>NC_083689.1:52837500-62837500 GCF_033118175.1 Dama dama
GATATAAGAGTTGGACCATAAAGAAAGCTGAGCACCAAAGAACGGATGCTTTTGAACTGTGGTGTTGGAGAAGACTCTTGAGAGTCCCATGGACTGCAAGGAGATCAAACCATTCAATTCTAGTGGAAATCAGTCCTGAATATTCACTGGAAGGACTGATTGCTGAAGCTGAAGCCCCATCACTTTGGCCACCTGATGCAAACAACTGATTCATTGGAAAAAAACCCTGATCCTGGAAAAGATTGAAGGCGGGAGGAGAAGGGGATGACAGAGGTCGAGATGCTTGGATGGCATCAGTGACTTGATGGACATGAGTTTGAGCAAGCTCTGGGACTTGCTGATGGACAGGAAAGCCTGGTGTGCTGCAATCCATGGGGTTGCAAGGAGTTGGACATGACTGAGTAACTGAACTGAGAAATCGGAACCATCTACTATTACATCATTAATAGAGACAGTATTCTCCACTCTGCCCTCATTCGCTATATGAAAAACACTTCATTTCCTAGGTGTCACTTTATTCTTTAGTTCCTTCATTATTACTTCCTAGCATTCAATGCTAGGTCCTGCTATACAAACAGCAAGATTAAAATAGAAAATGAATTCTATCGTCCCCTGGACTAACAGGGTTTATCATCATTTAACAGGTAATCAAACAAATATTTAACTGCAAATTGAGATAAGTGCTATGAAGAAGCAAGGAATTTTAAGGATCTGAGATATTTAAAATTTATTAATTCAAATATGTTTAGACGCAATTAACAGAACAATGACTAACAATCTCAAAAAAAAACTCTCATGACAAAAGTATGTAAATAGATGGTTATAAAACCAGTATAGTAGCTAAACTGTATCATAAAGAAGCTATTCTTCTCTTTCCCCTCAATTATCCTCTTCAGCATGTTGCCTTTTTGTTCCTGTGTATCTCCTCTCACTGGTCTAAGCCAGCTGTAGCTCCAACAACGGCTGTAGCTCCAACAACTGTTACTCCAACAACTGTAATCAAGGTAGCAAGAAGTAGACATGGTCTCTTTACTATCTTTGTCTTTCAGTTCAGTTCAGTTCAGTCACTCAGTCGTGTCTGACTCTTTGCAATCCCCTGGACTGCAGCATGCCAGACCTTCCTGTCCATCACCAACTCCCGGAGTTTACCCAAACTCATGTCCATAAGTCAGTGATGCCATCCAACCATCTCATCCTCTGTTGTCCCCTTCTCCTCCTGCCTTCAATCTTTCCCAGCATCAGGGTCTTTTCAAATGAGTCAGCTCTTCGCATCAGGTGGCCAAAGTATTGGAGTTTCAGCTTCAACATCAGTCCTTCCAATGAACACCCAGGACTGATCTCCTTTAGGATGGACTGGCTGGATCTCCCTGCAGTCCAAGGGACTCTCAAGAGTCTTCTCCAACACCACAGTTCAAATGCATCAATTCTTCAGCGCTCAGCATTCTTTATAGTCCAACTCTCACATCCATACATGACTACTGGAAAAACCTATAGCTTTGACTAGATGGACCTTTGTTGGCAAAGTAATGTCTCTGCTTTTTAATATACTGTCTAGGCTGGTGATAACTTTCCTTCCAAGGAGCAAGCGTGTTTTAATTTCATGGCTGCAGTCACCATCTGCAGTGATTTTGGAGCCCAAGAAAATAAAGTCAGCCACTGTTTCCATATCTATTTGCCATGAAGTGATGGAACCAGATGCCATGATCTTTGTTTTTTGAATGCTGAGCTTTAAGCCAACTTTTTCACTCTCCTCTTTCACTTTCATCAAGAGGTTCTTTAGTATTTCTTCACTTTCTGCCATAAGGGTGGTGTCATCTGCATATCTGAGGTTATTGATATTTCTCCCTGCAATGTTGTTTCCAGCTTGTGCTTCATCCAGCCCAGCGTTTCTCATGATGTACTCTGCATATAAGTTGAGTAAGCATGGTGACAATATACAGCCTTGATGTACTCATTTTCCTATTTGGAACCAGCCTGTTGTTCCACGTCTAGTTCTAACTGTTGCTTCCTGACCTGCATACAGATTTCTCAAGAGGCGAGTCAGGTGGTCTGGTATTCCCATCTTTTTCAGAATTTTCCACAGTTTATTGTGATCCATAGTCAAAGGCTTTGGCATAGTCAATAAAGCAGAAATAGATGTTTTTCTGGAACTCTCTTGCTTTTTTGATGATCCAGAAGATGTTGGCAATTTGATCTCTGGTTCCTCTGCCTTTTCTAAAACCAGCTTGAACAGCTTTATAAGAGAACAAAATCCTTCCCAGAAGCTTTTCCAGCAAACATCTATTTATGTCTTATTGTCCAGAACTGGGTCAAATGCTTACCTCTAAATCAATCTACATCCACAGAAAATGGGATTGCCATGCTTGATTTAAACTATTCAGGGATCATTTCCTAGCACTGGGAGAGGGAGTCCCCTCCCTAAACATGTTGCTGCCCTCACAATATCAAGGTTCCTTAAAATAGATTTATAAAAATGAAATAATTGTTTAGAAGACAATAATTGTGAAAAAAAAAAAATCCCCGGGACTCAGTGACCAGGTAAATAACTAGAGAGAAACAAGACTAAAATATCACTCCAAAGTTTCAAGCTTTAGTAACAAAGACAATCATAAGGCCAAGAACAGATAGAGAGAAGTGGGAAGAAAAGCCTAGCTTGTGAGATAGACAAAAATGAATTCCTTTTCTTCTCTTTCAGTTTGATGTGCAATGACACAGTCTGATAGAAATGGAGGAAAGAACCTGAGAAAAAAGGATGGCTTAGACATTGGAGTTATTCACAATGAGGTAGAATTTGAAACCACGGGAAAAGGTAGGACCATTGGTAGAGAAAATGAAGAGACAATAGTGATAAGGCCATAAAAATTTTGGTAAATGGCTGTAGTCAGGAGATACTGAGAAGATAATGTTGCCATAAAAAGAAAAGAAGATGGAGTAATTAATTACAGACATTCAAGAACTCAGGGACCACAATCACATGGCAGCTGAGAAGTAAAGTTTCCAAAGGAAAGTAGTGGTTGACATTGTTGATGTTAACGGAGATGTCAATAAAGACAAAATACTCTTGAACCATTTCAGGGATTGTATCTCATGTGCACTTATTGGATCCCTAACTGTCTAATCTTTCAAGAAGTTTGGAAGGGAAGGCTGGCAGGGGTCAGTGGCTAAGTAATCGAACATTTGTGGGCTAAAAGGAGGGAGTCTAGAGAGTAGCAAGACAGTGAAGAACACTGACAGCGAAGGGGAGAAAAGGAGGATGTGCAGAGGATGGAGATCATGACAAGGCTAAGAACTGTATTTAAGAGGAGAGATGAAAATGTGAAGAGATGATGGAAGTGGGCAGAGAACATGAAATGTTGGGGGGGAATGGAAACAAATTTCAAGATATCTAGTGGATGACAGCAGTAAAGGTAAAGGTCAATGAAAATGATCCCCAAAAATCCCACAAAAGTCAGGAAAGACAGAGATAATACAGATAAGCACTGAAATTCATGAAGGATAGCAGGAAAGAAATCTGGAAATTGGAGGCCAACAAATGGAAATGGGACACAATGATTTGACACTGGCCAAATGGTTAAAATTAATTAGTAAAATATCCATGGGAGGAGTACAACTATAGGAAAATTAGAGAACCAACAAAGCATAGGGTGAGAGGGTGAAGGTCAGCAGTGGGGTGAACATTCATTTTACAAAGAGATGTATGTAACCCAGTATTTCCTAAGGAGGGTCCAATGAAGACATCAAAGACAGGGTAGAGTGTAATCCTATTCCAGGGATCCATCGTAAGAGAACATAATTGCACTATGACTGATAGCACACATACCTCCCTTTTTACACTATGCATAAGTTCATGAAAAAAGGATTGCATATAGTGAGCATTTACAAGCCAATGTAATTGAATAATTCAAACATATGCATAAAAGAACTCATGGACAGTGGACACCAGAAGTGACTGAGAGAGGTGCCATCATAAGACGAAAGCAGGTCATAGAAAGACCACTGAAAATATGTGACTTGAAGAAAGGAGGAAGGGAAGGAGGAAGGAAAGGGAGGGAAGGAAAAATAAAGATGCCAAAGGCATCAGACTCCTACCACCCTATTTCTACATATCTTTTTATGCAAGAGCCTGACCTGCCTTGCATATGGGCCAACAAAAACACTGGCAGCTGAAAATGAATGTGCATGACCCATAATAAGTGTGAATAATATTTAAATAAGGGAACAAACTGTTTCAGTGGCCATGTAACACTGAGTGGCCACATGAATTATGTTTATGTCAACTCTTTCTTCTTGATCTTGGAATAACTGCTTCCCATTTAACACCACAGAAGAGATCTCTTCATCTTTGGAAATGTCTGTGAAGGTCTTATGAAGTAATTAACCCAGGCAGGCAAACAAATACCCTCATGAAGCAGCAAGACTGACACCAACAGATATATGTAGTAGAAGGTAGGCACTTAATAGAAGAGAAAATGAGGAAGACAAAGGTTTGCATTGTAAAAACAAAAGAAACACTTTAACTCTGAGTTACAGTGATAACTCAAAGTAAAAAGGACACACTATGAACACCATGATGTTATACCCCATGTCACTGACAGGTGCGTTATAAGCATTTCACAGGACTTATTGTATATTATGTTCTTCCATATTCATTCAATCTTATGAAATGCAAAGGAAACCTATTATTGTTTCTAGATAACAAATGAAAAAGGTGAGGCTTAGAAAAGTGAAATCACTTGCCTATAGGTAAATAGCCAGGAAATGATAGAAACTGGACTTGAACCTAGATTTTCTGACTGTAGGTACCAGTGGTCTACCAAATAGTCAAACATCTGGACTGAATGAGCTATGTTTTTGCTCATCAGCAGAAAACTGGAAGGAATGATCTCTAAATAAGATTCCCAAACCATGAGACTCCATGATTCCAACATGCTCATGACCCCTTGAAGGCCCTCTTGACAAAGGAAGAGCTGATCCAATCACTTTGTGTGTGCATGTATGCATACATGTGTGTTATGTGAGTGCTCACCTGCAGGCTGAGGGCAGGTAGGAAGCTGCAGAAGCAATACTTAGGACACTAGGAATAAATAATGAATATCAGACTAGACCACTGAAACCTGCCTCTGCATGGAAACCTTCTTACCTTGCATCAAGTTCCTCTTTGCATAAAACACTTACATTTTCATGGTGTTCAGGAGCCTGCTGTTGGCTTCCAAATGTTCTGGCACCATACCATGCTGTCACTGTAACTGCCCTCCAGTGAGCCATCAAAATCCCAGCTAGAACATTTTGAATACGGCAGTTTTCTTGCCACCAAAACACTAAATTGCAATATTTTATATTTATCTCTATTTAAATTTTAGTGATGCCGCATAAATGTTAACACAGTCTTACACTAATACAATCATGGAAAAGTCTTAATAACACCACACATTGGCACAGCCTCCAGATGAGTTATGGCCTGCTAAGCAGGCCCAAAGCAAGCTTCTCAAGTCACTTAGCTCCCCTAAACCAAGGTGAGACATCAAGACGTTTCTTTTCCCCCATGAAATGTGTTTCCAGAAGCAATGGCAAAGTACACACAGAATCATCAGTTCACATTCAAAGTACAAAGAAAGTACTGGCGATTACAGAGATTTCCAAAAAGGGTCTGGGAAAAGAGGTTAATAATGTGTGAATCAATTATTTCATAGCTTGAGAAACAAAAAGTGAACTTCAGTAAGTTCTCAAGCCTCTAAAGTCTAATGAAGATAAAGATCTTAACTTGTGCAGGGCTGAAATCACAGCTACAAATGGCAAATTTATAGATTCTTCACCTTTCCGGTAGATGCACAGGCAGTGATTTTCCTGCGTGGCTCTGGTCGATGACAGCAAGAGAGGTATGCTCTGGAGTCCACAGACAAGCAGGGCTTAAAGATGGGGCAGGTAAGCAAGAAGGGAAACAAAGGCCTGCAGTGCTCCCAGCATCTCACCTGCAACAATTCTTCTGGCTTTTCTAATTTTGCCTCTCAATTTACTAAGAAAAGATAGCTAAGTCTTTTAGAATTAGAGAATATCAGACTCAGATTCTGATTAAATAAAGATAATCGTAGATGAAAGGCAAAGGAAATCTTTTCAAAACAAAGAGTCCAATGGTAATATTCAAAATAGCCCTTCTACATTATCACAATCCTGGTAAGCAAGCAAGGTAACCTTTAATAGGCACCACACATGTCCTGACAGCAAGAATTCGAATAATGGTTCCTGTTGTAGAAGAACAAATGGTCCTAGGAACAGACTTTCAAAAATGGAACAAACTGTAGCTCCAATGGACCAACTGCAGCTTGAAGACATTTTGACCTTTTAAGGGCGAGTATAATGATACGGTGCTCCTATCTCTTTCTGCATCTACCCTTTGGAGATGCTCATTCCTCTCACCTGGTCAGTCTTTGAGCATAAGCCAGACTAACTCAAATTTAAATAACTCTCAACTCAGAGAGTGTGATAACCTGGTGGCATGTTGATTGGTTTCAGGCAACTAGAGGTAGGCAAATCTCCCCCCAAAAGGTCCTCCTTGGTCAGGTTCATCACTTATTCATCACCAGATGAAGCTTCTCTGCTAAAAGGATCAACTCTTGGAGTTCACTCCCCTCCCTCTCAGCTACTTATGGTGGGTATAACTTCTAATCAGCTTTGACTAAAACAGAGAATGTGACCTAAAATATGTTATGAAATGTCCATACATATAATATGAGGGGGAAGAGAGAGTCACAGATGGTGACAACAACAATGAAAATTCTTATCTAGTTAGAATAAAGGCAGAATCAAATTCTTACTCTAGTTCCAATGAGATTACATTACACTAAGTTGTGGATAGAGATGTGCATGAGTGCAAACGTATCCTTCCTCCAGGCCCATCAGGCCAAGAGTAAAGCTAGACTTCACTTGAAGGTTCCAAAGGATCCTGGCCAATGTAATGACCATCCATGCTGCTCACCTGGAAAAGGCAGCCCCCAGCACAAACGCTGCATATTCCTTCACCAGGGGTTCTGTACTGTTGAGCCCGTTGATCACCACCTGAAGGCCACCAAAGGAAAGCAGGTCCTGTGCATTATCCATCTGGAACAGAGGCACTGCTTAGTATAGTACAGACATCAAGGTAAGAATTTCCTTTGGTAACTATTCAAGAACAAACTAAAAAAATTAGGTAAAATGTATTGGTGGTCTTTCTGACTAATTAGGAAAGGGTCTGTAAGAACCAACTAAATTTTAAAACAATTTGCAAAGAGTCGGACACAACTGAGCGACTGAACTGAACTGAATGAGTCACAAGCTTACTCGTAATGTACAAGCTGTTAACACCAAGATCTGGTGTCATCGGCACTAGTAAATGACACTATGCTCCTGGTGATGTCCAGCCTCAGTGGGGGCAGTGGAGGCAGCAGACACTTTAAAATGCTGCTTTTTAATTAGAAATCAGGAACTATAAAAGGAACTCTGCTCCAGGTGGAGGGCTGGAAAAATGCTAGAAGAATAACAATAGCATGCTTCTCTTCCCACTTACTCACTTTATAGTCTAAGGTTGAACGAATCTGAGGACACTTTGTGATAAATATGCATAAAAGCCTCTCTCAAAAGCTTCAGCCTAGGCCTGTGCTAACTCACTAGTGGCTATTACTGGACAATGTAGAGCATTTCCATCATCCCATAAAGTTCTATTGGGCCACACTGGTCTAGGCTATACTTAAGGTCCAAAGTCCCAAAATTCAGACTCTGTCTCTTTTATTCTATACGGGATCTCATTTCCCAAGCTTCACTTGCACCCTGGAACAAGAAGACTCAACTTCTTCAGAAAGGTCACTGGGTCCTTTTTTCCCCATGCAGCAGCTACAGTCTCCCTTGGAAATATCTTTGTTGCTATAAAAGCTGCCTCTTGTCTACATGCTCATCCCACTCTACAAATCATCAGGAAGAGGCAGGAAGCCTAACAGCAATGTGACTACTACCCACCTTTCTCCTCCATATACTACTAAGCCCTTTCTTACCTGACTTTATTCTTTCAAACTAGAAGATGGCCCTAGCAGAGAAATCCAGTTTGAAGGGCTGTATTTGACTATGCCTATGTTTTAGGGTAGGCCTAGCCTGTTTTTACCACTTAGAAGATCATTCTTCTCAAACACAAGAGCAGGGATTTTTTGTCTTTCTGACCACTGGTATAGGTCCAAGGATTAACAATAGTCTAAGCATATAGCTAAGTGTTCAATACACAATCATTAAAACAATGAATAACCTTGATCAGAAAAAAAGTCACTGAAATAAACTCCACTGTGAGTAAAAAAAAGGCAGTCTGGGCTAACTGTGCCAATAAAATGAATGGGTTACTTGTATCACAGACCTAAAAAGATGGCTAATCCAGGGCCATGAAGTAAGCATGGAATCTGCTCTGTCATAAGGGCCCCAGGCCAGGGCTGGCATTTGTCTGCCCTAATCTGTCCTTGTGAAGGGGAATGATTACTGGACCATAGCCTAGCAAACTAGGGAGACTCAGAGCAGGGTGCTTTGTGACATAAGCACAAATAAATACTTGCTGAGTTTTCCTTCCTTACATACTCTGATTTTAAAATCTAAGAATTCACTACCTTCTCCTTTAGTCTTCCTTCCTCCAGGTTTTTCAAATACAAAACCCTGGCTCAGAGAGTCCTGTAATCCCATGCCTGAGATGGCTACTTATCAAGGTTGGTATGAGTTCCTAGCAGAGCAAACCAATGCAGTCCAGTCACAGAGGTTCTATTATAGATTCAGTTTATCTTCACTACTATAAAGATAATCCAGGGTATTATTAAGGCTGACATTTACATAAGCTCTTCAGCCTTTTCAAGCTGTTTTCTCATTTGTTATTTTATGGGAGATGAAGTAGGAAAGAGTCACTCTGCCTACTGTACACACAAGCTCCAAAATCTGGGCCCTGCCCAGTATCACACAGCAGAAGCCATGACCAGGGCCAGGGTCTGGGGCCAGAACTTTTCCCAGGCTGCTCTCAGGACTGGGTGGGACAGAAAGAAAGGAATTCAAGGTAGAAGGAGGGAGTGCATAATGAAGGAGGCAGTAGGGAACTGTGCCAACACTCAGGAGGAAAACAGAAACAGAAAACTGACAAGACAATGAAAGAACACAGAAAATAAAGAAAGGGAGAAATGATGGTAAATAATTGAGGAGTCACATGAGGGAAGGCAAATACACTGCCACAGGGGGGATGGGGCAGCCAGTGGCTGCTCCTTAAATAATTCACATGCTGCTTCCACACACACGATTTTGCTTTTCACAAATCTTGTTTAATAATTCAAACATGGCTGTGAGGAAATCCTTGGGCAGAGCCAGTTTGGGTCCTTGAAGCCCATGACTCCTCAAAACATCCAATCAGCAGTCTAGAATAAAAGTGGACTAAGTAAGTTTCTTGCAAGAAGAGTCTTATCTTCCTCAAATCTAACACTACATCACCCTACCTGCCCACCATAACTGGAACTTGAGGCCAAGCTATGTCTTCTTCAATACCCGTGTGAAATAACAACTTGACACTACTGCATGGGAGCCCGACATACCAGCCTACCACCCTATCTGTATTTCCACTTGAAAGACCAATGATCTAGAACACTTAACAGTCTTCTGCCAACAGATCAAGTTTGGTCTCCATCAGGGGACTAGTTCCTGGATTGAAAAAACAGGATAAGTTCGGTGATGTCCAAGAAATTGTTAATCCCTCTCAGTGACCCATGAAAGCACGATGGGATGTCACCCTAGTGATGATACTGCAGGATGACCAAAGAACCTGCAAGGGAAATAAAATTTATTAGGGCCCTGCTACCCTCCTCTGTACTCAATCTCCTTTGGGTAAGATAAGCTCTCATAAAAGATCACTTTGGCCTTTTATGCTGCAGCTAAAAGAAGAGCCTACAGAAACCTGACACCTAAAGACCCATCGAAGTATGTTAAGATGAGAAAAAATAAAAGCTGTCAACATCAGAGCAGGACTGAGTTGGCCAATAACCCCTAGGATCCTTATTCCTTTAAATATCTGTAACAGAAAAGCTGTTGGACTTTTTGTTTTTTTACCCTGGAGAGAAAGACTGGAAAAAGGAAAGAGAACCCAGGTCCATTTTCTTCTCTAAAAGGATCATAGACCTGCTATTTGAGGCCTGAGAAAGAATTATGAGCAAAGAGAGATGAAGAGGCCATCCCATAATTCCTGCAGATACAGTACACACTCATCCTCTCTCAACACAAAGGCTGGCAAAATCCTAAAGAATGTCTTTTAGCTTAGTTTATAGAGAACAAGGACGCTGTCATGTGTGGGAGGTCGCTGAAGATCTGTATCTTGATGAAGATCTCAAGCAAGCCTTTGATGATGATTACACAGCCCTCCCAGGTCACCATCGCCCCTAGTCTGGATTACTGTAACAGCCTCCTATCTAGTTTTTTTGCCTCTACCCATGCCCTAGGCCTACAGTCTAACTCTCAACACAGTAGCCAGACTTTCTTTAAAAGAAAGTTAGATCATATACTTCTGTAACATTCTCCCAACACTGTCCAATTCCATTCTTCTCTATGGCCCACAAAGTGCTCCATGATCTCCCTCCCATTATCTCTCTGCACTTCATCTACTTCTCTCAGCTCCTGCCACATAGTTGTTCCCCAGACACACTAGACATGCTCCCACCTTAGCGCTGTGGTACCTGCTGTTACTCGTAACTGAGACCTTCCTTCCCAACACTGCCAATCCTCATCCTGCTCTATTTTTTTATTTTTCAGTAGTATCTATCTCCTTCAAACCTCTTCTAGAAGGTAAGCTCCAATTCCATCCACAAATGTATTTTAAGTGCCTGGAACAGTGCCTGGAACTTAACAGGCATGCAATAAATTAATTCATTCAATAAGAGAATGACTTCTCTTGGCTCCTTCTGCTTAGATCCATCTATTCTCTCTTAGGCTTCATTCAGGTAGTACCAGTATCCCGTGAGAGGCAGAATATCCAAAACACTAAGAGCACAGAGTTTAGGGTCATACAGACCTTGCTGCAAATCCCAGCTCTACACTAACTGGGTGACTTTGGCTCTGGTCTCTAAGAAAGTATCTTATACAACAGATAATGGCCTAGATTAAAAAACTTCTATGCCTTGAGAGAGAAGTAAAGATGATGACAATATTTTCTTAGGGCCTTGGGCAGAGGGGCTAATTTTTGGAGCTGTTAGTTAAAAGTCAGACCAACAGACAAGAAATACAATACCTGATGGACATAATATTCGAGATCAAACAGTGCAGCAATCTTCTCTTCCAGGCTGGAGCTGGAACTATTGAACTTGTTGATCAATCGTACCATGATCTGCATGTCTGTCTCAATGACAACATTCAGCTCCTCAAAGTCCTTCTTCAGCTCCTCAATGGGTCGGAAGAGCCGCTTAACTTTGGCCTGCCTTTCCTAAGAAGAGTAGCAAAGAGATGATTAATCATCAACTGTAGACATCTCCCCAGTCAGCCTGTGGTCTGCCGTGGATGCCCATCCTCAAAGAACTGCTGCTCCAGGGCACAACCTTCTTTAATCTGTACTATCAAAATCTGTACTTTCCAGGATGCCCAGAGAGAGAGAGCCCTCAGAATCTACATATATAGCCCTCTGCCACAATAACACACTCAAGATTTTTTCCAAGGTCCACTTATCTCAGCCTGCCTTCCAATGCTCAAGAAGAATGAAAAGTCTCCTTGTAATCACTGAGGTCAGGGTATACAATTTCAGCTCACCTTCAACCCCTAATCTCACATAGAAAAGCCAAGGTCTAAGGTGAAACAATCCATACCTTGGTTCTCCTTCTTCTATGATTAAAGAATACCTTTGCTTTACCCTACCTATCTAGCAACATTTTAGGGAAACCCAGATACAGGAAACTGTCGGTAAAGAGCTGTCAGAGTGGGAGCAATTTGCTGATGAAAATTAAATCTCTGTCATTACTGTCAATCTAACTACAGGTGTACAATTTGTTCAACTGTTTGAAGTGGCTAAATTACTGTATGTACTATACTCAAGCCTCAAACAATTTTTGCTCAGTCCCTCTCCACCCCACACACATATAAAGATTTTTAAAATGAAGTTATGTTGGAGGTGAATAAAAGACTTTAATTAGATATTTTATACATGTGACACTTTCTGTTTTCTTTGCAATTTCAGAGGATAGTACTTATAAAGAGAGTCTGAAAGGTCACAGTGGCTTATGTCTCCATCTTCCAAGAATAATTAAAAGGCACGAATATTTATAAAAAGCAGGATGATGAGCAGCTGTCAGCTCCAAATTGCTCGTCTATTACCTATGGGTTTTCTCCCCAGTTACAAGCACCCCATAGGAACACCAACCAAAGAAATGAATCAGTCTCTCTTAAAAAAGACCATTCCTAGCAGAGCAATCACATCTATGGAATGGTATATTCTTCCCCTTTAGGCTAAAACAGTGAAATGCTCTCCTTCCACCGTGCTAGAAGACTCTGGTGGCCACCAAAGACCATGTAAAGAGGTCAAGGAAAGCTGAGGGTTGACAGACAAGTGAGCAGGATAAGAAACTAGTTATCTTTGCCTCATGCCTGGCTCCCAGAAAGGCCTTTAACAAAATTTTTAATTTTGCAATTATTATAAACTCAAAGGAAATTGCAAAAATAGTAGAGAGTACTCTATGCCCTTCATTCAGCTTCCTCCAATGGTAACATCTTATATAACAATACAATGTCAAAACCAAGAAAGTGACATAGGTGCAATACTATTAACTAGACCACAAGTCTTATTCTGATTCCACCAGCTTTTACATGTACACATTAGTATGCACGTGTGTGTGTCATTCTAGACAGTGTTATCTGATAAAAAGATTCATGTAGCCACCAGAACAATCAACTTACAGAACTGTTCTATCACCACCAAATGACTCTACAGTGCTCCTCTATATCTGCACTTTATCCTCTCATCTCTTCTCTCCTATTCCTGTGCCTGGGCAACACTAATTTGTTCTCCATCTCTATAATTCTAGCATTTGGAGACTGTTATACAAATAAAGTCTGTAACTTTTTGAGACTGCCTTTTTACTGAACTTAATTCACTTGAGATGCATTAACTCATTATCCAATTTACTATAAATATCAATGGTTTATTTCTTTTTAATGTTGAGTAGTATTCCATTGTACAGATGCACAGTTTAACCATTTACCTGTTGAAGAATGTCTGTTTCCAGGTTTGGAGTATTATAAGTAAAACTGCATGAACATTTGTATAAAGATTTTCTTAAAAATAAATCTAAGTTCTTATTTCTCTGGGATAAATGCCCAAGAGAGTAACTACTGGGTATTTTCCAGAGTAGCTGCACCATTTTTTATTCCCACCAATGAAAGACCCAGTTTCTCCACATCTTCAATAGTATTTAGTATTATCATTTTTATTTTAGGCATTCTTATAGATGTATAGTGATACCCTGCGGTGGATTTAATTTGCATATCTATAACAGCTGATGACATTAGACTTTTTTCATGTGATTATTTGCTATCCACATATTCTCTTTGTGAAATGTTTGTTCAGGTCCTCTTCCCATTTTCAAACTGGTTGTTGGTTTTTACTGTTGAGTCTTGAGTGTTCTTTACATGTTCTAGATAGATGCAAGTCTTTTACCAGACAGTCCTTGCTTTGTACAGATCTCATATGCACCACTTTCAAATACCACAGTTTACATAATACTAGTCTCCCAACTGGAGAAGGCAATGGCATCCCACTCCAGTACTCTTGCCTGGAAAATCCCATGGACGGAGGAGCCTGGTAGGCTGCAGTTCATGGGGTTGCGAAGAGTCAGACATGACTGAGTGACTTCACTTTCATGCGTTGGAGAAGGAAATGGCAGCCCACTCCAGTGTCCTTGCCTGGAGAATCCCAGGGACGGGGTCACACAGAGTCGGACACGACTGAAGTGACTTAGCAGCAGCAGTAGCAGTCTCCCAACATGACTCAAATTTCAGTTGCCATCATATGTTTAACTGCTTAAGTACCAAATTTGCTGCTAGCTCTTCAGTTCATAAATCATTATGTAAATTATATAAATGCCAATCATGAACAGTTGCTGATCACATTATTTATTTATTTCAAAATTTGTCAGTGAATGGCCACTGTGCACCCATTATTCAATTCATATACAGATGTCAAGTGTGTGGCAGTATAGTTTCCTCAGGATAAAACCATGAAACATTTCATAAAAATGGTTAATGAAAAGACTGAACTGACAACAAAGTTGAAAGCACAGCAAAGAAAAAAAAAGTGGTAACTTTGGCAGTTGAACTATATATTAAACATATATGGAATTACAGATGATGTCATAATTTTTGCTGTAACTATCAAACATAATTTTTAAAATTTGAGAAAAGGTTAAAAAAAAAAAAAATTTGAGAAAAGGGTAGTCTATTATATTTTCCTCTACCTTTATGCACTTCACAGCTCTTTCTTCCCAATGGTCCATGTTTCCTTCTGTTATTATTTCCTTTCTATTTGAAAAATATTCTTTAGTCATTCCTTTAGGCAGGTCTGCTGGTAATAAATTGCTTTAACTTTCTTCTGTGTGAGAGTGTCATGATTTCCTCCTTTCCACTCCTGAAGGGTATTTTCACTGGCTTTAGAATTCTGAGTGAACAGTTTGCTTTTTCACTATTGAAAAATATGTCACATATTTTTGACCTCTGTGATCTCAGATGAAAAAGATGTTACCATTCAAACATTATTGCCTATTGCTAGTATGTGGTTTCTACCTTGCTGCTTTCAAATTGTTTTTCTGTCTTCAGTTTTCAGGTTGACTGTGATGCATAATGGTGTTGATTTCTTTCAATGTGTCCTATAATTCACTCATCTTCATGAACCTGTAGGTTTATAACTTTCACCAATTGGGAGAGTTTTCCATCTCTATTTCTTTGACTATTTTCTCAGACCCATATTATTTCTCCTCTCCTTCTGAGACTCTGTTACACAAACCTTGGATTTTCTGTTACAGTCAGTCCTACAGGTCCTTAAGTCACTATTTATTTTTTTCATCTATTTTCTGTTATTTAGATTAACTTTTATCTGCCTTCAAATTCACTGATTCTTTTCTCTCTGATCTCTATTTTACTATTAAGCCTAGGCAGTGATTTTTTTTCCTAACTTTCACTTGCATTTTTCAGTTTTAAAATGCTATTCTGTTCTTTATATCTTCTATTTCTTTGCTGAGGTTATCATTTGTTTCAAGAGTATACATAATTGCTTGAAGCATTTTTATGATAACTGCCTTAAAATTCTTATTAGATAATACCAACTTATGGGTCATATCACAGTTGGCATCAGTTAAGTGTCTTTCCTAAGTCAAGTTTTTATTTTCCTGGTTCTTGGTATCATGAGATACAATTTAGGTAACCTGGGCATTTTCAGTATTATAAGATTCTGAATTCTACTGAATCTTCTTTTTCAGTAGGCAGTCACACTGTTTAATATCTTGGTTCTTGTCTTCTTGTGAGGTTGTGAACAAGACAATTTAGTTTTCAGAGAATTTGCAGTGTTATTCTGGTCTCCTTCCTCTGTGTGCCCCCCAGAGCTAATCTAAAATTCTGGGCAGTATTCCACACTGTATTTCCATTCTTAAATCTGCTGTTATGTCTGGTCTGTTTCTCTTGTGGATCACTAAGGAGCATTCCTAGAACTTCATTTGCAAAATTCCTTTCTCCATTTTCCTTCCTTCCAAAATCCTACTACCCCTCTCTAGTAAGGAGAAGGAAAAACATCATTTGTCCCAGATGCACACTCAACATTGGGAGTGGAAGTCCTTCCTTGGCCTCTACTGACATCACCCTGGTGGGTTAACTAAAGCACTGCCTTATCACTGCTGATCTAGGGGTAGAAGTTCAGGTTCCTCATTTATCCCCATTAACACCACCCTAGAGTGGAAAGCAGAATGCTGATTCACACTGCCTTGTTCCCTCCAGATGGAGGTTAGAAGTATAGACTCTCCATTGACCACACCCTCTGGCATCGCTGCAGCTAAAGCAAGTGGAAAACTACCTTGATGCTGCCAGCAGGGGACAGACATTCAGGTTCCCATCTTGGCCTCTGCTGACACCATCCCAACAGAAAAAAGCAGACTGCTACACCCCTGTGAGGGGTGAAAATCAGGCCCCACACATGGACTCTGCTGGTACCACAGTAGTGGGAGAAGAGAATAGTCTTCTTTCACTGGGCAGAATGTAGAAATTCAAGCTCTCTGCTCTACACCACGTTGGCTGAGATAGGAGAGCACTGCCTCACACCATGTACTGACACCAGAAGGGGAGCAAGTTCAGGCTCCCCACTCAGATTCTGCTGACACCACTCTGGTGGAGGCAAGAGTATAGCTTTGCTCTACTACACAAACTGGAGCTAGAAATCCAAATTCTACATTTAACTTCTACTGGCACTAAGGGAGGTGGAGAGATTTCCATGGTCTTTGGCTAAAAGAGAATAGGTATTGTCAAAAATATTTTTATTAGGCTGCCCTATTCCTGGTTTTTTCTTATAGAGAGTAGGACCTTCTTAGGGCCTTTTTTCTATCTGTACCTGTTGTCATTTCCATGATATGGGCTGCTCCAGTATCCACTTTGGGATATTTAGAGAGCAAAAAGAAAGGCAAGAAACTCACTCCCATGTTATCCCTCAAATTCCAAGGTCCCTATCTAATCCACCTTCTTCTCACTTTTTTAAAATTTTCTTCTCACCTTTAACATATTTTTATATTTGCTTTTAGTATTATGAAAGCCTTTGGCTGTGTGGATCACAACTGGAAAATTCTTCAAGAGATGGGAATACCAGACCACCTTACCTGCCTCTTGAGAAACCTGTATGCCAGTCAAGAAGCAACAGTTAGAAACGGTCATTGAACAACAAACTCGTTCAAAACTGGGAAAGGAGTATGTCAAGACTGTATATTGTCCCCTTGCTTATCTAAGTTACATGCAGAGTACATCATGCAAAATGGTAGGCTGGATGAAGCTCAAGCTAGAATCAAGATTGCTGGGAGAAATATCAATAATCTCAGATATGCAGATGACACCACCCTAATGGCAGAAAGCAAAGAGGAAACTAAAGAGCCTCTTGAAGGTAAAAGAGGAAAGTGAAAAAAAAAAAAGAGGAAAGTGAAAAAGCTGGCTTAAAACTCAGCATTCAAAAAAAGAAGTTTATGGCATCCGGTCCCATCACTTCATGGAAAACAGATGGGGAAACAATGGAAACAGTCACAGACTTTCTTTTCTTGGGCCCCAAAATCACTGCAGATGGTGACTACAGTCATGAAATTAAAAGAATTTGCTCCTTGGAAGAAAGGCTATGACCAACCAAGACAGCGTATTAAAAAGTAGAAACATCACTTTGCCAACAAAGGTCCATCTAGTCAAAGCTATGGTTTTTCCAGTAGTAAGGTATGGATGAAAGAGTTGGACGATTAAGAAGGCTGAGTGCCGAAGAATTGATGCTTTTAAAATGTGGTGCTGGAGGGAGACTCTTGATAGTCCCTTGGACAGCAAGGAGACCAAACCAGTCAATCCTAAAGGAAATCAATCCTGAAAGTATATTCATTGGAAGGACTGATGCTGAAGATGAAGCTCCAATAGTTTGGCCATCTGATGTGAAGAGCTGACTCATTGGAAAAGACCCTGATGCTGGGAAAGATAGAAGCCAGGAGGAGAAGGGGGCAACAAAGGATGAGATGGCTTGATGGCATCACCAACTCAATAGGCATGAGTCTGAGCAAACTCCAGGAGATAGTGAAAGACAGGGAAGTCTGGCACAATGCAGTCCATGGGGTCAGACATGACTTACCAACTGAACAACAAACAACAATAGCAGGAAGAATAGGAAGAAATGAGTCTATTTAATCTTGCCCAGACTCAAAAGTTTAAGGCGGCCATATTTTTAAATGGAACAAATTATAGGATACAGCTGAACAACAGCTGACATGATAAAGCATCAAGCAATCTGTATGGTAATAAGGGGATAAAGAGATCAGATTCAACAACAATGACCCAAATCTGTTGGGTGACACAGAGCTTTTCCATAAAGCAAGGGACTCTGGGAAGGACTGATTCACTTAAATCTAATAAGTTACCAATGGATGTAATGGAATTGATGCCCTTCCCCCCCAAAAAAAATTCATTCAATTGGTAAGATATGACAATATCTCACAGAATTGTCCTTATAAATGGTAAAAGCACATCCTGTACTTGCAAGTCACCATGTAAAAATTTTGTTTAAAGACTGATAAAAAGTATGATGGTATCTGCAGCCAGGATCTGGAGACATGTAAGAAACTCCCCTACTTCAAGTCGGTTTATTTGCCAGTCCCAGTACACTGGCAGATGGCTGAGTCAGTCCAGGAAGGATACAAATGAAAGTGAAAAAAGACCCCAGGACTCAGTACCTCGGTGAAGAAGCTAACAACCTAAGCACCACAGAAGTAAAGAAAGAGTGTGGAAAAAAAAAAAAAAGTGTGGCAGGCATAGGTTAGAGTGGCAGCTGACACAAATCAGATGGAACAGGGGTATCACATTTTGCTGCCATTATTGGGGTCTCCTCTTGCAGAGAGAGAGAATTATTTTTAATTGCAAAAAACAGCAAATGAAAACTTAAATAATCTCTTGCTTTTACACTTAAAAATATTTTTATAATATTCATACTTTTCTATGCTAATTGAATTATGAGATAAGAATACCACTAAAGAGAGTAAAGAGAAGAGACAGGGGTGCGGTAGGTCTTCCATCCACAGAGAAAACATGGAACAAGGGCTGATTTTTAATGTTCCCATCTGTCCCATGTGGAGCTCATGGTGAGAGAATGAGTGGGAATGAGCCCAAGCCCTGGTCACAGGAATACCAATCTCTGCTCCAGGCGCCTAGGAATGCACTGCTCTCCTTTGCTGGCCTCACTTCACCAGGTAAGGGATTTGCTTTCCCTCACACCTCTCTACCCCTGCAGTTAATACACACCTGCAGTGGGATATAATTTTATGCATCACCTTCCTTCACCACTACTGCTGCCATCCTGCTACTCACCTTCTTTTATCATGTGTACTCTTCATATTGAGATATAACTTTGGTAAGATGAGTAAAGACATGGAGGCTTGGCCTGTATATTAACACTTCCTCCTGAGGTTCCTTCTGTCTCTCTCTCTCTCACACACACACACAGGTCCATCTGTCTCAGAAATACTTAGTTCTGAAGGATCTAAAGCTTCCTTCACTAACACACAGACTGTCAAGAATCTGATGCTGCCTCTCTAAGATACTGCCAGAATTTTGGGATGAGGGCAGAGATAAGAAAAGCAGAGGGAACTGTGAAGAGGAGGAGGAGGAGGAGGAGGAGGGTGAACAAGGTCTGCAAGGCGGCCACTGGAGGAAGTTCTTTCAAGGACAGGACTCAAGCGGAAATGTTAAGGACTGATTTGTAACACTCTCTGGCTATCACATGACCTCATGATCCATCTAAGAATAAGATTTTGTTCTGATATGTCAGGATCCACAGACCATCCCAGACATTAGGGACATAGCCAAGGGGCTGTGACTCTGCCTCTTTCTCCTTCTCATTCCCTAATAGCTTGTACATAAATTTAAGAGTTGGAGGAAACCTCAGCCATCTTGTCCCAGCCCTATATTGTACATTTAAGAGATCTGAGGTCTGGAAAAGGTTTGCTACATGTTCCAAGGACAAGGACTTGGGCTTCTTCCTTCCTGGTCTAGGTCCCATCCTTTAAACTTGTGTCTAACCCAAGTATAAGTGAGGAGATGTGAGTTCTAACCTCTGTTCCCCTCACTGATGTTTGTGGTAATGCAGAGTATGGCTATCTATGCTCTGTGCTTCAGTTTTCCCAAATATGTAATGGGAAGCTGAATCCTAATGAAACAATGACAGAAATGCTCCCAGAAATTTATTAATAGTCCACAAAGGGTTACTTACTTGGCATTAACTGTTCCTTAAATTATTTTGCAATATTATTGTTATTATTACCTATGTTTATTGCTAAAGCTTTAGGAAACAGTGACTCCCTTTCATGTCATTTTGCAGGATGGTATAAATTCACTATAAGCAATATTACTAACCTGGTCTTCCTTTGAATTTTCCATCTCTGCGCCCTCCTTGAATTTTGCCAGTGCGTCCTTGAGGTCCTGAGATGTATAGGTATTGGTGTTGATGTCCAGCCTGTCCAAAGAGAAGTTGAGAGTCATGAGGCAGGTACCATCTTTCCCAAGAAAGAACACCCCTCTGGACGGCTGGCACTCCAAGGCCAGCTAAGCCAGGCTAACTCACAGCACACTAACCACCTTTGCCGTGGGTCAGCCAGAAGTCTAATCTTGATGATCTCACCTTGAAGCTAGAGGAGGAAAGAGCTGAAGATGGGGTCACTTTATAAAAGAGGAGAAAATGGCATGAGGCAGACAGAAGCCCACTGTGGACAGAGAGCTCTCAGCCAGTTACTCAGGCAGAAACAAGTCTGAATGTCTGTGCAATGCTGCTCTCTCAAGCAGGTGCCAGAGTAAGACCTCCTGGGGGACAATGGGGCACAAACAGAGGACATAACATGTACCCTATATATAATCTTCCAGGAAGGAGACTAATAGGAACCTGAGCCTCCTCCCACCCAAGTGTGTGCCTAACCTGATTTGACAAGTCAATCTATCTTTACAAAAACAGGCTGAATAAATTCATACCTTTAAGACAAACCCCTGAGCACAGATTATATGCAGGGGGTATGAGTCAACCTGACAAAGGAATGGGTTTGAGATATGAAGAACTAAAACCAAGGCCAGCCACCCTCCACGGAAAGGGAAGAAAGGAACCAAGGTGGACATAATGTCAGGAAGCTGGCAGAGACTAGAGTGGTATCTTCAGAAACAGCCCTGGAGCTGATCCAAGCCACAATTCATCTTGACTGGAGAGAAGGCATTTGTGGGGCAGGGGGGTGAAAGGCAGGTTTTGCCACCAGCACTCATTTCAGTTCAGTGAACAGAGGTAAGGAAAAGTGATACATACAAACGGAAGTGTAGTATGTGGACTGTGCCTGGCAAGACTGTCCGGCTGGCAGTGAGGGGAAAGGGTGGTCCAGATATCCCTGGAGATATAGCAAAGATGGGGAGGAAGGGGCAAGTGGACCACTCTCTCTGTTCCAGGTGAGATGAGTACCTCAGTCTCATGGCCCAAGATCCTAGCCAGCCTCAGCTCTCATGAAAGGTTCTCAGTCTTTGATTCATCCCAGAGACCCCTTAGAGCCCTCAGAAAAACACTTGATTTCTTTAAATCTCAATCCTCTTAAACTAACTAATAATAGTTAATCATTCCCATTTACAGAGCACTTAACCATGTGTCAGACACTGTGTCAATCCTTTAAAACTAATATTTCATTCAAACCGTTACCACAGTCCTACCAAATAAGACAGACAACATCTCTCCTGTCAGAGACTCACCCACTGCCAGCTGCAAGAGGATGCCACTGCCTTGATCCTTACCCTGAAGAGGGAGTGAAGTATTTAGGGCTATAACTTTTTAAATTTATTTATTTTTAATTGGGGAATAATTGCTTTGTAATATTGTGTTGGTTTTTGCCAGCCATAGGTACACTATGTCCCCTCACTCTTGAACCTCCCTCCCACATCCCACCCCATCCCACCTCTCTAGGTTGTCACAGAGCACAAGGTTTGAGCTCCCTGCGTCATACAGCAAATCCTCACTGGCTATCTATTTTACATATGGTTGTGTATACATTTCAATGCCTCTCTCTCAATTCATCCCAACCTCTGCAGTCCCCACTGTGTCAACAGGTCTGTTCTCTAATGTCTGTGTTGCCACAGCTGCCCTGCAAATAGGTTCATCAGTACCATTTTTCTAGATTCCACATATATACATTAACATATGATGTTTTTCTCTGACTTACTTCACTCTGTATAATAGGTTCTAGATTCCTCCATCTCATTAGAACTGTATGTGTTCCTTTTATGGCTGAGTAATATTCCATTGTCTATAAGTACCACAACTTCTTTATCTATTTATCTACAGACACCTAGGTTGCTTCTGTGTCTGACCTACTGTAAATAGTGCTGCAATAAACATTGGGGTACGTGTGTCTTTTTTGATTACAGTTTCCTCATGGTATATGTACAAGGCTATAAGGAGCAGATTACCTCCTCCCTTCTCCAAGACTTAGGATTAACCCCTAATCCTAAGATGTAGAGATGTCTACATCTCTATTTACTGTATAAAGTCCCACTCTCCCAGGCCATCCATCATCACCCGCTCTTAGCCCTAGCTACACACACACAAATGTACATGTGTGCCTGCATGCACACAGGCACAAGTATCCTCAGCTGGCATTCTCATTTTATTCTTCATTGAGAAAAACAGATGCTATCATCAATAACTCATTCATCTTCCCATCATCCACTCGATATACCAGTTCAGTTCAGTTCAGTTGCTCAGTCGTGTCCAACTCTTTGCGACCCCATGAACTGCAGCACGCCAGGCCTCCCTGTCTATATAACAAAACCTGCACCTAAATCTACATTTTCTGCTTTCCCTACTATTAAAAAGGATGACAGTGTCCCTGCCCCTGTTGAACTCAGGGTAGAGATCCCACTTGCCTTTTCGAAACCTTTAACTCCCATAATTATACGACACTCCCACCTGCCTGCATCATCAGTTTTTCCTTTGGTTGGATTATTCCCATCAGCATACCAACACCCCTTTGACTCCACTTTCTCTAATTATCATGCCATTTCTCCGCTTCTGTTCAGATTAAATAAAACTTTATGAACACATTGTTTTCATTCACTATCCACACTCCTTGAATGCTATTTAGATTGCCATATGCATCAACCTGGATCTTGTTCCCAAAACGCCACTAAAACTGCTCATCAAAATTACCAATAATCAAAAAAAAAAAAATTACCAATAATCAATGGTCAAATCCAATGGATTCTTTACTAGTGCTTGTTCCTCAACCACTCAGCAGCATTTACACAGTTCACCCCTCCCTCCTTGAAATACTCTCCTTTCCTAGCTTTTTGTTGCTACATTCTCCGGGATTTTTCCTCTTCCTTGCTCCTTCTCTAACTCTTCTTGCTGGTTCCTTATCTCTTACCTGAATCCTATATGCTGGAACACCTAAGAAGTCAGTCTCAAACAATCTTTTCTCTATCTCTACACTCTCCGTGTGTGTGTGTCTCAGTCATGTCCAACTCTTTGTGACCCCATGGACTGTAGCCCACCACACTCCTCTATCCACAGAATTCTCCAGGCAAGAATACTGGAGTGGGTTGCCATTCCCTTCTCCAAGGGATCTTCCCAACCCAGGGATTGAACCTGGGTCTTCTGCATTGCAGGCAGATTCTTTACTGTCTGAGCCACCAGGGAAGCCCCTCTAGTATTCCTGCCTGGAGAATTCCATGGACAGAAGAACCTGGTGAGCTATATAGTCCATGGGTCACAAAGAGTCGGACACAACTGAGCAACTAATACTCTCCCCTAGATACTTGAAAATATCTATCAGGCAGTGATGCCTAAAATTATATCTTTGACCCAAACCCCTTCCCCAAGGACCAGCCAGACTCCTGTACAACTACTGATACATCTTGGGTCTTTAACAGCCACCTGAAACTTATTACACCTCCTGACAGTTCTCTCCATAAATTTGTCCCCCTCTCAATCTTTTCTATTTCAATATATAGTACCTTCCAGTACCTGGTTATGCAAATCCCAAATGAGGCTTTACCTGAACCCCTACTCCCCTTTTTCCAATCCCTAAATTGTAAAGCTATTGCTGCTGCCTCCAAATTAAATCTTCAATTCATCCACTCTTTGTTATGCACCACAGACTAAGCCACCATTATGTTTTGCCTCACCCACTGAAATGACATTCTAATTGTCTCTTGTGTTCTTTTCATCTTTTGTCCACCTTCAATCTATCCTCAGTATACATAGCAACTATAATGATCTTGCTAAATTACATTAAATAATTCTCCTACCCAAAATCCTCCAATGGCTCACCATTTCAATTCTACTTAATTGAAGAACATTCAACATGCTCCTCAAAATTCCACATAATCGGGCCCCTCACACCTTTCCAATCTCATCTCATATTAGTCTTCTTCCTTCTCCTACCCATTAATCACCCTGATCATTTTCCTTTTTCTTGAACTTGACAAAGCCCTTTCCTTAACAAAGCCAGGAACTCTTCTTGTTTCTTCTGCCTGAAATGCTCTAACTCTAAACCTATAAAATTAACCCCTCGCATGACTAAGTGCCCCTCATCCTTCAGGTCTCAGCCTTTGACAAGGCCTTCTCAAACCATCCTTTCTATTGGGTTGCCCAAAAAGGTTGTTCAGTTAGTCACAAGATGGTACAGAAAAACCTGAATGAACTTTTCGGCCAATCCAACAGCCTCCATCAGGGATTTATTACCTTATTTCTTCCCTAGTATTTATTATAATCTATAATTACCTTACTTGCATACTTATTTCTCTTCTCCTGCTTGCCAGCCTCAATAAAGTTAGCGTCTTGTCTGTTTTATTTACTACTGTATCCCCAATGCCTGGCACACAGGCACTCAATAGGTCTTTTGTGAAATGAATGGTGGAATAAGTAAATGCTCCTGTCCACGGCCCACTCCCTTAACTATTATACCATATTATACTGTGGTAAATGCTCTCAACAGAGCTTCATACATGGCTCAGTGGTTAAGAATCCACCTGTCAATACAGAGACACAGGAGACGCAGGTTCAATCCCTGGGTCAAGAAAATCCCCTGGAGGAGGAAATGGCAACGCACTCCAGCATTCTTGCCTGGAAAAATCCATGGACAGAGGAGTTTGGCGGGCTTCAGTCCACGGGCTCACAAAGAGTCAGAGAGGACTTAGCAATTAAACACACACAAACAAATACACAACCCAATAAGGAACAACTTGGATGCAGTTTGGTCCTCTAAATGTAAGAGGATGATTCAAAAAGCTGATTGTTCCAAGGCAAAAGATGTACTATGGAGAAAGCTGACAGGGATACAAACTAAAACCAGTGAAGATGGCAATGTCTAACACACAAATACCAAGAGGAAAACCAGATGAGAGTCAACTATACACTGAACTTGGCAACTGCCCAGAGAACCCTCTGGGACAAGTCAGAATAAGGAGACCTCTTGTGGGCTTTAGAGTTCACAGGAACTGTAGCTTTAGGTAGCAGTGTGGCCAGTCACATGTCCAGCAGGACTAGTGGAGAAGCTGCTGTGGATTAGGTGGAATGGACTATCCCATCTCTCTAGCCAGTGTTTCTTAACTTCACAGGATCACCAACTTCTTTGACAGACTGATGGAAAGCTGTGGGTCTTGTTTCTCAAAACGGTTAAGTCAGTAAACAAAATATTGTAACAATTTTGAAAATTAGCCCTGTCCTTTGGTCTCTGTTCCCATTCCAGAACTAAAGAAGCAGGAAGACACTGTGAAGTGGAATTAAAGGAGCACAGAAGGAGGTTCACTGCAAGAGGAGAAAGTCACCACTAGAGACTCACTGAGCTCGCAGCACTGAACACCCTCAACCACCTTGTCAATGCCTTCGGGCTTCTGTTCAGACAGGTTTGTTGCTAGCTATAAACACTGAGAAGGAAGAAGACATGTCCAGCTTACCCTGGAGGACATTCCAAGGCAGAGCCCTCAGAAACATTTCAAAGGAGAAAAGTAAAGAGGCGGGAGTAGGAATGAATATTCTTCTCTCACGGTGTCTCTACTATAGACCACATAGATGGCTCTGCTTTCTAGTCTAAAAAGACAGGAGCAACATGTGAAGCAATAAGTGCTCCTACTGATGATCTATAGCCAGTTATTGGAGAAGTTACTTTCCATAGTGTTAAAACCAACAAATATTAATAAAATAGCACCAAATTAACCAAGTTCCTAACTCAATATTCTTAAACCAGGGGAAAAATAGGTTTCTTATTCAAAAATAAGACTTGGCTTAGATGTGAGAAAAGACTTTCTAAGTACTTTGAGACACTTTCCCTAAGTACTTTGAGACACTGAAAGATGTACATGCATGCTAGAAATGGAGGGATATTGACAGGGGTCACAACAATGACATTTGATTCTTTCTTTAATGGTTCTAAGAAAGTAATCATCATATAACCTGTGTTACTCCAGGTACATGCCTATCTGGAGAGGCAGGGAAAAATAAAGATCTAATCCAGTTTGAGGTGACTATAAGGAGGACAAATAGCTCCTTATTTTACAGATCATAATACAAAGTTGAATTTTTTGACAGTGAAAAATGCCCAAATCTGAATAAGCTATTTTGTGATCTTGTAAGTGCCACATGGACAGGATGGATGACCTTTTGCCAGGTCCCCTTCTGCCTCATCTCTAACTTCAAAATATTGCTAAAATAATAAAAATCCAAGGACTGAGTAACACTAACATTGCTCAATCCATGACTGATTCCCAATACTTACATGAACAGGCATCTCTCAGAAATATTAAGGGACTGGTTACAGACCATCACAAGAAAGTAAATACTGAGATAAAGTCAGTCACATCAATTTTTTGGTGCATAGAAGCTATGTTTACACTATACTGTAGTCTATAAAGTGTGCAACAGCATTATGTCTAGAAAAAGAGTTTACACCTTAATTAAAAAATACTTGACAAGAAAAAAATACATGACAAAAACAATACAAACCAAAAAACCAATTACAATAGTTACATCAAAGATCTAATCAAAGAACTAATCACAGATCACCATAACAAATATAACATTAATGAAAAAGTTTGAAATATATTGTAAGAATTACCAAAATGTGACACAAAGACATGAAGTGAGCAAATGCTGTTGGAAAATGGTAGCAACAGACTTGCTCAACATAGGGTTACCATAAATCTTCAATTTGTGAAAAATGAAGTATCTGAGAAGTGCAACAAAGTGAGGCGCAATAAAATGAGACACGGCCATATTAGAACAGGGACAGGAAACTATTTGTAATAACCAGATAATATTGTGGGCCTTATGGGACGATTTTCCCAACTACTCAATTCTGTCAGTGCAGCAGGAAATCAGTCATGGACAATACATAAATGAATGAACATGGTTATAGTCCAATAAAACTTTAATTATGGACGCTGAAATCCGAATTTCACATAATTTTATTCAGTCATGAAACACCTTTTTTTTTCAACCATAAAAAACCATTAACCACCACATAACTTGTGGGTCATACAAAAACAGGCAGTAGTCCCAATATTTTGCCGCAGGCCATAATTTACTGGTCCTTGTGTTAGAAACTTTATGGTTGATATTTATACTGACCTTTCAAACTGCACAGTTCCAACAGTCCCTATAACCCCATGCCTCAGCCTCTTTCTCCCTTACACAGGAAAGAGCAAGCAAAGAAAACTTGGTAAGTCAAAAAGAAAAAAGAAAAAAAAAACAAACAGAAAAATAGAGACTATGAATTGCCCAAAAGTAAATCAACTAAACTGATTATTAAAAAATAGGCAATTCTTACCACTGAAGAACTTTTATACTATAAGAAAGCCTGTTTTAATATGGAGTAACAAGACGAAAAATTACTATGAATTAAAGACTAAAATGCAATTTTATTGTCCACCAAGGAAGTATTACTGCAAAGCAGAAGGCCTAACAGGCCTGTTTTAATGAATAGATGACTCATCTGTAATCAGCGCATTAACTGTTGGGATTCAAATGGGTGCTCTTAAAGTACTGGGAAAAAAGACTTCATTTTTAAAGCAGGTTAAGCATTCCCCTACAGCCTTTTTTATTTATTTATTTATTTTTTTTTTTTTTTTTTTTGAGAGACAGGTTTGCTTTTATTTTTATTTTTTTTTTTTTAGGTTTTTTTTTTTTTATTATTATTATTATTTTTTTCCAGTGGGTTTTGTCATACATTGCCCTACAGCCTTTTTTAAAAGGCAAACTATTTCTTTCCAAAGACCATAGAAGTAAACATCCATCAAATCCTGAAATATTTATCACAAATTCTAAGCTATTAAATTTCAAAAATTTTTAAACCCACATGTATTTGGGCAAGAAATAATACATTAAACGGAACTGATGAACCTACATGCATGGCAGGGCTAGAGACACAGATGTAAAGAATGGTCACAGGATGGGAAGGAGAGGGTGGGACGAATTGAGAGAGTAGCACTGACATATGTACATGACCACGTATAAAGCAGACAACTAGTGGGAAGCTGCTGTACAGCACGGGGAGCTCAGCTAGGTGCTCTGTGACGACCCAGAGAGGTGGGATGGGGGTGGAGGGTGAGTGGGAGGCTCAAGAAGGAGATTCAAGCAGATGTACAGCAGAAACTAACAACATTGTAAAGCAATTATACTCCAATTTAAAAATTAATTTTAAAAAAGGAACAACAAAAAAAGGAACAATACATTGTCATTACTCTCAGCATTATAGGGTCAGTGCTGTCAGTTTTCCAGTCCCCAGGCTTGACACTGTACCTTTTGCCTTTTTTCGACCCTTTCAAATTGGTTTGAAACTTGTCCTCATCTTGGAGTTTCACTTCCCTTGCCCCAGTCTGGAGATTCAGCCGCACATGGGATCCTGCAGGAACAGCCTGACCTAAAAGTCAAGAAGACAGAGAAGGCTTATGAGGTATATGGTACTTGGAGGGACACTGCAACATGAAAAATTCCTTCAAGTGAAGCATACAGCACAAGTTCTCTTGGAATGATCAGGTAAATCCTAAGCATAAAAGAGCAATGATGTAACAAGAATTCAAGTTTCCTCAATTCTGGCAAGATGATAGTGAACTACAAGCTACACCAACCATCGTGCCTCCATCAGAGAACCAAGGAGCCAAGGAATCACCAGGCCAAGACAACTGTTTTCTGTTCCTGCCATTACACTTCAGCAGGGAGTTTCTTTACCTGTGACTAAAAATTAAAAGCCAAGTTGAGTACATAAGTGTATGTGCGTAATGATCCACTTCTAACCTCAAATCCATCCATAAGGCTTCAAGAATTTTTTTTAAAAGGTATGTTCAAGTAGAATGGGAAAACCTTTCTCTGCAGAGGCTCCCTGAGTAAGGTTAAGTCAGGGGTTAAATGAGGCAAGAAGTGAGACCCAGACTGGGGAAAAAGTGAATCCCAAATAGATGGAGTCCTTCATGCAAAGACTCAGACACAGAAACTAACAGGATGTATTCAAGAGGCAAGGAACAGAAGAGGCCAGAAGAACTGGAAGGACTGTGGAGGCTGATATCTTGAAGCACTACTTGAAGCCCAGTTTGGGGTAGGAAAATAAAAGTAATGGCTGAGGAAGTTGGTTCTTCAAAGAGAGGAGGTCAAATCCTGGGAAAAACCACAAAAAACTGATAACTTCTATTCTATTCCTATGATCATGGGCTAAGAGGTAACTTCTTTAGCATTAATCCCATCTCTAAGGGAGTTCCCTGGTGGTCTAGCAGTTAGGATTTGGTGCTTTCACTGCTGTGGCCCCAGGTTCAACCCCTGGCCTGTGATTGAGATCCCAAAGCCATGCATGACAAACAAACAAACAAAAATCCCATCTCCAAATGTATGAAGCTAAGCAGATCATCCTTGATATTCTCTCTACTCTATATCTCCCATATCCAATCAATCTCCCAAATCTGATGTTTTTCCTGATCATGTCTCTCTTGAATTTACATCCTTCTCTCTGTCCTCCCCACCACTGCCCTTAAAACCATCACCATCTCTCTTCCAGACACTGCCAAAGCTTTCCAACTGCCCTCTACTAACTACAATTACCTCCTAATCAAACTACTCTTTACAATGAATGATTTTTTTTTTCAAAATACAAATCTGAAGATGTCATTCCCTGACCTCAAACCTTTTAGTGGCTTCCTACTGTTCTTAAGGATGAAAATCCTCACAGTGGTCAATGAGGCCCTTTTTAGTATCTAGCCACTGCCTGCCTCTTCAAACCTGTCCACTCCTCATTCCCCATGCTCTAGGCCACAATGGCCTTTTTCCATTCCATGAAAGGAACCATGCTTCCTCCTACCACAGGGCATTTCACCTGCTGCTCCCTTCACCCAGAACACTCCATCCAACCCCAGCCTCCATCTCTTCGAAGATTCTTCCAATCCCAGCTGAGAAGCTGAGAGGCATCCTCTATTTCCCCAGACCAGATCTGGCTGCCCCCCAAAGGCTTTCACAACACCATGACCATTTTTCTTTTCATTTTTTTTGACCACACTTGACAGATCTTAGTTCTTACACAGCTTGAGGGAGCTTAGTTCTCCCACCAGGGATTAAACCCAGGGCTACAGCATTGAAACCACTGAGTCCTAACTATTGGACCACCAGGGAACTCCTTACCATGACCCCTTTACTCAATCACACTTACCACAATCAATAGTTATATCTTAAGTTTTTTATTTATCTGTCTAGTAAAAATGCTCACAATTTTATTCTCAGGGTCTATCACATATCCAAGCATATGGTAAATCCTCAATAATTATTTGTTAAGTGAAAAATTAAAAATGGAAGTGAGAAAATCCTAGTGTTATCTAGTAGTATGAGGAAATGACAACAAAGATTTTCACTAGGGCAAGTAGATTCATAATAATCAGTAGTCATGTTGATAGTTACTTTTAGGACTAATTTATACTAATACCAGTAATAATAATATCTTGAATTTTCAGACTTTTGATCAAAATTAGAAATAAAAAAGAGAAAAAGTACATGACTTTAAAAGCTCAAGAAAATAACAAGTTAGACTGTGCTAAACTGGCCAAGGAAGAGATTAGGATCTCATGTGAATCAATTTATTTTATTTAGGGAAAATTCCAAAATTACTCCCTTCACATAAGCCACCACAGGGGGCAAGAGCAACCACAATAACATTAACTTAAAATATGGGTTACGCTCATTTAAAATACATGAAACCAGCCACGGCAACAGCGGCAGAAGCAACAGAAAACACAGTATTTCAAATGTTTCCATCCCACTGGGAAAAAGGCCAAGTTAGAGAGAAAGTGTGATCTGACCCGCTTCCTTCTAGGGCCTCTGTGAAGGGAGCAGAATACTGGAGAAGAACGGAGCAGAGGCAAAAAGTCACCAGATACACTTAAGGACTGGGAGGTAGAAGAGAAGGGGATAATCAGAAAATAAGACAGGAATCCAAAAAGGCCTGCAAAGCCTGCAGTGTCTGTTTCCCTAATACTGGCTCCCTGAGGGGAAAAAATATGAGTGGTAGATTGTATCATTATCACCAGTTCTGTTCCATCCATCCCCTGTGCTGTGTGACCTCACAGTCCCTCCTACTAGTTGGTGTAGTTTCTCACCCTTTGACTTTGGACTTGGCCTGTGACATGCTTTAGTCAGCAGGATGTTAGCAAATGTGCCACAGAGGTTTGAAACGTGTTTGTGTGTTTGGCTTGTCTCGGAATTGTGTATCACTGTGAGAAGAACATGCTCTACAAGCATTCTGATCCAAGAGGGATGAGAGACCCTTGGAGCAGACCTGGACCCAAATTGCAGACTGGAGCTGAGCCCAACCATGGTCAGCCGAGTCTAGCCCATCTGCAGACATGTGAGCAAGAATAAATGACTGGATATCTTTTTAAAACCTTTTACTTTGAATTACTTTTAAACTTACACAGAACTTATAAGAACAATACAGAGAGTTTCCATACATCACTCACATGACTTTTCCCAATGTTAATATCTTACATAGCCATAGACAACTACTGGGAAAATAATACTAGTAACCAAACTAAAGATCCTTTTCAAACCTTAACAGTGTTTCCACTAAGGTCCTCTTTTGTTATATGATCCTATATGGCCCATGGTTGTTATTTCTCCCTAATTTCCTGCACTTTGCAACAGTTCCTCAGTCTTCCCTTTGTCTTTCATGACCCTGACATCCTCAAGAAATACTAATCAGTTATTCAGGATTGTTTGGGTTTTGTCATGACTAAACTCAAATCATGCCACCTTGACAGAAACACCAGAGAAATTACATCATGCTTTTCCCAACACACCATATCAAAGGGTTCATGTTGCCAACATGTCTTATACTGGTGATACTGGTCTTGATCAACTAACAAAAGCCAAGTCTACTGAGCTTTTCCATTGTGTTAAACAAAAATCATGGCAAATTGTGAAAAACAGTTTGGCAGTTCCTCAAAATGTTAGACAAAGAGTTACCATATGAACCAAGCAACTCTGCCCTTAGGTGTATACACAAAAGAACTAAAAAAATATGTTCACACAAAAACTTGTACATGAATGTTCATTGCAGCATTATTTATAATAGCCAAAATGTGGCAAAACAACCCAAATGTACATCAAATCTAAGGAATGAACAAACAAAATGCAATCCAGCCATTCAGAAGAACACTATTCATCCACTTAAAGGAATGAAATACTTTAAATCATTACGCTGTATCTCAATAAAACTGGAATAAAGAAGTAAATCAATAAACTACACAATAAATAAAAAAGGAATAAAATACTAATATATACTAGAACACGGATGAATGTTGAATGCATTACACTAAGTGAAAGAAGACACAGAAAGTCATGTCATCATATGACTCCTTTCACATGAAAGGTGCTGAAGAGAAAAATCATTAGACACAGGAAACTAATGGTTGTCAGGGGCTAGAGGAAGGGAGAAATGGGGAATGACCACTTATAAGAACTATTTCTTTTGGAGGGGATGAAAATGTGGTGATGGTTGCATGATACTGTGTGTATACTAAAAACCCCTGAATTGTTTAAAGAAAATCATGGGGGAAACACTCTGAGATTATACAAATCACCTTTTTCCTCAAACCTTTGCACACAATTAAGGGGATCCACTTGTAACAATTATCACTGTGGTGATGGTGTATGAGCAATTCTTTTTGTAACTAAAATTTTCATAATTATATTTACTTTTGATTGATGATTGTTTTACACTACTGGTATGATTCCTATCATACATAACCATGAATTAACCATACCTGTACATATGTCCCCTCCCTCTTGAATCTCCCTCCCACCTCCCACCTTTCCCACCCCTCTAGGTTATTACAGAGTTCCAGTTAATAGCAATTTTCTACTCTCTTCCTTACACATTTATGAATTGAAATTTCACTATAAGGAAAAACTGTCATTTCTCCATATACTTAATTATTTATCTAATCAATATGTTCTCATAGATATTTTATTCTATGAGTTATAGTCCAATATTACCATTATTTTGTTGCTCAAATTATTTCAGTTTTGGCAACTAGGAGCTTCTTCAGGTTAACTCTTGTGTTCCTTTGATAAGTCCCTTTAGTCTGTCATTTTCTTTTTTCAAGTATTTCCTTACTTTCTGGCTCCACAAGAAGCTCCAAGTTTATCTTAAATTTTCCTTTCCCAACCTTTGAATCAACATTTTTCAAGGAGTTCTAGTTTTTTTTATTGAAGAATAGTGTTTAGAACCCACTATCTGCATAATACGTTGCCAACAAAGGTCCGTCTAGTCAAGGCTATGGTTTTTCCAGTAGTCATGTATGGATGTGAGAGTTGGACTGTAAAGAAAGCTGACCACCGAAGAATCGATGCTTTTGAACTATGGTGTTGGAGAAGACTCTTCAGAGTTCCTTGGACTGCAGGGAGATCCAACCAATCCATCCTAAAGGAGATCAGTCCTGGGTATTCATTGGAAGGACTGATGGTAAAGCTGAAACTCCAATACTTTGGCCACCAGATGAGAAGAACTGACTCATTGGAAAAGACCCTGATGCTGGAAAAGATTGAGGGCAGGAGGAGAAGGGGACGACAGAGGATGAGATGGTTGGATGGCATCACCGACTCAATGGACATGAGTTTGGGTAAACTCCAGGAGTTGGTGATGGATTGGGAGGCCTGGCGTGCTACAGTCCACGGGGTCACAAAGAGTCGGACACGACTGAGCGACTGAACTGAACTGATCTGCATAACAGGTATGCTCATTACCACTAGGTTGTCATTGCTTCTGGGCTCTTTGAATCAGAGATAAGAAATTTATGTATGTGTATACACATCTATGTTTCTATATCTATTTTTCTGTGTACCTATTAAAAAGTGGGCTTCCTGATGGCTCAGCAGTAAAGAATCCACCTGCAATGCAGGAGACGAGGGTTTGATCCCTGGGTTGGGAAGATCCCCTGAAGAAGGAAATGGCAACCTACTCCAGTATTCTTGCCTGGAAAATTCCCTGGACAGAGAGCCTGGTGGGTTACAGTTCACGGGGTTGCAGAAGACTCGGACACAACTTGGCAGCACAACTATTAAAAAGTACAAGCTTATACTGATACCTCAGATGAGACTGTACGCATTCAGGGTGATATGGCCAAAGACTATAGTGATACCTGAGATTTCAATCAACACTACAGGGTTCATTTGTCTCCCCCCCTCTTTCCTTATTTGCAACTTCTTTCTCCAACAGTAAGAAAACTGGCTCTTTTTATCTGCAATGTTTTATTTACTGTTCAATCCTAGTATACATACAAAGTAGTTTCAAAATTGCTAACCATACCACTGTCAGAAACACATTTACCAAACTAGATTACAGCATTTACACACGGCTCCTTTGTCTTTAGTTTTACAGTATCTAGTCAAGGTATCATTTCACAAGGCCGCTTAGTTTAGTTCCATTCTCCCCTACACAAGTCAGTATGATTATGTTGTCAATTTGTAATACTTGGTTCATTTGTTAGTGCCTGTATTCTATTTTGTTGTTCCCATTCCTCCACATCCTGGCTGGTTTAATTTTTTTATTTTGGGGCATCTGAAGGGTATGTGAACTATTACTACAGTTCTAAGAGAGCAATACAAAAAGAAATTACTATCATTTTAAAGCTGAGTTTTGAAGTGGTTTGTTTATTGTCACAATTCATTCCAATGGTCCTGAAACAAGGAATTTAAAAGTGTCCAATATAAAGAGGGGTCCTTTTTTCTGAAATTATATCATTTCTATCTTTTTAGTGTTAAAACATCCTTTTATAAAATGAGATAATGATGATGATGGATGACAGTGGGTTGTTTCTATGTTGAGGTCCTTAACTCAGAAAAGTAAAAAAGCTGGCCTTTGATCCCCAGAATTTTCTTTTAAAGTTTTCTGGTTCATGAAATACCGTAGTCTGGAATCTATTCATCTATTCTACCAATGTTCCCTAGGACATTTGAGAATTATTCCCACTGTACGCTTTAAATGAGTGAATTTTATGATATATAAATTTTATCTCAATAAAGTTGTTTCGAAATTTCATTTCTTTGGATAAAGCAGTACTTCTTTTGAATCCCAGAACAGTAATTAGACTATCAAATATAGTCCAAGGTGACAGCAAGTATTACTAGAGGCCAAGAAAAAGCTAAGTTCAAAGCCAAAACACAAACCCAGAAGGACAGTTCTGGGTAGGGTAGGAAAAAGAAAATGAGCCTAGAAAGCCTGAAGCCATCAAATACCCGGGCAAGAGGAATACCGGCAGAAGGGCAAGTAAGAAATATTGATCCGAGATGTACAAGTTAACGCAAATGCCCATGGGAGACAAGCAAGTGAGAGAGATCAGTGAGGAAGGCCATCTGTAAGACAATAGGGAATGGTGAGTGCTGAAGAAAAAATGCCCTTTCTAAAAGTATTCAAATTTTTAAATATAAAAGCCAAACAAAACATACCTATATTTGGAATTCAGCCTACAACCAATTTGCGACTACTGGAAAAGAAGCTTCACCTATTGACAAATCTTACCTGACTCAGTATTTGTTCCCACTCACCTAACTCCCCAGTAATTAGAAACTTAGCCTTCCTGGGCTCAGAGTGGCAGCGTCCTCCTTGGGTAGTACCCACAGGAGCCCTCTGTATAGTCTGACTGCCCTGCTTTAGGGAAGCTAGGGCCAGCTGAGAAGGATGCCACAGTGTCCTGGTTTCTGCGATGGCATCAGATGCCTAGGAGTAATATGTCTTTGGGGGGCATAAGAGGTATGGGATGTCCTCTGTGGGCTTCAACCTGGAAACATCCCCCTCCAGGGACCCCTGGGCTCTTTCAAGTTAAACATGGATACAACGGCAGAAAAATCTAGGGCTGCTCCAGCCTGGCCTGCTTGGATGAGAACTGGCCATCGACCACGAGCACTGTAACTCCGCTACCCACTTGGCTATTTCTTTGAGAGCCAGTAAAATCAGCCAAATTCCTTTTTCTTTCTGAATCTTCATGACTTTGTGTGTCAAATGACAAGAATCTATTGTGCTTGCTTTCACTAATGTGTTAGATTGTTGTGAAGAATAAATGAGAAAACACTGTGTCAGAGCTCAGAAGAAGTTATAAGCGCTTCAGGAAACACAGCCCCAAAAAGGTAAATGTCAAGCAGGATGAAGCAAAGACATTTTATTTATCAAGTCCTGTAGGTATGTATGTGTTAACAAGAGTGAAAATTTCCAATTATGTCGAGTTTCTGAAGGGCAGGGACCAATTACTTGTGTCCAGCTCAAGCTCAACTCTAGGCACACAGTAGGCCATCAGAAAGGTCAGCTTGAATGCCAGCCCCCTGGCCCCCACTTCCAAGACCAGAATTAATAGAAGGAATACAGGATGGGAAGCAATGTCACTCACCTCCAAGCTCCTAACCAGGGCGAGACAGAGCTGAGACTTCATAAGCCTGGTTGCCATGACTACCACAGCCCTCTCCTCCTGCTTTTTTATTCAAAAACCCCAAACAAGTCCTGGCAAGATCCTGGCTTCACACAAATGAGCATCTATCCTGTCTCCAAGGCAGGACTTGAACTGAACCAGTAACAACAACAAAAAAATGTGCACAAACCTCTCTAGGGTGCTGAACCCTGAACCAACGTTAAATGTTTTTTGAAGGGAAACACAAATGGAGATCTTTTTTGTAAGCAGCAAAACACAGAGTGAAGCAGTCTGTCTTGTCATTACATTCATGCATTTCCTAAAAGGACTTAACAATGGCAAAATAAGAAAAAATAAAAATATTCTCCAAAGTTATTTTTTTTTTTTACTCTGCCACATAATCTACAATCTGGGCAGAGCCTTAGAACAGTTCTCTGGCAGGGCTTTCAAGCAAGGGTGGAAATCCATCAGCTGCACTAAAGTCCTTCAGATCAGAAGACTCCACAGTCTTCCTCTGGGAATAGCTATCCTGATAGCTCCCACCACATTCCAGAACTACCCTCCAAAATTTTATCTGCTGTGATCTAAGCAATGTCTCCTTTCCAGTTCCAAGAAGAGACAACAGCTGTTCACAAATCTCTGCCCACAGAATTCACAACAGCAGTGCTCTTCAAGTATAAGGACTAGCCCTGCTATTTAAGAGGATTTCCGGGGTTTCAGCTGGAGAGGTACTCTGAACAGCCATCAGGACAAAGGCTCAAAGTAACCATATCTAGGACACAGTGAGTCTCTGTCCACGACTGGTTGGTCAACAAGCATATACTGAGGATTAGGTAAGAGCCTGCCTGCTCTATTCTAGGCATTCCTTCTATCACAGCTTACTGTTCATCCACTGAAGAAAGCCACCTGCAGTGTTGGGCACTGGGAAGGATACCACATCAACAAGACCAATGGCTGCCATTGAGGAATATGCAAGGAGATCCAACCAGTCCATCCTGGAGGAGATCGGTCCTGGGTGTTCATTGGAAGGACTGATGTTGAAGCTGAAACTCCAATACTTTGGCCACCTGATGCGAAGAGCTGACTCATTTGAAAAGACCCTGATGCTGGGAAAGATTGGGGGCAGGAGGAGAAGGGGACGACAGAGGATGAGATGGTTGGATGGCATCACCGACTCAGTGGACATGAGTTTGGGTAAACTCCGGGAGTTGGTGATGGACAGGGAGGCCTGGCGCGCTGCAGTTCATGGGGTCACAAAGAGTTGGACACGACTGAGCGACTGAACTGAACTGAACTGAGGAATATGAAATAAACGAGGAAGAGGAGTAACAACATTCAGAGTCCCAGTTTTCTGGCAAGCAAAGAAATGGGCATATTCAGGGGGCAATGAGTAACTCCTTCTGAAACTCAGCATATAACAGAAAGATAAGAAGTAAGGAGATTGGTTAGAAAGATATTATACTTGACCTAATCAGATACAATCAAGCCTGAACAAGAGGAATGGGTGGGGAATGGGAAGAATGAGACAGCTTTAAGGGATGACAGTATTTTGACCAGAAAAACAAAGAATTCTTCTGACAGTAGTCAGTCCTCCTTCCTTCAAAAGCACCAGACCTGAAAGCATGTACAGTACCTCCTTCCACTAGGCCAGGAGACCAGTCAGAGCCCCACAGTTTAGTGAATCCAGGGATAAAGGAGAACAGAGTAAAGAACAAAAGAAACAGAGGGATACTTTCACCCAGAAATCCAAGATGGGCATCCCACACCTGTTTCCTAGCCCACTGGTTTCCTCTGTTCCCCTTTCATCTCTACCCTTAACACATTTCATGTTCCTCTATAGCTTAGAAGACCCAGTGAGACTAACAGATAAAGCACAGCCCTTTACTCAGAGCACTTGAGCTTTTACATCCATGGGAACTGGTTTTTAATAATCCTATTGATTGCTAGAGTCTACTAGTTACTGTCATTTCTTTTTTTAGAGAGATATTCCCCACTGAGGCATCCCAGGGAGCTCAGTAGTGAAGAATCCACCTGCCAATGCAGGAGATACGGTTCTATCCCTGGGTCAGAAAGATCCCCTGGAGTAAGAAATGACAACCCACTTCAGCATTCTTGCCTGGAAAATTCCATGAACAGAGGAGCCTCTCAGACTACAGTCCATTGGGGTAGCAAAAGAGGTGGACAAGACATGACTGAGCACGCACGCTTATTCCCCACCTATTCTCTCAAACCTAAAAACTCTTGAATATATGCAGATTTCACATTTTCAATTGTGCATATGTGTATGCATATCTGTTGGGGATGAGGAGACTGGGTAAAGACTCAAGAAAATTGGAAGAAGAAAGGAACCATTAAGAAACCAAAGGTTGGAAATAAACCACAAATAAAATAAACAGCAAAGCTACAGTTCTTCCAGCTCTCCGATCCCACCACTTAGAAATTACTGAGTCAAATGAAAACATATTTTAAAAGTCTCACTGCAATTGAAGTTAACTGTGAGATACTGACAATGAGCTTCATTTAATAATGAGGAGGGGAAAAACAGCAATTGAGAGTGAAGAAGTTAAATGCACCCTTTTCCCAGAGGTCAGGGACTGTAATTCCACTACAGCTCATTTTTTGGAGAAGACTCTTGGGGATTCCAGAATGCCTGCATTTCCCACCCAGGCACAATTTCATTAGCAGCTCATTAGCAAGAGTGGCAACCATTTCTGACTCTTGTTTTTCATAATATTTATTGGTTAATTGACACTTTGAACGCAAGCTGACTAAGGACCAAATGAAAGTGCTAAAACCATTCATTAGTCAAATTTAAAACACAAAGATTGTATTCTAAACACACCCTTTGTTCTCATTTATTTTCCACAAACAGAAGTCATAATTTAATAAGGGGGCGAAGAAGCAAAGTGCCAAGATACTTCGCTTTAACTTTTAATCCTTTTTTTCCTACCTCATCAGTCCCCAGGGATCCTGACATCATAATTGGCTCTGTTTGTTCTCTTCAACAACACCTGTTACCTCCACAGTCAAACATGGTTGTGTGAATAATTTCAAAACAGTACCAGCTACTCCTTACCTCTACAATTTCCTCAGTGTCTACTGCAAAAGCCCCCCAATTTGGATTCTCCCTGCAGTGGAAAGAGAGCAAACCCATAGGTATGAGGGGAGCAAAATTCCTAGAGCTAAGTTTCTCTCTAGATCAGTTCTAAAGGACGGTACTCCCTTCCTTTTTGAGGGAGGGGAGCAGAATGTAAATGAGAAGGTGAAAAGATGCAGACGGAGCAATGGATACAGTGTAGAGAAGGGAGTCAAAGAAACACCTGGTCCCTAGTCCTTGCCGCTGCATCATGAGAGGGCCCCCCTTAAATGTAGGCAACTTGAACAACAAAATGAGGTTAGTTACCGGAGCCTTTCACCTAGCAAAATGTAATAACAATCCCAATTTGTTGCCTCTCAGCTTAAAGTTTTGGATCATGTGTATTAAGAGACCTACTAAGTAAAAAATAAAAGAGAGAGAGAGAGACCTACTAAGTGCGCTGTGTTTTGCTTTCTTCATCTGCATTGCTAGTTTCACCAGAAGGAGCTACAGCCTCTAGCACCTGGGTTACCTGGGCAGTTATCCAGTACAGAAGTGGAGGGCATAGGCCAAGGAAGACCCAGATTCCAGGTCCAGGTCCACCGCTTAATAGCTTTAAGATCTTGGGACAATAAGCTTTGTGGCCCATGTATAGAATGGGGCTCCAAGTACTCACTTCAGAGAGTTCACAGAGTTCACTGTGAGGAGTAAGAGATAAAGCAAGCGGGATGCTTAGGGCTGACTCCAGAGAACTCTCAATAATGGTGTTTACAGACTCGTCTCTCTGTGATTTGTCCCAACTATGGGACAGGGACCATTACAGATGGTTAGACTGAGTGTTAACAGGCTCTCAGTATGTATCTCACTGAATTCTGTAGGATATAAGTGAGTACATGATTTTTGTAGAATTTTCAGGTCAGAGTGAAGCCAGTTCAGTAACAATGAAGGCTTCAGGGCATACAAATTTAGAGGGCAGGTGGTTAAACCAGGCCTCTACCGCACTGAAAACACACACTACAGCATTCCTTGGCTGGGGCCAGCCGTAGGTCAACCAAACCCATTTAAGATGGAGCAGTTTCAGGTCTACCTGGTGGTCTAGTGGTTAAGAATCCGCCTGCCAATGGAGGCAACACCAAGGAGTTCAATCCTTGGTCCGGGAAGAACCCACATGCCAAGGAACAACTAAGACCGTGTGCCAGAACTACCAAGCCAGTGCTCCAGAGCCTGTGAGCCTCGACTACTGAGCCTGTGTGCTGCAACTACTGAAGTCCGAGCACCTAGAGCCCATGCCCTGCAACAAGAGAAGCCACCGCAATAAGTCCATGCACAGCAACGAGAAGTAGTCCCCACTCGCCACAACCAGGGAAAGCCTGTGCACAGCAACAAAGACCCAGTGTAGCCAAAAATAAATAAATACATTTTCAAAAAAGATGGAGCAGTCTCTATCTATACCATTCCCCAAGTCAGAATAGAAATCAGAAGCCATATCCATAAGTATAACTTAAGCAAATGTGGGAGGGATTTAAATGAGAAAAACTGCCCAGCCAGCAACAAGGGAAAGGGTTTCTGGCTTCCCGATAAACTTAATTCAAACACAGGTTGAAGCCAGTTCTGTAACAATGCACCATCAGGCTTATAAAAGCAGGTGCCCTGCTCTGGCTTCATGTTCCTTGGGGGATCGTGCTTGCAAGTGCCCATCCAAACATGGGTGAGGACGTTTGGATGTTCCAGGCCACTGGGCACGAGGTTGGTGCTTCGGCAAACCTGCTGATGTGCACACTTCTGACAAGCAACCTGCTTCATACTTCCAACCCATCACAACAGCTGATGCTGCCCCCAGCTGTGCCTCCGCACAAAGCTCCCAATCCTGAGCACTTAAACTCCGCAACTGTCACTTGACTATATGCACTCTACCTGCCACACACTCTCAAGTCCCCTACAAGTACCCAGGCAGTGCCTGGAAGTTCTGGCCTTGGTGCTTACTACCATTCAAGAGTGCATTCACTCCCTATTGAAATTCTGGTGTGGATCCCTTTTGATAGAAGTCACCTCACAAAAAGCCATCTCCAACACACCCTCTTCCCCCTGCCATTTTAAATTTATGAGAGAAGGCAAGCCCTTCACAACTCCAGGGTCACCAGCACCACGAGCTAGAGATTATGAGGAGATCATAAGACCTAGTCTCCACTGGAAAGATACAAGATCCTTCCTTGGGCCATGCCTCCTGCCACTACAGGCAGGAGGAGCATCCCTGAGGAAACTCTGTTGGCACTGCCCTTCTTAAAAACCTTCAGTGGTTCTTTGTTACCCTCCCAAGTACCAATACCCCAGCTGGTGTTCAAGGTCCCCCTAATACAGCAAAGTCCCTGCCTGACACTCTCTGCATTATCTCCCCTCACCCACAAACACCCCGTTCTCTGGCCAAACTCACCCACACCTTCTCTGGTCCTTGATGCTGCCCTTTACTTGCCCTTTACTTTTTCTCTGTTGGATTTAAATCCACTTTTAAAGGCCTAGCTCAAACAATGCTATGCAACTTGATACATTGTTTTCCCTCCCTTTCAACCTTGAGTATCTTGCTTATTCCTATCTAATGGCATGTCCTCTATTCATTTTTTCTTACTCATTTGGATTCTTTGATACTTATTCAACAGATATTTACTAACCACCTATAATCTGGTGGGTTTTAGGGAAATTAAGGATGAGACATGACCTCTCTACACTTAAGGAAATCACTGGGCTACTGCGGGAAACAAATATGTAAAAACATGATATCTGACAAATTTCCCCCGGTAGGTTAAATTCCCCCTGAAGTCAGAACATCTTTATATTCCTACATTACTAAACAAGAGTGCCTGGTAGTAAATGTTCACTGTGTATATATTTCAAAACAAAAATAATTTAACTTTATGAGATGAAAAACAATGTCTTCTTTATGAAATGTGGGGAAAAGGGATGTACTGCTGCAAAGACAGTCTTTAACATGGGATCATCGGAAAGTAAAATCTAGTAAATACAACACATATTTTTAAATGCATTTTAATTCCACAGTATCACTCCTCAACCCACAAGTTAAATGAGATAGAGGTACAAAGACTAAGAACTGCACAAAGAGGAACATCCCTGGCATTCCAGTGGTTAATATTCTATGTTTCCATTACAGGGGGCCATGGGTTTGACCCCTGGTCAGGAAACCATGCTGCATGGCATGGTCAAAAAAAAAAAAAAAGGATTGCACAAAAAGGAACAGAAAGCATAAGCTCAAAACAGAATGAGAGATCTACACTGTTGGTAGGTATATAAGCTGGTACATGCACTGTGGAGAAGAGTGTACAGGCTCCTCAAAAAACTAAGACTAGAGTTTCCATATGATCCAGCAATCCCACTCCTGGAGATATACCCAGACAAAACTATAATTCAAAAAGAATTATTACCCTTATGTGCATAGCAGCACTATTCATAATAGCCAATACACAGAAGTAACCTGTATGTCCATCAACAGATAATGGATAAAAAGGATACATATACACACACACACCCATACACATACATACAAGGGAATACTACTCAGCCATAGAAAAGAATGAAACAATGTCATCTGCAGCAACATGGATGAAACTAGAGATTATCATACTAAATGAAGTCAGAAAGAAAAAGACAAATACCACAAGTCACTTATACGTGGAATCTAAAATACAACACAAATGAACTTATCTATGAAACAGAAATGGACCCACAGACAGAGTGAACAAACTTGTAGCTGCTGGTGGGGGAAGGGGGATGGAGTGGGAGTCTAGAGTTATCAGGTGCAAACTATTATATATAGAATGAATAAACAACAAGGTCCAACTGTATAGCACAGGGAACTATATTCAATATCCTGAGATAAATAATAGACAAGAATATGAAAAAGAATGTACACACAGGTATAACTGAATCACTTTGATGTATAGCAGAAATTAACATAACATTGTAAAGCAATTATACGTCAATAAAAAATTTTTCAAGAAAAAATTAATAACCAACAACAACAACAAAACAGAATGAGAAAGAAGTGCAGTTGAGCTCTTAACTGTTAGTAAACTACACTCATCAGAGTTCATTGTGGACTTCAGAGTATCACAACCTCCGATTACAGGCTTCAGTTGATGAATATTGGCCAAAGCTCTGCAACTGCTCTCTATCCCTAAACTTTCAAGTACTCCCAAGTCCACCAAACAGAAGCAAGAGAGATCTGATGGCTAGGAAGGCAACAATAAGAACTATGTCACCTGAGACCAGTTGGTGAAGACTATAAAACTGTATGTGAAATATTTAAGTATACAATTACATTTTCCTGAGATGGTTTATAGCTTTCACCAGTTTCCTAAAGAGGTCTATAAATCTCTCTCCCAATACACATATAAACATGCATACCTTGGAGTGGCTATAGGCCAATACCAGGAAGGCTACACAGCAAGAGGCATTCTAATACACTGTAGGTAAAGATACAAATTTGTGCAATGCTTTTGGGCATCTGGCAACATCTACTAAAACTGCAACTGTTCATTTCATTTAACCCAGTGGATTCCACTTGTAGGAATGTATCCAATAGAGACAGTAACTGAACTGCACAATGATATATTGACAGAATGTTCATTATAGCATTTTAATAACCAAAGACAATGAGAAACAAAACAAAATGTCCATCAGTAAGGGATTTATTATACAATGCAGCTTATAGGAATACAATAGTCTCCAACAAGGAGGAGAATTATACTGACACTAAAAAGAGGACTGGGGTTTCCTGGTAGCTCGGCTGGTAAAAGAATCTGCCTGCAATGCCCTGTTGGATCAGACAGTAAAGAGTCTGCCCACAATGCAGGAGATCGAGGTTTGATCCCTGGGTTGGGAAGATTCCCTGGAGAAGGAAATGGCAACCTACTCCAGTATTCTTGCCTGGAAAACTCTATGGACCGAGGTGCCTGGCAGGCTACAGACCATGGGGTTGCAGAGTCGGATATGACTGAGCAACTTCACTTTCACTTTCAAAAAGATGACTAAGACTATGCAAAAAGAACAAGCTACAAATTTCATCTTTCTTTTTAAAGAACATACATGTTTAATATGGCAGCAGTATAAGCTTTTAAACTATTCAAACCCTCACAATTAAAACAGAATCAGTGACTAGATAGCAAAACAATATTTGTTTTGCTACAGGCAATATTTGTATCAAAATGAAGTAAAAAGACACCTACAAATTCCCAGACAGAAGTGAAGCAGGTGAAGACAAATCACCAAATCTACATGGAATCAGTCTCTGTGGGGGAGGACACAGGAAACAACGGGTGTCCAACAAATTTGAAAAGGAGAAGCCCAAAGTAGGTAGGTGAAGTGAAGGGAAGTTGCTTAGTCGTGTCTGACTCTTTGCGACCCCATGGACTGTAGCCTACCAGGCTCCTCAGTCCATGGGATTTTCCAGGCAAGAGTACTGGAGTGGGGTGCCATTTCCTTCTTCAGGGGATCTTCCCAACCCAGGGATCGAACCCAGGTCTCCCGTATTGTAGGCATACGCTTTACCATCTGAGCTACCAGGGAAGCCCTAAGTAGGTAGGTAGTCAGTAGGTATTCACACACATACACACACAACAAAACAGGCCAGTGGGAGAACAGCAGTTGAACCTAGAAGGGATTTTCCCCAGTCTAATAATAGGTAAGTACAAGAATCCTGGTGGTAAATACTCAGTGGCTAGAGCAATAGAGTTCTACTGAACTCTCAAATTTAATCAACCAATGCTCCCTATTAGAACAGTGATAAGTTAGGACAGAGACACTGAGAAGACACTTCTGGAAGAGACATCAAAAATTAAGCAGAACTGAAACAATAGCAAAAAAGGAAAGAGAAGGTCCAAATAAAAATGCTGAAAGGAAACAGAGCCGGGAATCCTCACAGAGTAAACTGCCATGTTTTTAAATACGACAAGGAAACAGAAAAGAGGGCACTGTGAATTTTTTTTAAAAAGGTAATTAAAGCTATGCTTCTTTTCTAATAACTCAAGAAATCTAACTTCACATAAAAAATGACCTGAAAAAGACTGAGTTCAAATCCTATAAAGTTATTATAAGAAAGAAAAATAGAATTAGGAAAGGAATAACATCTCCATGGAATATAAAAACAAACCACAAAAACAGGCCATGAACAGACCTAAACTGCAACTTCCTCTTTCAAAAGGAGCTAAATACATGTTTTTGATTATACAACATATTCAAGAATAAAAATAAGAAATGAGGTGCCAGAACTCAATGAAAGTTAGAAATAATAATCAAAGCAAAAAATGTCATAAAATAAGTAGAAGGTGAATGGAGAAAAACATGAAAAACCAAAAATGAATGAAGAAGAAAAGTAAAGCTTATCAGAAACTGACAATAAAGATAGATAAAAAAAAAAAGATCCAACATTAAAGAAGAAATCTCAAAACAGGAAAGAGAATACCAAAAACTGTAATTCAAAAAAATTTCCCCTAAAACAAAAAAGTTTTAAAAAACTATGTATTAAAAGAGCATATTGATCAGGAAAGCCCAACAGCAAACATAATCTAGTAAAATTAATGGATTTTAAAGGAAAAAAATCCTTAGGATATCTAAGCCCAAAATTAGATTCTTTTTTTTTTTTTTTTTAATAAAAAAAATTGTATTTACTTAGAAGCATTCAGAATGTCAACAAAACAGCTGCAACTTTTTTTCTTTTTCTTTTGCAATTACAGAGTGGTATTCAGTTAACAGAACAACAATTATTCATATAAGCTGCATCAGAGACAACTGAAGATGAAAAAACTACCATCCCCATATATAACTAATTTGTGCTGTGCACCAACAAGAACCTGCTTTAAATTTCCATGCCAATTTACAACCCCCATACTGTACCAGGCAAGGTTAGTGGCTATTGAAAATACCACCAGGACAGGGCTATCTAAAGACACATTCGGTAGTGTGTTAACTATACAAAAAAAGACACTGTACAGTTTAAAAACAAATCTTACACAGCCTTACATTTCAATTTTTTTTCTTTAAAAGGAGTGAGTTGTGTACAGGGGGGTTAAATGTTTTATAGACAAGAAAGAAAAAAACTGCGCTAGAACCAACTTATTCATCATCATCATCTTCTTCCTCCTCCTCATCCTCTTCATCTTCTTCCTCCTCCTCATCCTCTTCATCTTCATCTTCCTCCTCTTCCTTCTTTTTCTTGCTTTTTTCGGCCTTAACAACTCCCTTTTTTGCTGCATCAGGCTTCCCTTTAGCTCGGTATGCAGCAATATCCTTTTCATACTTTTCCTTCAGCTTAGCAGCCTTCTTCTCATAAGGCTGCTTGTCATCCGCAGCAGTGTTATTCCACATCTCTCCCAGTTTCTTTGCAACATCACCAATGGACAGGCCAGGATGTTCGCCTTTGATTTTTGGACGATACTCAGAACAAAACAAGAAAAAGGCCGAAGGAGGCCTCTTGGGTGCATTGGGATCCTTGAACTTCTTTTTTGTTTCCCCTTTAGGGGAGATATAAGTTTTCATTTCTCTTTCATAACGGGCCTTGTCCGCCTTTGCCATGTCTTCAAATTTTCCTTTCTCTTTAGCAGACATGGTCTTCCACCTCTCTGAGCACTTCTTAGAAAACTCTGAGAAGTTGACTGAAGCATCCGGGTGCTTCTTCTTGTGCTCCTCCCGGCAAGTTTGCACAAAGAATGCATATGATGACATTTTGCCTCTCGGCTTCTTAGGATCTCCTTTGCCCATGTTTAATTATTTATCCTCCGCGAGGCCCAGAGTTGCCCAGTGCCCGTCCGGCTCTCACTTGCCCCGGCGCTGTCTCTATGGAGCTCAATGTACTGCCCAAAATTAGATTCTTAATCAGTGTTTTTGCCAGCAAAGCCTACTCTGCCAGAAGAAAATAAGTTGATGTATTTAAGATACTCAAAGAAAAAAATGTAAACCAAAAAGTTTATGTCTACCAAAGCGGATTCTGGGTAGTCACTTTATATTTAAAACATAAAGACCACAGACAAACTTATCAATATCCAAGAACTCAAAGAATATTGTTTCAAGTAGATTCTGCCTGAAGAATCTACTAGAAAGCCCATTTTAGACAATCAAAATAACTATGAAGAGACACTGTCATTAAGACTGGAGTTAAGTATCTAATCAGTTCAGTTCAGTCGCTTGGCCGTGTCTGACTTTGTAACTCCATGGACTGCAGTACGTCAGGCTTCCCTGTCCATCACCAACTCCCGGAACTTACTCAAACTCATGTCCATCGAGTTGGTGATGCCATCTAAACATCTCAACCTTTGTCGTCCCCTTCTCCTCCCACAGGAGGAGGAGAAGTATCAAATATATATATATAAAATTATTTGTAGAAATAAGACTAAATGAATGTTAAAATGAAGAAGTGGCTATATGCTCTGGCAATATAGAAACAGTACAGCTGTTCACAAATGATGAGCAAACACACACAAAAGAATGTTTTTAAACTTTTTTCAGTAATCCTAGCAGGGTGGTTGTACTGCCATTCTGAAACTGTATTATGTATAACATGACAAAGGACAAATGAGTAACTATTATTCTAATTGTATAATATTCTATTCCAGAACCAGAATTCTTAGTAAAATAAGAGATACAGATATACCACCAAAAAGCTAAAAAAGAATCCTGTACTCCTGAATATGAGTATCTGTTCAAATGTATGAAGTATATTATCATATATATTTCCTAGCTCTCGTCAACTGAAAGACCTGGAAACAATGACCAGTACAGTATCAGTGAGCAACCCTAGTGGCCAGAACATAGTCTTAAGACACCATTTCCTATTAAAAGAAACCAGGGCTTCCTGGAGCAATGGTTGATTTCAGAACTTAAGCAGGAAATAAAGAGTATGAGCCTAGACTATCTTGTCACACCAAATAGCAAAAACGCTATCAATAACTACTATAATAATACCAAAAGAGCTTTGATTCAAATGACAAAAGACAATATAATTTCAGTTTCAGTAAAAACAGTCATTGCAATGGGTTGAAACTTACTAAACATTCTTAAAGGGAAAAAATCTAATCACTCATTAAAACTTGACTGGGAAACAATTCATTATCTTGAAAACTGATAAAGTTTAGGATAAATTAGGAAAAAGAATCAAGCATTTCTCCTGTCTTTCCTTTATGAATTGAACCACTGGATAATCAAATAGTATATGAGAGGCAGTGTCTCTTTATAAAAATTATACAGAGACTGCCTTGGTGGTCTAGAGGTTAAGAATCCACCTTGCAATGCAGAGGATGCAGACTGGATACCCAGTCAGGGAACTAAGATCCCACATGCTGTAGAGCACCTAAGTCCATGCTCCACAGCTACCAAGTCCGCACACTCTGGAGCCCATGTGCCAAAACCAGAGAGTACGTGCCCCACAAAGAAAGAATCCACATCATGCAACGAAGATCTCTCGGGCCACAACTAAGACCTGATGCAGCCAAATAAATAATTTAAGTTATACAGCTAAAAGCAAAAAAGGAAATGATAAGCTTGAATATCACCATCTTGTAAACCCCACAAAGAGAAAGGCAACCAGACATTATGTACTCCCCATACAAAAACCCAAATCTATTTATAACCTTGTGATAGGGACAGAACCTGAGTCTGACTGAGCCTCTGGATCCAGCTGACAATTTATAAGAAATACTGAGGTGTGAGGATCATGATGAACTGTGTCATGAGTATGAAAGCAGTAAAATTCAATCTGGGAAATGGCTCGAGTTCTTCAACAGACAAACTGTAAAGATAAGGGACATAAAAGGGAATAAAAACCTGTGGATTCAAGGAAATTTAAAAGATATAACAATTTTTTTTTAATAGGAAACATTTTAGAGTCTAGGGTGCACACTTAGGTAATGTGCTATTTTAAGATGAAACGAAGCAATTACTATAAAAGCCAGGAGAACAGCTGCATTTGGTGGGAAGGAGATGGGTTAGCAGGGATGGGACACGAGAGGAGTTTCCGAGGTACTTCAGTTCAGTTCAGTCGCTCAGTCGTGTCTGACTCTGCGACCCCATGAGCCACAGCATGCCAGGGCTCCCTGTCCATCACCAACTCCTGGAGTCCACCCAAACTCATGTCCATTGAATCAGTGGTGCCATCCAACCATCTCATCCTCTGTTGTCCCCTTCTCTTCCCACATTCAATCTTTCCCAGCATCAGGGTCTTTTCAAATGAGTCAGCTCTATGCATCAGGTGGCCAAAGTACTGGAGTTTCGGCTTCAACATCAGTCCTTCCAATGAACACTCAGGACTAATCTCCTTTAGGATGGACTGGTTGGATCTCCTTACAGTCCAAGGGACTCTCAAGAGTCTTCTCCAACACCACAGTTCAAAAGCATCAATTCTCCAGCGCTCAGCTTTCTTTACAGTCCAACTCTGACATCCATACATGACTACTGGAAAAACCATAGCCTTGACTAGACGGACCTTTATTGACAAAGTAATGTCTCTACTTTTTAATATGCTGTCTAGGTTGGTCATAACTTTCCTTCCAAGGAGGAAGCGTCTTTTAATTTCATGGCTGCAGTCACTATCTGCAGTGATTTTGGAGCCCCCCAAAATAAAGTCTCTCACTGTTTCCCCATCTATTTGCCATGAAGTGATGGGACCAGATGCCATGATCTTAGTTTTCTGAATGTTGAGCTTTAAGCCAACTTTTTCACTCTCTTCTTTCACTTTCATTAAGAGGCTCTTTAGTTCTTCTTCACTTTCTGCCATAAGGGTGGTGTCATCTGCATACCTGAGGTTATTATATTTCTCCCGGCAATCTTGATTCCAGCTTGTACTTCTTCCAGCCCAGCATTTCTCATGATGTACTCTGCATATAAGTTGAATAAGCAGGGTGACAATATACAGCCTTGACGTACTCCTTTCCCGATTTGGAACCAGTCTGTTGTTCCATGTCCAGTTCTAACTGTTGCTTCCTGACCTGCATACAGGTTTCTGAAAAGGTAGGTCAGGTGGTCTGGTATTCCCATCTCTTTCAGAATTTTCCACAGTTTATTGTGATCCATACAGTCAAAGGTTTTGGCATAGTCAATAAAGCAGAAATAGACGTTCTTCTGGAGCTCTCTTGCTTTTTCGATGATCCAGTGGATGTTGGCAATTTGATCTCTGGTTCCTCTGCCTTTTCTAAAACCAGCTTGAACATCTGGAAGTTCACGGTTCACGTATTGCTGAAGTCTGGCTTGGAGAATTTTGAGCATTACTTTACTAGAGTGTGACATGAGTGCAATTGTGCAGTAGTTTGAGCATTCTTTGGCATTGCCTTTCTTTGGGATTGGAGTGAAAGCTGACCTTTTCCAGTCCTCTGGCCACTGCTGAGTTTTCCAAATTTGCTGGCATATTGAGTCCAGCACGTTCACAGCATCATCTTTTAGGATGTGAAATAGCTCAACTGGAATTCCATCACCTCCACTAGCTTTATTCATAATGATGCTTCCTAAGGCCCACTTGACTTCACATTCCAGGATGTCTGGCTCTAGGTGAGTGATCACACCATTGTGATTATCTGAGATGCTTGGTAAAGTTCTATTTCTTGACTTGGGTAGGATTTCATGAGTATTCGCCTTGTGATAATTCATTAGGCTATACATTTTAATTTTCTGTATCTAATTTTATAATAAAAATGGTTTTAAAAGAATATATTAAATATACGTTATCGAGAGGGGAGGAGAGGGTGAGATGTATGGAAAGAGTAACATGGAAACTTACATTTCCATATGTAAAATAGATAGCCAACGGGAATTTGCTGTATGGCTCAGGAAACTCAAACAGGGGCTCTGTGTCAACCTAGGTGGGTGGGATGGGGAGGGAGATGGGAGGAAGGTTCAAAAGGGATGGGAAACATGCATATCTATGTCAAACATGTTGATGTTTGACAGAAAACAACCAAATTCTGTAAAGCAATTATCCTTCAATAAAAAATAAATTAAAAAAAAAGGACTTCTACTTCCCATGTTACATCTTATAACTTTTTAATGGTGAGCATGTATTACTTTTAGTACCAGAAAATTAAATAAAGATTTATTTTAAAAAGAAAAAAGGGAGCTGAGAAAAAAAAACAAACCAACCATTTGAAATATCTTACTATAGAATGGGTTCATTTGGGCTCCCTTGAAATACACTGTTGTAACTGGGAACTATCTACAAATTACATACCAACAACAAACACATTCTAAACTGAGAAATAATGACTCAACAGCAGGTATTACTCAGATACAGTCTAATACATACTGCTAAGTAGACACAAGTCCAACCAATCAAATGTAAATTGCAATAAAGTACCTGAAAGGTATTTTGCTAGGGTTATGACATTACAAAAAGGTGGTCCCAAAGGCTGAGAACATGGGCCTTGCTCAAACACAAATCAAGAAGATGCTGGGTTCAACCTTAGTGCCTTTATTCCCATATGACCTCGATCAGAACCCTCACCCAATCAATAAATCTGCCCGTCAAGACAAAGGAAACCAAACAGTGGAAGAGAAGAGGCACTTCAGGAGAATTTGTATGCATGTGACAGTGGTCGGATAGGTGGGAGTAGAGAGGATTAAAGAGCTTTTCTTAATGAGAACTCCAGTCCCTTCAACCCCTCTTGCCTCCAGAGCTAAGCATCTCTGAGTAACATTTAATGCTTGCTATGGAGTGAATGTTTGTGTCCACGCCTCTCACAAAATTCATATGTTGAAACCTAATTCCTAACATGATGTTATTTGGAAGTGGGGCCTTTGGGAGGCGAACAGGTCATTTTCTATGAGGTCTGTACCCTCATGTAAGAGACCTCAGAGAGCTCCCTTGCCCCTTCCACTAAGTGAGGCCAGAGTGAGAAGAAGAGCTGGAAGTGAGCTCTTATCAGACACTGGGTCTATTGGTTCCTTGATCTTGAACTTCCCAGCCTTCAGAGATAATAAATTTCTGTTGTTTATAAGCCACCCAATACATGACATTTTGTTATAAAATTCCAAACAGACTAAGATGACACTTTGGTTACCAACAGGGAAAGAAGATGGAAGGATAAATCAGGAGTTTGTGATTAACAGATACAAACTACTATAGGCAAACAAAACAGTCCTACTGTATAGCACAGAGAACTATATTTAATACCTTGTAATAAACTGTAATGGAAAAGAACATATATATGTATAACTGAATCACTTTGCTGTATACCAGAAACATGGTAAATTAACTAAATTTCTATTTTTTAAAAAGTTCATGCTAAATGCCCATAATGATTGAAATGCACAAATCACAAACCAGAGTTTGAAAGCATAATTATCCACAGAAACTGCTGAAGGAAGGGTGTGCAGACCAACCTAGACAGGGTTCTGCCTTGAGGCAGATGGATGGAAGCCATTACTTCTTAAAAATTTCCATCGCCTGGAACTTTATTTTCCCTCTGCAGCACGAGATATCTCAAAACAAGGACATCAGTCCAAACTGCTCTATGGAGTAAAAGTTATACTCCAAGGACTTTTCTAAGTTTGTGGCAGCCACTGAGAGGTATGAAATGATATGTGTGCTTAAGTTTATCTCCAGTCCCACTAATTCTACAAAATGGAACTAGTCCCCTAAAAACCAAGTACTCTGAGATGCCCTAAGCAATCCCCACCACTTCCCCTGACTCTGCAGACATCAATAACAGTGTGCATGTCACAGGGAATAAAACACGATCATAAGATAATGCTACATAAATGCTGGTACATTTATGGGGAATAAATGTCAAGGTAAAGCAGAAATATTTATTTTCCATGAGGGAGATAGTGATCTTGTGTGTCAATGCCTATTATACTGAATTGATTTCAGTTTTTACAAATCACTAAAATATTTCACATATAATGGCAGTCATAGTGACAGAACATACAATAACCTTCCACAAGGTCTAGCTTCCAGAAATCTGGACGTCACAACTTTCTATATTCTAAAGTTTCATTTTCCAGGACATACTTAGTGAGCATGTAGAACAGGCATGTTTTGATTCACAGTAGGACTTGCCACAAGCAGGTCCACTCTCTTGGCCTCTTGGCATTCCAGAGAAGCTGGACCCCAGGTCTTTCCAAGGATCTTAATGTTTTGTTATTTAGCCCTTTCTGAAAGTTGCTTAAAAGTGACATTAAGGAAGCAGGTAATTTACAGCCCTATTCTTTTAATCTTGGTCAGCCAGATTTTCACAGACATCAGTTTATTTCACTTTATAATATATTAGACAAAACAACAGTACCAGAGTCAGCTCCAAGGCAGCAACTCACTCTCAGGGGTTCTGCTGACATTTATAAACTGATCCTATTTCTCTCTTGTGTTTTATGTTATCAGCTAAACCTGTCAACTTAAATTATTGCCTTGTAACCAAATCAGAGTTATCTATTACTCTGGTATGTGTACATTTCTGAAGCTTTGTACCTATATCAAGTTTTGCAAGGGTAAAAAAGAAGACCATAAATAAACAAATGGAAAACAGAATATGTTACCATTACTTTAGCAACAGAAGCTAAAAGTCAAATCCATTACATGGAAAGCCACTAAAATGGCTGAATATATACAGACCTTGGAAACAACAAAAGCTTGATACTGATACAGTCACTTGTACATTGCCCCATCCTGTGATCAATCTCTGGGCTCTGATAACTCAGAGCATCTCCATTTAGAAGAGTAACTAGGTATCCCTAGAGCTTGTGACAGATGGGTGGACATTTGAAAAACTGGGGGCATGATGTCAAAAAGTTCAGATTTATAGCCACTCCATTATTTCACTAACAAAGAAACCAATTTCCCTTCAACTGGTATGGCTAATGGTCACTCTTAAAGACCACTGTGACCCAAATCAAGCAATAAGAGAGACTCCAATAAGACATAAAAAGCTATTCCCTTCTCAGGATTAATTCTGGCTCTTTAACCACACCCTTCCCCTCTACAATCTAAAAACAAAATTCTCCCCAATTTTTCTGAGATTTCATGGTGCTAAATGTGTTATATTTTATCAACAAAATTTTTGCCAAATTCTATTATCCAATACCCAAGACTTTCTCATTATCTCAAATTTTTTATATTTTACTTATCTTGTCATAAGCATCAGTTAAATATTCTCTGTGACTTTCAATTACAAGCTCACAGTGTCCAGAGATAGTAATTTTTTAACTTGAATTCCTTTATAGTTCCCAGCATGACAGCATATCCCCAGAAAGGACAGTGCTGACTGCAGGCTCAATGGAACAGAGAGGCATGCTGTGATCTACAGAGAGAAGCTGAGGCTTAGAGGACAAACGACCACCTGAGACACCATCAAGTGAACTGATGTTTCTCTGAGTTCTTATCAGCTCTCATAATGAAATTCTAACAGGCCCAAATACAGGAAGAGGAGGCCAGAGTCCTTCCCTATAACAAAACACTCCATCTCCCCAAACTCTTATCTAGTATATAATTTCAATCTAATAATCTTCCTCATTCTCTCTGGGAATTTATCATTTAATCTACCTTAGCTTTTCGTAATAGCTAACCACCATACTCCCTGAAGCTAGTAACTGAGGCCTTGCCACACATCACAGGTAAGTTAACCCAAAGCCCCCTCTCTGAATAAACCTGAAAGGGTAGAAAGAAAGAAAGTGAAGTCGCTCAGTTGTGTCCGACTCTTTGCGATCCCATGAACTGAAGCCTACCAGGTTCCACCATCCATGGGATTTTCCAGGCAAGAATACTGGAGTGGGTTGCCATTTCCTTCTCCAGTGAAAGGGTAGAGCAGGGGGCAAAGTTCTATGCAGTGGCACCAAAAGAGTCACTGATGAGTTGGGATTTCAGGGCTACCAGAAAGAAACTATAATCCCAATATGACCCAAAATCCCACTAATCAAATTCCACTGTTATAGAGCTACCTTTCAAATAAAATCTTTAGCTTATCCTAGGACAAATCAAATGATTTAATGTACATTAGGAGGAGGGCATGGCAGGAGTGGTATATATGAGTGTGCCTTCCACTGTCCTCATTCCCTCTAACGCTGCCCAGACAAACTAAAGCACTGATCAAGGAGGCATATATCTAGATCTGAGATCTAGAACCCAGGGACCCTCAGTGCAGCAAAAATGTACCTCCGGGGTCACTTATGCAATGTGGCTATATTTTTCCATGTTAAAATCTCACATTCATCTTTCTAAGTACACAACAAACAATATTTGGTTACAATACACTCTTGTGTCTCTAATATTGGCTAACCTCACCTTGCCTGAAAAAAAAAAAAAACTGCAAAGAATTATACAATTGTGGACAAAATTGTAATTGACAAAAAAGCTTCCTCATTTAGGTGTCTGGGAAATTTGTTAAAATCTTCATTTCTGGAATCATCTTAACTCTTATGGAACTCTCTGGACTTGATTTTCACTCTGTAGGTACTGAAAGCCAAGCATCTTCCCACCTGAGCCTCCCAATTTCACTAGACCTATCTTCTTTGTGGCTCCCTGATGGGGAGTCAGAGCAGCCGGAGAATGCAGGTCCCAATATGCAGAGGCCACCCTCAATGTCAGGTACAGCTTCTCTGCTGATAAGCCTCGCCTCACAACCTGCCTGTCAACTCTGCACCATTCCCACTGGATGGAGAACCGCTACCACATGGCACGCATATAAAATACCAGGCAACAAGAGGCAGAGAACTCAGGATTGCTGCCAATGGCTTTAGCTAGCAATATCTAGCACTTTCTACTTGAGAATTTTAAATTAATAAAGAAGGAAAATAACAATGACCATGAAGCAGCTATTTAAGATACAGTATAGCAAAGGATATAGTATAGAAAAACAGGCAAGTGTGGCCCTAAAGTACAAAAGGAAGCAGTGCAAAGGCTAATAGAGTTCTGCCAAAAGAATGTACTGGTCATAGAAAACACCCTCTTCCAACAACAAAAGAGATGACTCTACACATGGACATTGCCAGATGGCCAATAGCGAAATCAAACTGATCATATTCTTTGCAGCCGAAGATGGAAAAGCTCTAAACAGGCAAGAAAAACAAGCCTGGGAGCTGACTATGGCTCAGATAATAAACTCCTTATGGCAAAATTCAGACTTAAATTGAATTGGGGAAAACCACTAGGCCACTCAAGTATGACCTAAATCAAATCCCTTACGATTATACAGTGGAAGTGACAAATAGATTCAAGGGATTAGATCTGATAGACAGAGTGCCTGAAGAACTATGGACAGAGGTTCACGACACTGTACAGTAGGCAGTGATCAATACCATCCCCAAGAAAAAGAAATGCAAGAGGGCAAAATGGTTGTCTGAGGAGGCCTTACAAAGAGCTAAGAAAAGAAGAAAAGTGAAAGGCAAATGTGAAAAGGAAAGATATACCCATCTGAATGCAGAGTTCCAAAGAATAGTTAAGGAAAGATAAGAAAACGTTCCTAAGTGAACAGTGCAAAGAAATAGAGGAAAATAATAGAATGGAAAAGACTAGAGATTGCTTCAAGAAAATTAGAGATACCTAGGGAACATTTCATGCAAAGATGGACACAATAAACAACACAAATGGTATGGACCTAACAGAAGCAGATGATATTAAGAAGAGGTGGCAAGAATACACAGAAAAACTATACAAAAAAATGTCTTAATGACCCAGATAACCACGATGGTGTGATCACTCACTTAGAGCCAGATATCCTGGAGTGTGAAGTCAAGTGGGCCTTAGGAAGCATTACTATGAACAAAGCTAGTAAAGGTGATGGAATTTCAGTTGAGCTATTTCAAACTGTAAAAGATGATGCTGTGAAAGTGCTGCTATCAATATGCCAGCAAATTTGGAAAACTCAGCAGTGGCCACAGGACTGGAAAAGGTCAGTTTTCATTCCAATCCCAAAGAAAGGCAATGCCAAAGAATGTTCAAACTACCACACAATTGTACTCATTTCACATGCTAGCAAGGTAATGCTCAAAATCCTTCAAGCTAGGCTTCAACAGTATGTGAACTGAGAACTTCCAGATGTACAAGCTGGGTTTAGAAAAGTCAGAGGAACCAGAGCTCAAACTGCCAACATTCACTGGATCATAGAAAAACCAAGGGAATTCTTGAAAAACGTCTACTACTGCTTCATTGACTATGCTAAAACCTTTGACCGCATGGATCACAACAAACTGTGGAAGATTCTTCAAGAGATGGGAATACCAGATGACCTTACCTGCCTCCTGTGAAACCTGTATGCAAGTCAAGAAGCAAAAGTTAGAACCGAACATGGAATAGCAGACTGATTTCAAATTGGGAAAGTACGTCAAGGCTGTATGCTGTCACCCTGCTTATTCATGCGAAATGTCTGGCTGGATGAATCACAAGCTGGAATCAAGATTGCAGGGAGAAATATCAATAACTTCAGATATGCAGATGACAATGACTCCACCCTAATGTCAGAAAGTGAAGAGGAACTAAAGAGCTCTCTAGATGAAGGTGAAAGAGAGTGAAAAAGCTAGCTTAAAACTCAACATTCAAAAAATGAAGAGCATGGCACCTGGCCCATCATTTCATAGAAAATAGATGGGGAAAAAATGGAAACAGTGACAGACTTTATTTTCTTAGGCTCCAAAATCACTGCAGACGGTACCTGCAGCCATGAAATTAAAAGACACCTTGCTCCTTGGAAGAAAAGCTATGACAAACCTAGACAGCGTATTAAAAAGCAGAGACATCACTTGGCCGACAAAGGTCCATCTAGTCGAAGCTATGGTTTTTCCAGTAGTCATGTACGGACGTGAGAGTTAGACCATAAAGAAGGCTGAGCACTAAAGAACTGATGCTGGAGAGGACTCTTCAGAGTCCCTTAGACAGCAAGGAGATCAAACAAGTCAATCCTAAAAGAAATCAACCCTGAATATTCATTGGAAAGACTGACTGCTGCTGGAGATGAAGCTCCAATACTTTGGCCACCTGATGGGAAGAGCAGACTCATTGGAAAAGCCCCTGATGCTGGCAAAGATTGAGGGCAGGAGGAGAAGGGGATGTGTGACAGAGGATGAGATGTTTGGATGGCCTCACCGACTCAAATAGAATTTGAGCAAACTCTGGGAGATAATGAAGGACAGGGAAGCCTGTCGTGCTGCTGTTCATGGGGTCACAAAGAGTCGGACATGACCGAGTGAGTGAACAACAACAAATATATAAGGAGGTTATGTTTTCACATCAGCAGTCAATTAAGCATCAGCCACTTACTTTCTAAACTAGCATTGTTCAATAGAACTTTCTGTTGTGATGGAAATGTTCTAAATCCATGCTGTCCATAATAGCAGCGACACATGGCTATTGAGCAGCTCACATGTGACTAATGAAACTAAGGAACAGAATTTCAAATTTTATTTGAATTTAAATAGTCACAAATGGCTAGTGACTACCGTATTAAACAGCACAGAAGTAGAGCCACATTTCACAAACTGCACATCCCTGGAGTACTGTGAAAGCCCAGTCAAACACTGCCTGGAAAAGGGCTTGGAGAGGCATGATGAGCAGCACAAATACAAGCTGAAAACCTGAGCCATGCAGCAGAGGCTCCTCTAGGGGATTCAAATCTGATTTACAAAACTGAGTAACTCTTGCCAGTTCCACTTCAGGAGACCCTAAGCCAAGGAGTAAATAAGAGTAGTGGCTCTCCAGAGTCAGACAGGAGGCCAGGGATCCATTAGTACCACATCTCCTCTGAGGACAAGAATTATGGTTAATTCCCTCTCTCCAAGCTAATTGGTATAACAGACACCTATTCCCTGAAACAAAAATGCTCAAGGGTCATCTCCATAATTGAAAGGAAGGCTGAGTATAATTGAATGCAAACATAAATAACAGATGAAAATAGATACAGAATACCCAGCCCTCCCAAACAATTCCGATAACCCTTTCAGAGATGGAGGGAGACTGAATGGGAAATAATTTACAAACTTACAAAGGAGGGGCAAAGGGATAATGAACTGCCCTGGATTACTTTAATTCAGGTCTGGCAAAAAAGAACTAAATGGCAAATTAAACTCTACTGAATAGCATCTTATAAGATTAATTGAAACCAAAAGGTTTAACAAAGTAAGAAAATAACTTCATAATCACTTTATTCACATACACTCTGTGGCTTTCCTCCATTTCTGAGGTCTAAAGGAATTGTATACATTAGCAAATGTTCACTGGCTATACCAACATTTTACAATTTCCACTTTTTTCCCTCTCATGCCAACTTCAAAGTCCCAAGAGGAGCGAAACCAAAGGAAACAGACGGAAAACCTGGGATTTCTACTTTCTCTCATATAGCCACAACTAACGTCTTTCAGCAAATCTCCTAGGCCCATATTTACTTCTTATCTTAAACAAAAGCACTGAAGGTTACCATCTTCAGTGGGGGTGAGAGGGTAGATGCCTGTTACTGCACTTGGCAATAGATTGTGAGTGATATACTTTTCTCCAAATAAAACTATACACAAACACAAAATTTGCTGGACACAGATATTACCACCCGTTGGATAGCCTAACGAAAACAGTTAAACAATTCACTAGGATTTTTATTAAAAAGTCAACATGTGCCCAATCACTTTTATATCACCATAATGCAGAGAATGAACAAAAATGGATCATTCCAGATAAACCGCTGTCTTGAAAGATGAAAACACTGACCAGTTAGATTGCACCAAGTCCTGGCCAAGGTTTCCTTTTTATTTATTTATTTATTTATGGCTATACTGGGTCATCATTGCTGTGCTGCTCGTGCTTTTCTCTAGTTGCAGCCAGCAGGGGCTACCCTCTAGTTGCAGTGCAAGGGCTTCTCATTGTAGTAGCTTCTCTTGTAGAGCAAGGGCTCTAGGCACAAGGACTCAGTAGTTGTGCAAAGGCTTAGTTGCCCCACAGCATGTGCAATCTTCCTAGACCAAGGATCAAACCTGTGTCCCTGCATTGGCAGGCAGATTCTTAGCCACTGGACCACCAGGGAAGTCCAAGTCCTGGCCAAAGATTTCAGTATTAATCTGACCACTATTCAAGTCCCTACCAAAAACCAACCTGACAGAGCAGATGTCTGAGGAAAGCAATCTAAAATACAGGCTCTCTCCATTCTGCTAAGGGGATTTTATATTGTATCCTAGTTAAAACAGAAGAATGCTCACTGGATTTGTCCCCTATAAAATATTCACTGAAATCTGTTCTTCTGTGTGCCCTCAGGTTCTATATAAGGAACAGACTGAAAAAAAATTCTGCATTTTCTGAAAAAGAATCTTGTTAAAGACGTTGTCCAGTACATGATTTAATGTCTATTATAAAAATGCTTTTAGATCAGTTTTTACTAGTACAAGGAAAAAGCTTCTTTCTCAGAAGACAACCTATTTTATAATTTTTGGCTATTTTACTAGATGATAATTATGTGATTCATCGTATTTCCCTTTTTCTCTTGCCTGCCAGGACATTCAGATTTATAGTTAATGTTTAGATCCTGTAACCAAAGTAAATAAGGTGGTTATTATGTTTGTTTTCCCCAATCCTACACCCATAGAGTTTAAATTTATATTTAAGCAGTCATACATCTTTTACTAAAAGCTACTTAAAGTCCTTTTAACTAGCAGGCAGACTCATAAAAGAGTTGTACTACCACATTATAAGCACAGCATTAACCACTGTTATCACAATGTGTTGTCAACGATCATTCACTTGATAAAATCCTGTCATAAGATAGACATTCAAGAGAAGAACAGCGAGTAGTCAGGGCAACACAAAGGAGGCATATCCTTCAGGACAATGGGGGTAAGGGAATGCTCTCTCAGAAAATAGATTTGAACTGCAATATAAATTCTAGATAAGGTAAATATTACTTTTTAGCAGGGAAGAAAACAGATGATGAGAGCTCAGCTATCTTGCCTTAGTCCTTGGCTCTCTCCACTGCACTCATGCTGTGCCATGAGTCACTGATGTGAATGAAGCCTTCACAGACCATGTGGATGGCTACAAGGACCACAGAAGACAACCCAGATGGAGAGAAAGGCCATGCTTGATAAAAATGAGATATCTTCAAACCCTTCTCACTGTAGTCTATTACGTATGAACATAGTAAGTCATAAGATTTCTAACCTTTAAGGTGTAAGAGGGAAGGGGGCAGAAAAGAAGAAATTAGCAGTTACCAATTAGAATAGATGCTATACATATCTTACTTCACTTTCACAACAACTCTATGGGGGAGGTAGTCCCATTTTACAGAAGAGAATCCTCTGGTTATACAACTACCCCAACTCAACAAATATTTACCAAATATCAAATCACCAGGCATTTTAATTCTGCAAACTACAATGGTTCCTTCAGACTGGTAATAGAACCATGCCTCCAGCCCAGGTCTGTCTGAAGAAGAACTTCAAAAGCACTTCTTCCACAACGAACATTGCCTCACTCTGTCTCTGAGCCAGGGTGAAGCCATGCTGAGCCAGATAGTATTTCAGGAACAACCAGATCCTAACTGTCAACAACCTCTGCTGCCTACCCCTCCTCCCAAGAAAGCTAACTGAGGTCAAACAGAAAAGTCTCTTACTATGTGGTATAAATCCTTTGATGCAGAGACCAGAATCTATGCTGATCCGGGGTCTGGATGCACCTACAAAGCAGACATCATTAAAGCTCAAGAGAAAGATTGGTCAGCTGGAAGAATAATAGATTCCCTAGAGGCTGGACAGCTCAGCCCCTTTGGCCCAAAACTCTTCCATCATTTTCTCCTGCCACTCTTGGCAGGCACTAATCCACACTTCAATTACTCTGCGTCTTGATGGATTGCTGAATTGAATTTATCTAAAGCTAGGTTAGGGCCTAGGTTGCAGTGTGGAAATGGATTCCTCTAGGGATCAGTAAGAACACAGATGAGATTTCCAATCACATCCTTATCAATCATAATCATCAAGATCCTAGTCAGGAAGCTGGTAATAAATTAAAGGCCAATCGATCAGTCCCATCAGGCATACATCTTCTGCTGTTGAAAAAGCAGGGCCTTTAGTCCCTCCCAGCGCATAAGAGCACTAAAGCCCCAGGATGACCAGGTATGTCTGGGGCAGGGCAGCCCAGCTCAACAGAGATGGGGCAGCCACTGAGCACGAGCACCCAGCCGGACCCTGACAGGGATTCAAGAATTCAGATGATACCAACTCCTGGTTCAGAACAATCAATGGGGAATAAGGCAAATCCAAAAATCACTGTAATATGAGGTTCAATGTGAGCTTCAAGGCAGAGGTTGTGGGGTGAGGGTGGGAGCTGGGGGAGTGAAAAGTGTAAGTACCTGCCACTGGGGGAAACTAGAGAGGAGAAAATCTGGATGAACCTTGAAGGTTGGGGACAACTTGTTTTTCCTCATTTTTCCTTGCTTTCTGTTTGCTGACTACTATAGAAATATGCAATCATTTTAAAAATCAAACATTAGATGAATACATAATCATCCTACAATCCCTATAATCATTACTTTTCTTCAAGAATTATCATTAAAAGGACATAGTTTTCCAATGTTTTCTGTATATATTCATATACATTTACTGTTAACAGTTTTTTCAAGAATGGGATCCTACATACTGTCATACATGTTTTTAGTCGTCTAGCAGCATGCCTTCAACATCATGCCACGTCAGCACATACACATCCACCTCATTTCTCAACAGTGCCACAGTATTCCACTGTAATGTATATAAATCAACATGATTTTAACAGGGAGAAATTACGTAGGCTAGGGAGCAGGGGGGTAGAGAAATCGGAAAGTGGAAAAGACGCTTCAGGATGAAAAAAAACATCAACAAAGGCAGCAAAGAAGGAAAGTCCAGGACATAATGCAGGAAACAGAAGCAGTCCCATGGCTAGAAAATGAGGTATGTACAGGATGACAACAGGAGGTAAGGAAGAAAGAGGTTCTGGGGCTTCACAACCCACACTGAGAAGCTGGACCTTAACTCTCCAGGCAATAGGGAAGCATTTCAGTTTCTTCATGTTCTAATGGCTTAGACAGACTGACGCAATGGCCAATTATGTACAGGATACACCTGAAGGGAGATGCACACGGAGTTAGGGAAACTGGGTGAGGAGCCACAGCTCAGTAAGAAGTCACAGGGGTGGGAAAACAAGAGGGAGAAGTGGGAAGAGAAACAAGTGATGAGACACAGCAAAGCAAGGTGACTGATGAGAATGGGCTGAGGGGACAGGAAGAAGGGAGATGCCAAAGTTTCAAAGTAAGGTAAACGAGAGAATAATGACACCATGATTAAACAGGAAAAAGAATGGGTTTTAGAGGAAATATGAGCTTGGTTTTAAAGAAAATGAAGCACCAATTGGACAAGTAGATATATATCAGGCAGCTGAAAATATGGGAGGCAAGGCTAAGGCTGGCAACACAGGCTTGGGAATCACCGGCATGGCAAAGAGGACTGAAGCCAGAAATCCCTGAGGCAGAAAGTGAAGAAAGAAACAATACTTTTCATCCTGGACAGCCCTGATAAATGGCTATATCTGAAAAATAGGAAGGAGAAAAGGAGTCAGAAAACAGGTAAGAATGGACCACATTACAGTAACAGATAGAGAAGCAATTTGCCAAATCTAACTTCTACATAAATGAGTTATTAAAATAATAAACTATACTTATAGGCTATCTTCCTTCCTGCCTCTTCCAGCTCCAACTCCACTCCTAGAACTAGCAATTAGTCAATTCCAGCCCAGACCTCAGGACCCTAACTTCCACCCTACAGCCATTCTTCATTCCTAATCCAACATCCCACAACGGTCCCACCTTTCCCCTATATGACGACAAGGAGAGGGAATCACGGGCTGACAATAAAGTGTCTTGGAAATGACAAGTGCCATGAGGTTCCATGTCATATCACTTAGAGGACACAGGGACACTGAGAGGCTCAGAGAATCAAGATGGGTCACAGGCCTGGCTCCCTGGGATAAAACAACAGCTTAATGGGATGTGGGGGCAACCAATGGACCAGAGAGGGGGGTCAGTCATATTGTTTTAAATTCTAGGTGACAGAGTGGGTGGGGCTGTGAGGCTATGAGAGGGTACTACTAGAAGCAGAGGAAAGCCACATAATTCTCAAACAATGGGGAGGGGTAAAGTGTCCTAAGAGAAAAGACAACCAGACCACTCCCTGCATTTCCCGAAGGACTACATGTGGCAACTATCCAGCCACCTGTCCACTTCCAAGTATGCACTCTCTCTTCCTACAAGCCAGCAGAGCCAGTAGGCACCTGTCTGCCATCACTTGGGAATCTCCCTACCCCACCACTGTGCCTCTGTTTCACACTCTATCCCTCACCCTCTCTTTCCATGTTGAGCTATTATTAAGCCTGTCAAGCTGCTACCTCTGGAGCAGATTCCTCTGAAGAGATGACACAGAATTCTGACCCCCCGCTCGCTTCCCGCTGCAGCTCTGCCCACAATGGTTCTTTCATTCACTCATTTAGCAAACATTTGCTGACTGCTGACTAGGTGCCCTTTCCATTTTGTTATTTTTCTGACAAAGAATAGTGAATTCAAAAACATCATGAAACATTTTCAAAATCCAAACCATTCCTGGTTAGTTGACTGGCTGAGAACAAAGACTTTCTAATAAGTGAGATTTCATTCCCCGTGGGAACTTGTACCCAAGTCTTCAAATGCCACAGCTCTACCTGAGAAGTTGAGTGCAATTTCTGGTGCCAACTCTACCTGCCCACCCAGCTCCTGTCCATCAACTTAGTTTCTAAGAACACTTCCTGGGGAACGACGGGAAGACTCATCCTGAGAAAGTCAGCTTCCTATATGCCTCAACTCCAAGCTGTTTCAGCAAGGTTCCCAGCTATCCTGTGGCACATATGCTCAGATCCCCCTGAGCATATCAGGGGGATATGCACAAGACAGCAGGTTACCTATAGTGTTAGCTCCTTCATGGTTTATCTCAACTGCAGAGAGCTACTTTGGTCAAGGTCACAATGTTCAGGGGCAGCCTATAACTGGTGACTGAGCCAGGAATGGACATAAAAATCTAACCATTTTGTTATAATGTAGGGCAATCTGAAAAACAATACCTACTTCAAATGCCTTGCTGGGATGGCCATGGCTTCATCAAGGCTGTATCACAAGTTGACTTCATCCTCTGTCCAATCCTACTCCCTTTTCCCTCCTATCACAGATGTTGATCCCGTATACATACAGTGCACCCCATCATCAATTTCAGTGTCTGCTCCAGGAGAACACAACCAAAAACTGTTCATACCTATGAAGCTGCTACACCTTGTGGGTATGGCAGAACCCCAAACTCTGGTATGTCTATAGCACTGTTTTGGAAGAAAGCAACAAAAACAAGTAAACAGCCCCTCCGTAATCTGTAATATGAACCTGCAGATGGGTTTACACCATGACCCAGAGATAAGACTAAGTCAGCTTTGCAAGACCTTAGGCGATCTAGTTTAGCTAGATGGCAGGTAGGCAGAGCTAGGCACTTGGAATAGCTAAGGCTCTTGAGGTCCACTTTCTCTGCCTGACCATCCTCAGAGGGTAAGGGAGTGGAAGATGAGGAAGAAGGTGAAGGGTGGGAAGCCCCTGGCAGGTTGCATCGCTGGTAAAGAGCATATGATCACTCAAGACTTTGATTCACACTCAAGAATCTTTAAGTACTTGGTTTCTTTTTCTTTCCTTCCTTCCTTTCTTTTTGCTTCCCCTCTCTCCTGGACACTCAGACTTTAAACCAGATGGCCTTGAAAGAAATTTTTTTTTAACAAAAATGTAGCCTGTTATTTGGTACAAATTTCTCCTTTGTAAGTTTCCCCTTTATATAACTCTATTTCTGCAGATAATTGAACCCAACTGTGATATTTTAATACTTTTAAGAAGGTACATTCTGCTCTACTTGCAAAGGGAGGGGACCCCTTGGCCTCTTCCTTAAGACAGGCAAAATGGAAGCAGATGCAAGATGCCCTGCTTATTTGTATCCCAAACTAATCTACCCCAGACCCAGGCCCAGGGGCAATTCCTGTATCCAACAGACAGCAGGCCTTTGTTCAGAGAGCACCACAGGTGTGATGGACACAGCACCAAAAACAAAGCAAAATCACTATATATTCAGGCTCAAGACAAGGGAAACCTGAAAGCAACAGGAAATGGAGAATGCCAGACACAAAGGAAATATCTTTTACCCTATAGTTTTGTTGTTCCTGATGACTTTTGCTCAGACCTGAAATCAGTGTGACTCCATTCTTTGGGAAGTATGTCCTATGGAGGCTTAAAAACATACCATGAGATATTTCCAATGCAGGAAAAACTTGACATTGAACAAGCACTGCCTGAAATCCTCCAGACCTCAGTCAGGTCCACCTGACAACCAACATTTCCCCACTTCTTGCACCTGAAAAGATGGTGACAGGACAATTCTCCACCCAACACCATCTCCATTAACACATCAGAGGAATGCATAGGACCTCCTGCCATGGACTGAGTGTGGAAGAGACTGGTCCTTCTCCACTCTCTTCAATGATGGTCCTCAAAACTCTCTGTCACACTTCTATCAGCCACAGATTTTTCTCAAATATACTTTTAACCATGTATTTACTATTCATTGTATGAGGCATGTTTGCTTTAGTTCATCCTAAATTTAGTTGCCATAAGGTCAAGCACTGTTGTCAAGTTCTACTGACCAAGAACTACTGAAACAGTCCACACTTCCACCATCTCTGTCCTCCAAATGTTCAGTGATTGTCACAGAGAAGCTTAACATGATTTCATGATTAAATGAATTTTCTTGCACTGGCTTTACTTCTCTAGGTCAAAGTGTCCTACGCTTCCCTCATTGTCTTCACTATCCATACACATTTCATGTTTGTCATGCTGAACCAGCCAGTCCTGGAACACAGGTTTAACCATGGGGGAGAAGAGTGTAGGGAAAAGAGTGTCTCTCATAAACCAATCCTCACCTTCAAGAGGAACAGTTTCAGCCAGGATAGTAGTAAATGGTATCATTTACTTGTTCTTCCTGCTGATGGGTAAACACACTGGATGCATACAACCCACTCCTGACATACTTCTCATTTCCAAGTAAACTAAAGTAAAATAGAAACAACAGGTGTCATTTCATCCACTAAAATGGGACACCATAGGAGAAATCTCAAAAGAGAAATGAAACCCCAAACACAAAATCCTCATGTTGTTTAAAGACAAAAGGGTGATACAGAGGAATTCAATTATTTCATTCATTAACAAATATTTCTTAACCACCTGTTATGATCTAAGTACAACTTTGAGCCTTGAAGATCCAAATACGAGCAAGACAGGCCAAAATCCATATTCTCTTACAGTTTTATAGTTTGGAAATAGACAATGAACATTATTAGTAAAATATATACTATTAGACAAGCAAGTACTAAGGATCAAAATAATGTAGGGAAAGGATATGAAAGGACAAGGAGGGAAGAACCTTGTTTCAGATGGTGGACAGGGAAGGTCTTGTTTGAGCAGGTGACTTTTTTTTGAGGGGGGGGGGAGTAGTTTTAGATTTATGGAAAACTTATGATCATAGTACAAAGATTTTGAAATATTCTTATACACCTCTCACCCAATTTCAGTTCCCCTAATATTATGATCTTCATAATTTTTAAAAAATCAACATTGGAGGTATACAGTCAAGATAGTGCAAGCAGGAAGATTTTGACAGACCCCACCTTCTTCCATTAGTCCATGAAAATTTTTAACTATTTACAGAGCAACTATCAATGATCTGAAGACTAGCAAAAAAATTTTCCATGACTAAAGATATAAAGAAGGAACCACAAAAAGACTGGTAGGAGCAGTGACACACACACAGAGTCAAGACACACAACCTTGGGTAGGCAACCCACAAACCAGAGGATAATCACAATTGCAGAGGTTCTGCCCACAGAGTGAGGGGTCCAACCTCGCACCAGACTCTGCAGCCTGGGGGTCCTGCACTGTGAAGACAAGCCCCCAGAACATCTGCTTTGAAGGCCAGTATGCTTATGCACAGAAGAGATGAAGGGCTGTAGGAAACAGATGCTCTACTCTTAAATAGCACACAGAAATATCTCACATACTCCAAGACCCACTGCAGAGGCAGAATTTGAAAGCAGCCTAGGTCAGACCCACTTGCTGATCTTGGAGAATCTCCCATGGAGGCAAAAGGATGCACCATAGGAACAGAAAAATTTGTGGCAGCCATTTTGGGGAACTCATTCTACCACAAGGATATTGGTGCTAGCAAGCACCTTTCTGGAGTCCTCTCTCTAGCCTACTAGACCTAGAAGGTAGCCATCAGGGACACTCTGAGACCTGCTGCCAGCCACACTGGAATTGGCCCTTCCCATTGGCAGGCTAGTACTAGCCCCAAGATCTGAGTCATGAGCCAGGCATGCCAAGACCCAGCCCCATCCACCAGAGGCGAGTAGCCTCTAGACAAGATAGGCCCTGGCAGCCAGGTAGGCTGGGGGCTAGTCCCACCTACAAACAACACATTCACAGTAACTGGTGTTGCCACAAAAGGGCTTATGAGGCCACATAGGAGGCACCCCTAGAGCATACAGCTCTGATGACCAGGGTGGAGGGTGCTGCTGAGCCCCACAGGATGTCTCTTACATAAGGCCACTTCTCCAAGATCAGTAAACATAAATGATATACTACTACACAGAAACAGAGAATTATGCAAAATGAGGCAACAGAAGAATACATCCCAAATGAAGGAACACAGAAAAAGAATTCAGCAAAGTGGAGAAAAGCAATCTACCCAATAAAGAGTAAAAGGTAGTTATCATAATGATACCCAACAAACTCAGGAGAAGAATGGATGAACACAGTGTGAAGTTTAGCAGAGTCATAAAATATAAAGAGGAGCCAAACAAAGATGAAAAACACAATAACTGAAATAAAAAATGTATTAGAACGGGGACTTCCCTTGGGGTCCAGTAGCTAAGACTCTGCACTCCCAATGCAGAGGACCTGGGTTCAATTTCTAGTCAGGGAATTAGATCCCACATGCTACAACTAAGAGATCATATGCAGAAACTAAAGATCCCACATGTCACAACAAAGATCGAAGATTCCAGATGCTGCAACTAAGACCCAGTACAGCCAAATAAAGAAAGAAAAATAAATACCATCAAAATAAAAAGAAGAGAGAGGGCCCAAATCAATAAAATCAAAGATGAAAAAGGAGAAATTACAACCAAAACCAGATAAATGCAAAGAAGAGTAAGATTACTATAAACAATTAAACACAAATAAAATGGACAGCCTAGGAGAAATGGATAAACTCCTAGGAACATACAATCTTGCAAGACTGAATCAAAAAGAAACAAAATATGAACAGACCAACTACCAGTGATGAAACTGAATCAGTAATTTTCAAAAAAATTCCCAAAAAACAAAAGGCCAGGTATAGATGGCTTCACAGTGAATTCAATCAAACATGAAAAGAGTTAACACTTATCCTTCTCAAACTATTCCAAAAAAAACTGAAGAGGAAGGAATGATTCCAAACTCATTCTACAAAACTAGCATCACCCTGACACCAAAACCAGATAAAAATACCACAAAAAGAGAAAATTACAGGCCAATATCACCGATGAACATAGGAGCAAAAAAACTCAACAAAATATTAGCAAACCAAATTAATCAACACATTAAAAGGACCACACACCATGATCAAGTGGGATTTATCACAGTTATGCAAGGATGGTTCAATGTCCACAAATTAATGTAATATAACACACTAACAAACTGAAGAATAAAAATCATATGATCATCTCAATAGAAGGAGAAAAGACTTTTTTCCAAAATTCAACACCCATTTATGATTAAAAACTCTCCACAAAGTCAAGAACATACACAAAGAGGGAACATAGCTCAACATAATAAGGGCCATAAATGACAAGCCCACAGTTAATATAACACTCAGAGGAAATGATTTCATATTTTCACTATTAAGTTCAAGGACAACAACAACTAAAAAAAGGATGTCCACTATCACCATTTTTCTTCAACACAGTATTAGGAATCCAACCACAGCAATCAGATAAGACAAAGAAACAAAAATTCAAATTGGCAAAGTAGTAGTAAAACTGTCACTGTTTGCAGATGGCAGGATACTATACATAGAAAATCCTAAAGACATCACCAAAAAACTATTAGAACTCATAAAAGGATACATTAAAGGTGTAGGATACAAAATTAACATACAGAAATCTGTTGCATTTCCATACACTAACAACAAATTGTAAGAAAAAGGCAAAACAATCTTATTTATAATTGCATCAAAAGATAAAAATACCTAGCAATAAATTTAAGGAGATGGGAAAAAAAAAAAAAAACTGTACTCAAAAGCCTGTAAGATACTGATGGAAGTCATTGAAGATGACACAAACAAATGGAAAGATATAAGGTGTTCATCAACTTGTAGAATACTGTTAAAATGACCATACTCCCCAAGGTAATCACATATTAAATGCAATCCCTATCAAAACACCAATAACATTTTTCACAGAACTAGAGCAAATAATTCTAACATTTATGGAAATTAGGAGATTGGGATTAACATATACACAGTATTATGTGTAAAACAGATAACTAATAAGGACCCACTGTTTAGCACAGGGAACTCTACTCAATATTCTGTAATAACTTAAATGGGAAAAGAATCTGAAAAAGAACGGAGATATATTTTACATGAATAACCAATTCATGTTACTGTACACCTGAAAGTAACTCAGTAAGTTAATCAATTATACTGAAACACGTAAAGTAAAACAGAAACAAACAAACACTGGAAAAAACAAAATAAGATTTCTATGTAAACACAAAAGGTTGCAAAATAATCTTAAGCAAGAAGAACAAAGTTGGAGGTATCACATTCTCTGATTTCCAACTACACTACAAAGCTACAATAATCAAAATAATATGGTACTGGCACAAAAATAAAAACATAGGTCAATGGATCAGAACAGAGATCCCAGAAACAAATCCATCCTCATATGGTCAATTAATCTATGACAAAGGAGGCAAGAATATACAATGAGGAAAACACAGCCTCTTCAATATATGCTGTTGAGAAAGCTGGTCATATGCAAAAGAATCAAACTGGACTACCTTCTCACACTGTATTAAAAAAAAAAACCTCAAAATAGATTAGAGACTTAAACGTAAGATCTGAGACCATAAAACTCATAGAAGAAAACAGGTAGTATACACTTTGACACTAGTCCTAGTGGTATTTGGAGGTTTGGTTTTCGGGGCAGGGGGTAGTTTATTTTTCTATTTTTTGGCTACACTGCATGGCAAATGGAATCTTAGTTTCCTGAGCAGGGACTGAACCCACACTCCCTGCAGTGGAAGCACAGCGTCTAAACCACTGGATCACTAAAGAAGTCCCTTAGCAGTATTTTTGGCTCTCTCCCCTCAGGCAAGGGAAACAAAGTCAAAAATAAACAAAGAGAACTACATCAAACTAAAAAGCTTTTACACAGCAAAGGAAACCATCAACAACAACAAAAGGCAGCCTACTGAATTGGAGAAGATATTTGCAAATCATGTATCTGATAAGGAATTAATATGCAAAATATAAGGAGCTCATAAAACTCAACATCAAAAACAAACAACTTGATTCTTTTAAATGGGCAGAGGACCTTTGCCAAGAAAGACATACAAATGGTCAGACACATGAAAAGATGCTCAACATCATTAATCATCAGGAAAATGCAATTAAAACCAGAATGAGGTGTCACCCCACACCTATTAGAATGGCTATTATCAAAAAGACAGAAAATAAAAAGTTTTAGCAAAAATGTGTAGAAAAGGGAATCCTTTTGCATGTTGGAGGGAATGTAAATTGATACAGCCACTATAAAAAACACTACGGAGGTTCCTCAAAAAATTAAAAAGAGAACCACATACTACACAATCCAGAAATTCCACTTCTATTTCCAAAAAAACCAAAAACACTAATTTGAAAAGATATATCCACCCCCATGTTACTGTATCATCATTTACAAAGCCAAGATAAGGAAGAATCCTAAATGTCAACAGATGAATGGATAAAGAAGATGTGGTATATATGTACATATTATATGGTATATAATATTCCATTGTATATATACATTCTGTTGTATATATACAACGGAATATTAGCAGCAGAAAAGAATGAAATCTTGCCATTTTTGACATGAATGGATCTAGAGTATATTATGCTAGGTAAAATAAGTCAGAAAGAAAAAGACAAATACCATATGATTTTACTCTTTTGTGGAATCAAAAAAAAAAAAACAGAAACTCATAGGTTCACAGATTCAAAGAACAAACAGGTGGCGGGAGGAGAATAGGAGGATGAGTGAAATAGGTAAGGGAGATTAAGAAATACAAATTTCCAGTTACAAAAAAATTTAGTTAAAAAGGTGAAATGTTCAGGATGGGGAATATAGTCAATAGAATTGTAGCAACTTTGTATGGTGACAGATGGTAACTAGACTTATCATGGTGATCATTTTGTAACGTACAGAAATATCAAATCACTATGTTGTATACCTGGAACTAATGGTGATGTAAGTCAATTATATTTCAATTAAAAAAAGAAAAAAGCAACCAACATTGTTACATTACTAGGAACTAAACTTTCATCAGTTTGTCCACTTTTTTCTGTTCCAGCATACCATTCAGAATACCTCGTTGCATTTAGATGTCCTGTCTTCTCTGGTCTATGATAGTTTTTTGGTCTTTCCTTGTTTATCATAGCCATGACAGTATGAGGAATACTAGTCAGGTATTTTGTAGAAAGTTCCTCAACTTGAATTTGTCTGATTTTTTTTCTCATGATTGGAATGGAGTTACTGGTTTCAAGGAAAAACACCACAGAGGTGAAGAACTCTTATTTTCACATCATATCAAGAGACCCATCATATCCACATGACAGCACTGGTGATGTTACCCTGAATCACAAGTAATACTTAGCAGGCTCTGCACTGTAAAGGTATTATTTTTCTCTTTCCATAATCTACTCTTTAGAAGTGAGTCACCTAATCCAAATCACACTTTAAGTTCTACCTCCTGCAAGGGGGAAGAATCTATATATACTATTGGAATTCTTCTGTAAGAGATTTATCTTCTCTCTCCCATTTATTTAGCTATCCATACATTCATTCATTCAGTTATGTAAGTTCACACTCATGTATATTTATTTTATACTTTGGGTTATAATCGAATACTACATTATTTTGCTGCTTAAACCATTCCAGCTTTGGCCACTGGAAGAGAAGGTCGCTTCTGAGTAAAGATCTCAGAGAAGTAAGGGAGCAACCCACACAATTATCTATGAGAGGAGCATTCTAGGTTCCAAGGCATGATGGGCCTGGTGCATTCAAGAAACATGAGGAAGGCCAAGGTGTCTAGAGGAGAGGGAGTGTGAGGGAGAGTAGTACAAGATGAAATGACAGAGTTAAGGCTGGTAATACATAACACAAGGCTACATCTGCCACAGAAGGGACTTTGAATCTTTTTAAGAGAAGAAAAGCCAAAGGATATTTTTGAGCACAGGAACACATAATAAAAGGATCATTCTGGTTGGCTGTGTTGAGAACTGACTGGAAGCATTAAGGGCAGGAAGGAGGCCAGTTAGAAGCCTACTTCAATAACCCAAGGGAGAGATAATGGTAATGACAGGGGTAATGAGAAGTGGTCAGATTCTGGATATATGTGAAGATAGATCTGTTTAGGACCTGCTGAGAGATAGAATGTGAGTGTGAGAGACAGAAAGGAGTCAAGAATGGCTCTGAGCATTTTGACCTCTGAGTAATTGAAAGGATACACTTACCATTAACCAAGATGGAGAAGGTTACAGGAGCTCAGTTTTAGGCGTGTTAAGGATTAAACACCCACATAGAGGCAAACGGACAAATGGGTCTGGAATTCAGAAAAGTGTAGACTGGAGATTTTAAAAAATATGGGAACCATCAGCTTACAAGTAAAATGTAAAGTCATTAGGCCAGACAAGATAACCAAAGTGTTAAGAGTACTTAAGAGAAGAGTAGGGGTCCAAAGACGGTGCCTGGAGCACTCTGGCACTAAGCAAAATCAAGGCCGCCTTACCTGCCCTATAATCAGAAACAAATTTAGCAAAATTTTTCCCATCTATTGTGTACCTAGTACTGTTCTGGAGCCCATAATTCTCAGGTATCTCAGTATGCAACCTGAGCTCTCACCTTTCAGCAATCTCCTGCCCCCAATCTGCTCCTTGGGCTTCCCTGGTGGCTCAGGAGGTAAAGAATCTGCCTGCAATGGGGAGACCCAGGTTTGATCCCTGTGTCAGGAAGATCGCCTGAAGAAGGAAATGGCAACCCACTCCAGTATTCTTGTCTGGAGAATTACATGGACAGAGCAGCCAGGTGGGCTACAGTCAATGGGGTCACAAACAGTCAGACAAACCTGAGCAACTAACACTTTTACTTTCAATCTGCTCCTCTGCTGCTGTGCGACTGGTCTCCATCATGATATAGTAATCATTACTGCCACCATCCCTTTGCAAGCTGTTCCTCCCATTTGGAAAACTCGTCCTGCCCCACCTCATCAAATTCCAACTCTTTATCAAGCCCTAGCTGTCCCTCGTTCTCTCTGAGCTTTATGTATCTATTCTGTTTCATAATAAATGACATTCTGCTTCACAGCAGCCCATCTCTGAATCTCTGTAACACCTGCTATCTGTACAACTAGACATTTATCACTTACTGACTTGTATGGCTAGTTAACTTTACTTATAAATAGCTCTTATTTATATGCACTGCAAGTTCAAGAAGAAGAGCATCTCAGTCTTTGCTACCCTCTCCCAACAGTAGTCTAGAGCAAATACCTACCACTGAGCAAGTACTCGATAAACACGTGTGGATTATTTCACGTCAGTTCTGTTATCCAGTCCAGTTCAGTGAGCTCCTTGAAAGTAGGGGCCTGTTTTATATACCTCCCTCATCTGGCACTGAGCTGGACACAGGTGGGCAGGCACTCAACATCTGTTTACCATCAAAGAGACTGATGACAATATCCCTGTCCTGCGGATCCTATAGTCTTGGTACAAAACAATGAGAACATGGGTTCTATGCTTGGTGTCCTGTCTTCCCTGAAGCCAGCTATCTCCTAGTCAAAGGAGAAGTATCTAGGGACCACAGAGAAAAGAAATCCCAGGGCATTTCTTGCACAATGGGAATGAGAGATACTCAAAACACAGTGTTATTTTAACAGCCCAGACAAGAGGTTGCCCCAGCTGGACAAAAGAATCAGAAAAGCTAAGCAACCTCTACTTTGGTGAATCTCTTCTAAGAACATAAAGAGCACATAAAAACATACAGAATGTTTTTGAATGTTTATTGTAGAATTATTTATAATAACAAAAAACTGGAAGCCACCTAAATATGTAACAATAATAATTAAGCATAATTTGGTATATTCTTACAAAGACCAGCATCTGGAAAATGTTCACTGTGTGCCTAATTATGTGCTGGAGGCGCTAGCTTTTAAAAAACTATAATATTTAGCTCCCAATTTCTAAATGGAAAATATAAGCCTCCAAATATTATGTAGAGAATGAAAGCACTTTTATATAAACAACTGGAAGAACATAAACCATGTTATCTTTACATCTGGGAAGTAGAGTAGGGATGGTTTTGTTGTTGTTGTTTTCTTTTGTGCTTTTTTGTGTTCTCTAAGTTTTCTGCTTCAAAAACATATTACTTTGTCAGCAGGCAAGGAAAAAAATAAAGCCATTTTAAAAACAAACACATAAGAGCTAAATTCTCAACCATCTAAGCATCAATTGCTAGAAGGTTTCTACTTCTGACGTAAAACGCAAGAATCAAAGTTTGAGCCCCTCCCTTATCCTCCCCCTCAACCCACCCTGCCACATGGCCCCCCTGCCACCACCTACACACCCAAAACAGAAAACACACACACACACACACACACACACACACATGAAACTATAAGACTAACGGCTTCTTGAAGGTAAGATCCTGTTTTATTGATTTTTGGTATCCTGTGCCACTTTTCAGCACCCAGTAAGGCACATATTTACGTGCTCAGTAAACACAAAAGGGAAGGAGAGAGTGTGGTGAACTTGTAAGGCACAGATGCCACTAATGCAGTGACATTATCCTACCTTCACACTACCTACTGCATGCCATTCCAGGTCTCATTCCTTCCTCCCCTATCTCAAGGAACTGAACAAGCTGGCCAAGTGGCTCTTAGAACAAACTGTTGACTGTTTGCACCATAGCATTCATCTTTTGCTTTTTTTTTCCCCTTTCCTTTCTCCCTCTTCCTAAAAGGTGATCCTGCCTTTCAGCCAGTACTATGTGCCGCACTGAACCAGCGTGCCAGTCTGCAGAGAATCATTGAGAGAATGAATTTGAATAATAAAAGCGAGAACAAGGAGATACCTTGGAGAGAGACTTGGTATAGTACCTTCAATTTAGAACCTCATTTCAGTGGCTAATGCAGTCGTTTGAGACATTAGCCTAATTTTTGCCAGGAGAGTCCAGCAACACAGCAGTACTAAACATGGGCACAGAGGAGCCTGCTCATCTCAGAGACAGAGTGCAGAGAATAAAATTAGCAGCACTGCACTTCTGGTGCAGAGGAAAGCAAATCCCCATACCCTTCCACCAATTCATCACCAACCACGTTTAAAATGAAAACACACAGCAATGAGTGTGGGAGTCAGCAGGAGCATGAAGTTCAAGAGAGGCTGAGACCCCTGAAGAGGCCCCCATGGGGGCACTTACAGACTACAGGAAAGTTAATTTCAAAGGACATCCAATAAAGGCAGCCCTACAACAGACTCTGTCATTGCTAAGCCCCATATGCTGCAATGGCTCCATAACTTGCCAGCAGGTCAGTTTGCTGAAGCCAGAAATAGGGAGGGAAGCCCCAAAAGGTCAGACTGGAAGGGAGAGGCTTAGCTCCAGACATGGCTACACAGACTCAGGGGTTAGTGAGGTTGTTCCTAAAACAAGAGCTTCCCACAGGCTAGGCTAAAAAGAAGGCACATATGGTCTCGTCTAGACTCGCCCTAAATCTCTCTCAAGTGGTCAGTCTCCTTGCTGCAAGAGCCATATAAGCTCAGGACCATGCGCTTTCCTGTGGCTACTTGAAGAGGGGAGCAGGAGCCTCAGAGGCACAGGGGTTGCTTGGGAGGAAAAGCAAAAAGGACAAAAAGCTGGACACCCCAGACTCCACCCAAGAGGCATACACAATGAGGGGAGCAGCAGTGCAGGCATCGGGAGACAAGAATCAATCTCCATTTACACTGCGTGTCTGCCAAAATTTACTGGATGGCAGGAATCCTAGATCTGTGGGCGAGGAATGAGTCATGCAATGAATCCCTTTTTTCTAAGCAGCATGTGCAAAAACTCCTCCATCTCAGGAAGGGAAAGTGGTGGTCTACAACTGAAGCACAGACTTCATTCTACTGCTGGAGCAGCCTCCTCAAACTACAGAGTCCATTCTGGAAGACGCCAGGAAGGCTAGACTGTGGCTCCAGATAGAGTCAAAATACCACTGCTATGAACCAATTATCACTGCAGTGTTGATAATTTCCCTTTAAGAAGCAAATCTTCCTTTAACTGTAAATCAATCCCTCACTGCAATTTTAGAAATCTATCCAAAAAAAAAAAAAAAAAATCAGCTATTACCAGAAATCCTAAATGCTAGACACTAGGAGCTGAGTTCCAGCATAATTAGGGGAAATTCTGAATGGTGCCCCGAGGCAGACTATACTAGAACAGAGTAGAAGGGAATTATATACACTTAGAAAGCTCATTTAGGGAACAGGCTGTGCATAATGCATGTAGGCCTGGGAGTGTAGACACTCCCTCCCAGTGGCACCTCAAAGGCAGGCTCCGAGCTGAGACACCAGCAGATGGTTACCTCGGTGGCTATTGTGCACGCTTCAATGGCTCCTCCACCCTTGAACACAGGCTTATGCTCCCACAAGGCGTGGGGAGCACCGGCAGACATTACCTCCAAAGAATGGTGCCTTTCCCTAGGGAACGTAAACATTTGTCAGAAGGCAGAAGCTGACACAAGGTAGTATCTCTCTGTGCAGGGAAAAGAAGCCACAAACATGAAGTTGCTCATTCAAAAGAGACAGATGATCTCTGCAAGCTGAGCAGTACCAAACTGTTTGCAAAGAGTTTGCACATCCATGAGCACAAGTGGCTGCATGGGGGAGGGGAAGCAGAAGCACAGAAGGCCCACTGAGGGTGCAAGGCTCTCTGGCCTCAGACCACTTGTTATCTGACTGAAGAGAAGCCCCAGGAGAAAGGAAACTGGTCATCTTTCCACTGGGGACCCAGTCTGAGCTGGGTCTGATTTGGAACCGTGTCTCTCTCCTCTAGCCCAGATGTTCCCAATCTTCCCAATCCACACCCAAGATGTGTCCACTTCAAGCCTTTATATTCCACAAGACTTCATGGGTAGTTTACTGTTCAATCTTGAGCCAGATACTTCTCCCTCCCATCACCATCTCCTGTTTTTTTGTTTTTTAATCACATGGAAATGACAGTTCACTAGTCTTACGCCTAAAATAACCTATAGAGAAATATAGTTTATGAACTCCCCTGTAATACAATACGTAATTCAGAGCCCAGCCATTTGTCATACTATTGAGTAATCCAAACACATCCCCAGGGTGTGACAATAAAAATTGTAAATCAATAGCAAAAAGTAGTACAGCACGGCCAGTGAGTTAAAATACAAAGAACATTTTTTAGCATTGATTTTTTTTTAAACTTAGAAAATATGGGCTTCCAGAAGGTAAATACTGGAGAGAGAGCTGTTTGCTAGAATGGAAGACGTTATACATTTCAGAACCCCTCCCCTCACAGCTGACTTCAATGCAAAAATAAAAACTCCAAGATCCACATTCTCCCAATGATAATAATGGCTTTCTTCCACAAACCCTGCTATTAGCATGACAGAGATGGCCACATCAGTCATAAGAAAAGCACATGTCCCTTCTGCACCCAAGAAGAGCAAGCAAAGTACCTGCTTTGTGTAAGAGAAAGGCACTTAAAAGAGGAAGGAAAATAAATTATTGCAAAGCTTGGTTTGAACTGATTTTTCTTTCTTCTAGATGATCAAACAGTGAGCGTGAGCGTAGGGGTAGGCATTGAGATCTGCAAACATATTGCCATAGTGATTGGTGCTTAGATAACAGGATGAAATAGGCAGTATTTCATTTATATTCCAAAGAACAGAGGCAAATGCCCTGATCACTCAGCCTAAAGCCCAATGAGTGGCCTCCACACTAGTAGCTATGGCACTGTTGCAGAACCAGAACTGGAGCATGTCTGACCAATTATCTGCCTGACCTCTGCTCAGAATGCAGCAGGTGTTCAGGAACTAAAGGCCAGGCATCAGAGCCCCTTGGCAAGAGCCCACTCCGTGATACAGGAGGTAAGGCTGAGTCAGGTATGATCTGCTATGCATGGTTCCACCCTGGTTAGTTTCTCCTTTACCTAAAAGGTCACTTGGACTTCATTTATCTTTTTATTCTGACCTAGAGAAAAGTTGCAAAAACAGTACAAAGTTCACATATACCTGTCACTCAGCATCCCCTAATATTTACATCTTACATAACAATTATCAAAACAAAGAAATCAACATTGCTGCAATAGTAGTTAAATCAACTATAGACAATTTTTGCATTTCACCAGTTTTTTCCAATGTTCTTTTTTATGTTACAGAATCTAATCTAGGATATGACACCACATTTAGTTGTCATGTCTCCTTAGTCTCCTCTAATCTGTGACAGGTTCTTAGTCTTTGTCTTTCTCAATATGGACATACTTGAATGCTGGTCAATCTTTAGACCATGTCTCAAACTGAGTTTGTCTGATGTCCACTCATTTTTACAGCAGAAACAATAGTAGCTAACATTTATTAAGCTATTCCTATACTCTTAGCACTGGGCTTACCCAGTGGCTCAGATGGTAAAGAACCTGCCTGCAACGAGGGAGACCCGGATTTGATCCCTGGGTTGGGAAGATCCCCTGGAGAAGGGAATGGCTACCCACTCTAGTACTATTCTTGCTTGGAGAATTCAATGGACAGAGGAGCCTAGCAGGTTACAGTCCTTGGGTTGGCAAAGAGTCAGACATGACTAAGCAACTAACATTTTCACTTTTTCATACATCTGGCACTATCATAAACACTTCTGTACTTCCCTTATTTACCCACTTACAACAATCCTCTGAAGTAGGAATTATTACTATTCCTATTTTACAAATGATATTTCACTACAGGATATTTCACCAACCCTTAGTGGAATTAAATAACTGGCCCAAGGTTACCCAGCTGTTCAAGGCACAGTTGAACCCGGGTAGAGAGACTCTGCAACTCTCTGCTGTCTGCTAATTTCAAGGCACTGTGACAACAACCAGATGCCAAAATACCAGCTGGACTTTGCCCTCTGGCAACTCCCTCCCCACAGGACCCATCTCTTTGAAGAGAGAGCATTCTAGGCTTCTGTCTTTTTTTCCAAGGAAGATAAACTATCCACTTTAATTCCTAAGTTATGCCCATACAACCAGAAATTTCTTTCTCTTCACAGGAAGCATTTTCCTGACCTAAGGACAAAGAAGAGGCCAGTGTTCTCCTGAGACCTCACCCTTGACCAGTACCAGGAAAAAGTGAAACATACAAACACGTAGCTATGCTAAAATCAAGAGAACTCTCTTCCAAAGGCCTCTGCAAATACATGGAGACATTGCAGTCAAAGGATAAAAAAGAAACCTTTGGGGGTTGCTTCTTTTCCACGTCATGTCCAGAGATATCCAACGATGGGAAACACAAGCTGACACAAGCCTTCTCTTTAGCATCAGTTACTTCGGGAAGGTTAAAGCACAACTCACTGGTGTAGCACAGGGCAGAGCGTCAAGGGACACAACTGTGGGAGTCGGGCTGGGAAGAACTCTAGCTACACTCCAGGATTTGCTCTTAATGATTATGACTTTAGATCATTCAGTTCCACAGACTTGATTTTTCCCAAACCCCCTCTCTGGCAATGCTAATGTGCTTTTCCTCTTGTTCTGGCTAATCAGTGAAATACATGGCTGAAAGGATTGGCTTAGAAGTCACTTCTTTGATGCTGAGAGAACTGAGAAAATACTCCTCCCAACTGCACACCCGCCCATCTATCCTCCCCTGCCACCTGACTCTCAGCTGCAGGTAGAGGCCATTACAGAAAGGGAGAAAAGAATGCAAAGAGGGCAGGCAGTGTGGGAGGAAGAGCTGAGAGCATGAAAAGGGAGGGAAAGACAGAGAAAAAGAGACTTTGGTTCAAATTTAGTCACTATAGAGCCAAGACTTCCACTTACACTCATAAGCAGGGTTAAATGACATCAGTAAACATGTAAGAAGACTCAGCCTTCCTTTGATTTGCCTTTCTCTTATGTCTCCCCACTTTCCTTCAGCCCCTCAAAGGGCACCTCCCAACCCCATCACTTAGGTTCCTGTAAATCAAACATTGCATCTGGCTACCCTTATTACTGCCAGCTTTGTGCAAGAAAGAGCTCCTCTCCTTTGAAGTCAACCATTTTATATCTAACTCCAAGGTATCCTCAGCTAGCTATTTTGATCAAATATTGAAGGTTGAAATGCTAATGGTCTTTAGGGAACAATCCCTCCAGCCTCTCCATCTGCAATCTAGCCCAGTGGGAATCTAAAGCCAGCTAACAGCCCTCCAATCACACTGCACACAGGGCTACTTACTCCACTGTGTTTATGGAACATCTGGATCGACCCCTAAGATCTAACCTAGGAAACAAAGATGGAGCAGTTTGAATAATTCTTCATCCTCTTGAATAATTTCCCCTCTCAATGTCAACAGCCTCCAAAATTCACATTATTTTGTTCCCACAGAGACGGAAATAGCACTACTTTCAAGCAGTGATCCTACAGTTTCTACCTTCAGAAGAAAGAAAAAATTCCTGGGAAGGGCAATGGGACCTGACGCCCCTTCACTGGCCAAATACAGGCTCCAAGAGACCAAGAGAAGAGACAAACACTTCTTTACAGGAAGTGTTTTTTGGGTTTTTTTTTTTTTTTTTTTTTTTTACTGGAAGTCTCCCTTAAATAACATACACAAAGCACCAAGGACTAGGGGGTTCCCCCAAAGCACTGGTTTTCCTCCCTTCCCCATCAGCTAGACTAGAGGTCCTGGGTCCTATTCTGCCTCAGTCATTCTTGGCCATGAGATACTAAATAACTTTCTCATTCTCTGTCCAAAAGCCTGACTTGGCAAAACCAGGATGACAGAATGGAGATTAACAAGACGATGCTTATGCAATATTTATAGGGCTGCTTTCGGTAGGGGATGGGGGGTAGTGTTTTCCGCCCAGGCAAAAAAAAAAAACAAAACACATTCGACAAAAAGATCATATTGCTACTCATAAAAACTCATCACCTCTGCCCAGATAAACTAATTATGTACTGTCTGAGCCACCAAGGAAGCCCAATTATGGCCACAGGTAATCAAATCTGAAAACTTTTTAATTCAAAGGAATGATTCTGTCCTCTCAAACAACTGCATTATACAAACCATAAACACACTATTCTGAGAACTAAACAAATTAAAATACAAATCAATCTCTGTTTGTCTCAAATCAACATATTATAGGAAATAAGGCAAGATCAACAACCTCCTAGTCTATGAAAAGTAACAAAGCAAGACACAACATGGACAGAAACAAAACCAGCCTGATCAGAAAACAAGGAACACAAGGTTTACAGAGCCTGTACACAAGCTCTGCTTCATTCAGGTTATTTTCACGCGTGCCTAGAAAATCAGTAACCAGTGGGATACCACCCCAACTCTGACCTTGAGCACTTCCAACAGTCTTGATAATCCCTGTTTTAGAAGAGGGGAGGTTGGAGTAGGTTCAGAAAAGCTTCCACGAATGCTCTCCAGCTTGCCCCATAGGTCAGACAGACAAAGGTCTCTTTCTCATCATTCCCAAAGACAATCCAACAAACCTCCTTAATGATCTCCCCATCACTCCTCACACTCCAGCTATTCACTGTCCAGGGCTCACATTGCTCTAGAATGTGGCCAAACTCACTGGTCCCAGGCCACCAAAAAGTCTGGCTGTCAGATGTCAACTGGACCCTGATGCTTGGCAATGCTTAGTTCTGACCTCTTGACTGTCTAAACAGCTTCTTCACAGTGGTTCTTTCTTAACCTCTCCATTCCTTAAGCACCCAATCAAGCCCTTCTCATGCATCATCCAAGGTAAAAGGCTCACCCTTGTCTGGACTCAGATAATCAGACATCTATTGGAAGCTTCCTGAATCTCCCTCTATATCTCTCCCACTTTTCCTTGTTTTTGCCCAAGTTCATCACATTCATGAGGGCAAGACTTTCCATCTGCCACCTAAACAACTTTGTCTCATCAATGATCTGCTCTCTGGGATTTCAAATCTCTGTCAACAGTGCCTCCTTTCCCCTTTGCCTTCCAACATACACAAAAGTTCTCTCCATTCAGCTTCAGTGATGCTGCCTCTGGGAAGATGTTCCTTAAGGCCACACCTCTGTATTCTCATAGTGTTATTTTCCTGTCTGGGATCCTCCTACACCATAAGCCCAAGCAGGCAAACCTCTGTTTAATGCCCACCATGGTATCTCCAACATCAAGCACTGAACCTGGAACATTATAAGAGTTCAACAAATGTAACGAGAAATAAATTTTTTGGTATGGCTGTCTCTGAAGTTACTATTTTCATTCTCTTCTTCCTCTTATTTTCAAACCCCCAAACCCAGGAGTTTATATCACCCATCTTAATTTCCTCAACTCCCATTCACAGCACAGTCCTGAAGGGATTAAACTATACACTTATTTTCACATAGTCAGATCTACTGTATTTCAACTCTCTTTCCTCCCACCACCCCCTACCTGACAGAAGGGATGCAGCGCACCACTACCATCCCGTTTTTCTCCTACACATCCCTGCCTCTCCAACTAGACCAATATAGTCTCACATTTAGAGTGAGAGTTCATGTCATCCCCTCTTCATTCCTGCTCCCTACCTGCCCTCTTCTCGACCTAATCGAATATTATCTCAAGTTATCAATCAATTCCTACCTCCAGTACCGTGACAAAGCTAAGAATGGAAAAAGCTCTGGAAAAGGGTCTTTGATTTCAGCTCCAAGTTGGTCCTTGAGAGCTATTCCCAACCCTGGTTAATCTTAATCTTGGAGATGGCCTAGACAGTCTTAGCTAGTCAAGTGAGGTCAATATGAGAGAAAGAAGGCAAGTCGAGGCTACAGAGATTCTCTGAATTAAAATCAAGCCCTGGGTATAAGGGCTGAGACTAGTTTTGGCAACGAGTTTTCCACTATTCCTACTCCAGTCTAAGTCTTCTATTTCAGCCAGTTTTGGGGGTCCTCGATCTTTGAAAGCTGAGGCTGCGCAACTCTAAGCCTCAAAGAGATCAGGTAGATGGAGGAAAAAGAAGAGGAAAACGAGGGCCGAGGGTGAGCATTAAGCATACAAACGCTTGTTAAAAAATGGATATCCAACAGTTGCTCTTTATCACCCCCCAAGTCCATAGAATGTAAACTGGACCCTGGCCTGTCCCATTCATATTTCTGTACTTAAAGGCAAAGCCCAAGTAGAGATGCTCTGGGCATCTCTATAGCACAGTGCTCAGCCAGCTAGTCTCAAAGTGGCCTCCAGCCTTGGCAGTGGCTACCACGGAGGTCACAGGCCTTCCTGCCCTGGCCTCTACCTGCTTTGCCAGCAGGGTGTGCAATCTGGCTGCTACTGGAGCAGTGGTCAGCCACGCTGGAAGAAGTTCACATATGGGAAATGGTGTCTCTCTGAAATGAAGAGCTCTAAACTGTCCTTATGAAGCCTGGTGGGGACTGCATGTATTCTAGCCCACTATCATTTTCTCTCCCAGTACAGGGTATTTTGGAGCCTCTGACACTGCTCCTACAGGCCTCAAGAGACCTGGCATCCTGCTATGCCCTGAGCAGTAAAGGAGATGCTCACAGTGGAGACACTTAACAAAGGCTAGGGAGGTGGCAGTAATAGGGGAGGATGGATACGAGTATAGGTAGGGAAGGGATAAATGAAGTCCTCAAGGAAATCTCCTAAAGACTTGAAAAGTTTCAAAGTAGGAGAGGAAGGCACTGTGCAGAAGGAGGTAGCACCAAAGATAAGCTCTGTTAAACACGTCATCCTCAAATGTTGTTGCAGACAGCAACTTGTGTTCAAGAGAGGAGACACATTACCAAGACACCACACAAAAACCACGCAGTTTCCTCTACCCAGCCCTTGCTCTACATTTCCAGCACTGCTCTTGAGCCAGGGTGAAAGATCATCCAACAGAGGTCCCCTACTATAGCCCTCCCTCAGGCCATTAGCTCTTGGTGGCAGCCAAGAAGTCCCAACTGCCTCAGTCTCATGAGCCAGAGGAGCTGAGGTATGAACTGCTCTTAACCAGTACTCCTACTCTCACCCACTGCTCATGGACCTCGAGGTGTGTGTGTGCCTATGTGCAAATGACAGGGCACACACAGGTCATACTCTCGCGGACCATCCTGGGGAATGAAATAACCCATAAAGAAGATCCTCCTGACTAGGGGAGAAAGAGAGGGTTACCTGCTTCCCAATCACAGAGCTGGATAGGTGGCAGAAGGCACCAAAGCTTTGCCCCTTAGTCCTACCTCGATCGTAGCCTGTGGTTTTTTTTGTTTGTTTGTTTGTTTGTTTTTAAGTATCTGGTCTTTATCCATGGTTCCTAAAATGACTCCTGTGAGGGACCAGGGGTAGAATTAGATAACTTCCAAGATGGGGGCAGGTCACCAGAAAAATGAAGGCTTGATTAGACACTAGGAACTTTTAGCCCCACCTTCAGGGAGGGAAGCGGGGCTGGAGATTGAGTTCAATCTCCAATGGCCAATGACTTTATCAATCACATCTAAAAACAAAAACTCCATAAAAGCTCCTGGAGGGCTTTTGACAGCTTCTGATTGGTGAACCTCGGAAGTACTGAGAAGGCAGTATACTCAGAGAGGGCAGGAAAGCTCCACACCTTAGAGACCATACCTTCTATGTATCTCATACACCTGGCTACTCTGAGTTGTATCCTTTATAATAAACCAGTAAACATGAGTAAAATGTTTTCCTGAGTTCTGTGAGCTGTTCTAGTAAACTTGAGGAGGGAGTTTTGGGAATCTCCAATTTATAGCTGGTCAGTCACAAGGCCAGTGGTCTGGGACTTGTGACTAGCATCTCAATTAGAGGCAGTGGGACTGAGTCCTTTAACTGGGATCTGACACTAACTCCAGCTAGATAGATAGTGTCTAAATTGAATTACTGGATATGCAGTTGGAATCCGAGGACTGGAAGATCACACAGCCTCTTCTAAGCTGCAAGGGGCAGAAGACCTGAGAGAGGCAATCCCACAGTCACCCAGACCAGAGTCAGGTGCTCCTTCAGACAGATGTCCAGAGCCTGCAAGAAATCAGACTCCTCCCTTAAATGCTTGCAAGAGAGTAGTTGGTCTACCATAAAAGAGGTTTTTAAAATTCAATTCCCTCCTATCGCTCATGCAGATCTGAAATGATCTGACCAGATGGCTGGTGCTCTGTAATTCTTGGATTGCTCTCATCAGTTGTTGATGATTTAGATTTTTTTTTTATACCCCCTCACATTAATGTGTTCCTGCACAGGCTTCCTGCGTGCTCCCATCAAGTGGCTCTTTGTACTAATGACAATATTTCAGAGGCTCTCACACAGCATTTCAGATCCTGGAAGTCACCTCAGGTCAATAAGAAGCCCCAGGTCTAAGCTTCCATGAGTCCATATGGGACAAACGTACAGCAGTGGGTAACAGGCAGAAACAAGAGAGGACTTTGCTCAGACAGTCTCATCGCCTCCACTTTTCCTTCAGGTCCCAAGGAAAGGAAGGCAGCAGCAAAGGTATATTTTTAAAATGACAACTATAGCCATTTATTGAATATTTCCTACGTGCCAGGCCCTGTGTGAAACATTTTACATATGTTAATCTTGTTTCAGTCTCACACCATCTCTGTGAAGTAGGTATTTTCATCCCTGTTTTCAGATGAGGAAACTAAGATTCAGAGATTCTCATCAACCTGACAAGGCCACAGAGCTCAAAAAGAGAACTGAAAGTGCATTTGGAGGTTTAGCATCATAAAATTTGACTCAAAGCTCCACCAAAATCTCAGGGACAGAGAGAAGGCCCTGGGCCTGGCCTCCCCACACCCTCCTTTGTGCCCTCATTGAGCACCAGGCACTTTCTCCAGGACACTCAAAACATTGCAATGCTTTTTTCTCTCTGTATCCTCTATGAGACTATGAACTGCTGGAAGGCAGGGGTCATATCTCATTTGTTACCCAGAAAGACAGTATGGTACAGTGGTAGAGGTTAGGCTTAGAGCCAAACAAAGCTAGATCTGAATTCTGTCTCTGTCACTTGGTTGTTTGGCTAAGTCACTTCTCTTTGAGACTCAATTTTGTCTATAAAAATGAGGGTAGTTACAGAACCTACCCTCAAAAGATGCCTGGCACAGTGGATATTCAGTAAATGTGAGCTATTATCTGTCTCTGGCTACCAGTATAGTCCTTGGCACAAAGTAGGATCACAGAAAATGTCCAAGGAGCAGAAGGCCCACCATATCTGGCTTTGACCAGTTTTCTCTAATAACAAGTACACAGGCACTAAGCCTGGGGTTCATGGGTGCTCAGCCTTAGGACAAATTTCTGAGTTCCTTGCCCAAAACCCACAGGACCTGCCAGCAAACAGCTTTCCTCTGCTTGCTTGTGAACAGCTGATGCTGAATCCACACTCAAATGCTTGCTGTGCCTCCGTAAGGTATGACAGATCCCAAAATAAACTGAGAGAGAGAGAGAGAGAGACAGGAAAATCACTTCTAGGAACAAGTAACTCACAGCAAGGATGCTGACAGTAATAACAAGGCAGGGAGACTTCAGGGGAGTGACCTGCAGCTGCTCAGGGCAGGGTGGCTGGGGCCCAATTCCCACCTGGCCTGGTAGGAAGGTTCATGAAGTTACAGGTTGGTCCTCTGATATTCCAGGCTACAGCAGGCAGGATATCTGCCTTCATATGAGCCCAGACCGTGTAGCCCAGTAACTCCTCCTTGGAGACCAGAGGACAACACAGATGAGGTCCTACCTTCAGAGACAGGAGGTACTGAACTGAAGCCAATAACTGTCAACATAAACTAGCCATTTTGCCATTCTCTTAAAAGTCCCCCCAAAGATATTCCACCATCTTCTTATGTCATGTCCTAGCTCTTACGCGGGAAATGCTGTGCTAACCCATTCCGCTCCCTTACCAAAAATCATCCTGGAAGGAAAGAAGAACATTCCATGACCATGGAAGTCTTTCCCTGTCACCATAAGTTCCCTTCCCCATCTAAAGCCGGAGAGGACAGGAAGGTTACACACTCATGCATACTCACTGGCATCCAATTTCACAATCAAGTTTAAGGGGTGGCACAAACAGAGAATATACCATTTAAAATCAGAACTGCTGTGTACTGGGTTATGTCTTCATGTTAGAAATCCTCAGAATAGCCTCTGCAGGAGGCGGGCAGGACATTTCTCCCACATCACCAATTGGGGAACTGAGGGATTCAGTGACTTGCCCAAGATCCCCTAAGTAGCAAACTTAGGATCTGAATCCAGGACTGGCTCAATCTAAAGTCTGTGCTCTTTACCACTATTAATAAATTATACTACCTCCTCACTTATCTACTATTCCAGGACTAGTTACATCTCTTTTAACCATTCAGTAGCTGTGATGGAAGTTCCCAGGTAGCATTTAGAATATGGTGGATTAAATATACTGATTAAAGGCAAATGCCAGCTATCTATACAGGCCCCTGAGATGTCAATCTCCTACCAACAAACATACATATAAAAATCTTCTCAATGTACACACAGCACATCTTGAAGAGAGTCTTATCTGCCTCGACAGTACCTCTCAATCATTACACATCAAACCCTGAGGCCAAAACAAATCTCTCACCTTCCCTCCTCCCCTCACTGGTCCTGCTCTGGGGGGTGAGCGTAGGTGAAATGAAAACACTTTTGGAATATGGGGCAAGCACAACTGGAAGTAGACTTGCTTTGCCCTCAGAGCTGTGGGGCCTGAGTGTCTGTGCTCAAACACAAGTCACGAGCCTTTGGAGTGGCTTCAAGGAAACTTGGGGCAGAACAATTTATAAGGAGCCTTAAGAAACTAGAAGGCAGAGGATGATGTCAATGGGGCAACAAGTTAAATGTAAAAATTAGTACTCCACTCTAACTCTCCAAGAGACGCTTAGAGCACTCAGCCTGCCCTTGTCACACAGGCGCTGGCCCTCCCTCCCCAAGGATATAAAGAGAGGTTCTTTTGCTTAACCATTACCAGCAACCCCACTGCCCAGAGGATGGGCAAGGGCCCTGGGTCAGAACTTTCAGGCTTGATCTACAACGTGGACTGGGGCCTCAAAGGGTGCTACAGGAAAAGAGGGTAGGGGTAGGGACACTGACTTCCATGTGCTCCAGGCACTTGCCTGGTCAAAAGTGGTATAAGCACTTATAATCACATTAAATCAATGAACATAACCCACAGCCTCCACTTTCCACACCCTGAGAGTCCCTCTAGTTTTAGTCCTCAGAGACCAGGGGGCTCAGTTCTCAGGGAAGGTGGAGGAAAGCAGCCAGAAGTTGAATTTGCTGAGCCCAGTACCTCTGCCCCTAAAATCTGCCTCTACCCAACACTATTAGCACCTACTTGGTTTCCCTGGTGGTTCATCACTTTTCTGTGGCAGTAACTACCTGCACTCAAGCCCGACAGGGGTGATATTGCTATCAGAAAGTTGGCTGGCAGTGCAAATGTTGCCCCTGCCCAGCACAGCAGCAATGCAGCAGTGAGAACATAGTGATGAATATCAGCAAGGAGTTGATGAAACTATGCTCTAGCAGCTGCCAGGGCTTGTCGTCCCACTGCAACAGTGCAGAACACAAAGCCTATTCCTGAGAATTGGCCCAGTCAGGCTCCAGTCAAGGACAAGTGGGAGGAAGGTGAGTCCAGGCTGGGGTCAATGATGTTGGACAAGTTAGCTGAATGACATAGGTCAAGTCACCTACTCTCTCTGAGCCTCAATGTTTTCTCTGAAAATAAGACAATAATAGCTCTTACTATTGTGAAGACTGAACAAGCTTATGCACATGAAGCACCTAGCACAGTATCTGAATATGATAAACACCACAACTGCTGGCTTATTTATTATTTTAATCCCTGGGCCCAGGGCCATAAAAGGGTTTCAAAGTTGTCCCTTCTGAGGATGCTCTGTTCAAAAACCATGCCAGGATCAGCCCCTGTTTCTTGGCACAGGCTCCTTTAACAATAGAAAACTCCTACCCTGCACCAGTGCTCAGGACTCTCCCATGAACAATATTTCAGCAGCACTGAGCCGAGAAACAGAGCCCAAAATAGCATTTGCAGAGTGAGGCACATGTCACTGCCTCTCCTGTGCCTCAGAAGTACAAGGAAAGAAAGTTTTCAATCACGTGCTCAGAAAGCTCGGCCACCCACCACCTCCCTGCCTTCCAGGGCACTCAGATGCGGCAATCTCTGTTCTTCTGGAACATGAAGGTCCCTGAGTCCTGCAGCAGCAGCCACCACTACTCCCCTCCGAGGAAGCCAGAGAGGGGCTGCTCTTTCAAAACAGCCCTAAGTGGACAAAGAACATGCACATTTTGAATTTCAAGTGTGTTTCCTGGAGACAGGGCTGGGCTTGGTACCTGGACGAAGTGCCTGCCACTCATGGGTCGGGTGAAACACCTCCAAAATCTTGGGTTCCAGTTCCTCCTCTGCTACGGTTTCCTTTCTCTCTGTTTCTTTGGCGCTGCTCTTCTCTGGGTTGGTCAGTGCAAATTCCTTCAGAGAAAGGAAAACAGGGCATGAACCACCACAGCTGGGTAGCAAGCAAGCAGAAAGAAAATGGCCTGGGGGAGTACACGCTCCTCCTCCTTGCGTTTCCTGCCCTCCCTAGCCATGTTTGGCCCTTTCATAAGACAAGTCTCAGAACCAGTACAGCTGAGGTGATATGATTAAATTAACACAGCATGTGCTGTGTGTATATGGCACTTTTGTATATGCACTGTTTAAAAAGTCCAGAAGGTTCCACACTATCGTGAGGGGTTTAAGGGAACATACTGGGGAGAGGGGTTGACAAAATGAGACAACAGGAGACTTTCTACTTGATAAGCTCCTATACTGTTGGATGTTTAAAATTCCTATTGCTCTTAAAATTAAAACTAAAGATATTTATAAAAGAAAAAGCATACAACTGAATAGAACAGTAAGGCCTCAAATGGTCAACTCAGATGTACAAAAGCTGGTAGCTAAAGCCCAATTAATTCCTAAGCCACCCAGCAGGGAAGACTAAGGGCCTGGGTACCTTAATTCCCCAGGGTACCTATGGGGCATACATGACCTCTTGGGACATTCCAATCCATGGAGGGAGGGGTGCAAGTGGGAAGGCACAAGTCCAGCTGGGCTAAAGGAGGAAGATGCCCAGGTTGGAAACCTCTTCCTAAAACCTGTTTCCTTCCACCCCAGGGAGAATATGGAGGATTAATGAGATGGTGTCTGTTGAGCACTTTGAGCTCAGGAGAGAAAGATGTAATATAAATACAAAGTATTATTCATCTTATTCCTTCCCAGCCTCCCATCCTTCCTGTCCCATTTTTAAACCTGTTTGTGTATAAAAAAGCAGTAAGGCCTCAGGAAACTGGAACCAGAGGGTTCCAGAGCTCTGAGAAATTACATCTGGGAGGGCAAAGAAGAACCCACATTAGCACACTGGAAGATTATTTCAGCATTCCCACCTCCCCTGCCATCACTTTTTCCCCACCTCCCAATTCTTCCCCTAGGAGTATTTTTCATGGATTCCTCCTATGAACTCAAACTTGGGCTAGGTACTTTATGTAGATCTCATTTTGGTCTCCCAAGCAACTTTAATCCTACATGGGAGGTAACAATGCCATCTCTTTCAAGCAGTACCCCAGGTCCAGATAGGAACCTCCCTGGGTCCCTTAGGTCCTGATCTTTAACTAGCTGACAGAGGAAAGATTAAGGGGTTAAGCTGTTGATGATGACAATATGTAAAGCCCCTCCAAGGATTTTTACATTTTAACAAGAAATAAAAACATGAGATTCAGATGGAAGAATTTCAGATCTTCTGAAGGACCAGTAAGGAAAATTAGCTTGGACAAGATCAGTTCAGTTCAGTCACTCAGTTGTTTCCGACTCTTTGCGACCCCATGAACCGCAGCACGCCAGGCCTCCCTGTCCATCACCAACTCTCGGAATTTACCCAAACCCATGTCCATTGAGTCGGTGATGCCATCCAACCATCTCATCCTCTGTCGTCCCCTTCTCCTCCTGCCCTCAATCTTTCCCAGCATCAGGGTCTTTTCAAATGAGTCAGCTTGGACAAGAAGAGGTCCTTAAATCATGTTACAAGTAACAAGATGCACGGATGATAGAATTGTGGTTTAAAACTGAAACTCTCCTTCAGGTAACCCAAAGTTCAATTCCAAGTTGCTTTTGACTCCAGGAAAAGTTCCTTAACTTTTAAGCTTCAGTTTCTACATTTATAAAGAGGAAATAACATCTCATTCATATGTTAGAAGAAGTATCACCCTGTAAACCACTAGCCCTGGTTACACAGTAGCCATTACACCTATTACTCATAAAGGGGAGTCATGTAGGGGCAAGTCAGATGAGTCTGTGCTGTGACATCCAGCAGGGACTACACAAAATGGCTTCACTCAGGCAGGTCAGGTTTGGGTTGTGGTCACCTGTGCAACCTAGTCCCTCAAACTCCTCCTACCCTTTGAACTTGCAGTCTGCACAAATCTGAGCTCAAAAGAAAAACTAGCAACAGAAGAATAGGTGTGTGTGAGACTAATGAGAAGACTGGCAGGAGGCTCCCTACATTCTGACATCACACTTCCAACAGCTGAGTTTCCTGAGGGCAGGCACTGTGTCAGTCTTTTTCACCACTGTATATACCCCTTGCCCAGCCCAAGGCTTAGTTTGTAATCATACAACAAAGGAATGAAAGAAGTGCTTCCTCCTACAGGCAGATGTATCTTTTGGAGACAAGCCCAAAGAGTTTGCTGGCAGCCAGGAACTAGCTCCAAACTCCAGAACAAAGACCACCTTGTCCACTAAGTACCTGGAGCCTATATACTCCAGGGCCCAGCCATGCTGGTCAGTCTCTGTCAAAAGTGCCGTACACTAGACCACAGGGCTAGAAGACCATTAATAATATTTACCTCTGAAGTATGTGGATTAAATGCCTCCAGAAGCCAGGCAGGGACAGATATAAATGTGCTGTGTGCCCAGTGTAAAAACAACTAGGAGTAGTGGAACTGTGAAAACTGGAGTCCTCCTGTCTTGACCAAGAAACATAGCTATTATTCAGTTGCCACTGCCGTGAAGGCATTCAACTCAGTAAGAAACAGAAATCCAAATTTTTCTGTGATATTTCTTACTTTTAGAACACAAAGAGGGTCAAACTAAACATCTCTAAGCTTTACATTACAACTCTTGCTTTAGTGTATCTATTAGCCAGGTTAACTCCTAGCAGGTATAACTGTAATCAACTAACCAAATCCTCAACATCAAGAGAAGAAGAAAGAAAGAGGCAAGGGTAATGGTGATGATGAAAATATGACCCTTCAAAATCCAGGCAAGGCTAGCGTTCACTTCGGTGAGTAGAGGCTAAGAAAGCCCTTTTCCCTAGATCTTTAACGAGACTAACAGAGTAGATTCAAGAAGAAGGATTACAACAAGATATGAACCACTGAGACACATACTTGAAGCCTCAGGAAAGGCCCTTTTCCCAACAATCCCATCACTGCTCAAAATATTTTTTTAAGTTTCCTCTTGGTATCATCTTTGAACCATATTTTAAGCTACACACGCACACACACACTCTGTCTCACAATCTGCCATTATTTTACAGTTCACCTGTTTTTAGTAGAAGTGACATAAATTTGGTGCTCATCTGTCTGATCAACTCATTCTGATCACCAAATCTGGCTCTAAGTGACTTCAGCAAGCACTGAGGGAGGCTTGGTCACACAAACATGCTACAAGCTAGACAGTCACCTCGAAGGTGGAATTCCAGAAAAGATTTTCAGGAAAAGCAGCATCACGGAGATGGAGTTGTAAGGAAAACAGCAGCTACCATTTATGAAACCCCTACCCATATGCCCGGCACTGGTCTAAAGTGCCTTCCATGCTGCACAACTCCTCCAAGTTTCACCTATGAAACACACACTTTTAATCCCATTTTACAAACACAGGATCTGTGCAAAACCACACTGCAGAGAGAAGAGCAGAGATTTAAGTCCAGGACTGCCTGAATCCTGACTCACTTCTATGTTTCTGTTCTTAGTCAAGTGTTCTATCGGTTGTGCCTTGGATGCTAAGGGAAGCAAGCCTGTGGGGGTGGGGGGTGGGGTGGATGAGATCACCCCAGCACATTTACCAGCACAGCCCCTACCCTTTATTGGACAAGGTGAGAAACACAGTTGCAGAGAAAGGGATGACCCTCCCTCTGCTCCAGCAGGGTCCAAAACAAGAGACAAAGACCGAGAGGTGAGGGAGGCCAGCCAGCCCGTGGTCAGCTCTGAAGTAACTCTCATGCTCTGGTGCCCTCTCAGTTGGCTTTTCAGGGCTCCTTTCAATGCTGAATTCTCTCTTCTCTCTGCCATCAATACTGTAAATACCAATTTCCTCTGAAATGGCAAGAAATCCCAGCTAAGGTGTTAACTGACAACAGCTTACCATGATACGCTTCCTTACACTTGCAACTGAATAAGAGATTCTTAAAGACCAAAGCCTTCAAGATCCAAGAGAATAAATGAACCTCTCAGGGTAGGTGGATTGCTGTTGTGACAGAGACAGACTGAGGGGGCAACATTTTCGGATAGGAGCCTGGCTGACAGAGCCATAAATTAAACAATGGAAGCAGCCACCCCATACTAAAAAATAACAGCTGACATTTATTGACCATCCATTAGCCATACAGTGCCAGTCTCAATTCTAGATGCTTTATATATATAATCACATTTAATCTACACTAAAATTTAAGAGGGAGGTGCCTGTTTTAACAACCCTGTTTTACACATGAGGAAACAAAACTCAGAAATGGTCAAACTGCCAAAGTGGGAGGCAAAAGAGAACTTACTAAGGCTCTGTGCTCCTTTATACTGGGTTCCACTATCCCACTCATCTTCTACCATCTCTTGAAGGTGAGTATACCACACAATACATCCCTTTAGCATTCACACTGCTCCTCAGAAGTGCCGCCCCAGAGAGGCGCCACAACAGAAGACAGGAAGGGAGGATGGCTCCAGATCGTATCCTGATACACACAGCCAACCTCTGCTGGGTGGCCATTAACCTGTAACAAATGCCCTTGGGGAGAACAATTCCAGGTCACCAGGAGCATTTGTCTGGACTCCAGGCTCTGAACAAAGGATCATGACCACTCCCATCTTCCCCACCACCCATTTTCACTGTTGTGAAGGTGGCTGGCTGCATAATTTGGATTTTAAATGCCATCAGGGCAGCAATTTTTATGGTATGGGAGAAAAGATGCTTCAATTCCTACTTGTACTTAGCACATGATGAAAGATTATGACAAATGGATACAGCTTAGGAATAGACATAAGGATAAAAGCAGCTTCTGCTGATGGAAGTCAGTATTAACAATTTTCTGAGACTAGGTTCAATAGAGCTAATATAAATGGGCCAGAATAATTATGGCTCTGAAAGCTCATCTATTTGGTTGAACTATTATCCAAAAGGGACTTACTAACACATGGTCCTTAAGTAAATTCATCAGCATGCTTTTGTTAATTGTGCATCTGCTAAAGCTCATGACGGGGAGTACCCAGATCCTCAAGAGCTGCAGGCTAAAGGGGACACAGCCCTAATCCCTCAGGAAACTTGGGTGCTTATCTGGGCCAGCTAAGTTAGAGCCAGCCCCAGCCTCATGCTGTGGCCAGTTCCACCCTCTGGAGCCAATGAGATTCCAGTCTTACTGTCCTTGAAGAGGAGACCAGAAAAATGACAGCAACAAGATCTTAGTCAAAGAACATTAAAAGCTCAAAAGGATTCGTGACTCCTAACTGTACATTCTCTCCTGCTCCACAAAGTAGGGAGAAAGGCAGAGAGAAAACAAATGACTTCAGAGGGAAGGTGGAAGTTTGCCATGAGCCAGAGGTGAAGCTTAGCTGAGCTGAATTGCTATTAAATTCATCACAATTGTCATTTGCACTTCAAGGTCTTCCAGTTCCAAAGCCTCCAGCACTTTACCCAACATTTAAGTAGGACCCCTGGGGTTGGGGAAGGTGGCCAGGGGACGGTAAAACTGTCAGAGAGTTGACAGTCAGGGCATTTCATGGAAGAGGAAAGAGAGGGCACTGGGAGCTGGTCAAGGGCAGGCTTTGCTGGGGCAGGCCAGGGAAATGGGGCCAGGACACCCTGCAGCCAGACCAAGCTTAGGGCCTTCTCAGGCATTCTGGCCCTGCCTTTGTCAATGACAGAAACCCTCAGTAATGAGGTCTGGGTTAATGAAAAGGAGACTATAAAGAACATGCAAAAAAGGACAGAGGGAAAGAGGACACAGAAATGGAAGAGGGGAGTAGAGGAAGAAGCAGTCCTGGTGCTCACCACACCAGTACCCAGTCCTTGGGGAAAATCCTGACCTCCTCAGCTCTGCCACAAACTAGCTTTATAATGTTGGCCAAGTTACTTAGTATCTCTTAGTTCTCCTCCTTCTCAAGATGAGGATAATAACTTCAGTTGTCTACTTAGCCGGGTTGTTGATGGGATTAAGTGAGGATACACATATAAAAGCACACAATACAATGCTTGGTTGGATCATAGAAAAAGCAAGAGAATTCCAGAAAAACATCTACTTCTGCTTCATTGACTATGCTAAAGCCTTTGCCTGTGTGGATCACAACAAACTTGTGGAAAATTCTTAAAGAGATGGGAATACCAGACCACCTCACCTGCCTCCTGAGAAATCTGCATGCAGGTCAAGAAGTAACAGAACCGGACATGGAACAACAGACTGGTTCCAAATCGGGAAAGGAATACGTCAAGGCTGTATATTGTCACCCTGCTTATTTAACTTACGTGCAGAGTACATCATGCAAAATGCCAGGCTGGATGAAGCACAAGCTGGAATCAAGATTACCAGGAGAAATATCAATAACCTCAGATACACAGATGACACCACCCTTATGGCGGAACTCTTGATGAAAGTGAAAGAAGAGAGTGAAAAAGCTGGCTTAAAACTCAACACTCAGAAAATAAAGATAATGACATCCAGTCCCAACACTTCATGGCAAATAGATGGGGAAACAATGAAACAGTGACAGACTTTATTTACTTGGGCTCCAAAAATCACTGCAGATGGTGACTGCAGCCATGAAATTAAAAGACACTTGCTCCTTGGAAGAAAAGCTATGACAAACCTAGACAGCATATTAAAAAGGAGAAACATTATTTTACTGACAAAGGTTCGTATAGTCAAAGCTATGGTTTTTTCAGTAGATGTGTACGGCTGTGTGAGCTGGACCATAAAGAAGTCTGAGTGTTGAAGAAATGATGCTTTTGAATTGTGGTGCTGGAGAAGACTCTTGAGAGTCCCTTGGACTGCAAGGAGATCAAACCAGTCAATCCTAAAGGAAATCAGTCCTGAATATTCACTGGAAGGACCAATGCTGACACTGAAGCTTCAATACTATGGCCAACTGATGCGAAGAACTGACTCATTGGAAAGGACCTGAGGCTGGGGAAGATTGAAGCAGGAAGAGAAGGGGACACAGAGAATTCAAGATGGTTGGATGGCATCACCAACTAATGGACATGAGTTTGAGCAAGCTCCAGGAGTTGGTGATGGACAGGGAAGCCTGGCATGCTGCAGTCCATGGGATTGCAAAAAGTTGGACATGACTGAGTGACTTAACTGATAATACTTGGTACATGATAAGCTTATCATTATCATCATCATTGTTATTACATCATTATCATCATCACCATCTTCTCCCCAAAGAGAAAATGTGTCATAAGCTTTAAACAGAGGCCAGAGGACTAAGGGATAGGGGAAGAAGTGCACACATTCCGTGACCCAGCACTGGTCACATTCCTATAAGAAACTCCCACAGCAGCCCTGGTGGCATGGAGACTTTCTTGGACCCCAAAGATCCCTCTACTTGTGTGAAAATACTTACCGAGTTCTTATGACAGAGGCAGAAGTTGAAGCAGGAAACCATTAGCATACCGAGCAGCATGCACAGAGGAGCCATCCTAAAAAGGAGCAGGCCCTGGTGAGGCATAGTTAGAGGCCTGAGGAATGTAAACACAGAAGATAGAAGGTCAATAGGAAGCTGGTGCCTGACACCCTTCCCTGCCTGCCCCAACACAGTGATTCCCACAATGTCACTTTTTTCACAGATGTCAAACATTTCAGATGATGTCAGACATTTCCGGAATAGAGGTATCACATATCTCCTACCCCAGACATAGAACAACCTAAAGTAAGCCTCCATTCCCCCATACAAGGAAAGAGGCCTTGGCTGAAGCTACAGTCATCCAGGACCCTTGCACGAGCTATTTAGGTTGATGCAAAAGTAACTGCAGTTTCAGATCGTGAATTTTAAATCATTATAAGTAGGCTCAAACATATCTTTATTAATCAAAATAGGTACCTTTACAATCAACACATTTTTACCAATGAGAAATAAGCTGGTTTATTCCTGTAGTGTAAAAATCCATGCTTTGGGATTATACAAACTCTTGAAAAGTATTTTCTGCCTCTAGCTGGTTGTGGAAGAGTCTTGCCTGCAAAAAGTTGTCAAGATGCTTAAACTAGGAGTTGGTTGGCGAGAGGTCAGGTGAATATGGAGGATGAGGCAAAACTTCATACTCCAATTCATTCAACTTTTGAAGCATTAGTTGTGCAACGTGCAATCAGGCATTGTCATGGAGAAGAACTGGACCCTTTCTGTTGACTAATGCCAGCTGTAAGCATTGCAGTTTTCGATGCATCTCATCAAATTGCTGAGCATACTTCTCAGATGTAACAGTTTCGCCAGGATTCAGAAAGCTGTAGTGGATCAGATGGCAGCAGACCACCAAACAGTAACCAGGACCTTTTTGTGGTGCAAGTTTGGCCTTGGGAAGTGCTTTGGAGCTTCTTCTCAGCCCAACCACTGAGCTGGTTGTTGTATAAAATCCATTTTTTGTCACAAGTCACAGTCCGATTGAGAAATGGTGCATTGTTGCATAGAATAAGAGAAGACGACACTTCAAAACGATGATTTCTTTTATTTTCAGTCAGTTCATGAGGTACCCACTGATCAAGCTTTTTCACCTCTCCAATTTGCTTCAAATGTGAAATGACCGTAGAATGGTCAATGCTGAGTTCTTCGGCAACTTCTCATGTAAGTTTTAAGAGGATCAGCTCTGATGATTGCTCTCAGTTGATCATTGTCAACTTCCAATGGTCATCGACTATGCTCCTCATCTTCAAGGTTCTAGTCTCCCTTGCAAAACTTCTTGAACCACCACTGCACTGTACGTTCGTTAGCAGTTCCTGGGCCAAATGCGTTGTTAATGTTGTGAATTGTCTCTGCTGCTTTACCACTCATTTTGAACTCAAATAAGAAAAACACTCAAATTTACTTTTTGTCTAATATCATTTCCATAGTCCAAATTAAATATAAACAGCAGGAATAAGTCATTAGTAAAAAAAAATAAAGAAATGTGCATTAAAATGATGTATAACATAACCATATTAAGACGGTATTCCAATATCAAATAGCAAATTTCAACAATGCAAAAACTCAATTATGTTTGTTCCAACCTAATATAATAGCCCTGTCCCTTCCTTCTTCATTATCCAGGTTGTTATCAGGTTGCACAAGGTGGCATTGGCTATGGTGCAGAAAGAAGGAAACTAACCAAATGATCTGTGTCTGAACGGACACAGGCCCAAGTTCACATAACCTTTATAACCATTCACTTTTTTAAAACATTTTTGTATTTATTTGACTGCCTGGTCTTAGTTGCAGCATACAGGATATTAGATCTTCATTGCGGCATGCGGGATCCAGTTCCCTGACCAGGGATCGAACCCTGGACCCCTGCATTAGAAGTGCAGAGTCTTAGGCACTGGACCACCAGGAAAAGTCCTTAAATGGTTATAGGTTATATAGTCCCTAAATGGTTATAGTCCCTAATGGTTAACCATTCACCTCTAAACCATATCTACTGTTATACCTGAAGGCAGATACCATCAGCATCCCCTAAAAACGGCAAAATTCAATATTCTCAAGTCATAAAGCCTTTACATCACTTTTCAGACAGTCAAACAAACCAAAGTGCAGGCCCTCATGGCTGTTAAACTTTAAATGATACAAGAATAAAAGGATATCTCATGTTCACAGATTGGAGGCTTAATATCGTTAAGACGGCAGTATTACCCAGAGCAATATTAGATTCAATGCAATCCCTATCAAAATCCTGATAGGAGTTTGCTCACAGTCCAGTGGTTAGGACATGACACTTTCACTGTTCAATCCTTGTTTGGGGAATTTAAGATCCCAACCTCCGCCAAAAAAAAAAGAATCCCAATACTGAAAAAGAAGAACAAAGTTGGAGGACTCACATTTCCTGATTTCAAAACTTACTACAAAGCTACAATGATTAAAACACTGTGGGAAAAAAACAAAAAAACGCTGTTGTGTAAGTATAAGGACAGATATACAGACCAATGGAACAGAACTGAGAGCCCAGAAATAATTACATATGCAATAAATTGATTTTCAACAGTGTTATCTAGACAATTCAATGGGGAAAGGACAGTCTCTCCAACAAACTGCCCTGGAACAACTGGATATCCACATGCAAAAGAATGAAGTAGACTCTTCCCTTATATCATATATAAAAAGTAACTCAAAATGTATTAAGAGATAAAATTCTTAGGAAAAACATAGGGAAAATCTTCATAACCTCAGATTTGGCAATAGTTTCTTAAATATAATAACCAAAGCACAGACGATAAATGAAAAAACAAACAGAACTCCTTCAAAAGTAAAAGTTTTAATTTTGTGTCTCAAATGACATTATAAGGAAAGTGAAAAGACAACTCAAGAAATTAGAAAAATATTTGTAAGTCTTCTATCTTATAATGATTTAGAATCCAGAATATATAAATAACACCTGTAACTCAACAACAAAAATTTAAATGGGCAAAAAACTTGAATAGACATTTCTCCAAAGAAGATATACACAGGCCAATAGGTACATGAAAGGATTCTCATCATTAATCACTAAGGAAATGCAAATCAAAGCCACAGTGAAACAGTGTACCATTTTATATCACCATTATGGCTAAAATTTATTTTAAAAAAAGAGAGAGAGACAGTAACAAATATTAATGAGGATGTGGAGAAACTAAAACCCTAGTGCAATGCTGATGGGAATGTAAAATGGTGCAATTGCTGTGGGACAGTTTGGCAATTCCTCAAAAAGTTAAATATAAAACTACTATATATGTGATCCAGCAATTGCACCCCAGGTATATACTCCACCTAAAAGTTCCAAAACATTGACTCAAACAGGTACCTCCATATGAATGTTGATAGTATCATTATTGACAACAGCCAAAAAAGTAGAAATAACTTAGGTATTCAACAGGTTTTTTTCAAATGTGGTACATACAATGGAACATTATTCAGTCATAAAAACTGAAATTCTGATACATACTTCAGCATGAATGAACCTTAAAAATATTATGCTAAATGAAATGAACTAGACACAAAAAAATAGATGTTGTATGGTTCTACTTAAGTGAAATATCAAGAATAGGCAAATTGAAGTAGTGAAAAAATTTTGGTCAGTAAACTAGAGAGGAAGTCAAAACAACTTAACCCAAACAGGCAAATGGTCCCAGAAAGAAAGGCAGAGAGAAAATAATAATAATAATAATAAACTTTAAAAAAAAAAAAAACCTTAGAGGGACTTCACTGGTGGTCCAGTGGCTAAGACTCCACACTCCCAATGCAGGGGGCCCGGGTTCAACCCCTTGTCAGGCAGCTCGATCTCCACATGCCACAGCTAACAGTTCACAAGGCAGAACTAAAGAGCCTGTATGCTGCAACTAAAAGATCTTGCATGCTGCAAGTAGAACCTGGGGCAGCCAAATAAATAAATCTGGGGGGAAAAAAAACACCTTAGAAAACTTCAGAACCTGTCAGTATCAGTCCAAGATCCTTATAAAAGGTTTGCAAGTTGATCATTCAGCCCCAATACACCTCATTAGGCAGTTTACTCAATAAAGTCCTAACTGAATTAATTATAGGGGAAACACCTCTAGAGAGTATGGTATTTTACCTTTTCTCTTTCCTATTCCTGCCACGCTCCATGTTCCACCTCAATAAACTGGTCCTGTGACAAGACTGCAGCGGAGCCCAAGGCTCTGCCTGAACCCACAATCAGAAGTTATTACCCCGTGCCCAGCCCACACCTTCTCAGGGGCAGACAGAAACTTTCCCTAAGGACATCTGGAGCCATGAAGGAAAACAGCCCTGCTGGACTGACACTGTGCTAAAAAAGCACAGCCAAATGGAAAAGCAAAGGCTTAGGAGCTAAAAATAGCTGCTAAACTCACCCAGCAGCAAAAGCCTTTGCTTTCTGCCAGTTTCTCCCCTCTTTTTTTGTAGACAAAATGGAATGGCTAAATGCCACATGAGTTTTCCCCAGCAACCTGGCTCCCTAGGGCACCAATCACACTGAAAGACACGGAGTGAGTTCACAGCACAGCACTAGGTTCTGGACAGGTGCCCGGCCATGCCTAGGGGAGTGGGGTGCAAGGCTCAGTGAGGATGAACAATGGGCAGAGGCAATCAAGAATGAGAAGTCTAGAAAGATCCAGGGAAGATGGGTCCCAAAGGACATATAATGTCCCATACCTTTTTTATTTCTGCATCCTTGGCTGTGGAGAAAAGAGGAATAAAAAATGCAAGCAGTGGGCTAACAGCACTAGCACGACAACATACATTAAGACAGAAAAGGTTTATCCCAAAAGACTTCCCTTCCCCTACACGAGACTGTTCATGTGTATAGGCATATACACACAGAGAGAATTACATGCTCCCTTCTTACAGCCATCGTTACACACTTGGAACTGACGCTGGGGGAAAAATGAGGAGGAAGAGATAAATGAGAATGAAACCAAGGGCAAAAAAGACAAACGAGCAGGAGGAGGCCCAGAAGGGACTGAGAAAGAAGAGGTGGCGGCAGCTGATGTATAAACAGCAGCATCCTCACCTCCTGGAGTGGGACTGGAGGGCGGCGGGTACAAGAGAAATGGCAGCTCCCACAGGGCTCCCTACCACCTCCATCTCCTGCACACACACTAACACCTCAGAAGCATTTTCTGCCAATACCAAGGATAAGAGATCGATTTCCAAATGGATCCTTTATGTCTCCCACAATAATTCCATGTGGACTGCACAACTGACCTATTCATTGCCTCCATATGTTTTTCCATGACCCGGAGAGAGAGAACACAGTGGGGCCAGGGGTTGGGGGGTGGTATGCCTGGGAAGGCCTAGGAGCAGTGAGGCTGGGAGAAAGGAGTGAGACAGTTTCCCAGGCTTTGTAAGGGCACCCAGAAAACAACTGCAAACTCTGCAGCATGCAGCCATGGGTAATGGTATCTTCTGTCCTCTTAAGGCCTGGCCTCCAACTGTGTCCACCTGGCCTTCGTCTTTATTTAAGAAGTGGCAACTGGAGGGCAAGTAGGCAAGTTTTCCCTGGGCTTTACACGGAGGCTGGGAGAAAGGAAAGGAGAAGTAGCCCACAGCTTGGTTCCACCATCACAAGCAGGAACCTAGGCAGTGGCAGCAGCAAAAGAAAACCTCAGGCCATGACATAACTAAAGCCAAAGTCACAGAATCCCACTGAGGCACAGTGTGGCCTAAGTGGCCTGAGGTTAGTACCCTTCCCAAATCACTTGCCACCCACTAACCCTGGGTTCACCTCATCACCTGCTCCTGTACACTCTGCATAACAAACCTTCCCATCATCCCTAACTCTCAAAAGAAGACAGAACTACATCTTTACATTTAAGGCCTTCTTCTGACTTACAATACCATCAATTCAGTCCAAGAAAGAGGGAAGTATTTCAGTGTTCCACCAGTAACTCTTTCCTTAAGTATCCTTGGGCTTTGGGACAAAAGAGATAATAGGGTACTTAAGATGTCCATTTTTCTATCAAAACTGGCCATTTGTAGTCTGTACTTCTACTTAAATAGAGGTTGGATGCTCTCAGCAATCTGTATTGCCAACTTACTGCTGCCTGGAGTAGCTGCTGAGGGCATAGGTGGGAGGAGGCCCTTGGACTCAACAGCCCACACCTCCCTGGTGCTTCACACTCTCCTCTCAATTCATACAGGACTGGGGAGGGAACTGGGCCCTACATAAACATGAAATCGTCCCGTAACTTTTACCTTCTCTCAAGGAAGGAAAACAAAAGAATGCCATGATGTATGGCAGGAAGCCAAGAGAAGGAGGAGTGAAACTGCTGGACCTCTGAAAACTTCTGACATGGCTGGTAGGCCCCAGGGACACTGGCTGCTCTCCAGGTGCAGGGCCAGAGCACAGAGAGAAAGGATAAACGTCACAACTGTTCTTGGCAGGGAGAGCCACCTCAGCAGCCTGCCTGGTCAGGCTAGGAACTCCATCTCACAATGCCCAGGTTCTTAGTCTATAGCATATTGTCCATGTATTTGTTTCCCCAAATCGTCTGGAAAAAGTGAAAGGGCAAGAATTTATACTTCCATCTTACAAGAAGGAAATTAAAGCAAAGAGATTTAAAACATTAGGTTGAAAGTGTAAGTACATGAATTTAGAGTCAGACAGATGTAAAGCCAAGTCTTGGCTCTGCCAACTTCTAACTATGTGATCATGGTTAGATCACACACTTCACTAGGCCTCAGTTTCTTTGCCTATAAAATGGGTATAATTAAAGCTCCTACTTCAAACAATATTAGGGAGGATTAAACAAAACAATTCATGGAAAGTATGTGGTACAGCACCCGGCACCTCATTATCACACCATCCTTAGATTGAGGATGAGGACTTGCCCCTGGACCCACAGGCAGCCAGAGCCAGGTCAGGCACCCTTGAAACACTCTCCAGAGCTCCTGCCTCCTGCTGGATCAACATAACCTCTAGCTGACCCTACATCTCAAAATTTAGGACCAAGGCCTTTTGTTGGGTATCTACTCTCAGGAGGTGAAGGAAACAGATGTTCAAAGGAGGAGCCCTACAGCTAAAAATGGCGAGACTCAAGCCAATTTTCTGCTGAGCGCTGAGGCAGACCTAGCCCACTCAGTGCTTTTCCCAGCATATTACTGCCCAGAGAGCCAGGCCACCATCATGCAGAACTTTCATTTGCAGGAACGGCTATAAAACAGTCTTCTGCTTTACAAACTGAAAGAGGATGAGCTCTTCCCACAAACACATTTATTACTATTTGTGTGCTACACAAACTCATACATGCACACACACACACAATCACCTCTCCACAAACAGAAGCTCACCACCTAATTTAGGCAAACAAATAAGCAGCTGAAAAAACAATGCAGAGAGAACACTGAAACGAGAGCCCTGACAAGGGAGAACAACGTGCAAAGGCTTAGGAAAAGAAATGGATTTTTCAAGAATAATTTGAAGGACAAGAGAAGTAAGTTTGAAGAGGTCAGGCAAACAGGCTTTTCCCCTAAGACATAAATTAAGCAGAAAGTCAGGAGGTAGACAGCAATTAAATGAAAAGAGCTTTTGAACTGCAAAAGAAATGTGGCTTCTAACCCCAGTCTAAACCGTAACTGGTAGCAAGCTGGACTTGGAACATCCTTAAGCCACTGACCATTTGTGTAATGGCAACAGTGTGTGCCCCAAATACTGAAGTCATGCCTAAGGCCAAGCAAATGGGGACTGCTCTCAATAAAATCCAAGGCACCCTAAAAGGAAAGTGATTAGATGAAGCTACTGGAGGGTAGAAGGTTCACAATGGACCTAAGCCTCTGCCTGACCAGAGAAGAGTTACAAGGCCAAAATGTGCTTGCAAAGCCTGCAACAGAGGGACCTAGTGAAGTCTTTCCAGTGGCAACACAGAAATAGGTGTTGGCCCTGCCAGAGAGCACATGGAGCCAAGAAGGGCTCCACAGGCCCAGCTGGGACTGCAGCTCTGGAAAGAAGACAACATAGGATGGGATGAAATAGGAAGGGGCATTCCTAACCCCTTCTCAATACTCTGTACTCCAAAATGAGGGGGACATGACCAAGCCCATCCCTACCCTACTTGAAAAGAACAAATCTTCAAGAAGGTAGCTAAGTTGCTACTGCATATAAAACAGATAACCAACAAGTACCTACCATACAGTACAGGGAAATATACTCAGTATCTTGTGTGTGCTAAGTCACTTCAGTCATGTCCAATTCTGTGCAATCCTATGGACTATAGCCCGCCAGGCTTCTCTGTTCATGGGGATTCTCCGGGGAAGAATACTGGAGTGGGTTGCCATGCCCTTCTCCAGGGGATCTTCCCAATACAGGGATCAAACCCGGGTCTCCTGCACTCCTTCAGGCAGATTCTTTACCATCTGAGCCACTAGGGAAGGCCTCAATATCTTGTAACAACCTGTAATGAAAAGGAATCTGAAAACGGATAGATAGAAATGTATAACTGAATCACTTTGCTGTATACGTGAAATTAAAGCAACATTGTACATCTACAGTATTTCTATTTAAAAAGATTTTCTAAGGTAGCTAAGCATATTAGCCAAAAACTGCAATCCCATAGACAAAAGATAGTGGCTCCATCAAAAAGAAATCAAGTGACAAGTAGAGTGACTGAATAAAATAGAGCCCAGCCCGGCCGTCTCCAGACCTATCCTATTCAGCCCCAGCCTTCAAAGAATCTAATGCTAGAAGAAAGCTTAAGACTCAGTCTTCATTTGGCCTGCTAACAATCAATATCTACACACAGAATAACCAGAGTTCAATGCCTTTAGGCATGGGCTTGTCATTGCATCCAGGAAGGCTCTGGCAACTTCATGCCTATTGAAGACAAAGAGGTAGACAGGACTAGAGCAAGAGAAGAATTTTGGAGCCATCATCCAGAAGTGACAATCAAAGCAATAAGAGTCCTTCTATTAGGAGAAAACTTAGAGAGAGAGGACTAATGGGCCAAGAAGAGTTTTCCAGCCATGCCTGGAGGTTAGGAAAAGAAAGAAGAGCAATCCAGGGGACAAGATGAAAAACATTAAGAATAGTGCAGAATTATACAGATCAAAAGAGAAGAGAATCCTGAGAAAATCAAGCTGTGGGCAACAAAGTCAAGAGGTCAGTCAGAATGAGGATGAGAAAAGCCACTGGATTTGGCAATGAGATAGCCAGAGGGCCCTTCTAAAAAAGAACTAGAGGCACAAGGGTAGTACATTTGGAAATGGTGAGTAGGTCTAATGAAGTTTGGAGATTTGGGGCCAATTCTCTAAATCCAGTTTTTTCAACATTTTTCCTAGAGTCGCAATGATAACAGAGAAAATACTAGCCCCAGTGGTCCTATAGAGAGATTCTCTGATGCTATACAACAGGTTCCCATGATGATGTAGAGCTTCCCTCAAACACACACATCCTCAGGATAGTGATGAGCACAGTCACACCAGTGGAGAAAGGAGGAAGGGAGACAAACTCTTCAAGAACAAACTCCCATCAGACACAACTCCACCTTCTCTGAGCTCTCATATCACTCAGAAGCCTTAGTCCTTACACTCTGTAGAGCTGTAATAATCATAATTACAGCACTTGGACTGAAGGATAAAGAGAAATACCCCAGTGACACCCAATCCTCCAGTATTCAAATGCAATATTTGGGCAGCCCAGAGGAAAATAAATTCTAATTATAGCCAATATTTATAAAGTACTTTCTATGTTCCAAGCAAAGTTCAAAGCTCATTTATTCTTCACCACAATCCTATGAAGGGGCTCTAAAATGCTGTTCATTTTGCCTATGATGGGACTAAAATTCAGAGAGGTTAAGCAATTTGCCCAAGTGCACACAGCCAGAGAGTAGTAGAGTCAGGATTCAAAGTCAGTTTGGCCCCAGAACCCATTCTCTTTTCAGACCATGCTGCTTTTCCAGTGGTAGATGAAATCAGCCATTCATTTGTTTTGCAACAGTGTGAATACAAAAGCACACATTTTGTGTCAGGAGAGAAACTTTTTTAAATGATCCTACTGTGGAGAGACCTCTTCTACCACGTCTGTATTTCTGCACATCATACACACACACACACGTACACACATTTTAATTAATGAATGTCCCTGGCACAGCACAGGCCCCAGGAGAGGCACAGACACTCCAGAAGAAGAATGCCTTTGACTCAGACTGCAACCAGTCCACTGTCACCCGGTATGACTTGACCTCGTAACCTCCCGTAACTTGGGCTCCCCAGCTGTCCAAAAAGCAAAAGCGCCCTTGCTCTCCCTTACAGCCCAGCACTAAGCACTCCCCTCATACACACTCACCTGTCTGGAAAGAATTTAGCAGAGGTGAAGAGAGACCTCTACTGCATAAAAGTTGGCCCAGATGATATCCAAAGTCACTTACCACTAGTCTTTCTTCCTATTTCCCACACATGGCATACACAGGACAGAATTATTTCTATACAGCAGATGAAGAAAATAGAGACCAAAAAGGTGAGTCGGGCTTGCCTAAGCACACCAGCAAGCAACAAGGCAAAGTAAAGAAATACCCTGGCCATGGTGAGTGTACTTTCTACTAGGCCCTAACCTGCAAGTTTCTATCTAGCAGGCTGTGGGCAAGGAGATCTACTCCTTATACTTGCTCCCTGACCCACTGTGAGATCCTAGGAATGATCAACCTGTTTCTGATGACAGCAGCCAAGGTTACCAGAAGCTCTACTCAACTCCATCTTCACTCTGATGTAATGAAAAGAATGTGGGTTCTGGATTTCCACTCAGGTCTCCCCAATTAGTTGTGGGACTTTGGACTAGCTGCTTAACCTCTCTCCAAGTTTCAATTCCTGCATCTAAAAAGGAACTTAACAGCAACTATTCAGTAGGAATGGCTATTAGCATTAAATGAGATGATGTGATGATAGGAAGCATACAGCACAATGCTTGACACAAACCAAGGGCTTGAGAAGCTTGTAGCTCTCACCAACCACTACTGCTAGAGAAAAGGGCAGGATAAACAAAAACTGTGAGACTGTACCCCCATACAGAAATGTATTCTGACAACAAGTCTCTCCTTAGAACCAGCTTCCCTGAGCTGCAAATCTTCCCACACACCTGGACTACACTCTAGCAGCTACAGAGGCATTTCCATTGAAAGCTTCAAGCAATATTGGCTGGCTCTGCATCAGTGCCCACTGAAGAGCTGACTAAGAACAGCCACTTCAGAGCCCAGCTTCCTGGTGACTCGGGCCTATCTTCCTGCTGCTGCTCTCCTACCTCTAAGGGAAAAAGAGGGAGGGCAGGACCAACATGGGCAAATTTAGTAGAGAGACTGATTGGACCACACTAGACAGGGTCAGTTGCTATATAGGAAGCAAGGGCCACCTCCTTCCCTCTCCTTTTAAACTAGTATCTGCTAACAGTAAGCATGATGGGCTTTCTTTATAGCCCGCTCCTCAAGAATACCAGAGACTTCATACTCTCATCTACACACCACAGGCTGGGGGCTAGGGAGGTATCAGAGTTCATCTTTCCTTTGCCTGCTGTCTCCAAACTTCCAGCAAAGGTTAGGGCCTCACTGTGGGACTATGACAGGAAGGAGAGTATGACTTCTAGTCCATAGTTACAAATGGACTATCTGCAAATCAGTAAGAACAGTAACCCTTATTCTGTATCAGCCAGTCTGGCACTTTAGATTATAAGCATTCAGTATTCACACTCTAGAAACAGGTCCCTTGTACCTCAGGTCCCCTGAGCACACTGGGAACCTTACTGTATAACAGAATATACAAAGATACCATCACTGTCCTCAGGTGCTTTCTGTCTTGCTCACAATCAATGACTTGCATGATTTTCCACATCTGAGTCTCAGATAGTACAATTAAGAAGAAAGCTCTCTTAAGGCATATGCCATTAAAAAATAGATACTGTTACGGGCAACTGGAGACACAAATTACAACTCTGAAATCATGAGAAAGGCAACAATTAGGGTGATCCTTAAACTAATTGAGGAACCCCAAGAAAACAGCATTTACTTACAGAAATACTTAGCGGCAGCACAAGGACGGGTCACCAAGCACTGAACTTGCTACTACCACGTTGGCCCTGACTTTATCTTCCAGGTAAGTCAGCAACTGAAACGTGATATTTTATTTTTAACATGCCTGAGAGTCCAAGACTATTCATAAGCCCAGATTCTTAAAAACTTGAAAGGAGGATGAGTTTTAAAATGTATACATTTACATATGTGGGGAGAAACACAAAAATCAGATGCTTCTCAACACAGCTCAGGGAGCATAACTCACGGCTTTCACAATCCCACCAAACACCCAGAGAAAATCTGGGTGCCTTCGCTGAGAGATGGTGGGAGGCTGGGTAGGTAGCCAAGAAACAAAGAAACCTAAACTCAGCACTTGGCAAGACAATTAAGGAGCAGAGGATTTAAAACGCATTGTTTCTGACTCTAAATATGTCTACATTTATTACCAATTTGGGATCAGAAACCACATTTAGTTCTGCCGTGACCACGCACTAAAAATATTAAGCAGACTATTGCCTAGGAAACAGCAGTTCTCTCTGCTGCGGCAGTCCCATTTTATAGCTGACTCTGCCATGGTCCCAGGGCTCCCCATCTTGGGCTTCACTGAGATCCCTTCTCACAAGCAGAACTGCCACTGCCCTGACAAGGTCTCACTTGCTTTTTAGAAGGCAGGAATAGGAGCCAGGGCTAGAGACTATACAACCTCCTCATCCTCTCCAAGGCTGTGTTACATGGTCAGTGAAATTTCATTTCATGAGCCTATAACAATTACCACCCATCTGACTGGGAGCTCCACAAGGGTAGGGACCATTGTCCACCTAAACCACTGCTGGATCCTCATTGCCTAGCACTGTGCCAGACACTCAAAAAATATCTGTTAGTTGAATGAAATCAATAATCTAAAAAGGAGTCATGTGGAATATACAATGGAAAATAATGCCAGTGAAAATATGCACTATAGTGAAACATGAAAACAAAATGCATAAAATACTGCTGAGTGTTGCTTTTGAACTGTGGTGTTGGAGAAGACTCATGAGAGTCCCTTGGACTGCAAGGAGATCAAATCAGTCAATCCTAAAGGAAATCAACCCTAAATATTCATTGGAAGGACTGATGCTGAAGCCCCAATACTTTGGCCATATGATGTGAAGAATCGACTCATCAGAAAAGACCCTGATGCTGGGAAAGACTGAAGGCAGAAGGAGAAGGGGACGACAGAGGATGAGATGGTTGGATGGCATCACTGACTCAATGAATATGAGTTTGAGCAAGCTCCGGGAGATGGTGAAGGACAGGGAAGCCTGGCGTGCTGCTGTCCCTGGGGTCGCAAAGAGTCAGACATGACTGAGCAACTGAACAATAACTGTTGAGTGAAGCAGAACATAATGGCACATGTGTATGAAGTACCAGAACTCTGAAAAAAGTACCTGTAGCCATCTCTGTGGTCAGATATGAAGTCAGAAATATGGGAAGCTATTTGCAATGAAATCTTTCTTCCTAAAACGTAAGACATACTTAGAAAATATGCTATTTTCAACACAGAAACTGTTCCTTTATCTACTAATTTGTTCTGTTGACTGGGATCACAGAGGTCTTGTTCTTGTTCAGCAAGACCATCCACCAATTAAGGAAAGAAAGAGCACAAGGAAATAACTGCAGTCTTAAAAAATCCAACTCTCAAGTTCACCTTTTTTTTTTTTTTAAACGAGACAACTTCAGTCTTCCTCACCAGTATAATTGACTCCCCAGACAGGGGGCCAAGATGAAGGTGCAGAGCCCTCCACCAAAAAAAAAAGATGCAGAACTCCACATTGGTACCCCCATGTCACAAAGCCCATGACCTATTACCCAGCAACATACCTATTCAGAAGGGTAGCAGATGCCAATTCTTCTAAAATTTCCAAAAATAAAAGAAAAGGGAACATTTCTTAATCCATTCTGTAAGACCAGAATTACACTAACACCAAAGCAAAACAAGGACACTATAAGAACCAATATCCTTATGAACATACATGAAAAATCTTCAACAAAATACTAGCAAGGCAACTTCACCTGCATTTCAAAATGATTATACAGCATGATCAAGTGGGATTTATCCTAGGAATAAGGGGTGGTTTATCACATGAAAATTAATCCATTTAGTAAATTACAGTGGTAGCATGAAGGGAAAAAAATCACATAATCATCTCAATTGATACAGAGAAGGCATTTGACAAAATCCAACATCCTTTCATGATAAAAACAATAAATCAGGGATAGAAGAGAACTTTCTTAACATAACTAAGGTCATATATGAAGAACCAACAGCTAACATACTCAGTGATGAAAGACTAAAAGTTTTTCCTCTAAGATTAGGAATAACCCAAGGATGCTTTTGTCACTGAGGTTCAACATAATACTGGAAGTTCTAGCCAGCCAAAGCAATTAGGCAAGAAAAAGAAACAAAAGGTATCCATATTAGAAAGGAAGAAGCAAGACTGTCTGTTTACAGGTGACTTTATCTTATACAAAGAAAATCTTGAAGAATCTACAAACAAAAACTATTCTAATAAATTCCACAGGTACAAAATCAAAACTTAAATCAGTTGTATTTCTATACACTAGCCACTAACAATCCAAAAAGAAAATTAAGAAAATAATTCCATTTAAAATAATATCAAAAAGAATAAAATACTTAGGAATAAATTTAATCAAAGGAGAAAGATTTAACCAAGGCAAAAGACTTCTACACTAAAAACTACAACAGAAATAAAAAGACCTAAAAGAAATTAAAGAAGACCTAAATAAATATAAAGATGTTCTGGGTTCATGAGCTGAAAGACTTCATTTTATTAAAATGACAATACTACCCAAAGTATTATTACAGAGTCAACATATTCTGTCAAGATACAGATTTAACATACTCTATGAAACATCTATTTATGAAACTCTATTTAACATACTCTATGAAAATCCCACAAGCATTTTTTGCAGAAATGAAAAAACTAATTCTAAAATTCACATGGAATTTCAAGATACCCTATCCAGGGACTTCCCTGGCAGTCCAGTGGTTAAGACATCATGCTTCAAATGCAGGGGGACATGGGTTTAATCCCTGGTTGGGGACTAAGATTTCACATACCATGCAATCCAATCAAAAATAAAAATAAATCAAGGTATTCTACTCAAAATAATCTGGAAGAACAGTAAAGCTGGAGGATTCACACATCCTGACTTCAAAACCTACCACAAAGTTACAATAAGCAAAACTGCATGAAAATCACATAAACATATAATCTTATATTGATACAAGGATAAACATACACTCTTACATCATTACATCAATTGATTTTTAACAAAGGTGCCATTGACTAAAAATGGATCAAAGACCTAAATGTAACAGCTAAAACTATAACATTCTTGGAAGAAAATGTAGGGGCCAAAGTGCTTGACCTTGGATCAAGCAACAGTTGCTTAAATAGGACATAAACCACAGGTGATAAAAATAAATAAATTGAAATAAATAAATAGAACTTCATCAAAATTTTTAAACTTTTATAAACAAAGTCCTACTGTAGAGCACAGGAAATGATATTCAATATCCCGAAATATACCATAATAGGAAAGAATATAAAATAGTATATGTCAAGTGTATCACTTTGCTGTACAGTAGAAAGTAACAAATTATCAACTATACCTCAATAAAAAATTAATTTTTAAAAAATTTTAAAAACTTTTGTGCCTCTCATTAGCAAGAGAATGAAAAGAAAACCCACAGAATGAGAGAAAATATTGGCAAATCATATATCTAATAAGGGTTTAACATCTAGGATACATAAACAACTCCTACAACTCAACAAGACATACAACCCAATTTAAAAATGGGCAAAGAACTTGAATAGATATTTCTACAAAGACAACATACGAATGGCCAATAAGTACAGGAAATGATGCTCAGTATCAGAGATCATTGTGGAAATACAAATCAAAGTTACAGTGAGATATCACTTGATACCTATTAGGACAATTTTTTTTTTTAATGAAAATAACAAGTATTGGCAAAGATGTGGAAAATGTAAATGATGTAGTCACTATGGAAAAGTCTGACAATTCTTCAAAAGCTGAACATAAAATCATCATACTATCCTAGGTATATATCCAAGTAACTGAAAACAGTAACTCAGACACTAACATGTGAATGTTCACAGCAGCCAAAACATGGAAATAACCTAAGTATCAAGAGATGAATAAATTTTTTAAAACAGATTTCTAATGTGATATACACATATAATGATATATTATTCAGTCATAAAAATGAATGAAGTTCTGATACATGCTGCAACATAGATGAATCTTGAAAACATTGTAAATATGAACTCCCTGAGGGGAAAGACTCCTTCCTTATCCACTGTTCCATCTTAGTGCAGGGTCTAGGACACAGTAGACTCTCAATAAAAGTATGACCGATAAATAAATAAAGAATGGGTGGGTGGAGACATGACCAGGTAAGCAGATAAACACCATAATCCGTAACAGTGACACTCCAGAAGGTGTGCAGATTTTTCAGGCAAGGAGACTTTCTGAGGGCTCATTGACCACTCCATAGAGGCATCTTCTCTGTCTATGGGCACCTCAGCTTATCTGCAGCTCTATAAGCTGAACCCCAGCCCAAGACTCTCATCTCCCGACTTAACCTCATTACCCAGTCAATAATGTCCATAGTTTCAGTGTTCTGCTTTCACACTAGTTGCAGCCCTCATACCAAAGCATACCCCAAAGCTCAGATCCTGTGCTGGGATTAAGGGGGAATATGGCATTAGTTTCAAATGTAAAGTGTTCCTCCCAATCTTATAGGTTTCTTCCAACAATCAAAAAGGCCTCATCCTAACCCTGATTGGCACAGCAAGAGCCCACCCCATTAAAAATTCACTGCATCAGCAGTACAGAGGAGGAGAGCAATCAGCAAGGGAAACAGCTGAATTATTTCAACAGCTGTTAATTATGTGTTCTCTCTTCCTCTCCTCCAAGTCCATGTTCACTGTGCCCCACGCCTCCACAGTGACTGGGTTTGTCAAGTATCTATGTCAACTGCAATAACCAAACTTGAGTTCAAGAAACAATATTAAAAAGCACTAATTAAGTGGTATTTAAATAACTATGCTTAATGTCAACAAAATCACATTTTAACTTTAAACATCCCCATGTCTATTAGTTGCTTAATTATATTCCTTAAGATCCCTGGACACTGGCACACAGCACACCTTGGGGAGCAGTCCCCAGGCCCTGGCCCCGGCAGACTGTGGAAGGGGAAGGGCCCGAATCCCTGAGGAATTGCCAGGAGAGCCCAGCTTTCTTCTAGGGTCTCCTAATGAAGTGATTTCTCTTCACAGCTCTGCTGGTCTCCACAGGGCAATGAGAACATAACAAACACATCCTGGGCCAGGAAAACTGCCAAACCAGGCTACAAGTTTTTTAATGTATTATCATTATTTAAAATGAAAAAACTGCAAGTCGCTCAGTCATGTCTGACTCTTTGCAACCCCATGGTTGTAGCCCACCAGGCTCCTCTGTCCATGGGATTCTCCAAGCAAGAATACTGGAGTGGGTTGTCATTCCCTTCTTCAGGGGATATTCCCAACCCAGGGACTGAACCTGTGTCTGCCTCACTGCAGGCAGATTCTTTACCGTCTGAGCCACCAGGGAATAAACCCAAGAAAGACGACTTTTCCATCTGCTATCTGTTCTTAAGAGTGGTATATCATGAGATGCTGAAGCAAGTGTACAAGGGGGATACAACAGGATTCATGATAGCAAGTAGGGTCAGAGGGCCCTGCAAGATGCCACCAATCACATCCCAGCCTGTCAGGAGTCATCAGCCTGCAACTGACAGGAGCGCAGCTCAACCAACAGCAGTATCCCAGACTGGAGCCTGCAAAGAGACTCTAGGTTCCAATGAGTGAGCCTGTGATGCCAGTGGGACCCCAGGAAGTCTCTCCTGCCACAGTAGGCTCCATGAGGATGACTTGCCAGCTAGTCTTGTCGGAGCACCAGATCTGCTGAAAGGGGATAACATGCCAGCTACCTGCCCAGGTAAACATACCCTAGAAACAATCAGTCTCACAACTGGCCTCCAAGTGGAGCACATTCAGCTAAGGATCAGTAAGCATTTGGAACCCACATTTTGGGCAGCAGATGCCCTGAACCCAAACCAACTGGGTCATGAGTAAGACAGAATCAAGCGTGTGTCAGATGCCGAAAGGCTCTTGCTTGCCTCACCCTTAGAGCAGGGACCCCAGTTCTTTCTAGTTTCCTTACAAAACTACCCCTTTACCTCTCAGTTGGTATTACATTTTTATTTCTGTCAGCCAGCACCCTTCCTACTTCTTCTATCTTGCCTAAAGGGCCTGGTCTGACACAAAGTAGGAGGCAGTTCTTTCCAATTATTCTATCTCTGTTCAGTCTCTCACTGCTCAGGGATTCCTCTTGTGGCAGCTCTCCTTAAAACAGCCACCACAGCCCCTGGTAATGCCAACAGAAAACACTGTAGACGAAGACTGGCTGATACTACAATCTCTTACCTGAAAGGCAACAGGTAACAAACCCTGGCTTCAGAGAAGTTGGATGTTTGGGTGGCAGCTCATAAAAACATGGAAAGCAACCAGAAAAACACAAGAGCACTACACCCACGCAGCCCAGAGAAACCATTCACTTACTACCTGTAGCTTCACCCACGCCAAAATAATTTCAATCCCAGGTGAGCACTCAACAGCCACACTAATCCAGAAACATATTTCTGCAAAGACCTTGTTCACCTTCCCATACAGAAGAACTACCAAAAAATCAAAAACTTTTTCACTATGAAAGATGAATAAACCCTTACCACCTACTAGAGAACATATATCCAGTTGCCACCACCTCCAACAAATCCAACTAGCAGATTATTCACCCTTCAGCACATATTTATTGAGACCTGCTACATCCCAGACATGTGCCAGGTGCTGAAAATACAAAGACTAAGTAAAAAGGGGTCCTGCTGTCCAGGAGCCTCCAGATGGGCAATGGAAATAGATGAGTAAATCAGTAGTTATAGTAAGCCCTGGGTTGAAAGAGCCCTAAAGGAGCCAGCTAGAAGGCTCTGACTGCAGGAAAGCACAGGCATCTCCCTCAGGAAATCGGTATCAGAGAGGACTTCCTGAAACAGGAAAAGGAATTAACCAACCAAAGACAATGAGAAAAGTATCCCAAACAGAGGCAAGACTGCTTTTTTGAAGACCTGGAGGCCTAAAACTCAGAACATATATTTATTTCAACAATGCTGGAGAAAAGGATTTACAGAGGAGTGCCGTCGTGATATGTTAAGAATCCACTTTGTCAGATGGGTTTCAAACACATAGCTTAGGTTGTCTAAGCAACCCTCTGAAATCCCTCTCCTTTTCAGAACTGTACCATGGTGAAAGGGAGACTAGAGAGAGGAAAAAGAAAATAGGAGGGTCACCACTGTTTATGAAATCTGCTTATGAGCTCACTCCTTTGCCTTGTGGTTCAGTTTGTTAGTTCTTGAAAATTTTCAACATCTTTTAATAGTAGGAGTTAGTTTATAAACAAAGTTTGGATTTGGGCTGTATTATCCCTCACTACAGTGGCCCAAAACCCAAGTGGGTAACTTGAACAAGACATCAGCCTGAGAATCCAGGCACACTCTCCCCGAGGATACGCCTTGCTCTAATCTCCTCTGTATTTTTCACACTCAACATGCCCAGAGATACTATACTGATCCTCCTCTAGAAATGCCTAGCTTTAACTGCACGAGCCAGAAACCCAGAAGGCCTCGTCCTGTCTGCCCTCATCCATCACTAACTACCAACTATTTTATTTATTTTCCTTCAAGTTCACCTGCCCAAACTACTAACGCCACCCCCAACCACCACCTCTCAGGTGACGGCAACCCAAGCTGATGAGCACAATGAGGAAGCAGAAGATGAACAGCTTTAATTAATTAGTTACTTTTCTAAGCCCAGGGTTTCTGGAATAACCCAAATCCAGTCTTCTGAACCCCTCTAAAAGGCACTCAATAAAAGCCACTTTCTTCCTCAGATGAAGAGCGTCACTCAGGGAACCCATTCAATAACAATAGCAAACTGGAATATGTGCTGCAGAGAAGGTTTGGTGCCTAGAGTCCTCTAGAAGTACCAAAGCCTTGGGACCCCAGAGACCAAAGTCAAACCAATGATTATGGGAATCAAAATCCCAGGCAAAGCAAACTTGCCCCCTCACAGCCCCACCCCTCATAGCCCATGGAGACTTACAAATGGGGATAGCCACTGAGCTAAAGAGTCTTCATACCTACTCCATCTGTCCTAAAAGAAGCCATTTCCTTCCACCAAAGCAGGCAAAGGAAAGCAACTTTCAGGAGGATGATGTTGGTGCTGAGAGCAGCTTAGAAAACAACATCCCCAAAAAAGGGATAAAACGCAATGAAGAAGAAGGGGACATTGAGCCATGGCTCTTAGCCTCAATTCATTGAGAACTTCCCTTCAACCCATTCCTTACCAGGGGTCCACACAAAAGCCCAGAAGGAATAATTGTATATTGAATAAACGAACGAAGCAATGAACAAACAAGTAGACCGAGAGGCTGGAGGGACGTGGCAACAAGACAGAAAGATGGTCCTGCTCAAAACCATCCCTCCAGTCATTCAGGTGTCCCTGGGATCTCAATGTACTAGATACCTGTGCAAGCTGCTGGGCACATACAGGCTACACAAACTATGAAAAGAGGGCAGAGAGAAAAGCAACTCTCCCTCATCTCCATGAGACAGCATATTTCCAAATACTACTTTGACAGCACTTCCAATTTGTCTGACATTAAAGTCATGCCTAACGGCTCACACGCAAATAAAAACTTCACTTTTTACTGTTTCCAGTACTTTGGGGCCTCGTGGTTTCTTTTCTAAAGAAAAACCCGTCATTCACCTCATTGATTTAAAATTGATTTAATTTGGCTTTCATTAGGTAGGTACAAGGGGAAAACAAACAGATTCACAGAGATACCTCGCCCAGCAACAGGACTGTGATGAGCTCTAGTGACTGCACAGTTGGGTCCCAGCTCACCGCAGAAAAAAGAAAATTAAAAAGCTCACAATGTGGAGCTTAAGCTCCAGCCAAAAGGAATTATCTTCCCATAAGCATCTCTGTCGGATTTTTGGTTAATGTAAAAAATTTTTCAAAAGGAAAGGAAACGAAACCCCAAGGATATTTAACATATAACTTAGAATTTTTATATTTTTCAAATTCCCTTACAGGGAGAAAAGGGAAAGAGGTCTTTATTTCTCAATCCTACTTTTCAAAACTTTTCCCATTGATTTGACATTGTCATAAAAATTTTCAATCTGTAGAAAGCACAAAGCTGAGGAAGGTACCAGGACAGGAATTTTAAGCTGCTTGTGAAGGGGGCACTGAGGTGAGGGTGGAAGGACCTGCAGAAGAGGTGGGAGCTACAGTGCTGAACACCACATGCTCAGCCACACAGGCTGGGCTCCGGGTTCAAACACCAGGAACTCGGGTCTGGGGCAGGCCACATTCTCTTCAGGCTCTTGCACTCAGTGATTTAGAGCAAATGGACAGACTTTGCTGCAGTGTCAGAGGATAAAAGATCAGCAAAGCACAAGTATACACTTTGATAAAATGTCAGATGGATTATTCTACAGACAGAGCATGAATGTGATCCCACCCTTCCCCTGCCTGAAACCATTTAATGTTCTTCCAGGGCCCTCAGGGAAAAGGCCAAACTCCATAGCCAGGCCTTCCACCATATCAAGCCCCAATCAACATCTGCAGCTTCTCTGTTTTCTCACCCTATCTACAGCTGGTCTTATGGAACTTTCTACCTCCAGGCCTTCGCACATGTCTCCTTGGAGTTCTATTCCCTCTCCTCTTTATCTGGAAAATTCCTACTCACCTTAAAGGTTTGCTACTCACATCCAGGAGGCCTTGGCTGACCCTCCTCACTAGACTCCATTAGGCACTGATATAGCACTCATACTTTTCTTTTCATTGCACCAACTATACTTTCTCTTATCCAGTTTTCCTCCTCCACTGCTAGGCCTTAAGCATCGTAAGGATAGGGACTATGCCCAGATAACGTGACACAGAAGTGTTTGGTAAATTCTTGTAAGATTTAGATTGTGTCAATCTCACTTTTCACTTCTATCCCACTCACCCCCAACAAAGTCAGTTACATGCTCATGTACCCTCTGCCCCATCTGAACCCACTACATTTCAGTTCTTGATGGATGGCTCACCCAGGCCTTAACCTCAAGAATGTTCATCAGTTACCTGTGCAGCACATGCTATGTGATGGACTCAGTGTTAGATAATTAAAATACAGAGATGACTGAGCCCCTTCTATCTTCTCGGAGAAGGAAAAGCACATGAACAAATAATTGCCAGAAAGTATGACAAGTGCCATAAAGGAGAGACACATAGGTGTGTGGGTGGTACAGAAAGGAATTAAGTCATTCCTTTCAGTGTCCCCTTTTCCTTAGTATCACAAGCTAACTACTCTCTGTCCTTCCTCATTCTGAGATAGAAATCCCTCTCCATTGCTCTTTCCCTGAGTATCTATCCTAGATCAGACTTCTCTAAACTGGGCTCCCATTCAGTTCCAGATTAATTCAAATCCTTTCCTGGCTTCTGCTTTCTTCCCTTCTTCACTTCTTTTCCCGGGCATCTAATTCACATACATCTCTGCTTCTGCCCTAGCCTCGGCCAGCTTGTCTCAGCTACTGCCTTTCTACCTCCTCCCTCAACTGTCATGGGCGATCACTTGACATTTATGAAGCATCTGCACTTACAAGGAACATACGTAACAGTCCCTGTCTACAATGAAAAGAAGGGACTCATGAAGCCAAAGTACCAGAAAAAACTAAATGCAAAATAATCTATCCTCAACACAGCCTTTCTCCTCTACCATTTCCTCCTATAGATCCAAGTGCTAGGGCATCATGGCCCCAACAGGATGCTCCCAATTCTGTTCCCAACTTCCAGGGAGGTTACAGCACCCTTCATCCTCTAGCCCCCAGCCAATGAAGCCCTGCCTGCCCCTTCAGTCTTTCTGAAGGCAAAGACCACTCTATCTAGCCACACATTCACCTAGTCAACATGTACTGAGCATCTCTATAAGTGGAGAACCGTGTTTCCGACAACGCTATACACGATGTCCAGTACATAACACATGTCCGGTTAATGTCTATGACTGAATCTCTGAAAGGAAGAAAACCAGCCTCTCCTGCCCTTAGCCCAGGAATACCCCAGTGCAAAAAAAATAAATAAATAAACACTCTGCAATGAAGCCTGAGGTCAGAGGTTTCCCAAAAGCCTCTTACTCATCTGAGCCCAGACCAGGGAGACCTTCAACCGCAGGTAAGAAGATGCTTTCACAGCCCTCCCATCAGTATGCCAAGGAAGCTGAAGAAACCACTGTTATAAAACACCCTTTAATCGAGTGACTTGTTTTCACTTAGTGTAGATTTAGACAAAAATTTTCTCAAGAAAGCAGTAATAAATGGAGGGGAGAAAAGAACAGAAATTAATGAACATAGTAATTATCCCCCAAAGTTGCAAATCAGAACAATTCCTCACTTGAAGACAAGTATGAAAAACAAGATCAAAATGCTTCAGGGATATGTTTGTGAAACAGCAGGTAATGGAACAGATAAAATGTATTTACAGTACCTCGCTGGGGACACGTACCTTTTGGCTAACAGCTATCAGATACTAAATATCACTGTAAAAATAATATTCTTCTATGCTTCATTATGGAGTTACAATTATCCATGGGAAAACAGCAACACAGCAAACTGTCTTGAATGGTAACTGGAAATCATTTACAGAGCCCAAGCTTCTCCTCAGGTATCTGAGCAGAAGCGGGTGTGAACCAGATTACACCCCCCATATTAGTCTGCTAACACTATCATAACAAAATGCCACACAATGGGTGGCTTAAACATGAGAAACTTATTTTCTCATAGTTTTGGAGACTAGAAGTCCAAGATCAAGGTTCTCGCTGCTATTGTTTCTAGTGAGAGCTTTCTTCTAGGCTTCTACACAGTGACATTTTCCAGGCCTCACATGGCATCTCAGTGTACTTGAATGATGAGGTAAAAAAAAGAATTCTCTGGTATTTCTTCTTATAAAGACCATAATCCTATCAAATTAGGGCCCCACCCTTACTACCTCATTTAACTTTAATAACTGCTTCCAAATTATTGGACTGGTCAAAAAGTTCATTTGGGTTTTTTGTACCAACTTACAGAAAAACTCAAATGAACTTTTCGGCCAACCCAATACTTCTTTATTCCAAATACTGCCATACCAAGGGTTAGTGTTTCAACATATGAATTTTGAAGGGACATCAACAAAAGGGTGAGGCCTGCTCCTAATGATTAGCACATGCACTGAGAAAGGATAATGGAGGACTGGTAATAGAGTGGCCTTGAGGACACAGCTGCTCACTGTGGTAGATGATGGTCAAAGAGCCTAGGGATATGGGAACAATGACTGGGGGTGGGTGGGGTGGAGAATGTCCAAAGTCAAAGTCTTAAGGAACTATTCATCTCTCTTTCACTCAAGATGGCTAAATAATAATAGTAGTAAGATATATGTACATAAATAAGAATAGTCACTGGGAGTGTGGGGTTGGTAGATGCAAATTATTACATTTAAAATGGACAAACAAGGTCCTACTCTATAGCACAGCAAACTATATCCAATCCAATCTCCTGGTGAAACAGGAGGGAAAGGGGCAGAACACAACCTTTAAAAGAATGACATAGCTATGGAGAAGGAAATGGCAACCCACTCCAGTATTCTTGCCAGAAAAATCCCATGGACAGAGGAGCCTGGCGGGCTGTGGATCATGGGGCCCCAGAGTCAGACTCGACTGAGCACACATGCACAGCTCTGGGGTGATGACTACGCTGCTGGTCCTCCGGCCAGCCAGTGTAGTAAGGCTCTAAGGCACTGGTCTCCAAATATGGGTGGATCCTATTCCCAGAGATTCTGGTCCTGGGGTGGGTCTGTGAACATGCATTAGTAAAAACTCCCACATGAGTTTAGTTCGTGTCAAGGATGGCGCTTGAAATCAGAAAGGGAAGGAATGGCTTCATCAATACATAGTACTGGATTAAAAAAAAAAAAAAAGAATGACACAGCTATAAGTTTTAACAAAAACTGGTTAGAACCAATTAGGTCCAAGATGGTGGAAGATCTGACTTTCAGAAGACCTTGAATCTCATTATACATGCATTGTAATACATTAGCATATGCTAAAGAAGGCACCCACCAGCGCCATGACAGATCCAAAACCAACCAAAGATCAAAAAGTGGGCAGTGGCCTACATCCTGGAAATCTCCACCCCCTTCCCCCAAAAAGTAGGAATAATCCTCCCCCTCATTAGCCTATGAAGTTACCCAACCCATAAAAACTAACTACACCATATTTTAGGGCCTTTTGCCTTCTGAGATGCCCATCACTCTCAGGTGTGTGTCTCTCTCTAAATAAACCCACTTCTTATGTATCATTTAGCCTCTGAATTTTTTCTGTGGTGAGATATAAAGAAGCTGAGCTTCATTAAGTCCTGAAACCAGGTATGTGATCTCAATCAAAAGACCATGGGTTCAAGCCCCAGTCTGAGTTTTGGCTGAGTTCAAGTCCTGGCCCATGGGTTTACAAGTCCCATATCTGAGCTGTGCGGGTTCACTGGGTAAACCATAACGGAAAAGAATATATATAAAAAGAACATATATATATGGGTATATAACTGAGTGCAGCAGTGTGTGCACAGACCTTTTGAAGGAAGTTTCCACTATCTTCACTATCTCCAGCACAGTTTGGCCTCAGGTCAAACAACAGGAAGGGAACACAGCACTGAAGATTAACAGAAAATTGGATTAAAGATTTACGAGCACAGACCCGCCCATGAGAACAAGACCCAGTTTTCCCCTCAGTCAGTCTCTGCCATCAGGAATCTTCCATAAGCCTCCTATCCTTATCTATCAGAGGGTAGACAGAATGAAAACCACAATCACAGAAAACTAATCAAACTGATCACATGAACCATAGCCTTGTCTGACTCAAGCCATGCCATGTAGGGCCACCCAAGACGGACAGGTCATGGTAGGGAGTTCTGACAAAACAAGGTCTACTGGAGAAGGGAACGGCAAACCACTTCAGTATTCTTGCCTTGAGAACCTCATGAACACCATGAAAAGGCAAAAAGGGAGGACACTGAAAGATGAAGTCCCCAGGTTGGTAGGTGCCCAATATGCTACTGGATAACAGTGGAGAAATACCTCCAGAAAGAATGAAGAGACAGAGCCAAAGGAAAAACAACACCCAGTTGTGGATGTGACTGCTGATGGAAGTAAGTCCAATGCTGTAAAGAACAATATTGCATAGGAACCTGGAATATAAGGTCCCTGAATCAAGGTAAACTGTAAGTGGTCAAACAAGAGATGGCAAGAGTGAACATTGACATTTTAGGAATTAATGAACTAAAATGGACTGGAATGGGTGAACTTAACTCAGATGACTATCATATCTACTACTATGGGCAAGAATCCCTTAGAAGAAATGGAGTAGCCCTCACAGTCAACAAAAGAGTCCAAAATGCAGTACTTGGATGCAGTCTCAAAAACAACAGAATGATCTCTGTTCGTTTCCCAAGGCAAACCATTCAATATCACAGTAATCCAAGTCTATGCTCCAAACAGTAATGCTGAAGAAGCTGAAGTTGGAATGGTTCTACGAAGACCTACAAGACCTTCTAGAACTAACACCCAAAAAATATGTCCTTTTCATTATAGGAGACTGGAATGCAAAACTAGAAGTCAAGAGATACCTGGAGTAACAGGAAAATTTGGCCTTAGAGTACAAAATGAAGCAGGGCAAAGGCTAACAAAGTTTTACCAAGAGAACACACTGGTCAGAGCAAAAAACCCTTTTCCTACAACACAAGAGAAGACTCTACACATAGACATCACCAGATGGTCAATACTGAAATCAAAATACAGCTGGCAAAAACAAGACCTGATTGTGGAGCTGATTGTGGCTCAGATCATGAACTCCTTACTGCCAAATTCAGACTTAAATTGAACAAATTAGGGAAAACCACCAGATCATTCAGGTATGATCTAAATCAAATCCGTTATGATTATACAGTGCAAGTGACAAATAGACTCAAGGGATTAGATCTGATAGACAAGAATGCCTGAAGAACTATGGACGGAGGTTCATGACATTGTACAGGAGGCAGTGATCAAGACCATCCCCAAGAAAAAGAAATGCAAAAAGGCAAAATGGTTGTCTGAGGAGGCTTTACAAACAGCTGAGAAAAGAAGAGAAGTGAAAGGTAAAGGAGAAAAGGAAACATATACCCATTTGAATGCAGAGTTCTGAAAAATAGCAAGGAGAGATAAGAAAGCCTGCCTCAGTGATCAAGGCAAAGAAATAGAGGAAAACAATAGAATAGGAAAGACCAGAGATCTCTTCAAGAAAATTAGAGATACCAAGGGAACATTTCATGCAAATATGGGCACAATAAAGGACAGAAATGGTATGGACATAGCAGAAGCAGAAGATATTAAGAGATGGCAAGAACACATAGAAACAGTATAAAAAAGATCTTCACGACCCAGATAATCATGATGGTGTGCTCACTCACCTAGAGCCAGACATCCTGGAATGCAAAGTCAAGTGGGCGTTAGGAAGCATCACTACAAACAAAGCTAGTGGAGGTGATGGAATTCCAGCTAACCTATTTCAAATCCTAAAAGACAATGCTGTGAAAGTGCTGCATACAATATGCCAGCAAATTTGAAAAACTCAGCAGGGGCCACAGGACTGGAAAAGGTCAGTTTTCATTCCAATCCCAAAGAAGGGCAATGCCAAAGAATGTTCAAACTACCACACAATTACACTCATTTCACATGCTAGCAAAACAATGCTCAAAATTCTCCAAGCCAGGCTTCAACAGTACGTAAACCTAGAACTTCCAGATGTTCAAGCTGGATTTAGAAAAGGCAGAGGAACCAGAGATCAAATTGCCAACATCCGCTGGATGATAGAAAAAACAACAGAATTCCAGAAAAAGATCTACTTCTGCTTCACTGACTACACTGAAGCTTCTGACAGTGTGGATCATAATAAACCATGGAAAATTCTGAAAGAGATGGGAATATCAGACCACCTTACCTGCCTCCAGAGAAACCAGTACGCAGGTCAAGAAGTAACAGTTAGAACCAGACATGGAACAGAATGGTTCAAAATTGGGAAAGGAGAACATCAAGGGTATATCTTGTCACCCTGCTTATTTAACTTATATGCAGAGTACATCATGCAAAATGCTGGGCTGGATGAAGCACAATGTGGAATCAAGACTTCAGGAAGAAATATCAATAACCTCAGATACACAGATGACACCATCCTTAGGGCAGAAAGTGAAGAAGAACTAAAGAGCCTCTTGATGAAAGTGAAAGAATAGAGTGAAAAAGTTGGCTCTAAACTCAACAATCAGAAAAACAAAGATCATGGCATCTGGTCCCATCATTTCACGGCAAATAGATGGTGAAACAATGGAAACAGTCAAAGACTATTTTGGGGGGCTCCAAAATCACTGCAAATAGTGACTGCAGCCATGAAATTAAAAGATGCTTGCTCCTTGGAAGAAAAGCTATGACCAACCTAGACAGCATATTAAAAAGCAGAGATATTATTTTACCAACAAAGGTCCATCTAATCAAAGCTGTGGTTTTTCCAGTAGTCATGTATGGATGTGAAAGTTGGACCATAAAGAAAGCTGAATGCCAAAGAATCGATGCTTTTGAACTGTGGTGTTGGAGAAGACTCTTGAGAGTCCCTTGAACTGCAAGGAGATTCAATCAGTTAGTCCTAAAGGAAATCAATCCCAAATATTCATTGGAAGGACTGATGCTGAAGCTCCAATACTTTGGCCACCTGATGCAAAGAACTGACTCACTGGAAAAGACCCTGAGGCTGGGAAAGATTGAAGGCAGGAGGAGAAGGGGATGACAGAGGATGAGATGGTTGGATGGCATCACCAACTGGATGGACAGGAGTTTGAGTAAGCTCTGGGAGTTGGTGATGGACAAGGAAGCCTGGTGTGCTGCAGTCCATGGGGTCGCAAATACTCGGAACCCGACTGAGCGACTGAACTGATAACTGAGTCACTCTGCTGTACAGCAGAGACTGGCACAACACTTAAAACAATATTTCAATAATAAAATTTTAAAATACCCCCCCTCGATAAAAGAATATTTACTAGGTACTAGGCACCAACTATGTATTCGGCACTGTGCTGAGTGTCTGGCAAGCAAGATTTCATAAGCTCCATGGAAATTATTTCAGAAGATACAATTACCATTTTAAAGATAAGGAAGAAAACAATGGTCAAAGTCTAGAAGCCCTCTAAAGATATCAGGTCCTAATTTTTGGAACCTGCAAATATACCTTATAAGAAAAAAAGGTCTTCACAGATGTGATTAAGCATCTTAAAACAATTATCTCAGACTATCTGAGTAGACCCTACACACACAATCACAGTGTGATTCCTTACAATCACAGTGTTCTTGTAAGAAAGAGACAAAGGGAGATTTGACACAGGCACGGAAGAGAAGGTGATGTGAAAACAGAGCAGAGGTTTGAAGATACTGAACGTAAAGAATGGAGTGATGTAGCCACAAGCCAATGAATGCCAGCAGCCACCAGAAGCTGGAAGAAGCAAGGAACAGATTCTGCCCCAAAGCCTTTGGAGGGAGTGCAGCCCTGCCAATATGCTGATTTCAGCCTAGTGATACTGACTTCAGACTTCTGCCCTCCAAAACTAGAAAGGAATAAATCTCTGCTGTTTTAAGTCATCAGGCTTATTTTAACCTTTTACAGCAGACACAGGAAATTAACACATCCAGCTAGTAGTTAACAAAGTCAGCCTGTGAACCTGGGTCCTTGTGACTCTACCTCTGCACTTGAGACCTGTGCCTTGCTCCTTTTCTGCACACAGCCTCCCCAAGCCAGACCTGTGCACTGTCTGACAGGAGACCCTGCCGAGACTTGAAGCAATGGGCACTGACAGCTCCTCTACAGCAACGCCCCCAGAAAAGTCTCTCTTCCTCCTACTCCCATGTCAGAGCAAACGCTTATCAGAGGCAAAATGAACATTTGTTCCAATTACCAGGAATGGACAGAAACAGCCCACAGTCCAATGTTTTGATGAAAATGCAAACCAAAGTGTCTCACAAAGGTTTTCATCTAATTGATTTGTTTGCACTTGACTGTTTTCCAGAACATCAAGAAGCTCCTAACCTCTGTTGCTCTGCTCCATTCGGCCCATGATTTGTTCTTTCCCACACAAACACATTTGGGGAAGAGTATATCAGCTGCAAGAACTATTCTCTGCTTCCTTGTTGACCACTTGATGACTTCTCAGGGACACAGAAAAAACACCACCACACTGAGCCCCTCTGCTGAAGTCTTCAAGATGAGTATTGGTGTGAGCAGGCTGGCACAGAGGTGCCTCAAGTTAATCAATCCTGGAATTAACAAACAAGCTAATAAACACATTGTCAAGGCAAAGGTACAGCATCCCAAAATGCACTTTTTGAACCTATTCTGACAAGTGCGGTGAGCTTTAATTATTTATAACACTGCAAAGTGCAGGTGGCGAAACAAAGCAGTACGTTTTAAAAATAATAATGTCCTGGTAATGGAGGACATTGTGACTGCTGTGTCTATTAAATCTTTGCAGAGGAGCCAGTAACAAGGCTGGGTGTTTCTGGGAGAACAATCAACTGGCTGGATTAACAAAGGGGAAGACTTGGGATTTACTAATGTAGTAAAACAACAGGTAACTCATTACAGTACCCAACGTTCTCCTCCTTTTCTTTTTGCTAAATGGTTTTTCCTCTCCCTCAACCTATCTTCCATCATAGCTGGTTTTTTTTTTTTTTTTAGCAACTTCCTACCTATTGTCTCTTGCCAAGAAGTTTCAATCTAATATTCTACCAGTTTCTTAAAATTACAATTACAGCTAACATTTTACAAAGTATTTATTCACAAGACATTGGACTCACAAAAGTCCTATGTAGAGGCACCATCGTTACCCTCCATTACGTTTCAAAAAGCTAAGACTCATAGAGGTAAGGTCACTTTTCCAAGGTCACAGAACTAATGGTGACAAAGTCAGAATTTGAAAGCAGATCTGACTCCTAAGTCCAAGCTCTTACCTATACCAAACTGTCAGCCTCCCCAAACAAACTGGGGGCCTAGAGAAGATCTTAAGGAGATAAACCCACGTATCTTTGGCATGATGCTCCAACTGCTCAGAAAGTCTGGCAAAAACTGTCCAGAAAATTTCCTCTTTCCCCATTTCTCAGAGAGAATCATCTGGAAAATACAATCAGTCCCAAAGAATACTAGGGAGAATGCAAAGGAATATAAAAATGGAAAGTTTACCCTTCCCTAGACAACCCAAAACTCCTGGATTTAGCAGTATGTGAAGGGAGTCCACCTCAGCTCCTTCTACTTGCCTGAATACCAGCAAGCTGTCACCAGTAGGATCCTCATTCCACTATCAAGGGAATAACAGAGTCTCTAAGTCTTGGGAAGGAAACCAAAAACAAAGGCAAAAAAGGATAGAGTAAGAAGAGAACAAAACTCAAACACCTATTTATTATGTCTCAGCAGGTTCTGGTTTTTTAAGCTTCTTTTTAAACTATTCTGGCTCCAAATTCATTTTCTTTGCTTAGTCCTAACTATTGCTTCAGCTCTCTTCAAATGGGCCCCCAAAGATGTTGAAAAAAGTAACTGAAAGGTCACCTCCTTCCAAGGGGAACTGCAGGGAAACTCCCTGACTTCTTGCTCTGAAATGCTATTTTGTAGCTTCATAAGTTAATACCCTATTTAATCAGGTTCTCCCTTCCCCCTGGCTACAAGGCTCACCAGGACTGGGCAGGCAAAAGGAAAGAAAGAAGGTACCAAGAGAGAAAAGCCCCATTTCCTTATCTAACAGCACATGCACAAAACAGGCTGCCAAATTCTACCCAAATCATTAGGCGAGTACTGACAACATCAAATTCCAAAGCTACATGTCACTGTCATTCTAAAGGGGGAGGGATCAGTAAGGTGCTGGGAGATGAGGAACTGGGGTGGCCAAGAAAGAGAATGGAGAAGAAATATAAACCATAAATTAGGGCCAGAAACCCTGCTGCTTCTCCTGCTAAGAGCTGGCAATGAAGGACTGAATCAACTTTCTAGGTAAGACCATGAAAGAGGATGTTAAAATAAATTGAGAGAGAAAAAGGGAAAAGATCAGAAGAGAAAAGGAGAGTCTCACTGCACCAGGTTTGCAATTTGTCTGTTCTCAGAGTTGAGGCTATGAGTAGCAGGTTTTTTAAGGTTTATTTTAAGAGCTTTGAGGTCTTCTGGGGAAAAAAAAAACAACTTCCTAATTCTACCTTTCTCAAAGTCTGTCTCCTGAATTTTGCTGTAATGGAGGTTATTTGCATGAAACAAGATGGATTCCTCTTAGAGAAGCGTCCATTCCTCAGAAAAAAGAATGTGTTCACGTGTGTGCATGCATGCATGCATGTGTAAGAGAGAAGAGACATTTGAGAGCTGTGTATACAGCGGTTGATTATTCTATCAGACACACAGGTGAAGAAGAACTGGGAGGCCTGACCCTCCAAATCCTTGTGAACACAAACACTGGCAACTGGTTTTAAAGAAGTTCTCACTTGGGATTTAAGGACAGACAATCAATGCAAATCAAAATAAAAAGACATATGAGTTGGTTTACTTTTTAACCAAACAACAACAACAAAAAGTCAATCTAAAAAAAAAAGAAATAGGTAGCCTGATAAGCTGTCTGAAACAGGCCATCATCACCACCTCGAGCCTGGGGGCTCACTGGCTGATGCACCTTTAAATGATTCAGGATTATGGATGACAGTGAACAAGGGATGGGAAAGGGTAACTGCATTTCACCCATCCCAACCACATTTCTACAGTCACACGCACACATACAACCCTTATACAGCCTGGGGGAAAAGGAGATGGAGCCTAACATGTTACCTGCAATCCTAGCCAGAAAGCTGTTAAAATTCTGAGAGAAAATACTCCTTTGAACAAGAATTGTGGAAACAACAGGAGGACCAGGAAATAGAACAAGTGAGAGAAGATTAAAGGAACAGAGATCATCATTTAGCTCAGAAAAGACTGAAGGGAGAGGTGAAAGAAGTGAGGAGTAATAATGATTTCTGAGCCCAGAGAAAAATTACCTCTTGGTAGCAGAATTTTCAAATACTTGTCTTGCTGACATATAGCTGAAATTCCTGCATTAAAACAACAACCAAAAAAAAAAAGTAAAGAGGAATTCACTAAAAGTGGACTTCTAAATAAATTTAAACATAAAGATTACCCCCAGATGGATAAAGGATGGTCAGTAATGATAGCAAGTTAAGATACTGACTTAGTAGTAACAAGTGTGACCAAATACTCCCGAATTAACCACAAGTCTAAGTCCTTCAAAGAAGGAAAATAAGCAAAGGAGAGAACTGACAAAGAGCTATCCAGTATCTTCCTTTTCTGAGCTTCATAAACAGTGAAGAGTCAACAATATCTAAAGCAAGGTAAGATAACCAGGTACTTAGAGACAAGAAGGAAAAGGCAGCTTTAGCTGGGAGAAAGGGAGTCTTGGAAATGAGTAGAGACCAGAACTTGTAGGGCTACCGTTCTCAATAAACACAGAACCTTTTCTGGGATTTAAGCCCATGTCTGCTGGCTTACTCCGCTCCAGACACCCTTTCCTGCTCATGTTCATGCCTATGATTTCATTCTCCAAATCCAGGAGCACTCTAAATCTTTGAGCACTAGTAAAATTTAGGACCCAAACATTTACAAAGATGACTGGATTCCTGCTCCTTTCTTACTCTAGGAGCTTGGAGTGCATTCTTAGCAAAGCAAAGCAGGACTGCCTAGGACTTACCAGGTGGGCACACCAGCACTGAGCCCACAGTCCCTGCAGCTCCGCAGGCTACAGGCCATCTACAAGGGAAACAGTAACTGGTCCAGGTCTCATGCATATCACTAATAATTGCCACACACACAGACAAAAAAAAAAAAACAGGCCACAGTCAGAAAGAAAAAAAGCAATATTCCCTGACTGTTCTACCTGCTTCTTACTCACATTCTGTGAATCTGTATCTATCTGGCCATCGTTGATTTGTCAATTCTTGTCTAATGCCCCTGTCCAAGTACTTAGGTAGTATTGCAAAAATTGTCAGTAGAAAATCAGAGTGAGATAAATTCACCATTCTGGCGAGCTTCTGTGTTTGTCTTTATTCCAAGCAAATGCACTAAAGCCTGCTTCCTTATAACAGAAAACCTAAAAATCAATGCCCAAAGCCCAATAACTACAAACTCCTCTTTCCAATAACAAAATGCCAGGAAGAAACAAAGCCACATAAAATGAAGCCAGAGAAAAATAGCCTCCCTCTAGAAGGTTCCAATTAATGGTTGAGGGGAAGTGGGAAGACACTTAATAAGTAATGAACAAGAAAGAAAATCACCTTGATTACATTTACTTTGGAAACCAAGCGGTATAAACATGAGCACCTGTGTACCCAGTCAGCGTAATAACAAAATCCATTCTCATTCACAAGCTCATTCGTTCAATAAATGCTGTTTGATCATCTATTACTATATGCCAGGAACTGTTCTTACCACTGGAAACACAACTGTGCACATGACTGACAGCAGCTGTTCTCATCTGAATGCAGAGTTCCAAAGAAAAGCATGGAGAGATAAGAAAGCCTTCCTCAGTGATCAGTGCAAAGAAATAGAAGAAAACAACAGAATGGGAAAGACTAGAGATCTCTTCAAGAAAGTTAGAGATACCAAGGGAACATTTCAGGCAAAGATGGACACAATAAACAACAGAAATGGTATGGACCTAACAGAAGCAGAAGAGATTTAGAAGAGGTGGTAAGAATACATGAAGAACTATACAAAAAAGATCTTAATGACCCAGATAACCACAATGGTGTGATCACTCACCAAGAACCAGACATCCTGGAGTGTAAAGTCAAGGGGGCCTTAGGAAGCATCACTACGAACAAAGCTAGTGGAGGTGATGGAATTCCAGCCAACCTATTTCAAATCCTAAAAGACAATGCTGTAAAAGTGTTGCACGCAATATGCCAGCAAATTTGGAAAACAGCAGTGGCCAGAGGATGGGAAAAGGTCAGTTTTCATTCCAATCCCAAAGAAGGGCAATGCCAAAGAATGTTCAAACTACCACACAATTACACTCATTTCACATGCTAGCAAAATAATGCTCAAAATTCTCCAAGCCAGGCTTCAACAGTACGTGAACCTAGAACTTCCAGATGTTCAAGCTGGATTTAGAAAAGGCAGAGGAACCAGAGGTCAAATTGCCAACATTCCCTGGATGATAGAAAAAACAAGAAAATTCCAGAAAAACATCTGCTTCATTGACTACACTAAAGCTTCTGAGAGTGTGGATCATAACAAACCATGGAAAATTCTGAAAGAGATGGGACTATCAGACCACTTTACCTGCCTCCTGAGAAACCAGTATGCAGGTCAAGAAGCAACAGTTAGAACTGGACATGGAACAACAGACTAGTTCAAAACTGGGAAAGGAGAATGTCAAGAGTGTATCTTGTCACCCTGCTTATTTAACTTATATCCAGAGTACATAATGCGAAATGCTGGGAGGGATAAAGCATAAGCAGGAATCCAGATTGCTGGGAGAAATATCAACAACCTCAGATATGCAGATGACACCTCCCTTATGGCAGAAAGTGAAGAGGAACTAAAGAGCCTCTTGATGACGGTGAAAGAAGAGAGTGAAAAAGCTGGCTTAAAACTCTACATTCAAAAAACGAAGATCAAGGCATCTAGTCCCATTACTTCATGACAAACAGATGGGAAAACAATGGAAACAATGACAGACTTTATTTTCTTGGGTTCCAAAATCACTGCAGATGGTGACTGCAGCCATGAAATTAAAAGATGCTTGCTCCATGGAAGAAAAGCTATGACCAACCTAGACAGTGTATTAAAAAGCAGACACATTACTTTGCTCACAAAGGTCCATATAGTCAAAGCTATGGTTTTTCCAGTAGTCATGTATGGATGTGAGAGTTGGACTATAAAGAAAGCTGAGTGCCGAAGAACTGATGCTTTTGAAATGTTGGAGAAGACTCTTGAGAGTCCCTTGGACTGCAAGGAGATCCAACCAGTCCATCCTAAAGGAAATCAATCCCGAATATTCATTAGAAGGACTGATGCTGAAACTGAAGCTCCAATACTTTGGCCACCTCACGCGAAGAGCCGGCTCATTAGAAAGGACCCTGAAAAAAAAAAAAAAAGAAAGGACCCTGATTCTGAGAAAGATTGAAGGCAGGAGGAGAAGGGGATGACAGAGGACCAGATGGTTGGATAGCACCACTGACTCAACGGACATGAGTTTGAGCAAGCTCCAGAAGATGGTCAAGGACAGGAAAGCCTGGCGTGCTACTGTCCATGGAGTCTCAGAGTCGGACACAACTGAGCGACTGAACAACAGCAACAACAAACTTACATTCTGGTGGAGGGAAAACAGACAGTCAACAAGAAGAAAACGAGAAAAATATTCAATACCTGTGTTACCATGATGTGAGAAGTTACTTAATACCAGACAAATGGAAGGGCCTCTCTCATAAGTAACAGCAGAACTGAGACCTGAATGACAAGGAGTCAATGGAGAGAACATGAGGGAAGAGTATTTCAGCCAGAGGGTACAAAGGGAGGAAAGATCCTCTACGTGAGGAGCAGAAATGTTAGAATGGCCAGAACACAGAGTGTGAGGGGGAGAACGCAGGAAATGTGGCTGCCAATCCAGGCAGAGGGAGATCTGCTCGGTAAAGACCAATAAGTAGGGTAGGGAGTTTGGACATTATTCTCAGTATGATGGTAAGCCAACAGAAACTGAAGGTAGGGGAACTACGTTCTCCTTCAGAACTTACTGCGGAAAGCCGGTAACTTATTCCAGGATATAGACTGACTTTACAAAAAATTTTACCTGGCCCCAGAAATTCTGAAGAGTTTCATTTCCCAAGAGATATACAAGTCACTGAATATGTACTATGTCAAGGGCACTTTGCTAACTGCTTTACATGCATTATTTTTATTCAATCCTCAACCAACACCGAGTAGATATTGTCATTTCCATTTCATAGATGAGGGCACCAAAGTTCAGAGGGGGAAATGACTTGCCCAAAACCATACAGCATGTACAAAACAGAGCCATGGCTGGAACCCAGGTCAATCTGACTAGAAAGAGTCAGGGCCCCCAGCCACTTTGCTCTAATGATTCCAACCCCTTTCTGTTTGGGGGTAGGGGAGTAGGGGGAAAGACAACAGTTCTTTCAGGTAACCACACAAACCTTCTGACTATTGCTTCACTCACTTCAAACTGAAGCAGTTTCTCATATTCCCCAATGAGGAACACAGATTGGGGCCTGACTCTAAGTATCTTCCCCAGGAACCTTCCTAGCAAACCAAATCTATTCTCACTGGTCTGTGCCCTTGGCCAGCCTTTCTCAGAACCTATGGTCTCATCTATGGCTTCTCTACTTGATGGGATTTGAGTTCTCTGAAGGTACTAAAATGCTCATCACTCACTGGACACCTACCACACATCAGGCAATGATACACATTATCTCATTTCATCCTAACTGTCCCAGCAGGTGGATATCAGTATACTTTATTCAGATGAGGAAACTGTCACAGAAGTACTAGGGCAGGGACAAAGAACTATCAATTAGCAGAAGTGGAATTCTCTTTCTTCCTACAGAACACAGTGCATGCAGCTTACTAAATGATGAGTGAATGAAGGGGCATACAAATTCATTGTGGCAACCCCTACTACCATGAGTGAGGAAGAAAGCACGGGCACAGGTCGGGGCCTGCACTCCAGCTCTAGACACTCTAGACCAACGTATCTCACCTCCTCAGCCAATAAAGGCTCCAATTCAGAGAATGTGAAAGGCTCTGACCTTCCCTTACCCTCACTTCCACCCCCGCAGGAATCAAATAAATCAAATTAACTTTCCCCAACACCTCCACCAAATACAATCCCATTACAAAGATCATTCCCCTCCCCAACCCCAAGACCACTGGGGAGTATTTTATTTTACCCAATTTGGTACTGAACAAACCTTTACAGAAAATACAACCCAGGTTATTTTTCATGGTATCTTTTATGTCAACCACTTTACACGGCATTTCACAAAGAAGAGGAGCAGCAACAAAAGACTGTTTTAAGAAATAAACAAAAGGGCCCAAGGATGTGTTCACTACCAGAAATGGAAACTCACAAGGCAACAGAAAGAGATGGCTGCTCCAGATGGTACAGTCCCAGCAAGAAGCAGGGCTACACCTCACCAAGAGCAGATCGCTCCCACCCCCAAGCCAGGAGCAAACAGGAGTCAAGGCATGTTGGAGGCCAGGGACCGCAGGAGGAGGAAGAGGGCCACAGGAAGACAAAGCAACACCAAGAGGGCATCTGACCGGGATCCTCTCCAGGAGACTCTGTTTTACTGAAGCATGACCACATAGAAGGTGACAAATAGCAGAAAAAGTTACCACAAAACTGAGTACCTCAAAGGCAGGACATCTTTATGCCACACTCAGCAAGGAGGCCAGCATATACCAGACATGCAAAACTAACAAAATGAGTCAAATAAACCATAACAACAATCATAACCACTGTTCATTCATCATTTAAGCTGTGAAGAAGCTAACCACCTTTCATATATTCTCACTGATACTTCACAACTCCCCCGTGAGGTGGAAATCTATTATTATCTCCCAGTTAGAGGTAAGAAAACTATGGGTCAGGGAAGTGAAGTAACTTGTCCAAGATCACACAACTTTTAAGTAGTTAAGCAGAGAGTCCAGCTAAAGTCTGCTCAATTCCAAGTGTCACGCTCCTAACCACTATATGCAGCATGGCCTTCCAGCTGAGTAAGTGAGGAGCAGTGTCCAAGGCCACAGTACTGCTGAGGACAGGCTCTGATCTAGGGTCTGGAACCACCTACCAGGCGTCTAACACTTGGTCTGACAGCAAGTGACACTGACCCAGGCTCCTGTGTACCATGGGTCCCTCCTGCATCTCAGCCTTCTTGGCGACACAGTGGAAAGAAGGATGACAACCCATTTCCAGCCCTCCAGACGCTGGCTGCTGCCAAGAGAGAACATGTACTCACCGACATCAACCAGAAATGAGCAGTACACAAACCGCAGGCGCTGGCTTTGTTAACTTGGCACATCACATTTCAGGAAGGTACCCATGTCAGTGGCTTAAGCGGTCCAAGGTGAAAGGCGTAGCCCTTGCCCAGCTAGTGACAGCCAACAGAGAGATGGCAAGTCAACAGGTTACACAGTGTGTTGTTGCTGTCACATGTTAACAAGTGACAGGCATGAAACCTCCAGGTCTTTTTTTGGGAAGTTGACAAAATGCCAAATGCCAACACTCTGAGCCACCACGTCTGCTGAATGACCAGGTGGCCCCAACAACACACTGACGGTAGGCACTAAGAGAGGACTTGACTCAGGAGGAATAAGGCAACATGTCATGGGGTCGATATCAACATTACCATTCAGTTGACTGAAGGAAAAAAAGTAACCCATTATAGTAATGTTCCTTCTCTAATCTTCAATCTCACTCTCATCAAAATGCACCTAATGTACCATCTAACTGAGTGATCTGTTCATACTTCAAATTCAATCATCTCACCACCACAACTAACAACCCTCCAAAGGTCTCCCAGCTCTTCTAGTACAATCAAAATGCCTTACCATGCTGAACAGGCCTGTCCTTGCCACCCCCTCCAACCTGACCCTGTGCCTATCTCCTCTCACTCTCTGTGCTCTGGCCACATTTTGTTTCAGCTCCCCACAGAAGTCACGTTTCTTTCCTCCCCACCGTGCCCCCAGGAGGCTTTGTAAAAGTTAGGCCCTCAGCCAGAAATGCCCTTCAACCTCACGTCACTTCACTTAGTAAACATCCGTTTGTTCTTCACAACTCAAAAATCACTCCCTTAACGAAGCTTTCCCTGATACCCTCTTAAACCCAGGATCAAGTCAAATCTCTGTCAAATATTCTCATGGTATCACATTCCTTTCTTTCCACACACTTATTATAACCATAATTTCACATTTATGTATGAGATTATAATTTGATTAATGTCTATATTCATCAACACTCTGAACAGGAACTGTATCTGACTTGGTGACAAGTATATAAAAGGGATAACCACAGTGTCTAGAATGTAACAGAGGCTATTAATGTGTCTATTGACTGAAAGAAAAATTCAGAGAGAAGGAAAATGAAGCTCTGTCCAAAACAAAATGGTTCTGCTTAGAGAAGCTATTCTCCTCTTGTGACCTTAAAACAAACTATTCTTCCCCTTCCCCATCCTCTTTCCCAAATTTCTTCCAAAAGTTACTTTCTGTATCCTGCCTTTCTCGAAATGAGTGGTAGCCATAGTGATAAGCTGGCCTACAGCCAAAAATAGTCTAAAAAGATATCACCTTGTCTGAGTACTCCAGGCTTCCAAAATAAAAGTCCACAGCAAAGGCCCAGGCATATAGAAATACAATAACCCTGGGACTTCTCTGGTGGTCCAGTGATTAAAATTCCACGCTTCCTCTGCTGGAGGCACAGGTTTGATCCTCCCTCAGGGAACTAAGATCCTCCGTGCCGTATGATGCAGCCAAAAAAGACATACAATAACTTTTACCCAGTAAAGAGACTGAACAAGCAGCTTCTGTAAGAAACAAGCATTTCCCAAGGCAGGCAGTGCTCCCAAGTGACCCACACAAACGAAAAGAGGGGAAAGGAGCACAGCGGTAGGGAACTGAGGCAGGAGTAAGGATACTGTTCCCCGAAGTGATTTTTAAACCCCATGTTTTACTCCCCTGATAAAGCAGAGATGCACCCAAACATTAAATATCAAAAGTCTTCCCGATGAGTCAGCTCCAAAGGAGGTCTACAGGCTGTGGTTCAGAGAAGCAAAACCATGGCCTGAAGAAACTCACCTATTAATCTCCAGTTGTGGCCAAAATTCCCTTTGGAAGCAGGAGGGTCTTGTCCCTGCCCTTCTACTCTTTAGGATAGGCAGGTGGGAGTGAGGTGAAGGAAGCAGAAGCATTCACTGAGCTCTACTTAGTGGCAGGCATAGTGATAGTTACTTCAGAGACAGGGCTCTTAGTGAAGAACAAATGAGACACAGATGAGCACGAAGACTCATCGCAGTAGGCTCAGGGAAGTTAAATAACTTCTCCAACAGCTAGTGAGTGGCAAGGTCAAGAGCAAACCCAGGTCTGCCTGAATCTGAACACTCTTTTCTCCTACCCCAGTGTTGCCTTTGTGGGTCATCTATGAGCCCAATTCTGCTCCTCACCCCTTCACCACCACCTTCCTAACCATGTGGGAATGCAGCTCCAGAAAGCTCTCTGGGTGAGGAGAGGCCGTCTTCTGCAAGCACAACCCACCACAATTAGTACAGACACATAAAAGAGGTACACCACCACCCGTAGGTACGGAACACAGTTCACTGCAGGGAGTAGAGTTCGTCAACTGTAGCTAAGAAAATGAGGCTGGATTTTCTGAAAATCCCAAATGAATCTATAGGAATAAACCCATTGCTGCTGGGTGCTAGGATGATAAAACTTAAAACAAAAGGATGGTGTATGCTCCATCACACTATGATAAAGACAGTACCTGCAGGGCAGACAACCCCAGATGAAGTTTCCATAGCTCCTCTAGCTATTGAGAGAGGGGGGAACAAACCAGTACCTGAATCACTTGCATCAACAAGGCATCTCTTACAAGGTTAAGCACCAATTCATTGTGCTATAGTTGAAGGTTAACCCTTCCCTTGCACTCACTAAAGGATCTGCCTCTTATCAAATGCTATGCCAGCTGATTATTATGATAACTATTATGCCATTATAATAACATTACTGCACTTTTTTCCTGCACTTGACATCTGTTGGCTGATAGGTTTAACTGGTACATAAGCAATAATTATTCAGTGCTCCTTCTTTCCAAGCAAGCCTCTAGCATGATTCTTAAAGCTAAATCCGACTGCAGCAAATGCCCAACACCAGAAGCAGTGGGAAGCATGGCTCATGTGGGCTCAACCACTATATTTCCAGGGGTCACAGTGTCAGAAACAGAGACTCTGCTAGGTCCCTAATTGTTGACACACTCCCCCACTCCTGGGAAGGTGATGGAGTTTGGGGGAAACATCAAGCAGTAAGCAATTTATTGCTGAAAACCCCTACAGGGCCAGAGGAGTCACAAACAGGCCTCAGGATTGCAGAGGGACAAGCAGTACCAAGTCACAATGCTACACACCACAGCAAGAGGAGGAGGAGAGGAAAATGCACTTCTCCACTGGGGGCTCTCAAATAAAGGGTTCCCAGAGAGCCATTCTGCCTGCTCCCTGTATACACTTCCTGGCAACTGCTGGTAAATTGGCAACAGAAAGAGGAAGACGGAACAGAGAGCTATCTTCAGGCCCATATTCTGAAGCTAAGAAGTCCATCAAGCTGGCTACTGGGCATTCTTTCTTTCTTTATGCAGGAACCACTAAGGGCCAGGATGCAGCGTATAGTCCAAAGTGAAGAACCAAATTCCACTTCCTGTCAGCTGTCAGTCAAAGCCCCTAACACACCGTGTGTGTGTGTGTGTATATATATATATGACTATATGTCACACTATATATGACAAACAAGGTAGAGAAAAATGTGAGATTCTATGACTGCAGAATATCAGTATGCCTGAATTACATATTAGCCATATTTAAAAAAAAGGCAACCCATAGCCAGGCTGCACAAAAAACATGACATAACAAACCCAACCAGGAGACCCAGGCTGCCCCTCTTTTTTCTCTAACCTGTAATACACAGGGCTCTCTTTTTTTTTTTTTTTTTTTTTGAGGAGGAGAGGACGCGGAAGGTTATTTGAATTTAAATTACACATGAACACTATAATCTGTGTGCAGGGAGAAAAGGAACATTCAAGAGTGCCAAGCGCAAGCCTTTGGGACATGTGTGGCCGAGGCAGTAATAGCCCACAGGGCTTTCTCCTTCAGCCTCAGCTTGCTACTCGCATCACTTAGGAGCAAGCAAGCCAGCAGGCAAGGCCCAGGCAACACAAAGGGGCACTGTCTCCTAGGTCGAGGGAGAAGACTGCTCTCTCAAAAGGAAATTAGGATGAAGCAACAAAAAAAAACGCACAAGACCAGTCAACCACAGAAGTAACCCATCTGAGGAGGGGATTTGGAAAGGTGTTTCTGTCTCACTCACCACTATATTCTCATGGCCAAGCAGTACCTAACCCATAGTGGGTGCCTGGCAAAGAACTATAGATTCAATGGTAACCAGAAAGACTTATTAGGTTGAAACAGACAGAACAGTTAGAATCTAGTTGTTCCTACTGTAACCTGTGGTAAAAGAAAGACTGATCTGCAAAGGATACATAAAAGGGAAGCTAGAGAATGAAAGTGAATCTCTCTCCAACGCATCCCTGGTGCCCTAACAGACTGACAAGTGTATTTTGGTCAGAATATAGATATAGCCCTAGAAGAAGAAGGCTGGAAGGAAAGAAGAGCAGAGGGAATGAGACAGGGAAATAAATAAGACAGTTTTTACTGAGTGCTTACTACATACATATCTGAAAATCCAGGGGAATTCTCGGGGAGGGGGGCGGGGCGGGAGTGTGGGTGGCCGCCGGAGGTTGGTTACAAGTGAAGAAATAGGAGCAGAGGTTAAATAACTCATCTCAGATGTCTCACAGCTAGTATATGGTTTGAATTGGGGTATATCGATCTATAGACAAGAGCTTTCCACCATACTTCACCTTGACTTCCTCCAGAGCTGACTTGGCTCCCAGCTCACCTTTCCTGTAGTGGAGACAATGCTCCTACCTGTCCTCACAAATCAACTTGGTAATCATGTTTCTTAATTAGTTAACTGGGACTGTAGCTCGATGGTCTCATGAATTTCATATGCTTAAGAATTTCACATGCTTTAAGACCCCACTGGGACTTAAACCTGGATGAACTAGCTGTTTCCAGACCTACAAAGCTGCCAACCAGTGAGGCCTTGACTAAGCCATCAGCTGGTATATATCTCTATGACAACTCTCTTTGGCACAGCACAGGTTAGGGCTAGGTGAGGAAAAGATTATCTGAGCATGATCTCTGCATGCCCCCAATAAGTTCTCTTCAGATACTGCAAAGGAGGTACAAGGGGCCTCTCCCACTCTGAGTGGTGTCATTAATGCACAGAATCCTCTTTGATGGCAACCTGATTCTGATTTAAGTAAGAATAGAAAAAGTAAAATGTCAAAGATTTCTGCTTAATGCTTAGGAACAGTTGAGACTTCCTTCCATGGTGCTCACTGCCTCTCTGGAGCTTCCAGAGACTCTCCACACCATGACACCAGGGGAAACAGAGTGGAAAGGGTAAGATAACTTTCAATATTGTATTCTGAAGAGCCAAGTGGTGATGATCAGCCAGTGTTTCTAAAGGAAGTGAATACCCTGGACAAACTCAGGGGAAACTAAGAAGTACTAGAACACACTGTCTCTCAGGGTTGTCTGTTTATTTTGCCTCCTGTATGAGGGATTTCATCAGCTAAAAAAATTTTTTTCAGTGCTTAGGGAAGCTGACAATTTACCCAGGTGCGTGACAGCTGCTGGGAAGACCTGTGGGAAGGGGCCACCCGGCAAAGGCAGGCTATGTACAGTGAGGAGGGTCTCCCAGGAGTGCCCTACATGACAAACCATATGTTGTCAGGATATTAATCCAAACCCATCTTGCACACTTTACAATGTTTACTCTCTCTGGGATGTGAAGCACTAAATTATATCCAAGGACTACATGGGTCCTTCCAATTCTATTCCACATTTACTTCTTTGCTAAAAAGATTTGTAACCTGGAAATACAGCCCTCTGCCTAATAGCAGCAATAATATTCAGCGAAGAATAGGAAACCAGACTGTCAATTCAAGCTTCCCTAAAAAGTACTGCCCCTATAGAGCCTTAATTTACCCTACACAGAAAATGCAGAAACCTACTTCTGACCCCTTTTTTCATAGAAAAGACAGGTCTGTGTAACTGAGAGTCCTGAAGAGGGAAAGACTAGAAAGAGCAAAGAGAAAACACCACAGCTCCACCCCGGCCCTAATTGAAACATCTCTGGAAACCACTAAGGGAATTCCAAAAAGAGAAGACAACTTCACTGCCGTAAGAACTTAGAGCAAGGTGCACGAATGTGAAGTATGGCTACCCAGATCAGCCACAGCTCTATCCTGACCAGCTGTATGGCCCCAAGTAAGTCACTTAGACTCTCCAAACCTCAATTTTTCACCTCTAGAAAGCAGGAATGTTTTAAGGATCAGATAAAATAATGTTATCTGAAAACCCTTTAAAAATAGTAAAATGTTGAACATACTTTAGGCCTGACTGTCATTCTAAAGCCTCTAAGTGAAAAACCCTAAAAGACTTCTGAAGAGCAGAGAGGTGAAGCTGCCACCTCTGAGAGACAATCTACAGTGACTGGGTCCAGGTGTTCACAGAGAAACACATGCTTCAGGAAGAAAGTGACAACAGAGAATCTGAAAAGGAGCTCACACTTGGGTTTGCTCAGGTACATTAAAAAATAACAATATATGTGCACAGTTCAAATCAAAGAAAGCATGCAAAAGTACACAATGAAAAGTCAGCCTCCCTCTTCTCCCATTCTCCAGCCATGCAGGGGCTCTCACCAAAGACAACCACTCTTTTCAGTTTCCCACGTATTCTTCCAGATATTCCATCACCTACTTTCTGCCACAGATGGGGAGACCACTGGTGGCAACACTTTCAGACCCAAAAGTAATACCAAGCAGTAAGCACTGTCAGGTGCCCTTAGAGACTATGCAAAAAACAGGACAGCCAGGGGATACGATATGGCCCTGCAAGAGGTTCCACAGAGGTACAGATTTCCTTCCGGCTATTATACTGCTTTGCCCCTTGGCTGACATTTAGGCATTGATTTTGTTCAGTATATTTCACTTTTGGTTGTACTTGCTCATCCAGAATTCCTTCCCAGGGAAGCCTTTAACAGGAATGGTCTCTGTACAAGCCTGACCACCAGGCCCTTAGAAGTCGACAGAGGCAAGAACCACCATCAAACCTGTCTCAGCTGAGGCTGGACAAAAAGAGCAAAAATCAAGCAAGTTCCTAGGACACCATTTTTCTGGGGACAGAATACAAGAGGATGAAGCCCAGATCATACATGGTCGCTATAGCACTCAGCCCAAGACAGTAAGTCACTACCCAGAGAAAATTACAGGATACTCTCAAAGCTAGGCTTTCACCAAAACTCCCTGGAAAGCTCCCTCAGTTTATGCCCTCCCCTCCCTTTCTTCTTCCACAAAGAAAATTTGTGGCTGGGAAATTTCAGCCTCAATCCAAAGGCCACAAAAGGATAGGGAATAGGTCAAATCTGGACCACACATGCACTTTGGTAGCCCTTGCAGATACCACATTAGAATCTGACTTTATAGCTTCTCTTGTAATATGAGATGAGGAGGCCACTAAAGCAGTACTCACCTGTGGCAAGAATGGACTGAGAAGTAGCTGCTCCCCACAGAGCACATACGCACTCCAATTCGACAGCCCAACATTGCTTGTTGCCTCACATTGTTTCCAACTTGGCCCGGGAACATCTCTGAGTTGGAGACCCCTGGTCAGTGAGTGACAGAAGGCTGATCAACTGGTAGGCACAGCGACTGACCAAATGGCTGGACTCTTGGATTCAAAATCATGTATTAAACACGCTATGTATGTCAGGAATTGTGCTGGGGGCTGGGTACACAAAGAAAAATAAGGGATGCAATTTGTGCTCTCCAAGAATTTCTAATCAAGGTGGGAAGACTGACTCTAAAGAATCAGACTGTTTCAGACACAAAGGGCTCTGAGAGTTGAATGTGCCAGACTCACTGTGATTAGGGATCAAGGAATGTTTCTGGAAAGAACTGGGATTTGAACAGAACTGCTAATCATTTCTCAGGCATTCATGTCTTCACTCACACAATAAGCATTTATAGTGTCCATGTTACACAGCATTATACTGGAGACAAAATGAAGTGTGCCCATGTCTTTGGGAAGCTCATACAATAAGAGACAAAACAGCAAACCAGGATAAAGTATGCTGAACTCTATAATCAAAGTGTTGCTATGGAGATACAGATGAGGAGCTATTAGGCAAGGCCCACTGAAGAAGGTGGATCTGCAGAATAAAGTAGGAAACTAAGGAGAGAGTACTCCAGACAAAAGAACTGGCTGAGACAAAAATGCAGAATGCTTAGAGGACCACATGGATCAGTGTATCAGGAGCAAACAGTACTCGTATGTAATGACAGAGGATATAATTAAAGTGGTAGGACAGGGATACACTGTGATGGGCATGAACACCAGGAAAACTGATACATAGGGAATTTATTTAGCAGCCAGTAGGTGCCACTGAAATCTTCTAAACATGAGTGTTCTCCCATCAGAAATGTATTTAGGAAGACCCTAAGAGCAGTGGTACACAATGTCCTGGAGAGAGCCAAAGGAGGAGGTAAGAGGAGACTCCTATAAAGACCCAGGTGCATGGCGGAAAATGGATACACATATATGTATGGCTGAATACCTCCGTTGTTCACCTGAATCTATCACAACATTGTTAATCAGCTATACCTCAATACAAAATAAAAAGTTTAGGAAAAAACACTCAGATGCAGTTCAGGAAACAGAGGAAGCAGTAAGACAGGATGAGAAAGGCAGAGCAGAAGCCTGCCCCAATTTTAAGACAATGGCATCTCTGAAAACATTTTGTGTGTGTGTGTGGTAGTCAGGATTATTTATTTGCTTTAATTGGAGGATAATTACTTTACAATATTGTGATAGTTTTTGCCATACAGCAATTCATGAAAACACTCCTTGATTTCTGTTTTTCTACCTATGCAGACTGGTCTTGCCCCTAAATAATGAGGTTTAATCCTATTTGTTTCATTCAGAAGTAAGGCACAGGCAATAGCTATGATGTCAGAATTTTTTAAAACTCAGCTTGAAATCAATAAAATGGGGGCGGGGCTGGTTAATAGCTTCATGGGCTTTTCCCCACTTCCACTCCCACTGCTACACTGAACCAGTTGCAAATCTCAAAGCAAGAGAGAGCCAACTTGAGCACAAAATCCGGGTCAGTGTAATTGACTATGCCTCTCTGACCTCACACAAGGCCAGAAATGGGCATACAAATCAGAAAAAAGCCATGACAGAAGTCAAAGTTCCCTTAATGAGCTAACTGCTTCATGTCTGGGTGAAAAGCAGAAGGCCAGAGACAAGGAGAACACACTGTCTCAGAGGGCTGTAGGCAGGCTCTGGACCAGCCAGCCCTGCTTCATTAAAATCACCATGTCATATGCCCCTTGACTGGGGTAGCCAGTAGAGAGAGCCTCAAAAAGGTGAGAACTAAGCCAAATAAGGATGGAGGTGGCAAAGAAGCTGCAAAGTCCTTTGCTGTTCACAACTTTTAGTTATTTAGCATAAGCATGATCAATGTGACTGACAGGAATAATAAACCAGCCAACAAAGACAATGATGTGATGGTTAAGATCACACTTGAACCGTCAGCATAATTTACCCTCTAACCAGGTCAGGAACTGGAAACTGTTGTTGCTGTTATTATTGATAATAATATACAGAGCACTTACACTGTGCCAGTGAATGCACTTTCTACAATTCTCAATTCTCAAGACAGCTACAAAAGTAACTATTACTATTCCCATCATACAGATCATGAAATCAAGGCTTAGAGAAAGTAAGCATCTTGTTAACAATCTGAAATCTAACAAAAGAAGATTAAGAAAGCAAATGAGCTGATCCATGAGTGGGGCTTTTTTTCAATTGTAGATCCCCAGTAGCATACTGGACACCTTCTGACCTGGGCTGGGGGAGGTCATCTTCTGGTGTCATATATCTTTGCTTTTTCATACTGTTTATGAGGTTCTCTCAGCAAGAATACTGGATTGGTTTTGCCATTCCTGCCTCCAGAAGATTACGTTTTGTCAGAACTCTCCACTATGACCTGTCCATCTTGGGTGGCCCTGCACAGCATATCATATAGTTTCATTGAATTATGCAAGTCCCTTCACCATGATAACACTGTGATCTGTGAAGGGCTGACTGAAGAGGCTTTACAAATAGCTGACGAAAGAAGAGAAGTGAAAAGCGAGGGAGAAAGGGAAAGATAAACCCAACTGAATGCAGAGTTCCAGAGAATAGCAAGGAGAGATAAGAAGGCCTTAAATGAACAATGCAAAGAAGCAGAGGAAAACAATTGAATGGGAAAGACTAGAGATCTCTTCAAGAAAACTGGAGCTATCAAGGGAACATTTCATGCAAGGACGGTCATAATAAAAGACAGAAATGGGAAGGACCTAACAGAAGCAGAAGAGATTAAGAAGACATGGCAAGAATATACAGAAAAACTACATTAAAAAGGTCTTAATGCCATGGCTAATTCATGTCAATGTATGACATAAACCACTACAACATTGTAAAGTAATTAGCCTCCAACTAATAAAAATAAATGAAAAAATAAAATAAATAAATAAATAAATAAAAAGGTCTTAATGACCTGGATAACCACAATAGTATGGTCCCTCACCTAGAGCCAGACATTCTGGAGTGTAAAGTCAAGTGGGCCTTAGAAAGCATTACTACAAACAAAGATAGTGGAGGTGATAGAATTCCAGCTGAGATACTTCAAATCCTAAAAGATGCTGTTAAAGTGCTGCACTCAGTATGTCAGCAAATTCAGAAAACAGCACTGGCCACAGGACTGGAAAAGGTCAGTTTTCATTCCAATTCCAAAGAAAGGCAATGCCAAAGGATGTTCAAATTACTGTATAATTGTGCTCATTTCACATGCTAGCAAGGTAATGCTCAAAATCCTTCAAGTTAGGCTTCAGCAGTATGTGAACCAAGAACCTCCAGGTGTACAAGCTGGATTTAGAAAAGGCAGAGGAACCAGAGATCAAATGGCCAGCATCCGCTGGATCATAGAAAAAGCAAGAGAATTGCAGAAAAATATCTACTTCTGCTTCATTAACTACGCTAAAGCCTTTGACTGTGTGGATCCAAAAAAACTGTGGAAAATTCTTAAAGAGGTGGGAATACCAGACTGAGAAACCTGTATGCAGGTCAAGAAGCAAAAGTTAGAACCTTACATGGAACTACTGACTGGTTCAAAACTGAGAAAGGAATATGACAAGGCTGTATACTGTCACCCTGTTTACTTAACTTACATGCAGAGCACATCATGTGAAATGCCAGGCTGGATGAATCACAAACTAGAATCAAGAATGCCAGGAGAAATATCAGCAACCTCAGATATGCAAATGATACCACTCTAACTGCAGAAAGTGAAGAGGAACTAAAGAGCTTCTTGATGAGGGTCAAAGAGGACAGTGAAAAAGCTGGCTTAAAACTCAGTATTCAAAAAACTAAGATCATGGCGTCCAGTCCCACTAATTCATGGCCAATAGAAGGGGAAAAAGTGGAAGCAGTGACATATTATTTTCTTGGGTTCCAAAATCACTGCTTACGATGACTGCAGCCAAGAAATTAAAAGACACTTGCTCCTTGGAAGAAAAGCTATAACAAACCCAGACAGCATATTAAAAAGCAGGGACATCATTTTGCCAACAAAAGTCTGTCTAGTCAAAGCTATGGTTTTTCTAGTTGTCATGTACGGATGTGACAGTTGGGACATAAAGAAGGCTGAGTGCTTAAGGATTGATGCTTTTGAATTGCGGTGCTGGAGTAGACTCCTGAGAGTCCCTTGGACAGCAAGATCAAATCAGTCAATCCTAAAGAAATCAACCCTGAATATTCACTGGAAAAACTTTGGCCACCTGATGCAAAGAGTTGACTCACTGGAAAAGACCCTGGTCCTGGGAAAGACTGAAGGCAAAAGGAGAAGAGGGCATCAGAGGATGAAATAGACAGCATCACTGACTCAATGGACATGAAACTGAGCAAACTCTGGGAGATAGTGAAGGACAGGGAAGCCTGGCATGCAGAAATCCATGGAGTCGCAAAGAGTCAGACACTACTTAGTGACTAAACAAGCAACAACAATAGTTCATTTACAATGCTGTGTTAGTTTCAGGTGTATAGCAGTGATTCAGATAAAGAATATACATACATATAAAGAATATATATTTATATTATACATATAAATATAACATATAAAGTATATTCATTATACATATTCTTTGTAGTATAAAGAATATATATACTATAAAGTGTATATATATTCTTTATTATATATATGTGCTTTATATATAGTTTATATAATATATATAATTTATATATATTAGAGTATATATAAAGAATATATATATACTATAAAGATATATATATATAAAGAATATGGGCTTCCCTGGTGGCTCAGATAAAGATTCCGCCTGCAATGTGGGAGACCTGAGTTTGATCCCTGGATTGGGAAGATCCCCTGGAGGAGGGCATGGCAACACACTCCAGTATTCTTGCCTGGAGAATCCCCATGGACAGAGGAGCCTGGTGGGCTACAGTCCATGGGATCACCAAGAGTCGGGAATGACTGAGAGACTAAGCACAAAGAATATATGTTGTATATATATGCATGGCATGCAACATCTTAGTTCCCCAACCAGGGATAGAACCCAAACCCCCCTGCAGTGAAAGCACAGTCTTAACCAATGGACAGCCAGGGAAGTCCCTCAATTAGATTAATAGGCTATTACAAGATATTGAATATAGATCCCTGTGCTATACAGTAGGTCCTTGTTGTTCATCTATTTTATATACAGTAGTGTGTACCTGTTAATTCCAAACTAATTTATCCCTCCCCCCCTTTCCCCTTTGGTAAACATAAATTTATTTTCTATTTCTGGTTTCCATTTTGTAAATAAGTTCATTTGTAACACTTCTTTTAGATTCCACATATAGGTGATATTATATGGTATTTGTCTTTATCTGGTTTCCTTTATTTAGTGTGATAATCTCTAGATCCATCCATGTTGCTGCAAATGTCATTATTTAATTCTTTTTTATGGCTGAGTAGTATTCCATTGTGTATATATACCACTTCTACTTTATTCATTCATCTATTATTGGGACACTTAGGTTGCTTCCATGTCTTGGCTACTGTATATAATGCTGTTATGAACACTGGACCCCTGAGTGGTTTTAAACCACTGTGACATACCATCCATTCCTGTACTTTTTCTTTTAGAAATGTTTTTACAGGTTTGCCTGGGTCACAAAATAAGGTCCACTGCTTCACTGGCTCCATTCTTTATAGAACACACAGCAGTCTGGCCTGGGCACTACTTTACTGTTTCTAAAGAAAGTGGAAACTTCAAATCTATTTCCTTTGGGGTAAGAGCAAAAGGAAATACTTATAAGTAGGAGAAAAATCGGCATGACACCCAAAAACCTCACCTGTGAGAGTTGTAAGATAATGAACAAGGCAGTCAATGGAGGCAGGGCCTTCTCCTTCCATAGGGATTTTTAACTACATCTAGCATCTTTACAAGGCTCTAAATAATTCCAACAACTTCTATGGCCATCTTCTGCAAGCCCTCTGGCTTGAGTCTCAGCTCTGCCACTAATATGCTGGTGGCCCTAAAAAAGGTATATGGCCCATTTCACATGCCTGAAGCTCATTTCACCAGTAAAACAGGAACCCATAAAAAGTAAAACTGAAGCACTGGGTGGTGACAGAACTAGAAGGGTACCTTCTGACTCTTTACTCACCCAAGGAACCACAAAGAGCCATCCCTTGAATTTGAACCAGACTCAGTCCTGATGTTTGCAATGAAATTGATATAAAGACCTCCTAGGATGATCTCTTCCAGCACAGAAATAACGTGAATTTAGACTGCCTATAATCGAAATCAAATCCCATGAGTATGACATAGAGAGGGTCACAAAATCAATATTAAACTCCTTGCTAAGGAGTTGGCCTCTTATGCTTCCAATGTCTACTACTCCCTGGATTCAAAGCATGATCAGTCAATGTTTGTATTGATTGTCCTACTTTGTTTCTTCCTCTGAACTGAAGCCTGCTAGTTTTCCACAGTTTGGTCAGATGGATGCTACCTCCTTGGGAGCCTCACAAAGATAAGAGGTATAAGCATGAAACTATTCACAAATGTAAAGAAATGTCCATTTAAAAGTCCACTGGCATCAGCCTCCCTCACCAGACCTTTGGGATGCATTTCTCATCTTCCAGTTTCTAGAACTCCTCTCTCTCACAAGACAGAAAGGGCAGACAACTTGCAGAAGGGAAGTGGCAAGACATGGATCGATTCATTGACTGCTACCTGTGATGGTTCTTCTACCTATGATGACAGTAAGTGGTAATTAAAAGACATAATCAAGAATGCTTTCAATCAAGACATAGCCAGCAAGCAGACCTCAGAAACGTACCCCTTCCCATTTCTCTGTGAATTTGACATGTGACATGGGCTGAACAGACACTACCCAAATTTCAGTCCAAGAACATCTGCGCTCAGCTGTGATAAATAAAGGCCAAGGAGGCACTAGAGAAACAAATGGCAAATGCAGTACCTGAAAACTCAAGATTTGGAAGAAAATAAAAACAGTAAAGAATAAACTCAATTCCAGCCTATTTGGAGAAGTCCAGATAAAAATATCCCTCCTACCTCCACTCATATTCCATTTCTTCTCCAACTCCCTTAACATCGTTAGGCTTTGAAGCAGACAGTACAGAATAACTTCAGAAAGGGACAAACAACTTTTGCTCTGAATTATTAAGAATAGCAATAAGCAAAAAATAAAATGTTGCTAAGTCACTTCAGTCATCTGACTCTGTGAGACCCCATAGACAGCAGCCCACCAGGCTCCCCCATCCCTGGGATTCTCCAGCCAAGAACACTGGAGTGGGTTGCCATTTCCTTCTCCAATGCATGAAAGTGAAAAGTGAAAGTGAAGTTGCTCAGTCGTGTCCAACCCTTAGCGACCCCATGGACTGCAGCCTACCAGGCTCCTCCGTCCATGGGATTTTTCCAGGCAAAAGTACTGAAGAGGGTTGCCACTGCCTTCTACGTTAATTGGCTATATTCCAATAAAAAATAAAAAGTTAAAAAAATGAGCCTTGATGACTATATTTGTGAGACAATATAGGATAAGACCATGCATTCTCAATGAGGGCAAAATCACCCTCCAAGGGGTGAAAACTGATTCCTGAGGAAGAAAAAAAATCTTAGATGTTAAAACAGTTTGTGGCCCAAAGGGCCACAGTACATAAACAGATACAAAGTATATCTGTTGTATTAAAATTCCATTGATTGGAGGCAGAGAGGCAATTAGAGGAAAAAATGTCTCAAAAGGTGCTAATGAACAAAAGGTTCAGAGACATCCCATTAGATGTCCAAAGGGACAACCCAGTTTCCACAAGAACCTGATCATATTGGCACCTAATCTTTCACTTCCAACCTCCAGAACTACAGGAAATAAGTGTGTGTTACTTAAACCACTCAATCTACAGTGTTCTATTATAGCAGCCCATAATGGACTAAGTTACTTCTCAAGGCCTCAAACTGTTCCTAGGACACTATTAGGAGAATGAGGGCAGACATGACCAGCTAACAACCACACCCTTGTCCATCAGTCTGGGCTAAATATGGTTCAGTTGCTCCTGGATTCTGTCTCCAAGGTAGAAAATTGCACAAGTGAGGATGCCAGGTATAAACTCTTCACAAATCAGGAAAATTCTGGCAGGTTCTTCACATGTGTTCTGAGTAGCTTCCCTCTTTTATGAGGCTTTTATTCCAAAGACAAATTCAACTATTGTTGAAGCTGGTCATCAGGGGTCATCCACAGCCTCACCCGAATGACAACCAGCTATCCTCCTTTCCTACTTGGTAGTAAAACACTTGGTGGAAGTAAATGAAGAAAAGGGCAGAATATTCCTTCCTTACACCACATATAATTAAAATAAGAAGCTCTATGTTGCAGAAGACTAAGACTTGCAACTTAAAGCCGACTCAGAGAAGGATAAAGCATTCATCGTCACTCAGAAAGAGAAAAGATTAGCTCACAAGGACATGTCTCCAAACTGACTCCAAATCTAGGAGTTAGAGATGACTGTGCTACACAGCGTGATCCAAACACCAGCTGAGGCCCCACAGAAAAATCCCCAGGAATCCACAACCAAGGGGCTGGCATTGTAAGAACGTTCAGATTAGCACTCGTGAAAAGAGGCTTACTCCAAGAGACTGGCAGACAGCTTCCACAGCACAGCGTCACTCAGCAAAGGATAGAAAATGAATGAAAAAAGAACACAGGAGGCAGGATGAGAAGGTCAGAGCATGAATCTACAAACATAATGAAATGACAATTAGAAGGCATCCACCTATTGGGGAAAAGGTACAATTTGCCTTTACAAACTCTCTTGTCTTTTTGAATATTTTCATTAATAGCAACTCTTTATTGAGGGTGGAAACAGTTACTGCATTCCTGTCCCAAAAGCTTCGTATGTACTACCTCATTTAACCACTCTTCAAAGTATTATTCCCATTTTTATCCACTGGAAAACCAAGCCTTAGAAGTGAAATAACTTGTTAGAGGTCATACTGGTAATAAGTGATAGACTCAGAATCAAAACTCACGTTCAGGGAATTCCCTAACAGTCCAGTGGTGAGGACTCCATGCTTTCACGGCCAAGGGTCCAGGTTCAATCCCTCGTGAGGAACTAAGATCCCACAAGCCATGCAACATGCTCATCCCCACCCAAAAAGAAAAAAACCTCACATTACCACTAGGTCCACTTCAAATGAACTGTCAATCCATGTGTGGTCACGTGACAGGCTGCCTAACCATGCCATTTGTAGTTTAAAAAAAAAAAAAAGAACAGCAGCAACTGTATGGTGTCATGTATTAATGAAACTGATCTCTCATATGGTTCAAAAACATCTCTAACAATTTCAAGATGGGTTTTCAAAACTATTTTGTAGAAAGCCCATATAAAAAAAAATTTTTTTTTTTTAATGGAACTTCCCTGGAGGTCCAGTGATTAAGACTCTACACTTCCAATGCAGGTTTGATTCCTGGTTGGGAAACTAAGATCCCACAAGCTGAGTATGGAGGCAAAAAAGAAAAAAACAAAAGGCCATTATCAGGATGCCACCCTCAACCGCCACCACTTACACATGCCATTCTAAAAGAGAACAATACTCACTGAGAATTAAGTTCCGGCACACTTATTTTAAAACCATTTTGTTACTTTGCAGTTTTTTAATTACGCTTTTCTCCTGTCAACGAAAACACACCAGGGTTCAAAATTGGCTTCTGCAGAAAAGTAATAGCTGGCATTCAAAGACATCAGGAAAGAGGAAAAGAGCAGGAATCAGAGGACAAAACTCATTCCTGGGCTACCACATCTTTACTCACATACTACCCATTCCCACCACCTGTAAAATGGGGGCAGTAAGTCTTGTCTGTTGTCAATTTTATCCATACAGCACATGTATTAATCTGCAGGTTAAATCCACTAAACACCCAAAAGAAAGGTAAAAATAAGTCTGATACAGCAACAGCTTAAAAACCCAAGGGCCAGGCTTCCATAGTGGCTCAGTGGTAAAGAATCCACCGGCTAGTGGAGGAGATATGAGTTCCATCCCTGGTCCAAGATTACCTGCTGCAGGGCAACTAAGCCCAAGTGCACCGTAACTACCGAGGCTGTGTTCCAGCCCCACGTGCCCTAACTACTGAAGTCCAAGCCCCTAGAGTCCCTGCTCCACAACAAGAAAAGCCACAGCAATGAGAAGCCAGCGCACCACAACTAGAAAGCAGCCCCCACTCTCCATAACTAGAGGGAAAGCCCATGCAGCAATGAAAACCAAGCACAGTCAAAAATAAGTAAAACAATTTTTAATTCCATTTAGAAAAAAGCCCAAGGACCAAGTTCTCAACTGAAGCCACAGACCAAGTCCTGATTCATTCCACACAAATATAAATTCTGATATCCTCCTGTCCTAGCTCCCATCAAAATTCTATCCAATCTCCACATCTGGCTATAATTTTATCAGAAAAGAAACTTGGGTGTGTTGAGAGCTAAAAAGACACAGATACAAAACACATCTTTCACACTGTCTAAACAAACATTGTGTTTATAAATATCAATTTATTCTCTTGGCAAACATGAAAGATTCATTCCTTTTAAGCTTACCTAGTCTAGGTTTAATCTAACTTCCTAAATCCCCAAAAACAGCTTGCTGTTTTGTTTTATTTAGGTCAGAAAGCCAGCTGGACTTGAATTCGAGGCCAAGTATTTTAAAATATTTTAAAAACGAATCTTACATATAAATCATATATTTTAAGTTATTTTAAGGTATCAAACAGCCCTCTAGCTCCTCTAGTGCAAAGGAACCCCCCTACCCCCACTAACCTCGCAGGTGATGGGCATTTCCTGATTACCTTGTTTTTCCCACATGTGGCTCATAGTTCAAATTATTTTCTATTGCTTTCTGTAGCAGATAATTTCAAAGCGAGGATTTCGGGACCACCTGAATCAGAACCACCTGGGGAGAACTGCAAGTACCCATGCCTCAATTTATCCAAAATGCCTGAAAATAATGCCCAGAGATAAACACAACCCTCTGAGTGATTTGAAACACACCAGGGATACGCATGCTGGTAATTTGAAACACACCGAAGTCTCTAACTCCAACTTTACAGGCAAGTATTTCATCTACCTAGGGCAAAGGAAAACACAAGATAGAAGTGGAAATACAACGTGGGTAGCGTTCAATTCCATATGGTAAAGAGACACCAAAATGTCAACCCTGGAGCATCTGGACAAATGAAGAAACTGAGACCGGGAGAAGAGAATAGGGAAGGAAACTAAAACAAGTGAAAAGCCAAAAGCCTGTCTTCGGACCCCCACTGCCTCGTCTCCCGGCATTCAAGGAGGTATCCTGGAGACGTTTTGAGTGGGAAAGATAGGGAAGGCAGCCTTGGGCTGAGAGGCAAGAAACTAGTGAGGAGTCCAGAGCCCACTTACACGTCCCGCTTCAGAGACACTGGTGGGATGTGTAGGGACCCCGTACAGTGCTGGGAAGGCGCCAGGGCTGCTAGAGGGTAGAGACCGGGGCAGCGCCCTGAGCCTCCAGCCCAGGCCCAGGGCCGGGCGGCCTTACTGCCCCTACCTTCGGCTTCCCGCCCGGCAGCCCAGGGGCAGACACAATCCCCACAATTCCAGGCGGCCGCAGCGGCAACCAGCTTCCCGTACGCAGACGCGACGGCTACCGTCAGAACCCGTGAGCGCGCGGCTATTATGTCACTTGCCTCCTCACCCAATTGTCGCCTCCCAGAAGAGCCGACCGGCGTCCCACTGCTTTCCCGCACTCGGAGTTGTTAGCCCCGCCCCCTCGCTTCTGTTAAGTCCCGCCCCCTAGCGTCTACCTGAGCGAACCTCCTGGCGCTTGTTTAGCGCAGTATCCTTCCGCCGGTGTGAGATACTTGCGGGTCCAGTTTCCTTCTAAGTCAGAGAGAAACAGAACTTGGAAGTTTCGTCTCTGATTTCCCAACAGCTTCTTCTTCGCGGAAGAATCATCAGAAAGAAACTAAAGGTGGCACTGCACCAGAAGTCCTGTGATTAAGACTCAGTGCTTCCACTCTAGGGGCATGCGTTCAATGCCTGGTCGAGGAGACTGCAAGCCTCGTGGCCCACACAAAAGAAAGAAAGAAAGAAAGAAACCAGAGGGATAGGGAGTGAAAAAATCAAACTTATATGACTCAGCTGGGATAAAGCAGTAAATGGGCTTCCCTGGTGGCCTGCAAGATGGGAGACCCGCTTCGATCCCTGGGTCGGGAAGATCCCCTGGTGAAGAAAATGGCAACCCACTCCAGTTTTCTTGCCTGGAGAACCCCCATGGACAGAGGAGCCTGGTAGGCTGCAGTCCATAGGGTCCCAAAGAGTTGAACAAGACTGAGCGACTTCACTTTCTTTTCAGTCTCAAACAATAAACAGTCATTTTAGAAAATTCATACAGAATAGGGCACCTGCAAGTCACCTACTTTATATACTTACTATTGTGTGAATTGACAACGACCAATTATTTTAAAAATAAAAGTAGGTAGTCATTCCCTTCTCCAGGGGATCTAGGCTTCAGTGAATACTGCCAGTTTATTAGAAAGACCTATGTAAGGCACTTCACTGGGACTGGGTGGGAAAGGACAGGGAACCGCTCGCTTTTCCCATGGAACACTCAGGAGACAAGTGAGAGTAGCTGGACCCAGGAATAATTCTAGTTTGTGTCACTGCCTAGTACCATGAAGACAGGTAATAAATGTTCAACAAATATTTATTGCATCTGGGAACACTGCAGAGTGAACATATAAATTACAATTGAGCCTGACACAAGTTATAAAAAAGATATTAATAAAGTACTACAAGAGTAAGAAGCTTAAAAATAGAATAAGCTCAAATCTCAGAATTCATACATAAATGCATGAGCCAAGAAAAGAGTCCAGCTGGACAGAGAGCAGCCAACACTCACAGGAGCCTGGCTTCCTTCTTGGGACAGATCTAACCAGGTCAAGTATGTACAGAAGGGAAATTCTGTGTCCCCCAATCTCCAAACCTTTAAAAGCCCTGTTTGAGAGCCACCTTCCCAGGGGAATTAGCTCTGAGCTCAAGCCTATTGAGCTGCTAAAATCAGTGTGCAGGGCTGGGCCTAAGCAGACTGTCTTTATTCTCATGGTCCCAAAACAAGGAGGACCACTGTAAAGGCAGAAAGTTTGAAATCCAGGGATCAGATTGGGTGGTAGGATCCCATTGGTCTCTTCTCTTTGTTTCCCTGTATTACTCTTAGAATTGAGCAGAAGTAAATTTTAAATTTCCTTTTAAATAAGTAAACAACGACTAAAAATGCCTTCTCTCCCTTAAAGCTCTGTTGGAGAGTTTCCAAGTTCCCTTTTCTGCTCCCCAGAAGAGCAACACCTTTGAAAGGTAAAGGGCATGAGGAACCCTCAGGAAAAGAAAGAAAACCACAGCACCCACCCCAGGGCCCTAGCTAGGCAGAGATTTATATGTTCAACCGCCTTCCTTAACAAGCAAAATGCATGAGTGGAGCATTTCTCCTCTGACCAACCTTTTTCAGTCTCCCACAAGCCTGATGCCTAGCTGTGTGAAAGCTTCCTGGCATCAGGAATTGGCTCACTGGTCTCTCTGGGTGGCCCTGGAATGCTGAGTGTCAGGAGTTGGAGCCCTAGCTCCCTGTCTCACCACCCTATTCTGTTGCTTCCCTCCTCTCTGTGTGCCCCCCAATCCCAGCTCTCACCATAAACTTTAAATACTGCTGCCAGCAATCATTTCTGGACTCTAGACATGTTATTACTTGAATCTTATGAACCTGAACATGAGTACCAAGCTACATGCCAGCAATTGGCTGTGAGGATACAGCTATGATACTATCTGACCTGTTCTTACCCTCAAAGAGCTCAAAGTCAGATGAGAGATTCAGAAATGTAAACAGATCAAATCAACCCAGTCCAGCAAGGGCCATAAAACAGAAATATTAACAAAAAGCTATAAGAATAAGCCCACTCTGTTCACACTGCTATCTATCTTTCCAGATCCCTTATGTGAATAAAACTCTTTCACATTCGTCATCTTGTTTCTTTCAGACAGCCCTATGAGGCAGATGGGGCCGATTTTTATCCCCATTTTACAAATAAAAGAAAAATTCTTCTCTCTGAACTCTTCTGAGCTGTGCTGTCCAACGCAGTAGCCAATAGCCACGTGTACTATTTAGTTTAAATTAATCAAAATTAAATAAAATTTAAAATTCGGTTTCTTAGTCACACTGGTCACATTTCAAGTGCTCAAGAACCACATGTGGCTAATGTCTACCATATTAGACAGTGCAGATTATGAAACATATCATTGCTAAAAGTGCTATTGGACAACCGTGCTTTAGAGATCCCGAGAGCCTGAGAGGCAATGCAAGGGCAGGAGTGTGAAGCAGAGAGAGCTCTCTGCATTCCTGGAAAAGTAAATCAAGAGCCAACATGGAAGAAGCAAGAAGCTGATGGGGTACTTCCGAGGAGACCAAGAGGAACTGGCCATCAGAGCCAGGGTTCTCTACTTCCTGGGCTGCACTTAACTGGAGTAGATGGCACAGGCAAGGCAGGGCAAAGACCAGACGACCTCTGCCCTGAGACCTGTGTGTGCCCTGGCACACTTAAGCCCGTAAACAGATTCCTTGGTGGCAGTCAGAAATTTTAGATCTCTCTATCCCAGGAGACATCAAGAACCCCCAGTGTCTGTGCTTTGCTCTGTCTCTGATGCATTCCTGAAAAGGAAAATTTTAAAAACAGTGTTTTCAGCCCCTGTGAAAGGCTTGTGAGGCCTCTGGATAGCAACCTCCTACCTGCTAGAAGGCTCTGGCACCTCCGGGGCGGGGGGGGGGGGGGGCGGGGGGGGGGCTGACCAGAAAAAAGGTCAGTAAATTTAAGCTGCATTTGCTTTCAGCTGAACAGGCCTCTCTGGCTCAAAGGGAAAACATGCAAAAGAAGAGACTTAGAAGACAGACCAGATTTCAAAGGGTTCTCAGCAAATAACTTCCACTGAGGTCAAAGTTAAAACCCAGGAACCCCAAGGAACACCTTCAACCACACACCTACTGAAGTACACAGACATCTGACACAAATAAACTGCCTACAGTCACTCACAAAGGCATCAAATCACAGGAACACACACACAGTTAGGGCAGCCACAGCTATAGCTGCATAACAAACCATCCACATTTATTTCACAATTTGGGCAGGGCTTGGTAGGGAAGAACAGGGTACTGTGCACTGTCCCCTGGGGGTGGCTCCACTAAGGCATGGTGCTCACTTACATGGCTGGCAGGTAGGACCTCAGCTGGGGATGTCAGCCAAGACACTGATAAGTGACCTCTCTCTGTAGCTCCTTGGCCTCCTCACAACTTGGTGGCTGGTTTCCAAGAATGAGCATCCCAAGAGAACCAAGCGTTAAGGTGCCTGGTATTTTTATGATCTAGCCTCAGAAGTCACGTAGCATCATTTCTGCCACACTCCATTGTTTGAGGGAGTCACAGAGGTCTGCCTACATTTGAGGAGAAGGAAGGGGAGCCCACCTCTCAATGGGAGGAATGTCACCATCATCTTGTAAAGAGAACATGTGGGATGGGGTATATCATGGCAGCCACCTCTGGAGAATACAGTTGGCCACAAGCCCCATACCCTGGCACAAACACCCATACTTGTGCACCCAGATTACACATCCAGATTCGTAATACACACTGCACACATACATGTTTACATGTATAGATAAATTTAAAACATCCTGCATTTACATATATGAACTCTGTTACATATGGATATGCACATTGCCACAGACACATTTCTCTATAATTACACAAGTAGACATATCTAGTGAAACATGCAAACATATACGTATAAAGTAGCCTTGAAAGCCAATCAGAGACCCTAGGGAAACCAGACTGGTGACAAATGGAGTATAACCTAGATGTCAGCTGTCCCCTCATTCTGCTCCATTTCCCCACCAAGGAGCCATACTGCAAAAGCATCAGGGTGAAATGCAGGATATAGTGAAGGCATTGTAGGGCAGTAGGGGAGGACATGAACACCACACACCCTGCAACAGACAACCTGACAGCCTACCTGAGCCATTTTCCCCCACCTTCATGTACATGCCTCACCTATGTCACCTCCATGCATTGTATTTTACTATTTTCTTTCCTTTGCACAGTACCCAGTCATCTAGTTTATACCTCTGTCTCCTAGATTTTCCCTCAAGCTTCCAAATTCCTCACCCACCCCTTAACCATACAGTTCAGGTTTGCCCAGGCCCATAGTAAAGGACTGATGTAAAGACAAACAGGCAGAACCGGAACTGGAACTAAGTGGTCTGAAAACAGGCTACTCTTTCATCTTTCCTTCTCACGGACCACTTGTTCTCTTACTCTTGACATCTGCATCACACTGAGATGTCTAACTGGCCAAGACAGTTTAACTGTACATTCCAAATTTGGGGCAATCCTGGTTGACTGTAATAGTTCATTGCAGTCTCCACGGCCCACCTCTGGAAGAACCCTAAGAATCAGGCCACTGCAGGTCCACTGTAGGGCAGGGAGCCCATGTGGACCTGCTACTGGTCCAGGCTGTGCCTACCCCTATACAAGGGCCATGCAAGGTGCTGCAGGAGGGATGGTGTCTGCTACAAGGGAATCCTGGGCATGGTGGGTACAGTGACTGACCACACCAACACAGACCTGGGTCAGCAAGCCAATGATGGAAGAACACTTCCCTCCTCTGACATTGGCCCCAGTAAAGGTCTCCAAGCACCAAAGCTTTGGGAGATCACATGTGGAGAATAAGGCCTGCCATGTGGCATGTCACAGAACACTGGATAATTAAATCCAATATCGCTGTTAGCAGAGAGCCTAGGTTTGGGGTTGTGGAGTAATTTAGGAACAGACTTTGAAATCAAACAGACATTTTAAGTCCCGACTGCTCCTCACTGGCTCGGCAAGTTGCTTTAACCTTAACCAATATCAGAGGTGTGTTTCCTTATTTGTAAAAAGGATATAATATTAGTACTCACCTCAATAATTGTTATGGAGATTAAATAGGATAATATATATAAAGCATTCAGGCTGGTGCTTAGCACAGTAACTGCTGAGTAGTTCTTAGCTATTAGTACCATTCTTTTCCATGCCTGTTGGCTACACAGACATTGTGCTAGAGGCTGAGCAAAGTTACATGACACAAATATATACTCGTGGGTACTTACAGACTCACACAGGGATCCTGCTTTATATCCTACTTATATTCTAAGTAATTATCCCACTCCCAGATGTACACACACTACACATGCATTATACATCATGCTCAGAATGTATAGGAGGTTTTGTGGAAAGGTTGGAAGAAGAGGTATTACTCAGGCAGACAAATCCTCCCTCCTGTCAAAAATGAGACACATAAAAATTAAAGGTATGGCAATGCCTCTGGGACAGAGGGTTTCAAGAGGGCTCTTCCAGGGAAAAGGATACTACATTTTCTGAGTTGGGTAAGAGTGACAAGTTGAATGTGATTTCTCTCAGCAGTGTTTTTATTACTCCATATGTTGGAGCACACAACGGGCCAACTCAGGTGACAAGGGGCTGGCCACATGCAACTAATCATTCTTATTTGTTTACCTAGTGTGGTTTCTCATTTCCCGATGGCCTCTGCAGAGATGCCTAGGGTGGGAGGAATTGGCACCAAGATCATTATGGAATTATGAGACCCACCATTAGAGCCACTATGGAGAAATTAATCTTCCCTGGCTAGAATTTCACTACATGGCCATAGTGCACCCTACTAATGTCTGTTCCTCAGGAACTGAGCTGAGGAGTGGGGTAAGGTTGAAGGGTCCTTCCCCATCTCCTGGGGATCTAGGGGTTCTGGCCTTGTCCACTCCTCATCCTAAGGAACAATGACAATAATGACAACCTAAAGTTAAACAGAACTTTACAGTTTATAACACTTTCTCAGATTCACTATACCATTTAATTCACTATACCATTATCTCACAGGAATCCTGTGAGATACAGGATACATTGTCCCTCATTAACCAAAAAGGAAACTAAAGTTCAAACACTCTGAGAGATACGACACAGTAGAGAAGACCCACGGTAGTCCCAAAATGGAACATATGGAAAGGAGTGCTTCTAAGAGTTCAATTAGACCTCAGCCTTGATCAAGCTTCAAATCTAACATTTTTTATTACAAATAGCTCAGATTTTATCTACCAGAGTATATCCATTAGTTAACAAACTTACTGAGTTCATATGCCAGGTGGTGTGCCAAGAGCTGGCAATATAATGGTGAGTGAGCTGACTTAGTCCTCAAGTTAATTAAGGAAAGTCTTAACGTTTTTGCATTCCTGTCATTCAGAGGTGGGTTATATTTGCCCTCCCTTTGAATCTGGCTTGGCCTGGGACTGCTTTGACCAATGGGGCATAGAAAAGGTGACACTCTCCAATTATAAGCCCTCTTTGAGAGTTTCCTTTTTGGTATTTTGGATATCTGAGCCATTCTTACTAAAGTCCAATCACCCTGAGGGATAGACAGTGTGGACAGGGGCCCAGCTGAACCCAGGCTTCCAGCCATCTTACCAAGGTACCAGATATATGAGTGACGCCTTCTTGGACCCTCTCGACCGGACTAGCTTCTAGCTGAATGCCACTGAGCAGTGCCAGTTAATATCACATGGAAGAATCATCCAACAAAACCTCTCCTGAAATCCTGATGCATAAAATCATGAGATGTAACAAAATGGGTGTTTTGGCAAACCTTTTCTATAAAGGGCCAGATAGTAAGTACTTTAGGCTTTGTGGGCCATGTACCATCTCTGTCACATATTTTTCTTTTTGGGGGGTTTCTTTTATAACCCCTTAAAAATGTGAAAAAAAAAAATTCTTAGTTGTTCAGTTATACAAAAACAGGTGGTAGGCTATATCTGGCACCAGGATCGTACTAAGCCAGCCTCTGCTGTTGGCCACTAAGGTTTGGAGTAGTTTGTTACTTAAAAATAGCTAACTAGAGCAGTCCATTCCTTCATGCATCTAGAAGACTTCAAGGAAGACAACATAAAACAAAACAAAAAAAGTTACTAATTAATCAAACTGCTACACATGCTCCAGGTGCCATGGGACTTTAACATCACTGATCAGTTCAGTTCAGTTTAGTCGCTCAATTGTATCTGACTGCGACCCCATGAATAGCAGCATGCCAGGCTTCTCTGTCCATCACCAACTCCCGGAATTTACCCAAACTCATGTCGATTGAGTCAGTGATGCCATCCAACCATCTCATCCTCTGTCGTCCCCTTCTCCCGCCTTCAATCTTTCCCAGCATCAGGCTCTTTTCAAATGAGTCAACCCTTTGCATCAGGTGGCCAAAGTATTGGAGTTTCAGCTTCAGCATCAGTCCTTCCAATGAATACCCAGGACTGATCTCCTTTAGGATGGACTGGTTGGATCTCCTTGCAGTCCAAGGGACTCTCAAGAGTCTTCTTCAACATCACAGTTCAAAAGCATCAATGGCTCACCACAAAAGCAACATTTATACTGAGAGTTAAAGGATGACTAGAAGTTTGCAGGTGAAAAGAAACAAAGGAGAATATACTGGGCCCACCGTTTTGGATCAGTGTGGGACTCTCTGAAGGGCAGTGCTAGTTTCAGAGCCCTCTCTTGGATTGACCAATGACTTCGTCCTCCATCCAATCTTCTTCTGCCTCCTCTCTTTCATAAATATTGTTCCCTAATAACATCTGGAACCCTGAACTCTGTCTCAGTTCCTTTCTCTGGATAACCCAACCCATGACACTTGCTAAAACAAAAAGAGAATTTACTGACTCATGTAAGCAGAGAGTCCACAGGTATACTCCTGAGTTTCAACAGAGGGAGACTTAGAGCTCCAACTAGGGTGACCAATGTGGAACAAAGGATTTTCAGTCCTAAAACCAGGAAAATCACACACAAACTCCAATGTATAACCAGGTCTTAAGGACTTCCCTGATAGTCCAGTGGTTAAGAATCTGCCTGCAAGGAGATCAAACCAGTCAATCCTAAAGGAAATCAGTCCTGAATATTCATTGGAAGGACTAACGCTAAAGCTGAAGCTCTAATACTTTGGCCACCTGATGCGAAGAACTGACTCATTGGAAAAGACCCTGAGGCTGGGAAAGATTGAAGGCAGGAGGAGAAGGGGATCACAGGGGATGAGATGGTTGGATGGCATTACCAATATGATGGATATGAGTTTGAGCAAGCTCCGGGAGTTGGTAATGGACAGGGAAGCCTGGTGTGCTGCAGTCCATGGGGTCGCAGAGTCATATACAACTGAGCTACTGAATTGAACTGAATATTGTACAGTTATCACCATTATCTAATTCCAAAACATCTTCAGCAGCTCAAAGAGAAACCCCACACCCATTAGGGATCATTCCCCATTCTCCCTCCCTCCAATCTCTGGCAGTCATGAATGTACTTTCCATCTCTATAGATTTATCAATTCTCTATATTTCATATAAATGTAATCATAAAATATATGACCCGTCTTCTTTCACTTAACACAGTGTTTTCAAGTTTCATCCACATTGTAGCATGAACTAGTGCTTCATTCCTTTTTGTGGCTGAATAATATTACCTTTCTATGAATATACCAACATTTTGTTTATCCACACATCAGATGATGGACATTTGGATTGTTTCCATCTTTTTATTGTTATGAATAATGCTGCTATGAACATTTACATACAAGTTTTTATTTGAAGACCTGTTTTCAATTCTCTTAGGTATATACCTAGGAGTAGAATTGCTGGGTCATATGGTAACTATCAACGTCCCCATTTTTTAATCAATCATTGTGGCCTAATCATAGCAAATACACTCTTCCAACAACACAGGAGAAGACTCTACACATGGACATCACCAGATGGTCAACATCGAAATCAGATTGATTATATTCTTGGCAGCCAAAGATGGAGAAGCTCTACACAGTCAGCCAAAACAAGACCAGGAGTGACTGTGGCTCAGATAATGAACTCCTTGTTGCCAAATTCAGACTTTGAAAGTAAGGAAAGTAAGGAAAACCACTAGACCATTCGGGTATGACCTAAATCAAATCCCTTACAATTATACAGTGGAAGTGAGAAATAGATTTAAGGGACTAGATCTGATAGACAGAGTGCCTGATGAACTATGGACAGAGGTTCATGACATTGTACAAGAGCCAGGGATCAAGACCATTCCCAAGAAAAAGAAATGCAAAAAAGCAAAAGGCCTATCTGAGGAGGCCTTACAAATAGCTGTGAAAAGAAGAGAAGTGAAAAGCAAAAGAGAAAAGGAAAGATATATCCATTTGAATGCAGAGTTCCAAAGAATAGAAAGGAGAGATGAGAAAGCCTTCCTCACTGATCAGTGCAAAGAAATAGAAGAAAATAGAATGGGAACAACTAGAGCTCTCCTCAAGAAAATTAGAGATACCAAGGGAACATTTCATGCAAAGATGGGTTCGATAAAGGACAGAAATGGTATGGACCTAACAGAAGCAGAAGATATTAAGAAGAGATGGCAAGAACACACAAAAAAGATCTTCACGATGCAGATAATCATGACGGTGTGATCTCTCACCTAGAGCCAGACATCCTAAAATGGGAAGTCAAGTGGGCCTTAGGAAGCATCACTATGAACAAAGCTAGTGGAGGTGATGGAATTCTAGCTAACCCATTTCAAATCCTAAAAGATGATGCTGTGAAAGGGCTGCACTCAATATGCCAGGAAATTTGGAAAACTCAGCAGGGGCCACAGGACTGGAAAAGGTCAGTTTTCATTCCAATCTCAAGAAAGGCAATGCCAAAGAATGCTCAAACTACCACACAATTGCACTCATTTCACACTCTAGTAAAGTAATGCTCAAAATTCTCCAAGCCAGGCTTCAACAGTACATGAACCATGAACTTCCAAATGTTCAAGCTGGATTTAGAAAAGGCAGAGGAACCAGAGATCAAATTGCCAACATCTGTTGGATCATCGATAAAGCAAGAGAGTTCCAGAAAAACATCTATTTCTGTTTCATTGACTATGCCAAAGCCTTTGACTGTGTGGATCACAACAAACTGGAAAATTCTGAAAGAGATGGGAATACCATACCACCTGACCTGCCTTTTCAGAAACCTTTATGCAGGTCAGGAAGCAACAGTTAGAACTGGACATGGAACAACAGACTAGCTCCAAATAGGAAAAGAAGTATGTCAAGGGTGTATCTTGTCACCCTGCTTATTTAACTTATATGCAGAGTACATCATGAGAAACGCTGGGCTGGAGGAAGCACAAGTTGGAATGAAGACTGTAGGAGAAATATCAATAACCTCAGATATGCAGATGACACCACCCTTATGGCAGAAAGCGAAGAAGAACTAAAGAGCCTCTTTATGAAAGTGAAAGAGGAGAGTGAAAAAGTTGGCTTAAAGCTCAACATTCAGAAAACAAAGATCATGGCATGTGGTCCCATCACTTCATGGCAAATAGATGGGGAAACAGTGGAAACAGTGAGAGACTTTATTTTGGGGGGCTCCAAAATCACTGAAGATGGTGACTGCAGCCATCAAATTAAAAGACGCTTACTCCTTGGAAGGAAAGTTATGACCAACATAGCATATTAAAAAGAAGAGACATTACTTTGCCAACAAAGGTCCATCTAGTCAAAGCTATGGTTTTTTCAGTAGTCATGTATGGATGTGAGAGTTGGACTATAAGGAAAGCTGAACGCCGAAAAATTGATGCTTTTGAACTGTGGTGCTAGAGAAGACTCTTGAGAGTCCCTTGGACTGCAAGGAGATCCAACCAGTCCATCCTAAAGGAGATTAGTCCTGGGTTTTCATTGAAAGGACTGATGCTGAAGCTGAAACTCCAATACTTTGGCCACCTGATGCAAAGAACTGACTCATTTGAAAAGAGCTAATGCTGGGAAAGATTGAAGGTGGGAGGAGAAGGGGATGACAGCAGATGAAATGGTTGGATGGCATCACCAACATGATGGACATGAGTTCGAGCAAGTTCCGAGAGCTGGTGATGGACAGGGAAGGGTGGCATGCTGCAATCCATGGGATCACAAAGAGTCGGACATGACTGAGCAACTGAACTGAACTGTGGCCTGGAGAACAGAATGGTCTGATTGATTTAAACCTGAGTCACGGGCTCTAATCCTGGTGCTGAAGTTGGAGTCAGCTTCACTAGAACAACATGGACTGAAGAGAGAATGATGTTTCACCAGAAGGAAATGTGAAACAGCTAGCAGATGGTGGGTGAATGGGCTCTAGGGCTCTAGGCAGCAAGTCTACAGATGACCCCTGTAAATAACTACTTTTTGGCAAGCTTACTATGAACCAAGCACTGTCCTAAGTACATGCATTATCTCCTTTATCCCTGATATCAGCTTCATAAGGGCTGTACTATTATTCTTCTTTCACAGATGAGGAAACTGAGTCTCAGCAAAGTTGAGGAAGTTGCCCAAGTTTGGGTATCTGGGAGGTGGGAATTTGAACCCAGGTCTGATTGCAAAGTGTCAGAGGAAAAAAAAAAAATAGATTTTTAGTTATTTTAAAATGCTCAAGGCTCTTTTACTTCATTTGCCCAACATTTTTATAATCATTGTAGAAGAGTTTGTGTAACCAAAAATTTCCTTTTACATCGAGAAAAGGGAAGAACAGGTTTTATAATGAAAAAAATCACAGTTGACAATTTTTTCCTTCAGATTTCCAAGTAAGCTTCCAGTTTAGTCAGATACTGCATCACTGGCATTGAAATTAAGCAGTTATACTTCTCAGAAAGGCTCCATGCTTCTTGTAACCAACCATCTTTTTCAAACTGGTCTAGCAGAAATTCAGCTAAATTTTTCTTGTCATGAGATTAGGAAATGCAGAACTCCACATCAGGCTCTTAATCTCTTTCAGGCATGACTTATAAGAATTCTTATCACAGGCTGTTCTGCCATCCTAATGGTGAAGACCTGTGGCCAGGGATCTCTGACTCCTTACTTTCTGCTCCAGTAGACCAGAGCTTGAACAGTGTGAGGTGGGTGGGACAGAAGATGTGAGGTAGCTGAAGAGTTGAAGGGATATATAAGGAGCTGCATTTCATTGGTCTGACAACCATCGCCAAATCCAAAAGGCCAGTCTTGGGAACAGCAAGGCAGAATAACTTCATATTATGCTGCAAATTGTATTAAGCTTCATACTAAGCTTCAGGCTTACAGCACCACACTGACATCTTAAGAGACCTCTTCCCACCACTTTCTCCTCCCCAGTACACACACATCCTCACCAAAGCAACTTGCATCCTAAGCCCTTGAAAGATTTACTGCCAGTACCACAGACAAATTAGTGAACGCCTGGGCAGTTGTTTCCAAAGACAGGATGCTCATTTGCATGAGGAGTTGCATGTCATTTGCATTATATTGCAAGTAATTTGCATATCATGTCTGTCCTGTCAAAATGCACATAAATCCTTTATACTTTTGCTTTTTTATTTTCTAAAAAGGACTACGCCTCCACATCCTGCCCAGACTGTCTGGTAAAATTACAAGTTGAGTATTCCTGGCTTGATTGTGAAAAGCCTCACATGCCATGCTAAGGAGATCTCAAACTTAGTGAATCCCCAAGGATATCAGAAACCAGTTTGAGATGCTTCATTCATTCGTTTATTCACAACAAATCTTTACTGAACACCTATGATGTACCAGACACCGCAGTGGGTGTGGGGATATATCTATGAACAATGAGATAAAAATAATTACAACATTAAAAGTTAAATGCCAAAAAGAAAAAGTTAAATGCTGTCATTTCAGAAGATCACTTGGCATGAACCCAATCAATAAGTGCAAACAAACACTAAAATCTCCAAGTGTTTGGTTAAAAGGTAGTCATCTGGGTATTACAGACTTTGCTTATGTTTTTAAATTAATTCTGAAATTAAATAAGAAATTTCTTAAAGGGTACTGAAGACCCCAGAGAATACATGCCCAGTGATCCATGAATCCCAGGTCTGAGACACATTGATTGGAGAGTCATTAAAAAATTTAAACAAGGAAATGACCTGGGTTTGTGTCTTAGATCATTCTGGCAACTACATGGGGGGTGGAGGGGCTGGAAGCAGTTTCAGGTCAGAGGCTAAAAGATCAGTGAGACACTTCAATAGCCTGAGTGTGATTCAGATGTGGCACTGTCCATATTGCCAGCCTCAAGAACCCTGGATTCCTCAAAGGCATCTGTCTGAAATCAAGTCACACCACTTACATCATGGCTTCAGAAGTTTTACATAACAATTCATGCAATCTCAGAGTGGGATCACAACATACATCATTCACTTGAAAAGTCAGCTCTAGACATGTCTATCCAAACTCTCATAGGTAGCCATACTGTAAGTGGAAGATTCTTCTCAACTCTTCCATCACCCAGCTCTCAACTGACTCTAGTGTCTCTCTTCATCTTTTAAACTCTGGGACTCCAAATACATCATGCTTTAATTTTGTGGAGCAATTCAACTTCTATCTCAAAATGGAGTGTTTGAAAACAAAGAGCCCTTCAGTTTCAGAACCTATTATTTAGAAGATAATAAATGAAATAGAAAAGAAAATCTTCCCTTAGGAAAAATCTAGTAACATCATAAGCACAGAAATCGAAACTTTAATCAGAAATCTTCCAGCAAACAAAAGCCCAGGACCAGACGGCTTCATAGCTGAATTCTACCAAAAATTTAAAGAAGAGCTAACACCTATCCTACTCAAACTCTTCGAGAAAATTGCAGAGGAAGGTAAACTTCCAAACTCATTCTATGAGGCCAACATTACCCTAATACCAAAACCAGACAAAGAATCCACATAAAAAAGAAAACTACAGGTCAATATCACTGATGAACATAGATGCAAAAATTTTTAACAAAATTCTAGCAAAGAGAATCTAACAACATATTAAAAAGATCATACATCATGACCAAGTGGGCTTTATCCCAGGAATGCAAGGATTCTTTGACATCTGCAAATCAATCAATGGGATACACCACATTAACAAATTGAAAGATAAAAACCATATGATTATCTCAATAGATGTAGAGAAAGCCTTTGACAAAATTCAACATCCATTTATGATAAAAACCCTCCAGAAAGCAGGAATAGAAGGAACATACCTCAATATAATAAAAGCCATATATGATAAACCCACAGCAAACATTATCCTCAGTGGTGAAAAGTTGAAAGCATTTCTCCTAAAGTCAGGGAACAAGACAAGGGTGTCCACTTTCACCACTACTATTCAAAATAGTTTGGGAAGTTTTAGCCACAACAATCAGAGAAGAAAAAGAAATAAAAGAAATCCAGATTGGAAAAGAAGAAATAGAACTCTCATTGTTTGCAGATGACACGATCCTCTACATAGAAAACCCTAAAGACTCCACCAGAAAATTGCTAGAGCTAATCAATGAATATAGTAAAGTTGCAGGATATAAAATTAACACAGAGGAAAAAAAAAAATTAACACACAGAAATCCCTTGCATTCCTATACAGTAACAATGAGAAAACAGAAAGAGAAATTAAGGAAACAATTCCATTCACCATTGAGACAAAAAGAATAAAATACTTAGGAATAAACCTACATAAAAAAACAAAAGACCTATATATAGAAAACTATAAAACACTGATGAAAGAAATCAAAGATGACACAAATAGGTGGAGAAATATACCATGTTCATGGATTGGAAGAATCAATATAGTGAAAATGAGTATACTATCCAAAGCAATCTATAGATTCAATGCACTCCCTATCAAGCTACCAGTGGTATTTTTCAGAGAACTAGAACAAATAATTTCACAATTTGTATGAAAATACAAAAAACCTTGAATAGCCAAAGCAATCTTGGGAAAGAAGAATGGAACTGGAGGAATCAACCTGCCTGACTTCAGACTATACTACAAAGCCACAGTCATCAAGACAGTGTGGTACTGGCACAAAGACAGAAATATAGATCAATGGAATAAAATAGAAAGCCCAGAGATAAATCCATGCACCTATGGACACCTTATCTTCGACAAAGTAGGCAAGAATATACAATGGAGAAAAGACAATCTCTTTAACAAGTGGTGCTGGGAAAACTGGTCAACCACTTGTAAAAGAATGAAACTAGAACACTTTCTAACACCATACACAAAAATAAACTAAAAATGGATTAAAGATATAAACGTAAGGCCAGAGACTATAAAACTCCTAGAGGAAAATATAGGCAAAACACTCTGACATAAATCACAGCAGAATCTCCTATGACCCACCTCCCAGAGTAATGGAAATAAAAGCAAAAGCAAACAAATGGGGCCTAATTAAACTTAAAAGCTTTTGCACAATGAAGGAAACTATAAGCAAGGTGAAAAGACAGCCTTCAGAATGGGAGAAAATAATAGCAAACAAAGCAACTGAGAAGGAATTAATCTCAGAATATACAAGCAGCTCCTGCAGCTCAATTCCAGAAAAATAAATGACCCAATCAAAAAATGGGCCAAAGAACTAAACAGACATTTCTCCAAAGAAGACACACGGATGGCTAACAAACACATGAAAAGATGCTTAACATCACTCATTATAAGAGGAATGCAAATCAAAACCACAATGAGGTGCCATCTCACGCCAGTCAGAATGGCTGCTATCAAAGAGTCTACAAACAATAAATACTGGAGAGGGTGTGAAGAAAAAGGAACCCTCTTACACTGTTGGTGGGAATGCAAACTAGTACAGTTACTATGGAGAACAATGTGGAGATCCCTTAAAAAACTGGAAATAGAACTGCCATAGCAGTTCTATTAAGAGATCCCTTAAAAAACTGGAAATAGAACTGCCATAGAACGACCCAGCAATCCCACTGCTGGGCATACACACTGAGGAAACCAGAATTGAAAGAGACACGTGTACCCCAATGTTCATTGCAGCACTGTTTACAATAGCTAGGACATGGAAACAACTTAGATGTCCATCAGCAGACAAATGGAAAAGAAAGCTATGGTACATATACACAATGGAATACTACTCAGCCATTGAAAAGAATGCATTTGAACCAGTTCTAATGAGGTGGATGAAACTGGAGCCTATATACAGAGTGAAGTAAGTCAGAAAGAAAAACACCAATATAGTATACTAACACATATATATGGAATTTAGAAAGATGGTAATGATGACCCTATATGTGAGACAGCAAAAGAGACACAGACATAAATAACAGTCTTTTGAACTCTGTGAGAGAAGGCGAGGGTGGGAGGTGAGGGTGGGATGATTTCAAAGGGTAGCATTGAAACATATATATTATCATATGTGAAAGAGATTGCCAATCCAGGTTCGATGTATGAGACAGGGTGGTCAGGTCTGGTGCACTGGGGTGACCCTGGGGGATGGGATGGGGAGGGAGGTGGGAGGGGGGGTTCTGGATGGGGAACACATGTGCACCCATGGCTGATTCATGTTGATGTTTGGCAAAAGCCACTACAATATTGTAAAGTAATTAACCTCCAATTAAAATTAATTAATTAATTTTTAAAAAAGAAAAGAAAAATCTAGCAAGAACCTTATGAAGAGCAATAGCTCTGTAATAGACAGAAGAGACAGAGATAGTGGAGGGAGAATCAGGACTATAGGGAGGAAAGGAAGCCCATGAAAGTGAAAATTGCTCAGTCGTATCTAACTCTTTGTGACCCCATTGCCTATACAGTCCATGGAATTCTCCAGTCCAGAATACTGGAATGGGTAGCCTTTCCCTTCTCCAGGGGATCTTCTCAACCCAGGGATCGAACCTAGGTCTCCCACATTGCAGGTGGATTCTTTACCAGTTGAGCCACAAGGGAAGCCCACCTTGGGCTTTTAACCCAGGTTTTTTATGTTAGTATACAGGTCTGGTTTTTAACCAGACCCTATTTAGATATCTCTGAACTTCTAAGTCAAACAATCCACCCTAACCATGTGACCAAGACCTAAAGAGAGCTGTTTCTGGCCTACCTGTTGAATCTTTGTACTTTACTCAGGGTAGGGACTTACCTGGCAGTCCAGTGGTTAAGACTCCATGCTGCTAATGTAGGGGGCTCAGGTTTGATCTTTGGTTGGGGAACTAAGATCCCACATGCCCCACAGCTCGGCCGAAAAAAAGAGAAACAATCTAGGGTAATGCCAACCAAAAAGAGGAAAAAGGTAATGGACAGGAGCCCAAAAAGAAGTACGTAGCAGAAAACAGAAGAAAGAGGGAGCCAGCAATGTAGAACATAACAGAGAGGCGAAGTATAAAGAAAACTGGAGAAAAGTCATTGGAACTAGCAATTAAGGTGACCAAAGGAGCAGTTTTATGGGAGACACTTCAATTACTCACCTCAAAGCTATTTTCCCACCCTTCTTCCTTATTGACAAGGACTATCTCCCACTATAGGGGCTCAAAAAAATGCTGGATAATTTCTCAGTACATCTTCCTCCACTCCTTTAAACCTAAGGGTAGACAAGTGCCCTAGTTCTGGGCACTGGCACTTGAGAATGAGCCTGGAAGCTTATGGAAAAGACTATCCTTTTCAATACAATAGATATCTTCAATCCCCTCCTTTCCTGCCTTGAAAGTTGTATGTGAGCTCATGTTGTTCAGCGCTGTAGCTGCCATCTTAGGAATACGAGAGGACAAGCCCAAGAATGGAACAAACACCCTGAGGAAGGGAAATGAAAAAAGTCTGGATATTTTTCTTTTTTTTCGGGAGGTGGGGGGCTGACAAACCAAGTGCCGCAGCAGTGAAAGTGCCGAATCCTAACCACTGGACCACCACAGGACTCTCCAAGGCTTGGATCCTTCATGACATTATTGAGTGGCTAAATTACTCGAACCTAAAGCTACTTATCTCTGGATTTCTTGTTATGTGAGATAAATAAATGTTCTTACTGCTTAAATCACTGTTAATCAACTATTTCATTATTTACAATCATGATACATTGTGAACATGGCAGCCAGAATTACATTTACTGAGGAGGGAATGGAAAACAAGAAACTAAAGATTCTTAGTGTTATCCATTCATTTCCAAATGCCAATTAATGAACTGGCTGCATTAAAATTACAGAAGGAGATTTCTAAAAATACAATTTTCTGTCCTGTATTCCTAGAATGCTCTGATTCAGTAAATTCAGCACAGAGCTCAGGGTTCTTGCTTTTTGATAAGAGCCCCAACCGGTATACCATTTTGGAAAGTTGTTGGCACTTTCTTATAAAGTTAAACATACAAACATATACCTATCCTATAACCTACAATTCCACTCCTACATATTTACCCAGGAAAAAGAAAAATATATGTCCACAAAAAGATGTGTATGAGAATATCCACAGCAACCTTATTCATAATAGCTGAAACTGGAAACAAGCCCAAATAACCATAGCTGGAGAACGAAAGGGATCAAGGGCTGGGGATGATTACAAAGATAACCAAGGGACATTGGAGTCCTGACCACAACTGAAAATCAGACACTGGAGCCAATGAGCACGGTTCTATGGTTTTCTCTAGTAGCCTGGAGGCAGGAGCAGAAAAAATGAATGTTGTCCAAACTATGTGTGGAAATTAAAATGGTAGGAACAAAATGACAGGAGGCAAAGGAACTAGAGGCAGTGATGAGAATGGAGGAAAAGTGACTTATTTTTGTGTAACAATGCTTTTTTTTTTCCCCACACTTTGGTGCTTATAGGAACTTAGTTCCTCAAGTAGGGATTGAATCCACACTCTTGACAATGAAAGCATGAATCCTAATTACTGGGCCACCAGGGAATTCCCTGTATGAGACTGCTTATGAAACACCCCTGTCCAGGTTTCCTTTATTCTGTCCCCTGTAGCTCTGCCCTCCGTGCATTTCCTGACTCTTCTACCTTGGAATCAAAAGCAGGAAAAGCAGACAACCCACTTTGCACACTGGGATTGAGGCTTAGAGGACAGAAAGTAGGAAAGGTCAGTGTCAGTGTTGAGGAAAGTCAAGCAAAAGCTGAGGGCAAGGCAGAGATGCCCCTGAGATGTTCAGTCTACCAGGGTACCCCAGAAAGGGCAGAGGCAAATCTGGAGTTTGTGTGGCAGCCAAGGAGGTTGACCCTGCTCTCACTGAGGGTCTGAGGAGCTGTCATCTATGAGATAACTGGTAGCCTGAAAAACTAATTGGCCTGCTCCAGACAAGAGATAAAAGGAAAATTCTGTCCAAGCAGGTGTCACACTAATTTGGCAGAAGGCTGGGTTTTGATTTGCATATGTCAACATCCTCTTCCCATCTTCCCTCTCCCTCAGTCAGGCTGGTTTCAAGCTGCTCCCTGGGGAAGAGCATCAGAGAAGTGCAGCCTTGCATGGATGAAAACGAGGCTCTCTAAAGAGATAGGTCCTGGAAAGGAGTGGAGACGGCTGTAACCTTAGAGCTCTAACTGCAAGATCAGTAGAAGGAAAGGGAAAAGAAACTAACATGATCAAAGATTTACTTTGTATTCAGCCCTATGCTGAAGGCATTTAACCTCATCTTCCTAACAACCCTGCAAGTCCAAGATCACACCTAAGTAAGGAAAGAGGAGTTTGAGTTTGGGGGAGGGGAAGCATCATATAGATAGTGAGGGGTCATGCCGGGATCCCAGTGCAGGTCAGTCTGACTCAAACTCAGAACTGTTTCTATTATAATGAGCTGAGTGGTGTTTTCTGTGTGTGTCAAAGGTCAACTGACCCTGTACCCAGTGTAGACACTTAACTGTAGAACACTGACTTGCAGGAGAGGGCTCAATTTCCGTAATTCCCAGGGCACCTACTGACACACACACGGTAATGACTGACTGTCACCCATCAACAGTAACAGCAAAATAACAATGAGAACCACCACTTCTTGAGATTTAAGTACTAAGCATTATTGGAAGTGTCTTATAGGTATTATCTAATATTTATCTTCACAATAAACCTATGATGCAATCAATGATTATCCTTTCAAGTACCCACAGAACACCTAAAAAGCTGATCACATACTAGACACAAGAGCACATCTCTTCAGATATTTTAAAAAATCAATAAACTACTTTCTTTAATAAGAATAGAACTTAACAACAAAAAGATAACAAGGATCCCATGCATTTGGAAATGCTACTAGACTTCTGGGACAAAAATATAAATCAAAATGAAGATATTTAGAAATTAAAATTAGCTGTGGGAGGTAGATAAAGTAATACTTAAAGGGAAATGTGTGGATTTATAAAAACCTGGAAAAAAGCATCCAACTCAAGAAATTAAAAAAGAACAGACTAATCCAAAAGAGAGTAGGAAGAAGAAATCACAAGACAAAGCCAAATCTTAATGAATTAGAAAACAAAGGCACTATAGGGGATCAAGAAAACCTTTTGATAAGCTCAATCCAGAAAAAGATAAGGCATAAATAAACAATATGAAAAATTTTTGAAGGGAACATACCAGCAGATATAGTAGAAAATTTTAAGTCATAACAGAATTCTGTAAAGAACTTTTACGTCAATAACTTTTAAATTTTTAATGAGATGAATAATTTCCCTTAACGTGGAGAAACAGTCCTATAATGGAGATATTATATTTCTTTTCAAATAAGGAAACTGAGGAACAGAGAGGAAATTATTCAAATTCCCCATACTAGTAAGAGAGAGAGTCTGAATTTGAAGGCCCAGGCAGTGGACCTCTAATTCACCCTTCTTCCCTCCCACATTTACTGAGCACCTGCCATTGTGCTAGGGATTACAGGAATGAAAGACAAAGTTCTCAGAATTCCCTGGTGGTCTAGTGGTTAGGAGTCTGTGCTTTCAGGAAGGGCGTCTGGGTTTGATCCCTGGCTAGGGAGCTAAGATTCCATTCCAGGCAGGGAGGACTAGTATCAGCAAAGGATGAAACAGGGAAGCACCATGATCCCTAGTGGGAACTAACTGCTGTTTGGTATTTCAGAGGCATACAAATCTGTGCAAGGCAGAGAATGGCAGAGGAGAGGCTAGAGAGGTGGCAAAGGTTCTTGTCATTGTAGGGTAGGTGCTAAGGAGTTTTGACTTTACCTTGAAGTGTTAACCAAAGTGGTGACACAAGCAAAGTCATAGTTTAGAATGAACCCTCTGGCTGGAATGAGGATGGCGGTGGGGGCTGGAACAAGGCTGAAGGCAGAGAGATGACTTAGAAGGACATAGCAGCATCCAGGCAAGAGATAGAGAGCCTGCTCTAGGGCAATAGCAGTTGGAATAAGAAACAGGAAACGGATTTAAGAAGTATTTGAGATGTAAAATTGGCAGGACTTAGTAGGTGATTGAATGTGGGAGAAACAGGTGTGAAAGGAATCAAGAATGAGGCCCCTCACCACCCAGTTTCTATCATGAATAACTGGAGTGCAGGGTAGTAATACCAACTTCTGACTTCTTGATTCATGCATATATCCAATAATCTGTTCATCTTTTTAGTCATTTATTCATACATTTTTGACTCATATATCTATGAATCCATCCATCTATACATCTATCCTTCAGTCAAATTCTTATAAGTGTCAAAGCACCGTGAAGAATATGGGTATAAAAAGATATTCTACTTGGCCTTATTTTTTCATCCATTCTCTAAATGTTTATTGATAACCTTATATGTGCCAGGTAATATTCTAGGTAATGGAGATAGAGCAGTGCCTTTTGGCTAAGATCAAGTGTGGAGATAGACTAGTGAAAAAGCAAAAAAGGTCCTGCTTAAGGACCTAGCATTCTAGTGGGAGATACAAACAGAACACTAAGAAATAATATAATTTCAGGTAGTCAAACTTCTTTGTAATAAAAGAAACCAGAGTTCCTAGGAGAAAGGGCTGATTCTAGGGATAGGACAGGAAATAGACAATGTGAGCCTGGAGCATCTTGCAGTGCCAGAAGCAAAGGAAGGACTCAAAAACACAACCATGGCACTATATCAAAGGGACATAAGAGCCAACATGAAAGGGCTCACAGTAAACAAAATTGGAATAATCTGAGCAACAAAATAAAGTATTACTGGATCATAACCTCAAGTAAAAAATAAGTATTCATGAATACTGATTTAAAAGAATTTATTGAATAAACAAACAAGGGAGAGGAGACAATTCTCTCTTGCAGAATTTCAAGTACTTCATGTGGCTACTCCACCTTCAAGGAGGTGGAACACAACTATCTACTCCTTAAGTGTGGGTTGAACATAGTGACTTCATTCCAAAGAGTACAGTAAGGAAAGGGAGGAGGAATAACTAAACAGTGGAGAAACCTAGCAAACCTAAACTCAGCTAGGTGATAAGTAATAACATCAACAGGAATAAGTCATGCTTATTTATTTTAAGTAATAAATTTTTAGTTTATTACCTAAAATAAATTTTAATAAATACTTAAATTTTAAGTATTTATTACTTAAGTAAGAATTTATTTTAAGTAATAAATTCTTAAAGAGATGGGAATACCAGAACACCTGACCAGCCTCCTGAGAAATCTGTATGCAGGTCAAGAAGCAACAGTTAGAACTGGACATGGAACAACAGACTGGTTCCAAATCAGGAAAGGAGTATATCAAGGCTGTATATTGTCACCCTGCTTATTTAACTTATATGCAGAGTACATCATGCGAAATGCCAGGCTGGATGAAGCACAAGATGGAATCAAGATTGTTGGGAGAAATATCAATAACCTCGGATATGTAGATGACACAACCCTTATGGCAGAAAGCAAAGAAAAACTAAAGAGCCTCTTGATGAAAGTGAAAGAGGAGAGTGAAAAAGTTGGTTTATAACTCAACATTCAGAAAGCTAAGATCATGGCATCCAGTCCCATCACTTCATGGCAAATAGATGGGGAAACAATGGTCACAATGAGAGACTTTTGGGGGTGGGGGGGCTCCAAAATCACTGCAGATGGTGACTGCAGCCATGAAATTAAAAGACGCTTGCTCCTTGAAAGAAAAGCTATGACCAACCTACACAGCATATTAAAAAGCAGAGACATTACTCTGCCAACAAAGGTCCATCTAGTCAAAACTATGTTTTTTTCAGTAGTCATGTATGGATGTGAGAGTTGGACTGTAAAGAAAGCTGAATGTCAAAGAATTGATGCTATTGAACTGTGGTGTTGGAGAAGACCCTTGAGAGTCCCTTGGACTGCAAGGAGATCCACCAGTCCATTCTAAAGGAAATCAGTCCTGAATATCCATTGAAAGGACTGATGTTGAAGCTGAAACTCCAATACTTTGGCCACCTGATGGAAAGAACTGACTCATATGAAAAGACCTTGATGCTGGGAAGATTGAAGGCAGGAGGAGAAGGGGACGACAGAGGATGAGGTGGTTGGATGGCATCACTGACTCAATGGACATGAGTTTGAGAAAACTCCAGGAGTTGGTGATGGACAGGGAGGCCTGGCATGCTGCAGCCCATGGGGTCACAAAGAGTTGGACACAACTGAGTGACTGAACTGAACTGAACTGACTGGTTTTAAGATTAAAAATGTATTTTTTAAAAAGTTCTTTTAGAAAAATAGAACAAGATACAGGATAGTTGGTAATAGAATGGTGCATATCTTAGATGTGCTAGTCCAGAAAGTCCTTGTTAAAGTGACATTAAAACAGAATCTGGGCAATTCTCTGACAATCCAGTGGTTAGGACTCCATGCTTCCATTGGCAAGGGCCCATGTTCCATCCCTGGTCAGGGAATTAAGATCCTATAAGCTGTGCAGTACAGCCAAGAAAAAAAATAAAAAAACAAACAGAGCCTAAATGAGGTGAGGGGAGAGCCCTGAAGAGATATAAGAGAATAGAGTAAATCAGGCAGTGGGGTGGGGTCAGCAAATGTAAAGATCTTGACATTAGGGCACATTTGATATGCTCAAGGTCAGTGAGCCAAGAACAACTTGAATGACAAAGCTACTTGGAGAGGTAGGCAAGGTGAGATTATGTGGAGCCTTATTTATTTATTTTGTATTTCATCTTACGTTATGATTTTTTAAATTGTGTGAAAATATACATAACAAAATTTAGCATCTTAACCATCTTCAAATGAACAATTCAGTATTAAGTACACTCACATTGTTTTTGTGCAGTCAGTCTCCAGAACTCTTTTCATCTTGTAAAACTGAAACTCGATACTCATCATAAGGAGATATAATAAAAAAACTCGTTTCTTATGACTGCCGTAACAAATTTCTATACCTTGGTGATTTAAAATCGCAAAAATTTCTTTTTCCTGTCAAAAGTTCATGAGTTTACACATACTATAGTTCATTCTCTTTCATTGTGTGTAGTATTTCATGAATGAATGTACCACAATTTATTTAGCCATTCTCCTGTTGATGCACATTTTGGTTGTTTCCCGTTTGAGGTTATTATGAATAAGGTTGTTAAGAACATTCTTGTACATGTTTACACATGCATTCCTTTAACTTGGTATATACCTACAAGTGGAATTGTTGGATAATAGGGAAGGTAAATGTTTAACTACAGTAGAGAGTAACAGTTTACCAAAGGGCATTTCCCAGTTTACATTCCCACCACGGATGAATGAGAGTTCCTGTTGCTCCACATCCTTGCCTACACTTGGTATCAGAACTTTAGCATTCCTGTGTGAATGTAATGGCTTCACAGTGTGGTTTAAATTTGCATTTTTCCTGGTTAATAATAATGCTGATCATCTTTTCATTGGACACCTTTGAGCAGAAGGGACACATGACAATATTCTTAAAAGATTTCTCTGACTCTTGAGTTTAAAATAGATGAGTTAAGGAGAATTCCCTGGTTATCCAGTGGTTAGAACTCCGTGTTTGCACTGTAAGGGGCGCAAGTTCGATTCCTGGTCAGAGAACTAAGATCCCACATGCCATGTGGGATCAGCAGGCCCAGAAAAAAAAAAAAAGGATGAAGTAAGAATCTGCCAGGAAAACCATGAGCATGTTAATGCCCAGGAAGCCAAGTGAAGAAAGTGTTCCAAAAATGTATGTCATGAACTAAGTCAAATGTTAGTGAGATGCAGACTAAATGACAACTGAAAATTGATAAATAGAGTTGGCAAGTGGCTTTAAGTTGCTTCTTATCCAAGAGAGAAACTAATAAAAGTGAGGAAGAAAAGGAAGCATACATGTGTTACTCTAGGAAAAAAAATCCTTAACCAAGACATCTGGGGGTGAGGTGGGGATAGTTAGAAAGATTGAACCCATCAGGTTGTCAGCATCAAGTGCGTGCATTTCAGACCACCAGCCCAAATGGAGCATTTACTAAATCTTCAGGCTAGAAGGATCATCACTAAACACAAAAATCTCTCCTTGTCTTCCAGGGAACGACACCTAAACTTGCAAACAGAAGGGCTTGCTGGCTGAGGGACCACCCTAGGATTCTAGTCCCTCGTTCATAAAGTATTTATGGAGCCCCTATTATGTGCCAGGTAGTCTACAGGCTCTATGGAAATAGCAAAGAACAAAACAGACTGAACTCCTTGCCCTCAGGAGCTGACAGTCTCCTCCCTGTACTTTCCTATAGTCTCACTCTCTTTATTGGGCTTCTGTGCTAGCCCAGCTGGTAAAGAATCTGCCTGCAATGCAGGAGACTCCAGTTCGATCCCTGGGTCAGGAAGATGTCCTAGAGGAGGGCACGGCTACCCACTCCAGTTATTCTTGCCTGGAGAATCCCAGTGGACAGAGGAGCCTGGCAGGCTACAGTCCATGGGGTCACAAAAAGTCGGACACAACTGAGCAACTAAGCAAGCACCCTCTTTATTACAAGCCCAGAGAACCTGAGGCTATAGGGCAGAACTAGGTAGATCTAGCCATCACCCCCTGAGCCCTGGTAAGACATAAAACTCTCCTTTTCAGAACTAAGTACAGTGATCAGCCCCTTTGGCAGAGGGTGAATTTTCCCCAGGGGTACACCCAAGCTGGGAGCAAAGGCCCCACATCTGAAGTGCCATTAATTTGGATGTCACTGCAATTTTCATGTTGGCTCCAGACAAAGCCGAATCACAACTGAGGATGGGATTTTAAATCACGACTTTCCAGAGTCTCATTAGGTAATTGATGCTGATCACATTGCTTAATGGGGACCTATAAAATGCTTGCTATTTATATTACAATGGGCAGAGAAAAGGCTCAACTAACCAGATAATTGACTGATGATAGGAGGGACTAGGGTGAAGGGGTGGGAAGAGGCATGGAAATATGAAGTTTCCCTGCCTCTGGTTTTTAGTGTCTTATTGGTGATGATTGTTTGACTGGATTCAGAAGAGACTGTGTGCCCTGGTCTTCACAAAGCCCAAAGCTGCTCTTCCCAGGAGCCACGGACTAAGATAAGAATTGTCATTTAATAGGATTTTCTACAGCAGGCTAAATCGCTTGCTAAATGAGCAATTTCAATCATCCTTTCCCATCCACTAGGAGGGAATTAAACTCACTTCTCTTCCAGCCTATACCCCCACCTCTCACATCCTCATTCCCTCACCAGCAATTAGCAAGAAAGAAAGATGGTCTGGTTGGAGAATAGAAGGTACAGATTGTAGCAAGATGTTTAAGTTCACCAAATCAGGAAGCTGTAAGAGAGTTGCAGCCCCATTCCTCACCCCTGCACTCCCCAGACCACCACTGGAGATTCAGGCACACCCTCCATATGCTGGTCTCCCTAGAACAGAGACCCCAGAGAAGGCAAACTTCAAAACTCACCAAGAAGGGGCTGTAACACTTCCTTCTGCAAAAAAGGGGATAAGATGAGATTAATTTATTTCCATTATTGAGACTTGGGCCTTTTCAACAGGAAGTTTTGACTAAATCCCACCAATCAAGACAAATAAGGCATTCTCATAACCTCCAGGTATTTGGAAGAGAGGTTAGAGAAAAGGAATGAATGATCTTGGGAAGCAAGAAGCCATAACATCTTCCATCTATGCACTGAAATCAGATAAATGGAACATGTATCTGGTAAGGAAGAATTCAGTATTCCCAAATTCTGCCTCTTAGGACCGCACCACATCTGGATTCATTTCTACTTGCTCCATGTGAATGACCACTTTCTCTCTTTCCCTCTCTCTCTCTTTCTACTCCTCTCTCCCTCCTCTTGTAGGCTTCTTTTGTCTCCTTTTGCTTTGGGATTGATAGATGTTATGATGTCCTGGTTAAGAATGAGAGTTTTCTCCACAAATTGATCTTTGGATTCAACACAACACTTAGCAAAATCCCAGCTGATTTATCTGCAGAAACTGACAAGCTGATCCTAAAAATCATATGGAAATTCAAGGGACCCAGAAGAGTACAACAGTCTCAAAAAAAAAAAAAAAAAAAGAACAAAGCTGGAGTATAATAATCAAGACAGTGTGGCACTGGGATAAGAATAGGCAAATAGATCAATGGAATAGACTTGAGACTTCAGAATGAGCCCTCGCAATTATGATCAGTCGATTTTCAAAAAAGATGTCAAGACAATTCAAATGAAAGAATAGTCTCTTAACAAATGAAGCTGGATATCCACACGTGAAAAAATGAACTTTGACCCCTTTCTCATACTATATATAAAAGTCAACTCAAAACAGGTAATAGACTTAAATGTAAGAGCTAAAACTATAAAACACCCCAAAGAAAACGTAAAAGTAAAAAAAAAAAAAAAAAAGAAAACGTAAAAGTAAATCTTCACGACTTTGGGTTAAGCAAAGCCTTCTTAGGTATGACAATAAAAGCACAGGCAATGGAAAACAAAAAACTAAGGAGATTTCACCAAAATTAAAACTTTTTTGTGCTTCAAAGGATCCATCAAGAAACTGAAAAGGCAGCTCACAGAATGGAAGAGAACATTTGCAAATCATAAATCTTATAAAAGACTTGAATCTAAAATATATAAAGAACACTTACAACTCAATAATAAAAAGACAAATTTTAAAAAATTTAAAAATTTTTAAAATTTTGCACAATTTTAAAATGTGCAAAGGATCTGAATATATCTTTTTCACTAAAGAAGATATGCAAATGGCCAATAAGCACCTAAAAAGATGTTCAATATCATTAGTCATCAAAAAAATGAAAAGTAAAACCACCAGGATGGCTATAATTTAAAAAGAGAGATAATAGCAAGTAATGAACAGGATGTGGATAAATTAGAACCCTCACACACTGAGATCATAAAGTGATACAGCTGCTTTGGAAAACAGTCTGGTATTTCTCAAAAGGCTGAACATGGAGTTACCATATGTCTCAGCAATTCCACTCCTAGATATATGTATAACCAAGGGAGTTGAAAACAGGTGTTCATACAAAAATTTGTACACGAATATTCATAGTAACATTATTCATAATAGCCATAAAGTGGAAGTAATCCAAATTTTCAACAACTGATAAATGTATAAATACAATGTGGTATTTTATGGTATAACCATACAATATGCATACAATGGAATATTATTATTCCATCCATTAATATTAATGGAATATTATTCAACAATGAAGACGCTAAAGACTTTGTGTAGATCACAACAAACTTAATTCTTAAAATATGGGAAATTTTTAAAGATATGGGAATACCAGACCACCTGACCTGCCTCCTGTGAAGCCTGTATGCAGGTCAAGAAGCAACAGTTAGAACCAGACATGGAACAACGGACTGGTTCAAACTTAGAAAAGGAGAACGTCAAAGCTATATGTTGTCACCCTGCTTATTTAACTTATATGCAGAGTACATCATGTGAAATGCTGGGCTAGATGAAGCACAGCTAGAATCAAGATTGCCAGGAGAGATATCAATAACCTCAGATATGCAGATGACACAACCCTTTTGGCAGAATGCAAAGAGGAACTAAATAGCCTCTTGATGAAAGTGAAAGAGGAGAGTGAAAAAGCTGGCTTAAAATTCAACATTCAAAAAATGAAGATCAAAAAAAAATAAATAAAGATCATAGCATCCTGTCCCATCACTTAATGGCAAATAGATGGGGAAACAATGGAAACAGTGGCAGACTTTATTTTGGGTGGCTCCAAAATCACTGCAGACGGTGACTGCAGCCATGAAATTAAAAGACACTTGCTCCTTGAAGGAAAAGCTATGATAAACCCAGACAGCATATTAAAAAACAGAGACATTACTTTGCTGACAAAGGTCTGTATAGTCAAAGATACAGTTTTTCTAGTAGTCATGTATGAATGTGAGGCTTGGACCATAAAGAAAGCTGAGCGCTAAAGAATTGATGCTGCTTTTGAACTGTGGTGTTGGCAAAGGCTCTTGAGAGTCTCTTGTAATGCAAGGAGATCAAACCAGTCAATCCTAAAGGAGGGACTGGTGCTGAAACTGAAGCTCCAATACTTTGGCCACCTGATGCGAAGAGCCAACTTGTTAGAAAAGACACTGATGCTGAAAAAGATTGAAGGCAGGAGGAGAAGGGGATGACAGAGGATGAGATGGTTGGATGGCATTCACTGACTCAATGGACATGAGTTTGAGAAAGCTCCAGGAGATGGAGAAGGACAGGGAAGCCTGGCATTCTGCAGTCCATGGGATCACAAAGAGTCAGACATGACTGAGCAACTGATCAACAAAATTCAGCAATGAAAAAAAAAAAATGAAGTACCGATAAATACTACATCACGGATGAACCTTGAGAACATTATGTTAAGTGAAAGAAGCCAGTCACAAAAGACCACATAATACACGATTCCATTCATGTGAAATGTCCAGGCTAGGCAAATCTATAGAGACAGAAAGTACACTAGTGGTTGCTTAGGCCTGGCAGTGTTGGGGGAAATGAGAAATGACTCCAGATTGGGTACAGGGTTTCTTTTTGGAGTGATGAAAATGTTCTAGGGTTGACTGTGGTGATGGTTGCACAACTCTGTAAATATACTAAAACTATTGAATTGTGACTTTAAATGAATGGCATAGTACATAAATTATGCCTCAATAAAGATTTTATATACACATACATGTATAAAGAAAAGCAACAAGCAAGTCAAAAGTTAACTAAAAATTCTACACAAAATAGTTGCACTAAGAGGTCTGATCACTGCATTAAAAAAAAATAATAAAAAAGTTCTTAAACCAATTCTGAGGGCTTTGCCGACCAATTTCAGTTCTGGCACCTGCTGACTTTGTGACCTTAGATAGGTTATTTAATCTCCCTGAGCTGTTATCTCATCTGTAAAATAAGCATGAGGTCATTATGAGGATTAAATGAATTAACATGTAAAGATACCTGGCACATAGGAGATGCTCAGTTAATGAACACTATAAAAAGTCAAAGAACAGCAATAACCAGAGAATGAGAGAAGAAGAAAAAAATAGTATTTTTGAGCCAAGACCACTTTCATACATTTTTGCCTATCCTCTGGAAGGACCCTAGGGACAAGGAAAAGTCTCTGGACCCTGAGGAGCTGGAAGGCTAAGAGATCAGGCATTCCTGGAAAAAAAAAAAATCCAACAAAATGAAACAAGTGCTGCAATAGAGTTAAAGACAGAGGAAAAGGAAAAGGCTTTTAAAGTGGAGGAGACTTAAAAAAAAAAAGTGGAGGAGACTTCCTACAAACAGTAAATGCTGGATAGAGTATGGAGAAAAGTGAATCCTCCTACATTGTTGATGGGAATGTAAATTGGTGCAGCCACTATGGAGAACAGTATCAGTTGGTTCAGTTCAGTTCAGTCGCTCAGTCATGTCCGACTCTTTGCGACCCCATGAATCACAGCGCGCCAGGCCTCCCTGTCCATAACCAACTCCCGGAGTTTACTCAAACTCATGCCCATTGAGTCAGTGATGCCATCCAGCCATCTCATCTTCTGTCGTCCCCTTCTCCTCCCGCCCCCAATCCCTCCCAGCATCAGGGTCTTTTCTAATGAGTCAACTCTTCACATGAGGTGGCCAAAGTATTGGAGTTTCAGCTTCATCATCAGTCCTTCCAATGAACACCCAGAGAACAGTATAGAGGTTCCTTAAAAAACTAAGAAACTCCCATGAAGTGAAAGTGTTAGTCACTCAGGTGTGTCCGACTCTTCTTAACACTATGGACTGTAGCTTACCAGGCCCCTCTGTCTATGGGATTCTCCAGGCAAGAATACTGGAATGGGTAGTCATTCCCTTCTCCAGCGGATCTTCCCAACCCAGGGATCAAACCCAGGTCTCTGCATTGCAGGCAAGTTCTTTACATCTGATCCACCAGGGAAGCCCAAAACTACCATTCAACCCAGCAATCTAACTCCTGGGCATAGATCCAGAGAAAACCATGGTTCAAAAGGATACATGCACCTGAATGTTCATTGCAGTGCTGTTTACAATAGGCAAGACATGGAAGCAACCTAAATGTCCATCACAGATGAATGGATAAAGATGTAGTATGTATATACAATGGAATATTATTCAGCCATTACAAAGAATGAAACAATGCCATTTGCAGCAACATGGATGGACCTGGAGATTATCATACTAAATTAAATAAATCAGACAAAGAAAGACAAATATCATATGATATCTCTTATATGTGGAACCATAAAAAATGATACAAATGGACTTATCTTCAGAACAGAAACACAGACTTAGACAACAGACTTAAGGTTATGAGGGGAAAAGGGGAGAGGAATAGATTGGGAGTTTGGGATTGACATGTACCCATGACTATATTTAAAATGGATAACCTACAATGGAATACTACTCAGCCATAAAAAGGAACACATCTGAGTCAGTTCTAATGAGGTGGACGAACCTACAGCCTATTATACAGAGTGAAGTAAGTCAGAAAGGGAAATATAAATATCATATACTGACACATATATGTGGAATCTAAAAAGATGGTACTGATTAATTTGTTTTCAGGGAAGCAATGGAGAAACAGACAAAGAGAACATAACTATGGGCAAGGGGGGAGGGGAGGAAGGAGAAGGTAAGATGTATGGAGAGAGTAACATGGAAATTTACAATACCACATGTAAGATAGATAGCAAATGGGAATTTTCATATGAATCAGGGAACTCAAACAGGGGCTCTGTGACAATCTAGAAGGGTGGAATGGGGAGGGAGATGGGAGGGAGGTTTGGGAGGGATGGGACATGGGTGTACCTATGGCTGATTCTTGTTGATGTATGACAGAAGCCCACAAAATACTGTAGAGCAATTATCCTTCAATTAAAAAATAAAAAAATAAAATTTTTTAAAGTGGATAACCAACAAGGACCTCCTGTATGGCACAGGGAACTCAGATCAATATTCAGTTATAACCTAAACGAGAACAGAATTTGGAAAAGAATGGATACTTGTATGAATATAACTGATATAATCTCATATAATCTCTGTGCTATATACTTCTAACTAATACAGTATTGTTAATCAATCATACTCCAATACTCCAATGTAAAATAATAAAATTTAATAAATATAAATAAATAAAGCAGAGGAGATGTAAAGATTTGGCCAGGTGGGAAAGTGATGCATGCACCCCTGGGTACCAAGGGGTGGTGGTACCAAGAGGATGTGAAGTACACCCTCCCCCCACCTCACCCAAGCCCTGTGGAGAAGGAAACTGGATAGAGTCAAACTAACACACACAGAGACTATTTGTGGCCAGGATGGTCAATGAAGCTGGCACATGAGAGAGAAGGTGGCGCCCGCCTCCCTGGACTTGTAAGAGGTAGCTGACCCTCAGGAGCTCCTCCCCTCTCCCCTGTTTCCAGCTCCTCTCAGCCCCTAAGCCTCTGGATCTCCTTTTCCCTCCCACCAGCCCTCTTTTTCGGAACATCCCGATGCACTGTGGGCAGAGCGTGATGCCTCCATCACTCCTCCCTCCAGTGACTCATCCCCAAGACTGGGGGTGGCAGGAAGTGCCTGGGCCCTAGAGCTGCAGTCCCATCCGGATTCTGGCAGCTTAGAGACATCCTATCTTCTTCCCTCCTCCCCCCACCCCCGCCACCTCTTCTACTTTCAGCTCTGACTCTTGATGTTTCTATGTAAGAGACACCCACCTCCCCCAAAACTCCTGCTGCCTTTCCATCCCTCCTCTAGTCCCTAAACTCCAGCCCCCAGGGCTGGGCGGAGCGGGAATGAAACAGCTTGATCTCTAGGGAAGCAAGCACAACACAGACTTAGGGGTCTTTCATCAGGGGAAATAGCCAAGTAAGAGCTATAACCTCATGAGCAGGCCTTTGAGGGGACTTGCCCATGATGTAGAAAGCATTCTGAGCAACACTTAAAACAACAACAAGATTATTTTACTACCTCCTAAGGACTTCATAAGTTTTCTCATCTATTCCTCGCCACAACCCTATGAGGCAGATACTATTATCATTGCCGTTTTGCAAATGAGAGAAGTGAGGAGAACTAATTTGGCAAATAGCACACTGGGACTCAAATCCAGACCCTTAACCACCAGGCTTTTCTGCCTGTTTTGGGAACAGAGGGCAATGTAGGTCTCCTTGAGCACAGCCTCTCAGTAATGTAGGGGAGCATACATAATCCTGAGGTTCTCCGTACAGCTGCCCTGAGGTCTTGTTGGGGCTAAGAGCTTTGACCTTAGCCTCCCTTCCTATTCCCATTGCCTCTGTGGACTTGCCCCACTCTCCACTACTGAGAGGTGGGAATATGGAGAGCTACTTCTAGGATTCTCATCTCCCTCAGGAGCTTACCTTCTTCCTATTAAACTTCCAGGACAAACAAACATCTATATGTTTCAGGAGTGCTCAAGGGCTACTTAGAGAGCAAAGAAAGTGCATCGTTTATAGGTGCAGCCAACAGAAGGAGGCAACAGACACTCAAGCATGGGGTTATCCCAGGCTTGCAGACATTAGACACCTGCCACACTGAAGGGGCACAGAGACGGCCCGCGTGACAACAGAAATAATAACACCCTTGAATTGTGTAGCACTTCATAATTTCTCAGGCACTTTACAAACATTTGATTCTCCAGATGACCTCCAGAGACCCGAGGAGGCAGGAAGCATTTTCTGTAAGCTGTTGTCACATGTCAAGTTTTCCTCCCAGAGGAGGAAAGGCAAGGAGGCAGGCAAGGCAGTGAGTGAGTTAACTAAACCCAAGCCCAGGTGGGTAATTGATAGTTTTAATGGTGACTTTATCCTCAGACTCCTCTGATATCATATTTCCACTGGATTACCACATTTACATAACAGTGCGGAGTGAGAGACCCTGATAAATCTTCTCAGCTTGGGGATGAATACAGTGCAAATGTACTTTGTTGACAGCGATTTGTTTTACTCCACTCCTGCCCTTCAGTTTTGGGAGGAAAGAGCATGGCTATTATGAAGAGAGGAGGGAAAGGAGGGGAAAATGGAAAGGGAGGGAGGAAGATTGGAGCTCTGGAAAGAGAGGAATGAGTGAGAGGGTTAGAGATGGAGAGAAAGGGAGAGATCTGGGCAAGCTGGAAAAAGGAAGCAAGAAAGGACAGAAGGAAAGTCATCTCAGCAGTGAAGGGTTTCATGGCAAAAGGGATGGAGTGATTCTGTGCCATGTGGCTGGCTGCTGGGGAGCAGTCCACAGTAGTGGAGTGAGAAAGACTTGGGTCTTTTGGGTGGCTCTCACCTTTGTAGCTAGTCAAGAGAGGATGGAAGAAGGAGAGTCTCAGGGCACAGGACTCCTTTTAAGTCCACTTAAGGTGTCATAGAAGACCTCTCTGAGCCTCTTCTTGTCACATCCCACCACTCTCCATCCCCCTATATAAGAGAACAGGTGGGCTTCTAGGGGCATGAGGATTGGGCTCAAAGAATCCCTGGAGTCCTTCTGATTAAGAGGGTTGGATTTCAGTCCCTGCTTTGCCACTAACTGAGGTGGATGATTTTAATCCCCTAAGTTCTCAGCTTCTTCAGTTTGTTTATTGGTAAAATGGGAATTTATTTTTCTGTCCAACAAACATTGACTGACTATACACCAGGCATTTTCTACCGAGCAGAAAACAAGTAGATGACAGTCCTTTCCTTCAGGGAAAGACAATCCAACGAAGGTAACAATATTTCTGAGAAATAGGCCTATCTGTGAAACAGGCCCTGCCCACAACAGGATAAGAGATGAGAGTTCATTCTGTGCCAGGCACCGTGCTAAGTGCTTCTTGTATTAATTCCCTTACAGAAACCCAGTGAAAACACTCCTATTATCCCCATTGCATCTTGAGTGGGATGACAGATGACAACACCTTATTTGTCAACACACTCCATCTTCAACACACCCCATCCTGTAATCCTGTTTCATTGTCTTCACAGTATTGACCACTATCTACAATGAACGTATTAACTCACTTGTGTGCTGATTGCCTTATTCACACCTGTATCCCAAACATTTTGAGCAGTTTCTGATGATGCACAGTAGGTTCTCATTAACTACATGTTGAAGGGATGAAGGAACAAAGGATAGGGAGCTCCTGGAGAGTGAGTGCCTCCCTGCCCTCCATGCAGGGTGATGATGACAAGTCCCTGTTCTATGTGCAGGGTGATGATGACAAGGGGGATCTGAGGGCGAGTGCCCAAGATGCTCTATCACTGCAGACATGAAGGGGGCTGTTATTAGCTGACCTGTCTTTAGGAAGGAAGAAGTGTGTGTTCTTCTCTCTTGTCTTCAGCGGTCTTCTTCTTTGTAACTTCCCTCAAATGATCTGCCCCTTCCTGTCCCATGATTCATTCTATTTCCTCTAATTGTATCCTCCTCAATTTCTGTCTCACTCTCATTCTTGTTCTTTTTGCTTCCATGCTTCTTTTTTTCTCTTTGAGAGAAAGCTCATCCAAAGAACTACAAATTGATGATTTCAAAGGCCAAGTGGAAGTTCAGTCTTGTGCCAAAGCCTTCTTCTAATAGAGGGTACTTTTCTCCAACTTTAAAATGGGCAGAGGGACCTAATGAAACTTAAAAGCTTTTGCACAACAAAGGAAACTATAAGCAAGGTGAAAAGACAGCCCTCAGATTGGGAGAAAATAATAGCAAATGAAACAACAGACAAAGGATTAATCTCAAAAATATACAAGCAACTCCTGAAGCTCAATTCCAGAAAAATAAATGACCCAATCAAAAAATGGGCCAAAGAACTAAACAGACATTTCTCCAAAGAAGACATACAGATGGCTAACAAACACATGAAAAGATGCTCAATATCACTCATTATCAGAGAAATGCAAATCAAAACCACAATGAGGTCCATTACACGCCAGTCAGGATGGCTGCTATCCAAAAGTCTACAAGCAATAAATGCTGGAGAGGGTGTGGAGAAAAGGGAACCCTCTTACATTGTTGGTGGGAATGCAAACTAGTACAGCTGCTCTGGAGAACAGTGTGGAGATTTCTTAAAAAACTGGAAATAGAACTGCCATATGACCCAGCAATCCCACTTCTGGGCATACACACTGAGGAAACCAGATCTGAAAGAGACACGTGCACCCCAATGTTCATCGCAACACTGTTTATAATAGCCAGGACAGGGAAGCAACCTAGATGCCCATCAGCAGACGAATGAATAAGGAAGCTGTGGTACATACACACAATGGAATATTACTCAGCCATTAAAAAGAATTCATTTGAATCAGTTCTAATGAGATGGATGAAACTGGAGCCCATTATACAGAGTGAAGTAAGCCAGAAAGATAAAGACCATTACAGTATACTAACACATATATATGGAATTTAGAAAGATGGTAATGATAACCCTATATGCAAAACAGAAAAAGAGACACAGATGTACAGAACAGACTTTTGGACTCTGTGGGAGAAGGCGAGGGTGGGATGTTTCGAGAGAACAGCATTGAAACATGTATATTATCTAGGGTGAAACAGATCACCAGCCCAGGTTGGATGCATGAGACAAGTGCTCGGGCCTGGTGCACTGGGAAGACCCAGAGGGATCGGGTAGAGAGGGAGGTGGGAGGGGGGATTGGGGTGGGGAATACATGTAAATCCATGGCTGATTCATGTCAATGTATGACAAAAGCCACTACAATATTGTAAAGTAATTAGCCTTCAACTAATAAAAATAAATGAAAAAATTAAAAAATAAAAATAAAAAATAAAATGGCCAGAAACTTAAAAAAAAAAAAATGAGGCAGTTTTTTTAACAAGTGCTGGTGGACCTGTGGGAGAGGGGTCTCAGGATCATAACACTGACATTCCCACATCCTCATCCAGAGACGCCTCATCAAAGCCTTAACCATAGGAGTCCCATAACCAATACATACCTATTTCCTCTCCCACTCTGTGTGTTATTTAAGTGTTACTTGCAGTAAATATCAATCAAAGGATAATAAGCCTGGCTTTCCCTCTCTCTTTGGGTTTTGAAAACTCCTCAACCCATTGCATAGCAGGTTCTGCCCAGGATGTAACTGTTGCAGGAAGGGGGACCCCTTCCAGGGCCCGAAACTGGGCTCTTGTCTAACACTCGGAAGTGAATTGTCCGAGGAGAGACATGCTGACAAAGCAAGAGATTTTATTGGGAAAGGGCACCCGGGTGGAGAGCAGTAGGTAAGGGAACCCAGGAGAACTGCTCTGCCGCGTGGCTCGCAGTCTTGGGTTTTATGGTGATGGGATTAGTTTCTGGGTGGTCTTTGGCCAATCATTCTAATTCAGAGTCTTTCCTGGTGGCGCACGCATCTCTCAGCCAAGATGGATGCTAGCAAGAGGGATTCTGGGAAGTGGATAGACACGCGGTGTTTCCTTTTGACCTTTCCCGAACTCTTCCGGTTGGTGGTGTCTTATTAGTTCCGTATTCCTTATCAGGATCTCCTGTCATAAAACAACTCATGCAAATGGTTACTACAGTGCCTGGCCAGGGTGGGCAGTTTCAGTCAGTGTGCTTCCCCTAACATAACCAGCAAGGCCACGGGTTAAGTTTCGGAGAACCATGTCACTACATGGCTGACAATATTGTTACCAAAAGTGGAATTCAGCTACTCACCACTCTAAAGCCAATGAAGAGGCAAGGCTGGTGGAAAAAAAAGTTTGCTTTATTTCAGAGGCTTCCAGCCAAGGGTGGGCCCAGACTCCTGTTGTCCAAAGTGAAACTTACCTCACTGACAATCAGTGGGCAAGAGCTTTTTAGGCGGAGGGAGGGGGCTACATGCAGAAACAGTACAGTCAAGTCAGTTAGGGTTAGGCATCCTGAAATTGGTCATGCAGTAGTCTGATTAGCATCATCTTGATTATTTTAAGTACAGTTAATCTTCAGTTCCAGAGTCCATTTGTTCCATTTTTTTTGAGGGCAATTCTTGGAATCATGGAAACATATGCCATGGCTACAGTCTGGTCATGATGGAGTTAACATCTTCCACCTTGTGGGGGTTTCAATATCTACAATACAGCTCAGAGGAATATGGCTTGGAATATTATCTATAGCCCTTGAAGAGGAACTAAAGGTCCTTGACTTTGTTTAATGACTAAACTATTATTTGGTCTTGTTTGACTGTTTTCCTTTGCTTACACATTTTCTCATTTCTCTGATTAAACTTATTCCTTGGCTAGTTTTTCCAAGGACAATATGCCGGCAAAAGTCTTAAGGGGAAGGACCATAGGGTCCTATTCCATTTCAATATATTAGAGTGGTTGGGAAAGTGGGCCTGAAGATTCCAACAGCCCTGAGTCTGAAGCCTGGCTTCTCAGTGAGTAGACTACAGATGACAGGGGCAGAAGTTGTGTCAGATGAGTCTTTGGGTACTTTCCTCAAATCAGGCATTCCTTGAAGGACCACCGTAACCCCCCTGTGTCAACTCAGCTTGACAGTTCGAATTGGGATTATCTCTTGGAGAAATGTCCAATGCACAGGATTCTGAGTGCCTCAAAAACTCAGCTTTTTCTCCTTTGCATCCCTAGAGGCTGGCTACATGTTGGACATATAAGAAGCACGTTGTCCAGACCCAAAGATACTCACTTATTTACTCCCTCTAGATACTGCTGTTCCTTGGACTTTGTTATGCTTAGCACCTACTGTGTGCCAAGCACCCTAAATATGTTATCTCATTTAATCCTATAATGGCCCTTGAGTTAAGGATTCAATGAGACAATAAGCATTATCTCTCACCTGGACTATGGAAAGAGCCTCCTTCTAGAACACTGAGTTCTTCCTCATATGATACCTATAGTCTATTCACACAGCAGCCAGAGAGCCTTTTAAAATCATGTTACTCCTCTGCTCAAAACCCTTTAATGAATGTCCCCATTTTACTCAGCATAAAGTCCAAAATCCCTAGTATAGGATTATATAGTTCTGTAATTCCACAGGGCCCTCTATTACCTCCCTAACTCCGGGCCTCAAAGTTTATGACCTCCTGCCCTACCATTATCCCCCTTATTCTCTCCTGATAAACCACACTGGCTTCCTGACATTCCTCAAACATTGCTGCATACACTCCTGCCTCAGGCCCTTCGAATTGGCTATCCTCTCTGCCTGCAAAGTGCTTTTTGGTTTTAATTTTTGGCGGTGCTGGGTCTTTGTTGCTGCGAAGGCCTTTCTCTAGCTGTGGCAAGTGGGAGCCGCTCTGTTTGCTGTGCACAAACTTCTTATTGTGGTGGCCTCTCTTGTTGTGGAGCACAGGCTCTAGGGTACAAGGGCTTCAGTAGTTGTAGCTCCCAGGCTCTGGAACACAGGCTCAGTAGTTGTGGCTGGCTTAGTTGACCCCTGGCATGTGGGGTTTTCCAGGATCAGGAATCAAACCCATGTCTCCCATATTGGCAGATGGATTCTTTACCACTGAACCACCAGGGAAGCCCTACAAAACTTTATCCTGATGTGTCCATGGTTTGCTCTCTTGCTGATTTCAAGTCTACTCAAGTGTCACTTTTTCATAGAGGCCTTTCCTGACTCCCATGATTTTTTTTTGTGGGGGTGGGGGGCTTGCCATGTGGTATATGGGATCTTACTGCCCCAACCAGGGATCGAACCCATGCCCCCTGTCTTGGGAGTGTGAAGCCTTAACCACTGGACCACCAGAGAAGTCCTCTCCACCCCATCCCTGTGGTAATTTTTAAATATACCTACAAATCATCCAATACTCTTCCCTTCAAGGAGTAGAACTCAGTTCTCCTCCCTCTGAATGTTGGTCCCAACTTAGTGACTGCTTCTGAAGAACAGAATATGGCCTAACAGTGTGTGACTGCTAAAATAAAGTCATAAAAGGCATTATGATTGCCCTAGTCTGATCAGGAGGAAACACCAGACAAACCCAAACTGAGGGACATTTCACAAAATACTTCATTAGTACTTTTGGAATTCTCAAGGTCATGAAAAACAAAGACTGAGAAACTGTCACTGATCAAAGGGGACTAAAGGAACGTGATGACTAAGTGCAACGTGTCATCCTGGATTGGATCCTAGAATGGAAAAAAGGACATTGATGGAAAAACTGGTGATATCTGAATAAAGTCTATAGTTTAGCTAATAGTAGTGTACCAATGTCAATTTCTAAGTTTTGACAAATGTACCATGGTTATATAAGATAGTAATGTTAGAGGAGCTTGGATAAAGTGTATATGGGAACTCTCTGTACCATCTCTGCAACGTGTCTCTAAATCTAAAATTATTGCAGCATAAAAAGTGGCTTCCTCATTGCTCTCTTCCTTGACTCACACACTGTCATGCCATGGGGATACTTAAACAGTGAGGGCCAAGTGGCAAACAACAGAGGCCTCCAGCCAAAGCCGTGTGAGAAGCCATCTTGGAAGATCCTCCAGCCCTAGTCAAGGCTTCATTCACTGCAGTCCTGACTGACCCCTTGAGTGCAGCTTTAAAAGAGAACCTGAGCCCAAACTACCCAGATTAGCCACTCCTGAACCTCAGAAACTGTGAGAGATAATAAATGTTTATTGTTGCTTTAAACCTCTAAGTTTCAGAGCAATTCATTATGCAACAACAGATAACTAATACATGCCCTAATCTAAAGGTCTCCTTATAGTCACACTCTACCCCCTTTCTGGCCTTAATTTTCTTCATAGTCCTTACTACAGAACAGGTTGTTTAACTTGTCTCTACACCAGCATATGCATTACATGCAATTGAAATCTACATCCCTAGCACCTAGAACCGTGCCTGACACACAGCAAATGCTCAGTGAAGGATAGTTGTTGTAGATACTACTACTGGATAATAAAGGATTAGGTAAAAATTCCTTCTCTTTGTCCTTACCTGGAAAAAAAAAAAATCTTCCCCTGAGGTTCAGGGTGGAAGATGAGGGCAATATGGCATCAGGAAATGTGAACAGAGATGAGTGTGAAACCCTGATTTCTAAGTCAAACTTCCTCATCCACTGAGATCCCTTAGACAAGCTCTTCCTCCCTCTGGGTCTGTTTCCTCACCAAAAAATTCTAAAGACTGGGATGACCTACAAGTCACCAAGAATTTTTCTTTGGCTCTAACAACCAATGATTCTAAGAGTGGGCTGGAAGAAAAAAGTGCAAAATTCAATTCTGGAGCCGGAGGAAAGGGGAGGGATGAAGAATGTGTTTATCTTCCACAGGGACCAGGCAGAAGCTGTGCCTACCACCTGGAAACCTTTTTGCATTTGATAACCTACTCCTTTGCCCCAGGCCCCGCTGCCCTGCTCCCCTCTTCTGCAAATCCTTCCTGGGGCCTGGGTTAGCTACTTGTGTCTCCAGGCTCCTATTTTCCTTCACATAAATCTTCATAAGGCACTTTTCAAATAGTATGGTAATGGAATCTTTGTGTCCTAGGCCTTAGCTTGTAACAGAAACAAGAAAGTCCCAGGTAATACTCCTAGTTCTTGCAATTCCTTCCATGGAATATGAACTCTAAAGGGAAAAAGGAAAGAGAAAAGGGAGAGGGAGGAAGACTAGGTCTGTGCTGGGACTCCCCTAAACCCTTCCCCTTTCCCTCATCTCCAGCCTTAGGTTCACTACCAAGCATGCCTACCGGCCTGCCCACCCCTATCTCACCTATGTACATGGTCAAATGCCTCTTACGTGAGCCATGTTATCTTTACCTGCTCCTCCCTCCCTTAGTGACCATGCCTCTCCCACAACAGACTTACCCTAGGTACCTTCCTAGGGTAAGCCTCCAGATCTCCCAAAACGTCCTGCTATTTGGTATGAAGTCATTTCTCTCCAGAAGAATAGCTCATGTAAAAGTTTTAAAAACCTGGTATGTTCTGGGACTCATAGGTAGTGTGTGTCATGTTTAATCATGTTAAGTGAGGTTGGAAATAGTGGAGATAGAGCAGGACAGGTAGGCAGGAAGTAGCACTGGTGGAGAATTTTGTCTCATAGGCCATGGAAGCCATTGAAGAATTCTACACAGGTTGGAACTCACTCCTCTTCTTCTCAGCCCTCTTTACTCACATCTCTTCCTATCTTTTTTTGTACCCATCTTGCCCCCTGGCATCCCATTTGGCTCATATCACAATCTATCCCTGTTTGGGAAACTAGATCTGGGCATTCCACAACTAAAACCTGGTGCAATCAAGTAAAGTGAAAAAAAAAAAAAATGTATATATATATACTAGACACTTTGGATACAGCAGTGAACAAGATAGACAGGCCCTGCTGTCAAGTTCATACTCTAGTGGCATATATGGGTAACTAGTGAACAGGAGGTTGAGTGGATTCCAGTCCTACTGGGAAGCCCTGAGGACTTTCCTCTCCACAGTTACAAAGCATGGAGCATAGGCTCTGAGGGAGGGGAATATGTTCTCTTGGTGACCTCTGGATCTCCCTTTTTCCAGGTTTCCTTGGGATCAGCCATGAAGCAGCAGCAGCAGCAGAAGCCAGGAGGAAGGGAAAGAGGGAGGTTGGGCCAAGTGGAGAGGGTCCCAGCCTTTAAGGACAGGCAATGGTGTTGCAGCCCCATACTTACTAGCACTCTGCCAGAGCAGTTTGGTAACTGGCTTTCCTCTCTATCCTGGAGCAGAGAAAGAAGGAGATCCGCAGAGGGAAAGACATCAATGGACAGAGATGACAGAGGAAAAAGGAAGGACAGAAAAAGTGGAACAGAGAGGTGGAGGAGGGGGAGTCAGAAATACAGGGAGAGGGAAGGAGACAAGCATAAACAGAAGGCCTGCAGGACTGATCCCTCCCTGCGTTGCTAGGAGAAAGCTTAGCTTCTCATTCAGGTCACTGTGGGGGAAAGATTCAATTTTGAGCCCCTGGGATTCCTGAGATGCTTTCCCGAAACCTCTGATCCCTCAACTGTCTTTTGCCCCATCTGATCATCCCAGGAGCCTTCTGCCAAGGACCCATTAGCCCCCAAACCAAGATATATATACTCTGTGCACACCCTGACAAGCAAAAGATAGGCGGTGATGGAAAAACACAGTTGCTCTGAGCACAGCAACCTCTGATTTTCATCTTTTTCAGAAAAGATCATAGAAAAGACCCTGCATTCACCATCTGTTTCCTAACTGGGGGCTTCAGGCTCTGCTCACTGAGATACCAGCCTGACTATATCCTAATCTGCAGGCACAGAGCAAAAATTTCCTGAGCTTGGAGCTGGGGAGGCAGAGGCCCCCACCCCAGGAACTCCCAGATGCCACGCAGGAGTCTGAGTTCTTAATTGTGCTGCTGCTCTTGCCAGCAGTCTGCGACGCTCGCTCCTGAGGCTGCGATGCCATCTGCTGCTCAACTGAGGAAACTGGCTGAACTCTGCACAGCCAAAACTGAACATGGCAGGAGTCAGCAGGGAACACGTCTGGGTCTCAGGAGAGCCCTGTCTTTGTCTCTGAACAGACTCAATACTGGGCCTCAGGGACTGAGCAAATACTCTCTTCCCTGTCATCAGTCTTTTTAGACCAGGTAAGAAGACTTCACATGAAGGTACAGGAGGATGTGGCAGAGTAGGTGTGTCTTCATAAAAGTCCAGTGTCATCTCAAGGTTAAATTGCCCAGAGAGGTCCTAGCCTGCCTTTGAAGTTCTACTGCTTTCCTTAAAGCATATTTTTTTTCTTTGCAGGTTTAACTAAGATTAGTCCATGTTCTGTTAATTAGATGAATGAAATAATGAGGCCAGGCCTAGAGGAAGTGGGGCTTTGATGAAAAGAAACATCCTCCTACAGGAGGATGAAGTAAGATCTTCAGACTCACAGTGGGTTTCTGAAGCTCCTGCTCTGTATTGCCCCTGTTCAGGCCTCAACCCAGATAGGGCTGTGAGCACCAGTATTTTAGAAGCCATATGCTAATATCTGCCACATATTTGTTGAAGTAATGATTATTTTAAGGACGTTTTCTTCCTCAAACTAGTTATAGTAGCCGGCCTCCAAGGTGATCCCCAAGGACCCCCATCTCTTGATATTCACATACTCACAGTCCTCTCCCACATAGTACCAGGATTTATCATGCAATCAAGAAATATAACAGAAGTAATGGTATGTAACTTTAAGGATTAGACCATAAAAGATACTGTGGCTTCCCCCTAGGTTACTTTCTCTCTGGTGGAAGCCAATTACTACATAGTAAACAGCCCCATGGAGAGGTTCATGGGAGGGAACTTGGGGCTTCTTGTCAGCAGCCCTGTTACTGAGCTTGGAAGCAGATCCTCCAGCCTCAGGCAAGCCTTAAGATGACAGAAGCGCTAGTGGACAGCCTGACTATAGTCTCATGGGTGACTCTGAGCCAGTTCAATTGAGCTACTCCCAATTCAGAAACTCTGTGAGATTAACTTTTGCTGTTTGAAATTCTTAAAGTTTGGAGGTAATTTGTTATGTAGTAACAGAACACAGCTGTCATATAGTATAATATACCTGTCATATGACATATCATCTGCATTATATCACTTCATTTCCTTGTAAGAGCTGGCATCAGGACTCCAATCCTTCAGTTTCTCTAACTTCATCTCCTACCACCCCATTCTCTCCACTCACCCTCACCCTAGGCTCACTCCTGTCTGAGACTCTTTGAACTTGCTTTCATATCTGCTGGAGAACCCTCATAAACCATGCTAAACCTCTGCATGGTCACTTATTTATCTCTTTCAGGTCTTTATTCAGATGTAAGGTTTTCAGTATAGCATTCCTTGACCCCCTGCACCCCTTATTGGCAACTCCCACATTTGTCTATCTTTCATTCTACTTTATTTTTATTCTTAGCCTTTATGATTAAAATCCCATGGATGGAGAAGCCTGGTAGCCTACAATCCATGGGGTCTCAAAGAGTCGGATATAACTGAGAGACTTCATTTTCACTTTTTCTTTCTTTATGATTATAAAGCACATATATATGTATTATGTAACATAGATAATAAAATATATTTTACATATTTATAACTTCTATCTCCACCACTTGAATGTAAGCTCCATGAAGGCAAGAATTTGTGTTTTTGTCTCTTTTGGTCACTGCTCTGTCCCCAGCAACTGAAATGGTGATAAACACATTGTAATAGTTGAGCAATACATATTTAGTTGAATGCGGAAAATGAATGCCCTAATTAACCAATTATAGTATGTATGTCTTTTAGATGTTATATGTTATATGCCATATGTTGATGTGATGTATATATTATATTTAAACACAGTACAGGAAATGGCAAACTACTCCAGTATTCTTGCCTGGGAAAACCAATGGACAGAGGAGACTTAGTGGACTATGGGGTCACAAAACAGTCCGACATGCTAAACAGCAACAACCATGACATCTTGATGTTCTCTTCTTATCCTTTCAGTAACCTATTTAACTTTATACTTTGTATATTTGTAAATCCCCAATGGCTCAGTGGGTGAAGAATTTGCCTGCAATGTAGGAGACACAGAAGAACTGTGTTTGATCCCTGGGTCAGGAAGATCCCCTGCAGAAGGAAATAGCAACCCACTCTAGTATTCTTGCATGAAAAAATGCCATGGACAGAGGAACCCGGCAAGCTACAGTTCAAAAAGGGTTGAAAAGAGTCAGACACAACTGAGTGACTAAGCATGCACAAGGCAGTGCAGACAGAGTATGCCCATAAATAAGAAGACCTAGCTTTCTGTTGCTTGCTGGTTAGCTATGTTACTATGAGCCAGGCATGTAATCTCTCTGAGCCTCAGTTTTACTTATTTATAAAATAAGTATATTATAATTTCCCTGTCCTATCATAGGGTAGTTGTAAAAATCAAATGATAATGAATGTTACAGCATTTTTTAAAAATCTAAGTGTCTCTGAAATGTGTTTCAAAGACCACCTGCCCCAGGATATGCTCTGTGGAGGAAAAAAAATAAAATAAAAGATCAAGAGGTTTGGGAAAATGAATTCCAGTATTCTAAGCGCCCCCAACTCCCCAACTCTATGGACATTCACAATTTATTAGCACATGAAAGGCTCTGAAAGCCCTTCTGCATGAAAGGTTTTCCCAGAGTGCACCTGACTACACTTGGGGGGACGCTTGCTCTCTAAATATACAGAGCATCGCCTTTGTTAGCAGCTTAACAGTGTTACTTTAGACCAAGAAGGAATTCTAAAGTTTTTGGAATCGAAATCCCAGCGGGGCAGGCGATGAGATCCAACAGCTGATATGGAGACTTGGGGGAGGAGGAATGAAGAAAACGAAATGGAGGAGGCACGAGAGAGGAGGGAAGGAAAGCAGCGAGAATAAGGAAAAGAAGGAAGAAGGAAAATGGTGGTAAAGGGAGGAAAGGACAGCTAAAATAATGTCCTTTGAAAAGAACTCAGCAGAACAAAGGCAACCTGAAATTTCCCGTGGGTGCGGGCGGGGGAGCGAATCCAGGAATCCTGGTGCTGCCTGCTGAGCCAGGCTTATTCCTTTGAGTGCTGCCTCTGCCAATTTCCGCAGTTAGAGCTCTGGCTTCCTTTCCAGTTTCAAAGAACCTCTGATTGAAGAGATTTCTTCTTTATCAGGGAGGAGGAATCAGGTAAACCAAATCAACAGCTTCTCAATTTGGTGTACTTATTAAGTGCCTGAAATGGCAGCTGCCATTTTTCCTTTCCTTGTGAGCAATAAGCCTTCTGGCAGCATTCATCTTCCCAGAGCATGTCTGGCTTGGAAAAGGAAGAAGAACTGCAATTTCTCTTGAAAAGATTCCCTAGGTTAAATGGGACATGAAGAGATTAGCAGGTTTACCTCTGGAGCAGCCTTCCCCAGCCCAGTCTAAAGAGATACTTTCAGAAAAAAAGATTCTGTAGCTGTCCCAGGCATCCACTTACATTTCCAGCCCTCACAGTCAAGTTCTTTGTTACACCTTATTTCAGTCTTTTTGTATAATTTCATTATTTTTATTGCCTTTTCATTACCCCAGAATAAGGAAGTAATCTGTCATAAATTGTATGTATAGTGCACTTTGTAGTAATCAATTTTTCTGGGTATACAACTGGTTTCAGTTCAGTTCAGTTCAGTTCAGTTGCTCAGTCGTGTCCAACTCTTTGCGACCCCATGAACCTCAGCACATCAGGCCTCCCTGTCCATCACCAACTCCCAGAGTCCACCCAAACCCATGTCCATCGAGCTGGTAAAGCCATCCAACCATCTCATCCTCTGTTGTCCCCTTCTCCTCCTGCCCTCAATCTTTCCCAGCATCAGGGTCTTTTCCAATGAGTCAACTCTTTGCATGAGGTGGCCAAAGTATTGGAGTTTCAGCTTCAACATCAGTCCTTCCAATGAACACCCAGGACTGATCTGCTTTAGGATGGACTGGTTGGATCTCCTTGCAGTCCAAGGGACTCTCAAGAGTCTTCTCCAACACCACAGTTCAAAAGCATCAATTCTTCAGCGCTCAGCTTTGTTTATGGTCCAACTCTCACATCCATACATGACCACTGGAAAAACCATAGTCTTGACTAGACGGACCTTTGTTGGCAAAGTAATGTCTCTGCTTTTTAATATGCTGTCTAGGTTGGTCATAACTTTCCTTCCAAGGAGTAAGTGTCTTTTAATTTGATGGCTGCAATCACCATCTGCAGTGATTTTGGAGCCCAGAAAAATAAAGTCAGCAACTATTTCCACTGTTTCCCCAACTATTTGCCATGAAATGATGGGACCAGATGCCATGATCTTAGTTTTCTGAATGTTGAGCTTTAAGCCAACTTTTTCACTCTCCTCTTTCACTTTCATTAAGAGGTTCTTTAGTTCTTCTTCACTTTCTGCCATAAGGGTGGTTAATACCAACTAAAGAATCTCATTTCCCACCAAATGAGAGACTGGACTTTTTTTTTTTTTTTTGTAATTGTGAGATTCAAAGATGGGATAAGGAGGTAATGGGAAAGGAAGCAAATACGTTGGGCACCTGCCTGGTCCCTTATATATGCTCTCTTTTTTAATCATCACAGTAATCTAAAATGCGGAGATTGCAATTTGCATTTTATAAGTGAGGAAACTAAAGTCCAGAGATCAAACCGCTAATATGTAAGTGGTGGGGTCAGAATCAGATCTACATCTGACTGTCAAATCTATGTTCTCTCTACCCCAAGGGCTTGTATATAACACAGAGAAACCTGGGTCTTTGATTGTCTTGCATTCCTTATAATAAATTTGGTATATTCTTTAACCCCACAAACATGCTGGGATCTGGCCTGTTTTCACAGGCCCATTTACTACAGGTTAAACTTAGCATTAGAAAGGTGCTAATAACTCCCTGAAAGTTTTTCTGTGACCCAGACTGAACTCAGTCTACCTGATGTCACCTGCCTCCTTAGACTGTAATCTCCACAATGGTAAGGACCATGTCTGTCTTATTCACCACTGTATTCTACTAGTGCCTAGCACAGGACCTGCTACATGGTAGATATTCAATATTTGTTGAATGAATGAATAAATGCATGACAAAGGCAGACAAAAGACTCCATAATGCAAAATAAGAGAAACCAAGATGAAGATTAAAAAGGCCAACACTTCTTTTAAAGAAGAAGCAAGGAAGAGTAGAGATAGCCAGGAAGAGAATGAGAGACAGCAAGATAAGAAAACTCAGCACAAACAAGCAAGATAAAAATAGCCTCTTGCCACTGTCCTTTTAAAATTACTTTCTATATTTGAGTCTAAGTGACAAGTGAAATCTCCTCTGTAATTTCCCATGTGTTCAGCTTAATGAATTTCCGGCACATGGTTTCAGTATTGGAGGGCCAATTTGGACACTGTGGGGGTGGGGTTGGTGAGAAAATGAGGGGTATGGAAATAGACTAACTAATTGAGTCTAGAAACCAAATGAAGGGGGTGATTGGAAGCATGTGAGGAGGGAGCCAAGTCTTGGAACTTGCTCAAAATTAAGAAGGACTTGGAATTAGTCTTGCTCTAGCTGATGTCACCATGATATTTCCCTACATGCCATAGAGGGAGCCTCGAATCTCAGGATGCCTTGCAACTTGTTCTTTGTACCACATTGCCTATTTTCTAAAGACCTTTATCTGTTTATATACAGGATATTCTATTAAAAATTTAACTTAAGACACTGGAAAGAATAAAGAGACTCTAACTGTTTCAGGTCCATACACCTTCTATGCAGTAGGTACACTATAAATGTTAAACCAAAATAGTATGAGGGAGTCAAACTAGGGAGTGAAAGTTGTTCAGTCTTGTCCTACTCTTTGCGACCCCATGGACCATACAGTTCATGGAATTCTCCAGGCCAGAATACTGGAGTGGGGAGTCTTTCCCTTCTCCAGGGGATCTTCCCAACCCACGAACTGAACTGGGGTCTCCTGCATTGCAGGCAGATTCGTTACCAGCTGAGCTATCAGGGAAGCAAGCTAGGGAGGGGGAATATAAGAATGCACAGTCTACCCGTCTGCATCTGTTTGTGCTGCCAACCCTAATGCATTTTCTCTGTCTACTGAGGAAGGAACTCTGAAAGGCCACAGGGTCCAGAATAAAAAGTCCTTTCTAGACCTTAAAATTGGCAATGACTGTGAGGTCCACTATTTTAATCAGAATTGCAGATCTTTTAGGTCCCCAGGTATGTTTTCTATTGTTGTTTTAACCCCTTGATTGAGATATAATTCACATTCCATACAACTCACTCATTTAAAGTATACAATTCAATGGTTTCTATTATATTCACAGATATGTGCAACCATCACCACAATTTTAGGACATTTTCATCACCTCAAAAAGAAACCTCATAACTTTTAGCTATCCTACAGCCCTCCCCCTTGACCTAAGCAACCTCTGATTTGCTTTCTGTCTTTATAGATTTTCCTGTCCTGGACTTTCATATGTATGGAATTAAGCAATATGTGATGAAAGTGAGTGAAAGTGTTAGTTGCTCAGTTGTGTCCAACTCTTTGTGACCCCATGAACTGTAGCCCACCAGGCTTCTCTGTCCATGGAGTTCTCCAGGGAGGAATACTGGAGTGGGTAGCCATTCCCTCCTCCAGGGGATCTTTCCAACCCAGGGTTCGAACCCTGGTCTCCTGCACTGCAGGCAGATTCTTTACCGTTTCAGCTATGAGGGAAGCCTAGCAATTTGTGGTTTTTTAGCCAAAAGTGAGATCTGCTTGCTGCTCAAAAGCCAATAAAGAGGTCAGGTTGGTGGAAACTTTGCTTTATTTGGGATGCTAGTAACCAGGATGCCAGTAACCAGGGGAGCAGAGGGACACCTGTCCAGAGGCCAATTCCCCTCTACCTCCAACAATCAGGAGACAAGAGCTTGTTATAGTCAGAGGGAAGGGGCCATGTGCAGAAACAGTATAGTCAGCTCTGACAGTTATCTTGAAATTGGTCATTGGTGGTCTGACCAGCGACATCTTGTTTTAGGTACAGTTAATCTTCAGTTCTATGGTCGGGTTGTCTCATTTCCTTGAGGCCAGTTCTCAGAGTTGTGATAGCTTATGTCATGGCTATAATCTGGTCATCATATAGTTAACGCCTTCCACCTGGTGGGGGTTTCAGTATCTACAAGACAGCTCACAGGATATGGCCCAGAATATTATCTATGCCCTTGAGAAGCAACTAAAGTCCTTAACTATGCTAAGGACTAAACTATTATTTAATCTTGTTAGACTGTTTTCCTTTGTTTTTGCATTTCTCTGATTAAACTGGTTCTTTGGCTTAAGTTTTTCTGGGCTTCCCTGTTGATTCGGTGGTAAAGAACTGCCTGCCAATGCAGGAGATGCAGATTTGACCCCTGGGTTGGGAAGATCCCCTGGAGGAGGAAATGGCAACCCACTCCAGTATTCTTGCCTGGAGAATTCCAGGACAGAGGAGCCTGGCGGGCTATGGTCCAAAGGGTCACAAAAGAGTCAGACACGAGTTAGGGACTAAACAACAAATGTTTTTCCATGGACTAAGGGCAGATGGAGGACTTGGGGAACAAGGACCATAGGGTCCTACTCCATTTCAGCCTGGCTTCTTTAACATAATGTTTTCAATGTTCATTTAGGTTGTATCCTGTGATTTAGTACTTCATTTCTTCTTATGGCCAAAATATATTTCACTGTGTAGACGTACCACATTTTGTTCATTCATTTGTCAGTTAAATGACATTTGTTTCAACTTTTTTTGTTTGTTTGTTTCAACTTTTTAACCCTAACGAATAATGCTACTATGAACATGTGTGTGCAAATTTTTGTGTAGATTTGCATTTTCACTTTCTTGGGTATATACCTAGGTGTGGAATGGTTGAGCCTTAAAGTAGCTCTATGTTTAATACTATGAGGAACTGCCAGGCTGTTTTCCAAATCGGCTGTACCATTTCACATTCCCATCAGCAGTGTATGAGGGTTCCAATTTCTCTATATCCTTGCCAATCCCCATATACTTTTGAGAAATAAGGACTACTACAGGGCCCCACTCTAACTTGGGTAGCTATTATAGAGCGGCAGCAAGGGGTACAGGGATGCAGGAGGGATCCCTCTTCTACTCTAAGCCTTTACGGTTAGCCAGAGAGAATACTGCCGTCTTTAGTACTCTCCCTGATTCCGCAGGCTAGGTTAGCTGCCCCCTGACATATGCTCAAGGATACTTATTTTACTTATCTTTCTTCCCCACTAGATTGTAAGCTTTAGGCAGGCTGAAATCTCTACTCCTCTGACTTTACACATAGTACCTGATCAGGATCTGGTAAATGGTAGATGTTCAGTAAATGTTGACTGGCTGATTGACTAATTGAACAAATGATTAAATATTTCTCTACTGGTGATTCTTGTCCAGAGAAGGGAGGAAAAGAGCAGTCTCAAGGGCAAGACACGTCCAGTAAGGAAGGAAGACGGAGAGGATAAATGAAGGAGAAAGGGAAAGGCAGGCAAGAAGCTTGGAAACAAACAAGAAAAAGAAGAAGCTTGGAAACCTAGCGTCCTTTGGGGCCAGCTTTTCAATTATGAGGTCAAACTCGGGGCTAATGGACCTATTCTAACCCTTTGCCTTTCATCTGACTGCTTTTTATTTTCTAAAATTTTCCCTTTTCTATTCCATTATTATTCCTAACAATTTTATCTTTGCAAGAATAAGAAACAAACAAAAATGTAAAAAAGTAGTTGATACTATAAGTAAAAGACCACATAATACAACTCACCAAAATGAATTCAGAATTTAAAAGCATGTAGATTAAGACTATAAAGGACTTTTTAACTGCAAAATGAAGAAATCATAATTTAGGTTTTCCTCAAAAGGACACTGAATGGCCTATACCTTAAAAAGGTGACTCCATTTTCAATACCACAAGAGAACATGGCCCATCTCTCAGCCTTACTTATAATGACTGACCTTCCCTCTACACAAATCCTGCCTTCTCCTTGGACTGATCTGTGAATTCAGTTGACTCCAAGTCATTTGGTCCTTCTGTCTCCAAAGGCCCTCGTATCTCTCTATTCCCAGTTACTTCCTGTCTGTGCTCTGAAAGCACACATCCACACTTTCACACAAACTTCATCTTTCCTTTTCATGAATCCTCAGGGTAGCTGTGCCTTCTCCATTTTACGTGTATGAAACAAAAGAAAGCAAAATATATGAGATGCCAATGCAATTTCTCCTTTAGCAGAGCTCTGCAGGACAATTATCCACCCAATCTGCCCAATTTTATAGCTCTCATAACCATCCTTTATGAACACACTGTGACAGCTGGATGTGGGCACTGATTAGGGCAGCAGTCTTCAGCCACATTCCTATTTAACTGCAAAGCAGATCTCCTGCCTACCAGCCCACCACTGATCATGTGACATTTTTAATTACTGTATTTATGTAAGCCTTTTTCCTACCAGAGACTGTGTCCAACTCCATCCAAACTGGGAAGAATTTGTGTTTGCCACTTCAGGGCTATCCTTAGAGCCTGAAATTTTTCCCTGGAATCATGTAGGACTCTGGGCTTTCTCAGCAGAGGTCTGCGAGGGTTGGGTTTATAGGAAGCACATTTTTTTCCCGTTATGAAATACCTGAGGAAATAGATAATAAAATATGCCGGCAGATGACAAGGACTTTGGCTACTCCCAAGGGTTCACCTGACAAAGGTGCCAGGTGCAATAGATGGGCAGAGCCCACCAGATGCTGGGGGCTGGGGGCAGGGAGATGCTAGGAACAAAGTGGCTTTAGAATTTGGAAAATTATAGAAAGGATTTAGGAATTACTGCTACTGGATCTTGCCTTTCTCATCCTCAGCTTCACCAAAATGTTCAGCAGGAGAGAATCATATTGACTCCAAGTAGTGAGGGGAGGATTAGTGTTCAAAAGAAATGCTGATAACCTGGTGGGCAACCCGTCCAGACCAAAGATATGGCCTCTTTGGCTGACTGTGCCACGGTGGAAGGCAAGCTTGGCAGAGAAAGCCAGTACTCTTCAGCTGCTGCAGCTCAGCTAAAGATCCCACTGCAGGGCCCCAGGGATGTGGTCCCGCAGGTCAGGCTGTAGGAGTGACTAGCATAATCCAGGCGAAAACCTCCTGGAGAGATCCCAAAAACCAAGGTGACCTGTGTGCGTGGGCAATCCGTTGACTATGTGACAGAAATGCTGGAGAAAGCCAGGAAGAGGATCTGCGTGGGAGGTGGAAAAAGCGTGGGCTGAGCTTGCAGCAACCAGAAGGCGCCACACACGTGTGCGAGGAACCGCGGCGCTCGCTGTGGGCTGACAGGAAGCACCGCCCCACTCGGACACACCAAGTTTTCTCTTAAGCAGTTTCAAACCCAGCGCGCTTTCCACGCGTAAGTATAAATGAGGTGGGTGTCAAATAACCGTAGCGCTTGTTCGGATTTCTATCTTTTCTCTTCTTGGTTCTAGCTCCTGTGTATGCCCACCTCTACCACAGCTCTCCCATTTTCCTAACGCTTTCCTGGGCGGGGTTTCTGGGCCCCGCCCACCGAGGGCCCGCCCAGTAGCCTCCCCGGGGCGGGGCTCCCCTCGGCTCCAGACTGCCCTTTTCCCTTGCGGTCTCTGCCCCGGCTGCAGTGTCCCTACTGAGCTCCGGACACATGCCGGTGAGTAAGGGCAAAGTGGGGAGAAGCCTTGGAGGTTTACCAGCCAGGGGCGAGAGACAGTGGTTGGGAGGCCTCTTCCGAGGCACGGGACGAAACTGGGGCTCGTTCCCTAGTGACCCCAGGTTTGGAGGGCATCTTGAAGAAATGCTGAGGGATCGTACCCCTAGAATCCCCCCTGTTTTCTACCATCCCTGCTGTCCCTGGAGAGTTGCCGAGAGTCGGTGTCGGGGAGCCTTGGTCCCCAGGCACCAGGGCCAGGGACTTGGGAAGGTTCGTGAGGAACACGTGGTCGGGTGGAGCTCCTTGAGTTCCTTCTGTCCGAGCGCCGAAAGGGACGGGCTATTTTTAGATTCGTTTTTAGACCTGACAATGAGCCCTCTATTTTCCTTTTCCTCTAATTGTTTGGAAGCGTTTTGGGGTGAAATTTGAGGAAGGCTGGGAAAAAGTATTGTCTTACATACTTTCACCTTATACAAACAAGGTAAATTGTAAGGGGGAATGGGTAGGAGTGTTAACATTTTTGCAAACATTTTGGTTATTGTTTTCAACCAGTAGTTGGGGTCGTTGGCAGGATTGACAACCTAACTGTCTCCAGTTTCTTTAACATCCGTTACTGCATCCAGTTATTTTTTAAAATGTTGCTTTTATGGTTCAAGGGATCACATAATTGAGGCCCTTTTCAATCTAGTTTCAACCAGCCTTTCCAATTTTCAGTGCCCATTACTTTCCAAGGATAAGTTCCCCTTCTGCTCACCAGTATTCATCATCTCTTTGCTTAGAGTAAGTTCCCAGTCTATAGCAGATACTATCTTATGCACTTAATTTATATTCCATTTAAACCTCCTGAATACCCTGTGTACAACACTCCCATTCTACAAATGAGACAAGTACAAAGGTTATTTGCCCACTGTCATTTGGCTGTTGAGTGACAGCCAAGCTTCCTGATACTTGTTGATGAGACCATTAATTTGCTACTGTTGAACTGCTGTGGTATGCAAGTAAGAATGACGGACAATAAAGCTAACCAAGGGAAAGCTGTTTTATTGTTGACTATTGTTTCTGTGGTTCAGGCCTCACTAAGTTAAGGGAGTTTTGAGGGTAGGGGTCTTGAACGCCACACAAGTGTTCACTAACTGTTGTCTGTCTCTAACCTGGAGTGCTTTGATTGCAGAGCATCCAGCTGTGAACTTTTGAGCAGATGGAGCCCCAGGTAAGTGCAGCTCCATTAGCCTACCTTTGGCCCCAGCTGTAGGCAGCTGCCTAGGTTTCCGTGTACCTAGGCAAGTGTTACACTGCTGGGAGAACAGCAGCCGATAGCTGGTTGGCATTCTGGGCCTGGTTCATGCCTACTCTGTTGTTAACTATACCAGGATGCCAGCATAAATGTTTTTCCATGGAGGTTAAATCTGCAAGCATGTGCCTTTGCAGGGAGAAACCTAACGTGGAGAATGGTTCTGGTCTGACAGGTTTGACTAGTATGAAGTTCTTTGAATCATACCTTGGAAACAGAAGAAATAGAGGGATATATAAATAGAGAGAAAAAGTTGAGTTTTTTTTTTTTTTTTTTTTTTTAGTCTACCGAGTGCTCAAAGAGGGCCATGGGATTTTTGCAGATTTCACTGAAATCAAAGTTCATAGCTCCCACTCCTCTACCAACACAGAGCTACTCAGGATAATCCCTTTGTAGAAGGATTTTATAACTGTAGTTACCTGTGAGAATGCCATACCTTACAAGGAATATAGATGTGAATTTGCTTTAAAATGATGAGGATTCTTTATCTCATCAATAGAATATAAAAGTAGCAATTAACTGAGGGGCTCCAAATACTAGGCCTAGCTACAGCAATACTAATTTCTACTTCAGGTTGACAGATTTCTACTTTTTGTTGGTATCTTACTGATTTTTGGTACCTTACTGATTTTTGTTGGTATCTTCCCTTGTGGCTCAGCTGGTAAAGAATCCGCGTGCTATGCGGGAGACCTGGATTCGATCCCTGGGTTGGGAAGATCCCCTGGAGAAGGCAAAGGCTACCCACTCCAGTATTCTGGCCTGGAGAATTCCATGGACTGTATAGACCATGGGGTTGCAAAGAGAGAGAGACACGACTGAGTGACTTTCACTTTACTGATTTTCAGGAGTAAGCAGAGTTATTGCCTCTTTTGGAGCAGTAATTGAGTCCCCTTTGTAGTGATTTTGTTTTGGAATGCTAATTTTCTGAGAAGAGATGCTTCTCAATTCTAGGCAAGAGTGATGCTGGAGGTTATCCAATGGGTCAGACTTAGTTGCTGCTTTCAGTGAAAAGTAACATCTTAGTTTCTACAGAAGGACTTGATGAGGATGTTGGAGGCAGAAGTATTTGTCGAAGCTAGTTTTGTTCTATTGATTGGCTTTCCCTTAAAAGAATTCTCTTAGCTAAATGTTGGGTGCTTTGTGTGAATACCTCAAATGTTCATTGTGAACAGCCTTTTACACATGGGTCCATAATACAAGTGATATCTAGAGAGCTTTAGTGGTAACAGGCAAGAAAAAAAGACAAGTAATGGGAAATAATTGCTGAGGATATAAAAATTATGGTAAATCATAAATGGCAGACAGCATTGTTGCCATCTCTACAGAAAAGCAGCCTCAGAAGCTAGGATGTTGAACACTGAAATCTTTTTCTTTTTAGGATGACTCAAAAGTAGGGCATCCATGGCCCTCCTGAAGAGAGGAAATTAGTGGCAAGTGGACCATCTACCTGTGTGGCGTTATCAGGTAAATGTCCTTACTCATTCTGACCATATGCCAGGCCTGTTAGTTGGAGCCCATCAGAAAATAGCTGGAAGGCAGAAACAATTGTATTTGTCCCTAATAAATTCAGCCTCTGGGCAGAAAAAGGCTGAATAGGTTTTTGGTGATTTTGGTCTGAAGGTTTTTGAGATTATGTGTATCATTACATCTGAGAAAACTGAGGGGAGATTGTAAATTTCATGACGGAAAGGATAGTGTATCTTACCTTGTTCACAGATTCCAATCCCTAGATCCCAAGTACAGCACCCAGCACATGGCAAGAACTCTCATATATACATACAAGAACATATAATGTATGTTGTATAAAATGACTGTAAGGCATGGGAAAGGGTTTCCTGTTTCCTATTTGTTTCAAGGTTTTGACAGCAGGGTCTGCAATCAGTGCTTTCAGGCCTCTGTTTTGCAGTCAATGTTCAATTCATGGGGATACCTTCTGAAACAAGTAAGAAACCTGTTTCAGGAATCATCCAGCAGTTGTCAGCTGTCCAGGCTAACGTGATGCCTCGGATGGTGTTACACTGTTGGAAGAGCAAGCACTGCCTTTATTGAGGTCTGACTTCAGCACTGTTTTGGTGTTGTGGCGGAGTACCTCTGGGCAGCGTTTTGCACCTCTGAGAGTGGAGTAACTCCTCCTGTGGAGTTGGTCCTAGTCTGGGTGCAAACAGTTTTTTTCTATTAGAAAAAGACCCTTTCTTATGGACAGCCTGTCATTCGTTTCCTCTTTGAATCCTAGATGCCTTTGCCTGAGTGAGAAACCTTCCTCCATTGGGACCTCGGGGGTCTGATGGCCCTTTGTGACATCCAAATAAGTAATGTATGTAGTCCTTTTGTCCTGAAGGTCCAGGATCATCTTTTGTTCTAATACTTGGTCTTTGAATCTGGTTTCTGACAGTGAGCTCCTAAATCCCTTAGAACTTCCTGGGTGATAGGAAAGTCTTTGTTATAATGGGACTGGAATTTTTACACACAGTCTAGACACAGACTCTAGACACACTCATATGATACACACTCATTCTCCAGAGAGGGGAGAGGGGTTGGAAATGATCATGATGAAGCCTCCATAAAAATTCCATTAGTATAGCGTTCAGAGAACTTCCAGGTTAGCTAACAACACATTGAGGTACTGGGAGAGTGATGCCCCTTCCCACATATCTTCTCTTATGCATCTCTTCCATCTAGATGTTCATTTGTATCCTTTATCATATCCTTTTGCAGTAAACCAGTAAATAGTAAGCTGTTTTCCTGAGCTCTTTTGAGCCCCTCTAGCAAAAATTAGTCAAACCCAAGGAGAAGGCTCTGACTTACAGCCTTTCTGTCAGAAGCACAGGTTAACAACCTGGACTTGGGTTTGGCATCTGAAGTGGAGGAGGGGCAGTCTTATGGGACTGTGCCCTTAGCCTCTGAGATCTGAAGTTACTTCTAGGTGTAGATGGTGTGAGAATTGAGTTACACTGCAGGACACCCAGCTGGTGACAAGACCCACACATCTGGTGTCAAAAACACTGAGAGTATGGCCAGAGTTTGAGACTGAAGGAAAAATAGGAGGAGGCATGAGGTTTTCTTAAAAGGTAGAAATACTTAACATTTGAAAAAACTGTGGTGAGAACTAGACTTTTAGAGGAGAATGCTTAAAGTCCAAGACTTGGGAATTCCCTGGAAGTCCAGTGGTTAGAACTCTGTGCTTCCACTGCTGGGGGCCTGGCTTTGATCCCTACTCAGGGAATTAAGGTGCAGAACAGCTAAAAATAAGTAAACCCAAGACTTAAACTAAGTCCTCATATTCTAGAGCTCTGCTGCATAATACATGTGGATTTAAAATTGACAAAATCCATTTCTCCCTCTCAGTACTTAGTGACTACCTATTATCTGTTGCAACTATTCAACTCTGCAGTTGCAGTGTACAAGCAGCCATAGATAATATGTCAACAAATGAGCACTACTGTGCTCCAATACAACTTTATTTAGGAACACTGAAATCAAAATTTCATAAACTTTTCAGTGAAGGAAAAAAATTTCCCTCAACCATTCTAAGCTTGAGGGCCTTTCAAAAACAGATGGCAGGCCAGAATTACCAACCCCTGTCTTAGGGAATGAAATTCAGGCCTTGGGAGTTTACAGCTCATTAGTAACAGGTTTAGGGCCAGTACCAACATGTGTCCCTGAAAAATTAGATGTTATCAATACCTTTGCCTTATAACAAGCTTTTACCACATAGTATTAAACTCTTCAGCTTTTAGAGTACAGTAGTAGGATAGTCCTTATTTCTTATGTTTGGGGTTTGTTGTATGTGCTTTTTGAATGGGTTTCTTATAATGGTCCTCTTTTTTAAATGTACACCTAAGGAGGTCCTAAGAAAGAACTGCAGTGTTTGGTTTCCAGCAGAACCTGATCACAAACCCAGTCCTAGTAGTGAAGGAGAAATGGTCCCTAAGGAAAGAGGAAATTTTTATATATCAAGAATAGCCAGAAGAAAGATAAATATCACGTTTTAATACATATATATGGAATCTAGAAAAATGGTACTGAAGAATTTATTTACAGGGCAGCAATGGAGAAACAGACATAGAGGACAGACTCATGGACATGGGGAGAGGGGAGGAGAGAGTGAGATGTATGGAAAGAGTAGCATGGATACTTATATTACCATGTTTAAGATAGCCAACGGGAATTTGCTGTATGACTCAGGAAACTCAAACTGGGCTCTGTATCAACCTAGAGGAGTGGGATGGGGAGGGAGGTTCAAAGGGAAGGGATATATATATATATATACACCTATGGCTGATTCGTGTTGAGGTTTGAAAGAAAACAATTCTTTCAAAACAAAATTCTGTAAAGCAATTATCCTTCAATTAAAACCTAGCTTTGAATAAAAAAAAATAATGATTATGTCATAAAAACAAAAAAAGAATAGCCAGGAAAAAAAAAATCCAGGTTTTATTTATTTTTTATTTTTTTTCCTTTATTTATTTATTTTTAAATCCAGGTTTTAAAATCTGGAATCTCAAGTTATTAGAATATAGATGGCTTTCCTGAGCATGGTAAAGCTACCCAGGTGCGGGGGAGGCCCCTATGTTGCTACTTGAAAAAGGAAAATTCATTTGGTGTTTATGCCTGTATTCAGTACCCCCAGAGGTTTCAGTGGCTTAATCATGCACATTAAAATAATTTAATGGGATTTCCTACTTGATAAGTGAAGTTAATTAGTCACCTACTACTCCCTGTTGGCTTGAGTTTTTTTTTTTTCCTGGTGAGTCTAAGATGAAGTAACATTTCAAAGTAGCTTTAAATCCATGCCTTCTCTTTCTTCATCACCCTTTTCCCATGCTGCAGTGAAAACTGAAATCGAACTGGCAGATATTGGTCTGTAAATATCCAAGCTGCCACCTCCTGCTATAGCTAGCAATTAGTAAACACAAGTGCCCCTTTTCATTGAGCTGCTCAAGTTCAGGACCTATACCATATTAAGAAAGGAAAATTAAAGCAGAATGAGTAGGGGGCCCCAAGTATTGAGTCTGTCACCTGTCAATGATTTATTTCCTTTCATTCAAGGTTGGAAAAAACTATCATCAGTGAGTTTTGCAATGAAATTTTGGATTACATTTCAAATTTTAATCAGGAAAACAAAACCCCAGAGAAATAAATTCTGCAGGCCCCAAAGAGACACAAAAAGGTGGCTCAGGGCCTAGGAATTCACACTAAGGAAAACAACCTGGTTAGAGCAACTAATTAAGAACCTAAAAGAGTGACAATGGCTCCTCTGAATCTTTTTGCTTAATTAGGGCTTTATGAACAGCTTCAGTTAATAGACCTGTCAATTCAGTAATATTCTCTTGAAAAACAATTTCACTGAATTAACAACTCTAATATTTACAGTGTCTGTTTAGCAACACCTTGCTCTTTACAGTTATTTAGGAACACCTAATGAGCCCACTTGCTAGGTCAGATTTGTCAATTTAGGATCCTAAGGCCTGATTCAAAGGAGACCCTGTTACTTTGGCTATCCGTATTCTCCATTACAAGCCCTTTAGAGTGTAAGAACATTTTATACTGCTTTTTAAGGGTAACTTTACTACCTGGGAAGAGGTGATAAAATGGACCTTGAAATTTCATTTTAGAATAGTTGGTAGATGTACAGAAAAGCTATGAAGATAGTACAAAGAAATCCCATGTACCCTGCACCCAGTTTCTCCTAATAGTAACATATTAGTATAGTACATGTGTTATTAATTGACTAAAGTTCATGCTTTATTCACATTTCCTTATTTTTCACCTAATGTCCTTTATCTGTTCCAGGATCCCATTGAGGATATTTAGTCATCATGTCTCTTTAGGCTTCTCTTGGCTGTGACAGCTTCTTAGACTTCCTTGATCTTCTGCCCATTTTTTTTTTCCATTTATTAGTTGGAGGCTAATTACTTTACAGTGTTGTAGTGGTTTTTGCCATACACTGACATGAATCAGCCATGGACTTACATGTGTTCCCCATCCCGATCTCCCCTCCCTTCCGCCCATTTTTTATTTTTTTTAATACTGCGTTGTATGAGCTGTTCATGTGTTTTCAAATTAAGCTCTTGTCCATAGCATCATTTGCAAATATCTTCTTACATTCTGTAGGTTGTCTTTAATACTCAAAATGCCTTAGTTATAGCCTTTATTCTTTCATTTAGAATAGTGATTGAGCCTGTTGTCTTTTATAGTAGATGCTGTAGTCCCCAAATGACTGATTACTGTGAGCTCAGGATGGAATTTTGTATCAGCTGGTGGGAGAAGGGAGGAGCCAAGCCCAGGCCCTAGTGTAGGCCCAACTTCAATGAGTTGAAGGAAAGTAGACAAATCCCCAAGGCACACAGCCTGTGAGTTAGATAGAACCTGGACTTCATCAGAATGGCAGATGGTAGAACTTCCTCTTCTTATTCTCAGTTGTAATTCGCTAGATGAGAACTCCAGGAGCTAATGGTTACAATATGCTGGCCACTCCTGGAGAGTTTTCTGTGCGACCCATGCTGCCCCTATTCCAATGGCACTATACTAGTACACTGAGCTTACATTTCTTGCCCCTGTATAGTAGAGCCCAATCATGATCTGTTCATCCAGGGAACTGTTCATTTTTAGTTTTTTTGGGCCCTAACCTCACTCTTATTTGTACGTATAATACATCCAGGGTTGAGGAAGTGATGATAACCTATGCTATTTGCTCAGCTTGTCAGAAGATTAGTCATTTAACTCATACCCTTTTAATAGTTTTACAGCTTTTATTAACTGAATGCTATGCTAGACATTGGTGATATGTGATGAACACGACACAGTCATGTTTACCACCTTCAGATTTCTTTCTGACCACGTTGGTTTCTTCAGTCTCTGCACATGCTGTTTCCCTTTCTGATTCCATCTTCCATTTCCACTTTGTATACTTTTATATCTCAGCTCAGATAGCACCTTCCCTGACTGAGCACCCATTTTATGTGTCATTGTGTTATATTCTACCACAGAGTTAGATAGCCAGATGCCATGTTAACAGTCCTTTGAAAAGGTATTATTTACCAGTTTTTAAATGTTTATCTCACTCCCATATAGTCAAACAGCCTCAATTATACCAATAGCTGACTAGAGAGCTTCAACTGGTAAATATTAGTATCAGTGTGTCATTATGTACCCAATATAGAGTAAGGTCATAGGTGTATCCTACTTTTTAACAATACCCTGGCAAGTAAGGATAGTAAGAGTGCTGGTTTGGTTTTGTTAAATTTTGAAAAAAATCATGGAAACAAATATGTCGGTTTCCAAATCATTTGCTAGTGGACTCTATAAAGATATAACATGTATGTGTGTTAGTCGCTCAGTTGTGTCTGACTCTGCGACCCCACAGACTTCTCTGTCCATGGGATTCTCCAGGCAAGAATACTGGAGTGGATTGCTGTTCCTTCTCCAGAGGATCTTTCTGACCCATCTCCTGCACTGCAGGCAGATTCTTTACCATTTGAGCTACAGGGAAGTCCTGAAGATGTAATCGTGCTTAACTATTTGAAATCCTTAAAATACACATGGTTGATGGTGGTTGCCTTTAAGGGAATAGCAGTTGGAGAAAACTTCTGTGTGTGCTTTGAATTTTATTACATGTATTCCTTATTCAAAAACTCCCGCCAATTTTTAAATTTATTTTTGTCCGCGTTGTATGGCTTGTGGAATCTCCCTGACCAGGGATCCTCCCTCCAGGGATCAAACCCAGGACCCCTGCAGTGGAAGCATGGAGTTCTGTAATTACTGGACCACCAGGAAATTCCCCAAAATCTTTTAAGCCCATTTCCCCTCCCTTGCAACTGCTGAAAGAGCTGCTAGTTAACAGTTTTCTGTTTTTTAAATAGCCTAAAGTTTTTAAATGACCTGGTTCTAGAACCTTGCTGCTGCTGCTTAGTCGCTTTAGTCATGTCCAACTCTGAGTGGCTCTATGGACTGTAGCCCACTAGGCTCCTCTGTCCATGGAATTCTCCAGGCAAGAGTACTGGAGTGGGTTGCCATGCTCTCCTCCAGGGGATCTTCCCAATCCAGGGATTGAACCCTGGTCACCTGCATTGCAAGCAGATTCTTCACCACTGAGCCACCAGGGAAGCCCCTCCAGGGCATTATCTCTATTTAAAAAGTAGATGGTGAACTGCCAGTGTGAGACTGTCAAGACTAGTGCCATGACAGGCGCCCTGAGCTAGGAGTGGGCCTAAGGGTGGGGTGATTCTCCTCCTCCAACAGGCCACCAGAGGCTAGCCAATCAGCACGCACCCAGTATGCCTCTGGAAGAGTCCCCTGGAAATTCCCGCGCTCGCGAAAGTTTTAAAAGTGTGTTTGACCAATGAAATTGCTCCGCAAACATGTAACCAATCCGCTTGCGCTAACTACCCACTGCTTATGTTTGAAATTGAGCACCCTATAAATGTGTGTGGAAACTGGGGCTCAGGGCTTTCTGACTTTGCACCACTGCGTTGGTTGCAGCAGGGGCCCTGACTCGAGTCAGCAATAAATTTCCCTTCCTTTGCTTGTTGCATTGTCGTGGAGGTCCTCTCTTTTCCCGCTGGGGGATTCGGACATTGGGCATAACAGCCAGGAGACCACAGCCTTGCTGAAGGCAGTCTAATATAATGCTCAAATGCTCTTGGTTTGGATTTATTTAGAACTGACTTCAAATCCTAGCTAGGCAAGCTTCTTAATCTCTTATGTAAAATAAGAGTAAAGGTACTTTACTCTTAAAATTATATTATCAGCTGCTTAGTGATTGTGTGGTGTGAAAATATATGTCCTCAACCAACTCCTCCGCTCAAAACTTTAGAAAGATACTCATTAGCTTTATGGAGATTGTATCCTGGTGTTTAAAGTTTCATTCCAAACTTGTCACTTAAAAAACCTTTCAAAGTCTTAGCAGAAAGTTTTGCTTTGTAGCCTCTGTCATCACTGGTGTACCACGCCCACTCCCAAATGTGAAATAGAAACCCAAATGTGAATAGAACTCTTGATCCATCTCTTCTCATAGCCAGGCCCATCTTGAGGCCAGCCTCCTTGTCCAGTCTTCATCAGACTGGGATTCTCAAAAGCTGATAATCTGCCTTATCCATCATTGTATGTGTGCATGCATGCTCAGTTGCTTTAGTCATGTCTGACTCTTCGTGACCCTGTGGACCGTAGCCCGCCAGGCTCCTCTGTCCATGGGATTCTCCAGGCAAGAATACTGGAATGGGCTGCCATGCCCTTCTCCAGGGAATTTTCCCGACCCAGGGATCGAACCATCCATCATGAAATAGGCATTTGACGACTGAAATCTTGTATTACCTTTGGTTTCCAGTGTGTCTTTTTGCTGTTGACCTTCTGAGCAGATCCTCAATAAATAATTACTCAATTGAAAAAGTTTGCCTTCCTTCTTTGTGTAATCACCAAATTGCATTAATAGCCTGTACAAAAGCATGGTAAGTGTATATCTGAAATAAGCATGCATTCATGTTTCTGAATCCAGAAAAGCAGAGCTGTTTTCATCTAAGATCTGGGGAGAACATAAAGTGAAGTCTTAGCCAAAATCAGTTGAAATCAAAGACTCATAGAGTAGAAGTGAAGGAGGACCCAATATTCACTCACAAATTTCATTCCAAAGTTAACTATGCAGTGGCCTTAGGGATGCCCCAGCTCTTGATATATTCTACCAAATGCCTTCTCAAAGCCTGTAGAAAAGCATGCAACATAATGGAGATGTGGGATTACAGTTCCACTCTTCATTCACAACGGCTATTTAAAATTTTTCCTTCATGTAACTCTAGCCCTTCCCATAGATGGCTTAGTCACAGAAAACTTAAGTCACCTGATTAATTCCTAATGAAAATTTAGCACCATCCTCTCCGTACCTATTAAAGGAAAGGGATGTCTCCTCTAGATCTCATCTGTTGAGTAATGGCCAATATGAATCTTTCCTTCTCTTGCTGCCTTTCCCAACCAATCCTTTCCTAATATAACTCTTCTGCAAACATTTTAATTGCCCAAAATTCTCCCATAGTAAATCAAATCTTCCCCAACCCTGCTTTCTTATCATAGCCAGTTACTCTGCATTTGGTAGTTTGTTTTACACTTTCCATATACTAAGCACCTCCCATCTGACATCCTCTCCCACTGAACTGGAAGTCCCTGTTGCCAAATCTTTTGTAGATGTTTTTAGTCCTAGTCTTGACCTCTTGGTAGCATTAGACCCTGTTGATCGTTTAGTCTTTTGAGTACTTTGGCTATCAAGGCAGTACAATTTCTGTACCTTCCCCTCTACTTTTTTCCCCCATCAACGTGGTCTCTTGCTATTTAACTACCAGATTAGTTTCTCAAGGCTTGGTCCTAAGGTTTCTCTTTTTACCATACTATCTCCAGCTCATCTCTTAATTCTCCTTCACTTATATTAACTCGAATTTGTCACTAACCCACACCCTTTTCTCCTAAGATCAAGGTCAATAAATATAACTCCTTTAAAGCTGATGCCAAACTGAAGCCTTACTGCCCCCACCGCCCATTCTCAATAGCACTGCTAAACAGTTGTCATTCTTACATGAGACTTCTCCATCTTCCATATCCCATCAAGTCTTGCTTTTTGTCTTAAATGATTTCGAAAATTTTATACAGGTCTGCTGTTCATTTTTGCCCCGTCCACTATCTTCACAGTGGACCCAGAATGGTTCAGCATACTCAAGATTTAAAATTTTGAGGGCTATTAATCTGACTTCTATTCACTAACTTACCTCAGACGTCAGGTGCCTGTCTGTCCCTCTGCATTTAAACTTCAAAGCCCAGGGAAGTGGCCTTTCCTCCATCCTTATCTATACAATTTCTCAGGATTTTCACATGTGCTGTATTTCTTTGTTCATGGGGTACTTGAAGAGTGTTCTACATTCAAATTCAAATTCACCAAATGGCGGGGGTGGTCTTTTCAGTGGAATGGGTTTTCGCTATCTTCCTCTGTGAGCTGCATAAAATTTCTGAAATTAAAACCATTCAAAATAGTATCTGTCTCCACTTCCTGCCCCGAACTACCACTTCTCCGCAATTTATCAGAGAATACCAGAGAGGGTCGAAGTCAGGGAATCCTGCGACGCACTTCTAACGCATACCTTATTTAAATTTTGCACCAAACAATATGGAAGAGTCGGGAAAAAAAATCCTTTGTGGGGAGTGAGACTCGAACTCTGTAACCTATTGCTCTCCATTTCCCGCCCATAGGCGAGCTACAAGATCAGAGAACAACGAACGCCGCTGAAGGCGCGAACGGCGTGCGCGCACCGGGCCGGGGGAGGGGCCTGGCGCGCGCAGAAACGGGACCCGAGGTGGTTTGGGGCGAGTTCTCGCGAGAGTGGGTTTGTTCTTCGGCTGCTGCCTCTGCTGCCACCTCTTACCAGCGCCGTTGCTGCGGGGCATTGTGGGAGCCTCCGCGTCCCGCTCGCTTGGAGAGAGGTACCTCTCGTTTTCCCTCTCCCTTTCTTCAAGGTAGGCGTGAAGCGGGTAAGAATCGGGGTGGGGTGGCCGGGGGCTCTCCGCGTCCGCCGGGAGGAGGCAGCGACTGCAACAGGGGCCGCGGGGAGCCGGCGGCGCGCCTTTCTTGCTCGCTCCCGCTCGCCCGCTCTGCCTCCCTCCGCGCTGCGTATGTGAGCCGCCTGATCGGCGGCCGCCATGTTAGGAGCGCAGTGGCGGCGCAACCAGCCTTCTCGGGCGGCGGAGGTGAGCGGTCCCGGAGTTAGACAGGCGGCCAGCCAAGGGCCCAGGGTGCGGAGGCAGAGTCGGGGCGCGCCGAGGGCAGCTGATCGGCCGAGCTTCCTGCGTTCCGGGCTGGCTGTGGGCGGGGGCGGGACGACGAGCCCGTTACACGCGGGCTGCCGCTCTGAGGGAAAGGGAGGAGCGCTCGAGGCCTGAGGGACCGACTAACCATGAGGGGGGTGGCCTGCTGTTTGGGGAGGATAGTTAAGCTAACACCAGCCCCAGATATATTTGCCCCCCCCCCCCCGCTTTTGTGCCTGAAAACGTTCCCCAAAATGGAGGATTTCGTAGACTCCGAAAAGCTTAGCCGTTTGAGCAGCGTCTTTTGGTGTCGCGGCCTTCGCTCCTTTTCTCGCCCATCGTTTCATAGCGCCCCCTAATACTCCTGTCCCCCGCCCACACACAGGCGCGCGCGATTTTAGCCGGACCTCAGAAGCAATACCCCCTCCCCCCGCCATCGCGTAAAAATGGCCGAAAAATGAAACGTTAACGCTTGTTCATCGTGTTGCGTCGTGAATAAAGCCTTCTGCAGTATGCTGCGAAGGAGATTTGTTCTTGTTTAGAGTCACCTCACATTCCTTTGCTCTTTTTTAAAATATTATCAGTCTAGGCTTCTCTAGAGAGGATGGTGTGGTCTGGGGACCTTCCGGTTTCCAGACAAAGGGTTTCGAGTAGCCTGGTGTAGTCGCGGCATCGTTGTTCTTTTAATTGCCAGCGCTGTGCCACGTTCTGTGTTATACAAAGACTTTTCCCAAATACAGTGGAGTAGTATCTCCTAGGTATTTATCCTGCTCTGTGGCGCTATTCTGTGTAATAGTCGTATTGGATCAGTTACAGTTTTCCAGCCAGATATTTCTAGAACGGTTATGGCGATTCCAAAATTCTAGTCTTTCACGAGCGCTGGAAAGTGGGAGTTGTTGATTTCCCAGGCCGTAGTCATGAGATTTTGCGTTGATGCTGCGTTCTGCGCGTTGAACAGAGCTTGGTTTAAGATTTTTAGATAGTCGACAAAACAGTTTTCTCCCAGGTAAATTTAAACAGTTGTACTCTGCGGGCAGAAACTATATTTTAGGCTATATTCATACGTGTTCAGAATTACCTTTTAAAAACTAAATGGCTCGATCATCGGAGTCTAGCGACATAATTGTGTAGTATTGTTTTAGAAATCAAGAATTCGGATCTCTCTTCTTAGCTGTGTGTAAGTGGAGTTGCTTTTACGTAACATTTTGAACTAATCCGAAAGTATTTAACTACTCTTGACCTAAGCATTCTTTATGTTAAAGAAATCTTTAAACATCCTAATTTTACTAATGCTTTTAGGGAAGTGTAAATACTAATTTTTATTACAAGTCAGTGATACATAAAGACATTTTAACAACTGAAGAATGCAAAGAAAAAATCTTTCATGATTTTAGAAATAACAAGTAGCTCGAATTCCCAATTTTATAGAAAGAATTTAAGTCTAAGGAACTGCTTGTTATATGTAGGTAACCAATGGCAATGAAGCCAGTGTTTAGAACGCTTACGTTTTGATTAGATACTTGATTCAGCCTCTGCATGTTACAATAAATAGGCTTAAAATGGAAGAACTACGCTTACAGGAATTTATCCTGTAAATAAGGGAATAGTGTGTCAAATGTATGTGTACATATATGTTAATGTTGGTTACTAAGCATATTAAAAATCCAAAGGATTCAACATTTGGAGATCTTCTAATTATAGTGTGGCCATCAAGTGATAATCTATACAGCTATTTAGAAGTATTTTAAGAGTAACGATGGGGAAATTATAGTGGACTATAGTACTAATTGGGGAGAAAGTGTAATAAAACTCTGCTGATAGCACATTTGATGACTTTTGTTGTTTTTGAAGGATCATGTAAATAAGCGTAAAAAATATCCCTGAATGTTGGCTTTGTGGGTCATTTGTATTTCCTCCTCCTTTTTTTTTTCCCCTGAAATTTCCACAAGACGTTACACTTATTTTGTAATGAGAAAAGTGAAACATTTTTTGTAAATGTTAGAACTGCTGAAAAGACCAGAATCTCACTTTTTTTTTTTTAGGCTCTCACCTGTGTTTAAGGGGTATTGAGATGGAAATGAGCCAGCTTCTTGAAATCTGAAGTGCAGTTTTCAAATGTGACAAAAAGAAGTACTTGTGTAAGATATTCTTGTTATTATTATGTGTAGGTACACAGGAATCTGAAGGCATTCTCACATAAAATTAATATTGATAGGACTAATAATTACACTATGAACTGCTGTCATTAGCTGTTTATAAATGATCGAAATCAAAGAACTAATTGGACAATGGTTTGTTAAGTGGTGTTCTTAGCAAATCTTCTAGTTAAAAGTCCATGCTTTTTAAAAAAAAAAAAGTCCATGCTTTGTTTTTATGTACTACTTTTAGTTAGAATTGCATTAAAATTGTCCCACACTGTGGCAGTAGCTTCTCAGTATACCTGATTGAGGTATGCATGGTTAGTGACGTGGAAGGGTTGTGGACAGTGTAGTTTTGCAATTTTTTTATATATGTGGTTTTTCCAAGGTTAACGCTGTCCATGAAATTGCTTTAATTTAAAATTCCTAACTATGTAGGGGGTCTTCTCATCGGAGCATTAGGTCAAGGGTTCTGGAATGTTTGATAAAAGTTTGTTTGTTTGTTTGTTTTAATAAAAGGTTTTTAAATAGGAAAACTCTTTTAGTGGATAGTAAAAAATAGAGCATAGAAGCCCAGTGGATTGAGATAACTGTGGATGTGAAGCCTTTTAAAGTACTTTAGCTTTTGATTTGTTGCATATCGTATTGACCATAAGCTACAATAGAAGTTACATGATGAAGTGCTGTGTTGTCTCTCCTGACCCGAATATAATTTATTAGGTGGCAGGTCTGAATGGTTGCAGTACCTTTGATGTGTTGCAATCTCCATGTGATTGATTTTCCCAGTTGTAGGTCAAGCCCTGCTGCTGCTAAGTGGCTTCAGTCGTGTCCGACTCTGTGCGACCCCATAGACGGCAGCTCCCCAGGCTCCCCCGTCCTTGGGATTTTCCAGGAAAGAACACTGAAGTGGGTTGCCATTTCCTTCTCCAATGGTCAAGCCCTAATGTTTATCTAAAAAAGACTCAGGAGTCTCTGACATTGAAATTGATATGTAGTAGCAATGAAAACTTACGTGTAAATTTTTTATTTAAAAATTTTAAAAATTACTTTAAATTTTTAAAAAATTTCAAGATTTTAAAAAACTATTCCAGAACTTAAGACTAATTAATATAGAAACTTGCTCTCTTTCTGGAAAGTTTTTTAAATGACAAATCTCTGCCTTTCTTTTATAGAGTACCAATAGCTTGTGGTTATTAGTGCCTGTCTTAAGGCAGAAACAGGTTAATAGGAGACCAAAGAGGGTTCCCATGGTGGGGGGTGGGATCATAGGTCTTCCCAGCTGTTGCCATTGGAATAGCTGCTGGGTAAGAAGAGCAAAGAGGAGGAGAATGTCAATAGAAGATGTCATGGTGAGCAGTAAATGCAAGTTGGAAAGGAGTGTATTGATAATACAATCTCAGTAGGATCTTTGATTTCTAGTAGTAGTAGTGTTGGTCGCTCGGTCTTGTCCGACTCTTGGCAACCCCATGGACTGTAGCCCTCCTCTGGTTACAGAATCTTCTGTCCATGGGATTATCCAGGCAAGAATGGATTGCCATTACCTTCTCCAGGGGATCTTCCCAACCCAGGGATTGAACCCAGGTCTCCTGCATTGCTAGCAGATTCTTTACTGTCTGAGCTACAGGGAAGATCCATTGATTTGTAGTATCATTGGTTGTTAATGAAATAGATAATTCTCTGGTCTTTAAAGGTGATTTGTATGGGTTTTTCCCTCTGGAAATTACTAGGATATTAAACATCTCTCTTTGGTACAGTCACTGATAGAAGAGCTTTTATAACATATGTGAAAGTTTAAAGTCAAGTGTTTGAACACCTGACTCACAGAGTAGTTGGGAAAGGAACAGTAATAGCAAAGACAAACATTTGTACTTAAAACATTCTCACTGTGAAAAGGTGTGAAGCAATAGAACAATTTTAATGCTTAATTATGTACCCTTATGTGGGTTATGATATTCTTGAGAAGCACAGTGGAGGAGGGAATTTTACACTGAAGCATCAGGAGACCAAGAAATACTCATTAACAGCATTCTTGGTAATGACCGGAAATTATAAACAGTCTAAATGTTCATTTTCTGAAAAACAGATAAGTATGTATGCCGTAATGGTATCTATATAACAGTGAAAATGTAGTTTTAATTCATGTGTAAATTAGTTTTAAATAAGCGCTATATATATATTAAGCCCATTTGTATAAAATTAAGAAAAGTAAAATTAACACTGAAAAGATACATGTCTGTTAAGTGGTAGGACTTAAAAACAAGAGACTCCATAAGGGAAGGAAGAATCATTGGAAATAGATATCTAAGGTTTTATTGAAGTTGTTTCTGACCTTTGGCATTTATATCCACTGATTTGTAAAATACGTGATGTGAGGGGGGGGGGGTTGGACCTTAAGAGAATTGCTAGTATTAAATGGAGAAAGGAGAGACACATTCTAGCTAATATGTTTGGACAAGTACTGAGCAGTCTGTGTAATGGCTCATAAAATTAACTTTCTGTTAAGGTGTTGGCATGTGCCAGGAAATAGGTTTAGAGAGGTAGGATGCAACCAATATATATGAAAGGCATTGAAAACCATACTGTGGACTTCATGTGGTAAGTAGTAGGGAGTAGTATGTTTTTGAACAGAGTAGAATGATGAGTGATGTTTTAGGTTTGTAGTCTTTTAAAGCTGACTTCTGACTTGGTAACAACCTTCAGGTTTTAAATCTGGCTTTGAATAGAATTGGATGAGACATTATAGTTGATACATGAAATAGTCCAGTACAAGTGAAAGGTGTTTATGTCTCTAGGTCAGTCCTTTTACTTCTAGTTTGTTTTCTCATTGGTTGTGAGGATCGGAGTGCATAAAGCAGATGATGACTGTGGTGCTTACCATATGCCAGGCCCTGTGAAATGGATTTTATTTTTATTTCCATTTTACATACGAGGGGATAAACCCAGATGTTAATTAATTTGCCCAGGTTCATGCAGCTATTCTGTGGAAGAGCTGGTTTTCAAATCCAGGCGTTTGGGCTCTAAAAAAATCTCAACTTATATCAAATCAAATAGTTGTACAAATGTTTGTGGAAACCAAGAGAGCAGATCATGAAGCAGAGGGGAATATCATAAGGGTGCAGAATGATGCCTTGAGGAAAACCACAGATTTGCTTTTAGGTTAGTGTCGTGGGTCAGATGAAGAGTCAAAATTGTCAGTTAAATGGAGTAACTTTCTTTCCTGTAGTATGAATTTACTTAAAGTCACTAGGGAAAAAACTTAGGAAGAAGAAAAATGTTTCAAGTCTGAATAATAGGAATCTTTTCCATGGATTTCCATGAAGATTTTTTAGCAACTGAATCTGCTGTTAACCTAAGGATTAAGAAGTGGGTTAGAAGTTGAATCCAGATCAGTAATATGAATTGACACCAATAGTTTTAAAGCACTTCGGAATATTAATTCTTTTTTTTTTCAGCCTTCTTGGGCATTGTACTTTATAGTTTTTCTTTGTTGTGTGGTGAGGCACATTGGTGTATACAAAGTTAATAGAGCTAGATAAGCAACAATTACATATCACATAGCACAGGAGATAATAGCTGTTATCTTGTATTATCTTACAATGGAGTGTAATATGCAAAAATACTGAATCCTGTGTGGTACACCTGAAGCTCATATAGTAGTATAAATCAGTTCTACTTCAGTTTATTTTAAAAAAAACCTTAAATGAAATACAAATTATAAAATATGGTAGAAAAAGAGTGATGTAAGCTAACATTAAGATGAAGATTTATTTAATACTCTAAAATGGAAGCTATGTTGAAAAGTTATTTATAAAGCCATTATAAGGTTAATAAGTGAGGAACTTTAAGGAATATTTACTTCAATTGAAGTACCCTGTACTTCAGTTGGAGATTAATTAGTCAAGTACATCCTTAAATTAGTGAACTATCCCTGCCATCTGTTGGTGACATGGTTAGGACATTTTTAATGTATTGGTATTGTTGGTTGCTGTGTAGATTTGGCATATTTTCACATGAATAAGTTAAATCACAAAGGTGTTTGACCTTGATAGAGATGGGAAAATCTCAAAATTTCTTGCACCATTTGTGTTACAATTCAGAAGCTGTTTTCTAGCTGTTGTATGTTCAATTTTTATATGAGATTAAAAGGTTATTATGTCAACATGTGGATATTTCTTTCCTAAGTATCTCTGCATGCCTTTATGATTATACTATCTTAAAATCAGTTATTTTAAAAAGTGATTTATTTCACACAAAAAGTATAAAGATCCATATGGTGGTATTAGATACCTTTAAAACATAGTGTTTTTAAGTTCAGACTGAAGGTTTCTTCTATGTCATCTTTTAAAGAACTAAAGTATTCTTATGCTCATTTTATTTCCTGCTAAGTAACCCTCTGAAATAATGAATACATAATAGACTAATAGATAATGTTTATTTTACACAGGAAATTTGGATACGGAACACTGTGTTCTCTGTGAATTTTGTGTGTGTTTAGCTTTCATTTGTTTTCTAAAATGTTTTAGTATTCCATTTCTTCTAATTATTGAAGAAAATAAAGGATATCAGATTTGTGGAATGTGGCTGTTGAATATTATTAACTGAAGCTTATTTCTTAACCATACATATTCGGATGTTGAATGTGAAGCTAACATATTTAATAGAATTTATATCATGCACTTTGTTCGTTTAGAATTTGAATATCAGACCATCAGGCTATAGTTAAACGGCATTTGTGAAGCCTACTTAGTTTCTTTCTTTTTTTTTTTTTTTTTTAAGTTTCTTTTCTAATGTTTTCTGATGGGGGAGGGTGGAGACACTTTTTTTTTTTTTTTTGGAAGTGAAAGAGTCTGTATTGTATAAAGTTAAATGGGTAAATCGGATTTTAACATTACATTTTAGATTAGTTATCTCCAAGGAACTATTTTCAAACTTTATTACTCTGTGAAAATGCAGCTTTATGGAGAAAAAACATACAGTAAAAGAAGCTAGTTTTTTTTAAAAAACACTTTAATAACTTAGTAAATCTCTCAGTATTGTGATGGTTTCAGTCAGTAGGTCTCACTTAGAGCCTTTAAAGTGCCTTGTTCATCTTATGTTCATTGACCAAAAATGAGATACTAAAGGAACTTTTTAATAAATGTTCTTGCATCAGTGCTATCTTGTCGTATTTTCTCTTTATTTGTTCTGATAGACAATTTTTAAGAAATTTGTTTCAATCAAAAGTTTGACTTAAGTTCTTTTTCAGTACTGCTACTCTCATGTCTGTGTGGGACTGAAGTTGAAACTGAGTCACAAAAATATTAAAGTTATTCTTAAATTACAAGTTGTCATGGGATTTACATGGTTGTCTTTCTCTTTTTCTTAGTTTTTCTGACATCCATTTTCTGTTTTGTCTTAAGGTTATCACCTTTTACCTTTACTTCTCTTAACCTTTCCTTTTTGCAACTCCACCATTCATATATGTTGCAAAGAAAAGTAATTGAGATCTCTGTAATTCAACAATCATTTCCTTAAAATATCAATGTTAAAAATTTACACATGATCATAATGCCATAGTATAATTTCCCTAAAGGGAAAGAATAGTTCTTTTGAAAGGCTGGCTTTTCAGTATACAAAGCTTTGACTCCCAAATGAAGGGCAAAGCTGCAATTAATAGTAACTTAGATACTTTGAAATTTTGATTTCAAAAAACCCTCTTAATAGTTTTTTGTTTTTGTTTTTAACAATGTATGAAAGCATAAGAGGGTGCTACAAATGTTTCAACAGTATTTTAACCACCATTCTGTGTGGTATTTAAAAGTCATATCAGAGAATCCTTCATCCAATGATGTTCACTTACTCTTATCTTTATTAATCTTAAGGTCTAAGTAGTTTATGTAATGGATCTCATCTGGAACTAGTTTCTTTGGTGTCTTTTCTCAAATTCATCTTTCTTGGTGTGCAAAAACATTTGTAATTCCAGTCACCTTTGATAGCATTTCTGTGTCTTTTTAACTTTGTTACATCTTTTTGTAAAATCTAACTAAGTCTTGCCTGCAACTTTTTTTTATAGTTCTTCTGCTGTTTTTGTCCAATGTTTTCTTACTTTAATCTGTCATTGGTGGAGTTGGTCCCATAATTGACTTGTAACTATTAATTATTGCCTGGTTTTTATGTTGATAAAGTTTAATGTTTTAAACTAAGTGCTTAGGTATGTGGGTGATCAAACTTATGAGTTAACTGAGCAGTGCCTCTACATAGTAGAATTATGTAGCAAACAGTTTAAGACTTGTTAAACTTCTGTGTGTAATTGTGATTATAAAATTGTTTCACCAGGGACAGTTACGTACGTCATTTAATACTTTATGAGATCATTCGTAAATGCTTTGTGAATTCTTATGTAAAAACTTTTGAGGTAAAATAACAAAATAAAAATGAAAGTAATTTAGTTACTATCACATCTTGGAGGAAACACATCTTGAGGGATTGTATTCAGAATTTAAATTTTCTGGATGATGGGGCTATTCTTGTGAAAGAATCTGTGTTTACAGAAATCTGTGTAAGCAAGATCTTGTTTCATTTTCACCTGTTTTGAGCTCTAGAGGTGTTATAGCTCTGAGCATTAAAGAATGTTCATGGCTACTACCTTGGGGAGTTTCACTTCTTTTAAATCACCTATACTTCCTGTACTTGTGGTTGTTCTTGGGGAGTCTCCTGTTTCTGTACTGACCATATTTGATTCTCCTTACCTTTTAAGATTAGAAATGAAATAAGCAACTGCCTGATAGAGGATGCAGAATAAGGCAGTTAATTATTTGGCTTAAATTTGTGCAGAAATCTGTAAACTGTAGGAAGTCACTTATTTTTCTTCACATCTGTCTTTACCTCAATTTGATTTTGCTGCATAAAGATCTCAACTGTAGTGTTTGGTCTTAGATCTTATTCTAGGTACTTGACACTTAAGCTTCGTTACTTGTGATTTTACTTGGTTCTTTCTGATAGTGTTAATAGGTCTCATTTTCTAAAACAATACAACTGATTCATCTTTGACTTGCTGACCTTGGTTTTTTTGTTTTGTTTTTAGTCTTCTGGAACTTAAGCATCATATTATAGGGTGTATTTTTCTTCTAAAAGAAGAGACCCATCTATATTTTTATTGAAATTTTGATATATTCAGACATCTGACCCTTCAATTGAAATGTTTTTAAATTCAGTATGAAATTCCCTTTAATAGTTAAACTTTAGCATGAAAGACTACTTTTTAAGTATATGCAAGCTCTGCATACATCTGAAATCTGTTTAAGTTATGTAATTCCTTGTAAGTTTGAGATCTTAAATGTTTTTTTTTAAATCAACATGATGCATAAGTTTTTTTTTTTTTTTTTTCTAAAAAAAAAAAACGGCATCTACTTAAAGGGATTTATGACTAAAATTGCTTATTTTTCTACAGAGTTGTCTGCTGGTTCTCAGCTTGAAGAAGATTCTACAGTCCTTATTGATCCTTTTTCTTGGCGTTACCATTTTTTGAAGCAAAGTTAACCTAGTTTTCTAGTTGAGCTTTCTTTTTGGCCATCTTTAAAAAAATTTTTTTTTTTTTTAATCTATAAACTAGACAAGAGATAGTTCTACAATGTCCAAGTCATTCCAGCAGTCATCTCTCGGTAGGGACTCACAGGGTCATGGGCGTGACCTGTCTGCAGCAGGAATAGGCCTTCTTGCTGCTGCTACCCAGTCTTTAAGTATGCCAGCATCTCTTGGAAGGATGAACCAGGGTACTGCACGCCTTGCTAGTTTAATGAATCTTGGAATGAGTTCTTCATTGAATCAACAAGGAGCTCATAGTGCACTGTCTTCTGCTAGTACTTCTTCCCATAATTTGCAGTCTATATTTAACATTGGAAGTAGAGGTCCGCTCCCTTTGTCTTCTCAACACCGTGGAGATGCAGACCAGGCCAGTAACATTTTGGCCAGCTTTGGTCTGTCTGCTAGAGACTTAGATGAACTGAGTCGTTATCCAGAGGACAAGATTACTCCTGAGAATTTGCCCCAAATCCTTCTGCAGCTTAAAAGGAGGAGAACTGAAGAAGGCCCTACATTGAGTTATGGTAGAGATGGCAGATCTGCTACACGGGAGCCACCATACAGAGTACCTAGGGACGATTGGGAAGAAAAAAGGCACTTTAGAAGAGATAGTTTTGATGATCGTGGTCCTAGTCTCAACCCAGTGCTTGATTATGACCATGGAAGTCGTTCTCAAGAATCTGGTTATTATGACAGAATGGATTATGAAGATGACAGATTAAGAGATGGAGAAAGGTGTAGGGATGATTCTTTTTTTGGTGAGACCTCGCATAACTATCATAAATTTGACAGTGAGTATGAGAGAATGGGACGTGGTCCTGGCCCCTTACAAGAGAGATCTCTCTTTGAGAAAAAGAGGGGCGCTCCTCCAAGTAGCAATATTGAAGACTTCCATGGACTCTTACCGAAGGGTTATCCCCATCTGTGCTCTATATGTGATTTGCCAGTTCATTCTAATAAGGTGAGTTAATGCAACAGATACTTCTAATTTCTTTTACATTGTAGTGCCTATTCTGTATTTACTTATATCTTGTATTCTGAATCTGTAGTCTGATGACATTGAGTTGATCAAGAATTTTTATACTTTTGAGAACACTTACTTTATTTGGAAGGTAATTGTTTTTGAGCATTTTAAACCAGGGCTTTACATTAATATAATCTGCATAGATTACTTCTGGCCACAAAGCTGTCATCCACTGGAATTATCTTGTTGGTTTTTGGCATCAATATGTTCTTCTTAATCATATATTTAAGCAGGTTTTTTTGTCTGCTTTGTTGAACTGTTTTAAGTATTTTTCTGTTTTTTTGCAGTCAATGTGCTCTGCCATTCAGGATGCTAGATAATCAGCTCTCCATCTGTCTTAATTACTGATTCGTATGTAGTAAAGATACATTCTTGAACAATTCTCTTTTTTTCCTTATCTGTGGCTACAGGGAAAGAGTTAATGTAGAGCCCTGGTCTTTGTTTCAGTATATTTCATATTTTAGATTAGTTCATTCTTCTTTTTTAATTTCCCTTTGACACAAACTCTCATGCTGTAACTGAAATTTTTCATCATTTTTTTTTCTCCTTTTCCACAACTTTCTTAAACATACTTCAAAACTCACTTTTTATTATCCCATATTGCATCTATCCCTTTAGAGACTTGGGAAAATCACCTACTGCAGTATCCTGTTCTGTGTTCCTCATAAGCATATTCTTTTTCTGACTTAGACTTCTGGTATATTCATTTGAAGAAAAAAAATCTAATTCTCCTTTGCTTTAATTATCACATCTGGCAAAATGGGAACTTTTTCAAAATGCCCTTTTAAATATATTGTCCTTTCTCTTTCAACATTTTCAATGCTAATCATTCGCACTGTTTTTTTCCCAAAACAAAATACAGTGCAGTTGACTTAAAGTCAGCATTATAGCAGTCCACTAGCTTGATCTGTAATCTGACCATCCATTTTTCCTGATGTGCTGTACTTAATTGGAACATGTTGCTGCCATGAAACTGATTTGATGGTTGCTATTACAGGGTTTTTTCTTCACAGTAACATCTGGAAAGGTCATTTTCTTTACATATCTATCCCTTTAAATGCATTTTTAAGTGAGTTGATTTTTGAGTAAACTAAATCATGTAAATCATTAGAGATTTTGTTTTTAATCTTTTTAAAAGTCTTACCATTCAATCCCTTTTCTGTGTTTAGATCTCAATATTTTTGTCTGAGATAATTAAGAGACTTCTTATATTGTTTGAATTTATAGAGTATTTTGAAAAATATCTTTTTAAAGAGTGATTTCTAGCTAAAAATACATGTATATATATCTATAGTACAAAAATCTTCTGAAGTAATAGTTTAAGTACACAAGGAATATTCTTCAATCCATGTCAAAATAATTTCAAATGGTAAATTTACATTCATAGATTAATTTTAATGTAAGACATGGAACCACAAACTCATAAAAGTTAGGGAATTAGGTATTTTGGTGTTTCCTGTTTTCAGATTTATTGGATACAGTTAGTATATCATAGAATTTAGTTTTTGTTCAGTATTCAACTTCAAGGTTTAGATCTGGTATGAAATGATTTAATGAAAAGATCCATTAAATTTTGGTGACTCCAGATATTTTCTGTTACTTCTTGCCTGCTTGCAGAAATGACAGTATGAGAAATATTCTCAGATAGGTTCTCTAAATTCCAAGGAAGATAGCTAGTTACAGTTTCTCAAATGAAAATGATCTTAAGGGACTTAATCTTTGCTACTGGAGTCATCCAAAAATAAAAGCTGCTGTTGGAAGTCTCTCCATCCTGACTGAGCAGTAACTTAATGTTGCCACTTACATATAGGAAAACAATTCGGTAAAGGAACACAAAAGGAAATCAAGAAGGACTTGAATCAGAAAAAGTTTCTATTTTTGTGTATTATTATTTTCTAACCAGATGTTACTACCTTCTAGTTCCTGAACAGTTAATAAATAATGATAGTAAATGGATCTAAATTGGCCAAAGAACATTTTTGAATATTTGAAACTTTGTATTCAAGAGTAAGGCACCTTACCTAGTAAAAAGATACTTTTAATCTGCAAAAATGCATGTATTCTAGCAAATTTAGAAATTTAGAGGCCCTTTGATTTTCAAAATTTGTAGTATTTGTAAATTGTACCGATTGTAAGAAGTTTTAACACCTGGATTCTCTTAATATAGTTACCTTAATTTAGCTAATGTTTTCTAGGTGTCTTCAGTATTGAAAAAATAAATGCTCACTTTTGGTAGGGATCTTTTTAATTTATAGCTGATATAGAATCACTGAGTTTAGAGAAAATTCTTGTGAAAGTAGATAATGAAAATTTTTAAAACATTTAATCCTGCTCTCTGGTATTGCTGCATAACTTGGAAAATCTGTTCTTTTCACTTAGTGGTAACATTAAATAACTTACATGATCAAAACTTCTTCTTACTATGAATAGTCTTTTAGGGGAAAAACATCTGACATTATTTTTGATATTTTAAGTAACGTTCAGTGATGATGTTGCTTTTATTTCTTTCTAGGTCATTTTAGAACGTCAAGTTGCTTTTCTACACAGCCTCAAACTTGCCTCAAAATTCCTTTCACTTAAAGAAAACTGGCCACTACAGCCCTTCTGCTGTCTTGTCACTTCAGTTCATGTTTTTCTTTTTAGTTTTCTAGAAGCCCTTAAGTTATTCTTAACTTCATTTTGCCATTCCACATGTGCTTTTCCAAATTATCCTTTCTTTATATAATTTAGGTATCTCAATGACATTAAGGTGAATGTAGTTTTTCCTGTAGAACTTCTGAATTCAAAAAGTGAATCCTTATTCTTTATTAATCTGAGTGTTGCCTCAATGTAGAATCCAAGGATACAGATTTTTTTAAAAACCCATTATGGTAGAGCAGATTAATAATGGGTGGGTGTGGGAGGTATAATTGATTCTTTGATCTTGGTTTTCCTTCTAGTACTTTGTAAGACCAGCCACACTTTCAAAAGTTTGAACCCTTAAAGATCATGGGGGATTGGATATAAATAACTTCTCGTCTACTAGATAGCCTTACCATCTCCTATTAATTAGAAGCATGCCTAGTAGGGTAACTTTTACTCCTCTCTGAACACACTGTTTCTCAAGGATATTTTAAATCTGAATAGTTTTCTTTAAAATTCTTGGTTAACATATTTGTTTAATCCTGCTTCTGAATTTTGTGAACTTTGCCTGTGGTGCCTCTTGATTACAGCCATTTTTAAAGTGGCTTCCAACAAGTCAGTGGTCTGTTGCTTTGCAAATAGAAAGTTTTTATACCCCAAACATTTGGTTATAGAGCCAGCTGGACAGATCTCTTCCAGTTCCTTAACTGTTAGCCATAAAGACAGTCTAACTTTGAAAGATAGCTCCCCAAGTTCTTAGCAGTACCATTCTGTTGAAATGTTCCATTTTACCTCATTCACAGAATTTCAGTTAATTTTAGTAGGGCAAAGAAATGTGTGTAAACACTCAAGCTGTAGGTTTTTAAAAATTAGATTCCATTTATAAATTAACTTTTTAAAACTTCAGAATGGTATCTCTTATAATTTGGTTCCTTTAATTCAGCTCTAAGTGAGACTCCCTCTTAAGGACTTTCTAATGTTTCAGGTAGTATGAGTCTTGGAAAAGTTGCCTTATTTTGTGAGAATTTGTGAAACAATAATACTTGTAAAGTGGGGATTGTAAAACAAGATAGCTTTATAAGCAGTGTAATAATAGTTGCTTTTCTTCCTTTTTAATTAAAAAGTTTCTTCTTATTAGCACTTGTTATGTGCCCGGCAATGTTCCAATAAACAGGTTACCTTTATTATTCATTTACTTTCCACAAAACCCTAGAAAGATACTGAAGCACAGTGTTTTTAAATAACTTGTACCAAGGATTCACATCTAGTAGGTACCTTGGGAATTGAACCTAAGCAGTCTGGCAGCAAAGCCTACTTTTCCTAACTCCTCTTATATTGCCTAAAATGCTAATCATTTACATGTGGATTTTTAAAGAAAGGATAGTTTATTTGGATAAAGTAAAGGAAAAAGTAATCCCTTCAAAATTTAAAATAATCATAAATCAAATATTGAAGAAATAAAATGTTTTCCTTCCTAAAATTTAGAAATGGACATTCCTGAAATTTACTTCTCTAATTTGGGGAAATACAATGGGAGCTTAGGTTTTTTTGATAAATTGGGGACTGTTTCCTAGAAAAGTCACTCCTGTTGAATCGACTTCGCTTTCTGTGGCTATATAGTACACTTGCAACATACCTCAAAGGCTGGATGAAACTAAATATACTCTTTTTAACTAATTATTCATACTTACAGTATACATTTTCTTAAAAAGTGATATAAGCATGGATATTTTATCAGAGTTCTGTGAAAGCAATTCTAATAATATGTGAATAAAACTTCAGTTTTGTCTACAGCAGAAATTAATATGCCTACTGATCTCAAAGTCAGTTACTACTCTTCATCTTTATTAACTCTTATCTTTTCCCTGTCAGGTCTGTTAGTTTGTTAACCAAGTTACCAGTTTTTCCAAGAATGTGCATGGCGTATTTGAGGGCAGGATGAAGCTACAAGGATTCAGAGAAATGGTTTTAAATAAGTGTGGTTAGTGAATGGTCAGGTGTTCAGTTTATGATAATTGCATATAGACATATAGATTAACATCCTAGAGTTTGAATGGTTGAAAAGAAATCTTAGTTTTGTTAATTCTACTAATTTACTTTGCTACAGGAGTGGAGTCAACATATCAATGGAGCAAGTCACAGTCGTCGATGCCAGCTTCTTCTTGAAATGTAGGAGTTTGAAATACCTTTAAAGCATCAGTTAACTGTGTCAGAAACAGCCATTGATTGGTTTCGGGGAATTCATCCTTTACTTGTAATATCCACATTGTTATTACTGAATAGTTGACACTGTCCAGCAATGTTTAGGTCTGGAATTATACATGGAATATTAGATGGAGTGGTAGTGGTACCTTGTTATTTAAAATTGAAAGAATTTTTAAGAGACCTAAAGATCGCCATTGATACATACAGTAGATTCATAAGAGCATTTTCAGTAACAATAATATGTGCTCTAAGAATAAAGAAAGTATTTATTTTCCTTGAAGAAAAGGGGGAAGTTATACTAGAAGTAACAAGTTTTCAAGCAAAACCCTTCAGGATGTATTTTTTGCTTTTGAGACACTTGTGATGGAGTTTAAGCTGCTAGAATAGAATTTGTAAAGAATCTCCCTACCTAAACAACGTGAAACCCATTGTTCACTGGGGTGGCCATTTTCACATACACCGTGCTATGGCTATCCTTTCTGTCTAGTGCCAGAACTCAGCTCTGCTCTTTGTTTTTAATGTTGGAGGAAAAAATATCTGTGGTCAATCTTTGTTTCCCTATATAACCCATATTTCCATTCCCTCATGTAGCACTTCTTCTCTTTGTGAATTAAATATAGGGAATGCCTGGAGGCTCAGTAGTTAGGACTCCATGCACTTTTTCAGTGCCATGGGCCAGGCAGGGTTCAATCTTTGGTCAGGGAACTAAGATCCCACAAGTCGTGTGACTCTTCCTGACACCTCCCCCCCCAAAAAAAAAAAAAACAAAAAAACAGATAAGGGAGGTATTTTAATTGCAATTTACATTACTTAAAATTTTTAAGCAGTACAGAACAAGTTAATTCTCCTTCATTTGGATTAATTTGAAGTTTTCCTTTGGAAGTATCTGTATGACATGTTTTAAACTGTAATATTTCTAACACATACACTGCTGTATAACTTTACTAATAAATCTATTTTAAAGGCCAAACAAGGCTACTTTGTGAAAAGAGCAGTTTTATTTTAAAGTTAATTTTCTGATCTTTTTAAAGCTACCCAGAATGGAATCCTGACACTGATACAGGACACACAATGTAAGTTAAATTTTTTAAGCTATTGTTTGTAAAGGAGATCAATGTAAGGAATTCAGGTTAAATTTTTCACATTTCATAACAATATTTTCTTAATTTCTTTATTTAATATGAGTTTGTTAAAAGTCACCATGGGTGAAATAGTTTTTAGAAACTATTTTATGTAGTAATTTTTATTTTTTTATTATAGATTTTCCCCTAGTTACTTCATGCATAAATGCCCCCAAATATATATTGAAATCATAGTCACACAAGGAGTGTTTAGCAGTAAATTTTAGTTATTTTCGATGGACCTCTTTCTCATACTTTGTATTTTATGTTTTCACATTCCCAGGGGTGATCCATTCATGTTGCAGCAATCTACAAACCCAGCACCGGGAATTCTGGGACCTCCACCCCCATCATTTCATCTTGGGGGACCAGCAGTTGGACCAAGAGGAAATCTGGGTGATTATGAAATTCATGTTACCTTTCCCTAAGAGCCTTTATCATAAAGATTAAATGCAATGATTTTAGGCAAAAGAAGTGTCATTGAAATGTAACTCGAAGATGACATTTGCATGAGAATACATGATACTCATATATTTGTAATGTCCTTTTGCTTGTTGGAGAGATGTCTGGTTTTCATTTAAAATAGCCTGGTAGGGCAAGTATACTTAAGTTTAAGACTGAAAATATTTTTTTCCCCATAAAGGTGCTGGAAACGGAAACCTGCAAGGACCAAGACACATGCAGAAAGGCAGAGTGGTCAGTAATAAAGCTCTTGCTTTTACTGTATTAGCTGTATTTATTAGTTCTTTGGGGAAACGTAATTTGACTTGAATCCTTGCTAATTGAATCTGTTGTAGTCCTTATTATAGAAAGATTTCTTTAGTTTGAAAACCAGTAGGCTTTATATGTGGTTCTGATAAGAGTTAAAACTTCGTTTTCATATGTCCATAGTCTAGAGATTTCACCTTGATTCAAAGTTAAGTTTGCCATCTAATTATATAACTAGTTGATTTAAGTATCAGTGCAGACATTCTTTTCTGAAACTATGAGGCTTGTCCCAGTGACATATTTTAAATACTTGCTTAATTTGTTCTGATTGACTGTAGATTATAAAAGATTTAATATTTTACTGTTTTGTATTGATTCTAAAGAAATTTATTTACTAACTTGGTTTTTTACTAATGAATAGGAAACTAGCCGAGTTGTTCACATCATGGATTTCCAGCGAGGGAAAAACTTGAGATATCAACTATTACAACTGGTGGAACCATTTGGAGTTATTTCAAATCATCTTATTCTAAATAAAATTAATGAGGTATGAGTTAAGTGTGTAGTATTTATTCATCACTAAAGTATATCCTAAAGAGAATACATTATTTTGTATTAGAAAAAAGAATGTTAGCTTAAATCATCAATGTGGGATGTAATGATGGAAAGGGCCAATAGTTGAGCTAATCAATAATAAATTCTAGTACTAATAGATTATTAGTAACTTTAGAAATTGGGATTCTTAAGCAGTTACATTGTCTTTATTATACTACTGCTATAGTAAGAACTATAGAAACATAATTATTTGGAAAAACATTTCAAACTTTTACCCAAATGGTGCCAAATTATTGTGTCAAATTCAGTAGGCATAATAAATGATAGTGTCATGAAAGTAATAGTCTGAGATGATCTTTAATAAAATAGGAAATTAGAGATTTTATTTTTCTCTCAGGTTCTTGAAAATAGAAATATCTATTTAATGATTAAATATTTTTGGAAAGACTTTGGACAGTGTGGAATTGGGTTGTTTTTTGAAAATGTTAATATATATATTTTTCAATTTTAGGCATTTATTGAAATGGCAACCACGGAAGATGCTCAGGCTGCAGTGGATTATTATACAACCACCCCAGCATTAGTATTTGGCAAGCCAGTGAGAGTTCATTTATCCCAGAAGTATAAGAGAATAAAGGTAATAATCTCTATTTTTCCAGATTGGTATCACCAGTTATTTAATGTATTCATTTTACTATTTACTGACTTACAGCTATTTAAAATTGTTGCTAATATCTAGGATAATCTTGACTAATAATTATGACATACTTACTAACATTTGATTTCCTCTGTTTTTTTTTTTTTTTCCCCTCCTGTGTATTAAAGAAACCTGAAGGGAAGCCAGACCAGAAGTTTGATCAAAAACAAGAGCTTGGACGGGTGATACATCTCAGCAACTTACCTCATTCTGGCTATTCTGACAGTGCTGTCCTCAAGCTTGCTGAGCCTTATGGGAAAATAAAGAATTATATACTGATGAGGATGAAAAGTCAGGTAATATACATGTAGAAGTTTTGAAAAAGATTATTTCTCAAAGTTTTTTAAGTTTTTGTTTTATAACATCCTCATTTTTAGTGAGGGGGTAGGGGAGTAATTTGGCAGCCAATCCAAGTGGATTGGTTCTTTCTTATCATAAAGTCATAGTAGATATTCAAGAATATTGAGAAAATAAAGTGGAAAGTAAAGATCTTTTTCTCTAGTTTGGCTAATATTATTTCCAGAGTTTGCTTCCAAAGATCTTCCTTTGTGTATATAAGTATACTTTTCCCCTTTACTTCAAATGGGATTATATTAAACTTACTTTCCACTTCACACAGGATTCCATTGAGTAAACTGTGATGAATTTAATTTCTTTAATTAATGGATATTAGAGATGCTAGTTTTTTTGGCTGTGCCATTAATGCTGCTGTGGATTTTGTGGCGTGTGAATTTATGCATATAATTGAAGGATACAATTTCAGAATTGAAGTGGTGGATCCTGATACTTGCTTTCTTTTCTTTGGCGGTGCCAAATGCTCTTCAAAAAATAGTACTCGTATACTAGCATTGTAAGAACTTTATAAACACTGGATATTACAGACTTTTCAAAATTATGTGAATTTAATTAATAGATGGATTAAGTTATTTCATGTTTATATTTCATTTTTAAAATTAATGATAAGTAGAGCATCTTTTCTTTGTTAACCTTTTTGTAGCTTCATGAGTATCCTTCCAAACTTTTCCTTTTTAATTAATTTTTTGTTCTTTTTTTTCTTGCCCCAGGCCTTTATTGAGATGGAAACCAGAGAAGATGCAATGGCAATGGTTGACCACTGTTTGAAAAAGGCCCTTTGGTTTCAAGGGAGATGTGTAAAAGTTGACCTGTCTGAAAAATACAAAAAATTGGTCCTCAGGGTATGTAGTGTTTGATTCAGGTTCTTTATAAAGCTTATTTTCATGCTTTTCAAGCCATGACATTTTTATTAGCATTTTTACATGCTGAGAATATAGGATTTAGGAACTTCCCTGGTGGTGTGGGGGACATAGGTTTAATCCCTGATCTGGGAAGATCCCTTCTGTGCACAACTACTGAGCCGCGCTCTAGCCATGCTCTGTAACAGTGAGAGGTCCAAGCACTTCAACGAAGTGTAGCCCTGCTCACTGCAACTGGAGAAAGCCAGAGCGCAGCAACAAAGACCCAGCATGACCAGAAATAAGTAAATAATTAATACATATATAGGATTTAGTTATTGAAAGAGAGTAATCTTTTCTCTTTTTCTGGTCTTCATTAATACAGAAGTTTTTAAACTGATGTCTGTATAAAGTATCTTTGTTTTTATCTGTTTTACTTAAGGTTTTATTTGAAAAGCTTTGTCAACAAACTTACTATTCACTTCCCTTGAAATGTTGGTTGTAATGAATTAATAACTTTAGGGCAGCTTACAGTCTTAGGTATGGTTTAAATAAGGTTAGTTGATATAGAAAGGATGGTCATCATTTATTAGTTAACTGGATAATTAAATACTCTACAAAGTCTAATAATACATCTATGTAACTGGCAAAATTTTGTCTTTTAGATTCCCAACAGAGGCATTGACTTACTCAAAAAAGATAAATCCCGGTAATTCATTTTGTGTGTGTGTGTGTGTCTCTGTATTCGCTAGTATGTTAAATCTTTGTTTTCTAACTCAGTAGAATTAATTCAGGTGTATGTTTTGGTTTCAGGAAAAGATCTTACTCTCCAGATGGCAAAGAATCTCCAAGTGATAAGAAATCCAAAACAGATGGTTCCCAGAAGACTGAAAGTACTGCTGAAGGTAAAGAACAAGAAGAGAAGTCAGGTGAAGATGGTGAAAAAGATACAAAGGATGACCAGGCAGAACAAGAGCCTAACATGCTTCTTGAATCTGAAGATGAGCTACTTGTAGATGAAGAAGAAGCAGCAGCACTGCTAGAAAGTGGCAGTTCAGTGGGAGATGAAACAGATCTTGCTAATTTAGGGGATGTGGCATCTGATGGGAAAAAAGACCCTTCAGACAAAGCTGTGAAAAAAGATGGAAATGCCAGTGCTTCTGGAGCTGCAAAGAAAAAGCTTAAGAAGGTAAAAGGTTTTATGTTGACTTGTTTCGGTAGAAAACTAGATCAGTGTTTCAAATTATTTATCTTAGGGTCACATTTAATAGAATTAGTCACTTATATTAGGAAGAAATAGATAGGAATCACTAAAAAAAATTGAAATCTAAACTCTGCAATACATAGATTGAATAGGACTAAACTGCAGTAGGAAAATGTCAGTTCACAAAGAGAACTTTTTAGTAACAAAGGAGAAAGACTTAAAGCTATATATGATTCTGTTTGGTAGTGGTAGTGTGTAAATAGTAGTAGGCAGCCTTTATATTATAGTCCAGCTTGTTTTTTTAAACATGGGGTATGGATTTTACAGTAAGTTAACTGACCTGACCCAGGGGTGACTGACCCAGGACACTTAAAATGTTATGTCAAAAATGATAGAACTTAAGGAATTTTCCTATTATAGAAATGTAACCTTGATTAGATACTTAATGGGTTTTAAAACATTTTTTCCCAGAGCACATGTCACATATTAAAGTAAGGCAAATAGCAATATAAAAATACATACATGGTAAAAGAATAGTAAATCAGAAGACCCATGGTGTACTTGACTATCTCCATTAAAGATTAGGGCATTACAATGCCTTTAGAACCCTATAAGGTAAATGTCTTGAAATGAGATTATTATAATCCTCTTTCATTCATTCCTTCTAAGATAGACTCAGCTACCAGAAAACTTAATATTTACCTCTAAATTTTGATGGCTTGGTCAAATAAGTTAGCCTTGAAGTTCTTTTTCTGGCTGAAATAGATGATAGTTATGTAGTACTATGTTTGTGCTCTTAAGAGCTGATAATTATTGAGCATTTATTATGTGCCATCAATTTTCCTAATCTCTTTGTGTGTGCTACTTAACTGATTCTTACAATAACCTTATGCCACAGATGCTTGTTATCCATATTTCATGAATGAGGAAATTGAGTCATGTTAAAATTAAGTAGATTGTGGTCATACTGCTTACAAGTGGCAGAGCCAAAAATTAAATCTAAGCAGTTATGTTCCAGAGCTTGATTTTTAAACCACAGTGATAAAAAGAGTTGCACCATAAGATACCTTCTTTGAAGGACATCATTCAATGTATTGATACTTCATGAAATCAGCTCTCTGATTATCTTACAGCATAATAAGTCTCAAAGTAGGGTATAAATGTCCTCATATTTATTTTCTGCTCTTTTATAAGGGAAGCCTTCGATTACTTAGTTTTAAAACAAGCTAAGTTTTTTTTTTTTTTTTTAAGACTAGTAAATTTGGGGGGAGAGAAAGAAAAGACACTTTTTTTTTTTTTTTTTTTTGAGAAAATGAAGGCAAAGACGCTATCCCTTTCCCTTCAAGTAAAGCAAATGGAAGGGATACTGCAGGATAATTGTTGCAGAGTAAATTTGTCTTTCTTAACAGCGTCGTTTCCCAGGGAATATGGAAGGTTTTGTCACTCTAGATGAGGTTGGTGATGAGGAAGATTCGGAACTTCAGAAACTTCGTAAATCGGGCATGGCATTTAAATCTGGTGACAAAAATGATGATGGTTTGGTTGAAATTAAGGTGGACAAGATCGAGGAACTTGACCAAGAAAATGAAGCAGCGTTGGAAAATGGAATTAAAAATGAGGAAAATACAGAGCCAGGTGCTGAATCTGCTGAGAATGCTGATGACCCCAACAAAGATACAAGTGAAAACGCAGATGGCCAAAGTGATGAAAACAAGGAGGACTATACAATCCCAGATGAGTATAGAATTGGACCATATCAACCCAATGTTCCTGTTGGTGAGATTTAAGGCTTTGTTATTCCCCCTCACCCTCCCCGAACTCTTACTATAAGATATTTTTAAATTGGTCTTACATAAACTCTGATAACATGAAGTTCTATGTAGAACAATTTGTAAATCTTACTTGAAGCATTCTTTTTTCCTCTTTTCGTTACCATTCCATAATATGTTCTTTTTTCTCCTCATAAAATTTTCTGAGAATTTCACATTGCTTTTTGTTTTGTTCACCGTTCTATTTCAACATTTTTAAGAGAACGATTAGGTGTGGGCCCTTAAACATCAATTAAATACAAGCTATTAACGATGTCATGGTTTTTGCTTTGTTTTAGTGTAGGCTATATTGGACATGTCACAATTGTTAACTCATTCAAATTATATTGACAGGAAAAAAAGATTTGAGAACACTATTAAAACCTTCAGTTTACTGAATTTGTAAGAATGTATGTTTGTGTTCTAGGTATAGACTATGTGATACCTAAAACAGGGTTTTACTGTAAGCTGTGTTCACTCTTTTATACAAATGAAGAAGTTGCAAAGAATACTCATTGCAGCAGCCTTCCTCATTATCAGAAATTAAAGGTAAGGCTGAATCTAAAAGAGGAGAGTTCTTTTGTGAAAACTAACAAGTCACGTAAGTTTATGGACCAGTACCATCTGTGGACCCAGCACGCTTTATCCTGATAACATTCTTTATTGATGGGCCTTGAGCAGTTTGATGAACTCTGGAAAGATCTGCCAAACCTCTTTCTAGAATATATGCTTAACTAAATGATAATTCAATAATTTCAAAATTTATAGATTTAAACTTTTACAAATTCTGTTGTATAATTAAGAGTTATTTGAGTATTCTCAAATGATTATTAGACTGTAATTTCTCTAATTTGGAAAATACTGGAGGCCTGAAAGTCCAGTGAAATACTACAAAGCCTTTTTCAACTTTAAAGTGCCATATCCCTTTATGCTTAATGATTTTTACATTGACTTTAAATTATTATTTTATTAATAATGACACTTCAGTGAAGTTTTATGACCAAAAGGATATACAGGTAAAAGGAAAAATTAATAAAGCACAACATAATAAAGAATAACAAATTTCTGTTTGGATATTTCGAAGTTTGGTGTTTTAGTTAGTGGCTTAAGGACCAAGTATTGAAATAGATGAGGGAGAACTTGAAAGTAGGAGTTAAAAAAGATGATACTGATTTATAATACAAAGCTGCTAGAGTATTAAGGACAGTGGTTATTTTCAGTGGTAGCAGGAATTTAATAATATTTTGTCCTTTTGTCTTAGAAGAAGGGGCATTGAATTAAATACATGTCATTTAACTAATCTTAAGTTCTTGGGGGGTAGCAGCAGTTATTCTATGTGCGTATTTTGGTCTTTGTTTTCTCATCTTTGTAAGTTAGTCTTAATTGCACATTGAAGTAACTTTTTCATATTTTACTGTTTCTTTTCCCATGCCTTACTGTGGTGTCCAGTTTAGTTTTATACCTGCTTGATTAGAATAACTGGATCGTACAAATATTGACAAGGTTATAGTTAAATTAGACTGAGGTCCCTAAACTTCAATTAGAATATTTTGTTTTGTAGTTAATCCATTTGTTATGTTTCACTAAGGTGACTTAATCCTTGTAACTTTTTCTTTTCTTTTCAGAAATTTCTGAATAAATTGGCAGAGGAACGCAGGCAGAAGAAGGAAGTTTGAGATGTGCAAGAAGCTTAATGATTTCAAAGAAAATAATGGTTCTTTGTTTTTAAATGTTAACCTTTTTTAAATACAATACTGATAGTTAGAAGAAAACTATTGTACTCTTTTGTTTTAGTGGAAAAATAATAGATAATAGATGTCTGTTCATGTGTTAAGTGTTATAGCAAAAATACATATACGGTTAAGTTAATGAAGAATTGTTTTTGTTTTATCAAAATGGTAACAGACAGAAATACTTTGTAGAGACTGACTTCGTATGCTAAAGACACTTGCACCACTAAGAAGAATATGTAGAAGCATTCAGAGAGATGAAATTGAGTAGTTCCAAGCTTCAAAGATATGTCAAAACTTTTGATTCCATTCAATAAAGAACAAAACCAATTGTATTTTTATTACTTTCATCTGAAACATTCCACATTTTAATCTGAGCCTTGCAGACTTTTCATTTGGAGTTTGAAGCATTTTTGGTTTTGTTTCATTTTTGGAGAACTTCACTAATGTGAGATTGGTAATTAAAATGCAGGTGCAGTTTTCTTTCAATGTCATGTTGTTGTTTAGGTAATAAGAAATATTAAGTAATTGGCTTTAGATTTTGTAATTTTTTCCCCAAGTTCCTGCTAGATTTCATATTCTAGAAGTCAATGTATTTTCAGTGAAATGTAAAAATATTCCCCTTCTCTTTGACCAGTATTAATTTCTTGAGACCTTATTGCTTGTCACTTGAATCCTGTAGCTGTCATACATCATCTGGTATAAGCAACATTTGATTTTTGAAGTGTGTAGACCATCTCTTTGTATTTTCAAGATGTAATTTTACATTTCTGCATTTTAAAAACAGTTTGGCCATAATCTTAGACGCACGCTTCTAATTCATATACTTGCATATGTGACCTTTGTGAACAGAAATTTGCATGTATAATCTGTGTTTACTTGTAACTTTCTGGTTATATACTGCTTATATCTGTGGATTCAAGTTTCTTAAGTGAGTACCAATAAAAAACAAAAACTTAGGCCATGTTCATTGGTTATACATGTTTGAGGTGTTAACCAATATATTTGTCACAGTTGTGGTTTTTATTTACTGTTACACTTTCTTGCATGCTTTAACAAATTATTCCATTTTTAATCTAGACTGTTCTAAAAACTACTACTAAAAATCTGAGTTTTAAAGCTTTTGGTGCTGGTGGATTTCTTGTTCCTGTTACATAACTAAAAATTGGACTAGTTACAGTTTTTTCAGACCTTAGGAGTTCAAAATGCTAAGGGTGACAAACGACAAAAGCTCATGTTTAGACATGTCTAAAGTGTTAACAATAAACTTGGAAATAACATGGAATAACAAGAATTAGTTCTATCAGCCTTTCAAAATATGTTGGGATAATTGATTTAAAAGATTATTATCAAGCAAATTTTTAATTTAAAAAGAATTTAAGGGATTTGAACCACTTAGATCTATTAAAGGATGTATCAAATGGAAGAAATTTTATGATCTACCACTGAGGGGAAAATGACACTTTAATGTAACATGCACAAAAAATCCTTGCCAGTTTACTTCAGTTTAATTTTGACCTTTACTAATTACCAACTTTTAATTCCAACTGTTTAACTAACAGTAGCTATACAAAGCATTTTGTGTACAATGGAATCCCTTGTTTTTTGTCAACTTTTCTTCATAGGTCCTACCTACTTTGTTAGATATACCAAGGTGTAGAAAAGAATGTTTAATATCTTCATTTGCTAGGGTTTGGAAAGTAGAAATTCTCATAAATTGCTAATGATGAATAAACCTGTAACAGCTATTTCCCAGATTATGACAAACCTTTATTTAACAGGAATGTTTTTCACTTAACCAACTATAAAGTAGAAAATTTTCCCACCACCATTTTAGTTTTTAGTTTAAAATAGATGTTAATCCTGAGTGAAGGAAACTTGATGTTTGTTTTACAATTTTATCATTGCTAATAAATATGGCCTATGAGAATGACTCTGGTAAGGCTTAAGTTGGCTAGCTGTAGTAGTGTGTATCCTAAAAACACTTGGTTGTCCAAAAAGTTCGTTCAGGTTTTTCCATAAGATCTTACCAACCCAATAATTTTGTTTAGAATTGTAAATGAGGAATGTGAATTTCTGGCTATTGAGTACCAAATAAGTACTTCTAGAGATTTTTATATGGTATAGATTATAAGGAACTTTTAAAGCTTATATCCAGCCTTTGAATTCTTTTACCCCTTTTTCTTAGGGTAAAAGGGCTTCCGTGGTAGCTCAGCTGGTTAAAGAATACACCTGCAGTGTGATTTGATTCCTGGGTCAGGAAGATCCATTGGAGAGGGGATAGGCTACCCACTCCAGTATTCTTGGGCTTCTCTGGTGGCTCGGCTGATAAAGAATCCGCCTGCAATGTGGGAGACTGGGATTCAGTCCCTGGGTTGGGAAGATCCCCTGGAGAAGGGAACAGCTCTATCCACTGCGGTGTTCTGGCCTGGAGAATTCCATGGATGTATAGTCCATGGGGTCACAACATGGACTGAGTTGGACATGACTGAGGGACTCTCACTTGAGGGTGAAAAGGACATACACACTATTAAGTACAGCGTTAGGTTATAAAAGTGGAAGAATACACATTTTTTTTTGCCTGACTGTTCACAGTGTACTTTTAGTGGCATTGAACTGGAAGATGACATGAGTAAAAATTGTGATGAAAGAGGCTTGTGTGTAGTGGAAATCTGTAGAGGAATGCTGCATATTATATTTTTAAATCAGACAAAATTGGTATACACAGTTTGGTTAGGATAATACATGCTAAGACTAGGAGTGAGCAGCTCTGTACTCCTGTATTGGCTTCCATGGAATATGGCCTAGGATAGCCTAAAGATCAACTGTTGGGTGGTAATACATTTGAGGTTTTCTCCAACCAGGACCCTTCTCCAATCTGATGCACAGCCTTTGCATGTCAGGTGTGAAACATGGTATACAAACAAAATGCTTCTGTGAATTAAGACTAATTCTCAGATGTTAGCATGTATCAGAATTACCTGGAAACTTCATTTTAAACATTACTGGGCCCTGTTCCTAGAATTTCTGATTTACTGAGTGTAGGGTTGATTTTAATAATTTGCATTTTTCCAAAAATTACCCAGGTGATGGTGATGTCAAGGATGGAGTCCACCCTTTAGAGAATGATTGATTTACCTTTAGCTGAAGTGTATTGCTAGGCACTTGTGGTCAGATGCCTGATTTAGATACTATTGCTTGAAGGTTTTGCTGCTGTACTAAAGGTAAGGGAAATGTTGAAAAAGAATATTTGGGATCCCTCATGAAGCATTTTTTAAAGTTATAAGTGGGAGATACCCATTTCAGAGCCTTCAATACTGCTTTCTGTGATGAACCCTTTAGCTTGGGACATTAATAAAATGAGCAGCTAATTTACTGAAGTTTTAAGTGAATGGAAAATTGGAAGTAGATAACTGTTTACTCCAGATAAAACTTGCTGAATTACTAACTGTAGTTGATAGAAGCTAGAGCTCAATTAAGGTACTAGCTATTAGGAAAAAATGTGAAGATATCAGGAGATAATAGGTTGAAGAAAACACATGAGAACTGTTAGATAATCTATGATTAATTTTTAAAAGGCTGTATTGACATTTATTAAAGCCTTTAACCCTGGCCTTCTAATTTCCATACATTTTAAGAATTCTGTAAAGCCAAATGTACAATAGGGAACATGAAAATTCAGAGGAAGGGTGGGGCAGTCTTTTATGTATAGTAGAGAAAAAACAAATGGTGTTCACACCAGTAAGAAACTTACAGTAAAAATTGTAGCCATTAAATACAGGTTTAATGATCTTTGAACCATCTTATTGTGCTTTATATATTGCACTGTTTGTATACAGGTTTGATTACCTGATCCAAATGGAATATACCAAGAGCAACAGGAGTGTCCTACATTTGACAAGGACAGAATACTCCAATTTCACTCATTGCACCTGACTGTCAAAAGTAGGACCAATTCCTATTTGCTCTGTTCTGCCAGGGTTGTTAAATCATTTTCATCAGCTACTTCCTTGGCAACTGCCAAGTCGTCTTTATATGTATACCTCCCCCTCCACTTGTATCGGGAAGACACCAATTTATGCTGTGTGTGTGCACTTAATCTGCTCTGGGATAAAAAACTTGTGGAAAGGAATTGGAGTTTAAATGGTTGTTAATATAGTAGATGATAAAAACTAGTGAAAACCTAACTCATTTTCCTAATTGTGGCTAATTCTGCTCACAAGCACAAGTTGTGTCTCTGATCCATTTCATGGTAAGTAGCTAAGCTGTGCAAAACCAGCAAGGAAGGGCTTGAAACTGCAAAAGAGGGATTTCCTCTGCCCTTACATTCTGCACATCTGTAGGTGCATATCACCCTTTTTTAATTTTTTAATTTTTTTTTTTATTAGTTGGAGGCTAATTACTTCACAACATTTCAGTGGGTTTTGTCATACATTGATATGAATCAGCCATAGAATTACACGTATTCCCCATCCCGATCCCCCTCCCACCTCCCTCTCCACCCGATTCCTCTGGGTCTTCCCAGTGCACCAGGCCCGAGCACTTGTCTCATGCATCCCACCTGGGCTGATCACCCTTTTTTAAAAAAACCCTTTGCCTGTTTATACTTAACTTTCTACAAATTTGACCTTTATAAGTCAGGTCAGTTTTTGTTTTCATACACAAAATACACTATCCTAGCCATTTAAAAATAACATTCTGTTAACCATAATTCATTTAACCAATTCCCTATTCATAGGCTTTTCCATTTTGACTTAACAGCTATGAGTATCCTTATCTTTACATCTTTCCAATTTCATCTATACATGGAGTGTTTGAGACAGAAGATTCACACATTTTTACATTTGATGGAAACAAGAGTGAGAGCCTGTTCATAACCATCCTGTGCCTTCATAACCATCCTCTCCTGATTCCTGCATCCTACTTCACCTTCCGTCTCAAGTTAGAATTATTGGTGCCTGTGGTGTTGGAGAAGAGAGTCCCTTGGACTGCAAGGAGATCCAACCAGTCCATCCTGAAGGAGATCAGTCCTGGGTGTTCATTGGAAGGACTGATGTTGAACCTGAAACTCCAGTACTTTGTCCACCTGATGCGAAGAGCTGACTCATTGGAAAAGACCCTGATGCTGGGGAAGACTGAGAGCAGGAGAGGGGACGACAGGATGAGATGTTTGGGTGGCATCACCAACACAATGGACATGGGTTTGGGTGGACTCCAGGAGTTGGTGATGGACAGGGAGGCCTGGTATGCTGCTGTTAATGGGGTCACAAAGAGTTGGACACGACTGAACTGAACAGTACATGAATTTCTGTAGTATTTTAAAACTCTGGACCTCTGATGATTCCATTGCAATGTCTTATCACTGGCAAACAATAGCCTTTCTTTCTGTGACACTGTTTTCCAGTCAGACCATCATCACCACCATCCAGACAGCATCTACAGATTATAAATAATAATACAGATTAATATTTTGGTTTTATACTCTGTCCATGCCTCTTCTAGCCTCGAGTTGATAAATTACCTTCCAGGTTCCTTGAATTAATCATACTCCATAAACCAGTAAAACACCATCTTCCTCCCCAGAGCTGTTTGTTCAGCAGGCAAGAATGTCAAGCCCTTTTTCCCTGGTTTAGGATTGTTCAGTCACTAAGTCATGTCCAACTCTGCTACTCCATGGTCTGCAGCACACCAGGCTCCGCTGCCCTCCACTATCTCTGAAGTTTGCTCAAATTCATGAACAATGATGCTATCTACCCATTTCACCTGCTGCAGCCCCCTTCTTTTGCCTTCTTTCATTCCCAGCGTTGGGTTATTTTCCCATGAGTCTGCTCTTCCCATCAGATGGCCAAAGTATTGGAGCTTCACCCTCAGTCCTTCCAATTAAAATTCAGGGTTGATTTTCCTCTGAATTGACTGCCTTGATCTTGCAGTCCAATGGACTCTCAAGAGTCTTCTCCAGCACCACAGTTTTAAAGCATCAATTCTTCGGCACTTAGCCTTTATGGTCCAATTCTCATGTCCATACATGACTACTGGAAAAATCATAGTTTGACTGTATGGACCTTTGTCAGCAAAGTGATGTCTCTGCTTTTTAATATGCTGTCTAGGTTTGTAATAGCTTCCCTTTCAAAGAGCAAGCATCTTTTTTTTATTATTATTTTTTGCAAGCATCTTTTTAAATTTCATGGCTACAGTCACCTTCCACAATGATTTTTGAGCCCAAGAAAATACGTCACTGCTTCCACTTTCCCCCCTTCTGTCTGCCATGAAGTGATGGGACCTGGATGCCATGATCTTAGTTTGTTTTTTGTTTTTAATTTATTGTGACTGCAAGGTGTCTTAGTTGGGGCATGTGGAATCTAGTTGCTTGACTAGGGATCAAACTTGGGCCCTCTCCTTTGGGAGTATGAAGTCCCCAGCCACTGGACCACAAGGAAGTCCCTGATCTTAGCTTTTTTTTAATGTTGAGTTTCAAGCCAGTTTTTTCACTCTCCATCAAGAGGCTCTTTAGTTCTCTTCACTTTCTGCCGTTAGAGTGGTATTACCTGCATATCTGAGGTTATTGATGTTTCTCCCAGCAATCTTTTTGGTTTTGTTTTTTATGATTTCTCGCAGCAGTGTTGATTCCAGCTTGTGATTCATCCAGCCCAGCATTTGGCATGATGTACTCTGCATATAAGTTAAATAAGCAGGTTGACAATATACAGCCCTGTTCTCCTTTCCTTTCGAACCAGTTGGTCTTTCCCTGTCTGGCTCATTAATAAATGTTGCTTCTTGACCAGCACACAGGTTTCTCAGGAGACAGGTAAGGTGGTCTGGTACTCCCCTCTCTAAGAATTTTCCACAGTTTGTTGTGATCCACACAGAGACTTTAGTCGGTTTAGGATACAGATTTGCAAATGTGGCCAACGTGGTTGACTGAGGGGTAACCACCACATTTTATTTCTTTGGAGCTTTGTTTGGGCTGACTCAAAGATTTTTAATGAATGAAATGGCCCTAGGCAGAGAGAAGCGCTCTCGGATTCAGGACTTCCATGGAGGGAGCTTTTTTTTTTTTTTAATTTTTGTCTTCAGTTTTAGCAGATAGAAAAGCTTGATTTTTTAAGATTCAAGGTTCACAAGAGAGTAAAAAGATAAATGTCAGTCCCTCATTTTACTTTCCCAGGGGGAAGAAGTTTTCGTGTGTCCCCTTTCAAATGTATATTTGGAGATTTTTTTTACACATACTATACACTGTACCTTGATTAGTATCACTAAAAACATACGTAGGACTTGCCAATGAGGAAGCAAGGAAGCATAGATTAATGTATGGCGGGCAGCACATCCGAGATCATGGAGGAGGAAAATTATTGAACCCTTAACTCTTACCTTTCTGTCTTACCTCTGAACAGACTATTTCCTTTGTAACTTCGAAAGGGGGTTATAGATCTCAATTCCCAGCTCACATTGAGTTCACCATTGTGGTTGAAAAAGCCTGATTGGCCAAAGGTACTTTCACGTTTTCATGCTATGTCTGGATAGTGGTGGTGAGATCTGGGTTCGAAAAGGGTGTACCTGGACGTGTATGAGTGCAGGTGCTTGTGTAATACGCCTCTGTGAATTTGTCTTAGTTTATTATTTCTGTTATGTTTTCTGTGTCAGGATCTCTGGATATGATTTGGTACGTGTCACTCAGTGTGACGCTGTATATCACGTTTGGTGTGTGTGTGTGTGTCTGGCTGTGTGACTGCACTCTCGTTATCTAGATGTTCCTATTTGATGTCAGTGTGTTTGAGGTAACTGTTGAGGTGTGTAATAGTCCACGTCTGTGTCTTATCTGGGTCTCCTTCCTAGCTCCCCCACTCACTGCACCCCATCATTCTTGAAGAATGGGCGCGTGTGGGGACACCGGCCCATCTCCACTCCGGTTTTCCTAAGAAAACGTGACAGCACTCCCAGCGTTCCCCGCGGTCACAAGGGTACGGAGGAAAGGCCTGTGCGCATGCACACGTGTGCCGCTTAGGCGACAAGAACTTTGGGGGTCGCCCTTTCTCTCGCGCGCGCTCTCTGGTGGCCTCGCGGGGCAGCGCAGACAGGACGAGAGGCGGGGCCGGCGGCAGCGGCGGAAGTGAAGTCACTTCCGGGCTGGGGTGTTTGTTTGGACTGGAGAAGGGAGGCTGCGGGCGAAACGCGCGTCGAGCGGGGGAGCGGCGCTGCCTGTGGAGATCCGCGGAGGCCGACCGGATTCGTTGGCTGCCGTCCCCGCTGCCGTGCACTGGGTGAGGGGTTCCCTCGGGCGGAGCGGCGAGAAGGGTGCGGCGGCCCCGGCGGTCTAGGGACAGCACCTCGGCGACGGCTGAGGGGCCTAGAGGGTCCCCTGGGTCGTTGGCCACCAAGCCCGTATGGGCCCCGTTGTTCCTTGCCTCTTCCAGTTGAGTCTGAGAGATGATCTTGGACCGACTTAGTCTCTTTATTCTTTGAGAAATGGCCGTCACTTTTTTTTCTCATTGTCATTATTATTTATGATTTGGATCTCGCAGCTCTCTATCCGGGTCCTCAGTGGCGCGCGATGGTTGCCGGGATAGCACTTTCTCGCGAGCCCCCACCCCCACCCCCACCGCAGTCCCTTCACCCCCCCTCCGGTACCCTTTTCCCCTGCCCCCCGCTGCCGCCTCGGCAACAAAGCTCATTGTTTCTCCCCACTTTACGCCTGCGCGTCGCCACGCGCTGCCCCTTCTTGCTGCGCTTGCGCGCTTCTCCTGAAGCTTGGGTGGGGGAAGAGAAAGGGGCGGAGGGACTGGCGGATTGCCTTGCATACTAGTAGAGCGTTTTGTAACCGTCTGCGAGCCTGTACCTTTCTGATTTCTCCGTTTCTTCGACATCCCCTACCCCTTATTTTTAGTTACATTGTATTCCGTGCTCAGATTAGGAGGTCCTTTGGAGTACTGTCAACTCCTACTCCAGGACTGTTTTGAGCCAGTTGAACTTTTAAGGGCTCAGCCAATTCACGTTTTTCAGTTTTGGTTCTTTTACTTTTTAGTTTCTCTGTTCTGTGCTTATTCTCTCGCACCATCAAAAATATATAGCTTGTGGTAAAGTTGTTTGTTTCAAAACATTTGTTGAAGCAGCCAGCATTGGTATTTTCTGTAACTGCAAAAAGGGGCCTTCTCTGCTTCCTTTTGTTGCCTTTTCCCTGATTTTGCAACGCCGTCATCTCACAGAAACCACAAACTCTAGAAAGAATTTGGCATCCAGTGTGCCGTGGATGAAGGTCTCACAGCTGACAGCTTTTGACATTTCAGCAGAAGACAAATTCCCATTTTGCGTATGCTGGCTAATCTTGTCTAGTTAACCTGGTGGTATGATTTTTCACAGTTTGCGTTGAGCAGTTGGTCAGGTGTTGATTTGCGTTTTCTTTAAATAGCCTTTGAAATTTCATGGGCTGCAGGTTATGTATGCAAATAAAGTTCTCTAAGGGTTTTAATGAGATTCCTAGTGTTTGCTGTTTTGTGTTTCTGTTCCGGTGTGTGAGAGGATATTTTGAGCAAATTACGCTGTTTATACCACTTGTTAATTGTGAACTTGAACAGAACTTAATTTTTTCTCACAAGTAGGTGTCTTTGACCAAAAAAAAAAAAGTGACTCTCCCGAAAGTGTAGCCTGCTTTTCTGTTTCTTTATGGCATGGAAGGTGATTTTCATTTTTATTTTAACTTGTGAAATAAGCAGGGAGAGTAAGTTTTATCCTGCCCATTTTGAAATCAGTAGAAATTTGAGAGGTAATTTTATTAGGCACATACTAAGGCTATAGCCCTTAGTAATGCAAGGCATTGTTCAAAGTACTTTTACAAGTATTTAGTCTTTAGTGTCTTTAGGCAGCAAGTACTACTGTAAAATGAAGATTATAAATGAAAGAGGGATGTGAAGTAACTTGCCCAGTGTTACACAACTAATAAGAGCTGGAATTCAAGTCCAAGCAGAGATTATGTGCTCTTAACCTCTGTAGCATGCTGCCTGTGATTTAGTAACATATTCAGAGTCCTCTAGGTGGTTAATGGCATATCTGGGATTTGAACCCAATCCAAAATGAAAGTTGCCCAAGTTGTCTTGGTGATCTGGATCACCTTGTTGCACAGATACATTAAGGTTTCACGTATGATACAGTCTGAGATTCACTATCAGTAACTCGGTCTTTTTTCTTAATTTCCTCATTGTTTATAATGGTGCTGTCCAGTAAGATAGCTACTGAGCACATGTCTGTTGAGCACCTGCAATGTAGCAAGTGCAGCCGAAGAACTAAAATTTTGACTGTATGGAATTAAAATTGTTGTTGTTCAGTCACCAAGTTATGTCTGACTCTTTGACCCCATGGACTGCAGCACCCCTGGCCCTCCTGGAGTTCGCCCAGGTTCATGTCCATTGAATCGGTGATGCCATCCAACCATCTCATCCTCTGCCAACCTCTTCTTTTGCCTTAAAATTGATTTAAATTTAAATAGCAACAAGTCGCTGGTTGCTACCAAGTTGGATAGTGTGGATTTATTTGAACTGACTCTGCTGCTTTTTGTATCAGTTTTTATAAATAAGGGTGGTATTTCTGATGCACTTTGAGCCTTTTTCAGCCGTGTTGTACCATCTTGTTCTTACCTGATAACCTAGTTACACTGCAGTTGACATCAGGGTTATAGTCTTTGCGATTTTTCTGTGACATTGTTTCACTCCTACAAGTGGTTGGACCGGTTGTTTTTATCTTATACTTTGCCCTAGCAATCTTAATTGTTCTACATGTTTAGTAATACGGTTATCTGCTAGGTTGTTTGCCTAGCTACTCTTGTTATTATCCATTTTATAGATAGGAAACCTGAAACATTACATTTCTAGAAAGGCAGCCTCGTTCCAGAGCCCATGCTTTTAATCATTATTTTGTACTGCCAAACATTAAAAAAATTCAGTGCTGCTCACAGACTTCTGAATTAAATATAGAAGCTGATGCAGAATTTCTATATCTTTTTTCACTAAAATACATAGGTATACAATATATGTGTGTAAAACAACAAATAAGTTTAAAGAGCCTACAGTAGTTCAGAGTCCAGTGGAATAAGAAAAGGTGATAAGTCTGTGGAGTCAGTTTCTTTTTGTTTTTTTGTGGGGGTTCTGGCACCACTCGGCTTGTGGGATCTTAGTTCCCCCACCAAGGATTGATCCCTGATTCCTGGCAGTGGAAGCCCAGCGTTGTAACCATTGGACCACCCACCAGGAAATTCCTTATGGAATCAGTTTAATGAAAGAAGCAGAAAGAGAATTCTGTTTGAATTTTAATGAGAATTTTTTAAAGAGTTAATGTTTTTATTTTTTATTCCAGTTTTATTGAGATATAATTGAAATATAGCATTGTATAAGTTTAAGGTATACAGTATAATGATTTTATTTACATACCTCGTGAAGTGGTTAATGATAGTTCTTAAGAGATGAAAAAGGGGGGAACTTTCTAAAACTTAAAAGATTTATTTATTTTCATATTTAAAAATTTTGTAGAGACTATAAATGTATAGACACTCCTGGAAACCAATAAATGGCAAAAAACAGCTGAGGAAAAGAGTTTATAGATTTAAAGTGCCAGAGAGCAGGAAAAAACTGCTCTTAACCAAAATCTGGTGAAATTTCTTTTTTTTTTCTTTTTTTTTTTTTTTTGATTAAAAAAATTTTTATTTATTTTGACCGCACTGGGTCTTTGTTGCTGCATGTGGGCTTTCTCTAGTTTCGGTGCATGGGCTTCTCATTGTCATGGCTTTTCTTGTTGCAGAGCACATACAGGCTTTAGTAGTTGTGGATCACGGGCTCTAGAACCCAGGTTCCGTAGCTGTGATGAACCATCTTAGTTGCCCCAGAGGGTGTGGGATCTTCCCAGACCAGGGACCTAACCTGTGTCCCTTGCATTGGCAGGCAGATTCTAAACCCTTGGGCCACCAGGGAAGTCCCTGGAGAAATATCTGAATATAAGGCTCTTAGCTAAACAGCATGTTTACAAAAGAAAGAAAATTCATTGCAAAAGACAGTTTAATATACGTAGTAGCCTAGAAATTTATATATCCTCAGGTAATCTTTTGGAGAAATATTAAGCCAAAACAAGTTAGGGCAAGATGATTATCTATATACTCTAAGAGAAAATCTAATAGTGTAGCTCTAACAGTGCTAGATTATTTTTACAAAGCTCAGGATGTGGGGTGGGACAAGAAAATGGGTAAGTAAAATTCTAAAGGTCTTGGCTTGTCTGGAGCAGAGATGGGGTTGGGTATATTGAGAAAGGAAAGTAAAGCGTTCAGAATGTCTTGAATTTGTTGAAGGTGTATAGAGTATATTTTTAATTGATAGGAAACTATTCAAACTATTTAATTTCACAGTAGATACAAGTCAAGTCATTGTGCTGTACACCTTTATACTTACACAGTGCTGTATGTCAATTATGTCAAACTGGGGTAAACCCAACTGAGATTCTGCAGTAGTTTTTAAGTTACAGAAAATAAATATTTTTTTAATCTGCTTTAAGTAGGAAAATAAACACTACAGAAATAGTATAAAAAATCTATAATAAAGGTAAATATGAAATTATGATGGAAGACTACCAAACATCAGTTACCAAAAATGTTAATTCCCTATGAGACAAGAGTCTCAGACTGGGTTAAGTAATCTACTTGGTATAGTAGAGGACTTGAATACATCACTTTCAGGATTTACCAGAATTAGCCTAATATATATATACATCATTTTTTATGTTAGAAATAGAAATCACAACAGCAGAGTCCTGTGTATAGCTTATGTATAGTCCTGTATATAGTCCTAATGTATAGCCATGTGTCTGTATGTGTAACAGAGTCAGTTTGCTGTACAGCAGATACTGGCATTGTAAAGCAACCATACTTCTGATTTTTTTAAAAAAAGAAATTTTAAAAAGATAACAAATACAAATCACATTTTTCTCTTTAGACCCAAAGAACATTTTGCAGCAAAAACAGTTGTCTGCAAACAGAACTGTAATAAATTCCCCGAAGTGAAGGTTTTCAGGCTGCATTTTATTATAACATAGTAAAATAAAACTAGAAATCAGGCATCAAAAGGTAACCAAAAGAACCTTAATCACTTGGAAATTAAGAACATTCTTCTGCATATAAATAATTTGTAATTACCTAAACTTGATAACTGTTGTGTTAAAACTTCTAGGGAAAATTTATAGATAGAAAATTTTTATTTGTAAAAGGATGAAAATGTCAACTTGTAAAAGTGAAGAGCAACAAATTTAAGTTATGTTGAAAGGAAAGGGAGATAATGTGAGAAAACTAAGATTAATGAGATAAGTAGAAAAGACCAATAAAACCAAAAGCAGGAGCTTTATTAAAATTGAATTTTTTTAAATTTGAATTTTTAATTTTTCCATTCCCAAAAAACAATACAAAATGTTTCCGTAGCCATCTTGCTCTCTTCCCTGTGCATGCGTGCTCAGTCTGAGTGTCTGACTGCGACAGTCTGGTCGCGTGTCTGACTGCAGCCCCCTGGACTGTAGCCTGTACATGAACTTTCCCCAGCATAATGCTAGAGTGGGTTGTCATACCCTCCTCCAGGTTCCTAACCCAGGGATCGAACCTGGGTCTCCTCCATTGCAGGCTGGTTCTTTACCACTGAGCCACCGGGGAAGCCCTCCGCTCCATGTAGGCAACCATATTCTCAGTTTTGTTTTTAGCAGCTCTTACTGAGCTATAGTTCACATACCATGCAACTCCCCCATTTAAAGTATATAGTAGTCTTTAGTATATTACCAGAGTTGTACTTCCATCACCACAGTCAATTTTAGGACGTTTTCATTACCCCAAAAATAAATCTTATGCCCATGATCTGTCATACAATATGTGTTCCTTTGTGACTGACTTCTTTGATTTAGCATGATGTTTTCAGTATTCATCCATCTATCAGCTGGTGGACCTTTGGGTTGTATCTATTTTTTTACTATTAAGAATACTGCTGCTATGAACATTGTGCCTGTGTAAGTTTTTATGTAGATACTTATTTTTATTTCTCTTGGGAATATACCCAGGAGTGGAATTGCTGGGTTATAAGGGAATTCCATGTTTAATCTTTTGGGGAGCTACCAGACTGTTTTCCATTTTAACTTTCCCACTGGCAGCAAATGAGGGTTCCAATTTTTCCATATTTTCACTAATATAAAGTATTATCTCATGGTTTTGATTTGCATTTTCCAGATGGTTAAGGATGCTGAGCATCTTTTCATGTGTTTTTTGGCCTTTGGAGAACTTTCCAGATGTTTTGCCCATTTTCAAATTGGTTGGTTGGTCTTTTGAGTTGTAATAGGTCTTTATTCTAAATAAAGTTCCCTTATCAGATATGATTTGCTTCTGTTTCTTTTCTACCTTTCCAGAGATTCTATACATTTGCAAATTGTGAACACACACACATACCCCTCTTTTACTTGTAGGAAGAGTTTATCACACTCAGTGTGTTCTGCAAATTGTAAAGCTGGAATTTTTTTCCTTACGATAAATCCCATGTTAGCCTTATCAAGGAAAAGGGGACATAGGCAAATTAGCTATGAAATAGGAGAAATTAGTTTTTGTTGTAACAAAATTGAAATTCTGGAGAAATGAGATTTTAGTGAAATAAAAATTACTGTAGTTAACCATAGAGGTTTGTTGTTGTTAAGTTGCTAAGTCATGTCTGGCTCTTTGTGACCCCATGGACTGCAGCACTCCAGGCTTCCCTGTCCTTCATCCTCTCCTGGAATTTGTTGAAATCCATGTCCATTGAGTCAGTGATACTGTCTCACCATTTCATCCTCTGTTACCCCCTTCTCCTTTTGCTTTCAGCCTTTCCCAGCATGAGGGTCTTTTCCAATGAGTCAGCTCTTGTCATCAGATGGCCAAAGTATTGAAACTTCAGCTTCGGTCCTTCCAATGAATATTCAGGGTTGATTCCGTTTAGGATTGAATGGCTTGAACCGAGGAACTCGAAAGAGTCTCCTGCAATACCACAGATTGAAATAGTCAATTCTTCAGCGTTCAGCCTTCTTCCAGGTCCAACTCTCACATCCATACATGTAGAAAACCTGAATAGACCTATCAAAACAAGAGAAAATTAAAGGTTGTTAATAATGTACTAGTTTTAAAACTACCAAGCCCTTATAATTTTAGATTCATTTGTCTTTGGGGATCCCATAATTCTTGTTATTCAGACAATTCCTGAATATAAGGATGGAAAAATTCCTAGTTCATTTTTTTGAAAACTATATTTTATATAGCGTTCTCACAGTCTGGGTTTGCAGTTATTTTCTTTTGGAACTTGATACTTGTCACTCTGCTATCTATATTGTTTGAACCCTCTTGTATTTTTTATCTTTTTGCTGTTTTATGGATACTTCTTTTATCTTCAGTTCTGTTGTATAGATCTAGTCTGTTGCCAAACCCATTATATTTTTGTTTATGTTGTGATTTTTATATATCATCATTTGGCTGTTTTCCAAATCTACTGTGTGCACTTTTTATATTTGGCTGTTTCTGAAGATATTTTCAAGCTTGATATGTAATGATCATTTGCCACATGAGTGGCAACATGCTACATGAGTTTTGATTATGCTTTCTGTAAACTGCACTGCTTCTTGCTTATTGTATCTTTGTCTTTGCCTTTTGTATTTGGTTATCTTTCATTTTGAACTCTTCATTGGCCTTAAAGATTTATTTTTTGAGGTTCTTAAGGCCTAGAATGAAGATGCCTTCCTCCCAAGGAATTTTACATTTGCTTTTGCCAGGCTCTGGCACTAGGGACACTACCTATTAAGGGCCACTTTATACTCAGTTCATGACTTGGGATGTTCTGGACCTCCCAGGTGATGAGAATTTATTCCTCCTATCCATAAGAGGTCCAGCCATAGTCACAGTGTCTGTGTTCCCTTCCACCTTTTCCTTTTGATTTGCTTGGTGGGGAGGGAGTCGTTTTTGGTTCACCCTTAACCTGAGTGTATAGCCCTTTAGGGTCCCAGCTTAGAGTGGGAGGATCTCCTGTTCCACCTTTCCCATATGCCTTTTGGCCCATGAAGCATCCAAGGTGAGCTCACGGAAGCCTAATGGGCAGAAGCCCTCAGTGCAGAGGCAGCCTCAGTGTTTAAAAATTCCACTTTGTTCTTTGAATTCCCACTTTACTTACCTTTCAACACTTTTGAGTGTTTCTTTAGGAATATGTTATCCAACACTATTAGTGGGAAGACTATAAATAATCTAGTCTACCACTATTGGTAAAAAGTTCTGATTCATTTATGCTTTAAGGAATTAAAACAGTTCCAAGTAAATGGATATGCCATCTTCCTGGCCAGAGGGCTTAACAGAAAAACATGATGCTGATTAAACTGCAAATTTTTAGTAAAATTCCCATCAGACTGTTATGGACAATTCTAAAATTGATAGAAGATGAAAGTGCAAGATTCCCCTCTCCCCCAAGAAAGTTGCTAAGGGATTTGTGCTACTAGGTATTCAAACTTACTGAAAGGCTACTGTATTCAAAACAGTACGATACTAGGTATTCAGACTTACTGAAAAGCTACTGTATTCAAAACAGTATGATACTGTGCTGAAATATTTGAAGATGAAAGGTTTGCAACATAGCAGATGGTTAAGCCAAAGAAATTGTATAGAGAAAACAACTGTGGCAAAAAGCTAATAGTTGATGAATCTAGATGAAAGGTACAAGTGTTCATGATACTATTATTATGACTTTTTTGTAAGTTTAAAATTCTTCAAAATAAAAGTTGGGGATAAAACAGTATACAATATACCATCATAGAACAAGGAAACAGTATAGTAGGAATTTGATCATGATAAACCTGAGGAACAAACTTGCATTTAAATAATGATGAATATAGATCTTTTACATCATACTCAAAGTAATGCTCACATGAATTAAAGATTTAGAGGACTTCCCTGGTGGTCCAGTGTCTAAGACTCCATGCTCACAGTGCATGGGGCCTGGGTTCAATCCCTGGTCAGGGAAATAGGTTCCCCATGCTGCAACTAAAGATCCCATGTGCCACGACTAAGGCCCAGTAAGCCAAATAAATATGTAAAAACATACTTTAAAAATAATGAAAAAAAATAATGGAAATAGTTGGGTTTTTGTTTGGTTTGGTTTTTTTTTTTAAGTTTCAATATAAAAAAGAAACTATAAAAATACTGAGAGAAAATAAAGGAAATAAAACCTCAAGATAGGAAAAGATTTCCTAAACAAGATGAACACATCCTGGCAGCTGTAGAGGAAAACAGTGAGATTCTTTTATGCTCACCTGTTTGCAAAAGTAAAATGCTATATTGATTATATAGAGAGCTGTTGAGGATGCAGAGAAATGGGAGCACCCAGCAATGTACATTACCATATTTTTGACATATAATCTGTCTTTTAAAGCTACAAATGCACATGGCTTTTGACCCAGTTATTCTCACTTACCAGAATGTATCCTACAGAAAACACAACTAGAAAAGGATATGTGTACAAGGGTGATCAAAGCAGGAATATTTGTAATGAAAAGACTTGAAATGTAAATGTGCATCAGAGAAGAAATGGTTGAATAATTGCTACTGTATTCATTAAAAAATAAAGTATACTTGTGCATATTGACTAGTAAGGATCTTTCATGTAATATATTAGTTTAGCATGATTCTATTAAAATATATAAATTCTTTGTGTGTCTCTATAAGCAAAGAAATATGAAAGGGCATACACTAAGCTGTTAAAATTTATTACCTCTGGGTAAGATTGAAGATGGAAAGGAAAAAACTTACTTAAGACCTGTTTAAGTAGGGTCTACTTTGTACATAAACAGTTTTTTCACTTTAATGCTTCCTTTTCCAACAAAATTTCCTAACTATGTGCAAAGATCCATTATCCAGAATTTTTCAAATGATTATTGAAAACACTGCTACATTGTTGTTTTACCATTTTGTGATTTTTGTTTTAAGAAAATCTTATTAGATGTATTAGATGTATTCTTACAACTACTAGATTTTTAGTATTAGTAATTTAATATTGCTTGTTCTGAATTAGTATTACTGTGTTTTAGAAATCCTTTTCATGAGATTAAGGCTAAAGATTAAAAATTTTGAATTATATTTTGTGATAATTTTAGGATTTTAAATAATAAAAATAAATTTTTTTGAAGCAATAAATGTTCTTTGAAGCAGAATAAATGTTATTTGAAGCAAATATGAACATTAAAAATTGGGGTAAGGGGATTACGGGTTTTCTCTGTTCGTTTCTGCCAATTTTTTTTTTTTTTTTTTTTTCATTTCTGCCAATTTTTAAGTGGTTTCCATTAAGTCATGAACAAAGACAAAACAGCAACAGATTGTTATGGTTTACGTCTCAAATTTTTTTTTTATTATATACATTGTGCCCTCAAACATCACTCGAGCAAATTAGGTGCTTCTGTTTTGTTTTCAGGAGTTCCTGTTTAAGTTTCTGTTGGTTTTGTTCTAGAGAGAAGCTTTTTATCAGCCACAAGAGACTAATATATATAGATTTGAGCTCATTGACTTGAAGATGCTGCTTTTGGACTGCCTCTGAATAAGATGATGATACATCTCAGCAGTACAACTTACACTATATTTTTCTTTTTTTTTTTTTAAGTTCTACCGGTTTATTGCTACCAACCCATCTCCCTCCACCCTCGTGCACCCATGCTCAGTCATGTAACCCCATGGACTGCAGCCTGCCAGGCTCCTCTGTCCATGGACTTTTCCAGGCAAGAATACTGGAGTGATTTTTTTGGTGGTTTTTCCTAATGGTTGCCCTGGACATTACAAATAATGCCTTAGTTTGTAACTAGTGTGAACTAATGCTACTTTAGTTTTATGTAGAGAAAAAGAGGAGTTATAAAGCAAGAAATCTATTAGTGACTTTTGTATTTACTATATAGTTACCACTGTTTATTTCTTCCAGTGAATTCAAGTTAATGCTGGTATTCTTTTTATTTCAATGTGAAGGACTCAGTTTAGCTCTTCCTATAAGACAGGTATAGTGGTAATGAATGAACTCTCTTTTTTACTTATCTGGAAATGTTTTAGTTTCCACCCCCACCCCACCCCCCCCCACCCCCCCACCCCCCCCACCCCCCGCCTCTTTTATCCCTTCATATGTGTTGTCCTGTTTTCTGGCCTCTAGTTTCTGATGTGAAATCATATATTAATCTTGTTGTTTTGAAGATGCTCTTTTTGGTTTTTGACTTTGAGTAACTTGATTACAGTGTGTCCATGTGGATTGCTTTGAGTTTATTCTACTTGGGAATTCTTTGAGCTTCTTGGATAGGTTTCATCAAGTTGGAGGAGTTAGGGGCCATTATTCTTCACTCTCTCTTCTTCTGGGTCTCCCATTATGCATATATTGGTACATGTATTTTTTATGTTTTTCAGACTAAATAATCCTTATTGGTTTACCAAGTTTATTGATTCTTTCCCCACTCAAATCTGCTGCTCTATGCTGAGGCACACCTTTAACACTTGAGCACTTTACAGCTCTTCTTAACCTTTTTATGTGCAGAGCCTGAAGCTTGAATAGTCTTGTCAGGTCTTTTCTGAGTGTGCTGCCAGCACTGGGCATGCCTGTGGCCTCTTAGGTTTCCCAGAATATGTAGGAGCTTTTCAAAGCCTTTATTCCCAAAGCATCTCCTTTACCAGCCGATCTTCCTTTCCCTTTTGCCCCAACTGTTACTCTTTGCTGGCACTGGCTACTATATTTGCCTTTAACTGTTTTTGATAGATGCCAATTTAAAATAATAAATTTTACAGTATTTGAACTATATACTCAATTAATAGCAAAACACATGTGTGTGTTAATCATTCAGTCATGTCCGATTCTTTGCAACCCCATGGACTGTAGGCCACCAAGCTCCTCTTTCCTTGGAATTCTCCAGGCAAGAGTATTGGAGTGGGTAGCCATTCCCTTCTCCAGGGGATCTTCCCAACCAGGGATTGAGCCCAGGACTCCTGCATTGCAGGTAGATTCTTTACCTTCAGAGCCACCAGGGAAGCCCCACAACATACATAGGACATAATATAAACTGTGTGGTCTAAGAAGAATCAAGAACAGGTCATAGAAGAAAATTTAAAATCTGATAACAATACCTTGTATTAAAACACCTTACACTCAGTAATTGTAGACCTGTCAATGTTCTGGAAGTAAATGATCCTCACCCCTGTGGCTTTTCACTTGACTGGCTGTAGCAGAAATCTGGTCAGCAAGTGTTCCTTCCTCAGCTATCTTAAGATGTAAGATTAGTGCCCGGGCTCCAGTTGATTTTACTGGTTCCGGTTATGATTTGTTTCCCAAATATTGCTTGACAATTAAATTTTATTTACTGTCCTTCATATACTTGCAGTGGGATCTGTACCAAAGCCACGGGTTGTTTGGTGAGGTGATAATGGGCAAAAAGCTGACCTAGAGACATGTCAAATGCAGGGCTTGGGCCCTTTTTGCTAAGCACTATTTATATTTTGTTATTGGTTGGCATCAAACAAGGAGGGAGGGGTTCCCTTGAGATTCCCAGACTGTAGAATTTGCTGGTGCAGATTTTCATTGTTAACATAAGCTTATGCTCATGAAATGTATGGAAAACACTTTTTCTTTAAAAAGTTTGTATTTATATACTACTATAGTCACTTGAAGCATATTCAAAAACAAGTTAGTGGTATTTCTAGTACAGGTCTCACACATAATTGCTGCTTAACTGTTCAGTTCTACTTGAATATTGAATGTCCTGTACTCTGCTAAACATGATTTTTATTTGCTATTTTTAACTAAAAATATAAGTCACTTATTAATACTGTGATCTTCTGAAAGGTAGGATTTAATGGGTATGAGTTGGGATAGGATACATGTTGGGAAAATAATGAAAAGCTGTTGTAAATTGAGATGTATTTCAACATAGTTTAATGATCGGTTCATGTGCAGAGTAAACGAAGTTCCATCAAGTTGCAAAGCAGAATTGACCTTCTTTTCATAATATTTGAGTCGACTCTAAAATGTAATTTGTTTAAAGATGAGCATATAAATGTTTGATAGCCTGATATATAAGAATGAGTAATTTACTTTAGAGGAACTGATTGCTGTTTAGTCAGAACTTGTTATCAAAATATGAGGGTTTATTTAATCCAAGATTAATGACAAATAAAAATATCAAGGATATCTATCATCTGTTTTCTGTTGTGTCTGTTTTCATAGTGCTTCAGTTTCCTAACCCAAATCGTGTTTTCTTTCTACCCCACACTGTGCGTGTGTTCAGTAGTATTCCAACTCTGTGACCTCATGGACTGTAGCCCGCCAGGCTCCTCTGTCCATGGAATTATTCTGGCAAGAATACTGGAGTGGGTTGCCATTTCCTCTTCCAGGGGATCCTCTCAACTCAGAATTCAAACCCACAGCTACAGCATTGGCTGGTGGAGTGGTTACCACTGAGCCACCTGGGAAGCCCTCTACCCCACACCCTAGCACATAAATCTCAGTCTGTCTCTGCCTTTTTTTCATACACATACAACACTAAGTAAGGCAGAATTCTCAGTAATTCTTTTTTTTTTTCTGTGCTGGGTCTTGGTTGCTGAGCAGGCTATTCTCTGGTTGCGGCAAGCGGGGGCTACTCCCTGGTTGCAGTGTGCCAGCTTCTCATTGCACTGGTTTCTCTTGTTAGAGAGCACGTGCTCTAGAGGACAGGCTCGGTAGTTATGGCGCACAGGCTTAACTGCTCTACGACATGTGGAATCTTCCCAGATCAGGGATCGAACCTGTGTCTCCTGCACTGGCAGGCAGATTCTTAACCGCTGAGCCACCAGGGAAGCCCTCTCAGTAATTCTTAATTCAGGACTTCCTAACAACTAAAAATGTTAGCACCACAATACTATTGTCATTAGTATTCAGTATTGGGGGAAATGCATATGTGCATCAGAATTGGGCCCACCCACCCCCACTGCTTAGAGACTTTACATTCATATTATATGAAAAGCTGTAAGTTTTTTAATACTTATGTCCTGTTAAGGATAAGTTCATAAAATGAGTTTAAAGGGCCAGGCAACATACATAGAGCAAGTCTCTCCCTGAACCTTACCCAAAGAAGGAAAACTACTTCTAGTATATTTTGGGTTTGGTGTTTAGTTTGATTATGACAACTTTGGAGTAAGACATTTTTTAAACTCTTATCTTCATATTAGGTACGTTGTTGCCTTCCTTTGGCATAAATCACACTAATGTTTGGATTTATGTACAAGTCTCTCTTGCTTTACGTAAACACATTTTTTAGCAATTTCAGAGTTAATGAATTGGCAGACTGTTATTGTAGGGGTGTCCCAGGTTGCACAGTGGCAAAGAATCTGCCTGCCACTGTTGGAGATGCAAGAGACATGGGTTCAATCTCTGGGTCGGGAAGATCCCTTGGAGTAGGAAATAGCAACCCTTTCCAGTATACTTTCCTGGGAAATTCCATGGACAGAGGAGCCTGGTGGGCTACAGACCATGGGGTCACAAAGAGTTGGACACAACTTATTGACTGGGCGTACACACATAGACAATTGTAGAATCTGGAACTTTAATGCTTCAAACTTTTAACTTGCAATATATCAATTAGGTTAGATCATGTTATCCCCTTTTGAGTAGAGTATACGATTGAGTATAAGATTACTGTATGAGATTAGATGCCTGAAACTCACTGTGGGGAAATCCAGACATGGAGGAACTCAACATAGACCCAAAGATAAAGCAAATAGAGAATGGGCTATGAAGTGGAGAGAGCCACAGCTATACCTTGCAACTAAGGAACTAGAAGTTATTAAAAGTTTGTTTTCACTTCCAGTCCCTGGGTTTTTTAATATTAATTTTCCAAGCCATGCTTGTTTTATGGAACACAGAATATTTTTTAAAAATTGGATGGTTTGGGGATTCCATTTAAATAATTATTTGCCTTTGTTTACTGTTATTAGAATCTAGGCTATTCTCAGTTATTCCTTAGACATTAAAATCATTTAGGAGAAAAATGAAGCTTTCCAAATGCTTGGTTTACCATGTTTATTAATGTATCATATGCATCTCATACCTAACCATGATGGCTGGTAATAATAGATGCTCACTAAGAACTGAAAGAATGACTGACTAAATTAACTGTATTGTTGTTTTAAGGTTAAAAACTACATCTAACGCCAACCATGAAAGATCCAAGTCGCAGCAGTACTAGCCCAAGCATCATCAATGAAGATGTGATAATTAACGGTCATTCTCATGAAGATGACAATCCATTTGCAGAGTACATGTGGATGGAAAATGAAGAGGAATTCAACAGACAAGTTAGTTTTGTGTATAAACATTCTTTTTTATTGTAGCCCATGACAACCATCAATATAATTGTACTTGTCCCTGAAATGTGTTTTTCACCTGGTTCCTTATATATGAAATATGTGGATTTATGTGCCACCACTCCTGTTTTATTTGGATGTTGATTACTACCAGGTTTAACCGCTCAATTGAAATAACCTTGGGAGCTTTTTTCGGTGTCTGACCCCAGAAATTCTGAATCAAAAGAGTTTAGGGTGGGACCTGGTAAACTTTTTTTTTTTTTTAAGGTCTCAGGTGGTTCCAGTGAGCAGTAAGGTTTGGAAACCACTACCTTACACCAGTCAGATTGTCCTATTGCGGTGAAAGTCAAGAGACTCCAGACTAGACAGGCACAAGTACCAAAGTACTAGTTTTCACCTCAGGTTCTCGTTCTGACCAGCCCCCACTGTTCTCTTTAGAGAATTCTCATACGTTGTAGAGAACTCTCATACATTGATAGATGTCTTTATTCCCATATTTCTTGTACCTGTTTTCATCTTTTGTCTTGTTTCTCCCTTATCCTGGCTTTGGTCATCAGTAGCCAGCTTGATTTGACCATATCTAGTTATATATATTCAAGAGTGTTAAAAAAGGTTAAGCAGTGTAGTTTTCTATTTCAATGACAGTTAAGTTGCTGGCCCTCTAAAGATTATTTTTCCAGTCATTTTTGGGTGGGTTTAGGGTTTGTATAGTTTGGGAAGTATCATAGGTAATTCTGATACCCAGTCCTGCATAATAACACTTCTTTGTTACTTCTTCCCTGCTACCTTTAGTGGAAAGAAAGAATATTCTGCTATGACAAGTAAAGACATAGCAAAAATCTAAGTAGATCTTTCCAGGTCTTATGGGAAAGATTTTTTTTTTTTTTACCTTAGCATAGAAGCAAACGAGGAAGGTATGACATTGTGATTTTTAATGGTTCAGTTCAAGATACTTTAAGCCTTTCCTAATGATGTCATCTTAGCAGGTATGCTATAAATTACCCTTTATTATAAATCCAGATAGAAGAGGAGTTATGGGAAGAAGAATTTATTGAACGCTGTTTCCAAGAAATGCTGGAAGAAGAAGAGGAACATGAGTGGTTTATTCCAGCTCGAGATCTCCCACAAACTATGGACCAAATCCAAGACCAGTTTAATGACCTTGTTATCAGTGATGGCTCTTCCCTGGAAGATCTTGTGGTAAAGAGTTATTTTTTCACCTTTTTAAAACCTAGCTCATCTTTCTCATAAGTGGAAAAGCCAGCATTTATCTGTTTAAGAAGAGTTCTACATCTCTTTCCCTTAAGAAATTCTACTGCTTCTTACTATGGAAGCAGAGGCCTCCTGGCCTCACTTATGATATGGAGTGATTTTTGGCAGCACTCTGGAGCTAGTCTGAGGCTACTAATAGACTTCCTGACACTACTTTTAGTAAATGTCTAAAAGTAGTCATTCAAAAGGGACAAGTATGTTCATGTGATTTGCCTATGCAAAATTAGCTTGATGGAGAGGTTTTGCTCTGTCTTAAATATATGGTGAAATTACAAATTTTTTCTGAAAGGTAAAATTTTGGAGATTTTTTTTCTAACCCAGGATTTTCATTGAGTTACCCTAACCCCGTTTGGAATTGTGATTTAACAAAGACTTACAAACTCTTGGCAGAAAAGGAACACAAACCTATTTATATTTTTAGTTGTTCCCAATGTCTCATTGCTGATGGTTTATTTGTAGTAAAAAGTGTTTTCAGGAACTGTGATAACTAAGCATCAGTACTAAAGTAAAACCTGATAATCCTTTTGCTGAAATTAAGATAATTTAGTCAGGATGTTAAACTTTGTCTCCATATGGACAATCTCTAGTTGCTTCTGTGAGACGGTTCTCTGGAATATACCCCTAGACTCTGAAGTCATTTTATAATTGTCTTATTCACTGTGCAGTGATTTCCTAACCTGGTTGTACATCATAATGACCTATGAAGCATTAAAAACAGAAATTTTCTCAGGAACATCCCATCCATAGAATCAACCATCTAGACATGCTAATTTTTAAAGCACTCCCAGAGGATACTGCCAGCCTGCCCTTTCAGACATTTTGAAACCGTTTTCCTAAAGGGCTGTATAGAGAACACTGAAATGTACATTGTGGTATAGCTTTTGTTGCAGTAAAGGACAGTAACCCAATTGGGCAGATATGTGATCTGAACAGTCTGTTGGGGTATGCTTGCTTATGGCTGGATTAGTCACTCCACAAATAATCCTGATTCCTCTGAGGAAAAAAGCTCTTTGCTGGGCATAATATATAACTTTACCTCAACCCAGTATCATTCCACTGTCTAGAAACTGGTTTGTTTGACCCAGTCTATTTGAGATTAACTCCTTGTTATTTTGTATCTGCCCAAAGTTTAGATTGATTTCCCTTGAGAGATGAGAATGATTGTTTAAATTATGAAACTTAAATTATTGCTCCAATATGTTGTTTAATATGCTTTGGTCTTGAAGTAAGTAATGTTGAGGGCTCATATTCAATCTAAAATCCTGCCAGCATGCCTACATTTCAGGCCCTGGAATCCATCCTGGTTTCTTTTTGTCTTGATCAATTTGCATTCAGAGATGTGGTAGAGGAAAATTTCCAGCTATTCCCTGTATGCTAACATATCTACTTAGGAAAGTAAAGATTTAGAAATACAGAATGATGGTGGTATAAGCCTCTAAGGCTCTGAGAGGCTTTGGCCCATTCCTCCCCTAACTGATACAAAAACAGTCCCAGAGAGTGACTTATCCAGGCCTACGTAAGAAGTTAGTTAGCAGAGCTGGGGTTCCAACTGAGATCTTCTGACTCCCCATGTAGTTTTCTTTTCCTGTTATATACCATGCTTCCTGTGGGAATTAGAATACAGCAATTGTAAAAAGACAACTCCATATTTTCAAGGAGCATCATAAAGTAAAATTAATCCATAAACAATTCCCCAATCACTATAATCATCATTTCAACACTTGTTTAATGTTTGCATAGTATGAAACTGTTTAAAGAAAGTCAACTATCATAGTTAAAGGAATAGAATCCTGTTTTCTGAGACATTCCTTTGGTGGATGTGCAGTTAGTGAGTTTCTGGTTACACTTAAGCAAATTTAATTTCAATTCCTACTTTCTTTTTAGGAAATTGATAAAATTTGATATAATATACATAGCTTACATCTGGTTCCTTCTTTGACTGCTATAGATGTTTTTTAATTCAGTTTTACCTTACCATCTGAATTCTTGACTTTGTCTTTTATTTTTGGAAGATGTTTTGCATGTGGATCTGGGTTGAATGCTTCTGAGTATCTGAAGCTATCTCTTAATGAATTTGCTTTTTTATGTACTTATTTTCCAGGTCAAGAGCAATCTGAATCCAAATGCAAAGGAGTTTGTTCCTGGGGTGAAGTACTAAAATATTTGAGTAGACGGGGCCCTCTTTTGGTGGATGTAGCACAATTTCCACACTGTGAAGGCAGTATTAGAAGACTTAATTGTAAAAGCTCTCTCTTGTCACTGTGTTACACTTATGCATTGCCAAAGTTTTGTTAGTCTTGCATGCTTAATAAAAGTGCTGAGACTGTTATTAAGTAAAAAGCTGTCAAACATTTACTGAGAATAGAATTGGCCCCATGGCTTGAAATGAAGACAGCAAGGAAAGAAGCACCAGTCAAGTTGTGATAAAGCACCAAATTAAATGATCTCTAAATCTAAATTAAATTCTACATGTTAAGTGAGTTTCTCAATTCAGTCTTAAATTTGCGTTCCCATCAAAAAGAATCTCCTTTTTCTGAAGAAGGCTTGCTGGTTAATTGGAATAATTCAGTATAGACATTTAAGTATGTCTTTAGTTACTGAGGTTATAAGGTAGTGAACCTATCCTGGCTTTTACAGTGTGTTATCATGTAAGAAAATACTGAATTATCTTAGTGTTACATCTAAGAAAGTATGTGATTTGAGAATTCCATCCTTTTCTAAGGAGTCATTGCATCATAGCTATTACCTGTGTAAAATCTAACATTTGACCAACCCATAATTCAATTGAACAAAGAAATTGTTATATAATTTGAGTGGTGCTTTTCCTTGCTTTGTTAACCATCACTACAATAGTCTGCAGCACAACTTTTCTTTTAACAAAGCTAGAACAGTTTTGGCTTCTTAAACTTCTTATTTGGGTAGGTTAAGCTGCCATACGTGTTCAGTGTGAATAGTGTTTAAGTTGAAAATATTGTAAAAAAATTATATTTTTTCAAAAATATTTAAAAAAATAAATAATAGTAGAACTGAGCTACTGATGTTTGTGTTTATTGGTGTTGAAATACGGGCTCTTAAGTGGTGATACTCACTTTAGTGTGGGTCCAGTCCTTCAGGACAACCTTGTTGGCAAAATTTGCTGAGAGAGCAAGCTTTATTAGATTCCATAGTGTCAAGTATGTTGTTATATAAGTATCTGTCCAAAATATAGCAGTAAAATAAATCCCATAGCCCCCTCCATAGCCCACCTTGGTCGCCTCAGGCTGCAGTGTCAAGGCAATCATACATATCTACGTTAAGAAACTTTCTGACTGGCCAGTATATTGGTAACCTTACTCTAGTATAAGCTCCACTGACTTCTGCCCTTCACAAACCATTGCTGCTCTGATTGGGCTAGTTTGCTGTTTGGATTCACCTGGATCTTCCCCTTTTTCACTCTCACAAACTAATTTATAATCTTTATTTGGGATAGGCTGTCGGTCAACTAGCAATTTCCTGGTTCCATATATAATTCTGCCTTGCAGCCCTATTCTTAAATTTGGAAGGCTCAAGATTAAGAAGGCCATCTAGTCAGTCCTGGTTCACATTTTCCCTATGGTCCTTTGATGTCACTACCTTAAGACTCTGAAGTAGCTGATCCTGTTCGGCTCTTGCTATTTTTGGAGCCACAATACCACCAGCCCCCTCTGTTCTCTACTAGCTCAGTACCACAAGTGGCACAGCAAGCTGCCAAGTATGTAAGTGTTAAGAGACCATTTTTCTAAGCCTAGATGGGTGGGCAGATGAGTTCATTTCCACATACTGCCAGATGATCATCATGCAATATAATTAGAGGTTATAAACTTGAGTAACCTAATGATTAAAAGCAAAGACTAACCAGACTTCCTGAATTTGAGTCTAGTGATTGTGGGTAGGTCCCTTAACCTTTCTGTGCCTTAGTTTCCACCTTGTTAAAATGGTAGTAATAACAGTATCTATCTCAGGAGTGTATTTAGTTAATAACACATCAAGCACTTGAGACCATCCCCTGGTACAAAGTAATAAATCACTTAACTAGAACTTTCTATCATGGAGTCATCTAAGCTAAGCTCTCACCTTGTTGGAACTTGTCCATCTGTGGCAATGTGCACATTAAAACTACCTTTTTTAAGACCTTGAGATGACATCACCCCATTTGGGCCTGTATGGCATAGTTTTAGGGTAACTGAAATCATTCTGTTTTGTAGAGGTTTTATTAGAACTATTGAAACAGGGCACCTTATGTGAGAGAATTTTTAATATTCTTATACTTGTGTCATTTCTCAACCTTTTCCATGTCATGAAGTATAATTTATCATACTGGAGTACATGAATGAGGTTGCCTATAGCTACAGGTTATGGATCATGGGCTCCAGTTGACCCAGTATCAGTTCAGATACCAAAGGCCGAAGGGATCAGTATTTCAGCATACTTTTAACCTCCTACACAGTTAATGGCCCACACTTGTTGGGAAGTTCCACTGTCACTATAAAATCCAAAGGCCAAAGGATCAGTATTTCAGCATACTCTTAACCTCCTACAGGGTTAATGGCCCACACTTGTTGGGAAGTTCCGCTGTCACTACAAAATGACTAAGGAGTTCCACATACATACAGTGACTTTTTACCCAGTCTGCCTTTCCATTGAAAATGGTCAAATAGGTCACAAAAATGGAACCTTGAGTAGTTGTCTCAAGGTTGAGACAAAACCTGAGTAGTTGTCTCTTTGGTTAAAGCATAAGAATGTTGTGATTTTCCAACCCTCCAACAAAAGCCATAGACTAACACAGTCCTACCTTTCCTGGGAGTAATTTTTCAGACCTTGGTGTACACGGTCTCTTTGTTTTCTGGGATATCTTCTGCAACTGGAAGCTGGTTTTTTGACCTTGAAGGAAATCCTTTGAAGACCGGGCAGATAGGAATGTATTTCAGAAAGGCAATTCTTTTTACCATGCTCATCCCAATGGGAAAGTCATAGCTTTTCAGGCTGGAAGACATCTCACTATCAGCATGGGCCCCAGCTTTCCACTGTATCAGACCTCGTTCTTCTGGGCTTCCTGCAAGTGGACAAAGGGGTCATCAGAGCCAGCAATCCTCTGCTTACCTCCCCTCCCCATAACCTAGTCATGAGGGAAGAATTCCAGAGTTATCATGATTCTCAGTTCTCTGGTCCAGCAAAGTTGAATCTATGATCTCAGCTCCTAACTTGGCTAGAGCTCTAGAGATCCCTAAAATATACTGGTTATACATAATCAACATTTCTTGCGTATCTACAGTGTGCCATAATGCTCCGTGCTTAAGTGCTTTAAGTTCATTGTCTAATTTCTTTGAAACATTGGTGGGAGTTGTATATGCACTATTATACAAAATTTTATGATGAAGAAGGTTAAGTTAACTAATTGTCAGCCTTCACCTTGAGTATAGGTCTGGTGTTTGCTGGGCCAGTGGGGACCAAGTAGTGCCCAGACTGCTGTGGAGGTAGGAAGGTATATTTTGAAATACTGTAATCAGTCTTAATATTCGGTATTATGATTCCATATTTGGAAAATAAACTGTAATACAAACCTCAGAAAGTCAAGCTAAGTAAAATCTTTGTTGGTGCTAGGGATACACAAGAGGTTTTTCACAAATTGGGGGAAGTAGGTATGGGAGGGATTTGTGAGTTCTCTGAGGTTTTCACAAGAGAGATGAGGTTGGAGACAAGTAGAAGTAAGTGGAGATTTCCACACACTGGCAGGCCAGGTTGAAAAACCCCATGAATAGAGAAACCAGATGTATCCCAAAATCTGAAGAAGGGCTGGGATACTTGGGAGAGACCACCTGGAGGAGGAGCTGGAGCTGTGGCACCAGACAGGCGTCTCAACCGCACTCCTCACCACTGCCAGACACGACCACCAGTGTATGCTCCCCACCTGCCTTCCACACCCCTCCCTGTGTTGCCTTCAACTCTTGTCCACATTCCAGTCTCCTTGGCCCATCCAGAATCATCCAGGAAGTGCTCTGGATGACTCGAGCCCAGGCTCATTCACCTTACTGCTCTAAATTGCTTTCAACCCAGTTTTCACCAAGGTCTGAAAAATTACATCTGCATGACAGATCACTGGCATATCTGGAGTGGGTTTTGCCAACATACTAATGCTACATTCCCACCTGTCCTAAGAAAACAAAGGCACTCCTCAATCCAGTGGCAACCAAGAAATGGAAAGGAAACAATTCATGGGGCCCAGGAATGACTCTCCTAGCCACATCCTCTTCAAGACCAAGAGGAAACTTGGCCTCTATGAGGCCAGTGGTCTCCCCCTCCAGCCCATCTGTTCCTGCCTCTCCCTGTAGAGCCTGCATTGCATCTGACCTGGCCACGGCTCTGGAGACATCTGGTGGACTGTCCATTAGTCCACCATGGTTCTCTGTTCTCGTCCCAAGGCTGACCCATACCTGGCACTGTGTTGTCCAGTATGAAAGCGAGGCACCCACCCACGAACATCTCCGTGGTCAGCAGCACAGTCAGAATCTGGTCCACTTCAGGAACGCCTGTGGAACAGGCCAAAGGCCAGTGAATGTGATGGCCTCATCCGGACATTCAGGATTATACCCTCTGCCTTTCCCACCCTTGGATTCAAATCCTAGTTTGCTGGTTGCTGCTTTTCCTGCAACAAATCATTTAACCCCTCTCATCTGTGACATGAAGATAGTATCGTCTCATGGAGTTGTGAAAACTAAAAGAGCACATGTAAAGCTAAGACACAGAAAATGTCTTAGTAAAGGACAGTTATTAATTAGCCACTTGGCTGCTGACTAACATCCAGAGTTGGGGAGGATTTGTTTCTCTGGCTGTGTGGAGCCTTTGAGGGAAGAAGCTGTGCTCAGAGTCAAGCCCACCATACCTCCCCCACCCTGGGATGGGTAGACTCTTGGGAATACCTGTATTAATGACGTGCGGGTTGGAGTCCAGGTAATTAGGCAGCGTGAGACCGAAGAACATGGAAAACCCAAGCACGAAGAGATTGCGGGAGGAGTTCATGTCCACAAACTGCAGGTTAGACAGCCCCACAGCGGTGATCATGCCTGAGGGCGAAAGAGAGGCGCTAGAGGCTCCTAACCCTCTGAGTGGGCTCCACTCAATGCGACCACACTGCGTCCTCAAAAGCACACGCAACACTCACCGAAAAGGGTGCAGAACATCCCCCCTAGAATGGGGTCAGGGAGCGAGGCGAAGAGAGCTGTGAACTTGCCAATGGTGCCTAGAACTAGCATGATGCCCGCACCATACTGCACCACGCGCCGGCTGCCCACCTGCCAGCGAGCCAGGGGTTGGGGCTAGACCCAGAGGACGAGGCTGGGGGGAGAGTTAGTTGCGCAGGAGGGGAGGGGTGTGGTAGGCGGGTGGGGCCTGTTACTAGAGCAGGGCACAGACGGGTCAGGGCAGGATCGGGAGGGGCCTCTTAAAGGCAGAGTGGGGCTAGGCCAAGGTAGGACGGGCTTGGGGCAGGGCCTGCGGTATGTGGAATGGAGGCGGGGCTTTGGGCCGCTCTGGCTAAGCCGGGCACCTTGGTAATCCCCAGGACGCCAATGTTGGGACTGGATGAGGTGGACCCGTTGCCCGTGCCCAACAGCCCCGCGATAATGCAGCAGATGCCTTCGGTGAAGATACCCCTGTAAGGAAAGAGCAAGTGGGGGCATTGATCCGTGCTCTATCCTGGCTTGCGTCCTCCCATTGCCCTGGCTAGACCTCTCACGTCTCTAGGACTGTGTGAGCTACAACAGTCCATAGTAGTCCCCTACTCCAGGCCAGAGGGGGTCTGGAAGCCAGGATCCCAGGTCTGAATGCTAGTCCCACTGTCCTGGTGCTTAATCCTTGGGTGATTCTGGGCATCAATTTCCTCATCTGTAAGATGCGGACAATAGGAGTACCTGTCTTACAGAGCCATTAATGGATTGCAAGAGAACGCACACCAAGGGCTAGACACATGGAAGGTTGTCAGTGACTAGTTTCTCTGAGCTTTGTTATCTCCTCAGCTATTCGAAACAGTAAGTGATGGGAGCATCCTCACTTCGTAAGTAAGGAGGACCAATCCTGGTGAGTTAGTGACTTGCCCAACTCCTTGTCCCCCTCCTCTGGGGTTCAACTCTGTCCCAATGTTTGCTTCCAAGTGACCCCTGAGGGGATTAGACATTAAGGAGGGCAGGTGGGCATACCTGTTGATAGCGTGTACTGGAGGGGGTGGTGCACCAGCCAGGCGGGCACAAGCATAGTAATCCCCAATGGACTCAATGATGCCTGCTAACGTGGCACTAAACATTCCCAGGACAGCTGCTGCAGTCACAGTGGGAAGCCCCCACTGACCTGAAGCAACAGGGAGAAGGAGGATGGATGAAGTGAGTGTTCCTAGGTGGGTTAGGCAGTGGAACAGGCAGTACTTGGGTAGAGCAGCGGGAGGGGTAAAAGGATCTCAGGCTGGGATGGGAGTTGTACAGTTGCAGGAGCTTATTTGGGATCACCTAGTCATAAAGCTGGAGTGAGGCTGTGTCAGAATACACCGGCACTCTGCCTGGAACACTTTAAATGTGCAGTTGATACTTATGTCATCAAATGGACTGGGGTCACCAGGGGCCACATTGATGGTCTCAGTTGGAGGCAGAGGGGCCCAGATGGGTTGCTCACAGGGATAAGGGATGCGGATCCAGGGAGCAATAGCCATGATGTCCCCTCGGGCATCTGTTCGTGCCTGGAAGCCATAGGCTGTGGGGTCTGAGGGCAGCACATCCGTCAGGGTCAGTACATAGCAGAGCAGCCACACGGTCATGATGGCTAGCACGATCTGAAGTGAGGGTGGGGTGAGGAGTGCACAGAGGGCCCAGGAGAGCTCAGTCCAGGCTAACCAGCTAACCTTAGCCCCATTCCCAGCCTGTGTCCCAGCCCTAGCTCAGACCCCAGCCCCCATTCCTGGTTGGGGCCTCATCTTTGCCTCTAGCTCCCCTACTGCCCTGGCCCTTCCCCCCAACCTTGGCCCTGGACATAGGTCCAGCCCCTGCCTTAGTCCCAGTCCAAGCTGCCCATCAGCTACTCACGGGAAACATCTTGAAGATCTGGACACGGAAGAGAGTGAGGCCCTTTCCCCAGCGGTAGACAGGCAGCAGGAAGGTGAGGTTTCGCAGGTACTGGGAGAAAAGGATGATCAGGAGAATGGAGCTGGGGGCAGAAACACAAAGAGAAGATGGCTGGTAGGCTGTGCTGGGAGCAAGAGCCAAGGCTAAGGGGGCAGGACACAAGGGAAGTGAGGAACTGGGGCTGGGCAAGGATCAGGCCTGGTTCCCACTCACCAAGCTGAGATACCCCAGTGGGAGCCAGCTCGGTCGCCAGCAGCTTGGAAGACAGAGAGACCAATGAGGGAGACAGTGGGGGTGACTGTAAGAGGCCCGATGTAGCTGAGCAGGGCCCCAGGCAGCCCCATCAGCCCAATCGCCACCTCCACCATACTGGACACCATGATTGCACCCTGGACCTGGAAAAGCAAGATCAGCTGTAAGTCACTATGTAGAGGCCATGACATCTATGTTAAAAAAAAAAAAAAGTTCCAAAGGGCTTCCCTGGTGGCTCAGTAGTAAAGACTCTGCCTCCCAATGCAGGAGACACAGGTTCAATCCCTGGCCCAAGAAGATCCCACATGCCTCGGATCAACTAAGCCCGTGACCACAACTACTGAGCCTGTGCTCCAGAGCCCGGGTACCACAACTGCTGAGCCCACGCGATGCAACTACTGAAGCGTGCCTGCCCTAGAGCCTGTTCTCTGCAGCGAGAGAAGCCACCCCAACGAGAAGCCCATGCACTGCAACGAAGACTAGCTCCCTCTCGCCGCAACTAGAGAAAAGCCCATGCAGCATCCAAGACCCAACACAGCCAAAAATAAATTAATTAATTAAATAAAATTATAAAGAAAAAGTTCCTGGACCACATTCTCACATCCCCCAATTCAGCAGTGGCCTTCCCCTCCATCTAGCCCACACCCTCAAGTCCAGGTCTTTTCTACCCCACATGCAAACCCACCTCTCGTATCCGTGGGTGCCAAATATGTGAGGTATTCAGGGGCAGACTCCAGTTACCATAGATCTCCTCTGTGGGCAGAGATAGGAACACATACATGGACAGAGAGAAAGTAAAGATGCTGCCCTGAATGGACACAAGACAGCCCCGACCTCCAGGCTCCGGGGACTCCCCTTCCCAGTGCAGACCCCAGAAATGCACCCACCTTCTGGAGGGCATTTCCATCTCTCTAGGGCCAGGATGGCTTTCGCTGGAACCAGAAATGCAAAAGCACTGGCCTGGAACAGCGGCAGCCTGAAAGCAGAGGCACAGAGCCACAGGGACAGGATGGGAGTGGGGGAGGCAGGAACGAGATAAGGGTGATAGGGAGTGGGGGGTCGGCAGAGAGCGGTGCTGGGAGAATCCCAGGGACAGAGACACAGAGGAACAGGGGCCGGGGCAGAACAGAGGGAAGTCACTGAGGCCTCAGGCCAGACTCTGGGACATTTTGGGTGCCTAAGAAAGAAAACAAACGGAGCCCCCTGCTCCCTTTCCTTCTCAGCACCAGCTCCTGCACTGTGACGGGCCATGGGCACGGGAGTGGATAGCTCGGCTCCTGTGTGCAAGCTCTGCTCACAACCTTCCTTCCCACAAACAACCATCCTTAGGCCACCCAGGCCTCGGACTATGCAGAAGGGGCAGAGAGCCCCCAGGAGGACAGGCCATTGAAGGGGCCCACAAAGGCCCTGAAAGCAGGAGAGCAAGTGGTCCCGATTACCCAGAGTAAGGCTTAACAGAGGAGAGCCCAGCTAGGCACATTCCTCTTCCTTGAGGAACCCCCAGGGGTTCAGGGTGGGACCCCCAACCGCCTGGCTCTAAGTCTGGCCTGGAAACCAAAGCAGCAGGTGGACACAAATAGCAGCTCTTTGTGTCCCACGAGAGTCCTCTGAGACTGCTCTTGCTGTGTGGGTCACTGCGTGTGTGTCTACAGGAACGGGGTCAGAGGTGCAGGTAGCACATGGGGCAGCTCACCGAATGCCCAGTGTGGTCTGGATGAGGGTGGTGATGCCCACACAGGTGAAGATGGTGCCAATGAGCTGGCTGACCATGTACTGGTCACGGCCCACACACAGCGCCTCAGCCAGCAGGAAGGGCACAGCAATGGTGCCACTGAAGCAGGTCAGGTAGTGCTAGGGGTGGGGGAGAGTGGGGGCGAGAGCGTGTGAGACAGGGCGCAGGGAGCCCACCAGGAAGCAGGGGGGATCTCAGAGCCCTCACGCCTGCCTCAGTGGGCCTGAGCCCAGGCCACCCCTACCAGGGAGCCCCCTTGGGACTGATACTCGCATAAGGGATTCCCACAGAGCGACTGCTCACCTCTCTGGGAGTCGTTAATCTGCCCCAAGTTATTCCCACAGCTTCTGTGGAGTGGGCCCTCCTGCCTGTCACTCCCGCTCCCCCGGCGGGTGATGCGCCACCCCTTTCGGGCCCTATCAAGCCTCTTCCCTGTCGACTTGGCTTGGTGACAAGTCACTGCTTCTGACCTTAGGTTTCTCTTCCTGTTACCCAAGACGAGACCTCGTTGGCCAGGGAGGGGGCTGGGATCCTGGGGCAGGTGCAGGGTGGTCAGGGTGGGGGGTGTGCAGGGGGCAGGCCCTGGGAAGACGCCCACCTGGAAGCCCAGCAGGATGCACAGGTACCAGGGCGGCACATCTTCGATCTTGTACAACATGTCAAACTTGGGTTCTGTGGACAGGGACACTGGGGGGTCCCTCGTGGAGGTCCCTGCTGAGCCCAGGGACTCATGCTGGGGGCAGCATAGAGAAGAACTCAGCAGGGAGTGGTGACACCCAGAAAAGTCCATTCTGCTTCAGAATCAATCAGGTGCCCCAAGTGGCCTGACAGCTCCACAGATGGGGGCCCTTGCCCTCCCTCAAGCTTCACCCACCCAGCTCTCCCTTGGCCTGGCTACACCTGGCTCCCACCTCACATTGCCTTGTGCAGGAACAAGTCCACTATGCTAGCTCCTGGAGCCCCCGGAACCTGGGCCTTCTAGCCAAGGGAATGGGCCCGTGAGTCAGAAGCCTAGAGGTACCCCAGGAAGAGGCCAAGAGGGCTGAAGACTGTGACAGACCCTCTTGGACCCACTCTGGTCCCACCAGTGCCCCGGTCCTTGGAGTGTCCGCTAGTGGGGTGGTAGGCTGGTCCCCTGCTGGTTCCAAGCTGGAGTCAGCCAGTCCCAAAGCAGAAATCTCCTTCACCCCCCACTGCCACCTCCACCCCCTCCCCCAGTTGCCACATTCCACCTGGGACAGTCACTCTTGATCCAGTTCATCAGAACTTTTCTCTCTGCCCTCCCAGGGAGCAGGCTTGCACAGGGCCCCACCCCCACCCCCACCCTCCCCACACCCCCACCCCCACTCATCCCCCAGCACCTGTGTCTGGCCCTCAGGGTCCTCCCGGGCCCTCATCTTTGGGGCACAGGTGTGAGCTGTTCCTGAGGAGAAGGAGGGATGGCTTTACGAAGGCCAAGGAGGACTTTACTCCACGTATCAGACATTGTTTGAAGTAAATCTGTAACCAGATCTCTAGCGCTGATTGCGAAAGGAGGGCCCAGCCTGAGGTAACGTATTAACTCTGGCTGTAGTGGAAAAGGCTGCCCAAGCCTCTGCCACATGTACCTCCAGAGCCCTTGCTTGCCCACAACCTGAGCCTGGGCACGGGCCATGAGTTTTCCAAAAGAGGGCCAGGGTGAGGAGTGGACAACCTTGGAAGCGTACCAGGCTCTGGGTGAGGTGAGGAGAAAGGGAGTGAACCTGGGCACATATGAGGTCACACTGAATCAGGCTTTTCCCTACTTATTAATAAAAAGTTAATCATTATCATCATCATAACCCATCTTGTTATTGACGAACAACTGTGTGCCAAGCAACATCCTTGTATTGTCAAGTCTAACCCCAGGCTCTGGGTGCTATTAACCTGTTTTACAGCTGATGAAACAGATTTAGGAGATGTGATCTGACCAAGGCCACATGGGTCGCAAGGTTTTAGAAAACCATTCTAAAAATTAGGTTTGCCTGAATGCCTAAACCCACCGTGTTTATTTCTACATTAAATGTCATAAAGGGCTGCTCTCCCCACCACTACCACTCAGGGTCCCTGAGGCAAAATCAGATGGGCCCAAGGAGCTGCTGGGGCTAGTCCGGTCTTGCCTGTCCTCTGTGTCAGGGACAAGGATTCCTTTCCTTCCCTCCCAGCCAGGACCAGCTGTGTGCTCTGTGGGACCCAGTGCAACATGAAAACCTGGGATCCCCTGTTCCAAAAGTGTTATAAACAGCAACAGCAGAGCATTAAACCAAGTTGGGGGGCTTTTCTAAGCATCAGGCCCTGTGTGACGGCCACACAGCCCCTGAAGCAGCCCTGGGCTGGACCATCTTCCCCTCCTAGGGGTTGGGGAAAGCCTAGGGGTTGAGACTCTCGGCTGGTGGGGTCTGAGTCCCAGGTCCCAGGTCCAGCTCCCTTCTGTGCCTTCCCAGCCTCCTTAGGGTCCACCTACTTCTGAGTCGCTGTGCCCACGGCCAGGCCCTGCCCCGAGGGCTCCCAGGCAGCACCGCTGTCCAGCTGGGTAGCAGCTTCATGTCACAGTCCTGAATCCAAAGGCCTGTCCAGCCTCCAGCCCGTTGCTCTGCTTGCCTGTCCTCTCCTCTCCCTTCTTGGCTACTGCTCCCAGGTTCCCAAAGTTGTCTGACCAGTTCAAAGCCTGTACTCCTCAGCACTTTCCTCCCCACCCTCTTTTCCTCAGTACTCCCTAGGGGGCTGGAGAGACAGCCCCACCCTTTCCACACACTGTCCTTTGGTCATTCAAGTCAACCCAAACCACATACCACACACACGGAGACAAGGCCGGCAAGTTGCACGTGATCTCAGATACACAGTTGCACAAACACACCCAGAGTCTGATGCAAAGTCTGTCACTCCACAAACACAGGACCACGCAGGTCCACATCACGGCTCCCAGCTCTACACCTGCTACTGCCGACGCCTCAGCCAATGCCTTGGACCCTGGCTCTCCTTGGGTTTCAGGGTTCTCTCCTGAGGGCCAGGGGAGGGGCCTCAGACAGGTGGAGAACAGGTGATGGAACACAGAGCGCTGGGCTGCAGGGCAGCTCAGGGAAGCCACAGTGGTCAGGGCCTGCCCGGGACACCCCCATTCCTCCAGCACTATCCTGCCCCCACCCCCTAAATGTGAATTCCCTCCCAGCCCTGCCACTTCGCCTAGGACTCTGCCTGAGTCTTTTTTGTTGTCTGAGCCAAGGTGTCAACAGAGTATTAAGAGTGTCTGTTTTGTCCACCTCCCAGAGATACAAAGGAAACTGCAAGCTTGAGCATCACTGACCCCAGATATCCAGACTCAGGTGCAACCCAGGTGGAGCTCTTTTCTCTGCTGCTAAATAAAGGGCCACAGGTGAGAAGAATTTCTGGGGAGAGCAGGATGTAGAGCCAAGATCCAAAATACAGCCTGTTCTGGGAACCCTGCCCAGCCCTGCCCTGTCCCAGGGCCCAGGCATGCCAGCTGGGTCAAAAGCAGAGTCTAGAAAGTGAGCAGCCGCTGGGTGTAGACCCAGGGAGACTAGTGTTCTGGGAGGGGCACAGAGAGTGCAGTGGCTGTGGTGGGTGTGTCTGCAGGTGACGTGCTTATGGAGTTTTCCTTGGCTTTCGTTTTCTCTAGTGAGGGATCTGGAGTTCCAAACGTACTGATAACTGATTTCATGTGCCTTTGACAGCTCACTCACATTTTCAACCATGACAGATCTCACTTACCTCTGGGAAACTGTGGGGCTTGTCCCTGGCCTTCTCAAGCAGAAACACCAATGTTTATCCTCCCAGTCCCCCAAGAATCTTTTGCAGAGAGAAGGAATCGAGGTCACTGGTTTTATTTGAGTCCAGAGGGAAAGGCCCTGGCCACATTCCAGGCCCCTGAGGCTGGAGGAGGGAGGGAGCGAGGCCTCCCTGCACCCGCCCTCCAGGCCGCCTGCAGAAAGGAGGGAGGCAGATCAAGAAGGAGGCCAGCTCTCTTCAGGGGCTGACTGGGAAGGAGGAGTTGGACTAGAGCTCTGTTCTTGCGTCTGGAGCCTTCTCCGAACAGGCCCCCCGGGGGCCTCCACACAGCAGAGCCTCTAGGGTCCCTCGACCTTGTTGGTGGGCTTCATAGATCTGGTCTTCTCCAAACTCCCCCAGGTAGTGAAAGCAGGTCTTGGAGAGCCTAGAGGAGCCCAGCAGGAGCCTCAGACTCTGCCCTGCCTACAATGGGCAGATCAAGGCTGCAAGGGCTCCATCCCACTCCAGCCCTCCAGTCATCACCTGGTGGGCCACAGTCCGTCCATGATCACCACCATGACGCTCGGCTGTGCCCCTGTGCTAAGTCCCGGGCCCATGAGACGTTTCACCTGGTCCACTTCTCCAACTCCATAGCTGGAGGCAGAGGGAGGAGAGGGAGACAGCATCAGTGGAGCCTTTATCTACCCGAAGCGGGGCACATGGGACATCTACCAAGTTTAGTGCCCAGATTCTGGTCCTCTCTGCTGAAAAACTGAAGACCAGAAAGGGGAAGCCCCTGGCCCAAAGTCACACAATACCCTTATCCCCTGGTCACCCACTCTTCTGCTTGCTCCCAGTTCCAGAGTTCAGCGTCTGTCCCAACCAGCCCCTACCCTTGGGCCGGAGACCTTGTGGAGTGTGTATGGTATGAGTGGGAGGATGGGGACCCCCACTCATCAGCCTGCCCCTGGAGAAGGGAGGCAGGGGCCAGATTTTCCAACTCACCCCTGCCAGGTCTGCGAGCAGCTCTGGTCCAGGACGTCTGTGTATACTGACTCGCTCAGCTCATGACGGCCCCCAGAGTCCAGTGGGAGAAGCTTGGCCTCAGCTTTTGTCAGATGTTGCCACATCTGGAACAAGGAGGGGTTCAGAACCAGGGCTTCAGAACTACTCAGTGCGGAAGGAGGGGCGGGGGAGAGCAGCAGCTTGAGTCTCAGAGGAAGAACGAGGCAACGGAATCTTTTGAGCAGGAAGCACCTGTGAGGCTGACTTCGTGGCCCTCCCCCAGGTCCAGAGAGCTGGGAACGCACCAGCTGAGGCAGGACAGCCTTGGGATGAGGTGGGTGGGTGGGCAAAGCTGAGCTGGCCTGGGCACTGGGGACCCTCCTGCAGGGCACACCTGCCCACCATCACCACATGCAATGTAAAACCACAAGAACAAGGAAAGAAAATAAAACCACTCAGTCATCAGTGACACATGTACTCATAGCACTTACACACTCTCACACACACACATACAAGTGCTCAGACACACTTGACAGGTTTGTATGTGAACTCAAGACACCCGCACATGCTCATGGGCTCACGGACTAGACAAATATGCACACGTGCACAAACCCGCATGCTCCCCAGGCATGCTTTGGGAAGGAGTCCGGACTTCAGGATCGACCTGGAAAGGGAGAAGACTGAGAGGACTAGCTAGGGACTCCCTCATGTCCCAGAGACGGTCTGTCTGCTCTTTGCTGGGCAGACAGGTAAACTGAGGCACAGAGGTTCTGGTGAGGTGAAGATGGCAATATCATGGAAGGCTGAGTCTAGCTTGATGCCTGGGGGTGGGCTTGGGGATCAAAGGCCAGTGGTGGAACCTGAGGCAGACAGAAGGGTCTGGCTTGAGAAGGGGCCTGCGCAGGGGCAGAACTGCTGGGGGAGAGGGGACTCACCTGGTAGGCCACCGCCCTGCAGGCATCACATCGCAGGTGAGTTGGCATGTGAGTTGAGAACTTCTCTTCATCGTCTAGCTCAGGGGCAGTGGCAGTGAGTGAGGCCTTGTCTCCAAGGCCCCCTGGGATGGCCCAGGCCCCAAGCAGCGGCAGCAGTAGCAGCAGTGACAGCCTCATGGCCGGTGGAGCTGACTCAGTAAGCAAGGGCTGTGGTTGGGGTGCAGGTGTGTGGGTGCATCTGTGTGTGTGTGTAGTGGGGGCTGCTTCAGAACACCTGGCCCAGACCAATGGGGAACTGACACTTCACCCCTCTCATTCTCTCCCTTCCCCCAGGGCCCTGGAGACTCCACGTGTATACCTTCTCTCGTGGGACCCTGGCCCCAGCCAATGAGGCAAGGAGAGGGGCTGGGCCTGGGCAAAGACACATGGGAGCTGATACCTCTCATGACCTGGCACAGGCTACATGGCAGGCACTGTGCTAAGCTCCTTGGGGGAGGAGATGACTGGTTACTGTTGTCTTAAATCTACCCCCAAGAACACAAAGGTTTAGAGAAGAGTGACAAATTCAAGGCCACACAGCTAGAAGGGCTATGCTGAGACTGGAACCCAAGCCTAATTGCTCCCCAAGGCCCACTGACCACTCAGCTGCCAGAAGAAATGAGGTCACAGGTGTGATTGCCAGCCTAGGGCTCCCTCCTTGAGAGGCAGGTTTGCTGAAGGAGGGACGCCACAGTGTATGAAAGACACATGTGATACTCTCCCCCAAGCCACACCCAGGCATGGACGGCATTGTAGGGGATGTTAAGGGGCCGCAGCAGGAAATCAGACACTTCACGCCAGTTGTTCCAGCCATTGGGGCCATTGGGTTTATTGCACATCACGATGAAGTGAGGGGTCCAGGAGTGGCCCAGGGCCCTCCTTGGCATCGGCATCTCTGGCCACAGAAAGATGTCCAGGTTATTCTGACTCATAGTTCTCTGTTTGCAATTCAAGGTGAGGGGGGCAGTGACTCCAAGAGATCCAGGTCCACCAGAGACCTGGAATTTAAGAAAGGCATTGATCTCCATCCCTAACACTGCTTCTAATGGTAACTGTTCTTCTGCAAACACATCACACCATGTATCAGTCCAGCACTGAGTGAAGTCCAGTCACTTCACTCAGTACTCTACACAGGCCCCCCACGAAGAGCACCTCCTACTCTGTGCGTCCCCCTCTGCTCTCCTGGAATCTCAAGGCAATTGGAACACCCTCTGTTGGGCCTGTCTCTTCCTATGCTGTGACCAGCCTGCAGAGCCAGCCCCTCTCTAGGCATGGTTGCCACATCTGTTACCAGGCAAGTGGAACCAGCTGAGAGCTCCACACAGGGGCATCCCTTCTTTCACCAGCCCTAACCCACCCTCCACCCCATCCAGAAAGGTCAAGAGTCTCCTCTGGGACCTCAGCTCAACCATCCTCTCTGCATTTAAGTCTTTCCCAATGACCCACTAATCTGTTCCTCCCCCTTCAGTGGGAACAGCCAGAACCCCCACTTATAACCCCAGAATGAGCCAGTTCAGTTCTGAGGGCTTAGACAAGCCAAGTCAGAGGCTGGAGTTGAGGGGAGAATGAGGGGCAGTACTCCCAGCTGCAGACTACAGTCACCTCCCACCTTCTCCCCAGTCCCCACTCCCCCCAAGTCCCAGGCTGACCCTCCACAGCCCCTCACATACTACTTCCCTGACCTACCTCCACCTCCTGTCCCCGCAGCTCCCTTTCTCAGATGATCCTCGCCTAGGGCCTGCTCCAGCCACTTTTCCCCACAGCCTCCCAGGCCAAGACTCAGATCCCCTTCCAAAGAATAATGGACTTGGTACCAGTGTCCTCCTTCATCCCATCATTGCTCACTAGCCTGCTCCACCTCAGCTGGGTCCACCTTCAGGGAGAGACAGACATCTCCCTACCTCTAGGAGCAGCCCCTTGCTTGCAGCTCCCATTTCCTGCTCTCCCTGAGAAACCCCATCATCCCCTCAGGTCGGTACCTGGAGCCATGTCATGGGATTTTTCACACTGCCAACTAAAAACTGTCACTTGTCACCTGCCTCTACAAGGATGAAATCACTAGCCACTGCAATCGCTGACCTTCAACCCACCCTGAAAGTTCAGGGCAGAGATCAGGAATGAGGCCCTCTGTGCTCTGGCAGAAACTGGCAGAATAGGCCTTTAGATATTTATTTTCAGGAGAAGTTTTTATGAGCCCAATTTTTTGCATCTTCTCATATCTAGAAAAGCAATAAAATAGACATCTGCTCCTTGTGACTAGCAGCAATCTTCTTCCAAAATGAGTGCTTGATTGCACTATCCTCCTTCACCAAAATCACATATATACTGACCTACCCTCCCCACATAGACAAGCTATGTGAGAGGTTGTCTCCCAGGCTTATAGTTTTCATTTTGCCCCAAGTAACACTTAACTCACAAATCTCATGTTGTGCATTTTTTTCAGCCCACAACACACACACACCCACACACCCCAACACACCACACTCTGGGACTTGGGGAAAGGGTATAGGATTTTCCTGGGGGAGGAAACAGGCAGCCACTTCCTGAGCTCCAGCTCCATTAGCCCCCCACCCCCACCCCAACGTGTCTCAGATAATCTGAGGGTAACTTCCGGTCTGGGGTAAAAAAAAAACGGCATGAGATGGGTAAAAGGAAGAGATGATTGAAGGAGAAGAGGGTAAAGGACTGGATGCCAGAACCTTTAAGACCATCAATAGGCCCCAACATCAAGCGGATCAGGCCTTTCGGGCCTCACACCGGGAACAAGGAGCCCTTGTTGGGCTGCGAGGGACCCAAGCTGGAGGGTGGAGCACAGAGAAGAAGAGGAGGTGCGGGGCTGGGTGTCCCGCTCACTGGCAGGTAGTACATTCCGTCCAGGGGCCCCGCCTCGGAAGCCCAGGATAGCTGCGGGCCGCTGAAGGCCGGCGGGCCGGGGGATGGTGGCAGTGAGAGGCCAGGAAGAGGCCCATAGGCTGGCGGGTAGAGGCCGGGGCCAAGGGCCAGCGGGGTGTAGACGCGGCGGGGTGGCACCGAGGGCGAGGGTGGCAGCAGCACCTCCACGTACTGCCCGCTCTCGGGGTCGAAGAGCAGCCGCAGCCGAGGCTGCCTCGGCGCCTCCACAAAGTAGTAGCGGCCGCTCTCGGGGTCCACCAGGACCTTCCCCGGGTTTGCGGCTCCCGGCGGCCTACGCGCCCCCTGGGAGGAACCGTCCGCGGACCGGTCCAGCGGAGGTGCCGAGGCAGCGCGGGGCTGGGCCCGGGCCGTTCTACGAGCCGACGCCTGGGGCTCCCGCGGGAGGGGCGACTGGACCGCTACCGCGGGCTCAGGGGCCTTAGGGGGCGTCTCCAGTTTGGATTCTATTCCAGAGCTCGAGCTAGGGTGCGCCTGCGGGGAGCTGGGGCGGGGCGGTCCGGGAGGTTGGGTCTCTGCCGGCCCTATGGGCGACTGCTGGGGTGAGGTGCGAGCGCCGCCTAGAGGGCTGGTCCGACCCTTGTCGTCCGGGACCAAGCGCTGGGCCTCTGCCTCCCGGTTCTTTCCTCCAGGACCATGCACCGCGACTCCCCGGGTTCTCTCAGGCCGGCGGCCTAAGGCCAGGGCACCAGGCAAGCGGATCTCAGTGCGCGCGAAGGGTTTCGCCGTGTTGTTCTCTGCCCTCCGCCGCAGGACCCCGTTGGACTGCGTAACGTCCCGGGGGACTGTGTCTGGGGTTGGCTCTGGGGCTTCGTAGGGGTGTGACACGACCGGCAGAAAGTCCTTGAGAAAAATGGAAGTGTAGTGAGACGGGGCGGGGGGCCCCAGCGCCTGAAGCTCTTGTGTCTTGGATGCGCTGCCTTCCTCCCCGCGGGGTTCTGCAGGAGGGGCGGGGAGCCCTGAGTCTGGGGTGCTTGCCGGAAAACTCGGCGCGTACGTGGTCTTCACCATCTTTCGTACGTCGCGGGGCCGCGGAATGGCCACGCGCGGGCGCCCCGAGGCCGCTTCTCCAGAGCCCACCGCTTCAGGGCGCGCATCGGCATCCAGGGTGCGGCTGAGAGGCAGCTGGGTTGCAGCCACCTCTGGCGACAGCTGGTTGCCTGGGAAGGCAAGATCCGGCATCTCCCGCGTTGACGGACTTTGAACCTCTGTTAGCTTTGGAGTCCCTGGTGCAGACGACATGGGCGGCACCAGTTCCTCTTGGGCCGCGCCATTCATAGCTACCCGCGTAGACACTACCGATGAGCTCTGCACTGTGGAGTTCCACGTCTCCTGGGGCGATGGGCTCCACGTTCCAACAGGACGATCTGGAGTCTCCCACGAGGGCAAGGTCGGCGGGGACGGGCTCCTACTTCCCTCAACTGCATCCCCAACTGCCGGATGCGACACCTCCCACGAGGAGGGAGCTTCGGGGGATGGGCTTCTTGCCCTGGCAACACCTCGATTCCACTGGGAAAGGGTCGGAGGGGAAGGGCTCTTTTTGCTGACAGTTTCCGTGACAGCAGCATCCTGATTGTCCCATGTGGAGGATGCCTCGGGGAGGGATGGGCTACTCACCTTCCGAATAGTTCGATTCCAGGGGCACAGGTTCTGGGGGGAGGTGCAGTGAGGACCCCGCACGGTCCCATTTGGGGCTTGGCACGGCGGGGATGGGCTCCTCCGTCTCACAGCCTTACTCGAAACTTCCCAGGGGGGCCTAGACTGGAAAGGCGGACCCTGTGCCCTCAGGACGGTTTGATCCGGAGTATCTCGCGGGAAACGAGCCTTCGGTTCTTTTTGGTACACCTCCTCGGTCTTCTCCCCTGACTTCAGGAAGATGCTGGAACTAACTGGACCCAGCGGCTCGGTCCCGGGCGCGGGCTTGTCGCGCCGAATTGCGCGCTCCCGGAGGCTTGGCCACGGTCTTGGGGCCCTGGCTGGGGCTGAACTATAGTTCACCCGAGGCGGCAGAGACTTGGCTTCCTCCAGGGCCACCCGAGTACTGCGGGGCGTTTCCGGGGTCGCAGGCTCCGGCGGCACCGTGGGTCCAAAGGTGACGTTGCTTGGGGCAGGGGGCGCCGGGCTCAGTTTTCTGGCTAGCGCCGTCTGCACGATGTCCGCGGCAGCCTGCAGGCGGCTCAGAGACTCATCCAGGGAGCCGGTGCGCAGGAGCAGTCGAGGGCGCGGCGCATTGGCCTCCCGCGGGGGACTCCGGGGCCGAGGGCGCAGCTCGATCTGACGTTTGGGCACCGTCCGGGGCCTGGCAGGCGCGGTACGCTCCTCCAGCGCCACCTCCACACACTCGAACTGCGATGGGGTGGCAGGACTCGCCGCGCGGGGCCGGAGCTCCAGGTAAGTGGCCCAGCGGGAGCCACCGTCGGGGCCCTGGGGCTGCGGTTCGGCAGGGACGGGAGACGCGGACCCAGCCGGAGAGATGCTGCGGAAGGCCCGCGTCGTGAGCTGTTGCACTTCTCTGTCCTCTGCGTCGGAGCGGCTGAATAGGGGCCTAGTGCCGAAGATGACTTCCATCTCCCCCGACGGCAGCATGCGCAGCTGGGGCTGGGGTAGTCGCGGGCCGGAGGCCGGGCCTCGCGGGAAACCCGAGCCGGGCAGTAGCTGCTGGCGGCTATTCTGGGCGCTGACGGACAGGCGAGGCTGCACGCCCGCCCCCAGCGCAGGGGCCACCCTGGGCCAATTCGCCCGGCCCTCTGCGTCCGGTCCAACGTCCGGGGGCTCTGGAGAACCCGGAGCAGTGTGGTAGGAGCCTGACGAACCGGACGAGTCCTGGCGCCGAGCGGGGGCCGCAGGCAGCCGCCCTGGGAACCCAGGCAGGGCTGGCTGGACGAGCGCGGTCAGCATGCTGGGGCCGGACGCGGCGCACTACCTCCCTCGCATTCGCCTCCGCTGGTGTCGCGGACGCCCGCATTGTCCCCGCCCCGCCCGCGGGTGCCGTGGGGGTCACCGCGCCTTAAAGCGGCCGCGTCCGCTCCTAAGACAGCGGGCATAGGCAGCCAGAGGGCCCTGGGCCCTACCCTCCTAGATCCCTTCTCGGACGTGAACCGGAGAGCCTAGGGTGACATTCCAGGCTTTGGTTTGGAAGGTGAGCGGAGGGCAAACATCCAACTTGGACCCAGGAGCCAGGCCCAACTCCACTCGTCCACCCCAGGTGAGGGAACTGAGGCTGAGCAGGGACCTGCTTGACGTCAAGTATCCTGTGTGGGTCAGTGTGTGAGCCAGACCAGACAACCCGGGTCTGGCAATTTCATCTGTCAACTCCCCACGTCTTCCCATCACTGCAGGGCACCCCTCCTCTCTGGCCCTCACAGCGCCTGTCCCGGCCAGAGCTCATAAGGGAGCATGCATCATCTTCTGTGACCATCACCACAACCTGCCCCGTATCTTTGATAGAGGAGCATCACATGGAGGCTCCCCAAACTCCAAAAGTTGTACTGGGGCCTCAGAAAACATGTCCCTGGCTAGACCCACTGCTTTTGTGGAAACCTAGGCTGGAGGGGACAGTGCTAGCTTTTCAGCTTGTCAGAACAAGGCCCAGATGCTAATATGGCATCTTTTAGGAACATTTAGGGTAGCTGTGGTCCCTTCTCTAAAGGCCTGTGGTAAGAATAGCTCTGTGTTCCCCCAGGCACTCACAATGCCCTCATTCCAGGCCCCATCACTTCAGGACCTGTCCTGGGGACAACTGCTGATGAGGAAGCAGCTACCACCTGTTACTATCCTGGGACGATGACAATGGGCACCACTTGCCCTTAAACTTCTGGCTTCAAGGTCCTGCTATGACTCAGGCCCCAGCTGGCCCTACACACTCAGCCTCACGCTGACCCAGGCAAGGCCAGACCTGACCACTGACTCCGCCTCCCCTAAGTGTGTTTCCTGCCTGGGTGTGTCCCCTTGGTCACCTAGGGCACATTAGTGACGGCTTCTGAGAGGACCACGCCTGGCCATCACACTCAGCTCTGTATATGCAACTCGAGCAAGTCATAACGCCTCCAGAGACTGTTATCCCATCTTAAAAACAGACATAGCAGGGAAAAAAAAAAACCAAAAACACACCACCACCATAGTAGTCTTTTCCTCTTCCTCCATTTATGCATATAAGCTTCTGTTCGGGAGATGTGTAAGAAGATGCAAAGGTGATTCACAGGTATAACCTTGTTATGTGATGGAAACTGATTTCCCAAATTCACTGTGGTCCTGGAACCCACCATCTTTGAACTCTCCAGTTGGGGCTTCTCAGACACATAACACAGCACACACACACTTAGCCCTTCAAATCTGGAGTTAAATTCACAAGGGTGCTGGGGTAACCAGGGCTGTTTATATAGGAAAGACTTTTAATACCAAGAGTAAGAAGGGATAGTGCCTACTAGACAACCAAGTAGTCCTTCTCTAGGCTACAACCCCGTACCCCCATAGTCCCCACTATCACCCAAGGGAGGAAGCCAGGGGAGTAGCAGGGTCTGGAGACTTGTCAAGGTGCATCCTCAGACTTCTGAGCACAGGTATGGCCTGGCAGGTGGTGGTCCAAAAGGCAGGCAGGGAGGAAGGAAGGGGTGTCTTGCCTTTTACCCTGCCTCTTCCCTGGTGTCCAGGCCACTGTGAGGCCTGAGGGAAGTACCCACAGGGACAGGAAGGGTCAGGATGGGGACCTCCAAAGCAGAGAAGGCAGAGGTTGGGCATTACAGCCAGATAACAGGAAGGTGGCAACCATTTTATTTTTCCCTGGGACGCTGGCGGCTCCGGGCCTGACGCGTCCCCGAGGCTTTCTTATGCTTCTGGTCCAGCACTTGGGCCATGTAGTTCTCTTGCTGCTTCTGGATCCGGAAGTCAGACATGCGATTCCTGCAATGGAGCCGGCTGGGCGTGGGCTGGGAACAGCCCAGGGTAGGGAGCAGAAGTCTGGCTCCCCACTTCCATCAACAACCCCCAGCCTGGCCCAGACCCCTCACCTGAAGATCTCTTTCTGCTGGCTGATAACTTGCTGCAACTCCTTAATCTCATTCTCTTTGCCATTAAGTATATCTTCTTGCTTTATAATGTGAGACTCAATTTCTGTGGGGGAGAGAGGCAGGGAGGAGGAGGGGTTCCCATCCCATGGGCTCCTTCCTGAGATAAGGCATTCCCTTGTGGGTCTTTTCAGAACTTGGCTCCCCACCACCCAGGGGCTGTTCAAGAGTAGTTGCTAATGTCTTTGTAAGGATGAGTTTATTATAGAGTCCTGATAGGGTGGGGGTGTGTGTCAGTGACTTCACAACTCTATTCTGGACCAGGTGGCTCCCCTGTGGGCATGCAACGGCCCTTGGAGAGAGATGGTCAGCCCTGCCCTCAACTCCTGCAGCTCTTTACAGATATCACCTCCTTGGTGAGACCCTTCCTAGTCTAAAACTACAGCCCTTCACTTCCCAATATTTCCTATCCCGTTTTCCTGCTTTATTTCCCTTTTACCACTTAAATCTCACAGACCTCATGTTTTGCTCATGTCTTCTCCTCTACTAGGATATAAGGTCCACAAAGAAAAGGATTTTTGTTTTATTCACGGCTTTAACCCTGAGGCCTAAAATAGTACCTGGCACATAGTATTAAATAGATGCACAATACATTTATTTGTGGAATGGATAAACAAGATGTCCCCTGGAAGTTTAAGTCTTAGAAACATCACCTAGTTCAGTCATTGCAAACCACCCACCCACTGAGGGCTAGAGCAGGATGCCCAGCCCTGTGTTAGGGCTTCAGGCGAGAAGACAGGACCCCAGAGAGATAGTGGTGGCAAAGCTTACCCCCAGATTAAGTGCTCATTAGATGCAAGGACGAGTTTTGTGTCTTGGCTTAAAATCCAATGAGGCTGTAGGGATCTGGGGTTGCTTTATTTACATAATGTCCCTCAGGGAGCCCTGAAAATTCTGATCCTCAAAGAAGAAAATCCTACAGCTTTCAAAGGCTAGACAAAGATTAACTAGAACGTAAGCTCTGAAAATGCAAAAATGCTGAAGCAGTTAAGGTTTCAGAAGAGAAAATCTGGTCAAAAATTACGGGATATGTTGAACAGAGACATGGGTGAAGGAAAAGAAGGAAAACCTGGGTTCATTGGGTCACAGGACCAGTGCTATCGAACCTCCTTCCCCAGGTCAGCCAGTGAATCCAATCTGATTGCTTATGAAGTTCTTATGGGAAAAAAGCATCAGAAATTTGTTCGAATCTTAAAATAAATGAAAGCTATTTAGAATAAATGGCACCCAATGAGAGAGTGGTTAGAAAAGACTTTCAGAAGAATAAGGAACTATGTAAGTGTAAAACCAACCTGGAACCACATAAAGGGAGGCATGGAGAATTAGAAGTCAGGCCAGGGGGTGGCTCAGGTCACCAGATCTGCTCAGGTGAGGGCTTGTGCCCTCCTGGAGGAATTCAGAACATTCAGCCGGGAGGAAGCCAGGCTCCTCCCCTCTGACTCACACACACCTTCCACAAGCAGACGCAGAGCCCTGAGGCCATGGCTGATCTCTAGGAAATGTCCTAGAGGAAGGGCCTCACCACTAGGAGAGAAGCCTAGGTTCCTTTTAGGGAAGTGGGGGGAAGCCCAGGGAAAAGGGAAGGACTAAGGGAGCAGCATCTTTGGGTATGGAGGCATTGCCTGCCTGTTGGGCCACAGGAGGGGCCATGAGGCCATGAGGTTGCCTTAGACAACCATGAGGCTTGTTAGTCCACCTGGCCAGATCAAGATGGCAGCCTGCTGGCATCTTTCCAGTGAGAGTACTCACCAGGGGAAAGAGAAGGCTGCAATGGTGGGTAGGGGGTGCCCAAGATTCCGGGTGGGGGCCCATCAGGAGAGACCCTGAACCTCTTTTGGGTGTGAACTCTGATCTACTTGAACACTGCAGTGAATGAAAAAAATGTTGCATATGGAATTCATATCTACTTCTTAAAGTACGTAAGGGGAGTCTGGCATTCTGGGAAAATGAAAAGGGGTTCTAAGGTCTCAGAACACTGAATAGCTGACCAAAAGTGCCCCAAAACTCAGAGTACCAACTGAGCCAACAAGTGGCCACAGGCATCTACATAGAGCAGAGGTGAAAACTAATGGCCCACAGACATATTTTCCTTGGCCCATACAATACTTTAAACATTTTTGAATTTTTAAATTTAGTGCGAACATGAAAAAGTCAGAAAAGCTTCCATTAGAATGTGCTTTCCATTTTTTTTTTTAAAGATCTGACTGTACTGGGCCCCTATTCCCACAGCAGAGGTGCTAGGCCCTTGGGAAGGAGTATGGCTCTCCACATCATCACAGTCCCCATTTCTCCCTGTTGGGTCCCCAACACTCAGACTAAGGGTCAGCTTCCATACAGGACTGTTCTTTCCCTGAAAACAGAGTTATGAGTAAAGTACACTCTTTCTATTAGTCACCAAAAGTGGGAAAACAAAAAGGTGGACTAAGAAGGTCGTATGTTTCAAGAAAAATGGGAGCGAGCCCGTTCCTTTATGGCCATGAAGAATATTGTACACCAACCACTTCCCTCATTTCCGTGGCCTGCCTGGTCCCTGAAGGCCTTTGCGAAGGTGTGGCCCGCTTGGGCTGGCCTGTATCCTCAGCCGGGGACAGAAGTTGGGGTGAAACCCTGCCCTGGACACAGGCACTGGGCTGTTAGGGAAGAGCCCATGTAAGCAAGCGTGGGAGGGAGTGCGGGCCTCCCGCCTACCATTGCACTTGGTGATGAGCTGGTCCTTCTTGCTGGACTCCTGCAGGGCTCTGCTCTTGACACTGGAGAGCCTGAGTGGAGAAGATAAGGAAAGGTGGGAAGGCTGATGGGCAGATGGGACCCCCAACTCTTCCCCCACTACCAAGTTCCACTCACGCCTTCTCAAAGGCCAGCTTCTCTTTCTCCAGCTGTTTAGACAGCACCTCTACCTCTCCGAGGGCAAACTGCAACTTCTCCTCTTCCTTGGCCAGGAGAACCTTGGTCTTGGCATGGGCTGCTTTCTCTTCCTGCAGGGGCAGCAGCAGTGACCTTATCACCACAAGCCATGCTGAGTCTCCTAGGCCCCCTTAATCAGTCCCCTTTCTCAGATGGGCACGTAAAAGACATGATACAGGAAGATTCTGTCCTCGCTATGGGGGCTGGAGGCGCTCAGAGACCAGTGCTCAAGGACTGCCCAACCATTGGGATCCTGGGAAATAGGGGAAGATGAGAAGCTGACAGAGGCCATTACTTACCACCAGCTTTTTCTCCACTGCCTGGAACTCTTCTTTACTGACAAAATTTTCATCCTGGAGAATCATCTGCAACAGAGCCTGGCTCAGGGAGGGCCTGGAGTTGTGGTGGGAGGGGTTTCTCTAGGCACGAGGGCCTGGTATAGATAATGGATGCCTAGGGCATGTACGATGACACTGGGGCCCAAGGAAGGGAGAGTTCATTCCACAAGATTCAGTGATGCTCAACTCTAGGTCCTGCATACAAGGAACAACAGGTCTCATGGAGAAGACACCGTGGCCACCATGATGTGTGCTATGAGGCCTTTGCCTCAGCCTGAGGAAGGGTCAGAACTGCTTCAAGGGAAGGGATGTCAGCTTGATATCTGACTGCTAAATATGGCTGGGCCAGAAAAAAAAGGATGGAAAAGAGAAGTGTTCCACATAATGAGAACACATATGTAAGGCCAGCTGTCAACAGAAAAGCCTGGGTACCTTTAGGTAATTCAGTGTTCAGAGCTGCATTCAAACATTGGAGTGAGAAATAGATGTGAAGTCAGTTTTATCTATGTCCTCATCTTTTTATCAAGATAAAAAACAAACAGAAAAATCATATATCCCACTTGGCCATGATTTTACCATACATGTTCAGGAAATTTGTGGCTCCAGTACTTTGTCCCAGCTTCGCATTTGATTGACAAGGCAAAAGCAAAGGACATAAAGGGGCTGAAAGCCCTTAAGTCAACATGAGAAGAGCTTACAGCACTCAGCATGGGGAGGGGATTCCACAATAGGGATGATGTTATAGTTACTCTGTACACAGTGAAGTCATCTCCAATTAGAAATGGGGAAACTGAAGCTCAGTGAATAGGCTGCCATTATCTACCAGGCCCTGGACAACCAGGCAAACAGAGTAGAAAACAACCTGGTTTTCTCTAAAATTTCCGGGTAAATGTTCCTGAGACACAGTCCCTTTTTGGCTCTAACCCCGCCACCAGCCACAACATATCGGGGCCCCGCCTCCTCCGGATGACGCCATTGGCAATGTGGCCTCGGCACGCCCCTGGTATTGGGGCCTGGCCCCGCCCCCGTCCAGTCAGTCCTCCCCCAGCTCTCTGGCTGCGTACCACGTTCCTCAGCTGGTGGATCAGTTCCTCCTGAGACTCAATCACGTCCCGCAGTTGATCAAAGGCGAGACACACCGACCCTGACCCGCCCTGCGACCACCCGACGGGCGTCGCCATCTTTCGCCCCCGCCAGCTCGTTGGAAATGGCTGCCGCGGGCTGCCTCACCGCTGACGGCCACCAATGAGAATGCGACGCCACAAAGCACCCTGGCAACCAGGGGCGGGGACTTCCTTTGTTTGCAGGGATGGGGCCCGCCTCTTAAAAGAGTCCCCCCTTAAAAGAGTCGCTCTCTTACAGGAGCCGGCTGGGGCAGAGAACCTGCCGCACCGTTAGTAATTTAGGTTTATAGGGAATTTGCACGTTTGTTATATGGTGTCTTTCTTACGCAGTCCTGAGGAGCGGGCAGGGCCCGGTTTAAACTTACCCTGAGGGCTGAGGAGCAGGCAACACTCACACCGGCCCACAGCCTTCCCCCAGGACCCATTAAACTACATACAAGACTTTGAAGCAAGAATCATGGACAACCCCTGCATGTGTCTTTATCCCACTCTAAACTCTGAATTTCCCGCATAGTATGAGACTAATATGATCCCTCTTCGAAGCTCTTGGGAACACAGTACTTAGGGGGCCTGAGCTTCCCAATGAAGGGAAGCTCAAAAATAGAAACGGAAAGTGACTTCATCTAAGATAAGAGTCCTCATATTCTGGGACCAGGGTTTGGGCAACCTGAAGAGTCTGAAGATATTAGAACTGAAGTTAGCCATGAAGGAAACTTGTAAAATGGAGGCAAGGAAGAATAAGGTGATTACACATCCCCACCAATCCCCGTTGAGGGCTTGTTTTGAAACCCAAATAAGATTATGCTTGGGGTAAACCGGAACTAATATTTATCAAGTATTCACTATTTCATTATACTGTTATGCTTTATTAGTATTATTTCATGTTACCTTCATAATAACCTTGTGAACTTGATCCTAATATCCCCATTTTACAGATGAGAAAATGTAGTTTCTATGAGAAGGAATAACCCAGTAAATCAAGGTCACCCAAGATATACAGGGTTTTGATAGGGGCAGTTTGATTTCAGAGTCCATGTTCTTAACCATGATGCTATGCAGTATTTTGTGAACATAATGGATTCTGAAGTTATGGAATTTGAAATTCCCAAGTGGGAAATAACTATATTAAGAAGGAATTTGGGAAAATATGTTGTCAATGACCACAAAGGAAAGTTGAAATATCAGGTAAGTCACTTAGGGTGCTCTCCTCAGCTGCCTGGGTATCTCTTTTTGGCTGGATGTTGTGACCTGACAAGACATGGTCATTCCTGTGGATCTCCCAGTGGTAGTCCTTGTTTTATCCTTTTTTTCTTTCCTTTTTTATTGTGTCTGTTCTGATGTCCTTGAGAGTAAGGGCACCTCTGTGGATCAATCTCTAAGGTCAGAGATGGACCTTTCTGTGATGGAAGTGTTTTGCACTGTCCAGTGCCAGCAGCCACTAGCCTCACGTTGCTTGGCAGCACTCGAAATATGGCTCATGTGACTGAAGAGTGCTTTTTAAATATTTAATAAAAATTCTAATTAGTTAAAATTGACATTTAAATAGCCATATGTGGCTAGTGGCTATGGTATTGGATTATCATGGGCCTATAGGGTGCTCTGTGATTTATGTACCTAACGACAGAGCCCTCTTGGAACTTTGTGTTTCAAATGTGAATGTTCCTCTGAATCACCCTGGCAAAGCTGTACATTGCTCTGGGGCAGTGATCCCTGAGTCTCTCCTCTCTAGGGTCTTTCACGAGGTGCTGCTTGATGTCCCTTGCCACTCAAAGATCACTTCCACCAGCTGCTCTCCATGTTCAGGGCAAAACTCTGGAGTGAAATAGGCTCCTGCAGCCAGTTCCTAGGGGTGGGAAGTTGTGAGCAAGAGAGAACCCTGGATCCAGGCCCACGGCATACTAGCACGGACTTGATCTGGGATGGTCACTCTGGTTGGGGACTGCCAAAGACTCCCACTCTGTGTCAACAGACACTACAGGTTCCTCGCCAGCTGGGGCTCAGCAAGGCTCAGGATAACATGACATCACAGATAGCTTTGTGATCCTGCTCCAGGAAGGACTGCCTTTTTTCACAGGGCTGTCATCCCGGTTGATGTTCTGGTTATCTATTGCTCTGTTAACAAACCACCGAAAATTAACAGCTTAAAAAAAGTCATTTGGCTCAGAAATCTTCAGCTTGGACAACGTTCAATGGTGAAACCTTATTTCTGCTCTGTGAGGACCAGGGTTCTTGGTTGCCTCTCCACGGGCTGCCTGGGCTTTCTTATAGTATGTGACTGGGTTTAAAAGCATCCAAAGTGACGAAATATTCTGGTGGTCCAGTGGTTAATTAGGACCCTGCGCTTCCACTGCTGGTGACCTGGGTTTGATCCCTGGTCAGGGAACAAAGATCCTGCAAGCTGAGTCTGCGGCCAATAAACCCTCAAAATGACAAAATGAGAGATGCCAGTTTCTCAAGTTCTGGGCCTAAAAACTGGGTTAGTGTCATTTCTGCCCAACCCTATTGGTTCAAAGAACCAGAGAGTCCAGATTCAAGCAGAGGGGACACATCCTACCTTTCGATGGTAGTAGTTTCAGAGAATTTGAGCTGCACTTTCAGAGGAAGTCCTGACAGGTGTTATGTTATTTCCTTCCAAGGTTCAATTCAGATAAAACCAGACTGGAACTTGGTCTAATGGGGGAGACAGATAATAATCAAATAAACACCCAAATAAATCCCAATTTAAGTCATTATTCAAGCAAGAAAAAGAGGAATGAGAGTAATTTAAAAGGAGATTAAGCCCAGCCTGGGTGTCAGGGAAGGCTGTAAGGAAAAGATGTTTGAACTGAATGAAACCTATTAAGGTAACCAGGAAGCACTTAATGAAGGTGGGCAGGGGCAGGTAAGTGGGAAAGAATACCAGAAAGAGGGAAAAGTATATATGAAGTCCCTCGGGGAAAAAGGTTGGCAGAGTGTAGTAACTAAAAGGTTAGTATGGCAGAAAAGAAAACAATATACAGGGCATGCAAGGATAGAGGCCAGAAACTTGGTAAAGCCTTGTTAAGCATTAGGCCATGCTGAAGACTTTACTGATTCTTATTATGAGGGCAAAAGAAAACTATTCAAATATTTTAAGCAAGAGGGTGTTATGCTATAATTTATGCTTTTGAAAATGTCTCTGGTTGCAGCAAGGTGAACAGATTGGAGGGAACCCTGAGTAGATAGATGCACAGAGACTACTTATACTTAGGCAACTACTGCAGTGGTTTCTGTCAAAGTGGATGGTAGTTTGGGAGTCAGATGGCACCAGAGGGGCAGAGTAGATGAATTTGGGATGTCCTGGAGGTAAAACTGATAGGACTTAACAATGGAAGGGATATGGGGAAAGGGAGCCGAGGTGTTTGGTTTTCTACTGCTGCAGACTACCACAAAATGTAATGGCTTAAAACAGTAGCCAGTGTATTACTTGCTCAAGATTCTGCAGTTTGAACTGGGCTTGGTATGCAGCTCATTTCTGCTGTGATCATCAGCAGCATAACTAGTCTGGCTCAGATGATATGTGCCTGGGTTCAGTTCTTGCCGCCAGCTCAGTTGTTTGGTTCTCCTCTAGATGGCTTCTCCATGCAGTTAGCTTAGTGGTCTCAGGGTGGTAGGACTTAAATGAAGGTTGCTGGTTTCACCACATTCTATTGGTTAAAGATCAAGGCCAGCCCAGGTCAGAATGGGGACTACAGAAGGTCATGAATATTAGGTGTGATCCATTGGAGGATACCAAATTTAAGTCTACCACACAGTCTTCTGGGTTTCTGGCTTTTTTCTTGGATGGATGGTGGTGCTATTCATGGCAATGGGAGCATTTCAACAGTGTTGCTTCCATCCCCATTTTTAATCACTGTAAGAAGGATGATTACATTTCAAGTCTCTTTTCCCTCAGAATTGTTTTCATTGATCCTTCATCCTGGATTAAGTCTCATTGTTATAGAGTCCTTTGGTCCCCCCATTGACATTCATCCCACTGGGGAGCATTGTCTAATCGGTCTCCCTGTTGGTTGAGAGCTCCAGGAGCCGTGGTGCCAGCTTTCACTGTTTCCTGATCTCCATCCCAAAAGCTCAGCCCACCTGGCACATAGTAAGTTCTCCATCTTTGCTGAATTGAGTATTATCTTAATCTTTCTTCACATGAAAGGTATTACTATTATATTAACAATGTCTTGTATTTCTAAGCCAAGACTAACCTAACAGGACCATGAGGAACAAAATCAGCAAGGAACTGGGATGACACCTGATGTTCAGATGCTAAGTAAATTTGATGTGTCTGTTGGTTGTAATAAGCTGCAGCTGCTGATATCCGATGGAAAACAAATATTGAATTGGTGGTGTCACCAATGCTATCCATTGTTCTAAACACCAATAATTCCATTGATGTATGAGGGAACACTGGAGCAGAGGTAAAGAGCTCTGGTCTAGTATAGTCCTCCAAGGAGTCAGGCAATATGCAGGACCTAAGAGTGTCAAGGGCAAAGGTAAAAGAACAAAGGAAAAATATAAAGCCATTCTTTTAATATAAAATCATTTAATTTCTTTCTCTGTTAAAATACACTCAGTCCAGATGCTGTGAATCAGGTGACCAGATTTTTCAGGATTCTCACTCCACCATAAGCTGATTCCATCTTTGTCAAACCTGGTTTTGGTCACAGAACATTCATATCTTTAATTACAAATACTCAATGTGATGCAAATGATGTAATCAATATCTAACACATAGGTATATAGTTTCTTGGTGGTCACTGCACGAGGTATCAACAATGCAGGCTCAAAAAATAAGATGTATAGTAAGTTGGTCCTTTCCAAAAATATATTAGGACACTAAGCTTACGCCTTAAATGAATAAAAAATAAATACTAATTAAGTGCTAGCTCCTGTGAGAAACAATGCATGCAGACAATGAACTCGCATGTGTGGCCATTCATAACAGAAAGCTCTGGAATCCCAACAGTGTCTCCTCACAAAGCCAGTCCTGAGTGTGAGGATGTAAATGAGAGTAACACATAGCTTGGCCAGGTTGCTGGATTCCACGTGGGGTTTGGAGTAGCATAATTTCTAAGTTTCCAACAGAAAGAATAGCAATGGTGTTTTCTTACTGGTCACTTCTCCCAAACTGTGAGCCCTGGAGCCGATCAAGGAAGTTCAGAAGCCTTGTAGTTTTAGCAGATGAACCCCAGGGTTGCTAATCTGGGGACACAGATGCCTTCAAATTGTGGTGCCCTTTGTAATGAGAAGGGTTTTTATCCTACCCTCCTCACTTTTGATCATGCACTGCAGAAGGCACTTCCATTCTTTTGAGAGCTTCAGTTTCTGCTTGAGCCTCAAGCCCTACTTCTTAGCCCCGTCTCCAGTCTGCATTCATGCTCACAAAAATAGTCGAGAGCTGCATGCCAAGTTCTGACAGCAAGAATAAGCCATAACTAGAAAGTTTATATATGATAAAACCTTCCAAATGATGTAGGCAAGAGGAAAACACTTATTTTACCACCATGCAAACAACCCATTTAAAAATGCAACCCAGAAAATTACAGTTTAACAATATTCTGGACATTACCAAATAGATTAAACTATCCTTCAATCCAAAGCACATACCATCCCCTTGAGGAAAACCAGATGTGAGTGTTGTGGTCTATTAGATAATAAATAAAACGGTACTATCAGTGCTATAAAAACAGACAACAGACTTGACATCTAATGAAGTGAGTTAGTATTGCCTCTATTGAGTATCATCACAGATAACTCATCTCTGCCATGAAATCCATAAAATGTGTGACTATACTATTCATGGGCACCTAGAACAGGGACTTTTAACCTGTCAAGTCAGTTTAATTATGGCCCATTTTCTAGCAGAGGTTGGAGTTGGGGAGAGTAGAGCTTTGATTTTTGTATGTATAGGAAAACAACTTTCTACAGCCCATCTGGCTCACAGGCACATTTTACCATGTAAATCCTTTCAGTCACTCCAAGGGGAACAAGGAAGTCCCCCCAAACCCAGGAAGGCAGACCTAGTCGGGTGACAAAAATTTGGCCATCTCTGGAGCTGCTCTCCCTCCCTGGAACTGAGCAGGTGTCTCCTACCAGCCACCAAAGTCCCACTCTTAACCTCTGCACTCATCTCCTGACCCTGTGGGATGCCCCGAGGTGGACCCATACTAAATACATCTGCTTAAATCGTGGCTCTGCCACTGAAAGGAGAAACTCTACTTTGGAAATGAGTTTTAATGTAGACTTTCCTTGCAACAGGAACTTTTCTTCCATCCTGAAAAAAACTTGGAGTGTTGACTATAGTCACCTACTGATCCTTCTAGGTTCAGATTCATGATAGAATCTGCGCAGCTCAATCCTATAGCTCACCTCCACAAGAAGTCCCAGAACCACACAGTCCATGAGATGGCTTCCCTCTTCCTTGTCACCAGTGGGAAGAGTTGCCTCTTTTTGTTTGGTATGATAAGTGGTGTAGTGAGGTGTGCTGAGTGGATGCAGGACTGCCATAGAAAGGATACCAGGTCCCAGGCTGGGAGGTGGTGCGGGAGGGGCATCCTTGGGAAAGCTTCTGCTTTTACCAATATGGCTAGAATCACCTGAGCAAGGAGGATGTGCACTCACTTTGTACTTGATAATCAGCCTACCATCTAGCTCTGCCATAACCAGTTGTGTGACCCAGGTCAACCATGTAGCCTCTCTGGGCCGATGTTCTCATCCATACCAGGCACTTAACAGACACTGACTACGTGAAAAAAGCATCTCCTATCACAACCACAGGTCACTGGGTTAGACAAAGTGATTGCTGGGCCAACGCCAGATCCCGCCAGGCCCCAAAGCCACAGACTAAGGGTCTTTCCTCTCTATCTCTAGATCTGAGCAGCCTGGCTAGATGGGAATGTCTCCTCTTAGGTCTGACCACTGTACCTCTATGGGGTATAGGGACTCAGCTCAAGTGTGATGCTGCAAGGAAAAATGACAACATTCTCTGGGTTCTATGATGGACTAGGGAAACTGTACTGAACAGCTGAGACTCAGGCTTGCATTTTACCTTTACCCCTGGCCCCTGTTTCTGTGTGTCCATTGAACTGTTTACTCAATAACTCTTAATTTCTGGGCCCTCTGTAAGAGAGAGGGTTAAGAAAGTAAAAGAAACTGAAATCAGGTAGTTTGCTAACGCCAGTAACTGAATATAGATTAGGCAAATGGAAAACTGTGGACAACAGTTTGCGTTTCTCTGCGGTCCCCTTTGAAAATGGAAAGCTGAGTTGTCAAAACAACTGCATCTGGTGGGGAGATGACTTTAACAAAAGGAGAGGTATAATTCTCGTTGCACATTGTAAACAACCAATATTAAGCTGCTTTGGCTAAACCTAGGAATGACTGGGTATTAAGACTTCACTGAAGAAAGAAGAAAATATGAATCTGCTCTGGGATGCCCTGAACTACATTCCTAGAGGCAGGTAGGTACGGCGCAGGGGGCTGGATCTAATGCTTGGCCATGAATTTAGATGACGTGCCCCTTGTTCCTGAAGCCAACCCCCAGGAAGGATTCTGTGATGACAAGTCTGGCTCCATGCTGAAGCGCCTCCAACTCTGCCCACCAAACAAAGTTAGTAAATTGTGAAATGTTCATCATTTCCTAATTTTGTATTATAAAATGGAATTAGGAACATAAACAGTAACATGTAGCAAAACCCCGAGCCTGCGTACAACTATCAGCCTCTCAGCCACCTCTGCGTAGGCCAATAAGTTTGGAAAGTTTTTCACAGTTTTCAAGTTTCAGCGATTCTGCTTTCTGTTTCAATCGTTCATCTCTGTATAATCCTGCCAAATTGGTCAACTCCGACTCTGAAAGATAAAAGAGGTAACCAGTTCATCAAGAGAGTTGAGCTCCTTTGTTTCACTTCAATACTTCTGGAAGCAGAGCTCCTTTTACTTTATTTAATGCTTTTTCTTTCAATTAAGTTTAAGAAAAAAAACTCATTTACTCGAGAAACATGTATCAGGAAGCTATACCACACCAGGTGCTGAGGATTAAGGGACACCTGTGATCCTGGAGTCCGACAGTATCTGTGCTCCATTACAAAAGCACGGGACTTAGTTCTTATCAATAGAACATTTGGCACCAGACTTAGGAAACCTGCACGTGTGCAGTAAGAGGAGACTCTGTTTCAAGGCTTTCCTACGAATGGTATTCAGATGGCAGTTGGGAGAGAATGGAGTCCGATCGCCTGTTCCTGTCATCTGAAACAAAGGCAGCTGCTTCACCCTTCCCAAGTTGCTGGAGCATAACTCACGCGCTGACGGACACAGAGCCCTCCTCTGGGGGCCTGCCTGCTCTAGGTACCCAGGCTGCCGGCTGCGTCCTTCATGCCCTCACCACATGGGGGGCCCCTAACTCAAAGGGCAAAGGCAGCTGGGCTCTTTTGAAAGTGAAATCATCTGGATCCAGTGACCTCTATCTCCTTGACAAAATGTATTTTATTTTCTCCTCATAGTGGAGAAGGTCATTCTATTTTTAACCAGAATATAATCTCTGCTGTCCTCCCGGTCTCAGCAGTGGTTTGGCTACCTCTCTTTTTTATTCTTTTGTATAGTTTCAGAGACACTCTGAGGAAGGAATGCCTGAAGAGAACCTCCAGAGGCGTGTTGTGTATTAACAGGAAGGCATGCTTGGAGGGCCTGTGTAGCTTCAACAGCAGACAGCTACTCAGTGTTTAAAGGCCCATACTTGTGAAAAATGCTATTTTAATCATTCTTAAATATGCCTATTCATTCTTAATCATCTTGCTGACAGATTTTGTTTTTCTTGGTGAAAGAGAGGCACCTGTCTGATTAATCAGCAAACTGACTGGAAACAGGACTTAATACTTAGCCAGGGGGAACAATGCGCATTGGTTTCTGAATAAGTCTCTATCAACACAAAATATTGGCATTTCTGCTCACAGTGATTCCGTTTACACCAAGTAAGACACAAAGTGCAGATTAAGTGCAGAACTTTAGGGCGAGGGGTGGGGATGCATAAAAACCCACCCTCTACAATAGGGGTTCAGAGCCCGGGCCCTGGCCCAGCAGTTGCTTGGCAAGCAGCGAGTCTCCTAGGCTCCAGAACAATGTGCTTTCACCCCGTGGTGTGGGGCCTGCATTGCGTGCCAGCCAGAGCTTGCCTTGGCATGGGCATCCTCGGGGTGATGCGGCTTCATGGAGGATCATCGGCTGCACCTAAATGAGAGCCCTTGCTGCCTTGTTCCACCCAGAGCTGGGCACTGACTCCATTTGTCTGGCTGCTTCGGCATGTGGGAAACCTGTTCAAGAGGGCTCTGTGGTCCTCTGAAGTCACAGCTGCACCAGTATGTAGAGCAGATTCTGTGGCTCAGCTTTTCCTTGAAATGATTTCCTTAGGTTTTTTTGTTACTGACCTTATCCAAATGTCTCATTGCCTAAAATCTCATTCCAGAAAACACTAACAGCTAGTGATTCTATTTTCTACACTGACAACCACTGTAATAAGCTGATGAAAGAGAACATACGTGCACATATATGAATGCTTTCTCAAAACATGCTCCAAAGGTTGAGAACCCTGCTCCAGAGGAATGACCCTGCACAAGGACAGTGTTTCAAGGAACCATGGCCCACACCCCATGATCATGGTTGGAAAACTTCTCTCCAGACAGCCACTGAATCCTTTTGTACTTCAATGAACAAAAGCTCAACTCAATGAATATGTTACTTTTGACAAGTTCTGTTAATATTCAGTACCTTCTAAGGAAAAACAAAATCTTTGGCAGAGGCAGAATCAAGGGAACATGTTTTTCTTCTCTGCATAATGTTTTCCCTGCCCTGAATGCCAGTGTAATAGAACAGAGCATTGAAGCCTTCAGAGTAAACTAACTTGGGCAAATTGCCAAGAGAACCAAGTCCCAGAGCCTCCTCTCCCAAAATACTCTGCCCAAAAGCCCAGATGGGAGTCCTGACAGATCCCAACCACCCTCAGGATCCAGCCCTGCGAGACAGAGCTACATCCAGTTGAGCAAGGCCAAGCAAGATCTGGATTTTGTTAGGATCCAAGCACTTACTATATACTAGACACTATGCTAAGTGTTATACTCATGTCATCTTCTTTTTTTTTTTTTTTCATGTCATCTTCTATAATCCATACAACCTCTTTGGGAGGAAGTTCATTTTATCCCCATTTCAAAGTCTAAGCTTCTGCCCTCTCTGCTATCCTGCTCCAGAGCATGGAAAGTTCTCCTCTGCCAGGCAGGGCTGGGGTCCCAGTCCTGCTCAGCTAGGTCAGGAGGCAGTCCTGCCTTTTATTTTGGTCTGTCCCAGCCCAGGGCCATGGCCACCTCCCCTGGCATTGGCTTTATTATCTAGATGCAGCCGTGAAGGAGTAGACAGGGCGATCAGTGTTTACAGTAAAGGAGTACTCATAGAAATTCACTCTGATGAAGCATTCTAAGGAAGAGCAGAGCAAAGAAATTAACAAAAGATTTTAAAAGACAATGGCTAAACTTTGCTAAAAGCAGTTTCCATTCGGTATTTTGCCAAGACTGAACTTTGTTCTCAAGCAGGTTTATTTTTACAACCTCCATCCATGTGCTAAATTTAACCATGTTGGCTGCACTTGCTGCTGGATCCGGAGGGCAGATGCTGCCTGTTCTCAAATGGCACTTGGGTTGTGTGGAGGCTCCGGACAGCCACCATCCTTAAATGCCAGAAATAGATTTTTAAGGGGTGTGTGCTGATAACCCCCAGTTTGGAACTTGTGGGTACACGTGTCATGCTCACCCACTTGATTATACCTGGAGGGTGCCAAAGCCCTGGAAGCAGGCCTCGCGAGGATGGGGACGCAAGGCTAGAAGCCACCTTAGGTGTAATCCTTTCCATGAAAGTGTTAGTCGCTGAGTTGTGTCAAATTCTTTGTGACCCCATGGAATGTAGCCTGCCAGGCTCTTCTGTCCATGGGATTCTCCTGGCAAGACTACTGGAGTGGGTTGCCATTTCCTTCTCCAGGGGATCTTCCTGACCCAGGAATCGAAACCGGGTCTCCTGAATTGCAGGCAGAGTCTTTACCGTCTGAGCCACCAGGAAATCTTAACCATGAGCTCTTTGCATAGTTCTAGCTGGTGTGTGGGTGTGTGTGGGGGGGAGGGTTTAAGAAATATATATTTTCATCAATTTCTTGCATAAAGCAACAAATTCAAAACCCTCTCAGGGCCTAAAACAATGGAGACTCTTAGGACATACACTGACCCTCACCTGATTTGGATCAGGTGATCAATTATAATGCCTTTAAGTCTAAGGCCTCTATCTTGCTCTAAAATTATTTCCTGGTTTTTGAAACTAGAAAAACCTAGTTTAACAGTGAGATAGGGTTACTTCCAGACCTCTAGTTTTTTGTTTTTTCAATAAAAAAAGCAATGGCCTCCTCCTGCTGAATTCCCCCTTACATTCACGTCAATGCCCACCATGCTCCTAAGGCACTGAGAGGTCAGGTGGGCTCCACTCTACAGGAGTAGACAGTGGATACAAGGTTCCTCAGGGCCAGGGTTAGGACACTAGCCCTGCTCAGTGATCCCTAGTTCTCAGCAGTTTCACTTTTTCCAGTCCTGAGAATCCTCTCTTCAAAAGACGTTTGTTGAGCATCTGTTCTGAAGCAAAGACTGTGCCAAGGGCTTGGGACACAAAATTAGTAAGACATGGTTCTTGACCTCAGAGAGCCCAGAGTCCAGCAGGGAGACTGTCATGTACCTAGAGAACACTAACACTGTGAGGGTGGTACTGTCTCAGTAGGATGAGTAAAGGGCTTTAAACACACAGAGGAAGGAAAGATTAACTTGGGGTGGGGTTGGGGTGCAGATGGGTCAGCAAATGCTTAGTAGCACTGTGACTGAGGATCTAAATTTATCAGACACTGTTAGATGTTTAATAATACCCAGTGATAGGTTTTTTAAAATGAGTTAATTTGCTTTTTAAAAATTAGCCAAAGCCAAGTTTTATAAGATACAATTACGTGTGTGTGTGTGGGGGGGGGGGGGCAGGGGGAATTCAAGTGGGATGAAAAGGAGCCTGTTGGCTGAGGCAGGGCTGCCTTGTTACAGCACTCTCCATGAATGCTCACTGGAGTCATAAGCCAAATCGTAAGCCAACACCATCACCCTTGCTGTCTCCAGACAGGGAAACAGTGTGGAAGGCCTGCTCCAATGAGAGAGTCACTTTTGTTCTGTGTGGCCACAGCTGATTGGAGGGGAAGAGAAGGGGCACCAGACTCAATAACAACAACCTATCAAACTTTGCTTAGGCTGGATCAGGTTTCCCTCTGGGAAATGTGGAATTAGGAAACAATGGACCAAAGCAGCAAGCTACTTAAAGAGGAAGCTTGTGATGTAGAAAGAGGCAAATGAATGGTGGGGTTGGGTGAGTTGGGAGAACAAATAGGAGGGTGGCAACCAAAATAAACTAGGGCAAATCAAGGCTGTGAAGGAGGAGAGCTTGAAAAAAACGTAGGAAAGCAGTTGGTAAAAGAAAGGACAGAAGGCAGATAGGCAGACAGATGTAGCAACTCAGAGACAGACAGACAGGCAACTAGTACTGCCTAAGTCCCTAAAGATTTCAAGCCCTGGCCACATGTATCCTGTCAATAAACTTCCCTTTTTATTATAATATTTCTAATATCCTGAATGGGCCTCTGTCCTGTCCTTGTTCAGATAAACATGAGTAGCTCAGAAAGAGAGGAGAGATCAGTACGCTGGGGATACCTCAGGGTGGCACCAGCTAAAGCCCCTTTTAGAGCATCTTACTTTGTTGTTTCTCCTTCCAACAACTGGTCTGGATGTAATCAATGTAATCCTTCTCTATCGTTTTCTCCAGGTCTCGCAGAGATGCACCTCTGTAGGCCTTGTCAAAGTTTTTATCCACGAAGTAAGGCACCTGTAGGTTCTGGGTTTCTCTAGAAATGGTGTGGCCCAAGGTCCTAAAACAAGGAGAGGCTCAGGTTTGCTTGTTATATTTGGAAGTATCACTCTTAGCACTGGCCTTGCTGACATCATCATCACACTTACCTTTTCATAGATGCAGATACCATTTCTAACACATCAACATTTATTATTTCCCAAGCGAAGCAGTAAGTGCAATGTCGTCACTGTCGCTACTCTATGAGCATGTTTCAAGTGGATTCAGTCTCAGCATATTTACTTTATTCTCTTAAATGAGTCATCTCCCTGTCTTCTTTCTCCCGCTTTCTCTCTCTTTAAATTTAAGACATACATCATGATGGGTTTACATATATTGTGAAATGATTACCACAATGTCTAACATGTCTAATAGGTAATCCGCTAACATCTGTCTTCTCATATAGATACAATAAAAAGAAAATAAAGAAGATTAAAAAAAAAAGACAAGAATAAAGGAAAAAACTTTTCCTTGTGATGAGAACTCTTACTAGTCTCTTTAACTTTTCTATTATTTCCTATCATACAGCAGTGTTAACCACTATAACACTGTATTGTATGTGACATACATCGTATTTACTAATATTTATCTTAGAACTATTAGTTTGCACCTTTGACCATCTTCCTTCAATTCCCCCTCCCTCTCTCCTCAATCTTTGGTAACCAGAAATTTGATCTCCTTTTCTGAGTTTTTTTTTTAGATTCCACATATAAGTGAGATCATACAGTATTTGTCTTTCTCTGACTTACTTTGTTTAGCATAATGCTTTCAGAGTCCCTCAGTGTAGTCAGAAATGCTAGAATTTTCATTTTTTAGGGCTGAATAATATTCCTCTGTGTGTATATATGCGCGTGCGTGTGTGTGTGTGTGTGTGTGTGTGTGTAGGCTTTTTCCATGTCTTGGCTACCATAAACATTGTTGCTATGAACATGAAGGTGCAGCTACCTGGATTCACCTCTCTTAGATTGTTTTCTCTGTTAAAAGTAGAATGCTGAATGCTTAAAAAGCAATTTATATATTCTGCAGGACCTGGCATGGCAGCTGGCACAGAGTGGCTACTGGTAAATGTAGGTTGAATGAAATGATTGCTATTGTAAACTATTCACAAATAACTAGACAGCTTATACTAACTTAGTTCCAATTTTTAGGACATGATAAAAAGTATTTCACACATAGCTGTTAGATGAGAACTGCAAAAAAACTGAGACAAAAGATTTCAATTATACCTCCAGGCTAACTCTTAGTGATATCCAAGTCTCTGGTGTTCAGAAACTTTAACAGGTCGTAGGTTAACTAAAGTCTAACCATAAGAAAGTATAGAAGGGAGCTCAAATTCCAGTTAAAACAATGTGATGGTAATGTGCAAATCCATACTGACTTTGTTCACACTGAACAAAGTCTATCTTAAAGGAGTTATATTTGACCTTTTCCTAGCTTTTCCTTTGATCTCTTCACTCTTGGATCTTGCTGGATGTCTAAGAGCTCAGGCCATGATTGCTCTTGCCTCTCTCTGGAAAGCTGGGGGCAGATTCCTGCCTGCCTCACTGGCCTGACGAGAAAGGAGGTAGCCATAACATATGGAGAAATATGGAAAGTCAGGAAATTAGAGGGACTCAGGCCAGCGTGACCTGATAGCAGTAACCTCTCTCTGAGTCTCAGCTTGCCTCTCTGTAAAATGAAGATACCGATCTAGAATGATAGCCTTAAAGCTATAGTGATCACCAACATGAGCTCTTCCTCTTAGGTACTGTTCCGCGACAGAGTCCACATTTGAAAGGTGTTTGTCTACTAAACTGTAATTGTGAATAAAGGCTCATTTCCCATTATTAATTAAAAAAAAAAACCAGTGATTCTCAAATTTAGTATGGACCAGAATTATTTGGAAGGCTTGTTAAAACTCATATTGCTGGTTCTCACCTCTAGAGTTTCTGATTCAATAGATACAGAGTAAGGTCTAAGAGTTTGCACTTATAACATGTTGCCATTCAATGCTTGATCTAGGGATGCTTGGTCTAGGGATGCTTGGTTTAGGGATCAAACTTTGAGAACTGATTTAACTGAAATACTTAATTGAAGAAATTTAAAAATTCCTATCAGAGCTCATATTTTTCATGCAATACAAACTTCATAATGATTTCTATATTTTTAGCGAAAGCAAAGAAATGAGATAGTGTGGTTTGACTGTACAGTCTTATGAATAAAAGTCCTATTCTTGCAGTTTCTTAAATTGGACATAATCACTAGATCTTAGTTACTACGTTCTCAGATTCACAGGGGTGCAGCGATACTTTCACAAGCTCATTAAGGTCCTTTCTAACTCTAACATGGAACTCTAACTTCTAACATGGAATGTTAAAGATTTAATCTGAACCTGGAGTTAGTCTGTTAATCCCTCAGAAACCAGCTGTTGCTGTTCCGCAGTTGACCAGATGATGTCGCTGTAGAACAAAACAATCCAGGTCCTAAGTGCATGGGAAACTGCCTGAAGTAATTTTGAGCCTCTACATTAATACTATCCAGCTGTCCCTTTAAACACAAAACCAGTGTTTTCTACAACAAAAGGTGACATGAAATGTTGGTAATGTACCAGCTTGTTGTTAAGAAAGATTTGTAAGTATCTGACTTACGATTTATAGAATAGACTATATGGGGGATTAGCAGCTAGCAGCTGAGTAATCACAGATATGATCACAATCACCAGAACTGGAAGTAACTGAATAAATGCAGAATATGTAGTCTGAAAAAGAAAAAATATTTGGTGTAAGTGCTGTTCATAAATATAAAGCTTACTGAAAATAGGAGTTTTCCCAAAGAAAATATGCATTACCAGTGCATTGCACATTGCCCAAAGTTTTTCTGAGAAGGTTGTGTTTTCTGCTGAGAAGTACCAAACAGCTCCATTCTGTCTGCTGAAAAGGCTGAAGGGGGCCCACCCACAATCTGGACTGACACTCAGTAATCCTGCAGCCTCCTTCTCCAAGACCAATGCAGCAGACACCTGTGCGCTAGTCTGCCCAGCCTGTGACCCTCACGAAGTCATGTTATCATGCAGCTCTGTTGCCTTAGCCTCAGCTGAGCAGACTGGGGGACATCTGGCAGACATCTAACCATAGCAGGGATGATCACATTCTCCCTCCTAAGAATCTGGGCTTGAGATTCATCACCATTCACTGCTAGGCAGTCACTTGAAAGGACACATACTCAGAGGCACTGTAGACTGGACACTTGCAAGGGGAAGTAGAAAAGCCAGGCTGCTTAGAGAGAACAAAGCGGATGCAGAGAGTCAGGAAAACTGGAGACAGTCTGGCCCCAAGAGTCACGGACAGCACAGCTGCGTGATGCCTGACAGCACCCCAGTTCCTGGTTCCCATCTGTCACAAGGCCCAGCGTGCTTCCTGCCCTTGAGCTTCATGAGACTCCCTCGATCCCTTAATTTAAACCCCCTTTAGTACTGAATATTATAAAGGGGGTCCCTAATTCTCTGCAGTCAAGAAAATCTTTTTCAAGACAGCCCCATAGGGGAACATATTTCCTGGGACAGTCACCAAAGAATGGGTGGGGGAGGGGGGTACCATTCTGGCCTATTTGGGCCAGTTATCCAGCTCTTCTTACCATGCTTCCACTTTCCTAAAGCACGCTTTAGCACATATCTCAAGCTGAACTTCAAAAACCTGATCTTACTCCATAAAGGTCAGTTTCAGTACGAGCGTTTATGGGCAGCTGTTGTCCTGTCCTCCCCAGGTACCTGAGGCTTATCCTCTTCCTCTTCCTTCCGTGTCTGCATTCTCTCATGTCGGTGCCGCCGGCGGTAATAGTGTGTGTCATCTGTCACATTTGAAAACATATGAATATTTCCTGGAAAAGAAAGAAAAATACTTAGCACACAATATGGCACACACCTCTTCCTTGCCTTTTCCAAAGTCTGTGCTTCCAACTAGGCTCTTTGAGGGTAGGGTATTGTCCCATTTTACCCAGTAGAAAAATAAGACAGTAGGTATATCAAGTGAACCAGCTGAAAATGGGACATGCTTAGCTCTCTCACCCTTATTTAAACAGTCCTTTGTAACTAGTGAGTGAGAGAAACCCGAGAGGCAGAGAAAGAAACAGCACTTGGACCATGAATCCTGTCTGACATGCTCTTATCTGCCTTCTTGCCCAATATCAGATTATATCACTAGCATCTTTAATAGCAACTCCACAAAATTCAATTTACTTCCAAGGCATTTAATTAACCCAACTTCCAACTCTCTGGGGCTATTTTTCTAACCTTTACCTTTATATAAGTGCTAGTTCACAATAATTATAGGAATTTTGTTTCTAATTTATAAAACACTTAAAAAATATCCAATCCCCACAGCAGCCCTGTGAGGTTGGTATTATCAGCACCATTTTTTGGTAAGGAAACTAGATCAGATGGACTAAGTAAAAATCATGCATAGTTGGAGGCTGGAGACGACTTCAACCTCAGCTTATCTGATTCCAAAGTCTTGTTGTTTCCACCATACCATGGCCTGTCTATTCAGATCCTGAAAATATATATGACTGTTTTTGGCCACGCCACGTGGCATATGGGATCTTAGCTCTCTGACCAGGGATCAAACCTGAGCCCCCTGCAGTAGAAGTGCAGTCTTAACCACTGGACCACTGAACCACTGGACCAGGGACGTCCCTAAGACTTTTTAAATGAAAAAATTTGGGATACTAACCTGTAGGAAAATGTCCTCCAAAGAAGACATTGAATAGCTCTTCTGGAGTGATGTCGGTTTCAAAGTCCCTGTAATAATTATAAGGTCTGGCTCGAGGGGCAGTGAAAGTCACCTGTTCATCTCCATATTCATCATAGCGGAGTCTCTTGTCAGGATTGCTCAGGACTGCAAAGGCATTTCCTATTGCTGCAACAAAAACAAAAAGCACCAGAGTACACAGGCTTTGTTGCAGCTGAGGGTAATCACAGTAGTAGCAGTGAAGAGCCCAGAGTAACAGTGAAGAGTTGGTGCTGGACAACTTCACAGTGACCCAAGGAGAGGTGCTTGGGCCTGGAAAGTTCACCGAAGTGCTTGCCCTTGAAATCTTCCCAAGATCTAGTCTGATAAGCCTGAAACAACACTGGAGTCAAGATAAACTTAGAAGTACTGTTCTCCCTTATAAAAAATGTGTTATTTCATTTGAGAGCAATCGTTTATGGTCAGAAACAGTTTATACATAAGCAATGGTATTCTAACATGAAGTCACATAAACAAGTCTCCTGAATAAAATAATAAATAAAAATCCTCCTACTTGTTAAAAGCAAAGTCCTCAGTCAACAGTCTTATCTCAGCTTAACTTCTAAACATAGTCTTTAGAAATTAGGAAATGTATCTCCAGGGAATTCCCTGGTCGTACAGTGGTTAGAACCTGTGCTTCCACTGCCAAGGGTCCAGGTTCATTCCCTGGTCGGGGAACTAAGATCCCACAAGCCAATCATCGTGGCTTTAAAAAAAAAAAAAAAAGTATGTCCAGTGCCTCAGTGAGGGATCAAAGTCTGAATAGACTACATAAGCATACCATCACTTCTCCTCCCTGTGCACAAACGTGCAAACTTTGTCCAATTTCATTTAAACATTCAGTCAGTACCACCAATCAAAGAATCACCAATCAAAGAAATCTTAAAAAAAATCTTTTAAGTCATTCCCACCTGCCTACCTTTAATTCAGTCAACACTATCAGAAACATAGTCAGAAAGAGCATTTCCTTGTGATTCTTCTAGTCAGGGAACTGAATTAATTATTTATAGCAATAAAATAGTTAAGCAGAAAAAAACAAACAGAAAAACCTAAACAGAGTTGTTTAAACATTCACATCTCTTGAAATCTGGCAGATTTCTTAGAGAAATGGCATTAGTCTGTGACGCACCCTACATGAAGGTATGAGGAGAATGTGGTTTATCTGTTTCCTTATAGAAACTGTGGGGAGAATGAGATTCACAAAGGCACTCAACAAAGGTAGCTTGTTCTCTAAGGTAAATACTGACTTTAAAAAAATGTCTCAGATCTATCTTTTTTTTTTTTTTTTTTTTTACTTTTTCTTTTTTACAAACATTTATTTATTTGGCTGTGCCACATCTTAGTTGGGGCATTAGGGATCTTTAATCATTTAGTTGTAGCACGTGGGATCCAGTTCCCCAACCAGGGATTGAACCTGGGTCCCCTGCATTGCAAGCACTGAGTCTTAGCCACTGGACCACCAGAGAAGTCCCTATTTTTCCTTTCGAAAAATTCAAATCTCCAGAAAAGTTGAAAAAAATAGTACAATAAACACCTTTGCCCTTATTCATCAATATTAGCATTTTACCACTTTGCTTTTCTCAATGCTCTACACATACATGCATATATATAATATGTGTTCATTTTTCTTGCTGAATCACTTGGAAGTAGGCCGAAGATATTATGACACTTCACTCCTATATATTTCAGCATACACCTCTGAAGAAGAAAGATACTCTCTTACATGATCAAAATATCATATCACAGTTAAGAAAATGAACACCAATTCATTATCACCCAGTAAATCCATTCAGGGTTAATGTACTGCCTTTGGTTTCACATTTCTTTAGTTTCTTTTCATCTGGAACAGTCTCCCCACCTTTTTTGCTTTTATTTTAATGAATTTTTTGAAGAGTAGTTCAGTGTTCTTTGTAGAATGTTCCATATTTTTATTGTTTCCTCTTTATTAGATTCAGGTCAAACATTCTGATATTAGTATTACAACATGTAATGTTAAATTGTTCTAGTAATGGTGATGATAATTTAGATCACTTGCTTAAAGTAGTAACAGCTAGCTATCTCCATTACTTAGAAAATTTTCCCTGTGCAATCTGGGCTTCCCAAGTGGCTCAGTGGTAAAGAATCTACCTGCCAATGTAGCAGACTGGGGTTTGATCCCTGGGTTGGGAAGATCCCTTGGAGAAGGAAATGGCAACCCATTCCAGTATTCTTGCCTGGGAAATCCCACAGACAGAGGAGCCCGGCGGGCTATAGTCCATGGGGTCACAAAAGAGTCCGGCATGATTTAGCAACTAAATAACAACAAAATCAGTAAGTATTCTGTGGGATGATACTTTGACATTATGTGAGTATTCTATTCAACAACAACCTATTACCCAATGGTTTTAGCATTCACTGACAATCCTTTCCTGAATCAATGACATTCCTCAGGATGAAGCTCTTAAGTAAAATTTTATTTATGTACTGGATCCAAAATATTTTTTGAGAATATGTTTCTGAAAGTATCACAGAAATCAATGGAAAAACCTTTGATCTATAACTATGTTTTTGCTCTTTACAAAGTCTTATAAAGCCTTTTTATACTAACCACATGTTTATAATGGAGGTTTCATGAACAGAGTTTCACGGTCAAAGAAGTTTTGAAATGCTGTCTAGGCCCTACTTGCAAGTGGCTACCAACCTTTAAGTTCCACAAGAGGAATCATATCAGTTTTACTTACCCTGGCACCTGGCACATAGATCTTCAATAAATATTTGCTGAATCAAAGAATAAAAGGTTCTCTAAGGTATTACAGAGAAACCAAGTATTTTGTTTTTTCCAAAAGAAATTAAGGTCAGAAATTAAGGACAGAGCTATGCTAATAATCACTATCTAAGAGGTGTGGCAGAGAAAAACAAGACCCTGCTTGTGGCCTTAGAAAACAATTACAAGGGAGGCTGGAAACAACTTGCTGTGACCAAACATCACAAGGAGGGCATAATTAAGCATTAGTTTAGGATCAGACCTTTGAAAGCATCTGTTGCTCCAGGAGCACAGTTCTTGTCAGGATGAAATTTCAGGGCAAGTTTTCGGTAAGCTTTCTTAAGCTCTTCATCACTAGCATCTCGTGAAACTCCCAGAATTTCATAGTAATTTCTGCATTTCTTGATCCTAAAAACACAAATCAGAAACATTTTTTTGGTATGTCTACAAAAGTCCCTTTTGTACAATTAATTGCAAAATAGTAAATCAATCCTCTTTCCAATATGTGAGCCCCAAACCAGAAAGAAAGAAAGAAAACTGGTGAACACATTAATGAATCATTCAATTCACTAACAACATTCTCCTCCCAGAGAGCTTAATTCCTTTCAAAGTATTTTTACATATAATATTTTATTCTTTCTATATCCCTGTAAGTGGGTAGAATAACTATACTAATCCTTATATTAAGGCCCAATCTAAGGTCCTCAAAGTTGAACCACAGGACAGCAAAGGCAGAAGAAATACCCTAACCATTTTTTTTTAATGTACCCCTTTTTTTGTGGCTATCTTTTTATACTTTGTTTTAAAAAGTTATAAAGGCACCTTACCTACCTCCTGAGAAATCTGTATGCAGGTCAAGAAGCAGCAGTTAGAACTGGACATGGAACAACAGACTGGTTCCAGATTGGGAAAGGAGTATGTCAAGGTTGTATATTGTCACCCTGTTTATTTAGCTTATATGCAGAGTGTATCATGCAAAATTCCAGACTGGATGAAGCACAAGCTGGAATCAAGCTTGCGGGAGAAATATCAATAACCCTTATGGCAGAAAGCGAAGAAGAACTAAAGAGCCTCTTGATAAAAGTGAAAGAGGAGAGTGAAAAAGTTGGCTTAAAACTCAACATTCAGAAAACTAAGATAATGGGATCCGGTCCCATCACTTCATGGCAAATAGATGGGGAACAATGGAAACAGTGGCAGACTTTATTTTGGGGGGCTCCAAAATCACTGCAGATGGTGACTGCAGCCATGAAATTAAAAGATGTTTCCTCCTTGGAAGAAAAGTTATGATCAACCTAGACAGCATATTAAAAAGCAGAAACAACAAAATTCTGTAAAGCAATTATCCTTCATAAAAAAATAAATTGAAAAAAGAGCAGAGACATCACTTTGCCAACAAAAGTCTGTCTAGTCAAAGCTACGGTTTTTCCAGGAGTCATATATGGATGTGAGAGTTGGACTATAAAGAAAGCTGAGTGCTGAAGAATTGATGCTTTTGAACTGTGGTGTTGGAGAAGATTCTTGAGAGTCCCTTGGACTGCAAGGATATCAAAGCAGTCCATCCTAAAGGAAATGAGTCCTGAATATTCATTGGAAGGACTGATGCTGAAGCTGAAACTCCAATAATTTGGCCACCTGATGCAAAGAACAGACTCATTGGAAAAGACCCAGATGCTGGGAAAGATTGAAGGCAGAAGGAGAAGGGGAAGACAGAGGATGAGATGGTTGGATGGCATCACCGACTTGGACAAGAGTTTGAGCAAGCTCTGAGAGTTGGTGATGGACAGGGAAGCCTGGCATGCTGAAGTCCATGGGGTTGCAAAAAGTTGGACATGACTGAGCAACTGAACTGAACTGATGGTAGAAGAAAAATATCCAAAATACTAAACTATATACAGTGAAACAACTTCCTGCTTCCCCATTTTCTGTCCCCCAATCTCCTATGCTAAGAATAACCACAGTTAGAAGTTTTCTGTGGGGATTTCCTTGGTAACCTAGTAGTTAGGATTCTGAGCTTTCACTGCCGTAACCCAGGTTCAACCCCTGACCAGGGAACTGAGATCCTACAAGATGCATAGCACGGCCAAAAAAAAAAAGTTTTCTCTGATTCCTATGTATAGAGACAGCAGATGTATAGCAACGGCCCCATTTCTTTCTTTTTTCTTTTTCTTATTAATACCTAAATGTAAGCATATTATAATCACCCTTCTACATCTTTTTTTAAAACAACAATTTGTCTTGGGGATTGACCAGTAACTTACAGAGAAGAGAAGTACAGGGATAATAGTTTATACCACCAGAGCAGCAGTTCTGAACTTTTTTATATAAAAAGTCTTTTATACTCTTATAAAAAGATATAATTGGATGTTATATAGCCTCTCAAGTGAAAAAGGCAAATATGTGTTTGTATTATTATGAAAATATTGTGGTTTTTTTTTTTGGGGGGGGGGGCTGCACCAAGCAGCATGTGGAACTTTCCTGATCAGTGGTCAAACCTGCACCCCCTGCAGTGGAAGCAAAGAATCTTAACCACTGGATCACCAGGGAAGTTCACAAAGGTAGTTTAAAACTTGCAGACCCCTCTCCAAAATGGTCTTGGGATTCCCAAACCATGCCTTGGAGAATGGATGGACTACAACATGAACTCTGGAGTCAAAATGCCTTGGTTGGCATCTGACTTTGCTGTGGACTTAACTTTGTGAATTGTGTTATCTTTTGAAATGGGCTAATAATTATACCTATATTTCACCGAGCTGTTATAATTAAATTAAGTGTTCATTAAAATGCTTGATAGCATCTGACATGATGTAAATATTGGCTATTGTTAAAAATCTACCACATTCTACAGATGGCCAACAGGCACACAAAAAGATCTCAACATTGCTAATTACTAGAGAAATGCGAATCAAAACTACAAAGAGGGATCTATCACCTCACATTGGTCAGAATGGCCATCATCTAAAAGTCTACAAAATACAAATGCTTGAGTCGGTGTGGAAAAAAGGAAACCCTCATACATTCTTGGGAGGAAAATAAATTGGTGCAGCCACTATGGAGAACAGTATGGTGGTTCCTTAAAAAAACTAAAAATAGACCATATGATCCTGGACATACATCCGGAAAAGATGAAAACTCTAATTTGAAAAGATACATGCACTCCAGTGTACACAGCAGCACTCTTTACAACATCCAGATGAATGGATAAAAAAGGTGTGGTGTATAGACACACACACACACACACACACACACACACACACACACACACACAGTGGAATATTACTCAGCCATAAAAAAGAATGAAATGCCATTTGTAGCAACAAGGATGGACCTAGAGATTATCATACTAGGTGAGGTAAGTCAGACAAAGACAAATGTCATATGATATCACTTGTATGTGGATTATAAAAAGATGACACAAATGAGCTGATTTACAAAACAGATACAGACTCACTGACAGAGAAAACAAATTTATGGTTACCAGAGGGGAAAGCTGTCTAGGTTGGCCATAACTTTCCTTCCAAGGAGTAAGCATCTTTTAATTTCATGGCTGCAGTCACCATCTGCAATGATTTTGGAGCCCCCCAAAATAAAGTCTGCCACTGTTTCCACATCTATTTGCCATGAAGTGATGGGACCAGATGCCATGATCTTAGTTTTCTGAATGTTGAGCTTTAAGCCAACTTTTTCACTTTCTTTTTTTTTTTCCTCTTTCACTTTCATCAAGAGGCTCTTTAGTTCTTCTTCACTTTCTGCCATAATGGTGGTGTCATCTGCATATCTGAGGTTATTGATATTTCTCCCGGCAATCTTGATTCCAGTTTGTGCTTCATCCAGTCCAGCATTTCTCATGATGTACTCTACATATAAGTTAAATAAGCAGGCTGACAATATATAGCCTTGACATACCCCTTTCCCGATTTGGAACCAGTCTGTTGTTCCATGTCCAGTTCTAACTGTTGCTTCCTGACCTGCATACAGATTTCTTAAGAGGCAGGTCAGGTGGTCTGGTATTCCCATCTCTTGAAGAATTTTCCACAGTTTGTTGTGATCCACACAGTCAAAGGCTTTGGCATAGTCAATACAGCAGAAGTAGATGTTTTTCTGGAACTCTCTTGCTTTTTCAATGACCCAGCGGATGTTGGATTTGATCCCTGGTTCCTCTGCCTTTTCTAAAACCATCTTGAACATCTGGAAGTTCACGGTTCATGTATTGTTGAAGCCTGGCTTGGAGAATTTTGAGCATTACTTTACTAGCATGTGAGATGAGTGCAACTGTGCGGTAGTTTGAGCACTCTTTTGCATTGCCTTTCTTGGGACTGGAATGAAAACTGACCTTTTCCAGTCCTGGGGCCACTGCTGAGTTTTCCAAATTTGCTGGCATATTGAGTGCAGCACTTTCACAGCATCATCAAGGCCCGTCTAGTCAAGGCTATGGTTTTCCCAGTGGTCATGTATGGATGTGAGTTGGACTATAAAGAAAGCTGAGCACTGAAGAATTGATGCTTTTGAACTGTGGTGTTGGAGGAGACTTTTGAGAGTCTCCTGGACTACAAGGAGATCCAACCAGTCCACCCTAAAGGAGATCAGTCCTGAGTGTTCACTGCAAGGACTGATGTTGAAGCTGAAACTCTAATACTTTGGCCACCTGATGCAAAGAACTGACTCAAGACCCTGATGCTGGGAAAGACTTAAGGCAGGAGAAGAAGGGGATGATAGAGGATGAGATGGCTGGATGACATCACCGACTCAATGGACACAGAGTTTGGGTAAACTCCGGGAGTTGGTGATGGACAGGTAGGCCTGGTGTGCTGCAGTCCATGAGGTCGCCAAGAGTCAGACACGATTGAGCGACTGAACTGAACTGAGGGGAAAGCAGGGGTGGGGGAGTGGGAAGGAACAGGACAGATTAGGACTTGGGGATTAAAACATAAATACTACTTTATATAAAATAATCAATAAGGTCATATTATATATATATATAGCACAAGGAACTGTACTCAGTATCTTATAATAATCTATAATAGAAAAGAATCTGAAAAAGAACATATATATATATTCAGTTTTATATAACACAATACTTTGCTGCACACTAGAAACTAACACAACATTGTAAATCAACTATACTTTAAAAAAAAAAAATCTACCACATTCTTCTAAAGGGTGCATATTCTTGCACTGTTATGGATGTACGGGTTCCCAGGTGGTTCAGTGGTAAAGAATCCCCCTGTCAATGCAGGAGACTTGGATCTGATCCCTGGGTCAGGAAGATCCCCTTGAGGAGGAAATGGCACCCTACTCCAGTGTTCTTGCCTAGAAAAATCCCATGGACTGAGGAGCCTGGTGGGCAACAATCCATAGGGTTGCAAAGAGTCAGACACAACTGAGCGACTGAGCACGCATGCATGTACATTCCCTACTGATGGGCATTTAAAGTACCTCCAGTTTTTTCTATCACACAACTCAGTTGAGCAGGCAGAGGCTCACAGCGTTGCTGAAGAGTTCATGATAAGTTAGTAACCCAGTTGGGACTATTAATGCAGGGTCTGGAATGTCAGTCGGGGCCCTTCCCCCATCCTATGGATTCCCCACCCTAGTTTCCAATTCCTGATTCCATGGCAAATAGTCTTCTGCCTCTCTCTTTCTCTTTCCATCTGTCCCTTGTCAGATATATAATTTGAAGGTATTTTCTCCTATTTTGTGGGTTGATTTTTCACCTTCTTGATGGTATCTTTTGAAGTACAAAATTTTTAATTTTGACGAAGTCCAATTTGCCTATATTTTCTAACTTGTACTTTAGTTGTCAACACAAAATCACTCCCTAATCTAATGTCACAAAGCTTTACATTTATGTTTTCTTCTACGAGTTTTATAGTTTTAGCTCTTATATTTAGGTCTTGGGTCTTAGAATTAATTTTTTAATTTGTGTGAGGAAGGAGTCCAAGTTCATTTTTTGCATGTGGATATTCAGTTGTCCCAACAAGAAGACTAGTCTTTCCCCCATTAAATTGTCTTGGCACTCTTGTAAAAAATCAATTAATCATAAATATAAGGGTTTATCTCAGGAGTATCAATTCTATTTCATTGATCTAAATGCCTATCCTATGCTAGTGCACACTATCTTCATTCTGAATCTTTGCAGTAGGTTTTGAAATTGGGAAGTATGAGTCTTCCAACTTTGCACTTTTTTTCCAAGACTGTTTTGGCTTCCCTGGTGGCTCAGATGGTAAAGAATCTGCTTGCAATGCAGGAGACACAGGTTCAATCCCTGGGTTGGGAAGATCCCCTGGAGAAGGGAATGGCTACCCACTCCAGTATTCTTGCCTGGATAATCCCATGGACAGAGAAGCTTGGAGGGTTACAGTGCATGGGGGTCACAAAGAGTTGGACACGACTGAGTGACTAACACTTGGTTACTCTAGGTTCTTTGCGTTTTCATATGAATTTCAGGATCAGATTGTCAATTTCTGCAAAAAAAGGTAATTGGGAATTTAATAGGGATTGTGTTGAATCTGTGGATCAATCTGAGGAATATTATCAATATTAAGATTGCTGGGAAAAATATCAATAACCTCAGATAAGCAGATGACAACATCCTTATGGAAGAAAATGAAGAAGAACTAAAGAGCCTCTTGACGAAAGTGAGAGGAGAGTGAAAAAGTGGCTTAAAACTCAACATTCAGAAAACTAAGATCATGGCATCTAGTCCTATCACTTCATGGCAAATAGATGGGGAAACAATGGAAACAGAGAGAGATTTATCTTTTTGGGCTCCAAAATCACTGCAGTTGGTGACTGCAGCCATGAAATTATAAGACGCCTGCTCCTTGGAAGAAAAGCTATGACCAACCTAGGCAGCATATTAAAAAGCAGAGATATTACTTTACCAACAAAGGTCCATATAGTCAAAGCTATGTTTTTTCCATAAGTCATGTATGGATGTGAGAGCTGGACCATAAAGAAAGCTGACCTCCAAAGAATTGATGCTTTTGAATTGTGTTGTTGGAGAAGACTCTTGAGAGTCCTTTGGACTGCAAGGAGATCAAAACACTCAATCCTAAGGGAAATCAGTCCTGAATATTCATTGGAAGGACTAATGCTCAAGCTGAAACTCCAATACTTTGGCCACCTGATGTGAAGACCCTGATGCTGGGAAAGATCAAAGGCAGGAGGAAAAGGGGAAGACAGAGGATGAGATGGTTGGATGGCATCACTGAGTCGATGGACATGAGTTTGAGCAAGCTGCAGGAGCTGGTGATGGACAGGGAAGCCTGGTATGCTTCAGTCCATGGGGTCGTAGAGTTGAACATGACTGAGTGACTGAACTGAAACAACACTAAGCCTTTCAATTCATAAACACAGGCAAACTTCCCATTTATTTAGAGTTTCTTTAATTTCTTTTAATGAAGTTTGTAGTTTTCAATGTACAATCTTACAGTTGTTAAATTTATCCCTAAGCATTTTATTATTTTTGATGCTGTTATAAATGAAACTATTTTCATTTTCAGATTGTTCATTGCTAGTGTATAGAAAAATAATGATTTCCCTATGCAAGTTTTCCCTTATAGGTGCCCCAGGGCATAGACCCATTGTTGCTACTGGTTTTTCCTAAGTTATATATCAAAGACTCCAGAAGGCTTTTCCTCGAAGAGTCAACCAGGTGGTTCTCAGGACCCTGCGGCAGCCGCTGGCTCCTAAAGAAAGTCCATGACCGTAGGCACCTCTGTCTCTACCCTCCATGGTCATGACGCCACCTGGCCTTCTCTTGCATGTTGGACAAAGGACAAACCACAAGAGTTTCTGATCATCACTTTCAAATGAGGGTTTTTCTCAAAATAGCAGTTACTGCCAGGGGAAGGGAGCGAGGTTTTATTCATTTCCACAGTTTATACTGAACCCTTTGGAATTACTGTTTTTCCCAAATTTTTCTCTGGTGGTGGATGTGTCATTGAGCCAGCCATCCCCCGAACTCTTAGTACCCCCACACTGCCAGCCAGGAGGGGGTCACTACCCTCCAGGATCTTCTCTTGGCTCTCTTTTAAAAGTTCCCCAACAAATAGGATTCTTGCTGGGAAAGGAAGCTTGGTTAAGACATGCCAAATATGGCTTTATAAATAAAGTCCTGCCCTATGATGAAGTGGCCACCCTAGCCCAGAGAGATGCTCAGAATTGGATATGGATGAGAGCGACCTGCTTGGGCTGACCCCAGTGCTTTGCCCCCACCACCCCGATCCTCTGGTTTCAGTAGACGTCCCTAGATGGGCTGAGCCATGTGCAATAAGAACATAGATCCTAACAGATCCCCTGAGAAGCTATATTTCTTGATTAGAATTCTGAAATTGTATATCTATAAATATATGTTTATTAAGTGAAAAAAAGAAAATTAATGATTTTTGTATACTGATCTTTGCTGAAGTCATTTATTAGTTCTAATAGTTTGTGTGTGCATATTCCTTAAAATTTTCTATACTAGATCATAACATATGTGAATACAGTTTTACTTCTTTTTTCCAATCTGGTTGGCTTCTTACTTTTCTTGCCTAATTGCCCTGGCTTGAACCTCCAGCACAATGTTGAATAGTAATATCTAGAGTGAATGTACTTGTCTTGTTCCTGTCCTGCTTCTGATCTTGGAGAGCATCAAATTATTCATCATTAAGTACGATGTTAGCTGTGGATTTTTTGTAGATGACCTTTATCTGGTTGAGGAAGTTCCTTTCTATTCCTAGTGTACTGAATTTTGTTATCATGAGAGTGTTGGATTTTGTCAAATGCTTTTTCTACACCTATTGAAATGATCATATGACTTTTGTCTTTCATTCTATTAATATGGTATATTACATTATTTTATTTTTATGTGTTAAACAACCTTGTACTCCTAGGATAAATCTCACTTGGTCAAGATATATAATCCTTTTTACATATTTTATATGTTGCATAAATCTGTACCCATCTTGTGATGCTTTCATCTGTTTTTGGTTATAGGGTAATACTAGTCTCATAGAATGACTTGGAAAGTGTTCCCTTATTTGGTATTTTCTATAATAGTTAATGAAAGATTAGTTAATTCTTCTTCAGACATCTGGTAGAATTCACCAGTTAAGTCATCAGTGCCTGGGCTTTTATTTGTGGGAAATTGAATTTATCCATTTAAGTTCTCTAATTTGTTGGCATATAATTGTTCACAGTATCCTCTTACATAATCATTATTTTTTTAATCATTATCTTATTATGTAAGATTGGTAGTGATATCCCCTATTTCACTTCTGATTTTAGTTATCTGAGTCTTCTCCCTTTTATGGCTTGGTCAGTCTAGCTAAAAGTTTGTCAGTTTTGTTGATAACCAACAACTTTTGGTTTCGTTGATCTCTATTGTTTTGCTGTCCTTTATTTATTTTCACTCTGTATTATTTCCTTCTGTTTGTTTGAATTTAGTTTGTTCTTCTTTTTTTAGATTATTGATTTGAGATTTTAGAAAAATAAACATTTATAGCTATAAATTTCCTCTAAGTATTGCTTTAGCTGTATCCTATGTTTTGGTACATTGTGTTTTCATTTTCAATCATCTCAAAGTATTTTCTAGTTTTCCTTGTGACTTCTTCTGTGACCTATTTGTTGTTTAGGAATATGTTGTTTAATTTTCACATATTTGTGAATTACCCAAATTTCCTTCTGTTGTCAATTTCGAAGAACATACAGTGTTTTATTTTAATCTTTTTAATTTATTAAGGCTGTTTTATAGCCTAACATATGGTCTACTCTAGATAATCTTCCATGTATACTTGAGAAGATTGTACATCCTGCTGTTGTTGAGTAGGATGTTGTACAGATGTCTGTTATGTCAACATGGTTTTCCCTGATTCTCTTAGAGTAGAAGCAGGGCAGTTACTTCAGATTATAGCCTAACATTCTACTTCTACCTAACTTTGCCTCTGAGGCCAAGATGTTATTGTGCTTCAATGATAATAATAATAATAGCAGTCAATACTTACGGAACTTACGGAATCTGTGCTAGGCACTCTACATAAAATCACTCATTTAATCCCACCACAGGCTCACCTTTGTACTCCAAGCAGTTGCTCCTCTGTATAAGTGGAATTCCCCTCACCCTGTCGGGTCTGATTCCATTCATTCTCAGACTTCTTTTCCTTCTGTCCCTTCATGCAGTTACAGCAACCACAGGGGTCATGACTTTCAGGAGGTCTGTCTTCTGGGTATTTGTTTCTTCTGATTGCATCAATGTAAGCTGCAAAACAACAGCACCTCCATGAGGGTTCACTCTGACCTGCAAATCAACTTTGTTACTGGCCTTAGCTATCTGGGAGGCTGCCTGTAGGCCAGTGAATGTTTGAGGACCAGGTTAGTGGTGTCATACTGACTTTTACAAATCCAAATCCATACAAAGCAGAAGAAACATCTTCCTTGACAAAACAATACAGAAAATATAGAAGCAATCATGAAAAACTTTTAACGTCAGAAACATGAAGCATTAAAATGTCTATCATCCCTATAGGCATCAGCCAGCAAATAATCTTGATTCAGGGCCAGTAAAGGCACTCCAGAGGCATCTGCCCAATACCTTGGATTTGGGCAGCACCGGGGAAGTCTATTTCTCTGTGGTTCATGGTCAGAAGAGAATTGTTCATAACATATTATTTTTCGTTGCAATGTTTTCCACCACTAAGATTTAAAGTAGAGATGAGTTCAATGTTTAAACGGTTATAGAACTAATACGTACAAGACATTTGGCTAGATAGATCAAGGAGGTGTATCGGTAAGACCTACTCCTGACCACAAAGAGGTTACTGTTTAAAGGGAGAGGAGTTAATTAATCATAATGCCTGCAGAGTGTGAAGAGGGCCATAGCAATATAGTCAAAGAAGGCAGAATGCTCATGTCCTGTCTAGAGGATCTGGGTAAGACAAAGAACCCTTTTCTCCTGCTTAACATCTTAGTGACTACCCATTGCTCCATGTCCAGATCTCTTCTCATGGGCCCAGCCTGTCACTTTAGCTTCAAATCTCACCACAAGCTCCTCTGTACTCTTCGTTCTACCACAACAATCTCCCTTCAGATCAGCAATGCCTTGTTTTCTCTGGGCCTTAGCACATGCTGTTCCTTCTGCCTGCAAAACTTTTCTCTAAGTAGTTCTGGCTAGCTCCAGCGCATCCTTCACGTCATCATATGTAACGCTTTCTTCATGAGGCCTCCTCTGAAACCCAGGTCGTGTTGAGTGCCTTAACAGGATGCCCCCCAAAACCTACGACCTTGCTGTGTAGCCCAGGACTTTTGGCCTTCTTTTGTAACTGTTTACCTGTCAAACTCCCCCAGTAGACTGAGAGTTCTGTGGGCTCAGGGGACCATGTCTGTCAAATCCATAATGCAGAATACATAATAGGCCTTGGTTCAGTCCTCTTTGCCTGACTGTAGGATGGAATGGGCTGGCCTATCCGTCCCAGTGCTGGATGCACAGACAAGACGAAACCCAGGTCTAGGGTCAAGCAGCCCAGTTTGGAGGTGAGGATAAGGGCCGGGTAAGCAAGCTGCGGGAGACCGCGTTACCCCGCCCACCCTGGCGCGGGCGGGGCCTGATAGCTGCAGGCCCTGGGCGGGGCTGGGGGCCGGAGGCAACAAGTCGTCACAGGTGACTGTGGGTACCGAGCCGGGTCCTCAGCTTGAGCCAACGCTCCGGGATTCCATATCCCGGTCCCCTGTCCTGGACAGTCTCCTACCTCACCAGGAACCCCACTCAGGCCCAGCATCTTCTCATAGGCCTCTGTCCTTCATCTCAGGCCCAGGATCTCAGCCCTTTCTGGTGCCAGCAGGAGTCCCATCCTTGATTTCTCCGAGATCCTGCCCTGTCCCACCCTCCGGCCAGGACCTGGTACCTTCCGTCCAGCGCTCCCCGCTCCCCAAAGTCGCTGCCATATCGGTTCCCAGTCAGCAGGTCTGCCGAGCCTCCCCCGCGCCCGAGGCTAAAAGGGAAGGGGGGCAAAAAAGCGCGAGGCACGATGGTCATTGTAGTCCAATCCATAGGAACTGCGGCTCACTGGACTACAATCCCCGGTCTGCATTGCGCCAGGGGTCGCTGCTGCAGTGGTTTAAGGGGCGCGACCCTTAGAAGGCCTGTGGAAGCGTGTTGCTCCCAGTTGACTGCTTTCCGGCTAGCGGCTCATAGCTGCTACTGAGACAACTGCGGGCAGAGCTTTTCCTCATCTGTAGTGTGGGAATAGTGGCTTCCACGCCGCATAACAGCTGGGAAGTTCAAGGAGAGGTGATGAGATCCACTGGGAAAGACAAACTATGGGCTAGAGGGTGACATTGTGACTATTTTTAGCCTCAGGGATGTCCTTTTGAAATATACGCTGACACCTGTCCTGTGTGAAAGTGTGTGTTTGGTCCAGGACAAGTTCTGGTGATGTTGAACCCAACCCTGGGAAGAATCAAGGAAATAGAAAAGTGAGAATTTTATGTGGTTAGAAGGGAGCGTCCCTGGCATAGTTTCATTAGAGTGTCCAGTAAAAGTCAGGGGTAGAGAAAGAAGAAAAAGGCAGGTTTTGGAGCTGGCCTTAGATTCCTATCTTTGCTTTTCCTTAGTCTTCCCCCATCCCAGGATGTCTGAAGTCTCCATCAGACATCCATCCCTGAAGTCTTCAGGGCCCCTCTGAGACTTCTCTCCTCCACCCTATTCGTTTACTAGCCCATCCCCTTTTCTGAAGGACCAGGCCCTAGGAGATGAGTGAAAAGGAAATGAAGAATTATCCCTGCATTTTCCCACTCAGGTTTGCATGGAGCCTAGCGAAGAATAAAAGTGATTCTTAAGTGTCCTTACTGACTCATCCCTGGAGGTGAGTTGGGATGGCCAAAAGTCAGGTTTGCAGAAGTGAAACATGATCATGTACATCCCCAAACAAAAAATCACCTGGAATTCACTGAGCTCTTACTCACAAAGACCAAATAAGTTATGTCAATTATGATGTCAAACAGCAGCTACTTAGGTATTTGGGGGTGGAGTGGGGAGATGAACAGCCCTAGACACAAACTGAAAGGGTAAATGCCTTTGGTTGTAAGCAGTTCCATCCGTTCCCTGCAGTCATGGCCCTGGGATACATGAGCACCAGTGTGTACACAGAAGGCCGGGTCCTGAAGAAGCCACTTGTGCTCTTCAGACAAGGGGTCTGATCAGGGACATCCTTTAGGTGGTTAAAAGAAGTTTATTTGGTTTAGGGAGGCTAGACAGACTACTCTAGAAGATGGACAGGGAAAGGTGGAATATGTCTTGAAGTCCAGGGGCACTAGACTAGAGTCAAAGATGTCAGAGTACCATGAAGTCAGAGGTATCTGGTTGAGAGTGGGGATGCTAGAGCATTATATGGGAGAAACTGGATTGAGAAGAGGTGCTATGAATTATGGGGCTACTTAGGAGTAGGGTCACAGACTACTAACCAAACTGATCACATCGACCACAGCCCTGTCTAACTCAATGAAACTTTGAGCCATGCCATGTAGGGCCACCCAAGATAGAAGGGTCATGGTGGAGGGTTCTGACAAAACGTGGTCCACTAGAAAAGGGAATGGCAAACCACTTCAGTATTCTTGCCTTGAGAACACCATAAACAGCAAGAAAAGGCAAAAATATAGGGCACTGAAAGATGAACTCCCCAGGTTGGTAGGTGCCCAATATGCTACTGGAGATCACTGGAGAAATAACTCCAGAAAGAATGAAGAGACAGAACCAAAGCAAAAACAACACCGAGTTGTGGATGATGGAAGTAAAGTCCAATGCCCCAAAGAGCAATATTGCATAGGAACCTGGAATGTTAGGGCCATGAATCAAGGCAAATTGGAAGTGGTCAAACAGGAGATGGAGAAAGTGAACATCAACATTTTAGGAATCAATGAACTAAAATGGAATGGATTGGGTGAATTTAACTCAGATGACCATTATATCTACTACTGTGGGCAAGAACCCCTTAGAAGAAATGGAGTAGCCATCATAGTCAACAGAAGAGTCCAAAATGCAGTACTTGGATGCAATCTCAAAAATGACACAATGATCTCTGTCTGTTTCCAAGGCAAACCAGTCAATATCACAGTAATCCAAGTCCATGCCCCAACCAGTAATGCTGAAGAAGCTGAAGTTGAATGGTTCTGTGAAAACCTACAAGACCTTCTAGAACTAACACCCAAAAAAGATGTCCTTTTCATTATAGGGGACTGGAATACAAAAGTAGGAGGTCAAGAGCTACCTGGAGCAACAGGAAAATTTGACCTTGGAGTACAAAATGAAGCAGTCAAAGACTAACAGAGTTTTGCCAAGAGAACGCACTGGTCATAGCAAACACCCTCTTCCAACAACACAAGAGAAGACTCTATACATGGGCATCACCAGATGGTCAATACTGAAATCAGATTGATTATTTTCTTTGCAGCCAAAGATGGAGAAGCTCTATACAGTCAGCAAAAACAAGACTGGGAGCTGACTGTGGCTCAGATCATGAACTCCTTATTTCCAAATTCAGACTTAAATTTAAGAAAGAAGGGAAAACCACTATACCATTCAGGTATGACCTAAGTTAAATTCCTTATGATTATACAGTGGGAGTAACAAATAGATTCAAGGGATTAGATCTGATAGACAGAGTGCCTGAAGAACTATAGTTGCAGGTTTGTGACACTGTACAAGAGGCAGTGATCAAGACCATCCCCAAGAAGAAATGCAGAAAGGCAAAATGGTTGTCTGTGGAGGTCTTACAAATAGCTGAGAAAAGAAGAGAAACTAAAAGCAAAGGTGAAAAGGAAAGATATACTCATTTTAATGCAGAGTTCCAAAGAATATCAAGGAGAAATAAGAAAGGCTTCCTCAGTGATCAATGCAAAGAAATAAAGGAAAATAATAGAATGGAAAAGACTAGAGATCTCTTCAAGAAAATTAGAGATACCAAGGGAACATTTCATGCAAAGATGGGCACAGTAAAGGACAGAAATGGTATGGACCTAATAGAAGCAAAAGATATTAAGAAGAGGTGGCAAGAATACACAGAAGAACTGTACAAAAAAGATCTTCAGGACCCAGATAATCACAATGGTGTGATCACTCACCTAGAGCCAGACATCCTGGAATGCGAAGTCAAGTGGGCCTTAGGAAGCATCACTATGAACAAAGCTAGTGGAGGTGATGGAATTCCAGCTGAACTATTTCAAATCCTAAAAGATGATGCTGTGAAAGTGCTGCACTTAATATGCCAGCAAATTTGGAAAACTCAGCAGTGGCCCCAGGACTGGAAAAGGTCATTTTTCATTCCAATCCCAAAGAAAGGCAATGCCAAAGAATGTTCAAACTACCACACAACTGCACTCATCTCACACACTAGAAAAGTAATGCTCAAAATTCTCCAAGCCAGGCTTCAACAGTATGTGAACCGTGAACTTCCAGATGTTCAATCTGGTTTTAGAAAAGGTAGAGGAACCAGAGATCAAATTGCCAACATCCACAAGTGCTCAGGACTGGCGCACTGGGAAGACCCAGAGGGATCGGATGGGGAGGGAGGCGGGAGGGAGGATCAGGATGGGGAACACATGTAACTCCATGGCTGATTCATGTCAGTGTATGGCAAAAACCACTACAATATTGTAAAGTAATTAGCCTCTAACTAATAAAAATAAATGAAAAATAAATAAAAAAATAAAAAGCAAAGAAAAAAAAGTTGCCAACATCCATTGGATCATTGAAAAAGCAAGAGAGTTCCAAAAAAACATCTACTTCTGCTTTATTGACTATGCCAAAGCCTTTGACTGTGTGGATCACAACAAACTGTGGAACATTCTTCAAGAGATGGGAATACCAGACCACCTGAGCTGCCTCTTGAGAAATCTGTATGCAGGTCAGGAAGCAACAGTTAGAACTGGACATGGAACAACAGACTGGTTCCAAATCGGGTAAGGAGTATGTCAAGGCTGTATATTGTCTCTCTGCTTATTTCACTTATATGTAGAGTACATCATGTATGTAGAGTACATACATGAAACACAAGCTGGAATCAAGATTTCTGGGAGGAATATGACACCACCCTTATGGCAGAAAGCAAAGAAGAAGCAAAGAGCCTCTTGATGAAAGTGAAAGAGGAGAGAGAAAAAGTTGGCTTAAAACTCAACATTCAGAAAACTAAGATCATGGCATCTGGTCCCATCACTTCATGGCAAATAGATGGGGGAACAATGGAAACGGTGAGAGACTTTATTTTTGGAGGCTCCAAAATCACTCCAGATGGTGACTGCAGCCATGAAATTAAAAGATACTTGCTCCTTGGAAGAAAAGCTATGACCAACCTAGACAGCATATTAAAAAGCAGAGACATTACTTTGCCAGCAAAGGTTCATCTAGTCAAAGCTATGGTTTTTCCAGTAGTCATGTATGGATGTGAGAGTTGGACTATAAAGAAAGCTGAGCGCTGAATTGATGCTTTTTAACTGTGGTGTTGGAGAAGGCTCTTGAGAGTCCCTTGGACTGCAAGGAGATCCAACCAGTCAATCCTAAAGGAAATCAGTCCTGAATATTCACTGGAAAGGCTGATGCTGAAGCTGAAGCTCCAATACTTTGGCCACCTGATGTGAAGAACTGACTCATTGGAAAAGACCTAGATGCTGGGAAAGATTGAAGGCATAAGGAGAAGGGGAAGACAGAAGATGAGATGGTTGGATGGCATCACAGACTTGATGGACATGAGTTTGAGTAAGCTCTGGGAGTTGGTGATGGATAGGGAGACCTGGTGTGCTGCAGTCAATGGGGTCACAAAGAGTGGGACACAACTGAGCGACTGAGCTGAATTGAACTGAACTAGGAATAGGGTCCAGGTTCAAGAATGCTGGGCAAGATTTGGGAAGCTGAGGCCTCTTGGAAATGTCTGGTACTTCAGTGACCTTTCCCATTATCCTCTGAAACCTCACTTCCTCCACTTCTAGATGGCTCAGTGACTTCTAGATCAGTAAAAAATGATTTAGCATTGCAACTTTCTCAGATATTACCATGCAAATATATCCTTCAACTCATTTACACCTCAATTAACACTTCTGGGTGAATTTTTCTGTGACTATATCACCAGGACTAACTTAGAACTCCAAATCCTCAACATTTAGAACACTTCTGTGCCAGTTTTTGCTTAAGCACGCCAACCACACAACAAAAATAATTCCCACTGTCAAATTCAATCTCTGTTTGGTAAAAGAGGAAACTGTGGGCTTAAAGGGCTCAGGATGGAGGTGCTGGCAAAAGTAATCAGCAGGAAGAGTGAGAGCACCTGGGAAGGAAATAAGGGACAAGAACTTGGCAGTTCTCAAAGAAAGGGAGGTAGGTGCAGAAAGAAGTTCAAAGAGATGAGAAAGGACATCGACAAATCAAGGGGGAAACTGCTGAGCAGAGCCACAATGTTTCCTAGCAAATTCAATAGAATTGAGTAGTACTAGCCTGGCTTTGGGAAATTGTGTTCAAGACCTAGGCTGGGAGGCCTGCAGTAACTCTTCATCTGCTAAACCACTTCACCTAGAATCAGCCTCAGATTTTCTATCAGTTTCTCTACTTTTAGAAAAATTTGTTGAACTGTAGTGAATTTTTGTGGGTGATACTGAGGTTTGCTGTGTGCCCTATATGATTGAGGTGCTGCCCCATCCAGTCCTGGAAGAAAGATACTGAATAAATCATCCCTCTGTTTGATGGAGCCTGTGCTCCTGAGATGACTTGTCAGTTGACCTCCCATTGGATGCAGCGAGAAGCAAGGGAAGGACACACAACAACCAGCCCACCCCTGCCACCTGTTCCTGCTTTGGAGTCCTGGAGTCCTATGTTAGAATAGGGAGGAAGCTGTCCAGTAAACGACCACCATCCTGTTGTCTAGACATCAAGGAAGAAATATGGGCTCAGAGAAGCTGCACGGAAAGGCTATACTTGGATTTCCTGTCAGAGGTAGGGTTCTGTATTTACATAAGTAGTAGGATTCTCCAGCAGAAACCTCTCTAATACAGCTTGCTAGAGAGCAGAATTCAGCATGAAGTGAATTCATCCTTAACCTCTTCCCAAAGGGTATTTATTTGACAACAGGAAAGTCAACTTGGCTAATGTGGTATTTCAATGTCAATTTCAGGGTAAAGGCTTTCAGTCTCTTGTTGATACCAGTTCACCCCATCTCTCCCACATATAAATTCCTTAGGACTAACAGCTCATATTTGCATAATATTGTCCAGAATCAAGGGGAAGTTTGTGGCCTTATAATGAAGATGTCAACTGAGTTACCTAGAATGAAACCACGTCCTTAACCTAATTAGTCCAGCATGATAAGAAACTGAACTAAGTCCCCCCAGCAGTCAGAGTAACAATAATAATTCAAAAAGAATCCAGTACTAAAAAAAAATAAAAAAGAATCCAGTACTTCTAGACATTGTTAGGTCACCTGGAGAGTTCTATCCCAGTGAATGGATTTTTGTACTGGAACTGGCTAGGAAGTCATGTGTTTTTTGCATTGTGGCTTAAATAAAATATATCAATTATTTTTTAAATGCCATAGAATTGCTGTCACATGTTAGATTCTCCAGGAAATAGAGTCTCTGAGATTTGCATGCTGAAGGTTTATTGGTGAGTGTTCCTAACATTAAGTTGAGTTATAAGGGAAGCAGGATTAAGCAGAGGGAGAAATTGATATAAGGAGTGCAAGTCTTCACCCTTACCTCCACCCCCATCGACTGGTCATAAGTTAGCTATGAGCCCTCAGTAGCCAACACTCCCAGCAGTTTAAGATCAAAGGTCTTGATCCTGAAGTGGGACCTAAGTAGTGGTACTCCACATTATCTGCTGCAGTTCCAAGTGTCTCCACATTTACTATTCCATTTTACCTACCAAGTAGCCTGTGAGATAGACAGGGCTAGGCCGGGATCATTCTTCCACACTGATGCACACTAACACATAGGAAAATCTAAGTCCCAGAGTCACCCAATACTTGTCTCTGGCTCCCACCCAGAATGATCTCTGCTCAAAATATTGTGTTTATTTTCTGTTACAGCTTGAGTATACCAAATGTAGAATATAAGAACCAAAAAAGATAAGGAAGGCCAAGTAGTCTACCCACTTCACTTTAAAAGTAAGAAAATAGTTTCAGAGATGGGGATGGTTTCACCCAAATCAAGCTGCAAGTCGGTGGCAGAGCCCAGCCTTTTGACTAGATTCTCTGCACTCACAAGCCAGTTTTCATGACCTCTGATGTACTGGGCATGGTGTACCACATAGAAGCTATAGACATGAGTAGGTTACAGGCCCTGCCCTAGAAGATTTTAGAATCCAGTAGGTTTCTTCAGACCACTTTAATAGTTTCATTGAGACAAGCAGAGTGAAACTTTCTGTTCTAAGTTTTCTTTCTCCTGTTACTTCACAGAGTCTAAATCCAGAAGAAAATAGCATATGGTTGCTTCAGAATGGCTTATTTGTATTTTCTTGTGTCCTAAACTGCCATCAACCAGATGCTTATGGCGCTCCATGGAGACATACCCAGGTGACTCTTCCATTGACTCTCCCCAACCAAGATTCACTTCCAAACCAGTGTCATGGTAGAGATTATTAAGAATAGAGATGATTCTTTTTCTCATTCTCTTTAAACGACTTTACAGTATTTGTGAACCTTCATTCTGTTTCTCAGACACAGAAATCATAGCTCTGTGGGGCACAGGGGGTAGATTTAGGTTGATGAAGTCATAGATCTATCCTTCCCAGTGCTATTCCCACCAGTAGGATGAAAGTAAATCACGTCTACCTGGGGCAGGCAGAGGACATTTGCCTTTTTATCATTCAGCTCTTGTCACTGGAGTGTCTGAATCAAAATGCATTGTACCTCTCGTGTTCTCACTCTGCAGACCAACTGGTGACAGTTGGTCACTGTCTATAGCTCCTTTCTCTCCCTTCTGTTGGAGTGGTTAGTCCTCATCACTACTTAATAAATCAAGTAAAACAAGGCAGATCTGATAAAACGTTCTCTCCACCTCCCAAGCTTCTCAGAGAGCTCTCCACAGGGGTAGAAACTTGTACACGTGCCTTACCTCCTAAAGGAGGCCCCAGGACTGCTAAAACACTCTAAGAAATACTCATGGGAGCATAGACCTTAAAAGAAATTAGACTGCAGGTCAGAATATAACTTTAATGCCAAGGAAAAAGGATCAGTTCACTTTGTCATTTTCCTTGCTCTGGCTCTGTAGACTCCTCCTTCCTCTGACTTTGAAATGGCAGGGAGGAGCAGGCTGTGTTTCTAGGCTGACTGTCCACATGGGAAAGAGTCTTTCATACTGGCAGCTCCCTCTCAGATCTGGAGGGATGCTAGTGTCCTTTCAATCTGGGAGTAAATGGGAAACAATAATTTATATCTGGTTCATTGCCTCTACTGATGCCATCACCTTCTTCCTTACAGTCACAGGGCAGTTGCATCATCATCAGATCCATTGGGACCCAAGGTTGCTTTTAAAGAACCTGCAAAATAAATATATAATGAGGATGGGTGAAGTTATTAGCCATGGTGGGGTAGAGAAAGAAGAGTCTGGGCCTTCGAGAGTATCTCCTTTCTGGTTAAGGAAATAGCACCTGAAAGGAGGAGGAAGGAGAAGGAAGGAACCAGGAAAAAAATGCACCTTCTCTGCTGAGGGGCATCCTTTGCTGTTATTCATGTTGATGTTCTTCATCGAGATAAGAGTGATGCTCTCTTTCTCTCCATTGGCTGTGGAACCGCTGGGAAAGGAAGGGAACATGGGTTTTAGAAGGAAGGAGCCGTAGGGCATTGGGGGTCAAGGAATTGTTGAGGCAGGGTGTTGAAACTTAGACCTTTGTTTTGAGAAGCCTTTATTTTGGTGGTAGATTGTCATCAAACGAGTATGTGCTTTGAAGCCCAAAAGACTTGTGTTTAAATCTGAGTTTTATTACCTACTACTTGTGTGACCTGGACCAAGTTAAAACCTCTCCTGCGTGCTAAGTTGCTTTAGTCGTATCTGACTCTTTGCGACCCTGTGGAGTGTAGCCCACTAGGCTCCTCTGTCCATGGGATTCTCCAGGCAAAAATGCTGGAGTGGGTTGCCATTTTCTCCTCCAGGGGATCTTCCCGACTCAGGGATCAAACCCACGTCTCTCATGTCTCCTGCATTGATTGGTAGGCAGGTTCTTCACCTCTAGTGCCACAACTTCTCCTAAGTCTTAATTTTTTTTAATATTAAAATGCAGAAATATCTGCCTTGAAGAACTCTGAGGATTTGAGATATTATAGTGCTTGGCACATACAAGGTGTTCAGAAAGGGGTTCCTTAAATACATACCCTCTGTTTAAGGAGTATATTAGAATCTGAGTTCCTTCGCTTTTCATGAAGAGGTTAATAAAGACTTAGCCTTGTGGGTAGAGGATTCCTTGGGGGTAAAGTCCATCTCCTCTCATCTGACTGTTTCCTTTCAGTTCCACCCCTATCCTGTCCACCCCCAGCCCTGGCCTCAGTGAGGCTGTCAGGATTCTGTGTGTGTGTGTGTGTGTGTGTGTGTGTGTGTGTGTGTTTAAAAGGCAGGAAGCATTGGTTCCCTCTTGGAGTGGAGGAGTAAGAGGTCAGTAGATGATTCTTTCCTTGTACTTCTAACAGTCTTACCTTTCGGAGAGCCCTGAACTCCCAGGTTTCTGAGGATCTGTAAAAACCCAAAGGCACAGGTTGGAGGCCACAGGCTGTAACTCAGAAGCCCAAATGGCCCTTCAAAGCCCACCTAAGTGGACCTCCCCCCATTTCCCATTTCCCCTGTGTGCTATTCCTTCCCTCAATTCTGAGCTGGGTGTCAGGCCTAGAGTCTGGCTGTGGGTCCCTCATCAAGAGAGGCAAAGGGGGCCCTGAGAGTCAGGGCATGTACCTTCAGACTCCTTGTTCTTCTGACACTTAAACCTTAGACTGACCACACTGACCAGGACAATCACCACAACCACTAGGATGGCAATGAAGCTGATGACACCTGAACAGGGAAAAGAATGGGGTGAAGGAAAGACAGAGGAAGGGACAAAAGAGGCCAACAGGAGTCCAAATTCCCTTCCCAGCCGAGTACTGTTTATACAGATTCTGGGAGCAAAGTGAATTCCCCTTCACTCCCAAATGAATGCGCTCTCAGCCTGTATACCTGGCCAAAGTGATCTCCACAGCCCACCCCATCCTCTCTTAAGAGCACGGAGTCTAGCAGAGTCCAAAAGAGCTGAGTGGAGGGCCAGTGGAGGCTCCTTCCCCACCAGCATCTTCCTCATCAGCCAACCCTCCTGAAATAAATGGGCTAGATTTGAACTTGTGTTCCCAGACCCAGAGTTCAAGTCAGTTCAGGCATGAGCCTCCCCCCACCACTCCCCACCTTCTCCCTCTCACCAAATGCAGCCACAGTGAGCACCGTCTCTGATGTAGGGCTGGGTGGGACAGTGGAGTCTGCTGTCATCCTAAAACTCATGTTGGGTGATGTGGAAGTAACATTGCTAGAGGTGTCTAGAAAGGAGTAGGGAGGGATGGGGGTATCAGTGGAGGGAGTGACTCAGCCTACATGAGAAAGCCAGCCCCCTCCCACTTCCCCCAGGCAGAGGACTGAGGAGAGAACTCCCACAAAAGACACCCTCCCACCCTTCAGAACTGGGAGACATGGGATCACGGGAAGAGCACTGCTGGTTGCTCATGTTCCTAGTTCCTAGGACTTCAGAAAGTTCAGGATGCTTCCCCTCATTATGCTTTTCCCACCACGCCCATGGGGCCCAGGGGAGGGCTGCAGAGATAGGGAGCCAGACTGGACTCCTAAAACAAAACATGGGGAGCCATCTGTGTTTTGCCAAATGTTGAACTGGGAGGAAGGAAGGGCACTGGATGTTTGTCCCCAGGCACTGACCTAACAAGTCAGGCTGCCAGTTAATGGACACAAGTTTCTGATGCTCTTACAATGCAGTACGGTTGCCCATCTCTGCCCAGCTTCAACACATTTACTGCAGGCCTGATTGCAATTCCACGATTTCAGTTCCTTATCTTCACCCCCCGCCCCACCAAATAAGGTGGGAAGTATAAAAAAAGTTGAAGAGCAGAGGGCTGGGACAAGAGAAAGGGTCAGGGCGCTCTGTTCTGTGAGCACAGACAGGACATACCTACGCTCATGCTGTTGCTGCTCCTGCCACTGCTTGGAACATCAGTGCCTGTACCATAAAACAGGGCCCAGATGGAAGGTACCCACCCACTCCTGGTTTCCTCCCATACTGCCGGGTGAAGCCCAACCTGCCCTGAGAAGCATGTAGCCATTTCCCAACCTTTTATGCCTTCCTTTCCATCATTTTGCATTTTCTTACCCCACCCCCCCACCCCCCCAATTATCCCATCTATGCCTTTATCAATTCTGAGTCCAGGCTCCTTTTACCTTCACTGTGACCCATTCCTAGCTCCATTCTCTCCACCCTCATCCCCAGGCCGCTCTAGCTGTCTCCCAAAGCAGGGTTCCACTGGTGTGGATCCTGGTGTGAACCCTCACTCTGGGGCAGGACCCTGGGCCTCCTGAACGAGGAAGAAGGAACCCAGTCAGAGATGACCCAGTGTTTTTCCACCCCTGGCCCCGGGTACTCACTGAGTCCTGACGTGTGTTTCTGTGACTGGGACCAAGTCAGTCCCGAAGAGGACGGCAAGTGACCAGCCACGGTGCTTGAACTCAGAGTCACGGCTTCTGTGGAGATCTGTGAGGGCATCTCTGATGCTGCTGCAGGTTAGGAAGCGTGTGTGGCCTCCTTAGAGCTTCAGCCAGCATGTGACCAGGGAGGCTCTTTAGTCCCAAACCTGCCTTCAGGTCCTCTGGGCCTTTGCCTTTGCAGTGCCCTCTGCCTGCGGTATGCCCTACCGCCCTCCACCCCACAGCCTTCATCTGACTGATTCCCTTTTGGGCCTCAGCTTCGGAGATCACTCAGTCTGGGATGTCTGGCCCTACATCTGAAGTGGCTGATGTTGCCTGGGTTCCCATAGCACCTTTGGCTCATGCCCATCATGGCCCTTCCCCACCTCCTAACGGTCAATGTGAGGTCCTATTTACTTGTCTGGTCCCCTACTTCTCTGTATTGTCCTTTAGAGCAGACTCTGTGTCTGCCTCATTGTTGGACCCTCTCTGGATGGCATCTATAACCTGAGCAGTGGGGTACCTGTGGTCCAGGTGTCGGACAGAGGGCTTAAGCTGTTGGCCTCTGTGGAAGAACCTGCAAATACAGGCGGAGAGCAGTTGGAGGCTGGGCAGGTTTGGTGATGCCACCACACTCCCTAGCCCACCCAAGAACCCTTGGGCTCCAAGCAGGTCTAAAGGGCTGGGGAGAGGGCTGGGCAAGGGGCAGGGCTTGGCCATTCAGCAGCCACACTCACTTGTTTCAGGGGAAGTTGGCTGTGTGGTTGAACTTTGACTGCTGAAGGCTCCTGAAACAGATCATCTGAGACTGAGGGTCCACTGCCTCTGACTGCTCTGTCTCCCTCTCTTCTTCACTAAGCTGGTGTTTTCTAGACTTTTCTCCCTACCCCACCCACCACCCAATCATCCGTCTCTCTCCACTCGCAAGGCACGTGAGAGATTCCTGCAAAACAGGCCTGGAGCTCTTCCTTCCTAAGCACCCAGACCTGAATGATGGGGTAGGTCCTGTGAGCTGGAAGCTGCGGCCGGCAAGAGAAAGGAGAATACATAGATTAGCTTGGCGAGCTTTCTGCCCAGTGCGCACCGTGGAGAAGAACCCAGCCCTTTTGGCTTCCAGGCCCCTGTGCTAGAAGGCAGACACCCTGGCAGAGGGCAAGAGGATGTGACTCCAGCTCGTGGCGCTGGCTTCCTCTGTGACTCAGTCGCCCTGTCACCACCACTTCACGGTTCAGTGTCCCAAAGTCCTTTCCGGTCTCTTCAACCCCACATGGGTTACATACAAACCTGACACGAGGACAGGGGAAGGTTGTTTCAAATGAGCAATACGTCCGAGGACAGAGGGCCAGTGACAGACCACGTCTAGACAAAGACCCAGAGCTCCAGTCTCTCACTGTAGCTCTCACAACAGTGCTGCAGAGCCATTCCTTTTCTGTGAATGCTTTCCTCCTGGCCTTGCCCCAAGGGAAGGGGATGAAAAGATGTGGTGAATAAGATGGAGTTCGGGGCTGGGCTTGGTGTCTGGGCTGTCTGTCTGTCCCTCCGGCTGGAGGTGGGGGCCTACACAGGAAGCAAGTTCTGAGGTACATACTGGAGGCAGGGAAATTCTTGAACGAGCAACCAGTGTACTCTAACAGGTAGAGACTACTTTGGAAATGGTCACTGTTAGCCAAACCCAGGGAGGAGGCAATTATCAGGAGGCTCCGGTCACAAGCCCTCGTTCCCTTTTGTGTACGTACATGTGTATGCCTGTGGGCCTCCACGCAGAGGTCGTGTGTGCTGGTGTGCCCATACATGTGTCCCCTTTGTGTGTGGGACCTGAGAGGTCAGGTTGTGTTTGCTCATTTTCCACAATGAAATCATTCCTGAAACGTATGAACAATGTGAAAGGAAAACATCATGGGGAAGTGGAGCCGCCCAGCTGGGTTCCCGTCCTCCACTGGCTGGGCAGGGACTGCAGCCACTGGCCTGGCCTCCTGCTCCCTCGGCCCCTCATCAACAGGGAAGCACCCGGGGCCTGGAAGCCCCGGGGCCCGGGTGAACAGAGGCGGCTAAGGGCCAGGGGCCCGCCCAGCCTGGGGCAGCCTGCTGGTCTGTTTATTTTCTTTAACCACTGCATTTCTCTGTAAGGCTATCACTCAGATGGAGAGGAATTAATTGTTTCCAAGCCCAAGCTTGCCCAAAGCCTGGGCAGTGTTTTTCCAGGTCACCATCTCTAATAGACCCATTCCCTCCTTGGGTGGGGGTGTCAAGCGGGGTGCTAAAGCTTCTAGGTGCCCCAGCCTAGAGAGAACTCTTCCCAGCTGGAGATGACCCTGGGCGAACACTTTCAATCTGAGGCATGTCTATCAGTTATCGATAGGCATCTATCAGATAGATCAATCTATCAGTTATTGATAAAGCATATCTAAGGTACCATCTTAGTTCTAGAAGGTTATAACTTTGGTTTTTAGTTGGAAGGCACAGTTCACTGCCTTCTTGCTCTTTTCTAGAATCAAAACTAGTTAGAAGGAGTCTCAAAGTCACAAGCTCCAACAGGTAGTGACCTGCTCTCTCTTTGTCTCCTGTCTCCCCTCCCCCCGACCGGAACACTGTGTCAACAGTGGATTCCTCAGTGAGGAGAGAAGGGACTTGGGGAGCTTGTGTTCCTACAGGCCGAGGTGCCTCAGACCACTGGGCATGCAGAACTGGAAGAACACTGACCACAGGGATTTCTTATTTTCTTGTGTCCTCTCTCTTATCCCTACCTGCTTCATCCCCTTCTAGCCTCTCTCCCTCCCCTCTTCACCACCATCATACTATGTTCCTCAGCAGCACAGTTAAGTAGCTAAAATCATGGATTTTGTAGATTGACAGTCTTGGGTTCAAGCTCTGATTCTGTCACTTACTGTCTGACCTGGGCCTCAGTTTTCTCTTCTTTAAAATGCAAGTGATTTTAGTAGCCCACAAGTGGTTGAGAGGATAAGAAAATGCACACAAAGCACTTAACTCAGTGCCTAACAGCTCATGCTCAAAAAATTCTGGACAGTTTAACTTTTGCCCCTTCTCTTAAATCCTCTAAGTTTCAAGTCTGCCCTGAATCTGTGTCTCCATAGTCAAGTCTCTCTGTGAGCCTGAATATCCTCGAAAGATTCTCCAATCCAACAAAGAAGACAACAGCGAGCGCTCTGAGATCCTGGGAGGAGCGGTCAGGATACTCAAAGGTGCTCATGGTTCAGGTAGAAAAACTAAGGACATTCCCAGCCCTGGTGGCTGCCTGGGGCAGGATGGCAGGTAGGGAAGCTGGGAGAAGCCTAGGTTTGTGAAAATGTCCCCTCATGAGTTTCACTTTTTAATTTCCTCCTGTGCCATTTCTGCAGTTTCTATAACCACCTAGTCCCTAAGCCTCAGGTCAAGTGAGTGACTTTGTCCACCTGGGAGGGGGTCGGTGGGGTGGGGGAGAATAGGATTAGGATGATCGGAGTTTTGCACTCAGTCTTTGGGCTTTCAGAGACATGTCTGACCTCTCCAGGAGACAGACAGTTGGAATACTCAGGCCCTCTCACCCACCACCAAGAAAAAACCATCCTCCCTCCCCTCCCTGTCCAAATACTCTGGAACTTCCTTCTGCTGCTTTGAGCACAAGCTCCTAAATCCTCAGCGGAGGGCTTGTGGAAGGTGGAGTGGGGGTGGGGAAGGCATGACCAAAGGGAAGTTTCTGCCCTGTGAGTCAGAATCTCCTGGATTTTTCATGATTCCCAGCAACTGCTCCCTAATTAGAAGACCCCTTATGAGCTACCTCACAAGTCATAAGCTACCAGAGCCCTGAGATATGTTGTTCCCAAGTCATTTCTTTTGGGGATGATTTCATCTGGCCCCCTAGATGAAATGTGTACAGCTTCTTGGGCAAATAGTTCTTTGTAGCTAACCTGAGTCCTCATTGCTGTGATTTGACTGTAAAGTCAATAATTGGAGATCCAAGGTTGTTATTTCTCATATGAAAGAAGAAAAAAGATCACCTGTGAAGCCCAAGGTACAGACCATTTTGTGCTAGGACAGCCTGGAGGGAGCTTTCCAGCTTGAACCTCATACCAAGACAGTCACTTCCCACATTTCAGGGGGCCAGCCTCTCTGGGGGGCCCAGTTCTCCCTGGAAAGTTTCCCACCAAAAGCGTCTAAGAATATCTCTATTTTACTGCTGCCTGGGAATGACCAGCTCCCCAGCCAAGTGATCCCCTTCATAACAAGGTGCTGGAATTTCCCTCTGGGAAAGTGAAGCCCTGGATGGAGAGCCTGCGTGCTGTGTGTGTCCCAAAGGAGGGACAGGCACCCAGAACTGCCGGCCACTGGAGAGGAACTGCTGAAGGACAGTGGTGGGTGCCTCTTACCTTGGAGCAGGAGGAAGCCCAGGATGGCCCAGCGCAGCTGTGTTTCTCCGATGCTCCCCATGTCAGCTGGGTCTGCGACAGGCAAGCAGCCTCTGAGTGGAAGCTCTGTCCATAGTGGAGAAGAGAGAGGGACTGCGAGGGCGGGGTGGGGGTGGGGGCCGGCTCTCCAGGAGCTTCCTGTCAAAGAATAGAAGGAAACAGATTGGGACTGGCTCCAGGGGCCCTGCTCAGTCAGGCAGCCCAGCTGAGGATGTAAGGCTGAAACAGCAGCGCCTGCGCCCAGGCTCCTCATGGCCTTGGCTAGGGCCACGTGGTCTCCGCCAGGACCTGGGCACAAAAGCCAGTGATGGCGACCTGGCCCCACACCCCCTTTCTTCCCCTCTGCAGGGGCCCATCTGTCCCTCCACACACCACCCAGAGGCTTTCTTGGAGTATCACTCTGTCTCACTGAGCCCTAACGCTCGGCCCACTGGCAGCCCACCCTCTGTAGACCCTGAATCTTCTACACGCCACTCCCTCCTCAGGGCTCCAGATCCAGCTGGGACTCCTCACATCTTTCAGGGAGGCATTACAATATTCTTGTTATTCTGCAGAGAAAAACTGAAGGACCACATTCTAAGCATCCCTCCCTCAGCCCTCCCCTCAGGTTGGGGTCAGTTGTTCTCTGTTCTCCAGCAGCACCCCGTCCTTAGCATACAGCCAGCCCGTCACACTCACTCTGCAGGTCAAGTAAAAAACCCAGTGACCAGCAGCTTAAGTGAGCTTGGAGGCTGAGTGGGGTCCCTAAACGTCAGCATGTGTAGCAGCTGGGCTGAGAAACAAGGAATCAGGAGGCTTACCTTCTGGGATCAGATCACAGGGTGAGAGGAGTTCCTAGGGGGTCTCCTGGTCTCCAGACTAGAATAAAGGGTGGTAGCCATTTATGTTCCTCCTCCACAGTGAGGAACATGAGTGAGGAACAGTGAGGGATGGCTGGTCCTATGGAGTTCATTGGGAACCAAAAGTTATCCTTTATAAACTGTTTCCAGAGAGAGGCGAGATTAGTGGGCACTTTTTGTAACTCAGAAGCATTAAGGCACACACATTCACAAACGAAGTTATAGACAAATACAAACAGACATAACAGAATTCATACTTGTAAAAACCAATGAAGAAAAAGCACAAAGAGAGGAGAATGCCTTGCATGGGAACGATAAATATCAAATTCAACAAGATGATTATCCCTAGGGTGAGAAGGAGGGGAAAGGTAGGGAGTGAAGCTTCTATTTGTAATGTTTTAGTTCTTAAAATTCTTTGAAATAAATGTGACAGACTATTGAGATGAACAGAACTGGTGGCTGGACCAGAGAGACTTAGTATATTATAGTCTGCACTTTTCAGTGTGCTTGAGAAATTGCTTTAAAAAAAAAAAATCAAAGGATAATGACTTTAGGGAATCAGTTGAGATGTAAAGCCAGCAAGGTGGGGGGCGGGGGCGGGGTTAGGGCAAGTGTTTGGGATCCGGTGGAGGAGGGATGAGCAGGCAGATTCAAGCTCCTGAAGGTGGCAGGGGACGTGAAAGGAGTAAGATCAAAGCACTGTTAGAGTTGAGGGCTGGGCCCAGGGTAGTCCAGATGTTCAAGGAAGTGAAAGCGCGGGAGAGAGCGGTGAGGGTGTGTGCGTAGAGGGTGTGTACCCTGTAAGCCCCATAGACGTGGCAGCTCCGGGTAGGGACCCAGCTGAGGCAACAGGCTCTCCTTTGCCCGGCTGGCCGCCAGTCCCAAGAGAGCCTTGCACAGCCGGACAATGCATCAGGTAGATTCTCAGCTCACCCCCTTCTGCGAGGCTGGTGAGACTCCCCCAATCAAGGGCCCCAAGTCTTGCACCAGCCTATGCTTCCCTTTCCCCTTGTACATCCGGAACTGCTTCCCCACCCCCTACCCTGGGAGCTCTGTGGCTTGGGCCCTAGAGAGCGCAAAACTTTCAAGCAGGGGAGGGGAAGTAGGTATTAAGCTTTAAAGATGCCAAAGGACAGGTGCTGGGGATGGGTGGGGTGGACACTGTGACTCAGGAACTAAAGGGAGTGGGTTTGTCCTGGCCAGCCCTCCCTGGACCCCATTTGCCTACCCATGGGGATGCCCAGGCTGAGGCTTAGAGTTAAGGGAGGGTCTCCACCGCAAGGGCTGCTCCTCATGGTCCAGCTGGGGAAGGGAAGACCAGGGGGAGAGCTTCTTGAGCCTGATAACCTTGCCAGCTCTGGGGCCTATGATTTGGAGATTTGCTACCTTGATAGTAAACCCCATCACCACCCAATACTTAGCAGGGTAGAGATAGAGGTAGGGATCATGACCCCCTGCTTTAGGCAGAAGAATGCTGGGACCTTGAAAGAGATAGAGGATGGCAGGGGGTCTCCTTAGTCCATCTTGGACAGAACCAGGAATCCCCGGTGAGCATTCTCTACTCTACAGTGCCCCCTACAACCTGATACAGAAGTGGATATTGTGGGGTGAAGTATAGCTCTTACCTCCCCCAAGCCTCTGGGGTTCATGCCTCCTCTTCCTCTCTCCCTCCCCTGGAGTACCAGCCCTCTTCCTACCATGTGGGTGGGGAGCAGTGGGAACCTAAGAAGCTGGACACAATGACTCCCTTTTGGACTGTAAGGAACAGTTGCTCACTGACCCCTGGCCAAGACATGGGAGAGCAGTCCAAAATGTGCTAGGACTCCTGACCCAAGACGTTAGACGTTATTTAGGAATTTTGCCGGAGACCTGGGAAGAGAGATCAGTGGGAGAGGACTTGGTGGGGGAAGGAAGGATAAACTTTATATGCTAGGCTGTAATAAAGCCCCTCTCTTTGTCCCTTTCTGAATGACTTTGTGTCCTGATCTGTTTTGTCCCCTCTGTTTCTGTCTCTCTGTATTTATCTTCACTTCTCTCTCTCTCTCTCTCTCTCTCTGCTTGTATCTTTCTCATTTTCTCTGTATCCCCCTTGTCTCTTTCTTTCATTCTGTCTATTACTATGTGTTTATCTCTATGTTTTTATGTCTCTGCCATCTCTTTCTATTTCTCCATGTCTTTACTGTCTCTCTGTCTCTGTCTGTTTGTCTCTCTCTCAGTTCCCTTTAGGTGTCTGTCTGTCTCTATCTTGGTCTTTCTCTGTGTGTACATGCCCATGTCACCCTCTCCCTCTACCGCTTCCCTCCCAGGCTGACCACCATCCGTGGCTTTCTCCAACTGTCAATGGCTCAGCAGGGCAGGAGCCCCAGAAGCAGCTTCCAGAGTTGTTGGGCGGGGCCTGGGAACCACGTCCAGGGGTCGGGCTGCCCCTGCTCACCATCATCGTTGCTGTCTTTGTCTTGCTGGCAGTCTGTATCGTGGTGGCCGTCCACTTTGGGCCAAAGCTGCACAAAGGCCATGCCACTCTCGCCACAGAGCCACCATCCCCAAAGCCGGAGGGCGGCATCTACCTCATCCGCTGGCGCATGCTGGGCCATCAGGACAGTCACGAAGACGCCCAGCAGGAACCTCCCGGCCCTGACTCCTGCCCTGTGCCAGATGGGTCCAGGTTCAGCATCGATGAAGTCACGTTTCTGTAGAAGAGAGACTTTGGAAAGTTGGCCTCAGCTGTATCAGAACAAGAAACTGGACAGAGTAGTGCATGCTAAGTTGCTTCAGTCGTGTCTGACTCTTTGCAACCCTATGGATTATCACCCACTAGGCTCGTTTGTCCATAGGATTCTCCAGGCAAGAATACTGGAGTGGGTTGCCGTGCCCTCCACCAGGGGATCTTCCCAACCTGGGGAATGAACTCGAGTCTGCCTGTGTCTCCTGGATTGCAGGTGGGTTCTTTACACACTGAGCCACCTGGGAAGCCCGGACAGAGAAGTAGGGCAAAAGCAAACCGAGGCCTGGACCTCGGAGCTTCAGAAGGGCACACCTGGACTCACTGGAGCTGCCCTCTCAACAGAGTATTTGTAGAAGAAGCCCTGTGACGACCAAAATAATAGAAGAAACTTGAGAGCCCTGCTCAGAAACACGCTGCTGGGAGTGTTCCCAGTGCCCAAAGCCACCCTAACAAACATACCCTCTCCTCTTCAGGAAGCACCAGACCCCTGAACCTCCTCCTCTGAGTTCCTACTCCCTCCTCTACTCCTTATCTCCCCTTTTGGTGTCAAAGTGAGTTCAGCTTGGAAGATTCCACCATCCACTCCACCCTTGTGTAAGGATGTCAGAGGTTCCTGGTGGAGGCCCTGTCCTGTGAGGTCAACCAGAGAGAGCCAAGTCAAAGAACCTAGGGGTCTGCCTTCTCTGGGACTCAGGAAAGGAAGGCAGGCCTACTGCCCTTCACTAACTGAGCGACATCCCTTTGGCTGTCAGGTCCCCGGCCTTGCCAACTTCCAAGGGCCCTAAAAGCCCTAAGCACTACTTGCATGTGTGCGTGCTAAGTCGCTTCAGTCATGTTCAACTCTTTGCAACCGGATGGACTATAGCCCTCCAGGCTCCTCTGTCCCTGGGATTGTCCAGGCAAGAATACTAGAGTGGGTTGCCAAGCCCTCCTCTAGGATATCTTCCTGACCCAGGGATCGAACCTGCACCTATTACGTCTCCTGCATTGGCAGGCAGATTCTTTACTGCTGATGCCACCTAGGAAGCCCACTTATAGATTCCCAAATTGTTTTTGAATCACCTCCACCATCTTGGGGCAAGACTCTATCTTACTTTCCAAGGATGGAGTAGGGGATATTGGGGGTCTTTCATTACCTCCCACTTTCTGTGTGCATTGGCCTGTTGGAACCAGTCTAGAATTTACCGCAGGACATTTCCCAGATCCAGAACCTTCCAGCTGGCAATGAAAAGGAGCCCTGTGGAGGTTGTCTGGGGAAAGGAAGGAGTGGAGGTTCCTACAGAGGGAGGGACATGGAGGTTGGGAAGATGCAGGAGGCAGGGAAGGTAGAGCTGAGCCTCTCCGTGGCTCCTTGGACACCCTTGAACTTCACCTGACTTGTGCAGTCAAGAACATGCAGACAGACATTTGTGGAGGGACTTCTGGGTGCTTTACTCTGGGGAACACCTGAGTGCAACAAGTCAACCTTGGGGACTGCCCTCGGAGATACCCCAGCACAATCAAGGACTGAGAAATAACAGATGAAGAGGAATAGAGGCTAATGTGTGCAGAGGACTGGCCTCCGCTGGAATTGGTAAGAGGCAGCTATAATGGTAATAGTTGCTCCTTCTTGTGGGCCCATTATGTGCTGGGCTCCAGGCTCATCTGTGGACCTACAGATATTATAATGTTTACTCCTCATATAGCCTGAGGAGGAGGAGGAGCCACTGTTATCTCCATTTACATTTGGGGATATCAAGACTCCAGCACAACCCAGGTACTAAGTGGTAGAGTCAGGACTTGAACCTGGGACTGGCAGACTTCACAGTCTGAGAACCATGTTGGGGGCTGGATGGGTAGGTAAAGATCTTGTTGGGCTGATTTTTAGGTGTTGGAGTGACTGATGTGATGTTGGGGGATCCTCAGGGGCAGAATGGCTGGTACAGTGGGGGAGGGGAGGGGACTGTTTCCCCTTCACTCCCTTGGCTCTGTCATCCTTGGGGGCAGTGGGTTGCTTCTGACAAATGTGTGTCTGTGTAGAGTTTTTCTCCATAGTAATGCTATACTCAGAAATTCATATCGAGCATTTGTGATAAAAACAAAGATGGGAGAGAGGGAATAAGTCTTGGGTGGAATGGATGGAACTGGCAGAAATAGGCTGTCTGGTCTCCCAGATGGGGGCAACTTTGCCCCCACAGTGATTGCCGCAGTGGATCAGTTCTAACAATGATGGCATGAAGTGTGGCAGGTGAGTAGCCAGCTGTGTTGTCCAAGGTCTCCAGAGTATATCCCATCACCTCACACAAACTCTCCTCCCCCTTGTTCAGGGGAGTCTCATCTGGGGACATTTATTCAGTGGCCCCTGCTTCTTTGAGTAGTCCCTTTGCCCAGGACACAGCTGTGTTTACTCCTTATGGCATCTCTGTGCTGGCTCAGGCTCCTCTCTGTCCCCCAAGCCACCCACTGGAGACAGGGCATTGAACGGGCAGGTGAAGTGGGTTGCTTCCCAGCTCTATGCCCTCAGCCTACATTGTAATGATGGCCACTACCCCACTGCCCTGAACTAGTATGAGGAGGCGTGTGAGGAACTGTGTGCAAGCAGATTCGGACATTGTTGATAATAAAGGGCAACTGCCTGTATCAGAGTCTGGCCAGAAAAAGGTGGCATACTCAAATAAATAACCTGGAGTGTTTAAAGAGGGGACTACTTAAGGACTTCCCTGTTAGTTCAGTGGTTAAGACTCTGTTCTTACACTGCATGGGGGCTCAGGTTCAATCCTGGGTCAGTGAACTAAAATCCCACATGCCATGTGATGCAGCCAAAACATTTTTTTTTAAATTTGTAATTTAAAAATTTTTAATAAAAATTAAAGGGGACTATTTAGAAAGGGCAGGTATAAGGAAACTACAAGTGAAAGGGAGCATTCCAGGTAAGCATCAGTGAGATGCCAGTACCATGGTCAGGCCTGAAGAGGGATGGGGAGGAGGAAGTTAATGAAACCTGTAGATAGACATGGTTACTGAAAGGGTACTATAGGTCTAGAGATGAAGAGAGCCCACAGTGACCTTGAAACTCCTGGGAGGGACGTGGGGGAATAAATATCCCAGCCTCACCCCCCTCCTCTCCCTTCTCTCACTGTCGCTTCCCATCATCTGAATGTGACCAGAAGTCAGAGGGCAAGGGTGCCTGTTGATGCCATCCTAGGACAGAGGAGAGGTGGAGGGTAGGTCTGAGCATCCAATGGAGGACACCTGGAAGATCCCTTAAGTTTACCTTATTTATAATAAGTAAATATTACCTTATAATAAGTTTACATTTATTTTTTAAGGATTTTTTTCATTTATTTATTACTTTGTCTGGTTGCAGTGAACAGGGGCTATTCTTAGCTGCAGTGCATGGGCTTCTCATTGCGGTGGCTTCTCTTGTTGCAGAGCACAGGCTCTAGGCATGGCCCTCAATAGTTGTGGCACATGTGCTCAATAGTTGCGGCTCATAGGCTCTGGAGCACGGGCTCAGTGGTTGTGGAGTACAGGCTTAGCTGCTCTGAGGCATGTGGAATTTTCCACACCAGGGATCGAACTCACATCCCCGACATTGGCAGATGGATTCTTAACCACTGGGCCACCAGGGAAGCCCCTGACCTGGCATTTAGAGTTTGCAGAAAAACCATACAACCATACTACTCATAACTACCCTGTGAGGTAGATAGGGCAATGATTATAATCCCATTTCATAGATGAGGATACTGAGGCTCAGAGAGGTGAAACAACTTGCCCAAGGTTACAGGATTCATCTTGAAATGTCAAGTCCAAGGACCTTCTCTGAGAGGGAGGAAATGGTTCTGCTAGGCCTCCAGCTGCTCAAGAAAGACATCCTCTCAGAGTCTCAGGGTTGGCTGGGGGCTCAGGAGAGGTGACTGGGGCCTCAGAAGACATCCGAGCGGAGCGGGAGAGGCTTTTCCATGCCACTGATGAGGAGCTCAGGCTCTTGGGACAGGACAGAGGAACCGGGCATCACTGAGGTTTCCATGCTGCCCATGGTAACCTCCCTTTCCTCCTGCCGAAGGTGCTGGAGAATTTCCTGTGACAAGGAGAAGCTGCTTCCCTCTGCAGATTCTGGAATGAGGAGGGCAATGTGTAGGGGGTGGTGAAGGCCTCACACATTCCCACTCCAGCACACCCAGAGGACTTGCTGGGGGCTCCTCCAACCCTCCCTCTCCCACCTCCTCCCCACCCCTAGCCACTGGGACTAGAGTTTCATGAAATCCTAGAGCTAGCAGTGGTTTTAGAGACAAGAGAATTCTACCCTCCTGCTTTCAGAGATGATACATTAGAGATGAAAGGGACAGAGACCTGCCTAAGGTCACAGAGTAAGGGAGTGACATTGCTGAAGCTGCAGTCCTGGTGTCTTGGCTGGTGGCTGGGGGCTACCTGCTTTCTCTGGTACTCTAGAGGCCTCTGGTAAGAGGACCCTGGAGCCACCCCTTCATGCTCCTCCCAGGACCCATAGCCAAAGACCTCAGAAAGCCATCGGGTGTCCCATGGTGGGGAGATAGGACCTTCTCCAGGGGAGAAGGAGGCAGGGCTTGAATGCCCTGACCACTCAGGAAGGCTGAGGACTGTCCTATCTCCTGCCGAGCACCTGGGAGGCCCTTAAGGCCCCCAACCCTTCCTGTCCTTCAGCTTGTCACCCCCTTACCCTCATAGACAATGAGGCGGCAGTTGTTCTGAGACTCAGGGGCATTTGCCAGGATGTCTTCAAGTGTCCGGCAGAAGAGTTTGGCCTGTTCCAGCCGATCCTCCCGGCTAAAGCCAGCTCGGCCATCCTGTGACATGGCAAACAGGGTCTGCAAGGGGGTGGCATATTCCAGGACACAGACGCCTGCCTGGAGGAGGTAAAAGGAAGACCAGACTCAGCCAGGGGCCAGGCAGGCAGACTCTGGACCCCACTGCTCAATCTGTAGGGGAGGAGTCTGGGAGGTGGCCACCTGATGGGGTTGATGACCTTTGCCTGTGAACCCCACTCCTAAAATCACGGCCAGGGACTGCATTAAATTTACCCTTCCCAGATCCTTCATCTAGGCTGTCAACTACTCCAGCTGGAATTCAAGTCCGGGGACTGGACTCTGGGTTCAACTCTGCTTGGATTCCCCACAGCCTACGTGAAATCCTTCAGACATTCTCTCGACCTTCATCTGGGCAGCTTTATGTTCCAGAGCATGGTACACTCAGGGTGAAATTGTCCACTTCTGCCCTGGTTCTCTGAGTCTCAGTGTCCTCTTCTACAAAGCAGGGGTCATAACAGTCCCTACACCACAGAGTGGTGGTGAGGATTCAATGAGGTGGTCAGATGAAGCACCTGGAAGAGCATCTGGCTTGCAATAAGTGCTCAATAAATGTTACCAGGAATTCCATGGTGGTCCATGGTGAGGACTCCATGCCAGGGTTCAATCCTTGGTCAGAGAACTAATATCTCGCAAGCCTCACAATACAGTCATAAATAAATAAATGTTACTTAATCATTATCACTCAGAACCTAATTTTGCCCAGCCCTGGGACCGATCAGAGAAACTGAGGCACAGAGAAGGGCAGTGAATTTTTATCACGGCTTGGCCAGGGCTCGGAGTTCTGAGTCTCTAGGCCTGACCCCTTCCCAGTGCCACCTGCTTCCCTGCACACGCACCCGCTGCCCATTTTCCAGAAGCTCATAGATGCTGTTGGTGTAAACCCGGCCCTTGATGCCGGCACGGTCGGCACTCTGCTGGGGCAGCTCGTGTAGGAAGCGAATGTTGGGGTCAGCCACGCTCAGGTCGTCAGGCACCCCACAGTCCAACGGGAAGAGGATGTGCAGCCGGTGGCTTCCTGCGCCCTGTAGCGTGTTGTTGTGGAACTGATTGTAAATTTGGATCCGGGCCCGGAACCCTAGGGTGGAGAGGTCCAAGAAGTCATTTCCAGCAACTCTGTCTCCCAACCAACTCAGGACAGAGATGCAGGCCATTGTTGCCCTCACTGTGTGGGTGCAAGAGCCCTGGGGGGCCAGCCCATAGGCATTGCCTGGGGGGCCAGGAGAGGCAGAGCATTAGGCAATAACGCTTCACCTACTCCCACCACCCCTTTCTCCCCCTCATTTGACCTTTGTCCAGATTTCTGTTAGCCTCATTCCTTTCCACTACAGCTTTCAGGGCTCTGAGAGGCAGGCAGAGCCCTGGGAGTTGCCATACCCAGCAACTCCAGGTGCACTGAGCCAGGCCTCTAGCCGAAGCCCTGCTGTCTAGCAAAGGCAGCCATGAGATGGGGGAGAACCACAGTCCTGGCCAGCAAGTCAGAAGAATGAGATGCAATTTGTAAGTTTCCAGTGGGGTAGTCAAGGGTCCAGGCTCTGGACAGGCCTGTGTTCAAATTCTGCTTCCTCCTATAGCTAAGGTGTGTGACTTTGGACAAGTCACTTTATCTCTCAGAATAGTGATGTTCTTAACTCTAAAACAGGGGTGATGATTATCCTGTCCTCACAGAAGTGAAAGTGAAGGTCGCTCAGTCGTATCCTATTCTTTGCGACCCCATGGACTATAGAGTCCATGGAATTCTCTAGGCCAGAATACTGGAGTGGGTGGCCTTTCCCTTCTCCAAGGGATGTGAATTAAAAGAGAAACTGTAAATGAAGGGCATACAGCTTGTAGCAAATATTTATTGAAAAAATTCATGGGTGACTTGGGACAAGTCATTTAATGGATCTAAGCCCCAAATTTCTTCCTGCAAACCAGGCATAATAGTAACAGCCTTCAAGCCTATAAGATCACTTTTGGAATCATATGGTTTGTTAGACTGAAAATGCTTTGAAGGAAGCTCAACTCTGTGTTCTGTGATGACCTCGACAGGTAGAATGGGGGTGGCGTGGGAGGGAGGTCCAAGAGGGACGGGATACATGTGTACACACAGCTGATTCACTTCATCATACAGCAAACACTAACACAACACTGTAAAGCAATTGTACTCCCAACAGCAATAAATAAATAAGTTCTGGAAAAATAAATAGCAATTGAGAACTCTTGGGGAAAAAAAAAAAGAAAATGCTTTGAAAAGTATAGTGACTTCTGGAAACAAGGTTGCGTGTCTTACAGATCTAGAAATGGGGGCATAGAGGACGGCCCACCTGGCAGGATCAGCCGCAGGTATCCAATATAATATGACCAGGCCAGCCCATGAGCCACGTTGAAGTTCCTTTTTTCACAGATTGCAGAGACCTCTGCTGGGGCCAGGCCCTGTGGACAGCAGGGTGGGGCTAGAGGGCCTCTATGAAGGATAGCGAGAGCGCTCCTCCCCCAATAAAATTTCCCAACCTCCTGCCAACTGGCTCCCTTCTCTGCCACTGCTGAACCCAGACCGTTTTAGGCTCTAGTCCAAGGATCAGCTTCTAAACTGATCCCACTCCCAGTACTGAGCTCAGAGCAGGTCACAATAGCCACACCTCCACCCGACCAGACCCTCCACCTCCCTGTGTGTGATACCTGGAGGCCCAGGAGGATGTTAAGTGCCTGTGAGAGGCCCAGGAGAGCAAGCATCCAAGTGAAGGGCAGGCCAGCCATGTTTGGGAGGGAGCAGTAGAAATAGCAGGACAGCAGCAGCAGGGCCCCGCAGCGCATGGAGGAGCACAGGCAGGCCCGCACAGCCCTCCAGTAGCTGCCGTGGTACCTGCAGGTGACACACAAGTTCCAGACCCCAGCCCAGCTCGGCCAGAGAGGGGCAGGAGGTACTTCAGGGAGTCACCTGGAGTGGACGTGGCGCAGCTCCTCGGCCAGACTGCAGATCCCCTTGATTAGCAGTCCCATCTCCTGGGAGGCCAGGTGGAGCGCCAACCACTTGAGAGTGTAGTCTGGTGGCTCCCCCAGGCCCCAAAGGGCCACCAGACAGGCACTTAGCAGGACCAAGGCTGCCTTTTGGGTCCTGTGACCCCTGGGCTGTGGGATGGATGGATGCAGGCTGGAGTGAGGCATCTGTGGGTACCAAGAAATCCATGGTTGTGCTCCCCTCACTCTCCTACAGTTCCAGGACTGAGGCCCTGAGTGGGCACGCCCCCCAGCTCTCCAGTTCCCTGGTGCCCAGCCATACCCAGAAGATGCTCCTGGAGACACCTCTAGGGAACAGGCTGGGCATACAGCATCCCAGAGCTCCAACCCCAAAAAAATTTGTTGCTAACAGAGTAGGTGGAGAAAGAAATGCATGCACATATGAGTTGAAGCAAACTCGGGCAGATAGTAAAGGACAAGGAAGCCCGGTGTGCCGTAGTCCATGGGGATGTAAAGAGTGTGACATGACTTAGTAAATGAACAACAACACATACACACCTCACCCAACCCCAGTGAGACCACAGGTGTGGTGAAGAAAGAAGACAGCTATTACCCCAGACCCAGACCTGAAAGTGTCCTGTGAGGTACCACTCATCAGGAGACCAAGGCTTCCCTTTCCCCACAGTCCACCCCAGGGAGGACCTTAGGCAGCAAAGCTGTAAACCACAGTTCAGAGGGTGGAGGCACCCACCTCTGCTGCTTCTGCAGGGTCCTCAGTCTTAGAGCTCTGGCTGGCCGGCTTCTGATCTTCTACCTCTCAGACTGCAGGTTGTTTCTGGAAGTCGACAGGGAGAGAAGGCCCAGCACCAGGGCTCCCAGCAACCAAGGGTGGCCTCTCAGGGTAGAGCCTGAAAAATGAAAGGTTAAAAACAACTGAAGCTTCCTCCACAGCACTCCAATGCTGGCATCTCACCAGACCACAGCCTCACTGTGCTCGCAGAGGAGGTTATTTCCTCCCTCCCACGGCATCCTGGTCAGCCACGCCTGCCTTGGGGTGAGGGAGAAAGCTTGAGAAGGCCCTCATTCCATCGTCCACCCCTCAAACCAAGGGTGTTCAGAAACCCTCTCACACTCCTCACAGCCACAACCCTGAACACTAGCTGTCCCTCAAGCACCACCCCCTCCAGTCAAACACACTCTACCAACACCCTCGCAAGACACACGCCCAGCCAAGCATACACACTGTACCATGCTGCCCTGCCTGGTGGTTTTATTCTGACTTGCAGATGCAGATCCTCTTTTTCTGAAGACTCTGACATCAGACTAGAGGCGGGGAAAATGAAGAGTTATTTCCTGTAACAATAGCCTTCTAGTAAAAAACTGAGTGAGAGCCAAAGGGCTCCTGAAGTGTGGGGTTTCGGCTCTCCATAGGAAGTATTATAGCAACACCTGTGACTTCCCAGAGAGAACCTGGTGCTTCCAGCCAAAAAGGCAGTCGCGTGGATAATGATAGTAATAATGATAATAATAATAATAATAATTAAGTGCTTACTGTGCTCCAGACATTATGCCAAGTGTTACATATATTGTTTCACTTAGTCCACTCAGCCACCCTATCAGGAAGGTATAATACTATTCTCATGGACAATCTGAGCTTCAGTGAGGTGAATTAACTTGCCCCTGTCCCCCTGCTAGTAAAGGAGGGAGTGGGGACATGAATCAGGTGGGTGACTTCAAAACCCAGCTCGTTCTGTGCCTTGATTCCCCAGAAAGGGGTGGAAGGACCAGGATCAAATTTCATGCTTGCACTTTGCCAGAGGGTGGAGAGTGTTTCTAGCCATTTTCTGGCATACCAGTAAGCTGATCAGATTCGAGAAGGGGGCAGGCTCAGGAGTGGGATTGGGACAGAAGCCACAGAGCAGAAGCGGTCCATATATGCCCAGGCCAGAGGGTACTTGCCTGGACCCTTCCCCACATCCCAACCAGACACAAGAAGACACACCATGTCCATAGATGCCACTGGCCTCTTGGGAGCAAGGAGGCTCCCAGAAAACTCTCATTTTTAAAAATAATTTTCCAAGAATGGAGAGAATTCCCTGCACTTTCTCTCCCTTACAAAAGCTCACAAAGGGGGCCCCCTGTGGTGGACAAAGGCTCCGGTGCTTCAAAACCAAAGAAAGTCAAGGTTGTCAAAGAAAACGTCTGAGCAGAGTCCTTCCAGAGTGGGCAAATCCACAGTTGTCCCGAAGTCCCCCTGTGCCAAGCAACCTTTGGCCTTTACCATCTTGCCCCGCCTTCCCAGATGTTGGGAAATATTGAAGGCAGGAGGAGAAGGGGACGATAGAGGATGAGATGGTTAGATGGCATCACCGACTCCATGGACATGAGTTTGGGTAAACTCCAGGAGTTGGTGATGGACAGGGAGGCCTGACATGCTGCGGTTCATGGGGTCGCAAAGAGTCAGACACGACTGAGCAACTGAACTGATACTGATACTGATCCTGCCCAGCAGCTAGCACCACCTCCCCTGGGTGGTACCATTTCTGTCAGTTCCACTGCTCCACAATGGTCATCATTTCTGCTGAACCTGTTCTTCATCTCTGCCCCCTTCTCCTAGAGGAAGATTCTCTGTTTATAGGCCAGATTGGTACCATGCATCAGAAGCCTTAAAAGACACATAGAATCATAGACCTAGCAATTCACTTCTGGGAATTCTTCATTAAGAAATAATCAGGGCTTCCCTGGTGGCTCAGTGGAAAAGAATCTGCCTGCTAATGCAAGAGACATGGGTTCGATCCCTGGGTCGAGAAGCTCTCACATGCCATGGAACAATTGGGCCCGTGTGCCACAACTAGAGAAAAGCCTGAGTGGCAATGAAGATCCAGCACAGCCAAAAATAAATAATTTTTTTTAAAAAAGAAATAATCAGACAAAGGCACAAAGATGCCCATTTTCAGATGTTTGTGCAAGTGTTGTTTATACCAGAGAAAAACTAAAAACTAAATGTCCAACAATAGGGGACTGATTAAATCGTGGTTTATCTTAGAATGTTAGGTAGCCACTAAATATGAAGATGTAATTTTGTATGTTGACTCTTAAATATCTTTAGCATATTGCTTCTTACTGGAAAAAAAGCAGAGTACAAAATAGTATAATTGCATTGTTAGAAATACACGTTGCACGAGAAAAGGTCTGGAAGGCTACATGACAGGAAAAATGCTAACAATGATTACTCCGTGTAGCAGGCCTATGGGTGATTTTTGGTATGCTTTTCCCTTTTAGCTCATCATATTTTTAAGGTTTCTTTTCCTGACATTGAACATGTATTAGTTGTTTGGAGTATGCTGGTGTTAGAGAAGGATATTTCCTTGCCTCTTCCACTTTCTGGCAGCCCCAGGTGTTCCTTGGTTTGCAGCTGTAGCACTTGAGCCTCTGCCTCCATCATCACAGGATGACAGTCTCTCTGTGTGTCCCTGTCTTCACATGGCACTTCCTCTTCTTATAAGGACACCAGTGTTGTCCATTGGATTAGGGCCCACCCTAATCACCTCATCTTAACTCAATTGCAGCTACAAAGACATTGCCTCCAAATAAGGTCACATTCACAGGTATAGGGAGTTAGGACTTCAGTATCTCTTTTGGGGGACACAGTTCAATCCATAACAATGTCAGTGCTGGAAGAAAGGTTGCTGGAGAATTGTTTGGAACCTTGTGGGTTGTGGCCAGGGCCTCAGGGCATGGGGACTTTCAACAACTGCATGGATGGGATTGTCCTCATCACCTGTGCTGATGGGCAAAGACCTCAAAGCTCTTCTAGATAGCCATCTGGCATCCAAAGAGGAAGCTGAGGACCACAAAGGGAAGTTAGGTCCAAGATGTAGAAGACACATGGAAGCTGTAACTGGGTTGGAAATAGAAATGAAAACCATCTCAGACCATTACTTCCGGGGTGTCTGGAGGCAAGAAGCAACTACCAGTAAGTGAAGGAGAGGCCCCAGGAGCAAGCAAGCTGTGGAACAGAGTGTTGGCCCTCAGAAACTAACCAGAGGGCAGCAGCCTGTCAGCTTGGCAGTCTGCAACTTGAATCTAACTTCCCTCCCTTTGGCCCAGTTATTTAACTTCTTTGAAGTTTAGCTTCCTCATAGCTAAGTGGGGGTAGTAATACTTTTTTTTTTCCTCATAAAATTGTCATGAGAATGAAAAGAAATAATGTGTCTGTAGGCCTGATTTGTAAGTTCTCAGTGATAGCTAACTCTAATCACCATCACCATCACCGTCATCATCATAACCACTGAGAATCACATTCTTCGAGTTGTCAGCCCCTCTCATCTTGGCCTCTATCCTGGGCTCAAGCAGACACAGAGACTTGACGTCTCACCTGTGGGTGGCTCTGAGTCTGACCCCAGCCACCTCTTTGTTGTAACTTTATTGCCCCATCATGCAGCTGTCTAGTGTGTCATGGTATTTCTTGGACAAGACAATATCCTAGTAAATGTGATAGAAAAAGGGGCTGGATGATGCCTGACTGGGGTTGGGGAAGCACAGCTGATTGAGCTACTGTATCTTCAGAGGATAAATAACCTTTTATTTATGTAAGGCCCTACATCTTCTGGAAGGTGGTATTCATGAGGGTGGGGAAATCTACAGTTGTTTTTTGTTAGTTTTGGGTAACAGCCTAATTGAGATATTCACATACCATACAACTTACCTATTTAATGCACAGTTCAATAGCTTTTAATATAGTCACATCACCACAATCAAATTTAGAACATTTTCATTACCTGAAAATAAACCTTGTAGGCTTCAAGGTTGAATTCTTTCTTCCTTTTTGTTTCTGCCCTCCAAAGTTTGGTCCAATGATTTGTGTAAGCCTTGTATAGGGTGATATTTGTGCTGAGTTTGTTTTTTTTTTCCTCTGATGTGCAGGGCTGAGTGAGGTGGTAGAGCTCTCACTGTTTGTGGATGACATGATACTATACAGAGAAAATCCTAAAGATACTATCAGAAAATTACTAGAGCTAATCAGTGAATTTACCAAAGTTGCAGGATACAAAATCAATACACAGAAATCACTTGCATTCCTATATACTAACAATGAAAAATCAGAAAGAGAAATTTAGGAATCAATCCCATTCACCACTGCAACAAACAGAATAAAGTATCTAGAAATAAACCTACTTAAGGAGACAAAAGAACTGTGTACAGAAATATAAGACACTGATGAAAGAAATCAAAGATGACATAAATGGATGGAGAGATATTCCACGTTCCTGGGTAGGAAGAATCAATATTGTGAAAATGACCACACTACCAAATGCAATCTACAGATTCAATGTGATCCCTATCAAATTACCAATGGCATTTTCCACAGAACTAGAACAAAAATTTTCACAATTCATATGGAAACACCAAAGACCCTGAATAGCCAAAGCAGTCTTGAGAAAGAAGAATGGAGCTGGAGGAATCAACTTCCTGATTTCAGATTATACTACAAAGCTACAGTCATCAAGACAGAATGGTACTGGCACAAAAACAGAACTATAGGCCAATGGAACAAGATAGAAATCCCAGAAATAAACCATGCACCTATGGGTACCTTATTTTTGACAAAGGAGGCAAGAATATACAATGGGGCCAAGAAAATCTCTTCAATAAGTGGTTCTGGGAAAACTGGACAGCTACATGTAACAAAATGAAATTAGAACACTTACTAACACCATACACAAAGATAAACTCAAAATGGATTGAAGACCTAAATGTAAGACCAGAAACTATAAAACTCTTAGAGGAAAACATAGGCTGACCACTTTATGACATAAATCAAAGCAAGATACTCTATAACCCACTTAGCTGTCTTTTTTATTATAGCCATTCTCATTTCATTGATATGACATGGTATCTTATTGTGGTTTTGATTTGCATTTTCCTGATGGTAAATGATGTTGAACATCTTTTTATGTGTTTATTGCTATTGCATATCTTTTTTGAGAAAAGCCTACTCATATTTTTTTGTCCATTTTTAGTTGGGTATTTGTCTTTTTATTATTATTTAATAATTTGTTACTGTGATAATCATAGGAGGTTTTTTTGTATATTCTAGATACAAGTCCTTTATCAGATAAATGCTTTGCAAAATTTTTCTCCTATTCTTTAGGTTGTTTTCTCACTTTCCTCATGTTGTCCTTTGAAACACAAATGTTATTAATTTTTATAAAACCTAATTTAGCTTTTAGTTTGTTGCTTGTCCTTTTGGTGCTATATCTAAGAAGCTATTGCCTTAATCAAGGTGACAGTGGTTTGTATATATGTTTTCTCCTAAGAGTTTAATGATTTTGGCTTTTACATTTATACCTCTGGTCCATTTTGAATCTTTTTATATGTGATGTGAGTTAGAGATTCATGTTCTTCTTCATATAGATACCCAGTTGTCCCAGCACCATTTGTCAAAAACTAGCCTTTCTCCATTGAAAAGGCTAGTCAAAAACTAGCCTTTCTCCATTGGCACAAATTGTTTGGTCAGTTGTCAAAAATCAACTGACTCTAAATGTGAATTCTATTTATGAATTCTCAATTCTTTTCCATTGATCTATGTATCCATTGTTATCCTAGTCCACACCATCTTGGTTACTGTAGCTTGTAGTAAGCTTTGAAATTAGAAAATGTGAGTCCTCCAACTTTGCTCTTCCTTTTCAAGATTGTTTTGGCTATTTGGGTTGCTTAATTTCCCATACAAATTTTGGGATCAACTTGTCAGTTTCTGCAAGGAAGTCATCTGGGATTTTGACAGGTATCATGTTGATTCTATAGATCAGTTTGGATAATATCATCATGTTAACATTATCAAGCCCTTGAACATGAGATGTCTTCCCGTTTATTCAGGTCTTTTAAAATTCCTTTTAGCAATATTTTATATTGTATACTGTAGAAGTTTTGCACTTATTTAGTATTTTATTCTACTTTGGACTTTTAAAATTGTGGTAAATGTGTATAACACAAAATTTGCCTCTTTAATCATTTTATTTTTTAAATTTATTCTTATTCCTTTTTACCAGTCAGTTCAGTTCAGTCACTCAGTCGTGTCCAACTCTTTGCAACCCCATGGACTACAGCATGCCAGGCTTCCCTGTTCATCACCAACTCCTGGAGCTTGCTCAAACTCATGTCCATCGAGTCAGTGAGGCCATCCAACAATCTCATAATTTTGTTTATTTATTTGGCTGCACTGGGTCTTTGTTGCTGTGCACAGGCTTTCTTTAGTTGTTCACAGCGAGGGTTACTCTTGGTTGCAGTGCATGGGCTTCTTGTGGTGGTGGCTTCTCTTGCTGTGGAGCACAGGCTCTAGGGCCCTCAGCCTCAGTAGTTGTGGCATATAGGCTTAGTTGCTCTGCAGCATGTAGAATCTTCCTGGACCAGGGAATGAACCTGTGTCTCCTGCATTGGCAAGTGGATTTTTGTCCACTGTACCACTGAAAGATTGTTGTTGAGCCATGAAAGATGCTGGGATTCTTGGCCTCCAGAGAAGAGGAATTCAATCCGGGGCCAGTGATGAGGCTTGATCGAAAGAGCTTTTGTGTAATAAAGTTTTATTAAAATACAAAAGAGATAGAGAAAGCTTCTGACATAGACATCAGAAGGGGGCAGAAAGAGTGTCCCCCTGCTAGCCTTTACCAGTACGTTATATACCTATCAGGAAGCTGTTAATTAGAGAAAGGAGATGTCTCAAAACTCAGAGTGGCTCCAGGCCCCTCACCCACAACATGCATTTTGAGATAACATTGGAACTAGTTGAGTCATCTAGTTTTGGTACTTGGACTTCTCATTGCTGTGGCTCCTCTTTCTGCGAAGCACAGACTCTAGGGCTTGTGGGCTTTAGTATTTATGGCCTATAGGCTTAGTTGCCTTGAGGCATGTGGGATCTTCCTGAACCAGAGAGTGAATCCGTGTCCCCCACATTGGCAGATGGATTCTTAACCACTGGACCACTAGGGAAGTCTACACTTTAACCACTTTAGGTGTACAATTCAGGTGCAATAATTACATTCACAGTGTTTTACAATAGTCACCACTTTCTGTTTCCAAAATTTTTCACCATCCCAGACAGAAGCTCTATAGTTATTAAGCAGTAACTCTCGGCTTTTCCCTTCCTTCAGGCTCTGGTAATCCACTTTTTTGTCTCTATGAGTTTGCCTGCTGGTGGTGGTTTAGTTGCTAAATCGTGTCTGACTCTTGCGACCCCAGGGACTGTAGCCCTCCAGGCTCCTCTGTCCTGTGATTTCCTGGGCAAGATTGTTGGAGTGGGTTGCCACTTCCTTCTCCATGAATTTGCCTACCCTCTATATTTCATATGAGTTAAATCACATGCTATTTGTCCTTGGTGTCTGGCTTATTCCACTTAACATAATGTTTTTAAGGTTCATCCACATAGTGGTATCATGTACCAGAATGTCATTCCTTTTTATGAAGGCAAACTTCAGGGAGGGGAGCTAAGTGACTGAGAGCAAGTAAGAGAGGGAGACTCACTTTTAACTGCATTCCTTTTCATGACTGAATAATATTCCACTCTATATATGTATCACATTTATTTATTGATGAACATGTGGGTTGTTTCCACCTTTTGACTATAGTGAATAATGCTGCTGTGAATATTTACACACAAGTATCCATTTGAGTTCCTGTTTTCAATTCTCTGGGGCATGGAAAGTGGAATTGTTAGGTCATACAGTAATTCTATGTTTAACGTTTTGAGGAACCCTCAAATTATTTTCTATTTTATTCTTTGTCATGTTATTGTAAATGAAATTGTTTTCACAATTTCATTAGATATACAGTCTTATAACTTGCTTTTTTTAAGATGAGGGATCATTTCATAGACATATTTGTGTATCAATAAAGATAAAATTTCATCATAATTTTTGGTGTATACCTAGCACTCCTTGGTATAGAATTATGAGTTGTGATTTAACCAGTGACCTATTTGGGGACATATCAGTTCAGTTCAGTCACACAGTTGTGTCCAACTCTTTGCGACCCCATGGACTGCAGCATGCCAGGCCTCCCTGTCCATCACCAACTCCCAGAGCTCGTTCAAACTCATGTCCATCCAGTCAGTGATGACATCCAACCATTTCATCCTCTGTCTTCCTTCTCCTGCTTTCAGTCTTTCCCCGCCTCAGGGTCTTTTCAAATGAGTCAGTTCTTCGCATCAGGTGGCCAAAGTATTGGAGTTTCAGCTTCAGCATCAGTCCTTCCAATGAATATTCAGGACTGATTTCCTTTAGGATGGACTGCTTGGATCTCCTTGCAGTCCAAGAGACTCTCAAGAGTCTTCTCCAACACCGTAGTTCAAAAACATCAAATCTTCGGCGCTCAGCTGTCTTCATGGTCCAACTTTCACATCCATACATGACTACTGGAAAAACCATAGCTTTGTCTAGACCAAACTTGTCGGTAAAGTAATGTCTCTGCTTTTTAATATGCGTCTAGGTTGGTCATAGTTTTTCTTTCAAGGAGCAAGCATCTTTTACTTTCATAGCTGCAGTCACCATTTGCAGTGATTTTGGAGCCCAAGAAAATTAAGTCTCTCACTGTTTCCATTGTGTCCCCATCTATCTGCCATGAAGTGCTGGGACTGGATGCCATGGTTTTTGTTTTTTGAATGTTGAGGTTTAAGCCAACTTTTTCACTCTCTTCTTTCAATTTCATCAAGAGGCTCTTTAAGTCTTTGTTTTCTGCCATAAGGGTTGTGTCATCTGCATATCTGAGGTTATTGATATTTCTTTCTGCAATCTTGATTCCAGTTTGTTCTTCATCCAGTCTCTCATTTCACATGATGTACTCTGCATATAAGTTAAATAAACAGGGTGACAGTATACAGCCTTGATGTACTCCTTTCCCAATTTTGAACTAGTCTGTTGTTCCATGTCCAGTTCTAACCGTTGTCTCTTGATCTGCATACATATTTCGGAGAAGGCAGGTCAGATGGTCTGGTATTTCCGTCTCTTGAAGAATTTTCCACAGTTTGTTGTGATCCAAACAGTCAAAGGCTTTGGCATAGTCAATGAAGCAGATGTTTTTCTGGAACTCTCTTGCTTTTTTGATGATCCAGTGGATGTTGGCAATTTGATCTCTGGTTTCTCTGCCTTTTCTAAAACCAGCTTGAACATGTGGAAATTCTCAGTTCACATACTGTTGAAGCCTCACTTGGAGAATTTTGAGCATTACTTTACTAGCATGTGAGATGAGTGGAATTTTGTGGTAGTTTGAGCATTCTTTGGCATTGCCTTTCTTTGAGATTGGAATGAAAACTGACCTTTTCCAGTCCTGTGGCCACTGCTGTGTTTTCCAAATTTGCTGGCATATTGAGTGCAGAACTTTCACAGCATCATCTTTAAAAATTTGAAATAGCTCACCTGGAATTCCATCACCTCCACTAGCTTTGTTCATAGTGATGCTTCCTAAGGCCCACTTGACTTTGCATTCCAGGATGTATGGCTCTAGATGAGTGATCACACCATCGTGGTTATATGGGTCATGAAGATCTTTTTTGTATAGTTCTTCTGTGTACTTTTGCCACCTCTTCTTAACATCCCCCGCTTCTGTTAGGTCCATACCATTTCTGTCCGTTATTGTACCCATCTTTGCATGAAATGTTCCCTTAGTATCTCTAATTTTCTTGAAAAGACCTCTAGTCTATCCCATTCTATTGTTTTCCTCTATTTCTTTGCATTGACCACTGAGGAAGGCTTTCTTATCTCTCCTTGATATTCTTTGGAACTCTGCATTCAGATGGATATATCTTTCCTTTTCTCCTTTGCTTTTTGCTTCTCCTCTTTTCTCAGCTATTTGTAGGGCCTCCTCAGACAACCATTTTGCCTTTTTGTATTTCTTCTTTTTGGAGATGGTTTTGATTGCCACCTCCTGTACAATGTTATGAGCCTCTGTCTATAGTTCTTTAGGCTCTCTATCAGATCTAATCCCTTGAATATATTTGTCATTTCCACTGTATAATCATAAGGGATTTGATTTAGGTCATACCTGAATGGTATGGTTTGGTTTGGAATGGTATGGTATGGAATGGTATGGAATAGTGGTTTTCCATACTTTCTTCAATTTAAGTCTGAATTTTGCAATAAGGAGTTCATGATCTGAGCTACAATCAGCTCCCGGTTTTGTTTGCTGACTGTATAGAGCTTCTCCATCTTTGGCTGCAAAGAAAATAATCAATCTGATTTCAGTATTGACCATCTGGTGATGTCCATGTGTAGAGTCTTCTCTTGTGCAGTTGGAAGAGGGTGTTTGCTATGACCAGTGCATTCTCTTGGCAAAACTGTTAGTCTTTGACCTGCTTCCTTTTGTACTCCAAGGCCAAACTTGCCTGTTACTCCAGGTATCTCTTGACTTCCTACTTTTGCATTCTACTCCCCTATGATGAAAACGACACCTCTTTTAGTGCTAGTTCTAGAAGGTCTTGTAGGTCTTCATAGAACTGTTCAGCTTCTTCAGCATTTGTCATTGGGGCACAGACTTGGATTACCATGATATTGAATGGTTGGCCTTGGAAACGAACAGAGATCATTCTGTCATTTTTGAGATTGTTCCCAAGTACTGCATTTCAGACTCTTTTGTTGACTATGATAGCTACTCCATTTTTTCTAAGGGATTCTTTTGCCCACAGTAGTAGATATAATGGTCATCTGAATTAAATTCCCCCATTCCATTCCATTTTAGTTCACTGATTCCTAAAATGTCAATGTTCACTCTTGCCATCTCCTATTTGACCACTTCCAATTTGCCTTGATTCATGGCCCTAACATTCCAGGTTCCTATGCAACATTGTTCTTTACAGTATCAGACTTTACTTCCACACATCCACATTCCAGTCACATCCACAACTGGACGTTGTTTTTGCTTTGGCTCAGCCTCTTCATTCTTTCTGGAGCTTTTTTCCACTCTTCTCCAGTGGCATATTATAGGGCACCTACCAACCTGGAAAGTTCTTCTTTCAGTGTCATATCTTTTTGCCTTTTCATACTGTTCATAGGATTCTCAAAGCAAGAATCAGTCAGTCAGTTCGGTCACTCAGTCGTGTCTGATTCTTTGTGACCCCATGGAGTGCAGCATGCCAGGCTTCCCTGTCTATTACCCACTCCTGGAGCTTGCTCAAACTCATGTCCATTTAGGCAGTGATGCCATCCAACCATCAAGGCTAGAATACTGAAGTGGTTTGCCATTCCCTTCTCCAGTGGACCACATTCTGTCAGACCTCTCCACCACGACCCCTCCATCTTGGGTGGCCCCATACAGCATGGCTCAGTTACATTGAGTTAGACAAGACTGTGGTTCGTGTGATCAGATTGGCTAGTTTTCTGTGATTATGGTTTTAGTGTGTCTGTCCTCTGATGCCCTGTCGCAACACCTACCATCTTACTTGGGTTTCTCTTACCTTGGACGTGGGGTATCTCTTTACGGCTGCTCCAGCAAAGCGCAGCCGCTGCTCCTTACCTTGGATGAGGGGTATCTTCTCAGGGCTGCCCCTCCTGACCCTGAAGGTGGAGTAGCTCCTCTGGCCCTCCTGCACCCACGCAGCCGCTCCTTGGAGGTGGGGTTGCTCCTCTCAGCCGCCACCCCTGACCTCCGGCGTGTGGTAGCTCTTTTGGGCCGCTCCTGCGCTGTCGCAACCTGGCGCTCTCGGTCGCCGCCCCTAACCTCGGGCGTGGGGTAGCTCCTCTCGGCCACCGCCCCTGACCTCGGGCGTAGGGTAGCTCCTCTGGGCTGCTCCTACGCTGTCGCAACCTGGCACTCTTGATTGCCACCCCTGACCTTGGGCGAGGGGTAGCTCCTCACGGCCACGCTTCTGTCCGGTCCGTAGCAGCCGGCGCGCTTCTGTAATTGTGGTTTCCATTCTGTCTGCCCTCAGATGGATAAGGATAAGTTGTGGAAGCTTCCTGATGGGAGGGACTGGCCGTGGGGGAATCTGGGTCTTGCTCTGATGGGTGGGGCCATGCTCAATAAATCTTTAATCCAATTTTCTGTTGATGGGTGGGGCTGTGTTTCCTTCCTGAAGTTTGGCCTGAGGCCAAACTATGGTAGGGTAATGGCAGTAATGGTGACCTCCTTTAAAAGTACTTATGCCAGGACTGTTGTAGTCAGTGCCCCTGACCCATGGCAAGCCACTGTCAACCCACGCCTCCACTAGAGACTCCTAAACACTCACAGGCAAGCCTGGTTCAGTCTCTTGTGGGGTCACTGCTCCTTTCTCCTGGGTCCTGGTGGGCACAAGGTTTTGTTTGTTCCCTCCAAGAGTTTGTTTACCCAGTCCTTTGGAAGTTCTGTAATCAAATCCCACTGGCCTTCAAAGTCAAATTCCCTGGGGGTTCTCAGTCCCTTTGCTGGATTCCCCAGGTTGGGTACTCTGTTGTGTGCCCTAGAACTTTTACAACAGTGTGAGAACTTCTTTGGTATAATTGTTCTTTTAAATATTTCTCTGCAATAAGCAACTTTGCAGCAAGCATAGGAAGGTGTATCTTTGTGTACTTTTCTGATTATCAGGAGAGATTCTTAGAATTGGGATTGCTGGATCAAAGATTATGCCTATTTTTCAGGCTTCTGATGGATATTACCAAAAGGCTCACTAGATGTATGCTGTTTGTTTTGGAAGCCACCACAAGAAAATAGGAAACAACTCAAACTTTCAACACCAGGGAATCAGTTAATGACAGTACATGGTCAGAGTCACAACAAATTATAATGTTGCAGTAGAATTACTGACCCTGAAAGGCATTTATAGTCATTTTAAAGTCACAGAACTAGTTACAAAATAGTCCATATTAAATAAATTTGGCTGCTTCCATTCAATGAAATACTTTGCAACTCTTTTAAAAATGAGGCGGTTCCCTATGTACTGATATGGAAATATCTGAGTGCTGTAGAATGAGATCAAAGAGTAAGTTGCAGAGCAGTGAGTGTGGAAACAAAAGGGTAGATATGTATGTGTCTGATCTTCCCTGGTGGCTCAGATGGTGAAGAATCTGCCTGCAATACAGGAGACCTGGTTTCAACCCCTGGGTTGGGTAGATCCCCTGGAGAAGGGCATGGCAACCCACTCCAGTATTCTTGCCTGGAGAATCCCCATGGACGGAGTAGCCTGGTGGGCTACAGTGCATGGGGTCACAAAGAGTCGGACAAGACTGAGTGACTAAGCACAAAACTCAGCACATGTGTGTGTCTGTGATATGCCAGAATCAGGTGAAGGCAAACTTCAGGGAGGGGAGCTAAGTGGCTGAGAGCAAGTAAGAGAGGGAAGCTCACTTTTAACTGCATATGCTTTTATACCTTTAAATTTTTACAGTGTGAGTTATTACCCGTTCAAACGTTACATAAGATAGGAATGAACCCCAGAATGAACATTATGACACCCATTTTTATTTTTTAAGGCTGATGTATATATCTGCGTGAGAAACATTCTGGTCGTAAATATGACAAAATGTTCGTAGTAGTTATTTGGGAAGGGAATTTGGGGTATCTGGAGGTTTAAAAAAAATCCGCAAATTCTTTCATACTCTTGCCTTCAAAAGGTGAAGCATAAATCCCATCCTAAGTGTAGGATTAACTAGATCATAAAAGGCATTGTTACTTCTTCCTTGTTTTCTTTCTTGGGTCACTCACTCTGGGGACAGTCAGCAACTGTGTCAAAAGCCTGTGCTCTAGAGCCCACATGCCATAACTACTGAGCAACAGCTAGAGAGTAGCCTCTGCTTGCTGCAACTAGAGAAGCCTCACGTACAGCCACTGTGTGCCACAGTGAAGACCCAGAACAGCCAAAAGAAAAAGTTTGATACTGAATGGCATTGAAGTTGCTCACCCTTTGCCTGACCACAGGGAGATCTCAGGAAGTCTTCCCAGCCACCAGACTGGGTGAAAGCCTTGCCTCCTGCCCCATGTCAGACCAAACATCCTCTATCTGGCCTTGTGCAAGATTTATCCTTTCTCTTGATTTGGTTGTTGGTTTCTTGGACAGACACCAAGCCATGGGAGGACAGGTTTCAATTTGGCTTGTTCTCTGCTGTGGCCCTGAGGTCTGTCATACAGCAAATTCTCTGTATATAGATATTAATAATGAACAAACAAACAAACTCAGGAGACCTGAGCAATCTCTTCAAATGCCTGAAGTGCTATATGCAGCCAAAGAGCTCTCTTCTTCTGGCCTATAGAAGGCAAAACTAGGACAAAGTGATGGTCAAGTTTTGGTTCTAAGTCAGGAAGGATCTTCTAGTAATAAAGGCTGCCTGTGTTACTGACCTCAGTTCTTGGAATCTTTAATCAATAGAAATTGATAAGAGGCCAGAGGAGAAATGCAGGCAAAGCTTTACTGGGACTGATGCTGCAGCAGGAGGGAGTGAAAACAAGTAATGGGTTGTCTTGCTTGCTCCCCTCGGTTGGGGTGGGGGAGGGGGTGGGGGGTTGGTAGTGGATGGAAATGAGGGGGTAAGAGGCAATGAGGAAGGGGAAGGTGGGGTAGTGGGAGGTGGGGAGACAGCTGGTCCCTTAAATAAAGTGAAGGTATGGGCGAATTTGTGGGTCAGGCCAGAGGGGTGGCTTAGGTTGGGGATCCCCAACCTCCCGGATCTAATGCCTGATGATCTGAGGTGGAGCTGATATAATAATAATAGAAATAAAGTGCACAATAAACGTAATGTGCTTGAATCATTCCAAAGCCATCCCCCATCTCTGGTCCTGGAAATGTTGTCTTCCACGAAACTGGTCCCTGGTGCCAAAAAATTTGGGGCCCACTGGCTTAAGTGGTCTGCCCACCCCCTGGGTGGCTCCATGTGCAGGGGTCATTCACAGTACCCTGCTTTTGCTCCCTGAACCCCAGAAGTGGCAGTTGGATTTTGGTCTTTTTGTATCTCGTTCACAGTTTGCCCCAGCTGCACATGCACACAGTTATTTCCAGTCCCTTATAGTTTCTTGGTATTCTGTTGCTCAAGGAGAAGTTTGTCCAGGTGCAGGAACTGCAGTAAAGGGTCCCAGATCCCAGCCTGTCTCACCTGCAAAGTGGTAATCGGTGGTCACCAAAGGGTTTTACAAGAAGTCTGGTGGGCTCGCTGCGAGGGATGTGCTGTAGAGAGAATTCCAGACTGAACAGAGGTTATGAGTTCCCAATATCCTAAGCAAGCTGGGCTGCTGGAGAAATCATGAGGGTATCTTTCTGGTGGGGGAGGGGCAAGGAAGTGGATTATTTTTGCACTTGAGGAACTTATTTCTGATCCAGGCTGGCTGAGAAGAGCTGGATGTTTTCACTGGTTCACACTTCCCCATCCCAGCCCCACTTTCTTTCTCAGGCCTGAGGGAGGCTGTGTGGCTGGCACTGGCGACACCTGGTGGCCAGCTGGACTAGGACAAAAGCAACCCCACCATCTACCTGTCCTGTCCATCTGCTTCATAGCTGTCCTATACAGTGCTTGGACTGGAGGAGGCCCTGGATTTTGAGGAATGAATGGATGAATGAACACAGACAGTAAGAGGAAGAAGAGATGCTGTCTTTCTCTGATCTGGAGATCTAAGCAGGTGGACCAACCTGGACTACAAGAGGGGGCCAGACAATTCATCCGCTCAGGGAAGTACAGACAAAACGGCCTCTGCTCTCTCTTTTGCCTCCCTCCTCTGTGCCTGTCCTGTGTCCTAGGGGAACCTATGAGGTAGGGGAAGGGTCTATTATGGGAAAAGGTTAAAGTTAACTATTAATAAAAGTTGCTCCTGCATCTAAGCTTAATTGTCCTATGAAGCTATGAATAGAGCCCCATGGGCTGATTTGGAAGTCCCCGAATAAAGCTCCTTTCAGGGCAAAGACAATGAGGCCCAGGGAGGGCAGAAACCTGCTTAAGGTCCCATAGCCAGAATGTAGCAGGGCCAGGACTCCCAGGTCCAGTTCCTTAGGTCAAATCATAGCATTTGGCCACCTAACATAGAAACACAGAGGAAAGGAACAGTTGGTATGGAGCCTAGAGGGGCAATTACAACAAGCACCTTAGCCTAGCAAGCAGGGCTTTCCCATTACCTTATGACACTCCCCCCCACCCCCAGCACATGCCTTTCCTTTCAACTGAAGAAATGAGTGTGCATCACCTCCCAACCTACCCAGAGCCCTCCTCTCAACCACTCTGCTTTATATCCATCCCTTCCACTGTATGGATGGGCTTAACCTCCCTGAGCCTCAGTTTCCTAATCTGTAAGGGGATTGTTTGCGGTGTGAGAGAGGCTACTAGCCAAATATTTACAACAGTGTTTGGCACAGGGTAAGCATTCAGTGGGTTTCCCAGGGGGCGTTAGTAGTAAAAAACTCTCCTGCCGATGCAGGTTAGACTTAACACATGTGGGTTTGATCCCTGACTTAGGGACAAACCTGGTTGGGTTTGTCCCCTGGAGGAGGGCATGGCAACCCACTCCAGTATTCTTGCCTGGAGAATCCTATGGACAGAGGAGCCTGGCAGGCTGCAGTCTATAGGGTCGCACAGAGTCGGACATGACTGTAGCAACTTAGCATGCACACACACAAGCGTTCAATAAAAATGACAGCTGTTATTGCTGTTGTAATTAAGACCCAGTTTAAGTCCTTCCCACAACTAGATGGAGACATCCTTGAGCACAGAGGGCAGAATACCTTGATTCTGTGTCCAGAGAAGCCCCGGGACACAGAGAAGACCCCTTTTAGGCTCTAGAGGGCATCTGCTGACTGGTTTCTCTTAGCGCCTTGTCTATGTGCTGCTGTCCGAGTCTGGCTTTGCAGCTTTCATTCCTTAAAGCTGTAATGAATCACTTGTCTGGACTGGGTTTGAGGTTTTTCTGATGGATTGAAAGCCAAGAGAGACAAAGTGCTGCTAGAGTACCAAGATGCCATCCCCAGTCCCCCTGGGTGGCACAGGGGGGGGGGGGGACTCAAAACCCCCAGCAGAAGAGCAGGGGTGGGTCCTTAAGGCCACAGAGAAGAAAGCTGGTCCACAAACATAGGTTCTCCTTGGTACCCTTGGGAGGTGGTTGTGCCCTTAATCAGACCCCTCTGAGTAGCTGCTTGAAGGGAACTGGAAGGACCCCTACTTCCTAAGCCCTAGATACTTCCACTTCTCCATGCTCAGGGCCAGTTTATTCTTGGTTGCTCTTCTCTCTTCCTGCACCATGCCAGATCCTTGAGCTTGGAATATGCCCAGATATTAATTCATTTGGGATTCAAGAAGTATTTATTGAATCCCTTCTCTGTGCCAGGCACTTTACCATAGGAGGTTACATTCTGGTTGGGGATGAGGGGTGGGGACAAAGAAGCAGACAGGCAAAATTCCACTTAATGAGTTGTTTTAGGAGTAAGCCTAGGGCAGGAAGGAGGTGACCTCTAAACAGTATGAAGGAAGTTGAGGAGGTATAGTCACCAGGCAAGAGGAACCTGTGTACAGCCCAGGAGGAAAGAGAGCCTTAGCTTCTTTTTTTTTTTTAAGATTTTTATTTTTGATGTGGACCATTTTAAAAGGTTTTGTTGAATTTGTTACACGAGCCCTAGCTTTTGGAGGAGCTACAAGAAGTAAGTTTCAATCATGGGAGGCTTATTAGACATGGGTGCCAGTCTCAGGGATTCTGATTTGGTGGACTTGGGGGTGGGGATCCAGAATCTTCACATTTAACAAGCTCCACTAGTGATTCTACAGTAGGTGGGACTATGGCTCAGCATGTGAGGGAGACATTGTGAAAGACAGGCTAGAGATCGCAGGGACCAGGCTGTGAAAGGCTGGTGGGTCAGCCCGATGAGGTTAGTCTTTATACCAAAGGAATCAGAAGGCCACTGAAGAGCTTTCATCCAGGGAACAACAAGAATCTCTGCAAAGATCCCTCCTCCAGCTGCAGTGTAGAAAGAGGACAGGACTGCTGGCTGATGTGACCTTCCCGCCTTGAGTGGGTGTTGGCCTGAATTGAGAAAAAGGCAGTGGGGCTAGAGAAGTGGCTGAATTTGGGAGAACAGGGGGGTGGGCAGGAGCATCCACAGGACCTGGTAATGGACTGGCTTTGAGATAAGGGAAATAAGGTGGCCAGAGGGCAAGGAAATGGGTGGTGAGGGGCCAAAACCTGGTACAGGAAGTCTGAGGGGTGTGAGGAATCCCTAAAGCCCAGTTCCCATGCTGAATTTATGATTAAGCTGCCTGTCCAAAGCTTTATTCCCTTTCTTGTCCCATCCCTGTCTCCCTCAGGATGAGGACTGTCAAAGAAAAGGGAAGACTGAAAATGAGCAGGACCCTGCGGGGCCTTCCCAGGTACAAGCCCCTGCTTCTTGTTTGGCCTTCCCTGAGTTCCAAAGAGCAGACTCAAGCAGTTATGACTAGAGTAATGAGTCTGAAGGGATATAGACAAAAGTGTGAGTTGTTCTGCAGAAACTTAAACCCCCACCCAGTGGAGGATGATGATGACATGCTGCCCACAAGCATGTAGACTCCAGACTGATTGGAACCAGAAGGCTAATGATTGAGATTCCTGAAGCATCACCACCAGCCATTCAGAAAAATGTTCAGGAGCTGATTATACTCCCTGTGACCTTCACCCCTTCTTGTTACCTTTTAAAACCCTTGCCTGAAAGCTCCTGGGGAGTTTGGGCCTTTTGAATACTAGCCACCCGGTTCTCCTTGCTTGGTGCCCTGCAAGAAACACTGTAATGTCCCTCAGCGAAATCAAGTATCAGTAGATTGGCTTTGCTGCATTTCAAGCAAGAAGACCTGAGCTGGGTAACAAAGGGATTCAGTGTGGAATCTGAGGGGTCAGAGAGGTCAGATCATAGTGTCAATGCCTGCTGCCTGAGGGTAGGGAAGGTACAACCCCTCAGGGACCCCAGAGTCGGGGATACCACACAGCCTGGTGCATCCCTCATCCACAGTAGGACAGAGACCACCAGAGAGGCCTGGCCCGCAGCTGGGTCCATACCCTTCCCCCACCCCTCTGGTGACCTGCCCCAGCAGCTGCCATTCCTGGCACGTTCTGTGCGGTCCCCTCATGGGGCTTGGTTGCCAAGGGCCCAGGCTCTGCTAGATGGCCCTGCTCCAAGCATCCCTCGGCCTCTCCTGCTGCTTGGCTGGCACTGGGAAAGGACCAGGAAGGCAGGCGCTTGCTCCTGCTATAGCGCCCCTTGTGTGGCTGATTTGGGCCTTCCCTGCGGACACGGCCAACCCATCAGAATGGGTCCGCTGACTGGCTGATTCTGGCTCTTATCTCTGTACTTAGGCCCAGAGAATGTGTGCTTTTGCATGCGTCTCCCAGGTGTGCAAAACTGGGCATCATCCTTGAGAGGTTTTCATCCTCACTCCCACATCCAGGCAGTCATGGAATCCAGTGTTTCATTCTGTCTCCCAGTCATCTCCAGGACTCTTCACTGATCCCTGCCCTTACTCAGGTCTGCTAGCATGACAATTAAAGGAATAGATTCCAGGATCAGCACCTTGCAATGGCTTGAGGAAACAATCTTCCCATACTCTACTTTCCCTTAAAATCATATGGAAATAATACTAGTTCATAAAATTGTTGGTAAGACTAAATGAAATAAACTCTCTTCATTACAAAGCAAGTGGTCAATAAATGTCAGATATTTAACACTTCTCTTTGTGTTTCTGGTATATACTCACTAGCCCAAACTCTTCAATGACTTCAGACTGCCCTCAGGATCCCATGCAAACCTTTAGCTTGGCCTGTAAGGGCCTTTCAGTCTCATTTCCTGTCACTTCCCATCCTTTGGCTTTATCACAGATTCCTCTATGCCTTGGCCTATAGACTCTTTCCCATTTTTCCTACCTGCTAAGACTCTCTTTGCCATCTGAGTGGTGGTTTAGCCACTAAGTCGTGTCTGACTTATGCGATCCCATGGACTGTAGCCCGTCAGGCTCCTCTGTCCATGGGATTTGCCAGGCAAAAATATTGGAGTGGGTTGCCATTTCCTTCTGCAGGGGATCTTCCCAACCCAGGGATTAAATTTGGGTCTCTTGCATTGCAGGTGGATTCTTTACTGACTGAGCCACCAGGAAAACCCCAGATGCCACCTGAGACTCATCTCAAAAGCCTGCCTGTCACATACCCTACAATGACCCCAGAGCTTGAACATGCCTGAAACTGGAAGTGTTAGTCCCTCAGTCTTGTCCAGCTCTTTGTGACTTCATGGACTATAGCTCACCAGGTTTCTCTGCCCATGGAAATCTCCAGGCAAAAATACTGGAGTGAGTAGCCATTCCCTTCTCCAGGGGATTATCCATCCCAGGATCGAACTGCATTGCAGTTCAGATTCTTTACCATCTGAGTTCATCTCCTGAACAAAGGACAGTGAAGGAGGAGAGCTGGAGAAACGGCAGGAGGATAATATGGGAGGGGCTGGAATCTCTGAAGGAGGTAGTTCAGCCCTTGGTGTACCAGGGAACAACAAGGGACACATTTTGTGGAAGGGGGCTTCTGGGAAACTCGTCTTGGAGGTCTACCTGCATAAGAACTAAAAGGGATCAATTATCCATATCAGAGAAAGAGAGGGGACCCCCAGCTCCCTATTGGCACCGCCAGGATCATGTCCCTGACTCCAGGTCATCAGAGATTCAACTGCTAACACCAAAGAGTAGCAAAAAAGAGACTACCAAAGTTCTTGGGTATTCTTTCTTGCTACTGCTTTTCTTTTGACCCAAAAGTTTAAAGCTGCTGGGGCTTCTTACTCTGGAGTTTATTGGGCCATGGGAAGCAAGAATCCATCAGAGGGTAAATACAAAGCCAGCCAAAGGCCATTAACTCCTATCTCTACCTAAGTTTTTCCAAATATGGGCTTTTCTCCCTTTACTACAAGATTAACACATGCTCATTTGAAAATAAATCAGAAACCACAGATAAGCAACAGCAAGAAATATTTAATATAATATTTTATCATGTTCTTCAAAACTATGAAAAGTTAAATAACAGACATTCTAAACATTTGTTTCTGTCACTACAACCTGCTGCTGCACAATTTGTAATGGCTGTAGCCTGTTTTGTTGGAGATGGGGAACAGGGGGTGTGCAAGCATATGCCTGCAAACGCGTGTCCCAGAAAGGATGGAGGGTGGCTGGACTGGGAGGGATCACTTTGTGACCCTAGAAGAGTCTTAAATAATTGGAGGGACAATGATAGATGATGGAGGGTATTGAAAATACCAGTGGATGTCCTGGAGGTGAGAGAGGCGCCTGGAAAAAAATTCCTGGTAAGAGGAGGTCAGAGGAAGCTGGAGCACTGCAGAAGGAAGAGGACTAACAGGTTTGGAAGTGCAACCTGCAGGGAGGTGTTGCATACTGGTTTCAGAATCCCAGCAGGACTTCAGATGCCAACCTGGCCCTTTGGTTGCCATAATTTTGAACTGTTAAGGACCTTCTGTCTTCTTTTCCTTGCCTGTAGCAGTATCTTCTTCCCAGAATAGTTGTGAGGGATTTGGTACCTATTAAGCACTCAGTCAATGCTAGCTATTATTATTACCGAGTGCTAAAGATACGGTCCCTTCTGTGCTCTGTGCTCAGTAACAAGAGGCCACTGTTATGTATTACTGGTCCACCACTGGAGGGAGAGGGATCAAAGGAGGCCCGAGCATCTTGAATGTGAAAGCCCCTCAGGAAGCTCCAAGGCCAGAAAGGCCTTTATGATGATTATTAAGCAATAGGCTGAGGCCCAATCCTAAACCTAGCCCCATCACCCACCCCCTCTTTCTCTGGAAGGGGTCAATAGTCCCCCTTGGGCTTTGTCAGGCAAAGTTTAAAGACCAGGAGGGGGACTTCCCTGGTGGTCTGGTGGTTAAGTTTCTGAGCTCCCATTTTAGGATCCCTGGTTGGGGAACTAAGATCCCACACGCCACACAGCAGATAGCATGTAATCTTCAGATACAGGTGTGGACAAAGAAAGAGTGGGAGGTGCTGCTGTGAGCACTGCCCCCTCTCATGCCTCCTTCCCTCCCCAAAGGTGTCTGACAGACTGTGCCTGGAACCAGAGGGGAAAGAGTAAGTTACAGAGGGTCTTAAAAATAACCTTTACTTGCTCCAGAACTCAAGTGAAGGAGCTGAATCAGCAGTAGGAGGGATGAGATTAGACTACAGAGGGATTTTATTTACCTACTGACAGCAGTGTAAGAGAGCCACGTGTGTGTGTGTGTGTGTGTGTGTGTGTCTGTGTGTGTGTGTGTGTGTGTCTGTGTGTGTGTGTGTGTCTCTGTGTGTGTGTGTGTGTGTGTGTGTGTGTCTGTGTGTGTGTGTGTGTGTCTGTGTGTGTGAGTCGCTCGGTCCTATCTGACTCTTTGTGACCCCATGGACTGTAGCCCCCCAGGCTCCTCTGTCCATGGGATTCTCCAAACAAGAATACTGGAGTGGGTAGTCATTCCCTGCTCCTTGGAGATGGGGAACAGGGGGTGTGCAAGCATATGCCTGCAAACGCGTGTCCCAGAAAGGATGGAGGGTGGCTCCAGAGGATCTTCCTGACCCAAGGATCAAACCCAGGTCTCCTGCATTGCGGGCAGATTCTTTACCATCTGAGCTACCAGGGAAGCCGGAGCTACTTACAGAGAGGTTAGAAACCTTCTGTCAGAGACCTGTAAGAATAATAATAACTACCTAGTTAGGTGCCTGGTGCCTGGCACATGAGTTCACCAGATGCTGCAGCAATCCCATTGGGTCAGTGCTATTATTATCCCCAGGTGAAGAAATTGTGTTCAGAGTTGGGAAAGCCCCTGGTGCAGTATTATTCAGCAGAGTAAGTGGCAGTGGGGGCAAAGCCTCCTTCTGGTGGGTGACTTTGCCTCTTGGACACACTCTCAAGGAGGGACTGGGTGGGCTCACTTTTAGAGCCTTCCTCAAGGCCTCTCAAGGATTCTTGTGTTTAATTTGTAGTGTCTGGTAACTCCCATAAAGCTGTGTCATCTTCTTACAGATGAACGTGGATGCTGTTTGTCACCGGCTACCATCAGTGGGGGGCTTCCAATGAGTTACAAATAAGGTTCAGAATCCACTCGGCAGAAATCCCTAGTGTTCTCCCTTCAAGGCCAGGGGCTTTATTCAAACAGGGAGCCATCTTGTGTGGGGTTCTCATCTGCAGGGTAGGAGGTAAGAAGGTGGGAACTGCACAAGCATTGCCCTTCATTTTTTTTTTAAGATTTATTTATTTACTTTATTTTATTTTTTGGATGCACGCTGGGTCTTCCTTGCTGCATGCAGGCTTTCTCTAGTTTCAGTGAGTGGAGTTACTCTTCGTTGTGGTGTGCAGGCTTCTCATTGCAGTGGCTTCTCTTGTTGGGTAGCACAGGCTCTAGACACCCAGGTTTCAGTAGTTGCATCAGTCAGTCTCAGTAATTGAGGCTCACAGGCTTAGTTTCTCCTCAGCATGTGGGATCTTCCTAGACCAGGGAACGAACCGGTGTCCATTGCATTGCAAGGCAGATCCTTAACCACTGGACCACCAGGAAAGCCCCATTTTCTTTCCTTTTTTTTCAGTTGAAGTATAGGTGATTTATAATGTTTCAGGTATATAGCAAAGTGATTCAGTTACTCTTTTTCAGATTCTTTACCATTATAGGTACAAGATGTAGTTCCCTGTGCTATAAAGTAGGTCCTTGTGGTTTATCTATTTTACACATAGTAGTGTGTACCTGTTAATGCCAAATTCCTAATTTATCCCTCTCCGCATGTTCCGTTTGGTAACGGTAAGTTTGTTTTCTATGTCTATGAGTCTATTTCTGTTTTATAAATAAGTTCATTTTAATCCTTTTTTGATTCCACATGTAAGTGATTTCTCTGATATTTGCTTTTCTCTGTCTGACTTACTTTACTTAGTATGATAATCTCTGGTCCAGCCATGTCACTGCAAATGGCATTATTTCATTATTTTTATGGCTGAGTAATATTCCATTGTATATACATCACATCCCCTTTATCCATTCATTCAACCTGAAGGACATTCAGGTTGCTTCCATGTCTTGGCTATTGTAAATAGTACTGCTCTGAACACTGGGGTATGGGTATCTTTTCAAATTAGAGCTTCTGACTTTTCTGGATATATGCCTAGGAGTAGGATTGCTCATATGATAACTCTCTCTTTTTTTTTTTAGTTTTTCAAGGAATCTCCATGCTATTTTCCATAGCGGTTGTACCAATGTAACTCCCACCAACAGTGTAGGAGGGGTCATTCATTCTCTTTTTTGGGGGCGGGGGTCATTCATTCTTGATTTTGTAATTTTCACACTTGGGATTCCCATCTGTCTACAACCCCATTTTTATAAATAAAGACGCCAGCTTGAGAGATATAGACATGCAGGTGTCCGAGCATAAAATACAAGTGGCCAAAAAGCATACGAAAAGGTATACCTCACCCATTTGTGATGAGGGATGTTGTTGGGTGTAGGGAATCATGTGGTCTTATTTACTAATACTGTTGGTAGAGAGTGTAAATCTTATGGCCTCCTTAGCAAATAATCTGGCAATACCTACTGAAAATTTAAATTTGCATATCCTTTCATCCGCTAATAATACATCTAGGATTTATCCTACAAACGTGTCAAGAAAAATTAATTTTTCTTAATTTTTAAAATTAATTTTTAAAAATTAATTTTTCCTTAATTTTCTCCCTCAATAAGGGATTAATTAAATTACCTATGATAGAATCCTTATTATGAAAGATTCTACAGTCTTTAAAAAGAAAAGTATAGTTCTGAATGTAACATGTAAAGATATCCCTGATATATTGACATGTAAAACAGCAAGTTGGAGCAAAAAATAGTATGCTTCTCTTTATGGAAAGAAAAAACATAATTAAAAAAAAATTATTTGTTGGAGCTCCATTTTCACCCACTTTCCTGGGTTACGTGGGATGTCTTCCTTATATTTGGCACATACTAAGCACTTAATAAACATGAGCTGAGGGGTTTCTCTGGTGGCTCAGTGGTAAAGAATCTGCCTGTCAATGCAGGAGACATGAGTTCCATTTCTGGTCTGAGAGGATCCCACATGCCACAGAGCAACTCATCCTGTGTATCTGCACCACAACTATGGAGCCTGTGCTCTAGAGCCTGGGAACCACGACTACTGAGCCCATGTGCTTCAGTGAAGTGTGTAACCTACAGCCCGTGCTCTGCAACTAGAGAAGCCACTGAAATGAGATGCCCGCTTACCTCAACTAGAGAGTAGCCTGCACAGCAACAAAGATACAATACAGCCAAAAATAAATACTTAAATAAATAAAATTATTAAAAAGAAACATGAGCTGTTATTATAGCGCCACAGTCCTTTTCAGAGTCTCATCCTCAGGGCACTCTTATTCCCTTTACATTCAAATATTCAGCCTCTGGCCCCAGTTAGGGACTCAGGCTGCCAGGACCAACAACCACACATAGAGAGCTTCCAGCAGAAGCCCTAGATACGGCAGAGCAGAGATAAGCCATCTACACTGTACCCTATCCGAATTTCTGACCTGGGAAATCCATGAGCATACTAAATTATTACTTCACTGAATTTTGGGGTAATTTGTTACATGGTTACAGTAACTTTAAACACTCCTTCATTAGGATGTGAGCTCTATGAGGGCTGGGGCTTTATCTCCTTTACATCCTGGTGCCCAGTGTTAGAAGCCAGCATAGGAGCTAGCACAAAATAGCTGCTCCATGAACACTTGTTGAAAGAGATAATTATCTTTCTCATTATTCTCTATAAAATAACTCATACAATTTGTCCTAAGGAGTTAAAGGCTGAAGTGCCCCTTTGCAAGGGTTGTTTATATTTTAGAAGGGAAATTTTGATTCCCAGGAGTAAACCTCAAGGTGGAGATTCTGGGGCTGGGGGAGGGTGTGGCTTACCAAGGAGACCCCACACACATACACAGGTGCATGACTTCCAGTCTGGCTTTGGTGTTGGACATGCTGATCTTACTCAGGCCACCCTGTGAGTGTGACAGGCCATCCATTCCCAGGGGCTGGGCAGTAATTGGAGTAACCCCTTATTCTCAAAGGGTAGTTTGGTTGCAGGATCTGGTCTACAAGATGACAAAGGGGTCTTGGGGAGAAACAGGCAGAGCTGGCGGGGGACAGATGCTTGTCCTGGGAATTCTGGAACTGGATGCTGGTATAGGGGAGAGAACGGCCACAATAGCTCCCCCAACTCACGAGCCCCTGTGCCTGCTTTTCCTATGCCTGGCAAGGCAGCCCTTCTTCACCAAGGCCTGGTACCACCTATGTGTAACTCAGTTTTCAAATGAGAGGTTGTCCCCTCCAAAACTCCTCCCCTGAGCCCCACAGTCTAAATGAGGACCCCTCCTTTGTGCTATACAACTGTCTGTGCTTATCTTTACCAAAGCCTTGGCTTCCTGATGTGGAAATTGTTTACTCATCTTAAAAGTAGTATCTGCCTCATAGGGTGGTTTGGAAGATTAAATGAGAATAAAGTTCAGAGTCAGGGGTCAGTAAAAATGATGACTGTTGTTGTTTTTACTGTTGCTATAGGATTTACCCCAGGGCTTCCCTGATAGCTCAGTTGGTAAAGAATCTGCCTGCAATGCAGGAGACCCTGGTTTGATTCCCGGGTCGGAAAGATCCACTGGGTAAGAGATAGGCTACCCACTCCAGTATTCTTGGGCTTCCCTTGTGACTCAGCTGGTAAAGAATCTGACTGTAGTCTGTGAGACCTGGGTTCTATTCCTAGGTTGGGAAGCTCCCCTGGAGAAGGGAAAGAACTCCAGTGTTCTGGCCTGGAGAATTCTATGGACTGTATAGTCCATGGGGTTGCAGAGTTGGACACGACTGAGTGACTTTCACTTTCACTTTCATAGGGTTTATCCCAAAGAATTAAAATCACCTATATTTTTGTCTTGAGATTACTAATATGGTCCCAAATCAAAAGCAAAATGAGGGGCCATTTCATACCTACTAAGAGACTATTAAAAAAAAAGACAAGCATTGGTCAGAATGCGGAGAAGTCAGAATCCTCTTATACTTCTGGTGAGAATGTAAAATGGTGCAGGTCTTTTGGAAAACAGTTTGTCAGTTATCCAAAACGCTAAACAGAATTTTCATATGACACATCAATTCTACCCCTAGGTATCTACCCAGAGAAATGACAACACAGGCCCACACAAAGACTTGCATGTGAATATTCATAGCAGCCTTATTTATAATAGCCAAAAAGGGGAAACAGCATTTTGGTTGTCAATTAACTGATGAATGCATAAACAAAATATGGCATATCCATATAATAGAATACTATTCAGCAATAAAAAGTAACAAAATATTGACACATGGTACAACATGGATGAACTTCAAAAGCATGCTAAGTGGAACACATATTGTATATAATTTCACTTTCATGAAATGTCCTAAAAAGGCAAATCTATAGTGATAAGAAGTAGATTACTGTTCATATAGGGCTGGGAGTAGGACTAAGGGTTGACAATAAATGGACACTAAGTTTCTTTATGGGGTGATAAAAATATTCTAAAATTAATTTGTGGAGATGGTTGCCTAACTATAACTTATAGAGTAATGGTTGCATAACTTATACAGCTATGGTTGTATAACTACAAATAATGCACTAAAAATCATTGACTTGCACTCTTGAAATGAGTGAATTTGATGGTATAAAAGTTAAATGGCAATAAACTCTTTTTATGAAAAAGGAAAGGATTGCTAGTGACCAATATTTTATTGTAAGTGTGGGAAAATAAGTAAGTGCAAGAATTTTCCTAGAAAACAATCTCTCCATGTATATAAAAATCTAAAACATTCACATCAGTTGACCTAACACTTTTACTTCTAGAAATTTATTCTAAGGAAATGGCTAGTTGGGCAGTTTGGTTCAGTTCAGTTCAGCCTCTCAGTCGTGTCCGACTCTTTGCGACCCCATGGGCTGCAGCAAGCCAGGCCTCCCTGTCCATCACCAACTCTTGGAGTTTACTCAAACTCATGTCCACTGAGTCGGTGATGCCATCCAACCATCTCATCCCCTGTCATCCCCTTCTCCTCCTGCCTTCAATCTTTCCCAGCATCAGGGTCTTTTCAAATGAATCAGTTCTTCACATCAGGTGGCCCAAGTACTGGAGTTTCAGCTTCAGCATCAGTCCTTCCAATGAATATTCAGGACTTATTTCCTTTAGGATGAGCAGAGACAAGGATATTTCCTGCAGCATTGTTTAGAATATTAAATATTTTGGAAGCAATCCAAATATCCTCTAATAGGGAATTGTTTATATATAAATATGGAAGTATATGTAGCTCTTAAAAAGCATGAGATACAGAAACCCTTTTTCATGAAGATGGTGGCAAAGGCGAAGAAGGAAGCCCCTGCCCCTGCTAAAGTCGAAGCCAAAGAAAAGGCTTTGAAGGCCAAGAAAGCAGTGTTCAAAGGCGTCCACATCCACCAAAAAAGAAGATCCGATGTCACCCACCTTCCTGGCGTCAGCCAAACACTATGGCTCAGGAGGCAGCCCTAATATCCTCAGAAGAGTGCCCCTAGGAAAAACAAACTTGACTGCTATGCCATCAGCAGATTCCCCCTCACCACCGAGTCAGCCATGAGGAAAATAGAAGACTACAACACACGGGTATTCATTGTGGATGTCAAGGCTGACAAGCACCAAATTACACAGGCTGTGAAGAAGCTCTACGACATTGATGTGGCTAAGGTCAACTCCTGATCAGGGCTGATGGAGAGAAGAAGGCATATGTTCAACTGGCTCCTGACTATGATGCTTTGAATGTTGCCAACAAAATTGGGATCACCTAAACTGAGTCCATCTAGCTAATTCCAAATATAAAAGTTTCACTACTAAAAAAAAAAAAAAGAAAGAAAGCATGAGGTACATCTCCATATATTGACATGGAAATATGTTCATTAGTATGTATTTTTATGGAAAATTTTCAACATACACAAAGGTGGACAGACTAGATTACAATAAATTCTCATACCTCCATTCAGTTCAGTTCAGTCGCTCAGTTATGTCCTTTAGGATTGACTGGTTTGATCTTGACATCCAAGGGACTCTCAAGAGTCTTCTCCAACACCACAGTTCAAAAGCATCAATTCTTCAGCGCTCAGCTTTCTTTATGGTCCAATTCTCACATCAGCTCAGTTGGTAAAGAATCCACCTGCAATGTAGGAGACCCCGGTTCGATTCCTGGGTCAGGAAAATCTGCTGGAGAAGGGATAGGCTACCTATTCCAGTATTCTTGAACTTCCCTTGTGGCTCAGCTGGTAAAGAATCTACCTGCAATGTGGGAGACCTGGGTTCAATTCCTGGGTTGGGAAGATCCCTAGGAGAAGGAAAAGACTACCCACTCCAGTATTCTGGCCTGGAGAATTCCATGAACTGTATAGTCCATGGGGTTGCAAAGAGTTGGACACAACTGAACAACTTTCACTTTCACTTTCTCACATGCATACATGATTATTGGAAAAACCATAGCTTTGACTAGACGGACCTTTATCGGCAAAGTTAAGTCTCTGCTTTTTAATATGCTGTCTAGGTTGGTCATAGCTTTTCTTCCAAGGAGCAAGCGTCTTTTACTTTCATGGCTGCAGTCACCATAGTGATTTTGGAGCCCAAGCAAATGAAGTCTGTCACTGTTTCCATAGTTTCCCCATCTATTTGCCATGAAGTGATGGGACTGGATGCCATGATCTTTGTTTTTTGAATGTTGAGTATTAAACCAGCTTTTTCACTCTCCTCTTTCACTTTCATCAAGAGGCTTTTTAGTTCTTCTTCACTTTCTGCCATAAGGGTAATGTCATCTGCATATCTGAGGTCATTGATATTTCTCCCGGCAATCTTGATTCCAGCTTGTGTTTTTATCCAGCCTGACATAGATCCATTACCCAACTTCAATAATTACTATGTCATGGGAAGTCATGTTTCATTATCTTCACTTGTTTATTTCCTGACTCATTTTAAAAGAAATCCCCCCCCAAAAATAAATAAAAATAAAAGAAATCCCAGACATTATTTCACCTATAAAAATATTTCAGTATGTATCTCTGAAAGTAAAAGACCCTATTAAAAACCAAAAGTATCATCCCATTGTGTGATAACCATACTGTCATCCCACTTTTAAAAATAGTAATAAATATTTTAATATCCTCAAGTATCTCGTTAGTGTTCAAATTTCCAATTGTATCATAAATTTCATTTTTAATCACTTGAATCAGAATATAAATAGGGTCCACATGTTGTGATTGATTCATATGCTTCTTAAATACTTTTTAATAGTTTTATTGATATATAATCACATACCATATAATTCATCTATTTAAAATGTAAAATTTAATACATTTTAGTATATTAGAGTTGTTCAAGCATCACAGTCAATTTTAGAACACTCTCATCCCCCAAAGTAACCCTCACTCCTTAGCCCTTACCTCCCAAATCCCCCATCACCCCATATATGCTTTCTGTCTCTATGAATTTGCCTATTCTGGACATTTCACATAAGCAGAATCATACAATCTGTGGTCTTTCATGACTGGTGTATTTTGCTGAACATACTTTCAAGTTTCATCCATGTTGCAGCATGTTTTTATTGCTGAATAATATTTTACTGCATGGGCATACCACATCATGTTTATCTGTTCATCAGCTGATAAATATTTAGGTTTTTCCATTTTTTTACTATTATGAATAATGTTGCTACGAACATTTGCACAAGTTTTTGGTGGGGATTCTTAAATATCTTTCAATTTATAAGTTTCCTCTGTGTGTGTGTGTGTCCTTACTTGCAACTTCTTGCTAAAGAAACTGTGTTGTTATTGTTCTCACAATCTGAATTTTGTGGTTGCATTTCTGAGGTAGTTTTGATCTGCTTCTCTGTCCTTTGTATTTCCTGTTACTACATAGTACGATGTAGAGATTTGATGGCAACACTGCTTCATAGTTGGTATGGTGTACTTCTACCAGAAGGCAAATAGTGTCTGGTTGTCTCTTACTAAAAAATTAGCAGTCATTTACACTCCATGCCTAGATCAATTAATTCATCAGAGGTCACAAAATGCTGATACTTTCTCATTACTACTTAAAATATTAGCTAGACTACTTTTACAAAGAAAAATTTCCCTTCATATACTATTTTGTTAACAGGTGGCATGATACAGTTTTAACAAACAAAAGTACATTATAGAACATCCATATTCATAGCAGCGTTTTTCACAATAGCCAAAGGTAGAATCAACCCAAATGTCCATCAACAGATGAATGGATTTACATACAATGGAATTTTATTGAGCCTTAAAAAGGAAGGAAATTTTGACATGCTATATCATGGTTGATTATTGAGGACATTATGTGAAGTGAAATAAGCCAATCACAAAAGGATAAATACTATATATTCTACTTATTTGTGCTATCTAGAGTAGTCAAATTCATAGAGACAGAAAGTAGAATGGTGGTTGCCAGGGGGTGGCAGAAGGAGAAATGGGAGTTATTCTTTAATGGGTACAGAGTTTCAGTTTTGCAAGATGAAGAAGATTTCTATGGATGGGTGGTGGTAGTGGTTGTATGTAGTAAGTACATTAAGTACAATGTAAATATACTTAGTGCCCCTGAACTGTACACTTAAAAATGATTACAATGGCAATTTTTGTCATGTGCACGTATTTTACTACAATTTTTAAAAAAGTTTTAAGTACATTACAGAATGGAATACTACACAGCAATAAAAAACAATTAATGTTGAGATGTGTAAATGGATCTCAAGGGTATTTTGCTGAGTGAAAAAAGCCAGTCTCAAAAAGGATCTCAAAACTCATACATACAGTATGAGTTCATTTATATATCATTCTCAAAATGACAAAATTACAGAAATGGAAAGTAAATTAGTAATTGTCAAGGGTTAGGCTGCGGTCCATGGGGTCTGGAAGAGTCGGACATGACTGAGCGACTTCACTTTCACTTTTCACTTTTATGCGTTGGAGAAGGAAATGGCAACCCACTCCAGTGTTCTTGCCTGGAGAATCCCAGGGATGGGGTCGCACAGAGTCGGACACGACTGAAGTGACTTTGCAGTAGCAGCAGAGATGTGGAGGTTGATGGTTGGTGGACATGGCTGTAACAGGTACTGTGAAGGCGTTTGGTAGTTTTGGAATAGTTCTGCATCTTGATTCCAGTAGTAGTCACAGTAATCTGCAGATATGATAAAATGACATTAAACTGTATATACACACTGTGCCAACATGAGTTTCCTGGTTTTGATATTGTACTATCATTACGTGAGATGTAACTATTGGGGGAAACTGAATGAAGGGCACTGGAACTTTCAATACTATTTTGCTACTCCCTGTGAATCTGTAAGAATTTTTAAAAATTCATTTGAAATTACACTTATAGAACCACAAAGGTAGTATGAATCCATGTCTATAAAATTTTTTTTAATTTTAAAAAGGAGCTATTATTTATTATTATCTTCAGTTTACATTTGAGAAAACTGATGTCCAGGATAAGGCTGAATTGTCAAAGTTAGCCTGTATCTAACAGACTAACTTTTAGTGGTTAACCTGTTAACCACTACATCATACCATATATATATTTATACATACAATATTTACATTAAAAGATTTGGACAGACACACAGTATTTGTTATGGTAGTTATTTCTAGGAAGGTAGAATTAGAGAAGGTGGCTTTAATTTTCAGCTCTATAGGTTTCTGCATTGTTTGACAATAAATAAAACTTTAAAAATCAGACAAAAATATTAAAAGGTAAAGCAGTAAAGCTACTGAGGCAGCCCCTCTTTCATGCCTCACAATGGATCTGGGTTACCCTACTATAGTCAAAATATTATTCTGAAAGCTAAAGCTTGGCAGGTGAGCCCCCAGCCTCTGTTAGAACGTCCCCTTTCCTCGCCCTGTTTTGTGTTCATCTCTTTGATCATTCTGCCTTTTTTGAGCCCAATCATCCCTCTAAATCTGTGTGGATCCTGGATTGTAGGTGGGGCTGAATGCAGAGGAAAGACCAACCGCTCGGGTTGGTCCCCTGCTCCACTTGGCGGGAGGGCTGCAGCTGCCCCCAGCAGAGACACTGGGACCAGGACAGAGCCACAAGCTGTGAGGAGACCGGCTGTAGATGCAGCTTTCTCACTCGCAGCTGAAGATTCTCGAAACCAGTCCCGCCTCTCAGGTCTCTGGTTCCTGTTTCCCATTGGCTAAATTTTATGGGACCAAGAACCTCTCCAAAAGAATGCTTCTAGGGCATCGTCAAAAATAAGACATTTAAAAAGTGATAATGTTCACGCAGAGCTTTGCCGCCAAATTCCAGTTCTTTCCTGAGAGCCGTGTTAATGTTAAAAGGTCATGAGACAGTACCTAGCATTAAAGTTCGTCTGCTTTCTCCTTGAAACAAAAGCGACTTCAACCAAAAGTTCAGTTTCTTTAATGCAAATTAAAGGGGAAATCAGTAATACTGTCAACGTGGACTGGACACAGTTTGCCTGAAGCCTTTGGGCTGTTCTGACTTCATTTTCTTTATCCACTGAGAGGGAGGGAAGGCAGCAAAAATGTCCTTTAAATCAATGGAGTGATTCAGGGGACCCCATAGAAGACAAAGAATTTTATTTTTCTATTTGGTTTTAATAACAAAAGAAAATCATTTTTTTATCTTGCCCATCCCTGAGTCTTGCGGAACCTTAGTTCCCCAGACCAGGGGTGGAACCTGTGGCCTTTGTGGTGAAAGCTCCAGGTCCTAACCACTGGACTGCCAGGGAATCTCCATGTTCATTATTTTAAAACGTAAATAATATAGAGGAGTATGTAAAGCAAAAAGTGCAAGTGCCTTCCCTTCAAGTAATTCCCCAGGAATAATTAAGTTAAAAATTTGGTCTTCATCTGTTCAGATATTTTCCCATGCACATTCTAACACATATACAGATGTAACCAGAATTTCATAAAGATGAAAAAAACTTCTATTCAGGTATTTGTCACGCATGTGCCTGGTGGTTCAGTGGCTAAGATTCCAGGCTTCCAGTGCAGGGGATCCAGGTTTGATCCCTGGCCAGGGAACTAGATCCCACATGCTGCGACCAAGAAAGACTCTGCATGTCAAAACTAAAGACCCCACAGCTTAGACCTGGTGCAGTCAAATAAATAAATATTTAAGGAAAAAAAAGAAAGATATTCATTAGAATAAATTGTGCAAATCTCAAGTGTAAGCAGCTCCATGAGTTTTTATTGGACATTTTTTAACCCACAGAAATGGAATTATATCAACTACATTTTGCTGGAGTTTTTGTTTTTTACCTCAACAATATTATGATAGTTCTTCCACAGTGGGACATATGGATTTAATCATTCTTTTCATGGTAGCACAGTATCCTGTAGTATGAATTCAGTGCTGTAATTAACCTTTCTTAATTGGTGAATAGTTAAGACTGTATCCAATTTTTGCTATTTCATGTTATAGATTTTAAAACTTTTCTTTATATAAGAATAATACATGCTCAGTAGAAAACTTTCAACATTTCAGAAATGTTTGACTTAGAAAGCAAAAGTCCCTCATAATCCTCTCTCAGAAACCACCAAGCACAGATGTTATTCTCTTCCCATAGCACATCCATTACCTATATTGTGTGATCTCTACACACTATTGGAAAAACAAATAAGTAACAAATACTATATAACTGTTAGGACTTCCAGATGGCACTAGTGGTAAAGATTTTGCCTGCCAATGCAGGAGACGCAAGAGATGAGATTCGATCCCTGGGTCAGGAAGAGCCCCTGGACTAGGAAATTTTTCTTCTACAGGTAGTAGAGGAAAAACTAGATACTATGAGCAAATTCTAATGAATTGGACAACTTAAATGAAATGAACAAATTCCTTGAAAAACAATGGACACAAGAAGAAAAAAAAATCTAAATAGCCCCATACATATTAAAGAAATTAACTTATTATCAAATTCCTCCTGCAAAGAAAACTCCAGGACTAGATGGCTTCACTGGTGAATTCTATCAAATATTTATTTAAAGAAGAAAAAATAACAATCCTACACAAATTCTTTCAAAACACAGAGGAAGGAACACTTTCTAACTTATTTTATGAGGCCAGGATAACCCTGATATGAAAAGTTGACAAAGATATTACAAGAAAAGAAAAATATAAATTCTTATCCCTCATGAACTTAGATGTAAATATCTGATTAGTCTTTGACAGAGCAATTTCATTTCTAGGAATTTATACCCAAAAGCCCTCAGAGTTGTACAAAGATTAACTACAGAATATCCACTATAGCAATATTTTTGTTGCTGTTCAGTCACTAAGTCGTTTCTCACTCTTTTTCACCCCATGGACTGCACCATGCCAGGCTTCCCTGTCCTTCACCATCTCCCAGAGTCTGCTCAAACTCATGTCCATTGATTCAGTGATGTCATCCCACATCTCATCCTCTGTCATCCCCTTCTCCTCTTGCCTTCAATCTTTCCTAGCATCAGAGTCAATTCTTTGGCGCTCCGCCTTCTTCCTGGTGCAACTGACATTCATACATTACTGGAAAAACCATAGCTTACTAAACAGACCTTTGCCACCAAAGTGGTCTCTGCTTTTTTAAAAAATATATTTTTATATTTCAGTTCAGTTCAGTTGCTCAGTCGTGTCCAACTCTTTGCGACCCCATGGACTGCAGCATGCCAGGCCTCCCTGTCCATCACCAACTCCTAGAGTTTACTCAAACTCATGTCCATTGAGTCGGTGATACCATCTGACCATCTCATCCTCTGTCGTCCCCTTCTCCTCCTGCCTTCAATCTTTTCCAGCATCAGGGTCTTTTCTAATGAGTCAGTTCTTTGCATGAGGTGGCCAAAGTATTGGAGTTTCAGCTTCAGCATCAGTCCTTCCAATGAATATTCAGGACTCATTTCCTTTAGGATGGACTGGTTGGATCTCCTTGCTGTCCAAGGGACTCTAAAGAGTCTTCTCCAACACCACAGTTCAAAGGCATCAATTCTTTAGTGCTCAGCTTTCTTTATGGTCCAACTTTCACATCCATACATGACTATGGCAAAAACCATAGCCTTGACTAGACGGAAGTTGATGATGCTGTGAAAGTGCTGCACTCCATATGCCCCCAAAATAAAAGTCTCAGTGTTTCCACTGTTTCACCATCTATTTGTCATGAAGTGATGGGACCAGATGCCATGATCTTAGTTTTCTGAATGTTGAGTTTTAAGCCAACTTTTTTACTCTCCTCTTTCACTTTCATCAAGAGGCTCTTTAGTTCTTCTTTGCTTTCTGCCATAACGATGGTGTCATCTGCATCTGAGGTTATTGATGTCATCTGATAACAATAACAAAGGGTGCTGTCATCTGAGGTTATTGATATTTCTCCCAGCAATCTTGACTCCAGCTTGGGCTTCATCCAGCTCAGCATTTCTCATGATGTACTCTGCATATAAATTAAATAAACAGGGTGACAATATACAGACTTGACATACTCCTTACCCGATTTGGAACCAGTCTGTTGTTCCATGTCCAGTTCTAACTGTTGCTTCCTGACCTGCATACAGATTTCTTAAGAGGCAGGTCAGGTGGTCTGGTATTCCCATCTCTTGAAGATTTTTCCACAGTTTGTCATGATCCACACAGTCAAAGGCTTTGGCATAGTCAATAAAGCAGATGTTTTTCTGGAACTCTCCTGCTTTTTTGATGATTCAACAGATGCTGGCAATTTGATCTCTGGTTCCTCTGCCTTTTATAAAACCAGTGAACATCTGGAAGTTCACGTTCACATACTGTTGAAGCCTCACTTGGAGAATTTTGAGCATTACTTTACTAGCGTGTGAGATGAGTGCAATTGTGTGATAGTTTGAGCATAGTTTGGCATTGCCTTTCTTTGGGATTGGAATGAAAACTGACCTTTTCCAGTCCCGTGGCCACTGCTGAGTTTTCCAAATTTGCTGGCATATTGAGTGCAGCAATTTCATAGCATCATCTTTTAGGATCTGAAATAGCTCAGCTGGAATTCCATCACCTCCACTAGCTTTGTTTGTAGTGATGCTTCCTAAGGCCCACTTGACTTCACATTCCAGGATGTCTGGCTCTAGGTGACTGATCACACAATTGTGGTTATCTGGGTCCTGAAGATCTTTTTTGTATAGTTCTTCTGTGTATTCTTGCCACCTCTTAATATCTTCTGCTGTGTTATTATTTATGGCTGTGCTGGGTCTTCATTGCTGTGTGAGGGGTTTCTCCAGGTGCTGAGAGCAGGGACTACTCTCCAGTTGTGGTACATGGACTCTAGGGCATGCAGGTCATGCCGGCCCAGCTGCGTTGCAGCATATGGGACCTCCTTGGACCAGGGATCAAACCTGAGTCCCCTGCACTGGCAGGCAGATTCTTAACCACTGGACCACCAGTGTCTCTGCTTTTTAATAAGCTGTCTAGGTTTGTCATACCTTTTCTTCCAAGGAGCAAGCATTTTTTAATTTCGTGGCTGCAGTCACTGTCCACAGTGATTTTGGAGCCCAAGAAAATAAAGTCTGTCACTGTTTCCATTTTTTCCCCATCTGTTTGCCATGAAGTGATGGGACCAGATGCCATGATCTTAGGTATTTGAATGTTGAGTTTTAAGCCAGCTTTTTCATTCTCCTCTTTCATCTTCATTAAGATGCTCTTTAGTTCTTCTTTGGTTTCTGCCATTAGGGTGGTATCTGCAGATCTGAAGTTGTTGATATTTCTCCCAGCAATCTCGATTTCAGCTTGTGATTCATCCACCCTGGCATTTTGCATGATGTACTCTGTATATAAGTTAAATAAGCAGGGTGACAATACACAGCCTTGATGTACTCCTTTCCCAGTTTTGAACCAGTCTGTTGTTCCATTGTTAATATTTATTTATTTATTTGATTGCATCAGTTCTTAGTTGCAGCATATGAACTCTTAGTTGTAGCATGGGGGAATCTAGTTCCTTGACCAGAAATCGAACCAGGGCCCCCCACTTTGGGAGCATGGAGTCTTAGCCACTGGACCACCAGGGAAGTTCCATATAGTAATATTTTTAATAGCAAAAATATTAAGACAACTTAAATGGTCCCCAAAATGTGATAATATGATATGTTTATGATTGAATATACAACCATTAAAATATAATAAAAATATGTCTTGACACAGGAAGATTCACCATATATTGTTTATTTTAAAAGTAAGTTACCTGTAATTAGTCTCCAGCTAATAAAAATAACTGGAAAAAAAAAAAAGTAAGTTACCTGACAACCTAGAGGAGTGGGATGGAGTAGGAGGTGGGAGAGAGGTTCAGGAGGGAGGGGACATATGCATACCTATGGATGATATCATGTTGATAAATGCCAGAAACTAACACAATATTGTACAGCAATTATCCTCCAATTAAAATAAATATTTTTTAAAAAGTAAATTACCAAAAATTTCAGGTGCTTTCACTACACACACACAAAATGAATAGAGAAGTTAACTGTCATGACTGTAATCATGCCATTATGTTTATGTATATCAAATCCATATGTTGTACACCTTAAGTCCATAATTTTTTTTAAACAGGTATATGATGAAATAGTATAATGGCATGATCCTACATTTTCAAAGAAAAATATATATTTATATATAATGGGAAAACACAGAAAGGACAGAAACTAAATGTCACAAATGGTTAATTGTTGGATGATGGGAGTGTAGTAGACTTTTGTTTCCTTCCTTTTGCTTATCTGTATTATTATCTGTATTGCTTACTTCCTTATCTGTATTTCTTGCAATGAAAAATGTAAATTACTTTTTAATACAAAGTATTGTTGAAGAAAAGTTTTAAAAATGTGACCAATGAGCATTTTGCACCTCTCCCATTACAGTTCTTAGGAAGAAAAGATTTAGGACTTTGGAATCTTCCTCTCCACCTCCAACCTAACACCTATCCATCCTTGGCCACTGGACATAGCTTTGCCCTCCTTTGACACTGGATCCATGGTGGCCCTGCCTTATGGGTCCAACCTGTATTCAGTAGGTTAGGCATTACAAGTTTTGCGGCTGACTTATGGCATGACTTTTAGCAAGATCCTTTTCCTTAGGGGCTCCAGTTTCTCCTCTCTTAATCAGTGATCTTTAAGGTGCCTTCCAGACAGAGTAAGAACAGATTTAGAATCAGGAAACCCTGGGGGAGACTTGGGAATGTAGGCATCACCGCCCAGAAGAATATTCCTTATTTGTGTCTTCAGGGTCCCCAACCAGGTAAAAAGCACCTCCGAGACCAGGCTTTATAAAACCAGTCAGCCTTCTATTTCTCTGGTCCTGGTTGCTGGCCTCCACACAGAGTAGTTGCTCCGTGAACTCACTTTTTGCCTCTATCTTTTAAAAGTAATCCCAGAATAGGTTTTCTTTTTAAAATTTAATTGGAGGCTAATTACAATGTTGTAGTGGATTTTGCCATACACTGACATGAATCAGCCATGGGTGTACATGTGTTCCCCATCCTGAACCCCCTCCCATCTCCTTCCCCATCCCATTCCTCAGGCTCATCCCAGTGCACCAGCCCTGAGCACCCTGTCTCATGCATCGAACTTGCACTTGTGATCTGTTTCACATATGCTAAATATACATGTTTCAGTGCTATCCAGAATAGGTTTTCTAAGCTTGCTTTTGATGGTGAGCTGAAAGCAAAGTTGGTTTTATTATTGGAGCACACATTGTGCAAGTTTTTTGCTGAGGTAACAGCTTTATTGCTTATTTGTAACAATTCACCAAGCGGAGCACCTCTCCTGACAAGCCAGTGGCTGAGAGACATTCAAATTGTCACTCACTTGCGGCCTTCGTGGGGAAAACCATCTCAGGGCTGCCGGCGGTGTGCATGTAGAACCATAGTCCCGCAGGTGCCCAGGCTGTTACCACGCGGCTTCCCGAGAGAGATTTGACCAGCCTCTTGACTTGAGGGAAGTCCCAAGCTATGCCACTGTGGAGCTGTGTGACCTTGGACAAGTCCTTTCCTCCTATGGCCCTACGTGCTCTTCCCCGGTCGGTTTATGCTATGGGGACGGTCGAGTGATCTGGAAAACCTTCGCTTTTAAACATTTATTCATCTCAGGTATCACGCCAATCCGAGCCCACAGTCAAGGCAATCAAGGACCACTATTGGCAAACCTCTGCGACCCGCGCCACAAGTCTCGCGAGATCTCTCCTGTGCGCTTCGCGGCGTCATCCTCTCGCCGGCCGCGGCGGCGACGGCGACGGCGACGGCGTGTGAGGTACTCACAGGGGCGGCCCGTATCCCTCCGCCGCCGGCGCGGCCCGGCCCTCCCTTCCCCCGGCCCGCCAATCCCCGCTCTCCCGACCTGCCCCTCGGCCTGGGCCCACCCCGCGCCCCGGCTGCCCCACCCCGGCGGCGCCGCCCGCCCGCGCGTCCCTCGGTCCACCTGCAGCAGGCAGTCCCTCCGGCTGTCCTACCCAGAGGCGCCGGCCGAGCCCGAGGCCTGAGCTCTTGCTCTCCGGCGGAGGGATCCGCGGCGGCTGAGGAGGCGGCGCTGAGCCTAGAAGGAAGAGGCAGCTACCGCGGTGGCGGCGGCGGCGGTGGCGGCGGCGGCTCGGGCGGCAGCGCATAAAGGGGCCGCCGCCGGGTGATGCGGTGACCGCTGCGGCAGGCTCAGGAGCCGAGTTGGCCTCGGCCCTAAGTCCGTCCCGCCCGAACCGCGCTCCGGAACTCCCCATCTTCTCCGGCCGATCCGCAATCACCGAGGCGGCCTCGCGCCCCCTCGCCCCTTCCCCGTCCCTCCCCTGCCCCCGTCCCCGCCCCGGGGCCGCCGCCACCCACCTCCCACGATGGCTCTGAAGAGAATCCACAAGGTAAGAGGCGAGGGATCGGCTGTGTGTTCGGGCAGCTAGGCGGGTCGGCCGAGCTGGCTGCGGCCTGCACTTCCCGCCGTCTTCTCCGCCGGACTCCCGGCTGCTTCGGACCGGGCTGCTGGCGATGGCCCGGCCGGGCGGCCTTCACACCCCACTCCCAGTGATGGCGCCCATAGAGGCCCCGGCGCGCTGTCCGCACTTAGGCCGGAGGTATGCTCGCTGGTTCAGCGTTCCTTCCCGGCCTCCTTTCTAAGGCCCCGCGTGGTATGGAGTCCCAGGGCCTCTCCCCGGCCTGGGACTGCTGTGCCAGAGGGCCATTGTCCGGCTGTGCCAGGAGGGGGTGCTGGAACTGGGGCGTTGGGCGGCCCCATCGACGGAGGTCGAAAGGGCTCTGTGCCCTATCTCCGCCTGTGCACCCCCTATCCCCACCTGCTTAGGCTCCCTCCGCAGAACCCCTTGAGCTTGGGGCCCGTACGAGGAAACGTTTTTGTCCGATCCAGAAATATTTCTTGAGTTCACTTGCCGTTTAGCGGCCGCACGCTTCCGTCCACTCTGCTTGTCCAGAAACTAAGTAGGAAGTTGAGGAAATAAGCATGACTTTTAAGGGGGGAAGTGGAGGGAGAAGCATTTTATTCCTTGAGGTTGCCAAATGTAGTCAGAAACATACTTCAGTTTGTAGGAGTGGATTTAATAGAAGGGGTGTTGTCAAGGATAGAGGTAGAAACCTGAACATTTGAAAACCACTGGAGAGAATTTCACAGGTTTCCTTTTACATTCTCTTCGCAAAATGGATTTTAACGCTTAAATTAGGTGATGTTTTCTGGGAGATCCTTTTAATGTAGAAAGGATTTTGCTAGATTTTTCCAATAGAAAAGATTTCTTTGCCCTTTGAAAGGTTATCTGTAGTTGTCTCTACGGAGGTTTTTCTAATATTGCTTCTAGATTATGGACTTGGCTTAAAGTTTAGGGTTTTTTCCCTTCCCTCTAATATTATAACCTCCTATTATCTCTCACTATCTTTTTTACTTAGGGGGAGAAGCGACACTGATGATTTGTTTCGTGTTTGACTTGGCTACTTGGAGAGGCTGTACTAAATCTCTGGCCAGTGAGAAGTAGATCCTGGGATCCATTCTCTAGGATGGGATGGAGATGCAAGGGGGAAGAGAACTAATTTTCACCTTGCATTAAATTCAGTGAAAATGGAGATTTGGTCAGTTTAAACACTTCAGCTCAGCAGTTGGTCCTGGTTTTATTCTTGATCAAAGACCTTTCCTGTGGAATTAATCCCAGTGGTTATTGTAAATTAGGTTAGATCCTCACCAACTTCTTTTGACTTTGATTTCCATCAAATGAAAAAGGGCAGACTTTAGACAGTAAATCTTGTACTAAAGTGAAGCAGGTTATTTGTTAAAGGAAGCTCATCCTCAAGTAGAGATCTCTTGAACCCTTTTAAGGGGCAGGAGCACACTGAGGACAAGTTATGTAAGTAAATAATAGCATTTTTAAGACTTTAAGGAGTTAATAGATTCTTAAGGACTAATTGAGAAGTTATCAACTTGAAATTATACTTACAGAAGATTGTGCACTTTTAAAACCTGAAGAAGAATAAATATAATGTGCAATCACTTACAGATCAAGAGATATAACGTTTAGTCTCTACTCTTAAGTGATATGTGTGTTATGGAGGTTTTTTTAGAGAAGGAAATAGCACTCAAAACATGCATTTTAATCGTCTTCCTTGCCTTCTTTTGAGATACTGCATATTCGCTAGATTTTCTCTAAAAGATACCTTTATTAAAATTTTAGTAAAAATCAAGTGTCTACCATGATTATTTGAACTTTTAAAACTCACTATTAACCTTTTTTCACCTGGTTTGTAACCTAGAACTGTCCTCAAAGTATGGCTCAACTTAGACTGCCAGGGATTTGAAAAATAAACTTATTTTTGGTGTACATACTGGTCAATAAAATTGTGAAAACAAAATGAAGATTTTTTTCCCCCCAAGCATTTTGTAAAACACTAATTTTAAATTGAATACAGACTTAACCTAGATATGTATAAGACCAGTCCTATCTCACCCTCAGCCCTAGTAATGTATCTGCGATGCAATCCCCTAAAAACAGACTTGGCTTACATAATTGGTCTTAGTCTTGAATCTTCCCAGTTACTGAGAAAGTAGTTCTGTTTAAATACCTCTCAACTTCGGATAGCATGGACTACTGCATCTGGGTTCTAATAAAATTTTATTAAGAACAAATACTTTTGACCAAGGCAGCGTCAGGAATTCTGTGTCTTGTGTTTCATTGACACAGGGTAATAGTGTTCTGTGAATCTCACAGTCCTTTAAATGCCATGACTTTTTTGAAAAAAGCTCTTGATGGATTTTATTTTGATAGAAACTTTAAGGTCGTATATGCTTTAACAGAGTTTACCAAAGAGTTTTCATTTTGAACATCCATTATGGTTCCATGCAGGGTTTGGGACCCTTTGGTATTGTTTGTATCTACACCAAATGGCCCCAGTCTGCTACATTTTGAGGTTTTCTGCTGACATTATGGGTCTTCAGCTTTGATTTTGATGCTTTGAGTGCCTGCCTCTAGCAGCACCACCCCCAGCCTTTTTCCAGTTGGCTGCATCTCATCTGTTGTGGGCTGGGAAACCAGATCACTGAGCTTATTAAAATTATGTCTAAAATAAGATCCAGTAGGCTCTGAGTGAAGAGGGCTTCATGTGTTCTGTGAACTGTGTGGTCTGTTTGACTGATCAGAGACCTTTTTTTTTTTTAACTTGCTTCCTGTTTTTCTTCTTTACTTTTGTTATACAGATGCAGGAGGCTTTTTGTGCTCTTACAGTGCGTCAGCATTGAAATACAGGGTAAATTTCTTTATTTTGAGGAAGAGTAAAAGGCTAAATATCATGAGGAATTGGAGACAGACCAAAGTTAGGATACTAAAAGCTCTTAACAATAATAGTGACTTGTACATTTTAATGGTGTCCTGCTAGATATAATTATATTTGGTATACATAGCTTTAATGCCAGGACTATCACTTGATTTACTGTATTTCTATGATTAAAGCATCTTTTAAGTTTCCTGAAAAGCCCAGTCAGTTAATTTTCCAGTAAAATAAAATTTCAAACTCTGATGGCTAGGCAGGTAACCAAAATGAGAGCAAAGGGAATTGGAGGGAACTAGAAATTCCACGTGCTTTTAGAAGAGGGCAGCTGCTATTCAGCTCCCTCCAAGTGTTGCTTTTGCCAGGATCTGTGCCCAAAGTTACCAGATTTTTTTTTTTTTTTCTTTTTTTTTTGAGGGAAGCCACAAAACCAAATTTTTGGCAACCAATTCAAATTAAAAACAAGGACAGCAAAACCAAAAGACACCTCCACACTTTGTTTGGTAGGTACCAGTTTAATGTATGAATTAAAGTTAACAAAAGATTGAGGTTCAGCAAGTAACCAGGAGCGTAAGGATTAAATCATTTGAACCATACTTTCTGTCTTTTTCAAAGTATTGCTTTATTTAATAGGCATAATTAAGTAGTTTTTTTGGGTAAACTTTTAATTAACTTCTTCAGTGAAGTTTTGTATGGTTATGGTTGTAGGAAAAACCAGTTCAGTAGGTAGATTGATCCCAGGCAGATGCTTACAACTTACTCTTCATTGTAATCTGTTTCATGTTATGAATCATCTTTCTGTAGAGTACATACTTTCAAAATATCTAAGATTGCCAGTTACCAAAGGATGATTTTTAAGGATATGGGAAGGGAGTTGTAATATCATAATAGTACTAGTTTTAAGATTACCTTAAAATAGAAGTGTGATATGATACATTACATTAATCTTATCAGAGGTAAGGATTCAGTTAATCCCAGTCAAAATGATGAAACAAATTAGCAAATAGTCTTGTGGAGTATTTGGAACTTTAATATAATAAGTGGTTGACAGAAGATGACTGAATTAGTTATATATTGGAAAGTAGACATCCCTTCTTACTCCAAAAGATAAACTTCTTGAAATCTCTGGGAAGATTTTTTTTTCCTTTAGAAATGATTCTTTGCTTCACAAGGGTTTGTTGAGTTGAGAAACTTTCTTTGGCTCTTTTGGGTTGCTATTTAAATATAATTTAAACAGCCGTCATTAACTTCATAAATCTGGGGGGGGGGGTGGTGTCTAAAGTCTCCCAAAGTATATTACTGTACTGCTGACTGACAAGGAGGAAGTTTTGACAAAGTCCAATTCTAGATATTTTAGTCCAGAGAGAGAAGGCTGCTAAAATATCCTAGGCATTTCTCAGGATAGGAATACCTGACTCATGCTTGATGCTGCCAGCAACCTTTGCAGCCTCATCCCAAAATTGAAGGAGCACACTTGTTTTTTCTGTAGAAATAAAGTTTTGGTGGTTAGGTTCCCAGGCTAACCTTCAAAAATCATGTTAAAAATATGACATAGAAAAATAAAGTACCATTTCTTCTTCTGTATACACAATCAAGTGAGATTTCAAGTAATAGAATCATAAAATTTTAGCTCTGCATCACATCTCAGAGCTATGGCCTAAAAAGTCCATGTGACTTAGTAGGGCTGGATTAAGAATCTGGATTTCTTGACTGCTCAGTGTCTTTTCTGGCAGGCACTGTACCCTTACACAGTCGTTAGGGGTGTAATCCCAGGGAATGCAATTTTTTCTTTTGTTCAAACAATTGAGTATTTATGCTCTGGAACCAGAAGATTTTACCTTCAGCATCTCTTTTTATTGTTGGAGAGGTGTCCATGAATTCGCTTAAAACAATGCAGTTTTTGTTTTGTTTTTCAGTGTTTTAATTCCCATAAAGCAGAAAAATAAGAAACTATGCAAATTTTGGGTGTTCTATCCTCCATATATCTTTCATCATAGTCATCACTCTTCTTCCCTCTTGTCTCTGGGGAAGCTCTGCTTTTCCCATTGCAAGCTAAGTTTTGCTATACATCCTATTCTTTTGCCGGGTCCTTGCTCTCTAATAATTGTCCCTGCTCTCCTAGTTCTGATCTCTTCTTTGACTCCCCTCAGTATCCAAACTTATCTAAGACTTTCCTCATCATAAGAAAAACAAAAAACAAAAAAACTTTACCTCCTCTCCCCAACTAGAGCTGATTCCTTTCCTTCCTCCTCTTTATCTCTTCCATCTCTGACATTTCAGTGCCAAAATTCTTGACAGAATAGTGTATATTCACTGTTTTGGAACTGTTCAGTAAGGTCATTGATGATTACTTAATTGCCAGATTCAGTGGATACCTGTTTTTATTTAATTTCTGTAACAGTTGATGTGATTATTACTTCTTTCCCTCGGCTTCTGATAAACTGTTTCCTCCTTCTGCATATCTAGTGTTCTAATAAAGTTAGTGTTTCCTAACTTTTTTAGAATAATGTTAAATTAATGTTATTGATGGATATAAACAAGAGTTCATGAAATAATGTATACTTGGATTAAAATTGACAGCACACATGACCCCAGATAAATTAACATATCAATATATAATATCACAAGCACAAAAATAGGGAAATTATTTAGAAACAAAATACATTAAGAGGAAACATTGTTCACTGTCATTTTGCTGTAAAGTAACAAAGAAAGAATGGTATTTTAAGAAAATAAAAGGAATCATCATCAGATGCTGCATTAAATGTGTTACTCTTGAGAATTCCCTGTAGTCCATTGATTAGGACCCCTCAATTTCACTGCTCATTTCACACCTACTTTCACCTGGGTTCAGTCACTGGATGAGGAACTAAGATCCTACAGGCTGCTTGGTGTGGCAAAAAAAAAGATGTTACTCTGTGTTGTTTTCATTACAGTATAATGCAAACATTTGTTTTAAACAGGTGCACTGCAGCAAAAGAAAGAATTAAAATTGCATATTTTGCAATATTCATGCAGTTAGACTACTACCAACATTATTGTCTCATGGATAGACAGGTCACTTAACTTAAAAAAAAAAGTTTTCTTTACTTATGTTTATTTTAAAATAATCTGTTATTTTTGGGTTTAAGAAAGGACTCTGCTTTTCATTTAAAACTTCCATATTCTAGCCCATAGGGGCTCAATTGGTATAGTAGAAATATTAGTGTTTAATATGCTTTGATTAAATAACTTCTCAAATATGTTTGAATTATAATAAGTAAAATAAATCACTGAAGTTAAATAGATAATACCCATGGTTAAATGCTGTTTGTGCATCAGAGCATAGACATAATTTGCTTTGTAGTGTGTAAATTTCTTGAGGCATATTACTGCTTTAAATTAGTGTAAATATGTAGTATTTCTTAAACACATGTATTAAAGATAGGTAAAATTTAGGACAAAAATGTTGCCATCGTTATCCCTGTAGTACATGTTAGCATCTCATAAGAAATACTACTGTAGTTGAAACCATTCTCAGAATTATTTTCCTTTAGTCTTTGTGCTTTTCCTTATGCCTTCTCAACACACCCCCTCCTCCTTCTGAATTCTTATTCATCTTTGAATATCCAACAGACCACTTCTCTGTGAACCATGCCCCAGGCATGCAGGCAATAGGGTTCTACTATAGAACTGTTTCTTAGTATATAGACATGATTGATTATTACCCCCTCTAGACTGAATTCTTCTGGGCAAAGTCCCTGTCTTCTTTATATTCCCAGTACCTGACACATAGTAGGCATTCAGTTTTTGCCAGCAGCGTTTAGTGAATGTTAACAGCAAGTAGTATGGTGGAAAAACTAGTAGAATTTTGGAGCTCCATGTCTACTCAGTCATGTTCTAACCCTGTGTGTGTGGCCTTAGGCAAGTTACTTCACTGATTTTCTTTGGTCTCAGCTTCCTTGCCTATAGAATGAGGATAATGTCACATACCTTGCAAGCCTGTGGGGGATGAGTAGAAAGGAAATATGGACCACATAAAAGATAGTTTTTAATATTAATTACCATTGGCTTAATTGCCCAGTAATGTTGACCTGTGAAATTGGTAGAATCTTGAAATCTTAGATGGTGTCAGTGATGTTTTCCATTTCACTTCATTGCCACCACAGTCAAAAAAAGGAAAAAAATGTACACCCTGATGTTGTAAAAATTATGTTTTATAATACTTCTAAATGGAAAAAGGGACTGAATTCCAAATCTTTTCTTCAGTAAACTTCTAACTACTGTTATCTTAATATATTTCCAGCACATGTGATATTTTTGTAAGCCTAGATATAAGAACAATTTTCTTAACATTATCTTGTAATAGAAGTATCTGCTTCTGTCCTTTGAGCATATAACCACCCCCCCCCCACTTGCACCTGTTTAAATCATAGCACTCCTTCATCAACTTTTTAAGGGCCTATATCAGATTAAAAAATTTGAAATCAAAGCTGAATTTTACAGAAGCCACAGTGATAATAGTTTAGAAATAGATTTCTTAAAATAATAGTATACTAATGGGAGTGAGTGCTTTTCTTTAGATTAAATGTCCTCATGTACACCAGCTGTATCAACTTCATTCAATTCAGTTCAGTCGCTCAGTCGTGACTCTTTGCGACCCCATGAAGCACAGCACGCCAGGCCTCCCTGTCCATCACCAGCTCCCGGAGTTTACTCAAACTCATGCCCATCGAGTCGGTGATGCCATCCAGCCATGTCATCCTTTGTTGTCCCCTTCTCCTCCTGCCCCCAATCCCTCCCAGCATCAGGGTCTTTTCCAATGAGTCAAGTCTTCCCATGAGGTGGCCAGAGTATTGGAGCTTCAGCTTCAACATCAGTCCTTCCAATGAACACCCAGGGCTGATCTCCTTTAGGATGGACTGGTTGGATCTCCTTGCAGTCCAAGGGACTTTCAAGAGTCTTCTCTAACACCATAGTTCAAAAGCATCAATTTTTCGGCGCTCAGCTTTCTTCCCAGTCCAACTCTCACATCCATACGTGACCACTGGAAAAACCATAGCCTTGACTAGTTGGACTTTTGTTGGCAAAGTAATGTCTCTTCTTTTTAATATGCTGTCTAGGTTGGTCATAACTTTGCTTCCAAGGAGTAAGCGTCTTTTAATTTCATGGCTGCAGTCACCATCTGTAGTGATTTTGGAGCCCCCCAAAATAAAGTCTGACACTGTTTCCACTGTCTCCCCATCTATTTCCCATGAAGTGATGGGACCAGATGCCATGATCTTAGTTTCAACTTCATAGGGCTGCTGTAATAAATTACACAGTAAATTACTGAGTGGCTTAAAACAGCAGAAATCTATTCTCTAACAGTTTTGGAGGCCAAAAATCCAAAATCAGCATACCAGCAGAGCCACACACCCTCTGGAAGCTATGTGGGAGAATCCTCCTTCCTTCTTCCAGCTTCTGGTGACTGTAAGCATTCCTTGGTTTGTGGCCACATCTCTTCAGTCTGCCTTCATCTTCACACTACTTTCTCTGTGTGCGGTTTCTCTTTTGTCTTTTAAAAGGATATTTAGGGCCCATCCAGGTAATCTAGGATGATCTTATCTCAAGATCCTTAATTTTAAGTATGTTTACAAAGACCCTTTTTCTAACTAAGGTAATGTTTATAGGTGATAGGAATTAAGATGTGTCACATATCATTTTGAGGAGCATTCAATGCAGTGTACCGTCTAATCCCCAAATTCTAATAAATGACTGTTTTAGATTGTAGTAGCCTTTAGGCTTTTCTGTTTTTAACTTTCTAAAATTCTGAAACAATCTCAGACCTACAGGGAGTTGCAAATACAATACCTAGAACCTCTTTTTCTTTAACCATTTCAGAGTAAGGTACCAACATGATGACTCATCAACCCCAAATACTTTAATGTGTGTTTCTTACAAACATGGACATCAAAATTAGGAAATTTCCATTGAAATATTACTGCAGTCTAATCCTCAGACCCCGTTTAAGTTTTGCCAGTAATGTGCTTTACAGAAAAGGATCCAGTCCATAGTTACTCGTTTAGTTTCCTTCGGTTCCTTAGTCTCTCCTTTGCTTCAATGGCCTTGACACTTTTAAAAGATTAGAGTCCAGTTATTTTGTAGAATGTCCCTCAGTTTGTGTTTTCCTGTTATTTACTCAAGATTAGGTTTAGGTCATGCATCTTTGATAGGAATGTCACAGAAGCATTACTGTTTCCATCTCTGCATCCTATGAAGTGATGCGTGATTTTGGTTCAGTTTTCTTTATTCCATCCTGTCAGGTACTATTCAATTTTAGTTTGACCCATTATGGAGAATTTTCACTTCCATCACTTGATTAAGGGGATATCTACCGGGGTTTCATACTATGAAGTTACTTTTTTTCTCCTTTATAATGAATAAATAATTTGTTCAGAGACACTTTGAATATATGTATGTCTTCTTTTTTTTTTTTAATTTATCTATTGCTGCAAGAGAAAATACCCTAAAACTTAGCTGCTTAGAGCTGGGTGGTTCTGGCTCAGGGTCCCGTGGTTGTTGGTAGATCTCAGTTCTTTATGGGTTGCTGGACTTACGGACTTATTTCCTCCCCACAGATGTTTCTCCCACTGAGGGCTGCCTGACTGTACTTAGGACATAGCACTGGGTTTCCTCAGAGTGATCTGTGAGAGAGAGAGCAGCCAAGTGAAAGCTGTAGTATCTTTTATTAACTTAATCTCAGAAGCAACATACCATGACTTCTATGTTCTGTTGGCCTCACAGATTACCCCCGGGACAATGTGGGAGGGAGGATTACATAAGGGTGTGAATACTAGGAGTTAAAGATCACTGGGAGCCAACTTGGGTACCTCGCGGTTACTCAGAAATTTTAATTTATTCACTTAAAAATTTATATTTGTGTAGACTCATGCTTTTTTTTAATTCATGTGAATTATACTAGTTGACTATCATTTACTGTAATGCTCAACTTGTCCCCAGTTTGCTTTTTTCCCCATCAGTTGAGCACTTCTTTAAGTTCTGGCACAAAAGATGTTTCCTGCTTTTTCTTACACTTTCCCTGCTCTGGCTCTGTAATCATCTAGGTATGCTTTTGGAATCTGTTTCCACACTTTCTCAGTGTAATTAGTGGATGTAGCTAGGGAGTATGTGAATGTGTAGATTTGCTTTTCTCTTTGTGTATCAGAGACCATGAATTCACACTAATGCATCTTAATTCCAGTCCAGTACCATAGGGTTCATCGTGTATTTTTTCTTTTCAATATTGACATTCCTTTTCTTACAGTGAAAAACTTAGCTTTCGTTAATGTAATTACTCATTTGATCAGTTCCTCTGTGTATAATCAACTTCCCATTGCTGTGGCCCACCTGCGTAGATACTGTTCTTTGCTCCCCTCTCTCCTAGGGTTGCCCTTCTTAACTCTGTTCTTCCTGACTTGTACATCCTGCACTGAGTTATGCCTATCCCAGTGTGGATAGCCCCACTATTTTTAAAAAACAAATTAAAATATAGGACTTATGTGACATAAATATTTAGATTAAAAACTGTTTAAAATAGTAGTGCTAGTTGTTTTTTAAAACAGATATGGAAAAATCAAGTCTAGTGACTGACCACATAGCACTTTTCCCAGTTAGACAATATGGCATTTTCTTGTAGCCCTTTTTTGAAAAGACTAAAACCATAATTTTAGTTTAGTGTTATGAAACAATTTTGGTAATTCTAGAAGCCCGTGTAAACTCATCTCCATTCTTAAAATAATTGAAAGCAATAATAATTTAAAATCCTGAAGCTTAATCTTTTATTATGAAAGTTTTAGATACTGATAATGACCAACACCTAGGCACTTATATCCAGCTTAAGATTCAGACCTACCTAATTTAGCTCCAGTGTTAAACATTAATCAAGAACCATGGCTTCTCTTGGTAATTTATGAGCTTGAAATCTTTGCATATATTCAGAAATATTCATGTTTCGCTAAAGGTACATTGTTGTTAGTGATGGGGAATTATTTGTGCAACCTCCTCTACTTTACCCATTATATCAAGGCAGTAATATATCATCACTGAGGTTATAGCAGGTCGGTTTCCTGAGGTTACATACAACATTAATACAAGGCTAAGAAAATTGTTCAAACTTTGAGGAACAAGTAACAATGTATTGGCATTTGAATCATGAACATGACTTGAATCTCAGAGTCTGAGGTAGGACCACCAGTGATAGCACTCTTTTTACTTTTATAATCAGTATTTTCATTATCTTCTAGCTTCTGTTAAGTCCAAAACTATTCTAATTTGTGATCCTATATATGTGACGACTTTCCTTTCTGGAAGCTTACAGATTTTCTTTGTCCCCAGTATTGTGAAATTTCCTGATGTTTTTGGTACGTAGGTCAATTTTCATTTATTTTGCTTGACATTCAGTTGGTCTTTTTGGGTCTGTCTGTGTGGATTTGCTTATTCTGGACATTTCATAGAATCGTACAGCATGTGACCTTTTGTATCTGGCTTCTTTCATTTAGGCAGTGTTTTCAACATTATCCAAGTTGTAGCGTGTATCGGTACTTAATTCCTTTTTCTGACTGAATAATATTCCATTTTATGAATATACCATGTTTTCTTTTTCCATTTATCAATTGATGGGCATTTGGTTTGTTTTAATTTTTTAACTATTAAGAATAATACTGCTGTGAACATTTATCTTCAGATTTTTGTGTGAACATATGTTTTCATTCCTCTTGGATATATACCTAGGAGTGAAATTGCTGGATCATATGGTAATTTTATTTTAAATTTTTAAAATTATTTCCTTCTAAGAGTTTTTTAGCTATAACTCTTATATTTAGATCTTTGATCTGTGTTTTCCAATTTTTAATTTTTGTAAAATACATATAAAATTTGCCATTTTCACTATTTTTAAATATACAGCTCATTGCTAGTAAGTGTATTTGTATTGTTGTACAGCCATTGCTATCTCCAGAATTCTTCATTTTTCAAAAGTTACCTATTAAGCAATGACTCCTCATCTTTCTCCCTAGCCTTTAAACACCCACCATTGTACTTTATTTCTCTATGATTTTGACTTGGTTACTCATGGAAATAGAATCATACAGTATTTCTCTTTTTGTGACTGATTTATTTCACTTAGCACAGTGTCCTCAAGATTCATCTATACTGTCAGAATTTCCTTCCTTTTTAAGGCTACTAAAGTATTCTGTTGTTGTGTATATACCATATTTGCCTATCCATTTATCTGATGTTGGACATTTGGGTTATTTACACATTTTAGCTCTTCTGAGTAATTCTGCAGTCAGCATGGGTGTATCTTTAAAAGACCCTCCTTTCGGTTATTTTGGGTATATACCAAGAAGTGGAATTGCTAGATCATATGGTAATTATTTTTTAATTTTTGAGAAACTACCATATTGTTTTACACAGTGGCTCTACTGTTTTACATTCAGCCCCTGCTCCCCCGCCCCTTGTGATGCACAAGGGTTTCAATTTCTCTACATCCTCACCAGCACTTATATTTTCTGCTTTTGGTTGGTTGGTTGGCCCTCCCCCCCTTTTTTTTTAAATAGTAACCATCCTGATGGAGTGAGATGGTGGTCTTTGATCCATTTTAAGTTAATTTTTGTGTGGTAAGCATCTAAGTTCATTTTTGCATGTGAATATCCAGTTGTCTTAGCACCATTTGTTGAAAAGATCGTTCTTTCCCACACTGAATTGTTTTGGCAGCTGTGTCAAAAACCAATTGGCCATAGATATACGGGTTTATTTCTGGACTCTCAATTCTGTTTCATTGATCTGTATGTCTTTTCTTATGTCAGTACCATACTGTCTTGAATACTGTAGCTTTGTATTAAGTTTTGAAATTAGAAACTGTGACTCCTCCAACTTTGTTCTTTTTCGAGACTGTTTTGTGTTTTTAGATCCCATCCATTCCCTATGAATTTTAGGTTCTGCTAGTTGTTGTGTGTGTGTGTGTTTTGTTTTTTTTTTTATGGCAGTTGGAATTTTGATGGAGATTGTATGGAATCTACAGATAAATTTGGGAAGTATTTGAGCTAGTTTTCCTATATTTTCTATTTTCCATCTTTATCTTTTATCTGTTTTTTGGAAAGACTTTCTCAGATTGTTTGTCTGCTTGCTTGTTTTAAGGATTTTCCTCTTATTTCCTAGAAGCAATAGCTTCTCTTAGCTTTAAGGATATTCATGATAGTTTTTCTTTTAACTTTTTCTTCTCCCTGCATGGTCTTTGCTTTTTCCTGCTTCTTTTTTTCTTCACATTGTTTTGGTCTTTATCTTTCATGTTGAGTGATGTTGAAGATGGCCAGTTTCTTTCATTGTTGTTGTTTATCCTTATTTTAGAATAGGGCATTAAAAAGCTGATTAAAGGGTCTGAGCATATGGGAGTGAGGTTTGGCAACTGTGAAACTCTATGGTTTGCTGGCAGGGCTATTCTCCAGATGAATCACTGATGTCAGTGAGTCATATAGCTCTTTATTTTGTGCCGGTCAAGTTTTTCTTGAGAAGGGTCTTTTCATCTCCTGCCTGGAACGTACAGGTCAAGCTTCCCATGTTTTCAGGACATTGTGTGTATGTTTTCAGGACAAAGTGTGTATGTAAATATTCACTTAACCTTCTGATTTCCATACATCATTCATGCCATTAACTATGCTTAGTGTCTGTGAGTTCTGAGACCTTATGTTTTATCCTCTCTGGAGAACAAACCTCTGGTTTGCTTGGATGGAAAGGACATTCACTGGTAGAATCAGGGAAGTGATCTAGATGTCATTTTTAGTTTTAAGTTATTTTCAGATTTTTACCCATAAACAACATATAATACTGCTTTGGATGTTGTCAGTTTACATAGATGTTATGGAAATGTCTACATTTTAAATAGCATGCATTTTCAATGAATAGAAATATTCCACCAATATATTTTAAAATTTATAGATTCTCCCTATAATAGATATTTTGTTTCCAAGTTTTTATTAGTAAAGATTGCCTTGATGCATGTAGGTGAGAGTTTCTCTTTCTAGTCAGTAGGATTGTTTGGTTGTAGAGAGAGGCTCTTTATTTTTGCAAGATAATGCCAAATTAACTTTTTTCTTTAAAATTTTTCATTATTTTGAACATAATTTTGAACATTATTTTGAACGCTATATAAAGGTACAAAAAAGTGGAGTCGCTCAGTTGTGTCTAACTCTGTGACCCCATGAACTGTAGACCCCCAGGCTCCTCCATCCATAGGATTTTCCAGGCAAGAATACTGGAGTGGGTTGCCATTTCCTTCTCCAGGGGATCTTCCCGACCCAGGGATCCAACCCGGGTGTCCCACATTGCAGGCAGACTCTTTATCATCTGAGACACCAGGTGTCTAATAAATTTCAGTGAAAATTTCAGACATATCCAAACATTCAGTGGTCTACAATATATCACCATGTTTTTTGTGTATATTCTTTTGTGTTTATTTTGTGTTTATTCTTGATTACCCATCATTTTGTGTTTATTCTTGATTACCTCTTCCACCCACCCTTCTGGATTATTTCAAACTCAACCCCAAATGTCATATCATTTTATCTGTAAATAATTCAGAATGTGTTACTTAGAGATAATGCATTGGTTCTCCGTAGGGATAGTTTTGCTTACCAGGTGATGTTTGGCATTGTAAACATTTTTCATTGTCGCAGCTGGGAGGCTACTGGGGACTACTGGCATCTGGTAGATAGAGACCAGGGAGCTACTGAACATCCTGCAATGTGTAGGACAGCCCCCACAACAAAGAATTATCCTGCCCCAAATGTCAGTCATTTCCCAGATTGAGAAATCCTGAGATAAGGAAGTCTGAGGTACATTCAGTGGTTCTTCCTGTATATATTTCTAAACACATGCTGTTGTATTACACAAAGATTTAATTTCTGGGAATTGTAACTCTAAAAGAACAAGCACTTTAAAAGTCATACAAAACTCCTGTGAATCTTAGTATCTTTATGTGACTGATAAAAGTATTGGATATTTACATATTTTTTAAATAGTTCATGAATATTATTTGGTGTTATAAAGAACCCTGGGCAATATAGTGAAATGTCAGTTCTGAAGGGATGTGGATCACTTGAAATAAACTACTTTTGTCATGACGTTACACCTTTTTTGGGCCAGTAACTTTCAGTAGCAGGGTAGTTTGGGGTGGGGGTTGTGTGTGTGTTTGTTTTCCAGTATGTTGCAGGATTAGAAATTGGTATTGTTTTGCTGAGAATTTGCTGTGGTAGTAATTGTTGGAAGGATCTATCATTGAGTCGTCTTATATTTAGAGGCTGCATAGGGATATTTATCAGTTAGTTTTGCTGTATAACATGATTCCAAAACATAAAACAGTAGTGATTTATTTCTTAGGATTCTGGATTGACTTGAAGGTTTTGTTTCATGTGTTATCAGCCAGGGTTATTCTTGTGGCTGTGTTCAGGGTTAGAAGGTCCAAGAAGATCTCTCTCATGTGACTGGGGCCTTGATGCTGACTTGGCTGCAGTGTGCACCACTGTCCCCCAAATGGCCTTTCCAGCAAGAAAGCCTGGACCTCCTGTGTGGTGGCTTAGAGCTGCTGTGGTGGAAAGAGCAGAAAGAAAAGCCGTCAAGTCTCTTCCACCCTAGACTTGTAACTGACGCAGTGTCATATTTGCTTAATTTTTTTTTGGTCGAACAAGATCCAAGGCCAGCTGGGATTCAAAGGGAAAGGAAATAGACTACTTCCTAATAAGAGAAGTGGTATGTTCTTACAGAGAGGGAAAAATTGTTGGCATCCATCTTTGGAGATTATTTACTGCAGGAGAAGTTGTAGTAAGCGTTGTCTTATACTAACATGTTTACTTCTTGGATAAGGTCACTTGTTAAATGCATTTAATTCTGTAGTAGTAGAATTTTGCTTCTTTGGATTCATTAAAAACAGTTCTGAATGGTTGGGTAATACTAAGTTATTAATAACATTTTTTCCAGTTTTAATTCAGAGAAGTTTTTTATGAAGATTTGTTTGGCCAATCAATAGGAGGAGGGAGGAAGGGAAGAGTAGAGGGGAAGGGAAAGGCTTGTTGGATGTGAAATGTAAAAATGTGGTTGTTTTGAGGAGAGGTATAACCATTTACTTGGGGGTTTGTCTTTTCCTGTTAAAATAACCTAAGTTGCTTTGTTTATTTGCTTTATTGAGAGATAATTGACATATAACATTGTGTAAGTTTCTTATACAGTGTGAACTTGATATTTACATAGTGTAAAAAGATTACCACGATAGTGTTAGCTAACACTGCCATCATGTCCCATAATTACTTCTTTTCTTTTGTGGTGGGACCATTTTAAGATCTTCTCTCTTAGCAAATTTCAAATATATAATACAGTATTCTTAACTATAATTGCCATGTGCATTAGATCCCCAGAACTTATTTATCTAATAACTAGAAGTTTGTACTCTTGTTATAGGGACACATAATTTTATACTACCAGTATTATTCTTTCTAAGACTGGCACATAACTCATGATCTTGATAACATAAGGCTGACTAGGCTATGCTTTTTTTTTTGTTTTCTACTTGATTCATAATGTTTTCATACTTTTCCTGTTACCATACCAAAGAACAACTTCTGCCTGCTACCTCCTCTTTGTTAAAAAAGTGCTCTCAGAATCCTCAAGTAACACCACTATAATGACTATATAGGTTAAACATTCTTGGTAGGTTATTTGGTCAGATTTGCCATATCAGAAACTGCTTAGGAGAACTATGCTTTGTTGTTAACATCAGGAATATAAAATGTTTTTGAAGCAGGTAATAGTACCAGACTTTCCTCCAGCCTAACTTTGGATTTGAATTTTCTGTCTGGCCCTCCCCCAATCTTTGCTGCAGACAAAATGGAAATACTTTTATACTGCAAACTTCATCATAGCAAAAAGGAAACTGTTCTTTTCTCTTATTGTCCTGATACTATAGTACCTTCCCCAAGATAGTAGTACATGTTTCTATTATTGTGTAGCATATAGTTGATTAAATGGCATCTCAAGTGATTTTAATGTGGACAGAGAACTCTCCTGTCTCTAGGCTAACCTAAAATGTAACTTTGAAAAGACATTTCTTCAGATATATTCACGCTTTGGTTAATACTGTTTAGTGTCATGTTTTGGAGGTTGGACTGTTCCTGAGAGGTGGACAAGTCATTTTTTATCTGTCTTTATAGTTGTTCTAAAATACAGTGCCAAGCAAGTATGTAGCAAGTCATCTAGCAGAGTACAATTTAAATTTACTTGACTTTTGGTCACATCTTATAGAGATTTTAGTCTGTAGGAAGACTGATTTAACTGTGGATAGATTCATCGTCTTGAACAGGTGGTGCAGTGGTAAAGAATCCACCTGCTAATGCAGTAGATACAGCAGACTTGGGTTCAGTCCCTGGGTCCAGAAGATCCCCTGGAGAAGGAAATGGCACCCCACTCCAGTATTCTTGCCTGGAAAATTCTATGGATAGAGGAGGCTGGTGGGCCACAGTCCATGGGATCACAAAGACTGGGACATGACTGAGCAACTGAGCACACATGCTGATTCATTGTCGTGAACTCCCTGAGTTAGTGTTAGAGAACTCATGAAACAGAAGCTGTGCTTTGGAAGAGTGAAGAGTAAAGTCCATGGAAAGTGTTATTTTTAAGTTTCGAGGATTTACAGTCCTGTGGTGGTTTACTCACTAAGTTGTGTCCGACTCTTATGACTCCATGGACTGTAGCCTGCCAGGCTCCTCTGTCCATGGGATTCTTCAGGCAAGAATGTTGGAGTGGGTTGCATTTCCTTCTCCAGGGGATTTTCCTGACCCAGGGATCAAACCCGGGTCTCCTGCATTGCAGGCAGACTCTTAACCAACTTAACTAAACAAGGGAAGCCCTAGTTAAATAGTATTTATATATTTCACATCTGAGTACCAGAACTTAACCATATGCTACTACTAAAAATAGTACATGTGAATTATTTTAGGGGTATGTGGGGTCTCATGGTTTTATGGAGTATGAGAAAAAGAATGTCGTTTTTAACTCTTTTTAAGGTCCTTGTTGTCCTGCCACTTTTAAGTAGCCTAGAAGCACACCAAGATAGTGATAGCATCATTTATTTCCCCATTTTCTTAGACTTTGGACTGTGGTACATGGTGATTAGTGCCATAAGAGTTCTTTAGGTTTCTAGTTTGCTGTGTAGTTGTTAACTGAGGTGGAATCCACTGGTGTAGATTCTGGTTATTTGAATGCCAAGAATGGAGCTCTTTTCTTAGTATTTCAGTGTTTTCTTCTGAGCTTAGTGCTGAAATTTTTTGGCATATGTAATAAGCACATAGACTCTTCCTATCTCCTTGGCTATATGCCAGGCTCATTTTGGAAATAGAGTGTGGAAGAGCACTGACCACTGCCTCAGTAACTGAAAGGAGAGGTAGTTTCAGATACTGACCGAGACCCTGTGTGGAGTCTGACCTAACCTGACCAACCATCATCAGCTCCAAGAGCAAGAAACCACTACTTGCCTGTTTTGCTTCTGGTACCATTTGTACCTCCTTAATATTTTTGTCCCCTTACTTATTACAGAATTAGTCTTCTGGAAGACTTATGATTTTCCTATCATAACTGTCATTTACTCAGGCACTTTCTACTTTGTCCTTGATTGCCAAAATTCTAAACTTGTTCTTTGTTAGGTATTTATAGGGTCCCGTGGCTGCAGTATTAGACTATTACTGCCTTCTCAAGTGCCTTACTTCATTAAATCTAAGATGCTATCCATTGAAAGATGTAGAAGCAGTGAAGTCGCTCAGTCGTGTCCGACTCTTTTGTGACCCCATGGACTGTAGCCTACCAGACTCCTCCGTCCATGGGATTTTCCAGGCAAGGGTACTGGAGTGGATTGCCATTTCCTTCTCCAGGGGATCTTCCCAACCCAGGGATCGAACCCAGGTCCACCCGCATTGTGGGCTTCTAGGAAACCTGTCTCTCAGCACATTTAAGTGAAGGCTAAAGGTGCATGTGGTGGAAGAGTGCATAGAACATTCCAAGCAAACTGTTCCTGGAGTCTTGAACTAGTTGACATTTAAAAGCTAATTGATTATGAAAAAGCTTTGAAATGAGTAAATGGTAGTTCATATAGGTAAAATAAGGTCTTGAAAAGGTTCTTGATCCTCAGTAATGATCAAAGAATTGTCTTTAATTAGAACATTTTCGTCTAAGTGGTTATTGCTGAAGTGCTCAAAGAAATGAACTCCTTATTCTCCGTTGTTACCCAGTCTCACTCAAAACACCTATTCCATTCACGTTCAGTAATTAAATCTGAATATATTTTGTCACTACAGACTTTCTATTTCCTGGCACTGTAGGTGATTAGGCTGAATTGAACTGGACTTCATCTTGGAAGTTGTTAATGTGCTTTTGTTTATCGTCTCATTTGCCAGTGTTTGAACGCCAGTTCTGCTTGATATTGTGCTAGACATTCATTCATCTACTCATTTAGACATTTGCGTGTCTCTTAAGTTCCACTCTGGAAAATGTAAAGATTATATTATACCTTGTCTCTAATTCAAGGAATTTAGAAGTATTACAGGGGTAGCGTTAAGGGTACACATAAATTTTGATAGTTGTGGATAAAAAATTGATCGTATTACTATACCATATGATACTAGATTTGTATAGTATAGTTAATAGTAAGCTGCTTGGAGAAAGAAGGAAGTCCCTGGGAAAGAAGATTTTTTTTCATCCTAAAAAAGCAGTATATGGACAGTAATCTTTTAAAGTGAAAGTATTTAATGTTGATGTGTTTTAAAATCATAACTGCTATTGTGAAGATAGATGAAAGTGAACTGGGGCCTAGCCTTTTTAAAGCAATTTTTTAACCTCAGATTCATAATTATGTTAATCACATGCATTGTCAGAATTTCATATTGGTTCTCCTTTGTGTGCCAAAACAAATATGAATCCTTATAACTCAGCTGTAATTTATTTTATAGAAATTTCAGGGAATTCACTGGTTGTATAAGCTTTCTATATTTGCAAACTTTTAGTACAACAGATAGAATTATATAAATGACAAATTTTGCTAATATCTTTATATAGCGTATCACTTCCCCTTTAAAAGATACGTGCTTCCTGCCCCCCCCCCCCTTTTTATATAGAAAAAGTATTTTAAGCCAGAAACACATCCGCTATATATTTGATCACTACTGGAAGCTATCAACATTGTCACACAAATAGCGCTTATAAGGATTTCCTGGAACTAGACAAAAGTAACTTCAAACAAACAAACAAAAAAAAAACCTGTCTTTAAAAATTAATAAAAATATGTGATTGCCTTAGAAAGGAAATTTATGTTGTATTAACTATATTTGAAAAGCTATTCATAATGCTCTTTCTCTTACTATAAACATTCTCAAAACATTTTGATCACAATGTTATTAATGTACTTAATACCACTGAACTGTATACTTTAAAATGGAAAAAAAAATGGACAAGATGGTAAATTATATGTTTGTATATTTTACCACACACAAAAAACCACACTGAAGTAATTTATAGTCCAGATTGAGGGGGAGGGGACGACAAGGTATAGATAACTTTAGGACAGTATTAGTCATGTTGGGTAGATTTCTCTATGTCATGTTTAAAAGTCTTTTATTCTACAACAAAAAAAAATTTGGGGGGATAAAAAGTGTTCTTGGTTCCTTCAGACTTATTTCTGACTTTCCCACAGACATTAGGCATTTTGTGAGAATAAAATCTTGGTGGGGAACATGTCATTGGAACAGTGGGCCACAGAAAGAAGCAAAGCCTGGTTCTGTGCCCAAACAATAGTGTTGCCTTTATTTCCCAAATTGATTTGACCCTTAAACCTATAACCAAACCATGCTTTTTTAGTTTTAACTTCATTGTTTTATAGATAAGGGAGTTCTAATCTGGAGAAGTGGAATGACTTGTTTAAAGTTACCTAAAAGCAGAATAATAAAACATCAACGGATGTTAAGGCTTGGGAAAGACTGACTTCTGCCTGTTGCCCCTGCTGATATCAGCAGGAACATAAACAGTTGTAGAATAACCATTATAATCCTTACGAAGCCAATTTTCATTTAACATAATTAATTACACATGAGATGGTTAGTTTCCAGTATTTACAGAAGGCTTGTCAGATAGTGGTGAATGAAGATTCAGATGGCGGATAGTTTCTATCATGTTCATCTCTATGTTCTTAGATGTTGGCAGATGAATTGACCTCTTGGTTAAGCATGCTGTAGGAATAATTTTCCCATCTCTAGGCAGTGATTGGGTTTGCAAGTTCCAGTGTGTTGAACAGTACACTTATTTTTGCCTGGGTGTATGGGTTGAGGAAATAATTTTTAAAAACCCATACATAATCAAAGGCTTTGGTACACAGTTAAGAAAGAGGAGGGGTACTTATTATTTATAGGGCTTCCCTGGTGGCTCAGTGGTTAAGAATCCGCCTGTAATGCAGGAGACACCTGCGGGAGACATGGGTTCAATCCCTGGGTTGGAAAGATCCCCTGAAGAAGGAAATGACAACCCATTCCAGTATTCTTGCCTGGACCATGAACAAGAGGAGCCTGGCAGGCTGTAGTCCATGGAGTTGCAAAAGAGTTGAACACGACTTGGCAACTAAACAACAGCTTGTTATTTAAGTCAAAGGAGTGTTTAGTTGCAAAAACTCATGTGTATACAAGAATGTGGGTATAAATATTTACCAAAACATTATAATAGTGAAAAATAGGAGATAAATATCTGTCACCTAAAGAAAGGAAACACTGTGGTTTAGGCACCCACTAGCAAAATAAACAGTGTAAAAAGGAACAAACTAGATCTTCATGGAAAAATATTAATGTCTTACTATGTTGAGGGAAAAGCAAAGTATAGAAGAATACATGCCATGTAACACTTCTTAAATAAAAGTTTAAAAACATGATAATAAGACTATGTTGTTTATGGACACATAAAAATGTATGTAAGTATGCAAGAGAATGATAAATTCTAAATTCAAGGTAATCATTACTTTGGAGAGGAAAACACTGAGGACTTCTTAAAGATCTAGTTTGATCTAGCAGTGTTTAGATTGCGCTAAGCTGAGTAAAGGTCAGTTTTCATTCCAATCCCAAAGAAAGGCAATGCCAAAGAATGTTCATACAACCACACAATTGAAGTCATCTCACACGCTAGCAAAGTAATGCTCAAAATTCGCCAAGCCAGGCTTCAATAGTACATGAACCGTGCGTGAACTTCAAGATGTTCAAGCTGGATTTCGAAAAGGCAGAGGAACCAGAGATCAAATTGCCAATATCCGCTGGATCATCAAAAAAGTAAGAGAGTTCCAGAAAAACATCTACTTTTGCTTTATTGACTATACCAAAGCCTTTGACTGTGTAGATCACAACAAACTGGAAAATTCTTAAAGAGATGGGAATACCAGCTCAGCTGACCTGCCTCCTGAGAAATTTGTATGCAGGTCAAGAAACAACAGTTAGAACTGGACATGAACAACAGACTGGTTCAAAATTGGGAAAGGAGTACATCAAGGCTGTATATTGTCACCCTGCTTATCATATGCAGAGTACATCATGTGAAATGCTGGGCTGGATGAAGCCCAAGCTGGAATCAAGATTGCCAGGAGAAATATCAATAACCTCAGATATGCAGATGATACCACCCTTATGGGAGAAAGTGAAGAATTAAAGAGCCTCTTGTTGAAAGTGAAAGAGGAGAGTGAAAAAGTTGGCTTAAAACTCAGCATTCAGAAAACTAAGATCATGGCATCTGGTCACATTACTTCATGGCAAATAGATGATGAAACAATGGAAACTGAGAGACTATTTTTTGGGGTTCCAAATTCACTCAGATGGTGACTGCAGCCATGAAATTAAAAGATGCTTGCTCCTTGGAAGAAAAGCTATGACAGCATAGCTAGACAGCATATTAAAAAGCAGAGACATTACTTTACCAACAAAGGTCCATCTAGTCAAAGCTATGGTTTTTCGAGTAGTCATGTATGGATGTGAGAGTTGGACTATAAAGAAAGCTGAGTGCCGAAGAATTGATGCTTTTGAACTGTGGTGTTGGAAAAGGCTCTTGAGAGTCACTTGGACTGCAAGGAGATCCAACCAGTCCCTCCTAAAGGAAATCAATCCTGAATATTCATTGGAAGGACTGATGCTGAAGCTGAAACTCCAATACTTTGGACACCTGATGTGAAGACCCTGATGCTGGGAAAGATTGAAGGCGGGAGGAGAAGGGGACGACAGAGGATGAGATGATTGGATGGCATCACCAACTCAATGGACGTGAGTTTGAGTAAACTCTGGGAGTTGGTGATGGACAGGGAGGCCTGGTGTGCTGCAGTCCATGGGGTCGCAACGAGTTGGACACGACTGAGTGACTGAACTGAACTGAAGCTGAGTAATAGGTTTGTGCTGGATATTTTCTGTAGTCTTAGTTGACTTGAATTTTTTAAAAAGATTATAGACATTAATCTCAAATAAGATTACTACTTCTGCTTATACTCAGTTCAGGGAAAGATTGCTATTGATACATTTTCTTTTCTTTTTTTTTTTTTTAAATGTGGAACGCTTCATGAATTTGCGTGTCATCCTTGCACAGGGGCCATGCTAATCTTCTCTGTATCGTTCCAATTTTAGTATATGTGCTGCCAAAGCCAGCACGCTATTGATACATTTTCATCAATTTGTCTTTAAAATAGAAGGCAGCATTATTAAGAGGGAAATAGAAAATATTGGAGAGCACCAAGGGATTAAGTCTATCAGTACCAGATATAAAAGATTCTATAATTTGCTGTTTTCAGAAATTATAATTTTTTTCAAACTGATCTAGGCTAACTGACCTACTAATATTTCCAGAGTTTTAAAAACTTGTAATTTTAAATATTTTAGCAGTTAATTTTTAAATACCAACTTCAGATATTATGCTGGATACATGAGTTAGCACTTCTGTTGCAACCCTGGTAAGTTAGGAGTAGGGCAGGGGGAATGCAGTACTATGGTAATGACAGACTGCTTGCCTTCAGTGTGTCTTGAAAATGTGGAAAACACCCCTTTCTTGAATTCTTCATTCTGTGCTACCATGTTTTCCTTCACCTTCCCTTCACTTTGAGTCTTGCTGGTAATGAGTTTTCTAGCCTTGTCTTTTGTCTTTGATGCTTAATTCGTCAAACAAAAAGGCAGTCAGGATTTAGTGTACATCACAATTTCCTGGGGGACTTGTTAAAGCGCACCTTGTTAGGCTCTGAAACTGCAGAGTTTCTGGTTCAGTAGGTCTGGTTGGAGCCTGAGAATTTGCATTTCTAATAAGTTTTCTTGTAATAATGATGCTGCTGTGCCAGGGTCTCATTTTTGAGAACTACTACTTATCTAGCTGTTCTTTCTTTGCTATTCATTCATCTTAAAGGAGGTTCAGTTTGATTTCCTGGGCAACATACAGATTCTCAGATATTCTAACTTGTACATTTCTGCTATTTTAGATTCAGACTAAAGAAGCATGATATGATAGAACTTACATAGTAGAACACCATGTCCTTACTCTAATTACATGTTTTCCTTGGATTAGCTACTTTGTATCTTTTTTACATATATAAAATGGGGGATTAGTTTAGATATCTCTTCTGACATTGAATCATAATTTCTGCTTAAATCCTCTCATATCCTGATTACCCACCAAAGACCTTTGATTTGTACAGGAAATTTTAGAACTGTTAATGCTTGACTTTAGAGCCAATTTTTTATGAAAGTAACTATAATCCCTCATTTTCCCATCTTGTTCCTTTTACCATTTGCCATAGGGTAAAACCAAAATGGTGAAACAAATCTGTGTTCCATACTATGTATATTTTGCTTCATAATTGTTAAGACTGGGGAAAGAGGGTTTTTGAAAAATAGATAATATCATTAAGTTTTACCAGTTAACGACCTATTTGAGTATTTGAGGATACAAGGAAAGCAAAGTCAGCATAGCCCTTATAGAACCCCCTCCCCACAGTTAGAAAGCCCTCTTTTTTTTTGCTAGTGCTATAATACAGAAATATTGCAGGCTTAGAGGCTATAGTGTTCTGTTTTCTTTAATGGTGGTCCCTTTTAAAGAAGGGTTAATCCTTTGGAATATAGGTATTAAGATGATAATATATAAGGTATTATAATCATTCCTGTATATCTTTATTGGAAAACATATTCCTGAGCCAGAAAAGATAGTAGTAGGAAATGTATTTAAAAGTTTGAGGATTTCCCTGATGGTCTAGTGGTTAAGACTCCACGATTCCACTGCAGAGGGCAGGAGTTCAGTCCTGGTCAAGAAACTTAAGATCCTGCATGCCACTACAACAAAAAAGTTTGTAGTGAATTAAACTTTACTTGAAAGTAATTAATTGGTATAAGGTTTGGGGGCTGTTTGAACTAAATTAAACACTTGGGAAAGTTTCAGATAATCAAAATTGTTTATAACCCTTAATCTTTAAGAATAATGGTTATACCTAAAAACTAGAGTGTACGGTGTCAAAGAAAAAAAATCTTAATTGAGAACTCTATTAAAATCCACAGTTTATTTCCAAAATAAGACCTTTATCGTAATATTTTTTGAGATTTCAAAGTTAAGACTATAAAGTCTTTTTAGAAATTGAGGATTCTTTGCCTTAACTGTCAAACTTCCCTCCTCCCTTTTTTCCCCCTAAATTTAATTGTACGTACTTTGTCTGTAAGGGCTTCCCAGGTGGCTCAGATGGTAAGAAGTCCACCTGCAATGCAGGAAACCCGGGTTTAATCCTTTGGTTGGGAAGATCCCCTGGAGGAGGAAATGGCAACCCATTTCAGTATTCGTCTCTGGAGAATTCCATGGGCAGAGAATCCTGGCGGGTACAGTCCTTGGGGTCACAAGGAGTCATGGAGTCAGATATGACTGAGTGATTGACACTTTGACTTTCTCTCTATTGCTCTTTCTATAGAGAAGAAGTTTTCCAATAAACAGAAAAATTGCTTGGTTTTGGGTTTTGTCCTAGCTCTACTCTCAATGCCAGTAATGTATGATTTGCTATATGATATACAAGAGAAATCTGAATACTATTTTGGGGGAGATAAAAAGTCAAGGAAATTAATGTCTAGGTTTAAAACCATATGATAAAGCCAACAGCCTAATGTAATAAGGTATTTTTTTCTGCCCAGTGATTTGGCTGGATCAGTGCCTTTAATTTCAAGATTTATCTTTATTTTGTTTTCTTTTTGCCACGCTTGCAAGATCTCAGTTCCCCCAGGCTATGGTAGTGAAAGTCCAGAATCCTAACCACTATACCAGTAGGGAACTCCCTTCAGTTTTTTTTTTCCCCCTTCAGTTTTAATCATAATGCAGGGACATCAGATTTTGTGGTGGTGGTCATATAGTCACTAAATTATGTCCAACTCTTGTGACCCAGTGGACTATAGCTCACCAGGCTCCTCAGTTCATGGGATTTCTCAGGCAGGAATACTAGAGTGGGTTGCCATTTCCTTCTCCAGAGGAGCTTTCCAACCCAGGGATGAAACTTGTGTCTCTCCTGCATTGTAGGTGGTCTTCTTCATTGCAAGTGGATTCTTTACCACTGAGCCACCAGGGAAACCTCAAATTTTATAGCTTCTGTGTTTATTTAGTCTAACTGGATTTTCACTGTTCTAATTACCCTTCAGATAGTCACAGCTTTTTCAGAACTATTTTTTTTTAATCCAAATGTATAGTCAGAACTGGTAAGTTATTTTTTAAATAGACAATAAATATACTTGTTAAAGGTATAAAAGAAATACATGTAGTTTCTATTCTTATCCCCAAAGCAGAGTTTCCTTCTGAAGGCAAATACTTTGAACTACTTTTGTGTCTATTCTTCAGAGATACTGTATGTACAGTATCTTTTTTTTAATTATATAATACTGACTTTTTTTTAATTATATAATACTGACTTATGAAGAGGACAAGGATTTTTTTTTTTTTTCCTTTTAGCTTTTTGAGATGTCATTGGCATAAATTTAAGATGTTCAGCATAATGATTTGACTTAACATGTATCATGAAATTACTATCATGGTAAGTTTAGTGAACATCTATTATCTCACAGGTACAAAATAAAAGGTAAAGAGAAAAATTTTTTCCTTGGGATGAGAACTCTTAGGATTTACTCTGTTAAACTTTCCTGTATAACATACAGCAGTGTTAATTAACCTCTTCTTGCCTAGAAAATTCCATAGACAGAGGAGCCAGGTGGGCTACAGTCCATGTGGTTGCAAAGAGTAGGACACAACTGAGTGCATGCGTGTGCGCACACACATGCACGCACGTGCACACGCACACATATTACAGCCCTACCACTTACTTAAAACTGTTAGTTTGTACCTTTTGACTACCTCACCACCTCCCCTCACTTTTGATAATTGCAGATCTGATCTCTTTTTCTGTGAGTTTGTTTATTTTTGAAGTATAATTGATCTACCACATTATGGTACTGTCTGGTATACAACATAGTGGTTTGATATGTTAAAAAGTGATCACCACCTGATGAATCCTTATATTCAGGTTAGATGAAGTTAGTCAAAAGAAGTAGCTTAACTTTTGTGTTTCAGATCAAGCAAGCTTTCTTAGTTATAGTGACCTGCATTACAAACATTTGGGAATGGGAACTGTACACAGTAGGTTTTATGTTTTTCTCCTTGAGATGGGCAAGGAATCTCTGTTGTAGAGAAATACAAAATTCTCAAATTGAGATGTGAAAGAAAGTAAATATTGTTAAATCTTTACCTCAATCCCAGCACTTAAGAAAAAACAGAACTTTATTTCTATACTTTATGCTTTGTCCTCCAAGCTTACAGATAGGATAAAACAAAATAATTGATGTAATGACTGGTTGAATAAGTAAACTCAGAAGAAGAAACTTACAGAAATACCTGTGTGTTGCAATTTAAAATATTTATTTATATAACTCGATAAGATTTGAAATAATTTTTAAATGGTAGGTTTTACCATTGTAGTTTTAAAATATAATTAAAACTAGTCCTTCCTCAGAGTTTGTTTTTATCTCACATACCAAGCCAAAGGGAAAGGAAATATAGTATGATTTCCTGCTTTGTGGTTTTTAAGGCATCCCCACCCAGTAACAAATCTCAAGTTTGTGGGTTCTTGTGTTAAAATAGCTAAGAAGCTGGCATCTTTTGTAGAGCATGACTACATGTAATTCCATCTCTGATTTCAAAACTTTATGATGGGTTATATCCAGCCACCCTTTGTAATATATCCCTTTTAAAGTTTTTCCTACTACCTTTGGAAGCTTTGTAGTGGATATGAGCTGAAAAAATAATAACAGTATCTTGTCAGATGGTTCTGTATAATTTGGAATATTTATGACTCCATTTATCTGAAGTGTAACTTAATGATTTTGAAGTACAAAAACCAGCTGTTGATCTTTATTGGAAAATAATAAGTGTTTACTTAAAAACAGTTTTTGTGAGACTTCCCTGGCAGTCCACACTCCCAGTGCAGGTGCATGGGTTCAATACCTGGTCCGGGGACTAAGATCCACCACATGGTGCGGCCCAAGAAAACCCAAAGAAACAGTTTTTGTGGTTCTTTAGTATATGATACATGTTTACTTTCCTTATATTTAATACCTATTAAACTCCAAACAAAGCAAAAATTATCTTCTTTTAAAAACATACATTTATATCTAGGAATCCCAAATATTTTATAGATTTCATTAATCTACCTTTCTCTTCTCTGACTTTGAAGGAGTGCTGCTAAAAGCTTTACTGGTGAGACAGAGAGTATTGGTAACAGTGATGGTTTTATTAATGGATAATAGTTATATTTATGTTAAATACATTTCTTTATTCTCTCCTTGAAGGAGTTGAATGACCTGGCACGGGACCCCCCAGCACAGTGTTCAGCAGGTCCCGTTGGAGATGATAGTAAGTATCTAAAAGGAATAATAAAATAAAACATAAAACAGCATAACAGTCTGCCTCTGGTGAACTCTGGTACTAATAAATATATATATCTGCTAAGATTATTTGTATGAAGAGTAAATTATGCAATTTACCTTTATTTGCCCATGAAAGGTGCAGTTTTATGTGTATTCCGTCCTCTTTTGTACTGTATTGCATTTTGAACGTCTTCTGCCAGATGTTTGTGTAGTTGTTCTGGCTTCTCCTTACCTATCCTTTGTCCCTTCTGGGTATTTACCTAAGACAAAATATTCAAGCTTTTGTCTACAGCAAGCTATTGTTCTTTAGTAAGATAATAGTAAGTATGATTGGGGGGGTGTGTGTATGTGGGTCTTTGTATTGACTCATTTGTGAAGACAACTACAACTTACCTTTAATGTCCAGTTTATCTTCTTAATCCTGTTTGAAATAATGTATTGTATCTTACCGTACATGTTGGATAATAATTTTGCTTTTTGTTCCACTTTGTCTCAAGGCAGCTTTTCCCCCTAATACCATCTTTCAGCCTTTTAAAAATAGAGGATATTTGAACAGGCTGTGTAACTAATTCTCACACACAAAAATGCAACATTTAGCAGATAAGGGAAAAGTGGAATATACTCAGAGTATATTTAGAAGCATTTGTGTAAGGGAAGTGTATAGGTTAAGACAGAAAATAAATGAGGTTATATGGGCTTGTGTGTAAAATTAAGTTTTTCCTCATTTTTCTTAAGATTGTTCTTTTGGTTTGCTAAATCCTTAGGAATCAAAGCATAATCCTTGTATAAGGATTGCTTTATAGATAAAACAGATGTTATAAATTATAAGACTAAGTACTTGTTATGAAAAATCCATTTATGTTATGTTTAGATCTGTCGAGTATTATTGAGTATATATAGTATTTGATATCAAACAGGACGGGCCAAGTACTTAAACACATTTCTCATTTAAGGTTCACAGTTCTTTAAGTGATTGGAAAAGAAATTGTTAACTGTTTTAGAGAAGAATCTAGTGAGAACCTTGTGGTGGTTCTTGAAGTAGACTTATTCTCAGATTTTCTGATTCTTGTTTTGTCATTCCATGGTATCATATCCATCTGCATCAATGTGGTCATTCAGTTTTGAAAGAGTGTTTTTATTTCAGGTAAATTCCTCAGAGTTGAGAGAGGCTGATTTTTTTTTTTTTTTTGAGAGAGACTGATTTTTAATTAAAAGTATTTGAAGTCTGGGGATTAGATTTCATTTTTGAAGTTCCGTAGTGTGCTAAAGTAATTTGCCTTTGCTTCTACCGTAGTTGGTACTATTACATTCCTTTCTCAGGTTGAAAAGTGGTTACCCTGGAGAGTTAAACTCCCCCAAAGCATAAGCAATAAGAGAAAAAGAAAAGTAAATTAGACTTCATCAAAATTTAAAAATTAGGTACAGCAAATGATACTGTTAAGAAAGTGAAAAGGTATACCAAATGGGAGAATAAATTTGCAGGTTGTATATATCTGATAAGGCATATTTATCTAAAATACTTTTTAAAGTCTTTATATCTCAACATTATAAAGATAAATAACCCAATTTTAAAATGAACAGACAATCTGAGTAGCTTTTTCTCTAAGATACTCAAATGCAATAAGAACATGGAAAGATGTTCAGCATCATTATCAGGGAAATGCACATCAAAACCATAATGAGGTGTCACTTTACACCCACTAGGATGGCTAGAATCAAAAGGTCAGATAATAAGTATTGATGAAGATGTGGAGAAATTTGAACCATCATACTTCGCTGGTAGAATGCAAAATGGTACAGCCAGCTTGTTAGACAACTTGACAGTTCCTCAAAAAGCAAAACATAGAGTTAACCATATGACCCAGTGAGTTCATTCCTAGGTATGTGTCCAAGAGAAATAAAAACATATATCCCTATAAAAACTCACTCATGATTGTTCATAGAAATTTCATTTATAATAGCCAAAAAGTGAAAACCCCCCAAATGCCTACCAGCTGATGAAGGGATAAATAAAATATGGTGTGTCCATACAGTAGAATATTATTTGATGATTAACAGGAATGAAATATTGATATATGCTACAACATGAATGAGCATTAAAAACATTGTGCTGAAAAGACCTATACTCTGAACACCATAAGATGCTGGTGAAAGAAATTGAAGATGACATAAACAGATATTGTTAAAATGACCACACTGCCCCAGGCAATCTACAGATTCAGTTCAATCTCTTTTGAATAACCAATGGCATTTTTCATGGAACTAGAACAAAACAAATTTCAAATTTTGGAAACACAAAAGACCTCAAATAGCTAAAACAATCTTGAGAAAGAAGACTGGAGCTAGAGGAATCACACTTCCTAACTTCAGACTGTACTACAAAGCTACAGTAATCAAAAATAGTATGGTGGTTGCACACACAGAAAAAAGCATATGGATCAATGTAACAGGGTAGCAAGCCCAGAGATAAACCTATGCACTTAGAGTCAATTAATCTACTGCAAACGGAGCAAGAATATACAGTGGAGAAAAGTGAGTGATACTGGGAAAACTGAAGAGGTATATATAAATGAATGAAATCAGAACATTTTTTCACACCATTTATAAAAATGAACTCAGAGATCTAAATGTAAGACCAAATACTCTAAAATTCCCAAGGAGAAAACGTAGAACACTGGCACAAATTGCAGCAATATTTTTTGGATCCATCACTTAGTGATGGACAAACAAATGGGTCGTAATTAGTTAAAATCTTTTGCATAGCAGAGGAAACTGTAAACAAAACAAGAAGACAACCTGTGGAATATAATATATTTGCAAAATGATGCAACCAACAAGGAATTAATTTCCAAAATAAACAGCTCATACAGCTAGTTATTAAAGAAATGCAAATCAGAACTACAGTGTGGTATTATCTCACACTGGTGAGAATGGCCATCATTAAAAAGTTTACAAATAATAAATGCTGGAGAGGGTATGGAGAGAAAGGAACCCTCCTGCTCTGTTGGTGGAAATCTAATTGGTGTAGCCACTATGGAGAACAGTATGGAGGTTTCTTAAAAAACTAAAAATATGAGTTGCCATATGATTCAGCAGTCCCACTCCGGGCATTTATCTGGAGAAAACTCTAATTTGAAAAGATATATGCAGCCCAGTGTTCATAGCAGCACTACTTAACAATAGCCAAGACATGGAAGCAACTTAAATGCACTCCAGAGGGAGACCTAAGTCAGTGACTCTAGTAGGTATTCTTATATGTAACCAGGGTGGCAGAATATGCAATTAAGATTTAAAATGGTAGGTCTCCAAATGCTTTTTGTTAATTAAATTAATATGGGGGCCTTTTATAGAACCTTTGTTGAAAATACTAGGACTGATCTTAGTGATTCAAAGTAACTTTCTCCTTAGCTACTTAATCCATAAAAAAATTAGTTGGCAGAAGTTAAGAGGAATTTTTCTCAGTACTAATGATGAGTAATCTAAAAAGGAGAGCCTCAGCAATACCTATCCTTTATTTTTAATCCCTAGTAAACAGACTGCTCTTTGTAGCTTCAGGCCCAGTGAGGGGCAAGCCAACCATAGGGGCAGTTCTCATACAGATGGTCAGAAGGAATTTAAGGGTTTGGGCTGACATCCCAGTGGATTTTTGTGTGGCTTTCTAGTCTTCACATTACCTCCTTGCATCAAGAGTTAGCTGGTTTGAGTTGCTCGTGTATATAATCCCATTGACAGCTTCCCTTAGTTTGCTCAGATCCTAGTGTGAATGTTAAGTGCTTAGTAACTTGCTTAGAAGTGAAAACTGGGTTTTTGATCTTTGTGTTGTACTTAGTGGCATCACCTTTGAAACAGAACATGCACCGTTTTTTGCAGTTTGAAGAGAAAATTTCCTTACTAAACAAGTTTATGATTTATTGGGATTATCCCTAGAGTTTGTAATCAAGCTTGGGACTTACAGCATACGTTTTCTTTATTTATTGAGGTACCAGTAATTCAAGATCTACACATGAGAACTCATGGCAATTTTTTTCTCACTGGAAAAAACTAGCATTTCCTAATTTGAGTATTATCTACTTTTAAGTTTACTGTTCTGCTCTATACCAGTTCTATAAAAGAAGTATATTACAGATATTTGTATTGGGGAAATGATATAATCAAAGAATTGAATCTTGTGGTTCTTTTTTACCCTTTGAGGTAAGGAAGTGCCTGTTTAAAAGTGAAACTTTCGGCCTTGTCAAGAATTTTGTCTCCCTGACATGAATTTTTAAGACGTTTTAGCCCAAATACTTTGTTGTTGAGCACCTTATCAGTGTTCTACACCATGCTACTCATTTTTGCTATTCTCAGAGTCCAACTTAATTTAGATTCCTCATCCTGCTCAGGACTCATCATGTTTCATAAATGAACTGAGATTACATGGGGAATAATATGTTGTTATGGTGTAGGTATACTGTAGATATTGCTTGATGGTGACTTTTTGTTGTTCTTTTTTCAGTGTTCCATTGGCAAGCTACAATAATGGGGCCAGTAAGTATTCAGATTAATTTCAGAATAAATAGTTGAGGTAATTCACTCATTTTAACCCAACTTTTTTTGTTATCAACAGAATGACAGTCCCTATCAGGGTGGAGTATTTTTCTTGACAATTCATTTCCCAACAGATTACCCCTTCAAACCACCTAAGGTAACTGGGATATGCAAATTGTTTTTTTATCTACTTTCTACAATGCTAATGAAACCATTTATAAGAAGTTTTCCTTGTTTTGATAGGTTGCATTTACAACAAGAATTTATCATCCAAATATTAACAGTAATGGCAGCATTTGTCTTGATATTCTTCGGTCACAGTGGTCTCCAGCACTAACTATTTCAAAAGGTAATGGAATGGATATTTGATATCAAAATAAAGCCTACTATTTTTTGTGTGTGTTTGTGTCTTTTTTAGGTTACTTATTCTTGAAAGGGCTAGTCAAATTCCTTTTTAAGAGAATGTAGCAATCTCCCTTATTCTTGATCTGGGGTTTAGACCCACTAGAGAGAGTTGAATTTTTAAGCATACATGTTTCTTGGTGCTGTGATTGCTCTCTGTCCATTGTTCTTGCTGTTCAGGCATAGATTAGAATATGGCCCTTGTGAATCCGTTTTTTTAAGAGCATGGTTAAAGTAGAAGCCAAGTAATGTCTTTCCGGCCTTAAGATCCATGAATGGAAAGGATAGATAGTGTTCAGGAATAGGAAAAAAACAGCCCTTGTAGAGGAATGTTTGTACTATAATTATAGATATTAGTTTCTTAAAGGACAAAGTATAGATGAATTCATATTCACATCATTTAAGGTTTTACCTGTTCTTGTCTTTAGGTTTCTATCAAGAACAGAATCATCATCTAAGATAATCAATTTAATGTATGTTTTTATGTGAGCATCTTAGTCTGTGGTATATTGCTGCCTGCACACTGTGTTTGAAAATATGTAGAGAAAGTTGGTTATTAACTTTGTGATGAAAGATCCAGTAGTTCTTTTAAATAAGACCTAATTGTATGAGTAGATTGGAGATTTTTTTATATCTCTGAACTGAATATTATCTTACTTGTTGATTTGAAATTGTATAACCTCTCAACGTCATACTCAAATGAAATCATAAGAGGATTAAATGTTGTCAAAATGCAGTACAATAGGCTACAAGTATGGTAATGGGCCCATCCCATTTCATGGGAAATAGATGGGGAGACAGTAGAAACAGTGTCAGACTTTATTTTTTTAGGCTCCAAAATCACTGCGGATGGTGACTACAGCCATGAAATTAAAAGACCCTTACTCCTTGGAAGGAAAGTTATGACCAACCTAGATAGCATATTAAAAAGAAGAGACATTACTTTGCCAACAAAGGTCCAACTAGTCAAGGCTATGATTTTTCCAGTGGTCATGTATGGATGTGAGAGTTGGACTGGGAAGAAAGCTGAGCTCTGAAAAATTGATGCTTTTGAACTGTGGTGTTGGAGAAGACTCTTGAGAGTCCCTTGGACTGCAAGGAGATCCAACCAGTCCATCCTAAAGGAGATCAGTCCTGGGTGTTCATTGGAAGGACTGATGCTGAAGCTGAAACTCCGATACTTTGGCCACCTCATGCGAAGAGTTGACTCATTGGAAAAGACCCTGATGCTGAGGGGGATTGGGGGCAGGAGGAGAAGGGGACGACAGAGGAGGAGATGGCTGGATGGCATCACCGACTCGATGGGCATGAGTTTGAGTAAACCCCAGGAGTTGGTGATGGACAGGGAGGCCTGGCGTGCTGCAATTCATGGGGTCACAAAGAGTCGGACACAACTGAGCGACTGAACTGAACTGACTGATGATAATGGGCTGATTGGATTGGGAAGATCCCTTGAAGAAGAGAATGGCAACCTACTCCAGTGTTGTTCTTGCCTGGAGAATTCCATGGATAAAGGAGCTTGGCAGACTTCAGTCCATGGAGTTGCAAAGAGTCCAGCATGACTGAGCAGCTAACACATACACACATGATAATGGACTAATATGTTTAACAGATATGAAGAACATATATAAATCAGTAAGAGGAAAAACCTAGATCCCAATAAATGAATGGAAGAAAGGAACAGAATAATCAGGGAGATACAAATTAAAATAAGTACTCATTCTTCACCATTTGGGGCTTCAGTAGTGGCTCAGATGGTAAAGAATCTGCCTACAATGTGGGAGAACCGGGTTTAGTTCCTGGATCAGAAAGATCCTCCAGAGAAAGGAATGGCTACCCACTCCAGTGTTCTTGCCTAGAAAATCCCACAGACAGAGGAGCCTGGTGAACTACATACAAGTCCATGGGGTTGCAAAGAGTCAGACATGACTGAGCAACTAACATTTTCACTTCACCTTTTTAATTAACAAAGATCTTTTTAAAAGGAAACTAAACATTTTTTCTTTTTAAAAGAAAAAGTACATTGAAGTACTTTGTTAAGTAAGTACATTGGAATGATTGCTTATATATGCTACAGATAGATTTGTTTAGTCTGTCTGTATGTATTAGGAGATAAGGGATTTAATCATTAATATTAACACCCTTTGACGCAGTAATTCTAGGCTCATTCCTTTGTACTAAGAAAACAAACCCAACTGCTAAAATCTCTCTGTGCATCTGCAACAATGTTATTTCTGAAAATTAGAAATGACATATAGGTTCAACAATAGAAAAAACACATTCGGTTCTGGCACATGCATTCAAAAGAATATTGATCCTTACAAATAGTGTAGAAAATGGGAAAATACAGTGTTTGAAAAAAGCAGAAAAGAGATAAAATGTTATACGCTGTAACTTGCATTGTATAGAAAGTATATTAAATAGCTAGAAAGAAATAGTTTGGGTATTTGAGGCTGAAATTTGGTACATGAAATTTTTTTTTCCTATCTACTTAAATTTTATCATTTCTTTAATGCATATATTTAGACAGGAGGCAACATAGTTTCATGGTAAAGAACATAGATTCTGGATGCAACTGCCTGTGTTAGGATCTCAGCTCCACATTTTATTGGTTGAGATTTGAGACGGATTAGCTTCTGTATTCCACACTGTTTTCATCTATAGAGTAGGGGTGATAAAAACTATTTCACTATTATTCTGAAGATTAAAAAGCAAAAATGCAGTTAACTGATTCCTTGTAAGCACCCAAATAACTGGGATAAAGGCACTGTTGTAAAAAGTATTGGATATTTGTCATGTTACAATTATGGTAACACTTGTATACCCTTCCACATTAATTTTTTAGAGGCACAAAAACTCTGAGGCTTTAAATTAAGATTTCTGGAATCCTAGGCAAAATATGAACAAAAAAAATCAAGGACCACATTTTAAAAAGTTGTGACCGAAATAATTTTACAGATAAGTGGCCCCTTTTGTTTTTGTAGGCCTCCGTGCCATTCAGCAGAGTCCTTGTGAAAGTATTCATATGCTTGTTGTTCTTGTGATTTCCTGACTTGTTTGCTCTTACTTTATCAAGTAACTGTGGAGATATAAATCTAGATATAAGAGAGGTGGGACTCTGTATGTGAGTGGGTTGGGTGGGTGGATGGTGGTGGGGGGGGGAGTCTGGATAGCTGAAATTGTTACCATAGCTTTTCTTTCTTCCCTTCTGTGCCTAGTGGTGGTGTGTTTTGTTTTGTTTTGTTTTTCAATTATTCTAAGTCATAAGGGCTGTTAATTTATTTGACTTGATATGTTCTGTCTGGATAGCTATCGTTTAAAATAACTACAGTACCATTTTGTTGAATTTGGTTTTATCAGCATACCTACAGTACCATTTTGTTGAATTTGGTTTTATCAGCATACCTTTAGTGTTTTATTTATTTATTTATTTTTCCTTTAGTGTTTTAAAGACTCTTTTGTAAATTAAAGTATGGGCAAGCATTGCTGTGAAAGACCCAAATGCTATGTATGATATAATTATTCTTTAACATATTCTGTTTTTAGGGGCAATAATCTAGAACCAAAATGCCCTCTCTTTGAGTATATAGGTATGGGACCTAAATATACAGAAAACTTGAAACAGGTTAACTGTATCGTAAAGCTACTTGATTATATGGTTTTAGAACTGGAAGTGACTCTGAGTTATGACACTAATGAAAATGGTTATGTACTGATGAAGAATATATATATAAGTGAAAATTCAGTTACTTTAGTAAAGAGTCTCTACAAGCTGTAGAAATAGAAGTTACTCTCTTTATGGAGAAAGAAAGTATAGTATATTATAAGCCAAAATCAGTTTTCTACAAATTAAAGGAACTAAGTAGTGTACTAAAAATCATTTCACTAGATCCAGATAACCATCATCCTACCTTCCTTTCCTGGAAAGAAAGTGAGGAAAATTATTTACTTAAAGCTTATCTTTTTAAAATGATGCAAATGAACTTATTTACAAAACAAACAGATTCATAGACAGAGAAAACAGATTTATGGTTGACAGGGAAATGGGGATGGGAAAGGATAAATCAGTAGGAGCTTGGGATTAATAGTTATACACACTACTGTATATATAAAATAAACAAGGACCTACTGTATAGCACAGGACACTATATTCAGTAACTATATTCAGTATCTTGTAATAACCTGTAATACGAAAGGATCTGAAAACAAATGTGTATGTATGACTGAATCACTTTGCTGTATACCTGAAACTAACACACAACACTGTAAATAAACTATACTTCAGTTTAAAAAAAGAAATCTCTTTAAAGTTGCCTGTTTTAAATAGTTGGACAATAAGTAAAGGGAACTTATACTAATTTGGTAGTGTATCTCATTTTAGGTGAAGAGTCAGTTGTATTCTTGCCAGCTTGATAGGTCAGACAAGTTTCTTCTGTAGTCAATAATTTCATGAACAATCAAAAATCTATAACTCCCTGTTGTCATTTCCAGGAAATACATGAAATCTTTCCTAATTGCTGTTAGAATATTCTGTGCTTGAAGAGGGCATCAGGTGACACACCTGACAGTGGGAAGAGAAGATGTGTTGGGAGTGCCATCTGCCAGGCTTGTGGGCAGCAGGAGTGAAGAGTCAGAAAGCATCTTTCCTGATGTTTTTTATTTTCCATATACTCTTAAGGCAAGGAAATAGCTTTTTTGTTAACAACTGAATGATAAAGGGCATGTAAACTTTCTTTATCTCTCAGAAGCCCTTGATCTCTGTAGGGTAGATTTGATGGGAAAATGAATCAATTCCTTTTCCTGCTGAATTGATGTTTTAGGAGTACAGTGGGCTCTGAATTATTGTCTCTTGCTACAGAACATTAGAGAGAAATAAGATAGCTGAGTTCTGTTAACGTCAGAATAGGAGGATTGGAATTTATTTTGGTATGTCAGAGGCCACTGGATTTAATGTAATTAGTGGCTTTGGCCTCCACTTTGCCTTCAATAAAGGAATATGTAAGTTAACAAATTTAAACAGAGAAAATTGTACTATTGAGATTTGTCTGCCACATTTCAGGTTGTCGTTGAGGAAATGACTGAGATGAGATTTTAAATTGTTACTGAAGATATTTTGAGACTTTTGTTTGAGATATGTCATATCATCTGTAATAGTTGTGGCCAACCCCACTTGGGGACAAGTACCGGCCTCTGTGTTCTTAAACTAAATTGTTTTCAACTAAAAATGAAACAACTCTGTTGCATCTGAATATGGTAACCGCCATCAAGAAAGCAATAATTGTTGGATTTCATAGTTGTCATTTCTTACTGAGAGCATTCAGTAGTGTGGTTGTCTTTAGAATTTTGAAAACCATTTATCCCTGAACATGAGCTTCTAAAAATTGAAATTTATAAGCTGGGGAAAGTCTTATTGGTTTAGGATTTGAAAGACCTGTATTCTATTAATAATTCCACTCTGATTACTCAATAACCAGGGAAATGGGGCAAGACAGTTCACCAGCCTGGGCCAGCTTCCTTACTGGTTCAAGCTTAGAGAAGTCTTAGAATCTTTGTTAATTACTGTTACTGTAAACTTAGGTAGAGCTTACAAACGTGCTAGATATTACAATAAATAGGGTCTTAGAGTTTTCTCTTGTGTTGGCATCTCATATTTCTTTCAGCCTTTTTGCTTTTATCCTCTACTAATTTATATGTTTTTTTCATTCTAGTACTTTTGTCCATCTGTTCTCTGTTGTGTGATCCCAATCCAGATGATCCTTTAGTGCCTGAGATTGCTCGGATCTACAAAACAGATAGAGAAAAGTAAGTATGGTCTCCAGACAGAAGAGCGTCTGATAGGGTGGAGATGTTTGTGTCTAAGGTCTGAGTATGGGTCAGACACTTAAAACAAAGTCCTAATATACTCAGTTGGGGACAGGAAAGAGCAGTATTTGCATCAGGTATCATTATAAGTAGATGATTTTATCTCTGTTTTGTATGATTCCTACTGTCTAGAAGAACTTTTCTACAGTTTATTTTCCAACAGCTTTATGTCTTCTTGGTTTTTGACATGTAAAGATTTTGCATCAAGAGCCCAGTTGTCTTAGGTAGGTATTTATAAATTAATGGGAAAGAGAATTGATGTTCTACCATTAGGAATAATCTAAAAAAGAAAGTAAATAAATGCTACAAGACCCAAAAGGCCCAAATTTCCTTTAAAATAAAACTTGCAGAATTTTCACATTTTAGAATTGTATTATGAATTATTGAAAAGTGGTCAGGGTATCAAAAGATATAGTAAATGAAATGTTGTAATCTTTTGTTTGTTTTGCATATTATTCAATAAGATTGTGAAGGAGATAGATGGGTGAAAATGATTCATTTTCAAAAGTTAAAATATAAAAGATTAAACAGTTATTTGAATTATTGGTTAGAGAGGCATATGGATAAGGTATTTTTAAAAGGAGCTGCAATAAGAATGGGGTATTCTAACAGCAGTTGGGTCTTAGTTTTTTTTCTGTTTCTGAATCTACATAGTATCTATAAGGATTAAAGATCCTTTGCCCTGCTTATTTTATTACTGGAATGTTCTTCTGAAGCAATAAACCCATTCATTTTAGCAACCAAATTGTTAAAATAAGTTCTGCCAGAACTGGTTGTTTTATTGATGCAGGAAAAGTATTATGTCAATTTGATCATTTTTATGTGATTTCAAGAACCATATAATATATACTTATATTGTTTAAAGAACTCCACATAAGTAAAACAAGGGTTGAAAATCATCTCAGAAATAGGTCAATGAAGTAGAGACTGAAGATACGCCAGCAAATGCTGAAATTTAATTAGAATCCTATATAGTGTTTATAGGATATTTCTAATGTTTATTAGAAATTTGGAGTAGGAAGATGGCTTCACTTGAAGTTCTATAAGTTCTTCCCCTCAAGTTACTAGATGGATAATGAATGAACTCTGTTGCTTTCTGACTGACTCCTCACCTGTGTTAAGCCAAGCTTCTCTTTGTGTGTACAGGTACAACAGAATAGCTCGGGAATGGACTCAGAAGTATGCGATGTAATTAAAGAAATTATTGGATAACCTCTACAAATAAAGATAGGGGAACTCTGAAAGAGAAAGTCCTTTTGATTTCCATTTGACTGCTTTCTATGAGCCCACGCCTCATCTTCCCCTGTGCACATGTTTACCTGATACAGCAGTGCTGCGTGTTGTACATACTTGGAACAACAAACTAGAAATACTGTACTTCTGTACCAACATTGCCTCCTAGCAGAGAAGTGTGTGTGTGACAAGCCAGTTCTCCAGGCATAACCTAGATGTGAGACTAAAAGCTTTCCTTATTGACTTAAATTTGGATAACGGCAAGGTGAGGGGTGGTGGGTATGGTGTGTTCTTGGATGGGGAAGAAAAGCTCCACTGACCTGTAGGAGATTGTTTTTTAAGTGAAATCCTATTAAACTCAAAACAGTTACGAAAAGCAAGGTGAAAAACATGAAGCTGTTTCTGTATTCCTTTTATTCCGAAGGACTTACGTCTTAGGTGAAAGTTATGACCAACCAGATTAAACTCTACCCACATCCTGTATTTTAAGGTCTAAGTTTAACTGGTCAACATTTAAATGGATTGGAGCTATTAGTAAGTAACGTGTGATGGGCTTTGCTCCCAACTCTTTTACATCTCCCCACCCTTCAACCTTCATCTTTCAGCCCCTCTTTCTCTCTTCCATATTCTTTGGTTTGTATGTGGTTTCTCAGTTAATACATAGCTAATAGCTCTTATTTTTCTTATGTTTTTAACTGCTTAGGTCTATCTGGATGTAAGGGTGAAAATTCATTTGATGGAAATACTTGTGTATATTTAAAGACCCAGTTGCTCCTCTGGAGCTTGTACGTTCAAGAATGATTAATCTGTGTAATAAACTGATTACTACAGTCATTACATATAATTTGTGTGAATAGGCTTTTTGATTTTAAGAACTTTGTCTAGCTGAGATTAGTGGTGGATTTTCTCCCACCTCTGAAATGTTTTCACTTATACTGGTTGCACTTCAAAATCATGAAACAATTCCAGTTTACATAGTAAAAATTATATCTTGAAAGTAATTTTAGTGAACAAAATAAACACATAAGCTTAAAAGAATTTCCATGAAACATGTGCAGTATTCCAGGAACATGACTGTTACATAAAACATTTGCTTTATATTGAAATTAAGCTGAATTTCACCAAAACCTTGTGACATTCCTTTGGTACATAGGACACAAAACAAAGGCATTGCTGTTTGGTAAGTTAAGCTTCTGTGATTGTGATTGTAAAAGAGCAACATTGACCAAACCTGGGAAACTTGAGCACAATCTTGTATTGGAGAGTCTACATAATTACTTTGCACTAACATTGCAGGATGTTCATCCAATTTTAAATTGTACTGTATGTGGCTTTTTGAAGTCTTCCCTTGACGCTAGTAAAATGTAGTTTGAAACTTGTAAACAACTGTGTTTGCCAGAAACATCATTCATGTGAACTAGGCAAGTTACCGTTTTTCCCCCTACTTCTCCTAATCTAATTGTAAACCAGGCTAGCCTGAAAGCCATGGCTGATGCTCTCTAGCTGTCAGGTTCTTTCAAATGCATCTTTACACTCTTGCACAAAAAATTGAGGAATAAATGTCCACTGCTTTTGGTTTAAAACTTGTTTAAGTTGTCTTATCTCTCAGTGTCACTATATCTCAGAACTAAAGTGTGATACTCCAAACCTTTTAAAGTGCTGGATTTTAGCTGCTGGCTACTTATTAGTATTTCTAGTATCCTTGACTTTGCAAAGAAGGTTTGACTGTTAATAGTTGTGGGTAAAGGAGTTAGAATTGAGCTCTAACCTAGAATTACCCTCATTCTCAGTATCATGGGTAAGTGGGAATTCAATTTTTGACTGTTGACCATGGATTAGTTGCGCAGATCCTGAAAGCCTCATTCTGTGGTCATCTTAGAGACCAGCCAGCTTATTACCATTTATTAGGCCATAACATAGATATTTTTACAAGAGTACTTTTAAGTCAAGTGCTAAAGTAAAAGTCATCATCCTAGTATTCGGGTGCTGAATGAAACATTAGGCCTTTGAATGCAATTGGTCTTGCTCATTTGAGGTTGGAACATATATTGTCAAGTTTGGTTGTATATTCCTTGGCCAGAATGAGGTCTCAGTGAGGGAGGCTATCTTCCCCACTCACAAAAAAAGTGTGTCATTTGGGATGGGTCTCATCTGGGATCATGTTGCTTTTTATAGAGCTGTCTCTAGTTTTATCACAAAAGCTTGTTTGCAGTAGATTTGATTATCTTGGTGAGGCATTGGTTACAAGGGAATGTCAAGTGTCTGGGTTGCTTTGCTTTTTTTTTTTAATTGAAATATAGTTCATTTACAATGTTGTGTTAGTTTCAGGTATACAGCAAAGTGATTCAGTTGTACATATATATTTATTTTTTCAGATTCTTTTCCCTTACAGGTTATTAGAAAATATTGAGTATAGTTCCCAGTGCTATATAATAGGTCCTTGTTGGTTATCTGTTTTTTGATGTAGTGGTGTGTATATGTTAATTGCTTTGCTTCTCAACAACATGGAGCGCTTGATCAAGTTATGGTTGAAGCAGTCTCTTTCAGTAAAACTACATGATTTCAGATACTCACATACTCTGTTACTGGCCAGTGGCCATTGTCTGCTAGTTTCTACATTTTGGGTAATGTAAAGATTTGGAAAGAGGACTGTTGGGTAGGGGAGTGGCAGGGAGGTCTATAAGAGAGAAGGATATGGTGGTCAAAGAGAGGAGTCCATGTTCTCTGCACTAACTTAGCAGATGAAGCATTCCTTTTCTGCTTCCAGCAACTATAGTATTCCACTTTTCCAATCATTCCTCTTTGCCTCAACAAGTTATTTTGAGCCCTATTGTGAGGAGAAATGAATTATTTCTAAACTACAGTTGGAGAGCCTATAAACCGCCCCTTGACGGCAATTAAAGTGAAACTGGCCTTGTCTGATGTGCTGTATCATACCCCTTAACAAATCCAGGGGGTAGGTTTTAGTGGAAGAACTTTCTTCAGTTCCTAGGTCTTATGAATTATGAACACATCTTTCCTTCCTTCCTACTTAGGAACAGCATCTTTGTTACCCCTGCAGAAAATTGTCAGTCATGTTAGGAACCCGTCTCCTTTTGATTCCATTTATGAAACGGTCTTTAAGTGATGGGTTGTTACAGTGAGTGTGGTGTTATATAAGAGAAAGCAGATTTTTTTTTTTTTTTTTAATGATGCAAAACACAAATGCTGGCTTGACATAATATTCACATAAAGCTTTTTCTCTTACGTCGTTAATAGATTTGTAAATCCAGGGGAACTGTTACAATCACTATATAAAACATATTATATTAGCATTTCAAAAGTTTTTTCTAACCCATTTCTTCTTTATAGTCTAAAACATGTTCGTTATATGTGATAAGATAGAGCCACAAGAAGTTAGAGGTACCCAGGACCAGTCCAACTTTCAGCCAGTCAGTTTGTCATGTGGTAGCTCCCAAACATAGAACTTTGAACGTGCTAAAAAGCCACTCAGGATCCTGGCTGGGCCAGCAGCCTGGAGAAGTGTGGAGAAAGCAGATTTTTAATATGAGAATAACTATGAAGGCAGCAGTCTATCAGAACATATATTCATATCCACCCAAGAAGAGAAATAGACTTCCTTTGGGACACTCCTAGAGCCTGTTTCCTATTTCCTTATTACTTTTGTGTGTGCTTAGATGAAAAGTGGCTGAGTTCTCAGTACCAAATAAAAACCTTCCTTAAAAACCTTTTCCTAACCTTAGCCCCAGCTTTTCCTAACCTAACCCCCAGCCTTACTTGATCTTCCCAACCCAGGGATTGAACCCAGGTCTCCCTCATTGCAGGTGGATTCTTTACCAGCTGAGCCACAAGGGAAGCCCCCAGCTGATGTAAGTGGTTGCCTCTGAGTATTTCCAGGCCAATTCCTGGGATGGGCTTAGAAATAATGAAAACTGGCCATGGGATCACTTTGTTAGAGTGACCCCAAAACAAATACATTCCCCCATTATTGCCATATTTTACCCTAATCAATATAAGTGGAAAAACTGAAAGACTGAGGCTAACTATACAACTTTTAAGGCCTTTGGCTTCAGTGTAACACAGTCAGCAGCCAGCTTTGCCTTTTCTCAGTGCCTGTTCCTGGGCTGGTTAAAGAAGAGGTAGAGTCAGACATTTCTGTGACAAGTGATTGCTTTTCATCTTTGAATTTTTTGTGGAGCTGCATCTTAACCAGAGCAAACGTCAGATGCCTGCCTTCAAACTGCCTCTCATCAGATGAAGAACTATATGAAGGTCTTATCACCAGAATAGCAGTTTAATAGTTTTCTGCTGTGTGGGGGTTGGTTTGTTTATAATGGTCCAGTGTGAGTTGTTAGTAGAATGGCCTTTCCAGGGCTGGGGTTCCGGATAACCTGACAGTGCACACTGAAAACAAATGGTTGATCACTTTTGGAAAAGTGAAGAAAAAAGTTATTAAGTGCCCAGATCAGGCCTCCGGTGACTGATGTCCAAAGAAGAGCAGTGCCCGCTTCAGTCAGTGTGCTGTGTTCCTTTTCAGACTTCTCCAAGGACATGAGCGGAGACAGCAGCCATTTTCCCAGGCACCTCGCTTCTTGCCCTGAGACACTTGTTCTCCTATTTGAATTTCTTCCTAAATACTTATGAATCTTGACTCTTAAAGGATACTCCCCTACCATAAATTGTAGGGCCTCTTAGAGAACAAGAGTTACGAGTAGGGAGGGTTTGGCGAGCTTTTTCACCCTTGATTTTCCATAGGAAATAAAGGTAGCTGTGGAAGCTCCACAGCTGCTGCTGCTTAGACCATCTGACTTGGAGGTTTCTAGAAACAGTACACAAATACAACCTGATAATTGGGCTCCAGAGCCAGCTCAGGGGTGAGAGATGTTCCATGCTTGAGTTAGCAAATCTAGGTTAACTCCCTGACAGCAGGGGCATGGGATCTTCCTCCAGCTAATTGAAGGGTAGTACTGGTTCTTCTGGACAGTGTCCCCTCTACCTACATTCTACATCTCTGCTATCTTTGAAAGGTGTGGCTGCTTGCAGGGTGTTGAAGTAAAAGTTGGGAGCTGGCATTTCAAAGGTGCCCAGGACTTTCAGTCACCTGCTGCAGTGTAACAGAAGGAACCAGGGGAACAAAGGCTTTCTGAAACCTGCCAGAGAAGTTGAGCTTTCTCAAAGGATGGCTCTGGGTCATCTAAGCTTGGCCCTTCTTTGGAGGGGACAAAGGGCATAAGACAAAGAGTAAGGGGGAGGTTCTAGTGCATTGTAAAAGGTTATGGGGTGGGTACTGTTTTTAACTTCTAATAGATAGAAGTTTTTAACTTCTAATGGATAGAAAGGATACTTCAAGTTTTGGGTGTAAATTTTGGGAAGAATTTGGCAGAATTCCTTTGTGATTTCTCCTCTTAACACCATCCCTGGGTTCTTCCCTGCTTATCCTGTCCCCTGTCACCCTTTGACTTTAACTAACAGTTGGGTAGGTTTAAGTTTCTGTGCCCTCAGATGGAGGAGGTGACTGGGAGGAGGTGACTGAAAGGGGCTTTTGCTTGGGTAGAGAGTGAGCTGTGTCTGAGTGGATGCTAGTACCTGAGTTGCCAGCAGAGGGCAGTGGTGACCTATAGCTGTAACAATCATGAAGTGGGTGGTCAGTAAATCGGCTTGGACAGAACCTGGAAGGGGCTTTTGTTGGGCTGGGGAGGCCTGTTTGGGCTTGGCTTTGTTTACAGATTATCCAGAACTGGGTGGCCGGTGCCTAGCTCAGTTACGCTCCACCATAGCCTTAATCACAGTAAGGAAACAGGTTAGTGTTCTAGCCCAAGGTCTGCCAGAAGTATCAAGCCACCGTTTCCCCTCAGCATTGGTATAGTAGCCATGCGCATGTGTGTGGACAGGTTCGTAGGGACAAGGCCAGGGCCTTTGCCACCTAGCTTTAGGTTGCATGGGCACAAAGACCTGTTACTTTATGTGAACAAAGGGACCCCATATTTCTAGTCCTTCTCTGCCTGGTGCCTACCGTTAACCTTTCCCCAAAGATTAGGTAGTCCCTATGACTAGCCAACTAGTCTTGCCTGCCTACTTACTCTGGGCAACCAGGACATGACTTCATACATGAGGGATGGAGGCTGAGAACAGGAGGAACAGAGCTGGGAGTGGTAATAAGACCTGGGAAATGTTATTCCCGTGTCCTTTTCAATCTTATCTTGTGTTTGGGGGCCCCACACTCCCCAGTCTTCCAGCCCAACAGCTGTGAGCCTCCAGGGCCACTACCCGGAAGCCAGCTGCCTCTTCTTGGGGAATTCTTTGAAATTCCAGGCTTGGCCATCTGGGTATGCAAATATCTCCAGATTTGCTGAGCCCGCCAAGTGGCTGCACCCCAGGCAGAGCTGTGAGAATTTAACTGCTACTACCCCCAGATGGGGAAAACTGCCTAGGGGCTCTTGGTGCATGGAACCTATGCTTTTACCTATTGAGAGACTCTTAAGAGTGGTAAAGGAAAAAAAAAAAAAAAGGTGGTAAAGAGAGGAGTCCTGGGGGCTCCCTAGGTCCTGCTTTAGTTACTAACTGTATAAGGGATTTGCATCCAAAGGGTGAGTTGGGAGACCCTTGGAGTCCTCCTGGAGTGTGAAGCTCTCAGCCCTGGAATACGGAGGGAAGCCTTGGGTCTGGTGTGGCTGAAAGGATGGGGGCTATCTGCAGGGAAAGCATCTGACTTCCTACCATGCTAGATCCAGGGAATAGAACTGGCTTAAGCAGCCCAGAGTAGGGCCAGCAGTCTGGCCCCCAGAATGCCTTGCTTTCTCCCAGGCCTCCCCCTGGGGCTGGTTATCTGGCTGTAGCAGGAGGAATGTGTGCTCTGAGTGGGGAAGGGGGGGCGGCAGGGTCAGGGCAGAAACCTGGGAATGTGGACTTACTGCCTGCCTCTGTCCCTGTTGGAGGGAGGGAGCCATGGAGAATGTGGCTGACAGGCCCCAGGCGTGGGAGAGTGTAGGCCTGCTTGTGTGTGTTTGTGCAGGAGGGGGCTGCTCATGTGTGTAGGGACTTGTGAGAGTGTGAGAGAATTGTGAGCATGGACATTCCTTAGTGTTTATGCATATGGGTGTGAGCCTAAACTGTGTAGCCTTTGAGAAACAGAAGTCAAATCCGGATTTGAATCACAGGCCCATGACACTTCAGTTGTATATTCTTGGGCAACAAATTTCTCTCTCTTTTGTTTGGTTTTCTCATCTAGAAAATGAGCACTTGACCCAACCTGGCCCATAGCAATGCTTGGTGGAAAATAGCCTTAACATATTAAAGGCTTGGGGCTGCGTGTGAATGCTCCTGGATTCAGGGAAGTTGGCCTAGGTAGTTGCACATCTTTGCTGGACTCTTATACAAGCCAGAGGATTTTGAGCAGGACCATCTCCCGGGAAACCCAGGGACTTGGGGGCATGTTGTCTGGGCCCCTTTCAGACCTATGCCTTACATACCCATTTGGGCAAGGCCTGCAAAAATTTACCTAAAAAACAGGTAGGCATTTAGATGGACATGCCTGGCCAGCCTGTGTGTCCCTGCACAGGGTCTGTGTCTGTTTCTTTTGGGGAACAAACGAGGGGTCCAGCTACCCTTTCTAGTGAATAAAAGCCTGGAATGGGATGCTGGGAAGAGCAGCCTCCAGCCACCTGGGAGTGGGGATGATGTGGAAGGAGGCCAGACCTCCCCTGCAACTGTTTCTCCATGCTACCTGAAGGATGAGAATAAGGGATGAGAGGTAATTGTAGCCACTGCCCACAGCCCAGGATCCTTGCTTTCCCCGTCCTAGGTCACAGGCTACCTAGTGGTTCTGCAGCTCTCTTAGAAAGTGCCTGTGTGTGTGTGTGTGTGTGCGTGCGCACACGCGTGCAGGAGGAAGGGAAATACCTGCTCTGGAAGGGTAGCAGGTATAGGAATCTTGGATCAACTGGCAAGATTTGGGATCCAGGCACAGAGGTTCAGGGATTAGTCAGTTACACAGCCAGACGAGAATGTTTGAAGTCTCCTGATGAAACATTTAGGGGGCGCTCCCTGGCTGCAAGTGATTACTGGAAGCCCCTGGGAGGGCCCAGGCCTTAACTGGAGGAAATGAGGGCTCCAGCCCAGCTAGCCCTACAACTGGAACCACAGGAGTGGCCTATTAGGGTGTGTTGAAGGATCTTGGCCTTGTTCCTGTATACATGTACCACTGGCAAATGGTGTTTGGGGATTGGGGGTTGGGTTTTTCAATCTGGGGCCAGTCCCCTTTCCTGATTTAGATTTGTAATAGAGAGGGCTCTGGAGCTGATGCCTCTATTTCTATATGAGAAATGAAGCAATGGAGAGACTGATTTGCCATGGTCTTTAAAGAATTTGTATGGGAGGTTCTGGGACCCTGTTGTAACTGTATCATTGTTGGGTGGGAGGCGCTCAGTTGTCTCAACCTTGTGAGAGTGGCAGGAAATGGGGCCAGTAACTGTGTACTAGTTGAGTTGTACCTGATGAGAGATTGGAGGTGGTTTCCCCACCAAAGCCCCAGAGTGTGTGGCCAGTGTGCAGTGTACTAAGGGAATTGATATGTGTGACCACTATGTTGAATGAGTACAGCAGTTTGAGTTTGTGATGCTTGGGTTGTGTTTCCCAGGTGCGTGTAATGGCTGAACTAGTTTTGTTGCTGAGATGAATCAGATTTCTGGAGAGGGATGGACCTATCTGGAGAGAGGGATGTTATTAAGTAGTTATAATCATTATATTGATATGACTTAATTAGTATACAGACATTAAAAATAATCCAGTACCCACTGTGTTTTGAATGCTTACCAGGTACTTGGCCCTGTACTAAGTGTCTAACCTGCAGTAAGTAGCTCATTGGTTCTGTAAGAACCCTCAGAGTTAATGCTGGTTTGCCTGTGCCACAATGTTTATCTTCCCATGTTATATTCATATTGGGGAATGGGATTCAGTTGCATCTGTTGTCTTAGTTGCTGAAATGCAACTTGTGGCAGTGTGGGGCCCTGTTCTATACCTAGGCTCTATCCTTTTGGGTTGCCAATATGGGGCATTGTTGTTTCTTAGTTTTAAGACCCAATTTGACAATGTTCTTTGAGGTGATAGTATATAATGTGGCTGTGTGACTTTTTTGCTTTGTTGTGTGACTTTGTTGTGCAGCCAGAGTATGTGACTCCCTTCTGTCATGTAGTTGAGACCAGCTAGTGGAATGTATGACTTTTGTGTCTTGGTGATAATTGTGGGTGTCTAGTGTAGGATCACCGGTTGTGGTGCTGGTGTGAACTGTTTGTGTGATACTGTGGCTGTATTGTTATTTGTGTGTGCTCGTGGGAACCATTTGTTTGACCCCTTGACCTCCTGCCATAACTTGTGTCAGACACTGTAGTAGTGTGCAATAACTCCATGTGGTGAGTGTGCTTCCTTGGTGGGGGCTGTGGCCCATAGTGACCCATCCCTGTACAGATTGTGTGTCCATGTGACCCAATGTGCCGCTGAGCCCCTTTTGGGGTCTGCGTGTTATTTGACCTCAGCCGCGGATGCCCCCACCTCCGCCAGCCCCTCTGCCCCTCCCCCGCGCCGCCCGCCCGCGCCGTGCAGCGATCGATCGCCATTGATTGTCCCTGACGAGCTGCTCCACTTTCCAGCCAATGTCAGGAGGGGGGATCTCCGCCGCCCTGGCGGTGTCATTTCCACACACTCCCTGGGCTGCCGCCAGTGCGGGCGCCACTAAGAGCCGGCCTGGATCGCCCGGAGCGCGGACCGCGCCGCCCACACCACTCCACGACGCCCGACGGCGAGGCCTGACCAGCGGCCCCCACTCCACCCCCACCTCCGTCTGCCAGGCCTGCAGGCCTGCGGCCCTGCACCCAGACCCTCCTCCCTGGGTGGGTGGATGTTGTGGATACACCAGTTTGAGCTGGCCCCGGGGAGGGTGGGGGCACGCTGCTTTAGCCAGTGTGCTCGGGTGGGGGCGTGAGGGCCGTTTCCGGCGGGCGGAGGCGCCTGCGGGCCAACTTTGCCTCGGCCCAAACAGATGCTAATGATTTTCCGGGAGGCGCCGGTTATCTCTGGCCCCAGCCAGCCAGTGCTCGGGCCTGGGCCGGGCGTAGCTCCCCACCCTCCCCTTCACCCTTCTGACCCTCGCCAAATGACCACCTGGCCCCAAGTGGACAGTGGGGGTCGCAGGCTGCCCGGGGCGCCCCCCAGAGCTCCGGCTACAAGGGAATGTTTGCTCCTGTTCACCCAAAATGCTGCTGCATCCTCGTCTGAGACCCTTCCCGACTCGGGTCTCTGCCCCTCAGCGCCCAGTCTGAATAGGGGAAACTGAGGCTCAGGAAAGCCCAATGCAAAGTCATGCTGACACAGCGCCTGCCGAGCTGAGTGGGTCATGTTCTTTCGAGGGCACCCTGTCGGCGTCGGGGACTCACAGCCTTCCTGGTCCCCCTTTGCCCGGGGGCCAGAGCCAGTTTCCAGGCTCCCCCGTGGAAGTGCTGACGTGGCTTTGGGCAGCTGTCTGGGGCCGGGAAGCAGGGCAGATGTCACAGCCCAGGGGAGGAGGCGGCTCCAAGGGGAGGGCGGGCAGGGCCTCTTGCCTGGCGAGACACGCCTCCTCCCCTAGCCTGGGGTTGTCTGGGGCTGGGGCACAGCCACTGGCCAGGCTGACCCGCCTCCAAGTGTAGCTCCAACACCTCTGTGTGGCAGCTGACAAGCGCTGTAACTTCTCTGGTCCTCTTCCTTCCCCGTGGAGGAATAGAACAGCACCTGCTTTGGATGAGTGTGAACCTCAGGTGAAAGCAGAGGTGTGCAAAGCCCCCAGTCCAGTGCTGGACACAGTGTTACCGCTCAACATGTGTTATTTATTATTACTATTGTCATTCTAAGTGGGAATTTGGTGTGTCCAGAAGCAAAATCGAGTCCTGAGAGTGCCAGCTGGCTTCAGAGGTCATTCCAGCCAGCCTCCTGCCTTGGTGCCCCTGGCCTTCTGCATTTCTCATGCCTGTCTAGCTTTGTTTCTTCTCATTGAAGTGTCAGCCCCCCTCAGCTCTGCCTGCTGCCAAGCTGCCCCCACCCCCTGTTATCGGTGTGGTTCCCGCCTATCTGGCCACCACATTGGGTCCCTCGAGCAGCACAGCCCCCCTGGGAACAGCAATCGATGGGGCGGAACAGCCTCCCTGACAGATGGACCCACGGAGGCTGGGCTGCTTCAGCAGAGCTCCCTAGGAAACCAGAGACAGGAGCGGAGCCACCGAGGCTGCCTCCTAAATAGAAGTGGGAGGGGGCGGAGAGATGAGGAGGAGGCCAAAGCTTGCAGCCAGCCTCAGGCTGAGCCAGCCCCCTGGGGGTGGGCCTGGAGGGGTAGGGCAACCCCTAGGCTTTTCTATAGGCCCAGATCCTCTTGAGGGGAGGGCTCTGTAGAGCTTGCTTGGTAGGTAGGATGTGTCCAGAGTCCCTCTCTTGGGCAGGTGAAGTTTTGCCATGCACCGCCCCCCCCCGCCCCCCCCGCCCCCCCCCCGCCCCCCACCATGGGCACTTTTATTAACAAGCCCAGAGGCTGGTGGGTAGGTGGGTAGGCAGGTGGCTTACCACATTCCTCAGGCCACAAGGAGCCTGTGAACCCAGAATGGCAGAAGGACCTTTTCTGCTCTGCCTGTGGGGAGTAAGAGATGATGAGCCTTATGTGTGTATGTGTGTGTGTGTGTGGAGGATGCCTCCTGTCTCCTACCAGACTCCCAGATTAGTCAGGGACTTCTTCCCAGGGGTTCTCAACCTCAGCATTAGTGACATTTTGGGCCATTTGATTCTTTGTCCTCTGCATTGTAAGATGCTTAGCGGCAGTTGTGACAACCAAAAATATCTCCAGATAGTGCCCAGTGTCCCCTGGGAGGCAAAATCAGCTCAAGTTGAGAACTGCTGGTCTAACCTGAAGACTAGCCCCCTTGGTTGGAAGGTGTGGCTAGGACCTCATGGGGATGCCATGTATCCTCTTAAATAGTGAGCATAAGGGAGGTTTCCAGAAAGGCTCTGCCCCCAGCTGCCTCAGGCCCAGGAGGGTGGGAGACACCCTCCCCCACCTCCCCGTGGCCCCAACTGCTAGGTTGGAGGGAACCGAGCTTGCCTGAGATGGCAGGGCTTTTGGCGTCACTGCTCAGCTACACCAGGCTTGGTGCCAACACCTTACTGCTGAGACTACATAGCGTGGGGGTGGGGGAGTGGGGGCGTTCATGGGGATACTCAGGCTGCCTGGGAGACCTTCTGTCCAGCCAGCTTGAGATGAAGGGAGCCAACATGGATGATCAGCCACCTCCCTTCCCCTGGTGCCCTGGCAATGTCTCTGCTGCCTCCCTCTAGGCCTGTGTTGGTTTGGGAGTAGGTCTAGCAGGCCTGAGAGCCAGTGGGGGCTACTGCCTGGAGTAGGAGGATTGTGGACACAAGTCCAGCGGGCACAGCTGGACCACCTGAGTGCTGAGCTCTCTCCTTTAGGAAAGGGAGAGAAGAATACAGTGTGGGCTGGCTAAATGGTACCTGAGTCCCCTCAACCCACAAGTCCTTGAGCCAGAGGATTGGGGAGGCGACTCCCTCTGAAGTCATTTACCTTCTCCTGCTCAAGCAGACAGGCAGACACTGAGGAAAGGGAAAAATCTCCTAGAACACAGTCTCACTGCTCGGAAGTCCCTACTTATGTCTAACCTACTTCCTTTCTTCCTGCAGTATGTGCCCTATCCTAGCTTGCGTGATTTAACCCCAGCAGAGTTGGGGCACAAGATTACAGGTTCTCTGGCCAGGGCGTGCCCTTATTCCTTGGGAGAAGCACCCCGCAGGAGAATTTTCAGTCAGAATAAAGGTCAATGGGTCCTGGTGTGGGTAGAGGGATGAGGGTGCCTAAGTGGGCTCAGCTAAGGGATGGAGAGAGGCATCGGTGCTAGTTGACAGACCAGGGCCTACAGAGAGTAGGGTTGCCCCAAGACACATTGAACCCTAGAGCCTGCGGGGTTCTAGGGTGGGGAGGAGGAAGTGGCAGGGAGATGGGCAGTGGCTTTGTAACCAGAGATGACAAGCCAAGCGGTCTGAGGCGGCAGCTTGGAGCTGGAGTTTAAAATAGCGCCTCGGCCTGGCCGGGATCAGATTCAGGTTCACCCACGAGGCAGTGTGGCCACCACCATCCGGCTCGGGTTTCTTGCCTTCCCTGATGATTTAATGGAGGAGGTGGCTACCCAGGCAGGTAGGCCTAAGAAAAGGGGTCCAGGCACTGCCACTTCAGTCCCCTGAGCAGGCTCTTGCCTGTCCTTTCTCCTCCACACCCACCCCCATGGGACAGATTGCCTTCATGCCCTCCTTCCTCTTCAGTAAATATTTGACACCAACTGAGGGCCAGATACTGGACAGAGCATGGAGTTAGGCCTTGCCTTTTCTAAAGCCCACAAGTTTTGGTCCCCAGGAGGGGGAAGGTGATGAATATTCCACAGAGACTCTCCATGATGTCCTAGCCTCAATCCTGAAAGTCCTAGGCATGAGGAAGCAAGGGGCAGAAGGACCCCCACAGGCTGCAAGAGAGGAGAGCTGGACCTCAAAGAAGTCTGTTTCTTCCTAAGAAATGGCTGTGGCTACGACAGAGGGCAAAATGTCTTCTCCCAAGCCAGTGATCATCCTTGAAAATTCCCTAGGGTGGTCCTCTCCCCCAGTGTTCCCTGACCTGCCCAGACATAGATCTGAGAGCACATTCTGGTCCTTCTCTGTCCACATAGAGTGACCACTTCCTCAGGCCACCCCAAGGAATAGGGCAAGGGGTCAGGGGATATGAAGCAGGGAGTCCCCTCTAGTTTTTTGAAGAAAGTAGTTCTAGCCCTGCCACATCCCATGGTGCTTTTGGAAAGTGGGGAAAAGCTACTTCAGTCAATAAAAAGTTCCAACCAGGGACTTCCCTGGCAGTCCAGTGACTAAGACTCTGTGCTCCCAATGCAGGGAACCCAGGTTCGATCCCTGGTCAGGGAATTAGATTCCATATACTGCAACTAAGAGTTCGCATGCCGCAACTAAGACTCAGCACAAATAAATAAATATTAAAAAAGTTCTGACCATAATCCCTTTGCTCCACTCTCCCTGCTAGAGTCTTTGGGCCCCCAGGGGCAGTGGCAACCTCTGGGCAGCAGCTCTTGGGGCCCAGCAGGTACGGTTTCTCATCACTTTGCCCTTCTTCCTCATCTGTGAGTCTGAGGCGGTGACACAGCAGGCCAAGAGAGCTCCAGGCCAGATCTAAGTGGAGCACTAGCCAGCTGTCCTGACAGAAATCACATATATCTAAAAAAGCGTCTTGTATATCTTAATGATTTCTCAACAGCCCCTGATTGAAGCGTGCTCAATTTAGCCGTGTCGTAAGTAACTTTTTATATTTCCTTGGGGAATCATTTCACTTATGAATCTTTTCTGAATCTGCAATCTCGATTAAAAGTTGATTTTTTTTTTTCTTGTTTCTGTCTCCTTAGCTTCTGAGATGTTTCCCTAGTGAAAAGGGTGGTAGCACCATCAATCCTCTCTTGTTAGCCTGTCTGGGTCAGGAGAGTTCTTCCTGAAGGGTCCAGGAAGCAGTAGTCAAGCCTCTTCTGTGATAGCACCTGGGGCTTTGTGACCTGAGGGGGAGCTGCCCTGGCCGAGGGGCTTACAGAGAGGTTGGGAGCATTGCCAGTCTCCTGCCCACATACACTCCCCTACCAGACCCCCTACACACAGCGTTACACTGGGGGGACTGTCTAGCCTATTCTGCCTTTAGAATGTCTCCTCACCTGTAGTTTAAGAATTTAATAAGGAGACAGAGAACCCTTCAAGGGTTCAGCTTGAGAGCACACAACAGGTTCAAATCCTGGCCCCACTCCAGAACAACTGTCACAGCCTGGTAAGTCACGTCTCTGGGAGCCTCAGTTTCCCTGTTTGCAAAATGAGAATATGATGGCTAAATAAATTACCAAGGAGATAAAGAGTTTAGCATAATATCTTTAGAAAGGCAGCCTTTATTTCTCTTGAGGGAACCCCAGCACCAGGGAGCAGGGCTGGAACAATGCCGAGGGTCCTATCCCAGTTCTGAACAGTATCTAATTCTTTTCCCCAACCACTCATTATCTAGTCCTAGTGACACCCCTTGGGGTGAAGTGGTGGGACTGGCATAGTTATCTTTCTGAGATTAAGGGTCTGGTGGGGTTGGGACTTGCCCAGGGACTGTCCCATGAGGCCCACCCAGAGTTTCTGACTCCTGAGAGACAAAGGTCAGGGCTACAGTGGGAAGGCTGGAGGGCAAACTAGGGTGAGAAGCTCTGAAGTTAGAAGGGCCTTTGCCATAGACACTGTCTCCATATACTCCCCGCCCCCCACCTCCCTCCAATCAGGGGAAGGATTTGTCCAGGTGCTGGGACCTCTGGCTCTGACCTCTAACCTCCTCCTCTACCTCCAGTGGGCTTTCTGAGTCACAACTGGGGGTGGGGCTGGGGGACATGGCAGCAGAGGCTGCTCTGGGAGTTAACGATTTACGAGGGGCCCCTTCCTGAGGCCTCCCTCCTACCAGGCCAGGCAAGGCAAGCAAGCAACCCCGTGACAGCCCAGGCGACTAGACACAGAACCAGTCCCGCCAGTTCAAAGAGCAGTTCATCTGGGGCTTACCCCCAGGCAATTGCCTGAGCACCCCATTCTCTGGAAGAACAAAGTAGGGCTTGGTAGGGGAGGTCTGGTCTGGGGAAAGAGGCTGGGTCCTGTTTTTTAAAGTCTCAGTGCTCTGCCTTCTGGGGCTAGATCTGTGAGGGGAGGCTGAGCCCCACCTCTTCCTCCTCCAAGTTTTCTCCCTATCACCACCCCCCAACCCCCCCCCACCCCCGCCCAGAGCCTGTAGATCTTGGGTAGAGCACTTTCTGGCCAGGCTGACTTCCGGATGCCCAGGGCACACACACCCTCACCCTTTGTTCTGGTCTACCATCTCCAGATTTGGGATGCTGTGTCCTCCTATCCCCCAAGGCCCCATTCTGTTACCTCGGGATCCCTCCCTCTCCCCATGATTCTGAGAGCCATGGAGCCACACAGCTTTGGCCTCTGAGTGCACCCAGTCCCTTCCCACTTCCCATAGGAGAGACAGCTGAACCATGATTGTGCCTAGAGAAGTCGAGAGTTAATATCACGGGCATGACAACCCCAACTGTCCCTGCCCCTCTCCCCTAGTCACATTTGGCTGAGTTCCCTATTTCCCTGGGTCTGGCAGAGTATCGGGCTACTTCTGGTTGTGTGTGGCACATGTGTAGCTGTGCCTGGGCAAGCAGAATTACAAAGTGTGTGACGTGCGTGTATTGGCCTCGTCTCTGCTCCCTCCCAGTCTCACCCCAGAGTCATTTTGTTCTGGGACTGGAGAAGTAACCCTTCTGCTGGCCTTTTCCACTCTGTTTGCACAGCTCAGGGCCAGGCTGGGCCACCAAACTGACTTCTTAAGGATGGACTGGACCTTGACCTCCTAAGAAACAGACCTAGCTTTTCTGAAATTTCCTTCTAGTTTCACACTTCTCTTGTCCCTTCAGAGGTCATGGGTACAGCAGTGGTACCTAAGGACCAATGGTCAGTATGTGAGTCCTGAGATCCCAGAGGCCTGGGCCCATGCCTAGGCAGTCAGGCATCTCTCTTCTGCCCATGTTTGCACCCCCAGCCCTGCTCTGGGTGAGGTGTAACTGCCAGCGTGACCCCACAGAAGACTATGCTGCACCCTGCCCTGAGGCAAGACTCCAAATGCCCTGGCTTTCATTTTCTGTGATAACAGATGAGGGAACTGGAGCCTCAGTAGAAGGGTATGCCAGGCTCTGCATTGACCATCTAAATTGGAAACCTTAACTCCCACACTTCTCTCCAGGCAGCCATTCCAAGCCATTGGATGTTTAATCGATGACTGACATCAGCTGATAAGTGAGTGGTAGTAATGGAAAAGGTAGATCCCTCCTACAAGGTATGGGTTTAAATCCTGGTTTTGCTACTCTGTAACTTTAAACAGCTGTGTGAGCCTTAGGATTAAGCACATTCACTGAAAGCAATTAGTATGGTGCAAAACACATAGTAAGTGCTCAGAAAAATGGTGGCTACAATCCTTATTACTGGTACCTACTTAGTGCCAGGCTTCAGGTCCAAAGCAGGTAGGGGACTCTCCTCTGCTCTCAACAAATGTTTGTGGATGGCAGTAGTGAGGGGACAGGAGACAAATGAGCAAATAAAAGCTATTTCTGTGCCGTGTGGTCACTGTGGCCATAGGAGGGGACAGATGCGGGGCCCCAAAGCCAGGCCACAGAGTACAATTGCTCAGTACATGCACTACAAAAAAGCCAGCTGGCAAAGGGAGCAAGGAAGACTGGAAGACAGTTCATGACCTGCTGCCAAATGGGGGTACCTATACCTGCCAAAAAGTGGTAGCTTTTTCTGATTTGCACAAAGGCTAGTGCTGGCTCTGTAGAGAAGCCAAACTGAGGCAGGGAATAGAAGTCAGAGAAGATTCCCAGTGGAGTGATAACATGCTCTTGGTCTTCAATGAGAACTTCAGGAGGTAAGCTTGATTAAGATCCTTCTGGGCAGAGGGAACAATTTGTGCAAAGACATGCAAACTTGAAGGGAAGTTTTGGGGTGTCTGAAAGAACCTCCAGTGTTGAATGGTGTTGGTCAGCAGGGCTTAGGAATTGCAGGGAAGAACAGGACCAGTTAGGGAAGCCAGACTGAGTTGGGGCAGGGGCTTCAGCTGAGCCCAGTGGGCTCTGAGGAGTTCACTATAGGATGATGACCAAGATGACTCCCAGAAAAGCTTCACTAGGCCAGCAAATCTCAGGGGTTAGGAAAACAACTTTGGTGCCTGTCTCATGTCAGTTTCCTCATCTGAAAATTGGGGACACTACCACTACTGGGGATGATGTAAGGATTAAATGAGATAAGGTGCCTTAACTGTTTAGTTTAATGCCCTGCTCAGGGTGAAGGCTTTGTAAATGCCAGCTATGGATATTCTAACCAGAACCAGGAGAGCAGGATCCTACCCAGAAGACAGGGCAGGTGGCTGTATGGCTCTTCTCTCCCCCACAGGTACTGGATACTTATGGAAATTGCTTCCTAAATCTAAGCTGATTGATTGAATAGCAATGTGAAATTCAAATACTTTTTGGAAGGAATACTTTTTGGAATCCCTTTACTTCTTGTGGAAGGGGCATAGGGTGGGGATAGTCACCCCCAAGGCCAGAGACCTCCTGCCCAATCCTTACTGGGTGTCTCCCCCTTGTCTCACTCATTATGGTATAGAGTTCTACGCAGATGGTTTGCACATGGCATTTCCTGTGCATGTTGCATTTTCCATGTGGACAGTTCTGCCACTCTCCTCTCTGGTTCCTATCTGGGGTGGAGAGGTGAGGATCTGGGTCTCCCTCCACTTCTTAATTTCCAGGAGAAGGGGAAAACTCCAAGGTTGACTCTAAACTGGGCCAGACTTATACAAACACCCCATCCCTGAGAAAGTCACCATTGGGATCACTTGACTCATCTCCATTGCAACCTGCAGCCCCCTGGCCTTTGCCAAGTTGGGGAGGGTGGACAGACGTCCTTGGGGAAATAGTGGATATTTAGTAGTAATTCCCTAAGGTGGAGCTACTGTCCCCCACACCCCATGAATTTCAGCATGAAGCTTTTTTCAGGCGTGCAGGGCCTGATTCCACAGTCCCTGCTAGGCTGCAGTTCCCTGAGGGCAAAGTTTCATTTCTTGGGTCCTAATCCTCTGAGGCCTGCTGCTGACTCCTGGGGAACAAGTGCCCCCTCACAGTCTGGGCCTGAGCTTCCTCAGAAAAGGTAGATAGTGGTGGGCTAAGTGTTTGGAGATCTTTGGTCATCTTGGCATGAGACGCCACTTCCTTCTTCCTCATATAGTCTCAGATGAGTGTCCAATACAGTACCTGACACTCAGGGTCGGCCAGAATGTCTGTGTTTAAGCAGTTTAGGGGTGGTAATCTAGAGGTATTCATTTGTCTTCAAACTATGTTCTCAGAGCAAGTAACTTGCTTTCCTCGAGTGGTATGTTTGGGGTGGCTTTGAGGAACGTTGCTGGAGAGGAGAGGCTAAAGCCTCCCCCCAACTTAGGAGCCATTCCTTGACACACGGTTGAGAGAACACTTCTCAGCATTTGAGGAAGGGAGGGGGTGTCCACGAGAGGGTCACTCCCTGTGGCCTTGGAGGTCAGGGCAGGTAGACAGGAAACACATTCCAGATGAACCCTGCCCTCTGACACCTCCCTCACACCCCTATCCCCTGGCTGGGTCAAAGTCCCGAAACCAAATTTAGAAAGCTTGGAAGGTGGGCATCCACAGGCTGCTCCTGTGAGACCCAGGCCCCAGGTGCTGTGACACCCAGGCAAGCAACACCAAGGAGGAGAAGAGAGAGTGAGGTGGGAACTGCTTCCACTTCTTCCACTAAGACTACTCCTGTGACTGTAGGCACCCGGGCTGCCACAGTTAACTCCCAGTTATCTGGGCCCCAGGCTGTATCTTTTAACCCTAGGTAGACTTCCCCAACCGCCCTGCCCCTTTCCTGCTAGGGTCTCTCCTCTGGGGGCTGTGTTTTCTCTGGCGCAGGAAGCACAAAGCCACCCCCACGAATTCCACAGAACTTTAGAAACTTTCCACTTGGGGAAAGACCTGGGGCTTGCGCTATGGGCCTCTGAAGTGGCAAGAGATCGACACATGAAGCTTTAGGATTAGCCCAAGCTGGGCAGATGGAGGGGCCGGTGAATGACGGTGAGGATGTGCGGGGCCAAATCTGAATCCACTGGGCTTTAATTCCTTCAGCCAGTGTCTGTTGAGCATGGCTCTGTGCTAGGCACTGTTTCAGGCTCAGAGTTCACAGGCCACCGTCTCAGAGCACCACTGTGTGGTCGCTTTAACTTCAGGACTCAGTGTTTTGGTTGGGGGCGGCGTAGCAAACAAAATGTCCTTTCTCGAATCAGTTTCTTCATCTGTGCAATGGGAACAGGGACGTCTGCCCCCTTTCTCCCTGGGAGAAATGGGCTCCCAGAGCCCAATGAGTATGGGAAAGCGCTCTGGAAAGAGTGGAATCTTTGAACACGCGTCTAGTTCCAAGAGTGCTCGGCTACGAGTACCCGGCCCCACGCGCACCTGAGCAGAGAGGCGCGGCCAAACCCTCCCTACTGGTCCTTGTAGCTTCGCGGCCGGCTGGCGAGAAGGGGCAGAGGGATGGCGGATTTCCCCGTAAGGTGCGTCTTCAAGCCCATGCACTCCTCACAGAACGCGTGAGGTCCTCTTATTTTTTGTAAAGTTGCGGGAAAAGAGGTGAAGACCGGGCGCGCTGGAGAGCTGAGCCTGGGCCGACCTCCTCAGAGCGCGGGGAGCTAGAGGCGCAGTGGCTGCGGCTCCGGCCTCAGAGCCTGCGGCGTCCAAGTGGCCAGAGCTGCGTCGGGAGGGAGGCGGAGGGAGGAGGGAGGGGAGCCGAGGTGGCGGCGGGGGGGGGGGGGGGGGGGTGAGTGGGGGGGAGAGGAGGAGGGAGCGTGGAGTCCGGTCCGGGTTTTGCCGGCAGCCCCCGGGCAGCGTTCAGAGCTCCTGCCCGGGCGGGCGCGCGGCGGCGGAGCCTGAGCGGGGATGTAGAGGCGGCAGCAGAGGCGGCGGCGAAAGCAGGCGCCCGAGCCGAGAGAGAAGAGCAGCCGAACCTTGTTCCCCGAAGCCGGGCCCCGCGTCCCAGCCCTGCCCAGCCCTGCGCCCAGCCATGCGCGCCGCCTGCTGAGTCCGGGCGCCTCACGCTGCGCCCTCAGCCAGCCGCTCCGCGCTACGCTCGGGGGTGATTAGTTGCTTTTTGTTGTTTTTTAATTTGGGCCGCGGGGAGGGGGAGGAGGGGCAGGTGCTGCAGGCTCCCCCCCCTCCCCGCCTCCGGCCAGCCGCGGCGGCGTGACTCCGGCTCCGGACCCGGGCACGGCGGGCGGCGCGGCTGGAGCGGAGCGCACCGCGGCGGCGGTGCCCAGAGCGGAGCGCAGCTCCCCGCCCCGCCCCTCCCCCTCGGCCTCGCGGCGGCGGCGGCAGTGGCGGCTTGGACGACTCTGAGAGCCGGTAGGTGTCGGGCCACGGCCCTCCCCCGACCCCCCCGGAGGCCGGCCCCCTCCCCTTCCCCGCCTACCTCCCTCTCCTCCCCCGGGGCCCGGTGCGCGGCCGGGGCCGGAGTTCGCTGCAAGTCTGCGGAAAGTTTGGCGGCGCGGGCTCCCCCGAAGTTCAGGTGCGGAGAGCCAGGGAAGGGAAAAGAGGGGTCCGTGTTTGGGTGTGGCGGGGGGCGCCCGTAATCGGAGCCTCGGAGCCCCGGGGGCTAGGAGCCCTAGCTCCGGTGATCGCTCAGTGGCCTCTTCTATACTCAAGCCTCCCCAAGCCGCAGTCAGCTCGGTCGCAGATCACTGAGTTCAGACAAAAAGAGGGGTTTTAGGGTCGGGGACGGAGGCTTGGGCGCCTTGGATTGGGGCCGGGGCTCTCCCTGCGGGGTACTGTCCCCTCCCCAAGTACTCGAGCTTGAGGGCACAGGGGCGGCGGGAGCCCGTGTCTTCACCTCTCGGCGCTGGGCTCGCGCTCCGTCTGCGGGGGCGGCTGATTGGAGATCTCCGGCGCGCACTCCCCCCCAACAGACCCCATTCGTAGTACTGTCTTTTGGGGGCATCACTCACTGCTCTTAATGCCCTGGACGACGCGCGGCTGAGTCTCCCCCTCCTTTTGGAGGGGGCGGTGGCCACTTCTACATTTCCCCTCAGGCTCCTCGCCCCCGCTACCCGCGGGGTGTCTGGCGGGCAGATCAAGTTTGACTTTTTTTTTTCCCGTCACAGTATCACCCCCGACCACCACTGCTCCCCGCGGCCTCTCTCTCCCTTCCTCCCTAGCCTTAGGGAATCTTTCAGCCTGTCTCCCGAGCCCCGCGTGGCCAAGCAGCATGCAAAGCCAGGGAGGGAAAATGGGGGTGTTCTTCTAGCTGCGGAGCTGTGGGAGGCGGGTGTCCCAGCCGCTTGCTTCGCTGCTCTGGACCCAAATTTACCCGTGAAGTTTGGCCCCGAGCCCCCCCCCCCCCCCCCCTTTGCTTCCCCAGAGCGAGGGGCCGAACCGCCGCGAGAAGAATGTGTTAATTTTCTTGCTGGGGGAAGTTGTCCTCGCCCGTAATGGGCTGCTTTCCGGCGGGGAGCGCGGGGTGCGCCTGGCTTTGTTTATTTGTAGGATCCACAGAAAGTGAGTGACCCCGGTTTTTAAATGGGGGGCCGCCTCCCGGGACCTGTCAGAAGAGCTGAAGCGCCCAATGAGGGAGCAAAATCGCTTTTCGGTGCCCCCACCTCAGGAATCGGAAGGGGTGCGCGGAGTTGGGCTGGTGCCACGGGCTGCAAGGAGGAACCAGCAGATTTGGGGTTTCTGTAGGGACTCATCCGGGAAGACCTGCTCCCTGTTGTCTCTTGCGATGGGGGTCTGAAGGGTTGGTAACCGCGCCCTACATTGCCCCCTGGACCCTGGGTGGTCTGAGAGTCGCGTCTTCGGATAGAAGGGGTTGAAGCGGGGGGCGGGGGGTTCTGGCGAGCCAGCCTCTTGACCTCCGCCTTTCCCTGCGCCGCAGCCGCTGTTCCGACCGAGTCCGAGGTTTTGTGGTGGGCCGGCTCCCCCCCCCGCCCCAGCCACCCCCGCCTCCCCGCGTTTGCGCAGGAAGCGCTGGGGAGGGGGCGTGTGCGTTCGTTCGGCCCTCGCCCCCGCCGGAGCCGCCCCAGGGCGGCCGGCAAACAGAGTCCCTTTCAAGTTTTCCGCTGGGGCCGCCTGGCGGGGGCTGCGTGCGCGGTCGCTGCGGACTTGTTTGGAGCGCTATTTGAACGCCCGGCGCCACCTCAGCTGCCCCGGCCCGCGGGGGCGGGAGGCGGGGGCCGGGGGAAGGCTCTCCATGCAAGTGAGAGCATTTCAATTAGACGGTTTTAGGGGGCGTGCTGGCCGAAGCTTGCCCTAATCCCCCTCCCGAAAGACCCCCCCACCCCGTACCCTAGGTGCCTACCGTTTTAGGAAACCAGGGACTGAGACCCGAAGCCGCCTCCCAAACACCTTTTTGAGAGCGATGCGGGGAGACTGAGGCCAGTGCTACCTACTACTGCGTAGTGTTGATTTAGCAGTTTCCCTGGATGAGACTCAAGCAAGAGCTGGCGGGGTCGGGGCGGGGGGGCGGGTAGTGGCCCGCTCTGCAGCTGTCACCCCCTTCCCAGAACGGAAATTGTCCTCTCTCCTTGGGGAGGAGGGAGAGGGGGTGATTTTTGCCCAGGGAAGGGGTGGGAACAGCTGAGGGAGGTTGGCCTCTGAGTTCGCAGTCCTGGGGCCCTTGGTAGAAGCCCACCCCTCCCACACCCTCACCTCCAATCCTGGCAGGAACCTGGGGCTCTCCCAGGGAAGCAAGAGCTAGCCTGGAGCCTCCCTCTCCCATGCCATCTCCCTTTCCAAGGTGGGGGCAGAGGTTCCTCTGCAGAAGATAGACCCTTGGCTGACTGGCTGTCCGTTGGCGCCTTATTTATGTGTGTATTTGGGCCCGGCTGTTTGCCCGGCTCAGCAGGTGACCCTGGCCGGGGCCTCCTATCTCTCCCCCGACAGAGCCTGTTGACTTACCCGTGGGCCAGCGGCCTCGTCTTTATCACGTGAGGCCTGGAATGTCCACCCGGCAGGGCTGGGCTGGGTGGGGGAAGGGAAGGGAGGATTCTGCATCCAGGGCCCAGGCCAGATTAAGCCTCTGTTCTGTGGGTTCCTACTGTGACCCCCAACTCTTGCTGCCTCTTTTCAGCTTCTACCCATTTGGCAAATGAGAAGCTGAGGCTCATAAGATTGGGGGGGGGGGAGCAGGTTTCATCTGGATAAAGAAACAAGTCTATGGGAATTAAACACCCTGCTTTCTTTAGGACCTCACTTACTTATTCATGGGACAGTAGAATGAAGATTGGGGGGATCTCTCTGGGAGAGAGGGGTGTAGGCTGGGCCGAGGTCAGCTGACTTTCCAGGGTAAAGGATGGGGTGGAGGGATGCTGGGATGCTGATGAGCCAGACTCTGGCCTACTTTCTTAGATCCCCTGTCTTTTGGAGTGACCATGAAGTCAAAGCCAGCTCCCCAGCTTGGTGTTCTGAAGCATGTCTCAACTGGCCAAGGATGGGGCAGGGCTCACTTATCATTACTGTTGTTATTATTATTGCCCGCTCTTTATTTGTGGTTCAGTTCTTCATTCATTGGCCCATTGTATATTTATTGAGCACCTACTATGTGTCAAGCCCCACCCTCTGGGCTTTCAGAAATGAATCATCGACTCTACCCCCCCACCCCCCTAGAAGTAGGCCCAGGGCAGAAACTCCGCCCTGTTTACCTGCCCCCTGGGCCCCTGAAGGGAGCTTTCCCCTTTTTTATCTGAGGTTCTCTCTCTCTTACCCCCCACCACATGGTCCCATCCTAGCCTCTGTGTATGGTTGTAGGGTGTGTGTGTGTGTGTGTGTGTGTGAAATGCCCTTGATTAAGTGTATTAATAGTTAAACTCTCACTCATAGCTGAAACTCACCAGACCACAAAAAGCCTCCCCAGTTACTCACGCGCTACTGCCCAACAAGAATATCCCACTCAAGTTTTTTTTTTGCTTTCTCTTACTTCCCTCTTTATTCCCCCCAACTTTGAGCCCACCTCCCAGGCTGCAGGCAATGAGAAAGGACTGCCCCCTCAAGGACCCAGGAATCTCCAACCATTCCACTTGCCCCCTAAAGCCAAAGGCAGTGTCAGCTGCTCAGTGAGGCTGTGTAGGTCTAGTCTGTTGGTATGTGATGTGGGAATCTGGGCAGTGTGTGGGCTAATGACTCAAGATGGATATATCTGTGACTCTGTGTGTTGAATGTGTGTCTGTTTAATCTTGGGGTGTTGGGAGTCTAAGCCTGTGCATATTTGTGAATCAGGACATGTGTTTATGGATCTAAGAGTTGTGTCTGCATAGCATATATATACCTGTGTGCTGTGAGCCTGAGAGTCTATATCTGAAAGTTGGGTCTGTCTCTGTAAATCTAGGAATGTGTATATTCTGAGTTGTGTGGGCCTAGAATTTTGGAGAGGGTGTGTTCATGATTTGTGTATATCTGTGTGTTTCATAGACGCTTGTAAATTTGGGACTATATCACTCCTTGAGTGGTACTGAATTGGGAAAGAGTGTGACTCTGGGAGTGAGCATATCTGAGCTATGCTAACAGTGGTCTATGTCTTTGGTAGCTGGTGTCTGTGTTCCTTGCTCTTTCTGTATCTCTGTCTGCCCATCTGTTTTTCTGAGTCTCTCCCTCCCTGGTTGAGGCCCTGAGTCTGTGAACGTGTGTGGTGTTGAACCTCTCCCACCCAGTCCTTCTCCTCCCCTGCCCTCCCCAGCAGTAACTGGGCAGCCTCCCCGTCTGCCTGCCTGCTGGGAGTTTGGAAGCCATGGAGGGAGACAGGCTGGGGCCGGGGTGACAGCGCGTATCCACGGCAATGGCAGCCTGTGATTACAGGAATAAAAGGATTTTAAGGTCATGGGTGTATTTTTTTGTTTTGTTTTGTGTTTCTCCCCTCTTTGGTGGAGCCATCGGCAACAAAGGGCCATTGCTGTGTGTCTGCAGGTTGGAAGCCTGTCCCCAAGTGAACATGGATCTGTGGGTCTTCCCTGAGAGCATGAACACATGTGTGTATGTGCATGAGTGGAGCCTGTGAGAATGTGTGTTCCTCTCTGCCTGCTCCCCGTGAGAGAGTGCATAGGGCTGTTCCCTGGGGAAGAATTCTCAGGAAAACTTCTTGATTTGGGGTATTTCATGGAGCTGGAACCCTGCAATCCTGTGTGTGCTGAAGAGCGGTCTGGCCCCAATCTTTGCCTACCTGTCTCCCTCTCCCCACCCCACTGCCCATAGGGTGTCTCTGACCAGAGACTGGCTCAGCCCAGTCACCTGGGCCAGGCCACATCTCAGGGTGTCAGTGCCCCTGGCCCTGCTCCAGCCCCTGTAATTGCATTCTGCCGCCTAATCCCCCGCCAGCTCAATTAGATCGCAAATTCTTCTTCATTTCCTGCCTCTGATGCTGGCCTCCCTCTGGGCTCACAGGGCCTGGGAGGGAGGGAGGGGATCTTGCCCCCTCTTCCGCCTGCACTGGGGGCTCTGGAGGTGGGGTGTGATTAGTTCCTAGCACACCGGCCCTCGGGTGCTGGTTGCAGCCCTGGGGGCCAACAGGACAAGGCTTTGCTGACCCTTTATAGACCAGCCTCAGTAGGCTAGGGGGAGGGGCTTGTGTTATCTGGTACCTGGGCCCTAAGTAGACCAGGCAGATCACTCTGGTCAAGCCCCTAAACAGTGTCCTCACTGTGGGTCCCCACAGACTCTGCCCATCTCCTTGTTCCCAGAGGAGTTGCTGACCACCCCTTGGTCTAGCAGTTGTGACCTTGTTTTTGACCTTTTCCTGGTGGCTGCTTCAGGCACCAATAGGATCACTGAGCTCCCCCGCTACTGGGCCCTCCTAACTCCCAGCCTCGACCTCACCCAAACAGGTATATTTGACCACTGGCTCAGGAGTCAGACCTGGCTCCAAATCCTGGCCATGTCACTGCCAAGCTGGATATATGTATGACCTTTGGTCCATATATGTTCTGTGATCCTCAGTTTCTTTATCCCTAAAATGGGAGTGTAAGAGTGCCTGCCTCACAAGGCTATTTTCACACAGACACAGGGATGGCTGTGCAGTGCCCACCATCAGTGGCTAGCTAGCCTACAGTCAGCATTCAAAGTTGGCTTTTACGGTGATGAGGACTTCCTGTCCCCCAGTGAAAAGGAAGAAAAGAACACATGGCTCATGGTTAGCGTTTCTGTCTTTATTCTGCTAGTTGCCAGGTGTGTGACCTTGGGTATGTCACTCTGCCTGTCTGGGTTTCTCTTCCCCATCTGTGAGATGGGACCCACGATGGGCCTGACCTCACAGGATTACCTGCAAGCTTGGCCCTAGCCCCCCTGCAGGTTTTCAAGGTGTTACTTGTACTCTTATTTCTTTTCCTCACACCAAGCCTGGGGTGGGGGTGGGGCTGGTGAAGACACAGGCTTGGGGACCGGGGGACTGGCCAAGGTCATGGGGTTGATGGTGGGGCCTGGGGCGGGGGGGTGTTGGGAGGCCTGGGGGATGACCTGCTGGCTTGCTCGCCTGTTGACTGGCTGGCTCAGCTGAGCTGTGAGGCATGGCCTTCCCTCCCGCTGGTCTCTGTGGAAAGTGGTGGCGCGGCTGATTTTTTTTTTTTCTGTGAAGGGGAAGCTGGATGTCTACCCCCTCCTTCCCCAGGAGGTGCCTGTGGCAGTGGCTGTGCTGACAGGCCCTCCTGGCCTTCTGACTAGAGTGGCTGGCAGCTCTGGAGGGCCGGCTGCACACAGATCAGCCAGAGGGAAGAGAGAACGCAGAGGTCCCCTGCCCTCACTAATCCCCCGGGCCCCTCCCACCCTCACCCGCCGTCCTCCTCCGTCCTCCGTCTGGATGGAAAGACAGAAGCAGCCATGGCAGGAGGAGAGCTGGGGGAGGCTGACTAGGCTCAGGAGGTGGTGGAGGGGGCCTGGGGACAGGGGGTGGTCTGCTTCAGGATCCCTGTATCTCCCTGGCTAGTCTCCTTATTTCTATGACCTCTGTCACTCATTGGCCTAAGGTCCTTAATATTTCATGGCCTTTGGAGCCAGCCCTCTGCCCCAGCCCACAGGCCCCCTTTGTCTGCCTGCTGCCCACCCTGGGGCATCCCTGTCACTGAATTGCTGAATTACTGACCTCGGGGCTGCCTGTGCACCGCCCCCCCAGCCCTGATACCATCTGTATCCCTCTTGACCTGCCCCCCACACACACACCTCTGCCTGTCACAACTCGGTCTCTCCTGTGTGTCCTCTCCCCCTCTCTCACATCTCTGACTGTCCCTCTGCCCTTTCCCTCCATTTTTCTCTTTTGTTGGCCTCCTCCTCCTCCCCAGCAGGACAGAAACAGCGGCAACTGGTGCGCCTGGCTGCACCCCCCAACCCTGTCCACCCCTTCCTGCCCCCATCCCCCCAGCTGTGCTGGCCGGGAGAGCTGGTTTTATTTATTTTTCTGTTTGTTTGGGAAGAGGGCAGGGGCAGTTCTGGGCCCTGGCTGCTGCACTCTGCCTAGAGCAGTGGGCAGGCGGGCTGCACTGGCCTCCCAGGAATGTGGCCGGGACGCCCCGCGCTATATTTACTTCCCTCCAGCTGCTGGCCCCAGCAGGGCAGAGCCAGGCCTGCCCGGTGGCCCCGGGGGAGCCCTGTGCCCACTCTCCCCTGTCCGGCAGACCCCACATGGCCCTTGGGCCCACTGTTCCCTCCCTTCACCGTGACCTCCCCTGACCTCCTCGGACTCGCCCAGTCTGCCAGCAGGAACGCTCATATGCCATGCCGGGACAGGCATGAAGTGCGGGCTCAGTGGCCTGATCCATGTGGGACTGCAAGCACCTGGCAGCCCCCACACCCCCACCTAGGGGCCTAGCCTAGGCCTGTAATCTGGTGGCCAGAACTATGCAAAGCATCTTTTCAGGCCTCTCCCCACTGGCCCGGTCCTTGCTCTTGCCACAGTCCCCTCAGCTCTGCTGTGATCACTGGCCAGGGTCGGGTGGGCTAGGTTGGGAGGCCTGAGCCAGCGTCAGCAGTTGTGTTCCCTTCACTGCTGTCTCGCTTCCCATCTCCTCTGCTGGCCCTCCCAGCTTTCCTGTGTAGACATGTATTCACGTGCATGGTTAAAAGCTTACACATACATGTGCGGCAGGCACCCGTGAACGCATGTTGGAGTAGACCTTCCATGGAGGCAGGGCCATGCTTCTAACCATCGAGTCCCTTGATCATCAGATGCTAATGGGAGGTTACTGGGCTTGCTCCTTGCCAGGCTTGCAAGGGTATGTTGCAGTGATTCCTTCCTGTCCCCTCAGTGTCTGGCACCAGCTAAGTGTTTGAAGAGCTTTAGCTGCTGCTCTGATCACTCATTGTCTCCCAGTTATTACTATAATAATCATAGTAGGTCTTAACAATGCTGAAGACAACGGCTAACCCGTCCCAGGCCCTGACTGAGGGCAAGCACTGTGTGGACAGCTTTCTAGCCTTCGCTTTGTTCATTCCTCACTGTAGGCCAGTGATGTGGGTGCCGTTAGCTTCCCCATATACAGATGAGGAAACTGAGGCTGGAACGTTTGGAACTTGCCACTCCAAGTGGGATTGGGTCCTGGTAGAGCCCTTGATTAGAGAAGGCAATGGCACCCCACTCCAGTACTCTTGCCTGGAAAATCCCATGGATGGAGGAGCCTGGTAGGCTGCAGTCCATGGGGTCGCTAAGGGTCACGACTGAGCGACCTCCCTTTCATTTTTCACTTTCATGCATTGGAGAAGGAAATGGCAACCCACTCCAGTATTCTTGCCTGGAGAATCCCAGGGACGGGGGAGCCTGGTGGGCTGCCATCTATGGGGTTGCACAGAGTCGGACTCAACTGAAGTGACTTAGCAGCAGCAGCAGCAGAGCCCTTGATGGGCCATGAACACCACAAGGACAGCCAGGGTTGGGCTGTGTGTGGCAATCCACACTGCCTAGCACACAACAGGCACTCCGTCAATGCCTGTGGGGTACAGGCCTTGCTCTCTTTCCTTCTTGAGTCCCCCAGACCCCTGGCAAGGGACCTGGCATTTGGTGGGAAGATGGGCTGATTGGCTAGTTGGGTGAATGAAAGGATGAATTAATGAATGAGCAGGTGATTGGCTGTGGAATTGAGTGCTCTCAAAGGACACCAGGATGGGGGAGGTGTACTTACGTTGGTGAGGAGACTGGTCAGGGGAGACCCACTGGTCCTGCAGAGGATTCTAGGAAGCAAGGTTGAGGGGCGGGACTGAGAGATGCATCCAGAGACCAGTAGGCTGCCAAGGCTGAGTCCTTGGGGCAGGTCATGTCGTCTTCTCTCCCCCAACCTCAGTTTTTCCATCTATCAAATGGGCTTGGGAACCTTGCCTCAGCTTAGCTGGCTGCCAGCTGGCCTGGGCTGGGGCTGGCCTGGGAGCCTGAGAGGTGAGGGACTGTAGTGGGAAGGAGGAAGCAGTGGGTGGTGAAGACTGGAAGATGAAGCGTGGAGCTTGGCTTGGAACCTGAGAAGCAGGGAGACCAGCCCTGACCTGACACCCCTCCTCCCTCTGAGCTCCAGGGTGGGGGCACAAGCTGACAAAGCCCTGCCTACCCGCTTGCACTCTGGCGAGGTCTGGGCCTCCTGACAGCTGCAGCATCCGTGGCTGTGTTTGCCACAAGGTGGTGGCCTGTCCTCCAGGACTAGACCAGCGTGATCCCCATAACCCCTGCCCTGCCCCACAGCCTCACGTCCAGTTCCTGGTGACCCTGATGGGAGAGCCCAGCTCCTTTCCTGCCTGACCTGCCTCCCCCAGAGCTCAATAGAAAATTGCTTAGCTGGGCCCCCAGCAGCAGGTAGGAGTGGACTTGGCCCCCTTTCTTCTGGCGGTGTCTGATCTCGGTGGCCTGGAATCTTAAGTCACAGGAGTCTAGAATCATAGAATGCTTGGAGCTGAGGGATTCTTGTCAGGATTCTTGTCATGTTGAGAGCCTAGAATCACAGAACCGTGGGCTTTCCTGCTGGAAGGAAGCATGAATGGTCATGTTTCAATCTTGTTCGATGCTAGGAACATTGAGAATCTGAGAGGAGGGGCTTCCCTGTGGTGCCCGCCAGTGACATGAAACCCAGTTCTGCCTCTGGTCTGCCCCTCTCTGGAAATAAATCACGCCAGCACGGGGAGTGGACTGTGTGGGCCCAGGCAGGCAGTGAGGGGACGCAGCTAGCCTACAGGCACGGGAGGGGTCCTCACGGCAGTGCCCGCCCGCCCGCTGCCCACGCTTCCCGAGGCACCAGTGTGAGGAGGAAATGCAGGCTGTTGCTTCCAGCGACAGCCGGCAGGGCCGGGCGGCTTCCCAGCTCCCCCTCTGATTCACGGCCGCCTGCAGCTCCCCCCTCCCCTGGGGGCCTCTGCAGCCCCATCTGTGCAATGGGGAGAGGAGGCTTCACCCCATAGTCTAGTCACAAAGACAGTACAGTTGCGATTCTTTTAAAGCCCGCCCTTACACTTTGGGAGAGTTGGGCCAGTGGTCCTAAATAGTCAGCTGGGCATTTGGCCCCAGGGCACTGAGAAGTTCTGTGTGGTCACCCTGATGCCTGAGAAGCTTGGGAGGGCTGCATTGGTTCCTGAGGTAGAAAGTGTACCAGGTGGGAAATGATAGAGAAGGGCCCTGCCACCAGGGCCATTCTTCCCATTCAGGAGGAGCCTGGATGGGAGCTGGGCTTGCTCCTGATCTCAGTATACCCATCTGCAAAATGGAGCATGTCATTCCATGTGGCCATTCATTCATTGTCTGCTCTGTGCCTGGACATGTGCTGGGTACTGGGGATGCTGAGGCAAGTGGGAGGATGGTAGGGAGAGGAGGGGTATCCTTGGCGGTGGGGGTGGGAGTATGATTTGGCTGAAGGGGTGACTCTGGGAGAAGGAATGAGGTTGGGGGGGAGCAGATAAGGGGCTGACTGGCGAGGCCAATGTCCAGCGGAAAATCCCAGCTGTTCTCAGGAAGTGTTTCCTCCACTGGTCCCCGGGGAGGGAGGCGAGGCAAGCAGGAAGGAGGAGAGTTGGGGGCAAACAAGGCCCCCAGCCAGTCTGATGGAGACGTCCCAGACCTGGCAGCTGAGCGGGTGTACCCCTCACACTGCAGGAGGGCTGGAACGCAGCCCCCCACGCTCCAGGGCTGGGCCTTTGGTGGGGGGCCGGGGCTCTCAGGAGGGGCCGGGCCGTAGTCCAGATTTCAAAGCCTTCCCCAGGGGCCTTGCGGTGCCCTCCGCCCTGTCCTGAGCTGCCGCCGCGGGGGTGGCAGATGCTGTTTCATCGGCTGAGACGAGTGGGAGGCCTCCGGAAGGTCCTCCTGGGAGGTTCCGGGGGGCAGCGGGGGCGTCGGCAGCTGCCGCCCAGCTAGGACTGGTTCACAGTGGCCTCCCAAGTCCCGCAGTTCCCCCAGGCCTGGGGATGGAGCACTGAGACTGATTCTTCCTGCCTTCACTCCCCCTACTGCCCACCAGGCTTCTTGGCTCTGGCCCCCCTCCCGTCCCTGGCTGTGTCTGCAGAGCCCCCCGGGGAAGGCAGGGGAGGAGGCGCAGCGGGCTCAGAACAGCGGGTGCCCGCGCAGCCAAGTATTTGCGCGAGCTGTCAGAGACAGACAGGCATGTAGGGAATTCGGTGTGTGTGGGGCTGGGGGAAGCAGCCGGGTGGGCAGGCAGGCAGGAGGGGGGAAGCTGGGGCTGCCTCCCCCGCCTGTTGAACCCTGCAGAGACCACCGTTCTCCCAGCCCAGGCCAGAAGGTGCATCCGGCACCTCCCTCCTATCTGTACCAGTGCAGGGGACAAGAGGGACGGGGTGGGACCCTGGCTGATGACGGGGCTGACACTGGGGAAGGGGTGCCCTGCTGAAGGCCAGAGCCTGGGAGAGGCTGTCCGGTGGAGTGTGGAGCTGGGCAGGAATCCGGGTTGTGCCCAACTGTGGCCTCCAGGAAATAGCAGCTGTCATGCTCCCGCGTCTTCCCCCCTCCCCAAGCCTGGCACAACTTGTTTCCTGGCCAGGGTCTGGCCGGGGCAGATTGGAGGAGCCTGGTATTGCCCAGCCTGGGCAAGGAACAAGCAGGATGAAGGGGACCATGTTTATAAGCCTAAAGGTACTTGGGGATGCTGGGGAGAGCTTCTCCTGATATTCTTTTGCTGAAACAGGCTGGAGTCATTTTGAAGGAGGGGATTTCAGCCCCTACCTCCCTGGACAAAGACCCCAATTTAGTCACCTGCGTCTTCTCTCCGAGAGGGCCTATTAGGCAGGTCAGGGCCTAGAGCTGAGTAATACTTGATATTTCATAACTGAGAGCCCAGAGAGAGGGATACACTGGCTTAGGGTCACACAGCGGGTTCTCCAGCCTTCTCCCTACCCTCATGTGGGTGGGGTCAATGGGAAGAGGTGAACATTGGGGGTTTGCTGGGGTGGGGGGCTATATTTAGTTCAGTCCTGCAGAGCCAGGGGGCCCCTGGGAGCAGCTGTTGGGGGGGGGGTGCAGACAGAGGCCTCGAGCTGCATTTAGTCTGGACAGAAATATCCTCCCCCCACCCACCCACCCACTGGCTGGGCGGCCAGGCTGCGGGCTTGTCCCCTGAGGGGCAGCTTGCCTGGGCCTGGCGGCCGGCGGGACAGGCAAGATGACCCGATAGGCTTTTCCCAGCTCAGGTTTCGATGAAACAGGAACCGGAGCCGTAGCCTGGGCTGTGGGGGCCAGGGCCGCCGGAGCTGGGGGGCCAGGACTGCCTCCCTCGTGCTCCCCCCTGCTCCCCACCATGCAGCCTTCCCTTCTCAGAAGCCTGGGGAAGCAGCAGGTTATTTATCAAGCAGCCTCCCTGCCGCGTCTGCCCGCGCCTGCCTCCCTCCCACCCCCCCAACCCCCAGCGCTGGCGGCCATGAGCCCAGCCGAGCAGGGTGAGCTGGGCGGGCTGGCGGCGGGATGAGCTCAGGAGACATGAGTCACCCCATCCCCAGCAGCCCCGCGAGGCCCTGCGGCCTGGCACGCAGCGCGTACTCACGCACATCCCACGCGGCACACCCAGGGGCACACGCTTGGGACAGACAGTCACTCAGCACACGACCCAGCACACAGGGCTGACACTCACGGGCAGGGCCCAGTCACAGTCGTTGTGGACACTCTGAAAGCACACTCCCTGTCACACTCACAGCCCCAGCCTCTGGCAAACATACAACACACGCTGACACATACACGCGACGAATGGACAAACACAGTCACACATGGACCCCATACACGACTCCAGTAAGGCGGTGTGGTATGTGTGCTCCATCCTGTCACAGGCTCAGGCCGTTGCTGTCCGGCCACAGCTCTCACCCAGATGGTGTGAGGAGTTGGGCCCGGAGCACTGACCCGACGGAGGCTGCTGCGCACACAGGCGCGCTCCCAGCAAGGTTGGGGCTCCATTCACTGAAAGGTGTGTGTGTAGGCTCACACAGAGGAGACCCATCCTCGGCCGTGTAGTCAGCTGAATTCTGCAGGGTGGGCACGGGAAGCGGGGTGTTTCCCCACCCCTGGGGAAGGAGGCCCCAGTCACGGGCATGGAAGTGTTAAACTCACTTGCCCTCCAGTATGGGGAACTCTAGCCCAGGCAGAGCCGGTTGGGGGTTGATGGGGAAGGGACACGGGGGAGCTCAGTAGAGGAAAGGCTGGAGAAGGAAAGCCATGGAGAATCGATTTTCCTGGGAGCGCCAAGTGTCCAGCTGCTCCCCCGACTCAGGGAGCGGGGTCCTTGAGAGATTGTGGGGTGCCACAGACTGGGGAGGAATGAGACTTCCTTGATCTAGTGGGCTGAGCGCCTCAGGAGTCTGTCAGCCCACCCTCCCTGGTCACCCTGGCCTCCCGTCTTGCAGCCAGCACCCTAAGACTCAGAATTCAGACTTCGACCCTGAGTTTTAGTCCCTGGCCTGAGTACAAGGAAGGGCTCGGCTCCTGGGTTAGGGGGATGCCCTCAGGGAGCCTCTGTGCTTCTGCTGCCCACTGGGGCTGGCGCTTGCCTTCCCTGAGTGAGCAGAACTGGGGGCATAACCCATATTTCACACATGGAAAAAGGCATCCTTTTTCAGATGAAAGAATTGAGTCCAATGGGGATGGCTTCATTGGTCACGAAGGACTTTGGACACAGTCTCCTAATGCTCAGAGGACAGCTCGTTCTGGGCCCACAGGATTAAGACAGCCTAGCAGAAGTGAAGAGGCAGGTGAACTCTGGCCGATGTTGGCTCCCACCTCCTGGCCACAGAGACTGGGGAGGAATGAGATTGGCCCCACTTTATGGCTCCCGCATAAAGGCCTGGACAGTGGTCGGGGAGGAGAGAGGACCAGGCAACCTGAAGAAGACAACCAGCAGTGGCCATTCAGGAGAACTGAATGTCCCCCGAGCCATCAGCTCTAGAATTGGACAGGTCTGGGCTCCACACCAGATTTGGTCACTGCCTGCTGTGTAATCATGATCTGGTTTGCCAACCTCTCTGACCTCACTTTAGCCACCTGTAAAATGGGTATGACCCTTATCTCTGTCTTAAAACTGCAGGACCTGGTGTAGATGAAGTAGATGGTGGGGTATGGTTCGCAACATGTCTCACTTGGATCTCCAGGTGAGTCCAGCCCTCCTCTCCACCTGTTTGCTCCACCAAAGCTGGCATTTTTTTGGGAGTGGTACCCCACACCAAAGACTCCTTAATTAGAATGTGGATTTAGCCTTCTCTAGGGCTGTTCTTAGATGGGAATGATGGAGTCTGGGATTGAGGAAGCTGAGCTTGGGGTCACTGGGAAGGGGATGGTTGGGAATGGATGGGACCCAGGACAGAGGAGCCTGGAGTCCTTGGGTGCACACTCCTGGGGGCTTCACAGCATGGTTAGATACACAGAGAGCCAACCATGGTTCCCAGATTTTTTTTCTATCCCCTAACCTCCAACAGATAGCAAAGCCACAAGTTAGCCTCAGGCAGGGACTTCCAGGTGGCAAATGTGGCCTTCGCAGGGCAGTGAGGGGCTTGGAATACACCTATGGAAGGGCTGTTGGGACTGTGGGAGCTTGAAGAAGCGCGGACATGGAACAGGCCAGGCTTGGGTGGGGAGGGGGACAAGGAAATAGGAGGAAACATTGGCAAGAAGTAGAAGTGGGCTCTTCCTGTGGCCAGAAAAGCACAGCTGAGTGCTGCCCTCGCTGTAGCCCTCAGACCCCTTTCATGTGCACACCTCCCCGGGTTCCTGCAGGTAAGAGGGCAGGACAGGGGATGCTCTACTTGAGGCTGGGGAAACTGAGACATTAAGGGATTGGCTCAGATTCAAACAGTGGCAGAACTGGGGCCACAGCTTGGGTTACCCAACATTCTTGGCTCGAGCAGTGCTTTCACTCATTCTGGTGTTGGCTGAGGATGACGGTAAAAATAACCACACAGCTCTCATTTATTGAGCACCTATGCCTGTTGGCTCCGCACTGAGAACCTCGCATTCATCCTGTCTAGGACGCTGGTGGGGGTAGGGCTGTCATGGTGGGCATTTCACAGATCAGGGAGTGGACTCAGCAAGGTCAAGCCATTTGTCTGAGGTCTCCTAGCTTGAAGCTGCAGAGTGGGAGGGGAACCCTGGGTCCAAACCCCATGTAGACCTGTGCCTCAGGGGGGCTCCTACTCATCTCCCATAATTCACACAATGAAGAATATTCCTAGTTGGGCCAGCCCCCTCCCCACTTAGGCACTGCCCTATGACTCTTCTAGGGCCGTCTGTTATCTTGGACCCGAGAACCTTGGGACTGCTGATCCCATAAGCCCAGGGAGGGTAAGCCCTGTTGCCCTTGGCTTCTGTGGAGACATGATTCACTGGGTGTCGGGTAGGAGTCAAGGCGTGGCCCAGGGAGCAGATTGAGTCTCCCTAGGGTTGCAGGGATCTTCTTGCAGATAAGTTCTGGGAAGGTCACTTGCTAGGCTCCTGAGAGCTGCTTAGGGGCCTGGTCAGCATCATACACCTCTCCCATCCCTACCCTCCCACCTCCCTGGGGACGCCTTTCTCCTCTCTGGGGAGCCCGGCAGGGAGAAGTTAAGAAAGTGCCCTTGAGCTGGAGCTATCCTTCTCTTCTGTACACAGGGGTGACAGTGACCACCCCACCCCGATCAGTGTACTGGTTAGCTAAAGAGAGGCCCTGGGGCAGGTCTCACTGAAGGGTTTGTTTTGCTGGAAGTTGGTGCTGGCCTGAAATGGAGGGGCAGAAAGTCTGGGTTTGGGGCCCTGTGCCTTGTGGCAGCAAGTCACTTCCCCTTTCTGCTCTCAGTTTCTGCATCTCTGAAATGACTGAGAGTCTGCCGAGCACATGCTCTGAGACAGAGGTAAGCCACAGTCAGACAGCCACACTCTGCAGCTGGTCTCCAGGTCCCCCAGGCCCAGGGCTCCTGCAGACCTTGTGTCAGCACAGAATTCAGGAGGGAGCAAGGTGGGCTCTGGTGATGGGCCACTTCTACCATCCACAACTTGAGTGAATTTTAACTCAGATCTGAGCCTCAGTGTTCTCATCTGTGAAATGGGAAGGCCATGGTGCCTACCTCTTAGGGCTGCTGGGAGAATAAAAGAGGAGGGTGTGGACAGAGCACCTGGCACGGACGCCATCAGTGGTGGCCCCGCCCCCACCTCCGCAGCTGTCCTCCTGGTTGCTGCCCCTCCCAGTCTTGGTCTCCGGGCTTCTGGGAAGGCGACAATGCCAGTCTGCTGGCTCAGCCGGCTTGGCCACTGACCTTCAGAGCACCCAGGCTGTCAAGGCCGCCTGACTGCCTACCGGGCGGGTGGGGGGAGTGCCAGCCAGCTCCTCGCCTGACGCTACCCGCCCCTGCTCCCACTCTCCTCTCCCTCTCTGCGCCTGTGTGTGAGCTAATTAATCTCAGCCCCTTTGGGAAATTAGAACGCCGCAGTCGTGGCCTCCTCAGCCTTGCGGTGCCTGTGCTGCTACTGGGCCCTGCCAAGACCCATTGTGGTTTGGGGGCACAGGGTGGGGAGTGGGGGCAGCAGGATGAGCTGGGTAGGCATGGGTGTCCCTGAGCCCTCCACCGCTTGCGGGGACGGGGCGGGGGGGGCTCTGGTTTCTTGGCCCCCTCCCCTTCCATTCAGCATCCATAAGGATCGCAGGCCATCGCCCTGCCATGGTTAAACTCAACCTCCAGTGCCTCTGACCTCTTCCTGGGGCCAGTATGGTCACCCCCTGGTATGGTCACATTCCATCTCATTGCGGGGTCATCTTGCCTGCCTGGCTCAGGCTGATGGAGACAGATGTAATTATGGAATTTTGCTTGGGAAATTAATTTGAAAAAGTTAATTAATTGGCGGTTCCGGAGGTGGCGGGCTCCACGCCCAGCCGGTCCTGCTGATGTCAGTGCTGACCCGCCTGAAATGGGCAGGCCGGGGAGAGGGACCCCAGTGACCTGGCTGGGCAGACCAGTGTCCTGGCTCAGGGGGGACACCTGGGAGGTGGGTGTCACCTGGACCTGCTAAGAGGCACTCTGAAATCTGAGAACTCAGCCACTTGTTTGAATGTTCACCAAGCAGTTGTCAAGCTTCTACTATACAAGTGCCCCCAGCCAACATAGACCACTGAGTGTTTCGTCCAGTTCTTCTGAATCCCTTTTCTCAAGGAATACCTCTAAACCTGTTCCCAAAGTTTTTCCATAGAGTTTGGATGCACTGTACAGATGAAACAACTAAAGATTCAGAGGGTATGACTTGCCCAAGCCATTCAGCTATATTCTCCAGCAGAATGGAGTAGTGGAAGTATAAAAGTTAGGCTTCTTCCCTTCTTCCACAGGCAGCCCTCTCCCTAGTGTGTGATAGGAGCCTTCAAGTTGACTGTACCCGAGAGGACCAAAGAACATGGCCAGCCCCCTCCACCCTGACATCATTGTGCCTCCTCCATACCCCTCTCCAGACATTTGTGGTACTCTGTGTTTGTATCTTGGGACTTTTCCCACCCAATCTTTGGGATGACCCAGCTGGGCTGAGGCAGGAGGCCCCAAACCCTAGGGCTCTCAGAGTATGTAGGGACCCCTGCTACCTCCTGGGCACCCTGCAGGGCCCCTGACCACAACGGTCTGACCAAGATCTTGTGTCTGGAGGAGTGCGGATTCAGTACAGTTTTTGTCTAGACAGAAGATGGGTCAGGCCTGGGGCAAGAAGTGGCCAGTCCTGGTTCAGGACAGGAATGTGACCTGTAGGAGGCCAGCAAGGTGAGCAACATGGGCTTTCAAGAGATTTGGGCCTGGGTCTCCTTAAGCTGTGTGGCCTTGGGTACGTCCCTTAGCTTCTGCTCAGAGCCTCATTTTCCTCCCTCGGACACAGGGACGATCACGTATGCCACTCAGAGGGCCGTGGGGAGGCACAGGGAGGAAGGAGACTGGGAGGTATACCACTTGAAGCCTCTGTTTCACTGCCTGGTGGAGGCCGGCTGGATGGGAGAGCAGGGAGCCAATGGAATTGAGCACGTGCCAGGGCCTGAGAAGGCAGAGTTTGTGGAGGGAAATCTGGTGCAAGTGGTTGAGAAAGGAGCTGGAGGATGCACGAGGAGGTAGTATCTATGAGGTACCCAAGAGGCACCAGCTAGCGGCCCAGAGCCCTGGGGCCTCTAGGGGAAGTCAGTCCATACAGCATTTACTCTGTCCCTTCAGTTGTGTCCGACTCTCTGCGACCCTACGTACTGTAGCCTCCCAGGCTCTTCTGTCCATGAGATTCTCCTGGGGTGGTGGGTTGCCAGGCCCTCCTCCAAGGGATCTTACAGACCCATGGATTGAACCCATGTCTCCTACGTCTAATGCATCAAAGGTGGATTCTTGACCCACTGAGCCACCAGGGAAGCCCCTTATAGCATCTGCTCCTGAATTTGTTGAGTGCATTTCCTTACCTCTGGGATGTCCCCAGGGACCAGGTGGGCCTTGCAGATAATTGTGTAGACCTCACCTCTCATAGTTCAGAATAAAAGTGACTGTCATGGACAGACTGAGCTGGGCATTTTGCATTGAATATCCTTCTGATGTAGTCTGTAGTTCAGATTTCTTCAAGGTCTGACCTCTAGCCAAGGATTTAAGTAGGCCACACCCATTCCCTGAGCATTCTGTGGGTTGTGTTAGTAGCTCAGTTGTGGCCAACTCTTAGCGACCCCATGGACTATAGCCCGCCAGGGCTTCTCTGTCCATGGAATTCTCCAGGCAAGAATACTGGAATGGATTGCCATTTTCTTCTCCAGAGGATCTTCCTGAACCAGGGATCGAACCCTGGTCTCCTACATTGATGGCGGATTCTTTACCATCTGAGCCACCAGGGAACGTGCTTAAAAGGGAGACGCTTCCTCTGCGCACCTCACCTCCAAGAAGCCCTCAGCAGGTGACTGACTGAGCGCTCGGAGTTCTCTGCAGACTCTACTAAGCCCTTCTCTCTGTGTGTACATCCATGTTCTCTTAGACTGGGAGCTCCCTGAGCATGGGATCCATGACATCTCTGATCCCACGCCCAGCACAAGTTAGGGCTGGGTGGGGGTCATAGGGCCGCTGCCTTCCTATTTGACAGATGGGCCAGTTAAGGCTGTGTGAGGACATTGCTCAGTCAAGGTCACACAGCCTTGTGAGGGGCAGAGCTAACCTGGCCCAGGTGGATATGGCGTCACTGGACCTTTCTGGGGTCTTCTGCAGCTCCTAACTTACTGGCAGTGTTCCAGGTGTCCAGCCCTAAGCCCCAAGCTGCTGAGACCTTGGGGAGTGAGCAGTTTTGGCATCAGAGGGGCAGAGGAGAGACCTTAAGCTCTCCAAGTCTCAGTTTCTTTAACTGCAAAATGGGGATTCTGGGACCTCTTCCTGATAGTGCTTGGGTATTTAGGGTGGGTGGTTAAGAGATGTTCTTAACTGCATGTCTGAAGCTTAAGTGAGAACTTTAAGTGTTCACCATCTTTATTATTACTATTGACACTGTTATTTTGTTATCATTATATTATGATTCACCCTCCCAGGGCCCCAGCAGCTGCAGTGGCTCTGGGCCTGACTGCAGAGCTCTGGTCTGCAGAGAAGTCACGGTTGCTAATTAGTCAGTGCCCTGAGGAGAGGGCCGGGGTTTTTTATTTTTGCTGGAGGATCCCACCTGCCCGAGGCTTCCCCAGGCCCTGTCTTCAACTGGGCAAAGGTTGCAGGCCCCTCTCCAGCCTCAGGTAGGGGGCCTGGCTCCCAAATTCCCCCTGCCACTTCCTCCCCCACCCAGACCTCCAGGGCCATGAATCATTTATGAGGCAAAAATGAAACCAATTAAGGACAAACTTTGAAAGCCTCTAATTGCTGCGCCTGGTGGCACCGAAGAATGAGGGAAGGCAGGCCTGTTCGGGGCCGGCATCTCCCCAAGCCCGGGCCTTCCCAGGCCGCCCGCCCGTCCCAGGGCGCGCGGCCTCCCGGCTCCTCGCCGCCTCCCGGCCGGGCGCGGACGTGCCTGCGCGGCTCCGGCGGCCGCGTCTGCCGCCCCGGCGCCCGCCCGGGTCCCAGGCAGACTAATTAGGCCCGGCTGCCCTCCCCGCGCCGCCGCCTCCCGCTCCAGGCCCGAGGTGATGGCGGCTGTTCCTGCCGTTCTGGGGCCTGTGCCCCAGAGCTGGCCGCCGTTCTCGGGGCGGGAGCCAGCCCTGCTGGCCTAGCTTAACCCAGCCGAGCCCAGGACGCCCTGTCCCTGAACTGGGAGCCTCGGCTTCCCCGCGCCCCCTCACCCTGGGATCCCGGCGTGGTTAGGGGCTGGGCGGTGCTGGAGTACCCGACTTGAACAGTCCAGTTCCAACTCAGGGAGAGAGCTGCTTCTCTCCCGCAGAGTGGAGGGGGCCGGGGGATGACCGCTGAGATAGGGAAGCTGGAGGATTACAGGGAAGGGGAGGGGATTGAGTTCCTGGGGTGGCCCATTGGTGCAGTAGCTTTGCCACAAACACCATAACCTTACACGGATTCCTTAGCCTCAGTTTCCCCATTTGTCAACTATCAGCACAGGCCAGTTTTCTATTGGATTTGGAATTTGAAGAGCTGGGCTTTACATGTCCCCCACACACCTCCACCCCTGCTCTTGGGGGCTGCTGAGGCAGAGGAGGTGGGGGTCTGGACCCAGCTTACCGCTGGGAGCCTTGGGCACCAGTGACCAGCCTGCCCACTGTGCTGAGGGCCAGGCAGGCCCTGGGCGCTCAGACACGTTGTTTGCTGAAACCGAATTTCTATGCTTGTGTTTTTCCATAATTATATTAGCAGGTGGGATTTTTCCTCCGGGAAGCGGTGGGAGGGGGAGTGCCACGGCCGTGTCCCCACCCGCTCTGAGCGTGAGCTCACATGGCTCTGCCCGCCCGCCTGCCGTAATGATTTTTTAATTATGTAGCCAGTGCTCGGAATTGCTAATCCGCCTCCAGCCCAACATCCCCTCCTGCAGCTTGTACCCCAGCCCCTTACTGCTGTCCCCAGAGTGGTGGCGTCCAGCCCCACGCCCATCTCTGTGCCCGGAGCACCCCTGTGGGTGAGAAAGAGGAGGCCAGGACGACCACAGGGCCACCTCTCCTCTGTCTGCTAGTGACAGAACTTGGTGGTAGCTGGAGATCAGAGTGCTTTTGGCTCTTTGCACCCCGCCACCCCTGACCCCAGCATGACTGGCTCCTGCCAGGACAGGTGTGGCTCTGGAAGAGGACAGGGGAGTAATTGGTGACCCCAAGGACACACACACACACACACACACACACACACAATAATCTTTGTCATACCCACACTCACAACTTGCTTCTCTTAACCACACTCAGCCTCATAGCTACACAAGCACAACAGTACGCTCTAAGTCTTTCTCCTACACACACAGCCACACCTGAGGGCCAGGGTGCCCTCCGGAGACCCCACTGCTTCCTCCCATGCCCTGCAGTGGTCCTGCCCCCACTCACTCTCTTTGCCTCCATCTCCTTCCCCTACCCCTTGCCTGACTGGGTTACACTCTGAGGTCCCCCAGCTCCCACCTGGTGGGGTGGTTGCCTGTGGCTGGGGCCTGCCTGAACCTCCATCGACCCGGTCTGGGGGAGGTGGCAGGTTGCGGGGGGGCTGTTCTGCAGCACTGTGGCGGCGGCTCCTCTCCAGGCGCCCAGCTGTGGCATCTGTCAAGGTCAGATAGCGACTCCGGAACCAGCCAGCTTGGCCCCACGGCCCCTCTCGCCTCATTATTTTTGTGTTCCGGGGCTGCGGCGACACCTCCCTCCCTCCTCCTGAGCCGCCCGCCTCTTGCCTGCCTCCCCCACGCCTCTGCAGGGAGGGCCTGCGGTCTGGGGGCTTTTGTTTTCCAGTTTTCTCCACGCTCAGGCCAGGCACACGGGTTTAGATGCTGGCCAGAGCTGTTGGGTCTTGAACGGCAGACGAGGCAGGTTCCTCCCTCGAGGCTGGGACAGCTTTTTGGCTAGTGGAGCCTTGGGTTGATTTCTCAGGGGTACAGACTGAACCTGGGTGGAGCCCAGCCTCCACCACAGCCCAGGTGTTCCTGTGGGCAACTTCCTGTTTCCATAGGGGCCCCTCACCTGGCGTGAGTTCCTGTCTGCGCCATCCCCATGCCCGTTGAGTCCCAGACCCGTATCTCAGAACCCCTCAGAGGTCCTGATAGAACTCACAGTGAGCGCATGCACACCTGTGCTTACATGCGTATGCGCGCGCGCACACACACACTTGACAGGCCAGGAGAACCCACAGATATCCAGCCACCATATAACCCACTCTACTCGGACACATGCACACTCAGTCATACACATACATCCACAGATGCAGATAGCCACACTCCACTCCTACACACAGGAGGTCACACAGAGACCTCCACCTCCACTGGTATCTAAGCCCCACTTGTATATCAGTACTCAAAACCACAGAGTAATAACAGAGTGTACACACACACCTGGGCACAGCCCCAGACACACATTCTCATGCATGCAGTGTGCACAGGTTTCTGACACACCTCCCAGGTGGACACATGCAGATATACTTGGCCCTAGTGCTGCTCCTCACCATATCCACTCCAACTCGAGGGTGCTCCTTGGAGTCTGGTGTTCTTGAGCAGTTGCAACACCCAAGGAGCTTTGGACCCCTGAAATGCTGAAGTGAGCTTTAGGCCTTCCCTTGGATGCATGTTGTGTGTCCAGGGAGTTCCTGGAAAATAGGAAATGGTGATTGACAGATAGGTCACCCTACCCACCTGGCCAGCCTCCGTGGATGTCCACCAGCCTGGGCACAAGTGCACTGAGATGGAGTGGGATGGGAGAGTCCTGGATGGGTCAGGATGGGCTTGGTGACAGCTGGCAGGGAGGGCAGGCTCAGGGGGGTGGCCTCTCGGGCTCTGTCTCTGGGTCCCTTTGCCTACCTCCAGCCCGATTAGGGTGTGTTGGGGGAATGAGATGTGGACACACATCAGGCTCTGGGGTAGCCCTGGTCATCACTCACTTCCTCCTCCAGCTGCGGACTACTGTGACCGCCCCTGAGAAGGGGAGGTAGCTGGAGGTTTAGCAGTGGTGGGGCCCCCACCCCCCAGGAAACTCAAAACCCTGGGCCAGCCGCGGGTGGCGGGTTGGGGCAGGCACAAAGAGGGCCTCTGTGCAGGCCGGCTAGGCTGCCCACAGGATTCTGGGGGAGGAGGCAGGAGCCGGTTTCCGTCCCATTCTGCTTCCTGCGGAGGCCGCCGGAATGCCCGGAGCTCTGGCCCAGCCTGGCCCGTCCGGCCCACCCGCAGCCCCTTCCCCTGTCTTCCTGGGCCTTAGGGTACAGCTGCAGACTTCTCTGTGACAGTGTCCCAAAGTGGTTTGCTCAGAGCCTGAGAACTACCCCCTTCCCCCTCAGGACCGATGAGAAACCAAGAGGGTTCCCCTAGGCTGAGGGTGCCCCTGGACCTCACCCTCTAGCCAAAATGTGCCTCAGAGCTTTTGGGCAGTGCTGGAGAGCCAGGCCCTGGAGTCGCAGAGATCTGGTTTCAAATCCTGACTCTTCTGCTGATTGACCTAGTGACCTTAGGCAGGTGAGTCTCATCTGTAAATGGGGTTAATAGTAGTTAAAGAGTTAGAGATTTCAGTGAGAAAATGCATGTGAAATGCTTAGCACAATACGTAGCAGAGAGTAAGTGCTCATTATTAAGGTCTGCTATTATCATTTCCTCTGGGGAGATAGGAAAGGGAGGGGGCTGGATGCTCCTCACCCCAGTCAGCCTCACATCCTCTGGAGCTCGGTCCCAACCCTATGGCCTGCTCAGAACCCTTTTCTCCAAGGCTCAGTTTCCCCATCTGAAAAATCTCATTAGGAGCCAGTTTAGGCCCCTGGAGCCTTCCTCTTTGGAGGGCGGGTTGCTATCTGGAGTCTTTTTTTTCTGTATCTCTCCACCTCTTTCCCCACAGGCCCTTCTGGGCTCATGGTTTCTGCAGCTTGGGGTGAGGAGCAAGAACCATTGATCTCTATTTTACAGATGCAAGCTGAGGCTGAGTGCAGGGGAAGGTGTCAAAGTCAGCAAGAAGGGACAGGATGGAGCCACAAACCTGGACCTGCCAACTCCATGCCCTGGCCAGTCCTGTGGATACATGCCCTCTCCCAGTGGGGACCAAATATCTCTGAGTTGGCTTTTCCTGGCTTGTCCTATGGTGAGGCCCACCAGGAGGGAGGTCCTCAGAAAGTGTGGGCTCTGATCTCAGGCTAGTGTCAGCTCAGACATCTCCACTTTGGGAAATCTTAGTCTATGATCCAGGAGCTCCCAAACAGAGAGGCAATCATTTTCTCACAATTGCTTATCAAACTGTCTGTTCTAAATGGGGCAGTCATAGTACTTCCTTCAGAAAGTGGGTATGAGGATTCTATGAAACAAGACATGTCCACTGTCTAGCACATAGAAAGGTCCCCATATGTGTTAGCTGTTATCCTCATGGTGCCATGTTACAGATGGGGAAACTGGCTCAGAGGCCATATGCCATGGTCACACAGTAAGGAGAGTCCTTTGGCTCCTATGACCTTTCTAAAGAAGGAACCTGGCCCAAAGGAGGTGCCTGTTGAGGAAGGCCTTGTCTTTATCAGAGGTGTCCAGGATCCTTACCTCATTCCCTAGAGCCCCAGATCAGGGCATACCTCCTGCCTGGGGCCTCAGTGTTTTTGTCTATGAAATGGGTTGATCTCCTCCTTCAACTCCTTTTGGGAGCTCTGTAAGGGCAGGCAGAACCCCATATACTCCTGGGTTTTCTCAGCAGCATGTTTCAGTCCTTAGGGAAGGGGGTTGAGCCTGCCTGAGAAAAGGGGCATAAAAGGCCAGGGAGTGTGGAGTCAAGGAAATAGGACTGCAGCCTCCACCACCATTCTGTCCTTGGTAGTTGGTCTTGGGGTGTTAGTCTTAGGGAGACCCTAGTGGCATTGAGGGTGTGGCCCACTCCAGACCATCTGCTGGGTGCTAACAGTGGTCAGTGTGTCCTTGTATGTGTGTGTGCATCCATAGCTGGCTGTGTGCCCTGGTTTCTCCAGTAAGGCCTGCATTTCTCCTGGCCTCCAAGACTGGTGTCCCCGTGTGTGTCTCCTTAGGCCTGAGTAGGGCTTTTTTTTTCCCCTCTGGAAACTCCCCAGGCTGAATCATGGAAATCAGAGATGGAAACCCCCACACACACACCCAGTTGCTCAGCTCAGTTCAACCACCATAGCCCGTGGTCTGCCCTCCCCACCACCACTGGCCTGCCCATCAGTCAGTCTGTCCAACTCCCCCTCTCCATTGGAGACCAAGAACACCAGCCCATCAAGGTGGGTTAGAGGGATGTGAGGGGGGGTAGCACACATGTCAAGAGTGCACACACAAGTGTGGGGAAGGGTGCAATGAGCCAGGGTTTGCAAGTCTGCAACGCTGGTGGGCTTTGATGGGCCATGCCTGGGATCCTGAAGGCCCAGATAATGCTGCCTCTTCCAGGAAGCCCTCCTTCAGCAGGCAGGACGGCTGTTCCAACCAGCAGAGGAGTAGGAGATAGTTGCACAACTCCATAAATTCACTAAAAATGATTGAATTATATACTTTGGAAGGGGTGAATTTTGTAGTATGTTAACTATACCTCAGTAAATCTGTTTAAAAAAAATCCTGCTCTTGACCTCAAGGCCCCACCCAGTTGAAACCCTGCCAACCTCATAGCCACACCTCACCCCTGCTTCCCCATTTCTTGGGAACCCTTTCAAGCTTGTGTTCACGTTGGTAACCTCTCCTTATCCTTAACTCACAGGCTAAGCAGCCCCTTCCTCCAGAAAGGTCCCGGTGTCCCGCTCGATCCTTTTCCCACCCTCCTGTGTCACGTTGGTTCATGTGCCCATCGGCCCAGCTCCTTTGTAACCCTCCAGAGCAGTGCCAGTCTGGTCTGTATCTCCCCAGGACCACAGGGCATGGGGCTGCTACTGCTTCTGTGTGCAGCGTCAAGAACATCTCACCGTGGCCACCTGTGTGCAGGTCTCCATGCAGACAGCTCCATCCCACCCCACATGCCCTTCTGCCCCACCCCCGCCCATTGCTGTGTAGCCTGGAGGACCCAGGACAGAACCCTGCTGAGGACAATTTGGGCTCCCCTGGCACAGGGTGGAGTGAGGGCTCTGCCACCACCTCTGGTGACCTCACTGCCAGCTGGCATTATGACATCACCAGTCCAGCATTCCCTGTTCCTGCTTGGATATCTCCAAGCTCCCCGGTGGGGACACTCCCCTGGGGCCTGTGACAGCTCGTGCCCCCAACCACGTAAAGGTGACAAGCATGGTAACAACCCGCGGGGAGGGGGTGAGGGCAGCCTCGGGGTGGCTGGGTCACCTTTCCCGGGTAAAGCAAAAGCAGTCACAAAGCAGGGTGACTAACGCTTGGGCTCTGGGTTCAAGTTCTCCCCCTACAGGGAACCACTCTATGACTTTGGCCCAACAGCCTGAACCTCTCTCAACCTCAATTTCTTCATCTCAGGAATTGGTTCATACTTCTGGTTCCTTGGGTCCTGGGGAGGAGTCAGAAGGGAGAGAGAACATGTAGAACATGGGAGTGCAGGGCCGGGGACACAGTAGGTGCTAAGTGCTACCAAATAGGGTCCCTTAGATAAGGGAGCCTGCATGTCACTTGGCGAGAGCAGGTCAGGGAGGGGCTGTGTCCCATATTTTCTGGGGCTGGCCTGTCTGGGAGTAGAGGGAGGCGTGGCCCCAGCTTTGACACTCTCTCGCTTCCCAGGACAGCCAGTGAGCTCCAGCCCCTAGGAGGTAGGGCCCCACAGTTCAGCCCTGAGGCCAGGAACCCCTGACCCCCAGCTGTCCTTCCTGTCTCTTCCTCCCAGGCCTTGGACCAGAGTGGGCCGGGGCTCACCTGGTCTCCCCCACCTCTGCCTCCACTTCCCTATCCCAGGGGCATGTCCAACTGCCTTCTCTTGGTCCCCCAGGTCCTCAGGTCTGGGATTCTCCTCAGGGTTCTGTCTCCATGTCTCTCAGATCCTCTCATCTCTGGGCTGGGCCAGGTAGCCTGCATCTCTGAACCCAGCTGTCCCAGTCTCTGCTCCCCATGATGCTCTAACCTTGACCCTTTGCTCTGTCCTCCCTCAGCCCCTTTCTCTGACCCACCCCTTGAGTTCTGTGTCTCAGGATTCTCTATCTCCACCACCTGTCTCTATTCTGGCCCCACGTCCCCCTCTGCCCCCCAGCGCTCCATGACTGGTTCCCCCCTCACCCCCGCCCCCAGGCTCTGTCCCCGCCCGTCAGCCCCTGGTCCCAGCTCCCGGCCGGCCCGGCTCCTGCATGGACAAAGGGGTCCTTTGTGGGCTGACCGCGGCTGGCGGGGCGGCGGGGCGCTGGCTCCGCATTGCTGATGAAACGGAGCCCTTTGTTGTCCCTCCTCAGGCGCAGTATTTCTTTTTGGGGGCTGGATGCGTTCCTGGCAGGGCCGATGATGGATGCGCCCGCCGCCGCCCGCCTGCCCGCCAGCTTTCCCTCCCGCTCATTCCCGCTCCGCTTCAACGCAGCCCCAGCTCCTCCCCTGCCGCCTGGGCACTGCCAGGCCCTTTCTGGCCTGGGAGAGGGTTGCTGTGTGCCTTGCAGTAGAGGCTGGGGCCTGGGAGAAGGTCTCCTCTTACGTCTTCCCCTTCCATGAGTAGGGCCCGTGAGCCCTGTGGTCAGTGGTCCGCTGGGACAAGGGCATCAGCTTTTCCCAGGGCCTGAAGGAGATGGGCCAGGTATGGGGCAGATCTGAGACAGCCTTGGTTGGGGACCAGGCCATGGGGACTAGAGGTTGGTATCTGCCCACCCTAGGGTTTCAGGACAGAGTTACCCTGTGTGCCAGTCCTTGCGTACTCCCAACGTCACTTTCTGAGGCTGACAAACCAGCGTTTACTGCCTGCAGCACCTGTTCCATGACATATCACGTCCTCTGGGCCCGAGCTCAGCATGTCCCCGGACCTGGTGGGTGGGGGGAGGCCTGGTGGTGGGGCGGTGGGCTGGGGGAGGAGAGTCCCTGAGGAAGGACAGAAAAATGAAAGATTGGAGAGATTCAAAGAGGGGGCCAAAGACGAACAGAACATGAGATTAGGTCCCCAGCAAGAGAGACTCGGGATGGAGACAAAAGCAGAGAGAGACTTAGCCTGAACACACGCCCGGCTGTGTGGCTGTGTCTGTGTCGGAGGGAGCTGACTTCTAATTGACCTGCCCGCCCCACACGCAGAGCCAGATCGTGGAGCTGGAAGGAGGGAGGGAGTGGAGCAAAAGCAGCGTTAATGCAGCTATCGATTTCTGCCACCAGCCTGCAGGCCTCAGAGGCGGGGGACGCACAGAGGGGCTGGGGCACAGACTGCTCCCCTCCCCACCTCTCCAGCCCGCGGGCGCCTGCCTCTTCCTATCTTTTCCCTCACCCTGCATCTGGGGCTGTGGTCCAGGGCAGGGTAGTTGAGCTCAGATGGGCAGGGGCTGGGTGACTGGCCATAATAGTCACTGGCCCTGCTCTCAGTGATCATGGTCCCCCACACCTAGCCGGGGTCACTGATACCTGGAGGGGCCCTGATCTCTGATGACAAGGGCCCAACGGCCAGCCTGGGCTGGAGTCTTAGTGGGTAGAATAGAGCATAGCTGTCCTGGGATGCATATATTCACTCCCCCTCCTTTTCTCTTACTATGACTCCGACCCCTGTGGCACCCCCCCGGCCCAGTCTGGACACCTTGCCAGGCCATCCTGGGTTTGTCCTAGTGGAATCTGCCAGCTTGCCCAGCTCTTCCTCACCACTCATCCGCCTTCACTACGAAAGAGCTTAGGTGGGCCAGTACCTGCTGGGGAGGCAGAGTGGCTGGCTGGCTGCTGATGCCTCCCCTTTGCCTCACCCTGGAAAACGGAGCTTTTCCCTTGCCGGCACTCGCTTCTCATGGCCACTCCTTAGCAGTCCTGGGCCAGGGGCCCTGCCTGCCCAGGGCCTCGATTTCCCCTTCTGTCAGTTCACAGGCTTGGGCTGGATGACCTCCCAGGACAGGCTGAGTTCTGTGACTGGGGGATGGTGGGGTTGCCTGGGGACAGAGATGCAGTGTGCGCCACCCCCAAGCCCAGGGCGGGACAGGCCCGGCCAGATGTGCGCCTCCCCCTTGAGTCGCCAGCTGCTCGTGGCGGGGCCCCGTCCTCCCACCCCTCTCTTGGGGGTTGCTGGGCCGCGGCAGGCAGATGCTAGGGAGCCAGGGCTGATGAGGAAACTACCACTCAGCTCCATCTGGAACAGTTTCTTCCAGAGCTCTGGCCAAGGAGCCTGGCTGCTCACATGCCTTAGTCTTGGGGCCTGAGCAGAACAGGTTCTGTCTTGGGAAGGGGCACCCCCACACGTGGATGTGGCCAAGGAACAGACTCCATTTCTGAGAGGGTCACACCAACTCTTGGTCCCAACTTGTAGCAGTCAGAGGTCCCTTTGGCCCAGAGTCCACTCTGCACTCTGTTCTCACTGGGCGCTCCCTCCAGACCCATCTGGGAGCCAGGCTGGGGAACAGCAGTGAGGCCTGCCTAGAGACAAGAGTGGGTCCTAAGGTTTGAGAGGGAGTGGGGAGTATGTGCTGCTGGGTGGACAAGGGTGGTCCCCTACTCTTACAGAAGGAGGCTTGTCCTCTGGCACAGGGCTGCCTGCCCTCTAGCAGAAGGGTACGTGCTCCTTCAAATAAGGGCTCTGTGCTCTATTTGGCAAATTGTGTGAAACAAAGTCACTTACCTTTACCTGCAGGACTTGACAGAGCCTTGAGATAATGTGTATTAGGCATCTTGGGCTTTCCTGGTGGCTCAGATGGTATCTGCCTGCAATGCTGGAGACCTAGGTTCTATCCCTCAGTTGGAAAGATCACCTGGAGAAGGAAATGGCAACCCAATCTAGTATTCTTGCCTGGAGAATCCTGTGGACAGGGGAGCCTGGCAGGCTACAGTCCACAGGGTTGCAAAGAGTCGAACACGACTGAAGGTTTAACACACAATTAGGAAGACTTCCCTGGTGGCTCAGAGGGTAAAGCGTCTGCCTTCAATTCAGGAGACCTGGGTTCGATCCCTGGGTGGGGAAGATCCCCTGGAGAAGGAAATGGCAACCCACTCCAGTATTCTTGCCTGGAAAACCCCATGGATGGAGAAGCCTGGTGGGCTACAGTCCATGGAGTCACAAAGAGTTGGACATGACTGAGTGACTTCAAAAATATAAAAAAATCATCCAGAGGCAGCTTCCATACTTTGGTCTGTATTGCCAAGCTCTGTGTGCACCCCTCTTCTCCATAATTGGGTCAGTGAAAGATTAGGAAGCAGAGCGTAACCTCTGAGGTTAATGGAGCTCTCCTGCTCTCTCCACCCCGACTTCCCCCCAGAGGAAGGACCGCCTGCTTCTGTGAAGTCTTCCCAGATCCTAGCAGGGGGACCCAGCTGAGCCTCTACGGCGCTGCTGAGTGGCCATGTGTCCATGCGACAGTCAGTTTTCGAAAACCTTGTCTTCCTCACCTTAGAATATTCCTAGCCACTGTTTGTAGGTTTTTTATGAGTCTTAACTGAGATAGTACAAATGAGAAATTCCTAACTTTGGCTGGCACTTGATGAATGCCCTGGTGAGGCCCTGGTGGTTACCATTGGCGATGCATTGGTGGCGGCAGAGGTGTTTACCACTGCCCTGACCCTGTATCCTCTTGTCCCGACAGAGTGAAAGCACTTCCACGTGGACACCCGACCATGTACCTGCGCTGAGTGGCAACTCCCACCAGGTCTCTCTGTGCTGGGCAGCAGGACCCCGGTGCTTGTCTGTGGACCCCCCGCAGTTGGCAGGCTCCCCCGGCAGCGGGGTCCGGGCCTCGGCCCCACCATGTCGAGCCTCAGCAGTGGCCCCCAGGACACCGGCGGCAGCAGCAGCAGCGGCACCAATGGCAGTAGTGGCGGTGGCCCGAAGGCGGGAGTGGCAGACAAGAGTGCGGCGGTGGCCGCTGCTGCGCCAGCCTCGGTGGCGGATGATGCCCCACCCCCTGAGCGGCGGAACAAGAGCGGCATCATCAGTGAACCCCTCAACAAGAGCCTGCGCCGCTCCCGCCCCCTCTCCCACTACTCTTCGTTTGGGGGCAGCGGCGGCAGTGGCGGCGGGAGCATGATGGGCGGGGAGTCAGCCGAAAAGGCGGCCGCGGCCGCCGCCTCCCTGTTGGCCAACGGGCACGACCTGGCGGCGGCCATGGCTGTGGACAAAAGCAACTCTACCTCAAAGCACAAAAGCGGTGCTGTGGCCAGCCTGCTGAGCAAGGCGGAGCGCGCCACGGAGCTGGCGGCCGAGGGACAGCTGACGCTGCAGCAGTTTGCGCAGTCCACGGAGATGCTGAAGCGCGTGGTGCAGGAGCACCTACCGCTGATGAGCGAGGCGGGCGCCGGCCTGCCCGACATGGAGGCTGTGGCGGGGGCTGAAGCCCTCAATGGCCAGTCCGACTTCCCCTACCTGGGCGCCTTTCCCATCAACCCGGGCCTCTTCATCATGACCCCCGCAGGCGTGTTCCTGGCTGAGAGCGCGCTGCACATGGCCGGCCTGGCCGAGTACCCCATGCAGGGAGAGCTGGCCTCCGCCATCAGCTCGGGCAAGAAGAAGCGGAAACGCTGCGGCATGTGTGCGCCCTGCCGGCGGCGCATCAACTGCGAGCAGTGCAGCAGTTGTAGGAACCGAAAGACTGGCCATCAGATTTGCAAATTCAGAAAATGTGAGGAACTCAAAAAGAAGCCTTCCGCTGCTCTGGAGGTAACGGCGCCTTAGAGGGAGGTGTGTGGGCTCTTGCGTCTGTCTGGCAGTCCAAACCCACCCCCACCCCCATCCCCACCTTTCCTGCTTGGGCCTGTGTCAGGGATGCCAGCTGTCCCTGGGCTCTGGAGTTCTAGGCCAGGCTCCAAGACACCAGTTCACTGCCCGGAGAGTTAGAGCCACATCCCAAGATGCCCTTAGGTTGTAGTCTGCAACCTAGGCAAGCACGTAATTTCACACGGGGGCCTAGCATTCCCTCCAGGCCCCAGGACTCCGAATGCCACACACCCACCTCCCCTCCCACCCCCTCAGCACCATCCGCAGTTCTGGGTCAGGTATTGAGATTCCCACACAGGTCCTGAGTCTCTGACTTTCAGACATGTCCTAAAGTTTCCAGTTTGTGACCTAAGATTCTGGGAGACTCCCCTGCCCCATCTGAGGCAGTAGATCTTCTGGGTTTGAGGGATAAGCCCTCCGTTTGCCCCTTCAGAGCCCAGCCTTTCCCCCAAGGCCACCCAAGAATAGAGCAGGTCCAGTGCTGACTGCTGTGCTCTGAAGCCTGGAAGACCCTAGCTCTAGTCATCTAACTGACAGACTTGGGGTGCCTGGAGGCCCCAAGTTCAGTCTGGCTGCATAGTTAATGGCCAGGGTTCCTATGGGCCTGGGAGGTGGCTTGAGCCTGGGATGCGGGCAAAGCTTGCCCACTGTGGATTGGTTCTGAGAAGGCAGAGAGGTTCCTGTGATGATTTCTCTCCATCCTTGTGGCGGGGCCTGTCCTCATGTCCCCAGCCATGACAGCTTCACTGTGATGCCAGGCCTGGGTACAAAAGCATCTTTTCAGCCTGCTGTCCCTGCCCTGCCCCGCCCCTCTGCAAATGGGCTTGACGCACATGTCCAAAATGGTTGCAAAATGATAATGGCACCCCAGCGTGGCTATCCCCTTCACCTCACCCAGCTCTAAACCTCATATGTCTGCTCTCCTGCCCAGAGAACATACCTGGATGCACACAAAGGCACCCACTCTCCTCTTGTGTAGAGACAAGACTGATACACACACACACATCCTGCCTTGTACACAGCCTTATTATAGACGCAGCCTCTTAATAAACACAGCAAGCATCCTTCCACCTCACCACAGCTCCAGACACACTACACACTGTAGCATAGCTCAAGGCACACATCCTCGTGTGCGTCCAGTCCACATGCGTACACGCTCATTCAACAGAAACGTGAACACAACTCCTAGAGGCACCATGGCCACCTGGCGCTTGTGGCCTCTGGACCAGGGACAGGGGTCTTCCTGTCCGGAAGGAGGGTTCCTGGGCACAGTGGCTCAGCCGGCCTCAGGGTGCTCCGGGTGCTCCAGGCCCTGCGGTGGCCAGTGGGTCAGGCGGCTCTGGCCTGGCCCGGATGGCAGGAACTCCACGGGGTGGCTGCTTTTACTCCATGCCCATCCCTCCGCCAGGAGGCCCTCCACGGGGGAACGTCTTTGCGCCAGGCCCAGCCGGACCCTGACTGAACTCTCTCCTTGTTTTTGTCTCCCGCCCCCGCCAGAAGGTGATGCTTCCGACGGGAGCCGCCTTCCGGTGGTTTCAGTGACGGCGGCGCGAACCCAAAGCTGCCCTCTGCGTGCAATGTCACTGCTCGTGCGGTCTCCGGCAAGGGATTCGGGCGAAGACAAACGGATGCACCCGTCTTTAGAACCAAAAATATTCTCTCACAGATTTCATTCCTGTTTTTATATATATATTTTTTGTTGTCGTTTTAACATCTCCACGTCCCTCGTATAAAAAAGAAAAAAAGAAAAAAAATTTAACTGCTTTTTTTGGAAGAACAACAGCAACAACAAAAAAAAAAAAAAAGAGGTAAAGACGAATCTATAAAGTACCGAGACTTCCTGGGCAAAGAATGGACAATCAGTTTCCTTCCTGTGTCGATGTCGATGTTGTCTGTGCAGGAGATGCAGTTTTTGTGTAGAGAATGTAAATTTTCTGTAACCTTTTGAAATCTAGTTACTAATAAGCACTACTGTAATTTAGCACAGTTTAACTCCACCCTCATTTAAACTTCCTTTGATTCTTTCCGACCATGAAATAGTGCATAGTTTGCCTGGAGAATCCACTCATGTTTATAAAGAGAATGTTGATGGCGCCGTGTCGAAGCCCCTCTGTATCCATCCATGCGTGTGGAGCTGCTGCTAGGTGCTCACAGCGCGGGAGGGGGCAGCCCATCCACCCCGGGGGCACCCACGGGCCCCAGAATGGGAGCTCCCCCCCACCCCTAACAGTGATGATTTTGCAAAAATGAAAGTTCTGTTCATTTATCCATTGAGATCTGGGGAGCCCATGTCTCTATTTCTGATCCTGGCTACTTACCTTAGAGAAAATAAGTCCTTTTTTCTGGCCTCACTGATGGCAACAGAAGAAAGGATTTCTCTGCGTGGCCCCCTGCCAGTGGGGGCGGGTGCCCAGGGGCCCCCTGTGGCCTGGGCCCCCTTGCCCATGGCCAGCTTCCTGCTGATGAACATGCTGTTTGTATTGTTTTAGGAAACCAGGCTGTTTTGTGAATAAAACGAATGCATGTTTGTGTCACGAAACACCACTGGCTTCTTGCTGTCCGGTTTTGGGGCCTGGCTTGGGGGCTGTTGCTGGGCAGGGGTTGTCTGGGACGACCTTGGGAAGGAGGAAGGACGGGAAGTAAGGTCTTCACTGGATCCAGAAATGGGGCAAGCCAGAGCAGCCATCCTGGCGGACAGGATGAAAATGCTCTTAAATCTGGAAGTGGCCGGTACTGGAGCACCTCACCTGCCTGATTGGGCCCCCCCGCCCCCTGCTGAAACCTGGACTGCCAGGGACCATCACTTACCTGGGGCCACCTTCTCTGTTCACCTCAAGTCACCAGGTCCGATCAGTGTAGAGTATGGGGGTGGGGCCTGAGCTGCCTGTTCAGGTTCTCATTTCTTCATCCTTGCAAGGATCTAGAAAAGTGAAGCTGCAGGGGGCAGTTTCAGCCCAGGTTCATGGGGACCTGGCTGTGCTCAGCACCCACACACACAGACACCCCCCCCCCCCAACTACCCCCACATACCCCCCTTCAGAGCTGCTGGAGTGGGGCCTGGAGGTGTCCCAGGCTTGGGCTCTTGTCTCCACCCCACCCTCCCCTCTCCCCGCTCCCTCCAGAAAGACTGTTGGCACAAGGTTGTCTGGGGCCTCTGAGGCCAGGTGTCTGGGGAAGTCACCTCAGCCACATGGTCTAGGCCAGGGCAGCCTGAACAGGAAGGGGGTGGCAGCTGCCCTGCACGCCCCACCCCTGGACATCACAGAGGCTGGTATGTGCAGGATGCAACCATCATCCACTCAACCAGGAGGGCTCTTCCCACCCAGCAGCTTTGAGCCTGGCTGAGATGGAGCTAGACTCAAGGAAGAACTTCCTGACAACATTGGAGCCTGGCTTCAGGTGGGTGACGGCTTTTCAGATGATGGAAGGGGCAACTTCTGAAGCCAAGTGGGCAGTCAGGTGGGGGGAATGTCTCTGCTATTGTTCCTGGGAAGAGAGAAAGCAGCCAAGTTGGGTGGGGGCTCTGACCCCCCCGACCCCTCCCCAGGTGTCACAAGCTCCCTCCGAGCACCCGGAGCTCAGCAGCCTGGCCTGGCACAGCAGGGGCAGGCGGGGTGGTGGGAGGCAGCTTTCAACTTCATCTCTGCCTGGGAAAAATTCTCTTTCATGTGGCTGCCTGTGATCTCTCCAGGCGGCTCTGCCGAAGGGGGGCGTCCAGCGGGGAGCAGGGGGAGGTGTTATAGCCCAGGGCACCCTCACCCCCTGCACAAGGCAAACTGCAGCACCTGCGGAAGCTTCTGGGGACAGGGAGGGTCCTCCTTGGGGGAGTGGGGATGGGAAGCCTGGCCAGCAGGGGGCACCCGGGCAGGAGGCCCTGGCCTGCCCCCGCCTGGCTGCTGGCAGTGCATGGGCCGCAGATGGCCTCGGCCAGCCCTCGTTGGCATGCCTACAGGTGTGGGGTGGATGGCTCTGGTGCCAGCCCCGAGGGGGGTATGCCGTGACTCAGCCATCCTGTCCCCTTTTCGCGTGCCAGCCCACAGCCCAGCTCCTGGGCTCACCCTCCATCACAGAGAAACCTGGAGTCTGAGGCCTCGCACCTCTTCCAACTTCGTCCTCTTGGGCTGTGCTTTGTGGAGAGGGCAGGCCTAGGCAGGGGTGGAGATGACTGTGAGGTTGAACACATGACACCTCAGTTACCTCATCTGGGAAATGGGGACAATCAATTCTCCATCAAGTTGCCTGAGGATGAAATGATATCATTCTAGGGAAGGGCCTGGCTCCTTGTAAGCACCCCGTCAATAGTAGCTGGTGCTGTTATTTTAAAACTATTATGCACCTAAATCTAACCAAGATGTCCCCCACCTCAGGGGGTGCATTCTCCCTAAAGCCCAGCCACCCCACCTCCCATCTCTCCAGAGTGGCCTAGCTGCTGCCCCAGCCCTGGACCCTGCTCCCGCATGTCCGCCTCTTTCTGTTTTTTTTAAATATTATTTTTGGTCATACTATGCAGCTTGTGGAGGTCATAGCTCCCCAACCAGGGACTGAACCCCAGCCCCAGTGATGGAAGCACTGAGGGACCCCCAGTCCACCAGGGGATTCCCTGTCTCTGCCTGTTTCTATCTGGTTCTGTGTCTTGGTGGTCTTTGCTTGCTTCTGACTCCTTTTTCTGTGTTTTGTCACCTTCCTGTGCACCTCAGTCTCCAAGTGTCTCTTGTGTCTCTCCTTGTATCTCTCACGTCTTTCTGTTGTGGGCTCACCCCTGCTGCTCTCCCATCTGACGGAGAAGTTCTTAGAGGCGGGCTCCCCTGTGGAGCTGAATGTCCAATTCCCCTCCCTGGGGGTGCCCTCAGCTCCCTTATGCTACAGTTGGGAGCCTGACCTCCTGGTGACCTGGGAGCTTTACCTCAAGTACCCTGTACCCCCGCTTGGATGGCAGGGGGTGGTTGGAGAGGCTGGAAGTGAGCGCACCTGGAGCTGGAGATAAAACCAGCCTCCATGTAGCTCTGTGTGTGTGTATGTGTGTGTGAGAGAGAGAGAAAGAGATGCTTCAAGGCCCTGACAACCACGTGAGGGCTTGGCACAGCAATGTGGCTATACGTGACACTGAGACATTATGAAAATGGGTCTGTGCAGTGTGTGGTAGACTGATGTGAGACCTCATGTGGCCATGGATTAGAATGTGATGTCAGTGGCCCCACACTTTGGGATGTCCTGTGACATTGTTCAATCCTGTAACAGACCCAGTGTGATACCAGGTTGTACAGCTGACTGTGTGGCTCTGAATATGCAACATATACTGTACGGTACTCATGACCCTGAGACAAGATTCTGGGTGGTTCTCTGCGGTTTGCGATGTTGTGTCTGTGTGGTCATCATGGGTGTGGCCCTGGGACTGGTATCAGGATTCTGTGTGAGTGTGTGCTGCCAGCCTGTGATCGTGCTGTGACCTTGTGACGCTGCCTGGGTGTGTGCTCATGACACTGTGTGTCGGTGTGCACCTGTGCTCGCCTCGGTGATGCTCACGTTATGTGCCATGTGTCTTTGTCTACAGCATTTCCTGGGTCTCTGCCCTGACACCTGTGCCACTCTGGGGACAGAGCGAGGGCCCTGGCAGCCCCTCTTACCCCAGCCTGGCCCTGAGGCCCAGTCTGGGTGGGGGAGCTGGCGTGGGGGCAGCAGGCATGGTTCCCACGGCCACCACAGCCCCTCTCCCAGCCCCACCACCGCCGGCTTCAGCTCTGCAGAATATCCTGGCAACCCCAGCCTCTTTGTTCTCTGTGGCCGCCAAAGGCCTCTCCCCACCCCAGCCTGCCCAGAGCCTGCCAGGCGCCCCCTCCCCCCCACAGCAGTGGGGTTTGGCCTGACCTAGTCCCTTGCTGCCCTTATCCCCCACTCAAACTGGAGCCCCTGTTTCATGGCCTGAACCTGACTCAGCATGCCAGACTGGGCCTCTGACCCCCTGCTGTGAGCCTACTGTCCTTGTCTTGTGCAGGAAGAAGGAAGCAGGACAGCCCCTGTAACATACTGGGTGACTGTGGGCCAGGAACTAGGCTCTCTGTGTGGATACTTCTCCTTGGCCCAAGGCTAGTTGGAGGCTGTCTTCAATCTGGGATGGTTTCAATTTGTTCAATAAATTTGCTTCTTTGGCTCCAGAAAATCATCAGGATAGGGATTATCTGTTTAACAGATGAGCAACTGAAGCCCAGAGAGAGTTGCAGACACACCCAAGACACAGAGCAAAATGGTAAAGGGACCTGATTGGAACTGCCTGCGCCAGGCCTCTGGAGGATCACTCTTTACCATGGATGGGAAAGGAGGCAGGGCCTGGGAGTCTGAGTCTAGACATACTCTTCTTGGTCACTATGTGTCAAAGCCACGTTCTGGTGTGTATGTGTGTGTGTGCCCTTGTGGATGACCTTGGCTAAATGCCCTTGCCTCTCTGTTCCCAGGAAACAAGGGCAACATAACCAGGGACCACAGGGTAAGGCACTTGGTGGGGCGCTTTGCAGAGCAACAAGGTCACCTCACGGGGCAAAACCCATAGCACCTCCAACTGGGCCTGGAGGCAGATTCTGCCATGGGGCCCCAGCCTCCACTCCCAGAGCCAGCCCAGCTCTGCTGTCACAGAGGGGTGGTGGCGGCCCCACGGCTCTGCCACATTCAAGGCCAGTTCGGCCTGACCCGATTGCAGCCCCAGCTCCCACTCCCTCCCAGGTGCCGGAGATGGACGGATGGAGGTCACTCTTCGCTTGGCCCTGGCCCCCCACTGCCCACCCACCCGCCACCCTGTACTGAGAGGCAGTGCTGATGGTGGGGGAGGGATAGGCAGCCACCAACACATTAATAATACAGACCTTGGCCTAGGCACCCTGCAGGCAGTTAAGCGACACAGAGAGGCCCAGCTGCCCCCCAAGCTCACACAGCCCTGCAGGGAATCCTGTCCCCCGAGGTCCACATCTCCCCCGAGGGCCCCTTGAGGGCTCCTCCTGCCATACCGAGTGGAGAATGGCTGAGAAAGATAGAGGGGGTATGGGAGGGTCCCCCGAGGCCACCGACCCGGCTGCCAGAGCGGACACTTTCATCTCTCTTCGCCTGTCGACCTGCCATCCCTCAGCAGCATTAAATTCCCCTCCTGCCAGAGAACAAGGGCTGCCTCAGATTCCAGGCAGCAGGGCGTGAAGATGGGGTGGGCCCAGGGGAGGGGCGCCAGGTCCTCCAGGGCTCCTGGCCTGGGCTGGGGGCAGGGCTTGGGCTGAGGGCTCTGGTCTCTCAGATGTAGTCTGTTTCCTGCAACCTTCTCCTCCCTGACTGATGCCTTCCTCCCCTTTCAGGTGCTACCTCCTCAGGAGCTTTCTTAACCCCTGCAGGCCATGTCTAGTGTCCCAGTGCCACCCCCATCACTGCTGACCACTCTGGGTGACATGGCCTGGCTTCAGGGCTGTGGTCTGTAGCTCAGTGAGGCGTCACTTGCACCAGAAACCTTCCGTGGACTGAATAAACACATTATCTCCTCTTTCTGGGCATGTTTTTCCTCTTGTGTGTTTCCAGCTCTAGTTGAAGTACCAGTCACAGGTGAGGGGAAACGTACCAGAAAGAGCCCCCTTTTCCCAGCCCGCTGGAAACTACATATTCTGTATCTCTGCCCTTGGTCAGAGGTGCTGATGACATCGCCACCTCACAAGAGGCAGCGCTTGTTGCCTGTGTGCTAGGCATTGGGCTAATCCGTTGCATTTACCAGTTCACTCAATCCTCACAACCCTGTGAGGACAGCAATGATCAGTTATCCCATTTTCTAGATCAGAAAGTTGAGGTTCAGAGAGGTAGAAGTAGAGAGACATACACAATATCACAAAGCCAGGTTCCTCTGCTTTCAGAAGCTGGCCTGTAAATACCTGGTGATGCTTCAGGCTTTGGCTGGAAGAACCCCCCACCCCCACCCCACATGCTGCCTGTGATCCTGCCCAGATGCGGGATTAGGGTCAGGCATTACTTACTTAAACTTTTCTGCACTTTTTGACTATTTTTTTTCCTTTTTTTTTTTTTTCCAGTAAATACATATTGCTTTTCAAATCAGAAAGCCCAATAAAGTTCTCTAACCAAACCTTCTTAGGCCCAGGAAGGTTTGGAAACAAAGAGCACAGTGTGGAGTGAGGGTGGGGGATGAGAAGGGAACCCAGGATCACAGACCCCTCCCCTGGAATGACAGGATCAGGTATAGGGGGCCCGAAGTGGCTGCAGCCTGAATCTACAGAAGCCTCCGCCCTTCCACACGCCCACCCCTCCCTGACCTGTCCCCATCACCCTCCCAGCCGCTCACCCAGCTCTGAGGCTGCCCAGGAAGGGGCACCGCCTGTGGCTGAGTTGGCTCGGCTGCAGTGGGATCCACAGGCAGCTGCCAGGGTCCGGGGGGAGTGACTGCGAGGGTGAGGGCAAGGGCAGTGCCCGCTGCTGCCGTTGATAAGGCGACGGAGCCCTGGGGAGCCAGGAAGCAGTGAAGCCATGGAAACGAGGCTGAGGTGTGAGGCTGAGGCTGGCTCAACCACTTCCCCCAGGTGGCCGCCTCCCAGGCCTGGCGGGGCCCCAGCGAGACAGGTCCACCGGCTCCCAGACCCCCGGGGCCAGGTTCTGGTAGGCTGCTGGGTAGGCTTGATGTCACCCCAGCCCTCTTTTCCCAGGGCCAGGCTGGGGTCAAGCCTTGGGTGTGAGTGGGGAGGGTTGAGGACAGGGGACAGGGGACAGGTGCTCTGAGCCCTTGGCTCCAAAGCCCCCTGGCCCCTTCAGTCCCTCCCACTTTCCACCGCCCCCTCCTCTCCTATGAATCTGTGTGCATTATTTACCTTAAACATTTTGATAAATCATAATAGGAGAGACATCTGCCGTCAAAACTGCAAACTGCATTTGGGGCTCAGCTGGCGGCTGAGGGTTAGAGGCTAGGGGGTGCACGGGCTCTGGTGGTCTGAGGGGAGTAATACGGACACCCCTCCTCCTCTCATCTAGGGCTGAGCCTTGAAGGGGACACAGGCCCCATTATTTGGGACCCCTGCTCACCAGCTGCTGACCACGAAACCTTCCCAAGGAGTCTATCCACTCCCCCCGCCACCCCTGCCTGCCTCCCTCTGCCTCAGAATTAATGCAGCCGTGACAGCGGCTGAGAAGTCCCCCGAGCGGAGATTAACTCCCGGGGCAGCGCGGGCGGGGTTGACCATGGGAGGCTGAAGAGTGGGGGGCTGACGCACAGGCCTCACAAGATTAATCGCCCTGCAGCCGGCCTCATCACGAGGGTGCCCAGTGCTCCAACCCCCACCCCCAGGAGGGGCGCTGGATTCTGTGTCAGGAGCCCGCCCTGCCTCCTGCAGCCCCCGTGGCTCTGACGAGTGGGAGGATTTGGGAAGCCAAGACTGAGTTCTTTCTCATTTTCTCTTCCCTTCCTTGTGGCCTTTGGGGATCCTGAGGACCAAGCAGCAGTCCTTGGGCCTCTTTCCCTCCTCTGTTCCCAGCTTGGCTCAGCAGCTGAGGGAGGCGGGGCTCTGACCCTTGCCTGTCTACCTACCACCCGCTAGACCCCACTGATCCCCAAAGCAGAGCTGAGGGATAGGGGGCTGAAAGAAGGGTGCAATGGATCTGTTGGTTCTAGGCCTGCTGGGCCCGTGGTCCAGCCAGCCCCTCTGACCATCTTGGTCGGTCTGTGGAGACAATGGAGGGAGGGGAGCCCCAGCAGAAACAGTGAGATTGCTGGCTGATACAGCCTGGGTTTTGGTCTTTCTCAGCCAGTTGTCTTTCAGGGGTTGCTGCCAATGGGACTGAGGTTAGGTATGGGAGTACAGTTTCCTAAGCAGGCAGAACCTAAGGGATGCTGAGCTGTGGTTGGCATCCACCTTGACTCTGTAGGTCCAGCTGGAGAACTCTCTTCTCTGCACCCCCTCTGCACCTCTCTTCTCTGCCCTGGATGCCCCCATCACAGCCCTACTGAGATCACACTTGAGTGAACCCTCCTCTGTTCACTTGCTGGTCTTCCCGGCTAGAAAGTGAGCTCCAAAGGGATGGACTTGTCTACCTGGAACATGTTAGGTACTCAATAATGTGAAATAAATAGCTGAAGTGGAGGTAGAGAACATGCGGTGCGTGTGTGCGTGCCTGCTCAGTCATTCAGTCATGTCTGACTCATTGCAACCCTATGGACTGTAGCCCACCAGGCTCCTCTGTCCATGGGAATTTCTCAGGGAAGAATACTGGAGTGGGTTGCCATTTCCTCCTCCAAAGGATCTTCCCGACCCAGGGATCGAACCTGAGTCTCCTGTGTCTCCCACATTGGCAGGCAGATTCTTTACCACTGCACCACCTGGGAAGCCCAGAGAACACAGGGTGGCCCTGTATATACAAGGAGTTGGAGAAAGACCTGGATCTCAGTTGGAGGATCCCAACTGCAAAGTCACAGGCTGGTGACTGCCAAGAGGGGGGCCCCAAGAGAAAAAGGGACTTGCATCGAAGCTGACATTCACAGGCTGCATACCCTTCTACAAGAAGCTTCTCTCTCTTGGCTTCCCTTCCCAGAGATACTCTGAGAATGGAATGAGACATCTTGGGTGATGTCCTTGTCACCTCTCAAGCCTTGTACCCCTCAGTGAACAAGAGATCTGTGTGGATGGGAAAAGCCAAGAAGGCTTCTTGGAGGAAGGGTGAGTAGAACTGAGCCTTGAATGACTGTGGTGCTTACCTGGGAGACTTAGAGATACAAGCAGTAAGGAGACCACACTGCATGGAGGCCACAGGACTGCAGTGTCAACCTCAAGTTCCAGGATGAGTGAACTGTATTTTGTCTCAGGCACAGTGGGAGCCAATGTGGTTCTGGAACCTGGACAGCCTTTGAAGAAACTTAACTCACTGAATGCAGTGAGGCATTCAGTCAACCAGGGTTTATAGTGCAAATTCCCACCCTCATTCTGGGTCCCTGGGGCTGGGCTGGGGAGTCAGCAGGAGAACATGATCATGCTACCTACCATGCCCCCTTCCAAAGGAAACGTGCCCTTAATTAGAAACTAGAGGGCTGGGCTTGCCAGAAGTGACCTATCCGTTCTGGGGCCTTGACCACTCATTACAGGATGGGGAACCCAAGTTGCAGAATGGCCAGGTTGGAGAGCTTCAGGACCTGTTCACATCCTGGGGACATCTGGGTCCCAACTCCTATCCCCCAAACCTTAGTCTTGAGGCAGCAGAGTCCTGGGCTGAGAGGCAAGGGTTTAGGATTTCCATCCAAGCTGTAACCTGGTAGCTGGCTTTGTGATCACACGACCAAAGGTATAACCAGCCCCCTTGTCTAGCCTTCCCAATCAATGCAAAGGATTCCTTTCCAGCATCAATCAGCCAAATTTCTAGGCCTTTCCTAGGGGTTTAGACATCAAGAAGGAGCTATAATTTGGGGGTGCTTCAATACAGCTTCCTCTCCCACCTCCGTGCTGGGCTTCCTCCCTTCCTCTGCTCTGACACCCACACCCCCTCACCCCTGACCCTGTGGCCAGCAGCCTCTGTGGCTGTCATCTGTTGTCATGGGAACCTCATAGCTCTGACCTGCTGCACAGGAAGGAGCTGGCCCAGAGCTCCTAGCAGGGGAAGCTGAGGGTAGCAGGGGATGACATGAGGGTGCCTGGCCTTGCCAGCTTGGCTGCGTGATGATGCACCCCATGGGAAGGGTGCATTGGAAGGATGATCTAGATGGGGGTGGGCTGGGGTGCAGGGTTTCAGGGCCTGATTGCTCCCAGCCCCTGGGTTCTGTGCTCTTTCCTAGGCTGCCCCCCCCACCTAAACCTGGCTCCACACTGGTGATGGTAGGGAGGGGTGGCGGGGACCTTCCCATTTCCCTCACTGCTGGTGGTTGCTCAGAGCCCTGAGCTCAGCTCATTCTCGAGGCTAAAAATACCAGGGAGGCGGCAGCGCCAGCTCCCCTGACACCCTGTCCGTCGCACCCACCCCCCCAACCAGCAACACACATACGCCCAGCCTGGACCAGGTGCCAAGGTGCAGCTTAACTCACTATGATCCATGGAGTTTCCTAAAGTCCCACCCCTGTGCAAGACTCAAATCTGGGTTCCACTTCCCAATTTGCTATGTGATCTACAGTAGACCTCTGACTTCTCTGGGCCTTGCTTTCCCTTTCCATATAATGAAGGTGCTATAAGGAAGAGGAGAGACTTGAGAATGGAGTAGATGGTCAAGCCCTGGCTGCCCCAACTCATTTCATTACCATGGAGGCCCTGGCAGCACCCCAAACTACGCACTGGGTCATTACCTCCCTTTTCTGGATAAGCACACTGAGGCTAGAAGGTAAGTGTGGTTCAAGGGTTTTAATCAGGCCTTTGGGTTCCAGGGTGGCCCACTCTTGTCCTGCAGTAGTAAGTGGAGCTTCTGGGACCCCCCAGACATCTGCTGAAAAAGAGGTCTGTGCCTGTGTAGTAGGGGAGGGGTTAGCTCCCTCAAATCTCAGAGGAGTTCCTGGTTCTCTGAGCATGACTGGGATTGAGAAGGAGTCCACATGGCTCTCCACCTGCAGTCTGGCCATGCTGCCTGTCTGCAGTTCTGGCTGAGGCCAAGGGTTCACACTGCTCACAAGGAGCTGAGGTCAAAGTGAGTACCTACCCCAGCCTTCTGCCCTGAGACTATGTCTTCTCTCCACCAGCCCTGGACTCAGGATTCGTTTTAGGTTTCATACTCTTCCTTCTCTCCTAGACACCAGATTTTTTTTTTTTTTTTGGGCCACACCACGTGGCATGTGGAAGTTCCCTTACCAGGGATTGAACCCATGCCCTCTCAAGTGGAATCTTAACCACTGTATCAGCAGGGAAGTTCTGGAAACCAGAATTTTTGCTCATTTACCCTACTTTGTTTATTAATATATTTATTTTTATTTATTTATTTGGCTGCGCTGGGTCTTAGTTGCAGCATGCAGGATCTTTGATCTTTGTTGTGGCACGTGGGATCTTTAGTTGTGGCATTCAAACTCTTAGTTGCAGCATGTGGGATCTAGTTCCCTGACCAGGGATTGAACTTGGGGCCCCTGCAATGAGAATGTGGAGTCTTAGCCACTGGACCACCAGGGAAGTCCCTACTCTGCCTTAGAGAAAGCCTGGTTTCTTTCATATGGGGAGCAAAGGGGAAAAGAAAGATGGGTACCCCTGCTAATTCCAGCACCCTACATGGAAGTCACAATTATTGGGTGCTGAGAGGCCTGGAAAGCTATACCCAGATCTCAGCGAGCCCTAGGGGTCCACGCTATAAGAATTGTGTTTTTGAGTTCCACTCCTCCCTGCTCCATCCTGGCACCCAATTCCACTGACATCCTGAGAACCACAGGGCACACTTCCCCTAAGGTCTCAAAGGTTGGAGCTGGTATCTGTAGGACCAGTGAATGGGTTTTCTGAGGGGGTCACTCAATCCTGCAGTGCAGAGAGTAGGCTTCAAGCCATAGACCCTAAGTTTGCCATGCTGGTTCTTCCTGAGTGACCTTGGGTAGGACACTTCCTCTTCCTGGGTTTGTCCATCTGTAGAACAGGTGTTTAACAGCACCAGTCTGTAAGGGTTGGTAAAATAATTAAATGAGATATTCCCATAAAGTGCCTGGCAGAGTAAACACTCAATAATCATCATTTCATTCTGGAGGCTGGAAGGGAAGGGGCATTCTCTGAGAGAGTTCTGGGACACCTGTTTATTAATTATTCCAGTGTCAAGATCTTTGTTGGTTGCTGGGTCACAGGACCTAAGGCCCCAGTTGGAGTCCCTGGGTCTGAACTAGGGGACTCCAAAAGAGAAATGTTGCCCATTAGTTTTGTAAACATATTTTTAGCCCATAAATAGATGCTCTTAGGTAAAACATTAATAAACTGCATCATCTTGGTGGGGAAAATTAAATGTAAATTAGATAATTAAAAATGAAACCTATGCCCGCTGCTTGGTGCTATTACTTCTTATTAAAAGTTACAAGAGGTGGACCTGGGTGAGGTGGGAGGCTGGTTGTGAGGTTTCAATGAGGGTACCGTCTGCAAGGGATTACCAGCTGGAGCCCAGTCCAGTCTTTGGAAGAGCTGGACCTAGGGGATGCTGGAGGGTCCTAGGGGTGCTGTAACCAGAGCCCTGGGGTCCCTGAGTCAGCGCCTTCCCCCTCACCAAACCTTAATGTTTCCTTATTTGTAAAAGAAGGATAACAGGACCTACCCTCACAGGACTGAGGCAGGGGTGATGTGAGATAACTTCTAGAAAGTAACCAGCCTAGGGCTGGCAAGTAGTAGGTGTTCATTAAATAACTGTGATTACTAGTAATGACATCACTACCATCATGGTGATTAGGTCTCTGTCAAGCAGCAGACAGACCCTGAGCTGAGGACCTTACAGACCAAAGCTTCCACACAGGCCACCCTGGCTAGCAAGCTGGGTGTGTACTATAATCTTACTGTATTAGATGAAGGAAAGTAAGGCTCAGACAAGGGGAATAAGGGATCCAGGGTCGCATAGCCCAGGAAGTAGGTGGCGTTGTTTACTATTCCAAGGTCACTGGAGGGGAAGGTTGGAGGAAGACCACTCCTTTCTCATTGCTCTGCTTCCCAAAGGTAACAGGTTACATCGACTCCTTTCCCTTTTCTGCACCTGCCCTGTGTTTCAGGCTCTTTGACAGTGGGGACCCAGAGGTGAGTGAGTCATCCTGGAGTGAGGGAAACAGCCTGAGGGGCTATGTCCCAAAGAAGCTAGTCTCTAGAGCGAGACTGGAGAGGACAGGCCAGGGGAGGGGGTCTGAGGTCTGCCCAGGAGGTGTGATCTGGCTCAGCAATGTGAGACTGCTGGAGCCTGGAGGGCAGGCAAGGCAGGTAGCAAGACCAGCTGGAGCAAAGGCAGGGTGGCTGGGAAGCCCGCGGCTGGCCGGCGGTGGGCTGTGGCGGGTGCACGACGAGGGGGTGGGAACACGAACACGGAGCGGGTGAGTCACCGTTTCTGGGCCAGGCAGGCGGCGGCTGCGGAGCGGGGGGCGCATTCCTGGCTGGCAGGGCGGCCGGCACTAATGTCTTTCCCACATGGCCCCGAATTCCCGGCTCGGCACGATCACACGGGCAAGACGCTCCCGCGGCCACCCCCGCCCCAGCTGCCTCCTTCCCACGGAGAGGGGAAGGGGGGTTGGGAGTGTGGTGGAGGCAGGCTGAACGGCGCCCCCCGGGCCAGTGGAGGAGGGGGGTCTTCAGCTTGGCTTCCCAGAGGGCGGCACCCAGGGCGCCTAGTGCACCTTGACGGAGTAACACTGCGGTGTTGGTCAAAGAGCAAGGTCCATCCTGGGAAGTAAGGGAGGGAAGGAAGGAGGTCCTAAAGGGCCATGGGTCCTTTTAGCCGTGTCCCTGCTTCTCTGGTCCCATTCATTCACCCCGCCAGGTGTAAGGCCCTGGCAGAGGGGAGCTTTATTTACTTACTTATTTTTTTTGAGCGTTTGGCCTGATCCAGGGCCATCTGCCCCCGCCCCTCCTTCCTGCCCCTCAAGCTCTGCAGTCTGGGGTGAGGGATTATCTGAGTCTGTGGGGCATCCGGCAGGGGACTGGGGCTGGGGTTCCTGGAAGAGGCCACACTCAGTCCCCCATTCCATGGGGCAAAGGACAGGCCCAGCTCAGTCTAAGGAGACTGTGAGCCACTGCTCTCCCACACAGCCCCTGTTGCTGGGCCAGGCCCCTGAAGGGAAACTGAGGCTGTGGGGGTGGCCCACCCAGAGCTCCCTGTCTGCTGGGGGAAGCTGCTGGTTGTCCCTCCCATCTGGGCTCAGAGGCGCTAATGAGAGTTAAATGTGGGGCGTGAGTCACTTCAGAGGGGGGGCTGGACCCACCTCCAGATGTGGATCCTGGGTGGAATGGAGTTCTGTCCAGACAGCTCGGCCTTTCCCCCAGTCCTCTGTGCTTTGGCAAGGGGGATGGATTTCTGCCCTAGCAGATCAGGCCCTGTCACCTGAGCCAACCCCTTCCAGATGGCTGGCTCCTTAAGGGCAAGGGGCCTATGGAACCACATGGGGATAGAGATGGGGCTCAGTTCCTCAGGACTTGGGGATAGACCAACACCTGGGGTTGTCTAGTGATTATGAGCCCTGGGGTATGGTGATGTGTTTGGGATGGGGGTGGGCAAAGGGCCCAGGCCACCCGGAAGGATTCCCTCACCCCCTGCAGCCCATCTGGCCTCATTCAGACCACCAGGCTTTGACCACACAGGGTGCCTGTACCCCCACCCCCAGACCTGACCTCAGGCCAGCACAGGGACTTCAGTCTGCAGTCCCTGTGTCAGGGCAGACTCTGTGTGTGTGTGTGCGCGTGCGCGCATGCACATGCCCCTGTGATTGGGTCTATTTGTGTGTATTTGTGACTGAAAGTACATTTGTGAATATTTATGTGTGATTGGCTGTCTGTGTGGGTCACAGTACTGCAGGGAACTTGAGAGGGGATGGTGGGTTTCTGCATGTCTCTATCTGTTGTGTCCCATGTATGTCTTCATGGATCTTTCCGTGTGACTGTCTGTGTCAGGCTAGCCCCATCCACAAGTTCCCTGGCTCCTCCTTGAGCATCCTATCACCACCATCAGGAGCCACAGGGTTAGAGGAGTAGATCAGGAGGGGAGCTTGGGGGGGATGCAATGCCCACTGTTCCCAGAATGTAATGCCTGGTTGGGTGGGCAGCACCAGGAGGTGGGCAGGGGCGTGGGCAGCCCCAGGAGAGAGAGAAAGGGGGACAGGGGAGGGCCCCTGCTCAGCAGTCCCCTCCCTTCTCCCTCTGCTCCCAGCCCAGAGCCTCCTGGCAAGAGCTTATTTGCATGGTATTTACATTTCATTTGCATCGCGTTCAATTAAAAACCTGACCAGCTCCCGCCTGCCTGGCGCTGCCTGCCCAGCCTGGTGAAATCGTTGGTTGGGCATTGCCTGCTGCCTTCCCTCCTGGCCCCCACAACCCACAGGGATTGACTGATGTGGGAGGGGTCCTCTCCTCAGTGAGATCATCCAAGTCACCCATCCTAGGAGTCAGAGGGCTGAAGGTCCAAATGGAGAAACTGAGGCTCAGGAAGAGTTGCTGGTGGCCCCAGGCTAAGGGCCAGATTTGGACAGCTAGAAGAATATTAGCTGCCCCTTTATGGCAGAGTCTGTGTGAGGAGGGGTGGTAGCACCTGGAAGCAACATCTCATTTGAATGAGGACAGGCCTTCCATTATCCCCATTTTACAGATGAGAAAACCAAGACTGGAGAACGCAAGCCCAGAGTCACTCAGCTGACCCAGAATTCAGATCTTTGTTGGTATGACTTACAAGTCTATGCTCCAAACCCCAAGCCTGAGCATGCCTGCCAAAGTATGATGCCTCCCTCTCTCTTCCTGGTGAAAGGAGCTCATTACCTCCAGAGTCATTAGCTCTAAGATGAGCTATTACAGCTATCACTCTAACCTGGGGGGCTGACCCAGCTGTTCCCTGTTCTCTGGCTTCCTAACTCTGACAGTCATGTCTATCCCTTGCTACAGGGTGGAACACTCTCCCTCTAGAAGTCCTTCCTGGAACCTGGCCATAGTCTTTCCTGTTGCAAGACTGCTCTTCTTGGCAGTCAGAGCTGGTGACTTTGTGAAAGGCAATTAAAGACCCTGCTGATGAAACAAACTCTAGGGGAAACAGCCAGGCTAAGGGTGAAGGATGGATGGAGAGATCAGGCAGGCCCATGGAAAGACATCCAAGGCCCCGGAGCAAGCTTGGACAGGGGGAAGTCTCAAGGCCCCTCCAGTCCTAGATCAAGAGGCTTCCTGGAGCTCCTTCTTACCTGGCCAGAGCTGGACTGGTAGATGTCATCTACCCAGGTAGGAATTGGGGAGAGTGGAGGTCCTCAGGCTGCCCATGGAGGAGTCATTCAGGACCCAAATCTAGCCCTGGAAATGGGGACCCTGGTGTTGACTGGCCCCAAGTGCCTCCCCACTCCAGGGACCTCCCCCTCCACCCTTAGGGCTCTAGAGGGACTCCACCTACCCCTGGATTAGTTCAGGGTCTGGCCAATCAGATTAAATCCCAGGGCTTTGGTTGGAATTATGGGGTAGGTGTTGTCTAGTATGTTGTGGAATTTGAGGCTGCTACCCCTTGGGGACAGTTATCCATGAGTGAAGCAAGAAAAGGGAAACTGATCCTTGCTCTTGAAGCCAAACACTCTTATACTTGATCCTCAGAATGAACCAATAGGTTCTAATTTTGTTTAAGCCAGTGTGTGTTGGGTTTCTGTCACTTACAACCTGAAGTCCTGACTAGTTAATGCATGCCTTACCCACTTCTGCCTTCAAGCCTTTGCCTGCACAGTGGTCTTCCTGGAACACCTTCCTCTTGTCCTTTCCTAACTAATCATGCCTGTGTTAGAGGTCCAGCTCATCTTTCCTCCTCTAAAAAACTCACTTCCATTCTGTACCCATCTCTCCTGGCTCCATTCTTTTGGGAATGTTATCTGGAACTTCTGTCCCCAGCCTGGCACTCAGCATCTATACCCAGAACTGCTGTGTTAATTCTCTTTCCCAGGGCTTGTGTCTCATTGCCTCAAAGTGGATTGTAAATTCCTAAGTGGCAGGAGCTGAGTCTCCTCCTAGGGAGAGAAGTGATATACTACAGTGGTTAGACACTAGCTTTGGCATCAGGCAGCCTCAGTGCGAATCTTAGGCCATCTGTGTGATCCAGTCCCTCCACTGCTGAGCCTCGTTTTCTATTCTTTAAAATGGGGATGCCCTGAGGATTGAATGAGTCTGCATAAAAAAAAAATGTACTTAGCACAGTCAGTGATTAAATGTTTACTGGGCACCCACTCTGTGCCCAGAACTGAGTGCTCAGCTGTGAAGCCCCCCCAGGCAGGGCAAGGTCCCTGCCCTCAGAGCAGCTAGAGGTGGAGGCTGGGGCAGCCAATCAGCAGGCTGGGGCGGTCCCCCCCAGCTTGCTAAGGCTCTTCTCTGAGAGCTGGGGCCCTCTCCAGCCCCCACTTCCTTCCAAGGCACAGGGGGCTCTTGGTGAGGGGGAGGCTTGGTCATCCCCTCCCCCTTCCCGTTGTTGTCCCTGGGAGCCGGTGCTGCTCAGAGTTAATCTCCTCGCCCGTCAGGGGGTGACAGGAGGTGTCTGTCATTCGGAGCCGAGGCCGTCAGCCTCGCTGGCTAATTGGGGCGCAGGAGCCGGGAGCACGGGAAATGGCCGGAGGGAAGGAGCGGGAATGAGGGGAGGGAGGCTGCCCTCCCCTCCTTCCCGCCAGGCTCCGGGCTGATCCACAGGGCTCCCTAGGGGAGGAGGAAGGCCAATCAAAGGGAGAAGGGGCTGTGGGATGCGGACTCTGTGACCTTGGGCATATTGCTATTCCTCTCTGGGCTTTATATTATTATTATTATTCATAATGACAACAGCCAGCCTTTATTGAGCAATTACTGTGTAAATCAATTCCTAGTGCATGCCTGCTGAAAACCTCCAGTGATTTGCTAAAGCCCTTGGAATTCAAGACAGACTCCTTCCAAGGTCTTCGAGGACCCCCAGTGCCCAAGCCTCTGCCTTACCTGTTCCCCTTGCTCTAGTCATACCAGTCTCCCCACAGGGCAAGCTCTTCCTGCCTCAGGGCCTTTGCACTTGCTGTTTCTGCTCCTTGGAACACCCTTGCTCGGCCTTTTAGCATGACTGACTCCTCACTATTCAGGTCTCAGCTCAGATGACACCTCAGAGACAAAGTCCCTGACCATCTTATCAAAAACCACCCACTGCTACATCCAGTGGTCCTGTTATGTCCCCCTATTACATTATCCTATTTATACTTTCACAGCATTTGTCATAATGTGAAACATATATTTGTGGTTTATATTTACTCTCCCTCTCTAGAATGGAAACCCCTGAGAACTGGGGACCTTATCTCTATGATTTACTGCTGAAATCCCAGTATCTAAAACAATGCCTGGTACATGGAAGGCACTCAAAGAGAGAATGATTAAATAAATGAAATTTAGGTCTTCTCTTAAGGACTTCACCCAACTTAATTCTTATAAGAATCTTTGAAAGTTGGCATTGTCTTCATCTGAGATGAGAAAACTGAGGTCCAAGGAGATTGTGTGACTGCAAGTTATGGTAGCTGAAGTTAGGCCCAGGGCTGTGTGATACCAGAAGTGTAAGGGCTGTGGGGATGACTGTGCAGGTCTCAGCTGAGCATAGGCTAGTGTCAGGCACATGCACAGTGAGAGGCCAGGGCTCAGGAGAGGCCACACCAGGTGGCAGCATCCTCTGGGAGCTCAGCTGGAGCCTCTCCTGGGCATGGGGGCTAAGTCCACTTGGGCTGCTGTAACAAAAATACCATAGACTGGGTGGCTTAAACTTCTATTACTCGGTTCTGGAGACTGGAAAGTTCCAGAGCAAGATGCTGGCAAATTGGGTGTTCAGTGAAGACGTGCTTCCTAGTTCATAGACACCATCTTCTCACTGTGTCATCACATGGTGGAAGGGGCAAGGGATCTCTCTGGGCTCCCTTTCATAAAGGCACTAATCCCATTGATGAAGATTCCACCCTCATGACCTAATTGCCCCCAAAGCTCCTACCTCCTTATACTACTATATTGGGGGTTAGTATTCATTCAAACATATGAATTTGAGGGGGACACAAACATTCAGTCCATCACAGAGGCAGATCCCAACATACTGTGCGGGGGGGTGAGTGTATGGAAATGATGGGGCACTGGGGGCCTTTACAGGCCTAGCACGTTGTATATCCCAGGGCAGGGTTAAGACATGAACTATAAGCCAGGGTGGCAGCCTCTTCCTTCAGTGTGCACCCACCTTTCACGTCTTCTACAGCCTGTCAAGGTGCTGTGTCACCCCTTAGTCAGTATCCTTCTGTCTCCCAGCCATCCAAGGACCTCATGTGAGCCCACCATCCTGAGTTCCTGTGTCTCTGGTTCCTGTTCAGCTTCCGGGTGCCTCCAACCCTTAAATCTCAACCTGGAGTTGGGGAAGGGGTATGTGTGGACTTCCAAGATGACTCTGCAAATCACAGTCCTCAATTGTTGACACCTCATGGCCCTTCAGACCCCTAGACAATCATTACAGTGATGTCTGAGTCCAATCAGGACAGGTTATGTCCTCTGTTAACTCATGTGGGTCACACCTCATTGGCCAATCACAGCAGCTTTCTCCTACTATGCCCCCACACCGGGTCTCTTAAGAGTTCCTGAAGTAGTTAAGAGCCCAGGCTGAAGCCAGGCTGGGCACAGACTCTCCCTCTCTTTTCCCAGGATCACAGAGCCAGTTTCCTTCTTTCCAGTCCTTGCTACCATCCCATCACTGATGTCTCTATTTCTTCCTGTCCGTCTCCCCACCTCCCTCCAGCCCAAGCAGCCATGTTAGAGGGGTTTGTAGGTGTGAGGTTGGCTGTGGGGGAGGCCGACTGGCCCTGTGAGAGGAGAGATGGGGACATGAGGATGCCCCAGCCATCGCCACAGCAGCAGTGCCTCCTCTTTTCCCTTCTGCTCATCCTCTGTCATGGGGTGCTGAGCACCCAGACCCCAGATGTTTCCTGCCACACTGCCTTGTGAGTGTGTCTGTGTGTGTGTATGTGTCGCTTCTGCACAAACATTGCCTTCTGGCCCGGGTTCCCCTGCCCTGACCCAGAATTCCGCCAGGAAGGGATGTGGCGGGGGGAAGGATGAGGGTAGACAGAACTCTTCCCATCTCTGTCCACACAATGTTGGAAATAGATAAAGTTAGGTGGACCCTAAATGAGTACTCCCCAGAACCCTCACCCCCTTGTTCTGGTCAGCAGTTTGCGATGGCAGCAGAATGCCAAGAATAGGGTACCAGGGGGCACAGGGTACCAGGACCAGGCTTTTGTGTATTTTGATGTTATATGAACAGCATGCAAAGCAGATGCAAATATTATGCAAACTAGAACTTTTCTTTTTCCAGTCAGCAGCGCTGACAGGCTCTGAAATGGGATATAGGGGCCCAAGAATCCAAGGGGAGTGGTGGTGAGGGCAGGCATCAACACTGCTTTGTTAAGAGGAAGCTATGTTCAAGTAGTACTACTGTCTACCTGGCACCAGGCTGGGTTCCTGAGGGTTTAGATAAAGACTCAGGCATAGGGAAGTTGAGTGAAGTAAGGGCAAAAGCCATGACCACAGGAATTTGACTGAAGGCCTTTCAGAGATATCAGAGATATCCTTGCATTTAATAGAATCTGAGACCAGATAGTAGAATGTTTAAATTCTCCTGTTCTGACCTCAGCCAGACCTGGGTTTGATTCTCAGCTCCACCACTTAATTGCTGTGTAATCTCGGGCAAGGCACTTCACCTCTGGAAGTTTCTGTTTATTTGCTCATAAATTAAGGCTAGTAATAGTATGGACCTCATTGGGTTGTTGTAAGGACTGAATGACATGCCTGCATGTACGGTGACTAGCTCTGGGTAAAGGCTCCATAAATGGGAGTTGTGACTGTACTAACTGCTTTCCCAACAGAGCCCCCTCCACCACCCTCTCAGGTCCTGCTCTAAGCTCCTGGAGCACAACATTCCCTAACTAACCACAGTGGAGTCAGCCCAGGATCTGCCTGAGGGCAGGGCCCGGGTTTGCTTTTCTCTGTCCCCAACTCAGCCTTGCCCAGAGGGTCACTCATCTGATTGAATGAATGAAAACTGAATGCTCTCAACTCCACCGGCAGGCATGGAGGGCAGGCCCATATGCAGACCACTGAGGAGCTTGGAGGGATACCCGGATTGGTAAGCTGGGGTCCTAGATGAGGGATCCCAGCAGTCAGTTTAGTGAACAACGACTGGGTTAGTCCTTTTCCAATTAATTCCCCACCCAAATTCCTTCCAAATAAAGGTGGGGTGGGGGGAATGAGAGCAGGAGTTTCTACTCTCAACAAATGGAAGCAAGGCCAGAGGTGGGGTAGGAATGCCAGGGGATGGTCCTGATACAAAGAGGCGGGTGGTGGTGGTGGTGGTGGTGTGGGGTGTGGGTGTGGGGGGAGTAAAGGCCCATAAAGATAGCCCAAATTTATTGAGCACCTATTTACCAGGCTTTGTGATAAACACTTTTCAGATGTTATCATATTCAAACCTTACAATGACAATCTCCTATTCTTTTAAAAATGCTTGGTGATATTGATAAAGACGCTGCCCAAGGTCACTCGGCTGGAAAATATCTGTACCAGCATTTGAACCCTGGCATTCTTGCTCCATAGCTTTAACCTTCACCTCTGGGCAGCCCTTCCATGCTCCTAAAGGCTGACCTAGGTTCAAGGCCTGCCTCTTTCTCACCAGGCTTCTGTTGTTGCTTCACCTCACCTCCACATCCACTTCATCAGTCAAAATATATCACTACAACAGAAAGCCATCCCCCACTCCCCATTCTTCCCCTCCAGCCCCATCCTCCCTTCTCCTCTCTGGTGTCTCCTATACCTCTGCCTTCCTCTGATCTATACAGTAGCCAGAGGGATCTTTAAAAATGTAAGTCAGACCATGTCACTCCCAGCTTAGAACCCACCAAAGGCTCCCACCGCACTTTTCATAACCCTGATGCCTCACCTGGTCTGCAAAGCCCTATCCTGTCTGCTTCCCCTTTGGACCAAAAGTCATGCCCACAGTGGCATGCTCCACACGCTCTCCTTTGCTTGACTGGTTCCTTCTGGTCTTTCAGGCTTCAGTTCAGATGTCACCTCCTCAAAGAGGCCCTCCCTGACTACCATAACACGGTCCCCTCCCTGAAATCCAGTCTCACATGACCTGTTTTAGTATCTTTATGGCTCTTTAGAATCTCTGAAATGATTCTTTTCAACTATTTGTTTACTTGATTATGGTTTGTCTCCCTGAATTAGAATGTAAGCTCTAAGAGGCTGATGTCCCCATAGTCTAAACTGCGCCTGGTACTTAGTAGGCACTCGATAAACATCTGAAAGAATGTTGTGGTTGGTGTGACCTGGATCAAGAAGTCCAGCCCTTCTCTACCTCAGTTTCCTTTCTTTGTTGGGCTCTTGTCTCCTTTTCTCTGCCTCCCAGGGAGAGCTCCGGATGAGATCAGAGATGGCAAAAGCCTTCCTTCGGGGGAGGGAGGGCACGATGCCCGCCTGGAGATGAGGTCAGCGTGGCAGGCACCTCTCCGCTGTGCAGGAGGCAAGAGAGTTGCAAGGATCGTTTTGACTAGACCCCTGCCCCGAACGAGATCCTAGACGGGCTGGGGAGGGTGCGCAACCCCTTCCTCCGGTGGGAAGCTCCTCCCGGCCGGGCCTCCAGTTCCCCCCTCCCCGGGGAGGCAGGTGGAGCTGCGTCCCCATCTTTGTTCCCATCTGGAGCGCGTTTGGCGCGGCGTGGCGGGGGCGGGGCTGCGCCCCCGCGGTGCCCGGAGAGACGGGCCCGCCCGCTTATCTGATCTGCGGCTAATTGAAACTCCCTGCTCGCGAAGGTCAGCTCGGTCCCCTGACAGCTGCCGAGCCGAGCCGGGCCGGATGGAAAACCCGGGCTGTGCAGGGCCCGGCCGGGCGCGTGGGGGAGGGGTTGTGGGGGGCTGCCTCTGCGGCAAAGTAGACAAAGGCTGCCCCTCCCTCCTAGTGCGCGCTGCTGGGGGTCGCCAGAGGTAGCGGCCTTCGCCCTCACCCAGCGGGGCGCTCCGGCCGGGATCACGTGGCCTAAGGCTACAGAGGCGGGGGGGTGGGGGCACGCCCTTAATCCCTACGCGCCCGCCCACCCCGCTCCCACGCCGGGGCCTGTCTGGGGTCTCTGGGAGAGTCACCCCCAACTTCCTGCCCCTACCCCGCCTCCACGCCCCGGCTCTGAGACTTCCTGCCTCCTCGGCTCCGGGCTGCTCGGGCTGTGGGAAGCTGGCGGGGCGGGGGCGGCCGATCCCCTCCCCCCTGCGTGCTCCACGGGGCGCTGGGGGTCCGGGAGGAAGTGTGCGCGGTGGGGGGCACGGCCTGGCCCCGGGGCGGCCATCCGGTGGGGCAGGTGCGGCCTCAGCCCTGGGAGGGAGGGCAGGCAGGCCCGTTGCTAATAGTGCTGGGGCAGGAGGGGGGTGGGGCGCGCACTGCGGGGAGTCCCGTCTCCAGGGTTCCGGGTGCGGATGTGGCTGGCTAGGAGGTCCCGCCCGTCGCGCCCCCTGGCAGGCCCAGGCTCAGCAAAGCAGGCACACGTCCCCTCAACCTCCGGCCTGAGACTAGGCTAAGATGCTGGAAAGCTAAGATGTAACTCAGCCTTCGGGCTGACCGCGCCCTTGAGCCATGCGTTTTGGGCCTCGGCTTTTGCAGTCTGTAAAAAATAACCCTAGTGACAGCTACCATTTTTCAGAACCACGTGCCAAACATAGTGTTAAACGTTTAACGTACTTTTTTTGGTCTCAAGCCACGCGACAATTCCATTTTGCTGATGAGCAAGGTGAGACGCAGAGAGGTTGCGACTTGCCTGAAGTCACATAGCTAGTAAGATGCCTAGGCGGGACTCCAGGTTCTTTACCGGTGGTCTTGTTTTAGCAAGAGGTCTGGAGTGGTGCGCCTATATAGGTCGACCGCCCAGGGCATCCACTAGTTCCGTGAGCCCCTTGGTGGCGTCTCGCTGCACGTGTTCTAGTCTTGGAGCTGGGCACGTGTATCTTGGCGCACTCCCGCGTGCCAAAGCCTGGGGACAGAGGCATAGCCTAGCGCACTGGTGCCCAGGTGCGCCCTTCCCGGTTAGGACCCGGCAGAGTCATATGGCCTGAGCCGCGGGCTGAGTGGAGCGGGGGCGGGGAACTCAGACTAGAGTCCACGCGGGCCGAGGCGCCTGGGAGGCCGCAATCCCGGCGCCTGCAGCCGGCGAGGCTCGGGGTGACGCGAGGGGGCCCAGCTACCGTGACCTCCTCCGCGGTTTCCATGGAGACGGTGCACTATAAATAAAAAAAAAAAAGAGAGGAGGAATTTCAAACCCGTTTTCTACCGCGCTAGGCGGGAGGGGTTGGGCGGGGGGGGGGGGGGGGGGGAGGAAAGCTCTCTTTGAATCGAGTTTCCCATTTCACCTTCCCAGGCGGTGGGAGCGCTTCCCCCGCAGCCTAGCCGGGAAATTGCCGCCCCTCACGCCGCGTGGCGCCCCCCGAGGAAGCTAATTAGTGCAGCCCGGGGAGCTGGGGACTGGGGACCTGGCCCCGGGGGGCCGGAGCTTGCCTCTTGAGGGGGGAGCGCCTACAAATTGCCGCTCCCCCCCGCCCCCCGAATCTCTCCAGGCGCGCACGCAGCCCGGCGCGGGCCGGGGCACAGGGCGCAGGCGGGAGGTCGCATCTGCAGCTTTGGCGCAATGAATCAGGCGCGGCCGCCGCCGCCGCCGCTGCGGAGCGCGTCTGGCATCCGGAGTCTCCCGGGATCGAAAATAATTTGGGCAAAGCGGTGGGAAGTGTGTGCGCGCGCTCCGAGGGGAGGGCGGGGGAGCCGGCCGGGCCGGGTGCGCGGGGCGGGGGGAGGTGCCATCCGACAGCCCCGCTGTGGTGAGAACGGAGTTGACACTTCTTTCCTTTCCACTTACTGCGGCAAGTAACGCGGGGAAGCTTAACCCTCTCATTGCTTAGAGGATTAAAGAGGCCGCGAGCGCCCTCACGAGGGCGCGCTAGTGTTGGGGGGCCAGGTGTGTCCGCTCTTTTGAGGCTGGTCATTGGGGCCTGCTGGCTTCAGCCCTTTGGCTCCTCAGACTGGTGCTCCCACTTGAACATTTTTAAGGCATTCTCCTCGGGGCTTTTCTCCATCCCTCCTTTTACCTTTTCCAGATCGGCTAGCGTCAGCGTTATGGCCTCAGTTTCCCCACTTTTACAAGAGGGTCAGAATCCTGTAGCAGCTTCCTAGTCTGTCTGGAGACCCAAGTTTTATGACCTGGCTGGAGCACTGGGCAGAGGCAAGAGTGGGTGGTTAGGGTGGTGGATGCAGGAGTTGAAACCCCACCTCCTTTCATCTCCCGCCTGCACTGTGGGCGCCCTTCAAGAAAATGGCCGAGTTCCTGTTTTTGCCTCTGACGGCAGAAATGTCACCGCTGCTGCATTAAGCACGCTCGGTGGGAACTCGGGTTTGGATGGAGAAGCTGGCGCTCAGCTCTGCCAAGCTGCCTGCCACAGGGGGGTGGGGATGAGCTGGCTGGCCAGTAGGCCTGGCTGGGGTCAGCTTTTGTATGTGCGTGTTCCCACCTTACTGCCTGCACTCCAGTACCCCCAGGCTCCCCCTCCCTCAGCTATGCTGGTTGGTCCCACCTCACTCAAGTTTTTTTTTTTTTTCTTTTTGGGGGAGGAGGCATCTATTCAGACCCTTGTGTCTGTCCATCTCAGGGACGTCAGGAAGAGCTGATTGAGGGGCAGAACTCACTTCTTCCTTCTCCCCACCCCCATAATAGGTAACACCTCTAGAATTTACTGATCTCCCCATTAGATGAGGAATTGTCCTTTGGATGAGGAAGGAGTGCTAAGCCAGACCCCAGAGCATCCTCAGCCTTGTGACTTGAAGTCCTTCTAGCAGGGCTTGAGTTGGGGGGAGCTTTCCACTACCTTCCTTCCTGTCAAAGGATCCCACCACCCCAGAAATTCTCAAACCTTGGTGCACAGCAGATGATTTGACCTTGTGAGCTGGCAGATGTCGGGAGGGAGGGGTTGCAGTATGTTGAGAGTCTGATTCAGTGGGTTTTGGTTGTCCTGTCATCTGCATGCTTTACAAGACCCTAGGGGGAGGCCCTGGCTCTCACTCTGAGGCATGATCCCCTCACCCAAGGAGTCAGAGCTGGGAGTCCCACAGAGCTAGGTGGTCATGACTATTAGCAGCCCTACTGCATAGACTGGGAAATGGAGAGAGGAGAAGGGACCATCTAGGGTCAGTCTGTGAGGTAAGGGTTCTATGGTTAAAGTGTAACTCTTGACTCAAGCTCTCTTGACTTTGCTATGAATCAGCTGCATGTTGAGCTAAACTGTGCCGTGTTTTCCTCTATTGTAAAATGGGGATAACAGTAATAGTCCCTAACCTCATTGAAACAGTGTGTGACCTCAGTGAGACAGTGCATTGAAAGTGTCAGCATAGGTCCGGGTGTGATAAATGTGAGCCTTTATTATCATTGTTATCACTATTAGAACTAGAACTCAAGTCTGAGGTTCAGATACTAGTTTTGGGGGGCAGAGACTCTGGCCCAGCTGTTGCTGATTCCCCAAGTCTGGTCCTTCAGGACTTCACCAAGTCTTAGACAGGGAAGAGTGTGTATGGGTTAAGAGTCAGTCCACCCAGGGGGTGGTTTCATCTGTGAGTCTCCCCACCACAAGCCTACACTTTGGTCCTTTTTCACCCTTGGGAAGTATTGGTCCTCTCACAGTTCCAACAATTCCAGATGCCCAGTGGGCACTGGCCTAGTTAGTGCTCACCCCCACCCCAGGTCCTTGTCCAGCCATGCTTCTTTGTCAAGCATCGGATCCTGTGATGGTGGGAAATAGGCCAGGAAATTTAGTACCTCCTCCCCACCCAGGGAGTGTTGGTGTGGGGCCCTCTGGGGACAGGAATAGGATACTCAAATTGGAGAGACATTTGAGGGTGGGGAAGCCCACCTTCCTCTTTGGAAAGGCAGGTCGGACCTGAATGAGGACATAGGACCAACATGTGCTTGAAACACAGGACTGATGGCTGTTTCATTTCGGAGTTTTTGGACTACTGGTTTCTGAAGTGTCACCCAGGGATTGTGGTTAGAGTGCTGGAAGGACTTCCTGAAAACCAGGGGAGGGTTGTAGGGGGTTGTCCCTGGGCACAAGAGCATTGAAGTCTGATGTGGGGAAGGGGTGTGTCTATTTGAGACCAGCTGGCAGATGGCCGAGATGGCCTCTTAGACCTTCTTAGACTGTAAATAGTGGAGCACCAGCTTTGGGCTCTAAAGTTCTCACACATGCTTACCTAAACATCTGCCTTTGCTCACTCATCCAGACTCACACTGTGCCCATATGTTCTCATCCCCCACATGTATGTACCCATGAACATTTATGTACACACATGTTAAAGCATCACATGTGCAACACACACATATACTTCTGCATGAATTCACACTGGTATGCAGTTGAGCTCCCAGATGCACAGATACTAACATGCATGTGCACATAGTATCCTGATGCACTCAATGCACACATTAACACCTATGCACACATATATGCACATATCAACACTCTTGGATGCACACATGGAGACTTCCCTGGTGGTTCAGTGGTAAAGAATCGACCTGCCGATGCAGGAGACTTGGGTTCAATCCCTGGATCAGGAAGACCCCCTGGAGAAGGAAATGGCTACCTACTCCAGTATTCTTGCCTGGTAAATCCCATGGACAGAGGAGCCTGGTGGGCTACAGTCCAAGGGGTTGCAAAAGAGTCAGATGTTATGTAGCAACTAAACAACAACAACAAATGCACACATAGGCAAATGCCTAAACGTTTGCTCTCCCATCAGCTAACTTGTGTGTATGTGGATTGTCTGTTTTCCACGAGGATAGTTCTATCTTCAGTCGTTTTCAGGTACCCTGGAGAACAGGGATTTGTTCTACTTCAGGGCCCACATGCCTGGTATTTGGAAGGTGTACAGTACAGTATTATGTGGAATAGATGAGTAAATGTGTTAGTGTACACAGGAATGTATGAGTGAACAATAACCATAATAATAATAGCAATTACCATTTATTGAGTACATGCTAAGAGTCTAATCCTGTGCTAAGTGCTGTCTTTAGAGGTAGCATCTCAATGAAGCTTCATAGCAACATATGGTTGGTGCTTGGAAGTTTAGTTGTGAAGTCATGCCTGACTGTTGTGACCCTATGGACTTTAACTCACTGGGTTCATCTGTCCATGGAATTCCCCAGGCAAGGATACTGGAGTGGGTTGCCATTTCCTTCTTCAGGGGATCTTCCCAACCCAGGGATTGAACCCACGCCTTCTGCACTGCAGGCAGATTCTTTACCACTGAGTCACCAGGAAAGCACTATACAACCTATGAGGCAAGTACTGTTATATTTCCTGTTTAGGATTGTGGGAACTGAGGCTGCAAGCAACAGTCACTACTTGTATTAGTTTCCTAGGGCTGCCCTAACAAAGTACCACACACTGAGTGGCTTAAACAACAGAAATGTATTGTCTGAAGGTTCTGGAGACTAGAAGTCTAAAATCAAAGCATCGGTGACTCCTTTTGTGGGCTGTGAGGGAAGGAACTGTTCGAGCTCTTTCTCCTTGACTTGTAGATGACAGTCTTCTCTGTGTTTCTTGTATCATCTTCCCTCTATGTGTGACTGTGTCCTATTTCCCCTTCTTGTAAAGACATCAGTCATATTGGATTAGGGCCCACCCTAATGACCACATTTTAACCTGATTATCTCTGTAAAGGCCCTATCTCCAAGTAAGTTCACATTCTCAGATACTGGGGTTAAGGACAGCAACATAGGAATTTGGGGTGGAAAGTAATTCAACCCATAGTGCTACCCAAGGTCACACATCTGGGAGATAGAGGAAGCAGGATTTGATCCTGGGTCTGGAATGTCAGAGCCCACAGTACCATCCTACTGTGTGGTGCAGAGTGTGAGCACGTGTGTGTGTCCTAGCAGTCACTCTCCGTGGCTCCCCTCTCCCATCAGCAAATGGGCATCCAGTGCCTGTTGCATGAAGGTGTTGGCCTTTTGCAGCCCAGGCTCACTGGCATGCTGGTAGCTTTAATGCTCCTTTGGCCATGATATGGGCACCTAGAGCCATCCCCCGGGACCCTGGTGGCCAACACTGCCCGACAAGTCAACATTGACAGGAGTGCCTGGAGATACACACAGGGGACGGGGGCTGCCTGACTCCCCCCACCAGCTGCCAGTTTGGATGCTGCAGCCTCATTTCAGAGGCTGCTGGCTTTGAAGCGCTCAGCCCAGTCAGGCGGGAAGCTGGAGCCTGAGTTGGGGAAGAAGGGGCAGTCATGAGGCTTCTCTGTGTCAGCTGGGGCAGCTAGGGACAGGCAGGCCCTGGGCCGGCTTTTGTCCACAGCCTGAACCTCTGCCTCTGCTGTGAGAAGACAGGGGGGCTGGACCTCTCCCTTTCTTGCTCCTCTGACCTTGCCTGGGGGAGGGTCTAAAAAAGAGACCTGGCCCCCAGGCCAGTGAGGGAGACAAAAGTTTGAAGAGAGAGGCATGGCCTCAGTTCTGTGGGGAGCCCACACTTTGGAGACATGGCCTCTGCCTTCAGGGAGTTTTCAGTCTGAAAAGTCCTAGCTTTTCTGAGGCCTACTTTGTCCATCCAGGAAATGGGGATGACAGTTTGTTGTGAAGGTCCTGGAAGTTACTATGGTAGAAGATGGGCTTCCCTGGTGGCTCAGACGGTAAAGAATCTGCCTGCAATGCAGGAGACCTGGGTTCGATCCCAGGGTTGGGAAGATCCCCTGGAGAAGAGAATGGCAACACACTCCAGTATTCTTGCCTGGAGAATTACATGGACAGAGGAGCCTGGCGGGCTACAGTCTATGGGGTCACAAAGGTTGGACATGACTGAGCGACTAACACACATAGTAGAGGAGGATTGGGATTAGCATGAGTATCATACCCCACACATAGCTACAATGTTTATGGAGATGATGATGGTAATGGTGAAGGGTAACAGTTATTGTTAACACTTACTGTGCTGCAGACTGAGTGCTAAGTGTCCTCTTAACCCAGTTATCCCATTTAATCCTTCTGAGATATCTAGAAGACAGTTACCGTCATCATTGCCATTTTAAAAATATTTATTCGACTGTGTTGGGTCTTGGGCTTCCCAGGTGGCTCAGTGGGTAAAGAAGATGCCTGCAATGCAGGAGATGCGGTCTCAGCTCCCAGGTTGGAAAGATTCCCTGGAGGAGGCATGGCAGCCCACTCCACTATTTTTGCCTGAAAAATCCCATGGACAGAGGAGCCTGGCAGGCTACAGTCCATGGAGTCTCAAAGAGTCGGACAAGACTGAAGCGACTTAGCACACACACACATACTGGGTCACGCAGCATCTTTGATCTTCTCTGTGGCCTTTGGGATCTTTTAGTTACAGCATTAGGGTCTTTACTTGTGGTATGCAAACTCTTAGTTGTAGCATGTGAGATCTAGTTCCTCAACCAGGGATCGAACCTGGGCCTTCTGCACTGGGAACACGGGTCTTAGCTACTGGGTCACCAGGGAAGTTCCATCATTGCCATTGTTAAATGAAACTGAGGTTCAGTGAAGTGGACTTGCTCAAGGTCACACAACTAGGGAATGAAGGTATGGTCTGATGCTGCTCTTAAAATTTCACAGCAGGTCCTGCAATTATATGAGGATGGGGTCTCGGGGGGGACCTTGGGGTAAGACTGTCATGGCTGGCAATGGCACTGATTTTGGGGTCTCCACACTCTGAGCCCTACGCTGGCCTAGGTGACCGTGGCTGAGGTGTGTCCATGATAATGATGTTGATGATGATAGTGTATCCTCTGTCAAGATGAACCAAGCATCTGCCTCCACGCTTTTGAGTTTGGTCCTCACGGCAGCCCTGTGAGGTCAGCAGGGTGGGAATTATTATTCTTTTACAGATGAGGATACTGAAGCTCAAGAGTGTTGGGGTCAGTCTTGTAAGCAAGTCAGAAGGTGGTGAGTTGTCACTCAGATTTCCTGACTCCATGTGAATATTCCTTCTGTTAGACACAGGTGAGCATCTTCAGGTTATTTCAGAACAAAAGCCCTCCCCAGTTCTCTTCCCCACCCCTGCATTGCTGGTGCTGTGATTGAGGGCAGGGACAGCTGAGGAAAGGGTGCTGATTCCCAAGAATCAACTCCCAGCCGCCACAGCCGCATGAGCAGTTGGCCCGGGCCCTCACTGTGTGGTGTGTGTGGTGCTTATGTGTGTTTGTGCGGCCAGTGCTTCAGGCAGCCCTGCCGGCCGACATGAGCAGGCACAGGAATTCAGTTCAAATGAGCCCGTGTCAGTGAGCACCTGCCAGACACCAAGCACTCGGCTGAGACAGAGGGTTGCAGGTGAGAACAAGGGCAATGACTCAGAGGCAGATGTGAGACACCGGTGATAACTTACTGTTTGGGAACGGCTAGACTGTTGGGACACAGGCACAGGTCTACCTGAGGGTCTACATGAGGTGCTAGGAAAGACTTCTCAGAGGAAGTAATGTCTAAGCTGAGGACTTAAGGGTTCAGGATTTAGCCAGACAAAGAAGAGTGGCAGGGAAGAGTTCTAGGCTGAGTACAGCCTAGAACCTTGAGGCCTAAAAGGTGGAAGAAGAACAATGTATCCTAGGATATTAAGGATGCTAAAGGTGCTGGAGCGGGAAGGGGTAGAGGAAGGGTAGGCCATTGACTCAGGACATGTCAGGCCAGGATAAGAGGTCTGGTATGGTCTCTGTGGCATGGGGGCCCACTTATCCTGCTTCCTATCCCCTCTTCCACTTAGATAGGTACTCTCCTATCTTCAAGACCCTCTTTCATCAATCGGATTCGCCCAGTACCTCCTAGCAGTAGGTGGAGCCAGGGTCACCACATCCACTTTACAGATGAAAAAACTGAATCTCAGAGGTTATTGGCTTGGTCCATTTTACCTGGCTGGTATGAGGGGCATTGGGCCTGGGCCCTAGACCTCTTCAGGCCAGTACTCAGCCTGGGCTGTCTGCAGGACATCAGTGTAGATTCTGGGATGGTGGTATGCCGTGGGATAGGGGCACAGCCCGGTATGGGGAACCCCTGGGGATGGAGAGAGGGTGGGGATCCCCCTCCCCAAAGCTCCAAGTTGGTGAGGACTGCTGCCGCCTCCCTCCCGCAGTCCCCAGAGGCTGGCTAGGGGTGAGTCAGCCTGGATGAAGTCACCGGCTTCCGCGCAGCCTGTGCCCCCTGACCTAGGAGGCGCCTGCCAGGGGCACCCGCCGAGCGGGAGGACAGGCCGGGCAGCTCTCCAGGTCTCTCCGTCGCAGCTGATTTAGGGGGGCTGGAGGTGTCCGGAGCCATCAGAAGCAGCTGGGCGTCTGGGGCTGCGAGGCCCATAAGTCATGCCGCCACCCGCCATTCCCTGCAGTGCTCCCCGAGAGGTCTGTGATGAATCGCCCGGGACTGGGCTCATCAAAATCAGTTTATGCCAAAGGGAAATTAATTTCTGTCTCTCTGAGATGGGGAAGGGAAGGGCAGCTCCAGAGGCAGGCCAGTGACAGCAGTACAGGAACCAGAGGGGTCCTCATATGGCCATGGTAGTCCCTGGCTAGAGACCCTAACCCTGTCCCTTCTACAGAAGGGGTGACTGAGGCTTGCAGGAGCCTCCTAATCTTGGGGACAAGAACCCAGATTTTGTTCTGTGTTAATTCTTTCTTCCCTCCCTCCCTGCTTTTATTTACTGAGCACCCGCTATGTGCCAGGCTCTGTTTTATGGTGGGAACACAGTGAGCAAGACAGAAATCCTGCTTTCATGGGACAGACTTTCTGCCTGGGTAAGACAGACAGACAGGTAATAGGTAAATAAGAAAATACCAGACAGGAAAACATAAAAGTCAGGTGATGTGGCCAACTTCCCCAGCATGGTCAGGCAAGACCTCTCTGAGGAGGATACGGTTAAGCTGACACTTGAGTTTCAGAAGGGGGTAACCCTTCCGTTGTGAAGCAAATTTTCTGAAAATCTAGTGTTGTTGGGGGCTGGGGTAGGAAGAGTGCATTTCGGGGGAAGGAACCAGTAGATGTCAAGGCCGGCAACCCCCAGACAAGCATTCCCCTCATGATCCTGGGCCGCTGACTGCCATCACCTGAGCAGCTGTGCCTGGACTTGGCTGTGTGGGTGGCTGGGGGCAGGCTAGTGAATGGCTTTGCTTCTTGGACTGTATCTTTTACTAGGGGGAAGATCAATAATTTAATATTTTGATTTAAATACATTAGAAACAAGCCTGAATTGCTTATAGGGAAATTCACAAGACTCTTCTTTAAAGATAAAATGGGAGATGTCAAAGAAACGTTGGGTGGGGCAACTCACCCTGAGTCAGTGATCTTCCTAAAGCCAAGGGCTCCTTTGTGGTTCAGTATGAGCAGCTGGGTCAGTCTCTTCACAGCCGATCTTGAATCCCTCTGTCAGGAGTTCTTCTGTGGCTCCCCAGTGCCTGTAATAAGAACCTTAGGTTGGGTGTGGCACCTGTCTGAATGCTCAGAATGATGCTGTTAAACAGCTATTGTTACTCCCCTGTTACAGATAAGGAAACTGAGACTTGGGCAGGAAAGAGACTTTTTGAAAGTCTTAGGCCTAATTAGTGGCAAAACCAGGATTCAAACTCACAACTTGAGTCATTCCTCATCGCTGCCTTCCTGGTAGCCACATCCTCATTCTTATTTTCTCTTGATCCACTTTCCATTATCCTGTGTTCCACAGATCGCCTACCCCAGAGGTTCTCACCCCAGCACCTTTGTATGTGTGGTTCTCTCTGCCTGCAGTCCCCTGCCTCCTTATGTCTATTTGTTGAGACTCTAACCATTCTTCTTCCTGCAATTCTGGAGACTTGGGTTTGATCCCTGCGTTGGGAAGATCACTTGGAGAAGGGAATGGCAATCCACTCTGGTATTCTTGCCTGGAGAGTTCCGAGGACAGAGGATCCTGGCAGGTTACAGTTCATGGAGTTGCAAAGAACTGACATGACTGAATGACTTTCACTAACCGGTCCTCATGGTTTTATTCAGCTTCTTCTGATGTGCTTTTTCCCTCAAGCAAGGGGCTGCCCTTTATCTCTTATGCCTCATAGTTCTATCTGCCCTATTCCCTGAGCCATCATCACACGTATTTTGTGTGCCCAGGGATTGCAGTGTGACAGACCAGGATTCAGGTTCACGTCTCATTTCTTTCTTTCTTTTTGTGTGTGGCTGTGCTGCCTGGCCTGCGGCATCTTAGTTCCCTAACCAGTGATCGAACCCTATCCCTCGGCAGTGAAAGCTCTGAGTCTTAACCACTGGACTGCCAGGGAAGTCCCCACGTCTGTCACATATATTGGCTCTGTGATCTTGGGAGGGCAACAACTTTTATGAACCTCAGTTTCTTCATTTGTTAAAGTGAGCCTACAATGTGGAGCCAAGAGATGATGAATAGAAACACTCAGCATAGGGTCTGGATGTCTCCGAAAAAATGGCAACAGTTGTTACAGAGCCTTTCCTAGCCTCAGTTTCTTCATCTGTAAAATGGGATTCAACGTTCCCTTGTAGGCGGTCACAAAAGATGGCAAAGGGTGTCCGATGTGCCTGGCACACAGTGAGTCGGTATTCAGCCAGAGAGGGTAGATCTAGGGCTTCCTCACATCTCTGTCCCTCATGGATCCAGCCCAGGGCTTTCTGGCTCGGAGCATATTTTTTCAGTTAAAGTTGAGGTGGATTTACATTTCCAAGCAGTGTGGGTTCATTCAGTCCAGGCAGCCCTCACGGTCAGCCTGGTACAAGAGGGGGAAGTGACTTGGCACCTGCAAAGTCTCCGTCATGATCATCATAACAGTAATTAATTTTTTTGGTATGGGCAATTGGCATTTTCATTTTATGTAAAGCACTTTTGGAGAATTTTGCTGCTTTTATTGATCTGTAATGTATTGTCTAAGTACAAACAGCAGCTGCACAAGCAGTTTTAAGCAAAGCCCTCAGCTCCCTTGCAAACAAACTGCTGCCTGAAGTCCTTCCTGAAGAGAAATTTGGGAGCTCCCTCTGTCCAACCATGCCCCCACTGCTACCCTCCTTTGGTTATGAAACAAATTCTCTGGAAACTACCCTTTAGTGTCTGGGATCATGAGGGTAGAGGTAGGTGAAGACCCCCAGCTCCTTTCACAGAGGGAGGGGTTGTCTTCAGTCACTTTCACAGGGGGAGGAGGTCTGAACAGCAATAACAGAAAGATGGCCTGATCCAGGGGCAGGCAGGAAACTCTGTGGTGATGGAGGGACTGCCCCCAGAGGTCCAAAGGTGCCTCTGTCCCTAAAGACATGTAGCCTTTCCCACCCTCTCTTCAGGCTGATTTCAGAGTTGGGAAGACTGAGATTGACATTCCAGTGGCTCCATCTTGGGGCTATTTCTCTGGGCAGTGAAGTTGATTATACTTTATAAGCAGAGACACAGCCAATGCAAGGTGGGCGCTTCGTTGTGTGTCCTTTTGGGGCTGCAGCTGCTGGAAACGGGACTTCTCAGAGGAAGGGGCTCTGTCCAGAGGGCAACCCTGAAGCGTGAGGTGCCTGTGGTCTCGTGTGTCTGCTGGGCACCCCAGTGTCCCTCTCCACTGGTGGGGTCTGAGCTTTATTTTGGCCACTCTGAATGGGAGCTGGAGAAATGACCCAATAGTTTGGAAAACTGGATATAAGAAGAGAGAAATGGGGCAGCGGACTATAAGAAGACTCTGCCTCTTTAGTCCATGGTGCCTGAGGATTTCAGGAGAACTTTACCTGGATGGGTGCAGAGGCCTTGGAGCAGATGGGCCTCCAGGTGTCCTGAGGGGCCTAACAGCCCCTCTACCCTCCCCAGTTTTCCACAGCCCCATATATTCAGGGACCACAGAGGTCTTATCGTGAGTGACAAAGTAGATGGTGTGTGACCTCGAGAGGAGAGAGAACTCCTTGGGCCTGTCTGGATAGCCCCTACCTCCTCTCCCCTTGGGTGTTGTGAGTCCAGCCATCCTTACTGAGCTCCAAAATCATTGCAGATGGTGATTGCAGCCATGAAATTAAAAGATGCTTACTCCTTGGAAGGAAAGTTATGACCAACCTAGACAGCATATTAAAAAGTAGAGACATTACTTTGCCAACAAAGGTCCATCTAGTCAAGGCTATGGTTTTTCCAGTGGTCATGTGAGAGTTGGACTATAAAGAAAGCTCAGCACCGAAGAATTGATGCTTTTGAACTGTGGTGTTGGAAGACTCTTGAGAGAAATCCAACCAGTCCATCCTAAAGGGGATCAGTCCTGGGTGTTCATTGGAAGGACTGATGTTGAAGCTGAAACTCCAATACTTTGGCCACCTGATGTGAAGAGCTGACTCATTGGAAAAGACCCTGATGCTGGGAAAGACTGAGGGCAGGAGGAAAAGGGGATGACAGAGGATGAGATGGTTGAATGGCATCACCAACTCGATGGACATGGGTTTGGGTGGACTCCGGGAGTTGGTGATGGACGGGGAGGCCTGGCGTGCTGCAATTCATGGGGTCGCAAAGAGTCGGACACGACTGAGGGACTGAACTGAACTGAAGATTATTTAGTCAACAGTGTTTCTTGAGAGTCCCCAAGGCTCAGGTTTGTGTTAGGAGCTGGACAACCAAGTCCCCTCCAGGGACTCACCGTCAAGACAGGGGAGCCAAACTCATGGCCAGCTCATTCCATCTCAGACATTTGAAGTTGGGGATTGGTCATAGCAAGGGCCTTAATCTGGTCTGGTCTGAGAGGCCAGGGAAGGCTTCATGGAAATAACTTGCTAGGTTCCAATCACAGCTCCACCACTTAACTAGCTGTGTGACCTTGGAAGAGTTTGTTTTTTTTTAATGTTGCTGAGGATTCAGTGAATTAATACATGTAAATATCTCTGAAGACAGTGCCTGCCACAGTATGTATTCTGTAAATGTCAAATAAAAACTAAAAACCCCAACAGTCCAGTGGTTAGGACACTGTGCTTTCACTTCAGGGGCACGGGTTCAATCCCTGGTCAGGGAACTAAGATCCCGCAAGTCATGCAGCCAAAAAAAAAAAAAAACAAAAACACAAGTACCACTTGGGTGAGTAGGACTTGGCAAGCATATGGGTAAGAAAGAGTGTCCTCAGCAAAGAGAATAGGGACATGGATGTGGGAAAGCAGCTTCCTCCAAGGCCCTCCCTTCTGTGTCACCTGGTGGGGGTGATGGTGGCTGTCCTGATCTATGATTTGGGCTGGTAACTCCACCTCCCTCCCTCCACCACCACAGAGTGGTCTTGGGGCATGAGATGCGACTGAGTCCCTGCTGTGCCCACTTACCTAGTCCTCTGCTGGTCCTGCCAGTGTCTGTGAGCCCAGCCGTGGGTGGGCAGTGCTGGGCATTCTCCTATGGGCATCTGGAACTCCCCGTTTGGCTGATGGGAAGCCCGGGGGTCAGGAGGGCTTCTTGAAGGAGGTGCTCTCTGAATAGTATCCTAAAGGAAAATGAACCCTTTCCTAGACAGGGGGAGGGGGACGTTCCAGGCCCAAGGGCACAACCTGTGCAAAGGTTGGAGAGATCCCAACTCTGGGAAAACAAAAAGACCTTGGGTGGAGTTTAGGCGCAGGGCCTGGGGAGCCCCATTTTGGATCGCTTTTATCAGGAGGTCTGGATTGCCCTCCCTTTGCCCTCCAGCCCCAGCAGGCGTGGTGGCCTAAGAGGTTAAAGTCCAGTCTTGCTCCAGGGCCAGCCCAGGAGCTGGGGGTAGGGGCACCAGTTGCCCCGTGCCTCCCTCCCACTCCAGAGCCGGGAGGGTTTGGCAAAGCAACAACGCAGCCTTTGTGCGTCTCTGCGGGTCTAGGCACGTCTGGCCCAGCCTAGGCGGCTGCCGGTTTCAGTGCCCTGTGATCCCAGCCAGGCAGGGCGGGGCAGGGCAGGGCGTCCTCAGAGTCTACACAGTGTGGTCCCCACCGCCCCCCCCTCCCCGCCAGGGCTCCCCATGTTAGGACGCCCATGGTCTTGGTTGGAGTACCTGGATATAGGTGGGGCTGGCAGTGAAGCTATAGAGCAGGTAGACGGTGGGTGGAGGTGGGCGGGAAGGTGGGGGATGGGAGCCGGACACATCCTAAGGCTCCTGAGTGCTGCAGCATGCGGCCCGATGGGTACCCCGGGGTGAGTCTGAGTGTGCATTGGGGTGAGGACATGCTTCAGGGTGTGAGGGTCTGGGGTGGAGCACATGAGCAGCCCCCAGCCTGCTTAGAACAGAGCACTGCTGTCTCTCCCCTTAGCGCCAACAACGAGGCCTCTCTCTTGGCACATAATGTCCCCTCTGTATTGTCTGCTGCTCAGTGGTGACGATAATTTTAAGGCTCAGATCCTTTTTGCGGGTGCTGGGGGAAGGATGGAGGCTGTCTGGGGGAGGGCCAGGGCTCCCGGGCTGAGTTTCAGCCTGTGCTTCGGGGGAGGTCTGTTGTGTGTTTGGGGTCTCCCCCTAAACACCCACCACCCTCCCAGGGGCAGCAGAGCGAAGTCAGCCTCTGCGGGGACCCCCTCCCCGCCAGTCACATGGCCCCGGCCAGCTCCAAGCCCTCCCCCACTTAGACGTGTCACTGGGGGCTGAGACCTCTTCAGAGGAACCTGCTCTGGTCACTTCTGGTCCCTGCCTGTGTCTGCTGAGCTAGATGTTTCTTCATGTCTGCCTATAGTCTTTGCTGCTGTGGAAGCGCTAGACCAACAGTTGTCAACCTTTTTTTTCTCAGGACTCCTTTTCGTTGTTCATCGACTAAGTCGTGTCTGACTCTGCGACCCTGAGCACTGCAGCACGCCAGGCTCCCCTGTCCTTCACTGTCTCTGGAAGCTTGCTCAAATTCATGTCCATTGAGTAGGTGATGCTATCTAACCATCTCATCCTCTGCTGCCCCCTTCTACTTTTCCTTTAGAGGCTTGATACTAGGGACCCTGGAGAGCTTTTGTTTATGTGAGTTATATTCATCAAGACTTACCGTATTAGAAATTAAAACAAAATTTAAAAACATGTAATCATTCACTTAATAATAATACTAACTCTATTACAGGTTAACATAGACAACATACTTTTATGAAAAATAACTTTATTTTCTGGAACAAAGCAAAATTAGCAAGAGGAGTGGTGTTATCTGTACATTTTTGCAAATTCCATTAATATCTGGCTTAATAGAACAAAAGGCCCCCTTGGGGTTGGATTCTCACGTCTGTTTTTGCTTTCAATCTGTTGTGGTATGTTTCTGTTTTGTTGAAGTGTATGAGGAAAACTTGGCCTCACACAGATTTCTGTTTGGAAAGTGATGAGTATTTTCCTCGCCTTTGCAGATAATTTGATACTACACCAAAACTTGACAAGTGATAGTTTCTTAAAGGTTAGTTGCTATGAAGAATCTGAAATCCCATCAATGAGCCTTTTATATTCTGTTTCATTAAAGTTCATTTGTCTATCTTGTCCTTTGAATGGCTCTTTTGCCCATGCATAATTTTATAACATTATGCATTGGTCATTTAAAAAATATTAGTTCACTGAGTTATGCAGATCTCTCAAATGTTAATATATTTCATTATGTAATATTAAATAGTCATATTGATATCATCATCAATTTCATCAGAAATGTACCAGCAAGATCTCAAGCTCATGGTGACCTATACAAGCATTTCTCAATTCAGATTTTCACTTAATAGAATTTTATCATTGGCGATAAATGCTGTAGTTGTTTTTGTTGAAGTGATAGGCTCACTTGGTTATTTTTGAGAGTATATCTGCCAGATAGCCAAGTCTAAAGTTTGTCTGTCAGTCTTTCTTGTCTTTTTCCCTTTCCATCTTTCCTTCTTTCTTCCCAACCCAGGAATTGAGCCAGGGTCTTCTGCATTGCAGACTGATTCTTTACCAACTGAGCTATGAGGGAAGCCCTTAAAGTAAAGTGGTATTCCATAAAAAAGCAGCTAGTTCAGGTCATAACTCAAACAACTGCAGAACTGCTTCCCTTTGAGGTAGAAATCATACTTTGGTATGTTACAGACTGTTTTATGTGAATTTCCCAAATCATCACACACAGTGTTTACTAGATTGTATGCAAGGTTGAGATTTAATAAAATCACTAATTTTTTACTGCTTCACTTCAACAAGGACATTCTTAAGTGAAACTAGCTTCTTCTTTTTTTAATGGACACTCCTGACAGTGATATATACAATAACTTCTAGCACAGTTTGGTGTCACTGCCTTGATTTGTGCTAAGGCACGAACAGTTTTACCCACTATTATTTTTGTACCATCATTGCAAATCTCAGCACAGTAAAAAGCCTTAGTATTATTGGTAAAATAATTTTGACCTTACCTAGCCCGAATAAGGTCTTAGATACTCCCAGGGTTCTATGAACCCTGCTTTGAGAACCACTGTACTAAGTTATAGACTTCCCAGGTGGCTCAGTGGTAAAGATTCCACCTGCCAATGCAGGAGACACAGGAGATGCAGGTTTGATCCCTGGGTTGAGAAGAGCCCCTGGAGGAGGAAATGGTAACGCACTCTAGTAATCTTGCCTGGATAATCTCATGGACAGAGGATCCTGGTGGGCTACAGTCTGTGGGGTTGCAAAGAGTTGAAAACGACTGGGCAAAACTGATCACACTCATGCGTACTGAGTTATTCTGCCTCATTCTGTTCTTGGTGGTGATGGGCCATGTTTTACATATTTCACCGATTAGGACACTGAGCCCCAGAGGAGCCTCACATGGGTCCTCATCTCTCATTCCAGCACCAAAATGAGAATTTTTTTCCTGGCAGGGATTGGGGAGACTTCTTAGGGGAGGTGGTGTTGATTTGATGGTTGGCCAGAATGCAGAAGGTGGGGGTGGGAACGAGGGAGTACATTCTTAGTAGAAGGAACAGCACTGGCAGAGGCCTAGGGAAAAGAACACATAATGAGGCCAGATAACGAAGGATCTCGAATGCCAGCCTCAAGGCACTAGGCACCACAGAATCATGTTAACAGGGGACGCAGTGGCTGTTGTTTAGTCGCTCAGTCGTGTCCAACTCTTGCGACCCCATGGACTGTAACCCGCCAGGCTCCTCTGTCCATGGGATTCTCCAGGCAAGAATACTGGAGTGGGTTGTCTTTTCCTTCTCCAGGGGGGTCTCCCCAACCCAGGGATCAAACCTGTGTCTCCTGTGTTGGCAGGGAGATTTTTTATTGCTAAGCCACTGGGGAAGCCCAGTGATGAATGAGATGAACCCAGAGACAGACAGGGCCAGAGATGGGGCCCTGGGCCTTCACCAGGAGGCCTTTCCATGCCAGCTGGCCTCAAGGCTGTGCCCTTAGAGTGGGTTGACATGTGGCCACTTAGATGGACTCATCCTTCATGACCATGACTGGCAGAGTGTGGTCTGCTGCCCAGAATCCCCTGGTGAAAAGTGTCTCCCAGGTTTCTGCGCCGACAGCTTCTCTCTTCCTTTGTATCAGCTGTCGTAGTGACAGTGACCAGCCTCGCCTGGTTTCTTGTGTCATGCGTGCATGGGAGGTGACCTGAGCAGAGGTGACAGCTGCAGAGAGAGGTTGGTCGTGGTGGCCTGTCAGTGGGTGATCAGGGCCTGGGCCCGGGAACTGTGGAAGTGGGGGGCTGCAGCATTGACTCTGAACAGGGATCGCCTCCCACCTCCACCCTGGGCCAGGCACGCCCTTCTTCTCCTCCAGGGGCTCCGTGTTCCTGCTCCGGCATGTCCCCCTGTGCTGCTGGGGCTCAACTCCTGGCCGGGTCTGAGATGGGGAGACAGACCTCAGTTTCTGCGTAAGACAGGCCTCTCTACCCTGCTGTGCTCCTGGGTACTGGGCCCGTATGGGTGTGCGTGGCTGTGCTGAGTGACTGGGAGTGTCCTATGCCACGTGTGTTTGTGACTGTGGCATGTGATGTTCCCTGGAGCGCAGATGCATGTGAGCTTGTGTACCCTACCATGCTGAGTCGTGTGTATGTTTTTGCGCCTTTAGTTGGGTGGCGTGTATTTTAGTATATAGTTTTGTATATCTTTTGGGGGCGTGAGTGTCACTGTGGTGGGAGTGTGTTTTTGTGTGATGGTTTGTCAGTATATATCTTGGCCCGGTCCCAGAAGAAGGCCTGCTGAGGCACTGGGGCTTGGGGGTGGGGCCTGTGCTGGACTAGGGAGCCCATAGCCAGGAGGTCTGACTGGGAATGGACATGTCTTCACTGGCTCAGTGAGCATGTGTGCTCAGTCAGGTCTGACCCCATGGACTGTAGCCCACCAGGCTCCTCTGTCCATGGGCTTTCCCATGCTAGAATACTAGAGTGGGTTGCCATTTCCTCCTCCAGGGGAATCTTCCCAGGGATCGAATCCGTGTCTCCTGCATCTCCTGCATTGCAGGCAGATTCTTTACAACTGAGCTATCAAGGAAGCCCCACTGGCCCAGAGAGCATTGCAAACCATCAAAGAACCCCTGTCCAGCTTTGCCACCCCTGGCTAGTCAGGGTGGCTGGGTGGAAAGAAGGTATGAGGGAACCAAAACAGGCTTGGCCCACCTCCAGCACCTTGCTGCCACTTGAGCCTAGTGGTGGTAGCCCAGTGCCCTGGGCCCATCCTCCTAAGGCTCCAAGCACTTTTTGTTGTGGGAATTGGGAAGGGGCCAAAGGCATGGCTCAGTTTGGCTCTTGGGGTCAACTTCAGCTCATGGTGGACCATGGAGGCAGAGTTGGACCCACACTGTGTTGGGCTGGGGCTGCAGGTAGGACTAGCTCCACTGAGTCAGGCCTGATGCTAAGTTCATTACATATGTCATTCACTCAACAAATGTTTATTGAGCATATTCCAGGCCCTGTTTTAGGTGCTGGCAGTATAGCAGGTAGCCTCACTGAATCAGAGAGAGGAGAGAGGGCCTACTGCTGTGCGTGTTACAGAAGAAGAACCAGATCCTAATGGGTTAAGTGATTTGCCCAAAGTCACGACAAAGCTGAGATTGGAAACCAGACCTGTCTTGTGCCAGAGACGCCCTCCTCCTGCCCTTGTTCACAATTGCAGCCTACATGCTCACTGAGCTAGGACCAGCAGGGCAAGGGGATGGGCAGACAACGCTTGGCTAGCCTTGTGCCCTGGGCTATTGGCTGATGCTGGAGAGTGGGTACAGCAGCTAAATAGTGAGCTCCTAGTTGCTCTGCAGGGAAGGTGAGGTGCTTGGAGTGGTCTTCAGAGGCTGTCCGTAGAGGTGGTCAGGTGTGCAGAGGGACTGGAGGGTGTACCTTGTGTTTCCAGGGTGCAGTGACCCAAGGGAACACTTCCTCTCTGGCTATGTGAACTGAGATGGGGCTCTGCTGAGATGAGGCTCAACTGAGATGAGGCTCATTGTGAGCCTCAGCTTCTGCATCTGTAAAGTGGGCACAATAATTGTTCCCTCCAGCCCTAGTGGGTACAATGCTCAGGCCTTGGTGGCTGGTGCACAGTAGGGCAGCTGTGGGGCTAGGGCAGAACTGGAAGTAGGCAGGGTCTCCCCCAGGGCTCTCTGCTCAGCCCCAGGAAATGGGTAGGGGTAGGGAGGAGGAGGAGCAGATGTGCCCGCGTCTCACAAGAGCAGCCGCATTTAGCCACCGAGTTGGGATTGAAATATTCCTGAGGGAGAAGAACCCTGAGGCTTCAGGGCGGCAACAGCTCGTCAGTGGGGAGCGGGGAAGGGATGTTGTCACCATCTGCCTCGTGTCTGTCTGCGACTAAAATAATACTGGGGTGAGACTCGCCGCAGGCACGGGCCCAGCCACAAGGTTCCCCGGAAGAGGGAGGGGCCGGGGGTGCTGCGAGGCTGGTGGGGGGATCAGTCCCATGAGTGCAGGGCCACGGGACCCCCAGACCTGTCTGGGGTCTGCTCCAGAGGGGAGACCAAGCATGTGCTGAGATCTCAGTAAAGCAGGGGCAACAACAGAAACAAAAGCAAGAGGGACAGACAAATTGTCTGATTCAGCTTCCATGAGCAGATCCAGAATATTGAAACCAGAAAACGTAGCAAGAAGCTATTTTAATTTCAGCCAACATATAAGTTTCGAGTCTATGGTTTACTGTGGTTTTTATTTTGAATCAAATATGGAGGATGTTCCATAATCTGCTCATAGCTCAGGGCTCTGGGGACAGAGCACCCACCTTTCTCACTGGGCACAGCAGTCACATCCCAACTGTCTCTAAGGGTTGGTACCCTGGGGCCTGGGCAGACACCCCTTTAGATGGGGACCTGGCTGGGAGCCTGATGCTTGGCCTCTGGGCAGAGAAGCAGTCATGCCTGGTCTTCTGCTGTGCGTCTCACCAGACACGAGCTGTTGGGTATTTTTGTTTTTACAGAGAAAACAGACCCATGACCTCAGCAGTTTATTTTAACTGCAGAAGCACCCTAACTGCTGGTTGCTATGTGCTGACACGATGCAGTGCTGTCCGTTCAGCAGGCAACACATGAGTACCTACTGTGTGCAGGCTGTGAGGGGGGCAGGCTGGACCCACTCTCAGCATACAAGGCCAGCCGCCTGGGTACAAGGGAGGGTGCTGGGGAGGTCAGTGAGAGGTGCTGAATATGGCAGGAGACCACAGCTGTTGTCTTGAAGGAGGTGGCAGATGCACTCAACCTTGAAGAGGAGACATGGAAGATAGTTGGCATCAGCAAGGGAGAGCAGAGAGGATGTCCCAGGCAGTGGGAACTGTGTGTACACAGACCACAACTTTGTGGCTGCCTCTTTATGGGAAATGTGTCTGTATCACAATCTTAGCTGTGAAGCAGAGCCCTTCCAGTAGGCCAGACCTTGTGCTTATTGCTTTACATGTGTTTTCCTGGTCATTCCTTACCAAGCCCCCGAGAGTTGGTACACTTAATGTCCATCTTACAGATGAGGAAACTGAAGCTCAGAGATGTCTAGTAACTTGTCCTGTGTGCTACCCCGGCACAATGCCCTCATTTGGGAGGCAGCAGTTAAGCACCTACTATGCGCAGGCCCTGAGCCAAGGGGCCTCCTGGAATCAGACCCAGCAGCACACTCCAAAGTTTTGTTCTCAGATGGCTGGGGTCTCTCATCTCTATCTGGGCACAGTGACCATACGAACCTCTTTTCACATGTGTGAGTGTGTGCACATGGGAGAGAGAGATGCAGGTGCCTGCATGCAGGAGCCTTGGGAACCCCATTTTACAGTCTTGAGCAAATTTCTCTGAGCCTCACCTTCCTCATCTGTATAATGGGACTATAGTACCTATGTGCAGGCTTCTAGTAAGGATTAAAAGTGAAAGCAGGTATGAGAAGCCCTCTGTAAATTCAGTGAGTCCCCAATCAGGGCTGATTCTCCTCATCTTCCCAGAACAATCCAGTCAGCAAGCTTTCCCTGGAGCTGACAGCACCCCTGGCCACTGCATCAGCCACCACCCTGAATTATTTAAGACTCTCACTCCAGGCCTCTGTGGCCACTCTTCCCCTCCTCAGCAAGCCTGGCTGTCAGCACCCACTCTGAGCCTCTGTTGGGGCTCTGCTGACCTCGGTTCCCCCAAACTTCAGTCTGTTCAGGTGGGGTAGTGAGTGTGATAGGGTGAGTGTGTGTGTCAGAGAGTGACCGGGAGTGTGTGAGAGCACAAGAGTGTGTGACAGTGTGTACAAGCATGTGAATGTGGGAGGGTTATGGAGTGTTTGAAGTGTGAGTGTAAAAGTGTATGTGACCATGACAGTGTTGAGTGTGTGTGGACACGTGAGGGTGAGGACGAGTTTTTGTGTGAATGTGTGTAAGTGTGAGGATGAGTGTGTGAGTGTATGTGTGAGTGTGCTATACTGTGTGTGAGTGTATGTGGAGGCCTGGGCCCTCCTTAAAGTGCAGGGAAGTCAGGCTCAAGAATACACAATGAGCTGGAGTCAGAGTCCAGCCTGGAGAAGGACGGGGTCAGCTCACCTCTATTTCCAGGGTCTCTTCATAATTGCATGCAGTGGGAGAGATGGGAAGAGGCAAATGTTTGGGAAGAAGGGTATTGTAGTGGTTAGATCATGGACAGGACATGAATCCCATGCCCTATGGGGGCTTTAGCCCACTGCTAAACTGTTCCTGGTCTGCCTCATTTCCTGACAAACTGAGACCCTCAGAGGAGAGCAGTTCCCTCTCACTGGTCATTTTCCTCTCCCTGAGCCAGAGTGAGCTGAGAACCCCAGTGGCTGTGACTGGGGGACTGTTCCCTTGCATCTATAGCTAGGTGGCAGCCCCCAGAGGTCTTAAGGGGGAGCTGTGGAGGGGGCAGGAATCTATTGGTACTCTTGCTGGAGGGCCCCATCCACGCCCCAGCCCATGGATGCCACCCATGGGCTGGAAGGACATAGCAGACCTCCCTCTGCTTGACCCCCACCCCGACCTGCATGCTGGTCCTGCCTGGAGCCTCACTGTCTAATGTGCACAAATTTGGAGTACTGGGGTGGCCGTGGGGGTGGGATTTAGGAACCGGGAACCTGCAGTATATGGATGTTGGGGATGGACTGTGTGAGAGAGGCATTTAGTATGGGAGAGGTCTGTGTACCGGTGTGAAGCTATGGGTGACTGAGTTTACGTTTGTATCTGTGAGTTTTTCTATGTGTATGAGCAATGTATGTGTGATTGTGCTTGTGTTTATCTGCAAGTTTGTGTGTGAGTACCTGTGTGTGTGATTGGATGAGCATGTACAATCTATATTGGAGCGTGTGTTTGTAGAAGTATCTATTTGCGTGAGGGGGGTGAGAGATGACCGACAGGGAGGGGGTAGATGGGGGGCCACCTTAAGCTCCCTGGCTTCCTTCTTCCTCAGGCCTTGTTTGGCATGGCCTGTATCTGACGGCAGTGGGGCCACACTGCTGGCAGTGTGATTGCCTGGCTTTGTGGCAGAACCTCACAGCCCCATGGCGGGGGGAGCTATAGGTTGGGGTGGCAAGGCAGGGTGAGAGACTTGATTTTTGTGGGGGACAGAAAGAACTGGGGACCGAGCCAGAGCTCCTGGAACCTGATGCCTGGGTCCAAGTCCCAGTTCTTCCACTCACTTGAGTGAGCTGAATGAGTTGCTTCTCTCTCTGAGCCTCAGTTTCCTTATCAGAACAGTGGGGATTCTGATGGTCATGAGACCTTGGGGTGCAGGACCTGCACATTAAGTGTTATCCACCAAATATCCTGAGACTGGGTTTTCCTCCAGACACTGGGAACTTGGCCAGTTGAAGGCCTGGACACTGACTTCCAGAGGCTGGGGAGATGGTACCTTTTCCTTTTTTCTGGGCCCAAAAGACCTGATTTGTCCCTACTATACCTCTCCCGTCAGCAGATACGTGTGCATGTACATGTGGAGGGTGCAGAGGAGTATAAGTCAGCTGGTCATCCTGTCCATCCCTCTCCATTCTGGGAGGGTCAGTCCCCAGATCAGCAAGCGTTTTCCATTCTGCTCCTCCTTCCCATGGTCAGAAGCAGGAATGGAGCAAGTCCTGCCCATTTCCGCTCTGGCCTCACTTTCTCCATCTGTTATAGCCAGGCGGGTGGGAGGCCTGAGTGTCTCTGTTGCTAGATCCTCAGAGCTGGCTAGCTCCCCCAGTGCCCCACACCCGCTAGCCTGCAGAGCTGTGGCCCAGGCAGCTGTCCGGCTGAGCGGGTTAGCAACACAAGACAGATGGCGAGGGATTATCTCAGCCTCTCAGAGTGCAATGGCGGCAGCGGTTGGGGGGAGGGGGAGGGCCTCTCACACCCTCCCCATGTGTGTATCCACATACACAAGTACACATGCAGTTCCCCACTCCTGCCCTAGACCCAGCCCAGCCTCCTGATATTTATGAGGTAGGCAGGAAGGCAGGAGGAGAGAGGAGATTCTGAGAACTGGTGAGAACCGTGGGACTTGGCAATCTTGCTTCTGTCCCCCTGGACTCCTGGACCACAGGCTGAACCAGCTGGGCTTCTGAGAAGGCCCTCCCAGGCCCCTCTTGGACTGTGCCTCTGCTTCTAGGGTTTCTCTGCAGCTGCCCACACTGGGAATGGTGTGTTCAGAACATGGACTTAAAGAGGAGCCCGAGGCTCAGAAATGTGTGAGCTGTGCCCAAAGTCACACAGCAAGTTTGGCGCATCAGCAGGCTGAGGCCTGGAGCTTGGCAAGTGATGGAGGGCACCGGACTATGAGATGCCTGAGTCTTCTGCAGACAAAATGTGGTTGCCTCAGCACTTGACGCTGCTGCCTAAGATCTCACAGGGATGTGTGTATGACCTGTCCAGGGAGAAGCTACATGCACACAAGGACTCAGGCACAGCCCCTTTCACATAGACTTCAGCCTGCTTGCAGGCTGTTTGGAGTTGAAAGACAGAGCTATGTCTCCAGGCTGTGTCACTGGGAAGGAATTGGGGTGAGGTTAGAGCCCCACTAGAGCGAATTCTCCCACCTGTCCCTTAATTTGCCACAGGCGGACGGTAGAGAGCGCTTCAGCCAGAGACTCAGCATTAGTCCCCCAACCTCGCCTTTGGACACCCTTCCCTCCCCTCAGGCCTGAGTCATCAGTGCTGGGCCCCAGGGAGGGGTGTGGGCCAGGAAGTTGGGCCAGATTTGCAAATGACATCCCCAGGGGACACTTTTCCCAGCATTGTGGGGGGAGGGCCGGGAAGGGGGCAGGCCAGGGTGGAGACCTCAAGACAGAAACTTGGTCTCTACTCATAGCTACCAAAGTCCAGACCTCTCCTCCCTTCCCTACAATGACTCAGGGCCTGCTGGACCCAGGCAAGTGGACTAGAGGCAGTGCTAGGCTGTGCAGGTGGCCTGGTTCCAGTCTCTGCACAGAGCAAACCCACTCCTCTAGGCCCCTGAGGCTTCAGCTCCTCACTGCTCCTAGGGGCTCATGTGTGGCTGTCTAGGACCCAAGATCAGGTTGACTGGAGAGTCACTTGGGAAGCCAGTTGGGCCTACCCTTGAAGCTGCATTATTTGCTGGCTTGCAGAACTTGGAGATACCACCCACACTGTTCCTGTCATTCTGTGCACCACAAGCTCCTCACCTGCAAGCCAGATTAGTCCCTCTGTCTCCAGTCTGAAATGACCTGACTACACTTCTGGCTCTCTGGGGCAGGTCCTGGCCAGTCTCTCTCTCTGACCCTTTGGGCTCGAGTCGCTCGTCCGCATCCTCTGTCCGGAGGGTTGGGTGAGCCCATATCTAAGCTCCCCACGTCCCCTCAGAGCTGGGCCTAGGGAGGTCCTACTTGAACTTTAGGGGTCTGAGCTTTCCCCCTCTCATAAGTGAGACTTTTCTCATTCTTTCCTTAAGGTTTCAAAGTAACATTCTAAAGAGGCACCGTGAGAGCCAATCAGAGAGCCTATGTAAATAAGGTCTCGCTGATTGGCTGTCTCCTTCACGCCCTTTACGAAACTTCAACTTCATCAACTCAGCAAAGATTTTTCCCTTTAGCCTTTCGCGCCCTGGAGGAGGCGGGGCTGAGGGTCACCAGGGCCATTCTCCTGCTGTAGGGTGCCTGACCCACCGAGTCGGGCCACTTTGGGTCAGGCAGGGGCGAGTGCGCCGGACCCTGGAGGTTTATTATGGCTCAGAATCCCGGCAGGGGCGGCCGGGCGAGTATGCCCCCTCCTCTTCTTTGTAGGACAGCTGCAGAGAGGGCTGCAGGCCGCGGGTATCGAGCTTGGCTGGGCCGGATCGATATCTGCCCACTGGACTGATGCGCCGGGGAGTCGGCTCGACAGGGGCTCCGCGGCAGAGTGATGGCCGTGCAGCTCCCCGCCTCCCACCCGCACCCCGCCTTCCCAGGCACTCCCCGGGAAACCGAGGCGGGGGAGTGGTGTTGGGATCTAGGGCGCGGCGTGGGGCAGGCGACAATCTCATTCTGGGCTGATGCCCTCGTGGTGGGGGCGGGGGTAGCCGGGGACCGCACCCTGCTCCCCAACCTACGCTTGTCCCCACCCCCAACGATTGCTCGCAGGTCGAGGCTGTCCCTGCCTGTATCTCATCCTCTGGTCCTATCCTTCGCCTTCCTCCCCACTCTCTTTGTGTGTCTCCTCCCTGGCTCTGAGGTCCCTCCCTCACTTCTGTCTCTGTGGTGTCTATCTCTACATCTCCGTCTCCATTTCTTTCTCTGCCTGTCTCTCTCTAGCTGCCCCTCGGTCTCTGCTTAGGCCTCTCCTCGCCTCTTGCTCATTTTCACTTCCTCTCTTTGTCTGGCTCTCTCTTCTCTCCCTCCCTTCAGGCCGCCCCCACCCGCACACCTCACAGCCCTGTTTACGACATCCCCAGGGCTGGCAGGTGGGCGGGGCTGCAGCAGAGAGGGGGTGAGTGAGGGAGACGCAGCCTCCCCCCCAGCTGTTAACCTTCACGCTTCAGGCCTCTGCGGATGGCAGAGGAGGGGGAAAGCCCAGCTGCCAGCTTGGCGGAGGTGACCAGGCGGGGACTGGGGGCTGCCCCTTCCTTTGGGCTTGTCTCTGGGGAGATCTGGGGCCGGAAGGAATGTGATGAAGGGCGCCTTCGGCCGAGAGGGGCTATTAGCCCCCAAAAGCTTTTGCTGGCCAGGCGGGTACCCAAAGGGGGCTCTGAGCGGCGCCGACTCTGCCCGCGGCCGGGCCGGACGTGGGGGCCGGCGTGAGAATCCCGCCCATCTGTGAGCCGGCCTCACGCCGTCAGACCCAATTTATCTCGCCGCCAAAGTTTCACAGCCATCTGCTCGAGTGGAACGGCTTCCAGCGCTGGCCCCACCGGGCCCCCCAGCCAGCGCGGGGATGTTTTCCAATACGGCAGTATCGCAGCCCCCCCACCCCAAAGCAAGGAGGGAGTGTGGTGGGGGGGAGGCGGCAGAGCGCGGTGCGTGGGGCTGGCAGGCAGCCCTCTCCCGCGAGCGAGCCGACCCTGAATTTTAAGCGATTGATCAGGAAGCGCAGGCCGTTCCCATCACTTAGAGCAGCCAAATGCGACGGCGCAGGGATTTCAAGGGGCCTTTGCGGAGGCGGTAATGAGGTCACCGTCACCGCGCCAGCAGGCGGGCAAGAGGGGGCGAAGGCCTGCGGGTACACGTGTGTGTGCACACGCCCGTGTGCAACCACACCTGTGTCCACGTGACCTCCGGGGACCCAGCACTGACCAGGAGAACTCGGCATTCGAGTGTGAGCAGATCACTGTTCCCCGACCCCCATCCCCCACCCCCTAGCTCTGTCTTCGTGACCTCGCTAGAACTCACCCCCTGTCCCAACAATGATCACCTTAGCTTCAGCACAGGAACCCCAAGCTTCCTCCCCTCCTGCCATGTGCCTAATATACAAATGTTTGGGCACCTGCCCATTGCACTTCTGAACAAGCCTGCAGGGACACATGTACCCTGGGCCTGGGTGATCACACAGGTGTGCACATTTCGATTACACACTTGACCTCAGTGTTCATGCATCCTACACTCCCACCCCCCCACCCCTCCGCCCCGAACCCCACCACAAACATGCACGCAGGAGCTCCACCGTTCTCAGCCCGGCACCAAGGAACAGAGAACCCAACGGAGGCCCTCCACACCCCCTTCCCCAGGAAGCACACACTTGTGCACACTGCTTCCCAAGACTCCGAGCTTGGCGCTGTGTCCGCGGGGTGGGCGCCTCCACTGCCCTCCAGGCAGCGCGGGTGCAGACCTCAAAGAGAACAAAGGCCGAGCGGATGCAGGGAGGGGGGCGCTGAGCCCCCGGCCTCATCCTCCTTGGCGATGCTCGTCTGTCTCGGCTCCACGGCCACCGCATCGAGCGGCTCTGATTGCCGAGTAAATCACAGCGATGATCTGAATAATTATCGTCTCCTGAAAAGCGGGAAAAAAAAAAAAAAAAACAACAAAAAAAAACAGGGGAATAAATAAACAGAGGAGAGAGCAGCCACCTGATTTCTCACAGCCCTGGGCGGGGGGAATATGTTGGAGTGGGTGTCAGTGGTCTCGATCCTAAGGCCTTCTTTGGGATGCAACGCAGGTGGGGGTGGGGTAGGCCTCAGGGTAGAAAGTCCTTCCAAAGAGGGTATAATGATGATCTGATCCCCTTTCTTCATTCATCTCCTCAGGTTAAGTCATGCCACTTCCCATACCCATTCCACCCCAGCAGGCCTGTCTCTGCCTCTCACACAATCAAGCCCGCCTGTCCTGTAGAACTCCCTCCTGTCTCCAGTCCCAGTTCGCTGTTCAAGCCCATCTGCCCCCAAGGATGCCCTCTCCTTTCCGCTCCAGCTTTGACTGACTCTCCCATCTCTGAAGGATGAACCCCAGGCTACTTCCTCTGGGAGGTTCTTCCCGATTGTCCAGCCTTCCAGGATCCTCCCCTCCTAAGGGTTCAGTGTCTGATTCTACATAGCCTGACTGATTTGGCGATGTTCACCCGATCTCCTCAGCTGGTTGGAGAGCTTTGGTGGGAAAGCTATGTTCTAAACGAAATAATGATTATTACAATAATAGCAGCTCTTACCCCATCCTGAGCATCACTGATGTACAGGCCTCATACTAGAACATTCTTTCACATGGATCCTCCCCAGAATCCTGTGTGGGAAGTAATAGTCCAATTTTACTAATGGGGAAACTGAAGCTTAGCAAAAGTGAAGCTTGGCTCTGGCCTTTCCTCCAGGATTAAAATGTTGATCATCTTCTGGATCCTTTCTGGAGTCATCCCTCCCCACCCCATCCTACAGGTTGGAGGAGCTGCCGTTCCTCTCCAGGTCTCAGCCCATTCCTGCTCTTTCCACCTCCCCCACTTTCATTTTCCTATCCTCGGGAGGGGTGCCATCCATGCTTTTTGACCCTCAGCCCCCTAAAGGGCACGACCCTTCCCCACAGCCCCAGCATCAAAGGAGGGGCAGCTCAGTCCCTTGCTTCTGCTGCCTGAAATGGTTCCAGATGTGGAGCTTGCATGAGCCTGCATAAGACTAGGGTGATGTGCAGCACATGGTAAATTTCCTCCTGGAGGCTGCTCTGAGGGAGACCCATCTACCTTCCACTCCTGGCACCTGGTCAGTATATGGGAGCAGAGCACGGTTCATGGAGAGGGTGTCTCTCCAGAGGCTGAGGGAGGAGGAACCCTTATGGAGCCTGGTGGTCCAGGAAGATTCCACACGCCTGTCTCGGAGCATCTAAGCCTGTGTGCCACAACTACTGAGCCCTCTGGAGCCTGGTTGTCTGGGGCAGGAGAGAAGCGGAACCCATTGTGGGTTTGCATTCTACCCCCCATGGAGGGCAGGCTGTCGGATCTGGGGCCTAGGTTCTCCAGGCCAGGGAGGCCCAGGACTTAGCATTTCAGATCCTCTTGCCACTTCCACAGAGAAATGCTATTGTGGATGGGGCAAACTGAGTCAGGGGTCCCAAACTGACTCCTGGGTAATGGTACTTGTGAAGAGCTCTCCCATGGGGGTGCTGATTCAGGGCCTCAAGTGTTCCTGGGGTCATGGGTGTCTGGACCTCAAAGATTTTGTCTGTGGCTTGGGTAAAAAAGGGACAGGTGGTTTTGGTCTAGAGACACATCGAGGTAGTCCTGCCTCTGGATGTGGAGGAAGACGAGGCTGGGCCAGCCTGGCTCTGGGAAACCCTCACATCCTTCTCATCAGGCCCATGCATGTAACAGTCAGAAACATTCACACGTGGGTACACATGGGCAAGAAGACATTCACACTAACATCCACACACAGGGGGACACACAGCACCTCTAGGTACAAACAAGTACATTCATACACACTCCATGACAAACACACAGGATACACAAGCATATTGCACACACAAGAATCCCCAGGCCCCTGTGCTTACCCCCCGACACATGCATATGGAGAACAGACAGGTACATACAGACACATGCACAAAGACACGCAAGCATGTTTGCACAGCGATGCACAGGCACACACATAGGCACACTCCAGATCACTCGCCCCCACCCCCTGCAGGGAGCTGGCTGCCCGCCAAGTGCAGTGCTTTCTGCTGGGTGTGCACAACCTTTCACAGGCTCTAATTGAGTCGAGGGTGATTTATAACTCGGCAGCGCCCCTGCCTGAGTGGGCTGCCCCCTCCTATTGCAGGCCTGGCCAGAGCCTTCCCCCACTTCTGCCCCAGCGTCCTTACAGCGGGGTCACACACACAGGTCCCTAAGATGGAGAAGGAAAGACCTCTCCCGCCTTGCCACCAGCTCCTCTCTTCATTCTTGCCTTTCTCTGGGGCCAGACTTTGGGTACTGAGAGTTTTTGCCTCAACCCACTCACCACCAGCAAACCCAGCACTGCACAGTTCAGCCTCCCAGAGACTAGTCACAGCCTTTCTAACCTGCCCTGTCTAGGGACAGACAGGACTTGGACTGCACATCTCATGTGCCTCCTTTCTCTGCAGCAAGAGAAACTGAATTTAGACATGAGAAGGGACTCTCTCCGTGTGTTCGGGCTGGGGGGTGAGTTCTGGTCAACATGGACTGGGAAAGCCTGGGTTTAGGGTGGTGGGAGAAGGGGAGGTCACTGGGAATCTTGTTTCCTGCCCCTCCACCCTTTGGGGTAACTGAGCTGACTGTGACCCTCCCTCCCAGCTGTCCGCATGGCCTGTGTGCCTGGGTCTGTGATTAATCGCGTTAATTAGGCTGGAGGTTTGGCTAATAAAGTCCCCTTGTCCACGTAAGACGGAGCTGCAGTGAGGGCCTTTGTCCTGGTGTGTGCGCGGGGAGTATGCACCCTGACCCCTCACCTCTGATCCCAACGTGGACTAACAGCCTCAGCCATGGTCTATGAGCTCAGCCTGAGAGCAATTTCATCCTCCCAGTGGCCTCCTGTGTTAGATGCTCATGCTGTTAACCCATTGGACAGTGAAGGCAACTCAGGTTCAAAGAGGCCAAGTCATTGACCAAGTTATACTCTTGGTTCATGGTGGGAGCTGGCATTTGAAACCAGACAGCAGAGCAAAGCACGCCTAACCCAGACTCTGATCTCACCATGGAGTTCTATCTGGCCCCCAGATCCCCTGGTGCTCAGGGTGCTGTCTTTTTTTCTTTTTTGGAGCAGGAGAAGCTCCTTGGAGGGGCTAGCCCTCTCCATTCCCAGGATTGGGCTTAGTTTAAAGCATGAGGGACTCAAATAAGAGGGACCTTCCTGGCAGAAGGTGTGTGTGTGTGTGTGTGTTGGAGAGAGGTGCCCTGGAGTGTCTGGGCTGCCCCTAAGGGAGTCCACATGGTAATGGCAGCCAACACTTAGTACCTGCTTATTGCCTATTGACTCACATAATCCCCTGGGAGAGAAGTTGAACCCTATTTCAGAGATAAAAATAACTGATACTCTGACATTTTAAAACCCATCTGCCCCAGCTTCATGGACTCAGTGCAGCTGCATCCCCAGTCCTTCCCCCACTGCCATGTTCTTTGGCCTCCGTGGCCCAGTGACCCCACTTCATCTCTGCCGTGGCCTTGGCCCTCCAGAATTTGCTTGAATGCACTTGAGCCCATGTGAGTGAGGGTGTGAAGTGGCTGGCCTTGAGGACATGGGGTGTGTCTCAGAGACTACTGAGGTGCAGATTTGTGTGTGGATGCATGTGTCAGTGTGTGTGCTTTTGTGACCCAGGTCTGTTTATGTGTGGGGGTATCTTTGGGAGTTGCTGTTTGTCTATAGATCTCAGTATGTGTTAATTTACCTGTCTTTCTGCATGGCCTGTGTGGTGTGTTTGTCAATATCTGTATTTTCTCCACATTTGTCTCAGTGTGTGTGTCTCTTTCCTGGTTTCTGGGTGTGTCTCTAGGTGAACATTTCTTCATGCCCTGGATGTGTGTGGTGTGTGTGTGTGCGCGCGCTCCCATGTAGCCCTGTGTCTGTTTCTGCAAGTGACTTGAGGTGTGAGTGTGTGATGGTGTGTCAGGGTCTGTGTGTGTGGCTGTGGTTGAGGCTGCCTGGAGTGTATCCGCGTGCCTGTGAGACGCCGTGTGTGCGTGTCACTGAATGGTGGGGTCTGTGACCCTGTTTCAGGGCTGCGACTGCGGTGGGCACCACATTTCTCAGTAATCAAGAAAATTCTTTCCGTGAGCTCTTTTTTCAAAAATTGCAATTAATGCAAAAACGGCACGGTGGAAAAATATAAAAATAGTAAAGGCAGTATGAGGTTGTGTGCGCGTCTGCGTGACTGTGTGTGTCCTCCCTCCCGCGCCCGCCAGGTGAGCCCACCCCCCTCCAGTCACGCTGCGCTGGGCTGAGCCGCGGTAATTTCCGAGTCGGCGGCGGCTTTGTGTGCACCGGCCGCTGTCTTGGGGGCGGGGATGGAAGGGAGGGTTATTTCTCCCCCCTCTTCCTTTTTATTGGGTCATTAACAACGGCCCGGACTGCCGCTGCGCCCCCGCCCCCCTCCTCTTTCATGTCTGCCGCGCCTCCCGCCATTATCTCCCTCCGCCGAGCGGCGTAACTCGATGCCAATCAGGTTTGGGGCGCTGAGGCAGCCGGATCAAAGACGCGGCTGCGGCGCTGGAGGGAGTTGGGTGGGGGAACCGGCTTGTGTCCCCCGCAGGCCTCGAGGTCGGGGCACCCACCGTGTGTCCGGCGCAAGTGCCCAGGGTCAGACTGGGAAGCCCCGCCGGAGTCGGGGTGGGCGTGGGTTCAGAAAACCACCTGGGGGACGACGTGGTCCGCGGGCCCCGGGCCCCGGGTGGGCTAGAGCTCAGAGGTGGTTCCTTGAAGGGGCTGGGGGTTGGGGTGGGGCTGGCCTTTAGGCGGAGCCTTGAAAGATTTTGGTAACAAAAGTGGAGCTAGCTGAGAGATGGCGTGCTAGGGAGAGGGACTGAGGCTGGGAGGCAGGGATCAGCAGCGTTCTGGGAACAGAGAAGAAGCTGCAGATCGTTCTCAGTGGGTGTTTGTGCGGTATTCCGCGGCACGGAGCAGTGGAGGGTTCTTGGGAGGAACAGAGTCTCAGCTGGCCTTCAGGACAATTTATCTGATGGTGTCCTCTGCCTGCTGGAAGCCCTGCTGACTCAGTTTCCTCCTCTGGGAACTGGGGACCCTATCAGCTCCCTCCACCTCCTCCACAAGACGTTAGTAAGAGAGTGAACATTGATAAAACAAGCAAAGACAGCACAGTTCACATTTATTGAGCCCTTACTCTTTACCAGGCTAGGTCCCTGCCTTGTTTCATCCTCACAACAGCCCTACACGGTTGAAACTCATTTTATAGATGAGCAAATAGAGGCACAGAGAGGTAGTGACCTGCCCAAGAATCCACAGCTGGCGAGGGCTGTGGTTGGGATTTAAACCAGGTTTCCAGACCCAGAGGGCACAGAAAGAGGCCCCTCCCCTGGGAGAGTCCTTGCCCCAGCTTTCTCCTAGGCCACCTGGGCCTTGGGGAAGGACAGGGTAAAGGTTGGAAGCTCCTTGAGTGGGGCGGTGATTCCACAGAGCAGGCTGAGTGGGGAGTGGGACCAGTATCATCCTCCCCAGACTCACAACCTCCTCTGTTGCTTACAACACTCGGCCTTAGATACCTGAAGGCTACCTCCACCCAGTCTGCTTCTGTAAAATGGGGTTAACACGTTTCTTTGGCTTGTCTCTGAGGAGTCAGTGAGTGAACGCAGCAAAGGGTATTTTGAAAGTAAGATGTAATAGGAATGGTAGTTTTTATTATTTTTGCCATCAGCCAAAGACTGGGGGAGGCGGGGTGGAGTTCTCTGCAGGACAGTCCCAGCAGGGGATGGAAAGCCCCCTTCTCCCCAGAGAAAATGCCAGCGTTTAGTCCCAATGATTCTGAGGCGAGCTGTTCCCCTACCCCCGCTCCTGAGGAGAGAAATAGATTTTCTCTCCCAGATAGTGCTGGGTCTTCACAACTCTAAATATCTCAGACCAGAGAATGTTCTGAGCAAACCACGGTATACATAATACATGTTTCTATCCTCAACTACAAATAGGCCTCTGGACCTTAAGGGCGCCAGCCTGCAAGGGTCCCCGCCTCTGTTCTCTACCCATAACCCTCAGGTCTGGGTTCTACTAAGCACTGGTTGGGGTGAGGTGGGGGTAGAGGCCCCTGAGCCCTTGGAGCCTTCCAGATGGTTTCCTGAGTACCTCCTTGGGCTGGGTCTGTGCTGGCACTGAGGTGATAGATATAAGAGGCCCACAGAGAGTGCCCATCCTGGTGGGGGTGGCCAGTGAGAGCATAGTCCTGCACAAGGGGCTCTGCTCACATGGGCCAGGCTCCTAGTGGGCCGGGGGGACACCCTCTGTGCTTGGAGGGACAAATAAGTTGGATTGAGAAGAATGAAGTTTACCAGATGACGGCTGGGGGCAGGAAGCCCACTTCAGAAACATGCAGAGCCTGGACGCCTGAAAGAGCAGTGCACAGTGAATGTTCCTGGAGATGGGGAGGATGAGCAGGGTGCTGGACTGGAGAATGCTCCTGGACTCGGAAAGAGGGGAGCCTGAAGGAGCTTGGAGGAGAGGGTGCTAGGGACCCAGGGCAGCAATGCAGCGGCAAGTCACCGTACTTCAGCCTTCTCATCTGTACCATGGGCACAAGACAACCCCCCTCACCCTGCCACAGCCAGGCAGGCCTAGATGGAAGGTAAGCAGAGGAGGGGAGGCACTTGTGCTTTCACAGCCCCTTCCACTCAGGGAACTAAGTCATGGGCAGAGGCTGGGGTGAAGAGGCAGGGATGTGGGGCTCTGTGCCCACTGTTCTCCATGCACAGGGAGACAGCTCCTGAGCTGTCCTCCCAGATCCAGTGGCCATGGCTTGCAGCCCCAGGTGATGTGAGCCTGTGGTTCTGGCAGTGGCTGCCGCTGGGGAAATGGAATCTTGGTTCTAGCTTTCAGCTCAGGAAAGCTGCTCTCCGCTGGGGGGCTCTGCAGGGCCTGACCTCAGGCCTGACCAGGTTCTCTTTTGCCATCTGTTGGTTCTACATCTCCTTTTTTCCCACAGAAGGTCCGTCGTCCCCCCGCCCCCGCCCCCCATCCCTCCCCGGGAGTCCCTGCCTGACCCAAGCTGGGTGCCTGTGTGAGTTGGGGAAGGGGGTGCCTGCATCGCACACCGCAGATCCCAGCCGCCTCTGGACGCTGAAAAATCCAATTTTCTTCCTAATTGCCACCGCCCGCGCTCTCTCTCCCCTCACAGCCTGCTTCTGCTTGGCGGCGCCGCGTTCCCCCCACGCTCCCCCTACTCCTGCCTCCCGCTGCCCACCCCACGGCGGACGCTGCCCCCCCTCGCGGTCACCCGTGTCGGGACGCACCATATATCATGTCCGCAGTCGGGAGGGGCTCGGGGAGCGGACAGCCCCCGCCCTGGGCTCCCTGACGAAATCGTCCTTTTCTGCGGCGGATGACAGGTTGTGGGAACAACAGCTTGAATTACGGAAAGAAGTTTCCCCACTGAGTTAATCTGCAGTGGCTGGAGGTGACCTTCTGGAGACGGCGATTAATCACGGGCCATGGCGGGCGCCGCGCCACGCCGGGCCCTTTGGGGGAATACTAATTCCACTACAAGATAAATCATAATTTGACAATAATCATCTGCCCTAATCACTCCAATTCTTCCGTTTAATTATTTGTATACACTGTGTTTCTTCATCGAGGACCCTGTGTGCCCATGGGTGGGGATGAGATGGCCACCTGGGCACAGACCCCAGTCTGGGCCCCTCAGCCTCTGGGTGCTGTGGGTGTGCCCAGGGAGGCCTGACTTAGAACTGCTTGGGGGTACTCTGGGGCTCAGAGTCTTGAGATGGCATGACTGGGGAAACTGAGAGAGGCAGGCCTGGCCCAAGGTTCCACGTCAAGTGTGGGGTGAGTCAGGCTGAAAAGACTAAAGCCGGTGATGGTCAGTCCCAGGGGGCACCCCTGCACCACTTAGCTGAAGAACTGGTCTGGAGAGCCTCCCCTCCACTGTCCAGCGACCTCTCCCCCCCAGTCTCCTGGGTGCCTGGCCCCACTCCCCATCTGCCGGCATGCACAGGGTTGCTGGCTGCTTCCGCTCTCCTCACCTGAGCCCTGGGCCTGGCTGTCCATTCAGGACATGAGAATCAGGGCTTGTGGGCCTCTGAGCAGACATGGCCTGCCCCTGCCTACCAGGTGCTGTGTGACTGCTGGTAGATGACAGGACCTCTCCAAGCCTGTCGCCTTTACCTATAAATTGGGTGAGGCTCCCTCCCTTCCAGGGTGGTAGAGACCTGGCCTGGAGCCGGATACAGGGTGCTCACAGATGGATACCTCCCACTGCTACTTCTTGTTCTGCAGGGTCCAACTACTAGAGCACTGTGTTTTCTACTTTCACCCTCCTCCAAATCTGGCCTTTGGTGCCCCAGAGCTCAGCCCTTGGTGGGGCTGCTAGGAGAGTTCTGGGGGTTTGGCTCCTCCCCGGGTCGTGTCTCCCTTGGGGGAACTGGCTAGGCTGCCACCAATGCTGTTCCCTGAAGCGGGAATTAGAATGATGCAGGGTCTTTCTTCTTGCAGGACAGCTCCTGGCACTCCATGGTGTGTGGGGGGGGTGGTAAAGAAGGGATCCAGTGGGGGTTGTTGGACCCAGAAAGGCCCCCCAGATGAGCAGCCTTGGTGGGAACCTTGGTGTGCCTTTGTGGCAAGTGAGAGGACGCCTTCCCTAAACAACAGCCAAACGCCTAGGTGAATGCTGATGGGGCTACCGCTGTAGAGAATGATATAGCAATGACCATGAAAATGATGATAACAACAGTGAATGTTCATTCCCAATAGTGGCCTGCCTGGGGATCTCCTGGTCCCAAGGATGACCTATGGTAGGCTGATGGTAGAAACACAGTGCCTATCCTCAGGCTGGCCTAGGCTCAGGGAAGAGATGTGGCTCCTTTGCTCAGATCTGAGAGAGAAGGAAGCTGGAGAAAATACAAACCACAATATTACTTGCCTAGCATTTGTGGAGCTCCTGCCATGTGCCGGGCCTCCTGCTTAATACTCTGCCTTTTTCACATCTTTGAGTTCTCATGATCACGAGTGAGGTATGATATCAGCCCATTTTACAGATGGTGAAAGTAAATCGCAAGGAGGCCAAGTCACTTGCTCTGTGTCACCAAACTTGTGAGTACGAGGTTGGGATATGAACTCAGCCTCCACCTTTATTTCCTCCTGTCTCCCAGAAATCTTGACAAAGCCACTTCATCAGTGTTGTGAAATTTCTGGTCAGAAGATCTGGGGAAAGCTGAGTCAGCCTCTTCACCTCTCATGGCCTCAGTCTTCCCACCTGTGAAAAGGGGTCTGGGGCAGTTGTGAGAATGGGGGTGTAAAAGGGCGGCTGGTCCACGTTTGCATACTTGTAAGTCCCTTGTGGGGTCTGAATTCCCTCCCTTCTGCTGTAGTTTCCCTTCACTCGTCCTCTGTGGACAGAGGGCTCCCTTCTTGGCCTTTGGCTAGACCTGTGCTCTTTCGTTGCAGCTTCTCAGTGACCCCTGCCTAGAGGAGGAGATACAGGTGGGACTGGCCATGTCTTGTAGTCTAGTGGCCTCCATGTGACGCCATTCCCTGACAGCCCTTGGGCAGAGCAGCCATGACCTGTGACCTGTGGGGCCTGATGCTGGCTCTGTGAGGTGCGTTTTGTTCAGGCACCCTCTCTAAACATCCCGCGGTCCTCACTCTATCCATCTGACCTTTTGGGGCCAGTATTTCCACACACCAGGAGGGGCTCTTGAGGGTGGCCATGCAGGAGTCCCCCAACTGTAAAGACCCAAGGAGGGGGGTCATTTTGTCTTTCTGAGCCTCAGTTTCCTTATCTGGAGACCACAGGTAATAATAATAAGCACTTAATAATTATTATCTATTGTTAGTATAAGGATCAGACTGCATGATGAGATCACAGGAGAGTTGGCCACTTGTCACCCTCTCCTGGCCTGACCCCTGAGTTACCTATTTGGAGTGTTCAAAAAGGGAGGGGCAACTGCCTGCAGACAGCACAGGAGTCAGAAAAGCCAGGCTGCGGGGGGGGGGGGGGGGGGGGGGGGGGGCGGGGGGGGTGTCAGGCCCCTCCCACCTGAGCTGCCTCTCTTGCAGGGAGGTGTGGGGGGGGTGCGCGGGGAAGCTGGCAGGGAGGTGGTGGAGCGGTGGCGGGAGAGACGCAAGCAAAGGTTGGGAGAGATAGCCTGGGGGGAGAGCGGCTGAGTCGCTGGGGAGGGAGGGAGGAGGCCGTCGAGCTATAAATACCTCCCAGGTAACAGGACCTGTAAATGAAGGGAGGGAATTAGTCACATTCCGCGGCGCCTCGGAGAGAGGACAGGGAGCAATGACCTGAATCCATGGAAGGGAAAAATTAGGCTAACCTTGGCAGGGGGTGGTTAGGGCTGGATACTGTGCCTTGTCGGAGAGGTGCCCCAACGGGATCTGCCGGACGGGCCATGGAGTACCAGCCGTGGAGGCGGGGTAGCTTGTCCGCTCCGTGCTCTGGTGTGTGAGGGGCTCTTTTCTTCTCAAGGATTCCCTGGCTTCTCTCAGAAACTCAGACCCATTCCTCTGGGAAGTCCTTCAAGGGCTCTAGCCCTAGTCTTTCTTCATGTCACTCTGAAACATGTTCTCACTTGCTGCCCTCCTGAAGCGCTAGCTTTCCCTGAAGCCTCCACATTATCATGCATTTCGCTCTGGGGGGTCACTCCCTGGATTCCAGGTTCAGGCAGAAGAATATGCGAGGTAAGGCAAGAAGGAGGTGTCCTGCTTCCTAGCTGGACCCCACTACCAGGGGGCTGGATCCTTCTCCCTTGTGGGGTGATGACCATAGCTTGCTCCCCAGTCTTCCAGCTTCACCCCACTCTGGACCAGCCTCCCCCCCCATGGTTGCCAGAGCAACAGTCAGTGACCGGCCTACCCTTGCTCACACCTTCCTCCTCCTCTAGGAATGGAGTCTAGGCCCCTTGGCCTGGCATACCCAAGCCTCTCAGATCAGCCTCCCAGCAGCTTTCTAACCACATACTCAGCCCTTGCTCTCCCTCCCACCCAGCCTGCCACTCTAAATTCACCAGGTGTTTGCTCTGGTTGTCATTTTGGCCAAGGATGCCTCCTTTTGCTCTGCCTTGTAGATCTGTGTTTTCTCCTGGGCCTCCTAGTCTAAAATTCTCCCTGCCACCTCCCCAGCCGAGAGAGGGGAAACACTCTATGCCATGGGAACACTTCTGGCAGGGGTCCTGTGGGGAAGTGGTTAAGATCAATACTATGTGGCCTTGGGTGAATAAATAAGTTCTCCTTGCCTCAGTTTCCTTATCTGTAAAAAAGGGTTCTCACAGTGCTTTCCAAGGGTCCTACAGTTTGGGTGAGATGCTGCATGAGGAGGGCTTAGCGCAGTCAGCGGGTGGTTGTTGTTGGGGTCACAGTATCGATCGCAGTGTTTCTGTGTCTGCTTCCTCTGTGGGCTGTGAAATGGGGAGGGAGGGGTGGCGGCGCTGCGTCCCCGTGTGACTCGTCGCAGCAGCCGCAGTGGCCATCTCGCGCCTGGCACTGAGACGGTCGGCAAATGTTTGCTGAATTAATGAGTAGGGGCTGCAGGGCGGGCTTGGGCTGCAGTTCCGCCTGGGCTGCTGCAGCTGGGGCGCCTGGGTACATGTGTGAGACGTGGGAGGACGAGTGAGGGCTATCTGTGGGTGGGGGATTCGTATCCGTGTCCCAGGGGTCTGGCGGCGCCGTGGGCAGCCTGGCGCGCCCGCTCCCTGGGGTCCCCGCCGAGCGCCTGCCTGGCTGCGGGACCCCGTTGCCAGGAGCAGTCAGGATGCGGCAGCGTCTCCATGGCAACGCGGCATCTCGAGCCGCGCGCCGCCCTCCCCCGGCGCCCCGCAGTGGGCAGGAGGCCGAGCCTGGCAGCCCCTCCCGGCCCAGCAGCCAGCAAGCTGGGCCAGGAGGCCGAAGCCTGGTGGGAGGGATTGAGGAGGGGGTTCCTTATTTTTCTAGAGATGAGGGACTGACCTGTCTTTACTTCCCTCTCCATCTGGGGGAGGTAGACAACATGAGGGTTCTGTCCTGCGTCCATGTGCACTATTTCCCCACCTCCCCTACTCTAGCCAGGAAACCAGGAACAGGTTCTGGTCAGAACAGGAGACACTCACTGGCCAAGGGACATCTCTGATCAAAGTCCACCCTATGAAAATGGTACAATGATCCAGGCTCTAGAGGCTGTTTAACGGGGGCACTGAGATACTGCTGGGGAAGTGCCATCCTGTCCAGGGTATGAGTGCAAGCCCAGTGACTTCCAGTACTCACCCAGTGTCCACCAGTGTCCCCACTTCTCACCAGCAATGCACATATCCCCAGTACCCTGCAGAAACAAACTCAGCGCTTCCCACTGTGGGCTCAGGTCCCACCCAGTGTCTTTGGTACTCACCTGGTATCTTCCCAGGGTGAATATTTCCTGGGATCCTGGCAGTAAATCCTTCCAGTATTTCCAAATACCCATTTGATACCACCAGTTGGTATCCACTAGCCCCCTATGTTTACTTAGTATTTTCAAATATCCATTCAGCGCCCCCCCCCCCCCCCCATTTCTACCCAGTAACTATGTGGTGCCTTCCTTTCAGTTTAGTCTTGGTGCCCCTCAATATCCCCCAGGGACGACCCACTGTTCCAGGTACCTGCCTAGTGGCCCCTAGTGCCCTCCTTGTATCCAGCCAGTACCCTACAATGAGTACCTTAACAGTACTCCTATGCACCCAGTGCTAACCATCACAACCCAGTAAACTCCCACTATGCACCACCTGCACCACTGTCTGCTTACTGCTAAATCTCCCTTTCCTCCTTATCTGCGCCCCTCCCCACTCTATCTCCCCAGCCAAGCTCCGCCAGACTGCAGTGCTGTCGGTGGCCAGAAGGGGGCGCGCGATTGGTCAGCCAAAGACCGAAGCGCGGGGCGCGGCCCGGTTGGAGGTCGAGGGGCTGCATCCCAGGCCTTTGTCTTCCGAGCCTCAGTCCGCGCCCAGGATGGGGCTGCATTTCAGGGAATTCTTTCGGGAGTGACCGCACCCTTACCCTTATCCTCTGTTAGCTGGGTCCGCCGCCGCCGCCGCCGTCGTGCTTATGGCTCTGGGAGGGGGCGCGTGCCCTCTGGTGGCCATGGAGCAGCACTGCTCCCTGGGCTGCTGCACGGGGACAAGGCGGTGCGTTCCTTCTCTTCATCAAAAAACTTCCAGTATCTTAAGTTTACTGGGTCTGTCTGGGTGCTGGCACGCGGAGGGTTGGTGGTTGGAGGGTTGGGGTTATTGGCAATCCAGGCCCCTCTCTGGTGGCAAGTCAGAGGGACTGGAGCCTGGGATAAGAGAGAGCATTGGCTAGGGAGTTTGGGACTGGTGGTGGTGGGAGGGAGAGTGCTGAATTGGCTAAGAAATGGATTTCTACTCAAGGATTCAGCAGTTTGGGTTTTATCCAGGGTGCACTGCCTGCAGAAAGACTGGGGAGTGGGTGGGCCCGGGGTAGGGTGGTAGGGTGAGGCAGCTTTATTCCAGGCCTGGCAGCTCCTGCCTGGCCCTAAACCCTTAGCCATGGGATCCCCATCAACCTACCTACTTCTGAATGAAGCCATTACTGCGTCTGCCAACCTGCCAGCCCTCAGTCCCCTGCCCACCAGCCTGGACTAGTTCCCCAGTCTTTGGCAGAACCGGGGTGCCCTTTCCTTCTCCCATTTTGTGAGGTTTTCTCTCTACTGTGTATTGGGGAAATAGATGGAGTTATAGCAGGTAGGACCCAAGTTAGATTCCTATGGTCTGTCCTTGATTTGGGTGACCTTGGTCTGTAGGACCATCTGGGATCAGATCTGTCATCTTGTAGTCTACTCTGGTCTGGCATCAGGACAGCACTCAGCTAGCTACCGCTCATCTGGTGTGGGAAATGGCACCTTACTCCAGTATTCTTGCTGGGGAAATCCCATGGACAGAGGAAACTGGCGGGCTCCATGGGGTCACAAAAAGTCGGACATGACTGAGCACACACGCACACACAGGACAGAAGAAGGAGGGTTTCCCAGTGGAGGAATTATCTAGACTGGATGCCGAAGGATGTAACGAGCTCCCATCAGCGCTGTTGCTAGAACCCTGTAGACACACTGGAAGGGAAGGAAGTTGGTGAGAAGCACAGTGCCAAGCTCATTTTTTTTTTTTTTAAGCATTTTGTATCTTCCAATGGAGGGCTTCCCTGGTGGCTCAGATGGTAAAGCGTCTGCCTGCGATGCGGGAGACCCAGGTTTGATCCCTGGGACAGGAAGATTCCCTGGAGAAGGAAATGGCAACCCACTCCAGTACTCTTGCCTGGCAAATTAAAAAATTTTTTTTAAACATCTTGTATCTTCCAATGGGGGCTTCCCAGGCGGCCAGTGGTACAGAATCCACCTGCCAAGCAGGAGATGCGGGTTTGATTCCCTGGGTCAGAAAGATTCCCTGGAGGAGGAAATGACAATGCATTGTAGCATTCTTGCCTGAGAAATCCCGTGGACAGAGGAGCCTGGAGGGCTACAGTCTATGGGGTCATAAAGAGTCAGACATGCAAAGCATGCACACACACAGCCTCTGCTCAATGGATTAGTGAGTGAGTTCCCTTAGATTTATAGGTCCTTAGAGATAGATGCCTTCTCCATCTTCTTCCTCCTTGTGTGGATGGGGAGACTGAGCACCCAGCAGGTAAAGAATTATTTCAGAATCACCAAGAATGGATGGGTGGGAGGGCGGGTCCCAAGATGGCAGAGGAACAGGGTGGGGAGACCACTTTCTCCCCCACAAATCCATGGAAAGCTCATCTGCATGTGGAGCAACTTCCGCAGGAGTGGAGGAGTGGGTGGCTGAGCAGTGAAGTGATGAAGACCACTGGTCTGGTCTGGGTTTGGGCTCAGTTTTGAGACTTTCTGAAGGTGCTTCGGCAAGTCATTTCTTTCTTCCTAAGCCTCAGTTTCCTCACTTATAAAATGAAGATTTAAAACTTCTGTCTACTTCCCAGGATAGTTATAAGGATCAAGTAGGATGATGATGGTGTTGGGGAGAAAATGATCAGAGGTGCTGTCAGCTGAGAGCTTTCTCTGAGCCAAGCGCTGTGTCAAGGGACTCAGCATGTGAGATCCTAGAGGTTGATACCCTCGGTTGACAGAGGCTCTGGGCCTTCCTGAAGAGGAGCTCTGGTAATGAGCGACTCACAGGCAGAGTGACAAGCCCCTACCAGGCCTGGTGCTCTGACTTCAGGCCTCCAGGATGCGCTTCGGGGCTCCTCTGGCTGTGCTCTGGCTGGAGGCAGAGGGAGGGACAAGATGACCTTGGGCTGTCCCCCGTGCAGAGCTCCCATGTTCCCTAGGCCTGGATCAGATTTCCGGCCCCTGGGGAGGGCAGAGGGGGCTAGTTGATGGAGGAAGCATGTGTCCTGGCCTGGGCAGCTGGACCTGGGGGCCTTGCCCTGGATCCTGGGGCCTTTCCTGCAAAGGGAATATCCAAGAGCAGGAAGGAAGGAAGTGGGGAGGGGGAGGAAGGGGGTGGGTAGGGAGAGAAAGGATGGGACAGGCCCCAGCTGGGAGTCAGTTTTCTCTGGGGCTGGCTGAGAAAAGACATCTGGACTGGCCTGGCTGGGAGGCTGTGGGTCTGGTCACCCTGGCCGGGGCTTGGATGTGGGTGAGGAGGTGGCAGGGCTGGGGGAGGCCAGAAAAGAGGATGAGTCCCATCATCTGTGTCACAGGTATGAGAACACCCTCTTCCTGGGCAGGATGGGGAGTAAAGAATGAAGTCTAAAATGCGAAGTGCCACAGGGGCCTGGTAGGTGCGTCATGCCTGTTTGGTCCTTCCTGCCTGGCCTGGCAGCCTGACTTGTGAGACTGCATAGTTCAGACGGAGGCCTGTGAACTCGCATTCATTCAGTAACCATTATGAAGCACCTACGGTGTGAGGAGCACAGGGCCTGTGATGGTCCAGGGGAGGTGCCTGACTCAGGCCTGGGGGCAAGGGAAGGCTTCTTGGCAGAGGTGATATTCATGCCAAGACTCAAAGGATGAGTGTGAGTTAGCCAGAAGAGGGGTCTGGTGGGGAAGAAGGGTACTAGGTGGAGGGAAAGAAGAACAGGTCCTAAGCCCAGGGTTCAGGGTGAGCAGTGCTATGGCGGCAGCAGAATGCGTGGCCAGGAGCAGAGGTAGGAGGGGAGGTGGGGCCTTGGGGCTCAGCAGTAGCGCTGTGGATTTTATCCTGAGGGCACTGGGGAGCCACAGAAGGTTACAGGCAAGGGTGGCACAGTCAGAGTGGAATAAGGCCCAGTGGAGGGCACTCAGGGCGCCCACTCCTGTGCCCCTGTCGCTCACCGGCTCTCAGAGCAGCCAGGCTGGAGCCTCTGAGTCCCTGAGTAACTCCTCAGGTTTTCCCATTTCTTTGTCAGGGCTTCTTCCTTACCTAGAAATTATTTCTCTGGAGAAGCCAGCACCTTCCCCTGACCATGAAGACACAGCACGGGCACTACGGAGCAGCCCTCAGCCCCCTTTCCTTTCCATCCTTCCTCATCAGTGAGCCAAAAGGAGACAGTGTTGGTGGAATGTGTGCAAACTGAGTGAAAGAAAAACAGTTGACTTAGTTTGTGCAGTGTTCCTGCCACTCAGGGTAGAATAAAATACATGTGCACGCACAAGCTACAAATTGCAAACTGTGTGATTTCGGTGATTCTACACCTGAGTGAAATGTCCTTATATTTGCTTTTAAAACTGGCATTGCACAAGGTAAAGGTGAATGGTAAAAGTCATGCTAGTCATTAAAATTTTTAATTTTTCTTTACTTAGAATGACATTAAATAGCCAATAAAAATTATCATAACAAGTTGAGAGACCACACAGGAAAGGAAAAAGCTTCATGTATATTAATATTAGGCACTTTCTCCTTCCTTTTTGGACAAGGAAGGGGCTCTGCATTTCCATTTTTTGATGGGTCCTCCCCTGGGTGAAAGACCTCCTCCACATCTGTTTTATGGTTGGAGCTATGAAGTTGCGGACCCGGGGCTGCCTCAGCCCTGGGCAGTCCTTTTGTGGTGCGGTCAGTGTGGTGAGTGAGGCTTTTCATTCCCTGAACCCAGGGGTGCAGGCAGGAGATGGAACTGCCTCCTTTTCCATCACATCCCTCCCAGCTGGGGGAAGACTTAGCCCTTCCTGGGGGTCCTGCTCTCTCCCAGTCAAGGGTTTGGGGCAGGGCATCGGGGGAGGCCAGCCCCCTCAGGCCTGAAGATGATGCTATCCTTGGCCTGGGAGGGCCTCTTCACTGATTATCATGCTACCATCCAGTCTGCAAGCCCCAGGGGACTCCTGGCTCCTTCCCCTAAAGATAGGGCTCCCCAAGGGTGAGACCTGCAGAGGGACCTCAGAAACAGGCTGTTGTGAAGCTGTAGGGGGCTTCTGTCTCCCCTCCCCCAGCACCACCCCAACTGGGTGAACAAGAGAGATAGGTTCTTCCTCCTTGGCTTGCTTTTGAGGGACAGTGAAGGGAGGAAGGGAAACCCTGTGGCAGGGATCAGCCAGCAACCTGGCTCCTACAGAGGGAGTGGGGGGTGGGAGTGCAGTGGGGTGGCGAGGAAGGAGCCTCCTCAGACTGGGTCTCCGAGGGCAGGCTGTCTGGGGTAGTCAAGACTCCCTTGCCACTGTTTGCCTCTGTTCCAGTCTCACCAACTCACCCAAGCTCTCTGACCCCTCCTCCTTGATATCTCAGGATAATGACTGCACTTGCCCCCAAGGACTGCTGTGAACATTCTCTGAGCTAACGCACAAAGAGCATTTAGTGTGGAGCTTGGCACTTAGAAGCCACCATTCACAGAAGCTCATGTGTTGTGGAAAAGGAGGTTGGTGACTTGGTGAGACCTCCCTCCTCTGCCATCAAGAATGCCCTCCATCCCCTTTCCCTCCTGGGTCCGCCTCCTTTCCTCTTTACCCTGCCTCCCCTCCTCTCTCTGCTGTTCCTCTAGCATACCAGGCTTGTGCTCACCTCAGGGCCTTTGCACTTGCTGCTCCCTCTCTCTGCAGCTCTGGTCTCTCAGATACTTGAAGACTGACTCTCATTTCTTGGGTCCCACATAAATGTCCCCTCTTCCGGACGGTGTGCCTGACTGTGCTAGCTGCTGTCTTCCATGAAGTTGCTCTTACGTTTCCCTTGATAGGTGATAATTTTATTTACTTGGTTATTCAGCATCTTTTTTCCTCTCTCTGCCAGGTGGTGAGCCTCAGGTAGGTGGGCGCCTTGTCTCTCATATTCCGCAAGTCCTCAGTGACTGGCAGCACATGATAGGTGCACCACAAAGGCAGCCCTGCTTTTCTGGAGTTTACAATTTAATGAGCGAGGTAGGATTAAACAAGCAAATGTTTTGATACATATTTTTATTTATTATTTTTCTTGGTGGTAAGATATATATATATATATAATGTTTGTAACCATTTTTAAGTATACAGTTCAGTGACATTGAGTCTTTTCACATTGTTGTGTAACCATCACCATCATCTATCTCCAGAACTCTTTTCATTCTTCAAAACTGAAACTCTGTATCATTAAAAAACTCCCCATTCCTTGCACCCTCTCCAGCCCTGGCAACCACCATTTTCCTTTTTGTCCCCAAGAATTTGCCTACGATACGTAGCTCAAATAAGTGGAATCATGCACTATTTGTCTTCTTGTGACTGGCTTATTTTGCTTAGCATAATGTCCTCAAGAGTCATCCATTTTGTAGCATGTATCAGAATTCCCTCCGTTTTTATGGCTGAATTATATTCCATTGCACATATACATTGTCCTTTGTTTATCCATTCTTCTGTTGATGAACACTTGGGTTGCTTCCACCGCTTGGCCGTTGTAAATAATGGTTCTGTGAACATGGGTGTACACATATCTTTCCAAGACCCTGCTTTCAATTCTTTCGTGTGTATACTTAGAGGTGGAATGATAGGATCATATGTTACTTCTATTTTTTAATTTTTTGAGGAACCATCATGTTATTTATTACCTCGGTGGCTGCACCCTTTTACATTCCCATTAACAGTGCAAAGGGGTTCCGAATTTCTCCGTATCTTCACCAACACTTGTTATATTCTGCTTTATTTTTTTAGTAGTCATCCTAATGAATGTGAGGTGGTAACTCACTGTGGCTTTGATTTGCATTTCTCTAATGATTAGGGTACACATTTTGAAAGAATGTTTGGAGAGAATGGAGGGTAGGGAGCCTTTTAGCTCTGGTGGTCTGGATGAAGGTGGTAATTCAATTGAAGGCAGAAGGGAAGGAGGCAGCCAGTGGAGGATCTGGGGGAAAATTATTTTGGGGAGAGAAAACAGTAAGTGAATGGGCTTTGATGTGTGAATGAGTGCTGTATGTTTTTGCTGGAGAAATAGTGAGTAATGGGCAAGTGGATGGAGGTGGGAGATGTGGTCTGAGGGGTAGACTAGGTTACCCAGGACTTTTAGGCCAGGGAAAGGAGTTTGTATTTGCAATTTACAGCAAGCACTGGTTTCCTTAGATCGTGGGCAGGAGAGAGGCCAAGGGGAAACACAGGGGACAGAGGGGTGGATGGATGGAAAAGGGGGTTGATTGGGCGGTGATGTCATTGTGTGTGAGTGGGACAGTGTGTGCGCACAGGGCTGGTGTGTGTCTGTGTGTGTGTGTGTGCATGTGGCAGCCTGAGCCATGTGGGTGTGTATGTGCACGTGTGTGTGTGTACATCTTCAGAGGCCCTGAATCATTACTGATCTTTTCTCAAGAAGGTGCTCTGTTCCCCTACCTCCTGCCCACAATGACAGCCCCAGTCAGCAGGGCGCAGTGTTGCTTCCTGGGCTCCTCCCACCGGCCTGGAACCAGAAAGAAGGATTCAGAGCCATACCTAGGGGTCGAGGCTGGCCTCTGTGTATGATGATTAGACTTTGAAGGTTGGGAGACAAGAGGCTTGTCTGCCTGAGACCAGCAAGGCGGCCAGAGACCCCATACACTGGGTTAGCCGGGCAGGCTGCTGCAGTACCGAGAATGGCCACACGAGGGAAGCCGAGGACGCGGAGCGGAGGCGAGGAGGCGACGGGAGTGAGGGGTGTCCCTGAAACGGTGTGTGCTGAGGGTACAGAGTCGTGCACAGGGTTGGGGAGAACCTCCGCAGGGCTCTGCGGCTTGTTTCTGCTTCCAGGTGACTGTGTGAGTAATTAAAGGCAGCCATGAGCTCCTCGCCATGCCAGTGGCTTTCGTTTCATCCTCAGCAACAAACCCTCAGGCCCAGAGAAGCGGAGCCACTTGGCCAAGGTCACTCAGCAGGGCATTCAGACCAGGCCGGCCTGACCGCGCACCAGTGCTCTAACCACTGCGTACCCTGAACACGTTCATGGGCAGATGAGTGCTGGTTTGTTGATGTCTCTTGGCCATACCTGACCCCAATATTCCCTGTCTCAGTGAGCACGCTCCCTCTTGGTCAGGGCCCGGACAGCCTGGGGAGGGAGACTCGGACTTGAGGCCCCTCCTAGAGGCATCCGGGGAGGAGGGGTTCAGGGGCCCTGGGATGAGCTCAGGTGTATGCCCCCCATCACCATGGGAAAAACAACGTATAATAACATCACTTCCCTTTCTGACCTTCTCCTTGGCTGAGGACTGGGGGAGCAGTGGGGGGGGGGGGGGGCGGTAATGAGGGGCTGAGCCCCTAGCCTGCCTCTGAAGCCCCTGCCCCCTTGGTTGAATCTCACCCAAGCATCAGGCCCAAGTCCCAAGGGCTGTAGGCTGGCAAACAACCAGGGTCTTCAAGAAAACCCGCCACTGACCTCTCCCTGCATCTAAGTGTGTGACTGAAGCCGTTTGGCCGTCCTTGGAGAAAAAAAGTACAGATGGTTTAAACTGAGAGCATTGAACAGAGGGGCAGACTGAGGCCCAGAGAAAAACAGGGAGTCGTTGAGGGTCATGCAGTAAGGCAGCAGCTGAGGACCTGTGTGTTTTTATCTGGAAAGGGCTAGAGGACCCCAGACAGGGGAATCAGTAAGATATATACCCCCAAAGTGGTGATTGAGGGGCCAGAATGACAGTGATCTGGCCTCCTCCTCCAGAAAGTCCTCCCTGACCATCTCCTCTGCCACCAGTGTTAGAAATGGCCGCAGAGCTGTCCTGACACTTTGTTTGGACAGGGAAGCTAAAAGTGCCCTCTGACTTGCTTTAAGGGACCTCAGAGTCCCTTAGTCCATTCTCTTAGTCAGCCTAGAAATCTAACTCTCCTGACAGGTGCCCGTCTTGCTTGCATACCTCATGTGACAGGAAACTCACTGCCTTAAAAGGCAGCCTGTCCCATTGTAGGATAGCTCCTTCTACTGGATCCAAGCTGGCCTTATTGTGCTGTCTCCTGGTTGGAACTAGCTCACCCTGTGGAGCATGGGACAGGTGCCCAACTGGAAGCAGAGAGTTCTGTGTCCTCCCACCCCTATGCCAGCCTTCTCTCCAGCTTAGGTGGTCCCGCCTCCCCATAAAAACCTTTCCAGCCCTTCATCTTCTGAGCAGCTCTCCACTGGGTTATTCTGGGTGGGAGTGGCTCCTTCTGTGGTGACCACTTCTTTCTCAGTTCACAAGAAAATATGTGTTTGTTGTAGGGAAATTAGAAAATACACAAAAAGAAAAACACCCTCAATCCTGTCACCCAGAGACAACCCTTTTTAGCTCCTTAGGAATTTCCTTCTGGACTGATGCCAGTCCATGTGTTCATGAAGTTGGAGGTCAAAGCTGGTTGTAGGAGGCCTTTTAGGGCAGAAATGCAGGTTTGTTCAACTTAACACCTTGATGGATCATTTGGTTGTGAAGACAGTTCTGCTCTGGAAGATTGAGGGAAGGAACAAAGAGAAGGAAAAGATCCTGATAATAAAGAAGAATTTCCAGTTTTCCAGGGGCCACGCTTGTGATGTAGGAGAGTGTTTCTGGAGCTGTGTCCCCAGCCACCATTCGCTCCATCACTTTCCTCCTCCCTGAGCCTGAGGCAAGCAGCATGGGAGCGGGGCAAACCAGGGTTCCACTGGCAGCAGCCCCCTTTAAAGTGGGGGAGGGAATGAAGGCTGCAATCATGAACCCCTGGGGAAAGCCTCCCACAGTCACCCTTGAACACTGCCTTTGCCCAAGTCAGGCTGAGTCCAGCAGGTGGCGCTGGAGTGTGAAGGAATTAGGGAGTTCCCAAGTGGTAGGGCCGGGGAGGTAGGACCGTGCTTGCAGGAGGCAAGACGCAGAGGGAAATGGAGAATTTCCTGGAAATAGGGAACCAGAGCCAGCTGTGATGAGAAATTAAAACTCCCCAAGAACTCCAGGGATTGGGATGACGCGTGGAGTATCCTGTGTCATGGGCTGGAACCTTTAGTGAGGGGAAGGGTAACCCCAGAGAACTGCTTTTCCTTCTCAGCTAGTATATACGTAGAGAGCATGCCTTTCCACTTCAGCAGATGTTTGTGATGCACCATTTTCATTGCTGCACAATACTTCAGTACTTAAAGATGCTGTGATTTCTCTAACCCCTGCCCTGTTTTAGGATATTTAGGACTTTTTACCATCATAATTAACGTTGCAGTGAACAATCTTGTAGCTACATCTTTGCCCCCATCCATCTTTATTTTTTTAAGATAAATTCCTAGCAGTGGAACTACTAGGTTGAAGAGCAGAAACATCTTTAAGGCTTTTGATGCTACTGCTGCTGCGCTCTAGTCACTAAGTCATGTCCAACTCTTCGGGCACCACGGACTGTGGCCCACTAGGCTCCTCTGTCCATGCGATTTCCCTGGCAAGAATACTGGAGTGGGTTGCCATTTCCCTCTCCAGGGGATCTTCCCAACCCAGGGATCACACCTGAGTCTCCTGCACTGCAAGTGGATTCTTCACCACTGAGCCACCTGAGAAGCATTTTGATGCATGTTGACAAATTGGTTTCCAGAAGGTAGCAGCACTTTTGGCTCCTAGTGGGTAACAGCACTGTGAATATGTCCATTTCCCCAGACCTTGACCATCAGTTTTCTTTTACCCCCAAATTTTATTATTCAGATTTTAAACATACAGAATAGTTGAAATTTTTTTTACAGCAGACACCCATATAGCCACCACTCAGATTTAACAATGGACATTATACTATATTTGCTCTCTCATCATCTATGCATCTCTCCTCCCTCCATCAGTTCATTTTATTTTGGGGGCATATTTCAAAGTAAGTTGCTGGTACCAGTACATTTCACCCTCCAACATTTCAACATGCATGTCACTAACTAGGGTTCAATATTTGTGTATGGTTCTATGCTTCTTTGAGACGAAACACAATGAAGTGCACTAATCTTAAGTATATCATTGGTTGAGTTTTGACAAATGCATAGACTTATATGCCCTGGTTCCTATCAAGATATAGAATATTCCCATCCCTCCAGAAAGTTTCCTAGCCTAGTTCTGCCCATTCTGGATCTTCTTAACAATGGAATCATATAGTGTCTACTTTTTGTGAGTGTCTGGCTTGTTTAATTCAGCATGTTGTGGAGATTCATCGTTATTGCATCTAGCAATAGTTTGTTCTTTTTTGTTGCGAGTAGAATTCCATTGTATGGATATATAGCAGTTGGTTAATCCATTTGCCTCTTGATGGACACCTGGGCTGTTTCCAGTTTGAGGCCATTATAAATAAAGCTGCTATTCTTTGCCCAGAATGAAGCAGGGCAAAGGCTAACAGAGTTTTTCCAAGAGAACGCACTGGTCATAGCAAACACCCTCTTTCAACAACACAAGAGAAGACTCTTCACATGGACATCACCAGATGGTCAATATCAAAATCACATTGATTATATTCTTTGCAGCCAAAGATGGAGAAGCTTTATACAGTCAGCAAAAACAAGACCAGGAGCTGACTGTGGCTCAGATCATGAACTCCTTATTGCCAAATTCAGACTTAAATTGGAGAAAGTAGGGAAAACCATGAGACCATTCAGATATGACCTAAATCAAATCCCTTACGACTATACAGTGGAAGTCACAAATAGATTCAAGGGATCAGATCTGATAGACAGAATGCCTGAAGAACTATGGATGGAGGTTCATGGCATTGTACAGGAGTCAGTGATCAAGACCATCCCCAAGAAAAAGAAATGCAAAAAGGCAAAATGATTGTCTGAGGAGGCCTTACAAACATTGATGAAAAGAGAAGTGAAAGGCAAAAGAGAAAAGGTAAGATATACCCATTTGAATGCAGAGTTCCAAAGAATAGCAAGGGGAAATAAGAAAGCCTTCTTCAGTTATCAATGCAAGGAAATAGAGGAAAACAATAGAAGGGGAAAGACTAGAGAGCTCTTCAAGAAAATTAGAGATACCAAGGGAACTTTTCATGAAAAGATGGGCACAATAAAGGACAGAAATGGCATGGACCAAACAGAAGCAGAAAATATTAACAAGAGGTACTAAGAATACACAGAAGAACTATACAAAAAAGATCTTCATGACCCAGATAACCACGATGGTGTGATCACTCTCCTAGAGCCAGACATCCTGGAATGCGAAGTCAAGTGGGTCTTAGGAAGCATCACTACGAACAAAGCTAGTGGAGGTGATGGAATTTCAGTTGAGCTATTTAAAATCCTAAAAGATGATGCTGTGAAAGTGCTGCACTCAATGTGCCAGCAAATTTGGAAAACTCAGCAGTGGCCACAGGACTGGAAAAGGTCAGTTTTCATTCCAATCCCAAAGAAGGGCAATGCCAAAGAATGTTCAAACTACCACACAATTGTACTCATCTCACACACTAGCAAAGTAATGCTCAAAATTCTCCAAGCCATGCTTCAACAGTATGTGAACCATGAACTTCCAGATGTTCAGACTGGATTTAGAAAAGGCAGAGGAGCCAGAGATCAAATTTCCAACGTCCATTGGATAATCGAAAAAGCAAGAGTTCCAGAAAAACATCTGCCTTATTGACTATGCCAAAGCCTTTGTGTGAATCACAACAAACTGGAAAATTCTTCAAAAGATGGGAATACCAGACCACCTGACCTCCCTCCTGAGAAATCTATATGCAGGTCAAGAAGAAACAGTTAGAACTGGACATGGAACAACAGACTGGTTCCAAATAGGAAAAGGAGTATGTCAAGGCTGTATATTGTCACCCTGCTTATTTAACTTATATGCAGAGTACATCATGAGAAATAGTGGACTGGATGAAGCACCAGCTGGAATCAAGATTGCCGGGAGAAACATCAATAACCTCAGATATGTAGATGACACTACCCTTATGTCAGAAAACGAAGAACTAAAGAGCCTTTTGATGAAAGTGAAAGAAGAGAGTGAAAAGGTTGGCTTAAAACTCAACATTCAGAAAACTAAGATCATGGCATCTGGTCCCATCACTTCATGGGGAAACAGTGATAGACTTTATTTTCTTGGGCTCCAAAATCACTCCAGATGGTGACTGCAGCTTGCTCCTTGGAAGAAAAGTTATGACCAACCTAGACAGCATATTAAAAAACAGAGATACGGCGGGGCGGCGGGCGGGGTGGGAAAAAAAAAAAAAACAAAACAGAGATATTACTTTGCCCACAAAAGTCCATCTAGTCAAAGCTATGATTTTTCCAGTAGTCATGTATGGATATGAGAATTGGATTATAAAGAAAGCTGTGGGACAAGGAATTGATGCTTTATAACTGTGGTGTTGGAGAAGACTATTAAGAGTCCCTTGGACAGCAAGGAGATTCAACCAGTCTATCCTAAAGGAAATCAGTCCTGAATATTCATTGGAAGGACTGATGCTGAAGCTGAAACTCCAATACTTTGGCCACCTGGTGTGAAGAACTGACTCATTTGAAAAGCCCCTCATGCTGGGAAAGGTTGAAGGTGGGAGGAGAAGGGGACAACAGAGGATGAGATGGTTGGATGGCGTCACTGACTCAATGGACATGAGTTTGAGTAAACTCCAGGAGTTGGTGATAGACAGGGAGGCCTGGCGTGCTGCAGTCCATGGGGTTGCAAAGAGTCGGATACGACTGAGTGACTGAACTGAACTGATTCTTGCCTAAGTCTTTGTGTGAACATATGTTTTCATTTTTCTTGAGCAGCTAGGAGTGGAATTGCTGGGTCATAGGGTAGGTGTGTATTTAGTTTTATAGGAAACCACTCAAACTTTTTACAAAGTGGTTATACCATTTTACATTCCATCCAACAAAGAATGATCTCCACCACCGAGTTTGAGGCTTCAAACACAATGGGCTTGTTACCTCCTTGGTTTTGGATGCTATACCTCAGTGAATTCCACTGAAGGTCAATGACAGGCTTGACTGCTGTTGCCCTGGCAATCAGCTGGACACTTTGGTCTGTTTCTCATGGACAGGTGAATGGATGGCTGCCCAGCTAGGTCTTCCTGACCTTGAACTTGTACAACTGCTTTGTTGGAATTTGAACGTTGGCTTTTCCATTTGTCCTCATTAAATTTCATTTTGTTGGTTTTCACTTAACCATCCAGCTAGTCCTGATAATGATGACAGTAGCAAACTCACACACACAATGTGCCAGAAAAAAAAGTGAAAAGTGTGGGTCATTCAATCATGCTTGACTCTGTGACCCCAGGGACTGTAGCACGTCAGCCTCCTCTGTCCATGGAATTCTCCAGGCAAGGATACTGGAGTGGATAGCCGTTCCCTTGTCTAGGGGATCTTCCTGACCTAGGGGTTGAATCCAGGTCTCCTGCATTGCAGGCAGGTTCTTTACCGTCTGAGCCATCAGGAAAGCCCCCACCTTGTTCTCGATGCTGAGCTAACTCATTCAGGCCCAAGAACAATCCTACTGAGGAGCTGCTGTTATCCTCATTTTGTTGTAGTTTTAGTTGCGAAGTTATGTCTGACTCTTTCAACCCCATGGACTGTAGCCTGCCAGGTTCCTTTGTCCATGGGATCTCCCAGGCAAGATTACTGGAATAGGTTACCATTTCTTTCTCCAGGGGATCTTCCTGACCCAGGGATCGAACCCGTGTCTCCTGCACTGCAGGCAGATTCTTTACCGCTGAGCCATCAGGGAAGCCCTATCCCCATTTTAGACATCATGAAATTGAGGCACAGGTTAAGTAACTTGTCCAAGATGACCCAGTCATAAATGCTGGGAATAGAACCACGTAGTTTGGATCCAGACATCATGGTCTTAACCAATCACTTTTTTGCCCCTTTTTGGCTTCAGACAGCATCTGTCTCCATCTTCCACTTTCTCTTAGCACACTCAGCATGCTTCTAGGTCTTCCAGATTATTGGTTAAAAAGCAAAACCAGGGAATTCCCTATTGGTTAGGACTCTCTGCTTTCACTGCTGAGGGGCTGAGTTCGCTCTCTGGTTAGGAAACGAAGATCCCACAAGCCATACAATGTGCCCAAAAAAGAAAAAAAGCAAAGCCAAAAATCCTATGGACCAGAGAAGTCCAGGGCCGAGGACAGAGCTTGGCGCCATAGCTCTAGGTCTCTGCCACACTGTGTTTTCCCTTCATCTGTTGGGTTCTCAGGTTGTTTCCACCTTTTGGCTCTTATGAATAATGCTGCTGTCAAGCTTGTTAATTCTTATTTCATAATACCTTTCTCATCAGGTTCCCCTCGACCATCCTCACAATGATGGCTCCCATCAAGGTCCTCAGGGACATCTGTTTTGCTAAATCCAGTGGTCAGTTCCCATCTCATGTGATCTATCAGGAGCACCTGACTTGGTCCATCTCGTTCTTCCTTGATATGGTTTCTTCATTTGCTGATGGGATCCCACATTCTCCTGCTTTTCCTCTGCCTCTTGGGGTGTTCCTTCCCCGTCCCCCTTTTTGGTGCTCTCCCTTCCCCCATCCACCTCTGCATATGGGAAGCTCTCAGGGCTCTGTTCCTGGCCCTCTGACATGCCCTACCCCACTCCTTGGCGGCCTTCATGACTTTTCCCTAATGCCCGTCTCTAGCCCAGACCTTTCTGACATATCTGTCTGTCTATATGACATCTCCACCTGGGTGGCCAACTGATGTTGCAACTCCCATCTGTCCTCCTCAAGCCTTTACTTCCCCACCTTAGTTCCCAGCAACTTGATCCTTCCTGTCGTTCTGATGCTCACATTTTGTTCAGTCTTGACTCCTTTTTTCTCTGATGCCCCACACCCAATCCCTCAACTCATCTTTGGCTTTAACTTCAAAATATATCTAGAGTCTGCCCACTTTTTACCAGCTCCACTGCTACCACCCTGGTCTGGGTTCCCACCAGCTCTACCGTGGAATTCTTCAGTGGCCTCACTGGTCTCCAGGCTCAGCCCTGACCCCTCCTGTCTATCTCCAACATAGTGGCCAGAGGGATCCTTTAAACATATACATCAAATCAGGTTAGTTCTTTGTTCTAAATCTTGGGCGGCTTCTTATGTCACTCAGTATCAAAGTCCTTACAGTGGCCTCCAAGGCCCTGTGTCTCCCGGCCCCTTCTCTGTCTCATCTCCACTCTCCCCTTGTTCCCTTGGCTCCTAGCTGTTCCAGGAGTATGCCCAGCACTCTAACCTCAGGGCCTTTGCACTGGCTCTTCTTGTTCTTTGGGACTGTCCTCCCCTAGATAGCTACATGAAAAATTCTTTTTACCTCTTTCTTGTTTTTGCTTGAATTCACCTCTCAAGGTGTCTAACAGCAGTTCTCTATTTAAAGTTTCAATACCCCTCACCCTGTCCACCCTCCTGATTCCATCTGCAGTACCCTATTTCTCCCTGTAGGACTCATCATTGTCTATACTATTATAAATTTCACTTACTTGTTGTGTTTATTGTCCCCCCCACACTAGCAGTGCTTTTAGTGGGGCAAGGATTTTCCCCTCTTTTGTTTACTGATATGATTTGCCAGAAGTGAATATGTCGGAGAAGGCAATGGCACTCCACTCCAGTCTCTTGCCTGGAAAATCCCACAGATGGAGGAGCTTGGTAGGCTGCGGTCCATGGGATTGCTAAGAGTTGGACACGACCAAGCGACTTCACTTTCACTTTTCACTTTCGCTCATTGGAGAAGGAAATGGCAACCCACTCCAGTGCTCTTGCCTGGAGAATCCAGGGACTGGAGAGCCTGGTGGGCTGACATCTATGGGGTTGCACAGAGTCGGACACGACTGAAGTGACTTAGCAGCAGCAACAACAGTTTGTTGAACGAAGGAAGGAAGAAAGTAGGATAATTTAGAAAGGGGTCTGCAATCTAAAAATGGGTTTGAGTCAAGAAAAGGTGGGCTTTTGGCAGGGCCAGGTGTTGTGGACATCAGGGCTGTTTGCTGTGTAGCAGCAGGGGTCCTGTGACTCCTAACCCGTGTTTTCCTTTGGAACCTTTCCCCTCCCACCATCAGTCCATAGAGACTGCCTGGGGCTGATCCCACTCCTCACTCCAAGACGGGCAGTGGCTCCTTAGGCTATAGTGACTGGCTCAGGGCTGGGAATATTTCGTTGGCCTGGGCAATGAGACTGAACCCTAAGACTTTTGCTTACATTCTTGGCATTGGGCAGGCTTCTTCCCTCAAAGCTAGACAGGCGCTCAGAGCTGCCTGAACCACACTGGGCTGCAGATGTGGAAAAGGTCACTGTTAGGGCCTGGATTTGTTACTTCCTGCAGCTGGATCTACACCTGGACTTTTCATTTGAGCCCCATTTCACTGAGGCCAGTTTCTGTCACTTGCAGCCACTGACGCTGTGCCTGCCTGAGCTCCCGAACTAGGAGGTGGGGAAGGGGCTGGGTAGGGTCAGCAGGGGTCCATCCCAGGTGAGAAGGGTTTAACACATGGAGGGCACCCAATGATCAGTGCTGAAAAGGGGGAAATGGGAACAGATTTGCCTTGATCCAGCCAGAGAGGAGCTCTCAAACTGTCAGGAGAGAAGGACATGGGCACTTATGGGGTGAGAAGGACTGAGGAATCCCTCCACACGAGCTGCAAGCTAAGCTGAGATGGATTGCACCCAAGGTTGGGGAGGGAAGTGGGAAGCGGGAGGTCTTCCCTAATAGAACTCATTCCAGAGCTGCCACTTTCTCATCACCTCAAGTGCAGGAGGAAGAGCCCAATTAAAGTACACCAGGGACAAAGTGCATACCAGAGGGGGGAGTGTGGTCTTTTTTTCACTAGAGGTGTGTTTTGCCCTAGGTCATTTATTTTTCCCAGCTTCAGTGCCTTTCTGGGTAAAATGGGCTGAATCATGTCCACCTCATAGGGTTTCTGTGTGGGTGAAATGAGATAATGTGTGAAATGAGATAATGCGAGGAACTTAGCATGAACCTGGCTCACATAACAGTCTTAATAAAAGTCATCTGCTGTAATTGTTACTGGAGGTCTCAGCCCGTGGTTCTGCATGGTGGTGCAGGCGCAATTCTCCTAAGCACCAGCAGATGGCGCCCCGACCTCAAAAGAACCCATTCCTGAACTGTTGTCGGAAGGGCTGCGAGAGGGGATGGGCGGGGCGGCCTCTCGTTTCTCAACCAGTAAGATTCCTGCCTTCCCTAGTGCGCTGGGGAGAAGTGCCTAGCAAGCCGCTCAGTTCCAAGAAAGAGGGGCCTGGATCACCATAGGATAATCAGTAGAGCCTCAGTTTTCCATCTGTACTGTGCAAGAGCATGGATTTCGGAGACAACCTGAACCAAGTTAAGGAAATACTTAGGTTGGTGCAGGTAAAGGACTTTCAGAATGAGCAAGCATCCCAGGACTGAGGCTGGTTACAGAGGTCCTGAGACTGGACCTTGGGGGCGCGGCTGAGCCTGGTGCCGAGGCAGAGGGATGACCCATATGACCTCTATTCGCTTCCTTTCTGGATGAGTGAGAGAGAGAGGGAACCAGGCTGTCCGGCGCGGAGGACCGAGAACGGTGCGTGGCCCTATGACGCGAGACGCTCTGGTAATTCTGAGTCGGGCCAGCAGAGGGAGACCGAGACCCCTCGTGGACTCAGCTCTGCTCCCGTTCTAGCCCGCAGCTCGCCCTCCTTGGACCATCACGGTTAGCCGTGCCTCCCTGGGCAGGAGTTGACATGTCCCTTTGGAAAGCCTTTTCCTCTTCTTTCTGGCTTGCCTTCCTGGGGCAACGTGTGGGGTGAGGGGAAGGGTCAGATTCAACCCTAACTCTCTGAGCCCCATCTGAGCCCCATCCCCTGGACCTCAGTGACTTGGATGGGATCTACTGGCCATTCCATCCTGGCAGCCCCCACTTCCTGAAATGGGGTGTTGTGAGCTCCCCAGAGGGTAAGGATTTGGGGAGCAGGAGATTATTTTCCCAACCCCCCATTAATCCAGGCCTGGATGGCCAGCTGGACCTCCGGAAGCAGGGGGTGCACCCCATCCCACCCTGGCCAGTTCCCGGCATTCTCCTTGGACTGGCTCCCAGAGGCCCACAAAGGCCCTCAGACAAAGTTCTGGGCCGGGCTTTGCTTGTGCCTGGGGCCTGGGCCGGCCGTCTCTAGGCGCTGAGAGTCCCTGGCACTCCTTGTGGGGCTTTGTCCACCGGCCGGGGCCAGCGCCGGCAGGACCACGTGTGCTGGGGGTGGTGGTGGGGGGGTGCAGGCAGCTCTCAGAGCCTGAGCAGTCTCCCTCCCCTCCTGCACGTGGCCCTGCTGTCTTCCAGGGGAACTTCTCTCCACCTCACCTTGCTCACCCTGCCTTCTCCTCTTGGCTGCAAGCCTCCCCTTCTTCAGCGGCCTGCTCCTATTCTACTGCTTATTTATTCATTCTACTCATTTATTCATTCATTTGTCCCCATCATTCAATACTTATTGAGCTCCGGCTACACTCCAGGCCCCTACTAGATGCTGGGGATCCAGTAATAACAAGATACACAGTTCCTGCCCTTTGTGGAGTTCACAGTCTGGGTGAGATTGAAGGCAAGAGATTAGTAACATCCATACCTAAAATTTGTTTTCATCTTGTGATAAATGGAGAGAAGCAGATAAGCTGCCTTCCCCAGGAAGCTCCACCTACAGAGACATTTCCCCTGGGAAATCATCTGCTAGGCTGTGAACTGTGGAGGGAAGAACTTCATTTAGGCCCTGTACCTCACCCTCCCAGGGCCTGGCATACAGGCACACAGTAGGTGCCCAGTAAATGTTTGTTGAATGAATGGATGAATCATTAGCTTCATAGTGGGGGGGGGAGCTGCCAATGAGAGATGGTCTTTTCACATTCCACTTCCTCCCAGTTAACCCAGGAATCACAGGTAATGTTGGGGGTCTACAGACAAGAACCTGGGGCTCCCAGGATTCCACCTCTGGCCATTCTGACTCCTTGCCTGCTCCTCACTGCACAGCTTTCCTACCTTGGGCCTTGTGAGAGTCCCATGGACCACGTGTGTGTTTGTCCATCACCTCTCATGAATCCATTCTTGGGCTTTATCACCTTTTCTGTGGCTATCACGTTCTGGCCCTGGGCTCAGGAGGAGCTGGGAACTCAAAGAGGTGGGAGAAGGGTCCATGCCCTCTTGGACCATCCAGTCCAGACAGTAATGGCATGGTGTAGCATGTGCCATGATGAGGAATGAGGATGGCACTGTTACAGAAGTGACAGAACAAAGTTCCTGCCCTCCTGGAGCTTATGGTCCAGTGATGGTAGTGGTGGGAGGGAGACAGACAGTAAGCAGAATAAGCAAGGAGACATGTAGTATACAAATGTGTGTTATGGAGGAAAGGGAAGCAGGTAAAGGGGAAATGTGGGTAAGGGAGGGAGTAGGATTTTAGATAGGATGACTGGAGAAGGTGACATTTGAGCAGAGAGCTGAAGGGGGTCAGGGGTGAGTCATGCTACCTGGGGGAGGATGTCTCAGGCACCAGGAATAGCACATGCAAAGGCCCTGAGGTAAGAGAGTGCCTGGTATGTTAGAGGAATAGTCAGGAGGCCAGTGTGGCTGGACAGGTATGAGATTAGAGAGGTGACTGGGGGCAGATTGTAGTAGGACCTTGCAGCAAGACTTGGCTTGAGTCTTAGTGATAAGGGAGCCATCTGAGGATTTTGAGCAGAGGAATAACGTGAGCTTACACTGAACAGGATCCCTTCAGCTGCAGTGTTGGGAATGTTGATAGTGGGGCTGTGTGGAAGAAGGAAGGGACCAGGTAGGAGGTTATAGTAATAATCCTGGTGAGAGAGGATGGAGCCAGGCAGTGGCATTAGAGCTGATAACAAGTGGCTGCTTTGAAAATAAATCCCATGGGATTTGTTGAGGGATTGGATGTGGGGGCTGAGAGAAGGAGAGGCAAAGATAACTCCCAGGTCTTCTGCCTGAGCTGAGGGAGGGATGGTGGTGACATGGGCTGCAATGAGGAAGGTTTGGTTAGGATAAGTTGGAGCTGCTCTTTGGACATCCGAGTGGACCCTTCAGACCAGCAGTTGGGTGTGTGGGTCTGACTTCAGGGGGAAAAGTTTGGAGCTTGAGAATCATGCAGTGAGAATCATCAAGGTTTAGATGGGCCTTGAAGCCAAGGTGGGCTCAGCATGGTAGTGCAAGGGGGAAAAGACAGGGGCCTGAGCCCTGGGGCACATTGGCATTTGGAGGTGGTGGGGGAGAAGGAATCACCCAAGGAAAAGAAGAAGGCACAGCCAGGAAGGAGGAGGGGAACCCAGGCAGTGTGGGTCCTCAAAGACAAGAGGAGAACATATTTCTGGGAGAAGGGGTGATCAACTATGTCAAATGCGGCCAATAACCTAAGACAAGGTTTGAGAATTGACTTCTGGATTTGCATTGTACTGGTCACGTAGGACCACTATTGAGTCCCTTTGAACAAATACTGGGAAGAAGGTGGCCCCTCCAGGGAGACCTGGCTATGCAGGTATGCAAAAGGGAGACCCCTCAGTGGAAAGGAAAATGTGCGTCTCTCGGCCACATGTAACTTTGTAGCAGGCACCCAGCGTGGTGAGAGGACAGCAGGCTGGATTTCAGCTCTCTGTTCACCCCTCTGCATGGCGGGGGCCTTGTGCAGTGCCCAACCTGGACATCTGTCCCCAGCAGCTGTGCTGGTGACCTTGATGAGTGGTGTCAGTGGAGTGAGTGTGGATGAGAGGATGAGAGTTGCCTTGGAGTGTGCTCATGAGGGAATGGTAGAGGAATTGGAGAGCATGCACAGCTTTTAAAGGAGCTTTGCTGTAGTGGGCTGCAGAAAAGGGGACAGTGACTGGAAGGGGCTGCAGGGATGAGCGGACTCCACGAAGTGAGAGTGGGTGAAGGGGAAGACATCCAAGCCAGGGGACCCACATATACAAAGTGAGGTCATTAGGAGTGGTTGGGATGTAGCAGGGTCCTATAATGTCACATTTGAGGTGGGAGGTAAAAGGAGAGGATGCTGACTGGTGGGCTGAAGTCTCTGTCTTGGGGGTGGGATTGGAGCACAGCTGGGCATACAGTAGGTGCTCACTGAGTGCCCTTGGGATTGCTTGGGGAATTCCTTTCCAGCCTCTCCTCCAGGCCTCAGTCTCCCAGCTGGCAGATGGGAGAACTGGATGTTTCAAGTGTTCTCTGAACCAGGGCTAGACCCGAATGCCTCCCCCACAGTTGGCAGGTCTCAGGTCCTGGCCTCTTCTTCTCCCTGGATGCCACACCTTGTCCAGGCTGAGGAAGAGCAGGAGGCCCTGAGGCTGGAGGTCAGGTAGAGGCCTTGCAGTGGCAGAGGCTGTGGTGGGCTGGGTGGGCTGGGAACTGTGTCTCCTGCCTCGTCTAGCCTTTAGGAGCTGCCTTCCTGAGACTCTCCCTCAGGAGGAGAGAGAGAAGTTGCTGATTCTTCCTTCCTAGAGGGATGTCAGGGAATACAGAGCATTTTGGCTGCTGGTTGGGGGGACGTTGACCTTGTTCTCTTTCAAGGTAAAAGTGGCTACAAGGAATAATAACAGTAACCCTTTCTCCATGCACATGGCACCCAAAGCGCTCTCTTACTCAGAGCCTACCTGGGGCCTTGTGACTGTCCCTTGAACCCTTTGAGCTAGTCCCACCGGACATGGGAAAATGAGGCTCAGGGAGGGGATAACAGCTGCCCGTGGCCATGCAGCCAAGAAGCAGCCTTGGCCAGACCAGAACCTGGGTTTCCTGTCTGGCCAGCTCATGCACCCCTGCAGCAGGCACCCAGAGTTTGGAAGGTTGGGGAGCAGATCCTGCCCAGGGACTAGGTTCTAGTACCAATCTGGCCCAGATCAAGTGCAGAGACAGCAGGACCCTTCTTCTGTTGTCTCTTTTCACATGTAGTTAATAAGCCACACCATGTATGAGGTGCTGAGGGTACACTGTGAAGAAGGCAGACCTGTCTTCAAGGGGCTCAGAGTCTGTCTAGGTAGACAGAGATGAAATAATCCATTCCGTGAGTTGTTCAGTCACTCAGTTGTGTCTGACTCTTTGTGACCCCATGGACTGTAGCATGCCGGGCTTCCCTGTGCTTCACTCTCTCCTGAAAGTTTCTCACTTTCTTTTAACATCTGTTTCTTTGCATGAGAAATAGAGGTAGTGATATCTACACTGCAAAACCACTGGGAGGGTTAGATGGGGAGTCACAGAGGAAGCACCTAGCGTCACAGTGCAGTGCTCCAGACAGTGGCCAATGACGCTATAAACGTGCTGCTGTTGTTTAGCCGCGAAGTCAAGTCTGACGCTTTGTGACTCCATGAACTGCAGCATGCCAGGCTTCCCTCTAAATTGCTCAGCTGTGTCTATAGGAGCAGACCTCCTGGCTTTTGCTTTTGGAATCTTAGTTTTCTCATCTGTAAAATAGGTTGTAGGACTGTTTTGAGGGTGAACTCTAACACATAGAAAGCATTTAGTGTGGACTCTGGCACACTAAATGTGTGATGCACATTTAATAGAGATGCACAGTTAATAGCAGAAGTGTCACCAGGATGGATGAAACCTCAGCTCTGGCTGTGGCCCAGATGAAGCAGGAGGAGACTGATCGCAGCTCAGACCCTGAGCCTCCAGTTGCTGGAAGCAGGGATTTGAGCACTGGGTAGGAGTTTGTTGAGCTCAGGGGGACCAAGGCTTGATGGAGCAGAAGGTGGAATACTTGCAAAGATGTGGAGGTGGGAAGGAGGTGGGTGTAATGAACAGTCCTTGGGGGCTGGAGTGGAAGGAGAGAGGTGGAGAGTGGCTTCCTGTGGTAGGACTGGACTCTAATCTGATCTCCCTTCTCCGTGGTACGGGGTCTGCTTACCCTCCCTGCCTCCTCACAGCTCCGGGTCTCCCCAGATGCCTGTGGGGGGGGGGGGGCCCTTTATCACCCCTCTGAGAGGTGGAATCTTGCTCTGTAGGAGGCTCACAGCCAGCATGTTCTTTTTAGTGTGTAGCCCAAGCACAATTCTGTCAACCACCTCCTCAGAGCTAGGGTCCTGGGCTGGGGGAGGGCTCCCCGGTGGTGACTCGCAGCGTCTGTGGGGCAGCACTGGGCTCCTGATTGGCACTGGGACTCTGCACTCCTCGCTTCCCCCCACCCCGATCTCTCCCCTTTGTCCTTCTCTCCTGCACCCCTCCTCACTGCATTCCTTCCAGCTCTGTCTGGAGCCCCCTTCTTACCCCCATACCCCAGGTCTCTCCTCCCTCTGTCTGTCCCAGTGGGTCTGGAGGTAGGTAGGAAGGGCTCAGCCTCCCTCTCTCTGGGATCGTCCACCGTGGTTCCTGCACTCCTGCTTCCTGTCTGTCCTTTGGGTCTCCCCGGGCATCTCTGTGTGTGTGTGTGTGTGGTGTGTGTGTGTGTTGGGGGGTGTGGAGGGCAAGGAGTCAGACCACAGACCCGGCGGAGGGCAAGGACCCGCTCCCTCCTTCACCTCGAGGAGGGTGGATCCCGAGGGCTCAGGGTCTGGGGCCCTAGGTCCGGCTGAGCGGGCCGGTTGGGTCTGGCCGCCTGGCCGGGGGTTAGAGGACCGCCGGAGCTGCCTGGGCTCGGGGGGGGGGGGGGGGGGGGGCGGGGGGGGGGGCGGAACCTCGCAGCGCTCCCCTCCCCCACTTTCTTAAAGGGCCGGCGCGGGCTGGTGCGGGACGGGTCTGGCCGCCTCTTCTCAGCGGCGGGTCGGGGTGCGCGATCCGGCCCTCAGTGCAGAGAACCGGGCAGGCGGGCGGGCGGCCTGGGTGGCCGCTGTTGCCTCGCGGATCCGTTCCTCCCGCCCCCCGCCCGCAGTCCCCCCGCCCTTCCCCGCCCTTCCCGCTCCTCCCTCCCTCCTTCTCTCCTTCCTTCCCTCCCTCCTGCCGTCCGTCCCCCCCCATCTCTGCTCTGCTTCTCCACAGCCGCGGCTCCGACACCTGAAGGGATAGCAGTGAGCGCGGGAGCCCCGACAGGCGGTGGCGGAGCGGGACGGCCGGTCCACGGCGGCCTCCTCATGGCCCCGCCGTGAGAGGCTGGACCCAGCGACCGGGAGCAGGAGCGGTGAGTGGGGCCGCACGGGGCCACCTTGTCCCCAGGGCCGGCGTGTTCCTGGACCCCGCCCCTCCCGAAGCCGGGCTGGGGGCCGGGAGGGGCTGCTGGGGTTGGGGGGCTGCATGCTGGGTGGTGGCGCCGCCCTCCGCCCTCCGTGCCCGCCTGGGTCTGCTAACAAAGCTACATTTCGAGATCAATTCCGTGGCGGCTGGAGCATCCGAAGGATACGGTTGTCATGGAGATGGGGCCGAAAGAGGAAGCCCGGGATGGCAGAGTCTGGGCCAGGAAGAGAGGGCACCGCAAGAGAGCCCCAGGCCAGCCTGCAGGGAGGAATAGGACGGGCAGCCCAATTGTCCCCTGATGCCCCCTCCCCATTTGTCTAATCCGAGTGTATATGTGTACCTTGATGGGGTGCCAGTGGGAGCTTGGTGGCCAGGGACCTGGGGTGTTCGGTGCCAGGCCTGCTGGCAGCTACCTTTACCACGGAGCAGCTTTGAGGATTTATTTCTGTTTCCAGTTTCCCAACTTTGACAGCCTGGCTTGGCGGCCAGGCCTCAGCGGCTCCCAGCTCTGCCGCTGGAGAGAGGCTTGTATGGGGGCGTGGCAGGCAGCAGCGGGCAAAGCCAGGAGGCACATAATGGCTATGGCAGCTGCAGGGAAGGAGGGGTCCTCGGAGTTGCGGGTGGGGCAGGGAGTCCAGATGTGAGGATCCTCTGCCCGACGCCCCCGCCCCCCCCCCCCCCCCCCCCCGAAGGACGTATTCTAACTCTTGCTGTCCCTGGAGGACCTGGGGGCTCCCTGACTCAGAACTGGGGGCATTGTCTCTGCACTGGTCCGGGAGCTGCTGCCTCAGCCCATCCCTTCATCTTAGGGCCATCGTGGGGGACCCTGGGAGAGAACTGGGGGCATCAGCCACAATGGAAGTGGGTCTGAGAATTCCTGGCAAGCTCAGGATAAACCAGGCTGAACTCGAGTGGGTGAATGAGGCGCAAGGAGCGGGCTCAGGGCTTGGTCAGGGTCAATGGGCAGCCTGGGCTTGGGGAGAGGCATTTGGACTTTCCTGGGTTCTCCAGCTCCTTCTTTCAGACCTTGGAAACAAGAGCTGCTTAATGGAGGATACTCAGACAGCTCAAAGGAGAGTGGGGAAGGGGCATTGGGATTACCTCCAAGCCTAATCTGTTGCCCTGGGCAGATATAGTCATTTTCCACCTCTTCCTTGAGAGGTTAGAAATACCGCCTCCCAACAACACTGCAAATTCTCTTACCTGTGATCTCTGAATCAGCAAAATGGGCCAGCTGCCCTCTTTATTTACCTCACATCTCTCACGTCACACCCACTTTCCCTCTCAAGAGCCCCCTTTCCCCAGCCTATGGTGAGAGACAATGCCTTTTGAATGGGGCCACTGCAGAGTTTGGTCCTGGTGGAAACAGGGCAAGTCCCCAGGTCATGGCTGCACCAGAGGGTTCCACACAGTGGGATGAGTGGGTGGGTGGTGGCCCAGTTCAAGAGAGGAGGTTGACTGGAAAGCCCTTGGAAGGCCTCCCTTGCTGGTGCCTTTGCAGGGAGGGACTGAAGCCGCAGTGCTTGGGTGGCTTGCAACTTGTAGTCCCAGGAGTGCGCTATAGCAGCCTGAGGGGCTTCCCTCCTTGCTATTCATCCTGGTCTGACAGCTACGGGTGTGTGCTCCCCAGCTGATCTGACCCTGAGTGTTTCCTGAAGTGGGGGGTGGAGCAGTTACCTGGAAAGAAGGACTTGCTGCTCTTGACTGAGCAGAGGGGACTGAGAGAGGGGTGGGAGGACATGATGTCACCCAGCTTCGATACTTGTGCATGGCCACGGTGCTCAATACTCTTGTATATAGGGAGGTACACCCATTGTTTCTGTTTAGTGGATACTTAGGCTCAGGAGGGCTTCCCAGGTGGCTCAGATGGTAAAAAATCTGCCTGCAGTTCAGGAGACCTGGGTTGATCCCTGGGTTGGGAAGATCTCCTGGAGAAGGGAAAAGCTACCCACTCCAGTATTCTTGCCTAGAGAATTCCATGGACAGAAGAGCCTGATGAGCTTTAGTCATCTGGTGAGCTATAGTCCATGGGGTTGCGAAGAGTCAGCTCGGGAAAAGTTGCTTGTAAGTCACCTAGTTAGTAAGTGACAGAATCAGGATTTGCACTTGGGTGGAACTGATGGCTCAGTGGGTAGGGATTCCGCCTGCAAGGCAGGCGACACACAAGACACGGGTTCGATCCCTGGATGGGGAAGTGGTACCCTATTCCAGTATTCTTACCTGGAAAATCCCATGGACAGAGTAGCCTGGCAGGTTACAGTCCATGGGGTTGCAAAGAGTCAAAAATGGCTGAGCACAGGCACAGAGAACTGTTTGAAGCTGGGACTTCTGTCCCCAGTCTTCCTCTTCTTCCTTGGAGATGCAAGTTAGGAGGGTGGTGGGACTGAACACCTCTTCAGGAGCGAGGAGGTGAATTTGGAGAAAACTGAGGTGCTCAGCTGGGGTCTTCTAGAGAGCCAGGATCGAGGCATTCCCTTCCTGGACGACGCTGGCTTGCAGGAGAACGACACTGCCTCTCGCGACAGACGATGGTGTAGACATTCTGTGCCAGATGGTCTTTTCCGGGAAAATCTGTTTTGAGCAGCATCTTATGTCTGGGCTCCATATTTAGCCTGGCTCCTCACATGGGAGGATACACTCAGGCTGTTGCCCCTTGGGGGGTTTTTTTAGGGGGTGGGCCTGGGCCAGACCCAGCTGCTTGCTATGGCTCAGGCAGAGGTGGGTTAGGGCCCCTGCTCCGGATAGCCTCGCCCCAGCTGAGGGCTGCCCTGCTGGTCTTCCTGGGCCCTGGTTGTTTCCCACAGGACCTGTCCTCCTAAACTGGTGTGTCCATATGTTAGTTTGACCCTGTTTAGGGGGTGAGTCGCTCCAGGACTGTGTCTGCTTGGCCCCGGGTGACTCTAGCATCCAGGCCGGGCCCGCGCCCAGTGTGCGGGCTACTGCATGAGAACTGCCCTTTCCTGTGACCCCTGTGCTTCCACAGCCAGCCTCAAGCTTCCCTCTTTAGAGTGTCCCTCTCCACTCCCTTCCTCCCCCGTAACTTTTTGTCTTGTCATACCTAATCATACAGTGGGCACTCGCTGTATGAATATATATATGTACACCCATATATACATACCCTTTGCCTAGAGACCTCCATTTGTCAGTTATTGACATTTTGCCCACATTTGTTTCTCTTTCTCTAAAACTTCTGAAAGTAAGTTGCAGACATCATAGCACTTCAGCTTGAAGTACTCAGTATAAATTTCCTAAAATGAGGACATTTTTCTACAGTACATAATGTTGTTGTTTAGTTGCTAAGTTTTGTCCAACTCTTGTGCAGCCCCATTGACTGTAGCCCCCAGGATCCTCTGTCCATGGGATTTCCCAGGCAAGAATACTGGAGTGGGTTGCCATTTTCTTCTCCAGGGGATCTTCCCGACCCAGAGACTGAAGCTGTGTCTCCTGCATTGGCAGGCGGATTCTTTACTGCTGAGCTACCAGGGAAGCCCAATATGTAATGACTCTACTGTGAATCATATCCAAGAAATTTTAATGATGCAATCTAATCTCATATAATTCCATATTCAAATCTCTCTAGTTGTCCCTGTAATGTCCTTTATAGGTTAAAAAATTTTTTTTGATAAAGAATGGCTTGCATTTAGTTATGTCTCTTTAGTCTCTTTTAACCTAGAACAATTGTCTTTTTTTTTTTAAGTCTCTTATGACATTGTCAGTTTTAAAGAGCCCTGGTCAGTGTTCATGTAGAATGCCCCACATTCTGGATCTGTCTTACTGCTTCCTCATGAGTAGATTCAGGTTAAGCGTTTTGGGGTAAGAATATCCCATAGGTGATGTCGTGTTCTTCTTGTTGCCTCCCATCAGGAGGCACTTGTCATTAGCTGCGCTATAATAGTGGTGCTAAGTTAGGTCACTTGGCTAAGGAATCCCTTTGTTTCAGTCCTGTTCCTCCCTCTTCCCTACCTCCAGAAGCTTCATCCACCTGGTTGTCTGCATTCAGACCACACTCTGGAGAAGGGTGCTTAGGCAGATACTGACAGGGCCTTCAAGGAGTTCACAGCCTCAGAGGTGTAGATGGGATGAGCTGCAACTCAGGGCGGGTGCTGTCAGAGTGGGGAAGAAGCCCCGAGAAAGCAGCGAGAGGCACAGGCTAGGGGGACAGCAGAGAGCCTGGGGGACATGACAGGAAGAAAGGGGATGGGGCCTGGACTACCGCTGGCCTAGAATGTGGGCTGACAGCTGGCCCTTTCCCCAGGGCACCACGAGCTACTGAAGGGTTTTAAAGAGTGGAGTGAGGAGGCGGATGTGAGTGCTTGGAGAGGCGCTCTGCAGTGGGTGGCGTGGATGGCAGGGCCGGCATGGTGATAAAGACGGCAGGAGGTCCTGACGTGGTCCAACACAAGATGCTGGTGCGCTCATCCGAGGCTGCAGCATGCAGTGCATGGGGGGGTGGGGGGGGTGGGGTAGGGATTCGTGTGGTGGCCCTGCTGGGATAGGGGGGTGGAGAAGGGATGGAGTAAGGAGAGATTAAGAGGCAGAGCGATGAGACTGGTGTCTAGTGGGGGAGCGGTCACAGGATGGCTTGGGGAGGCTGTGGAGAATGCTGTTTTCAGTGTATGAGGTTTGGGGTATTTTCCAGGTCAAAGGAACAGCATGTGGAGAGCTCCCCAGGTCTTGGTGGCCACCTGTGACCGCCCTCTTAGGAGCTTGTTTGGGAGAGGGTGGAGGGAAGGCCACACACAGCACGCAGCAGGGGGCAGATAGTGGGGCTCTCAGGCACCAGCAGGGGTGGGCCTTTGAGGGGGGACAGGGCTGGCTGAGAGGCAGCTGCCACTATGAAAGTCAGGATGAACACTGCCTTGCAGGCCCCTCAAGTCCCTTACTTCATTTTGCCTCTTCCTACTTGCTTGGCAGAGCCCCCACCCTGGTTAAATCCAATGCCTGGTCTGCCCTCCATCCTCTGTGCTGCTGAACGGGGCTAAGAAAATCCACTGCCCGACTGGTCTCACTTTTAGTTCAAATCCATGAACTTCAAGTGGGTCCTTAGCACTGCCGCGCAGTCCCACATGGGTCCAGGCCCATCCCCACACTCCATACCTGGTGGCTAGTTCACTCTTTCTGTTCTGTCTTCAGCCCTAGCCTCTCTCCTGCAGTCCACCCTCAAAGCAGAGGACATTGCCTCCTACTTCTTTGAGAAAGTAGAAGCAGTCTTCGGACTGCCAGTGCTGTATTCATCCTTCCATGGGCCTCTGCACCCATGGGTCTGCCTTTCCTCATCCCTGTGGGTGAAGGGTCCCTGCTCCTGGTTTAGGACACCCTCTATTGTGCAAGAGATCCTGTCTCCTTGTGGAGTAGAGGGGGACCTATAATGTGGGGGGCCCACACTGCTCCAGCAAATGCCCCCTCCTGCTTTATAGGTTCCCCCTCGACTGGATCATTCCGTCAGCAGATATCTTGTTATTGTTTCTCCTGTCTTAAAAGATGACTCTCGTTTTCTTCAGCCAGCTATCCCTGCATCTCTGTGCTCCCCTTTACAGCAAAACGGCCCAGAAAGGTTGTCCACTGACTGCTCTTCTCAAAGTCACCAGTGACCTCCGTGTTGCTACATGCAATGGCCTCAGTCCTCATCTATCGCATCTGACACCTTCAATCTCTCCCTCTTCCCTGAAATGCATTCCTTGACCTCCAGGACATCCATTGTCCTATTCTCCTCTGACCTCATGGCTGCTCCTCCTGTCTCCTTGTCTCTCACTCCCACATTATAACATTGGAGTGCCTGCTCTTGAGTGGCTGCTCTTCCTCATTTGCATTCACTCTTGAGCTGACATCATCCAGTCCTGTGGCTTTACACACTGCCTACGTGCTCTCAGCTCCCAAATTTGTATCCCAAATCTTGACTTCTCTCCTGAGCTCCAATAGTTCACTCAGCATCTTGGCCGCCATGTCTGCTGGACACCTCAAACTCAACTTGTCCAAAACTGAGCTCCTTTCTTCCTGATCTTCCTTTCTAAACTTGCTCCATCCAGTCTTCTCCATCTCAGGAATGATGCCTCCATCCTTCCAGGTGCTCAGTCTCCAAACACTGGTGTCATTCCTGACTCCTCTTTTTCTCTCCTACCTTGTGGACTGTCCATCAAGCGGTGAGGCTTTTACCAGTCCCCAGGTCTCCCATCAGTGGGCTATGGCTGAATAGGAGGGTCAGTTTCAGAGGTGGGGACAGAGAGGCGATCGTGCAATGGCCCAGCACAGACCCTTTCACACTTGCTTGCTTTGTACCACATGCTGCTTGCCCTCAATTGGGCCCAAGGAGACCACAACCTTTGTCAGACCCTGTGTGAAGCCTGAAACAGAGACAGGAGAGGACAGGGGAAGAGGAGGGAAGGAGGGGAAGAGGGGACTTGGCAAGGGAGGGGTTAAGTAGCGTGACATAATCAGGAGGTTGGGAGAGGGTGAGGAGGAAGGTCTCAGGGCAGAAGGCAGAGAAGAGGCAGGGTAGATAGAGAACAACACGAGGCTCAGGAGGGTGTGGGGTAAGTGAAAATTGGGCAGGGAGAAGGGAGTATGACCTTTCTTGGTTATCTCTTCTGGCTGAATCAGACTGACTGGAAGCTGCTCAGAGTTTGAGCCCCTGGAGTCTACCCCGACCCAGGCTTTTTAGCCAAGACAGGACTTGTTGGGAGGACTTGGTCAGTTCACTGTAGTTTTTGGGGTTCAACTCTCAGTCTGCAGACTCATGGCTCAAATGTGGCTCAAGAAGCAGAGTGAGTCCCAGGTGCCAACTGAAGTTCCAGGAAGACAGGCAGCAGCCAACTTAACCAGAGCAGCCTTGTCCTCTGTTGCGCCTCATAACTGAGGGCTTGCCCTGCAGGGCAAGTTGGCTGAGGGCGAAGTCACCACCTATAAACATGATTTGGGGTTTGACAGCAGGTGCTGTGAAGTTCATCAGTGTTGAGGGCTCTCCAACCAGCATGCAGATGTATGCAAATGCTAAGCAAATGGAGGTGCCAAGTGGCTGGAGGGTGCAGAGTGAAGTAAACTGGGGGATGTCAAGGAATGACCTTTGCAGAGCTGGGCCCAGGGGCTCCTAAAGTCCCAGCAAGCTGTGGGGCACATGCAAATAAGATGCAAATGTACACTAGCCCTAGGAACCTCTGCTTGCTGACCATGGGAAAGGAGGCCTTTTAGACCCCCACGACCCAAGGCAAAGCTGGTTCCCCAGGGGCCAGGCTGAGAGGAGGAAAGCTGGGTGGTGCTGGGCTCCTGGTTAATCCAAGATTGACATCACCCGTAGGGGATGGGTGCCTTTTAAGGAAGGTCCAGGCCTCTGGCCCTTGCCCTGCACCTGATGTGGCTTTTGTGCCTTGAGCTGGAAAGGTTGGAGGGAGCCTGGCCTGGGGCCAGGACTGGAGGGTCCTCATCTGCCTCAGGAGAGGGAGGGGCACCCTCTCTGTCCCACCCTCCTGGTCCCCACAGGAGCCATTCCCCTGCTTTCACCCTCAGGCTGAGTCTCTGATGCCACTGCCTCAGAACCTGCTCTGACAGGCTGCCCAGGGCAAATGTCTGCTGGGACCCTTGGGTGTCCTGGACCGCTCTCCTGTGCATTCCGCCCCCAGCATGGGCAGCCAGCTTGCTTCCCTGCAGACCTAAGAGATGGTTCTGGAAGAGCAGTAGCTGCTGCCCCTCCCTGAGCACTTGTGCCCGACTCTGAGCTGAGCCTCATACCCACAGCATCTCCTCTGTCTTCACTGCAACCTTGAGAGGCGGATGCTGTTAGCACCCCACCCCCCATGTTGCTGAGGAGCGTTCTGAGGCTCGGAGAGGTGGGCACCTGTCCCGAGGTCACACAGCTTGTGGGATTTGAAGCTAGGTCTGTCTGACTGCAGGGTTAGGGCGCTGACCCACCCCGCTGGACTGCCCCATCTGAGGCACTTGTTGCTGCACAAGGTGGTCCAAGCTGAGAAGACCAGGTAAGTAGAGGGGTTAGGGTCACTTTGGGGAATGGAGGCAGGGCAGTTCTCAAGGCTCCTGGCTAGACGTGCCTATCCTGGACACCTATCCTGCCCTGGGCAGGTAGATCATGGAGGAAGCACACACCCAGCTGACCTATGCCTAGGAGTGTGCTCATAGCTTTGGGGTGACAGCAAGGTCCAGGCCTCCAGACTCCTCGGCTGGCAGAAGTTATGGGGAAGCACAGTGAGCTGTGTGATCCAGGGGCCCCACCTCCCTGGTGCCTGTGCTATCAGCAGCTCAGCAGGTTCTTTTGGAGGCCTGGAGTGCACAGGGCTGGGCTGGCCCAGGCCCCGTGAGTGGTACGGGGTGCAGCTGGCCAAGGTCTGTTCTGAGCACTTAAAGCATGCCTGCCCTTTTCACTGATTACCTTATTTAACAGTCCTGGTGTGTTCACGTGTGTGTGACGATTCCAGCTTATGTGCTGAAATCTGGGTGAGCTGGGGAGTCAGTTACTGTCACACAAATTTGGGGGAAGGGCAGTGAGCCACCGGGGGTGTTCAGCTTGGGTTCCCAGGAGGCAGAGAACAAAGCTGAGAATGAAAGTTTTCCAGCTTTTTTTTCTTTTCTTGCAAGTAGGCTTCATGAAACTCTGAGTGGATGGTGTCAGAGGTGGAAGGCCCTTGGGGATGGTCCAGGCTGGAGTTCATGCCCGGTTTCTGTGGATGGGCTGTAGGGGTCCATGAGACTCTCAACACACACACAAATGTTGTGCACCCTGTGAGTCTGTCTGGAGCAAGATCCAGAGCTCCATCAGAGGCTCAAGGAGGTCTCAGGCTTAGAAATGGTTGGGAATCTCTGATGCACAGAGGGAAATGAGGCCAGAAAAGGGTTTCCTTTGCCCAAGCTCCCCTAGACCCTGAAGGGCAACACCTGAGTGCCTGGCTCCCAGCCCTGCTCTCTGGGACGCTGTGATCTCACTGTTGCCTCTACACTGACATTCCAGGATGATTTTCTGTGCTCCCAGTCCCCACATATACCCTGCCTTGGACATCCCACCCACTCTTAGATTTGGCTTGTCCTGGGTAGTACTCACATCACCGGTCCCCTATCCTAGCTCTGCCTCATGTTCTTCCATTTCTCGTAAGAGGGCCTGTACTCCCCAGTCTCCTCCCAAATCCACTCAGCTGCCTGATGCCACAGGTGTGGCTGTGGTCACTGTGGGTGCCTGTCTTCCCCACCCCCTGCTCTATCCTGAAGCACTGGGTCGTCCCTTCCCTGCCCTGGCTTCTCCTAGAGCAGAATGGTTTCAACACCAGCTGCCCAATGATGCAGGTCTGACTTCCCTAGACCTTGCCACAGGCCCGTGGACTCCTCATCCCACTGCACATCCCACTGGGGGGCCACCTTCTGAGTGGCTGCTGCCTCCCTCCGTGTGTTTTTGTGTCTCAGTGTGTGTGCGTGTGTGTTTGTGCCCACAGATGCTGTACCGTGTGCTTGCTCACAGACATGTGCACAGGCGTCTGCACCTTTGCATCTGCCCTCTGTCTTACAGAACATGTTGGGCCCTCCAGCTCTTTTCTTGAGCTTTCCACACTCCCTGGCTTGGGTCCCAGCCTGGAAGGCACTTTATGAAGTTATCCCTTTGACAGTCCCGTGTCATTATTCTAAGCAGACACCAGCCTTGTCACTTTCCACCTTTGTGACCCTGAGCATGGTCCTCAACCTCTCTCAGTCTCTGCGTACAGTGGGGATGATGGTAGTCTGTAGGTTTTCATTTGCCAAATATTTAAAAAGTGACCACTGTTTCCCAGGCCCTGTTCTAGGCTCTGGGGGAGACAGCAGTGAACGTGACCTAGTCCCCACCCTCACTGAACTCACCAGCTAGTGAGGGAGATGCGCAGAAAATAAGGAAACAAATGGAAAATGGAGTTTCAGGTCTGCTAAGTGGTGCTTAGCAGACACAGTGCTCTGTGAAGAAATGTGAAAGAGTGCTAGGTACTCAGGGAGGACCTCTCTGAAGAGACAGCATTGGAGTTAAGCCCTGAGTGACAGAAGAGGCAGTCATTTAAAGATCTAGGGAAGGAGCATTCTAGGCCAAGGGTACAGCTGGTGCAAAGGCCCTGAGGTGGGAATGAGCTCAGGGAGCAGAAAGAAGGCCAGTGTGGCTGCTGGGGTGGGGGATGGGCCGAGGGCCGTGAACCAGCTCAGGCAGAGCCTTTTTAGGCCATGCTGAGGCGGCCAGATTGGCGTTGGGAGCTGATGGGGTTACCAATGAGGGAGGGGGTGTGATGTAATTTGTGTTTTCACAACTCACTCCAGCTGCCATGGGGGGAGTGGGGAGGGGGCTAGGGTTGTCATAGGAACACCTGAGACCTGGCCCAACCAGAGTTCCATTACCATCCTGGGTCCCATCTTGGTTGGTGCTGAAAAAGAGGCTGCTCAGCCCAAGGTTATCCCAAGGGCAGTCCACAGAGCCACCGCCTGGAGTGGGGCCTGGTTCTGGCTGAGGGAGGAGGCAGGGGATGTAGCCACTGCCAGCCTGTCATTTGCAGGCATCTCCTTGGCATGGGTGCCCTGTGGCCCAGCTGTCCCCCCATTCCCTGCTCTTGCTGGCAGGGCTGGAAGTGGGCAGGGGCACTGCTTTGGGTAGACGCTTCTGGTGGAGGATTTGAGCCCATGATCTTGTGGGAGGGTCTAATGGAGGGTCTGAGAAATGGGGGCTCATCCTGTACTCCCAGCCCATCCAGGTGCAGAGAGAGGCTGCTCTTGAGGCTCGAGGCAGCTACTCAACCTGTGACCTCAGGCAAAGGCTTTCCTGGTTCCATGCCTCAGTCTTCCCATATGTCAAATGCGGCAGTAGAGAGAGTAGGCTGTAGCTGCCTTTCTCCCTGACCTCTGTAGTGTGTTTGTTCTTCCTTGGATCTCAGCCCTCTTAGCACTCATGACCTTAAGTTCTCCCACCAGCCCTGGGGAAGGAGAGTGGAGGTGATGTCCCCCTTCTGCAGATGGGTTCATAAAGGTCATAAAGGTCAGACGGGACAGTGATGAGTCCCAGGGCACATGGTGATTCAGAGCAAGGATTTGGGGCATCGTTTCACATTCTGCTTGGAAGACCCCCATGTATGCACCTCTCCTTGGGTCCAGCAAGGGGGGGGGGTCCTGGCTCAGCTCTTTCTGGGCTCAGTTGGCCTTTAGCCCAGGCAGGGACTCTGGGCCCCTGCCCAAAGTGGAGCTCAATGTGCCCCTTGTCTGTCCACCCCAGAAGCTGAGGACACGGCCCCATGCCCAGTGTTGGCAGAACCTCCATCACGCTGTCAGCTGCAGGAGGACATGGCAGGGCAGGTAGGGCTAGAGCCAGCCTGAGGCAGCTGCTGGGAGTCGGGGGTGACGTTGGGGCCTCCCAAGAGGTCCTTGATTTGTCCACAACCCTGGCTTTGGGGCTGGTGTAGACTGAGCACCAGGGGAAGCCACTTATGCTCTCAAATGTCAGGCTTCACTGGGAGCTCAGGCAGAGCCCTGGCCAAAGGGGAGGCACTGCACCCTGCCGGGCTCAGCCTCCCTGTGTGGCTATGGGAGCCTGAGGAATCCTGGTGGAATTAGGCTGATGCTCTGTGCCCCAGATCCAGTGCTCACCCATGCCTGTGGGCTAGAAAGCAGACCAGAGGACCAGAACTCAGGCATCAGGCCCATAGACCTCTCCGTCCCTCCTCTTTCCTTTCTAAATGCTTTCCTCCCTGCAAGGAGTCTCAGCTGAGGAGATGACCTCCTGTTCTCCCTCCTCAGCACACAACCTGAGGGAATGGATTGAAATAGCAACTGCAGCAAGGGATTTAGGGCAGACCAGAAAGAATCCCTCACTCAGTGCCAAGCCCCTTGGGGTCTCCAGCGTCCTAGGATCAGGGCCCAGATAGTCTGGAGCCTGGCTTGTCACATTTTTTTTTTTTAAGTCTGTGGAAGTTTTCTTTTTTTAGAGTGAAAATCTTTTTGCTCATACAATCTTCAAAACTCTAGGAGGTGACACTCAGGGGTAGGTGGGCTGAGGCCCCAGATCCCGCATCAGCCCTGCTCTCTTCTACTCCATGTTTGAAAACCAAGGAGCACGTGAACCTTAAGTGGTCCTGTGGTGACAAACCTCCCTCCAATTGCTCAGGAGCCCCCAGAGTAGACTCACCTTCCTCTCCAGGCTCATCTCTATGCAGGAAGTTTCTCCTGGAGTCTAAAACAGTGTTTCCCAAATTTGCCGTATGATAAGAGTAACAGGTCACTATACGCATTCTCCGGAGACTCTGATTCAGGAGGCCTGGGGGAGGGCCTGTATTTAACAAGTTCCTCCAGGTGACACTTACGACCAGGTGAATGTAGGAAGTGTGGGCCTTCCTTAAATCCCCGTCGCTGTACCCACAGCTTGTTCTGCTGCAGCTCAGAAGGCCGACCAGTCACTCTCCTCCTCCAGCCTTTCCTGAACCCCAAGCACCTCTTCTCCAGAGGAGAGTGGGGGTGCTGGGGGAAGCTGAGGCCCGGAGAGAGGAGGAAGGGAGTTCTTGGGAGGGCCTGGTCTGTGTCCTTCCTGGCAGAGGTCACTGGGGGTGGGGTGGGGCAGAAATGGCCACAGACAGAGAGGGCTGAGGCACACAGCCCATCACTCCACCCTCCCACCTGAGATTGGGCAGGAAGCCTCTGGGAAACTGAGCTGGTTCTGATGTGTTTACAAAGGGATGGGGTGGAGGTGGCAGGTAAACTGGGTCTCCTCGTTTTACAGAGGAGAAATAGACCCGGAGCAGGCAGAGGGAAGGGGGTGTTGGCCTGGGGGGAGCAGTGAGGAGTCCCAACCTGGACCCTCACGAGGTCACACAGTGAGTTGGGCTCCCCTGGAGGGCCCCATGGCAGCCTCCTCACGAGTCCCTCTTTAAGGCTGGGTGAGCTCTGGGGGCCAGGTGTCGAAGGGAACCCCAGCTGCCTCAGTCCCCGCGCCACTTCCCTCTCACACAGCCAGAGCGTTGGGCGCTGCGGGGTGGAGGAAGCCCGGCTCTCCGTTGAGACTCCCCGGTGGCGCCGCCCCCGCTCAGCACCCTGGACAGCACCTCGTTCTGCGCCTCGGGATAGCCTCCTCCGTGCCTCACTTTGGTTTCTCTGGGGTGGCCTCTGTTCTGATTGACGTCCTTGCCTCCTTTCTTAACTCTCCCTGTAAAGGCAGACCCTAATCCAGAGCTCTCCATGCACCACTTCTCTGGCTCTTGGAGCCAGGGTGAGGGAACATGGAAAGAGGCAAAGTGGCTGCCTGCTGTCGACCTGGGGTTTTGTTCCCTCACTCACCAGCAGAAAATGAAGTGGTCTTGGGGGAGTCTTGGACCTTTCCCTAGTCCCGCCCAGCCCAGATTTTCCTTAGAGGTTGTGGTGAATTCTGAAGGACACAGCAGAGATACATAAGAAGTAACAGGGAAGGTAGGACTGGAGCACAGTGGTGGCTGGGGGTCAGGGGAGAGGTGAGTGGGGCTGGCCTGAGCAAGGCAGTGAGACTCAGACTCCTCCAAGACTCTAGCTGAGAGGTCCTGGAAAGATCATCTGGGCCCACCTCTTTGTCCTCAGGCAGGCTGCCTGGTGCTGGTTCTACTGGGCATTGAACGCCCAGCACCTGTTCTTTCTGATCCACCCCCTTCTCTCTCCATCTGCTGCCAGGTCTAAAGGAGTCCCTTGAGCAGCCAGCAGGGGGAGAAACAGTGGCTGCCATGGATGAGGATATGCTTCTGTCTGCACTGCCTGGGGAAGATGGTGCCACCTGGGACCCCAGCCTGGAACCTGAGGAGGAACCTGGGGTCCGGAATGGAATGGCGTCCAGTGAGGACCTGAACAGTAGCCACACCAGCCCAGGGCATGCAATGAGGGGCACCCTGGCAGGCACCGAGGGGCATACAAAAGGCCTGGAGATGGCCCTCCATGGCCTCAGCCTTGGCCTCTCCCTCACCAATGGCCTAGCCCTGGGGCCAGACTCAAACATTCTGGAAGACTCTACAGAGCCCAGGCCCTGGAGGGCTGGTGGGCTGGCCGAGGGGGACAATGCCTCCAGGAGCCTCTGTCCAGACGCTGAGGATCCTCCACTGGGGTAAGTGGGAGTCTCAGAATGGGGGTCACCACATTTGCTCCAGTGCTGCATGGCCTGGGCCTTGCCACTTAGCCTTTCTGGTTCTTCTTTTCCTCATACATGAAGTAGGAATTTGATGTCCCTCTTTTGGGAGGATAGAGCTATAAGAGATATTTCAAAAGCCAATATGCCTGTTGTGTCCCCACTCTCAGTGCCCCTAATCACCAGGGGCTGTTTCTTTTTTTAAAAACTTTTTTCTTTTCTTTTTCTTTTCCATTATTGCTTATTACAGATATTGACTATAGCTCTCTGTGCTATACAATAGGATGTTGTTGTTTGTCCATTCTATATATAATGATTTACATCTGTCATCCCAAACTCCCAGCCCATCCCTTCCTCACCCCGCCTTCCACCATGGGCTCTTTCTATGTAGAGCTGGAGGGCCACACTCCCTCCATCCCAGGCTGGGCATCAGAGTTCCAAAATGCCTCGATGTGGGAGGTCATCCGGCCCATCCCTCTGCTTCCTGGAGATGAGAATCTCCCAATTCCACAACTGACCTAAAGAGAGTAGGCTTTGTAGATTAATCTCTGTCAGCTCCTCCTCCCTGAGTGCCATCTGGGAGTTCGATGAGGAACTCCTACTTATCGGAGTAAGTCCTACTTCCTAAGTTAAGCTCCATTTCTATTATCTCCAGCTGCAGGTGGAGAGGCTTGGCATCTTAGAGGTGCCAGTTGGACAAGGAGGGTAGGGATGGTTCAGGGGAATGTCTAGAAGCCCCCAGGGTGAGCTGAGAAAAGAAAGCATATAGAAGGTTTAGTGTGCCCCGCTGTAGGGGCTTCCCTGATGGCACTAGTGGTAAAGAACCAGCCTGCCAATGCAGGAGACATAAGAGAGACAGGTTTGATCCATCCCTGGGTGGGGAAGATCCCTTCGAGTAGAGGATGGCAACCCACTCCATTATTCTTGCTTTGAGAATTCCATTGACAGAGGAGCCTGGCGGGTTATGGTCTTTAGGGTTGCAAAGAGTCGGACATGATTGAAGGGACTTATAATGCACACACTGCTGTAGGCCCTGCTCGGGGCAGGAAGTGTGTAGGAGGTGTGTGAGCATGCATGTGGGGGACATGCATGTGTATGCCTGGCCTGTGTACTGATGCATGCATGACAGTGTGTGAACCTGTTGGTGTGCCTGGCATGTGCATTAGGGGCACATTTGGGTGTGCACGTGGATGCATGGAGCTGGAGTGTGTCTAGGTCTCCAAGACAGGGTCAGATGCCTGCATGTACTGCGTGTGCTGTATGAGGCTTTCCACCTGGGCAGGGCCTAGTGTTGTGTGGGGCCTCGTGAGGTACAGGCAGGGGGCTGGGGCTTGGAGCTGCTGCTTGTGTTTAGGTGGTATAGTTTTGGAGGCTGGCTGAAGGTGGGGCAGATGGGAGTCTGGAGACTGGCCTAATGGTCTTCAAGCCACTATCAAAACTGCCCACAAGTGTGCTTATGTGCATGAGAGGGTGGGGTATGTGGGGGAACCATTCATGGTTCTGACATGGGATGAGCCCCCAAGCGCAGGACTCTGTCTTATTGTTCTAGGACCCCGTACGGGCCTGGCAGAGAGAGCTGCTGGGCAGATTTGGGGTGTCTGCTCTGGCGGCCAGGGCATTGGCCCTTCTCTTCCCTCCCATCTTCCCAGAGGTCAGTAGAGGCAGCTTCCACCCCAGCCCCCTGCTGGGCAGCCTACTTGTGACCCAGTGTGACACTTTCCCCTACTTCCTTTTCTAAATGAGGCCACCCTCTCAACTCCCGTGGGACTGGAGTGGGTGATGGCTGTGGTCTCAGCTTTTCACTCTCAGGTCAGTATTTCTCCAGGAAGCATGCAGGAATCAATTCTCAGGCGTGGTGGTTGGGGGGGGCATGTCCAAGAAGTGCCTTGAGGGGCTGGACCTCTTCTTCATCCTCCAAATATGACTCAGTCTCTGTGAGGTCGCAGGGGTTGGGGGATAAGCAGGACATGGCCAGATCCTCCAGGGGACCAGGGTGTGCTTCTTTGCAAATGGTGGGCCCTAGTTTATCTGAAATGGGCTGGGCTCAGCCTGCTTCTTTCTTTTGCTGTGTTTCTTCCTCTTGCTGTTTCTATCTCTCTCTTTGTCTCTCTTTATCTGTCACTCTCTGTCTGTCTTATTCTGTCTCTGTTTTCTGTGCTCTCTGTATCTCTTTTCTGCCTCATTCTTGTCTCTCTTATTTTTCTTCTTTTCTCTCTCTCTCTCCTTGTCTCCATTTTGATCTCTTTTAGTCCTCTTCCTCGCCTGACTTCCCTGCTTACTTGCGCATCTCCCCAGTGGGTAAGAGGCCTCGCTTCATCTATGTGTGTTGCTCTATTTTAGGTTCTGGGGATACATCAGTGAACAGAATATACAAAAACTCCTACTTTCATGGAGCTTATGGTCTAGTGAGGAGACAGATAGTAAATCATAAAAATAATAGATAATTACATAGTATGTTGGAAAGGGGCAAGTGCCTTGGAAAAAAGTAAGAAAGAGGGGTTGGGGGAGGGAACAGGTCCCAGTTATAAATAGGGCAGTCAGGATGAGAAAGGGATGCGGAAGGCAGGCTGCTGAGGGAAGGGTGCTCTGAGCAGAAGGAACCACTGGTACAAGGGCCTCTCTGGGGGGCAGCACAGGGCAGGGCTTAGGCGGCGGAGTGGGCCTCCAGGCTGATAGGCATCTGCTCATTCACCCAGCACGTCATTCGGGAAGGCTTAGAGGATCTCCTGTGTGCTGGGTGCTCCCTGGCCTTGTGTGTGGTGGGGGAAACAGGTGTCAATAGGGGAGTAAACAGAAGGCTACAGGCTGAGAGGGGTTAGGAGGAGATAAAGGGGCACCCTGAGGATAGACATTAATGAGGGGCCACTGTGGTGGGTGGTCTGGGCCTGCCTCCCTCAGTCTCTCTGAGGAGGTGACATTAAAGCAAGGCCTGGGCAGCCACGCTAAGAACCACCCAGGCTGTGGGGACAGCAAAATTATGACCCAGTGAGACGCTAGCTGTGATGGGGAGCCTGGAAGGAGGAGCCCTGCCCCTTTTCTGGGCCTGGACTCTTGCAGGAGCGAGAGTCTCACACTCATTCATTTAGATGAATGATGCCTCCTGGGGGCCAGGCCTGGTGGGCACTGGGGGGCAGGGCTGTGCCTGTCCTTTCAAGCTGTACCCCAGTACGCAGCCCAGCATCTGGCACCTGTGCTTAGTAAGGGTTGGCTGAGAGAATAAACAGGACCTGATCCCTGCCGGCTCCCCACACCCAGGGAGTGCCTAGACATGGATTGGTGCCATCCTAGCACCTGTAAGGGGCCATCTGGCAGGACGGTGACTGGGCCCCGCATCCCACAGGCCGGGTGGCCCTGGAGAGCCAGACGTGCGAGACGGCTTCAGCGCGACGTTTGAGAAGATTGTGGAGTCGGAGCTGCTGCGGGGCACCCAGTACAGCAGCCTGGACTCCCTGGACGTGCTGAGCCTCACGGACGAGAGCGACAGCTGCGTCAGCTTCGAGGCCCCTCTCACGCCCCTCATCCAGCAGCGGGCCCGGGACAGCCCTGAGCTGGGAGCGGGCTTGGGCACTGGGGACATGGGGTCTGAGGCGGACATGGGAGCAGCCGGTGGCGGTGGGGCGCTCGGCAGCCCCCTGCGGCGCTCCATCTCCGGCAGCCGCTCCGAGAATGTCCTGAGCCGCCTGTCTCTCACGGCGGTGCCCAACGGCTTCCATGAAGACGGACCCCTGGGCCCACGCGGGGACGAGGAGGATGATGATGAGGAGGAGGAGGAGGAGGAGGACACAGACAAGCTGCTGAACTCGGCCAGGTGAGGCAGGGCCCGGGCTGGGAGCTGAGAGAACTGTGGAGCAGATGGGGAAACCGAGACCCAGAGGAGGCAAAGTGAGTCAGGATAAGCCAGGGCTCGTAGTGAATGGCCCTCTGCAAGGTCTCTGCGTCCACCCTCTGCACACAGACCTCCCACCCCCAGCCTGAGGTTCCATCCTGCCCTTCTGGTCTTTCCAGCCCGGGTCGGGTCAGGGAGCTGATCATGAATGGTTTCCTCTGAGGGTTTTTCTGGAAGTTTAACTTGATTCTGTTCTGATGCAGTGGAGCTTCTTTCCCTGGTCTTGGGAGACCTTCCAGCCCCTGCCCAAGGGTCTCTGAACCCCTCATCCCCACCCCACCTTTCCTCTTCAGCGACCCCAGCCTGAAGGATGGTCTGTCGGACTCGGACTCAGAGCTGAGCAGCTCGGAGGGGCTGGAGTCTGGCAGCACAGACCCATTGGCCAACGGGGGCCAGGGCGTCAGTGAGGCTGCCCACCGGCTGGCACGCCGGCTCTACCACCTGGAGGGCTTTCAGCGCTGCGACGTGGCCCGGCAGCTGGGCAAGAAGTGAGTTGCATCTCCATCCCCCACCCCAAGCAAACCCCATGTCTTCGTCAACCCAAGGGGGTGTGGTGACTTCCCTCAGGGGTGTCTAGTGCTGGGGGCTCCCAACAGTCCCCAAGAACTGCCACTGTCCTCATTCTGGGCCTTGCCCTAAATCCGTTTCCTTTCTGGGCTGCCTGGGTGAGGGCCTCTGCTCCTAGGGAGGGGAGGTAGGGTTGGGGGGCCCCTCGGGGCTGGGGGAGTGGCATGTGGCTTGTGGTGGTGGGGCCGTGGTGGAAGGCAGCAAGGACGGAGTAGCCAGGCAGGGTCTCGTGGGTGAAATAATGGGGCCAGGGAGGGAGGGGCAACTGGTCTGAACAGGGACCGCCTGGGACCCCGGAACTGGGGGAGGGGGTCCTGACCCTCACTGAGCGCCACTCACTGTCTGTTGGGACCAGCTGAAGAGGGGGAGCTGCCTACATACAAGCCCCGGTCTTTGGATTCAGGGAAGGGAAGTAGCCAGGTTGAAGTTCTGGGGGGTGGGGGACAGTCAGCTGAGAAGTCAGTCGGTGTGTCATGAGCAGGTCTGACCACCAGCATATCCCCCTGCCTTGTCCTCCTTGCCTTGTTCTCCAGAGGGGCCCTCACACCCACATAAGCCTTCAGGTTGCACAGAGGCAGGCCTGGCCTCCAGAGAGGGCTGCTCCCAGGCTAAGAGAGGCAGCCCAGACTCTAGATCCCAAGTTAGAGTTGACGGGGCCTTGGGCCACAGGGGGGTCCTGCGGATGCCCTCCTTCTCCCCACTCCTGCCTCCTCCACCCTCCGTAGCCTCCACAGCACTCCTGCCTGGGCCTTCCCCCAAATCACGTTGCCTGCACCCTCACCTCTCCCACTGGGCTAGAGCCCCCCAACCTAATGACATCCTCCATCATTAAAGTTGATCCCCACCCTCCGCTGTCTTTTCAACCACTTTGTCTTCATGAGTTTTCCCATCAGGATTTAATTGTGCTTAACCCTCTCCCATCTGAAACAAAAATCCTTCCTCAAATGTACTTTCTCCCTCTGCCTCTTCACAGCCAACATTCTGTCTTCTGCTCTGGGTGGCCTCTGTCCCCTCCCCTTCTGCTCATTCAGCATCTCCAGGTCGGCTTCTTCCCTGTCCCCCACTGCCCTACACAAGCTCCTCTTGCTAGAGTCAGTAGCAGCCTGGTGTCTGAATATAGTGGCCTCAACTCTCTCCCCTTCAACAGCCTTGACACACCCGCTACTCCTTTCTTCTTCTTCAATTAAACTTTCAATGATGAAAATTTCGAGCACACACGAAAGCAGAGAAGGCAATACCTTAAACCTCCTTGTACCCATTATTCAGCTTCAAAGTTCTCAACATTTTTTATTCTTGTTTGATCTCTTCCCCCCACAGCTTCCCCTCACACTTGCTGGAATATTTTAAACCATATTTCAGACTCTATCATATGATCCATAAATATTTGGTATGTGTCTCTAACTGATTAGGATTTTTTTTAGATAGTGATAATTTCTGACAAAATTCCTTAGTATCTCTAGCATTCAGTCAATGTTTAATTTGCTCTGGTTATCTCAAAAATGTTTGTTCAAATCAGCACACAAATAAGGTCTTTGATTACATTTGGCCAGTGTGTTTCTTAGGTCCCTGGTGGCCAACAACAGTTGCCAGGCCCCCTCCTTTTGGTAATGCCATGTATTTGTTGAAGAAACAAAACCATTTGATGATGCCACGTATTTGTTGATGAAACGGGAGGGAGAGCTTGGGGCTTGATTGGACTGAGGTAGAAATATGTTCTCTCTTTTGGCAAGAATTCATCCCTCCAGTCTTGAAATTCTCTTGGCCTCCAGGACACCACACCCTGCCGCTGTGGCTACTGTCTTTCTCCTGCACTGGCTGGCTGTCTCTTCGGCCCACCCTGAGAGGGCCTCTCCTCAGGTCTCTGGGCTGGGTCTGCTGGCCTGTCTGAGCCCTTCCTACAGGCGTGTCCCCCTTCCTACTCTTACCAGTTAGGGTCAGACAACTCTCATGTGGATGCTTCCAGACCCACCTGTTGTCCTGGGCTCTGGGCACCACCCCAGGGGCTACTTGATCATGTCCCACACCAACTCCATCCCTCCCCATGTCTTGTGGATTCTGCCTCGGAAACAACCCTCCTCCCCCGCTTCCATCTCTCTCGTGGACGGCTCCTACAGCTCTCAGTGGATCTCCACTCTGCAGGCAGTTTTCCAAATACAGATCTCACCCTCTCATTCACCTCCTGCTTCAAAATCTTCCAAATCAAGTCTTGATCCTTGCCTTGGCCCAGGCCCAGATCCCTGCCTCATCTCTTTCTGCCCCCATTCCTGCTCTCTAGCTCCTGCCTCATGGCCCTGCTGGTAGCTTCCTGGACAGTGTCCTCTACTAGGGACACTGTGTATCACCCCACACCCTACTCCCTTCACCTGGCTGGCTCGTACTTTTCGGAAGGTATCTCATGAGACATCAGCTCCTCCAGGAAGCCTTTTTTGACGCTCTTACACTCTGGCCCACTGGAGAAGGAAATGGAAACCTACTTCAGTATTCTTACCTGGAAAATACCGTGGACAGAGAAACCTGGCGGGCTATATAGTCCATGGGGTTGCAGAGAGTCGAGCACACCCTGGCCCAAGGTTGAACTGTCAGAGTCCAGTTGGCCAGCAAGGGAGGCAGCAGGGGGATGGATGGACAGGTCTGGGTGGGTGTGTCAGGGTCCCCAGGGGCCCAGTGCCCATGTGCCCCCACTGTTTGCTGTGCCCTGCTTCTAATGGCCACCCCTTGCTCTCCTGGCAGCAACGAGTTCAGCAGGCTGGTGGCTGGGGAGTACCTCAGCTTTTTTGACTTCTCGGGCCTGACTCTGGATCGAGCGCTCAGGTCAGTGCGGCTGGGCTGGGCAGTGCCCGCAGGCGATACATCTGGATCCTCTTGGCAGCCCTAGTGTGGGCTTGCGGTGCAGCCTTGGGCAAGCCCTCTTGAGCCTTCTGGGGAGGCTGTGGGGAAGGGCCCTGAGAGCAGCAGAGTGCAGAGGCCCACTGAGTGCTGGCTCACGGGGGGCACTGCCAAGGTGAAGGTGGGAGTGCAGAGGTGACCCTTCAGGAGGCATAGCCTCAACACACCCTGCTGACGGCGCCTTAGTGACACCCCTGTGAGGTGGGCGGTACTGTCCCATTTACAAGCAGAGAAAGTGTGGGCCAGTTCCCTGCGGCCACTGAGGGAGGACATGGTCAAAATGACATTGGACATGGTCAGTCTGATCTCATGTCCTTTTGGTGTTTGGACCCGGGGAGTAGCCCTCAGGAAGGGCAGGTGCAGGCCCAGGGAGCAGAGGGCAGGCAGCGGGAGGATGAAGCCCGGTGTCACTGGACCTGCAGCAGGGCCAGCAGGGAGACCGCAGGCCAGAGCCCTCGCAGGTGGGAATGGCGGACTCAGACTCTGAGCCGAGGGATGGGTGGTCCCTGTGTGTTATATCTGTTTACCTCCCATGTGTCTCTCATACTTTTAGAAACCGTATTTTCCCTTTATTTTCTCTGTTTCCGTTGGGATCTTTTCTATTGACCTGCTTCCAATTCACTTATTCTTCCTCTGTTTCTCATATGCTGTTAAACCCATTTATTGAGTTTTTACTTTCTATTGTTTTATTTTTCAGATCTAGAGTTTATATTTTGTTAAAAAACTTTTTTTTGGTAGGTTCTAAATCACTGCCTTATTGTGGTGAAGGGGCTTGCGTAACTTGATGAAGCTATGAGCCATGGCTTGCAGGGCCACCCAAGAAAGCCCAGGTCATAGTGGAGAGTTCTGACAAAATGTGGTCCATTGGAGGAAGGAATGGCAAGCCACTCCAGTGTTCTTGCCTCGAGAACCCCATTCACTGTATAAAAAGGCAAAAAGATATGACACCGTCACCGATTCAATGGACATGAAGTTGGGCAAACTCCAGGAGAGAGTGAGGAGCAGGGAGACCTGGCGTGCTGCTGTCCATGGGGGTCACAAAGAATTGGACATGACTTAGCGACTGAACAACTGCAACAATTCTTTAGGGGGAGAAGTCCTCATCCTTTCATTTATATTTGCTTACTTTCTCCATCTTTCCCTCTCTTTTTGGGAACATATTATTCACAGTTAATATTTGAAAGTCCTTTTCTGCTTACCATGGTATCTGTGTCATCTGAATCATCTGTATCTGGTTCTGTTGTTTTTCTCTTGCTTTTCCATCATGTATCCTATTTCTCTGTGTGCTTAGTAATTTTTTTATTAGATGCTGTACGCTGTGCATAGAATTACAGCAGCTCTAGATCATTATGTGTTCCTCCAGGGGGTGTACCTTCTTGTCTAGGCAGCTAGAGAACAGGGCGGGTACAATCCCAGTCTATCCAGGGCTGAGCTGGGGAACAGCCGCTCTGAAGTTTGGTAAGGCTCAGAGTTCAACCTGATCACAGGGCAAGGGCTTCAGGGCTTTCCACTGGGAGCCTGGTGTGTGCACTGGGGCTCTCCCTTTGGTGGGTCCTAAATTTCAGTTTTGTCTCCTCAATGCGGCAAGCCTGTGCAAAAACCAAATCTCTCTGAGAAGCAGAGAGGCTTTCTACTTAGCTTTTTAGCATACTGCCCCTTCCATCTTTAGACCTTGGCAAATATCTCACAGGGAAAACTGGTCACATGTTTATAGCCCCTGAAGTCTCTCCAGCTCCGTGAAGCCATTGAATGTTCTGCCTCAACCCTGTGTCTGTAATCGGCAGTGTCCCTGGGGAGAACTGCAGATCGGCCCACCTCCCTGAGTTCTCTACCTCATGGGATCTTGGTCCCATTGGTGTCTGTTGCATCAGCGGTTTTCTGATAGCTTAAGAGAGATGTATTCTGTCTGGCATTTTTCACTGTTCTCAGTGGAAGTGTTTTTCGGCTGGCAAGCTGCTCTATCCTGAGCTGAGTCAGGTTCACACTGGATGATCTAGCAGGGAAGGTGTTTGGTGGGTCGGCTTGCAATCAGAGGCCTGGGTGCTGGGCTGGAGGACCTTGAACATACAGCCCAATAGATTAAGACTCGACTACACAGGCCCTGGGGAGCCACAGCAGCTGCTGAGTGTAAAGCAGGGTTTTGGGAGGCAGTGGTGGCAGCACTGTGTTGGTGGCCTTTGATCCAGAGGCTCCTGAAGAGGATCACGTGGGAGAGGATGAGGCCTGAAGTTGGGCCACAGGGCTCGAGGAATGATTGGTGTGAGAAGCACAGAGGATAGAGCAGAAGAGCTGGGGATGCCAAGATGCAGAGAGAGAAGGGGGTAGGCAGCAGTGAGGCTGATGCTGGGGAAGGCCTGAGAGTGTGGTTGGAGCTTGGTGAAGACCTCCGAGGAAGGGGTGTTTGGGCTGGGGAGCCCAAGCTAGGATGAATGGCTCATAGGTAGGACAGGCTATGGTTGGGTTGGGGCATGGTGTTAGTGGAGTGTGAGGAGAAGAGGGAGGGGCTGGATGCAAGGAAGAGAACAGGGATAAGGAGAGACAGAGAAAGGAGGAACAGGAGAGATAGAGAAAGAAGGACCAGAAGGCGGATGGAGTGTTTTTATATAGCTGTTGACTGACTGGGATTGAATCAGAGAGTGGTTTGCAGTTTTCCATGCTTTGGGAAACCTCCGGAGGTAAAGACTGGCCAAAATGGGTCTCACAGGTCCCAGGGTGCCTTAGAAGTAGTTTGAGAGAGGATAGAGTAAAGTGGGCATAACAGAAGCCAAGCGAACTGTAGCAAAATTGGGAACAAGCTAGTCTCATGAACCCAGGACAGATAGAGGCCCAAACTGTCTCAGCCTCCTGTTTTCCTTCCCAAGGAGGGGTGTGCCTAGGCCCCAGGTGAGGGACCCCAGGCCCATCTCCTGGCCCCTCTGGTTTTGGTATCCTCTGCCAGGGACCCCTGAATGCTGGTGACCTTTGACTTTTGGCCTTGAGGGGAACTCAGAGCTGCTCAGCAGAGGAGGCTCAGACTTGGGATTGGGGAATAGAGGGGGCTAGGGTGGTTGGGCCTGGGGCCATCATGTGAAGGGTTATGCATCTGGGAAGGGTGGAAGGGCTGAGGGAGAGTGCTCCGGGGGAAGCAGTGTGGACGGTCTGGGCCCAGCTGTGGAGGAGGGAGTGAGGTGTGGAGTGGAGGCTGGCACTGAGGTGTTGGTCAGCCTTTGTTTTTCACAATCTGCCCCCTGTCTCTTTCCGAAAGGGCCCTGGAGGATGATGAGGGTTGAAACTCCCCACTCCAGAGGCTGTCGGGGGGCTCAGGATTTCTTCCTGGGCCCAGATGCTGGGGCTCTGGGGCCTCAGCCCCCTCAGGCAGGCTTGGGTGGTGTGTGTGAGGGGTGGGGGCTCCTACCTGGAGTGAGGATTCGGACAACTCAGGGGTCTGGGAGGCCTTCAGCACCCTTGCATTGCCCTCCAGAACTTTCCTGAAGGCCTTCCCACTGATGGGGGAGACGCAGGAGCGTGAGCGGGTCCTGACGCACTTCTCCCGCCGGTACTGCCAGTGTAACCCTGATGACAGTACTTCGGAAGGTACGCCTCACCTGGTGCCCCGACACCTCACCCCACACCCCTGACGCCTCACCCTGTGCCCCTGATGCCTCATCCCATGCCCCTGACGCCTCACCCCACACCCCTGACGCCTCACCCCGTGCCCCTGATGCCTCATCCCATGCCCCTGACGCCTCACCCCATGCCCCTGACGCCTCACCCCGTGCCCCTGATGCCTCACCCCACACCCCTGCCCCCCAGCTGGGCTCTGGCTTCTTCCTACCCTTGATCCACCTGCCACTTCTGTCCTGCTCGAGAAACAACAGTGAAGGCATGATGGCGTGTGGCAGGGGGACGGTCTTCTGGAAAAGGCACCTCCCAACTGTCTGGCCTGGTGTCAGTCCTTGTGCGCGAAGGTCCCCTGGGCCCCCTGTGCCCTGAGTCAGTCCTCTGCGTCCTCCTTCTCTGTGTTCCCTGTCACAGTGCTGATTGCTGGTGTGGGGGGAGTCCTGGATCCGGCACCCTCTTGTCCCATGGGTGGACCTGCATCCCAGGAACTGGGGGGCTAGGCTGGTTATTAGAGGAGACATGGGCCTTGGAAGGGTTATAGCCTGGGACCCAGAGCCTTTCCTGGGTATGAGATTCAAGGTGAGTTTGGCCATAGGAGGCAGGAATCTGGGCTAGAACAGACCCAGGATGGTCAGGTCCCCCACTAAGGGAAGAGTGTTTCCTGACCTGGGGTGGGGGAGTGGCTCTGATGCTGTAGAGGGGTGGGGCATGGAGGATCACGCAGGCCCTGGGCCCTGACATGCGGTTGGCAGGTGGCTGGCCTCTTCCAAGAACTGAAGGCTGGCTTTGGCAGGAGATGAGTGGGTGGCTGTGGTTGAGAAAGAGCTAGGTGCTCACACTGAGGGTGCCTCTATCTCTAATTTAGATGGGATCCACACGCTCACCTGTGCCCTGATGCTGCTCAACACGGACCTGCACGGACATGTGAGTTGGGGGGGTGCCGAACCGGGTTAGTGTTCTCTCATTGACTCATCCCAGGTTGTCTGAGGGCCAGCCCTTTCTCCAGCCTCCTTCCTGAGACCTCTCACTTGCTGGCCCATGTTTCTTTAGCAGACCTGGGAGTCAGGCCACTTGGCTTCTAGACTTGGCCTTACTCTAGTTTTATCCACTTGAGACCTGCCTAGGTGCTCACCCCCAAGCAGGGCCATAAGAACAACTGAAGTACACAGGAATTTAAGATGTGCCAAATAAGATATGTGCCCCTAGCCGTGTCCGCGCCAGACGTTGCTAAAAGATCACCTGCTCTTCCTACCCCTCGTGACTGCAGCCCTGCTGAAGGGCCGTGCCCCAGGCAGCCCCTTCCCCTCAAATGGTAGGTTGCCATCAAGAGGCATTTTCATCACCTCCATCCCCCACTAGGCAAACGGAGAAGTGATGGGGGGGTACCCCAGGCTGTGAGCCTGGGCATCTCAGTGCTGCTTGTGGCTCAATAACTCCTTCTTCTTTCCTCTGTCTGCTCCGGGGACCCCCTCTCTGGGCTCTCTTGCCCTCCCTCAGGTGGTAAGTGTAGCTGGTGGTCTGCATGCCCTGTGAGCTTAGACCCCCCCATCTCCATCCTCCCCTTCTGTGTCCCCCATCACCCCGTCTGGCCTCACTGATTACCGCCCTGTCATTGCTCACCCTGGGGTGGTCAGAGCACCTCTGCTGGATTGGGGATATTTCAGTGACTCATGGGAATAATAGGCCCATGAGAACAGTTCCAGAGGTAACCAGGTTCCGCTTCCATCTGGTTCTGGAGGTAACCAGGAAAGTCCAGGACACTTAGAGTGGAAGAAGGAGCTGGGAGAGACCCAACTTCAGATTCCACTCTTGCCTCCAGGTGGCACCTCTGTGACCCGGGGCAAGACTCCAGCACTCTGAGTCTCGGGTTCTACACCTGTGAGGTGTGAATGATGATTTCCCCATAGTGTCCTGGGGAGGGCTGGGAGAGGTAGCACCAAGTGTCAGGGTCTGGTGCTTAGTAAGGATATTTATTATGAATAATATTATTACATAATCATCATCATCATATTCATCATTAATATTAGAATTTAAATGATGGAGAGTCTGAAGGCCCAGCCTGCAGATTCCTAGAGTATTAAGAATATGAAGGACCTGCCCTGATGGCAGCCTGAGCAGGCGTGGGTACACTGGGTGCCTGGCCTGGGGAGAGTGAGAGCCTCGATGGCCTTGGCATGAAGAGTAGTTGTGTGACAGCTTCGGTTTTGTCTGCCGGGGCTGTCAGCCTGAGTGTGGAACGGGAGAGAAGACGTGTGGATTCCATGGAAATGTCACCAGAGTTAATGCCCACTAATGGGCTGATGCTCCTCCAAGACTGCTTACTGTTTGCAGAGAGCAGGTGTCACTGGCCTACCCTAAAAGGAGCTTTAAGCACACATTCCTCTTCCCATCCCTACGCTCAGCAGGGCCGAGGGCCATCTCAGGACCCGGTCACTGCTGTGTTAAGCCCCGGGTGCCTCTTCCCTTGATTGAGAGCTGCTAACAAGGGCAGCAGTCAGTGAACCCCAAGTTGAGAATATTCTTGAGCTTGGTGGGCCCTAACTGCCCATGGCACCACCTTCTGCCTGAAGTTGAAGAGAAACATTACTACCTTCATATATTAGACGTGGGTGCAGTAGGATTGTTCATACTCGCAGCCAACAGACACTGAAGATCCGTTTCTTTCTCAAGACAGTATTGCAAAACACCAAAAGCAAGAGTTCTGAGTTGTAATCCTCTTTATTTCTCACATGACAGCGTGTGAGTTGAGGTGAGTTACTGCCTTCCCTGAACCTCAGTTCCCCGTGAGTTACTGACTTCCCTGAACCTCATTTCCCCTGTGAAATTTAAGGAGACAGCAATTGTAGAGCGTTTAGCCCAGGACCAGGCCATTGCCGTCACTGGGAGCTTTCCCGGAAGTGGCAATGCCTGCTTGTGCTCACCCCATCCCTCCCTCTTCTCCTGCTGCCGTTGTTCCACAGAGACTCAGTTCCTGGTGGAAGGTGGGGATCTCAGGAATGTGGGGCCTGCTAGGGCCCCCAGAAGTGGCTTTGGTCAGAGCGGGAGCCAGCATGGGGACTGGCAGAGGGAGTTGGTGCACACTCCCAGATGTGCACAGCCTAGTGGAGGAATTGGGAATGCCGGACTCTAGGGCCCGACACCTTCTGCGTTCCATAAATGAGAAGAAAAGAGAACCCCTGCCTCAGGGTGCCTACCTTCTAGTTAGAGGAGATAGAAAATAAACAAGTCAACAAGTGATTACAAATAGTGATAGGTCTATGAAGGGAATCAACAGGCGGGTGTGATGGTGGCTGGACTGGGGCTCAGGGAATGCCTTTCAGAGGAGGTGCAATTGGGACAGAAACCTGCAGGCTCAGCAGGAGCCAGTCACGGAAAGACCAGGGACAAAGTCTCCTAGGCAGAGGGACCAGTTTTTCATCTTTTGGCTATTGTGAACAGTGCTATGAACGTTGGTATACAGGTTTTTAAAATTTTTAAATTATTTTTAAACTGAATGAAAGATTGTTTAAATTCTATAGTGCTTACAATTTCCCGAAGTTTCCCATGCATGACTTCATGTAATCCCATAATAACCTTTTTATCTTCCTACCCCTCCCCCTTCTTGGTAACCACTGGTTTATTCTATCTGTGAGTCTGCTTCTTTTTTTGTTTTATTCACCGGCTTGTTGTATTTTTTAGGTTTCACATCTAAGTGATATCATATAGCATTTGTCTTTCTCTTTCTGACTTGTTTTACTTAGCATAAGTTTTTGTTTGAGAATCTGCTGTCAGTTCTTTTGAGTATATACCAAGGAATGGATTGCTGGGTCCAATGGTATTTTTGCGTTTAACTTTTGGAGGACAGTAAAACTGTTTCCATAGTGGCTGTTGAATCCAGGAAGGAGGTGATGGTGGCTTGGGCTGACAGGGCAGTGAACATGGGTAGAAGGGACAGATGAGAGAGATCAGTAGAGGATGAGCCTGACAGGACTTGATGATGGGCTGATCAGGGAGAGGGGGAAGGATGGCTTCAACATCTGGCTCGATGGGGGTGCTATTTCCTGAGATGAGAAGGGAAATTCTGTGGGTGGGTGGAAGGTGTGGTGAGTGGGAGAGCTGGGGCTCCAGCCCCATTTCTGACATACTGTGTTTGAGATGCCTATCGGACATGAACATGGGTGTTGCCAAGGAGGTGGTGGGATAAATGAATCTGGGATCCAGAGAGTGATGGGGTGTGGACAGTGACAAGGTCGCTGTCGTCCTAATGGAATGAAAACCATGGGACTGGCTGAGTGCCTCAGGGAGAGAGGCAGGTTGGTGACCCATTGTGGGTCATGGCCTTATTTAGAGATCAAGCAGAGCAGAAGGAGACACTTTGAAGCAGCCATGGTGATGGGCGGAAAACCAGGAGTGTGTGGTGTCTCGGAAGCCAAGAGAAGAAAAGTGTTTCAAGGAGAAAGAAGTAGCCAACTATATAAAAGGCTATCATGAAGTCAAGAAAGACAAATACAGAAAAACAGCCTTTGGGATTGGAATGGCCATTGGTGGGTCATTGTCATTGGATGGTCAAGGTCATTGGAGCCCTTTACAAAAGTACTTTAGGTGGAGTCGGGAGGCCAAATGCCAGGATGGAGTGGGTGGAGGTGAGGATAGGAGGTGAGGAAGTGGAGGCTGTGGAAAATTCTCTTGCAATATTTGGCTTTGAGTGGGATCCTGAAGTAAGCCACTGGTTGGAGGGGTCTAGCAGGAACTTTTTTTTTTTTAAGTTGGAGTATAATTTCTTTACAATGTTGTGTTAGTTTCTGCTGTATAATGAAGTGAATCAGCTATATGTATGTATATATCCTTTCCCTCTTGGTCCTCCCTCCAACCTCCCTTCGCCATCCTACCCATCAAGGTCATCGCAGAATACTGAGCTGAGCTCCCTGTGTTACACAGCAGATTCCCAGCAGCTGTCTGTTTTACACATAGTAGTGTATGTTAATACACTAATCTCCTAATCTCCCAATCATTCTAATCTCCCAATTCATCCTGCCCTTTCCTTCCCCCTCTGTGTCCACATGTCCGTTCTCTATGTTTCTGTTCCTGCCCTGCAAACAGGTTCATCTGTACCGTTTTTTTAGATTCCACATAATATGTGTTAAAATACAATATTTGTTTTTAGGAGGGACTGTTTTAAATCTGACTAGGGTGTTGTGTATATGCCATTAGGATCTACTAGGCAGGCAAGGAGAAACTATGATGCAGGAGAGAGAAGGGAAAATCGAAGCTTTCTTCGAGATGAACAGCAGGGCATAGATGGAGATTGGCCTTAGCTGGGAGTAAGGAAAGCTCATTCCTCATGACAGGGTGAACTGGAAGGGAAGGATGTCAGAGGAGGGTGAGCTTAGCCTTCATCAAGAGAGGATGGGGGCTTGGGTTAGACTTGGAGATGGAGACTAGGAGAGATATTACAGATGTACTGTGGATGTGCAGTCACTAGCATGGTTGATGGAGTCAATGTCGGGGTGAGAGCGGGAGGTCTCTAGGATGAGGCCAGGAGAGGGGGGAGGAGATGGTGGGAGAAGCTGCGCTATGAATCTCCAAGCTGAAACAAAGATAAATTGTTTTGCAAGAAAACGTTAATTTTTCTCACACTTGGGCTGCTTGAGGTTTAGCAGTGGGAGTGCTGGGGAGGTGGGTTGGGCCAGATGATGGAGGACTTGAGGGACAAATGCACGGGTCGGCATACTATTCTGAAGACCGGCAGCGGCGGGAAGGCTCTGCCCATTCTCATATGGTGAACAAGCCTCATATATTAGAACTTTGAAGGAGCACAGAGTACAGCTCAGGTTTAGTCTCGATTTGCAAATAGTGATGAGGGTTTTCTTGCCCACGAGACTTTTGACTGGTCCCGTCCCTTGCTCTGAAGGATGACATCTACTTTCTTTCTGCTTGGCCTGTTTCATTCTGCTTTGAGAGGGGGGAAGACTTAAAGACAGGCTGGGATTGTTCTGACCTCAGGTAAGTCACACTAGACCTGCAGAGAAGGCCTTGGAATGGGGCTGTGGCCTGCCCAATCATAATTCCTTTCTGATTGGAAACAGAGACTGTGGGAACAGATTTTCAGGTCAAGGTCAGGGTTGGAGGCCCTTTTGATCCAAATATTGGTGGGAGGAAGGGAGGAACTGAGAACTTGGAGGTCCCAAATCATCCACATCAGTTTGGCTTTGGAGTGTTCTGGGCATGTCTGTCTTTCTCTCCACCTTTTTTTCTGTCCTCCCTCCTCCCTTCCCTTCCTCCCTTTCTTTCCCTCTCCCCTCCCATTGCCTTCCCTTCTCTTCTGTCTCTCTTTTCCCTTTCTGGTATATATCTTTTGGCCTGGTGGGTGTTGTTCATTTACCCAGTATGATTTTACTTCTTTGCAACTGATTGTCTTACTTTGTCATCCAGAGAGAGATTGATCTTAGTAGCTGTTTCGCATGGACTTGAAAGTGTATTCTGCAGTTGTTTATTGTAATGTTCTATATGTGTTGATAAGGTCAAGCCTTTTAACTATGTTGTAAAAATCTTTTATATCCTTAATGATTTTTTTATTGTGGTAAAATGTATAAGACATAAATTTACCATTTTAACCAGTTTAAGTTGTGCAATTCAGTGGAATTAAGTACATTCACACAGTGTGCAACCATCACCGTTCTCTGGTTTCAGAACTTTTCATCACCCCAAAAGGAGACCTTGTACCCATTAGCAGTCACTTCCCATTCTCTACTTCTTCCAGCCCCTGGCAACCACTCATTTGCTCTCTATCTCTATGGACTTGCCTCTTCTGGATATTTAATGTGAGTGGAATCATACAGTACATAGCCTTTCATATCTGGCTTCTTTCACTTACTGTTATGTTTACAAAGCTCATCCATATTATAGCATGTGCCATAATTTCATTTGTTTTTATGGCCAAATAATGTTCCATTGAATGGATATGCCACATTTCGTGTATCCATTTGTCTTTTAACGAATATTTGGATTATTTCCACCTTTTGGATATTGTGAATAGTGTTCCTCTGAACATTTGTATACAAGTTTTTGTTTGAGCACCTGTTTTCAATTCCTAGGAGAAGACCAGCTGCATCATATGGTTATTCTATGTTTAGCTTTTTGATGAACTGTGAAACTTCCTTAGTGGCCGGAACGTTTAGAAATCCCACTAGTAATGTATAAGGGTTTCAATTTCTTCACCTCCTTGCCAACACTTCTTTTCATTCTTTTCTTTTTTAGTGATAGCTGTTCTAGTCAGTATGAAGTGGTAACTCATTTTGGTTTTAATCTGCATCTCCCTAATGACTAATGATATTGAGAATATTTTCATGTGCTTCTGGCCATTTGTGTATCTTCTCTGGTGAAATGTCTATGCAAGTACTTTGCCACTTTGGGAGGGATATATAATTATTATTTAAAATTGTGGTAAAATATTAAAAATCATGGTAAAATATGCATAATATGAAATTTACCATCATTGCCATTTTTATGTGTAGTTTACTAGTATTAAATCTATTTACATTGTTGTGCAACAAATCTCCAGAACTTTTTCATCTTCGTAAAAAGATTTAACTTTTTCTTTTTAATTTATTTTTTAATTGAAGGATAATTGCTTTACAGAATTTTGTTGTTTTCTGTCAAACCGCAACATGAATCAGCCATAAGTATACATATATCCCCTCCCTTTTGAACCTCCCTCCCATCTCCCTCCCCATCCCACCCCTTAGGTTGATACAGAGCCCCTGTTTGAGTTTCCTGACCACACAGCAAATTCCCGTTGGCTATCTATTTTACACATGGTAATGTAAGTTTCCATGGTACTCCTTCCATACACCTCACCCTCTCCTCTCCTCTCCCCATGTCCATAAGTCTATTCTCTATGTCTGTTTCTCCATTGCTGCCCTGTGAATAAGTTCTTCAGTACCATTTTTATAGATTATGTATATAAATACAATATTTATCTTTCTCTTTCTGACTCACTTCACTCTGTAAAATAGATTCTAGGTTCATCCACCTCATCAGAACTGACTCACATATGTTCCTTTTTATGGCTGAGTAATATTCCATTGTGTATATGTACCACAACTTCTTTATCCATTCATCTGTCAATGGACACCTAGGTTGCTTCCATGTTCTAGCTATTGTAAATAGTGCTGCAGTGAACAATGGAATACATGTATCTCTTTCAGTTTTGGTTTCTTCAAGGCATATGCCTAGGAGTGGGATTGCTGGGTCATATGGTGGTTTTATTCCTAGTTTTTTTAAGGAATCTCCAAACTGTCTTCCATAGTGGCTGTATCAATTTACATTCCCACCAACAGTGCAAGAGCATCCCCTTTTCTCCACACTCTCTCCAGCATTTATTGTTTGTAGACTTTTTGATGATGCCCAATCTGACCAGTGTCTTTTGCTTTTCTTTAATTGGTCTGTTTGTGTTTTTATTGTTGAGTTGTAAAGGTTCTTTATTCTAGTTACTATATTCTTATCAGATATATGGTTAGAAAAAGTTTTCCCTTTTTGCAGGGATCTTGTGTTTTCTCCCTCTCTTCATTCTATTAATGTGGTGTATTATGTTAATAGATTTTTATATGTTGAACTACTCTTGTACTCCTGGGATACATTCCACTTGATCATGGTATATAATCCTTTCACTATGCTGGTATTTGCTAGTATTTCATTGAGAGTTTTTACATTTATATTTATAGGGGATACTGTTCTTTAGTTTTATTTTCTTGTGAATTCTTTGTCTGCTTTTTGTATCAGAGTAATGCTGGCTTTATAGAATGAGTGAGGAAGTGTTCTCTCTTTTTCAGTTTTTGGACAAAGCTTAAGAAGTATTGTGTGCTCAGTTGCTCAGTCATATCTGACTCTGTGATCCCATGGACTGTAGCCTGCCAGGCTCCTCTGTTCATGGAGTCCTTCAGGCAAGAATACTGGAGTGGGTCACCATTTCTTCCTCCAGGGAATCTTCCTGACTCAGGCACTGAACTTGCATCTCTTGTGTCTCCTGCACTGGCAGGCAGATTCTTTACCCCTGCACCACCTGGGAAACCCCAAGAAGTATTAATGTTAAACATAAGTTGCTCAGTCATGTCTGACTCTATGACCCCATGAACTGTAACCCTCCAGGCTCCTGTCCATGGAATTCTCCAGGCAAGAATACTGCAGTGAGTTGCCATTCCCTTTTCTAGGGGATCTTCCCAACCCAGGGATCAAACCTGGGTCTCCTGCATTGCAAACAGATTCTTTACCATCTGAGCCACCAGGGAAGTCCCAAGTATTAGTATTAATTTTTCTTTAAATGTTTGGTAAGCTTCACTAATGAAGCCATCTGGTTTTGGGCTTTTCTTTTGTGAGGTTTTTGATTGCTGAGTGAATGTCTACTTCTTTTTAGGTTTATTTAGGTTTCCTATTTATATTTGAGCCAGTTTTAGTAGTTTGTGTGTTTCTAGGAATTTGCTTATTTTATTTAGGGTATTGGTTGGCATTAATTGATTGATATTAACAAATTAATTGCTTAGGATTCTTGTTCTTCTTGTTACTCAGAAAGCAGTGTTGAAATCTCTAACCATGACTGTGAGTGTCTTTCTCTTTTTAGTTCAATTTTTGTCTTTTACTCTTTGAAACTATGTTATTAGGTACATACAAATTTAGAATGTTTATATCTTCTGGTAGATTGACCCTTTTATTATTATGAAATGTTTCTGTAGTAATGCTCCTTGCCTTCAAGTCTATTTTGTCAGTTATTAGTGTAGTTATACTGGAGTTCTTTTGCTAGTATTTGTATGCATGTCTTTTCTATCCTTTCCCCAAGATTTCTGTCTCCTTATATTAAGAGCTGTCTATTAATCTTTGCCTTTTAATTTGATCATTTATTTTGTATTTTATTTTATTTTTTGCCTGTTTCCCTCCAAAGTTTTTTTTTTCCATTTATTTTTATTAGTTGGAAGCTAATTACTTTACAATATTGTAGTGGTTTTTGCCATACATTGACATGGATCAGCCGTGGATTTACATGTGTTCCCCATCCTGAACCCCCCTCCCACCTCCCTCCTAATTTGATCATTTAATAATTTACTAATATATTTGAATTCAAACATATCAGGTTACTCTTCATTTTCTCTTTGACTCATCTGGTCTACATTGCTTATTTTTTTCTCCTTTCTTGACTGCTTTTGGATTATTTAAGTATTTTTTTTAGAATACTGTTTTCCCCTGTTAGCTTGTTAGTTGTGAATTATTTTAGAATTCTTTTTGTGGTTTGCAATATATATCTCTCACTTATTAAAGTACTTTAACCATGTCCTAGAAAATGAAATAACCTTAAAATGCCTTAATTTATTTGTCTTCCCAACTTACATACTACTGTTATCATCCTTTTAACTGTTTGTATCTCTTTCTATATTTTATTCCCCAGAAAACTTTATTATTTTTATTTTTCACAGTCAGTAATCGTTTAGATTTAGCTACCCTTTTTGTTGCTCTTCATTCCTTTCTGCTTTGCCAGGCTTCCATCTGGGATAACTTTCCTTGTGTCTGAAGAATTTCCTTCCTTTCTTAATTTCAAGTTTTGAAGTGTGACTGGTGTGTTTCCCAGGGCCCCTTGTCCTCGGTGGGCCCTGAGTTCCAATTTTCATTTTCTAGTCCTTTTGACCACTCAGTTGCTCCTCTTTTGTCCACTGCTTGAGAACTGACAGATGCTTTGAAGAGGAAAGCTGCTCCTTGTCGGCCTCCCCTCTCCATGTTTCTCTTCTTTGTAGGACCTTTGCCCTTGAAGTCCTCATTGCTGTTATATTTCTCCAATGTCTTTGCACAGATGTTTTTTTTTTTTTTAATATTTTGACCAGCAGTTGTTTCTGATGGGAAGGTTCATTTGCAGTAAGACAGTCTGTCATTATTAGGATTATAACTCTTGCCTGGTAATTTTTTGATTTTGCACCCACCCCTTACTGATGGCTTGGGAATGTTCAGTGTGTGTGTGTGGAACTCAGACAGTGTGATCAACAGTGCCCTCGTGTTACTCAATTATGACTGTACACATAAATGACTATATTCATATATATATATATATACGTACATGGATGTACATGTAAAATATACACATAGACATATGAAACACATATTAAGGCATTTGTAGAATCATTTCTCCTTAACCCTTTGGAAAAGGTATAGAAAATTCTTGTTCATCAGCTACTTATAAAACTTTCTATCATTGTTTTCTGAATTATTTCCTGTGGTGTGTGAATGTCCCACATGGTATTAATAGAATTGTTGCTAAAATGGAGTAATTGAGAAACTACATGGAATCCTCTCCTTGGAGACTCTCGATACCACAGAAGCACACTGAAAGCTTGAAACATATAAACTTATTTGATTATGAAATCCTTCAGGGGAATTCCTATTCTCATCTGTAGGTGAATCTTGGGAAACACTGCCTTATAGCAAACCTAAATCCACCAAATCCTACACCAATAAATATCTAGTGTTCAAGGGACTTTGTCTTCTCAGTGGTGAAGTACCAGCAGTGTTTCCTCAAACATGGACACTGCAAGGAGAGTCTGAAAGTATGCACATCAGATGTTGGGTTTGGGGGGCTGGAGCCCCTCTTCTAATCACTGGTAAAAAAGGCAGAAATTTGGGGTACAGTCATTCTAGCTCTTTGTCTGTGCCTCCTGGAGTGAAACCATCTGCTCAGGTTCCCTTGGTCCCAGCGCAGCTCAGCATGGGGTACCCATGTGTGTTGGTGGAAATTGATTTTTGATTCTCTTAAGACCAAACTCTCCCTCACTTCACCTACCTCTTGGAGGTCTTGCCGCCCCTCTGTACAGGTGAGAGGGCGAGACAGTTGTGACGGAATACACAGAGCTTCTGCTCAGGAGTCAAGAGGCCTGGGTTCAAGTCCTGGTGCTGTGACCTTGGGAGAGTTAACCATGGAGTAGCGGGTGAGAGCACGGGCTTTGGTGTCAGACACACTCAGCCCTTCTACTTCCTTGCTGTGTGATCATGGGCACATCACTTCACCTTCCTGCACCTCAATTTCCTTACCTTCAAGTGGGGATAATAATAACACCCACCTAACCTTCTCTTTGTTGTGAGAAGGAAATAAGATAATGCATGTCGAGTACAATACCTGGAACGTGCTAGGCACCCAGCAAATGTCAGCTGTTATTTCATCTAACCTGACTCCTTCATCTGGGTTTGAGGAGAACCCCAACCTCTCATGATGCTTGAGGATCAAATAGAATCTTGAATGTGAAAAAGAGTTTTGTAAACTCATGGAGAGACAAAGGGAAATTCAGGCAGTCTTTTTTCATTACTGCCCTTGATGCTGCCTCATCCCTTCTGGCCGGGCAGGGCAGGGTGTGGGGACCATACCAGGCTCCATCCCTACTCTCAGGCAGAACCATTCCTCCATTACAGAACATTGGCAAGAAGATGTCCTGCCAGCAATTCATTGCCAACTTGGACCAACTGAATGATGGCCAAGACTTTGCCAAAGACCTGCTAAAGGTATAACTTGCTACGGGTCCCCATGCTCCCAGCTGTGTTTGGGGTGGGTGGGGAGGAGAGAGGTTTCTGCTCCACTAAATCCTGATGGTCCAAGTTCTTCATTCTGGGGTCAGGGTAATGATGGCTTTGGGACAGAGGTAGAGACCATCCAGCTCAACACATGACTAGTTTGTGTTCCCTGAGTTAGGCAGAGGGTAGGCTTTGTGAGATTTGTTTTTAGTGCTCCACTATCATTATTTCTGTCAAGATAGTGCTCAACACTGCCACCCATTGTCACAGTTGCCACCGCCATCATCTTCACCTTATCACCCTTATCACCACCACCACTTTCACCACAATCATCAGTATCATCACCACAGGGAAAAGCCCACTCATTCCTTAAAAATCACAAGGAATCTAGTTTTATTTTGAAAACTTTTGAAAAGTTTCTTTTGAAAAACTCTGGCTTTTCAAGTTTGGTCAGTTTTCCAGCTTGGAGGAATAGGAGCATGTTTGGGAGGATAGATGATGAGTTCAGTTTTAGAGGATGAGTTAGAGGGAACTGATGATATCAGGTGGGCAATTGGATAGTGAGTCTGGAGGTCAGAAAATAAACATTGCCTTCATCGCCCTTCTTACCATAATTATGTTCTTCACTGTCAGGAAGAACTAGTTAAAAGTGTATTTGTAAGTAAAATAAAATGATCCCAGTCCCTTCACCCACCTACTCCCCGTTTACTCACCCATCCATCTACCCATCCTCCCATATATCCATCCTTCCATCCACATACCCACCCTGCAACTCAATCATTCACCTGTTCCTACACCTACCCATTCATCCATCACCCACACATACTCTCCTACACAGTCCTCTATACACACTTACCCCCCTATTTCTCAGCCCATTTACATACTTACCAACTCATCTACCCACTCATCCTCAAGTCTATCCAATCGTCTAAACAATACTCACCCACCCCCATTCATTCACCCATCCAATGAATAAGTGTGAATCAAGCACCCTCTTTGCCCCACTGGCTGAAAAGGTACTCCGTCACTGCCTCCACATCGCTAGAGGTAGATGGACTCTGACTCTTCTTTGAACTCCTCTCTTTCCCCCTCTTCTAGACCCTTTACAACTCCATCAAGAATGAAAAACTGGAATGGGCCATGTGAGTAGTGCCCATGAGCACAAATACGGGGAGAGAATTACTGTGAGTGGGGCGAGGGAGTGGCTGATGGTACTGGGAAGTCATGCTGGTTACTCTCCATGGTGCTGATTTCTCCCACCCAGGGCCCTGGTGACCCCTGACCAGCTGGCCAGCTCCTGCTGTTGAGTTCCCCTTTGGATTCATTTTCTGTCTTGATAAATAGTGTGCAGTTTTACAGCTATGGAATAGATTAAACTGTGACTTTAGTTTCATGATGTTCACAACAGGTTTTCTGTTCAGGGGATATTGCCACTATTTTCAAGGATGATATATATCTTTCCCCTTGGGGAGGTAGACAGGCATGAGCTCTGAGTCTCTTTACAATGCTAGTAATATGACCATATTGAAGTGGTGACTGCTCTTGGCAATGGGGAGAGGTGACTGCCCCCTAACTTCTTCCCCTGAGAGGGCAGTGAGTCCTGGAGGTACCCAGCCATCTGGAAAGAGGTATGGTGACCTTGCTGGTTGGGGAGACTATAAGAGGCTCCTGGGAAAAGTTACCACTCTGCTGTACTCCCCAGGGCAGCCTGGGTCTTGGGGTCCATGCTAAGGTCCCAGGTAGGGATTGTTAGGAAATCCAACCCAACTGGGGTGAGCTGGCATTTTTCTACCAGGGCTCCAGTGGGGAACCTAGACTTTAGGGGCCTAATCTACTGACCTTCTGTTCCTCACCATGTCCCTGGGACTTGGGCAGTCTGCCCATGGGTTACTTCTCTCTGGGGCTGGGCTTTCAGAGAGGTGAGGGAAGACCAGGGGTTAAGTCTGAAGGTAGTAAGGTCTCCAACTTTGTGATCAAAGGTGAAGATTGGAGCTTGGAGGCCAAAAATCAAATTTCAGAGGTCAGAATTGGAGACTCAGGTCAAAGGTCTGGATCTATGGTTGGAATTGAAACCCCCTTATCTCTATTCCTCACCTCTAACTGGCTTCCAGAGGAGTGTTTGGTGGGGAGAGGGCATGTCGGCATGGGGATGAGGCCTCTGTGGAGGTGGTACTCAGCCCTAGTACTTTCCTAGTGATGAAGATGAACTGAGGAAATCACTGTCTGAGCTGGTGGATGACAAGTTTGGGACAGGCACAAAGAAGGTGACACGTATCTTGGATGGTAGCAACCCCTTCCTGGATGTCCCACAAGCTCTCAGCGCCACTACCTACAAGCATGGTGTGCTGACCCGGAAGACTCACGCCGACATGGATGGCAAGAGGAGTGGGTGTCAGGCGGGGAAGGGGCGTGGGGAGGGATGCTAGTCCAGAGAGGATCTGCACCCCCTTGGCTGCTCCTCTGGGAATGCCCATGCCAGCAGACATGTAGGGGGACACAGGGGAGGAGATGCTGGGATGGGTGTTATGGCCACACTACCCATGCCCCCCCTCCTTAGCACCCCGTGGGAGGCGTGGCTGGAAGAAATTCTACGCGGTGCTCAAAGGGACCATTCTGTACCTGCAGAAGGTGAGAGATTCCCCCAGAATCTTTACCCAGCAAGGGCCAACTCAGCCCTTGCCTTCTGGTGCCCAGAGGGTCCTGGGAAAGGCCTAGGGCTTAGGCAGATCTTGGATCCTCCCACATCAAGGACCTGACTTTGGCTCACCGAGGGCTTTGGTGGTTTCAGAGAAGGGCCTTTTAAAGGGGGTTTCAGAGGAGTAAGGCCTGTTCAAGCTTCTGGGGCAAACTGGGGTGCTGGGAGGAGTGCATGGTGATTCTTGTTGGGGTGGGCATGGTATCAGAGTGACAGCAGCTGAAAGATAGTGGGATGTGTAGGGACAGAGAGAAGGTGAATGACAGGGAGGGACAGTGAGGGTGGAGGTACGGGTCAGTAAACCAGAGCCTGGTGATGACAGAGGCTTGCCTACCCCTGACCCGGCCTGTCCAGGATGAGTACAGGCCTGACAAAGCCCTGTCCGAGGGTGACTTGAAGAATGCCATCCGTGTGCACCACGCTCTGGCCACCAGGGCCTCTGACTACAGCAAGAAGTCCAATGTTCTCAAGCTGAAGACAGCTGACTGGAGGGTCTTCCTCTTCCAGGCACCGTAAGTAGGAGTGGGTGCCCCCTCGCTCCCACCCTGGGCTCAGGACCTGCCCCACATCCTTGCCTCATCTATCTCAGGGGAGGCGCCCTTAGCTCCTCTGGCATAGCAGCTGTAAGAGCAAATGTAATCGCTTAGCACAAACCAACAGCTCAGGTCCCTCCTGACAGCAGTGTTTCTCAAGTGTGATCCCTCAGCATCTCCTGGAAAACTTGTTGAGGGACTTCCTTGGTGGTTGAGTGGTTAAGACTCTGCTCCCAATGCAGGGGGCGCAGGTTCGATCCCTTGTCGGGGAACTAAGATCCTGCATGCTGCCCAGTGTGGTCAAAAATAGCCCCAAACTCGTTAGAAATACAGTTTCTGTGGTCCCACCTTGGACCTCCTGAATCAGAAACACTGGAGGTGGGCCAGCAATTGTGTTTTAATAAGACCTGAAGGTGATTCTGATGTTCACTGAAGTCTTTAAATACAAGACAGATGGACTCTTTGTAAATTATCCTCCACTTAAAGTTGGGGTGATGGGTGCAGAAGACTCACCCTATTGTTTATCCATAAGGCCTTCTTTCTATGCCCCTGCACCTCCTCTTTCTGTGACTTGAGATTCGGGTTTCATGTGTCAGAAGAACTTAAAAGTGGGGAGACTGGCAGGTGAACTCTGAGGATAGGAGTGGCTGTGCCAGGCCAGGCAGTGGGGCAGGGCCGAGAGGGCAGAGTCGGGGTGACCAGTTGCCCAGCTGCCTCTGACCTCCCCTGCTGGTCTCAGACTCACTCGCTCCAGGCTGTTAGCTCTGGACCTGGCTGGGCAGCTTCATTTTCACACGGAAATCCAGGTCTTGTCTGGGAGCTGGGACAGACGGGAGCTCCCTATGCAGACATGACCAGGCCCATCAGCCCCCATCCTGCCACCCTCCCTCACCACTTTGCCCGCCTACATGGAGGTCTTTGTGTTCTCTCTGTGCTGGGTGCTGGGTGGGGGATAGGGAGTCCTGTTGTGAAAAGCTGGTGCGCCCTCCCCTCCCCTCCCGTCCCCAGGAGCAAAGAGGAAATGCTGTCCTGGATCCTGAGGATCAACCTGGTGGCTGCCATCTTCTCAGCGCCCTCCTTCCCCGCTGCCGTCAGCTCCATGAAGAAGTTCTGTCGGCCTCTGCTGCCCTCCTGCACCACTCGCCTCTGCCAGGTACAAGCTCCTGGGCTAATGACACCACCTCCCCCAGCCCCTCATTCAGCAGTGCCTACCCAGTGCCTGGTCCTGGGGTAAGAGACAAGCCGAAAGAGCCAACATGCTCTCCTCCACCCCCCCACCCACACCTCCACTTACACACGGGGAGACTGAGGTCGTACCCCGCACAGTGGTGTGGGTGTGCCGATGGTGCTGTGTCTTCTGGATGTGGTGTGGTCTGTGGGTGTTCTGTGTGTCTGGGCATGAATGGTTGTGAGTGTGTGTGTTGTGGGGAGTGAGGGACAGGCGAGACTTGGAGAACCCTTCATCCAGCTGCTTCCCTCATCTACCCTTACATGTTTCTTTGTAATCCTTAAAAATCTCCTGGGCTTCCCAGGTGGCTCAGTGGTAAAGAATCTGCCTGCCAGTGCAGGAGCTGCAGGAGACATGGTTTTGATCCCTGGGTTGGGAAGATCCCCTGGAGAAGGGAATGGCAAACCACTCCAGTAGTCTTGCCTGGAAAATCCTGTGGGCAGAGGAACCTAGTGGGCTACAGTCCATGGGGTTGCAAAGAGCTGGACACAACTGAGTGCACACGTGCACACACACACATCAGTACTCCATTTTTCAGGGATTTTTTTGAAAGGAGAGGATAAATGCTGGGCTACCACTTGCATGATGGAGAGTGGGTTAACGCCATGCTTTCCATCCTGTCAGGGCCTTTTCCTGATTGGCCAGTGTCTGGGCTCTTCTCTGTGGAGCCCCTGGGGCTACTGCTTATGTCCACAGCTGTGCCAGCACTCTTGGTGCTCCCCACACAGGCACACTTACCATTCAAGTACACACATGTTTGTGTGTATACACACATACACATACACATATGCAGCCCAGTGCCCATAAGGCACAAAGGGGCCTGGCTGTCCTCTGGCGGGGCGGGGGGTGTCCTGTTCACTTGTCTGGTAGTGACAGTGTCTCTGTCTGTCTTTGGGTGTGATCCTGGGTCTGTGGCCCTCAGATGTGTCTGGACATGAGTATGAGAGGCTGTATGCATCGTATGAAGCCCGGGGAGCCGGGCTGAGTCTCGGTGATTGTGTGTCTATGTCAGGGAGTGCGCACACACGAGAGTGAGGGCCTTGCATCTCCTGAGCCTGCTGGGGAGGCTCCAGGGGGAGCTGATGCCGATGGTGGGAGGGGGCGAAGGAAGGCAGTGGAGGTGCACTCATTCAGGTGCAAACCTGACTCTGCCCCTGCGTGTTGGATGGCCCTGGCAAGGCCTCGGTTTCCCCTTAGGGAAGCAGATCTCCTTTGGATGAGACCCACCCCTATGACCCCCAAGGGTGGGACCTCACCGTCCACGACTTATCTTTGCAGGAGGAGCAGCTGCGCTCTCATGAGAATAAGCTGAGGCAGGTGACTGCAGAGCTGGCTGAGCACAAGTGTCACCCGGTCGAGCGGGGCCTCAAGTCCAAGGAGGCTGAGGAGAACCGGCTGAAGGAGCATTATCTCACGTTTGAGGTGGGCCCATCACAGGAGGATTTGGAAGGACAGGGCTGGGGCAGGAGGAAGAGGCCAGCTTCTCCTTCCACATCTTTCCACAGTCAGGGAGTCCTGCTTTGGGAGCACTCCACTTTGGGGGCTCCCCTGAGGTCATGAACTGCAGTCACCTGTGGGCCAGTCTCTGCATAGCCCAGCAGCACAGACAACTGTGCCCTCACCTTGTAACTACCAGAGACCTCCCTGGCCCTCTGCATCCTTCTTCAAGCCCCTGTCTCACTTCCAATATCCGCATAGGCCCAGCTTTTCGGGAAGCTTCTACAACCAAACCACAGAGCTCACAAGCCCTCTCCATGTGACTTCCCCCCCTCACATCTCAGGTGCCTCTCTCAGTGGGTTTATCAAGCAGAGCACCGTGGTCTCTCCTTCTGAGCTCTCCCTTTCTTCTGTTGTGTCTCTGCCCCATACCCTGCTTCTGCCCTACAGTGCTCTGCCTTCATTGTATGAAGGATGAGGGCAGACTGAGGGGAGGAAGGCGGGAACCACTTGTCCATTTTGGACTGCCTTGCACATGGGGGTAGACAGATACAAGAGAGGCCGAGACCAAGCCAGGAGGAAGTCCCTGGAGCGGAGGGGCAGGGAGTCGCCCATCTCAATCTCTAGATTTCCACGCTGACTTTCTGTTGTGGTGTAGAGGAGAGCGGATAGATAAATCCTGCCTTTTGGAAAAACATGATGCTTTATAGCTTTCGAAAGCCTTCTCAGATCCACTCTTTCTGCAAGGTAAAAAATAACCATGCTGATTGCCAGGCATGATTCTCTTCACTTCCTTTATGTTGACTGATTTAATCCTCATATCAACTGTATGATGTGGGTTTGTTATCCTCATTTCACAGATGGGGAAGTTGAGGCTTGGAAAGATTGGATCATGTGCCTGAGGCAAGACAGTTAAGTGCAGGAGCCAGGATCCTAACCAGGCAACTGGTTGTGCCTCCAAAGCCCTGGTCTTTCTCACCCCTAGCCTGGCTTAACTGGGGGGTGAAGTGGCAGGGCAGATGGACGGTAGGGGAGGTAGAGCCCAAAACGAAGAGCTTTTCAGTTTCTGTGGCAGAGCTGGTTGAGAACAGAATCTTATGACCCTTAGTCCCTGCCTCTCCCAGGACGGCAGTAAGGGCCCGAAGCTCTGAGTCAAGACCTCAGACACTGCCAAACCTCCCTCCTAGTTGTTTACCAATTTACAGTCCCTTTAATAGCTCATGAACACACCTCCATACCTTCATCAACACTGGACATAGTCTTCGTTAATCTGATAGGTTTAGCAAGTGGTATCTTATTGATGTTTAAATTGGTTTAAATTTTTTAAAACAATTGTGATTTAAAAAGCATAGCTAAGATTTATCATGGTTAAGGTTAAGGAATCAATGGTTAAGGAACAATTTTAAGTATTATAGTTCAGTAATGTTAAGTCTTTTCATATTCTTGGGCAACTAATCTCTAGAACTTCTTTATCTTCCAAATTGAAACTCTATAACTATTGAACAACATAATCCTCAGCACCTTCCTCCTGGCCCTAGTCCTCGACTACCACAGTTCTACTTTCTGTCTCTATGAATGTGACTACTCTTAAGTGCTTCATACAAGTGGAACCACAGAATTTATATTTTTGTGACTGGCCTGTGTCACATGACATAAGGTCTTCAAGCTTCATCCCTACTGTAGCATGTATCAGAATTTCTTTCCCTTTTGCTCTCCTGTTGTATTTGGATACCACGTTTTGTCTGTCCTTTCATTGGCTGCTGCACGTTTGGGTTGCTTTGATCTTTTGGCTACTGTTAATAATGCTGCCATGAACATGGGTGTGCAAGTGTTTCTTTGAGATCCTGCTTTCACTCCTGCTTTTATGTCCAGAAGTGGAATTGCAAAGAAAAAAAAAGAACTGGAATTGCTAAATTGTATGGTAATGTTACTTTCACTTTTCGAGGAGTAACTGTACTGTTTTCCATAGTAGCTGTATCAATTTACATTCCCACCAATAGTGTACTTGTATTTTAATTCTTCAACATTTTTATCAACACACTTGTTACTTTATGTTTTTTTTTTTTATAGTGGTTAACTTAATGCATGTGAGGTGATAATCTCATTGTGGTTTCAGTCTGTATTTTCCTGAAGGATAATGATGTTGATGGAGAAGCTCTATATACTCAGCAAGAACAAAACCTCGTGCTGACTAGGCTCAGACCATGAACTCCTTATTGCAAAGTTCAGGCTTAAATTGAAGAAAGTAGGGAAAACTACCAGGACATTCAGGTATGATCTAAATCAAATCCTTTATGATTATACAGTGGAGGTGACAAATAGATTCAAGGGATAAGATCTGGTACACAGAGTGCTTGAAGAACTATGGACAGAGGTTCGTAACACTGTACAGGAGGTGGTGACCAAAGCCATCCCCCCAAAAAAGAAATGTGAGAAGGCAAAGTGATTGTCTGAGGAGGCCTTGCAAAAAGCTGAGGAAAGATAAGTGAAAGGCAAGGGAGGAAAGGAAAGATACACCCAACTGAATGCAGAGTTCCAGAGAGTAGCAAGGAGAGATAAGAACATCCTCTTAAATGAACAATGCAAAGAAATAGAGGAAAATAATAGAATGGGAAAGACTAGAGATCTCTTCAAGAAAATTAGAGATACCAAGAAAACATTTCATGCATGTTGTGACATATTTCATGCAAAGATGGGCACAATAAAGGACAGAAATTGTAAGGACCTAACGGAAGCAGAAGAGATTAAGAAGAGGTGGCAAAAATACACAGAAGAACTATACAAGAAAGGTCTTAATGAGCTGGATAACCATGATGGTATGATCACTCACCTAGAGTCAGACATCCTGGAGTGTGATGTCGGTGTGCCTTAGGAAGCATTACTGTGAAAAAAGCTGGTGGAGATGACAGAATTCCAGCTGAGCTATTTCAAGTCCTAAAAGATGATGTTGTTAAGGTGCTGCACTCAATATGTCAGCAAATTGGGAAAACTCAGCAGTAACCACAAGACTGGAAAATGTCATTGTTCATTCCAGTCCCAAAGAAGGGTAATGCCAAAAAACGTTCAAACTACCATACAGTTGCACTCATTTCACATGCTAGCAAGGTTATGCTCAAAATTCTGTAAGCTAGGCTTCAATAGTATGTGAACTGAGAATTTTCAGATATACAAGCTGGATTTTGATGAGGCAGAGGAACCAGAGATCAAATTGTCAACATTTACGGGATCATGGAGAAAGCAAGGGAGTTCCAGAAAAACATCTACTTCTGCTTCATTGACCATGCTAAAGCCTTAGACTGTGTTCAGTTCAGTTCAGTCGCTCTGTCGTGTCCGACTCTGCTACCCCATGAACTGCAGCATGCCAGGCCTCCCTGTCCATCACCAACTCCCGGAGTTTACCCAGACTCATGTCCGTTGAGTCAATGATGCCATCCAACCAACTCATCTTCTGTTTCCCCCTTCTCTTCCTGCCTTCAATCTTTCCCAACATCAGGGTCTTTTCAAATGAGTCAGCTCTTCTCATCAGGTGGCCAAAATATTGGAGTTTCAGCTTCAACATCAGTCCTTCCAGCGAACACCCAGGACTGATCTCCTTTAGGAGGGACTGGTTGGATCTCCTGGCAGTCCAAGGGACCCTCAAGAGTCTTCTCCAACACCACCGTTCAAAAGCATCAATTCTTCGGTGCTCAGCTTTCTTTATAGTCTAACTCTCACATCCATACATGACTACTGGAAAAACCATAGCCTTGATTAGACGGACCTTTGTTAAACTGTGTGGATCACAGCAAACTGTGGAAAATTCTTATAGAGGAAATTCTTACCTATCTCCTGAGAAACTGTATTCCAGTCAAGAAGATACAGTTAGAACCGGATATGGAACTGACTGGTTCCACATTGGGAAAGGAGTATGTCAAGGCTGTGTATTGTCACCCTGCTTATTTAACTTATATGCAGAGTACATCATGTGAAATGCCAGGCTGGGTGAATCACAAGGTGGAATCAAGAATTCCAGGAGAAATATCAACAACCTCAGATATTGGCATATATACATATACCTCAGATATTCTACCATTCTAATGGCAGAAAGTGAAGAGGAACTGAAGAGCTTCTTGAGGAGGATGAAAGAGAAGAGTCAAAAAGCTGGCTTGAAACTCAACATTTAAAACACTAAGATCATGGCATTCAATTGCATCTCTTTATGGCAAATAGAAGGGGGAAAAGTGGAAGCAGTGACAGATTTTATTTTCTTGGGTTCCAAAATCACTGAATATGTTGGCTAAAGCCATGACAAACCTAGACAGCATATTAAAAAGCAGAGACATCACTCTGCTGACAAAAGTCCGTATAATCAAAGCTATGGTTTTTCCAGTAGTCATGTATGGATTTGAGAGTTGGACTATAAAGAAAGCTGAGTGCTGAAGAATTGATGCTTTTGACTTGTGGTGCTGGAGAAGACTCTTGAAAGTCCCTTGGACTGCAAGGAGATCAAACCAGTCAATCTTAAAGGAAGTCAACCCCAAATATTCACTGGAAGGACTGTTGCTGAAGCTGAAGTTCTAATACTTTGGCCACCAGATATGAAGGGCCGACTCATTGAAAAAGACTCTGATGCTGGGAAAGATGGAAGGCTAAAGGAGAAGGGGGTGGCAGAGGATGAGATGGTTAGATAGCATCATTGATTCAATGAACATGAGTTTGGGTAAACTCCAGAAGTTTGTAGAGGACAGAGGAGCCTGGTGTGCTGCAGTCCATGGGTTGTAAAAATTGGACAACTGTAAAAATTAGCAACTGAACAACAGCAGCAAAATGATGCTGAGCATCCTTTTTTGTACTTATTGGTCATTAGTGTATCTTCTGTGGTGAAATGTCTATTCAAGTCCTTTATACATCTTGAAATTGGGCTGTGTTTTGTTGTTGAGTTCTAGGAGTTTTTTTCCCCCTTTTAATATTCTGTATACGAGACCCTTACTAGATTAATGATTTGCAAATATTTTTCCCATTCTGTAGATTGCATTTTCATTCTATTGATTGTGTTCTTTGATACAGAGGTGTTTTAAATTTTGATAAAACCCCATTTGTCTATTTTCACTCTCATTGCCTATGCTTTTGCTATCATATCCAATACATCATTGCCAATTAATTTTGATTTTTAAAATTATGAGTTAAATTTCTGTGCATGCCCTTTGCCGATTTTAAAAATTGTTTATCTCCTTTTACTGATTGGTGAGAACTCTCTAAATATCAAGGAGAGAGTCTTTTGTCATATAAGGTACAAATTTTTTTTTTTTTTTTTGCAATTTCTTGTTTATCTTTTGACTTTGTTTTTGGCCTTTCTCTGCTCTTTTCCCAGAAAAGCCGTTATGAGACCTATATCCACCTCCTGGCTGTGAAGATCAAAGTGGGCTCTGATGACCTGGAGCGGATCGAGGCCCGGATGGCCACCCTGGAGGGTGATGACCCTTCACTTCGCAAGACACACTCGAGCCCTGCCCTCAGCCAGGGCCATGGAACTGTGACTGGCAGCAAAGCCCCGAGGGATACCACTGGGTCTGATACTTAGCTGGCAAGGATGGGCAGGCCTCAGAGTCAGGCAATGCCCCTGGAGGGGCCAATGAGCACAATTCCAGCTAGGGGCCACTCAGACAAGCTCCAGACAGTTGTTAGGCAGCCAGAGGGGTGTGGAGAGCCTTGCGGGCTAAGGAGATGGAGATGCTATTCATGGTGTCGATCTTGTATCCTAGGGCTGCCCTGGGCCTGAGAGCCTCTCCCCAGCCCTCCCTTCCCTCTCCACCCTGGAGCCTCAGTTTGTAGGCCAGTTGTGTGCATGCTCTAGACACCATCTCACTGGAGAAGCAGGGCGGTTGGCTTCCCAGGCTCTCCTCTTCTCACAAGTTCCTCCCCTCATCTCCCTTGTTTCTGAGGGTAGGTCTCAACCCCAGGTCTCAGTTTGGACTCCCACCCCTCCTCCTTCCTCTGAGTTGACCAGCAGCAGGTCTGCAGACCACCAGCACTGTCCTCTTCTCCCTCCACTCAGCAGCGTTGGGAACTTCACCCCGTTCTCCTGCCTTGCCCGGCAATAACCCAGCTCTCAGGCCTGTCCCTCAGTGCCAAGCTGTCTCTACTGAAGTCCACCTCACCTTCCATCCATCAAGACCACTACTGCTTTCTTTTATATGGACATAAATGTATATATATAAGAATTATATACATATATAAACTACCCCTTTAGAGAAGGTTTTGGAACTGATATCAGAGGATGAAATGAGGTATGGAAAAGCCTATCTCAGATACAGTTGTTAGTGAGGAGGGCTGCTCTTTGGCCCCTGGAGGCTCTGACTCTCTGGAAGAGAAGATAGAGATAGTGTGACCTCCTCTCTCCCTGTTTCCCCTCTTCCGGCTGACCTGTGATTTAAACTGCTCTTACAGTTAATGCTTTGGAATAAACAGTGTGTGTGTGTGCTGCCCCATCTGTCCCACAGGCGTCCTGGGGTATGAGTGGGATGGGACCGCGGCCCTGCTTATATTTTGGTCTTTATGTTGGTGCTGCCAGGTCTCTTGGGCCCAGAGGTGACCTCTTGTACAGATCTACTGCTATAGGAATAAAAGACACTCTGCCTTGCAAATAGCCACTTGTCAACAAACCCAAAGATGTTTGGTGGGGGAAGCTTATGGAAGCCATTAATTCTTGGTCTTGGGGAAATGTGGAATGACAAATTGTTGATTGTTAGGCTGATATTTCTTACACTCTTTGAGTGACTCAGAAATGCTAGTTAAGGACATGTCTGGAAAGGATAATTTGCCATGTGATGATCACAGACTAGCATGTTTTAAGCCCTGCATTCCTCAGACTGACGAGTGGTGGGGGTGATGGCACCCTCAATGCAACTGTGATGAGTAAATCCTATTTTTTAAATGGATCACTGTAGTTTGGCCAGCAGTTTGACCTCAGTGGTAATATATTTAGATAATAAGATAAGCCAACCTTGCAACTAAGTACCTGACATTTACAAGCCCACTCACGTTTGATGCAAGGGACCTGTGAATCTGTGGAGAGATGTAGTGATTTAAATCCAGATTATTTAATTTGGATCAGCTGAGTGTATTTTATAACCAAACCATCTGGCACCTTCATTTTGCTGAGGGGAAGTTAATGTTCATTTAAGTGAAATTGAAAGAGCAATGTGGCAACATAAAAAGCTCTCTGTACTTTTTCTCTATGCTGTCTCAAAGATCCTTTGAGTTTGGGGTCTGCTTCCCACCCTCCACTTCTTGAGGGTGGGTGAGTGAAAGCAGAGGAGCAGGCTCCGTCCGCTGCAGACAGGTGTGCTTCCCTGAGCACTAGTTGTGCCTCCCATCAGTTAAAAAAAAACTTTTAGTTCACTTTCTTAATTGTATAATTATTTATTGTAAATTATATACATGTACTACTGTACTAAAATATTATGTACATTATAAAACATACACAAAATAGAAATTTTAAAAAGATGAGATGAAAATAAATCTAAAGCAAAGTTCTAATATTTTTTTTCTGCATTCCAATGAACCACATGTTCCCTCTACCCTTAATATGTCCCTTTTCCAGGACTGTCCAAATCCAGAGCCTTGGAGGACAGCAGGTGAGATGCAATAAGTGGTATGCGCCACCTGGTGGTCCTGGGAAGTGGCTGCAGGCTCAGGGACCCCTGGGGGCTGCCCCTTGAGGACAGCCTCTCTTGAGCCTCCATGTGCTTATTCAGTGAGATGAACAGCGCTGCATATTGTGCTGGGTCCTGGGGATACTATTGTGAGAAAAGGATTGACCAGATCCCTGTCCACATGGGGCTCACAGTCTAATGGGGAGGGAGATGGTCAGTCACCATTTCCATCTGGGACTCTGGGAGGGCTGGGGAGACAACACAAAAATGACCTGGCCGAGAGAAGAATTGGAGGAGTGGGGAAGACTGACTCAGGAAGTCACCTGAATGTCCTAAGTGCTCCTGGGGGACAGGATGGTAGTAGTAAGGCCCTTCTTAGGCCTATACTTCTTCCTGGTGGGCCATAACTTAAAGATGCCCCAAAGTGGAACTGGAGAGGCAGAGTGAAAAAGGGGCCTCTTTGGCCACCCCTGTTCCTAGGTTCCATTCACACCTGTGAATGAACAGGTGGCTGATAGGATAAAGAGTCAAGGAAACTGATTAGATTCTGGCCTTAGACTCTCAGCAGGTATCTTAGAATTCAGACCAGATAATGAAGGTACCAAGTGGGATCATGTGAAGGTCAATGAGTTTATCAAGAGGTTATTCAGAATTAATTGGGGTGACATAGAGAAAGATGGATTTACTGCAATCATGGATGTGGTTTCTGATTAAAAATTTAGAAGGTAAAAACTTAGGGCCCTCAGAAGGGTCGAGTGTACTAAGCTGGGTCATGAAAAGGGCAATGGGTTCATTGAGAGGTCATTCATAATTAGTTGAGGTCATAGAGAGGTCAGTGGGTTCACCAAGAGGTCATTCACAATTACTTGGGGTCATAGGTCAGTGTGCTCAGTCAGGGAAGTGGTTTCTGAGTCAACATTGAGAAGGTAGGTAACTTGGGCCCTCAGAAAGGTCAAATGAGGACATGAAGCTGGGTCATGAACAGGGCAATGGGTTCACTGAGAGGTCAGTCACAATTAGTTGGGGTCATAGAGAGGTCAATGGGTTCACTGAGAGGTCATTCATAATTACTTGGGGTCATAAAGAGGTCAGTGTGCTCACTGGAGTCAGGAAAGTGGTTTCTGAGTGAAAATTTAGAAGGTAGGTAACTCAGGCCCTCAGAAAGGTCAAATGAGGACACATAGCTGGGTTATAAACAGGGCAATGGGTTCACTGAGAGGTCAGTCACAATTAGTTGGGGTCATAGAGAGGTCATTCATAATTACTTGGGGTCATAAAGAGGTCAGTATGCTCACTGGAGTCAGGAAAGTGGTTTCTGAGTGAAAATTTAGAAGGTAGGTGACTCAGGCCCTCAGAAGGGTCAAATAAGGACATTAAACTGGGTCATGAAAAGGGCAATGGGCTCACCAGAAGTTCATTCAAAATTATTCTGGGTTTTCATACAGATCATAAATCACACAGAGATATGACTGGCTCTCAGAATATTTTAAAGCCAATAGCAAACTCAGAGAAAGCACAAGGATCTGGATGAGATCATCAGATAGGGGCTGGAGAAGTCAGTGATTTGCAGGTTTGTATAGCACTTAGTTCATTAATTTTCTTTGTTTCTTTGTAACAGGTCCTCCCCCTACCCGGTGTCCCCACATAAATACATGTCTAGTTTTTTACTTTTCTGTATCATCTCCCCTTCATCCAGTTTTTGCCACTCTTTGTGTGACTCAAGAATGCAAAGCACAGGATATGGTCATCACCATCATCAAATTTGCCACTAATAGGCGTTTATCACATGCTAGAAGCAATCCTGGGTGCTTTATATAATCTCTACAGCAATGCTTTGAGGTAGGTATTAGCATCACCATTTCCCAGCTGAGGAAAGTGCAGCCTAGAGAAGTCACACAGCAGAGCTGGAATTTGTGAATTCAGGCCCTGTTGATACCCAAGCCGTTTCAACCCTAGGCCTCTCCATCCTTCCTATCGGTAGGTCTCTGAACTGACCACACAAGTTCTGGGCTCATTGTGTGCACCCTCACACAGCAACCACCTGAACTCTTTGGATAGCTGACTCCTTTGTGTCTGGTTGGAATCTAATGGTTCCTAGTGCTGGATACTGACTTAGTAACATTAATCAATGAGGGAGAAAAGGCTCACCTTGGACCTCCATCTGCCTTCTCTATGCCTGAGATCATGTACTCTCCATCAGAGACTGCAAGTTTAGACAAGCCCTGGCTTTGAGGGGATATAAAAAACCCCAGCACCTCCTGGCAGCTGAGGGTACCCATTATGCCATTTTCATGTCCAGACTTTGCCTTCGACATGCCTGAGGCCCCAAGGGTCATCTTGCCTCAGCTCTTCCAGTGCCAACCTTACAACCCTTCCCTTCTCACCCACCTAGGCCTGGAAACTCTTGCCTCATTCTGCCCCCTGGAGCTCCAGGGCAGGAACTGGGCCAGCGTTCTAAGGCTGAGCTCAAAGCAGAGTAATCTCCATCAGCCCCTTAGCCAGGTTCCCCAGCAGCCATGGGGTGGTAGGGGAGAGGTGTTGGGGGACACCTGGTGAATGTTCTCAGAAAAGGGAGGAGGGTTGGATCCCATTCTGGGAGTTGGAGCCAGCGAGATTGAAGGGAGGGTCTCTTTCCCCCCAACTGCTGGTTCAGATGTTAAAGAATCTGCCTGCAATGCTGGAAGCCAGGGTTCAATCCCTGGGTCTGGAAGATCCCCTGGAGAAGAGAATGGTTACCCACTCCAGTATTCTTGCCTGGAGAATCCCATGGACAGAGGAGTCTGGCCGGCTACAGTCCACGGGGTCGAAAAGAGTCAGACACCACTGAGTGACTAACACACTTCCTCCCAGGAACTGCTCTGGCTCTCTCCAACCTCCACACCAAAATCCATCCATCTCTATCACAGGTCTTCATCCTCTGTCTTCCCTCCTCACCTAGCGGCTAGGCACACACAGTCAAACATGAGTTATTTCTGATTTTATTTATAATATAAAAATGTTCAAGTGTCAACAGTCAGGTGTTTGGACATTTCAAGGGGCAGGGTTCCCATTTATTTAGGATTTTTTTTTAAACAATTACCTTTTTGACAAATTAGCAGTGGACCCAGTTTTGTGGGGTGGGGAGGTCAGGGCTGGAGAGAAAGTGGAAGTCATAGGTGGGCTGGGGGATGGGAGTCCGGCTGTGAAAAGGAAATGGTGTTACTTTATTGCTAAAAGGGGAATCAAATACACTGTTGAGTGGCTCTTCTCGGTCCCAGTGTGACCATGCATCCAATCTAAAGAATCTGAAATGCAAAGGACATGCAGGCGTAAAATAGAAAAGACGACCTGTAAACGAAGGTGCTGCAGAGGACGGAGGGGCGTCCTGGAGGCCACAGGGGAGGAGGAGCCGCGAACACTGGGGCCCAGGCAGAGCTGCCCCCTCCCCGGCAGAGGCTGTTGGGAAGACCTGTTTCTCAGAGCCCCCCTCCTTAGCAGCTGTGAGGAGCGGGGAGGCCCCCTCCCCATTCTGGTTGCTGTCGCTGGGCCTTAGTCTCCCCCTGGACTTTACCTGACCCCAACTCTAGTTCCAAGCCTAGGATCCCCACCCACAGCTAAGGGGGACCAGAACTCCAGATCTTACGAGGGAGCAAAAGCTACTCCAGACCTCACTTTCTTCCTTGGGACCCCCCTACCCTCGCCCCCACCCGAACCCAAACACGTGGCCTCTTTTCTCTGCTTCCTTTTCACCGCCCCCCACCTCTGCCCCCAGCTAGCTTGGGATCCTACATTCCCCCAACCCTGCAACCCACACTTCTCTCCAGGAGCTCCATATTAGCGTACAGCAAAAGGCACCACAATATAGGTTTCTATTAAAGAGTCAAAAAATTGGCCCATCTCTCTTTTTTTTGTTGTTGTTTCTTTTTTTTTTTTTTTCCGAAGCTGTAAATCAGGATGTTACATATAAATAGTTTCCCTATAAAAACGTCTTTGCCGTTAGCTAGTATTATAAGACAATTTTTGCTAAAATGAAAATAAAACATTTTGTTATACCTTTTTCCTTTTATAGAAAATAAAAATATTTTTATTTCTTTTTCCTCCTTTCTCTCTCCAGTCGGCGGTCTCTGTTCTCCTTAAAGACAGTGGGGCGGGCGAGGCGGAGGGGGCGGCGGGGGCCCTAGAGGGGCCCCGAGTCCTGCTTGCCCCGTGGGGGCGGCCCGCGGCTGTGTCTGCTGCTGGCCCGCGTGCTGTGGCTGTCCAGGGAGTAGTAAGTCCTGCTGTCGGCCGCCGGGCACAGGGGCGGCGAGTCCGAGCGCAGCGCGTCCTGCGCCGCGCGCAGGCCGAGGAAAGGCGTGCTCTCGGCAGCTAGCGCCCCGTCCGCGTCGTCGTCCGAGCCCGAGGCCGAGCCGCCTCCCGAGCCGCTGCTCAGCGACAGCGAGTCCCGCGCCGCGCGTGCGCGTTGTGCCGCCAGCCCGTTGAGGCGCGAGCGGCGCCAGCGCCGAGGCCCCGCCGACGTCCTTCGGGACGCGCCGCGGGCGCGCGGCCGCGACGGCGGCGGGGGCGCGCACTCCTGCGTGGTCTCGTACTCGTCGTCCTCCGGGATGCGGAAGGGGCTGGCGGGCAGGCTTCCCAGGCTGCCGCCCAGTGCGCAAGCCCCTCGCCGCGGCCCCGGCCCCGCTGCGGGGTAGTAGTAGCTGTCGTAGCTGCGCTGCATGTCCGCGCTGGGCCCAGGCCCCGGTCCTGGGCCGGGGGGCGCCGGTTGCCGCAGGAGCGGCTGTTGCTCCGCCAGGCGATAATTGATGGGCGCGGCGGGAGGCAGCGACACGGCGTGCGCCGAGTTGGGGGACGTGATCTCAAAAGTCGGCACCTGCGTGGCCAGCGAGTAATGGAAGTCCACGGGAGAGAGGCGCGCGGGCGTGGTCAGGGCAGACACGTACCTATGGGGAGAGGCAGAGACATGGGCTGGTGGCCAGGGGATGGGGCAGCCCTGACGCAAAGCATCCCTCCCGCAGGAGCTATGCTGGTATTCCTCAGTGACCCTAAGCAATTTCCTTAGTTTGTCTGATCCTTGGTTTACTTATCTGTGAATCAGGAATAAACACAGTGGTCATTCCATAGCATTGTTGGGCGATTCCATACACATATGGAATCAGTGGTCCTTGGTTGTGGGGATGTTCACAGACACCAGTGTTCCTGAATGGTTACTTTGGATCAGGCTTAGGCTGGGGCATTTTACATGTGCCAGGTCATCTAATACAGTAAATCTCGTAAGAGGCTTCTGTTAATGCCATAGTACTCCTTAGGTAACTGAGACTCAAAAACATTTAAGTGACTTACTCAAGGTTCACACAGCCAGGAAGTGGTCAAGCTGGGATGTGAACCCAGGCCATTCAGGTATGACCTAAATCAAATCCCTTATGATTATACAGTGAAAGTAACAGATTCAAGGGATTAGATCTGATAGAGTGCCAAAGAACTATGGACAGAGGTTCGTAACACTGTACAAGAAGTGGTGACTATAACCATCCCCAAGAAAAATAAATGCAAGAAGGCAAACTGGTTGTCTGAGGAGGCCTTACAAATAGCTGAGAAGAGAAGTGAAAAGGAAACAAGAAAGGGAAAGATACAGTAGCTGAAGGCAGAGTTCCAAAGAATAGCAAGGAGATATAAGAAAGCCTCCTTAAGTGAACAATGCAAAGAAACAGGAAAATAACAGAATGGGAAAGACTAGAGATCTCTTCAAGAAAATTAGAGGTATCAAGGGAACAATTTCATGCAAAGATGGGCACAATGAAGAACAGAAATGGTAAGGACTTAACAGAAGTAGAAGAGATTAAGAAGAGGTGGCAAGAATATACAGAAGAACTGTATAAAAAAGGTCTCAGTGACCTGGATAACCATGATGGTGTGATCACTCACCATCACTCAGCCAAACATCCTGGAATGTGAAGTCAAGTGGGCCTCAGGAAGCATTACTATGAACAAAGCTAGCAGAGGTGATGGAATTCCAGCTGAGCTATTTCAAATCCTAAAAGATGATGCTGTTAAAGTGCTGCACTCATTATGCCAGCAAATTTGGAAAACTCAGCAGTGGCCACAGGACTGGAAAAGATCAGTTTTCATTCTAATCTCAAAGAAGGGCAAAAGCCAAAGAATGTTCACACTACTGCACAGTTGTGCTCATTTCACGTGCTAGCAAGGTAATGCTCAAAATTCTTCAAGCTAGGCTCCAACAATAGGTGAACCGAGAACTTCCAGATATGCAAGCTGGATTTAGAAAAGGCAGAGGGACCAGAAATCAAATTGCCAACATTTGTTGGATCACAGAAAAAGCAAGAGAATTCCAGAAAAACTCTAGTCCTGTTTTATTGACTCTGCTAAAGCCTTTGACTGTGTATGGCAACAAACTGTGGAAAATTCTTCAAGAGATGGGAATACCAGACCATCTTACCTGCCTCCTGAGAAACCTGTATGCAGGACAAGAAGCAACAGAGCCAGACATGGAACAATGGACTGGTTCCAAATTGGGAAAGGAGTACATCACGGCTGTATTTTGTCACCCTGTTTATTCAACTTATATGTAGAGTACATCATGCAAAATGCTGGGCTGGATGAATCACAAGCTGGAATCAAGATTGCTGGGAGAAATATCAGTAACTTCAGATATGCAGATGATACCACCCTAATGGCAGAAAGTGAAGAGGAACTAAAGAATCTCTTGATGAAAGTGAAAGAGGAGAGTGAAAAAGCTGGCTTAAAAGTCAACATTTAAAAATGTAAGGTCGTGTGATCCGGTCCCATCACTTCATGGCAAATAGATGGGGGAACAATGGAAACAGTGACAGACTTTATTTTCTTAGGTTCCAAAATCACCATGGACGGTGACTGCAGCCATGAAAAATAAAAGATGCTTGCTCCTTGGGAGAAAAGCTATGACAAACCTAGACAGAGAATTAAAAAGCAGAGACATCATTTTGCTAACAAAGGTCTGTCTAGTCAAAGCTATGATTTTTCCAGTAGTCATGTATGGATGTGAGAGTTGGACCATAAAGAAGGCTGAGCACCAAAGAATTGATGCTTTCAAACTGTGGTGCTGGAGAAGACTCTTGAGAGTCCCTTGGACAGCAAGGAGATCAAACCAGTCAATCGTAAGGGAAATCAATCCTGAATATTCATTGGAAGGACTGATGCTGAAGCTCCAGTTTACTTCAGCCATCTGATTCGAAGAACAGACTCACTGAAAAAGACCCTGATGCTAGGAAAGATTGAGGGCAGGAAGAGAAGGGGGAGACAGAAGGTGAGTTGGTTGGATGGCATCATCGACTCAATAGACATGAGTTTGAGGAAACTTTGGGAGATAGTGAAGGACAGGGAAGCCTGGTGTGCTGAAGTTCATAGGGTTGCAAAGAGTTGGACACAATTGAGCGACTGAACAACAACAGGCAGAAACCAGGACTCATACTGCCCGATTACTCATGCTAGTCCCTGCATTCAGTCATCCCTGTGACTTGGACTCCCCTTCCCTCACGGACAGTTCATCCCTTGGCTGATGGCTACAGTGGGGAAATATTCCTTTTTAAGGTGAAGCTAAAATCTGCCTCAGGGAAGTGACTGTTCCCACCTCAAGTAGGAGCTCAGCCCAGAGCACAGTTACAAAGACCACACTGAAGCATTTCTGCTTGGAGCTAAAGAGCACCAGTTCCTTCAAAAGTTTGCCCTTCCAAATATCTCCCAGTCTGAGTCCCAGGCACCAGTCCCTTTTCTTTCTCCACATTTCCCTTTCTGGGTAAACCAGCCTCTTGCCCAGCCATTGTCTACCTCACCTCCTTGCCTCTCTTTCAAACGGTAGAGCTGGGCACCTAACTGCTTCCTCAAGTCTTTATACTGTCTTTCTGAATCATCTGACTCCCTGACTCATAAGACAGGTTTAAATGTCTTCCCTCTCCCACATTTTCCACATGTACATCCACCAAGTCTTACCCATTCCCTTTCTCCCGGATCAAACCCTCCACCCTGCTCTACTCCATCCTGGGACTGGATGTTCACTCTTGTCATGCTCCCACCCCAGGATCTTTCCTTCAGCCTATGCACTTCCCAGAACAATTTTTTAAAGTCACATCTCTGCTTTAGGAGGCCCTTCATGCTTACCCACCCAGGGCCACTGGTTGTCTATCTAGCCCCAGCCTGCCTGCTTACGCCCAGCTCCCCTCTCCCCACACCTTGAGGTACCTCACTCACCAGCTCTGTCCTCAGTGCCTCTACTGGAAGGGCTCATGGTGTTCCCCTCGCCCAGAAGTCCCTGCCCACCTTTCTACCTCCACCCATCAAGGAGTCCTATTGCTCTTGTTACTGTTGATAACCACAGCTCCACCTAGTGAGCACAAGCTCCATGTCAGGTATGAGACAAAGAGCTTTGAGCTTGATCTTAGGTAGCCTTCCTAAGAGCCATGAGACAGGTTTAATGTTCACTGTTCTACAGCTGAGGAAACCAAAGCACAGAGGTGATCAACCTGCCCCAAGTCACACAGGTGGTGGAACTGGGCTTAGAAAGGTTAGTATTAGAGAAACCTAGTTACTTCCCAGAGCCTGTGGTCAGACTGGCTTTCTCTAACCTAGTGGGGTGTTCTGTGTTTAGCTCTTTTCATGGGCAGCTGGGAGTTTCAGTGGTTTGTGCCTGTGGCTGGCATGGAATAGGCTGAGTTGAGCCTTCTCCACCCTCGCCTGGAGTTCCTTGTGAAAATCGAAGTGTTAGTCACTCAGTTGTGTCCGACTCTTTGCGACCCCATGGACTGTAGCCCTCCAGGTTTCTCTGTCCATGGAATTCTCCAGGTAAGAATACTAGAGCAGGTAGCCATTCCCTTCTCCAGGGGATCTCTCCTACCCAGGGATCAGACCCTGTCTGCATTGCAGGCAGATTCTTTACCATCTGAAGAGTTCCTAGTACCATGCCCCTTTTTCTGCTCTCCTCCCAGAGATCCTACTTGCCAAGAGGCCACTTGAGGGCTGAGCAAGATGCAGCCTGGCCCCTGTGACTCCTGCCTGTGAGTCAGGGAAGAAGGGGATTTCCTGGTTCTCACTGCATTCATTGCTTGGGAACCCAATGGCATCTTGATCCATGGGGGCCTAGACGCTGATGCTTCCAGGGCCTCAGGCATTCTTGGCTCATTCCCATCCTGCACTGATCAGTTTCCTCGCAGACAGTCTCTCCTCCCACTCTCTCATCTGTTTGATCTTGGTGTCTGTTTCTCCTAGGACATGGGGCCTCTAGGTGACACCAGCATAGGGCAACCATATGTTCTGGTTTGTCCAGGACAGCCCCTGTTTGTTCCTGATGTTCCAGTGCGATTATTAATAACATTCTCTTCCACTCTGAAAAGTGTCCTAGTAGGACAATTAAATTAAATAGTCATAACACACTAGGGTCTACTGGCTGGAGTCCCAGCCTGTCATTAACATGTTAATGACCCTGAGCAGAACATTGAACTTTTCAGGGACCTTGCCTGCCCATCTGAAAAAGGGGGATGAGGCTCTTTGGAGTGTTTCTGAGGTGACCACAGGATCGGCCCCAGGTCAGTGGTGCCAGCTCTCCGGTTGAGGTGGGCGCAGGTCACGGGGACTGACCTCTCACTGTGTGGGGAGTCACGCAGGGAGTCTATGGAGTCGTGGTAAGGTGGCACGGCAGCCCTGCGCCGCTCCTCCAGGCTGTAGGCCGCTGCCCGCCGTGCCCGGGCCTCCACACACGCTGGGCTGTTGCACTTGCTGGTGCCCACTGATGACAGCACGATGCCCGACTGGGAGTCAGAGGTCAGGCTCTCAGAACGGTCCAGGCTCCATGTGTGGCTCTCATGCCTGGAGAAGCCAGGTGGGAGTGACATGAGGGGACAGGAAGGGGTAGGGCAGCCCAGCACGTGTGGTCCCAGGCCCACCCCTGCCCTGGTTCTTCACTCCTCTCAGTCTCCCTCAGCTCACAGTCCTCCACTCTGAGCTGATGTGTAGTATCGTAAGTGCTAAATCCCAATCTGAGGAGGAGGAGAGCTGAAGGCCTGTGGATGTGGGCTGCAGTGCACACAGCCCTTTTCCTTTCCTCCCTGCAACAACCTCCCCTTGGTCTCCTCAGCTGTGACCCCTTCCACTCCTGTGGTCCCGGGACACCTGCCGTACAGGGACCCCGCTCCCCAGGGAAGAAAGGGTTCTTTTTAGAGCTGTATGACTTTGTGCTTGTGTAGACAGGCCTCCCTACCTCTGGAGAGGATGCTCAGGTGGATTAGGTTCACGTGGAAACCCCAGGAGAGGACATTGAATAGCTGTGTGTACTTGAGGGACCAGGCACTTTTTGCCAGATGAAGTGGTGCTGATGACCTCCAAACAGAACTAAATGTTAGATGGGAGCACAGTGATGCTGTTGCTCCTCTGGGGCTGGTTTAGACTAGAAAAGGGAATCCCGTTTATTGACCTGGATGGACATTTGGTGGTGGGTTCTGGCTTGAATCCCCCCACCTCCATCCTCTGGCTCACTAGGACCCTTAAGACAGAGCCCAGCCTGGCTGGGGTTTTGTGTGTGTCCCCAGGCAGGTGTATGATGCGTGTGTGCATGCCCTGTGGGTGTGCATACAGGAGTTTGCAAGGCTCTGTGGTGGTGCCCACCTGTGGCTGGAGGTGGGCGTGGCTGTGGAGCAGTGGTGAGAAGGAGAACAGGAGTGGCTCCCAGAGAAGGTGGTCTCTGTTTCCCTCCGGATGATATGGTCTGTGGCGGGCACATTCTTGGAGATATACTGCAACAGAGAGTTTGAGGGGGGCAGTTAGTGACAGATGACCAAGTTGGCCCTCCTTCCTGGTGGGCTTGGGGAAATGAGACGGTAAGCTTCAGGTGGTGGGGGGTATGGTCCACTGGATATGTGACTCGGTGTTAGGGCAGCAGTGGCTCCTGGAAGTCCAGCCCCTGACCTCCCTTGAGGAAGTGGGCCAAGCAAGGCTAAGTCATCCTGGGGAGGCGAGGCCAGGCTAGCAGGCAAGGTTGAGCCCAGGATGGGCTGCTGCCTCCCTGACCCATTCTTGCAGGGGGCGTGAGAAGGTGGGTTCTACTGCGAGGGGTCAGAGTGGGGCCAGGGATCACCACTCACGTCTGCCATCTGGATCTCCTCAGGGTCCAGTCGGGGGTGGCTGGGCCCATTGGCCAAGCTCCGGTTCTGGTGGGCAGGGCACATGTTCTGTCGGAGGTGGTTATGCATCTGCTTCCGCTGTTTCCTGCAGGAGAAGGTGCATTAGCCTGGCACCCCCATACCCCACGACACACACAAAGCAGGAACTCCCCTAGCTGTCACTCCAGGGAACTGGGCTACCTGTGCCCTGGACTGCCATGGCATCTCCTGCTACTGCTCTTCCTGGGCTCAGGCTGCCCTCAGCCAGGACCCCTTCATTAAACCCCTACATCATCACTACCAGCCTGCATTCAGCAGTATCTGAGTGTAGTGGTAATGAGCTTTGGCTCTGCTGAGATAGTAGAACTCTACTTTCTAGCTGTGTAACTCTGGGCAAGTTACTTAAACTCTCCATGCTCCACTTTCCTCATCTGTAAAATGGACTGATCATCTATCCACTTCAAAGACCACTGAGTATGAAGAGTAGATAAGATATTCAAGCACAGTGCTGACCCACTTGCTCATTCATTCATTTATTTGGTATTGATTGGGTTTTCACTATGTGCCAGAACTCGCCTGCCAATGCAGAAAACGCGGGTTTGATCCCTGGGTCGGGAAGATCCCCTGGAGGAGGAAATGGCATTCCACTCCAGTGTTCTTGCCTGGGAAATCCCAAGGACAGAGGAGCCTGGCAGGCTGCAGTCTAGCGGGTTGCAAGGAGTCAGAGGTGATTTAGTGACTGAACAAAGCAAAGATGCAGTTTTGGAGCAGAGAAGACAGATATAGTTTCTGTCCTCATGGAGCTTGCAGGCCAGTAGGAGAGGCAGATGATAAACACATCATCTGCCTCTCCTAATAATAATAAAAATAAAATTAAAAATAAAAAATAATAAAAATAAATAAACAAGTACTTTCAGCAAAGTGCTATGAAAAAAAAATAAAACAGGATGCTGTTGTCAGGGAAACAAGACCTGTGGGGCCTCTTTCCTTTGGCACACGTTAAGAGCTGAGTACATCTGTTTTGTAATCGTTAAGACTAATCATGTCACTCTTCTGCTACAAACCCTTCATGGGTCTTCAGCATCCTGTCCCTCTCCCTAGCACTATCTCTCCACACCCCGGCTCATTGCATCCTTGGAGGGCTTGTTTCTGATCCGACACTGTGCCTCTCTGGCCTCTGGGCCTTTGCATTTAATTGCAGCACATTCTATGCCCCTTCACCTGCTAACTTCTGAGTTGAGCTAACTTCAGTTCAGTTCAGTTGCTCAGTTGTGTCTGACTCTTTGCAACCCCATGAATCACAGCATGCCAGGCCTCCCTGTCCATCACCAACTCCCGGAGGCCCAGCTAAAATGCACCTTTTTCAGGGAAATCCTTCCTGCCCTCCAGCTGAGGTTAGGCACCCCTGAAATATATCCCGTGATCCCGAACATCTTGCTTAGAGCCCTAGCCATTTTGCCTGGTTGCAGGGCCTAGTGTCTGTTCAGCAGGCATTGAATTAAAGTTTGTTGAAACGAGTAAATGTAGTATAGGTTAGAACATGGTGCTTGCTTCCCAACCCCCCTGCCCAGTTTTGGGCATCAGTTTTCCTATGTGGGCTCAGTCTCCTCTCTGGGCTCCTTGAGTCCTAAATCTCAAGGTTGGCAAGGCCTTTGATCTCATATATAGGGGCAGCAGTAACCAAGACCCCAGGGCTCAGCCCCCCAAATGGTGGTCATGCCCAGATTCCTGCTTTCTAGATAAGAACAGATGTGACAATCCTCTTTCTGTACTACATCACTTTACAACCTGCAATGGCTTCCTGCCATCTGTAGGATAAACCCAGGCTCCCTAGCTTGACATTCAAGGCCCTATGGTGCCATGCAGGCTCCAGCTGTTCTTTTAGACTCATGCACCTTGTTTTCTTGACCCCCGCCCTTTGCTCCAACTAGCCTGGGCTGCTCAAACTCCATGAACACAGTCAATACTCCCTGGCATTTGTCTTTTAGCTTGCTTTGTTCTGCAAAGCAAGAATTGAATTGTCCAGCCCCATTTCTGCCCCTTGCTCCAAGGTTCTGACGTCACCTTTCCTCTACTCAGGGGTGCCCCAACCCCTCCTTCTCTGTGTTGGAAGGTGTCTTGCCTGGACTGCTCCTAGGTGGGGCCAGGCAACTCTCTTTGAGCTCTTTTCCCTGAGAAGGGGCCTTCCTCTCTGTGCTTCCCCACCCCCACACTGCCCCAGTGTCTGCCTATTTGACAGGGCAGATGCTCCCTGCAGGATGCGCTGAGGTACATACGAGAATCATGCCCATTTTACAGATGAGGACTCAGAGAGGTTCATCAATTTCCATAGGGTTACAGGAAATGGCAGAGTTGGATGTGAACCCAGGTCTGTCTTCTTCCAATGCCTGTGCTTATGACCACTCTTGTTCAGTCCTCTGGGGTCTGTCTCTCCCACCCTCTGCTCCTGCTTCTTGGCCTGGCCCTTTGGCCTCACACCAGCTGCAGAAGCCCCTGAGGGGCAGAGGGGAAGAGCAAGGGGCAGGCCAGGCATGGCGGAGTGGAGAGGAGAGCCCGTCCCCACAGAAGCAGCCCCTTGTTGGCCTGAGTGCCGACAACTCACTTGGTCTTGCAGTAGGCGACCACGCAGACGATGCCCACCACCAGCAGAGCCACGCAAATCCCAGTGATGGTCAGGACCCTCTTCTGGTACAGTTCCTCAGCTTCTGCAGGGGTAGAGGGTGTGAGGGGGCAGGCAGGGGGCAGACCCACAGAGGCAGGGGTGCAGACCCTCCCCTACCCCTCATACCTCGGGCTCCCATCCATCTCTTCCCTCCCCAGCCAGTTCCCTCCCTCCTGCTCTCCCGAACTCCACCCACCCATGAACCTGGTCACCAGTGACTACCTCTGAGTTCACTTTCCCAAACCCTGTGCTCTACCCAATGAGTGGAAAATGCAGGGGGATGGAGGAGGTGGGATGAAGGTGAAGGTCCCAAGGTCATAGGGGAGGGCAACCCACTATGGCCTGGTGGCTGCCAAGAGCCTTGATAGGCTGGGGAAACTGGTCTTCACAGTGGTGAACATGTAGGCCCTGGGCAGAGACCTGGCCACTTTGGCTTCCTGAGGAAGGTGGAAAGTGGCTTGTTCAGGGCTAGAGAACAAGCTTGTTCTTGGACTTGTTCTTGTTCTAGACATCAGGTCCAGAGCCTAGCTTTAGGAAGGGTGCCAGGATCAGGGACAGAGTGGGCCAGGCCTGCAGAGGCGGGCATGGGGAGAAAGGCTTTGGTTTATCCCTACAGCCTGGTCAGAGTTGTGGCCCTGGCCCACTCTGGCCCCCGTCTCCCTGTGGGGAGCCCACAAGTGACAGCACAGCTCCCTGGGACACCCCTGTGCTCAGGAGTGACCTCTGCTCATCTGAAGGAGCTGAGCTAGGCTGGGCCTCAGAACCTTACAAAAGACTCAACCATCCCCTCTACCTCCATTTTTTGGTGGGGCAGCCCCTACCCTTCTAGAACAGAGGAAGCCTGGAGGAAGAGAAGGAAAAAGGGGATAGCACACAACATGGTCACCCTCACTCCCACTTGGACCTGCTGGCTGGCCCTTCCACATTGCTCCCTTTGAGCAGGACTGGGATAAGTGGGGACCAGATCCAACAACTTGGTGGAACCCTGGGCAATGTCCCTAGGCCCCCAGGCTTGCAGCATCTCCTGTGGAAAATGCAGCACAGCAGCACAGACTGGGTACAGACGCCCAGACACACATACCTGGAGGACTATGCCTGGCTGACACACAGATCCTTCACAGGGATATGGGGATACACTCACGCACATCCACCGTGCACGTGAGCAGGCCCACGGACACACAGTCATGCAAAGTCATAAAACAAACAGCCCTTTACCCAAGATCCCCACCTCTGGGCTCTGTGGTCCTCGTCCTGCCTGTGGTTCTCCTCCCCGGCCACCACTCAGTCCTCCAGTCAGGCCTCTGTCTCCATCACTCTGGTCACGGTCACCAACAACCCCCTGCTGCCAAGCCTCTGGTGCATTCGCTTCCCTCTCAGCACTCCCCCAGCTGGGCTCACGTCCCCGGCTAGTCCTCCCCTGGATCTCTTCCTCCTGCACTGGCTCCTCTGTCTCAGCTGCTGCTCCCCGCTCTTCCATGTGGGCCTCAGGGCAGAAAGACCCGGAGCGCTCAGGCGTCTTCCTCTCCCTACCTGTCCTCTTGCCCTCCAGCATCTCACTCAGACTCAGACTGGAGATACCATCTGTATGCCGCTGAATCTCACATTTCTCTCTCTTGTACCAACTTCTCCCCTAGCTCCAGATTCCTATAGCCAAGGGCCATGGCCAAGCAGATGCACTGACTCCCTCTGCCCACCCCCCAACCTGCCCTCTGCCCGTCCCATCTCTACGATGGCAGCACCACTTTTCCTGCTATACAGGCTCTAAGCCTCAGAATCATTCGTTTCTGATCTTCCCACCCACTCTGGTACCTGATCCATCAGCAGGTCCCCTCACCTCTACCTCCCAAGTAGATCCCGGATCTGACCACTTCTTACCTCTTCCGGGGCTTCCAGCTTTGTCCAAGATGATGCCATCTCTCCCTGGACAGCTGTCCACCGTCTGACTGGTTTCTTTGCTTCTATTCCTCCACATCCTGTCCCCTTACCCAGTCTATTCTCTGCCCCGAAGCCACATTGATTTCCAATCATAAAGCAGATCACTTTACTCCTCATAAATATCATAAAGCAGATCATTTTAAGGATGCTTAAAAACCCACACTGGCATCCCTCTGCAATTCAAATACAACCTAAAGCCTTACCATGGCCCACAAGACCCAGGGTCACCCGGTCCCTTCCTTTCAGTGCCATCTGTGGTCCTCTCCCCCATATCTGCTGTGTTCCAGAGTCACTGGCAGTCCTTCCACCCGCTGAACAAGGCAGGCCTATCCATGTCATCCCTAACTTGCTGTGTCCCCACCATAAACACTCCAACCCCCACCTACTGTTTGCAGGGCTGGCTACTTTCTGTCAAGTTTTAGCCCAAACATCACCTCGCTGGACAAACTTTCTCTGATCACTTAGTTAGAGTCAGTCCCCACCCTGGCTAGGTGCTGTCCCATTCCCTTTTATTAGGCTGGCCAAAAAGTTCATTTGGGTTTTTCTATTACATCTTAAGGAAAAATCCAAACAACCTTTTTGGCTAACCTGATATTTTCTGTATAGTGCTTACTGCCATCTGATATCTTTCTTGTTTGCTTGTTCTTGTTGGCAGCAACTCTGCATGCTAGATCCCCAGGGTCTGGCCAACTCTGGGGCTCAGGAGATGTTTTTGAGTTGTTGACTGAATGAATACACAGACCACCTTTACAGACAGTCACATTATAGATGCTCACACTTGCCTCCACACCCACTGCTCATGCTCAACTCTTAACAACAAAGACTGCACCCACTGCCCCCCTCCATGTGCTCACACCCTGCACTGAGAGACCCAACGAGGTGTAAACACGTCAGCCCCCCATAACAACACAGACACACACCCCTACAGATTCACCCATGTCCCCTGTCAGGATCACATGGACACCACAGACTTGACCCTTCTCCTCCCCACCCCATCACAGCAGATAGACAGACAGACATACTCTTACACATAGACTTTCAGCTCCATCTTCTGAGAATAGCTGACGGTGGCTAGGTGCTGGGGGAACTAGGGCCTCCCCAAACCTGCCATAAGAACAGCTTTTTCATAACTGCCAGCTCTGCACACATCTGAGGTCTGACTGCATCGAAGCCTCAACCCCCCTTGAGCTCCTGCTTCTCTTCGGCTATATGTGTGGACCGGGGTGGAGGCTTCCAGCACAAAGCCAGAGAGCTGGGAAGATGGACCTCAGAGTCCCTTCCTGCCCAGGGCATCTTCCAGGGGCCAGAGGGCAGTCATGGGAGGGAGGTAAGGTTCTGAGCTGGGAGGCAGGAGGTACCAGCCCACCCTAGACCCTCGCTGGTGCTGCCCATAGACAAACACACGTGCCCTCGTGGAGACAGATTATGATGGGAGTAACAGCCTCAAGCAGATGGCAAAGCCTGGCAGACAAACACGAGGCGGGGGGCGAAGACAAATAGGTGTTATCAGCTGCCAGCCCGGTGCAGAATGAAAAGCAATGGAAATGGAAATGGGAAAAGGAAGGAGAATTAAAGTTAAATTGAAAGGGCTGCCTCTCTGCACAGTTCTCCGAAGCAAGATTCTGTGGCTTCTGGACACCCACTTTCCGAGGGACCTGGCTTTTTGGCCAACCCACTGGGCCGCATACAGCTCACAGGGCCTGTTCCCCTGAGTACCCTGGTGATCAGCCCCAGGCAAGGGGGCGCTGCTGTAACTGGGCACAGTCTGAACCCCAGGGCACCCGCCATGCATAAGCTTTTCTTGTCTCCCCATCAGTGTAGTTTACTATAGGATATCCTGGCAGGGACGGGGGGATTTCTGAAATCCTCCCTTTTCCATTTTGGGGGAAAGGAAACTCAACATCCAGCACACATGGTGTCAGAGGCTGAGGAGAGGGGCTGTGTGGTTGGTGCTGACCCATACATAGAGGCTCCGTACCCTTTAGTTCAAATCCAAGGTGCTCTGGCAGTGCGGGAGAGAGGAGGGTCAGAGGGGGAAGGGATGGAGGGAGAGATACAGACAGAGATGGGGGAAGGGCGGGAGAGAGAGAGAGAGAAACGTTGGTCAGGACTCTTCAGACACCAGCAGCAGCCTGTGAGGTGAAAGCAGGTTAGTGGGGTCCCCTCCCAGCCTCCTGAGCCCCTTCCCTGGCACCCAGCCCCCAGGAGCCCTTGCTGGGGGGTAGGGAGAAGAAGGGTTAGGCTCAGCAGGCAGGGCGGGTTCTTTAGAGATGAGCTGTGGGGTTAGTACCTGGTGGGGAGGGGCAGAAGTCAGTTGGCAGATGTCCCCGGGGAGGAAAGTGAGTGGGGGGCAGGGGTCCGAGGCATCCCCATACTCCCCCTCCCAGCTCCAGCATCAACCCCTCCTGGAGACAGCCTGCTCTGCTTGAGCTCATTCACGGGGTCCTTTTTTTCTGTTCAGAATGAGCGCAGAGGGTACTCAGACTGGCTCCTTGTCCCTGTTCTGTCCCCTCGGGCCTCACTGGCCTGCCCATCTACTAGGAGCTTGGCATAGAGGCTCAGAGTCTGTGGGGAGCAGGAGTGGGGAGGGGAGCAGATCACTTCTCTACCTGACACCCCCAACATCCTAGAAACTTGCAGGGGTGAGGCCTTGGGGTGTGAGCCTACTTTCACCACTTAGGAAAGCAAACTTCACTTGGAGAAAGAGACAAGCGTGCACCTGTAGAACACCTGTGCCCCCTTCATGGCAGCCAGTTGTGCTCCTTGAAGTGGGATCATGTTGTGAATGTGCAATTTCACGGTCCTTCGAGGTAGACGCCCAGGACATCGAAGGCTCAGGTAAGAGGGCCTGCCCAGGAATCCGCTCTGGCACTGACCTGCTGTGCAGCCTCAGAGTTCCCTGCCTGTCTGGCTCTCAGTCTCTCATCTGTTGAATGGGGATCAGGCCTGGCTACGGGATCCCTGGAAGGTCTGCAACCCGGCTGTGCTTCAGAATCGTCCAGGCCAACGGAACCGGGCTCTGGGGTTGGAGCCCAGAAATCTCCCCTATGTTTTTTTTTTTTTTTCCCCCTATGTTTTTGAAAAGTGCACCTAGCATTCTACGGTAGCAGCCGGCATCTGAGTGTGGGCTTCGAGTCTCTCTTTTGTCCCCAGTTTGCTGTGTGTGTGGTGGGGGGAGCAAGTCATAGTTTCTGTTTCCTCATGTGTCAAAGGTGCCTGTAGCCAGGGAGAGGAATATGGGCAAGGTGGTGGGCCAGGGCCCTCTCCATGGCCTCCCCACATGCAGAGCAAGCTCTCCCAGAGCCCAGGAGGTGGAATTGTGTTCTGAGGTTCTCATCTCATCTCCTGTGGAGGAGGGGAGCATGGGCACGTGCGTCCAGCCCTGGATTTCTCCTCTGCTTCCTGACAGGGAGTCCAGAGGGCTCTGCCATTGGAAAAGGGCAAGAGAGCAGGACAGCTCTGACTGAAAGAGACTTGAGGAAGATCCTGGGGCTCTGACCCCTCGATTCCATGCAGCGACCACACCCTTGAAGCATGAACCCCAGCTCTTCCAAACAGGAACCCTCCTGGGCACTCCTGTTAAATTTGAGGTTGAGGGTGACCTCTTTGTCGTCTTACATGTACTGTAGAAGGTAGAGGTTCTTAACACAGCGAGTCCTCTCCTCTCTTGGGGCTCCCTGGGCTGGCCAGCTATGCTAAGCAAGCAGCACAAACTTGACAGACTCAAGGGGTCCTCAGGGGCAGCTCTCACTGAGCAGCTAATCTTGTAGCCCTAGGGACCCTCCAGGAAGCTCGACAGAGCTCACAGCATTTGGATATGCACCCAGGCTCTCCAGAGAGAAGAGCCCACTTGGCCACAGCACCCCAGAGGCTGAGAGAACGATGGTTCACAGAGCCGGTTTGGGCTCTACTCGTGGTGGTGTTTGTATTAGATGAGGCAGCTGGGGGCCAGTGGTGCTAGGACACTTTCCCAAGGTCACACAGCAAATTTGGAGGCAGAAAGGAGGCTACAGGCCAGGTCTGTGATCTCTTGGGGCTAAGCCATAGCTATTCCTGCCCACTGAGTCCCTGGGCAGGCCTGACTGGCTAGTCCTCAGGACAACGACCACCTGGAGAAGTGAGCAGGGCTCCCAAAGTCATTTAAGAGTTTTCCCCTGTATCACTCCTCTGGGAACCAAGCAGTACAGCAGCAGCTTTGGGGGCTCCTGACTGGCCTCCCCTTTGAGTCAAAGGCCAGTACTGTCTTGGATCAACAGCAGTAGCTGGCAGGACTGGTTATGTGACTGAGGGTTTGGCTGGCCACTAGAAGGCAGCCCCGCTTCCCTTGCCCCGTGGGTGGATTCTGAGGGGCCTGCAGCTATGTCAGCCCCGGCAAAACAAAAACCAAACAAAAACCCAAACAGTCTTCTGCTCATCATATTCACTGATTGCCACTCAGCCAGCATAGAGTGACACAAGTAACAGACAGGTCCCACTGGACAGAAATTTGCATACTGACCAGTAACCATGGTCACCTGCTGCTGAACTCCCAGCAGGGCCAGCTGATCAGACAATAGGCAAAGTCTCCATCCTGGACAGGCCCTGAGACACATGGTCACAGGCTCCTGGATGAGGAGGTCCTGATGTGGACCCAAGAGCATGTGCTCATGTGCTGTGTGTGTGTGTCTGTGTAAGCAGGTGTCAGCACACGTGTGTGTTGGCGTGCGAGTGCAGGCATGTGCTCGTGTGTTTGTGTGAGTGCAGATTGGTGCTCTTGTACGTGAGGGGTATCCACGTGCACAAGTTTTGATTCTTAGGAAGTGGAGGAGCTGTCAGGGGAAGAAGGGGAAGTTACTGTGGCCACAGGTCTAGAGGCTGTCTGGACAGAGGGGGAAGGTCAGACACTTTGCTCAGGATGTGCTGAGAGTCAGCCTCTGGGGGGCCCTCACCCCCAGGCCAGCAGTAGCTGGGAGAAGAGCTTGGCTGTGTTCAAGCAACAACTGCAGGCCCTCAACTAAGCCTGTCGTGTGTCTCCCTTCATTTCATCCTCACAGCGACCCTCAGGGCATAGATGCCATTATCCCCATTTTACAGATGAGAAAATCAGAGAGGTTAAATGAGGCCCCCAGAACAGTAAGCTTAGCTGCTGGCAATATTATTCAGGTCCCTCTGAATCCAAGCCTGAACACTTAAGTTAGCATTTTATGCTCCCTTCTCAATTATCTGATAGACAGTGCATGAAGTGCTCCGGGAGAAGTGCTTGAAGAGTATAAATCCTTTACCAAAAGGTGCCAGCAAGAATCCCAATAATACCAGGCAGAAAGGCTGCATTTCCAGATTCTTTCCTGGGCTCCCGGGGCCCGGCTGACCCTCCCAGGAGACCTGAGCTGAAAGCTGAAGACGCCCAGCTGGTAGGGAAGCTTGGACAGCGGCCGAGTTCTGGAGGCTCCACTGCTCTGATTCAGGATGCACTGGGACTCCCTGTCCAGAACAGTCCCGTAAGCTAGGGAGGCTCTGCGCCGAAGGGGGAGAAGGAAAAGGCCCTCCACTGTCTCTCTCCTGGTCCTCAGCCCTGCCTGACTGCTCTACCCTCCTGACTTGCAGTCCTCCAACAGGGCTGATCTGACCCTGCAGTTGGTCCTGGAGCCTGGGCTCAGGAGAATTCTGTTGGGCCACGTGCCCACAGGCTCAGTTCCTATCCCCACGGCCTTCCTCCCTGGCTTCCAATGGGAGGGGCGTGGGGAGAGAGCTGCCACCAACACTCTATTAAGATAGTTGATCATCTGGGCTGACCAGCCCCCACCTCCCTGGCACCTCCACGCTCCTCTTCAAATCTTGGCTTCCAGGTTCTTGTGGAGGGGGTACATCTAGGCTTTCGTGCTATGGTCTGAGAAGGGTGGGGAGGTTCCTTTCTCTACCCTGAGCCCCAAATCCCTTTTCTTAGGGGGCCTGCCCTCGGCCCGTTCATGTCAGGCACCATCAATCCAGTTTGAATTCCTCAGGGGACCCATCTGTCCTCCCTGGAGAGGAGGAGGTGGATGGCAGGTTGATCAGGGGCCTAGTGAACTCTGGAGGATGGGGGCCATGGACCGCTGGGCCCCAGATGGAGTCCACGGCCAGTCTGTGGCTTTCTGCTCTGCTCCACCGCCACCTGACGGCACTTGAAGGAACTGCTCCCAGCCCCAGATAAAACCCGCCACAGTCATGGCCTCATCCCCCCAGCTCCAGGGCTCACACTATTCTCAGCACACTGTGCAAACCAGAAAGTTCCACCTTCAGAAGTGGAAGAGAGGAAGAGAATGAAGTCCTGGATGGGGACTCAAACCAGAGAGGACCTGGAGAGAGTCGCCAGTTACTCCTCCATTCCTTACTCCCTCTATGTTTTAACAATCTTGGTTGTTTAGTTGCTACGTCATATCCAGCTCTTTGGGACCCCATGGACTGTAGCCTGCCAGGCTCCTCTGTCCTTGAGATTTCCCAGGCAAGAATACTGGAGTGGGTTGCCATTTCCTTCTCCAGTGGATCTTCCCAACCCAGGGATTGAACCCACGTCTCCTGCATTACAGGTGGATTCTTTACTGCTGAGCCACTAGGGAAGCCCATGTTGAGCAACAAACAATAACCTCCTCCTCCATCAGCATTTAGTCGCATGGCTGTCTCTAGTCTCCATGGAAACCACTGCCCTGGGGCCTGTATTCCCTCAATCCTCTTCCCCATTCTCCCCCATCTCCCCAAATCAAACCAAAACAAACTCTGGCCAGATCCCAGATCCAAAAGCAGGCTTTCTGAGAACTTGTTTCTCTCTCAAACACACAAGCACACACTCACTGCCTAGCCCTGCGCCACCCCCGCCCCCAACCCCCTCAACAGCCTGACATCCTCAAACAGGCTCTCAAGAGGCAGGCAAGGGCTCTGCAAATGCTTCTTCCCATCCTGGCCAGGCTGCCTGACCCCCGGTGAAGAAGAGACCCGAGCCTGGCTCTGCCCAGCTGCAAAAAGACTCCAGTGTGACTGTGACCAAGCAGAGGAGGCAGGCGCTGTATCAGTCCCCTCTGCATGAAACTGAGCAGGGCCCTGTAGGTCCTTCCCCAGGAATGACCCCCCAGTCACCCCTGCCTCTTGTTTGTAGAAAGGCTTTAGCCTCCCAGGCCTTTCTCATCGAGTTCCAGAGAGCACATTTAATCAGAGAAGTGAGAAAGTGCAGAAACCATGGAAAACAATCAAACAAGACAAAATAATACGAGTTTAGCCATAAAACAAAGTCTGGGACCTCTGGTATACCCTTGAGTTGTTTTTCAGATACTAAAACCCCCAGCAGGTGATGACCACCCCCACGCAGGCCCCAGGCTGAGTGGAGCCAGAAGGTTGATCACTGAGATTCCTGAAGCATCACCCTGTTCCCTCGCCACCAGCCAGTGAGAGCCTGAGCACGAGCTGGACACATGTCTCGTGACCCCATCCGCCCACAGTCTTTCCAATCCCTTCCCTGGAGTTGCTCTTGTCCTCTGCTTGCCGCCCTTGCAACAAGCGCTATTCTTTCTTTCCCCTCAACCTGGTTTGGTAGGTTAGCTTTGCTGCATGTTGGGTGAGCAGACCCAAGTTTGGTTCGGTAAGACGCACAGGTGTCTGATGAGGACTGAGAGGACACCCCTGCGTCCCCCTCCCCCAATCTCTGAAAGCAAGGCCCCCATCCTTCCCACGGGGTGGGGGGTGGGGTGGGGAAGAACTGTCAGTTAGCAGGGAAGGAAAGAAATAGAAGAAAGAGACATACTGGAGAAGTTGACCATTGCGAACTGCTGACACCTGTCCCCGGTGTATCCCACAGGACACCTACCAAAAGAAAGAAAACCAGAAAGAGAGAGCCAGGATAGCAAGACACAGGCATTGCAACACCCCGGCACGGGCTCCTGCCAATGCCAGTTGGGTTCCTTGCCACTGTTAACCATTTGTACCGGCCTCACCACTCTGCCCCTTACCTGCAGCCCTGAACTTTAAACCCAAGGATTAGGCCAAAAATGAAAAAGCAAAACAAAAGAACTAACAAACCAAAAATACGAAAAGGAAACCAAAAACAGCCAAAGATCAAAACAACCAGCACCCCTGGCCCTACGTCCTACAACGGGGGGGAGTGGGGGGGACTGCACCCAGAAGCTTTCTAAGGAGCAGGGACTTGTGTTTGTATCTTCAAACATACTTTGCTTAGGATCTGGCATGTACAATCGCAAAGGCAGTTTCTCCAAACATCTCTGTCCGAAGAATCCGTTTGGACATCTGGAGAAGGAAAAGGGGAAAAATCACAGAACAAACTGGCATCATCCGCGAGGCTTAGGTTAGAAATCAAAGTGCACAGTGATGAATGAGAAAACCAAGTCGAGCGCTGGGGCACACTCGTTGCTGGAGGGGCTGGAGTCGGGGCTGGGTGGAGGGCTCAGAAGTCTCCTTCAAAATCTCTCTAATAGATGTGGCTTCAGGTGGTGGGGAAGCAGGAGTGGGGGTAGGGAAAAGATGGTTTGGGGAAGCTGGGTGGGGGAAATTGGGAACTTAACTGCCTAAAGGTCCTAATGGTCCTTAAGACTTCCCTTCTGACCTGCCTGGGGCCCCATGAAGCCAGACTTGTAGCCCCTTGGTGCCAGGCAGTCAGCAGGTGGGGTGTGGGGTGGGGAGGGTTGGGAGCCTGGGAGCTTTCTGGAATACCAAGTTCTGGGGAGCCATTCCTTCCAGGCCCCACCAAAGGGTTCTCTCCAGGGCCCTGGGTAGGATTTCTCATCCATGAAGCAGCCTCCAGAAAGCTCAAAGGAGAATGGGAATGCTGTTCCTAGGTTGTGTGCCCACAACAAAAGGGGCCTCGGAGATGTCTCATCTATTCTTTCAAAAAGGGGTTCTGTGGCCAAACAAGTTGAGGAAATCCATTGCTGGGTTTCCTGGTAGAGTTGCGGTGCATGTTAGCATATAAAAGGCCATGAGGAAATTTTTAGGAGGAAAGAGCTGAACTTTCCAGTTTGTTCCAAATTTATCTGACCTTGGAAGTCATTTTTCTGAGGAATTCTTGCGAACATGCAGTTTGGGGAAGGCTGCTCTGGAACAGTATATATGGGGAAAGCTTAGTGGGGGACAAGTGAAGGTGGAGAGGAGCCTGAATTACCAGCATCCCAAAGTTGGTGGGCCCAGGGTGGGTGTGGGGCATCCGTTCTTGGGTGGCAAGAATCATGATGCAGGGGGACTAAAGCAGGCTCCTTGGAGACCCCAAAGCCTCTTCCACATCAGGGGCCAACTGGCTGCCTGGGACGCCTGCCCTCTCCCCATGACCTGCTCCTATGTCACTGCGTGGCTCTGGAGGGAGTTCATTCTCCCTCATTGCCTCCTACAGAGAACCACCCACTCCCATCTCCCTGACCTTGTCCTTACCCCCAAGGTCCACTTCCTTCTGCTCCCTAGCTGCTTCTCTCCCTCTCTCCCTCCAAGTGATTTCCTGTCTTGCAGATTTCTGGGAGACATGTCCAGCCCTGTACACTCTTCTGAACCCCAGCAAGGCCAGGTACTTAAGGGAAGCTTACAGACAGGGCCAGAATGACCCCCCACCCCCAGCCCCCTACTCAAAGATGGGTCTATACTCTTCTGCCTCTTTAATTTAGGAAATTAGGTAAGCCCATCACCAGTGTCCCCTTAGTAACAGATCAATACGGTTCATCAGTAAACTCCCCCAAGAGGTGAATGTACTATATATCTCTTAGCATTTTAGTGTATACCAACCATCAGTAGCCCCTTGAACTTACAGGGGGTGATGGCCATTGGCTGTAAAGATCCTCACAAAAACCCTGTGGCCTCCAATCTAGCCTGGAGGATTGGGAGCGGTTGATGAGCAGACAGCTGGAGTCTCTGTGGGCCTTAGGGTATCTCCCTCAGGTGAGGCAGGAGGCTGGTCCTTATAGTAGGGGCAGTGTATACGCAGGTATGTCTGGCCAAAGAGCTGTAGTGGAGGACGGGGTGTCTGGAGAAGGGAGGAGGGGAGCCTGCCAGGGAAGCTGATGCACCCTCATCCTGTTGAACAGGGTGCTTTGGAAGAGGAAGCTACAACTTTGTCAGTACATTCTTTTCTGACCCCCTTGCCCTCATCCCCAATCATCCCAGCCCAGGAGAATGGAGGCAGTGGCTAAGGCTTTCCATCCAGCTCACGTTGGGCTTAGCTTTCCTTTCTCAGCTCTCACAAACTGATTCCACTTGGGAATGGGAGGAGAGGTGTAGAAGTGATTTTTTCCCAAAGTGGAAGCACCTTTGGGGGTGGAAGATATAGACCCAGGAAGTTGCCAAAATGACTCTTGGAATCCTCAAAGGAATAAGAGAGAGGCTTGACTGTGTCCAATGTCTGAGATTAGCCCGGCTCTGGAGACGGGGAAACCTGTGTGTGTGTGTGCACATGTGCACACATGTGTGTAAGAGACAGAATGGGAAGTGCAGGAGCAGGAGGGGACAGAGGGGAATTTATTCCCATTTCGGAGAGCCAGGATGCTTTCCTGTGGCTCTTGGAGATGCAGGATAATCAAGTACATCCCTATGTTCCTGGCCCCATACCCAGCCTGGACTACCCCGACTGTATCCTCCTATTTTTCATGGCCACAGAGTTGCACAACTCCAGGTGGTGCCGTGGACTCTGTCTACAACACAGAAAAGCCCTCTGTAGTTGTGCAATATAGTCCTACCCTTCCTCCCTGGGAAAGTGTGTTCCCTGCTGGCTGAACAAAGGAGAAGGCAGTGGGAGGTGGGCACCTCACGGGGCAGTACCCTGGCTCCTTTCATTAGCCTTGCTTGTTGAGGATGAGCCACTTCTGGGAGGCTGGAGGCATCCCTGGAGAAGGCTCTGGGGGGTGGCCAACAGCCTTGCCACCCTGCTCCCAGAACCTGGTAACAGGGAACAGGCTACATTAGCCTGTCAACCAGGAGCAGGGGCTGAACTTGGCATGGCTGGCTGGGAGTGGGTAAGTTCCCACTCAGGGATTGACTCCCTGAATTTCAGGGACATGGGGTACAGGCTTCCTGGCCCTTAGCCCCACGCCATTATCCTTGACTACGGGAAGGTCTGTGCTCAGGGCTGGAGAAGAGCAGGGGTGAGAGAGGGGCAGAGAGGAGAGCCCGCGGGCTGCACCTGGGATGACAGAGGTTGGGACTCTGCCTCCCTGGTTTCCCACCCCACCTCCCGGGGCTCAGTTTCTCCTTTTGGTAGCCTGGGGATAATGCCATGTGTGCTGCCCTCACCCAGGGGAAGAGGAGGATGAGGGGTGAGGGTGTGCCCCGGGCACTGGAGGGAGTGAAAGGTCTCTGGCCTCATGAGCGGGGGGCGGGGTGGGGGGGTGGAGGTGGAGAGGATGAGCAGGCAGATGGGGATGGGATGAGGGATCACCTGGACGTGGGAGCAGGGGATGGGGGGATGGGCTGATGGCAAGGAGAGGCATGCCACTGGTATGTGCACAGGGCTGGAAAGAGAGTCTTGTTCTGTCATCATCCCCTGAACCAGTCCCCAAGAGTCACGCACCAACCGTGCTCTATAAAAACACGGAGAGAAGAGGAGAAAGCAGCAAGAGGAAGTGCAGAGGCCCCTGTCTGGCCCAGACAGGAGGCGGTCACCATGATTTGGACCCCCGTTTTCAAATCCCCCTAAGTTTTCCTTTTTAAAACAAAATTCAGTATCAATGACACTGTTTCTTTTGACTCTGAATTCTAGAAAAACAGGAGGGATGGAGTGTGCCCGCTTTCCAACACTCCCCGCAGGGCTCGGAACCAATACACAACAACAGGTGTCAGAAAACCAGGAAGGAAAACTGATTTTTGTCGAAAACTGGAATGAAACTGACCAGTTTAGTTTCATTATCCAAGCTAAGCGGAAATGCAAAAAAATCAAAATAAAAAAGTAAACAAACAGCACAAATGGTACGACGTGAGTTCCGTTTCCTAAGTTCTCTCCTTTTTATTTCATCCATTCCATTCAGGGTGTCATCAGGAACCCCAAAAGGCCTGCCCCCCTTCCCTCCCGGCTCACCCACCCTCAGAATGGCCTCTGGGTTCTGCCCTGCCCCCCTCCCCCCTGCCCTTCTCCAGCACAGCTCTGAAGACCTGCCCTCCTGATTGCCATCCCCACCAGGGGTTCCCCTCTCCTGGGAGTCCAGGGAGTCAGGGAAGTTGGTTCCAAGAGCCCTGGCTGGGGTTAAGGTGGGGAGGTGGCAGTTCTGGGTACCGAGCTCAGGTTCTAAGCAGTGAAATCCAGCTGTCCTGGTTGGGGTGGGGATAGGACAGCATCTTCACAATGGCTCAGGCTCCTGCACCCTGCTCCTCTCAGATTCAGCTGGGTGGGACCCAGAGGGTCCTAGGGGTACAGCCTTGCTGGCAGGGGTCCCCAGGAACCCTATAGCTCATTGTTCTCTTTTCCACACTAAGCTCTAGCACTAAAGTCCTGGGCTCCGCAGCCCTCCCCAGCCCCAGCACCTGTCCTGGCTGGCTGCAACCTTTCCTGTCCGGAGCCAGGGCTGATCAGTGACAATGCTGGGTCCTTTCAAGGGTCTGGGAGTCCAAGCGGCTAGAGAAGATAAGAAGCTTGGTGTGTGTGTGTGTTGTAGGAGATAAGAGGAGGGGGTCCAGGGCTGGGCCATCTTTGTATGGTATTCCAGAACTTTTAACACATTTCTATAGATCTATTCCTAAGTGCTCAGAGCATTTTCAAGGCTAGAATGTTCCCAGGGTCTGTGACACTGTCCTAGAGGCAGAAAGAGAGGAGGAGGGACTGAGTCTGGACTGAGAACTTCCCAGAGGACCTGCTGTTTCTTTGGGCACTGTCCCTTGAGATCCAGGATGGGGGAGGCTGGAAGGTAGATGGCAGCAGGTAGAAGGCGGACCAAGACAAATGCTGGCAGAGGAGGCCGGCTGGAGCCCAGGGAGTGCCTGGCCGTCCACTGAGGGGAGAGTGTGAAGGAGGCGTGGCCCCCATTATCACGCTGTGAGGTGGGGCTGCCTTTGGCTAAGGTCATAATCAGGAGGGAGCTGGAGGCCAGAGGCAGGAGAGCTGGGAGCACTGACTGGACCTTGTCTGTGGGGCTGGCAAATGCCTCCCCCTGAATTTTCATCAATGCCCTGCTGGCCTGTACCCAGATGCCATGGGGAATGGGGCAGCTCTGGCACCTCACTAGAGCCCAAGGCTGCTTTGAAACCCGGAGTTGCTAACTAGGCCTCCCTCCCTCTGCTCCTCTGGCTTGGAGGGTAAAGAATCTGCCTGCAATGCAGGTGACCTGGGTTCAGTCCCTGGGTTGGAAAGATCCCCTGGAGGAGGGCATGGCAACCCACTCCAGTATTCTTGTCTGGAGAATCCCCATGGATAGAGGAGCCTGGAGGGCTACAGTCCATGCGGTCGCAAAGAGTCGGACATGACTGAGTGTCTAAGCACAGCTCCGTCTGCTCCTCAGATCAGGCCAGAACCCGTGCTGCCCTCACCAGCTCCCCTACCTTTCCTGGCTCGCCCACCAGAGGATCTGTCAAGGGCCAGTGGGCGCCAGCTCCCAGAAGACCTGGTTGGGCCCCAACAAGCCCTCCCTGATCACTGTGCTTCCACCAGCCCTATTGGCTAAGGGTGGGAGCAGCGGTCCTCAGCTCCTGGGAGGTCCTAAGAGGCAGCCCTTGGGGAGGCAGAGTCCCAACATGAGCTTTGTCCTCAACCCTGACCTTGCCCACTCGGCCACACCCGAGTGATGTCCTTGCTGGTGGCCCCTCACACCCCAGAGAGGCACTAGGGACTGAAGTGGCATGGGCAGCAGCCAGCGCATATCTGGGCATTGGCTTCCTGCTGGCAGGGAGAACAGAGCAGACCTCAGCTAGCATGGGCTCTGGGACGGTTGTCCCGCCTGACCCTGTCGGCTTCTCACTGCTGGGAAGATGCGACCTGGGCAGTGTTCATCAGAATAAAGTTTGGAAAGTTGCTGAGAGATGGGAAGGGCAAGAAAGAGAGAGAGAGAGAGAATCCAGTGCCCACTGCCAAGGGCAGAGACTGGTCTCGCCATCTCCCTAGAAGGTGTCAGTGAAAGCGGGGACACTGGAAGATTGGGTGGGTAGGGGCCTGGGACACTGGGACTGCAGAAGCCCTGAGCCCTTTGGAGCTTACATCTCCCTGAATTCCAGGAAAGGGCTAGGAAGTGGGGCAAACCTCCCTGACTACACCCCCTGGGAAACCCCTTATCAATGGCTTGAAGCCCACTTTTTCCTAGAGCCCTCCACTTCTGCCCCGGCCTCTCTCCCCCTGCTCCTGCCCCCACGCCCACCACCCCCCCACTGGTCACTTACTTGCAGGAGAGCTGGTTGATGCCCTCGATGTAGTAGCAGACACCTCCGTTGACACAGTAGGACTTGGCTGTCTCGTTGCACTTCCGAGCATGTCCCGACCAGGATGATAGAGTGGTGCTCACTGGAGGTATGAGAGACACGTGCTGGTGACCCACGGAGACCACTGTCGGGCCCCAGGAATCACCTTCTTCATGGTCCTTCATGGCCCATCTCAGAGCTGGATGATTGGAGACTTTAGGAATGGCTGGGAGTCCCTCAAATCACCAAACAAGGCCAAGGGGAGGCTACTGTGAGCTCTGATCATCTATCCAGCACCACAGTGCACTCACGCTCCAGGCAAACCTCCAAAGGCTGGGAAGATTTTCTTTTTTGAAGGGGAGGAGAGGCTGGCAGAAACTGCTCTGTTTTCTGAAATAAGGGCCCACCTCCACTGCTTCCCCGCATGCCTGCCTTTCTGGGGGCACCCCTGCAGGTGGGATGAGGCACCATGTCTTAAGTGGGGGGGCAAGTCACAGGGTGCAGGGACGAGACATGTACATCCATCTGCACCACTGGGGCTCTCATGGACCAGGGTGTGAATGGAGGAAACTGGGCTTTGCGGAGAATGGCACCTTTTTGGACACTAATTTTCTAAGATCTTGGGAGATGTAGGGAGATCCCTAGATCCCCTCTCTTCTTCCTTTGTCCCAGGCTGGGGACAAGCCTCCCAGAAACGCTACAAAGGCCACTATATCTCCAGAAGCATCCAGGGCCTACATGTCCGCTTTTGCCAGGCAGCTCCCCCACGTCTGCCCCCAGAGGGTAGGCCTTGGGTAGCCTGGGCTATAAATCAGGACTTTAGGTCGCTGGGGATAGGGCTAGGGGACAGCTGGGATGTGGAAACTAGGTGAGAACAAGCCTGGGTTCAAGGCTGCTAACCCAGACTGCACGTCTCTGATGGATCAGATTCATCTGAAAAATGAAAATCCCAAAAGCAGGGCTCCTCAGTGGGATGGCACCCAGAAGCCTGGTTTCAAGTGGAAATTCTTGCCCCCAGTTTCAGTCTTTATCTGCTAGCTAACCCCTCAGGCTGTGTATCCATACTGGCCATCAGCGGGTTCCTGTTCCCCCCACAGTCTCTGGGGCTGGGAGGGCCTCTCCTGCCTGCCCAACAGCCGCCTCCTGACAGGTGGCCCATCCTACCTTGGCCAGTTCTGTCTCCTCAGGGGTACTGAGTCTCCACCATCCCCCACAGTAAGTGGGGGGACAAGAGGAGGAGGAGGAGGGCAAGCACTTGGCGCCCTGAGTGTTTAGACGTGTGGAGAGACAGATGGAGCGCGGGAACGGGAGTGTATACACAGCTCTGCCTCTGTATATGTCTGAGGAGCTCGCTGATAAAACCCAGCGGGCAGGGCCAACTCCCACCTTCCCAGCACACCGTGCCTCCTGCTGGTCAGGCATTCTTGAGCCCCACCCCTGCTGACGTCTCCCACCTCTGTGCAACCCCACACTTGTCTGGGACCCACATGCTTCTGGGTCAGTGAGACCCAGGGAATAGAGAAAGGGACAGAGAAGAGAAACAGCTGAGATGACCACGCCTGTGAGCTGTAAAATCTCATTGCTGGGAGGACCCTAAACGTTGCCCTGCCCTTTGATTGCACTGCCAAGGAAAAGTGAGGAAAGAGCAGAGAAGAGCCTTCCAGAGTCCAGGGTGTGTTGTAACAAGGCCTCAGGGCTCCTGATGTCTGGCTGCATATTCTCACCAGGTACCTGGTCCATCCTGGAAGAATACATCATCACCAAGGCTTGACAGATGGATGCAAACATGATGTGGACCACAGGCCCAGGTCCTCTCCGGGTCCCTGGCCAAGCCAGGGAAACCTCAGGCCATCTTGATGCCCTCTGTTGTCAGGGGTGGCAGAACCTGCCTGACGCTGGGCAGGAGCACGGATGGTGGTGGGACCACAGCCGCACACTTGGGTCTGCCCCCATGCACGTCTGCACGCACCCAGGACTTGGGAGGCAGAGGATGACTCCCGAAGGAAGGAAGATGGGGCCCTGGCTGGGATCTATGGCCTGGGGCTTTCAGAACTGTGCCATAGTAGGGACTAGGCTGGGGCTCTGGAAAGGCAAAAGGGAGAGCAGTGGGGGAACTGGTTGCAGAAGGTGTGGGGGAAAGGCCTTTGCACCTCAGAAAGTTGTACCTGGAGGCCACCCCTGTAATGGCAGGGCCCTCCCAAGTCACCAACTGTGCTGGTGGTGGAGGTTCATGCCAGGAAGATTTCCACATGGAAGATGTGCAGTCATGCTCCTCCAGCACACGTGGGCTCCGAGGGCAATGTCTCACACTCCCTTCATCTTTCTTCACTGTGTTCTCCCATGTTTGGGGAGGTGAAGATGACCCATGACCTCCAAGTGAGAGAATCTGGCCGCTCCCTAGCCACCACCCTGGGGACAGTGCTAGGCTACCCCAAACGCAGCTCCCACTCCTGTGCCCTGCCACTTGCTCCTCTACCCTTGCTCACCTCTGTGACTAAACAGCATGAACCAAAGGCTTGGAGGGAGTCTCTGATTTTTGGTCCCCCAGCTGTCTCTTGCTGAGGCCTGCCTGCCTCCGTACCTCCCGGGGCTCTACCACGTCTTACTACTGCCCTCCCTTCTACCCCCCAGGCCTCCGTGGTCTCTTTCTCGGATGGCCACAGTTGCCTCCTTGTAGGTCTTCCTGTCCTCACTCTTGCCTTCATCTCTAATCTTTCTGTTTTGTGGCTGCTGCCAGAGTGGTCTTTAAAATATGTAAATTGATCAGTCGCTTCCAGTATCAAAACCCTCCAGTGGTTTTGTACTCAGCCCTCCCCAAGTCTAATCTGGGCCTCACCACCTGTCCTGCTTCTTGTCTTGTCCCTGTCTTGCAGTATATTCAGACTCCACTGGCTTAGTTCAGCTCCTCTAAGAGGCCAAGTGACTCCTTGTCCAGGACTTTCAAAATATCAGTGTCTCAGAGAAGCTGCTCAGGTCTCCTCCCTTACTCTTTCTCTTAGTTTTGTAACTTAAAGTATTTATTCTAACAATTAAAGGATTAGTTGTGCAATTACTAGTTGTCTAAAGCCTGAAAGTGAAAGTCACTCAGTCGTGTCCAACTCTTTGTAACCCCATGGCCTATATAGTCCATGGAATGCTCCAGGCCAGAATACTGGAGTGGACAGCTTTTCCCTTCTCCAGGGAATCTTCCCAACCCAGGGACCGAACCCAGGTCTTCTGCATTGCAGGCAGATTCTTTACCAACTGAGCCCCAAGGGAAGCCCAAGAACACTGGAGTGGGTAGCCTATCCCTTCCCCAGCAGATCTTCCTGACCCAGGAATCACCAGGGTCTCCTGCACTGCAGGGGATTCTTTACCAACTGAGCTACCTCCAATAGAAGGTAAGCTCCATATGGGCAGAGGCTGTCTGCTTCACTGGTGAACGAACTCCAGTGTCTAGCATAGCACTTGGCATGTAGTAGGTGCTTAACGAATACTGACAAATATCTCTACCAAGCAAATAAAGACATCTGATTCTTTAGAGAAAGGTACATTCTACTACCATTCCAGGGTCTAGTCTGGTCTCCTTGGCTGCTGCTGATATCAGCACTAAAGCATTAATTCAAGCATTGTCTCTTAGAAAATACAAATATTCATGAAAAATCATTAGGGAAATGAAAATAAAAACCACAGAGGTACCACTTCACACCTCCTCAGATGGTTGTATTAAAAGAGGATGGATAATAACAAGTAGTGGTGAAGATGTGGGGAAATGGGAACCCCCCTACTTTGCTGGTGGAAATGCTAAATGATGCAGCCACTTTGAAACACAGCTGGTAGTTCCTAAAAAAATTAAACATAGTTACCATATGACCAAGCAAGTCAACTCCTAGGCATATACCCAAGAGAACTGAAATATATGTCCACACAAAAACTTGGACACAAATGTTATAGCAGCATTGTTCATAACAGCCCAAATGTGGAAACGACCAGAATGAGGCAACAACCCCAGCTGATGAACATATAAACAAAATGTGGTAGACCCATGCAACGGGATACGATTCAGCCACGAAAATGAAAGAAGTACTGATACATGCTACAACATGGATGAACCCTGAAAACATTATTTTAAGTGGAAAAAGCCAGTCTTGAAAGGCCACGTATTCTATGATTGTATTTCTGTGAAATGTCCAGAATAGGTGAATCCACGGAAGCAGAAAGTAGATTCTGGTTGCCAGGGGCTGGGGGGGATTTAAAGAAAACACCTGGGGAGGTAAACCCAGGAGATCTCTATTAGGCCTCAGTGTCCTGGGGTGAGTGAGTACACTGGGGTCCTGAGGAGACAAGGGCCAGGAGGGAGCTCATGCTGTGGAGATGTTTTCCCTGCCGCCAGCTATTGCAACTGCTGCCCTCCCACCCCTTGCTCATGGACAAAACTCCTCATCTTTCAAGGCTGTGTCGATGCCCCTTGAGCAGATGCTGCTCCCTGGCGGCCCTCCCATGCCCTCTTCTGGCGGCCCCGCCCCTGTAGCCCTGGCTTCCCTGGGGCCCAGGCGGGGGCCCAGCCAACCCACCCTGGAATGAGTCAGAGGGGGGCAGGCACAGTTGCCGCTACCCGCCCTCCACCCCCTCCTCAGGGTGGGGCTGCGGCAAGTCTTCCAGGTTCCACAGGTAAACAGGAGCCTGAGCATCTCTACCTGGTAAATGTTCCCCACGGGACCTCCTGGCCCCCTCCAGTGGCTCTGTCCACCTCCCCACATCAAGGGTAGGCTCTTGCCTGCCTGGACTGAAGGGCAGCTGGAGAGATGTGGTGTGAGGGTATACATGTGTGGTGGTGGCCGTGGCTAGGTGCACAGGATGTAAGCCTCTATACAAAAAACCCTGAGAATCCCAGAATTTTAGGGAGAAGGGGCTTAGAGATCATCTGGCTCAAACTCAGATGGGAAAACTGAAGACTCGGGGGGCGGAGCGACTCACTCAGGGTTGTATGACAGAACTGGAATGAGACCAAAGCTCTGGACTCTGTCCACAGCTCGGCTGCACCGCCGTCCTGCCTGCTGGAGGGACGAGAGGCACAGAGCCCTGAGCACCCAGCCCAAAGCTCCACTGTCTGATCCCTGCCTGCCCAGAACCCAGGCTACTCAGGGCTCAAAGAAGCCCACAGGAGGGGTGGGGCTGCAGCTTATCTGAAGGATCTCACAATGGAGCCCCGCCTGAGGACCCAAGCCCTGTGCAAGACAGAGGACATTACTGTGGTTTCCTTCATGGCAGGGCAGCCTTTCTTCTTCCTCCACACCCCACCCCCCCGCCTCCGAAGTAGTTCTAGCAGGGATGTCACTCATGGTACTCTGCCCCTCAGCACCCCTTTGCACACACACACACATGGGCCTGCCAGGATGGCATCCCACCCCAACGGAGTGCATGGCTGTGCCGAGTGGGGCACAGAACAAGAATCCAACCCTGTGATAATGTAAATGGAGACAGACAGACCAAGCTATCTCTTTTCCCTGGGTGGCGCTGGGATGATGTAAACCCGGAGCTGTCTGAGGCCATGGCCTCCTCTTCTCAATCCTTTCCCTAAACGTGGGGGAAGCCCATTTTACAGGAGGAGAAAAAGAGGCCAACACATGGTGGGAGGGAGTGCCCCGACCCCTGCTCTGAAGTCCAGGATTCTGTCGGGTCTAAGGTCAGTCCTACCTCTGGACTTCTCAGTTTTAAAAACCAATAAATTCCTCAACATCGTTTTATGTTGGGTTCTTATCGGTTCTAACCAAGAAAGTCTTAAAATGTAAAACAGGAAACCTCAAATCCCCAGTGGATCTGAGAGTGCCTGCCCACTCTAGCTACAGGGGATGATGCCGGGCCCCAGCGTGGTCCACTTTCCCAGGCTTGAGACAGGCTGGGAGGGGCAGGAGGGCGCGGGTGCCCCTACCACCGCCATGCCCAGGCTGGGCTATGGGGAGTCAGGAGAGGCCCTGAAGCAGGGTCTGTGGTCCTTCTGTGTTTACCAGGTGGTGACTCGAGCCTGGTACTGTGGTGGGCCACGGGGCTGGAGGGGTAAACAGGCTAGACATGGCCCCATGGAGCTTGGGGGGCTCTGTGTTTGCCAACATCTTTCACATCCTGTAGGTCTACCTGCTTGACTCTGGGCAGAATATGTAACCTCTCTCAGCTTCAATCTCCTAATCCATGAACTACACCATGGGGTTGAGTCAGGGCTCCAGAGGGAATATGGAGAGACCATTTGGGTCAGATTTGTGTAAGCTGGGCTGTGGGGTCAAGTTCTTGTTCCGTGGCTTCAAGGGTGGGGGCATGATGGGGTTAAAGCGCCTTCAGAGGCCACTACTCTGGCCCAGGTGAGCAGGGCTGAAACCTGGGCTAGAGGTGCCCTCAAGGTGGGGTTGGAATGAAAAGAAAAGATGTGAGCGAGAGATCCAGAAAAAAGACTGACCGGGACTTGAAGACTCAGACCTATGAAATCCACTGGCAAGTGGAGGAACAGAGAGGCTGGGAAGAGAGGGGGATCCCTCAGAACACAGGGCAGACCGGGTCTGAGCCAGGTTCTCCTCTGAAGATGCAAGGCCAGGGTTGTTGTTAGACTGCACCGGGTGTGGGGAGTACCAGAAGGCTGTGTGGTGGAGACACAGGCGATGCAGGCAGATGGAGGATTGGATTCTGTGATGGGCAGGACTGGAAGCAAACCCAACAACCAGGTAACAAGTGGTACCTACAGGTTGGGTGTCAGGAGGAGGAACAAGAGCTGTGGGGCTCAGAGGAGGGGCGAGGTGGAGGGGGTGCAACCTGAGGACAGATAGGCTTGGTGACTTTCCAGTCAAGGGCAACAACCAGAGGATGGCCCAGCAGGGAGGCTGCCTCTGTGGCGAGAGGCAGCTAAGGGTGCCATGGACTCCTGACCTTGCACATTTCCCAGGGAGGGGATGACCTGTGGGAGAGGGGCCGGCCAACCCTGAGCAGAGGCTGCCCCCAGGGGTCCAGGGCACCCAGGCCTCCCCACTGTGGCCCCGCAGAGCGGGCTGCCTGCACGCGGGCGCCCAGCAAAGCCGTGGGCAGGCGGTTCACACACACCCTGGGTCTGCCTCTCTCCGGAGCCCCACTCCTGGCAGCCCAGCCTCCCATAATTGCCTTCTAAAAATATCCTTCTCCCACCCCCTACCTCTTGATTTCAAAATATTTAGTTTTCAGGGTATTTAAAATGAGAGCTGGCGGCTCTTCCAGGTCCAGATAACAAAGCTAAACATTTATGCTTCGACTGCGTTTCCCTGAATCGGCTCAGATCTCGGGCCTTGATATGGCAGCAGCGGGAGGGAGGGGAGTCAAGTGCAAGATGGATCATGTGTGGGCCTCTTCTCCAGGGCTGGGGGCAGGGTGATAGGCTCCCCCCACAGGACCTCTCTAGGACCCTTCCCTTGGTTGGGGGACTACCTACCGCTGTTGACGAAGAGCCGGCCCCTGACGGTGTCCTTCCCGAGGATGTTCTCAGCCTCACAGACATACTCCCCAGCGTCCTCCAACTTCACCTTGTTGAACTGGAGTCGTGAGTTCTTTCTGGTTAGGGAGGGGATAAGATGGGGAGAACGTGAGCTCCCTGGCGGTCACCGAGCGGTCACCTCTCCCAGCATGGCCACAGTGTCTGCGCAGGTGGATGGGAAGTAGGCTCCTGCAGACCAGCCAGTGCTGGGGTCTGGGTGGAATGCAGTCTCTGGAGCGGGAGGGAGACCCTGCATGCTCAGGAGAAACACAAATTCTAAGTCTATGGATCCTCGCATCCATCCCTTTTCCAGAACTGGACCTTCTTTGTAACCATTTTTCCAGGGCAGGAAACTGGCATCCTTTGGGAAGTCACAAGGACTTTAGCACCCTTCTCCCCAGCCCGCCGTGTCTCCCTGACCCTCTTCCAGCAGAGCAGCCACTAATTCACAGCCACCTCAGCCTTCCCTTAGAAGTGGCAGCCCCACCACTCTGGATAGATAAGGCCTGTCCCAGGTACCCAGAAAGGCCAATGCTCCATCAGGTTTCCAGGGCAACTGCGCCCAGCCTCCCAGTCCTCACCTGTGGCTCTCCCCTGCCTTGATGCTAGCCCTGCCACTAAGGGGCACTCTGTGGCCTCTTCAAAAGGTTTCACTTCATTTACTCAACAGATGTTTACTGAGTGCCCTCTGTGTGCTGGGGGCTTGGATATCTCAGGGAACAAAAAAGTCTTATCTTCAAGGCCTGACTTGACTCTCATGGCTAATCTGGAGGAGGACCAGGCAGGATTGATGGGAAAACTGAGTCCTTGAGGGGCTTCTGGACTTGTTTAAGAATGCCTGCCAGCAAAGCAAAGGCAGAGGTGAATGAGGAGCTGGAGCTGGTGAGGATGTGCGCCCCAGGCGGCTCATGGACTGTCTCCTGGAGCTTGATGCTCAGGCTAACGCCTCTGTGGAGGGCTTCGCACCCAGCCTTGCATGCCCAGAGCCGTGGGGCCAGGCCTGGGCAGGGATTCCAGTGCTGTGTGTGACTCCAGGGCACCTGGCCTGGCCTGTCCTCTTCTTTCTGAAGACCATGCCAAACCTTTCCTTCCTTCCGTCGGCTTCCCTGCACTTGCCCGCAGGTGCCTGGGCTCTGCAGGATCTGTTCATACCTCTCACCCCTCCCTCTGCCCCAGTGCTCTTTGGGGCCAGTCTGAGCTCCGGATAAAACCCTGGGGACCCCAGGGGGAAACAAGAAGTAGCATGAAAATTTCTTAACATGATGTAACTTCCTCCTCTTAGTCCTGAGTTAAAAAAAAAATCAGATTCCCAGAACATGCCTAGTGGGTTGCAGAGTGGTAGAATGGGAGCCAGCCCTGAAACCAGGGCTGGAGAAACAGAGCCATGAAGCTGATGGGGAAGGAGGGCAGTGAGCAGAGAAGCTGCACCAGGGACGGAGGAAGACGGCAAAATGACCCACATCCTTCCCTGAGCTGTGCTTTGGGGAACAGTCTCCTGAGCTCCTCCTCAGCCCCTGATGCTGGGCTCTTCCTGGACCTCCTAACTCTTGGATCCCCCAAACCAGCCTCCACGAGCCTATCAAATCAAAAGGTCTCGTTTCTGTGGTGATGTCCACACCAATGATACAGTGAGAGCTGCCTGACTCCCTTCCACCCCTCCTGGCTCATGCTGGTCTCTGTCTCCTTGGCCTGTGTCTGCTTACAACCCTCTTCTGTCAGTTTGAGTTTCTTCTCTTCATTAAACAGAGCCCTGGAGGCCCCTCTGGCTACAACAACATCTCCTTCCTGGCTCCTGCCTAAATAGATGCCATGGAGCCCAGCTGCCCCAGGACCAGGCTTCTCTAGCTTCCTGGCCACCAGCTCTTCCTTAACACTAGATGAGCAGGGCAGGGGCTCACCTGGGGTCCTCAGGGTCAAGAAGGCATAGGGGAGAAGACGTATGGAAATGGCACCTCACAAGAAGAAAGAAAAGAAGGAAAAATGGGTCATCAGCCTCGACCCTCAGGTGGCTGAAGGAGAAAACGTGTTTGGTGTGCCACATCTTTGCACCCTTCAGTGATACTTCTGTCCACATCACAGATCTTTCTGGCCAGGAAGCCATCTGCTGTGTAACTGGAAAGGAAGGTGAAGGCTGACCGAGGTGAGCTCTCTCCTTAGGCTGCCATGTTGGGTTCCCCGAATGTAGCCCAGAGATGCAAGGAGCTGGGCATCACTGCCCTTCACATCAAACTCCAGGTCACAGGAGGAAACAGGACAAGACTCCTGGACAGGGGGCCCAGTCACCCTTCAGAGCCCTTGCCCCAGGGATGAAGATTGGGTGAACTGAGGAAGTCACCCTCACCCCCTCCAACAGCACCCACAGGAAGGGGGGGTCACCATCTGTGAATAGGACTCCTCAGATTATTGTGTTAATAAATTGCCTTGATGTTAAAAAAAAACAAAGGTATAGAGGACACAGAGATGGACCCTCCTTGTCATCCACTCACAGTGAATACAAAGGAGTGACCCTTACACCACATCAAATGCAGAATAAGATGGAGCCAGGCTCATGGTTACCTGGAGGGATGGAAGCTAAAACCAGAAGGAAGGGCTTCCCGCATGGAGGGGTGTGAGGTCTGTGGAAAGGCGGGGGTGTAGGGAGAGCCCCTCCCCTTTGAGGAACCAGAAATAGGCTAGGGGACAGAAACCAGGGCCCCGGGTTTGCTGATTGCAGGCATCTTGGTTTACCAGCTGTGTGATGATTGCCCCAGTTCCAGGAAGGTGGCCCCAGCCTGGCACAAAAGGTTCTGGGGTCAGAGCTGAAGGGCGGGGCTCTGCAGCTAAGGAGTAGGGCCACCACATTCTCGAGTGCTCACTCCTAGCTCCATCAGAAGCCCCAAGCACTCAGGACCCCCCTCCCACCTTCCTGGCAGGCCCAGTGTCCCCTTGCTAGGCTGACCCAGGTCTGCCCCTGTAATAGGCGCCCTCCTCACTTTCCTCAGCCAGTTTTCTGCTGGCAGGGACCAGGGATCTGGGCGGCTGCCTCCACCCGTCCGCACGTTTTTCCCAGCGCCTACCTCCTGCTGCCTGCCTGAAGGGCCTGTTCTAGCCTGCCCCTCATAAACAGGGGAACACATGGTTCCGCCGGGTAAGGGCTCCATGCCCAGGGCTGGGAAAGAGGGCGGTCTTCTCCGGGTACAGGAAGGCTGGGCTGAGACACCTCAGCGGGACTGCCCCAGAGAAAGGCGGAGCCTAGTGGGAGGGGTGTCTCCATAGACCCAGAGTGATATTAAGACAGTGTGGGCTGGGCAGAATGGAGCTCTGGGAGGGCTAGAGTGTGCTCTGTGGTGTGGGAAGAGGAAAGATGACTTTGCCAGAAAGGAGACTCCTGCCCCCAGCCCCCAGCCCCCAAGTCTGGTGAAGTGTATGTGTAGAGCGGCGGTCCTCCGAGTCACACTGAGGGAATGGGAAATGACGGGGAGTAAGGCACTCTCCATCACGGCCCGCTCTTCCAGCCCATCGGCTCACTGCAGGGAGCAGCCCGGGGGCAGGATGGGTGAAACCAGGCAGTTTCTGAAACACGGCCAAGAGGACAGGGTCCTGACAGGAAGGGGGCAGGGGGCATACTCAGGCTGTCAGGGGGCCTTAGTACCCAGGAGGAGACCCAGAGGATACATCCAGGCCTTGTGTGGGGACTGGGTGCCCTATCTGTCTGCTGACACCAGGGCCTGACCAGGACAGTCACTTGTTCGAAGGCAAGGTCAATGCAACAGGTGTCCTGCCCAATCCTACATCCCCGGCACCCAGGAGAGGTGAGCAGATCCTGCAAGATCCTTGTCAGTTCACACTAGAAAGCAGATGACCTCCGCCAGGCTACACAAGAGACAGGGTGTGTCTGGGGGTGGTCTCAGAGGCTCTCACGCTGGGAGAAACAGCCTCCCACCATGTCGCGAAGCTGTGTCTAAGGCACCAAGGGAGGAGATGTGAGAGCTTGCTGGGGGCGCTCAGGAGGGTGACCCTGAGGGTGTGACATTTAAGCTGGGCCTTGGAGAGTTTTGTGAAGGACAAGGTGAGAGGAGGGGGTGCTGCCAGCACAGGGAACAGTCTGGGCCCGAGTCTAGGAGTCAGAAGCACCAAGCGGGAGAACAGCGAGACGGTGAGTTATAGGCCAGGAAGGGGAGCATTAGAAGGGCCCCACGGCCTAGGCTGTCCCTGGCATATGGCAGACTCTCAAGATCTACCGAGTAAACGAATGAATGATCAGATATGTGCCCTGTTAGAAAGACCATCCCCTGTCAGAGTCAACGGGGTCAGTGAACCTGTGGGCCTCTCGAACTGCAAACAAAACCAGGCACACGTTTTCTGAAGAAAGGGTAGAGGCCTTTACCAGACCCTCCACTAAAAGCTAGAAGAGAAACTTCGTGGAGGTGGGGACCATGTCTGCTCCAATCCTTGGTGTATTTCCGGCCTCTGGTAGAGTGCCCGGCACACAACTGCTGCTAAGCACACATACGTGTGAAACAGAAATGAATTCACAAAGGGGCCTGTGGCCTAGAAAAGGTGGGGAATGGCCAAGAGTGAGACAGTGGAGGACAAGAGGCTGGAGGCAGGGAGAGCAGAAGTGGGCGGGGAGAAGGAGGCCTCCTTTCTGAGACGTGGTGTCCACCTGGAGGGGACGGCACGAGGGCAGGCACTGGGCAGCGGGCAGTCTGGTTTTGCCACAGCCGAGAGGGAAGTGCAGCGGGGCAAGGCAGGGCCAGAGAGGACAGGGGGAGAGGCAAGACCAGGGCGTTCTGGATTAGAGGTGTCTGGGGCTTTTCCAGTAAGCGGCGGAGGTGACCTCTAAAAATAGTCTGCAATTCATTTGACCCAGAAATTCCCACAAAATCGTGCAAATCAAGAAGTTCCAATGTTTGTGTTCATTTTAAGAACACTGGTGAAGCCACCCAGGCTGTTAAGGGTATGCATATCCGAGAAGCCACCAAGTATCAGAAGGATGTCACGTTAAAGAAGCTCTATGTGCCATTCCATTGTTACAGTGGTGGAGTTGGTAGGTGTGCACAGGCCAAACAGCAGGGCTGGACGCAGGGTCAGTGGCCCAAAAGGAGCACTGAATTTTTACTGCACGTGCTCAAAAATGCAGAGAGTAGTGCTGAACTTGAGGGCTTAGATGTAGATTCTCTGCTCATTGAGCACATCCAGGTGAACAAAGCCTCCAGCCTGTGGGGCAGGACTTAGAGAGCTCACCGTCAGACCAACCCATACATGAGCTCTCCCGGCCACACGGAGATGGTCCTCACTGGAAAAGAACAGATTGTTCCTAAACCAGAAGAGGAGGTTGCATGGAAGAAAAAGATACCCCAGAAGAAACTGAAGAAACAAAAATGTATGGCCCAGGAATACACACTGCTAAAAAAAAGAAAAAGCAAACAAAAGTGAAAAAAACAAAAACAAAAGCAGATAAGCATGGGGAACCTCAGGGGTGGTATCTAGCTGGCAGTATGGATTTGGAACTCAGGAAAGGGAAAAAAAGCCATCAGACTAGAGATGGAGGCTTGGGGTCATCAGATAGGAGAGGGTGAATTCACCCATGGGTGGAGAGCTCTGGGTGAAGAGTGAAGCCCCAGACACAGGAAAGTTCCAGCATTCATGATGCCAGACAGAAGGGGTTCAGAGGCACAAGAGGATGAGGAGGAGGAGCACAAGGGGTAAGGAAGCAGGTGGCAGGACCAACGGCTGCTGAGGGGCCTGGCAGCCGGGGGGCCCTGGGAGGGCCTAAGGTCACTGGGTCTGTCAAGAGCTGCAGCCGCAGAGAGTGTTGGGGTTGTGTTTACAGGGCAGGTTCCCGTAGAGCAGAGGTGTGGAGGACGAGCCAGTGTGGAGTCAGTGGGCTAGAAACTTCCTCTGCACGGTGGTGAAGGGCAGGAGTGAGATGGGCAACAGTCGGGGGAGGAGGAACAGGAGAAGATGGCAAAGTGGAGAGAGAGCTTTTAGAGGAGAAGCGGTGTTAGTGGTTTGTTGAGAGAGAGAGGGAGAATTCACCAAAGAGAGGAGTTTGTTGGTGGCCCAAGGGCTCTGAGGGTGCGTGTGCAGGAGGGTGTGGGTGAGCGTGAGGGTCACATGTGGATCAGGAATGAGGATGAAGATTGGCCACATTGTGGACTGTTTGAGCATAATGTGGACAGCAAGGAGCATCCCCTCTCCTGACTTCTGCTGTCTCAGGGAAGTGAGGGGGAGGCCACCTTCCAGAAAAACAGAACAGGAGGGAGACGGGCCCCAATAGCCTGGGAAGCCAGTCCACTCTTCTTTCCAGCTTGCAGCCAGGCATGGCGGGGCAGTGGGAAGGGGTGAGGGGGCCTCAGAAGGTGACTTGATGGGCAACCTGAATTTCTTGCTAACTCCATTGACTGGTGACATCCCAGAAACCCTCCCAATTTCCCTTAGGAAGCAGTGTTTTTTTTAAGCTGTAAACCTTTGATCTGAACCCAAACCTTCTTAAATCACTTTCTATTTTCTGCCTGGACCACTTTCCAGGGTGATAGGTCCTGTCTTTGCTCCCTGCTCATGGAAAGAGGGTCAGAAAACTGCAAGCATCGCCCAGACCTCTGACCCCTTCCCTTCACAGGTTCAGACACTAAGACCGGAGGGTAGGATGTGTACATCCAGGGCATCCCAGCAAACCAGGAGCAGCCTGAGCCCAGACATTTTTTTCCATTGCTTTTGGTTGTGGGACAGGTTGGAGGGTCCTCTAGAACTATTTGCATTTTGGGGGGTGAGGAGGGAATGACAGCCCCTGGGGAGGAGCAGGAAAGGCTGGGGCGCCCCTCAGCCAGAGACAGAAGCCTACTGTGCCCTCAGAATCTGCAGAGCGGAGGCCAAGCTTGTTCTGCCTTCTGACAGCCCCTCAGGGGCTGTGAGGGGCAGGAGAGAGGTGAGGGGCTGCCCTTGGATCCTTGGCTTCTCTGTGCCTGCAGCCCGCTGTCTGACCAAGTTGGAAGAGAGACCACCTTCCACAGCCCAGAGACCCTAGACCTTTTGATTCTCTTCCCTGGAGCCTTGACTCAAAGACTGAAGACAATTTCCAAGTCACGGGGGAGCTGTCCAAGATTCCTCTGACACCAGTCAAAGCCATGGGCCCCTCCCCTCACCTGGCTCCCTGCTCAGTGACAGCTTGCTGAGCTGAGGAACTGGTGTATCATTACCCATGACCTCCTAGACACATTATAGATCAGAGTCCTTCACCAAAGACTGCCCAGTGGTGGGCTTCAGACCCTGCGAGTCCTTTGAAAAGTTTTATGGACAAGATGGGACTTCACAGTTAAAGTTGACTTTGACAATCTAATGGCCTTCAACCATCCAGGGATGTTAATTAAGTGGCTACCGTCTGCAAGACACTGGGGCAGAATGCCAGAGCTGGAAGGAGAAACTGGGAGCCACAAAAAAGGGGGATGGGAACTGGTTCTGTGCAGGAAGGAGGTAGGGTGGCTGGTGGATGGAGGGAGGGATGTTGCTCACCTGCCATTGCCATACTTGATGCGGATGTCCCGGCTGCGGTTGAGCTCCTTGCCGTCCTTGAACCAGCGGTAGGAGGGCAGAGGGTTACCGGCTGCTGCCTCGCACTTCAGCGATTGCTTCTCACCCACCTGTCCCGTCTGGCTCTTCATCTTCTTCAGCTTGGGCCGAGTGGCTGTAGGGGTACAAGGCAGGAGTGAGTGTGGAGGTGGTGAGACAGTGCCAAGCATACACAGTGGGGAAAGGGCCACTGTTCTGGGCAAGGTGGGGTTTGATCCTGGGGAACCACCCTTCCTGGTGCCGTTTCCTAGTTCAAATCAACAAGCCTTCACCAAGGGTCTGTGATGCTGTCAGTGTGGGTACCACCAATGGAGAGTTTTCCTTCATGCCTGGAATGGTTTTCAGAGTTATATACACATTAACTGATGAAAATAACCCTGTGAGTTCACTGCAAGGATGAAATCCACTTACAGATAGGGAAAACTGAGGCTCAGAGTGAAGTCACTTCCCCAAGGGGATGGAGCTGGAATTCAAACTCAGGTCTCCTGGACTTCAGTGCTCATGATCTAATTCTAGTCCCAGACCTGCAGGCCCATGCTGGACCCAGAGACAGGTGGACCATAGTGACAGATACAGCTCCTGCCCTCAGGAAGTCCAGTCTGGCAGAGGAGCTGGAACCTGGCATCATAGCAATCATGGAGGCTTTGGGATGCTGAAGCCCAGAGGTGTGACCCCGGTGCAGGTTGGGGAACAGCTAACTCAGCTGAAAGCCAAAGGATGGGGGAGCTGGAAGGGAGGGAGGTGGTCCAGGCTGTGGTTTATCAGAATTGCAATGGTCGGTGAGGTGAGCTGACCTGTATGTGTGAAGTGGCATGGCTGTGTGTGGGGTGGGGCCGGCTAGACTGGGGGGCATGGGCACAACCAGGGCTGCAGGGCTGCATATGTCAAGCTAAAAGGCTTCTCCTATTTGTCTTGAGCACCATTCTATTTCCACATGCCCCAGTCTCCCATGTTTCATCTCCTTGCTCCCCTCCCTCTTGGAAAAGGAACAACCTATTAAAAAAAGAAAAGAAAAAAGTACTCTGTTCTTAGGAAGGTGATGGCAAGCCCATGTTCCCTGCTGGGGTGTGTAATAATTCCACTGGGACAGCCCTCGGCGGGACACCAGTGCCTTTGTGTGTGCTCTCATTTGGTCACTGAGCTCTGTAAGGCAAGCGTCATGCTGACTCAAAGGGTGATGATGACATTCAGGTTAAGAAACTTGGCCAAGGTCACATAGCCAGGCAGCCCAGAGCTGGGACCAAAGCCCAGGTTGCCTGGATGCGCAATGTGTCAGGGTTGCAGCTGGCTGGTGTCTGATTCCGTAGCCTCAGTATCTCTGTTTGAGGAACCTGATTGAAGGTAGGGTCTGCTGGGGCCAGAGAGCTGTTTAGTGACAGACAGACCCCATGTAGGCCATTGGTCCGTCCCCCGCCACCTCAGAGCCACAGCTTGAGCTGGCCCTGGATAAAGACAGATGAGAGGGCCTGGCTATAGATGGGGGCCTCTCAGTGAACCTAACCCCGGGCTGCTGCTTTCAGTAGGGAGTAGATGAGACTGGGAGCTTTCCTGGTGGCTCAGCAGTGAAGAATCTGCCTGCAATGCAGGAGACACAGAAGACGTGGTTTCAATCCTTGGGTCGGGAAGATTCCCTGAAGGAGGGCATGGCAACCCACTCCAGTATTTTTGCTTGGAGAACCTCATGGACAGACGAGTCTGCCAGGCTACAGTCCCTGGGGTTGCAAAATGTCGGACATGACTGAAGCTACTATGCATGCACACACAGAGAATGGGGTGCATGGAAAGAAAGGGATCCCAAAGCCTTAAAAATACAGTACATAGACTCAAACAATGGTGCATGCGAAATGATTTTGTTCATTTTTGAAACTTAAAAAACATAAATGGATAAAAGAAGAAACTAAAATCATCCATTATCCCAGAACTCATAAGCAAAACACACTCATACCACCCCTACACATCTATTTTTAAACAAAGTGGGACCAGTGCCGGTAACATATTTCTTTGATTTAATGAAACACTGTAAGCCTTTCACCTTGGCATTAAGTATTAATAACAAATAATTCCCAAATAATAACAAATAATTCCCAAGTTACAAGGCACTCATCTCCAGAGAGAGGATAAGAGATATTAATTAAGAAAATGGTTCCATGAGCAGCTCAGTTTGGGAAACCTGCAGGTAAACAATAAAGCAGTCTCTTCGTCAGCTTCAGTATGATTCCCCAAGTGAGAGTCCTGGAGCTTTTTGGGGAACCCTTAGTAGCATTTCAAGGAAGTAAAGTTATTTGGAATAAGTTCTATAACCTAACTTGTGTGTGGGTGTATTTTATAGGTATATAAATATTTTAATAAATATTACATTCACATGATTTAAAATTCAAGAAGTGAAAAATGGTATATGACTTAAACAAGTCTTCTTCTGATTTCTGACCATGGCCCCACAGTTGCCTTTCTAGGAGGCAATCAATTCTATCAGCTCCTTTTATATCCTTTCAGAGATCTTTTAAGCATAAACAAAACCCCCTAGGATTCACACACAGTTTTTTTCTGTAGCATCATTTTCAAGGTTACATAATACTCCTATATGGGTACACCATAATGTAACCAGTTCCTATTGTGGGGGAATTTAACATACAGTCTCCCCTGCCTCACTACACCTCATCACAAACAAGCCCAGAGGAATATTCTTGCAGCTCTATCCAGTGTATATATTCAGTGCTCATCATCCTTTGTATTGATACATATCCAGTGTATTCTGCTTTATGGGCAGTGAGGCTCCTGACTCAGACTTCCTGAAGTCAAATCCAGGCTTTGCAACTTGTTAGTTCTATGCCTCTGTTGTCGTTGTTTAGTTGCTAAGTTGGGTCCGACTCTTTTGCGACCCCATGGACTATAGCCTGCCAGGCTCCTCTGTCCATGGGATTTCCCAGGCAAGAATACTGGAGTGGGTGGCCATTTCCTTCTCCAGGGGATCTTCCGGACTGAGGGATGGAACCTGCATCTTTTGCATTAGCAGGCGAGTTCTTTGCCATCTGAGCCACTAGAAGTCCTTAGGCCATTGTCTTAATACTTTTGGGCCTCAGTTTCCTCAGAAGTGATAAAAACAGCTCCTACCTCATGGGATGATGACTAGGAGGATTATATGCGATAAGGCATGTAAAGCCTGGCATGCACAGAGCATTTAAGAAAGGTTGGCTATTACTGTTATTATTATTCACAATTATTTCCTAAGGCAATCTTCCTAAAAGTGGAATTGCTGCGTCAGAAAGGGGTGCGATCTTCCTTAGTTTTACATGTTGCCAAATTGTGTTCTGGAAAGGCTGCACCAGTTTGCTCTCCCACCAGTGAATGACGGTGCCTGTTTTTTCCACACGCTTACCAACACTAGGTATTATCATGTATTTAATCTCTGCCAATTAGCTAGGCAAAAGATGATGCCTCTTTGTTGTTTGATTTGCATTTTCTTGACTCCCCCTGGTGAAGCTGACTGCTTTTGCTAAGTATATTGGCTCATTGTATTTCTTCTTTTTGAATTGCCTATTCTTGTCTGTACTGTTTTTCTATCCGGTGCTCATCTTCTTACTAATCTGTAAGAGTTCTTTATAAATATTAAGGCTGCTCACCTTTTGCTACAATATTTTCCTCTAATTATCTGCTCTTTACATTTTAAAATGCTAGTTTATTGTTTTGGGTTTTTTTTTTTTTTTTTTTTTTTGAGGTTTTGTGTGGTTTTTTGTGTGTGTGGAGGTTTTATGTGTTTCAATCTGTGGGACTTTCTGGAACTTCATTATTCTAATGTGACTGAAGCCCTGCCTCAGCACCCTTCCCCCTTGCCTACACCCCACCATCCTCCTATTGCTTGCTCTGGGGACCCCAGTCACTCCTTATCAATAATTGTCAACCCTAGATGCTAATGAGAACCAGATGGTAGTAGTAGTGGTGAAAGTCACTCAGTTGTGTTTGACTCTTTGCGACCCCATGGACTGTACAGTCCATGGAATTCTCCAGGCCAGAGCACTGGAGTGGGTGGCCTTTCCCTTCTCCAGGGGATCTTCCCAACCCAGGGATCGAACCCAGGTCTCCCGCATTGCAGGTGGATTCTTTACCAGCTGAGCTACAAGGGAAGCCCAAGAACACTGATGTGGGTAGCTTATCCCTTCTCCAGCAGATCTTCCCAACCCAGGAATTGAATCGGGATTTCCTGCATTGCAGGCGGATTCTTTACTAACTGAGCTATCAAGAACCAAATAGGAAGCTTTAAAAAGTATGTCAGTTCCTGGGACGTTTTCCTGGACATTCTGAAGCAGGACCTGTGAGAGGGGGTCCAGGTATGCAGGTTTTAAAAGTCCATAATAAATATGTAACATACTCTAAGCAAAAGCACATAAATGTGGAGCTCAGTGTCTGGCTGCAAGATGAACACATCTTTACAGTTGGCTTGACTCCAAGGTTGGGTTGGCACCTAGTGATCTAACCTCTTGGTCACCTGGTGACCTGGTCACCCACAACAAGGCTCCACCCCCTTCTCATGAACCGAGGACACAGAGAGCTCTTCTCAGGTTCTGAGGTGCCTGCTTTCCTTGCTTGGAGAGTGTTGATATTCCCTGCAGTCCTGAGGTGAGGGAACCCCCTGACCCTCCCCTCCCGACCCAGGCCCCCTTCCTCTGAGTGAGCCGGGGTGGGGGATGGGGGGGTTATCTGGTGGGAAATGGCGGTGCTTCCTGACAGGAGTCCCGGTGCAGTACTGTGCCCTGAGCCCGTGCCTACTGCTTCACAGTGGCAGTGATGGTGGCACAGAGACTGATCCAGAGACAGCAGGCATGACACCAACTCAGAGGACCCAGGAAACAGGGGGCTTCAAGGTTGTTCCCTGCCACCATGGGAAACCCAGGACAGCATTTCAGATCGTAAGGAGCCACCCCATCTAGTGAGACCCTTCTGTGATTCAGTTACTTCTTGACAGTCTTCTTACTTCAGAACAACCCCATCTGGTTCTCCTGTTCCCCATTCATTCATTCATTTACCCTATTACATGCCAGGCACTGTCCTGGGTCCTGAGTGTATAGTAGTGAACAAGGCAGATAAGCTTCCTGCTCTTATGAAGCCTGCATTAGAGTGAGGAAAATATATAATAGCAAACAATCTCAGGAAACATGAGGCCAGAAGGAGCTCCCAGATAAAGGCTTTGAGCGGGGAATGAGCTTAGTGAATTTAAGGGATAATAAAGGCCTAGGTGGCTAAAAGATTCTGGAAGACAGGGGAGCCTTGAGAGTAGGCCTGGTGACTGACACGAAGCTGTGTGAGCGAGGATGAGAAGTCTGAGTTTGTTTTGTCTCCCCACCCCCAACTTCCTATGTGCCTACTAGAAAATTTTAAATTATCTATGTAGATCATATTATATTCCTATTAGCACTGTTCTAAAGGATGACAAAATAAAAACAACCACACATTTGAATCATGCTGTGTTCTTTATGAAGAATCTTCTTTTCTATCTCTTAACGATTCCCCACAAGCATCCTCTGAAATACTGAGAACTATGTCTCCTTCTCTAGCAGAGTCCAATCCTGGTCCCTGTTCTCAGACATCTTAGTTCACGGCTCTTTGAAAGTCAAGGATGGGTGTTTTGAAAGGAAGAGGACCGTAAGAACAGGCTGCACTTTTTTGCTTCAGGCAAGTCCCTTGGAGAGCCGGGTGGCAGCTCAGGAAGCACACCCTGCAGGTGGCACTGGGAACAATGCCCAGGGGACCCCTGCACCCTCACTCCTGGGCCTGGAGCCCTGTCAGGCTTTCTGCCACGAGGAGTGTGGACAACCTGGCCAATATGGCCCTGCAGCTTTGTAGATGTGATGGAAGGTATCAGAACTTACAGGCTGGGGAATGACATGGTCTTACTTTCCTTTCTGCATTTTAAGTTTGTTCTAATCCTGAGCTGCCATTGCTTCTCCCACTGCATCCCATGGATTCAGTACCAGATGCTGGGGACACCTGGGACAAGGTTAAGAGGCTGTGGACACAGCAGATCTTTGAAGGGCTGAAGATGGAGCTCACAGGGCATCAGACATGAGGGGGCCAGCTCCAGCCTTGGCCTGGGCATCCTGAGTGGGGTCTGGTATTGTTTGGATGTCTTTTATGGCCCAGGGCCCAGAGGGCAATGCTAGTTTGTGGTATGCGGACCACTGCACTGTGTCTCTAGAGTGTCGGGGTCAGAGCTGAACCAAGCAAAGACTTCCTGGGGTGGATTGGATCTGTCAGGAAAAAAGCTGAGGCAACCCAACTGCATTCATGGAGTGCTGTGTGCCAGACAGAAATGACCTAGCCTCTTGTGGAGTAACGGCTCCCACCCACCAAGGAGCTTAGCTTGTCCCTCTCTGGTACTGTTTTGTTACATAAGAAATACATTTTTGTTGTAGAAAAATTACACAATACAAGGGAAGAGAAAAGCACATTTTGATCCATTCAGTTACCATCAGAAAGAAAACCACTGACAACATTTCCAAATACCTCATGCAAGATTTTTCTTTTGAAAACATTTTATATCCCAGTTTTCTTGGTTAGCATATTATAAAGGCATATCCCCAAATCTAGAAATACAGATCTAAATTATTTTTAAGGCTGCATAATATTTCATTGTTCAGATGAATCTGTTTGTCTCCAACGTTCTGCTGATATTAACAATACTGCCATAAACTTCTCTATAAATTCAGCTTTGCGGCTAAAGGGAGGGGTTGTCACAGTCCTGAGAGTCTGTGAATATTTCCCCACAAAGAGAGGAAATCCTCAAAGGCCTAGCACGCAGGAAAGTGGACAGATGAGAGGCATTAGGTAGAACAAGAGGGAAATCTGTGCTCGAAAGAAGGGAGTGGAGATTCCCAACACCCTGCTTCCCCGGGGCTGTGCCTTCCCCACAGGGGAGGGGCGGGCAGCATGCTGATGGCCTAGGTGGTCCTTGGGTGGTAGTCAGCCTGCCCTTCATGCCCCTAATGTCTCCTCCGCAGACCAAGCCCTGAGCTCCCATCCTCCTTGAGGGGTCACTTTGTTCACTTCCTAGTCCTGCCACTTACGGACCACCTAAACAGCAGGACTTGGGCTTCCCAGGTGCCTCAGTGGTAAAGAATCTGCCTATCAATACAGGAGACATTGGTTCGATCCTTGAGTCAAGAAGACCCCCTGCAGAAGGGCATGGCAACCCACTCCAGTATTTTTGCCTGGAGAATCCCATGGACAGAGGACCCTGGCAGGCTACAGTCAATGGGATGGAGAGAGACACAATTTAGCTGCTGAACAACAACCAAAGAGCAGGACTAGGGCTCTCAGGGTGTGGGGGTATGGGGAGAGCTCCTCTGGCAGTTTTCTAACAAGAGGAAAGTCTCTCAAGAATGACCCATGGGTGCATGATAAGTCTCTTCAGTTGTGTCCGACTCTTTGCGACCCTATGAACTGTAGCCTGCCAGTCCTCTGTCCATGGGATTCTCCAGGCAAGAATTTTGGAGTGGGTTGCCACTCCCTCCTCCAGGGCTCTTCCAGACCCAGGGATCTAACTCATGTCTCCTCAATTGGCAGGCTGTTTTTTTTTTTTTTTTTTTTTACCACTAGCGCCACCTGGAAAGCCCCAAGGATGACCCAGGTCTCCACAAAAAGACCTCCCTTGAGGAGGGGTCCTGTAAAACGTGCAGGCACAGCTCAGTTGCCACAGTTGGGCCGTGGTTATGTGGGGGCTTCTGCTTTCTCATCACTTGATGCCAAGCCAGGGTGTCTGGCCCACATCTGTGTGACAGGGAGTCCCCAGAAAGAACCTCATTGAGGTTCTGAAGATAACACCAGTATGGACTACCAGGGGTGCTCCTTTCCCACATCCCAGCCCCGAGGCCAGGTGGTACCGCTGCTGCCAGCAGCTTGACCTCATTCCTCTCGGCAGTGGGCGGTGGGTGCGGAGCCTGCAGAGATCTGAGAGCAAGACAGACGCCCGGGACAGGGCCAGGCAGCCCAGCCAGGAGGACCTGGCCCGGCCTTCCTCCCGACAACCAGGGGGCAGGGGCAGCGGGCTCTTGAAAAGGTTAATGATCCTCACTTCATGACTAAGGCTGAGCAGTCCCCTTTGTGGGGCAACACCTAGAGACAATGCAGCCAGCCTGCCTGGCATCAAAGTCTCCTACTGGCCTGCTGCTGGCGGACTGTGGGCCAGCCCCCTCCCCACCCCTCTCCCACCCAAAGAATGACTGCGACCTATGGGAGGTTAATTACAGACTCCAAGTTCAAATGAGGAAGAAAGAAGAAACAACAACAACTGAAAACACAGCTGGTTTAAGGGAGCACAGAGCGCCTGCACTGAAACAGGCCGTCAGGTATCTCTCCCCAGGGCCGACGGCAGAGCCATTTGGTATCCACAGGCCAGGCTTCACAAGGGGAACGCGACTCACTGGGCCTCTTGGCTTTCCCTGAGCCATCTTTCCTCAGCCAACCATGCCCAGCCTGGTGCCTGGGCTTGGCCTGCCTCTTCTCACATCATTCAACAAATGTCTACCTCAGTCTCTGTGATGTACCAGGCACCTACCAGCCATCAGGGACATGGTGCTGAGCAAGGGAATGTGGCCGCTGCTGTTGGGCACCACTGAACTGGAAGCGGGCAGAGCCTCCCTGGGTGCGCCTGTGAAAGCCAGACCAGACCCAAAGGCTGTTAGCTAGGCAGGCCAGGGGCGTGGCACCTCAACTATAAGGCGAAGAAGAGGGGCCAGGGCTGGCTGGGGATGGAGCTAGAGCGGGGAGGCAGATGCTGGTCCATGAGTGAGGGTAAGAAGGGGAGGACATGAGGCTTGGCAGTTCCAAGACCAACAGGACGGTTCCTGCCTTAAAGCCTCATCTGCCCATCCAGAAGTACCCACCCACTGATACCAGAGTGTGACGTCAGGGCGAGAACAGGCTCAGCCCGACCACCAGGGCCGACACTGTGTCCATCCTGGCCCCCAGCCCCTTCCCCCAGAAGCCCGGTGGCCTCACAGAAACGCCACCTACTGGGGACCCTCCTAAGACAGGGATGCTCAGCCCTGGGAGTCAGGCTGGTATACCCTGCAGTTCCTCACCTAGGCCCAGGGCTGAGACGTGGGGACACGAGCCGCAGAGATGGGGGGCTGCGGGGGACATCACCTATGTCTGGGGAGACTGCACATGTTCACAGAGCAGAGCCACCACTTGCTGGGGGTGTACACAGCTACCCAGCACGGATGTACAGAGTCCCTGGTTCTTACCAGTACTTAGGGCACAGGCCAGACACCTAGAGTTGGCACAGAGGAGGCCGTGCTAACAGAGGAGACACGACACATCTCCCAATTCTCCAGCTGTCTGCCTGTGAGTAAGGAGTTTAGCCTTTCTGGGTCTCAGTTAACTCATCTATAAACCACACTCTGCCTGTTTTAGAGGCTGGGGTAAGAGAACGCTCTCTATGGAGGGATGGAAGAGACTACCATCTCTCTGGCTTATGGAGGCAGAGGGAGGGACAAAGCAGAGATGACAGTCTGGGGAGGCCTTTACCAATTGCCCAACTCTGCTTAATCTCCTCAGTGGAAAAGGATGGGCCCTGGCCTCCAGAGAACCCTCTGGAGAAGGCCTAAGGGACTAGGCCATCCCTTGCTTGAGGAAGGCAGAGAGAGAGAGCTGAGGAAGGGATCCCAGAGCCCTGTTCCCCTCTGGGACAGGTCTGCACTTCCCACCTCATCAGCCTGGCTGGAGAAAGTTGTTCCTGAGGCTCCAAGTGAGGGGAAAATGAAGTGGGGGTGGAGAAAGGGGAGTTACTTTATACACCAGACAAGACTGGCTTGTCAAATTGGGTTGCAGTGCAAAGCTGCACGATGACCTCAGGGCCTCTTTCTGAAGGGTTTGCCAAGCTCATTAGTAAGGAAAAGCAGCATCTTTGTATTAAAACAAACAGACCTATGATGGAGTACAATGTCAAGTTCATGTGGATTCTTAAGATAAAACAAAAATACAGGAAATCAGAGAAATGTTGGGTTTTGGGGGAAAGGTCTTAGTTCGCCTCATACAGGTAAAGCCTACATGTGCACCAAATGTAGATGCCTCAGTGGGTGCGGGGGGCCCACGTTGCCAGAGGCCTGGCCACCCTCCCTGCAAGTTATCCTTGGAGAGTCTTTGCCTCTGGAGTCTGGGAGAGCTGAGATGCAGTCCTTGTGGTCCAGATTAGTGAGACAGAGCGGGGTTGGAAAGAACTTACCCTAAAACAAATGCTGCCTGGATCTTCAGTCACTAGCTCATGCACAGCATGTGGAAAACCAGTTTCTCCATTTTTTTTCCTCCAGAGACTGTTCTTTATCCTGGGTTCCCTCTTTCAGTCACCTTGTCATCTGTGACAACTCTGTGTTTCTCTTGACCTTCCCCAATGGTGGAGACCAATCACCTTCCACCAAGCCTCACACTCATAACCCTCCATTGTCTGGGGTTCCGGTGACACTGCTCCTCAGCCCCCAGTACCACTCCACTAGCAGTGAACATGGGGAAGATTCACCTCTGCGTGCCTCTCCAACACTCAGAAACCTTCTTTGGCTCCTTGATGTCTGTAGAAGGGAGGCTGCTGGTCTGCCTTGGCTGGAAGCCAGAGCCTTCAGAGGGAGCTTGCTCGGTCAGTGAATGGACCCCAACCCATCCCTGTAGGAATTGTATATTCCAGGCTGATCCCCAAAAGAACTTGCTCTGTATTCTGCCTGCCCCCACGCCCTCTGTGCATGCCCCCCACCCCCACCATGTCCTTCCCCCACAGAAGCACCGCTGAGAGTGTCAGAGGCTGGAGGTCAGACTGGTCTCGGCTTACATTCTGGTCTGCCCAGTGTCCTGTATAACTAGACAAGTTACTTAACCTCTCTGAGACTTTAGTTCCTTGTCTGTAAAACAGAGATAATCTCACCCACCTCTTAAGATTGTGGTGTGAACTGAATGGGGATAATGAATGTCAAGAATTTAGCACAGTGCCTGGAAAAGACAGACAGCTCAACAACTGGCAGTTCTTCTTAATCTAAATCCCTTGAGATCACCTCAGATGCCACCGCCTTCTCTAATCCACCCAGCCTCCACCTCGCACAGACTCTCTGCCCTACAGGGTGGCTTTCTACCTTGGAGGAACCTGGGTTCTTATCTTTCTAGACTATGGGGCCCTTGGGGAGGGGACATGTAGGAACATAGCTAGATTCCTGGTGTCTGGCACCAAGCAGGCACTCGCTCACCGATCACTGGCCCAACAGATGAATTAATGATGTAAGGCTGGGCTGTGACAGATGAGGTCTCACAGTGGTCCAGATCAGGACCGCTGCCAGCACTTGGGAGGGTGGAGTCCTTTGATGGCTAATCCCAGGGCTCTTTCCCACCCAGTGCTCCTCCACAACTCGGTCCTTGCCTTCCCCCAAAACAGGGACCTGCCCTAGGACCACAGAGCAGATGGCGTAGTCGGGGCCTCGCTGAAAGACTACATACTCAACCCACCAGGCTGCTTGAGTGCTGAGGGGCCTGTGGCCATGGGCAGGGGGCTCAGTCAGGGCAGCCTCTTGCCATGAGACTGCTCTTCCTCAAATCGGAGAAGGTGCCAGAGCTGTGCATGTATAGGGGTGAAAGAGCTTGTTAACAGCCTCCTTCACGGGTTCACTCAACCATGTGCCAGGTCCTCACTTCAGGAGCTGAGGGTCATGTAACACAGTCTCCCTGGTGGGGATTCTAGCTGAGTGAGGGCACTGTGATGGGGGGGCCACTGGGGGCTGTGGGGACACAGACATACACCTCCCTCTTCACCCTGAGGGCCAGGAAGGGCTCTGCAGAGGAAACAAAGCCTGTGCTGGGCCTGAAGGGTGACCGAGAGGAGGGAGACCGTATTCCAGGCAAATGGTTCAAAGGCTGGCCGGGGCAGGAGACCACGTGGCCCTCAGGGAACTGAGACACGAGGCATGGTGGGCAGGGCAAGGGGCCGAGCCTCAGGAGCTGTTGTTCTCTCTCTGGCCTGTCTGTGTCTGTGCTCAGTTGCTCAGTCGGGTCCAGCTTGTTGGGATCCCCTGGACTGTAGCCTGCCAGGATCCTCTGTCCATGGAATTCTCCAGGCAAGAATACTGGAGTGGATTGCCATGTTCTCCTCCAGGAGACCTTCCCATCCCAGAGATCAAACCCAGGTCTACTGAATTGCAGGTAGATTCTTTACTGTCTGAGCCAACAAAGAAGTTCTCTGGCCTGGTAGCTGCCAAACTCTTTACCTCATTAGTTTGTAAACTTCTCTGGGCCTCAGTTTCCCCATTTGCACAGGGAAGGGACTAGCCCACGAGCTCAGATCCAGCCTTGCCCAGCTGCGCCAGAAGTCACAGACCTCTGGTGAGGCCCAAACTCCAGCCAGAATCCTTCTAGAGTGCTGCCAGCTGGTGAGCTGTCTGGAGACAAAGCCTGCGTGCTCTCCACCCACCATCACCATGCCCATGTCCTGACTGATTGGCTGGGAAGTGGAAGGAGCCCTGGGTGTCCCCTCCCCTTGCCACTCCTTCTACAAACTGGTGGCGGCTGACATGCCTCAAGAGCGGCTCTGGGAGACCAGGTCGGTCTCCTGCTCAGAACTCTTCGCTCCATGCTGTTTCAGAGAAGTCTGAACTCACCAGCCTGACACTCAGAAAGCCTGTTTGACTCTGCGGTCTCTCTCTCTCTTACACACCATGTTTAGCAGTGTATCTTTGGGATTGTACTTTATTTCCCAAATACCCTCTGTTGTGCCCTTCTTTAAAATTATTTATTGCTTTGGCTGTTCCAGGTCTTAGTTGTGGCATGTGGACTCTAGTTCCCCAACCAGGGATTGAACCCCAGGCCCTCTGCCTTGGGAGTGCAGAGTCTTGACCACTGGACCACCAGGGAAGTCCCTGTTGCTCCCTTCTCAGCCCACAAGGTGGCGACCCCATTCCTCATACCCCTCACAGCCCCCCAGGATGGTGCCTGGCACAGGCACTGTGGGACTGGCTCTGGCCTGGGAGGCTGGGCCACAGCTTAATCAGCAGTTCTCATGCTTCAGCATGCATCATAGCCAACCAGAGGGCTTGCTGAAACATACATGCTGGCCCCCATCCGCACAGTTTTTGATTTAGGTCAGGGGGTGGGGTCCAAGAATTTGCATTATTAGCAAGTTCTAAGTTTATGCTTTCCACCAGGTCCCCATGGACTGAGACATTCACCTTTTGCACAAGGGGTGCAAAAAAAAAAGGACCTGAAAACTGCCCAGACTGATGCTAGATCCCACTGGGCTCTCTGGACCCTGAGCTTGGCTTCTGGCTGGACTACTCGACATTAATACCCTCAGGCTTCCCAGGAGCTCCTGACTGTCGGTGCCACCTCAGGGCCCTGGGCTGCCCCTTGGGTCACTGCGCCCCTGTTCCTGTTCATGCCTTGCTGCCACCGTCACACTGCAAGCTCCCTATGAAGGCAGGGACTCAACCTGCTCATCTCTGCACCCTTCAAGCCTGCCCCAGAACCCAGGAAATAAATATTTGACCAGCTGTTTGATAGGAAGGACCTGCTCCAACAAGTGGACCAACAAACAGAGCCACCTATGCCCCTACTGGTTTTTCTTGGGGGCCCAGACTGTGGAAGAGCCCAGAGTCAGGTGGACTGTGCATCGCAAGGCAGGGCGGGGGCAGACCTGAGCCTACAACCCCATGCTGCCACTAAGTCATGCTGGATCACAGGCAAGTCATGGACTCTCTCTCTGCCTCAGTTTTCTCATCTGTAAAGTGGGGATGATAAAATAGTACCTAAACTTCATAGAATCAGGACTGACACGTAGTAAGTGCTCAGTAAATGACATCTGCCTCCTTTCTCCCTGCTCCTCTCCCAGCATCCAGCTGTAAGCAAGTTGGGCATGAAATGTTCCTACCTCTTGGAAGGTCCTTTTTCATCCTGGTGAATTCCGGCTCACCATCCAGGCTCAGTTCAAATGTCACTTTCTCTGTGAAGCCCTCCCTACACCCTCCCTCCCTTTCCTTATCATACACCGCATGTATGGAACCATACATTGGAACCACTTGGTTCCAATCACAGGCATTTGTGTAAAGCTCTGTCTGAGCTTCCTGAGGGCAGGGGTTCTGGTTTACTCACATAGGAGGAGCTCCATGAATATTTGCAGAACTGAACACACTACAGGCACATGCCATTTGTATAGTTGCCACGTGGCCAGGACCTGGAGATATTGGTGAATGGATGGGTGGCAGGCCAGGCCTGGGCCGGAGGAAGATGGAGAGCATATGCTTCACTCGCCTCTGCAAAGTTATAAATGCTGTGCTGCAGGCTCAAACACGGTGGGAAAACATAATGACCATGGTTCTGATGGGCCCCAGGCCTCAAGTTTTGGCAGTGCTCTGCCAGCACTAAAAAAACACAAGAGCAAAACAAATCTCTTCCTTATACCACTGTCCATCAGGCCAGCCTTGTGGGTCTGAATGCAGAGCAGACTTGGAAGGCTGAGTGGGGCTAGGACCAGGCCTGGTAGCCCCACTAGAGACCCCACCCCCAAAGCCAGGGCGAGGGCCTGCCCATGCTGGGCCAACATTTTTTCCTCCATATATCCTCACTTTGACACCACCCTAAGGTCAGCTAGCCCTGGAGCACCCAGCACCAAGGGCAGAAGTGGGGATCACTTAGGGATCCTCATCAATATCCGAGTCCAAGGCCTTCTATTCCCAAGAAGCTGCTGCTTCTTCTCCAGCAGCTCAAAGAGCACACAGACCAGAGGGCCTGAGAGAAAGAAGGGCCCAGCTCATAGTCTCTTAAGGGAGACTCTCCCCTTTGTTTGCAGCCTGAAGCCCTCAGTCCAGTTTTACTTCTATCACAGACCTACTGGCCACCTGATTTCCCACCATAGATGACTTCCTGTTTGCTACCAGCCCCAATTGCTGTCCTATCTGGAAAAGACAGGGCTCTCCGTCCCATCGTCCCCATCACTGGGTACCTGGGACCTCGGCTGAGGACTAATGAGTCTTGGTGTGTGAAGTGCTTTGAGCTCTCAGGATGAAAGCCTGCTGGGCAGTACAAAGTCACTCTCTGCTTGTTGTTCTTGTTCCTAATGAACCCTGAGGTGCCAGGGAGCCGGAGCGGAGCGTGAGGCACAGGCTGAGCCCCAGAGGGCTGGGAGGACCTCTCCAGGTGCCCGGCACAGTGGGGTCAGCCAGGGGCCAAGGCCAGAGGCGGCAGCTGCCAGAAACAACTGCCAGATGTGGCTTAGCCACGTGCACACAGGCAGGCACATGACCACCTCTGACCTGACCCTGGACAGTCTAAAGACAGGAGTTTATCCTAGGAGTCTGGGCGCTATCTTCACCAAAGGCAGGAGATGGAAAAGATGAAAGAGAATGACCTTGCAAGGATTTCTTTGCGCCCACTCAAATGATCTGTGTCCGGAGTGCTCAGTTAGTGATGCTAATCCACCTTCATACTCCTCTGAAGACCAAAGCCTGCCCCCTGCCCTGCTGTGGGCAGACACAGAGTCCAGTTCACACGGGAGCGCCAACAGAGGGACGCTTTCCATCAAACCCTGACTGGCCTTCCAGGGGGCACATGAAAAAGGCCAGTGACTCAGAATCAAATTCCAAAGTCACTCTTCAAAACAACACAGCACTTTCAGGGGTTATCAGTTTCTTTGGGGCCAGCTTTCCCCCTCCTCCCATCCTAATCCACAGCTCTCCCACTCATGGGATTCTCAGGGACACAGGGCCTGAGGGCTGAGGCTCTGTCCTGGAGAACTTGAGAGCTGAGAGCATAGCACATCTCCTGAGGCCCAGAGAGAGCAGCACCTGGGACACACAGAGGCTGGGCCCCAGGAACTGGAGTGAATTTATTATCCACCCCTCCCCACAAACACTGCTGCCATGGCTGGCAAGGCTAACCAGCCACCCCTACCCCAGTCTCTGGGAATCAAGGAAGATGGGAGGTGAGGGGAACCCAGTCCCAGCTGGGGATACCAGGCGTTGGACCCACCATCTCTCAATGAGTCATGGAGCAGAGCTTATACCTGCAATTCAGCCCCTCCCATGCTCCTGAGTTGAGACAGAGGAAAAGTCCATTTCCCCACACTGACCTGGGTCTGTTGAGTACAGGGGAACCCCTTCTGCTATTTGCCAAGGAGCAGATGGGTCTGCTGGACGTGTAGTTAGGGACAGGGGAGCCAATTAATTAACGTTCCCTCCTTTTTCCCTCCCACCCTCCAGATATCCTCCCCTGTCTAAGCTGAAGATTTTAATGGATAACTTGCTCACACTCTCCATATCTTTACCTCCCAATCTTTCAACCAAATGTGGCCCTGCCCTGGCTAAGACCCCTCTCCAGCCGCCCAGTGTCTGTTCTCCCTGGCGGGGGAGCTCTAAACATGAAAGAGGAGGACCCTGCAGCCTCAGATGAGCCTGGAGGGCAGTTGTGAGGGAGGCCGCCAGCTCTGAACACCACTGTTGACTTAAGCACGAATCCTCCAGGGTTGGAAATCAGACCCGCGCCCTCCCCAGTGACATAGCAAGGATTTAAGACTGTTGCTTCTTGCCAACATGGTTTCTTCTGATATCTTGTTTCAGAGCATGACCCTCCCCCAAGATCTCCCTGTTCCAGAGCGTCCTAGGTCTCCAAAATTCCTCTAGCTCAGGCCTTGGGTCTGCTTGGTATCTGCTGACCAGCCGATTTCTTGAAAGAAGCCTTCTGAAGAACTACCCACCAGGAAGCAGGAAACAAGAGAAGAAAAGACAGCAGGAGAGATTACAGTTAGACATCAAGAAAGACTTTCTCACGGGAGTACAGGATGCTGGAAGAGATCATTGAGAGGCTTGTGACATCTGATAGCCCTCTGTCACTTCTGCCCCAATGCTTGGTCCACGCTTGCATGCTCCACGCTCTGCAGCTGCTTGGTTTCTGGAACTACTGATTCCCACCTGCTGAAGCCCATGTGGCTTGCTACCAGCTCAGGTCCTGCAACCCTGATCTTGCCCTTATGTAGCCAGCCTTCCAAGATGCCCACACTAGGATGTGCACAGTAGGGTGGGGAGAAGCAGGGTGGCTCAGTGAGTCAAATCCATGAATTCTAATCCTGAAAATAGGCACCCTGAATTCCTTTAGATCTCAGGTGGGAGCTCATCCCACACAACATGAACCTAGCTTAAGCTGCTTCACATTAGTACCATCAGGGCAGACCCACAATGACCATTACCTTACGGAGGACTCCCAGACACAGTTGTCCAGCAGAAATGGGCCAAGAGGGTTTGTTCAAGAAGAGAACACAGACTGGGCTTTAACTTCCCTTAGTTTCTTCTCTCTACTGGGCTAAAGGCAGTATTTAACTCCTAGACTCTTCCCAATAAAGAGACCTCAGAAGCTACCTTGCTACCCCTTCTCCCTCATTACACAGAAATTCAGAAAAGGAAAGTAATTTGGCCAAATTCTCAACCACAGTTGAAGCTTCCCATCTCCCAATCCAGTGCTCTTTTGATGACATTTTTATGTTGCAGCTCTGGCAGGAACCCCAGTGAGGGACAGAGATCCAGTAAAATGGGCATCATTGCTCAGGAATGCTGATTTGAAGCCCAAGACCTATCTCTGGAACTTACTTTGTGACTCCAACCTCAGTAAGCCTCAGTTGCTCCCTCTGTAAAATGGGGCTAGGGTCGCCCACCCCCAGGCTCATTATGAGGAGTCAATGGAGATGAACCATTTGAATATGCCTGGCCTGCTGACTAGAACAAAATAGACATTAACAAAATGCTGGCCTGAAGAGCCAAATAAAAGAAGCAAGAATCCGAGGTTTCCCAACAGTGCCCCAATAATGCAAGCCTAGTCCTGGAGGGGAGGACGTGCACACCTTAAGCCCAGCCCAGAGAAGCCCAAGACCAGTCATTGAATGGGGACCCCTCCTTCACCCTGCAGCTGCCCAGGGAGGCCACCAACGTGGGTCTCAGCACAGGCTCTGCTGAGAGCACCTTCTCACCTCCCAGAAACCAAGGCAGTCACTCTCCTGAAGGCCAAAGGGGGACAACTGCCCGATGCCTGGTCCAAATCTAAAGGAAATATCTGTCACAGAAGCAGTGGCTCTCTATTCCCTGGGGCTCTGCAGGACAGGGCATCCCTTCTCAAGAGCTGGCAGGCGCAGCTGCCCCTGCTCCAATGGCTGAGCAGAACTCGTGGAGGTGTGGCACATGGGTGGGAGCTAGCCCTGAGCACACTTTGAGGACGGGAAGGCAGTGACAGCTCCCTGAGCGCTGCCGCCGGGCCAGCCCCCTCAGCGTCGGCCTGTCCGCGGTCTTTCGGCCATCGCTCCCAGCCCCACTTTGCTAGCTGCGGGCTTCTCTCCTGCAGGCCGGTCCGCGCGAGTCGCGCCTCTTTCCCGCCCCCTCCATCAAGACGCGGCGGCCGGCGGACAGGCGCTCCCAGGCACCTACCGGTTCCGGCGCACGGTCCCTTGCCTGCCCAGCCGCAGAGACCCGCTTGCACGCGGGCAGGGTGCCTGTCACCTCAGCGGCCGCTCGTCCAGTCCCGGACTCACCCGCGCGGCGCTGGGGGCGGGTGAGCGGGCGGCAGGTTTCTCCCCGGGAAACTGGGTGTCTGGGCGCGCCGAGGTAGTGCCCTACCTTCCTCCCCGGGTAGGAGTTCCTGCTTGCGTTCCCGCTTCCTCCCCTCTCGGTGCTTAGGGTCTCGGCCTCGGCCCCTCCTCTTGGACTCCGACATTCTGCCCCGGGGTCCCGGGCGGTGGGACCAATGCGAGGCGCGGGAGGCAGGGACTGCCTGAGCTCTCCGCAGCCGCGCTGCGCCCCCGCCGCCTGCAGCCCCAGTGCCGAGCGCGGCGCCTTTCTTATAGGCGGTCACACCCTCCGGGGGAGGGGAGCGGCGAGCCTTAACTCTTCCCCTCCCGCGCCCAACGCCCTCATCCCCCCCTCCCCACTCGCCCCGGCTGCGGGGGAGCTGTGGGCGGCCGGGTCCGGCCCTGGACCCCTCCCGGGGCCCACCTCGGGAGGCAGGACCCGCGCCCAAACGAAGCACCACGACCTCCTCGCCAGGAGAGAGGGCTGGAGCTGGGCTGGGGGCCTGAGCCAGGATTGAGGAGGGGGAGTAGAGATCCCCCAGCGAGGGCCAGGCTGAGGACAGCATGGGGGTGGGGAAGACAGCAAGAGCAGGGCCCAGGAAGGGACCGAAAGGAAGCCCGCTGGCCAGCCCCGCGGAGTCGGAAGAGCTCCTGCTTTTTGCAGTCTGTCTCCACTGCTTCAGTGCCCCCCACCGGCCCGCTCGCCCACCCTACGACGGGCAGTTTGCCTGTGCCTCCCCATCCCTGAAGGTCTGGTTGTAACCCCCCAGGACACCACCAACGCGGGGGAAGACCTTTTATGAAGCTACCATTTGTGCCTGGCTGCAGGGGTCTGTGGCCCAGGAGCCTCCCAGCCAGGGCAGGCTGCAGTCAGAGAAACCTGGGTGTCCCAGGTGGCTGGTAGCGTCCCCTCCCACACACACTGACAGCCCAGGCTGCCGCACCAGCTGGCTCTTTTTTTTCAAGGCCAGAGACACTGAATTCAAACACTGGAATCCCCCCTCCCTGGCAGCACACCTCTCCCAAGCCAAAGGACGAGTGCTGTCAGAAAGGACAGCGTCCTGCCTCCTGCCTGGGCGTGGTGCTGAAAGGGTTACACAGCAGAGGCTCTCCCTCTTCTGGCTCCCAGAAAGCCTGAGCCTGCGGTTTGCCTCGCTGCCTGAGGTGTCCCCTTACAGCCATCCCAACTGGAATCCGAGTCAAAGATCATCTCAGCCAGTCCTCTGCCTCTTCAGGAGAGGGTCCCAAGGCTTCCCTGGACAGTGTCCTCCTTAGGAGAGCCTGGAGCAGGCTAGGACTCTGGGTCAAGGCCAGAGACTCTGAGGCTCCAGGGCTGCCTGGGGGCCTGACCAGACCTTGAGGCCAAATGGGGAGGGGGCGGCGATGTTGGGGGAGTGGGAGGGGGTGGACATAGAAAGAGAGAAGATGCAGGCGGTGCCCACGCAGACGGCTGATGTCCTAGGGCTCTTGGGACCTCAAGCCTGTCCCATAGGGGGCCAGCTCTGGGAAGACCAAGTGTATGAGATCTCTTTCCTTCCACATCCCAGCTGAGGTGCAGGGAACACTCACTTCAATTCAGGGAGCACTGCTGTCTGACAGGTGGGCAGCCAGGGGTCTGGGGCAGAGCCAGAGTCCACTCACTCCTGCTCTAAACCCCGGCCCATTCATTCAGCTTCCAAGGTGGCATTCACACCCATCCCTCCCCAGCCACCTGGTCACTGACTCAGTTTACTCTCTCCTTCTGTCCCACAGACTCTGGTCTCTTTTCTCAAAGTCTTGCCCTTTCAGTTCTGACCTCCTCAAGGCCATCAGAGTGAGCCTGCTAAAACACAAACCAGATCACTTCACTCTCTACTGCCTCTGGGTTAAATCTAAGCTCATGATTGATATCCAAAGCCCAATTCCATTGGGCCACAGCTCAAAGCCTTCTAGCCGCTAATCCTGCACCCCAGCCACATTTACTTACAAGTCAAACACACCATATTGTCTCCTCTCCATATCTTTGCACGGACTAATCTCTCTTCCAAGAATGACCTTCCCCCCTTCCTCCCTGCCTGCCCTGGCCTGGCCAACCTCTCTGTTCAATCGTTTAGCAAATATGTAGTAAGGCTTATTGTGTTTTAGGCCCAGGGTGATGTGCTGGAGATTGGCTGTAAGCAAACCAAACATGGGCCTACCTACATGAAGATTACAGTCTTGGTGAGGATGGACAAACAACTAATTACACAAATAATGAATTAATTAAAATTTGTGTTAAATACTGAGGAGACACCGGGTCAACAAATATTTCTACATGTTGACCTACTGGTTGATAGAGGAAACAGATTGTAGTGAGGGAAGTCTTTCCCTAGGAAATATTTAAACTGGGATTCAAGGAATGAATGGAGTTGGCTGGACTAAAGGGAGGTGGGAAAGAGCATTCCTGGCAGAAGCAGCAGTACATCCACTGGTTGTGGGGCAGGACGGAGCTTTTGTGCCTTTGAGAAACCAAGAGACAGTCAGTGTGCTAAGGAGTGTGTATGAGTGTGTATGTATTGGAGTGTGTGCATAGGGTGTGTGTATCTGCATGTAAGGCAAGTGTGTGTGTACATGGGGAATGTGGGGGTGACATACATGTAGAAGGAGCCTGGGGAGGAGGCAAGCAGGAATCAGATCAAACAGGGTACTGCAGACCCAGTAATAGCACTGGGGTTTATCCTAAGAGCAATGGTCCGTTTCCAAAAGTTTTTAAGCGCAGTTTGTGAGGGGTGGGAGAGGGCAATCGTTCAATTCTCTGCTTCCTAGTGCTTTCTATGTATCTCTGGAAGAACACATCACTTTGTATTGTTTTCAGTTTCTACCTGTCTCCCCAGCTAGAGTCGGGCTCCTGTAGGGCTGGAAACTGAGCACCTAGTACAGGGGAAGAGGTGGGTACCTCTCTGGGGTCAGATGAGTGACCCCCTCCCATTAGTGAACAAAGGCCAAAGGCAGCAGCAAGACACTGTGGCTCCAAGTGGGAGCCTGCAGCCAGAGCTCTCATGGCTCAGTATGGATGCATGATACAGAGTCAGCAATGCCACGGCAACTGCAAGAGGCATGAGCACTCTTCACAGGCTGGGGTATCCATGTGTGCTGCTGAGGGAAGTGGGGTTTGAAGAAGGTCTTCCAAGATGGGGAGATTTCAATGGGGTGCAGGTGAGGGGTTCCAATGGGTGAGATACAGCAAAGACCTAAGGGAAGCAGTCTCTAGGCACCATGAGCAGACCAGGTTGATGTGAGAAAATTATGGGAGCGACGAGTCATGAATACAGCAAACTACTGGACACCTACTGTACGCCAGAGCTCACAGCGCTCAGTACGTTATGCACGTTATTCCTTGTAATCTCCACAACGCTCCCAGTGAGGTAGGTTCGGTCATTATCCCTGCTTTACAGTAGAGGGAACAAAGACCAGGAATGATGAGATTACTCATCCAAAGTCATGTGACTGGGACTCTGCAAAGCAAGGACTCATAGCCCCTTTCATAGGGGCCTGTGCTCCTCCCCATTCCACTACTCTGCTTGTGCTTGGGCCAGAGATGCGCCCTGACTGCCAGGCTGAAGTTTTTGTAAATAAGAGGAATTCACTGATAATTTTTTTGAGAAAGAGATTTTTTTGAGATAATGTGAATGAGAGAAATTAATCTGAATGGAGTGTGCAGGATGGATGGACAGGGGAAGGGAATGGAGACAAGGGAACCTGTTAAGCAGGTCAACCATTAACTACCTTTATTATATAGAGCCAGCTAGACTAGGTGTCAGGCTCTAAATATTGTGAGGGTTAGGTAAGAGGCAGGGGGCTTGACCCAGGGGGAAAAGGCAGTGAAAGGAGTAGTAGTCAGAATAGCTAAATTAGTACCAACTCACTCAATCCTTCACAACACTATGAAGTAAGTCTATCATTATCTCTATTTTGCAAAGGAACACCACTCCCCGACACCTTCTGTCTGGACCAGGGCTCCTGCCAGGAGCCTGAATGTGACCCTGGGAGCCAGACCTGTTGCCATGGAAACTCCTTCCTCTTACCACAGGTTGTGCAATGCCCAGTACAACCTCATGCGGGAGCGAGCCGAACCTGGGGATGGGCCGAGAGACCAATCACCCAGAGAAGAAGCCTTTCCCCCACCCTGGTTTCACAATGGGACACTAATAGTAACATAACAAGTTAATTCAATTCCTTTAAGGAGCAACAACACAATGTTTAACTGGCTTACAAACTTTTTTTTCTTTTTAACATTTTCCCTTCCACTTTGAGGCTGTGCCATGGGCAAACTTTGAAGTTCAGCAAAGTTTAGACTTGTTTGAGTCATGTGCAAAAATGCCTTTGAGTGAAAAGGGGGAAAAAAATACTACCCCTTCCTCCACCTGGACTTTGGGGCTCCAAAAGGATTACCGGTAGCGTTCTCTTAAAGCGGGGTCTCAGTGGGGACTGAGACCCCTCCCCTTGGACTCACTGCTTGGCAGGTTGTCCAGTGATCTCAGGCCAGAGAGAGCCTGCTGCATTTCCTTAGGGTCACCTCCAGCCCTAGAAAGGGCACCCCTGAGCCAGCCCTGAGCCAAACTTGCATGGGAATTAAAAGTCCTTGGAGAAGATGAAGCTACCCTTACTCTCAGCCACCCCCATGTTAGTGCTTCAAAGTCACGAGGCTCCTCTTGCTCACTCCCCACCCAGTGAGGCTGCCAGAGGAGGAAACAGATCAATATGCCACTCCCTGCAGGACCGGAGAGTTTCCCAGTCACCCTGGAGGCGAGCCCATTACCCCATGACTCTGGGAGACAGTGGGATCCTGGCTGGAGCCAGGCGTGCCCTGAGGAACGCTGGGGGGCCCAGTCCCAGCCCACCAAGCCCAGCGAGTGCCTCTCTCAGAAGCTGCACTGGGCCTGCAGCTTCAGCATCTCTGTAAACCACAACCGATTTCTTCTTTCACACACAAGCTCACTCATGCCTCCAACTCTCTCACAGCCTGCAGGGAACTAGGCAGCCAAAGAGAAGGGAGCTGCATGGTCTAGACAAAAGGACCTAGGTTAAAGGTTAGGACACCTGGACTTGGGCTCAGTTTGCCCCTGAGATTAGGTTCCTCTGAGCAGGTCAGTTTCCAGATCACCAGGGACTCAGGCTACAAAATGGGGAGAAGTGCCCCCAGATCTCACCACTATACCCCTACTGCCAGTCTGGGAAAACCACTAGAACCTGGGAGAAGGAGGAATTAAGAGACTCAAGTGCAGAAAAGCACTCCATTGGCAGGTGAGAATGCCTCTGGAGCCACACTCAGCCCTGTAAACCCTGGCTATTCCCCTCCGAATTGTGCCTGCGTACTCAGAACACTGGGGCTTCCCTGGTGGCTCAGTGGTAAAGAATCCGCCTGCCAATGCAGGAGATGTGAGTTTGACCCCTGGGTTGGGGAGATCCCCTGGAGTAGGAAATGGTAACCAACTCAAGTATTCTTGTCTGGGAAAGCCTGTGGGCAGAGAAGCCAGGCACGCCAGAGTCCATGGGGTCGCAAAGAGTTGGACACGACTTAGCGACTAAACCACAACTCAGCACACACACTCACATCTACACCGATGTACTTGAGCTCCCCTGAGCCCTGGTACTGCAGAGAGATTGAAATCAGTCATCCATCCCACCCAGGCTCCAAACCAGTCCTCTCACACTGTGATGTTCTGAACAAGAGCTGGTTTCTGCTCAGAAAAAAAAAAAAAAGGCTCACAGGCCTTTCTCACAGAGATTCCCCTAAGTGGATGAGGAAATTCATTTCTGACCTAGAAATGAGGACATTTGTAAAGGGCCCAGCCTTTCCACACCTCCCTAGGCTCAAAGGACGGCACCAATGGTGCCAAGGTACAAGGCCTCGCCTCCCACCATGCCCTTGTGACCCGTCCCCGTGCCCTCAGCCCCTGGGGGGACCACAGGTCAGCTGTTCCAGAGCCTGAGCTGGGCCTGACTGTGGGGGCTTCTGGGTGGGCACCTCTGCTTCCATGCCCATTTAGAAGCCGCTTCCTGCCCACCCAGTCCCAAAGCCAGGAGAGAGTTCATGCTCCCTGCCCAGGAGTTCAACCTCGCTTTCAACCCCTCTTGAGAGAGGAGGCGGAAGGAAAGGGGCAAGCCCAACCCAGGAGCAGCCCCAGGACAAGCTGAGAGGGTCCAGGAGAGGGAAGAAAGCACTGGCCAAAGAGAGGGTGGGGAGACTCCCCTGGCTCCAGGGGCCAGGAGAAGAAAGACGAGGCAGCAATGGGAGAGTAAACCAGGGGAGAGGTGAGGCGACAGGCAGGCCTGGGCAGGGCTCCGAGCAGGATGGAGAGAGGAAGTAAGAAACTGGAGCAGCCCAGTGATGAGGGGGGTGGCGGGGGGAGGGTGACCAAGATGATGAAGAAGTATGGGGCTGCAGGGAGGCCAGTCAGCTGCCACTTCCAGTGTCCCCTGGGGACCTGCTGGGGTGCCCCTGGGCAGGTCTCTTTCCCTCTCTGGCCTGTCTTCCCATCTGGAAAGCAGGAGATTGGACTAGATCTTGAGAGGTCCCCCATGTGAGGAACCTAAGGGTTCCATGCTTGCCAGCAAGAGGGGAGCGGCTGGGAGCAGACAGGTGAGTGACACCAGTGTGATGATGGGGAAGGGAGGTAACTGGTCCACAGGCCCTTCTCCCAACTGCCCGCTGTCCCTCAGCCCTTTCCTTCTGTGTCCTCTTGGCCTGGCAGAAGCCCTGAGTTGTTGCCTATAGCCCCTCTGTTCTGCTGCAGGGAGGGAGTCGGGGGCGGGCACAAAGCCTTGGGTACGGGTATCAGGCCCCATGCCGGAAGGTCAGGAGGTCCTGGATTCCTACTGTCAGCCTCTTCCAGGGCACAGCCTGGGGGCAAACTGCCTGTTTGCCTGGAAACACCTGGAGACTCCGGTGCTTCATCTCGTGTGACCCAGAGCCACACTTCTCCCAGGGGTGAGATGGGGGAGCTTGTCTACCTTTCCCAGGGTGTGTGTGTGGAGGGGTGATTCAGTCCTTCCGCTTGCCTCCTTCTTCAAGCTAACTGTGTAATTACACAGCAATAATAATAACTGGCACTTACACACCGAGGCCTGTGAATGTACATAGTTTATTTATAAAATGACATAATGGTTCACTTGCTGGCCTGGGGACTGTGGAGACCACGCACAAGGGCTTAGCTGCTGTCTACACCATCTGGGGGACATGATGACTGCATGGATCAGCAACCCATGAAAGTAAGTGCTCCCAGAAGTAATTGTCCTGACCCTGCAGATCCTGTTCTGGTGCAGCACGGATAATGAACGAGGAGTCAGCCTTCTTAGACAGAGTAGGCTCACATGTCTCTGTCCCCTCTGGGAGGTCAGGCTGGAGGAGCCAGAGTCTATTCCCAGTCCCCTGAGGACTGAAGGGGCTCATCTAGAAAGTTGCAGTTCCTTTCTAGTTTGAGGGAGACAATTTGAGCCAGGCTGGCAAATTTGGAGAGGCTCCTCATCACCACCCAAGGAAACAAGGGGCCTTGCCCAATATAGGCATTTATGAGCCTGGAGGCAAAAAATTCTCTTCTCTCTCTTAGCCCTGCCTAGCCTAGCCCTGCCCAGCCCAGCCCTGCCACCCCAAACCTAGCTGCTGTTGGGACCACAGCCCAGCCTCCCTGCTCTGGTCTGGGTGCTGGTTTACATGTCAGACTCAGCCCTCTTGGGGATTCCCAAATGACAGCTTCACAGACACTAATTTCACAGTGGCCGTGGTGGGTCTCAAGGATTCTGAAGACCCAACACTGGCCCTGTCCTCTTTCTTCTTCCTATCCCAAATCATCCCTTTCCTTCTCCTCGGAGCCCCTGTTCACAGCTTATGGAAGACCTCACACTAACCATAAAAACCATGAAAACTTCTAGGCTCTTCTTGACTCTTGGAGCACCCTGGGACTGTGAATACCATAATTCACTCAGAAGCAAGGTCTACAAATTCCAAGTAGATGCGATATCAAGAGAAGGCCAGGAAACCTGAGTTCTCCTTTCAGCCTGACCAGTTTTTTTCCTGGTGGCTCCTGGGAAAGCCATATTTTCCTTTTGGGCCTCAATGTTTGCTTGTCTGTGGAAGGGAAGCTGAAATGCTCTCCAAGGGCCATTCTAGCAATAAACATTCAGAGAAGAGCTAAGTCTCCAGATATGTTCCCATCTCTGGGAACTTCATTCCTTGCCCCTACAGCAGCCTCCCTCCTATCTTCAGAAGGTCAACCATTGGCTGCTGGAAAATTCTACTCTTGTAAGCCCAGCCCATGGGTGTGTATAGGGATCCCCATGGGAACCAGTGCACACCTGCATGGCCTCAGGAGCTCTGAGCACCTGCCCTGGCCATTGGATGCCGCAGAATTCCATGCAGTCTTCCTAAGCCTGCAGACCACAGCACTGACTCACCCTCTTCCTCCCACCACCATGACAATGACAACCATGAGAAGGAAAATGTCAATGATGACTTCAGTAGCCTCTTGCACCCATCCTCACCCCCGAATCTGTTTCTGACACCCTGTCCCAGTCACGCCCAGGCTTCTGGTGAATCTCACTCCCTCTCCCACCGTCTCTGAGGCGGTGGCTTCTGAAAACTGTGGTCAGTGAAGTGCCTACCACAAGCCTTTGTCTAATTACCTACATTGTTCTGGGTTCTGAATGATGTCCAGCCAAGAGCTTCCTTTATGTCATTTTACACACAGTCTGCCCCCCAAATCAGTCCAACACCACCCACTCAGCCTCTAGTCTCTGGGGTTCACCTTGTGGCCAGTGGCTTCAAAAGCTCGGCCGCCTAAGCGGGTCTCCACCAGAGCCTTTGTGTCTCCGCTGCTTTGCGTCTGTCTGCTCCCTGGAGTCAGACATTGCTTGCTCAGCACCTGCTCTGTGATGGGCACGGTGCTGGGCACCACAGAACACAAAGGGACCACACAGAACCCCTGGCCTTAGGGGTTCGCAGTCTAGAGGAAAGATAATACTTTCACAGACAGACAAAAATCACAGCGTAGGACAGCAGCATGGATAGTCTCCTGTGAGAGGATCAGACAAATTCCTGGAATTTCCTTGGGGACAGTCAGTGTGACCTGGGGTGGTCAGTCAAAGGGGCACTTCCGATAAAGGAAGGGGAAGATTCCAATTAGCAGAAAGGATTGGAAGTGGGATGTGAGCGGGGGATAGGAGGATAGATGCTGATGTATAAGGGAAGCCAGGATACTTCACACTCTCCACCCTACCTGGGCCCTCTGGCCATTTTCCTGTCCCTACTACTTCAGAATCAGGGACCCCACACATGTGGAGTGGCCTTGAGGCCACCATGGGCCTGGAACTCCACCCCACTTAGAGCTGCCTTCTTCTAGCTGCCTTCCAGGGATCCACAGAGAATGATGCTCCCTCCCCAAAACGCACATGTCCATATGCGCACACCCACCCTAAAGACAACAGCTTCATGAGCTTTTCTGCCAAATCCCCCAGGATCCTCCCATGGATTCATCCTCCGTCTCTCTCCCTCATTCACTCCAATCCATGTATATTACACCTTGCAGCCTCACCCCTCCTCGCACAGTCCTCCCATCATTACATAACTCTGTTTGGGATTATTTTTGCCCAGAGGTATGAGTTGCATTTCTGCATATTTAAGCTGTCCTTGATTCATTCCTGCCCGTTTCTTAGTTCTGTTTGCCCAGGTGCCCGCCCCACCCACAGGCTCTGAGGCCCCTGGGAACATGCCCACGTTGGGCTCAGCTTGCTGCTCAGAGGCTGCTCTACTCCGGCCCACGACAGCAGACCCCACGACCGAGCCATCCGGGGCAGCACTCAGGTGGGCACTAGGCCAGGGTAGGTCCTGGAGCTGTTATACCAGTCACAAAGACGTCGATGCCTATCATCACTCTCCCTGCCTCCCTCCCAGCGAGCGTTGGTCCTTGTATCTCCTAATGTTTTCCGCCCCCATGGGTAGCACTCCCACTCTCTGGCCCCAGGGCGAGGCCCCAATAACTCAAGGGGAAAGGGACAGTGGGAGGAAAGACATAATGCTAATTAATGGTTTGTTTCCTATTAGCTTCTCACAAATAGAATGGCTTAATGTAATTACTGAAATGGTTACAAGGGGGCTCTTGTTGCACTGTAAAATAATTATCTGACAATCATTTTATTTTTAAGAGCTCATTACCAAATAGACTGGAACTCGCTCTCCAGCCTTCTCTCTCCTGCTGTGGGATGAGGTGATTGGGTGGACAATAAGGTGGGGGGACTTTTTGCTCAAGGTCACCAGTTGAGATGAGGATTCAACCCAGCAGTTTCCAGCTATTGGGAGCAGCCGATGCCAGCTGAGCTGCCAAGGCTTGTTGGGCTTGGTGGTGGCCAGGACCCCCCAGGTCCTATCCATATGACAGTGACTCCTGCATGCCCCTGATGGCTGGGTCACCAGGGAGGACATTGAACTCCTCAGGAGAGTCTGCCACCTGAAGTTTGCTCCTCACAGGCAAACTTGCCTCCAGACCTGTATCCTATGCTTGGGGGCTCTGCTCCAACGCTCCCTGCATGGTGGCTTTGCTCCTCCCACATGCCAGGCTGTGCCGATGGATCTGCACGTGTCCCTCATAGCACTTTGAGTATCGTTATCTGATTGACAGGCAGCAGAATGACATAGCCTAAAAGTTTATGAAAGGTTATGTGGTGAATTTCAGATGATTGGCCAGTTAAAATGAAAGACTCATGGTAATGTTTGTACTGCAAAGATGTGATGGAAGTATAGGAAAGACTTTTCTGGAACATGGGACAGCCTGGACAGAGGCACCTAGCAGGAACTGGCAGAGTGGGATCAGAGAATGATGACCATTCCAATGTGGCTGACATCAAAGACACAGATGGGGAGTCAGGAGAGAGAAGGCTGAGAAAAGTGGGTGGGGACCAGGCAGCCCAGAGCCATTGGAGCGCATGCCAAGGGAATGGGAGAACATAGAGGGTTTCTGAGCAAGGAGGTGACCCAACCTCAGTGCTCCTTTTAGAGGCTCATCTGGCAGCAATGTGTGGGGCAGAATGGAGCAGGAGGAGTCTGGAGACCGCAGGATGGGTCACAGCAACACTTTTCCACAATGGGCTGTGGCCACCTGCTACAGCCTCCCTGGGGTGCTTCCTACAAACTGGAGTACTGATCCCATCCAATACATTCTGAATTACAGTCTCGGAGGTGGAGCCAGGCTTGGTATTTGTAGCTATTCTGATGCAGATGGCATATGAAACACACTTTGAGAAAATTGGCCCTAGAGAATCCAGTCACCACTCCTCAGCTTGGCATTTAGAGTTTTCTGCAACCTGTCTGCACCATTGATTTTTTTTTCCTTACAACTATATTTTAAAAAAGTTAATTGAGGGCTTTCCCCATTGCCTCAGTGGTAAAGAATTTGCTTGCTAAAGCAGGAGACAGCGGTTCAAAACCTAGTCCGGGAAGATTCCACACTCTGAGGAGCAGCTAGGCCCACATGCCACAAGTACTGAGCCTGTGCTCCAGAGCCTGTGAACTGAGGCCCGCATGCTCCAGAGCCTATGAACTGCAACCGCTGAGGCCCGCGTGCTCTGGAGCCCAGGCACTGCAACTGGATAGGGGCCTGTGCCGCAATGAAGATACAGCACAGCCAAAAATAAGTAAATAAACAAATTTTTTTAAAAAGTTAATTGAGACAATTCACATACCATACAAACGACCCATTTAAAGTACAAATTTCACTGTTTGTGGTGGGGGGGGGTGTATATTCACAGAATTGTGTAACCATCACTACAATTAGTATCAGAGCACTTTCATTACCCCCAAAAGAAACTCTGTACTCTTTAGCACCCCTCTCCCCCATCCTCTGAAACCCTCTGAAGCCAGGCAATCACTGATCAACTTTCTATTCTAGAAATTTCATATAAATGGAATTATACAACATGTGGTCTTTTGTACCTGGCTTCTTTCACCCAGTATATTGTTTTTCAAGGCTCATACATGCTGTAGCATGTATCCATACTCCATTCTTTTTTATGACTGAATAATATTCCATTGTATAAATATACTACACTTTTTAATGTATTCATCAATGAAGGAAAGATGGGCATTTGGGGGTGTTTCTACTTTCTGGCTATTGTGAATAGTATTTCTATGAACATTTGTGTATATGCTTTTGTGTGAATGTATATTTTAATTTCTCTTGGGTATATACGTATCTGGGAGTGGGACTGCTGGGACATATGCCAGACTGTTTTCTAAAGCATCTCTACCATTGTACATGCTCACCAGCATTTATGAAATTTCCAATTTCTCTTTGTCAACACTTGCTATTATCTGACTTTTTGATGTTAGCTATCCTAGTAGCTGTGAAGCTGTATCTCACTATGTATTTTTTTTAAAGTAGCTTCATTGAGATATAATTCATATATCTTACAACTCACCTACTTACACATTTCAATGGGAACATTACATTATTTCCTTGTGGTTTTGATTTGCATTTCCCTGTTACATAATGACATGGAGCATCTTTTCTGGTGCTTATGGCCATTTGTTTAACTTCTTTGGAGAAATGTCTATTCAGATTCTGTGCTTATTTTTAATTGGGTCATTTATATTTTTATAATTGAGTTGTAAGAGTTCTTTACATATTACAGATTTGCATCCCTTATCAGATACATGACTTGCAAAAATTTTCTCCTAACGGTGGGTTGTCTTTCACTTTCTTGATGGTGTCTTTGAAGTACAAAGTTGTAATTTTGATGAATTCCAATGTATCATTTTTTTCTTTGGTTGCTTGTGCTTTGGGTACCCCCCCCCCTTTTTTTAAATAAAGAAACCATTACTTAATTCAAGGTTACAAAGATTTATGCCTATTTTTTCTTGTAAGAGTTTTGTATTTTTAGGTCTTAAATTTTTATCTTTGATTCATGCTAATTTTTATATATGGTATAAGGTATTCTTTCCAATTGGAGAAGAAAATGGAAACCCACTCCAGTATTCTTGCCTAGTAATTCCCATGGAGGGAGGAGGTTGGTGGCTTACGGTCCATGGGGTCGCCAAGAGTTGGACATGACTGAGCGACTGAGCATATACATTCTTCCCCATGTGGATAGCCAGTTGTCCCAGTGCCCTTGTTAGAGAGACTATAATTGCATTTTTCATCATTTCCTCTCAGTGATTGTTATGTGGGCTGCATGCAGTCTGAGAACCACTGAATTAAATGATACAGAACTAGGCTAGGCAATGGGTGACAGGGTTTAAACTTTGGTGGTCATATTAAGAACTGAGATAAACGGATGGGTGAGAGATACAGAGGTGAAGGAAATGGTAATACAAGGTGACAGAGTGATTGTAGTGACCCACAAAAAGCTGAAGAGGACAATACTATGATTACACTTTTTCTCTGTACTCTTTTACAGCTTGAAATATGTTCCCACAAACCTTGTTTTAGTCTGTCCTCTAAGTGAGGTAGAGAGGGCATTACCACCTCCAGAAAACAGGTGAGGAAACTGAGGGTCCAAGATGGGGTTAGTGAGCAGCCAAGACAAACCCTGAGATTATGAACACCAGTGACTATCATGCTGATGGGAGTGGGGACACAGGGCAAGAGCTGCTTGATCTGCTTAGACAGGTTGGATTTAGTCTGCCAGCAGGACATGCCTAGCAGACATCCATAAATGCAGCGCCAGAGTGGGCTCAAGAGGTTAGCGCTGAAGATGAGTTTGAGGAGTCTCTGTTGAAAAGTATCGTTAAAGCAGGCAAGCCTTCTAGGGAGAAAGTGTAGACAGAAAAGAGGAAGCCTGAAGCAGGCACTTGTGAGAAGAGACCTATATTTAGAGGCTGGAAAGAAATCACCAATATAAGAGGCCATGAAGGATCAAAACAGTGGATGGGAAAAGAGCGAGGAGAAAGATTTCCTGAGAATAAGAGGATAGGAGGGTGGGTCAACCAGTAGCAAACACTGAATAAATAGCTAGAAGGGAAAAAAGAAAACTTACAAAAGGCAAGTTGGGGGAGGGACGGAGGGGACTGGAGGAAGTGTCACAGATCATTGTTTTGAAGAGTTGGCCAATGAATCACAAACTTCAGTGCTTGATGGGACTGTGTTACTGGAAGGAAATGCTTTGTGAATCATTTTGTAAAGCAAATAACCAATCTAACCAACCAGTGTCTGTCTGTCAGCTTATCTACCTCAGAGAATTTTCACATAAAAGTTTTGCTTAAAGTTAGCCTGTGGAAGGAATCACAATGTGTTTCTGAAATGATGACCTTTCAGGGGCAGCGGAGCCAGGCCAGGTTTCTACAGGATGAGTACAGATTAAGCAAGCAGTTCTGTGTTTCGAGCTTGTATTCAAAGTCATGTACAGGGGAGAGGAATGTCAGGCATGGGGCCACTAACCCTCCCTTCCCCAAACCTCCCTGATCAACCACATGGCCCTGTGTTACTAAGAGCAAGAAGCACTTGCCAGGACCTGGTCCTTACGTTTAGCTTCTATGCATTAGCTAGCTGCCTGAGAAAATGGTCTTCAAGGTTCCCTGAATCTCTGTAACTAAATGATACTCTGGAGAGAGGAGGGACCACAGGAGGTGACACGATGAGAGATGCAATGTTAAGAGAATCAAGCATCTGGATACTCTCTTGTTCCATGTCTCAGCCCTTATGGGTTTAGTTTGTATCAGGGTAGAGGTGGGGGGGTGTGTTACATGGCTAAATGCCTGGCTTCATGATGGTTGGATTCAACTGAGCAGGGCATCTAGTACAAGCAAGCTAAGCACAGTGGGGAAGACAGTGATACTGAAGACAAGCTGGTCTCAGGAGTTCACAATTACCACAATAACAGACAAGAGATGTGGTCTCTTGCACATACTTGACATGCAAATATCTGTGAAAACAAAATTGAATTAAAGTATACAATCAGAGTGAAAATGAAGTTGCTCAGTTGTGTCCGACTTTTTGCGACCTCATGGACTGTAGCCCACCAGGATCCTCCATCCATGGGATTCTCCAGGCAAGAGTACTGGAGTGGGTTGCCATTTCCTTCTCCAGGGAATCTTCCCAAACCAGGGATTGAACCCAGGTCTCCCACATTGTAGGCAGACGCTTTACAGTCTGAGCCACCAGGGAAGTCCCAAAATATACAATACAGGGCTCTAAAAGAGAAGCAATGAATGCATACCATAGAATACTTGGTAACCACTTCAATGACAAATAAGTTGGCTATGTCAATGTACGAGGATTGTAAATAAAATATAGCAATTGAACAGGGCAGAGACCACATCAGAGACACCTATGCAAGGCTCTCAACCAAAATCAGAGAGACTACAGAGGGCAGTAAGGATTTACCTGTCTAGTGTTCCATAAGTTTTCTTCCTATAAACTGTCTTCAGTTCATTATAAAAATGAGTGATCTGGAAAACAAGCGCTATAGAACCGTGGAGGATGGAGTGGTCATGGAAGGATGAGACTACAGCTGGGTTTGATGGATGGGCAAAGTTCTCCCAAGTCAAAGAGGGTAGGGAATGTTCTGAATGAGAAGAACAACATTCACAAGGGTTCAGAGGCAGGAACATGCAGACTGTAGCAAGGCATAGTGATCAAACCAGCTTAGCTTGGAAAAGCAGATGGAGACCCCAGTGTTGAAAGCTTACATGCCAACCTAAGGTATCTGGATTCTATTTTATAGGCTGAGGAGAGTTCCTGAGGGTATTGGGCACTAATTCTCAATCTTCACATTTGTGAGGATTAAACGAGTTAATCTAGGTAAACTCCTTATATCAGAGCTAAATGCTTGTTTGTTATTATTATTATCATTTTTGTGGTTTGTCTTCCAAGCAAACTGTAAGTCTCTTGAGGGCAGGGATTCTATCTTCCACCGAAGGAGGGAGGTGGGGGGAAGGGTGATGAGCGAACCCAGGCACATAGGGTCACAGAAGGCTTCCCAGCATGAAACATGGCTTCTCTGGGACCTTGAAGACATTAATCAGGTATGAAGGAAGGTATACCTGGAATGGAGATTGAAGGGAAAGAAAGGAGATTGTTTTGGACGAGGAAACAGCATATGGGAAACTCCAAAGGAGAGAAAGTACATGCAACTAAAAAAAGTTTAGCTACCATCCTCTGAGAAGGTTTCTGCTTTAAAAGAAAATGACAAAGAAGTTATAGGATAGTTGTAGGATTCAAGGTTAATATACAAAAGTCAGTCACTTTATGTACCAGCAATGAACAAGTGGAATTTGGAATTAAAAATGCATTACCATTTACATAAGCATCCCCCTTAAATGAAATACATAGATATACATCTAACAAAATGTGTACAAAATGTATAATACTCTGATGAAAGGTATCAAAGAAGAACTAAGTAAATGGAGAGAGACTCCATGTTCATGGTTAGGAAGGGCTCAATGTTGTCAGGATGTCAGTTCTCCCCAAATTGATCTACATGTTTAACACAATCCAATCAGAATCCTAGCACCTTATTTTGTGGATACTGACAGACTGATTCTAAAGTTTATATGGAGAGGCAAAAGACCCAGAATAGCCAATTCAACATTGAAAGACAAGAACAAAGTAAGAGGATCAAGATTACTCAACTTCAAGATTTACTGTAAAGCTACAGTAATCAAGATAGTGTGGTATTGCAAAAGAATAGACAAATAGATCAATGAAAGAGAGCCCACATAAACATTGTCAATTGGTCTGAGAAAAAGAACAAAGACAATACAATGGAGCAGAGATGGTTTTCTCAATAAACGGTGCTGGAAAAACTGAACATCCACATGCAAAAAAATCAATTACATCCTTCACAACAATTAACTCAAAATAAATTAGAGATCTAAATGTAAAATGCAAAACTATAGAATTCCTAGAAGCTAACGTAGGAGAAAATCCAGACAACCTTGGGTTTGGCAATGACTTTCAAGATGCATACCAAAGGCACAAGCCTTGAAATAAATAACTGATAAACCAGACTTCCATTAAAATTGAAAATCTCTGAATGTTCCCACCACAAAAAAGAAATGATAATTATGTGATGTGATAGAGGTGTGAACTAGAACTACGGTGGTAATTATACCATAAATGTGTCAAAGCAACACTGCTGAAATTCTTAAACTTACACAATCTTGTATGTCAATTATATCTTAATTTAAAAAACAACAACTAAAAACTTTTGCTCTGTGAAAGACAATGTCAAGAGAATGAGAAGACAAGCCACAGACTGGGAAAAAACATTTGCGAAAGACACATCTGGTAAAGTACTATCATCCAAAAAAAACCATAGAACTATTAAAACTCAACAATTTGAAAACAATCACCTTGATTTAAAAATAGGCAAAAGACATGAACAGATACTTTACCCAAGAAGTTATACAGATGGCAAGCAAGTATGTGAAAAGATATTCAATATCATATATCATTGAGGAACTGCAAATTAAAATAATGAGGTACCACTCCACACCTATGGCCAAAATAGCCAGAATCTAGAACCTGACAACACCAAATGCTAGTAAGGATATGGAGCAACAGGAACTCTTTTATTCATTGCTGATGGAAATGTAAAGTAGTACAGCCACTTTGGAAGACAGTTCGGCAGTTTCTTATAAAACGAAGCTTACTCTTACCATATGACCCAGAAATCATGTTTCTTAGCCAAGTAAACTGAATACCTGTGTCCACAAAAAAGTCTGCACAAGGATATTTATAGCAGCTTTATTCATAATAGCCAAAACTTGGAAGCAACCAAGAATCCTTCAGTAGATGAATGGATTAATAAACTGTGTTACATCCAGATAATGGAATGTTATCCGGTGTTAAATAGAAATGACCTACCAAACCATGAAAAAACATGGAAGAACCTTAAATTCATTATTATTAAGTGAAAGAAATCAATCTGAAAAGGCTAGTAAGTGTATTATTCCAACTATATGACATTCTGAAAAGGCAAAACTACAGACACAGTAAAAAAGATCAGTGACCGTCAGGGGATATGGGGAAGGAAGGGATGAATAGGCAGACTACATAGGATTTGGGGGCAGAGAAACTACTCTTTATGATGCCACAATGAGGGATACATGTCATTACACACTTATCAAAACCCGCAAAATGAGCAACAATAATGAAACCTTATGCAAACTATGGACTTTGGGTGACAGTAGTGTTATCAGTGTAGTTTCACTGGTTGCAACAAGTAGACCGTTGTGGTGGGACATGTCTGTTGATAGTGAGGGAGGCTGTGGATGTGTGGATGAGAGTATAAGGGAACTCTATACTTCCTGCTTAATTTTGCTGTGCACCTAAAACTGCTTTAAAAAAATAAAATTTATTAACAACAACAAAGCAAAAGACAATTATGAAACAATTTGTGCCACATGATCTCCCAGTAAAATGAATCTTGTGTTCTTCAGAGGTCTTCTAGGTGTGTCTGTGGTAGACAGCCATGAAATAGAAAGAGCACAGGGAATATACTATGGAAGTGAGCTCCCAGGACTTGCTAAGAAACCTTGGTCTCTGTCTTGCTCAGCGACTAGTTAGCTCTGTGGCTTCAGATGGGCCTCAGGCTCTCCCTCTCTCTGGGGTCCACTCTTCTCTTCAACAAAGAGTTTAGGTGGACTAGCCCCTCGGTGAGGTCTCTTCCAGCTCTAGTGTCCTGTGTCTGTGCCAAAGAACTTGGGAGCTCTGGTTCTCTGGTTCTTAACTAAAGAAAAAGCCCTTAGGAATCAACCTCCAAGGGCTCAGCCAAACCCAGAGCCCCATTTGTAATTTATAAACTCTCAGGGTTGATGGGATCCATTTGGCCTCCCAGGGACAGCCACACGTGGGACCTCTAAGCTCCCTGAAAGGGGACAGTGGCTCAGATATGTTAGCTCCACACAAACTAGTGGTTCCCAGGCCTCTATGACCAGGTCTCTGTGCTCCAGCGGCAGTCCTGTTGATCATTTCCCTCTCATGCAGGCTGCCCACAGGGCTTGCCAAAAAGATGGGCACCAAGAGGTCCAGGGAGCATGTCTTGGGTCCAGTACTCCCAACTTCAGGATGGCCAGGGGAAGCAGAGAAGAGAAAGATGAGCACCCCAGGTCTGGTCCAGCCCTGCCCAGGATCACTGGGATGGATGGGTGAGCCTTGTCCCATCTCTGCTGCCACTTCCCAAAGCTCTGCAGGTTAGGCACTGAAAGCATCTTTGAGGGGCCTCACATCTTGGATGGGGGAATGGCCCTGGATGCCTGGGCTCCAGCATCCCCATCTCTGGGGATCTCCATGTCTCCTGATTGCCCTGGTGCTAAATCAATTAGGTTTTGACAAGAATACATCTTTTTGGTTTGCAAGACAATATCAAAAGTGCAGAATTTCTGGTAAACGAGAAAAAGAAAAAAACCCTGAATATTTTTTCTTGAGGGCGATGAATTATGCCTTCCTTGTTGTGTCCTACAGAAGGAATTACTCAACCATCTTGTTCTGTTTTAATTAACCCAGCTAATAACTTCCCTGCTGGATTCCCTTGTTCATAACTTCTTGGTTTCACATAATAACGTGTTTGTTTCTTCCTTTGTGTTCTAATGAAATGATAATAACCTTCCCTGGCATTCATTTCATCCTTAATATCCGGAGATTTCATTAATATAAACCCTCTTTCCATCTGCTCCTGCTCCCTTTTAAAGGAAATATTTCTGTGTTCTCTTTACTTGTCTTCTTTGGGGAGGCTCAGCTAATCTCCTCTTTCCTCCAGAAAGAATCTTTCCGTAAGGCTTCCCTGGGCCGATGGGGCTTGGCACAGACTCCATCGGCCACCTCCCTTTCCAGGGCCTCACTGATGTCTCTTCACTGCTGCTTCTGGGACAGAGACAGTGGCTCACTCGGAGTCAGGGCTTGGAGGAAGGCAACTGCACTGAGTTGCTAACACCTTTGGGGGCAGGGCGGAGGTAAAAGAGTAAAAATGACCTGAGAAGAGGCGGTGACCACTGCCCCAGGGCTTGCCTGATTCTTGGGTCCCTGGACAGTAGGAGATGTCAGGACTAGGAGCAGCCCAGAGGGAGGACACAGGGAGGCAAGAGACAAGAGGAGAGCCCGAGTTCAAGGAAGGTGTGAGGTTAACCAAGGTATTGGGATAAGGTAGGGATGGCATAATCTGTTGGTTCATCATCAATGACTTCCACTGTCTGCCTGTCCATCTCCTTTCTCGTTTTCTTGCTCAGGAGCTAAATCCTGACTACAAACTAGTGTCAAGGTAGAAAAATCCCTACAGAATGGAAGTTCTGCGTTTGTGATGCCACACTGAAGAACCTATTGGGTGACCACCTGCACTTCACAGACTCGGCTCTTCTTTGCATGAGGGCTTCTCCTGCTGTTGCCACTGTGCTGGGCTGGGGGAACCCACCTCTGTCCTCAAGAGTTTCTATGCTGGTGGGAAACTGAGCTGAAGCTCCAGGTCCCAGGGGCTTCCAGGTCCCAGGGGCTGGGCGTGGGGTCTGTGCCCACTCTGAAGGTTACTGGAAGGGAAACCTGCAGCCAAGCAGCCGGGCAAGGCCTCCTCTCGTTCTTGGTGACTTTTTCTTGATTGCTGCTCCAATGCAGACTAGCGGCCTCTCCAGAGGTCCTCCTACTGTGTAGGTCATTTGGACCCCTGGAGTGGGCGGTGCCACTGGGAGTTGAGGCCTGTGAGCCAACCCATGAGGGGAAAGGCCCAAGGTCCTGCAGCTAATCCAAGCCGTGGAGATGGTGCGCTGGCAGAGACTGCAGGCAGATGTCTGCAGTAAAGCTCCTGAGGCCTGGAGAGGGCTCTGCAGTGGCCGAGAGCTTGAGGGATGAGGAAGGGCATGGTTCTGGTACCATATTTCCTCAGCTGTCTGGCCTCCACAGCCCAGCAGGCCCCACCACTGCATCCACTCCACAGGGTCCTCTAAGCAGCCACCCATGGATACAGGAGGCTGCACCCGCCTGCTGGCAGGGCCCATCCTTGCAGCCCCAGGTGCCTTCACCTTGTTTCCTTTCACCTCAGCCCCTGTCACATACACCCAGCAGGCACAGCAAATGTGGCATTGTGGCCCCTGAGTCATCCCATCACCCCTAACATGGCAGCAGGGGGTGGGGACAGTCAGAATTTTCTTCTGACTGAAGAGTTTAGAGAAGAACCTCGACCATCCACAACAGGGTGACTTCTCCGGGTCCCAGGTGACAATGTACCATGTCACACATGCTCTGGCTGCCCTGCTGGGGTCAGTATGCACTGGTGTGGGCATACTGGCTTTCTGCATTTAACAGTTGCCTCTGCTCAGATGGTAGAGAATCTGCCTGCAACACAGGAGGCCCAGGGTCAGGGCCTGGGTCAGGAAGATCCCCTGGAGAAAGGAATGGCTACCCACTCCAGAATTCTTGCCTGGGAAATCCCATGGACAGAAAAGCCTGGCGGGCTACAGGGTCACAAAAGAGTTGGGCACAACTGCACTGGTGCCCACCAGGGATGACACTACAGAGGCAGCACTAGGGCATGAGTCCTCTGCAGGGAGCAGCGCACACAGGACAGGTGTGGTCATGTTGAGTCACATATGATTGTACAAGCCTGGCTCTCAATTAGCTTCCGAAGTAGCTTCCCCTGTCTGATTTCCTCCTGCTTCCCAGACCCCAAGTTGGCTGTGACAAGTGATGGGGCTGGGCTTTTGGCCTTAGCATCCTGCCCCCTGCCTGTGCAGTCTGTCTAGAGGACAGGGCCATGGCTTTTATCAAGTGTACCACTGAGCAGGAATGAGCATGGCTCCTGTGCAGAGGTATGTCTGGGGAGGAAAACCATCTAACTGTACTTTCTTCCTTGCTGCATTAGCCTAGAAGTGGTCAGCCTCCAGGTTCTGGGCTCAGGCAAGGCTGCCTCCAGCCCAAAGGTGATAAGTGAATGCTCAGTAAGTTGCTCCAGGGATGGAACTCCCTCTCCATCTTCCTTGGGAGGTCTGATCAAAGTGGAAACAGTGGGCCCCATCCATGACATCACCTGAGCTCACCTGTCAAGCATGTTCCATCCAGAACTTTCTCCAGGCAGTTGGACACAGCATCCTCTGTGACCATGGAAGGAAGAAAAGCTTCCTGGCTTCTGAGAGGATGGAGCTCAGGGTCTGGGCTGGCCCCCTCTACCACAACTCCATGTTAGGATGTCGCCAACCTTTGTGTCTTGCACAGAGTCAAGATTCTCATACAGCCCTGTTCTAAGAAGCCAAGGAGAGCCTAATAAAAAGAAGTGGTACCTGGTAAGGGTCACAGCTGCCTATCCAGGAGACCGTACTGGGAGAGTTTGCAAGTGAGGGTAGTGGCCTCTCCTCCTGTTCCCTCCCCGCCCTGGTTATTCTTGGTTCACTCTGGGCCCAGGCGCTTCACCCTGCCCTGTTGTCCCATCCTATTTGGAGCCTTCACTGCAGGGAGTTCCAGGGAGCTACACTCGCCCTCCCTCCCCTCATCCCACTTTTACTCTCCCTTCTGTACCTGAAGCCCTCAAGATTCCTGCTTAGAGGCTGTGGGTTTGTTCCTTAAAGAAAACAGCAGACAGGAAAATAAAAGTTATAGAAAATAAATCTGGCAAAACCTACAGGATAAGTTTTGAATATTCTCTGACCTCACTCTCCCCTTATCTCACATCCAAAGAACTCCATCCCTAGAATTACTCCACCGACCTTTGAAGGGATGGATACCATCTCACAGCTTTGTCTATCCTCTCTCTGGGAGGTCAAGAAGTGGTCTTCACAAAGATGGGTTGCTATGTCCCTATTCTGCCCCTTGCCTTAGGAAAAGCCATCTCAACTCTCATATTGTCACCCCACTGCATGTTCTGTAGTCTCCACCACTGGCCAAAGGCAAGAGACAAAGAGGAACTCCCTCACCATCACTCACCCCCCAACATTCCTGTGACTGGAGCAGGCATCATGACAAAACAGGGAAGATAACAAGATGGGCATGAATGTCTGGACCCTGAGTCCCATCACTGGCATGAGCTATGGGACTTGCCCAGTCCATACCAATGTAGCCAGCTGTCTTGACAGCTTCCTGGGATCTCCACTTTTTGCAACAATGAACACTGTGGGTCATCTCCTTCCTGAAAGTCTCTGCTTCTTCCTTTCCCAGGGCTCCTCTTTCTCCTGGTTCTCCCAGGTCTCTGAAGGCTGTTTCTCCTTCTCCTTCAATGATAAGTCATTCTTTTTTCTCTCACTCAGTGAGTGAGAGTACTTCTCAGGATTCTGTCCTTGACTCATTCATCTATTCATTTATTTCTCTCTTCCACAAAGATATGAGAGCTGCTCTGGGCCAGGTATCAGGCTGGGCATTGGCCATTTACTTCTCACTCGCCTCCCAAGGACTTTTACAACCCTCACAGCAATAACCGTGGCCTCTCAGAGGACAACCCAAGTGTGTTTTCAATGCTGGCTCTTCTGGTGGTCAACCCTGTGTTCTTAACTTCAGCGGCGTATTGGAAGATGAAGTCCAGACACTGCAAATGGGACTTAATATCTCCTCCCTCAGCCTGCTCCTCCTTCCTCTGACTCTGACTTCTATTACCTGACTCCACATTTTCTTGGGTACTGGCGCTGACCTCCGGGAGTTGTCTCTAACTCGCATTCAGTCACTGGCTGTATCTGGCTAATTCTGCCAGCACAATGTTTGTCTAACCCCTCTGCCCCTTCCTCTCTACGCTTTCTCATCACTACCACCACAGTCAAGCCTTTCACAGTCCCCCAGCCTCTCTTCATCATCCTGACTCTTCAGTCCGCTCCCTCCCTCCAAAAAAGTCCCACAGAAAGTTTCTGGATGAATCCTTCCAAATAGCTTTTATCTTGTCACCCCTCTGTTCAAAGGCCTTTGAGTTCTCCATCAACTCTTAGTAGTGTCCAAATCCTCCATCCATATTGTGTCTTTTCTCATTGCTCTGGTCACCTGGTTCTCAAACACACCCTACTCCTTCCCAAGAATGCTTACTCTGGCTCCTAGGCTCTTTATGTCAACTCTTATTTCTAAATCCACCCATCCCTAAAGAACCGGATCAGATATTGCTTCTCTCCAATGAAACATGCCATGCCTTCTACCACAGTGATTCCTGTAGCCTCACTGGCCTCACTTGACCATCATCTTCAGCTCACAGGGATCTTTTTTCCTTCTTCACTGCCATCCCAGCTCCTAACACAGTGCGTGTTCCTAGTGCTTGTCAGATGAATGAAAATTTAATTTCTTGCTTCCTGGGGAAGGCAGAAGAATGAATGGAGATCAGGTTGGGCTAGGAGTTCCTCAAAAGGAAGGTGTGAATTATAGTCACATCTTCCAGTAGGTCTACCAAGCAGAGAAGCCACACTTCCATCTGAGTTCCAAGGAAATGGCACCCTTGGGAGGCTACTTGTAGATTTTTCTTGAACTACTTTTAACTGCAGGATTGCTTCTCCTCTTTACCAAAACTTTAGATACTATAACTTCTCAAGGGCCCCTCCAGCTCTCAGACTCCTTCTGATAGGGCTTAGCATCTCATAAATCCCTCATACAACAACCCTCCCTCCCATTAGCTGCTGGGTAGTTCTGTTAGTGAAAGAATTGCTTCCATATTCCAGTCAATTATGATTCTACCTTGAGGACAAAGGCAAAAAACCACCAACAGGGACACACTCATTCATTTGAATACACGATGGCACTCAGTATGAGCCATTTCAACATAGTTCTTAACCCAAGACACCCCCTTCAGCTTCAGAGAGGGTTTCTGTACCAACACGTTAACATGGTTATTTGTGGGACAAGCCAGAGTTAGAGTATTTTCCCAGAGCATCCTCCCCCTCTTTCCAAAAATTTTCCCACCCCAAGTGAGAACTGAATTTATTCCCTCTCAGACCTAATCAAAGAACCAGCTTAAAGCAAAATTGGATTCTTTCTATAAATCCACTGTTTCATGCCTTCCCTGGGGAAAGGGAAGTAAATGAATCTTAGACAAAGTTTTCACTTCCAGTTTGTGGATCCTGGGGTAAACCAAAGGACTTGACTTGGCAGTGCAGAGGTGACCATGTCTATAAGGCACTGAAAGCGAGATGTTTCGTAAAGAATCCCTGCAAAGAGATGGCTTGTGTTTGATCTGTTTTTGCCATGTGTAGGGTATGTTTGAAAAAGGTTTCAACAAAGAGAACCAAACCCCTCCAGGTCTCAGAGACAGAAAAGGAGTAAGAGTTAAGTTCAAATTTTTACACAGGTTCCCTTTGGTTTGTGTTTCTTCTCTTGGCAGGAGGTCTGCTTTCCATCTCTACAGAACACACTCCTGCTTCTGATGATGAAGTGCATGCCTCACTGGCTTCCATATACTCATTGTCTGCTGCTGGCCTTGTTCAGGGCCCCACCTGGCAAAGATGGCTAGAGTAAACCCATTAGGGGACAACAAAGGCCATGTGGGCTACCAAGTAGATATTCTGGGAGTGGCAGCCCATGGGTGGATCCTGATAAAAAGGGTAGCCTATGCTACAGCAGACAAGCAGACCATGGGCTTCTATCTACAGTGACAAGAGGTTTACAGAGAATGATGAGCCACCAGATACCATCCAAGAACAAACAGATTTATCTGACTCTGTTTCATATGGTGACAGTTGCACTAGTGGCCAGCAAAAAGCAAGAGATCACAAGTTCAACCAGAATAAAAAAGCTGAGGGTACATGGGCTTTGAGTCAGATGGATCTAAGTCAGTGATTCAGTCTCATTAGCCGAGACCTTTGGATTCACCATCTAACCTTGCTGAGCCTTGTTTCCTCATAGGTAAAATGAGGAAAATAATACCTACCCTTATAAGGCTGTTGTAAAGATGAGATGAAATGATAATATAAAATGCCCAAGATAAGACTTGACATGCAGAAGGAACTCAGTTTGCTGATATTATAGAGGGGGAAAAGATAATCCTAAACCTGAAGGAGTTTTTAATCTAGTTAGTAATATAAATTACATGAACTTTAGCAAACAAACCAAGCATTAGATTGTGGGGTATAACTATGTAATGTTATATATGTTAATGTAGCTGTTCAGAGATTAATAAGATCTCTGAGGGTCACAGTCAACAGGGAAGTCAATCTGGAGAAGGAGGAATGAGAGTAGGTCCTAGAGAACAGGGTATGAAGGAAAGAAGTAGAGAAGTGGCCTTCCCCTGCTCCCATGCCATAGGGGAAATACTGGAGCCAAGTTTAAACTTGGTCCAAAGGGCCAAGTGTGAGTAAGTCATTGTGAAGGTTGACAAGGTAGGAGAAGACAATGTCTGTGGCCTTGTGTCAGGTGCTGGGAGTACAGTTATGAATGATGATTCTTGTGCATGAAGCAAGCCATGTCATAGGTGCTATGATAACTTTCATAAATTGCTGGTGGAATGTAAATTGTTGTTGTTGCTTGGTTGCTAAGCCATGTCTGACTCTTGTGACCCCATGGATTCTAGCCCACCAGGCTCCTCTGTCCCTGGGATTTTCCAGGCAAGAATACTGGAATAGGTTGCCATTCTCTTCTCCAGGGTATCTTCCTGACCCAGGGATCAAACCCAGGCCTCCTGTATTGCAGGCATTGGCAAAGCAGATTCTTTACTGCTGAGCCACCAGGGAAGCAACCTATATAGAGGGACATTTGGTTCAACCAAAAATTTAAATACACATAACCTTTGATGAGGGTTTCCCACATGGTGCTAGTGGTAAAGAAACTTCTTGCCAATGCAGGAGACACAGGAGACATGGGTTCAATCCCTGGGTCAGGAAGATACCCTGGAAGAGGGCATGGCAACTCACTCCAGTATTCTTGCCTGGAGAATCCCATGGACAAAGCAGCTTGGTGGGCTACAGTCCATAGGATCACAAAGAGTTGGACATGACGGAAGCAACTTAGCACACACACTCAAACTTTGATGAAGCAATTTTCCTTTATAGGAATTAATAATATTTTAACAGCAAAACACTGGAAATAACTATCCACTAGAACAAAACCAAAATAATCCTAATTAACATTCATGGACCACTCCAGTGAACAACAACTGATCACATGCTAGGCCACAAAACAAGTCTAAATAAATTTAAGAACATTGAAATTATATCAAGCATCTTTTCTGACCACAACAGTATGAGACTAGAAATCAATTATAAGAAAAAAATCCCTGAAGTAAAAGAAAGCAAATCAGTGATTACCAGGGGCATGAGGAAACTTTTTGAGGTAATGGAAATATTCTGAGTGTGTCAGTGTTTTACATGGCTATATACATTTGTCAAAACTCATAGACTTGTACATTTAAAATTAGGAATTTTATTAGTATGTAAATTCTGTAGTTTATTAGTATGTAAATTCTATCCCAAGTTTTAAAAAAGCATGAGGCAACTCTACCCTATACATATGGAATAAATTCTAAAGTTTCCACTTCAGTGAAGGTGGGGAAAAAAAACAAAACAAAACTAGGTGCAGAAATATGTATATAGTATGCTATCATTTGTGGGAGGGAGGAACATATATGTATATCTCATATAGGCAGAAAATACCTCTAGAAGATACACAAGAAAATGTAATAGCGATAGCCTCTAGAAAGAAGAATTGGCAGATGTCATTATCTATCATGCATTCCTGGACTTTCTGCCATGTATATTTTTAAAAAGATTACTGATATAGGAGAGGTATAGGATGTTGTGGAATTTCACAGAAGGGATAGCTAACTTAATTGGTGAGGAGTGTTGGAAAATACTTTCTTTAAAAAGTTATACCTAAAAGAAAAAAAGTTATACCTAAGCTAAGACTGAAGTACAATGAGGAGTCAGTCAATGGAAGTGGGGAAGAAGAGGAAAAGCATTCCATGCAGAAGGAATAGCATGTGCAAAGGTCCCAAGAAAAGAAAGAATGTGAATTAGGTAAACAGATAACAGCCAGGTTTTTATCATATAACCTAGAGGTCAGGAAACTTTTTCCATAGAGAGCCAGATAGTAAATATTTTAGACTTTGTGAACCAAGAGGCAAAATCCAGGATATATGGTAGGTACTTATATGTGAATGGAAAAAAATAATATCACAAAATATAATAATTGAGGACAACATTTTGTAAAACAGGTCTACTAATGAAAGTAATGGAAATTTTTCAGCGGGGGGAGGAATAACATTTCGCTTAATTGGGATGCAAAGTTAGTGTTCCCTATCATGGAAATTGAATGCAAATGTTCACCTATTAATACTGATTTGTAATGAGATTATATGTATTTCATCTTTGAAAATGTCTTTTCACAAGCATAAGTACTAACAAATACTCCAGCAGTTCATGAGCATGTGATTTTAATTGAGTATATTCATCACTTGGAAGGTATTTATAGAATTCTATCAGATTCTTCTCTTGATATTTGCCTTTTAGACTGTCATTACATTGCAGATTAATCACTTCCAACTGAAAGTTAGGTGGAAGCTCCTCAACTGCACATTTAAATTAATTTTGAAATATGGAAATTTCCTTTGCACTTGCATCAGTGTTGGAAAAAACATGATGGAACTATAGTTTGAGCTCAGAAAATACTTCACTGCAAATGTCTGTGGGAATGGAGATCCTGCTTCTTGTTTCAACTTCTGACAGTGTGGGAAATATATAAAGCAGCTTGACATTACTTGTGATTCAAACAACATAAGTTGTAGTTGAGATTATTTTACCACAATGTAAATTTCAAAAATAGGCATTATTTTTGCCTTATAATCTTAGGTTTAATTCATCAATAAAAATCAAGTCTGCAGCAAAAGTTAAATTCTAAAGCTATCCAGGGTTTGCGTAGTAGAGAACAATTTTTCTTATTCAGAAAAATTTCTGTCTCAGCTCTGAGCTCAAAAAATCACAATAAAACTTTACTACAGTTAAGCCATCAAAGTGCTATATAGTAGGAGAAGTTAATATATTCAGCTCTTATATCTGACAAAAAGTTACAGAAATATCAATAGTTAAGTTTCCAAGAATGTATGTATCATATCTAGATCTATAGCTACATAAATAGAACTATAAAGTTTATAAAGTTTACTGTTGTTCAACTACTGAACAACACATGATAGATTAAAATATTTTTCTCAAAGTATCTGCCAACAAATAATGCAAAGAAAAATGATATGCTTTAAACACCTTATACATTTTTAAAAGTTTTGTAAGTTTGTCCAAGTAAGGTTATTTCTGTTTTACATGTATTTTTGCCATCATTAGTTATATTCATGACACATCTTAGCAGATTCCACTTTAGATTGTACTAAATTAGTGTTTTCTCAACTATTCTCACCTATAGTTGCTCTATGCAGACTATACTTAGAGGCTAATTTTCAGTCACTTCAAACTTGGCATCCATTCCTTGAATAAACAATAACTGGCCAGTATCATTAACATCTGTCAACTCACCCAGAGCCAAGGAAAACCACTTGAAATCATTTGCCTTGTCTTTTAGTTTACGATTCACATTGCTCCTAATGTCCTCAGCTCTCTGAATGGCTGTTTTTGCCAAAAGGCTAATAGTTTTTGAGTGAGTTTATTTTCTCCGGACACATTCTTCAGTTGCTATAATCAAATCCAATTTAATTAACTCACCATTTGTAAACAGCTTTCCTTGCTTTACTAACAAATGAACCACTTGGAAACTTACTTTGGTTGATTTTCATTTTTTATTTTTGTGAAGAATTCTGTAATGAGATATTCCATTTTAAATTTTCTAAATTTTCTAACCATTGCTCTCCTGTGAATTGAAAACACTGTGATGAAAAGTTGTTTGGTAATGTTGATGTATACTTTTTAGCCTGGCTATAATATTGCACAATAAATAATTTGTTATTTAATCTGATAACAAAATAATCCACAGTATACTGTGGCCTCAGAAGTATGACACTCAAAGTTCACTTTTCTGTTCTTTTCTCTTTTTGACCCGAATGTGCACTGGTAATAAAAAGTAACATGTCACAGGACAGTGATACACATGTCACTTGAAACACTGACAAGTTAAAAGTGAATTATGATTTATAATGGAGCAAAGTGATGGCAGCATCATATATGGTCTTTACTGCAGTTACTCAACTCTGCCATTGAAGTGTAATAACAGCTATATGTAACAAGTGGGCATGGCCATATATTCTAAAGAAACTTCATGGGTATTAAAATTTGAATTTCATAAAATTTTCACATGTCACAAATACTGTTCTTTTATTTTTTCAGCAAATATGTAGATAAGAAAAGTAAATAAAAGGCATCCAGATTGGAAAGGAAGTAGTAAACTATATTTATAGATAACATTATCCTACATGTAGAAAATCCTAAGGAATCCACTAAAAAAATCCAAAACTATTAGAATAAACAAGTTTAGCAAAGTTAAACTATACAAGAAATATACACTTTATATTTGCAAGAATAATGAAATATATATCATATTGTAATCAACATTCTATGTTATATATTATAAAATATATAGTATTTCTAGACATTTGAATGAATGATCAAAAAATGAAATTAAGAAAACAATTTCATTTATAATAACATCAAAAAAATATGTAAGGAAAATTTAATAAATGAAGTGTAAAACAAACTCTCAAAATTACAAAATACTTTGTTGAAATAAAGTAAGGAAGTTCTAAATAAAACAAAATACATCTTATGCTCATAAATCCGAAGGCTTAATATTGTCAAGATGACAATACTCCCCAAATACATAAAGAATGCTTAAAATTCAATAATTAAAAAAAAAAAACTCTTTTAAAATGGGCAAAAGGACAACTCAACAGCAACAAAAAACAACCTAATTAAAAAATAGGCAAAACCAATTAGAATTTTTTTAAATGGGCAAAAGATTTGAATAGCCATTTTGCCAAAGAAGATATACAGATTGCCAGTAAGCAAGTGAAGAGACGGTCAACATCCTTAGTCATTGTTAATTGCTCAGCTGTGCCCAACTCTTTGCAACACAATGTACTATATGTAGCCTGTCAGGCTGCTCTGTCAAGGGATTATTCCAGCAAGAATACTGAAGTGGGTTGCCATTTCCTCCTCCAGGAGATCTTCCCAACCCAGGGATCAAACCTGGGTTTCCTGCATTGCGGATTCTTTACTATCCGAGCCACCAGGGAAGCCCTTGCTAAGTCACTTCAGTTGTGTCCAACTCTGTGTGACCCCATAGATGGCAGCCCACCAGGCTCCGCCGTCTCTGGGATTCTCATGGCAAGAACGCTGGAGTGGGTTGCCATTTCCTTCTCCAATGCATGAAAGTGAAAAGTGAAAGAGAAGTCACTCAGTCATGTCTGACTCTTCGTGACCTCATGGACTAGAGCCTACCAGGCTCTTCCATCCGGATTTTCCAGGCAAGAGTACTGGAGTGGGTTGACATTGCCTTCTCCAGGGAAGCCCTTAAGGAAATGCAAATCCTTAGCCATTAAGGCAATGCAAATCAGAATCATGAGATGCCTGGTATGACATAGGCAACAAAAGCAAAAACAGACAAACAGGACTACACCAAACTTTAAAACTTCTGAGTATCTAAGGACATAGTTAATAAAATAAAAAGGCAAGCTATGGAATGGGAGAAAATACTTGCAGATCATATACTCTAAAGAATTAATACCCAGAATATTCAGAGCGCCCTTACAACCCAACAGCAAAAAAAAAAAAAAATCAAATAACCTGATTAAAAAATGGACAAAGAAATTGAATGAGCATTTCTCCAAAGATGATATACATGTTGGCCAACAAGCATATGAAAAGATGCCCAGCATCACTAATAATCAGAGAAAGGCAAATCAAAATCACAATGACATGTCACCTTACACCATTACAATGACTACGATTCAAGAAAACAACACAGAAGATAAGAAGTGTTGGTAAAATGGTGCAACCACCATGGAAAACAGTATGATGGTTCCTCAAAAAATTGAAACTAGAACTACCATTTGATCCAACAATCTTACTTCTGGTGGTATTTGCATACCCGTGTTCAGAGCAGCACTTTTCACAATAATCAAGAGGTGGAAGCAGCCCAAATATCCATCAATGGGTTAATGGATAAATTAAAATGTGGTATATACATACAATGGAATATTATTCAGCTTTAAAAAGGAAGGAAATTCTGATACATGCTATAACATAGATACCTTGAGGACATTCTGCTAAGCAAAATGAGCCAGTCACAACAAAACCAATACTGTATGATTCTACTTATTGGGTACCTAGAGTAGCCGAATTCATAGAAATAAAGTGGAACAGTGGTTACCAGGCGCTGGGGGGAGGTGGGGAATGAAACTTGTTTAATGTGTATAGAGTTTCAGATCTGCAAGATGAAAATGTTCTGTTTCACAACAGACCTGTGTAAATCTATTTACAGTTGAACCATACACTTAAAAATGGTTAAGATGGTAAGTTTTGTTGTATGTTTTTAGTCACAATTTTTTTAGAAAAAGTCATCACTGACAAGTGACAAGACAGCTTAAAATGGGGAAGGATGAATTGAATTTGAGTTTCAATGAAGCAGAATCCAACTACAGGTACATCAGGGAAAGTTAAGGAGACTTTTGGAATATCAATACCAATCCTTTATTTACATGTGACAGCCTCTGCTGTCCTTGTGGACTTCTGAGGCCTAAGACTAAAGTCCTGAAGTAACAAAGTCCATGTGTATGTTCTAGGGAGCAGCTTTGATGCTAAGAGGCTCAATGTTAAAGTTTAAATTTAGCAGCGATTGATACCAGTCAAGAATTGATGCCGTGTATCCAAGTGTTTATTTCTTGAAATCCTGCATTATTACAGATCACAAATTTAAATGTAATGAGTTATAATTTATGTTAATACTTGTGTCAAGTTAATCTAATAAAGACCTCTACATTAAAAAGCAAACAAACATAAGACACTACTTCACATCCATTAGGATGGTTAGAATAGAAGACAGGTAATAACAAATGTTGGTGAAGATATAGAGAAATTGGAATTCTCATACTGCTGCTGGGAAAGTAAAATGGTACAACTGCTTTAGAAAACAGTACGGCAGTTCCTCAAAAGGTTAAACTCAGAGTTACCATATGGCCCAGCAATGCCTCTCCCAGGTGTATAAATATACACTGAAGAGAAATAAAAACATCTGTCCATACAAAACTTATACACAAATGTTCATTGAAGCATTGTTCATAACAACCAAAAGTAGAAATAACCCAAATATCCTTCAACTGATTAATGGATAAATAAAATGTGGTATATATATACATATGGGCTTCCTTGGTGGCTCAGATGGTAAAGAATCTGCCTGCAATGCAGGAGACCTGAGTTCGATCCCTGGGTTGGGAGGATCCCCTGGAGAAGGGAATGGCTGCCCACTCCAGTATTCTTGCCTGGATAATTCCATGGACAGAGGAGCCTGGCAAGCTACTATAGTCCATGGGGTCGCAAAGAATTTACACACAATGGAGTACTATTAGGTAATAAAATGTAATGAACTATTGATATAGTTACAACATGGATAAACTTTGAGAACATTAAGCTAAGTGAAAAAAAGTTCATAAAAGACCGCATAATGTGTGCTTCCATATATACCATGTGTATGAAATGTCCAGAAAAGGCAAATCTATAGTGACAGAAGGCTGATTTGTAATTGACTATGGCTAGGGGGTTGGAGAAGGCAATGGCACCCCACTCCAGTACTCTTGCCTGGAAAATCCCATGGACGAAGGAGCCTGGTAGGCTGCAGTTCATGGGGTCACTAAGAGTTGGACATGACTGAGCGACTTCACTTTCATTTTTCACTTTCATGCATTGGAGAAGGAAATTGGAGAAGGCAACCCACTCCAGTGTTCTTGCCTGGAGAATCCCAGGGACAGGGGAGCCTGGTGGGCTGCCGTCTATGGGGTCACATAGAGTCGGACACGACTGAAGTGACTTAGCAGCAGCAGGGGTTGGTAAGTGGCTAAAGAGTATGGGGACTTTTTTTCAGAGTGATAAAAATGCTCTAAAATTGACAGCAGTGATGGTTGTACAACTCCATGAATATATTAAAAATCATTGAGGGACTTCCTTGGTGGTCTAGTGGTTAAGAATCTTGCAATGCAGGGTCACAGGTTTGATCCCTGATCAGGGAACTAAGATCCCACATGCTGTGGAGCAACTAAGCCCACTCCACGCCTAGAGTCTGTGTACCACAATGGAAGATCCTGTGTACTGCACCTAAGACTCGACACAGTCAAATACATTTTTTTTACTTAAAAAAAAAATTGAACTGTATACTTTACATGAGTGAATTGTGTGGTATGTAAATTACATCTCAATAAAACTGTTACCTACCCTCTCACTCCACCCAATGTACAAAATCTAGCTTACTAGACCATACCAAAACAGGCAGCAGGCTCCTTTCCTGGGGAAATTGAACAACCTGAATTGAACCAGGGCCCACACAATCTCATTTCACGTGACAGCTGCTCACACCCAACCGCAGGGCTCCCACCTACAGAGCCCTTTCATTCCAGTGGTGGGAGAGAAGTTCAGCTGTGGACTTCCTAAGAGAACTAACCTAAATGTACCATATTTGTCTCCAAAACAGGTCCACTTCACAAACCATTGTTACCATCACTTTTATTTTCACTGCCACCATTATGGTCCATCATCTCAGCCCCTATGCAGCCAGCATCATAGTTGCATTCTAGCTACTAGCATAGCTAGTATCCTGGCCATTGCTGCCAGTAGGAGCTCCCATTTATTGGGTACCTTGTATGTTGTCCCTAATCCTCATTGCAAACCTGCATACCAAGATGATTTTGGACTTTATCCTGAGTACTGTGGGAAGCTACTGGATGGTTTTCAACAGTATAATAAGGTCATATTTGCATGTTAAATGGCCATTTACTCTGGCCAAAGCCTGAAGAATAGATGAAAGACTGGATGTCAGACCAGGTAGCAGGCTGTTGTAGTAATTCCAGGTGAGAAAGGATAGTGACTGTGAGGATGAAGAGAACTGGTAGGATTGAGAGATTCTTAGGAGACAGAATTTCTAGAATGTAATTGCAGGTTAGACAAGAGGGATAAGACAGAGGCTAGAGTCAAGATTCCCTGAGCACAGGTAAGCTCAGCAATCAAGGGTAGCCATTTCCCATTAACTGTCAAAGTCTTTGAGTCTCAACCACCCTGAGGCTCCAAGACCAGTCAAGTCTCCATCAACAGGGTTCCCAAAGAGCTGGACATGACTTAGCAACTGAACAACACAACAACAAAGATATTACAAACATGTTAGCCTATGTCTTACTAGGGTCTTAAGGTATCTCTTTTTTCTCTGTTTTATCTTAACTAGGGAATTGACATTTTACATAAGAAGGATGTTTTAGGCGAAGGATTTACCCCAATATAGCTGCTATATGGGGCAAAGAACTTTCCTCAAGGCCTCAAAGGTCACATCTCTCAGGTTTTAACATAGGTGGTTGCTTCCGTGTGAGACCCTGCTGGGTATCTTGCCAGGGGTCAGTTCAGTTCAGTCGCTCAGTCATGTCTGACTCTTTGCGACCCCATGGACTGCAGCATGCCAGGTTTCCCCATCCATCACCAACTCCCAGAGCTTGCTCAAACTCATGTCCATTGAGTTGGTGATGCCATCCAACTATCTCATCCTCTGCTGTTCCCTTCTCCTCTGGCCTTCAATCTTTCCCAGCATCAGGGGCTTTTCAAATGAGTCAGTTTTTTGCATCAGGTGGCCAAAGTATAGGAGCTTCAGCTTTAGCATCAGTCCTTCCAATGAATATTCAGGACTGATTTCTTTTAGGATTGACTGGTTCGATCTCCTTGCAATTCAAGGGACTCTCAAGAGTCCTCCAACATCACAGCTCAAAAGCATCAATTCCTTGGTGTTCAGCTTTCTTTATGGTCCAACTCTCACATCCATACATGACTACTGGAAAAACCATAACTTAGACTATACAGACCTTTGTCAGTAATGTCTCTGCTTTTTAATATGCTGTCTCGGTTTGTCACAGCTTTTCTCCCAAGGAGCAAGCATCTTTTAATTTCATGGTTGCAGTCACCATCTGCAGTGATTTTGGAGCCCAAGAAAATAAAGTATGTCACTGTTTCCATTGTTTCCCCATCTATTTGCCATGAAGTGATCGGACCAGATGCCATGATTTTAGTTTTTTGAATGTTGAGTTTTAAGCCAGCTTTTTCATTCTCCTCTTCCACTTTCATCAAGAAGCTCTTTAGTTCCTCTTCACTTTCTGCCATAAGGGTGGTGTCATCTATATATCTGAGTTTATAGATATTTTTCCTTGCAATCTTTATTCCAGCTTGTGCTTCATCTAGTCTGGCATTTTGCATGATGCACTCTGCATATAAGTTAAATAAGCAAGTTGACAATATACAGCCTTGATACACTCCTTTCTCAATTTGGAACCAGTCCATTGTTCCATGTCTGGTTTTAACTGTTGCTTCTTGACCTGCATACAGATTTCTCAGGAGGCAAGTAAGGTGGTCTGGTATTTCCATCTCTTGAAGAATTTTCACAGTTTGTTGTGATCCACACAGTCAAAGGCTTTAGCCAAGTCAATGAAACAGAAGTAGATGTTTTTCTAAAGTCTTTGTTTTTTCTATGATCCAGTGAATGTTGACAATTTGATCTCTGGTCCCTCTGCCTTTTCTAAATCTAGCTTGAACATCTGAAGTGCTCAGTTCATGTACTGTTGAAGCCTAGCTTAGAGAATTTTGAGCGCTACTTTGCTAGCGTGTGAGATGAGTGCAATTGTGTGGTAGTCTGAACATTCTTTGGCATTGCCTTTCTTTGGGATTGGAATGAAAACTACCTTTTCCAGTCCTGTGGTCACTGGTGAGTTTTCCAAATTTGCTGGCATAGTGAGTGCAACCCTTTAACAGCACCATTTTTTAGGATTTGAAATAGCTCAACGGGAATTCCATCAAACTCCACTAGCTTTGTTTGTACTGATGCTTCCTAAGGCCCACTTGACTTTGCACTCCAGGATGTCTGGCTCTAGGTGAGTGATCACACCATCGTGGTTATCTGGATCATTAAGATATTTTTTGTACAGTTCTTCTGGGTATTCTTGCCAGGGTAGGTGTTCATATTCACCAGTTTCCTCTATATAAGCCCTGTCCACCTTGATTTTGGAGATTCAGGAAAGGGAAGTAAGAGATACCTTCAAAGGCAGGTTAGCCGGTGAGGTCTCCCAGAGGGCAGCTAGAATTGCTACATTCTCTGCATGGCTCCTGTCTCTGTCTAAATGGCAAATTGCTGCTAGAACAGGCCTGTCTATAACAAAGAGACCAGTGAAAATGTGTTAAGAGTGGTGTCACAGACTCTTCCTAGAGAAAACTTGATTAAAAGGATTATATCAAAGGATTATTAGTAGAAAAAGAATTTCTGGCTCCCCAGGGTAAAGCTGCTTTGAGTCAAGCTGTTTCAACACTTCTAACTTGCCCCTCCAAAGGTCAGCTGGAGTGAGCCACACAGCAGAGAAAAGACTCCCAATGCCAGGGACACAGATGGTCCACACCAGCTCATCCCCAACTGGTTGGACCTTCCTGACCCACCCCAGGGGAAAGCTGAAGGGTCTGCCCATCCCCGGGGACCTGCAATGCAGCACTAGAAGTTCTAAGACTTGCCCCACACTCTGGGGTATAATGTGCCATCTGGAGAACATTTAGCTTCTTCCAAAGTAGACCTCTCCTGATGCTGAGAGAGCTGAAGTCTGTCCTTGCACTGAAACCTAAGAGCACCTTCCCAGTCCCACCTCTTTGAAAAGGTGCTAGTCCTAAGGCTGTGTGGTGACCTGCTCTTTCCCAGGGATCCAGGGAAGAGGTGGTTTAGGCCATCCCCAGGCTGACCATTCTTTCTGCAGAGGCCTAGACTCATGCTGACTCCTTCCCTGGGGAAAAGCTCTCCACAGCTAGAACTGAACCAGGGTCTATACAGTCTCACTGCACCTGACATCATATCACATCCAACCCCAGGGCTCTCACATATAGAGTCCTTTTTTTCCAACGCAGGTAAAGAAGCTCCTCTCTGGACTTCCTGAGAGACTTAACCTGAATGGGCCACTTTTGTCCCCCAAACAGAGGTTCCCTTCTCAAATCATTGTTACCATCGCTTTGATGATCATTGCCACCATTCCAGCCCAGCATTTCAGCCCCTATGCCAGCCAGCATCCTAGCTGCATTCTACCTACTAGCATAGACAGTATCCTAGCCACTGATGCCAGTTGTTTTTGTTGTTTAGTTACTCAGTTGTGTCTGACTCTTTTGTGATGTCATGGACTGTAGTCTGCCAGTCTCTTCTGTCCATGGGATTGCCAAGCCAAGAATACTGGAGTGCGTTGCCATTTCTTATCCCAGGGGATCTTCCTGACCCAAGGATCAAACCCACGTCTCCTGCATTGGCAAGTGGATTCTTTACCACTGAGCCATGAAGGAAGCCCTTTGCTGCCAGTAGCAGCTCCCATTTGTTGAACACCTGCTACACTGTCTTTAATACTCACTGTGAACTTAGAAGTTCACTGAAGAGGAAACTGTGGCTTCAAGAGGTTGAGTCACAGCACAGAGAAGAAGCACTGCTGGACTTTCAATCTAGTCTGGATGATTCCCCCAACAGGTACTATTCCTACTGCCCCATGCTGCCTCACTATGGTGGGCCAAGCTCTGGATGCACACTGAGAAGGAAAACACACACATGTGCCAGCTATGTGATTTTGGACTGGTCACTTACCCTCTTGGTGCTTTAGTTTCATCTCCGCAGTGACAGTTTTGTATGGGGGCATAGATACGGAACAGTGTTTGTGAGTGTCTGTGGGTAGAAAAGGAGCTGGTTGTGTGTGTCTATGGCTATGTACTGGGATCAGGTGAGGTGAGGTTGAGGTCATTGTTCCTGCTCTTTAAGCCCAGGGAGGCCAAGTAAGTACTAGAACTGCCATGGGGACCTAGTCGGTCATGACCAGGCTGGAGGGTGCCTGTTCACCCCCCTGCTGCTTCTCAAGGATGCCACACCCTGTGGTCAGGAAGAGGGGTTCCAGGAGTGCCACTGGAATGTGCCATCTGCTGGGAGTCCTTGGAGAGTTGATGGATGATAAGGTGACAATAGCAGCCTGGGCTCCACGGCTCCCTTCTCTCCCTCTGATGAGGTTCCTTCTGCCCTGTAGCCATGGAAAGCTCCCAAGTTCTCCCCAGATGCCTCCTTGGCCCATCTGCCTGCCTTTCATCCTATGCCACCCAGTTTTCCCAACTTCTAATTCTGTTTCTGAGGCCTTGGTGGCTGTGCCCTTGACCAACCATGCAGAAAAGTCACTGGTTACAACACTGCAACTTCAACCCAGCACCCCCCTCTCTGTGCCCCCTACCCCTCCCTGGCTTACCCCATCAGTCCTGCCTGGCCTGGCAGGGAGGCCAAAGCTCACAGCCTCCGGGTCTCGGCTCTGGAAGATCCAGAGAATACAGTGGCCAGGAAGGAGGACCTGCGGATGCGTACAGGCACTCACCAGCTAAGTTGCCAGGGAAACAGCACGGCATAAGGGCATACAATTTGTAGTCAAACAGACAAGGTTTAGAATTCTGGCTCTGCCTCTTCCAGGCCATGTGACCTTGGGCAAGAGATTTAACCTTTCTGAGCCATGCTTTCCTCATGTGTAAAACAAAGATAATAATAGCTACCTTGCAGGGTGGTTGCAAGGATTAACCAAGATAATATATTCAAAGCACCTAGCTCAGTGCCTGACACATACTTGGCACCCAATAAATGCCAGTTTCCTTTCCCTCCCCGATCCCCCTGCTTGGTCTCTGCCAATACCAATGGGCAAACAAAGTTAGCAGGTCACCTCTCAATTATTTGAGGGTCTGGAGCTCAGCCTCTGCACCTTTCACTCTCCACAAGCTGTGGATTACCAAAGGCAGGAAAGAGGAAGATGAGACAAGGTGGGAAGGAGATGGGTGGGTGTGTGGGTGGCCGAAGAGTGGGTGCAGAGGGAAGTCTCTGCATGAGATGGGAGAGTTTAAGACCTGGGGCATCTCAAAGTAAGTGCACAAGAAACTCATTAAGAGCAGCTGGCCCCTGGGGAGGGTGGGGGTTGGCTCCAAACTCAGAGCCTGGTTTCTAGTGGGTCCTTCCCACCAGCCTGTCTGGGCTGGAAGCGGGGAACCTGATATTTACATACCTCTGCAGATGTGTCCCAACAGCCTGCCTGCCCTACCACGGAGCAGCAGAAATGATCCACCAAGGCCCAGAGCTCTAAGCTCCCCGCAGAGAGCCTGGATGACCTCAGTGCTTCGGTGCTCCGAACAGAGGGGGTGGGCTGGGGTGTGCATGCGTGTGTCTGTGTGTGTGCGTGCAGCTCCAGCCCCTAGCAGACGAGACCGCAGGCCGGGGTTCACGGGGATGCAACATCTGGCCAGCTGTGAGCCTGAGCCAGATGCACGCCGGCCAGATGTAGGGCAAGCTCCCCTGGGTGGGGGCTGCACAGGAGGGAGTCATAACCTCATTGTGCGGCCTAATCCTGAACATATTACTCTGGAATATGTGCACCATCAACGGTATCGCCATAAAAAAAAAAAAAAAAAAAAAAGGCCTCAATAAAGAGAGAAGAAGAAAGAACAAGGCCTCAAGAGTCCCAGCGGCCTCTGACACACTTTCTGGGGGAGGGGACAAGTGCAGAGAGAGTCTGGACCGCACTTACTCCTGGGCCCCAGCAATGCAGGAGCTGGGGAGGAGTGGAGGGTTGAGCCAGGAGGTGTATCTCCCACCCTGCGGTGAGAGCTACTGAAGGCTCAAGGCCACAAAGAGCCTTTGCAACTGAGGTTTAAGGGTTAATGGATCTGGGGGAAGGGGGCGCCTGAGTCTGGGAAGTGCTGGAAGAAGCGAGCCAGAGAACAGCTCTGGGCCTCTTTCCCTGGCCTTCCTGAAACTAGGTATTCTGGATGCTTCCAGCAGGGAAAGCACTAGAATGAATGTCTACTCCTCCCCTCTCCATGGTCCCCACTCCTATCTGCACTCCGCCCCCTCACCCCCCACCCCCCACCCTGAGTGAACCAGCCAGACAAACCACAAAAGACACAAGCCAGGATATCAGGCCGGGCTGCCTGGCCACCTGGGGGCATTGGGCCTGGGCCCAGCCAGCCTGTTCTGGAACAATGACAAGGTGGGGTGGTCACAGCAGGCTTCCTGGAGGATGCAGTGTTTCAAAAGATAAGAGGGATTTGGCTAGATGATGAGATGAGGACAGAACCTGTCCTGTGCAGCTAAGGAGCGCCTCAGGGCCCTGAAAAGCTGAGGTGGAGACGGAAACACGGAGAAAAGAAGAGTGCAAGAGAAAAATCATGTGAGAACCAGGAGGAACTCAGTGCTCCTGTGGCTCCAGCCCTTTACCTGACAACAGCGAGAAAAAGAAGGAAAAGGCATAGAGAGTAGGAGTAGGCTGTGAGAGGGGTCTTTAGCCATGGGCTTGCAGGCACTTGGGGAACTTTCACCCTAGGCAACTTTCCTGGCCTGGAAACCCCAAGAGAGACAGAAACAATGGGCAGAGTTGAGGGCAGGTAAGTCTACCTGGACAGTGGTCCAATAGGCTGTTAGGGGAGGTGGTACCTGGAAGCTGATGAGGAAGAAGACTCAGGGAGGGTGGGAGTCACTCAAGAGCTAGTGAGGGGCCGCCCTGGGTTCTCTCTCTCTACCTCCTATGTGTTTGAGGCAAGCACAACTGCTTCTCATTAGCAAAAGTGACCGTGGAGGAGAAGTCCAGCCCATCCCAGGTCACGGTCACAGCCCTGAGCAGCCAGCTTCAGTCAAGCCAGAGTGGAACAGGCAGGGGCCCAGGGAACCTGCAGCTGCTGTCCAGCCCTGGGGTCCCCAGGCCACCATGTCAGTGCTGTTGTGGGCAGTGATGAGAGGGAAGAATGAAAATGGCTGGAGGAGCAGGGAGGGAGGGGAGTTATGCCAACAGCCTCCTGGCCGTCTTGCATGTTTTCTTCCTCCTAATTCATTCATCAACATCATGGCCAAATCTGACCCCACCAATCTCTCGCTGAGAAAGTGGCAATGGCTTCCCAATGCCTAAATCAAGACAAACTTCTGAGCCCAGATATAAAAATTCTCAGATTTGGCTCCCCTGGACCTCATCAATCCTCACCCCCATGCTCCTGAACCAAGCTCTCCACACCGGCTACTCTTCGAAAAGGTCCCCTCGTGTCTCCTGCCAAGTCCTCTGTATCTTTACTCTCGCAGTTTTCTTAGCAGCAAATGCCTTTTTGTTTGTACCAACTCATTATTATTCTCCTTTTACATTCCACTCATCTGTAAAATTGGGAGAGTAATAATGCCCACCTCACAGGGTTTTTGTAAGGATAAAATTAGAAAGTGCTTGGAACAGAGCCTGGCACAAAGTAAACGTTTGCTACTCATATTGTTCTATTCATTCCCCTTCCAGTCCAGACTCCAAGATCAATCTTCTGTACTGAGCACCATCTCCCTGACCTGCCCACCTGTGATTGTTATCACCCTCCTTGCATTTACCAGCTCAACTCACTTCTGTTCAAAGAATGTGTTGGGCATCCTACCCCATGGTAGGCAGCAGGGAAGAAATGGGGACAAAGATAGTTATTGTCCTGCCCTCAAAGAGTTTTCAGCCTGGAGGGAACCAAATAAGCAAAAGGCTGTTAAAAGAGGCATGTATTTGCAAGTGGTGGACTACCTACTCACACAGCACTACGGAAGGCCAGAGGCAAGACCAGCACTGAAGACCAGGGAAGGCTTCTCAGAGGAGGTGACAAACAAATGGGCATCTGTAAGCCGAATAGGAGTTAGCAGGGGAGAGGGAGGAAGAGGTGAGAGGAGGAAGAGGGTGATGAGTTTGGAAAGTGCAGTGAGCTCAGTAGGGTTAAGCATGGACCGTGAGGAGGAACGGTGAAAGCTGAGGCTAGAGAAGTTTGGCAGGAGTGAGATCTGGAAAGGCTGTGTAAGCTGAACTAGGACGCTGGGGCCGAGGCCTGTGGGCAATGGGGAATCATGGGAGGGGCTGTGCTGCTCACTTTGGCCCTTACCATATGTGCCTGCAACTATTTTAACTGTTTCATGTCTGTCAGAATTGTCTCCCAGGAGGTTACAACCTGGCACCTTTGCACAGGCCTTTTTTGGAATTCTCCAGGCAAGAATACTGGAGTGAGCAGCCATTCCTTTCTCCAGGGGATCTTCCCAACCCAGGGATCGAACCCAGGTCTCCTGCATTGCAGGCAGATTCTTTACCAACTGAGCCACCAGGGAAGAATCAAGAACAAGAAACAAATGTGTGCCTCTCAGCAACTTTCCCACTCCATCCATGGTGCTCTCCCTGTCTACTTCTCTCTCTCTCTCCAGCTTGCGGGAATCACTGTTGACCTGGAAGCTGCCTAGCTGCCCTTCCCCCAATACATGGTGCAGTACTTGGGGACCTGAAGCAGGTTAGCCAGTTCTGGGCTGTCCCTGTCCTGACCACTTAGTACCACCTCCAGGAAGCCTTCCCTGACTCCCAACTCAAAGTACTCCCTCCCTTCTCTTTCTCTTTTTCTTTTTTCCCAATTATTTTTATTAGTTGGAGGCTAATTACTTTACAATATTGTAGTGGTTTTTGCTATACATTGACATGAATCAGCCATGGGTTTACTTCCAGGCAGCACTATTCATAAAGTTCGTGACTGAGAATTCCTTCTAAGGGTTATCAGACCTCACCAGCTCCTCCCACCCTCAAGATTCTAAGCTCCTTGAGGGCAGGATCCGGCTGCTGCCTCTCCAGCATCTCCATGGTCCTCAGCATGGGCTTCCCAAAGATGTCAGGTTGCTGGTTCCTGCTCCTTCCTCTCTGAAGCAGAGGAAAAGGATCTGAGGGTCCGGATGGTCCAGAGCTGGGCCCCAGGGATGGAGAAGGGGAGAAAAGTGGCCTCTCCTGACGTACATCCCCTCTGCTTTCACCAGGCGAGGGCCATCAGCAGGGAGCAACAGTCATGTAACTGTCAGATGGAAAAGCTCAAGCAGCTGGGCAATAAGTGTTGAAATCCTAATCGGCAGGATGTGAAAGTTCCAGAAGACATGGTGATGGGGCAAGGTGCGGGGGTGGGTGGGCAACAGCTGCCCAGCAAGAAATTTAAATGCACTGTGAGCTCAGTGGGGGACCATGGGTCTAAGGCAAGGCCCTCCAGGCAGCTGCCCCCAACCCCTCCCCAGCTTCATAGTCCAGTGGGTATGTCCAGGGAAGCACAGCTGAAAAGTGGGCTGCCATCTGGAGAAGATGACAGGGTCTGGAAGACAGTGTCACCAAAAGGCCTTCTCCCTGAGGCAACCAGGCAGGCCTCATCAGCTCTTTGCAATGAGCATCTGGCTGGTTCCAGATGTGGAACCAGATGGAGAAAATGACACCCTGGCACTGACTGGTAGGGAAGCTCAGGGTCTGTCCTCCACGCTCCGCCGGCAGGGCCTTCTCCAGGTCTTTCCGTCCATGCCCCTGCCTGCACACCTCCTTTGGTCTCATATCGCCCGGGCTGCAAGAGTCTCATGGTTGTCCAAGTGGCTCCTCATGTCTGGCTTTGGTCTGCCTATAATCAGTTTATTCTCTCATTCTGTGGAGATGAGAACTAGCTGGTCACCGTCCCCCAGTCAAAAACATGGTGTGTGTGTGTGTGTGTGCACATATGTGCACATGTAAATACGTATGTGTGTGCACATTCACATAAAGAATCCTGAGAACACAAGGTCAAGTCAGATCCCTGGCTGTGAAAGGGGCATGGGAGAAGATGTAGCCCATGCCCTTGTTATTCAGGTAAGGAAGTCAAAAAGAAGGGAGGTCTGCCACTTAGGAAGAGGGAGTGGATCTAGTAGATTTAGAGCTCAGGCATCAGCTTCCTCAAGTCTCTCCGCACTGGCACCTACCCCACCCCCCGCCCCCCACCCTGACCCGCAATCCACCCCCTAAACAGGTTCAGCTCCAATCGGTCTTGATCTGCAGAGTGAAGAGGGCCTGTTTCCTGGAGTTGAGGCTCTCACTGCCAACAGCTGCCAGTGTTGATGTGCAAATGTTAGAGGAAGAAGGAGCAATGGAAGGATGAAATGTCCTCTGCCAGGTTGAAACAAGTGGGATTAAAAAGAGCTTGAAAGAAGCCAAGATGGATTTGGGAGAGGGGGCAGATGACAGAAGAGAGCCCTTGGATGAAGCTCAGGGAGTGCAGCCTGAGAGGGGAGGGTTCCCTTGTTCAGCCAAGGGAGAGACCCTCATCTCTTCTAGATGCTTCACCACTTCTATGCAGACCCCTGGTGGGTCCTGGGACTCCAGAGACAGTGATTGCTGTGGACTATAAAGTGTCTCCTGGAAGTTTCCTGGGACAAGGACCTCAAACATAAGCTTTCCAAAGATGGGATCATTTCACCTTACAAAGCAGTCTAAGGCTTGACTCCAACTTTGCTCAGGCTCAGCCTCTCAGGCTGCAAACTAGGCAAAGACCACCCAGGGTGGGAAAGGAAACTGCATCTTTACATAGGAGGCATGGCCACCTCACTCCTGAATCACCCAACGTGAGCTACAGTTTGAGATGAGGGGTCTATCCTGGCTTTCTTGGGAGGGGGCTGCTGTGGAGAGGTAAGGGGCCAGCAAGCAGGAAAAGAATGCAGAGCTTTTCCAAGCATCAATGACTTTCTGAATTTGAAACTTTTTTCCAAAGTTTGCAGAGCACATACTGTACAGTCCCCTTCATTAAGGATTAATTACTAGCCAAGTTTGAAGTCTTTGGAGTTGTTTGGGAGTTACTTGAGCTGAAAAAGAAAACATAACTATGTTGTTGTTTCTTCTAAATGGAAAAAGAATATTTTTTTTTTTTTTGTGGGTGTTTGCAATGCTTACAAACAGCTGAAGGGGTTTTTACCCTATCTTTCCAAAAATCCTTGCTCCAGGCCATGACCAAATATGGAAAAATGACCAAAAAAAAAAAAAAAAAAATCCCCAAACCATGAACTTTACAGAAAGTTACAAATAGCTGAAGAGATGCATGTAATAGAAAAGGCCAATAGCTTTGCCTAGCACAATTTCCCAGTTTCTCCTGGCCACCCTCTTATCCTCACCCACTCACCCACCTCTCAAGTCTGAGAAGTACACAGGCATCTCTCAAGAGACTTTCCCTTCTAGGCATCCAAGAACCAAAAAGCCAGGCGCACAACTGAGTGCTGGGGAAGATCTCAGCACTGGGTTAACATTCCCATTTCACAGGCGAGGAAACTGAAGCCCATCAAAGGACAGAAGTGACTTGATTTAGGCCCCACAGCAAGCTACAGCAGAACCAGATTGCCAGGGTAACTTTTCCCTAGCTGTCACCCCAGCCATGTTGCAGGGCAGACCAGGGCAGGGTCTCCGGTCCTTGGGAAAGCCAGGACAAGGAGCCATCTGTGGTTCTGCTTGGGCCCCGCACGTCACTGAGAGTAAGGTGGGCACTATAGAGGAGAGAGCGTGGGGACAGAGACTTCTTTCCTGTCTTAGAAATGGGGATGGGAGACTCTCATGAAGAATACACTGATTGTGCTAGCCACTGTCCCAGGTAGCTCCAGATCCCCAACCCCACTCCCTCCCAAGCTCCTGGGGACAATTGGCATAGAGGAAATAGTGAGGAGGGGTTGGTGATGTGGCACCCCTTTCCCTGGATCCCAGGCTCTGATTCACTATAAATTATTCCAAATCAGAAATCTTTCCACAGCCCCCCTCTCACCAAGGTCCAGGCCAAAGCTCTGTCATTCCCCAGACGTATTTCTTCCTCTTTGCCTTCTCCTCTCCTTAGGGCTGAGTCTGGAGTTCTGACTCGGCACGAAGGGTCTGCCCTTGGTAGGATCCAAAATGGTAATCAGATTTTGAGATTGAAACTCTGGCACCAGACTACTGGGGTTTAAATCCTGACACTGTCACTTTCCCACTGTCTGAACCTGAAAGCTGCCCAACTTCTCCATGATTCAGTTTCCTCATCTGTAAAGGAAAATAATTCTAGCTCCTCCATCCTCTGGTTCCCAGTACAGGGTAGGTAAGTTGTAGCTAGTATTATTGTTGTCCTCTGCTCAGTACTGGCCACATATGGGAGACAGAATAAACAAGTGGATCCTTAAGAACCCAGAGCCCACTTCCTAGAGGGATAGAACCTGCCCCTTCCCAGCTCCTCCACAAACCCGGAAAAAGTTGCTAGGCTCGTCTGGGCCTTGGTTTCTCCATTAGTAATTTGGGGATAATAGAGCCCTTTGCTGTTCTCTCAAGTTCTTTGAGAGGCTTGGATAAAAGGCATCTGCATCGGGGTGAGATGCTGCTATTACAGCTAATGACAGAACCAACACGCTCATAAGCTGCTGCCCAGCTCTGACTCAGGCTGTTTACGGTTCTGGGTCTTGCCTGTGGGGGAGCCAAGTGGGTCTGTGGTTGGGGTGATAGGGTGGGGGGGCCCTGGCTGGTGCCCTCACAGGCCCTACTGTATTAGAGCATCTGCTGTGATCTAGCTTCCTGCAGGCTTCCTCTCCCTGGGTTGAACCCCTCCTGTCTGGTCTCCCTGAGAATCCCAGCAGTCCTCACCCCATCGCCTGTCCCCTCCCCTCCTGCCAGGACTCAGGTTCCTGCCCTGCGTGTGACACATCTCTCCAAAGGACAATCAAGCCTGTTTAGAAACATGTGGAAGCTGTGGTCTTAGGCTGTTGGAGCCAGAAGAATAAGACATTCCCCAAGGCCAGGCCCTCCCTCTCCCACCAGCCCAGGGACAGTGAGTGACCCAGAAGGGGATGCTCAGCATAGAGCTGGACTCCCTCTGTGACCTCCACATCTGGTCAGATTTTGCAGGTCCCTCCCTCCCCTGGGAAGCTTCTAATGGGAGGCTGACCAGGGAAGGGAGGTTTTTGTAAATAAGACCCCATCCAGAAGGCCCTGCCGAGCACTCCTGTTACACATCACCAGTTCAGTTTCTAGAATGGCAGATGCCCCCTGGTACCTTCTGAGAACTGGAACTGAAAGGGGGGCTTGGGAAAGCCATAGAGAGCAGATACCAGGCCATCTCCAGCCCCTTAAAAGAAGAGCAGCAGCCCAGCACAGTCCAGGAAGCTTGTATAATTGCCTCTGTCCTAAACTGAGTACTGCTCTGAGGACATGAAAACTCAGCCCACAGGGACCCCAGGGTAACAGGGGGTCAAGGCAGCCCTGAACAAACGTCCCTTGGCTGCCCAAAGTGCGTGCTCCTCACCAAAACTCTTGCTTTCCTGACGAATCCAAAAAAGCAACATGTCACTGGACAGACGGATGGCCAAATGGCAGGAGGCACAGGCAGCAAGGGCCACCAGCAAGGGCCACCAGCTCTTCCAATCGAGCTCTCTCTCTGGCCCCAAGAACTAGTCCTTGAACCCCCAGCATCCTTTCCCCTTCACCATGCTCCCTCAGGCTCCTGTTACTCCCAAGACTAGCCCCTGATAGTCCTCCCTTCTACCTATGCTGCTAAGCCCCAGTGGCAGACCATGTGTGGCAGACACGGAGTTGGGGCTATGCCAAAGCCAGCATCGAAAGAGGAACATCATGCTGGAGGCAAGTTCTGGAGGATGGAGAAGGGAGGAAACTGAACTTCCAATGGGAGAAGGGCGGATTAGAAACCAGCAGGCTTGAAACAGTCAGGACAGAATGGGATCCACTGGGAGAAAACTAGAGAGAGGATTCTAGGCAGGGGTAATGGCACCAGCAAGAAATTGGGTGGGTGGGGGGGAAATCACTTGGGATCTCCAGAAGAATCAGCTCCTAGAAGGCACACAGTTTGGGGGGGGGTGCGGAGAGGGACCCTCGGATTATGCTTTGGGGATCCTGGGCAGTGAAGGAAGCACATGGACTGGGGGGTAGGGTAGGGGTGTAGCCAGGGAAGTCAGCTCAGACTATCTCCACAGGAACTCCCTGGAATTAAAAGATAGGGATCTCTTCTTCGGAAATCAAAGCAGTGTTAAGGAAGTGGGCTCCTCTCCCTGCCCAAGCCTCGGAAGGCAGGGAGGAGCCATAAAGAAACACTCCTGTCACAGTTTAACAGAGAGGGAAACTGAGGTTCATTAGTGCTGAGTCATCTGCCCAACGTCTTAGAGTAAGTCAGCAACCAAGCCAGTGGAATATTCTAGACGCCTGGGCGTGGATGGGTCTTCAAGAGGTCAGCTACTCCACTACTCGCCCCAGGCAGGCCGGGTCCCAAAAAATGGGGCTTCTGACCATGCTTAACCATGTCAGGAAGCCTTTTTAATTTTTTTTTTTTTAACATCAGTGCCAAGTATTTGTTGAATTCAAATCTAGCCTGAATCCTTCCTGCTGAGGTTTTTAATGTACACCTTCTCTGGTTCAGGCAAGATGGAGCGCTCTCTGAACTTGAAGGTTATATTTGGGCTTCACCTCAGTTTCTCTTGCTCAGAGTCAATCTCAACGTTTTTTTCTCTCTAGGCCCAAGCCTCCCATAAGTGATGTGACATACACGCTTCATGCTCAGTAACTATCAAATAATTGGATGGTGAGTAAATGAACAAATGAACCAATACTTTCCAGACAAGCACAAGGACCTCCATGAAATAGATCTCCTAACACCCCTAAATTCGCTTCACAACCTGACACTGTACATGTAGAGCCAGCCACTCCCAGGGTAGTCTGGAGATATTCTTAGGGCATATTCTTACCTTAAAAATATAGCAGGGGGGATAAATTAGGAATTTGGGATTAACAGATACACAACTACTATCTATAACACAGGCAAACAACAAGAACCTACTCTTTAGCACAGGAAATTCTACCCAATATCTTGTATAACCTGTACAACTTGTATAACTGTATATATATATGTATATATATATATATATATGCATATGTGTGTGTAAATATATAACTGAATCACTTTGCTCTACACCAGAAACTAACACAATATTGTAAATTAATTATACTTTGATTAAAAAATTTTTAAACTAAGTTAAATAAAAACATGGGTCCCTTCTCTCCTTATCTACCCATAGTGCTTTTTCCGCCTTCAGAGCCTTTGCTGGGCTGGGGCAACACATATTCTCATTGCCTTCTAAGCCCCACAACACATGCACACATAGACACACACACACACACGCACATACATACACAAGTGCTTGCGTGTATGAATAAAGCATAGACATCGCCCCTGTGGGCAAATCCATCCTCATTTTAACTAGGTTGGCATCTCTGCTGGGGGTCTTTTGATACAGAGGGTCACCTCTGCAGACAGCTAAGACCTGTGTGGGCTTCCAAGGTGGTTCAGTGGTAAAGAACTCACCTGCCAATGCAAGAGATGTGGGTTCAATCCCTAGGCTGGGAAGATCCTCTGGAGGAGGAAATGACAGTCCAGTGCTCTTGCCTAGAAAACTCCACAGATAGAAAAGCCTGGCAGACTGTAGTCCATGGGGTCAACAAAGAGTTGGACACGACTGAGCACAGATGCTAGACCTGTATCCCTTATCTTCACCCTCAGGATGCTGATACATGGAAAAAACCAAGTCCTATGCCTTTAAGTGCCATTTATGCTCATCATTGCCAGGCATTGTGCCCAGCACTGTGTATATATTTTCTCACTTGGTTCCCAAACCATGATATAGATTATGGAAGAGGAAATGGAGACCCAGAGAGGTGAAGTTTGAATAGTAAATAACAGAGGCAGGCTTGGACTCTGGTCTGCCTGATGCCAGAGCCCTCTCATACCTCATTTGCTGTCCTGCCCCCACCCAGGCCTGGTGGTGAAGGGGCACTTGGATGTTTCCCGTTGCACCCTGCCCTATCCCCACCCCGGCACACAGACCACATCTAGGTAAGAACACTGCATCGCAACAGGGGCGGGGGGAGGTGGGGGGAGTTGTTCATGTCCAGTCACTTGTCTTTGTTCAAACTGGTTCCTTTTCTGGTTGTTTCCTTTTCTCCTAATCTCAGATTGAAGACCTATTATTTCCAAGCCAGGAAAAAAGAACAAGGGGAAAAAAAGGGACCTCTGTTCCAGGAACTGTAACATCTCTGTCTGTGCTCTGCCCAGTTTCTCACTTCTCTGACTCTTGGACAAGCCCAGCCATGCCTGGCCCCCAAGTCTGGCAGGACCATTGGTCAAAAAGCCTTTTTAGGGTCTTCTCTTCCTCCAGAAACCTCCAGGACAGGACTAGGGTGAGAGAACAGGAAGGAGACCAAGGAAAGGGACTGGAAAGTAAGACATTCTAGCTCCCAGCTGGGCCTTTTGATGTGTATCCTACTCTCTTGGAGCTCTACTCTATACCCCCTTCCTGGCCTAGAGAAGTAGCTCTGGAGAGGATGTGTGGTTAGTCACACACACACATGCACGCACACACGTGGATGCCCACACCAGAATGGCAGACTATTATAAACACACATCCCAGCCTGGTCTTATTCACAGAGGCACTCAGAGCCTCAAGAGACCCAAGTCCCCCTGAGGCTAAGACACATAATCGTGAGCACATGCACTCCCAGTCACATGTTTCCAGCACTGCCATAAACATGGCCTTTCTCTTAAGTACAAACATTGTCACATGCACGCTCAGGGAGTGTGGACCAGATCTCTCGGCACAGGCCTTTGTGGACGGGCCCAAAGAACACAGGAGGCTGGAGCTAGACCCTTGAATCAGAGGGTTTCCCAAAGTTCATGGGCCTCTCTTTCTCAGCCCACCTCCCAACTCCGTTCATCTCTGAAGTTCATGGATTGGCTGGGTCTCATCTAACCCAGGGAGGGAGGAGGGTCTTTTCCAACTCTCCCCGTGGCCCCCATCGCAAAGCATGGCCCGTCTACCCTGAGCTAATAGAGGCCAGGCTTCTACTAGGAGGGATTGCTTGTGGCTGAATGTCAAGAGATGCCACTGTGTCTCCCTGGGAGAGCAGAGCTTCTGGCCTCCGGCCACCAGGAGCCTCTAACCTGCAGCTGGAATCCACACTCCCAGCTGAAGGAGAAACAAAGGTGCCTTGATGCAAGGTGATATGACACTAGACACCACAAATCAGCACCACCTGGGGCAGGAAGCTGCCAGCACCCTGTTAACCCCGCAGAGCCAGGTGGGCCCTCCAGCCTCCCCACCCAGCTCCCCAAAGCCATTCCCTCTTGCTCTGGATACCAGTTGCCAACATTTCCCTCTAGGACCTCCAGGAGCCAATATGAGTGACCCAGAGGGGAGCTGGGTGGGGGAGACGGGAACATCTAGACAGCTTCCTGTGTTCCAGGTTGGGTCAGGGGAGGGTACCCCAGAGGGACACCCCCAACTCTTTCAACACAAGGTCACCCAGAACATGGCCTTCCAAGATGGCAAATAGCTATTCAGAGGAGAAAGCAGCCTAGGCCAGCACAGCTGCCAAGAGAGCTGGAGGCACTGCACTGTCCAGACCAGGTCAAGGAGCAGAGTGATACAGTCTTCATGGGCAGCACGGGCGCCTGCCACGGGAGGAGATGGCTTCCACGCCACCCACACAAGTCCCACTGATGTGCCAGTGCATCACCAAGATGTAAACATTTCCTGCCACCAGACCTCAGATAGAAGGAGCCTGCCACTCCTGTTGAGGAATCTGGGTCCTCCTGAAGGCCTCCCCAGCTGCAGAAAGCCAGAGGCTGCCCTTTCTGCCCAGACACATCTCTTTCCCACCCTGGAGATCCCTCCATTCCAGATGTAGTCAGCACTAGAACAGAAAGCTCCCAGGAGCGCTTATCAGGACGACTTTTACTGAGAACGTGACTCTGAAGTAAATCCAGCAGAGGTGGGAATGTGGGGCTTAAGGTCTCTGCAGAGAAAGCACGTGCTATCCCAGCAGGAGAGAGGATGGTGTGGGCACAGCCACTCCTTTCATTCTGTCATAGTACCAACATCAACCCATTTGCTTCCTTTCTAGGACAGATCACACTATGTAATGGTGTTATTTTCATATTTGCTTCCTTATTGTTGGTTTCTTCCACTAGGATATAAGCTCCATGAGGTTAGGGACCATGTTGTCTGCCTTATTCATTGTTGCATTCCAGTGTCGGCCCAGCGCTGGGCACACAGGAGGGACTCAGGAATATTTATTGAATGAATAAGTGGTCTCTGCCCACAGAATCTCTGCCCATTGAGCTCCATCACCCAGAAACACAGGAGTGAAGTATATAAAAACTCAGAGAATCCAGATCAGAAATGGCAGGAAGTGCTTCAAGGAAGGCCCTCCTGCTCCCTCCATCCACCCCATCAGCTTAGCCTCCAAATTTGGCAGGACCTGATCTATCCCAAGCACCTCAGTGGGAGTTGACGATACTTGATGGAATTAAAAAATAGAAACAACACCTCAAGAAGCCTGGCCCCTCCCCTTAAGGAGACAATGCCACCTTGGTAAGGAAGGCCGATCAGGAAGAAACAACTCAGTCTGACAGGGGCCATCAGAGAGGTAAGAACAGAGACCCTAGCCCCGTCTTTGGTAGCTGGAAGGTTTCCCGGAGGAGAGACATCTCAGATGAGCTCTAAGGAGTGGTATGAATTAGCCAGCAACACTTGGGGTTGGCGAGGAAGAGGAATTCATAAAAAGTGATTAGTATGTGCAAGAGTCCAGAAGGGACAGAGAGTGTGGTTTAAACAGAGAGAGAAGGGAGTTCCATGTGGCTAGTGATGGTGAGGAAATGCCAAGAGAGCAGGCTGACAAGATCCTGGAGGGTCTGGAAAATGATGGGGAAGCTGCTGAAGGACTATAAGCAGGAAAGGAAAAGAGTCTAAGCTTGCAATGTAGATAATTCCCTAAGTCCTCAGAAAGGGAAGCACAGAGCATGTTGGCCAGGCAAATAGGGGGTGGTCCTCCCTCCAACCCTAATGGATGGGCAGGAAAGTATGAGAGCTGCTCAAAAAGAGGCCTTGGAGGAGACAAGGTCGTGCAGGGTGCCCAGCCTCCCCCAGCGGCTCAGTCAGTAGATCCTCCCTTGCACCTTGCTTTGAGAGGTAACCCCTGGGGGACAGCAGGAGACCTGAAATGCCAGGCACATGGGAACCATGTGTGAGGGGTTGCATGGCCTGCTGTATGGCCCACGGGAGCAGGGTGAAAGGAAGAGCCTGGAGAGGAAGAAGGGTCACGGAGTGATGCTGGGGCCAGGGACCATGGCAGTCACATGAGCTATTGAGAATCACACTCCTCCCTAGATCCCATGTACCTTCAGAGACCAGTGCGACCAATCTCAAAATCTGCTCAGCCCCAGGCTTGAAGCAGAGGCCCGCAAAGTGTTTCTTGTGGGCAGAGGAAGAGAAAACCCACTCAGGCATTCTCAGAATACATCACTCGCCTCCCCTGAGAGTCCCTTCCTAAAGAACCAGCCCCTGCCCTTCCTTCCACCTCCCACAGCCCACAAAGGCCACAGGTGGCCAAATGTGCCCTCTCACAGGTCAGAGCAAAAGCTGATGAAGATGTCGCTGCCATGTATAAGGTGGGCCTGGAAGAAGACAGTTGGTAACCCAGTGTGGAGAGAAGCAGAAATACATATAATGAGAGGCTGGTAACTCAAGGTCTCATCAGAGATGTAGAAGGCCTGATTCTAGTCAGAGACCAGACACCAACCTGTTGTGTAACTCTGGAAATTTTTTCAACCTTGAGCCTCAATTTTCTTATCAATAAAAGGAGAACTGGATCACGTGATCCCTGAAGTCCTTCCAGTACCTTGATTGAGGGGAGAAGAGGCCGTGTGGATCCCCAAGGCTGAAGGGAAATGCCTTGTGGTTTCCTAGTGGATAGGGGCAGCCTCCTGTCAGGTCTTTCCACCTCGACAAAACATCAAGGGGGGGCCCCCAATGATCATGTCTATTAGACTGTGTGAGAAGGGGTTAGAATGGAGGATATGAAAGCAAGAAGTAGCTGTTGACAGAACACAAAAAGAAAGGGACTCTATTGGCCTGGGCTCAGCTGAGAGGGGCTGGGTGAGTGGGAGTTGGGGTCTGGAGCCTCAATAGTAGAGGAGCAGGCCCAGGATTTGAACAGGGTTTCCCAAGTGGTTCAGTGGTAAAAGAATCTGCCTGCCAATGCAGGAGACACAGAAGACGCATATTCCATTCCTGGGTGGTGAAGATCTCTTGGAGGAGGAATTGGTAACCCACTCCAGTATTCTTGCCTGGAAAACCCCATGGACAGAGAAGCCTGGCAGGCTACAGTCCATGGGGTCGCAAAGAGGTGGACACGACTGAGCACGCAGGCATCAAGATTTGAACAACCTACCCACAGAGAAGAGGTCATAGAACACATACCTTAGCCAGTTCTTCAAGCCATCCCCAGGCCTGGCTGTTCTCCTAGTTGTGTGAAAAGAGGAACATGGTAGATCAGCAGAGAAGGGGGAGGAGGGGCAGCGAGACAACAGCAGCTTCATCCCAAGACCTGCAGAGACTTGGAAGGGAGGAAGGAAGGCTGCAAAGGGCAGGAGAGGGGCTCCTGAGCTGGAGCGTCCATCAACCATCTACCTGGGACTCTCCATCCCACTAACTGCACTGAGGGCCTGACCCTGGCAGGCCGCATCCTAGACACCACTCCGGTGAGCCACAAGGTAACTTCCCTGCTGGGCAAGTCCCTGCAGGACTCAGACAGCAGGGCCACCAAGGGCTGGGTTCCACCACCCCCACGTGGCAGCAGAAACATCGCCAGCCCTAGACCGGGAGGGAAGCCGGAGACCTCCAGGAGCACCGACAGCCAGGTTGGGCTCTCCAGGTAGCCTTGGCCCAGGGGGAGGGGCCCCCTCCAGAGGGCAGTGCGGCATCTGAGACACAGCCTGCCCCGCCACCTGGTGGAGAGAAGAGGAAGGTGCTGGAGACGGTGCTCAGACAGGTAGTGCCCTGCCACCTGGTGGAAAGCTGGGAGGGTTCTGGGGCTCCCGAAATGGGCCAGCGGCTGACCACCTCGAATCACTCAGCCCTGTAGAAACCTGTGGTGCCAGGCTAGAGGAGGAAGGACGTAGCCTTCTGGGGCGTGACCCTGGCCCTTACCTCATTTGAGAAGAGGCAGAGCTCATTTACCTGAAAGATTAGACAGTACAATTATATATGCTCAATCATTCAGTTTAGCTCATTCGCCCATCTAACTGCCCATTCATCTATCTAGTCCGTCAAATACTTTAGAATCTCCTACTAGATGTAAGGTACTGTGGCGATTATGCAGGGAAATAAATTACCAGACTTGATTCCGGCCCTCAGGGAGCTTAAGCTCTGTTATCCTTATCCAAACAAGGCATTTTTTTTTTCTCTCTAGGACTTTTTACCCAAAGACTGTCACATATATCATCTCCCTTAATCTTTGCAAAACCCAGAGAGGTATATATTTTTATTCCCATCTTACACATGAAAACACTCAAGTTCCAAGGAATTAAAGGATTTGTTCAAAGTTTCACAACTGTTAGGTGGCAGAGCCTAAATAGAAACTCAGGGTTTTTCATTTTTTAAACAAACATTCCTCCAGTGCCTGATATATGGTAGGCACTGTGACAACAAAAATGATTGAGGAATGACCCTTCCTCAAGTGGTACTCACAGTCTGGTGAATGACAACAAAAGACACTAAGAAATATTCACAGGATTTGGGCAAGGCTAAAACAGAATTTAATACAGAATTCTCTCTACAGCATGAGCAACAAAAGTTAACAGTTTTAATAAGGATAATAACAGCTAACATTTACTTAGTGATCAGTATATGTGAGGCACTGTGGTCACTGCTTTATATGAAGTAACTCATTTAAGCCCCTGTGAGTTGGGGCAGGGGGTATTAATCCTACTTTGCAAGTGAGGAAGCTGACAGAGAGAAAGGTTAAATAACTAACTGAGGCCAAGGGGCAAACCCAGGCATTCTGGCTGCAGAGCCTGCACCCTGACCATTGTGCTCTACAGCCCCACGGTGATGGTTGCAAATGATCAGCCCATGCTGCTGGACTGACCGGGGGTGGGGGTGGGGGGGTGAGGAGGGGAACTCGCCAGAGCTCAGAGGCTGTGTCACAGGCCTCTGACGCCAGCAGACTCTGGCTCTGAGGCCGTGCTGGGAAAGGATCATTCTGATTTAACCCTCCAAGATCAGGACTAACATGCTTGACTTTTAATGACCTGTGAAGACTCTGACACAGCCTCCTACAGCTGTTCTGCAGTTAGTTCTGGATCTGGCAGAGGAAGTAAGGAATGAGAGCTATCTTCAAAGGGACAGACATAAGACTAGAGGGTGGAGGTTAAGGGGAACAGGCATGGCAGGATCACTAGATGGTGGAGATGCTAGAAGGGGATGTTAGTGTCGCTTCCAATGCTGAGGTGTCACGCTGGCTTCTCCCTCTCTCTCTCTTTCCTTATAAACATGCATTGATTCAACCCTATGCTAGACAATGGAGATTTCAGAGGTGACACACACTTGCCTTCAAAAATTTTAGAGTTTAGTCTAATGAGCCTCTAGACCCATCCCAAATGACATATGAGGACCTTTAGCTTCCCACATTTACCTCTCTAACAGGAAGGGAGAGGGACATATGTGTCCTTTCTATCCTTCTTGGGACAACTCTATACCTTCGGTTAACAAGTGAAATTAAATAATACTGAAAATCAGGTATGCTATCATGACCTAAGAATAGTGATATAAATAATAACATTAAAAACAACTGACATCATTTTACTGTGTACAAGGCAGTGCACACCTCCCTTAAGAAGTATCCTTTTTACTTAGCTGTGCTGGCTAAAGTTCAAAGGAAAACTTAATAATCCTTCAATATCCTAAAGGGCTCTACCAAAAAAGAGTGTCTGCCTGTTTTCCACATTCTTTAAGTTATTTGACGGGATAATGGTTTTATATTGCAAGGCTGGTCTAGCGGTAAAATAGAACATTCTGGGAACAAGATAGCCCAAAACACTGGAATAAAATACCAACCAAGGCAGTGGTGTTTCCTTCTTTGGGAGACTTGTAAAAGTACATGGATTTCCATCTAGTTCTAGTGGTAAAAGGATAGGAATAGAGGGAATGACCTGGTTTGGATAAGGTCTGACCACATGGCCAAACATTTAAGACTTGGTTGATAAAAGTCTACATAATAGGGAGGTGGCCTTCATAGGACCACCAAGTCTAGAGCAATGTTCCCACGTTGACTGGAAGGACACTCAGAGTGAGGCACCAGACAACGCAGGCAAGGCTTATTTGGGTCCTGCCCTGAATAAGACCAACCACCGAGTCCTAAGTTCCACATCCCATTCCAGCCCGCCATGTTCACATCCATGTCCATGGGCCCCCTGCTCCCCCTCCATCCGTGTCTCTCCCTGACTCTTCCAGTCCTGTTACCCTCTGCTAGGCTAATCTTTTCTGGCATACTTCCAGGGCCATCTTCTTCTCCAGCTTTCAACCCCAGCAGGAGCAAGGAAAAGTGGGGATGGATTGGCAGGGATTGGTGGAAAGGTGGAAAGGTTGGGAGGTTGTGCATCACTGGGAAGCAACCCTAAGTGCTAAAATGCAAAGAGAAACTGCAGAGTGAATCTGTTCATTCAACCAAAGTAGAATGAGCAAAACCTGATTTGACTCCTTCGTCTCCATGGGACTCCTACTCTCCTGACATCTTTCCAAATGTGTTTGCTTCAGACTTAAACAGTGAGCCCAGTCTCCATAACCAGTTTTTATTTTTTGGCCCCGGAGTTTTGAAGGTTAATGTATCTCTGTCCTCCTTAGAAGGAGCACACAGCCACACCACCACCATCCTGAGATTTGCCTGACCCCAGTTTCTCTAACATGGGGAGAAAAGAAGTTGATCCAGCCCGGTCTTGGGGCCACAGTAAGGACATCCCCAGATGTCTCAGCCACCCCAAACACCAAGCATATGGCACGTATACAGCTTCCTGAGAGCTCCCAGGGGTGGCACCTAATTTAATCTAAACACGCTACATCCCCCGTGATCTCTCCGCCTGCCTCCCTGGATGGTAAGTTTCCCAGCATCCAAATCGCTGGGCCTGGAGTAGGAAAAGAGCTAGGCAGGCATCTGTTCCACAACACGTCCATCCTTAGGAGGCAGCTGACAGGGAGCAGACTGTGCCTGCCATTCTTTCCCCAAGCCCCATGCTACCGCAACCGGGGATGGCAGGGAGGAGCTATGGCCCCAATCCAGAAGGAAATTAAATAGCTTCAAATTAGGTCAAACATGCTTTTGGCACCAAAGGAAAAACTGGAAGATAGCATGTTTCCCTTCTAGTTATAAAACCAAAGTATAAAAATCAAGTGCTTTCCTGTATATGAACAAAACATGACTAGAAAATACAGCAACAAAAAAACCCCATTAATAATGTCCATGAAAACATAAAATGATAGGAATAAAGTCGGTAAAAACATACAAGATCTACCAATAGAAAGCTATACTCTAATTATACTAAAAGAAAGAAATAAACCAAAAGATACAAATTTATAGAAAAGTGCAGTACTTTACAATATAAATCTTCCCAAGTTAATCTCTAAATTTAATACCATTCCAATCAAAATCCCAAGAGCATAGCTGATTCTTAAATTCATCTGAAAGAATAAACATACAAGTATAGACAAGAAAAATGTCAATACAGAAAAAAGAACAAAAAAGGAAATTGCATTGTTAGATATTAAAATGTACTATAAAGCTACAATAATTTAAAAGCTGTGGATCAGGCATCAAAATAGATTGATCCATAGAACATATTATAAAGGTGAGAAACAATTGCAATGTCTAACAAAAGCTTCATGAAGGGTGCCAGTGCTTATATAAAAAGTAACATTATAAATACATGAAGGATGAAAGTGACATTTCATATTGTCTAGTAACTCTGCTGGGATAGCAAGTTAACTAAATTTTTAAAATACCATGCTTATAATACATAAAAATAAGTTGTGGATGGTTAAAAGATTTAAATGTTAAATAAAACACTAGAACATTTACGTGGATGTTTATGTAACATAGGAGTAGAAAAGTCTTTCTAAACTTCATCAAAAGGCAGTCCAAAAATAAATACTGATATGCTTACTATATTTAAAAAGTGTAAATCTTCTGTATCAAAGATGTCACAAAACTAAAGGCAAATAAAGTGGAAAACTATATGCAATGTTTATCAAATAAAATAAAAGTAATATTCTTGATATAAAAGGAATTTTGTAAAAAGATAAATACCTCAACAGAAGACTGGGCAAAGACATAAATGAAACACAAAATGCTAATAAACATATTAAAGTGTTCAGCCTAAAAAAAAAAAAAATAAAGTGTTCAGCCTTTAGGAAGCGAAGTAAAATAACATTCTTCCATTGTATGACATTCCTTATATGTGGAACTTAACAAGAAATGATACAAAAGAACTTATTTACAAAACAGAAACAGACTCACTGACTTAGAGGAAGAGTTTGTGTTTACCAGGGGAAAGGAATAGTTAGGGACTTTGGGATCAACGTGTGCACACTGCTATTTATTTAAAGTGGATAGCCAACAGGGAACTCTGCATACGTGGCAACCCGGATGGGAGGCGAGTTTGGAGGAGAATGGATACACGTAAATGTATGGCTGAATCACCCTGCCATGCACCTGAAACTATCACAACATTGTTAATTGGCTGTACTCCAACATAAAATAAGAAGTTAAAACAAAACAAAAATTCTAAGTATCAATATGGAAAAAGCACATTGGTGAGGGCATGCAGAAATGGGCACTCAAATACTGGTGGTAAAGGTAAACTGGTATCATCTTTTTGAATTATAATTTAGTAAGAGGTATCAAAAGCCTTAAAATGTACATAACTACAGTTTCATCCTAAAACTTTGAAGTTCAAACTTTGTCAAGAAGCACAAATGTAAATTAAAAAACTAAAAGCAAAGTTAATTTCTAATTATAAATAACTAATAAAATAAATTACAGTTGTATTTATAAAACGAAACATGATATGACCTCTTAAAATGGCACAAAAATACAACTATTGCCATGGAAAGATGTGTCTAATATACTTTTAAATTAAAAAAACAGGAAAATTATGAACAGGTAGCGTATGATCCCATTTTTAGAACAATTTTTTATATATAGCATAAGGTCTGGAGAAATTGACTCCAAAATGTTTAGTTTTGTTGATATTGGTGAGATTTTGAGTATTTGTTTTTATTTTCTTCTTTTTGTCACTTTCTGTGTAATTTTTAATTAAAAAAAAAGGAGAAAAATCAGGAGCCCCTGGCAATTCCTAGATATTCAGCACTCTGGGAGATAAAAAGGCTTCATTAAGGAGAAAGATGCCATGGCTCAGAAATATATACCTCCCATCCCGAATCGTTTCATACCAATTCCTCACTTGGGTTCCTTCACATCAAAAGAACTGCTGCAAAGATTATAACACAAGGACTCAGCCTTTCCCCTTTACCTCTGCCCCTCCCCCGAATTCCCAAAGTAAGGACATGCTCATCTTTGGGTCCTCTGAAAGGCATGAACCACATGGGTCATTTCACACCAGAGGAAGGGGAGCAGACCCTGGGCCAGCAAAGAAGGGCTCTGGATTCGGTTGGTAGCACACAAATCTGAGGGTCATGAACAGCCACCTTGACCATAAAACAGCAAGTGGGGAGGGAGCAGAGATCAGGGCTCCCTAAGGGCTGGAGACAGAAGCAAGGCAACCCCACACTCAGCTGGGTCATAATTATACATTTTTCATAGAGTAATTTACCAATAACTTTTTGCTGTCAGTAAGAGCCTAAATTAAACATTTCACAATCTAGCCTCCTCCTCTTCCCCAGCTGTCACCACCCCCGACTTCTCTTCTCCACACCAGTCTCAGAAATGGCCTAATCCTTGGTCCGGACCTCAGGACCATCCACTCTCAGCACCACGGCTGGGGACAGCGGCTCTTTGAATGAGCCCTAGCTGAGTGCTCCTCCCCTTAGAGGGCCTGGGCTGCCAGGCCACAAGTCCAGGCCTCTTCCTGCCTAAAGCCAGAGGGGGGAGGCCCACGGAAGACTCCTCAGATGTGGTTAGTGTTCCCTGGATGTGGAAAACCCATTTCCTGGTCTATAGGTGGGCTAAGGGCCTCCTAAGTGGGCTGGCAGCCAACTCACCTCTGGAAAAGAGGTTTCTTGATCGTGGATACACCAGCACCTCACACGTGTGTTACACATGTGTATTTATCATGTGCACCATCTAGGTATGGACGTCCCGCCACCCTGTATGTCAGTAACGTTCCTGAACCTCCCCATTCTTAAATCTCTTGGCATCACTCAGCCAATTCTAACCCCAGGCAACAGTGGACTTGGAATCCGAATCAAGTCCAGCTTCTCTGATGCTATGCCTTCCAGTAAGGGGGGGGGGGGACAAAAGGTAAGGGGAAAAGAAACAAAGGACCTTTGGGAAAGTCTAAACACCTTCCCTAGCACTGCAAGAACTCACACTGAGCCCCCTCTGTCTCTATTCTGCTAGGGAGAGGCCCAGATAGGAGCCTCCTGCCAGAGGAGTTGACCCACCTGTGTGGCACAGCTAGGCCTCTCCTTCCGCCCTGCTCCTGCTCTCGTGGAGGGCCTGCTCTCAATCACCCAAAGAGCCAAAGAGGCCCACGCAGAGCCAGGTGCCAGGTCTAGGAGATGCCCTGCAGGGCAGCCCTGTAGATGGTCCTCCTTATCTCACTACACGGGGGAGGGGCCCCTCCAGAGCCCAAGGGCCATCTGGGGCTTGGCAGTCAGAACTGGGCTAGATTTGTCCTGCCAAAGCTACAGGATTCCTTTGCAGCTGGTGGAGAAGGAACTAGATGGAGACGCTCAACACACTCCCACCTCAACCTCAACATGTTAGAGCAAAGTCCTCCATCTCCTAGGGCTGCCCTGCTTCTCAGTAATGGGTACCTTCAAGCTACTTGGAACTCCAATGGGGCAACATACCTGAGTCAAAGAATCATTTTTAGAGCTGGAATTGAAGTTGGTCTACTATTCAAACAAATCCTAAAAATAACTACCATTTGCTAAGTATTTATTTTGGGTTTAATGTTTACATAAATTATTACATTTCATCCTCAGAACAACCATGAGGTAGCTATCCTTCTATTTTCCCCATGTTACAAACGTGGAAATGGAGACACAGAGAGATTGAGAGACCTGTCCAAGGTCACCAGCTTATAAGAGGCAGGTCAGGTCTATGTGACAGTCAAGCCCATGTTCTTCCCCACTTGGAGACACTGCCTCTGGGGTCCTGACAAGCCACCATGTCTATGAACAAATTCTTGATGTAGTGCAGTGCTTGTCCTCCTCAAAGAATAGATGACTTTTATGTTTCAGAAAAAAATATTACTCAGAGTGACTGCCCTAGAGGCCTTATTCCTGAAGGTTCTGGACCATTTAAGGGCAATGACCTCAAACACAGAGCCTTGGGCTCTTCACTTCATGGATAGCCAGGTGGCTGGGTCTTATACAGTGATGGATCTATCACACCCACTGATGTCAGTGGCACTCTGTGCTTGGGAAGTAGAACCCATCTCCTTTCCAACTTTCCCACCAGCAGCCTTCAGATCCTCTGGACAAGAGCTTTTGGATAGATTCACAGGGTTACTAAAAGTCAAAGACACAGGGTCATTAATCTAACCCCTATCAGCCCACAGATGAGAAAGCTGAGACTAAAGGAAGAGTTACTGAAACACAGTCTCCTGGTATCCTCTTATCTTCCCCATAAACTTAAACCCTACAAACAAGGCCAGATGTTCATGCTTACGTGTATAATTCCCTTCCTAGAAGCAGGAGTCAGAGGATGAGAGAGAGGAAGAGATACATAAATAGTTGAGGGCATGACATAGGGGTAAGGGAGACCACAGTTCAAACGTTTACTTGGCTTCTGTACAGCTCTGTGATCTTGTCAAGTTACTTAATCTCTGTGACTCACTTTCCTCTTCTGTCCCAAAAAAAAAAAAAAAGGAAAGAGAGAGAATAATAGTGCCAACCTCATAGCATTGGTTTGAGAATTAATTAAAATAATGCATAGTCCAGTGCCTGACTCAATTGAACAGGAGTATTAAGGAATTCTGAATAAAAGATAGACTTCAGTTAATGATAATGTGTCAATATTGGTTCATTAATTCTAACGAATGTACCATACTAATATAAGAACTTAATAATAGGAAAAACTGGGTTAGGATATATGGAAACTCTCTGGCCTATCTTAGGGCTTCCCTCCTAACTAAGTTGATAAAGAATTTGCCTGCAATGCAGGAGACCTGGGTTTGATCCCTGGGTCGGGAAGATCCCTTGGAGAAGGAAATGGCAACCCACTCCAGTATTCTGGCCTGGAGAATCCCCATGGACAGAGATGCCTGGTGGGCTCCAGTCCATGGGGTCACAAAGAGTCGGACATGACTGAGCAACTAAGTACACTGGCATATCTTCACAACTTTTCTATAAACCTAAAACTTCTAAAGATTTACTTAAAAAAATAAAAAGGAGTACAGTAGAAGTTGTGCTTGTTATAGAAGAGAATGATGGTGAGCTATGTCCCTGAGAATCTGCAAATGCTCAGAAAGAATCAAGCAGGAAATCTACCAGCATCAAAGCCCCTAATAGCCAGTCAACTCAAGTCTGCTCCAGCTCGTAACTGTGGGCAGTGGGTCTGATAGGCATCTAGGCAACAGAGAAACACACTAGATCCAAAGTCAGACAAACACCGAGATTCAAATTCTAATCTACCACTCGGTACCTCTGTAATCCTGGGCAGATGCCCTCCCTCTCTAGAGCTCCTTTTCCTGCTCACTTGGGGGCTATTTTTCCTTGTTGAGAGCATGGAGTGGTTGTAAGGCTGAAATGAGAGATGAGGCAGCCAGTTTCTACTAATCCCCACCTCCTGGTATTCATGCCCTTGTGTGATATTCTCTCCTTGGGTGTGGGCTAGATTTACTGACCTGCCTCTAACAAACAGGCATTGGTAAATGACAGGATGTTGTATCTGAGATGAGGGTATGAAAACACTGTGGCTCCCCTCTTGGATCGTGTGTCCTGGGGAAAGCGGGCTGCCATGCTGTAAGGGAGCCCCAAGAAGAGGCTCCTATGAGGGAGCTAAGAAGCAGGCCCTCTGAAACCTGCCAGTAACACGTGAATGAGCTGAGAAGAAGATCCTTTGGTCCCAGTTGGACCTCGAGATGAAAGCAGTACTGGATGACAGCTGCGCTGCAATCTCAGGAGATGCCTTGAGCCAGAAGCACGCAGCTAAGTCACACCTGGATTCTCAAAACACAGAAACTGAGAGATAACAAATGTTTGTTGTTTTAAACCACTGAGTTTTAAGGCCATTTTTTTTTTAAATGGAGATATAGATAACTAACAGAGGGACTATCTGAAAATACTTTGGTGGAAACTAAGAAATTTGATAAAGCCAGAAACAAAACAAAACCCTAAGGCCCATCAGATTCTGAGGACATTCCCTCCATATGGTCACATTCAAGGCATTTCTGAGGATCACTGTCTCTTTGTTCCCCTCCCTCCCCGAACATCTGGAGGCAGATCAATTTGGTGATGACAGCCGTGAGATTCTCTCAGCCATTCTGCAGGCCAGGAACCTCAGGTGAGGCAGCCCAGCTTTCCCCTGACTCCAGGCAGGTGCTCCACCTCAGATCAAGACAAACGATTGTCCCAAAGTTATTCAGCCCCACTCTTCTGGGGGATTCCTCTTGTTAATTCACAGGATATTCAGTGCATCACCAAAATACCCAAATTCTCCCTTCCTTCTACCTCTTTTTTGCACCCTTTGAGGCTGTCCTTAGGATAAAGAGCCCAACCCTTAGACACGCAAGAATGTCTAGGTGAAGAAGCTCAAATCCGCTCCCAGTACACATCTGTTTCAGGGTGTCTTCTCTGGGACAGACACCCTATTCCTATGCCCACGCTTCCCAGGCAGATGTCCTTAAAAGATGAGGAACAGGCAGATCATCTGCCTTCCAAGGAGAGTCCAAGCCCTCCAGAGGCTCTTTAGTGCTCCAACTCCACTGAGCTCGGGGGAAGAACAGCCTGGAAAGGATGGGGAGCTCTCTGGAGAGACCCATCTGTTCAGATGTGATGACTCCATCTGACACCAACGCCACTCTCCATAATCATTTGGCTCCAATACAGAATCCACCCCCAGTCTCTTTGTCTGTCCCTTCCCTCTACCACTCCAAATCCAGCCCCAATCCCAAACCAGGCATCTCTTTTTCCCTAGGGAATCTCCCTCCTATTTTTCTTTCCCAAGTGGCTGAAATCTATGCGTCTCTTACTTGATTACCCACTATGAGGAGCCTGGTTGTGCAGAGAGGCTTCTGCAGAGGCTTCTCCGTGGGTGCAGGAGTGGCACGGAGACTAAGTCACAGCTCCCTGGGTGCAGCTGTGGCTGCAAAGAGCTGGCGAGAGCATCAACAGTGGCAGCAGCTCCCCACCGTGGGGCACAGAAGGGCTTCCTGTGGTGTGACTGATCTAGAAATGAGAGCCCGGAATAGAGGCAGCAGGATTCAGGCGGGGCTCCCCGCCGGCGCTGTGGCCTGAGAGAGCGTGCTACCCATGGGGTCAGTCCGAACTTGGCCCCCGCCTGAACGGGGCCTGGGCCCCACCCCCAACTGTCCTGTTCCTCCAACAACCCCCTTTCCCAGAAGGGGGCCTGAGTCACTTTTCCTACATCAAGAGCTAGAGTGCAAGGCAGGTAACTGTAGCCGACCCACCTACAGAGCCACGGGGGAGGGGGTCAGCATTTCCAGCAGCCGCTTCCCTCCCTGCTCAGAGTCTCCCTTGTGTGAGCTGTAGCACACATCATGCTGGCCAGGGTCAGCATGCCTGCAGCCGTGCCTCTGAGGCCTTCCCCTTCCCTGAACACAGGGGGACCAATCCAGAGAGTCCAGGAGTTGATAGAGCCTGACTGAAGTTCTGCTTCTAAACCATGCCCCTCAAGAATAAGGAGGTTAAGAATTGAAAAAGACACGTGTGCCCCAATGTTCATCGCAGCACTGTTTATAATAGTCAGGACATGGAAGCAACCTAGATGTCCATCAGCAGACGAATGGATAAGAAAGCTGTGGTACATATACACAATAGAATATTACTCAGCCATTAAAAAGAATGCATTTGAATCAGTTCTAATGAGGTGGATGAAACTGGAGCCTATTTATTATACAGAGTGAAGTAAGTCAGAAAGAAAAATACCAATACAGTATACTAACGCATATATATGGAATTTAGAAAGATGGTAACGATGACCCTATATATGAGACAGCAAAAGAGACACAGATGTACAGAACAGTCTCTTGGACTCTGTGGGAGAAGGTGAGGGTGGGATGATCTGCGAGAATAGCATTGAAACATGTATGTTATCATATATGAAACTGATTGCCAGTCCAGGTTTGATGCATGAGACAGGGTGCTCAGGGCTGGTGCACTGGGATGACCCTGAGGGATGGGATGGGGAGGGAGGTGGGAGGGGGGGTTCAGGATGGGGAACACATGTACACCCGTGGCTGATTCATGTCAGTGTATGGCAAAAACCACTACAATATTGTAAAGTAATTAGCCTCCAATTAAAATAAATTAATTAATTTTAAAAAAGAATAAGGTGGTTAAAAAAAATCTAAAAAAGAATAAGGAAGTAGTGGAACGTCCCTAATTGTCCACTACTTCTCTGTTTCCATTGCAGGGGCACAGGTTCGATCCCTGGTCAGGGCACTAAGATCTCACATTTGGCACGGTGGGGCCAAAAAGTTTAAAAACAAAAGGATAAGGAAGTAGTAAAGGGGCAGGTCCCAGAACTTCCAGAACTTCACCTAGGATGTCCTGGTCCCAGGATGCTGCCTTCCTTATAGCTCCAAAGGCTTCAGGAAGCCCAAAGGGAACCACTCGTCAAGCTCTGCATGAGGATGGGTCCTGTTCCCGTCTGCTCAGCATAGAGTTGAGCTCCAAGCAAGCACCCAATACGTCTGCCCTCCCTTCTGCCCCCCATGTTGACAAACCTTAGCCTGCCAACCTTGAGCCAGGAGTTCAGGAGAGAGTTTAGGGAGCCATCTGTAGAGGTGCTGCTAGAGAAGGAGGGGCTTGCAGCCACCCCCAAGGCCATGCAGGCCCAGTACAGCTCAGCTCTCAGAAGATGCTTCCATGGCTTGGGGGAGCTGGGAAGCCTTGATGAGGGCAAAACGAATTACTTCTGTGGGAGTAATCAGCAAGGCATGGCTTTTTACACTTCCTCACAATCGGGGTACTTCCTACTCTCTATTTGCTATAAAGCAAAGACTAAACTCCTCTGCCTAGAATTCCAAGCAATCTACAATCTGGCTGCCTCCCCCGCCCTCCCACTGCTCCCCAACCCCAAGCGTCCCCACACAAGCCTGGGTACCAGGCAGACCGGCCTCATCAGCTTCATCGCTATCCGGGCACGCTCCCATCTCCACTAACACTGCTCCCTTCTTCCTCCCTCCCTCCCTCTTTACAACAGATCTGAACCTTCAAGCACTGGGCCCTGGCCCTGCTCTCTCTGAAGCCTGTTCTGATCCCTTCAGCCCACACAGACCTTTGCCTTTTCTGAACTCCTACAGCACTCCTAGCCTGCACCACATGACCGAGCGTGTTCATAGCGTCTCCAGTTTCTCATTAGATGCCTTTCTAGAAACTGTCGTCAGCCAGCACAGAGGAGTGGCACCACGACCGGCAGATGACCAAGACTGGAGAGCCAGGTCAAAGCGCTTTGAGGGCTGGGATCATGTGCTTCTGTGTCTCTCCCAGCTCAGGATGGGCTCAGTGAATGCCGGTAATTCTTTCCAGTTCAGAGGTTCTACCTTCCTCCCACCTCCCTACAAGGTGCCTGCTTTCCCCCAGGACAGAGAGCTAGGAGGACAGCCTTTGAAGACCAGTCCTTTTGTCTACAGATTCTCAGCTGGCTAAGAAGCAGCCACACCCAGGGGTGACTTTTATGAGCTGCCTTAACAGGGGTGTATACCATCCACTCTGCATCCATGTCCTCCCATGGCTCCCCTTCATCAGGCTTTATCAGCCCCATTCCCATCTCTGCCAGGCCAGGCCCTGACGTCTGGGGGATTAACTGGCCCAAATGCTCAGGACCACCGCCTCTGTTTATGATACTCGGTATCTGGCCGATGAGGGTGGGGAGTGTTGCACATTCCTGTGGACAGGGAGGAACCATCTCACCCAAGATATTCTGGGATGATTCTCCCAGATTCTGTGCTTGAGGTAAGCAAATAGATTAGAGTGGCCTCCCTGCCCCATTCCCACAGCCCAGGACCCAGCCTATCTTAAGATTTGAAAGAGAAGGTGGCTGTGAGTTTGACCAGACAAGCCACTAAAACTGCCTTCCAGAGGGTGGAACTCCAAGGCACCGAGGGACAAATGAGGAGGGTCCGTGTTTCTTGCGATGCATCAGTGCTTTCAGCTGACCCAGGGCAAGGCCCAGCCTAAAGGGGGTCCTGGCCCATTCTAGTGCTGCTCCTTCTCAGGGCGATCCTATGCCGGGCCTCGAACATGCTCCCTGTGAGCTTTCCAGCCTCACTTTTCCCTCAGTCCCTCAGGAACTGGCCTTTTTTGCCTCTGTTTCTCTGTTGTTTTTCCTCCTCCCACCAGCCCGTCATCTCATTATAAAGGACAGTAAAATAACCTTTCCTACACTGTTACGCCTTCAGTGAGTTCACACAATTTCATGACATCTTCACAACATTCCTTCATATCAGATAGGTTTTGTCTCCCCAAGCCCAGAAGTAATGTGACCTGCTCGTGTTATTAACAATTTATGTAGGGCGTGGACTGGAACCCACAGTTTTAAACACTTAGGCGAAAGCCTGTTTGTTTGTTCCTTTTTAAATGATGCTTTGCCTAAACTCCCTGCTCTCTCATACTGAAAAGTTTCTTAACCATAAATGATTTGTTTTTCTGGCATAAGACAATTTTAAAAGACAGAGAAGTAGGCACTAGTTCTGTTGCAAAATTCTACCCCTACCCCTATCTCCCCACCAGGATCATGGAAATATTCACCTCATATATACAGAAATGCCTAATGCAATGGTTGTATAAGGATATACATTCATGATGAATGTATTCATCCATTTTCATCAATGACTTGCAGTTGTATCATTATATATATAAATATATACATATAATATCTAAGAATTTAATCAATGATTTAACTATAAGATTGTTCAACACAGCATTTTGTTGTTGTTTGTTCGTTTTCATTTTTTTGGCTACACCATGCATCTTGTAGGTTCTCAGTTCCCTGACCAGGAATTGAACCCAAACCACAGTGGCAAAAGCCCAGAATCATAACCACTAGGCCACCAGGGAACTCCCAACATGGTATTCTTTATAATAATGAAATATTTAGAAGCAGTTTATAAGTGGCCTATTCTTGGGGATTTGTTAAATAAAGTTCGGCTCTTTCAGATGATGAAACATCAGCCTTTAAAAAATCAGGTTTCTGAAGAATAATTAATGACTTGGGTAAATAAGCACATTGTGATAATGGGGGAGAAAAGCAGTATATAAAAGTATATGAACATTAAGATCTAATAAGGAAGAAAAAATACATACATAGAAAAATGACTTGGAAGGAAAATTACTAAGACTTCATAAGAGGATGTATTTCAGCATAGTGAAATTGTGAATGATTTTTCTTTTTTTCATGACATGTTTCTGAGTTTTCCATATTTCCTACCATGAGCATATATTAGCTTTAAAATGAGAAAACACAACAAATGCTAATTTATATTAAATCCCTTTTCATTTTTCAAAACAGCCACTGTCAGTATCAGGGCAGAGGAAGTTAGCCTTTCCTTTTTTTTTGGCTATGTGGCATGTGGGATCTAAATTCCCTGACCAGGGATGGAACCTGTGCCCCATTGGAGGTACAGCATCTTAACTGCTGGACTGCCAGGGAAGTCCCCAGGTTAGCCCATTTTATAGACGGCATAATAAGCACAGAGAAGCCAAGTGACAACCAATGTTACAAAGTGACTGATTTAAGGTCGATATCAGAATTAGGACCCAGGTGCCCTCAGACAGCCTAACAGCCTTTCTGCTTCCCCAGATGGCTTCCTCGGATGACTGTTTTCATGGGCGCATGCACTCCTGCCTTGACTTCTGGGGTGTGCACACATAGATAAAATCCTCATATGGGGACAAACATCTGGGAGGATCAGACCTTAGGGGTAGGAGATGGAGATGAAAATAAGCCAAAAAGCATTTCAACTCCACCCCAGGGGCCTGATGGTGCTGGGTCATTGGTACAGGCTCATTAATTACTTGTTGGCCAGGCCCTTCTGCACGGGTTGTTCTAAGAGCTTCACTCAGCAGAGCTGCCCCCTGAGCTCTGGGGAAGACTGGTCCTCACTGTTCCTCCCCACGCAGGAAGGGCAGCTCCTCCCCTCAGCACCCAATAGGGCCAAGCAGTCAGACCTCTGAAGGCTGTGATTTAGAACCTCTTGAGGATTAACTTAACTCTGAGAATATGATGAAAATATGGACCCTCACAGAAAAATGCATGCAGACTTGTACCCATATACTCTCGTTCATAATTCAAGGAAGTGTACAGACCTTCTGAAGCTAACAGATCCCAGGCTTCTGGATCTCAGCAGAGAGCTCTCCTGGGCAATGTGAACACTGGGCCCCTCCTCTGAGCTCTCGCTAGATTCGCTCCTTCTGTTTTCCTTTCGGCCTGCCACCTCTCTGCCTCAATAAGCCCCAATTATCTCCTCTCTGGGAGGTGACTCAGGGCCATGATCCTCCCCCAACTCCTGATGACCCATTAGGAGGAGAGGGGAAGTGACTTACATGGAATCACATCATGAGTCAGTGCACAAGCCAAGACTCGAATGTGGCACTCGGGGCTTCCAGGCCTATATTTAGGCCATCAGGAAGGGCTGCTTCTTATAGCGGAGTTTGGACATATGCAGGGTATGGACATGGGCAGAGGTTGTGCACAGCTCTAGGGCAGTAAAAAGATAGAACCTGGAGCTTCATCACCCCTACGCACTCCTTTCTTGCATCTTAGGGTGCAGCTTCATCTCCATCCTGCACAGGAAGAAACTGAGGTAACAGAAAGGAAGGAATTTCTGGCTCCAGTCCAACATTCTTCCTTAGGACCACTGCAAACCTTGGAGAAACCTCAGGCTGTTTGCACATCAGGCACAGCCCTCATGGGATTTCCCTTCTAGGACTTTGCACTGGAGGAAAAAGGCTTTGGCTTGGTTTGGTCAATGTCATGAACTGGTCATCAAGGTTTTTCTTATAAAATACACATAACCACAGGTCTTAAGGCATAACAGTAGTAGAACTGGAGTCCTTTGTTCAGGGCCAGTGAGGAAAAGGTGAAAAGAACCTAGATGTGATAAGAACCTATTTCTGGATCAGCAAAGAGAAACCTAGCAAGTTCATATTGGTTGATACCAATAACTTTCACCCACTCTTACTGACCATCCCAACCCTGCACCTAAAAGGACCGCTGGGAACATTTCCTGAGTACCCAACTTCAGCAGTGCCAGCCAATAGAACTTACTGTGGCTATGGAAACGTTCCATGTTTGTGTTGTCCAGTATGGTGGTCATAGCCACATGTGGCTACTGAGCAACTGAAATGTGATTAGTGTAACTGAGACTCTGAATGGTAAAGTTTCATTTATTTTTAAGTATTTAAAATTCCAATTTAAATTGCATCCAATGGCTACTGCATCGGACAGCACAGCTCCAGAGGCTCTGGGGGGACATGAATTTTAGTCATTAATTGATTATTTATTTTACCTGCCTGCTTAAGCTTTACCTGAGTGAGTCAGAAAAACTCCCAGATTTGTTAGAAATCCTCAAGGGTCTTGAAGGGTTGGGAATGGGCAGAGTCTGAGTGGAAGACTCTTGCAGAAAAGAAGGGAAGGGATCTCTCTGAGCCACATGTTATGAGCCTTTCCCAAGGAGAGGGAGATGAAGTCATCTCATGTCCTGGACTGCATGCTCCAGAGAAGGACCCCTTGCAGGAGTCCAAAGCTCTAAGGATGTCCACTGCAGGAAGCAGGTAATGCTCTCTGAATGGTAAGGATCCTGGCCAAAGGGAGACCAAACAAACACACAAAAATTATCCCTGGGGAAATTACTAGGAAGATACACATGCCTTTAGCTGCAGTGAGACCATTCTGAACACAGAGCTCTTGAAGGAGGAAAGGATGGAACAACCCTCCCTGGTGGGTAGCACTTCATACTGCTAGCAGGAGCTACAACAGCACAACGTTTCAGGAAGGTAATTCCGCAACAGGTATCAAAAGCCTTATTAAATGCACATATCCTTTGGTATAACAATTTCACTTCTGGAAGTTGAATTTAAGAAATTAATTCAAGATGAAGAAAAGAGAAATTAATTCAAGATGTATGAAGATTAAGTTACAAGGATGTTCATTTTAGACATGTTTGGGGGCAAAAAAAAGTTGTAAACAATCTAGACTACATGAGCAGATTGTTAAATAAATGATGGAGCTTCATGGAATAGATTAAGCCTTACTTCCCACATCTAAGCCAGTAGAGCAAGTCCTCCCTTACCTCCCAAATGTGTTCTGATTCTGTCCATTATTTTCAAACACACCTGCCACTATCTGAGTTCAAAGCACCCCCTTCCTCCAGACTACTCTGTAGCCTCCTAACTGATCACCTTGCTTCTACTTTTACCCCATTCAACCACATAGCAGCCAGGGCTGGCTAGCTTGATGATTGGCTACCTAGGTAACTGTTTTTGTTTTAATATAATAAGCACTCATAAACCCACCACCTAAAGTAAAAGCTAGGATCTTGACAACCACCTGCATCTAACCATCTGGCTCCCAACCATCCTATCTCCTCCCATACCAGACAGCTGTCATCCTGAATCTTCATTCCCTTTTAAAATTTTGTATATACTGTTATTGCATCTATAAAATTCCTAAATGTGTATATTTTATTAAAGTTATTTTTAATTTAACGAAAAAAAACATGTGACATGCATTATCTTTTGAACGTCACTATGGGTGTTCATTGGAAAGACTGATGCTGAAGCTGAAACTCCAGTACTTTGGCCACCTCATGCAAAGAGTTGACTCATTGGAAAAGACCCTGATGCTGGGAGGGATTGGGGGCAGGAGAAGAAGGGGATGACAGAGGATGAGATGGTTGGATGGCATCACCGACTTGATGGACGTGGGTTTGAGTAGACTCCAGGAGTTGGTGATGGACAGGGAGGCCTGGTGTGCTGCGATTCACGGGGTCACAAAGAGTCGGACCCAACTGAGTGACTGAACCAAACTGAACTGATAGTTCATTAATTTAAACTGCTGCCTAATATTCCATTGTGTTTATAGACCTAGTCTCTCATTAATGGGCATTTAGGGGTTTTTCCTAAATTATTATTATTGCAAATAATGCTGCCATGAACATTCTGGTCCACTTATTGTATACATGCAAGAGTTTCTCTTAGATATGCATCTAGGAGCAGAATGTTGGCATTTTAGCGTATGTGAATGTTAAACTTTAATTGTTTTCCAAATTGTTCACTAGTCTACACTCCCATCAGCAGTTTTGAAGAGACTGTGGATCTGCCTCCTTTCTGACACTTAATATCACAAAACTTAAAAAATTTTACCAATCAAATGGGTGCTAAAAATTATCTAATTGCAGTCTTAATTTGCACTTCTCTGATGACTGATGACGTTGAACATCTCTTCATATTTTTATGGATCTTAAGTGTTTCCTGTTCTGTGAAATGCTTTACATCATTCATCCATTTTTTTCTCTTTTTTTCTTTTGGGTTGTTAGTGCTTTTCGTACTTTCTAGGAGTTGTTTTTATGTATTTCTTATTCATTATTTGGCTGTGCCGGGTCTTAGTTGCAGCATGTGGGATCTAGTTCCCTGATCAGAGATCAAACCCAGACTCCCTGCATCGGGAGTATGGTGTCTTAGCCACTGGACCATCATGAAAGTCTCTGTTTTTATGTATTTCTAACACTAACCCTTTTATGATTGTGTGTGTTGCAAAAATCTATTCCCAGTCTGTAAATTATCTTTTCATGTTCTTTAAAATATTTTTTGATATATAAAAATTCTTAATAGTAATATGGTCACATGTATCTATTTTTCTTTTGTAGTTGACATTTTTGTGTTTTATTTAAAAATCTTTCCCTTCTCAAATTCTAAAAGACAATCACCTATATTTTCTACTAATAGTTTTAAAGTTGGAGGTTTTTTTTTTTTTTTTACATTTCAATCCTTAAACCATCTGGAGTTAACAGTTTTTATATGGTGTGAGGAAGGGATCCAATTTTACCTTTTAGCATATGATTATTTTCAACCTCCATTTATTATATATTTCTTTATTTCCCTGCTGATTTGGCACTCTACTTCTATCATCTACCAAAGTTCCATATCTATTTGAGCCTGCTTCTGAACTCTGTTGTTTTGGTCAATGTGTGTACCCTTGTGCCAATACCACACACTGTCTTAGTTATCTTAGTTTCATAATAAGCCCTGATATCTGGCAGGGCAAGTCTTCCCTCCCACTTTTCTTTTTTGGGGATTTCAGAAACCCTATAAAGTAACATGAAAAACCCTGTTGGGGTTTTAATTTGAATCTGCAGATCAAATAGGGAAGAACTGGAAGATTGACATTTTTATGATATTAAAATTTCCTACCTATAAGTATGATATCTCCCTCTACTTATTTAGTTCTCCTTTTAATCCCTCTTAATGAAACTGCAACTTTTTTTTTTCCTGTAGAAGACTTGTACACCTTTTGTTAGATTAATTATTATGTATTTCATTTTGTCTAATCACATTTTTAATTCTTCTCTCTTTTGTAGCTTGTTGTTAGTGTATTAAACAAATTAGTTTTCCATATTAATCTTATATCAAACTAACTGGCTAAATTCTATTATTTCTAGTAATTTGTATACTGTTTGGGATTTTCTGTACAAATGACACATAATGCACATAATGACTATTTCATTTCTCCCTTTCTAGTTTGTATGCTTCTCACTTCTTTTTCCTATATTTGTGCACTACTGATAAAGGGAACCTTTGTTTCTATCCTGATTTTAAAGTGAATACTTCTAACACTTCCCCACTTAAATTGTTAAGGCTTTCCTGGTGGCTCAGTGGTTAAAAAATCTGCCTGCCAAGGCAGAAGACACAGGTTCAATTCCTGATCCAGGAAGATCCCACATGCCTTGGGACAACTAAGCCTGTGTGTCACAACTACTGAGCCTGTGCTCTAGAGCCCATGTGCTACAGATACTGAAGCTCTTGAGCCCTAGAGTTCATGTTCCACAGCAAGAGAAGCCACCACAGTGAGAAACCTGCTCACATAACTAAAGAGCAGCCCCTGCTCATCACGTCTAGAGAAAAGCCCATGCAGCAGTGAGGACCCAGCACAGCCACAAATAACTAACTAACTAAACAAATAAAACTGCAAACCCCTACCATTAAAAGAAAAAAGAAACTGTTTGCTCTAGTATTTTTATAGTCACTCTTATCTGGTGAGGAAATTCCCTTTCATTCTATTTTATCAAGAATGGTTATTGAATTTTTAGAACTTTTTTAAACAGATAAAATAACACAAATGTAGAAAACAGTACAAAACAAATATACAGTTTAATTATTATAAGACTAGCACTTCAGCGAAGTCTTTCCTTGGTTCTGAAACAGAGAGAGCGAGCAAGACACTAACAGCTCTCTAAACAACATCCATGAAAGAAGACAAAGCCAGCCACCCCAGAAGCCTCACTTGGGTCCATTCCCTTATAAGCCCCTTTCTCAACCTACCTAAAAGCAACTGTTCTGTTGACTTTTTGGTAATCACCTCTTTATTTTGGGAGGTAGTTTTATCACCCAAAAATGAATCTCTAAACACTATGGTTTAGTATTGCCTAGTTTGTCTTATATATATATATATATATAATTAAGACTCCTTTTAAAAAATTATACAAATGAACTTATTTACAGAATAGACTCAGAGACTTAGAAAACAAACTTGTTGTTGCCAGTGGGGAAGGGTGGGGAGGAGGGACAGTTTGGGAGTTTGGGATTGACACGTACACACTGCTGTGTTTAAAACAGATAACCAGCAGAGACCTACTGTATAGCATAGGAAGCTCTGCTCAATATTTTTATAACAACCTAAATGGGAAAAGAGTTTGAAAAAGAATAGATACATGTATATGTATAACTGAATCACTTTGCTGTATATCTGAAACTAATACAACATTGTTCATCAACTATACTCCAATAAATAAAATAATTTTTTTTAAGTTTAAAGTAATAGAAGTATTTTTTTAAAAACCTTTTTTTTTTTTTCTTTTAGAGCTTTTTAGGTTCACAGCAAAATTGAGGGGAAGGTTCAGAGATTTCCCATATACCCTGCCCCCATACATGTATGATATCCCCCAATATTATCAACCCCCACAAGAGTGGTACATTTGTTACAACTGATGGATATGTTGCCATATCATAATATTTTGACACATCATAATCACCCGAAGTCCACAGTTTACATTATAGCTGACTCTTGGTGTTGTACATTCTATGGATTTGAACAAAGATACCAAAATAACGACAGTATCCATTGCCGTGGTGTCATACAGAGAACTTTAATTGCCCTAGAAATCCTCCATGCTCTCCCTATTCATTCTTTTCTCTGCTCCATCCCCTAGCAAACAATGATCTTTCTACGGTTTCCATTGTTTTGCTTTTTCCAGAATGTCATATAGTTGGATTTTTGCAATATGGAGGCTTTTCAGATTGACTTCTTTCACTTAGTGATAAGCATTTACCTAATTCTTGAATATGCCTTTTGAATCTCCTTTTATCCCCTCTTGTAATCTACTTGGTGAAGACACTAGATTGTTGTATAATGTTTCCCTCTTTTGGGTGTTGATTTTTATCAAAGTTTTCTCTGAATCTAATGAGATAATGAGGTGGGGATTTCACCTCTCTTCAATCTGTTAATGAGGTGAATTGCATTTATGGAGCGCAATCTTCCTGAAACAAATCTAATCATCCCAGTTTCCTCCAACAGCTTCTCACTGACTTAGAAAAAAATCCAAAGTCTTGACCAGGTCTTACAAGGCCCAACAGGGCCCTATAAAAGTCTCATCTATTGGCCACCTCATGAGAAGAGTTGACTCATTGGAAAAGACCCTGATGCTGGGAGGGATTGGGGGCAGGAGGAGAAGGGGACGACAGAGGATGAGATGGCTGGATGGCATCACCGACTCGATGGGCATGAGTTTGAGTAAACTCCAGGAGTTTGTGATGGACAGGCAGGTCTGGCGTGCTGCGATTCATGGGGTCGCAAAGAGTCAGACATGACTGAGTGACTGAACTGAACTGAACTGACTGATACCACCTCTGACTTAATACACAATTTTCCCCTCTTCTTCCCTCTCTTTTAGCCACAATGACCTTCTCATAGTTTCTCAAACATGCCAAGCTTATTCCCAAGCTTTGGTCCTTTATTAGCTGCTCTTTTTTTCTGAAATGTTCTTCCTCATGATCTCTACATGGTAGCTTCTTAGCATCATTAAGATCTCAGTCCAACACTTCCTTCTTCAAAGAGACTTTCCTGAACCATCTGATCTAAAGTAGTGCCCCAGACAGCCTCACATCACTTGTTCTTAATAACCCTTGTCAGCATCTGGAATTATTCTGTTCATTCATTCATTTTATTAGCATCTCCTCTAATCCCAACCCATAATGTAAACTTCAAGAAAGCTTTCTTCATTGTTTTAGTCCTTAACATCTAAATTGGTGCCTGCCACAGTGTTGTTATTGTTTAGTTGCTATGTCGTGTTTGACTCTTTTATGATTCCATGGACTATAACCCACCAGGCTCCTCTGTCCATGGGATTTCCCAGGCAAGAATATTGGAGCGGGATGCACTTCCTTCTCTAGGGAATCTTCCTGACCCAGGGATTGAATCCACATCTCCTGCATTGGAAGGCAGATTCTTTACCACTGAGCCACCAGGGAAGCCCTTGCCACAGTGTAGGTCTTTAATAAACATTTGCTGTATCAAAATATATTATAGAAATTTGTCTGTTGACAGGTAAAGACATTCAAACCATACTACACTAATAAAATGAGTATGTATCCACGACAGGATTTTACTTTTGTTTAAAAATGTATCTGTATATGTGTCCGAGTCTGAAGAGTCAAATATCTGGAAGGACAGAGCACAGAGTGAACAGCAGTTACCTCTGGGTGAGTGAGACTACATCAGTTACTGGTACTCATGTTCCTTTGCTTGTCTGTATTTTCTGCTCTGCTTTCTTATTTCTTTGACAAGCACACACTGTGTTTATTATAAAACACAATAATAAGAGTAACCTTGTTATGAAGAAAGAACAGACAAGGTTCTTTCTTTTAAGAAATTCACAGTCTAGTTATGAGCACATAAAGGCCCCTCAAATAGCTCAAGAACACATTTACATCAGCACATGCAATTACCAAATAACACATGGTAAATGGATGCCTAGCTTTATCCTGAGTGTCATAAGGAAGCCAGGGACTAAATTTTTTTTAGTATTTATTTAGCATTCTGCCTTGCTCCAAACAGAAATTGTTGTGGTTCATAGGAAGAGGCCTCCCAGATCATCTATTTAAGGAGATGAGATATACAAAAATGACACAGTAAACTCTTCTTCCACAACAACTGTGAACACTTCGTGTTTGATAGCTGTGTTTCTTCTAGCTTCGGATTCCCCTAGAACCTACTGAGGACTTACCCGGAACACCGGAGATCACTGAATGTTACTTGAAACAAATGGTTCAGCATTTATGATATCACAACAGGATCCTTGATAAAATGCCAAATAAAGCGAAATGGTGTATAGAGTTTCAGTTTCGCAAGATGAAAAACTCTAGAGATCTGTGACACAACAATGTGAGTGGACTTAACACTCCTGAGCTGCACACTTAAAAATGGTTAAGACGGTGGAACTTCCCTGGTGGTCCAGTGATTAAGACTTCACCTTCTAACACAGGAGGTGCAGGTTCTATCCCTGGTTGGGGAGCTAAGATCCCACATGTCTCGTGGCCAAAAAAACAAAACATAAGATAGAAGCAACACTGTACCAAGTTCAATACAGACTTTAAAAATGGGCCACACTAAAAAAAAAAAAAAAAAAAAAAAAAAACCTTTTAAAAAATGGTTAAGGTGGTAATTTTTCTATTATATGGTTTTTACCCCAGTTTTTAAAAATGCCAGATACAGTGGTACAGACAGTAAAGCATTTAGCCCTGTAGGAAAGAGCTGAGCTGGCCTGGGAAAGAAGAGTAAAGTGACAAGAAGAGGGCAATTCAGAGAAGGGGGACACACAGGAGTCTGCATGCAAAAGTGCTGGGGGCCAGAAAATAAACGAAAGGGCTCTGATGAACTTCGAAGGGTTACAGGAGGCCAGTAGTAAGAATAAGGGTGTGGAGCAAGGGTAGGTTAGAATGTGGAAGCCTTAGATGCCAGGCTGGGGAGTCTGGACTCGAGCCTAGAGGCAATGAGGAGAGACGGAAAGTTTTAGATTTGGGAAATGATGTGATAAAAAGGGTATTTTAAAAATACTAATTAGCATTCAAATTAGAATACTGTACACATTAATCTCGAACCTGTTGGAAGGGAAGAAAATGCAAGCACCCAAATCTCCGAATGTGACATTCATATGACAGCCACTGCAGACACAGCATCCAGACCAAACAGGTTATCAGAATGAGCTTTTCAGGGAACAGAGACGCTATCTCCCACCTCTACTGCCAAAAGATGGATTCTATCCCCCCTGGTCTTGTAAGCTCAGAGGTTTGGAATCTCAAAAACACCTTTTTCTTCCCAGCTCTGTAATTAGCTAGACAGTGGGCAGCACTGATGCCCTGACTCGAATACAAAGTATGAAGAAGACTGGGTTGAAAACACAGGGCTCCCACATATGCCAACAGGAGCCGTTTAGCTCTAGCTGCTGCACGCTGAGGGAATATGCAGGTTCCCACAACTAGAAGGAGCACTTAGACGCTTTCTCTCAGGCACTGCTGTCTGGTCCAGAAATGAGCAGGCTACCCAGTACCTCCGATCTCTGCCAGATAACTTACCTTTTCAGGAACCAAAGACCAGAGTGAACTAAGGGCAATCTTCCCCACAGAATAAAGGATAGGTGACTCCACTGGACCAGTCCACCCAAAATTGTTACAGAACTTTCCAATTCTTTTATTGAAACAAGAGGGAAAACATCAGGAATTATTTTACTGAATAGTCAATGGATATGCAGCAAAAATCAGAAAATGGATAAGCCAAAATACTAACAAAACCATCATGTTCTAACATGTTACTATGTTAACAAATACAAATCTGTATTTGTCCTACTGGACATACTATTTTGAAACCTAATATATTTTTTGTCACTGACCAATCTATTGTGAATATTTTTTAATGTCAATTAGTGAATTTCTGCAAAAATGATGTGTGATGGTTGCATGGTTGTTCCACAATATGGTGACTATGGGAGGCCATAGGCTAGTGAACTCATGTCCCATTGACGGATATTTAGGTTGTCTCCAATCTTTGGCATTATAAACAATGCTCTGATGAACATCTAGGAACTAAACAACCTCATCCTTAGGATTCTGACATTGGTGATGAGGAACATGTTAAATAATGTGCAGTAAAGACCTATTCTGAAGGGAGACTGCTATAACACCTACTGTAAGAAAATCTCATGCCCTTCAGGGACCTGACTCAAATCTAATTTCTTCCATGAAGGCTTCTCTTGACCAGATCTATCCATAGTGCTTTCTCTCCCTCCTGAGAACTCTGATCTGCTTAGCAGGCATGCCCTTCCTTTGGAACTAAAAATCTGCCTGGCCTGGCCTCTACCACATGTGCCCTGTCTCTCCAATTATACCAGAAGCTGCCTGAAGACAGAGATCACTCTGAGACTGCTCTGAAGTCCCAAAATAATGTCACATGTGGTTAGCACCCAATAAATATTTGCTAAATTTTCTCATTTAAAAGCCCAAGGGGAAACTGTAGGAAAACCCTCAAATATTGAGGAATGAAGAACTAAAACATAAAAGCATCCCCCCCACCTCCGCAGCTTTCCTTTGCCCCTCCAAAGGCACTGCTAGAGCTCAGTCCCTGCCTTTGACTTGTTTCAACTCCCTATCCCTAAACAGTCAAATTGCTGACAACTCAAAGAACAGAGGGAATAAATGGAATGATCTTCTAAAGACCATCAGACACATGGTCTAGTAACACTGCCCTGAAGGGTTGTGCAGTGAGCTGACTCAGTCTCCAAACAGCACTTCCCAGGCTTTTTGGTGAAGGAAATGGGAGAGCAAAGGTCAACAAAACAGACCCCTGCAGAAGTTAAGGGAAGGTACCACTCACTCCCTAATCCCTGGTGAAGGACAGACACAGCAGAGCTACTCGGCCATACGGGGTGGTGTCTGCCACAGAGCAGAAACAGATGAAGGCAGCCTCCAGAGCACGGGCTTAGTGGTCCTAAAGAAGATGCCCTCCCTCAGCCAGAAACCAGCCCTAGGATGGAGCAAATTTCCAGGAAAAGTAAGCAGATAAACTTTGCTTATGAAGAACTGCCAAGCCTGCTGCCTGCAAGTCAAGGTCTGCCACACAGAAACACAGCTCTGCTCTGAAGGGGCCAGGGTCCCACCTGGGGAGGGGCTAAAGTTAATCCTTCCTGGCACTGAGCTACTCTGAGCATTGTCCCTCCAGGGAAACCAGGACACTTTCGCTGAACATCTTCTCTGCCTAGACCTGAGCTAAGAGTGGTGAGGGATGTTGGGAAGAAAGCCTGGGCCCTCTCTGTATAATGCTACAACCTGGCCAGAGGTCTGAAGTTAGAGATGGAACAAAACAGGTGAGGGGGCAGGGTGGGAGGCGGATATTGTTTCTGTGTCCTTGGCTGATGGGTGGGGATGGGAGGTGGAATGTCAGGAACTGGAAATCAGGAGTCAGGAGGCCTGGCTTTAGCACCCTCTGCCACCAGTGACAAGTGACACAGCTTTGAGTGAGTCATTTAACCTCTCTAGGCCTCTAATTTCTACACTAGAAAAATGAGAGACCAATCCTAATGTAGCCCCCCAAAACTTACACATCAGAATACTGTTCTGAAAAAAACCACAGAGGTCGCAGAAAAGCCTTTAGAGTGGTCAATACTTACATATTTAGACCAAACCAGAAGCCCAGAAACCCCTGGCGGACCACCTATGGCTCCATCCCAGGCACACACAGGTAAGCCTGTGCTGGGGTCTCCTGGCAGACCAAGCCCAGACCAGTGACACACCAGATCACCTCTACATCCGAATCAGAACCCTACCCAGTCAGGGGGCTGCAGCTCAAGAGAACCTGCCTCTCCTCTTCTCAACCCTGTCATCTTTGAGTCTATCTCGACCGGTGATGCAGCAAGAAGTGCAGAACTCAAAATCACATGAGGTAGACAATCTTGCTTCTCAAGAGGCCCGATGCTTGCTCCTGAGCAGGCTTAAATCACAATTTTGAGCTAAAGATTTCAGAACTGGGGAGTTGGCTGAAAACAAACACCTACCATCCAGAGTCAAAGAAACATACTTCCACTCGAAATATGGGATAAGAGCAGAGAATTGTAGGAATAGAGGAAGAGATGAGGAGGAGTTAAGACAGGGGAATGAGTTTGCTCAAATCAGCAATACCAAGAAGGGTTCTAAAATGTGCAGGTCCTAGCATAACCTCTATCTGATGCCCCATATCACTTTCCCTGGCCCACCTGATATTATTGGACAGCTGTTCTGTGTGAGTTCAGGCCCATCCCTGCAGACAGGATCACACCTCAAGCACAAAGCCCCATGGGGCCATTTCTGACACGTGAGGATGCTGCTTAGTCAATGGGGAGTGGGAGCAAGTGGATAAAAGCTCCAGGCTCGCATCTTGCCAGCAGACAATTCCACAGGGCACTCTGTGCAATTCTCAGGAAGTCTGGTAGAAATGAGTCCCCACTGTCCACAGAAGGCACCTTAATGCTACCCCCTCGTATTAGCTCCCCCTCATCCCCTGCCTCACTCCCATGCACGCTGTCTCCTCATTCCTGCCTCCTGGGATTTCTTCTCGAATAAACTGTACCCATGTCCTCATATCAGATTCTGCTTTCAGGTGAACCCAAACCAAAAACATCAGCAGAGAATCTGCAGCTTACAAGCTGGTTAGAGAGGCCTATGGTGACTTGGTATCTTTCTTCAAGAGATGCCCCATTACTCTGAAAAGCTCTCTTGGTAATGCCCATGGCTCTCTGCTCATCTACCACGGCCAGGTACTCAGCTCAAGGGCAAGTCTAGCTTGTCATTGCCCCATCCAGGAAGGCTCACGGAAAAAGGGAAGGGACTGAAAGTTCTATCCTGGTACCCTGTGGCTCTCTGGAATCGAATTGTTCAGGGGGCAAGATTATTATAGCACTGCAATTTCTCCTTCCCCACTGCACACTGTCCCATGCTGAGCTTCTCCGAACATCACCCCGTCCTAAAAAAAAAAACATTAGCAGTCTTTTACAAGCAGTATGATTTCATTTTTGAAAAAGGAGGAGAGTCGTAGGAGGGAAACCACCCAGAGTACATGGGAAATACACTCTGAGTGAGAACACTTTGAAGTAGAGGGAGTATGCAGCGCTGTTCTAAACCCACCCAGAGGGAGGGAGCCTGGGCAAAGATGACACGCATGCACACACACACAAGCCTATGCACACCCTGAAAAATACACACATACATGAGCAGAAAAAAAAAAACCAATATCAATGTATTGGCCAGAGTTCCCTTTGAATAATGGGATTATTTTATTCTTTTCATTATACTCTTGTGTATGTTCTACAATGAATGTATAATACTCAGGTCTTTCATTTTAAAAGAATAACACTTGTCCCTTCCACATGATATCTGCAGGGCCTTAAACATGACCTATCAATGCCCACAGATTTAGCTAGGACAACAGCAGAACTTGTGTCTGGAGGTTCTTAGATGAGATGTGGAAATACAAAATATTATCATTAGCAGGCATTTTCTCCCTCAGTAATTTGGTCTTTCAGAGGAAGTGAAGCACAGAAACAAGTCAATTGCCTACACACCTCTGTGCCCGAACTCTGACACTTCCCGTCACCACCTCTCTTTGCTTCCAGCTTCTGCACCACCCTTTCAGCTTCCCCTGTTGAAGAGCCATGCAGGGAGCCAACCTAGCAACCTGGCCACTCTGCTGAACAGTGAGGGGACCGAAAGGCAGCACTCAGTGAGCTTGCGAGCCCCTGAACCTAGCCAGTTGTTAAGTAGGCGTGAGAATCCATCAGCTGGAAACACTGAAGGCGGGCAGGCAGGCGGAATGATTCTGGGTGAAGGAACATTGTAAATGTTGTCACCCAAAATAGAGCTGAGCTGAACTTGGCTCCCAGGCACTGCAAGCCTCCTTTCTGCTTCCTGTCGGCTCCCCTCTGGGCCCTTGGAGATGCTCCTCAGGCACCACATCTCCTTCTCCCTACTGTCGGGATTGGCCTGATCTGCACTGCTCCTCGACGCTGCAGGTAGTGGGCAGAGGAGTAGCTGTGACTTAAAGCTCCGGGAGTCAGCCCTGGGGACAGGCTCAACCCCTCCTGGCCCTGCCACTATTCATATTCTATAGGTGGACATCAGGGAACTCAATGAGGTCAAAGGCAGACCTACCAGGGTAATAACAGGGACCACCTATCTCTGCCATCACCTCTACCCTCCCTACTCCTGCCACTCAACTCAAGCCACATTCTCCTTTCTCTGTTCTATGAACCATCCAGTCACCCAAGTTGGAAACCACAGCATTATCTTCACCAAACCCTCCTCTCCTACCCTCAGAGTAATTACTCACCTTGATGCACTGACTCTCCCTTCACACTCTTGCCAGTCCATCACCTTCTTTCCCTTTTCATAGCTCCTCTTGTACTTCAGGCCTTTGTCATCTTTTACCTGAATTAGTATAAGAACTTCCTAACCACTCTATGATTTCAGTCCTTCCTGATCTATCATCAGGTCTGAGCTAACATCACACGTGATCACTTCAATCCACTCTTCAGAAGCTTTTCAGGGGGTTCCTCCCCACCTACAGAATGCAGTTCAAACTCTTCAATAGGATTGAAGGTCCTTCACCAGCTCTCTGTGATCCACTTTGCCAGCCTCATCTTCCCTCTTCCCTACCCTCACACCTCATGTTCTAGCCACACCAGACCTCTCAGAGTTCCCTGGGTTTCCCAGACCCCAGGTGTTAAGGTGAACCCTGCTGCCTCTGGCCCCTCTGATGATCCCCTCCCACCTGATCTCCCATCAGCATCTGTACCAATTGTTGGGCATTTGCTCATCCAGTTGGGTATAGCTTGTTTTCCTTTGTGTCATCACAATTAGCCTAGAAGAGCTTGAAGGAAGGAACTGTACTTTGATATTCATTTGTCCCTAGTACCTGCCACTGTGCCCTCTATGTGACAAATTTTAACATACCTTGCAGTGTATAGTGATGAAACAATTAGTTATCTTCTCACATGGGTGTCTTTTACCAACCAAATTATGAGCAACTTAAAAATATAGGCCATATCTTAAATTTCTTTTTATCTGCCTAAACATAGTACCTTGTATACCTCATTAAGCAATTGATAAATACACAGCTCAATGATAAAAGCACATATTCATTCATTCCACAAATATTTCTTGAGCATCTGCTATTTCCAGGCACTATTTTAAATACAAGATGTGTGACAGAACAAAAAAAGACAAAAATCCTTGTCTTCTTGGAATCCATAATTCTAGTGGAAGAAGACAGACAACATTTATAAGTCAGTCAAATATATTGTTAGGTAATAATAAGCGGTGAGGTGAAAAATAAAATGGCAAGAGGAATAAGAAGTAATGAGAGTTGCAATTTTAGATAGGATGGCCCAGGAAGTCCTCCCTGAGGTCACACCGAGGAGGGAACATTGATGACATGAAGGCAGTGAGGGAACGAGCTGTGCAGAGTTACAGGTGAAGCATATTCCAAATATTAAACAGAACAAACAATACCTACAAAGGTCCAAAGGCAGGAACACAGCTGGCAGTTTCAGAAGATGGCAAGGACCAGGAAGGGTAAAATGGGGGGAGATGGTAGGAGCTGGGGTCAGAGAGGTAACATAAGAGAATGTACAAAGAGGCCTTTAGTCATCTCACACTGGGTGAGGAAGAAAGCCAGATGAGGCTTTGTGCAGAAGAACCACATGGGCTAACTTAGTTTTTACTTTGGGTTAATCTGGCTGCTGTGTTCACAATAGACTGAAGAGGGGTGAGTGTGGAAGCAGAGAGACCAATCTGAAGGCTATTAAAACAAGAGATAATGGTGGCTTGGATCAAGTGGATAATTGTGAAGGTGATGAGAAAAGAGGACTTTCTTAGTTAATGGATAAAACTGCCTGGCTATCTCTGGTAATCATTCCCAACCTCCACAATGGCAAGGCCAGTTGTTCAGGTCAAAAATCGTGGAGCCATCCTGCACTCCCCCTCTCCTCTCTCAATCCACATCCAATCCTTTTACAAATTCAGTACACGCTACTTTCAAAATATATCCAAAACCCAACCACTTCTCATCACCTCCCCAATTATCCACTTGACCCAAGCTACCATTATCTCTTGCCTAGTTATTTTTATAGCCTTCATATAAACTAGGTAATTTCCTACTTTTGATAATAATACCATGGTTATGTAACATGTTACTATTAGGGGAGGATGGGTAAAGGGTGTATGGAAACCTTTTGTACTATTTTTGCAAGTTTTCTGTGAGCACAGATAGGACTAATAGAGGCCTAAGAAGATAAACATATCATATTTTGGAAAGAGTTACTGCTCTCAAATAAAAAGAGAATAATAGAAAAGAAGGAATAATATATTTCATCAAGAGTATGTCTCTATATAGACGAAGAGAACAAACATATGGACACTAAGGGGATGGGAAAATTGGGAGATTGGGACTGACATGTATACACTACTTTGTGGAAAACAGATAACTAATCAGAACCTACTGTATAGCCCAGGGGGGAAAGATGGTACAATCTGTTTGTAGGACATATATATATTAACATTAAAAATGCATTCCAATATATAGTTGTTGTTTAATCACTAAGTTGTGTCCTATCTTTGTGACTCCATGGACTATAGACCACCAAGCTCCTCTGTCCATGGGATTTCCCAAGCGAGAATACTGGATTGGGTTGCCATTTCCTCCTCCAGAGGATCTTTCCAACCAAGGGATAAAACCTGTGTCTCCTGCTTGGCAGGCAGATTTTTCACCACTGAGCCACCTGGAAAGCCCCCCCCAGTATATACAGTAGGTGCAGTCAGATACTGTTTGAATCTACTTATTCCAGGTACCTAGAATAGTCAAATTCATAGAGTCAGAAAGTACATTGGTATTAATAGATGCCTGGGGCCAGGGGATGGGGAAGGGGAATAGAGACATAGTCTTCAATGGGGACAGAGTTTCAGTTTAGGAAAGTGAAAAACTTGAGAAATGGGTGATGGTGAGAGTTTCGCAACAAGTGAATATACTTAGCACCACTGAACTGTACAGTTAAATATGGTTAAAATAGCATGCTTTATATTATGTGACTTTTAAACAATAAAAAAGCACATTAAAAAAAGATTATGTCTGTAACTCTACCCTACATTAGATACAAAATAATATTCTACAAATAGTAAATGCAGAAAGAACAGAGGAAATAGAAACCATCAGGTATACATGGCAAACAATTGTTGCAAATAGAATCCACCAATGGATGCTAGGACTAGTCCTCAAAAGTCAGAAGAGAAAAAGTTTACATAGTTTCAAAGTATATATTCCAAGATATTTGTTAATTACAAAGAGAGAGAGAGTAACTTGACAATGGAGCAGTTGGGCAGACACCCAGGGGATCAAGGTTATCACCAGGAAGATGTAGTAGGAAGGAGACAACCTCACTTCTGTGGAAATTTTGTCAAAAAGGCATAATCGCATTTCAGTAATGAGAAAACATTAGACAAATCCAAACTGTGGTTCACTCTTCAAAACAACTGATCAACACTCTTCAAAAGTGTCAAGATCATGAAAGACAAGGAAAGACTGAAAAACTGTTACAGATTATAGAGGGAATGGAAGAGCAATAACAACAAAATACAATGTGGGATCCTAGGTAAGTTGGTGGGACATGAGTAGGAAACTGCTGAAATTCAAATAAGGTCTATAGTTTAGTTAATAGTACTGCGCCAGTGTTAATTTCCTAGTCTTGATGATTTTACTATGGTTATGCAAGATGTTAATATTAGAGGAAGTTGGGTGAGGGGGATGCAGGAACTCTGTCCTATTTTTGTAGATTTTTCGAGTCTAAAATTACTTCAAAATTAAAAATTGAAAAAGAAAGATTATGTCTCTAGATTAAATATCACCCCACAATTCCAGTCACCTTTTCCTCAATTCTACCTGTAAAATAAGATGAACCTGCTATCCTCTAGGAAATGGATCATTGAGTGGGTCTCTCTGAAAAAGTATCTATCAGGCCTGGTGCTCTTTAGGGTCAAAATCAAGGATTTGAAAGGAAAGATCCCCAAAGCTTTAAATACCTCTCTTTGATGTATAAGAACTCCTCCTGTGAACATCAAAGGACCTGACAACATATCTGAAATTGTCATTAATGAGCACCAGTTAGCAGTTCACCAGAGATCTCTACCCTCAATTCCACTGGCCAGAGAAAGGTGGTCAGGGACTGGAAGCTGGTGCTCCCCTAGACACAGTCACCACAGTAGCACAACAGGGCCAACACCGCCCCCATTTGGTTGTCTCATACACTGCTGACATGAAATGGCACAACCATTCTGAAAGATAACTAAATAACATGTATCCAAAGTCTTAAAAATGTTCCCACCCTTTGACCCAGCAATTCCACTTCTAGAAATTACCCCAAAGAAATCAAAGTTGCACACAAAGGTTGCCATCCCAGTATAAACTCCAGCCAGAAACTGGCTACAGGAAGCATTGCACAAAGTGGATTAAATAAAATATAGGACATCCACAAGATGGTCTTCTCTGTCCATTTTTAAAAAATCATATTTTTCAAGAACAATTTGCTGTATATGGGCTTCCCTGGTGGCTCAGACAGTAAAGATTCTGCCTGCAATGTGGGAGACCCAGGTTTGATCCCTGGGTGGGGAAGATACCCTGGAGAAGGAAATGGCAACCCACTCCAGTATTTTTGCCTGGAAAATCCCCATGGACAGAGGAGCCTGGTGGGCTACAGTACATAGGGTTGCAAAGAGTTGAACATGACTGAGCGACTTCACTTTTTCAAGAACAGTTTGCTGTATATTAGGACATGATCCTGACTTGGTGTGTAAGTGGTATGGGAGAGGACAGGTATGCAAATTTAAAATGCAGGGGGGAATATATGCCTTTATTAATAGCAGTTATCTCTAGGTGGTGTGGGATGCTGACAAACCTTTAAATTTTCTTCCTTATACTTTTTTGTTGCTTCTAAATTTTATCCAACAAACATATATTACTATTCTAATAAGGAAAACAGCCCCTCCCTATCTTGCAGGTGAATAAACAGAGTTACAGAGAACCTCATTAACTTGCCCTGGGTTCTTCAGTGAGTCAGAAGTGAAACCAAAAATAAAGTCTCTGGTTCTCAAAAGCCTTGCTCATCTCACAAGCTGTCAGCATGTGTGCAGCGGTAGTTCGGGGACAGTGGTTCTTAACTGGGACGACTTTGCCCCCTAGGGGACAGTTGGCATGTCTAGAGACATTTTTGTTTGTTTTAACTCAGGGAGGGGGCACTACCACTGCTAAGCATCTTCTATCACACAAGGATATCAGGGTAACATTTGGCTCAAAATGCCAAGAGGGCTACTGGTAGAAACCCTGCTCTATGAGAAGGCAGCCACAAATGTATCCCCGCCGGCCCCCTCCTCCCCACATTGGACTTTGGAAGAGCTCAGGTGGCTCAAAAGTACATCAGGAACCTCCACCTGCTTCACATCCTGTGCGAGCTGTGGTACCTTCTGTTTCAAAGAGGATCTGACTTGGCAGTTAACAGGCCCCAGGGTGTAAGCACGAAGGACTTTATTACTCACATTAAGCAACCTTCTTCTTCCAACTGGAGAAAAATAAATTGTTCATTTCACACAAGAGCCATAACAGACACAAAGAGAACACCGTTTCAGATGGAGTTCAACTACCAGAGTCGGGCCAATGCCGGGAGGAGGAGAGGCGTCCTGATGTCATGACGCCAGTCAGACTGAGGGGCAGGAGGCCTGTCTGCATATGCTTCCCCTGCACTTTCACTTCTGAGACCTCAGGAGTCCTGGGTGACCATGCCAGGCTTACCTTCCTTCCAAGTATGTTTAGAGAAGGAGAAATGGAAAGAGCCCCAACCAAACCCTGAGAGAGGTTCTTTCTGCTCTCAGGAAACTCTCTCCTCTATCAAAGGGGCCACCCGCTTGGACGGCTCCACGGGTTTCAAGGGGACAGGGACATCATGCCAGCGTTTCCTGTGCCCTTCGGTCCAACTTACAATTCCCATACTCGGGAGCTGGAAAGACTGCAGATAAAAAAATAAACTTATGGCTGTTAGGGGTGTCAAGGAGTGGAGGGATAAATTGGGAGACTGGGGTTTACATATACACACTGCTATATATAAAATAGACAACTAATGAGCACAGGGAACTCTACTTATACTCTGTAAATACTCTTTCCATACGGGAAAAGAATTTTTAAAAACAGTGGATATATGTATATGTATAACTGATTCACTTTGTTGTACACTTGAAACTGATACAACTTTGTAAATCTACTCTAATAAAAAATTTTTAAAAAAAGAGCTGGAAAAAATGTTGGCCAATGCACCCCATCCCTTTACAGATCAGGCAACAAGCCCCAGAGGATCTAAGGATCAAGCCCAAGTCACACAGCTATGACAGAGTCAACTCCTGATCCCAGACCTCCCATTCTCTCTCCTTTAATAGCATCTCAGCCACCAAGAAGTCCAGTGCTGTAGGACCACAGACACCAGCCCTGTCAGAGGAAGCATCACTCACTACTGGCATTTCACATGAGAGGTCCCATAACAGGTGTGAATCTCTAGTGTTGCTACTGCCATATCCTTCAAATATCCTGATTTTAGCCAAAACAAAAGGGTTCTGTTCCCACTGGGGTTGTCTCTGGCTGCTTTCACTTGATAGTTGACTACACAACTGTTGGCTTTGTCTATTCAACAAATATTTATTGAGCACCTATTTTATGCTGGAAACCAAGTCATTTGGGTCTGATCTAGTCTAAGGTCCAGCCCAGGTCAGGCCCTGGATTCACGGATTGCTTTGCAATCCCAAACTTCTCCTAGGGTAAGCTCATCTTTACCTGAACTATTCGCTTCGGAGAATCTAACTCTGGCTTGTGACCAAGGAGCACAACTAAAACCAAACGAAATGTACATATACTGCAATGAATCCCATATGGGTCAGCACTTAAATGCCAACTTAAAACCTAGAAGGAAAAAGAAAAGCCTATTTACCCCAGCAGTGGAGGGAAAACAATCTTCTGACAAATGAATATGTCCAGAGACAAGAGTAATGGGCTCAAAAAATAAATAAATAAGGCATGAAAACAGGGGAAGGGGGATAATATGGTTAGAATACAGGCTCTGAAGTCAGACAGGCCTGCCTCTACTTCTAACTAACCATGTGTGTGTGTGTGTGTGTGTGTGTGTGTGTGAGTGTGTGTGTTAGTCACTCAGTCATGTCTGACTCTTTGTGACCCCATGGACTGCAGTGAGCCCACCAGGCTCCTCTGTCCATGGAATTCTCCAGGCAAGAATACTGGAGTGGGTTGCCATTTCCTTCTCCTTCAGCATATTACTTAACCTCTCTGAGTCTCACTTTCCCATATGAAAATGGGATAATATGGCAATAGTACCACCTTCCTAGGGTTATTGTGAGGACTAAGTGAGATAACAATGTGCCAAATTATAACACGACACTGGTACCTATTCAGTAGCCATTATTTCTAGTTCTTAGGAGCAACTAGCTCCCACATCCAGAAGCAACTTAGACGGCACCACAAACCTCCCTGGGCCATGTGGTTCACTGCCCTGTGGATTAGTGCCACCGTGTCTCTCCACCCTTTCAGGAGCTGAATGTCACCTTGGAGCCCAGAACCTTCTTGGGGTAAACTGGACTGACCCACAAGTCCCGGGAGGCTGGTCTGGAAAGTGGTAAGAGGAAGAGAAAAACCTTTGCCTCACCAACACGAGTGGAAGCTCAGCAGCCTGGCTACACTGTGAGGATTCGCCACTCATCAAAGACCCGTGGAGAAATCAATATCTCAGAGTGCTGCTGCTGCAGCAGGATGGGGGCACATGAGGCACCTCACCTGCCCTGCCTCACAATGCCAGTGTCCTCAGAGTGCCAGTGGCCTAAATCTAGACCAGGTTTCTTTCCCAGAACTAGGCTGAAGGTTCTTCAAGAGTAGAGTCCTATACTCTGGATTTCCCATAACACTCTAAATAGGATTCTATGCACAGGAGGCACTTTTAAAAATGCTCTGAACTAAAAACTCCTTTACTGTTATCAAACAGAACCAGGAATGTGTTCCTAAGTTCACAGGTGAAGGCCAAGTATGCCAGGGCTGTTTCCCTCTCCCATTCACAAGGGGCAGTGTCTTAGTTGCAGCCAGAACCCTCAGTGTTCTAGGTGGAGAACTCCTAAAGCACCCAATGGATGGGTGCTCTCCCAGGAGGTTCTCCAAGACTTGTTAATTATTGTCTCAATATCCTTGGAATCTGGCCCCACTTCACAAGGCCCACTGCCACTGCCTTGGTTCAGGCCCTTCTATCCAGTGGAGGGTGCTCTCTGTCACCAACTCCCCTCCTCCATTCCCATTTGTCCCACACATAGCTATCAGAGACCAAAAACCAATCAGGTCACTTTCCTATATATACAAAATCCTTAAAGGGACTTTTTTCTTGGGACAAAGAGCAAAGACCAAACTTCTCAGAGTAGCACATAAGACCCTTTCCGGTGGGCCACTGTCTATATCTTAGCAGCAGTATCTTCCACCACTCTGGACATAGTGCATTGCAGGCCCATGTTACTTCCTTGCCCTTAAAGTTCTTCTGTACCATCTTCTCCTAGTCAGTTATTCCTCATTTCTTCTGGCAAACTCCTTAGTCTCCTTCAGGACTGCGGGAAGCAAGCAGCATCTGAGTTGGTTCCTAAAGATCTTGCCTCCTAATTTCCCTGCTCCTAAGCAATATCTTCCCTTTGAGTATGGACTGGGCCTAAAGACTCACTTCTGATAAATATAATCCAACAAAAGAGATGAGATGTCACTTCTGTGGCTGAGTTATAGAAAGATTGTGTCTTCAATCTTGTTTGCTCCCTCTTATTCTCTTCCTTGCTTGCTTGAGTATAAGTCAGCTACCATGTCATGAACCACCCTATGGTGAGATCCATGTGGTCAGGAATGGATGTCTCTGGCCAATAGCCAGTGAGTACCTGAAGCCTGTCAATGACCATGTGAGTGAGCTTGAAAGTCCCTTGTTGAGTCTTGAGAGGACTGCAGCCCTGGCTGACTCTTAGTTGTAACCTGATGAAAGTCTGTAGGCCTGAGGACTCCATCAAGTCCCATCTGGATTCCTGACCCACAAAAACAGAAAGCTTGTTGTGAGGAAATAGAAGTCTTGTTTTAAGCCTAGATTTTGGAGTAATTTGTTACATAGTCATAGACAGCTGATATAGGGCCAACTCAAATGTCACTCCTTTATTAAGCATTCCTAACACTCTCTTCTACCCCCTAGTCCATCTCCACCTCTCCCATTGCTCATGGGATCGATTCAAACTTCTTAATATAGCCCTCAAGGCCCTATATAATGATTGAATTCAACCCACCTTGCCAAACTCATCTTTCATTACTACACATGGCACCTGGGGTAACTGATCTTCTTTAAACTGCTCCAACATACCCCAGTCTCACCTTTATCGCTTTGCACATACTATTCCTATACTTCTTCCCTCTCTCTTTACCTGGTTCATTTGCATTTGTTCTTTGAAGTCCCAGCTCATATCTTTTTCCTCCAGGAAGAAACAACTTTCAAGGCTGGGTTTGGGTATCTTCCATTTGTGCCAATGCCTTTCCCTATACTTTGCTCCTTAGAGCACTTATCACTTTGTGCTGTCAGGGCCTTTGCCTCGATCTCCTGGCCTGGACTGCAAGCTCTTTGAGGGCAAGACACCTTTCTGTCATTCATTCATGTGTGTATGCTAGTCCTATCTTAACTTGTAGTTAAATACACTTGCATCCCTGCAATTGAATGCAGCTGAAGAAAAGCACACAGCCACCTACTCTGGTCTCACTTTAATTCATGGCCATGAACCAGAGATAGGCCCTTGAAGATCCCTGACAATACTGTCCCTCCCTAGTTTATTCTATTCACTCACCTACTCTCCTTGATGACTGCTTCACACCTTTCTTCTTAAACCTCTCACACTCCACCCCCACACTCTCAGCTGATGACTTTGTTTTCTACTTCACTGAGAAAACTAAAATCAGAAGAGGATTTCCAGACTCCCACCACATTTATGTACCTATCATCATCCATCCACACTAACTTTGCCTTTCCTGCTGTTACTAAAGATGAACTATACATGGTCCTAGATTCAAACCTTCTATTTGTGAACCAGATCTTACCCCTCCTCTACTCCAGAAAATCATTCCAACAATCTCACCTCACACTCCAACAGCATTCCTTTTCCTCTCTCACCCAAATTGTTCCCACAAGCAGGTAAACATACTGTTTACCTCATATTAAAGAACAACAGTAAAGAAAAACAATAAAGTTTTGAGAAGGTGAAGAAGTCCTGGAGATGGATGGTGGTGATGGTTACATGTGAATATAATTTACGCCACTAAGTGTACTCTGAAAAATGGTTAAAATGATCATTTTTTGTGGCTTTTAGCACAATAAAATAAGAAAATAAAAACCCTCCTGATTCCACTCCCCCTACCAGCTACCTCCCTGTTACAGTTTCCCCCTGCACTGAATTTGCAATAAATTCCTTCTCTTTCATTTTCTGTTAAAGCCACTCAAATAAAGCTCTAACCTCCATCACTACACTAAAACTGCTAGTCAAGATCCTCGTTGACATGCACATTGCCAAACCCCATGGTGAATTCTCACTCCGCATCTTCATTGACTGATCAGTAGCATTGGAAGCAATCCATCTCTCCCCACCAACATGGTGCATTTTCCTCTCTTGGCTTCAAGATCACCACACTCACTTGGCTTTCTTCCTGTCTCACTGGTCACTTCTCAGTCTTCTTTGCTGACTCCTTCCTTCCCCGTCACTTCTTCTTTTTTTTTTTTTTTTTTTGCCACACCACATGGTATGTGAGATCTTAGTTCCCAGCCAGGGATCAAACTCACATCCTCTGCAGTGGAAGCACAAAGTCTTAACCACTGGACTGCCAGGGAAGCCCCTCCTCCTAACGTCTTACCACTGTAGTGTTCAGGACTCACTTTGGTCCTTGCTCTTCCTTTCTGCTCTACCCATATTCACTCCTCTGTGATCTCATTGGGAAAGACTAGAGATCTCTTCAAGAAAATTAGAGATACTAAGGGAACATCTCATGTAAAGATGGGCATAATAAAGGACAGAAGTGGTAAAACAGAAGCAGAAGATATTAAGAAGAGGTGGAAAGAATACACAGAAGAACTGTGCAAAAAAGATCTTAATGACCCAGATAACCATGATGGTATGATCACTCACCTAGAGCCAGACATCCTGGAATGTGAAGTCAAGTGGGCCTTAGGAAGCATCACCATGAATAAAGCTAGGGGAGGTGATGGAATTCCAGCTGAGCTGTTTCAAAGCCTAAAAGATGATGCTATGAAAGTGCTGCACTCAATATGTCAGCAAATTTGGAAAACTCAGCAGTGGCTACAAGACTGGAAAAGGTCAATTTTCATTCCAATCCTAAAGAAAGACAATGCACAATTGCACTATCTCACACACTAGCAAAGTAATGCTCCAAGTTAGGCTTCAACAGTACATGAACTGAGAACTTCCAGATGTTCAAGCTGGATTTAGAAAAAGCAGAGGAACCAGAGATCAAATTGCCAACATCCGTTGGATCACAGAAAAAGCAAGAGAATTCCAGAAAAACATTTACTTCTGCTTTATTGACTCTGCTAAAGCCTTTGACTGTGTGGATTACAACAAACTGTGGAAAATTCTTAAAGTGATGGAAATACCAAACCACTTTACCTGCCTCTTGAGAAATCTGTATGCAGGACAAGAAGCAACAGTTAGAACTGGACATGAAACAATAGACTGGTTCTAAATTAGGAAAGAAGTATGTCAAGGCTACAAACTGTCACCTTGCTTATTGAACTTATATGCAGAGTACATTATGCAAAATGCTGGACTGGATAAAGCACAAGCTGGAATCAAGATTTCTGGGAGAAATAAAAGTAACCTCAGATATACAGATGACACCATCTTTATGGCAGAAAGTGAACAGGAATTAAAGAGCCTCTTGATTAAAGTGAAAGAGGACAGTGAAGAAGCTGGCTTAAAACTCAATACTGAAAAAACTAAGATCATGGCATCCTGTCCCATCACTTTGTGGCAAATAGATGGGGAAACAATGGAAACAGTGACAAACTATCTTTTTTGGGCTCCAAAATCACTGCAGATGGTGACTGCAGCCATGAAATTCAAAGATGCTTGCTCCTTGGAAGAAAAGCTATGACCAACCTAGACAACATATTAAAAAACAGAGACATTACTTTGCCAACAAAGGTCTGTCTAGTCAAAACTATGGTTTTTCCAGTAGTCATGTATGGATGTGAGAGTTGGACCATAAAGAAAACTGAGTGCTGAAGAATTGATGCTTTTGAACTGTGGTGTTGGAGAAGACCCTTTAGAGTCCCTTGGACTGCAAGGAGATCAAACCAGTCAATTCTAAAGGAAATCAGTCCTGAATATTCTTAGGAAGGACTGATGCTGAAGCTGAAGCTCCGATACTTTGGCCACCTGATGTGAAGAACTGCCTCATTGGAAAGATCCTAATGCTGGGAAAGGTTGAAGGCAGGAGAAGAAGGGGACAACAGAGGATGAGATGGTTGGATGGCATCACCAACTCGATGGACATGAGTTTGAGTAAGCTCTGGGAGTTGGTGATGGATGGGGGAGCCTGGCATGCTGCAGTCCATGGGGTCGCAAAGAGTCTGACATGACTGAGCAACTAATCTGAACTGAAGTAATACTACCTGTATAATTAGACGATTCCCATAGTTATACCTCCTGCCCAAATCTGACTCTCCACTTAACCCATGAAGAAGATCTAAACCTTATCTCCTCCTAAAGGTTGATCCACCCACAGTCTTCTCCAACTCAATGGTAATTATCACATTTCCAACTGCTCAGGTTAAAAGCTTAGAATCATTTTTCACTCCTCTTTTTCTCTCCCACCCTATATGCTATCCATCAGGAAATCCTTTGGGCTCTATCTTTTTAAAATATCCAGAATCCAAAAAAAAAAAAAAAATATCCAGAATCCAGCCTTTTCTCACCTCCTCCTTTACCTCTGCAATACTTCAAGCCACCACCATCTCTTACCTAGTCTGTAATGGCCTCCTTGTTCATTTCTCTCATCACCCTTGCTCCTGCAAGTCTATTCTCAACACAACAGAATTTGTGATCCCTTTCAAATATATGTCAGATAATAACATTCCTCTACTCAAAACACTTCAGTAGATCCTTTTTTTCACAGAAAGAAAAAGCCAAATCTTCACAATGGCCTACGAGGCCCTACATGATCTGACACCCATTGCTTCTCTAACCTCAGTTCATTCCATTTCAGACATATGGGCCTTTTTGCTGTTCCCCAAACACGCCAGGCATGCATCCACCTGAGGTGGAATTCCGTCTGTGTGAAATTCCTCTCCCCAGGCTATCCATATGTTTAACTTCCTCACCTCCTTCAAGTCTCTGCTCTTACATCACTTTGTAAATTAGGTCTGTCAAAACCACCCTGTATAAATTGTAAACCACACCCCCCTGTACCCCTTTCACCCCTTTCCATCCTTTTTTCCTTTTCATAGTATATACCACTTCTAAACACTACTTAATTTACTTATTTTTTATGTACATTCCACATTATTAATTTCAACCAATAGAAAACTAATTCCACAAGGGCAGAGACTTTTGTTTGTTCAATATTCCAAGCACCTAGAAGAAGTCTTGATATACAGGGGGAATTCTGATATTGTTGAAGGAATAAATGAATAAGCCCAGCACAATACCTAGAGCATAATAGATGACTACCAAATATTCAATAAATGAGTGAATGAATAAATGAATGGTCTATCTATCACTAAGCTGTGAGCTTTCCATGGGCAGAGAAATGACTTATTCATCTTTGTTTCCTCATTACCCAGGACAGTAATGGAGATTCAATAAGTGGTGGTTAAAAAAAAAAAACCTGAACATGAGTGAGGTGAGACTGGAAATGTGAGGTGCCAGCATGCTGAGGTTCATACGCTAAGTATCCTATTTCTTCCATGGCCACTCCCAGGTTGGTGTGTTCCACTTCTGCATCTTTCAGGACATAATTCTCAATGACTAGGATGAAGAGATCAAGTAAATGTGATAGAGGAAGGGCCACCTTACTGAAGAAGGGCTTCCTTGTAGGTCCTAACTAAGACATCACCATTGGACCACTCACGAAGGTTGGGCGCACTGTGAGTCCATAAGTGATGGATGCAAACCAGGTTCCTTCGACGTCAGGCTTCCAGGTCCCAAATTCTGATAATCTAGAAACTGGAAAATCAAGTTACTTCAACAAACACATGCCTTGTATTCCTCCTTTCAGGGCTCACATCTCAATAGGGAAGGGTGGCATCGGCTTCAGATACCTTTGCAACCCATCATTCATTTCTGACATGGGGAGGAGGGGGGTGAAATGATTCCTTATATACCATCGTAGGGTCGGCTGCTCCTACCTGCCACACCCTCCAGTCAAGAAGGAAGCAATCGACCTTCCAGAGCCCTGCTTGCTCTGGAGAACACAGAGGCAGAGGAGGCAGGAAGGGGGTGGTGCTGAAGGAGAGCTGGTGCCAACCTGGAAGTCAGGCGGGCGGAGTGAGGATTCTGCTCCTGCCTCATTCTATGACCTTGGGTGAGTGAGTTCACTCTCTGGGCCTTAGTTTCCTCATATTTAAAACTAAAAACTTGAGCCAGATAATCTATTTGCTTGTTATAAAAGTTTAAACTATTAATAACCACTCTAATTTGACCATTTGACAGGACGACATTATCTGCATATACCTCTGAGCAAATTCATCTTACTCTCCTCATCCTTAGCTCAGCTGTCATTTACTCATAAAACTAAACAATCCTGGTGCCAACTATGTGCCAGGCATTGTGCTTAGACCTGGGTGTACAGCTGTGAATATGACAGACACAGTCTCTGCCCTCAAGAGTCTATGGTCTAGCAGGGAGTAGATATTTGACCTCCAACGATGTTTCAGTCACTGCCATGAATAAATTTGAGAGAAAGTGGAAGTGACTGTGGTGGTGCTAGAGCTGGCAGATGTAGCAGAGTTATGTCTAGTCTGGGGTTTCAGAAAATCTTCCTGAAGGAAGTAACTTCTGAGCTGAGCTCAAGACAGACAGGAATGAACTAGAGGAAAAGAAAGGGCATTTGTGAGACAGAAAAGAGCACATACAGGTGCCCTGAGGAAGGAGTCGTATCTTGTCAAGGCCAGTGTGGCCCAAGTGCAGAGTGAGGACCAGATGGGCAGAGAAATGGGCTAGAAGTCTTGATATACAGGAGGAGCTTCAATATTGTTGAAGGAATGAATAAGCCCAGCACAATGGGCCATATAGGCAAAAGTGAGCCTACATAAGGCCTTACAAGAGAAATACGGTTTTTAATGACTTTTTAAAAAACTCATTATTATCATTGTTTTTTTGCCATATGGTACAGCATGCAGGATCTTAGTTCCTGACCAGGGATCAAATCCACATCCCTTGCATTGAAAGTGTGGAGTCTTAACCACTGGATCACCAGGGAAGTCCTAGATGTTGTCTTAAAATATGTTAAAGTTAGTGAAAGAGGCTGGAGCAGAGTAGGAACAGTGGAGTGAAATGTGATCAGACAGATGGAGAGAGCAGGATGAAAGCATACACCACCATATATAAAATAGATAGCCAGTGGGAATTTGCTCTGTGACTTAGGGAGCTCTGTGATAACTTAGAGGGGTGGGATAGGGTGGAAGGTGGGAGGGAGGGTCACAAGGGAGGGGATATATGTATACCTATGGCTGATTCATGTGGATGTATAGCAGAAACCAACACATTATTATAAAGCAATTATCCTTCAATTAAAAATAAAGAATTCTTTTTTTTTTAAAAAAAAGCTCACTATGTGGAGAACGAATTCTAAGGGGCACAAGTTAACACAAAAAAGCCAGTAATGAAGCAACTGCAGTGAAACAGGTGAAAAACGATCAGTATTTGATACGGGGGATATCAGTGGAAAAAACAGTTTAATTCAGGAGAGATTTAGGAGGAAAACATGATAAGATGAGAGGAGCTGTGAGGGGCAGGTTGATAAAGAAGAAAGTACCAAAATGCAACCTAAGTGGTTAAGTTAGGAAACACTATCAGAGGACGAAGTTTGGAAAGGGGGTGATACTATTAGTTCAATTTGGGATATGCTGAGTTTAAGACTGCTCTGAGATACCAAGTAGAGAAGATGAGTAAGAAGGTAAATATATAAATCTAGAGTTCAAAGGTCTCCAACTACAAAATTGAAGGTGTGAATTTGAGAGTCCTCATAGACACAATAAGTGAAGCCATAAAAACAGAATATGGAGACAGTGTAAGAGACATAAAGAAATAAGGGCTTCCCTGGTGGTCCAGTGGTTAAGAATCTGCCTTGCAATGAGGGGACAGTGGTTCAATCCCTGGTCCAGGAGGATCCCACATGCTGCAATGCAACTAAGCCTGTGTGCCACAACTATTGAGCCCATGCGCTAAAGCCCGTGAGCTGCAGCTACTGCAGCCTTTACACCCTAGAGCCTGTGCTCCACAGCAAGAGAAGCCTGTGTACCACAACTAGAGAATAGCCCCTGTTCATCCCGATCAGAGAAAGCCAGCACATAGCAACAAAGACCAGCATGGCACCCCACCCCCAAAAAAGGAAAGAAAGAAAACCAAGAATGGAGACTTGAGAAAACCTCACATTTAAAAACTGAATAGAGAAGAAAGAGCTAAAACATAAAAAATAAAAGTAAAAAAAAAAAAAGGAGAGAATACAAAGGAATGGCCAGAGACAGGAGGAAAATTAAGATTTTGACATCACGGTAGCCAAGGGAACAATATATTTCAAGAAGCCAGGATTAGTTAATCCTATTAAAGTGCTGACAGATGAACTTGGAACATTTTTGATGGAGGGGGTATTGGGGAAGAAGCCAAAGGGGGTGTGAGAGGCGAGGTCATGAAATAGAGACAAGATATTAACGTATAGACTGTTCTCGCCTCTGTGAAAGAGGAGAGAATGAAAGGCTGTAGTTGAAGAGGGGAGGTACTTGAATATGTTGAGAAACGGATAGAAAAGAAGACAGCAAAGTCAGCAAAGAAGACAGAGAAGTGACAGTGAAGAGAAAGAAAAGTCAACAGTATCAGGAGCCTGAGGAGGTGACAAGGGCTAGACTATAGGGCAGAGCTGGAGGACTGGCCTCAGATGACAAGACAGCTCCTCTGTGCATCAGAAGGAAGGGGGACAATGTTCATAGCTGCATTACTTACAACTGGCAAGGTATGAAGCAACATAAGTGTCCATCAGCAGATAAATGGATAAAGATGTGGGGTGTGTGTGTGTGTGTGTGTGTATAAAATGGAATACTAGATATATAGACATATAGATATATATAATGGACTATTACTCGAGCATTAAAAAAAGAATAAAATTTTGCCATTTGTAGCAACATGGATGGACTTGAAGGGCATTATGCTAAGTGAAATAAGTCAGACAGAGAAAGATAAATACTCTATTATATCACTTTTATGTGGAATATAAAAAAATAAAACAAAAAAGAGTCAGACTCACAGATACAGAGAACAAAATATTGGTTACCAGTGGGGAGAGGGAAGGGGAGGAGGGACAATACAAGGATAGGGAGGAAAGAATTATTATAGGATTATATGAAATCATGTGTGTGAAACTTCTGAAAAGTGTAAAGCACTATAGAATTCAAAGAATCATTCAATTAATAAAAGAAGAAGAAGGGAGGGGGAGAGGAAAAGAGAGTATGAAGGTCAGTGTATATTAATCCCTCCAAACACACAGTCATAAAGTCAGCTCTGCTAATGTTTTCCAGAGAAAACCTCAAAGTCTATAGGCCCTCATACTCTCGGTGAGCAGTGTAGATCACAGAAGCAAACAACCTCTGTGGGCCCCGTCTTGACACCTCATACAAATCACACTGCCTCCTCTGCCCTGCTCACAAGTCAGAACAAGGCCAAGTGGGAGCTGCTTCCAGCCCTGAGGTCCATGGGTGATGTGATAGGATCTCTGCAAGAAGGCCCAGGTGTAACCACATCAAACCTGGGGACATGACTGAAAACAGCAGTGAAGGAGAAGAGACATCACAAAGTGCCAGTCATGTCGACAAGGAATCAGATGGGTGTGTTAAGAGGGAAAAACAGCACCATTCTTTCATGCAGTGACTCTGGAAGGGGCAGATGCTACCCAGCTGCCTAGCAGACCAAGCTCTTATTTTGCACCCTGTGGTCCTTAGGGAGCTGCCTCCCATGTTACTGCCCAGGCACCTAACCTACCACTCCCCCAAGCCTGGAATCTAGAGGAGTTTCTCCAGCTCACTGTCCCATAACCATAACTGTGACTCTAGGACAAGAATTCAATCAGCATCTTTTAGCCCAAAGTGCAGAAACAGCACTAGGACACAAAGATTTAAGAGGACCAGTGCTTATCAAGGTCACGGGAAGGAGAAATCCAACACACAGAGGCTGCCAAATCCCTGGTTAGCACTTGACCCCTACAGATCAAAACCAACACTCCCCACCCTCTGCTATCCAGGTCCTGCTCCCCCAATCTGCTGTCTTTCCAACCCTTTGGATACTCCTTCCATGAACCATAGAGAGAATACTTGTTTACGGTGCCAGTGCTTCTAACAAAAGCTCTTTCCTCAGGGAAAATCAACACAAAAGCTTAATTCCACACGAAGAACTGTAGCAGGAACCTATTTAAGAATGCTGCCTCTTAAGTCCCTGTCACCCAGAGTCTCCAAAGCACTGGGAACAAGACAGAAGGAGAAGAAAAGGCAGGGAATCACGGGGAGGTGATAACTGACACTTAGCCGACTGTCTATAATAAGCAAATGACATAATAGAAATAAACACAGCTTTGGGGAGAGATGCTGCAAACGTGGCCCTAGCAGGTCCAGGGGCTCCGGGGAGTCACGCTGGGCTAGAAACCCGGTTATTTCTAGGGCACCAAGCAGCATCTGACCTGAATCAGGAGCCTCTGGAAGCAGGGGCCAGAGGGCCAATCAGAGGCTGAGAAATACAGCACAGCTCCAGCCAGGGGCCTTGGTCACCAGCCTACATCCAAGGTTGTGCATGCGTGCTCAGTTGTGTCTGAATCTTTGTGATTCAGACACATGGACTGTAGCCCACTAGGCTCTTCTGTCCGCGGAATTTTCCAGGCAAGAATACTGGAGTGGGTTGCCATTTCCTTCTTCAGGGGATCTTCCCAACCCAAGGATCAAACCTGAGTTTCCTACATTGGCAGGTGGATTCTTTACCACTGTGCCACCTGCGAAGCCCTTTTCCCAACCCAGGGATCGAACCCAGGTCTCCCCGCATTGCAGGTGGATTCTTCACCAGCTGAGCCACAAGTGAAGCCCAAGAATACTGGGGTGGGTAGCCTATCCCTTCTCCAGTGGATCTTCCCAACCCAGGAATCAAACTGGGGTCTCCTGCACTGCGGGCAGATTCTTTACCAACTGAGCTATCAGGGAAGCTCCCAAGTTTGGGCAGGGCAAAAAAAACAAACAAACCGAAAAACAGAATTCTTCAAAGAACTCCATCCAGTGAGGTCTTGAGTCTCCTCATCAGCCAGGAAAAAATGCCCAGGTAATCAGTAAGAGCAAGTAATCCCCTTATCGTTCTTCTTTGTTTCCAGAATGGCTCTGCCTAGAAGGCATGGCTCAGACGAGCATCATCACTTAGAACCAGTGCGGCCAGCTTGGAACACACCTCAGTGTTTCATTCCTAGATGTAGCATAGGGAAGGGAAAGTTCACTTTTGTAGGTTGTTGTGAGAGTCAGATGAAGTCATGTCTGCTTGGAAAATGTTAATGACTCTTCCTTACCCCTCTTTACCTGAGGATTTACATTCATAACCACACATTCTCAGTCTACATTCCCTGAACCTATAGCAGAGGACAAGGCTGAGGGGAGGTGGGGGTGGGGGAAGTGGCTCAGAAGGCTCTTTGCCATTCACCTTAAAAGATGGAAAGCCCAGGAACTTCTCTGGTGGTCCAGTGGTTAAGACTCAAGCTTCCACTGCAGCAGGTGCAGGTTCGACCCCTGGTTGGGGAACTAAGAGCCCACATGCTGCACCATGTAGCCAAGAAAAAAAAAGGTGGAAAGTCTACACTCAGATGCTCAAGAAGATATTGAAGTAAGAACTGGTATTAATAAAGAAGCTTAGAATTTGCAATTGAGTCCAAAGAGCTTTCAAAAGGTAAAAGAAAACAAGAATAGAATTTATTTTAAAGAGAAGCTTCACAGACAGTGTACTGGTCATCCTGTCAGTTAAAGGGTTTATGTTAGACGTTTGTAAGACAGGGATAGGAGATCCAGCTCCCCACCTTCTAACACCCCAGGGTCCAAGACAGTCAAATCCAGGGTAATATAAAGTATCCATGAACCAAAACGCATCTTGCCTTCCACTTCTAGGTAGAAGCAGAAAATGACAACAAAATTGTCACTAGAGATTTTCTCTTTAATCAACAGGCAGGATAGGTCCTAAGATCAGGACATATGTATTCAAACCAAACTTTTGCTTGCAGAGATCTGTGCAATGAGAAAAGATGATGACACATGACAAGATATTCAAGGACAGACAGCATTCTATAATTACTGAGACAGCAAAATGTCCCAATGTATTTTAGCAAGATCTTCTCTAGTAAAGGTTGAGAGAAAATAGTTTTTTATGTAGAAAAAAAATTTGTATAAGTGGTCCACCTAGTTCCCAGAAAAGAATTAGCTGGTTTCATCACATCTACTATGCCATCAGTTGTAAGGCATTGCCAAATTTCAGAGATGTTAATGTATGGAGTGGGGAGAAGTGCATCAGAGAGCCAATGAAACAGGATATACCTGCCGGAGGACATAGTCTATGTTGCAAATCATACTCCCACTTTGTGGCCTTGCCCTGTAAGTCCTTGGCAGAGGGACCATGAAGAGGTTATGCAAAAGGCACTCTCAGAGCATAAATCTTTAAGAGTTAGCAAACTGGTTAGTCATTGTAATAATAACAGCACACTCTGATATAGTACCTTGCAACCTCAAAGCACTTTCACAGACATTATTTCCTCTAAGCCTCACAATATCCCTGCTAGGAAAGAAAAGCAAATATCACTAACCTTCTTTTTCAGTTAAAAATAAAACAGATGCCCAAAGTTCAGTTGTCCTAAGGTCACAGATCTAGTAAGTGGCAAACTGAAGTTTAAAGCGACATTTCTCTCCTAGGAATGTGCTCTGTGTTATGAGATGAAGTCTGAGGTTAGGACCATTCCTGCATATTCACTGAAAAAGTCAAAGAGTAATATCTGACTTCTGTATTTTTAAGTTCCATCTCTACTCAACACTTGTCTTAAGAAAGATGCTTACATGGAAGAATGCAAAAAAAAAAAAAAAAAAAAAATTAAAAATAAACCCCCCAAAAAAAAAAAAAAAATGCTTAAAGGCCTAAGGTGGGGCTTCCCTAGTGGTCCAGTGGGTAAGAATCCACCTTGCAGTGCAGGGGACACCAGTTCAATTCCTGTTCCAGGAAGATCTCATATGCTGCAGAGCAACTAAGGCCATATGCCAAAACTACCAGGCTCCAGAGCCTGTGAGCTGCAACTAATAAGCCCACATGCCTAGAACCCATGCTTTGCAATGAAAAGTCACCTCAATGAGAAGCCTGAGCACCACAACAAAAAGTAGTCCCTGTTCACCTCAACTAGAGAAAGCCTGCACAAAGCAATGAAGACCCAGTGCAGTCAAAAATACATAAAAATATTTTTTAAAGGCCTAAGGGGTATGGAATACTATAATGGACCATGCTTTGACTCTCCACTGGGGGTCACCATCCATGATGTCTTGATCTAAGAGAGCAATCTCCACTACTCAGGTATCCCATCACAAGGGATTCCCTGAGATAATCATCTCTGCACCCATAACATGAGTGTGGTCTCGTGTCTTGTCAATTTCTCCTTTAGTCCAGGCAGAAGGGACCCAGGACTCCTGTCTTTATCTACTTAGAGAACAAAGACCATAACAACTTTATTTACCCCTGCCCAGGGCATGGTAGCAGGGGGACGTGGGGCTGGGAGACCGTTGAGCAAAGTCAGAATGGTCTCCCCATCCAGGAGAAGAACAACCACAGCCCACAAGCCAACAGGCCTTATTTTAGGAAATATTTAGGTTCATCCCCAAGTAAGAATAGCCTAGATATAGGTACACATAAAACAAATGGGCTCTCTCCTCAGCCCTCCACCCCTCCCTTCCTACAGTTTTCCATCCAAGAGTCCTCTACTTTTACAGCATCAGCTATGCACCCCTCAGCTGTGGACCTGGGATTCAACCTCTCCAGTCCGATCTTCTCACTTGGGCTCCAGACCTCCACCCAGGAAATGTCAGCATTCTCTGCTACTGTTTCTCCAACTCATGCTTTATGTTGCAACCTAACGAACCACTTCCCATCCTAGTTCAGGTCAAACAATTACTGAGCTACATCCTATGCCATGTGCTGATCCCAAAAGATGTTTTGAATTTTCTTTCTTCCACGACTTTATCCAGGCTTTTGTCTCTACCAGGAAAGACCTTCCTTCCCCTACCACCAACAACCAAAGTCCAACCCATCTCCCAAGCTCCTTCTCCTTTGAGTCTTTTCTCATGTCTCTAACCAGATATGTCTCTAAAAATATGGATTTATGATACATGTATTTATCCTCCCTATTATTTATGTGCTGCCCTCTCCTGTAGCACAGAATCTAGTATCCTTAACAACAATTTGACCATCTGCCATTCCCTCACTAGAACTTTACAAGCTCTTTGATGGTATATCCATGTCACACTCATTTTTACATTTCCTGCAAAGACTTCTGCACTAAGAAAGCACCCAATAAATGTTTGGCTTTCTATTGTCTATTGTATTTTCTAGTTGGGTCTCCCATAAACTGGAGGAAGCCTAGAATAATGGTCTGGATTCAAAATCCTGGCTCTGCCATTTATTTATAGCTTCATGACCTTGGGCAAGTTAGTTCAGCTCTCTTTATGCTTGCGTTTTCCCCTTTGTAATAAAGAGGATAATAACAGTATTTATTTCATATGGTTATTATGAGAACTAAATGAGTTAACATTTATAAAATGGTTAGCACAGTGCCAAGTACATCATAAGTGTCAAATAAGTGTTCATTAAGTAAATAAAATCACTACCAGACTCATCATTTTCCTCCATAAAATTACTTTTCCTCACAAGTTCTCCATTTTTGCTAATGGCACTATGATTTTCCCCAGCTTTCCAAGATTAAACCTTCACCCCTTTTATGCCTGCTACCCAGTCCCTCACCACATCTCACAGAGTCTGGGAGGAAACAGGATAATTTACCTGCCTCTTCTCCCAGGTTCCATGCTTCAAAGACTCTATAATTCTCTCCTTGATCTCTCAAGCATGTGTCTCTCCCCAGGTCCAGTCCACTCTGAATTGTGTAGACAAAGTATTTGCAAACATTCCTCTCTTCATATCATATCTCTGCACCAGTACCTACAATGGCACCATATCACCTCCAGACCCAAGTCCAAACTCCTCAGCCAGTTTCTGGAGACCCTCCTTAATCTAGTCCTGCCCTCCTGTACTAATCTTATCTCTCCTATGTCTCTATCACAGTAATCTCCTCATGGTTCTGGAAAGACTTCTTTCTTGTCTCTGCCTCTGCTCATATTGTTCTTTTGGCCTAGAAACCTTTCCCTTAGCCTCCTAAATCCCCCAAACCTATTCATTCTTCAAAACTAACCTTTAACCCTGGACTTCCCTGGTGGCAGAGTGGATAAGAGTCTGCTTGCCAATGCAAGGGGCACGGGTACACGGGTTTGGCTCCTGGTCTGGGGAGATTCTGCATGCCACGGAACAACCAAGCTTGTGCACCACAAATACTCATCTCACGTGCAGCAACTGCTGAAGCCTATGCCGAGAGCCTGTGCTCTGCAACAAGGGAAGTCACTGCAACGAGAAGCCTGGCTACCACAACAGAGTAGCCCCCCACTCACTACAACTAAAGAAAGCCTGCACAAAGCAAGGAAGACCTAGTGGCAAAAAATAAATAAAATAAAATAAAATGCTGATTAAACAAATTAACCTTTAGATCCAACACTATTCCTAGAAAATTTCAGCCCTCATTGATCTGATTGAATCATCTTTGAATTCTACGATCTATTTCCTCTTTTTTAATTATTATATACCTTTTGCTTTACATCATTTGTTATTGATTCATGTAAATCTGATATTCCCAACTAGACTGTAAACCTCTCCAGAACAAGATACATGACTACTAGACGTCCCCAGCATCCTTCAAAGAAAAGAACAATGGAGGAGCTAAAAATACAGATCTATCAGTCAACATTTGATGATGAACTTGCCTCTCCCTTTCTTTGGGAGGCAGGGAGAGGAAAAGAGTGGGACCATTTACCCATCCAGCTGATCCTATGTGCTGTGTTCACAGATGGTGCGGGCAACCCGACCTGGGGAATTTGCTATAGCCAAAAACCCTGCTCTCTCTGTTGACAAACGCCAACAATCACTGTAATCTAGGCTGCCATAGGTTTCACCCAGCCCTGTAGCAAAATCGGTTTCTTGGGGATATGAAGAGACCAAGCAGGCTAGCTCTCTGATCTATGGCATGGAGGGAGGTCACCTTGAGCCAGCCCCACCACAAATGGGAAGGCACAGAGTGTCCAGGGCAAGTCAAAGCTCAAGAAGATGCAAAACCCGCATTCCTGAGACCCCTGTCAACTGCATCTATTCCTGGCCTGGAATCCTGCCACCAGAGCCCAACAACCCCGCTCCCTCAAGACTCTTGAGACTCCCCAAGAGAAATCCACAGGTGGGCAAGGGCAGACAGAAGATGTGGCTCTGCTCCCACTGTCTAGAGACAGTGGCCCAAAGTTGTAGTTTAATTTCTGTTTTCCTAGCATCTGGCCCTGAGGGCCATTAACAGAGTAAGACAGTTTCATCCCTGAGCCAGCTGTCTTAATTTAGGAGGGACACTCCCCATTTTTTGATCAACTATTCATCATTTTTCCCATTCTCCCTCCTTTGTGGATTTCAAAGGCAGGAAGAGGTCAGGCCTCATCATCTTCCTAAATTGCCCTAACCCCTCCCATCTAATTACCACAATCATAGACTTGGGGAGGCTGTTTGCATTTGATACTCAGAATGGAATATAGGGCAAGTCCAGCTTTAAGAAAGCAATTTCACACTCCAGGCATCCATACGGTCCCGCAGCCCAGGATTTGCTAAAATTTTCAAAGTAAAACTATAAACCCAGACAGGCTCTATTTTGAGGGCATGACTTACCCAGTTGGCTTGAAACACTCTTTCCACCCCACTTCTCACAGCTGAAGAAGAAAGCCCCATTTGTCAGCTCAAAACAAAGCCCAGGGCATAAGAACAGCCTGCACAAGGTCATACAGAAAGCTGTGGGCTGAGACTGAACCGGGGAGGCTGATTTCCAGGAAGGACGCTCATCATTTGAAAACAAAACAACAAAAACACCTGACAAAGCCTGAATAGTCTCCTCTTCCTTAACTAGGGACACTGCCCAGATTCTCCTCCTGACCACCTAAAAGAAGCTCCCGTCACTTTTGACTGCTTGATTCAGATTGAAATTCTGCCACCCACTTGTCCCTAGTCACCTTGTCTACATCCTTAAGTCCTAATAGCTCCTACTCTTCTGTGGCAAAGCAGAAAGCTCTGGGTACAAAGAGGACCCTGGATAAATGACTTGCCTTCTCTTAACTTGAGCTAACTTTGAACCAGCTCTCCTGGCCATGCTCCTTGGGTATAGCACATGTAGGTACTTAGAATCACATAGGAGTAGAAATAATTTCTTCACTCATTTCCCCCTCAATTAATATTTATTGAACTCCTATAGCATGCCAAGAACCATGAAGGCAATAAGGATACAGTGATACACAAAACAGTCAAATTCTTCTATCCCTGGATAATCTTCCTAAGATACTTCCCATAGAGATTAATAAAACCCAGACTCCAATCCATTCATCAGAAATTTGATAATTTTTGTTATAAACAGCAGCAATGATGATGGTGTATGAATCCAATGTAGCACTTTGTAACTAAACCAGCCCTCTCATTATCATTTGAAGTGGCTGCCTCAGTTTACCACGTTCATACCTCTACCAACATATTATATACTTAGACCAATCTCCTTCCATGCACCAGATGTTTCTTCCTAATTGCCAGTTCTAATCCCAAGGTAAGATCCATTCTCTTAAGTCACCAAGCAGTTATTAGTCAGTAAATTATATAAATCACCAAAAAATAAGTGAGATAAAGCCTTTGTTACAGTTCCATATTGTACTCAAGAAGCTCACTGTCTAGAGGACCTTATACTCATACCCTTTCCGCAACCAATTACGCTAAGCAGTAGGACAGACCTATGCTATCCTATGCTATTATGATCACAGAAGGAGTATGAACTGCTGCAGAAACATGCCACGGTCCATTTGGACTGAGGGGATCAGAAATGAGACCTGAGCTCAACCTTGAGGAAGCAGGAGGTTAGCAACTGACAGAGAAGGAAAGGAAGAGCATACCACACCAGAAAACAAAATGTGCAAAAGCACCAAGGAAGAGAAATGTAAGAGGTGTTCAAAATTTTCAAAATAGTACATTCTGGCTATAGCAAAGAGTAAGTGTGGAAAAGTGGGCTAAAGGCTTAATGGCAGGTAGAGGTTAATTGTGGAAGGAGTTTTCTCCTTATTCTATAGATAAGAGGAAGCTACTGAAGATTTCTGGGTTGGACAGTGAGAATTACTTTGTTTTAGAAAACAAATTCCATCAATAGATGGAAGAGACCAGAGATTCTAAAAATTGGAAATTCCATTTAGCAGCCACTGTGGCAGCCTAAGTGAGATTTAAGTACCCACCTAGAGCCTCCTGAATGAAAAGAATTAGATTGAAGATACCTGCAATAGTAAAAATTGTCACCACTTGACAGTGCGTTATACACAGAGGATGGAAAGGAACAAAAGATGATTTTGTGGATTCATTTTTTTTTAAGATTTTTTTTTATGAGGACAATTTTTAAAGTCCTTATTGATTAATTATAATATTGCTTCTGTTTTATATTTTGGTTTTTTGGCTGTGAGGCATATGGGATATTAGCTTCCCGACCAGGGACCAAACCCACACCCTCTGCATTGAAAGGTGAACTATTAACCAACCACTGGACTGCCAGGGAAGTCCCAAGTTTGCAGTTTCTAATGACTTGGAAGAGTAGACGGATTGTTGTTATCTAAGACAGGAGTGTCCTAGACAGAACAGGATATTGTAAGGAGACTATAATGAGTTTAATTTGAGATGTGAATTGTATCCTTTGTTAAGACCTCAGAAAGGTCAAAGGCAATGCCTCAAAGAATCTCTGGGACTTGTTTCTGAGACCAGTCCCTTTCCATTAAAGAACAGTGACTCCTTTAGCCTGAAGAAGAGTGTCCCACAGCAGCCTACAGGAAGCTCACAGTAGAGAAGAACTTCTCTTGATAAGATTTGTAGGTATGGCTTTTGTCTAATGTAAAGAAACTTGAAAAGATTCATAAGCAAACCACAGATTTTTAAAAAGAAGTATACTATAGGAATGCCACCAGCTTGGACTTAAAGGGACCAAACAGAGCAAAATGAAAAGCTTTTGGGCCCCAAAATATCTACAAGTAGGAATCAAGCTGAGTGTACTGTTCAAATTTTTATTTTCTATGTAATATGATGTTTTGACATCTTAAAAAACCATTTCCGGCTGGAGAGGGATTGCCCCTTCTAGGGCTACCCAATTCTTAGAAACAGCAAAGGACTCAGCCAGGAGCATGCCTTTGATGTGTAAACTAACCAGCCCAGAGCCCTGCCTCCTCCATCTGCCCTTTAATCATCCCAGGGCCAGGTACCAGGAAACCAAGGACCACCCCTATAACTTAGAGCCCAACAAAATCATTCAAACTAGCCAATGCTAATCTGTTCACCCTGCCCTGACTTCTACTCTCCAAGGAAACTCCCAATAAATTTCAACTTAATGTTTTGCTCTCTTTCCAGTCTTCTGCCACCTGACCAAAACTTGGTACTTCCCCTGTGACCCTGTGTGGCATGCAGTGATCCCCATCTCTAGGAGCAATGAGTACAGTAAACTTGTTTTTTTGTGTGCCTCTCCTAAGTCTCCTCCTCTTTTGGACACATTTGACTAGATACCACCTAAAAGAATATGGAACTGAGAAAACTGCCTAGCTGCAAACACAGACCACATTTTATGGAAAAGGACGGATAATTAGAGGGCAACACCATGAGCCCATTGGGTAAATCCAAGAGCAGTGGACACTCATCCCCAGGCAACAGGACTGAGCCCTACTTGTGTGCCAGGCTGGATTTCAGGACCACGACTGCTGGTTCTGCTCTTTCTAAATGAGAACATCTACCCAGATAGAAGACTAAGGAGACATAACAACTAAATGTGATGTGGGATCCTAGACTGGATCCTGTATCAAGTAAAGGCCATTAATAAGACAACTGGCAATTTTTCAACAAGATCTAGAGATGAGTTAATAATATTACATCAATAGTACTAATTTTCTGGTTTTGATCATTTTATAGCTGTCTAATTTGGGGAAGTTGAGGAAAGAGGATCCTTTATATTTTTGTAACTTTCTTATAGATTAATTTACTTTCAATTTCAAAATTTTAAGTAAAAAATAAAGTCATTTAAAAACATTCAAGTATTACTAGATTTTAAAAGAAGGCATCTGTAGCAGTTATCCTGTGTCTATACCAGCATTGTATTGGAGGGCAGATGATTTATCTCTTTAGTTGACAGTCTTCAGGCCAAGAGGAATAGCATTTGAATTGCTGTCCCCAAAGAACCTCATGAAAGGAGTCTCATCTGCACCCAGATCTAATTTGGATGATGAGACCCTGGCTCTTGAGCCTGAACTTGATGCCATATAGATGAGACTTTTTGAGGGAGGAGGGTCTCAGTGAGGATGAGTTTTGTTTTGTTTTAATAAGTAAGTATACTACGACAATGGACTGTGAATGCAATGGCCAGGATGAGCATATTTTTTACATGCAAGGAATATAAATAATTTGTGACCAGAGGGCAGACTGTAATGGTTTCAAAACATGTCCACAAATTCTTTGACAATCCTTCCATCAAGAGGTAAAGTCTAATTCTCCTCCCTTTGTATCTTGTCAAGCCTTGGTAAAGTCTCTTCCAAGAAACAGAATGTGGTAGAAGTGATACCAGTCACTTCTGAGGCTAGATCATAAACGACAATACAGCTTTTGCCTGGCAATCTCGTGGGATGCTCACTTACGGACCTGGCCACTGTGTTGTGAGGAAACCCAGGCAAGGTGGGTCCCTAGCCTCCATTCCCAGCTAAGCTCCCAGATGAGAACCAGCCAGCATCAGTTGCTAGACACGTCAGAGTGGAAAATGGGAAATGACCCAGTCTCACCTACTGTTTGATTGCTCAGCTACCATCTGACCAAAAACTACACGAAAGACACTAAACCTCCTAGCTGAGCCCAGTCAATTCCCAGAACTATGAGTAACAATAACAAATAAAGATTGCTATTTGAAGCCACTATATTTTAGGTTGGCTTGTTATGCTGCAATGGATAACTGAAACAACGTGCCATAGGCAGTTGGAAACTGGAACACGGACAAATTAAGGGACTTTTCCCAAGTTCACATTGCTGGGAAGGAAATATCAGTCTGAATCCAAAGCCATTCTCTCTCAACTAACAATAAACATGACAATAATAGTAATTGCAGCTTGTCTGCATTGAATGTTTTCAATCTAAGCAGCCACCAAACTAAGCACTTTACATAAAGTAAACTTTAAAGTAAAAGTAACTCACTGAATCCTTATCACAATACTATGAGATAGGTGTTAAAATTAGCCCCACTTTACAGTTGAGGAACCTGAGACACAAAATGGTCAATCAATTTGCCTAAGGTTATAAAGGGCTTCCCTTGCAGGTCAGATGGTAAAGAATCCACCTGCAATGCGGGAGACCTAGGTTTGATCCCTGGGTTGGGAAGATCCCCTGGAGGAGGGCATAGCAACCCATTGCAGTATTTTTGCCTGGAGAATCCTCATGAACAGAGAAGCCTGGCGGGGTTCCACAGGCGATAGTCCATGGGGTCACAAAGAGTAGGACACGATTAAGTGAGTAAGCACACACAAACACGTATATATAGATAATAAGTCATAGAGACAAGATTCACTCTTCACAGTTGGCTCCAAAACATGCAGCCTTAACCACTACACTATATGGAGCTGAAACTTCAAAATGGATTATGTAAATTGAGAAGAGAACCAAGGACAATCTGTTAGGAAACGTAACCTTTACAAAATGCTGAAAAGAAAAAAAGTCAGTGATGGAAGGATCTGAGAAGGAAGTGGGAGAGGAAAGAACCAAACATTAAATCTCCAAAATACTGGAGGAACCACAGCAGGATCCACAAATCAGCTTCAGTCCTTCCGGTTGAACAGTCGGACACAAATGAGCACACACGCATGTAGACAGAGCAGCACTACTAGCCCTTTCTACTCTTCCCCTTTCAGTGGCAATGCTCACCCCTACTCTGGAATTATGAGGCTGTTATTTAACTTCAGAGATGAGAAAAGTAAACTCTTGTACTTTCTTTAAAAAATATGGTTCATGACCTTGGCCCAGTGAAGACCATCAAACCCACTGGACATGTGTGCATGTGTGCTAAGTCACTAAGTTGTGTCTGACTCTTTGCGACCCCATGGACTGTACCCTGCCAGGCTCCTCTATCCATGGAATTTTCCAGGGAAGAAACTTGAGTGGGTTGCCATTTCCTACTCCAGGGGATCTTCCCAACCCGGGTATTTTACCCCATCCCCTACATTGGCAGGTGGATCCATCACCAGGGAAGTCCAAACCCACTGGGACCCTTTAACAGCTTGATGTTTTCTTCCAGATACAGCACAAAGTTTCAAGTGATGCCTTCACACAACTAATGTAAAACCAAATGCTTTAATTCTTACTTCTGTACCACAAGCTCTGGGCCTGGTGCAGACCCTTACACCAGAGGCCCTGAGGCTGTGACACCACAAAAGAAGCACCAAGTCTTTTGTGTGGGCAAAGGTAGAAGCTGGGGTAAAACTGGCCAAGGGGAAAACAGTACTCCCAAGGGAAACAGACTCGGCTCCAGCTCCCGTATGCCCTCTCAGTTAGCTGAGTACAAACCACGAACAGTGGAAACCTACTAAGAAACAAAGACAGCAAACTCCCAATCTGAGGGCCACCCACATGCCTCCCTTCACCCGACAAATTACATTCTTTCCCAGCAGCAAGGAGTGTCTCTCAGAGGTGGTTAAATCTTGCTCTGTCCAAAGTATTTTACGAGGCTCCACATCCTAGGATTTTCCCAGTATTGACCAGAATCACTTGGGCCGAGCCCCAGAGGTGCCATCTAAAAGGGTTTATTGTCAGTACTTGGCCAAGACAATTTAATCTAAATGTTACTAAGAGGCCAGTGAACGCTACTAGCCTATTTGGAGACAGCATTTTTTTTTGAAAATGAGACCTAAAAATATGGGAGAAGTTTTTCTTGGAAAACCCCCATATTTTGTCTAAAAGAACTGAACCTAAGAGAAATTTAGCCCAAGTTGTTAGGTATAGTTCCACCTGCACAGGTACCCATCTCTTGCCTTGTTCCTATTTTCCCACTAGGTCCATCAGACATAAAGTCCAAGGAAAAACTGGGAACTTTGTACTAGAGATTTCTGGAAACTTCTCTGCTTCTTGGCTGAGGGATGGCTGCTTCATTTATGACATAGCAAGTATGACAACAGGACTAAGTAGAAAGGCTACAGAAGGATGGGATATGGTGGGAGGGGTAGAGCACCAGGTAAGAGGGTCTCAGAAGTGAAACCCATCTAACAGACTGAAAAGGAAACCCTTCATGAGTGAGCAGACAGGCTGCCTTTGGAAGCCCCAGTGTCCTTTGAAGAAAACTCTTCATTTGTGGTCCTTGGTTTCACTCTGTAATAAATGAGTCATGTCATGGTGTGAGACTCCATTCTTCCTTTTAAAAACATTCTTCTCTTTCAAATTATTATGATTTTTCTCTGAAATACAATCAACCAATGACAATGTCGGGAAAGGTGCACTGGACGTGGCCCTGCTGTTTGTTTATTTCTCACTCAGAAACAGGAATTCAGACACAGCAGATCATCTACTTAATCCACCTGTTCTCTCCTGACTGCTAAATAAACTCTCTTCTCTAAAGCCATATAAAGTTACTCCAGAGAAGAGCCATCAACTGGGTAGTGCTTGTGAAATTCATTAGTGGCTTAAGCAATATGGTGAGGAGCTATACTGAGATTATGTGTATGACCACAGGCACTAGTGAAAAGGACTCTGACTTGAGGAAGCCGAGGGCCACAGCCTTCGACAAAGTGATGACTGAGAACCCTTAGGAGCCCTGAGCTGGAAAAGAACTTGCTTTAGAGAGGACCCTCCCACCCCCACCCAGTAATTTAGCCAAGCAGATGTGGCAGAAAATGCCTCATTTTAAGAAAATGGCGAAAGAATGAACATGCTAAAAGAGAGATGTGAAGAAACACTAGGCTTCTACTCCATACACTTTCAGGAAAAAAAAAATGATCCAAGAACTTGCACTGGCTTCCAAAAGCCCCCAAGCTGCCTAAAGGCAAAGAGGTACAACCACTCCCAATTTGTGATCTCAATTTACTACAATAAGATACCTCTTACTTCTTTAAGGTGTTCAGCCTGAAGCATGAACCAGTCAGAGTAACAGAATCCAACTGGCCATTTCAGTGAGAGACCAGGAGAGGGAATATCCAAAAAGCTCACATGGCAAGTAAAACTGAAGAGTTTTGCAGAATGCAAACTAACTAAAAGACAGGAATGAAACACAAGCAAAAATATTGACATGTATGAGGAAAACCATCTAGAGATAATTCTAAAACTCACGAACAGAGAATTACTCACAAGAAAATGAAGAAACTATGGACTATCAAGGGAAAAACAAAACCCTGAAACATAACAGAGCAGCAAAATTCTGCCTTTGATACAAATGTCCGAAGACGTTTTCTATAGTTAGTCTAGTCCCTTAGCCTGAGCTGACATTTGAGGAATCTCAAAATCTGTCTAGGACAAAGTGATTTGTGGTCTAAAGCAAAAGTCTAACTGCCCCCTTACTTAGCATTAGCCAGTAATCAAATATTTACAAAACCATATCTTAAGTTTCAGGCCCCAAAGATCTTATTATCAGGAGAAGGAGCTAAGACACTGACCCGTAACAAGATAATTAGCAGTCCATGGCATTAAATGATGTGTCATATAAGTGATACAGGCCATAAACACTAAAAGTCCAAGAATAAGAAAAAACAATACTTCTTGAGGTCAAGAATGTATGGCCAGTCTAGGATCTGAGGGGTAATAACACCCAACAGATATTTAGAGGAAGAACCCAAAGCAGAGTCTTTGTTCTAAAACATTTAAGGAGCAAAGCTTCATACTTTCAATGGGTTCCAATGGGTGCCATATATCAATTAATTAATTAAAATTAAACCCCACAAGCTCCCCAAATGCCACCTGTTACATGCCCACACCTATATCCTTCTGACCCAAGAGAGCCACCAGGCCCAGCCCAGCCCAGTGTAGAAACAAGGAAAGAAAGAGCATGAATGATTCAGCGTGAACCCATCCCCAACTCTGGAAACCCCCAAATCAAAGCAGAATGAATCAGGGACCTGCTTTCTTTGAAAGAAAAAAGGACGCTTTCAGCCATTTTCCAGGGACTTTCAGCAACTCCTCCTAACAACAATACAATGTAAGATATGACCTGCCGAAGTAAAAGAGCAGCCTGGCAGGACTCCTGAATGTGAACCTTTGGTTGACCCCACAAGCATGATGAAATTTTGAAAGGGTCATTTTGGAGTTTGAGTCTTAGTCCTCCCATTGGTGAAACAGAGAAAAGCAGTTTCTATCCATGGGTTTCTCAAAAAATTGACTACACAGACCCATGGACACACTAAAATTTGTAGCCTACTTGGGACCTCCATAGGACCAGCATTCATATCTTGGACTCTCATGGGCTTCCCTACAATGAGACCACAGACATAATACAGTTGTCACTAAAAATCTCTCCCCTTGTCTGCCTCCAGTCCTCCAGAACTTAGTATTTTCACTTACTAGTTGCTCACATTGGTCTGAATTAAGAAGATTTTGTTAATAACACTTATTGAGCAAGTGCTGCATTAATTATTTTACATGCATTATCTCATTTAATACTCATAGCAATCCTATTACGAGCAATCACAATCACCATTTATAGAAAACTAAGATACAGAATGTAATATGCCCAACATCACCCAGTCACAAAATGTTGAAGATGGTTTCTGAACTCAGGTTCACTTGGCTGTAGAGCACAAACTCTTAGTCATTACACTATATTTAGCAGACTTTTTCTTTTTTTAAAGAAGGGTATCTATGAAAAACCTTCAGCTAACATCATACTTAATAGTGAAAGTCTATAAATGTTTTCCCCCCAAAGAATAGGACAAGGATGTTCATTTTCATTGCACTTATTCAACATTATACTCGGCAGTTCCAGCCAGTGGAATAAGGCAAGAAAAAGAAATAAAGGCAAACAGATTAGAAAGGAAAAAGCAAAACTGTCTATTTTTTTCACTGACAATATAGTCATGTACACAGAAAAAAATCCTTAGTAAATCTAACCCCCCTCTAAAAAAAAGGGTTATTCAAATGAATAAGTGAATTTATTAAGGTCACAGGATACAAAGTCAATATTTTTAAAATTGTTTTTCTATATGCTAGCAATGAATAAGTGGAAAACAAAATCAAACAAAAATGCTATTTACAAAAGCATCCAGAAAACATGAAGCACTAAGGAATAAATTTAACAAAATATGTAAAAGACTCATTAACTGAAAACTACAACATATTACTGAGCTTTTAACCTAAGCCTTCAAGTACTACTTTCATAATTACAAATAAACTCATCAGTCTAGCACTCAAGGTGGGTGGAAATATCATCCTAATTTACCTCTCTAGATCCTTTGCCCATTTGTCCCTTTCTTCCTGGTTATTTTGTATACTACAAACATGCCCCTCTGCTACTGAGAATGCTATTCTGTTTATAGGAATTGATGTAATCAATCAGTTCATCTCTATCCATAAACCACCTCCACCTCATCTGTTTGACTCTTAAAATCCCATCTCAAACTACTTTTCAAAGAAACTTTAATCCTCTAATCAGATCTTTCTTTTATGACTCTTGCCTTCCTTCTAAAAGCACTATGTTGGTATATCTTATGGCATTTATCATATGCTAGATTGAATTACTATTACATCTTTGTACTTTTAGATTATAAGCTCCTTGGTGACAGGGACTGTGTCTGATGCAGCTCCCCTAAAGTACCTAGTTCTTTACACAGAGCACACATTCCAATACTTGTTGAAGCAAACACTTGAAAGATAGAAATGAAAGGAAGCTCGTTTAGTAATAATACAACCTCTAGGATACCAAATTGCATCACTGTCACAAATTAATGATGTCCTGACTTTCCCATGGGCTGCACCAGGTATTTAGCCATGTGGTAACCTTACTCTCATTTGATCCTAAGTAATGTTAGTTCAGCTTGGCTTCTGTTAGTTGGACCAACATCAAGATCAAGACCAAGTAAAACATACTAGCCTAAAGGACAAAGACAGATCCTCAGTCTGTACAAACAGACGAGGGAGGGAAGGAGGTGGGGAAGCCAAAGTCCTAAGTACAAGGCAGGAAACAAAGGAAAAAGAGAATCATTAAAGATTCTGTTTCAGAAAAGAGAATAAAAAGAAACCTGAACATCACATCTTGGGGGTCTGCGTTGCGAGTGGAATAAGGAAACTCTCTAGGATACCTGTGCCTCTGCTACTCTGGAAACATCTGCAAGGGCAAATGGAATGTTAACCACCTCCAGCCCCACCCCAGGAGGCAAGCAGCACAATCAGGTTCTGAGCTGAGGCACAGGGAATAGCTACAGGCTCTGTCCCAGAGAAGGTCCCTGGAGAGGCTGTTTGGATCTCACTGCATGTACAAAGCAGGAAGGGAATGTTACTGTAGAATGGAGCTTGCATGCCACATTCCGCCAGCAGCAACTAGCCAGAGCAAGAAGGCTCCTTAACTCAACCCCATTTCATAATCACCAAGAACATCACAGCTGATTAGCAGCAAAAGCTCTCAGTCGGTGTGACTCTCTGTCTTTTGATCCCAGGTTGGCAAAAGCTGCCCAGCTTATTGGTCTGGTACCCAGCTCTTGGTCTGGGTACAGCACATCCTCTTTCATGTCATACTAAAGCCTTTTAATCATCCTCCAGGTTTGCTTCAGTTCCTACAGGCTTGCTTGAAACGTTGCTCACCAAGATCATCCATGTGTACTGTTGTTTTTAAAGGAGTCTACTTGAATTTCACATGACAGTCATTTTTTCAAACTTGTCAATGTTTAATTCATCTACTGTCCCAATTTCCTAAAGAGTTCCCTATGTCATCTCTTGAAATTCAATGTACATATTCCAATAAGTAAGTGGGAAGGGTTAATTCACAGGAAACAAGACAAAAATCCCCATTTCACACACATCCATCTAAACTCAAAATTTGAAGGGAAATTCCTTTTACTTTTGGTGTAAATTATACTAACAGCACCTCAGATCCCGAAAAGAAAGTCCCAAGAACAAGTGTCAAAGACTACGCAGGGGAAAATTCACTGATACTGAGATCATAATTCCTTTTCCAAGTCAATGTTCAAAACTGCCATTTGCCACTAAGCCAATAGGCTTTAGAGGGTTAAGAATGCCCACTGTTTAGGTTTGCATCTTTGCTTTAACCCTACTTATCCAAATGGCAATTCTTTGATCCTCTGAAAATTTAACACTACATTCAAGTCAGTTACCTTAAACATACTTCAAAATTGTATTCAAGTGGCCAATTCCCTGTGGATTCCTACCAGCTGTACATGAATATGATCAAAATCAAATTCTTTGTCAGCAACTGAGGTCTTTGGCTTCTAAATGAGAATTAAAGCAATCAGGCACTGTGGAGTTTTCTCTTCCCATATATGGGATCATGTGATTTCCCACATGGGTGCTATTGTGAGATGACCTACCAAGAGTGTAAACAGCAGCAAGTGCTGTGTGAGTAGGGCTGCTGCCCTAAAACCCAGTGACAAACCTTTGCATCCTCCTTTGAGCATCTCCATTAAGACTCACTCCAAAATGCACCGTCATGGAAAACTTCTTAATGGCAAAGTATCTGAAAAATAAGTTGGTATTTTTATTCCTTACCCTAGGGTTATATTTGTAAGGCAGGATACTGGTTGAGATCTTGGATTAGGTTTAAAAAAAAAGTTATATATAAACTACTGGGGAAGAATTTACCATAATATTGACTTGATGAAAAAATTAACATTCTCCATCTGTTAAGAAAAAATACGAGATTACTTTGAAAAATATTTTGCTTTTAGGGAAATACACATTTAAAGAATATGTAACAATTGCCTAAGATCTGGGTAGCTGAGGACAGGGGTAAGAAGGAAACTGTTCACTGTATATTCTTGTGTGCTTTTTAAATTTTGAGCCATATGAAGGTTTTACATATTCAAAATATATATACAGTCTTATAAGGGAAAAGTTAATGACATGTTTGCTATTAGAAAATGAAACTAAAATATCCCAGATAATAAAAGATAGTTAAGAGCACCGGGACCAAGAAGAAGTTAGTCACCTACTTAGTTAATATACCACCCCCTGTAGCTCCCAGATCTTTTGTTAATTCAAGCTGATAGTTATTTTTGTTCAGACATGGGAGTTGCGGGAGATGATAAACTGCCCTCTAAAAAAGGTGGGGGGGGGGTCTTCTCCACAAATGTAGATTCTCCACAAATCCCATTAACACTAATCAGCATAATGATTAAGCACATTGCGGTTAAGTACTCTAGTTGATAACAACTCCTTCAGGAAAAAAGGTTCCCATAGCGACAGGTAAGGGCTTATCACCAAACTCAGCTTTCCAGCACCAGACTTTGGCGTCACAGATAGGAGAAATAAGACTGGTTTAAAAGTATTAATCTGGAGGACTGCTTTTTGAACTTCACTTGACTTCATCCATTCAAAAGACACTTAATGAGAATCCCTCTGTAAACCAGGGGCAGTATCAAACATTGAAGGGCAGGAAAGCTAGGAGAAAGACCTCAAAGATAAGATATGGTTCCTGCCCCAAGAATCCCGATCGGCTAAGAAACGCAGCCACTGAAAGAAATAATGACATTATAATGATAATTCTACCCTTAAATCTATAACCAAGCCTGTCCTCACTACTAGGACTGGTCAGTTTCTAATCTACTTTCACTTTCCCATCTTCTAGCTGCAGCACAGCTGGGTTTCCTGCTGGCTGGGGAAGAAAAGATTCTTTAAATAAACAGCATTTTAAAAATATGCACTTGCTTTTGCTATACTGAATTTTGTGGACCACCTTGCTCTAACATGTGAATATGAGTACCACGTTAATTTAAAGTATTCTAAAGAATATAAAAATCCCCAGGAATACACCTTTTCTATCTTTAACAACAAAGTACACTATACATTGGAAGAAAAAGCCAAATCAGAAAGTCCCAAAGGAAGAATGACCTTTCTTTAAAAAAAAAATTATATTTATTGCATCTATTCAATAATGAAACAATTTAAAAGCCATATACATACAGGAGAGCAACAAGAAAGGGTGTGATTAAGCCAAGATACATGCAACCATCATTAAAAATGCAGGACTGTTTGCAGAACAGGATGCTTTTATAGCATAGTACAGAATTTCTAATCCATGAGAGTCCTTTTCAAATCTTTTTCCTGTCCTTCCCTCAGAAGGCACAGAAAACACATCCATGTATGTAGTCTTCTGAGAAATGCAAAGATTTTACTCCACTCTTTACCACCAGAGGTAGTAATTTGGGATGAATGATCCACATTAGATCTATAAAAAAGGCCTCTAGCAAGTACTGCTATTCCAGGAGGACTTCACAGGCTTCAAGTCAACATTCATAGTTGTGCTAAAATTACCCACTTACAAAGACCTTCATCTCTTCATAGGGCATCTTGTCCCCAAGTCCTGGCCCACCAAAATACAGCTTTCTGAAAGATCTCCCTAGGGACCATACCTCCCAGAACCCAGACAGTTCAGAGCTGAAACTGGCTAAACAAAGTAACAATGCAACCACAGTTGCTCAATATAAGGGCCATCATGACAGTTTCCAGGTGCCAGTTTCCCTATTTTGCAATGCGCAGACTCTGCTCCAAGGAGAAAATGTTCCCAATGACCCTTTGGCCCAGAGGGCTTTCTTTAGACATAGAAAACAGAAAATGAATTTGTTAGTTATTTCCTGCTGAACACAAGGAAGGTGTTGTGGTTAGTTAAAAAGATTTGCTTCCTTATTTAATATACCATTACTAGTGCATGTTTTCTTTAAAAACATTGTAGAAAATAAGAAAATGCAGTTTATGCTCTTCTATCATATTATCACCAGTTCCACAAGTTTTTTCGAGAAAATGTCCTTTAATTTCTAATCCACTTAGATAAAGCTCCCCCCCCCCAAACTGATGTGTATCTATTTACCATCAATTCAAAGCAAAAATCTTTGTATTCTAATATGTTTACTCCCATACATGTTCCTGCCCCTTGATAATCTGTAATGTGAGGGCCTTCTCATTAGCAGTGCTTGCAGCCCTAAATTTATCTTCCTGAGAACTACATTACACATGCTATGTTTACGAGATGATCACAACCTAAAAGTGGGCTATATTTCTGACCCCTAGGTCTTTCATGATCTCCACATTCAACTATTAAGCTATTAAATACTCACTAAAACAAACAAGGTATAACTGAAGGAAGAAGGGGGAACAGAGGAGCAAGACAGGGGATGATGACCGCTGGGGCTTTGTGCACCAGACTGGGGATTAGGTGGTGATGCACACACTGCACACTCAGGAGCAACTCACTGAAAACCAAAACAGAAGCTGTCCTTGGACAAGGTTCAATAAATGTTTTTACTATCTATTTCTCGCTGCATAATACAATTCCACAGCTCCCCCAAGGAATCTCAGAAAAAAATAATCACTTAACAGAATAAAAAATTAGAAATTCTTAACTGGTCTCAACTTATCATAAAATGTTTCAGAGCATAAAACCAACATTAAAGAGTAGTCAACAATATTCCTCAGAACAATGTCAGAGAGATAAACTGCCGTTATCACCAAAAGTTTCTTTCTTCCTTATTAAGACACTGCAAGATTCTTCTGATTAAAGTGATCACAGTTTAACATAATACCTAGATATACTCCCACCACAAACTAAAATTTGTCTCCTGAAGGACAGGGGCAGGGAGGGGGTGGGGGATATGCGGTAGAAAGGAAGCTTCCAAAAGTCAAAGGCATTGATCTAGAAAGATGAGGGCAGCAAAACTTCCTGCGAGCTGTTACACATTCTTTGCTACTCAGAGTATTATTTACACTATTCAGAAGCAGTTGGCAGACTAGTAAATATACCAGCTTCTATGACAGACCAGGGTATCTATCACAGTTCAGTGACTGCACAGCTCAGACGCACACTGCAAACATCAAATTCAGCCTTAGCTGGGACAAAATGTAACCCCAATATGAATAAGCACAAGACAGGCTAACACCAAACACGCCACTCCAGCGACAATTTGGTTTGAAATAGCTTCCTGAGAAGTAATTACTGGATTCAGGGACAAGGAGGAAAAGATCTTAAACTGACATTTCTTTGACTTTTGACATGGGAGACTCCATTCCCAGCTGCACAGATTGACAGACTTCAGTGTTGTGTTTCTCATCACCTGCATTCCTGTGCAGCACCCAACATCAGGAAGATGAGATATGCAGTCGACACATCCTGCGTGGTAAGATGTCAGAGCTGAACTTCACAGCATTCAGGAGAAGTTACTCCATTTCACCCATCAGACCTAGGAAGATCTCCCAGAAACGGCCAAAAGAGCTGTCTGCTCACTAGTACTGGAGGTTAACAGCTGTGCAACCAGCTCAGCAAAGACAAGCAATCACGATGGAGGAAAAAACAAAACAAAACCCTGAACCACATGGGGGACAGAAAACAGTAGCAGAAAAAGTCCAACTCTGCCTGCGCCAGCGGTGTGGATGAGCTGAGCCCGAAGCCCCGGAGAGGAAGGAGGGGGCGGGGGCCATCATTCCCTAGGAGAACTTGTAAGCGGAGGCCTTCACAGCCTGGGAGTCTGCCCAGCTGCTCCTGCAGACCCTGCCAGCCTGGGCAAGGCAGGCCCTTGCGAGCAGAGCGGGCAAGGCCTCCGAGGGTCACTCCTGACTCACTGAGCTTCGGGCCAGCAACACGCGGACCTCTCCGTTTTTCCTGCCGCTACTGGGCTATGATGGCAGCTTTCCAGCCCCACATGCCATACATCAGCCGCAGATCCCTGCTGGCACAGGCCAGCGCGTCCCCCCGCCCCCCAGCCCTGGCACACTTCGAGCCTAATCTTCCTTCTCCCCAACATCAACCCCCTCACCCACCACGCCAAGCGCCCTGCCCAGCGGCGGCCCCACCACCCGTTCTCCCGCCACCCCCCTCCCCCTCACCAGCGGCCCCGGGCGCTGCCAGGCCCGGGCACCTGCAGATACCTCCCGCCCCACCCCCATCTTCCACCACCTCGCCCCTCCCCCCTTTCTCCAGCAGAGAGAGGGGGCAACTCACCGCAGTCAGTGCACAGGATCTTGCCCACCTCTTTCTTGAGGTTTTTGCCGTTGGTGTTGAGAGGGGCAAAGGCTGTCTTAAAGACCAAGGGCTGCTCCGTGGGCTCCAGGAAAAAGATGTAGCGCTGGTTCCTTTCGAGCGGCGCACAGGAGCCCACGCTGATCACCTGCTCGCGCTGCAGTCCCCCGCTCCGGAGCGGCCACTTGTCCAGCACCTTCACCAGCGCCACCCGACCCGAGGCGGGCGGCTCGCGGGTGCTGTTGGAGCTGGAGCCGCCGCCGGCCGGGGCCAGCCCCTGTACCTTGCCCTCCACCACCACGGGCGCCTTGTACGCCTGGTCCTGCACCGACTTGAGGCTAGGCGAGTAGCAGGCAAGCGACACACCGAAGAGCAGCATAGAGAAGCCGGGGGCCGGGTCGCGCCTCATGCCTCCGGCGGCTGCGGCTCGCGAGCGGGCGGCGGCTCTCCGGGCTGCGGGGCTGCGGGGCTGCGGCTGTCGCGGCGGCCGCGGCTTTGGGGGCGCAGCGGGACGAGAGATGCTGCTGCTGTTGATGTGGCGGCTGCTGCTCTTGCCGCTCTCGCCGCTGCTGCCGCTGCCGCTGCCGCTGCTGCTGCTGCTCCTCTCGCTGCTGCTGCTGTCGCTGTAGCTGCTGCACCGAGCCTTCTCCACTGGCGGCGGCGGCGGCGGCGGCGGCAGCGCTAAGCAGCAAACCTGCCGCATCTGGCCAGGCCATTTGGGGGGCTCCGCCGCTCCGCCGCCGCCGCCGCCGCCTTGGGAGGGGAAACCAGAGCCCGCTGGAAAACCGGAAACAGCGTAACGTTAGCGCCCAGTAGCCCTCCACCGGCGGCCCGGGGAGGTGGCCCAGCTAGGGCAGGGGGGCAGGCGGCGAGCGGGCCGAGATGCGCAGCGCGGAGCGGCGCAGCGCTCCCACCCTGCGCGCCGGGACCGGGAGGAGGATGCGGAGGATGGGACGTCCTCCCACTTGCTCTCTCGCGCCCCCTCTACCCCCGAACCGAGTGGGGAGCGCGGCTTCTGCAGGGGAAGCTTGGGACTGCACTGCTTTAGTGCCCAGCTTCAGGCCCCGCAGGGAAGCGGGAGGAATCGTGCTACCCTGTGCTTTGGGGATTTATGGGCACGACAGTGGGGGCAGTGCGTGAGCAGAGGGCGGAGTAGAGGTAGCAGATTTTGGTACCGTCCTATGAAGGTGGGTGTGGGACACAGGGTGTGCACTGCCTTTAGACTTCGGCTGTGGGAGCCAGGGAGAAGCCACGGCCGGGGTGACTGGCTTGCCTCCTGGGTTGTGTATTCCCTGCCCCTGCAGGACCCTAGGGGCCAGTCCCGAATTGAGCCCACGGGCTTGGTCCTCCACCGCCTGGTGAGTGGCTGGAGATTCGAGTCAGCTGGGGAGGATCCCAGCCCCGTCATTTGGGGGAAGAGTTGAGGCTACATGGAGTCTTGGCTAGGCGTTGGGGCCACCCAGCCAGGGGTGGTGGTTAAGAGAGGGTCCAGCCCCTAAGTCTCTGGGCTTTCTCCAGCAGCCAGGCAGAACCAGGCTGCATGCTACACAAGCTCATCACCTTCTTCTTCTTCTTCTTCTTTTTTTTTTTTTTTCCTTAAAGCTGCTCCCTAAGGAGGTGGGGGCTTCTTGGGAGCCAACGTGAGAACCAGAGATGGTCAGGGCCAGAGCTACCCCACAGGAAATGGTTTCTTTCTCAAAGATCGATGCTTACAAGAGGCAGGAGAGTTTGCTCCACTGAAGCCAGCATCTGATTTTAAAAAGCAAGTTAAGGATCCTTTCTCACTCTATCATTAAGGATCCGGAGAGTTTTTAATACCCAGCTTATGTCCTTGAAGGATACGGAGCTCAGGAATTCCAGTAAGGTCTTGGAGAATCTTATCCTCGACTGAGGACTGCAGGAAACCAGCTGAAGGTTGGAGGACGTCTGACTTGAGCTGGGAATGCTATTCTGGAAAGGGAGGAGGGAGCTAGAGCTTTTCCTCCTGGCTAAGAGACATCCCAAACTTAACATACTCAAAGCCAACATCATTATTTCTCCCACTCAGCTCCAAATTCCATGTAATTATTAAGGGAACCATTTTATACTTGGCCAGCCAACCTGGCGCAATAAGACCCTCAGTCTCATTTTATTATCCCTCATCCAATCAACCTTCAAATCCTTTGCCTCTACCATTTTAAAAACCCCTACCTTTTAAAAACCCCCTACCTTTAAAAAAAAAACAAACAAACCCAATTTATCTAGTTCCTTTGCAACTGTGTGAATACGTGAGGTGCAGGTGTTCCTCATCTCTTACCTGACCACCGCAAAGCCTTCTAACTGGTTTCCACACCTTTCACCTCATCACCCTCCTCCAGTCCTACCACTGCCAGAGTGATCTTCTAAAAATAAAATATAAGTATGATTTGGCCATGCCACTGCCCTCAGGAGTAAAGTTCAAACTCTCCAGCATGGCTCTTCATGGGTTCCTTCTACACAAGTCAGCTCAATCCTCTGGGAGCCAAGCCTCTACCCTAGCGATCCTCGGCACATTGTGCTGGTTCTGGGTGTGCTTCTGGACATGATGTCTCTTGTATCCAAGAAGTCACACCTCTGCCTTGTCCACCTGGAAAATTATTCTAGCTCCAAGGCCCAGCTTAGCAGTATGCCTCATCCCTCCCTCGCTATGTGTGTACCACCATCCCCAGCACCATACACACAAAAGAGGAAGTTAATCCCTTCCTCTTCTGCATTACCAAGTGCCATGTACATATTACTATTATGACAAAGACCTGTACTGTACTTCAAGCAGCTATTAATAGGTCTGCTTTAGACCCGTCAGGCTGAGCACCTTAATGGCAGGCACTATATCCTATTAGTCTTTGGATGCCAAAGGGGCCCCCAACATAGTGCCTGGCATAGAATAAAGATCAGCAAATCCTCAGAAGAAAGGAAGGTAGGAATTGAATGGAAACTCAGCTCTCTTAAAGGCATCAAGCCCATCTTGTTGGCCCCTTCAGTGTCTCCTTTTCTGTTTTCATCCATCATAGCTATAAGGAAGATTACTAACTCCACCCTTTCATTTTTTTCAATGGAAGAGAATCCCAGGGAGGAAAAGGGGATTACTCAAGATCACACACAGCCAAGATTGTACTCAATCTTCTGTTTCTGAAACCAGAGTAGTCAGAGTAGACCAGCGAAGAGCTTGCATTCTAGGGTCAAGCGGTGCTGGGTTTCATACCAATTTTGTACATTACTAATTTGGGCTTGACTCTATTTCCCTCTCTAGGGCTTAGCTTCTTTATTCATATCATAAGGATCATACTGAGGTCTGCCTCACAAATTGTTTTTTGTTCATTATGTACTTAATTCCATAAATATCTGGCAGAATGTCTCTTCTGTGCCAGGCACCAAAGCCTAGGACTGGTCAGTGGAAATACTGCAGTGAACAGAACTGACACTGTCCCCACTCCCAAAGCTCTTACTCCATCTGGGGAGACAACACTAAACAAGCAGGTGAATAGGTAACTGTCCTGATTGAAAAAAAAAAAAATAGGATGAGATGATAGGAAATGATGGATAGGGGGAGAGGATAGGTCTACTTGGATAAGGGAAGGTTTCTCTGAGGAGATAACATTTAAACTGGGATTAGAAGGATTTGAAGGATGTGGATTATGTGAGATAATAAGTGTAAAGTGCTTAGAACAATGTCTGGTGTAGAGTAAGGGCCAAAATTAATGCTGAATGTTATTGATATTTTACTTATACCAGTGTATAAGTAATCTCAGAGCTGAGACTCTCTATGTGGTATTTAGTTATTGCTCACTAGGACTTTCTGTATATTAAAGTACAATGAAATTTTGCAATACTAGATGCCAGTGTGATGAATAAAAATACATATTCACCTCTTTTTTTTCACATATCCATTTTCAAGTATAACATGACATGGTTAAGTATGCAGAAGATTGCAGCAGGTGAAGAAAAGTGGCAAGATATGCTATCATTTGGTCTTAAAGGACAAATAATTGAAAAAACATTAATAAAAGATAAATACATAGATATTTGTAGATTCTAGATTACCTTTGAGTGGACACAGCAGAAATGGAAACAGTAGTATTTTTCTGGAGAAGGGCAATGGAGGAATGGTGTGCAAGAAGAATACTTTTCATGATGTTCCCTTTTGTACCTTGTGAATTTTTTAACACATTCATATAACACCTATTTCAAAAAATGTTAGAGAGTGGATCTTCTAATCTTTTTTAGTTGTGCTGATTTTTTTGTCATGTATTTTCTCAATCAAAAGCTACTGAAAGTAGAACTATTATTATATGGAATTTCTTGAAAATTTTTTTAACTTTAAAATAAGATTCTGGTGCTTTAAAAAGGGGATTGGGAATTATTGCACTATAATCTTATCTTCTTTAGAATACAAAAATGTTCTGAGATCCCAACAGTCCACTAGAATTCCTGCAGCCACAGAGGGTGGAGACTTAGGCAGAGATTTCTAAAATGAAGAGATGTCCTTGTCCAGATTTCCCCAAGGTGTGGTGTGTGTGAGCTTTCAGAGTTAACATCAGCCATCTAGTAAAGAAGATCAGGGTGTCTGGTTTGCTAGGACAGCTCGATTCTCTTCTGGCTTTTCCTTAGGGATCAAAGTAAATTGGTACACAGTCTTCAAAAGTAAAGCTTGATATTCTGAACATGCTAGCTCTTCAGTGTAATTCAATAATTGCTTGTCAAAATAATAATAGCTACCATATTTAAATGCCCCCTGTGGGACTTCCCTGATGGTCCAGTGGCTAAGACCCTGAGCTCCCAATGCAGGGGGTCCAGGTTCCATCCATGCTCAGGGAACTAGATTCCATATGCCACAACTAAGAAATGGTGCAGCCAAATAAATGATCTTTTAATAAAATTTTTTTTAAATTTAAATGGCCCCCTGTATGTTAGGAACTTTGTGTTTCCTAAAGCCATGCCGCAACAACTTTGCATTTCAGAAACTGAAGAGATTTACAGAGGTTTCATAACTTGCCCAAGTGGTAAGCAGTGTTGGGATTTCCATTCAAGCTTTCTTTGTGTTTAACACCACCATGTCTCTCTGAGGAAAGGAGTCTTACAGCCTCCCTTTCACTGTCATCTGAGAGGTTGCCAGTTTCTCTAAAATACTTCTACCAATGTCAGACTATCTGAAATGTATGACACTGGAGAGCAGATGGTTTAAGCATCATTTAAAAAAAAAAAAGAGAAAAACTGAGACTCTGAGAGAACCTGTGACTGTCCCAGGATCACAAGCTATCAATAGGGCTAAGGTTTCTCACAAATGCAAGCTCACATTTTGAGGCTTTTTTTGGGGGGGGAGTTTTCTTGTTTTTTCTTCTGTACCTATTTTTCTTTATTGATATAATTGACAAAATTGTCATATATTTAAAGTGTACAATATGATACTATGATACATGTATACATTGTGAAAGGATTCCTACAATTTAGTTAATTAGCATTTCCATCACCTTTTATATCCCCCCCTTTTTTTATGAGAACATTAAGTTCTACTGTCTTAGCAAATTTCAACCATAGAATAATTATTAACTATAGTCACCATGGTATACATTATATCCTAAGAGCACATTCATTTTATAACTGAAAGTTTATACTCTTTCCTGCCAACCTCTCCCCGACTTCCCTCACTCCTCAGCCCCTGGCAGCCACCATTTTATTCTCTGTTTCTATGTTTTTTTGTTTGTTTGTTTGTTTTAGATTTCACACATAAATGATACCATGCAGTATTTGTCTTTCTCTGCCTGGCTTATTTTACTTAGCATAGTACCCTCCATGTTCATCCATGTTGTCACAAATGGCAGGATTTCTTTCTTTTTTCAGGCTGAATAATATTCCATTATATATATATTCCCATTATATATATATGTGTGATATATATTTATCACATTTATCCATTCACCCATTGATGGACACTTCAGTTGTTTCTGTACCTTGGCTACTGTGAATAATGCTGCAATGAACATGGGAGTTCAGGTATCTTTTGGAGAGAATGATTTTGTTTCCTATGGATCAAATTAATACTTTTGAATAGAACCGACAGAGAAATGGAAGGCAGACCTGTTCACTATACAGACTCCCCACAGACTTGTGAAAAAACTGGTTCATGGTAGCAGTGGGCTGTGTCACTACATAATAATCACTGAGAACAAAAACAGAAGTAGACAGAATGGTATAGACATACTGAATCCAAGATAGAACACCCACATGAAAAATTTGGCTTCTTCTCCCAGATCCCTCCCACACGAGATGGATTTCTTCCAGTTTTAGCCAATTCAGTGGCCAGAAAGGGCCACTGAACCAGTTTACATGACTTAGTACATCCAGGAGAACTGGGCCGTCAAGGTGATGAGTATGGCCTTTCTGGGGTCACTGGGGCCCACAAATCAAGCCAAATAATTTGCAGGACAGTCTCATTTTCTAAATAAAGATATTTTATAAACTTTTTTTCTCCTTTTGAGATCTGTTTTCTAAATTTGGCTTCCAGAGTCACTTTCAGGTTCTGTGTGGTTCATTTCTTTTCCTCCAAGGATTTCTAAACAAGGGACTAAATAGAAAACAGATATTGAAAATCTGAGGATATTAGCATTGAGAAGGAATCAATGTCATTGTAGCCCGATGGCCCCCTTTCACAGAGGAAGACATAGAGACCATGGGGACTCTTTGATTTGCTCGAGGTCACACAGCCCAGTTAGTGGCAGAAACAGCCCTAAAACCCTATTGCAAAATCCTGGCTCCACCCGTACTTGGGAGTTTGGGCAAGTCACTTCACCTTTCTATTCCTTACTGTCCGCCCCAAATAAAACCAGGATAATAATACCTCTAGGGGTTTTGTGAGGATTCAGTGACATGGTGCATGCAAGTATCTGGCTTCAAGTATCTGGCACAGTACCTGAAGCTCCAATACTTTGGCCACCTGATGCGAAGAGCCAACACATTGGAAAAGACGGTGATGCTGGGAAAGATTGAAGGCAAAAGGAGAAGAGGGCAACAGAGGATGAGATGGATAGATAGCATCACTGACTCGATGGATATGAGTTTGAGCAAACTGTGGGAAACAGTGAAGGACAGGGAAGCCTGGCATGCTGCAGTCTGTGGGTCGCAGAAGTCGGATACGACTTGGCGACTGAACAACAACCTGGCACAGAGTAACTGGCTAACTGTATGGGCAGTGGACTCAGGCTGCCTACATTCGAGTCCCAACCCTGCTACTTACTTTTCTTTCTTTTTAAATTAATTCTTGCCTGTGCTGGGTCTTCGCTGCTGCACACTCAAGCTTTCTCTAGTTGCGGCTCAGTAGTTGTGGTGCACAGGCTTAGTTGCTCCACAGTATCTGGGATCTTAGCTCCCAGACCAGGGATCGAACCTGTGTCCCCTACATTGGCAGGGGGATTTTTAACCACTGGACTACCAGGGAAATCTCATGCCACTTACTTAACTGGCATGTTGATCTAGTTACTTAACTTCTCTGGGTCTCAATGGTAAATGCCTAAAGTGATAATAGTTCCTACCTCATTAACATTGCTGTGAGTCTTATAGTCAAAAAAATCATATAGCAAATGTAAACATTGCTAAGAAAGTAAATCTGAACAGTTCTCATCATAAGAAAAAATGTTTTGTAACTTTGTGTGGTGACAGATGGTAACTAGACATTGTGGTGATCATTTCTCAATGTATACAAATGCCGAATTATGGTGTACACCTGAAGCTAATATAATGTCACATGTCAAGTATACATCAATTAAGAAATTGTTGCAAGTATTAAATAAAAGAGTATATGTAGCACACTTAGAATAATGCTTGCATGCTAAGTTGCTTCAGTTGAGTCCAACTCTTTTTGACTCTATGGGCTGTAGCCCGCCAGTCTCCTCCATCCACGGCTTCTCCAGGGAAGAATATTGGAGGGGGTTGCCATGACTTCCTCCAGAGGATCTACCCAAACCAGGGATCGAACCCACATTCTCCTGCATTAGCTAGGTAGGTTCTTTACCACTTGTGCTCCCTGGGAAGCCCTAGAATAATGCTTAGCACACATTAACTAGTATTAGTCAGACTAGAATAACCATTTTCTTACTTTCAGTAGCTGTACTTTACCCCAAATTCAAAAGTTTTAAAACCACTCATTTTCATATTTTTGAACGCATGCTAAAATTCTTAAACATAGAGCCTGATGTTCTACCACAATTATTTATTTATTTATTTAAAAGTCACATCATTGGTAGTCCCAGCTCCCAATCAAGAGAGGACATGATTCAATAATTTATAGCCTAGGGCTGCATCAGGAGTCCAAGGGTTTACACTCTCCAGTTTGCTGAAGAGGTCAGCAGCCCCTCTGTCTGCATTGTTCCATCTGGGATAATAATATTTATTTCTTTGCAAAGTGCTTTGAGACCTTTGAATGAAATGCGCTATGTGAGCACAAATTATTATCTCTTTTCCAGATATCAATTTTAGATTCAAATCCAGAAGCTCCCTAAAATAGACCACAGCATAAGCACAATCTGGACACAGATATATCTATCCTGTATATTTGTGATCAGATAATACGCTCGTGATTCACACCAGCATTTGTTTTCTTTTCTGCATCATAGCCTCTCTAATTTTGATTGAGAAAAAGTAAGATGTCTTTCAAACTGAATGTTTTTGCTGTTTAACAATCAAAGATTTTCCTCTCTGTTTTCCTGATTTGTGTATTTGGAGCTCTCTCCTGAGGTCAACAGGAACTCAGGTTGATTCAACTCTGGGGGCGTGAAGCAGGATGAGAAGAAATTAGCCTCTTACTCCCAAATCCTCAGGCTAGTGTACCTTTGAGTGTTCAGTTCAACCTTGTTTCTACCTCATAATTTCTAGTTCATGTGCATTCTTCATTTGCTTCCCAGACTCTTCCAATATCATCCAAGGTCAGAAATTTTAAGACTTCACTTTTCCTGAGTTTTCCTTAAAATTCACAAATTTATTTATTCTACCAAAAAGTATTTATGGAAAACTGACTATGCATACTGACCTAGATGCAAAGAAATAATACCCATTGTTGCTGCTAGAGTTAAGATCTAGGCAATATTAGAATCAGGATCTATTATCTGTTGAGCTAGCACCTACCTAGGCCTTCCCTAGACCCCTGTACTTCTCTTCTTTAATGTCATCCCTTTGCCTCTCAGGCTCAGTGTCCCACTGTTCACTCAGCTCTCCAAGTTCTGAGGGCATAGAGAGTAGACTTTGCAAATGCTAGGTCTTCGATATATTCTGAACATGAAAAACTCAATCACACTAATGGATTAATACCTACTAAGACCCAAGGCATAGCTCCTTAAGTTATGCCTTAGTTTCTAAATCATTCCATATTTTTCACCCCAAAAGGAATCTTTTTATTCCCCCAAATAGTTTTGTTAATTCGTTCTTTTCAAAAATCTATTTGATTAAATATTAATTTTGCAATATATCACTCAAAACTATTTTTCGTGTCTACTCTGGACCAAGCTTCATACCAGATGCTGAGAATGCAGATACAAATAAGACCCAAGAGGTTCCTGCTCTTAAAAAGCTTATACTCTTCAAGGGAGAGAGACACTAGAAAGGAAACAAATACAGAAAATATTTCTGTAAGAGAAAAAAAAAAGAGGAAGGAAGAAAGAGAGTTGTGGTATGCTTAGATTGAAAGCGACTAGGACAGAATACACTTGCAAGGATGGTCTCTCTAAGCAGGCAATATTTGAGCTGAGAACTTTAGGATGGAGAGAAGTCACCCACACAAAATTCTGGGAGCAGAGCATTTGAGGAAGGGCCTGAGGCAATAGCCAACTTGACATGATCGAAGTCTGGAAGGAAGGCCAATGAGGTTGGAGCTTGCTATAAGAAGGGGAAAGAGTAGCATGGCATGAGGTTAGAGAGATAAGTAAGGATCAGACTTATACTGGGCTTTCCCAGCTATGGTAGGTTGGATTTTATTCTAAGTACAATAAGAAGTCATGAACAACTTAAATAGAGGTATTTCATGATCTGATTTACATTTAAAAGAGATCATCCTGAGATATGAAGCAGAGACTGTATTGGGGAAAGAGTGGAACAAATTAGAGCAGTTATGAAGCTGTTACAGTGGTCTGGGTGGGAGATGACAGTGGTTTACACTGGGGTAACGGCAGTAAAGATGAAGAAAAATGGATGGAATTCAAAACTTATTTGAAGGTAGAACCAGAAAGACTTGTTGGAAGATTAGATGAAGTGGGTACACAAAATAGAGTGATCAAAGATGACTCAATTTTTGGTTTGAACAACTGGACAGATGGTGGCAGCATTGATCGAGACACAAAACTGCAGGGAATATAACAGGGCTGGAGAAAAGAGAAAATTTCATTTTTGACATATTAATATTGAGATCCCTTTAGACAGTCAAATGGAAATTCAATTATCAGCTGATATGTAAGTCTGGACTTCAAATGAGAGGTCAGATTTAGAAGTCTAAATTTGGGAGTCAACATACAGATGGAATTTAAAGCTATGGCACTAGATAAGATGATGAAAAGAGGAAGTTGATAGGGGCTAGTGTATTTTCCATAAAAAAGGGAAGTTGATAGATCTAGAAGAGCATGGCCCAATAAAATATATGTGATCTGCATATGTAATTTTTGAGTTTTCTAGTAGCCACATTAAAAAAGTAAAAAGAAACAGATAAAATTAATTTTAATAGTCCAATATATCTAAAATATTATTTCAACATGCACTCATTTAAAAATTATTAGATATTTTACATATATTTTCATGCCAAACTTTGAAACTTAGGGGGTATTTTATGCTTATAGCATGTCTCATTTCACACTAGTCACATTTCAGGTACTCAACAGCCACATGTGCATAGTGCAAGTTTAGAACTTAGCCCTGGGGCAACTCAACATTTAGAGGTTGAACAGAGGAGGAGACAGGAAAGAAGACTGAGATAATGGTGCCGTGGAAGTCAAGAGAAGAAAGTTGTTTTTTTCTTTTTTAAGAGACTGGTTAACTGTATCCAATGTTTATAAGAGTCTGAGTAAGATGAGAAAGAGCCAAAGAATTCAACAGCATGGAGGTCACTGATGACCTTGACTAAAGCTGTTTCAGTGGAGTGATGGCTTCCTGGAAGGAAGCCAGAATGGAGTCAGTGAAAGGTAAGGAAGTGGTGACAGCCAGTATAAACAACTTTTTCAAAAAGTTCTGCTGTGCAGACAAGCAGAAAAAATGGAGCACTAGTTGGAGGAGGATGTAGAGTCGAGGGAGGGTTTTTCTAAACCAGGAGATGCTAGAGCATACTTGTAAGCTAACAGGAATGTTCCAGTAAGAAGGAGGAAATTGTTCTGGGGGAAAAGGGGGTAACTGAAGAGGGAAGCCCTTCATAAGACAAAAGAGGATGAACATAACAGCATAAAAAGAGGGGCTGCTCTTGGACAGAAAAAGTGATTGTTCAATTATAACGGACATGAGTTAGAGCAAACTCCAGGAGATAATGAATGACAGGCAAGCCTGGCATGCTGCAGTCCATGGGGTTGCAAAGAGTCAGACACAACTTAGCAACTAAACAGCAACAAGAAGAAAAGCTATTACAATAGAATAGAATATGAATAACATATCAGAGTAGAGATATAGATTTTTTAAAATAGATCTGGGTAATAGGCAATTTCATTTTAATACAGAGCTGAAGCCATAAGCAAAAAAAAGATACATATATGCAAAATGCTAGCCAGTAAGAAAAAAGATAGTGTGTTGTAGAAGTGGAAAAGTGGGTAACTATATTCTTTTTCTTTTCATGATTAATATAAGTGAAGACTCTACTTTTTTCAGGGTCTGGATTATTGGTTGTCCACCCTCCAGGGTATCCTTTTCCCTGGATCAAGTTATCTGGGAAACCAGTTTAGTAATCACAAGGTCTCTTGATGATCAGAGTCCCAGGGCAAAGGTAATGGATAATCCTAGGTCATTTCATTCAAACTGTAAAAAGAGTTTGAGGAACCATCTCTGAAACATGTAACAAGCTACACACATTTGTCACATTCAGAGTCTCTCTATCCAGAATAATCTCGGAAACAAAGGATAAAATCTCCTGATCCAATTTGCGGGACAGTCTGCCTGAGGCCTATTTAATCTTATCCCTATTTGAAAGTCAAGGCCTCTTCCATGCCTTTAAGAGTTCTGAAAGACTTTTAAAGGTGAAATGTATCAGGCAGGGTCCCAAGCAAGAAATAACATTCTACTCAAAAGAGTTCACTGAAAATAATTTTTTAAAAGGCCTATTTACAAAGATGTGGGCAGTTCAGGACATAGCAAGTATGTAGAGGCAACCAGGGATGAACAAGAATTTGCTAAAATCTTCCCCTGCCTAGACAAGCAGGGGCAAGGTAGAGAAAGTGTTCTGGGAGCCCAGTGAATGCTGGAGCCATGTAGAAAAGGCTGTCAGGCAGCTACTGCAAGATCATAGCACCAAAGGAGGGAGAAAGAAGGGAGAAGAAATATCCTGATCTCTCTTTCTTCCTCTCTTCTTCCCACTCCTGTGCCAAGCTTCTGCTCAACCCATTTGAAGCCAGAGGGAAGGGGAACCCAGGTGATGTAACCCATAGAGGTCAGTGCTACATCATTCAAGCCAGGATAGGGAAGGATGGAGAATGAATCTAGGAATGGGAATGGGTCTGGGGCAAGCAGAGTGCAACTAGCACAGGAACATAAGATATCCTTACCTGAAACAATTAAAGAAACAACTGTTAGAAAAACATATCAACATTAGGAATATCAACTAAATAGGACTACCTGGAGATGGTGGTTTAGTCACTAAGATTCTTGAGACCAAATGGAGCCTGGAGGGCTCCTCTGTCCATGAAATTTCCTGGCAAGAATACCAGAGTGAGTTGCCATTTCCTTCTCCAGGGATCTTCCCAACCCAGAGATCAAACACACATCTCCTGCATTGCAGGCGCATTTTTTACCACTGAACCATCAGGGAGGCCCAAATAGGACCATGTATAGAGCACTAAGATGGGGAAGTAGATGGGGAAACAATGGAAACAGTGACAGACTTTATTTTGGGGGGCTTCAAAATCACTGCAGATGATGACTGCAGCCATGAAATTAAGACAGTTGCTCCTTGGAAGAAAAGTTATGACCAACCTGGGCAGCATATTAAAAAACAGAGACATTACTTTGCTAACAAAGGTCCATCTAGTCAAAGCTATGGCTTTTCCAGTAGTCATATATGGATGTGAGAGTTGGATTATAAAGAAAGCTGAACACCAAAGAATTAATGCTTCTGAACTGTGGTGTGGGAGAAACTCTTGAGAGTCCCTTGGACTGCAAGGAGATCCAACCAGTCCATCCTAAAGGAAATCAGTCCTGAATATTCCTTGGAGGACTAATGCTGAAACTCCAATACTTTGGCCACCTGATGTGAAGAACTGATTCATTTGAAAAGACCCTGATGTTGGGAAAGATTGAAGGTGGGAGGAGAAGGGGATGACAGAGGATGAGATGGTTGGATGGCATCACTGACTCATTGGACATGACTTTGAGTAAGCTCCAGGAGTTGGTGATGGACACGGAAGCCTGGCATGCTGCGGTCCATGGGGTCGCAAAGAGTCAGACACCACTGAGTGACTGAACTGAACTGAACTAACAGAGCACTAAATATGTGATAGAGATGAAGGGAGGGGAGAGGGAAAGCTGAATAAAACTAGTTAGTTCACAAAAAGACAATAGTAACTTTTCGCTTTCATTAATCTTTCTTACCAGACCAGAGGTTTGGAGAAGAAGGGGGGAGGATTGATTATTTTGTATTTTGTTTTATCAAAGAAAAGACTTTACTTTCCCTTTATTATGTACAAGGCAGAAAATCCTAGAGACAGAAATATTTGGCTTTTGGACAAAAGGGATCCTGTGTAGATTTTCATATCCTCTTATCCCAGTCTCTCTCCACCTGCACCACTGGAAAGAGACCTAAACCTCCAGGAGACAGTGGCTTACTGAGGCTTAAATGTAGACAAGAGCCTGATGCAGACATCTGAGGTCATTAAGCTTCTGTCACCAGATGGACACAATCAAACAGAAAGCAATACAGCATTGTGGTTAAGAAGGTAAGCTCTGAAGTCAGATTGCTTAGATTTAATGCTTGATCTACTACTTACTAGCTGTATGGCCTTGAGCAAGGTACTCCTCTTTTCCCCCATGCCATCTGTAAAATGGGCATAATAATAGTATTTATTCCACAGAGTCATTTTATGAGAATAATATAAAACACTTCACAAAAGCGCTTAGAATACTGTCTGGCATTTAGTGAGTATTTTAGGTTGGTACAAACATAATTGTGGCTTCTGACTGTGAATTTTAAATCATTATAACTAGGCTCAAACACATTCTATTAATCAAAATAGGAACCATTAAAATCACCATATTATTGCCAATGAGAAATGTTTGTTTATTCTTATAGCATAAAAATCTGTGCTTTAGGATTTGACAAAGTCTTGAAAAGCATTTTCTGCCTTCTGCTGGTTGTGGAAGTATTTTCCCTGCAAAAAGTTGTCAAGATGCTTGAAGAAGCAGTAGTAGGTTGGCGAGAGGTCAGGTGAATATGGCGGATGAGCCAAAACTTTGTAGCCCAATTTGTTCAACTTTTGAAGCATTGGTTGTGTGATATGCAGTTGAGTGTTGTCATGGAGAGGAATTGGACCCTTTCTGTTGATCAATGCCAGCTGCAGGCATTGCAGGTTTCTGGTATATCTCATCCATTTACTGACTGTACTTCTCAGATGTAATGGTCTTGCCGGGATTCAGAAAACTGTAGTGGATCAGATGGGCAGCAGACCACCAAACAGTAACCTTGATCATTTTCTTGGTGCTTTCTTTTGGAACTTCTTCTCAGGTCAACCACTGAGCTCATCATTGCCCAGTATAAAATCCACTTTTCATTGCACATCACAATTCTATGGAGAAATGGTTTGTTGTTGTTGTATAGAATAAAAGAAGATTACACTTCAAGACGATGATCTTTTGATTTTTGGTCAGCTCATGAGGCACCCATTTACTGAGCTTTTTTACCTTTCCAATTTACTTCAAATACTGAATGACCAGAGAATGGTCAATGTTGAGATATTCAGCAACTTCTCATGTAGTTGTAAGAGGATTAGCTTCAATGATTCTCTTGGTTAGTCATTGTCAACTTCCGAAAGTCAGCCACTAGCTCCCCTTCTTCAAGGCTCTCGTCTCCTTTGCAAAACTTCTTGAACCACCACTGCACTGTGTGATTATTAGCAGTTCCTGGGCCAAATGCGTTGTTGATGTTGTGAGTTGTCTCCCCTGCTTTACAACCCATTTTAAACTCAAGTAAGAAAATCTCTTGAGTTTGCTTTTTGTCTAACATCATTTCCATGGTCTCAAATAACTATAAAATAAGCAGCAAGGAATGTCATTAGCAAAAAAACATAAAGCAAGAAATGTGCATTAAAATGATGTATAACATAGCCACATTATTTAAGATTGTATTCCCATATCAAATAGCAAACCTCAACAATGCAAAACTGCAGTTACATTTGCACCAACCTAATACTGAAGAATATCATTATTAATAAAGTCAATTTTCTGATTACAGAGTATTTTGCAATTTCATTTCTCTTGAATAACCTGGTCTTGGTATTCTCTCCATATCTTTAGATTTGTCTCTGGAAACCTCTCTGTCTCTTTCTCTGTCTCACTCTTTTAAGCACACACATACACACACAGTAAGTAGACAGTGGAGTCCTCATTTATACAAAAGGTTAGTATACTTTTTAATTCATTCATGTGCTCATACAGTTAACTGAGCACCTATTATGTTCTAGGTACTCGACTAACAAGGAGATCAAACCAGTCCATCCTAAAGTAGATCAGCCCTGGGTGTTCATTGAAAGGACTGATGCTGAAGCTGAAGCTGCAATACTTTGGCCACCTGATGCGAAGAACTGACTCATTAGAAAAGACCCTGATGCTGGGAAAGATTGAAGGCAGATGGAGAAGGGAACGACAGAAGATGAGATGGTTGGATGGCATCTCCAACTTGATGAACATGAGTTTGATCTACCTCTGGGAATTGGTGATGGACAGGGAAGCCTGGCGTGCTGCAGTCCACAGGGTCGCAAGAGTCGGACACAACTAAGCAACTGAACAACAACAACAACTGGACTATGTGCTGAGCACAACATAAAAGTGAGAAAAAACACAGGCCCTTGCCCTGAGGAGCTTGTGATCTGATGAAGGATACAGACACTAATCAAATTACTACAAGTAAACACTGAAAGATAGGTCAATGATAGGATCATTAGCAAATCATGATATTACAGCTTCATTTTTTCAGTTTCTAGAGAAAAGGAGATGAGCTTCTGTGCTGTGCTATCCAGCAGGGGAGCCACTACCCACATGTGGCAGTTTACATTTTCATTGTAAGCAATGAAAATTAATAAATAAATTTAAAAATCTGTCCCTCATTTATCCTTGCCACATTTCAAGTGCTTAAGTACCATACGTGACTAGAGGCTACTGTATTAAACAATGAAAATACAGAAGATTTCCTGTAGAATAAAAGTGCAAAATGCATGAATAGGCAATTCACAAAGAGATATAGTTTTTAAACATATAAAAACCTATCCAATTTCATTCATAATAAGAGCAAAGTCAATTATTAAAGCATATTGAGATGTCATTTTTCATTCGAGTCACAAAACAATCAAGAGCTTCACAGTGCACTCTGTTGGCTGCGATAAAACAGATACTCTTATACATTGCTGGAGGGAATATGGCAAAACTACACGCAAATTAACCCTTTAACATAGCAATCCCATTTGCAGAAATTTATCCTGAAGTCACACCTCTAATAAAAACACACATGAACAGGATTATACATTATACAATTATTTGTAATTTCAAGATATTGGAAACTCCTTAAATATCTAAGTGAAGGAACTTGTGTGAATAAATGATAGTGTACCCATACAATGCAGCTGTAAAGAATGAGCAAGATCTCCATGAAATGATTTCCAGGAGATATTAAATGAAAAAAAGCAAACTGCAAAAGAGCACATATAATATGCTATGTTTTGTGTAAGAAAAAAGGGAAAAACAAGAAAATATGTATTACCATCACAAAAAGAAACATATGAAAGATAAACCAAAAAACAACAAAGTGTGTTTCCTATAAGTAATAACGGTGAGGGAAGTAAATAGAAAGGAGTCACCCTTCTCTGAGAGTAAATTTTTATATAGTTTTGACTTTTGAAAGCATGTTAATATCCTACATACTCAAAAATAAATCAATGAGAAGGGAGGAAAAACTAAAACCAAAAGCCAGTCAAACAAATGAACACAATTTATTTCAAATGAATACCTCAATCACACTAAATGGGAATAAAATTTAAAAAATAACTAATGCAAGGAACTTATGGACACAGTATATCCTAAGTTTTAAAGAAGGGAAGAGAGAGAAAAGTGCAAACAAATCTTGAATTCTTTTTAGTAGGATTGTTAATTATAGTGGTAGAGGCAAAGCAATTCTGAAATTATTTTAGATGTAACTTAAGATTGAACAAATTGTTGGGAACCAAGTTTCTCACTGTGGAAGAAGGGATATGTAAGTATAGAATAGGGAAGGCAAGAATTCTGTGGATATATGTTAGAATTAGAGAAACTGGTGTGAACTCATTATTACAAACATGAATATGTGTATATACATGTTTATGTCTGTTCCCTGGACACACACACACACACACACACACACACACACACACAGACACAGGTGTGTATATGTGCATGTGTACATGCTCAGTTGTGTCCGATTCCTCGCAACCCTATGGACAGTAGCCTGCCAGGCTTTTCTGGAGGGAATTCTCAGGATTTCTCAGGAAGTTCACAGGATTTCCCAGGAAGAATACTTGAGTGGGTTGCTATGCCTTTCTCCATGGAATCTTCCCGACCCAGGGATCCAACCCACTGACTGGATCGAACCCACTCAGCACCAAACTAAGTAAACACAATAATGCAGGATCAAGCCCTGCATTAGGAGGTGGATTCTTTACCACTGAGCCACTTGGGAAGCCCTATACATATATATACATGCCTATATTTCCTAGCTCTGGCTGTTCAAAGGAAAAAATAGCCAAAGAAACAAATACAACCAGAAAGAAATGTTTGGGAACAAAATCTGTTCCCAGATTTTGGTTTCTAATATCATTCCCCACTGAAAGGAACCTGAACTCCTTTGAGAAACGACTGATTCCAGGGCTGGGGGAATGTAGGTATTAATAAAATTGGAGCATCTTGTTATGCCAGATAGTAAGTGCTAGAAGGTTATGGGAACACTTTGCAAGGACATGGTGGCCAAATTGAAGAGGTTCCCATGGACCAAATTTGGGACAATTCGAGCACCAAATTAAGAAAAACAATAATGAACTATAAACCACTGAAAAAAATAGCAATCCATGAGTCCACAATCATGGACAGATGATAGATACCAACAGACAGATAGATAGGAGAGTGTGCTAAGTCACTTCAGTCATGTCCAACTCTTTGCAACCCCAAGGACTGAAGCCCTCCAGGCACCTCTGTTCATGGGATCTTCCAGGCAAAAATACTGGAGTGAGATGCCATTTCTTACTCTAGGGTATCTTCCTGATCCAGGGATTGAACTCAGAGATAGATAGATAAATAAATGGGGGAGGAGGGAAATCTCTTGCTTAGAGCAAACTACTGAGGGCCCAAAGTCAACTTATCCATTAGACAAAGTGTCTAAATCCCATGATACTTTTTTGTTGTTGTTGTTTCTTTTAATAGAAACCAAAAGAAAAATAAAAGTAATAACAACAAATCCAGCTTGGATCATACTTTTATATCAATGCAGTAGTAAAATATATTAAATTAAATCTTTATGGAGTGAGGGATCCATGAAGGCAAAAGAGCATAGGGCTCATGAAAGTCATAATGCAGCCCTGGGGGGACAAGTGGTAAATGTGGACAGGGTGCTAGATGGAAAATCATCATCTGACAACGTTCATGGTAGATTCAAGCAAGATTCATCAATAGATGCTAAATCCAAGAGAAATTTTTGGTGAAGAATAGGATATTTGCATGGTCTTAAATTATCTCCACCCTCTACTTTTTATTAGTTGCAAGGCAAAAAATTTAAAAGATAATTATACAGTGGAGAAAGTGGGTGCCACCTTGACTTCTTGGTCAAAATTAATGGAGTATTACCTGTGAGGGACAGACGGACATCATGTGCCTCCAGCTGTAGTATCCCGAGAAGGTTACAACATCATCTATGCAGGATCCCTACTCCAAGTGTATAATAATGAGGAAACATCAGACAAACAGAAAACAAAAGGCGTTCTATTTTTTTTTTTAATGGAGCCATATTTAATGGAGTTATATTCTTGAAAAATGTCAATGTCAAAAAAGACAAAGAAAAGCTGGGAAATGTTCCAGATTTAAGGCAGATGAAGAGACATGGCAGCTAAATACTGTTGCATAAAAACTGACCCTAAAATTGAACCTGTCCTAGGAGGAGAAAAACCTATAAAGAACAGTATTAGATTAATTTTAAAATGTGAAACATAGACCATAAATTAGATAAATGTATTCCATCAGTGTAAATTTATGAAGTTATTATCTATAGAGCAAAGCCCTATTTTACAGAAATATATGCTGAAATATTTAAGGGCAAAAACTATGATGTGTGTAACTTACCTCAAATGGCTCAGGAAAAAAATTGCCTCCTTAGATAGCAAGGAGATCAAACCCGTCAATCCTACAGGAAATAAACCTTGAATATTCTTTGGAAGGACTGATGCGGAAGCTGAAGCTTCAGTACTTTGGCCACCTGATGTGAACAGCCGACTCACTAGAAAAGACTGTGATGCTGGGAAAGGTTGAAGGCAAAAGGAGAAGAGGGCGGCAGAGGATGAGATGATTGGATAGCATCACTGACTCAATAGAAATGAACCTGGACAAATTCTCGGAGATGGTGAGGGACAGGGAGGCCTGGCATGCTGCAATCCATAGGACTGCAAAGAGTCAGACACAGCTTAGCAAGTGAACAACAACGTGTGTGTGTGTGTGTGTGTGTGTGTGTGTGTGTAGAGAGAGAATAAATGACAAAGCAAAGGAGATAAAATTACAATAGGTGACTCTTTGTAAAGAGTATATGAATGTTCCTTGTACTACTTTAATTTTTGCAACTTCTTATAAGTTTGAAATTATTTCCAAATAAGTTTTTTAAAACTTATAAAATAAAATAAAAAACATATTAGAGTGTCACATATAGATGTATAACTCATACTGTATGCATAACATTGGCTGGACTTTTCACATTATAGTTTCCCATGTTATTATATAACCTTTTAATCTATCATTTTAAATGTCTGCATAACATTCTATCTAACTGACACTCTACAGTATACTGGGCCATTTCCTTATTGTTAAGCACTTAGACTATATTCAATTTTTCCTGGTTTAAGCCATGTTTATAATGGTTAAGCTGAAGAGCTGTAGAACCATATATATCCAAGTCTCAGCTCTGTGCTGTACTAGCCATGTAGCTTTGACTAAATTACTTATCCTTCTATCCCTCAATTCCCTCAAGTCAGACATAACAGTATTTACAGAGGCTGTGAATATTAGATGATATGCTCATGTAAAGAACTTACAGTTGTGCCTAACACATAGTAAGCACTCAACAGATACTAGCTTTTGTGTAATTTTTGTGTATTCAGCTTTTTTTGTTTGGGGAGAAATCTTTTGCAATATTAATAGTTTAATATAAAGGTAATACTGATATTTTGGGATATGGAAAAAGATGCATAATATAGACATGATAATGGCAATATTGTGAACAACGAAACCAATCCTTGCTTTCTTTCACTTTTTTTTAAAATGTAAGGGAGTTCATCTAATAAACAAAATCACATCTGCTAATCCTAAAGTATACCACTAGATGGCAGTATAACCAATTAATTGACAAGATTTTTAGGTAAATTTCAAACTCAAATTTATGAATTCTCAAAATAGAAACAGGTTCTTTGAAAAGAAGTGTGGTCACAGCAAACACATTAAGTCTAAGGCTGGTGAATCAGTTGAGGTACATCTGTCTCAATACCTCACTAGGTGTTAGGTTGGCCAGACATCTCTGAACTGATTTCATCTTTCCTCTGACCCATTTCCACCCAGCTTAAAAACATTTTCCTCTTTCAGGCTTTCCCATCTCAGTAATGGCACTATTGCCATCTATCTATGTGCTTAAGGCAGAAACTAAAAGTCACTCTATTGTGGGCTGTGGGACTTTTTGTTATTGATTTTCTAGTTTTGTTATAGTAAAAAAAGAATATAGTCCATATGATGTCAGTTATTTTGCTATTTCTCTGCAGAAATAGCAAAGACTGGCTTTGCAGTTAAATGTTGTAAGTTTTCCTTGTGTACTTAAAAAGAACATGTAATATCTGTTAGGTAAAGGATTCTGGCTATATCTATGAACTCACTCTTGCTAGGTGCTATTCATATCCTCTATATCCTTGTTAACATTTTGTCTGCTACTTCTGTTCTGTAGGAAATGTAGTTTAAAAAAACAACTCTCCCACTGAAATTTAAAATTTATTTCTTAAAATTCTGTCAATGATATTTTTGCTTTATATCTGTTGAAGATAAATTGTAAGTTCACATATAGATTCAGAATTGCTATATCTCCTTGGTAAGTTATTTTTTATTACTTTTTAAATCAGTTTATTCTTAACAATGCTTTCTACGTTAAAGTCTGTTTTGTCTGGCATTAATATCACTGCACTAGCAGCAGCAGCAGCATTCTTTTGGGAAATATCTGCCCATCATGTATTTTTTCCACTCATTGGCTTTCAACATTTCTATGCATTTATGTTTTAGCTATGTCTATGGCAAATACATACAGCTAGATTTTTTTCCCTTCTTATCTAATATAAGTAGTTCTGATTTTAACTGACAAGATTAATGTATATATAAACTGAACTTAAATTATTGACATATTTGGACTTATTTCTACAATTCTGTGGTGTGTTTTTATTTATAATGCATTTTAACTTTTTTTTCCTCCTTGCATGCCTTTTATTGGATAGTTCCAGTTTTATTTATTTCTCTTTCTTTACCTTTATTGATTTAGAGCCTTTATATTTCTATTCTTTTGGTAATTATTCTTCGGTTTTTAACAGGAACATTAGAAAGTCCAAAGTTAATTTATTAAAACTTTATCTCCAATGACTTTTCCTCCTATTCTGCTCACTGTTGCTATCTAGTATTTTAGTTTTAACATCCTCTCAATCTAGACTTTAATATCATTGTTAATGTCATTTATGATAAGTGCTTATATAGATATGCTCACATGTTTAACAATTTTCTTGCTTACCATTATTTCTTGATAAAAACTCTTCAGTAGCTTCACATTAGAAGGAATAATATCCAAATCCTGTGCCAACACTTCACATGATCTGGTCCCTGCCTGCTTCCCTAACCTCCTATCCGTCACTCTTCCCCCTTGCTCACTGCCCTCCAGCTATAATCATCTTATCTCAGTTTCTGGAACATGCTATCATTGAACTCCAATTTCTTCCCGTACCTCAAATCCTATCTGTTTTCTTTTCCTTCGGTTCAGTATGGTCTCCTTTCTATTCTCCCTATTGCTGGCTCGCTCTCTCTCTCCTTCTTCTTGGCTTAAATGTTATCTTCTCAAAGAAGTGCTCTTTTGCCACTCTACATGGGTTAGGCCCTCCCCATCCCATAATTCTCTATAACATCCCTGTTTATATTTCCTCTATGTACTTATCTCAGGTCATAATTACATATTTGAATATGTGTTTTCTTGCTTGGTATCTACCTCTCTGATTATATTTGACTGTATAAGAACAGCAGTGGGAGTAAAAAAAAAAATGTAAATGTGAATGAGAATTATTTCAAAAGAAGGACTGAACACTTTTTAGATCAAATTAGATGAGAGGGCAAATAGAAGGAGATGTTAAATGTAATTAGGTTTCCCTTTTGGAAGACTATAAGATAGAGATACCACTTGACAGAAATAGAATAATTGGGAGAATAATTTAATTTGAATGAAATTGAGGAGGGAGAAAATTACTTCTGCTTAGAAATATATATTAAGGCTAAAATAACAGTGGGTCATCTCTGTGAAGCTATCACATAGACAATCTGAATTATGGTAGTAGAACATAGGTATGAGGTCAGAAATGGAGACATAATTTTGGGAGTAACTTACATATTTTTCATCACTTATCAATTTAGTGTTCAATTTCTCCTTGAGCCATTCCAAACCTTCTGCTTTATATTATTGAATAAACATTTTTCCTGGCTCTGTGCTAAATATAAGGACACAATAATTAACTAAGATGGATGCTATTTCTGCTGTCAGAGTCTACAGCACAAAGGGGGAGAAACGATTAAATAAGCAATTGCAATAGAGTATGATATACTACACACCACAGGGATTAGATAAGCATGTTATTAGGAACTCACAACAGGAAAAGTTAACCTAGTCTTGGGGTCAGGGAAGGTTTTCTGGGGGTGGGGAAGTGATGCTTTACTGAAACACAAAGGAGAATAAGGAGTTACTCAGGAAAAAAAGGAAAGAGGGAGGCTCCTTATGTGAAGGAAACATGTATGCAAATCTTGAAAGCAAGAAAAACCATGCAGCTCAAGTATTGCTACTTTCGCCCAGAAACTATTCTCTACCCAGCCATTTAAATTTGTTTTTCAAGTTGATTGAGATATAATTTATATATAGTAAAATTCATCCTTTTGTGATGTAAGGTTCTACGAATTTTGGCAAATTTGTGCTGTCATGTAACAATTATGACAATCAAGATATGTCATATTTCTATCACCCTAAAAAGTTCTGTCACACTGCTTTTTACCTCCCCTACCTCAGCCCCCTTGCCACTGCTGATTGCATTTCCATCCCTATAGTTTCCCTTTTTCCAAATGTATAAATGGAATCATACAATATGTAGTCTTTCGAATCTGGCTTCTTTCACTGAGTATAATAATGGTGCTGCATGTATCAGTAGTTTGTTCCTTTATATTGCTGAACAGAATCCATTGTACAGGTGTACCACAATCTATTTCATGTTAATGGACATTTGGCATGTTTCCAGCTTTTGTAAAATAAGGACAAAACTGCTATAAATATCTCCTTAGAGGTTTTTTTTTTTACAGAAGTGTAATTGGTTTACAATACTGTGTTAGTTTCAGGTATAAAGAAAAGTGATTCAGTTATATATATATATTTTTAATATTGATATATTTCATATTCCCATAGAGTTTTTCTGTGGATGTAAGTCTTCATTTCTTTTGAATAAATACCTCAGAATGGGACTGTTATGTCATAGAATAAATGCATGTTTATCTTTATAGGAAATTACCAGAGTGGCTGTACCATTTTACATTCCCAAAACCAATGTATGAGAGTTCCAGTTATTTTGAATCCCTACCAGCATTTGACATCAGTTCGTTTCATTTTATTTGTTTTTTAAGCCATTCTACTAGGATTTGTAGTGATGTCTCATTGACATTTTAGTTTGCATTTTCCTTATGACTAACTGTCTCGAACATCTTTTTATGTACTTGTTTGCCATCTGTATATCTTCTCCTGTAAAGTGTCTGTTTAAATCTTTTACCCATTTTTTTTTTCTTTTTTGGATTATTTTCTTGTTATTGAGTTTGGTGAATCTTTTACTTAAAGACTTCAGTTTACCAGTACTTTATCAGATCTGCAATTTGCAAATGTTTCTTCTTCCTGTGTGCCTTGTCTTCTCGTTTTCTTAGACTGTCTTTTAAAAAGCAGAATTTTCTCTCTTATAAAGTCTAATTTATTAATTTCCTCATTTCTACCCAGTATTTTAATCCCATTTCTTTCTAGAACAATCTTTTTCTACCTACCATCATGCAGAAGTCTCCCACTTTTTGCAAAAATCTCCATTTACTTCCCTGGTGGCTCAGACAGTAAAGCGTCTGCCTACAATGCGGGAGACCTGGGTTCAATCCCTGGGCTGGGAAGATCTCCTGGAGAAGGAAAGAGCAAACCACGCCAGTATTCTTACCTGGAAAATCCCATGGACAGAGGAGCCTGGGAAGCTACAGTACATGGGGTTGCAGAGAGTCGGACACGACTGAGTGACTTCACTTCACTTCACTTCACTTGCCATTATTGTCCATCCCCCATCATCACTATCCTTTTTCTCCTTCATTCCCCTGCCAAATATTTGGAATGTATGTTCTCTAGAATGCTCCATTTACTTACTACTTAGTCATTCCTGAAAATCCCTGAAAATTTGCTTCCATCCACACCACACTACCAGAGCTAACCTCTGGATGTCACCAAAAAACCTCTTACGTGTCGATTCCAATTTCTAGACTCTAATCTTTTAGCTTAACCCTTCCTTCCGAAAATTATTTTTTAACCTCTTACTTTCAACATTCCCAAAAAGTCAATCTAAGTTTGTGTAGTAGAGGGCTTCCCATGTGGTGAAGAATCTTCCTGCAATACGGGAGACCTGAGTTCGATCCCTGGCTTGGGAAGATCCCCTGGAGAAGGGAAAGGTTACCCACTCCAGTATTCTGGCCTGGAGAATTCCATGGACTGTATAGTCCATGGGGTCACAAAGAGTTGGACATGACTAAGCAACTTTCACAATCACTTTTCATAGTATCCCCTTAGGGGTTAATTCAGTTGTGGAATGCCATATAAACAAGGGTTTCTTTACTGAATAAATTCAACTTTTTTTGGCCTAAATTCAGACAGAAGCAGTAATTATGCAATAGGTGTTACATTATTTACAGGTAATTAATTCTCTTAAATGAGTTGACTATCACCACTTGTGTTTTTCAATGACTTCACTCTTTTTAAAAATCTATACTCCCAATAACATAAATTTCAATGCAACCCATGACTGATTTTTAAAAAATAAATTCTGAATTTAGAGTCCACATGAGTGAAATTTGACTCTAGCTATTTTATTGTATTATAATATATATGTTCATTTATATTCTGTATTTGGAAGAAATACAATCCAGGAACAATCTCCAAGCACAGGGAGAGAAGTAGTTATAAAATTGCAAAGTTTGTTTCTAATATTTATTAAGTAGAGAAGGTGAAATGCAGTAAAATAATTTTCCCCCTAAAGTAAAGTCATAAAGAGGCAATGCAAGGAAATTTCGGTTTTGGTTTTACCTCATTGGAATCATAAATTGCAAACAGTTTATTTCTCTCAGGTATTCCCCTAACCACCACTCTTTTCCTTTCCATTTGCCTTCTCTTTCTTTTTTATTTCCTCTAATTAGCATAATGACCAGACAATATGACTAAATTAAGTCATTCATTTCTCTCCACTCTAGGTCAAGGTAATTACTTCTGGTTATCCTATCCTTTACCTGCTGAACAGTCTGCTTTCAGATGGACAGCTCCTGCTTTATTCTTGGACAGAGCAAAGGCTGAAATTTTCCTGAAGCTGATTCGTGCCATAAGGCCAGGCTCAGGAAATCAGTGGTCTGAGGTCTTGTATGTTTGTAGCATGAGAATATCAATACACTCTGAGCATAGTGGGAGGCAGTATCATATAGTGGACACAACTTTGGTGTTAGAAAGATCTCAATTCAAATTAAACTTGACTGGAAAATAAAGTCAATAGATCCTCTGGAACATATTTCTTCATCTCTGGAAGACAGATTAATAATATCCACTTTAACAGGAAACGTGAGTAAATAATCTGATAATTAGTAAGCACTCAATACAGTTTGGTCCCTTCCTTTCCTCTTCAACAAGTTCTTTTAATTGAAAATGACTTTTTAAAATGTCATCCTTTCATGGTCCATTGATGCAAGGCCAATCCTTTGGCCCTTTCCATAGGATACACTGACGTGATAGGGAGATGAGGGGATATACTGTCTCCTGAATAGATTTGTGTTTTAAGAAGGACTTTCAGGAAAGGAATTTTGATGTAGCAAGGGCAGTGCTAGCGGCAATTTCACTATTATGTTCTGGAAATCTAAAAGTTCCATGAGGCTTCTCTGAAGACATGAAAATAGGAAACATTTCATTTCTGCCTGCTCTATGATCTATAAACACCACCTAACAATAGATTCATTGGTCATCAGCATTCTATACTTGACATAGAAAGAGCTTAACAGGTTTCTGTGAAGATCACACAGGAAATACAAGTCTATGAAGTTCAAAGCACCTTATAGATCTTTATTTTGTTCTGAAATATTGTGCATTTGTTATATGAAATAAATTACACACTAACATTAATTTGAAATTCTTTTTGTCAGATTAAGAGCACACATGATCTTTGACTTAATTATACTTCTAGGAATCTCTCCTAGAATATACTCATATGTGTGTACAAACATGCATGCAGAACCATATGTACTGCAGCATATTTGTACCAACAAAGAGTAGTAAGAATTGCTTCGGTATTATAGAATAGTCATATAATAGAATACTATTAATCCATTAAATGATAAACAATTATTAATCAGATAGCAACTACATGCTCAGAACCTTATTGAATGCTGAAGGAGAATAAAAAGAACTATATGTCATGACTCTTATCCTGGAGGAGTTTATCACTTGGTTGAGAAGAGTCCAAGATGCACAGATCCCCAGCTTAAAATTGTATGTCTTCATGCTCGCTTCAGCAGCATATATACTAAAATTGAAATGATACAGAGATTAGCATGGCCCCCTGAGCAAGGATGACATGCAAATTCATGAAGTGTTCCATATTTTTTTAAAAACAAAAGAATAAACTGAAAAAAAAAATGTCTGCTACGTGAGTCAACTTTTTGGTTTGTGTTCTTGAAGAAGAATCTTCTGGACCAGAGTATGGCAAACTACAGCCCATCAGCCAAATCCAACTCCTTGCCTATTTTTGTAAATAAAATATAATTAGAACACAGACATGCCCATTCATTTATCTATTGTCTAGTTTACTTTCCTTTTTAAAAAAATGTTTATTTATTTACCTGGGTGCAGCGAAGTGCCGGGTCTTAGTTGCAGCACTGGGGATCTTGAATCTTTGTTGCAGTATACAGGATTTTGAGTGGTGGAGTGCCAACTCTTGGTTGTGGCACGTGGGATCTAATTCTCTGACAAGAGATGGAACCCAGGCCCCCTGTATTGGGAGCGTGGAGTCTTAGCCACTGGACCACCAGGAAAAGTCCTAGGCTACTTTCCTTATACAGAGTTGAATAGTTGCAACAAAGATCTTATAGCCCACAAAGCCAAAACTATTTACTAACTGGTCCTTTACAGGAAAAGTTTAATCCTCTTGTAGGCCTGAAAAAAAACAAAACAAACTCCTTAAAAAAGGTGTTGGTGGTGCTCTGTGACTACCCAGAGGGATGGGGGGTAGTGGGAGATAGGTTCAAGAGGGAGGGGACATATGTGTACTTAATAGTTGATTCACGTTATTGTACGGCAGAAACCAATGCAACACTGTAAAGCAATTATCCTCCAATTAAAAATAAATTTTTTAAAAAGTCCAAGATTCACAGGAAAAAAAATGGATTGAAATTAAGGATGGTGGCTTTAAAATATGTCCATAAATTCTTCTATACGTTTTCCTTTACTAGATGAAGCTGAATCCCTGGGACACCCATGTGTGGGCAATTTGTGCTTGCTGGTGGTGGCCACGTTGCTCTCTGAAAGAGGTGTGGAATTGGTGGCTGTGGCCTCTGGCTGGAATGAACCACAGTCTCTGAGGAGGCAGGGGAGCTGAGCTGGAACTATGGCCAATATAGTGGTAGCAGTTAGACTGACCATTGTGCAGGTCGTTATGCTTTGCAAGCCATGAGGCATGGGGACTCTCAAGTAAAACAGATTTTTCACAGTCTATCCAAGTCTGCCTTCACCAGTGACCATTACAGAGATGGGTTTGAATGCAAAGTGACAAAATGGGAAGCAGCATTAATATTAGGTTTAAGTCCTACTGCCAATAAAGAAAAAAATAAGAGATGCTCATCGATGAATTGTGCATTTAAATCACCCAGACAAGACAGGATCTCCTTAGATAGCAGTCAAAATCAATGAAGCTAAAGATTTACTAGAAGCTCAAGCTAGAAAATGAAGTAAATGTATGATGAATTTTAAGTTCTTATTCATTTGTGTACGTGGGTACCAGCTTTTTATCATAAAATACCTCAAAGCTCCAAAAAATAAATAACTAAAAATAAAAGATGAAGCTTAATTCTCCTCTGAGTATGGACTGAACTTAGTAACTTCCTTCTAATAAATAGAATAATGTGCAAATAAGAGTGTGTGAATTCTGACACTAAAAGATGTCCTGATCTAATCCTGATCATAAAAGATGTTACAGTCTTCTCCTTGCCCTCAGATCACTTGCTGGAAGAAAGTAGATTGCTGGAAGAAAGTCGATTGCTATATTGTGAGGACACTCAACTAACCCTGTGCAGAGGTCCACATGGCAAGGAACTGATACCTCCTGCCAGCGACTAGCAAGGAACTGGGCCTTCTACTAATGGCCAGCTGAGGAAACCCTCTTGGAAGTGGAGCCTTCAGCTCCAGTCAAGCCTTCAGATCGCTGGAGTCTTGGCCGATGTCTTCACTGAAACTTAATGAGAAACCCTGACTCAGAACCACCCCGTTAAAACCACTCCTGAATTCTTGACCCACAGATACTGGGAAATAATATCTCTTGCCTTAACCCGCTGAATTTGAGGGTAATTTGTTATTTGACAATAAATAACTAATACAAACTGAAAGCTATAGATGCTCTAGAGCAGCGGGTCTGCAAACTTTCTCTGGAAGGGCCAGATAGTCAATATTTCAGGCTTTTGAGCCATCTGGTCTCCATGGCAACTACCCCACTCTGCTATCATAGCAGGAGGGCAGCCACACACAATAGGTAAACAAATGTGCATGGTTGTGTTCCAATAAAACTTTATTTACAAACACAGGCATCAGGGTTGTGGGCCATAGTTTGCCAGCCTCTGCTCTAGAGAATCAAATTTTAATGATATTAAGCAGTGATTAGAAAGGAGTTGTAGAAGCTGGGGAATTTCTCAGCTGAAGGCTGCAAAACCAACTACCAAGGAAACCCCTGATTAGAAAAGGGTATGTGCACAATATGGTCACAATTCTTTTTTTATCTTTCCCTGTAAGTTTTTGCCAAGAGAAGAGAAATAAAATAATCAGAAGGGTGATGAGGTTTCTTTTTTTCCCCTCAGAAATTCTAGAATGAGGACTGAGCACCCACCAGGGAAGAGAATGAGAAAACTGAAAATAGGAGGAAACTGCTCTTATGGTCATTTTGCCAAGCATCTAAGGCCTATGAGCACCAGTGCCAAGGCTAGTGTTTTAAACATGCAAAGCAAGTTTGTTAATGATGGAAGATTATCTTTCATTAACACCTGGAAATAGGACAAGGAACTAAAATGTAGTTACTGTTAGTGGAAATTAAAAAGGGACCCAGACTTTACTTAAGTTTATTTTATACCATTTTGCTCCAAGTGTATTTTCTTCATGGTCCTTAGGACTTAGAAATTGTTCAGGTCTGTAAACTTAGTAAACATAATATTATGGGGGAAAAAACCTCAATAACTTACTGGATATAACTTACTGGATAACTTACTGGAATGACATGCTACCACATGCCTGACTGGATCTTACCACTATAGTCAGAAGTCACTGTTTTTAGTGGCAACTCCTCAAACTGCAGGGTCACCATGCAGTCATGCAGTCCCAGCCTATTATCATCACAGCTAAGATTTACTGAATTCCTACTAAACACCAGGTGCTGGGCAAAGTACATTATCTGCATTATTTCATTTAATCCTTCCAATAACCCTAAGGGGTTAGGTTTAGCATTATACTCATCTTACAGATGAGAAAAAAAAAAAAAAAAAAACTGAGTGCAGTAGCTTACACAAAGTCACACAGTAACAAGTGGCAGAGTTAGAGTTTGAACCTGGGAAGTCAACCTACGGAGCCCACAGCCTTGACCTACCCCTGCTGCAAACCCCGAGGAGAAAAGTTTAAGTGCAATAAATATTGTGTGATAACTATGACCTCACATTTTCTTTCAAAGACAGTCAGTTTGGTCGGGTAAATAGAATGCAAATATGTTAAACAATTGAAAAACACTGACAAAACACAATAGTAACAATCATTCATTGCTTTTGGTAGAATAGTCTCTAATGGGGGGTTAGTTCCTAAATCAACAATAAGGAAAAAACTAAACACAGACAAATTACTCCAAAATGCCTTAAAATTCCTCATGAAGTACATTTTGATAGATACAGCTTTGTAAGGAAACAATAGATTCACCTCTCCCTTCTCATGCTCCCTCTGGGATGTATCCACATTTAGGAGAATGGCTGAGCCTTACCTTCAAAATGTAAATTCTCTCTTCTCTCTCTCTCTCTCTTCTTTCCTCCTTTCTTTCATTGTGTGTATTTTAATGTACATAATTTAAAAATAGGTATGATGTTACTCAGGACTTCCCAGATGGCGCTAGTAGTAAAGAACTCATCTGTCAATGCAGGAGACATAAGAGATGTGAGTTCAATCCCTGTGTCAGGAAGATCCCCTGGAGGAGGGCATCGCAACCCACTCCAGTATTCTTGCCTGGAGAATCCCATGGACAGAGAAGCCCGGCAGGCTACATAGGGTCCACAGGATTGTAAAGATTCGGACACAAATGAAGCGACTTAGCTTCAGTTACTCTATTGTAATTAAGTATGATATCAGTCTATTGTAGAAACCTAGAATGGAATATAAATGTGAAGGCCACCCAAAGTAAAGAAAAGTAATAACTTTTCTTTTATAAACACAGTATCTCAAGGATAGTCTGACATGCCGGTGTCATGGCATATACACACTGTCCATTCTTCTAAGAAAATCATCTTAGTCTACCCTGGGCATGGACATGATTCAAGCACAAGCAAATTTCTCACAAGAAGAGCAAATTTCTCTTTCATCCTAGTTGTCTAAAATTAGAATTGAGGTGCTTGGAACTTGCACAGAGCTTGGAAAGCTGAGATCAAGAAATTTAGGAGATGGTGCTGAGAAAAAGAAACATGAAGCAAACAAGAGGAAAGGGAAGGACAATCAAGAATGCTCTGCCAGGAAACTGATTTCAGAGAAAGAAGGTAAGGAAGGCAGGTGGAGTGAGAAAAAGCTCTCTGCAAAATCCAGTATATCCCGCATATTCCCAGGTCTCATTATACTGAGCCAAGTGCAGAAAAGAGCTTATTCGCAAACAATTGTCATAAAGTTTAAAAAGAAGAGGAGGGATTGAAACAAGGCTAGAACTAGAGCAGGGTGAGTGACACTAAAAGATGATGCTGTGAAAGTGCTGCACTCAATATGCCAGCAAATTTGGAAAACTCAGCAGTGGCCACAGGACTGGAAAATGTCAGTTTTCATTCCAATCCCAAGGAAAGGCAATGCCAAAGAATGCTTCAGCTACCGCACAATTGCACTCATCTCACACACTAGTAAAGTAATTCTCAAAATTCTCCAAGTCAGGCTTCAACAGTATGTGAACTGTGAACTTCCAGATGTTGAAGCTGGATTTAGAAAAGGCAGAGGAACCAGAGATCAAATTGCCAACATCCATTGGATCACTGGGAAAGTAAGGGAGTTCCAGAAAAACTACTTCTACTTCTGCTTTATTGACTATGCCAAAGCCTTTGATTGTGTGGATCACAACAAACAGTGGAAAATTTTTAAAGAGATGGAAATTCCAGACCACCTGACCTGCCTCTTGAGAAATCTGTATGCAGGTCAGGAAGCAACAGTTAGAACTGGACATGGAACAATAGACTGTTTCCAAATAGGGAAAGGAGTACCTCAAGGCTGTATATTGTCAGCCTGTTTATTTAACTTATATGCAGAGTACATCATGAGAAACGCTGGGCTGGAGGAAGCACAAGCTGGAATCAAGATTGCCAGGAGAAATATCAATAACCTCAGATATGCAGATGACACCACCCTAATGGCAGAAAGTGAAGAAGAACTAAAGAGCCTCTTGATGAAAGTGAAAGAGGAGAGTGAAAAAGTTGGCTTAAAACTTAACATTCAGAAAACTAAGAGCATGGCATCTGGTCCCATCACTTCGTGGCAAATAGATGGGGAAACAGTGGAAACAGTAACAGACTTTATTTTCTTGGGCTCCAAAATCACTGCAGATGGTGGCTGCAGCCATGAAATTAAAAGACGCTTGCTCCTTGGAAGAAAAGTTATGACCAAGCTAGACAGCATATTAAAAAGCAGAGACATTACTTTGCTAACAAAGGTCCATCTAGTCAAAGCTATGGTTTTTCCAGTAGTCATGTATGGGTGTGAGAGTTGGGCCATAAAGAAAGCTGAGTGCTGAAGAATTGATGCTTTTGAACTGTGGTGTTGGAGAAGACTCTTGAGAGTCCCTTGAACTGCAAGGAGTCCACCCTAAAGGATATCAGTCCTGAATATTCATTCATGCTAAAGCTGAAATTCCAATACTTTGGCCACCTGATGGGAAGAACTAACTCATTTGAAAAAACCCTGTTACTGGGAAAGATTGAAGGCAGGAGGATAAGGGGACAACAGAGGATGAGACGGTTGGATGACATCACATCACTGACTCAGTGGACATGAGTTTGAGTAAATTCCGGCGATGGACAGGGAGGCCTGGCGTGCTGCAGTCCATGGGGTTGCAAAGAGTCAGACACGACTAAACAACTGAACTGACTGACTGAGTGACACTCACCTTGAGCACCAAATTTAAGAGGTGCCAGAAAATTCAATCATGGAGATAAACAATACTTTAATGCAATAATTTTAAAAAATCAAATTGGCAAACTACAACTAGACACCTGCTTTGCCAATAAAGTTTTATTGGAACCAAGGTCAGTTTCAGGGTGATGTTATTCAGTTACTCAGCCATGTCTGATTCTTTGCAACGCCATGGACTACAGCACATCAGGCTTCCTTGTCCTTCACTGTCTTCTGGAGTTTCCTCAGATTCATGTCCACTGAGTCAGTGATGCTATCTAACCATCTCATCCTCTTCTCCTTTTGTCTTCAATCTTTCCCAGAATTAGGGTCTTTTCCATTGAGTCAGTTCTTCACATCAGGTGGCCAAAGTATTGGAGTTTTCAGCTTCAGCATCAGTCCTTCCAATGAATATTCAGGGTTGATTTCCTTTAGGATTGACTGGTTTGACCTCCTTTCCATCCAAGGGACTCTCAGGGGTCTTCTCTACCACCACAATTTAAAAGCATCAATTCTTGGTGCTCAGCCTTCTTTATGATCCAACTCTCACATACATACATGACTACTGGAAAAACCAAAACCATAGTGTTGACTATATGGACCTTTGTCAGCAAAGTGATGTCTCTGCTTTTTCATACACTGTCTAGGTTTTTCATAGCTTTCCTTCTGAACAGCAAGCGTCTTTTAATTTCATGACTGCAGTCACAGTCCACAGTGATTTTGGAGCTTTTTTCCCCTTCTATTTGCCATGAAGTGATGGGACCAGATGCCATGATCTTAGTTTTGAATGTTGAGCTTTAAGCCCCTTTTTTACTCCCCTTTTTCACCCTCATGAGGAGCTCTTTAGTTCCTATTAACTTTCTGCCATTAGAGTGGTATCATCTTCATATCTGAGGTTGTTGGTATTTCTCCTGGCAGTCCTGATTCCAGCTTGTGATTCATCCAGCCTGGCATTTTGCATGATGTACTCTTAACTCAGTTGGTAAAGAATCCACCTGCAATGCAGGAGACCCCGGTTCGATTCTTGGGTCGGGAAGATCTGCTGGAGAAGTGATAGGCTACCCACTCCAGTATTCTTGGGCTTCCCTTGTGGCTCAGCTGGTAAAGAATTTGCCTGCAGTGCTGGAGACCTGGTTCAATCCCTGGGTTGGGAAGATCCCCTGGAGAAGGGAAAGGCTACCCGCTCCAGTATTCTGGCCTAGAGAATTCCATGGACCAGAGAGTCAGACATGACCGAGCGACTTCCACTTTCACTTTCACTCTGTATAAAAGTTAAATAAACAGGGTAACAATATACAGCCTTGACATACTCCTTTCCCAAATTTGAACCAGTCTGTTGTTTCATGTCCAGTTCTAACTGTTATTTCTTGACCTGCATACGCGTTTCTCAGGAGACCTGTAAGGTGGTCTGGTGTTCCCATCTCTTGAAAAATTTTCTAGTTTGTTGTGATCCATAGTCAAAGGCTTTAGCATAGTCAATGAAGCAGAAGTAGATGTTTTTCTGGAAATCCCTTGCTTTCTCTATGATTCAACGAATGTTGACAACTTGACCTCTGGTTTCTCTGCCTTTTCTAAATCCAGCTTGAACATCTGGAAGTGCATGTACTGCTGAAACTTAGCTTGAATGATTTTGAGCATTACGTTCAGTTCAGTTCAGTTCAGTCGCTCAGTCGTGTCCGACTCTTTGCGACCCCATGAATCGCAGCATGCCAGGCCTCCCTGTCCATCACCAACTCCCGGGGTTTATTCAAACCCATGTCCATTGAGTCGGTGATGCCACACAGCCATCTCATCCTCTGTCGTCCCCTTTTCCTCGTGCCCCCAATCCCTCCCAGCATCAGGGTCTTTTCCAATGAGTCAACTCTTCACATCAGGTAGCCAAAGTATTGGAGTTTCAGCTTCAGCATCAGTCTTTCCAATGAACACCCAGGACTGATCTCCTTTAGGATGGACTGGCTGAATCTCCGTGCAGTCCAAGGGACTCTCAAGAGTCTTCTCCAACACCACAGTTCAAAAGCATCAATTTTTCGGCGCTCAGCTTTCTTCACAGTCCAACTCTCACATCCATACATGACCACTGGAAAAACCATAGCCTTGATTAGATGGACCTTTGTTGGCAAAGTAATGTCTCTGCTTTTTAATATGCTGTCTAGCTTGGTCATAACTTTCCTTCCAAGGAGCAAGCGTCTTTTAATTTCATGGCTGCAGCCACCATCTGCAGTGATTTTGGAGCCCAAGAAAATAAAGTCTGTTACTGTTTCCACTGTTTCCCGATCTATTTGCCACGAAGTGATGGGACCAGATGCCATGCTCTTAGTTTTCTGAATGTTAAGTTTTAAGCCAACTTTTTCACTCTCCTCTTTCACTTTCATCAAGAGGCTCTTTAGTTCTTCTTCACTTTCTGCCATTAGGGTGGTGTCATCTGCATATCTGAGGTTATTGATATTTCTCCTGGCAATCTTGATTCCAGCTTGTGCTTCCTCCAGCCCAGCGTTACTCATGATGTACTCCATTACTAGCATGCAAAATGAGCACATTTGTCTGGTAGTTTGAGGATTCTTTGGCATTGCCCTTCCTTGGAATTGGAATGAAAACCGATCTTTTCCAGTCCTGTGGCCACTGCTGAGTTTCCCAAATTTGCTGACATATTGAGTGCAGCACTTTCGAAGCATCATCTTTTAGGATTTGAAGTAACTCAGCTGGAATCCCATTACCTCTGCTAGCTTTATTAGTAGGCAGTAAAGCTTCTTAAGGTCCACTTGACTTCACACTCCAGGATATCTGGCTCTATGTAAGTGATTACACATCATGGTTTTCCCAGTCATTGAGACCTTTTTTGTATAGTTCTTCTGTGTATTCTTGCCACTTCTTAATCTCTTCTGCCTCTGTTCAGTTCAGTTCAGTCACTCAGTCGTGTCCAACTCCTTGAGACCCCATGGACTGCAGCACACCAGGCTTCCCTGTCCATCACCAACCCCCAGAGCTTGCTCAAACTCATGTCCACTGAGTTGGTGAAGCCATCCAACCATCTCATCCTCTGTCGTCTCCTTCTCCTCCCGCCTTCAATCTTTCCCAGCATCAGGGTCTTTTCCAATGAGTCGGCTTTTCGCACCTGATGTGAAGAGCAGATGGCCAAAGGATTGGAGTGTCAGCTTTAGCATCAGTCCTTCCAATGAATATGCAGGATTGATTTCCTTTAGGATGGACTGGTTGGATTTCCTTGCAGTCCAAGGGACTCTCAAGAGTCTTCTCCAAATCACAGTTCAAAAGCATCAATTCTTCTGCACTCAGCTTTCTTTTACGGTCCAACTCTCACATCCATACATGACTACTGGAGAAACCATAGCTTTGACCAGACAGACCTTTGTCGGCAAAGTAATAACTCAGCTTTTTAATATGCTGTCTAGGTTTGTCATAGTTTTTCTTCCAAGGAGCAATCGCCTTTTAATTTCATGGCTGCAGTCACCATCTGCAGTGATTTTGGAGCCCAAGAAAAGAAAGTCTGTCACTGTTTCCATTGTTTCCCCATCTATTTGCCATGAAGTGATGGGACCAGATGTTAAGTCTGCCTCTGTTAGGTCTTACTGTTTCTGTCCTTTATCATGCCGATCAGGGTGATTAAGGCAGGGTCACAAAAGTGGTCAATAGCATTCTGTCTTCATTTAAAAACTGGAATTTTGTTCAACATAGATACTTTGCATTAATTTTGAATTTTAAAAAATGCTACACTAAAACATTGTTTATTTTGATTACTGATTTTGGGGACTCCTCTTATATGTTTTGCCTTACTCACTGCACCCTAGTCTTGGCTTTGGTTTTAAAAGAGAGAGGGAGGAGGCATTAAGAGGTAGTCAGTGGTTTAAAGACATATGCAGGGATTTGGGGTCAAGACTTAAAGCAGAAAAGTTGGAGACTACATTTTATCCTGCTGTGTGCATTCTGTGCCCTGGGCGCCCTCACGCCAGTGAAGGCCGTTCTTTCATTGAGCTCCTTCTCTTGCCTTGGCAGCTGCACTCACTTTTATATGCAGGTTCTGGAATGCTGGGAGCTGTATGGCAGCCAACATCTCTCCTCTCCCTTCTCAAACATGACGTTCTCTGTAATTCACTTACAGACACCTCTTTCCTTAGCCCTTCTCACCCAGGGAGCTTGATCAAGGAATCTAAGAACTAAGCCTCATTTGCCTTCTCTGGGTATGCAAGTGAATTTGCATATATCTTGTGTCCATTTGCATTCCCCTCACATGGGGCATTTAGAATAAAAACAACATTCATGAATCAAAATGAAGCTTGTTCCATTCTTTCTCTGTCAAAGTATGGCGTAAGTAAAAGGATACCGCAGTGTGAGAAAAGGGCTGAAATTATATTTGCCAGGGTTATGTGTAGTTTTAAAAGCAATTCAATTTGGTGGCATTTACCACCACAAAATTGGGGTTTAATATTTATAGGCTTAGCCCAGGAGAATACAATCATTCATGACCGAAATGGCCACCCTCTTCCTCTACCATTCTTGTAGAAATTTGAGCTAAAGGCCCATAAAAGCTAAGACTGCCCTCTTTTCCTCCCCCTGGTCACTGCTTAATGGGTGGGAAGCCTGATGGTTCCAGTCAGTGGACTTCCCCATTTGAGATGAAATGCATGAAGACCAACTAAAAAGGAGAAAAGGAAGAAGGAGTGATGTTCCTCATCTTGCCTCAGCCTCTTTGAGAACTTAAAGAACTAGGGAAAAGAAAAAAGTCACCTAATATGAACACTGCACAGAATTTCATCTAAAGAAACAAAGCAGTGGACAGAGGGCTACTGGTCTCAAAATGAGAGTGAATCCCAAATAATGAAAACTGACGTGATAAACAAGGATAAATTCATTACAGAGTTGTTGTTAGAACTGTTAAGTAAGAATATGTCAACGAGCTTTCAGCACTATGAGTAAAAGTACCTAGGCTAAAGGGCGGAGTTTTGCAATCATCATATAATACTCAGTTCTTGGAGCAACTTTCTGGTCCCTGGATGATTCATAACCAAGAGAAGGGGTGTTTTGGAGAATGGATTTCTAGTTTCAAACAGATATACCTCTTACTATAACTTTCCAAATTGGCATCCTAGTTTGTAATTCAGAGTTTTATAAATTTTGTTGTGTATGAATTAATGCATAATTCAACTCTTGATTGAACTGAAAAAATCAGGCTTCTTAACAAACCTGTCAACAAGTCTTATCATTTCTGCCTTTAAAATGTCATGTGCATCTGGAGAAATACTATGATAAGCATGCAGATATATATGAACAGAGCAGCTCCATTACCATTGTTCTAATAGCCATTAAAAAAAGTATTGGAAGTAACCAAATGTCCATCATTAGGAGACATAGTATGGTAAATTCATACAGTGTGGAACACTACCATATGTAAAAATAGACAGCCAGTGGGAATTTGCTGTATGACTCAGGGAATTCATACCGGGACTCTCACAGCCTAGAGGGGTGGGAAGGGGCAGGAGGTGGGAGGGAGGTTCAAGACGAAGGGTACATATATACCTATGGCCAATTCATGCTGCTGTATGACAGAAACCAATATAATATTGTAAAGCAATTATCCTTCAATTAAAAATAAATAAATTTTTAAAAATTCACACAGTGTAGAACTCTGACAGCTATTACAAAGAATAAGATAGATTTATATATAATGTACATATAATATTTATGATCAAATTTTATGAAATGATATCAATATTGGTAGTTGTTTAACGTAGGATTGGAGAAAGACTAGGGGAACAGTAGACTTTTATAAAGTACTTCAATAACCATCTAAATTTTTACAATGGTCATACAGTTCTTTTCACAATAAACTATGGAAAATTCTGAAAGAGATGGGCATATCAGACCACCTGACCTGCCTCTTGAGAAACCTGTTTGGAGGTCAGGAAGCAACAGTTAGAACTGGACATGGAACAACAGACTGGTTCCAAATACGAAAAGGAGTACGTCAAGGCTGTATATTGTCACCCTGCTTATTTAACCTGTATGCAGAGTACATCATGAGAAATGCTAGGCTGGAGGAAGCACAAGCTGGAATCAAGATTGCTGGGAGAAATATCAATAACCTCAGATATCCAGATGACAGCACCCTTATGGCAGAAAGTGAAGAACTAAAGAGCCTCTTGATGAAAGTGAAAGAGGAGAGTGAAAAAGTTGGCTTAAAAATTAACATTCAGAAAACTAAGATCAAAGGGCATCTGGTCCCATCACTTCATGGCAAATAGATGGGGAAACAGTGTCAGATTTTATTTTTTTGGGGCTCCAAAATCACTGCAGATGGTGATTGCAGCCATGAAATTAAAAGATGCTAAAAAAAAAAAAAAAAAAAAAAAGATGCTTACTCCTTGGAAGGAAAGTTATAACCAAGCTAGACAGCATATTAAAAAGCAGAGACATTACTTTGTCAACAGAGGTCTGTCTAGTCAAGGCTATGGTTTTTCCAGTAGTCATGTATGGATGTGAGAGTTGGACTATAAAGAAAGCTGAGTGCCAAAGAATTGATGCCTTTGAACTGTGGTGTTGGAGAAGACTCTTGAGAGTCCCTTGGACCACAAGGAGATCCAACCAGTCCATCCTAAAGGAGATCAGTCCTGGGTGTTCATTGGAAGGACTGATGCTGAAGCTGAAACTCCAGTACTTTGGCTACCTGATGTGAAGATCTGACTCATTTGAAAAGACCCTGATGCTGGGAAAGATTAAGGGCAGGAGGAGAAGGGGACAATAGAGGATGAGATGGTTGGATGGCATCACCAACTCGATGGACATGGGTTTGGGTGGACTCCGGGAGTTGGTGATGGACAGGGAGGCCTGGTGTGCTGCAGTTCATGGGGTCACAAAGAGTGGGACACGACTGAGCGACTGAACTGAACTGAATAGTTCTTTTATATAAAATATTAATTTATAGTTATTGATATGTAGTAACTGAAGTAAATAACATACTCTATACTTATGTGGATTTACTAATTCATATATATCACATACACACAAAGTGAGTGTGAAAGTAAGCACTAGCACATGCAAGAGAAAACATGCTAAATATAAAATTCCTCATTAAGTAATGGGATTATAGATGATTTTTATTTTCTTCTTTAAAAAGTTTTTTTAAGATTTTTTTTAAGGATATTGGTATAGTTTTCTTGCTATAAATAGCATTCGTTGTTTATTCTTTCAAATTACAAAAATTATCCATTTTCAGAGTAGAAAACTTAGAAAATACACACAAAAATAAAAGAACATTATCAAAATTTACCTGTAACTTCAATATCCAAAGTAACTATTGTTAACCTTTTGGTTTATAACTTTCTGGTCCTTTTGCAGTGTTTTTCCTACAAAAAAGATGATCCTTGTATTTGCTCTGTGATCTATGTTTTTGTTTGTTTGACATATTATCCAGAATATTTCTCCATGTCCATAAAGTATTCTCCAATATGATTTTTATAACTGCATAATATTCCATAATAAGATATGTTATAATTTACTAAGCCAACACTCTACTTCTGGACCGTCCCACTTTTTTTTAACATTCTAAATAACTCACCAATGAGCATTCTTTTGACTGTATCTTCACATCCATCCCATTATTTCTTCTGGGTAGATTCCTAAAATTGAAATTTCTGGACCAAAGAGTAAGGCATTACATTTTTATTGCGGTAAAATACATACAACATTCAATTTACAATTTTAATCTTTTAAAGTTTACAATTTATTGCCACCAATTACATTTATAATGTTGTGCAAACATCGTGACCATCTAGTTTTTCATCACCCCAAACAAAAATCTCATCCCCTTTAAGCAGTAATTTCCTGGTCTCTTCTTCCCTCAGTTCCTGGCAACCACTAAGCTGCTTTCTAACTCTATTGGGCCATACAGACTGATATATCTCAGTATTCAGATTTGCCTATTCTAGATATTTCATATAAATAGAAATATTTGGCCCTTTGTGCTTAGCTTCCTTCATTTAGCATAACATTCTTAAGCTTCATCTATTTGTAGTATATATTATTACTTAATCCTTTTATATGACTGAATATTATTCCTTTCTATGGCTAATGCTAAGTCACCTCAGTCCTGTCTAACTCTTTGCAACCTATGAACTGTAGCCCTCCAAGCTCCTCTGTCCATAGGATTTTCCAGGCAAGAATACTGGAGTGGGTTGCCATTTCCTTCTCTAGGGGACCTTCCCAACCCAGGGATTAAACCCATGTCTCTTCTATCTCCTGCATTGGCAAGAGGGTTCTTTATCACTAGCGCCACCTGGGAGGCCCCAACACATTTAGTTAATTAAGTCATTCATTGGTGCACATTTGGGTTGTTTCTACTTTTAGGCTGCTATGGACATTTCTGTACAAGTTTTTGCTGGAACATCTGTTTTCAATTCTTTTGGACATACAATCGACCCTTGAATAACACAGGCAGGTGAAGATTCACATATATCTTTACAGTCCCTCCATATCCATGGTTGCACACCCAATTCAACTAATCTTGGTTCCTGTTATGTTGTAATACATATTTATTGGGGGGAAAAAAATCCATGTATAAGTTGACCATGGTAGCTTAAACCTGTGTTAGTCAAAGTCCCACCGTATATTCAGGAGTGGAATTATCAGATCATGTGGCAATTCTGTATTTAACTTCTTGAGGAAATGCCAAACTGTTTTCTACAGTGTGCTATACCATTTTGCATTCCCATCAGCAATGTATAGAGTTCAAATTTCTCCCCATCCTTATCAACACTTGTTATTTTCTATTGTTCTTATTGTTGTTAAAATGACCATTCTAGTACGTATGAAGTGGTATCTCATTTTGGTTTTGACTTTCATTTCCCTAATGACTAATGTCAAATGATTCCTTTTTGCCAAATTCAGACTGAAATTGAAGAAAGTAGGGAAAACCACTAGACCATTCAAGTATGACATAAATCACATCCCTTACGATTGAAAGTGACAAATGGATGCAAGGGATTAGATTTGATAGACGGCGTGCCTGAAGGACTATGGATGGAGGTTTGGGACATTGTACAGGAGGTGGTGATCAAGACCACCCATAAGAAAAAGAAATGCAAAAAGGCAAAATGGTTGCCTGAGGAGGCCTTACAAATAGCTGAGAAAAGAAGAGAAGCAAAAGGCAAAACAGAAAAGGAAAGATATATTCATCTGAATTCAGAGTTCCAAAGAATAGCAAGGAGAGATAAGAAAGGCTTCCTAAGTGATCAGTGCAAAGAAATTGAGGAAAACAATAGAATGGGAAAGATTAGAGATCTCTTCAAGAAAATTAGAGATTCCAATGGAACATTTCATACAAAGATGGGCACAATAAAGGACAGAAATGGTATGGACCTAACAGAAGCAGAAGATATTAAGAAGAGGTGGCAAGAATACACAGAAGTGCTATACAAAAAAGATTGTAATGACCCAGATAACCACGATGGTGTGACCACTCACTTAGAGCCAGACATCCTGGAATGAGAAGTCAAGTGGGCCTTAGGAAGCTTCACTGTGAACAAAGCTAGTGGAGGTAATGGAATTCCAGTTGAGCTATTTCAAATCCTAAAAGATGATGCTGTGAAAGTGCTACACTCAATATGCCAGCAAATTTGGAAAAGTGGCCACAGGACTGGAAAAGGTCAGTTTTCATTCGGATCCCAAAGGAAAGCAATGCCAAAGAACATTCAGACTACCGCACAATTTCAATCATCTCACATGCTAGCAAAGTAATGCTCAAAATTTTCCAAGCTAGGCTTCAACAGTACATGAATGAGAACTTCCAGATGTTCAAGTTGGATTTATAAAAGGTAGAGGAACCAAAGATCAAATTGCGAACATTCACTGGATCATAGAAAAAGCAAGAGAGCTCCAGAAAAACATATACTTCTGCTTTATTGACAACGCCAAAGCCACTGACTGTTTGGATCACAACATACTGTGGAAAATTCTTCAAGAGATGGGAACACTAGACCACCTTACCTGCCTCCTGAGAAATCTGTATGCAGGTTAAGAAGCAACAGTTAGAACTGGACGTGGAACAACGGACTGGTTCAAAATTGGGAAAGGAGTATGTCAAGGCTTCCCAGGTGGCGCTAGTGGTAAAAAACCCGCCTGCCAGTGTAGAAGATGTAAGAGATGCAGGTTTGATCCCTGGGTTGGGAAGATCCCCTGGAAAATGAAATGGCTACCCACTCCAGTATTCTTGTCTAGAGAATTCCATGGACAGAGGAGCCTGGGAGGCTACAGCCCATGGGGTCGCAAAGAGTCGGACATGACTGAAGCGACTTAGCACAGCACAGCGCATGTCAAGGCTGTATACTGTCACTCTGCTTATTTAACTTATATGCAGAGTACATCATGCGAAATGCTGGGCTGGATGAATCACAAGCTGGAATCAAGATTGCCAGGAGAAATATCAGTAACCTCAGATACGCAGATGACAACACCCTCATGGCAGAAAGTGAACATGAATTAAAAAGCCTCTTGATGAAAGTGAAAGAGGAAAGTGAAAAAGTTGGCTTAAAACTCAACATTCAAAAAACTAAGATCATGACATCCAGTCCCATCACTTCATGGCAAATAGATGGGGAAACAATGGAAACAGTGACAGACTTTCTTTTCTTGGGCTCCAAAATCACTGCAGATGGTGACTGCAGCCATGAAATTAAAAGATGCTCACTCCTTAGAAAAAAAGTAATGACCAACCTAGACAGCATATTAAAAAGCAGAGACATTACTTCGCTGACAAAGGTCTGTCTAGTCAAAGCTTTGGTTTTTCCAATAGTCATGTACGGATGTAAGAGTTTGGCCATAAAGAAAGCTGAGCACCAAAAAATGATGCTTCTGAACTGTGGTTTGGAGAAGACTCTTGAGAGTCCCTTGTACTGCAAGATCAAAGCAGTCAACCCTAAAGGAAATCAATCCTGAATATTCATTGGAAGGACTGACGCTGAAGCTGACGCTCCAATCCTTTGGCCACCTGATTCAAAGAGCCAACTCTTTGGAAAAGACCCTGATGCTGGGAAAGATTGAAGGTGGGAAGAGAAAGGGATGATAGAGGATGAGGTTGTTAATATGGCTTCACTGACTCGATGGACATGAGTTTGAACAAGCTCTGGGAGTTGGTGATGGACAGGGGAGCCTGGCATGCTGCAGTCCATGGGGTTGCAAAGAGTCAGACATGACTGAGTGACTAAACAGAACTGAATGACTAATGATGCTGAGCATCTTGTTGTGTTCATGTTGACCATTCGAATATATTCTTTGGAGAAATGTCTATTCAAATTCTTGGTCCATTTTTAAATTGAGCTGTCTTTTTATTGTTGATTTGTAAGAGTTCCTTATATATTCTGGATACTAATCCTTATCAGATACATGATTTACAAATATTTTTCCATTCTGTGGGTTGTCTTTTCACTCTTTCGATAATATCCTTTGATGCACAAAAGATTTTCATTCTTATGAAGCCTAATTGTCTATTTTTTCTTATACTGCTTGTGCTTTTGATATCATAATTAAGAAAAAACTGTCACATCCAAAGTCATGAAGGTTTGACATATTTTCCTCAAAAAGTTTTATAGTTTTAGCTTTTATTAAATATAATGATCCCTATATTTGATTCATTTTGAATTAATTTTTGTATATGCTATGAGGTAGGGGGTCTAACTTTATTCCTTTGCATGTGGATATCCCATTGCTCCATTACAATTTACCAAAAAGATTATTTTTTCCCCATTGAATAGTCTTGGAACTCTTGTTTAAAATCAAAGTATTGCTTTGAGATCAGAAAACAAAATCAAAGTAATACAAAAGTATATATGGAATGTGTTTCCTCTTTTCTTCTCTATCACTTCTATTACCTTTCATCAGGTCTTATGCCCTCATACTCAGATTAATGTAAGAGTCTTCTAATTATACAACCTCAGTGACAGAGCAATATCTCTTTACTACTACCATGTTATTTCGTTGCTCAAGAACGGGTCAGGTTGCTACTGTCTAAATATCAATTGGTGACTAGACCTCAGAGTATAGTTACCTCATCAAAGTATAGTCAACTGTGTCTCTTAGCCTAAAATAACAAGCCAGACTTACCCATTGCTTCTACTATAAATGGATTTTAAGGAAAATCAAGTTAAAATATATTCAAAGACTGAAGGAGTAGGGAGATATATTCTTTTTAGCAGGTTGTAAAAATAGTATTTTGATCTCAAATTTTGTCATTTATTCTTTCCGTAAGTATTAACTGGACACCTACTACATCTCAAGATTACAAAAAGGAAGACAATTCAGATGTTGTGCTCTGACTACTCAGAGTTTAGGAGACAGTTATTTAAAAAGATAAATTATAATCTAACATTGTAAGTGCAATAATGAAAGTGTGAATAAAACATTATGGGAACACCAAAGTGCAGCAAGTTTAATAATAGTAAGATTTCTTTTTTTCCTTAATAGATCTGTTAAATTGCCACTATAATTATCTAGAACTATTTTTTGTAGCATTCCCCATCATGAATTTGTCTTTTAATTCATTCATTTACAAATATTTATTAACTGCCTATTCAATGCAGACAAAAGCACAAAGAAATTCCTAATCTGGTTGGGACTGAGATATGACATGTGAAAAGCTAAAAAGCAATATAGGTGTGAAGTTTTCAGTAATATTTTCCAGTTTGTGATATGTTTTAAAATCATATAAAATGAATACATTAGAAAAATAATACAGTATGAATCAAAAGCTCTGACTTAGGAAAAACCAGGTGAGTAGTAGAAATTAGCAGTTCTTAACTATGATGCCTCAGAACAGTGATGTGTTACTATACCTTGTGTAGCATGTCAGACTAATGTGTACACATAATCAAGTTCCATAACTTAACCATTATCAGAGTTTGCACCTTATTTCACACACACACACACACAGAACTGAAGATTATTCTTATGACAACATCATTCTGATTTATTTGCATCCTGATATACTTACTTGGGCTTCACAGGTAGCACTAGTGGTAAAGAACCCACCTGTCAATGCAGGAGACATAAGAGTTGCAGGTTTGATCCTTGGGTCAGGAATATCCCCTGGAGAAGGAAATGGCAACCCACTCCAGTATTCTTGCCTGGAGAATCCCATGGACAGAGGAGCCTGGAAGGCTATGGTCCATAGGGTCACAAGAGTCAGACGCAACTGAAGTCATTTAGCATGCACACATGCATACTTACTTGAGTGGTCTAGCTATGAATTCTCAAGAGGGAAAGATCGACAGATCCACGAGAGACTCCATGAGAAATTTTAAAAATGAGTAGTACTTAGAGATTAATTGGAGCAGATCACAACCCTCTGTGTGGAAAAGATGAGAATGTGCATGATGTATCAGGAGAAATAAATAGACTGAACTAGATGAGCAGAGATTTATAGAGGGAAGTACAGCAACAAATAAGTTAGGAAGTCTTAAGAGAAGACAACTGTTTTTGCTGCTCTGCATCCCTTTAAACTTCTTCTGGTATTATGACCCTAATTTTCTCTTGCAAATCACTCTCTCCCTCTTTTCCGTCTAGATGAATTTTGGGTAGCAACCCACTCCAGTATTCTTGCCTGGAAAATTCCATGAACAGAGGAACCTGGAGGGCTACAGTCCATGGAGTCGCAAAGAGTCAGCCACAGCTGAGCGCATCAGCACAGCACAGTTCAGGAGTGAATATGTGACTTAGAACTGGTCACGTGTTAAGTGAATGTCATAGTTCTCAAATGGCAGAGATGACTAAGGAATAGGAAATAAGACGCAATAAACTTTTACCACATGGTCTGGTCTTTTCTTCTGAAATTGCTAATAGTAACAATGCTATGAACTTGCAGCTGCTGAAAGGTGAGCACTTTGTGCCAGGAAATGATTCAATATGGCAGAAGAAAGAACCGAGAGATGAAGAGAAGGAATAAGTCCCATTGATACTACCCAGTCCTGGATCAAAGCATGACTGAAACCAATAGACCCATAGTCTTTGCAGTTACGTTAGCCAATAGGTTTCCATAACATGAGCCATTTTAAGTTAGGTTTTCTGTCATATGCAATAAAAGAATCCTATATTATTTAGGTCTGTTGGGGCCAGTTACTAATGATCCTATGTGACAAGGTTAGAAATTAAGATTTTCCCTATGATGGGCCACTGGGGAAAAATAGTTTTTAAAGCAGATGTGGGACAGGATGAAAGTAATTTAGTGAATGTCATTTTTTTCATATCAATGGAGCAAATTACCAATAAGAATAATTTGTTTGAGCATATGGGAGTAGAAATGAGATCACAATCAGACTTCTTAGACTATGGACCCAAACTGCTTGCCCTCTAAGTATTTCTGTTGTAGCTAGAACTTAGTACTTCTCAAATGTGTAATCCTATCTTTTACTTAGTTCAAGTTAGACATAGAAATCAATTAGGCTTCGATCAAGTGAATTTCTTAGAATATGGTCCATCTTCATAATATGTTCAAAATAATCTGGGCTTTCAATGAATATAGTAGTGATAAAGTTGTCTACCTTAACAGCCAATGAAATGTAGCAGAAATATAGAGTCACATGTATGATGCATCTAAAACCGCTCCCCTGATTATGCAATCCATGCTTCCAATGTATATCGATAATATATAATACCAATAACCTATCTGTAAAAAAAGAAGGGGGTGAGGGGAAACTAAGAGATTTGAGCCTTACTTGAGGTTCCTTGACAATTTTGTATGGGCTTCCTATGTGGCTCAGCAGTAAAGAATCCCCATGTCAACACAAGAGACACAGGAGATGCAGGATCGATCCCTGGGTTGGGAGTTCCCCTGGAGGAGGAAATGGCAACCCACTCCAGAATTCTTGCCTGGAAAATTCCATGAACAGAGGAACCTGGCGTACTACAGTCCATGGGGTTGCAAAGAGTCAGACACGACTGACCAACTGAGCACACATGGTTCCTTGACAGTTCTATATGGCTGAGTAAATCACATTTCCTTCTCTATGACTCAATTACCCTACTTAAAAGATAGGAAAATAATAATATTGAGCTTAAAACACAAGAAGATTTAAATATGGCCTTGACTATCTTCATCTATGTTCACTGGATACTTGAAGATACATAGTAATAATAATAAAAGTTAAAATTGAGTACTTACTATGTTCTGGGCACAATTCTAAATGTTTTGCATGTATTAAACAATTTATGCCTTACCTCTTAGGGTCCTATGAAGTAAATATTATTATTATCCCCATTTTGTTGAGGCTTACAAAAGTTATGATTCTTGTCCAAAGCCCAAATCTAGCCATGATTTGAACCCAGGCAATTCTATACTGTCTTTCTACTTATCTCATAGTGTGGTAGATAATTTTGAAACAAATAGACTGAATATCATTCATAATAGAAAACTGCAAATTAAAACTTCAACAAAATGCCACTTTCCGTCGATAGGATTAGCAAAGATTATTCACAAAGTTATTGGCAGGTCTCAGTTTCTCACTGGCTGTTGGCTGGAAACCAACCTCATAAGCCTTTCCACAGGTAGAGCATCTGAGTGTCTTCAAGACTTAGCTACTGGCTTCCTCCAGAACAAGTGACAGAAGAGAGAGAAAGTCCATGAGAGAAGGTGCAGGTTTTTTTAAAAACAACTTTTTGTTATTGTTCAGTTGCTCAGTCGTGTCTGACTCTTTGTGATCCCATAGACTGCAGCAGGTCAGGCTTCCCTGTCTTTCACCATCTCCTGAAGTTTGTTCAAATTCATGTCCATTGAGTCGGTAATGCCTTCCAACCATCTCATCCTCTGTCACCCCCTTCTTCTCCTGCCTTCAGTATTTCCCAGCATCAGGGTCTTTTCCAATGAGTCAGCTCTTCGAATCAGGTGACCAATCAAAGTATTGGAGTTTCAGCTTAAGCATCAGTCCTTCCAATGAATATTCAGGACTGATTCCCTTTAGGATGGACTGCTTCAATTTCCTTGCAGTCCAAGGGACTCTCAAGCATCTTCTCTAGCACCACAGTTCAAAAGCATCAATTCTTCAACACTCAGCCTTTTTTATTGTCCAGCTCTAACAACCGTACATGACTACTGGAAAAACCATAGCTTTGACTAGACAGACATTTGTCGGCAAAGTAGTATCTCTGCTTTTTAATACTCTATCCAGGTTTGTCATTGCCTTTCTTCCAAGGAGTAAGCATCTTTTAATTTCATGGCTGCAGTCACCATCTGCAGTGATTTTGGAGCTCAAGAAAAGAAAGTCTGTCACTGTTTCCATTGTTTCCCTATCTATTTGCCATGAAGTGATGGGACTGGATGTCATGATCTTAGTTTTTTGAATGTTGAGTTTTAAGCCAGGTTTTCACTTTCCTCTTTCACTTTCATCAAGAGGCTTTTTAATTCATGTTCACTTTCTGCCATAAGGGTGTTGTCATCTGCGTATCTGAGGTTACTGATATTTCTCCCAGCAGTCTTGATTCCAGCTTGTGATTCATCCAGCCCAGCATTTTGCATGATGTACTCTGCGTATAAGTTAAATAAGCAGAGTAACAATATACAGCCTTGACACACTCCTTTCCCAATTTTGAACCAGTCTGTTGTTCCATGTCCAGTTCTAACTGTTGTTTCTTAACTGCATACAGGTTTCTCGGGAGGCAGGTGAGGCAGTCTGATACTCCCATCTCTTTAAGAATTCCACAGTTTGTTGTGATGTACACAGTCAAAGTCTTTAGCATAGTCAATGAGGCAGAAATAGATATTTTTATGGAATTCTCTTGCTTTTTCTATGATCCAACGGATGTTGGCAATTTGATCTCTGGTTCCTCTGCCTTTTCTAAATTCAGCTTGCACATCTAGAAGTTCACAGTTCACATATTGCAGAAGCCTAGCTTGAAGGATTTTGTGCATTTCTTTGCTAGTATGTGAAATGAGTGCAATTATGTGGTAGTTTGAACATTTTTTGGCATCACCCTTCTTTGGGATTGGAATGAAAACTGACCTTTTCCAGTCCTGTGGTCACTGCTAAGTTTTCCAAATTTGCTGGTATACTGAATGCAGTTTCATAGCATCATCTTTTAGGATTTGAAATGGCTCAACTGGAATTCCATCACCTCCACTAGCTTTGTTCATAGTGATGCTTCCTAAGGCCCACTTGACTTCACATTCCAGAATGTCTGGCTCTAGGTGAGTGATCACACCATTATGGTTATCCAGGTCATTAAGATCTTTTTGTATAGTTCTTCTATACAACTTTATTGAGATACATGTGAAGTTACACAGAAGTTTCTGACTGTGTGGGTGGGGCCAGTGTGGGGAAGGAGCAGAGGTCAGCACCACAACTCGCTGTGTTGTTCAAGGGTCAACTGTAATTCATATGCCATACAATTCACACATTCAAAGTGTACAATCCAATGGCTTGTATGTTTACAGAGATTTGCAACAATCATCACAATAAATGTTAGAACATTTTCAGCACTTCTAAAAGAAACCCCGAACGAAGCCATCACACCCCAAACTCCCCCACTCCCAACCTTTTCAGTCTAGGCAACTATCATAATACTTTTTTCTCGATAGATTTGCCAATTCTTAACATTACATATAAATGGAATCATACAATATGTGGTCTTTTGAGACTGGCTTCTTTCACTTAGCTTGTTTTTAGGGTTCAACAATGTTGTAGCATGGATCAGTATTTCATTTCTTTTTTATTACATGCTCTCTTTGTTTCACTATCTTTCAGTGAAATTTCTACTTATTTCTAATTATGTTAAGTCCAGGTTTTTCTCTCTCACTTTTTTAGGTTCAAGAAAGAAAGACCTGGGCCTTCTTGGCTCAGGGTCTAAGTCCCAACCTCAGTTCCTTCTTGAACTAGCTGAGATTCTAACTTGGCCTGTGTTCCCTGGGTCCTTGAAGTCTTTTATCAGCTAATCTTGCAAGTGACATGCCACTATTTCTGCCATATTCTGTTTACAGACAGAACAGTCCTCATACAATGAGAAAAGTGTTAGTCACCCAGTTGTATCTATTTGTGACCCCATCGATTGTAGCCTGCCAGGCTCCTCTGTCTATAGAATTCTCCAAGCAGAATACTGGAGTGGGTAGCCTTTCCCTTTTCTAGGGGATCTTCTCAACCCAGGGATTGAACCCAGGTCTCCCGCATTGCTGCCAGATTCTTTACCATCTGAGCCACTAGGGAAGCTCCCATACAACAGGGAAGAGGGTAAAAATACCAGAAGGCAGGAATCAGGGCCTCCTTGAAGGCTGCCTATGGCAGTGAGGATGTTGTCATGTTGCAATCCATGTTAGAAGTAAAAGCTTAAACCTCTAGCCTTGCCTTGTATATCACCACTTACAAGGTAACAAAAACAAACATAAGGCTCACTTATGTGGTTTGGTATAAAGGACCCCCTCTCCCCCACTCAGAGGGAACTTTGGCAGGAGTCATTCTTATTTCAGCAGCACCTGATGTCCCTTGATCAGTATGGAAGTGAATATCTGGCCTTATGAGAATAGGGAAGGGAGGTTTAACACTTGGTTTTAAAAGAGAACATTGAAAGAAACAAATGACTGACAGCAACTTGACTAAACAAAATATTAGCTATAAAGTTGAAAAACACTCACCTGACATAAATGCAGTCACTCAGATGAATGATTATTTCCAAAAATAGCTATAGTACAATAAAAAAGAAAGTAATTGCAGCTTTCTCATGATTTGGTCATGAATATTCACTCAGTTATTTTGTCAGTCAACAAATATTAAAGCTAGAGATGGGACTTTTGCATTCAATTAATATTTTCTAAGTTTCCCTTTGAGATATGACACTATATTTAATGATATAATAAAGAAACATAAAACAAACACACAGTCCCTGCCTTCAAAAACCTTTCACTCAAAGGCAAAAAAAAAAAGACAAATGACAAACTGATATTTTTATTTGATATTTGTTTTTAAAGATAATAAACATGAGGAGTTATAAAAAGTTCTTCTTTATATATATATATTATTATATATGATCTATAATTATATATATACATATATATGCCATTTGTTTTGAATTCTTTTTCCATCTCCATGTGTTTTTAGTTACTGATGAAAACCATTTATATACAAGATGACTTTTTCAATTAAAAAACACAAACACATTTTAGGGTGCCATCTGTTTGGACTTGTTTTCCTGGTTATTGTGTGTGGGTCAATTCAGTGGGTAACAGTAGTAAGATGAACATTTGAATTTTTGAAGTTTCTTTGAGAGATTAATTTGCATTGCATCATGTAACCGTGTCAAAAGAGAGCAAATTGAATCTCTGGTAAATTGAAAATACAAGAAAACATACAACGATATCTTTACTAAACTTCATTCAGTGAAAACATTCCAGATCAACACATTGCAGAGATTTTTACTTAAAATAGTTTTATAGACAGGTATAAATTCAAGACTAGATTAATTTATGATGAGTCAATAGTAAAGAATACAATTTTGTATATTTCCATTTCTGCAGAGTATTAACAAGAAATATTAGTTTGTATATAATTTGGTATCTACACTAGATCAACTGAAAAGCAATATTCAAACTATCCAGTTAGCAGTTTTTATACCCTTGAAAACTATCACACAAATAAATGACTTTCTCTCAAAGGAACTCCCAGGCACAGTAATGTCAAATGAGGCTGTAAGCTCTTAATATAAAAAGGAAGAAGAAGTTTAAAAAGCTTTAGGTAAAGATGACTTTCTTCCATCCTATAAAAAGTAGATATATACCATTTTACTGCCACTAAACCTGCAAAATATTAAGGGTAATAATACCAAATATTAAACAGTAAGTAGAGCCTCATGATGAAAGTGAAAGAAGAGAGTGAAAAAGTTGGCTTAAAGCTCAACATTCAGAAAACTAAGATCATGGCACCCCTTCATTTCATGCAAATAGATGGGAAAACAGTGGAATCAGTGAGGGACTTTATTTTTTTGGGCTCCAAAATCACTGCAGATGGTGATTGCAGCCATGAAATTAAAAGACACTTGCTCCTTGGAAGAAAAGTCATGACCAACCTAGACAGCATATTAAAAAGCAGAGATATTACTTTGCCAACAAAGGTTTGTCTAGTCAAGGCTATGGTTTTTCCAGTGGTCATGTATGGATGTGAGAGTTGGACTGTAAAGAAGGCTGAGCACTGAAGAATTGATGCTTTTGAACTGTGGTGTTGGAGAAGACTCTTGAGAGTCCCTTGGACTGCAAGGAGATCCAACCAGTCTATCCTAAAGGAGATCAGTCCTGGGTGTTCATTGGAAGGACTGATGTTGAAGCTGAAACTCCAATACTTTGGCCACCTGATGTGAAGAGCTGACTCATTTGAAAAGACCCTGATGCTGGGAAAGTTTGAGGGCAGGAGGAGAAGGGGATGACAGAGGATGAGATGGTTGGAAGGCATCACCAGTTCAGTGGACATGAGTTTGGGTAAACTCCAGGAGTTGGTGACGGACAGGGAGGCCTGGTGTGTTGCAGTCCATTGGGTCGCAAAGAGTCAGACACAGTTGAGCAACTAAACTGAACTGAACTGAAGAATTCTTATAAATGTTGGAAAAAGTAGAAAACTGTTTGACAGTAATTATCTCACAACAGTAAATATTTGCATACTCTACAGCCCAACAACCCTACTTCTAGATATATGACCAAGAAAAATACTTGTGTGTGTGACCATGAGGTGTACATAAAAATTTTTATAGCAACAATGTTTATAATTATTTAAAAGTCTAGAAACAAGCCAGCTATGTATCAACACAAAAATAAATTGTGATATATTCACATAATAGAATGCTACATGGTACTGAAAAATCAACATTCATTATACACAACAACATGAATGAACCTTGGAAACAAAATGTTAAGTCAAAAGGGCAAATCCCAGAAAACTATATATTGAATGAGTGCACTTTCATAAAGCTCAAAAAATACAAATCAATGTATTGTTTCAGCACATATACATTTGTGATAAAACTAAAAAAAAAAAAGCAATGGAATGATCAGCACTAAGTTTAGGATACTGGTTACCTCTGAGTGCAAGGGGAAGAGATAGAGGAGAAACACAATTGTAGATACAATTTATGGGGAGATATTCTAGTTCTTGGGCTTCCCTGGTGGCTCAGAGGTTAAAGCGTCTGCCTGCAATGTGGGAGACCTGGGTTCGATCCCTGGGTTGGGAAGATCCCCTGGAGAAGGAAATGGTAACCCACTCCAGTATTCTTGCCTGGAAAATTCCATGGACGGAGGAACCTGGTGGGCTACAGTCCATGGGCTCGCAAAGAGTCGGACACGACTGAGTGACTTCACTTCAATTCATTCTAGTTCTTGGATTGAGTAGTTCATTATATGATTAAGCTTCATACCTAAAATATGTTACATGTATTATTATACATTAATATATATTAATACATATACTATATACATGTACCTATATTGCCATGCCAATATATGGTCGTGGCTTGTGGGATCTTAGTTCCCCAACCAGGGATTGAATACAAGCCCTCCACAGTGAAATCACCTAGTCCTAACCACTGGAGGGCCAGGGAATTCCCAGTGTTACATATATCTTTGGCATGTATTTAAAAGAAAAAAAATTATTAGCATGATCTAATTTACCCTCATCTCTTCCAAGTAAGAGCTGAATCATATTCTGCATGTAAAGAAACTGAGAGTAATGATATCACTTACACATAGAATCTAAAAAAGTTAAACCTGTAAAAAAAAAAAAAGAGAGAGCGTTAAAATGGTGGTTACCAGGGTTGGCGTAGGGATGGGGATAAGAGTGGTGGTGTTTAAGAGTACAAGCTTGAATGAGTAGTAAACAAACCATAGAGTCTAATGCACAGTAGAGTCTAATGAATATAGACAGTACTATTGTACTATATGGGCTTCCCTGTTGGCTCAGTGATAGAATCTGCCTGCAATGTAGGAGCCACAGGTTCTATCCCTGGGTCAGGAAGTTCCACTGGAGGAGGAAATGGCAACCCATTCCAGTATTCTTGCCTGGAAAATCCCATGGACAGAGGAGCCTGGTGGGTTACAGTTCATAGGGTCAGAGTCAGACATGACTGAAGCGATTTAGCACCCACACAGGCACTATATGATATAATGTTATAACTACTGCTACCTTGGCAATCATTATTACAATATATAAATGTATCAAAGTAACATGTTGCACACCTTAAACTTATACAATGTAACATGTCAAGTTTATTCAAAAAAAGAAAAAGAAAGAAATTTAGGGTGATATGCCCTATCTTCAAATAAGGAATGAGACAGAGTTCTGCAAAACAGTACCCCCTCACAAATACTGATAGATTTTTAAAGACAGTAATCAGTCTAGGGCTTCCCTGGTGACTTGGTGGTGAAGAATCTGCCTGCTAACGCAGGAGACACAAGTTCCATCCCTGGTGAGATGGCCATGAACCCAAGGAGGATCCACAAGCCACGTGGCAAGTAAGCCCATGTGCCACAACTACTGAAGCCCAATGCCCCAGAGCCTGTGCTCTGCAACAAGAGAAGTCACTACAGTGAGAATCCCACATACCACAATGAAGAGTGGTAGCCCTGGCTCACCACAGTTAGAGAAAATCCATGAGCAACAACAAAGACCTAGCACAGCCAAAAATAAATAAATTAATTAAGTTTTAAAAAATCGATCTAACTGGAGCCAAAAGAATTTTAAGAGAAATTAAATTCTAAGTGAATTAAATGGGAATTTTTTTAATGCATGAATGGATTGTGTGATAAATTGAATCTCTTACCTGCCAGGAAATGATGATCCAAGATGGGAATCTACCATCACTAGGTGAAATTAAAACTTCCAGAGATAAAAGGAGCAAGACATTTTGCAGGAAAACTGGAGGTTCAGAATACAATACTCAGGATAAAATGAACAAAAAAATACAAAAGCTAAACGGGTTAATTCTTTTTTTTTTTTTCTTTTTACACTTTTCTTTAACTTAGACTGTGCAGCAGGGAGGGGGAAGGGACGGAAATAATAGAGATAATTAAGACACAGTCCGAACTCTCAAGGAATTCATATTCTAGTAATCAGAGAAAAACTTTACAATGTGTAAATGGAAGAGATGCTTCTCTACAGAACCTGTAAAGAGTTGTTTCGATAGAGTAAATGGCCCAAAACCTAGAAAAGGAAAAAATACTTGGAGGTTTTCAAGAAGAATGTAGTTGGCTAATGTAGCAGTGAGAAAGAGGACAGCCTTAATCTCAGGCCAACACCCGTGAGCCTGAAATCAGAAGGAAAAAAAAAAATGGAGAACTTGGCTTGGACCTTGAGAGAAGGGCAAGAAAAGTTGGTGCTACAGTGGTGGGAGTTCACATTTGTGGAATACTTACTGTACGCCAGATCCTCTTTCAAATGCTTTTTATGAATTAACTAATTTAACCCATACAATATAGCTATGAGACAGTTGGTATTATTACCCTCATTTGATAAATGAGGAAACTGGGGCCTATAGAGGTTAAGTAATTGGCCAGTCACAAAGTTAGGAATTTGAAAGCAGAGTTTTGAATCTAGGAGATATGATTACTCAGCCCACATTCTTGACCACTATACTGATGAGAGGAGGTTTTACCTAACTAAAAATTACGGGAAATAGAAGAGCTAAAAATGTAGTTCATCACATGAATTCATTAAAGTTTGTTTACATACAGTTGAGATAAATTGTAAATATTAAGATCTTTACCCCAAAACATTGTTACATCTTGGTAAATATTAGTGGTATGCCTCAAATTTTTGTACTGGGCACTAGGAATATGGAATATTGCAGAACTAGTGGAGAAACTTATTCAGTTGTGTCCAACTCTTTGGGACCTATGGACTGTAGCCTACCAGGCTCCTCTGTCCATGGGGATTCTCCAGGCAAGAATACCGGAGTGGGTTGCCATTTCCCTCTCCATGGGATCTTCCCAACCCCAGGATCAAACCCCAGTCTCCCACATTGTAGGCAGACTCTTTACCCTCTGAGCCACCAGGAAGCCCAAAAAAGATCTTCACGATCCAGATAATCATGATGGTGTGATCACTCACCTAGAGCCAGATATCCTGGAATGTGAAGTCAAGTGTGCCTTAGGAAGCATCACTATGAACAAAGCTAGTGGAGGTGATGGAATTCCAGTTGAGCTATTTCAAATCCTGGAAGATGATGCTGTGAAAGTGCTGCACTCAATATGCCAGCAAATTTGGAAAACTCAGCAGTGGCCACAGGACTGAAAAAGGTCAGTTTTCATTCCAATCCCAAAGAAAGGCAATGCCAAAGAATACTCAAACTACTGCACAATTGCACTCATCTCACACGCTAGTAAAGTAATGTTCAAAATTCTCCAAGCCAGGCTTCAGCAATGAACCGTGAACTTCTAGATGTTGAAGCTGGATTTAGAAAAGGCAGAGGAACCAGAGATCAAATTGCCAACATCTGCTGGATCATAGACCCACTCCAGTACTCTTGCCTGGAAAACCCATGGACAGAGGAGCTTGGTAGGCTGCAGTCCATGGGGTCGCTAAGAGTCAGACAAGACTGAGCGACTTCACTTTCACATTTCACTTTCATGCATTGGAGAAGGAAATGGCAACCCACTCCAGTGTTCTTGCCTGGAGAATCCCAGGGACGGGGGAGACTGGTGGGCTGCCATCTATGGGGTTGCACGGAGTCGGACATGACTGAAGCGACTTAGCAGCAGCAGCAGCAGAAGCAGCAGAAGCTGGATCATAGAAAAAGCAAGCGAGTTCCAGAAAAACATCTATTCCCGCTTTACTGACTATGCCAAAGCCTTTGACTGGGTGGATCACAACAAACTGGAAAATTCTGAAAGAGATGGGAATACCAGACCACCTGACCTGCCTCTTGAGAAATCTGTATGCAGGTCAGGAAGCAACAGTTAGAACTGGACATGGAACAACAGACTGGTTCCAAATAGGAAAAGGAGTATGTTAAGGCTGTATATTGTCACCCCGCTTATTTAACTTATATGCAGAGTACATCATGAGAAATGCTGGGCTAGATGAAGCACAAGCTGGAATCAAGATTGCCAGGAGAAATATCAATAACCTCAGATATGCAGATGACCCTTATGGCAGAAAGTGAAGAAGAACTAAAGAGCCTCTTGATGAAAGTGAAAGAGGAGAGTGAAAAAGTTGGCTTAAAAATCAACATTCAGAAAACTAAGATCATGGCATCTGGTCCCGTCATCACATGGCAAATAGATGGGGAAACAGTGGAAACAGTGACAGACTATTTTGGGGGGCTCCAAAATCACTGCAGATGGTTGCCTGCAGCCATGAAATTAAAAGATGCTTGCCTCTTGGAAGAAAAGTTATGACCAAGCTAGACAGCATATTAAAAAGCAGAGACATTACTTTGACCACAAAGGTCTGTCTAGCCAAAGCTATGGTTTTTCCAGTAGTCATGTATAGATGTGAGAGTTGGACTATAAAGAAAGCTGAGTGCAGAAGAATTGATGCTTTTGAACTGTGGTGTTGGAGAAGACTCTTGAGAGTCCCTTGGACTGCAAGGAGATCCAACGAGTCCATCCTAAAGGAAATCAGTCCTGAATATTCATTGGAAGGACTGATGCTGAAGCGGAAACTCCAATCCTTTGGCCACCTGATGCAAAGAACTAACTCATTTGTAAAGGCTCTGATGCTGGGAAAGATTGAAGGCAGGAGGAGAAGGGGACGACAGAGGATGAGATGGTTGGATGGCATCACTGACTCAGTGGACATGAGTTTGGGTAAACTCTGGGAGTTGGTGATGGACAGGGGGGCCTGGCGTGCTACAGTCCATGGGGAAGCAAAGAGTCAGACACGACTGAGCGACTGAACTGAACTGAAGTAGAGAAAAGCTGTGTCTCCAGGGCGTGGTCTTAAAAAAAAATCTCATCTTTTGGATCCCTCAGCAGATAGAAAATTACACAAGGTAAGCCTTGGTAAAGCCCTCAGTTTCTCAAATAATAAACTGATGTACTTTACAGTCAGTCTCAACAACACACACATATTTATTTAGTCTCTCTACCTTCTCAGCAATTTAATAACTGACTTGTTGGCTCATTTGCTTCAGCAATATGCTAATGAGGTAAAATTGATGGGTTTAATTCCTTTTCAGATCTAGTGGCCATGAACTGCACCCCTAAACTTAGCATACAATGAGTTGTTGAGTGACCCCAGAGAAATTGTGTTTGACTCAGAATGTCTATCAGCATTACACAGAAGATAATGCTTTACTTAGTGTGTGTCAGAACCTTCATCTTTGTATTTAAGGACAACACATTAATTTTCACAGAGAACAACTAAAGTGATTTGTTTAATGTTTTACAATGGTTCTCTGGAACAATCAAGAATAGATTCTTGGAAAGTTCAATGTAATATCTTACTCAAATTGACCCTACCTATAATAGAGTCTTTGCCCAACTTCATGATATATACTCAATCAATCTTGTGACTTTAGGTACTCAACAAATAATAAGTAAATAAATAATAGCAGAAACTATTGAGTTTGTAATTACTTATGGAGGAACACTTATCTGGAGACAAACTAATGAAAACATAATTCTAACCCCAAAGCATAATCTTGGAATGCAAACTAGTACAGCCGCTATGGAGAACAGTGTGGAGATTTCTTAAAAAACTGGAATTAGAACTGCCATATGACCCAGCAATCCCACTTCTAGGCATACACACTGAGGAAACCAGATCTGAAAGAGACATGTGCACCCCAAAGTTCATCGCAGCACTATTTATAATAGCCAGGACATGGAAGCAACCTAGATGCCCATCAGCAGACGAATGGATAAGGAAGCTATGGTACACATACACCACGGAATATTACTCAGCCATTAAAAAGAATTCATTTGAACCAGTTCTAATGAGATGGATGAAACTGGAGCCCATTATACAGAGTGAAGTAAGCCAGAAAGATAAAGACCAATACAGTATACTAATGCATATATATGGAATTTAGAAAGATGGTAACAATAACCCTATATGCAAAACAGAAAAAGAGACACAGATGTACAGAACAGAATTTTGGACTCTGTGGGAGAAGGTGAGGGTGGGATGTTTCGCGAGAACAGCATCGAAACATGTATATTATCTAGGGTGAAACAGATCACCAGCCCAGGCTGGATGCATGAGACAAGTGCTTGGGCCTGTGCACTGGGAAGACCCAGAGGAATCGGGTGGAGAGGGAGGTGGGAGGGGGGATCGGGATGGGGAATACATGTAACTCCATGGCTGATTCATGTCAATGTATGACAAAAACCACTACAATATTGTAAAGTAATTAGCCTCCAACTAATAAAAATAAATGAAAAAAAATATGCCTAGAATAAAATGATCTGAAGTAAGCTATGCAATTGAGTGAGAGAAACTTAACAATGCAGTAACAGAGGTTTATTTGGCACATGTTACTGCTCAATAAACTAGATCCAAACTTTTTATGTGATCTGACATCTGACAAGACCACAATAATAAGGGAGGTATCTCATAATTGTCCAAAGATATTCAAGTGAAAAGGCTGGTGAAAGATAATGCTAATCTGGAAACTTATCAGAATGAGAATGAGAATAAGTAAATTTCCAATGTCAACTTAAAATAGAAATGGCTGAAATTATAGCAGGAGCAAATAAAATGAAAAAAGTTATTGATAGATATTAGCTTATAAACAAAATGTAAAGTTGTGATGTCTGATACTTCAGAGCAGAAGGAAGAAACCACGCTCTTAGAAAGGGCTTATGGTCAAAACTTCTCCAAGGAAGAAGGGAGGGTGAAAAGGATAGAAAGAGGGAGAGTTAGTTTAGTGGCAAAGATTGCAAACTATAAAGGAAAATTGTCTATGTTCAGTTCTTAGCTTTGTCACTTAGTGCTGTGCTTAGGTGCTCAGTTGTGTCTGACTCTTTGTGACCCCGTGGACTGCACCCCTAGGCTTCTCTGTCCATAGGGATTCTCCAGGCTAGAAAACTGGAGTGGGTTGCCATATTCTCCTCCAGGGGATCTTCCCAACCCAGGGATTGAATCCAGGTTTCCTGCATTGCGGGCAGATTCTGTACCATCTGAGCTACCAGGGAAGTGTCACTTAGTAGCTGTGTGATTTTTAGTAGGTTTCTTAATCTCTGTGTAGCTCAATTTTCTCATCTATAAAACGAGAATAACAGAACTTACTCATAAGGTTGTTGTGAGGATTTTATGAGATAATAGAGAGTATTTACACAGTGCTAGGCATATAATAAGAGCATTATATAAACACTGTACTTTTGAATAAAAATATGTAAAGACTAACATCAATTTGATATTTAATCAGAGAACTAAGAAGAAATGTGATACAGGTCTACAATCTTTTATCCCAAATCCTTGGGGCCAGATGTGTTTCTGAATTTAAATTTCTTTCATATTTTAGGAATATAAGGTATTATGCTACCTATGTTTTACTTAACTTAGATTGTCCTGGGCAGCATACCTGAATCAAACACATATTTCCATAATGAAATGTACCAGTAGGCACACCAAGTGGAATTAATGAAGACTTTAAACAGTCATGTCAATTCAGATCCATTTTTGCCACAAAATGAATTAAGAAAAAAGTTTTTTGATTTTGGAACTGAAGATAAGGAGGGACTATGAAGCTTTGTCTGAAGAGCCATAAGCCTTTATTGTATTAAATAATGGAATAATAATCATGGGAAATCTAGAGCAATGCCGGGATTAAATGAAAAACTTTTCTGAAAACCTAATGAGTTTCTTTTTTCTCTTTAGAAAAAAAATGTATACCTAATATGAAGTATACCTGGATTATACACATTACCTGAATTATACTTGAGTGACTGACTTTATGTGGCATAAATAAACACCTAGAACATAACACCTGGAACATCTCCCCAGCTCTTCCCATGACTACTTCAGATCTCTGATCATATGTTACCTTTTCAGAGACTTCTTTGATCACTCTATTTAAAATGTCAAGTGGAAGACATGCACACACACATCATACACAATCACACAGAAAACTCTTTCCTCTTACTTGTATTTTTTTCTTTTTAACACTTATTATTTAGCACCATATTATATATGAGTTTATTACATTATTTGTCTTGCTAGACTGGAAACTCTATGAGAGCAAGGATTTTGTTTTGTTCAAGCACCTAAAACAATGTCTGGCAAATAGGCACTGATACTGTTCAATAAATGACTCAAGAAAATAAGGCTGATTGATAAATAGTGGTGGGTTCCAAGAACCAGTTCTGAAGTAGCAGCTAATATTTATTTTCCAAAAGGAATTTCAAAGGGAAAAAAAAGCCCTCTAAACTAAGCATTAGCTGTAATATGCTTATGTAATATGTATATTAATGAGATTCTAAAATAGTAATTAAAACATTTCTTTATTCACATACTTATCAAGTAAAATTGATTTATCAATATCTAGAAAGTAAAAACTAGTCATTCAACTATATTTACAGTTAGCAATTAATTTTGAGTAAGCAGACAAGAAAGAGGACAGTGAAAAAGCTGGCTTAAAGCTCAACATTCAGAAAACTAAGATCATGGCATCTGGTCCCATCACTTCACAGCAAATAGATGGGGAGACAGTGGAAACAGTGGCTGACTTTATTTTTCTGGGCTCCAAAATCACTGCAGATGGTGATTGCAGCCATGAAATTAAAAGATCTTACTCCTTGGAAGGAAAGTTATGACCTAGACAGCATATTAAAAAGCAGAGACATTACTTTGCCAACAAAGATCCGTCTACTCAAGGCTATGGTTTTTCCAGTGGTCATGTGAGACCATGGGTGTGAGAGCTGGACTGTAAAGAAAGCTGAGCACCGAAAAATTGATGCTTTTGAACTGTGGTGTTTGAGAAGACTCCCTTGGACTGCAAGGAGATCCAACCAGTCCACCCTAAAGGAGCTCAGTCCTGGGTGTTCACTGGAAGGGCTGATGTTGAAGTTGAAACTCCAATACTTTGGCCACCTGATGTGAAGAGCTGATTCATTGGAAAAGACCCTGATGCTGGGAAAGATTGAGGGCAGGAGAAGGGGACGACAGAGGATGAGATGGTTGGATGGCATCACCGACTCAATGGACATGGGTTTGGGCGGACTCTGGGAGTTGGTAATGGACAGGAAGGCCTGGTGTGCTGTGGTTCATGGGGTCACAGTCGGACACGACTGAGTGACTGAACTGAACTGAAAGCAGACACGAAGAAAAGTTCTACTTGAAAGACAAAAACTCTATATAACACACAGTATTAAAAGAACTCCCTCTGTATTTTTCCCATGATGTATTTAGATTTTCCCCTTGACATATTTTATTCACCACAGAAATAAACACAACTGATTTTCATCAAATTGCCAAGTGCTACTGGACTGGGTTGTAGAAATGGGCTAAATTGTCCTCAGACGTATGTACATACCTACTCATGAATGTATGTATTCAGCCTTGCTCCATGTAATAAAATGGCAACATGTTGATAAACTAAAGTAAGCAAGCAAAGGAGTTTTGGGGTCACCATAAAATGTGCAACAAAGTTCAGTGGTACATTCTAGTGCAGTAGATCCACTCTTTAGAAAGGCCCAGCTTTCTTCTCCAACTCCAACTTCATTCATATATTAGAGTTGGGAATTACTTTTTTTAAAATTATTATTTTATTATTTCTGTTTTATTTGTAGCTGCACTGTTTCTTCATTGCATCGCACAGGCTTCTCTTCTAGCTGTGGTATACAGGCTTAGTTGCCCTGTGCTAGTGGGATCATAGTTCCCCTGTGCTACGTGGGATCATAGTTCCCCAACCAGGAATTGAACCCAGGTCTCCTGCATTGAAGCCATACTCTTTTAACATCTGAGCCACCAGGGAAGCGCTAACAGTATTCTTAATGGCTTTCAAATTCTGTTACCTCAGATTACACAAGGATTTTTCTATTAGAATTACTTGAAAAAAAAATTGAAACTGAGATTGTTTATATACATTTCCAACAGGACAAGGGACCTTTGAAATAAGATTAATTAGCACACATATCTGGACCAGGTGTTGTTAACCAATGACTCTATGATGGAAGGAGGTAGGTAAAAAAGTTGAAGTCAGACAATTGATACAAAAAAAGATTAGAGACTCACAGTTACATATGATTTGACAAAGAGGTCAAGCTTAAATAGTTACTGGCCCTTTTGCTCTCAAGTTGCATATTATTATTTAGTGGGCTACATTTTAGTGATATTGTGGGTAAGAGGATGAGGAGTGATTTTTCCACAGTTCTATACCCTCAACAGAGAGAATCCTGAGAATTGCTTCTGAGAACTGGTTGAATATCATGTGAGCACTTAAGGCATAAAGGGTCCACTTCAATAACTCAGGCACCAACAAAGAAAGCTAGTCTTGTTTACATGAAAATTCAAGATCACTAGCATAGTCTGTTTCAGGGCACATATGAACTATACAAGCCTCATGCTTCTGACCCTTGTCTTCAAGTCCCTAAACTGGAATAAAACCAATAAATGCCTGAGGAACCACTTCACACCCCAAACACGTGCAAACTTTGTTCCACACAACACTTTACTGCCAAAATGGAGTTGGCAGAAGTTTGGAGCTAAGGCCCCCAGGCTGCATGATTTGCTGGCGCAAGAGAGCTTAAAAATCTTAACATAATACTGCTGAGTTTGAGTTTTACCAATTTGCTTGAGACTCCTTCTCCAAGTTTGATTTGAGAAAAATGGAAGCTGCCATCAAGAAAGACTTTATTAACACTTCAACACCTACTCAGAAATGATTTGATTTCCCACTCTTAATGGTCATACCTCTATATTTTTTGGTGGTTGTATTTATAATTGTAAATCTAATGCAGTCAATTTTGTAATGCATGTAAAGTCAATTTTGCTTTGTTGCTTGGATATAGGGGTACAGGAACAACTATTGTAAATATACAAGATTAATTACAACAAAGTTCTACTTAGGAAACACTTGATCCAAATAACCCCCATAGAGCCCAATTCATTACCCTCAAAAAAATATGGGAGAAATTAAGATACAGAATATCTGTAAATTACCATTATTTTACACTTGTTTTAGTTTGTCTTTTCACTTCTTTGAGTTTGAGCAATGATTTTTTTTTTTACATGAAAAATATAGGAAGCAAGAAAAGGGGCCAAGATGAGTTATTCTTTTCCACAAGGGTCAACAACAAGGTCCCATTCAGGACCTTCGTAAGTTTGATGCAAAGCAATTAGTGAGGAAAATTGCAACTGAATTTAATAATTATAGTGAATACTGGCAACTATACCAGTCACAACTATAAACTTCTAAATACTTGAAAACTATGTAGTATTAAGAAACTATGGTTTGCTTTGGAAGGTTATCTTGTGCTGTTTCAATATGAGATCTTTAAAGATGCTACTTTCTCCTCATATAGCTAAAAACTAAAAATAAATTTATAAGTTAAGAAACCCCCACACACCTTTATAATCTTTTCCCTTACTAACTCCATATATTTTATTCATTTCTCTGAAAACCTGTTTTTCCTCCTCTGGAGCCTCCTAAGTATTCTAATTCTCAGCTATGATTTCATATTTTCACCAGCTTCTAATCTTCACAATATAGTTGGAAGCACTTATGACAAAACACTCTAGGATATCAAGTTGCAGAAGACTGTAGTTTTGAACATATTTATATAGTAGTGCTGCCACCTAAAGATGAGGTGAATAAAGAAGCAATTCAAAGGAAATGACCCACCATTCTGAAGCCTGTCACAGAAATTTTCTCATTTCTAACTAGGGATTAATAAACATTTTGCTATTTTGTTAATATGGAAGTTTGTTCCACAATAAATTATTGTTGAGTTGTAATTTTCTATGGCAGAAGTTTTCAAATTCAAACTTTTTAGTGATATGTAATTTGGGGTCTCCAGGAATATATCTCCAAACTTATTTCTCTCAGACATGAGGTACTGCCTACAATACAATACATAAGGGGCGGGGGGGGGGGGGGGGGGGCGAGCGGCGGCAATCACAAGATACCCAAAAGTAAACTACTGAGAAATCTCTGGTTTAGTGGATAAAGCAGGTGTTAATAGGCCTATGGTGCTTCCCTTCCTTCATCTGTGACAGACTGCTTGCAACTCTCAACAACTGACATATTTCTGCAGCTCCATTTTCTCATCAATAAAATGGAGTTAATTTCACCTCTCTCCTACTTGCCTCCAAGACTGAGCTAGTTAAGTTTCTTGGAAAAGTCCTGAGTTTAGAAGCCTACTCTTAAAAACAAAACATAAAAAATCTATTGCCTAATAAAAAGAGTATCTCAGTGTATTGCAAAGTTACCTCAAAATAAAATATACTCAAATAAGCTAAAACATTGACTAAGTTTTCTTAAATCACAGATTGACTTTTCAGAGAGCTATTTAAATAATAAAGACGTAAGTAAGGCTGTTTTCTGCTTCTTTTGCAGCCAATCATTTTCAACTAATCCGTCTTCTATGTACGCAGTGTTGCAAGAATGAGATGTAACAGCATACAAAGTGAAGGAAAAAGTTAACTTGTACCAAAAGTCTGTCAAAGCTGGTAAGATTTCAAGAAAACTTTTAGAAGGACATTTTGTAGTTTTGCACTTAGCCCTAACATAGCAATTTATGAAAATTAACTCATCCGTTTTACTCTCTCCCTCTCGGCCGAAGGACGCATAAATATTATTTATCAGGGTTTTGTCCTTAGTCACAGTCCCTCAAAGGGGCCCAGTTTCACCTACACTGCGTGGGAGGCTGGGCAGCAACCCCACGCTTCCTGTCAAAGATTCCTGGGGCTAGAGCCTGAACCTGATCTAGCCCCTTTCTTCTTTCTGCTAATCCTGCCTTTCCAGCCCCTCTCGGCTGGCGTCTGAAGGCCAAGGTGAGACCCTCCCGGGAGATGAAAGGCCTGTCGCCTCCTAAGAGATGCAAGCGGAACGGTGGAGAGTTGGGGGGGGTGGGAGGCGCGGGTGACAGGGTGGTAGCGACACTGACTACGACGCTGAGGGCCCTAAGTTGGAGCTGACGCAGGCCCTACAGGGTTCCGTCCCCGCCTGAGCCTGGCTTCCGCCCTCAGAGCCCAACAACCGAGAAGTCCTCCCGGGGGCGCTACAGACGGTGGCTGGAGGAAGGGCGGGCAAAAAGGCCGCAGGGAGCCCCCTCCTCAGACGCGCCTTAAGGCCTGGGCCGTGGGCTGTTGACGCGCCAACGGTTGGGAGGGCGCGCGCACGCGCGAGATGGAGGGCGGAGGGAACGCGCTCGGCGGCCGCCGCCGCGGCAACTGAAACGGAGGGACGCGAGGGCGGAGGGCGCGAGCCACGGGAGGAGGGTGGGGGGGGAGATGGTGGGTAGCGGGGAGCGCGCGCTGACGTCGCCCGGAGTCACGCACAGAGCGCCGGGTTACGCGCCGACGTCTGGCTGCCACGACTTGCCGTCTGCGGCGGCGGCGGCGGCGGCGGCAGCGAGCGGATCCCGCAGGGGAAGGAGGAGGAGGAGGGAGAGTCAAGGGGGCTGTGAGTGAGCGGGAGAGGCAGGGTGTGAGCCGGACTTGCCAGCGGGAGGGAGAACGAGCGAGAGCCGAGCCAGCCATCCGAGCCGCCTCCTCCTCCTCCCCTCGGCGTCCCGCCCCCGCCTGCCAGCCCGCCCTTCTCCCTCCTCTGCCGGCAGAGCCCGAGTGAGGCGCAGCTCGGCTCGCGCCGCTGTCCAGGACAGGTGTGCGCGCGCGCGCCCTGCTCCCCTCCCCCTTTCCTCGCGCCTGCCTAGCGCCTGCCTCGCGCGCGCCCTCCCTCCCTCCAGCCCGCGCCCTCCCTCACCTGCGGCAGGACAGCGCCCGCCCGCCCGGGTAAGCCCCTCGCGACCTTCTCTGCTGCCACTGCCACAGTTTGAGGTGCCGCCCACCTTGTTCCCTCTGATTGCCCTCTTATACCCCAGGAATAATTACTGTACCGTTGTAGACATCCCCTCACCCTCCCTCCGGGGACCCTGGCAGTGCAGCAAAGCGCCCCCCCTCCCTCCGGAGCGCACGAACGAACGAACTCCCTCCCACCTCCAAAAAAAGAAAATCACACGCCCCTTTAAAAAAAAGAAAACAATCCTACCTCCTTAGGCGCTGGAGACCACCAGTGGTACCGTTTGCTTAGAAATCCCTAAGCCTCATTTCCCCTGGCCACCTTAGCCTGGGGCCTGGGACAGTGCGCCAAACCTGGCCGACACTCCCTGCACAGCACCCCTGGCTGGAGGGGAGAGGAAGGAGGGTTCAAGGCTCCACTACCAACCCCTCCTTTCTCTGTTCAATCCCCACCCCACCCCCGCAATGCATACACCCGCCCAGTATGCGTTGCAAAAATAAAGAAGAATACATTGGTGCTGACAGCGCAGATGAAGCCAGGCCCAGGGATGGGTGGCCCGGACAAGGCATTTTTGCTGCCCCACAGAGCTAGGTCAGCTCCATAGTCTCCTCTGCTTTTGTCCGAGGGCAAAAGGGACGGATGTGAAGTTGGAGGGTCTTCCGTTTGAGCGACGGTAGGCCCCGGCAGCGGCTGAGATGTCAATGGGGAAAGGGACCCCCACAAATATTTCTGCCTTGAGCCTGAATTCGGATAGAGAAAGGCTGAGAGTCCGGCTGGGAGAACGTTGGTTCGTTGCTGTCTACCCCTGAATAAATGCTACTTTAATTTCCGTTGTCTCTGCGGGACCCTCTTGAGGCTTCTAATTTCGTTCTTGTTTGGGCCCCTTACGTTTCGGTCGGACCAGGCGTTTGGGGACAGCTTTTTGCAGCGGTGTCTGTGCTTGAGTCCCGTGTCCTTGGAAGGGAAGCCCCAGTGCTTTATAATAGGCTGAATTTGGTTTGACATCTTTTGGTAGACTGTCAGAGGAGGAAAAGGAATTTTTTGATTACTTCAAGACCCTCACTGCTCCCCGCCCAAACTGACGTTTTCGAATTGCGGCTTTGAAAATTGGAGTGTTGACTAGAGTGTGGAAAGAGTTGCTGATTTCATTCCTTTGGGTACTAGTAAAATTATTTAAGAATCAGACGAAACAGAGTTATTGACATTTGCATCGGTTCTGTTTGGATCTTTTGGGTATATAAAATGTCGGGTTCTCTGAATCTTTTATCGAATTTAGAGTGTGTGCTACATTTATTTAATTCTTCTGCAAATGCTTAAAATAACATTTTGTGAAACGTGAGGATTCTATCACATGGATTGTTCTCTTCAGATTTTAAATGTTTAGTTCATATATTTAATCCTAAACATTTAAATAGCATTGGAGAGGCATAGTTTTAAAGATTAAGTAAGCTGTAGAAAGGGGATAGACTTTTTAAAAATGATCGTTGAAATACTATTAGTCGTTGTTGTTAAAATGTTAAGATTTATTTGATAGTTTCCCTTAATTTTCCCGATAGCTAGCCATGAGAAGAAATGGGTAATTCCTCCACTTTTGAACAGTTGCAGTACAACATTCCAGTTAGTTTTAATGATTTGAGTATTGAAGATAATTGTTGTCTGGTTTAAAACAGGCATTTAACCTAAGTAGCACTTGAGAACACAAGTACTAATGGTTTTGCTGCTTTTTTATTTGGGAAATATGTGATTCTGTGAAATATTAATGAGTGTATTGTTTCTGTTGGAAACTCCATAATCAAGAGTTTATTACCCAGAGGTAGATTCCCTCTCTCCAAGTTTATTTTGTAAATGTGTGTTAACTTTTACTTTTAGAATTAGATTATTTCAGACTCATCCGTAGTTCAGTCTGAGGAAAATGAGGGTTTTTTTTTTCCTTCTTGTTCAGCCTAGTATCTATTTCTCTAGCAAACAATTTTTTGTTGTTAAGAGTTTGTTAAAGATGTAGAAATAGAGGAATTAAAGATAAAGCAATCTCAATTCTCTTCAAAATGTGTGTGTATTGTTAATAAGAGAGCACACTAAATCTAGAGATGTTTATCAGGTTTTAAAAATGTAAGCAAACTTTGAGGAGAAAGGGAATTTTTTTATGGTTTTTTCATTAACACAGATATTTTGTGCATATTAATGTATTTCGTTTTCCCTGTGTCTTTCTTACATTGTATTGAAACTATAATTTTAATTCTGCAACTATTTGTTTTAAAATAACAATGCAAACATCTAGACACTAGAATTGGCTTTTCATTTACCAAGTTAGCATGTTGTCTTGGTAATTAACAAATGGCTAGATGTGTTTTTAAATCCACAAGTTTGCTCATGGATTTTCTGTGTTAGTATGCAAATCTAACTTTGAAATTCTGTTTAAGGTTCTAACCTCTTTGTTTTAAGACTTCTCTCAGACAAACTTTTAAGGGTACTGTATTCTATAGCCTAAGGAAAGCCGCCTTTCCCCACCTCTCCCATTCTGACCAAAAGTCCACACTCACAGGCTTATCCTGAAATAAACTCTCTTGTTTGAGTAGTGAAAATGTGTTAAATATCCTATTTATCATTGTATTATTTTGGGAAAGGCATTATTAACCTTGGTTGCTTTTAGATACATTTACAAACTAGGCAAGAAGCTAATATATAATGGCAAAATTTTATACATATATAATAAAAAGCATGAAATAAATACATATTTATGTGGAGAGTTCCAGGTCTCAGTTGTTAGCTGATTTGAGCTTAAAATTCCCAGTTTATGCGTGCAGATGATATTTAACTTGTGTTTTGTCTAAAAACTTTATCAGTTGCCTCTGTACTAGGAAACTAAGACATCAGTTCCTGGTGACCATCATTTTTTTTTTTCAGAAAATAAGGGCATTCCCCAATTCAAACCACTTCAGAACCCTGGACGTAAACATTTGGGACAGGGAAAGAAATTTAGACCCCAGAATTGGTTCAAGAAGGCGGGCAGTTTCAAGCTCTACTTTTTGGTTCTGGGGGAAGCGATTTTTTAATATGGAAGAGTGACAAGGACTGGCAGCCGCGTGCTCTCTCCTCGCAGCCCCACTGGCCTTTGCTGCTTTGGGCTCTCCAGAGGGGACAAGCGCTCGGTTCAGTGCGAGGTAAAATCACGAGAAAGAATAGCGGCTCTTCTAGATCGGTCTTAACCAGGTCGTAGTAGTCTCAACTTACAGGTGGGAGCGTAATGCCCCGCCCAGCTCTGTGCGGAGACCCTGCCACGCTGCCTTTGCGACCCTGTTTGGGACGGGGTCTATCCAGGGTCCTGATCGCTACCATGCAAACCTAGAGGAGCCGCCGCTTCTTCACACTTGGATTTTTGTGTGGTGGGCAGTGCACCAGTTGTTCCTATATCTCCTCCCGACAGACTTGGGGACAGGGGCGGGAGCGCAGAAAAATCAGCAATGAAAGGGGACTACTCAGTGCTACAGGATGCCCCTAAACTAGGGGGAAGTTCTTTATGGGGCCCAAAACCTGTGATTTCCGTCTCTCACAGTGGGCCTCCTATTCAGAGAGCCATTTCAGGGACAACTGGACAGGTGGGTAGTTCTGAGACTGGTTCACAGGACTATCCCAGTTTTCTTTTCCGAAGTCCGAGTGCTCTGCCTATTTCTTCCTCTTTAGCGGGAAGTAGTGAACATCAGCCCAGAGCTGAAGTAGCTACTGCTGGGTTGAATGGGGCCCTTGGAAGAGAAAAAGGAAGCTGGGAATACTTAGCAGGCAGGTTTGCCCAGGAGATGAAGGGATGTATCAGGGAGCTTTAACGTCTCAGGCGTTGACAAGACTTATACCCTGGGCTGGTCTGGGTTTCTTTATCATTAGTCCCCTCTTTACCCCTCTCTTTTCCAGGAAGCTTGGGCAGCCAGGTACTCAGATGTCTTGGGGGTTAAGAGCGAGGGAGGCAAGTCTCCTTACTTTTGGGGGCAGGGGATGGGCGATGTTCAATGGGAATGGAGCCTATAGATGAGATGGTCATACTCTTCTCAGGATGGAGGCAGCAATCCATGCTTGAGAAAACCAGGAATAGGGCTGTGGGGTCTGTATCCTCTAAGACCCCTGCAGAAGGTGATGGGGGCATCTGGGAGCACAGGTAGGAGATGCCCTGGAGATAGGCCCTGGCTTTCCCACAGCTGCTAGGACTGCAGACTGCAGTGAGGGAGTATAAGCATTAGCTGTCTATCTGGGAGAAGGAAAATAGGCCCTAGATTATGCCTCAGATCTAGGAAGAGAGAAATCTATCTCTGAGCCCCTTCCTGAGACCAGAGAAGACCCCTTTTTGCTGTCACTGGTTTAGCTGTCATTGGTAATGGTCAGTAACCTAGCTGTCTTCCTAAAAACCAGCGATCATTTAGTGTCTTACTTTTTGAGAGATGGGGGATCTCCTTGACACTTAGGAGTTTCTGGGAGGATGAGTAAAAGGGGCGAGCGAACCTGCGTTAATGAATCCCTTAAGGAACTGCGTTTCCCAGGAAATTCCTGACATTTTTAGCTCGTGAATTTCCTAAAGCCTGCTTGGTTTTCTTCATTCTGGGTCCTTCCAGAGAGGAAGAGTCGGGCTAGGGGCTGAAGGCTCGGCTGGGCCTGGTTTATCCGCAGAGCTGGCCGGCAACCCTGGCTGGGCTCAGCCCTGAACTGGGTGCCCCCCTTCCCCAAATCTCAGAAGGAGGAGGGGGAGGCAGGCAGGCAGTCTTGGTCCCAAAGGGAGCTCTTTGAAGGTTTGGGGGTGAGTGCGGGGTTTCTTTCTGATTGTTGGTTGGGGAGAAGGGCAGAGCCAACGGAAAAAGGCACTGCGGGCACCCCGGCCCTGGTGCGGCTGCCGTCCTCTGCTCGGCTCCCCCCTACCGGTGAGTGCGCCCGCCCGCCCGACTGTGCGGGGCTGCGGTTGGGGGGAGGGGGGAGCGGGATCATCTGAGGCCAGAGCCGCTGTCGTGCGCGGGGAGGGGGAGCGGCGGGAGCGAGGGGAGGGAGAGGGGAGGGACGGGCTAGGTGTCTGGTGCTCCACGCCACTGCTGCCGGCGCCCCGTCCTCATCCCTGGCAGCCCCTTCTGCAGCTAAGGGTTACAAGCCGCACCACCTCTTCTCTTCCTCGGCCGCCCCTGCGGCCAGGGCTCTGCGGTAGGAGACGGCCCAGCCAAACGACGGGTGGGCCTGTCTGGGTTTGGATCTGGTTCTGGATGGGGCCCGCAGAGGAGGGGGTTGCCGTGACTCGGTGTCCCCTCTGCAGCAGTTCGACTGCGCTACGCAGGCCCCTCCTCCTACATCCTCTTTGGGGTCACTGGAAAACAGAGCTCAGGCCCGCTCCCTGTGCTTAGTATGGCAGTCCCCTTCCTACCCCTAGTCCCCCAACTCCCGGGGCCGAGGCTGCCCAGGGTCTGGCCAACAGCGACAGCTACAGTGGTGGCGGCCGTGGCGGCAGCAGCTGCGACGCGGCGCGTCCTGATCCCCCCCACCCCCCAGCCAGGGGTGTAGGGTGAGGACCGGTGGGTGGGCGCCGCCTGGCGGGCGGGCGGATGGGGGACTGGCAGCGGGGAGGGGGCACGGGTCACGTGCCGGCGGGCGGGTGGGCGCGTACAGTAGGGCGCCCTGCTACTGTACTGGGGAGTCAGTGCCCTGTTACCGGGTCTCGTCTGTCTCGTCTCTCCCGCAGATCTCGCGAGAGTGGCTGACTGGCTGTGGGGGTTGCGGCGGCAGCAGGCGGAGCCGGGGAGGGAAAGCAGCGGCGGCTGAGGCGACTGAGGCGGCGGCGGGCGGAGCGGCAGGCGGCGGCGGCGCGGCGGCGGAGCGCAGCATCATGGCGGACCGAGACAGCGGCAGCGAGCAGGGTGGTGCGGCGCTGGGCTCGGGCGGCTCCCTGGGGCACCCAGGCTCGGGCTCCGGCGGGGGCGGTGGTGGCGGCGGGGGCGGCGGCGGCGGCAGTGGCGGCGGCGGCGGCGGCGGGGCCCCGGGGGGGCTGCAGCACGAGACGCAGGAGCTGGCCTCCAAGCGGGTGGACATCCAGAATAAGCGCTTCTACCTGGACGTAAAGCAGAACGCCAAGGGCCGCTTTCTAAAGATCGCTGAGGTGGGCGCGGGCGGCAACAAGAGCCGCCTTACTCTCTCCATGTCAGTGGCCGTGGAGTTCCGCGACTACCTGGGCGACTTCATCGAGCACTACGCGCAGCTGGGCCCCAGCCAGCCGCCCGACCTGGCCCAGGCGCAGGACGAGCCGCGCCGGGCGCTCAAGAGCGAGTTCCTGGTGCGCGAGAACCGCAAGTACTACATGGATCTCAAGGAGAACCAGCGCGGCCGCTTCCTGCGCATCCGCCAGACGGTCAACCGGGGGCCCGGCCTGGGCTCCACGCAGGGCCAGACCATTGCACTGCCCGCACAGGGGCTCATCGAGTTCCGCGACGCTCTGGCCAAGCTCATCGACGACTACGGAGTGGAGGAGGAGCCGGCTGAGCTGCCCGAGGGCACCTCCTTGACTGTGGACAACAAGCGCTTCTTCTTCGATGTGGGCTCCAACAAGTACGGCGTGTTTATGCGAGTGAGCGAGGTGAAGCCCACCTACCGCAACTCCATCACCGTGCCCTACAAGGTGTGGGCCAAGTTTGGACACACCTTCTGCAAGTACTCGGAGGAGATGAAGAAGATTCAAGAGAAGCAGAGGGAGAAGCGAGCTGCCTGTGAGCAGCTTCACCAGCAGCAGCAGCAGCAGCAGGAGGAGACAGCCGCTGCCACCTTGCTGCTGCAGGGTGAGGAAGAAGGGGAAGAAGATTGATCAAACTGAATGGAAAAAACCCACACACACATGCATACACACACACACACACACAGCCACACACAGAGAAACTATACTGTAAAGAAAGAGAGAAAATAAAAAGTAAAAAAGTTAAAAAAAAAAAAAAAAACCTGTTAACTCCAAGGGAGCACCACCCACAGAACCTCCACCAACTGACAGTTTCTCTTCTTGACTTGCCACCCATCGCTGGATGTTGTCCACTTTATCCACCATATAAAACAGTAAGCAGCTGCTAAAAACAAAAAACAAAAAAAAAAAATACAAAAAGTAATAACATTATATGAACTGTGTTTCCTACTTGATTAAAAAATATAAAGAACTGAGTGTTTATTTCCCTAATTAACCAAGAACTTTTGTACACGTTTAAGCTATTATTATTAAAAGTGTTTGCAAAATGGTCAAGATTATAATATTGCTGAATTATATAAAAGTCCTTTTCATGTTGAGCTAACATTTGACTTTAGCACAAAAAAGAGATATTTTAGAACACGTAAAATAATATTTTTAGTTTTTCTCATTTTGTTACCAAATTTCAAACCTTACATGGAGGTTATTATAGTATATTTGACACCCTATATACCTGTGATTAGAGATGTGTATATATATGAGGGCTAGGCATGCTGTGTGTCTGAGCTTTGTCTAAATGTTATGCAGAAGTTTGTAGAGTTAAAGGTACGTAGGTTTAATTCATGCAAGGTAAACAATAAGTGCTCTCTTTTATACAATATGCATTGCATCTGGACCTTAAACATATAAAAATGGTCAGTGAAACTTCTGTGAACATGAAGAAATTATTAAAAAAGGCATTTAAATGAAATTTGCTAAGTTGTGATTTTTACGGTTGGAACCAAAGTTATTCAAATAGTAAAAGAAAAAAGAGAAAGAAAGAAAAGGAAATCTCCCATAATATTTTTCTGCATCTGTTTGCTTTGAGTAGGCATTTTGTCATTATTGTGTATATGAGATGTACTTGTATCGTTCATAATATATTTTTTTTATTATGTGTAGAAAGATTTTAAAAACTTAACTAACGTGCAGCAATTTCCAGTGAACCTGTACTTGGACATCAGGTAGTGAGTCTATTTGTGGTCACTAGCACTGTCTCCTAAACTTGTAAGAGGTCTGAAGCTATCCTTTGATTTTTGCCAGTGCTATTAACTTATGTAGACCTGTTAACAAGCAGAGCAACACAATTATAGTTATCCTACTGAGCCATGGATTCTGAGCTTCATTTTAAAAGTGAAAGCCAAGTTGGTGTATGTAAAGGATTTCCATGTAGCTGTGGTGCTAGTTATTACTGGCTACATTATATGCTAAGTGTATTTGTGTTCCCCAAGTGTACAAGCCTTCTATCAAAAGTATGTTCTATAACTCATATATTCAAGGTGTAGGGTATGAAAATGCAAAGCTTAGGAGAGCACTTTACCAAGCTGGTGTCCTCCAAACTGAAATTGTTTGTAACGATAGTCTTTTACAGGTTTTCATTTAAAGATGTTTGTGTGCTTTTAATTGACAACTAACTTCTTGCTGCTGTATAGTAAAATATTAATATATTTTTATCATTAAACTGCTGCATGACTATCATCTTTGAGTGAAGAGAAAATGTTATAAAAAAAAAGATGCCTTAAACAGTACATTTTGGTTTGGAATTCTGTAGAAAGTATTTTGGTTTTAAAAAAAAAAAAAGGGGTCTTGTCTGACATAGAGAGTTCTGGGGATAGAATTGTTATCTTGGCAAATCCAGCCATATAGATCTAACTGCTGTATGTAGAAGACACCACCTGTAGGAGCTGGAAGGTATCAGTGCTTCTCACATTGTAAAGCATTGGCCTAGGAAGGTGAAACAGTTGTCTTTTTGAAGGATTTTTCTTTCTGCTGGTTCTTTGGGTTTTGATTTGGTATTTTTAAGCTCCCTGGTTGAGTGTGTTGTCTTTGTTTTTGAGATCTACTGTATGTGTTGAATAACAAGCTATTTCCATTGTACTGTGCATTTTCCCATTAAATTGTTTGCTTTTAATATTCATACAATGTTTAATATGAGGTGACCGTACAATAGTTAGGAGTTTCTTTACTTACAAAATCACTGGAAATGATTAAATTGCTTTTCCCCTTCCCCCAAGGTGCATTTTTCTTATTTCCACATAGTAAAGTTGAGCTTTTACAGTGCATAATGTGACATTTGGAATGCTTATCAACTGCATGTAAACATTAATAACCTGCACTTTTTTGTCTTAAGGTTTGTTGAGCTGTTTTGTTCACTGTACTTTAACTGTGATATGGAAAAGACTGCATTCTCTGTGCTGTTATTAGTTAGGAAAGAGAATTGCTTTGATTTTGTCTCTTGTTTACTATAGCTTCTTAAAGTTAAGCCTTGTACTACAGGTTGTTGGAGTACTCCTAGATCAGTGTTTCATAGTAGCCAGCAATAAGTAGTGCAAGTCAACAAAAACACAGCAAACTTAGGCAAAGTGTCCTTTCTTTGAGATGCGAGTTCTTTCATGAGGTTTTCTTTAGGGTCCGAGTTACCTAAAGTGAAGCCTTTCATAGCTATAGACTTCAGATTCTGCTTGGAATCCTACCGGATCAAGAAGCACATGTATTGTGCAATTATCTTTACACTATAACAGTTAAACACAATCTTACTAAGATTTTGAAACCAGTGTCTGATTTATGGTCAGTGGATTTTAAAAGAAATCCACATTCAGATCTTTTAAGACTTAAAACGTGATCATAGAAAAGACTAATGACTGTAAAGATGCTCTTTTTTTTGCATCTCACTTTACCTCCCCAAGTACCCCCAACCTTCCCTTTTCCCTTCTCCTGTTTCATCCTTTTTCCACCCTTCCCCCCAGGTGCTCGGTACTTTACCAAGGTTCTATAACTCAGTGTTTTATGTTGGAGTTTTTCCTTGTTTTTATTTTACTAGTTGGTAAACCCTGTTTGTGCTGAAACAAAAAAGGAAATGGTATATTTGACCATATGTGTTATTCATAGAAGACAGTATGATCAAATGTGCCAAAAACATGTAAACAAAAGTTAATTCATGACAAGTATGCCTTATTTTTAATGATCTGCTTTGTCTTACAATTAAGGTCCAAGAGCTTGGTTAAACTATACTATTTGCCTAAGTATAAAAGAACACTTGAAATGCATTACATTCTTTAAAATGAGAGACATTGTCAAGTAATTTAATCCAGAGATCAGCCACCAGATTTTAAATGCCCATATAAGTGTGTGTGTTTGGTATTGTTCGTTTTTTTGGTTTTTTTTTTAAGTCACCAAATCTTTTTTTAAGCTACTTTTTATTTGTGCCTCCTATTTATCATGCTGATGTTGGAAGCAGCAGTCATCCAGCCACAGAGGGAGCTAAAGTTAACTAACCAGAACTGTAGAAATCATTATACATGCCTTTGACAACAAAGGAAGTTCATAAGAAAAGCCATGTTGGCTTTTCCTCCACTAGATACAGATTGGAGGTAGATGAATATTTGCCAAATGGAAAAAAAGACAATGTGAGTCAGAAAGACAGACTTTTCCAGCTTCTGAAAAGCCATGGAGAGTAGAAACCAAAACCAACAGGGAAATAAAAAACCTTGAAAGTCTCACTTTCTAGTTGTCCCATGCAGGGGTTGAAATTTGACTCAAAGTGAAAAATATATCAATGTATTTTATAGGTCTTCACATCTAGAGATGGATAACTATCCCAATTTGGTTTTTCAGGTGATGGAGAAAGCTGCTAGTAATTTTAACCCCTGCCTAAAGAAGACAGATAATTTCATTTGGGAGCAAGTACTTGTTGCCTTGAAAAATAGCACTGTAATAGCCTATGATAATTAGTTATAGAATAACCTTTTTCCCTTTTAAACTATGCAAATTATTAAATAAGTGTAAATTAGGACTCAATTAAAGATAGTTGATTATATTGCAATCAGATGGCATTCACAAACTTAACTGGAGCATATACAAATAAAATATATTAGTCTAAGAGTTTTGTATGCTAACAGAAAAAATATAATTTAGCTACCTATTCTAAAAATGGTGAATATTATTAATATTGTACAATAGGACTGGGAAGACTGCCTCCTTTTTTGAAGAGAGAGATTAAGGATTTTTATAATTGTTTTTCATCAAATTTTAATATTTTTGTCAAATTTTTAGGTATTTAATTTGTAAAACAGTTTGCTTTGTACTGGCATACAGAAAATAGGGTATTGATTTTAAACTTTTTGAAGCCAAGTGATCAAGTACATTTGTAATAAAAGTCAATGGATCTATATCAGTTGTACTCACTGTTTTCATTTCTTATACTTATAGGAATGCTGTACATTTTCTGCAGGAAACAACTAAATTTGGGTGGAAGGGAGGGGAAAAGATAAGTCCATTGATAATGAGAATATGGGTGGGTACCATGACCCAACTACTTTATATAATCTTTAAGTCAGTTAAGATTTGGTATATTAAAAAAGGTGTATAGGTCACTTTTTTCCTGCCTTTTTTCCTATGAAACTTGATGTTTGTGGGGGTTGTCTCATTCATTTTTTTCTATGCTTTTAACACTTTTTATTTAGCAATGTTGAAACTTTCTAAACTAACACTTTTTTCTTTTATGATATCTTGGGTTTTCTGCCAGCCATGATTGACCCCACCATGGGCATGATTATTTTTATCTCGCACACATGGTGGAGGAAATGTCAGCCCACTCCAGTATTCTTGCCTGGAGAATCCCATGGACAGAGGAGCCTGGCAGGCTGCAGTCCATGGGGTTGCAAGAGTCCAATATGACTTACCAACTAAACCACCACCACACATGGTTCACCCTGTCTTCAGTATTCCCACTCATTTTTTCATGTTAACACATACACACATTTCCACATGATTTCAGAGTGGAGATTTCTGAAATTGTTCTGGTGGCTTTCGTAGCTCCTTGATTTGTCTTATTTTACATGTCAACGTACTTTTAAGATTTTTTTTCCCCCATAAAAAGTGAGATACCAAATCTGATGACTTTTTTCATTTTCAGTATCAGAATGAGATCCTGCTTTCTATATAAAAGGATGCTAAGAGAATCTTTAGCCACTTAAGTTTGAAAAAGGTTGGTGATAACTGAGTATAACATTTATAGTTGATGATCCCTAAAATTGGATATCAACGATTTATAGATACATATTTATATATGCACGCTTCCCCATGAAAGTGAAATGAATAGGAAAGAGAGTTTATTAGAATTGCTTAAGTGAATAAATTCACTAAAGTAATTTGTGCAAAGTTGTTTGTTAAAGTTTATCTACTTTTAAATCTCATAATATTTATTTTCATTGAAAGTTAACCAAATTTAGACCATTCATAATGAAATTATGTGACACTTAAGTGGTCACTGCTATTAAAATCACTATTTTTACCCAGCAACATTAATATAAAGAATTTGCAATAATTTTTAAGAAAAGCTGATTTTAATGTTTGAAGAGTTATTTGCTCCTAAAATAAAACCCAAATTTAAGGCCTAGGCCCTTTGACAGGCCCTTTCAGAGTAGAAATTTCATTACTATGGCGATCATCTAAATTAGCATTAGCATGAGTCAGGCAGAATTTCATAATGCAAGAACCAGGTAAAAAGTGAAATATATGATTGGTTTCAAGCCAACAGTTTGTTACCTTTCAGTTGCTAAACTGACTACCAAGTTTTGATGTTGGATGGTCCTAGGCCATTTATGTCTTTAGGAAGGTTGAATATGGCAAAGGTTACTTGTTAGAAATATTTTTCTTAAAAAGAATTTCACAGCTACTCATTTTTATTTTGTCCCCATATTGTGTTTGGTATTTATTTTCTTTTTTCCTGATGTGCTTTACTTTTGTGGAAAATTGTCTTGTTTGATAGGTAGAAACATGGTGGTGATCCTCTGTGTAAAACAAAGTTATTTCTTATGGACCAGAAATATTTTACTCATTTTGGAATTGCAAGATTTTTGCATTTTCATGAATATATACTTTGTTTTGGTGGTTATTAGTAATTTGCTTATAAATTTTTATAACACTTCCTAGAAAAAACTTAAGCTAAAGAGTTTAATTTTCTTGATTTAGGGTGCACTTTAATAATTTAAGAAGCCTCCAAGTTCAAGGACCAAACCTTTATATTCTAGAATTGTGAGAAACCTGGAAATACTCTTGTTAGCATGTGTTTTGCTCTAAACTGGATTAACACAGAAAAATCCTAAGAGGACTTGTGTTCTTACTACGAAGTAGCAGTCAAACTTACGGGACAGGTGACTTAGGTATTCACATTGACCAGCTCAGTGATGGCCATCTGCTGATGAGCTAATAGTCGTGCTGGGGAATGAGTCAAACTCCCGTTGAGCTGGAGTGGATTGGCAGTTCCAGTGCAGGTAGTTGTTGGTGACATTTGACCTACCTCCCTACCCTATACACTGGAATTTTCTTTTTTCCCATCCTCCTTTTTCCTTGTTTTGCTCTCTTTTATACTTCTTGCCATAGGCCTGCCAGTGGCACTCCAGTTTACCTCCTTAAGAAGGAAGTAAAGAAATTGCTGACTCCTGCCTTAGAAAAGAACATAGCTAACTGATCCCAGAAAGATTTCTGTATTATGAGGTAATTGCGCAGTTTCTTCTGACGGCTGTCTTCCCTGTAGTCTTAAGTTGGCAGTTTGAAGAGCATTGACATTGTTAAGATATGTATGAATTGAAGAAAGTAAGAAGTATGTGTATTTTAGGTAAGTTCCTGGAGCTGAGACTTACTGGTTTGGAAATTTGAGAGCAGAAAGGGGGAGAGCTGTTTAAATGTGTTTATGAATAGAAGTGTGAGAGGTATACAAGGGAATGGTTTGGAGGTAAAGTGGGAGAAATTTTTACTGGAGGTAGGAAAAGACACAGTTTAAATGAGAGTTGTTTGCTAAGGACAATGAAGCTGATGGTCACTAAGGAAGTTTTCAGAGAAAATGGGTCCCTTGTTGGTTATGAGAGAGCTATTGGTCTAGTTATGATGATGATGATGATGATGCAGTATATAAATCTGTTTTCAGGTATAGGATGTTTGCTTTTCTGGACAAATATAAATAGCACAATTGTGGAATGGCAACTTTTCTGGTTAAGGCAGATGGTGCTAGAGACTTATTTAGAGGGGAAGAAATTTTAAAAGTTTCAAACTTTTTCATATTTATTTTTAAACTATCAGAAATATTTATCATACAGACTATTCTCCTGGGCTCATGTTACAATGTAGTTTACATTTGCTTTTCAAAATGTTCTTTAGATCAAATTATTCAGTTTTGCAGTCCACAAAGATCCATATTATGCCTTGCTTTATAGAACCTTGAGCCTTTGTTCCACATAAATTTCTAGAAGTACAATAAACCAGGTTAAAAACACTGAATTGAAATCTTAGGTGTCTTTTCTATTTGTTTTCTGTTTGCAGTCCTAGCAACTATTTAACATTGTGGCCCTTATGAGACCCTCAAGAATATATATTTCTGAAATTAGGCAACATACCCGCCCTCAAACTCAAGTTTCTGTTTATTTTTCCACTTTCTATGTTACTTTAAAATTGTAAAATTCCCAAGAGTTCATTGGTGGCAAATATTAATAATATAATCTGGTATATCTTGGAAGTTCTTATGTCCTTTGTAGGGTGAAACTGATTGTGTTCAGATTTCTGTTCTCAGTATCCCAGTAACATTTTGATAAGATGAAAAGTTGCTATAATACTTGTTTTTAAAGTTACACAATTCAAGTATATTTGAATTAATTGTTTTCTAGTTTGGTATGGACTTATTCTCAGTGATTTTGACAGATTAATGTTTCATTTTACCCAAATCTGTATATTTTAGTGATAAAACCTCTTAAAGATAACTTTTAAAAAAGAGGTTCTGATTTTGTATTTGGAATTAATTTTTTTTACAAATGTCAAATACATTAATAATAACAATTATTTTTATTTTAACTTATTTTGTAGAGTTGGCAGTTGGTATGATTTTCATCCAGTAGTATTGTATGTCAGATTTTAAATTATGATGGTTACATGCTATAACTTAAGTCAGTATAGAGCCTTCTTAAATAACCCCTCCCTTAGGAACTGTTTAAAAAGAAGTGAATTCCCAAACCTGTGTCAAGAACCAGTGATTTAAATGACTGTGAGACAAGTCTTTGAAAGGCTTCCTTGAGTCTAGTCAATGGAGATAAATGATAGCCCATTTCCATGCTGCATACAGTTGTTAGGGTTTATAAAGTTGTCAATACGTAAAAGTGCAAAAGCAGGAAAGACTGTAAAGTTGCCTATAAAATTTCTAGTTTTCATTATTTGCACTATTTATCTTTGCACTTGATTTTTTGAAAGTTAAGACTAGTCACTTTCACTTTTGTTTCTAGTCTTTTCTAATTTCTTACGTTTTCAATATCCCACCCAAAGCAAAACTTATATGCAATTAAATATTCTTTATAAGTCCAAGAAAATATTTCGTAGTGTTAGCTATGTAGAACAAAAATTTGTTTTGATAAAATTTTTAATATGGGCCTTTATTTGCCAATAAAATCCTTTGTAAATGTGAGTTTTATTAAACTATTTGAATAGACAAAGTGAAAGTTAGGGTAGAAAAAATATATATACATACATATATATCTATGGAGTGATGTCTTTGAGATCCAATTTCCAGCCTGAAACGGCCTGGTTTTGGAGTTTATTTGTTCTCAGTGAAGTGAATGAGATTTGAGTCTAGCTGGGCATTGGTTTAAAAAGCTGAAAGTGAAGTGGGTGGCAAGTGGCAGCTCCCTCTTTCATGTAGTTTTCCATAATACTCATGGAGTTTCCTTATGGTCTATGTGATATAACTGGTGTTGAAATAACTATATTAGATGAATATTCCTTTTTGGAATTCAAGGTTGACTCACTTTTTGAGGAGGGGGGTGGCAAGGGATAAGAGACTTTATTTTAACTGGAGGCATCCTTATAACCTCAAGATGTACTCTAGAAAGAGTAGGAGAACAAAAAGCGTACCTGTGAACATATTTTTTGTCTTAGTGAGATTGCGTGACAGTGTTTGGAATTGCAAAAAAAAAAAAAAAAAATGACAGTTTTGTCAATAGAACAGAAATGTGTTTTGACTGAAATTATTTTTTGTAAATTATTATTTCATTTTATATTCCCTCTCCCATAGCCTTTTAGGAGCTTCATACTTAAAACCAACAAGCTAGAGGCCTCTCTTCAGAGCTGGTTTATTTTTGGAATGCCTGAGTGTGTTTCTGGATGGAAGGGGTGCGGCAGGGGGTGGTGTTTTAATTCTCGACATGCTCTTCTCAGCACGTTTTGCTATTTATTCTGGATCTTAAGTTTGCAAATTCTGTTGAAAATTCAGTAATGTTTTTGAAATGAGAAAGTTCTCTATGACATAGTGTGAATGTGTATGGCTGGACTCTATTGTGGAACTTGGTGGCTTTGTTTTTAATTGAGGTAGAAAGTTATAAACTTCCATTGTTCAGACTTGAGGTTTATCTAGTGGAAATGTGCCCGGTAGTTATCTAAATATGGACCAATTTTGGGAAATGAATGTTGACAAATGTGTATTTGACTCTAGATAATCCTTTTTTCAAAACTGTAACTTAAAGGCTTACATCGTTATAGTTGTCTTAGGTTTTATGTTGTCTTGGGTTAAATGTGGATGATGATCAGTAGAATATCTATGAATTTTCTTTGGGAAAAGAGAAATATTCAGTCTCCAAACCTTTTCTTGGAGACTAAATTTATCATATATGGAAAACAAAAAAAATTTAGAAAGTGGCTTTGATTATTTTTAAATAGGGTTTAATCAGTTTAATTATTTTTTCTATTTTGAAGCACTTATTTCCCAAATATGAATAAAGGGAAAAGATCAACAATATGCCCCCCTCCTTTTTGAGGACATTTTTAGTTTTTTTGACCCCATTTCCCAATCCTAGTATAAAATAAATTACGGGTAGCCCTCTTAAGTCCTTGTATCACCTTTTTGGGGTCACAGATACCTTTGATTATCAGATGAAAGTGATAGACTCTCTCCCCAGAAAGAAAACACCACATACACAGTTAATTTTGCATACAACCTCAGGGGCATCACATATCTTCTGGAATCCAAGTTAAGGATCTCTGCTCTAAACTCTGTACAGAAAATTTTAATGCAATTAATTGATAAAATTAGGAACTAAGTATTGGCCTGAAACATTTCAGATTGGAATTACTGTTAGATGGTGGCCCCTACTAGCAAAATGTGACATTCTAGACAGCTTTGTTAGACATTCTAACAACCAGACAGAAGGAAGAGAGAAGCAAAGTTCTGAGAGCTATTTTTAAGGAGTTAGGGCATCTCTAGACATGGGAGCCACTCCTGGTTCAAGGCAGGGGTCAGGGTGCCTGACAGCTTCTAGCAGGGTAGAGTTTGATAAACCACAATGCTCAGGATGCCAAGGGGTTAGCCATTATCTTAACCCCTTCCTCACCAAAAGATTTTAGTTTTGTCTATTGGGAAACAAGATGTCACTAGGGAAGAAAAAGATTTGCCTTACAACTTTGCTGGAACACATCAGTTTGGTGACATATGGGACACCGGTATTGTTTTTGAGAAAGTACATAAAACCAAAGTAAATTATTCTCTATGTAGAACATTATTTACTAGTAACATTTGTTTGGATGTATTAGCTTTGACAATTTTTACCAGTAAATATTGGTTTTATTTAAAACTGGGAATCCAGTTTATGAATAGGATAGTTGATATATCTGTCCTTTCCCCCTATAAAGAATAGTTTAAAGGTTTATGCATACTTTTTATTTTTCTCTCTTGATGCCGTGGAGTGGGGTGGGTGGGTGGGGAGAGATCTTTGAGTCAACAAACTGACAAAATGTCTTCTTCAAATTGAAAAATTGAAAAAGCAGCACCTTATTTAAGTCTAACTGTATACCATTTTAGTGCATGTATTAGTTTTAATAATGATTTTTGGTGCATGCCTTTGGGCTTATTCAAAAGTGTACAATAGGAAAGTATACGTATTTCCTTTCTTAGAAAGGAGATGTTTTTCTACTTTGCAACATGTGATTACAAAAATCTTCCTCTGTGGGAAGATTAACCATGTATTGAACTACTGAAAAGTATATATTTTTAGATATACAGAAGGAATCTACATGGAGCAGCATTCAGACCTATATAGAAGTCATAGCATTCTGTATAGGACCAAAAAGGAAATAACATTAAACAACTTAAACAGACTTTGTTGGGTAGAAATACCTTTAGATCTTGCATTGACGTCCAAAAACAAAATGCCACAAAAGTTTGCTGAGAACTTTTGTCATTTGAATTTTCTCTGTCAGTGTATTTAGCCCAAATAGAACAGCTTTGGGTTAACACATACATAAGAGTCAAAAAAACAAAGCTAACTAAATAAATCAGTCTGGTTTGCCAATCCAGCTTGACTAAATAAGTAAACTAATCACTTGCAACATGAAAAACTGTCCAACTCCTCTAAGGTTTTGACAAAATAACCTTGGCTGATGTGGGAAAACTCCCACTTTGATTTCTGACCTGACAGTGAAGGTTCATGCTTGACATGATTTCAAACCTGACAGTGTCTGTTTAAGGAGCTATGGTACAGTTTGCTAATTCAATCTCAGATACCTGTTGATTACCTGTGAGATCTAGAGTCCAAAGTAGCCAGCAGCCGTATCCCTGAGTGCTCTGTGCCCATCAGATCTCTTAAAGTTAAGCAGGGTTGGGACAGGTCACAGCTCTGATGAGTGACCTCAGGAGCTGTGGACAGCCCCAGATTCAATTGTATCTGCTTTCTTGGGAGTCATCACTGAACTAATGTCCCACATGGTGTTACTTCCTGTAGATGCTCTCTCTTGGAGGAGGCCCAGAGCACACATCCTAATCGCTTGTGGTACTCAGAGAGGGGGTGCTAACTCTGATGCCCTGGCCAAATTCCAGTTTAGGGATGTGGGTCTTCTTGCCATTCTAATTGGAAATGTGCATCGCTTCCCATTTTCCCTGTTGATCTCAGTGCAGACTGCACTGGTATATTTCTTTGCCCTGATCCCAAGTCTTTAAGATGCTGGTGTGTATTATATGGGCCAAGTTCATGCCTTATCCTAATGCTGGAAGGTTGAGGAATGAGTGAGCTTGGTATCACAGTGCCCTATAGTAGGAGGGTAAACTCTTGTGATGATTTAGGGATGAAGTTGGTCCTCTTTTTAGCATAAATTGGGAATGTACACTGGTCAGAGGCTTCCAGCCATGAGGTGTGAACTGAAACCTATTTTCCCTCTTTTCTTATAGCATGTTGAGAAAATCTGTTGGGTTTTTAGCAGTCAGGGAAGGCCGGAGTTCTGCAGCTTTAATCTGGGTAACTGAGGCTGGTTTGAGCAAGACTTTGGTTAATTAACTAGGTTCTCAGATGCCACAGACTCCGTGAAAAGTCACCATTATTTTCAATGGTTGTGATAGAATTTCCCTCAGTAGCCATTATTTTAAGATTATATTGCAGAGTTGCTTTATTTGAGCTTTTTGTGTATACACAATCCCAAACTGGAAGAAATAATAATTTTAAAAAAAAGGAATCCTGCTGTGAAAGGTATATATTACTCTAGATTTTTCTTACTGTAAATATTGTAAGATTGTAATACTGTCGATATTTTATTAACCAACAAATGTTAATCTATGTGAATTCAGACTTATTTTAAATGTGCTTCTTATTTACTGTGTGTGGTCCCTGTTGCTGACAGTATTAAGTTATATTCTGATGTAAGATTAACTTTATTAAAGAATGTAAACATTAATGTTTCCTTATGGGAAAACAAATAAAGTATAAAGAAGACAATTCTTTTCATTAAAATATACTGTGTATTTACACTTGCTAGACCCAGCACCACTTATAAATTTAGTACACTGTTCAAAATTTTAGTTAACACAGCTGACATGGTTGTGCTCTGGAAGCCTAAGAGTAGGTATTGTTGGAATATGAACAGTTTGTATTTGTCCGCTGTGAATCATAATCTTGAAATTTCTAATCAAGTTTGTAAAATTTTTATAGTAAAACATTTTAATGACAATTTAAAAATTTATCTTCTCTAAAGAATGGTCAAAACAATATCCTTTCAGAAATAGAATTGTTCTTTAATATCTTTCCAAAATGACTTTGGTTAAATGGACCAGATGTATATTAGTTAAAATTTAGGACAAAGTTGTAATATTCTTTGAGTTTACAAGTTAATCCTTATTGGAGATGTGCCAATTATACAGTAGAATATCATTAATTTGCACTGTTTGGGGACCCCATTAAGAATGCTGAATTTTGCCAACTAAGAAGTAAGCAAATGCAATTTAAAAACTAAATTTGAGCATTCTGTATTAAATATGTGCAGTTATTATCACATGAAGAAGCGCAGTGTGTCGGGCTGTAATATAACCATACTTGCTGTCATGTTCTCCCATCTCAGTGCTGGGAACTCACCATGTGGAAACCAAGCAAATGTGTTGTGCATCAGCCGGCTTGAGTTTGTTCAATATCAAAGCTGAAACTAGCGAGGTCTGCTGTACTGCTTATTGAAGTATTGTGATTCTTTTAGGCATTGATTCTTAAAAAATATATACTGTAACAGTATACTTTGTACAGATTTAAATTTTATTTGAAAAAAAAATGAAATAAAGTAGGCAAAAAAATAAAGATGTTTATTTTTCATGTGACTGTATAAACAGATCAGTCTTTTGTTTCAGTGCCTTTGGTGGGGGTGGTTATGGTCGCTCTTGGTTTGTTTTTTTTTTTTTTTTTTGGATAGACAAAAACCATTTTAAGGGTTCAGTAGCAGGTATATTTGTCTGATAATTAATTTGCTGCAGGCATTAGGTGTGCTGTCTCACATTGGAAAGCTTTCCTATTTTATTTTAAAACAAATTAGATTTTATGTGAATGGCTTCCCTATCTTGCTTCTTAAGTCAGTTTTTAAAATTCTCTGGTGGTGGGACGGTTAACCAAGCCATCTCGAATAAAGAGAAGGAAAAATTTTTCCCATAGACTATGCCCCTTTTCCACTGGAAGTTTTTTGTTTTTTGTCGTTTAAATTTGAAGTTGGTTTGGGTTACAAAAGAGTCATGACAAAAGATGAAGAATCCTCTGCAGAAAATAACAGTTGTGCTTGAAAATAAGATCCTTTTGAAACTGCTTTTCTAGTGAAAGAAGTTACCAATAAAAATGTGCCACAGGAGTGATCCTTCAGAATAGTTTTAATGGGACCTTTTCAGAGAAGATTAGATTATCTGACCAAAAAGAGCTATCTCAGTTTTGGCCTCTAACTCAAAAACCAGCAGTAGCTTCAGTTGTATGGTATTTTCTTCAACCTTTAGAAATGGAGTTGGAAGTTTGGATTTCTGCTTTCTCCTCAATTTATCTTTTCTGGTGCTTTCATTTACTTTTAGGCTAGATATGAGAAGGCTTGGAACCAGTGATTGCAGAAACAAAGTTCCTGCAAAAATCACACTATAAAAGATTTTTTTCTTTGTGCTTCGAATGCAAGGAGCATGTGTTTAATCCCTGGTCGGGGAGCTATTTTGGTTAGTACAAAAGTAATTTTGCGGTTTTGAGGTGTGAATTTTAAATCATTATAACTAGACTCAAACACGTCTTTATTAATCGAAATAGGAACCATTACAATTAACACATTTTTGCCAATGAGGAATAAGTTTGTTTATTCGTGTAGTGTAAAAATCCATGCTTAGGGATTGGACAAGCTCCTGGAAAGCATTTTCTGCCTCCTGCTGGTTGTGGAAGCATTTCCCTGCAAAAAGTTGTCAAGATTCTTGAAGAAGTGGTAGTCGGTTTGTGAGAGGTCAGGTGAATATGGCGAATGAGGCAAAACTTCTTAGCCCAATTCATTCAACTTTTGAAGCATTGGTTGTGCAACATGTGGTCGGGCGTTGTTGAGAAGAATTGGGCCCTTTCTGTTGACCAATGCCGGCTGGAGGCGTTGCAGTTTTCTGTGCATCTCATCAATTTGCTGAGCATACTTTTCAGATGTAATGGTTTCTCTGGGATTCAGAAAACTAGTGGATCATACAGGCAGCAGACCACCGAACAGTGACTTGACCTTTTTTGGTGCACGTTTGGCTTTGGTAAGTGCTTTGGATCTTCTTGGTCCAACCACTGAGCTGGTTGTCGCTCGTTGTCATATAAAATCCACTCTTCATTTCTTGTCACAATCCAATAGCGAAATGGCTTATTGTTGTTGCATAGAATAAGAGAAGACAGCTCTTCAAAACGACGATTTTTTTTATTTTCGGTCAGCTCATGAGGCACTCACTTATGGCTTTTTCACCTTTCCAATTTGCTTCAAATGCTTAATGACCATAGAATGGTCAACATTGAGTTCTTTGGCAATTTCTCATGTAGTTGTAAAAGGTTCAGCTTCAGTGATTGCTCTCAGTTGGTTGTTGTCAGCTTCTGAAGGCCATCCACTACACTCCTCATCTTCAAGGCTCTCGTCTCCTTTGCAAAACTTCTTGCACTACCACTGCACTGTACATTTGTTAGCAGTTCCTGGGCCAAATGCATTGATGCTGTGAGTTGTCTCTGCTGCTTTACGACCCATTTTGAACTCGAATAAGAAAATCACTCAAATTTGCTTTTTGTCTACCATTTCCATAGTCTCAAATAAATATAAAATAAACAGCAATTAATAAGTCACTACCAAAAGATGAAGTGAGAAATGCACATTAAAATGATGTACAACATAACCACATTTATTTAAGAATGTATTCCAGTATCAAATGGCAGATTTCAACAATGCAAAAACCGCAGTTACGTTTGCACCAACCTAATACGTTCCTGCATGCTGTGCAGCATGGCCAAAAAAAAAAAAGACAACCAAATAAATAAATATATACATATGTATAACAGTAATTATATTCTAAAAACTGATGCATGGTCATTGAAATATCTCATGTTCACAGTAACACAGTTTCAGGCTTCCTTGAGTAAATTCCAAGAAAGCTTTGTTGTTGTCGTTTGGATTTTTTCTTGCTGAAATGGCTCTCCTTTGTAGAGAGGAGCAGACTAGCTATTGGAAGACAGCTAGTCACAGCTAGCCAGCTGTTGCACCAGCTTCCACACCTGACAACCACCAACTCCTGTAAAAATAACACAGACACTGTGCTGTATGAAAACGTAAAGTGGAGGGGCCTCTGTTTTGCATGGATAGGGCAGGTGGCAGTGCCTCTGATTTAGGTGGCACGCAGAGGACAGGTGGGCACTTCCTAAAGATTCCCCCTCACCTCAGTGGAGAGTCAGACAAACTCCTGGGAGTCCCAGAGGAGGACTCGTTAGTATTGGAGATTGTGGTAGAAACTCTAGCCACAATTTGTGGTAAAGGTAAAAGGGAGTGAAAAGCCGGAAGCCAGGCCCCTTCCAAACTGTCCCATGGCCTTAATCTTTGAAAGATTCCAAATGGGAATCCCTGACCTCAGGGAATATGCCCTGAGGTAATTTTGGAGAGGTGGAGGTAAGGTTCTGTTGCAGGGCTGCAGGGGGAACATCCCAGACTTGGGATGGGTCCGAACTCTAGGGCAAGGCTTGTGGGCCCATGGGAGCCCCTGAGGAAAGGGGCCCAGCATGGTCAACAGAACTGTTAGCCATTTTTATTTAGCACTTTTCTCTTCTAAAGCGATAAAATCGGCAATCTCAAAAAAAAAAAAAAAAATCGGCAATCTCTTCCCACCCCCACCTCCAATGGATGTTAACTTTTATTTAACCATGTAGTATGTCATTTACTTTGGCTTTTTTGCATGATTTTTTTAGAACTCTCTCTGTACCTAGTGCCAGTAAGAGTTTCTTTCTAAGCAGACAGGACTTTCTGATTTGGGGTACTGGGTTTTGGAAGAGGTTCTGCTCTTATGGGATCAGAGGAATGAGAGATCTCTTTTTGTCTGCTAGCTAACCTCAGGGTCAGCACAGGCACTACTGCTTTCATTTCACTTCAGCACCGTCCCCCACACTTGAGGAACTTGAGAAGGAACCACTGATTTTTCCCTCTGAAAATGGGGATTTTACCTTAATTTCGCAAATCTCTGGAGTGTTTCCAATAACGTCGTTCCCGTTTTCCTACCAGCTTTGATTTTCATTCATTTTGGTTTGTTCAAATCAGGCCATTTGGCACTTAGGTTGGCAGTGAGAAAATGTCACAAAAAGGCTCACTGAATGTTGCAATGTTTAAAAGAGCAGGATATCCCCACCTCACAGCCAGCAGAGTTGTCCAGTTAACCCCACCATCCTAGGAACCCTGCTCTCCCTGCTTGCTTAGCTCACAACTCAGACCTTCCCCAGGAAGCAGGAATTTCTTTGTCAGCCTCCCAGGGAGACTGGCAGCCGCTCCAGGCTCGGCCGGCCTTCTCTTTCTGCCTCTGGCAGGGACACTGAGGGTGAGTATGTACTGCCACCATCCTAAATTTTTCCAAGCCCCTCACTTAAAAAAAAGCTCAATGTTGAGTGCTTAAACTATGCAACTAAGTGTTTTGTCTAGGTTATCTCGTTAACTCTTACCACAACCCTATGAAACAGGCACTATTATTACCCCCATTTTACAGAAGAGGAAACTAAGACACAAAGAGATCAAGTAACATGCCCAGGTTACACAGTCAGAATTCAAATCACAAGTCCTGGCAGATGATGCCCAAGGACACCCTTGGTCTCAGTCACTCTAGCGCCTCCTCTTCCCCTAACTCCTAGGGTCTCCCAGACTCTGACAGTGCCTTAGCTCAGGATGTATTCAGCTGGAGGGCAAAGCCAATGTTCCCTGAAGTAAAGGAAGATTTCTCTGTATAGCTCACAAGCCACACTTCCTATTCTGAAGGTTGATTCATGAATGAATCTACATTTTCATTTCCCCCTCCATTTTCATGGGGGAGTGACTTACTCAGACAAGGTCTGAGGAAACATGGTGAATGGCCCTTCCAGGCCTTTCTCCACTGCTCTTGCTTAAAGTACAGAGCTGGGTACTATTCCTGCCTCTTCTCATCCTCATCACAATGACCTGATCAGAGAGCCCTGTGAATGAGCCCTTCAGTTCTGTCCAGTGGAGCTGTTGATTCCTTTCTTGTCCCCAGGTTATACCGCCCAGCAGACACCCTCTGTCTTCCTTATGGCTGACCTCCTATCTGGGCCCATTTGGCTGCAGATACAGGCTCAAAAGAGAACAGGAGGCAGCTTCCCGGAGAGAATCTGGGTCTGCCCAGATTCCCTAAGCCTCACTACTTGCCAATAATTGGCCCAGTAATTGGATCCATCAGGGCCAGCCATGTAGTTTCCAGCTTAGAGCTTTGCTTGGGCTTGTAACGTTTCTGAAGGCACTTAGCATCCTCTAAAAATGCTATTTCCCAGATACTTCATGAGCTCTAAGGGAAGGTCCTGAGGGTCACTCTCTAGAGGCTTCTTCCAAATACAAAATATGAAATTCTTTGGGACTTAGGGCTGGTTTAGAGGGCTATGGTATCTATTAGAACTCTTGTCTGAAAAGGGACGCTCATAATCCCTCATGTTTCTTGTATCCTCTAAAGCAGTGATTCTCATGGTGTGTTCCCTCACCTAAGAGCATTAGCACCCCATTGGAAATTGTTAGAAGTGCAAATTCTTGGTCCACACTCCAGACAGAACTGAATCAGAACCTGCCTGAAACCAGCAGTCCCTGTTGTAACAAGCCTTCCAGGAGACTCTGATGCACACTGAAGTGTGAGAACCCCTACTCTCTAAAACAAAGGTTCTTTATCTCTTGGAGTTTCTGGTTTGAGAATCTGATGAAAGGTTAGGACCCTGTCACCTGCTTCACAGACCTTCTCAAGTCGGAGTTAAGAATCCCTGCTCTGGAACTGAGAGCTTGTCCATGCCTCTCTGGCTTCCAGCCTCTCCATACCTCCTTAAGAAGAGGTGGCCACGTACTCCCTGTTAGCTCTTTCATTCCTGTCCTGTTGGTTGTTGCTGAGAGTGGGCAGCCCCCGCACCAGAGAATACAGGGGAAAGGGCTTCCTGCCTCATTTGTGCTGCAACTGTAACCCGTGGCCTCTAGACAAAAACCAAATGCTCAGGCATGGGGCATCAGGCCACGGCCTGGGCAAACAGAAAAGTGATTCCATCTCTTGGAGCTGGGAGCTCTGTGTCAGAACAGAACTGCTAAAAACTTTGGCACTTCCTGTGACAGTCCCGGCTGGGGAAGATGACTGCAGCTAGAGCTTTGTCAGTGCCGAGGCCTGGTTATTCCTGTTGTCCCTGTTTGATTGTTTGTGGTACCCCTGTTCGCTTGTACAAGTATCTTGGTTTAGACAACAAATCGTATATAGTCACCCCTTTTCTCACCTAACAGCTTCGTCACTGGTCTCCTTGTGGCCATTTTTGCGCCCTGCAGTCCATTCTCCAGGCAGCAGCTCACCCATAAATATGGTTACAAGGCCCTTATGACCTGGCACTACCTGCCTCCCCAGTTCTGTCTACTTCCTCTCACCTCTATGTTCATCTCTCTTAAGCCAAGCTGGTCATCTTCCCATGCCTTAAATGCATGAAGCCCATTGCCACCTAAGAGTCTTCGGCCTTTCTCTGCCCTCTGCCCAGAACATGCTTCCCTACAGATACTCTCACATTGGCCCTTTTTCATAAACAGGTATCAGCCTTCATGTTCTTTCAAGGAGGCCCCCTTCCAATCCCTCTCCCTCATAGCTCCATTTCCATTTTCTTCCTAGTGCTTATCACTGTCCAAAAATGTTTTTTCTTTTTCTGGGAAGTTAACACTGTGAGGGCTTCCCCGGTGGCTCAGAGGTTAAAGCGTCTGCCTGCAATGCAGGAGACCTGGGTTCAATCCCTAGGGTTGAGAAGATCCCCTGGAGAAGGAAATGGCAACCCACTCCAGTATTCTTGCCTGGAGAATCCCATGGTTGGAGGAGCCTGGTGGGCTACAGTCCACGGGGTCGCAAAGAGTCGAACACGACTGAGTGACTTGACTTAACGCTGTGAGGGCAAAACTAAGGCATTCCCAGGGCCTGGATAAGTCTGGCGCACAGCAGATACTCAGTAAACATCCCTTAGCTAAGCAGCTGGACTTCACTGACGCCCAGAGTGCTTCTGGGGCTGACTTCCTTATCCATGTTAAATGCAAGTACTGTCATCTTGTTTTATCTTACCTTTGGCCCACAGGTGGCATAGGACAGGGACCCTGAATATGAGATGATTCTTCTCTGCCCACTGCCAACTCTCCCTAGCTTCATGTACCTCCCACCTCTGAATGGGCCTCAGCATGTCCTCTCCCTAGGTATTTCATCTCCAGGTAAGCTTCTGGGGAAAGGGCAATAACCCTGGCCTCAAAATATCACTTGATGCCCACTGTGCCCGCAGCTGCCCCTCAAAGCACTGTTGTTTGGGGCTCCAGCCATTCAGTATGCACTTAGGGGGGCCCTCGGCCACCAAGCTTTTGATGGGCAGCATTCTTCTGGGCTTCTTGATGATACGGGAACTCACTCTCCCTGGAATCCACTAGCTGAGGGAGTAGAGGAGACTAGCTCTTTGAGGAGTTATATTCCCTATTTCCCAGTGCCACAGGCTGGGAGGTGTCTAGAGAATTATGGCTTCCATAGAGCACCAACATCATTGGTAACATTTCACCAAATCCTGGCTCTTCTATTCTCTGTTCCTTGGCTCTCCCTCTGATCTTTATTTTTTAAAAGATTTATTAATTTATTATTGGCTGCGTAACATCTTAGTTGCAGCCCTCGGGCTCTTTGTTTCAGCATTCCTGCATCTCTCCAGTTGTGGAGTGTAGGCTTAGTTGCCCCAAGGCATGTGAGATCTTAGTTCCCTGACCAGGGATCAAACCCAGGTCCCCTGTATTGGAAAGCAGATTCTTAACCACTAGACCGCAAGGGAAGTCCCATCCTCCCAATCTTTAAAATGAGAGTTGTGACAACGAACCCCTCCCCCAATAGCATTCCAGAGCAGCAGTGAAAAAGAACCTCCCTCCTTCATTCTAAACCTGAAGAGGAAATGAGGCTCCTGAGCTCAGCTGAGTTTAAAATAAATTTAGGCTCCAAGATAAATTTAGGGCTATGGAATATGGACTCAAATAGCAAAGTCATACAGAGAGAAGAGAGAGAGAGTTCGATGGTTTTCAACCAACTTGCCGTAAAGTGAGTCCTTGATGAGAGCAAGGCTGCTTGCATGGTGGGCAGAGGACAGGGAAGTGGAAGCAAAGACTTGGAGACAGACCATCACTCTGGAGGATTTCCAGGGCCTTTGTCTGAGTTCTGGCCTTTGAGGAAGGAGCATGGAGGTGGAGGTTAAAAATGTTAGTTTTGAAATCAGATCTAGATACAAATGCAGAATCTGCCACTCACTAGCTTTGTGGCTTCAGCAATTGTACCCAGCCTCTCCTAGTCTCAGGTTCCTCATCTGTAGATGGCATAAGAGTGCCTGCTTCATCTGATCATCAGGAAGATTAAATGAAATAATTCATGTGAAAAAATTACAGCACAGAGTAGTGTTCAATAAATCCTTTCATCATCCTTTTCCTCGTTGAGGTTGCTGGTCAAAAGGGAGAGAAATGTAGAACTTGTGTAGTTGATAGGAACACTTCCTCCAGCGGTCTCTGAGTTCCCAGGTAGAGGAGCCAGAGGAAGAGTAGACGCCTCTTCTAGGGTGATCAGCTAGTCTGCATTTAGTTAAAAGGAGGGGAACCCATTCTGACCCCTTCCTGTTTGGGCTTTGGTCCTTCCTACATTCCTTTCTCCTACTAGCCCATGAAAGATCCAGTCTCTGGTGCCCTCTTCACAGGCCTAGTTGTGTACCAGACCGGATTCCATTTTGGTTTGCCTCTGACTATCTCTGTTCCAGGCCTGGAGTGTCTGAGGTTTTTTGGCGATGGTGGAGCAGAGTGCTCTTTTGAAAAACAAAATGAGGTCTCTATCTAGGGGCTCTGCTTCCTTCTGGCTACAGGCAACAGCAGAGAATCTGCCATCTGCTAAGGGCATGGGATGACTAGAGGTCAATGCTGAATATTAATTCACCTGTTGGACATCTAAGATAGCAGTTAATCAGCCCTGGGGAACAGCTCTTGCATAAAGAAAGGAGATTTGCCTTTGGCAGACATTTTTATGCTGAGGCTTTTGGGGGTCTGTAAAGCTCCTGAAGTTTTTAAAAATATATTTATTTTTAATTGGTGGGTAATTACAGTGTTGTGTTGGTTTCTGCCATACATCAACATGGATCAGCTATAGGTATACATATGTTCCTTCCTTCTTGAACCTCCCTCCCACCTCCCACTCCGTCCCACCCCTCTAGTTTGTCACGGAGCACCAGACCGAAGCTCCCAAAGTTTTACACAAGTTTATACCTGTATGTGCAAGGTACATTTTTCTGAGAAGAGGATCCATAGTTTTCTTCAAAACTCTTAAGGGAAGTCAGAGCCCAAATAGGTTCAGAATCACTGGTCCTGATCTGAGAGTAGAAATAGAACCTTCCTCTAGGGGGTCTCTGAGAGGCTGCATCCTTCAGCTTGGCTGATCAGCAGAACTGTTAATGAAAAGGGCCTGCAAGTGGGGTTGCTGAGGCTTGGAGGAAAGATAGTTATTCTCTTTATTGGACCTGGGGTGACTGGTTGGAGCCTGCTCTATCCATTTGGGAAGTTGGGGGTTTTGAGCTAGGTAAATATCCCTTGTTTCCCTGAATTTTGGTTTCAGTATTATAAAGCACTCTAAACTGTGGTATTTTGTGCCACATGGGGGGACTAGTCTGATGTTGTCTCAGAGGTGAGAAACAGGATTGAGTGACTGTGCTAGGTGTGTGCTGGTGGTAGTAACAGCGGGGTCTCCTTACAGAGTCTCTTTACATGACCCTAATTTGGCTGCTTGTTACATAGTTGGTACTCAGCCACAGTTTTAACATTGCTTTGTCTTTGTAGCCTTCCTTTTGGAGACAATAAATCTAAGTTCCATAGTCCCATTTTTTTAATTTCCCCGGGGCCAGTGGCTTCTTCTTACTCCTGTGGCATCCTTTCATGAGAGGCCAAGTGCCCCGGTCTTATCCCCAGCTGTGCTTATTTACTTCTTACCCCTTACCCTACAAATCCTGAAAAATAGCTCTGAAGGCCAACTTGGGGCCTTTGAGATTGCTGCTTCTTGGACTATGATTCCATCACTGAGTCTATTTCAGTTCTGGCCAGTCCTGGTACTATCTCCTGCTCTTCTGAATACCCATCATTCCTTGTTTCAGCTACTTTTTCCTGTTGACAAATGGCATCTCTCTCCCTGCTCAGAATTTTCTCCCTGCTGTCCAACCCCAAGTCCATGTGCTCAACCCAGCTCCCTGGATGGCCTCAGAATGCAGTAAGGGTTTCCCTAAGATGTGGCTGTCTTCCTACCTGAATCAGGCAAACACGCTCTGAGCTCAGAGTCAGTTCATAAGTAGGAAGTACGAGCTGAAAGTAACTGAACACAGTGGTTCCCTGGACTCCCCCAAGAGCACAGCATGATCCCTGTAAAGTGAATTTACTGACAGAAGCTCCATGAGACAAGTCTCAACTTGGCTTTTGGAATATTCTCCAGACAATGAAACAGAGTCAAGTCTCCAGGACATAGGCCTCTGATTTGGAGTCATCAGACTGTGTAAGGTCCTCCAGCTCCCCCAAGAACATGGATGCTTCCATCCTCACTGCCACTGGAGCTCTGGGCAGGGCCATCACCTCAGGACTGCTGTGATCCCCACAGAGCTGAGGGTTCAGATGGAGGTATTAAAGGCCACACAGGCCAACATTTTCTCCAAAAGCTCTTCCAAAAGGTTCTCTGTGCAGGGAAAATGAGTTCCTGGGAGGAGCTGCCTGAGCCACATTCCCCTCTTTGAAAGGTGGGCCTACAGTCTGGAGACCATGCCGTCTGACAGAGGGTCAGCGCTTCCCCCCCCTCCTCACCCAGCACCGGCAAAAGTGTTTCTTCTCCATCCATCTTGCTTCACTGCTCCTCTCCTGTACCCTGATGCACTTCACCCACTTGTTTTGCACCGGTTCTGAACAACTATGACTTTAGTTGCCTCTTGATTGTAGGGCTCTAAGGATGATGACAGTGGGAGCAGCTACCCTCTGATGTTTGCTTCCTCCTGAACCCTGACCTCCATGAAGGAATTGTGAGGGAAAGAAAAGGCCTCCGAGGTCATCCGGCCTCACAGTCTGCTCCCAGGCAGAATGAACTACCCCTCGGCCCAGGCCAACTGGTCCTTCTAACCTCATAATAGTTTCTTGGGTTATTACAGAAGCTTTTTATTTTGATCAAATTACCTATCCTTTCCCTTATGGCTTTGTATATTGTGGTTTTTAAAGAACATTTCTCCATCCCTAGATAGTAAATGTATTCTCTCACATTTTCTTACATTTCTTTTATAGTTGTATTTCTCTGTTAGTACTTTATGTGGAATTTATTTTCATATATGGTGTGAGCTAGGGATCTAACTTTTTTTTTTGCAGAGGGAAATTCTGGCATGCTGCCCAGAATTATCTATCCTGTAGGCCATCTTCTCACCAGTGACTCAAAATACTACTCTTCTCATATTCAAATGTCCCATGACTTCATGTGACTGTCTGGATTCTCTATTCTGTTCCATTAAACTTTTTATATTCCTTGTACAGTTCAGTTCAGTTTAGTCGCTCAGTTGTGTCCAACTCTTTGCGACCCCATGGACTACAGCACGTCAGGCCTCCCTGTCCATTGCCAACTCCTGGAGTTTACTCAAACTCGTGTCCATTGAGTCGGTGATGCCATCCAACCATCTCCTACTCTGTTGTCCCCTTCTCCTCTTGCCTTCAATCTTTCCCAGCATCAGGGTCTTTTGCAGTGAGTCAGTTCTTCGCATCAGGTGGCCAAAGGATTGGAGTTTCAGCTTCAGCGTCAGTCCTTCCAATGAATATTCAGGACTGATTTCCTTTAGGATGGATTGGTTGGATCTCCTTGCAGTCCAAGGGACTCTCAAGAGTCTTCTCCAATACCACAGTTACAGGCATCAGTTCTTTGGTGCTCAGCTTTCTTTATAGTCCAACTCTCACATCCATACATGACTACTGGAAAAACCACAGCTTTGATTAGACGGACCTTTGTTGGCAAAGTGATGTCTCTGCTTTTTAATATGCTGTCTAGGTTGGTCATAACTTTTCTTCCAAGGAGCAAGCATCTTTTAATTTCATGGCTGCAGTCACCATCTGCTGTGATTTTGGAGCCCCAAAATAATAAAGTCTGTACACCATTTTAATAGTTGTAGCTTTGAGTGTGTCTTGATACAATGTATTTTTCTCTTTTGTTCTTTTTCCAAACACTGTTTTTTGTTATTCTTACATATGTTTTCTTTCCAAATGTACTTCCCTGTCAGTTTGTCAGATTTCTTTTAACAAGTCCTATTGGAATTTTGGTTGAGATTTTATTTATTATGCAAATTAAGTTGGGAGAGAGTCAATATCTTTACGATACTGAATCTTCTCATCCAGAAGTAATGTCTCAGATGTGTTCCTAAGGGCCTCCAGGGGAGACACTGTCTCTTCTCCTGACCCCCACAGTCCCTCAGTGGCCATTGGCTAGTGCCCTGAGCCACCAGAGCCTTGTGTTGCAGTGTGCTATGGTTCTAGTTTATTCATTCCCTCTTCCACTCAGAGATGGATGAAACAGTTGAATATTTGATTTTGCTCAGGAATTCCAAGTTTTATCTTTTCAAGACCCAAAAGTACTCAGGGGAATTGTCCCATCTCTTTTACCCTCTGCCTTTATATCCCATTCCTGGAATCCCCCTCTTGTCTTGCTGTCTACTCTTTAGAGTAGAACTGATTAATTGTTTCTTTAGTCCAGATCTCCCCAAGAATCATGGTGGCCTGAAACACCACCCCTCATTCTGACCTCCTCTCTTTCACATTGTTCCATGTACTTTTTAAGCTTCATCCAGACAAGATGATAACTTAGCAGGAGAGCTCACAGGTATCTGAGGATATAGCAGTGTTAGTGATTCTGTGCCTGTTGCCTACACGAGAAGCAAGAGCCCGTTTCCCCAGATTTGCCAGCAGATACCAGCCTGTGACTCTGCTCACCACCTTCAACTTTACAAAGGGTCTAGGAATTCCCAGCCATTTGCGACTCCTGATTTCTGTCATGTGCAAAAGCTTCAAGAGGCAGGTTGTTAGATTCGACTGACTGCCAGAGGCCTAGGGGTGAAGTAAGAGGTCCTAGCCCTTCCGCTCAAAACTCTTTCAGGAATAGCCTTTTCCAGCTGTCTTGTTGCCGGTGTGAAAGCCTAAAGGGCCAGAACTAAAGTTCTGTGGGCTCTCACAGCAGGTGTGATAGCCAGGAAGTAGGAAAACAGGAGACTGACTGGGGTCTAGGGCCCCACTTCATTCCCCAGAATAGCTGAATGTGCTTTAAGGGCAGGTACAATGGCAACACAAAGACCTAGGCAGTTTGCCCAGAGTTTGCATGTGCACCTGGTCACCAAGAAAGGCCACAGAGTCCCGACTGTCAGACACGCTTTGCCCAGCCATGTTCCTCTTGTATTTCTGCATCCACTTGGCTCTCTGCATCACCTCCTCCTGCTTCCAGGTGCCATTGGGCCAGGTCAGCACCAGTTAGCACTAAAATATCCCCTTGACACATCTTCACCTGCCGCTTATCCAGGGGATAAGACTTCAGCGTAAGGACTGCAGAATTTGTCACAGTGGTTGGAAAGTCACTCCCACGTAAGACTCTTAGAGAAAATTATTTCTAGATATTTGTATTCCAAGGGACAGAAGGAGCCACTACAGCAGAGTGAACTGATTTCAGGGACAGGAAAGCTGCCACAGGGGCTGAAAAGTTCTATAACACAAACATAAGTGCAGTATCTGATTCCTAGAGATCTCGCTTCCAAACACAAGATGCTACAAAGAATTTTCCGTAGCCATCTCCCACCACACCCCCCAAGTTGCTCAAGGCCCAGCCAGCCACCCAGTTTTACATGTCTAAATCTGAAATCAAAGTCCCAGGCAGGGAGAGGATTGTCACAAGTAATTGCAACATCCCACAAGAATTTGTTTAGGAGTTAAAAGAAGCCAAACCTGGGCCTTCTCCAAAGCTTGCAAGTCTGAGCTTTTTGAGAACCACATCTGACCCGTTCCAGTGTGTTGAATGTAAATGTTTGTCTTGTGCCTGCTTGGCAGTTCTGGGGGACTCTGCTGGGCTCCTGTGGCCCACCATGGTGACCCATGTGGCTTTCTCTAGGAGAGGACAGTGTGGGGGACTGCCTGCTATGAGCCACAGGCCTCAAGAGTTGGCAACACCATCCCAGGGAGAAAGGAGGGGTGAGGGCTCTGAGGGGCAAAGGCTCCAACGTGGCTGCAGGAAGCGGCTTACATGGGATGGGAAGAATCATGGGTGTCCTGCCACACTGCCACATTCATTCTCAGCAGTCTCTGTACTCACTCTGCCCTTGCCCTCACCCTTACCTTATCTCTGTCTATTCTTACATGTGATCTTCATGACATTATTTTGAGATGCTGTTCTTTCTTTTTCCACATAGAAAATATCCATCTTCAAAGTGACAGCTTAGGGCTCAAATGCAGTAGCTACTCCAACTACATTTTGAGCCAGACCAGCATTATTAGGGATACACTTGGTTGTTATGAACCAGAGACAGTCATCATCATCATCAAGCAGTTACGACTTACTGAGCCCTTACTTTGTGCACAGACCCCTGTGAGCCTGACATGACTATTTCCCTATTTAATGGAGTAGGGCCAGGCCTGGTGAGGTTGAATGGCCTGCCCCAGGTCTTCCAGTTGGTCAGAGGAGGATCTGGGCCTCCAGAGGGCCTGGGTCATTGCCATGGCTCATTATCTTCAGGAAGAAGCAGAAGGAAGCAGAACCCAGCAAGGCGCCTGCCAGCCCCAACAATCTAAAACTGCCAGGAACAGTTGGAAGGGGCTTTCAGAGCCTGTCTTTCCTGAGCCCCAGGTCACCTGCAGCCAACCCAGGACCTCAGGGACATGACAACTCAAGATGAGGATGAATGGGAGGGGAGAGGGAGAGCTGGGTGGTTCTGCCTTGTTCCTTACAGAACTCTCCTGAAGTTGCAGGCATGGGGGGCCCAGTGTGCATGTGCGTCCTGCCTCATTCCTCCTAGTTCTCCAGGACTTCAGAGGGGAGGCTTTCTCTAAGAAGGGTAATTCCTTATCCCACCACTCTGGCTCAAGCTTCAAAGAACACAAAGGGAGCCAGAGCAGACCAAGATCAATTTCTACTTGAAGGCCAACAGTCCTACTGTCCCTCAGCCCAATTTCTCTTCAAAATAGCCTATTGTGTCTCTGTCCCCTCTTCTGATTTACATGGCAGGTTTATTTAATTAGCCAAAGGTAAGTCAAAGTGCAGCTTGTCCTCAAAGTTAATTAATATTTACTGAGCCACCACACAGTGAGTGACGCCAAGACTGGACTGTGTCCTCTATATCAGCATAGGGAACAGACTTCAACCCCTTGTGCCTGGCTGGGACTGGGAACCGGAACCAGTGAAGAAAGAGTAGGGATGATGGGGCCCCAAGCTACTGTGAGGAGCAGATGAGGCCATGCATCAAACGTGTTTGCTACAGTGCCTGGCACGTAGTAGGGACTTAGATATTGATGGCTGTGTTTGTAAATTTTAAAAACAAGTTGGCAAGGAAAGGTGGCTGGGGGATCATGTTCCCCTCTGGGGCATGTTCCAAGGGAGAGGAGGGTAACAGTAGCCTGGGACACAGACCCTCAGGCATACCCCCCATCCCCACCCCCATACTTCCCATGAAGAAATGTGCATGCTTCTCCCTGTTTTCACCAGGCCCCTTTAGAATATGGGGAAACTGCAAGTGGTTGACCCTGGATGAATTCAAGCAGAGCACTTATAAATGGAGGTGCTCCTTTAATTGTGATTTATTAGCAAAGGGAAGGAAATCTGTCCTGGGCAAAAAGAGCAGTACTGGCCTTTGCAGTTCTTCAGTTCTTGCTGGGTCAGGACCCTTCCCCTCCTTCTGTCCCCACCCCCCGCCCTGCCCCATCTCTGCACACACCAGAACCCCACTCCACTCTTAATCCAGAAGACTTTTTTTTTTTTTTTTGGCTGAGTGACATGTGGGAGCTTAGTCCCCCAACCAGGTATCAAACCTGTGCCTCCTGTATTGGAAGCACAGAGTCTTAACCACTGGACCACCAGGGAAGTCCCACCAGAAGGCTTTTGACCCTGGCTTTTGTTTCAAATGGTGCTTCCTTGGGCCCTCGCTGGTGGAGTGCCCTGATCACAAGGGCAGAATTTGGTGACAGCGGTTGCCCTCTCCCTCTCCCTCCTTGAGGGCTGCCCTTGTCTGACTACGGGGTTGCAGGGGAGCCCATTCCCAAAGCCCTCTTTGCAGCTGGTGGCTGGGGCATCGTGCTCCTAACTCTCTCAGTTCAACATCTGGGCAGTCTCAGTCCGCCTTGTGGAAGTGCTGGTACAGCCAGTGCCTGGGTCTGTGGGCTCTTCACTCTCTGTCTGCCAGGCTTGACTCTCTGACTGTATCGGAGCCTGCCCCAGAGTGAGGATGAGAGGTTACCATGAAGCAATCCAACCCCAGGCTGGCCTTCCTGGATGCTGAGGCCAAGTGGGAAGACCACATTACTGAGACATGACCCAGTGACTGTCTCCACTGCCAGAAAGATAGCTTTTCTAAGTCCGAGACGGAGGCAAGATACCAGCAGCTTGAAGACCTAGACAGATTTGGGAAGGAGGGCACTGTGAGGCTTAGAAGTTTCATCCTGGGTTTGCCACATCTTCAGTGCAAAGCCAGAAGCTGAGTGGGAAGCCTTCTTCTGAATTACCTGAGATGAAGTTGGTAAGGAAAATGAAATGTGCAATGGGGCAGAAACTGACAAAACCAGACTGTCAACTACCCTTTGGCTCTGGTGGGCCTGAGGTTCTGGGGTCCCTGCGCCCCCTGCTGGCCCCTCATAGGGGCTTCTACCCTTCAGCTTCCTCCTTCCCAGGACGCCGCCTGATGCTCCTTCCTATCCCAGAGCTACTTCATCATCCCCTGCGTCCTCACTCTCTTACTCTTTTCACCTTTGGACCTAGCCTACAGCTGCTCCCTCTTCCGTCCATAACCTGGACTTCCTCCTTCTGGACAGAAACCTCTGAGTGCGACCCAGGACTTCATTTTTGTAATGTATGACCCAGCCTCTTGAAGAAGCCACTCAGAACTGTGCAGGTGGCAGTCTTCCCAGCCAGAACCTCGGAGCAGGCTCCTCTGCTGCTCCCCAGAGGGCACTTAGCCTCAGCACTGCCTTCTCCTGTGTGTCCCACTGCAGAAGCTGACGCTTCCAGCAGAAGCCCACCCTGACAGAGCTTCTCCCGGCTCCCCAGCGCTCCCAGACCAGCCCTCCACACAACTCCACTGGACTTGGAACATCTTTCTCTCTTTCCCTCCCTCTCCCTCTGCTCTTCCAAACCCTGTCCACTTGGCAAGTTCTGCTGGCTCTAGTGTTCACACTCTAGCCCATCTCCACGATGTGCACTCCTGAAGCTCCTGCTGCCAGGTCACTTGCTGTGGCAAAAGTCTCCCAAGTGTGTTTGTCCTCTGAGATTGGAAGCACCCAGAACGCAAGGAATTCTACCTCCTACAAAGCTTAGGCCAGCGCTCGCAACTGCGCTGAACGCTGATCCTCTTGGAACCTAGCGCTGCTTCAGGGCTCTCCGCACAAGGTCGGAGGAATGGCAGGTCCGGGTGTGGTTGGGCCTCCGAGGCGCCCATTGTCAGCTCACTCCGGGAGGGAAGACAGAGGAACTTTTCCCAAAACGGGTGAGGATGAGAGGGAGGCTTTTATTTCAAGGGTGAAAGGAGGGGGGACCAATCGGAAGTCAGGTCCCTGGGTGTCAGCCACCACTCTGGTGGAGAAGCGCACGCGGGTTGTAGAGGACGTGGATCCCAGGAAAACCCCCAGACCTCATAGTTGCCTCCATCCCTCCACCACCCCTCCATCCCTCCCAAGGGCTACCTGCTTCCCGGCTCGCAGCCCTGCGACAGATTCTTGCGTGACTTCGGGCGGCGCCCAGTACTGTGGACAGCTCATTCCGCGGCGGTGGCGGTGGCAGTGGCGGCGGCGCCCGCCGTGTCCCCGGCGCCGCCAGGGGGCGAATAGGGTGCCCGCCGGCTCTCGGGACGCCCGGGGCGCCGACGCAGCGCTCGGGAGAGGCCCGGTCAGAGAACTCGCGCCCACCAGAACCTCCCAGCTTCCTGCCGCCGCAGCCGGGCTGGGCCGTGCCGCTACTTCCAGCCGCGCCTTCGGGCTGGCTCGGTCTTTCTGGGCGCCCCAGGCCTGGGCGGGGGCGCAGCCGCCGCGCGCCCGCATGGGTGGCGGGGTCGCCAGCGCGCTCAGCTCCGTGCGCACAGGGCACTGCCCCGCAGACTCGCCGCACTCCCTTCCCGCCCCTCCTCCGCCCTCTTGGCAGCCCTGGCTCTGCGCTCGCAGCCGCCCCGATTTGGGGGCCGGCGACTGAATAGGCCGCACCCCGGGCGCAGCAAATGGAGGACACTAGAATTTAAGGAGGGGGGCGAGGGAGGACGCATCTCGGTCTCCCGCCTTCTCCCCGCCCCTGCGAAGCGGCCGCGGGCGGTACGCAGGCCGGTCTCTAAGCCCTGGGGCTCCTGTCCTGCCCGGGCCGGTACTGGTGCGGGTGCTAGGGAGAGGCTCCGCGGGAGGTTGGCCGGGCGCACCCGTGCCGCACCTGTTGGAGCCGGCCTCCACCCGCTCGGACCCGAGCCGGCCCGCGGTACACGCTGCCCGGGCGTGTACTGAGGGGCCACAGTTGGCTTCAGGAAAACAAAACGAAATAGTGGGTTCACAATTACGTATGTCTGCTCCTTCCTGGATCAGCCGGTTAGGACCACATTTCGGTCAGTCTAGGCCTGCCGGCGGAGACCCCGACGGCTCAGGACCTGCGCCCTGGCCTTGGCTTTGCTGAGGATCTTCCAACTCGATGAGATGCTGTTTCCGTAGAAAAACAGTCTGTTCTTTGGAAGCCAAATCAGCCTTTATCAAAACATGTCGGGCCTGACAGAGTTGGTGATAAACACGTGTGTGTTTAAATCCTCTTTGTGCCCACACACTAGCCTGCATCCATTCTAGGTAAGTATTTCTACCACTGAATAAAAGGAAGTCAAATTTATGTTTCGTTTCAACGAGAGCCTTGGAAACAGTATCTCTCTACTCGCCGCTAGTCAATCACACACACTTAATTTTGCTTTGATTTGGTCAGTTTCGGGGGTTTTGCGACCCCGAAAATCAGAATTAAAGGTTAAATTATGTCTCAAGCTGCACATGAGCTCTGTTTTCAAATCTGCGTCCGGCTGTATTCGTGCTGGTTTGATGTCCGCTCGGACAAACCGCTGGGGGAGGGGATCTGGAGCGAGTGCGTGCCTCTTCCCCTCGGGAGTTGGGAATTCACAGGGCCTGACCGGTGTGTCGGCAAAGAGGGACAAGCTCTGTAGTCTTAAGTGGCTTTCAGGCTCTGGGATGTGGGGTTGGGCTGCAAACTCCAGACTCTAAATCTGCTTAGCATCTGGGACCTGGGTCCCAAGAGACCCTCTGCCTCCTCCTCAGTCCATCTGGACATGAAAGGTGGTCCAGAAATCAAGCCGTGGTCAGAGAGCCTGGGTGGCTCTGCACCCTGAGGGCGCCCCCCCTGCCCCCCGCCCCCGGGCCCCCCACCTTCCCAGGACACAGCACCAAGGCTCCCTGAGCCACCCTGTGCCCAAGGTGAGACCCCAGCCCTGGCCCCCTAGTCATTCGGTGCCTGAGACTTCCTTGCTCCGTGGAGACAAGGAGGGGCCTACAGTCCAGAGCCTCACATCTGAAGAGCAGCACTTGTGGGAGCCCTGGCCCCCATCCCCACCTCAGGAAGCGCTGGAGATGGATGGGGTCAGGTGAACCATCTGCCTGACCACAGCCTCTGACCTTGGCCCAGACACCTACCCTGCTGCCACTCTGTCTTCTCTGAGCTTCCTCAGAGGTGAGTGCTTGCCACGTATGCCTCCCACAGTTTCCCCATTCGCCTGAAGGCAGCAACCTGCTGGAAGAGCACCCCTAGTTCAGCCCGCCCAAGGCCTCAAATCCTGTCTTCTTCTCAAGTCAGCACTACCCTTCCCCCTGCCCAGCTCTGCCAGGGAGCCCTGTGTTCCCAGGAGACCTACCCAGAGGAGAAGGCCATGTCCTCACTACCTCACAAGTGGGAAGAGGTAGACAGGAATACACCTGCCAAAGCTCCCCTTGGCCTACCTTTAGTCACAGAGGGTCTTCCATCCCACACTGTTTAGTGGGTACCTGCTTTGTGCCAGGCACCATGGCGGAGGTTGGGGGTACAGAAATAAATGAAGCCGTTCCTGCCCTTAGAGAGCTCACCATGTCTGATGAAGGAGTTATTCTCGTTCTTTCACCAAATGAATGAGGCCCTGTGCCAACTGCTAGGGAGACAGCAAAGAAGACAAGCACAGAGCTGGCCATCCCAATAGTGCCACCTTGTAGATCCACAGTCCATAAGGGATACAGACATTAATCAAGCCATCTGGCAAATAGAGAATTATAAGCCATGATAAAGAGAATCGCAGGATGCTTGTGAAGGGGTGGGGGGAGGGATACAATCTGAGGGGGAGGGGCAGTGGGTGGGGACTGACCGGGACACAGACCCGGGCAGAACCTGGTATGGTGCTTATCTTCCTCCTGAAACATGACCCCATAGCTTGGAGAAGGCCCCTCCCTGTACCCTATCCCTCACCCCCAACACCCAGGAATTCTGCCAGCCTCTCTCCCTGAGGATGCCACGCACTTTTCCTTTGCCGCCAGTTGGTGGCAGGAGGCCACAGTGCCCCTTGTGGCCACTGACTGAAGTTTCCAGGCCAGTGGCAGGGCGGAGTTTCAGGCTATAGAGCTGCTGTGTCCCAGCCTCCCGAGCTCCACCAACTAGCCTCAGTCCTTGGGCAGAGTCTCTCTCTCGGGCCTCTTGGTGTCACCAAGAGAGACCTCCAGGGTGGCCTGCTGGGAATGCCAGGCTCCCTCAGCTGACACACAAGTACCTATGCCGCTGCCACGGGTTAGCGGGCAGCAGCCTGGGGTGGATGAGGTGGCCTATACCCACAGGCAGCTGTGGCCTCTGCATTTGCTTCCTTGTGTCTTTACAGATGTGCTGGATATTAGCCCCTGCGTGCTCCACAGGGTGAGGCCAGAACCTGGGACCCAGGGGAGTGCTCTACACACCTGCTGCCCTCTGTGGCCCAGGTCTTTGGGGATGTGGGGCTGTCGGCCTCCTCCCTCCCATCTGCTGGCCACTCCACTTTCTCAGCGGCTACAAAACTCCATAGCTGGATTTGGTCACCCCTGAGACCCCAGCACAGAAAGGCCACTTCCCCTGCTGGTATCGTTGCCCATGAGTCGTGTCTGTGGAGAGGAAAGTCCTAGAGTCCTCATTGGAAAGCCGGAAGTAGGCATTAAACAGAGGTATGATCCTTGTTAGTGCTTCCTGGCCAGGCACGCATCCCAGCCAGGGCACTTGGGCCTCGAGTTGCACGGCTGCCCTCCTGCCTGAGTTTTCACATCAGGAAGGTGAGGCAAGAGCTCCTTGAGCTTTTAGACATGAAAGAGCTAAGGCCAGAAGCAGGGTTATTGGGGCTCCAGGCAGGAGTTGGGGCAGAAAAGGAGAGCACCCCAGGCCTTAGAAGCTGGTGGGCCCCTTTCTCCTCTCATTCAGTTGACTGAACTCCTCTTTAAGGTATTGTGCTGGGTCTCAGTCGAGGCATGTGAAATCTTCAGTTGCCACATGAGCAATCTAGTTCCCGACCAGGGATCGAAGCCAGGCTCCCTGCATTTGTAGCGTGGAGTCTTAGCCACTAGACCACCAGGCAAGTCCCTTAGGCATTATAAATGTTGAGTGAATTCCAACTCCATTAGTTTGGACAGCATTAAGGTATCCTGAGGAGAGCTGGGAACACAGCAAGGGACAGGTAAAAATAAGAGTAACATTACTATGTATTGTTCACTTGATACGGGCAATCTTGAGCTGGACAAACCACGTGGGTTATATTATTTCATCTTTATGACTTTTTCAGAAAGAACTGCTACTGTCACCCCCATTTTATAGCTTAGGAAACTGAGGCCCAGAGAAATGAAGTCTTTGGCCAAATTCACACACAACCAATTAGGATTAAAACTGAGGTCTCTGTGCCTCCAGGGTTCACACCTTCTTTCCCCTCTACAGACCATCCCCCAGAGCCCAGAGCTAGGGGAAGGAGAAGCACTGGAGAGAAGGGATGGGTGCCATGCTGGCCTCCACCCCAGTCAAGTTCATCCTGCCCCTGCACAGATTTGGGGACGGTGGCCTGAGGATGGGCAGTGAGGGCTCTACATGCCAGGGCAGGAAGGTGGCAGCTCACGTGTTCCTGAGGGCTGAGCTCCCCAGATGCCTGTGCTCCCTGATATGCTTAGGTGGTAACTTCCCAGAGTCAGGCACCTGGCAGGCAGGTGGGCTTAGGAACAAGGATGCACCTGTGGAGCCAGAGGTACCCCCCGAACTCAAAGCCAGACACAGACACGTGGGCAGAAACCTGCCACTAGAGCCCCTCCCCGGAGTTTTCTCCGTGTCCCGGAGCAGCCCTGGCTTCTGTGGTCTGGGAAAGTGTGGCCCTGGGGAGGGAACAGGGCAGGGGTGAGGGGAGTACAACTTCGGCAAACAGGATGGGTGCCAGAATGCAGATCCGCCATCCCCTCTCCAGAGGAGATCAAGGTCTCCGGGAAAGAGAGTCAGTTAGGGGAAAGGGGCTTCTTATGGGGATTATCACATTCAGTCCTTAAAGCCATCCTATTATCCATTTTACAGAAGAGGGGACTAGGGTCAAGGGCTTTTCCAGCTGGGAAACCTGGGGCCTTCAGCTGCCCTGTAGCCCCATGTCATTTCCTCGGTCGCATCATCTCCATGGCCTTTATCAGGTGGTGATGGGAGTGGGGGCCAGTCGGGAGGGTTTAGCAGAAGAGAAAGGGGTCCTGAACCCCAGGAGTTAGAGAAGGGAGAGGCATTCTCTCTGTACATAAGGTGTTTGACCTAAAGCCTAAAGGTGACCGCCACTCATTAGTCAATTCCAGTTGAGGCCTTCCACATGTAGGTCCAGCAATGGCAGCGTCCCTGTCCTGGGGCAGGTGAGAGGAGACAGACGCTTTCCAAGGCAAGTACTCCAAGGCATATGGCAGAGTGGAGGGACAGCCAGCCCAGCCTGGGTCAGCAGGGAGGGGAGGTGTCAGCAAGGCTTCCTGGAGGGGAGTCCTAATGAAATAGTAAAAATTAAATCAGTGAGACAGAGGGATGACTGGAGGTAGGGGCAGAGGGGATCACAAGAGCAACACCCAGGGAGGCCTAAGCCCTTTGAGGGCTGCTGAGAAATGGGGGGGGGGTGGGGAGATGGGGGGAGGTGAGCAGAGGCAGGAGGAGAGGGTGTGTGGGCAGGCCAGAAGTCACAGACCCTGAAAACAGGACTGTGGGTTTCCAAGCTGAGGAACCAGAGACACCCTCCCACAGTCTCTCCTGTTGGACATTAGACATTGCTGCGAACCAGACTGGGAACATTCCAGCCTAATCAGAGATCAGATCATGAACTCCAGAGGCTCCACACATAGGGGCCAATCTCCCTAGGGAGCTCACCTGTCCTCTCAGACCAGTTCCCAGGGGTGCTGACGGGTCCTCAGGGATTCAGACCCTCAGAAGGCAGGAGGCCCAGAGTTTTCCCTCCCCAGATTCTGGTGGATCTGGGTAGGGATGGAGGTTAGGAGAATGGAAATAGAGCCGGTGGGGCCCATCTGCTGGAGGGACCGAAAGACCCTGCCTGAGGATTGGGACTCCAGAGCCATCCTGGCTCTCGATGGGCCCTACTCAGGCCAGTGTTTAGGAAACGGGCTGAAGGGCAGGATTTCAGTCCCAGCCTGAGCCCAAGCCTGCACAGCTGCCTTCGCAAGGGCAAGCCCCGCCTGGTCTCAGGTTGAGTGAGGATACAGGCTAGGATATGGGAGCAGCAGCCCCCAGCCCTGGAAATGGGGTGTCAGATGGCCACCTGGACTGGAGATTCTGTTGTTGGAAAAAGTCATTTTTACTTCTTCATTAAAGCTTCCATTCTTTTACTTTGCCAACAGCATCATGCTTAGGAAAGGAGCTAAGGGGATGGAAGGGTATGGGGACAATTACCTCATTTCAGCCTGAGGTAGAAGCGGCCCCGTCCTCTTTATACACTGGAGAATCTTCTCTATCCACACCCCCAGCTCCTTCAGCCTTCTATGAACTCGACCCCTGCCCCCCCCCCACCCCAACCTTACCCAGTCCCACCACCCACTGCACAGGGAAGTAGGTCTCTGGCACTGGCAACAGTTTGAGAAACAGTGAGAGGAAAGGAAGAGACACCAGGCTGCCTCAGGATAAGAGGTCCCCATCCCATCTCACAGGCTGGCAGGACACCACTTGATGGGAGGAGGGGGTGCGGAAGGGGAGGGGGACTCTCCCTTCCAGCACCTCTGAGCTTCCTCCTTCAGGTCCGAGTACCTGGTGTCATTATCAGCGGGACCAGGCAAGGAGGAAGCTTCCCCCAGCCAACCTGGCTGACCCTCTTCCAGAGGTTGGCCAAACTCTTTGCGTGGCCTTGTCCCCAAGCTGTCATCAGTAACAGTAGCAGCAACTATGGCAGCAGCAGCAAAGGAGATCATGTATGGAGAGCTGATTAGGTGTCTGCCCTGTGCTCCCACATTTTTCATGCATTAGTTTTTGAAGTCCCCATAAACCTCAGGTGAGCTTAATAACCCCATTTTACAGATGAGACAACTGAGGCTCAGAGAAGTTATGGCTTTCCAAAGTCATATAGTTTATAAGTGACAGTGTCTGGACTCAAACTTGGTGTCATTGACTCTGGAGGGTGGGCAAAACTGGACTGCCTCTTCCCTTCCCCACCATGCCCACTCACTCCTAAACCCAAGGCCTCACAGGGCAGCATCTTCTACACTCCGCAGCCCTTCTCACCTCTTCTTCCTCAAGCTCAGTTCTGCCACAGCTCCTGGCCCACCTTTGCAGAGCAGGGGAGGAAGCAGGATGGCTCTACTGCTGGGGTGGAAGAGCCCGTGCACCCTGGCACATGGGAGGGGGCCTGAGCTCAACTTAGCACACTGACTGGCCTGGCCTGACCAGCAGGCGTCACACACGTGTCAGGGTAGCCATGGTCACTTTTGTTAGTCAAGATGACTGAATTCTGGAGAGAAGAGGAGAGAAGGAGGGGCCCAAGCCCAACGGGACAACGTGGGCCACAAACTCCTGGGGGTGCTGTGAGAGGAGATTTGTGGTTCAGGCTGGCCTGCCAGGCCCCGTAGGTGGCCTCAGCACCTACCTGCCCTGGGGGATTCTTTCCCTCCTCTCCTTTTTTGCCTGCTCTGACCCCATCATGCTTCGGGCACCTGGGACCACTTCCCCCACCTGCCAAGAGCACAGGCTCTGAGATCAAATCTGGGTTTGAATCCTGGAACCCTGAGCAAGTTACTTTACCTCTCTGGGTCTCAGGTTCCTTATCTTCAAACTGGTGGAACCTTGTCATAAAGGACCTAACATTGCTGCACAGGCTTTTCTCTAGTTGCTGCAATTGGGGGCTGCTCTCTAGTTGTGGTGCTCAGGCTTCTCACTGAGGTGGCTCCTCTTGTTGTGGAATACAGGCTCTGGGTGCCCAGGCTACAGGAGTTGCCTCATGTGGACTCAGTAGTTGGGCTGGTGGGCTGTAGCGCACGGGCTCAGTAGTTGTGGCACGGGGGCTTACTTGCTCCTTGGCATGCGAGATCTTCCCCAACCAGGGATTGAGCCCGTGTCTCCTGCATTGACAGGCAGATTCTTTACTACTGAGTCACCAGGAAAGCCCCTATGTTGGTAGATATTTATTGAACACCTACTATGTGCAGAGAACAGATGCTTTCAAACTGTGGTGTTGGAGAAGATTCTTGAGAATCCCTCAGACTGCAAGGAGATCAAACCAGTCAATCCTAAAGAAAATCAATCCTGAATATTCATTGGAAGGACTCATGCTGAAGCTGAAACTCCAATCCTTTGGCCACCTGATGCAAAGAACTGACTCATTGGAAAAGACCCAGATGCTGGGAAAGATTGAAGGCAGGACAAGAAGGGGACGACAGATGATGAGATGGTTGGATGGCATCACTGACTCAATGGACAGAGTTTGAGCAAACTCTGGGAGATGGCAAAGGACAGGGAAGCCTGGCATGCTGCAGTTCATGGGGTCGCAAAGAGTTGGACATGACTGAGCGACACTGTGTGCCAGATCCTGTACTAGGCACTAAGGATGCATTGGTGAACAAAAGTGGACCTGGTACCTGCTCTCCTGGAGCATATACCCACGTGGAAAAGAATCAAACAAACGTGTCCAATTTTACTAGTTATGATAACATGACAAGAAGCAAAACTACAGCACAACAACAGGGGGGACATAATTTACATGGGGGGGGGGGGGGTTGCAGTGCGGAGCAGCAAGGCCTTTTGGAGATGATGGTTATTATTACGGCACGGAAAATGGCAACCCACTCCAGTAATCTTGCCTGGAGAATCCCATGGACAGAGAAGGCTGGTGGGCTACAGTCCATGCGGTCGCAAAGTATGGACACGACTTCGCAACTAAACAGCAACAACAATCAATCAATCAGCCAGTTGATAACCCAGATCGGAAAGGCTTCACCTGCTGTGACGTGCAGAGTAAAGAGGTTCCCACTTGGTTTTCCTCTCCATCAAGGAAAAGTGCTGTAGTCTGCGGGCCATTTTGCCGTTTGCTGAGAGAAGAGGCCTTGAGATTTCAGGTCCGGTGACCTCAGAGTAAAGGTGAGGGAAAGCATAATGCGACTTGGTTTTTTGGTTAAAACAGGAAGTGCTGGGTGCCCCCTCTCCCTGATGGGTGATTTGAGCGCCGGCCCCTGGCCTCGCTGCCCGCCCTCAGAAGTGCGGTCCTCTGTCGCCACCTGGTGGGCATAGCAGGCCCCCGCACGGGGCCGCCCGGCCTCCCGGGTCTAGGGTAGGATCCGGAATGCGGCTTCCTTCGGGCGGAGGCTGAAAAGGAGGCAGTGGATTTGGGTGACTTCCTGGCAAGGGGCGGGGATGGGGGGAAGGAGCGAGGGTGGATGGGGAACTGCTGCTTGAAAGTCAACTGACTGGAGACCGACAATGGCCCCATTGTGTCCGGGGCCTTGACCTTGATTTCCTGCCGCTGTCGTCTCCCGCCGTGGCATCACCCGGGGCTGATTGGCCCGGAGTCCGCTCGGTGACAGTGGGCGGGCCCCGGGGCTGGACGGTGAGCGCTGGGCTCCCGCGGGGGCTGAGGCGCACGACTGGTCCTGTCCCGCGGGGAATCCCAGCGAGGGCGGGTGGGGCAAGGGACCGACGTCTCTCAGAAGTCGAGTCCTCCTCGCTACTCCCTGTCAGGAGTTTGGGGGCAAGAACTCGGGACTTTCTTTGAAAACCAGTGCTGCCTAGCGGTTAAGGGCTACGATCTGCAGTCTGGGAGAACCGGCTTCGAACGAGCGGCGGGATCCCTGGGCACAGTCTTTAATACCGCCCACCTTTTTCTCTTTCTTTTTTCCTTCCTTCCTTTCTTTCTCTCTCTCTTTTTTTTTCTTTCAGCACACACGCAGGGATACACATTCCCTTGTAAAAAATATGAAACGATACAATTAAAAAGCTAAAGCTCCGCACCGTTGTCATGCTCACCCCCTTACCCCCCCCCCCCCCCCCACTTAGGTAACTGCTACTGTTAGAGTGATGTGTGTCCTTCCTGACCTGAGTTAATGAATGTACGTGAGCCTGACGTATGAAAATATGTGATTTCGTGTGATTTCTAGGCCTCAGTTTCCTAATCTGAAAAAATGCGAATGAAAATAATAGTAGTTAAGTCTGAAGACTTACTGAGAATGTTACCTGAGGTCACCCGTGTGGAGCGCTTAGCTTAGCACCTGGCACACAGCATCTGTGACTATTGTCATCATTCACCATCCTTATTATCACTGGGCCCCAGACCCAGTTCTAAGGTCTGGATGGAAGCCCTGACTTCCTCTACAGCCGGCTCTTCCCCTCCCCCTCTCCCTCCCAACAGCCTGATAAAAATCTGTGTTCCCTAATGCCTGTTTTTTTTTAAACCTAGAGAGAGCATCTGGTGTTTTCTGCATGTTCTCCCCTCCCTTCCCCTCCCTTCACCCCCACCCGCCCCTTGCCTTCCATATTTGACCTAAATGCCACCACTCACCCACTGCAGAGAGAACATTCCATTCTGTGTCAGGAGAAGAGTCCCAAGGTCCCGTGCAGTGTTGTTGGATCCACAGTGCTTGTGCATAAAGGCTGTTCTCTGGGTAGGGGTAGGGCTAGTGGCTGAAAGGGGGTGGGGGTGGGAATGCTCCGTGAAAGACCACGTAGTAAAGCAGGTAAGTAGGCACAGAGTTGGTTGTCAGAGCACCCCAGGGTGTGGCCAAGGGCAACTCATTTCACCTTTGAGTCTCAGTTATCCCACTTGTGCAATGGGGCTGCTAACAATAGCCACCACGTTCAAGCCCTATGAGGATAACACAGAGCCTGTGAAGGAACTTGGGGGCACTGAGAAAGCCAGATAGTAGTTATCAATGTTATTATGTTGGAAGACTAAGTGTCATGTTTATTTAGCGTTTGATGTTTGCAAGGAGAATTTCTAACTTCTTTTTTCTATGTAAAATGAGCTAGTCTTTGCTACATGGAGAAGGAAGCTTGGTTTGGATTTACAAGTCTCAGGAGAAAGGTAAACACCTTTTCCTGGGTCTCTGTTGAAGCAGTGCCACTTCCTGGGGCTATTGCTGGCCCCTCAGATGGCCCCAGAGAGCATCAGGATACATGAGACCAAAGGACCTCACTGTTCCCAAGAATACAGCAGGAAATACATCAAACCTATGTGAGTAAGACAAGGCCACATCACTCATAGAGCCATAGAGCAGAGCCTACACAGCTGAGGGTCCCCAGACTATAGGGGTTTTATTGGGGGAAAAACCTTACTGCACATATGAACTAATGTTTATTCAGTGCTTATTAGATGCCAGGTGTGTTATCAGGAAAACAAACAAGACTTAGATAAGATCTTTGCCCCCCAGTAGGTTGTGTTTTGGGCTTCCCTGGTAGCTCAGCTGGTAAAGAATCTGCCTGCGATGCAGGAGACCCCAGTTCAATTCCTGGGTTGGGAAGATACCCTGGAGAAGGGATAGGCTACCCATTCCAGTATTCTTGGGCTTCCCTGGTGGCTCAGACAGTAGAGAATCCACCTGCAATGCTGGAGACCTGGGTTTGATCCCTGGGTTGGGAAGTTCCCCTGGAGGAGGGCATGGCAACCCACTCCATTAATCTTGCCTGGAGAATTCCCATGGACAGACGGGCCTGGCAGCCTACAGTCCATGTGGTCGCAAAGAGTCAGACATGACTGAGCGACTAAGCACAGTACAGCCTGTATTGTAATTTTATTTTTTATAATTTTACTGAAGTATTGTTGGTTTAAAATGTGTTAATTTATTCTGTACTGCAAAGTGACTCAGTTATATGTGTATACACACACACACACACACATATTTATATGTATATTCTTTTCCATTATGGTTTGTCACAGGATATTAAATATGGTTTCCTGTGTGATACAATGGGACCTTATTGTTTATCTACCCTATATGTAATAGTTTGCATCTGCTAAGCCTCAACTCCCAGTCCATTCCTTTCCCATGCCCACAGGCAATCACATGTCTGTTCTCCCTGTGAGTCTGTTTTTGTTTTGTAGACATGTTGATTTGTGTACTTTAGACTCCACATATAAGTGATACCATATGGTATTTGACTTTCTCTTTCTTACTTACTTTCCTTAGTATAATAATCCTTAGGTCCATCCATGTTGCTGCACCTGGCATTATCTCATTCTTTTTGATGGCTTAGTAATAGTCCATCTCCTCTATCCATTCATCATCAATGGACATTTAGACTGTTTCCATGTCTTGGCTATTGTAAGTAGTGCTGTTATGAACATTGGGGTGCATGTAACTTTTTTAATTATAGTCTTGTCTGGGTGTATGCCCAGGAGTGGGATTGCTAGATCATATAGCAACTCTAGTTTTTTGAGTAACCTCCGGACTGTTTTCCATAGTGGCTGCACCAGTTTACATTCCCATCAACAGTGTAGGAGGGCTCCCTTTTCTCCACACCCTCACCAGCATTTATTATCTGTAGACTTTTTAATGATGGCCATTCTGACTGATAGTTTTGATTTGCGTTTCTCTGATAATTAGCAGTGTTGAACATTTTTTCATGTGCCTGTTGGCCATCTATATGTCTTCTTTGCAGAAATGTCTATTTAGGTCCTCTGCCCTTTTTTGATTGGGTTGTTTGTTATTTTGATATTGAGCTGTGTAAGCTGTTTGTATATTTTGGAAACTAAGCCCTTGTCAGTCACATCATTTGCAAATATTTTCCCCCAGTCTGTAGGTTGTCTTTTTGTTTATGGTTTGATTAGGTCCTATTTGATTTTTTTTGCTATTGCCTTGGGAGACTGACCTAAGAAAACATTGGTATGATTTATGTCAGAGGATATTTTGCCTATGTTCTCTTCTGGGATTTTTATGGTGTTATGTCTTATATTTATATCTTCAGTAGCTTGTGTTTTAATGGTTCTTCTACACATGATACTTCCCTTTTGGAAGGGTATAATTTACACACATTAATTTTTGCCTTTTTGAGTGTATAGATCTGTGAATTTCAACAAAGACAATCATATAATCACCATCACAATCAAAATATAGAATATGCCCCCCCACACCAAATTTTTCTTCTGTTCTTTAGTGATAAGACCTCTCCCCCAAGCCCAGCCACTGGAAACCAGTGATCTGATTTTGTCCTTATAGTTTTGCCTTTTTTTCCAGTTGCAGAATGGAATCTTGCAATTTGCAGCCTTGTGCCTCTTTCACTTACTGCAATGCTTTTGAGAGTCATCCATATTGTTGCACATATCAGCAATTCATCCCTTTTCTCCTTCTTTCAACTTTTCATCATAAAATGTTTTCAATACAAATTTAAAAGAATAATAGAGTGAATACCTATAAACGTACCACCTAGTTCAATAATTGTTTGCATTTTGCTGTATTTTAAAGTGACATCTGTAATAGGTATGTATTTGTTGAACCATTTGAAAGTAAGTTGTAGACACCAATAGTTCATTTCTAAAACTTCAACATATATCACCTAAGAATGAGTGATGAGGGACTTACCTGGTGGTTCAGTGGCTAAGACTCTGCATTTCCACTACAGGGGGTGTGGGTTCAATCCCTTGCCAGGGAACTGAGATCCCTGCAAGCCCCAAGGTGTGGCCAAACCACTCCCCCCATGAAAGAATGAGTACTGACCATACATTATCTTACCTAAGAAGGTTGACAATACATTCCCAAATGTCATCTACTCTCCATCATTTGCAAATCTCCCCTATCTCAGAGAAAGCCTTTTATAGTTTTTTTATGCACTTGCTAGATTTTTATTTCTAAACTTTTAGTTTTGAAATAGATATACACTCACAGGACACTGTAAAAATAATAGAGTCTCAGACATCTTATATTGTGCTGCAGTAAAATGTCAAAACTAGGACATTTGCATTGGTACATTACTGTTAACTAGACAACAGACCTTACACCACATGGCTTATGGGATCTTAGTTCCCCAATCAGGGATTGAACCCTCACTCTTGCAATGAAAGCAGCAAAAAGTACTAACCACTGGGCGACTAGGGAATTCCCTAATTTTAACCAGTTTTTAACCCGCATTCATTTGTGTTTGGGGGAGCTGTGTGTGTAGTTCTGTGCACTTAAATCCAGAGTAGAGATTCCTGTAACTACCACAGCCCTTTGAGATGGATAACTGTTATATCATCATAGAAGAACTCTCTCAGGCTCCCTCTTGGTAGTGACACTCCCACCTCATGCCTCCCTGGTCCTTCTCCCTGACCCCTGGCAACCAGTAATCTGATCTCCATTTCTATAGTTTTGTTATTTTAAGAATGTTGTATAAATGAAATCATACAATATGTAACCTTTTGAGATTGAGTTTTTTCACTAAGCATAAGGCTCTTGAGGTTCTTTCAGGTTGTTGGATGTATGATTAGTAGTTCATTCTTTTTTGTTACTAGGTAGTATTTTTACATGGACTTCCTACCTTTTAGCCTTTTACTAGCTGAAGGGGATTTGAATTGTTTCCAGTTTTTTGGTGATTATGAGTCAAGTTACTGTGAACATCTGTGTAACAGGTTTGTGAATATAAGCTTCACTCCACTCTGGTAAATCCCTAAGAATAGGATTGTTGGGTTGCATGATAATTGTAAGTTTATCTTTGTTTATCTTTATGTGAAATGACTGAACTCTTTTGCCAACTGGCTCTGCCACTTTGCATTCCCACCAGCAGTGTATGAGAGCTACAGTCACCCTGCATTCCTGCCACCACTGGGCATTATCAGTTTTGTTTTGTTTTAATTTCAGCCATTCTAATACATGTGTCCTGGTAGCCCACACAACTTTTAAACTGTAAATAAGACTATACCATGACCCTTCTTAAAACCCCCAGTGGCTTCACACCACACTCAAAATAAAGTTCAGATTCACTTCTGAGGCCTGCCAGACCCTCTCTCCTGGCCTTTGTGCCTTGAGCTCCAGTCGCAGTGACTTCCCCGTTGTTTCTCTAACACCCTAAGCTTCTTCTGCCTGGAATGTTCTTGCTCTCCATATGCAGGTGGCTCTGTTTCTCACCCCATTTACCCTCCATCTAAAATCAGCTTCTCAGAGGCCTTCCCTGATGGTCCAAAGGAACCTCATCCTGCCACTCAGCCTCACAGTTCTCTTACCCTGTTTTATTTGTCTTCATAGTACTTTGCTTGATAAAATGTTGTATCAGTCACCAAACTGTTTACTGTCTGTCTCCTGTTGGCTTTTTGATGACTGTCTCCAGTGCTTAACACAGGGCTTGGCACAGAAGAGACAATAAATATTTGTTGAATGAATGTGTATTGGAGAACTCTTGTGATGCTTCTCCCATCCTTCTGGCCCACCTTTTACTCAGCCATTACCATGGCAACCAGCTTTGAGCAGGTTGGCTTAGCTGCTCCCCACAACTTGTGCCTTCTTGCTTGTATCTGGACTCAAGCATGATGGTCTGGAAGTGTGGGCGAGTTAGCTCTGCTGGGGTAACCCTGGACCCATAGGACTGGTATTGGTGGATGTATGCTCACTGCTCTGATGCTCAGTAGACAGTTCTGAGGTGCCCTCTGTGCTCCTCTGCAGAAGGTCCCTGCTGAATTGAGCCCCACAGTGGCCACCAACTCCATAGCACATGTCTTGCTTTCCTTCCTTCCTGTCCCACACTCTACTCCTGTTCCCAGGGTCATGTCTAAAATTAACTGCCGAATAAACCCTTACTCTGTTTCCTCTCCCTGCAAGGAGGTAGCAGTGATGGTAAAGAGCCCAGATTCAGTTAGAACAAATATATGGAGTTTACAGTCTAGTGGGAGAGACAAATAATTAAATGAAAGTTTCAGTAATTAAAATTTAAGTAACTACAGGTGAAGAGATAGACTTTCCAGCAGATGGTGCTGGAATAATTGAATATCCATATGGAAATGAATGACTCTCAGTCTCTACTTCACAACATACTTGAGATGGATCGAAGAACCAAATTTTTTAAAAAGAAAACTTTAAAACTTGTAGAAGAAAGCATATTTACATGACCTTGGGATAGGCAGAGATTTCTCAGATCATGGAAAGAACTAATTATAAAAGGGGGAGTGAGTTGGAAGACAGCATTAAGAACATGAAAAGGTAAGTTGCCAACTAGAAGAAAGTTATGTGATCATATTTTTGACAAATAATTTATATCTAAAACATATAAAGAAATAAAACTCAATATTAAGAAGATGATCAAAATAAAATATGGGCAAAAGATTTTAACAAATACTTTAAAAAGAAGTGACACAAATTGCATAAACACATGAAAAGCTGTCGAATGTCATTAGCTGTTAGGGAAATACAAATGAGATAACACCATACATCTATTAGGATGGCTAAAATTTAAAAGACCAGTAATAAGTGTTGTCAAAGATGTAGAACATCTGAAACTCATAACATGGCAGGAGTATGAAATGGAAAATCACTTTGGAAAGAAATGTGGCAGTATCTTATAAAGTAAAATATACACTTACCATATGCCCAGCAATCTCTAATACAGGTATTTAGCTGAAAAAAATGAAATGTATGTCTACACAAAGACTTGTCACAAATTGTCCAAGCAGCTTTATTTATTTATTTAGATAATTAAAAATTGAGATATACTTGATTTATAATGTTATTTTAGTTTCTGGTATACAGCAAAGGGATTCAGATAGATGTAGATATATTCTTTTTCAGATTCTTTTCCATTATATTTTATTACAAGATATTGACTATAGTTCCCTGTGCTATACTGTAGGACCTTGTTGTTTATCTGTTTCATATGTAATAGTTTGTATTTGCTAATCCTAAACTCCTTATTTTTCCCTCCCCCACTCCTTTCCCCTTCAGTAACCATAAGTTTGTTTCCTGTGTCTATAAGGCAAAGCAGCATTATTTGTAATAGCCCAAAACTGGAAGTGGCCCAGGTGTCCATCAACAAGCAAACAGATATATTTATACAATAGCTTACTACTCAGTAATAAAAAGAAACATGCTGATAACTGCTACAACATGAATGGACCTCCAGAACATTATGCTAAGTGAAAGAAGCCAGGCAGGAGAGTACATGCTGGTGGATAACAACATTTACACTGTTCTTTCTAGGGGGTGCCACCTCTGCCCGGCTTATGGGATCTCAGTTCCCTAACCAGGGATTGAACCCGGGCCACAAGAGTGAAAGTGCTGAATTCTAACCACTAGACCACCAGAGAACCCCCTGGATGATTACATTTAAATGCAGTTCTAGAACAAGCAACATGAAGCTATGGGAACAGAAAGCAGAGCAGAGATTGACTGGGGCTGGCCCTGGGGAGGGGGCGTACTGACTGGAAGGGGGAATCAGGAAAATTATACAGATTATGGAAATATTCTACATCTTGAGTAGAGTGGTAAATATTTGGGTATTTGTCAAAACTCACATAACTGTATACCTTAAACATGTGCATTTTATCATATGCAAATTGTACTCCAATAGGGCTGATTTTTAAAATGAATTAACTATAGCTTATGGTAAGTGCTATGAAGGAAAGAAACTATAGTGTGTAAGAGACAATGGAGGGAGGGAAGGTTACCTTTGATTGGTTGGCCAAGTGATTTTTTTTTTTTTTCAAGTGATTCTTGAGGAGGTGACATTTGAAAGGAGATCTGGATGTCAAGGGGCTTCCCAGGTGGCACTAGTGGTAAAGAACCTGCCTGCCGATGCAGGAGACATAAGAGACGTGGGTTCGATCCCTCAGTTGGGAAGATCCCCTGGAGGAGGGCATGGCAATCCACTCTAGTATTCTTGCCTGGAGAATCCCCATGGACAGAGGAGCCTGCTGGGTTACAGTCCATGGGGTCGCAAAGAGCTGGACACGACTAAAGTGACTGAGCACTCAAGAGAGACAGCCGTGAAAGATCTAGGGGAGGCCATTCCAGAAAATGGTCACTTTAAGAACAATGACCCAGAACAGGAAGCAGTCTGGTAATCTTGGAAACAGTTCAAAGGCCAGAGTGACAGGGTGAAGTGGTTAGGGCAGAGTGATAGGAGTCAGGGTGAAGACGTGGGTGTGAGCCAGATCATACTGGACTTATCAACCCTGATAAAGGTTTGGAATTTGAAATTAATAAAATGGAGATCCCTCATGGGTCTAGAGGGGCAGAAACACACAAGCAAATAAAGGCAATACAGAATCATGGGTGATATTTTGAGGGCATGTACAGGGAAGAGGAGGGAGTAGTCAGTACTACCTGAGAACATCTGGGAAGGTGACAGATGTTCTATTTGCAACCTCTCACCAGAGGAGGTGACATTTCAGCTCAGACTTGAAGGAAGAGTAGCAAAGAAGAGTGTTCCAGTGAAGGGTACTGTGTCTGTAGTAGCCCAGAGGCAAGCAGCTCCATGGAAAATTCAAAGATCTGGGCATCAGATAAGTCCAGCTGGAGTTTTCCTCCTAGGGGAGTGGCCAGAGAGATGAGGCTGAGGAGAAAGGCTTTTAACTGCCTCATAGACTGGATCTTACAGGATGGAAAACCCCTGGAGAATTTTAAATATGGGAATATTAGAGCCAGGTGTCCATTCCAGATCAAGACCTCCAGATTAGACAGGTGGGGAGCAAGACCACTGGTTCTGGTGTGAAATCAAGGGGAAGGCCTGAACAGGTCTGGGGAGTGAGAATAGGGGGAGGGGAGAAGGGCCAAACTCTGCTATGAGGTGATGGGGACGATCCCAGACTCAGGGGACTTCAGGTTTGTAGCTTCAAGGCCTGGCTTCCCTGCAGGACGATGGCCCAGTTAAGGACACATGAGGAGAGACAGGTTGAGGAAAACATCTGCAGAGTTTGAGGGACCAGAGGGCCATAAATGCTAACTTTTATAGGCTCTGCTCCCTCAGAGGGTTTGTTACTTGAAGATTCCTAGGCCCTGACCCCAGTGATTCAGAAGCAGTGGGTCTTCCATGGACTGTAGCATGCCGGGCTGCTCTGTCCATGGGATTTCCCAGGCAAGAATAATGAAGTGAGTTGCTGTTTCCTTCTCCAGGGGATCTTCCTGACCCCGGGATCGAACCTGCATCTCCTGCTTGGCAGGCTGATTCTCTATTACTGAGCCACCAGGGAATCCCAGAACAGGCTCGTCCAGGACACTTTAGGATAGTGCTCTCCAATAGAAATATAATGAAAAGCACACATGCAATTTTAATTAAAAGTAAAAAGCTCAGGTGAAATGAATTTCAACAATATATTTTTCACCTATGTCCAAATATTATGTTCATATCGTCAATAAAAACTAAAATATTTTTTTAAAATTAAAATATGGGGAAAAAAAAAAAAGCAATGGGTCTAGCCTGGAGCCGAGGAAGCTGCATGTGGCCACAGTGCCCCTCCCTCTGATGCAGGTGGACTCCACACCCACGGAACTGCGAGTTTGGCCTCTCCAGGGAGGGGCCTGGAGCAGGAGGTAGACAGGCTTACTCTCCTCTGGCCTGTGGCCAAAGCAGCCCAGAAATTCAGGTAAAGGTGACACTAAACTAAGGCTCCAGGTGTAGTTGGTACCAAGGTCTCCCCTGCAGCAGCTAAAGAATTGCACTAGAGGTAAACCACAAGGTCCTACTCTACAGCACAGGGATTCAATATCCTGTGATAAACTATAGTGAAAAAGAATGTGAAAAAAGAATATATAATGGGTCAGTTTGCTATACAGAAGAAATTAAACACAACATTGTAAACTGTAACCATGTGCTATGCATGCTATGTATACTATGCTAAGGCGCATCAGTTGTGTCTGACTCTTTGCAACCCTATGGACTGTAACTCGCCAGGCTCCTTTGTCCATGGGATTCTGGAGTGGGTTGCCATGCCCTCCTCCAGGGGATCTTCCCAACCCAGGGATCGAACCCCTGTCTCACATCTCCTGCATTGGCAAGTGAGTTCTTTACCACTCGTGCCTCCTGGAAAACCCAAATTAACTATACTTCAATAAAATTTTTTTTAAAAAAGAACTGCACTAGAATGACACTGGTCATCATGTATAACTCCTAATCACCTGACCAAGGAGTCACAGAAAAATTAGTGGTGGGGACAAGGTGAAGCAGATGCCTTTTTTTTTTTTTTTATTAGTTGGCGGCAGATGCCTTTTAATTTGTACCCTCTCCTAGGGTGTGGATGCTGGGGGCCAATGGTGGGGATACATGGAGGCTCCCATGACCTGGAGAACGTGTTCTGTGCAGAGAGCAGCTTCTACTGCACACACCATTTAACCCTTGCGACAGCCCTGTGTGTCTGGGCCTATTATTATTTCCACTCCACAGATGAGGAAATTGAGGCCCAAAAAGATTTAATAAATGGTTCTGAAACAAGGATATAGGGGAACCAGGGCTAGAATGCAGGTCTTTGGACACTCATAGCACTGCCCTGCCTCCCTGAGTGGGAGAAGTCACTTCTCTTAAATGATCTTTCAAGTAAGGAAGGGGGGAGTTTTCCTTCTCCTACCCCTTTCAGAAAGTGTCTAACTCCTTACTATGTGTGTTTTCCAAAAACAAAATCAAGGCTTCCAGGGCCCAGGAGAGCTAGGATTTAGAGACTTGCGGTACAAAGTGAGTTGTAGGGCCCCAGCCAGGAACAATTGCCTGATCTTCTAAGAATCTCACAGCAGTGCCACATGCCTCGGCTTTATCCAGGCAACAGAAGGAGGCGGTGGAGGCGGCGGTGGCAGCAGCAGCCTCAGCAGCAGCAGCAAATCTGTCCCCAGTGCACGACAGCACTGTTGTGCTATGATGGAATACACGTGGCATATGTCTGCAGAGTTACTATCTTGAGAATGGTTGGAAAGGGGATTTTTCATGTGCCAGATCTTACTTTCCTTTTTGAAACAATCCTTGTAGTAAACAAAGGTTTTCTGATCTTGTGAAAATCCAGGAGATGAGAATTCCTTTACTCATTTTAAGCAAAACTATTGTCTTGGAGAGTCTCAGCCTATTGGTGGTGCAAATGTTTTTTTAAAATGTGGAAGCTCTCCTCTCCCTCCCTCCAAAGGCCAGGACAGGAAGAGGCGCTGCCACCAACAGGTGACCAGCCTTGTTCTGGTCTCAGACCACCCCAGTGGTGAGACCACCATCTGTCCTGTGACTGCCAGTCGCTGGCAAAAGGGGTGGGTAAAAGGAAAGGCTTGCTGAGCGCGGGAGTCCTGGGGCAGGGGGAGACAAGGAAGTACCAGGAAGCAAGCAGAATGTAATTTTTCAGAGGAGAATTATTTTGAACTGTGTCTTGTGCACTGACAGCATAATCATCATTATTAGGGCCTCAGATGTAACATGGAGCCCGCCCTGAAGTTAAATTTTCCTTTTCAGATAAGCATGGCCTGTCAACCCAGCCTAAGATGGCTCACTGCAACCTCCTCCATGCTAGTGGGTAGGAACGCTCTAGCTGCTCCTTCATTGTTAACTTTCATTAAGGACTTTGCTTTACTGGTAAACAGGGACACCTGTTTACCTTAGCCTTATCAAATCAACCTGACAACTACTTCGTGCAAGCCCTGAGAGCTGTGTTTTTCTACTCACTTTTCATTTTGGGGTGCTTTCTCATAAAGGGGCAGACCTGTGGCCTGAATAATGCTCAGATTTTGTTTCGCTTTCACCATTCTTTAAAAACTGGTTTTCATGTCAAAATTCTGTTTGCTAGCTTCTCTTGAAAAAAATCACAAGACTTGGCCACACTGGGCCAGCTCCCCTGTGCCAAGTGGCTAGATAGTGGCTCCCTTTGCACGGAGCTTGTTCTCCAGTTTGCCATAATCCCACCACTTCGCATCATCTGCTTTCCACACTCGAAGAAAGGGTACAAATTAAAAGGCAGATATGAAGGGACTTTCCTGTGGTCCAGTGGTTAAGACTCTGTGCTTCTAATGCAAAGGGCTCAGGTTCAATCCCTGGTAGGGAAACTAAGATCTCACATACCGTGTGGCATGGTCAAAAATAAATAAATAAATTATATAACTGTAAAAAATAAAATAATTTTAGAAATGGAGAAATGAGTTTCAATCTTGGCTCCACCCCTTACTTTCTAAGGCCTCTTAAACAGGTGTGTGCATCTCTCTGAATTCTGTTTTTAATCCCTAGGAAGAAGAGAATAATGAGAAAACATACGCAGAGCACTGGCCAAAAGCCTTGCCTTAGAGGAAGCACTCACAAAAAATTTGTCCTGCATGTTTACTGGTGATTATGACAATCCCTGTCAGTGACACAGAGGAGATCCAAAGCTGTATATGAATGGACACACCTACTAAAACGTAAGTTTGATATAAGCAAGGATTTTGAAAATTTTGTTTTGCATATTCCTACATCTCCAGAGCTTAGAACAGCCCCTGGCACGTGGTTGGTACTTAATACATGTGCTGAATGAATATGTGGATTTAATGTTTTCCCTGAGTTCATATTCTTCATATGTCAAGTGCTAAATCATCATTTGTTATTGTTTAGTTGCTAAGTCGTGTCCAACTCTTGGCGACCCCATGGACTGCAGCATGCCAGGCTTCCCTGTCCTTCACTGTCTCTCTTGGAGTTTGCTCAAACTCATGTCCATTGATTCAGTGATGCCATCAAACCATCTCATCCTCTGTGGCTCCCTTCTTCATGAATCATTGGTTCATTGTATAAATATAAATGCAAATAGACATATAGGCTGAGTATCTCAAATTTATAGGTGCTGATTTTTTTCCCCCTTATTTTCAAAATATCAGAAATCAAGGAGATTCTTAAGAGTTGATGAAAACTTCATACTCAGTTGAGTCACAGCCTATGAGAAAAATGTGTTTTCCTCCAGGGCTGGGTTTCTAAGATTATTATCTAAATGCCAGGCCACTTTAGGAATCAGTGCTTCGAAAAGTCATAATTAAAATTGCATGCCTTTATGTGGTGCTTCTTGAGAACTCAAGGTGCTGTACAAACAGATTTAAAGCATGAAGTACCCTCTGAAGCACTTTCCTCAGAAGTAATCCTTCCAGAGAAGAGAGTGCACTTAGGTAAAACCAGTGGTGGGTTCTATACCATGATCTCAACAAGGCTTAACCTCTCAGCGCTGGAGTTTGCCCCCCAGTGGATGCAATTTTCCTGGAAATACTGGAGAAGGTAAGTTGGCTCCCAAGTAGAGTCAAAGCTATCCTTCTGGAATAAGACTGGAATTTCATATTATTGAATACATGTGCCTACAGAACTTTTCAATAAGCTTGTGGTTTTGGTATCAGTGGCCTGTAGGGGTCAGCTGTGTTTTTTGTTTGCTAGGCATCTGTTCTTCCTAGTTCTGGTAACTAAACTTCCATTTTCCTGGGGAAGCTGTTCTTTCCACACTTTCAAATGTGGGATTTGAGAGATGGCTAGCCTTACTCCCAGTTCCAGATGACAGCACGAACTAGCCAAGATGCCACATCCCCTGGCCACAACCACACATTCAGAGAGAAGCAATTTACCCCAAGCCGATGTAAACAGTAAGACTCCAACCTGGAACTTTTCTTAGTAAAAAGTTCTCTGGGAAAGAGAAAGCCTTTTGTCTGTTTTGAGAATGTGCTTCTAACACTCTCAGAGGGGCTGCACTCTCAGATAATGCACAGAAAAGAGAGCCGAGGGATAGAGCAAGAGAGGAGGTTCTTGGTGATACTGCCTGAGTGCCTGCATCCGGCTATGCCTGAAGTTCAGATTTGCCTCTAGACTCCTGGTTTCAAGAGCCAATAAATTCTCTCTCTCTCTTAAACTGACTTGAAGAGCATTTTAGTTCCTTGCAATGGAGAAAATCCTGACTAGCAAATTCGAATCTGAAAATGTAAATCAGGAAAAAGATGCGTAAAACTGAAACTCATTGCTCAGGTGAAACCCCAAACCTTGAAGCATGACCGAAAGCAAACTGACACCCTCCTCCTTCACGTGGACCTCAAATTCCGTGACAATCAGGCAGACCAATGAGCTAGCAGACAGAAGTGAAGCTTTTTACCCTTTCTTTAATATCCTCAAACATGAAAACAATCTGATTTGTTTTTTTTTTCTGGTTTTTGTGTATGTGCTGGCCACATTCACTGGCTTTCCTTTCACATGTGTTCATTTGTCTGTTTCCATGGGAGAAAAGCCAGAGGCCAACTCTTAGTGGATTTCCCAGTGCTTTAAAACTCTGTTCTGAGGGGAGTTCCACAGTGTTTGCCACTGAGCCTGTGAGCTCCAAAAAGACATTATTTGACCTGTGCAGCGTATAGAGATGTTCATTTTAATAGGGTTTCTGTGCACCTCTACCTGCCAGACTCCAATTGCCACACACATGTGAGCAAAAGACAGCCCTTCTCCTCTCCAGAAGGGGTGGTTTCTAGTCCTTGGTCAGCCCTTCCTTAGCTCTTGGGGCTGCACTTTTGCCCCTACTCTCCCTTCTGACCATGTTGGATGCTGCTTCCAAACAATTCTTTACAAAACACTACATCCTCCAAAAGGAGGGGATATATGTACATATACCTGATCCACTTTGCTATACAGTAGAAACTGATACAACATTGTAAAGCAACTACACTCCAATAGAAATTTAAAAATCAATAAAAATCTATTCTAAAAAAAAAACATAATATTGCCTCCCATTCCCATTTTCCATTCTGAGGAGCTTCAGTAGATTCCTATAGTTTTTGTAGTGAATCCACACTCTTCTTCTCATGCCTTAATAAAACCAATACCAATAATAAAGAAAAGTGAACAGTTAGGAGCACTTCAGTTCATTTCACTCAGTCATGTCCGACTCTTTGCGACCCCATGGACTGCAGCACACCAGGCCTCCCTGTCCATCACCAACTCCTAGAATTTACTCAAATTCATGTCCATTGAATCAGTGATGCCATCCAACCATCTCATCCTCTGTTGTCCCCTTCTCCTCCTGCCTTCAATCTTTCCCAGCATCAGAGCCTTTACAAATGAGTTAGTTCTTTGCATCAGGTGGCCAAAGGATTGGAGTTTCCGCTTCAGCATCAGTCCTTCCAATGAATATTCAGGACTGATTTCCTTTAGGATGGACTCATTGGATCTCCTTGCAGTCCAAGGGACTCTCAAGAGTCTTCTCCAACACCACAGTTCAAAAGCATCAATTCTTCTGCGCTCAGCTTTCTTTATAGTCCAACTCTCACATCTATACATGACTACTGGAAAAACCATAGCTTTGGCCAGACAGACCTTTGTGGTCAAAGTAATGTCTCTGCTTTTTAATATGCTGTCTAGCTTGGTCATAACTTTTCTTCCAAGAGGCAAGCATCTTTTAATTTCATGGCTGCAGGCAACCATCTGCAGTGATTTTGGAGCCCCCCAAAATAGTCTGTCACTGTTTCCACTGTTTCCCCATCTATTTGCCATGTGATGACGGGACCAGATGCCATGATCTTAGTTTTCTGAATGTTGAGTTTTAAGCCAACTTTTTCACTCTCCTCTTTCACTTTCATCAAGAGGCTCTTTAGTTCTTCTTCACTTTCTGCCATAAGGGTCATCTGCATATCTGAGGTTATTGATATTTCTCCCAGAAATCTTGATTCCAGCTTGTGCTTCATCCAGTCCAGCATTTCTCATGATGTACTCTGCATATAAGTTAAATAAGCAGGGTGACAATATACAGCCTTGACATATTCCTTTCCCAATTTAGAACCAGTCTGTGTTCCATGTCCAGTTCTAACTGTTGCTTCTTGACCTGCATACAGATTTCTCAGGAGGCAGGTCAGGTGGTCTGGTATTCCCATCTCTTTAAGAATATTCCACAGTTTGTGGTGATCCACACAGTCAAAGGCTTTGGCATAGTCAATAAAGCAGGAGTAGATGTTTTTCTGGAACTCTCTTGCTTTTTCTATGATCCAGTGAATGTTGGCAATTTGATCTCTGGTTCCTGTGCCTTTTCTAAATCCAGCTTGAACATCTGGAAATTCTCAGTTCATGTACTGTTGAAGCCTAGCTTGGAAAATTTTGAGCATTACTTTGCTAGCATGTGAGATGACTGAAATTGTGCAGTAGTCTGAATGTTCTTTGGCTTTGCCTTTCTTTGGGATTGAAATAAAAACTGACCTTTTGCAGTTCTGTGGCCACTGCTGAGTTTTCCAAATTTGCTGACATATTGAGGTGTAGCACTTTCACAGCATCATCTTTTAGGATTTGAAATAGCTCAACTGGAATTCCATCACCTCCACTAGCTTTGTTCGTAGTGATGCTTCCTAAGGCCCACTTGCCTTCTCATTCCAGGATGTCTAGCTCTAGGTGAGTGATCACACCACTGTGATTATCTGGGTCGTAAAGATCTTTTTTAAATAGTTCTTCTGTGTATTCTTGCCACCTCTCCTTAATGTCATCTGCTTCTGTTAGGTCCATACAGTTTCTGTCCTTTATTGTGCCCATCTTTGCATGAAATGTTCCCTTGGTATCTCTAATATTCTTGAAGAGATCTCTAGTCTTTCCCATTCTGTTGTTTTCCTCTATTTCTTTGCACTGATCACTGAGGAAGGCTTTCTTATCTCTCCTTGCTATTCTTTGGAACTCTGCATTCAAATGGTTATATCTTTTCTTTTCTCCTTTGCCTTTATGCTTCTCTTCTATTCACAGCTATTTTAAGGCCACTCAGACAACCATTTTTCCTTTTTGCGTTTCTTTTTCTTGGGGATGGTCTTGATCATTGTCTCCTGTACAATGTCATGAACCTCTGTCCATAGTTCTTCAGGCACTCTGTCTATCAGATCTAGTCCCTTGAATCTATTTGTCACTTCCACTGTATAATCATAAGGGATTTGATTTAGGTCATACCTGAATGGTCTAGTGGTTTTCCCTACTTTCTTCAATTTAAGTCTGAATTTGGCAATAAGGAGTTTATGATCCAAGCCACAGTCAGCTCCTGGTCTTGTTTTTGCTGACTGTATGGAGATGGCAAGAGTGAATATCAGCATTTTAGGAATCTGCAAACTAAAATGGACTGAAATGGGTAAATTTAACTAAGATGACCATTATATCTACTACTGTCGGCAAGAATCCCTTAGAAGAAATGGAATAACCATCATAGTCAACAAAAGAGTCAAGTACAACAAATGCAGTACTTGGATGCAATCTCTGTTCGTTTTCAAGGCAAACCATTCAACATCACAGTAATCCAAGTCTATGCCTTGACCAGTAATACTGAAGAAGCTGAAGTTGAACGATTCTATGAAGACCTACAAGACCTTCTAGAACTAACACCCAAAAAAAGGTGTCCTTTTCATTACAGGGGACTGGAATGCAAAAGTCAGAAGTCAAGAAATACCTGGAGTAACAGGCAAATTTGGCCTTTGAGTATAGAATGAAGCAAGGCAAATGCTAACAGAGCTTTGCCAAGAGAACGCACTGGTTATAGCAAACACCCTCTTCCAACAACACAAGAGAAGACTTTATACATGGACATCACCAGATGGTCAATACCGGAATCAGATTGATTATATTATTTGTAGCCAAAGATGGAGAAGCTCTATAGAGTCAGCAAAAACAAGACCGGGAGCTGACTGTGGCTCAGATCATGAACTCCTTATTGCCATCACCCCCAAACAACTCAGTAAAATGGGAGTGGCCAAGGACCTTACTAAAAACACCATTCTTCTCCCACGGCATGGCCCTATATGTCCAGCTGCCCTGTCTTCCAAGGCAGTTAGTCCTGCCCCCACCCTCATCTCACCTTGTTCTGCCCACATTACAGCCTCACAGGCTCTGAGCTTTCCCGTAGGGCCTCCATCAGGTTCTTCTCACCGCTCCTCCTTCCTTGCAGTCCTCATTTTTGTAATCTCCCTTTCCTTAATGCTGTTAGCACACCCTTCCTTTCAGTAGTCCCTCCCGAAACCACTGCTCCTTCTCCTTTCTCTAGATTCCTTCTCCATTCTCTCCGCTCCCAGACTTCTCCCCTCTACTGCATCCCTCAAACCTCATTCCAACCCAGCTCTTCCCCCACACATCCCTAACCTGCACTTGGAGCTCCGCTCCTCAGACCAACCAGCCACCCCAGGTCTGGCTGCCCCTGCCCTGCTCCCACCATCTTCCTGCCTCCTAATTTCTGCCCTTTGGAACCTGGGCTCATGTTTTAAATCTCTCTCCTTTTAGTACAATTCTATCTGGAGCCATGATTCTTCTCTTTCACAGCTGTCTTCCCACCCCCTACCCCCATTTATATGCTAGTTTCTTTTTTAAATGTATAAAAATAAACAAGTGTCACTTGAAACAAAACTATTAAGTAAACAGTACAGGTGGTACTTGGATATGAGATGCACCACTCATAAACTTTTAATCTTCAAGGATTGTGCCTTAAGCACCCATTGCCAGGCAAAGATGCTCACTAAAAGTTATTTATAAAATAACTTTTTGGTTTAAAATCCCATACTCTAAGAGGGAAGGACAACATACATAAAACTTCCATAGTGGTGCAGGGAGTAGGAGAGTAAAACTTAAATGGAACTCAGAAAGAAGTAAAGGGATAGAATAAGCAGTAGATCTCAAACCAGGACCTCCACAGGATCTTACATTTTCATTTTGAAACTGATGGTCTATGTCTAGTGACTGGAAAGTCACAGAGATGTAGGCATACCATCATAGTGAGCTAGGGGAGGAAACTGAAGGGAAAATCAATTTCTAAACTGAAAACAAATCGGACTTCAACTAGGACTTTCAGGCTTCTGCTAAACTTTGCTCTCGGAGTGTTTCAATGCTTTCTCTTTCTGTTGGCAGAGGAGGGCTGCAGGACAGGAGGACTGGGCTGGGCTACAGCCTGTTCTTCATCCTGAGTGAATGAAGTCTTATTATATTCTCCAGCAAAGGCTGCACTACTTGTTGTGAGGCTTATGGGTAAAGTTGCCAGAGAGCAATCCAGTTATCAGCCTCAGCCCTAGTCCTCTCATGTACAGTTCTCGAAGCAAACCCTCGAACCTAGTTGGCTCTAGAAGGAGAAGACGCGGAGAGAAGCAGCCCACAAGCGAAGCCTGCAGCACGCCTTGCACTGAATCCCCTACGGGTTCGGTGAGGACACAGGCCCTGACGCCAGGCACTTGCCTTGACGGCGAGGGGGTAACATCTGGAGTCTCGGAGCACCGATCCAGCCTGAGGTGGCTGCCTTTTGGAGTCTCGGGGATCCATGGCCACTTATCCATGCCTACTTGAAGGCCAGAGGCGGACGGCCGGAGCCGGACCTCAAGTTTCAGCCAGCCGCTCGGGAGCGCTCCGGGTGGCGCCTCCAGGCCTCGCTGCTGGGGGCGGGGCTCGCGCTGTGACACCGCCCCCCGCCTCGCCCCGCCCCGCGCGCGTTGCCAGGGTGATCAGGTGACTCCGCACTCGCGGCTCTCGGGGAGGTCGTGACGTCAGGCGAGCCCAGTCTCCTCACTCGCTCCTTGGCAGGTGCGGCGCCACTTGTGCGGTCTCGTCAGGTTCCAGCGGGTCCCGGCCGAACCAGTGCTCAGCGGGTTCGTAAAGAGGAGAGGTGAGGCCCGCGGTGGACCCGGGCCCAGCCAAGCTGGGACCAGGGAGGGGGTTAGGCACGGGCAGAGCCCTTCTGGGCTTTTGCGCACCCCCGAGCTCCCCAGAGGGCGCTGGGAGAGCGACGGGCGGACTCGGGCCGGGAAGCGCGCAGAGCTGCGGGAGAGGCCGGGAGCCGGCGGAGCGGTTGCAGCCGGCCTGATACACACCCCGGCGCTTCGCGGCTGCTCCTCCGGGTCCGGTCGCAGCGCAGCTGGCTGAGGCTGGGAAGATCCCGCACTGCCCGCTGGGGCCTCTGGGCGGAGGACTAAGGGGCTCCGCGTAGAGAGGAGTCGGCTGACTGAGAGCTAGGCTCGCCACACCCGGTCTCGAGGGACGTCTGCGGGAGGCGTCCGCGTCTCCGCCTTGAGCTGCGATTTCTAGAGCGCTGCGGGCGACCCACTCCGTGATCAGAACCGAGCCTGCTGGGGGAGCGAGGCCGGGCGGGAGCTGGGACCAGAGGTGTTCAGAAAAGATGTTTCAATCCTGTTGAGTGCGGTTGATAGAAATGTGAATAGACCTGTTGGGGGGAGTGAAATCTGAGCGGAGCCCCAAGGGACGGGGCTAATCTCCGGCAGCTGTGGGGGTTGGAAGAGTAGGGGGAGGGAAAGGCGACCTCTGGGAAAGAGACCTTGAGCTGGAAGTAAAGGAAAGACTTTACTGGATTGAGTCCTAGGGCGGTTTGGGGGGCGGAGGAGAAGTTTGGAAAGTTAAGTTAGGGCCCATTTGGAAAAACTCTTTTGAGTACTCAGCTGAGGGTTTGTGGGTGGGAGCCGTTGAAGCGTCGGCTGGATTGCGGTAGCGGGAACACTGGTATGGGGAGACTGAGGAGGCTGTTGTGACAGCCTGAAAAAAGAGATGACAACGCCTGGAACTATAATCTGTTGGGATTCTGGAAACCTTGCTTCGGAAATGTTTGTAGGAGACAGGGATAGGGGCGTAGGCAGCCAGGTGCCAATTATCCTAGATTTTTTTTAAAAAATTCCTTCTTAGGGAAAAGAAGCACCCAGCTGCCTTCTCTTATCTCATTTGACCCGGTCAGTTGTGACTGTTTACGGGGTTTGCCTTCCTCCATATGCATTGAGGTTGTATTGACCACAGCGCTTACCCTTTAGAGGTTTCAGAGTGTTCTACAACATCTCTTATACCTAGGGTGAAACCCAAAGTCTCAGTGATTGATAGGAGATTTAATGGCACAGAAGTTCTTGAAGGATTATTAGTGCCCAAAACATGAATATGGGAGCATTGGGGAAGCTGAAAGGAGTTCCATGCTCTTTGTTAACTGTAGAACAGATTACCCCCTTCCTACCTACTACGTTGAGTTTGTGGGCTTTCCAGGTAATGCTGCATAAGTGTTAATTGGCCATTTTTGTCTTAAATTCTTGAGAAATGAGAAAAAGATATTTTGATTATTGAAGAGGAATGATTGAGTGATGTACAATTCTTTCCAACTCTGAAATTTATTGATCCTGTGGGGAAAAAAATTAAAAAAAAAAAAAACAAAAAACAGCTGTCCCTTTTATATTGAGTCTTCCACAAACTTCTTTTTTCTGGAGGAAGTGAAATAGCTGAAACTTCTCACCAACTTGTTTTGTATTTGTTTGACTCCAGAAAACAGAATTGAACCTCCAGGGATCCTGTACAGTAAAAGGCAGTTGAGGGAATTGCCAAGAACTTGGCAAGGTTTGTACATAAATGGAGAAACCAGCACAGCACCCAAGGGAGGACAAATCCAGAGTGGTGGCACCTGGGGAAAGCGAACTTCCAGTCAGATCAGCAACAAAATTCTCTGTAAATGACATCTTAAGACAGGCCATTTGAGCATTGAGCAATGTGTGTTTACAACATATTTCTACTAACCCGAAGAGTTTTTCCCCTTGTGTGCTTATTCATTGGTAGGATTTGTTAGTGTTTTTTATTGGGCTCTCCAGGAGCTCCATAATATTAAGAATCTAGATTTCTGGGCCACATTTTAAAAAAATTGTTATCAACTTTGTAAATCTCTTTGGAAATATTTGAAATGGCCAGATAATCATGCTTTCTTTGTAAACGGTCCCCCCACCCTCCAAACACGATAATTAATAGGGATAGAGTAGGATAATCCCCTGGAGTAGGAAATGGCAACTCACTTCGGTATTCCTGCCTGGAAAATTCCATGGACAGAAGAGCCTGGTGGCCTGCAATCCATGGGATCGAAAAGAGTCGGACTGAGCACACACACAAGCAAGCACGAGGATAAGAAAATAGTTAGCTTAGAAACCTGGTTAGGGAATTATAGATAGAGAGGGAACTTCAGGGGGCTTTGGGAGACTACAGTAAGACTAATGATCACTGAAGGAAATAATGGGAAGATTCTGAGACCATGTGCGCTTGCTTGACTCATAAAGCAAAACAAGTTGCTTAGCATCAAAGCCAGATTGGTTGGCTTAACAATAAAATCAAATCTAACCTGCTTAGCAACAAAACCATGCAACAGAAGTACAAGACATGCCCCCAGACAATAAAGCTGTGGTGGCTTGAGACCTACCTCCTACCCAGTGAGCTCAGTGAGTTAATGATCCCTAAAACATACTCTTTGGCCCCTAAGACATGTTCACTGCACAGTGCCCCCCAAGCAATAAAACAATAGTAGAGAATAAGGCCTACAACCTACCCAGTGGTGTCATCAAGTTAATGACCCTCAGGATGTGTTCTGTGTACACAAAAACAATCATTTATGGGAAGGTGGATTTTCAAAATGAAAGACCCACCCGCATTGTACTGAGACCTGAATAACTTTTCCAAAGTGCTCTCACAGTCCTGGCCTGATCAAATAGGGACAAGGAAACATGCCTGCTCTACCTGAGGGAAGAACTGATCGTGGAAGTGTGACACTACTCAAGAAAGACAAAGATCTTCTCCCCTACCCCTCTCTTTCTCTGATTATAAAAATGTAATCCACTGAGTACTCAGGGCAGTGCAACACTTGCCTGCCTGCTTGTAAACCTTACAAGCATCTTGTTCTAGTAAATCTCATTTGTCACTTTGCCTCTTGCTGAATTCTTTTCTGTGCTGAGGCATAAAAGACTGGGAGCTCTTTGGAGGCCCCTGGGACGACACCCAGCGGTTTCATAACTATGTGTTGTCAGGGCAATTAAGTAGGCCAAGAGTTTTGGGAAATTTTCCGCTTTCATTCACCCTTGCTACCTCCACAAGTTTCCCACTGGTAGAGAATTTAAGACTTCGATAGGAAGAAAAAATAGTGTTTCCCTAAACATAGGCTATGATAAACACCAGGGCTGGTTGTTCTGTTGAAGAACAGAAATAACCTCCTTTAAGGGAAACTGGGCCCACATGAGAGGCAGGGCTAGGGTATGAGCCAGAGACCCCCATGGAACCTTCTAGGCCTGTGCCTTTGTCACTCAATAGCAGGCCCTTCTTTCCTGGCTGGAAACATTCCTCGCCCTTGAAATGGGGTAATGGGCAATGCTCTCTTCACAGAGATTCTGAAGGAGTATTCATAGGACATTTACATGAAATTTGAGCTCCTCTAAAGCAAATATTTTAATTGTTGGATGAATGGTATTTTTTTCAGATACCATGAAATGAAAAAAAAGAGGTGGACATTCTGAATTTTTATAAAAGCTTCATTGAGCACCCTAAGGCTTTTTTATTTGTTTCCTGGTATATTTGGGTTTGGTCACCAGTAAACCAATAGTGTGATCTGGAGGCCTAAGGGTCATGTTTGCATTTCATATGTAAATAAGTTCAGACTGTTTTACATTTTATCCAGCTGGTTTAGTGCGCCTAGAGTAAACCTAGGAGCCTCTTGGGCTTTTGATCCAGTATCCTTTCAACCCAGAAGGAGTTAGTTATTAAGCTCTTCAGAGACTGAAGAGAGCAATAATACTCACTAAATTGAATGAGGAGTGAAATAGTCACCTTTTAAAATTCCCCTCTCCTACTATGTCTCTCTGCCAGTCCTTGGTCAGGTAGGGATTCAGATGCTTGCAGAAGCATCCAGGGACCCTACACAATTACAACATCCATCTCTTAGACTTGTGGCATAGTTATCACATGAGGGAAGTTGCTGACTGGAGAGGCTTCCGGTTTTTCTCATGCTGAATCAAAAGCTGTGTTCTAGGCCTCCAACCTCCTCACACTTGACCAAGGCTACTTATTGACTTGCCTGTAAAATGGGAGTCAGCAATTAAAACCCAGCAGTTTAGAAGCAAGGGGACTGGGCACGAGTTCACCCTCCAGACTCCGACCAAAAAGGTTCACACCATTTTGGGAACTTAGAATGACTTCTTTTGTAGTTTTTCAGAGGCACATGTGAAATATTATTGCAGAATCCGCCTGCAATGTGGGAGACCTGGGTTCGATCCCTGGGTTGGGAAGATCCCCTGGAGAGGAGAACGGCTACCCACTACAGTATTCTGGCCTGGAGAATTCCATGGACTGTGAGGTCCATGGGGTTGCAAGGAGTTGGACACGACTGAGCGACTTTCACTGTGGTGTGTGGAATATTAGTACTTATTTGGGCCTCAGAATCAGAGCTGGGAAACTGAATGGGCCCTCCCTTCTAAAGCAAGAGAGATAAATGCTTTGAATCCAGTCTCTGTGGGCAGCAAGTCTTTACGTCTTTGCCAGAATAAGGGATAGTGTCTGTTTTTCTGAACCTTTCGATTATAGTGTCGACTTAAAAAACATTCACAACTTAAAGTTGAGTGTTATTCGGTGGGAATTTTGAGGACTTTTAAGCCCAGAAGACAGTTTTGGAAGTAATCCTGAGAAAATTGCTACAAGGAGATAAGAAGGGGAGCCAGGTTATATAGAAATTTTGCAACAAAAGGCAGGTAGTCTGAACATCAAAAGGTTATTGTTATTTAAAGAAAACCAGATAACCCAAGTTAAGGAATTTATCTATTTTCTGTATGTGGAAGATGTGAGAAGCTGGGCTAACTGAAATCATTCCTTTGATATACACCTCAGCTATCAGGCCAGTGTCACGTGAATGAATATCCTCAGTTCTTCAGGGCTTACTCTCACAGTAGGAAGAGGCTGTAGTGTGAGGGAGGCTGGATGGCAGGCATTCTCCTTCCTGAGTTCCCTTGGGGCTGCCCGGCTCAGGCTCATGGTAGAGGGCTGCAGTCGAATTGTTAATGATGGTGATAGCCCTGTTTACTAATGGGGCAGGAAGCACTCCATTTCTCAATAGGTCTCGCTCACTTTATTGTACTTTGCTCTGTTGTGCTTTGCATATACTGCGATTATTACAGATCGAAGGTTTGTGGCAACCCTATATCTATCGATGTCGTTTTTCAACAGCAGTTGTTCACTTTGTCTGTGTCACATTTTAGTAATTCTCACAGTACTTCAAACCTTCACCAGCAAAGAGATTACAGTTTGCTGAATGCTTGGGTGTTTGTTAGCATTTTTCAGCAATAAAATATTTTTAAATTGGGTGCGTTCAGTTCAGTCACTCAGTTGTGTCCAACTCTTTGCGACCCCGTGGACTGCAGCACGCCATGCCTCCCTGTCCATCACCAACTCTCAGAACTTTCTCAAACTCATATTCAATGAGTCAATGATGCCATCCAACCGTCTCATCCTCCGTTGTCCCCTTCTCCTGCCTTCAGTCTTTCCCAACATCAGAGGTACATTAAGGTGTGTACATTGTTTTTTTAGACGTAATGCTTTTGCACCCTCAGACTATAGTGTAGTGAATACATAACTTTTATCTGCACTGGGAAGCCAAAAAACTTGTTTGAGTTGCTTTATTGTGATATTCAGTTTATTGTGATGATGCAAGTAAATGATATAAGGGAGTCTTAGTAATCATGGTGAGAAGAGGGTTTGATTTACCTGAATTTACTCATTAGAGAGTAATGCCTTATTCACAGATGCCTCTTATTACTTCTCTGATTTGTGCTAAAGAGTCATTAGTGTCAAGAGAATTGGCCCGGAAAATAGTGTAGATCACAACTGAAAACCATCTGACCCCGTGGCCAGTGTTCACGAAAAAGTAGGGCTGGGGGCTGTTGAGTTGCAACGTTCTTTGGGATGAAAAAGACCTGGGAAATGGTACCTGGCTTCTGACCTCAGTACTTCACCTGTGAGCTTTCAGCTTTGGGACCTTGGATAGGATCATGTGGGTACAAGATGTGGTACTGGACTTCTGTAGGAAAGTGCCTAGCTCATGAGTCCTTATCTTTAAGCCTGTTTTCACTGCTTTCCTGCTGCTTGCTAGCTTCCCATAGACCCCAGACCCCGTGTCCCTCCTTCCCCCACCCCCAGCCTTTCTTCTGCAACACTCTCACTAAGATTGTGATTCTTCAATCCCTGATGCAGTTTTTGCATCCTTCTGGTTCTGCTGACTTAGTGGAACTAAACCTTGGCAAATCTTGATATGTGATGGTGGCAGTAGAAACACCAGTGATGGCTGTTATTGCTGTTTAGTCACTCTGTCAAGTCCGACTCTTTTGCAACCCCATGGCCTATAGCCTGCCAGGCTCCTCTGTTCATGGGATTTTCCAGGCAAGAATACTGGAGTGGGACAGTTTATTTGTATTCCACCTGCGTGATTTTTGTCTTATCTCTTTGCCATCAGTACTGTTAACATTTTTTCTTTAAAGCGTGCCATTTAAAAAAAAACTCCAGAAGTTATTTAAAGGGGAAACTATGATTGACTTAAATTGGAAACAGCTATCATCTGACACAAATAGAAGGCAAATATTAAAAAGCATAATTGTTAAAATTGTCCACATTCCCCAAACCGTGCCACATATCCCACTTGGAAAAATACTGCCTTCATCCAAAGATATGACTCACTGTGAATTTTTTCAGGTGGCAGTAGACAGGTAATAGGGATGGTTTGAGGGTAGCCAAGTTTCAGAGAGGGCCCCTTGAATCCCACCTCCTGAAACTCCAAGTGGCTCTGTGATACCAGGAAGACAGCAGAATGAAGGGTCTAGGAACTAAAGAGAAATGCATGCAGTCAGTTGAAACCACTTGTTTTGATAGGAGGTTTGCCGAAAGGAGGCCTGGGTGGTGGTGAACCGGTATGCTATATCATCAATAAATTCTAGGCCCTCTGCCAAGGATGTAACTTTATTGATGCTGTGTTCTATTGCTCTTTCTGTGCAAGTGTGCACTTGGAAAACTCAAAATTTTGCTCAGGGTGGATGCAGTTTGGTTTTCTTGTTTTGGTTTTAATTAATCAATCACTGCCTCATACTCCTTTGGTCTCCTTGGCTTCTATATATTAACATACAGTTGCTCTTGGTGGATGTAACTAATGACAGAACTCTGAAGTTAGCATCTAGCCTCTGTTTTGTGTAACCTTTTTTGTCTGTAATGCCTATTTTAAAAATTCTATGAAAATGAAGAAAAGAAAGGAGGAAGAAGTGCACTGCCCTGGGTTGTCTGGTCCTTGGGGTGACCACGTGGCAGGTGTGACTGGTACTTGCTGGTGTGCAGTGAAATTCACTCTTGTCCTTTGAGGCTGCCCTACGGTGCTGACAGAGCTGCGGCTACTGCAGAGGGTCAGGAGAGCTTGCTTTAATGATGAAGCGAAGCCAGGGCCAGCCTGGTAGCCGGCAGGAACCAGGAGTGCTTAGTTAAATTACCAGCACATGAAGCTGTAGGGGCCTCTTTCTAAGCTATCAAGATTTCAACTTTCCCACAAAGCCTAGTCTAATGCTCTGGGAGGGGGGAAGGCAGAGCCATCTTTCAGGGGCTGTGCTGGTGGGGGACCTGGCCTGGGAAGTGGCCTTGTCAGCTTGTTGGGAGGGATGGACCTGTGCCTTTCTGGTGTGTCCTCTCAGGTTGGCGGGGGGCAGGGTTCCTCCCTTTTTTCTCTCTGCCTGCTCTAACCTGTCTTTTCATCTCCTCAACTCACTTTCTCTGTTAACGGCTTTCTTCCCTTTTACTTTTCCTTCTGTTCACTGCTGCTTTCGCTTCTACCCTCCCTCTTGCTGAACTCATTTTCTGTCCATTGTCACTTTGAGGACTAGCTGTTTGAAGTTGCAGAGTGACAATGCCGTCCTATACATCCCAGTGACTAGATGTAATTCAGAGATCCCAGACTGTCTGAGGAGGAGCCAGTCTTCACTTCCCCATGGCTTTCAGATATCTGCATTAGTTGGGTACTGACCAGAGTCCCTGAACTTGTGGTCAGATGAAGCTGGACATTGGAGTTCCCAAGGGGATAGTGAGAGGTGGGGGGAATTGCTGGCGTTTTGGGGGCTGTCAGACAAGGGGCTGAGTGAGATCCACCTTTGAGGAGTCCTTCCAGAAGCTGAAGGCAGTAGTCTGTCCTGCATTCAGGTGTCCTGTGGTTTCTGCAGAGAGCCATCCATTATTAATAAAGGCTGGAGAAGGAGCCCTTGGTGAGGTTCCCCTGGAATCTATGGGGCTGTTCACAGCTGTGGATCCTGCCCTGAAGCTGGAACAAAACATATTCTCAGTAGTAGTTGGATAGTTGTTGGAAGCACCAAGAAGCATGGCTTTCCTGCTCAATAAGTTAAGAAATAGGTTGTGTGCCTGCTCAGTCGTGTCTGACTCTTCGCTACCTTATGAGCTATAGCCCGCCAGGTTCCTCTGTCCATGGAACTGTCCAGACAAGAATACTGGAGTGGGTAGCGATTCCCTCTTCCAGGGGATTTTTCTGGCCCAGGGATTGAACCTGAGTCTCTTATGTCTCCTACATTGGCAGGTGGATTCTTTACTACTGCACCACCTGGGTTCTCCTAAAAGCTATGAAATAGACTTTACCTAAAGATAATTTCCATTTTTTAGCATGTATAGTCACCTCTCTAGTTCCAAGACCTTCTCACCAAAATTATATGGATGTTCAAATCTCTTAGATAAAATGACATAGTATTTGCATATAATCTATGCATATCCTCCGGAGAAGGCAATGGCACCCTACTCCAGCACTCTGCCTGGAAAATCCCATGGACGGAGGAGCCTGGTAGGCTGCAGTCCATGGGGTCGAGAAAGAGTTGGACACGACTGAGTGACTTCACTTTCACTTTTCACTTTCATGCATTGGAGGAGGAAATGGCAACCCACTCCAGTATTCTTGCCTGGAGAATTCCAGGGACGGGGGAGCCTGGTGGACTGCCGTCTATGGGGTCACACAGAATCAGACATGACTGAAGCGACTTAGCAGCAGCAGCAGCAGCAGCATGCATATCCTCTGAATACTTTAAATCATCTCTGGATTATTTGTAATACCTAACACATTGTAAATGCTTTATAAATGGTTGCCATTCAAGTTTTCCTTTCTGGAACTCTCTGAGATTTTTTTTTTTCTGAATATTTTTAATTTGCTGTTGGTTGAATCCAAGGTTGTGAAACCTGCAGATACAGAGGGCCAACTGTGTAGAAAAGTGTGTATGACAAAAAAGGTACAGTTTAATGAATAATTATATTCACTAATATAACTGTAACCTATTCAGGTCTAGAAATAGAGCTTTAGTTTTAAGCCCAAATGGGATAGTAAGAATGCTTTGTATTGTAATTTGCTTTTTTCACTGTGTTGGCACTTTTCCATTATCAGTGCATGTAATTCTACCTCATTCTTCTTAAGGGTCAAATAGCAGTTCTGTGGTTTGGAAATTCCATGGCTTAACTGTCCCCATATTGGTGGACCTTTAGGATGTTACATATCATTTATGTCTGTGTATGTATTTTATATATAATATATGTTATATAGTTATTATAAGTAAATGTTATAATAAATATTTGTGTTTGTGGTGGCAAAGAATCTGCCTGCCAATGCAGGAGATGCAGGTTCAGTCCCTGGGTGGAGAAGATCCCCTGGAGAAGGAAATGGCAACCCACTCCAGTATTCTTGCCTGGGAAATATCATGGACAGAAGAAGAGTTGGACACGACTTAGTGACTAAACAACAACAAACAAATATCGTATATGTATTTGTATGTCTTTTATCTATAATATGTTATATAGTTGTAAACAAATGTTATAGTAAATATTTGTGTTTGTGGTATAAAACTGTGTGGGTTTTTTTTTTTTTGGCATACTGGCACTAGTCTATACCTGTAGGATAAATCCTAAAGGTGGAACTTCTGGTTCATAAAATAGACTTTATTATTTGAAGCTGCACTTAAAAATGAGTCTTTATTGAAGAATTTATAAGGAAAAAGAATGAATTCTCTGTAAAAGAAAGGGTGTTTCCTCCAAACATTAGAGAGGAATGGGATTCTGATGCCTGGATGGTTCAGGATACACTATTTTAGCTGTTGGTAGATATTTTCAGATAGCAATTTTTGTTGTTTTTGCATTTGCATTTCTCTTTTTAAATTTTATTGAGGTATAGTTGATTTACAATGCTGTGTCAATTTCTGCTGTTCAGCAGACTGACTCGGTCATACATATGTATTCTATTCATATTCTTTTCCCTCATAATTTGTCACAGGATATTGAATATAGTTCCCTGTGCTGTTTAGTAGGACCTTGTTGTTCATCCATCACATACATAAAAGTTTGCCTCTGCTAATCCCAGACTTCCAGTCCTTTCCTCCCCTACTCCCCCTCCTCATTGGCAACCACAAGTCAGTTCTCTGTATCTGTGAGTCTGTTTATGTTTCGTAGATATGTTGACTTGTGTTGTCTTTTATATTCCACATGTAAGTGATAGCATATGGTATTTGTCTTTCTCTTTCTGATTTGCTTCACTTAGTATGGTAATCTCTGGGTCCATCCATGTTGCTGCAAATAGCATTATTTCATTCTTTTTGATGGTTGAATAATTCAGGAAGCTTTTTTTTTTTTTGAGGGCTGTTTAATAAAGGTTATATATCTTATTCCTCAGAGAGTGACAGGCCTAGGATCCAGCCAGAGATTCTGTATAGAAAGCTTTATGCAATGAGATTTTAGCAGATGATGTGTTTTCCTGTGTTTAGGGGAACTTCTCTGGATTCTCACAGTCTCCAAGGCTGCAAGTTTATTGTTGGAGGGAGATGAGATTGGCTATGGCCATGTTTTCAAATAATATTGAACTACTGTGAATTATTAACATGTGTATGACTTTTCAGACTTCATTGTTCTTCATCTAATATATCAGGACAAATGGAGAATGCTTACATCTTTGTGTTAGGTTAATGTTGGGGATAGTGGTTTAAAGCAATTACCTGAGTGGCTTTAGCAAGCCATGTTACTAAATAGTTTGTAGATTTTTTTGGTTTCATGTGTAACTCAGTTATATAAGCAATAAATAGTTTTTATAGCCTTTGTAAGAAGGGAAAACAAGATAGTCGGTGAAATTCTTCATTACTCCAGAACAGGGCCTCCAGGGGTGGATGATCCACTATTATTTTTTTGCCTCCCTTGTGCATTTTGAGGCCCTTGTTCAGTGAAGAGCCCATTTCTGAGCTCTGTGTCATTGTGCATTCCACTGAGAGGCTACTACTCTAAAGCCACAAGCCAAAATGCTGATACAGAAGGCATGCTCTGGTTTATTCATTCATTGATTATGTGAGGACAGCTCCAGGCCTGGTTAACTCTCTGGCAAACAAAAGATTATGAATGAAGTAGGGGTGGTTAATAATATTTGGGAGATTGATACCAGAATCAGTATTTAGACAGTAATGAATAAAACAGCAGGTTGTCTCCTTCCCCCCTGTTCCCCAAAGAAAGCAACTTAGGAAATGGTAACACAGCCAAATGTGTTACCCATAGTGAGGAAGTCATAAAAACAAAGATCTTGTCTATGTCATAGTATCAACTGTCAGAGTCTCCTGGGGTTGCTCTGTTATTGTGAATGTCACTGCCACCTTTTAGAAGTGAACCCTGGGAATTCCCTGGTGGTCCAGTGGTTAATTAATACTCGGTGCTTTCACTGAGGAGGCCACAGGTTCAATCCCTGGTCCAGGAACTAAGATCCCACAAACCATGCAGCAGGCCAAAAAAAAAAAAAAAAAATTTAGTAGACCTGAACCCTTGCTGTTGCTGTTCCCCAGGGCCCCAGTGTGAAGCTTGCATGTCAGGAGTAGGTTCTTCCTAGATGAAGGCATGTGGCTATGGAATGCCTGTTCTTGTGGCTTTGGGGTTCAGATTTGATGCTGTTGCTTCTTTTCTTGGCCCACAGCAGGTTCACACTATGTGGCCCACTTCCTCTGTTGGCAGGGTCATTCTCTACTTGTACCTGAGTTTCAGTAAACTGGAGTAACTCTTTGAGATAACTGCCCTCTGAACCAGGCAAAGTGTCTGGTCTGTTTAGCCAAACCACCCACACCATACCCTTGAAATTTAGTGAACTTCCAGATTTTTCTGTCTGATGCAGTAACCAACAAAAGGAAAAGAATTTTATTATCAGAGGTACTGAAGAGGAAGAGCAAGCCAGCTAGAATTCGTCCTCTGATATCCTCATTACTGGGCCTCTCAGGTAGTAAGTACTTAATGTTGAATAAACAAATGATCGGTTTTGCCAATAGTTATCTGCCAAGCAAACAAAATTACATGAATCCTATTAAAAGATATAAAGAATAACTAGAAAAAGTTATAAAAATAATAGAAAAAGAAGCTGCAATGATCCTGAAAGTTTACTCTTAGCAAGGTTGTTTTTGAGTGTTACCTGTGACAAGAATGTGAGGTTTGAGTAATCTGAATTCCTCTTTCTGCCTAATTCTCAGTGTGATCGTCGCTTCTTCTTAGAAACCTTATCTGACTCCCCTGACCTGTTGTCTCTACTTTTTTTAGAATGGCCAGATGACTGTGAATGGGATAAACAAACATGTCAACACTGAAATTTAACGAAAACTATAAACCTGAGATGGTAGAGCAGCACAGAACTAGTAATTCTAAAGCTTTTTTTTTTTTTAGCACAGTCATACCCAAAATTATGGGTATGAGAATCAAAAAAAAACCTGAGGAACCTAGAATATAAAATAATCTATTCACAAAGATCCTATTAAAAGGCCAGCTAATTAGGGAGTTCAAAAAAGACACAGAGGAGGTCTTTAGAATAAGATCAGCTTTCATGTTTTCAAACTTTGCAATTTTGTAAATTCCCAAAAAGGATATATAAAGAGAGAGGGATAAGCATAACTTCTGGCTTTGAATATAAGAATAGTTCCAAGGTGGGGAAAGTCTCTATGTAACCTAGAGAAATTTTTTTTTAACCCCAAGTTTGTTACTTAGCCAAGTGACTTCTCAGTTTGAAGCAGAAGAAAACATTTAAACAGCTTAAGGAACTGTGGTGTCTTGTGAAGAAAAGAATCCTGGGACTTCCCTGGCTGTTCAATGGTTACGACTCTGAGCTTATACTGCAGGCGGCACAGATTTGATCCCTGGTTGGGAACTAAGATCCTGTATACCTCGTGGTATAAAGTGAAAGTGAAAGTGAAGTTGCTCAGTCGTGTCTGACTCTTTGCGACCCCATGGACTGTAGCCTACCAGACTCCTCAGTCCATGGTATTTTCCAGGCAAGAACACTGGAGTGGCGTGCCATTTCCTTCTCCAGAGGATCTTCCCGACCCAAGGATTGAACCCGGGTTTCCTGCATTGTAGGCAGATGCTTTACCGTCTGAGCTACCAGGGAAGCGCGCCCCTGCCCCCCCCCCCCCCCCCACCGCCCCGCCAAAAAAAAAAAATCACAATTACAAAAATCACTGTAAAAAGCAGTGATGAGCAGATATAAAGTAGTTTATCCATAAAGGAGAATTTTTAGTAATAGGAAGGAAAATTAGAGTACTAGAAGGAGACAGAAGGTCTACAGAGGCATTCTAGCTATTAAAAAAAAAAGAAATAGGTGGGTAGCATGAAAACACCAAAAAGCACTAAGAAAACAATTTTTTTTCTGACTGTGGGATTTTTTAAAATACAGAATAAATAACAATTGCCTGTAATTCTAGCACGCAGGGAAAACCACTATAAATGTGTTTTTTTTTTTTTCATCTAGCCAAATTTTATGTCTACTGTTGCTGTACACTTAAAGCATGAAAATCTTATGTACAACTTCAGGAGTATTCCATGTAATCATGACTCAGCTTAAGATGGGGAACATCTCCATTATCCCAGAAGTCACCTCCTGTGCCTCTTCCAGTCAATATCTGTAGATACGTTTTGGCTGTTCTTGAACTTCATATAAATGGAATCTTAGCAATATGAAGTCTGGGTTCTCTCATTGATCATTGTCTGTTTGACTCATCCATGTTGCTGCAGATAGTTATCATTCTTCCCTTATTGCTGGGCAGTTTCTATTTGATAGACTATATTGTAATCTTTCTGTTCTGCTGTTGATGAACATTTGGATAGTTTCCAGTTTGGGGCTATAATAAATCAAGCTGCTTTGACCTTTTTTATTTTTTTGTCTGTATCACACAGCATATGGGATCTTTAGTTCCCTAACCAGAGATAGCACCCACACCCAGGTATTGGAGGTGCAGAATCTTAACCACTGGACTACCAGGGAAGTCACTGACGATTCTTGCTTATATCTTTGGTGTGCTTATGCACTCATTTTACTTCAGTATATTTCTAAGAGAAGAGTTGCTAGGTCATAAGGTAAATACTGCCTGAGTCATGAATATATTATAAACTTTGTTCTAAAGGTGTGATTGCTTTAGCTTTTATATAAAAGTCCATGGTGTAGTGTGAATTATTCATGGTTTATAAGGATGGAGATCATTTTTTTTCTCCCATAAGAATAGTTGGCACTATTTATTGAAAAGACTAATTTTTACTTTCTGAGTTGCAGTGGTACCTTTCTATTAAATTAGGCGACTACTGTGTGGGTCTCTTGTAGAATGCGTCATTCTGTAACATTGATCCATTTATTAATATTTATTTTAAAGAAAATCAGGATCATGCTATTGCATTTTTCTTACACTTAATATTATATCATGCTTAGAAAGCAAATTGAAAATAAGTGCAAAGAAACTATGATATAGATACACCATAATTTATTGTTTTGATTTTTTTGGACATTTGGGTTTGCTTTCTTTTTTCTTTTTTCTGTTTTGTTATGCTCTTTTATGTTGCAGGCTTTCCGCAAATGTCTTGATAATCCTTGTTCATTCATTTATTTATGAGGCAATAAAAAGTCGATTAGAAGTTCTCTGTGCATGGACTTTATTGTGGAATGACTGGGTGAGTCATTTCTTTGGACTCTTGAGTATCATTATCAATATATTTTTCCCCTTGGGGCTGCTCGGTTTTTCCAGAGGAACATTCTCCGCCCTACTGCCTGCAAGGTCAGTGCCAGGTATCTTGTCATTTAAAAAATAACAACCTTGAAAAACTGTTCTTTCCTTCATCTCTACTTTGCTGAGATCTTTGTTATCTCCATGGGCCACTTTCTGAAAGAATAGTTTCTACTCTTCTCATTTTATGGTTGAATGTCTGAAAATCCTGTGACTTTGAGCATGTCTTGAGTGGGATCATCAGATACTATTCAACGCAGTCTTTTTAAAAAGTTTTTATTTTAAATTGGATTATAGTTGATTTATACTGTTGTGTTAGTTTCAGTTGTATAGCAAAGTGATTCAGTTACTCATATACAGGTATCTGTTCTTTTTCAGATTTTTTTCCCATTTAGGTTGAGTGGCGTTCCCTGTGCTATACAGTAGGCCCTTGTTGGTTATCTATTTTAAATATAGTGTGTATATGTCAATCCCAAACTCATGTTTCCCCTTCAGTTACCATAAATTTGTTCTCTAAGTCTGTAAGTCTGTTTCTGTTTTATAAATAAGTTCATTTGTATCATCTTCTTTTAAGATTCTGCATATAAGCATTATCATATGATATTTGTCTTTGTCTGTCTGACTTACTTCACTTAGTTATGATAATCTCCAGGTCCATCTTTGTTGCTGCAAATGACATTATTGTTTTTATGGTTGAGTAATATTCCATTGTACGTATGTACCACATCTTCTTTATCTATTCATTTGTTGATGGACATTGAAGTTGCTTCCATGTCTTGGCTGTTGTAAACAGTGCTGCAGTGAACATATGGGTGCATGTATTAAGACATGGGATTGCAAGAGTCAGACATGACTTAGTAACTAAACAACAACAAATCCTTTCAAACCATGGTTTTCTCCAGATATGTGCCCAGGAGTGGAATTGCTGAATCATATAGTAGCTCTGTTTTTAGTTTTTTAAGGAACCTTTGTACTGTTCTCCATAGTGGCCGCACCAGTGTACGTTTCCACCAACAGTGTAGGGGAGCGTCCCTTTTCTCCACACCCTCTCCAGGATCTGTTGTTCATAGACTTTTAGATGATGACCATGCTGACTGATGTGAGGTGATATATAGTTTTGATTTGTATTCTTTGATAAGTAGCAATGTTGAGCATCTTTTCATGTGCCTGTTGGCCATCTGTATGTCTTCTTTGGAAAAATGTCTATTTAGGTCTTCTGCCTGTTTTTTGATTAGGTTGTTTGTTTCTTTGATGTTGAGGTACATGAGTTGTTTGTATATATTTTGAAGATTAATCCCTATTGGTCACATCATTGGCAAATATTTTCTCCCATTCTGTGGGCTGTCTTTTCACTTTGTTTATGGTTTGCTTTTCTGTGCAAAAGCTTTTGAGTTTAATTAGGCCCTATTTGTTTATTTTTGTTTTTATTTCCATTACTTTCAGAGTCAGATGCAAAAGACATTGCTATGTTTTATGTCATAGAGCATTCTGACTGTTTTCCTCTAAGGTTTATAGTATCTGGTCTTATGTTTAGGTCTTTAATCTATTTTGAGTTTATTTCTGTGTATGGTGTTTAAAAAAATTTATTTCATTGTTTTACAAGTAGCTGTCCAGTTTTCCCAGGACCACTTATTGAAGAGGCTCTGTTTCCTCCATTGTATATTTTTGTTTCCTTTGTCATAGATTAATTGACCATAGTAGCTTAGATTTATTTCTGGGCTCTCTATCCTGTTCCATTGGTCTATATTTCTGTTTTTGTGCAAGTACCATATTGTTTTTATGACTCTAGCTTTGTAGTATAGTCTGAAGTCAGGAAACCTAACTCCTTCAACTTCATTTTTCTTCCTCAAGATTTCTTTGACTATTCAGAGTCTTTTGTGTCTCCATAAAAATTTTTAAATGTTTTGTTCTAGTTCTGTGAAAAATGCCACTGGTAATTTAATAGGGATTGCATTGAATCTGTAGATTGCTTTGAATATTATAGTCATTTTGACAATATTGATTCTTCTAATCTAAGAATGTGGTATTTCTTTCCATCTGTTTGTGTTATCTTCGATTTCTTTCATCAGTGTCTTACGGTTTTCAGGGTATAGGTCTTTTGTCTCCTTAGGCAGGTTTATTACTAGGTATTTCATTCTTTTGATGAAATGGAAAATGGGGTTGTTTCTTTAATTTCTCTTTCATTGTTAGTGTAGAGAAATGCAACAGATTGCTGTGTGTTAATTTTGTATCCTACAATGTTACCAAGTTCATTGATGAACTCTAGTAGTTATCCAGTAGCATCTTTAGGATTTTTTATGTATAGTATCATGCCATCTGTAAACAGTGAAAGGTTTACTTCTTCTGCAGTTTAAATTCCTTTTATTTCTTTTTCTCCTCTGATTGCCATGGCTAGGACTTCCAACACTGTGTTGAGTAACAGTGACAAGAGTGGACATCCTTCTGTTGTTCCTGATCTTAGAGAAAATGCTTTCAGCTTTTCACCATTGAGTGTGATGTTAGCTGTGGGTTTGTCATATATGGCCTTTATTATGTTGAGGTAAGTTCCCTCTATGCCCACTTTCTGGAGAGTTTTATCATAAATGGATGTTGAATTTTGTCATAAAGTTGTTCTGCATCTATTGATATGATCATATGATATTTATTCTTCAGTTTGTTGATGGTGTATCACATTGATTGGTTTGTGTATATTAAAGAATCTTTGCATCCATAGGATAAATTCCACTTGATTATGATGTATGAGCCTTTTAATATATTGCTGAATTTGATTTGCTAGTATTTTTGCATTTATGTTCATCAGTGATACTGGCCTCTAATTTTCTATTTTTGTAGTATCTTTGTCAGGTTTTAGTAGCAGGGTGATGGTGGCCTCATAGGATGAATTAAGGAGTGTTCCTTTCTCTGAAATTTTTTTGGAATGGTTTCATAAGGATAGATGTACAGTTTTCTCTAAATGTTTGATAGAATTTGCCTGTGAAGCCATCTGGTCCTAGACTTTGTTTGTTGCAAGTTTTAAATCATAGTTTCAGTACTTGTGGTTGATCTTTTCATACTTTCTGTTTCTTCTTGGTTCAGTTCTGCAAGGTTGTACCTTTCTAAGAATTTGTCCATTTCTTCTAGGTTGTCCATTTTATTGGCATATAGTTTTATTGGCATGTAGTAGTCTCTTATGAGCGTTTGTATTTTTGTGGTGTCAGTTGTAACATCTTTTTCATTTCTAATTTTATTGTTTTGAGCACGCTCCCTTTTTTCCTGATGAATCTTAATAAAGGTTTATCAATTTTATCTTTTCAGAGAACCAGATTTTAGTTTCATTGATTGTTTCACATTGTTTTTTTTTCCCCGTCTATTTCATTTATTTCTGCTCTAATCTTTATGATTTCTTTCCTTTTATTAACTTTGGGTTTTGTTTGTTGTTCTTTCTCTAGTTGCTTTAGATGTCAGGTTAGGTTGTTTGATATTTTTCTTGTTTCCTGAGGTAAGATTGTATTGCTATAAACTTCTCTCTACTTCTAGAACTACTTTGTTGCATCCCATAGGTTTTAGGTTGTTGTGTTTTCACTGTTGTTTGTCTACAGGTTTTTTTTAAAATTTCCTCCTTGATTTCTTTGGTGATCCATGGGTTTAGTAACAGTGTTTAGCTTCCACGTGTCTGTGTTTTTTACAGTTTTTTCCCTGTAATTGATTTCTAATCTCGTAGCATTTCTAATCTCATGGATAAGATGTTTGATATGATTTTAAATTTTCTTAAATTTACTGAGACTTGCTTTGTGGCCCCACATGTGATCATTCCTGGAGTATGTACCATGTGCACTTGAAAAGAATGTGTATTCACCTGTTTTGGGGATGGAATGTTCTATAAATATCAGTTAAGTCCTTGTAGTCTAATGTGTCATTTAAGACCTGTGTTTCCTTTTTAATTTTCTGTCTGTATGATCTGTCCTTTGATGAAAATGGGGTCTTTAAGTCCCTCACTATTATTGGGTTACTGTTATTTCCTCCTTTTATGGTTGTTAGTATTTATCTTAAATGTTGAGATGCTCCTATGTTGGGTGCATATATATTTACAGTTGTTATATCTTGTTCTTGAATTGAACCCTTGATCATTATGTAGTGTCCTTCTTTGTCTCTTTAACAGTCTTCATTTTAAAGTCTATTTTGTCTGCTCTGAGTATTGACACTCCACGTTTCTTTTGATTTCCATTTGCATGGAGATTTCCGTTCCCTCACTTTCAGTCTGTATGCATCCCTAGATCTGAATTGGGTCTCTCTGTAGGGAGAGAAAAATAGGTCTTGTCTTTTTTAAGACAGGCAGTCTCTGTCGTCTGTTGGAACATTTAATCCATTTATATTTAAGGTAATTATTGGTATGTATGTTCTTATTGCCATTTTGTTAATTGTTTTAGATTTGTTTTTGTAAGTCTTTTTTCCTCTTTTGTTCTTGTCTCTTGTGATTTGATAACTAACTTTAGTGTTGTTTTGGATTGCTTTTCTTTGTGGGTTTTTTTTTTTTTTTCCATCTATTGTGGATTTTGGGTTTGTGGTTTCCATGAAGTTTTGATACAGTGGTCTGTATATAAACAAAACTGTTTTAAGTTGCTGGTCTTTTAATTTCAAATGCATTTTCAATATCCTGCATTGTGCTTTCCTCTTCTTATGATTGCAGGTTTTGATATCATATTTGTATGTGTATGATTTTCCTACCTTTACTCTATGTTTGCTTTGCTGGTGAGCTTTTCCATTCATAATTTTCCTGTTTCTAGTTTGGCCTTTTCTTTTCCACCTAGAGAAGTTCCTTTAGCGTTTGTTGGAAAGTTGGTCTGCTCATGCTGAGTTCTCTTAGCTCTTGCTTGACTCTAAAACTTTTGATTTCTGCATCAAATTTGAATGAGAGTCCAGCTGGGTGGAGTATTCTTGGTTGTAGGTTTTTCCCTTTCATCACTTTAAATATAGTGTGCCACTCCCTTCTGGCCTGCAGAGTTTGTGTGAAAAATCAGCTGATGACCTTAGGGGAATTCTTCCATATGGTTTCTTTTTTTGGTTTTGTTTCTCTACTGTGCAGCTTATGGGATGTTAGTTCTACCAGGGATTGAACTTTGGGATGTGGCAGTGAAAGTGCCATATCCTAACCACTGGACCAACAGAGAACTTCCCCCTTGTATTCCCCCCTTGCTTTCCCCTTGTTGCTTTTAACAACTTAATGACTGAAGACATATTAATATATCTTTTGTTATCCGAACATTATTGACTGGAAACATTTCAGTATTCACTTACATAAGAAATTGCCAGCCACAGGCATTAGTTTCTGCAGAAGTCTCCCAGTCAATAATGTATTAATATTTTCTGTCAGTTTGATTACTGTGTCTCTCAGCATGTTCTTCCTTGGGTTTATTCTGCCTGGGACTCTCTATGCTTCATGGACTTGGGTGTGACTGTTTCGTTTCCCATAATAGGGTAGTTTTCAGCTATTATCTCTTCAAATGCTTTTTTCAGGTCCTTTCTTTTTCCTTCTGGGACCCCTGTAATGCAAATTGTGTTTAGGGTTGTCCCAGAGGTCTCTGAGACCATCCTCTGTTTTTTTCCATTATTTTTTCTTTATTCAACTCCATGGCAATAACATACACTGTTCTATCTTCCAGTTCACTTACCAATCTTTCTGCCTCATTTATTCTGCTATTGATTTTTTCTAGTGTGTTTTTCATTTCAGTTATTGTTCATCTCTGTTTATTCTTTAGATTTTCTACCTCTTTGTTAAACAGTTCTTTTATCTTCTTGATCTGTGCCTCCATTCTTTTTCCAAGACCTTGGATCATATTTACTGTCATTACTCTGAATTCTTTTTCAGATGGATTCAATGCAGTTTTTTGTTTTTTTTTTTTTTAATTTGGCCCTGCAGGCATGTGGGATCTTAGTTCCCTGACCAGGAATTGAACCCATGTCCTCTGTGTTGGAGGCACAGAGTCTTAACCACTGGGCCACCAGGGAGGTCCCCAATGCAGTCTTAATTGATCCTGGCTGCTGCTTGATATGAGCTGTCTTCTTTTGGAGCTGTGAATTGTCCTTAATGCTACAGTTTCCACTGTTTACATTTGATCTTCAGTATAACACAGTCTCCTATAGCAGTGCTTACATTTCATCCGACCAAATTTATAAGGGAAAAATTCTTGTTTTAAAGTTTTATATCATACCTTAAATTTAAAGCTCATTTATATTTTGGTTATGTTAAATGGTTTGTACTAGACTGTGTTAATGTGAGGGAATCTTTCTTTACTTGGGTTTGCTTCTGTGCAAGCTTGGGAACAATTGATTCCCACTGGGTGAACTCTCGCTTTTCAGATGCCAGCTCTGGAATCTTTGCTCTCAGTATAGATGGAGTTTCTGTGATTTTTGCTATTCTCTTACTGGAATTTTTTTCCTGCCTGGAGGACACTGAAAATCCAGATTGTATTGCCCTAAGATGATTGTGTTCTGGGAACACTGGGACGGAGTGTGCGGTAGGGCTGGGTCATGACAGTAGAGCATTGTTTGGTTTATCCTGTTTATAAGTGCCTCTGAGTAGCACATGAGGTTCCCCCCAACCCCAGACATCAAGCAATTTCTCAGGCAGAAGGAGAAAGATGTGTACTAAAAACGAGGGGGAAACATGATTGAGGGAGAAAGGGGAAGACAACATTTGTTTGAGAGAGTTTTGAGGGGCCCAGGAATGGTGAGGAATACATACACAGAAATCAATCAAGAAAAGTCATGAAACATTGAGGTGTGAGGGGTTGTGATATTTCTAAATACTTTGTTCTCTTTTCCTTTTCACTGCTCATTGTTTTTAGAAGGGCAATGTCTTCAGAGAAAGAACAATCATTATTACAGGGTCTTATTGGATTAAAGAAGTTATTAAACTACAGTTTTGATGGAATTAGGTCAATTCAGAGGATACCCACTGACCCCACCCCCCATACACACACACACACACACTGAATTTTAGGAAAGAATAGTTATGATGACTGTGTTCTACTTCTGTGACTTAAAAAATAACTAATGGAATAACCATAGGGGATTAATAAGACTGATTTCTGTATTAACCAGGGCTCACTAGGTTTACCACAGCCTTCCAGGCAGGAGAGAGGAAATGCATAAGTAGTCAGCAGTAAAGTATGCTCAGATTCACATGATGTTTGCAGTGTTAGTCACCACCAGCCTTTGCCTTAGGTTAAAGGGAAAGTCATTCCCAGGTCAGAGTATGATGCCATGTTGGTGTAGGCCAGAGAGCAAAGAGGGGAAAGAACTCCCGTTCTTTTCTGAATCCCTGTGAGGCCCCTGGAAAAAGAAGAATGGGAGACAGAAGGCAGATGTGGTCAAAAGAGAGAGCTTCCAGCCATTCTGACTCCTTATTATAAAGTTTAAGTTTATTATCAGCTCCTTCAAATGACAGTCTCCTCACTTGCACCTCGTCCCACTGGGTTTAAGCCCCTACTCCAGCCCAATAGTCTATTTACCACCTTTTCTAAAAAACACCATCCTTATGTTTCTCTTTTTAACCCATTGTCCAGGGAAGGATTTGAACCATGTTCATTTATATACCCCACTACTTAGACCAGTGCCAGGCATAGTCAGCACTACATAAATGTCTGCTTGCTTGAACGTCACTCAGGGGTTCCTTAGCTTACCTTACTATTGGCTCCTAGCACTAGAAATTCTACAGAGATAGTTTAGGTTAGGTTGGGTTTCAGTCTGATTTATGAGCTATTATAAAGTCATCTGGAATTCCATTTCTTTCCTTCTTTCTGCTATACCTTTCTGAAGTACCTACTTCATCTTAAGGCTGGTGACCCCCTCAGGGCTGAAGATTGGCTGTCAGCAATTTGTAGCCCATGTCCTTGCTGGACTATGTGTTTGCTTATGTTAAGGCAAAAGGAAGTTTGGGAGCGTGTTTGGAGAGCCCTAAGATTTTGACTGATCAAACCACTTTAGAAATAATCTGAGTGGCCAAGGGTTGCCATTTGTGATTGGTTTAGTCCTAAATTCCTTGAATCAGTCTTGATGGAAAAGAGGAAAGGGTGACCTGAATTGGCTTAGGTTAGACTGGGTTTACCCTGGAGCTGGTAAGGAATGAGCTTCCTATGAAGCACATGAACTGCAGGAGGAAAGAATGGATCAGTAACTGGAAATCTGACTTATTATGAAGGGGGGTATGGTTGTTGTGTGGGCAGACAACAAAGTCCACTCTTTTAATCCATATTTTTTAGGGAGCCTTACTTTATGTATAAGTAAGAAAAGTAATTTATTACTTAAAGTAATAAGTATTTATTACTTTATAAGAAGCTGTTCTCTTCTTTTTATAGAGTCATTTATGAATTTATTGATTGCATATTATGAAGAATTAATGGTGAAATTATTAAATTTTGAGCATGAGACTCTTTCCTTTATTAACTTAGATAGGTAAAACGTTGCATATCAGCACAGGAGAGGGGTGACAGTACAAGGCAGCAAGATGACAGTATCAGATTCATGCAGAGTATATGGACTTTGCATTCCTCAGTAATGCGATGCTGACCCCCTCCAGACTTCAGGCCTAACCAAGAAAATGGATAAAAGGCTCTGGGGGCTGGGAGGAAATGGCCTCCTCACAGAAGCAAAACACCCAGAATAGGAACTATAAAACAGTGGGGGTTCCTGGTGAGCCCTCCAGAGTCCTGGGAGCCTGGATGGTTAGAGAAGATGCTTGGCATCCTCTGTAAATAGCTCTACCCTTGGCACGGTGACAGCCGAGCACACTGCTCAGCTGCGCAGAGCTTGGGGCCTGGGGAGAGCAACCAGGCCACCCGTGCCCAGGCAGGAGCAACCCTTACCCTATCCCTGGTCACTCACTGCTGGCATGGCTGCTTGGCTTGATTGCTGCTGTCACAGCCTGTCGTCTAGTAAGGCAGGCAGACAAAAAGCAATCAGATACATAAGACGTTTGCCAGTGGTGAGAAGAAAACAAAGTGGGCAGAGCTGAAAATGTGCAAGAGGTTTAGGATATCTCTAAGGCAATTTGTAAATTGTCTCATGATTACAGTTTTTTTCTAATGATTTCCTCAGGTTAAAAACAAATAACTTTCACTGTTTGTCTCCTAGGTGTACTCTGCAGGTCTCTGATGAACCAAGGGAACCCTCCGCCGTATCCGGGCCCTGGTCCGACGGCCCCATATCCCCCTTATCCATCACAACCGATGGGGCCTGGAGTCTACCCTCCAGGACCTCCAGGGGGACCCTACCCACCTCCTCAGGGCGGGTACCCCTACCAAGGATACCCACAGTACGGCTGGCAGGGCGGACCTCAGGAGCCTCCTAAAACCACAGGTACTGTGATGTGAGTGGGGTGGGTGTACAGTCGGCCCTCCGTATCTGTGGGTTCCGCACCCATGAATTCAGCCAACCACCAGATTGAAAATATTTGGGGAAAGAAATTCTGGAAATTTCCAAAAAGCAGAACTTGAGTTTGCTGCACTCTAGAAACTACTTCCATAACATTCATGTTGTATTTACAACTATTTAAACAACATTTACATTATGTTGGGTGTTATAAATAATCTATAAATGATTTAAAGTATATAGAAGGACATGTGTAGGTTATATGCAAATACCTTTCATATAAAGTATTTATATATAATGCACTCAAGGCACCACAGGTTTTGGTATTATGTGGGTCCTGGAACAAGTAAGTCCTCACAGGCACTGAGGGACGACTGTATGTGTGTCCCTGGGTGCACATGTGTGCAGTCCCACGTCACCAAAGGAAATGTTTGCATGTTTTCTTTGGCAGAGGAGAAACTCTGGCCTTTGCGTGCTGTGGTTAACATTCCCAAAGCTTGGTGACATAGGTTGGCTTCTAACTCAGGAGAGTTGAATCATTTCTGCTTCCTTCCTTCACATCTGTTGACCCCTTGTGGGGCAGATGACTTCCTGGCCGACATGTTTTCTGAGGGCACCTCCTCAAGCAGTGAGTTGGGGGCAAAGTAGCAGTTGGATTCTTGCTCTGGCAGCCAATTTTGTTTTCCAAGTTTAGCCTGTTGGGATTATTTTATCTCTCAACTTGTTGACCCTCAAGTCATCCTCTTGCCCCTGCTATTGGGGTTGGTTTTCTTCACTAATATGGTTTCATAATTCTGTGTAACCTGCTAGCTGAGTTGTCAGCAGGCTTGTAGTCCTTCTTGTGTGCTAGAACAGTGCTTCTCAAAGTTTACTCTGGAGACAAGGGCCAGTCTGTGAGCGACTATCAGGCTGCCATGAGGTAAATACAGAAAGTGAGAGTAAACATCTAAAAACCTTGAAAACAGTTTGACATTGCTGTGACATTCAAGCCTGTAATCTTGCATTTTACAAAAAGTAGCAGTCTGTGAAGGGTTAGGAAGGAAACATCTTGAGAAGCACTGTGCTACATGTCTGGGTGACTACTGTGACTGTTCTGTAACCTTTTGGTTTGCAGAACAGTTGCTCTCTTAGAGCTTTCAGCTTTTGAATATAGCTCATTTTTACTGAGTGCTTATTATGTGCCAAGTGCTTTCCTAAGAGCTTTATATACATTCACATTTAATCCTTACAACAGTCTTACGAGGTTATCCCCATTTTACAGTGAAGTGATTGAGGCACAGAGTGGAGTAATGACTTGCCCAAGGCCACCCAGCTAGAAATGGCAGAGCCCAGATCTGAATCCTGACAGGTTAACTGTGGACTCTGTACCTGTCTGTATCTTATTGCTGTTGTCCCTCTCCTGTTTTCTGAACTGCCACATTCGTCTGAATTTTAGAACCTCAAGCTGCCTCAGAGATTTTCTGAGGTTAATTTATAGTTTAACCCCTAAGGTTTAATAGTTTAACCCCTAAGATTAAATTTTATAGTTTAACCCCTTACTAATCGAAAGTGGTAACAGAATTGAAAGTTCTTTTTATTTCAGAATTTGAGGGTTCTTTAGAATGGATAGATACCAAGGAAGAAAAATAGGTTTAAGAGGAGTTGTGGGCTCAGTATGAGAAAGATTACACTTTTATGGTATTAAGTCAGAGGCTATAGTAAGGTTGAATAGATTTGAATACCTTTAAAAGATTTAGTTTATTTTGAAGGAAAATTTTTACAATACAAGGTACTGTTTCTGTTTTGAAGTGTTACAGCATGTGCTTGGAGGAGGTCAGGAAGTACAACCAGTATAATCAGAATAGTTGGCCTCCAGATGTCTGTGACATCAGAGGGGGATTTCCTAAAATAAAGCTCAGTTTCTTGGTTTCTGTTTCAAAATAAGGTAACCCTGTGATGAATGAAAGAAGGCAGTCTGAAAAGACCTGTTAATGTGCAATTCAAGACTAAGCCAAACTAACCTGTGGTTCTGGAGATCAAAATAGTGGAGTAGGGGGCTAGGGTGGGGGTTGTTATTGACTGGGAAGGGCACAGGGAACCTTCTGGGTATTAGGAGTATTTTTTTATCTTAATCTGGGTATAAACATTTTTCAAGCCTCACAATATCTGTGCACTTTAGTATATATGTCAATAAAAAAAAAAGTCAGCCCAACATTTGTATTAAACAGTAGACTCAGTCCAGTGCCTCCCCAGGTTGTATCTGTCACCAGAGCCCTTCTGGCCTATGGCTGAAAGATTTGTGAAGCAATACAGGCCCTTCCAAGTATTTCCGGGCCTGTATTGTTTGTACTGATTTTAAGTAGCATTCAGCGGATTGGAACGTTCCAGAGCTTGTCTAGAATAAGTGCTTCCTGGGCTCGGTGGACCTTGTTCCCTCATGCAGAAAATATTCATAGGTTTGGCCCTCTTTCTTACCTTTGGTGTCATTTAAGTGTTAATATTATGTCAGCATTTTTGAGGGAAAAATAGGATCTTAATTGTTCTTAGGATTAAAAGGTTCTTTTAGTTCAGTGTTATCAATTTGTTATGATTTCATAAATGCAGTTGAAAGCTGTTGAACATCCTTCTCTACAGGGTTTCTCACTGACATCAGCCTGGGTATTGTTAATTGTCTATACCCATTCTGCACCAGACTTGGCAGGCGATGCCAGATGGTGAAGTCCTTCTCTCAGCCTGGGTTCTGGGGGTTCCAGATTCTGTGAATGGGACCCTCTGACCCCCCTTACTAAGGGATGCACCTTTAGGGAACCCGTTTCATTTATTTCTCTGTTACTCCTGGGATCCTCAGTCAGAATCATTCTTTGGGCCTATATTCTAAGCACCAGAATTTGAGCACTCTGCAGAAATTTAAAGGGTTTTTTTTTTTTCTCTAGCAGGATGATTTTAGACCTATCTACTGCTGCATATGCCATCTTTCAGCTGAAGTTCTAGTGTGTAGTCTATTCTGTTAACAGCCACCTAGGTGGAAATTATTCTAGGGTCGCTCAGTCGTGAGTGACTAACTCTTTGCGATCCCATGGATAGTCCATGGGAGTCTCCAGGCCAGAATATTGGGGTGGGCAGCCTTTCCCTTCTCCAGGGTATCTTCCCAACCCAGGGATCGAACCCAGGTCTCCTGCATTGCAGGCAGATTCTTTACCAGCTGAGCTGGAGGGGGTCTTAGCTATTATTAATTGATGTTTGGTAATTAATAAGGATTGAATAAAGATGTGTTGAATGTACAAGAAGGTGGGTAGATGACTGATCTAAGCAGACCCTTCTTTGGTACTCTGTTTATAGCTGAAATTTCATTTTCTCAGATATTGTTTTTTTTTAAGCCTTTGTTTTCCTCAGCAAACCAGCTTTTTGGAAACCACATGATTAGAAGGAGCAGGTGTTTGTGAGAATGAGGCTTTCCTGGGGAGCACACCTGCAGTATGTCAAGGGTATCCAGGAATGATTTGTAATAATAATAATAATAGTTAATATTTCTTGCATTGGCGTTAGCTTCACGTGATTGTCACAATGACCCTCTGGCATTAGTCCATGTTACAGTGGAAAATGAGGCTCAGAGAAGTTGTGTTTCAGTTACTATTGTATAACATATCACTCTGAAACTCAGTGGCTTAAAACAACAGTGATTTTTTTATTTCTCATGGTTCAGTGAGTTGGCTTTAGGGGATATCTCCTGGGGTCACTTGCATGACTTAATTCAGCTGTCAGCCTGGCTGGAGCTGAAATGTCCAAGACGACCTCACTCACATGACTAAGACCTTGCTTACCTCCATGAGGCCTCTCTCTGCACATCTCCCTGTCCTTCAAGAGTGTGAAAGTAGCAGCTGCCAGGCTTTTAATAGTGAGGCCCAGAACTGGCGCTGCCTCCCCCTGTATCCTGTTGCTCAAAGGCTGGCCAGGTTCAGTAGGAGGGGAAATAGATGCCATCTCCCCCCACTTCTGCTTTTTTGGTAACAGTTTTGTTTAGATACAATTCGCATATCATCCAGTTATCCTACTTCAAGTGTACAGTCCCTGGGTTTTGGTGTAGTCACAGAGTTGTGTGACCATCACCAGTAATTCCAGAACATTTTCATCACCCTGAAGAGAGATCCTTTAGCAATTACTTCCCATATCCTTAAATCTCCTCCTCCATTAATTTATTTTCTGTCTCTGTAGATTTGCCTGTGCTGAACTTTGAATCATGTAATATGTAGTCTTTTATGACTGGCTTCTTTTACTGAGTGTAATGTTTTCAAGGTTCATCCATGTTGTAGCAAGTATCAGTGCTCCTTTGCCAAATAATATTGTATGGGTATTCCATATTTTATTCATCCTTTCGTAAGTTGATAGATGTTTGCTTTTGAACTATTATGAATAATAAATAAATGGCTGTTACAAACATTGGTGTAAAACAGACTTCATCTCACTAGAAGGAACAGGGGCTTCCTAGGTGGCTCAGTGTGGTAAGGAATCTGTCTGCAGTGCAGGAGACGCAGGAGACAGGGGTTCCATCCCTGGGTCAGGAAGATCCCCTGGAGGAGGGGAACGGCAACCCACTCCATTATTCTTGCCTGGAGAATCCGACAGAGGAACCTGGCGGGCCACAGTCCATAGGATTGCAGAGTTGAATGTGACTGAGCGACTAAGCTGGCACACACTAGGAGAAACAGCATGTGAATACAGGGTGAGGGGAACTGTTGGTAGCCTTCTTGGCAGTTGGTCCACCACACTCCAATCTTTGTTTTTCACATCCCTCCCATGTGAAAAATACACCCACCCCCTTATTAGACTATCAGATGTCTCATCCAGTAACTACCTTGGCTTGGTTAAGGATGTCACCACTGAGGATGACCTCTAACCAGCCATGTTGCTCCCTTCACTCCCTGCTCCTCATTCTCATTCTGCCCAACCCTACAGAGAGATCAAACAGAATATCAGCATCTCCATGAAACTTTCCCTTCTGAATCCCACACCTTCCGTAGAACTTACCACTCCTAGGTGCTTCAGCTGCACTCCAATCAGACTTCTTTCAAAGCACTTCCTCTCAGCAAATTCAGTTAGGTTTCATGTTCTCTAAAGAACCTCTTAAATGACTGACTGCAGTCAACCTTGCTCTTACTGTTTTAGTTTAGATTTCCACCATTTGTGTTAGTCAAGACTCATAAGACTGCAAGTAATAGAATCTCAGCCTTAAATATTAACGAACAACAGAGGATCTTCAGAGACCTGAGTAAAGGCCCCAAATGATAGATGGTGACCAGACAGACAGGAAAAAGGGTCACTGAGGGAACAGAGGCAACACAGGGAGCAAAAACCTTGCTACAAAAAGAAAGGGAGGAGAAGAATCTTATAATATTCTTAGATATGCAAGGAGATTTCTTATTGAAATAAGAGTAGGGATGCTGTATAAAAAGCACCTCAGTAAACAAAAGCACTTAGGCAAGGAGCTGTACCAGCCCAAGGATTGGGTTCAAAGACCCATTTGGAAAGCCAGGTCTTACCAAACCAGAATTTAAGGCTTTTTCCCTCAGGTGGAAGTTTGACATATGTTTTGAATGTCTATTACTACGTAGTCAGTCAGTTCAGTTGCTCAGTCTCATCTGACTCTTTGCAACCCCACGGACTGCAGCACGCCAGGCTTCCCTGTCTATTACCAACTCCCAGAGCCTACTCAAACTCATGTCCATTCGCATTGGTGATGCCATCCAACCATCTCATCATCTGTCATCCCCTTCTCCTCCTGCCTTCAATCTTTCCCAGCCTCAGGGTCTTTTCCAGTGAGTCAGCTCTCTGCATCAGGTGGCCAAAGTATTGGAGTTTCAGCTTCAGCATCAGTCCTTCCAATAAATATTCAGGACTGATTTCCTTTAGGATGGACTGGTTGGATCTCCCTGCAGTAATACACATTACTATGTAGTAAATTACCCTAAATCTTGCCATTAAAAATTATATAATTTGGGCAGAACTTGGCCAGGAAGATTTGTTTCTACTCACTGGGGCTAGAACATAGAGGATAACCTAGAGGGTGCTGGGTTAAGTCTGTGTACTTTCTACCCTTGAATGGGATTTACAAACTTTCCTTCTTGGCTTTCATATTTATAGCTGTCCAAAGGGATATTCATGCGAAAAGTTGACTCATTGGAAAAGACGCTGATGCTGGGAGGGATTAGGGGCAGGAGAAGGGGACGACAGAGGATGAGATGGCTGGATGGCATCACTGACTCAATGGACATGAGTTTGAGTAAACTCTGGGAGTTGGTGATGGACAGGGAGGCCTGGCATGCTGCAATTCATGGGGTTGCAAAGAGTCGGAAATGACTGAGCAACTGAGCTGAACTGAAAGGGATACTGTTGGTTTGGCTTACACCTGCATCACAGAGGAAGAAGCTATTTGGTTTGGCAGATTGTTTGGAAGGGAGAGGCGGGTGGGAGCATGACTGTGGCTGTCTCACTGCTGGGAGGGGTCAGGTGATGCACGTGCTGAGAAGTTACTCTTTTCATCTGTATGCAGTTCAGGTTTGGGCTTTTCCACTCCTCCTGGCTCGATCTGACCCTTTTATTTCCCATGAAAGTTTTTTTTTTTTTTTTCCCCATGAAAGTTTTAAGTTTTGTAGTATTCTGTCAATTGTTTCAGTTTCAGTGAAATCTTATACTTCTGCTTCATTATAACAAGAAACTGTTCTTTCAAATGCAAAAAGGAAACAAACAAAAAAACCCAAATGCATCTGGTGTCCTTTCCCCCTCCAGCTCCCTCCACATGGCCTCTCAGTGAGGCTGACTGGGGCCCCACAGTGTGACAGCCTCAGGAGGTCTGGGCTCCTTCGGCATCAGAGTGCAAAAAGGCCTTCCTTTAAAAAAAAGAAAAAAAGAAACAAAAAACTTTTCATTTAACTTCTAATTTTGAAAAAATTCTGGACTTTATAAAAGCTTTGCAGAAATAGTACAAGCAATTTTGTGTACCTTTCACTAAGATTTCCCCAAACTTTATATAACTTCAGAGTAACGATCAGCCTGGCTTTTTCACTTCCCCGGGCTCACAAGTCTCAGCACGTCACTTCCATCACACTCTCTCAGTCAGAGAAGCCACAGGCCTATGCAGAAAAACTTCGATGTGTGTGTGTGTGTGTGTGTGTGGCGGGGAGAGTGGGTAGACTTTACTCTTGATGGATGGGTGACAAAGCCACATGCAAAATGAGTGGGAAGATCTTAGGAAACTCCACCCCCAAGTCCTGGTGCTGGGTGAGCTCTTGTTCAGTGAAGCATTCTAAATAACAAAAGTCTTTCTAGGTTCTTGGTACTATGCCATTAGTAACAAAACTATTTAAGGTGGTAGTTAAACACAGCAGCATCTCCAGTCTTATGTCAGAAAATAGGCCATATGGATTTTTAAGGAAAATTCTGTGAATTGGTTAGAAAGTCATGAAGTCAGAGGTTTTTAAATTCTGTCACCAAAATTGAAATGGCTCCCACTTGGATACCTCAAATCATCGGAAGTGTTGGGTTGCCCAGCTGATCACCCTCCCAAGCTCATGGGAGACGTCACTCACCAATTCCAGCTCTATCTGCTCAGCCCAAATGTGGCTTCAGGAGCTTCCTTACCAAAGGGTCCTAGGCAGCAGCTATGAACAAGGCTTAAATTGTTTGTTAGGTAGGATGTGGCCATTTGCCATTCCTTGTTCGGTCAATGCCCTCTTTTTTCAGTTCAGTTCAGTTACTCAGTCATGTCAAACTCTTTGTGACCCCTTTAACTGCAGCACATCAGGCCTCCCTGTCCATCACCAACTCCCAGAGTTTACCCAAACTCATGTCCATTGAGTCGGTGATACCATCCAACCATCTCATCCTCTCTCATCCCCTTCTCCTCCTGCCCTCAATCTTTCCCAGCATCAGGGTCTTTTCAAATGAGTCAGCTCTTCGCATCAGGTGGCCAAAGTATTGGAGTTTCAGCTTCAACATCAGTCCCACCAATGAACACCCAGGACTGATCTCCTTTAGGATGGACTGGTTGGATCTCCTTGCAGTACAAGGGACCTTCAAGAGTCTTCTCCAACATTTCAAAAGCATCAATTCTTCGGCGCTCAGCTTTCTTTATAGTCCAACTCTCACATCCATACATGACTACTGGAAAAACCATAGCCTTGACTAGACGGACCTTTGTTGGCAAAGTAATGTCTCTGCTTTTTAATGTGCTGTCTAGGTTGGTCATAACTTTCCTTCCAAGGAGTAAGCATCTTTTAATTTCATGGCTGCAGTTACTATCTGCAATGATTTTGGAGCCACCCAAAATAAAGTCAGGCACTGTTTCCACTGTTTCCCCGTCTGTTTGCCATGAAGTGAGGGACTGGATGCCATGATCTTAGTTTTCTGAATGTTGAGCTTTAAGACAACTTTTTCACTCTCCTCTTTCACTTTTATCAAGAGGCTCTTTAGTTCTTCTTCACTTTCTGCCATAAAGGTGGTGTCATCTGCATATCTGAGGTTATTGATATTTCTCCCGGAAATCTTGATTCCAGCTTGTGCTTCATCCAGTCCAGCATTTCTCATGATGTACTCTGCATATAAGTTAAATAAGCAGGGTAACAATATACAGCCTTGATGTATTCCTTTCCCAATTTGGAACCAGTCTGTTGTTCCATGTCCAGTTCTAACTTGCTTCTTGACCTGCATACAGATTTCTCAAGAGGCAGGTCAGGTAGTCTGGTATTCTCATCTTTTTCAGAATTTTCCACAGTTTGTGGTGATCCACACAGTCAAAGGCTTTAGTCAATAAAGCAGAAGTAGATGTTTTTCTGGAACTCTCTTGCTTTTTCAATGATCCAGTGAATGTTGGCAATTTGATCTCTGGTTCCTCTGCCTTTTCCAAAACCAGCTTGAACATCTGGAAGTTCACGGTTCACGTATTGCTGAAGCCTCACTTGGAGAATTTTGAACATTACTTTACTAGCGTGTGAGATGAGTGCAATTGCACAGTAGCTTGAACATTCTTTGGCATTGCCTTTCTTTGGGATTGGAATGAAAATGGACCTTTTCCAGGCCTGTGGCCACTGCTGAGTTTTCCAAATTTGCTGACTTATTGAGTGCAGCACTTTGACAGCATCATCTTTTCGGATTTGAAATAGCTCAACTGGAATTCCATCACCTCCACTAGCTTTGTTTGTAGTGAAGCTTCTAAGGCCTACTTGACTTCACATTTCAGGATGTCTGGCTCTAGGCTCTCTTCCTTAGAGATACTGAAATACAGAGAGGTTTAGTGACTTGCTGGGATGCTTGTGTTTTGATGAGGACATAAGTCCTGAATCCAAGCTAAATGCATTTCCTCTTTACTGCATGCTGCTGCAATGCAGCACCAATTCCACAGCAGTCCTCAGACACCCGAGGAAAGTACCTTCTTCTCAGCCCATTTCTCCCCCTGTCTCCCCCTGCCTCCTCCCTCCCCCTCGCCCCCCAGCCACAGAGACACACACAGGTAGTTATAACAGGCACCACTTTCCTAGTAGAGAGGTGGCACGTGTGATAAAAGCTGGATTCCAGTCCCCTTATTAATGCCAGGACCTGGATAGATTGCTTACCCTCTCTGGTCTTTTAGTGTGCCTGCTTCCCCTTGTAAGCTTCATGAAGGTGATCTTTTTCTCTCAGCCTCCGTTTCCACAGAACCTAGAACAGTGCTGACACGTGGTATATGCTCAGTAAATGCCTGCTGAATGGATGGAAATAACATCAGTCTGAAAGATGTTTGTGAATTCATGTTCTGTTTCTGGTCCCCTTTCCCTTTGAGATTCTTTCCTTGCTGTTTAACTCTTGTAGGTCCAGATACTGGGGTTTTATTCATATTCTTCTGGGTTAGGACTGACATTTGGCAATGTATGGATGTAAAATGAAATTCATTCTGCTTCAACAGAGTCCCTAGGATGTCCCCATGGAGTTCAGAAGGCTGATTGGCCTTTACATGGGATGTCTGAGCCTGTAAAGTGTGCCAGTTTTTGCTTTTTGTAATTTGAAGATGCGAAAGGTGAGTGCCTATGGCAGGAGAGCCCTACCTGGGTCACTGGCCAACCAGCTGGCCTTTCCCCAGTCCTCAGCGGCCTTTCCCCAGTCCTCAGCCGGCGCAGCCTGGTGGCGCGGCCTGGGTTGCCTGCACACTCCCTTCGTGTCAGACACTGCTCTCTCACTCAGCACAGGGGTAAACAGGGAAAGAGTTGAACGATCCAGAATCTCTGCTAAGAAGTTACAGCTGGCTTGTTTGCGCCATTTATGCTTTTTTTTTTTTTAATCAGAAACTCTGATGAGGCATTTTTCACTGCCCCAGGAAGCCTTTCCAGTGTAGATAAAGTCCAGCTCAGTACCTTCTTTCTTCACCAGGTGTCAGATGACAGAATGTCCCAGCAAGGACTCTGCGTGGAGCCACCAAAAGCCACAGTGGCTCAGGAATCTAGGTGGAGTCTCTCCAGTTCCCTGAGTTTCTGCTTCCTTATCTGTAATACTAGGATTGCAGGACTGAGGCGAAGCATAAACAAAGTCATATACCGTCCAGTGTACAGGCAGGGAGGACTCAGCACCCTCCCTTGGCCCACACCACTTTTCTGAATTTTTGCTTGTGGATGGATGGGGCTGCTGAAGACAGGAAGCCCTCAGGGGAAAGGTGGGGATCCCAGTTGCTGAGAGTCATTCCTGATCTCCCCCTCAGAATCCTTACCGGCCTGAGGCAGCCATGGGACCCACAACTCCAGAGTCACGTCATCTGCCTCGTAACTGGTCTCCCTCCTCCTGCTCTTGCCCCTGCTGTCTGCTTTCTGCCCCAGACGCTCTAGAAGCTTCCTTTGTCACTCAGAGTAAAAACCAGTCCTTAGGTGACGAGCCAGGCCCTCTGTGGGCAGGTTGCCACTGTGCACCACTCCAGCGCTCCTTGGTATTTGTGGTATTTGCCATTGCCATCCCCTCTGCCTTTCTCTTTCTACCGAAATCGACCCGGCCTGTGTTCTCTTGATTCTTGCTCAGCTGTCACCTAGTCAGAGAGGCCTTCCAACGACCTTCCCGCTCCCCACCCCATCAAATGTAACACCCTAGCCTGCACTCTCTCCCAACTCTGCCCACCTCTTTTCCCTTCCCAGCACATTGCTCACAGGTTCCTTGGCTGCCTTGTCTTCCTGCTGGAACTTAAGTTGCTTGAAGGCAGGGACTTCTGTACATCATGTTCACTACTTATTCCAAGGATGTGTTGACTGGCAGGCTGTCCCCTCCGCATGTCCTCTGTCGGTACAGGTGTCTCTGCAGCACCCTCCTTGTGACCTTACCTTGGGTTCCTCTCCCTTCTCATCTTCTCTGTATAGAATCCTGGGAGTGGCTCTGAGTTTTTGCTGTGGGTCAGACCTGGTGCTGAACACTATATATCCTTCAGCTTTTAATTAGGGGGACAGTTCCATGAGGTGGGTCTTATTAAAGAAGAGTTTGCCCAAGGTCAGAGCTAGTAAGTGGCAAGCAATCATTCTAACACTGTGTGTGACCTGAGACAGACCCAGTGACCACAAGGAGGAAGGTCTCTAGAAAGGGAGGAGGAGGAGGAAGAGGAGCAAGGAAGGGGTATGAGATGGAGACAGTAAGGTTCCCAGAGCTAGCACAGTAGCTGGTAGTTAGTAGGGCTTCCAGAAAGAGCTACAGAAAGCATCAATCCCTAGGGCCTATCCAGACAGAGGCACAGAAATGGGGCAAAAGGGACAGTTGCCTGTGGTCTGATCTAGCCTGAACATGTTTACCTCCTCAACCAGGAGGAGGTAGGCTGCTTATGGAGTCCTCTGGGGATTTGTGGCTCTTGACAAGGGCTGTGGCACCAGCTATTTCTCTCAGCACCGCAAACCTCCCCTCTCCCTGATCCAGGGAGGGCCAGGACCGTGGCCCATTGGGCTTTCAGCTTGCTCATCCTTACTTTGGAGAGAAAACTGCTCCTTACTTTTGGCCATGGTCTCTTGGCTTCCGTTTAGTTTGAGGCTTTGCTGCTGGCCTGGGTTTCTGTGTGATAGTCCAGAGGTTTTGATTTACCTGAGGATAAAGAGGTTTTGGGGAGAACTATTCCTCACCTAACTCTTGAGCATGCCAGAGTAGAACCTATATAAGTTAAGGGTTTAAACATTTCTTTTCCCTTCCTATTATTAGAATAAAGACCAACATTTCCAAGGCCTTTGAGAGGTCCTTCGTGTTCTAGCCTTGCTAGCAGATTCTTTTTCACTTTTTCAACCTCCCTAGGCCTCTCCTCCCGTATGGCTTTTGCAAATAGTGTTTCCTCTGTATGGCTTGCAAAATCATACCTCTCTTGACACAACACAAGTAACTCTTACTAACCCTTCCCATCTCACTCTTGTGTCACATCAGTGACACTGAGTGGAACCTCACCCTCACTCCCCAGCGCAGCCTGGGTCAGCTTTCTGCCCTTCATAGTGCGCTCTAGGCTTGTAATTTTACAGCCTTGGCTCTAGTTAGAGAATTAAGGTCTCCACCACTGTCCAAAAGTGTCCTGATTTCAGAGACCTTGAATAATTTGATTGACCCCTTGATTCCCCAGTGAGTACTTGTTGAGTGATTAAACATGAAGAGGAGTTTGAAGATATGCAGGAGAGAGGACAGGGTGAGTTTCTGGAGTAAGCTTTGTCAAGTTCTTAAACTTTGAACTTGAATTTGCAGAAAAGATCATTTACACCACTTTTCTCTCCCTCATGTAATTCATTTGTTGGTCTGGGCTCTGAGCAGGATATTCACTGTGGAGCATTGCTGGAGTAGTGAGTCACGGGTGTGTGAATTATCAAAACTGAGAGATGCAGCTTTGGGTCATTTTTGCCCCCACTGAGTGGTCTGGTCCCTGAACATAGTAACAACTCTCACAGAAAAAAATTTTTTTCCACTCATAGTCCAGATACCCCATTATCTCAAATCATTTTTGTGTTCTTATTTCCCCAGCAGTTCTTGCTTAGATGCACGTGTTGTTTGCAGCTGGCAGCCACTGTAGTATAGATTCCATTGTGTGTCCTGTCCCCCTCCTCCACCCCACTTTCATAAGCAGATTCCCTGTAGGGCAGGTTTCTCACCCTTGGCACCTTGGTATTTGGGTTGGATGATTTTGGTGGGGGGAATACAGAGCTGTCCTCTGCATTGTATGTTTAGCAGCATCCCTGGCCTCTACTCACGGTATGCCAGTAGTATCTGCTCAGTTATGGCAATCAGCAGTGTTGTCCAGACATTACCAGATGTTCCTTAGGGGCTCAGATCACTTGCCTTTGAGAACCACTTCTATAGAGTCTTCATATGAAAACTGTAAGTTGGGCTTTTGAGTCCAGTGGAGGAAAAGGCCTTCCTAATAAGCTTTATCAGCAGCTAAAAAATTCATGACTTTTTTTTTTTGGTGGCCAGGTCAGGAGAAAGCCTCCAGGAACCTGGAGCTTTAAAGAATTCACTCATCATCTGATGCATACAGATGACTCATTGGAAAAGTCCCTGATGCTGGGAAAGATCGAGGGCAGAAGAAGAGGGCATCAGAGGATGAGATGGCTGGACGGCATCCCTGATGCAATGAATGAGAACTTGGGCAAACTCTGGGTGATGGTAAGGGACAGGGAGGCCTAGTGTGCTGCAATTCATGGGGTTGCGAAGAGTCAGACATGACTGGGTGACTGAATAACAGCAACAACAATTCTGACCAAAAAAATAAAGAATTCACTCATGACAAGCTTTGTTTCTGAGCCTCTCTGCAGGTGGGCCTGGAGAATCTGGGTGTGTGAAAGCAATTCCTAGATTGAAACTAGCAGGACAAGAAGAGTTTGAGGCCAGTGGTCTAAGTTTTTGAACATTTAATATTCATTATTGTTGAATAATTAATAAAAGTTAAATAAAAGAATGAATAGTTATCAAGTGGTTATGGTATATCAGGCATTTTTAATGAGTCAGCTCTTTTAGTCCTTGTAACAACCCTGTGAAATAGGTTTTTTACCGTCCCCATCATACAGATCAGAGGTCCCCAACCCCCAGGCCACAGACTGGTGCCAGTCTGTGGTCTGTTAGGAACTGGGCCACACGGTAGGTGGTGAGCAATGGGTGAGTGAGTGAAGCTTCATCTGTATTTAAAGCCACTCCCCATTGTTCACGTTACTGCCTGAGCTCCACCTCCTGTCAGATCAGCAGCATTAGATTCTCGAGTTCAGGCCCTACTGTGAACTGAACCTGGAGGGGATCAGGGTTTTGGGCTGCTTATGAGAATATGAGAATCATCCCCAAACCATCCTCCTCACCCCATCCATGAAAAATAATTGTCTTCCACAGAACTGGTCCCCAGTGCCTAAAAGCTGGGGACCACTGGTATAGATGAAGGAACTGAAGCAGAGAAAGCATGAAACTTGTTCGTGGTCCTGCAACTAGGAGGTTGTAGAGCTGAGATTCAGACCCACCAGTCTAACCCCAAGGCCTGTGCTCCTCGGTGACTACTGAGCACCTAGTGAGGCACCCCATGCTGGGCTGGAAGCTTTATGGACATGGCTTTGATTCTTTCTATAGTCCTTCTGGGTAAGTTATCCGAGACCTTACACTCGGGGAACCTGAGTCTTAGAGAGGCTAGGACGTCTTGACCATGGTTCCCCGGGAATCTGACCCAAAGCCTGACATGCTTCCATGTATCATTCGGCCTCCCATGAATGAGTAAAAGTTTTGGGATTTTTTTTTAATAACTTTGTCTTTCACTTTTCCTTGGAATCTCACCTCTCACTCCAACAGTTGTTAAATGCCTTGTGTAATTTAGTGCCAAGCACTAAGTAAATGTTTCTAATTAGGTCTTGTTTAGGTGTTTTGTGTACATTGTCTTATTTAATCCATACAGCAGTCCTGTGCTGGTAGTTTCCTGTTTCAGAGATGAGGACACAGGTTCAGAGAGGTGAATATAACTGGCCTAAAGTCAGAGAGTAACTGCCTGAGCCTTGAGCTGAACCCAGGTCTGCTGCTGCTGCTAAGTCACTTCAGTCGTGTCCGACCCTATGTGACCCCATAGACGGCAGCCCACCAGGCTCCCCCGTCGCTGGGATTCTCAAGGCAAGAACACTGGAGTGGGTCGCCATTTCCTTCTCCAGTGTGTGAAAGTGAAAAGTGAAAGTGAAGTCGCTCAGTCATGTCCGACTTGTGCGACCCCATGGACTGCAACCTACCAGGCTCCTCCGTCCATGGGGTTTTCCAGGCAAGAGTACTGGAGTGGGGTGCCATTGCCTTCTCCAGAACCCAGGTCTGTCTGGTTTCAAATTGTATTCTTAACTTGCATGCTTATTTACATTATATTAGAAAATGCCCTTGAAATACTTGAAAATATTAATATATATAATAGTTTAAATATAAAATGTATATTGTTCATAACAATAACATACATTGTTAACAGCAATGAAGAGGCAGGCTCACCTCTTCTGTCTGGGACATTCAGTTGCAACTCTTCACAAAAGCAGATGAGACTAGTCTTTAGTGAGTGGGCTCTTGGCACCAGTTTTGATTCTCAGTCCCCCTGTTTGTGACCTCAGGCTTTAACTTGACAGATCTGCTTAGGTAGGCCTACGCTTAAATGAAGTCCCATGACCTGTTCCCCCACTCCCTAGTGACTGCCCAAGGTCTGGGACCTGGCGTCACATGAAGACAGCCTGGTCACAAGGACACTGGGGGACCACAGACTCCTAAAGATGGCCTTGGGTTTTTAATTCTTTTTGGATATAGAGACACAGTCTGTTTTGGTCAAGTGCTTAATGCAAAACACTTTGGCTTTTTCAAAAGCCTTGGCCCGCCCAGCACTCAGGGGTAATGGAGTATAAAAGGGCGGCTGCTCTTTGCAGATCCAGTTTGCTCAGCTGGTCAGGTGCATGTGGCTGGGCTGGCCAGACCCGGCTGGCCCAGGAGACGGATGTTTGAAGTCCTGCCCACCCCCAGACAACTCTGCTGCACTGTTTCCTCAGCCTCCCCCACCCTCCAGGTGCAGCCGGGGTTTTTGGCTCTAATACTGCTTTCATCCAGTCTTGAAACTTGACAGACGCCTTTCCTTCACATCTCACATAAGCCTTTTAAGTTAGGTTGGTATAAGCAATGAGGAAATTGGTTTGGTGGGCAAGGAAAAGAAGGCTGCTTTGGGTAAAAGGTGTCCAGGGAAACTGGGAGGTGCAGGTGGGTTTGGAGCCAGCACCAGGGTGTTGGGACCACCCTGTGAGTGTGAGGCCACTAGAGTGGCGGGGGTCTTTCCTTAGGATGAACCCTTCCAAACAGAAGTAAGACTAGCCTTGCTGAGAGGCGGCCCAGGCCCAAGCACAGGCCCTGAGGCTCTGGCTGTACCCATGCTGCTGTGGCCCTGTGCCCACCGGCACCTGCTTCCCTGCGGTCAGTGTGGTTAGCCACAGGGGAAAAATCTATATTTTGTTTATATTGTGGCTCCCCAGAGTTTAAACTCTCTAAAAGGTGAGATGCAACATGGGATGGTTATAACTAAAATGCTGGCATTGAAGATGGTAGGGACTGGCATCCTCATTAGTGGGTGAGGGCTTAGCCCAGCAGACACTGACACGAGTATGGGAACCAAGCCCAGTGTGGTCAGAGGCCAGAAGAGTGACTTTCTCCAAACCCTGGTGCCGCTTATCCAGACCCCAGGCCACTGCTCCTGGGGTACAACTAGGTTCTCACACAGAAAAACACAGCTTTGTTTTTTAAAGAAATTTTTAATTTACAGAAATAGCTTTTCATTATAAAAAGTAATATATCCATACTTTTGCTATCCAGAGACAATAGTTAACATTTTCATATAAATTTTTTGGTCTGTGTTTAGTTCTTCACGATGCAGCCCTTTTGAAATTTGACTATGTTCATCTCTGTCCAGGAGATCTGTTTGTAGCTGATGTAAACGCTGCATAAAAGTGTGGTTGGGTGTTCTGGGTTTTTTTCCTTCTTCTTAAATTCATCAAGTCTGTGTCTCCTCAGCTGCATCTTGGCCCCATACAATGTGGGAGTCTTGTGAGCAGTGGTTCTCAGTGAGGTCTCCATGCAGATGTCAGTCTCACCATGCTGACTTCATGCCTGGCCCCCACCCAGTCTCTCAAAGTGCTTTTCCTTCTAGCCATTTATTTTTTTACAGCAACAGTAATACTTACGATATATTATCCACTGATTTCGTGCCTGGCACTGTGCCGCTTTTCAAGTTAGTCATCTAATCTTTATAACAAGAGGTGGGTGGTGTTATTGCCTCCACTTTTCAGGTGAGAAAACCGAGCCACAGAGAAGTGAAGGGAAATAAGTGCATTTTATTGAAATGGGCTATTTCCGGTGTGCTAGGCTTAGCCCCAGAGCCAGTAAACCCGGATCTGCAGTGGCTGGATTGGGCTGGGGGTGGGGCACTACAGGGATGAGGCAGGCCCAGCTCCTGCCCTGAGAGCTGGTCTCAAACCCACCCAGAACCTTCGGTTAGTGGATCGTGGCAGTATTAGTAGCCTGCCCTGGCCTTCTGCTGTTCCACACTTGGCCTTGGCTCCCTGAGGGAGTGGCTTCCTCCTCCAGGAAATGCACACTTCCCTATCCACTCTTCTGGGAAGCCTTATCAGTTTGCAACCAGGAAGCTTGCTGCTGTGTGCTGTCAAGGGTGCCCACCCTTGTAGAGAAGATCAGGAGCGTTCAGGGTGGTATGGCTGTAGACGCCAACCCTTTTAGTTTCGAGACGCCAATACCGCTTGTCTCCTTATCCCAGTGCTGGGCTCAGTGGCTTTTTCCTCACCAGATCTGTGGTGCGATGGAAAAGGTGGCTCACCCTCTCCACTGCCCTTACACCTTCTCAGTCTTTAGACTCTAGAGGTTTTCTGAAGCTGGAGAAGGGCAACCCCACCCCAACCTCGCCCCCAACACACGTACAAGTGCATGCACATGCACACACTTTTCCTCTACAGGTTATACCTGTGTGTGTGTGGTGACATGGAGAACTTTGTTCTTGGGATCCCAAGCATCAGACTCTTTTTCCCAGGGACATACCTGCTTCACGACTGCAAATCAAAAATGGTCCAGGAAAGATTTTAGTGCCTTTCAATTGCATTTTCCTTAGGGGGAAAAAAAAAATTTCCATTAGACTTTGTTTTTGGTAGTGTCTTGATTCCCTCTGAGCTTTTCCATTTACCCCTGAAATAAGTCCATTTGGTAGCCTGGAACACCTTGACAGCCTGGAGGATTTTAGAGCAGGTGAGATTGTTTTTGAGTAAAAATGGATTTTTGCTTAAAGTAGGTGTATCATGGGTAGTTTATAAAGGATCGGTATTCCCCCCTCCACCCCAATCCCTATCCAGGACCCCGGGCAGCCGTGGGTAAACATGAATTCCTCACAGCTATGGGCGCAGTGCCCTAGGCCTACGGATCTGAAGGAAAGGCTCTCAGGAGGGTCCCCCCTCTGGAGAAGGTGAATCCTGGGGCTGTGGAGCCCACTCTTCCCAGCCCAGCCAGGCCTGGGATCCTGAGCTGCCTGTGCTTGCTTTACTCATTCCCAAGATATCCTCCTAGTCACATGGATTCCTTCTGGGATAGAGTGATGGCCCTATACCCTCAACCATTTCAGGGAAGTTCAGGATGAGCCAGGATCTCTTGAAGGACTTAAATTGACCAAAGTGAAAGTGACACCTTCCCTCAGAACTTCAAACTGCCAGGATCTTCATATCTTTTCTTAGTCGCACTCTGCCATTGCCTCAGAGAGGAGCCAGCTGAGCCCGTATCTGAGCTTACTTGCAAGGCCGGCTGCAAACAGCTTTTCCAACTGAGGTAAACGATGCAAGACACCTTTTGTTCACTCACTCCTCCATTCATTCACTCATTCATTCCATGTCTCCTGTACCTCAGGTCTGTGGAGTAGACTAGGGGCATGGTTAGTAACATTGGCGTGTGCAGCATTTTTATCCAAGTAGAATCGGGAGCTAAGGGTCACCAGACTTCATCTTGGAGACCTAAAGGAATTCCTAGACTGGACCTTTCCACTTTGTGGGCCTAGTAGAAGAGGCAGGAGGGTGAGGGGCTGGTAGGAGGATCCTTGGGGGTGGCCAGCTCCAGCTGCTGCTGTGGCGGGTGGGAGGGTCGTAGGGACACCTAGCGGTTGTGCCTCATTAGGCGGCCGTGCAGCCTGCCTTCCTGGGTCATTGCCCAGCAGCCTGGCATCCACAAGGAGGGGGTCTAGGGAATACTTAACGGAAATAGACACCTCTTTTACCTGATTTCCACATCACTTGGTTGTTCTTCAAAAACTTCAGTTCATCAAGTAGAAGGAGAAGCTGTCTATAGGCTCTCCTAGCAGCTTTACATAATGCCAGTGTCGCTTCCAACTGTCTCAGCACCTTCTGTCCTTCAGGTCTCTGTCTCAGGATAGCAGCTGACAAAATCTTCGAGCCTGCTGTATACTAGGCAGTTAGTGTGGCTTAACTAAGCCCCCAAAGAACCCAGTGAGGGACAAGGTGCTGTTATTATTTCCATCTCACAAGTGAGAAAACCAAAGCTGGGAGAGGCGGTCACCCTTCAAAGTGGCACTTAGAGTGGATCCTGGGGTACCCAACTCTACAACTGCCTTTCCTCATCTCCACAGGGTTCCTTGGTGAGCTGTTAGGAGGCCAGGGTCTGTTTGTGTGGTGACCTCAGGGGTGCTCCTGACTCAGGACGACAGCTGGGCAGCAGGAGGGGTCCCTCAGCCGAGGGGGCTGGGCTTTCTGAGTTTGCTGAGAGGCCTTGCGTTCTCCAGACCAGCAGGGCTGTGAATAAACCCACCACTTTGGGCAACTGAACCCCGCTCAGCAGATGGGGAGCAGTCAGCTGCCTCCGTCACTCTTGACACATTGGGGCTCCCTTTGTATCCGCTCCTTCACCAGGGCTAACCTCACCTAGCTTCCCACCTCAGCCTTTCATGGCAAGGATTAGCCTGTCTATTTCTTTTTCACTGGAAAGGTGGTTGGTCACGATGTTGGAGACTTTTTGGATCTAGCTTCAATGACAAGCTGGCTAGAACTATTAATATTGATAGTAGAGTTGACCATGGAAAGCAGCTTGTCTACAGGCCAGGTTCCCCCCGTCCCCCTTTCTCCACCAGGGACGCCTCTGGCCTCACACTGGCTGAATGGCGCATCTCAGCAGGTCGGGTGGCGGTTTTCGGGACCCTTCCTGGTTGACTTTTGGGTGGGTGCTGGGTAGTGGCAGTTCCAGAGCTGTTGGGGAGGAAATGTTGGGGATTACTCAGTGGGGCCCAGGCACCCCCACAGTTCTTTCCAAATCTACAAGGATGACCTTTGTTGCTGGGAAATGGGTGGCGGTGTGCTTCAGGGAGTAGAGGGCTATTGAGGAGACAGTCGTTACAAGTGAGGTTTGCATTGCTGAAATCACCTTCTCACTGTGCTCACTGAGAGGGGTCATCCTGTCCCGCCCCGCCCTAGAGGTCACTGTGTACCAGGGCTCTGCACTGGGGTGCCATCAGGTGAAAACACAGCTATTTTTACTGTCGCCAAATTAAGCTTGACCAAGGAGGAAGAAATCAACCTGGGGCATTTTGCATAAATATATCTGCTAGGACTGTTAATCAATAACGTAGGAACCTGGTACCTGCAGAAGCCAGTTGTGGTCTGTATACATAAGATAAAGACACACTTGGTGTTCGATAAAAAACAATAGGGTGCTGTTGGCCTTGTTAGAAAATGCAGCAAGACCTATTTGAATGAGACTCCCGAGGCCGGTACTCAATGTGAGTCAGACTCACATTGCCGATAGCAGAGGGGCCTGTGCCCGTCTGTGCCTGGACACTAATGGGAAGGGCCCAGCAGGACCTCTGTGCTGATCTCGGTCTATCTGGGCCTGTTCCAAAGAGCCAGTTCAGTTCAGTCACTCAGTTGTGTCCGACTTTTTGCGACCCCATGGACTGCAGCACACCAGGCTTCCCTGTCCATCAGCAACTCCTGGAGCTTGCTCAAACTCATGTTCATCAAGTCAGTGATGCCATCCAACCATCTCATCCTCTGTTGTCCCCTTCTTCTTCTGCCTTCAATCTTTCACAGCATCAGGGTCTTTTCCAGTGAGTCAGTTCTTCGCATCAGGTGGCCAAAGTATTGGAGTTTCAGCTTCAGCATCAGTCCTTCCAATGAACACTAAGGACTGATTTCCTTTAGGATGGACTGGTTTGATCTTCTTGCAGTCCAGGGGACTTTCAAGAGTCTTCTCCAACATGACAGTTCGAAAACATAGACTCTTTGGCGCTCAGCTTTCTTTATATTCCAACTCTCACATCCATACATGACCACTGGAAAAACCATAGCTTTGACTAGACGACCTTTGTTGCCAGAGTAATGACTCTGCTTTTTAATATGCTGTCTAGGTTGATCATAGCTTTTCTTCCAAGGAGCAAGCGTCTTTTAATTTCATGACCAAAGTCACCATTTGCAGTGATTTTGGAGCCCCCAAAAATAAAGTCAACCACTGTTTCCACTGTTTCCCCATCTATTTGCCATGAAGTGATGGGACCAGATGCCATGATCTTAGTTTCCTGAATGTTGAGTTTTAAGCCAACTTTTCCACTCTCCTCTTTCACTTTCATCAAGAGCCCCTTAAGTTCTTCACTTTCTGCCATAAGGGTGGTGTCATCTGCATATCTGAGGTTATTGATATTTCTCCCACCAGTCTTGATTTCAGCTTGTGCTTCATCCAGCCTGGCATTTCGCATGATGTACTCTGCATATAAGTTACATAAGCAGGGTGACAGTATACAGCCTTGACATACTCCTTTCCCGACTTGGAACCGTCTGTTGTTCCATGTCCAGTTCTAACAGTTGCTTCTTGACCTGCATACAGATTTCTCAGGAGGCAGGTAAGGTGGTCTGGTATTCCCATCTCTTTAAGAATTTTCCACAGTTTGTTGTGATCCACACAGTCAAAAGCTTTGGCGTAGTCAATAAAGCAGGAGTAGATGTTTTTCTGGAACTCTCTTGCTTTTTCAGTGATCCAGCAGATGTTGGCAATTTGATCTCTGGTTCCTGTGCCTTTTCTAAATCCAGCTTAAACATCGGAAGTTCTCGGTTCACGTACGTTGAAGCTTGGCTTGGAGAATTTTGAGCATTACTTTGCTAGTGTGTGAGATGAGTGCAATTGTGTGGCAGTCTGAGCATTCTTTGGCATTGCCTTTCTTTGGGATTGGAATGAAAACTGACCTTTTGCAGTTCTGTGGCCACTGCTGAGTTTTCCAAATTTGCTGACTTATTGAGTGCAGCACCTTCACAGCATCATCTTTTAGGATTTGAAATAGCTCAACTGGAATTCCATCACCTCCACTAGCTTTGTTCATGGTGATGCTTCCTAAGGCCCACTTGACTTCGCATTCCAGGATGTCTGGCTCTAGTCCAGTCATCACAGTATCATGGTTATATGGGTCATGAAGATCTTTTTTGTATATCTCTTCTTGTCACCTTTTCTTAATATCTTTTGCTCTTGTTAGGCCCATACCATTTCTGTCCTTTATTGTGCCCATCTTTGCATAAAATGTTCCCTTGGTATCTCTAATTTTCTTGAAGAGATCTCTAGTCTTTCCCATTCTGTTGTTTTCCTCTATTTTTTTGCATTGATCACTGAGGAAAGCTTTCTTATCTCTCCTTACTATTCTTTGGAACTCTGCATTCAGATGCTTATATCTTTCCTTTTCTCCTTTGCCTTTTGCTTCACTTTTCTTGGCTATTTGTAAGGCCTCCTCAGACAACCATTTTTCCTTTTTGCATTTCTTTTTCTTGGGGATGGTCTTGATCATTGCCTCCTGTACAGTGTCACAAACCTCTGTCCATAATTCTTCAGGCACTATGTCTATCAGATCTAATCCCATGAATCTATATATCACTTCCACTGTAAAGGATTATTAGGTCATGCTTAAATGGTCTAGTGGTTTTCCCTACCTTCTTCAATTTAAGTCTGAATTTGGCAATAAGGAGTTCATAATCTGAGCCATAGTCAGCTCCCAGTCTTATTTTTGCTGACTGTTTAGAGTTTCTCCATCTTTGGCTGCAAAGAGTATAATCAATCTGATTTCAGTGTTGACCATCTGGTGATGTCCATGTGTAGAGTCTTCTTTTGTCCTGTTGGAAGAGGGTGTTTGCTATGACCAGGGCATTCTCTTGGCAAAATTCTAGTAGCCTTTGCCCTGCTTCATTTTGTACTACAAGGTCAAATTTTCCTGTTACTCCAGGTATCTCTTGACTTCCTACTTTTGCATTCCCGTCCCCTATGATGAAAGGGACATCTTTTATGGGTGTTAGTTCTGGAAGGTCTTGTGGGTCTTCATAGAACCATTCAACTTCAGCTTCTTCAGCATTACTGTTCGGGGCATAGACTTGGATTACTGTGATATTGAATGGTTTGCCTTAGAAACAAACAGAGATCATTCTGTCATTTTTGAGATTGTACCCAAGTACCGACCCAGGAGAAAGGAGCAATGACCCCACAAGAGACTGACCTAGACTTGCCTGTAAGTGTCCAGGAGTCTCCGGCAGATGCATGGGTTGGCGGTGGCCTGCTGCAAGGTCCAGGACACTGAATGCAGCAGTCCCTGCATGGGGCCTTTTGAAGGAGGTCGCCATTATCTTCATTACTTCCACCATAGTTTGGTCTCAGGTCAAAACTAGGGAGGGAACACAGCCCCGCCCTTCTACAGAAAATTGCATTAAAGACTTACTGAACATGGTCCCACCCATCAGAACAAGACCCAGTTTCCCCCACAGTCAGTCTCTCCCATCAGGAAGCTTCCATAAGCCTCTTATCCTTATCCATCAGAGGGCAGACAGAATGAAAACCACAGTCACAGAAAACTAACCAAACTGGTCACATGGACCACAGCCTTGTCTAACTCAATGAAACTATGAGCCATGCTGTGTAGGGCCACCCAAGACAGACGGGTCATGGTGGAGAGTTCTGACAAAACGTGGTCCACTAGAGAAGGGAATGGCAAACCACTTCATTATTCTTGCCTTGAGAACCCCATGAACAGTATGAAAAGGCAAAAAGATACGACACTGAAAGATGAACTCCCCAGGCCCAATATGCTTCTGGAGGAGTGGAGAAATAACTCCAGAAAGAATGAAGAGACGGAACCAAAGGAAAAACAACGCCAAGTTGTGGATGTGACTGGTGATAGAAGTAAAGTCTGATGCTGTAAAGAGCAATATTGCATAGGAACCTGGAATGTTAGGTCCATGAATCAAAGTTAATTGGAAGTGGGCAAACAGGAGATGGCAAGACTGAACATTGACATGTTAGGAATCAGTGAACTAAAATGGACTGGAATGGGTGAATTTAAGTCAGATGACCATTAATATCTACTACTGTGGGCAAGAATTCCTTAGAAGAAATGGAGTAGCCCTCATAGTCAACAAAAGAGTCCAAAGTGCCAGTTCGCCTCTGATAGACCTTGCCATTTTTTCCTGTGACCTAGCGCCTGAAACCAAAAAAAAATAATTTTCCTAGTTTCTGTTTAGCATCCAAAATTATGGCAATTGTTTTCTTATATTCAGGGGCCAGTGACGTTGGGAGTTTGTGGGTTCTGAGTCTATTTCTGTTCTCCTCTTACCTTTTCTCTCATTGCTTGTTCCCCTGATTGCCTGGTTCTAAGCTTCTTTCCTGCTGCTCAGCAGGGTATGAAGTAACAGATCCTGCGGTCAGTCCCCATCACCACCACTCCCTCCTTAGAAGTTCAGGCTATGATGACTCTTATCAGTCAAGAGAGGTCAGGGCTGAAACACACCTGGGCCAGTCTACAACGCCGCCTGTTTGTAAGTGAGCCGCTCAAAGCCAGCGTTTCTTTAAATTTTCTTGTGAAGGAAGGAGAACGAGGACAGGGCAGGAGTGGGGTTGGCGTTCCTCTCTCCTCGGCTCACTGAAAGGCCTTGTCCTGGTTCTGTGTTGATTAGTGGTGTCCCCCCGCCCCCAGAGTGCCGTGCCAGCCTGCACTTCCTCAGCTAGTTCATGGGCTGTCTGTGAGCCGCCTGAGTCAGGGCCGGTGTCCTTTATTCCCGGACTCCCCTGCAAAGTTGGCCATGTCAGGGAAATGAGAAGTGAGCGTGTGGGCTGGGAGGGACCCTGAGCAGACTGTCTCTGTCTCCTCTGGCACAGCCTCTGTCTGTGAGGTCCGGCTGGAGCGTTCTGGAGGGGTCTTCGGGCCGGAGGGCAGGCAGGCACCTGGCTGGCAGAGCAGACCTCCTTTGCGGGGTGGCAGGATCCACCACCAGCCCAGGAGAGTGAACACAGCTGCTGGGACAGAACAGCCCTGAGGCACCAGCCCACAGAGCTTTGCCTGCTGGGAAGGGAAGCTCTGATCCATATCCCTTTCCCCAGGTGTTGATATGCTTGGAACCCTCCCAAATAAGCAGAGGAATGAAAGATTATAGGGTTTCTCATTTGAACCACTCTTAAGTGTACAGTTTGGGTGGCAGTAAGCCTGTTGACATTGTTGTGCAACCGTTACCACCATCTGTTTCCGAAACTTGGTTCATCATCCCGAACTAGAACTCCTTACTTACTAAACAGTAAATCCCCTCTCTAGCCTCTGGCAACCACCATCCTACTTCCTGTCTTCTACGAATTTGACTCCTCTAGGTACCTCATGTAACAGGAGTCATACAATATTTGTCCTTCTGTGACTGGCTTATTTCACTTAGCAAAATGTCTTTAATACATGTTGTGTCATATGTCAAAATTCCTTTCTTGGACTGAAGAATATTCCATTGTATGTGTAAACTGTGTTTTGTTTATCCTTTCGTCCACCAGTGTATACTTGGGTGGCTTCCACCTTTTGGTAATGCAAACATGCTGCTGTGGACATGGGTGTGCAAATACCTGTCCAAGCGCCTGCTTTCAGTTCTTCTGAGTAAGGGTTGTAAAGCACAGGAGCAGGATGTCTTTGAAGGTCAGTTTCTGATGACTCACCCTTCTCCACTGAAGGCTGGGCTCACAGGCCAAAAGGAAGCTTTACTCATGGCCTAATTTTAGACTCTAATGCAACCACCACTGGTCAGTCGTAACATCAGGCTTCCTTTTGATATTTGATAGGGTTTCACAACGTGTTAAAATTCCAGTTTTGTGTATTACCTTTTATTGACGACACTTGGCTGGCACCTCCCTTGTGATTGTGGAGGCCCCTTGTCACTCAGTTGCGGTGACTGGCCCTTGGCAGTGCACTTCCTCACAGCTGGCTTGTTCCAAGGGTGCAGGCTCTTGTTGACTTCGCCCCTCCTCACCCGAGTTGGGCTGGTCTTCTGGCCTTGTCCCTACCCCTGGCTCCGTCTTGGGACCCAAAACCCTGAGCCCCCACCAGCTGAGAGTATTGAAGTCACTTGTCTTCAACTCCCAGCAGCATGGTGTTATCCCCCAGGTCTGCTGGTTCTCATCATCTTCTTTTTATTTCATCCAGTTTTCTTACACAACATTTAGCATTATTTGAATTATATGTCATTTTTTTCCCTAGGAAAATAAAATACTTTTCTGAAACAGCTTGGCATTTGGAGTTGCCACAGGAAGTGGTCTTCCCCATACCATCTTAGACCAGCCTGAGGGCCCACGGTGTTGGTGAGGTGGACACATCTCAGGATAACAGGCTTTCAGTGGACTCACCTGTCCTGTTGTGGGTCTCTCTACCTCTAGAGACTTATTTGGCCAGTGCCTGTCTGTATTTGCCAGACCAGTTAGGAAGTGGACATGGGAGCACTGGGAGAAGACCTGCTCCCTGCACTTGAGGACCTTTATGGTCTATTAATAGTTAGGCACTTAGAAACCCTGAGGATAAACCAGCCATTTCTGAGGGTCCTGTTTTCTTATCTTTTCCAGTGCTTCAAGTAAATAGAACGCACTGCTGGCCCACAAAGGGAAAGGCCCTCGCTCTTAGCCCTGGGCTTTGTTCTGGACACTGGCTGACTGCTGTACACACAGCCTCCCCTTTTCACCTGAGGACTGCCCTCAGGCCTGTCTCTGTCTCTGCTTGGTATTTCTCAGACCAAGGTTTCTGAATGTACTGATAGGTGATAGCAGCAGATCAGAGTCAGAAAGATCTGGGTTGGGCTGGATCAGGTCGGGAAGGCTTCTCAGAGAGGCACGGAGCCCCAGGTCAGGGTGCTGTCCTGTCAGCCTTAGGGAGGAGGAGGAGGAGGGCTGACGTCGGTTCTCCTGCTCCAGCAGGTGGCCTTGGTATGCACTGAGTACCAGGCGGCCATTCTAGTCCCCTGAGGGTTGCCTTATTTGGCTCTGGTTTTAGGTGCTGGACTTCCCTGGTGGCTCAGACGGTAAAGTGTCTGCCTACAGTGTGGGAGACCTGGATTCAGTCCTTGGGTTGGGAAGATCTCCTGGAGAAGGAAATGGTAACCCACTCGAGTATCCTTGCCTGGAAAATCCCATGGACGGAGAAGCCTGGTAGGCTACAGTCCACGGGGTTGCAGAGTCGGACATGACTGAGTGACTTCACTTAGATGCTGGAGGAAGAAGGGAGGAGTTTGCCTTCAAACAAACAGCAGATAAGATGCTTCTCAGAGGGTCTGAAAGATCTGTGTGTTGAGTGGAAGGGGAGAGCCTTTCACATAGTAACCCAACCTTGAGCGTGATCTCTGGCCTGACCCTGGGAGGAGCCTGCAAATGGATCAGGCAGCTATTCCTGGTGCTGATGTGGAGGACAGGGGCACTTCTCTGCCCTGGGGCAGGCGAGCAGTTCTCTGGCAGAGAGAGGAGGAGAGGAAGCTGTTCACGGGGTGCACAGCCGGACCTGGGAGGGGTGCTGGCATCTCTGCGCAGGCGTCACAGGCTGGATGGGAAGGTGGACGACTGCAGGTGGTCTGGGAGGTCCTGTGACACCCACTGTGGGCTCTCCTGCTGGGTCGGTGCCACAGAGCCCAGGGTGCCCTGGTCTGGCAGTCAGGATGCAGGTCTGTCTCTGGTCGTTGGGTTACAGCCCTTGTGCTGCTGTCCTATTTATTCCCCTGCTAACCAGGTCCCTCTTCTCTCCCAGGCTCCCTGTCCTGCACTCTCTCTAAACTTCCCAGAGTCACACCTCCCCAACCCTGAACTTGGGCTCTGATGCCATGTGGTTGGTTGAGGCCGAAGGAAAAGTGACAGGGAATGAGTAAGAGAGAGTGTGTTTGTGTGTGTGCACACTTGGACCTAAGTTGGGGTGAGAGTAGGACCTGGAATTGCTGGCAGCTCTCCCTCCAGCAGCCTTGCGTCCTGCTGTGGGGCTACCGGAGGTGGGGGCCTGGCTCTGTCCAGCCACTCCCCTCCTTGGGGCTTTGGGCACACCCTCCCTCGGCCTGGACCTATTACACTCTGCACCGTGAAGGACTGGCTGACCTTGTAGGCCCTTGGCTCCCAGAACAGCCTGTAATTGCCTCCTGGCCGCTGGCTTACTTCTGAGGCTTCTTCTCCCCTGAGTCAGGGTGAGCCCCCAACCCCTTCTCTGTACCTGTGTGTAGGCCACCCCTTCAGTCAGTCCTGGGAGGGGTCTCCCTGAGAGTCATTTTAATACGGTAATAACACCAATGAGCATTTATTGAACAGTGACAATGTGCTGGGCACTGTGCTGTATTGCATGTCTAATCTCTTCATTTTCCCTGCAACCCTGTGGGGTATAGATTACTGATGTCACTCTTATTTTACAGCACAGGAAGCTGAGGCTAAGAGAGGTTGTCACCTGCTCAAGGTTACATGGCCAAGTAGATAAGCCTATATTTAAATCCAATTTGATACATCTTATTAAAAATCTCTGTTCTGAAATTCTAATTGTGGTCTCACTAAATTGGAGCAGAGTGTCTGGGAATTGAGACTGGACTGGGGCAGCCCGTATCTGATAGGGAAGTTTCTTCCCGGCTTCTCTGAACTTCCCCATCTCCAGAATCTGATGAGAAACCACTGCCTACTTATCCCACCCCCTACTCCTGTTGAACCTCGGGCTCCTAGGAAGAGACACTGGAACCTCTGGGGCCGCTTTGGAGGGACAGGGGTCTGTGCCGGGGGGGCTGGGTCTGTGCTGGGGGGCTGGGTCTGTGCTGGGGGGGCAGGTCTGTGCTGATGGGGGGACTGGGTCTGTACGGGGACTCTGCTGAAGTGCTGGGAGCAGAAGATCTTGATGTTGGCACTCAAAGCAGTGAATGAGAGGGGAGCCAGGAGAGGTGGTGAGGCACCTGAAGGTGGCCCCTGGCAGATCAGGGGCTCCCCAGGGGCTTGCAAGGCTAGACTGACTGTACCTGCTCCTCAGTGCCCTTTGTGCCAGACTGGGCTCAGGTGGGCTCCTGACTACCTCCTGCCCAAACCTGAAGGAGCGGAAGAGAAGAGGCTGGGGTTGGTTTGGGAAATGCCACCAGCTCCTGTCACTGGAGAGAGGAGTGCAAAAGGAACCTGGAAGTGGGGCTGTTGGGGACCTGGCGTGGGGGTGGGTGTTTCTGGCTCATGGGGCTCAGCCTTAGGAATTGCACCAGCATGAGGACCCTCTGGTCTCCAGGCTCCTTGCGGGGAGGGGTGGTGATCTGATCCAGCTGCTGCTTGCCAGGTTGGCCCAGCAGAAACCCAAGCGTGTGCCTGGGGCTGAGTCAGCAAGGCCTGAGGGAAGTCAGAATTGCACTGAAGGCAAATCTGATGGGTCAAACTCCAGGTCGTAGGGGCCATCAGGCCGGGCTGTGAAGGGAGCAACATCACTGGGACCACGTTAGGGGAGCTGGTCTGTAGGTGGTCTGTAGGTAATCGTGACACTGGGGAAGACATCCGGGACTGAGGCCAGCGCCACCAGGGAACCCCGATCAGTTGATGCCAGCTGCCCCCAGAGAAAGCCCCAGAGCTAGCACAGTGGCAGCAGCGAGAGGAGGTCTAAGCTGTGTTGAACCTGGACAGCCCTCCCTCCTGCCCACAGGACCCCTGCAGTGACATGGAGGAGCAGCAGCTTTGAGTGTGACTTTAGAACTGGACAAGCCTGGATTTGAGAAAAACATAAAATGCAAAAGCAGAGTAAAAGCCCCTACCCCTCCACATTCTGACCTTTGTTTCTTATATTCTTTCAGATATCTGTATGTCTGTGTATGTGTATCCTTTTCATTGTACAAACATAACAAGCGCACTGCTGTATACCTTGCTTTTGTCCTTTGCTTTATTTATTGGCTGGATGGAAGAACCATCTCCTCTTAATGGCTGTTTAGTACTCTAGTCTATGGAATGTATTAGCTTACCTAGTCAGTCTCCAGGTGACAGACATCAAGGTTGTTGCTAGCTTGGGGTTATTTTGATACAGCAGCAATCACAATGTACACACATTTTTGAAAAATGAGACAATTGTTTCTATAGAAAAACCCTAGATACAGATTTTCTGGTTCAAAATTCTATGTAGCACCCATTCTCCCCCCACCCCCATTCTCTTTCCAAGGACTTCTATTCACACTCCTGCAGACAGTGTTTGAGAGTTACAATGACAGTAACAGAACTGTTGTGAGGATTAAATGAGACAATGTGTAAAGCTTTCAGCCAGTGCCTGCCACATCTGGCTGCAGGGCGGGCCTCACCACAAACTGTATCACCTTGTCAAGGCAGGTGCTGCGTGGTGTTTGGTGGTCAGCTTGGGGAAGGGGCGGTGGCAGGAAACAGCGATCTGACAGCTGCTAAGCAGCTGTCACCTCCACTCACACATCCAGGAAACTACCTGATGTGCAGGTGGTGACACCGGGGTGGGGCGTGGCTCCCCCTTCCCAGAGCTGCCGGTCTGGAGAGGGAGGGAGAGTCGAATCCGGCTCCTCGGGTGTGCTAAGTGCTTGAGCTGCACAGGCCTCTGCGGCTCACAGTCGCCTCTGACTGGGTCTCTCTCTCCCCGCCCCTCCCCTGCCCCCAGTGTACGTGGTGGAGCGGGAAAGGAAGACGGAAGACAGCGGGTGTCAGGCGGCTCTGGCCGCCTGCTGGGCTGCTCTCTGCTGCTGCTGCCTCCTGGAAAGCCTGGACTGAGCAGCGGAGCCCTGAGTGCCCCCTGCAGGCCCTCTACCTTCTGTTAATGGAATAAAAAACTAGTGCTGCACAGTTGACAGTTTTTCTTTCATTAAAAATTACCTCATCTACAGACTTCAACATTTTAGCATCTATGATAGGTGTGGAATGGTATCTTGCTATTTTACCTTCCCTGCTTACTAGTGACCTTGAACATAAATATATTTTTGACTTGTCTTTACAAATCTTGTGAATTGCTTGTTAGAGTCTTAGCCCATTTTTTCTACTGGTTTGTCTTCTCTTACTGATTAGTAGGGAAACTTTAAAAATTCCACACACTAATATTTGTCACTTTTATAGGCTTGGAAATATTTTCTGCCCATCTCTTAACCTTTTTATAGTATTTTTATAGTATTTTCTAGTATGACAGTTCCTAAATGTTGTTTATCGATCTTTCCCTCATGCTTTGTGTGTTTTAAGCTTCAATGCAAAGATAAGCCTATATTTTCTTCTAAAACTTTTTTTAACATAGTCTTTAGTCTACCTAAATTGGTTTTTGATCACGGTGTAGGATAGGGTTCTGGTTTTCTATTTTGATAGTTCCAACACCATTCATTGATTAGGTCACCCTTTCCCCATTGATTTAAAATGAGATTTGTTATATACCAAGTTCCCCCCATACAGATGGGCTAGAATGGGGAGTCTGGTGTGATAAGCATCTTCCCTGCCTCCTGAGACATGTATACACACATACCCTTTTTCTTCTTTAGAACTTTCTTGGATATTCTTGGCCTTTTACTCGTTTAATCAGGATTTTAGGATGAGTGTGTCATCCTAAAATCACACACTATCATGGAAAACTACTGTGTTTGACTTTGACTTAGCGTAATTGGGGGGAGAGTTGACATATTTAGAGTGCTGTCTTCCTTTCAGGAACATGATTTCTCTTAATTTTTAAAAAATTATTTATTTATGGCTGAGCTGGGTCTTCGTTGCTGTGCTCGGGCTCTCTCACTGAGGCGGGCGGGGGCCGCTCTGGTTGCTGCGCAGGCTTCTCGTCGCAGCAGCCTCTCCTGTTGCGGAGCACAGGCTTAGGGCACTCGGGCCTCAGCAGTTGCGGTGTGCAGCCTAGCTGCCCTGCAGCATGCAGAATCCTCCCGGACCAGGGATTGCAGACTCTTATCCCCCATACCACCAGGGAAGCCCCTCTTAATCTTTTTTTTTTTTTTTGGTCATCTTTTATGTCCTTAGATAAAATTGTGTAATTTTTTTCACACAGCTTTCCTATATCTTTTGCTGGTTTTAAAATTGGATGTCTTCTCAGGTGCATTGCAGTTTTAATTGCTATTATATATGGACTCTTTTTTTTTTTAATATTACTTTTTTTGGTGAAAATAATTTCTTCACTCTAGTGGGGTCAGATTGGATTTTCAATCCAGTTTTGTCACATCACCTTGGGGGCACTTTAAACTGGGAGGCGCAGTTCTTCAGTCTGCCCCAAGTACACTCCCAGGGAACCACCCTCTGTCCACAAGGACTGACGTTCAGTAGATGTCGAATGTCTGCAGTGTGTCAGGTGATGAGCCACATAGATTGGATCCCATCCCTGCCCCCATGGGGCTTACACTCTAGGGAGGGAGGCAGACATTAAATAATCCCACAGGCATTATTGGCATTCTACTTTACTATGAAGATATGTGTTGCCATGAAAACATATAAACATGGGACAGTCTGGGAAGGTGCTGAAAGAGGAAAAGCTGCTAATAAGCAAAACAGTAGGAAAAGCAGGTGCAAAGGCCCGGTGGCAGGAGAGAACATGCATCATTTGAGAAACTAGAAAAGGAAATTGGTGTGACAGAGAAGAGTGGAATGATGGGAACAGATTTAAAAAAAAAAACAGGCAGAAGCATAACAAGGAGCCCACAGTCCACTTAGGGATTTGGGGGTTTTGTCCTGTGAGCAGTGGGAAGCCATCAAAGGATTGTAAGCAAAGGAATGACATGATCAACTCTGCATTTTTATGAGTTCCGTTTGGTTTCCATGTAGAGAATGGCTTGAGGCACAAACTCACATGGTGATGATGGAGTGACATCAATGTACTTGTGATATTTGGAAGTAAAATTAACAAGACTTGGTGAGGGACTGGCTATGGGGACTGAAGAAACAGGAAATGGGGATGACTCCTGAGATTCTGACTGGAACTAACTGCCTGGTGATGGTATTTGTGGAGGTTGGAAACAAAGGAAAGGAACTGTATTTGGTCAGGAGGGGAAAATCATGCTGGGCTCTGAATGTGTTGGGTTAGACTGAGATGTTAAGGTGCTTATCAGACATTCAAGTAGAGATGGCAGGTAAGCAGCTGTAAATACACCTGGAGCTTGGAGGAGAGGGTGGGCTGGAGATGAAATGTGAGAGGTACTGGCATATTGGTAGTAATTAGAACTGTGGGAGTGAATGAGATCACATCAGGTAGAAATATGGAGGGAAAAGAGAAGGTGGCAATGTAGGGCTGAGCTTTAAGGAAACCTGACTTGTACCGGTAGATGATGAGCCTGCAAAGGAATCAAAGATGGAAAACCAAGAGAATGGGATGCCCTGAAAGCAGAGAAAATTTCTATTAGAGGGGAATGATCAGTAGCATCAAATATTGCTGGGAAGTCAGGTACGAACTCAAAATGTGCACTGGATTTGGCCACACTATTGTCACCGAGGGTGGGCGGACTTCCCTTCAGCTTCTGTTCTGTGAAGGACATCAACAGAGGAGACAAGATTGCTAGGACCGAAAGTACAGGTCCAAAGGAAGGCAAGTGTGCATGGGTATGTGTGTGTGTGTAAGAGATGAGCTCATAGTGCAAAGAACCAGCTGGGCCATGAAAGCTCAAAGACTCTGCTAAACTGGAGAGAACCATACAAAACAAGAAGTTCCAGAAGGGTCAGACACCAAGTAAGGGAGTCAGTTAATGTCACTCAGGTTTTGAGCCTCTGGACAGAGAAGACCCTGCTCTCCAAATGGACTCTGTTGGAGGGTCCAGCACGTAGACTGTCAAGCATGTGACTGTCCGTGCTGGGGAGGTCCTTCTGAACAGCAGCAAGTATAGATCCTTCATAACCACCATTTCAGCCTGATAGTGTTCAGATTTTTCTAGTATAAACTGTTTTATAAGAAACTCTCCAAAAAAAAAAGAAACTCTCCCTGTAACTGCACTGTGGAATAGATACTATGGAACTGCAGTTGAGGCAAGGAGGGGCCGTCCCCTGCCTCTGTCTAGAATCCCAGGGACCTGAGGAATACATCTGAGAACCTTAGTTGTTCTGGATTTTCCAGCACATTTGGCCAAGGGAGATTTGGGCTGAATGGGTTCTCTGCCCTAGAATGTCCTTCCAAGATACTGCCTTGTAAGCAGAATTAATCAGTGTGTAACTGCTGGTTTTCTGAAGATCTGGGTGTAGTATTCCATTGTCTGGAGGTAACAGTTTATATTCATTTACCTATTGAAGGACATTTGGGTTGCTGCCACTTTTAGGTGATTATAAGTTTATGTGCAGGTTTTTGTGTGAACATAAGTTCTCATTTCTCTAAGAAGTATGATCTCTGGCTTAAATGATTAAGTGTGTATTAACTTTAAGAAGCTGCTACTGTTTTTTCAGAGTGGCTATACCATCATGCATCCCCGTCAGCAATGACTGAGGGTTCCAGTTGCCCTCTGTCCTTGTCAGCACTTATTGTCAATGATTTTAATTTTAGCCACTCTGATAGGTGTGTAGTTTTAAATTGAATTTTTTAAATGGCTAATGATGTATGTATTCGCTCGTCTCAAATCCTATTTGGTGACATGTCTGTGGACTTCTCACTTTGGAGTTTTGAGAGTGTTTCTACATTCTAGATACAAGGTTTGTATTGGATGTTATTTCCATATATTTTCTCCCAGTCTGTAGCTTGTCTTTTCGTCTCAACAGTGTCTTCCATAGAGCAAAAGTTTAAATTTTGCTTAAATCCAAACTATCATGCTGTTGTTGTTAGATTTGAGAACTCTTTGCCTAACTCCGGGTCATAAGGAATCTATGTCTTCTTCTAAAAATTTTATAGTTTTACATTTAGATCTATGAGCCATTTGGTGTTAATTTTTACATAAAATGTGAGACTTAAAATGGTTGAAGTTCTTGGGGTTTTGTGTGCCAGTTGTTTAAACATTTGTTTGAAAAGACTGTCCTTTCTGCATAGAATTGCTTTTGCATATCTGTCAAACGCCAGTTGGCCATGTTTATGTGGAGCTATTACTGTCCTCTCTGTGCCATTCATGTGTCAGTTCCTTCTCCTAAACCATAACTGTCTTGACTACTGTAGCTTTATATTAACCTTAAAATAAAGTAGCATTAAGTCCTCCAACTTTATTCTTTTTCCATTTTTTTTGTTATTCTAGTTCTCTTGACTTTCCATACATTTTAGAATCAGTTTATCTATAAAAAATAGTTGGAATTATGATTAGAATTGCATTAAATCTGTAGATTATGAGGCTTGGCGGGTATTTAATGGCACGACTTGTTCCCTCTTGGGCTTCCCTTGTGGCTGAGCTGGTAAAGAATCCGCCTGCAGTGTGGGAGACCTGGGTTCAATCCCTGAGTTGGGAAGATCCCCTGGAGAAGGGAATGGCTACCCACTCCAGTATTCTGGCCTGGAGAATTCCATGGACTCAACAGTCCCTGGGGTTGCAAAGAGGCGGACACAACTGAGCGACTTTCTCTTCACTTGTTCCCTCTTACGTGCCACAACCTCTAATGAAACCAGGCAGCCTGCTCCATTTGCCATGTTGTGATAATTCTAGCTTATGATTGATTGTATTGGTGTCTTTTGAAGCTTTGCAGTAGAGGTGTGTCTACGTCGAATTGGGTAGGAACAGCCATGAAAAGATGACCAGTGTGTTGAGGGGCTTGTGGGCCAGGTCATGCTCTGGGGCAGGTCAGCCACCATCATTCACAACCTTGATCTCTGTCTCCTTCCTGAGCAGGTTGTGAGCAAGACCTGCCAGTCATTAGAGGAATCTCCCTGCCTTGGGGTCTTGAAACCCCTGCCACAGAGTCATAGAACTGTCCTATATTGGGCATGATCTGAATTTATTCTAGATTCTCCTTAATTTCTTCTGCCTGGCACAGCAGCCTTGCTCGTATTTATTTCTTAAAAACCCCCATTAGAAATATATTCATGATGCATCACAATATAATGAATTGCTTCCTCCTGTCTGCTGTAGTAACATCAGCCATGACGTCAGGACTTCTCACACTCTTCCCTTTGACCTTCCCTACATCACACCATGGTTCCTCTAATCCGAGGCAATGGCACACACAGACTTGAAGCAGAATAGCCAGTGCTGAGGGGTCGCTGTGTACGTTCTCAACCTGCGTATTCCTGCCATCACTGTTCTTCAGTCCCCTCCCTAGTCTCTTGGCTGAATTCAGGATTCTAGAACACTGGCTGTTCTGTCTCTTGGTCTCAGGGTATATAAGGTTACTCACTGAAGTCTTCTGCCATCACCCTAGCCAATCATTTGAGTTTCCCTTTGGTCACCTATCTTCTTTTCTCATCAGCGGAAGCAGTAGCTCTTGATTATCTTTCTCAGATTTTTAGGAAAAATAACAAAAAAAAACTAAAAAGATTCATCTAGGTTTTTCATTTTATAAGCTTGGATAGAGCACCCCTCCCCCAAGCTGTTCGGCCCTTGCGTCAGCCTGGGGCATTTCTGTACACGTGCCACCCCTGCCCAATCCTGGGCCTGGGTGCTCACTGTGGCCAAGTTGTCAAGATGAAGCTTGGTGCAGGCTGCCGGGCCAGCACATGTGGTTGTAGAGGCTGCACTGGAACACCTGGCACCTCAGGTTACCTTTTCAAATCATGAAAGATAATGTCTGAAAGCTCAGTGGTAAGGAATCCACCTGCCAATGCAGGAGACGCGGGTTAGACTCCTGGGTCATGAAGATCTCCTGGAGGAGGAAATGGTAACCCACTCCAGTGGGGAATCCTATGGACAGAGGAGCCTAGGGGGCTATAGTCCCCGGAGTCACAGAGTCGGACACAACTGAACATGAATGATACAATCTCACCCCATGGTGAAACCTGGCTGTAAATTGAGATTTCTTTTTTTGACCCATCTTAATGATATTCCCCTTTGTCCACATTACATTTTCACATGGCCTCTTAAGGCAGCAGCTTCCCCTGCTATCTTTCCTTCCCATTGAGGAGCATGCAGGGGCTCCAAGATGTCAAGTGACTTAACCCGAAGTCACCCAGCTACGGCAGAACAGAGCCAGGGCCTCTCAGCTCAGTTCTGTGGGCCCTGGTCCTAACCTCTTCTGTTGGTACAGGGAAGAAAGGAAGCCCTTATTTTTTGTGTGTTGTGTAAGTGGAGTGAGATCCTGTCTCCTCACTTGTAGAACTAACAGCCTGGCCCTACTGACGGGTAGTGAGCACTGCTGGGTCTCCACCGTGTGCACCCAAACTGGCAGCTTCCAGCCCTGCGTCCCATCGGAGGAAGAGGGACAGCACTCGTGTGTTCTCACTCACATGCCCTGTTCAGGCTCCTTAGCAACCTCCTTGCCTTATGCAGCATCTCCATCTGGGAGGTGGGAGGAGGATGGTCCATTCACTTGAGTATTTTATGACTGTGGAGTGTGTATCAGCTCCTTTACCCGATTTCTGTACATTTCCTAGACCGAAAAACAGATTGGAGAAAGCTGTTTCTCTAAATACACTCTTATCCCCAGAAAATTCAGGTCTCTTTGAATAAACAAGACCACTACCTGCTCTGCTGGAATTTGAGGTTTTGAGTTTTGAATTGATCACATTGGATTAGCTTTAATTTTAAGGAGTAAGGAGAAACACCTTCTCTTCAGTATGTTCTTTTTTAATGTGTACATCCTTTGTTGACTGTTCTCTTTCGTGTTATGTTCTCCTGCAGCCCTTAGTGTGTGCATTGTCTTAGCGATAGCCACAGACTCATCACATTCAGGCAGATGCTCACCTGTGTATGTATGAGGGTCTCCTTACTCCCTTTATCTCGAGAAATGGGATGTTTCTAAATATTTCACCCTCTATTCTCTTGAGGGGCCTCAACAACTAAAGTTGTTTGTATTCAGCCTTCCTAGCCCCTGCAACACACACACAGCCCCTAGCTTCTTCCTGGGTTGTCTTTTCCTTCCCTTTTCTCTCTGAGCAGCTGTTCTTCACGTGGACAGCCCATTCCTCTGCTTTGTCATCCTGTGATTTAGTGCTACCTGTACGAATCCCAACCTGAATATGGACTGGTGGGAGGAGCCCCTCCCTGCACACAGACTAAGAATAAGAAAAAAGACTTCGGTGATCTTCTTTCTGTAGGATGTCATCACACTGTGGTTCCCATTTATTATAAGTCCTCCCTCCTTCACTCTGTGTCAGGCCCCAGGCCAAACATTTTACTTTTATGTTTCTGTCACAAAACGTAGGCTCTTAGGCACCATGCCCCTCCCCACTTCGCCGGCCAGAAGGCTGGGGCCTGGGGACGCTGTGACTGTCACTGGTGCAGTGCCCTGCAGAGAGCCTGTGTGTGTGACTGTTGCCCTCAGAGAATAAAGTAACTCAAGTGGTGGGGGCCCAAGGAAAGTCTGAAGTAGATTTCTTCAGGGGGACAGTCCAAGTACCCCTCCCCCCGCATGCCCCCAAGAAGTGCCTTGTTCTGGGCCGAATGGCTGCCAGGAGGGACCCTGGAACTCACTCGTCTCCAGGCTGACTGTTGCTGGGCCAGGGCCATTCTGCTCTGATTCTTTGGGACACGCTGTGGAGGAGGGTGAGGCCTAGATCTTGCTCGCACACAGGCCTTGGATTTCAAGGGAGAATGGGGCAGTGGAGGAGAGGCCTTTCACTTCTCCACAGTCTGTGTTTCGGGTCACCTGCTGGCAGCCTGCTGTCTGATCTGAAGTGAACCTAACCTTGATGTGCAGACAGCACTGGGCCAGGAGCGCTGGGGACAGGCCAGGACCTACCGTCAACTCACCGTGCAACCTCAGCTGCCACCTCCCTTCTGAGCTCAGGATCCTTTTCTTACCAAAAATGACTGCGACGTGATCTCCAAGGCAGTTTCATTTGCAATTCTGGCATCTGGGATGTTCTCAACTGTCCCCGTATCCACAACCACCTCTGTCCCAGTGGCCCCGGCAGGTCTAGCCCAAGTATAGGGTCACAGGAGGTGCTAGCAGTCCAGTCTTACTTACCAGACTGGTGTGAGATGTCCACATGTACTTACCTTTTTGTAGTTTATGAAAAAATTTTACCATCAGGTCTGCTATTCATAGGACTGACTGTGTTGGACAGGGCGAAAGTACAAGCTGGCCTGTGACTGAGCCCAGGGAAGGGGCGGCTGGGGCCCACCCTCCTCTGGGTGCTCTGGCTGAGGCAGGCTGGGGTCCCCTAGACCCCCAGAAGGCTTGGCCATGATGGCTGCTGGGTTTTGTCCAGCAGCTCCTCCTCGGAGGATGGTGGTAGCTGCACCTCTGGAGATCTCGTGACAGGGACCCACACAGTCAGCAGACTCTCACCCTTTCCAGACCAACCCACACCACCACCTGGCACTCAGCGTCTGACAGTGACGCTGGGCTGGCTGACTGCTCAGTGGGGTGGCAGGCAGTAGGTACGTGGGTGGACGGATGAACTGGAGGGCCAGCTCCCAGACTGCGGTGCCTAGTAGGTGTCTTGGGACACTGAGGCGAGGAGACGGACAGAGGCGCAGGAGACACGGTGAAGTGGCGGAAGGAGCAGGGCAGGCAGTGAGGCCCGGGAGGGCAGGTGCTGTCACAGAGCGCGGGAGGACCGAGGCTGTGCCGGTGCTCCAGCCCCACACCCCTCCTGCCTGTGGAGGAAGAGGAAGGAGGAAGCTACGCCTCACCTCTCCTGCTCTTAACCTCCAGACTCCAATGAAAACTACACTCCCGTGACTGCCTCTACTACTCCTGGCCACCCTTCATCCCCTGCGGCACCCGTCCCCCCCAGCGCCTTTACCTGGTGCTCACAGCCTTCAGAGCGGGCGGCAGGGTGGCACTGCCTTTAGGACAGCTCCTCTCCCGGGTGCAGCCCTTGTGCTGAGTAAAAAATGGTCCCACCACACGTGCGCACCCAAGGACAGCTCAAGTGCATCCTCAGCCAGCAGTGTGTCCTCTGGCTTCTCGGAAGGCGCAGGAGCTGTCCTGGGGCCGTCTTGAGATTGTACTTATTCCTCAGATGCATTAAGATTTTTCCCTCTTGGTCTGAGCAGTAGGAGGGCTGTTCGGCATCCTCTGATACCTCGTGGCCTTCTTATGTTGTTCTGGATGCTGGTTTAGAAGATGGGGTGAAGACAGCTCAACACTGACCACAGGCCGCCTACCTCCGGCAGAGCTGTCATCTCCGCCGGGGGCACTCCTGGGTAGGTGCTGGGCTGTGGTGGTCTCAGCAGTCAAGGAGCAGCATGGGGTGCCCACCACTGGTCTGAGCCTGCACAAGCGGCGAAGGTGCAGCTTCCTTAGTTTCTAGACCAAGGAGGCCCCAGACGTCAAAACTCTCTGGGAGGCCCCGGTCTGTTGTATTTGCTTCTCCTTACTACCTTCCTGGGCTGGGACTGCAGGCATAAGAACGAAGGGCCTACTAAGGCTCAATTACCACTTCAAAGTCCTTGATTAATCATTTAAAATGTCTGAGTTGAGCAAATCAAGGTTTCAGATTCCAGGATGGGGCTGACTGAGAACTGGAGCCTTTGGCTAAGACAGTCTCCACTTACATTCCTACCCGGGTCCCTGTGTGGCCTGGAGCCCTGCTTGCCCACTGCCTGCCCAGAACCATGGTTCTGAGTAGCCCATGTGAACACCCACCCCCTGGGTGTACACTGTAGCCCTAGAATTTGGGACTGCTGGTTGGTGTGGCTGGTGGTCCTGGAGAAGACCCCAGGGCTTGGTGAGCAGGCAGCTGGGCCCAGGGGGCTGCATGCCTCCAAGCATCTTGCATCCATCTTCTCTGCTTCCAGCTGAGGCAAGACAGTGGATAAGGATCCTCTGCCAGAGTCTGCTCAGCTCCCCTGGGCCTTTCTGACCTAGGCTGGGCCTCCAAGTCACACACATGCTCACACAACCTTCCCTCTACATCCCCCCAACCCCGACACCACCACTACTCACGCTGTCTTTTGCACCTGCTTTCACGTGGCAACTTTGCCCCTCTGCAGGCCCCACCCCTGGAATGGGGCCGAGGACACTGAAGGTCGGTACCAAAGGGCTGTGTCGGGGCAAGGCAGACAAGCTGGTGAAAGAACCCCTGGATCTGCTCTCCAACTCAGCCATAGTCTTCTGGAAATTGAGAGTCTGTCCAATCCCTTCCCTGGGACCAGGGCACAGGCTGAATAAGGTGGCCTTGACTCCTGGGACACTACACAGCAAATGGGACGGTGAGCCTTTTGGCTGGTGTGTGTGTGTGCCCATCTGTAAAGGCCTGCCTGCATCAGCAGGAGCTGGCGCCCAGGCTGGCCACCAGGGGGCACTGGACTCCTAGGTAGGAGCTCTGTGTGAGCAGCCCCTGCAGACACCAGACCCTCTGCCCCTCACTGGGCACTGACTGCTCCCACTGCACTTTTGATCCCTCTCCATTGTTCCTTCCTTTAAAAGAAAAAAAAAAAATTTTTAAATTTTTGAATAATTGTAGATTTACAGATGAGTCAGAAATAGTACAGTTGCTGTATACTTTTGATCCAGCCTCCCTTAATGTTTAACATCTTACATAACCATGGTCCTGCCACCCCCACCCCCATGCTCAGCTTGCCAGTACAGGCCCGTTGCCAGTAAGGCTCATGTGGCCTGGCTGTGGAAACACCTGCGTTAGAATCCTCTGCGCCCCAGCTCCTGCTGGGTAACCAGTACGGCCCGCGAAGCTGTGGTGTATGTACAGTGCCCTGACTTAAGGTACCCAGGGAGGCTGTCCTGGCTGCCGCACGGCTGCATCCTGACTGCTGAGCTAGGGCAGTATGGGAGCTCCCGGGGGAAAGGGGGGCTCACCACTGCAGGGCAGGGATGGGGACAGCTGGCAGAGGGGCAGAAGCCCCGCGGTGGGGCGGGGCCCTGGGCCCACAGCCCCGCAGCACAGTGCGGCAGCCCCCCAGAAGATTCGGGTATAAAACACGCAGTTTCTGGGCCCACAGTGGGTGCTGTGAGGTCTTCCTCAGAGCTTTCTTCTGCCTGTCATCCCTGCTTTGGTGATGGGGAGAAAAGCAAGGCAAACACTTCACACCTACCTCCAGACCGACTTGACCACACAGACTCGTCCACCCTCCCCATCTTCTCTACAGGCTGGGGGGATAGGTTCTGTCCTCAGCTAATGCAAAGGAAAAAGTCATAATAAGGGCTTTGGAAGACTTGGTGCTCCAGGAAATAACTGACCGGGTTTCTAAGGTAGGTACAGTACTAACTACCCCCATCAAGGCTGATGCAGCCCTTGGGCTTGAAGTTCTGTTTTTTTTTTTTAGCCAGACTGACTATTTCTAACCTCTGTAACCACTGTCTGGGGGTGATCAGCTCAGAGTCTCCACTGCACCAGGCTGTGGAGGACGTCATGTGAAATAAGCCCTGGCTAGGACAAATGTGGACTAGAGGAGGAAGGTGACAGAGGAAGCAAGACGGAGACATCTTTGTTTTCCTGATGAAGCTACCTGTGGGGCAGTGGTTCTGACAGGAGGAAGGGCTGGGAGTGGCCGTGGGGCTGTGAAGGCCCTCAGCACGGAACTGGGGCACGGAGTGAGCACCTCCATAAAGGCAGCTTGAGAGAGACTGCAGGGCCCAGCACCCAGAAGCCCAGCCCTGGGTCCAACAGGCTGCTTATGCAGGGGAGGGAGCCTTTCTGTCCTAGGGGCAGCAGAGCCAGTCCACCGACAAGGAGAATGCAACAAGGGATTAGGTAAGGGAATCCACAGCCAACTGTGCCCTGGGTTTCCTGGTCCAGCGCTACCCATGCAGGATCAGGGGAGGCTGGGAACCTGGGTCGGTCATCTGGGCAGAAATGGCAGGTGGCACCCTGCCTGTGCTTTCCTGCTCTGGTGACCCCAGAGTTGGGTGGGCGCTGGCTGGTGAGAGAGGACGGTCCTGGAGCCCATTCACTACTGTGCTCCTCCTGGTCCCTTTGCTGTCTTAGTTGGGGCCTGGACTCACATTCCTGCTCTGGCTGTTGCTGTGCTTGACCAAGACACCTGACCTCTCTGAGCCTTGAGTTCCTTACCTGTGAAATGGGAACATCCACCACATAGTTACTGTTAGGACTAAATCAGGTCATGTGCCTTATCAGGCTGTCTTCTTCTTGACTAGGCTCCCCTGGTGGTGAGTCTTGTCTCCCAGACCCTGAACAGCTTTTCCTGTGTCGCTGAGTGGGGCCAGATGAGATAAGACCTGTGCCGTGAGAGGAGGGAAAGGGCGATCTCTGGGGAGGGCAGCTGATACAACAGAACTTGGACAAGTTCACACTACCCAGCGTGTTCTAGCTACTACACCAGGCTCCAGAGAGAGGAGCTGCCAAGCGAGGAGGTATAAAAACAGATGCACAAAAATAGAACTGAAAGACGATTGCCCAAGGATTGGTTTAACTTAAAGATTCATGTATTCATGAACTTGCAAAAAAATTTAAGATCCTTACTGCTTTTATAACTCAGTTTGATGATGGTGGCTGTTTTGAGATTTTCTTAAAAGTGTCTGCAGATCCTCTGAGGCCACGGTCAACCATCAGATATTCTAACAAGAAGTGAGGTTGATGTCAGCCACAAGTCAGTTGATGAGTAAAGGGCAGCTGGGGGTCTTTCTTGATCTGGGGATTGTTTAGCACTGATATCTCTTAATAGAGCACTTAGCCCTCACAGGGCTTAAAGTTCCTACCCCATTCAGAGGAAACACAAGAGTACCAAGCTCCGGCCATACCCTCCCACTTGCCCAGGTTTTCATCCTGCCTTCCATTGCTTTGTGCAAAAGTTTAGAGGCTGGAGCACATTCTGCATTGGTCAGGTATGAAAAAAACAAGATTCCTGATTAATCTTTTAAAGCCTAAAGCCCCTTTATAGTTACCCTCTTGCTCTTGGGAGATGGCTTAGGTATATCTGAGGAAGCTCCCCCCGCCCCCAGTTCCCCTGTAAGATTCGGAACAGAGTGCTCCCTGGTTTATAAACCCAGTAGGGTTAGCCAATTCGGGCCAGAGCACAACGGACATTCCTTTCTTAACTCAGGCTGGCATGGTGTGAGGCCACTGTGGAGGTTCCCCTGTGCAGCCCTCCTGCGGGGATGACTGTCCTTAGCAGGACAGGGACAGTCCTAAGCTGCCTTCCCGCGCTCATCACAAGGTCTGCTCAGTGGCTCTGGCTGCTGTCCGGGTGGGAGGTGCTGGCCCTGTAGGGCCTGGGGTTTCCTGTTAAGTTACTGTTAGAGTTCATCCTCACCCTCTGTCCCCTTCCCCCTCCAGTGTACGTGGTGGAAGACCAAAGAAGGGATGACCTGGGCACATCCACCTGCCTCACAGCCTGCTGGACGGCCCTCTGTTGCTGCTGTCTCTGGGACATGCTCACCTGACCAGCCCGGCTCTCCTGTCCTGCCAGCTCTGCCGCCACTGCGCACGAGTGTGCCTGCCCCGCCTCTTCTGATTGCTGAAATCAATGACTAGCTCTGCACAGACATTTCTACCTTCAACACAGTGGGATTCTAGATTAGCAGGGGTTGCTGCTGTTTAATTCAGTGACTTGATCTTTTTAATGTTCAAATCCATTCTTATTGGCCTTTCACAAATGTGCTAAATGACTTTCCTCTTTATTTTTTTGGCCAAAGGCTTAGTTATAAAATATATATTTATAATTTTAAAATTATATTCAAGTTTGATGTAATATACCACTGAATGATTTCTCTGCTCACATCCTGTATGTTTCAATAAATTTGTCTAAGCCTCAACTGTCTCAGTTATTCCAGACAGAATCTAAGCCCTGGATTTCTCAGCCACTGACCAGTATACGAGGAAGCTGATTTACCTGTTCATTCTGGCAGCTCCTAGGAAGGCAGGGCCCAAGGCCAGGTGTCTTCCAGTCGGGTCACGGGGCCCTTGCCAAGAGAGCATTCTCTCCCCAGGCCCACGGAGACAGCCTCGCCAAGGAGCCACACTGGCTTCTTCCCTGAGCCTGGAGCAGGGTGCCCTGGTAACCAAGGCTGCCCCAGGGCCAGACAGACCTGAGTTTTTCTTTTCCTGCTACCCCCTCCGCTGCCACATGAGGAGGAGAGAAGAGAGCTGTCACGATGTGAAATACAAACAAGCCGGTCAGGCCATCCGTCTCAGCTTTGGCCGCAGGGTGGCGCTGGGCCGCCACAGCAGCAAGTCTCATTTTCCTCCAGCGGCCCGTCCTGAGGCACAGCTGACAGCTCTCCCTGCCTAACTGCGCCTGCCCACTTTCCCTCTTCAGTTGCTGACAAATATTTAACTAGTAGTTCTCTTGCTTTAAAAACAAACAAAATATTTAACTACCATCTCTCTCTTTAAAAACAAAAAGCCATGATTTTGTATCGTCACCTGATTTCTGTGGAGTAAACGGTAGGTACCCCCATGGCTGATTTCAAGCTACCAACGTGGTATCTTGAACATGGGAGTCGGGAAGAGAAGGTCAGGCTCACATTGCTAGGTTGTATTTCCACTATCCAGACACAACAAACTGTCAGTCTCAAAAATAGATAATGGTCAAATTTAGTAATTCAGAAAGGACAAGTTCTTAATAATTATTAACCTTACTTTTAATATAATGTAAATTTACAAATTTAGTTTTTAATAATGGCGATTGTTTAACCAACTCAATGGAGCAAACTCCAGGCGACTGGAGAACAGAGGTGCCTGGCATGCTGCAGTCCATAGGGGCTGCAAAGAGTCAGACACGAGGAGACTCTAGGCAGACTGCCACTGAGGTACGACTGTTGTGATCATATATTCAGCTATGCCTGTTCTCCTTTCTTCCTCATCTGCATACTACTGATACATGGAGGCTCAGAAGTTGAGGGGTTTACCTAAAGGAACAGAAACAGAAAAAAGAGGGCAAGGCTTCAGTGCAGAAGGAGCAGGGCCACAGCCCTGGAGAGGCAACAGGGAGGAGTGAGGTGTGGAGACACTCTTTGCCTCTCTGGTCCTCTGTTCTCATCCATCAGCTCAAGAAAAGCAGACTTAGCAGAGTGGGACAGATGTCTTTTATTGGTCTGACCAGCGTGACCAGCAGTAGGCCCCGGAAGAACTCCCCTATCTGTCCTGGCTCCCATCTTCCCTTCCCTGGAGTTCATGATTCAACCACAGGGGAGAAGGGTAGCAGGCAAAGCCAGGATAAAACATAGAAGGATGAGATTTGAAAAGGGCTCCAGGCCATGCATAAAACATAAGGTTACTAGACCATCCAGATAAAATGTCCCTCAGGCAGAGCAGTTTCCCTACACAGGCTCCTCGCCAAGAATGGCAGGGATCAGAAAGAAGAGGTTCCTGAGAGGCTGCCTACTGTGCCCTTCGCGCCATCAGCATCTCCCGGATATTGTCCTCAGCTTCCTTCACACTCCGCTCCAGATAGGATTTTTTCTGCTGCAATATGAGAAGGAAACAAGGGTTAGGATCAGGGTGAATGTGCCAAGCTGACAGATGCTGCTTTTATGGCCAAGGGTTATGGCTTCTCTGTGACTAGTGACTTCCAGGAGCCTGCTGTCTGTTGAGAGCCAGGTGTACACAGCTGCCCCAGAGCATCCCCCCACCCCGACGCCTGGGCACCAGGGAGGGTGTCGCTCAGTTCCGGAAGCAGAAGTGCTCTGTGGGAAGCAACAGCACTCTTCCCCAGAAGGAAGCAGACTCTAAAAACAGGCGTTGTGGTACATGAAGTTACACCAGACAGACAAAGGCCAGGAAATTCCAGGACAAAGCTCTGGCCCCATAACAGACTGTCTCTCAAGGTTTTCCACAGCCCAGGCCAGGCGCCTGTAGCTGTCGCTGCAGCAGAGCGGACAGTGTGCCCTCCACTCTGTCCAGAGCGACGGGAGACAGGCTGCCTCGCGGACTGAGAAGCTGTATCACACGGCTTACCGAGGCAGATGAGTCAGGATGAAATCTGCTTTTCTAATGAAACCACTGCCTGCCAGGAATCCAGGACAATGACACACGGAGTAAAACAGACCTTCTGGAAGTTTACCTCCTACCCCATCTGGGTCCTAAATTAAAAATCTCAACTTAGACAAAGAACTTCACTTTCAGGAGCCACATCTGGACCAGGATTACGAAAGATTAGTCAAAGGAAATGATGTCTGTAGGTTATTTGCCCTGTGGTCACCCCAGAAGTATGGTGGCTTCACCACTGGTCCCTGCCCTGTGGACACACTTGTGGCTCCGTTCCCACTTAACAGACATGACATGAAGTCTCCCTTTCTGGGGAATGCTCAAAATAATCCCCTGCCAGGGCGCATGGGATGGAGCCACACTAGAGTCAGAAGTGCAGAGCCCTAGCCCAGTGCCCCTCCCTCACCCCAGCAGCTGGGGGTTTTGACTGCTGAAGTGCCCAGATGACCCGGGGAAGCCAGGCAAGGGCGGCGGCGGAGGGCAGGTAAGCAGCCTGGTCTCAGGCCTTGCTTGGGGACTGATCCCCAACCTCTGAAGCAGAAAAATGAAATGAGGGCTTCTACTGCCCAAGGCCTTCACCATGAAACCTCTCTGGTGCCCCTTCTGCATACCCCTGCCTCTAACTTCTCCCACTCTCTGTCCAAACATTTACTAAATGATACACTGGAAAGTACAGTTTCCTTTAGGTGCTGTGTGCTGAGGCATCCACAATTTTAAATATAGCTGATTCAAAGTGCTGTGCCAATTTCCACTGCATGGCAAAAGGACTCAGTACACACATATATGTTCTCTTTCATATTCCCTCCACCATGTCCCTCACAGGGCATGGAACACAGTTCCCTGCTCTACACAGCAGGACCCCACCATTTATCCATCCTATGTGTAACAGTCTGCATCTGCTAATCCCACAAATCTTTATCTTCACAGTTCTTATGTGAACTTCTGGTTCCTGTTTGTCTCCGAACTTCAAATTTCTTGAAGGCCAGGAAGAGCCCTGTCTCTTTGCCCATCTCCCATCCCTTCAACTTGCACTCAATTCCTTACAAAAGAACAAGAGCTCCACAAAAACTCCTAGTGACCACGGTGATTCTATGGCCACAAGTGTGTGTTACTGCCAAGAAAATTTGGTACACCACTAAACCTGGTACAGTCCTATCACTGTGATATCAGAGTGGGAACTTAAACTTCCTCTGATAAACAATCATTAGATTTACTTGTGGTGAGTAAAAAAGGCAAACACTAGTAACTTCTGACACACCACTGAAGAATGCACATGTACCAGGTGTTGCACAGCAGCTAGAGAGTGAGTGCAATGTGCCACCTGGGCACCTTTTGGGTCCCAGCCCGGTAAGGAATCCAAGGAAGAGGAGAGGGGAGCAAGTGCGGTTCTAGCCCTGCAGTTCAGCCAGAGCTCAGGATCCAGGTGTGCTGCATTTCATGTCCACCCACTTGCTGCCCCAGCAAGCAAAACCATCAAACTGGAATATCAGCAAGAGCCTTTCTTCCTACAGCCCCAGCCTCTGGACAATCAAATCCACGTTGTAACTCTCAGCTTTAAAATTCTTTATTCTGCCACATCTCTTCCTTCCATTTTCCACTTCCAGTTTCATTACTTTTTCGTGATTTTTACTACTGCATATCCTAAAGTCTTCAAGTTTCAAAATAATGTAAAATGAACTTGTCTATCTTCAGTTTAAACAGACTTACTGGACATTAAATAATTTTTTTTTCATCCCAACAGATGGGGCATCTCTAGCATAGTCCTGCTTTCCAACTGTATTTCAGTTGCCTCATTCTCAAACATACCTAAGCCCAGAAGACCCTCACAGTCAAACCTGTACCAAAGCACAGGATATGGGTTGAATTGTCTCAGGAAAAGACATGATGAAGTCCTGACGCCTGGTATGTGTCAATGTGACCTTATTCGGAAACAGGGTCTTTGCAGATGTAACCAAGTTAAGATGAGGGCACACTAAGACTAAGGGACACACCCAGGGGAAATGTCATGCAGAGAGCGGGAGGATGCATCTCCAAGAAAAGGAAGGCCGAGGATGGCCCACAACCACCGTCAGCTAGACAGCAGGAAGGAGTCTTCCCTAAACCCTTCACATGGAGCGTGGCCCTGCAACACCTTGATTTTGGACTTTTACCTTCCAGAACTGCAAAAAAAAAAATAATAAATTTCTGTTGTTTAAGACCACCCAGTTTCTGGTAACTTGTTATGCGGCCCTATCCCAGAGACAGAGTTTATCCCAAGGTTCTTTTGGACCCATACCTTTCACCCACACCGAATCATAGAGGCTTAGGTAAGGATCCCTAAAAGTGAGAATGCTGGAGTTGTACTTACCTCAGAAATAATTGTTGTAGAATTGACCTAAATACAAATGAGACCATCAGAGAGAATGGAGAAAATTAAGGAACCAATGATTAAGTTAAACCTTCTCTTCCTTAAATCTCCACAGTTTAAAACCATTAGTCAAACCAGAAACCGTGTGGACCTGGCTCTTCCCCATTCCTGTAAGTAACTCCATTCTTGCAACTCAAGGCAAAAACTTCAGTGTCATCCTTGAATTTTCTTTCTTTCACACCTGACAGCCAATCAAACAACAAATCCTGCTAGTGCTATCTCAAAATATCTCCAGACTCTGACCTTAATCAAGAGCTTCCTAAGTGGTCTCCTTTCTTCTATCCTTGACCACCCCCTTCAGTTTCTTCACAGTGGCCAGAGTCATCTTTCAAAGGCCTCCCATCTCTCTCAAGAGGCAAAAGCCTTTCAAAAAGCCATGTACAGTCCTGCTCTAAGCTGACTCTCTGACCTCCCTTCCCGTGTCTCCCTCTCTCACTTCGGCTCCAGCCCACTGGCCTCCAAGCTGTCCCACCAATCCACCAGCCATGCTCCTGCCTGTCCTTTGCCTGTGGTTCTGTGTAGGGACTCTCTTCCCCAGATATCCACAGTACTTGTTCCTTCAGGTCTTTCTCAAATGTCACCTATGGGAAAGGCCTTCATGATCACATGTAGCTCCATACTCTAGTCTCCTCACTCCTTAGCACCTATCCACCTGAAGGGGTGTATGTGTATGTCTGTCTTCCCTATGAGAAGACATGGTTCCTGACGGCAAGACACTGCTCATGACAGAGTCCCAGTGTCTAGAAGAATGGCTGGTTTATAACAGGAACTCAGTAGTTGAATAAGTGCATTTATCACGGGAAATGAGGCCTTTCTGATTTCCTTGTATGCACACTCCATTTTAGTTTCCCTCCCAATCTGCATGAAAGAGGACTACCCACCAGAGGAAGCAACGGCAGAAAATGACCATTCTCCTTCAAGGTGGTTTTCAGTTTCTGGCATTGCCCTCTAACCTCTGCCTCTAGAAATGCACAGGTTTAAAACTCAGACCTCACTGATGCTGACGCGGACATCAAAACCTTGCTCCCATGAACAGGCCCTACGTATGGGTCAAAGCCCTTATGCTTTAACTGGTCAACTTGTGAAACCATAATACAAACCATCCCCAGTTCCCGCATCCTGGAGTCAGAAATCGTTGAGAAAGGCTCCATGTGATATCAGTGTCAAGGCTGCTGTGCACGACAAGGGGATAATGACTGCTGTGGAAACTCTAGGAGGCATTTTCAACCCCCACCTTCCATCCCGAGTCCTGGGAAGGTATCCGCTGGCCTCACTGCAGCACCTTTCTGCCTTACTGAGCACTCCCTCAGAACACTTTCCATAGGAAATTCTCTAGTGGCATCAAACCACAGGGCTCTGGGCACAACAACATTCTTGTGGGCCTTGTCCTGACGCAAAATTCTGAGATTTCCTGTGGGGCTCACCACGGCCAGGGAAATGACATTGTTGGCCTTCTTGCTCATCAGCGTGAAGTTCTTCTTTCAGAATAAGGACTTGGAGTTTCATTCTCATCCTCTCACCAAGGAAAGAGGCTCAAGTCCCCTAGAACTTTTCTGACATGACACAATCTCTCAAATAGACTCCTGAGGTAATGCATCTTGTGACATTATCTCTACAGACTTTTCTTAGGAACACTGTTTTCCTCTCTTTCTCAAAATTAATGCTTTTCCTGTCTTACCTTGGGGTATAGAAAAGTTTTTTCCTCTCTCCCGTTTTATTTTCCAACTTATCAAATGAGGATTTAGACAATACCAAATTAAAAACTCAAGAGCTTCAATGATTCTCCTGTTCTCTCAGTTCGTGGAAGAATAAAATGGTCAGAGGGGGCCGGATGCCCATAATGGGGAAATTTAACAAGAGGCCAGCATCTGAGGCTGAGGAGGCATGTTTTGGCAGATGGGGTAAAATGTGAGGAGGGCAGGGAAACAAGAGGAAGAAGAGAAAAACAAGGCAACGCAAGGGCACAATGAGAGAAGTCAGAAAGGGAAATGAGACCGGGATGGCCAGAGCTCTGAAAGTGCAAGTGCAAGAGTCTGCGTGGGTGAGGAGCACCAGAGGCAGAAAGGGCAGGCCAAACCTGACCAGGAACTTGAAGATAAGAGACAAGTGATCCAAGGACACACGTCCACTTATGAACTCATCTGGGTTTATCTACTTCACCATAAGGAAACAACTGGGCTGCAAGGTAACTGCTGAACTTCGTATGGCTGGGAGATGAGCTTAAAGAAAGCAATTTTAGGTGTGGAACAAGAGAATAAAGAGAAACCTAAGAAAGGGTTACTGTCTCCTTATCTTTTAGAAACTGCTTTCAAGACACCTTTCAGAAGTTCCTCTGCTGAAAGACAGGAACAAAAGACTTGGATCAGTTGAGCAATGACCTTTTTTTTCTCCCAGATGTTCTTCTACTTCCTAAAGAGATTCTAACACAGCTACCATATGAAGCCAGACTCCCATATCCCACCTATGATCATATGGCTCAATCTACCCAAGGCAAAACAAAACTCTGCTCTACTAAAGTTCCTTAGAGCAGAGTTATACCAGGGTGGAGGCAGGAGGAGGAAAGGGGTCATATTTCCTCCAAATAATGACGTTCATTAGCATTTTAGTCCACCTAAAGTTTGTGATCTCTACCTACTATTACTCTCCCTACCACATCAGTTTCATTTAAGTCTCAGAGAAAGACCAGTACATGAGACAATACGAGCAACAAAGAAAACAAGCTCACAAGTTAAGCGAAGAGCAAGGTCGGGTACCTGTTCCAATGCACGTGGCAGATATCAGGCTTTAACCAAAGAATTATTACGTTCACAGGCACCAACCTTAAAGGGGTAAGATAAGACAATAATCATGTTAAGAGGTATATAGCTAATGGAGGTAGGGAACTTGGCTCAAAGAGTATTAAAGGGAGAAGGAATCCAATCACTAACTTAAATACCTAAAACAACAGCTCTTGAAGTACGGTCCCCTGACCAGCAGCACCATTAACACCTGGGAACTTATTAGAAATCCACTTTCTTAGGTCCCAACCCAGACCTACTGAATCAGCACCTCTAGAGATGGAGCCTGGCAATCTGTTTTCACAAGCCCTCCAGGTGCTTCTGTTGCACACTGAAGTTTGAGAACCCTCCTTCAAAAATGGACTTCAGCAAACTCCTTCAATAAAGGGCCAGAGAGTAAATATTTTAGGCTTTGTGGAACTACTGCCATCACAGCTACTCAACTCTGCCACTGTAGTGCAAAATGCAACATAAAAAATGTGTAAACAGGACTTCCCAGGGGCCCAGTGGTTAAGAATCCCTGGGCCGGGAAGATCCCACAGGCTGATGGGCAATCAAGCCAGTGCGCCACAACTACGGAAGCCCACAAACTCCAGAGCTGGTGCTCCCAGCAAGAGAAGCCACCACAATGAGAAGCCCATGCACCGCAACTAGAGTAGTTGCCACTCATCACAACTAGAGAAAGTCTGAGCACAGCAACAAAGACCCAGCACAGCCAAAAAGAAAAAAATTTTAATGTGTAAACAGATGGGCTAGCTGTGTTCTAAAAACACAAAAACAAGAAGCCAGCCAGATCTAGCCAGCAAGGTTTGCCAACTTCTCTTCTTTCAAAAAAGAGGGAGCCTTACAAGGTAGAACTGAATCCAGCAAGCAGAGATTTTAACTTTCAATGAAAGCTGCCTAATAAAAGCATAAATTTCCATCCATCCACCCTTCCATTCATTCATCAAGTTTACTGCCAAACCATCTTCTCTTTTTTCCTCCAAAACCCCTGGTCCTTGAAGTCTGTGGCATCATAGTGCGCCATCCTCTTCTCCCCTCCTTGCTGCTGCAATCTACCAGTAGTCTGGGTGCGGCCCCCCATTCATCGATGGTTCACCGTCTCCCTCTCCACCACAGCTGCACCGCTCAGGGTGACTTCAACAAGAGTGGAGATGATCCATTCAACACTATGCCCTTCTCTCCCCTCACAGTTTTTACTTTCCCCCTCCTGAGTCACCCAGCCCATAGTCATACCCCAGAGATACTGACACCAGTAACTGTACCTCCTCCAGAATTTCAATTTCACCACCACCACTTCATATTTTTCCAGGTCATTTTGATCTGATAACTCTCCCTCCAGCACTTCTTCAACCTCATCACTCAACAAGTTTTTCATTATGCACTCTGCTTCCAGGACTTTCTCCCCTCCCACCCAGCTCAGCGTCCACAGTCCACCATTTATATTTATTCCCCTTCTAAACTTCCTTTTGCTCCCTCTCTCCCTCTGTTGCACTTTCCTAGCAACATACTAACAACCCAAGCTAATCCAACCATCCATCCACTCCACATTTGTACCTGACTAGCTGAACGTAGCTGGAGAAAAACAGGAAACTGTGCTACACAGTTTCACTTAAATTCAAGACCATGAATTTCAGACACTCACCAGTGTCCAGAAGCTCTATTAAAGTTCCTTAACGTATTAACTTCTTTGCTCTCCCAAATAACTATTTCATGCCCTCCTGTCTCCTCAGATTTCCTATACTCTCTCTTCCTCTCTCATTCCCAGCTCAGAGGAAACAGAAGCAATCTGAGGAGAATTATCTCTTTGTCACTACCAAATCCACCACCTGACCTACACCTATACATATACTCTCTTTTTTCTCCATGTTAAAATGGACAGAGTGTCTCTGTTTTTATAAAAACACAATTCCACTTGGCCGTTGAATCCATCCCCTTTTCAAAATTTTCACTCCCAGTTATCCTTTTTCTCTCTTCTTAATCTTCAACTTCTCTTTCTCTGCAAGGTAACTATTGGTAAGGCAGATCACACACACAACACACATCCACACTTTTCTTGACCTCACATTCCCCTGTAAGTACTGTCTCCTTTCTCTCCTCTCCATCTTGCAAAACCTCCTGGACTAACTGTTCAGCAGCTGCCATCATTTCCTCACCTCCCATTATCTCTTCAAACCTCTCCAATCACACTTCCCATATACTCTATCGAACTGACTGAAGTCCAGGTCACCGATGATCTCTATGTTACCCAAAGCAGTGGTTACTTTCTGTTCTCTTCTTACTCAACCTGTTCATTCTTACTCAACAGCATTCAACACAATTCTTGAAATAACTTCCTTTCTTAGCTTTCACGATACCACACTCCTATCTTTCTCCTACATTACTGGCTACTCCTTCTAAGTTCTCTTTTGCTGACTACTTCTCTGCTCAACTTCAAAATGTTGGTATTTTCTGGGAAGCTGTCCTTAACTTCTCTTCTCTTCATCACTCTCTCTTAGAAACCCTCATCTACTCTCAGCTTTAAAGATCATTATGACTCCCAAATCTGTATCCCCAACCCAGACTCCCCTTAATTCCAGATTTACATGTCAAATTGCTTATAAAACATATCTTCCTGGTTGTCAAACCCAAAATTAACATGTCTAAAATAAGCACAATTGATTTATACATTCAATTGCTCAATTTAAAAACCAGAGAAACAAAAAAATACAGAAGCCACTCCTAATTCTTCTCTTTTCCTTGAACCCCAAAATCCCCCCTTTCATCCACCCATCAGTCTTAACTTACTTCCAAAGATATCCCCAAACCATCCTCTTCTTTCTATCCAGCACCATTGCTACCATCCTAGCCGCCTCTATCATCCTCGCCTGGATGTTTGTCATGGATATTTTAACAAGTAAATCAGGGTTACTTTCTGCTCAAAACCCTTGAATGTCTTCAAATAAGATCTGAACTCTTCAACCCAGGAAATAATGCCCTGCATCAACTGGTCCAAGCTAACCACTCCAACCTTGGTACAACTCTTTCCTTTTCTCACTTGCTTAAACAATTCTAAATGTTTTCTAACAAGACATTTGTATCATCTGTGCCCTCCACCTAGAATGTTCTTCTTTTGGATACTTTTAAGTGGCTGGCTGTTTCCTCTCATGCAGACCTCACCTGAAATTTCCTCTTTTCTGAGAGGCCTGACCAACAGCTCTCTAAAATATCACTATACTACGTATTTTCTTGCTTATATTGTCTTCTTGCTTATACTGTCATTGTCTATATCTGAATATGATTTTCATAAAAGCAGGGATCTTCTCTGATGTGATTAAACCTTCATCCTCAGTACTAAGAAGTGACACATAATTTAACCAACATTTACTGGGCACTCAATACATGCTACGCCTGAAGAGCACTGGGATTAGAGCAGTGAACAAGTCACACACTTATTCACAGATTACACTGTTGCAGGACATACAGACATGTAATTACCATTGCAACAAGGGCTCTGAGGGAAAAGCACAGTGTCTAAGAGAGGAAGGGGCTTCCCTGATGGCTCAGCAGTGAAGAATCTGCCTGCAAAGCAGGAGATGTTGAGTTCGATTCCTGGCTTGGGAAGATCCCCTGAAGGAGGAAATTAGTAACCCACTCCAGTATTTTCTGGGAAATCCCATGGACAAAGGAGCTTGGCGGACTATGGTCCAAAGGGTCGCAAAGATTTGGACATGACTGAGTGTCTGAGCGTGTTAATACAGGAAACACCTGGTATAATCAAGGAAATCACAGAAGCACTTTTGAATAAGCTATGAAGGATGAATAGAAATTAAGTGGAGAGGTTAGCAGGGGGAGAGAGCAATTCCAGGCAAATGGAGCAGCATGTGCAAAGGTCGAATGAAGCAAGACATATCTGAACTAAATGAGAGCAAGTGAGGTTGAAGTACTGAAGGGGGAGGGAGGGACAGATAATACAGAAGGATGAGGCTGGTGAGGTTGAGTCAGATCACAGAGGGTCAGAAGTCATATTAAAGATCTTAAAGATGATGAAAAGCCACTGGGTCTTTTTTTTTTTTTTCTTTTCAATTATTTTTATTAGTTGGAGGCTAATTACTTTGCAACATTGCAGTGGGTTTTGTCATACATTGACATGAATCAGCCATGGAGTTACGTGTATTCCCCATCCCGATTCCCCCCCCCCGCTTCCCCTGAGTCCTCCCAGTGCACCTGGCCCGAGCACCTGTCTCATGCATCCCACCTGGGCTGGTGATCTGTTTCACCATAGATAATATACATGCTGTTCTCTCGAAACATCCCACCCTCGCCTTCTCCCACAGAGTCCAAAAGTCTGTTCTGTACATCTGTGTCTCTTTTTCTGTTTTGCATATAGGGTTATCATTACCATCTTTCTAAATTCCACATATATGTGTTAGTATGCTGTAATGATCTTTATCTTTCTGGCTTACGGCTTACTTCACTCTGTATAATGGGCTCCAGTTTCATCCATCTCATTAGAACTGATTCAAATGAATTCTTTTTAACGGCTGAGTAATATTCCATGGTGTATATAAGCCACTGGGTCTTAAGCCAGAGTGACAAAAATCAAATTTCCACTGGAAACAAAAACTACTCTGGCTGCAACACAGAGAATGAGCTAGAGCTAGAGCTAGGCTTCCTGCAGAAAGCCTGGTGAGTAATGAAAGGGTAATAGATGTATCCATGATATTGATCCCTTTAGTCCCTGGAGTAGCCAAAGGGCCCCCCACCTCCCCTGGGCAGTTGCCTCCACCTTGAGCACCCTCTGTCCACGTATCCCAGTGAACTATGCAAATACTGTTCTCTAGGTGCTGTGATGTGAAAAGGGTTGGGAAGCACTCGGTTAGAGAATACAAGTGTGAATGCTGAGAAACCTATTAGGAAGCCATTGTAATAATCTTAGAAAGAGATGACAGTATCTTAGTGGTGGCAATGGAACTAGAGAAGCACAGATTTAAGAAACATTTAAGAGAAAAAGCTATCAGAGGACTTCACCATAACCTTCATTATTAATCAGAAGTGGGGGGGGGGGGTGTCAAGAATACTTCCCAAGGGGATCAGGTTTGGAAGGAAAGATAGTAAGTTTGGTTTTAGACATGTTGAGTTTAAGGTTACTTGTGAAACATCTAAGTGAGATGTGAAAAGAAAACTAGATTGCATCCCGGAAGTTCACAGAAGTCTGGGCTAGAGATACAAGTTTACATATAGTACTTGAAGCCATGAGAATGATTGGAATTCTTAGAGAAAGAATTCAGAATAAAAGGACTTAGCCTTATAGGAAGTCAACATTTAGGAAGAATGAAAGGAAGAAGCGGAACCAGCAAGTAACTAAAAAGGAGGGGCACTGTTTCACAAAAACCGAGAGAAGAGTGGTTCAGGAAAAAAGGATAAGATGATTAGAAATCACTGGATGTGTTCCAGTAGGAACCACGACAACACATCAGAAATGTTGAGGGCAGTGGGGGGGAGCGCGCCATCAAGTGGCCTTGGAATATCTTCTAACTTTAAAACGTCTAGGAAATTTCCTGGCAGTCCAGTGGTTAGGACTCCTCGCTCTCACTGCTGAGGGCCCGGATACAATCCCTGGCCGAGGAACTAAGACCCCACAAGCCAAGCAGCACAGCCAAAAAAACTGAAAATAAAAATTAAAAGTCTATAGCTCTTTGAGACCTGACCCTAAAACTTCATGAAGGGAAACCACCGGATATTTTAATTGTCACAGATGAGCCCCAAGAGTACACTAAGTGTCAGGACAAATTAATTTTACCTCTTAACCTCAAAGGAGACACTGGGCTTCACACAGGTCTAACACAAGAGTGGTAGAGTATCAGTATACTCTACACCCAAGGAAATTATTAGAAGGGCTGAATTGCTATATTCAGGAAATAAATACACAAAGAAAATATCCCTCAGAGATCACGCAATGCCACAACTGAGAACTGTGTGTTGTACAAATCTCCTAACAGTATATTAAACATGGTAAATATTTGATTCAGGGCCTGCAGGAAAGAGATCAGAAAAAGGATGGGCAAAGACAACTACCAATATCACAACCCTGGGGTCTCTGATTCCTTTCTAAAATAAATAAACCAAAAAGCCCTAAAAATTAGAGCCCAACTAGAACATTATTCTAAGTTTCATCATATTTGAGAAATAAATGTACACAGTACATAAGTCTCATGAAAACAAGTTTTACAAAAGGAAATTTTCTAATATGCATTAGTTTCTTCTGCTTTTTCAGGGTCAGAAAGCCTGACCTATCAACAGGACAATCGATACTCTACAAGTCTTCCAAATGAGCAAATAAAACAAGTTTTACTATTTCAGTTTGTCTTTAGTTTGCCCTCTTACAAGAAGAGCAAAAGGATCAAATCAGCAGTGTTTACAATGGAGTTTGGCCTGTAGGCATGGTAAAGGGGTAGGTGAACAAAGGTGTGCCCTCTGAGAGCGGAAGTGAGGGCAACACCTTGCATTCTTAGAAGTGGAGGTGTAACTGACTCACCCGTGGTGGCAAGACTAACATGCAAATATGTGTGGCAAAAGCCAGAAGTCGGTCTGATTCTACTCTTTGCTTCAAGCAAGTTAAGAATTTATATTTTCTTACAACTCAACAACAAAAGGTACACAACCCAGTTAAAAAACAAGCAAGGGACCCTCGAGTAGACATTTCTCCAAGGAAGATATATTAGTGGCCAATTAGCACAGGAAAAGATGTTCAACATCATTACTCACTGGGGAAACGCAAACAAAATCACAATGTGATACTATTTTACACCCACTAATATGGTTACAATCAAAAATGGAAAATAAGCGTTAATGAAGACACACAGAAATCAGAACCCTCATATATGATGGTGGGAAATGTAAAATGATGCAGCTGCTATGGAAAACAGTTTAGTAGCTACTCAAGAAACTGAAAAGACAAAATTATGGTAAGACCCAGCAATTCTACTCCCAGGTGTATATCCAAGAAAGAAAAAGGAAGACAGGTGTAGTACCAGAAACTTGTGACTGTTAGCAGCATTACTCCTAATAGCCCAAAAGTAGGAACCACCCAAATGTCCATCAGTTGATAAGAAGATAAACTAAATGTGGTATATCCATATAATTGAATATTATTCAGCATAAAAGGAAAGAAGTACTGATACATGTTATAACACAGATGAACTCTGAAAACACTAAGCTAAGGAAAGCAGCCAGAGTCAGAAAGCCACATACTGTGTGATCCATTTATATGAACATCCAGAACAGGCAAATCTACAGAGACAGAAAATAAATGAATGATTACCAGGTGCTGGGGGAAGGGGAAATGGGAAGCAAATGCTTAATGATTAACGGGTTTCTTCTGGGAGGTGATGAACATGTTCTAGAATTAGACAGTAGTAAGGCTGTGTTTAAAAACAGGCATGGCAATGCAAGTTCCGAATGAATTATTTTCAGAGCAAATTAGTCTTTGCTCCACCCAGAGGCTGACAGTAACACATACACAAACCAGGCAGGATAAAATAAACTGATGTATTAATTTCTGAAAATTAATGTTATCAGCAGAAGCATTAACATTTCATGAGTTTATAAGGTACTCTGGGAGAGACTATGGACAAACAAAGGCAAGGAAACTTCTATGTGATCACAATATTACTTTCCAATCGAGTAACATATTTATACAACTAAAAAAATAGAGATACGGCAACCGGAAACCCATAAAAGGACCAGGAGACAGTGAAAACAAGTAAGAGCTCAAAGCCACTAAAGCACAGATGCATGACTCATGGGCACCTCCTCTGCTGATTTGCACAGGTCATCAGAGGGCAGAACCAGAGAACTACAAACTCACTCTAACACCAAAGGGTTATTTTATGAAGCTTTTAAAAAACCTCAGCTTTGTTTTTACTCAGAAAGAGAAAAGGGAAACTGATAGTTACACCTGTTCATATCACTGCTCTCTAACTCTGAGCTAACCCTCTAGGTCAGACAAGCAGCCCAAGGCCTTGGCTCATTGCTCTGAGGGCACTGAGAGGTCAGGTCACATTGCCCAGTGACACTTCTCCATCAGGCTGATAAAGGGGCTCGTATCATGATGAAATCACTCCACAGACCAGACGTCGCAGCTGCCACTTGTCCCAACTCCACACCCACCCAAGTTACCATGGAACTGGTACAAACAGACAGGAGTTGAACATGCTATTAGCTCTGATCTAAGTAGCTGACATAAGACCAATTAAATTTATAACGACACTGGAGTAATAAAGAGCACTTGGCACACTTCTCTTTGCAAACATGATTCAAGGGGTGGTTTTTCTTTTGCCCTTCCTTCAATTTCCAGACACAAGGCCACTTAGAAGCCACTTTATCTCTTTACTCAAAGAGTTGGTGTTTAGGGGTTTATAATTTTATAATAAAAGGACCACTAATATTAGAGGACCCAGCTACTGGAAGTATCCAACCATGGCATAGGAATCCTCATTTCTTTCAGAGTAAAAGTGGTTAGAAATTAGAATCGGGAATCCTGGGTTCCCATTATGATCTGCGCTTCCTTTTCCATCAATTCTGATTCTGGCTCTGTGAAGGACATGTGATCTCCATTTCTGAAACACTGGCAGAAGCCAGCTAGTTTCAGCCAAGTCACTCAGTCGTGTCTGACTTTTGCAACCCCAAAGACTGCAGCACGCCAGGCTTCCCTGTCCATCACCAACTCCCAGAACCTACTCAAACTCATGTCCATTGCATCGGTGATGCCATCCAACCATCTCATCCTTTGTCATCCCCTTCTCCTCCCACCTTCAATCCCGCCCAGCTATTTTAGGAGATGGCTTCACCACAGAATCCATGGCCATTAGGAAGTGACAGCAGGAGATCTCACCAATCTGTTGGCACTCGCATCCTTGAGCCCACTGACTAACCTTAACAATGTCTGTATTTATGCTACATGTGAAAGGAGTCATTGGGTCCCTTGACCACATTTACATGTATATACTAAAGCTATCAACAATGGATCCTCTGAATAAAATACAGAAAGTTACATGTCCTTATAGAATACCCTACAGTAAACTGAATAAATTACATATATTTACTAGTGTGAAGAGAACTCAAAAAAAGGTAAGTTACTTAAAGACATGAACAATATAATGTCATTTGTTGATTACAGGATGTTATGAAACATGGCTTGGAAAGTTATACCTAACAGCTCATAGCAGTTTCTCCTAGTTAGTGGGAATGAAACTAATGTAGAGCCAGGAGGCAAGTTACAAAGCAGACTTCAATTTCATTAGTATGGTTTTATTTTTGTAAAAAAACAAACAAAAATAAACAAATATCACAGTATACTAACATTTGTTAGCTCTGAGTGATGAGTGCACAGGTGTTTGTCGTGTTAGTTTCGTACATTTGTGTACCTTTATTTTCTTCCCAATTAAAAGGGAACTTTTATCTTAGAAGCATGTTGTGGCAAAATGCTCCATCAGTAAATAGTTACTAAGCATCCACCATATGAAGTAACAAAACCTTGCATTTACCAAGTAGCTAATGTGTGCCAGCCACCAAGTGACTTGTATATATCATGTTATGAGGTAGGTACTTCCTGTAAGAAGGAAGAAGTGCTGATTCTCTTCACCTCCAGTTTTCACCAGCTAGCCATCCTGGCCGCCTCAATCTACTCTCAGGAAGACTTCTGACTGGTGTGTTTAGAAAAAGGAACTATGGCTTGGCCCCTGCCACTCTGCCAGGATCTGCCTGCTTGCAGAAGGTACACATCTTCCTCATAAACTTGACAGATATGCTCTCCCTGCCTCTGCAGAGAGAGACCTGTGCTTGTCCCAAACTTCCAGAGATTTGCTGGGTAACTTAACTCTGGATCAGTATTAGAAATCATTATTACTGCTGCACACCTAAGACACATCCTTCAACCTAATCTTCACCAGTAATAACGGTAAAATATATTTTAAATTTTCATATCAATATGCCCAACTTTCAGTTGATTCCATACAGGAAATAAGAGGGTTATTTACTGTCCTTATCCCATCAACCCTGCTGTTGTTGCTATTTTATAGAAAAGTATATTCAGGCTTAGAGACACTAAGTAATTTACCCAAGGTGATAGTATGTGGCAGAGTTAGAGTTCAAATTCATATTCACTGATTCCAGAGTTCATCTTATTATGTCAAGGCATTATGCTGTGCTTATCAGAGCCAAGAAAAGCAGTGCCAATTACTTGCTAAGAATTTCTAAGAGGAACTCAAAAAATATTCTAAAGGTTGAAGTATTTTTTAATATACATGGAAAGAGGGTAGGAAACTGCACATTTGTATATGCATATGTGTTGAGTGTATATAAGCAACAGTGAAAGTACTATATTATAAAATCCTTTTAGGGAACTTTTAACCTTCAAAACTAGTAGGCATGTTTGCTTCCACCCATGTAAGCACACTCCTCCCTCAAATCTTACCCAAGAAACCACAGATACATATAGGCAGTGGTTCTAATCTCCTGTGCTTTAAATGAACTATGTTGCAACACTCCCTGCTGTAGTCCCCCAGAGAATACGGTCAGCTCTGAGATTAACTAGATGTCGGTCTCTACATTCTGCAATCTCTCCCCAGAGAAAGCAAACTGTCCCTCAACAGACCAGGCCTGCCCAGCTCCAGGTCAGTGCTAATGGGAGAAGGCCACAACGCCCCAGAAACTCAGGTCCAACCGGGCTGACAGCGTCTGCTGCAGCACAAGACCAGGGGCCCGCAGAGCCCCCTGACCATGGAGGAAGCCGGTCTCACCACTGCAGTCTGGCCCCTTCACAGCAGAGACTTGCCCACGTGGGTGTTCACTCAGTTCTCTGAATTCACACTGCACACTGTCCACACCTCTGCACAGAGCTTTTACATCCTGCTGCAGCGCCCTTGGCTCAGTACATGAACCTTGTCTATACCTCCTGTAAGTAAGCTACCTTTTCTCCTTGGTTGATTTAATCCAGTTCCATGACTTTAAACACCACCTATAAACTGACAATTTATAGACAATTCCCAATTTTATTTCACTAGCCTGGAGTTCCAGATTCCTATTTCCAACTGTCTACTCAACATTTCTACTTGGGTGTCTAACAGTATCTCAAAGGTTAACAAGGCCCAAAACAAACTTTCAATTTGCTTTTAAAATTACTTTTGAAACTTGAAAATTGACTAAGAAATACTGATCTGTGAATTATCAACAGCATATATGTTCCCATAAACATGTGGAATCTCTGTGGAGCCCATCACACATGGAGTACTGTGTGGAAACCACAGTGAATGAACAGCATTGCACTTGGAATAACTACTCGCCCAGAACAAGGAGAACTTAACGTGAGTATAAACCATACTGATTTCATTCATTTTAGCCTTCACTTCTTTCCCTTAGGCCTTTCCAGCTTCATTTCTCACTTTAACTCTCCATTCTACCACTCTACTTTCAGACTTCTGGTCATAGCATTTTTTTGCTTTGAAATGCTGACTCCCCTGACCCAATCCTAGGTATTAATAACAAAGTTCTAACTGATCTTCAAGGCCCAGCTAAAATGCCTCCTTCTCTCATGAACCCAATCCAGATCTCTACAACAGGTGATGAGTGATATATGTGGAAGGAAGGAGGTATGATTCTTTTATAACAGGTTCAGAACTTTCAGTCTCTCTTTCATCCCTACACTCAGTTGTTTTGGCTCTACCTTAGAATATATCCAGATTCTGATCATCTCCACTGCCACCACCATGGTCTAAGCCACCATCAATCTCTCACCCAGACATAATGCAACAGCCTCCTGACAAGTCTCCTTGCTCCCACACTTACTCTCCATAATCCATTCTCACCAAAGCATCCAAAATGGTGAGATTTAAAATGTAAATGTAAATCAGATAATATCATTCCTCTGGTTCAAAATCCTCCCCAAACTCCCAACTTCAGACCGTAATACAAAATCCTTAATATGGCCTACAAAGCCCTATATAATCTATTCCCTGATACCTCTCTGATTTCATCTCCTGCTATTCTTGCTCACTCAGCTCAGCTGACATGTCCTCCTTGCTGTTTCCACCACTCATCAAATATGCTCTTTACCTCCAGGGTTTTCATACTCACTGTTCCCTCTTCTTGGAACCCTCTTCTCCGAGATGTACACATACATTACTCCCGAGATGTACACATACTTTTACTCCCTTCAGGTCTCTTTGCTCAAAAATCACCTTATCAGAGAAACCCTCCCTGTCAGCACTACGTAAGACAGCTTATATATATCTCACCATTCTCTATCTCTTTATTCTGTGTTGTTTTTCTTTCTAACATTTATCAATTATTTATTATCTGTCCCCTCACTCCCATTTTCCAGAAAATAAGTTCCATGCCATCAGGGCCTTTGCTAATTATGTCTTCTTTGCCTATAATAGTGCCTGGCACACAGTATTACAATAGACTGTAGGTTCCTTGATGTATAAAAATAAGAACAAAAAACCTCCACAGTGAGTCAAAACACCAAAGTACACTGTATAATCAAGACACCCAGCAAATATTTAATGACACATTTTTTTTTACATGCATACACTTCTTCTGGCCTACTTATTACTGGCCAGAGCCTTATCTCATGAATCTTAGAATTGTCTACCCAGGTGGCACTAGGGGTAAAGAATCTGTCTGCCAATGCAGGAGACAAAAGAGATGCAAGTTTGCTCCCTGGGTCTGGAAGATCGCCTGGAGGAGGAAATGACAACCCACTTTAGCATTTTTGCCTAGAAAATCTCACAGACAGAGGAACCTGGCAGGCTACAATCCATGGGGTCACAAAGAGGTGGATGTGACTGAGTGTACACACAGTCCAAAGGAAGGAAAAATCCATTGTAGGTGGGAAATTCAAACCCTGATATTGAAAGCATCAACACTTAAAAATTAAGGCAGCTGACATTTTACAATTAATTTCAAAACTTGATCCATTTTAAGGATCAACTCTAGTACCAGAAGCTCCTCTTCCTCTTATGTTTTCCATCACCATCTACCTTTTATTTCCCTCTCATGCCTTCTCTAAAGAGAAAGACACTAAAGAGAAAGCCTGCCTTAATGAAGGATCTGAATTTGAACCTCAAATATCCAGAAGTGCAAAGTGATTTTTTTTCACAAGTTTCTGGAGCTGATTAAACGTGACCATAAATGATATCAATCTTGAGCTACTTGTAAAGGTTTTAAGTACTGCCATACATGTCATTCCACATGAATCACAAGACTTCATCATCAACTATATAGCACAGATAGTGCTGAAGACAATGCTCTAAACTATATCTCTAAGACCTTTTAGTTCAGTTAAAATGATTGTGTGTTTCATTAAATTAGGCAGTAAGGCAGGTTGGTGACTTAAGAAATGCCTAAAAGGAAGAAGCACTCCAAAAGCTTGCAGTGTCCAACCACTCAGATTTCAAAGCTTTAGGTAAATATCAGGATCTTCATTAAAAACAGGCTTTCCCAAGATACTCCTTAGCGAGAATCTCTAATAAAAGCAATCCATTCTTTCTTTGGCAGTAAAGTGGCCAGATTCAGACCAAAACAAAACACACATACAAAAAAAAAAAAACAGAAGAATCACACAAAGGGATTTTTGGATAGGACTTCAGACATAAAAATCAATAAGCAACTTCAGAATATAAAAATCAATAAATGCCCAGGTGAGTCAACAAAGAATGTGGAACACCAGAAATATAACTGCAAATCTGCTTCCAGTTTTCACACACTCTACTGCTGGTAAATGCATAACAGGGGACAGGAAAGACATTTAACTCACTCCTTCAGTCATCATCAATTCCTGGGTGGGGGAAGACCCCTTACAGAAGGGACAGGCTACCCAACTCCAGTATTCTTGGGCTTCCCTTTTGGCTCAGCTGGTAAAGAATCCACCTGCAATGCGGGAGACCTGGGTTTGATCCCTGGGTTGGGAAGATCCCCTGGAGAAGGGAATGGCTGCCCACTCCAGTATTCTGGCCTGGAGAATTCCATGGACTGTATAGTCCATGGAGTCGCAAAGAGTCAGACACAACTGAGCGACGTTCACTTCAGTGATCTTCAATAGCTTTACTAACAAGTACTAGATTGCTTTCATTCCAATCCCAAAGAAAGGCAATGCCAAAGAATGCTCAAACTATCACACAATTGCACTCATCTCACACGCTAGTAAAGTAATGTTCAAAATTCTTCAAGCCAGACTTCAGCAATACATGAACTGTGAACTTCCAGATGTTCAAGCTGGTTTTAGAAAAGGCAGAGGAACCAGAGATCAAATTGCCAACATCCACTGGATCATCAAAAAAGCAAGACAGTTCCAGAAAAACATCTATTTCTGCTTTATTGACTATACCAAAGCCTTTGACTGTGTGGATCACAATAAACTGTGGAAAACTCTGAAAGAGATGGGAATACCAGACCACCTGACCTGCCTCTTGATAAACCTGTAAGCAGGTCAGGAAGCAACAGTTAGAACTGGACATGGAACAACAGACTGGTTCCAAATAGGAAAAGGAGTACATCAAGGCTCTATATGGTCACCCTACAACTTATATGCAGAGTACATCATGAGAAAGGCTGGGCTTAAAGGAAACACAAGCTGGAATCAAGACTGCTGGGAGAAGTATCAATAAACTCAGATATGCAGATGACACCACCCTTATGGCAGAAAGTGAAGAAGAACTAAAGAGCCTCTTGATGAAAGTGTAAGAGGAGAGTGAAAAAGTTGGCTTAAAGCTCAACATTCAGAAAACTAAGATCATGGCATCCAGTCCCATCACTTCATGGCAAATAGATGGGGAAACAGTGGAAACAGTGGCTGACTTTATTTTTCGGGGCTCCAAAATCACTGCAGATGGTGATTGCAGCAATGAAATGAAAAGACGCTTACTCCTTGGAAGGAAAGTTATGACCAACCTAGACAGCATATTGAAAAGCAGAGACATTACTTTGTCAACAAAGGTCCGTCTAGTCAAGGCTATGGTTTTTCCAGTAGTCATGTATGGATGTGAGAGTTGGACTATAAAGAAAACTGAGCACTGAAGAATTGATGCTTTTGAACTGTGGTGCTGGAGAAGACTCTTGAAGGTCCCTTGGACTGCAAGGAGACCCAACCAGTCCATCCTAAAGGAGATCAGTCCTGGGTGTTCATTGGTGGGACTGATGTTGAAGCTGAAACTCCAATACTTTGGCCACCTGATGTGAAGAGCTGACTCATTTGAAAAGACCCTGATGCTGGGACAGATTGAAGGCAGGAGGAGAAGGGGACAACAGAGGATGAGATGGTTGGATGGCATCACCGACTCAATGGACATGAGTTTGGGTGAACTCCGGGTGTTGGTGATGGACAGGGAGGCCTGGTGTACTCCGATTCATGGGGTTGCAAAGAGTCGGACACAACTGAGTGACTGAACTGAACTGACTGACTATATTGCTATCTCCACTTTACAGAAAGTTATTTCTATTACTAGAAAGAAGTTAAGGTGAAGAAAGATCAAGAGCCAAATCCACAGAAAGGTTTATGTTGGCAATGTGAGTTAAAATTATCAACACATGCAATGTACTGAAGTCACATATGTGGTTAATTTTAAACAACCTGACTCTCTGGGAACACTGAGTTAGTGTAGTAGAGAGTACTATATAGATGTCTATCCTTACAATATCCATTTCTAATCACCATCTTCTCCACCTCACCCTCTCTAACAGGCTAACTGCACATTTCCACTGTCAAAAACCACATTAAAGTTATGCAAAAAACCACAATCACTTGGTTAATCTCAAGCATAACCACTGATGAGAACATGCTCTTTGAGTCCCCCAGCTCCGGCTCTCCACTATAAGTGGATGTGCATATGTGAGCCCTATGGGGTTTGGGCAAAGAGAGAGCTCAAACAATGTACTTGTCAGCACTTCAAACAAAAAACCCATTCAACGAGAAGGGCACCATGTTACTTTTGCCCTTTCTCCTTAGGAACTAAATTAAACAGATTACAGACAGTGGCAAGAGCTGGTCTTATAACAGCCTCCCCCTTATTTGTTATTTTTAGCAATTTAGTCCGACAACGCCCGACAACTAAACATGCCTAGAATAGCTAAAGGGAGGGGGGATTATCAGATACTACCAGCAAAACACTAGTCATCACTTCCTCCAACCCTAAGAAAGAATCATTTTCCATGTCTTTATAGCATCACACAACATTTGAGCTTTTAGTCTCATACAAAAACAGAGCACGTATAAAACATCAGTGGAAACTGATAATGCTTCCTGACATGAAGTATTGTTCCACCCTCATGTGTTTTCTTAAAAACAAAAGCAAAATAAACTGTTTTATACAAAAGTTAGGAGTTTAATGCATGTGTGTCCATTTTGGAAAAATACCCTCACAAGATAATTACCTATCGAAAAGAACAGCCTCATGAATAATGATGGAATTCAAATATTTTTATTATCCTGGTGGCAAATGAGAGATTTGTTTGAAACAAGACAAAGTGAGATGGGAGAAAATCCTCTAATTAATCATAATTAGCAAGACAGCATCAACCATAGACACTACTTTTAAAAGAAATAATGGAGTAAAAATGCTTTGAAAAATGAATAAAATGGTAAAAATAAAAATAGTAAAGTCCTAAGCAGTATAACTATCTGTATCAGCAGATTAACTAAAATTCATTAAAACACACTTTATAAAATTTGCCACTTATAAAAAAAAAGTCCACATACACTCAAGGAATTTAATAATTTTTCAACATTTTCTGAATATTTTTGCCACTATTCTAAGTATCATGTATTTTACATGATCACTAAAAGATAAAACACTACAAATGATAACATTCCTTGAGAATGCTACTTTATGAATGTGGTGTTAATAAGCTATTACACAGCTCTATCCAAAAGTATCTCTAGAACAGGTGATACCTAATGTAAACTACCTTTAAGCCATCACACACACAATCTCTGTGATTTCAATAACTTAAGCAACTACTGCAAAGATCAAAGGAGATGCTGTCACGTCGTACTACATTTTAGCTGGCCAAGCTGTAGACAGACAACTAATTATATTTACCTGCAAATATATGATTACAATTAACTTTTTAAAATTAAGATAATGATCTGAATAGAAAGGAAACTGGGTTTTTTGTTCTGGTCTGTCTCCCTCCATCTTTTCATTTTAAGGGGGCACTTTTGCTTCTAAACTGGCAATTTAGAAAAAGAACAAGGTTCTAACAATAAATGTAATAGAAGTGACCCTAGATATCTTCTAGTCCAACCTTCTTTTACAGATGAGGACACCAAGGGTTAGAATACAGCAAGGGCTAGAATCCAGAACTCATAACTCAACAGAAGGTATTTAACTGAGAATTGAGTATTTAAATTAGGAATTTAGAGTAATGAATGCTCTACTACAAGTCTATTTGACTTTGAGATCTCTATTTATGGTTCAAAGATCAGTTTGGATCTTGTTTTTTTTGAGTTAACATACACAGTGTGCTCATTAATACAGGTGTGGCCTGTCCACATTAAGTAATGAACAACTCATTTCTTCTGGCCAGCATCCATTACTTTAGATTAAAGGAGACCCATCATATAAAGACTGATGAGAGTAAGAATCTAGTATGTGCTGTGTGTGAAAAGTCACTTTAGCCACATCTGACTCTTTGCAACCCTATGGACTATAGCCTCCCACACTCCTTTGTCCATGGGATTTTCCAGGCAAGAATAATGGAGTGGGTTGCCATGGCCTCCTCTAGGGGATCTTCTCAACCCAGGGATCAAACCTGCATCTCATGTCTCCTGTATTGGCAGGCGGGTTCTTTACCACTACTGCCACCTGGAAAGCCCCAAAAATCTAGTACAAAGAAAAGTATACTGACCAACTTCACCTTACCATCAAGTTACAAGAGCAAGGAGACATGCAAATAACAGAAAACAAAATTCAAATTCTAACTCATCAAAAGAAATAATTCATTAGGCAGCCTGAAAATGAATGGAGGAACTCAGGCACGGGAGGGAGGAGGCTAAGGACAAATATCTATGGTTAGACAAAGAAAAGTACAGACCATATAAAGCATACAGCAGCAAAGGCTGAGGTCAACAACCCTCTAAAGCATTCAAAGGAAGAGTCTGGTGTGGTGTGGACAAGTGTTCCACCCTGGGAATGTATCCTAGAAGAAAACAATAACTGAATCAAGATGCAAAAAGCTGAATTCTGGACTAACTGGAATGTAAAACTTTTTAAAAATCTTAATCACAAAATGAAGACACAGCAATGAATAGATCAAACCAAAGGAGTATGTGTATAAAATATCGGTAATACGCACTTCACAGACAAACAAGAAATGGTCAATAAAGGGCAAATCTATCTGGACTGGTTACATCTGAAGTTCTTACCAGAACTGAAATACTTGTACTGAGGAAATGAAATATACCACGGACAGTTTACATTTGGGCAAATATTAGCACTTGAATCATATCACATATATATTGACCAAGATACTGATAATATTGATAATAACCAAAAAATACTCAACCAGAAAAAGGAAAAGATTCACTCTTCTCTGAAAGCCACAGAGGAGGATCACATAGCTACATTAAGCTACATGTCCTAAAACACATATATTTCACTATAACTCTAGCCTTCCAACCATCAGGCCCTTTTAGACTTAAGTCTTAAGTAACTAAAAACTATTTTAAAACAAACATTCATTTTTATGTATGCTGAGAATGCAAATGAACTCTACAAAGACATAAGTATTCATCAGATACACAGATGATACTACCCTTATGGCAGAAAGCGAAGAACTAGAGAACCTCTTGATGAAAGTGTAAGAGGAAAGTGAAAAGGCTGGCTTAAAAACTCAACATTCAAAAAATGAAGATCGTGGCATCCAGTCCCATCATTTCATGGCAAATAGATGGGGAAACAGTGGAAACAGTGACAGACTTTTTTTGGGCTCCAAAATCACTGCAGATGGTGACTGCAGCCATGAAATTAAAAGATGCTTGCTCCTTGGAAGAAAAGCTATGACCAACCTAGACAGCATATGAAAAAGCAGAGACATTACTTTGCCAACAAAGGTCCATCTAGTCAAAGCTATGGTTTTTCCAGTAGTCATGTATGGATGTGAGAGTTGGACTATAAAGAAAGCTGAGTGCCAAAGAACTGATGCTTTTGAACTGTGGTATTGGCGAAGACTCATGAGAGTCCCTTGGACTGCAAAGAGATCCAACCAGTCCATCCTAAAGGAAATCAGTCCTGAATATTCATTGGAAGGACTGATGCTGAAGCTGAAACTCCAATCCTTTGGTCACCTGATGCAAAGAACTGAATTGTTTGAAAAAACCCCGATGCCAGGCAAGACTGAAGGCAGGAAGATAAGGGGACGACAGAGGATGAGATGGCTGGATGGCATCACTGAATTGATGAACATGAATTTGAGCAGGTTCCGGGAGTTGGTGATGGACAGGGAAGCCTTGCATGCTGCAGTCCATGGGGTCGCAAAGAATCAGACACGACTGAGTGACTGAACTGAACTGATTCATATCTGAAATCCCAACATACGGAACAATAAGAGAAGCTTCCCCAAGACTCCCAAATTCAAATAAACATAGAAAAGAGATTATTTACTAAACTTGTAATTACTTCTTTTTTTAATTTTAAAGACACCAGACATGCCTAGCTATCTAGTTACTACTGAAGGTGGGTAATCACCAAGCTAACTTTTAGAGCAGAGACATTTTATATTTCACTTCTCTCCAGATACTCAAACTCTCCTGGGACAGAGTAGGAGATGTCTCTGGAAAACACATCTCCTCAGCAAGAGGCTAAAGAGATAAACTACGCAAATATTTTATGAAAACATCTTGTCTTCTTAAGGGTAAAAATGAGCTGTCTGCATGTACCCCAATGTTCACTGCAGCACTACTTAAAACAGTCAGGACATGGAAGCAACTTAAGATGTCCATCGACAAATGAATGATGGTGGTACATATATTCAAAGGAATATTAGCCATAAAAAAGAACAAATCTGAGGATGAACCTAGAGCCTGTAATGCACAGTGAACTAAGTCAAAAAGAAAAAGACAAATATCATATATTAATGTATATATATATGGAATCTAGAAAAATGGTACTGATCAATTTATTTGGGGGGTTGCAATAGAGATGCAGACATACAGAACAGACTTGTGGACATAGTGGGGGAAGGAGAGGGTGGGATGAATTGACAGAGTTAGCACTGAATCAAATATATTACCATATGTAAAACCACCAGTGGGAACTTGCTGTATGATGCAGGGAGCTCAACCAAGTCTTCTGTAACAACCAAGACCAGTGGGATAGGATGTCGGTGGGAAGGAGGTTCAAGAGGCAGGGGACATATGTATACCAATGGCTGATTCATGTTGACATATGGCAGAAACCAACACAACACTGTAAGGCTATCACCCTCCAATTAAAAATTTTAAAAATGAGTTGTCTGGAAAGATAAATTGTGGCACAACTATATAATGGACTACATATAGCAATGAAAATGAACAAATCACAATCTCAACATGAACGTATCGAATAGTTCACAGACACAATGTTGAGGGAAAGAAGAAAAGCAAAAAATATGGAGATTGATTTTGTTCATATAAAGTTCAAAAACTTTTGAGGGGTACCTATAGAGGTAGTAAAACTTTTTATAAAAGAAAATAAGTATCCAAAAGTTAGAGTTACCTGGGGGAGGGGGAGAACAGGCAAGAATGGAAGCAGGTGGCACTCTGGTGTCCTGTCAATGTTTGATTTCTTGACTTGGATGATTGTTACAGGTGACTTCTTTATCATTACTGATTACACTACATGAATTTTAACACATATTTCTGTAAATGCTGTATTTCACTACAAAATAAATAAATGACGAATTTTTTAATGGATTCTAAACTTTGAGGTATGCAAGCAGATGAACCACTGGGTATAATTCTTGTTTAATATATGTAAAACATTCTGCCACTGGCTTTGCTCTCACCTGCCCTTCTCTCCTCATTGAAAACACAGATAAGAATCAGTGCTTAACATACAGTAGTGTCCACCTGACATCACCTCCAAAGAGGGTGTCCCATCATACACACAAAGGTACCAGTCCAAAAGTGAAGGGCAAAAGCTAGGCATCCATCCAAGTGCCTACCAGTCACCACCCATGCTGTGGAAAAAATGATCCTTCTTAGGCAGAGTGAAATATCCTTCATCATGGGAACTACTCCAAAACATTTTCTCATCAGAGTCTCAGAACTCAGCCAACTGCAGAGTGTCACAGGCACCTCCTATCCACTTCTCTTGCCACTAGTCTTCCTATTTGTTTCAGGAACTATAATCTGACCATAATAGCCATTTTTATGGAAGAGTCAGGAGTTTCACAGTTTCTCAGACTTTACTTATAGCATGGGCTAGAGAGCTATTTCACAACTCTGGGATCGAAACATTCTGCGTCAGAAGTGGTATTATGCAGGGCAGAATGTCTTAATTTCCTTATTCTTATTTTTATTGTGTCATTGCTGAGCTAACCCGGGTGGTGGAAGGGTGGGAACCACGTCAGAGAAAGAGAGGAAGGAAAGTGGTCAACCAATATTTGCATATGCCTAAAATACAAGGCGAATTTTAGACTTTAGGCAGATGAGCCTGAAGCAGTAATTCAATGAGAGAGAGCACAGGAGAATGACAGTCAAAATGTATTCAAACACATCAATGAAAGCTAACAGTTACCTCAAGTATTCCAAATACTTGAGAGTCAAAAGGCAAAAGGAGTCAAAAATTCAGCTCTAGCTCATCTAAATGCTGAATCTAAGTTTTTGCAACTGTAAAAGTTCACAAGTAATTGTTTGTTTTTTTTTACTCCCCAAAAGTGAGCAAAAATATAGGATATATTTTTTACTCTTTAGAAGATACGTATCTCTTCAATCCATCAATAGGGTTTTAGGTCAACTTTAACTAAAACTGAAATTAAAAAAAAAAAACAACAACTCGGGTCTTCCCTGGTGGTCCAGTGGTTAGGAGTCCACCTGCCAGTGCAGGGGACACAGGTTCAATCCCTGGTTCAGGAAGATCCCATATGCTGCAAGGCAACTAAGCTGTGGACCACAACTACTGAGCCCACGCCCCCAATAAGCCACCATAATGAGAAGGCCCCGCACTGCAACTGTCCAGTAGCCCCTACTCACTGCAACTAGAAAAAGCCCTCAAGCAGCAACAAATACCCAGAGCAGCCATAAAAAAAAAAAGAAAATTTTTAAAAACTTGTACTTTCCCGGAGAAGGGAATGGCAATCCACTCCAGGATTGACCCAAACCAAAAACCTTACTTCATAAGGGATGAAAGGTGCTAATCGAAGCAGCCTGGCCTTAGTCTGCAGAGTTATTGTATAAATTATGCCTCCTCAACTTAATAGTAAGGTATCTGAGGGTACAAATTAACAACAATAATGATAATTATGTTGGACTGGCAAGAAATACTAACGCTCAAAAGAACAGACTATATTTGAAAGGCAGAGTAATAACTGGAAGACCTTCGGAAAAACTATTTAGAGCTCTGAATCTGTATCAAGCTTCCCAAGTAATAGGAAGTAATATTTGTAATGACTTCAACTCATAATAGTTTATATGCTCAAATCCTCACATTGTGCTATGAAACTAGAAAAATTAGAACAAGGGGAAAGCACTTAATACTGAGGAATCAGAAAATGCTTCTCAGAAGTAGCCCTAAACTAAGATCTTAAGGGTTAACACAGTTGGTAGGAGGAAGAGGAAGTTCCCAGGCAGAGAGAAATACTCTTTTTATAGTTGTTAAGCATTTCAAATACCAACAAGCGAGCTAATCTATTCTATCATCTGACAGATATCAGAATACTCTTAACAGTATTTGAGAGACTCCATGAAAGGAAACTTTTGGAAAATGAATTTCCTGATATTCACCAGAGCTAAATAGTATGCTAAAATCATCATCTGTGGCAATTTTACCTTGGCATAGTTACCTTTTAACTATGAAAGTTAACATATCCTTGTTACAATTTATCCAACACAGAGGTTATAAGAAAAAAACAATTACAGCCACACCCCATCTAATTTTCTTAGGGTAACTAGTGTTAATTTAACACACATACTTACAACAAATCATATTCAATGTTCATATACAGATCTTGGCTTTTGTTTTCATAAAAAGAGACTATTTACACAATACTTTGCCACTTATTCATCAGGACAATGTTTAGATATATCTACCAACAATTGCAAAAACACATTTTCTTTTTTTTTTTCGTACTCTACATGAAATAATTTTGTTCAGTTTTTTTTTAAGGTATTTTTGTTTGGAAAACTCAACCTAGAAGAGTTGGGCTGACAAAAACGATAAAGTAGGAAATAATAAAAACCTAATTACTACAAGGTAAGTTTTCTTTTTTCTGTTGTTTGCTTATTTGTTTTGTTTCACAATACATTTTCTAAGCGACAAAGTCATTATCAAGTCTGCTTAAATTTTCATCAGTAGTCAAACAAAAATAAGCCTAAGTAACCTAAAACACCACATGCTTGCCCAGCCATGCCAAGTTGGTGTCCCTGAGAAATCCCCAAAAGGCTATAAGGGGTGTCTCATCAATTCAGTAAAAGGCTGAGTCAGATTCTGAACCACTGCCTCAAATAGTATTCAAAGAAATTAGATAAAGTGACCTATGAAGTCACTGTATCCACCCCCGTCTCAGGAAATCTTGGTCCCCAAAAATAATGACCAGTTTTTTGTCCTATCCAACTTTTATTACATAGAGGATAGACCATTCACCAAAGTCCGAGAAAATTATTTCATTAAAGGTTTTAAGGACTTCCCAGGTGCCTTGCCTGGTAGCTCAGCTGGTAAAGAATCCACCTGCAATGCAGGAGACCCCAGTTCAATCCCTATGCTGGGAAGATCTCCTGGAGAAGGAAACGGCAACCCACTCCAGTGTTCCTGGACAGAGGAGCCGGTCAGGCTACAGTCCATGGGGTCACAAAGAGTCAGACACAAGTCAGACAACTAAACAGCAACAGCAAAGGTTTTAATGTGTAAGAAAATGATAATAATAAACTCCCAATTTTCCAAACACTTATAAAGTTATTATTCTTACCTATCATCTTTTTCCCTAAGAAAAAAAGATTGTTTTCTTGACCGGAGCACTATCCTTCAGATAGATAATTAGTTTTAGCTTGGTTGCCATGCCCTCCTTCAGGGGATCTCCCCAATCCAGGGACCAAACCCAGGTCTCCTGCACTGCAGGCGGATTCTTCACTGTCTGAGCCACCAGGGAAGCCCAATTATAGCTTACTATTCACTCTGTCCTTATCTAGAATCACAACATGTAAGAGTCATATATCTAGATTCTTTAACTACTATTATCATTACCTACTCTCACACCCATCTGCCACAATATGTGGTATTCACATACACACTGTGCTTTTATTTTTTAAGAATAAACATGTTCACTCAAAGGCAATGGAAGAAACACATTCAGGTTAACAACATCCTATCCTAAAGTATCCAAAACTCCCTAAAGTTTTAAGAGACAAGTCTTTTTTTTTTTTTTTTGCACATACACTGCCATAAAAAGACTGCATCATTAGCTCTAGCACAGTCAGAAAAGATAAAAACAATGTGACATGACCTTGGTAGGCATACATTTTCATTTAATGTGACAAAATGAGATCATTACTTTTCTCCTAAAAGCTGACTACAGCTATCATTATTCACTCAAAACCTACTTACTTCCAATTCTTTAATTTTTTCTTCTGCTATCTTCTGTTTCTCTAACAGCTGATTATGAATTGCCTCCTTGGACTGAAGAATAAACCTAAAAACACAAAAAGGTTGAAGATTAAGCCACTTGACCACTATGTTCATCAATAACCATATGCCACAAACACTAAACGAAGAAAACCAGAATGATCATCTCCCAACTCAGAACAAATAAAATGCATTATTATGTTAATATGACCAACTTGCTCAGGAAACGTCCTCAGGCTGAAGCCTTCTTGGCTGAGAAGGAATAAAAGTTTAAAAGTAAATTTTGCCTTCACGGCTTAAGAAGGGAATCAGGCTTCAAGGATATTCATAGACAAAAGAAAAAAGGGAGATAAAAATCTATTGCAGGCTAAAGGAAAACTGAACAAACAATAAAAATCCCCCCAACTTTAATTTTTCAGTTTTCTGTATCAAATTTTATCTAGATATCTTTCAAACAATATTTGTAAATCACAGCTCTTCCTCCAATCTTTAAAAAATTTTCTTTGTAACAGCAGTAACTCATGACCTTTTAAAGTCACAATCAAGTACTGTGTTAGGATCAATGCATTAGTGTTTATATGAGTTCCTCACACAAAAAGCACTGTATAAGGCCCAGTTATCTTTTACTATATCCAGAGTGTATAATACCTCTGAAAAGCTCAAAAAGCACAAGTGGAAATTTTCAACTTTTTCCATTTTACATTCAGGCACATTAGTTACAGTAGATGAGGACAGAAATATGGGGAAGCTTTAAAAATTAATACTAAATCTGTTTTGGGACTTTATGTTCATAAGTCTTGCTGCAGGCAAAGGAAGAAAAAACTATTTTTATAGCCTAAAGTAAGTAAACTGAAATATTTCCCTTCCACTGGAAGCAAGGGAAAATCTCAATTATTCAAATTTCTTTCAAGATTGTCCAACTCAGTTATAACAAATTTTAAAAAATTAATTATGCAGACTGTTTCTTCTCTTTGCATATAACTTAGGAGTTTAGCAAAAAACTAAACATCATCTCTTAAGAAGCCACATAAGAAAGCACATCAAATTAGCAAAAGACTGTTTCCTCTACCTACGTCACAAAAACAACACTGTATCTAGGTAGGTTCTTACCAAGAGGGTCTGTTGTCACAAACAAAAACAACAAAAAAGGACAACTCTAGCTTTGCCCAGACACCTGGAAGGAAACTTTTCTCCTCTCTTCATGAATACACCCTGACACACATATAACACAGTCTGGCGTGATTCTCTCTTTCACTCCACAAATTATTAAGCATGTGTCCTAACAAGGACAGTCCAGGAAATTTAATTGATAACCCTAGTTTTCAGTACTAACTTGACCCTTTGCAAAAATCTTATTCATAAATTTACTGCAAAGATAGCCCACATTCATGCAAAACAAGGATTACCATGTAATGCTTTGTGTTCAAAATACTCATATTATTAGTCCAGGAGACAGGTGCTATTTCTTATAAGACTATTGTTTACAGAATATTTTTCTCAGAACTAATTATTTAATGTAGTATTCAAAGAAAAGAGTTGTTTTGAACTGTAGTAAGTCTTGGTGACAACATATAAAAAGTATTACAAATCAAGGCCCCAGAGTTACCAAATTATGTCATTATACACACAATTTTACTAACAAAGGCTTTTGACCAAGGAAATAATTTTCAGAGTAAAATATACATTTTTAAATAGCACTGATTGCTGGCCAGTGAGTAGTATTCTCAAATAATAGGTCATTAGACATTATCTTTATTAGTGTCTGAGAAATTTTCAAAGCTAAGATTAGAGGTCAAGTCATTACTTATGTGGTCTTTAAAAATAAAGTATCTGAACAGATACTAAATCCCTTGAGCAGAAAATAAAATTACTAGAAAGCAAGAACACTCAACAAAAACATGTTTTTCCATGACCACACACCCCTGAGGTATCTATACTGAACTGCACCAACTTCAAAGGCCAGAGAGATGTTATCGAAGTTGGCCAATCTTCTTACAAGCCTGAGGACTTCTCAGCCTTGAAAATTTTAAACAGGGATGAGTATGGAGTAAATCCAAATGTCTACTTCAAAGAATAATTACATAGATAAAATTCAAACCAAAAAAAACTTACAGGAAATTTGGTTTAGTCCTCAATTTTTAAAATGCCAAAGATACATTGTATTGAGGATTGGAAGGAATCCCCAGAAACATTTGGATTTCTGGAAAAGTCTTTAGAAAACACCTTTATCTAGTGTCAAAAAAAAAAAAACAAAAACAAACATGAGATGTTATTTTGAAGATAGCTATGAGTGGTATACAATAAGTATTATGTACACTGCTTCTCAAAGTAGAGACTCTCATAGGCATCTTGCCTGATAGTTTATGGAAAGCCAAATGGTAGATAAACTGTTCTACAGCTCAGAACGTGCCCCAAAGGAAAAACAGCATGAAATGAAAAGTTATTTTCATATAAAAAATGATATATCCAAAACATACTTATTAATACTCAGTATTACATAACCTACAATTGTCACTGCTTTGTAAAAAAGCTTCTACATTGGAAATCAATGCCATGTGGTTATGCACGTAATCTATCAACGATGCATAGCCTGCTGTTTCATTTCCTCATTTATTTGTAACTATGCCATCTGAAAAACATAATTTTACAATGACTTCTGGTTTTATCTGAGAAACATCAGAAGCTGTGTTCTGAACTGTCCTGCAGTTTGGTACATAACTTCTGCTTTCTAATGATTCAGCATGTATCAAAAGTGTTGTTCACTGCCAAAACACAACCTAGAATAAGTGGCAATGCTGTCTTTTGGATACACTTGCAAAGTATGGTAACCTGGACACACACTATTCAGAAATAACAATATGCTTATGATAATGCATTTTGTCTGGGTGAGAAATTTTTAGAATATAAAAACGTATTTTAGTGGTATTTAAGGAATCCACAAATTATATAGCATAGAAAAAGCTAAATAAGAATGATCATATCTTATTACTTTGTCTCATTCCATGATGATGAAAAAACTCTTTGCCTGTGTGCACAAAGACCTACATGCCAATTTTTTTCATAGTTTTTTAGCAAAACAAAAACAAACAACAACCTAAATCCCTTAGTAAAAAAGCAATTAAAAAATTAATCAGCCTTTCACAATTCTCCACATTGTAAAAGGCTGAGTAAGACTTCTATTATTGGCATCTTGTAGAGCAGACATCCAGGACAAAGGAAAAAAAATTTTTTTTTAACATTTTGCTGAACAACCACAATATTCCACAGTATGGAGAAAAGGGAACCCTCGTGCACTGTTGGTGGGGATGTTAAATTGGTGCAGTCACTACAGAAAACAGTATGCTGCTGCTAAGTCACTTCAGTCGTGTCCGACTCTGTGCGACCCCATAGACAGCAGCCCACCAGGCTCCCCCGTCCCTGGGATTCTCCAGGCAAGAACACTGGAGTGGCTTGCCATTTCCTTCTCCAATGCATGAAAGTGAAAAGTGAAAGTGAAGTCGCTCAGTCGTGTCCGACTCTTAGCGACCCCATGGACTGCAGCCTACCAGGCTGCTCCATCCATGGGACTTTCCAGGCAAGAGTACTGGAGTGGGTTGCCACTCCCTTCTCCGACAGAAAACAGTATAGAGATACCTCAAAAAATTAAATATAGAACTATCCTATGATCCAGCATTCCACTCCTGAGTATTTATCGGATGAAAATGAAAACACAATTTAGAAAAGAAATATTCACCCATATGTTCATTGCATCATTATTTGTAATAGTTAGGATATGGAAGGAACCTAAGTGTCTATAAATAGATGAACGGATAAAAGACATAAGATATATACATATATGTGAAAGTCGCTCAGTCGTGTCTGACTCTGTGACCCCATGCAGCCTGCCCGGCTCCTCTGTCCATGGGATTCTCCAGGCAAGAATACTGGAGTGGATTGCCACTCCCTTCTCCAGGGGATCTTCCCAACCTGGGGATCGAATCTGCATCTCCTGCATTGCAGGCAGATTCTTTACTGTCTGAGCCACCAGAGAAGCCCATATACACATAAACATATACACACACACAGAAATATATGATGAAATATTACTCAGCCATAAAAAGAACGAAATCTTCCCATATGTGACAATATGAATAGAACCAAATGGTGTCACGCTAAGTGAATTTAGTCAAATGAAGACAAATACTGTATGATTTCACTTATATGCGGAATCTAAAAAACAAATTAACAAACTTAGCAAAAAAGAAACACTGTTTTAGATACAGAGAGCTAACAGGCAACTGCCAGAGAGGAGGGGGTAAAGAGAAGAAACAGGTGAGGGAGATAATGAGGAACAAAATACCCAGCTGCAAAATAAATGAGTCAAAGGTATAAGATGTACAGCATGGGGGTCACACTCAACATCTTTCTATGGTGACATATCATAACTAGATTTGCCATGGTGATCATTTTGAAATGTACAGAAATATCAAATCACTATGATGCATAACAGGAACTAACATAACATTTTAGGTCAATTATACTTTAAAAACACACTAACTCATAGAAAAAGAAATCAGATTTGTAGTTACAAGAAGCAGGGAGTGAGGTAAGGGGAACTGGATAAAGGCAGTCAAAAGGTTCAATCTTCCTCTAAGACAAGTAAGTACTACAGATGTAGTGTTTAACATAGTAAATATAATTAACATTGCTGTATGTTATATATGAAGTTGTAGAGTAAGTCCTAAGAGTTCTCATCACAAAGAAAAAAATTTTTCCTCTATTCTTTAATTGTGTATCTATATGAGATAAATGTGCACTAAACTTAGGTGACAAACATTTCATAATGTATGTAAGCCAAATCATTAAGCTGTACACCTTAAACATACACAATGCTTTTTTGTCAATTACATCTCATTAAAACTAACAGAATAAAAAAAGAAATACTCTACAGAGGGTCAAAATGAAGTGAAATGTGGACATGAATTTGAGCAAACTCCAGGAGATAGTGAAGGACAGGGAAGCCTGGTGTTCTGTAGTCCATAGGGTCACAAAGAGTTGGACACAGCTTCGAAACTGAACAATTACAAGAAGAAAGCAATAAACTGGTTTTCACCTTGAGTGATTCTGCTGAATCCTAGAGACCATGAGCATCCAAACTGTCAAGGAAACAGGATTTAAAACAGGAGATAAAACCTAGGCACCATCCAAAGTAAGGATGTTATTAAGATAATCCTGCATTAAAGGATTCTACCTCCAGCTGGGGTTGGGGATGGGGGTGGGACTTGTCTCTAAAATAAAAGAAGAAACTCGTCTACCTATACCATGGTATTGAGTAAAATGAAAAAAAAAAAAAGTCCCCTAAGAATCTGTAACCCTAAGCTGACTTCTTCATGGGTTGTGGTCCAAATTCAAGCTGATTTCCTCATGGGCTGTGGTCCAAATCCAACCTATCAGGGAACTACCTGGAAGTCGGTGGTGAGGACTCCATGCTTTCACTACCAAGCATGCGGGTTCAATCCCTGGTCAGGGAACTAAGATCCCACACGCTGTGCAGCGTGGCCGAAAATAAAACACGAAAATAATTGAGAAAAAAAAAAATCAACCTATTATATATGGTCCAGAAAATTTCACTCACAGAATTTAATTTACAGTGTTCCTACTGACATAAATGGCAAAGGTCTAGTAAACATGAAGATGGGTTAAGAAAAATTAATCAAACTGAAACACAAAGAGGAAAAAATGGCATGAAAACCAATAAAACAAAGCAAAAACAGGATATAGCAGGGCAAGAGATAATAATTAAGCTGTCTAACATATGTGTTAGAGAAGGAAATCGCAACCCACTCCAATATTCTTGCCAGGATTCCATGGACAGAGGAGCCGAGCAGGCTACAGTCCATGGAGTCGCAGAGTTGGACACAACTGAGCAACTAACACACAACATATATGTAATTAGAGACCCAAAAATAGAAGAAGAAAATTAGAGAATATTTGAAGAAATATTTGAAGAAATAACGGACAAGAATTTTCTAAAACAAATGAAAAAAAAGAAGCCAAATCACAGTTCCAAGACACCCAGAGAAACCCAAACAAAAATAAACACAACAGAACAAAATAACATGTAACATAATCAAACTATTGAGAACTAGAAAGAAAACTTTGAAGGTAGAAAATGACCCAAGGCATTAAAAGAAACAATGGTAAGAGTTACATCAAACTTCTTGCCACAAATTATGCAAGGAAGAAGACAATGGAATGACATTTTCAATGTACTAAAAGACAAAAGCTATTAACCAGCATTACACACACATTGAACATATCTTTCAAAAAAGAAGGGGAAATTCAAACTAACACACACTGAGAGAACTTATTCTAGCAAACATAAATAAGAACTTTCACAAGTAGTTGTTCCAGCAGGAGTATGATAACATGTCAACTTACAAAGAAATGAAAAGCACTAAAAATATTACAAATTAAGGTAAGTATACTGCTCAATGTTATGTGCCAGCCTGAATGGGAACAAGGTTTAGGAGAGAATGGATATGTGTATATGTATAACTGAGTCCCTTTGCTGTTCACCTGAAACTACCACAACACTGTTAAAATCAGCTATACCCCAATACAAAATAAAAAGTTTAAAGTTTAGAATAGCAACAACAAAAAAAAAAGATGTAAATATAAAACACATGTTTTTCTCACTGTTAATGATTTTAAAAATAGTTCACTGTCTAAAACATGGGTTGACAAACTATTGCTTGCAGGCTGAATTGGTCACACTCATTTGTTTACAGAATGTCTATGGTTGCTTTCTCCCAACAATGGCAGGTAAGAGAGCTGAGACAGGAATTATACAGTCAGCAAAACCCAAACTATTTATATCCCATTAAAAAGCAAGCCTGTCAAATTCTGTAAAGCAATTATTCTTCAATTAAAAAATAAGCTTGTTAACCCATGATCTAAAGCAAAATAGTAACAATGTACTGTGATTCCAATACATATCTAAAATGTATAACAATAAAAAAAGAATGCAGAAATTTGAAATATAACAAGATGAAGTGATATTATTAACAACAGGTTACAATAAACTAAAGACATATTAAAAAAATAAGGTAATAGCTAAATAAAAAAAATTTTTACTAAAGACTAATAAGTCAAAATGAAGATAACACAGGATCATAAAACATACTCAATTAATCTAAAAGAAGGCAGAAAAAGAAAAAAAGGAATACAGAACAGATGAGAAAAAGACAAAGCAAGCAGCAAGGTGGTAGATTTAAATCCAATTACATTCCAGAAAAATAAATGACCCAATCAAAAAATGGGCCAAAGAACTAAACAGACATTTCTCCAAAGAAGACATACAGATGGCTAACAAACACATGAAAAGATGCTCAACATCACTTATTATCAGAGAAATGCAAATCAAAACCACAATGAGGTACCATTACACGCCAGTCAGGATGACTGCTATCCAAAAGTCTACAAGCAATAAATGCTGGAGAGGGTGTGGAGAAAAGGGAACCCTCTTACACTGTTGGTGGGAATGCAAACTAGTACAGCCGCTATGGAAAACAGTGTGGAGATTTCTTAAAAAACTGGAAATAGAACTGCCATATGACCCAGCAATATCACTTCTGGGCATACACACTGAGGAAACCAGATCTGAAAGAGACACGTGCACCCCAATGTTCATCGAAGCACTGTTTATAATAGCCAGGACATGGAAGCAACCTAGATGCCCATCAGCAGACAAATGGATAAGGAAGCTGTGGTACATATACACCATGGAATGTTCCTCAGCCGTTAAAAAGAATTCATTTGAATCAGTTCTAATGAGATGGATGAAACTGGAGCCCATTAGACAGAGTGAAGTAAGCCAGAAAGATAAAGAACATTACAGCATACTAACACATATATGTGGAATTTAGAAAGATGGTAATGATAACCCTATATGCAAAACAGAAAAAGAGACACAGATGAACAGAACAGACTTTTGGACTCTGTGGGAGAAGGCGAGGGTGGGAGGTTTCAAAAGAACAGCATGTATATTATCTATAGTGAAACAGATCACCAGCCCAGGTGGGATGCATGAAACAAGTGCTCGGGCCTGGAGCCCTGGGAAGACCTAGAGGAATCGGGTGGAGAGGGAGGTGGGAGGGGGATCGGGATGGGGAATACATGTAACTCCATGGCTGATTCATGTCAATGTATGACAAAACCCACTGAAATGTGAAGTAGTTAGCCTCCAACTAATAAAAATTTTTAAAAAAAATCCAATTACAGCATTAATTACTGGAAATGTAAATGATCTAAAGACCCCAATTAAAAGGCAAAGATTGCCAGATTTAATCTAAAAGCATGACCCAACTACATGCAGTCACAAGAAATCCCCTTTCAATAAAAAGACACAGATATGTTCCAAGTAAAAGCACAACCACACCCCCAAGGATGGAAATAATCAAAAGAGACAGATAATAACAATTTTTTAAGAGCATATGGAAAAGCTGGAATCCTCATACTTTGCTAATGGATACATGAAATGATATAGCTGCTGTGGAACATTCTGACAGTTCCTTAAAAGGTTAGAGTTACCCTTCAGCAATTCTACTTCCGGAAATATACTAAGAGAAAAGAACAAATACACACAAACACACATGCACAACAACTCGACTATAGGTGTTCAAAGTAGATCATTCACAATAACCAAAAAACTATAATTAAAATGTGCATCAAATGATAAATGGATAAATAAAATGTGGCATAGTCATACAAAGGAATATTATTTGGCAATAAAAAGGAACAAAGTACTGACACATGCTACAACGTGGATTGACCTTTAACACAGAATGCTGACAAGATAGACACAATTACACACTATGTGACTGTAAGGTTATGTTTATGTGAAATATCCAAAATGGGCAAGTTTATACAGACAGAACGACTAGTGACTGCAAACGGCAAGGGGAAGGGCTTCCCAGGTGGTGCAGCGGTAAAGAATCCACCTGCCAATGCAGGAGACACAAGGGACATGGGTTTGGGAAAAAAAAAAAGAGAGAGACATGGGTTTGATTTCTGGGTTGGAGAGATCCCTTAAAGAAGGAAATGGCAAGCCATTCCAGTATTCTGGCCTGGAAAAATTCCACGGACAAAGGAGTCTGGCAAGCTACAGTCTATGGGGATGCAAAGAGTCAGATACAACTCAGCGTGCGCGCGCACACACACAGGGCCAGAGGAAAGGGGTATTATGGAATAACTGATAATAGGTTTAAGAATACTCTTTGTGGTTATATTTTTCTGGGGACTTCCCTACTGGTCCAGTGGTTAAGAATCCACCTGTCAATGCAGGGGACACAGGTTCAAACCCTGCTCCAGAATGATCCCATGTGTCATGGGGCAACAAACACCTTGAGCCACAACTACTGAAGCCTGCACACCCTAGAGCCTGTGCTCTGCAATAAGAGAAGTCACTGCAATGAGAAGCCCACTCATGTAGCCCCCACTCACCACAACTAGAGAAAGTCTGTGCACAGCAACAAAGACCCAGTGTAGCCAAAAATAAATAAAATCTTTAAAAATTTCATATTCAAAAAAGACTAAACTGTACTATTAAGAGTGAGTTTTGTTATAATTAATTTTATCTTTAAAAAAATAACCAAGGGACTTCCCTGCTGGTCCAGTGGCTAAGATTCCATATTCCCAATGCAGAGGGCCCAGGTTTGATCCTGGTCAGGGAACTCAATCCCACATGCCACAACTAAAGATGCTGTGTACCACAATAAAGATCGAAGATCCCGTGTGCCACAACTAAGACCCAGTGCAGCCAAATAATTTTTTTTTAATATTTAAAAAATAAAATATAGCCAAGAGTGGACTTTCCTGGTGGCCAGGAAGCTAAGACTTCGTGCTCCCAATGCAGGGAGCCTGGGTTCAATTCCTGTTTGTGGAACCAGATCCCACCATGCTGCAACTAAGAGTTTCCATGCCACAACTAAGAGTTTGCATGCCATGATTAAATTTCCCTCATGACAGAACTAAAAGATTCTATACCCTGCAAATAAGACCTAGCACAGTCAAATAAATAAGCAAAAACTTAAAAAAAAAAAAAAAGCCAAAATACTTAAACTGACATTTCATCAAAGAAGAGATAAGAATGACAAATAAATGTTCAACATCATTAGTTACTGTAGACATAAAAATTAAGCCCACAAAGATATACTGTTACAGTTATTACAGTAGCTAGAATTAACAACAAAAAAAGGCAATATCAAGTGTTGGTTAAGATGGAAGCAACTACAACTCTCACATATAGATGGTGGGCGTGCAAAATGGTATAGCCACTTTGGAAAAGAGTTTGGTGGTTTCTCATAAATGTAAGCAATCATTTACCATTCAACACAGTAATCCTACTCCTAGATATTTACCTAAGAGAAACAAAACATATGTCCATGCAAAGACGGTACACAAATATCTACGGCTGGGTTATCCAGAATTGCCAAAAACTGGAAACTCAATGTCCACCAAGAATTGCATGGACGAACTATGGTACAATTATACAACAGTATGCTACTGAGCAATAAAAACGAACAAACTACTAATATACTAAGCAACATGGAGACGTCACAAAACCATTATGTTAAGTCAAGCAAGACAAACGCAGAAGGTTGCACACATTATGATTCTATTTACAAAACATTCTTAAAAAAGCAAAACTATAAGAACAAAAAGCAAATCAACAGTTGTTAGGGGGTGAGGGTAAAGAGACAACTAACTACAAATGAATATAAAGGAATGTTTTGAGGGGATGTAAACATTCTATAACTTAACTGTGGTGATAATTACACAGCAGCATGTTTCTCAAAACATACAGAACTATACAACTAAAATGGGTACATTTTACTCTATATAAATTATACATGAGAAACAAACATCACTTTCAACACAATGGAAATAACAGACTAATTCTAAAATGTTGTTAACACAGAAGAAATCCACCCTCACACACTGATCCCCAGCTAGCTACCTGCTTTGGACAGCATCATGTGGACCATGCAGACCCCACCTGTCTCCAAAGTTTGGGGCGTGTGGGACCTGGGGCACATGGTGTGTAGTTATGGTTCAGCTGGGGGATCTGGAGCAGTCCTGTGAAGATGTTGCAGGAGCCTCACTGTGCGTGAAACAGCATAGAAGTCCCCTTCCTTATTACCAGTCTCTTCAAACTGTATGCCAGATATTCTCAATATTATAGTGATAAATACATTAAATTATTTTTTGGAACATTTTGAGATTGCTGAATTAAATATCAACTAAATGTAAATAATAAACCTAAGATGGCATAGTGGAAGGACGTGAGCTCACCTCTTTATGGAAACCCCAAAATCACAACTGCCAAACCATTAACAGAAGAACACTGGAACTTACCAAAAAAGATACCAAAGATAACAGAAGGAGTACAATCATGATAAAATCAAATCCTATATCCACTGGGTGGGCAACCGACAAATTAGAAAATAACTATATCACAGACGTTCTTGCACAACAGTTCTAAGCCACGTGTCAGGACCTCGAGCCTGCGTGTCAGGACCTCGAGCCTGCGGATCTGGCAACAAGAGTAGATCCCAGAATCTAGCTATGAAGGCCAGCAGGGTTTGATCACAGGAAGTCCACAGGACTCGGGGAAACATAAACTCCATTCCTGGAGGGGGCACACAAGGTCTCAAGTGCACTAGGACCCACGGAAAAAAGTAATGACCTCAGAATAGCCTGGGCTAGATCTACCTGCTGGAACTGGAGAGTCTCCTGTGGAAGAAAAGAGCAGCTGGGGCTCACTGCAGAGAAAAAGTCACTGGTAGCAGTAGTTCTGGGGAGTGCTCACTGGCATGAGCCCTCCTAAAGGCTGCCATTTTCTCATAAGAACTGGCCCCACCCAACAACCTGTAGGCTCCAGTGCGGGTACACTTTGGACCAAAAACCAACACAGTGGAAACACAGCCCCATGCATTAGTAGAAAAAGTGCTTAAATTCTTCCTAAGCATACAGCTGCCCAATAAACACAACCCTTGACACAGCCCTGCCCACCAGACGGACAAGACCCAGCTCCACCATCCAGTGGGCAGGAACCAGTACTTCCGAGCAGGAAACCTGTACAAGTCTCTTAGACTCATCCACTGGGAAGAAGACAGCAGAATCAAGAACTACAATCCTGCAGCCTATGAAACAGAAACTGCAATCACAGAAAGTGAGGCAAAAGGAGATAGCAAAGGAATATGTCCCAGATCAAGGAACAGGATAAAACCTCAGAAGAAGTGAACTGGAGATAGGCAATTTAGACAAAAAAGAATTTAGAATAACAGCAGAGATATTTAAGAATCTCATGAGAAAAAATGGAGGTACATCAGGAAGACAGAAGAAATGTTTAACAAAGACCTAGAAGAACTAAGAATGAACAGAGATGAACAATACCTGAAATGAAAAATACACTAGAAGAAATCAATTGCAGAATAACTGAGGCTGAAAAATGGATATGTGAGCTGGAAGACAGAATTGTGGAAATCACTGCCATGGAACAGAAAAAAGGAAAAAGGAATTAGGACAGTCTCAGAGACCTCTCGGAGAAGGCAACAGCAACCCACTCCAGTACTCGTGCCTGGAAAATCCCATGGACGGAGGAGCCTGGTGGGCTGCAGTCCATGGGGTCGCTAAGAGTCGGACACGACTGAGCGACTTCACTTTCACCTTTCACTTTTATGCATTGGAGAAGGAAATGGCAACCCGCTCCAGTGTTCTTGCCTGGAGAATCCCAGGGACGGGGGAGCCTGGTGGGCTGCCGTCTGTGGGGTCGCACAGAGTCAGACATGACTGAAGCGACTCAGCAGCAGCAGCAGCAGAGACCTCTGGGACAGCATTAAACACACCAACATGAGTATTACAGGGGTCCCAGAAGGAGAAGAGAGAGCAGGAAAGAACCTGAGAAAATATTTTATAATAAAATTTTTATTATACAATAAAAAATTACCTGAAGAGATAATGGCTGAAAACTTCTCTAACATGGGAAAGGGAAGTGTCACCCAAGTCCACGAAGCACAGAGAGCCCCAGGCAGGACAAACCCAAGGAAGAACACACAAGAGACAACAGCAACCAAACCGACAAAAATTAAAGACAAAGAAAAAAAGACTAAAAGCAACAAGGGAAGAACAATAAATAATACACAAGGAAACTTTCCCAAGATTATCAGTTGATTTCTCAGCAGACAGTCTGCAGACTGTAAGGCAGTGGCACAATATATTTAAAGTGATGAAAAGGAAGAACTTACAACCAAGAACACTGTACCTAGCAAGGCTCTCATTCAGTTTTGATGGAGAAAAAGTTTTACAGGCAATCAAAAGCTAAGACAATTCAATGCCACAAGATAACCTGCAACAATTGCCAAAGGAACTTCTCTAAATAGAAAAGGCCTCTATTAAACATAAGAAAACTGCAATCACAAAAACCACCAGTAAAGGCAAGCATAAAGCAAAAGTAGGAAACATCTACACACAAATATGACATCAAAACCAGCAATGCTGAGAAGAGAACACAAATGCAGAATACTGAAAATGCATTTGAAATTATAAGACCAGTAACAAAAACAATCATGCTTATATAGAGACTGCCATCGCAAAACCTCATGGGAACCACAAACCAAAAATCTACAATAGATATACACATAAAAAAGAAAAAGCAATCCAAACACAACACTAAAGATAGACATCAAATCACAAAAAGACAAAAGAGGAAGGGAAGAAGACCCACAAAAACAAATTTAAAACAACAACAGAAATATACATATTGATAATTACCTTTAATATAAATGGATTAAATGCTCCAACGAAAAGACACAGATTGAATGACTACAAAAACAAGGCTTGCATATATGCTGTCTATAACAGACCCTCTTCAGATCTAGGGACACATACAGATCTAAAAGTGAGGGGACAGAAGGTATTCCATGCAAATGCAGATCAAAAGAAAGCCAGAACAACAATACTCACAGCAGACAAAACAGACACTAAAATAAAGAATGTCACAAGAGACAAAGAGGGACACTAAATAATGAACGAGGAATCAATCCAAGGAGAAGAGTAACAATTATAAAATACGTATGTACCCAAATAGGAAGGACAGATGCTGAAACTGAAGCACCAATTCTCAGACCACCTGATGTGAAGAGCTGATTCACTGGAAAAGACCCTGACGCTGGGAAAGATTGAAGGCAAAAGGAGAAGAGGGCGGCAGAGGATGAACTAGTCATACAGCATCACTGACTCAACGCACTTGAGTTTAAGCAAACTCCAGGACAGTGAAGGACAGGGAAGCCTGGCATGCTGCAGTCCATGTGGTTGCAGTGAAGATACAACGCAGTGACTCATCAACAACCCAACAAAGGAACATCCCAATATATAAGGCAAATTCTAACATCAAAGAAGGAGAAATGGACATTAACACAATTAATGGTGGGGGATTTTAACACTCCACTCTCACCAATGCGCACATCATCCAGACACAATATCAATTTTAAAAAACACAGGCTTTAAATGACACATTAGATCAGACGGACTTAACTGATATTTATAGGACATCCAAAAGCAGCAGAATACAGCAGTTTCTTCTCAACTACACATAAACATTTTCTAGAACAGACCACATCTTGGGCCACAAATCAAGACTTGGTAAATTTCAGAATACTGAAATTATATAAAGCACCTTTTCCAACCACAATTTTATGAGATTAGAAATCAATTACAAAGGAAAAAAAAACTGTAAAAACACAAGCATGTGGAAGCTAAACAACATGCTACTAAACAACCAACAGATTACTGATGAAATCAAAGAGGAAATTTTTAAAAATACCTAGAAACAAATGACAATGAAAATACAATCCTAAACCTGAGATATGGCAAAAGCAGTGCTAAGAAGGAAGTCCACAGCAATGCAATCTTACCTCAGGAAACAAGAAAAATCTGAAACAATCTAACCTTATACCTAAAGTAACAGGGGAAGAGGAATAAACAAAACCCAAAGGTAGTAGAAGTAAGAAATCATAAAGATCAGAGTAGAAATAAACAGAGATGAAGTAAACAATAAAAGGATCAAACGAAAAGTTGGTCCTTTGAAAGATAAACAAATTTGTTAAACCTTTAGCCAAAAAAAAAAAAAGGAGAGAGAGGGTGGAAATCAATATAATTAGAAATGGAAAATAAGTTACAATGGACACCACAGAAATATAAAAGATCATGAGAGACTACTACAATTATACGCAAAAAACCCTGACAACTTAGAAGAAATTTTCTAAATTTTTAAAAAGTGCAACGTTCCAAGCCTGAACCAAAAAGAAATAGAAAATATAAATAGATCAATCACAAGTATTGAAATTGAAACTGTGATTTAAAAACTCCCAGTAAATAAACATCATAGTCAACAAGAGAGTCCGAAATGCAGTACCTGGATGCAATCTCAAAAATGACAGAATGATCTCTGTTCGTTTCCAAGGCAAACCATTCAATGTCATGTTAATACAAGTCTATGCCCTGACCAGTAATGCTGAAGAAGCTGAAGTTGAACGGTTCTATGAAGACCTACAAGACCTTCTAGAACTAACACCCAAAAAAGATGTCCTTTTCATTATAGGGGACTGGAATGCAAAAGTAGGAAGTCAAGAGATACCTGGATTAACAGGCAAATTTGGCCTTGGAGTACAGAAGGAAGCAGGGCAAAGGCTAACAGAGTTTTGCCAAGAGAACACACTGGTCACAGCAAACACCCTCTCCCAACAACACAAGAGAAGACTATACACATGGACATCATCAGATGGTCAACACCGAAACCAGACTGATTATATTCCTTGCAGCCAAAGATGGAGAAGCTCTATACAGTCAGCAAAAACAAGACCGGGAGCTGACTGTGGCTCAGATCATGAACTCCTTATTGCCCAATTCAGACTTAAATTGAAGAAAGTAGGGAAAACCACTAGACCATTCAGGTATGACCTAAATCAAATCCCTTACGATTATATAGTGGAAGTGAGAAATAGATTTATGGGACTAGATCTAATAGACTGCCTGAAGAAGTATGAATGGAGGTTCAACCGTGACATTGTAGAGGAGACAGGGATCAAGACCATCCCCAAGAAAAAGAAATGCAAAAAACCAAAATGGCTGTCTGAGGAGGCCTTACAAATAGCCGTGAAAAGAAAAGAAGCAAAAAGCAAAGAAGAAAAGAAAAGATAACACGTTTGAATGCAGTTCCAAAGAATCGCAAGGAGAGATAGGAAAGCCTTCCTCAGTGATCAGTGCAAAGAAATAGAGAAAAACAATAGAATGGGAAAGACGAGATCTCTTCAAGAAAATTAGAGATACCAAAGAAACATTTCAGGCAAAGATGGGCTCAATAAAGGACAGAAATGGTATGAACCTAACAGAAGCAGAAGACATTAAGAAGAGGTGGCAAGAATACACAGAACTACACAAAAATGATAATCATGATGGTGTGATTACTCACCTAGAGCCAGACATCCTGGGATGTGAAGTCAAGTGGGCCTTAGGAAGCATCACTATGAACAAAGCTAGTGGAGGTGATGGAATTCCAGTTGAGCTATTTCAAATCCTAAAAGATGATGCTGTGAAAGTACTGCACTCAATATGCCAGCAAATTTGAAAAACTCAGCAGTGGCCACAGGACTGGAAAAGGTCAGTTTTCATTCCAATCCCAAAGAAAGGCAATGCCAAAGAATGCTCAAACTACCACACAATTGCACTCATCTCACACACTAGTAAAGTAATGCTCAAAATTCTCCAAGCCAGGCTTCAGCAATGCATGAACCATGAACTTCCAGATGTTCAAGCTGGTTTTAGAAAAAGCAGAGGAACCAGAGATCAAATTGCCAACATCCACTGGATCATCAAAAAAGCAAGAGAGTTCCAGAAAAACATCTATTTCTGCTTCACTGACTACGCCAAAGCCTTTGACTGTGTGGATCACAATAAACTGTGGAAAACTCTGAAAGAGATGGGAATACCAGACCACCTGACCTGCCTCTTGAGAAATCTGTATGCAGGTCAGGAAACAACAGTTAGAACTGGACATGGAACAACAGACTGGTTCCAAATAGGAAAAAGGGTACGTCAAGACTGTATATTGTCACCCTGCTGATTTAACTTATATGCAGAGTACATCATGCAAAATGCCACGTTGGATGAAGCACAAGCTGGAAACAAGATTGCCAGGAGAAATATCAATAACCTCAGATACGCAGATGACACCATCCTTATGGCAAAAAGTGAAGAAGAACTAAAGAGCCTCTTGATGAAAGTGAAAGAGGAGAGTGAAAAAGTTGGCTTAAAGTTCAACATTCAGAAAACGAAGATCATGGCATCTGGTCCCATCACTTCCTAGCAAATAGATGGAGAAACAGTGGAAACAGTAGCTGACTTTATTTTTGGGGTTCCAAAATCACTGCAGATGTGAAATTAAAAGATGCTTACTTCTTGGAAGGAAAGTTATGACCAACCTAGACAGCATATTAAAAAGCAGAGAAAAAAAAAAAGCAGAGACATTACTTTGCCAACAAAGGTTCGTCTCGTCAAGGCTATGATTTTTCCAGTAGTCATGTATGGATGTGAGACTTGGACTATAAAGAAAGCTGAGCGCCGAAGAATTGATATTTTTGAACTGTGATGTTGGAGAAGACTCTTGAGAATCCCTTGGACTGCAAGGAGATCCAACCAGTCCATTCAAGAGGAGATCAGTCCTGAGTGTTCATTGGAAGGACTGATGCTGAAGCTGAAACTCCAATACTTTGGCCACCTGATGCAAAGAGCTGACCCATTTGAAAAGACCCTTATGCTGGGAAAGACTGAAGGCAAGAGGAGAAGGGGACGATAGAGGATGAGATGGTTGGATGGCATCACTGACTCAATGGAGATGAGTCTGAGTAAACTCCAGGAATTAGTGATGGACAGGGAGGCCTGGCGTGCTGCGTGCAGTCCATGGGGTCGTGAAGAGTTGGACATGACTAAGCGACTGAACTGAATAAATAAAAGTCCAGGACCAGACAGCTTCACAGGGGAATTCTATAAAACATTCAGAGAAGAATTAACATCTATCCTTCTGAAACTCTTTCAAAAAATTGCATAGGAAAGAACATTTCCAATCTCATTCTATGATACCACCATCACCCTGATACCAAAGCCAGGCAAAGATACCACAAAAAATGAAAAATTACAGGCCAATATTACTGATTAACATAGATGCAAAAAAAAAAAAAATCAACAAAAACTAGCAAACTGTATACAACAATACATTAAAAGGATCATATACCATGATCAAGTGGGATTTATCCCAGAGGTGCAAGGATTCTTCAACATATGCATATCATGGGATATATCACATCAACAAACTGAAGAATAAACATCATATGACCATCTCAATAGATGTAGAACAACCTTCCCACAAAATTCAACACCCATTTATGATAAAAAAAAAAAAAATCTCCAGAAAGTGGGTATTAAGGGAACATGGCTCAATATAATAAAGGCCATATCTGACAAACACACAGCTAACATCATACTCAATGGTGAAACACTGAAAGCATTTTTCTCTAAGATCAGGAACAACAAGGCAAGGATGTCCACTCCCACCACTGATGTTCAAAACAGTGTTGGAAGTCCTAGCCATGGCAATCAAAAATAAAAAGAATCCAAATTGGAAAAGAAGTAAAACTGTCACTGTTTGCAGATGACGTGATACTATATTTGAAAAGCCTAAGGATGCTACCAAAAGCTACTAGAGCTCATCATGAATTAGGTAAAGTTACATGATACAAAATATACAGAAAGCTGCTGCATTTTTAAACACTAACAATGAAAGAAAGAGATCTTAAGGAGCCAATCCCAGTTACTACTGCTGGGAAAACTGGATAGCTATGTGTAAAAGAATGAAATTAGAACAATTCCTAACACCACTGACAAAGATAAACTCAAAATGGATTAAAACATAAATGTAAGACCAAAAACTATAAAACTCTTAGAGGTAAACATAGGCAGAACATTTGACATAAAGCAAGATCCTCTATGATCACCTTCTAGAGTAATGGAAATAAAAACAAACAAGTGGGACCAAATTAAACTTAAAAGCTTTTGCACAGCAAAGGAAATTATTAACAAGGTGAAAAGACAACCCTCAGAATTGGAGAAAATAATAGCAAATGAAACAAGTGACAAAGGGTTAAGTTCCAAAATATACAAGCAGCTCATACAACTCAATACCAGAAAAATAAACAACCCAATCAAAAGGTGAGAAAAAGATCTAAACAGACATTTCCCCAAAGAAGACATACAGACAGCTAACAAACATGAAAAGATGCTCAACATCATTCATTATTAGAGAAATACAAATCAAAACTACAATGAGGTATCACCTCACACCAGTCAGAATGGTCATCATCACAAAGTCTACACACAATAAATGCTGGAGAGGGTATGGAAAAGGGAACCCTCTTGCACTACTGGTGGGAATGTAAACAGCCACTATGGAGATTCCTTAAAAAACTAGGAATAAAACTACTACACAACCCAGCAATCCCACTACTATGCATATACCCTGAGAAGACCAAAACTGAAAAAGACACAGTACCCTAATGTTCACGGCAGCACTATTTACAGTAGCCAGAACATGGAAGCAACCTAGATGTCCATTGACAGGTGAATGGATAAAGAAGCTGTGGTACATATACACAAGGGAATAGTAATCAGTCATAAAAAAGAATGCATTTGAGTCAATTCTAATGAGGTAGATGAACCTAGAGCCTATTATACTGAGTGAAGTCAGAAAGAGAAAGAGAAATATCATATACTAACATGTATGTATGGAATCTAGACAGATGGTACTGATGAAATTATTTGCAGGGCAGGAATGGTGAAACAAGCTTCCCTGGTAGCATAGCTGGTAAAGAATCCACCTGCAAAAGCAGGAGACCCTGGTTCGATTCCTGGGTTGGGAAGTTCCCCTGGAGAAGGGATAGGCTACCCACTCCAGCATTCTTGCACTTCCCTCATGGCTCAGACAGTAAAGAATTCATCTGCGATGCAGGATACCTGAGTTTGATCCCTTTGTTGGGAAGATCCCCTGGAGGAGGGCATGGCAACTCACTCCAGTATTCTGGAGAATCCCCACAGACGGAAGAGCCTGGTGGGCTACAGTCCATGGTATCTCACAGAGTCGGACACGACTGAGAGACTAAGCACACACAAAATGGAGAAAGAGACACAGAGACCAGACTTACGGACACGGGGAAGAGAAAGAAGGTGAGATGTATGGAGAGAGTAACATGGAAACCTGTATTACCACACGCAAAACAGCCAGCCAATGGGAATTTGGGAACTCAAACAGGCGCTCTGTAACAACCTAGAGGGGTGGGATTGGGAGGGAAATGGGAGGTAAATTCAAGAGGGAGGGGCATATGTATACCTATGGCTGATTCATGCTGATATTTGGCAGAAAACAAAATTCTGTAAAGCAATTATCCTTCAATTAAAAAATAATTTTTTAAAGAAAAAAAAAGTAAAATACCTAGGAATAAACCTACCTAAGGCAAAAGGCCTGTACTGTAAAAACTATGACACTGATGAAAGAAACTGAAGGTGACAGAACAGATGGAAAGATATACCATGTTCTTGGATTGGAATAATGAATATTATTAAAATGAATATACTACCCAAAGCAATCTATAGATTCAATGCAATCCCTATCAAATTACCAATGGCATTTTTCACAGAACTAGATGAAAAAATTTAATTTCTATTGAAACACAAAAGACCCTGAATAGCCAAAGCAACCTTGAGAAAGAAAAACAGCCAGAGGCATCAGGCCCACTAGCTGCAGACTATACCACAAAGCTATAGTCATCGAAACAGTGGTACATATGCATTACCATAGGTAAAATGGCCAGTGGGAATATGCTGTATGACACAGGGAGCTCAACTGGGTACTCTGATAAGCTAGAGGGTGGGATGGGGTGGGAGATGGGAGGGAGGTGCAAGAGGGAGGGAACATATGTGTACCTATGGCTGATTCATGCTGATATATGGCAGAAACCAACGTAACATTGTAAAGCAATTATCTTCCAATTAAAAATAAATTAAAAAAAACAGTATGGTACAGGCACAAAAACAGAAATACAGATCAACTGAACAAGACAAAAAGCCCAGAAATAAATCCAAGCACCTATGGTCAATTAATCTATGACAAAGGAGATAAAAATATACAATGGAGGAAAGAGTGTCTCTTCAATAAGTGATGCTAGGAAAACTGGACAGCTACATGTAAAAGAATGAAATAGAACTATTTTTAACACCCCACACAAAAATAAACTCAAAACTGTAAGGCCAGATGCTATAAAACTCTTAAGAGTAAAACATAGGCAGAATACTCTATGACATAAATCACAGCTATATCTTCTTTGATTCACCTCCTAGAGTGATCAAAATAAAAATAAACAAATGGGACCTAATAAACTCAAAAGCTTTGCACAGCAAAGGAAACCATAAGCAAAATGAAAAGACAATCCACAGAATGGGAGAAAATATTTCCAATGATGCAACCATTGATGGATTAATCTCCAAAATATACAAAAAGCTCCAGGAGCTCAATATCAAGAATCAATCAAAAACTGGACACAAGATCTAAAACAGACAATTCTACAAAGGAAACACACAGCATAAACAAGAAGCACATGAAAATATGCTCAGAATATGTATGGAGGAACCCATGGTGTGAAAACATACATGCACTCCAAAGTTCCCTGCAGTACTATTTGCAATTATAAGATATGGAAGCAACCTAAATGTTCATCAACAGAAGAATGGATAAAGAAATGTGGTATATATATATATATATACACAATGGAATATTACTCAGACATAAAAAGGAATGAAATAATGCCATCTGCAGCAACATGAATAGAACTAGAGATTATCATACTAATGGAAGTAAGTCAAAGACAAATATCAAATGATATCATTCATATGTGGAATGTAATTTTTAAAAAATGATAGAAATGAACTTAATTACAAAACAGAAACAGACTTACAGATATCTGATTAAACAGATATCCAGATATACAAACATTTTACAAATTTGGTTACCAAAAGGGAAATGTGGTGGGGAGGGATAATTAGGAGCTTGAGATTAACATACACGCAGTATTATATATAACACAGATAATCAACAAGAACCTACTGTATACCTTATGAACTACTCAATATTCTGTGACAACCAATATGAGAAAAGAATCTGAAAAATAACGAATATAGGTATAACTGAATGACTTTACTGTACACCCAAAACTAACACCACCTTATAAATCAACTCTACTCCAATAAAATGTTTTAAATAAACAAATAAATAAGTACACTCAAAGATATAACAACAGAACTGACAGATGGAAACATTGTGAGAAAAAAAGGAAATAAAAAAAGAAATGAAGGCTTCCCTGCTGGCTCAGTGATAAAGAATCTGCCTGCCAATGCAGCAGACATGGGTTGGATCCCTGATCCCGGAAGATCCCATATACCACAGAACAACTAAGCCTGGGCACCACAACTATTGAGTCTGTGCTCTAGAGCCCGAGAGCCTCAACTACTGAAGCCCTTGGACTCTAAAGCCCATGCTCCACAACAAGAAAAGCCACCACAATGAGAAGCCAGCAACTGCAACTGAAGAGTAGTCTCTGCTAACTGCAACTAGAGAAAAAGTCTACACAGCAACAAAGACTCAGCACAGCCAAAAATAAATAAATAATTTTGTTTTCTTTTTTTTTTTTTTAAAGAAGTCAGCTGGAATTTCCCTCGCAGTCCAGTGGTTACTCACCACTTTCAATGCAGAGGATATAGGTTCAATCCCTGGCTGGGGAACTAAAATACGACACACATCTCCGGACTAAGCCACCAGGGAAGTCCCTTGGATCTTATTAATCATAATGTATCAATATTCCTTCAACTGAAACAAATATACTACACAAATTTAAGATATAAAAGGAGGTGACTGGGGAGGAAGAATGTGAGAGCTCTTGGTACTTTCTGCTCAGTTTTCCTTTAAACTAAAAGTTATGCTCTAAAAAATAAAAGTCTATTAATTAAAGCGGGTTGAAGACACGTTAAAAGCATACAGGAGATCCCCTGATAAAAACCTATAGAATATTATCAAAAATTAATATAAAATGAGTGATACTGCTGCATCTTAGTACTATACTATTCATGCTCCTCTTGCCAACTACTATATTCATAAGTCCCTCTTTCCTTTTCTCTTCCAGTGCCCATATTAAAAATATTATGCAAGCTCTGGGCTAAGCTATTTGTACCCAAAGTCCCTCTGAGAACTCTTACTTTCAAGGCTTAACCCTGGCTGTCTCATCAGTAAAGAATCCACCTGCAATGCAATAATCCCTGGGTCAGGAAGATTCCCTGGAGAAGGAAATGGCAATCCACATCAATACTTTTGCCTGAGAAATGCCATGGACAGAAGAGCCTGGGAGGCTACAGTCCATGGGCTCACGAGAGTCGGTCATGGCTTTAACGACTAAACCACCACCACCACCACAAACTTGGCTAATGAATCTCAAAATAGTACAAATGCCTATCACCTGCACTATCATCTAATGGTCACTCCCACTTATATTTTCCACATTTCCTCAAATTCAACACGTCTCAAATTAAACTCATTTTATCTACCCAAGCCAACACTGCCTACAATCAGGTTTCCCCATTTCAAATGCAGTCTCTATCAATAATGTCAACACTTGCCCACTCACCTAAGTCCCAAACCTACAGCTATTCTCTGTGTCCCCATATTCCCAATTTATCTCCAATGCTCATCACTTTCTTTTACCCTCTTCCTCTCCATCCCACTTCTGCCACCTTAATTACACCCTTATTACTATACTCCTGAATAACTTCAAGAATTTCCTACCTATATTCCCTAATTAAACTCCCTAATTCTTCTAAAATATTTTCCATAATTCTCATGTAGCTAGCTCTGAACTGTTGGACACTGCAATGATTACTGTTGAAGGTTTTAGCAGATGCTACTGGTTGGCTATCCAATATCAGTTCTTCTTTGTTGACAGAGCCCCAGTTTTGTCTGGGTAGCCTGCACTGTTGAGTGACTCTGGGAGGCGAATCCTGCGGTAAATCTTGGTCTTACCTAATTATGGCAGTTCCAACCTCCAAGATTTAAGCCAAGCATGTAGCTCAGCTCTTGTGAAATGTGAGAGATGGTCCTTTTGACGACTTCAAGGAAAGATTACTTTGCTCACAAAAAGTGACACAAAAAACATGATAACTTTCTAACTCTGGATGTTGTGCCATCTGAATGAAATCCTTGGAATTCCTGCAACCAATCTCAAGATGAAACTGGCAAACACAGGGGAGAGGGCAGAGGCAAGAATACTTTTAAAAGTGGAACTAAAGCCCAAAATACAGTCCCTGAGGAAGACTAATAGGCACAATATGGACAGATCACAGAAGTATTAAGCTTAATCAAAGAAGCCACAGAAGGAGTATATACTATAATGATTCTACTTATATATTCTATATCAAGTTCTAAAATGGGCAAAATTAATCTACAGCGATAGAAATCAGACTATCAGTTGCCCAGGGCAGGATTTAGGGGAGTGACTTGGCTAAAGCAAGAAGAATATTTTAGAGAGATGAAAATGTTCTATATCATGATTGGAGTGTAACCACCACTTTGTCAAAATTCACCCAACTCTACTCTTAAAAGGAATGCATTTTACTATATGTAGGTTATAGCTCAATAAAGTTGATTTAAGAAAGAGAGACAGTTAGTACTATGGTATGCCAGATGGTTTACAGTGGCAGGAGAAAAATAAAGCCAAGGGGAAAAAAAAGAGTACACAAGGCAAGTAGGTGGGGGGCGAAGTATGCATATACCAATTTTAAACTGGGTGGTCATCAAAGAATGTATATACATATATCCATATATATATATACATCCATATGTATATACATATATAGATATATGTATAACTGGTTCACTTTGCTATACTGCATAAAATAACACAACATTGTAATTAACTATCAATTAAAAAAATGTTTAATATATTGATAAATAACCAAATAGGGTAGTCACAAAAGGTCTCAATGCCTACTTAGTACAGATTGAAGGAAGAGAAGTTATAAGTCATACAGACATCTGGAAGAAAGATCTATATTTGAAAAGAATCACTCTGGGACTTTCCTGATGGTGCAGTGCTTAAGAATCCACCTGCCAATGTAAGGGACGTGGGTTCGATCCCTGGTTGGTGAAGATTTCACATGCCAGAGGGCAATTTAGCCCAGTGCATCACAACTACTGAGCCTGTGTGCCACAATTACTGAAGCCCCATGCCCTGGAGCCCGTGCTCTGCAACAAGAGAAGCCACCACAATGAGAAGCTCGCAGACTGCAACTAGAGAGTAGTCCCTGCTTGCCTCAACTAGAGAAAGCCTGCAAGCAGCAATGAAGACCCAGGCACAGCCTAAAAATTAATTTAAAAAAAAAAAAAAGAATCACTCTGGCTACACAGTTGAGGACAGCTATAATGTGGTAAGGATGGAAGCAGGAAGCCCATTTAAGAGAAAACTGCAATCCAATGACAGTTTAGACCAACTTGGTAATAAATAATGTGCAGATTCTAGACAAAATTTAGACAGTCTTTGCTAATGGACTGAACTTAAGACTAAAAGAGAGGACTCAAGGGTGATCCAAGATTTAGAAGAACTAAAAGGATAGAAAGGGCATTTGCTGAAATGAGAAAGACTGAGGAAGGAACTGGTTAATTTGTAAATAATGAGAATTTTCTGTGGAGTCCCATCCAAAGGTCACAGTAGCAAGGCCTTGTACTAAGGCCACAGATGCAGAGCCCAGAGCCAAGGTCACCTCTGAAGTTGACTGAGCCCCTTTGTAACCACTGCCTGCCAAAAAGCCCCCCTGATCATTACCAGTCAGCTTCCTGACTCCAAATTAGGCAAAAATGCCCACTCCAGGACTCACCCTATAGCACCCTAACCAATTACCTAATGCCATTCTTCCAGTAGGATTCTTCTTTGTCCTGAGGCTATAAAAATTGGGTACTTAAACCATGAAAAGAGACAGCTCTCCCTTGAGCCAGCCTGTTGCTCTCACAGCCGGCTCTCCCTGGTCTGTCAGAAAGTCAGCATTTGCAATGCCCCTCACTATCTCTGCTCTTTGTTCTCAATAAATTCACTCCTTTCTCAAACACTCTGGGTCTGGGAATTCTTTTCCAACTCATCAACCCTATTCAGACTGCCGCAACATTTTGGACTTCCCTGGTGGCACACTGGAAAGGAATCCACCTGCGAGGGCGGGTGACAGGGTTCAATCCCTGGCGCAGGAAGACGCCACATGCCATGGAGCAGCTGAGCCTATGTGCCACAACCACTGAGCCTGTGCTCTAGTATCTGTGCCCTACAAGAGAAGCCACCGCAATCAGAAGCCTGCAACTGAAACAAAGGGTGGCCCCCGCTCACCCCAACTAGAGAAAGCCCGTGAAAAGCAGTGAAGACCCAGCACAGCCAAAAATACACAAAATTTTAAAAAATATTAATAATAATATTTTTATTTTGGCCAAGTTAGTTTTGAGATGCCTATTAGCCCATCAAACAGAGATGTAAAGGAAGCGGGTGGATATATTCAAGTCTGGAGTTCAGGGAAGGGAAGATAAAATTCTGGGAGTTGTCAGAACACAAAAAAGCATTTAAAGAGATAAGCCTGATGAGATCACTAAGAAACTGACTATATATAAGAAAAGAGAAAAAAATCCAAAGGCTGACATGAGCCCAAAGTCAATCTAATATCTGGAAATGAGAAAGAAAAGGAAACAGGGAAGGAGACTGAGAAGGAATGGCCAGTGAAATTGAAGGAAAACTAAGAGGCAGTATCCTAGAAACCATGGGAAAAAAGTACATAAAGGAAAAAAATATAAACTGGACTAAATGCTACTGATAAGTTAAATAAGATGAGGATTGGGAATTCATTGGAATTATTTTTAAAAAATCATGGTTCCTTCAGTAACCCAATTTCATGTAAACATTCCTTGTTCTAGATGAGTAACTCACATACTGATAGGTTCAACCTGTACTAGTTAAAAATCACTGTGTATTTTTAAATCAAAGTATTACTCCAGAATTAGAAACAGTAGTATGTTAATCTATTTTAAACATGACACTTATTTTTGGTCACTACTTGGTATTCTAAGCATTCTGGTAAATAATCACCTCTGATGTTTACTACTTTTACTCTGGCCTCATCAAAACCCAAACATTTCCACACATAAGCATCGAGCTATGCTATAAATTTTTACAAGATGTGATCTTTATTTCTCTCATAGGTTAAAATATAACACTGGATAAACTAGAATCACCAGATAATAAAAAATGAGTACTGAAGAACACAAACAGAAGACTATTGATACAAAAGCAGAAAAGTCACAGAGAAACATAAATACAATTTGGTAGAAGCACAAAAGAGTTACACACATATAGGATGCATACTGTGGTCCAAATCTTTTTACCCTGAGCCAAACAATGTAAAAGGCTTTGCTTAGGGCAGTTATGCTCTTACCTATTTTAAAGATACATTTTCAATACTGGGCTCCTGCTGCTGTGATATTTTGATGTAAGAATATTTCAAGTTCTCTTCAAAGCCAAAGGGTAGTATTTTCCAAGTAGCCTGGTTCATTTCAAGGTAACTGATCTTAGAACAAGAGTTGGTAATGAGAGTTTCTGGTCAGAACGAGATAACATTCTCCCAGAATGTCCATTCAAACCTAAATTCTAAAAATAAAGTGGGCATACATCCTTCACAAAACCACAGGCACTAATGGTGCATGCAACACAATGCAATCCTAATTATTCTATCTGGGCAGAAGACATTTGCAATTCACAGCAATTCCTGATAAAACTAATAAATTTAAAAAACACCAATAAATCATTACTTGTGTATTCATATATATGGACTGGCTCTTACCTTTTAAGCCAGTATTTTTTTTTCTAGTTCCTTTTTGGATGTTTTATTAAGCAGATTATATTCCTTGACATGACCATATCAGTCCTCTGTCAAACAAATTAGATAGCAAGTTGTTCCTAAATTTGCCACTATGAGATAAGTGACAGCTAAAATCAGAAAATCCTTGGTACAGCTTAAAATTGATTGTTCACTTCAGAGAAATTCAACCTGATTTAAGTCAGTTACAGCACCCAAATCCCCAAGGACAAAGTAACAAAGTTAAAAATTACTGCTAGCTTTATTTTTATTTACATAGGAACAACATGGCAATTTTTTTCACTCTCTCAGTTAACTACATTAATTTCTTGCTTATCACCAACTGGAATATACTGTACCACTATCCTCTTGTGTTGCTGATTAATTACCTTCATGCAACAAAAGCAGATGGGGGAAAAAAGAAAGGCAGGCCTTTTGATGTCAGGAGATGGCAGAAGCAAACTCCTCCAAGTAACTAACAAAATGAATCAATTACATTTACCTTTTCTCAACAAATTCCAGCATAAATGACCAACCCTACAACAAAGACACATTAAATAAAATTTTTATTCCAGTATGTTTGTACATCCCAAGGTAAGTATACAAACTCTCTTCTTTTACAATAAACTCCTAATTAACACAACATTTTGGAAATTAATTTCCAGTGTTTCAGTGAGATTGTTTGGATCTTGGAGGACATGGGAGGGAAAGAAGGGAAAGAATTATTAAAACTACTCTTTCTGCAGAAGAAACATAGCTATGTCATTCCTACGCAAATGTTTGTTAACTTCTCCTGGCATAAAAACAGTGATGTCATTCTACACAGCAGTCAAAAGAGTTATAATGAACACCAAGTTTTTAAATCACTGACAGCTTAAGGAAATTAAGACTATGACTCAGAAATCTCTTCTCCCTAGAGTATCACATCTGTGGAAGAGGATACTATGCCCAGCTGGGGTTATATACATACTCAACATCAACAAAACTGAAGTCATTTTCCCCTGCACAACAGGAAGAGTTGTTTTTTCCCCATTAGAACTCTGAGCAACGAAAGCCATGACTTTATACGGCTCTATATAAAAACACAAGAAGGGTGGTTCATATTCTATTAGGAAAAGCAGCTTAACATCAAAACTCCTCTTCTTTTAAAGTAAAACCTAAAAAATGACTAAATTTCTTCTTATCTCTGAAAATTATTTTATCTTTGCTTCATTTTTTCTGCTCTAAAATACAGACTAACACCTTTAAAGACAGTATAAAGGAGCTTATAAATTTGAATTTGTAAAGTGACCCTCACACCAAAAGTAGACTGTATTTTTTCTCTCCAACAGTAAGCAGAAAATATCCAAACTTGGTTCTAGTAAGAACAATAACATAAACTATTATTACTATAATATCAATAATACTTAACAATGTCTATTACACCAATATTTGCAGTTTGTCTCCTAATGTATTAGGAATAAAATATAATGCAACTATATCTTCAGCTTTAAAATTACCTCAAATTGATTGGAAGATCAACTCTACATGAACATGAAGTAAAATGGCTGCAAAACTTAAGACAGCCTGATTATATCCCTTTTGACTAATATTTAATATACCTAAACCAAGAGCAACTGCAAATGTTTCATCTTGACCTCTCTAAATGTTACAATCCAAATTACAAGTCAACATTCAAGCTAACAATTAAAATCAAAACAAAACCAACATAACATTCTAAACAAAGGGCAGTTCAACCAAACTGTGACAGTTCAGATTTCTACATCATAATTAGTTGAAAATCTGTTCAATTATTTAATTTTTTTTTTAATTTTGTTACCCATGAGAAATATACCTACTGTTTTTATTTTCTACCTGTGCCACATTTATCTTAAGTTTTATACTTCTGGATTTTTCAACCACCAGGGATCAACCATCAAATTACTTCAACAAGTAGAAATAGCAACACCGCTCCCAAAAAGCAATTTCTGCATTGCTAGACACTTATCTAGTTGGTAGATTTATACCATTGTTCATTCTTAGTTCCTTAAATGTAAAAAATATCCACAGAATGGTGGCATACCTCTAAATTAGTTTAAATACGGTACAAAGTTATTTTTAGTTAGGTTCAAGTTTTAGAAAGGCACTAATCATTCTTCTCAAAGGCTAATCTACTCAAGTTCCTCTCATTAAAGAAACATAAAGCTTAATTTATCTCCTTTGGAAAGAAGAAATGTTATTAATGTAATGCTCAAGCACAAGGATATTAGAATAATGGACCTAATATCAAATCAGGGTCTGGATCATACCTATTGTTAATAAAAATAAATTTGACCTTTATTCTAATGATAGTCCTTTCAAACATTAGTATGACTAAATGTCATTTATGTGCACTTTCAAATGTAATACTAACTTTGAAAAATATTCTTATTTCTACTATGCAAAGGAAAATGGAAGAAAACTACCATAAATAATTACAAGCTGGTTTTTATTCACGAAAAAAAAAACTACAAGAAACATTCATGTAATATTTATTTGAGATCTGTGTCTATTCCTTCCTTGCATGCTAGAAAGATGAAAAGACAAACACGTCCAACTATTCAGACACATCATTCCACAGTTGTAACTTTCATCATAGTTCTCAAAGCGGTATGGTGAGGTCAGCTCACAAACAGCTTAAGTAGCAAAACTAGAAATTGGTGGTAGTAGTATCAGGCTACATAACAGCCCCTCCAAAGAATATGAAGTAAGAGAACTAAAATGTGCTGGCAACATGCCAAGAGACTAGATGGACTATAGCTTTCAGTAACAAATACGCAGAGTTTACAGTATACAGCAATTCATCATCTCTTACCCTGTAGCTTGATTTTCCTTGTTTTAAACCAAAAATAGCCATATATAAAAATATATATAATATATAAAATAGCCATATATAAAAATAGCCATATATAAAACCCATATTTAACACTACCCGTTTTCTCCATACTCATGACTGGGAAAGGCATCTGGGCTTGAAATGACTTTGTAAACTAAATGCAAACCCTAAAATGAAAAATATGACTTCCATCCTATGTAAGCATAAGCAAGGTAAAATATACAATTATACCAGTATTACTCTGCACAGAATAGCCTTTATTTTCCAAGGACTATACTGCCCTCAGTGTAATCCTAAAAGCTTCGGGTTTTTCTATATTGTCAATGCTGACTATCTCTGCAACTGGTTGGCATTTAGAATTAGTCAACCTTCTCAACAGATTTAATAAAGAATTAATTCTGTCAGATTAGAGGATGTAATTTTGGTCAGAAACAATCCCTTTGACCTTACTCAAAATATGTTACTTTTAAAATTTCATCTTTATTAAATCATATATTTAAAAAGCATAATAAACTTCAATTCTTAAGTCTCTGACACTAAACATTTTTTCTAAAGGACCAAAAGAAAATGCAGTTATTTTAGGCAAGAGAATCATATTCAATTCAAACCAACACACGTTTACACGCATTTTGTACTGAGGATTGAGGAAACAAAGATAAATATGTATATGGTCTTTAACAATCTAGTTGGGGAGACCAGACCATTTCAAACTCAATCAAGTTCTGCCCACTACCCTTATCCCACCACCCACATGCTCTACTAGCTGTAGGAACAAAAGCTCTGGTATCATTCAGGAACGTGTTAGTAAATCTGCCAGGGAAGATGGAAAACTCTTCAAAGAAGATAAGCTCTGTCTTAAAGGATGTGAATTTCAGGAGGAAAAGTGGGACATTAAAGGCCAGGAAGGACAGAAGGAGCAAAACCAAGAAAACACAAAGACATGGCATGTGCGAGGAAGCCTATGTGACGAGGGTAGGGATAACAATTTTGGGTACATGAGCTACTCCCCTTCTACCTTCAGCCCACGACAGACCTCACTGATCAATTAGAGCATGTTTAAGCCCACGTGAGACTCAAACTCAACAGATAACTCAAAACCAATGGAAAGAAGTAAGTCCATGAGATGAAATTTATCTATCCTCAGCCGGGGAATAGAAAGTGGTGGGATTTGAGGCTAGAAGGGTAAATTAAGGACAGATTATGAATGACCATGAATGCTAGGCTAACAAATTTAGATTTTATCCCATGGGCAACCAAGGATGAACAAAAGATTTTATGAAAAATAATGACATAATCATATCTGGCAGATGGGTGAAGAAAGCATTTACACCAACACAATAAGGGCAGAAAGAACAGTTCAGAAGCTATTGCTTCTTAGTCCAGGCAAGAGGCCTGAATTTCAGCAATGGTAAAATTGCAGGTTATAAAACAAAAATGTAATGTTTTAGATTTTATAATTCTTGGTTTTAAAACAACAGTTTGAGAAAAATTAGCTCTAATTAGAATTCCCTAACAATTTTCAAAAAGCAAAAGAAAAGACAAATTAAGGTAAAGACTAGAATTAAAGAAGTGAATCACAATGATACTCAAGATTACTCAAGACTATAAATTCAGAAATAGCTATTTCAGGCTTAGCATCAAGAAAGAGAACATCCTCATGACCAGACTAATACTCAGCAAATCTTTTCCTCCTGAGGGCACTAACACTCTAGCCAAACAACAAATACAACTTACCTTACATGCCCCTACAAACTCCAGATGCACAAAGTACAAAAAACAAATTTAAAACCAAAGTTTAAAACCATGTAGATATTCCACATTATCTAAACACTTAAAGCTACTTATTTCTTTTAAGAAACATAATTCACATGAAATAAATCTTCTGGAAATACTACTGCTCTACCATTAACTAATTCATATCCCAGCCTTTAAACTCTAAAAGTAGCACTTTGGGCAATAAGCAAAAAAAGCAACTCGCCTATCATGACTGCAGAATGTTTAGTAAATGAAATTATTCTATTAAAAAGTAAAACTTCACTATAGATCGGGCTTCTCTACTGGCTCAGAGATAGAATCTGCCTGCCAGTGCAGAGACACAGGTTCAATCCCTGGTCGCAGAAGATCCCATATGCCGTGGAGCAGCTGAGCCTGTGAGCCAGAACTATTGAGCTTGTACTCCAGAGCCCAGGAACCACAACTACTGAAGTCGGTGTACCCTAGAGCCCGTGCTCTGCAACAAGAGAAGCCACCAAAACAAGAAGCCGAGCACCGCAACCGGAGTAGCCCCTGCTCCCCAAAACTAGACAGCACCAGCGTGTAGCAACAAAGACCCAGCAAAGCCAAAACAAATAAACAAACAAAAAAAAGTTTTTTTTTTAAAATTCACTATAGATCAAAAGACCAAAGAGTTTTTCCTTTCAGGAGAAATTCTTTAACTGCAGCAAGCAAAGGCTAATGTAATGATGTGAAACCGAAGCACAACATGTTAACAAGCATGCTATAAAAGCTACCATTACTGTTTTAAGATCTAAGGATATTCATAACAAAGATAAAATTATCCTGCAGTGAATGCCAACAATGCACTTCATGCTACACAGACATATATTCAAGGGTTCTACTTTGTTTTCATCCCAATTCTTTTGTGTCCCAGTTAACAAACTCTCAAATTGGAATTTTCTTCCTTTTAAAACAAGCTAAAATGAAAAAATGGACTCCAACAATAAGATTTTATTTATTTATTCATGCTGTTTATTCTCAGAAAGCAAATCAGATGAACAGTTTATCATAATCTACCTCTTTTTCAAACCAATATGGATCAGCTATCACGAGCAGGGTCTATTTCTCATGATGTCATTCTAAAGCCATCACTAAATGTTACACATGCCATGCTTCTTTCAAATCAATCATAAAACAAATCGTCCTAGACTGAGGTCAAATTCCTTTCCAACTAAAGGAGCTCCAAACTTAAGTAATGGTCCACTTACTAAGTAATATTCAAAGACCAAATTCCAGAAAAACCCTTCTCTTGTACCTCCTCCACTTAAAAAAATCAGTCTCCTTTTAGCTCAGTGTAATGGAATGTGACCTGCAGTTAAGGGCTTTTCCATTCCTATTTACTGCTTAGAGAACATGAAGCAGATGTATTCTCTCTCAGAATGGCAATATACTTTTTAAAAGTAAAAAAAAAAGTGAAGTGCAGGTGGTTAATCATATAATAAGAATTAGAACAAACAAGGTAAGTTGACTTACTAGATAGATTTCTCATGTTTGACAGAATGAGTATATTTAAATAGACAACTGAATCTTTATGTTTGTTTTACAACCTGATCAGACATCTAAGATTCATGATTTGTGTGACTACTAATAATTAGGTTGGGAAGACGAGGTTAAAACTACAACTACTTAAAAAATCTTCACACACAAAACTACTATAAACATCTTTTCACAACAAATCATATTTTTACCATTGAAGTTACACACGTTAAGTACCTAAGCATGGAGAGAAGAACATGGAATAAATATTTTTAAACTGTGCTTCAAAGTTTAAGATTAAACACATCTACCTGGAATTCAGTTTCTCAGTTTCTCATTTAAAAGAAAAAAGATATTTGACCTAGGGTTCTTTAAAGCTACTATGATACTTCAACCCAAGCTGTAAAGTGAACAAATTCTATGACTTAATTCAGATAAACTTCTTTCAGGATAACCCCCTTAAGGATATACTTTACTTACATTCTTCCTACACCTTCATACATGTTAGTCTCATCTACCAAAGTCATAATCTCTGTATCTGTAAGATGTGCATGCTTTTTCGTTCTGTTCAGCTGTTCAATCTGTACGTCTGCAAGTTTCACCTTCTGCTGAGTGTCAATAACTTTGGCTTGAAGCTCTGTGAAGGCCTAAAAAGAAATAAGTCCTTGATTTAGTAGGTGCAACATTTTACAGTAAATGTTTACATCAAATCTAATATATTAAAATGAAGCCTGCTAAACAGACAAAGCTGTGAGATTTACCACAGCAAACATCTCAAAGCCAGTCTGCTAAAAACTTGAGCCCTGAACAATTCAGTGATTAAAGGCACTGACCCTCCGTGAAGTTAAAAATCCAAGTATAATTTATAGTTGACCCTCCATATGGCAGTTCCTCTGTATCCCTGGTTCTACACTTGTTGATTCAACCAACTACATATCATGTAGTACTCTAGTATTTACTATTTTAAAAATCTGTGTACAACTGGATCCCTGCAGTTTAAACCAATGCTGTTCAAGAGTCAACTGTACTGAACTTACCCAGTCCTCAGAAGATGCAACCTATCTGAAGAAGCTGAACAAAGGCATGGTAAATAATAACCATATCAAGTAGCAGGTACCCAAGGAGTAATAAAAGCTCTAAATGCAACAATCAGAAACCCAGAGACCCAAAACAAGAACCATAAATGTAACAATTCACCACATCTGTACTACTCAAGACTATTTAAAGCACTTTCCCACACTTGTTTGAAATATTAACAAGTGAATATTAATATGAGAATACTGACATACAATAAATGTCTCATTTTCTCTTTTCAATAATCCTGAGTTAAGGATGGCAGATTCATCAGCACAGTTTACAAATTAACTAAATGTTTTGAAGAGATATAAATGACTTTCACAGGGCTGAACAACTACTAGGTCAAAAATCAAGTACTTAATTAATTTCTTCTGATCTCTAGTTACTGAATCTTTCTACTCTACTATCCACAGTAGTATTCAGAAAATGAATATTTTAAGAGAAAGACACACAAAAAACTCAAAGCACTGATAAAACAACTGCATCATGATCTTCACATGCACATGATAAGCCAAACTTGACCTCTGAGTACTCTTAAAAGGTTTTTGATACTTCTGAAGTGCCTAGAATGACTTTCACATGCTGTCAAATTTTGACTTAATAATAACATCTGTGGCTGCAATACACGGCAAAAAGCTACTAAACTTTTATTCTGACTTTGTTCTCACCTACCGCTGCTACTAAGTCGCTTCAGTTGTGTCGGACTCTGTGCGACCCCATAGATGGCAGCCCACCAGGCTCCCCATCCCTGGGATTCTCCAGGCAAGAACACTGGAGTGGGTTGCCATTTCCTTCTCCAATGTATGAAAGTGAAAAGTGAAAGTGAAGTCGCTCAGTCTAGTCCGACTCCTAGCGAACCCAGGGACCACAGCCTACCAGGCTCTTCCGTCCATGGGATTTTCCAGGCAAGAGTACTGGAGTGGGGTGCCATTGCCTTCTCCGTCTCACCTACTAGCAAGGTTTCAAAAGATTTATCTAGAGGGGAGAGGAGGTACCTAAAGTTTCCTATTAGTCTCCACCCCTCTCCCTCCCCCCAAAATTATAAACATATTAAAAGACCTTTAAACAAGTTTCTTCTGTAATTTTATTGGTTGCCCAAACTACCCAATTTAAGTCTGTAATTATTTTCTTAGTTTTCATCCACTGTCCACAGGTTTCCCAGCAACAGATTCAAATAATACTGAGGGGTAAGTCCATTCACAGCTGTATTCTATTGTTAGCTCTCACTAAACCCTAACTTAAATTTGAACTTTTAACAGAAAAAAAAAAAAAAAAGGTAAACTTTTAAAACACTTTAAGACACAGTTTGCTAAGCTAGTATACTGTTAAAGCTGAGATAATACAGCACTAGAGAGCACCGTAAGGAGTAAAGGTACAAGCTCCAAACAAAAAGCAATACACACACACACGTAAATCCTCGGAGCAATAATACACTGCTTCATCTATTACGTGGGAGAGCTACTTCAGCTGTCTTATTTCTCATGCAAAGGTTGATCATAAGACAGTCTTAAGTAAAATTTGCTCTTCTAACCTCAAGTAGTGGTCAAAAGGTGGAAAGTGAGGCAGAGAATGCAGGACTCTAGAACCAAGCTTGGGCTGAATCTTCTGTTAAACTGTTTCCTTTTCTAGAAAAGTACTGGTTTAAAGTAGATGAAGTCTAGGCTCCTTTCCAATCCCCATTCTCCCTCCCTTAGCAAAAAAAAAAAAAGGGGGGGGGGGGGGATATGCTTTTGAGTCGGTAGTGGTGTTAGATTCCTGGCAACTCTTAGGCGGTGAAAACGTTTCCGTGTAAGAACACATTTCTAGGCAATTGTTTGAAGAGAGAAACTCAATTCCTTCTGATACCAATTTCATCTGGAAAACTTTGACTTGTTTCTTTTTTGACAAGTCTTTAAAAACGGGCGAGGCGGGGGAGGGGGGGTTGTTGGCAAAGCCCTAAGATGAACATTGCTATGAGGATACCTGACTGAACTGTATGAAGCGACCTTACAAGGTATGGGATTAAAGAACTGACCTAAAAACAGACTGGACTTGGAGTTTTTCAAAGCAAATTAGGATACAGAATTACAGGTGCTCGGGCAAGAGGCTCCAACTGGAAGCGCTCACTTCAGGCCTCACTATGGAAATGAAGGCTCCAAGAGCAATGAAAGGTCTCCGGAACTCGGAACAAGGGAATAAAACAGCTACAGGCCCGCCAAACTTAACCAGGCCCAGCCCAATCGGCTCTTACCCGGCAAAGAGCCGCTAGCCCTCGACTCCAACCTAAGGAGGCCCGGTCCCACCTTTGAACTCTGAGAAACCACTCCCCATTTCCCTGGGGCCTCTTTCCTCCCGCAGTACTCGAGACTCACTCGATGTTCTTGTCCACAGTCCCCTTAGCTTCCAAAGAAAAGCTTTTGCCTGCTCAAGACCCTCTTTTACCTTCTTCAACTCCAGATCCACGGGGGCCGCCATCTTGCTTCTCTGCTGCGCCTGCGCAGTGGGAGAAGCCCGGAAAGAGCGTGGGGGAAGGGCGCGTCCTGAAGGTTTGATAGGGCCTCTTCCTTCTGCTCCTGCGCATGAGTCGGTGTGCTTGGTTTTCCGACCTTCCCCGTTGTTATAAACGCCTGTAATAACCGGGATTCCGATTCAGAGTACGTCTTCCCCAAGTGACCTATAGGCTTGCAGTGATTCTCCACATCCTTCCAAACACAGCACAATGCGCAGATTTCGTGTGTGGTTTTAAGCACTTCGACAAATAGTTTAGTTTGTGTTGCTGAATTAAGATGTATGTAAATCAGGCTAAAACCTCTAAAGTAATTCATGCCTTCAACGAGTCCTGTGCTGTATGAGAAAGAATCAGCCTGAGTTTCAGGCAAGGCAGCATGGAGAAGACCAGGAGGCTTAGCCTTGTAGACACAGGAGTTCTCACGAGAGACCAAATTTCTTTTTAAAAGGAAAAAAAAAAAAAAAAAAAAAATGCAGATTCTCTGATCCTCATCCCAAACTTACTTAGAATCTTTGATATGGGGCACAGAAATATGTACTTTTGCAAACTCCTTTTATGATCTGGTCCAAGTGGTCTGCAAACCACATTTTGAGAATCTGCTGTAAAATAGCTGGCATTTGAACCAGAAGGATGACTAGAAGGATGGGCATGAAAGAAATGGATATCTTCCTTACTCTATAAACCTGTGAGGCAGAGGAAAGGGCAGGGAGTTTAGAATTAAGCAAATCTGTATTCAAGGTTTGGTCTACACTGAGCGTAGGTATGTCTGCCTCCATTTCCTAGTTGTGTAGAATTTGTCTCCTCATTTAATATGAGAATAACAGTATTGACCTAACAGTTATTCTGAGGAGTAAATAAGATCAGGATGGAAAGCTCCAAGCATAGCACAATGCATACAGTAGGCACACAATAAAAAGCTGTAATTAAGTTCGTATGGTTAGCATTGTTATACTTGTCTTTCAAGGTCCAATAAGCAGACACATAATATGTATCCTTTATGTATTTTTTTTTTTTTTACATCACTCATCACACAGACCATAAATAATCTCTCCTCGGAATTTCAAGACTACTTCTGTTCCTTTTTCAAGACACATGATACTTTCTATCTTAAAAAAAAAAATTTTATTAGACTTACTAGCTATTCAAATGTCCATCATTGGATAAATGGATAAACAAAATGTGAGGACATTATGCTAAGTGAAATAAACCAGTCACGAAAAGACAAATACTGTGTGATTCTATTGTACGAGGGACTTGGTGGTGGTAGTCGTGGTGGTTTAGTCACTAGGTTGTGTCGGCCTCTTATAACCCCACGGACTCTAGCCAGCCAGGCATCTCTGTCCATGGGATTTCCCAGGCAAGAATCCTGAAGTGGTTGCCATGTCCTTTTCCAATATGAGGGACTTCGAGTAAACAAAATCATAAAGACAGAAAGTAGAATGGTGTTGCCAGGGGCCAGGAGGAAGGGATAGAAAGGGAAAAAAAATTTAATGTATTTATTTATTTTTGGCTATACTGGGTCTTCATTGCTGCGGGGGCCACTCTGTAGTTGTGGTGCATGAACTTCTCATTGTGGTGGCTTCTCTTATTGTGGAGCACAGACTCTAGGGTGCAAGGGCTTTAGCAGTTCAGCCACATGGCTCAGTAGTTGTGGCTCCCAGGCTCTAGAGCACAGTCTCAATAGTGTGGTGCTTGGGCTTAGTCACTCCATGAGCATGTGGAATCTTCCCAGATCAGGGAGCGAACCAGTGTCTCCTGCATTCGCAGGTGGATTCTTTACCACTGAGCTACCAGGTAAGCCCAGGAATTCTTGTTTAATAGGTGTAGAGTTTCAGTTTTACAAGATGAAAAGAGTTCTGGAGATGGATGGTAGTGATAGTAACACAACATTGTCAATGTATTTAATACCACTGAACTGTACACTTAAAAATGATTACAATAGTAAATGTTATGTATATTTTACCACATTTTAAACAATGAAAAAATGTATTTGTTCTTTTTTCAAACCTACATGTTCTTTTCTTTTTCATAATGATATGCAGTGATATATTCTTGCTTAACAATGAAAATAATTAAAACATAATTACCATAACTATTTTTTAATTTCTTTATGTCTTGTCAGTTGAAATCTTTGAGGTATGAATTCTTCCACTGTTGGGCATCTGCTGGTCTTTCTTATGAGAGTTAATTTTCTCATTTGACTCATAATTTTTTGATTAGAACCTGTCTTCAGTGTCCAGCATGTCCACGGACTATAGAAACGTCTCACATTCACTTGTTTTTTTCTGCTTCTTGTGGCTTTCAGGATTTTAGTTCCCTAGCCAGAGACTGAACCCAGACCCTTGGCATGAAAATACTGAGTCCTAACCACTGGGCTGGCAGGAAATTCCTCCACATTCACTTCTACCAGAGCCCTGAGAGAGGCATGGGTTCCAGACCAATTTTTATGCTAATTCTTGACACTACATGAATGAAGCAAACTTAGGGGAAAATAAACTTTGCCCAGAGCATAAAGTTGGCAGAATGTGATATACATTTATGGACGGGCAGCCACTGTAATATCACCCTTTTATTTTGGACTTCAAAATAAATGTTATTGCCTTTCCCTCTTTAGAGTTTCTAAAATGACAGGAAGACACTGTCTATGAAAGCCCTAAAGAGTTTGCAGTCCTTGGACACTTGTCTAGAGAATAACCATGCTGAGCTTGCTTCTATTATTTTTATTAAAAAAAAAAAAAAAAAAAACAACCTTCACACTGAAAACTTCACTAGTACAGGGATATACTCCTGACGTTCAAACAGACCACAGTTGTGGAACTTAAAAAAGTGATCCCTTATTACCCTTCAGCTCTGCCAACCCATGCACAATAACCTTATTTATTCATTCAACAAGTATTTATTGAATATCTGTTAGGCCCTTGGGATATAACAATAACAAGAGACAAATTCCCTGTCCCCATGGAGCACACATTCCAGTGGGGAAAGACAAACAATAAACATGCTAACAAATAATTTCGTAAGCTAATAAGTGTTATTAAGAAGAAAACAGCAATGTGGTTAGAGGCTGCTGGGTGGAGGCCACTTAGGTGTGGGAAGCTCTCTGGAAGGCCATAACATTTGAAATCAGACCTGGAAAATGAGAATTAGATAGCTGTGCAAACAGCTGGGGAAACAGCCTTCCAGACGGAAGAAACAGCAAGAACAAAGAGTTTAGGATGGGAGCAGTCTTGGCACATTTGAAGAACAAAAGGAAGATGCCAGCATGGCTGGGTGCGGAGAATGGTAGAAGACAGTGACATCAGAGAGTTGCACAGGGGGCCGGACCATGAGAGACCTTTAAGCTACAGTCAGGGATCAGAATATTATTCTGAGTGTGATTATAAGCCAGTGAATAATTTCAAGCAGAGGACTGATATGATCTGAAGAGATTGATATGATTCTATTTTAAGCAGACCATTGTGGGTTCAAGGTGGAGAATGGATTGGAAGGAGCAAGCTTGGAAGCAAAGAAACCAGTCAGGAGACTACTGCAGTGGTACACGAGACAGACGCTAATGGTCTGAGGATGATGACGATGGAGACAGATAGAAATAGATGGATGCAGGTAGAGGTTATTAAACTTAATGAAGGAATGGATTGGGGGCAGACGGGGTGGCAATGAAACAGAGAGGAATCAAAGATGATTTGTAATCTCAAAATAAATATGCTGAGTGAGAGAAACCAGATGAGAAAAAGTAACATGCCATATGATTCCATGTCTAAAGTTCTAGAATATGCAAACAAATCTAAAGTGACAGAAAGAAGATCAGTGGTTGCCAGATAGGTTGGGGGTGGTGAAACCTAAGGAAGAGGAAGAAGGGATTACAAAGGAGCATTAGATAACTTTTGTGATGATGGATATACTTATTATCTTAATTCTGAAGATGGTTTCCTAGGTGGAAACTTATCAAAGTGTACACTTAAATATTTTTAGTTTATCATATGTCAATTATACCTCAATCAAGTTGTTTTAAAAGAAAAGCAAAGACTCCTAGGTTTTTGACCCAAGCAAACTATTAATAGTTGAATGATAGTGTCTTTTACAGAGACGAGAAAGTTCTTATGATATAGCCTACAGTCTCAAAGATGCTCTATAGGAATAGTAAGAATAATCTTTCTCCCTGTGAACAGACTATATTAGTTAGAGATACGTTCAGCTGCTATAATAGAGATCCAAAACAACAATGGCTAGAACAAGACAGAAGTTTATTTCTCTCCATCTCAATCATCCAGGCAAAAGCAATGTAGGGTAAGTATGTGAGTTCTGCAATGCCACAGTTCCCAGGCTCCTTCTGTCTTATCCCTGTGATCCAAGATGACTCATTACCACCATGTTCATAGCCTAGCTACAAGGAAGGGGAAAGGACCCAGGGATGGGGGGGGTGGGGAGGGGGACACTCACTCTGTCCCTTTAAAGGCATATCCCAGAAATAAAAATGTGGCTCTGTTCATATCACATTAGCCCAGATAGAATCACATGACCATTCCTGGAGACCAGAAAAACTGGGAAATGTAGTTATTATTGTGGGCAATTATGTGACTAGCTAAACACCAGGAATTATATTATTATGAAAGAGAAATCAAAGAGAGATACTGGGTTAAAATTAGCAGTTTCTGATATCAGAGTTTTTCAGCTTACAAAGCCATTTCTTATTTATCAAGTTATTTGATCTTAACAACTTTGTAAGATGGATAGACTCTGAAGGGTTCATTCCATTTGAAAGTTTAGCAGAGTAGTTAAGAGTATAGACTTTGAAATATGACCTTATAATTTCAAATTCTGTTTCTACTATTTACTAGTTCTGAGATCCAAGGAAAAGGACTTAACTTCTCAAGTCTCCGTCTCTTCAACTGTAAAACAGAGATAATAATAGTACCCATCCCATAGGTTGTTATAAGGATTAAGTGAGATAATGCATACAAAGTTCTTGATATACAGTTATACCTAATCTACCCTAGCTACTATTGTGTGTCAAGTATTACAAACCTACAGATAAATAAAAGAGCAGTTCACAGTACAGCAGGGGTCACAGATAAACAGAGAGTTATGAAAGAATCTGACAATTCAGCTTCAGAGAAAGTGACACCAGGAGTTGGAAAAACAGAGAAGAGGGACTCCTAATCCAGGAGTCTTGTAGGAAAAGTAAGAGCTTGCGGCAAAGAAAGGAGAAATGATACTCCTAGAAGAGACTAAGACACCAAGGCAAGAGCCTAGTGTCTTTGGGGGATTACAGATTGTTTGGTATGGCTGAAGCACAAGCATGTTAAACACTGAGAGAGAAAGGGACAGAGAGATGAGGGCCAACAGTGGAGGGCCTTCCAAGTCAAGCTCATTGAGTGCAATTGTCACTGAATGCAATGGAGTGTTGTAAGCAAGGGAGTGACTGGTCACATTTATTTATACTCCAAAAAATTGTGGTGGCTGCTTTAGGGGGGATGATTCCTAGAAGGCAGAAGATGAGAAACCAGATCAGAAAAGAGCAGCCATCCAGATAGCAAGGGCCCAAAACTAAGGCAGTGGGAGAGAGGAGAGCCCTAGAGTTCATCTGCTTTTCAAAATTCCTTTCCTGTTTTGAGCAAGTTCTCTCTTAACTCTGCCTTATCTCAGCTGCTTTTGCATCACTTAATTTACTACAGAAACATCTTCTTTGATATTTCTATATTCAGGTGATCAACCATCATGGTTTACCCAAGACTATACCAGTTTTTGCACTGAAAGCCCTGTGATCTAGGAAACCCCTTAATCCTGGGCAGGCCAGGACAGCCAGTCAGCTTACAGAGAGGCAGTGTACTGGATAAAAGAAAAATTCTGGACCCAGATTGCCTGGATTCGAATCCTAGCCCAATCATGTATCAAGTATAGGAACCTTGAGCAAGTTACTTTACCTCTCTGCGTTCAATTTCCCTACATGAAAAATGGAGATGATGCAATGTAGTAACTACCTCACAGGGTTATTGTGAAGATTAACTGAGTGAATAATATAGAGCTGGTCTTTTGTATCTGTGGATGCAATTTCAAGATAAGGGCTGACTCTAAAGGACTTGGACATCCTGAGCTTTTGATATCCACGGGATCAGAAGAACCAATCCCTGGTGAATACTGAGGGACAATTATACTATTTAAAATTTAGACTGATACTCAGAAAATTGTATTTGCCATGACCATTCTGAAATTAAAGCTGTTATAAACCTACCTGGGCTTCCCAGCTGGCACTAGTGGTAAAGAAACTGCCTGCCAATGCATGAAATATAGGAGTCACAGGTTCAATCACTGGGTTGGGAAGATGCCATGGAGGAGGAAATGGCAACCCACTGCAGTATTCTGGCCTGGAAAAATCCATGGATAGAGGAGTCTGATGGACTACAGTCCATTGGGTCTCAAAGAGTCAGACACGACTGAGTGACTGAACACACATAAACCTACTGCCTTCTGGTTTATTTCACTTCTGTCCCACACAAAAAGTCCCACACTTCTGTCCCACTTCTGTCATGATTTCTTGGATGTCTCCAGATCTTTCACTTCAAGCTCCCAGTCACCTCACCCAAGGATGGTGAGAAAAAGTAGTTCTGTGATCCTGGGAACTCTGTTATCTGTGGGTAGCCTCTGGGAGCATTAAATTGAATTTAATAGTGTTGAAGGCCTTTAAGATTTTCTTCCAAGTGGGCTACTTCCTGATATCCTCAGGAATAGGGAATTTACACCTGTTTCCTCTGAAAATGAATTATGCAGGGGTCTGCCTAGGAGTAGGGTAGGATGGGGTGGGGCATTTGTACAGCTTATATGGTTCTGTGAGGGCTTTAGGGACAAGAATATGGAGTAGTCCTTCCCAAGTGACACATTTGCAAAGAAATTGAAGTAGTTCTTCTGGCTGCCAAAGTAAGATTTGGGGCTGGGACATTCCTAGGAAGGAGCCTTAGCTGTGTCTAGCAAATGAAACAGTCATTGTGAACTGCAAAGAGAGGAAGTGAGTTGTCCTAAGGAGGAACAGTCAGCAGCTTTCCCCAGGCACCTTGCCACATTTGATTCAAACTGTTTATGAAAAGTCCAAAGAAAGTGGGTACTTTCAATCAATCTGATGATTTAACCTTGTTTCAGAGATGAAACTGGGTAACAGAGCATAACAAAGACTGGGATATTTATCCCATTGCTCACCGGAGAAAGTGAGGGTGTGGGGCCTGGCAGAGGTGAGAGCCAAGAATAGGAGACTCAAGAACAGGGAAGCAATAAAATCAGGAAAATCAAAAGCTTAGTGGAGAATCCATGTCTCTATCGCCCAGCTCACCCTAAATGGAAAATGTTTATTGTCCTTTAAAACAGGAAGAAGAATACAATGGAGTTGGGTTGAGATCTGGACAAAACTCCACATGCAATTTTTAAATAGGTTCCAAAAAAGCATCAACATGGAAGAATGTTTTTCTATCCTCAGAGCTGTTCCTAGGACATGGTGACTAAAGCTTTTCCCCAGAGCAGTCACATATAGCAACTCCAGATTTTTTAAACAAGGGTTTCTAAATTGTAAGAAGCTTTAAAACTTACAGTTTTTCCTTTCAGAAATTAGAACATGAGTAAGTGTAACACCTAATAAGCAGGAAATTTAGTTGAAACAAGAAGCCACACATTGCCCACCTTGTTATTAACTCTCATCTGTAGTCACAAGCAACTCCAGGCTTCCATTTGACCAGTTTAGCCTCCAAGCAGAGAGAGACCTCTTTCCTTTATGTTTCAAGAAAGAGTGCCAGAAATGGATTTTCCAGGCCTAGGTTGGATCCTATGCCCATCTTTGAAACAGTCATAATAGCCAGTGGCATGGCTTTTGATTGGCCAGGAGCAGGTTACATAGCCATTTCTGGAAGGTTAGGAGTACAGCCCCACCCAAAAAGCACATGGACTGAGAATGAGGAAAAGTGTCTTCTTTACCAAAGGATAAAGTGTAACTATCAAAGAAAGAGGTGATGGATGTCACAAATAGGAAAAAAAAATGTGTCCACTACACCTTAGTGTCCAAAATTTCAATTTTCTCAATCCTCTCTCCTAATGACTAGGTCAATTCCATTTCAATCAATACACAAACTTCATGATAGTGAACCTCTATGGTTCCTGAGATGGTGGAGGTCAGGGACTTCAAAGAAACAGTCTTGTTTTGCAATGGAGTCCTTGAATCATTGGATATGGAGGGTCCCACCCACGGGCACTGAATCTAAGTTTTAGTATCATTTGGCTTTTCTAGCTCAGGGACACTAAGGACTATCTCTTTGTTTCATTAATGACAAATTTTAGCAGGCATTGTTGAGGGGATGTGGAAGTTACCACTTCCTTTTGTCCCCTCAGCTAAGGTCAAATGCTAAGGTCAGCTTGGGCTTGGGAAGATGGCAAAGGGTAGCTGGCTGTGGGTTAGTGACCTCATAGGTCTTGGTCTTTCTAACCACAGGGATTATAAGAATACGTAAGAAGTCCCTAGCAGGAATACTTATCCTGAAACATCAGCTTCTGAGGACAGAAAGCCACATAGAATCAGGGGGCGAACTGCAACGGATCTTAATTAATCCATCCGTTTGTCAAATACCCTCTCATTTTATAGTTGAAAATATAGAAAATACACAGAAATATATATAGGACAGTATAATATAGAAATATAGAAAATGAAGCTCACAAAAGAGAAGTAGTTTGTCTAGAACATAGCAAATTGGTATCCAAGCTGAGACTAGAGCCCAGGAGTCTTGGATTTCCTTCCAGAGTTCCTTCCATGCCACCCTATGGCCTCTTTTGAGTGGCTCCTGGCAAGACTATGCTGAATCTCAAACAGAATTTAGAATCAAAAGGTTCCATTTGTCTTGGGAATATGGGACTCCTTTTTGTACCCACTTACCCTTGACTGCACTTAAACATGCAGATCTTGGAAAAGGGCCTCAATCCCAGGGCACGAAAAGAAGTTGAGATAGAAAAAGCTCTAGGCTTCTGCTCCCTAGAAGAAACATGAACCTGATGTTATTTCAGATTTGGGCTACACATTGGGAATTCTGGGTACACCATAAGCACAGCTGTGCCTCATGACTTGTGGGATCTTGGTTCCCCAACTAGTGATCACATCCGGGCCCTCAGCAGTGAAAGTGCAGAGTCCTAACCACTGGACCGTCAAGGAGCTCCCCAGGAGATCTTCAAAAGCACTGATATCTGGGCCCCTCCTCCTGGGGAGATAGATTCAGTGGATCTGCGTGCTGGAGCCCAGAGAAACTGCATGTTTTAGAAACTTACCAGCTACAGCTGGTAAGCTTTAGAAGTTACAGCTCTAGAAGGAAATAATAATGAAATGCTTTTCTGGAAGAGAGAAAGAAAAATTAGCTCAGAACTTCAAAGCCATTCTGATATAAACGCTTCAGGTGTGTATGACAAAAAGAAAATGAGAATTCCTGGAAAGGGAAGGAAGTTGAAACCCAAGAAGCCGTAGAGAGAACAGTAGAATTAAGCCGGTGCCGAGTTTCTTTACTGCATTGTGGCCACAGCTCATACCTGGCAGATCAGCTCCTAGCCCACACTTTGTTTCCCAGACTCTACCCACCAGTGACTGTGTGATTCTGTGAATTCCCAGTCCTCAGGGCAGTAGAGCATTAGTGCAAATCAATCCCTTCTTGGTATTTTTATAGTTTCTGAACAAAAACTACTCACACATGGGCTTTGTGCATCTGCTAACCCTGTTCGATTCTAACTCTCAGCCCACCCCCCTACACCCCTCTCCCTTGGCAACCTCAAGTCTGCTCTCTCAGTTTGTGCTGATTCCAAAATGTAAAGTAGATGCCTCTGTTATCTTCTCAGAGAACCCTACACTTTTTTTTCATGGCATTTACCACGGTTTTTAATATATTTATTTGCATGATTTTTAAAAAAATATTTATTTATTTGCTGCACTGGCTCTTCACTGCCAAATGTGGAGTCTTAGTTGCACAATGTAAGATCTAGTTCCCCTACCAGGAATCAAACCTGCATCCTCTGCACTGCGAATGTGGCGTCTTAGCCACTAGACCACCAGGGAAGTCCAAAATGATTATTTTTAAACTCCACTTAAAAAAAAAAGGTAACTCATGCAATAACCACATATTAAATGAAAACTGTATAAATTATATATAGCAGGAAAAGGAAATTAGCTTCATGCTCCTGACCCCCTGATTCTCAGCTCTTCTTCCCACAGCCAAATGCCATTATAGTCTATAAAAATTCTATATAGCTTTGTGGGTCCATGTAATTATTTGTTAAATGACTATCTCCTATACTTGACTGAGAGTATTTACTGGGTGTATTTGTTCACTGCCTTATCCCTAGTGTTTGGCACATAATTAGAACTTCATCAATGTTTGCGGGGTAAAGAAAGGATCTCAAAAGAAGAAAGAGACTGGGTCAGTATCAGAACTGCCAGCTTTTGCACATCTTCCCTGCCCCCTCAGCTCTGAGCACACAGTAAACTTGACCAAAGTTCCTGTGCTCTCCATTAACACCTTCTTGAGAGTAGCTGCTTACATGATGCTGAAACTATAGTTCCCTCGTCTGTCTGTTTCTCAGTTGTCAGTGAGCTCCTTCAGGGCTGGAACCTTGTTTAACTCTTTTGAAATGTCATGTTAAGCATCTCAGACATTAATGAACAGTTTCTGACTGGCTGCTTGAACTAACCTGACTCATTGGACTGTTGGTTCCTTTGCAATTCTGTTCTCAGCCTGTCGGAGCAGCTCAGAGTTATTATTTTGCTGATAAAGACTAGCTTTTACTTCAACATCTCTAGTTTAGAGAGATGCACTTTACTTAAGCCTTCCTGGAGATTCTCATTCCTTTTGGGACTCAAGTTTCCTCATCTATAAAATGGGGATGGTCATGCCAACCTTCCAGGTTCCAGGTTTGTTGTGATAATTAAATGAGGTCTTATGTAAAAGCACTGAGCACATCAAGGTGATTGTTCAATTCTCAACATCCTTTCAGCAAGAAGAAGAGTCTAGGTGTCTGTTTTGCTGAAAAGAAGAGAAGCTCTCTCTGTGTAGGAAGTAGGGCAAGCAGATAGGAACTTTCATTCAGACCCCCGTTCAAACATGACTGAGACAGTGACTGTGCAAATCACTAGTGAGGTAAAAACTGCCCACTTTGGACAATGACTTGAAATGTAACGGTTGCATGTCAGAGATGCTGCTGAGTGATGCATGCTCAGGACAGAATATAGAGACTTAAGAGGTTCCTCAAGGCTATATGTGGGGCTTTCTAGATGACTCAGTGGTAAAGAATCTGCCAGCCAATGCAGGAGGCATAAGAGATGCGGATTTGATCCTGGGTCAGGAAGATCCCCTGGAGTAGGAATGGCAACCCACTCCAGTATTCTTGCCTGGGAAATTTCCGTGGACAGAGGAGCCTGACAGGCTACAGTCCACGGGGTTGCAAAGAGTTGGACGTGACTGAGCACGCACGCAAGGCCAAATACAGTCTGGTCCTCGCCTGCCCACTGTCTCATCTTGCAGCACTTCCTCCATCCTCTCCTCCAAGGTCCAGCCACACTGAACTTCCTTCGTTCTTCCACACAGCCTTTTGACGCCAGGCTTTTGCACATTCTTCCATCTGCCTGTCACCCACTTATTTTAAGCTTAAAAATTTATTTTCCAGGAAGAGCTCTCTTGACCTCCTGAACCAGAATAGGTCACTGTTGTGGGCCACCCCGTAGAAACCTGTCCTACTCCTTTCCTAGGACTTATTACATATGTAAATTCCCAAAGGGCCTTATTCAACCATCTATGTATTTGACAATCATTTCTAGAATTCCTACTATGTGCTAGGTCTTGTTTGGGAGCCTGAGGATACAGTGGGAGGCAAGATAAGCCACAGACCCTACTCATGACACTAACATTCTAGTGAGAGAGAACAAATAAGCCTGCTCTGTTCATTGCTACATTTGCAGAACTGGACATTGTATACCCCCACACAATGGATACTCAACAAATGCTTGTTGAGGTAAAGGAACGTGAAGTGAGGGTGAGTGGCAGCCAGCCTCTGGGAAGAGGCAAGGGTGGCCAGTGTCAGAATCAATGTGCCTCACTACTGCAGGATCATTTCACCCTGAAGATCTGTTGAACTTACAAGAGGGGTCAAAATGGATTGGAGTCTACCCTCTCCAGCTGGTCTCCAAGAACATGAGCCTGGGGAGGGGAAGAAGTGGCTTACCTTCACTTCTGTCTGCCCTGGGCCAGTGTAGGCATGTAAAAAATAGGGATAAATGAATGGGCACAAGCCCCAGACTTGCCAAATGATCTTATCTGTTCCTGTGCTTTCCTGTGCCAGGCACTGGCTAGCTGGTTGCCAAACCCATTTCCTCTTTCTCATAGACACCCACCTAGACTATGCTTTCCCACTTCTCTTATAGTTAAATGTGACCACATGATGAGCTTTTGTCAGTGGGATGTGGACAGAAGTGATAGAAACTCCCATGCACGATCCTTCATGCTCTTTCTACATCACAGTGACCTCGGAAGTCGAGTCATGTATTAAAGATGGCAGGAAAAAAAAAAAAAACAGAAAAATAAATAAATAAAAGATGGCAGAGATACAAGATGAAAGGACTTAGGTCCCTGAACTAATATTTGGAGAAGAGCTTCCCATTTATTAAGAACACCCTATTTTTTTTTTTCTCTCTTTTTTTGGCTGTGCTGTGTGGCATTCAGAATCTTAGTTAACCAACCACAGATCAAACCTGTGCCCCTTGCAGTGGAAGTATGGTGTCTTAACCACTGGACCACCAGGGAAGCCCTAATAACACCCATTTGAGGCTTGATCTGAGAAATAAACCACTGTGATGGACCACTGAGCTGGGCATTTACCTGTTAAGAGCTGCTAGCATTATCTTAATTATATAGTCCCTTATTCTGTCCAGGATGATGATACCTCTCCAGCCCAGAGCCTCTCCTGGGCTCCAAACTCAGCTCTAACAACTAAGCACCAGACACCCTACTAATAGGTTGGAATATCAAATGTGGTCAAAACTGGGCTTGCTCTCTTTATCCCCAACCAGCTTCTCCTTCTCCAGTATGGCCCATCTCAGTGGATGGCACCACAGTCCATCCAGGCATATAAGCCTAAAACTCAGAGTTTTCCTTGACTCTTTCCCTTTCTCTCATCCTCCACATGCCTCATAAACATCTCTTGCATTCATATACTTCTCTTCTTCTCCACTGCTACCACCATCAGATACATCTGGTTACTACAATAGCCACCATTAGACAGTCTCACTATTCTACCATCGCTACCCTTCTAGTCCGCTCTCCATACTATAGCCTGAGTCATCTACTCAAAAACAGATCCAATCACAGCATCCCCTACCCACATTTGCTATTTTTAATTAATCAAATTTTAATTGAAGTATAGTTTATTTACATTGTTTCAGGTATATAGCAAAGTGGTTATAGAAAACCTTTTTCAGATTCTTTTCCATTATAGGAGGTTATAAGATATTGAATATAGTTCCCTGAGCTACACAACAGGTCCCTGTTGTTTATCTATTTATATTTTATATATAGTAGTATGTATATGTTAATCCCAAACTTCTAATTTATCCCTCCCCCACCCCTATTCCCCTTTGGTAACCATAAGTTTTTTATGTCTGTGAATCTTCTTCGTCCATTCATCTGTTGACGGACATTTAGGTTGTTACTATGTCTTGGCTACTGTGAAGAGTGCTGCTCTGAACATTGGGGTACCACACTTACTTTATACCCTGTGCTGGCTCCCCACAACCCTGAGGTGAAGGTGAAGGTGAAGGTGAAGTCGCTCAGTCGTGTCCAACTCTTTGCGACCCCATGGACTGTAGCCCACCAGGCTCCTCTGTCCATGGGACTTTCCAGGCAAGAGTACTGGAGTGGGTTGCCATTTCCTTCTCCACATCACCCTGAGGATCCAGTACAAACTCCTTGGCAGTGTCTTGAAGGTCCTGCATGATCTGAGCCAGCCTCCCTCCACCTCCTTGCCCCTCTGCTGACCCCAGCCCAGCTGTCTACACTCCTGTCACAGCAAACTCAGTTCTTCATTCACATCACCCTCCCTCCCCCCACTGACTGTTCCTCTGCTTAGAATAAGTTTAACCCCTCTCTTCCCCTGGGCCACATCTGGTCATCTTTTAGGACTCAGCTTGAATTTCACTTCCTCAAGAGGTGGCCTCCTTGATCCCCGGAGCAGGCTCACCCACCTGGCACTTCCTACTGCCCATCACAAGTCTCTTGACACTTGATTGGTGTGACTTGTTTAATTGTCTATCTTTCCTGTTAGAGTGCAAATTCCTAGATGGCAGAGCCTGAGTCCTGTTTACTCTTGTGTTTTTAACTTCTAGAACACAATAGGAATCACTGTGTGATGGTAAATGAACACATGCTCTCAGTAAACTAGATCAGTAACTATCACCTAAGAGTTGCAGTGTGGCCTCTCTCAGCAGCCTCTTAGGAATATCAGTGCTCTTTCATGACGGCAGTTAATTCTCAGAGCTTCTCTGTGATCTGAGTCAGCGGTGATGTGCTCTGATTTCTTAACGAGGAAACAGAGCTCCAAGGGAGCAGGTGATCTGCCCCAGGGAACAGAGAGGTGAGGCAGTCACAGGGATCCAACTATGACCGCACCACCTCCACCTCCCCCCACCCCACTTTTCTTGTTTCTGAGCACCAGGCGGAAATGTAATGTCATGACACACTGGGGGATTTCTTTCTTCCACTGCATTTTTCTGATGTGACTCCAGCCTGGGGGGGTGGGGGAGCACAGGCCACAGGGGGAGGGAAGCGGTGGCGGGGAGGTTCGCTGCCACCACATTCCTCAGCGGCCTCCGTTTGCATAGCTCTGAGAGAGAAGAAAGAAGTTAGCAAGCTTTGGCAGACGCACTGGGCATTCAGCTCCTGTTCTGGCAGCTGCAGAGCCTGGGCCCAAACACATACTCTGCCAAGGCCAGGGAGGCCGGCCCTCTCCCGGCCCAGGCTGCCAGAATGAGGTAGAGGAGGTCAGGGCCTCTGCCTAAGATGGGGGATCACAGAAAGAGTCCCCTTCTTTCTGCCTAGTCTGGCAGCCAGTTGGCCAGGAGCCAGTAAGTGTGCACGCATGGGGTGGGGAAGTAATGTCAGGGCTTCAAGGCATATCCTTCCAGGTTAGAGGGGGGGTGTGGACACTGGAGAGGCTGGGGGGCTATCTCTGCCCTTGCACACCCTGGAGATATTGAAGGGGAAGCCCCTGGACAGATGTCCCCACCCAGTTGATGGGGCCACTGCCACCACATTCCAGAAAGGGCCACAAGTCACAGACCGTAGCTTGAGAAAGAACACAAGGCCTTGCTCACCATGGAAACCAGGCTTCCTAGGAAAAGGTCACATAGTTGATGTGGCTGTCATCCAGACACCTTAAAAGAAGCCCTGTTCCTGCTTTTTCTGAGGACGCCTGCCCATAGAGAAGGCCTGAGATAATGGGGATAGCCGCTGACCTGTTGTGCCCGGCGCCAGGCAGGCCCCTATCAGAGTTTCCCCCTCTCAGGAAAGCCCAGTGCTGTATGCACATCCATAGCCTGACTCCGACTTGTACCCGCTGGGTCAGCCCTGCAGGCATAGCCATGAGTCTGGCAAGGAGATTGCCAACAAGATCCACAATGGTAAAAAGCAGCAGAGGGCTAGAAGTCAGAGCTTGTCAATAGCTATCCTGGATTGAGTATGTCCTTCACACTGGGTATTGTGATAAATGCTTTACATGTACCATAATCCTCACAAAAATCCTAATAGGAAAAGTGAAGCTGTATACAACTAGAGATTATCATACCAAATGAAATTAGTCAGAAAGAGAAAGATAACATATGATATCACTCATAACTTTAACCTAAAATATAACACAAACGAACCTATCTATGAAACGGAAACAGAATCACAGACATAGAGAAAAGACTGGTGGTTGCCAAAGGGGAGCGGGTTGGGGGAGGGATGGAGTGGGAAATTGGGGTTAATAAAGCTAAGCTTTTATAAAGAATTGATAAACAACAAGGTCCTACTGGATAGCACAGAGAACTATATTCAATATCCTATGATAAACCATAACAGAAAAGAATTTTTAAAAAGTAAAGCTTTGAGAGGTCAAATAACTTGTCTAAGATTATTATACAGCCAGAAATTGGCCTGGTCAGGATTTGAGGACTTCCCGGATGGCTCAGCGGTAAAGAATCCACCTGCAATGCAGGAGCCGCAATCCCTAGGTTGGGAAGATCCCCTGAAGGAAGAAATGGCAACCCACTCCACTGTTCTTGCCTGGAAAATCCCATGGACCCAACTTTGTCTAATGCAGAGCCTGAACTCTTAACCTCCACCCTCTTTTCACTCATTTCTTTATTCTTGCATTCATTCATTTATTCAATTGTCCATTCATGCATGCATCAAACATTTAGTGAGAGCCTCTGATGAGCTAGGAACTTGTCAGGCACAGGCAGAGAGAGCTGCAAAAGAACACTCTCCATGAGCTCCACGAGCTCACAGTGGGAAGAACAGATGAGCAAACCATGACCATCCACAGTGCAATGGAAGCCATGGGAGAGGAAAACCAAAGCTTCTATGAGAAGAGGACCAATTCTTCTTGCATTGTCCAGGCCCAGGTGCTGTGAAAGCACAGAGGAGGAGTCACAAACACAACTGGGACTGGTGGACTTTCTCTAGGTGTCCAGACTAGGAAAGGGTGTTTGTACCTGCACAGTGGAACTTGGATCAGGCTTCTCACGCCTCGAATCTTGGGGTCTGGAGTTGCATCCACTGGGCAGAAGAGCACACTTCCCTGCAAATGGACCTGATCAGACCCTTCTTACCAAGCACAGGGCCACTGATCCACTCAGTACCACCAAAGAAATAGAAAGAAATCAAGCCTTCCTAGAGAGTCTTGGGTGAGAGTGTGGTATACATAACCAGGCTTAACCCAGATACAAATGGCATAAGGAAGAACAAGCTGGTAGCTTCTTCCTTTTTTCACACTGTCAGTGAAGCATGCCTGCTATCGAAATCTATAGGACAACAAAAATGAAATTAGTCTCACCATAGGGAAACCAACCCAATGACTTCTAGGTTACAAGGAAATGAAGGTTGGGGAAAAGGGTGACTTAATTCCTCCCGTCTGTCTGGTTGCTACACCCACATCATACATCTTTGGGGAAGCCTCCCACACAGACTATGAGCCACTAACTACAGCACTCCAGCCCTGAAAGGAGCCCTTTTCCTTAGATGCCCTGTTGTTTAGTAATGGCCAAGATGCTGGGAGGGAAGAAAGAAGGGAGGGGGGATGTTCTCTGAAGAGCAAGAGGGCTGGTTTCCTTTACAGCTGTGTGGGTGGCAGTGAGCTAAGAGGTCCCGTTTTCTTCTCCATCAGTCAACGGGTAATCAAGAAAAAATGTGCAATTTTAAAAATTCAAAAAGAAAATTCAAACCACAACAACCTCCAAGTTACATTAACATGATGGTGGCCTGACACTCCGGAAACCAACCATGGAAGGGGCAATTCTAACTTCCCTCTCCTGCTCTCAGACAAGTTTAGCCTTTTCCTTTTTTCCAGGAATGACACTGCCTGGTGTCCTGTTCCCAGAGGCCTGTCTCAGCTTGGGCACCTCACCACAGCAAGGAGGAAAACACAGAGCCTTCTCTCTTTGGAGAACGAGGGTCAAGTTAGAAGCTCGAGGTCAATGAGGAGCCTGGGCCCTGCTGGACTAGGCAGCACACACCAAATTGCATTAGGTAGTAGTAGCCTTCATTCCTCTGAGTTTCAGGGCCTTCTTCCATTAAACTGGAGATAATAATACTACCCATCTCCCCCGGGCCCTATAACGATTAAATAAGATCCTCTAACAGAGAGTTGTGAAATACCATATGTCAGGTGTCTTTTTCTTTTTTTCCTTTTTCTATCTTCAAGTCCTTCTTATTTACCCCTTTGGTTCCATTTTTCTCCTCCTTGCATCCTTTTCCTGCCCATCACTCTCACTTGTAGTGCCTTTCTTTATCCCATTTGGACTTAATATGTCCATGAAAGAATTCTTGATTTCTGTGGCCCCTGTGAACATGCTCCCCCGTTCCTTCCCATCCTGATGAACAGAACCATTATGTGGCCAGTTTCTCAGGCTAAAATCCAAGAAATCAACCTTGATTCTTCTCTCCCCATAGTGCCCACCTTTGATCCATCAGCCTATCTTACAGGTGGTTCCTCCAATATGTATCCTGTATCTGACCTGTATCTGTACCTGTATCTGTATCTGACCACCTCCTCTGCTCCCACCCTAATCCTAGCCACCATCATGTCTTGCCTGGATGACTCCAAAGTTCTCCTAACTTTTGTCCCCTAAGACTCCTTCTCTGTATATCAAAGTCATATGTGTTAAACGTACATCAAATCATATCACTCCTCTGCTCAAAATACTCCACTGGCTTCCAGATTGTTCACCACAGCCTACAAGGCCCCAGCATGACCTGGTCCTTACCTCCTTCTTAAGTCTCTGATGCCTATGCTGCAGCTCAGGTGTTCTTTTTTGTCACACACACATACTAAGCTTATTCTTTGCATGCCTGATCTTGTCTTGTCCCAGTTCAGATGTTATCTCCTCAGAGAGACCTTTTTTGAGCCACCTATATAAATTAATTCTACCCCACTGACTCTCTAGCAGATCACACTTGGGTGTGTATTTCTGAAATTATTCTAGTTCTTTATTTACACATGTATTGTTGATCCATGTGTCACTCTTGTTCACTGTTCTCCAGAAACAAGCATAGTACTTGGCACATTATAAGTGCCCGGTCAATTTTTTTGAATGAGTAAATGAATGTACTTGCTGCAAGACAACTTCTTCTCCCTCCCCTGCTTCCCACAACTCCATCAAAATGCCCCCTCTCTTCTTCAGAGCATGGATTTCATTGGAAGTTGATAGACAGGCCTCTACAAATATTATTTGAATGAATGAAGCTAAAATGAATTATGTCAACTAAGAATGTTAGCCTCTTAACACATGGCTATTCCCAGGAGTATCAGCATTCTCAAACAGGAAGCTTGAATTTCAGGCACCGCTGACAAAGGGAAAAATTTCAGGCCAGCCAAGCTGAAGTGATATGTTTGGATTGAGTTGCTGTTCCATGGCTTCTTAAATCCACATATATTTGTTAAAAACCAAAACTGATGGCAAAATGTAAGGCAATTGAAAAGTATTGCTTGTTTCTAAGAAAAAGAACTGTGGTCTGCAAATCAGAAGCCTGGGTTTCAATCCTGCATGTGCCACTAATTAGCTTCTTAGACAGGTTGCTGACGATAATCAACATTTACTGAACATCTAACATTTGGCTGGCCCTGAGTGAGGCACTTTACTCACACGTATCATTTCTGAAACTCTTCCAGGTGGGTATTTTCAGTATGTCTAGTTTATAGGTAGGGAGGAAGGTTCAGAGAGGCCAGGTATCATGCATGAAACAGTGAAGCCTAGGCTCAGGCTCAAGTGTGTATTAAGCTGTACTCTGCTCATCCCCTGGCACCCTAATAAGGAACCTTGGGACAGGAGAAGAAACTCTGAGGAATTGCTCTCTCAGATTCCTCTGATGGGATTTCTTCACTATATTGTTTTTGGATTTGGGAGGAAGAGAAGATAAATACGACCACAAGAACTCATTTGGGAATGTAGTTAGTGGTTAAAGGATTAGGTTAACAGTCTAACTTTACCCCTCAACTTAAGCAACTACAACACAGGAGAGTCAGAGCACTTCTCTCCTGACCCAGCGGACCCTGTTCAGTGAGCACTCAATGACTGTTAAATCTTTGTTAACCTGATAACAATGATTATGAACATCATAAAATAAAGTCTCTCCAAGGCTGCTGAAAGGGAAATTCATAGACAAGAGGTAGATGCTTCTCAGTACTCACGAGGGCCCAATCTCTTCTGCTGGCCAATCTTGAAAAGTGGCTGATGGTTCAGAGGCTCCCAGAGTCACTGTATCAGCCAAGTAGATGCCCAGGGAACCTCCTCTGAGGATGCTGAGAAGAGCTTTTCATCAGTAGCAGGGGCAGGAGGAGAGAGCAGCTGAAAGGCAGGAAGCCCAGAGCCCACAGGAAACATTAGCTGTGCTCAGAAGAGCCCAGCCCAGTGTGAGGACTAGAGGCTTGAAGCTTGGAAGCAGGAAAGGCAGCCCCCCATGAAGAGTTCAAAGTAACTCATACTCCAGTTACTTCTGGCATCTGTACCATTTTCCTGACTACTACAGTAATACATTGGTATTTTACAGAGCTTTGCATAATGCAAACAGCAAAAGAGTCCCCTACCCAAGTTTTAAGAATCTTTGAAGTTTAAACAAAAAAAAAAAAGGAAAAAACAGAGAAAGAAGAATCTTTGAAGTTTAGTACCTATAAAAAATTGCACAAATCACACTCAATAAATTTTCTCAAAGTGAGGGGCACCTAGGTAGTCAGTACCTAAATCTTGGAATATAACATTATCAGAACACCAGAAGTATCACTATCTGTCCCCTTCCAGTCATTACAGATCCTAATACAATTCTTTTCCTGATTTCTTCACCTATATATTAGTTTTAAATTTTTAAATAAATGGGATCACACAGAATGTATATATCCTTTTGGGTCTGGTTTCTTTGATTCAGCAGTATGTTGTGCTGTGTGCTCAGTTATGTCTGACTCTCTGCGACCCCATGGATCGTGGCCCACCAGGCTCCTCTGTCCTTGGGATTTTCCAGGCAAAAATACTGGAGTATGTTATGAGATTCATCCATATTGCTATTTAATATTTCATTGTATAGCTATACCACAATGTATTTATTCATCCTCAAATACTGATGAGTAATGGGGTAGTTTCCAGTTTTCAGTTATTGTAAATAATGCTAAGATCACTCTTGTACATACCTTTTGATGAGCATACATGCTCATTTGTCTTGTGTATATCCCTTGAAGTGCTTGGTTACAGGTGTGCATGTGTTCAGTTCTGGATATTCAAAGAGATATAAGGTCTCTGTGTGGGCTCCTACAGAAACATCACAGTGTCACAACTCTCTAAGAAGAAGAGGATGAGGAGGGGGCATGCATTAGCTCTTGTTCCCTGGCCTCCCAATGGATCTCTGCCTCCAGTCTATCCAGGTCACCATGACCTGCCTCAAATTCCATTCACCCTGTCATCCCCATCTATCCTCCCCAACAAAGACCTTTCTTTAAACCCAGTCACACTTCCAGGGTAGTACTGCATCCCATATCTGTCCACTTGCTGGCCTTGGACTGGATTTTAGTCATCTCTTGTATTCACTTATCCACATAACAAATATTGTGCGTCTACAACTCAGTTACACTGTTTTACAATTTGGGATTGGAGCAACGTCCACACTCCAATCTTCATGGAGCTAGCATTCTAGTAGGAAGAGATAGACAAAAACAAATAAGAATATGTTAGTGGTGATGAGGGCAGTGGAGAAAAATAAGGCAGAATAACAAGGAGAGCAAGAGTGGGCTGGAATGTGCTATTGTGTAACAGGGTGGTCGGGAAAGGCCTGCAAGGCAAACAAGATCTGGATTATGTTTTAAATGATCACTGAGTTTTATGTTGGAAATGGGCTGTATGGGAGTAAGGAGGAAGAAAGGAGACATCACAAGAGTCTGGGTGAGAGAATTCCCTGGTGGTTCAATAGTTAGGATTCCACACTTTCACTGCTGAGGGCACAGGTTCAACTCCTGGTCAGGGAACTAAGATCCCCACAAGTGGTGAGACAAAGTCAAAAGTTAAAAAAAGAGAAAGGCTGGGTGAGAAATGATGGCGGCAGTGATAAGAAGTGGCTGTACTCTGCATATATCCAAAAGGTAGGTCTGACAAGATTGACTGATAGATGATAGATGGAATGTAGAGCATGAGAGGGGAGTCAAATGTGCCTGTTTCCACCAGAAGCAATGCCTGCTTGCACAAACAGCATAGTAGAGTCAGGCCCTGAGGCCAAGGTCTGCTGACTGAGTGGGTAGATGTCTTTCTTGGTTACAACCTTTCCTTTGTGAAAGGTCTGTTCTCTCTTGCCTCAGATATGCTATCATATAAGTATTAAGACAAATAATAAAAGTCAGACTAAGAGTTGCAGCTCTGTCACTTACCAACTAGGTATCCTCAGGCAAGTTACATAGACTTTCCAAGCCTCAGTTTCTGATTTTGGAAAAATGGGACAACAGTAGCTCCTACACAGGGTTGTTGGGGATACTGAGATAGTATACATAAACAGACCTGGTGCAGAGCCCAGCAGAGAGTCAGGGCTTAGAAAAGACCTACATTAAACCACTTCCCAGTTAAAACAAGCAGACAGAAGGCTACAGAGTAAGGGTTATCTTTATTTGAATTGCAAGTATAAATATGAACCAAGTTTGGAAATACAGTTTCAGAAATACAGGTTTGGAAATACAGGTTTGTAACAGTTCAGTAATGGCACCAGAAACTTCCAGAAGGGACCATGACAGCACACCTTTGTAGTTTGGGTGAGGTGGGTGTGTTTACACAAAAGCCCTCCTCACCTCCATCCTTCTCTATAGCAATTGGTAGGTTATCAATTACTAAGAACAGTCAGCTCCAATGTTTCCTGTTCCTCCTCAGCCTTTTTCTTTGCGAATACCTTCTCTAGGTTATCCTCTGCTGCATTGACCCCTGCATGGAGTAGCACCAGAAGAATGGCAGGAGTAAGAGAAATGTCTTGACACAAGGGACAGTGAGTTCCCACTCTGCGGACCTGGGCCCACAGAGAGTGAGGGGCCAGGAAAGCTGGAGGCATGGAAGCCCAACCTCTTCTGTGATCGGGTAGGGAGAGGACACAGGATAACACTGATACCTGTTACATCTTGACATCAGCACCGCAGGCTGTCAAAACACAAACGGTAGACACAATCGCCTAGGCAAGACTGCAGTCCAACTCATAGAGTGGATCTGACAAAGTTAATTCCTACATCCTGACCATACAAAACTCCCCCTGTGGCACTCTGATCATGGAAGATCTTCAGAAATGTGGACAGACAATGGATGACTACAGATGGGTCACAGAGCCATCTCATGTTTGCAGCAGAAGAGTCTAATATTGAGCCAGATGGTGGGGGATGTGGGGTGGAAGGTCAGGAAATTGCCAAAGTAACAGTCTAGGCACTTGAAAAATTATTGTTAGATTGTTAAAAACTAAATAAATTAACATACATAGAATAAAATAAATATATAATTTAAGAGGCATTTTACAAACAAACAAATAAAAATAGTTGTTATTTTTCCATCTGGGTAGAAGTCCCAAAATTCAGAGTTCTCAGGTCTATGGTATTTCACAGTTAACCCATCAAATCCAGCGCTGGAGGGTCCAAATGGCAGATCCCTTGGTGGCGACTTGAGTACATGGCTTCTCAATCTTTGTTACTTTCTTCCAGTCCCCAAATCTTTCTTTCTTCCTCTCCTTCTGTTTTTTCAGTCAGAGATCCTGGAGCATATGGAATTTAACTGGCATTTTTAATCCAGAAGAGAAGTGTTCAAACAAACATATGGGGGTAAGTAGGGCTTGGTGCAGGAGAATCAGGAGGACACAAAGGTCCCTCACTTTTGCTTTCTTCTGACCCAGATCCCACTGGACATATTCTGTTTGGCACTTGAAAGCTCTTGTATTTTGGCAAAGCAATTATGGGAGGCCCAATCTAGATGGCAACTGGGGATGAAGGAATCTTCATGGCTAGTTGTGAAGTCCTTCCCCTCTGTAGAATCTGTGATCAGCTTGTATCTTCTCAGAGGTAGCAGTCCCCAGCTGATGCCTAAAGTACAAGAAGAAGGTATTTAAAGCTGAACACAGCTTAAGAGGTCTTAAGAGTCTCCTAGGTCCAGCTTTAAGAAGTGGAAAATCTAAAAACAAATGACAACAACAACAAAAAGAAGTGGAAAGATCTTCTGGGAAGGGATGGGAAGGAGAGGAGTAGAGGATGGGAGAAGCTGTCTTCTCAGGCATCTCTCTTGGGTATCTCTCTGGCAACTTTCACCCTAAGTAGAGATACAGCACTGACAACCTTCTTGAAAACAATTCTGCAATGGGTCCCTGACTCTATGGTAGCCTGCCTCCTAACTCCTAGGTCAAGAGAAGAATGCCTAGAAAGACGAATCCAGCACACCTGGATCTCTTCCTAGGTCCAGGAAAGGTGGTGATGGTACCATGGGGCAAAGGATGGACCATTACCTTGAGCGCAGGTTCCTCTCAGTGGGATGTAGTCATGCCCAACTTCACTTTCTCTTCATTTTCCACATCATAACCTCCTCTCCTGTGGTACCTGAGGAAGGTAAGTTTTGTGAGCAAGCTCTGCCTGCTGTAACAGGTGCGGGTCCCAGAGCTGGCCTCCTAAAAGATTCTGGCCCAGTGATTCTCTTTACACTTGGAAAAACCCAGAGGACATGGTGGGTCAACATATCTCTGGCCAAAGGTCCAAATGCCCATATCCAAAGGATGCCTGTCTCTAATAGTAGGCCACAATTTGCTAAGAGTTTTCATCTCATTTATACAATCCTCACAACAACTTTATGAGGTAGGGGAACAGAGATTACAATCCCTGCAAGATTACAACTTTTAGAAAGACAGGTAACTAGATCCAGGTCTCACAACAGATGAGCTGCACTGCTTATAAATGGGCACAGAGCACTTAGTAGGTCCCTCTGATCTAGAACAGAAGCAGGATCAGAAGCGTGGCCTGAGGTCCAGAAGCCTCAGATTTAGAAAAATATACCAATAGCACCACCCATGCTCTGATGACCAAATCACATCCTGATGCCAACAGAAAATAGAGTCAGGAAAAAGGACTGTGTGAAGATGTGGCTTCATGGGAGGGTTGCAGAGCCTGCTAGGAGAACAGGACCTCCTATGACCTGGCGATTTTGGCCCTGGGCTCCAGACATTGGACATATGTCATACCAAAGAAGCCAGGCTCTTGGAGAGCCCGTACCCAGAAACGTCAGTCAGGCTCTTAGCCAGGATTTGGCGGAGGGTAGGGGGAGAAGGGGGTGGGGCTGGAGGTTTGGAGGGCTCATGTGACCATCAGATAAAAGACCCTAAAGAGGAAGAAACAGAAGTGATTGGCAGAAACAGCCTGTAACACTCACCAAAACATGAGAAGCCCCATGATGACCAGCAGACAGACGGACGACAGCACCACAGCCACCACAACCAGGATGGTTGTGTGATCGTACGTGTATAAGCGATTTTTCACCGGGAGGCTCAGCCCATGGCACCTCTCTCCGTGATAACCTGGGTGGCAGCTGGTCCAAAACAGAACAAGGCAGAGATGAAGTTAGTGGTCTGGCTTCAATCCTGGTGATGGGCTGCCTACATAAGCCAAATCCCACTCCTCACAGCTTCGGCTTCTCTGTCTCTGTGATCCCTGTTGCTCCTCTATTCTTCTCTAGTACAAGGCTCTTTGGAAGCCCCTCTAGAGGCTCTGTGGCCTTCCTCCTTCACTCCAAGCCCTCCCCTTCTTTATCCCCTTTGGTTTTCTGGCCCCAGATTCCTGCTCCAGGCAGGGAAAAAGAAAGGACTGCAGGTTTTCGCTAGATATGTTCCACGTGGATGATTAACTACATGTGTGTAAAGATGTTGTTTCAGTCAGTTCAGAGGACTTAGGCACAAGAGCTGGTGGGTTGAACTGAGGGGATTCAGTATCACTGCCTCTAGTGAGGCCCCTCATTACTCTGACCCAGAAATAAACCTAGCCTTCCCCACCGAGGCTCCCAGCAGCCAGTCCCTCTCTGCCACTGCCCAGCCTATTAATAGGCCTTGTTCCTTTGCCAGGAGTCGTTTTTCTCAAGTTTCCTTCATTTAACTCACAGCTCACCCTGGGTGCAAGGCCCAGCTTGAAAGCTGAATTCTGGCCTTTGGCCTCTGAACATCCAGCTATCATCCCAAGACAAAGCAAACAAAGCAAGAAAAACATCTTCTTGCCCAGCTGTCCTGCCAGTGCATTTTAGAACATCAGAAACAACCCCCTCGGCTTTTTTCACTCAAGAAATAAATCAGGGGCTTCCCTGGCAGTCCAGTGGTTAAGACTCTGTGCTTCCAAGGCAGGGGACGCAGATTTGATCCCTAGTCAGGGAACTATGATCCTTGCCACAGGGCATGGCCAAAAAGAAAAAGAAAGAAATCATAGGCAACAGCTTCTTCTAAGAGGCTCTTGGGAAGACTGAGAAATGCCCACAGTTGATCAGGCACATTCACGTCCCTTTCTTTATCTGAGCATCCCACGGATCCTTTGGTGTAGGTAGAAGCCCATGTCACAGAAAGGCAGAGCAATTTTCCCCATGGTCACACAGCAGGGCAGAAACACAGATGCAGACTGTCCGATGGTGAATTCAGTGTGCTGCTCACTCGCGTCCACGAATGCCTAGTCAGGGATGTGGTGGCACTGTCTGCCCATGGCCTTTAGGCCATTTGCTGCAAAAGGAAGCACCAAGAAGTTGGGAGCCCTTTGTTCTGAACTGCTCATCCTCTCGGGAGAAGGTGAGGCACCTGGTTCCTCACAGCAAAGCATCCCTTTTTCCTGTGGAGAGGTAGCAGGCAAGTTCCAAGGAACAGACCTATGCAGACCCAGGGGCTGGGCTGCCCCTGCCATCCTGCCCAGCACCTCTTCCTCTCCCACCTCCTGCACGTTCTGGAGAACCATCTCATTGCAAGATAAAGGTAGGTCAGGCCCACAGCACAACATGCAGTTCCTTGCCCAGCCTCTCCACACAACTGTCCCATCAACCCAGGTGGGCAAGACAATGACCCCTATTCCTGACAGGGCATACAGGATGCTCTCAGGAGCACCCCTGGAACATCACCTGTGCACCACACTTTACAGTTTACAAGACACTATTCTTATCAACTAGCTTAACTAAGACAACACCCTGGTAGGCAGGGATAGCCTCTTTTACATATTGAAAGACTAAGATTAAGGTCAGAAGAGAGTAAACAATTTGCCAAATGTTTCAAAACTAGAGAGCAGAAGGGCCAAATTCCAAATTGGTAATTCTTTCCATTCTGAACAGTGTTGGTTACCCCAAGGAAACACACATCTGATGGGCTTGAAGGATTCTGGGGGTTGCCTGACTCTGATTTCTCAATTATTAGTATCTTGAATGATAAATAAATAATAATTAATAGCACACATTACAGGTTTACTAGGAGCCAAGTACTGTGCTAATGGCTTTACAAGGATCATTTCTTCTTAAAAATATCCCTCTGAAGTAGGAGTTACTATCTCCATTTTAAAGATGAAGGGACTGAGGTTGAACTTCTGTTAGACAACCTGCTCAAGACTACACTGTGTGTGAGTGGTAGAGTAGGGTCAGGATTCAACTCAGCAATCTGGCTGACTTCAGAGACTGTGCTTTCCTGGGGGGAGGGGAGCTGAAGTTGAGTCTGTTTTTCACTTCAAGCCCATCATTCAAACCCCACAGGTACTTACTCAGATGATAGAAATAAAGCTTGGCCTCAGAGTCCCGCAATTCAGTTACATAATCCCTCCACCCCCTCTGCCACCCTGAGTCAAAAGGATAATAATGTAAACATCCTAATATTACCCACCTCCCCCTCCCTTTGTAGACAACTCCTGGCTCCCCCAGGGAAGGGGCATTCCAAGCATCCCAGGGTGGTGACAAGATCGTGTCTCTTGCCCAGAGCCGGCGACCCATCAAATCGGGACGTGCTCCTCCTACCCACGTCTGTGGCCCATTTCAGAACGTGTATTATAACAGAACCCTCTAGAGTCCACAGACATCTTCCAAGTTGGATTTCTCCATGCCTATCCCAGGAGGTGGAGGGGCACCATTTGGCAGAGGCGACTCCGCATATATGAGTTCCAGACTGGCTCTGCTACTATTTCTAGCCAGGTGATCTGGAGCAAGGGAAGGTCACGTTTCCAAGCTTTGATTTTCTCATGTGAAAGACAGGAATAATAAGTGCCTACCTCACTAGAGCTTTGTGAAGATCAAATGAGATAATATGGATAAAAGCACTGAATAAAAGGCCAAATCCCACTTGTGTGGGAGTTAATCAGATTTCAGAGGATACTGCCCATATCCTTAGGAAAGGGGTACCAGAGTCAGAGTCAAGGGGAAGGGGGCTCACTATTGCTTCTTGGCATCTTGGCAGTGAGGCCAAGTAGAGCCCTCTTTCAGCCCTGAGTCCTCCTCAGGCTAACTGCCCCTACGCTTCCTCCAGCCACAGGAAATTTGCAGTCAGTTTCTGGGTCAGCAGCTCGTCAGGAGCCCCAGGAAACTGCTCTTTGAGGGTAACTTTTGGCTGGTGACACAAAAGGATTTTCCTGTGGATGATGGCTGCGGAGGGCTGGTTTAGGAAGCCGGCCAGCCTCAAGCTCACCACGGCAGCCTGGACACACCCTGGCTGGCGGTTGCTGGGTCTGGAGGCTAGAAGGAGCCACAAAGGGCCCCAGATTTAGGTGCCCAGATGTCACATTCTCCCAAACCAGGAGCTCTGTGTCTTCTTGCTGCCTGCTGCCCTGAGTACCAAGGGCTTGAGGCAGGAGGCAGAAAAACGAGACCCAGAATCCAGCCCCTTGAAAATCTGCCTCGGAAGCAGACATAAAGTCGTCATGTCAGATTTCAACATGCTCTTCAACTAGTAAAAGCCTTAAGAGACATCTAGTATAATAACTGCGCTCTATAAAACTGTGCTCCAACTCTGTAAGAACAGACGGGGAAGAAGGAAGCAAGCCAACACCTAGTGCAGCCTGGGGGCATGAAAAGCATGTTGGACTGGAAGTCAGGCACCTGAGCGCCTGTCCTATTTCCACCCACTTTATTTAGCTGCTGATCTCAAACCAAATCATTTCCTACTTCCGGGCTCCAGTTTCCTTATCTTTCAAGTAGAGACAGCAAGCCCTGCCTACCCAGCAGAGTGTTTTTGAGAATACAAGGCTATATTTTCCCATCCCCTAGAATAACTGGCACCAAGTGAGTGCTCAACATATACCTGTTGGGCTCAATTAATATTAAATGTAAACTGTTAAGCTCCAGGAAAAAGGAGAGAAGGCATCATCACAGTCTTCATCACCATCCCTAGGGGCACCTTGGCTCTGGACACCATTACCTAGGTCCTTTGGGCTTAGGTGGTGGGTCGAGCCCAGCTCTCCAGGAGAGCATCCTTACAAGGGTTCTCAGCTGAGCAATGGAAGTCCATTCACCAGTGCCCCGGCCAGTTCAGCCCAAACAGATTCCTGGCCTCGATCCATCTTGACAACCCTCAGAGTCACTGCCTCCACCCTGTGTTAATGAGGCCATTTTACAAATTAAAGACAAACATTCCCTGCCCTGTCCCCAGACCTCTGGAAGAATAATATGGGGACTGTTTAGGTTACTCTTAAGCACCCCCATCCAATACCAAGTTCCTGATACAGATATTAAAGGAGAGGACCCACAAGTGACTGTGGACATGGAAGAGGGTGATGGATCCAAACACAGAGCAACTCTGCTATGTGAAATCAGATGGCAAAAGGAAGCTTTAAAAAAAATCAAAGGATCTGTACCAATCACAGCAGAAGTGCCAGGCAGCCAAGCCTTCCTGCCACGTTGGGAGGCAGTGTGCACACAGTAGTTTCCTGATCTGTCCAGAGTCTCCCAGGTCACAGAGGCTGCCTCCCCACAGAAACTCAAGCCCAACAGAAGAGAGGGCATGACTGCAGCCTGATGTGGGTGTGGGTCTCGGGCACAGTGGCGACATTATGCCTGCCACAGAGCATGGCAGTGTCGTCATCCCTGAGGGACTGCCAAGGCAGCCGTTCGCTGGGCTCAGCCTAGCAGAGTAGCTAGCTGGGGAACCCATGGCCCCTCCACCCACACCCCTGCCCAGGGAAGGGGTGGTGCCGTCTAACCGGGGGCTGATGCCTACTGAGACGGGTTCTATTTTCCGTTAATCCTGCACAAAGGAAGTGTTCTCCCACCCCCATGGCCAAAGGTCAATACCCACCACGTCCCCCACATCCTGGCCCTCGCTGGGGTGAGAAAGAAGGGTTTCTCCCTGCTCCCACAATGATTGCTTTCTGTACAATCTTGCCATGCCTTACAATTAATCCACATCTGCTCACTCACATGCACATTTGTCTGTGCACACCTGCACAGCACACATCCAAAGGCACCTTGTACCTGCCTGCAGGACTTGGCAAAGAAGGCCACGGGAGCTGCACTGCACCCAGGAGCCCCACTCTGCCATGTTTCCTACTCGCTTCTCCCATCTGGAGTAGGGCATGCGGCAGAGATGAAGAACCTGCCTTCAGGTGTCAGCTCTCCTAGTCACATGCTCATTTCTGAGCAAGCAGGAAATGCCCCCAAAGATGAAAGAGCGTCACAAACCCACGCCACAGGAAATTGCATCCTATGTTGGGGGGAGCCCCTTCCGCTGACTAAAAATATTTCCCCTCCTCCCAACTTCCTCCCAGAGAGTGAGAAGAAACTGAGTGGATTTATGAATTCAAGGAACAGTGATAATGGAAGAACCACCACTAGGCTGACAGAGTGAGCTGATAACAGCCCCAGGGAAGGGACACTTACATGCAGGTTGGAACCCGGAGCTCCTTCACATATTTGCACTCTCCATGGATGCAGAAGTCCTTGTATCTCCGAAGACATGGGTTCCTCTTTTTCCCTAACCCCTTGCCTTTCTTCTTTCTTTTCCCACGCTCCTCCTTGCTCGGTGTGGCCAGAGCTTGTGGCTTGGAGGAGAAAGCAGCTGCAATAGAAAAGTACCCTGTTAAGTCTTTGACTCCCTCAAGGGAAAAAAAAAATCAGAACAGCACAGTGTTTAGAAGGACACTTTGATTCTACCTAATCTGGGCAGACCAGAATCTGGGCAGACCACCCAAAGGTGGTAGAGGAAGTAGAGGCTGGTGGGGGGGTCCCAACAAAGGCATTTCACAACCTCATTTTAAGAACTTCATTCTAAGAATGCTAGCTTCTGTTGAGTAATTGCAGCTGATTGGGCAATTCTACCGACCTCACCCCCACCCCACTGTCTATCCTCATCTCCTACTCCCCCACACCCACTCGGTTCTATTTTGGCCTTAAATCAGCCTCATTTCCTGATGTTGCACTCAGTGACCCACTTGCAGGAAGACAGTGTCAGAGATAAAAACTGCTTCTGGAGAAGGCACTTGGAGGGTATTTTAGAGGAAAGAGGTTCCTAAAATAATAATAATGCCTATGCCCAGGTGGTACCCTCTGGGGTACCCTTTAGCACCAGGGTACCATAAGCCCAGACCAGAACCCGGCTCAGGGACAGCAAGCAGCCCATCCCTGGTCAGACACTTGCTTCTTAACTTTTAAAAATTTTTTTAGATTTTAATTTTTAAAAATATTTTTATTGATCTATAATTGATTTATAATATTGTGCTAATTTCAAAGAGCCTTGCTTTTTTGACATCAAGCAAAATATCTACCCTGCTCAGTGCTCTTTGCAGCTCACTACTTCTCGAAGGCCCATTTACATTTATCCCCAGATGTCCCGTTTATTGCTTTCTAGGATGGGGTGCCCAAGAGGTAGAAAAACGGAAAGCAAAGAACTATCAAAAGGAACTAGAACAATGATGGCTCTCTCCATTCTTTCCATGCTTCAAAGGGGAAAAACAATCTCACACAGACATCCAGCGGGGACTGACCTTGGGCTATGCCCATCAGCCCAGGGGTCTGACGCCAGTCTTCCCTCCCCTGTCCCAGCAGAAGAAAAGGTGCCTCCTGTCTATGGCTATGGCCACATGTCTGGCAGAAGGGTGAGCATCATACATTATTAGACTGGAGGCCTAGGATTCTGAAAGTAGAATTGACTTCAAAATATGGCTTTCCATTTTCAGAGGAAAAACCTGAGGTCCCAAAAAAAAAAAAAAAAAAAAAAGGCAGTGACTTGACCAAGGTCATGCAGGTTTGGGATCTGAAGTGTGGTCTCTGGACTCCATATCCAGTGCGCTTCCCCAACATACTAAAGTGCCTCATACACCCCAGCAGTGTCCTCCTCCAGACAAGCCCAGAGCACCTGGGATGCTGAGCCAGGAAGAGACAATGAATGGGCTCTGAAGTCAGCAGAATGGTGCTCGAATTTCAGCCATGTGATCCTGGGCAAGTCCCTTAATCTCTCTGAACCCTGGGGTTCTCGGTAAAAAGTGAACAGGCGTTCCTATTTCAGAGGGTTGCAACAGGACTAATTAATTCATAATAACATGTTAAGTGACTAGAACACAGGAGACACTTACTAAATGGTAACAGTTACTTATTTCAGGTGACAGGATCCCTAGACTTGAAAAATAGTCTTTGCCCAGCAAACCCAAGAAAAGAGAAGAGACAGGTGCCAATAGTCCCACAGTCCCCTGTTCCTACAGTGCAGACCCAGGACCCTTCAGAACTCAGAAGAGGCAGTTGCTCAGAGGAAATTAGTGACTACAGTTGTGGTGAAACTGAGGCAGGAGAACCAAGCCAATCAGAAAAGGGAGGGAGAGAGTGACAGGGTGACAGCCGGGCTCCTGCCGAGGAAAGGGAGCAGTGAGTCAGGTCTGCGAGGTATGAGGAGCTGTGTGGGTGGGGAGTGAGTCACAGCCCAGCTCTGCCCTGCCTAGGAGAGGACCAGGAGAATCCAGGTTGTTCAGGCCAGGGGTGACCCCCCACCCCCACCCCGCACCGCCCCGGAGGGCTACTGTGAGAGGATGCAAGGTGAAAGCCCAGCCTCAGCTTTGGAGTGGACAGCATCTAAGGGAATCCCTGGGTAAGGAAGAAGAAGAGTGGCAGAGAAGCAGGCGGAGCTAGAACAGGTGGGCATCTTTCCAACCAAATATAGTCATTCCGGGGCTCCAGGGCTCAGTCCCTGCTCCACCCTCAAGAATCTCTGCAGGTGACTGGGGGCAGGGAAGCAGGCGATACTGGAGGCTCTGGACTCTGCCCTGTGCTTGTATGTACTTGGCCACAGCACCTTTGCTGGTTGAAGGATCCCACCTGGCCCTTCCTCCCCTGGAGCCCCTCTCAGGGGGGTCTCAAAGTGGTCAGGAAGTATCCAGGCTTGTGAAAAATTTGTGGACACCCAGCGTATCAAAACAGCTCTCTAGGGTCTCAGTGCTTGCCATTCACAGCCTCCCCAAGAGGTGATGGCCTCATCTGGCAGGACCAAGTGTTCCTCATGCCCCACTGTTTCCCCAGCCTGGAGACAGGTGGATGCAGGAGACCAATCCTGCAACACCTGGTATGTGCCTAGCATCTCCACATCTGTGATTTTACACATAATAGTCAATTAATGTGGAAATTAGGTCTTGTGCACATTTTTACATAGAAACTCTAGGGAAAGCATCTCAACCAGTCCTTGTTCCTGTCACCCAGCTTACCTCAGAGAAGAACACACAAAACCCAAGCACCTTGCCTGTCTCAATTTGCCCGCAAGTATGCAGAAGGGCAGCAAAGTGGCATGTGAGACCCAAGGGCAAGAAAGACAACAGGACCTACGTTCGAGGATCCCCGAGGGAGCTTGTCCGGCCAAGAGGCTTTTCCTTGAAGTCCTCTCTTGAAAAGCCCCAAACCACAGGTGTGCCCAATCGGCATAAACACCAGATCCTATGATACTTCAACTGACCACCAGGGTCCGAGGATGGGCTGCCCCCACACCCACCTCTGAAAAGGTCCAGGTTTGCCTCTTCTAAGTCCAGGACTTCCCGGCCTTGGCCGCCTCCCGCGGGCAGCAGCTGGTCCGTAGATTGAGTAGGGGAATCCAGATTGCTGGTTCCAGCAGCCAGGCCTCTCCGAAGCCGCTCCAGGCTCTCGCCAGTCACCAACGCCGAAAGCACTGCGGGTAAGGGGCGAGGCCGCCTCAGACCCCCAGCCCAGACCCCCGTCGCCATGCACCGCGGCCGGCGCCCGCCAGCCAGGGAGCACGGGCCCCACCAAGTGGCCCGCGCCGGGGAAGCTGTAGCGATCTTCCCTCGTGCCCCCAGCAGAGAGTCCCCATCCCCCCAGACCTCCGCGAGCGGCGGCAGCCCGCTTACCTGCAGCAAGAAAGAGCTTCAGCACTACCGACGGCAGCAGCTTCATGGTCCCGGACTCGGCGGAGGCGGCGAGGCAGCAATCACTTTGGGGGGCGGCGGCCACCGGACGCTGGCACAGGAGCCGGGCTGGAGAAGCGCTGGAGATCCCGGCGGGCACGGTCGGCTGCCGGCCTCTGGATGCAAGCTTGCCTGGGATTTGCGCGGAGCTCGCGGCCGCTGGGCGTCTCTCTATTCACTCCGTCTGTCCGACCGCCCGAGCCCTAGTGCCTCAAGCAAGAGAGAGCCAGCTGCTTGCCGCGCGCAGCTCCCTGGGTCGACTGAGCGCTCCTCGGCGTGCAGCCTGGAATAAGGCTCCGGGAGGCGCCGAGGCTCCGCCCCGCCCCCCGCGGCCCTCTCCCCCCTCCCGCTCTGGGATGCCGGCCGGGCTCCAGGCGCCAACCGCGCAGCCCCCGACCCCGCGGGCGCGGCGGGGAAAGGGGGCGGGAGAAAGGGGCGGCGCTCACATATTTTGGGACTAGGCCAGGGCAGCCGCGGCCTGACTGTGGGTAGGGCTGCTCACCGGCAGGTGGCGGGGGCCAGTTCCTACCTTTCCCCACATGCTGGTATGCCGCTGCAGCCTTGTGACCGCTGAGCTGCGCTTCGCCCTTGGACACCCCTCGTTCTTTCTTCTCTTCCAGGCCTGGTCCCTCCGGTTATCCGTGCTGTAAACCAGAGATCTCCGCCCATGTCTTCTTAGTTTCAGAAACCTGCTTCTTTGCCTACCCACAAATCAAGGAGTAAAAAATAATTAATTCATTTATCATTTAAAAATTAAACACATGAATGCCAGCAAGTCTCGTAAGCCTAAGGTTACCAGAGCTGCAGCTGCAGGCATCTGGTATCAATCCCGCAAAAGCAAAGGAAGTTAGTATTCTTTCATCCACTGGAGTGGCTTCTCTCCATCTTTGTCCCAGATGACATAGTCTCCATTAGGATTTTTGAACTGTGGATTATAATTCTCAGGCTTCTGGGATTGAAGAAACACAGGCTGTGAAACCAACCTCATACTTTTCTTTGTTTTTGAGCGCCATCTTCTTCAACAGAAAAGCTGAGCCCCCTCCCACAGGACCCAGCTGGCTGGCCTAGGTTGCCACCTTCAACAGGTGCCAGGAGATTAATGTGTTTGTCTTCCAATCTATGTATTTTTACAGAAATCCTCTGGAGTCAATGCCCTGACCCAAAGAAATGACTCTCTCAGTAGGCATTTCAGCTCCCAGGGACATGCTGGGGCGGGAGTTGTATGACACAGGCTGGGTTGGCATTCAGAGCCCTCAAATTGTGCCAGATAGAGCTGCTTGCCTGCTTCAGCCCATGTGTAGGGATAAAAACAGGCCTGCTATTTATACACAGCCTGTTCCACTCTCCCTCCCCATCCATAATTCTGCAGGAGTCCATGGGGCTCTGCCTTCTTAACTTGCCCCTAGCAACTCTCCCCAGGTTTAGGTTTCCACAGGGCCCTGGAATCACGATAGACCTAAGCTGGAATCCTGACTTGGCTTCTTACTGTGTGACCTTGGACAAGATGTTTAATCTCACTGAGTCTCAGTTTCCACGTCTCTCAAATGGGAATAACAAAAATAATAATGCCTACTTTATAGAGAGCTTCTTGAAGATTGATCAAGGGAACACGTATAGAGCAGTCAGTACCATGCCAGACATGTTCTAGTAAGTGTGCCGTATTATTATCATTATTATTACTAAGCATTCTACATTGACCATTTCATTTCTTTAGAGACTTCTTTTCTCTCCCTTCCCCACAGGTCTGAGGCTTCATGTGTGGTTGGGCTGGTTTTAGGAGGAAGCTTACCTATCACCTATTTGGCCAAGCGCCACTGTGGGATTGTTCCTTTGGGTGATCAGTATCGGGCCCAGGACCTCAGTAGACAGTCACCACCCAGGCCACACCTTTGTTCTCCCTCAACAGCTGCCTGACAACCTGCTTCCCACAGCAAAACCACCTCAGGGTCAGGGCTCTCCCCAGGGGAGGGTGGAGGGAAACACTTCCTGACACACAGCCAAGTCACCCCCTTCACCCTACCTCTGCCAGGTTCACACCCTGCTCTCCTGTCTCAGCCTGCCTCTCGATTCACACGCTCTGTCCTTCCGCCTTCTCACCCTCACATCAGTCGTAGCCCATTCATGGGGCAACTCCAAGTTTTCATCATACCTGTGAGCCTCACCCCAGCTACGTTTATGTGTCAGCCAGTTTTTACAGGAAGGACCTGGAGAAATAATTCAAAAGGCCTGGAATGGTTTGGGGACAGTCACTTCTCCTCTCAGAAATTTGCATGTCCTCTAATCTGAAAAAGAAATCATGGACTTATCTGGTGGTCCAGTGGTTAAGAATCCACCTGCCAAAAAAAAAAGAAAAAGAATCCACCTGCCAATGCAAGGGACACAGATTCGGTCCCTGGTCCCAGAAGATCCCACATGCTGCGGAGCAACTAAGCCTGTGTGCCACAACTATTGAGCCCACGAGCCCCAACTACTGAAGCTTGCAGGTTAGAGTCTATGCTATGCAACAAGAGAGTAGCCTCCATTCATCACAATCAGAGAAAGCCCATGCACAGCAAAGACCCAGCTCAGCCAATAAATAAATTAATTTTCAAAAATAGAAAAAGGAGGGGCTTCCCTGGTGACTCAGTGGTAAAGAATCTGCCTGCCAACACAGGAGATGTGGGTTCAATCCCTGGTTCGGGAAGATCCCACATGCCACAAAGCAACTAAGTCCAAGAGCCACAACCTCTTGAGCCTATGCTCTAGAGCCTGGGAGTTGTAACTACTGAAGTCCATGAGCCTAGAGCCCATGCTCCTCAACAAGAGAAGCCCACAGCGAGATGCCTGCACAACAACGGACCCAGCAGAGCCAAAAATAAATTTAAAATTATATTTAAAAAAATAGAAAAAGGAATCATGATTCATTCTAGGGCAATATCATTAACTCATTTATTCCACAAACAATCACTGAACACTTTTCAGGCACTAAGAGACAACAATAAACAAGACAGCCAGGTAACACATTAAATAAATTAAAAAGGAAAATAGATCCTATGATGACAAATACTAAGATGAAAGTTAATGATATACTCTTGGAAGCTATGTCCCAGTGCTTGGAACAATACTTCAGATTTGGTGACTGATTAGCAAAGGTCTTTCTGAGCCTGTGACCTGGAAGCTGATGCTTGAATAACAGAAGGAACCAGACTTGTGATGATCCACTGCTGAAGTATTCTAAGCAGAGCAACTCGGGCAAAGACTTTGAGGTGGAAACAAGCCTGGAGCAGTCAGGGAACAGCAAGAAAGCCAGAAAGGAGGGAGGGTTAGGAGATAACATTAAAGCAAAGACCAAGGACAGATAACAGAGAATGTTATAGCTCCCAGATTGTTGTTATTGTCTATTTGCTAAGTCATGTCTGACTCTTTGAAAGCCTTTGAACTGCAGCCCACCAGGCTCCTCTGTCCAGGCAAGAAAACTGGAGTAGGTTTCCATTTCCTTCTCCAGGGGTCCTCTCCTGCATTGGCAGGCAAATTCCTTACCACTGAGCCACCAGGGAAGCCCCCAAGCCCCAGGTAGATGCTGGATTTTATTCCCTATCTCTGTGAGCATCAAAGGCGATATCAGTGGGGAAGCACAGTTATAAAGGATTCTTTCACCTCCTCCCCTTTCTCTACCCAGGCCTCCTCATGCTCTCTGGTGTTTAAGCACCAAGGACACACTCCTGAGGAAGCAGACAGGCCAGTCTGCTTTTCCTGACTATCTAGTGATGGATGATGGTCAACTGAGGCTTGGAAACCTGCTGACCCTGGGTCACCAGTGAGTCCCAAGGGGGCAAATCCACGGCAGAAACCCTGGCATCCTGCTTCCCAGCTCTGTGCTGGGTTCCCAGGCCTCTGGAAAAGGAGGCTCTGTGGTCACTCAGTGACCCTGAGTGTCACTGACTCTCTGCTGGGCCACACAGACCTACATTTGGGAAGAGCACTTGCGAGCCAGTGGGGAGGAGGTGCTGGTGGTGACAAGAAAGGGGAGAAGGGAATGTGGAGAAGGGACCCACCTGAGTCCCTTCCCCAAATGTGGCTGAGATGTCTATGCAGGTCAATTGGTGCTCCCACACCTGACTGTGCATCAGAATTACCTGAGAATTTATTTAAGATAAAGAGGTCCAAGCCTCATCTCAGTCCTCCTAATTCAAAACTTCCTGGGGTGGGGCCCAAACATTTACATTTTGAGCGGGTAATTCTGACATCAACCAGGGTTTGAAGCACTGGTCTACATAATTAACTAGGGTAATGAATTAAGCATCTGAGCAAAATCTGAACCTCTGAGGCAGAGACAGTCAAGCTTTAAGTAATGACACCTCCCATGTGCTCATAATCTTGCATGATCTTCACAACTGCCCTAAGACTAGCTACTCCTCCCTATTTTAAAGGGGCAGAGCTAAAAACAAGTGAGTAACAGCCCAAGGCCACCCAGTTATTAAGAATCTCAGACTCAATTAGAATTCTTCTTTTTCTCCTGGGCCTGTGCTTTTAAGGTTCAGCGCTACTCTGGACAAACACATGAGACAATGGCCGCCCTCCTTCTGCCTCTATGGACAGTAACGTCCTCAGCTTTGCTGAGGCTCAATGCTCCATCTGTCCTGTGGGAGGTGGTAAGAATCTCTGTCTCACAGACTGGAGGGAGGCCTAGGTAAGAGCAGCAGGACAGCTAATGAAATGGGAGCCAGGTTCTCAGGAGCCAGACTGCCATGGGTTCAAATTTGGGTTTTGCTATTTTTCTCGCTTTCTAACTTCAGACATGTTAGTCAATTTCTCTGATCTATAGTTTGCTCATCTGCAAAATGGGGGCAATAATAATAGAAGAATATGATGCCTGGCCCATTGTAGGTGCTGACTTGGTGACACCTGCAGTTAAGAGCAGATACTTTCTTCCTCTTTCTTCCTTCCCCGCTTCCTTTCTTTCTTTCTTCATTCCTCCCTCCCTTCCTTCCAGTGGGAGTTTAGTAAGGTGCTGCTTTAACCTGGACCAGCCATCCTCAGTCGAAGTGGTCCCTCTCTGCTGGAAGATGACCATAATTACCAATGAGACAGTGGCTCTGCAAGGCCACTCAGAGTTTCAGAAACCTCCACCTAAGAAAGCAGTCCTGATTCACAACATGTGTCCTGTGGGGGAGGGTGCCTTCTCTTTCCATCCTGACCTGGAGAAGTGAGTGCTAAGTGGACCCAGAGTTCAGCTGGCTGGGGAGACTGATAAGGGAGGGGTTCCTCCATGGAGGATACATCTATCACGAGGTGGCCATGAGTCCAGTTACCCAAATTTGGAAGCTCAGGGTAAGGGGTCACCGCTCCCATCAAGTCTGATTTCTCTTATCCATATCCCTTTCCCCATCAGAGCCGGTTGATCCAGCAGTTTTGGGGGTGCAGCTGGATTTGAACTCAGGCCTACCCTTTGGAGTCCCCTTGCACCTCCTAGGCTGACTGGGGGCCCCTGGAGGAAGTGCCAGATAATGCTTCATGCATACCCAGGGGGTGGAGAGGCTCTGTTGTCTGATTGCCTGGGATCAAGATCCTTTGAATAGGATGAAAGTAGAGATGGATGGAGGGGGAGGTTAGAGGATGTCTGGAACCCCTGTCATCCACAGAAGATGTTGAGGAAAGGGATTTATGATGTGCTTGGCGAAGGCCTGGATTCCAAGCCATCCTCCTCCATTTCTGGGCACATTTCTGTGACTTCAAGAGATTTAAATTTCCAGTCCCAGGACTTTACCCCTTCTGTTATCCCCTAGCATAGACGGCTCTCTGTTCCGAGGGAGAGGCAAGTAATTCTTGTGCATCACACAACCTGCCTCCCTCCTCAAGCCTCAGGTTACTCTGTGTAAAATGAAACTTTTTGTTTCAATTGTTCTGTATTCAGGCACTGGCCAAAGATGTCCATCATAAACTGTTTGCAGTCATGCTGCTGTGAAAAGGCTTGCTGAGACAGTTCTATGACGATCTACAGTGCCTGATCTACAAGGTGTGATAAACTTTCTATGTGATAACCTTTCTCTCTGTGCCTCAACTTTGTCTTCTGATGGGGAGAGAATAACAATCTTCTTAGGGGGCTCTTGACAATTGAAGGAGATAGCATTTCTGAAAGTGCTTGGCAAAAGGGAAAGCACTAAATGAATAGGTCAGAATAAGTCTCCTTCTCCTCAGAATAAGTCTCCTCTCCTCAGAATAAGTCTCATCTCCAGAGCTCAGTTTTGGAATGAGGTCACATCACATCCTGTATCAGGAATGTGTAAGTTTCATTCCCTTTAGAAATGTGGTCGGGCTTCCCTAGTGGCTCAGTAGTAAAGAATCTGCCTGTCAATGCAGGGGACATGGGTTCTGATCTCTGATCTAGGAAATTCCCACATGCCTCAGAGCAACTAAGTTCGTGCGCCACAACTATTGAGCCCGTGCTCTAGAGCCCGTGAGCCACAACTACTGAAGCCCGTGTGCCCTAAAGCCCATGCTCCTCAACAAGGGAAACCACAGCAGGGAGAAAGCTGAGCACTGAAACTAGAGAGTAGCCCTCGCTCACTACAACTAGAGAAAAGCCCGTGTGGCAATGAAGACCCAGCACAGTCAAAAATAAATAAATAAATAATTTAAAAAAAAAAAAAAAGAGAGAGAAATTTGGTCACAGAGCTGCAATTTAACATCATCCATTTGCCTTTTTATTTTATTTTAGGGGCTGTGCCTAGTGGCTTGCAGGATCTTAGTTCCCCAACCAAGAATGGGGCCCATGCCCCCTGAAGTGGAAGCACAGAGTCCTAACCGCTGGACCACCAAGGAAGTCCCATTTGTTCTTTTTTATAACTTAGGATTGATCTAAGACAATGATTCACAAAGGAAGAGGTGCTAACTCCTGGGGGCACTTTAGAAGTCTGTGGGTAAGTTTTCATTGTCACCAACTGAGGAATCCTCAGGCATTAATTTGTGAGGGAAAGTTGTTGGGCTCACACTATTAAGAATTGCCCTTGGGTGGAGAAGGAAATGGCAACCCACTCTAGTATTCTTGCCTGGGAAATCCCACAGACCAGGGAGCCTGGTGACTCCCTACAGTTCATGGGGTTGCAAAGAGCTGGACACGACTTAGGGAGTAAACAACAACAATGTGGTATCTATTCATAGGTAAACCATATAGTATACTATGATTACTTTGTCTTTTCCGGTGTATTTTGTTTTCCCTGGAGTGAAATGATTTTCTGGCGTTTTTATATTGGTTTAATTTTCTATGTACTTAGTAGTAATTCAAATCCAAACACTTCCTCAATTATGTAAATCTCTTTTCAAAATCTTCAAGTTCATTGAGGGTTGTGTTAAGTTTGTCTTCTTGAAGAAATCACTCCTAAAGTTCTCTAACAATGTGGGTTCAGTGGTCTCTTAGCCTGATTCCCTATTACTGTCATCCTCAGGATTCCTTCTGATTCTGCCTTGTGTTGGATCTTCTGGATCCTGGACCCCCATGTCTGTATTTATTTGATTCAAACCCTTGTTTTTTGGTAGAGGACATTCTCCAGTAGTTTTCTAATAAAAGGAGTTTGGGAGATGGGAAAAAAAAGAATTACCCCTGGGAATTGGAGGATGCTTCAGTGACATTTAAGATTCTTGATGGGTTGTTTGTAAAGGTGACTTGGCCGGATATGTCAATAAACAGTTTATGGGGAAAAAATTGCTGCACATTCCACACTATTGTTAAGTGTCCCACCAGACACTCATATAGGTAAAACTCTTGATTACAATTACTTGAACCTAGATTCATCCATAATTCACACAGAAACACAAAAAGAGGGACTCCCCTGGTGGTGTTGTGGCTGGAACTCTGTGCTCCCAATGGAAGAGGCTTGGGTCTGATCCCTGGTTGGAGAACTTCTGCAGCTAAGAGGTTACACGCCGCAACTGAAGATCCAACTTGCTGCAGCTAGGACCTGGTACAGCCAAATAAATAAGTAAATATTTTTAAAAACACAAAAATGGTTTTTGCACTGTTTTCCAGGAATGAAATTAAGCATGAATTATTAATTTTGGTGGTATTTGAGTTGCCGAACAACAACTCTATATTTATATTTGTAGTTGTCACATTCAAGACAAGTCTGTGTAGGTGGAAGTAATGGGCTACTTCATTGAAATTTCTAGAGTAGTTGTGGCCAAACATTTGATATTCAAATATCATATTTTTAATCACCACTTTTATATTAATTAGGGTATTGACTATATATATACACACACATATACATACGCACACATATATTTTAATGCTTTAGAGCATACCACGTGACATGCAGGGATCTTAGTTCCTCAACAAGGGATGGAACCCATACAACCCACATTGAAAGTGTGAAGTTACAGCTGCTGGATCTCCAGAGATGTCCTGGGTATTGACTTTCTTTAAAGAGAAAAGTGTACAGACAGGATGTTATTGTTAACTTCATTTCAGAATATTAAAGGGTTGTTAATATATTTGTAATAAAAAGGAAATATTGATTCAGAAAGGGTTGAAAACCACTAACATAAGACATATTCACATGGAATATGAATATCTGTATCCTTTGTAAAAGCACTGTTCTAGATATTACTACATATAAGACCCCTGGCCAGTGCCTGAATAAGTACAATAAATTCCTCCTGTAGCTCAATGTTAGGAAGTTTGGCTCATCTGGTATCTGGTAAAGGTACTTCCTTTTATGAGACAATGCAAGTGTGGAATTTATATGCTCCCTTTTTGCATCCACCGCCAGGAAACTCACAGTTAAGCTTTGATGCTCAATTACAACAATTATCCCCTATTCAGCATTTTGAGGACAATTATTTCTTTCTTCTCCAATTTCATTTCATTACAGGGTTCTTTAATCATTCTTTAAATACTTGTTTCTATGTCTCTTGCTGTCTAAACCTTTTCTGGAAGTAAGGGGAGCATAAGTAATTACTCTGAAACTCAACAATCACATACCTGCAGTTGCCTTTCCAACACTTCCTGAGCCTGGCAATCTGGGTCAGAGGTGCCCGGTAGAGCAATTTAGGCTCAGGCAGTTTTGCTCTTTTTCCTCTGCTTCTTTCTTTCAAGTGGTTCAGAGGTAAAGAATCTTCCTACAATGCAGGAGACCCGAGTTCAATCTCTGGGTGGGGAGGATCCCCTGGAGAAGGAAATGTCAACCCACTCCACTATTCTTGCCTGGAAAATCCCACGGACAGAGGAACCTGGCAGGCTATAGTCCATGGGGTTGCAAAGAATCGGACATGACTGAAGCGACTAACATGATTTCCTTTCATAGGCTCTCACTCTTCCGCTTCAGATGGAGTCTGGGTATTGTGAGAAGTGGAAGCAGGCTCCAGCTGTTAGGGTACACTCCAAGTCTTAGCTGGATGTTGGTGGTCTGGGGTCAAGGTGGGGTCAGAGAAGGGCACCCCAGCTCCAGGATGAGAAGCCCAGAGCTCCAGCTGGAGAGACCCTCCCTCACACACACTCCGCATCTTGTCTGAATCCCTCAGGGAGGAGGCTTTGAAGCTCAGGTTGAAGCATGCAACTGACCCCTTTTTAAACCCTGGGCCCACCAGACCCTAGCTCTGATCTTGAGCAAGGTACCTCTCTGAGCCTCATCTGCTTTCTCACGAGAAATGAGAATGTTAGCTTCCTCAAAGGGCTACTGCAAAGACTCACTGAGATAACCTGCAAGGTGTTCAGGCAGTGACTGGAACATAGCAAGTGTTCAGAAACCACCAGTGGCCGTTCATTCCAGTCTGCTCTGGGCTGGTATGACTCATAGGCCTGTCTGCTGCCCCACAGCTGTGAGCTCCTGGAGGCAAGAGTATGCATTCAATCGTGGCTCCTCATTCATAAGCTAGTGACTGTGGCAAACTGCTTTCCTTTCTGAGGCTCAGTGTCTTTACAATAAAATAAGGATAAGGAAATACACCTCAAATTTGTGGTGTGAGTAAAATTCGGGGGTATGAGCATTTGAAAATTTATTTTAGCTTTAATCTTATGAATATTTTCTGTTTTTTTCTATAACAAATATAAGTTATTCATATAAGTCACTTTTAAAAAAACATGCTTTTTTCTGGAAAAAAAGAAAAAAAACTTAAATTTATCAAATACTTGCTATTCAGTTTTAGGTGTTGTTCTAAGCACTTTACATACATTATTTCATTTCATTTCACTCCCATTTTACAGATGAGAAAACCAAGTCTTGAGGAGCAATTTGTCCAGTTGGGTGTAAGTGAATCTATACATATGATAAAATTACATAAAACTATACACACAAACACACACAGACACATGAGTGCCTATAGAAACCTGAATAAGGCCTACAGTCTAGTTAACAGTGTTGTACTTATGTCATCATCCTGGTTTTGATGTTGTACTGTTGTTATGTGAGATGTTACCACGGGGGAAGCTGGATGATAGGTACCAGCCAGAGACTTACTTTTTTTTTTCTCCAATGTTTTCTATAATTAGACTCACATAAATAGTTTTTAAAAAATAAAAGTTTTTAAAAATAAAGTTTTAAGCAACCTAGATGCCCATCAGCAGACAAATGGATAAGGAAGCTGTGGTACATATACACCATGGAATATTACTCAGCCATTAAAAAGAATTCATTTGAACCAGTCCTAATGAGATGGATGAAGCTGGAGCCCCTTATACAGAGTGAAGTAAGCCAGAAAGATAAAGAACATTACAGCATACTAACACATATATATGGAATTTAGAAAGATGGTAACGATAACCCTATATGCAAAACAGAAAAAGAGACACAGAAATACAGAACAGACTTTTGAACTCTGTGGGAGAATGTGAGGGTGGGATATTTCAAAAGAACAGCATGTATACTATCTATGGTGAAACAGATCACCAGCCCAGGTGGGATGCATGAGACAAGTGCTCCGGCCTGGTGCACTGGGAAGACCCAGAGGAATCGGGTGGAGAGGGAGGTGGGAGCGGGGAGCGGGATGGGGAATACGTGTAAATCCATGGCTGATTCATATCAATGTATGACAAAACCCACTGAAATGTTGTGAAGTGATTGGCCTCCAACTAATAAAAAAAAAATAAAACAAAAAAATAAATAAATAAAGAGGGAAGGAAAAAATAAATAAATAAAAATAAAGTTTTTTAAAAGCTTGTCCTAAGGATAATATGAGAAAATGTGCCACGCACAGTGGTTGGATGCAATTGACCTTTCAGCATACATTTTCTTTTCTCTCCACTCTATATTCTGGAGGTCTGTGGTTCCTTTTTATTGTGGAGGTTTCACCCAGTGGGTGGGGTTGGACGATTGGCTTGTCAAGGTTTCCTGGTTAGGGAAGCTTGCGTCGGTGTTCTGGTGCGTGGAACTAGATTTCTTCTCTCTGGAGTGCAATGGAGTGCCCAGTAATGAGTTTTGAGATGGGTCTATGTGTTAGGTGTGACTTTGGGCAGCCTGTACGTTGACGCTCAGGGCTATGTTCCTGTGTTGCTGGAGAATTTGCGTGGTATGTCTTGCTCTAAAACTTACTGGCTCTTGGGTGGTGGTTGGTTTCAGTGTAGGTATGGAGGTTTTTGGACAGTCTCTTATTACTTAATGTTCCGTGTAGTCAGGAGTTTTCTGGTGTTCTCAGGTTTTGGGCTTAAGTCTCCTGCCTCTGGATTTCAGTTTTATTCTTCCAGTAGTCTCAAGACTTTTCCAACTATACAGCACTGATAATAAAACTTCTAGGTTAATGGTGAAAAGATTCTCCACTGTGAGGGACACTCAGAGAGGTTCACAGAGTTACATGAAAAAGAGGAGAGGGAGGAGGGAGATAGAGATGAGCAGGAGGAGAAAAGGGGGGACTCAAGAGGAGAGAGACAGATCTACGCAGTTGTCTGTTCCCAAAGGGTTCTCCGTAGCCCAGACACCCACAAAGAGTCACAGAATTGGATTGGGAAGAGAAGGGGAAGGGAGGAAATAGAGGTGTTCTGAGGTAGGAAATGGAGAGTCAAAAGTGGGAGAGAGTAATCAACACACTCCTGAATAAAAATGGGAACTGAATATTGGATTCTTAAATGTCCAAAATTTATATCACATACTTGAAAAACAAAGATTAAAAATCTAAAGTAGAAGTTAGACTCTTAAAAATACAATATTAAAAACAAAAACAAGAACACAAAAAATTTTAGAAATATATATGAAGTTCAGTTTAAAAATAGGGCTTCTCTTTTTTTTTTTGCAAGGTTATAGTGAAATGAAAATTAAAATTAAGGAGTAGTAGAGGAGTAATAGAGGACTTTAAAAGAAAATAAGAGGAAAAGAAAAAAAAAAACAAAAAAAATTTTTTCCTAATTAAAAAAATCATAAAAATCTATGAAAATGAAAGTTAAGGAGTAATGGGGGAGTAATAGGGAATTTTAAAAGAAAATAAAAGAGAAAAAATAAAAAAGACAAGGAAAAAATTTTTCTTTTAATTAAAAAAAAAAGTAAAAATATATCTAGGAATTTCTCTGGAGCTGTTGTGGTCAGTCTGGGTTCAGTTCAGTTTCAGATAGCCCCTCGTTCCAGCTTACACTTCTCGATATCTACAGGCCCCTTCCGGTGTAGTCCGTGTTACCTACAGGGATTTTAATCTGTTGCACCGGTCCCTTCTGAAGCGGTTCCCTTTGTTTATTTGGCTTCTGATTGCCGGTCTCTTCAGTGCCTAATTTCCGCCCTGACACAGGTGGGCGGAGGTGGTCTCTTGTTCAGGTTCGCTAGTTCCCTCGCGCTGCAGGGAGGGAGGGGCGCTGCTTTCCCCGTCTACGCTGCTCAGGCTCCCGGCTGCTCTATATGGAGCGGGCCCTGCGCTGCCCGCGGTTCCAGCCCTCGGGTGTTCCACAAAAGCGCGGACTCGGCTGCGCCTGCGTTTTGTGCCTTCCCTGGCCCGAGCAGCTCAGGCAGCCAGGAGCTTGACGGGCGCACTCTCCCCTGGTGCGGCGCGCCTTCTCCCCTCCCCGGTCCCAGCCTCAGTTTCCGCCCGCACCAGTCCGGTGCGTGCGGCTTCTCCCCTCCGCAGCCCCAGCCCCAGTCCCCGCCGGTGCGGGTCGGGTGCGTGTGCCCTGTGTCTAGCCGCGACCCTCCCAACGGATGTCGACCATCCAGAATCTCAGGAGGTCTTTGGTTAGAAACTGGAGGCCTGTTTGCAGTGTGGTAGGGGATGTGGTCCTTGGGGCTGAGCCTGCCCCTTTCCCCTCCCCCTTGCCTCCTGCCTCGGCGGGGCTGGGCCAGTACTCAGCTGGCGAGCTCTTCTCTGGACTTGCTCAGACCCTTTGTTCTGCAGACGGCCGGCAGTGTGTTCGGGCCGGTTAATTTTCTCTCTCTCTTTTGCTATCCCACAGTGTAAGTTGGAATCTCACAAAAGCTCCCTCCGATTGCCCTCAGGGCACTCAGGCCGGGTCCTTACCCTAAGCAATGCCTCCCGCTCCTCTCCGTTCTGATCCCACTTGCTGGTGGCGGATGCGGGCGTCTGGGGTACTTTTCTGCTGGGAGTTGCTTTTAGACACCTAATCTGTGGGTTTTATTTATTTTGCCTCCCAGTTAGGTTGCCCTCCGAGATTCAAAAATTCCCCCAGACCCGCCAGTGCGAGGGTTTCCTGGTGTTTGGAAACTTCCTCTATTAAGACTCCCTTCCCGGGACGGGTCTCTGTCCCTAGATCTTTTGTCTCTCTTTTTATCTTTTATATTTTGTCCTACCTCCTTTCGAAGACAATGGGCTGCTTTTCTGGGTGCCCGATGTCCTCAGCTAGCGATCAGAAGTTGTTTTGTGACGTTTGTTCTGCGTTCATTTGCTCTTTCGATGAATTTGTAGGGAAGAAAGTGGTCTCCCCGTCCTATTCCTCTGCCATCTTGACTCCAACCTTCTCTCCACTCTGGAAGTGACTATATTCATAGTTTTTTAAAATAATAACAGTCTCCCTTTATTGTGTTTACTATTTACCAGGCCTATTTTACATGCATTGTTTCTTTAATAAAGCCTATGAAGTGGGCACGTTTATTATTCCCCTCCTGCTTATAGGAAAACTCAGGTTCTGCAAGGATAAATCTCTTCTCCACTTGCTAGACAGTGACCAAGCTGGAATTTACACCCAGGCAGCCAGCTGGTGACATGGCTTCCTCATGGACTGCTAAAGGTCTGCTTTAAACACTGTCTCAGTTTTGGTAGAAGAAAACGGGCTCAGAGGTGGGAAGAACTTTGCTCAAGGACACCTGACAAGTCTGTGACTGAGCCAGGAGGAGAACCAAGTCTTTGAATCCTGGGCCAGGGTATTTTCCAGGGCTTATCCCCTGTACTGATCTCTCAGACAGCACATGTTCACTGGCCCTGTCTGGGAGACCATGGATGCCCACAGACAGATCCTCACTCCCTCCCTCATCAACCTGTGCAGCCCAGAGCATTTGAGACCTAAGAGGAAAAAGGGTCTGGAGAGGATGGAGGCATGGTGGCCCTCTACTATAGGCAGCCTGGGGAGCCAGAGTAGTTGGGGCCAGAGAGGGCAGGGCAGACCCTCTGAACTTTAGCTGGAGTGGGAAGGGAGGACATGCTTGTGAGGGGGTATTCATGCTAAATCCAGCTCCTGTCCCCCTCAGGCTCCCTTGAGTCACTGGCCCCGGGGGTTAGGACACATTCTTAAAGGAGTGGTCACAGGGATTCCCTGAACTTTCAGTTCCTAGGCTAGTTTCTATTCATCCTGGATTGAAACCAGTTTTCCCCCTCAGACTCAGCACCCATTCCCAACTGGTAATATGGTGACTCGCTCCTCTAATTCCTGCCCTGGGACCTCCGTGAAACTTGGAGATATTTGCCACAAGTCCAGACCTGGAGTTGGTGGGGAGGGCCGGCCTGAGTCCCATTTCTCAGAGAGGAAATGGGTCCCAGGTATCTAGTGGGGTGTTTGATTGACCCACATCAGATGAGCCTGATGGGTCTCTCGTCCCAGGCCTGTTGCGCCCTGCTACACCCCACGGCAAGGCAGAGGATTCAGGGACCTCCTTCTTGCCGTCCCGCCATCTCTGCACCCTACGGGCCTGCACAAGAAGCAAACTCCGCCGCTTGGCCCAAGGGAGAGGCTCTAGGGATCCAGTCCGCGGGGAGCAGCGCCCTCGTGTGGTCTCCAGGAGAAGCGCAGCACTTTCCCCAGCCCCTCCCTTTCTATGAGCTCATTGAACAGGTATTTATTGAGTGCCACTAGGTGCTCTAGGGGCAGTGGTGAAGAAGATAGATAAAATACCTGCTTTGTGGACTGTACATTCCAGTGTGTGTGTGTGGAGGGGTAGGCAATAGCCTATTAAAAATAAATTAATAAACAAGGCAGTTACTAGTAGTGACAATTGCCAGGGAGAAAATAAAACAGAGAAAAGTGATGAAGAAACTTAGAATTCCATGAGTAGGTAATGTCCGAAATGAGATTTAGGTGACAGGGATGCAGTCCTGTGGCAATCTGGGGTAAAAATCCTTCTTGCAGAAAGAAGAGGTGTTGCAAAGACCCTCCCTCAGAAACAGGCTTCACATAACAGAGGGAGGCCAGTGTGGCTGGAAAGGAGCGAACAAGGACAGAACAGTAAGAGCCCATCAGGGAGGTGGGCTGGGGCCGGACTATAGATCAGATCTTTAGGCCATGATAGAGTTTGATTATTCTACTAAGAGTAATGAGAATGTATTGTGTGGATTTTCAGCAGAATAAAAGGATCATTATGTTTGAATGAAATGGAAATGTAGTTTAAACATTAAAAATAAAAATTATAGGGCTTCCGTGGTAGCTCAATGGTAAAGAATCTGCCTGCCAATGCAGGAGACACAGTTTCAATCCCTACCCTGGGAAGATATCTCATGCCATGGAACAACTAAGCCTGTGCACCCAACTAGTGAGCTCAAGCTCTAGAGCCCAAGTTCTGCAACCAGAGAAACCACTGCAGTGAGAAATCCACACCTTGCAATGAAGAGTAGCCCCACTTCATGCAACTAGAAAAAAGCCCTCGAAGCAACGAAGACCCAGAACCGCCAAAAATAAATAATAAGATTATTAAAATAATAATATAATAGGTCTTCTCTTGTGGCTCAGCTGGTAAAGAATCTGCCTGCAATGCACGAGACCTGGGTTTGATCCCTGGGTTGGGAAGATTCCCTGGAGAAGGGAAAGGCTACCCACTCCAGTATTCTGGCCTGGAGAATTCCATGGACTGTATAGTCCATGGGGCTGCAAAGAGTTGGACACGACTGAGTGACTTTCACTTACACTTACTAATAATGTAATAAGGACCTCTTGGCTGCTTTGTGGAGAATGAAAGAGTGGAAGCAGAGAGATCTCCACAAGAAATTAGAAAGCTGCTGAAATAATTCAGGTGAGACATGACTATAGCTTGGAACAAGGAGGTCATGTTGGAAGTGGGGAGGTGTGGTTGAATTCTGGGTCTATTTTGAAGGTTGAGTCAATAGGACTTGCTAACAGACCATGTTCTCCCTTGCTCATCTAGCTCCAGGAACTCCTCCACATATATACCGTAGGTGGTTCCTCCATCTTCACTGGGGGGCTGAGTTAGAGAGGCCAACCCCAGGCACACAGCTAAATTAGGAAGTTTCCAGGTATTGCTGGACAAATGAAGTTAAGACTCGGGCCCATGTTCTCCATGAACTGCCTCCACTTTCCATCATTAGCCCATTTAATGACACGGCCTCTGCTTGCTGTCTCCTTTCTTCATTAGTCTGCCTAACTTCTACAGACCCAGTTATTCAGTAGGCCTCTGTTTCTCCAAATGGGTACCCTCAGGGTATGTTGGTGACACCCAAAACAGTCCACTGTATTTGGTGTTTGTATTTGATACAGAGTATGGGGTGGTATAATCTGGGGGTCAGTCCTCAGACCCAAGCCAGTGATATACTCCCATTAATTTACACAAAATACAATGGGGTCAGACTTGATCCCACAGGAAACGCGCATAACAATTTTGCCCCAGGTTGGGCATTTCTGGAGAGCCTGGGAAAGGTCATGTTGGCCTCACACTCAGGCCAGTCGAGAGGGGAAAACAACCACAGGGGAGGTGACCAGTTGGCTCTGGAGTCAGCAGGCCTGGCTCGGTTTGTGTTGTGTGGCAGGGGTGGGGGGAGGTTGGGGGTGGGGTGGGGGGTGCATTATAAATGCAGCCAGCCAGAGGGCCCCTGGACTCAGAACCTAGGGCCACACCAGTCCCTGAGAGTTTGTAGAAGCTTCACTGAGATGAAGTTGCCAGGCCAAGAGGAGTCTGACATCTCCAGTGCTAGTAAAACTGTGCCCACAGGAGAGCTGGACAGTGGCCCTGGCTCTGGCGTCAGCCCTGATGGCCCCTTCGACACAGACAGCAGGGAACTGGAGGTTCCCAAGGACCCGCCGCTCTTCATACAGCTGAATGAGCTGCTGGGCTGGCCCCACGCACCTGAATGGAAAGAGACAGGCAGGTAAGTGGGATCCAGGACAGTTTTACGGGGTCCTTCTCCTTCCCCCACTGTGATCTCCTCCATGACCCCCAGCTCTTCCTGTGTGTGGGGGGTTAGTATTATCACCCCCAATCATCAGTTTATTTCTTTGTTCCCCGTTTCAGACCCTCATGCTCTATGGTGCTCAACCTTTTCTGCAGTCTGGTTTTGAGTTCCCCAAGATTCAAGATGAGGGGGTGACTTCCCCAGGGAGGGGCTCTGTACCACTGGGCCCACAACTTCCCCCTTGTCTCACCTTCCCTGGCTCTCCTGCGTCCTCACTCTTGGACCTGGGAGAGATGCCCCAGGTAACACTCTCTGCCCCTCTCACCATAGGTGGGTGCTGTTTGAGGAGAAGTTGGAAGTGGGTGCAGGCCGGTGGAGCGCCCCCCACGTGCCCACCGTGGCACTGCCCAGCCTCCAGAAGCTCCACAACTTGTTGGCCAAGGGCCTTGTCCTGCTGGACTGTCCAGCTCTGAGCCTCCAGGAGCTTGCAGGTACCCTGGGACCCTTTGCTGGGAGGTCTGGGCACCCTCATGATTTCTCTAAGATTTCCCCCATGAAGTCTTGGAATTTTCCAGAGCCTACCCCACCCCACTCTTGAGAATTATCCACCCCTGTATCACAAGGGAGAGATGGAAATGCAGAGGGGAAGAGCAAGTCCATTGGCCCCTATGTTCCCTGAGACTCTTGGAAGGGAAAGGAACTTGGGCAGAGGGGAAAGGGGAAGAATTCAGGGGCAGGGAGTTCTCAGGAAAGGGTGGGAGCCCCACCTCTGTTCTCCAGAGCAGGTGACCAGAGTGGAGTCGCTGAGCCCAGAGCTAAGAGGGAAGCTGAAGGCCTTGCTGCTGCAGAGACCCCAGCACCTCATCCAGACCCCATGCACCAGCTCCTGCTGGGGTAAGAGGCCCCTCCCTGGGCCCAAGACCAAAATCCCTGGGGTGGGAGGACCCCAGGTCTCCCCTCACCTTCCTGGACCAGCAGTGGCCTAGCATTGGCTCAGACCTCAACTCAGGACTCATGAGTGAGAAGAAGCAGGGGCGGTAGTGAGGGGAGAGGAATGGAAGGGCTAGAAGCACAAGAGCCAGAGCTCTGTGAAGAGATGTTTTTGGTGGGCATCGTGGTGAGCTTTACACACAGCAGCTCATTTAATCTTCAGAACAACACTGGGAGGTAATACCATAATTATCCTCATTTTAGTGATGAGATAACTGAGGAGTAGAGGGGGGAAGGTGTGCTCCAGTTTCCATAACAATGCAAAGCTGGTCAGGGAACCCTGGTGGATCCACCCCCAAGGCCTGTGGTTTTTTATAGTATAATATACAGATACTCAGCTCAGTTCAGTCACTCGGTCATGTCCGACTCTTTGGAACCCCATGGACTACAGCACACCAGGCCTCCCTGTCCATCACCAACTCCGGAGTTTACCTAAACTCATGTCCATTGAGTCAGTGATGCCATCCAACCATCTCATCCTCTGTCGTCCCCTTCTCCTCCTGCCTTCAGTCTTTCCCAGCATCAGGGTTCTTTCAAATGAGTCAGCTCTTCGCATCAGGTGGCCAAAGTATTGGAGTTTCAGCTTCAGCATCAGTCCTTCCAATGAACACTCAGGACTGATCTCCTTTAGGATAGACTGGTTGGATCCTTGCAGTCCAAAGGACTCTCAAGAATATTCTCCAACACCATAGTTCAAAACCATCAACTCTTTGGCACTCAGCTTTCTTTATAGTCCAACTCTCACATCCATACATGACTACTGAAAAAACCATAGCCTTGATGAGACAGACCTTTGCTGGCAAAGTAATGTCTCTGCTCTTTCACATGCTGTCTAGGTTGGTCATAACTTTTCTTCCAAGGAGTAAACATCTTTTAATTTCATGGCTGCAGTCACCATCTGCAGTGATTATGATATAGATTTTATTTATTATTATTATTTGGCTGTGCTGGGTCTTCCTTGCTGAGCAAGGGCTTTCTCTAGTCGCGGCAGGTAGGGGCTGCTCTCTAGCTGGGCATTGTTGCTCTGTGGCATGTGCGATCTTCCCAGACCACGGCCTGAACCCATATTCCCTGCACTGGCAGGTGGATTCTTAACCAGTGGACCATTAGGGAAGTCCCCAAAGCCTGTTCTCTTAATCACCACATAGTCCTGTTTTGTAGGATCTGCCCATCTGAGAGAGGCTTCTCAGGAGGAGGAAGCCCCCCTGAAGGAACAGGTTTGTGGCCCTTCCAAGGGCAGGGCTGGGAGAGGGGTCAGGGGAGCCACCCTCCATTGGGCTCCTCATCAGTCAAGATCCTGCCTACCTCCTCTCCCTCGAATAACCTTTCATCCTCTGTGTCTCCTTGAACCCCCATCCAGCATCAGAACCCTCTAAGACAGAAGTTCCCTCCAGGGGCTGAAGCAGGAGCTGTGTTGGCAGGACAGCTGGGCTTCCTGGAACAGCCACTGGGGGTCTTTGTGCAACTGCGGGATCCAGTGGTGCTGGGGCCCCTTATTGAGGTGCCCCTCCCCAGCAGGTGAGGTGGCTGAGTGGGGGGTCAGGGATCCTGGAATCCAGAAAAGGCCTTCACCCAGGAGGGTATTTAGGAGGTCTTTGGGCCCAGTTCTCTAGGGTGTGTGGGGGTGCTTAGGGAGGGGTAGTGGTTAGAGCTGCAAAGAAGGTGTGAGCATGTATATGGGAAGTAGTAATGAGGTCAGAGGCCAGGGCTGCCCTGTGAGATAGCAGCCTCTGATTCTCTCCAGGACCTGGTTCTTTCCTCAGGTTTTTCTGCCTCCTCCTTGGTCCCCCTACACTGGGAAGGGGCTACCATGAGATGGGCCGAGCAGTGGCCATCCTCCTCAGTGACCTGGTGAGCTGGACAGGCATGTGTGTCTGTGTGCATGCACATAGGCTTGTGTCAAGTGAGTGAGTGTGTGTGTGTATGTGTACACTCTGTAGATGTGACTGAGTATGACAGTGAAGCAGTGTGGCTTCCCGTCTGTGAGCAGGAGGACTGAAGTTGCCTTGGCTACCACCACAGCCCCCTTACCTAGCACAGAGCTGGTACACAGTAGGCACCCAAAGATACTCACGGAATGCATGCATGCCTAAATGAATGTGTGAATGACTCATCTGCCTATGTGACCTGTGTCTAGTTTTGAAAATGCATGTAAGAACAGATCTGTATTTAGACTGTATTTAGTGCCTCTCTGTGCCTCTATCCCCAGCAATTTCAGTGGAGAGTTCGGCGGGCCAGCAGCCTTCATGACCTTCTGGCAGCCCTGGATGCTTTCCTAGAGGAAGTGACAGTGCTCCCTCCAGGTCGATGGGACCCGACAGCTCGGATTCCCCCACCTAAATGCCTGCCCTCTGAGCACAAAAGGTATCTGGTGGGGGTGGGGGGGTGGGTGGTCATCATGCCATAGAGATCCTTCCAGTGTTGAGGAAGGGCAGTGGGAGCCGGGGGTGGGAGGAAAGGGGCAGACCTGCATTCTGCTGGACCCCTCTGTGGCTGTGAGACCATGAGTACCTTTCCCTGCTGGAGCCTGGCTTTCACTCCTATTAAAAGGTCACAATGTGACCTGGACCTTGTGGAGTTGGCGGCGCCCCCAGCCCGCTGACACAGAAGCCGCCGCCAGGGGGCGGCCCGCCGAGAACTCCTGCGCCGAGACGCGGTCAGGTCGCAGAGCCTTAGCCAACTCGGGTTCCCCTGGTCCTCAGGCTCCCCTCGCAATTACGGGTGGCCAAGGGGCCTTTTGTCCGGCGAAGGACCCCAGCTGAGGACAGGCACAGCCGCAGGCAGCACGCGGCCAACCCGGAGTTGCGGCGGACAGGCAGGTGAGGCGTGCTGGGGGGGGAGCCAGGGTACCTTGGGTTGGGGGGCAGTGGAGTGCCATGGGCCCGAGGTGTGTGCTCACTGTGGGGGGCGAGGGAGAGGCTCACCTGGCCCCAGGGACTTGAGATGCTGAAGCCTGGATCACTGACAACCCACGGGCGGGAGGCTGTTCGGGGGCCTTGTGCAGGACGTGCGGCGGAAAGCCTCGTGGTACCTCAGCGACTTCTTGGATGCCCTGCACCCCCAGTGCGTCTCGGCCGTGCTCTACATTTACCTGGCCACCGTCACTAACGCCATCACTTTCGGGGGTCTGCTGGGAGAAGCCACCGACGGTGCGCAGGTGGGTGGGTGGGAAGCAGGCCTATCTTCTGTGTTCCACCAGCCATGCCCGACCCCTCCCTCTAGTGTCTATGGGTGGCCTGAGGAGGCTCCCAGGGAACTTGGGTCCCTGTGCTGAGAGGGACCATTGTTGTCTTCTAGGGGGTGCTGGAAAGCTTCCTGGGCACGGCAGTGACTGGAGCTGCCTTCTGCCTGATGGCTGGCCAGCCCCTCACCATCCTTAGCAGCACCGGGCCAGTGCTGGTCTTTGAACGTCTGCTCTTCTCCTTCAGCAGGTAGGAGAACTCCCCCACCTCACCTGACCTCAGTAGCACACCCTCAGCCTGGTCTCAACTGGGTCAGTAGGGGAGGGTAGAAACTGGCTCCAAGGGCACCTGACCTGGGTTAGGTTGGGAGTAAGAGTGGGCCCAGGCAAACCCTGCCTGTCTGTCACCGCCCCCAGAGATCACAGCCTGGATTACCTGCCCTTCCGCCTGTGGGTGGGCATCTGGGTGGCCATCTTTTGCCTGGTGCTGGTGGCCACGGAGGCCAGTGTGCTGGTGCGCTACTTTACCCGCTTCACCGAGGAAGGATTCTGTGCTCTCATCAGCCTCATCTTCATCTATGACGCTGTTGGAAAAATGCTGACCTTGACCCGTGCCTATCCCATCCAGAGACCTGGCTCTCCCGCCTATGGCTGTCTCTGCCAGTACACAGATCCAGGAGGTGGGTGAGGGAAATTGTTGTTTGGTCACTCAGTTATCTTCAACTCTTTTTGCAACCCCATGGACTGTAGCCTGCCAGGCTCCTCTGTCCATGGGATTTCCCAGGAAAGAATATTGAAGCAGCTGTCATTCCCTTCACCAGGGTATCTTCCCCACCCAGGGATCAAACCCACATCTCCCGCATTGGCAGACAGATTCTTTGCCACTGAGCCACCTGGGAAGCCCGAGGGAAATAGGGAGCTTGGCAAAATAAGAGAGGATGCAGGAAGGGTTGTCCCCTTAGTTAAGTTCAGCAAAATGCTGAGTACCTACCCAGTTGCCAGCAGCAAACTTCCTTTCTCTAGTTCTGAGTCAGATGAAAAATAAGTCAACAGAGCAGGCCCAATTTCATCTTTTATTCTGCCAGTGCTAAGAGAAGACCACGGTTATATCTTTGAGCATGATCAAACCAAAATTGGATCAACTTCCCCACCCAGTCACGGCCATGCTGGACAGAGACTGTCTCACCCTAGAGGAGCAGAGCTCAATGCATGCAGGGTGCTTACTCCCTAGCGAGGGAGAGGAAGGGGCAAGACCAGGCATGCCCAGCTTCTTCTCCCAAAGTCACCAACCAAATAAATCACTGCTCTTCCCCTAGGCCATGTGAGTGACTAGATGGAGAGGAGCTCGGAGTATTACACCAGCACATTTCCCTCCACATGGCCAGGAACACCAGGACTGGGGAATAGGTGTCCTCTCAAGAGTGCCAGACTCTGTACCAGGCACGAACAAGAATAATTCTGACACTGGTGGAAACACACGGATGTGTGTGCTCAGTCATTTACTGGGCATTTGCTTTGGCCGGTCCTGTGCCAGCCACCAGGGATACAGATAGGGAGGGAATTTGAAGGGATAAGGGCAAGAGGCAGTGTCCTGAGAACAGACTGGGTAATGATTGGAGACAGCAGACAGATGAGTCAGAACAAAGAACTCTCTGGTTCAGCTGGACCTGTGAAATTAGGCTTCTGATTAGGGCTGGAGAAGGTTCCCAGGGGGAGAAAACTCACTTGAATTCTCTGCTTCCCAGGAAATGAGTCTCAGTGGACAAGCACAAACCCTAAAGACAGAGATGACATCTTGAGCATGGTGAGGGGCTGTTCCTGGGAGGGCCTGAGAAAGAGAGGGTGGAGGTCAAAGAAGTCAGTGGTTCCAGGCTCTTCTGACCCTTCCTAGGTCACTGAGGCCCAACCATTTGCTATGGCTGGAGATCTCTTATCTGGTGTCCTCAGTCTCTGTGGGCATCAGAGGACCTTTATCCCACTGCCCATAATCCCATCTTGGATGACCTCTCCACACAGGACCTAGGCCTGATCAATGCGTCCTTGCTGCCTCCACCTGAGTGTGCCCAGCGGGGAGGCCATCCTCGTGGGCCCGGCTGTCATACAGTCCCAGACATTGCCTTCTTCTCCATCCTCCTCTTCCTTACTTCCTTCCTCTTTGCCATGGCCCTCAAGCATGTAAAGACCAGTCGCTTCTTCCCCTCCGTGGTGAGTGTCACCTGTACTTCTGTGGGAGAGAACTGGCTCTTGGCCTTGGGCCCTATCTGCAAATGGGAAAGGGGGCAGAAGGAGGGGGTGGTGGCCTGAACTTGACTGAGTGCCCACTGGGTGGCCAGGTACGCAAGATGCTGGGTGACTTCTCCTCGGTCCTGGCCATCCTGCTAGGCTGTGGCCTCGATGCCTTCCTTGGCCTAGCCACACCGAAGCTCATGGTGCCCAGAGAGTTCAAGGTGAGAGCTGGGCGTGGAGGGGAGAGCGCATAGCAGGGTCAGCAGACGGACCCTAGAGGAGGAAGATGAATCGATACCACACTTCTCTAGCCTTCCATTTTCTCATTCATAAGGTAGAAATAGTATAATAATGGTCTCACAGAATTGTTGTGAGCGCACATTGTGTGCCAGACACATAGTAAGCCTAGGATAGGTAGCTACTGTTGCAGGTAAGAGGTGAAAAGAGTGATTCTGGTCAGCCAGCCCTGTGTCTGAGTCCCATTTCTGTCACTTCCTAGCTGTGTGTCTTAGGGAAGTTAACCCACATTCTGAGCCTCAATTTGTTCATCTATAAAATGGAAATAATAAATAACAACAGTTTCTGCCTCATAGGTTGTTTTGAAGTTCACAGAAGATCATAATCCAAAGCACTGTCACATTACTGGGACTGGCTCATACCAACACCTCAATTAATGCTAGTTATTGTTGTTCTGTGTTCTCCCTACCCTTGGCATGGCCCTACTCACTACTCGGCATGGCCTTACTCACTACTCCACACTCTCTACTTTGCACCCCCAATTGCCTGCTCTGATACAGTCAAGCTAGAGCTCCCTGCCCAGGGCATGACAGTGCACCGGACAAGGCTCAGCACTCACTTAGTAACTAAACTTTGTCAGTGCATTTGGAGACCTCCCCTCCAGCTTCCTTCAGGACAAGAAAGGAGGGGGGCTCCAAGGCTCCAAGGCAGCCTTAGGGGCTCAGAACCCAAGAGAGCAGCTGGGGCCCCTCCCGAAACAGACGCCTTGTAATCAGAGCAGACGCAGGCACACCCAGCCCTGCCCCTGCCCCAGACCAAGGCAGGTCTGAACCTGAGCTGCCCAGCCCTTGGTCTGGGCAGGGAGGTTGCTTAGGGTGAAGTGCTCTGTACTTCAAGAAGTGTGGGCGGGCCTCATCCACTACCTCCTCCTCTTGCAGGGAGGGAAGGACCCTGAGAATCAAAGTCCAGAGTTCCAGCCCAACCCCCAGGCTGGTCCCCATCCTTCTGCTGTTTGCCATCCTAGCCCTGGGATGCGCCGAACCAGCTGTGCACACAGACTGCTCCCACCTAGCATCCAGTGTCTTAGAGCGGGTGGGGAGGGGGACATTGTGGAAGAATGCCATGGCTGGAGTGTGTAGATGAGGTGTTCTTAAGATAGCCTCTCCAACCTGTCCATGGACTCCTCTTCCCCAGCCCACACTCCCTGGACGTGGCTGGCTGGTGTCACCTTTTGGAGCCAACCCCTGGTGGCTGAGTGTGGCAGCTGCCCTGCCTGCTCTGCTATTGTCTATCCTCATTTTCATGGACCAGCAGATCACAGGGGTCATCCTCAACCGTGCTGAATACAGATTGCGGGTAAGGCCTGCGGGGTCAGAACCTAGGTCCCTGGCCCAAGGGACAGGAGCTCCAGGGTGGGGTCTGGGTTCCCCCTCTCCCACCCCAGAGGACAGAGGGCCCAGATCTGGGCTAGCTTCATCCTTACTGCCCCACACTACCTGCAGAAGGGAGCTGGCTTCCACCTGGACCTCTTCTGTGTGGCTGTGCTCATGCTCCTCACATCAGTGCTTGGGCTGCCCTGGTATGTCTCGGCCACTGTCATCTCCCTAGCCCACATGGACAGTCTTCGGAGAGAGAGCAGAGCCTGTGCCCCAGGGGAGGCTCCCAGTTTCCTGGGCATCAGGTAAGGCCTGTATTCAGGAGACTGGAATGAGATGTGGGCAGCAAGGTCGGGTACTGGGTACAGGGCAGAGTTATTTGGGCAACTTGAATTCTAAGCTGGTGACTCCAGAGGGCTCTCTCACTGCCCCACGAGCACTGCGGTGGGGTGAGTGGGTGGGTGCTGGGCTCCTTCAGCCGTGGGACTGGGAGGGGCCTCCAGGGGAGCATCATGGAAGTGAGCGTGAAGGCTGAGCAAGAATGAGGTGCCACCTAAGAATCCCACTCAGTGTAGAAGCACCTCATTGATTTATAGAGTAACATCACAAAAACAATTTTATTGGAAGTGCAATCTAATTGTTGAAAGTATGGGAAATCAACTTTGTACATTATGAAGTAAAAGTTCTTATGGTAGTATAAGATTGCTTAATTTTCCATCAAAATAAAAACAAGGAGCAACTTTGAACTTGAGCTGCTGAAGAGGACTGGGACCCTCGTATGCAGATGCCCTGTCCCTTCTTCTCCACCAATTTTTCACACCAAGCTCAGGTCCCCTCCCTTCCAGGGAACTATCAGGGGATCCCTCCACTTCCCTCCTGCCAGGGCCCCCAACCTGGGACCCCAGGGGCTCCCCCAGAGCTAACTCCTCCTTTCCCCACAGAGAGCAGAGGCTGTCGGGCCTGGCAGTATTCATCCTCACAGGAATCTCCATCTTCCTGGCACCTATACTCAAGGTACCTTAGACAAGCCAGCATCAGGGGCAGGGCAGTAAAAATAATAAATACAGCAAGAATTGACATTGGCTGAACATTTACTACGTACTGGGCACTGTGTTGTTTTCTTCACCCATAGTCTCATTTAATCCTGACATTACCCATAAGAAGCATATGCATTTGAAAGTGAGGAAACTAAAAAACAAACAAACAAAAAAACACATACACAAAAAAACCCACAAAAAAATTAAAAAATAAATAAAATAAAGTGAGGAAACTGAAAGTTAAAGAGGTTAAGGAACTTACAAGAGACCACCAAGAGAGCTGGTTTCTCAGATCTGTCTGAGAACCTGTACTCTGACCCAACTGGCTTTCTACCCAGTGGAGCAGAGACATGCCATCATCCCCAGGGGCCAAGCACTAGCTACTCTTACTCCACACTCAATGAGTCTTAGACTAAGAACATGATCATCACAACCCAGTAAAACTTCTGAGGCAAAACCCCTTCACATCTCCCTCACCAGATGTTTACAGAATACCTGCTGAGTGCCAGGCTCTGAGAGGCACCTGGGAGAAGGAGATGGGAAGGGGAAGGATACTGAAAAAAAATATGGAACCAAGTCCCTGTCAGCAACACATACACATGAATAAAAATTATGTAACAAGTAACAGCAGAAAGGTTCAGCAAGCCAGTACAGCAGAGCAGTCAAGGAGGGTGTGGAGAATTGCACACAGAGCCACTGGCAGGACGACAGGAGGTTAGGGGAGGGAAAGGTCATGGAAGCTCGGTAAGAGTAGAGTACTTGAAAGAGCCCGATGGGCTGGATCGGCCGCTGACTAAACTAGGTGACTCCCGTTCAGCAGATATTTACCGAGCGTAAAACATATGCCAAGCACTGTTCCAGGAACTGCGGATATAGTGGTGATCAAAGGAGATCATCCACATCTTGCATTCTGGTGAGAGGAGACAGATAAAAACAATGAAAACAATAAAATAGGATAATTTCAGATAGTGATAACTTCTATGAAAAATAAAAGAGGGTGGGGTGATCAGGAGCACTTTAATGGTGCTGGGCAGGGAAGGCCTTTCTGAGGTGTCACGACAGGAGTAATGAGAGGGAGGTCAGGGAAGAGCATTTAGGTTGAGGGAATAACAAAACAAAAGGCCTTGCAAGGGGTAGAAGGAAACTTGGGCATCTTGAGGAAAGGAAAGGGGGCCAGCACAACAGGAACAGAGAGAACAGAGAGGAATGGGAGAGAGAAGAGTGGAGAGGCAATGGACAAGTTACTTAGCCTCTCTGAAATCCAACTTCTCCATCTGCAAAATGGAGACAATTATAGAATTTACCTCATCTGACTGGTGTGAAGATTCAGTGAAATCAGCCATGTACAGAGGGTATGTTTAGATCTTGGAGGCTGGAGGCTGGGCTTGGGGCCTAAATGGGGTTATCTGGGCAGCTGGCAGAGGCGAACTGCTTTGCCAGCTCTCCAATTCTCTCTACCAGTTCATCCCAATGCCTCTGCTCTATGGCATCTTCCTGTACATGGGGGTGACAGCGATTAGCAGCATCCAGGTGAGCCCGTTACTTCCTACCTGCATTTGCTAGTTCTCCTCCTCTTTTCCTGCCTCTCCTGGGCACAGAGCCTCTGCTGGCACACTCTGGGTGGAGAGGGGACCAAGGGAGCCTTCTGACCTCCAAGCTAGGCTTGGATAGCTAACAGTGACGCCCTCTAGACTACCTGAATACTCTGTTTTCTTCCTCCCCTTGTTCCCCCAGTTGACAAAGAGGGTGCAGCTATTATTGATACCAGCGAAGCACCAGCCAGACCTTCTGTTCTTACGGCATGTGCCCCTGAGCAGGGTCCACCTGTTCACAGCCATCCAGCTTGCCTGCCTGGGTCTGCTTTGGATAATCAAGTCTACCCCTGCAGCTATCATCTTCCCCATCATGGTGACTTGTGGCAGGGTTGGGTGGTGTCCTGGTGGCTCTCTGAGCCTGGGAGGGTTGTCAAGGCCTCACAAGAGGAAGAATCTCTCCTCTGTCACTTGTCCTGGCTCTACCTGGTTGGGAATCTTAGAACAAGGAAAGATGACCAAGGGATGACTGTGAGGCTCTGGACCTGGGCTATCTGGTTCTTTCCCAACCTCTTTGGGCTGATCAACCACAGGTAGGGATAGAAGGCCCAGAAGGAAACTGAGGACCTGGGAGAGGCAAGGCTGGCACTCTTTTACCCAGTTAGGTGATACTGTAAGCTTCTGGCTTTGTTCTTACCCACTGAGGAAATTAAGAGTCATGGGCTTTGCTTTGGAACCAATCTGGTTACTACATCTCAATTCTGTGACCTCTGAGAAGTTAGCAAGCCCCCAGGGTCTCAGTTTCCTCCTCTGTACAATGGAAATGATTGTCATGTCTACCTCATATGAATGTGTTAGCATTCACTGAAACTATACACAATGCTTTGCACATGGGAAGTGCTCGATAAATGTGTCTGTTGTTAACGTTCCTGATGCTATTGCTGACGTCCCTTGGCTTTGTCTCTATCCCTGCAGTTGCTGGGCCTGGTGGGGGTCCGAAAGGCACTTGAGTGGGTCTTCTCACCACAGGAACTCCTCTGGCTGGATGAGCCGATGCCGGAGAAGGAGAGGAGCATCCCTGAGAAGGGCATGGAGCCAGAGTACTCGTTCAGTGGAAGTGACAGTGAAGATGTGAGCTCCAGGAGAACAGGGCAAGGGTGGGGGAGAGATGTCATCTCCAGGAGTTGTAACTGAAGTATAATATCTCAGTTAAGTCCGAAGATCTGATCAACACAGTGACTCCCCCTAATTCTGTATTAACATAGGCACACTGAAAGAGTGAGGGAAATTTTTCTTCATATGAGTCCAGGGCTGTATGAGGGCTGGAAATGGTCAGGGACAAAACTCTTAAGTGGATTGTCTTACCCAGGATCTTTGTCTTAAGGTGGGTTTATATCCTTTCACTCTCTGGGTCCTTTTCTGTCTGCTCTCTCTCTGTCTTTTGTCTTTTTATTCCCAACTCATCTTGAGATCTCTGTTCCACAGTCAGAGCTGATGTATCAGCCAAAGGCTCTGGAAATCAACATCTCTGTGAATTAGCTGGAGTAGGAGTATGGAGTTGAGACCCCGGAAACTGAGGTAAGGGTGTGAGGGAAATACCCCCAGTGTCGAGGGTGGGGTGGTGGGGGCTCTGGTGGTGGAAAGCTCATCTGTATGCTGAACAGCTGTTTTCTCTACATGCTCCAGTCCTTCATGAACCCCAGAGTCGGGGAGTGGGTAGAAGAATCTCTCCAGAGGAAAGTTGGAAACAAGTGAGGGTACCTGGGCATGGCTCCCTGTGGCACTGAAGTCTAGCCAGTAGAGGGAGCTCAAGCTCATATCAACCTGGCAGGGACGGGAACTGGGGAAGGGAAGGGTGCAAAGATAAAAAAATGGAAAGGAATGGGAGGAGACAAAGAGAGGATAAAGCTCTCTGCAGCTTGCTTGCGTGCTGAGCCTTGGAGGCTCCTTCCAGAGGCTGCCAAGAACCACACTACAGAGAAGTGGGGGTGGGGGTGGGGTTCTTTGTCACTTGCCCTCTCTGCCATTCTTTTATTTTATTCATCCATTTCTCAAAATATTTTCTTAGCACTTCTGGAGTGTCCAGGTACTAGTGGTATAATAGTCATGGTTCCTGACCTCAGGAAGTTAAAATTCCTGTGGGAAAGACACACTGGCAACTGTTAGAGTGGGCTAGTGCTGGCTCAGGGAAGGAGAGGCTGCGGCAGCAGAGAGGCCTCCAAGGAGGGTGGTGAAGTGGTGGGAGTCGGGTAGGGCTTCCAAGAGGAAGTGGTCCATAATTTGAAATCTGAAGAACAAACAGAAGTTAGTCAGGATAAGATGGAGGGAAAACGTTCTAGGCAAAGGGTGCAGAATGTGCAAAAGCCTGGAAGTTTTCCCCTGTGATAAAATGAACTCTTTGGGGTTTGTCCCCTCCATGGTTTCCCAAGTCCAAGAGCCTGAGTCCCCACCGGCTGCAGTGGAAAATTCTGGGGGCTAGAGGGAGACAGGGCAAATCACGGGCTAGCCCAGAACAAGATCTCCTGAGCTCCCCTTACTCCCTGTCACTACTGCTTGGCTCTATTCGTTGTCTTACTTGTGTCCCTGAGCACTTGCTCTGACCCCACTATGTCTTCTCTCTGTTCACAGGTATTTACTCAGGAAGTCAGGAAATTACTGGCCTTTGGCTTAACTGCCAGATGCTCAGTCAGCTGGGAACCTGGAACACTGGGGCAGGACTGGAAGGCAGCTGGCCAAGACCTCAGTCACCCTCCGGAGCTGGGGGTGGAGAGTGGCAGGGAACAAGCAGGCTTGCTTTGTGGTTAGGAAAGTCTGGTAAGTCAGAGGGACTGACCAGGCCCCATTCACTCTTTACTCCATTAAAGGAACCTAAGTCTAGGAGCCCTTCTCATTTTGAAACTTCTATCCTCACGGATTCTCTTTTATACAATCAGGGGGTTGTCAGGGAACTCTTCTCAGTTTGCAAAAGGGAAAAATGTCCCTCTTTTCAGAATAAGTATTCCTCTATTTTAAAGTGTTTCTGCGTGTATAAAAATAAACTTAATTTTTTTAAACCACAGAAGTCAATGAGATGACTATAAAATATTGGAACACTCTAGAAATGTATAATTTTGCAATGGAAACCATCCCAGAGATAACTAGGGCTCACATTTTAGTATATATTGTTCAGATTTATTGAGTTCTATAACATGCTTGATACTTAAGATGCGTTGGATGTTTTCCCCATGTTAGTACTGCATACATATCCAACTTATTCTTTTTGCATAGAATAAATAACTTTATAAGCTGGAAAAGATATCATATATATGAAAGAGTATATAAAATGTCTTCTGCAAGGGCAAGAATTTCTCAAGAGTATATACCTAGGAGTGAAATTAAGGAGTAACAATAAAAACAACACCTGCCAAAGAAGACATAGAGATGGCCAACAAACACATGAAAAGAGGCTCAACATTGCTTGTTACTAGAGAAATATAAACCAAAACTACAATAAGATACCACCTCACACCAGTCAGAATGGCCATCATAAAAATATATATAAACAATAAATGCTGGAGAGGGTATGGAGAAAAGGGAACCCTCTTGCACTGTTAGTGAAAATGTAAATTGATAAAACCACTGTGGAGAAGAGTAAAGAGGTTCCTTTAAAAATGAAACTACCATATGATCCAGCAATCCCACTATTGGGCATATACCTTCAGGAAACTATAATTAAAAAAGACACATGTAAAAAATAATAAAAAAGAAAACAAAAAAATAAAAACAAAAAGCAAACAAACAAAAAGACACATGTAACCCAGTATTCATTGCAGCACTATTTACAATAGCCAAGACATGGAAGCAACCTAAATGTTGCTATCAACAGATGACTAGATAAAGAAGATGTGGTACATATATACAATGGAATATTACTGAGCCATAAAAAGGAACGAAACTGGGTCATTGTACTTATGTGGATGAATCTCCAGTCTGTCATACAGAGTGAAGTCAGAAAGAGAAAAATATTGTATATTAACACATATATATAACATTTAGAAAGTGGTACTAATGAACCTATTTGCAGGGCAGGAATAAAGATGCAGACATAGAGAATAGACTATGGACACAGAAGGGGAAGAAGAGGGTGGGACGAATAGAGAAAGTAGCATTGACATATATACGCTATCATGGGTAAAACAGATAGCTAGTGGGAAGCTGCTGTTAAACACAGGGAGCCCAGTCTGGTGCTCTGTGATGACTTAGAGGAATGGGATGGGGTGGGGGAGAGAGGGGATATATGTATACATATAGCTGATTCATATTGTTGTACAGCAGAGTGTAATGCAATATTGTAAAGCAGTTATGCTCCAATAAAAAACAAGTAACAGACAAGTAAATAAATACATAAAAATTTAAAAAGAACACATGTATCCAATGCTCAGGTAAGAGGTATCCTGTCATTGGTGGTGGTGTTATTTAGTCGCTAAGTCATGTATGATTCTTTGCAACCCTCGGACTGCAGCATTCAAGGCTTCCCTGTCCTTCATTAATGCCTGAAGTTTGCTCAGATTCATGTCCATTGAGTCAGGGATGCTATCTAACCATCTCACCCTGTCGTCCCCTTTTCCTTTTGCCTTCAATCTTTCCCAGCATCAGGATCTTTTCCAGAGTTGGCTCTTTGCATCAGATGGCCAAAGTACTGGAGCTTCAGCTTCAGCATTAGTCCTTCCAATGAATATTCAGGGTTGATTTCATTTAGGATTGACTGGTTTGATCTCCTTGCATTCCAAGGGACTCTCAAGAGTCTTCTCCAGCACCACAATTCAAAACCATAAATTCTTCGGTGCTCAGTCTTCTTCATGGTCCAACTCTCACACCTGTACATGACCACTGGAAAAACATAGCTTAGACTATATGGAACTTTGTCAGCAAAGTGATATCTCTGCTTTTTAATATGCTGTCTAGATTTGTCATAACTTTCCTTCCAAGAAGCAAGTGTCTTCTAATTCCATGGGTGCAGTCATCATCTGCAGTGATTTTGGAGCCCAAGAAAAAGAAAGTCTGTCACTGTTTCCACTGTTTCCCCATCTATTTGCCATGAAGTGATGGGACTGGATGTCATGATCTTAGTTTTTTTAATATTGAGTTTTAGGCCAGCTTTTTCGTTCTGTTCTTTCACCCTTATCAAGAGGCTCTTTGAGTTCCTCTTCACTTTCTGCAATTAGAGTGGTATCATCTGTATATCTGAGGTTGTTGATATTTCTTCTGCAGTCTTGCTTCCAGCTTGTGCTTCATCCAGCCCAGCATTTCTCATGATGTACTCTGCATATAAGTTAAGTAAGCAGGGTGACAATACACCAGTCACCCCCGGCCAGGAATGCTGAAGAAGCTGAAGTTGAACGGTTCTATGAAAACCTACAAGACCTTCTAGAACTAACACCCAAAAAAGATGTCCTTTTCATTATAGGGGACTGGAATGCAAAAGTAGGAAGTCAAGAAACACCTGGAGTAACAGGCAAATTTGGCCTTGGAGTACAAAATGAAACACGTCAAAGGCTAACAGAGTTTTGCCAAGAGAACACACTGGTCACAGCAAACACCCTCTTCCAACAGCACAAGAGAAGACTCTACACACAGACATCACCAGATGGTCAATACTGAAATCAGATTGATTATATTCTTTGCAGCCAAAGATGTAGAAGCTCTATACAGTCGGCCAAAAACAAGACTGGGAGCTGACTGTGGCTCAGATCATGAACTCCTTGTTGCCAAATTCAGACTTAAATTGAAGAAAGTAGGGAAAACCACTAGACCATTCAGGTATGACCTAAATCAAATCCCTTATGATTATACAGTGGAAGTGAGAAATAGATTCAAGGGATTAGATCTGATAGACAGAGTGCCTGAACAACTATGGACAGAGGTTCGTGACATTGTAGAAGAGGCAGTGATCAAGACCATCCCCAAGAAAAAGAAATGCAAGAAGGCAAAATGGTTGTCTGAGGAGGCCTGACAAATAGCTGAGAAAAGAAGGGAAGCAAAAAGCAAAGAAGAAAAGGAAAGACATACCCATTTGAATGCAGAGTTCCAAAGAATAGCAAGAAGAGATAAGAAAGCCTTTTAAAGTGATCAGTGCAAAGAAATAGAGGAAAACGACAGAATGGGAAAGACTAGAGATCTCTTCAAGAAAATAAGAGCTACCAAGGGAACATTTCATGCAAAGATGGGCTCAATAAAGGACAGAAATGGTATGGACCTAACAGAAGCAGAAGATATTAAGAAGAGGTGGTAAGAATACACAGAAGAACTATACAAAAAAGATCCTCGTGACCCAGGTAACCATGATGGTGTGATCACTCACCTAGAGCCAGACATCCTGGAATGAGAAGGCAAGTGGGCCTTAGGAAGCATCACTATGAACAAAGCTAGTAGAAGTGATGGAATTCCAGTTGAGCTATTTCAAATCCTAAAAGATGCTGCTGTGAAAGTGCTGCACTCAATATGCCGGCAAATTTGGAAAACTCAGCAGTGGCCACGGGACTGGAAAAGGTCAGCTTTCATTCCAATCTCAAAGAAAGGCAATGCCAAAGAATGCTCAAACTACCGCACAATAGCCCTCATCTCACACGCTAGCAAAGTAATGCTCAAAGTTTTCCAAGCCAGGCTTTAACAGTACATGAACCGTGAACTTTGAGATGTTCAAGCTGGATTTAGAAAAGGCAGAGGAACCAAACTGCCAACATATGTTGGATCATCAAAAAAGCAAGAGAGTTCTAGAAAAACATCTACTTCTGTTTTATTGACTATGCCAAAGCCTTTGTGTGGATCACAACAAACTGGAAAATTCTTCAAGAGATGAGAATACCAGACCACCTGACCTGCCTCCTGAGAAATCTGTATGCTGGTCAAGAAGCCACAGTTAGAACTGGACATGGAACAACAGACTGGTTCCAAATCGGGAAAGGAGTATTTCAAGTCTGTATATTGTCACCCTACTTATTTAACATCAATGTAGAGTACATCATGCCAAGTGCTGAGCTGGATGAAGCACAAGCTGGAATCAAGATTGCCAGGAGAAATATCAATAACTTCAGATATGAAGATGACACCACCCTTACGGCAGAAAGAGAAGAAGAACTAAAGAACCTCCTGATGAAAGTGAAAGAGGAGAGTGAAAAAGTTGGCTTAAAACTCAACATTCAGAAAACAAAGATGATGACATCTGGTCCCATCACTTCATGGCAAATAGATGGGGAAACAATGGAAACAGTGACAGACTTAATTTTGGGGGTCTCCAAAATCACTCCAGATGGTGACTGCAGCCATGAAATTCAAAGATGCTTGTTCCTTGGAAGACAAGCTATGACCAACCTAGACAGCATATTAAAAAGCAGAGACATTACTTTGTTGACAAGGGCCGTCTGGTCAAAGCTATGGTTTTTCCAGTAGTCATGTATAGATGTGAGAGTTGTACTATAAAGGAAGCTGAGTGCTGAAGAATTGATGCTTCTGAGCTGTGGTGTTGGAGAAGACTCTTGAGAGTTCCTTGGATAGCAAGGAGATCCAACCAATCCATCCAGAAGAAAATCAGTCCTGAATATTCATTGGAAGGACTGATGCTCAAACTCCAGTTTTTTGGTCACCTGATGCAGAAAAGTGACTCATTGGAAAAGACCTTGATGCTGGGAAAGATTGAACGCAGGAGGACAAGGGGATGACAGAGGATGAGATGGTTGGTTGGCATCACCAATTTGATGGACATGAGTTTGATCTAGCTCTGGGACTTGGTGATGGACAGGGAAGCCTGGTGTGCTGCAGTCCATGGGGTCACAAAGAGTTGGACACAACTGAGTGACTGAACTGAACTGAACTGACAATATACAGCCTTGTCATACTCTTTTCCCAATTTTTAACCAGTCTGTTGTTCCATGTCCAGTTATAATGGTTGCTTCTTGACTTGCATCCTGCTGCTGCTGCTAAGTCACTTCAGTCACGTCCAACTCTGTGCCAAGACTCCATAGACGGCAGCCCATCAGGCTCCACTGTCCCTGGGATTCTCCAGGCAAGAACACTGGAGTGGGTTGTCATTTCCTTCTCCAATGCATGAAAGTGAAAAGTGAAAGTGAAGTCACTCAGTTGTGTCCAACTCTTCGTGACTCCATGGACTGCAGCCTACCAGGCTCCTCCATCCATGGGATTTTCTAGGCAAGAGTACTGGAGTGGGTTGCCATTGCCTTTCTGTGACCTGCATCCTAGTACCTCAGAAATCCCTCTGTATGTTCCTCGCATATTGCACCCCCAATTCCATTAAACACATCTTAATCTTATGGTAATTATTTTCTTGCTTTTCCTTATAGTTTTAACATTTATTTATGCATACTTATGTATTTATTATTTTGCTTATTTAAAAATTATTTATTTATAATTTATTTTATTTTGACTGTGCTGGGTCTTCACTGCTGTACTGGTTTTTCTCTAGTTGCAGTGGGCAGGGGCTATTTTTTGCAGGTGCATGTGCTTCTCATTGCAGCGGCTTTTCTTGTTGGGGAGCAAGGCTCTGGTACATGGGATTCAGTAGTTGCACCATTCAGGCTCAGTAGTTGTGGCTCACAGGCCCCAGAGCATACAGGCTCCAATAGTTGTGGCTCTTGGGCTCAATAGTTATGGGCTTTAGTTGCTTTTTGGCATGTGGAAGCTTTCAGGACCAGGAATCAAACCCGAGTCCCCTGCATTGGCAGGTAGATTCCTATTCACTGTACCACCAGGGAAGCCCTGTTTTGCCCATTTTTGAATATTATATAAATGGAATCACAGAGTATGAATTATCTGGCTGCTGCTTTAACTCAACATTGTTTTGAGAATCACTGATGTGATGTATGCGGCTGTCGTTTGCTCATTTCATTGCTGTGCAGCACTCCATTGTATGACTCTACCACAATCAATTATCCATTTTTCTTTGGACTCCAAGAATTCATTCCTGAAGCCACCTGGACCTGGTGCTTGCTTTGAGGAAAGTTAAGTTCATTCAAATTCTTTAATGGCTATAAGATTTTTTTTTTAAATTAAAGACTATATATTTTTAGGATAGGGAAAAAATCTAATTTTAATTTATAATTAACAAAGGTAAAATGAAGCTTGATTTTTTGTTTTTGTTTTTTTTCTTTTTTGGCCTTGCAGCTTGTGGGACCTTTGTTCCCTGACCAGGGATTGAACCTGGGCCCCCCAGCAGTGGAAGTACCAAGTCCTAACTATTGGATCACCAGGGAATTCCCAAAATGAAGGTTTTTATTGGATTATTTGACAGCCTAAAAATTTTCCCCCAAAACATGACAATCCAAACGTCCTGTAAACAATAAACTGTGGATCCAAAGCACACAGCCTTTTTCATTACTGAAAATATTATCTTTATCTTATTTCCATTGGTCCAAGGTGGGTTTTAGCGGCATTATTTTGGTAATTTGGGCTTCCTGTTGCTTCATTTTTTAACCCTCAAAAATGAAAACTACTGTCTCTTTTGCTATGCTTACCCTGAATGATTTAAGAAATCTGCTTCACTGTTTGCAACACTGGTTGAGAGTAACTTTTGGGGGAAGGTACACAATGAAAAAGACAGTACATAGTCTATTAATATAAATTTATGACCTCAAATAAGGATTTAAATAATTGGAGGGGACTTCCCTGTTGTTCCAGTGGCTACTCCAGGTTCCCAGTGCAGGGGACTTAGATTCAATACTCGGTCAGGGAACTCTATCCCACATACTGCAGCTAAGAGTTAGAAGGCTGTCAACAAAGACTGAAGATCCCAAGTGTCCAAACTAAGGCCCAGTGCAGCCAAGGAAAGAAAGAAAGAAAAATGGAAGCCTGAATCAGTGGTGTAATTTTTTCATGGTGATGAAAGGCACTAAAACAGAGACATCTGTATCCATAAGAGAAAGGAAATATGAAGTATTAAGTTCTTAAATGTAGTTTTTAAAATTGAAGAGTGCTAATTTTCCCCTTCATCACATAAGCAGCACTTTTGAAGTAAACAAATCCCTAACTTGATCAGTTTTTTGGAATGCAGATCACAGTATGCCCCAACCCAGCTTCTGATGGTTAGCTGCATGATAAGCTCCATGGCCTCATCTCGGGGAAAGATTATACTTTTTTAGCACAGTTTTAGGTTCATGTTACAGATTATAGGATTTTCAGGCTCTTTATTTCTTCTTTAGCCAGTTTTGTGGAATTGTATTTTTCTAGGAATCTATTCATTTTATCTAAGTTTTCACATATGTTGGCATAAAGTTATCAAAACCTTGTCTGTTTAATCTATGTAGCACACTTAGCTATAGTCCCTTATCATTTTGTTGTTTTTGTTGTAAATATTTATACATTTCTGAATTTTTAATATCATTTGCATTTTCTATTTTTGTTCTTGGTCACTCTTGCCAGAAGTTACCTAGTTAGTCTATTTATTAGTCTTTTCAAATTAACTTCTGATTTTGTTGATCTTCCCTATTAATCCTTTTACTTCATTAATTTCTACTCTTTATTATTTCCTTCTATTTTCTGTGGTTTATTCTGTTAATTTTCTAACTTCTTAGTTCATTATTTTGAGCTTTATTTCTGCCATCGATTTTCTTCACAGTACCACTTTAGCTGCACCCCAGTTTTGATATAGTATCCTCATTACCATTTATTTCTAAGTATTTTCTAATTTCTACTATGAATTCCTCTTTGACCCACAAGTTGTTGAAAAAGATATTTTAAAAAATTTCCAAATAACACTTAGTAGAGTAGGCATTTGAAATTCCAGATAGAAATTCAGAATGTATATGTATTCAGAATTCTTCTTTACAAATATAAAATCTTTCATTAAACAGGAAAGTCTTAAATGCCAGTCAAAGCAACTTACTTTTAATAAGCATTCTTAGACGCAGTGCTATCATAGTAAATCCATTGCTGGCTAAGATACCTATCAGAGATTAAGATATATTTTTTCCATGTCTTCGTGGGGGGTTTGTATATAATACAGAAGATTCTTTCTAAAGCATGTAGTTAGCCTCTTGATGGCTTTAGTAACCGTTCTCAGTTTACCCTGCCTTCCTCCATAAACATGTTATTAAATGAAGACCCTCTCCAGCACCAGGACACAGCTGGCAACAGCCTGTGCTGAAAGAGACAAGTGTCAGGTGTGTTCCCAAGACTCTTCCTGCCCTGTTGGAAGCTCCACGATTGAGGGCAAATGGGTCACATGGTGGCCACTGAGGGACTGGCTGAAGTGCTTCAGCTTTTTCAGAAAGCATTTTCATAAAGCTTGGACAGCAGGCCAATCTGCTGAATGGGTGGAAATCTTTTCTTGTCATTCTTTCAAAAATGGATGATAGAGGTGAAAATAAAAGATGGAAGATACAAAAAAGAAAATTTCCAGGGACTTCCCTGGTGGTCCAGTGGTTAAAAATCCACCTTCCAGTGCAGGGGATGTGGATTCAATCCTGGTTGGAGAACTAAGATCCCACGAGTCACAAGGCCCACAAGCCACAACTACTGAGCCCATACGCTTTGGAGCCCAGCTCAGCCAAAAAAAAAAAAATTTTTTTCCAAACATATGACTTTTTTCCCCTTATCTTTTTATAACTGATTTCTAACTTAACTGCATTTAGACATTTGTTAGGCTAACTTTATGTGTGTGGTTGATTTTTGGAAATGTTCCATAGGTGCTTGAGAAAGAATGCTTACACTCCAATTTTTGGGAGCAATTGCTATCTATTTCTATTAAGACAGCCTATTAAAAAAAAAAAAAAGACAGCCTATTAATGATGCTGTTTAAAATGTTCTGTGTATTTCATAACTTCTTTTTGGGTCTGTTTGAACTATGAAATACTAGGGGAGGTATTTTAATATACTTACTCTGATAATAAATTGACTAATATCTCCTTGGAGACATGTCAAGTTTTGCTTTTATATCTTTTTAAAAGCTGTGGTATTGGGCACTTTCCAGTTTAGAATTGTTATATTTTCCTGGTTAATTGTTATATCTTCCTTGTTAATTAGCTTACTATTTTGTAATGACTAGGAATGCTTTCTGCTTAAAAGTTATTATGTCTTCTAGAACTACAGTTAATTCAGCTTTCTTTTGGTTAGAAGTTACCTATACTGTACATTTACAGTCTTTGAATTTTAGTCTTTCTATGTTTTGATATTTTAGGTGTATCTATTATAACTAGCACATAGCCAGATAGTTGTTTTTTTTTAAATTCAATTTGACAATCTGTCTTTTAGTTAGAGAACTCAGTACATTTACATTTAGAGTAATTACTAACATAGATGGTTTTATATTCTGTTTTTCTGTTTCTTTCCCCTTTTCTTGTCTTATTTTGGATTGATTGTGCTTTCTTATCTTTTATTTCTCTTTTCCATTTTCCTCCCTCTGCTCATTTAGGATATGAAAAAAAAAGGAAGTCAAGGATGACTGCAATGTTTCTCGCCTAAGTAACGGGAAGAATGGACTTGCCATTGACTGAGTTCATATTTGGGCATTTTAAGTATGATGCGTTTTAGATAAAAAGGCAGAGTTATCAAATATGCAGCTGGTCATGGAAATCTGAAGTTCAATAGGGGAGGTCTGAGTCAGATAAAAATTTATAAGTTTATTAGTAGATAAAACATATTTAAAATGGACTAGGTAAGATTGCCAAGGGAATGGACTTAGAGATCCAAATTTTGGAACATTCCAGTATTAGGAGGTTGAGGAGCAACTGGGAAAGAAGAAGACTGAGAGGCTGGTGACATGGAAGCAAAGCCAGAACATGGCATCATTCTTGTAACAAGAAAATGTTTCACAGAGACGTGTTTGTTTTGGGATCATTCTCTTTTCTTTTGTACCAGTTCGTCTATGAATTTTAAAGTTAAAAAGTATATTTAACCTAGCATTATATTTGTTTAGCCTAGCATTTAGTGTTTAGGTTGTTTGGAAATTTTAATCCACACAATGCCAGAAATGGAAATTCTGGTGCCTTATTTTAGTGTTATAAAGAATAGTCCAAGTGTCTATTGATTGAAAGAATATGTACCAAAAGTATCATTTAAACTTTAGATAATTGTATATTTTGTTCATTTTAACAGCATCTATATATTGTTGAAAACATCTTCATTTAAATGCTTTAAAAATTTAAAAAAACATTTCTTTTTAAGTCATTATTGAATTTGTCACAATACTGCTTTAATTTTATGTTTTGGTTTTTTGGCTGTGAGGCATGTAGATCTTAGCTCCCTGACCAGGGATCAAACCTGTACCCCCTGCACTGGAAAACAAAATCCTAATCACTGGACCACCATGTAAGACCCCTAATATTTATCTTTATTTATTTATTTGGCTGCACCAGGTCTTAGTTGTGGCATGCAGGATCTGACTGAACCCAGGCCTCTTGCATTGGGAGTGTGGAGTCTTAGCCACTGGACCACCAAGGGATTCCCAGAAAACATCTTCACTAAGACTTATTTAAATATTCAACAAACACTTACTGAACGTCCATGGTGTCCTATCAGATAAGGTTTCTGAGTTCATGGAATTTACATTATAGTGAAGGAGAGAAGTAAAAAGCAATGAATAAGATCATCTCAGATAATGGCAAATACTCTGAAGAAAATCCAATCGGGTAGTATGATAAGGATGGGGAGAAGACATTATTTAAGATGGATGTTCAGGGAAGGCTTCTCTGAGAAGGTGATCTTAAGGTAAGACCTGAGTGACAAAGAATCAGTCAAATTACCATCTGCCTGCAGTCAAGGAGTGGTAAACATATATACACATGAATTTAGGAGCTCTATAGTCTTTTTTTTTGGTTATGCCAGGGCAAAATTTTAGTTCCTCAACCAGAGATTGAATCTGTGCTCCCTGAAGTGGAAGCATGGGGTCCTACCCACTGGACCACCAAGGAATTCCCAAGAGCTCTACAGTCTTTAGATTGGGAACCACTGTCACAGAGCAAAGATTTTGCAGTCAACACTGGCTTCAAACTTAGCCCTGACCTTGCTCAGTCCAGACCATATGAGCCTGAGATATTCCTTTCCAGGCTCTAACCCACAGACTAGTTTTCTGTCAGTAAAATGGGGCCCAGAGCCTGGATTCTAGGGTGCTACAAGAGTTAATTAATGCCTATAGCATTCTTTAAGTTCTTTAGATGAAAGACCTAGTGCTGCATAGAGGGTTATTAGAGCCTCCCAAGCCCCAGGGAAAATGTCTCCAAATCAGTAACCTAGGTTCTCTTCTCTCCAGTCTGTAGCTATGGAACAGTGGTTCTCAAACTTCCATGGGAATTAAAATCAAAGGCTGTTATAATGTGAATTTCTGGGTTCTCTACTTCAAGTTCCTTGTTTGTCTACTTGAAGTTCTGATTCTCCCTAAGGTTCTGGTTCTCATCTTCTTGGTTCTGTGTTCTTCTGTCCTCTTCTCCTGTGCCTCATGCTTCCCATCACTCCAGGTTTCTGTCTTTGCAAATGGACCTGAGTGTGCATTTGTCCATAGATACTATGATCAGAGACATCTTTGGTCATTTTTTCTCAGACTCATTCAGAGCAGCTATTGGGAGAGGCAGGAATGTGTCCGTATCTACTTCTCAAATGTAGTCATGAGTTAGAAGGAGGATTTGGGGGAAACTTTAAAAATATATTTATTTATTTTTGGCTGCTTGCACTGGGCCTTCGTTGCTTCAAGCAAGTTTTCTTTGGATGTAGCGAGTGGGAGCGTCTCTCTAGTTGTGGAGCACAGGCTCTAGGTACATGAGCTTCAGCAGTTGTGATGCAAGTTGTGATGTTCCTCAGCATGTGGGGTCTTTCCAGACTAGGGATCAAATGTGCATTGTCCACATTGGCAGGTATGGATTCTTTACCATTGGATCACGAGGGAAGTCCCAGAAACTTTCAAATAAAAGGAGGGAGGAATTGTTGACTGGTACTAAATGGGAGGTAAATACATAGAAGGTACTTAATCCTGGTTTGAGGACAAGTTCACTGCTTCTTACTTTTTTTTTTTTTTTTTGGTGCTGTATCCCAGTATAGGGGCTGTGCAGGTCTTGAGTGATCAATTCATTCATTCAACAAATATGTATGTGTTAAATATCTATCCTATGTCAGGTAGTGTTTATGTGCTGGAATTCACTGTTAAATAAGACAAGATCTCTTTTTTTCGTGGAGTATCCATTCTAGTAGGGTGAGACAGAAAATAAATATATAAAGATACATATATAAGATTGTTTCAGACAATGATAAATACAATAATACAAGCTAATGTGATAAACAGGGTGAGTGACTACCTTAGATTAACATTTGGGCAGATACCTAAATGACAAAAAGGAAGTCTTGAGAATAGGGAGGAGGGAACAGAGGGGAAGCATTTTTGGCAAAGGGAATATCACTGCAAAGGCCTTCAGGCAGGAAGAACTTCAGAATGTTTGAGAGACAAAGAAAAGGCCCATATATCTAGAGTGGAGTGAGAGAGAGAAAATTTCAAGATGAGGCTGAAGTGTCTGAGGATTAGGATTGTAGGTATAATGTATACCTTGGAAGAAGTAGTGCTGGTGAGACCTTGTCCCTTGGGGTAAGAATAGGAGAGGCCAATTCAGAATTGCCAAAACAATCTTGAAAATGAAGAACTGTACTGGGAGACTCACGCTTTCCAATTTTAAAACTTAATTAAAAAAAAAAACTTAATTTAAAGCTACAGTAATCAAGACAATGCAATACTGGCATAAAGAAAGACATATAGAATTGATAGTCCAGAAACAAACCCTCACACTTATGGTTAATTAATTTTTGATAAGGGTGCCAAGACAATTTAAAAGTGAAAGAATGGTCTTTTCAACAAGTGATACTGGGAAAGCTGGATATCTACATCCAAAAGAATAAAGTTGGTCCCTCCCTCACACCATATGCAAAATTTAATTCAAAATGGATCAAAAACCTAAATGTAAGAGCTAAATCACCTCTTAGAAGAAAACATAGGTATAAATTTTCATGACCTTGGATTTGGAAATGGTTTCTTAGATATGATGCCAAAAGCACAAATAACAAAATAAAAAAATTTATTAGGCATAACCAAAATTTAAAACTTCTGTCCTCCAAATGACACTATCTAGAAAGTGAAAAGACAACCCATAGAATGGGAGAAATATTTGCAATCATATATCTTTTAAGGGACTTTTATTTATAACTTATTAAGAACTCTTACAAAATAATAATAAAAGAGACAAATAACCTGATTTAAAAATGGACACGGGGGTAACTTCCCTGGTGGTCCAGAGGTTAAGAATCCACACTCTACTGCAGGGGGCATGGACTCGATCCCTAGTCAGGGAACTAAGATTCCTCATGCAGTGCAGCATGGCCAAAAAAATTAAATATTTTTTAAAGTGGACAAGGAATATAAGTAAACATTTAGACATATAAATGGCCTATAAGCACATGAAAAGATGCTTAACATCCTTAGCCATCAGAGAAATGCAAATCAAAACCACAATGAAATACCATTCATATCCATTAAGATGGTTATAAATAACAAGTATTGGTAAGGATGTGGAGAAACTAGAATCCTCACACATTGTTGGTGGGAATGTAAAATGGTATAGCCGCTCTGGAAAACAGTTTGTGTTCCTCAGAAAGTTAAATACAGGATTAACATATGACCCAGTAATTCTACTCCTAGGTATATACCCAGAAGAATTGAAACCAAGCACTCAAATAGACATTTGTAAATCAGTGTTCACAGCAGTGTTATTCACAGTAGCCAAAAGGTGGAAACAATGAAAATGACCCAGCAACCCAAACTGATGAATAGATAAGCAAAATGTGTTATATCCATACAGTGAACTATTATTCAGCAATAAAATGGAACAAAGCACTGACACATACTATAACACTGATGAACGTTGAAAGTATCATTCTAACTGAAAGAAGTTAATCACAAAGGACCACGTTGTATGATTCCATTTATATGAACTATCCAGAATAGGCAAATATATAAAGACAAAAGGGATACAAGTGGTTGCCTAGGACTGGGAACCTAGGATGTTGAGCGATAATGGCTAATGGATTTAGGATTCCTTTTTAAGGGTGATGAAAATGTTCTAAAATAGATATGATGGTTGTGCAACTCTGTGAATATAATAAAAAGTCACTGAATTATACACTTTGGATGAATCATGTGGTACACGAATTATATTTCAATAAAGGTGTTAAAAAATAAAAAGAATGGTAGGGGCCAGAACCTGGTATCTAATTAGCAGAGTCACAACAAGGAGGCTGAAAACCTCTAGGGTCTCCAAGACCAAAGGAATTACCACTGCTGGGCAAGAACTGGGGAATTCTCCAATACCAACTCTAGGAACATACTAGTTAAGTGAGCCCAAGGGAAGAACCATAAGCCTTAGGAGGTTTCTGCAGGTTGTTTTCAGAAACCTGTGTTTGTTCATCTCCCATGAATATATCCATGTCCAAAGGGGATAATGTGTAGTGATGCAAACTAGAGCTATGTTCCTTCTCTCGATCCTTTGCTCTTTTCAATGACAACATATTTATTTCAGAATCCTTAACTCCAGCCTGGATATATCTCCTGTTCATTAAAACTATAGGATCACAGAGCTGGAAGATCATCTCATTTGAAAGATACAGAAACTGAGGGTCCAGAGGAGATTGACCCGCATGATCACACAGCCAGTAAATGGCACAGTTGTTTTTGTTCAGTCACTAAGTCATGTCTGACTCTTTGCCACCCCATGAACTGCAGCATGCTAGGCTTCCCTGTCCTTTACTATCTCCTGGATAGTAAAGGAGTTTGCTCCAAACTCATGTCCATTGAGTCAGTGATGCTATCCAACTATTTTCATCCTCTGTTGCCCCCTTCTCCTCCTGCCCTCAATCTTTCCCAGCATCAGGGTCTTTTCCCAAGGGACTCAAGAGTCTTCTCTAGCCCCACAGTTTTCAAATCCGTACATGACTACTGGAAAAACCATAGCTTTGACTATATGGATCTTTGTCAGCAAAGTGATGTCTCTGCTTTTTAATATGCTGTCGAGGTTTGTCATAGTTTTTCTTCCAAGAAGCAAGCGTATTTTAATTTTGTGGCTGCAGTCACCATCCACAGTGATTCTGGAGCCCAAGATGTTAAAATCTGTCACTGTTTCCATTTTTTCCCCATCTATTTGCCATGAAGTGATGAGACTGGATACCATGATCTTAGTGTTTTAAATGTTGAGTTTCAAGACAGCTTTTTCACTCTCCTCTTTCACCCTCATCAAGAGGCTCTTTAGAACCAATGGGCGCTCGGAAGGCCGGCTCGGTGCTGCCGCGGGCTCTGCCGGGAGCGCCGGGCCGGCGGCGGCCATGTGGCTCTTCTGCCGGGGCTGTGGGAATGGGCTGATCGTCGAGGAGGGGCAGCGCTGCCACCGCTTCGCCTGCAACACCTGCCCCTACGTGCACAACGTCACGCGCAAGGTAACAAATCGGAAGTATCCAAGCTGAAAGAAGTGGATGATGTGCCTGGTGGAGCAGCTGCCTGGGAGAATACTGACTCTACTGCAGAGCCGTGTCCCAAGTGTGAACATCCTCGAGCCTATTTCATGCAGCTTCAGACCCGCTCTGCAGATGAGCCCGTGACCACCTTCTACAAGTGCTGCAACGCTCAGTGTGGACACCGATGGCGGGACTGAGGCCAGGATGGCCCAGCTGCGTCGTCGTCTGCGTGCTTTACTGCCCAGGGTGTATTCCCAGCTGCGAGTGTGAACCGTGTGTTCTGAGGGTCTTGGCTAGTGTGGTGGAAAGCTGACCCTTTAAGGGTGGCTGTCCAGGGGGTCAGGAAGTATAGCCGGCCTCCCAGTCAGCAGATTAACTCCTTGATGTACAGGATGTCCAAATTCTGCCCATGCTGTGTGTGGAGAGGAGTATCCGTAACTGAGTGCCTCCTGTTTAAGGTCCTGTTCTTCCTCTTTTATGTTTGTTGGGCAATTGATATTCTCCTACCATCAGCCAACACTGTTTAATATTTACATTGTTTGTACAACTAATGAAGTAAATCTTATTAGTTTAGCACATTAGATGCCCCTCAGTATTTAACTGTTAATTACAAACTTATTTAATCAAAATTTATCCTGAATATTTAATTAAAGTTAACAGTCTTGTTATAAAAAAAAAAAAAAAAAAAGGCTCTTTAGTTCTTCATTTTCTGCCCTTAGGGTTGTTATCATCTGCATATCTAAGGTTGATATTTCTCCCGGTAATCTTGATTCCAGCTTTTGATTCATCCAGCCCAGCATTTCGCATGATGTACTCTATATTGACATAAATAAGCAATATACAGTCTTATAGACAATATACAGCCTTGACATAGTCCTTTCCCAATATTGAACCAGTCTGTTGTTCCACGTTGGTTATAACTGTTGCTTCTTGACCTGCATACAGGTTTCTCAGGAGGCAGGTAAGTTTGTATGGTAATCCTATCTCTTTAAAAATTTTCCACAGTTGTAATCCAGAGTCAAAGGCTTTAGTGTAGTCAATGAAGCAGAAGTAGATGTTTTTCTGCATCTCCCCTGCTTTTTCCCTGATCCAAGGGATGTTGGCAATTTGACCTCTGCTTCCTCTGGCCTTTCCTAAATCCAGTTTATACATCTCGAAGTTCTTGGTTCATGTACTATTGAAGCCTAGCTTGAAGGATTTTTGAGCATTACCTTGCTAGCATCTGAAATGAGTGCAATTGTATGGTAGTTTGAACATTCTTTGGCATTGCCTTTCATTCCTTTGGATTGGAATGAAAACTGACCTTTTCCAGTCTTGTGGCCACTGCTGGGTTTTCCAAATTTGCTGACATATTGAGTGTAGCACTTTAACAGCATCATCTTTTAGGATTTTTAAATAGCTCAGCTGGAATTCCATCACCTCCACTAGCTTTTTTGTAGTAGTGCTTCCTAAGGCCCACTTGACTTCACATTCCAGGATGTCTGGCTCTAGGTGAGTGATCACACCATCGTGGTTATCTGGGTCTTTAAGATCTTTTTTGTATAATTCTTCTGTATATTCTTGCCACCTCTTCTTAATATCTTCTGCTTCTGTTAGGTCCATACCATTTCTGTCCTTTTTGTGCCCATCTTTGCATGAAATGTTCCCTTGATATCTCTCATTTTCTTGAAGAGATCTCTAGTCTTTCCCATTCGATTATTTTCCTCTATTTCTTTGCACTGTTCACTTAAGAAGGCTTTCTCTTAATGGCACAGAGGAGACTCAAATCATGATGAAATGCCTTATGCCTAAATTCCCCATCCTAGTGACTATATCCCTAATGAATCAGTAATGGCCTAAGGAAAGAAGGGCTCAGACCAGGAGAGGGGTGGATGGTAGGAGGGAAAGGAGAAGCTTAGGTGAATGTGGAGATAGAAGGGGAGAAATAAGGAAAAGGCAGTTACTATTATGTTGGTTTACATTTTTTTCTCTTTAAGTTTGATTTCTTTCCATTTTGATTTAATTAACTATGTGGTCCTATGGCCTAGAAGAATTGTTCATTCTTAAAGGCCATTGAAGGGTCTGTGCTTACTTGCTCAGCTGTGTCTGACTCTTTGCAACTCTGTGAACAATAGCCCACCAGTCTCCTCTGTCCATGGGGATTCTCCAGGCAAGAATACTGGAGTGGGTTGCCATGCCCTCCTCCAGGGGATCTTCCCAACCCAGGGATTGAACCCAGGTCTCCCACATTGCAAGCAGATTCTTTACCAGCTGAGCTACCAGGGAGGCTCATTGAAGGGCTTAGGCCATTTTAAGAAACAGGCCAAAGCAGAAGGAAGGGAGTCCAAGTATTACTGCTTTAGGGATGTCCCAGGCTCCTTCCTGTCCATGCTATTGAGCCCAGGTGGACCACATGTGGCCCCTGACAGTTTATCTTTACTGGCTAACTCTGGGGTTTCTAAATAAACTCCTTAACGGCTGTGAAGTTGCATCACTCTCATCTGCCCTTTCCTAGTCTTTTTACCCACCACAACCCATAAGTCTTATCTGGAGACTTAGACGAGGAGAAGAAGGGAAAGAAGTACATCTTCCCTTTCACAGACTGATATCAGAGATATGCAGAGCATAGTTCACACCTCTCATTCCCATGCTTGGCTAATGATGAGTGATGGCTGAGTGGGAAAAGACTGAAAACCCAGCAGAGTCTCCACAGGTCATCTATTCCACTCTTCTGCCTCCACTGGAACTGCTATATTACAGTGCTGCAGCAGCTCTGAAACTTTTTGGTCTCAGAATCCCTTTACACTCTGAAAAATTATTACAGACTCAAAGAACTCTTGTTTATATATGTAGGCTTTGTCTATTGATATTTTTGTCTATCAGTGTTTACTGTATCAGAAATTTAAGCTGAGGAAATTTTTTTTTTTCTTAGCCATACTGTGCGGCATGTGGGATCTTTGTTCCCTGACCAGAAATCAAACCAGTGCCCCCTGTACTTAAAGTGTGAGTCTTAACCACTGGGCCACCAGAGAAGTCCCTAAACTGAGACATTTTTTAAAATCTGTAATTTGATTTCATAAATGTGAACACAAGTTACATATTTTTATGAAAAAAATGTGTCTTTCAAAATAAAAAGAATTTAATGAGAAGAGTAGAATTTTTAATGTCTGGCTTAATAAAAGACAGATGGATTCTCTTATCTGCTTCCACATTCAGTCAGTTGCAATATAGCATTTTGGTTGAATAATAGGAAGCAAATTTGGACTTGCACAGATATGAGTTGGAAAAGGGAAAAATATTTTAATGGCTTTTCCAGATAAGCTTAGTTATTTTCTTTAATACCACACCAAAATTAAATGATTGTTAGTTTTGTAAAGGTTTAAAACATAACTGTAAAATTTTCATGCTCTGTTACATTAAAATCCATTGGTCTATCTTTGGATGCTTCTTTTATTCATTTATGGGTTTGCAACATCAAATATTGATCATTTGGGCAATATTGGTCCATTGAGTTATGAAGGACTTGCAAATACTGACACATTTAACAATATAATTGTAAAAAACCACATTTGTTAATATTATAAGTATCTCTTCAGAAAAATCTTTACGTTTAGGGAAACAGTAAACCAATGGTTGTGGATACAAAAGTCCTCATTTTTGCCCCAAAGCCTGAATTTTATAACTGGAAACAGATACTGTCAGCTGTTTCCTTTCAAGTGGCAGGCTCCAGAAAATGTCTGCCAAACACACAAGTCTGAATTACCAAAATTTATCTGTCAGTCACACTTTCAAGTAAAAATGATATTACATGAAAAAGTGGTTAGTTCAGCTTTGCAACTGGAATAGTTGCCTAAGTGATTTTCCTTGAGACAATCAATGCATTTGAGACAAACAATGTATTTGAGACAAGCAATGTATAGGAGTACTTTATGTATACTTCCCATTTCCTCATGCAGAATGTTTAAAATATATATACTCAAGGGCTGAGTTTTAATAAAATTAGTTTTACCACTCTGTTAAGGATATTCATAGTAAACTTGGCTTTTTTTCCCTTTGAGTGCTGATTAGGGGAGACTACATTAACTACTAGTACAGTTTGATACCATTGCCTTGACTAGTGCTAAGGCACCAGCAATTTGAACCCACCATTGCTTCTGTACTATCAGAAAGTCAACACGGTGAAATGTAGTATAGAATGATAATGGAAACAGTTTGACTCACAGCCCTGAAAAGGCTCTGGGGCCTCCAGGAGTCTATAAACTATACTATGAGAACTGGCAATATATGCATGTGTGTATGCATGGAAATATATGTAAAATAGTTATCTACTAAGTTGACATTTCTCTGAGTTAAATATAATTCCCTACATTTGGCCTACAAAAAGGCACATTCTAAATTTTAATTAATTTGCTTCCCCCCCCCAAGTTTAATTTATTAGATAAGTAACAGAACAATAAAGATATTTTAAATTAAAAAAAATCATCTACCAATTTCTACAGTTTAATTTTAAGGTAGTAATGGGAGTGCTTTTGAAAATCTTTTATTACAAAAGTATTGTATGCTCATCATAAATTCAAACAATAAATGTACAAATAAAATATTTTTATTCAAAAGCAGAAATAACTGCATATACTTTTTCACTCAGCAGTTTACCATGAACATTTTACTTACAGGGAATAATTTGGTGGTCCAGTGGCTAAGACTCCACACTCCTAATGCAGGGGGGCTGAGTTAAATCCCTGGCCAGGGAACTAGATCCCATATGACATAACTAAGATCTGACATAGCCAAATAAATAAATGTATTTTTAAAATTTTTACAGATTTCACTCATTCTTCTTAACAAATATATACTAAGTTATTTTATAGCCATACAGCAATTTATTTAGCCACTTTTTTTTTTTAAGCCATTTTCTTATTGACAGACAAGCAGGGTTTCAATGAATATCTTTGTACAAATATTTCTGAGCTCATATTTGAGTGTCTCTGTGCACTATACCCCCCAGAATTGGAAGCGGACTTGCTAATCAAGCAGTATGTACATTTAAAAATTTTAAGGCATTTCCAAACTGATTTCCCTAAAGACTGTATCAATTTACACACCTGATTGTTCTGCCCATAGTCCGAGTCCCTGGTCGGGAAAGAAGACTCCTCGAAACAATGCAACTTGCAATAGGGGAATTTATTACTGACTCGAGCCAGGGCCTCCCGCCCTCACCAAGTGTGTGAGGACGAAAAGGCCCCGAGCCCCAGTTCTCTTGGGTATTTATTAGGTCAAAAAAAGCAGCAGGTAGTTGGCGCAAGCGGATTGATTACACAGTAGGTAGTTGGCGCAAGCGGATTGGTTACACAGTCGCAAGGTAATTTTTGTTGGCCCAACGTGGGGCTTTCAGCTTTCCCCTGATAGGTTCCCTTTTTTTTCGCTAGGCATATGTTGATTGGCTGGCTCCAGGAGGCCTGATAATTATGTTACCCTGGGAAACCAGGCCTACTCCTAATCTAGGCTGCCTGTCATGGCGTTAGCCGTGACAGCCTCACACTGATAAAGGTATATGAGAAAGGAACATGGGACTTCTGAGTGTAACTGTTGCGTATGAGATGATTGGACTTCCCTAGTAGCTCAGATGGTAAAGAATCTGCCTGCAATGCAGGAGACCTGGGTTTGACCTCTGTGTCAGGAAGATCCCCTGAAGCAGGAAATGGCAACCTGCATCAGTATTCTTGCCTGGAGAATCCCATGGACAGAGGTGACTGGCGGGCTATAGTCCATGGGGTCACAGAGAGTTGGACATGACTGAGCGACTTTCACTTCACATGAGATGATCAGGGTCTGAACAGTGGTCTCACTATTGTTCTCCAGGGTTTGTTTGCTTGTTTTTAATATTTCTCAATCCTTTGGTCACTCTTCAGGGATCCTAGTACTCATTGAAAATCCCAACTAGATACATCAATATTGCTGCTTTCTTAGGATTCTCTATTATGGCTCAATTTTGTATAAAAACCCTGCCAGATTATGGGCAGAGGTATTGGGACAGTCAAGGGCTTTAGCCAAACCCCAGAGGCCACTGACAGGCTTGCCCACTTCTCAGACATTTGTCCTACATAACTCTTGTACTGGTGAAGCAATCTTCAACTGACAAACCTTTTGCATCTACTTATGTCTGCTGGAAAAGTCCCAACTCTGGCTGTTTTCTTCTTGTCACCAGTGTGCCAATGCCAGGACTTAAGAGGGCCCTCTAAGTGAGAAGTTTCAAGGCAGAGTCCTGAACACAGTTTTTCTTATAGCTTCTGTGAACTTGTATCAGACTCATGTCTCAACTAGACTGTCCATAGGTATCTTTTTGGGGCCATAGCAGACACCATGCCACTTCTTTAGGTCAGAACATCTGGGAGGTGGCATTTGTAGCTGCCCTGCAGGTGAACGCCATGCTGCGTCTCCTGATTTATGAGCCTGCCTGGATGAACAAGGGGTGTGGTAAACTGAGTTCAGTTCAAACACTCCACAAGAGTCTCTAAGATCAGCCTTCAGAATGACTCAGTTCTCACATGTAAGTCAAAATTCCTCCCCGAGCTGGAATCCTGGGCTTGCTGTCTTCTCACTTTGGTAAGCAATAATGTACCTCAGATTTTTATAGAAAACAGAGGGTTAGATAGATGGGGTCATATAGGAACCAGAGGTTTTCCTGGAAGATACAGACACTAATTCCCATTCCTCCTCTCCTTTATTAAAAGGTGGAGTACTTATTTAAAAGACTAAAGGACTCCTTAAGAGCTCTTAGGATTCAAAATTGCTGATTTACTACATGCCAGACCACTATGACTTGAAAAATAAGTTGATTCTTGCTGTGAGGGTTACTATTTAACTGTTCTCTCATCAGTTACTACTTAACAATGCTCAAACCATGAGATTCTAAACTTTTGCCAGTCCTGAGACTTTCTAAAGTCTATGGAAGAAGGCTGTGGTACCAGCCAAAAAGAGCTTCTAGAGAAGATGGATGTGGCTGCCCAAGCTGTAGGACACAAGTGGAAATTTGGAGTGGTTAGCCTCACGTTCTCCAACTGTGGAACAGGAGAGGTAGGAGCTTCATTGTGATGCACATGGTAGGGTTTTGGCTTTCTCCAAGGCATCTATTGATTGCATTCTCTTTGAACCCTGTTCTTGTCAATGTATTTATACAACCGTGGACTAGTGATCTGGGCTGAACTGGAACCCCTATATACTCGCTGGTTCTTATTTCTCAGTGTTATTCTTCACTTTCCCTTTGAATTAGTACTGAGGGATGGTGGGAAGCTCAAAGAATTGCTACTAGTAACATTTTCAGTATGCATCTTTCAGTGCAGGCAATACCTAAAACATGTTTACCAAGGACCCACCTCAGGGGTAAGTGACTTAACTTTCATCGCAAACCACATGACTTTTTGCAAAGAGATGTTTCTTTTGTGAAAAGCTACAACTTGACATCTTTTAAAAATTTGTTTCCAGTTATGGTAAAGATATACATCTGCTTCTGTTCAGTATATTTCTCTTGAGGGTTTCTTGCTGACTTACCATGCAATGTTCTATATCAGCTAAGTTCCTCACATTGTTTTCTGAAACAAACAGACTTCTTAATCCGAAAAAGAATCATTCCTGCTTAATTTTTCCAACACTGCCAATAAATATCCTATTTGATCAGTTACTTGGCTTTATACCAAAAGTGATTTTTTTTAACAAACTTTATTAAATTTTTCCTGATCACTAGAGTAATACATTATTCATAGAAAAATTAAAAACATAAATAAAATAAATAAAAATCATCCATTATCCCACCATCCACAGATAATCTCTCTCCTGGTGTATGCCATTTTGATGTATAGGAATATTCTATTCATTTTAGTGTATTGGGATTACTACACACCCTTTGTTTTATAATTTTATATTTTATTTAATATAATGTGAACTTCATTTTTAGTGACTATGATCAAATTGTATAGCAAAATTCAGCTAACATCAATCAATTCCTGTTAGATATTTGGGTTTTATTAATTTTTTTGCTATATATTTTGTGCCATGTCTGATTAACTCTTAAATTCCTAGAAGTCCAAGGAATAAGCATTTTCTAAAAGAAAATTTTATGAGAGTAGATCTTAAAAGTTCTCATCACAGAAAACAACTGTAACTATGTAAGGTGACATATGTTAACTAAACTTACTGTGATAATAATTTTGCAAATATATACATATATCATATTGGGCTTCCCTGGTGGCTCAGCAGTAAAGAATCCACCTGCAATGCAGGAGACAAAGGAGATGCAGGTTCAGTCCCTGGGTAGGGAAGATTCCCTGGAGGAGGACATGGCAACCCACTCAAATATTCTTGCCTGGAGAATCCCATGGATAGAGGAGCCTGGCCCTCTATATTCCACAGGGTCACAAAGAGTCGGACATGACTGAAGCGACTAAGCATGCACGCGTGCACATATATCAAATCATTATGTTGTATACCCTAAACTAATACAATTAGTGTCAAAAATTATATGTCAATTATATCTCAAAAAAAAAACTGGAAAAACTCAATAAACACAAAATAAATGAATGTAAGTAATTAAAATTTAATTTAAAATAAAAACTTTAAATTTTGGAATAGTTTTAAAGAAAAGTTGCAAAGATAATACAGAGTTCCCAAATAGCCCATCCTGTTTCCTCTGCGACTAACATCTTACATTAGTATGGTGCATTTGTCACAATTAATGAGCCAACATTGATATATTATTATTAGCTGGTTGACACACTATTATCAACTAAGGTCCATACTTTGTTCAGATTTCTTTCTTGTTTACCTCATATCCTTTTTCTGTTCCAGGATCCCATTCAGTATACCACATTACTTTTAGTCATCATGTCTCCTTGGTTTCATTTTGACTATGGCATTTCTTAGACTACTTGCACATAATGTCAAGGATATATACTATCAACATGGTTCACAACTGTTGATGTTAGTCTTGATACCTGGCTGAAGTAGTGTTTGTCAGTTTTCTCCACTATAAAATTACTGTTCCCCCTCCCTTTTCCATACTGTACTCTTTAGAAGGATGTCACTAAGCACAGCCTACACTTAAAAGGGAGTTACACTTCACCTCCTTGAGAGCAAAGTAACTACATAAAGTTGGAATTTTTCTACATGGAAGATTTATTTATTCTCTCCATTCATTTATTCAGTCATTTACTTATATCCATGTGAACTCATATTTATTTTATACTTTGGGTTATAATCCACTACTATTTATTTGCTCAAATTGTCTCAGCTTTGGCCACTGGGAATTCTTTCAGTTAGCTCCTGTATCTCTCTGAGATACCCTCATTATTTTGTGTATGATTAGTACTTTCTTCCTTTCTGGCACTATGAAGTGATCTAGGCTCATCTTGTATATTTCCTGCCCCAGTCCTAGAATCAGTCACTTCTCTAGGCATCCATGGTTCCTTTTATTGAAGCATGATATTAAAAACCAAGATCTGGGTATAAAGTATGCATGTTGCTACTGGAATGTCATTTCTAGCTGACAGAGCAAGAAAAAAAATGTATCTAATTTGTGTATATATAAATACCTACATATATTTCTACATATATCCACTTGTAACTATATTAAACTAAATATGAGTTCATACTGATGTTTCCAACTCTGACAGCCATCACCTCACAGATCATTGTAGCCTATTCCCCTTGTTTATCTGCAATGTCCCACTCCAACTGTGAGAAAGTAGGCTCCTACCATCTGTCATCTATTTACATAATTGTTCAATTCCCATACATATACATAGTTGTTTCAAAACTGCTAATGTGTATCTCCATGGGAAACAACTTGATCAACAATAGTACAGTGCTTATGTGCTGTTTCTTTTGTCTTTAGTCTTAGAGCCACCCACCAGTCTTCTTTGTCCATGGGATTTTCCAGGCAAGAATACTGGAGTGGGTGGCCATTTCTTTCTCCAAGGGATCTTTCCCACCCATGGATCGAACCTGGGGCCTCCTGCACTGCAGAGAGATTCTTTATCAACTGAGCTACCAGGGAAGCTCAGCCTTAGAGCCACTACTTATTTCCAAAGTTACATAGGTCAGTATATCTTCCTCCACTCTCTTCAGTGAGGTTGTTTCACACATCTGTGATATAATTAGATTCTTTCATCATAGTCTGCATTCCATTCTGGGATCCCCTGGCCTACTAAATGATTAAAAAATTTTTTTCATATATTAAACATCACTCTTTGTACTGTAATGTTCTATAGGTTTGTTAAATGAATAGCATCATATAGAATACAATATCATAACAGAATTTCACCACTGTAAAAAATCTTCTGCTTCACTTATTCAACTCTTCCCCTACTTCAATCCCTGGCATACTGATCTGTTTACTATCTCCTTACTTTTGCCTTTTCCAGAATATCATATAAATAGGATCATACAGTATGTGGCCTTTTCAAACTGGCTTCTTTCACTTAGCAATATGCATTTAAAATTCATCTTGGTCTGTGCATAGTTTGACAGTTCAATCCTTTTTATAGTATTCCACTGTATGGCTGTATCACAGTTTGCTTTTATTGAAGGACACCATGGTTGCTTCCAGAAGCAATGATTATGAAGAAAGCTTCTATAAACATCTCCGTGAAGGATTTTACATGGATATGTTTTCAAACGAGTGTAAATACTTAATACTGCACTTGTAGATTGTATGAAAGAGCATGTTTAGCATTGTAAGAACTTTCCAAACTCTTTTCCAGAATGGCTGTACCATTCTTCATTCTCATCAGTAATGAATGAGAGTTCCTGTTGTTTTGCATCCTCACCAGCAATTGGTACAGTCAGTTCTTTTTTCCAGTAGTTGTGTATGGATGTGAGAGTTGGACCATAAAGAAGGCTGAGTGCCAAATAATCAATGCTTTTGAATTGTTGTGCTAGAAAAGATTCTTGAGAGTCCCTTGAACTGCAAGGAGATCAAACCAGTTGATCCTAAAGGAAATCAACCTTGAATATATTGGAAGGACTGATGCTGAAGCTCCAATTCTTTGGACACCTGATGCAAAGAGCCAACTCACTGGAAAAGGCACTGATGCTGGGAAAAATTGAAGGCAAAAGGAGAGGGGGCAGCACAGGATGTGATGGTTAGATAGCATCATTGACTCAATGGACATAAATTTGAACAAACTCTGGGACACAGTGAAGGACAGGGGAGCCTGGCATGCTGCAGTCCATAGAGTTGCAAGGGGCTAGACATGACTTGGTAATTGAACAACAACAATAGGAGGAAATAAAAATTTAAAGAAAGATCTTGATACACAGTGCCACATTTCTCTTCAGAAGTTTGTACTTATTTCTCTGAAGTAACTTGTTCCTAACTCTATTGTTCCCCACATTTCATCAGGCACCAAGTCATGCTGATTTTTATGCTTGTTGACAGTTCCATTCTCTCCATTCTGAAAGCCACTCCCCTGATTCAGGCTTTCATTACCTCACACCATGACTAAACACAACAGCAAGACTGCTTGTTTCCTAGACTCCAGTACCTCCTTGTTACATATCCCAACCATACAATGCAGTCCAAACAAAACAAAACCAAACAAAAAGATGTAATCTCCCTTTGACAATTTTTATCTTGGTAACTTTTTCTTTTCAATAACTACGAAGTAAAATTTAAAGCCCTCCATCCAGTATTCAACATTTCTTTAACCAAATTTCTCTTTAATCTTCTTTCTGATTTCCCTGCACTGACCAAATTAGTCTTTTAGCCATTCCTTCCCATTTGGAAGGCTTTACTTCTTTTATTTTCCTCAGTTAGTTCCGAGTCCAAAATGATAATAATCAAAGCTTCTGCCTAAACTCAATACTGCAGAGTAGTTTATTCAGTTCAGTTCAGTCGCTCAGTCATATCCGACTCTTTGCAACCCCATGGACTGTAGCACAGCAGGCTTCCCTGTCTATCACCATCTCTCGGTGCTTGCTCAAACTCATGTTCATTGAGTCGGTGATGCCATCCAGCCATCTCATCCTCTGTCATCCCCTTCTCCTTCTGCCTTCAATCTTTCCCAGCATCAGGGTCTATTCCAAGGGGTCAGTTCTTTACATCAGGTGGCCAGACTATTGGAGCTTTAGCATCAGTCCTTCCAATGAATATTCAGGACTAATTTCCTTTAGGATGGACTGGTTGGATCTCCTTGTAGTCCAAGGGACTCTCAAGAGTCTTCTCCAACACCATAGCTCAAAAGCATCAATTCTTTGGCGCTCAGCTTTCTTTACAGTCCAACTCTCACATCCATACATGACTACTGGAAAAACCATAGCTTTGACTAGATGGGCCTTTGTCGGCAAAGTAATGTCTCTGCTTTTTAATATGCTGCCTAGGTTGGTCATAGCTTTTCTTCCAAGGAGCAAGCATCTTTTAATTTCATGGCTGCAGTCACCATCTGCAGTGATTTTGGAGCCCCCCCCAAATAAAGTCTTTCACTGTTTCCATTGTTTCCCCATCTATTTGCCATGAAGTGATGGGACTGGATGCCATTATCTTAGTTTTTTGAATGCTGAGTTTTAAGCCAGATTTTTCACCCTCCTCTTTCACTTTCATCAGAAGGCTCTTTAGTCCTTCTTTGCTTCCTGCCATAAGGGTGGTGTCATCTTCATATCTGAGGTTATTGATATTTCTCCTGGCAATCTTGATTCCAGCTTGTGCTTTATCCAGTAGTCAAATTTGCTTTTCGGTTGTTTAATAGTATTCTTTATTAGTCCCACTTGCATTTTACTACCAAATCTTAGTTAATAAGTATATTCATCAGTGTGACTGAAAAGAGGTACTTTAAATCATTTGCTTCTTTTATGTTTTCTCTAAAGACTTGGCAAAGTACCATGTACAACAGGAATTAAATAAATGTGAGTTGAATGAACATGTGAAAAAATTGCAAATGTAATTTGAAATATTTTATTTAAATTTTTATTACACAAAAAATATATCTTCATTGTGGGGGTAAAAAAAGTCTATCAAAAAAGAAAAAATTTAAATAAATCTCCATACAATTCCAATATCCAAAGATAATTACTATTAACATCTTGGTTTTACATGTAACATACCATACTTTTTCCATACATGTATGATATTTGATTTGAAGTGATGACTATGCTTTGTAATATGGAATGTCTCTTAAGTTATGTACCTTTAAAATGTACCTCAAGAGGCTTCCTGAGTAGCTTATTAGTAAAGAATCTGCCTGCCAATGCAGGAGACATGGTTCCATCCCTGGTCTGGGAAAATTCTACATGCTGCAAGTAAGCCTATGCTGCTGCTAAGTCACGTCAGTCGTGTCCAACTCTGTGCAACCCCATAGACAGCAGCCCACCAGGCTCTCCTGTCCCTGGGATTCTCCAGGCAAGAACACTGGAGTGGGTTGCCATTTCCTTCTCCAGTGCATGAAAGTGAAAAGTGAAAGTGAAGTCACTCAGTCATGTCTGACTCTTAGCGACACCATGACTGCAGCCCACCAGGCTCCTCCATCCATGGGAGTTTCCAGGTAAGAGCACTGGAGTGGGTTGCCATTGCCTTCTCCGAAGTAAGCCTATAGCCCACAACTATTGAGTCAGTGCCCTAGAGCCCAGGAACCAAAACTCTTGAGTTCACATGCCACAATTACTGAAGCCTACACACCCTAAAGCCCATGTTCTGCAACAAGAGAAGCTATCACAATGAGAAGCTGATGCACTGCAACTAGAGTAGCCCCTGCCAATCACAACTAGAGAAAAGCCCATGAAACAACAAAGACCCAGTACAGCTAAAAATAAATAAATATTTTTTAAAAAGTATTTAAGAAAAAAGAGAAAAAAATTAACTATAAAAAATAAAGTGTACCTCAAAAGGTTAACTTGACATACAAAATTTCTTGGTCAAGGTGCATAGCATCACACATAGAAGTATACTAGTCACTTGAAGTAGACTTGGTATTTCTGATTTCCAGTTTAGAGATCATCCCATCAACTCCTACTTCCTCTCAACCCTATTGCATATTTTCCTTGACATGCTGTCCTTTATCCAACAATTTAAGGATTATGGAATCATGACAGAATCCCAAGAAAGAAAACAGATATTAATTGCTTTCTCCTCTCTCCATCATTGAGAACTTGAGTGATTCTACCACAAGAGGTATTTATGTACTTGACAGTTTTACAGGCTTGAAATACACACACACACACACACACACACACACACTCAAGTGTATATAAGTATATACATACATATACTTTTCCCATTTTGGGGTAGGCTCAGTAAATTTCCTGAATAATTTGGTATAATTTTCTTAGGCTGTGTGGTGGGTAGTCCAGCTGCAGGCATAGCTCATTATTTTTTAAAATATGCTTGATTCATACATCTTGCAGGTATATTCAGTTACAGCTTAAATAAGTGGTAGCTTTCAATTTAGTTGCAATTGTATGATTTTTCAATTGTACAAAGTTGTGCCCAGAACTTTCTGGAGGATGGACAGTAGGTTAGAAAGTTAGGCATCTGTAGCATTGTTTGGTTGAAAAAAAAAAGCTTCCCTGGAGGCTCAGTGGTAAAGAATCTGCCTGCTAACACAGGAGACATGGATTCAACCCCTGATTTCAGAAGACTGCACATGCCGAGGAACAACTAAGACCATGAGCCACAACTTCTGAGCCCACATGCTGAAACTACTGAAGTTCATATGTCCTAGAGCCTGTGCTCTGCAACAAGAGAAGCCACCACAATGAGAAGCTTGTGCACTAGCCTGTGCAACCAGAAAGTAGCCCCTGCTTGCCACAGCTAGAGAAAAGCCAGAGTAGCACAGCCAAAAATAAATAAATAAAATTTAAAAAAGGAAACAATCTAAATGTTCAACACTATATAGAACTGGATAAAGACTAAATTATTGTATACCTGGTTAACAGAATACTATGAAGCAGTAAACAAGAATTTCAGAGATCAGTATATATACTGACATGGAATATCTCTGGAATATATTAGATGAACAAAACAAGATACAGAAGTGTGTATTGTAAGCTGCCATTTATGTTAAAAAGGGGAAAAATAGACATGTACAAAATTGCTTATATAGGTATAAACATTTCTAGAAGGAGACTTAAAAATCTAATAACATGGTTTACTTATAAGAGGGGTTCTGGGTGTTTAGTGGACAAAGTAAAAGGACATCTTTCATTGCATTTTAAAAATTCTTTTTGAAATGTGAACTATGTGAATATATTAATTATTCAGATTTTTAAATGTGAAATTACATGGTCTAATAAACTAACATAGTTGGAGAAACCAGAAGACAGTTTTAAATTAAATGTTTCAACTGTTATGAAACAGAGATCAAATTTGGTGGTAGTATGCTAATGGTTGAAGTATTATATCAGTTTACCTGATTGATGAAGTTCTTCTGCCATTGAGTGTACCATGGAATCAACATGATATAGTGGGAAGAACATGGGTTTTGGGATCAGGCAGAAATAAATTCAAATCCTAGCCTTTTTCATTTTTTTGGCCTGCTGGGCCATATATGGGATCCCAGTTCCCCAACCAGGGATTGAACTCCCACCCCCTGCAGTGGAAGTGCATAGTCCCAACTACTGGACCATCAGGAAAATCCCATTCAAATCTTAGTCTTTTAATATATTGGCTTTATATGTTTGGGTAAGCTATTTAACCTTTATGGAGTTTCAATTTTCTTATCTGTAAAATGGGTGAAATCTTGACAGGGTTATTATAAAGGTTAAATGACATAACACCGAACTGCAACAAATTTGTTGGTTTACTTATCCTTCTCTCCTTACATGGATGAACTGAACTGAGGTGAACTGACATGCAGAAATTAAATGTCCTGAGAAACTGCAGGTTGCATGTTAAAGTACCACATGTATCTAAAAGCCCTATATCTACAAGTTAGTTGTCAATCTCATATTTCTTATGAGGAATAAAGTCTTTTATTACCTCAAAGTTTAAAAAATCTTTGGGCTATACAGTCTTCCCTTTTCCTTCTCTGTCTGAAAGATGATCAGAAGGAAGACAGTGCTTTGCAACACATTACAACTATACCTTAATAAGTATTCCCATTGGTTTTCTGTGCAAAATATTTTATTCCAATGTTAATTTCCAACAAATATACTTTTAAGAGGGATATTGTACTCCACTACTTATTTAGAATTTGAAAAATCAGTGTATTTCTTTTTTTTTCCCAGTAGTAAATACCATCTTAATATATATCAAAACCAAGGTTACCCATTAAATCACATTAATACTTACTGATATTTTACCCTGAATAAGACTTTTTTTTGCTGCACAGCACAGTCTGTGGGATCTTAGTCCTCCTAGGGATCTAACCTGTGCCCCCTACATTGGAAAGCAAAGTCTTAACCACTGGACCACCAGGGAAGTCCTGAGTATGACTTTATATATTCATCAAATGTGTTACTTGATATGATGATTTTTCAATTAGTTTTCACATTTGTAAAACCACAAGAATTTTGCATATATAGAAATATTAAATTATATTTAATATAGAATCTTTATAGCAGTCACCAAAATCTAGGAGACTGAGAGATCCTAACTCCAATACTGACTGTCAAACTACTGACAACATGTGTCTCAGGTACAGTTCCTGGTGAAACAAAGGTCATTGCTCAATCATATTTTCCCAGTTATATTTAGGGTAGGTTGCTAGGAACTAAGTAGAGAGTATATTTTTCTTTTTTAAATATACTGAAATGTATATATCCAGATTTTCTTTCTGTCTGTCCTTGAGATTCATTACATTTGTTTAAATGAATTTAAAGAGTTTCTTCAGGGAGCTTTATCAGGAATTACATTTGTATTAGTGGTAAGAATGACAAACAGTTCCTTTGTAGTGTTGCACTAGTCAATACCTGTTTTTGCCTAAGGATGTAGCCATACCAATTCTGGATAATCCAGCTTTGAAGTGGGTTGGGCAGTGCTGGGTTTCATTTGTTGGTGCTATTAATTTGAGTTGTGACCTAGTCACACATGTCTACTGAAGATATAAGGTAATTAAGCTCTATAAATTCTAACTAAAGCCAGTGTACATGGCATTTTACATCAAAACAGTTTTCTAGAAAAGGTACTTTCCCCCCACTTTCTACGATGTACTATCTAGAAGGAATATTTACCTTAAATGTTCTGTTCTTGTAAAATATTCTCTTTTTGGCATGTGGAATGCCAAGCATTTACCAAATGCCAAGCAAGCATTTACCAAATGTTCACCATCTTCAAAATGCTCTTTAAATAAATGTTTGGCAGAATTTATTTTAAAAGTCATTTTCAAAATAATTTTTTGGTAGAATTTTTAGATTTCAGTTCAAGGAAGGTGAAATATTAAAAATTACACAATCAAGGTATCCAAAGCCCTTTGTTAAAGCTGCAAGAGGGTAGCCAATACCAAAGCTTTTGTTTTTAGCCAGTCTCTCGTGGTTAAACTCATATGGACATTCTCTGGGTCAAAGAATATTCGCCATTCAAACTTTTAAAGCTCTCATTATTGACAAAGGCGATAGAGAGAGATAATAGAGGTAAAGAGAGAGCTCCTTAGAGCTAAGGGGAGAAGACCCCCTTAGTTAGCCTTGTTTCGCATCACAGAGACCTGAAAAAATTAGTTTGGCTGCCAGGGGTAGGTAGAGGACTCCGGAAAAGTGACTAAAAAAATGAGTCTTTGCTATAAGTTTGGCACTTTGCTAAGCACCTTAAGTTGTTACCAATTTATTCATAACAAGTGAATCAGGGAGGTACTAAAATTATCCGCATTTTGCAGACGAGCGAAATGAAAGTCACAGAGATTAAACAACTAACGCCGGGAGGTCACACAGCAAATAAGTGGCGGCCCTAAAACTCGAAACTGCGCCAGAGCACGCACTCTGAGCCATTGCGTTCTGCCCCGCGATGTGATTCCGCACGCTGTCACGGCCTTCCCACCCTCCTTCGTGGGACAGTTCCCAGTACTGAGGCATGGCGCTGTCCAGCCCTCAGGCCCGCCGCCTTCAACAGGCAAGGGAACGTAGCCCCGCGGGGAGACCCCGCCCGCAGGTTGTAGAACAGCCGCGCCCAGCCACGTCCAGGCTGGCAGGCTGGCCGAATCGCCTCCCGGCGGTCATCCTCAGCAGCCTCTTTGGTTCCCTCAGCTCGGCGGTCTAGGCTCCGCTCGGAAAGGCTAGTGGCACGCAGCCAGAACGTCCCCGCTCACTCGCCCGTCCTAATCCCCTACTCCCACCCAAACAGCCTGAAGCTGAGTTTATACAGCCTCACCTGTCCCAGAGGAGGCGACCTCTCTAGTGACTGACGCACCGCTTCTCCAACCAGGGACTGGCAGGAAGGTGGAGCCTATCTGAGACTGATAGCTTCTTCCCTCCAATCCCCGTGCAGCAACTCTCGGCGCCTGGCGGAGAGCGACAGGTGGGAGCTGCGTTACCTCCGTGCCTCTTGCACACTTGACGTAAGAGCCTTACTAAACCCTGGGTGAATTCACTCCAAATCTCACCAATTCTTGCAGGTCGTCACTTCAGCCGTCATTTTAATCAAGAGTGGAAATTCCCCAACCCTTTCCCGTCACCTCAGATGGGGGCGGGATGAATGGTATCCTTACTGACCAATTGTACCACGCGACGTCCTGTGACAAAGTGACCGACACTTTATGTCGCCAATGAAGTTTCCCATTGTCTGGGGTCACTGTGACTGACCACAAGGCCAACTAATCCACTTTAAGGTCGTGAGGCGATAGTCAGAGAAACTGGCCAATAGACATAGAAAAAGACCGGAAGTCGGCGCGTGGGGAATAGGAGGCGGGTGTTCGCAACCGCCTAGGCCTGCGCTGGTCAACGCAGCTTGAGGGCCGCGAGCCAGCGAGCAGCGCGTGACGAAGAGTCTGAGCGACGGGTCGCCTTGACCAATAATCTGCAGCCGCTGGGGAGCTGCAGCCAGTGGCGAGTGTAGGGGGCGGGAGGCAGCAGGTTAGGCAGTGAGAAGTTAGTGGCGCTGCTGGGACGGGGGGGGAAGGAGACGCTTCTTCCTCCTGCTGCTTCTCTCGTTCCCGGGATCGGCGGCGGCGGTGGCCGCGGCCGCGAGTGACTCGGCAGCGTCTCCGGCTCCGCGTGCGAACCATGCTGACCGACGGCGGAGGCGGCGGCACCTCCTTTGAGGAGGACTTGGACTCGGTGGCTCCGCGATCCGCCCCAGCCGGGGCCTCGGAGCCGCCTCCGCCGGGAGGGGTCGGGCTGGGAATCCGCACTGTGAGACTCTTCGGGGAGGCCGGGCCGGCTCCGGGAGTCGGTGGCGGCAGCGGTGGTGCAGGCGGAGGGGACGCGGCGCTGGATTTCAAGTTGGCGGCTGCTGTCCTGAGGACCGGGGGTGGAGGCGGTGCCTCTGGTAGCGACGAGGACGAGGTGTCCGAGGTACGGCTCTAGGACCCCTGCTTTCCACACAGCTTGAGGCACGAATTCTCTCTGGGCCGGCGCAAGGCTCGGGCCATCCTCCCGCTGCCCAGATGGAGTCGTTCACTGTCAGCGATCGGCTCTCTGGCTGCAGTGGCGGCTGTGCGGGCCTAGTGCGCCCTCGGCTTACTCTTCGGCTCGAGTCGGACCGGTTCCCGTCACCATCCACAGACCCACAATAGGGAGTCCTTTGGTCTCTGAGCTTCGCGCGGGAAGCGGGACTCCTCAGGCACCTCCCGCCCACCCCGCTTTGGCGACGGGGGTGGGGGCGGGGTCTTGCCAGAGTCCCTGCCCTTGGTACTGAGAGAGCGGGACAGAGAGAGGGTGAGGGTGAGAGACGGACAGAGAGGGCTGGCTTGCGTAAAGAGCATTGCCACTGTACTGTGTGTCTCCTCTGAGTTGAAGGATTGGGCATTATTTGCTTTATGCCTTACTTGTGTGCTTAAGGAGGGTTCTTAATTCCCGTTTGGTCTGAGACAGGTGAGTACTAAGGAGCTCTGCTTTTGCGCTGAAAAATCACGTGGGTCCTTGCACCTGGGACTTTGTGTGAAGTTAGACAGGAAGAGAAGGTTCCAGTGCTTGTTTGGGCTTCGCAACAGCTGGATAGCTGAACTCTGGAGATTTTTAGGCTTGGAGAAGATGAGGTCCCCTTTGGATACCTTTTGCAGTGAGGGAAATTTGTTATCAGGATCTTCGTTCCTTTCAGCTGTTAGGCGCATACTGGACATTTTTAAGTTTAGGCAGCCTAGAATGGGAGGCATCAACTTTTGGGCTCTAGGGCTAAAGGAGATATTTTACGTTTGTACTTTTTCCCCCTGACTATGGCTTTGTTATAGTTCTGTCCTGTGGTGACTGTTGTTCTAAGAGCTTAGAATATTCTATTTTGATTCTAAGGTGCCTGGTTCATCCCCTATGACCAATTATTTTAACCTCTGATCTTGGTCTTAAAGTACAGGGGCTTCTCTGTATGTACAACTATCCTGGCTGTTGTATTGAGAGGCATAAGGAGAAACTGTATTTGTGGGTTGTAAAATACTGTTAGTGCGGTCTTACCATTCTTGATCGGAACAGGAATTCTTTTAGTTTTTTCTAACCCCAGTATTTTGCTTGAAATAAACTTTGTGGCTTGTAAAGGAGACAGTTCCTTGAATGTCTCTATGAATTTCACTATAAGAGAAATAACTTCTAAGCCAAGGTGGTACAGGATTTTGAGTAGGCAGTTAACGTAAAGTGTCTCTGGAGCACTTCCACTCCTGGGCTTGTGGAAGGCTTTCATTTAGACTTTGAATGAAAATTGATGAGAAATGAACCTAGAATATAGTTACTCTGTACCTAGGAAGTAAAGATTAGAGTCTGTTTTTCTTTGAAACTTGTTAGAGAAACTGAAAAAGTTTGCTTTGGTCTGAATGTGATAGAAGGATGATGTTCTTGATTTTTCTGGACCATTGCACAGTTGTCATTGATGAAGTCAGAGATCACACATTTGTTTTTACTTCAGTAGTAGTCTTAAATTTCTTCAGAGGTAGAGTGCTAGTGAGACTCCATAGTTATCATACTCTAACTCTATGGGCTTGTGTGTTATAGCTGGAGAAATGAGCTTTTGAAGTAACCAATTTTGCAAGACTTGTTCAGACACACAGATTATTTCATTTGGAGTCTCCACACCAGGCTGTTAAAGCTGTGAGCAGAATTCACACCTTTTGTGTGATTTTCTTTGGTGTTATCATAGAAATTATTCACGATTCCTTCAGCCACTTAGGCTAATGGTAGGAGAACCTCTTATTCTCCTAAATTTTCTATGCTTAAGGGATTTAGATATTAAGTATATATAGGTAGATGTCACTTTTGGATAGAGATTTCTGGAGTACCCACAAACTTGAGCCTAGCCTAAGATAATGCTTAATATGCATATAGATTCTTTCTTAACCTGAGGAGACAGGAAATTTTGTTTTTATGTCCTATTCATCCATATCATATAAAAAAGAAATTCCTGGAATATCTAGTGTATGTTGAATGTGTGGTAGGGTATAGTCTGTGCCTTTGTGAGTGAAATGACCTTTTTTTCTCAAGCAGATTTCTTGGATTTTCTCATTTCTCTCTGACAAGATGATAGTCTTCTCCCTTATTATTACCTTTGAGTTTCATTTAGTGTAGAAAGATCATAAGTAATATTCTTCAAAAAATACTCACCCAACTGACATTTGATGAATAATAGTAGAATTTTTATTTTCATCATACCTAGTTGTTTTAGAACCAAATATTTAGAATGGGGACATTCAGAGAGAAGAGTTTGTGAGTGAAGTTTGTCTTGTTCCCCAAGTGGGGCAGGCCTAGGTGAGAAATGAATAAGAAATATGGAGGCTTAGAGCATTTGCTCTAGAATTAGCTGAAGGATTTTGAGTAGGCAGTATATATTTGGTATACAAAGATATAAATACTTTAAGGATCTCTTTTCTATTCTTTTTTAGAGCCTACATCTGAGGAAAAAAAACAAAGTACTTTCTCTTGCTGGCTAAGTCAAAAGACCTTTTAATTTGAAGAAGTGGCTTGGATCTTTTTGTACATTTCTTACATTAGAATTGATCCTTGTTTTAAACATTGGGGTGGATACTTGTTTTCTGTTTCTTCAGGCATGTTGAGCATGTTCATTAGCTGTCAAGGTCCTTGAACAGAAAAGTCAGAACTTGCCCTAGATTCTTTTGAAATGTACCCATTTTTCAGAATAGAAGTCAGGTTGAAAATTATTTAAAAACTAATTTTTAAATGTTAATTTTAGATTTGTAATTTTTTTTTTAAGTAAGGTAAAAGGAAAATAAAATTCTAAAGAGAGGGTTTTGGTGAGGTTTATGACCTTTAATTTTTCTGTGTTAAGAACGTATGCATATACTGTATGTATACGTGTGTGACATCTTCCTTTAAAAATTAAAAAAATAATAAAGTAATATAATCTTATGGCTAAAAGTTCAACAGTGTAGATAATAGATATAATATGAAAAGTAAAAAGTTCTCCTCACCCCTACTGACCCTTCAGATCCCATTCAGAGGTAATGAGTATTACAGTTTTCCTTTCAGTAAAATTTCTAGGCCTATATAAGCCAATGTGTATATGTTTACCTGTTCCCATACACACTTAAAACATTAGAAATTAGAAATCATTTTAATTAGAAAGCATTGCTGAAGCTTTTTTATATGAGGCAAATGCTGTATTTACAATTAGGTAAAAGCAAAAGGAAATTGGGTTTAACATTTTTTTTTTTTTTTTTTTTGCGGGGGTTTAACATTTTATAGCAAATTATAGCAAAAGCTTTGTAGGGAATTTTTTTTTTTTCCTGAAAATTATGTTAAGAGTCAAACGCAAAAGCCATACAGAGGTTCCTTATGATTTTCTCTAATAGGAGATGGATCATTTCCTTTAGGGTTATTTACAGTCTACTGTGTGGAGCAAAGTTTCTCAACTACAACATATCAAAATTTGGAGCTATATTAATTCTTTGTTGTGAGGGGTGCTCCTGACTTTAGCAGCATCCCTATCCTTTACCCACTGGATGCTGGTAAAACACAACTAATTGTGACAGCTAAAAATGTCCTTTGTTGTTGTTTAGTTACTAAGTTGTATTCATCTCTTTTTGCAACTCCATTGGACTGTAGCCTGCCAGACTCCTCTGTCCATGGGATTTTCCAGGCAAGAACACTTGAGTGGGTTGCCATTTCTTTCTCCAAGGGATCTTCCCCATCCAGGGATCGAATCTGTGTCTCCTGCTTGGCAGTTGGATTCTTTACTTACTACTGAGCCACCAGGGAAGCCCCAAAATGACCTTAGACAAAGCCAGATGTCTTTGGGAGCAAAATCACCCCTGGTTGAGAACCACTGGTCTAGAGGCCCACTCTTATCTGGGATGGCAATTTTGTCATCAGTACTCTATATTCAAAGTTCAGGTAAACAAGGTGAGTCACTGCTTTTAATAACATCTCAGGGCTTATGTTCATAACTGAACAAGAGAGAAATGGAAAGAGGGTAGGTACTGACAGGTTTAATGTTATAAATTTTCCATGATAAATTTATAATTTTAGGAAACTTTAAAATACTATGTTGTTTTTGAAAAATTCACTTACTGCCCATGAAAATGAATTTCTAAAAAACCTTTATAGGGACTTTGTTAAAGGTAGAAAGGCTATATTCCATAAATTATCAGCAATAGTGATAAAACAGGGTTTTCCAGGTGGCACAGTGGTAAAGAACCGACCTATGAATGCAGAACATGCAAGAGATTCAGATTCAATCCGTGGGTTGGGAAGATCCCCCGGAACAGGAAATGGCAACCCACTCCTGTATTCTTGCTTGGAAAATCAAATGGACAGAGGAGCCTGGTGGGCTACAGTCCATGGGGTTGCAAAGAGTCGGACACGATTGAGCTCATACACACACACACACACACACACACACACACACACAGTGATAAAATAGGAAATGTACCTTTGTATTCTAGTGAGCAAATTTTGGAGACATCAGAATGTCAATTGAAAGAAAAATTACATATTATGACGATAGCAAATTTTTTATATTACATGAGTACCAACCTTGCACAAGTTTCATTCTATAAAGCCTTCAGACTTTACATAAAATGATTCGTTGATGAGTATGGTTGTATGAATGGCGGGTCAAAACAAAAAAAAATAGGTATGGGTAGAGGAAAACCTTACTGTGAAACTTGAAGTATGTAGAGGCTTTCTTTTGGTTATTATTTAGTATATTTTGATAGGTGATTTATATTTGCATAGTTCATAAGACTAATAAGGCAAACAGAGTAAAAAGATCCTGACCTGCCCTTTATACTTTTAATGTCTTAATGTCCTTTCAGAATAATTTAAGGAAATACAAATGTGTAGTTTTATTTTTCCCATTGTTATACAATGATGTCCTCCGGGAGTTGGTGATGGACAGGGAGGCCTGGCGTGCTGCGGTTCATGGGGTTGCAAAGAGTCAGACACACTGAGTGACTGAACTGAATTGAACTGATTGTGATACAAAAGATAACATACTATTCACGTGAGATTTTTAAATGGTGAATTTGATAAAAATTTAGACTTTTTATCTAATCAAAGTGATAAAACATGTTAAGAATGAAGCTTTGGAGATGAGTTTAGGCACATTCTTTTCTGAGCCTATCAGATGGTAGAATGATGACCTCTGAAAATCAGTTCTGACGAGATCGGGCGCGTTCAGGGTGGTATGGCCGTAGACTGAAAATCAGTTCTGGCCTTCTGATTCAATGAGATAAGATAAATAAAATCTGTTGCTTTAGTATTAGTCTTGAGTTGGCAAGTAAAAAGAAAAGAAATGAGGAGTCTACTCCTTTTTTTTTTTGGCAAAATTTACCTTCCTACAGAACCAAAGTTTTAATAAATAAATTCTTTATCTTTTTTTCAATGCACTTTAAATGAACTCTTTCAATATATCTTCTTAGACATTATGATTTACAATTTTCCTCTCCTGTTGCTTGTCTATATAGTCACTGAATCTTGGTGATAGTCCTATCTCATCTCATTTTTAGGTAACTGCTACCATTTATTGAATGCTTGTTATATTCCAATACCATATTATATAAGGGCTTCGCAGGTGGCTCAGACAGTAAAGAATCTGCTTGTAATGCGGGAGACCCCAGGTTTGATCCCTGAGTTAGGAAGATACCCTGGAGAAGGGAATGCAACTCACTCCAGTATTCTTGCCTGGGGAATTCAATGGACAGAGGAGCCTGGTGGGCTACAGTCCATGGGGTCCCAAAGAATCAGACACGACTTGAGTGACTAACACACACATAAAATACTTTGGTTATTTTATTTAATCATTCAACATCCCTTTGAGGTGAGTATTATCTACACTTTCATAGATGAATAAATGTAGGTTCAGAGAAATGATCAATTCAGAAAACAACAAAAATGGTTAGTGTTATTTATACAGCTAGAAATCGATAAAGCTAGGATTTGAATCCAGAACTCATGCTATTTCACATTAAGAACTAGGCAAAGTTTTTGGTTACCAGTGCTCTGCCTCCAATAATTACTTGCTTAATCTCTATTGAAGTTTTATGGATCTATAATGAAATCAGAAAAGTAAGGACAATTTAGTGAAATTCTCATAAAGCATTCTTTTCCCACTTTTTTCTATTTTGACTTAGTAACCTTTTTACTGTTATGAAAATTAATTTTTAAAATATCTGTGTTTGACAAAATATCAAATTGGAAAGTTCATGTTAGGACTCTGGTTAAAGCCTCAAAAGTCTGGGAACCATTAATCTGAATAACTTGCTCAGGATCACACAGCTAATTTATAGTAGAAAATAGGTCATGTGACTCCTATTGTAGTTAACTGCTGTATTGTCCTGCTGACTATTTCTCTTCTGACACATGAATTTATTAATAATTAATTGTTTAAGAAATGCCTATGAGCTTCCCTGGTGGCTTGGATGATAAAGAATCTGCCTGCAATGCTGGAAACCCAGGTTTTGTCCCTTTGGGGAAGATCCCTTGGAGAAGGAAATAGCAACCCACTCCAGTATTCTGCTTGGAGAATTCCACAGACAGAGGAGCCTGGCGGGCTGCAGTCCATGGGGTTACAAAGAGTCTGACACCACTGAACAACTAACACTTACTTAAGAAACACATGTCTCAAACTAGCATATAATCTGTAGTTGACCTTGTTGAAAAGCTTTTATATTATATAATAAAATTGATGACTGCCATGTGAATCAATATATTTTAAGAAGGCAGTCAAAGGTGTACCATTGGGGATCAGAGGAACACAACTTTAAGGTAATTTTGTCATTGCTCTTAAACTTGAAAAGTTCAGGCCTTCTCATTATTCATTTTAAGAGAATTAAATATTAAAAGTACCAATATAGAAAGGCAGATACCCAACTTTGCACCTTTGCCACTATAGGAAACATTGGTTTTAATTTGTAAAAATTAAAATCTGTGTGCTGTCTTATAGTTACTTACAGTGTACAGTTCTTGTGAATGAAGATCATTTGCCTTATGATGGTCGACAGGTTTACCTTTTTTTCTGGTCAACTTTACCTAAACCGGGAGGAAAGTAAAGTTGTATATAAAGCTTTTTTATTTCATAAGCTGAAATTTAGCAACAGTTTATCAAAGAGTACATTATGCTCTTCCTCCACTGTATATCCTTCTGTTCTCACAAAGTTTTCCCCTTAATGGATGCTGCTTTTGTTAGTAAAAATGGGTTTTTTTGTTTGTTTGTTTTTATGTAATGTATCCTAATGTTTTGATTCACCTGCATTAGTTTGCAGTTTTGAAAAAAAAGCAAGTAAACTCCCAGGGATTAGCCCCAGGAACCAAAGAGCTGAACAGGAGAACAGTTTACTAAGTTGTTACGATGCTATGTGATGAGGACAGTTAGGTTATGAACAGTTTTTTAAATTGTGGTAAAACATGCATAACCAAATTCACCATTTTAACATTTTTTTTCCCCACTTGTGGAGAAGGAAGTGGGAAATGGCAACCCATTCTAGTATTCTTGCCTGGGAAATCCATGGAGAGAGGAGCCCAGTGGACTGTGTACAGTCAGTCCCTGGGGTGGCAAAAGAGTTGGGCACAACTTAGTGACTAAACAACAAAGTCACAAGTACTGTTACCTTGGAAATTAAAATCTAAAACTTTGGCTATATTTCAGTAGCATACACATAACTTACTAAAACTGAACAGAACCATTAAAATTAATCTTGCTGTATATTTGCAGAAAATAATGAATTGGTACTTGAGTTGAAAAAAGTAGCCTTTGATATTCTGGTTAAAAAAGCTTCCTTTGTTTTAAATATGTTTGTGTATGTTTCAGTACATGTATCACATATGTACTGAATAAAGTGATGAGAATTAACTTTGTATTTACTTTGTAGGAGTTATTATGTAAATATGCAGACAAATGTATTTTTGGATTGTGTGTGCAGTGAGTTTTTTGTTGGATCCAGCTTATAAATATGCCAATTATATACCCTCATATACTAGTCTGATTTGAGTTTGTAAAATGAGGACTCCTTTTTACACACTTGACAAAGAAGGAAAAGAGCTAAAAAAAATTGTGTTAAAATATGTGCAACAGAAAATTTACCTATTTTTTTTTGTCACACTGAACAGCATGTGGGATCTTAATTCCCAGACCAGGGATGGAACTTACATCCCCTGTGGTGGAAGCAGGAAGTCTTAACCACCCAACTACCAGAAAAATAAAAAATTTACCATTTTAACCATTTTAAAGTGGTTATAAGTACCTTCACATTGTTGTGTAACCATTACCACTGCTGCTGCTGCTGCTGCTAAGTTGCTTCAGTCGTGTCCGACTCTGTGCCACCCCATGGACTGCAGCCCACCAGGCTTCTCTGTCTATGGGATTTTCCAGGCAAGAGTACTGGAGTGGGGTGCCATTGCCTTCTCCAAACCATTACCACTAGCCATCTCCAAAACCTTTTCATCTTCCAGAACTGAAACTCTGTACCCATTAAGCAGTAATGCCCTGTGCTCCCTTTTCCAGCCCCTTAATAATCACAATTAACTTCCTTTTCTGTGATTTTGTCTACTCTGCTGCTGCTGCTAAGTCGCTTCAGTCGTGTCCGACTCTGTGCGACCCCATAGACGGTGGCCCACCAGGCTCCCCCATCCCCGGGATTCTCCAGGCAAGAACGCTGGAGTGGGCCGCCATTTCCTTCTCCAATGCATGAAAGTGAAAAGTGAAAGTGAAGTCGCTCAGTCGTGTCCGACTATTCACAACCCCATGGACTGCAGCCTACCAGGCTCCTCTGCCCATGGGATTTTCCAGGCAAGAGTACTGGAGTGGGGTGCCACTGCCTTCTCTGTCTACTCTAGATATCTCAAATAAGTGAAATTATTCAGTTTTTCTACTTTTGGTGATTGACTTATTTTACCTAGCATAGTGTCTTCAGGTTCATGTTTGCATCATGTGTGAAACGTGAGCTGTGCTTAGTTGCTCAATCGTGTCTGACTCATTGCGACCCCATGGACTGTAGCCCACCAGGCTCCTCTGTCCATGGGGATTCTTCAGGCAAGAATACTAGAGTGGGGTGCCATGCCCTCCTCCAAGGGATCTTCCCAACCCAAGGATCAAACCCAGGTCTCCTGCATTGCAGGTGAATTCTTTACACTCTGAGTGAGGAGGGAAGCTTGTGTGAAACTTAACTGAATACTATTCTGTTGTTATGTATGTAACATTTTTGTTTATTCATTCATCTGTTGATGGACACTTGGACTGCTTCTCTACCTTTTGGCTTTTGTGAATATGCTGCTGTGAACATGGGTGTATAAATACCTTTTCGAGTCCCTGCTTTTGATTCTTTTCTGGTATCTACCTAGAAGTGGGATTGCTGGATCATCTGTTAATTCTATTTTTAAGTTTTTGAGGAACCACAATACTGCTTTCCATAGCAGCTGTACCGTTTTACATTCCCACTTGCAAAGCACAAGGTTTCCAATTTCTCCATATTCTAGCCAATCTTCTTGTTTTCTGTTTTGTTTTTGATTTTGAGACTAGTCATCTTAATGGGTGTGGTTTCGATTTGTATTTCCCTAATAATTAGTGATATTGAACATCTTTTCATGTGCTTCTTGGCCATTTGTGTCTCTTCTTTGGTGAGATGTCTATTCAAATCCTTTGCCCTTTTTTTTGGCCACATCTTGCAGTTTGTAGGATCTTAGTTCCCTGACCTGGGATGGAACTGGCCCCACCCATCCCCACAGTGAAAGTGCTGAGTCCTAACCACCGGGTTGCCAGGGAAATTCCTCTTTTGCTCATGTTTAGTTGAGTTGTTTCTTCATTAATTGTAGAAGTTCTTTGGAAGTTAATCCCTTATCATATAATATATATATGTATGTAATTTACACATATTTCTCACATTCCTTTGGTTGTCTTTTTACTCTGTTGTCCTTTTGTGCTTAAACAGTTGTAATATTATTTATTTGACTGCACTGAGTCTTAGTTTTGGCACGTGGGGTATTTGTTGCATCATGCAAGATCTTTTGTTGGGGCAAGCCTGCTGTAGTTGGCATACGATCTCCAGAGCACTCGGGCTCCGTAATTGCTGTGCAGGAGCTTGGTTGCCCAGCGGCATGTGGGATCCTTAGTTCCGCAACCAAGGATTGAAGGTTTTATTTTAGGGACTTCCCTGGTAGTCCAGTGGCTAAGATTCTGAGCTCCCAATGCAGGGGACCTGAGTTCATTTCCTTTTGGGGAACTGGATCCCACAGATTGCAACTAAAAAGTTCATGTGCTGCACCTAAAAGATCCTGCATGCTGCAGCAAAGATCATAGGTCCCACATCCCAACTAGGATCCCGCACAGCCAAATTAATAAATAAAAGTATTTTTAGAAAGGTTTTAATTTAGATGAAGTTCAGTTTATCTAATTTTTTCTCTTATTGTCTGTGCTTTTGTGTGCTAAGCACACAAAACGTGCTTGTGTGCTAAGTTGCTTTAGTCTCACTTACACTGTTCTCCATTCACTAGCTATTTATTGACCATCTAGTGTATGTCAGGCACTGTGCCGAACAACTGGATATAAACAATGGTGAAAAAGACAATCATGAATCTTGGCCTTCATAGATCTTCCAGTCTAACTGGGAAGTGAAAGTGAAAGCTACTCTTTGAGACCCTATGGACTGTAGCCTGCCAGGCTCCACTGCCCATTGAATTCTCCAGGCAAAAATACTGGAGTGGGTTGCCATGCTCCTCCAGGGCATCTTCCCGACCCAGGGATTGAACCTGCAACTCCTGCATTACAGGCAGATTCTTTACGCCTGAGCCACTGGGGAAGCTCTTTTATATCCATAAAGTTGTTGCCAAATCCAATGTCTTGAAGATTTTCCCCCCCATGTTTTCTTCTAAGAATTTTAAACTTTTAGCTCTTACATTTAGATCTTTGAGCCATTTTGACTTGATTTTTGTATATGGTGTAAGATCAGAGTCTTAACTATATTCCTTAGCTTGTGGATATCCAGTTTTTCCTGCACCATTTGTTGAAATGACTATAATTTCTCCTTTGAATGGCCCTGACATCCTTGTTGAAATTAATTGGTCATATGGGGGAGGGTTTTTTCTGGACTTTCTGTTCTATTTCTTTGGTTTTTATGACTGACTTTATGCCATTATTGCACTGTATTGATTGCTGTAGTTTTTGTAGTTAAGTTTTGAAATCAGGCAGCATTAGTCCTCCAACTTTGTTCTTTATCAAGATTGTTTTTGGAGAAGGAAATGACAACCCACTCCAGTATTCTTGCCTGGAGAAGCCTGTAGACAGAGGAGCCTGGTGGGCTGCTGTCCATAGGGTCACACAGAGTTGGACATGACTGAAGTGACTTAGCATGCATGCATGCATTGGAGAAGGAAATGGCAACCCACTCCGGTATTCTTGTCTGGAGAACCCCAGGGACAGAGGAGCCTGGTGGGCTGCTGTCTATGGGGTAACACAGAGTCGGACACGACTGAAGTGACTTAGCAGCAGCAGCAGCAAGATTGTTTTGACTAGTCACGTTTCCTTAAGATTACATGTGAATTTTAGGATCGGTCTTTGTATTTCTGTGAAAAATGCTATAGGATTTTGATAGGGATTGCACTGAATCTATAGATTGCTTTATGAGAACAAGTTTGAGTACAGATCTTACTTAATTGATTCACCACAGTTGATATTAGCAAATCAAAAAGCTTGAGATTGACAAAACATTTGAAAACATTTGAAACATTCGAAGACTGAGCTTTCACTAATGTCTTCCCAAAGCCATTGAATCCAGTTCACGTGGAATACTGTGCTCTAAGTAGATGTTTCTCTAATATGGTGGTTTTTTCCCCCTAGTTTGTCCTCATATTAACTAATTTGTGATTGATCACAATGCTTCACATACAAATTAAATGCTAGAAAGAACACTTTTTAGTCTTTTTATCACTAGAGGTGAGTTCAGTTTTGAAAAAATTATCTCGATCTGGTATTAAATCTAGATAAATAAACCTGTAATATTTTCTTTAATAATGTAGAATTTTAAAGTTTTCATATAGGCATTTTATGAAATCCGAGTCAGAAAGTAAAGGCCGTGTCAGTTGATACCTTGAGTGGTACACTGTACTTGCAGCACTTAATCAGCTTCTAATTGATTTTTTTTTCTCATGTTTACCTATTCTGCTAAATTTCTAATTTTGCCTTTTAAAAAATATACAGTTGCTAAATTCAGTGACACAAACTATCATTATCAAAGAGCAGATTCCAAGGATATATTCTCCCTCTCTTTTTTGCTACTTTTTATTTTTATAATTTCAAACTTACTGGAAAGTTACAAGAATAGTATAAAGAACTCCTCCCATATAACCTTTGTCCAGATAGACCAGTTGTGTTCATTTTATCCCATTCCTGTATCCTCTGTCTCTCTCTCAGATTTATTTTCTGCATAACTTGAAAGTGGGTTGCATACATCATGCCTTTTTTACCCTTAAATTCTTTAATATACCTTTCCTAACAACAAAGGCATTCTCTTACATAACCACAGTGTATTTATCAAGATAGGAAATTTAACAAATTTCAAAAGTATTTTTCAAATTCACATTCCTAAAGTTGAAAAAATTGAAATAGAATTCACATAATATAGAATTCATTCTTTAAATTGTACAATTTCAGTTGTTTTTAAATATATTCACAGAATTGTACAACCTTCACCATTATCTATTTTAAAACATTTTCATCACCCCAAACAAAACCTTGTACCCATTAGCAGGCATTTCCCATTCTGCTGTCCCTGCAGCTTTTGGTACTCACTAATCTATTTTCTGTCTGTCTGGATTTGTCTGGTCTGGGAATTTTGTATAAATGGAATCAAACAATATGTGATTTTTATGTGTTCACGTCTTTCACTTATTATATTGTTTTCAAGATTTCTACATGTTGTATGTATCACGTATCGGGTTTTCCTGGTGGCTCAGCTGGTAAAGAATCCACCTGCAGTCTACGGCTATACCACCCTGAATGCATCTGATCTCGTCTGATCTCGGAAGAATCCGCCTGCAATGTTAGAGATCTGGGTTTGATCCCTGGGTTGGAAAGATCGCCTGGAGAATTCCATGAACTACAGTCCATGGAGTCGCAAAGAGTTGGACACGACTGAGTGACTTTCACTTTCACTTTATCATCTGCCAGTACTAAATTGAAATGTTGTGGATGTACAACATTTTGTTCATTGGTTGATGATGTTTGGATTATTTCCATCTTTTGACTATTATAAATTATGATACTATGAACATTGGTATGCAAGTTTTTTATGATGATATCTTTTCATTTTTCTTGAGTGTATACCTTGGAGTGGAAGCTTGATCATATCATAACTGTTTTATTTTCTGAGAAGCTACCAGTCTGTTTTCTGTAGCAACTTCATGACTTTACATTCCCACCAACAGTATATAAAGGTTCCAATTTCTCTACATCTTTGTTAACATTTTTTTAATAGCCATCCTAGTGGGTATGGAGATTATTGTGACTTTGATTTGCATTTCCCCAGTGACTAGTGAAGTTGCATCTTTTCATGTGCTTGTTGTCTATTTGTATGTCTTTGGAGAAGTGTTTTTTCAGATCTTTTCCCCATTTCTTGGTTGGATTATCTTTTTATTGTTGAATTATGTTTGTTTGTTTTTAGGGGAAAAAACCCCATGTATTCTGGATACTGTCCCTTATCAGATACGTGATTTTGAAATATTTTCTCCCATTCTGTCAGCTGTCTTTTCACTTCCTTGATTTTGCCATTAAATTTAAAATCTTTGGTTGGACCCAGTTTTTATATTTATCTATTTTTTCTTTTGTTGCTTGCGTATTTGGTGTCATGTCTAAGAGACCATTGCATAATTCTGAGTTATGAAGATTTACTCTTGTTTTCTTCTTTTCTTCTAAGAGTTTTATACTTTAAGCTCTTACACTTAGGTCTTTGATCCATTTTGAGATTTGAAGGAATTATTTATTTTTGGCTCTGCTGGGTCTTTGTTGCTATGTGTGGACTTTCTCTAGTTTTGAGGAGCGCGGGCTCCTCTGTACTTGTGGTGCACAGCTTTTCATTGCAGTGGCTGCTTTTCTTGCAGAGAGCATAGGCTCTAGGGCTCATGGGCTTTGGTAGTTGTGGTATGGGGACTCTAGAGTGCGGGCTTAGTAGTTGTGGTGCACAGGCTTAGTTGCCCCATGGCATCTGGAATCTTCCCACAGCAGAGATGGAACCTGTGTCCCCCTGCATTGGCAGGTAGATGCTTAAACCACTGGACCACCAGAGGAGTCCCATTTTGAGATCTTACAGAAGATGGAAGATAGAGGTCTAACCTCATTCTTTTGAATGTAGACAACTAATTGTCCCAGCACCATTTGTTGAGAAGACATTTCTTTCTCCATTGAAGTGTCTTAGCCCCCTTTTCAAAATTTGTTTGCCTTTAAATATGATGGTTTATTTTTGGAATGTTATTTCTGTTTTATTCCACTGTTCTGTATGTATTCCACTTTATTCTTTTTTCGAGATTCTTTTGGCCTTTCTGGGTTACTAGATATGTTCTTGTTCTTTATCTAGTCTTCAGAAGAGGCTTAATAGAGGGTGTTTTGTATGCTACAGAATTTGTGGTCACACACAAAACCCACCCCTTCTCCATTAATAATGTTCATCTCTTGAAATTTCTGCTCCTCTTGTATACACTGAAGGTGGATGTTGGGAACTCTTATAATTAAACCTGTGTTTGCAAGCTATCAGAAGAACAAGTTGTTGCAATGTCTTTTTATGCATCCTTTCCCAGAAAGACACTGGGTATATATTTGAGAGGAGACAAACTTGAAGAGGAAGGAGGTGGTTAGTTTGAATAGTTGTAGTCTAAGTGCATCTGATGTGGACTGTGTATAGCCTGCAAGAGGAATATGGACAGAATTTCTTTTTCCAGAATAATAAACAGGTAAATGGAATAAAATGTGAAACATGGCGATTAGAGTGTTTGCATCTGGTATCTTCTGACAGTTGTTTAAGAGGTATGAATTCAGTATTTGAGTAACATACTATTAGCTTGACACCCAAGCCAGTGTTATCACCTGTGTTATTACACAGACAAATCTTAGATATTACTGCCCAAATGGTCCCAATTAGGCTAATTTACTAGTTAGTTTGGCTCTGAATAGTGAGAATGTATACTCTTTTAGTACCTGATGTGCTTGGGACTTGACTGACAAGTTAACAAAGAAAAGTTTATTTTCTTTTGGTTTGAAGATATTATTATTTAAGGCTATACTTAAATCAGGAGCATGGATTTGACCTATTACCACCCCTTCCCCAACAAAATTTTGAATAATATAAAAATATATCATCAAAAGTATTTACTACTGTGTATTATTTCCTTGTTAATCTGTTAAAAGCATGTTCTCAGTCTCTACTGAGGAAAAGTAATGTTTAGTTTGGGGTAGGGCCTCTTTCATGAACTCATATCTTACATAATAAAATTTTATCTATTAGAACCCTTGGCACTCTGTTTAAGAATTCTGATTGGTATTGCAGATTCCACAATAATTTAACTAGAACCTGCTATTTGTTAAGCTTTGTTCTGGGGTTTAGGATTAGATTACAAAGATGAAAAAATGTGGTGCCTACCCTTAAAGACATCAGGCTTTTCAGGAACATGAACATTTCAGAGAAATGTGAAAACAAGGTAAATTATTTATACAAAGTATATTTCCCCTTCTAAACTACTTTTGCATAGTAACAGATTATATTTGAGTGTTTGTTCAAGGCATGTGTACCTTAATTACATAACCTCATTTAATATTTTCCTAGTCTTGTGACAGCCTAAAATCCTTACCTCAGTGTAGGGATCATTGCCCTGTGTTAGTTGGATGATCACTATAAAGGTTGATGTTTGGGTGTTTTCAGGAGTTTGATGGGCTTTAAGTGACAAGTTTAAAGGGGAAGTGATTTAAAATGAAAGGATACAAATTTCATTAGCATAAGACTGCAAAACCACAACTACTGCATTATGTTCTATAAACTCTCCAAGCATGTTCTGCTCCAGAGCTTTTGGCATTTGTACTTCACTCTCATAGGAGCTTTCTTCTCTTAGATACCTGTGTGGCTTCCCTCTTTTACCTATTTTAGTAGTCTAAGAGCATTTCCTACTGCCTACTGTATGTATGTTCCATAAACATCTCAGATTCAAGTCCTAAAGCTGAACTCGTCGCTTTCCCCTCTACCCCGCCCCCCTACCCTGTAAATTGCATTGCCCTGAAACTAGTCAGTGTAGTTAGAAACTTTGGACTGCATCTGCTGTTTCTTACTACACGTATCCAAACAGGCACTGAATCCTGTAGTTTATTTCTTAACATCTTGTTTATTTGTTTCTTTCTCTGTATTCTCATTGCTTTGCTGTAAATCAAACCATCATTTTTCACTTGTACTTACTGTAGTAATACCTGGCTCTATCTGTTCAGTACCTCTATGATTAAACCTCTAATTCTTCTCTACCTTGCTATCACAGTAAATTGTCTAATGCCAGTTCAGTCATGTCACTCCTTTGGCAAAAAGCCTTCCCGTTCCTTAGATAAAGGATAAATCAAATTCCTTAGTATGGCATACCAGGTTATTTAGGATTTGGTTTCTGTTTCTTTCCTTGCCGTATCCTCCTTTATTTGCTTTTTGTATTTAAGCCATACCAAATTGCTGTAGTTCTCTGAACATTTCAAGCTATTAAACGTCCCGAGTAAATTACTTCACTGCTTTGGCTTCTAGTATCAGGATAATAGTTACTACATGCTGAGTTTTTATTGTCCACTGAACTAAATGCTTACCTTTATATTCTAAAATAAACTTTGCAACTATCATATGAAGAAAGTGATATTCCCAGTTTATAAATGAGGAAACTGAAGCTTAGAGACCTTATATAACATGCACAGAGTTGTACATCTAGTAATAATGAAGCCAGGGTTTGAGTCAGGTTTCTTGGAATATAAAACCCATGCTTATAACTACTACTCTGCAGCTGTTACAGTGGCCCCCTTCCCCATCCTATTGGATACTTCGTTGTTCCTGATCATCAACTCTGATTTCCCTTATTACTGCCCCAGCTGGAACTGACCATTTCTTCATCCTTCTGGGTTCCCATGTTGTCCATATATAACTCCCTGTTATATAGCATCTTTAGTACGTTACTGTATTTATTTGATTATCTGTCTTAGGAGCAGGAATCATGTCATTTATTTTTATGTTCCCTGTATGTAGTAGAATGTCTGGCACATAGTAGGTACTTATTAAATGTTGGATTTAATAAGCCAATGTATCTTGAATATATATGTATAGTGTTTAATATGCTCAGATTACTTGTTAGCCTAAGACAATGTAATGGATTTTATATTTTTGTGGAGTAGAGAGTAAGAGATAAACTGACCTTAATAATAAAAATGGTAATAGTAATAATAACAGCTAATACTTGTTGAGTGATTACCATGTGTTAAGTAAGTACTGCTGTGCAGTTTTAGGTATAGTGTCTTGCTTAATCATCAATAACCCTGTGATGTGGTTATTACTATTATCCTTATTTTATAAGCTGAGGAAAATGAGGCTAAGAACGGTAAAACGAGTTAGCTAACCTAAGATGGCACTGTCAACAGTTGGCTAGTGTTTTAAGACTTCTTGCTCTTAGTCATTATGTTCTCCTCCCATTATTGGTATGAATTGGAGGTTTATGGGTGTTTGAGGCTCTTTTTAACTTACTCAAATCAAGTATTTGGAGTGTTTGATGCTTATTTTTTATTTAGGGTAATGAGCAGAAGCCAGGACTTTTCCCTAACCTCAGTCTTACCCATTTATTATGATAGGGCAGATACAATGTTTCTACTTTCAACATTAAGATTTTCTTGGACTTAATTGCCAGGTTCTTCATTCCTTGTGACTTTCCTAATGAGTATGTGAGCAATCTTCTCTTTTTTAAAAAACCTATTGTGGCACAAATTTTGTTATATATTTGTTTGTTAGAAATAATGTAGTTGTAGCTACCAGAAATAATTAAATAAAAGCATGCTTTGTCTGTCTAAGAACTCTAGCAGAGAGGAGTTTGTGGCTTGATAATCTGTTACATTTAAAGATTTTTTCCTGACATTGCTCTTATTGTTAAACTTTGACATTATGATGCTTGTAGACTCTCTGTTTAGTACGTATTTGGTTAGTGTGTAATTGTTTTAGTCATACTGCATTGTTTAGAACAGTTGCTTAATACAGTTTAGTCTGGTGAAAAGGGTGTGAGCTTTGGAGTCTGAAGTACATGGCTTCAGATCTGCACATGGTTATGTCATCTTGGGTAAGTCTCTTTACCTTTTCTGAATTTCAGTTAAAATGAAGATGTTAATCTACTTCATTGAGTAGTAAAGATGATTGAGTGGAATAATATATGGAAAATGCACTTAATGGCAGCTATTATTTCCTTTCCTTTCTCCCATGTTTAGAAACTTTAAAAAATAATAGATTCAGTATTAAAGCTATGGTTTAGAAATGAAGTTTTTGTGGTTTACTGGAGTGGAGTACTATCTGCCTGCAATGCAGGAGATGCAGCAGGAGCCTCTGGTTCCATCTCTGGGTGGGAAAGATCCCCCAGAGAAGGAAGTGGCAATTCATTCCAATGTTCTTGCCTAGCAGGTCCATGGGGTTGCAGAGAGTTGGACACGACTGAGCAACTAAATAACAACAATCACCACAAAAGTGGAGTTAATTTTCTTCAGCTTTAACTGAGAATTAGGAAAAACCTGATGGTTCTCTCTTGTGCTTATTGAAGTTAATTAACTTCAGAAATCCCAAGATAACATTCATGTTTTTTTTGAGAAGAGGACTGTGGATCTAAAGTTTTTGTGGCAGGGCGGATGGCCTTTTCATTCCATTATTTCCAGTGTTGTTGATTATATTGGGCCTTACAGTATTAGCAAAACTCTTTGCTAAATTTGTCATTATTTGGTCTCAAATTGCAACTGTATTACCTTTTCCTTTTGAATGGATCTTGGAGCATGTTTGTGGTGAATGTGACTATTTGGAGTACCACCTTTTTTGCAAAAAAGAATTACTGTGTCCTTCAATAATTATCTCTGGGAATGCTGACCCATCCTTTTTGCTGCTCCAAGTAGAAACAAGAATTAAGCCACCTGCATTCTAAAATTGGTGTGATTCTGACTTAGTTGAGGGCTTACTTTGGGTGGGAAAAGGTAAGACATGTTTATCTCTCCAGATACAAACTAAACAAGAGAGAAGTAATAGCAAATACATTTAAACATATGTAATATTTTGGATGTTTAAATGTTTTATTTATCTTTTCATTTTTAATGATCAAATCTGAATATCTTAAGGAAGCTTTATTTTTAAAGATTTGTAAGAAGAGTTAGTGAAAAATAAAGATTTAGCCCCTCCCCTTGAGCTTTCTCATAGCTCTGGTGGGAATTCATGGGATTGATGATTGTTCTTAAGGATTGCCAGAAGCAATATTTGTGACTACTGATATTTCAGTACGTAACTCAAAAAACAAATGTATTTAACATGTTAAAAATAAAAATTTAATAATTAGTTTATAAGTGAAAAGGCATTTGTTGGTATTCTTTATTTGCTTTTTGCATGGTATGACCATATAGCTAGAGAATATAGAAACAGAAATGTTATGTACATGTTTTATGATAGAATGTTTTTTACTAACCTATTTTCTCTATTAACTAGCCCTCACTATTTCCAGAAATGTAGCCTTAGAGAAGGTAACAAATGTACAGGTGAGATTTTATTTTGCTGTCATATGACTTAAATCATATTATTGAAGGTGTTAATTTTAGTACTACTTACTTTACTTGATAGAAATTGTATTTTTTTTGTTGTTGTTTGTTTTTTTGGTAGAAGCGAGTTTTGGCCAAATCGTAGCTTAGGCTAATTAATGGTTTTTTTCTAATTAGATTTTGGCCAGGGTTGCTGGGTTTTATTTTAGGTGATAATAGCTGAGTCTGTGGTTATTCTCCCTAGTAACTGTTGCCATCCAGTGGCTTATTTTTGAAATGTTACATGGGACAAAATGTTTATTCCACTCTTTTCTCTTCTTGCTGTTTAGTTGCTCAGTTGTGTCCAACTGTTTGCAACCCATGGACTGTATGTAGCCTGCCAGGCTCTCCTGAGATTTCCCAGGCAAGAATACTAGAGTTGTTTAAATTCTAGATGAAGCTAAAAACTGGACATATTTTGTAGAAAAAGGGAAGGATAAAAAAGACTTTTGATGAGGAAGACCTCAAGAGTTTGTCTTTAGCATTTTAGATGAGATAGTGTTGTCACAGTGTTAGTCGATGAGTTGTGTCTGATTCTTTGTGACCCCATGGACTGTAGCCTGCCAGGCTCCTCTGTCCATAGATTTCTCCAGGCAAGACTACTGGAGTGGGTTGTCATTTCCTTTTCCAGGGGATCTTCCTGACCCAGGGATTGAACCCAGGTCTCCTGCATTGCAGGCAGATTCTTTACTGTCTGAACCACCAGAGATGCCCATAAGGAGAAAAACCTATATGTAAGGAAAAAACATGTAGTTTTTTGTGGGCCAGATTTTCTCACATCCTTTTTCTTCCACCTTTTATTTTTGTACCTAATCAGAAGTTGGAAAAGAAATCTGCCATGTGGGGAGGGGGGATCGGGATGGGGAACACATGTAAATCCATGGCTGATTCATGTCAATGTATGGCAGAAACCACTACAATATTGTAAAGTAATTAGCCTCCAACTAATAAAAATAAATAAAAAAATAAAACACACACACAAAAGAAATCTGCCATGTTTAAGACTTGAAATAAACTTTTTTCCCATTACTAAAAACAATACCATTGTAGGTTGATGTATTATGTTTGCTGCTTAGTGTAGCTGCTGGATAGGGGTGAGCTTTCTAACTATCTTTAGGCAATAAAGAAATTTCTGTGATCCTTTAGCTGTATGTGATCCATACGCTGTGTGTTTCTTCTTCATTTGCATAATGAAGACTAATTTCATTAGATACATCGTTACTTTGAACTTACCTATTATTTAGACAGTTTTTGGTGTTACATCATTGAGCCTTTATGTTAAACATATGGTATTGGTCTTTTTTTTTTTCATTTATGGTATTGGTCTTAATTAACATTTCCATGTTTCTGAAAATGGTTTCCATCTTGACTGGCCAGATACATTTTGAGGTAATGCTGTTGCAATTTGCATTGCAACAGTATGTGCTTCAGCAGGTTTGTCAAGTAAGATATTTATGAACTGCCAAAAGCAGTCCTCCAAATAGTCCCAAAGTAATGGGCATAACGGGATATTTTGTCCTTTTACTGATCCCATGTTAAGACAGGCTTTTGTTTTTTTTATTAAAGTTTAAAAAAAATTGGCTGCGCTGGGTCTTCGATGCAGCACACAGACTCTTGTTGCTTCACCTGGTCTTTCTCTAGTTGTGGCAAGTAGGGGCTGCCCTCCAGGTGTGGTGCACTGGCGGCTTCCCTTGCTATGGGGCACAGGCTCCAGGGTGTGAGGGCTTTAGTAGTGGGAGCACTCGGGCTCAGTAGTTGCAGCGCATGGGCTCAGTTGCCCCTCAGCATGTGGTATCCTAGTTCCCCGACCAGGGATTGAACCCGTATCCTCTGCCTTGGCCGGTGGATTCCTAACCCTGGACCACCATGGAAATCCTGAGACAATTAAGATTTTACAGAGGGTAGGACAGAAAAGTATGAGAATTGAGTACCTTTTGGCACAAATGTATTCAAGTCATTTATATGTCTAGTTATGTATAACTCATTCTGGGAACTTAAGATTTTCCCCACAAGTGTTACAGATATTTAAAATTTGATCTTTTGGGTCAGAAGCTAAAAATAAAATGTCTAAAACTATGTTTAAAAATTTAAGTGAATTCTAACTAGGAAAAAAAATGTAATTATGTGAGGTGATAGATGTTAAGTTATTGTGGTAATAATTTCATAGTATATACTGTTAGCGGTCATTCCCATTCCTCTTTTGCCAGCTCTTCAGGAAACCACTAATAATCTTTCTGTCTCTGTGGGTTTGCCTGTGCTGGACATTTCATATAAACAAATTTGTACAATATGTAACTTTTTTCATCTGACTTTGTTCATGCTAAGCACATGAACTTGGCTGAATAAAATTCCATTGTATGGATATTATTATTTTGTTTATCAGTTTACTGGTTGACATATGGGTTGTTTCCACTTTTTGTTTACTATGCTTAATGCAACTATGAATGTCTGTGTACAAACTTTTGTATGAACATGTATATTTCAGTCTTAGGTGTATACATAGAAGTGGAATTGCTAGGTCATTTGGTAATTCTGTGTTTAATTTTTGAAGAACTGCCAAACAGTGTCCCACAGGCACTTCATCATTTATGCTTCTACTAACAATGTACAAAGGACCTTTTATTTTTGAGAGTGAATCATTCGTCACTTTTTAAATGCATCTTCAAGTCCATTTTTTAATTTCATTCTCTTACTCCCCAGCTACATGTCTGACCACCTGTGCAATTCTATGCAGCCTTCAAAGCCTAGCTCAGATTCTACAAAGTCTTCTTAGAGTACTGGGGCTGGAAGTGATTTCGCTCTCTTTAATGCATATAGTTTGACCATTTATTTCTCTTGGAGGCCATTTGTGACAGTTGTTGGTGTCTTTGACATTTCTTCTACCATATTTTTGTATTCTCATAGTAGTTTGTATAAAACAAGACTTCAGTAAATATTGGAGAATGAATGGGAGAAAATTGGAAATCCTTATCTTGGATTTTTAAAATGTTACATGATGTAATCTGTATTTATCTTTGTAATATGTGTAATGGTGTATGAGACCGTTGCTTTTATAAAATAGACATATTAGCATCTAAATACTGTTTTTAATAAATTTCAGAATTTGTAATGGTTTAACTATCCTTACAACTGCAGGTGTATGTATCTAAAAATATGTAATAATTTCTTGTACTTGCAACAAGCTCTTTCTTGTATGAGCAGTTACCTTTCAAATCATTTGAAAACTGATAGTATACATTTATCTGTTGGCTTTGATCTAGAATGACATCTTTGTCTGTAATTACGTATTAAAGAAGCTGTATTAAAAAAAAAACACAGTACATGGCTCAGTGTTATTGGATATGATGTTAAAGATTTACTTTATTTAAAGCACATCATTGGATAATAAAATATATCAACATCATTTTAACTTTACTATCTTTATTAGGATATCTTTATTTGGTATCCATTGTGAAAACTGATGACCAACTAGTCAAATATTCCAAATAATGTAATCCAAATACTATGGTACTTTGTTTATGAATTTGGTAGGTAGTATCTATTGCTTAATGTCTAAGAGTCCCATGGCCTGTGTTTGAAATGTGACTTTGCCATTTATTAGCTATGCAGCCTTGGAGAAGTACTTAACCCTTCTGTTCCTGTTTTTCTGTCTACAAGTATGTTAACCTGCCTGGTTAGACATATTTACATATTATAGACATATAGAGGTATATAAATATGTATTCATGATTATATATGCATGAGTACTCATATGATCTTCTTTGCATACATATACGTACATACTTTTTGCAAAATAAAGATTGTAGTCTTAAATCTTGTGGTTTTTGCCTAATTTTATGACTTGTACTATTAAACATGCTTCAAAAATATTATTCTTAATGAATGCATAGTGGTCCATCCTGAGAATGTACAAAATGTACTTACCAAATCCCCTATTGTAGTTTTTTTAACTTAATTTTTGGAATTTTAGTTAATGCTGCAATGAACATCCCTGTGCATTTTTTTTCTTGCATTCAGATAAGTTTTTAAAGATGGAAGTGGAAGTGTTATTCGCTCAGCCTGCAGGCCCCCAGGCTCCTCTGTCCATGGGATTTCCCAGGCAAGAATACTGGAGGGGGTTGCTGTTTGCTCCTTCGGAGTATCTTCCCAACCCAGGGATTGAACTCAGGTCTCCCGCATTGTGGGCGGATTCTTTTTCCTTTTTTGACTGTGCTGGGTCTTTGATGCTGTACAGGCTTTTCTCCAATTGTGGGCGAGTGGGGGCTACTCGCTAGCTGGCGCGGGCTTGGACTTCCCATTGTGGTGGCTTCTTTTGTTGTGGAACATGGACTCTAGAGCACGCAGCTTCCTTTGTTGTGGCTTGCATGCTCTAGAGCACAGGCTCTAGTTAGTTGTGGCGAAAGAGTTTAGTTGCTCTACAGCATGTGGGATCTTCCCAGACCAGGGATTAAACCCATGTTTCCAGCACTGGCAGGCGGATTCTTTATCACTGAGCCACCAGGGAAGCCCAGGTGAATTCTTAGAGATTTCTTTAAATGAAATTACTGGATCAGAGAAGTGCTTTTGAAAGCATTTTGATTTATTTTTCCAAATTGCTTCCCAAAAAGGTTGTACATATTTTATTTGGTAAGAAAATTTAGAATTAATTTAAAATTACAGGGTTGCATGTTTATTTTTATAAGTTAATTTTACTTATGCTATTCATTCAACAAAGTTGTATTGAATAACTACCATATACAAGATATTCATAGGCTCAGAGGATAGAGCAGTGAACAAATGGCTATGATTCCTAACCTAATAAAGTTTTCCTGTCTAGAGCACTTAAGATACTTGACAGTGGATTAAATATTCTTTTCTTTAGTATAAGAGTCAGAATTGACTATATTGATTGGAAGAGAGGAGAAACTATACCTCAATGACCTGTTTATGCTATCTAGTCGTTTTACTATCTATTCCTGTATATGTCTTCCTAGGGGCTGTGTTGATGTACTTGTTTCATTTTTTTTTTTTTTTATTTTTTTTTATTTTTTCCAGTGGGTTTTGTCATACATTGATATGAATCAGCCATGGATTTACATGTATTCCCAGTCCCGTTGTTTCATTTTTAAAATGCTGCTTTTCAGGCTCTGTAGTGGGCACAGAGGATTCATTGCTCTCCAGGAAACTTGAATCTGGTGTGTCTGAAGATAAGCAGATAGTCAGGAGGCTCCCTCAAAGTCCGTCCCCATAATCTCCTGTTTTTGCAGTAATTTATTTGGTTATGTTTAAATTCCAAATCAGAAGTCCTATGACCTTCAATTGTAGTATTCTAACTATATTAAGATCAGCTTTATGAATATTGCATCTTTAATTCATCAACAGGTTGAATCATTTATTTTGGACCAAGAAGATTTGGATAACCCAGTGCTTAAAACAACATCAGAGATATTCTTATCAAGCACTGCAGAAGGAGCAGACTTACGCACTGTGGATCCAGAGACACAGGCACGACTAGAAGCCTTGCTGGAAGCAGCAGGTACTTTATTTTTTCTTTTCTCTTTCTCATTTCTTTAAAAGACTCCAGAGAACTCCCTGGTGGTCATGGTTGGGACGCCACACTTCCATGGCCAAGGGCCCAGATTCCATTCCTGGTGGGGGAGCTAAGATCCTATGAGCAGCAAAAAAAAAAAAACAACAAGATTCCATCTCTATTCAAAGTTATACAAGATTATCACCAAATTATATACTATATAAAGTTTGAAGTCTGTAAAACTTAGGGTTTTTAAAAAATTTCCTAAAGAAAATGTTCACATTTTATGTTTAAAAAATTCTTGCTTGAAAGTTCTCAGTGAGTGATTTCTAGGCTCAGCACTAACTTTTTTTAAAATTGAAATATAGTTGATTTATAGTGTTGTGTTAGTTTCAGGTATACAGCAAACTGATTCAGTCATACATATATATGTATTCTTTTCCATTACGGTTTACTGCATGACACTGAATATAGTTCCCTGCTATACAATAACACCAGCATTTTTAAAGTATTAGATAAGTAGCTAGTTATTAAGGAAAACTTGTTACCAGTTACACTGTAAAATTAAAATGTATAAGGTAAATTGAATCCATCAAATTATGAATCTTTTAGCTGATTTAGGGAACTGTGCACTTGATTACTGACTTTAGTCTGTAACTTAATTGTAGATGGCTTTTGTTTACTTAGAAGACATTTAAATAAAAATTGAACACAAAATTGAACCAGAATTTACCAAATGGTGTCAATTTTGAAGCAACAGAAAACTCTGTGATAAGCATGCTTTCTCAAAGTAATATATACTTCTTTAATAAATAACTATTTTATATTCTAAAGCCTTCTCACAATTTGCCTAACAAAATTTCCATCACATTATAATGAAAGCCTTTCATTTCCTAAAATTGTTTTAAGAGGGAGTTTATCTTTTTCTAATCTTTGTATATTGCTTTTGAGATACGTTTACTTTGTATGATATTTCCTTCTTTTACTGTTGTTGTTCAGTTGCTCAGTTGTGTCTGACTCTTTGTGACTCAATGGACTGCAGCACGCCAGGCTTCCATGTCCTTCACTATCTCTTGGAGTTTGCTCAGACTCATGTCCATTGAGTCAATGATGCCATCCAACGTCATCCCTATGTTTATTTATTTAATGTAAAGATGTGTGTACATTACAAATACATAAGAATTTAATCTAGAAAAATTTACAGGTTTTTTTTTTTCTTTTCTTTCGGCTCCACTGTCTTTGTTGTGGCTCTTAGGCTCTTCATTGCTGCATTCAGGTTTCTGTCTTGTTGTGAAACAAGGGCTCTAGAGTACTTGGGCTTGATAGTTGTGGTACCCTGCATGTGGGATCTTAGTCCCCCCACCAGGGATCAAACTCTCATCCTCTGTGTTGTAAGGCAGATTCTTAACTGCTGGATCATCAGGGAAGTCCTATCAAATGTTTTTTAAAACGTACTTTTGAAGCCCTGTCCAAGTCATATGCTTAATGAATACTTTCTTTTTGTGCATTAGTATTTTCATTTGTTTTTTTGGACATTTCATGAGCCTATAACATTTAAGAGGAATTTTTAGACTTATGTTTATTTAATTATGAGAATGTATTAAATTTTACTAGACTTGTAAAGATAAGATTTTTTTCCTTATAAGTATATTTAATTTAAAAAAAATTTTTTTAATGAAGAATAATTGCTTCACAGATTTTGTAAACATCAACATGAATTAGTCATAGGTATACATATGTCCCCTCCCTCTTGGACCTCCCTATCTTTTCCCTCCCCATCCCACCCCTCTAGTTTGATATAGAGCCCCTGTTTGAGTTCCCTGAGACATACAGCAAATTACCATTGGCTATGTGTTTTAAATATGGTAATTTAAGTTTTCATGTTATTCTCCCCATGCATCCCACCCTCTCCTTCCTCCCCTCACCCTATGTCAATAAGTCTGTTCTCTATGTCTGTTTCTTCATTGCTGCCCTCCAAATAAATTCATCTGTACCATCTTTGTAGATTCCATATATATGTGTTAATATAAGATATTTATTTTTCTTTTTCTGACTTACTTCACTCTGTATAATAGGCTCTAGGTTCATCCACCTCATTAGAACTGACTCAGATGCCTTCCTTTTCATGGTTAAGTAATATTCCATTGTGTATATGTACCACAACTTCTTTATCCATTTATCTGTTATCTGGACATCTAGGTTGCTTCCATGTTCTCACTATTGTAAATAGTGCTTCAATGAACATTGGGGTACAAGTTTCTTTTCAATTTTGGTTTCCTCAGGGCATGCCTAGGAGTGGGAATGCTCAGTCATATGGTGGTTTTATTACTAGTTTTTAAGGAATTTCCATACCGTCTTCCATAGTGGCTGAATCAATTTACATTCCCACCAACAGTGCAAGAGGGTTCCCTTTTCTCCACACTCTCTCCAGCATTTATTGTATGTAGACTTTTTGATGATGGCCATCCTGACCAGTGTGAGGTGATATCTCATTGTAATTTTGATATGCATTTCTCTAATAATGAGCAGTGTTGAGCCTCTTTTCATGTGTTTGTTAGCCATCTACCTGTATATCTTCTTTGGAGAAATGTCTGTTTAGGTCTTTTTCCTACTCGTTAATTGGGTTGTTTGTTTTTCTGGTATTGAGCTGTATGAGCTGCTCGTATATTTTGGAAATCAATCCTTTATCAGTTTTCATTTGCTATTATTGTCTCTCATGCTAAGGGATGTCTTTTCACCTTGTTTATAGTTTCCTTTGCTGTGCAAAAGCTTTTAAGTTTAATTAGGTCCCACTTGTTGACTTTTGTTTTTATTTCCATTGCTCTAGGATGTGGGTCACAGAGACTCTTGCTTTGATTTATGTCATCCAGTGTTCTGCCTATGTTTTCCTCTGAGAGTTTTATAGTTTCTGGTCTTACATGTAGGTTTAAAATTATGAAATGCTTCATGAATTTGCATGTCATCCCTGCGCAAGGGCCATGCTAATCTTTTCTGTTTTGTTCCAATTTTAGTATATGTGCTGCTGAAGTGAGCCCTAAAGACAGAATTCTTGACACTATTTTAACTGGAAAAAAAAAAGTTGAAAATATTTTTTACTTTAAGGTTCTTTGAGATTTAAAAAAACAATAGAATTAAGGCCATTTCAAGAAGAATTTTTAAAAATTCTTTTCTAAATTACAAATGTAATAGATAATACAAAATCACATGGATCAGAGCCTTGTATAACTCAATGAAACTATGAGCCATGCTGTATAGGGCCACCCAAGACAGATGGGTCATGGTGGAGAGTTCTGACAAAATGTGGTCCACTGGAGAAGGGAATGGCAGACCACTTCAGTAGTCTTGCCTTGAGAACCCCATGAACAGTATGAAAAGGCAAAAAGATAGAACACTGAAAGATAAACTCTGCAGGTCGGTAGGTGCCCAATATGCCACTGGAGATCAGTGTAGAAATAACTGCAGAAAGAATGAAGAGACGGAACCAAAGCAAAAACAACACCCAGTTGTGGGTGTGACTGGTGATGGAAGCAGGGTCTGATGCTATAAAGAGCAATATTCCATAGGAACCTGGAATGTTAGGTCCATGAAATCAAGGCAAATTGGAAGTGGTCAAACAGATGACAAGAGTGAACATCGACATTTTAGGAAATCAGCGAACTGAAATGGACTGGAATGGGTGAATTTAACTCAGATGACCATTATATCTACTACTGTGGACAAGAATCCCTTAGAAGAAATGGAGTAGCCATCATAGTCAAAAAAAGAGTCCGCAATGTAGTACTTGGATCCAATCTCAAAAACGACACAATGATCTCTGTTCATTTCCAAGGCAAACCATTCAGTATCACGGTAATCCAAGTCTATGCCCCAACCAGTAATGCTGAAGAAGCTGAAGTTGAATGGTACTATGAAGACCTACAAGACATTCTAGAACTAACACCCAAAAAAGATGTCCTTTTCATTATAGGGGACTGGAATGCAAAAGTAGGAAGTCAAGAAACAATTGGAGTAACAGGCAAATTTGGCTTTGGAGTACAGAATGAAGTAGGACAAAAGCTAATAGAGTTTTGCCAAGAGAATGCACTGGTCATAGCAAACACCCTTTTCCAACAACACAAAAGAAGACTCTACACATGGACATCATCAGATGGTCAATACCGAAATCAGATTGATTATATTCTTTGCAGCCAAAGATGGAGAAGCTGTATACAGTCAGCAAAAACAAGACCAGGAGCTGACTGTGGCTCAGATCATGAACTCCTTATTGCCCAATTCAGACTTAAAGTGAAGAAACTAGGGAAAACCACTAGACCATTCAGGTATGACCTAAATCAAATCCCTAATGATTATACAGTGGAAGTGAGAAATAGATTTAAGGGACTATATCTGATAGACAGAGTGCCTGATGAACTATGGACGGAGGTTTGTGACACTGTACAGGAGACAGGGATCAAGACCATCCCCAAGAAAAAGAAATGCAGAAAAGCAAGATGTCTGTCTGAGGAGGCCTTACCAATAGCCATGAAAAGAAGAGAAGTGAAATGCAAAGGAGAAAAGGAAAAATATAGCTATTTGAATGTAGAGTTCCAAAGAATAGCAAGGAGAGATACGAAAGCCTTCCTCAGTGATCAGTGCAAAGAAATAGAGGAGAACAATAGAATGGGAAAGACTAGAGATCTCGTCAAGAAAATTAGAGCTACCAAGGGAACATTTCATGCAAAGATGGGCTCAATAAAGGACAGAAATGGTATGGACCTAACGGAAGCAGAAGATATTAAGAAGAGGTGGCAGGAATACAAAAAAGAACTGTACAAAAAAGATGTTCACGACCCAGATAATCACGATGGTGTGATCACTCACCTAGAGCCAGACATCCTGGAATGTGAAGTCAAGTGGGCCTTAGGAAGCATCACTACAAACAAAGCTAGTGGAGGTGATGGAATTCCAGTTGAGCTATTTCAAATCCAAAAAGATGATGCTGTGAAAGTTCTGCACTCAATATGCCAGCAAATTTGGAAAACTCAGCAGTGGCCACAGGACTGGAAAAGTTCAGTTTTCAGTCCAATCCCAAAGAAAGGCCATGCCAAAGAATGTTCAAACTACTGCACAATTGCCCTCGTCTCACACACTAGTAAAGTAATGCTCAAAATTCTCCAAGCCAGGCGCCAACAATACGAGAACCATGAATTTCCAGATGTTTAAGCTTGATTCAGAAAAGGCAGAGGAACCAGAGATCAAGTTGCCAACATCCGCTGGATCATCGAAAAAGCAAGAGAGTTCCAGAAAAACATCTGCTTTATTGACTATGCCAAAGCCTTTGACTGTGTGGATCACAATAAACTGTGGAAGATTCTGAAAGAGATGGGAATACCAGACAACCTGACCTGCCTCTTGAAAAATCTGTATGTAGGTCAGGAAGCAACAGTTAGAGCTGGGCATGGAATAACAGACTGGTTCCAAACAGGAAAAGGAGTACGTCAAGGCTGTATATTGTCACCCTGCTTATTTAACATTGTCACCCTGCTTATTTAACATGATGCAGAGTACATGATGAGAAACCTGGGCTGGAGGTAGCACAAGCTGGAATCAAGATTGTTGGGAGAAATGTCAATAACCTCAGATATGCAGATGACACCATCCTTATGGCAGAAAGTGAAGAACTAAAGAGAATCTTGATGAAAGTGAAAGAGGAGAGTGAAAAAGTTGGCTTAAAGCTCAACATTCAGAAAACAAAGATCATGGTATCCAGTCCCATCCATTCATGGCAAATAGATGGGGAAACAGTGGCAACAGCGGCAGACTTTATTTTTGGGGGCTCCAAAATCACTACAGATGGTGACTATAGCCATGAAATTAAAAGATGCTTACTCCTTGGAAGGAAAGTTATGACCAACCTAGACAGCATATTAAAAAGCAGAGATATTATCTTGCCAACAAAGGTCTATCTCATCAAGGCTATGGTTTTTCCAGAAGTCATGTATGGATGTGAGAGTTGGACTGTAAAGAAAGTTGAGTGCCGAAGAATTGATGCTTTTGAACTGTTGTGTTGGAGAAGATTCTTGAGAATCCCTTGGACTGCAGGGAGATACAACCAGTTCATCCTAAAGGAAATCAGTCCTGAATGTTCATTGGAAGGACTGATGCTGAAGCTGAAACTCCAGTATTTTGGCCACCTGACGCGAAGAGCTGACTCATTTGAAAAGACCCTGGTGCTAGGAAAGATTGAAGGCAGGAGGAGAAGGGGATGACAGAGGATGAGGTGGTTGGATGGCATCACCTACTCAATGGACATGAGTTTGAGTAAACTCTGGGAGTTGGTGATGGACGGGGAGGCCGGGTTTGCTGCAGTCCATGGGTTGCAAAGAGTAGGACACGACTGAGCGACTGAACTGAACTGACTGAAAACACAATGAGATGTATTAATTTGATTGTAAAGGTTTACATATACTTGTCAAGATTTACATGTACTTTCAGACTTTCACTTGTAGTTATATAAATACACATGTATATTTGAATATACATGATTTTTTTTTAAGTTAAATAGGTTCATATTAACAAATCATAATTTTCCTTTTTTCACTTTCCTTTTTTGGACTTCCCTGGTGGCTCAGATGGTAAAGCGTCTGCCTGCAATGCAGGAGACCCGTGTTCGATCCTTGGGTCAGGAAGATCCCCTGGAGAAGGAAATGGTAATCCACTCCAGTATTCTTGCCTGGAAAATCCCATGGATGGAGGAGCTTGGTAGGCTATAGTCCATGGGGTCACAAATAGTTGGACACGACTGAGCGACTTCACTTTTTTTCACTTAATTTATTGTGTTCATCCTTCTATTTATGTTGATATTTTTAGGTTATTTCCAATTTTTTTATATCACAAATACTGCTATAGTTTATATCCATATATATCTATAACTTTTCTTGCTTGTACAAGTATCTTCATAGGACAGAGTTTTAGAAAGCGACACTGCTAGGTCAGGATATTTTTGCATTCAAAATTTTGATAACTTATCAATAGAAATCTCAAGTTTATGTTACTGTACCTTCCTATCAACTGTTTGAAAGGGCCTCACACCTTTGTTCTTTTGGTCAATTTCATAGTTTGTGTTCAGTCAATATTATCAAGTTGTGTGGTAGTTCTTTATAAATGATATAAATTAATTGTGTGTTAATTTTTCCAGTTTTTATTTTGCCTTAATTTTATTTATGGTGCCTTTAATTATATAGAAATTTTTATTGAAAATAAACATGTCTAATATCACATTTACTAATTTTTTACTTTATAGCTTTCGTGATTTGGTCTCATGGCTAGAAAATCCTCCTTAACATCAGCAATAGAAGAATACTACATAGTATAATAGTACTTTTCATTTCATTTAAGTCTACCTGGTTTTTATTTTTGTAAATGGTATGAATTTGAGATCTTACCTAATTTTCAAATAGCCAACTTCTGAATAGTGTTTAGGAAATAAGCTCTCTTATCTCCATTGATTTGAAGTGTCACCTTTGTCATATACTGAGTTCACAAATAATCCAGGATCTTGGGGGCTCTGTTATATATCCTCGATAGAATTAGTTTTCTGTGCAGGTGTCATACTATCATACTGTTGTAATTGGATAGCATCACAATGTCTATTTTTTCTCTTACAGTGCAATTTTTCCCTTTTTTTTGTTCTATAAATTTTTATTGGCTATTTTCCTCTCATTTTCAGCAGTAACAGGTGGTGATATCCACAAAGTTTTCTGTTACTGATTCTTCACTGAATCTAGAGAAAGATTTATTGGCAGCCTAGACCAACCAGATTGTGAGCTCTGTAAGGACAGGAGCTAGGTTTTATTCCTTTCTGTCTGGCACGTTTAAAAGCACATAATAAATGTAAAATATGATAATTTATTTTAATTACCATGTTTACCCAGAAAATGGTTCTAGGTGGGTGTTCAATCAAAGGAAGAAACTTTGGGTTGCATTGTTTGTTGTAATATTAAAGAATATCTCCTTCACTACTGCTAAGAATATCAATAGATAGATAGGGTCTTATACTCTAGATCTGATGCTGTAATTATACTTTGATAGAAATCTCATCCATTTTTTTACAGCAAGCATTAAGTTATATTTGGAGTTAGGTAGAGGACAAATTAGTATTATGTGAATTGTAAAGATGAAAAGACTAAAACATAGGTAGTTATGAATGGCCTTTTGACATTAGTGGCAAAATTGAAATTGTCAGCCTTACACATGCATTTTGCCCTAGATAATAGAGTTTAGAAATGTAATTACAATTTATACATTTATGCTTCTTCTTCCCCTGCACCATCTAATTGATGCACACTGAAGGAATTGGCAAGTTGTCAACTGCTGATGGTAAAGCCTTTGCAGATCCTGAGGTACTCCGAAGACTGACATCCTCAGTAAGTTGTGCACTGGATGAAGCTGCCGCTGCACTGACACGGATGAGGGCGGAAAACAGTCACAATGCAGGACAAGTAGACACGTATGTGTTTAATGACTTCTGCTGAGTATTCAATTCTATATCTGATTTTCATTTCTAATGAAATTACTTACTCCAAAGGTTATAGTTGAAACTCTAAACTGACCACCTGAGTAATAATAAATGAAATGGGTTGCTAATGCAGTAATCTAGGTCCTTGCTACTCAAACATGGTGCTTGGAACTAGCAGCATCAGCATCACCTGAGAACTTATTAGAAATGTAGAATTTCGGACTTGGATCTACTGAATCAGAATCTACATTTTAACAAGAAACATGGGCTGTTTGTATGCACATTAAAGTTAGAGATTCACTGATTTTGTTATTCATTCTGCAGTAAAAATTTTATTTAGATTTTCATCTTCTATTACCTCTACTCACCTCACTATTACCGAGTAAAATTTTAAATTTAAAATAAATACATCTTTGGGAATCATTACATTAGTTTAAAAACTTGGGCATCTAATGCTTTATACAGTTTACTTAAAACTTAATATGACATGACAATATGTTAGGACATTTTGAAAGATAAAAATGACAGCTGTTTTCACATTTACTTACTGCTTTCTGGCTTGGTGCACATACATGAAAAATTAGTATGCAAATAAATGTTCAGATAATTTTTTTCTTAAAATATCAGCATTTTTCTTTGTATGACTAACTGTATATATTTAATACAATTCATTATCATAGGACCTTGAGTTTTTCTGTGTTGGTTTGTTTTCAGTCGCAGTCTGGCAGAAGCTTGTTCCGATGGGGATGTGAATGCTGTTCGTAAACTGCTAGATGAAGGCAGAAGTGTAAATGAACATACTGAAGAAGGAGAAAGCCTGCTGTGTTTGGCTTGTTCAGCTGGGTATTATGAATTAGCACAAGTAAGCAGAAGTAATCTCTAGTGATCAGAATTGTGGAAGGTTTTGATGTTTTATATATTTTTTATCATTAATGAAAAATCATCATTAGAGACCAAGGTCTTTCCTTTTTGGCAGTAGGTTAAATAGAAACTGATACATAATTAATTTTTGTTTTCTGTGCATGTACTTGGCATGGTCCATTTTTTCTGCCACTTACTCAAAAATAGTCCTAGTGAATGAGAGACACATAGGGAAAAAAAGGAAAAAAAAACACATGAGATAATATTAATAATAGTAAATTTTAAACTTGCTATTAGAAATAATATACAACTATAATGGAAAATGTTGATTTACTTTTATTCCATCTGGATTATCCCAATTCTTTTTAGTTTGATTTTTTTCTGTTAGATCAATATTGAGAAATAGCCATGTGTTTACCACTTAGCTTCTGTCTTATGAATAGGTTTGCTATTCTCTTGCTAGATAATCCTAAGCATAATACAATTTTTTTGACAGTAGCAGTTAAAATTTTATAATTGGATGGTTATGTGATTACCTATTTTACTTAAAGATTAATATGTAATGGTATTGTAAAATATAATGTCTAACCAGTGTTTTGAGCGTGAACACTAGCATATTTTCCCCAAAGGTTATTATTTTTATTTTTACTTGTCTCCATTCTAAAAGAGTATCTTCCCAGATTCAGTATAATAGTACCTAGAGTACTATTAATTGGAATAATTGACAGTTTCTCTCTGTGTGCCTATGTGTTTTAAAGGTATTGCTTGCTATGCATGCTAATGTTGAAGACAGAGGGAATAAAGGAGATATAACTCCCCTAATGGCAGCATCCAGTGGAGGTTATTTAGATATTGTGAAATTGTTACTTCTTCACGATGCAGATGTCAACTCACAGTCTGCAACAGGTATGTCGAAAATGATGTGTTCATTTGAGGATAATAAATTGATATGAATAACTATAACCTGAGAGATAAAAATTTGATTCCTAGGGACAGTTGGTTGTAAATATACAGAAAAATCGTAGCCATTGTTTAGAATCTCTGAGTAAAATATAGATTAATTTATCTTCAGAAGTCTTTGGAATGCTCTTACATTCTGTTTGATCAGTATTGACAGTTTTTCTGCTGGGGACAATTTCTTTGCCACAATGATATATGATGTTTAAAGAGGCAGATTTATGAACTGTATCTTTCACAATTCTTTGTCTCATTTAAATACCAACTACCTTGTGTATATTAACCTGAGAGTCAAAACCTTATAGTTTTTTATGTCAAGTGTACAGAATGCATTTGCTAATCAGGTATTTTCCTGACAACATGAAAACTACTCTAGTAAGGTTCTTTATAACTCTTGGTCATATGTCTTGAGTTGCAGTAAATATACATTTAGTGATGAGATTCTTTAATCTCAAGCAAGCACATGGTTTAAAAAACAGTTTCAATAATGAAAGCATATCAGTGTTCCATTAAGTGACATTTGAGTATATGTTAGCATACTTAAATAAATGTTAAATGCAACCTAATTTATTTTTAAATGACCATGACTTCTTAGAAGGGATTGTAGGTCACTTTGCTGACCACTTTGCCATAGTTGTAGTAAAATTAATATCCTTAGTGTCTGAGACTGTTAAACAGTTGAATTCTGAACAACTTTGGTTTTAAAATGATAGTTTTCTTGCTGAACCTTTAAAACAGTCTTCTTCAGTCTCATACTATTGGGTAGTTAAACCATTTCCCTACTCCCTTTAATAATAAAAGTCCTCAAAACAAATCAGGAAAGAAATAAGTGGCAGATCAAAGAATAATGACCTTTAAAATAAATTTTTATTTTGAAGGAGTTAACTTAAGCTGAGGGAGATTTACTTCTGTCTCTTTGGGTTCTCATAAATGTAGGCTAAACATATATTTCAGAAAGAAAATGTATCTAGAACAATGAATTGTCTTATGAATAAATGTATAAAGATAAAGAAGAGGTAAAAGAAAATTAAGAAATGAATACACATAGAAAATGTTAAGTGTTTCTGAGTTGTATAGTGTTGTAAGAAAAAGCAATACTTTGAGTGATGTATTAGAATATTTTATTTTAAAATATATTGAAGTAATTTTTCAAGATGACGGTCTTATTTTACAAGCTAAGGAAATATGAAGAGAGGTAAATTGGCCCATTTATAATAAACCTTTTAATTAGTAATAAAATTCAGATGATGCTTCTAACCAATACAATGAAAAACTTGAGATAATAAATCTAGTGGTTTCTGTAAGGTCATTGAAGTGATAGAACTAGAGCAATAGTATAGTAGGAATTGTATCAGTTTTATCATATTTTTAATTTCTTTTTGTTAGGCAACACTGCATTAACTTATGCCTGTGCTGGAGGATTTGTTGATATTGTGAAAGTGCTACTTAATGAAGGCGCAAATATAGAAGATCATAATGAAAATGGACATACCCCCTTAATGGAAGCAGCCAGTGCAGGTCATGTGGAAGTTGCAAGAGTTCTTCTAGATCATGGGGCAGGCATCAACACTCACTCTAATGAATTCAAAGAAAGTGCTCTTACACTTGCATGCTACAAAGGTATTCTATAAATGTATATATGTTTTATAGAGTTTTTTCATAGTAACTTTGAATATTTAAATATTTGGATACTGAGTATGAGTTAATTTTGTATTGCTTATGCTTTCCCTGTGCTATAAAATTATCTAGCTTCTAAGACATTATATAGAAAGTCCATTTTAGCCTGTATTTCCTATAGTATAGTTTCATAGTATATGTTTTCTTATTATTTTAATTCAAAATTTACTCAACTAGCTGTAAAGTCAACAAGAATTCTTAGCACAGACTTAGAGGGTTTCATTCTTTAATAACTTTTGTTTTATATGATTTTTCCAATCTTTATTTCAAAAATAATACACACTCAAATAATAAGTCACATGATATATAAATCCTAAAAAACAGAATAGTGTAAAGAAATTTTACAATAACATATAATGTTACCATCTAAATATTTAAAAAGCATATAAACAATATTTTAGTATAGTTACTTCCAGTGTGTTTTTTAGGTATATTTATAAACAAATGTATACACATTTGACTCTTAAAACATGGGTTTGAACTGCACAGGTTCACTTACATATGGATTTTTTTCAATAAGTATGTACTGTAGTACTAAACAGTTCAAAGCTGGTTGAATCCTCGGATATGGAACCATGGATACAGAGGGCCAACTGTGATGTGGATTTTTGACTGTACCCTAACCCTCCACATTGTCCACAGGTCAAAATGTATATATACATTTTAAAAACTAAATGGCCATACTCTAATACTACTTTATAGTCTGCTTATTTTATTTAGCAATACATCACGAACACTTCCCCATCTTAATAAGTATTTTTGTAGTACAACTTTTGATATTCACATGGTATTTCACTATTTTAATTAGGGGTAGATTTGGCTGCTTTCGTTACAAAACCTAAATTAATAGTGATTTGAACAAAAGAGAAGCTTATTCTCATTTATATAAAACAATTCTGGGAATTCTCTGACAGTCCAGTGGTTAGGACTCCATGCTTTCACTGCCGAATGCCAAGTTCGATCCCTGGTGGGAGAGCTAGGATCCTGCAAGCAGCGTGGATTAAAAAAAATTTAAAAAGTTACAAAAATAGGCTATCTAGAACTAAAAAGGCAGTTCCATTTTTATTAAGATATCAGCATTCTGGTTTTCTGCTCCACCATCCTAGTATGTGGTTTCTATTTTCAAGATTACCTATTATCTATGCTCAAAGATGGTAGCTAGGGCTCCAGCAATCCATATTCTAGGAAGGATGCAGAGGGTAAGGGCAAAATGAGGAATGCCTTCCAACTTAGTAAGCTACCTTTAAGGAGTCTTCCTGGAAGTTCTGCCTTGTAAGTCCCTCCTGCATCTCATTGGCTACACATAGCAGCAAGGGAGGCTGGAAAATGTAGTCTTTTAGTCAGGCATGTTGCCACTGAGATGAAATCAGGATGAAAATGAAAGAATGGATATTGGGTAGGGAATTAGCAGTCTCTGCCAAATACATCAAATGGATGCACCATAATTGCCTATTGTTGGACACTTGAATTGTTCCCAGTTTTTCACTATTATTAAAAACACTGTGATAACATCCTTGTGCAGACATCTTTGCCTAATCTCTGATTATTTCCTTAGGATAAATTCCTGGAAGTGGAATTGCTGGGTCAAAGGGTATGGACATTTTTAAGGCTTTTGATACATATTGCCAAATTGCCTTCTAGAAAGGTTGAACCAATTTACACTCCCACCAGCAGTGTTTGAGAGTGCCCTTTACCCCACCCTACACCCTCACCAACACTGGGTATTATCATTCTTTTTAATATTTGCCATTTTGATAGTAAAAAAAATGGTGTCTCATTTTAATTTGCATTTGTTTAGTAGGAAGGTTTAATATATTTTTCATCAGTTTAATATTCATTTTCATTTCTTTTTTTTGAATTGCCATTTCATGTCCTTCATCCATTTTTCTACTGGAGTGTTTGTCTTTTTCTTATTGACTATTAAGGCTTTTTATATACTAAATGTATCAAGAAGGTTGAAATTATTTTAAATGGAGTTTTCTGTGCCTGCTCATTGCCACAGTGAGTTTATGGTTATTATTTTAAAGCTTTTTTTCTGAAAAATATGATCCAAACATACTTTACTTGGCATTCTGTTTTATTTCAGTGTTTTGATTTATAGTTTATATAGATTAAATCAAAGTATAAGTATTACCATTTTATTGCTTTACCTAGCTTGAATTAATGTGCTTTGGACTAATTTGATCTTTAAAACCTAGATAAGACCTTGATGAGAGCCTGCTTACTATTTTGGATTGGCTTTGTAGAATTGTTGTTGATTTATTGAATGCAAAATAAGTTCTCTTATAAATTTTTGTATAGACATCTGAAAGAAAAATATTTCCCATTTTAATACTTATATATTAAATTGATAGTTCTTGAGAAATATAGTTTTAAAATTTGTTTTCTTCTTTTTTTAAGGCCATTTGGACATGGTTCGCTTTCTGCTTGATGCTGGTGCAGATCAAGAGCACAAAACAGATGAGATGCACACTGCCTTAATGGAGGCTTGCATGGTAATTTTAAATTGCACTTTAGATTATATGGGACGAAAGGGTCATATATGTATTTAAGCCTTTGAGAATTATTACTATTTTTTGGAAAAATTATTATGAGATGGTGAAGAATCTGAAAATTTTGTACATTTTTAGGAACTGAAAGGGATGTGTGCAGTGTTTAGCTTTTCATAGTAAATCTACTGATGTAGGAAATCATACAAAAGGCAAGCTTAGCTGTGTTATTTCCAGCACACTCATGTACTTTTATTTTCTTCCCAACTGTTTCATCATGGTAAAATACACATATAAATATAATTAAGAGGATTACCACCACCATACTGTTTTCCATGGCAGTATATCTTCTAGAGAAATGTCTATTCAAATCCTTTGTCATTCTTGAATTAGCTTGTTTTTGGTTGATGAGTATTAGAAGTTCTTTATATTGTCTGGATCTTAATTCCTTATCAGATATATGATAAATATTTTCTCTCATTTCATGGACTGCCCTTTTACTCTGTTCATAGTGTCCTTTTGTGCACAAAAGTTGTGCTTTTGTTGGTTTTTTTTTTTCATTTATTTTTATTAGTTGAAGGCTAATTACTTTTCATTATTTTTTTTTTCATGGTTTGTTTTTCAAAAGTCCATTTCATCTATTTTTGTTGTTGTTTCCTGTGCCTTTGATACCATATCCAAGAAGTCATTGCCAAATCCAGTTTCATGAAGCATTAGTCCTGTGTTTTCTTCTAAAAGTTTTATAGTTTTAGCTCTTTTATTTAGGTTTTTAATCCATTTTGAGTGAATTTTTGTATATGGTATTAGGTTAAGTGTTAAATTTCATGCTTATGCATGTGACTATCTGGTTTTCCCAGCATCGAAGTTAGAAAGAATGACTTTTCCCATTTGAATCATCTTGACACTCTTATCAAAAATTATTTGATTATACATGCAAGGTTTATTTCTAGTCTCTCTGTTCTGTTTCACTGGCCTGTATGTTTGTCTTTAAGTCAGAACCACAAAGCTGTAATTATTGTAGCTTTGTTTAAGTTTTGACATCAGGAAGTATGAGTCTTCCAGCTTTGTTTTTCTTTTTCAAGTTGGTTTTGGCTATTCAGGTTTCCTTTAAATTACGTATGAACTTAATGATGAGTCTTGTTTTTGGTTTCACTGATTTTTCTCTGTTTTTCTATTCTTTTTAAATTTTATTTATTTATTTTTGGCTGCACTGAGTTATTGCTGCACACAGGCAGTGTAGTAGTTGTTTTGAACTTCTTTTCTTCTATCTCGTATATCTGATTCAATTCTGGGTCAATTTTTATTATTTTACTTCTTGAGGTCTATCAGCTTTTCTTGTTTCTTGATATGTCTAATTGTTTTTTACTGTAAACCATATGCTGTAGATGATCCCTTTTCAAGGCTCTGGATTATCCTGTCCCTCTTTTAAGGCTGTTACATTCTGTTCTATCAGGTACTTAAATTACCAGTGAATCATCCTGATCATATTGAGGCTTAATTTATTGCAGCATTACTTTTACTCCTAGATCCTTAGCTCTTTGGTCCTAAAGATGTTCACTCTTTGTTTATGCTTTATTTCCTTGGGCCATGGTTTGGAAGATGCCTAAAGAGAAAAAGTTACAGTGAATGTAGCACTTATCTCATATGCTTCCTTCTTTCAGTGATTATAACTCTTAACCCTAGCTTGGTTGCTGTCCAGTGCCTCTAGTAGTTTTATCCCAGTTTTTATAGTTGTTTATGATAGGAGGGTAAGTCCAATCCCAGCCACTGCTCATGGCTAAGACTGAATTCTTAGAATAAAAAAAAAAATCTAATAATGATATTAGGCCTTTAAGAATGGATTTATTATTATTTTATTTATTTATTTATTTTTGGTTGCTCTGGGTCTTCAGTGCTGCACGGACTTTTTCTCTAGTTGAGGTGAGCAGGAGCTACTCTGTAGTTGCAGTGCGTGGGCTTCTCATTGTTGTGGCTTCTCTTGTTGCAGAACATGGGCTCTCAGGCACGCTGGCTTCAGTACTTGTGGCTCCTCAGCTCTAGAGCACAAGCTCAGTTGTTGTGGCACATGGACTTAGTTGCTCTGGCATGTGGGATCGTCCCAGACTAGGGATCGAACTCATGTCTCCTGCATTGGCAGGTGGATTCTTTACCACTGAGCCATCAAGGAAGCCCAAGAATTGATTATTCTTAGTACATTGTTAGATGTCCTGGGGAGGTGGGAGGAGGAATGGGGACTTAGTATTTAATGGGGACAGAGTTTTATGTTAGGAAATTGAAAAATTTGGGAGATAGATGATGATGAGAGTTGCATAACAATGTGAATGTATTTAGTGCTGCTGAATGGTACAGTAAAATATGGTCAAATTTTTTTTTTTTAAGCGTGGATTATTTTTTAATTTTATTTTTGTATTCTTTTTTCCTTTGTTAGAAATAATACTGTTCATTAATATTTAAAAAGTTCTTAGCACAGTTTCTCTGTTAAGGTCTATGCTCTAGATGTGTTAGCAGAATATACAAAGAATCTTCAAAAATTAAATTCATACAAAACAGTTTCTTGGGAACCTAAAGAAGCTGGGTGCAATAGTAGTTCCCAGATTTGTGGACACTCATAAACCCTTATTTTCTTTTAAATTAGGTGTATATTTCAGACACGAAATAACTCAATATAGTAATTTGGTAAAAATGTGTTTTATTTTAATGTGAAGTATTTGTTCACATTAAAGCTAAAGTGATTATAACTAACTTATTCAGTTAAGTATAATAAAACTCTAGATAGATACTGAAACCTAATATTTAAGGTTTTTTTCATTAGTTCTTCAGTAAAAGAGTTTCGCAACCTTATAAAACCTTATTTTTCTACTCTCTTTACTTATCATTAGAGATACTTGGGTCTTTTTTTAAAATAAAGAACAACATACCAGCTCTGTCTTCATTTGCCACAGGAGTTAAGACCCATAAAATTTTGAAGCAAAGAATTTGAAACTAAAGAAATGTATTTATGATGATAAAGGGGTAGAATGAATACCTCCATGAGAATATTTTGTTAATTGCCTGTCTATGCAGATGGGCTCATGGTAAAATTATTTACAAGTGAGTAATTTTTGCATCTTTGTAAAATTCTTTGCCTTATTAGAACAAGCTAATGATGAGAAAAAATATAGGATAGTATCAGTCCACAGGGATTTACCTTGGTGATATAATCCGAAGTGGTAATGACTTCACAGAATTTGTTGTTATTTTTCCCTCAGTCTTTGTTTCTTAAATAGATCTAACACAATTTCTACACTTAAACATGACCCTTAAGTTTGAGGCTATAGCTATATTTGACCCTGGCTGTAGTATAAATAGTAATTATTTTATTTTGAGTTACTGTTGACTATGGATTTAATAGTTTTTTGAACTTCAGAGAATGTAGAAATTAAAAATTACTTGAAATTGTAACTGTATGTACCAAGTCTGATTCTTGTGGAAATTTTGGGGCTTACTCTGAAGTAAGGTAAAATAATTTTAATGGACTTTTGATAAGACAGATTTAAAAACTTCTCAGATGGGTATGATAATATATATGCATCTAAGCTGCCTCTCCTTTTCTTCCCTCCTGTCTTTCCACAATCTGTAGCTTTTCTTCTCCCACTTAAAAAATATGAAAACAAAAATTCCTTTCTTCTTGTTTTACTTCTGAAAATCTGCAGGATGGACATGTAGAGGTAGCACGTTTGCTTTTGGATAGTGGTGCTCAAGTGAATATGCCTGCAGATTCATTCGAGTCGCCGTTAACGCTGGCTGCCTGTGGAGGACATGTTGAATTGGCAGCTCTACTTATTGAAAGGGGAGCAAATCTGGAAGAAGTTAATGATGAAGGATATACTCCTTTGATGGAAGCTGCTCGGGAGGGACATGAAGAGATGGTGGCACTACTCTTAGCACAAGGTAAAATAGTTCTACTTCTTTAATTAAAAAAATCAATTTCCTTTGAATTTTTGTGTCAGTATCCCTGAAGTTTATTACAACTAAGATATTGTTTGCATTGATGATAAAATAAGTATTCAACACCCTGGGTGGAACACCAGAAACAGAAAAAATAAGAGATAATTATCAGAAATCAGAACACTTTATTGTAAGTCTTTTGTAACTATAGTTTTATCTATATGCTTTCCCCAGGAGCAAATATAAATGCTCAGACAGAAGAAACCCAAGAAACAGCTCTGACGTTGGCTTGCTGTGGAGGTTTTTCTGAAGTTGCAGACTTCCTGATTAAGGCAGGGGCTGACATAGAACTCGGCTGCTCCACACCTCTGATGGAGGCTTCTCAGGAGGGACACCTGGAGTTGGTTAAATACTTACTGGCTGCTGGTATGTGGCTTTAAAAATGCCTTTTATGGAGAAGGAAATGGCAACCCACTCCAGTATTCTTGCCTGGGAAAGTCCATGGACAGAGGGGCCTGGCGGGCTGCAGTCCATGACTGAGCATGTGTGCACGAGGGTGGAGGGAGATGGGTTGGTAACAATAAACTGGTAGAACTAAAAAAAATAAAAATAAAGACTCCTTTTAGAGAAAGAATTTTATATTGCTTTTCATAACTTTAACAATTAACTCTTATTTTTTTCATTTCTACAAAGGCTGAAAAATAGCTCCACAATTTAACTCTCGTCTTAGGCTTTTAAATCTCCAAAAATGTCTTTCTTTTTTAAAAAAATTAAAAATAAAAAAAACAAGTTTTATAAAGTAGTTAATGTTTGCTTAGTGATGGTAAGACTTCCCATTGGCCTTCTCTTTCCATTGAATGATTTGTGGTTTCTGAAGGGGAGAAATTAGCTCCTTCTACAGTCTTTCAGTAAGAGAATATAGGGATGACATAGAGGTTTTACTTTGATAACCTCTGTAACATTTGATAATGTCATTTCTTAACATTTCTTACTTCTCAAAAAAAAAAAGAATGAATGAAAAAGTGGAAATTTTTTTTGGCAGAAATATTTGGTCTTTATATAAAATAATTTGTGCTTTATATATTATGAAGCAGTAGTAAGAAATCAGTGTTTTTACATATAGTTTTATATAGAGCAAGTTAAGAATATATGAAAAAATTGATCCAGGCAGATATAAGCCTTTATATTTCCTTTGAAAGTAATACAGATTTTTTTAATCCATGTCTAATAAATTGTTTAAAATTTGATGTATAAGGAAATTAATGTATAAAGGGAAATGAAATATTAGCAAAACTTTATTGATCCTTTTTGGGCTTTCACTGTTAATTTGATTATAACCAGCATCAATTTTTCTTTTGAATTATTATTAAAATAATTTATTAATCCAGATCATTAATGGTTTGAATAATTGTTTAGATTTTGAACCATTGCACAAACCAACCATACAAGCTGACCTCTTCCTTGGCTCAAAAATTATTATTTGCTATAGATAGTATATGTATGTATATTATTCAGTTACTGTTCTCTCATTATTTTCTGTAATGGTCTGTGTCCTATTCAAGAGTCTTTCTTCACCAGTCTTCATTCTTCCCACATCCCTCTAAGTAGTCATGGTACTGTTAAGGGAGTTTTAAAAAAAGGAATAAATAATGTTAACTAAGAAATCACTGGATACCAGACATTCTGCTCAGCTCATGTGTTATCTCTATTAATTACCACTGGCCACTGCACACACACACATCTTATAGATATAGAAACAATGTACAGTCATTGTGTAGATAGCTTCTCTAAGCAAATCAAGCTAATAAGTGACAGGGCCAATATTCACACTTAGAGCTCACAACACTGTCTTTTCTATCATGTCACCATTAATTCTCACATTTAGCTACTTTTGCTAATTTGAAGTGGGTTGTTTCTGAAACTGTCTTGTGGCTTGAGAATCACATTTTATGTAATCATAAAAAGTATTCATAAAATTGTCTCAGAAGAAACTAAAACTGCCAATATGATTTCTGAAAACTGATATTTTTTGTTTTAGTAGTTCTTTTATTTCTTAGAGTATATCTTACTGGGGGTATATAGATAGACTATTATAGTTTTTAGTTGTTTAGTGTAGTTTCTTTCTTTATGGCTAAAAGCATTTTTTCAAAGCATATTTAAAGGAAAATTAGGATTCTTAAAATATATTCTGATGTTTTCATACTTAGAGTTTATGAGTTTCACCAAATTATAAAATTAAATTATCTAATATAATTTTAAAATTCACAGAATAAATATGTAATTTTTTTTGCTTGCCAGGTGCTAATGTTCATGCTACAACAGCAACAGGAGACACGGCTTTAACCTACGCTTGTGAAAATGGACACACGGATGTTGCAGATGTTTTACTTCAAGCAGGGGCCGATTTAGTAAGAGATTTTTAATTTCACATATTTTTGTATGAATGTTAATTCCTTTATTTTTAACATTTAGAAAACACTAGTAAAGCAGATCAATAGTTTGCATGTTTTATATAAAATAACTTGAAAATCTGGCTACTTTGTTCTTAGCTGTTGCATTTATTAAATGTATTTGAAAATAATTTTTAAAAGGGCATACTGTTTTTTTCTAGGTAAAACCATTTATTTCTTTCTTCCTCTCACTCCAGTCCTATTTAACATTCCTGAACCTTTTTAACTGCCCTGTATGAGATATATAAATGCAATGATATGTTTATAGAATAGAATAACCTTTCAAATCACTAAGTACTTTTCTTTTGTTTTTCTAATTAGTTAGACATTTAAAATAGAGCTACTGTCATCTTCCTAACAACATTATTACACCATTTCATTCTTTTTCTATTCTTTTAATATCTTCTATTTTGGCTTTTTAAAGTTTCAAATTACATGGCACGTTCATAAGTGTAATAATCCTTACAACTATGGGAAATTGTATAATATCCACTTGAAGGTTTATACTTCTTGCTGAAATGTTTGCTTTTTGAGAGAGTATTTTAAACTGCTTTCTGGAGTTTCTTTTACAATTCCTTTATGTATTTTTAAAAAATCTATGTGAGGCATACATAGTTATAAATGTTGCAGGCAATCGAATTTACTAATTTCCCTTATATAGAGAAAACTTTCTAAGTATTGTCTTTTAATCCATTTCTTGTAACAGCAGTTCCTCCCAAAATCCCTCAGAACATTGTTGGAAAATAATTACTAACTAAAATAAGTATATAATGTAATTATGCTATTTGTTTATCATGATTTCTACTACTACTAAATATGGGAATGAACACTAGCATTCATTCTCATTCATGAAGTTCTGCCAGATAGAATTGCTAAGAGGTGTAATTTTTGTGTTTGAAAATTATGACAGGTATGTTAAATAGATCTTAATCTTCTGCCTTCCTTAAGAGTTGCTCTGGGTCATCTATAAAAATTAAGAATTGAAGTATTTAATCACTTGAAATAAATAGGATAGAGCATAAAAACTTAGATACTATAAGCAAATTTAATATTCTTATCCTCTGAATTCTTATAAAATTCATTGTTCTTCCATTTTTCCATAGCAAAGTCACTTCCTTAACTTGTTTGCTAGGAGTTCTTCTAAAAATGTTAAATAGGAAAAAGAAAAATTACCTGTTAAATGCAGTATAAAGTAAAGCAAAACTTACTGATTTTGACAGTTAAAAATTTGTTATGAAATATCTTTAAATGTCTTACAGTCTTCTGTAATTCATTCAGTTGCTTGTGATTAAAGTTCCTTAGAAGAATTTCATTCAACAAGCAGATAGATTTTCATTTGTCATATTGTTTTACATTCAAAATATAAGATTAAAAAAATGGCTTAGATAAATATTTATCTTAAGTACAGAGATTGTAATGCTGTTATTCTAACATAATTGTTTTCTATTTTGTAAACCATCTTGTATTCATATTTATATGTAATTATAATTAAATTATAATTTCCAGCTGTGTGTTCCATCATAATCTTTTCCTTATTGCTACATATTCTCTGTTTATAACTTATATATAATATTCCATCAAGTTGATGAGCCATCATCATTCACTTATTATTGAACTTTTACTTTTTATATTTCACCATTGTAAATTATTAGATCTAATAATTTCATATGCATAACTTTTTCCTTTTTTCTACTTTTGAATTATTTCATATATAGTTTTCCATTTAAAAAAATGTATTCCTGTTTCCTGCTTTTGCTGTCTGGGGAGAGATATTTCAATTTTAATATTATTTTCCTGATTGTAAAAAGCAATTCTTGTTCTTTATAGAAAGTGTGGAAAGTATGGAAAAGTATAGTAAGTTTGATATTTAAAACCTTTAAATATAATTTCAGGATTTACTATAAGCCAGAGGTGGGCAACAAACGATCTACTGAAAAACAAGAAGTGAATAAAGCAGGCAGATCAGTCCTTGAATCCTGAGGAAAAACTGACTGATAATTCTTGCTAACTGAACCTAAAAAGGCAGCATCTTTCTTGTCCTTCATTCTTTTCTGTCATCTCCTAGTATCTGTTTAGAACTGTGGATTGGAATTGGAAAAACTCTATACTCCCACTGCATGGAGTAGAGATGTTTAACATTTCTGGATCCCATAGATGTGTTCTCGATGTCTAGGTTTGGTAGTTCTTTAAGTTAAATAGTATTTTTTTTAGAATCTTCATTTTGCAGGTAACTATTTTTACCTTCAGTTTTAAATAAGAACTCACAGTTCAGTCTTTGAAACACAATCTGGACTAACCTCATGTTTTCTCAGATTTTTAGAGCTTAACTTTTGCCACAATTCAAAGCTTTGTTATTCTATGTTTTTTAAAGGAGCTTAAAAGCCGTTGTCTCCCATTCTTTAAAATATTCTGTACCAGAATCAGGATGGTAGTTATAGTGTTATAAAAATGTAATGCAACAATTTGAATTCCTTTTATTGTTTTCTGAGATGAAACTGAGAGTTTTTAAGGCTTTTCATTCTACTTGTGTAGGAGGTATACTTTGGAACTTAGTTTTAAAGGAAATCTAGACAGTTTCTTACTTAATGCTTTTTAAAAAATCTTCAGCCAGAACTGATGGTATACTTGAGCATTTTCAGGTAGATCCTCAAAATATGTGCATGTTCTCATTTGAATCTTAGTTATTTGAGATTTTGTTTTTTCTTGTTTTAAAAATATTTAAAATGAAAAAGTATTTATAGATATTTTTAGTAAAAGAAAAACCACTGAATGTCCATCATATTTAGAAGATTATGAATTGATATGTAACTTATCTAACTTTGTAATAATTACATAAATGTCAATAGTCCCATTATTAAAAACCTTTGAATGAGATTAGTAGTCTTAAGTAAGCCATTTAAAATGTTCCTTTTAGAAATCAAAAATTAAATGAAATTAAAAACTGTCCATTAATTGCAGAGTTTTTTAAAAATTCTCCCTATTAACATGCAGAATCATTTTAACTACTCAATAAGCAGAGAGCCTTTAACAAATCACCTAATCCATATCTTCCTGCTATTTGCACCTCTTGTTACCACTGTAATGGGAATCATTGTATATTGAAAGATAGTATTCCTTTATGTGCTTCCTTTCTCAGTATAGCATCTTTTATTGGGCCCAAATTTATTTTTAGTATTTGATATAATGACAGGTATAATATGAGGTAAATCCATTGTAAGAAAGTTTTTATTAAAAAGCATTAGCATTCTGTAATATATTTAAAATCTAAAAGGAATTTTTTAAAAAAAGAGAAGATACCTGCCTTTGAAAACTAATCTTGTTTCTCGGAAAAGAAATATACTATCAGTGTCCTTACAAATTTGCTACTCAATTACTTGGCCAAAAATAACCAATAAATACCATTTCAAAACTGAAGTTGAGGGACTTCCCTGGAGGTCCTGTGGTTAAGACCATGCTTCCACTGCAGGGAGCATACACGGACAGGTTTCGTTCCTGATTGGGGAACTAAGATCCCGCAGCTGTGCTGCCAAAAATTAAAAAGTAAAAATAAAATCAACATCTACAGTATTAGAAAAACAAAAACTGAAGTTGATTCAGTTCCATAGTCTTTGAGTCGCTATCCTGGTGTCCTGTATAATTATTACTCTAGGCCTTTCTCCATATTTACTGGTTTTTAGACCAGAAGACATGGTTTTAATGTTTCATTCTTGTTTGTATCTTGATAGCTGACTTCAGCTAAAGCACTTACATGGCTTGATTTCTTTTACCACAGTCCTTTAGCTCCCTGTTCACTATTACTTTTTTTTTTTTCCACTATTACTTTTATGTTCAAGATGGAGAATTTGCATGAACTATTCAACAGTATAATTTGGATTGTAAAGCACTACTCTGCTTCTTTCTCTTTTTTTGGCTTGCTTGCTTTTAATCTTGACTTACTTTGTTATCTTTGTTTTCCTGGCTTCCATGTCCAACTATTTTATTGTTATAGAGTTGCTCCATGTCTATGAAAGATGACTACATCAGGTCAGAGTTTACAAAGGCCCTAATGATAGTATGTTTAGGTGGCAGCACTGTGTTGGTTAACATGTCAGCATTGTTTTGTTTTCCTGTATTTAAGTGAGAGAGAGAGATTTAAATATATAGTTTTTGTTGTGTTTTATTTAAAAATTTTTTTAATTCCAGGTTTATTAAGATATATTTGACATACAGCATTATACAAATTTAAGTTGGGATTATCATAATAAATTACTGAGCATTTATCATCTCATATACTGTGTGTGCTAAGTCACTTCAGTTGTGTCCAACTCTTTGCGACCCTATGGACCATAGCACACCAGGTTTCTCTGTCCATGGGATTCTCAGGCTAGAATACTAGAGTGGGTTGCCATGCCCTTCTCCATCTCATGTAGACACAAAGTTAAAGAAATAGAAAAAAAAATTATTTCTTGTTACGAGATCTATTAGGATTTGCTCTCTTAACAGCTTTAATATATAACATACAGTGTGAATTATATTTACCATATTGTATAATACATTCCCAGTACTTACTTATAAGTTGAAGTCAGTACAGAGTTCCATTGATCTTGGTGGTGGTTTTCAAATCATTTGTGAAGATGGTGGAATCTTTCTGTTTTCATCATGGCATGTTAATTTCAACACTAAAATATTGATACATTTGTTAACATAAAAGAAATACCTGTCATCTACAGAATTTCCTTCATGCAGCAAAGCTAAATTTGGAAAGGGAGAGTGATATATAAATTAGTATTTCTTCTGTGTCTCCAGCTCCTTGGCCTTTCATTTTAAAAGAGGAACTCAAGTAGTATTTCCCACAATAAACAACTAACATAGATATCAGAGAAGGTAAATACATTCTAGTTGTATTCATATAAAGATTTTTTATGATCTATTTTAGCATGTTACAGGCCTTCATTGCTATTTGAAAGTAAATCAGCTAAAAGGTAGAAGTACCTGCAGAAAGCACCCTGTAATCCTACATCTGAATGGAGAGCTAATGAGTGACAAAGACTACACTTAGGTTATTTAGAAAGAACTCTACATTAGAGATGCTACTGAACATTAGACAAGACCTAAATTTTCATTATAGCCATCAAACCACTGATCTTTAAGTAAATAGTTGCCTCAGTAATTTCATCTGTAAAATGGAATGTAGTATTATTTTCTGGACTATTTTACCCAAGTCATGTAAATATTCTTTCTTTGGTTCTGCTGAATGTGCTAGCAAATCACTGAGACTCCCTAGGCTTTTTTTCTTTTTTTTCTCCTCTTCTCCCCCTTTTCCTTTTTTTTATGAGGGGTTTGGACCAGAAGATCTTTAATGGTGTGTGTTAAGAAATTTAATTTTATGTTTTTTAAAGAACAAGTTAAGCAGCTACTTGTATGGAGGTATTGAATGGACTAGATGAGTGCTTAGCCCAAGAATGTGTAAAGTGCTATGGGATTCTTGAAGAAAATGAAATTTTAGTTGTGACTCATCATTAATAGCAGTGATGTGTTACACAAATGATTCTATCTCTTGAAATCTGTGTGTATATTAAATGTATTACTTAATTTTGGATGGTATTTATAATTAATAATTAGCAGATTTAGCTTATTATAAAATATTTTAATAGATAAAAGTTACCAATCCCCAGAAAATACAGTAACTCAGCAAGGCCACCCCAGTAAAGATTATTTGGCAATACAATGCTAAATCATTATGTCTTCCACCGTATCTTTTTACTATCAATATTTTTTCCTATTTAAATACTGTCAAAGAAGTAGGAAGAGTTTCCTTGACATGAATTTTTAAGTGAATTGTTTCCTTAAGAATAAAATCTCTCCAGTTATCTTTGGAATTGTTCAATTAAGAATTTATTCTTCTTTTCCTTCAGTTAAATTTTATTTCAAGTAGCAGAATAAACTTTTGTTATTTCCTCTTCTCATCTTTATATGGCTTCAAACTTTTCAAAATTTCTTTAAGATGGTTTTTTCAGCTTTGGCTTTCAAGTATACACAGATAATATTCAGTGGCTAGGAATTTAGAAATACTGTTTTGCTTCAAGATGTTCACCATCTTGAAAGTAAGGGTGGAAGACAAGTTTTTCCAGGGATGAAATAGGACATGGTTTCTTTCTTTATGTTCATAATCTGCTGTAGGTGCAGTGTCAAAGAAAATAAGTAGAACCAACCTAAAGAAGTATAGTAGGTACACAGTGTTGCTAATTCTGCATCTTTGCCATATTGAATAATAGTTGTCCTATGCAAATCAGTTGTAGTTTTTCTTATTTTTTAAATAGGTAATGCCTTTACATGGTTCAAAATTCGTAAAGTTTTAAAGTGTCCCATGGGCACCCAGTTTTCCTCTCTATTGGCAATCAGTGTTGTTCTTTCCTTCTATTCTTCTGGAGATATTTTATATAGATATGATGAAAAGTCACATATTGAAAGAAATACATACTCTAATGCTTAGTGCTTTGTATAATTCCTTACTTAAATAGAATTTTGGTTTTTACTATACTGATTTTCTCTGTAGAGTTGATCATAGCTTTTAAGATTTATTATTTTTAACATTGGAATAAAAATTGAAGCACTTTTGCACTGAGTAAATTGGGCCCCTTGAATATATTGTGGTGATCTGTCACTGATTTTCCTCCCTAACCATAGAAAGTAAGCTCTCTGACCTCTGTTGGCTTTTCTTAGACTGTATTCTACCAGCCAAATGAACTGTGAGGGAGGTTTTCCTAAAATAGTTGAACTAATGGAAACTGGGTATTTTGAATGTGGATATATTGGCACCCTCTGGTTCTTACTTCTGGAAGTTAAGATTTGATATGGACTTATCTTAAAAGACAAAAATTTTGAAAGATCAGTTTGTTATCTATATTAAATCTTAAAAAATAGAAATCTTCATAAAAAAATTTTTTTTAACTTAAGCAGTATGTTGTGTGTCTTTCTAGATATTTCTGTACACCCAAGCATGTATATATCCTGTGTTTGTGGGCTGTATCTCTTTTTTATATGAATAGATTTGTTATCACATATACTGTTCATCTATAGGGATAAATTCCTAGAATTGCTGGTTATCAGAGGGTCCACATCTAGAAATGTGATAGCTGCTGCTAAATTGTTCAAAAATGCTGAACCAATCTGCACTTCAGTTAGCAATCGAGGTCTCCTGATTCTTAATTCTCATTAAAATGAGTTACATATCTTCTGTCATCCTTCCTTCCTTTTTTTACAATTTAATTTTCTAATCTCTGATCATAGCCCCCATATTTCTTTTATCTTAAAAAATCACAGTATTCCAAGTAGCCCTATTAGCTGCTCATTAATTGCTCCCAAAGTTTTGGTGAGCTATATAAAACACAGATATAAAGTTACTTCTTGAAGAAGTATTCAGACATCATGTACAAATGCAAATTTTGAAATGTTTTGTTACTTTCTTTTTAAAAAACTGATTTTTAAAAAATCTAATATTTAGATAATATTAACTCTGTTCTGAAGAAGAGATTGTGTCTTACATCACAGAATTTTCATGAGTTATTTTATTTTTACATTGTTATGATTTTACAACATTTATGTTCTATTTTATGACCCTATTTCTCAAATTTGTTTAATTGTATATTTAGGTGGATTCAGTGTTTACCTTACTAGTCTTTCATGTTATATAGATTCTGAAATCCTGATTTCCTGAACTTGACTCAAGTTTTGGCTGGCTGATATTGGTATTTTGTTTTGAATTTACTCTCCTCCACCAAAAAGGAGTTTACAGATGCTTGCATTTTTAAGACTACTGTTTGTTGTATTTATAAATGAACGTGTGTGTGTGTGCATGCTCAGTCACTAAGTTGTGTCTGACTCTTTGTGACCCCATGGATTATTGCTCACCAGGCTTCTCTGTCCATGGAATTTCCCAGGCAAAAGTACTAGAGTGGGCTGCCATTTCCTCCTCCAGGGAATCTCTTCCCAATCCAGGGTTCAAACTCGCGTCTTGTGTGTCTCCTGCATTGGCAGTGGATTCTTTACCACTGAGCCGCCAGGTAGCTATATATAGAATTATTGAATCACTGGTTTTTTTCCTCTCAAAATTCTAAGCCCTCTGTTCTATTATCTTCTGGCACTAAATATTGCAAAAGCCTGCTAGAATATTCCCCAGTGTATGTAAGTGTGTGTAAGTGACTTCCTTTCTGCCTGGATTATCATAAGATTCTTACATTATATTAAACCTTTATGATTTCCCCAGGATGTATCCTAGTGTATATTATTTTTTAATAGTTTTTCCTGGAAAACCGTGAATGCTTTCTATTTGAAGATTTTAGTTCATCCTCTTTCCTTTCTCCTTTTCTTTTTTTCTCTTCCTTATCATCCTTCTCCAGTTTTCTTCTAGTACAACCTTGAACACTTCTTTTTCTATTCTTTTTTCTCCTGGGACATTTATTATCCATATGTTGAATCTCCCTTATTTGTATTATCTTTATGTCTGATTCTTTTCACTTCTTTTTTTTCCCCTCTGTATTCTTTCTTAATAGGGACCATCCATCAGGGCCCTATTTTCTCTGTAAAGTTGTTGCTGCTTCTAATGTGATTTTCATGGTTTCCTCACTACTTTGTATCTTCTGCTCTTCCAACTCACTTTTAAATTTCCTCTTGCTGTTATATCACTTTGTTTCACTATTTAAAGCATTTGTATTCCCTTTAATTTTTTGAAAGTATAAGGGAATATTTGGCTTAAATTTTCTTTCTGTTTTTATAGAAACTTCTTAATATGTTCTGTGTTGGATACTTTGTGCTTATCTATTCATATTTGAATGGGACTTGTTTTTGTTGAAACTCATATGGGGATGAGAAAGGAAGAACAAGTGAGCTTTAATAGTCAACTTCTTCATATCATATAGTTGTCTCAGAATATTTTCTCACTAAATCTTTGCCATAAGAGGTTGCACCTTCTTAGGTAAGCATATCTTCCTGGGTAGGAGGTAAGAGTAACTTAGAGTGAAGATTTCTCTAGGCCACATTTCTTTTATTTGGAGATATAGTTGACCCTGGTCGGTGATGGCAGTGCTCCTTGCTGTTTCTTCAGCTATCTTCCTGTCTCATCTGCAAGAACTTTCTCCCTGTCTGGAGTCTAGATCTAGAGAAAATATAGATATTCCATCTCTCAGGTTCTTTCAAGTCTCCTGTTTTAGTTGAAGTGTGAGCACTAACTGCATTTATAATGGGAAGAGGAGGTACTACAGAACTATTTAATCATCTTACAATATTGTCCCTACTCTTTCTCTCAGTTTCTGATATTCACAGATCTTTCAATTTAATTATTTTCCTTGGTTAGATATTAAGATACTGCTCTTTTTTTCCTGTGGTTTCAGTTGTATTTGGAGACAAAGGCATGAGTTCTAAACATTTAGCAGAATTATGTCTGCATATGTTAAGGTTTATGTTGAAATTATATTGGTAGAGACCATATTATCATGCTCTTAAAGAAATCATACTCTGTTCATGAGATTATGGTCTCTACAGATGGTAATCTTTTTAGTTGAAGATCCTGAGTTAACAAAGCCCAGCACCTGAAGTACCAGTCACAAGGTCTTCATGGCCAAATGTGATTTTCATTTTTGGAATAAGATCCGTGAGTTCTTCTTTTTCCTTTCACAGGACAAGCAGGAGGACATGAAGACTATTTTGGAGGGCATAGATCCGGCCAAGCATCAGGTGAGGGTGGCCTTTGATGCTTGTAAGCTACTACATAAAGAATAGATGATGTAGGTAACCAGAACTCTGGATATCTGAATTCCAGCCAAGAAGTTCCAGGACCCTGCTGGGTGACAAAGGAAATACTCTTCGATTGAAAAAGATTATGAAGTTCCAATAAAAAGATTTATATTACTAGTAGTTTGCTTCCTTAGTATTCTTTTATGTGGTATTCCTTAAAAACCTCTTAGGTGAAAATAGTTTTTCCTATTCAGATAGTTCTTTTGCATTCTCCTTTATGGAGAGAGTTAAGATACCCCTCAGTCATAAAGCCCTTTGTATTCAACTTTGTTCAACAAAAGTCTGAAACTCAGATTTAGAGTGATACAGTGGATTATTTGTTATATAATCCTCAAACAACAACAAGAAAAAATAGTGACACATTAACTAGCTGATGCCCTAATTTCTGTAAAATTAAAATTTTCTTCTTAATAGCCTCTCATGTAACCTCATTCTAAAATTGTTGTTTATAAACAAACATTTCTTTTCTTTTGAAAAAAAAAATGTGTGGAATTTTTGCCCTAATGGTTTTAAAAGTCAAGCAAATTTAATAACCATTATAATTCAGGGAGATTTGTTTATACTCAGGAGTAGTGCTTAATTTTTAAATTAAGAATAAGTTGTGATTGCATCACAATTTAGGCCATCTAAAATAAAATTTTCAGTATCAAGCCACTTTTAATCATAATGCTTATTAAGGATCACCTTTATTGGCTTTGGAACAAGAAGTTGTTATATAGTCATTCTATTTGGAGTAAAGTAAATAAATTTCTTTCACAAAATATTACGTGAAAATGTAAACTTTTGCTCAGTTTATGTAGTAACTCTGGCTCCTGTCAAGAATGTAAAACTGAGTGTTAGTTCACATAAAGTTATTTCTTTCTCCCTGTATTTGTTAAAGGAGATGTGATTATAAATATATCTCTAGCTATAAGTCTTAAGACTTTGGATTTTCATTATTATTATTTATTGGAGGATAATTTTTAAAATTAGGTTTGCAGTCCTCCTTTTAGAGGTTCAGATTCAACAGATCTGAAATGGGGAGTCTGCACTTTAGATGATATACCAGGAGATTCTCATAAGTCCTTTATATTCCATACTTTGAGACACTGCTGTCTGTATTGTAGAGACTCTGCTGTCTATACTGTAGAGTCTGTAGATTATTCTGCATCATTGTTGAGTTTTGTTCTCATCTTTGCTTTATCATCATCCTTCCTCCATCCAAACTGAATGAACTTGGTTTTGGTCTTTGTTACTTGTTTTTAGAAACTGAGCTAAATACAAACCCCCAATATGGTGCCTCTTAATCTTTCTCCATCTCAGTTCTATTGAGGGATGTGAATCTGATCAGTAACAAATTGCTAAGGTAATGATTAACATACAGAGTAGTGGGTTGGAAGAGCATATTCACTAAGAGAGATGTAAGAAGCCGTTAGTACGTACATAGTATAAAACAAGTTTCCCTCTCCTCCCCCTGATTCTGGTCCTTACCCCAAGACATTGCCCTCCTTCAACTCCAAGAAGCACTGCCTCTGTGATATAGTGGCAATCTTCAACAAATACCTTGGGTGCCCCGGACTGTGGTTTTAAAGGAAATTGACTTATTTTAAAGAAAAAAAACCTTAATCTAAATTGTTTGTTATCTAAAGCCAAGTAGAAAAAACTTATACTTTTTTTCTCATAGTATTTATGCATCAGAACCAGAACTTTGCAGTACATTTTTTATGAACAAAAGTATAGCAGACTTGTAAGTTCTAATTATCAATATATTTTAACTATTAGTGATTAGTTTACCTTAATAAACTAAATAGGACCTCCCAGTTTTTAAATAACTTTTCATTAAGGAATAACATATACATATTTTAAGATTTTACTACTTAAAGCTGGAAAGCTTTTATCAATTTTTTCTTGATCTCTAAACTATCTGTGCAATACACAAAACTCCTTATAATTTTTTTTAAAAGGCCAAGTTCTTTCCTTCTAGTTCATTGTATATTGAATGAATCCTGTCTCAAATTTGTTTAAATACAAGTAACAAATAACTTCCCTTCCAGAGGGTAAAGTCTCTTAATATACTTTGAAACCTCTCTGTTCTGTCAAGTACATAGATACAGTAAATAAAATATGGGAGAGAAACAAACTAAACTAAAAATATGTAGCTATACTCAGAAACAAGGTTAAAGAACTTTGTGGCCTAAAAATGGACTCTGGATCTACAGTTGAAGCTATAGGCTCAAGGAGAACTAACCTAAAAAGTTGGGCACTGGGGGCTTGAATTTCAACTTCTTTAAGGGAATAAGAACTGAATGTATCTCACATAGAGCAGGCCAATAGATTTAGTCTACTTGATTGAAGCATGAAACTGGTACCTTATTATTACCCAGCCTATGAAGCAGGGTGGAAAAAAACTCAAAGCAACTGCCCAGGATTACCATTAAAAATTAGCAGATGTTCTTCATAGAGGGAAGATGCAAAGACAGCAGTGTAGCTGAGAACTTGGAGGACATAATTATTTGATATAGTAAGAAGAAAGAAGAACAGAAATAACTTCATGGGATAAGAAGCTTAAGTTGCCAGGTAAAGGTCTACTTCTGAAACGGACCAGACTAAGGTAACTTTCAGACCATCTGATGAGAAGGGGTAGGTTTATAAATGGAAATAAAAGAAAAAAAAACAACTCCCATGTAAAATGAACTTTTTCAAATAAGAAAAATTATAAAGCTCAGGAGCAAATCTACATCAAGAGAGATAGTCAAAATGCAAGCAGACAGACAGCAAACTGGGAGAATATAGGCCCAATAAAATTGAATAAAAGACTTTAATCAGAGATTTTAAACATGCTTAAACTAGAACAATAGCCATAAAATAATGAGAGGCAGTGAAACAGGAGCTGATAATTATGAATTAAGGTCAAGTAGACATGAAATACTTAAACTTTCAGGTAAAAAAAATTGTGGAAACAAAAATGTATAAGACAAACAGTATGTTGGACAGTTGAATAAGGAATTAATGAATCAAATGATAAATAAATATAATACAGCACAAAAATAAAGAGATGGAAAATATAAAAGAGAAATTGAGAGAAAGGAAATAGACTCTACCATATATATATTTGAAGTTGCTGAAGGAGAAAATAGAAATAGCAAGCAAAGGCAGTGCTTGAAGAGATAATGATGGAGAATTTTCTAGAATTGAAACCTGACATGAGTCTTTGAAAAAAATTACTAAGAAATGCTTGAAGAGATTGATGGAGAATTTTCTAGAACTGAAGACTGACGGGAATCCTTGGTTAAAAAAAATCACTAAGAAGGACAAATGAAACTGTAGAATTTTAAGGATAAAGAAAAAAAATCTTAAAAGCTATTAAAGGAAAAATGAATTATTCTCGAAGAACAGTTACATTTTTGGCAATAGATCCTCATCAACAATAATAATTACAAAAAACAGCAGAGGATAATATCCTCAAAATATCAGAAGATAATAACATGATACAGAATTCTGTACTCTGCTAGCATTCCAAAGAAGAAGACATACTTATATTTTCAGATGTAGATATTTTCAGATCAACAAAGAATAAAAGAGTTTACCACCTCAGACCCTTGCCAAAAGAACTACTAAAATACATGCACATCAGTAAGAAGGAAAAAGAACCCCGGAGGAAGGTGTGGGATGCAAGAAACCTTGGTAAGCACAGAAGCTGGTAAACTATAAATACAAATTTGTGAGTATAAAACCTAAATTTTTATGCTTAAAAACAAAGTAGTGCTAAAATCTAGACAGAAATAGTATGTAATTCAGCAGGATATGTTAGAAAGTTCAAAAACCATGTTAGAATTCTTGTGTTGTTCAGGACAGAATAATCAGGTACTGAATAAAGAATCTTTTTTTTTTTTCTAAGAAAAATATATTATTAATCAGAACAAATACAAACCTGTTCAACTCATTTGTTAAAAGGGCAGAGAATTTTGAATTAGATTCAAAATCAAAATCTAGCGAGTTCTGTTTTCAGGGGAAAGAACTAAAGCAAAATAACAGGGAAAGATTGACAAGATAATGGAAAACGTTATGTAAGACAATATTAATATCAAAATGGAATTTTAAGCCAAAATTATTCTTAGAGATAAATAAATGCTTCTCCCATTAGTATAATAATCAGTCACTTATCAGTATCTAACATCTACCCTCCAATTAAAATAGAAAAGTACAGTTACAAGAAAATTAGTTCTACATTTCTACTCATAGGATTTTTTTCCCACACTTCTCCATGAAACTGACAGATAAAACAATTGCTAAGAATAGAAAAATCAAGTTTGTTCTTAAAGAGAGCTATAATTTTGTTTCCAATAAATATGGAATATATTATTTTCCAATACATTGAATATTCATAAAAATGATACATGATAGGCCACAAAAAAAGTTTTTAAAACAAACTTTTTCATCCTATGAACTACATTCTCTGATCTTTTGTAGTTTTAAAATTACAAATTGACAATAAAACTTTTTTTAAAAAATCCCGTACACTTAGAAAATGAGGAAAAATACTTTTACATGATTCATGAGTTTAAAAGGCAATCACAGTAAAAACTACAAATGAGTTGTTATCACTAAAACTACACATTAAAACTTGGGAGAGAGGATACAGCTAAAGTGGACCCTAGAAGGAAAATTGTGTGTGTGTGTGTGTGTGTGTCTGTAATGAAAGGAAGTGAAACTACTCAAAGAACAACAACACAAAGAAGGAAGGACATAAGGTTAAAAAAAAAAGTTAATATTGAGTAGTAAACAAAGAGTTTAAAAAATAGGGGTAAACAGCAAAATAAAAGATGATTTTTAAAAAATTCTTAAATAGATAAAATAAGACCAGCTTTTTTCAAAGGGGCAAAAGGCACAGATCCATGGTATAAACTTAAATAGAGTTTTAACTTTGATATAGTAGAGAACTCCCATTTATAGGGCAGTATGAACAATCAGTTTGAATACTTAGATGAAGTAAATGAACATTGATTTTTTCTGTAAATTGTCAAAAATGATTCCAGGAAATTCCCTGGTGATCCACTGGTTAGGACTCTGCACTTTAACTGCTGAGTTCCCAGGTTCAGTCCTTGGTTGATGAACTAGGATCGCGCAAGCTGCATTGTGCAGCGCAAAAAAAGGAAGTTCTAGAATCACATACCTCAATAAAACAATAACTATTTTACAAATTGAGTCAATAGTTCAAAACCACTCATCTCCTAAAAGGGTAAGAGCATCCCAGAAGGATTTACTGGTGAGCTTTACCAAATGTTCAAAGAATAGATAATCCCTTAATTTTTCTAGTTATTCTTCAAAAAAGAGAAAAGTTAAACTGCACAATACCTAACTTTGTAGCCTTGAAAAGTAATTTTGTATATTTATGCAGGGAAAAATCATGATTTTTTTCCTAAAATTTTATTGATACTGAACAAATATTGGCTGAAATAATAAACCCAACATTCATAAGTGAATAGTAGTACTACTCATTAAGTAGCCAGCAGACCTTCTAACAACATGGGGATTAGGGATGCCCACCTGTGTAGTGGAAAATTTGCTTGTAACTTTACCCATGTTGTTCTGGGTTCTGCATCCCTGTGATCAACCAACCACAGATCATGTAGTGTGTGTTCAACCAACCACAGATCATGTAGTGTAATACTTAGTTATCAACATATAAATGGACCCACACAGTTCAAGCCCCATGTTATTCAAGGGTCAGCTTTACAAACAAATTTGATTCCTATCCTAAAAGAAGGACTTAGTGATCAGATATTTTGGGTCAAGTGATATATGTTGTGGGATATACATTTTTAATTTTAGGACAAGAAATGTAAATCCAGTGTAAAATTGCAGCATTGTCTTATCAGCTGTTTCCTTAAACATAATTGTTCAAAACCAAAGGAATGAATGTATATTTATAGGGAGGAAAATAGGAAGCTTTTAACACCTTTTATTTCCAAAATTTTATTAGTATGTTGAATTTTGAAATTTCAAAATTGAGGTGAGGCTCTTGGGATTATACTCTTTGATTTCTTATTTTTAACAGCTATGGGAATATTTTAAATATACAGAATTAACAGTTAATTAAAAGTTTGTTCTAAACAGGGCTTTCAGAATCTTTTGTCTTTGCCACTATTCATGGGATCTAGTTGCATTGATGGGTGTCACTGCCAGGCTTAAGAGATAAGAAAGCCAAAAAAAAAAAAAAGGAAAAATGACATTAGTGTTGCCCACCCATGATCTAGTAATAATGTATCATCTGATGTAGATAATCAATTTCTTAATCTAATTTTAGCTACTACTTTTAATTTATTGTTAACTTCTCTTTCTCTTATTTACCTAGTAGAAAATTTAAACTTCAACCTTCATTTCTATGAGAGGGAAGATTTGAGAGGTCAGTTATGCTTAGGTACCTTCTTGGTAAACAGTATTCAAGTACTTAATTGTTTTAGATATTAGGTATATAATGGTAATCAGAAATGGACATGATTGCTGTTCTTATGAAGCTTGCATTTTAGTGGTGGACATGTTACCCAAATAGTTACACAAACTAATATGTGTTTGGAACTTATGAAGGAGCAATTCATAGAACTCTTTATAAGTTGATAGTAGGAAAATTGATCTAGTCAAGAAGGTTCAGGATGATCTTCTTTGAGGAACTGACACTTGAAACAAGGATGAAAAGGAGCTAACAAAGAAGTGTTACAGGGAAGAGATAGCAGCTTAAGGAAAAGGGCCCTGAGACAGAGGGTAAATAGCAGTTGCTAAAGGAGCAATTTCTTTTCCAATGTTTAGCTGATAGAATTCCAGTGTATAGTGTATTGACATGACTTTCTGTGTCTTTCTGAGTATGCTCTTCATGATGTGTATTCTGTTTTGTTTGAAGTTAATGGCCAGAATATTACATTTATCTACATTTGAATTTAAGTTCAAAATCCATTCTAAAACCACATTATTTTGGCATTGTCTATAGTTATTCATTCTTCGTGTGTGTGTGTGTGTGTGTGTGTGTGTGTGTGTGTGTGTGTTAGTCGCTCAGTCATGTCCAGCTCTTTGCAACACTGTGGACTGCAGCCCTCCAGGCTCCTCTGTCCATGGGCCCTTAGAGTTAATAAAGAATGGTTGGAAGCTGTTTTATCATTCATTCTTCTTGCTGGTAAACTTCCTAGGAAGAACACTATCTTTCTGCTATTGTAAGACTGCTTCTTTTGCCTTGACTGTTCAAGCATTTAATTTTACTCTTAAAAATTCTGCTCATTTGTGTTTTTCTTTTTCCTTTTCCCTTTACTCCTGAAATACCACAGTGTTTTTCTTCAGACTGGTTTCTCACCTTTGATAGAGCTCTTACTGGCTTCTGATATGTTGTGATCCTCATAATCACCTTGTAAAATGAAGGCTGCTTTTTCAGAGTTCAGATGAATAATTAGGGAAACTTAGTATTAGAAAAAAATGCAGTTATTTCTCTTTGGGGACCAAACTAAACATAAGTCTAATTTTTAATGGTTACTGTTTGGTGTGCAAAACTGAACTTGCTCTTAGAAAGTTACACCAACTAGTGTGGATTGAAATTAATCCTGTATTTTCAAGGAATTGAGGTAGGTGGCCTAAGTGATTGCATTGAGTAAGTATTAAATCTTCATTATTTCTTAGGTCGTTGCTACTAAGTGTTTAAGACAGATGGTTAATGAATTGGCACTGATGGATTATTTTATGTTTCTTTAGGAACATGAATCTGAAGGTGGAAGAACACCTTTAATGAAAGCTGCAAGAGCTGGTCATTTGTGTACCGTGCAGTTTCTTATTAGCAAAGGTAAAGAAAGTACAAATGAGAATTTTCAAGCTGCAACTTCTGTAAAAAGTTCCTGAACTGTTGCAATTCATGTTAAAACTACTTTACCTGTAGTCTGAGTATTGTATTCTAGTCTTTTTATTGCTGTATATTCTTAGGAAGCAGAGTTCATAAGGTACTTTGCTGGAATCTTTATTAGTTTCAAGTTTGAGTTTTCATCAACCAAACAGTATATACTTACTCCCAAAAGTTGGAAAAGTCAAATGTGAAATGTCCAGCTATATATATAGTAGATACAGTATTGTTCAGCACTTAGGGCAGTTCTGCTGGAAATAGGGAAGGATAGAGGGGGGAAAGTCTACTACCATTGTTTATGGTACAGTTAACTCAGCCATATTAACAACTTAAAAATAATCTCATGTTGCTAATGTGAGGATGTTTATTGGTGTACCTTGCCTTTCCCAAATGTACTCCCCCGCCAAATGTACTTTAAGTTAGGATTAGGTTCAGCTGGGTAGTTTTGAAAATTAAATAAATAATAGTTTTCCATAGGTTTATTTTTCTTTCATAAAATAAATCTGGTATTAAGGAAGAAGGAAGACCAAACATTGCTGTAGTCTTAACTATCTAATTGGATCCATTTGGGATTTTAAAAGGTAGTTGAACTAAAAATAATGTCTTTTTTTCCTGGGGATCAAAATTAATTTACCAAAAAAAGAGGCTAAGAAAAGATTTTGCATTTAGACTTTTTTTAGGTTATATTACAGAGCTATTGAACAACTTACTAAATTGCCTTTCAATATATTCAGATGATCTTATGTCTTCTCTTCATATCCAGGTCTCTAACTCTTAAAATATACAATATGAAGAATTACATTTCTCTTAAATATTGTTTCAAAAGTTCTCTACCTTGAGACCTGGCTATACTGCCACATTTTAGAAGTAGATCAAAAATGTCTTTAGAGTTACATACAATAGTATTATTTGGTGCTTGTATATATATTAAACTATATATATTTATTAATCTAGATTTTTCATCTTAGAAGTGGTATTGAATGAATGGACTGCAACAATGTAGATGACTCTCACAAATATTATATTGAGTGAAAGAAGCCAGGCACAAAAAGAGTTCACTATATGATTTCATTCATATAAAGTTCAAAACCTAAAATCAGTTTGGAAGTCAGGATAGTATTTATCATTGGAGGGGTGGGTAGTGACTGAAAGAGTACACAAAGTGGGGCTTCTTGAATGTGAATAATCTGTTTCTTGATTTGGGTGCTGGTTACAGAAGTGTGTTCACCTTGAGAAATATTTCATACTATACACCTATGATTTTTGTACTTTTTTATGTCTATGTTGTACTAAAGAAATGTTTCAAAAATTATATTGTCTGAGCTGGCTTTGCTAAGATTGCTTTTTATTTTTCTTTGAAGGTGCTAATGTGAATAGGGCTACAGCCAATAATGATCATACAGTAGTGTCACTGGCATGTGCAGGGGGTCACCTGGCAGTGGTGGAGCTACTCTTGGCTCATGGGGCTGACCCTACTCATCGTCTCAAGGTATTCTACTTCAAAATAAGGAAATTATATATCATTATTAAAATATATTTCAGATATTTTAGTGCTTAATATTATTAATATTCATTGCTGTTTAAGTTTTGATTTTATATGAGCTAAGAAACTAAACGTGTTTAGTAATCATATTATTAAAAGAAATTGACAAATAATTAATTACAATGTCAATTTTTCTCAGGATGGCTCAACAATGCTCATTGAAGCTGCAAAAGGTGGTCATACTAATGTTGTTTCTTATCTTTTGGATTATCCAAACAATGTTCTGTCAGTTCCTACCACAGATGTGACTCAGCTTACCCCACCTTCTCAAGATCAATCTCAGGTAATATAAAATAGAACTTAAACTTATAAATATTCTTCAAATTGGAAATTTTTGTTTAAAATTAGTCTTAGATAAAATGGGCTTATTTCTCTTTTAAAATTTGAATAAATCTTGTCCTAAATTCTTTTGAGCTTTTCTTGAAAAGTACATGGAAATTTTTAAATTGTCTTTATTTACTGAAAATAGTGTTTAGTTCTTAAAAAGAAAAACACACTTGATACCATATAAGTATTCCAAGTTGTCCTTTTATTCAGCTAGGTCTTTAGGGTTGTTAAACAAGAGAAAGCTCTTCCCTTAGTACCTCCCAAGAGTGTTAATTATCCTACTTGTTTTTATTCAGTTGTTAAGTCATGTCCAACTCTTTGCGACCCCATGAGCTGTAGCATGCCAGACTCCTCTGTCCTCCACTGTCTCCTGGAGTTTGCTCAAACTTATGTCCATTGAGTTGGTGACGCTATCTAACCATCTTATCCTGTGCCGCCCGCTTCTCCTTTTGCCTTCACTCTTTCCTAGCATCAGGATCTTTTCCAGTGAGTCGGCTCTTCACATCAGGTGGCCAAAGTCTTTTTCGGCTTCAGCAGCAGTCCTTCCAATGAATATTCAAGGTTGATTTCCTTTAAGATTGACTGGTTTGATCTCTTTTGTAGTCCAAAGGACTCTTTAAGAGATATCCTGGAAATACCTTTTCTAGAGATATCCTAGAGATAGCTACTCTTGTCAATAAGGAAAGTGTGAGTGATATTTGCACCAAAGATTCTTTAATTTTTAAACCTACCTAAAAATACAGAGAGAATGTAGAGAGTATAATAAGTATACAAAGTTCAGTGACATCTTAAGTTCTTTTCTACAACGGTATCCTGAGAACTGCTGAAATACACTAATTTGGGAAATATGTTGGATTTTTTTCTTTTGACCTATAGAATTTGAACAAGGGTAAATTGATCAGTTGAATATGTTACTTTTACTCTTAGCTATAATTGAAACCAGCAAGGCTTGCTCCTTAACAAGAGAGTGATATTAATTCCATTTAGCTTAAAGCATGGACTATGTGTAAATTGCCTGAATTTGCCCTATCAGTATTGTCAGAAATTATTGCTTGGTAAACAATCCTGCTGCTCCTTTTTCATCTTCCTTTCACTCTTCTTCTTTTAAAGAAAGTTAATTAGGTGGTATATGAAGAAAATCTAAAACAAAATCTCTGTTTCATTTGCTGGTATATGAAGAAAATCTAAAACAAGATCTCTGTTTCATTTATGGACGTTTGTTTTATTCTTTGGTCTGAGATCATTTTTTTCTGAGTTGATTTTTTAGGTTCCACGTGTGCCAATGCATACTCTCGCCATGGTTGTACCTCCTCAGGAACCTGACAGAACTTTACAGGAGAATTCTCCTGCCATTTTAGGAGTACAAAAAGGTTAGTTCTTGAATTATTTTCCTTAAAATGGGCATTTTTATCACCTAATGTGTGAATTCATAAAGATACTTTCATGGTACACAGTTACTGTATATCTAGAATTGAGGTAGGTAATTCTGACAAATGCTAATCATCTTATATACCATTTAAAATAGAAAAGACAGAAGTACTAGGAAAATGATTTATTAAAATGGTAACATACTTCTAGGTGTAGTTTTCATCTGGCACTGCCAAAAATAAGCATATACCAAGTACTTCATTATATTAAAGTAGCAATAATATGAAGAATGAAAATATGTGTTTGCTATCAGTCAAGTCCTATTATCATTGATGCAATTCATTGAGTGTCAATTTAAGAATTATATTTAGGTTCTTTCATGAAATCCATTTCACTGAATGGATTAACATCTGTCAGTATGTGAACATAGACAAACAACTATTAAAAAGTATATGAATAACAGTCAAGTGGAATATTAAGGAGGACGATACACTGTTTAAAGGACTCAAGTTTATGAGCTCTGTTGTTTTTCTGCTACATTTTCATTTGTAGATATAAAGTACCTACACTTGATAATCATTTATGGTTGTCATATCTGAGCTCTCTGAAATAAATAGGTAATATGTAAAGTATTAAAAACTATTACAGATAAAACCAACTTATAAGCATATTTCATTCATTATATGACAAGTTGTAGATGTTTGAAATCATAATCAAGTGTGTATGTTTTAGTATCTTTTTTTTAATTTTTTTATTTTTTTATTAGTTGGAGGCCAATCACTTCACAACATTTGTTTTAGTATCTTTAATACAACTTTTTTTTTCTGTAGTCTCTCTGACTTAAGCTAATTCTAGCAGTTTTCCATTGGCTTCCAAGCTATTCTAACTTCAGAAAATGAAGACTGCTATTTTTAGTCTTAAGAAATAAAAAGCAAATTAAGCATGTACTTGTTAAGAATCTGAGGATCCTAACCAGCTAATAGGCTTTAGTAAAGTATTTGAACCTAAAAGCCTCAGGTTTTGTTGTTTTTTTGTTTGACTATATCCTATAGAGGACTGTAGTAACTTTGACTAGAGAAATTCAGTACTAAGTAAGAAATAATTGAAAAAATATTTATTGACACAGAGCCACAGAATAACCAAGAAATGAGCTAGGAAGGACACAGTATGTATAGAAAGGAAGTAAGACATTTTTAATTTAGATCTACTATGTAAGTCAACCGAAATGTTTGGGACATGATTTTTAAGTTGATACTCAAGTGAGTAATCGTATTTTTGCTTACTGAAATATCTTCTTATACTTAGTATCTACTTATTTTCTTCACTTTGATGTTTTATTATTTACTGAATAGTATTAAACTGAACATACCTTTTATGGAATCTTTCATTTTACTAAATTATTAGGGAAGGAAAAAATTAACACTTGTATCTAGACAGTTGGCACTTGCTGTTGCCAGATACCAAGCGGTATTGCCAGTCCCAACATTTTTTTTGCAGGATGAAGGTGTAATAATGCATTGTGTTTGAGTGCATCATAGAATATTATATGACTATAAATTAGGAAAAATAAATTGATGGTGTAAAAATATACCTGTGTGGATAGAAAAAGCTATCTTAAATTATTAAAGATATATTATTTTCTTCTTAATTTTCCTGCCTAAAATTTCTCACTTATGTCTCTGGAGAAGTTCCTTTGAGTGATGAATTTGCTGTTTGATCCTTTTTGCTTTTTCTAAGTCCATAGATATCTGCATTGCATATGTAACTAGGGTTGGAGAGAGGATTCTTACTCTCTAGGACTCTTTTCCTCTTAGCAGTTATCTTTTCAAGTTTATAACATTTTACTCCTATCTGAAGTCTTTATGCATATTTGCATCCTTTTAAAATATATTCATGCCCGTAAGTCTTACCCAGGTGTTTTTTTATATATTCTACTCAAACATTCTTCTTTCATGTGCACCATTCGTCCAGGCTCCATCCATCTTGACTATAGTCTCCTGGTTTAGGCAACTAATTTCACTTGTCCATTGTTAGTTCTCAAAGATTTGAGATCCTAGCTGACATTGATAAAGGCCTCAGAAACACCTTTATTAAAAAAAAAAATGAAGCTGGGTAAGCGTGCTGTACGCAGTTTCCTAGCATTGCTTTGCTTTATCATCTCTAGTTATGAGTACACTTGGGGAAGGATACATAAGTAATATCAAACCTTTGTCTTTCCATATTTAATTTTTAAATAAATTTATTTGTTTATTTATTTATTTTTGGCAGCACTGGGTCTTCATTGCTGCACATGGGTTGTGGTGAATGGGGGCTACTCTCTAGTTGCAGAGTGCGGGCTTCTCATTGCAGTGGTTTCTCTTGTGATACACAAGGCTTAGTTGCCCTGTGGCATTGGGATCTTAGTTCCCCAAATAGGAATCAATCCATGTTCCCTGCATTGACAGGCAAATTCTTAACCACTGGACCATCAGGGAACATTGGTTCCCAGGGACCACCACCACCCAAATTTAATTTTGTAAAGAAATTTGTTGACTGAAGCCACTTTAAATTATTGCATGTAATTTATTGTAGTAACTGACTCTACTGAGATCCTAAATTATGAGTCTGATTATTCTATGCAGTTGTATAGCTTAGAACTAACTGATCTATTGCAAAACATTAAAATGATATCAAGATAAAAAATACACTTCTTTTGTGTGCACCTCAACCCCTCTTGAGGAGTCATTTCTTTTCCCTGAATTCCTGTGGTACTTTATTGGATCTTCCTTCTGTCTGTGGTCACTCCTGCACCTTCACTTCCCCTTTGAACCTCAAGTATGGAAGGTTGGGTTAATCATACTTAATTCCTGGACTTTGTCATCATGGTTCCTGTCTTGTTTTACTTTATTCCTTTTTATCACTCTCTCCACACCCATACATATTTCCCCTTAGGCAGTCATTCTAATGTGTTTAATTTGTAGATTTTTTTGTTCTTACGAAGTTCTTATAAGATGTTCACTTCTTTATGTATATTTTAATTTACACAAGTGATATGCTGTATGTCCTGTTCGGTTTTTACTTTTTTCATTTAATATTTTTTTCAATATCTTCTATTTATCTATATTTTGCTGCAGTGGACCTTCTTTAGAGTGTGCAGGCTTCTCATTGAGGTGGCTTCTCTTATCGAGGAGCACAGGCTCAAGGTGTGCAGACTTCAGTAGTTGTAACACGTAGGCTTGGTAGTTGTGGTGCATGGACTTGGTTGCCCCACAGCATGTGAGATCTTCCTGGACCAGGGATCAAACTAATGTCCCCTGCTTTAAGGCAGATTCTTAAACAGTGAACTACCAGGGAAGCCCAACACTGTTTTTAAGATCCATCCGTATGTCTACCTCTAGATTGTTTCTACCTGTAGCATAGTGTTTATCCTGTATATCCTCTTTTTCACTTGTCCTTTCTCTCAGTGATGGGTACCCAGATTGTCTCTCATTCCCCACCAACACAGACAATGCTATGGTGAAAATTCTGATACAGTCCCCTTATGGATCTGTGTGAGAATTTCTTTGGGATAAACTCAGGAGCAGAATTGCCTGTCATAGAAATGCATAATGTTTATCTGACAAAGTACTATGAATTCACTCTCTAGAATGCTACAGCAGTTTACACTCCCACCAGCAATTTGTTAGGTTACTATATTTTACACCCCATTGCATTTCCATACCTGCCAGTGCTTCAATTTATACATTTTTATCTCCCTTTTTAGACTGTAAGCTCTTTGAGGGCAGGGTTTATGTTGCTCATCTTTGTATGGTCCACTGTGGCTTGCTTGTACTAGCCGTTAAATATTTGTTGAATAAATTAATAAATGCCAGGATAAGAATATAGATTATTCTGAAGGCAAGAGAAATTTATTAAGAATTTTTAAGCAGAGTAACATTGTATTTAAAGAGGATGTTTAAGAACTTAAGAAGTAGTATTCTAAACTGTAGAGAAAAGATTGAAAACAGAAATATACATGAAAAGTAAGCATTAGGTTAACATACTGCTTTATATCCCTGAGCTGTTTATTGGAGTAGGTAACATGAAAAGTTCTCAGTTTAATAGCAAAGCATTAAAATTATATAGAAAAATTATATGTACAGTAAATGAGGTTGAATATTCCTCTGAAAGTTTTACTAATAATATTCTCTAGTAGATTTCCATTAGTAATCATGGCAGTATGGATTTACATTTGCCCAAATTTAATATCTTTTCACATATAACTGCTTATAGTAAAAGCAGTTGATTTAATCTGTTGGCGTATAACACAGATACTCTATTTTTGGACACTGACTTAACCTTGGTCCAGTTGTATGTCATTCATTATTTTCCTTCGGCCATTATTTTTCTGTTTCCCAGTGGACTAATTGTTTAGACCCAAAAATGATTAATAGAATTAAACTCATTTCTATAGTAAACTAAATATTTGACAAGTATATATCCACCTCATTTTCTCACTTCCAGTAAAATATAAAGGCCATGTTCCAAGCTCTCTCTGTATCATAGTTACCCTATTGGAAACATTTTTAATTAATGGAGGAAAAGTGAAAGTTGAGGAAGTAGGATAGAAACCACGCCAAAGAGATAAGATGGTAACTTCACCTATGTTCCTAAATATTAATTTATGATATCACTCAGTGCTACCAAATGAATAGATTTATTTATTTCTCTGACAGTGCAAGATGTTTGAGGAAGAAGGAGCTCTTTTATGACATCTTTTATATAATGACATCTGCTACTTTCCTACATACTGAAAATTTTGTTGCTAAAAGGACACTTGTTTAACATTCTCTCCTTTTCCCCCAAATTGAAGGAGTTGCTTCAGCTTCTAGGAATATTTTTCACCAGCCTGACTTATTCATGATATTATAGCTTTTATTAGTGCTTTGATGTGTATCTAGGCAATCACACACTTCTATGGTTACTGATATTCAGTCACTGGATATTTGGGGAAGAACTGCCTTTTGTGCATTAATTTCACCATTCTCTGCTTTTTCTGCTGCCTAAATTTTGGACTTTTTGTCTCAATTTCAGTTAAATAAGTTACTCTTTTTAATCTTTTGCTCTTTGTATTTTATTTAACAAGTTAGAGCCATTTCTTTCTGTTACTATTCTCAAAATTCTTGTCTTATTTTGGATCTTACTATTTATATAAGATTTTAAATCTGAGAATGTCCAATGTGGTCATAATTAATTACCAGTCTTAGTGTTGACCTCTTAACCTAGTTTTCTTAATCTTAAATACAAATTACATAGAAACTATACAAGAGTGTTTTAAAATAATGTTGGAGGAGCTTGCGGAACTTAAGAATTTACTCTGCTGATGTCATTGAATTTGTTACACAACTGAAAATTTCCTTGCTGAGCTTGCAGATTCTGTGGCAGTTAAACTCCTTTTTCCTACCATTAATTGTCGTCATGAGGTACTTTGAACAAGTAAAGCAAACCATGGTTTTCTATATAATCTTATGGAAATAGGTATAAAATTATCTCACAGGCTAACAGCTTTTGCTCTTTAAGGATAAAGTCTCTTCCCACCACTTTGCTCAGATAGAAATATAAAATTGAATGTGGGTAATTATCGTTAGTGATTTTGGAACTGGTTGTATGACCTTGTTAAAGACAGTATCTAGGGGAAAATCTGTTAGGCTTTTTATGATAATAACATGTTGCTGTTATTTGAGCTACCTGCAGTTTTGAGTCCTCCTCTTCTAACAAAGAAGCAGTTAAATCTTTGATTTTTTTTGTCCAGTAGTTTTGTCAGTCTCTGGCAGTTCAGAACAATTAAACATCTAAAGGATAATTTTTTTTCCTTTGGACCTAGGAATCATTTTGAATGCATTGGATGAGGTAGTTTTTAAAGCTCTGAAGTTACATATATTATTCATATATATTGACCACAATCCTTGAGAATAGACAACTATTTTTCACCTAGTTTTTTTTTAAACAACTTTAATATTGCTTAATTTTCATACCATAAAATTCACTCATTTAAATGTACAATCCAATAACTTTTAGTAAATTTACAGAATTGTGTGATCATCACCTCCATCTGGTTTTGGATCCATCACTCCAAAATCTCTCATGCTTCTTTGTGATCAGCCTGCATTCCCACCACTATAATCCAGGCAACCACTATTTTCCTTACCTGTCTCTCTAGATTTGCCTTTTCTCTATAGATCTGATATAAATGAGATTGTACAACATATGGTCTTTTGTGCCTGGACTCTTCACTTAGCATAATGTTTTCAAGGTTCATCCATGTTGTAGGATATATCAGTAGTTTGTTCCTTTTTACTGTAGAATAACCCCAGTTCTTCCTAAACAAGATTAAACCTTAAACTGGCCTCAAAGTGATTATTAAATATTTCTTCCATTTTATGTCCAGATGTTAGGATTATTGATATTGATAATTATTTTGCCTTTGGGGAGTAAATTTAAGTGTAACTGAAAACCTTGACTTAAATGTATAATTATTTCATTTTTAATGTACACTGCCAATATGAGTATTCCTGTATGGGAAGTCTGATTTTCTCCCAGGTAATGTTCATTGTTTCTCTCATAGATTTTTACATAAAGTGTTTACTTAAACTCAGAATAATTGTCCTTTATAATATAAGTTTAATATGGTGTTCAGGTAGTGAACTTAAACACTTATGGAAGTGTTTGACTTAATTAATGAACAATTTAGAAAGTTATAGCTTAAGAATTAATTTCAACCTATATTTTAAATTAATAAAAGAAACATTTTGGTAATTTGAAAAACACTTTTCCCCACTTTGATCTACAAATTATAATTTCTTACAGTAATCTGTACTTACACAGTTAATATTGTAAAAAGAAAAATTGGGCAGTTACACTAACATTTATGATACCCTCAACATTATTTTGGTTCTGCTTTAGATTTTATGTTCTCTAGAAAGTCCAATTTAATAAGCAGAATTTTGAGATTCTTTCCTCTTTGATTTTCCTTTTCTGCCTACCCCTGACTTGTTTTCCAAAATCATCCAATCCTAAATATTGCATTTTTTAAATTTAAAAAAGTCACATTTTTTTGATTGGCAGCATCCCTGTTTGTGCTATGTAAAATCGAAGAGTTTGGTCATTAGCTACGACTGGTATGAATCTTTGAGCATTCATTCTACAGCATTAGTTATATGGGTTTTGGGAGGGAGGATGCTGGGGGGTGGGGGTTGGGGGAGGGCTGGGTTTTTTTTTTTCTTTCTTTCTTTCTTTCTTCTTCTTCTTCTTCTTTTTTTTTTTTTAGCATGGCACATTTTCAAACATTTTTCATGTGCTTAGGTACATCCAAGCAGAAGTCCAGTTCCCTGCAGGTAGCAGATCAGGACGTACTGCCACCTTTTCACCCATACCAGCCTTTGGAGTGCATAGTAGAGGAGACTGAAGGAAAACTGAATGAACTGGGACAAAGAATTAGTGCTATTGAAAAAGCACAGCTTAAATCATTGGAGTTAATTCAAGGTGAACCTCTGAACAAAGATAAGATAGAAGAACTTAAAAAGAACAGAGAAGAGCAAGTCCAGAAGAAGAAGAAAATACTGAAAGAACTGCAGAAAGTGGAAAGGCAGTTGCAGATGAAAACACAGCAGCAATTTACCAAAGAATATCTGGAAACCAAAGGTCAGAAAGACACAGTATCTCTACACCAGCAGTGCTCTCATAGAGGAGTCTTCCTAGAAGGGGAAGGAGATGATAGTCTCCCAGAGGATCATTTTTCAGAGTTACATCAGGTTGACACAATCTTATTTAAAGATAATGATGTTGATGATGAGCAACAGTCTCCACCATCGGCAGAACAAATTGATTTTGTCCCAGTCCAGCCTTTATCATCTCCACAGTGTAACTTTTCCAGTGAATTAGGTTCTAATGGGACAAATTCTCTTGAACTTCAGAAAGTATCAGGTAATCATCAGATTATAGGACAGCCTCAGATTGCTATTACTGGACATGATCAGGGGCTGTTAGTGCAAGAACCAGATGGACTAATGGTTGCAACTCCAGCCCAGACGCTTACCGACACTCTTGATGACCTGATAGCAGGTGGGTTAAGAAATATACCTATAATAATTTCTCTTTAATTTTTGTGCTCAACTTCTTTACACAACTTTCCAAAAACACCAACTTGGTATTTTTCCTTTTTTAGAACTATGTTTTTAAAATCATTTCTTGAGGTGTTTTGGAAGTGACTTTAACTAAACTCAACAGCATTAAAACACAAAAGTGTGCTTTCCCTCTTCTTTTTCGTTATTTGCAAAAGCAAAGAAATAAAGTTGTCATGATCCTTTATTTTAGACTTTTGGTATCAAAATCACCTTGTCTCATATCTTGGGTAGGAGATCTCAAAGTAGAATTTCTTTGCAGGCTTTAGAGATAATCGTATAAGATTAGACATTTAATTTTCCTATTGGTGATTTTCATATTTGGAAAATCAGAACTCTAAATCACACTGCTTTTTCTTCATGATTTTATTAGATCAATTTAAACGTTCTAATTAAAAGGGATATTCAGAAAAAAACTGTAAGCATTCCATATTGTTAAAATATGTGTGATTAGAAGATCTAATGTACATTGAAAGTATTGTCCATTTGATAATGATTTGGAGATTGGGCTTTTTGTAGTAACTGTCTTGATGAAAGCACACAGACATCCAACACACACTCAAACACACACAGACAGAGGTAATCACCAAAGCAAAAAAGAGACCAGCCTTATAAATTTAAAGTATATGTTTCTGTTTATTGTTGTGTGGAAAATTACAACTAGATATGAAATGAGGTGCACAAGTTTACTTTCCCTTTCATTGTCCTTGCAGCAGTGGGAAAACAGTGCAATTAATCATTTACCTTCCTAAAGATGGCTGGTGAATGTATCACCTCCATGAGAGCGCAGTTCAGAAATGCAGCCAGAATGGCTGTTGACAGTGGATGAAGACCAAGAACTAAGATGTAGCTGGAGTGATATTCAAAGGCAGGCCAGTCCTCTGTCTCTTGATTGCAACATTTTTTTTTCTTTACTGTTGTCTGTTTCTTCTTGTCATATTCTCCTCCCCTCCTCTCATCCCAGTTATGCTTTCCCAGTTTCCTTTCTTCTTCTGTGAGCCTTTAGTCTTCCTAATCTTTACTGAATCTTTTAAATGTGGAATAAAATTACTTAATTCAGGAATTTTATTGGGCATGTGTATGACTTCCAGTGTTTATTGTAAGAGTGCCTTTGAGGCTCCTCTGATATGTAATAGGTATTGCTGTGCAGAGGAGGAATGTCTTAGTTTTCATAAAGAAAATTAAAATGCTAGGAAATGTTTTAAAGAGTTAGATTCTTTATTCTTTAATTTTATTTTTTATGTCTTCAGCCCACAACCACTTCACTCAGATCAACTTTGTGTTATTAGCATTGCAAGTTGTTATAAATATTGAATAACTTTATAGTTCACTTATGGTTCTGATTTCTAATTTGTTTAAAGCAGTTATTGGAGTGTAAAGTATGATTAGGATTAATAATAATGAAACTCATGACCTGGAAGGAGCATTTTTAAGACTTAGTGTTCTATAAATATCATTATAATGTTCCTAATTAAGTACTCCATTTGCTGTTATGAAATCCGCATTATTGATCAGTTTAGTTTGTTGGAACTTAGGACCTGTCCTTTTTATTTTTAAAGAATGGAGGAAACATCTCTAAAGGGTACTTGTAGGTGTTAACTTTATGGTAGTATTTAAGGCTCTTTTTTGTAGAGGAGGTCAAATACTGTTTATTCCACTGAAGTATTTGTTAAATTGAAGTGACCTTTTATAAAGTTCACATGAAACTTCAAAAACTCAGTTTAGAAAACATCTTTTAATTATATTTAACATTAATCTAAATGAATAAAATTTACTTTCTTTTAGACATTAATGTCTCGTGACACTGTTGGCCCACCATATTATACAATATTCTTTTGTTAGTAAGCTTTAAAGTATAAATTTGTCAATACATTAAAAATTATATGTGGCATAGCTTGTGGGACCTTAGTTCCCTGAACAGGGATCAAACAAACCCTGGTACCCAGCAGTGAAAGTGCCGAGTCCTAACCACTGGATTGCCAGTGAAGTGAAGTGTTCGTTGCTCAGTCATGTCCAACTTGTTGCAACCCCATGGACTATAGCCCGCCAGGCTCTTCTGTCCAGGGAATTCTCCAGGATTGCCAGGGAATTCCCTAAAAATTATCTTTATTTAAAAACTTTTCATTTTGTTGAAGCTTATATTTTAAAATATATAGCAAAAAAGGATGACTTGCCTCAAAATTTAAAATGTTATTTTATTAAGTCTGAATTTCTCTTAATTTCTTAATTGAAGGTGAAAAAAATTAGATAAGGATGAATTAGGTAAATACCTAGTTCCATGATTATACGATATGTTAATATGTCAGTAAAATTATAGGTTAGGCCAAATATGTAATTAATTTTACCAATATCAAATCTAGTTATCATGCCTTTATATGATATCATGCTTTATTAATAAAAGAGAATACATCTTACAGTTTTACTTTAGATAATAGTGGTAAGTTTTACTCTTAGGACGGTTTTGTTTTTTTGTTTTTTTTTTTTTAATTTTTCCCAGCACGCCAGGCATGTGGGACCTTAGTTCCCTGATCAGGGATTGAACCCTCACCCCCAGCATTGGAAGGCAGAGTCTTAATTAACCACTGGACCACTGGGGAAGTCCCAGGATTTTTTTTTTTTTACTGCTGTTCTATCTCAAAATATTTGTCATGAAAGCGAGTTAGTTAGATACATAATTTATTAATGTTATAACTTCAGTAGTTGACTGACAGCAGTTTAGTCTTAGATGTATCATACTTGATATAGTCCCAGCCAGAATATATGTATACTTTCGGATTGGAAACTCCAATTGGAAACTTCAGGTCCATTTCTTCTGAAAGTAAGTGCTGGGCTTTTGAAGTTATCATAATACCAAGTGATTCTCAGTTCAAATGTCTAGAATAAAGGTCTGAAAATAAACAGCAATTTAAAGAAATTCAAAATAGCTTTGACCATTGAGGAGTTCTAGAAACATCTAGCAAAATTTTCATTCTTAATATATAAAGTTCCTTAGTTAAAAAAAATTAACTAATACCACTTTATTTACATTTATTGAGTGCTTGCCATTTACCAAGCTCAGTGCTAAATGCTTTTATATATGTAATTTCACGAGCTATTTAGTAATACTAGAAAATAAGTCCATCTCCCATCTATTTTTCTGTTGAAAACTGAGGCTAATGGAAATTAAGTTGCTAGTTAAATGTTAAGATTCAAAAATTCAGCCAGGTTTAAGAACCGTAGATATAATATGCATCCATTTGATTCAACTGGAAGTTCTGAGTTTATATTTAAGATATTATTTTCTTAGAATTCTAAGTTGTATCAAATAACAATTTCCCTTATTATTTTTATATTAAGATATGATTTGTGTATATGGTTTAATACAGTTTTGTGACTTTAGAACATTGTTAATGTTGTTGGCATCTTAATAGGCTCTCAACACATTACAATTCAAAAGTATCTTGCTTTAAGCAATCTGGTGATAGTCAATTTAGGTTTTAGAATAAAGTAATTGAAAATTATCTTTGAGGGAATTTACAATAAAATTCTTTAATAATTTCTTTTAGTAGATGTTAATATTGTATTTATAGATTGTTATTTATATGGAAATATTTAATACAGTTACTGTTACCTAAATTGGATTACAGTGATTTAATGTTTTAACAACTTGCAGCATTATTATCTTCCATATTGCCTACAAAACTGTCTTAAATTTTATAAAGAATTAAGTAAAATATCACCCCATTTTAGGATAGTACATAAATTTAATTTGAATTATGTAGTGACTTTCATGATAATGATCTGTTTTGGTCATTTTCAGAGACATTTTGTTCAGACGTAGGAAGCATTTTAGGATTTTTGAAATTGTCATAGTCCTGGTATAATTTTATCTTAATAAATCCTTTATTCCACATATACTTTTAAAATCTTTGCTATTTTCTAGTTTTATCTTTAGAACTTTTCATATGTAATTAATGCTTTTAAAGTCACTTCTGTGGAATGTTTCTGATTGTCATTATTACAAGGAGGAAAAAATGTTTCTAGGATACTGTTGTACCAAAATGTACAATCAACGTAGCAACACTTTTTTGCTAATAGAGCTGTTAAATGCACTAAAGTATTTTTTAAAAACCAACTCTGTAAAAAAAAGTCTTTTATACCATCACATTCTGACATAGCACTCTAGTCAACTATTTAAATTTTTTTTTAATATCTGTCTTTCATAATCACAAAAAGAGATAGCATGAATAAACAAATTTAACAATGATAGAAAAGTAATTCTTTAGTAAATATATGTTAATGAGTATGAGACTGTTGTTAAAATCTTACTGTTAAAAAGGTGCTATATATCAAAGTTTAGTGTCTTGTTTCTGGAACTTTTTTCCAATCTTATCAGCTGTTTTGAGGGGGGTAGCAAAATACTATGTGCTTTTAATTCATTCAGTGACAGAGTTTTAAAACTTTGTTTTCATCATGCACATTCTTGTAAGGCAAAACAAATGTTTATAATCATTTTTATTTATAACCATATGGCTAAATATTTATGTGTATATTTATGTGGTAATGGAAGCTGCAGAAAGTCATATGATCAAGATGATTTTATATATATTGGTTGGGAGGAGGGAGGGACAGCTGATGTAGAAACATCCTTAAAATTTGCTATTATTTATAAAGAAGTAGTATACTACAGTTAATCTTTCATACTTGTTCTGGTCATAAGTATCCTTGATTGAGATTTAGCCATATTAAAATTCTAGAGAGAAAACATTCTCCAACCATTGAAATGCTTAACATTTTCCTTTATGACTTATGTGTTTTTGATTGACTTTTAGCATGGGTAAGAGGAAGTTAATTGCCGTCACTGAAACTTTGTTGTCTTTTTCTATATTATTGATTATATATTTTTTCTGAGTTTTTTCTTTCTTGAGTGAATTGTAATGTTTTATTTTTCAGTGCAGTGATTGATAGTACTGAAGTCCTATAAAATATCTGATAATTACATATATTGGGCACTTACCATACCAAACACTGTGTTAAATGCTTTTTATATATTATCTCACAGACAATTCACAACATCCCTCTGAGATGGGTCCTGTTTCCCCCTCCATGGGGCAAACTCTTGTCTTTTATGAAAGAAAAGAAATATGCAGAGCCACAAGGATATAATTTCATTTAATTCAGTTTCAGACACTAGATTTTGAGGTCCTAAATAAAAGTTCCAGTGTTAAAGCAGTTTGATTTTCAGACACTGATTCATTTTAGCAAATTGTCACAGTAAATATTGAATTTTAAAAGTACATACTCTGTGCTATTTATGAGAGAGATACTCTAACTTGTTCTTTCCCTTCTTCTACATCTTCTTTCTGTTTTTCTTCTTCTTGTTTTAAAATTTGCATTATTTTCAGGATATTTTTATCTAATTGCCTTTTACAAACTAAGATTTACAATTCCTTTTTTTTAAATTGGAAACTATTTTCTTCCTATTGACACTGTAAAAAGCTGCTATTTCTTCTGTATTCACTAAATTCCAGGTACCATGCTCAGTATTCTATTCCCAACAACCTTACAATGGAGGTACTATACTTATCATCCCATTTTACACATAAGGAAATTGAGGTTCTGAGAGTTTAAATTACTTGCCCAAGATCAGAAAGTCATTGGTAGAACTGGGATTCAAACATATGTCCATCTGACTCCAAAGCTTGTGATTTAACTACTACATTGTATTACTGCTATAGAATTTTCTGTTTTCTGTGTTTTTCTGTATAAAAATGACTTTATTCTTTTAAGTAGAATTCAGCAATATGAATATTGTTTTTCAGCTGTGAGTAGCAGAGTGCCCACTGGCTCGAACAGCTCTTCTCAAAACACAGAATGTCTTACACCTGAACCCTGTTCTCAGTCTCCAAGCAATGTGGCTTCCCAGTCTATACCCCCTGTGTATCCTTCAGTTGACATTGATGCACATGTAAGTAGACTGCTTTATTTATATTTATTTTATGCACATTCCAATTATCTTTGGAAAGGAAAAGATTCATTGTACATTAATTGTGGAAATTAACATTATTGGCTCTTCAATCAATAACACCACCGTAAACAGAAAAAAAAGTTTGCCTCTTTTTTGTTTCCTTTTCCTAGACTGAGAGCAATCATGACACCGCATTAACCCTAGCTTGTGCGGGTGGCCATGAAGAGCTTGTATCTGTACTCATAGCACGAGATGCTAAAATTGAACACAGAGACAAAAAAGGTAAGAAGTGTTAGAAATAAAGTCTTGAGTGTCAGAAAATTTTTTCTCACTATGGGTAAGTAGTTCCTGGACTATTCAGTGAAAAGATGGGTTAGCATATTTCAATTAAGTATATCCAGATTTGTTCATCTACAGAGCCAAATTATTATTCAGAAATTCAAAAATTATAGATCATCCAGGGAAGTACAGCAAGTTGTGTTTGCTTTTTCCTTGGTCCAAAAGTAGAGCATACAGAGGTATCAAAGTTTATTATGAGTATAAACTTGAATAGTTTTCTTTGACTTAGCATTTTCTTTTTATCAAGTATTTATGCGGTTTTGTCAGTAAATTTGGGTTTAAAGGAGTTTTTAAAGGAGTTTTATGATTTTAAGTATCTGTCCTAAAGACTTCTTCCTCCTAAAACAATAAAGAATTAAAAAACAGTGGCTTAACAAGTAAAAAACACAAATTTGACTGAGATTTTTTTTTTTTCTGATTTAGGTTTCACACCACTGATCCTGGCAGCAACAGCAGGACATGTTGGAGTTGTTGAAATCCTTTTGGATAAAGGTGGAGATATAGAAGCCCAATCGGAACGAACTAAGGATACTCCTCTTTCATTAGCATGTTCTGGTGGACGTCAGGAAGTATGCTGATGTTTATTTTCATTTTGTAAACATTTTATTTGTATTTTAAATATGCATGTGCTTAGTAGTTTAGCTACAATGAATAAAACTTGCATGTGTTTTGAGATGTTCTTTATATTAAATTTAATGAGAATAGTAAATGTCCTTTTAAAGAATCTATTTCATGCCTTTTTAGGCAAAATAGAAATTCTCTGTATCCTTACATTTACTGAGTCTGAATGGAGCAAAATCCTAACACATGAAATGTAAATTTGTCACTTAATAATTGAGGAAGTGAAAGAGTAACAACTTGTTATTTCAGTATAATTAGGATTTCATAGGTCTGAATTCCTTGATAAAAATTGAATTCATTTATCTAGTACTGATATTTGAATATTTAGTATCTGATTAAAATGTTAGATATTTAGAGAACTTAAAGATCCCATTTCTTTGTGCTTCTTTCATTATAAGATGAACCCTTGGTGTAAACTAGATTTCTCTGTTCCTATTTTACTTTGCAGGTGGTAGACTTGCTGCTGGCTCGGGGTGCAAATAAAGAACATAGGAATGTATCTGATTATACACCACTGAGTCTAGCTGCATCTGGAGGATATGTTAATATCATTAAGATTCTGCTTAATGCTGGGGCAGAAATTAATTCAAGGTATCTATCACCTGTTCATTTTATTATTCATTATTAGTAAATTATGACCTTGGAGTTAAGTGTTTTCCCCTAAATATTTAGACAGATACCAGTTTTAAGCAAGATAATACTAAAGTTGCAAGGCCAACAATTATTCCTGTAGTAATCAGAGCTTATTTCAGCTAACGTGGCTGTTTTCAAAGAGGTTTCATTTCAGAAAACTCTTTGTTATATATATAGTTAGAAATTTATAGCCTCTGAATAGGAGTTGTGTTTTTAATTGTGAGATTTTCTTAATTTGAGATTTTCTAATTATGAGACTAAACAAATAAAATCTATTCTTTGGTGGTAGAAAGCTTTCTTTTCACTGAAACTTTTTCATTTTTTATGTTCTCTCTGCTTTTAAAAAAAACAACAGGCAACATATTATTTTAATTTTCTGAGCACATTTCCCCCCTTAGGACTGGGAGTAAACTAGGTATTTCTCCCCTGATGTTGGCTGCAATGAATGGACATGTTCCTGCAGTGAAACTGCTGCTTGATATGGGTTCAGATATTAACGCCCAAATAGAGACCAATCGGAACACAGCTCTCACCTTGGCCTGTTTCCAAGGCCGGGCAGAAGTAGTGAGCTTGCTTCTGGATCGAAAAGCCAATGTTGAACATAGGGCAAAGGTAAGCATTTTATAACTTATCAACTACTTCAGACATATTTCTAATAGAAAGAGCATAATATAACATGGCATAGCACACTCAAATGTGCTATTTTAAATTTTCCTAAGCTAAAATTAGGAAATTCCTGCCCCTAAAATCCTATTCAGGATTGTAGAATAGTACTATCCAGTGGTCGGTGACACACTGTCACCGTTCATAACTTTATTAAAGACAGCTAAGATCTCCTTTAATGAGACATGTGCTTTAACCATTGGTAAAAATCTCAATCAAAAATTACTTTATAAATTATAAAACTGAGGGAACTGAAATTGAGGCATCTATAATCTGATTGTAACAGATTATGACAATTTCATGACAGTGTAGCATTTAGAAAGTAGGAGTTAGTATGTCAGTGTTTATAATTTCTCTTCTTAGAACTATTAGGTACTTAGAGCCCCCGAAACACGTAGCTCATGTATAATTCTTTATAACCAGACAATGGTCAATCTAGTAGTCATTTCAAATTGAAAATGTCTGAATGAAAGTCTCTTATTTTTTTCCCTGATTATCACTTTTTTATTTCTTAAAAGAGACAGTTACTGTCTCATGTAGATTGATAACAACAGAGATGTTATGAACTATTTTTATTACCATAAGGTAGTATAAGTTAATTTAGTCTAGCATGTCTTAACTGAATCTGACAATTTTCACTTGCTATTTTAGTAAAGCTTAAGAGTGAATTTTGCTTAGCTCTCTTGGGAGAGAAAATCAGAAATAGAATCCACTTACAAGTCATTTTTCAGTCCTTTAAAGAAATCAATATAATTTACCCACATAATTTTTTGGTTTAAACAGACTGGTCTTACCCCCTTGATGGAAGCTGCTTCTGGAGGATATGCAGAGGTTGGAAGAGTTCTCCTAGATAAAGGAGCAGATGTCAATGCCCCTCCTGTGCCTTCCTCAAGAGACACTGCTTTAACAATAGCAGCGGACAAAGGTCACTACAAATTCTGTGAGCTCCTGATTAATAGGTAGGTAAATTTTATATTTGTAAAAATTTCCTATGATCCCTTTCACTTTTCAGAGCCTTTACAGTTAATAAAATTGTTTTACTTTATTTGACATTTAAAAGAACAGAGTATTTGTTTGAACTTTGTAAAAGAAAAAAGATAAATTAGAGAAAAAAAGGAAAAGTTAGCCCCTTCTCATAGGAAGCAAGCTATACTAACATTCTTTGATTTGTACAGGGGAGCCCATATTGATGTTCGCAACAAGAAGGGAAACACACCACTTTGGTTGGCATCCAATGGTGGTCATTTTGAAGTGGTGCAGTTGCTAGTGCGATCAGGTGCTGACGTGGATGGAGCTGATAACCGGAAAATCACACCTCTTATGTCAGCATTTCGCAAGGTAACTCTATGTGGACAAAAATGACAGAATTTGTTTAAAACTGCTGAATTTTAAGTTGAAGTCATAGGAGAAAGATTGGTCTTGAGGAATTGACACTGTTTCTATATACACACCTCTGCTATCTTGTACTCTCTTTGTGGCCAAATCTAAGAGCTGTATGGTAGTTCCCTATAAGCAACTTTGCTGTTAAATAACTTCGTATCTTGAAGAGTTTTGTTATATTTTTGTACATAAAACATGAGATTTCAGGGCAGATATTACAAGTAGATAGATGTTTAAGAGGAACAAAAACAAGTAGACTCATAAAAATTTATTATACCTCGTATATATATTAAAGTTTACTTCTCTGCTCTATATTACAAAGCTTTCCCATTAAAATTGTGATAGACTATAAACTACTTAACATGGCTTACAAAGCCCTGTATGATATGGCTCATGCCAGCCTCAGACCAATCATTTCTACTGCCCTTCCCCTTTGCCCCTTTGCTTACTACACTTCAGCCACTGGCCTAGAATTCACTAAATTTTTAACTTTCTGAGGCCCTTTGCTCACTGGTTTTCTTTTCCTGAAATATTCTTTCACTTGCTTTTCACCTGGCTCACTTCTCCTCATTCTTTAATGTCTACTCCTTTAATATCATTTCTCAGAAAGTCCTTTCCTAACTTGCAATCTGAAAAGTTTCTCTTGTTCTCTTTTATAGTTCACCATTATTTTCCTTATCTCATTTTGTAATTGTACATGCAAACGTGTTAGTTTTTTAATGCTCCTTTCCCCAATTAGGGGCTTCCCTGGTGGCTTGGACAGTAAAGAATCTTCCCCAGAACCGGGTTCAATCCCTGGGTCAGGAAGATCCCCTGGAGAAGGAAATGGCAACCCCCTCCAGTATTCTTGCCTGGAGAATTCCATGGACAGAGGGACAGAGGGACCTGGCAGGCTACAGTCCATGGAGTCACAAAGAGTTGGACATGATTTAGTGACTTTCATTTTCACTCCCTAATTAGACTGGAAGATCTATGAAGGTGAAGATTCATGATTGTCTTTTTCACCACTATTTATACCTAGTTGTTCAGCACAGTGTCTCACACACACTAGATGGTCAATAAATAGCTATTGAATGAGAGCAGTGTAAGTTACCTATCTTTTAAAAAATCTTAAATATTTTTTCCAATTTTTTCTTTTCTTTAAATTGAGATATAATTTATATATATTAAAAGTGCACAAATCTAAGATGCATAGTTTAATGAGTTTTAATAAATGTATATACCTATGTAACCCACATCCCATAAAGATAGAAACTACTTCCATAATCCTAGAAACTTTAATCATGCCCATTGTCAGTTAATTCCCTGCCCCAGAGGCAACCACTTTTCTGGCTTTTGCCACCATCACACTAATTCTTTTTTTGTTTGTTTATTTTTTGGCTACACCATGGCATGTGCAAGATTTTATTTATAGTTATCCCACCAAGGATCAAACCCGTGCCATGTGCACTGGAAGCACAGAACCTTAACTACTGGACCACCAGGGAATTTTTCCCATCAGATTACTTCTTGAAGATGTTTTAGAACCTTAGTATTAGGGGAAACTATGCAAGTTTCATTGTTAAAATAGATGTACTTTTAATGATTACAGATCATCAAGCCTCTGATAATACCATCTAGAAAATGTTTCACCTAGATTCAAGTCATAGGACTCAGACAAATATGACAGTCGACCTTGTTTAGTTTAGTAAGAGAGAGCCAAAGTTGTTGTCGTAGTTGAGTCACTAAGTCATGTCTGACTCTCTGCAACCCCATGGGCTGCAGCACACCAGGCTTCTCTGTTGTTCACTATCTCCTGGAGTTTGCTCAAATTCATGTCCATTGAATCTGTGATGCTATCTAACCATCTCAGCCTATGCCACCCCCATCTCCTTTTGCATTCAGTCTTTCCCAGAATCAGGGTCTTTTCCAATGACTTTTCAGGGTTAATTTCCTTTAGGATTTACTGGTTTGGTCTCCTTGCAATCCAAGGGACTCTCAAGAGACTTCTCCAGCACTACAACTCGAAAGCATGAGTTCTTCTGCACTCAGCCTTCTTTATAGTTTAACTCTCACATCCGTACATGACTACTGGAAAAACCATAGCTTTGACTAGATGGACCTTTGTCAGCAAAGTGAAGTCTTTGCTTTTTAATACACTGTGTAGGTGTGTCATAGCTTTCCTTCCAAGGAGCATGCTTCTTTTAATTTCATGGCTGCAGTCACCGTCCACAGTGATACCAGATGCCATGATCTTGGTTTTTTGAATGTTAAGTTTTAAGCCAGCTTTTTCACTCTCCTCTTTCACCCTCATCAAGAAGCTCTTTAGTTCCTCTTTACTTTCTGCCATTAGAGTGGTATCATCTGCATATCTGACATTGTTGATGTTTCTCCTGGCAATCTTGATTCCAGCTTGTGATTCATCCAGCCTGGCATTTCGCATGATGTGCTCTGCATATAAGTTAAATAAACAGGGTGACAATATACAGCCTGGATGTACTCCTTTCCAATTTTGAACCAGTCAAAATGACCAGTTCCTTGTAAGATTCTAACTGTTGTTCTAACTGGAGGAGGGAATAGCAAACCACTCCACTATCCTTGCGGTGAGAACCCCATGAACAGTAAGAAAAGGCAAAAAGGGGCAAAATAATGCTTTGGAATTTAGAACATCCTCTTTTAGATTTAATTTCCCTTTTATATTGAGAGAGATTTCACATCACCAGTTTTTATTTTATTAATAGATTTATTTCTATTTCTATTCAAAAGTATTTCTATTTTCAGTGGGATGAGAGCAAATTAAATTCAGGAGAAATATCATTTGGTCTTCCATGTATTTCCCAGCATGTTGTACTTACCTCTTTCTGTTCATATTTTCATAGTTTCAATTGTTAAGTTTAGTAAATTCTGAAGTGTTACTGTATCTTTCACTCTTTTAAGTTTTTGAGGATATGGGCCAGCTTTCATTGGTTTCTTTTGTGTACTTTTTGTTGTACTTTTTACAGGGTCATGTAAAAGTTGTTCAGTATTTGGTTAAGGAAGTCAATCAGTTCCCTTCGGATATAGAATGCATGAGATACATAGCAACAATCACTGATAAGGTAGGTTTAATATGCTGTTGAAGCACATTTTTATTCTTTATGGAATTATATACCAAAGTATATGTTAACAGCCTGTTCTTTTTATCCTTTATAAGACAGATAACCTGATTTTTCAATGATTAGTTTCTCCATTTGCAAATGAAGAATGAGTATAATTTATAAATTATTTTGAGATTTTCTTCCTAATATGGACTGTAATTACAGCAACTGCATCTAAACTTTATTATTAGGTTATTAGCCAGATAAGACAGTTTTCTAAGAACACATAAGCTTTTTAAGGAAATGGTAGCCTATTTTGATTTTTTAGTCAAACTCTAGATTCAGAGGATAACTTGATTTGGTTTAGTAAATATCCAGTAATTTGGACTTTAAGCCCTGAACTTTGGTATACTTACCAGCTCAAGTTTTATTGGCCTCTTTATGTGTTTCTGTATTTATATAATTCCATTTCTGGTATAGGAACTGTTGAAAAAATGTCACCAATGTGTTGAGACAATTGTGAAGGCTAAAGACCAACAGGCTGCAGAAGCAAATAAGAATGCAAGTATTCTTTTAAAGGAACTTGATCTGGAAAAGGTGAGTGAGAAATATAATTTTCCTTTTTAGAACTGGTTGAAAATCTAGTAGAATACATTTGCTACTTATTTGACTATAATCTTAACAAAATCTCTTTTTATAAAATGATAAATTATCAAACTACCATCAATTTTTTTTATTCTAACCTGTTATACAAAAAAAATATTTTTAACCATATAAGTGAAGAATTAGTTTTTAAACATGTCACAGTTTTCTACATGATATTATTGCCTAAGTTGTTTTACCATTAGTGTACGCAGAAATTTATTAAAACATTGGAAATCTTTCATTTATTATAAGATCTGGGGTATCAGTGGTTTATTGAATTCTTAAAGAGTAAGTGTCTAAATTTCCTTGGATGTGCTAGTATAATGGAAATTTTTTTTTAAAAGATCACTTTTCTGAGGTTCAGTGTGCCTCAGAAAATGAGGGTGTTCTTATGAACCCAGAAGTTATATTAAAAGAATAAATACTATAATCAAGTAGAGTTAGAATGTGGGAGATAGCTTAACATTAAGATATTTTATTGATGATAAAAGAAAGGGGAAAAATCCATTTTAGAGATGCTAAAATTTTGATACCAATTCTTAGTTTGTTAAAAGAAACAAACTTGTTAAAAAACAGAATAAAAAGTTGCTTAAAATCAATAAGACAAAAGATAACTTGCCCAGAATGAAAAATAATTTCATGGGCAATTCACAGAAAAAGAAATATAAATTTTCAGTAAATAGATGGAGAAGGCGCAGCTTCATGAATAAACAAAGAAATGCACAGTGAAAGAGTGATTTAAATTTCCTTTGCCAGACTGCTGCTGCTGCTACTGCTAAGTCTTCAGTCGTGTCCAACTCTGTGCGACCCCATAGACGGCAGCCCACCAGGCTCCCCTGTCCCTGGGATTCTCCAGGCAAGAGTAGTGGAGTGGGGTGCCATTGCCTTCTCCACCTTTGCCAGACTAGGGAAACTCAAAATTTAATGTTTGGGGGAAAAAATTTAAAGGTTTGATAATAGCTGTTGATGGCTAGGATGTGGAGAAATTAGGACTCCGGTATGACTTTTGATACATGGTATAAATTAGTGTAATTATTAATGGAGATTTGATGAATTAAATTTTAAAAAGTGCATACCTTTACTCCAGTCATTCCTCTTTTAGAAATATAGCCAAGGTAAATACTTTGACAAATGCTTAAAGATGCAAGTGTATTAAAGGACATTCACAGTTAAATTGCTTATAATATGGGGAAAGGTGAAAAACCTTAAAGTTTTATCATTAGGAAATTAAGTAAATTTTAATACTGCCATGATAAACTTGATTATAGTTAAAATCACAAGTGGAAAAAATAATACCATTTTAAAATAAAGGGAAGTTAAAGTTTGATGACTTCTATGGTTCCTTCCATGTCTGTAATTTTATTTTTGTGTAACTACCCAGGGGTATGGTCAGCAATTCCCTGAACAGCCATTTTGCTCTTATGCTATGAAAATGATAAAATAATTGTTAACTGAATATGCAATTTCTTCTTTCAGTCCTCAGACCCTTTCTTATTTACATAGGGAGTTGAGAGACTTCATTTATCTTTTTTTTTTTTTTTTTAATTTTTATTTTTTTCTTTGTTTGGCCATAATATAAAGTGCAGAAGAGTAAAATTTTGTGCTTTGTAGGCCATACAAACAGTCATGACTCTCTGACTCTGGTAGTATGAGAGCACCCACAGACAGTAGTTAAATGAATGTGTTCCAGTAGAACTTTATTTATAGACATCAAAATTTTAATTTTTTGATTATTTTTGCATGTCACGAAATGTTTGCCTTTTCATTTTTTTCAACCATTTAAAATGTAAAAGTTATTCTTAGCATTCAAGCCATAATTTGCTGATACCTGGTTTTGGATAAATAAAAATGTTAAAAATAGCTTATTTGTGACTTAGAATGGTAAATTATAGTTTTGAGGAAAGTGCTTTACTTAATTACCAGGACAACTGGACTTCATTGACAGTTTCATATGGTGAGGATTTTTTAGATAATTTCCATAGAAATGTGAGTAATTTGATGTGTTTTCTGTTTGTTTCAAGCTTTCTTTATGATGTGAGTCAACCATTGTCATGTTCCCCTTTCTGAAAACAAGTAATTTCTACAATGGCCTCCTATGGATATTTTCATAGTGAAATTTGTTAATATCTTATAAAGATTGTAACAGTTGCATTTTAATTAAACACTGCCACATAAATCTAGGTAGTCAGTAATCTACTTTCTGTCTTTATGGATTTGCTTATTCCAGACATTTGATATTTGGAATCATCATACAATATTTGGTCCTCTGTGACTGGCTTCTTTTGCTTCATGTTTTCAAGGTTTATACATATTGTAGCATATATCATTACTTCATTTTTTATTGCTGAATAATATCCCATTATATAGATACACAACATTTTGTTTATGCATTTATTAGTTGTTGAACATTTAGTTTGTTTCCACTTCATAGGTATACAAGTTGTCTGTTTTGTTTTAACTTGGAATGTTTCATGAATTTGTATGTCATTCTTATGCAGGAGCAATGCTAACCTTCTGTATTACTTCAATTTTTTTTAGTATGTTTGCTGCTGAAGCAAGCATGGCATACAAGTTTTTGTATGAATGTGTTTTCATTTCTCTTGGGTATATATCTAGGAATGGAATTGCTAGCTCATATGGCAATTCTGTGCTTAACCACTTGGGAAACTGCCAGATTGTTTTCCAAGGTAGCTGCACCATTTTATAATCCTACCAGCAGTGTATGAAGTCTTCAGTTTCTTCTTATTCTAACCATGATTTATCTGTCTTTTTGATTAGCCATCCTAGTGACAGTGAAATGGGTATCTCATTGTGATTTGATATGCTTTTCCCTGATGGTTTGTGATATTGAGCATCTGTGTTTACTGGCCATTTGATTATTGTTTGTAGAAATGTCTCCAGATCCTTTGCCCATTTTTAATTGACTGATTTGTCTTTTCATTATTGAGTTACAAGAGTTCTTTATCAATTCCTGATACAAAACCCTTACCAGATGTAAGATTTGCAAAAATTTTTTCCTATTTTATGTTTTCTCACTTTATTGATGATCCCTGTGAAGCGCAACAACTTTTAATTTTGATGATGTCCAGCATATCTGTTTCTTCTTTTGTTGCTTTTATAAATGTGTGTTAAGAGTGACACCCATGGGAAACCCCATGTATCATAAACAAAAGCATCATTTCATTATTTATTTTGAATCATTGCATTATTGTTAAGATGAGATAAAGAGTCGGCCGGACTTTGTGACTAAAACAACAATTTTATTACAGTCAAGAGAGGAGAGCAGAAAGCAGGCTCTTGCAGCTAAAAGAGAGAAAAGAAAAGAAAAGAGAAAAAAGAAAAAAGAGGAGCAGAAAAGAAAGCAGGAAGAAGACGAGGAAAACAAACCTAAGGAGAATTCAGAACTACCGGAAGATGAAGATGAAGAGGAGAATGAGGAAGATGGTGAGAAATGGACCATCTGAATTAGTGATAAAAATTCTTTTGTGTTTATCAGCTTCATTTTGAATGTTTTTTTGCTCTCAAAACTAATTCTAGTTAAATATTCAATTACTTTAATCTGAAATTGGCAGATGACTTCTATATTCAATATTTCTAAGTATTTTACATTGTAAAGTGACATAGACAAACAGAAGGGGAAGACATTCAGGTGTAATTTAAATTCCCTGTAAAAATTATGTATGTCCTAAAGTGATACCATAAGAGGTTTGCCAGCTTTTCTTCAGGTTCTTCCTTACTCTCTCATTCCCCAGTTAGAAACTGGGGAGAGGTCTAGTTCCTCAGTAAACTTTTAACTAAGGTTTAGTGTTGAAGCTGTATAGCACTGGGGCCCATTACTCTCAAAGAATTGTTTATTGTACAATCTGGCAATTACAGTAATAGGCAAATGATTTTTCTCTATTTGAATTCTAATTCTAAAATGCTATTTTAAAAACTTCTTAAAAAAAATAAATAAAAACTTCTTAAATCCAATCTGTATTGTGATTTTTGGTTAGTTCATGAGACTAGCATTTCAAAGCTTAAGAATGTTAATGTTTTGTACTGAGTTAGACATCAAAATATGATATTTTCATTCTCACAACTGTAAAGATTTGTTTATTTACTAGTGAATACTGATAAAAGGAAAATATGACTAAGAGTGAATTATGAATTATTAGGTATATTCTATCACAATCTGTTTTGAGATCCGTGGCTCTCAGTGTGATTTATATCCTTTTTCATAATTTCAGTGGAGCAAGAAATTCCCATAGAACCTCCTAGTGCGACTACCACCACCACAATTGGAATCTCTGCAACATCTGCAACATTCACAAATGTGTTTGGGAAAAAAAGGGCCAATGTTGTGACAACTCCTAGCACCAACCGGAAAAATAAGAAGAACAAAACCAAAGAGACTCCTCCCACTGCACATTTAATATTACCAGAACAACATATATCCTTAGCACAGCAAAAGGCAGATAAGAATAAAGTAAACGGAGAAAGCAAAGGTGGTGGTACAGGTGGGAATAGTGATTCAGATAACTTGGACAGCACTGATTGCAACAGTGAGAGTAGCAGTGGTGGTAAAAGCCAAGAGTTAAATTTCACTATGGATGTGAATTCCTCTAGTGATAGGAGATATCCCTCACTGCTACTCCATTCCCAAGAGGAAAAGACAAGTACCGCTGCTTCCAAAACTCAGACACGGTAAAATTTTCTGACTTGTTAACTCTGCACCTACCTTTCCTTTTGCATACCTGGCACAAGAACTTGAAGTAACACAAGTTGTGTTAAATAATTTAAGTCTACCACATTATCTGTCTTCAACATTTAAAACTGAAACATTTAAAACCGGTGTCCTCCTAATCATGTGCTAGTTATGAAAGGAAATTATTAGAACTTTTAAGGTTTAATTTTGAAGTTGAAAATATTAGCATACCTTGGTTTTACTTTAATTATGTCATTTTCATTGATTATATATAGTCCTTTTGGCTTCTGAATCCATTTTAATACTAAAATAAATGATGAACTCTTTGCCCTATTTCTGTTTTTCTGAATTGTTAATAATTTGATGTACCAAATTTTAATTCAAGTATTTCAGCAAATCTCTTGAGTTTCTATCTTAAAATTTATCTTTTATTGGATTTTGATATTTCTCTTAGACTTGAAGGCGAAGTGAATCCTAATTCCTTATCAACAACCTACAAGTCAGTGTCATTGCCTTTAAGTTCTCCAAACATAAAGCTGAATCTGACTAGCCCTAAAAGGGGGCAAAAAAGAGAGGAAGGATGGAAAGAAGTTGTCCGAAGGTAAGTACAATTAGTCTCATCTTTTTAACTTATCTCCTCGTTTTCTCCTCTTGTGAGATGGTTACCCAGTTAATTAATGACTAATTTGAATGTGATTTCAACTACAATGCCATACTATATCCAGAGTAGACTAAAATTAGAAATTAGAAACAGTATGTAAATTGTGCATGTATATTTTATATGATACAAGAAATGTTGGCTTTAGAAAAACAAAAAATACTTTATTAAAGCATAAGATATAACAGTTTACAGACAAATCATAGAAAAAGGTCACAAACTTCCTAAGAGAGAGATTCACTTGACAGCAAAGTCACGATGTTATTAGTGAGGGCTATGGTATTTGTTTAATGGTCCCATTTTGAGTCAGACAAGTTTGTTCATCTACGGTATTTAAATAATGTTAGAGTTCGCTAAAGAACCGTTGTCTGCTTTTAACTAATGCAGTTAGATCACCATAAAAGGTGGGGAAAGAGCTCATAAAATTTAAACTTCCTTCTCCCTCAAAAAAATAAAGACAAATAGCAACACCCTACAGCTAATTTGACAACTCCTTTTATTCACACTGTTTTATACATAAACCGTGATGAATAAAAACAGAGAGGGACCAGTGCTTTAAAATGTTTCACACAATCCAGAAGGTATCTCAAGCCTCTGCTCATGCTTTACAACAGGAAATTAGGACAAGACACAGATTTACTTGTGTGCACTTAATCACCAAAGGACTAAGATGTCTGAGGTTTTATTGTATAATTTTTCTAAGACTTTTTGTCCATTAGAAGCAAACAGAAAAGGAAGAAGTCTTGGCAGAACAGGAGAAATGATGTGCACTTAATAATTAGATTGATTTAAGTATTATTTATGGCCTAGTCTATGCTCTAGCTTTCAAAATGTCTAAATATAGTCTTCCCAATTTGTCTACATTAGCATATTAAATTTTGATCGTGAAATGTATTTTAGAGTCTGCAATTGGTTATTCTTCTGGAAGGTATAGTTCAAAGCTTGAGGGTGGAATCTTCAAGGGGGGAATCTTGACAGCCAGCAGTGACCACATGAAAATAATGAATGTTGCTTTCATTTGGTTCTGTCAGCAAACACTGGGTTTCCACAGTAATCCTGCAAGAGAGCCAGGCCATCTTGTCAGATCCCAGTGTCAGCCTCTGGTGTTCTAATTCCACTTGCCTCACACAAGTGGAATTCACACACTTGTGAATTGCTTTTTATGTAATTCAACTCCGAGGCTTATTGCTTAGTAAAGTCGTTGAAACTGATAACCTGCCTGTATTCATTTTCACATAGAGTTTAACAATGTGGTATGCATTATTTTAATTTTGAAAGTATCAATATATATGATCATTGTCATTCAGTTAACATGTGATAGTTTGAATGCTGAGATCATGAGTGACTTAAGTATAATTTTTTCAAATGGCAATGTGTTTTTCATCTTTAACTAAATTAAATTCAATATAATAAGAGGTCAGTTTCTAAATAAAAGCTTCTAATAACTTCCTCTTTAAGGTTTGATAAATAGTATTCTCCAGATGTTCATGAACATACTTACTGAGACATGTTTTTTTAATAAACATTTTGATTTCATATGCTCATGTGTGTGGTCTTCCTTTTATAGGTCAAAGAAATTATCTGTTCCAGCCTCAGTGGTTTCCAGAATAATGGGAAGAGGAGGATGCAACATCACTGCAATTCAAGATGTTACTGGTGCCCACATTGATGTGGATAAACAAAAAGATAAGAATGGCGAGAGAATGATCACAATTAGGTAATTGTGAAATATATATGTGTGTGTATATATATATAGTTAGTTCTGTGAGGAAGTTAAACTGTATTAGAAGCACATTTTTGTTAGCCATGGTACAATCAGAATTTCATTTTGTGGTAAAGATTACCTAGTTTTTTATGATTTTGATCTTGTTTTGTTTTTTGTTTGTTTTCTCCCCAGGGGTGGTACAGAATCAACAAGATATGCAGTTCAACTTATTAATGCACTTATTCAAGATCCTGCTAAGGAACTGGAAGACTTGATTCCTAAAAACCATATCAGAACACCTGCCAGCACCAAAGCCATTCATGCAAACTTCTCATCTGGAGTAGGCACCACAGCAGCTTCCAGTAAAAATGCATTTCCCTTGGGTGCTCCAAGTCTTGTAACATCACAGGCAACAACATTATCCACGTTCCAGCCCGCTAATAAACTTAATAAGAACGTTCCAGCAAATGTACGTTCTTCTTTCCCAGTTTCTCTCCCCTTAGCTTATCCCCACCCGCATTTTGCCCTGTTGGCTGCTCAAACTATGCAACAGATTCGGCATCCTCGCTTACCCATGGCCCAGTTTGGAGGAACCTTTTCACCCTCTCCTAACACTTGGGGACCATTCCCGGTGAGACCTGTGAATCCTGGCAACACAAACAGCTCTCCAAAGCATAATAATACAGGCCGTCTACCTAACCAGAACGGAACTGTTCTGCCCTCAGAGTCTACTGGACTAGCTACTGCCAGTTGCCCTATCACTGTCTCTTCTGTAGTTGCTGCCAGTCAGCAACTATGTGTGACTAATACCCGGACTCCTTCATCAGTCAGAAAGCAGCTGTTTGCCTGTGTGCCTAAGACAAGCCCTCCAGCAACAGTGATTTCTTCTATGACAAGCACTTGTAGTTCCCTGCCTTCAGTCTCCTCTGCACCTATCACTAGTGGGCAAGTTCCCACCACATTTCTGCCTGCAAGTACTTCTCAAGCACAGCTTTCTTCACAAAAGATGGAGTCTTTCTCTGCCATGCCCGCCCCCAAAGAAAAAGTGTCCATACAGGACCAGTCCACGGCAAACCTGTGTCCCCCCTCTTCAACTGCCAACAGCTGCAATAGCTCTGCCAGCAACACCCCAGGAGCTCCAGAAACTCACCCACCTGGTAGTCCCACTCCTCCATCCAATAACACACAGGAGGAAGCACAGCCATCCAGTGTGTCTGATTTAAGTCCTATGTCAATGCCTTTTGCATCTAATTCAGAACCTGCTCCATTGACTTTGGCATCACCTAGATTGGTTGCTGCTGATAATCAGGATACCAGTAATTTACCTCAGTTAGCTGTACCAGCACCTCGAGTTTCTCATCGATTGCAACCCAGAGGTTCTTTCTACTCAGTGGTACCAAATGCAACTATACACCAGGATCCCCAGTCCATTTTTGTTACAAATCCAGTTCCTTTAACACCACCTCAAGGCCCACCAGCTACAGTGCAGCTTTCTTCAGCCATGAACATTATGAATGGTTCTCAGATGCACATTAACCCAGCAAATAAATCTTTGCCACCTACATTTGGCCCGGCCACGCTTTTCAATCACTTCAGTAGTCTTTTTGATAGCAGTCAGGTACCAGCTAACCAGGGTTGGGGAGATGGTCCTCTGTCCTCACGAGTTGCTGCAGATGCCTCTTTCACTGTTCAGTCAGCGTTTCTGGGTAGCTCTGTACTTGGACACTTGGAGAATGTGCACCCTGACAATTCCAAGGCCCCTGGCTTCAGATCACCTTCCCAGCGAGTTTCTACTAGTCCAGTTGGTAAGTTATTGTAACTGTCATGACTGCGCAATTTGGGGCTTTAACAGCATAATCTTAACCTTCCAAAGATGATAAAGCATTTATTTTATACATAATGTTTATTGCATGATCATGAAGAAATAAGAGTATATCATAAACAGTAAAGACCCCTTAATGACTGCTGATTGAGTGGACAAAAAACTGGTTGTAGGTAAGTCATTCAAATATGAACTGCTTTATATTCTTTTTTATGATCTCTCTGTACCTGTTATCAAGGGAGTTACACCTTGTGTCAGTTCATTTTCTAGAATTGATATAATATATTCATAAAAGGGACCCATAGGATGCTTCAAGGATTCCAAATTCACAGACATTTTTTAAATCAAAGTGAGTGTTTGCATTTCTTAGATTTAAAAAGGTTGGGTTATAATTCAGAATCTACATTCTTTGTTTTCAGTCATGGGCACTCAGAATGAATATTAAATGATGTCTTAACCCATCTTGTTTATAATAGATGGAGCTGCTTGAAGAGATCCAGTCGTGTATGTGCTCTTATTTTTAAAAAACAATTTCAAATCAGCTCTTTGTTCCTTGAAATTAGAAATTAGCTGCTGAGGCAGTATAAGAAAGATTTGGAAAGATAAGAAGCTAGTGGTGAGCAGAGATATTTGGAAAGCCAGAATCCATTTTCCAGAGTCTAAGGGCCAAAATTGTGTTCCAGTCTGCTCTATTATGCTCTGATTTAGTCCAGTCTGCTCTAATAAATGCTAAAAGACAAATTAGAAATTGTGGCTGACCTAGAATGCGGGGGGTTAAGAAGTAATAGTGCCACTTATTTAGCATTTTTTTTCCAGTTGGAAAACTTCCCAGAGCCCATTTCCTTTTTATTAATTATAAACTAAGTTGTTTAAAATTTGTGAGTTTACTAATATGGCATAGCCTTAGCATTTCTATCAGATACATTTCCATTTACTTACCTTTTCAGGAAAACATAGCTGTTATATCATCTCTCAAATAGAAATAAATGTTACATAAGACCATCCGTGGCCCAAAATATTAATCTCCAAGATTTTTTTTTTCTTCTTTTCTGTAAATAGGTACTACTTTAACTTTTCATTTTGGTCAAACTAATAAAGTTTTCAGAGGCCTTAGGATGAAAGAAGAGCTCATTGCCAGTGCTCAGATTGTGGTAAAATTTAATTAATTTTTAAATTAATCCTTTACATGACTGGCACTAACTAATACGTCAATTTAGATGCTTTAGCTAGAGTTGAGCTTGAGATCTTTCATATTCCAGTGTTTGAGTTCTTTGCACTCTTAATACTATATCCCAGAAGATGTACAGATTATGAATGGCTGGAAAAAAGAAAGTCAAGGAAATCATCCATCTAATTTGGTAGTAAACCAGGTTTGGGATCCTTATTATTCAGGTCTGTAACATCAAAATTACTTATTACTAATGAAAAAAAAAAATTTTTTTTTTTTAAAGCAAGCATTAATCCTTGACCTTCCTTCCAGGGTCCAGGATTGATTAAGTTTGGCTTCATTTCATAACTGCCTGGGTGGTTTCTTTTGTTGACATTCGTCTTTCAAAAGACACGAAAGCATGTAGAGAAATTGGAACTTTCGAACTCTGCTGGCAGAAATTTAAAATGTTACTGCGACTTTGGAAAAATAGTTCCTCCAGAAATTAAAATGGGTTACCATATGATCCAGTAATTCTTCTCCTAGGTATACCCAAGAGAAAACATATGCCTACACAAAAACTGGTATACAGATGCTCACAGCAACACCTTTCATAATAGCCAGAAAGTGGAAACAATCCAATGTCCATCAATTGATGAATGGAAAACAAAATGTGGTGTATCTATATAATAAGATATTATTCTCAGTATAATGTATATTCGGTATTATGAGATAAAGTAAAAGAAATGGAGTAGTTATTTGTGCTACAACTTAGATAAACTTTGAAACCATTTTGCTAAGTGAAAGAAGCCAGTCACAAACAACCACATATTGTATAATTCTTTTTATATGAAATTTCTAGAATAGGCAAATCTAGAGAGAAGAAAATATATTAGTAGTTGCTTAAAGGTTCAGATATGGATCAGGTAAAGGAGGGTGGAGAGTGACAGGTAATGCATACATTTTCTTTTAGTGTGAACAAAAATGTTCTAAAATTGACTATGGTGATGGTTGCACAACCCAGTGAATATACTAAAGCCTTTGAATTAAAGACCTGCCTGAGAAGTTTTGAATTTTTTATGTTGATGTTAACAACTTTTTCCTGAAATGAGCACCTATAATCCTTTTCCAGATCCTTGCCCTCTTTCCCTACTACACTCTCAAGAGAAAGCAATGGAATTTGAGAAGACTATCAAATTCAGACTTATGTAAACTAGATATTGATAGAAATTTTGATGTAGTTTGCAACTTTTGATTTTTTTTTTTTTTATAAGATGGAGTTCTGAAATTAGTTTAATAGTATGCTTTTCCTCCTTGTTAGGAAGAAAAAAATTGGTAGATTTTGTTATTCATCTTGCATAGGAAATGACTATAGTTATAGAGATGAATAGCTATTCTTCCAAGTAATAGGTAACACTTAGTCACAACATGCTGTCATTTCATATCGCCTCCAATGAAGGCTTTGAGATTTAACTGAAACATACTCCAGGTGACTGCCATTCCTAAACACTGGACTTTCTATATCTAGTGTTGCCTGGGGTATTCTTCTCAACTGCAAGAAAAAAAAAATGGGTTTGGGACATATAGTGTGGTATAAATGGATTCTTGTTGCTGTGATCCACAGAATAAACTGTGTGCTTTCTTCTTTTTTAAAGAGGAATTAAGTAAACTTTGGACTTTCATTTTTTAAAGCCTTAGCTAATTTGATGTCTTGGACCTGTTTTATTTCAGGATTACCGTCCATTGACCCATCAGGCAGCTCCCCATCTTCCTCTTCTGCTCCTCTGACAAGTTTTTCCAGCATACCAGGAACTCGGGTTTTCCTGCAAGGGCCAGCTCCTGTTGGGACCCCTAGTTTCAACAGACAACATTTTTCTCCCCACCCTTGGACGAGCGCCTCAAACTCATGTAGGAATCCTGGAGGAAATCGTCCCAAAGAGCCTCTAATAAGTTATTAAGTCATTTGTTACAGGGAACACCATATTGTAATTTTAAGTAATCTAAGTTATATGCAAATACCCAAGGTTTGTATTGCAGTCATGTCTAAAATTATCAGTCATTTATAGGATAGAAAACTTGAGAAGGGTCAGGCTATTCTTTCAAGCCAGATTTGAGGTTACACTGAGACTTGGATCAAGAAAAGAGGTACAAAGAAAAGAGAGAAACTGAGGAAGAAGCTGCTTACCCTCTTGGTTTGAGTTCAGCTTTTTTGTATCCTCTATTTTCTGATGAACCATGGCATTTTTATCAAGAGTCACCTCTTTTAGTATCCAAACCACCACCTAAGGATTTAGTTACTTTATAGCAATCTAAGCATTATTTGTTATTAACTCATTCAGTATATATGCCTTGAGTTAAAAAAAAGAGACAGAAAAGAAAAAGGGAAGTAGTTTTATAAGATGCTTTGAGGACAGTATTGTGAAATGGTTTTATTTAAATATCTAATCAGTTTGGTATGATTCCTCGTTTATTTTTACATTTGAGGAAACTGTATTGCCATTTATAAGTAAAAATATTCCCCTGTTCTGACTTATTTATTTCAATATTTTGAATAGACGAAGTTCTAAAATGACGTGAACAGGATTTGATTTTTTTTTTAATGAGTATCATGAGGTAGTCAGTGAATATTGGTCCTTTGACAAAAGAACTACAGCAAGAATAAATAGGGCCGCCTTCTTTTCTAGCCTTGTTCAGTTCAATTTAAAAAAGTTTTTTTTAGACTATTTGTACTTGCTTCAGGCATTAGTAATATAGGATAATGTTTATAGAACTCATCTATTTTCATTTGAATGATCTTGCAAAATGAAAAATTTCTTTCCAGAACCTGTGTTGTGGAATAGATCTTTCCAACAAGGTTTCTCATATTTTTATAATTTGAATTTTTATATGTAATAAAACAATAGAGAAATATTTTGCCACCAGGTGACTCTCCTATTCCATCTGTTTCTTCGGGATCATCTTCACCTCTTTCAGCCACTTCTGCCCCACCAACATTGGGCCAACCAAAAGGAGGCAGTGCCAGTCAGGATCGAAAAATCCCTCCCCCCATTGGAACAGAGAGACTAGCCCGGATTCGACAAGGAGGGTCTGTCGCACAAGCCCCTGTGGGAACCGGTTTTGTCGCTCCTGTTGGACACAGTGGAATCTGGTCATTTGGGGTCAATGCCATGTCAGGTACAGTTACAGTGCCCTCTGTCTGGAGGGATATCTTGAGTAAAGTGTGAGATTTTGCCTTTTAAACTTAGTTCCTTATCTAAATAAATAAGCTTAATTCCTACACTTAACCTATAGGATTGTTTAAACCTTTGAGGAGCCCAGTCCAGTCTCAAAGTCTGGAATGTTTGTTGGGGTTATATATTAATAATAGATGTAATGTGTATGATAGTAATAAATATAAAATAATAAATACAGAGTGGATTAGAAATTAAAAATTCAAAGCATACTTCCTTTCCCTCTTAAGCTTTTCATTGGAGAGTAGGACAATTATTTGATTTCTTTCAGAGAGCATTTAATCTTTTGAAGGACAAGGTAGAGTGTTTGGGATATTCCGAAGACTACATCCAATTACAGGAACTTGGTTTTATTTTGGATTGCAAAGATTTTTATGAATGTGTCCTGAGCTATCAAAGGAATGCTTTTAATTAAATTTAGTATGAAAAACTCCAGTGGTAATGTTTTGCTATTTTATCCAGATAAATATCTAACTCTTGAATTCAATTCTTTTTTCTAGAAGGCTTATCAGGTTGGTCACAGTCTGTGATAGGGAACCATCCAATGCATCAACAATTGTCAGACCCAAGCACATTCTCTCAGCATCAGCCAATGGAGAGGGATGATTCTGGAATGGTAGCCCCCTCTAACATTTTTCATCAGCCTATGGCAAGCAGTTTTGTGGATTTTTCTAAAGTGAGTTGACAGACATCATTGTAACTTGTTTTAACACTCTGCCAGCCAATGTAGTCACATGTTAAGGAGTAAATTGTACTGAAATAATTCTCCTTTTTGGTATAACTAGTTTGTTTCTATGAATTTGTCAGATCTTTTATCTGTTTTCAAAAGTGGGTTATGTTGTTTACATTAGCTTGTCCTTGAACTATCCTGAAGATGCTGCCATCTTCTTTCCAAACTTGGAAGATTTGACTTTTGCTGCTTTGCATCTGGCTGCTACAGCTGAGAAGAGAGGCCTCTCCCTCTCTGGAAAGCTGGCTCTGAGCTCACCATTGCTTTCTTGTCTGCTCTGAGAGCTTCCAGGCTGCCATAAAGCCAGATTGTGGCTGCAAGCTATTGTGTAGAATTCACTTTTCTTAGCACAAGCTTATTAGTAAATCTAAAATGTGGGAAAGTTGGGGTATTATATGTTCATAAAATATTGGAAATTTCCCAATCATTGAATATTGGATTTATTTGTTTTCTCTATTGTCATTGAAAAAGTGTTGCTGATGTAGATAACTACTTTCAGTTTCTCAACTCTGTACAGTGGTGCTATACATACTACATACTCTGGAGTTCTTTGAATGAAGGGAAATGAGAGAGATCTATGCTGGTATTATGGAATCATCATTTATAGTCACTTCATGATTACACCTTTCTGCTGTTTTAGGGTCTACCAATTTCCATGTATGGAGGCACCATAATACCCTCCCATCCTCAGCTTGCTGATGTTCCAGGAGGCCCTCTGTTTAATGGACTTCACAACCCAGATCCTTCTTGGAACCCTATGATAAAAGTTATTCAAAATTCAACTGAATGCACTGATGCCCAGCAGGTAAAATGAACTTAATGCTCTTTTATTTTTCAGATTTATCATGTCATCCTTTTAATTCTTTGGTTAATAACAAGTTCTGAATATCAAAAGTCAAGACATCTTACCACTTTGATCTGAATTAAGTTTTTCAATATCAAAATGATGCTACTTAACATTTTGTTTCATGTACTGTATTCTTTCTAGGCAGAAACAGTGAATTGCCATTGCATTTATATACTCGTTTTGTAAATGTCTAAAGATTCCTAATTAGAAATTCCAATTTTTCCTCCCCCTTTTCAGATTTGGCCTGGCACGTGGGCACCTCATATTGGAAACATGCATCTCAAATATGTCAACTAAGTTAGAAGGTCTTACTCTTTAGCCTTGTTTGAGAAATTTTAACCTTGGAAGAACCCTGGGGATTTTTTTCTAATGTGCCTAAGAAATTTTCTCTGAGGCTTTAGCAATGGAAATTTGATTGCCCATTGTATAAGAACAAATTGATTTCCTAACCACCTGATTATGTTCTCTGGTTAGTTTAGCCATTTTGAAATTAGTGCTTTGGGCTAAACATACTGAATGCTACTTGTATGCAGAAAAGAATTAGATGATTACATATTTCAACCTTTTAGGGTGGTAAATAACATGTACAATTGTTTACATACTTAAAAGGAAAAAGTTGAGTAAATTTCTTGTCATATAGTGGCTCTACTTAATGTAGCCTGTATTAATGTGAAATATTTACCAGAATATTCAATAAAAAGATGAACAGTGTTTAGAAGTGGGGTGTGATCCTTTCAGTGGTCATGCAGGTACTGCCCAATCCACAATCATATTGAACCAGGTTGTTAATACTATATTTGTAATAGGCTTCTCACATTTTACACTTTAGAGTCCATTCTTAGATTGCCTTGCAAAAGCACTTCTAGAATGAGTTGTATACTTAACTCTGTTAAACATTCCTTGTTTATGTTTCGAGCCCCTGTATCCTATCTGATTTTAGCAGATAGTCCATTAAAAGGTTTAGCTCTTTGTGGATCATGAGTATGTTAATAAGAACAATAGGATTTCAGTCAGATGACACTGAACAAACTTAAGATACCCAGATCACCTTTCAGATTTCTTTTGTGCTTCCTGATTTTTTAATCTAAAGATTTATTTTGGTTATAGGTGTTTTAAGTTTTGAGTTGGGACATAGGAGGGGGTGGGGTGACTCATATAATTCTGTTATATTGTCAGATCAGCTGAATGTTTATAAATATGTGACTAATTCTGAGCTTAGTTTCTTGAAGAGCCAATATGGTGAACAAGCTAAACTCAGGAACCCTGGAATGGATTGCTTTGGCCAAACTATAGGCTATGCCAAGAATTTGATGCAATAGAGAAAAAAAACTATCCCAATGAAAAGAACAGTCATCAACTTGTTCATGTTGTAATGTGGTTGAATTACTTGGTCTTAGATAAAAGCAATCTAAAAAATAAAACAAAATGTTGGAGACTGATAGAGAAGCCAGAACACACTTTAAGGCAAAGAAGGTTGCACAGAAAAATAGTAACTAGGAGCATAGCCATACCAGAAACATTTTTCTACTCTCATACCAACAGGAGTTCTTAATTTTCTCTGCCCTTCTCCTAGAGCCACCACTAGATGAGACACACCATGTTTGTTCTATCTTAGACATACCTGGTTCTTTTGTCTTCTGTATCATATTGCATATGAAAGATTTCTTATTTTCTATTTTGATTGGATTTAGAAATTATCACTGGTGTTGATAATCACTATTGCCTTTGTAGTGCTTAATAACCACATCAGGTAGTCTCAAGAGACCTCACCTTGATGGGAACAAAGGACCCCTAGGATCACCTACATATCTTACTGTTTCCAGTTATCACTAATAACAAACAAACCAAAAGAAAACATCACCTAATATTAGTGAAATGAATGGAACTATTCTTGATGAAATGTATAGTGAGAGATAATAAGTAAATTATTCAGTGGGACAAAAATTAAGTGGTGGTCTATCTTAACTAATTAAAGTACACTTGAATTTTTGGAAGAGCTCTTCCAATATCTTCTACACCCTGAGGACAACAGAATGAGAAACTTCATCACAGGTCAGGAACTAGAACCCATAAGAAGAGGATACAATTATGAGAAACCCCTAGGAGGATTAGGAACAAATAGCAGCTGTGCAGTTTGTAGGAGTTATTTAGGATACCCTTCTTCCTGCCCTCTTATCTGTACTGCCTTCTTTTCTATTTGAATCCCAGTAGCCTACTCCCCACTACATTTTGCCTGCTATAATCTCTTCTTCCTCTGTCTTGCCTCTTCCTGGCATTACTTTACTGCTATTTTACCAACCTGAACCTTGGATTAAATCTAGCTCAGGTAAGAACTTAATTACTTTCAAATATACAAGGGATTTGCGGGGAGGCAGAGCGGGTAGAGTGGAACAAGTGTCAGAAGACTAAGTTCTCTTTTCATTTCTGCTACTCAATACTGTGTGACCTTAGGCAAGTCATTTCTCATCTCTGGGCTTCACTTTCCTCATCTGAAAATGAAATTTAGTATAACTGAACTCAAAAGGGTCTCCTAGTTCTAACAGATTTACTTGTCTCATGAATGAGAATATGTGGTATAGGACTGCTAGAAGCTGATACATGGCTGAGGTTTGAGAGCCCCTACCATTTGGAATCAAAAGCCTGCTGTTGTAAGAGCCATTATTGATTTGGGGGATTTACTGGAGGCAGAAGAAAACCTTGCACACCCGTAGTGAGCCTTCAAGTCATTAAGAAACATCCTGCTGAAACAAAAGAAAAAATAAAAGGAACATCCTGCTGAGGCATAGATCAAACCCTATGAATAAGAGCTCATTCAAGAAATAAGACTATCATCAAGGTTTCTGAACCTACTTATTTCAAGTAGTGTTCGATAAAATAAAATACCAGCACCAATAACAGTATTGATGTTTTTAAGACCCTTTAAACCTATTATGGCTACAGTGTGCTGACTTGCCCTTTTATAGGCCAGTCTGCTTCCTTCAGTCCCTGCTCTCAAAGGGGAAATTTCATCACCTCAGCTAACCAGACCGAAGAAGAGAGTTGGACAGCCAATGGTGGCCTCTCCTAACCAGAGGTAAGAGATCTCAGGACCTGGAACTATAGTTTCCATCTTGTAAATTCTGACCAAGTCTTCCCAACCTCAAAATTAGTATAGGAGGTACCATCCTTAGTTTGAGGTGGCTTTTAGAAGGGGAAGGGCTGATCATATTAGAGTTTCAAGTCAGACAGGGAGGACTACTTAGTATACATGGTTCTGGAATCCCACTGTTTTAAGACCTTTGTACCACATTGTAAACCTAGGAAGAGGCAAACAAACTGTATGAAAACAGCTTCTGAACATCTTGTTCTTTAACTAGTCCTGGAGCTCTTCTACCAAGAAATGTGGCTGGTTGTGACATCTTCCCAGTGGACCCTGTCCTGGGGTGAGGGACTCTAATAATGCTGCATTTTCTATTCATGCTCAAAGATTTGTCACCATGTGTCAATGTTATTGACAGGTTACTTTGCCTTCACTCTCTCCTGTAGGAAGTGGTTGAGTATCCAAAACTTAAGTATGTTAAGACCACATCCAACAAAGGCAGGAGCCTGAGCTTGAAGACCTAATTTGGAAAACAAGATTGTAAATCTAATGATAAGATTGCAAACCTATTTTGTGGTTGCTTTTCATCTCTTCCTGTCTTATTTTAATGATACTGATGTTAGTTCAAAGTAATTTGCCTGGTGGCAGAGACCTGGTATTTCCCTACAGGTGTAATCAGATCTCTTGAGTTTAAGTTGTTTTTTTTTTTTAAAGCTCCTGTACTCTAATGGTCAATAAGTGTTGACAAAACCCTCTGATTTAAACTCTTTCTTGGTCCTTCATGCAGGTTGAATGCATGACAGATCTGGATTTCTCTCTAAAACCCAACTACCTATTCTCTAGTTCCCCAACCCTTGTAGCACACAGTGTCTCAAGAAAAGTAAGCTTCTGGTGGTAGTCTTATAGTAGTAGTAACTGCTGCTGTTGTTCTATAGAAGAGATTAATAGATGGGAGACCTCACTTCCATACTGATCCTTCTTAACAAACTTTGACACTTGTCTCCTAGTTCTCCTGCTCTCACTCATCTTTCCCAGTCTCCTTTGGTGAAATCCTCTTCCTCTACTACCCCTTAAAGAAATGTTGATGTGCCCAGGTCTCTTCTTTTGCTGTATCTTCTCCCCAAGGAATCTCATCCCACAGCCTTAGATTTTACTCCACCCAAATCTGAATCACTAGCCCAGAGTTCTCCCTCTGTAGCTTCAGATCTGTACATCTGGCTCCTTATTTAACATTCTCCAGTGTTTTCCATCTGAACATTCCACACACATTATATACTCCCCAATATAACATAGGCCCCTCCCCTTGTTTTCCTTATTATATTAGTTGGTACTATAAACTACCAAGACTCTCAAGTCAAAAGACTGGGAATTACCCTAGCTTATCTCCTTCCCACCCTACCCTTAAGTCAATCATGTTATCCTTACTCCTCTGTATATCTGGATCCCCTTCACTTCTCGCCATCCTCGCAGCCACTGTCTTCTTGCCCACCCCATTTCACTAGGCTGGAGTCTTCATCTTCAGTCTCACTATCCTCCATCCCATCTCTCACTCCCCTCATTAGACTGCTTACCTTGCTTAAAAGTTGAGTTGTCATAGACGGTTCCTCACAATCTGATCCCAAGCCTTATGCTCCAGCACTTATTGTTAAAACACTTCTTTCAGGCATATACCACTTTATAAGAGGCTCAAAAGCCTTTTTGGAACAATAAAACATACATATCCTTGCTACCTAAAGTGTGATTCTAAGGACATGCAAACCTAAGGCTCTGTATCACCTGGGATTTTATTAAAAGCCTAGAATTTCAAGTTCTAATTACTGTATCAGAATCTTCATTTTAATAAGATCTCCAGGTGATTTATGTGTACAGTAAAATTTGAGAAGCAATGACTTGTAAAATACCGTTTTTTGTTTTTTTTTTTAATAAGTAAAGAAATCAGAGCTGAAGGAAAATTTGGTGAAGCCAGAGCTGAAGTAATACTGATAAATGCATGAAATCAGGTGGCTGGAGAAGGGAGACACTGGTGAAGGGTATACTGATTTTGAGGAAGCCAAACAGCAAACAACTAGATCAAGTTGAGATTTTTAATGTACTCGACTTAGTATTTTCTCTCTCACCATCTCTCTCTCGCCTCCTTTCATATCACCGTGCCTACATCAAAAAATCTCTTTAAAGGCCACTCTTGGGTCAGTGGTTAAGACTCCACACTTCAGTGCTTCCTGAAGCACAGGGAGCTTGGATACCATCCCTGATTGAGGAACTAAGATCCTACATGCTCGGAGACTTGGCAAAAAAAAAAAAAAAAAGCCACACTATCTTGCCAGAGGGCTAAAAAACCAAGCCCTCCTCTCCAGCCCCCAGCCCTTCTTTAGTTTTCTGAGGTTGTGAAGTTAGCTAGGAAAGATAAAAGGCAGGAGAAGGGGATGACAGAGAATGAGATGGTTGGATGGCATCACCCACTCCATGGACATAAGTTTAAGTAGACCCCGAGAGTTGGTGATGGACAGGGAGGCCTGGCGTGCTGCAGTCCATGGGATCACAGAGTCGGATACAACTGAGAGACAGAACTGAACTAAGGTTAGCTGCGGCAGAGATCAAAGAACAGGCTTATAGTATCTTGCAACCTTTATTCATCCTTTAATCAGCCCACTTATTCCTCAACTAATGTCTGTGCACCAGGCCATCAAGACACTTTAACCCTGTACTGAAACTGATTAATGGGGGGGCATAATAGCTGTGCTTAGGGGCACACACTTGAATCAGACACACTCAAGTATGAATCCCAGCTCCCGCCCCTAATACAAGATCCGTGACTTCCAACCATGACCTAACCTCTCCGGGCTTTGGTGTCCTCACTTGTAACTGTAACTAATAATAGTGTCTTACTATCCAACTGTTAAGAGGAATGGATGAATACAAGCAAAAAACGTGTGCCATACCTCACGCGTTCCCAGCACCCGCTGGAAACAGTAAATGACTGTTTTTGCAGAGCTCATAGGCAAAAGCAGGCCGGCCTATTTGGGGCCAGGAGGAACTGGAGGCCACTGCGGGTCCCGGGACATGCTCCAACTTTCGCTGCGTTTGGGGCTTGCTCCCGCGAGGGTAGGGCGGGATCTTCGGGTTGAGTGACAGCCGGCCCGCCCCCGGCGTGACGTCGTCCCGGTGTTGTGGCTGCGGCCGCACGTGGTAGAGTCCGCCACAGACTCCGCTCTGCGTTCTCAGCACCAGCCGCTGCCCTCCTGCTCTCTCCGTTCTCTATGTCCTCATCCACCAGCTGCCCGATTCCTGGGGGCAGGGAAGGACTGCCCGACTGCTACAGCAGCACGCCGGGGGGCACGCTATACGCCACTACCCCCGGAGGTCAGAGGGCCGGGCCAGGGTCGACAGGCAGAAGGCAGGCCTGCGTGTGCTTGTCGCGGGACATGGGCGGGGAGGTACGGGCTTGGAGTTGTCTGCAGGCCCCCTTGCAGGTTTTAGCTTTTGGCGGGGTGGGTTCTTGGAACCTAAGCTCGGTTCCCTAAAACCTCAAAGTGATGCAACACGGCTTTGTGCCTGTTTTCCAGGTGACTCTGGGCAGATATCATCACTGTGGCCTGGGTTCTAGGCTCCTTGTTCACCTACCCCTGCCAGTATTGCCCCCTGGGAGCTAGAGCTGTGCCCTCGGCTGTGTGGCCTCAGCAGGAAGCAACTGGGTTTTGCAGAGCTGCAAGTGGTGGGGATCGGGGGCTAGAGGTGGGGGCAGTCGGGGGCAGGGGCTTTAGGCCGCTGCGCTGGCTGGCTTGCCTAGTGGATGATTGGTGAAGCAGCCTGGAATCATACCCACTCTGGGATTCTTGCCATGCGGGCAAAGGGAAGGAGTGAGAAGAGGATAGGGCCTTGTGAGGACATGGCAGGGGCCAAGCCCTCTGGGCTGAGGTGAGCCTGACAGGACTTGGGAGGGGGGTCAGGATGAGAAGAGCCTGTTCCTGGGTTTCACAGGAGGAGCACTGCCCCTCCATTACCGAGCCCAGGTGGCAGCACTAGCCTTCACATCTGTTCTTTGGCTTCCTCATCCAACTGAGGCTGAAGAGCTAGGCCCTGCCTTTTGAACCAAATAGGTAGAGTTCAGAGCCAGCAGAGGACAGGAACCTCCAGAAGTTCTTGAGCTCCCCTAAACCAAAAGCCCCTGCCTAGACCAGCTGGGATGCACCACTTGCTCTATGGTGCTCAGACACATCTTGGTTAGGCCCAGAAGCCTTCAAGTGCTGTGAGGGCTAGTCAGCTGAGATCCTGACTGGGCTGCAGAGCAGTAGCCCTTAAGAAAAGGAAAGATGTGACCCCTTGGCCCTTAAAAGACCTGTGTCTGGGGTCCCAAATAGCTTTGTACCCAAGCTCCTGCCTCTTACCTAGCCCCTACCCCTTGACAGGCACCAGGATCATCTACGACCGAAAGTTCCTGCTGGAGTGCAAGAACTCACCCACTGCCCGGACGCCTCCCTGCTGCCTCCCTCAGATTCCCGGGGTCACAGCTCCTCCAACAGCCCCACCCCCCAAGCTAGAGGAGCTGACGGAGCAGAAGGAGACAGAGGAAGAGATACCCGGTAAGGAAAGCAGGACCTAAAATTTTAATAATGGCTTTGAAGCCAAAAGCCCCAATTATGTAGATTGGGGGCGGGGGTCAGTTCTGAGGGGGCTGCCTGAACTAACAACTGAGGCTGTAGGCTCCCAGCCCAGCAACCATTCCTCCCGCCCTTTCTCTCCCCAGATGATGCACAGTTTGAAATGGACATCTAATCCCGTGCAGAGGACCACGTGTGGAATGAGAGGAATCCGTCACGCTGCTGCCGCTACCTCCTTTCTCTGGGGTATCCAAAGGCCTGCTGGGCTCATCTAATCCGGAAGGGGGTGATCTGTTGGTTCTGGGCCTCCATGTTGGGTCTGAGGCAGCTAGACCAGGGATAGGAGTGGGCAACTTGCCAAGCCCTTAGCTCTACTCTCTCTTTGGTCTGTAGGCACTCCTCCCAACCCCTGGCACTGGGCTCCAGCTGAGACTGGGCCAGGGGAATGGAGAATGTCACTTTCTGACTGCTTAGTAAACATTCAAAGAAATGCCTTGGCTCCAGTGTTCTCCTCAATGTTGATCTCCCCAGCTCAGCCATAATGTAAGGGCCCCAGCAAACCTGGTTAGGATCAGAGGTCCCAGGTCCCTTCCTAGCTCCCTCTGGGCCCACTTTCAGCAGCAATTAGACCCTGAGGCAGGCTTTGGGGACAGGCCATAGGAGCTGCCAAACCATAAACAGCAATAGCCTGACCCCTGCCAAGGGCAGTTCCAGCCTTTCCAGGAAGCACCATTGCCGCAATCAGCCTCTCTAGCAGTCCCTCCCTGGTTGTTTCAAAGCAGGAAACAAGAGGCAATGCCCCAGCCTACAGCCGCCTTTGGTCTTTCCCCATGCCCTTTCTGCCTCCCACCTGTAAGTACCAGCCTTATTCCAACACTGAAAACCTGTACTCTCCCTTCTCACAGCATGATGTGAACCTCCTGGCCCCTTCCACCTGGTTCTGTTGTCCTCAAAGTGTTAGAAGACCTTAGGGCCCAAACCGAGGCAGCAGCTTATTTGGTGAGTCAGATAAAGAGTCATAATCCTGCTCCCCCTCCCCTGCCCCCATGGGAAAAATCATGTTCCCATATTGCAGCAATCTGGTCTTTTTCACCTTCAATTTATATAGCTATGTTATAATCTCTGTAGCACTTGCATATATCAAGGGTGATGCAATGCAAATAAGCAGTCTCCTCCTTTTGAGAGAAAAAAATCTCCCCATGCTATTTGAGCCTCTGTTTCCATGTTGAAACAAAGTCATCCAAACATAGATGACTCAGCCCAGAAAGGGATGTTTCCATGTAATTTGGGGGAAAGTGGCAGGTGATAATCTGCTCATGCTTAGCAAGGCCATTCATGATGAATAGAGGAAAACAAGGAGCAGAGTAGTCAAGGACACCAGAGGGAACATAGGAAGGGCTCATCTCTCCTACCCAGGGCCCACTATATTGAGATGTTTTTATTGAAATGCATATGGTATGGTAACAAGCAACTTCGTTGTGGTCCAGGTGGGACCTCTTCCCCCAGAGATGGGTCAGACCAGAGTTCCCCATGGGCAGACCATCTCCCCAGTGGTACAAAGAAGTCAAGTTAGAGAAGCCTTCCATGCCAAGGCACAGGAGGTGGTGTGAGATGAGTCTGGGGAACCCACAGGATCACAGGTCGTGCTGGACACCTGGTACAGTTTGGTTCTGCTCAGCTGTGGCTATGGATTTCTCTTCATTGGCCTCCTCCTCTGAAAACAGACTCCTCTTTACCGCAATTAATCTTTTAACTCCCACCATCCACTGACTGACCTCAGTCACATGGTCAACCATGAGTGAGCGGTGGATGTCATCTGCTGCATCCCACTGGTGGCTTGAAAGCTCTAAGGAGAGAGAGGGGCTGAGCAAGCAACCTGGAGCCAAAGATATAGCTGCCACTCCTCCTCCCTCCCCAAGTCAGTCAAAATCTCAGCACCTAGTCCAACTCGGACAACCATGGCAGGATGAGGGGTTAGGCTATACCAAGGGACCCCGCCACACCTTGCACCAGCAGAGCCATCCTCTTCTTTACAGGCGTTGACAGCTTCCCTCCAGCCCACTGTTCCTGCAGCAGAGCCAGGCGTCGACTGATGTCATCACATACCTGTTTCTGAGAGACAGAAGCGCCCTCCAAGTCAGTGCTGCCTACCCTGCAGGGGCAGGGTAGGCAGCACATGCTCTGTCTGGTCCAGGAACTTTACACTCAGTCTGAGTTATGGTTCTTTACGCAAAGATTAGAGGCCCCACTAAGAATCTGATGAAATCTATGGATCTCTTTTCAAGGAAAATGTGTGTATGGTTAGAATTTTTTAATTTCTGGAGCTTTTCAGATGGTTAAAAATTAATTCTATAGTGCTGCTTTACAATAAGGAAAGTGAAAGTGTCACTCAGTTGCGTGTCACTCTTTGCAACCCCATGGACTGTAGCCCACCAGGCTCCTCTGTCCATGGATTCTAAGGGCCAAAGAGGTGAAGACCACTCTACTTTCCTTTAAGACTGCTCATAGGATCAGAGGGTCTACCTTTGAGAGCCACACCTGCATCTGACTGTTGATGGGAGCTTTCCCAACTTACTTTTATGTGGCCACGGCAGTCCTCCAACGCCCGTTCCAAAGGTCTCAGTACATCTTCCAGCAGAGTCTCAGACTCAACGACTGGGGAATCCATGGGCACCGTTCTGGAGGGAGGACAGCTCCCCACAAATGGGGGGGGTCTGGAAGCCTTACTTGATGGAGGTGGAGGCCCCACTGGGGGGAGCCCAGGAGATGTCTCTGAAGTGGGGACTGAAAAGATAAAGCAGGACCAAGCAAACATGGCTTAAATACAAACAAATAAAAATGGATGCTGTGGTAAAGCAGAATAGTAGTAGAGGACCCTACCTAGACTGAGTATTCAAGGAAGGCCTTCTAAGTTGACGTCAAAGTTTACCCTGTGTTACCCTATGTTTACACTACGTGACATTTGGCAAGTTACCTTTAACCTCTGAGTTTGGGTTCCTCTTCTATAAAATGGGGATATTACAGTAGCAGCACTTATTTCACAAGGCTACAACTATGATTAAGTGTAAGAATATAGGTACAGCTGCAAAAGTGGGTAGCAAAAAGTGCTCACAAAGTTAAGAACTTGGATGAGATAGATGCAGTCATAAAGAGTTGAAGGAACCAGACACTAGGGTAGAGGTAAGGGCAGTACCCAAGAGAAGGGAAAAGTCCTGACTTGTTCAAGGAACAGAAACAAGGCCTGTGTGGCTAGAAATGCTTAACACTGAGAAATTAGGAGCTTTCACTGGAAAGGTAAGTAGTGGTCCAGACCCTGCAGGACTTTGGAGGAGTTTGGTCTTGAGGCTGTCTGTGCTTAGTCACTCAGTTGTGTCCGACTCTTTGTGAGCCCATGGACTGTAGCCCACCAGGCTCCTTTGTCCATGGGGATTCTCCAGGCAAGAATATTGGAGTGGGTTGCCATGCCCTTCTCCAGGATATCTTCCCAACCCAGGGATCAAACCGAGGTCTCCTGCACTGCAGGTGGATTCTTTACTGACTGAGCCACAGGGAAGCCAAGAATACTGGAGTGGGTAGCCTATCCCTTCTCCAGGGGATCTTCCTGACCCAGGAATCGAACTGGAGTCTCCTGCATTGCAGGCAGATTCTTTACCAGCTGAGCTACCAAGGAAGCCTGGTTTTGAGCTACTACTCCATTAATGGTAACAGGAAACCATCGCCAAGTTTATAAAATCAGGGGGTGACATCACCAAACTTGTTTTTTATGGCGTTCACTCTGTATGGTCTGTGAAAAGTTGATGAGAATAGGTAAAGAAGGGCAGGGACACCAGTTGGGAGGTTAACAACAGTCCAGGAAAGAGAATGCTGGCATGGACTAGAGCGAGAGTAGACAAGGGGAAATGGGGAGGTCTGATTTATTTAGGAGAAGACAGAACAAATCTTGATGGGAATGGGGGTGAAAGACGGGAGCCAGCAGTGACTCTTGGTGACTTTAATGACATGATGGCAGAATCACTATGAAAAATGAGAATACTAGAGAAGAAAAGTCAAAAATTATTTTCAGATATTAACATGCACATGGATGATAATTCATCTAATTGGTCTGTCAATCTGACCTCACCTCCAGTGACCACTCTCCTTCAGCCTCTCATCATCTGCCTTGTTCTCAACAACAGTGCCCACCCCTCCTAACCCTCTAGCACAGTTACTCAGATTTTCAAGGTGCATTAAAATCACTCCCTTTAAATTCATACAGCTACAGGGACTTCCCTGGTGGTCTCCCTGGCTGAGAATCCACCTTCAATTGCAGGGAACATGGGTTTAAATTCATAGCTACAGATTTTAAAAAAACATCTAACACTGCCTGGAAATCCTATACTTTGCCTTGTTTTTCTCCTCTTCAGAACAATTATTTTCACATCTTATCGCCTATAAGCTTTTCTACCTGCTCCCTTTATTTTCCTTTCCTTGATGTCTACTTCTGACCCTGCCTCATATTTCACCAAGAAAATAAAGGTCATTAAACAGAACACTCATCTTCCCACCACCAGTTCTGCCTACCCACCTGCCCCTGGAGCTGCTTTCCTTTCTCCTCTAATAGAGGAAAGGCTCCTGCTCCGCCCAGAGGCTCTCTCTCCAGCCGGACTCTACCCACCTCTCTTGTCTTCTCTGGGCTTTCCTCCTGCAGTCATCCCCTTTCCCCTGTGCCATCAGTTCTTCCTCTACTAAACCATCCCATCAGCATACAGAACTCTCCCTTACCTCACATTCCATCCTCAGGTACTGCCCTATTTCTCATCACTCCTGAATGCTTCTGTTAGCATCACTGGTGATTGCTACATTTGTCCAATCAACTAGTCCCTTTTCTCCATCTTACTTACCTCTCAGCAGCATTCATCAGGGTTGAATCAAGATATTACTTTCTCCCAGAGTAACTCTACTTGTCTTACTTCATTGGCCACAACCTTGAAATGCTAGAGAAACCTAGGGTTCTGTCTTGAATCCTGTCTTTACTTTTTGTACTCAAGTTCACGACATCAAATACAATTCATATGATAGTGACATATTTCTATAATTCAGGCCCAGAGATCTCCCCAAAGTAGCAGCCCAAATTCAACATGGCCAAGACAGAAAGCTTGCTTTTCTCCTCCCCTGCCAAAACCCAGTTATCCCATATCAATGAACAACACCGTCCAGTTCCTCAAGTGGAAGTTAAGTTACACAGCCTCCTCTTTCACCTCACCTACTGTATCTACTCATTCCTACTGACTTTCTCCGTAACATACCCATATCCACCCAATTACTACTACCTCTAGTACTCCCACCCCTGGCCAAATTATCATTATATTTTACCTGTGTTATAGTTTTTCCTTTCACTTCTTCCTTAAAATCTGTTTTCCACAGAGCAAACAGTGATCCTTTTAAAGATGTAAGTCAATCAGTGTTTCTCAGTCTGGGGAGATTTTGCCTTCAAACGTCTGGAGACTTTTGATTGTCACAACTGTGTGGGTGCCACTGGCATCCAGCGAGTAGAAGCCAGGGAGCTGCAGACATCTTACAATGTACTGACATGCACAAGATAATCCCTCACAAAAAAGAATGATTTGGCCCCAAAAGCCAGTAGTGATAAGGTTAAGAAACTGATTTATATCATAACTCTGCAGTGTTATAGATGTGGCTAAGAGAGGGGTGAAAAGAGCTGAATCTGAGCCCCCTATTCAGGGTCACATCAGTCGTCACTAATCATGTCCCACTGTTTGCAACTCCATGAACTGTAGCCCACCAGGATCCTCGGTCCAAGGAATTTTCCAGGCAAGACTACAGGAGTGGGTTGCTATTTCCTACTCCAGGGGCTCTTCCTGACCCAGAAATCGAACTTGTGTTTCCTCAATTTCCTGCACTGGCAGGCAGATTCTTTACCTGGGAAGCCCTTTCAGCCACAGATCATCTTCAACTCTATCCCTAGCCCACTATGCTCTAGCCATCAGATATTCCTTTAGTCTAAATTTGCCAAACTTATCTTAGGGCTTCTGCACTAGCTGTTCCTCATGCCTGGAATGCTCTTGCACCTGATCCTTGCCTTTTTAATCCTTCAGGTTTCAGCTTAAATGTCAGCCCCTCAGATAGCTTAGTTACCCAATCATTCTCACATCACCCTGTTTTATTTCTCTGCAGAGTTCTTACCACCATTTCATCTTTCTCCAAAGTTATACTGTGGACGCCAAGAAAACAAAACTTTTTGTCTTGTTCACTGCTGTCTAGTTTGCCTTCAAACACAGCAGGGGCTCAGTAGATGATACTGATTAAATGAATGACATGTTAAGTCTGAGTTGCTTATCATATAGTCCAGTGACGAGGTAGAACATACAAATGGGTGTACCACCACCATGGGGTTCCGAGAAAAGATCCAAGTTTGAAATAGAATCTGAAAATAATTTGGGAACAAAAACTATGTTAAAAACCGTAAGTCTGGATGAGGTCACCTAGGACGAAAGCACAGATTCTTTGGAGACAAACCTGGGCAACAGATGAGCTCAGAAAAAGGCCTGAACCGAGCCCCTTTCTGGGACTCCAACCTCTCTCAGTTAAGTCCTCAGAAGAGAAAAATAGGATCACGGGGCAAACTTATCTCGGCACAGCCCATTCTCGGGGGGTCTCGGCGCACAGGGCCGTCACGCACCTCTGGGGGATCCATCCTGGGGAGCGGCGACCCTCTTGGTGAGCGGCGAGCGCTTGGGTCCGCCAGCCTGGGTCTGTAGCCCATAGGAGAATTGCGGCGGATCGTTCCAGCCGCGCTCCGTGTTGCCTGCGAAAGTGAGAAGACGTGTGAAGCGATCCCGGCGAGGCGACAGAGGGTCCGCACCCCACACGGTAACCGCCGCCAGCCTGGGCCGGGGAAGGACCAAGCTCCCCAGCCCACCCGCCGCGCTCACCCGGCTTCACATACAGCTCCGCCATCTCCACTTCCGCACGGCCAGCGGGGCATCACGTCATTTCCGGGGCGGCCGCACCCAGCCGACTAGGACGCGCCCCCGAAAGGGCAAGTTTCCTGGAGCCCTCCAGGTTGGACAATTCAGGAACGCTGAAAATTGCCCTGCTCCAACTCCGTCTATTCCAGCTAGTTAACCCTCGGGAGTGCTGACTATATGGTAGGAAATGAGGCTGTTTTCCAGGAGGTTTTGCTCTAGGAGCTTAAGACCCCTTTGGGTTCCCTCTCCAAATCACAGTTGCTCTCAGGAGCAAGTTTACACCACCAGAAGCTCCTGCCCCACATATGCCCCACTGTGGTCTAGCCAAGTGGACTTCCAGAACTTGTGTCCACTTCCCTGAACGTTTACACTCTTTTGGTTGGAATATATTTATCTGGAAGCCTAGTACACTTTAAAGTGTCTCAGACCAGGTACTTCTGAGGAGTCTCACCTGAGCTCCCACAACCCTCTGAGATTTCCCAGTTGTACTGCATGTTATCTTCAGTCCTTGACTTTCGTTTATTTGACATCCTCAGAAGGTGGAGCCCCTATTTGATTACACCTCCAATGCCGACCTTAATGCCTAGCACAGAGAAGTCCTTTAGAAATATACTTGTTAAATGAAGTCAGATTTCCAACTCTCTCATCCCCTTATGTGACTAGCAGCTGCCACCAACACCAAGGACGGATACAGACACTCATCTCATACAGGCTGAGTATACCCCCAACCCTGTCCCAGGCCGAATATACTTACATCCAGTGAGGTCACTGAGGGATTTTTATTTGTACTGATTTTTGCTATAAAGTGTTGCTGAGGTAGAGCCAACTGTCCAGGGTTGGACAGGGGCAAGGAACACAGGGACCCAGGGAAAGGAGAGTCTGCAGCCTAGGCTGTGGTACAGGGCCTCTCAATCACCCATACAAACAATGAATTGGGCAATAGAGGGTGGGCAAGTGTCAGTGGGGCACGCAGAGAAGGCTCCAAAAGGTGAGAGGCTACAGGCCCCTGGGAAAAGAAGGGGTACAGGATTGGGCGTGGACCCAGAGCCTCCTTCCCCAGTCCTCCCCAATTAACTTAGGGCATGTGGAGCAGAGAGGGTTTCAGCCGGAAGGCATCAAGAAAAGAGAAGACACCCCGCTTTCGAGGGGCTGCCCCTGCACCCCCAACCCCTCCTTTGAGCAGGGGAAGTGGCAGGGGACCTCCTGGGGAGTCCACAGAGCTGGTCCGCTTGAGCCGCAGGCGGGCACGGGCCTGGGCACCCCAGGCCTTGCCTCGAGCTGCAGAGGCCACAAGACACTTCTGGTACTGAACCTAGGGAGAAGAGGAATGTGAGGATCCAGCTCCTTCCGGCCCCTGGACTCCCTGAAAGCTTCCACAGGACAAGGCATCAGGAGGAAAGAAACAGGTAACCTGCCATGTCTGGAGCCCCTACAACATTCACAGGTAGCTCAATAACAAAAAGTCTAAAACCTGGCATTTACTGAGCATTTAAGGAATGCTTGACACTGTGTTACGTTCTTTGTATACTCTACTTGATCCAGTTATTTATCAGGTGTTATAATCACCATTTTGTAAATGAGAAAGTGAGATTCAACGAGAATACATGATTTACCCAAGGAAACAGAGTCAGAAATTAATGGAATTCAAAACTAACTCTGACTGTAAGGCCTATGTTCTTAGCCATACCTACCACTATGCTGGCTTCTCTCTCTCTGCTTACAGTGGACTGGCCCCTGGCAAAGTGGAGTTCCTCATCAAGGGGACGTTCTACAATCCAGTCCCAGTGCAAAACTGCCCTGCTCTTCTCTCTCCTGAATTCAACAGGGTTTTACAAGGTCTTCTTACTTCTCTGGTGTCTTCCAAATCTTAAATCCATACTGTAGTTTAAGTCATCTTCCAAATCCACAAACTTGACTTCACTGTCTTGCTCAAAACCTTTCAACAGCTCAGCATGCCTCAGGATGAAACAAACTCATCACCCTACCCTGTGAGTTCTTCTGTGACCTGGATTCTGCCATTCTTTCTGCCCGTCTCTCATTCTGTCCATCCTTCCCCTGCCGAGCCCTGCCCCCCGCCCCGTGCACTCCATATAAACTACATTCTTTCAGACACTTGACATCCCTCTCACCTTGACCACTGGTGTTCCCTGTACTTGACAGCGCATCTTTGAAATCACTCCCCTTCACCTGGATAACTTCTCTCTTTGGACCGGCAACTCTCAGTTTTCTATCACTTCAGAGAGCCTCTTTGAACCTCTGAAGGGGCCAAAGCTTCCAGCATCCTGTGATGTACAACTTTCTTCTCACCTATCTGTGCTCTAACCTAACTGTTCTGTGAGGGAAAAGGCCATGCCTTCCATACCAGTGAATTCCCAGGGTCAAGTATAGTTGAGTTCTGGCAACTACTCATATTTCAGTGAGTGAGTGAATGGAACCGAGTGCAAATGTCCCACATTCATATGCCCAGAAACCAGAAAACAACTCAAATGAGAGAAAACAGGAAACAGAATGTTCACCCTATACGGCACAGCCCTTACACAATTTCAGCTGAATGCTGAAATGTACACATATGGACTCAAGTGTCAGGGCTTCTGATATTTAAAGAAAAACAGGAATAGCTATTATTATGTGAAATGTCCTGGTCTTTAAATATTGACAATTAAAACCTACTAAAAACAGCATGAGGGTCAAATAAAATACTCCTGAACCACAGTCAGCCCTGGCATGGCTGGTCTGTGATCTCTGGAGAGGCTGCTAATCCTGAACTCCAGTGAACAGAATAGAGCAGCTGCAGGGCAATACCACCCACCCATTCCCACCCCTAACTCACCATGCAAGCCGCCTGCACAGCTTCAGAAAGTCCCCCTGCATGGGGCTGGCACCAGAAGGCTGCACACTGGAAGCTCTGATGGCCCAGGTCGACAATGAGACCAAAGGTGTGTGGGTCACGACCAACACCAATAAAGGTCACGAGGCGCACAGGACACTGCCACAGTGGCTCCTCCTCTGCACCAGCCTCTGCCTGCCCAAATCAGGCCTAGTCACTGAAGGGTCAGATACTAGCTGGACCCCTTGAGCACTTCCAACAGCAAGCAATAACCCCTTAGCATCCCCGCCCAGCCCTCCACAGCCCCCAACTTCACCCTTTTCTGGCTGGTACCTGAATGGGATGTGCTGTCATAACAGAGTCAGACACACTGAGCATGGCAGGGACCCAGGTGTCCCGATCCCCACGGGTGGTGAGCGTACCAATGGCCTCGTTCAGCACATCCATGCCTGGGGGGACATGCCCACCTCAGTGTCTCCCAGACGTAAAGAAGGCTCTGCAAGGAGTGTCTAAGCCCCTCTCACTGACTTAGGTTTCAGAGAGAAGGGAACAGAATAGCTGGGGCCAGGCTTCAAATCCTGAGTGGAGAAGGGCAGTACATCCCAGGCTACAGAAGGCCATGGGAGCACTCTGAAAAATGGTGGTAGAGCCTTCCTTTTCCACCTTCCACTTTCCTTACACAGCCCAAGCCCTCCAGCCCACTCAGTTCTCACCCATGGCTTTGGTGACTGGCAGGGTCCCCATGTACAGTGCCTCATACTTCTGAGCAGCCTGGCTCACAGCATCCAGTAGTTCCACTGAAATATATACAGCAAGTTGGTCTCGGTACTCTCTCAATGACCCCTTTCTCCACCCTTCTAAGGGAACTGGAGCAACTAGGAAAAAGGCCAAGGATGTTCTTCCAATTTAGGGTTTGGGATCCCTGGGAAAAGGATACCTCAGAAGTCCTCTATCTGCAGAGAAGTACTAAATATGCCCCCTCCCCAACTTTCACCAAAGTAGCCTATTTTTGCATTGCAGCCCTGCCCCCCATACCTTGTCGAGGCAGGTCTTCAGGGGTGATGGGGTCTAGTGAGCAGCAAGGGGAATCACCACTGACCTCCACTCGCTCTGACAAGATCTGAAACACAGTGCAAACAGCATGCGGTGAAGGGAGGGGGAAGTGAGGTAAGGAAGCCAATACCACCCTAACCCAACAACCTTAGCAGCTTCAGGCCCAGCTCCATACCCACATTTCCTGCCCCACTCCTGGCCCTTACCTGGGCACAAAGCCCATGTAGGGCACTGGCAATGGCTTTTGCAGGAACGTCACAGCGAAACACATGGCACTTGAGCATACAGCTGTCTTTGTCACCCGCCACAAAAGCGAAGTCCCTGGCAGGGTCAGAGATGAGGGTAGGGCAGGAGTGGAGATGGGGCTGGGGGATGGGTGGGGGCCCTGCAGTGCCTGCAGGAGGCTGGAAGTCAGAGTTAACGGAGGGATGGAACAGGGAGATCAGGGCTGGAGCTCAAGGCACTTGGCTGTCACTCACCTGTCACTGTTCCAGAAGCATGTGGGAGCACAGGAGAGAATCAGCCCAGCCTCTCAGACTCTCCCCCTTCTGTCCCTGCTGGGCTGGAGCCCACCCTCCCCAACCAGGGCTGGATCAGGCAGGGGAGGCAGAGCTTGGGTCCATGTCAGAGGACCTGTGTCCAGGGGTTCAATACAGGGAATGAGCATCAGTGGGGATCACAGCCTGCAAGGGGGAAGGAGAACCAACTCTCACTTCCAAGGATGCAGGGGGTCCTCACCGGCCCTTGGAGCTGCCCACACCCCATACACGGATGTGCACCAGGGGCTGGCAGTGGATCAGACTGTGGTCCAGGGGATTCACCAGGCTCATGGCATCCTTCTTCAGAATCATCAGCATGTTCTGGCCCTGCCAAGGAGAGATCAGGCCAGAGCTCAGATGAAGGTGGTTACCATGGGGAACAGGCAGTTCAGGGACAGCCACCTCTGCTGGATGCTAGGTTGAATACCTCGAAGGATCAGCCAGCTCACCTCACCCCAGGCACCATCTGGGGGCTGGCTCCGGCTACGGGTCTGGGCCAGCTGCTGGATGCAGTTATTGACAGCGATACTGCTCTTCCCTGGTACCAGGTCCTCTTCAGGTACTTCCACCCAGCCCAGAGAGCGGACTGCAAAGCACTGACAGGTTGAAGGAAAGGACAGAAGGACCCTGAGTAAGGGAAGTAGGATGAAGTAGGATGGGTGGTGTCACAGGCTTCACATATATAAACCCTCTGGAGACCTCCCTTCACCCTTTATCACCTCTGCCCAGCCCAATCTCACCCCTGACCTTTCCCTCCCCAAAGTCCTGGGCTGGCCTTCAGGCTTAAGTCACTACCTTAGCCCCTGGTTCCATTCTCTGGATGTAGGATTCTTCACCATACCAGGACAGAGAGTTACTGGAATAGAGCAGAGCTCGTAAGAGGACCACAATTCCTACAGAAGGCACAATGGTGAGAACCAGACTACTTGATGGGCACAAGATGTGGGATAAGAAGCAGAATATAGAGTCCCAAATGTAAACTCAGAGGGAGACAGAGCCCAGGACATATTAAATAAGTGTAATATGGAGCATGGCTTAGAAATGGAGGAAAAATTCAACACACAGGACATAGAATAAAACTTACAAGCATGCAATAGGGCCCAAAATGTGGACCAGTGCCCCAAATCAGGACAAGACGACCCTTGAACACAGGATAGGAACTTCCATGGACAGAAGGTAGGGTAGTCAGCAAGATGTAGAACATGACAGGTCAGGACCCAGAATACATAAGACAACCATACAGCAAAAAACAGAGCTTGGATCAAGGAACAAAACACTGGGACAATCAAGAATATGGGACAAAACCAAAAACATAGTGTGTATGTGTGTGTGCTCAGTGGTTCAGTAGTTTCTGACTCTGCAACCCCATAGACTGTGGCCCACCAGGCTCCTCTGTCCATGGAATTTCCCAGGCAAGAATATTGGAGCAGGTTGCTATTTCCTCCTCCAGGGGATCTTCCCGAACCAGGGATCAAACCCACGGCTCTTGCATCTCCTACACTGGCAAGTGGATTCTTTACCACTGTGCCACCCCAGAACTTGGGCCAGAAAGGAGACTGTAATAGGTCCAGCTGCATCTTTGAGTGCTATGGAACCCCAAGTTTTTCATTTCTGCCTGGCCTATCCCCCTTACCTCTGGTCCAGTGAGCTCTCCAGGCTGGAGAAGGATCTCCCCTTGGGGGGCCGAAGTCCCCAAATTCCCTCTGTCTTCTGTAGAGAGGGGGATAGGTCAGTGTGGCAGGCATAGGTCCACACATGAGCTCTGGCCCTGTCCTCACACTCCACCTACCTTGCCTGGGTCCTCTGCATCTCCTGACTCCCAGGTTGGGCGCTGCCACTGAGTGCTACCGCTGGGTACATGCCAATAATAAGTACCTGCAGCATCGCGGATCTTCCTCCAGCCAGGGGGCAGGCCTGGCTCCCCCTCCAGACTCTGGTCCCCCCACAAGTCATCTACAGGAACGTAGGATAGGAGAGGGAGGGCTTATTTGTGGACTCATAATAACACTGTCATTATTCCTCCAACCCATATTTGCGCTGAAGGTCCAGTCTAAAGGTCGGCTTCCAACCTTGGATACAGCATTGCAAAGATCTGGGTTCATTTGTCCCCTGGTCCTCATCCCAAGACATAACGTACGCAAGTAACTTAAAGACAGGCTCCCTGTCTTTGATCCTAAGGTAGCCTTTCGCGCTCCCTCGCCCTCCCTCAGCTCCCGATCCTCCCATCTGGACGCTCTGTGCACACCATCGCAGTTGACCAGAATGATGGCCAGCATGTAATCCTTGCCCAGCATAGCCCTGGTCGCCCTCACTCAGCCCAGCACGCCTCCGGAGCTGCTGTGCCTACAAGTCCAGCCTCTTTGCGCTGGAATCCGCCAGGCCAACGGGAGCCGCACAAACACGGGGAGGAGCAGAGGCCGGATCCTAGGGGAAAGGACCCGCCAAGGTAGCGCCTCCAGTCTAGAGGTGGCGCGTGTAAACAAGACGTTCGGATCTCCCAGTGCCTGCGCGTTCGCGTCCGCGAGTCTAGGGGAGGCTCAAGGACCGCGGCGCACACGCTGACATCACCGCTCAACTGTGAGCTCATCAAGCGGCGGAAGATCCTCCAGGAGAATGGGCGCAGAACGCACACGCGAAAAAGTGAGATCATCGCGTTCAGGTCGTCTGCGCACGCGCACACGTAGCCTGGCGCGGCTGGGGGGCGCTGCTCAATGAGAGAGGTCACGTGGGAGTATCTGCGAAAAGGGGGCCGTCAGGAAAGCGCTTTCACCTTTTCCTGAAATGCCCCGGAAGTACCTGTGCCCTCAGTAAAGATGGCAGTAGCGTTTGCCAGGAGGGAGGCGGTGCTGCGCCTGCGCAACAAGTTCTGCAGGGAAGATGGCGGATGACAAGGTGAGTGGACATGAGGATTGTCTGGTCTGGGGTGGGCTTCACACCTTTTTAGTTCTGAGGATAGGCGACAGTTGAAACGGCTCCTGCATGAGGGTGCCCCTTGTTTCTCCTGGGGGCAAACTTTTACTCCTGTGGAAAGTTGCTCAGTCGTGTCCGACTCTTCGCAACCCCATGGACTGTAGAGTTAATGGAATTCTCCAGGCCAGAATACTGGAGTGGATAGCCGTTCTGGGTATCCCCGTCTCCAAGGGATCTTCCCAACCCAGGGATCGAACCCAGGTCTCCCGCACTGCAGGAGGATTCTTTACCAGCTGAGCCACAAGAGAAGCCCACAAGGGAAGTTACTCCTGTCAGCTGCCTCAGTAATGGAAAGTGGGGTGGCAGAGCATTACGCCAGGCAAGCAAAGCCAGGGATTTTCCCAGGTGTCCCCCTACCTTCCGCTCTTGGACCATAGCGCTTCTTAAGTTACTTGCAGACACTCCTAACTCTACTCCATTCCTTAGCCCCCGAAATTTTCCTTCTAGAGACGGGAAGTTTATAGACCACAGAGACACATCTGTTTCGATCACATTCCTTGGGCACTTATTAATTTCATACTTACATGCGACCAGAATCACTGAATTCATTTACTCACGCTCCTGCAGACAGCCACCTTCCCTATCTCCTCACCAAACTCCAGCTCATACATCCACACATTCCGTTTGGGGTGGCTTTAGGGAGGAAGGGGGAGAAGCCTAGGCAGAAATCAGGTTTGCCCCCAAATTGTCCAAGGAACTGCCTCAGGCCATTACTCACCATTAATCTGGAAGTTCAGCACTACGCACAGATTTACCAAGTACCTGCAGTTCCTGTGTTAGGCCTCCAAACACATTGGACAAGACAGACCTTCAGGTAGCTTATACTCAGTAGTGGGCTTCCCAGGAGGCCCAGTGGTAAAGATTCCAGTGCAGGAGACGCCAGAGATTTGGGTTTGATCCCTGGATGGAGAAGATCCCTGGAGGAGGAAATAGCAACCCACTGCAGAATTCTTGCCTGGAAAACTCTGTGGACAGAGGAGCGTGGAGGGCTACAGTTCATAGGGTCTAAAGAGTCAGACACGACTGAGATACTAAGAGTGCACACACACACTCACTCATTGACTGATGCTTGCGTGATAAACCTAACTAAAGGTCCCCTAGCTGTCCCTTCTCCCCTATATGCTGCTTGCTGTATAAAGTTCTTGTAAGAGTGTTTGTAAGTTACCGGTGCGGATCCCATCTGTCATCCCTTTCCAGGCCCTCATATGAATTCTTTATTTTTCAATGCCTTTCTTCTTTTACTACTATCACATCAGACTTGAGCAGGGTAGAGAGCTGTGTCAGCCTTCTGAAGCCAGCCTCTTCTTTGTCCTAGGATTCTCTTCCCAAGCTTAAGGACCTGGCTTTTCTCAAGAACCAGCTGGAACGCCTGCAGCAGCGTGTGGAAGACGAAGTCAACAGTGGTGTAGGCCAGGTAAAGAAAGATGTGCCTGTTCCCTACCACCACCACCCCACCCCCCTTAGGCTTTATTATCCAATATGCTTTTGAATGGGTGATAGAGATTTATTCAGCAAGTTGTTGTTTATTGAGTTCCTGTTCTCTGTGACCCCAAGGAACATTTCCCTATAAATGGCAGTTGAACTAGAATCTTAAATAGGGGTTAACAGGGTAAAGAGGGGAGGAGAGAACATTCCAGGCAGGTGGAACAGCACAGACAAAACCCTTGTAGTGGGAGGTAGCATGATGAACATGAGAGGTGAAAGCAGTTTGGTCTGGCTGCAGTAGGGGCAGCATGCTAGGAAATAAGACTGGAGAAGCAGGCAGGGCTCAGATTCATCAGGGACATCTCTCTCAGTGGGCTTCTCTGGTTAGAGCTTTTGGACCTCAGGGTTCTGACATTGTGTGGTCATGACTCCTAGGTTCTTTTTCTGCCCCAGAATCTTGAAAAACTTTGGTGAGCATACTACAGCTTTCCAGAGTAAGGAGGAGTAGGTAGTGGGATGTGCTAAGCTTGGCTTGAGTAGCTCCTAGGTAGAGAAGAGGAAAGCCCGGCTGACTTTTCTCCTACATTTTCCTCCACAGGATGCCTCATTCTTGTCCTCCCCATTCCTCAAGGGCTTCCTGGCTGGCTATGTGGTGGCCAAACTGAGGGCATCAGCAGTATTGGGCTTTGCCGTGGGCACCTGCACTGGCATATATGTAGCTCAGGCATATGCTGTGCCCAATGTGGAGAAGACATTGAGGGACTATCTTCAATCACTGCGCAAAGGGCCCGACTAGCTCTGGATTCCATGAGGGAGGCAGGATGAGCAGCTGGGGGCAGCTGGTGGAGGCCTTCAGCCACAGATGCCATATCTGGCCACCCTGGCTTTCACCCATTTGCTGTCTCCAGCTTTCCCACCACCTTCAGCCTTGCTTCCTTTCCTGCAGAGACTGGACAGTGACTCATCAGCCAACACCCTGAACCCCTTGCCTCCATAACCCCATGGGACTGGCCCCAAGACTATGGCTTCTAGAGCCACCCACCCTTCCTCGTCTAGCCCTTACTGTGGAGTCTGCAGCTAACTCTGACTCTCAGTATTTTCTCTCAAGGCTCCTCGCTCCTGGGAGCCAGCTCTGTAACTTGATTTTCCCTGAACTGTCACAACCCCCACCCCACCTTACCCACCCTTGCTAGCTACACAGGCCACCCAGGGTCTAGTTTGGGCATGAGTGTAGAGGACGGGGGTGTGCCAGGCCTGGGCCGTCCCAGGCAGGCCCGCTGGACCCTGATGCTGCTCCTGTCCACTGCTATGTACGGTGCCCATGCCCCATTGCTGGCACTGTGCCACGTGGATGGCCGTGTCCCCTTCCGACCCTCCTCGGCTGTACTGCTGACTGAACTGACCAAGCTGCTGCTCTGTGCCCTCTCCCTCTTGGTGGGCTGGCAAGCATGGCCCCAGGGGACCCCACCCTGGCGCCAGGCTGCCCCATTCGCACTGTCAGCCCTGTTGTACGGCGCCAACAACAACCTGGTGATCTACCTGCAACGTTACATGGACCCCAGCACCTACCAAGTGCTGAGCAATCTCAAGATTGGAAGCACAGCCCTGTTCTACTGCCTTTGCCTCCGACACCGCCTCTCTGCACGCCAGGGCTTAGCGCTGCTGCTGCTGATGGCCGCAGGAGCCTGCTATGCAGCTGGGGGCCTCCAAGACCCAGGGACCACCCTTCCTGGGCCCCCTTCAGCAGCTGCCACGAGCCCCATGCCCCTGCACATCACTCCACTGGGACTGCTGCTTCTCATCCTGTACTGCCTCATCTCCGGCTTGTCCTCCGTGTACACAGAGCTGCTCCTGAAGCGGCAGCGGCTACCACTGGCCCTTCAAAACCTCTTCCTCTACACTTTTGGTGTGCTCCTGAACCTAGGTCTGCATGCAGGTGGTGGCCCCGGCCCAGGCCTCCTGGAGGGTTTCTCGGGATGGGCAGCACTCGTAGTGCTGAGCCAGGCACTGAATGGACTGCTCATGTCGGCCGTCATGAAACACGGCAGCAGCATCACACGCCTCTTTGTCGTGTCCTGCTCTCTAGTGGTCAATGCCGTGCTGTCAGCCGCCCTGCTGCGGCTTCAGCTCACCTCTGCCTTCTTCCTGGCCACGCTGCTCATTGGCCTGGCAGTACGCCTGTACTATGGCAGTCGCTAGCCCCTCACCACCTCCGCCCTGACTCCTGACCTGTAGGTTGGGCACCACCATCAGAGCCACCTCCCAGTGCTGACCTCTCCCCTCAGCAGCCCTGTAACAAGTGCCTTGTGAGAAAAGCAGGGGAAGTGAGAGCAGCCACATTACTCTCTGGAGGTAGGTTATCCCTGGGAGATTTGAAGGCTGGGTTTGATTAAGGAAACTCTTCTGCCCCCACAAGTTCTTCCAGACTAAGAAATTAGGGGAGCATCCGTTCAGAGGCCTGAGAAGTTATCCTGTGCTGATGGAGGAGGCATGCTGCTTCATCCTGCATGAATGCAGTTGCTTAAAGTAAGGTGTGGGCAGCAGTTGGCTTTCTTTGCCTACTGTGGTCACCCCAGCAGACCCGTAGCCCTCCAGGCCTGGTGCTGGCTGCTCCAGCCCAACCATGGTACATGGCTCCCCCATAACATAACTCATCCCCCAGTGTCATGTAGGAAAGCCCAGTTGCCAGAAGTTATGTGTATGTCCATCACCCAGGCCTCTGCCATCTTCTGTAGCTCCAGCAGCACCTGGAGGTAACACCCCCTGCTCTCTCCACACCTAGCCTTTGTTCTGGAACCCTCAGAGAGGACTGGGACTTGACTCATCTCAGGGAATGTCGCCCCTGGGCCCTGGCTTGAGTCTACACTCCTGATCTCTCTGCTCACCCTAAGGGCTCTCTCAAGGCTCAGTGTCCCCTCTGGAGCTCCTCAGAGGTGTTGTCCTTCCCTCTCTGGGTCCTGCCTTTTCTTAGCAGTGACCCAGCTCCCATCTGCCTGGGGAAACTCTACATGGAGTGACCTGGGACCAGGCACAGGGAAACTTGCTTAACTCAATCAGTGTCTAACTGTATAAGCAATAAGGTCTTAATAAAGTGCTCTGGGGTGTAGGTGGTTCCTACAGTTGGTCATGATTGTCCTGTGTCTTCTGTGTTGCATAGCTCCTCTCAAACATAATTCATTCCTTTGGTGCCCTGAGTATCTTAATCATGGGGTGACTTACAGATTAAGAGAAAAGGCTGTTTTCTCAGCTCTTGCCAGCATGGTAATTTCCTTTGAGAACTCTTTGGAGCCAAATTTTCTCTGGCACAGAGCTTTGGAAATTTCTCTGAAGTACAAAACTTGTTGTTTAGTTGCTAAGTCATATCCAGTTCTTTTGCGAGCCCAGGGACTGTAGCCTGCCAGGCTCCTCTGTTCATGGGATTTCCCAGGCAAAAATATTGGAGTAGGTTGCTCTTTCCTTCTCCAGGGGATCTTCTTAACCCAAATATCCAATCTGTGTCTCCTGCATTGGTAAGTGGATTCTTTACCACTGAGCTACCAGGGAAGCCAAAACTTGAGCCATAGAGAATTTGTGAGGAGTCTTGGGACTCAGTAAGGGAGACTGCAAGCTGTAGGCTAGAGAACTCTTAGGACTCAAGGTAGTTTTGGTTCTCATGCTCTGAATCCCTCACCAATATTCCTGCCTGTTGTCTCTTCTCATGACCAGAGGAATGTCAGGCCCCACTCCTGTGGTAAAATACCTGGTAAGCTTGTGGCGGGGGAACCAGTCCTGCTGAAGCAGAATCTCAGGGATTGGGGTTTGGGAATCTTTATTTCTTTTTTTTTTTTCTCTTCAGTAAGTTTCCTAGGTGATTCTGACACACACTCCAACTTGTGAACCGCTACTGCCTGCAGTGTAGAACTATAGCCAACCAGGTGTGAGTGTTAATTCTGGCTCCAGCACTTACTAGCAGACTGTCCTTGAACAGTCACTTACCTCTCCTAGCCTTAGTAGGCTTATCTCTGAAATGGGGCTCAGATGATACCTACTACAATGTAGGGTAGTGTGTGTGTATGTGTGCACGCACTCAGTTGTGTCTGACTGTTTGTGACCCCATGGACTGTAACCCGCCTGGCTCTTCTGCGTCATTTCCTACTCCAGGGGATCTTCCTGACCCCCAGGGATGGAGCCCATCTCCATATAGGGTAGTGGAAATCTCTAAATCAAATAAGGGATATTAGGCGTTTAACAGGGACTGGCACAACGCACACTGGTTAGTGATGTGATTATTCATCTATAGTAGAGGTAAGCTTGGCTGTTGTGTCCCACCTTCCTCTCCCTTCTCGGACCTTTACAAATGAGGAGAGAAGAAAGTGCCCCTGTCGGATTCCTGATCACCAGATTTCTCCTCAGGGCAGGTATCCAGCACGACCGCTGCCAACCCGGTCTGCCAAAGTTGCTTATTCTGGGCTTGGAGCTCCTGGTTCTGTGTGGCCAAGCTGATGGAGTCTTGCAAGATGCCGGCCAGCAGGCTGCGGTAGTGATGCTCTGTAGTCATGACCTGCTCCTCGCACAGCCCCCGCCAGGCTCGAAATACCTGTGCCCAGATTCCAAGATTCCCATCAGTCAGGTAGCCTTGGGACCAGCTCAAGGCCTGCCCTCTGTCTCTCCCAACTGACCTGCAGCACATGGCATGTCTGAGCCCGGGCAGCCTGCACGTGTAGGTCATAGAGTGCTGTCAGGTCCTGCTCCGCGGCATCCCGTTCTGCCTGAAGGGCCTCCAGGTGACATCTCAGCACTGTCTGCTCCCGGTGCCATCTCTGCCTCTCCTTGGAGTCCTTCAGTGATAACACATGCTCTCTGTGGAGTGCAGTGTGTGTGCCAGGCTCGGCTCTACATTCTATTATGATTTAATTGAGCTAATGATAACCTTTGAGGTAGTTGCCATCTTATAGATTTGAAAACAGTGGATCAGAGAAGTGACCTAACTTGCTCAAATTCACGTGTCTAGTGAGGGACAGGACTGAGATGACATGGCTTTCTACAGTTCACCATCATCCTTGGTGTAAAGTCCAAATGCAGAGTGTTGACACCAGCTGGTCTCTAGCTTTGCCTCTGACCACACACCTGCCAGGCTCCAGCCAGATGGAAAATACGCAACACCCAGAACCTATTTTGCTTCCCTTTGGACTTTCACTCGTAGGGAATTCTCTTCTCAAAACATGTCTCCCACCTCCCCTGACCCCACCTCTGTGCACACATGTTTTGTTTCTTGTTTAAACAAGTTACATTTACGGGATGAGCACAAACTGCCCTGTGGATCTGAATCTAGTGCATTTCTCTGGCTGATTTGTTTGTTGTTTAAGCCTCAGCTTAGATGCAATCTCTGCTCCATTCCAGCCTGGTCCAGGTACACCTCTTTGTTCCAGTGAGTCACTAGCTCCCTCTCACAGCACTTAGCACTGAGAATTGCCTCATGTGTCCCCCACAAAGCTGTGAGGGCCATGAGAGAGGGTGTCACCCAGTCTTTGATGCTGGATCCCAGCCCCCAGCCCCCTGCCTGGCCGGGTTAGAAGGAGCCTTAAGTCCCCTACTGGGCCCTCCTCACCTCCTCAGCCACCAGACCTTTGACCTGGTCACCCGCCACCACCTTGTCGTCCTGTTCCATGTGCTTCAGCACCTCTTGGATCCATGCTTGGTGCTGCCCTCGCAGTCTGTGCCTCTGGGCCTGAGCCAGGAAGAAGTGCAGGGCCACATCCGGGGTCTGCTGGGCCTACGTGACATCGATCTAGGCTCAGCCAGAAGCCCATGTGTGCACACAGTCTTGGGACAAAGGGCCCAACCTGTCCAGCAGAGCCCCATTACCAGGGCAGCCCCTAGAGTGACATCAGGAGGCTAGCTGTCAACCTATGCCCTGGACAGAGACTCAGGCTTTGAGGGAGGAGGAGAGATACTGATTTCTGCCAAGAGGTTTCATGGAAGCCCCAGTAGGGAAACAGCCCCTTCCCATGCCCATCCTTAGGAATCCAATAGCTCTACAGGCCCTTTATTTGCCAGAAACTCTGCATTTCTCCCTGATGTTAGGGCAAGGTAAGGAGGAGGCATATTATTGGCTCTCTGTGACTCTTTACTTCCAGTTGTTCTGGGATACATAAGGTGTTACTACCTGTTCCTCAGAGTCCCTGAATGGGTGCATTTGGTGGAGATCAGGTCCTATAGATGCTGTTCTTCCTGCCACTGGAGGAGAATGCAGTTAAGTAACCAAAGATGGAGAAGACCTCCAGTTCCACCCCAAGCACCAGCTTCACCTTGAGGCTCCTTCTGGAGACCTGGGTTGGGGCTTGCTGTTGAATGTGTCACCTGCTGAGAATATATTATGAGTGAGAAGTCTGTACCTTTCCTCCAAGGATCAGGGTCCCAGCCCTACCCCACCCCCTTTTCTTAGCTATATGACCTCAGGCAGGTGGCTAGTCTTTTGAGCCTCCGTTTTCTTGTCCATGAAGTGGAGCTGATAAAAGTTGTAGAGAGCATTAAATGAGAAAAGGCACCCAAAGCACTAAGCAGTGGCCAGCTCTGTTCAATAACCTGGAGTTTATAGGCCCCAAGGCCCAGGGCTGTAAAAAAAATGAGTACTAAGTAATTATGAAAAGGGAAGGACCAGGAGAAGTTGGACAGAGGCTACTTTCTTGTGACAAATCATGGAAGACAGTGCCACCTTCTGCCCAAGGGAGGCCATGCATCCTAAGAGAATGAAAGCACTATTCTGGATCTTAAGACCTGGATGTCTGCACCTCTGCTGCCTTTGATGACCCTAGAGACCCTGAATTACTCACATCACTTCTCTGAGTTTCCGTTTGCTGCAAAGTGGGAGCAGTATTGTCATCCCTGTTTAAAATAAATTGTGGCTTCCCCTTGACCTTCAAGGCAAAGTCCAAACATCTCAATATATTTACAAAGACCTGCATGACCAGGCCCCTGCTTCACTCACCAATCCTTCTCCCTGGACTTTCTTCCTCAGACTGTATCCTCCACCAGATTGAGCTGCTTGCTGTTCCCCAAAGAGACCAAGGACTTACCTCTGAGAATTTTCCTCTTATTTTCTCTGCCTGGAATGTCCTTCATTCATCTTTGCTAGTCACTTCCCTCAGGTTTCAAGTTTCCATGAGATCACCTTCCCTCTCTTGCCAAGACTAACTCACATGCCTGCATAGGACCCTTCGGATCAGCCCTTCAGAGCACTGATCACGGAGTAATAGTTTCTCTCCAGAGGATTGTAAACTCCATGAGGACAGGGGTTTTCCAGGGCCTGCATGATGTTATGCCCAGTACATAGTGAGTGATCAGTGTAAATGTTTGAGGTTGAGAACATTAATGAATGAAGGAAGGGCTGCCTCACAGTGCTCTATAGACAGAATAAGGCAGCAGACATCAATAGGGCTCCCAAGAGTTTGGATGAGAAGCTGTACCTGTGGTTCTGGGAGCCCCACAGCCTCAATTTTGACCGCTTTGAGCATCCAGCTTCCCCAACGCTGGCTCCAGGCTTTTACCACCTACAGAGAAAGGATTCTGGGCAGGCTCTGGCCATTGCTGGCTCAGGCACCCCCAGGCCTCACCTTGCTCACATGCAGCTCCCGCAGTGCCCTGCCCAGCTGGCTGAGCCCACTGTCTGTCAGGGCATCCCCAAGGAGGCCTGATCGCAGGCTCTTCAGACCAGCTCGGCGGGCCCGGGCCTCTTCTACTGCATCCCACAGGGTGGGCCTCACGTGTTTCACCTTCCTCCTCCTTCCTGCGGCCCCCAACAAAGCAGACTGGAACAAGCTCAGGGGGCTGCCTAGTAAGGGGAGACACAGAATGAATCTCTCCTTCCTCTGAGATCCAAAGCACACTGCTTGTAATACTTTTAATTTTTATTGAGAGTATTGTTCATAAAAATAGCTAACACCTATCAGGCTTTTATATGTGTTTGATGGTACTGTGCTAAGGCTTTCTGTGGATTGTCTCCTTTTATCCACACAATGCTCCAATGAGACAGCAACTCTGATTTACTCTGCCTCCCTCCACATTTTCCAGATGAGGCAGCTGGAGCTCAGAAGTCAAACAACTTCCTGGTGAGTGGCAAAGCTGAAACTCAAGCCAGGTTCTGTCTGACACTAAAGCCTGTGCCCTTAACCATGATCCCAAACTGGTCTGTACATAAACACACTTCTTTTACTTCCTGATTTGTCCTTGAGAATGTGAACTACCCCAACTTATTTTCCTCATTCCTGACATAGGGTGAGGTCTGGGAATACGTTGGCCAAATGAATGTATGTCTGTTGATTTTGGAGACAGAGCACCAGACTTTCTTGTTTGTTTGTTTTGTTTACTCTTATTAGTGGAAAATTTCAGACATATGCAGAGTCTGGGAGGTCCATTCTCTTATCATCCAGGTTCAACAATTATCAACTTAAGTTCTTGTTTGTTCTATACCCTCCACTTGACCTCTTCCATATCTCTGACATCATATTTCACAGAGTCCTGATCTTTTAAAGAGTGTGTGAGTTATTGTGATTGTATTTACCCTTCCTTAGTAAGCATCAAGGGATTGGGGTGGTGGGTTTGGACACGTACACATGGGGTATAAAAGATTTTCACAAATGCTGGTCAGGGCCCTTGGCTAAGAGGAGACTCTGCCTTGGGCCCGCTGGTGTAATAAACTGCACTCCACTAAAAAAAAAAATAATAAAGAGTGTGTGAAAATAGGCAAGCACCTCCCCTTCTCTGATCCTCCCTTTCCTCATTTATTAATTAAACCTGTCTTCCTTTCCTCACCCATAGATTTGATCTGCCTCATGAAGTTGTGGTAATAATCAGAGGTTTTAGTCAGTATAAAAATGCTTGATACACCATTGAAGGCCACTGAAAGGGTGAGGCTTTTACTGTTGGCCCTGCCTTTCCAGACTTTGGCAGCTAAACCCTTCTGGAACTTTTCTGAATCCTAACCCTCCCATCCCTTTCTAGGCTTGCTAGGGTTGGGGCTGCAACTGGTTGGGTGACAGGTAATGCCACATCTTAGAACTTCCCGAAGAAACCACACCCTACCCCAAGTCACCTTGAGGATCCAGGCGAAGAAGGAGGCTACTGTAGTTGTTTCCTTCCAGAAGCCATGAGACAACCCAGGTCAGAGAGCCCTCCACCTCCTCACCAGCCACATTGCCAGCCAGTACCTGCAGCAGGGGACAGTCTCTGCCAGAGGGAGGGAGGGAGGGAGGAAGAAAGGAGATGGCCACTGGTAGATGGAGAGAGAACTGGCCCAGATCACACTCTGATGAAAGGTTGACTATTTCCAGTCACTTTTGTGTACCACCAGACAGATTTGTGACCTTGTATAGATCTTTATTTGATTATTTTTAAATTACACAAATAATACATCCTCATAGTAAAAAAGAATTTAATTGCATATTTGACAAGGGACTTGTATCCAGAATATATAAAGAACTCTTACACTTCAGTAAAAAAAGTACAACTTGGGGAATTCCCTGGTGGTTCAGTGGTTAGAACTGTGTGCTTCCATTGCAGGGGGGAAATACACACATACATAAAAATGCAACCCAATTTTAAAATGGCAAAGCAAGGTGACATTAACAAAAACGGCAGAATAAGGAATCTAGGGCTTTGTCCCTCCTCAGAAGCATCTGGCAAAAAAAATGGTCAGAATCAACCTTACTGGAACTCTAGGAGTTAGTCAAAGGTTTACAGCAATCAAGTGAAGTTTAACCAGGAGAAAGGCAACTTAACTATGGTAAGAGATCTTTGTGGTGTTTTTAAGTTACTCTAGCCCCAACCTTCTCCCCAGTACAGCCCACATTTCTGATGGCGGTACCTGGTTCTGAAAGGAGCAGAGTAGATCTCGTTCCCAAGGAATTGTGTTTGTTTTGACTATCTGGGTTTCACACAAAGGACTGACAAAAGGAGTTTCCCTTTGTTTCACTTGTCTTAGAATTTTCTTGGGGCAGAGGAGCTATGCCAGAAGGTGGTCCCTCCAGACTTTGAGAGATGAAAGAACAAGAAAAAAAAAATAACAGGGCAAGTAGTAGACACATGAAAAGACTGGACAAAAAAGTTGGGTAGTGAAATTTGGGGGGAATAAGAGTTTTTGAAAAGTTTCCGTGTGTACTGGGGACCTAGAAAGTCACACACGTGTCCAAGGCAGTGTGCATGGTGAGAAAAGACCTGAGAAGACCATAGGCTTTCACCTCTGGCTGATTTAGAGCTGAGTGCAAGCAGGATGTGAAGCTAAGGCAGAGCTATAAATGGCCTGGCTAAGCATTGAAGGAGTGACCCAACACAAAGTCAGTGTGTAGAAACCTAGAGATTTTTTTTCTTTGTCTTTCTTCCTTTTTTCTCCTATCCTCCTCCCCACCTCCTGCTTCCTTTCATTCCTCTCTCCTCATTCCCTTTCCCCTTCCTCTCCTCCTTCTCCTTTTTCCTCCCTTTCCTATCTTCTTTTTGAGGTCGGGGTGCATTCTTGGAGGTTAGGGAATTCTGTGTCATTGGCTAAGCACTGAGATAGCAGAATGAAGATTTCAGTGACTGCAAGGAATACAGTCTTTGCAAAAATTGTTTGGAAAAGTAACTAAATAAATGGATGGCTGATGCCCACAATAAGCAACAAGTCAAACCCTGGAAAGGAGGGAGAATCCGACGTTCACAGTTACCAGGTTATCATATATAAAATGCCGGAGCACTGAGGAAAAAGAATGGAGACTTAAGGGACCAGCACAGTAAATAATATAGTCTTCACAAAAATACTCAAATTGGCCAGTTTCCAGAAAAAAATTATTAGGAATGTAAATAAGAAAATATGAAAAAAAAAAAAAAAGAAAAGAAAATATGGCTCACTCAAAAGAAAAAAAGAAAGAAACAAATAAAAACTGCTCCTGAGGAAGCAGACACTGGATTCAATAGACAAAGAATTTAAATCAACTGTCTTAGATATTTTCAGAAAACTAAATCAAGAAAACGATGTCTCAGTGATTATCAATAGGATAGAAATTATAAAAAGGAACCAAGTAGAAATTCTGGAGCTGAAAAGTACAATAACTGAAATTTAAAATTCACTAGAGGGCAGATTTGAGCAAGTAAATCTGGGTGTGGTTGTGATGGTTTAGTTGTTAAGTCATATCTGACTCTTTGTGACCCCATGGACTGTAGCCTGCCAAACATTTCTGTCCGTGGGATTTCCCAGGCACAAATACTGGAGTGGGTTGCCATTTCCTTCTCCAAGATAGGTCAAATAAAATTATCCAGTCTGAGGAGCAGAAAGAAAAAAAAAAAGGAAAATGAGTCTGAGAGACCTGTTGACTGCCATCAAGTGTAGACACATATACGTAATGGGAGTCCCAGAGGGAGAAGAAAAAGAGGAAAGGGTAGAAAGAATATTTGAAGAAATAATGCTCCAAAATTACCCCAAACTTATGAAAGACTTACTATGCACAAAGGATCTTCAATAAGATTTAAAACCAATTTCTCATTAGAAACCATGGATCCCAGAAGGCAGTGGGATAACATAGTTAAAATGTTGAAAGGGAAAAAAACCTGTCAACTAAATTTTCTACATCTGGCAAGAAATAAGATATGCCCAAATAAACAAAAAATTTGAGGAAGTTCATTGCTGGTAGACCTGCTTTACAAGAAATACTAAAGGGAGCAAATCCTTGAGCATGTCAGAGGTGAGGGAAAGAGGAGACTCTGATGCTGCCCTGGGCCTCTACATCCATATTTCAGCCACCCCCTCCCCAACCCTTCCCTAAAGCTATTAAAAACCTCCATGAGACTTACACTTCTCCTGGAAGCTGCAGGATCCGCAAGGCTCCTTGCCACATGCCCTGGGTCCCAGGCCCCTCAGGAGGGTCAGGCCCCAGGCAGGACATGGTGACAGTGAGCAGAGAGCAGCTCCTGTGATGGAGATCATAGGATCAGGCCAAATGACCAGGGGGTGAGGGTGGGATGGGGTGACAGGTGTCCTCCTGTCCTCACCTGCCTTCTCCACATGCAGCCCGCAAGTACAGCTCTGAAGCAGCTCTTGAGTCAGATACCTCCACTTCACTGGCATTTTCCACCACCCTGGAGGAAGGGAAGGCTGAACTCAGCTCCTAAGCACAAGGGTTCTGTCCAGCTCCCAGAATCTCTGGATGGGGAGCCCATGGGCATCCCTAAAGCCTATAAGAATCATCCCCAAGAATCATCTCCAAGCTCAGTATTTCCCCTAGAAGCCTCTCATCCTTATGATCTTATTTTTTTCTCCTATTATCTGCCCAGTGTGGGAAACAAGGTAGTTGGGACTGCTCTCGTTTTATAGATGGATAAACTGGAGTTCTGCTCAGTGAGATACTCAGATCACCTAGAATGGAGATGACAGAGTTGAGGAGGTGTAAATGGATAGGGTGGAGAGAAGAGTGAGAGGGATGAAGGGAAGACTGTGAGAGGGAGTCCTGGGGGCAAACCCAGGCCCTGTAAGCATGACCCCTAGTTCAGAGCCTCTCTTCCTTGGAGTGGTAGTAGGGAGAAGCCTCCAACAACTTGGTTTGGGGTGTTAGCCCTGCCTTAAGATAAGCGCTCTCAGACCTCACTGGGCCCTGGACACTCACAAGCCCAGAGGAGCCACCTCCAGCACGGATAGGTTCCCTGCCCCTGGAGTCAGCAGGTCCCGGCTCCTCCCACTGGCACTGAGCTGAGATCACAAGCACGACAGCTGTTACAAACCAAATGTTTGCTCAGACTTTGGCTCACATGACTGTCCCATTGGGGCCCCGTGAGCCAAGCAGGACACCAGAATTCAGCCATTTCAGGCAGAAAAAAGGAGCGCCCAGCAAGGCAAGCCAACACTGGTGAGCAGCAGAGACTCAAGCACTTCAGGTTGCCCTCGAGTCTCAGGCTCTATGGCAGCATCACCATGGCCTTGGTTCCCCAGGTTTCCCCTTCCCCAGGGCCTCACCTGTACCAGGCTAAGAGTGCTAAGCATAGCGTCAGAGCCCTTGAGGGGCAGAGCTTCTTCAAACAGCATCTGTAGCAGCTGAAGTGGAGAAAGGGGTCCAGTGCAGATTGAGAAAGGATTAATTTCTTTTTCAACATTTCCTGAGGGCGAAGTCTATGCCTGACCCTGTGCTAGGTGCTGTGGACAGGGTGGCCAAGACAAAAATAGCCCCAGGGCTCATGGTTCACAGGAAGCCAGACAAGTGAACAGATATTTTCAGTGGGACCTGATGTTTGCAAGGGCAGGGGCTCATGACAAGGTTTTGAGGCAATTATTTTAGTTTGGGGGCATTCTGATGAAGCCTAAAAACAAAACTTTCAACTTTATTATCAGTATTACTAAGAACAGTGAAAATTAGATTTGCCTGAGTATTTGATGTTTGCACATCACCCCTCCCTGACCCTCACCCTATGTACGCCAGCCACCCACCTTCCCTGACCTCTCAACAGCTTCATGACTGATGCAGGCAAAACAACCTGTATGGACTCTGCGGCGCTATAGGAGCCCTGAGGAGGGACATCTAGTCCAGCTAGGGTGGGGAGGGGAAAGTTCTTGGAGGTCTCCTGGAGGAGGCAACATGTGAGTCTCGAAACAGCTATGCCTGATGCCTTCTCTGGGACTCACCTGAGGCACGAGCCGGGGCGCCTCTGTTTCCCGACCCCGAAGCAGCAGGGCCACACTGTACCCTCGGCCCACGGAGCCCAGTGTGGGCCGGACTCGTGCTAGCAGCTCCTGCTCTGCCTCCTGCCGGAGACACAGGCACACCCCCAACTCAGGCACCCTGACCCAGCCCGCCCTGAGCAAAGAGCTTCGGAAGCACTCAGCACCCCAGGGTCAAGGGTTCTGAGTGCTCCCAACCACCTCCCATCACCCTATCAGAACCCCGTACCTGAGCGGCATCAGAACCCAGGACTCTATCAAAGGTGATGCATTGTTCCTGTGAGCAGGACAGGAGTCAACAGTGTCACTCCCATCTTCACACACACCCCAGCCCAGCCCATATCTACCTGACTCTCCAGAGGCCCAGGCCGAAGTAGGCAGATGCTCCTGGCCCCCTCCAGAAGGAGCGTAGGGCAGCAGGTCTCCTTGGGGCCTGAGACAGGTAGACTTCATATCAACACTCCTGGGGGAAACTGAGCTCCCAGGACCCCCGAGTCCTGCCCTCAACCTTTGCCTCAGTTTCCTAGTGAGATGGCCTTGCCCTCCCCCTCTCCCAGGAGGCTCTCCCAGGCTGTGTTACTTCTGAGATGAATGTGTGGGGGCTTCTTACCAGATCTTGTCTGCTCTACTTCCACCACCACGGTCAACCGGGCCTGTGGGTTGTCAGTGAGGGCTGCGGAGGCTGAGGGGCCCTGGCCCAAAGCAGCCCCTGTGCCCATCACCTCTCCACACTCCATGGCTTCTGTGCCTCTCAGATTCCCCTCAATAATTCATTTCCCCGACCTGAGGGCTCTGGGCGGGGCCTCTAAACAATAACTAAGGAGAGACGGTCCTCTATTTTCTGAGTGAGTCAGACTGTTGCATGGAATTTTTCTTTTTTTCCTCTTATGAAATTTTCAGACATTAACTGTGAAAAGAATAGTTTAATGAAACTCCAAGTACTCAGCTTCAGCCATTATCAACTTAATGGCCAGTCTTATTTCTTCTGTTCCCCTTTCCACCCCTAGTGGATTCTTCTGAAGCATATCCCAGACACTTTATATTTCACACATAGCTATTTCAGTATGTATTTATAAAAGATAACCGCTCTTTTTTTTAAAAAAAAGATAGCTTTATTAAAAGATAATTCATATACCATATAATTCACCCATTTAAAGTGTGTGTTTCAATGGTTTTTGGTAAGTTTGCAGACATGTATAACTATCACCACAGTTAATTTTAAAACATTTCCATCCCTTTATAAAGAAAGTCGATTTCCTTTACTGTAACCTCATTACCCCCACCCTATGCTGACCCTTAAATAATCACTCATCTACTTTCTGTCTCTCTAGGTTTGCCTATTTTGGACATTTCACATAAGTGGACTCACATGTGTTCTTTTTGTGACTGGCTTGTAGCATCTGTCAGGCGAGTGTTTGCTCCTCAGTTCTTCTGTCTCCTGTCAGCAAAAATTTGCAGTGATGGATGTTAGAGACCTCGATGTGTCATAGCTCTCGGACGGTCCGTGTTATAGCTCTCAGGTCTCGAACAGACCGTGTTATAGCTCTTAGACAGATCAGTGTTACAGCTCCGTGTTACAGCTCTATTTTATTTAGAAAATAGCAGGAAAATACATCCTCAAGGCATGAGGGAATGCCAATCCAAAGACTCAAAGAGAAGAGAGTGGGGGAGCGCGCCAGTGCGCAGGAGACAGAGAGACCCCCGGCCCTTTGGCACCTCTTTTTACATGTTTTTTCCTCCCCACTGGGCCTGCCCTATGTAAATTGGGCTAGCCAGGAGTGCTGTTTGTTCTACCTGAGGTCCTCACTCCGGTCCTCGGACCTTCCTTTGTTCCATTTTCGCGGGTTTTCCCTTCCTTGTCTTTTAGCCACCGCCATTCTGGACTCCTGTTTCCTATTCTAACTACCTAACACTTCTATCAGTGCTTCTTTCCTTTCTGTGATTGACTCATGTTCCATGTAGGATTAAATTGCTTCTGTTACAAGATCCCCAGAGTCTGGCCAAACTTCACAGGTGAGGACACAGTTGCAGTAAGACTGCCCTAACTTCAGACGCTTCTTCTGCAGCTTCCATACTTTGATAGAATGACTTACGGAACTCAGCTCTGCTGTGCTCAGTCACTTTTTAAGTCAACATCAGACAAGGTCTGGAAGGGTTCTGAGTGAAGGATCTCCTGTTTCTACGGCGTGAGGGTATGCCTTCCCAGTACATCAGTATGTTCGCCAACCAGGAAGCTCCCTGAGCCTCATTGTCCAGCATTTTTCAATGAGTCATGATTAATTAAATCATAAATTATATGACTGAATCCAACTCCAGCCCTTTCATCTGCAATTTTTTTTTTTTTTTGGTTGCACTCGTGGCCTGCGAGATCTTAATTCCTTTACTAGGGATCTAACCTGTGCACCCTGCAGTGGAAGCTCAGAGTTTTAATCACTGAAATGCCAGGGAAAGTCCCTGAATAGTCTTTTTTTTCTTTTTTCTGGTGAGCAACCTCCTCCATCCTGAAGCTATCTAGGGACCCTGCCAGAAGTTATCTCATTAGTATAACAGAGAGATTCCTATTGCTTAGGAATTACAAAGGTTTTTGAAGCTTTGTGCCAGTAACTGGAGACGAAGACCAGATATGTTCTTCATTATATCACAAATCACTCTGGTTTTTCACCAAGGATCTCTTACAGCCAAAAGAATCATACCTGTCTGACCATCTATATTCTGTGTTCAGTTTGTTCAGTTCAGTCGCTCAGTTGTGTCCAACTTTTTGTGACCCCATGGACTGCAGCATGCCAGGCCTCCCTGTCCATCACCAACTCCCAGAGTTTACTCAAACTCATGTCCATTGAGTCGGTGATGCCATCCAACCATCTCATCCTCTGTCTTCCCCTTCTTCTCCCGCCTTCAGTCTTTCCTAGCATCGGGGTCTTTTGCAGTGAGCCAGTTCTTCACATCAGGTGGCCAAAATATTGGAGTATTCGGTGTACATCTGTGTAACAGGTGGAGCAATAGTATCAAGATGAATATGCCTAACCTTTGGAGGAATCATTTTGGGGTAGGCATAGAAGGCTTGTATTTTCCCATACATTTGCCTATCATCACTGATACTGTATGCTTACCAAAATGCCTGTTATTATATCTCATTGTGTAGCTGTTATGTGGGCTTCCCTGGTAGCTCAGTCAGTGAAGAATCCGCCTGCAGTGCAGGAGACCGCGTGCAGCACTGGAGACCCAGATTCAATCCCTGTGTCTGGAAGGTCCCGTTGAGAAGAAAATGGCAACCCACTCCAGTATGCTTGGCTGGGAAATCCCATGGACAGAGGAGTCTTGTGGGCTACAGTCTATGGGGTCGCAAAAGTCGGACACGACTTAGAGACTAAACCACCACCAGCTGTTATGTGAAAATAAGGAGTAATTAGTTCAGCCTGTCATTATATTTTACTACCAAAATATCACCCACAGCAGGGCCAACCAGATTTACTGTCTTCTCCTCAATCTTGGCAGGTTCCAAAAGCAAAAGTGGTCTCAGGATTAGATGGCTTCACCCTCTGACATCTGGTATAACTGAACTAAAGGACAGGTCATCGTTTTCTCTGTGTTAGTGTAATATTGGAGTTAGTGTTAGTGTAATATTGGAGTTCCTTCACTCCTTCACTCTCAGCCACTGTTCCTCCTTCTAAAGTCGTATGGATGTCAACAGATGCTGAATAATCAGAACAATCTTATAAAAGAAGAACAAAGTTGGAGGACTCATACTTCCTGATTTCAAAACTTATTGTGAAGCAAGAGTAGTGGAACAGTACGCTGTGGTACTGGCGTAAAAGCAGAGATTAGTCAAAGAGCAGTAAGGGTCCAGAAATAAACCCATGTTTCTAAGGACAACTGATTTGACAAAGACGTCAAGAACATTCAGTGAGGAAATGATCTTGGCTGACCTCTGCTTGCAGCGGCCTGAGATGGGGCTTCCGTTCCCTGACCAGAGATAGAGGTCAGGTCTAGGCAGTCAGGGTACCGGATCCTAGCCACTAGACTGGTGATCAGTGACAAAGCCCTAACTTTTTGACTTTGCAGAAAAGAATTCCCACAAAGATGGAAAGTGGTGAAACAAGAGTTTATTAGGACAAAAAAGAGTATAACACATGTGTTTAGAGCCATGGGTAGGCTCAGAGAGAGTCGCACCCTCATCGTAGTTTGAATCACTTTTATGGGGCATTTCTTCCAAGTTTTCTTTGGCCAATCACTTTGATGTGCCTGGTTCTGAGCCCATATTTGGTATATCTCAGGGTCCTCCTCTGTGTGCATGTGCATCTCTTAGCCAGGTTGGATTCTAGTGAAGAGGCCTGTGGCTGATTGCCTCACTTACTATGAAGTGACACCCCATCTTTTTTGACCTCCAAGGAGCCTTTCTGCACATGTGTAGGCAAGGAGGTTTCCTTAACTTCAAGAATATGTGGTCTTTTATCACTTATCTCGGCAGAGCCCAGCCTCTTCCATCATCCTGCTTTATGGAGTTTCTGTCCACAGGAGACAAACTGTTCAGCCTGGGGTCATCTATCTCCTACTTTAGAAGGATTAATCTTTTTAATAAATGACACTGGTACACCTGGATATCCAGATACAGATGAATGAAACGGGACCCTTACTTCAGACCATACACAAAAATTAACTCAAATAGATCAATTTCCTAAATTTAAGAGTTAAAACTATAAAACTCATAGAAGAAAATAGAGAAATTAATCCTCATGACATAATCTGGCAGTGAATTCTCAAATATGGTACCAAAAGCAAGCACAACAAAAGAAAACAGGATAAACTGAACTTCATCAAAGTTAAAAATGTTTGTGCATCAAAATATGAAAAACAACCAACAAAATGGGAGAAAATATTTGTAAATTATATGTCTGACAGTGATCTAGTATCCAAGATATATAGAGAGTTCCTACAACTCAGCAACAAAAAGACAAACCACTCAAGTAAAAAATGAGGAAGAGATTTGGATAGCTATCTCTCCAAAGAAGATAGATGCAGTAAAAGATGCTCAACATCATTATACATCAGTGAAATGCAAAAAGATAAACAAAATTAAAACTAGGCAAAGAATTTGAATAGATATTTACTCAAAGAAGCTCAACAAGCATGTGAAAGGATGCTCAAAATCCTTGGTCATTAAAATGCAAATCAAAAACATAATGAGGTACTACTTCATACTCACTGCTGCTCCTGCTAAGTCACTTCAGTCATGTCTGACTTTGTGCGACCCCATAGATGTCAGCCCACCAGGCTCCCCCGTCCCTGGGATTCTCCAGGCAAGAACACTGGAGTGGGTTGCCATTTCCTTTGCATGGACTCTAATAAAAAGAAAAAAAAAAGATGGTCTCTGATTTCAGTACACAACTGAAAATATAATCTTTCAGGGCATGTATTGCTTAAAATGTATAATACAACTTGCTGCCAGACCAGATGCGTAGAAAAACAAAGTCACCTCCTTTCTATAGCCATTGAAACAAAGTCTACTGTTCTGTTTTAACAAATCTTTATTGTATTTTGCACTGATTGACACACATCTGCTTATTTAATAGTTAAGAGTACCTGGGGCATCCTTGGTGGTTCAGTGGTTAGGAATCTGCCTTGCAATGCAGGGGACACACATTTGATCTCTGGTTTGGGAAGATTGCACATGTTGCAAAGCAAGTCTGTCTACCACAACTACTGAGTCCATGTGCTGCAACTACTGAACCCGTGCCCTGTAACTGGAGAGTAGACACGGCTCACCACAGCTAGAGAAAACCTGCATGCAGTAATGATGACCCAGCACAGCCAAAATAAGTACAAGAGTACCTGATAAAAGTCCCGGCAGTCTGTTTCAATTCAGCAGTTTCTACACACTAACAATGAACAGTCTGAAAAGGAAATTAAGAAAAACAACTCCATTTAAAATAGCATCAAAAAAGAAAAAAAATACAAAAAAGAATGAAAAAAATAAAATAGCATCAAAAAATAAAATACTTGGAAATTAAAGAGATGAAAGACATGTACAGTGAAAACTACAAAAGTTGCTGAAAGAATGAAAAAAGATAGAAATGGATGGAAAATCATCCCATGTTCATGGATTGGAAGACAATATTATTAGGATATCAACACTCTCCAAAGCAATCTATAGATTTAATTAAATTCTTATCAAAATCTAATGGCTTTTTTTTTTTGCAGAAATAGAAAAATCCATCCTAAGATTCATATGGGCTCTCAAGGGACCCCAAGAAGTCAAAGAAATCTTGAAGAATATAATTAGAGACCTCACACGTCCTGATTTCATACCTTATTACAGAGGTAACCAAACAGCATGGTACTGACATGAAGACAGATACATTGACCAGTAGCATTGAAAAGAGCCCTGGAGAAGGGAATGGCAACCCACTCCAATATTCTTGCCTGAGAAATCCCATGGACAGAGGAGCCTGGCAGGTTACAGTCCATGGGGTTGCAAAAGACACAAGTTAATGACTAAACCACTACCACCACCATTGAATAGAGAGCCCAGATATAAAACCTGAACGACATGGTCAAATGATTTTCAACAAGGGTGCCAAGACCATTCAATATCTTTTCAAACAATGGTATTGGGAAAACTATTGACATGCAAAAGTGTTGGGAGGCAGATATATTGAATAATATCCATCGAGCTGAGAAAGAACTTTGAGATGAAAAAACGAAGCAGGCAACTCCATAAAGTACAGTTTGAAGTTTATTGTGGGTACTGACATACAGCCATGTTACTTACATAATGCAGGTGTTGTGAATTTACATACAGCCAAGATCCAGAGGCACTCACAGCTGCACTCTGCGAAGGGGATACCTGAGATTTAAAGGGGTCAAGGCTAAAAACAGAATTTGACTACCAAGTAAGCTGCACATCTGCATCCAAGGGAACCTGGGCTTTTTCCTCCCTGAGGGTCTCATGACCGTTAACCATCTGTGTCAGCAAAAGGCATTCTTCCAGTTTTCATATCAGACGAAGGCAAGAGTAAAAGCTGTTAGGTAAGTTATCTGGCTTGGGTACACTTCTTGTGAGTAGAGTAAAGCTCAGTTATGCAGAGCGAGGAGGGGGCAGGACTGTGGGCCTAAGATGAAACTGAAAAAATGGAGCCAGCGAGGTCTGGCCACACAGATTGGCAGTTTATTTAGCTGTCCCTGTGATTCTTTGAGTCTGTAGTCTGATGACCTGTGTAACTCTCCCATCAATGTAATAATGTGCATTCTCTGTTCCTATCTGTGTGGTTCTGGACACTGGAGGGACGCAGGCAGGAGAAGGGCTCTGTTTACATGCCTCTCCCCACTCCTCTTTAGGTCCCCATTGAGGCATATCTAGATCCCTTATGGATGTGACTGCCTCCTTGATGTGATGAAGAAGGAACCCTTAGAAGGAACAGTCCCTCTTGGTTGATGTCCTAGGTCACTGAGATAATGTGGTTCAGGGGACATACACTGGTAATTGCTGTGTGAAGGGGTCCAAAGAAGCTGTGAAGGGTCTAAGATATTATCCTGTTTGCAAATCAAAGAACAATCATACATTTGTATATTAGCATAATTGCAAAATCTCTGGTTCAGAGAAGGTTAAATTACAGCATCTTGCATCAGTTCCCCATTCTCAAGCTCCCCCATTATTACCTGACAGAGTGAAAATCAGTGTACCTCTGTAGGCAGAGAGGCTATACACTACAGGAGAGCAACCCTGAAATTATCAACCTCAGAGCTTAGGTAGAATGAGTGGCATAGCTGTCTTTCCTCACTGGGGGTTGGAGGAAAAAGAAGAGTAAGAATAAGCAAATGGCTCTGGGTTTTATAACCTTGGAAGGGAGCAGCTGCGTCTTGGAAAATGCACCAGAGAGGATCCTTCCAGGCATGTTTACCATTCAAACATCCTTTAACACAGGTTCTAGTAATCTGTTCAGAAAACCCCCAATCGCAGGGAAACCCTTGGTTCTCCCACGCAGCCCTAGACACGCAACTTTTCCCTGCCCCTTCTGCCCCCGTAGTTCTTTTCTATGGTGGGACGGGTATGGTTTCTAGCAAGTTAGGAAGAAGAATGTTTAAGTATAACGGATTCCCTGCTCAGCAGTGTACCCAGTAAACATCTGCTGAGTGAATGACACGGATCTGCTGTTTAAGATTTTAATAAGGATGGGGCGGAAGCCTGGTTGGTTGAGATGTCCTGACGAGGGTCTCCCGGAGCCAGGGCAATCTGAGCCAATTCATTCCTCTCCCCTCTCTTCCCCCGGCCTTACGTGAAGCCTCGGGCTCCTTGAAGCAGCGCCAGGGTTCCTGACACCCCCATGGTCAAGGCCGAACGCGCACAGGCTGGGACCACGCCGGAGATCATCGGGGCGTCTTGGTGCTGGAGGGCTCCAGGGTCCAGAAAGGGATTTCCGTCCAGAGTCAGGTCATTTACCTCGGGCAGCTCGTCTCGCCGCGGTTTTCTGCTTAGCTTGTTGCAGCTGAGATCAAGCGCGCTGAGCTTGGGCGGCAGTCCTTTAGGCACTTGCTCCAGCCCAGCGAACGACAAATTGAGAGAGCTTAGCGCCCTGGGCCAGACACACCGGGTAGCGCCCGGGGCGGTGGCGCGCAGCGAGTTGTGGCTGAGGTCCAGGCTTCGGGGCTGCACCCTCGCTGCCTCCAGCGCCGCGCACACGCCGCTCAGCGTCTCCATCCCGGCGTTGCGTAGCGCTAGATATTGGAGGGCCGGGAACTTGTGCGGACAGAGAGCCGCCATCAGCCCGCTGTCGCCGAGACCGGGATTGTTAGACAGGTCTAGGGTGGTGAGAGCCTCGAAGGCGGAGAGCCCTGCGCAGGGAAAGGCAAGCGAGTGTGCTCGGGCAACGTTCAGCTCCTTGAGCCCGGGCTTGAGCCACTGCTGCAGTTCGCCGAGCCAGGCGCCTCCTGTTGCCCACGATACGTTACGGAGACTGAGGCTGGTGAGCGCAGGCCCAGCGGCTTCCAGAGGCGTCGGGGGCGTCGGGCCGGTTACCTCCAGGTCCTCAAGCGTCAGTTCCTTGAGACGAGAGTACCCGAGCGCGCGCAGAACGGCGACCAGAAGCTGAGCGGGAACCTGTGCAGCGCCCAGCTTGAGTCGCCGAACGCGCAGAGCCTTGATTGTGTCAGCATACTGCTTCGGGTCGGTGTCAGTTCCCTTGAGAAATTGTTCCAGGCTGCGGCCGCCGCCACGGATCTCCACCTCGACGGCAACCATACACTGAATAGCGCTAGACCAGTCAGGCTTGGGATCCGTGAAGTTGCAGACACAGCGGAAATCGTCGTCGTCCAGCTCGCAGGGCTCTGTGGTGTCCGCAGACACACGCAGCAGCGGCGGCAGCAGCAGCAGCAGCAGGCAGGGCACGCACACCTGGAAAGACAGCGGAGGTCAGGGCGGCCCAAGCCGGTTCCTAAGGTTCCCCGAATAGCCCCCGCTTCGGCCCCAAGAGCATACTCTCACCATAGTCGGTAGATCCTCAGAGCCTCTGCCTCTCTCTCTGGTTATCGGCTGGACTGTGGCTTCTTTCCTTTTCAGTGGCTCACGCCGGCTTCCAGGCTCCACAAACCGATCTGTCCTTACTCTTTGGCAGCCTCTGAGAGTTTATGTAACCCTGTGATGTCGCTCTGCTCCCCCTTCTTTGAACCCTGTCACTTCCCACCTTTCTTCCTCCCAGCCACCCCATTCGCTACTCTTCCTGGAAATTTCGCAATGAAGGATGTTGCCAGGAGAGGGGCTATAACAGGAAGGATCTTGCAAGGCATCTATTCCTCTGACCCAGGCAGTGCCCAGATGACTCAGATGCCTCCAGGCTTGTTTGGGTTGGAGACAGAGAGATCCCCAGTTCCTCAGGACAGGATTCTCAATGTCCCCTGCCCCTATCCCAGTGATTCAGGCTGGGTACTTTCCATAACTTTTCCCTAGTCTTGGTGGTTGTTATTAACTTCTTGTCAACCAAGTTCAACTCCCTGAATATCCTCGGATATCTAACTGGATATATTGTGGAAGAGACTGCAAACTTCATTTATTGACTCCAAGGGCTAGTTCGAGAGAAGGAAGGTGGTCTAAAGAACAGCTTCCCCCCAATGTGCTTTTTTGTTTTTTGCTGACTTGTTCTTTAAATGTGTTTAAGAAAGGAACAGGTTTTTAATTTTTTTTGGGGGGGCGGGCCTGCTGCTTGTGTGATCTTAGTTCCCTGACCAGGAATTGAAAGTCCACACCCCTGCATCGGGAATGGCAGTCTTAACCACTGGACCACCAGGGAAGTTGCAGACACAGCAGAAATCTTCATCGACCAGCTCTGGTGTGTCTTGCTGCTGCTGCTGCTAAGTCGCTTCAGTCGTGTCCGACTCTGTGCGACCCCATAGAAGGCAGCCCACTGGGCTCGCCTGTCCCTGGGATTCTCCAGGCAAGAACATTGGAGTGGGTTGCCATTTCCTTCTCCAATGCATGAAAGTGAGAAGTGAAAGTGACGTCGCTGAGTCTTGTCCGACTCTCAACGACCCCATGGACTGCAGCCTACCAGGCTCCTCAGTCCTTGGGATTTTCCAGGTGAGAGTACTGGAATGGGTTGCCATTGCCTTCTCCAGGTGTGTCTTAGGAGAAGGTAATCCTGATAGATTCTTTTTTTTAATTGAAGTATAATTGATGTACAATGTTATGTGTAACAGGTGTGCCATGTGGTGATTCATGAGTTTTAAAGTAACAGCTTTCTTAAAAGTAGAGAAGTCTATGTGTTGAACAGAGACACATCGGCCAAGTGCCTCACTCTCTTAGTTTCCACTTCTCTATCCTGAAATTTGAGAAACAAGATATTCCTAATATAATTTTCTCACTTGCACCTAGCTCTCTCCTGCCCTCTCCCCAGCACAATTCCTATGTCCTAGGAAGGAAAAGCTGGACCTGTGTTGAATGAGGATTAATTAGTAACTCACCTACTCTTTCAAGAAAAGAAAAGCAAGTGTCCCAGAGGGTGTGGAAGTGTTGCCAAACCAGGTTCGTTTGGCCAACAGGCATTAAGCCAAACTCTGAAACCCTGAAGTTTGTAGAAAGGATTTATTCATGAGGAATCTGAGGAGCAGGAAGAACAAATCTCACATTTACCTCCTCAACGGAAAGGGGCTTAGGATACTTATGGGTGAAGGGTATAGATTGGTTGGAGGTGCAGAAGAAGGTGATTGGGGATAGGAAAAAAGGTGAGGTAATCGGTACTCTGCTGGTGTGTCTGAGTTACATGCTTCTTCATGGGAGGGACATTCATAAAATGGTAGTATTAGCATGGTCTGAGGGTGAAGTTTTAGCCCTCTGACATCAAAAGGCCATCCATCCAGCACTCACACAGACCTGGTTGGAGGGTTGTGGTTTTAAGCAGTCTTAATAAGCTGGAATGTGAACTGGACAAGAGCTGACTCTAAGTTCCTGAAAAATCGGCTTAAGGAACCATTACTATAGCAATCCGTACATCAGAGGTATTGCCCACGAAGAGGTATTAATGGAGTCTTGTGACATACTGTGTAAGCTACATGAAGGTATGTAATTTGCAGCAACGATTAAGGCTAAGGCGAGCTTGATTGATGAAGGCAATTTACATGATATTATTTATAAGTTATAGTTCAAGAGATCTAGTTGATGACAGCCCTCAGTTTCAGAAGGGCTGTACTTTTAAAAGAGCCCTTGTAAGTCTGAACTTCTAGATTTCTGGGCAAAGAGCCACATAAAAACATTTGAATTCTCACTTCCCTTTTCCCCAGAAGTAACTACATATCTGTCCCCAGTGCAAACAAGGAGCCCACATTGGACCACACTGCCTCCTGTATGTCCTGTTGGGCATGTTCTAATAATACCCAAAGTCATGCCTAAAGTCCAGACCGTGTCACTGGGACATCCCTGAGGACCAAGATATGAGTATAGTTCAGTGTGAAATACGCCAACTGACTGCAGTCAGACAAACAGGCTTGGAATCCCAACACTACCACTAAGGTTGTAGCAGTAGCCCTTCATTGTTGTCTTCATCAGAGTCTCTGCATTCAGAGGACCCAGGCTACTGAAGCCTGACTCCTCAACAAATTCCATCACCTTAACAACAAAGATCTACTGTGTAGGGCAGAAACTCTATTCAATATCTTATAGTAATCTGTAATGAAAAAGGATCTGAAAAAGAATATACATAAATGACTGAATCACTTTGCTGTACACCTGAAACTAATGTAACATAAATTAACTATACTTCAATTTTTAAAAATGGTTTAAAAGATTCCATCATCTTAGGGGAGACACTCCAAGTTAAGAGGGGCAATAATAGTTTTGCAAAGGTCCCCAAGTCACAGCTTCATTCAGAAAATATCCACCATTTGTCTACCAAGTGCCAGAGCTGATGCCAAGTCTTGGGATGCTGATCTGATCATCACATAGTTCCTCAAGTACTCTAGAAGGTGGGGGAGGCAAATGCAGACACAGAACTACAGTCCATGGTGAACAGGATTCTTACACAGGAGAAAATAAGGACTTGTGGGAGCTCTCGAGAAAGAAACAAGCGGGTCCCAGCAGCTTGGGCGGCGGGAGGAGCGGCAGCGGCCAGGCTACTCAGCTTCGCGAAGGCCCTCGGCGCGCCGCGGCCCTCAGGCACCCGGCTCTCGCCCGCCCCGCCGCCACGATGCCCAAGAGGAAGGTCAGCTCCGCCGAGGGGGCGGCGAAGGAGGAGCCCAAGAGGAGATCGGCGAGGTTGTCAGCAAAACCGGCTCCTGCAAAAGTGGAAACGAAGCCAAAAAAGGCGGCGGGAAAGGATAAATCTTCAGACAAAAAAGTGCAAACAAAAGGGAAAAGAGGAGCAAAGGGAAAACAGGCGGAAGTGGCCAACCAAGAGACTAAAGAAGACTTGCCTGCAGAAAATGGAGAGACTAAAAACGAGGAGAGCTCAGCCTCTGATGAAGCAGAAGAGAAAGAAGCCAAGTCTGATTAATAACCACACACTCAGTCCTGTCAGTGGTCCCTGTTTCCCTTCTTGTACAATCCAGAGGAATATTTTTATCAACTATTTTGTAAATGCAAGTTTTTTAGTAGCTCTAGAAACACTTTTAAAAAGGAGGGAATCCCACCTCATCCCATTTTTTAAGTGTAAATGCTTTTTTTAAGAGGTGAAATAATTTGCTGGTTGTTTATTTTTTGGTACAACCAGAAAATAGTGGGATATTGGATATGGGAGGCCCTGATTGTCTTGGGTGTCAGCTTAACATTCCATAGATGGGGGGTAGCTTTTATATCCTATAATACAAAAGCATACTAAATGGCAGTTTGGAGTCAGTTGTGCATTTAATGTCTTGAACACTTTAAATTACTTCTCTTCCCATATTGTTTTGGTAGAATTATTTCCTACAGCAAACCACTTTTTGATCTTGGCTCTCCTGGTCAGAATTTTGTGCACTATACTATAACATCTTTGGTCGTGGTAGTCCAGTTTTCCTAGTAACTTGGTTAATGTGCTGTGAACGATCGACAGTTTGGGTATGTAGTGTATATGATATTAAATTGTGAATCACTGGGACTTATGATGTAACAACATATCAATATTTGAAGATATTGGTACTTGATATCCTGTTAAGGAAAGTTTGCTCCAAATTTTAAGCTGGAAAGTCACTGGAATAACTGTTAAGAATCACAACTACATGATATTTTAGATTTCTGGTACGTATGTGAAGAATTGTGTACAAATTGAAATGTCTGTGTAGTGATCCTCAAAACAACCAATAAAATCTCAGTTATAAAAGGAAAAAAAAAAAAGAGAAAGAAACAGTTAGGCCTGTAATAGGACATGGGGCTATTTCTTACAGGGTTAAAAGTGTTGCCAGGCAGATAAGTGCAATAAAACAAACAAACAAAAAACAAGCTCTCCTCCCCCACAAAAAAGAAAAAACAAAAACAAAAATAGTTTGGGCAGCTGTAACTGAGCAGACACTCTGGGCAGAGCATAGATTTTTCCTGGGGACTTGCCTTATCTTTCATATCATGAGAAAGATGTAGGGTCAGAAGCCAGCCTGTCCCATAAGGAAGGGGACAAGACTCAGATCCTATTCCCCAGCTAGATCATGGTGCATCGGTAATGATACTCAGGGAATTCCCTGCTGGTCCGAGGGCTAGGGCTCTGTGCTGCCACTAAATAAATAAATAATGCTCAATAAATGATTGTCCAGAGGCTGGATGGATGCTGGAGCTGAAGGGAAGATGTGGAGGATAAGATGATGTTCTGCAGATATTTAACTAGATGTTTCGTGGAAGAAATCAAAGACTTCCTTGACTAACTCCAAGAAGTGGAATTAAATCCAAGGGAAGGAAGTTGGTTTGAAGAACACTTTCCTTTCTTGGATTTGTTCTTACTTGCACTTTTGCCTAAGTAGTAGCTTTCAAAAAACTGTTGTTGTGTCCATCTCTTTGCAACCCCACGGACTGCAGCACACTAGGCTCCCCTGTCCTTCACTAACTCCCAGAGTTTGCTCAGATTCATGTCCATTGAGTCAGTGATGCTATCTAACCATCTCATCCTCTGCTGCCCTCATCTCCTTTTGCCTTCAGTTTTTCCCAGCATCAGAATCTTTTTCAATGAGGCAGCTCTTTGCATCAGGTGGCCAAAGTATTGGAGCTTCAGCTTCAGCGTCAGTCCTTCCTGAATATTCAGGATTGATTTCCTTTAGGATTGACTGGTTTGATCTGTTTGCTGTCCAAGGGACTTTCAAGAGTTTTCTCCAGCAACACAATTTAAATGCATCAATTCTTTGGTGCTCAGCCTTCTTTTTGGTCCAACTCTCATGACTACTGAACCTTTTTTGGCAAAGTGATGTCTCTGCTTTTTAATATGCTGTCCAGATTTGTCATAGCCTTTCTTCCAAGGAGCAAGTGTCTTTTAATTTCAGATGATCAGCAGATTCTATAAGAATTCTTGAACTTTTTTTTTTTCTTGGCACACACCTTGCCCAGGATCTTAGATGCCCACCAGGGACTGAACTTTCTGTCCTCAGCAGTGAAAGCATGGAGTCCTAACCACTGGGCCACCAGGGAATTGCCTGGCAATAAAAATTCTTAAGTGCTACCAGGACTCTACTCTCTTGGAGTTGTGAAGGGTGTTTGGGAGGAGAAAACATCAAACAATTACACTGTAACAATGACAGCTGTGAAAAGGGTTATGAAGAAGTATATGATGCTACATGCTCTCAAACAGGGGCACTGGTCCAGTTGTTCTGAGTAGGGCAGTGGATATTTTGAGACTGGTGTTAGTTAAAGGAAGGGGGCTGGTTCTAGTAGAGGTGGGGTGGCAGAGACTGGGCTGCAGACAATGGAACAGCCTGTGCAAAAGCCCAGAAGAGAAAAAAGTGCAAGACTTGTTCAGGGAACAAAAATCCTAGGAGAGATGAGTAAGGCACGGCTGGAGAGGTATGCAGGAAATAGGAAATAGGGCTTAGTTGGGCACAATTCAGATTTTTGAGGGTATGGAACAGTTTTTGTTTGTTTTGGCTGCGACGCCCAGCTTTTGGGATCTTAGTTCCAGAGGGCGGATTGAACCTGGGGCTATGGCAGTGAAAGTGCCTATTCCTAACCAATGAACTGCCAGGGAATTCCCTGGAACTCGGTGTTTAATTCACCAGTGTTTCCCCATTACCTAGTAGATGAGTGGCGCTCAAAGTTGATGAAACAATTACTTTATTGTAAAAATAATGCCATTCACTTTTTTTTGCCATTCACTTTTATGCAGAATAGTGATCCATAATTGTATTTGTCTCATTTTTCTCACCCGTAAAATAGGGATTTTTACTCTCCAAGCCAGGCTTCAGCAATACGTGAACCGTGAACTTTCAGATGTTCAACCTGGTTTTAGAAAAGGCAGAGGAACCAGAGATCAAATTGCCAACATCCGCTGGATCATAGAAAAAGCAAGAGAGTTCCAGAAAAACATCTATTTCTGCTTTATTGACTATGCCAAAGCCTTTGACTGTGTGGATCAGAATAAACTGGAAAATTCTGAAAGAGATGGGAATACCAGACCACCTGACCTGCCTCTTGAGAAACCTGTATGCAGGTCAGGAAGCAACAGTTTGAATTGGACATGGAACAACAGACTGGTTCCAAATAGGAAAAGGAGTACGTCAAGGCTGTATATTGTCACCCTGCTTATTTAACTTATATGCAGAGTACATCATGAGAAACGCTGGGCTGGAGGAAGCACAAGCTGGGCTCAAGATCGCCGGGAGAAGTATCAATAACCTCAGATATGCAGATGACACCACCCTTATGGCAGAAAGTGAAGAACTAAAGAGCCTCTTTATGAAAGTGAAAGAGGAGAGTGAAAAAGTTGGCTTAAAGCTCAACATTCAGAAACATTCCAGTCCCATCACTTCATGGCAAATAGATGGGGAAACAGTCGAAACAGTGGCTGACTATTTTTCTGGGCCCCAAAATCACTTCAGATGGTGATTGCAGCCATGAAATTAAACGACGCTTACTCCTTGGAAGGAAAGTTATGACCAATCTAGACAGCACATTAAAAAGCAGAGACATTACTTTGTCAGCAAAGGTCCATCTAGTCAAGGCTATGGTTTTTCCAGTGGTCATGTATGGATGTGAGAGTTGGACTATAAAGAAAGCTGAGCGCCAAAGAATTGATGCTTTTGAACTGTGGTGTTGGAGAAGACTCTTGAGAGTCCCTTGGACTGCAGGGAGATCCAACCAGTCCATCCTAAAGGAGATCAGTCCTGAGTGTTCATTGGAAGGACTGATGTTGAAGCTGAAACTCCAATATTTTGGGCACCTGATGCAAAGAGCTGACTCATTTGAAAAGACCCTGATGCTGGGAAAGATTGAGGGCAGGGGATGACAGAGGATGAACATAATGGACATGGGTCTGGGTGGACTCCAGGAGTTGGTGATGGACAGGGAGGCCTGGCGTGCTGCGGTTCATGGGGTCGCAAAGAGTCAGACACGACTGAGCAACTGATGTGAACTGAACTGAAAATGGGGATAACTGTCATGGCAGCGTCCAGGATTTAGCTAGCACTCATCACTGAGAGTCATTGTTATTGGTGAAAGGGCATTCGATATCTTCAGGGTAGTTTTTTTATTTTATTTTTTGCTTTGGGGGCTTTTAAAGCGGCACTCCGGATTTTAGTTCCCCGATTAGGGATCCAACCTCGCCGACCCCAACGGAAGCGCGGAGTCTTAACCACTGGACTCCAGGGAAGTCCCTTTAGAACTCAGGATAGTTTTGAATGTTCTTTTAGACTGTGTTAGGGGCGGGAAGGTTGTGTTTGCTGACACTAGTAGCCGGGGGTTTCCAATGTCGGCAGCCGAGAAACCGAAGGCAGAGGGACAGCTTGTTTAGTCGCAAAGTCATGTGGGATTCTTTTGCGCCAGGGTCGTCTGTCCATGCGATTTCCCAGACAATACTGGAGTGGGTTGCCATTCCCTTATCCAGGGATCGAACCTCTGTCTCCTGCATTGGCAGGCGGGTTCTTTACCACTGAGCCATCAAAGAAGCTCGAAGCCACAGCCGCTACTTGGAATTCGCTTGGCTAAAGGTCCCATCCCTCAATCAGTGGCCCCTCCCCGCCCTCGCCCCACCCAATCCTGTCTTTTCATCTTCCCTCCCCCGGTCTGCCCCACCCTCTCGCCGCTTCGCCCAGGCCGGCATGTGGTCGCGCCCCCTTGTTCCGCCCCGCCTTCACTTCGCTGCGTGCCCCGCCCACTGACACCTCCCTTTCCGCCCTGCCCTGCGCCTGCGCCTGCGCCGGCTGTGTCCTGTTTTGGATTTCTGGGTAAAGTTGTTGGCTCTCCAGTTCGTGCAGAATTTTTCCACTTCTCTCATGTGGAGCGGACGGCGAGGCCTCCTCAGGCCGTTAGGCTGCGGAGTGGAGGAGCTACGGTGCCGCCGGCGGGAGCGGGAGGCAGGTGCGGTGGGCGAGAGAACACTGGAGGATGGGGTTATGGAGGTCGGAGATGGGGCAACGGGACGAGCCCTGGGTTGTGGGTTCCCCTCCCATGCTCAGCCGTCTCCTTTCCCCTCAGCACTGCGGAAGGCGCGGAGGGAGCAGCAGCTGGTCAGCAAGAGGCTGCTGAGAGACGAAGCTACGGAGGAAGCCGAAGGGGGATGTGTGGTCGTGATCCTTGGAGAAGCCGAGGTGAGCGGTCAGGGTGCGTGTTGAGAGTCACACCCACTAGGCGGCAAATTCCTTCTGTTGAACTGGAGGGCTGTCTCCAAACCTGAACGCGGACCCTTCAACACTTCTCTCCGTCTAGTGCTCAGTCGCTTCAGTCCTGTATGACCCTGTGACTCCCATGTACTGTAACCCGCCAGGCTCCTCTGTCCATGGCCTTCTCCCGGCAAGAATACTAGAGTGGGTTGCCATTTGCTTCTCCATCCGTCTAGTGGGCCAAGCCAGAAACCAGGAAATCATTCTTGACAACTCTCTTCCTTACCGCCACACCAGTACATCATCGAGTCCTCCCCTCCCCTGCCCTCTCTTCCCCTCCCCCCCCTTTTTTGCCTCCTACCTCTTTACATGGCGTTGCCGTCAATACTGACAGTACCCTTTTCTCTGCATACTTAACAGAAGCCTCTTAACAGGTCATCTACCGAAATTTTGCCTCTCTCAAATTCATCCTTTGGGAGGGGGGGTTCAGGATGGGGAGACACCTGTACACCCGTGACTGATTCATGTTGATGTATGGCGAAAACCACCACAATATTGTAAAGTAATTAGCCTCCTATTAAATTAATTTTAAAAAATTCATTCTTTACACATCAGGCAGATGCGTCCAAAATCCTTCCTCTGATCTACACACTCTAGCGTAGTATAACTTCTGCCATTTGCAGTCTTATCGGTTTACTCATTTCAGCCACATTGTCCTCTTTTCAGTTCTTGGAACAATATACCAGCCCCATTCTTCTCTATGGCCTTTGCATTTGCTGCATCTAAAGTAGGTCTGCAGAATGTTAATTATACTAATTGTTTGCTTGTTTGTTACCTTTTTTCTAACTAGACTTTATCCACAGGAACCTAGACTTTATCTTATTTGTCATCATTGAAAATTCAGATGCTTATACAGTATCTGGTGTATAGTAGATGCTCAGCATTTATGGAATAAGTGAACAAAAGAACTTAGCTCATTTATTCATTTAGCAAGCATCAGGCATACTCTATGTTTATACTATGTTTATGTGTATAGTTTATGAAGAACTTACACCTAGGTTATGTCATTTATTCATTGTGTGTCTATTTTGTACCAAGACACCTATGGTGGGTACTCAGGTACACAAAAAAGAAAAGAGTCCCTTTCTTTGACATGTTCCCAACCCACTGAAGGAGACAGATGTGCTCCTACCTGTGGTGAAGGAAACATGAGGCACAGTAGAAACCACTGAGTCTTCCAAAGGATACTAGAAAGAACTAATTTCCCAGAGGCAGTTAGAAGAGAAAGCTGAAGTAAGTGAAGGACCTGTGGATGGTATCCCATGCAGAAGGGATGGATATTGCAAAAGCTTGGAAACATTGAAAAAACAAGTCATGTTATGCTAAATGTTGTTGCAGTGTCAGTTGTATGGGGACAATGGCTGGAGGGGTAGGTTATGCCAGGCTGAGAGATTTAAATATTATTCTTGAAATAACCCAGTAAGACACCAGAGTAGATGTTACTCCCATTTTTCAGGTGAGAAGCTGGGTTTAGTCCCCTGTAGAATAAGTGGCAGGACTGGTATTAAATGCAGTTTTGATTCCCTCTTCTGTCCACTCTACTGCAGGGTTAGCATTTATTAGCCATAATAGTGTGAATGACAAGTTCTCGGGATCATGCCATATTGGAGGGCTCACAAGTGAAGTAGGCAGAGCAGAACTCATGCCTTGCTATCTGGCATCGATGTGTTGCCATGTCTCATTTCCCTGTGCTGTGCTGAAGATCCAGGAGTTCCTGCGGTTGGCCCAGCGGGGGATAGAGGAAAAGGAGAGGGAGAGGGCTCTGGTCAGCCTTCGTCGAGGCTTGCAGCACCCTGAGACACAACAGATCTTCATCAGGTCAGTGTGGATGATGTGAGTGGGTGGCTGGGGCACTGGGGGATGGACAGGGGTGTGGAGGGGATGGGCCGCTAGCTGAGAAGGACTCTGGTGCTCACTCATGTAGGCTGGAGGGCAGCATTCGGACCCTGGTCGGGCTCCTGACCAGCAACCAGGCCCTGCTGCAGCTTGAGGCGGCTCGGTGCCTTCATGAGCTCTCTCACTCTGAGCAGTCTGCGGTGGCTGAGGCCTGCCTGCCAGCCACTTCCTACCTTCTCACCTACCTCTCCGGTCACAGCTCAGACTTTATAGTAAGCCCTGTCCTATCTTGATTTTGGTTTGGATTTAAAAATTATGCTTTTGGGTCCAGTTTGAGCTGGCAGGTAGGTTAAGGAGGAAAACCTGGTTCCCTGACAGCCACAGCCATACATGCACCATCACCTGCCACTCCCCTGTGCCCAGATTCTCAAGGACTGGGATGCTTCATCTTTCCCATTCCCACCCTAGCCCCTGCCCACGCCCCCCCCCCCCCCCCACCCCCAACCCCATCCACTCCCGGCCTGAGATCCTGAGGTAGGCCAAGCCCAGTGCTTTTGTTGTTCTGCTCTCAGGAGCTCTGTCTGTATACCCTGGGTAACCTGATTGTGGAGAGTGAGGCTGTGAGAAGGCAGCTTCTGCCTCAGGGCATTGTTCCGGCTTTGGCTGCCTGCATCCAGGTGAGTGTCCACCTTCTTTCTTCCTCCTGGAGTACCCATCTCCTCACACGGCCCACCTGCTCTGGTTAGGCAGCTGCAGCCTCTTCTCTGCGCTAAGAGGTTGAAAGTCGTAGGAAACCTTATGGCCTAGCTTCCAGAGTCAGACCCCTGCTCTGCTCCTAGTCTCCCCGTCTGACTGTGCTGGAAGCCCTTGGATATGCCTTGTCCCAGCTTCTGCAGGCTAAGGAGGCTCCAGAGAAGATCATCCCGTAAGTCAAACTCATGTGTAGGCAGGTGTGACTTACTCGGTAGTGTAGCCCCTGGATGCCTGACTGAGTCTTGTTTCCAACGCGTTGGACATTTTAACCCCATGTGCCTGACTGGGAAGAGCTTTGGGTTTTGGGCACTTTGCCACCTGCTCTTCGGGTTTGGGAAGAGTGATTGACATCTTGCCTTCCATGGTTCCTACTCAGAGCTCTGCTTCTACTGACAGCTCCGTCCTGGGCTCTACTCTCCCCCAGCACATACTGCAACTGTTACAACCCGGCCCAAAGCTGAACCTTGGGGTAGCTGTGGAGTTTGCCTGGTGCCTTCACTACATCATCTGCAGGTAATAGGGCAATTGGGAAAGTGCCAGACTTCCCCTGGGGCTTCCTTCCATGATATTCAGGCTTTAGTTTCTGAAATTGTTGGGATAAGTCTTCTTTCTTCTCTGGTCCTCTCTTCTTGGAGCCCAGGGAACCCACAGACCTAGGCTGTTGGCCGGCTTAATGTAGGACTGACTGAGTAGTGACTGCTTGCTTCCTGTTGCCCAGCCAGGTCAACAATGCCCTGCTCATCACCCAGGGGGCTCTAACCACCCTGGGGCTGCTGCTGTTGGACTTGGCTGCGGCTGTCCAGAGAACTAAGAATGCAGGACTGGAGCTGGTATGTGGACAGGCCAGTATCTGGGTGACCTTCTGATTCAGTTCCTGCTCGTATGCAGGTTGCCCCTTCCTCCTTAAACCTGAACCCCTGCTCGTCTTTACAGCTGGTATGCCCTGTTGTTCGGTGTCTAAGCAACTTGCTGACAGAGGCAGCAGCAGAGACTGTGGGAGGGCCAGTGCATCTCCGAGATGAGCGTGTTGTGGCAGCCTTATTTATCCTTCTGCAGTTCTTCCTCCAGGAACAGCCCAGCCTGCTTCCTGAGGGCCTCTGGCTCCTTAACAACCTCACTGGTAAGCACCACAATCTGCCTTGGCCTGGACCTTTAGCTCCTGGGAATATTTCTTCTTGGTCTGGGCTGAGGTGGGTAGGATTGGGAGTGGGTTGGTTTCATGCCTGAGTTGGAGGAACTTCACTCTGACATTTTCCCTTTCAGCAAACAGTCCTAGTTTCTGTACCTCCTTGATCTCCCTGGATCTGATTGAGCCCCTCTTGCACTTGTTGTCAGTGTCTAATGTTGTGAGCGTATTGGTAGGTATTTGGTTCCCTTGGGTCCAAGATATGGTGGCCTAAGTGTAAAACAGTGGGAGCAGACCTGAGCCCTCAGAAGTACCCTGAGCTGAGAGCTGGCAGGTGGTGTGGTATGGATTCCTTCAGAGCCATACAATCACAGAGCAGTCTAGGTGTGAGTTCCTAAACTGTAGTTTACTAGTTATTAACCTTGGGCATGTCAGCTAACCACCTTAAACTTCAGTTTCCTCATTTATAATTGGGAATATAATCCTACCAGAGGGTGCCTGAGAGGATTACAGAATATGCATATTAAGAGTGCTTGGCATGGTGACTGGGCATGTGGTCAGCACTCCATTCCAGCTATCTTTAAAATCTTTGGGTTTCATTGTCTGTGGGGACTGTGTACATGTTTCTGTCTGCAGGTGCTCACAGTTCTGTGCAACGTTGCAGAGAAAGGTCCCGCTTACTGTCAGCATCTATGGCCAGGGCTCCTGCTCCCCACCTTGCTGGACACGTTGGCCCTCTCTGACACTGAAGTAGTAGGCCAGAGTTTGGAGCTGCTGCAGCTGCTCTTCATCTATCAGCCAGGGGTGGGTTTCTGGCCTTAGTCCCCAGTCCCCCTGTTCCACCGTGGCCCCCTTCCTTACAGTCTTTAGTTAGTTCTCTGGGCCTGGCTAGCCTATGTGGGCTCCAGGTTCAAACTTCTGTACTCTTTTTGGGAATGCACTCTTCCAAGAAGAGGTGGGCTAACTCAAGGCTGTGGTGTTTGTGTGCTGCAGCTCAGGGACCCAGTGTTGAATCTCTTTCTTCCCTGCTCTCAGGCTGCCCAGGCCTTCTTGCAGCAGTCAGGGCTGCAGGCCTTACAAAGGCATGAGGAGGTGGCACAGCTTCATGATCGCGTGCATGCTCTCCAGCAGACAGCTCTTCATGGGTAACCTGACTTCTGAAAGTCATGTCCTCCACTCCTTATCTCCCATACTCCTGTGTCCTCGCCCATAAATCCCCTTTGGGGGTTTAGAACCATAATGGTATCATGCCCTCAGCTCCCACACCTAAGCCTAAGCCAAGACCTCTGGATCCCAGCTCTTCCCCTTTCACCCAGCACTGTCCAGGCAAGAGGACCAGATGGAACTCAGTGTGGTGTACTTAATACCGGTCCCTGGAATCTCCTTTTTTCTTTTTCTTTCCTTTTTTTTTTTTTTTGATTCAGTGGCTCATGGCTTTTGATGGGACAGAATAAAATAAAGTCTTATTTTTATATTCAACTGCTTTTCCTCAGATGGTTGCACAATAAGGGGTAGTCGGTGGGATGAGAATCAGATCATCTTGAGACAGCATTTTCAGCACAATCTTTATACAGAACAGAATACATTTCTCCACATTGTACTCAGTCCAGCAGAGCCCAGACTCTGGGGCTGTTGTTCCTAATCCTCAGTGGAGACTTCAGGCTTTGCTACTTAGCACATTCTCCAGGGCTCTAGTTACCTGATCAGCACTGAAGTTGTTCAGAGAGACATTCTTCTCTTGGCCAAATGCTGAGGAGACAGGAAGATTATTAATTATTCACTCTGCACTGTACAGGCTACCAAAATAGTCTTGCACTTACACTCTTGGTAGGATAGGAAGGGTAGTAAAAGAGATAAGACCAAAATGTATCTGACATGCCTAGAATTTATCCAGTGGGTCTCTAACATATCTTGGAAGCCCAGGTCTAAATAGAATTTTGGCTCATTCTGGGTGGTCATAATGGGAAGGAAAGTGGTTCAGGGAAGTTTTAAGGGGCATGGTAGCACTGATTATTAACCATTGTGAGCAGAGTATTACATGGGCCTGCCTCTTAATTGTGCCCATTTAATGGCTCCTGTAGTTCATAAACTAAAGTTATTTGTGTGTCCATTTCCTCTAGTCTACTAGCTTTCAGAAGGAAAATTTTTTTCCTGCAAACAACTTTTAGTGCATGGCATACTGCAGTTAGCTGCACTGTTAAAACCAATCTGCCCTGGGTGTGACTCCCTGCCTTCCCCCAGACATTCCTAGGGCAAAGTGTAATTAAAAGCTATGATTAAAAATACCATTATTCAGTGAGTGAAAGTGAAGTCGCTCAGTCCTGTCCGACCTTTGTGACCCTATGGACTGGCACCTGCCAGGCTCCGCCATTCATGAAATTTTCCAGGCAAGAATACTGGGGTGGGTTGCCATTTCCTTCTCCAGGGGATCTGCCTGACCCAAGGATCGAACTTGGGTCTCTCACATTGCAGGCAGACTCTTTACTGTCTGAGCCACCAGGGAAGCCCAATTGTTCAGTAAGTATGAATATTTATTGTGTGTCTATATTCAGGCAACATAAGAGTAGTTTTCAAATTGTGGTAAAATGACACAGGTAGTATGTTAATAAACACTTGGTAAAATGAAATAGGGTAAAGAGGCAATGTTACATAACTGGTCAGGGAATTCCTTTTTGAGGAGGTGATACAGAAGTTCAGACCGACAAAATAACCTGAATTGTAACTGGAAGAGCCAGCTACTTAAGTCTGGCAGAAGTGCAGTCTAGGATGGGGAACAAATGTAAAAGCTCAACCGTGTTATGCATCTTAGCTGAATAACGTTAGGCATGTTCCACACAATTGTTCATTCAGCGCTCTCATCTCTAAAAGATGAGAAAAAGGAATCCACTCCTCATATACTTAAGGTTCAAGAGATCTGAACAGGAAAGCACTCAACACGGCCTAGCAGTAAATGCTCAACATAGCATTATTTTAGGGTTTTACTACTGCGATTCCCATATGCCACCTGGACCCGCACTGACCACTGGTAACTTGAAAGGACCTACATTTGGTGGACTGGACCAGCATCTCTTCTCCCTTAACTGAAACCTGAACTACAAAAACGATTCCTTTGCAGGGCAGGGCCCGCCTCCACATGTTACTTGGATACAAACACTCTAACTCTGCAAATGTATATTTCCTTATTTGCAACAAGATCATAGCAAAGTTGAAGTCTGAGTCCCAGTCCCTGTATAGGTTTCTGTGACCTTGGGCGGCCCTTTATCTCTTCGAACCCTTGTTCCCCTCACCGGGGTCTCTGGTTCCCTGCGTCCCGCGCTCACCGTAGCGGGCCCAGAGCTTGGGCTGCACATCCGAGCACTCGCGGATTAGGATGGGCAGGTCGGGATTCGCTTTCTTCAGCTCCACATAGCGTTTCTCAATGAAGTCCCTGCGGGGCAGGAGAGAGCACCGCGCGTGCGGTGTGGGCACGGGCCTCTCCAAACACCCGGGAGGTCGAGGTCATGACCCTGGCGTCCCGAAGCCCACCCGCCTCACTGGGCCGCGCCTCACCTGACGCCCTGGCTGCCGGGCGAGCGCTGGCACAAATGGATACGAATTTCACGAAGGCCCAATTGCCCTCGGACCCCACGAACCGCTGCAGCCGCCGCCATCTCGGCTAGTACTCAATTATCCGCCCTAGACTTTCCGGCCAAGTAATCCTATCAGATCAGCCTCGGACGCTCCAGCCCTGTGATAGGTTGGCGGGCGGAAGGGGCGGGGCTACGTTTAGCCAATGCCATAAAAGCATTGCCAATCAACTCCTGCTCTGATTTCTCCGCCCGCTGCCGAGACGGAAAACCTGGGGCCCGAAAGGAATTGTGGGTGGTCTCCTGAAGTGCATTGTGGGGAAGTTCCTGTAGCGTCTGTGTTGTTACCGGATCCTCGGTGGTTGTTGGGGTTGAAACACCGCGGACGAAATGCCGGAGCGAGATAGTAAGGCTCGGGTCATCTCTTCTTTTTTCCCCGCGGGACTCGGGACATTTGGCGTGTTATTTTGGCCTTCAGAATTTAAGCCGTATATGTGGGGGGTGGGGCGGAGTGGAGGCGGGCCGAGAGTGTGACGTTTAGAGCCTGGCGAAACAGTTGGGCCCCGAATGAGGCCCGGAAGCTCCAGATTGTACCTGAATCTTGTTCTGGCCCCAGCCCACGACAGATAAGATTTATCTGTGAACCTCCCCCAACCCCTGTCACTTAATTTTCAGTTACGTCAATTTATCTTTCGCGTAGTATCTTAGATATCATGTTTAGGGTTTCTTGGCTGATCCTCCAGCCTGGTTTAGGGGTCCCGTCCTCTGCTCTCCCGTAGCTGCTTGTATTTTTCTGCTTCAGCATTTTTTACATTGTATTGTCAATGTCGCGGTTGTTGACTTCTTTCCCCACCAGATTGTGAGCAAGTTGACAGGAAAAGACATCTGTATTGTTCACTACTGAATCCCCAAATTTTGCACAGGATCTGACTCTAAAGAGATTGATTAAATTAATATCAATTCTTTTTCTTAGGCGAGCCGTTCTCTAACCCCTTGGCTCCAGATGGCCACGATGTGGACGATCCTCACTCCTTCCACCAGTGAGTGTTTTGCTGTAGAACCGTGAAAATGAGCTGGGGAATGAGCGAAGTGGTGGTGGTGATGGTGAAAGAATTCTCAATGTCTTGTCAGGAAGAATGGTCAGAGAATCATACCACTTGCCCTTTTATCTCTGTGAATTTTAACTGGGTCAGGCCAACTGCATCAAAGTGTTAGAGGGGAAATAATGGCAGGGTGAGTGCTAATTTTTAAAAATTTATGTTTAATTTTTCATTATTTAGGAATTTTTGTATAAAATTAAAACATCAGAATGAAGGCAATGTTATCTTTGATAACACACCCAATTTCAGTCCCTATTTTAGAGGTAACCACTTTACCTTTTTTCATGGCAGTGACAAGGACTCCTTTTTTTTTTTAAGTTTGTCTTTTGTCAGTTTAATTTGTAGATCTCTGGTACAGAATATAAGAGGGTACAGGAAAAGTTTTTCCTACCCTGCTTGTTACCTACATACTTGTTGGCATCGAGTATACTAATAGCCAGTCCTACTTGATTCTTGTTCTGCCTCAGCAGCAACAGAGACCAACCCTCACCCTTAGTGTGATATTCAACTTCATCTTCCTCCCAGGCAAGATACCCTGCCTTCATTTTCCCTCACAGCTTGTCCTTTGGCTTTCTCTTAGCTCATGCCTTTTCTCATCAATGGCCCTCCAACGAGAGCATGGATCCTCAGACTACCTGGCAGGGAGAGGCATGTGAGGTTCATGTAGTAAGTGTCCAGATGGCTGGAGCTGGACTCTGCCACACAGTACACACAGAAGTGATTACATACTGGTGCCACCAGCTGTGATGGCTGCACATCCCCCACATAGGTTTCAAAAATGCTGGTGGATCAGGGCCAGGGCTCAGACCCTAAAATCCCAGCCTCAGAACTCTATAGTATGGGATAGCTGTGTCCTAGTGACCCCAAGTGGAAATGTAGTCAGCCCCGAAGTAGGGATGCACACCTCTGCTGAAGGACTCCCTTCTCGACCTAACTCTAGTCAGGCTTCTGCAGGGCTTATGTTTTTTACCAGGTCTCCCGAACCCAGTTGTAGCAAAGAATTCTGTTAGGGTATGGAAAATAGCATCAATCAATCAATCAGTGAGATCCAGTCACGCCTCTCGATATCTAATCAAATTCCTCTTCCACCCTACCTTTGATGTCTGAGTAATTTTCCATAAATTCCCTTTTGTCTCTGTTGTATTCAGAGTTGAATTTTCATCCCTACCCCCTTTTGCAATAGTCTTAATTCCTATTTTCATAGTATTGAAGAGTCATTTTTGGGGAGACCTAGCAGGATTCTTTGCTATAGTGGGCTCAGCAGGCCAAGGAAGAGGCCTACTCTGAAGAGAGTTCAAAGGAAACTTACTTGAGTTTGGTCATTGTACCAGTTAAAATTACATTTTATACCATCAGTGCTATGTTCTCCACACTTGGGAAATACTGTCACAGTTTATTTATTAATAGTCTCCAGTGAGAGTTTAGGTTGTTCCCAAGTTTTTATTATTTTCAAAACTAATTAGATCTCTTTTACAGGCCTTATGCACATAATGCCAGTAATTGACCAAGTTAAATAGACATGAATGGAGTTGCTGCGTCAAAGGATATTACACATTTAGATTTTAAGAAAGATCCTGCCAAATTGTCCTCCTAGTTATCTGTGCTGATTTATATTCCTGTTGGCGATACGAGAATATCCACTTCCCAAATTCTCACTCATTCTTGATTTATCAAACTTTTTAATCATTAGCACTGATGCATTAAAAAGGGCATGTCTTTGTTTTAATTTGTATTTCCCTGATTTCTAGTAAAGTGAAACCATATTTTTTACATATTCCTTTTCCAATTCTCTTCGGGTACTAATTTTTAAAAATTTTTGCCCTTTAGATCAAAACTCACTAATGAAGACTTCAGGAAACTTCTCATGACCCCAAGGGCTGCACCTACCTCTGCACCACCCTCTAAGTCACGTCACCATGAGTAAGTTCTGGGGTAATCCAATCTGTGTTCTGACTTATTTCCTATGGAAAATTTATTGAACTAGATGTCTTATGAACTTGAAAGCCTTTTTTTTTTTTGAAGTCCATGGTTGTGATTCTCTCCCTCTTGAAATTGAAGCTCCAGGAAAGACTGGGATGCTCTAGGGATCTCAGTTTTTCTCAGAGTATGTTCCACGGACCATTTGTTGGACCAACTAGAGTTGCTGCTGGTGCTTAAATAAGTAGATTTCTGGATCCATTCCAGCCCCACAGACTCAGATTCTAGGACAGATATTTGGGTATATATAATTTTAGTAGTCTTTCACATGGTTGTGATACTTTCTAAAATTTGAGAATGACTCACCTACAAATATTGACATGGATCTCCACCTGATTAAAACTGGACAGTTTTTGCTTTGGTCAGTATTCTAGGCTTTTCTTTAATCCTCAAGGCCACTTCTTGGGATTTCTGGGGCTGTGGCAATATTTTGCTGTCAGTGAATTTCTTTTTTTGCTAGAATGCCAAGGGAGTACAATGAGGATGAAGATCCAGCTGCACGAAGGAGAAAAAAGAAAAGGTAAAGGAAGGTGGAGGAGTATTCGGTTTTTTGGTGGATGGTGTTTGGGGGTAAGGAATAGGGGCTAGTTAGGAGCCAAGAGATTGAGGTTTTCCTTTCTTGTCTTGAGGTTCTCTGCTTTTGTAGTGGAGAGGAATGATATTTAGAATGGCAGTTTATTGGGCAGTTTAGGGCTTTGGAGCCACCTTGTGGTGTTTTAATCTCGCCTTTACCAGTTTCTAGCCTGGATATTCTTGGGCATTTTGCTCAATGTCTCTAATCTTCAATATTCTCATGGGTAGAATCAAGATAGTGATAATAATTTTTATTAGGTTGTCATGAGGATCAACTGTGACAGTCCATGTAAACACTTAGTACCAGTTCCTGGCATATAGTAACCATCCAGTCAATCTTGGTTGCCACCATCATTGTCATTGCCATTATTTATATGACACCAAGCTTCCTGGATCTCGAACTTTACTTTTTCCTCTCTTCTTGAGGAGGACTGGTAAGAAATGGCTTATTTTCAGGTGAAATTTGGAAGGTGATAAACATTGAGGTGACTTTCTGATTGTCATATGGAAAAGTCTCATACCTGTAGAGACTCAGTGATATAGTACTGGGTGATAGTGAAGGATTCTGAAGTAACAGATGGAATATAGTGAGGTGACTTTAGAACAGCATATTTGTGAGCTGGAAGATGCTGTAGTTCTGATTTTGAGGACTGTCAGGAGGTGGCCAGGGACTTCCCTGGTGGTCCAGTGGCTAAGACTTCGTGCTTCCAATGCAGGGCACCTGGGTTCAATCCCTGGTCAGGGAACTAGATCCCACATGCCCAAGTGAAGATTGAAGATCCCTTGTGTCGCAACTAAGACCTGGTGCAGACAAATAAATACTAAAAACAAAAAAAGAGGTGACCAGCAGTTCTGTCAGGACATATATGAGCTTTCAGCATAGAGAGTTGGATGAAGGTATAAAGAAACAGGCAGGAACAGGTTGAGCCTCACACATTTGCCTTTCCCTGGTCACAGTTATTATGCCAAGCTTCGCCAGCAAGAAATTGAAAGAGAGAGAGAACTAGCAGAGAAGTACCGGGACCGTGCCAAGGAACGACGGGATGGCGTGAACAAAGATTATGAGGAAACGGAACTGATTAGCACCACAGCTAACTACAGGGCTGTGGGCCCCACTGCTGAGGCGTGAGTACTGAGCGGGCCAGGGCATGATTCTCAGCATTGCAGAGTCATACAACGGCAGTATGAATTCTTCTCATTTTCCTTGCTCTGGAAAGTCTTTTCCCCATACCAAGCCATTTCAAGAGGCACTTCCCGCCCACAAAGGATGGTTATTTTTTTTTTCTAGGCTTCATTTTTCAATTTATTTATTCAAAGGATGGTTCTTATGTGGTCTGTTTCATTCTCCAGGGACAAATCAGCTGCAGAGAAAAGAAGACAGTTGATCCAGGAGTCTAAATTCTTGGGTGGTGACATGGAACATACCCATTTGGTGAAAGGCTTGGATTTTGCTCTGCTTCAAAAGGTGAGCCTTGGTTGGTAGGTGGAGAGTAATACAGCCATGCTGAATGCTCTTGTAAGGGCCTAAAGGGTGACGAGGGAGACTGCTCTTAATTCAAACCATCTAAAAGGTCTAACGGTGACCCTTCTGTAGGACTAGTTGCTATTTGTCCTTCAAGTCTCAGCCTCAGTTTTATCTTCTTGGGGAAGCAAACCTTCCCTCATCACCTAGGTATGGTTGTCTCCCCACTCCTCACCTCCTACTACCTGCACGCTTGTGTAGCTCTTCTGTTTTATTTATAGCAGTTATCACACTTTGTTGTTTAATTGTTTAATTTGTCTGCATTTCTTTTCATAAGCCCCATTAAAACAAGGGACTATATTGTTTTCTTTAGTATTGAATTCTTAGTTCCTGGCATAGTGTGGCATAATGGTGTTCAGTAAAGATATGTAAAGTGAATAAATGGGTAAACCTTAAGTGTTTTCCTGTTAGGTACGAGCTGAAATTGCCAGCAAAGAGAAAGAGGAGGAAGAAATGATGGAAAAGCCCCAGAAGGAAACTAAGTAAGTAAACATTAGGGAGAGCTTGAGAGTTTAGAAAGGTGGGGCCAAACATAGAAACACATTTAGCAAGAATGTTCTGTCTTTGCAGGAAAGATGAGGATCCTGAAAATAAAATTGAATTTAAAACACGTTTGGGTGAGTACAGAATTTTTGTCCTAGTACCTCTGCATTCCAGATGACTTGTGGGGAATTTAGTGCTCTGGGCAGGATAGGCTTCCCTTCTCCCTCAACCTACTTTTATCTCTTTTTTTGTCCCTAAAGCGGGTAGCTCCCACATACTACTACTCTTAATAGAACTCAGATGTGGATTTATTCATTTAATATATATTACTAATGTTCCCGGTAGTTACTTCACATATATTACTAATGTCTCTGGGCTTCCTAGGTGGCGCTAGTGATAAAGAAACTGCCTGCCAATGCAGGAGATCCAGGAGATGCAGTTTCCATCCCTGGGTTGGGAAGATCCCCTGGAGGAGGGCATGGCAACCCACTCCAGTATTCTTGCCTGGAAAATCCCATGGACAGAGGAGCCTGGCAGGCTACTGTCCATAGTATGGGTCGCAAAGAGTCGGATATGACTAAAGCGACTTAGCACACTCGCACGCACTAATGTCCCCTCAGTTAGACTGTCCCCTCAGTTAGTCCCTCTCAGATTTGGGCTTATCCATTAAGGGAGGTAGCATGGTTGGTGATTAAAAACTCCAAATTTGGAAACCTGCATTTGACTCCTGTGGTGAAATCATGCAAGGCATGTGATTTGGGGTGCAACCAACACAATTTCTCAGCTCCTGCTTGTCCACTTGCAAAATGGGGTTCATATTCACCTCTTGGGATTATTGGGACAAAGAGAAATGATATGTGTAACATGCCTATCACATTGGGCATGTTGTAGTGCTGTTTTCCCCCATCTTCAAATCTTCATCAGTATTACCTTAAACTTCATCCTTCTTCCTCACAGGGCCTAATACAATGCTAGGCTCACAGTATTTAGAAGGCAATGTAAGAAGGGTGGATAAGAGCTCAGACTTTGGAATTAAATGGCCAGGGTCCCATTCTTTGTTCTGTCTCTTAGTAGCTCTAGGAGTGCAGCAGTCAGATTAAGTGGTAGTAAATCACTTAACTCTCAGCGTTGGTATTCTTATCAGCTAAAAGTAAACTGCAGCTGTTGTTGTAGAAGGTTCTTACTGGCTACTTGCTGCTGTTTCTCTTTTTGTAGGCCGAAATGTTTACCGCATGCTCTTCAAGAGCAAAGCATATGAGCGGAATGAGTTGTTTCTTCCAGGCCGCATGGCCTATGTGGTAGACCTGGATGATGAGTACGCCGACACAGACATCCCCACTACTCTTATCCGCAGCAAAGCTGATTGCCCCACCATGGAGGTGAGTGACCCAAGTCCCAAGAGCCTGCCATGCGAGCCTTAAACCTGGTAGTCAGCCTTGATGTTGCCCTGAGCCTCATCTACCACATTTAACCAAGTCCTGTCCACATTTTAACCTCCCAAATCTCAGTTGAATCCATTGACTTTTCTGTCTCTGCCAGTAACGCAGCAACATTCCAGTCTTAGCCAGCATCTCTTGCTGAAACTATTAAAAGAGGCTCCTAATTAGTTTCCACACTTCCACTGTTTCCCTTTCAGTATTGTATTTACTTTTATTATTATTGAGATGTAATTTGCATACCGTGCAATTCACCCCTTTAAATTTTACAATTCAGTGGCTTTTAGTATGTTCATAGAATATACTGTGAATGTATAACTGGCATCAAAGTCAATTGTAAAACATTTTCATAAAAAAAAGAAGCATTTTCATCACCCTCAAATAGAAACCCTGTACTATATGGCCACTACCATTCCCCTTGTCTTTCCATCCTCTTTTCCACTATTTTTATACATGGCTAGAGTGATCATTCCACAACATGAATTTTGTTTCATCATGGTTTAGAAGCTTTTGATGATTTCTTACTGTTAGAATAAAAAGCAAAATCTTTATCATGGCCTGTGAGGCCCTAGCCTTTATCATGGCCAAAGGCCCTAGCCTCTGCAACCTGTTTTTACCACGCTTCCCTGTTTGTTCTCCAATCATCCTGGCTTTCTTGAATGTACTAGATTCACTTTTGACCCAGGCCTTTGTATGCTGTTTCATCTGTCTGGAATGTCCTCTTACAATGCTTACTCTACCTGTCTTCACCTAGTTAATTTTCACCCATCCTTCAGTTTGTTAAAGAAAATGAATGAATGAATGAAGAGAGTCCTGCTCAGTGGGATAACATTCTTCTTGGATTTTTCAGGCCCAGACCACACTGACTACAAATGACATTGTCATCAGTAAGCTCACCCAGATCCTTTCCTATCTGAGGCAGGGTACCCGCAACAAGAAGCTCAAAAAGAAAGATAAAGGTAACCTGGAGGGATAGGGAGAGGAACCTTACCCTTTGAGGGGCATTTGAGGATGGAACCAAGGTCTCCTGGAGCCTTCTGTTTCCAGAACTTCAGGAGGCTCCTGGGGACCAGAGAAAAATGGGAGCGATGAAGCATTAGGAAGGGGATAGTTATATCTGGGTTCTGTCTGCTTGACCCACCCAGGAAGCAGTGGTCAGTCTTGAGGCATGGGAGGGGAAGTAGGGATAGCTTTTGTTGTCCCATCTTTTAAAAAGAAGATGTATAAAAGGGTATTGAGAGCTGGGGAGCATGGTGAGGCTGGGTGGAAATTAACTCAGGAGTGTTTTCCTTACTCTCTTTATGTTACAGGGAAAATGGAAGAAAAGAAACCCCCGGAAGCTGACATGAAGTATGTGTCCTAGCCCCTGACTCCTAGTCTGAGGGAAGAAGGTCTTCTGGGTTTCCTGTCTTTGGCATTTGGGGGAAGCCTTGGTGTGAGAATCTGGAGAAATGGTTGGGGGAGATGGAAATATGTGTGACTTTGTCAGCTTGGGATTTCTGTTTTCCTAGTATATTTGAAGATATTGGGGATTATGTGCCCTCCACAACCAAGACTCCTCGAGACAAGGAGCGGGAGAGATACCGGGAACGGGAGCGTGATCGGGAGAGAGAGAGAGACCGTGACAGAGAGCGGGAGCGAGAACGAGACCGAGAGCGGGAGCGGGACCGAGAACGAGAAGAAGAGAAGAAGAGGCACAGCTACTTTGAGAAGCCAAAAGTGGACGATGAGGTGAGTGGGAGTCCCGGGCACCAGATGGAGGGGCTGCCCGTCTTTGCGGCTGCCCAACCAGGTGTAGAACCCCCATGAGTTATATAGGTGCCTCATGGCTCCATAGCAGCAACTGGGTCAAGTAATCTGTCCTGGAAATGTGGGCAAGGGGTGGGGTAGCAAATTGTTTCGAACTTGGGGGAGAGATGAGTGGGCATCCTTTTTGGTGACACTCACTTCAGTTTCTGTTTTCTTTCCAGCCCATGGATGTTGACAAAGGTGAGTTGTACCTGTGGCATCTTGTATTGGCTTTGGCAGTGCTGCTTTGTTCTGGACTGAGAGTCTGACTCAGTTCAGAGCTGCCAAGGACAGGACTGGGGAACTTCTGATTCTGGGTTCTCGAAAGATCCATGTCTTGCTTTATGGGGTAGATAGAAGATAAGTGTGGAATTCACTCTTCCTGCACAATGGTAGGCCATATTTGCTTTGTTGGATGTAATTCTCCCAGCTGTGGGGTTCTGAGGATGTGAGGCGGGTTGAGTGAAGGATATTCTGGGCAAACGACTGCATCTCAAGAAGAGTAGCTCATTTTGAGTTGAAATGTGATTAAAACTTCATTAGTTAAAAAAGAATTCTGTTGCTTAAAAAAAATGTTCTTACAAAAAGCACAGGTGGGAAGGGTGTTGTAGGGAAGAGGTTGTAAATTCCTTATTTCAGAGTCTGAACAGAGTTCTCTCTTGCGCAGGACCCGGATCTGCCAAGGAGTTGATCAAGTCCATCAATGAAAAGTTTGCTGGATCTGCTGGCTGGGAAGGCACTGAATCATATCCTTTATTTCAGTGTGTTCACAGGTTCTAGCAAACTGTTCTCTTTTCATTCCAACTCCACCTGCTTCCCCATAACCACCATCCCTTATCCCCCACCCTCACATGTCTTGCTTTTATCTTTTTGTGCTGGATTTTGAAAAGGATGAAGTTATGATTTTCCACTTTTTCAAAGGACCCATTCACATTCTAGCCCTCTTTAAGAGTTTTCATGTTGGGGCTTCTAGCCCTTGGCCCTTCCTGCTTGAAGTTTTTCTGCTGTTGGTAGAATTATATTCTTTAATGTAGCATATGCTGAAGAAGCCAGAGGACAAGAAGCAGCTGGGAGATTTCTTTGGCATGTCCAATAGCTATGCTGAGTGCTATCCAGCCACGTACGTGAGACTTTTTCTTTTAATAATAATCGTCACATAGCTTTTTATTTATTTTTGATTAATTTTATTTTTGGCTATGGTGGGTCTTTATTGCTGTGTGCAGTCTTTTCTAGTTGCAACGAGCGGGGGCTACTCTCTAGTTGCAGTGGCTTTTCTTGTTGCGGAGGTCAGGCTCAATAGTTGGGACACAGAGACTTAGTTGCCCCCCAGCATGTGGAATCTTTCCAGATCAGGGATTGAACCTGTTCCCCTGCTTTAGTGGGTGGATTCCTAAACACTGGACTACCAGGGCAGTCCCGAGACTCTGTTGAAGAAGGTGGACTGGGATGACTGGAGAACAAGGTTAGGGGTAGTAGAAGTGAGGTGGAAATTTGATTTGCTGGAACCCAGAGGTACTTCTTACTGGATAAAGTATTCTATTAGGCTGTGTGTGGGAGGCCTAGGAGGGATGGCTATTCCTAGGCATATAGTCTCTTAGTAGGTAGGTTTCTGAATGAAGCATAGGTGTCTAGAATTCCACCATCTCTTAAACTGTTGCTTTTTTTTAGGATGGATGACATGGCTGTGGACAGTGATGAGGAGGTGGATTATAGCAAAATGGACCAGGTGTGAAGCTGGAAGAATGGGTGGGAGCAGTTATTGTTTAGCATATACCCTGTTTCCTCCTCCAAAACAGCTGTCATTTCCTGAGGCTCATCTTCCAGTCAGCTAGAGTAGTAGGAGCAGTGGCATTGTGGGGTCTTGGGCAGCTTAACTGTTTTAAAGTGTCAAATGAGATAGGGCCAAAAATATGTTTCTTTTTATTTCCTATAAAGTGCCAGGCTTTGACTTCCGTCTTAGGCAGTAAGCAGGTCTTTAGTGCACACGTAGAAAAGGGCAGAAGGAATTTCAGTTTTTAGAAAATAACTGGCAGGAGAAGAAGGGAAATAACTTGAGTTTTATTATAGCCAGGATTGATATTTTCCTCTAACTTTTAAACAAACAAAAACACCAAACACCCATAAAGGTGAAGAAGTGTCATGTAACTTTTTCCTTGTTCTCTCTGTACTTTTGTGCTTAATAGCATGGTTTAATTCTGTTTTGGAGCCTTGCTTAACCCTGGCTCTGCCAAGTATTAGTGTTGTGACCATGTCAAATTATGTTACTGCATATTCTTCAGTTTCCTCATTAGGAAAATGGAGAAAACTCTTAAGTTCTCTCAGAAGAGTTTCTGAGAGAATTAAATAAAGTACATGTTAAGTGTGCAGAATATTGCCTGGCCCATAGGAGTGAGTGAAGTGAAAGTCCCTCACTTGTGCAACTCTTTGCGACCCCATGGACTATACAGTCCATGGAATTCTCCAGGCCAGAATACTAGAGTAGGTAACCTTTCCCTTCTGCAGAGGATCTTCCTAACCCACAGTAAGTACATAGTAAACACTTAGTTATTGTTTATTAAGGTAGGATTTATTGATAATAAAACCTGGGATTATGGGAGAGCCTGGCTTTAATCAAGGGCTAAAATTTCATTTCCACTGACAACTCTTCCTTCCCTGATCCCCCATTCTGTCCTGAAACAGGGTAACAAGAAAGGTCCTTTAGGCCGCTGGGACTTTGACACCCAGGAGGAATACAGCGAGTATATGAACAACAAGGAGGCTTTGCCCAAGTGAGTCTTGGTACTAAATACAGCCAAGAGTGAGGAGAGGGATGGGGGTGGTTAGAGGGTGTAGTCTGGCTGAAACATTATGAAATCAGATCTCTGCTCATAGGTCCTCTGGGAATATCTTGCTACTGCTCTGCAACCTCTGATGCTTTCTTCACTCAATTCCCCTTTTTTTCCCTTCAGAGCTGCATTCCAGTATGGCATCAAGATGTCTGAAGGGCGGAAAACCAGGCGCTTCAAGGAAACCAATGACAAAGCAGAGCTTGATCGCCAGTGGAAAAAGATTAGTGCGGTAAGTGGGACTGATTCTGGGTGGGAGAGCCTTAGCCGGGAAGACATACTGGCCCACAGATTCAAGAACCAGGCAAGGGGTTGGAGAGCCATGGAAGTAGGAGAGAGGTCAGCCTTGGATTTCAGGTGAGCTTAGACTGGCAGTTTGTCAACTATAACTGTTCTTCTTGCAGATCATTGAGAAGAGGAAGAAGATGGAAGCCGATGGGTGAGCAGCAACATTCTTCCTCTGTGGGACTGGTGAGAATTGCTTAGTATATTGATCTTACGTTCATTTCTCCTTCTATTGCAGAGTTGAAGTGAAAAGACCAAAATACTAAAATCTCTGGTTCCAACTCCAAGAATAATCTCCACAAGGATTTACTCCCCACTGCTTGCTTTATACAATTCCAAAAAAAAGTTGAAAGATTTTTGTGTGTGTGTGAATGTATATAAATTTTATTGTATAATGTTTTGATCCCATTAAAGTTGGTTAACCTGCTGTCTTATCTTATGTATATTGAGGGCCCAGGTACACCAAGAAGTCTACTAATCCCACTGATTGTATAAAAATCACATGGAAAAAGTCAGCTCAGTCCTTTACTGAGCTGTGCTTCTGTTAATAGATTTCTGGGCTGGAAGAAGCACAAGCTGGAATCAAGATTGCCAGGAGAAATATCAATAACCTCAGATATGCAGATGACACCACTCATGGCAGAAAGTGAAGAGGATCTAAAAAATCTCTTGATGAAAGTGAAAGAGGAAAGTGAAAAAGAAAACTAAGATCATGGCATCTGGTCCCATCACTTCATGGCAGATAGATGGGGAAACAGTGGAAAGTGTCAGACTTTATTTTTTGGGGCTCCAAAATCACTGCAGATGGTGATTGCAGCCATGAAATTAAAAGACGCTTACTCCTTGGAAGGAAAGTTATGACCAACCTAGACAGCATATTAAAAAGCAGAGACATTACTTTGCCAACAAAGGTCTGTCTAGTCAAGGCTGTGGTTTTTCCAGTGGTCATGTATGGATGTGAGAGTTGGACCGTGAAGAAAGCTGAGTGCCGAAGAATTGATGCTTTTGAGCTGTGGTGTTGGAGAAGACTCTCGAGAGTCCCTTGGACTGCAAGGAGATCCAGCCAGTCCATCGTAAAGGAGCTCAGTCCTGGGTGTTCATTGGAAGGACTGAAGCTGAAATTCTAATACTTTGGCCATGACATGTGAAGAGTTGACTCATTGGAAAAGACCCTGATGCTAGAAGGGATTGGGGGCAGGAGGAGAAGGGGATGACAGAGGATGAGATGGTTGGATGGCATCACCGACTCGATGGACATGAGTTTGAATAAACTCCGGGAATTGGTGATGGACAGGGAGGCCTGGCGTGCTGTGATTCATGGGGCTGCAAAGAGTCGGACACGACTGAGCGACTGAACTGAACTGAACTGAAGCAATATGTATAGTAGCCAGGATACCCAGTGGAGAAGGGACGAATGACCCTTACTGATAGCACAGAAAAACAAGGATGATTGGTCTTAAATATCAGACTCATCTGGGGACCTAGTCTTAGGGTAGAGGTTCTCTGGGACTTAAGGTTAGCCCAATGGACTGCCAGTCTGATCCCAAGGTTGTGCACGACTGGGCTCTAGGTGAAGGCACCTGATGAGAAACACTTCTGGGAACAAAAAAACTTTTCACAGATTTATGCCCTCCTGGGATCTTCAGTAATTCCAAGCAGAAATCACTGCTTACTGGGTTGGAAGGGAAGTGAGGAATCACTCACTTGAGGAATCCCTATCCTAGATAAGAGGGGTTTGGTGCCCTTCAACACACTGAACAGTTTGTCAGGGCCTAAGTGTGGGCTCTCTGGCTTTCACCTCACTCCTTCACCATCCCTTTCTTCTCAGCTTACTGCCAGCACTTTGGTACTTGTCAGCAAAGGTCACAATTTATTTCTGGCTGGTCCATAGCTGCCACTGCCTGCCCAGAGGTACAACCTGAAGGCTTACAGGATCCAAGAAAAGCTAGATGGTTACCTTAGCCATTGCCTTTGGTTACTTTCACCTTGAGAGGGCTTTTTGAAGAAGCCAGCTTTGTGCATGGCATCTAGGAGGCTGAAATTGGGCTCTGTCTGAAATAACACCTAGAAGGGTTAATTTCAGACAGTAAGTGATACCCTGATTTCATGGTTGTTGTCAGCAGTCACAATTAGGGAAAAGGTCACAGAAACCAACCTGGCTCAAATGATGATACCTAGAGGGTCACTTAAGATCCAGACCTGGGGGTTGACTACCAGTTTAAAATAAGTTTCTGCAAGTACCACCAAGCCTTGTGGAAGTAACCAGGTGGCCGCATAGTGAGGAACAAGGACTCACAAGTCCATACAGGGACTTGGAGCCTCGCTGAGGTCTCTAACCTCACTTCTTTCACCTTTTCTTAAGGGAGCTGGGTATCAGCATGTAAGATGTCTTAGAAGGCTTATACTACCTTATACTACAATGTGAGAACGTTCTCTTCAGACAGGAGCCCATGCTCCTCATCTGTCCCACAATACAGAGTGCTTTCATCTTTGTGGAATCTTTGGTAACCAGAATATCAACTGTTGTGCCAATTTTTCCTTTTCAGCAACTCCTTGCCAGCTCAGCACTGCTAGCCCAGTCCTGCTGAGGGTCTGCAGCCAAACAGTAGGAACTGGTGGGGCACTGTTGGTTTGGCCACGAGGATGTTCAGTATCCATCCGCGGCTGCAGCTTAAGTGTGAGTGGGCTGCCTGCTGTCAGGGACCCCCGCAAGTCAAATTCTTGTGGTGTGGGCTTTTGTCGCTTACTGATCAAACTGGTGGTGGCTCATCTTGGTCTTTCACCAAGCCATGAATAACTGGCGTCCTCCTCTCCTCCCCTGAGGGCAGACAGTCATCCTTACCTTTTGCACGCCAGGCTTCCCTGTCCTTCACTATCTCCTAATGTCCTTCACTATCTCCTAAAGTTTGCTCAAATTCATGTCTATTGAATCTGTGATGTTACCTAACCATCTCATTCTCTGCCGCCCTCTTCTTTTGCCTTCAATCTTTCCCAGTATCAGGGTCTTTTCCTGAGAGTCGACTCTTTGCATCAGATGGCCAAAGTATTGGAGCTTCAGCAACAGTTCTTCCAATGAATATTCAGTGTTGATTTCCTTTAAGATAGACTGGTTTGATATCCTTGCTGTCCAAGGCACTCTCAAGTCTTCTTCAGCACAATTCAAAAACATAAGTTCTTCCCGGCTTAGCCTTTATGGCTGACTGCTGGAGGCAGTACCAAACTGTCAGCCTGGATCAGGAAAACGCAGTTCCCATCTCCAGGTGAAGTGGCCAAGGAGGGGGTTGACGGTTGTGCTGTATAGCCAGCCCAGCAACTCTCCATTGCGAAGCATGGAAGTACCGGGCATAAGCGGCCTAGATCCTCAGTTCGTTTCCACCTACGAGCCGAGTCCGGCCCCGCCTCTTCCGGGTTACGGAGAACGCCTAAACGCCACTTCCTGTCCAGCCCCTCAACCCTGAAGCGGTTCCCTGGGCCATTCCTACCGCTGTGTAGCTGGTTCTTGGGTTCAGTTCCCGGTTCCTTCGCGGCTCAGGTCATCTGGTGCATGGACCGCATGTGTGAGGAGAGGCCCGCGGAGGATGGGAGCGACGAGGAGGATCCCGACTCCACAGAAGCCCCAGCCCGGATCCGGGACACTCCGGAAGATATCGTCCTAGAGGCTCCGGCTAGTGGGCTGGCGTTCCATCCGGCCCGCGACCTCTTGGCAGCGGGGGACGTGGACGGGGACGTGTTCGTGTAAGTGCGGGGCAGAGATGGGGGCGTGAAGAGTGTGGTGGGCCTAGGGCTGCTCAGTCTGGAAGCTCTTCAGGAATGGAGCTGGGATGAGGAAAGAAAGTTACCGGGAGATTAAGTTTACAAGACTCAAATCTTGTCCAGTTCGTTTAATAACGTTCGGCTTTAAGCAGGTTACCACATAAATCTCTTGAAAGAACTGAAAGAGTGGCTGGAATGCCGTGACGGAGCCCGGACAAGCAGGCGAACAAGTAGTCCTTCAAGACACTTAATTCCCACCGAAATATGTATTGATTCTGAAACAGGACCAACTGGGCCCCCTGCTTTCCCTCCTTGCCCACTTTAACTGATGTTTTAAAAACACAAATCCGACCCCTTCACTTCCTTGAATAGTTTACCCTTCAATAGTTTACCTTTGTTTTTAGGATTTAGATTCCTTAATCTGGTTAAAGGCCTTGACCTTCTGGCCCTTGTTCAGATTTTTTTTGTTTCTGTGCTTATTCATTGTTACCTTTTAAAAAATGCACCTTGAAGGCTCAGCTCCTTTGCACATGTTATCCTTCTGCCTGGAATTTCCCTCTCTTGCACCTATTGTCCCAGAGTTCTCAGCATCTCCTCACTCTTCCAAGGTGATGCAGACTAAATTAGATTACCTGTTAGAATCTGCCTTGGCACCAGATCTACCTTTTCCTTCTAAAATGCATAATGATGTGTAATCTGTGTTAATAATTTGAATGTTGTCTCCTCCACTAAAAAAAAAAATTTTAACTTTTTACCTCGCCCCACAGTAAAAATACCTTTTATGTTTTGTGTGGTGCACTTTGATATTTTCTGGTTTATTTTATCCTATTGTAATTGTGGGCATACAGAAAATGCTGACTGCAACTCACTAATGGGTCATGACTAGAATTTGAAATACGGTGTTCTGGAGTGTATAATCTGTAGTCTGTTTAGTTCTCATTATGTCTGCTGCTTCTAGCCCAGGGTGAGTGCTCAATACATGTTTGCTTTTTGAATAAAAAATATAAGCTGGAAGCAGTGAAAAGCCATTGAAGGCCCTAACCAGGAGAGTTGTTCTATCAGATTTACTTAATGGATTTAAATCCCAAACCCTTCATTAGCTACAGTGTCCTTGGGCAAGTTAAATTTTTTTTTTTTTAATCTTTGGAAATGGGAACAATGGGTGATTCCCTTGTGGTCCAGTGGTTAGGACTTGGTGCTTTCACTGCCAGGGTCCCAGTTTCGATCCTTGATTGGGGAACTAAGATCTCGCAAGCTGAGTGCCGCAGCCAGAAAAAAACAAAATGAGAACAATAATACTTATTTTGTAGAGAGGTTTATTACTTCTGTCCACGTTTACAATGTCAGGTACTTGGGAGTCACCTTTCTTCATACCCCTCATGGCTTCTGTTTGTCTCCTCTTCCTGCCCTCAGCCACTGCCTTCTGGAGGACTTGAAGTTAACTCATGACCATTCCAGAGAGGTTCCTTTTGCCCAAAGAATTCAATTCAGACTTCTGTTTGGCCTGCATGATTGTCTTAAGCCCAGTTCAGCTCATCTTTCAAGATTTAGCCATACCTCTCTTGCCACTTGAACTCTCCTCATCCTTTTTTTTTTGCTGTGGGAAGAATATTAGCATCTGTTTCCAGTATCTGCCCCTTGTTCTCTGCCAGGTGAACTACTTATTCTTCATGATCCAACTCAGGTGTCATCAATGTGGTTAGCTTTCCAGGACTATCTTCCCTTCCAAGGTATTCATTCAGTCTGTGAATATTTATTAAGCAGCTTTTTCATGTTAGACACTGGGACAGAGCATTTATTGAACCCTTTTTGAAGATCTGCTGAGGCAGGCACTGTGGATAATCTCTGGACAGGTACTTGCCTTAAAGCTGAGCTTACAGGCTGGTACCTCTCTGTTCTCTCTCCCTTTTCATCCTACCACTATTTCAGCATGTTGTCATAATGTGCTATAATTAATTGTGGCTTCCCTTAGCTCCCCTGGGCTTCCATGGTGGCTCAGATGGTGAAGAATATGCCTGCAGTGCAGAAGACTTGGGTTTGATCCCTGGGTGAGAAAGATCCTGGAGAAGGGAATGGGTACCCACTCCAGTATTCTTGCCTGAGAATTCCATGGACAGAGGAACTTGGTGGGCTACAGTCCATGGGATTGCGGAGTTGTAGACGACTGAGTGACTAACACTTTCACACTTAGCTCCCATAGACCTGGAGTGTAAGATCCCTGTCTTTATTAATCTTTACATTTTCAACTTCTGGCCTGTTCTTCTGTTGTTAGTTTTGGACTTCCAGAGTGATTCAGACTTAATCTTTCCCCAGGCTAGGGTTTCCAAAGATGAAGAGGGATGGGGGTGGGATGAGGTCCCAAAACATACATTGAGTGAAAAAAAGATACAACATTTGAAAGTCACTGAAAATGGGAAAATGGGATGGTAAGCTCCTTGGGCTTGGAGGTGTACAATCAGTAACTCCTAGGTAGATGGAAAGTTGGCTAGTTGGTCCTACACTGCCAGGTGAGGTCTGGGGTCATTCATTGTTCTTCAATTCTCCCCAGCTTTTCCTACTCCTGCCAAGAGGGAGAAACCAAGGAGCTGTGGTCCTCAGGTCACCACCTCAAGTCCTGCCGAGCTGTTGTCTTCTCTGAAGATGGGCAGAGTGAGTGTTAGGGAAGGCTGCCAGCAATGTGGTGGTGGGAAGGGAGCAATGAACAGTACCATGACCTGGGCGTTTCCTCCCCAGAACTTGTTACTGTCTCCAAGGACAAAGCCATCCATTTTCTAGATGTGGAGCTGGGCCGACTGGAAAGACGCATTTCCAAGGCTCACGGGTAAGGGGAAGCCGATTGTGTGTTGAGATAAAAGATAAGGATTGACCGGTACATCCCTACTGGGACCAAGGTGCTCCAGGAAGTTCTGTATCTATGTCTCTAGTGCCCCCATCAACAGTCTTCTGCTGGTGGACGAGAATGTTCTGGCCACTGGGGATGATACAGGTGGCATCCGCCTCTGGGACCAAAGGAAGGAGGGCCCCTTAATGGATATGCGGCAGCATGAGGAATACATTGCTGACATGGCTCTGGATCCCGCCAAGAAGCTGCTGCTGACAGCCAGGTACAGCTTCAAAGCTGTGTTCCACTCCTTTTCCTATATTACATGTCTCCCTCAATGAGTACCTCCAGCCAAGCCTGCTGCTTTGCTCTCTCTACAGTGGAGATGGCTGCCTCGGTGTCTTCAACATCAAGCGACGCCGGTTTGAGTTGCTCTCTGAGGCCCAATCTGGAGACCTGACCTCTGTCACACTTATGAAAGTACAACTGGGTTGGGTGAGATGAGGGTGTGATAGGGACTTGATCTGATGTGGCTCTACAAACATGTTTTGCCCTGTTTCCCTGCAGTATGGGAAGAAGGTGGTGTGTGGCTCCAGTGAAGGTACCATCTACCTTTTCAACTGGGATGGCTTTGGGGCCACAAGTGACCGCTTTGCCTTGAGAGCTGAGTCCATCGACTGCATGGTTCCAGTGACAGAGAGTCTGCTGTGTACTGGCTCTACTGATGGAGTCATCAGGTGAGAGAAACCAGATGGCCCTCAAGTCATAGGAAGGGCAGACCTAACCAACCCAAACCCAACACTTTTCTTTCTGCCCAGGGCTGTCAACATCCTGCCGAACCGAGTGGTGGGCAGTGTGGGCCAGCATGCTGAGGAGCCTATAGAGAAGCTAGCTCTCTCCCACTGTGGCCGTTTCCTGGCCAGCAGTGGCCATGACCAGCGACTCAAGTTTTGGGACATGGCCCAGCTGCGGGCTGTGGTGGTGGATGACTACCGCCGACGCAAGAAAAAGGGAGGACCACTGCAGGCACTGAGCAGCAAGGCCTGGAGCACTGATGACTTCTTTGCAGGACTGAGGGAAGAGGGAGAAGATGCCACAACTCTGGAGGAGGAGGAGAGTGAGGATGACAGTGACTGAAGGGATGAGCTGAAACTCAGGATGGGTTCTCAGTGGACAGAAGTCTTGTTTTCTGGGTTGGATCACTAGAGAGGCTGGGAACTGAAAATATCCTATTGTGCAGCATGAGAAGATGCTCAGGATCAGCACATTGTGTGAGGAAGTACTGGTTTTGTGGCAGCTGCTCACTCTGCCAGTGTAAAACAAAGCCCACAGTTGGGGCAAGATAGCACGGACACAGGTATACACCAACCAGGGGTTTAATATAAATACAACCAGCATAGAAGAATTCAAAACTACACATACACCAAAACCACAACACCAAGTGGTGGGGGCAAAGGCAGATGTTTGACTCTTTGGCTCCACCAGCCCTCAAATAAAAACTTCAACAAAGAAGACAAAACAAGAAAATAAGAAGCAAAGATTCATACTAAACTGTGGGAGGAGGAGAGAGGGTGTGGGTGTGTGTGTGTGTGTGTGTGAGTGACACAGAACACCTTGGGGTCAGATGAAACCCCAAAATGGGAGAAGAGAAGTTCCCTCACCACAACTTTGGCCAAACCTGAGCTGCCCCCAGGTGTTCTGGGGCCCTGCCCCAGTTCGGAGGCTGTTTCAGGTCTAGGGCAGGGCCCAGGCTCCTCCCCTTCTTGGGATCACATAGTGGCTGCCCAGGCCTGCTGGGCTGGGTGCTGACACAGGCTGCCTGTGGAGAGGATAAGGTCACTGCTGAACCATGGTACCTCCTGCCTCAGCCCCAGTAGACCAAAGGAGGCTGGCCCTAGACTCATTTATTGCCTCCAGCAGCCGTGCAGATACTGCATCCTTAGCCACCTCATGCCCATCCTGCCCATCTGGGGTCAGCACAACCCAGATGAGGCCACTGAAGGGCACTGGATGCCCGGGGATCACCACCTGGTACCAGAAGCGGTGCCAGCCAGCAGGGCCTGTGCCCAAACACTTGGTGAGGAACACTGGGCTGCCCAGCTTCATCCGTTGGCACAGCAGCTGCAAGGCAACCTGAGACCCTTGGAACTCGAGCCCCTGGTCCCTGGCCAGGGCTAATCGGCTGCCCTCTGGCTGTAGGCACTGTAGCGAGGGACCCATGAGTTGCTGGCGGAGTCGCTGCTTCAGGTCTGGCTTAAGCCACTCCACAGCCACCTGTTCTCCACAGAGGTGGGACTGCCCTGCAGGAAAAAGGCAGAAACAGGGTAGGTCTAAGCCCCAGGCCCAAACTCCCAGACTCTCGAGTCCTTTGGAGTCACATCTTTTTAATCTGTTAACTGGTGAGTCATGTCCAAATTTGTGACCCCATGGATTGTAGCCCACCAGGCTCCTCTGTCCACGGAATTCTCCAGGCAGAGATACTGGAGTGGATTGCCATTTCCTTCTCCAGGGAATCTTCCTGACACTTGAATTGAACCTGGGTCTCCAGCACTTCAGACAGATTCTTTACTGTCTGAGCCACCAGGGAAGCCCCTGGAGTCACATAAGCCTATCTAATTTGTAACCTCCCCATTTCCTGGTGGTGGTACCCAAGTGTGCATGTGTTTCTGGTTCTTTGCAACCCCATCGACTGTAGTCCAGCAGGCTCTTCTGTCCAAGGGATTTCCCAGGCAATACTGGAGTGGTGGTCATTTCCCCCTCCAGGGGATCAAACTCCTGTCTTGTGTCTCTCGCTTTGGCAGTTGGATTCTTTTACCACAGAGCCACCATGGAAGCCTGTGACCCCAGGCAACCTAAGTTAAATAACTTCTCTAGGCTTCACTGTCTTTATTTACAAAGGGACCTAATAACCCCTACCTTCTAAGTTCCCTTGGGGTACTAGTTGATGGCAGGCTTTGTCTACCTCATAATCATCACAATAGCTAAACTTTACCATGAATACTTGCCAAGAACAAGAGAATGTGCTAAAAGCTGTTTAATTAGGCTCAGGAAGCAGGTTCTACATTGTGTAAAGGTAAGCTCAGTTGTTTGCCTCCAGCAAGTCAATTTTTCTTAAACCAGTCTCCAATCTCAGGAGAGACAACGTTCTGTTTCACTACAGTGTGTAGGGTTAAGTCAGGAGATAATGCGTGGAAAGTGTTACATTTAGGTCATTGATAGCTGGTAGGACCAGTGGAAATGTAAAAACGTGAGGTCAAATAGTCTGTCTCAAACCAGACCCTAAGCTCTCGCAGCTTTAACCCGCTTTGCTGAACTATGCTGACCTGTAGAGGTAAAGTGCCCGGCATAAAGTGTGTGCTCCCAACCAGCGGTCCCCCGCAGTCTCCAGTCCTACCTTCCACCAGGGCCTTTTTGGCCATGGCTGCGGCCCGGTGCGAGCTGAACTTGAGCAGTGCGATCTGTGCGGGCGTTGGCCCGGGGCTGGGCAGCAGCAGCGCCTCCTGCAGGCCGGGTCCCAGCGGCTGCAGCGCGCGGAGCAGGGCGCGGTGGCTCAGGCCCTGCGGCAGCCCGTCCACGCTTAGCTCGCACTTCTCGGTGCTGCGGCACACGAGCAGCGGGCAGGACGGCCTCAGCAGATGGTTATGCAGCGTGGCGATGGCGGCCTGGGCGCCGCGCCGCGAGCTGTAGCGGGCGTAAGCGAAGCCGCGGTTCAGGCCACTGAAGGTCATCATCAGACGAAACTCGTAGAGGCGGCCCACGCGCTGGAACAGTGGGATCAGCTGGTGCTCGTACACGTCCTGGGGCAGCCGCCCGATAAACACCTCCGACCCCGCTGGCGGCGGGCTGCCCACCCATCCTGAGAGAAGAGGGTGGGGAAGGGCACCGTCATCCAACCAGAAAGTTCTTGGGTCGGGGTCCAGGGACCGAGCGCCTGAGGGAGTATGGGTGCACACGTCTGTGAAAATGGGTAAAACACCCGTACTCCTCCGGGTCGTCGGCATAATCGAGTGACTGAATTACCAATGGGACTGGCACCTTAACACTAGACTTGCTCCCTTCCTCGAGGGGGCGGGTGGGTGGGAAGACACAGATTACATATTTCATCTGCTGGGGGCGGGGGGCGTGTAATGGGTAGTTTGGGGTTTCTGACTAAACTCCGAGTGGAGCCTCGGGGCAGGCCCCTCCCTCCCCCGAACGCGGCGAGTCGGGGCCGTAGAGGCTGGCTTAGCCCCCTAGCAGGCATACGGCTGGGACGACCTTACCTGGGGGTGGCCCGCCATACTTCCTCTGCCCGTTCACCTGCACCAGCCGGATGCCCGTCTCCCTGACCCACGCCTCCAACGCCGCCTTGTTCTCGGGATTCACCCTCTCACACCACAGCTGAGGGGAAAAGGGTGGGTTGGAATGGCGGACTGCCGCGTCCGTACCCCGTCTCGCCAGTGATGCCCAGGGTTCATCAACCCTCTAGTATCCAACCACTTACCTCACATTCGCGTTTGGACTGCATGGCTTCCCAGCTTGCGCACTCGTACCCCCTTTATAACCTTCTCCCTATCTGCCTATCTGGAAGCTTCCCTACCCCACCACCCCCCAAGCTCTCATTGGCTCTGAGCACGACCCCGCCCACCAAGGGGGTGGGGTATTCGCCGAACTTGCGCCGTTCGAACCTCGCACCCGCGGGTGAAAGCTAGAGACCCTAGCAAGTGCGTCTGCAGACGGCTCCACCCCTTCAAAAATGGCTTGCAGACTGGCTGGATGGAGGCTACATACAGATGAGAACGTCCGGGACACCCTCCACCCTGCAGAAGAGCCCATGGGGGCTACTGTTAAGTGTCTCTCCCCATTTTCTATCGCTGAAGTGGTTGCAGTGGGAGACCCAGACTCTGACCAGGAAGGCAGGGCTAGGCGGTAGTGACACAGGCAGGCTCCAGTGGTTGAGGCATTTTATTGGACCTTCCAAGGCTGGTTGTGGGGAACGTTCCCTCCACCCAGTTGTAGGGCTCTGCAGAAGAGACCATCTTGCGCCAGGTCCCTGTAGCCCAGGGACACTGGCAGGACTAAGCCCCCAGAGCCATATGGAAAATGGTATAGTACCTGACCATTTTTGTCTGTGATTACAAATAAAATAATCTTAATAAAAATAAAAAAGTCTCTGTTCTGACCACTTTTCAGGTCTTCCTGTTGGGACAGAAATGTGCAAAGCTGAAGTAGGTATGCAGAGTCTTATCTTAGCCTTAAATAGTGTCAGTCCCACTTTCTTCTGATAGTTTGCTCAACTCAGCAGATGCAAAGGGGCTGGCTTGTTCTCCTTTTGATTTCCTCCACGAGGTCTTCTCTTCGGACATCCACCTGGCCAGGAAGGAAGGACAAGGTAGTATGAGCATCTTGTGTTCCACTGCTGAGTGCCCATGTCTTCCTCCAGTCATCAGGCCTGGCTCCGCTGGGAGCAGGAACCCAATCAACACGTCAGGGGAGACAGTGCTTCCTGGGGAAGCCAGAGAGACACAGGGTATGTGGGGATGGAGACCATAAGCATAGTATCATGCTACCTACCCCCTTAGTCCTTTAGGGGGCTAATATGAATGCCAGACTTTTGCTCAGGTCTTGAGTGGGCTGCAGCGTCCAGAAATGGCATTCATTCCATGTCCCTCCCCCTTCCTGCCCACCTACTTACCTCTTCCCTGCTGGCCACTGAGCGCAGCTTGATGACCCCGTCCTTGAGCTCTTGTTCACCAATGATGGCCACCAGTGGGATACCTGCCTCCTCACAGTACTGCAGCTGATTCAGTAACTTGGGATTCTTTTTGTAGAGCAGTTCTGCCTGCAGGGGACCAGGGAAGAAAAAAGGCTGGCTTCTGCAGTCCTCAGGGACAACCTTCTTGGGGCCCCTCGCTCTCATCTTCACCCCAAGAAATCACAGCAATGGCAGGGACACTGTGGACAAGCTTTTATTTCGTGTGTGTCCAGCATTCCCAAATGTGCTGCCACCCGGGGGCTTGCCTTCTCTACCTTGATCCCAGCATCCCATAACTCTGAGACGAGCTTCAGTCTCTCTTCCAGCAGCTTCTTCTGTGCGGATGCCACAAGCACCTGTGTCTCTGTGGTCCGTACCTTCTCCTCCAAGGCCTAGAAAAGAGTTAAGAAAGAGCTGAGCTACCCTTTATAACACCTTCAGTGAGCAAACAGAGCAGGCTCTTGTCAGTATTCTGAGAACAGGCCCCAACTCCATCAGGGCAGGCTAGTCTTTTCTCATCTAGCAATTGGGCAAAAAGTAGCTCTTAGAAGAATAAGAAATGAACTGAGTGGCTTGTGCATATGACTTGCCAGAATAAATAATGGAGGGTAAAGGTAGCTTTTAAAGGAAATGGCAACCCACTCCAGTATTCTTGCCTGGAGAATTCCATGGACTGTGGAGCCTGGTGGGCTACAGTCCATGGGGTCGCAAAGAGTTGGACACAACTGAGTGACTGAGCACACACAAAGGTAGCTTATGTACAGTTTATAAACAAGCTTATCTCCATGTACTATCTTGTGGATCCATCATAAGGAAGTGATATTCTGCACTCATGAAGGCAATCCAATCACCCCTAGCAGTTCTAGTATTGACAATCAAGAGACTATCTTTTACACTAAAGCCATTGGAGGGGTGTGGATGGAGGAGAGAAAGAATGCTGCTGCTGCCTGTTTCTTTTTATGGAAAACTATTTCTATTGTTCTTACAATATAAGCTGCCTATTGGAACTTCAGTTGGAAAACAGTGACCTCAAGAAAAGGATGGGAGCAGTGGGAAGGTTACTTAAGAACAGTAGCAACAGAAGTGGGCCTGAGGCCACGAAGGGCTTCCCTCACATTACTGTAAGTGCTGGGGAGTCAAGATAGCCATCTGAAGGATCCCAGAGCCTCAGATACATGCTTCCCACTTAGAGACAGTATCAGAGTCATTGGGAGCAAGACTGGAGTTAGACTGCCTGCATTCAAATTCTGAATGTGCCACTTAAACTTTGGCAAATTATTTGATCTATAATCTTCAGTTTCCTTGTCTGAAAAATGTAAATAATAAAAGTAGCTGCCCTCTTGGGCTTCCCTCATAGCTGTTGGTGAAGAATCTGCCTGCAATGCAGGAGACCTGGGTTCAATTCCTGGGTTGGGAAGATCTCCTGGAGAAGGAAATGGCAACCCACTCCAGTATTCTTGCCTGGAGAATCCCATGGACAGAGGAGCCTGGGAGGCCACAGTCCATAGGGTCCCAAGAGTCAGACATGACTTCATGACTAAACTACTACTACTGCCACCCTCAGAAGGCTGTTTAAGAAGTTTTTTAGACAGTGCATGAAAAGCACTAGGCACAGTGCCCAAGCACAGAGTAGTAAAATATTAAGTATTCTGTATTATGAGAAAGATCCAGGTCTTTAGATATATTGGCCTGGATTTCTGACAGCTCTGAGCAAAGTAGGGACCCAGAGCAAAGGACTTTGTGAAGAAAGAATGATTAAAGATCCATCAAGCTGGCCTGTATTAGGGTGAGAGTCTGAAGGACAGCAACTGTCTTCTCTCTTTCTTTGCAAAGATGCTCCTTGACCAGTGCAGTACTACTTCCTCCTTAGAGATCAAAGAAGATAGCTCAGGTGCCACCAGCTGCCCAGAATGTCTTCCACCCAGCCCCAAGCCCTACCTCCAGCCTCTGCTCCACGATGGAAAAGATCCGCTCTACTCCAATGCTGAGCCCCACACAGGGCACCTTGCGCCCTTTGGGGTCAAACATGCCCACCAGCCCATCATAGCGCCCTCCAGCAGCCACGCTGCCCACACCCAGGGGTTCTTCCCCTGCTCGGGCTGGGGGCTGTAGCAGTACCGCCTCATAGATCACGCCGGTATAGTAGTCCAGTCCTCGAGCAAGGCTCAGGTCAAAGGAGATCTGGGGGGACAAGAACATGGTCAGTATCAGATAAGGATCAAGGGCTGGCCTCCAGCCCCGGAGCTCAGCTGAGACTCCCATCCCAACCTGACTCACCTTGTCAGCAATGCCAAACAAAGTCAGATACTCAAATAGCAGCTTCAGGTCTCCCAGGCCCTCCAAGGCCTGCTTGTTCTGGGACAGTTTAGGATCCTGGAGCAGCTGTTCCACCAGGGATACTCCACCTGGGGAGATAGATCTGTGAGCCAGACTGACTGACAAGAAGAAAAAGATACATGTATGCATACACACACAAAAAGGGAATTTCGGCTTTAGCGTGAGGGCAGTGGGATGGCTGCTTGGGAGGCAGGCTTTGTTTCTCACCATGCTGCTGGACGTAGTCCCCAATGCGGTCAGCCACCTCAGGTGCCAGGCCCTTCTCTACTACCATCTCATTCTTTACTTCCTCCCAGGACACCTGGGCAGACAGATATGGGTCAGGGAACCCTGGACAGCTTCCCCAGGGCAGAGCAAGTATGACCCCTCTTCAGGGGGTGTCTTGAGCAGAAGCTGCCTGTCAACGTATATCCTGGAGCTAATCTTCCTCTGTGGGCATAGAGGCAGGGCCCTCTCTCTCCTAATCTTTTCCATATCTCAGGGCAAGGTTGCACCATGGGAAAAGAACAGTCAAGTGTTTGGTGGTTACCTTGTCCAGCTTGTCCACTGAGGAGCAGATGGTGCGGAACTTGCTGTCTGGAACACCACAGACAGCAAACATTCCATCTAAGATGCGCCGATCATTCACCTACAGTGACCCAAGGCATAGTGATAAGGAATCTCTTTACATGACCCTTGATAATGCTGGATGCTTAGGCTACTGTTCCCTCTGTACCAGAACCTTCTCCGGTGAGAGGCCAGGCCCAGCTTTGCCCCCCACAGCTCCACTCAGTTCTGACCTTGACCAGGAAGTCGCCGATCTGGAGTGAACTCAGGATCTCACACATGATCTTCAGGCACTCTGCATCAGGAATCATGGGGTCAAATTGCCCAGCAATGTCAAAATCCTGTAGGGAGAGGGGTAGTTAGAGGTCGTCAGGGGTTTAACCTTGAGGGAGGATCCTGGGAGCTCTGCTTTCCATGAAGGAGGCCTCATTGCACTCATGTGCGGGCCATGTTCTTCATTTTCTGTCTGACTGTCAGCCCAGAGGAAAACCCCAGCCTTCCTGGGTCTCTTACCAGGCCTGGTTTTCTTCCCATCTATTGGGCTATTACTTTCAATATTTTTCCTTATTTCCTTCCACTGTTGTGGGGAGAGTTACCTGGCCTCCATCATTTTCTCTCTTCATTTAGAAGCTCTGCCACCAGTCTGGATGACAGTACCTCAAATCCAATTTCCTCATCCTTTGCTGTCATCCTATCACTGTGGTTTAATATAAAGAGCACTGGACCAAGACTTCTAGTCCTAACTTTGCCCTTCATATTCCTATAGTCTCTTCATCTTCCTGAGCCTCAAGTTCACTCATATGTAAAATGAGGAGAATAATCCCTGTCCTGTATGTGAAAATACTAAAGAAATCTTAGGGTTAGCATTATCTGGGGCATCTAGTTTGTTCAGGACACCATGAGTACTCAGGAGGTTCTACTAGCTTGAGGGAGTGCTGCCTTACCCAGCCTGCCCCCATACTCACACATTGGTAGAATTCCCGATATCGGCCTCGGGTCATGGCTGGGTTATCCCGCCGATATACTTTTGCTATGTGGTAGCGTTTAATGTTGGTCAGTTTATTCATTGCCAAGTATCGAGCAAAAGGAACCTGATGACAAAGTTAAGGAGAATGGCCCACTTATCACAGTCTGGAAGTTGATGATCCTCGCCAACAGAAGCTGGGGTCTAACCCCACCCTGTGTGGGTTAAAATCACCACCTGTAAGATTAACAGCATTTCTGAACATCAGCAAGAATCAACTCTGTTACCACAGGGGCTGCTGAAGTCTCAAAAAATATTAAGGCTCTTTTCTTATGGGGCTGTGGTGAGCACGGCAGAGGGGTGCGCAGATTGGCCGGGGAGAAGAAAGGGGGCCCTATTCAGCGATGTCTAAGCAGATGATTCTCTGACATAGCTTGGAGATAAAGGAAACAGACTTTTGGTCAATTAAGGAGAACGCCATCCATTAGAAAGGACAAGGGAGATGTATTCTGAAGCCAGAGGATTGCTGCCAGAGTCAGAACTGGACCCTGACATAAAGCTGAGGTCTCACTCAGGATTTCAGAAGCCTTCTAACGCTAGCTATGCTCTGTTTAGCCAAAGTTCAGTTCCTGCTTTAGAGAAAGAATTTCCCTGATTGCAAGATGCATTATATTTGATTCCACCTATGTCTAGCTGCCCTCAAACCTGAGGCTAGAAAAAGCCCCAGCCCAGTGAGGGCCAATCCATCCAAAGTTTAAAAAGATACAGTGAGGTCATATCGAAGAGACAGCAGCTCCCCACCCTGATCCTTCAGGTCATAGATAAGCTTAGAGTCTTCTCCATACTTTCCAGTCAGTGTTTCCTGGAGAAAAAGAAATGTGATCACAAAGATAAATATAAAAATTTAAAAGTAAGTTTTAAAAACAAAACCCCCCATTCTAACGATGACTGATTTCAACTTACATTTTCTCTAAAATTCATATATTGAACCCGCAGTCACATCAGATTAGGGCTCTATTGGGGGACAGGGTCTTTAAAGAAGTAGCTAAGCTAAAATGAGGTCATTAGGGTGAATCCTAATCCAATAAAACTCATGTCCTTATAAAAAGGAAATTGGACACAGAGGAGGGAAGACAATATGAAGACACAGGGAAAAGACACCATCTAAAAGCCAAGGAGAGAGACCAGGAACAGATCCTTCCCTCGTGACCCTTAGAAGGAACCAACAGCTTATCTTGGACTTCCAGCTTCCTGGCAATACATTTCTGTTGTTTAAGCCACCTAGTCTATGGTATTTTGTTATGGCAGCACTTGCAAAACTAATCTAGTTGGTAGAAATAGAAATGAGTACAATCATTTGATGCAGAAATTCTATCTCTGGGAATTTATCCTGTAGATAAACACCCACTAGTACCAGACATTGTTCTAAGCCCTGTGTCTCCATCTATGAACAAAGGCAGTCCATGCCCTCTTGGATCTTCTGAAGTATTGACAAGAGACAGGCAGTACATTAATGCAAGGAAACAAATTAACAGATAATTTCTGATAGTGATAGCTGCTTTAATGGAAATAAAATAGGTTGATATGCTAGATAAGGGTTGCTTTAGAAAAGACATTGGAGAGGATTATTTGAGGAATGGAATTTTAATTCAGATATGAAATGAAAATCTATCATGTCTAATTTACTCTGAAATTAAAGTCATGCAAAGAGCTAGGGAAAAAGGGAGCTCAGGAAGAGGGAAGAGCAAGAACAAAGTCCCTACGATAGACACATTTAGTATGTTCCAGGAACAGAAAAAAAACCATGGTAGCAAAGTGGGCAAGGGGAAGAATAGCATGAGATGAGAAGCGAAAGGTAGGCAGTTGCCACATCATGTAGGGCCTTGTAAGCCTGGGTGAAGAGCTTAGATTTTATTATAAATGCACTGGGAGCCAGTGGGTTTTAAGCAGGGAGTGATGCAAAGAACTGCTTTTTAATAGAACTAGAAAACACCTCAGGGTCCATCAATAGGCGACTTGGTTGCATATTTATCCTTTATACGTTTGATCTGCTTGTATTTAGGAAACATCTTGGGTACAGGTGACACAGAATTCAGGGTAGTCTGGAGCCATAACAGCTTCCACTCCTGAAAAGGGCTCTCTTTTGGAAGCTGCTGGCTGCAACCAAGGTAAATAAAAAGCAGGCCCTCTCCCTCTATGCCAGTCCTGTCCCTCTTCTCATGGAGAAAATACCAAGCTTTGTCTGCAATAAGAGAGGCCTTTGGGCCTCACTCCCTTGCCACCCTCTTTGTTGTTGGTATTCCCATTCTTCCACCACATAATTTCTGCTCATCCATCTCTCACCTTGAGTTCAAATACAGGTGTATCAATCACTTCTGCACCATGGCGCTTGAAGCAGCTGATGATTACATCAAACACCTTCTCCCGAACTGCCATCTGCCGGGGACTATAATCTCTTGTGCCCTTGGAGTCAAAATCAGCCAGAGAACCAAGGATGCAGTTTAAAAACAAAGAACAATACAGTCTAGAAATATACAAGTATGACTTCAATGATGATGAATGAAAACTCTGTCCCAAACTTAGATTTCCCTACAGGTCACTGAGTGGTAAAACAGGTGCAAATAATTCCCTATTAACTACCACACCTATTAGCTCTCACCTTTCTAAATTTTGATGCATCTTTTTTTTTTTTTTTTTAAAAAACGCATCTTTTACTTTGGTTCTATCTTTCCGAATTCTTGGAACTCTGTTCTCTTGAGAAATTTTCCTAAACTAATTTTCTGGGATAACAAAACATTTCCTTGCCTAACAGAAAACATCTACCTGATGCCAGGCATATAAGCAACTCAAACTGGCTTAACTCATTGAATTCCATATTTTACAAGTAATATTCTCTCCCAGCATACCTTAAAAAAAAATCCTAGTGAATACTACTTATCTTTAATTTGTTTCTGATAGCCCTATGACATGGACTGAGTAAATGAATTAGAACATGTTGAGAAGTTAAATCATTATTTAAGGCCACTCAGCAGGTTCATGGCAGTCAGTACCAGAACTCTGTTCTTTCAGGTCAGAACTTCTAGTTTGGGTTGTTATATGCTACTCACAAGTAGGACCTCTTTATATTCTTACTACTTACTAAGGACTCCAAAGTGGATTATTCCTATCAATATTTATCATGTTTGAAATGAAAACTGCAAACATTTAAAAATATTAATTCACTTAACAAAAAAGAAAATCCATTACATGTTAACAAAAATAACAGTTTAGGAAAATGTAACTACTTTCCAAAACAAAGAGATTTGGTGAGAAGAGTGGCATTGATTTACATTTTTGCAAATCTTTAATGTCTGGATTAACAGAAGCCAGCTCTATTCTCATATATGCTTTTTGCATTCAATTCTGTGGTGATATGTTGTTCTGGTTGAGTATATAAAGAAAATCTAGCCTTACAGAGATGTATAATTGTAAAAGGAGGAATATTTTAATAAACTTTTCAGCTAACTTTAGATATTCCTAAACTACAACAAAATCTGATGAGGGAAAGCTTCTTAAGGATTGGTTACAATGTGGAATCTAAAACTACATCAATGAACTTTTTACACTGTCACATTAAAATCCATTATAAGGAACACAGAATTCATAGAGACAGAAAGTAGAACACTGCTTACCAGGAACTGGAGGGAGGGTAGAATGGGGTATCACTACCCCATTTAATGGGTACAGAATTTTAGTTTGGTATGGCAAAAAAGTTCTGGAGGATGAACAGCGGTGATTGTCATACAACAGTATGAATGTACTAAATGCCACTGAACTGTACACCTAAAAATGGCTGAAATGGCAAATTTGATGTTATCTATATTTTACTACAATTTAAAAGGATCTGTTACTCTATCTTGTACTTGGAATGGCTATTTTACCCAGGCATGATTTTATAACATCATGCATTGGTCATTTAGAAAATATTGGTTCTTTGATAACAGTTATACAGATCTTCCAAATGTTGATATGCTTCATTATACAATATCAGAAAACCATATTTGTTTATGTCACCATTGCTGCTACTGCTAAGTCACTTCAGTCGTGTCCGACTCTGTGCAACCCCATAGACAGCAGCCCACCAGGCTCCCTGGGATTCTCCAGACAAGAATACTGGAGTGGGTTGCCATTTCCTTCTCCAATGCATGAAAGTGAAAAATGAAAGTGAAGTCGCTCAGTCATGTACAACTCTTAGCGACCCCATGGACTGCAGCCTACCAGGCTCCTCTGTCCACGGGATTTTCTAGGCAAGAGTACTGGAGTGGGGTGCCATTGCCTTCTCCGTCATGTCACCATAGATCTCATCAAAAAAGTTTTAAGTGTTGGGAAGCTGTCAGGCTCATGGTGGAAAATAACAAGTTCTAACTTTTTCTTGAACACTTGAATTTTATTTTACTGGCAACACATACTGTTGAATGTTTCCCTTGAGGTGTCAAGGTGCACTTTATTCATTTTTATTAAAAGATCTGCCAGATATCCAAATCTTTAACACAATAGTTTATCTTTTAGTTTTTCTTTCAAATACAAAACATTTTCCATGAGAAAAGCAGCTAGTTCAGCTTATAATTCATACATGGCCCCAAGTATTTTTTCTATTTTGGGATGCAGCAGAAGTGCTTTATGTGTGCTTCCCATTATATCTTGTGGAGTATTAAAAAAGTGTACTCAAGGGTCAATGATCAGTAAAATTAATAATTTTTACTGTTTTATCACGGACATTCTTAAGTAAAACTGAATTTTTTTTTCCCCTGTGAGTTTTTGAAAGTAAAGAACATAAACTGACTATTAGTACAGCTCCATGCCAGCATCTTGATTTGTGCTAAGACATCAGCAGTTCTACACACCAGTGCTTTTGCACCTTCATTGCAAATGAAATGAAAAGGGCATGTAACATTATGAAAGTAATTTTGACCAGGAAGGTCCCTCGAAAGAGTCCTTTCCCTGTAATATTGAGTTTTTTGTTAACTATGAATCACACGTCAAGAAATGTATTTCAACAAACTGGAGTGGATATTAACTCTTCACTATATTCACATTTTCTTTTAACATTATATTATGGAAATTTTCAAACACACATTATAGAGAATAGTACACGGAACCACCAGGTATCTACTATCCCGCTTAAACAACTATCAACATCTACTATTTTTTAACTAAGCCCCAGCATTTTTTTCCTGCAGTATTTTAAATTAAATCCTAGATATCATATACTTTCATCCACAAATATTTCAGTATGATTCTCTAACATACAAAGATTAAAAAGAAAAATACTGTAATACCTTTCTTACAACCAACACAACTTAAGATCAGCCCGCTTAACAGCAACCCTTTAGATGGTGCCCAAACCATGTTTATTACTCCCAATTGTTGCAGTCATATCTTTTTATGCTTGGCTTGTCTGAATCAGATTCTAAATAACTTCATGTCTTGTACTGGGATGATGTGTCTCACGTCTATTTAATCTGCAACAAATTCCTTTTTTTTTTTTAATTGTCCTTTCTTATTGAGGAAATTGAGTCATTTTTCTGAAAGAATTTTTCTCATTCTAGATTTGGTTAACAGTATACTCAATGTGGTCATTTAACCTGTGTTCCTCCATTTCCCATATTTCCAGTAAACTGGTAGTTAGATCTGAAGACTGATTAGATTCAGGTTCAGCTGTTCTTGGCAAGAACACTTCATAGGTGGTGCTGTGTACTTCTTATTGCATCACATCTGGTGGAATATAATATCTGGTAGTCCTACTTTTAGTGATGCTAAGATTGATCATTGAGTTTAGGTGAGGCCAGCCTGATCTATCAATAAATCCCCATTAATCTTTTCACTCAATAGTTTGAATAGCTATTGATGGTTACTGCCTTGTGATTTTACACTGCCTTTTTAATGTTTGAAATGAGTTACATGTAGAAAAGAATAGCTCAATGATTTTAGGAGCCCAAACAATTACTCTTAAAAGGTGACATCTCAACATAAGGAAGACAAATCATCTCCTGTGGAAGTAAATTTCACATATATTCATTGAATACCTATTTAGTCCCAGGCACCTAGTGTCAGCCTCTCAGGTTAAATCAACCATGTGAATAATGAAAAGTCAGCAATAAATGCAATAACAGAGTATTTATGAAGTGCCAAGGGTACCTAGATGATGGGTAAGTAGTCCAGTTTATAGAACTCACAGAAAGTGTCACCTGAACTGAAATCATGGAGGCTGAGCTAGCAACTTCATTCCACTCTACTGTCCCTCTCTATTTGATTCCAGACATAAAGTCTTTTTCTAGTTCTTAGATAGTACCAAGATTCTTTGTTGCTTCAGGATTTCCCTACCTGGACCTATCTTCCTCACATTCTTCACCTGGCTGTCTCCCACTCATCTACAGATCAACTAGTCTATTATTTCCTCAGACTCTGCAGTTCTCCCTTATTTTTCTCCGAGCATCCTTTCTATTTCTTTACATAACTTAACACAACTTGTATTACATATCCATGTGTGGGATTATTTTTCTTCCCAAGTCTGTTTCCATTGTAGGATGTAAGCTCTGTGTGTGTGTGTGTTGTCGCTAAGTCGTGTGCAACTCTTGCGAACCCATGGACTGTAGCCCACCAGGTTCCTCTGTCCATGGGATTTCCAAGGCAAAAATACTGGAGTGGGTTGCCATTTCCTTTTCCAGGATATATTCCCCACCCAGGGATCGAACCCGTGTCTCCTGCATTGCAGATGAATTCTTTTATCACCGATGCACCAGGGAAGCCCAAGCTCTCTGAGGGCAGGCTATGTTGTTCACCATGGTACACTCACTGCTTTGTACACTGCTAGGAACACAGTAAGCACTCAGTAATATATACTGAGTGAAAGGAGGAGTAGACTCCCCCGAGCACCCAGCTGGCCTAGTTTCTTCCATCACGTTGCCATCCCAGAATGACTCAGATAGAGTCCAGTCCAGCCTGGCGCCAAGAGCAACTGCTGTACCCTATGCAGCATTTCAGATCCTCCTCAGTGATCTGGTTCAGGTAGGCAGGCATATGCGTCCTTGCGAGTGGAATTAGGGACCCTCTAGGAGGCTCCCTAAAGGAATGATATTTACCTTGGGGGTTTTGAGCACAAACTTCGGTTTTCCTTCATCAGGGCCCAGCTGTGCCTTCAGTTTCAGTAGTTTTGCCACCTCCTCTTCGATCTGTGGAGGGAAAGTCGGCGCTGGACTACCGCATCTGCCACTCCCGCTCCAGCCATTCATTCAGTATCCCCCCCTCATCAGGACGTGGGCCATATCTCTCTCCTAGCTTTGCTTCCCCCAAATCCTACCCCAACTACCTCCCCACTCAGCCCGTTCTGCTATTTACCAGTCCAGTCCCTTCTTCCAGATCCCTATCCTCTGAGCAGACCACCCCCGCTCTGTCCTCGCTGGCCTTGTTTTGTCCTCTCTCCCGCCGCCTGGGTCGCACCTGCTCGGCGCTGGCCTTCTGCTGCTTAAGGCCCCGCACACGCTCTCCCTGAACTCGCACCAGATCCTCCAGAGCCGCACGATCGGCCATACTGCCTGCCGACTGGATGTGACTGCTGGCTAGATAGACTGCGGTGGCCACAGCCTCGACTCGGAGGACTTCCGGATATCGAGTAGTTGGCCCATACGCCTAGAGAGCCACCGCCCAATAAAAAAGTCACTTCCGGCTCCTATCGGATGTGTGGAGGCCGGGCGGGAGCCGGAGAGCAGTGGAGCGGCTGTGTTAGGTGTGAGAGGTGTAGAAGCACTCATCTCATCTCTGGTGCTCGGCTTCGCCTCCACAGCGTCCTGTAACCTTTCCTGGGGTCCTGTCTGCCTCATTCTTAGGTCCTTTGCCTCTTGTTCCGGAAATCCTGCTTCCTGCCGCAAGATGCCCCAGCTCGGACTCCTACATTGGAGAGCCTGGACTGTGTTGCTTGGTCAGCTCCGGCGGCCTCCCGGTGCTGTGTGCATCAGGGCAGTCCGTTCTCACAGTCAGGTGAGCCAGACTGAGATAGCTCTGGTCTGTCGGGGCAGGATCTCCAGGTCTGAAAGCATGGACTCTCAGCCTGTACTCCCGCCGTATTACATCTAGTGCCCTAGATGTACCGACACAGAGCTAAGGCCTTTTAGGATGCTTTATAATTTAATCATCAAAGCAATCTTGAGAGGTTGGGGTTATATTTCCATTTTATAGTTGAGGAAGCGGAGGCTGCAAGGTTAAATGACTTACGTATGGCTACATAGTAAGGGAGCATTTTAGTACAGGTCCACTATCCTTATCTGAACCTTTTGGGGTCAAACACATTAAAAAAAAATTTAAGCAAAGAATGTGAACATTCCCACTAACGACCATAAGTAGAGTGAGTTCACGTTAGAATTTACCTCAAAATGAATCCCCCTCATCCCAGTTTGTAGATTTCAGAGATTATGGATCCTTAGGAGGGGCTGTGGGCTTGGAGAACTGAATCCGCCGAAGTATGAACTACACCCTGTATATTTCTGGAAGGGTGTACAGTCTGCTGGTAGTAAAATCACAGATTCTGTTTTACCTTGGGAAAGACACTGTTGACTTCCTCGTAGATGCTTTGTGTTATCATGACCAACAGGGTGCATATGTTTTGTTATTTGCAGTCACAGTATCCTACTAATCTTTTTTTTTTTTTTTAATCCATTCCTGTTTGTTCCATAGGCATTGTTCTCTGTTCTTGGAGGAAAGAGAATGCGCTGTACTTGGGCTGGTTCTCTTCTGTCTTCAAGTTAATTTTTTCCCTATTTCTAAGCCTAATGACCATTGCTATCTTATTAACAATTTTTATTTTTTGCTCTTTGTGTGGAAACAGAACCAGAGATCATATTAGTCCCTACTCCTAGATGGTCGGTGGTGGTAGTCTTGGGTTTCTTTGTGCCTTCATTGTTTTTGGGTGATTAAACTTTTCCATATATTTGAAAACTCCGAATTTGGTGAGGAAGCTTGTATGGTAAACACCTGATCTTATATGTATTGCATATACAGCTGGGTTTTTGGAAGTGCGCTGAGATTAGGATAGGTAGCATAGTGTTCAGAGCTCCTATTGCTCAGGGCCAAAAATATTTGCAGGTTGGTGGTGCACAGGGCCAGAGATACCACAATCCTTGCCAGTATGTGGCTGTGCTAGGTCTTAGTTGCAGCATGCAAGATCTTTTAGTTGTGGCATGGGAACTCCCAGTTGCAGTATGTGGGATCCAGGGGACCAGGGATCAAACCCAGCCCCCCTTGCATTGGGAGTGTGGAGCCTTAGCTGCTGGATTACCAAGGAAGTTCCTCTGGCCAGAATGAGAGGATCTGTATCTCACATTTTTTCTGCCAGGTTGCAGAGGCACTGTTTACATCCCAACTGAAACCTCATCAAGAGAAGTCAAATTTTATTATCAAGACCCCAAAGGTAATACCCTGTATCTCACCCTGTCCATTAGAGTGCTTTGGAATTCTGCCCTCTGCTTCCCTTCCCAACCACTTTTAATGTTTTCATTTGTTTTGGCCATACTCCGTGTCTTACAGTGCAGGATCTTAGTTCCCTGACCAGGGATTGAACTCATATCCTAAACACAGAGTCCTAACCACTGGACCCCCAGGGAATTCCCTACTTTTAACGTTTTTTTTAACTAATTTTATTTATTTATTTATTTATTTTTTTAACTAATTTTAAAAAAGTCTTTACTATTCTGGAGGTACTGGGTGGGGCTCATAGTCATCTGAACCCAAAGTGATTTCAACTCCAGACCTTAGATTGTAGATATAGGTTAACTCTTTGTCTTAAATGGACTTGGTTTTGTTTTCACTCTGGCTCCTTTTGATTTCTAGGGTACCAGAGATCTTAGTCCCCAGCAGATGGTGGTGAGGGAGAAAATTCTTGATGTGGTTGTTAGCTGCTTTAAACGTCATGGAGCGAAGGGGTTGGATACCCCGGCATTTGAACTAAAGGTAAGAGGAGAAAAAAGTGCAGGAACCCCATTTCATCACATGCCTTATTTCCCAAGGGGCTTCTAGCCTATGTTCTGGACTTTTCCTTTTAACATGGCACTTGTGTTTGGCCTCTGTAGGAGATGCTCACTGAGAAGTATGGAGAGGACTCTGGGCTCATCTATGACCTGCAGGATCAGGGCGGAGAGCTGCTGTCATTGCGCTATGACCTTACTGTATCCTGAGTTCTGGAGGACTTCCCTCTCTCCAAACCCAGAGGGCATCTCTGACTAACCGGAAAAGAGTGGCTCTGGGACCCTATAGTCTTGTTGGCGGCAGTCTTTACTTCTGGTTTCTTCCAGAAGGCAGTTCTGCCAGCACAGTCTGTCTTAGTGCATTGTCATTTAAGTCTATAGTGTGTTAGGTGACCTTCCCTGGTGGTTCAGTGGTAAGACTCATGCAGAGGGTGCACGATCGATCCCTGGTTGGGGAACTGAGATTCCCCCACGCCATGCAGCGTGCCCCCCCCCACCCCCCCACAAATAGTATGTCAGCATCCCTGGGGGAAGCTTGCCGAAATACAAATTCTTGACCTCTAGCCCCTGATGTTCTTATTTCTGTAGCTGGAGTGGGAGTTAGCAATCTGCATTTTAAACAGGTACTTGGGAATTAGGATGTAGGTGGTCCTTGAGCATTTGAAGAAAAATTGACTTAGAAATTTTAGACAAATCCAGGTTCTGAAGCTTGACTCTTCTAAGACAGTTAAGAATTGATCTGAGTGGGAGGGAATGGCCAGACTTGAAGTTCTTGAGTCGTTTCTATCTCTGTTTCCACTGCTTTTTACAGAACTTGCAGTCTTGCTAGCTGGGATTCCTTCGTTGACACTATTTAACATACATTGATTGCTAAGCCATGGGTATAGAGAAAGGAGACAAAGAAGGTCCTTGTTCTAATTCTAGTGGATGAGATTTGACTGATAGAGCTCCAGTCCTCCCTAATGTCTTTCCACTGGGCCTAAACTTTGGATGCAGTATCCTTCTTCCTTAACCTATTTATGTGAGGTCCCTTTTGCTCGTTATCTGGCAATGAATAAAGTGAAGAAGATGAAACGCTATCATGTTGGAAAAGTGTGGCGGCGGGAGAGCCCAACCATAGTCCAAGGCCGCTACCGGGAGTTCTACCAGTGTGTAAGAAACCTGATGGAGTTTGAGAGTTCTGGGGGCCACGACCAGGGAACTGGCTGCTCAGTAATTTTTTCCCCATCTTTTTCTTTGCTGCAGGATTTTGACATTGCTGGTCAGTTTGACCCTATGATCCCTGATGCAGAATGTTTGAAGATCATGTGTGAAATCCTTAGCGGATTGCAGCTGGGGGATTTTCTCATTAAGGTGAAGCCAGAGCTGAGGACTGAGGGGCGAAGTCTGGATTTGGCTCAATGCTGTCTCAAAACTGTCTCAAGACATAGGTGACACCAGCCATTGAGCCTATAGCTCTAGGATTTTCTTTGTACAAGTGTTGCATTTCATATCTATATCTATATAATCATTCTGTGAAACTTCTGTCCCTTTTATGAGTCAGGAGAGCTGGGACTGCCATTGTTTTGATGGAGAGGTCATTGACAAGGCATTTGGGTTGCTTCCATTGAGTTCACAGATCAATGACCGGCGGATTTTGGATGGAATATTTGCTGTCTGTGGTGTTCCTGAAAGCAAGTTCCATGCCATCTGCTCCTCAGTAGACAAACTAGACAAGGTAATGAAAAAGACACGCTTCAGTAGACCCTGCCTTCAAACCTATACCCTTAGAGGAGATAGTGGCCAGAAGTGAGTTATTTCTGGGAGGAATGTAAGGAGACATTCTGAAACAAGACCTGAATTTTGCTGTGCAGTTGAGATTATGGCTAGATTTCCTAAACTGCCTCTAACTGTGCTGAATATAGTGTTAGCTACTCATGACATACCTAATGAATGAAACAAGATATCCTTTTCCATTTAGAGAAGGAGGGATCTTGGGGCTAGCCTAATGTTTGGATGTTTGTGCAGATGTCTTGGAAAGATGTCAGACATGAGATGGTGGTAAAGAAAGGCCTGGCTCCTGAAGTGGCTGATCGAATTGGGGATTATGTCCAATGTCATGGTAAGAACCAGTGTTTTTATTTTAGAGGTAGGTGATAGAACCAGATTAAGGATGATCTGTGTATAACTTCTACCTCTGAAACAGCTTTTTTCCATAAATGTGCTAAGTTCCAGAGCCTGGTTTGAATTTAATAACCTTTTTACTTACTGTAACCAGTTATGTCTTCAGATATCAAAGATGGAGGTAGAAGAGGGAAATCTGGTTGGATATGATCAGGATCTTTTTTTTTTTTTAAAGAAAATGAGGAGGACTAGTTGAAGCACATTAGGGTTAAATTTGAATGAAACACATCTGGGTGTATAACACAGACCTTATTTCTCCCCACATGTCTCCCCAGGTGGGATATCCTTGGTGGAGCAAATGTTCCAGGATCCCAGACTATCCCAGAACAAGCAGGCCCTGGAGGGCTTGGGAGACCTGAAGCTGCTGTTTGAATACCTGACTTTATTTGGAGTTGCTGAGAAGGTTAGCTGAATAGGGAGTTGACCTCCTGCTGTGTCTAGGGTTCTCAGGGTCCTGAGTCTTGTGTGACACTGACTATAACTTTGTCTCCACAGGTCTCCTTTGACCTGAGCTTGGCTCGAGGCCTGGACTACTATACAGGAGTGATCTATGAAGCAGTGCTGCTACAGACCCCAGTGCATGCTGAGGAGGAGCCACTGAATGTGGGCAGTGTGGCTGCTGGTGGTCGCTATGATGGGCTGGTGGGCATGTTTGACCCCAGAGGCCACAGGGTGCCATGTGTGGGGCTCAGCATTGGGGTAGAGCGAATCTTCTCCATTGTGGAGCAGAGGATGAAGGTAGGTCCTTGGTAGGGTTAGAGTGGGGCTGCACGCATTAAAAACTCATGTTTCTGGAGGTGCAGTTGGACTGTTTTTTGATGATTGTTTTTGTTTTTTTGAAATATTAGTGCAAAAGAAGTTATTATTAGTTTACTTTCTCTCTCTCTTTCACTAGATTTTTGGTGAGAAGATACGGACCACAGAGACCCAAGTGTTTGTGGCCACACCACAGAAGAACTTTCTTCAAGAACGGTTGAAGCTAATTGCAGAGCTTTGGGATGCTGGGATCAAGGTATAAAGGAGCTAAAATCCACACCATCTAGGTATATGTAGAATTCATGCACCAGGCCCACTTCTAGCTTATACCTAGGGTGGAACTCAAGACCTTTCTAGTCTTCACTGGAGTATCTTCTTAAGTACAAGTAGGCTAGGTACTTATTTTTTAGATACGTTTGCTCCTGGGATTTCAGTGGTATGCTTAACTTCTAAATCCCCTATTCTTAATTCACCCTTTTCAGGCAGAGCTGATGTATAAGAACAACCCTAAACTACTACCCCAACTGCACTACTGTGAGAACATGGGCATTCCACTGGTGGTCATTATTGGTGAGCAAGAACTGAAAGAAGGGATAATCAAGCTCCGTTCAGTGGCCAGCAGGGAGGAGGTGAGTCAGGCCAGCCAGAAATAGGAGTGACCAAGTGTTCATACCTTTCTTAGATTCTTTGAGAAATATGTATATTTTAGCTGTGGAAGTATCTCCAGGGTTAATAGTGATAGAGGTGAATGAGGCTCCATCCTGGGCAACCATTATAGCTGATGATTGGATGGATGGGCAAAAGGACAAGTGAAATCTCCATGGGTATTTCAAGATTAATCAACAAAACAGACATAGATTAGGTGTTTGAATCACTTTAGTCTTGAGGGGATACATTCTCCAGGTCAGGTTGAAGCACATACTCCTCCCTACTGGTTGCCCAAGTAGTGGGAGCAGTTGCAGAGGTAAATGAATCCAGAAAATTAGAGGCTAAGAAACTAGTATCACTCTCTAGTTTGTCACATGAGGGTTCTCTTATGTTTCAGGTGGCCATTAAACGGGAAAATCTAGTGGCTGAAATTCAGCAACGACTGTCTGAGTCTTGATCATTACCTGAATGCCATCTGCTGCTCTTTGTAGAAAAGGTTTCACCTAGGACTGACTTCCTAAAGGACTTCACACCTGCTGGCCAGAATGGGTGACAAGTGTTTCTGGATCCTTATCTTTTCTGTGTACAGAACTATAGAATGCCCTGAGGACTCCTAGGCTAGTGTGAGCAGCTATGCTGCATGGGCACACATGATGGCTGGTATGTGAAAGAGATATGCTCTAACTGCCAAGGCAGATGGCAGGTTTGAAATGCCATTGAACGCTACCAACAATGTGCTGAGATGGTTGCTGTCAGCAAGTCTCTGGGAAAGTCACCTCAGGTTGAGAGGATTCTGAACCATTGAGATCAAAAGTCATATATTTAGCCTTCTACTATGGCTTCTGGAAAGTTTGTCCAAAACCTAGTCATGGGCTGTCCAGGGAGTTTTGGGGAGACAGCAAGGAGGGGAAATGACTGCCTTCTGTTCTGTTTAAAACAGAGGTGCTATCCTAAGGGCATTGCACTGCCCATATTGATGTGGCATCTCTTTAGCCCATTCACTGTTAATAATAACAGGGTGAGCCTGTTTGTTAATAATCTTGAACATTGAACTTAATAGGTGACCTGACAAAATGGACATATGATTTTGGAGCCCATTACCTGTGCCGGAATCACTTCTCTGATTTCCATGTCCTGCCATGGAGGTGGCTGTTCTTGAAGTGGTTGTATAATATATTAAATAAAATTTAAATGGAGTAGTTTGAGTAATTTGTTATCAAGGGGTTGGTTTGCATAGGCCAAAGAAAATGCTTGAGTGTACACTGGAGGATTCTGTGAGCTAGGAGTAATCTCCCTGGGGTGATGCTTCTGTATTGAGTGAAGGGAGCGGCCACAGTTCCCCCTCCCCCCAATTTAGAGATAGAATCACACCACTGAATCAGTGTATAGTGAGACATCTGCTAGAGTTCTTCACGGGAGTGTTGCTGGTACCCACCTTCCCAAGTGCGATCATGTTGTATAAACTGTGCCCTATGGATTAAATGACCCTAATGTTCTCAGCTGGAGGAAAAATGAGTGAATCAAAGGGTCGATCCCTGGGTCGGGAAGATCCCCTGGAGAAGGAAATAGCAACCCACTCCAGCACTCTTGCCTGGGAAATCCCATGGATGGAGGAGCCTGGTAGGCCCCAGTTCATGGGGTCACAAAGAGTCGGACATGACTGAGCGACTTCACTTTAACTTTCACTTTTCAAAGGGTGCTAGCATTGCTTCAAGATAAAGAGACAAACTGCAAAAAGCGCTTTGTATATGTGCGTTGGGAAGGCTGCAACCTTTACAAACAGTTCAGTGCTCTAAGGCTGTATCTTTAGTGCTTGCGGTGAAGCACTAACGTGAAGCATTTGAGACCCTATAACAGCGCTTCAGCCTTAAAGGTTTGGAAACTCCTGGAATGCACGCAAGTTTATTAGACTAGATGAGAGAGCACTGATCTGAATCTTATTTTCCTCTTGTTAAGACGAGTTGAATCTGCCTGTTTTGAAAGCCAGGGCAAAAACGTTTGCAGGCGCCCTTACTTCCGTGTTGCTTCATACTTTCCTTGCGCATGCGCTACTTCCTCGGCGCGGAGGCGGGGCTGACAAGCCTATTTTCGAAGCCCTCCAGTTCTTAGCGCGTTTAGAACACGAGCGTTTAAGCTGATTGGAGGCAAGCTTGCTTTACGGCTCAAGGCCGCTTTTTACGGCATTTTCCGGCTTCCCATTCACTTCGCAGTGAAGATGGCGTCAGGCAGTGGGGTAGGTGTTGTGTGAGGAGGCTTGGAGTCGGGGTTAGGGGGTGGTTTCTCGGCGCTGAATATTCCTCACCCAATTGGCTTTCCGACACCTCTTCGCAACATAATGGCTCCAGTTCAAGAGCTCTCCAGTGAGGCTTTCGTGCAGGGTCTGAGGAGGGGAGGGCTCGGATTGGGGTCCTGAGGTAACCTTAGCTTCCTAGTGGTGTCCGGAGAGGCTTCGCTCTCTTCAAGTCCCGGGCCGCCTTGGCAGCGTGGACGCGGTTTCTTCAGTTTTTCCAGGAGTTGGACACGATGAGCGGCGAGTCTTAAGCGCATTTTTCTTCCCCCAGACAAAAAACTTGGACTTTCGCCGAAAGTGGGACAAAGATGAATATGAGAAGCTCGCCGAGAAGAGGCTCACGGAAGAGAGAGAAAAGAAGGATGGTGGGTACTTGCACCATCAAGTGCTAACTGTATTGTAGAGGCGATGCAGTGGTTGTAGAGTGGGTGGGGAGTTGAAATGCGCTGTCCTCCATACTTCTGTAATATCTGGCAGAGTATTGCCTCCCTGGTTCTCGGTTTCTTCAGGTATAAGGTGAAAGCGAGGAGATGGACTGAAGTGCTTTTGAGGTGCTTTCCAGCTCTGTGATTCTCGGCTTTCTTGCTCTGCCTTTGCTTGGCTCATTTAGTACTTTCCTCAGGTACAGAGAAGAGAGTGGAATCCTTAGTAGTGACAGGAGGAGGAGTATTTCGCTGCTGTGTGTTACTACTATTGAAGAGCCTCTTTTTCTCCCAGCAGGAAACATGGTATTTAACCTAGCGTCTAGCACTGTTCTCTGTGCGATAGACAGTGTCAGGGAGTTGGTGCTCCTCTTCTAGAGATTCCACTATGTAGAAAGAAATATCTTACTTTCTCGTCTGTTTTCAAACAGTACATTCTTCTGCTTTCTTCCACACCAGATTACATACTCTAAATCTTTTAGTTTTTATGTTACTTGTATAATAGTACTTGGCCTGCAACAGATTATTTCCTAAATATTGGTCTCCCTTTTTTTTTTTTTGGTAGCAGAGTTTTATTAAAGTATAAAATGGGACAGAGAAAGCTTCTGACATAGACATCAGAAGGGGGACAGAGGCAGTGTCCCCTTGGTCTCCCTTTTGAGAGTGGTCTTGCTGTTCTTGTCAAAGTTTGCTTTTTGGGAAAATTCAGAACTCTTGCCTTCAGTTCAGTTAATTAATGAATAAAAAAATTGCTTTTAGATTCGTTGGCTTTAAAGTGGAGAAAAGATGTAGAGAGTTAAGAATTGCTTGTCATTTTTTGTGTTGAGCTTCTTAGCTGCTGCTACAAGTGACTGTTGTGTCCTTTGCTTCATGTTTCAAAAAAGAAATGAATGTAGACCTCTGAATTTGGACTTTATGCATTTCTTTTCCTTTCTGGTTAAGGAACTCTAATAATGAAGGGACTTCCTTCCCCATTATATTTCAGGAAAACCAGTGCAGCCAGTTAAGCGAGAGCTTCTCCGGCATAGGGACTACAAGGTGGACCTGGAATCCAAACTCGGGAAGACAATTGTCATTACCAAGACCACCCCACAGTCTGAGATGGGAGGGTGAGTGGCTTTTCTTCTTTCTTTGCAGCCAGGAAGTGTTAAACAGCCAGGAAGTGTTATGCAGGATACCTGCCCCCAGAATAACAACCTTGTTTCCTGTAATTCCATCCATTTTCCTCTAGGGTCTCTAGTTAACATGTCTGTAAGAGGGGGTTACTCTGTAGGCTTCTTCATATTAGCACTGTAACTACTTCTTAATATCTTAAAAGGGGTTATTTGTTCTCCTGCTAAAGGAAGAAATGAAGGAAAGGACTACTGAGGAGATTTCTAGGGGAGAAATTAGGTGCAGCTAGAATAGAGCCCAGAAACTGTCGGTGGTGAATAAAGGGAGTTGAGGTTCAAGACTGGCTACAGAAGTTGTAGTTGTTATGGTTTTCCTGGTTGTGCACCTTCCTCCTAGACCCTTACCTTTAGGAAGAAAGGTCTCACAAGAACTCTTCATCTTTTTGCCTAACACTACTACTCTGTCTATGTGCGTTTTCCAGCAGGAGCATAACACAGATAACAACAAGTGACACTTCTCTGAGCTGCTTCTCTGAGTAAACTCACTGTTACCTTTCCTCTTTGTGTTAGTTATCTATTGCTATTTGTGTTATTTATTACACAAATATTACTGGTTATATTAACCCAGTATTTAGCAGCATAAAACAAAGAATAGCTCACAATATCTCACATGGGTAAGTAATACGGGAAAGGCTTATCTAGGTGGTTCTAGCTCAGGGTCTCTCACAAAGCTGCCATCAGGGTGTCTGCTGGATCTCCATTCATCCGAGGTGTAAGTAGGGCTGGAGGATCTTTGTCCAAACTCTTGTCACTTGACTGTGATTTGGAGGCCTCAGTTCTATGCTCTATGGGCCACTCCATAGTGCTACTCACAACAAAGCTAGTGGTTCCCCAGGGCAGGTGATCTACATGAACAGACTAAGCAGAATGCATGTTTTTTTAGAAAACCTAGTCTTGGAAGTGACATAACATCACTTTTGATATAGTCTATTGATCACACGGAGTAACCCTGGTACAAATTGGGAACGGCCTATATAGGGTAGAAATATAGGTGGTATCATTGCGGGGGCCATCTTGAAGGTTGCAAGCCACACTCTTCTAAGAGCAAAGGCTTTGTGGAAATGAGAAGTGTCTCCTCTAAAAAGAATTTTTACCTAAACATTATGAGTTTCTTGGCTGAAAACAATAAAATCTTTATAACCAGATTTGAAACTAGTGCTGTTTCTTTCTGTTTTCTAGATACTACTGCAATGTCTGTGACTGTGTGGTGAAAGACTCTATTAACTTCCTGGATCATATTAATGGAAAGAAACGTAAGGCTCGGAGGTAGTTTGTGATTGAGGCTGAGATTGAATTTTTGTGATGGGGTAAGGGAGAGGGTAGTTTCTATTGAGCTTTTTTATGTCTGGGGCATTCTCTAGTTCCTTCAGCACAGGCCATTCTTTACTTTATTATTTAATGTTCCTGGAGTCCATGAGGTGAGAATCTGTTCTAGGCTCTCAACAAGTCCAAACCATGGTTTTCTCCTGGGCCTAACTGTTCCTATTGGTGTGCATTTGCTCAGTAAGAGTAGTTGAAAGCTGCTTTATCTTGTTATTGGGGGCTGCTGCCAAGAAGTTTTTTTTTAGTCCTAATATTTTTTACTGCATGTTTTATGAGTTTTTGGTTTTGTTTTTAATGTCAGGAAAAGACTTTTTGAGGGATAGGAAGTTTTAAGAACCTTACCTTTTTTTCTATTGACCCTACCCAGATCAGCGAAACCTGGGCATGTCTATGCGTGTGGAACGTTCCACCTTGGATCAGGTGAAGAAACGTTTTGAAGTCAACAAGAAGAAGATGGAAGAGAAGCAGAAGGATTATGATTTTGAGGAAAGGATGAAGGAACTCAGAGAAGAGGTGGGCTCTACTATCCTTCTGTCCCTTCTTCAGCTTTAAATTTTATGTTATGCATCATGGGGAGGCTCTTTTCCTCATTCCACTCCCACTCCCAGAGGAGAATTTTGTCTCCTGAACTCTTATACATTAAGGGAAACATTTATTGCCCTTGTTTGGGACTCTCATAATTTGAAGGAAATGGCTCTAAACCCGTCCTTTTTTTCTAAACTTTCTGGGCCATACTTTTTCTTTTTACTACTAAGTTATTAACTTAAGTGCATCTAGTCCCCATTAGGCCTGTGGAACCAGGCTGACTGGGTCAGAATTCTGTTTCCTCCATTTACTGGCTGTGAATCTTGGACAAGCTATATAACCTCTCTGTACCTCTGTTTCCTCATAGAGATCTTAGTATGTAATATACATGAAGCATTTAGACCATCTCCTGGCATATACTGTATGCCCTGTGGCTTTTTTCCCATCACCTTGTTGTGAGCTAGAGATGAACTGGGATGTAGGATTGAGAAATGCTTTCCACAGGCTGAGACTTCTCTTTGCTGTCCCTTACAATCTTTACTGTGGCTTTTCCTCTGCTCTTGAAATTTTACTTGTCTATGTTTTTCTTCTAAAGATGGAAAAGACACTCACCTATCTCTTTCAGCAAGGTTTGCTCAGGAGTCTGAACTGATTCTGAGTGATTTCCCCTCTAGGAGGAAAAGGCCAAAGCCTACAAGAAAGAGAAGCAGAAGGAGAAGAAAAGGAGGGCTGAGGAGGACTTGACATTTGAGGAGGATGATGAAATGGCAGCTGTGATGGGCTTCTCTGGCTTTGGTTCCACCAAGAAGAGTTACTGAGGCTTTCTATGCTTGGCTTTTTGCTGGGCCTAACTGTGTGTGTGTGTGGATGTCATTTTGGGGGAGGTACTGGGGAAAGTTGGTAAGAGTGGCAATGGGGAGGGCTAGAGGGTGGGTGTTTCTGGTTTTCCTCTGCCTTGGGAGAGAGCACAGAATACAAAGGAACATGCTATGACATATTCCTTCAGCCTCAGTATATCACTGGAGACACAGGACCTCTGACCATCTGATTTCCCAATAAAGAAAAACCCCTCTTCTGAGGCCGCTTTCCCGAAACTCCCCTTGCATCTTTCCCTCTTCATCTGTCCAACTCTTATCTGAGCATCCTACATTTATCCTGTGTTCTGCCTTTGTTTTAATTTTGACTCAGCCTACAGCAGAAGGGTTCTCTGGGTCCCCAGTTTCCAGTTGACAGTATATCCTTGACTGCCCCCCCCCCCCCGCCAACCTCTGTCCATCTCCCTTGTGGTTCTCTGGCCACCTGTGCATGCATGTGTACTTCTGCCTGGATCTGTGGTATGTGCGGGTGCGTGTGCATGAATCTGTCACATAGAGGGAACCTGAGCTAGAGCCTCAAGAGCATTGCTGCCTTGGGGCCTGGTGTTCTCAGCTTCTTCAGAGCATGTAACAGGAAATTAAATGGGATGAGTGGTGTGGTTTTTGTCTGGTGAGTTTTTTAACTTTTGTTCTTCATATGTAAGATCTGTTCAGCTTTTCCTATTTGTTTCATTTTATTGAGGATTACTCTGTTTTTGTCTTCCTTGTAAGCAGGCTCTTGGAAGAACCTGTTTGATGCAAAAAAGAAAAAGGAAAAAACCTCATATGGGAGCCCTTGGGTCTCAGAGGCTGTTCAACATGTATAATAAATGGCATTGACTGGGCCTATTTCACATTTGGTGGGAACATTCCATATTCTTCCCTGTGTATTGTTTTTTTTTCTTCCCCACACTTTTTCTTCTCCCTGTATTTGAGCCCTGTCACTTTTTTTCTAGATGTCCTTCGACGTGAGTTATACTTCCCTCTGATGGAATCTGTGCCTGGAGGAGTCTAAAAAAACTTCTCCTATTTTTTAGCCTCCTTTGATCTGCTGGGTTTGGAACAGCAGAGCTCAGGGTTGAAAACTTAGTGTTTTCTTAACTATCTGCAGTTAGGCTAGGCACAGGGTTCTCAGTTTTGCACTGTTGACATTTTGGCCTGGATAAGTCTTTGTTATGGGGGCACCCTTGTGCATTGTAGGATATTTAGAGTATCTTTAGCATCTACTCACTAGTTGCCAATAGCACCTTCTCCAAGTTGTGACAGTTAAAGATGTCTCTGTCCCTGGGAGGTTGGGATGGCTGGGCAGAATTCCTTCCCCTAGCCCCACTGAGAACCATTGAGAAGCTGCCTTGCCTAGTTTGGTCTAACTTGAGCATTAGATGGCACAGACTGGTTAACTAAAGTGAAAACAACTTTGGTATTCCCTGGATCAGGTACTATGCCAGGTCCCAGGGATGTAGGGGGGTGGGGGTGGGGGTGGAAATCAGTTCCTTAAAGTAAAAAAACACGAATGGTAATTACACAAGTTTTAAGCAAGTGAATTCTATAACAATGTTAGTTGGTTCTGTATCTTGAAAAGTGGGCTCTATTTTGGTTAACAAGGCTGCTAGCATATGGATTGTTGACATTTTCTGTCTCAACTAGCTCTTCTGACACCTTTATGTAGCATCTGAACCACTTGTGGACCCCCCAGAGTACTATATACTCTTCCGTTTGGACTTTTGTGCAGAATTTCCTTACTGTCAGACATATCTTTTACCTAATTGTATTTCTGATGCTGAATCTTGCCACGGGAAACACTGAGAGTGTCTTTACCAGTTCAAAATTTCTCCTACAGTATTTGTTGCAGACATATTAGTTGGTGCTTTCCTTGGCAGGATTCTCTGTTCTACAGGTCCTCTGGTAAGAATCTGCCTTTGTCCCCTGGGTCCTTTTGTTCCCCCTTTCAGGACAGACTGGAGAATTTGTCAATGTGCTGAGTTCCTTCAGTGCTTCAGTATTCTTCAGGCAGCTAATTCAGCTTGACTTCAAGTGATTTCCCTCCCGTTTTGGTACTGGTGGAATCTGACTTCAGGTTACCTCTACTGAAAAGCAATTCTGAAGTCCATTTTCTCTATGTTCCCTTGGGACTGGCAAGTGGTTTGAGTTTCCAAGGGATCTGTCTAGCTCATGGGTGTTTAGAGGGTTTCAAGCTGGTGAATTAAAAGTGGTGGAGGCAGGAGATGGGATGAAAATTTAGGAACCTAGAGCAATCCTAGAAGAATTTCTCAGAAGAGAAACTTTCTTGATGTTTGTGGTCTTCCTAAAAATCCAAGGAAATTTTGCATTCTGATTGAAGAGTTTGCCTGTGACTGGCCTACGTGAATTCATGCATTCAGTGAGTTCCGAGATGCTGAACTTGTTCTAGGTCCTGGTAGTATATTCTGGGACAAGGTATCAAGGCCCCAGCTATCATGGAATGTACATTCTGGTGGAATTGCCAATTAAAGTATTTAGGGAACAAAAGATCTGTATGGCTTCTGATGATTCTTTGGCTTCAGGCACCCCCAGGGCCTCTCAAATCTCTCCCATAACCTCCAAAAATTTAAATACAAAGAGTCTTTAATCCAGCAATTCTACTTGTATAAATATGTCCTAAAAACAGACTTGCTTATGTATACATACACATACAAGGATATTTAGTGCAGCTATGTTTATAACTGTGAAACAAAGTAAATCTAGTACATTTATACTCAAGCAGAATTCAGCCATTACAGTATGTATGTATGAATTAGATGTATATACTAAAAGCTCTCCAATACACGTTAACAAACACAAAACAATACCCAACAAACTAATCCCCAATAAGCCTACCTGCACCCCTCACTCCCACCAGTCAAGACTACTGTGTGTATATTTATAGTGTGTATAGAACTGGAGGGATGCACACTGAAATCGTAAACATGGTTAACTGAAGAAAAGTAGGAATTGGCTGTTTACAGTGTACACAAAAGGAATAGGGTATTCATTTGCAGTTTCTAATAATTTTCTGAAATAGTAACAAATAATACTACATAACACCTGGGAACTGTGTAACACCTGGGATAGGCACCCTAGGGTTTACCTGGTTAGCTGCAAATTTCCAAGATAAGGCCCGAATTTGCAGCTTGTAAAGATTCAAATCTCCTGACTCAGGGCACTCTGAAAATTGTTAAGTTCACTTATCGGCCCTGTGTGGAGGGGGGCGGGCGGGTGTTGTCGGGGGAGCAAGAGGCTGGAGGAGACGTCAGAGACTAGGTGATTGCCGAGTAATAGATGTGAAAGGGCTCGAAAGCAACTGCGGAAGAGCTCACTAGGAGATAGGAGAGGGGAGACTTGGTCCTTACTGCTGTGTGTCCACAGGTGCGCACTCTCCAAGTATCTGGACTAGGGGTGGGGGAGCAGATGGATTTTCTAAGGTCGCCAAGTTAGCCCGATCACATATACTCCGATTAGTTTGTGACGCAACTCTTTCTCGGCAGTCAAGAGGACAAAATACAGACATTCCCTTTGGGCTGGCCGTAGCTCAGCGGTTCCTTCGACTTCATCGTGTCAAATTACTCTCTCTTGAGAGTGGTTCGAGACCCGCGGGCGCTCTCCAGTCCTTTTGCCGCTGTCCCACCTTCATTTTCCCAGTGATCCCGCTCGGAGAGAGTGTTTTGAGATTCCTACCCCGCCGGGAGCACGAAAGTAACCACCTTTCCCAGTGGTTGTTTAGCTCCCATTCGACTAGGAACCGGGGATCCTTGAAGAAATGCCTGGTTCTACAACTGGGGCAGAAAATAACAGAGGTGAACACAGCGCATCTTGGATTCACCTAGTAGTTCCCGGAAGTAAGGAAGTGCTAACCTCCCCCCACGCCCCCCCCCCCCAAAAAAACCTTTGAAAATTGCTTTTGATGTTAAGTAATGTTTGCGTTTTTGTTCCAGTAGTTATCCGTTATACTTCTGTCTTTTCTAAGTCCTCAAATAACTTTTCTATAGGTGGCTGTATTGTCTACTTTGTCAGCTATATCTTGACTCCCTCTTATTACTTACATGTGCTGTGCTAAGTCGCTTCAGTTGCTTCTGACTCTGCGACCCCATGGACTGTAGCACGTCAGGCTCCTTTGTCCATGGAATTCTCCAGGCAATAATACTGGAGTGGATTGCCGTTTCCTCCTCCAGGGGATCTGCCCGACCGAGGAATGGAACCTTCCTCTCCTGTGGCTCCTGCATTGCAGGCGAATTCTTTACCGCTGAACCAACCCATTACTTACATAAAGATCAATTCTTTTATTCTTTTTTTCCCTTTCTCTCCTCCCAAATTGAGACATACTGTTTTCAGAAAACAATTTGCATACTCTTTCCCCATCCTTGTTACCCCCTTTATTTTACTTGCAGATCTACAACTTATTAGTATATTTAACACTAACCATCCTGATGCTTTCTGAATTTTCCTGTTAGTTCTTGGTTGGATGAAACTAATTTTCTAGTAAATTCCTCAAAAGAGACTCCTGAGTACAGTATTCTGAGTTCTTGCATATTTAATGCTGATTTTCTATAGCCTTAGTATGTAAAGGACATATTGGCTGGTTATAAAATCTTGGGTCTCACTTCTTTTCTGAAGGGTGTTTAAAAACTTGTTTGCTGCCTTTCTTGTGTGCTGTTGTGAAACCTTTTGCCAACCTGATTTTTTTTCCTTCCTAAATAATTTGGTCATTTTGCTTGAAGCCCAGAGGATTTTTTTTTTTTTCTTTCAAATCTAATTGATTTTCCCAAGAAACCTCAGTTCTATTTTTAATTTATTTGATAAAATTCCATACTGTTTCTATAGTGGCTGCACCAACTTATATTCCCACCAACAGTGTATGAGGATTCTCTTTTTTCCACGTTCTTGCCAACAGTTTTTGTTTCTTGTCTTTTTGATGATGGCCATTCTGACAGGTGTGAGGTGGTATTTCTTTGTGATTTTGTTTTACATTTCCCTGATGATTAGTGATATTGAGCATTATTCTATTCAACCTGGAAGCCAGGTCAGTTTTCTTTGTTTTTTAATATTGTGGTAAAATACACAGAAAAAATTTACCATCTTAACCATTTTTAAGAGTACAATGGATTTAACTCAATGGAATTAACTCTGTTCATATTCTTATGCAACCATCACCACTACCCATCTCCAGAACTTTTTTCATCTTGCAAAACTGAAACCATATCTATTAACTCTCCACCCCCACCTTGCCCCTAGCTTCTGGCAACCACCATTCTACTTCCTGTCACTATGAATTTGATTAATTTAGGAAACTCATATAAATGAAATTGTCAGTATTTGTCTTTCTGTGACCAGCTTATTTCATTTAGTATAATGTGTTGTGGCATGTGATAGGATTTCCTGGATATATACCCAGAAGTGGAATTGTTGGATCATATGGTAATTTTGGACTTCCCTGGTGGTTCAGACGGTAAAGCATCTGCCTACAATGTGGGAGACCAGGGTTTGATCCCTGGGTCAGGAAGATCCCCTGGAGAAGAAAATGGCAACCCACTCCAGTATTCTTGCCTGGAAAATCCCATGGATGGAGGAGCCTGGTAGGCTATATATAGTCCATGGGGTAACAAAGAGTTGGACAGGACTGAACGACTTCACTTTCATGGTAATTTTATTTTTAGTTTCTGAGGAGTCTCCATACTGTTTTCCATGGCAGCTGCACAATTTTACATTCCTATCAACAGTGCACAAGGATTTCAATCTCTCCATATCATTGACATTTGTTATTTTGTTTTCGTTTTTTTTATAGTAGTCATCTTAATGGGTGTGAGATAATGCCTCTCTATTCTCCTATGTTATTTTTCTAGTAGGTCTGCATCCATATAGTGTTAGTATTTTTATTCAGTTCAGTTCAGTCACTCAGTCATGTCTGACTCTTTGCGACTCCATTGACTGCAGCCCGCCAGGTCTCCCTGTCCATCACCAACTCCCGGAGTTTACTCAAATTCATGTCCATTGAGTCAGTGATGCCATCTAACCATCATTTCATCCTCTGTCATCCCCTTCTCCTCCCGCCTTTATGGTCCAACACTCACATCTACACATGACTACTGGAAAAACAGCTTTGACTATATGGACCTTTGTCAGCAAAGTGATGTCTCTGCTTTTTATTATGCTATCTAAGTTTGTCATAGCTTTTCTTCCAAGGAGCAAGCGTCTCTTAATTTCATGGCTGTAGTCACCATCCAAAGTGATTTTGGAGCCCAAAAAAATAAGGTCTCTGACTGTTACCATTGTTGCCCTATCTATCTGCCATGAAGTGATGGGACCGGATGCCATGATCTTCGTTTTCTGAATTTTAAGCCAGCTTTTTCACTCTCCTCTTTCACCTTCATCAAGAGGCTCTTTAGTTCCTCTTTGTTTTTTGCCATAAGGGTGGTGTCATCTGCATATCTGAGGTTATTGATATTTCTCCTGGAAATATTGATTCCAGCTTGAGCTTCATCCAGCCCAGCATTTCACATGACATAGTCTGCATATAAGTTAAATAAGCAGGGTGACAGTATACAGCCTTGACAGCATTGTTCTTACCATTCTTTTATTATTCTTTTAATGTCTGAGGGTCAATAATTATAATGCTTCTTTTGTTTCCAGTGGAATTTGTGATTTGTATCTTCTGTCTTTTTTTTCTTGGTTAGCTTGGCAAGAGGTTTATCAGTTCATATTTTCAAACAACCAGATTTTAGTTTCATTGAATTTGCCTATTGTTTTCCTGTTTTCAATTTCATTGACTTCTACTCAAATTTTAAGTATATCTCCTCTAATTATATTTAAAGATTTCTTCTGCTTACTTTGGATTTAATTTGCTCTTTTTCTATTTCATAAGATGGAAGCTTAGGTTATTGATTCTAGATCTTTCTTTAATAGTATATGTTTCATTGCTATAAATTTCCCTCTATGTACTGCTTTTGCTGTATCCCATAACTTTTTTTTGTTTGTTTTGGCTATGCCACAAGTGTGGAATTTTAATCCCCTGACCAGGGATTGAACCTGGGTCCCTAGCAGTGAAAGCATGGAGTCCTAACTATTGGACTGCCAGGGAATTCCCTGTATCCCACAAATTTTGATATATGATACTTAAATTTTCATTTAGTTCAAGTTATTTTAAAATATCTTTGGTGACTCCTTCTTTGACCCATGTGTTAGTGAGAGGTCTGTTTTTTGTTTTGTTTTTTGCTATGCTGGGTCTTTGTTGCTGTATGGGCTTTTCTCTAGTTGTGGCGAGTGGGGGCTACTCTCTAATTGCATTGCACAGGCTTTTCATTGTGGTGGCTTCTCTTTCTTCAGAGCACGGGCTCTAGGGTGCAGGGGTTTCAGTAGTTACTGCAGCATGTGGGCTCAGTAGTTGTGGCTCCTGGGCCCTAGAGCATATGCTCAATAGTTGTGGCAAACGGGCTTGGTTGCTCCATAGCACATGGTATCCTCCCGGACAAGGGATTGAACCTGTATCTCCTGTATTGGCAGGATTCTTTACCATTGAGCTATCAGGGAAGCCCCTGTTTCATGTATTTTAATGCTTGTGGTTAGGACATGTGCATTCAGAATTGTTATGTCTTCCTAGAGAATTGGTCCCTTTTAAAATTATGTAATGTTCACCTTTTTAAAAAAATTAATTATTTTTAATTGGAGGCTAATTACTTTACAATATTTTAGTGGTTTTTGCCATACATTGACATGAATCACCCATGAGTGTACATGTGTCTCCCATCCTGAACCCTCCCCCACCTTAATGTCCACATTTATCACTGATCATTTTCTTTGTTCTGAAATCTGCTTTATCTGAAATTAAAACAACTATTCCAGCTTTCTTTTTAAATTTTTTATTTTATTTTAATTGGAGGATAATTACTTTACAATATTGTGATGGTTTCTGCCATACATCAATATGATCAGCCATAGATAGACATATGTCCTCTCCCTCTTAACCTCCCTCCCATCTCCCTCCCCATCCTACCCTTCTAGGTTGTCCCAGAGCACAGCTCTGGGTTCCCTGCCTTTCTGGCTTTCTTCTGATTAGTGTTAGTATGACATATCTTTCTCTATCTGTTTATTTTTAACCTATATATGTCTTTATATCTAAAGTGGGTTTCTTGTAGACAAGATCTAGTTTGGTCTTATTTTTTTTATCTACTCTATATCATCTTTTAATTGATATATTTAGATCATTCACATTAAAGTGATGATTGATATAGCTGGATTAACATTTACCTTATTTGTATCTGTATTTGCTGCCCTTGTTTTTTGTTCACCTTTTTGTCTTTCACTCTTTTTCTGCCTATTCTGGTTTTAATTGAGCATTTTATGTGATTTCAGTTCCTGACCTCTCTTAGTATATTGATTATTCTTCTTCTAAAATTAATAGTCGTTACATTTAAAACTAGTCTTACATTCATTTTCAAATAACACTATATCACTTTATGGGTAATTACGTACCTTATATCAAAGTCTTCCCCATTTCTTCTTGTCCCTTTCTAACATTGCTATCATCGCTTATCCATCATCTATAACCCTCTGGTATGTTGTTTCTGTTTTATTTTGAACAAATTGTGACCTGCAATCAATTAAGAATAAGAAAAAAAATATTTTATATTGTTATTGCTCAGTTGCTAAGTCGTGTCCTACTCTTTGCAACCCCATGAACTCTAGCACTTCAGGCTTCTCTGTCCATCACTATCTCCCTGAGTTTGCTCAAGCTCATTTCCATTGAGTCAGTGATGCCATCCAACCATCTGATTCTCTGTCGCCCCCTTCTCCTTTTGCCTTCAATTTTCCCCAGCATCAGGTTCTTTTCCAGTGAGTCAGCTCTTTGCATCAGATGGCCAAAGCATTGGAGCTTTGGCTTCAGCATCAGTCCTTCCAATGAACATTCAGGGTTGATTTCCTTTAGGATAGATTGGTTTGATCTCCTCACTGTCCAAGGAACTCTTAAGAGTCTTCTCCAGCACCACAGTTCAAAAGCATCAATTCTTGGCATTCAGCGTTCTTTATGGTCCAACTCTCACATCCACACATGACTACTGGAAAAAAACATAGCTTTGACTATGTGGACCTTTGTCAGCAAAGTGATGGCTCTGCTTTTTAATACACTGTCTAGGTCTGTCATAGTTTTTCTTCCAAGGAGCAAGAATTAATTTCATGGCTGCAGTCACTGTCCAAAGTGATTTTTGGAGCCCAAGAAGAAGGAATCTGACATTTTCCACATTTTCCCATCTATTTGCCTTGAAGTGATGGGACCAGATGCCATGATCTTAGTTTTTTGAATGTTGAGTTTTAAGCCAGCTTTTTCACTCTCTTCTTTCACATTCATCAAGAGGCTCTTTAGTTCCTCTCTTCACTTTCTGCTGTTAAAGTGGTATCATCTGCATCTCTGAGGTTGTTGATATTTCTCCTGGCAATCTAGATTCTAGCTTGTGATTCATCCAGCTCAGCATTTCACATGATGTACTCTGCACATAAGTTAAATAAGCAGGGTGACAATATACAGCCTTGATATACTCCTTTCCCAATTTTGAACTAGTTCATTGTTCCATGTCCGTTCTCACTGTTGCTTCTTGTCCTGTATACAGGTTTCTCAGGAGGCAGATAAGGTGGTCTAGTACTCCCATCTCTTTAAGAATACTCCACAGTTTGTTGTGATCCACATAGTCAAAGGCTTTAGCATAGTCAATGAAGCAGAAGTAGATGTTTTTCTGGAATTTCCTTGCTTTTTCTATGATATAGCATATGTTGGAAATTTGATCTCTGGTTCCCCTGCTTTTTCTAAATCCAGCTTGTACATCTGGAAGTTTTCAGTTCACATACTGCTAAAGCCTAGCTTGAAGGATTTTGAACATAATCTTGCTGGCATGTGAAATGAGTGCAGTTGTACAGTAATTTGAACATTCTTTGTCTTTGCCTTTTTGGGGGATTGAAATGAAAACTGACCTTTTCCAGTCCCGCGGCCACTTCTGAGTTTTCCAAATTTGCAGGCATAATGAGTGGAGCACTTTAACAGCAATATCTTTTAAGATTTGAAATAACTCAGCTGGAATTCCATCACCTCCACTAGCTTTGTTCATAGTGATGCTTCCTAAGGCCCACTTGACTTCAGACTCCAGGATGTCTGGCTCTAGATGAGCAACCACATCATCGTGCTTAACTGGGTCATTAAGAGCTTTTTTGTACAGTTCTTTTGTCTATTCTTGCCACCTCTTCTTAATCTCTTCTGCTTCTGTGAGGTCTTTGCCATTCCTATCCTTTATTGTGCCTATATTTGTATGAAAATTTCCCTTGGTATCTCCAGTTTTATTAAAGAGATCTCTAGTCTTTCCCATTCTATTGTTTTCCTCTATTTCTTTGCATTGGTCACTTAAGGCTTTCTTATCTCTCTTTGCTATTCTCTGGAACTCTGCATTCAGTTGGGAATATCTTTCCCTATCTCTTTTGCCTTTTGCTTCTCTTGCTTTCTCAGCTATTTGTAAGGCCTCATCAGACAACCACTTTGCCTTCTTGCATTTCTTTTTCTTGGGGATGGTTTTGGTCACCACCTCCTGTACAATGTTCCATACCTCCATCCATAGTTCTCCAGGCACTCTGTCTACCAGATCTAGTCCCTTGTATCTATTCATCACTTCCACTGTATAATCATAAGGGATTTGATTTAGGTTATACCTGAATGGCCTAGTGGTTTTCCCTACTTTCTTCTATTTTAGCCTGAATTTTTCAATAAGGATCTGAAGAACTGAGCCACAGCCAGCTCCAGGTCTTGTTTTTGCTAACTGTATAGAGCTTCTCCATCTTCAGCTGCAAAGAATATAATCAATCTGATTTTGGTACTGACCATCTGGTGATGCCCATGTGTAGAGTCATCTTTTGTGTTGTTGGAAGAGAGTGTTTGCTATGACCAGTGCAGTCTCTTGTCAAAACTCCATTAGGCTATGCCCTGCTTCATTTTGTACTCCAAGGCTAAACTTGCCTGTTACTCCAGGTATCTCTTGACTTCCTACTTTTGCATTCCAGTCCCCTATGATGAAAAGGACATCTTTTTTTGGTGTTAGTTCTAGGAGGTCTTGTAGATCTTTATAGAATCATTCAACTTCAGCTTCTTCAGCATTAGAGGTTGGGGCATTGACTTGGATTACTATGATGTTGAATGGTTTGCCTTGGAAATGAACTGAGATCATTCTGTCATTTTTGACATTGCAACCAAGGACTGCATTTTGGACTCTTTTGTTGACTATGAGGGCTACTCCACTCCTTCAAAGGGATTCTCACCCATGGTAGTAGATATAATGATCATCTGAATTAAATTCTCCCATTCCTGTTCATTTTAGTTCACTGATTCCTAAAATATCGATGTTCACTCTTGCCATCTCCTGTTTGACTGCATCAAATTTACCTTGATTCATGGACCTAACATTGCAGGTTCTGATGCAATATTGTTCTTCACAGCATTAGACTTTACTTTCACTGCTTTGGCTCAGCCTCTTCATTCTTTCTGTAGCTATTTCTTTGCTCTGCCCCGGTAGAATATTGGGCACCTACCAGCCTGGTGGGTTCATCTTTCAGTGTCATATCTTTTTGCCTTTTCATACTGTTCATGGGGTTCTCAAGGCAAGAATACTGAAGTGGTTTGCCATTCCCTTCTCCAGTGGACCACATTTTGTCAGGCCCTAAAGAGCAGGGACATACCCTTTAGCCACTCAACATAGCTCAATGACATGCCTGGTGCCATGGCTGTCCCACTGCTGGTCCTTGTTGAGCATTTAAACTTCACTGGCCACTGGGTGTTGGTCGATTTGTGGCTACATTATTCCTTGTCAAATGCTGTTCCTTTCATTAGATAGATCTATATTATTTTATTTCTCTCTGAAGTACTTTTTAAATATTTCCTGCAAGGCAGATCTACAGGTGATAAATTTCTTCAGTGATTGGTTTGTAATAAAGTCTTTATTTTCTCCTTCACTTTTGAACAGTAACTTTACTGGATACAGAATTCTAGGTTGATGGAGTTTTTTCTTTCAACATCTAAAGTATTCCATTCTGCTCTATTCTTGTTTGCATGATTTGATGGCTAATTTTATAATTCAACTTGGCTGTGTAACAATCTCTAAATATGTGGTCAAATACTCTTATGGATATTTCTGTGAGGGTATATTTTGGATGATATTAACATTTAAGTCAATGACTTTGAGTAAAGCAGATTGTATTCCACAATGTGTCTGAACCTCACCAATCCTTTGAAAAGACTGATCTTCCCTTAGGAAGAGTAAACTCTGCAGGAGATGGTTTCCAGACCTGAACCAAACTGAAGCATCATCTCTTCTGTTGTCTGCAGCCTGACAGCTCACTCTGAAAATTTTGGGCTTGCCAATCTCTGTAATAGAATGAACCAATTTCTTAAAATAAATACTTTTCTATTTTATACTTATTCCATTGATTCCATTTCTCTGTAATTGTCCCCAAATTCTAAGATATTTTTTTAATTCCCCCCCACCCCGACTGTTTTCTTTTCTTTGTTTTTCAGTTTGGGAGTTTCTATTTTGAAATATCTTCAAGCTCAGTGATTCTTTCCTTAGCTGTGCCCAGTTTACGGATGAGCATTCATCATTTCTGTTGTAGTGTTGGTGATTATCTAGCGTTTACTTTTTTTGTAAATTAGAACATTTATTTCCCTTTTAAAATCCATATTTGAAAAATAAACACTTCTTAGAATTTCTTTCCCTCCGAACACAATTTCAAGGTTGTTTATATTCCAGACTCAAGCAAGAGCTGAAACACAATTCCAGCATAACATTATATAATGATCACTTGGATTCTGTTTGGCTTTGGAAATACCAAGCCTGAAAACAGACTCCAGTCATCTTGCTCTCATCCTTATGTACCTGATATTTTTTCTTCAAGTGGCAGAGTGAATTGTCAGACTTACTTCATGAAATCTTCATTGAAAGTTCAATCTATCACCTGAAATAATTATCATATTGATAATAGAGGAAGTTGAAGTATCAAATTATGTTATTAATATATACTTAAAATAGGTTATTGTAGGTCTAAGACATTTTACATGGATAACTTGGGAAAAACTTATCCATGAGGAAAGAGGAAAAGAAGTGATACTGGGTCTCATTTTAAGTTTCTGTTAAAGATAGTTATATGTGCTTTCTTTCATAGCATCTTCAAATTAATGAAAGATTCTAATTTTAATTGATAGTATTGCAACAGTTTCAATAGCCACTTTGTGGCAAACAAAATTTTCTGGGAGAATTGGAGAGAAATTTTGTTTTGTTTGGATTTTCCTTTAGAAAAAGTTATATACAATTGATTTGAGTTTCATCTCTTGTATTTCCTTTTGATTCTTTCTTTGAGTTTCTATATCTCTGCTTATATTACCCATCTGTTTTTGCATGTTTTCCACTAGAGCCCTTAACATATTAATGATAATTATTTTAAATTTTGAGTCTTTATTATTCTAACATCTCTGTTATATCTGATTCTGATTCTTGTTCTGTCTCTTCAGTCTGTATCTTTATCCCTTTAAATATTGCTTGTAGTTTTTTGTTGAAAGCTGAACATGATGTACCAGTTAAAAGAAAATGAGGTAAATAGATTTGTTTGTGTGAAGTTTTGTTCATCTGCCTGGGGGTTAGTCTGTTTTTACCCATAGCTGTAGGTGTGAGAGGTTAAAATTTCCTCTAGTGTTCTTGTTTTTGTCTTCCTTGTTGTCTTTAGTTCTATGTAGAGACTTGTTAAGTAAGATCTGATATGTGTTTTTTTCAGTCGCAATCTTTTGTTTTACAGGATCCCTGAAGATGTGGTGGTAAGGTTTATGGGAAGGAGGGAAGTGTTCTTTAATCCTAAGATTACATCTGAGTCTTTAAAAAAAATTAGTTATTTATTTGACTGTGCTGGGTCACATGGGATCTTCGATCTTTGTTGTGTGTGATATTGATGCATGTATATATTACAAAATGTTTATCACAGTTATTTAACACATTTTAGTATTACATAATTACCAGTTTGTTGTTTTTATGGTGAGAACATTACAGAATATTCTCAGAAACTTTCAAGTATACAATACACTATTGTTAACTCTAGACACCATGTTGTACATTAGTTTCCTAGAACCTGTTCATCTTACACTTGAAAGTTCGTACCCCTCCCCTCTCTGGGGGACACATGTACACCCATGGATGATTCATGTCAGTGTACGGGAAAAACAGCCACAATATTGTAAAGTAATTAGCCTCCAATCAAAGTAAATAACTTAAAAAAATTTTTTGTTTAGCTGTTCTGAGGCAGCCTGTGGGATATTAGTTTCCTGACCAGGGATTGAACCTGTGCCCCATGTACTAGAAGCATGGTGTTTTAACCACTGGATGGCCTGAAAGTTGATGATTTTTAACCAACACCTCCCCTTTTCCCTTACTCCTCAGCACTTGGCAACTACTGTATTCTACTGTTTCTATGAGTTCAATGATTTTAGATTCCACCTATAAGAGAGATTATATAGCATTTGTCTTTCTCTGTTTGATGTATTTCACTTAGTATAATATTTCATTTCATTTATTAATATTTCACTTAGTATAATATCAAGTTTATCCACATTGTCACAAATGGCAGGTTTTCATTTTTTAGGCTGAAAATAAATAAATAAAAGGTGAGAGGAGAGAGAGAGGCAGCAGCTAGGTTGTTTCCATGTCTTGGCTACTGTCAATAATATTGTAATAAATATGGGAATGCAGATGGCTCTTGGAGAAACTGATTTCATCTCCTTTCAAAATATATCTAGAAGTGGGATTGATAGATTATATAGTAGTTCTATTTTTAATTTTTTACAAAGCCTCCATACTAAATATTTTCTGTAGTGGCTGCACCAGTTTACATTTCAACTAATAGTGCCCCAAAGTCCCCTTTTCTCCACATCCTCACTAGTATTTATTTCTTGTATTTTTTTGCATAATAGCTATTGTAGCAGATGTGATATTTAATTATTATGTTTTTTATTTACATTTCCCTGATGATTAATGACATTAAGCACATTTTCATGTACATGTTGGCCATTTGTATATCTTCTGTGGAAAAACATCTAGTCAAGATATCTGCCCACTAAAAAATTTTTTTAATTAGTTGTACTCACCACTTATCTATTTTGGATATTAACTACTTATCAGATATACTGTTTGCAAATATTTTCTTCCACTCTGTAGTTTGCCTTTTGATTTTGTTGATTATTTTTCTTGCTATGTAGCAGCTTTTTAGTTTGATAAATATCAACAAATATCACCCATTGATATTTGCTCTTGTTTGTGTTTTTGGTGTCATATCCAGAAAATCATTGCCAAGATCTATGTCAAGGAGATGTTGCCCTATTTTTCTTCTAGAGGTTTAATGATTTCATAGCTTACATTTAATCTCTTGGTTTACTTTGAGTTAATATATGTGAATAGTGTAAGAAAGGAGCTTGGTCTAATTTCATTCTTTTTTATGTGAATATCCAGTTTTCTCAGCACCATTTATTGAAGAGACTATATTTTCCCTATTTAGTATTCTTTGCTCCTTGTCAAAAATCAGCTGACCACATAACTGTGGGTTTATTTCTAGGTTCTTAATTCTGTTCCATTGGTCTGTATTTTAGTTTTAATGATAGTACCATAGTGTTTTGATTACCATATCTTTGTAATAGTGTTTGAAATCAGAAAACATGATGCCTCGTGTTGTTGTTTCTCTGGATTCCTTTCAGTACTCGGGGTCATTTTTGGTTCCATGTGAATTTGGAAATTGTATCTATTTCTGTGAAAAAATGTCATTGGAATTTTATTAGGGATTGCATTAAATTTATAGGTGGCTCTGGATAGTATGGACATTTTAAAGCAGCATCAACTCTTCCAATTCATGAATATGTGACGTATTTCTGTTTATTTGTGTCTGCGCCCCCCCCCCCCCCCGCTTTTTTTTTTTTTCTTTCTTCCAGCCTTCCCTGGTAGCTTGGATGGTAAAGCGTCTGTCTACAATGTGAGAGACCGGGGTTCGATCGCTGGGTTGGGAAGATCCCCTGGAGAAGGAAATAGCAACCCACTCCAGGATTCATGCCTGGAAAATCCAATGGACCGAGGAGCCTGGTGGGCTACAGTCCATGAGGTCGCAAAGAATCGGACACGACTGAGTGACTTCTCTTCACTTCCCTTTTTCAGTTTCTTTCATCAGTGTCATATAACTTTTATTGTATAACTCATGTACTTCTTTGGTTAAATTTATTTTTAAGTATTTTGTTGTTTTTGATCCTATTTTAAATGGGATTTTTTTTCATATAGTTTGTTAGTGTAAAGAAATGCAACCCATTTTTTAATATTGTTTTTGAATGCTGAAACTACTGAATTCATTGATTAGTTCTAACAATTTTTGAGTGGAGTCTTTAGGATTTTTTAAATATATAAGACCATGTCATCTACAATTTTACTTTTTTTCCAAATTGGATGCCTTTTGTTTCTTTTTCTTGCCTAATTTGTCTAGCTGGACTCTAGTACTATGTTGAATAGAAGTGGCAAGGGTGGGCGCCCTTGTCTTGTTCCTCATATTAGAAGGAAAGTTTTCACCCTTTAACCACTGAATATGATGTTACTTATTGGCTTGTTATATGTGACCTTAATTATTTTGAAGTATGTTCCTTCTATACTTAATTTGTTGAGAGTTTTTATCATGAAAAGATAATGAATTTTTTTCAAAAACTTTTCCTGCTTCTATTGAGATGATCATATTATTATTGTCTTTCATTCATTTTGTATGGAATATCACATTTATCAATTTGCATAAGATGAACCATCTTTGCATCCCAGGAGTAAATCTCATTTGATTTTTTTTTTTTTTTTGGCTGTGCTACATGGCCCATGGGAATCTTACTTAGTTTCCTGACCAGGGACTGAACATGCGCCCTGAGCAGTGAAAGCACAGAGTTTTAATCACTGAATGGCCAGGAAATTTCCCTACTTGGTCCTTCTTTTTTTTTTTTTCTTGTTACTTGGTCCTTTTAATGTACTGTTGAATTTTATTTGTTAGTATTTTGTTGGGAGATTTTGCATCTGTATTCATCAGGGATATTTGTCTGTAGTTTTTTCTTTTTTTTTTTTTTAGTCTGTAGCTTTCTTGAAGTATCCTTATCTGGCTTTGATATTAGGGTAATGTTGGTCTTGTAAAATGAACTTGAGATTGTTTCCTTCTCTCCAAATTTATGAAGACTTTGAGAAGAATTTGTATTAATTCTTCTGTAACTGTTTTGTAGAATTCACCTATGAAGCCGTCTGGTCCTGGGGTTTTGCTTGTTGGGAAGGATTTTACTGAATTCAGTGTCCTTATTTTTTGTTGCTCTGTTCAGATTTTTATTTCTTCATGATTCACAGTTGATAGAGAATATATTTATTTCCTCTAGGTTTTCCAATTTGTTGCATATAATTGGATATAGTAATCTCTTATAATCCTTTTTATCTTTGTGGGTATCTGTTGTAATGTCTCCTCTTTCGTGTATAATTTTATTTATTTTAACTCTTTTTTCTTTGTAAGTCTAGCTAAAGTTTTATCAATTTCATTTAATCTTAAAAATCTTTTAAGTTTTCTTGATCTTCTCTTTGTTTTTCTCTTCTCTATTTCATTTATTTCTGCTCTGATCTTTGTTATCTCCTTCCTTCTACTAACACTGAGCCTAGTTTGTTCTTATTTTTCTAGTTTTTTTTTGAGGTGTAAATTTTAGTTGTTATGTGAGAGCATTCATTTTTAAATTAATGTATAGTAAACTTTACTCTTAGAACTCCTGCTGCATCCGGTAATTTTTATATGTTGTGTTTCTATTTTCACTTATTTCACTTATTTCTATTTTCACTATTTCACTTATTTTTTATTTCATCTTTGACCCATTCATTGCTCTGGAGTATATTGTTTAATTTCTACATATTTGTGATTTTTCTAGCTTTTCTCCTGTTATTGAATTCTAATTTCATGCCATTGTGATCAGAAAAGATACTTGGTATAATTTCAATCTTAAAATTTGCTAAGACTTGTTTTGTGACTTAACACCTGATCTATCCTGGAGAATGTTCCAGGTGTGCTTTGAAGAATGTATATTCTACTGCCATTGAATGAAATAGTCTATATATTTCTGTTAGGTCCATTTGATCTAAAGCATAGCTCAATGTTTCTGTCTGGATGATCTATTAACTGTAGAAACTTGTGTATTAAAGTCTTCTATTGTTGATTAGGTGCTTCCCAGGTGGTACAGTGGTAAAGAATCCACCTGCCAATGCAGGAGACATGGGAGATGTGGATTCAATTCCTGGGTCGGGAAGATCCCCTGGAGGAGGAAATGGCAACCCACTTCAGTATTCTTGTCTGGAAATTTTCATGGACAGAGTATCCTGGTGGGCTATAGTCCATGCAGTTGCACAGTCGACTAACAACTGAGCACACATAAAATTGGAAAAAATTGGAAATTATTATTGTTGATTACTCCTTTCATATCTGTTATTATTTGCCTAATATAATTAGGTAGTCTGATGTTGGGTATGTATATATTTACAACTTGTATATCCTCTTGAATTCATTCCTTTATCATTATACAATAACCTTCTTTGTCTCTTGTTACAGTATTTGACTTAAGGTATTTTGTTCAATATGAGTATAGCTACCCCTGCTCTCTTCTGGTTTCCATTATCATGAATATCTTCTTTGAGCCTATGTGTATTTTTGAAGCTAGAGTGAGTGCCTTGTAGGTCGCATATATTCAAGGTCTTTTTTAAAAAAATCCAGTTAGCCACTCTGCCTTTTGGTTGGAGATTTTAATCCACTTTTATTTAAAATAATTTTTGGTAGGTAAGGAGTTATTATTGCCATATTGTTAATTGTTTCCCAGCCATATTGTAGTTCTTTGTTCTTTTCTTCCTTTGTTGCTATCATTGTTTGTGAATTGATGGTTTTCCGTATTAGTGGTATACAGTTGAACAACACAGTGGTTAGTGGTGACAACACCCCATGCAGTCAAAAATCCACATGTAACTTATGATTGGCCTTCTGTATATGCAGTTCCACCATATCTATGGTTCCTCTGTATCTTCAGTTCCATATCCTAGGATTTTGTCAATTGCAGATTGTGTAGTACTGTAGTATTTACTTTAGAAAAAAAAATCTGTGAATAAATGGACCTGCACAGTTCAAATCTGTGTTGTTCAAGTGTCAATTGTACTCTCATTACATTTTCTTTATATTTTCTGTATCTACTATAGATTTTTGTTTTTTGTAGTTATCCTGTGGCTTACTTGAAACATAGATACAACTTATTTTAAGCTGATAACAACTTAAATTTGATCACATGCAAAAGTGTTTTACTCTGCTCCATGTATTTTATATTTTTGATGTCATGATTTACATATTTTTATATTGTTTGTCCATTAGGAAATTATTGTAGCTATATCTATTTTGGAATGCAAAAGTAAGAAGTCAGGAGATACTTGGAGTAACAGCCAAATTTTGCCTTGGAGTACAAAGTGAAGCAGAGCAAAAGCTAACAGAGTTTTGCCAAGACAATGCACTGGTCATAGCAAACACCCTTTTCCAACAACAGAAGAGACGACTGTATACGTGGACATCACTAAATGGTCAATACTGAAATCAGATTGATTATATTCTTTGCAGCCAAAGATGGAGATGCTCTATACAATCAGTAAAAACAAGACCTGGAGCTGACTATGGCTCAGATCAACAACTTCTTATTGCAAAATTTAGGCTTAAACTGAAGAAAGTGGAGAAAAACCACTAGGTCATTCAGATATGCCTAAAGCAAATCCTTTATGATTATACAGTGGAAGTGACAAGTAAATTCAAGGGATTAGATCCGGTAGACAGAGTACCTGAAGAACTATGGATGGAAGTTCATAACATTGTACAAGAGGCAGTGACCAAAACCATCCCAAAGGAAAAGAAATGCAAGAAGGCAAAGTGGTTGTCTGAGGAGGCTTTATAAACAGCTGAGGAAAGAAGAGAAGAGTAAGGGAGAAAGGAAAGATATTCCCAACTGAATGCAGAGTTCCAGAGAATAACAAGGAGAGATAAGAAGGCCTTCTTCAATGAACATTGCAAAGAAATAGAGGAAAACAATAGAATGGGAAAGACTAGAGATCTCCTCAAGAAAATTGGAGATATCAAGGGAACATTTGTGCAAGGATAGGCATGATAAAGGACAGAAATGGTAAGGACCTAACGGAGGCAGAAGATATTAAGAAGAGGTGGCAAGAGTACACAGAACTATACAAGAAAGGTCTTAATGACTAGGATAATCAGAGTGATGTGGTCACTCACCTAGAGCCAGGCATCCTGGAGTGTGAAGTCAAGTGGGCCTTAGGAAGCATTATTACCAACAAAACTATTGGAGATGATGGAATTCCAGTTGAGCTATCTCAAATCCTAAAAGATGATGCTGTTAAAATGCTACACTCAATATGTCAGCAAATCTGTCCAGTAGACATGTACAGATATGAGTGTTAGACTGTAAAGAAGGCTGAGCACAGAAGAATTGATGCTTTCGAATTGTGGTGCTGGAGAAAATGCTTAAGAGTCCCTTGGACAGCAAGGCGATCAAACCAGTCTATCCTAAAGGAAATAAAACTTGAATATTCATTGGAAGGGCTCATGCTGATTTTGAAGCTCCAGTACTTTCTTTGGCTGCAAGATGTGAGGAGCCAGCTCATTGGAAAAGACCCTGATACTTGGAAAGACTGAAGGTAAAACAAGAAGTGGGTGCCAGAGGATGAAGTGGTTAGATAGCATCGCTGACTCAATGACATGAACTTGAGCAAACTCCAGGAGATAGTGAAGGACAGGGAAGCCTGGTGTGCTGCAGTCCATGGGGTTGCAAAGTCAGGCACGACTTAGTGCTCAACAACAACAATACATCACTAGCAAAAAAAAAAAACAAAAAACCATAAAGTGAGAAACACACGTTAAAATGATGTATAACATAACCACATTCATTTACGAATGTATTCCAATATCAAATGGCAGAGTTCAACAATGGAAAACTGCTGTTACTTCTGAACCAACAAAATATCTACAAAGATGATCATGTTATCTCATTTTCTAACATATAACTCAGACAGAAATTCTGTTTAATAAATAACATAAATCCAACCTTTATCAAAATTGGGAGAAAACATGCTGTAATTAGAAATAATGTAATCAGAAAGAATGTGGAATGACCTTTAGTAGTGAATATCAGTTTACTCAACATCAGGGAACTCAAAGCAAAACAAAACAAAAAGACATCAGAGAACTCATACTGGTGAAAACACAATGACTGTGAGAAGATGTTTAAATTTAAGTCACTCAGTCCTTATCATACCATAGAGAATTCATATTGGTTAGAAACTTACTAATGTTAAGAATGTGAAGGCTTCCCTGGTGGTTCAGTGGCAGAATGTCCACCTGCCAATTCAGGAGATATGGGTTTGATCCCTGGTCTGGAAGGATCCCACATGCCACAGAGCAACTAAGCCCATGTGCCACAACTATCAAGACTGTGCTCTAGAGTCTGGGATCTGCAACTACTTAGCCAACTCACCACAACTACTGAAGCCCACATGCCCTAGAGCCTGTGCTCCACAACAAGAGAAGTCACCACAATGAGCACCCCATGCACCAAAACTAGAGAGTAGCCCCCACACACCTAGAGAAAAGCCTGCACAGCGATGAAGACCCAGCACAGCCAAAATAAATAAAATTATAAAAAGAAGAATATGAGAAAGTTGTTATTTGTGTGGATAATATAGTCAATACCAGAGAATCTATACTGATGGAAAATCTTGTGAATATAAGGAATGTAGGTAGTTTAGAACTAATTGAGTTCCTTTTGTAAACCAGAGAATTCATACTGGTGATAAACTTTATGACTATTAGTAATGTGGGGAAGCCTTTCTTATGTGCATACAAATTACTTAACATTGGTAATTTATACTGATGAGAAACCAATGAATGTAAGAAATATGGAAGAATATTTAGATTTATTGCAGTCTTTACCATGTATTAGAGAATTCATACTGGTGAGATGCTTTATGAATATTAGAAATGTGATAAGGCCTTCATTGTGTGTGGACAATTTGTCCACATTAGAATATTCATACAGGTGAAAAACAATAGGAATATAAAGAATGTGGGAAGGTCTACAGACTTGATTGCATTCTTTCCTCAAGGTGGAGAATTCATACTGGTGATAAATTTTATGAATGTAAGGAGTGAAGGAAAGCCTTTATGTGTGGACAAGTTACTCAACATCAGAGAATTCATACAGGTGAGAAATCACAGGAATATAAAAGAAGGACTTTAGACTGAATTGAGTTCACTCTTTAAGTCAGAGAATTCATACTGATGATAATCTGTATGAATGTAAGAAATGAGAGAACGTCATTATTGTGTCTGTACAAGTGACTTAATATGAGAGAATTCATACTGGTGAGATACCTGATTAATATAAGAAATGTGTAAAACTGTTGCTGGGAATATAAACTGATACAGCCACTATGGAAGACAGTAGGGAGATTCCTTAAAAAACTAGGAATAAAACTACCATATAACCCCAAAATCCCATTATTGGGCATATACTCTGAGAAAACCATAATGAAAAAGATACATGTACCCCAATGTTCATTGCAGCACTAATTACAATAGCTAAGACACGGAATCAACCTAAATGTCCATACAATGGAATATTACTCAGCCATAAAACAGAATGCATTTTGAGTCAGTGCTAATGAGGTGGATGAACCTAGAGCCTATTATACAGAGTGAAGTAAGTCAGAGATAGAAAAACAAATATCATATATTAATGCATATATATAGAATCTAGAAAGATGGTACTGATGAACTTATTTGCAGGGCAGCAGTGGAGACACAGACATACAGAACAAACTTATGGACATGGGGAGGGGAGGAGAGGGTGGGACAAATTGAGATAGTATCATGGAAACATATACCCTACTGTTTGTAAAATAGACAGCCAGTGGGAATTCGCTGTATGACTCAGGGAACTCAAAACGAGGCTCTGTGACAACCTAGAGGTGTGGAATGGGGTGGGAGGTGGGAGGAAGGCTCAGGAGGGAGGGGATATGTGTATACCTATAGCTGATACATGCTATGGCAGAAACCAACACAATATTGTAAAGCAATTATCCCTCAATTAAAAATAAATTGTTTTTAAAGTGTGCCAAGACAACCCACAGAATGGGAAAAAATATTTGCAAACAGCTGACTGGCAGGTGATTAATCTCCAAAATTTACAAACAGCTCATGCAGCTCAATACCAAAAAACCAAACAACCCAATAAAAAAATGGGCAGAAAATCTAAATAGACATTTCTCCAGAGAAGACATACAGATGACCAAGACATGAAAAGATGCTCAGCATCAGTAATTATTAGAGAGAGGCAAACCAAAATTATAATCAGATATCACCTCACAAAAGTCAGAATGGCCATTATTAAAAAGCCTACAAACAATAAATTCTAGAGAAGGTGTGGAGAAAAGGGGACTCTCCTTCACTGTTGGTGGGAATGTAAATTGGTAGAGCTACTATGGAGAACAGTATGGAGGTTCCTCAAAAAACTAAAAATAGACCTAGCATATGATCCAGCAATCCCATTCCTGGGCATATACCTGGAGAAAAACGTGTTTCAAAAGCATACATACATCCCAACATTCATTTTAGCACTGTTTACAATAACCAAGACATGGAAACAACCTAAACGTTCATCGACAGATTGGTGGATAAAGAAGATATGGTACATACAATGGAATAGTTAAAATGAAAGTTGCTCAGTAATGTCCAACTCTTTGCAATTTCATGGAATTCTCCAGGCCAGAAAACTGGAGTGGGTAGCCTTTCCCTTCTCCAGGGGATCTTCCCCACCCGGGATCAAACCCAAGTCACCCGCATTGCAGGCAGATCCTTTACCAGCTGAGCCACAAGAGAAGTCCCAGAATAGTGGAGTGGGTAGCCTATCCCTTCTCCAGTGGATCTTCCCGATCCAGGAATTGAACCAGGGTCTCCTGCACTGCAGGCAGATTCTTTACCAGCTGAACTATCAGGGAAGCCCCCAATGGAATATTACTCAGCCATAAAAAGAGTAAAATAATTCCATTTACAGCAATATGGATGGACCTGCAGATTTTCATACTAAGTTAGTCAGACACAGAAAGACAAATGTAATATGACATTGCTTATATGCTGAATCTTAAAAAAAAATGATACGAATGAACTTATTTGCAAAACAAAGACTCATAGACTTAGAAAACAAATTTATGGTTACCAAAAGGGAAAGGTGTGGGGAGGGGAGGGATAAATTGGGAGTTTGGAATTGACATATACACTCTACTATATTTAAAATAGGTATGCTAAAAAATAAAAATAGGTAAGCAATAAGGATCTACTGTATAGCGCAGAGAACTCTACTCAATATTCTGTAATAACTTAAATGGGAAAATAATTTGAAAAAGAATATAAGTATATACACACAACATTGGAAGTCAACTATACTCCAATATAGCATACAAATTTTAAAAAACGTGGAAAGATATTTAGACTTAACTCAGTCCTTACTGTATGTTAGAGAACTCATACTGCTGAGAAGCTTTATGACTATAAATACTTAATAGAGTCTTTACTGTGCATGAACAACTTACTTAATACCAGTTTATTAATATTGGCTGAAAAATTCTCTGCATGTAATCAAAATGGGAAAACTATTAGCATGTATCAATAGGTTCCTTGATAATATTCATATTGGCAAGAAGCTCTTTGAGTGTAAGGAATGTGTGAAAGCTTTTAGATATAATTCAATCCTTAATACATGTTGGTGAATTTATACTGGTATGAATTATTATGAATATATGGAATATGAGAAAGTTTTTAATCAAAGAAGACATCCTGATATACAAAAGAGAATTTATAATAATGAAAATTCTATAAATATAAAATACGTGGCAAAGCCCAAAATAGTGGCTATCAGATTACTCAATTTCAGTGAATTCATACCAGGGAGAGACTCTATGGATGCATGGTATGTGGGAAGACCTTTATTCATGTTAGAAATCTTAGTTTTCATCAAGTAATTCATTCTGGTAAAAATAAATTTTAGGAACTTAGGAAGAACTTTAGGCAACATTTACATCTTTCTCAGTTTGGGAGAATTCATAATAAAATTTAATTAACAAAGAAAGCCTTCACTTTTTATACTTCTGTTTGTAGATAATCAGAATATCTATCCCAGAAACAAAATGGGTAGTGTAGAAACTCTGTATGCTAATTTACGTTCATATATCTTTTACTGGTGAAGTTTTACCAGGTATAATTTGGAATTATAATAGTTACTTTGGAGAAATTTTGATATAGACTAGAATGTTCATTTTGAGGCACAAAGGAAATAATATTTCTACTTCCCAGTGGAATGCTTTATTTAATTTCTGTGAGGACTCTTCCACCTTGAAACTGGACTTTAAAATTGCCTGACAAAATAATTGCTTAAAGCAAATTAAAATCATGAGAAAGTTAGAAATGCCTTATTTGTAGATCCACAAAAGCCCATTACGTTCCCCTCCATATCTTTTCTACTTTTCCCTTACCCATCTTCCACTTCCAGGACCTTGTTCAATTTTCATTGATTCCTTACTTTTACTCCTCCTCCTTTTCCTCAACTGACAAAACCCTCATTAATGCATCTTAAATTTTATGTTCTCACTTGGGAAAGACTTCAACATGTAGCCATGTTTGGATTTCTGTGCCATTGTTTGGACTTCCCATGGCCCAAAATAAAAAAGAATAACGTTTATTAAGATGATCATGTGGTTTTGTCTTTTATTGATTTAGAGTATTGCACTAATAGATTTTCAGATGATGAAACATCCTTGCATTACTGGGATAAATCACCATTAGTCATGATGCTTTATCTTCTCAAAATTTTGCTGGATTCAATGTACTAGTATTTTGTTGAGTATTTTTGTCTATATTCATAAGATATATGAGTAGGTTTTTAAAATTTTTTTATTTGTTTATTTGGCTGCACTGGATCTTAGTTGCAGCTTGTGGGATCTTTGATCTTTGTTGTGGCAGGTGAAATCTTTGGTTGCTACATGCAAACTCTTAGTTGTGACATGTGGCATCTAGTTCCATGACCACAGGTCAAACCCAGGCCCCCTGCATTGGGAGCGCAGAGCCTTATTAGTCACTGGACCACCAGGGAAGTCTCTATGTGTTCTTTTTTTTCTTATAATATCTTGTCTGCTTTTACTATCAGTGGCCTCACAGAATGAGTTGAGAAATATTCCTTCTTTTCCTATTCTTTGGCAGGTGTGATGTAAAACCTCTATTAAATGACTATTTGGTCCTGGGATTTTCCTTGTGGGAAATTTTTTTTTTTTTATGACTAACTCAATCTCTCAGAGAAGGCAATGGCACCCCACTCTTGCCTGGGAAATCCCATGGATGGAGGAGCCTGGTAGGCTGCAGTCCATAGGGTTGCTAAGAGTCAGACAGGACTGAGTGACTTCCCTTTCACTTTTCACTTTCATGCTTTGGAGAAGGAAATGGCAACCCACTCCAGTGTTCTTGCCTGGAGAATCCCAGGGATGGAGGAGCCTGGTGGGCTTCTGTCTATGGGCTCGCACAGGTCAGACACAAATGAAGCGACTTAGCAGCAGCAGCAACTCAATCTCTTCACTTGTTATAGGTCTATTCAGATTTTTATATTTTTTCTATAATCAATTTTGGTAGTTTGTGTCTTTCTAGGAATTTTTCCATTTCATCTACATTATCTAATTTGTTGTTCCACACTTGTTCACAATATAACCTTATCATATATGATTCTTATTTCTACAAGGTCAGTAGTCATGTTCTTTCTCTCATTTCCAATTCTAGTAATTTTATTCCTTTTCTTTTTGTCAGTGTAGCTAAAGTTTGTCAATCTTACTGATCTTTTTAAAGAACTATCTTTTAGTTTTATTGATATTTTATTTTTTCTTTACTTTAGTTCATCAATATCTATTATGTCTTTTTTTTTTTTTTTCCTTTTTGCAACCCCATGGACTGTAGCCTGCCAGGCTCCTCTGTCCATGGGATTCTCCAGGCAAGAATACTGGAGTGGGTTGCCATTTCCTTCTCCAGGTATTATGTCTTACTATTTATGTCCTTCTGGTTGATTTAGGTTTAGTTTGCTCTTCTTTTTTTCCCTTCAGTGTCTTAAGGTAGAAGTTTAATTTATTAATTTAAGATCATTCTTTTTGAACTTACAGTTGTAAATTTCCCTCTAAGCACTTGTCTCCATTATTGTTTGGTATGTTGTGCTGTATTTTTATTTACCTCAAACTATTATTTTTTTTGATGTTTCTTCCTTTGATGATTGGTCATTTAGTAATATATTATTTAATTTTTACATATTTTTTATTTCCCCAATTTTTTTCTGGTATTAATTTCTAATTTCCATTAAAGGGGAACATCCTTTAGTGAGTTATCTTTTTAAATTTATTGAGACTTGGTTTATGTCTTGGTTAAGGTCTATCCTGGAGACTGTTTCATTGAGTACATTGTACTCGAGTACATTTGAGTACATTGAGTGTATATTTTACTGATGGAGTTTTCTGTAGAAGTCTGTTGTATCTAGTTTCTAGTATCTAGTTTCTACAGACAGTTGTTCAAGTCTTCTGTTTCCTTGTTGATCTTACGCATGGTTATTTCATACAGGATTGATAGTGGAGTATTGAAATCTCTGTTGTGGAATTATAATGTGTCTTAGTGTTGGTTTCTTTTTCTTTTTCTTTTTACAAAAGATAAGAGTTACTTTTACTTAATTAGCTCATTCTCTGACCTCCATGATGGCAATTTAAATAAACATGGAATCACTATCCATATTTTCCTGTGTTAATTTTCCAACTATTTTCAGTGTTCATTTTTGTCTCAGAGAAATTCACAGAATATACCTCAAACTTTACAATTTTTTAAAAACTGAGTACAGTTAGCTCCGTGATGCTTCATTTCTAATAACTTGTTAACAATGATTACAATTCACAAATTTTTTAAAAACTGAAATAATAATTACATGGTTATTTTTACAAAGTGGCAGACTAAAATCCAACAAAAGAATACACTATAATTAAATTTAATGATGGGCACATTTATAGACAAATAATGATTATGGTTTTAATTACAGGTGGTGCCTATTTTATCCAAGTGCAATCCGTCCAAAAAAAAGGGTTTAAGATACACTCTTCATTCAAGCACAAACTTCATTCAGTGGAAAATAAAAGAAAATCAGCCAGTAAATTTCACCACCACCAAATTAAATTAAGGAGACAAAATCAGAAAGAAATAGAATATCCACATTCATGAAAAGCTGTGATCATAAAACAATCATAAGAAAGTCAAAAGAGATTTTTGTGTTTGTCAGTAAACCTCAAAAATTATTCCAAGTCACATTAAAGGGTGTAAATACTCAGTAAGGCATATATGTCAAAACTTTTCTTCAGGTGGAGAAGTGAGCAAGTTGGGAAAAAGAGACGTTCTCTCTATGTCTTTATCTTGTATGAAATAAAAAACACAGCACTGTTTCCGCCACAGAAAGAGATAAAGGGAGATAGGAAGGACAAATTAAATCAGAAATCTAGTTTCGTAGCAACGTTCACAGTAGTAATTTCATAGTGAGGTTCATGAGATTCCTAACCCCTAAGAAACTTTTTTTCTTATAAGGAAGTTAATCTATGTTCCTCACAAGTAATTATTCTAAGAATGGGACTATCACATGCATTCATATGATCATAGTTCATAGGCACCAAATCTCAGCAACTTGTAGCTGAGGGGAAAAAATGCCATGTTTAAACACTGAACTATGCCAATGAGTGAGCCATAATTACAATCCATTCTCTATTAAGTCTCAATAAAATATTTTTCTTTAAAATTAAACCACTTATTAAGATCTGTTCCATAACAAGGAGAGCCAGAATACTAGAAAATTTAAATATATATATATATATATACATATATAAATATATATATATATTAGCTCTCTTAGCACATGAGGACAAAAGGCATTTTCATGGGAAAGTGAAACCTGTATTTGGCAACTGTATACTGTTCTCTAATCATTTGGCATTCTTGCTGAAAGTGACTTGCTCTTATCTTTTCCCTACATTAGATTTGGGGTACTGATAGCTTCCACAGCTAAAGACTTACTGCTACTGCTAACTGCTGCTAAGTCGCTTCAGTCGTGTCCGACCCTGTCCGACCCCATAGACGACAGTCCACCAGGCTCCCCTGTCCCTGGGATTCTCCAGGCAAGAATACTGGAGTGGGTTGCCATTTCCTTCTCCTGTTGGTTTCTTTAGATTTATTTTACTTGGAGTTCCTTGAGTTTATTGGATTTGTAGATACATGTGTGCACTTTGCTCAGTCATGTCCGACTCCTTGCGACCCCATGAACTGTAGCCAGTCAGGCTCCTCTGTCCATGGAATTTTTCAGGCAAGAATACTGGAACGGGCTGCCATTTCCTACTCCACAGGATCTTCCTGGTCCGGGGATGGAAACCATATCTCTTGCATCTCTTGCATTGGCAGCCACCTGGGAAGGCCAGTATATTTTTAAAATAATCTTTCTACTCATTTCTCCTTCTCCTCTCACTCTTGGGCTCCAATAATGTATATATTCTAATTATTGGTGTCCCATGAGTCCCTTAGGGCTCCAATTACTTTTCTTCAATCTTTTTTCTTTCAGTTCCTCAAACATTTCCATTGTCCTACCTTCCAAGTTTGCTGATTCTTTATTCTGTCTACTAGTTTTGGCTGTTGAACTACTCTGGCGAATTTTTCGCTTCAGTTGTATTTTTCAGCTTTTTTAAAAAAGTATCTTTGGTTGTGTTGGGTCTTCACTGCTGCATGGGCTTTTCTCCAGTTGCGACAAGTGGGGGCTCCTCTCCAGCTGTAGTGTGTGGGTTTCTCAGTGTGTTGGCTTCTCCTGTTGTGGAGCACCTGCTCTAGGATGTTCAGACTTCAGTAGTCGTGGCTCCCAGGCTCTAGAGCACAGGCTCAAGAGTTGTGGCACATGGGTTAAGCCACTCCACAGCATGTGGGATCTTCCCAAATCAGAGATCCAGTATGTGTTTCCTATATTGGCAGGAAGATTCTTTACTGGTGAGCCACCAGAGAAGTCCTCAGGTTTGTTTTTTATACCATTTTCCTATTGAAGAGTATCTTATTTTTCCCCCAGTGTTTTGGATACTGTAAACAATGTTTATAATGCTATTAACATTTATCTAGAGGTTTTTTGTGTGAATGTAAGTTATTACTTCTTTGGGATAAGTGCCCAGGAGTGCAATTTTAAGTCTATCTATTCCAAAAGAATAGGCCAATCTATTTTCCAGAATGACTGTTGTATTTTATATTCTCAGAAGCCACTTATGAATGATCTAGTTTTCTTCATTCTTGCTAACACTTGATATTTTAACATTTTAGCCATTCTGGCAGGTATATAATGATATCTCATTATAGTTTTAATTCACATTTACCCAAATGCTACTGATATTGAAAATATTTTCATGTGTTTCTTTGACATCTGTATATCTTTTTTGGTGAAATGTTTCTTCATGTCTTTTGTCAAGGTTCTAATTGGGCTATTCAGTTTTTTACTGTTGAATTTTGTTTTTTCATTATACATTCTAGATATGAGTTCTTTGCCAGTTTTATGCACTTGCAGACAATTTCTCCAAAATTTTAGCTTTTATTCCCAAACCCTAAATATGATATTTCACAGGGTGAACTTTCTTAAATTTTGATGAAGTCCAATTTATCAATTTTTTCCTTTTACAGACTATGTTTTTGCTATCAAGTCTAAGAACTCTTTCCCTATGCTTAGATCTTAAACATTTTCTCCTATTTTTGGTAAAAGTTTTAGAGTTTTATGTTTTATTTTTATGCTAATGATCCATTTTGAATTGATTTTAATATAAGATGTGATACTTAGGTGTGTCTTTTTGTTTATTTTTTGTTTTTCCTAACAAAGTCCAATTGCCATAACAGTATTTTCTAGAAAAGCTGTCTTTTTTGCATTTAATTGCTTTTGCACCTTTGACAAATTCAGTTAGTTCAGGACATTTGAGTGGGTCTATTTTTGGCTTATTTTTGTTCCATAGATTGATCTACCTGTCTGTTTATGTACCAATAATACAGACTTGATTTCCACAGCTGTATAGTAACTCCTAAAATAGGATACACTGGTTCCTTCTAAATTTTACTGTTTTAAAAAATTGCTTGAGGTGTTATAGTTCCTTTACCATTCCATATAATCTTGTCTATGTCTATAGAAAATCTTGTTGAGGTTTTGGTAGAAATTGTGCTAAATCCATATGTTAATTCAGGAAAAAGTGACATCTCCCCATAGCATATTGAGTCATCCAATTCATGAACACAGTAGAAATCCCCACTTATTTAGATATTCTTCCATTTCTTTTATCAGTGTTTTGTTGTTTTCAGAATATGGTATACATTTACACCTAAGTATCTTTTTTGAGCTAACATAGGTAGTATTGTATTTTAAATTTAATTTTGGTATGTATATTTTCAATGTTAGTATATGGAAATATATTCATTTTTGTATGTTTGTTTTCTGTGACATTGCTGAACTGACTTCTCTAGGAGGTTTTTAAAAATTCCTTGAGGTTTTAATGTATACAGTTGTGTTATCTGTAATTAGGGGCAGCTTTGTTTTTCTCATCCATATGCCTCTTATTTCCTTTTCTTGCTTTATTGCACAGAGTAGAACTTCCTGCACTATGCTAAAAAGAGTAGCGAGACCAGACATTTGGCTTTGTTTCCAGTCAGAGATTGAGGCATTCAGTTCTTCACAATTAAGTGTTTTCTGGAATCAATATTGCCAGGAGAAATACCAGTAACCTCATATATGCAGATGATACCACCTTTATGGCAGAAAGTAAAGAGGAATTAAAGAGCCTCTTCATGAAAGTGAAAGAGGAGAGTGAAAAGCTGACTTAAAATTCAACATTTAAAAAATGAAGATCATGGCATCCAGTCCCATTACTTCATGGCAAATAGAAGGGGAAGCAATGGAAACTGTGACAGACTTTCTTTTCTTGGGCTCCAAAATCACTTTGGATGATGACTGCAGCCATGAAATTAAAAGACACTTGTTCCTTGGAAGAAAAGCCGTAACAAATCTAGACTGCATATTAAAAAGCAGAGACATTACTTTGCCGACAAAGGTCCATCTTGTCAAAGCTATGGTTTTTGCAGTAGTCATGTATGGATGTGAGAGTTGGACCATAAAGAAAGCTGAGGGCCAAAGAATTGATGCTTTTCAACTGTGGTGCTGGAGAAGACTCCTGAGGGTCCCTTGGACTGCAAGGAGATCAAACCAATCAATCCTAAAGGAAATCAGTCCTGAATATTCATTGGAAGGACTGATGCTGAAGCTGAAGCTCCAATACTTTGGTCCCCTGATACAAAGAGCTGGCTCATTGATAAAGACCCTGATGTTGGAAAAGATTGAAGACAGGAGGAGAAGGGGACGATGGAGGATGAGATAGTTGGATGGCATCACCGACTTGATGGACATGAGTTTGAGTAAGCTCCAGGAGATGGTGATGGACAGGGAAGCCTGGTGTGTGGCAGTCCACAGGGTTGCAAAGAGTCGGATATGACTGAGGGACTGAACTTTCTATAGGCTTGTCATGGATGCACTTTATCAAGTTGAGAAAGTTCTATGGTTTTTGAGGAAAAGTCAGATATAATTTTTATATTTGTTCATATATAGGTAAAGTGTATTTTCCCTCTGGCCTCTTTCAGGATTTTTTAAATTAAACTTTTTATTTTGAGATAATTGTACATTCAGATTTAGTTGTAAGTTATAATACAGAGAGATCTTGTGTACCTTTCACCTAGTTTCCCCTGATGATAACATAGAGTAAAACTGTAGTACAATAATAGAATTTTAATTTAATCTTTGATTTTCTATAATGTGAAACTGATATGCCTAGATATAGATATTTTGGCATTTATTCTGCTTAGTATTATCTGAGCTTCCTGGATCTGTGATTTGATGTCTGAAATTAATTTGGAGGAAATTCTCAGTCATTATTATTTCAAATATTTTTCTTTTCTCTCTTCTCCTAGTACTCTCATTATGTGCATGTTATACTTTAAAAATTTGGCCCACTGTCCTTTGATTTTATGTTCTGTTTTTTAAAACCTTTTTACTCTTTGCTTATTGTTTTCTGAGGAATCTATTGATACATCTTCTAGCTCAGAGATTCTTTCCTCATCCATGTCCAATTGACTAATGAAGATCAAAGTCATCATTAGTCATCAAAGTCATCTTTCATTTCTGTTACATTTTTTAAAAAATCTCTAACATTTCTTTTTGGTTCTTCCTTAGGACTTCCATCTCTCTGTTTACATTGCCCATCTCTTCTGTTCTTACATATTGTCTATTTTATCCATTGGAGTCATTAGTATATTAATCATAGTTGATTTGAATTCCCAATCTGATAATCTCAACATTCCTGTCATGTCTGGTTCTGATGTTTGCTCTGCTCTTCAAATTATGGAGTTTTTCCCCCCTTTTCGGTATACCTCATAATTTTTTGTTGATAGTTGGACATAATATAACTGGTAAAAACTTTTATAACTAGTCTAATCATAATGAGTTGGTGAGGTGTGGGGAGAAGGGAATCATTCTATAGTCCTATGATTAGGTCTCAGCCTTTTAGTGACCTTATGCTTCTGCACTATGAACTTCACAAGTGTTTCTCATTCCCTCCACCACAGGTCAGACAGGATAGCTAGAATGCCCCGGAATTGGGTGTTTTTCTTCTCTCTTATGGAAGGTTAGATTTTTAGTATATGTGCTGCCGAAGAGTTAGAGTCTGCTGGAATTGGGTATTTCCATTCCTTCAGGTCAGTTAGGCTCTGATAATAAACAATAAATAATTAAACTTCCATTAATTAGTTTCCCCTGAGGGAAAACCTCATTAAGAAGCAAAGAGTACTCTGGGTATTTCACAATGGTTCCTTTTCCCCTCCCACTGCCAGAAACATGAGGGGATTTTTTTCCTGATATTTACTGTAGGAATCTGGTCATGCTCTGGGAGATAAATTTCAAAACATTTTTGCCCTCCTCCACCTCAAACTGCTTCCCCCTAGATTTTTCAACTCTGAGACTCTAACACATTGAGCCTCCAGCAATTTATGCATTACAATTCAAATACTCCTGCTCCAGCTCTGATTCCCATAGTGGCTATTGCTCTTGGGTCTCTGTGTCAGTAATCTCTGACTTTCTGTATTTCCCTATTTCTTTTATTTTGGGGGCAGTGGTTTGCCCTGTGTCCTTCCTTCTCTTACATATCCAAAAGAGATTGTTGACTTTTTTTCAGTCTGCTCAGTTTTTGTTGTTAGAATGCAGTGGTGATTTCAAAGCCTCTTACATTCAGAACTAGAAACTGGAAGTCCTTGATAGTGTCTTTTGATGGAAAAATTATTTTTCAACTTTTTTGGAGTCTAATTTGTCTATTTCTTATTTTGTTGCTTGTAGCACATACAGGGAATCATCACCAAACTGAAAGTCATGAAGCTTTTGCCATGTATTCAGCTAAGTATTTTACAGTTTTAAGTCTTACATTTAGGTCATGGATCTATTTGAGTTAATTTTTGTATGTGGTGTTCAGTAAGGGTATAACTCATGAGGATATCCTGTTTTCCCAGGTGGTGCTAGTGCTAAAGAACCCACCTGCCAATGCAGGAGACATAAGAGATGTGGGTTTGATCCCTGGGTCAGGAAGATCCCCTGGAGGAGGACATGGCAACCCACTCCAGTCGTCTTGCCTGGAGAATTCCATGGACAGAGGAGCCTGCTGGGCTACAGTCCATAGGGTCACAAAGAATCAGACGTAACTGAAGCAACTTAGCATATCCTGTTTTCCCAGCACCATTTGTTAAAAAGACTATTTTTCCTCCCCTTGAATGGTCTTAGCACTTTTGTTGAAAATTGTTTGACCATATATGTAAGAATTTCTTTCTGGGTTCTTTTTTTCTACCCCATTGGTCTATGCATCTGTATTTATGACAGTAACACAGTTTTGATTACTGTAGCTTTGTATTAAGTTTTGAAATCAAGATGTGTGAGTCTTCTGGCTTTGTTCTTTTTCAGGATTGTTTTGGCTATTTATGGTCCCTTGAGATTCTGTATGTTTCCATATGCATGCCTGCTAAGTCGCTTCAGTTGTGTCCAACTCTTTACAATGCTATGTACTGCAGCCCACCAGGCTCCTCTGTCCATGGGATTCTCCAGGCAAGAAGACTGGAGTGTGTTGCTACGCCCTCCTCAGGGGAATCTTCCTGACCCAGGGATGGAACCTGTGTCTCCTACATCTCCTGCATTGGCAGGCAGGTTCTTTACTACTAGTGCCACGTGGGAAGCCTATGTTCCCATACGCTGCTAAGTTGCTTCAGTCATGTCTGACTCTTTGTGACCCTATGGACTATAGTTCACCGGGCTCCTCTGTCCATGGGGATTCTCCAGGCAAGAAGACTGGAGTGGGTTGCTGTGCCCTCTTCCAGGGGATCTTGCCGACCCAGGAATCGAATCCGAGTCTTCTGTATTGCAGGCAGATTTTTTACCACTGAGTCACCAAGGAAGCTCATGTTTCCATGTACTAATTACCAAAAACTAAAGAAGGAAACTCCATTTTGTCACCACCAGAGAGAAGACAAAAACTGTAAAGAGATAATTTATCTCAAACATGAAGCTTTAAAAAAGCAAGATCTCAAAGTAAAGTGAGAGTGACAGGAAAGGCGTAGTGCTTTTTCAATGCTATTTTCAAGGAGAGGTGACCAGGGACGCCAGTGCCTGCTGCTCTCACTTCTACTCCTTACAGCCTGAGGGACAGGCAGTGGCCAGATTCGTTCTCCGTTCCTGAGGAAGCCAAACACAGCACCTTTGTGGGTCGCATCGCCCAGGACCTGGAGCTGGAGCTGGGGAGCTGGTGCCTTGCCTGTTCTGGGTTGCATCCAAAGGCCACAGGGAACGTCTGAAGATGAATCTGTAGAATGGCATTTTGTTTGTGAATCCTCGGATCCATTGGGAGAAGCTGTGTGAACAGAAGGCGAAATGTAATATCCACCTGGAGATAATCGTGGATAGGCCGCCTCAGGTTTTCCATGTGGATGTGGAGATGCATGTTTTAATAAAAATCCTCTGGTCTTTGGAGCAAGAGAAACAGGTTAATTTATTTCTGAATCTAGACTGCTGGATTCGCGTTTCCCGATAGAGGGCGCTGCTATCACAGACATTGGTACCAATGCTATTCTAACCCTCAGCTCCAGGGTTTATTTCTCTTTGGGTGTACAGGCACGTGGTGAACTAAGTCACTTTAACCTGAATTGAAGTCTTTGAATAAGAAGAAACACCAGAACTTCGTTTATTATTGACAGCCACTGGGACGGGAGCAAACCAGAACTAGAAGGTACAGTTCAGCTGCTGATCACAGTGCTCGACGCTCCATTGTTTGCCCAGGACGTGTACACAGTGTACTTATTAGAGACTATAGCAAATGGAACATTAGTGATCACATTAAACACCTGTGACGCTGATGAAGGTATAAATGGTGAAACTGCCTTTTCCTTTGGCAATGATATCCCTCCTGACATAAAAAGAAACAAAAAGCTTCAAAATTGATTCCAGCTCAGGGGAAATTAGGCTAATTGGTAGACTGAATATGAAGAAATGAAACCCTACAAAATTCAGGTAAAAGCAGTTGATAAAGGAGATCCTCCAATATCAAATGACTGCAAGGTTTTAGTGAGTGCTGGATGTAAATGATAATACTCTTTACCAGTCAGAGGGGACCCTCCACTCTGCACTGTCATTGCCTTCATCTCCTTGTCCAACTGTGACTGCGGTGTCAATGGGTAGGTGACCTGCACCCTGAGGCCTCATATCCCCTTCAAGCTGGTGTCCACCTATGAGAATTCATTGGTGCTGGACAGCACCCTGGACTGTGAAAGCGTGTCAAAATATGTGGTGGTGGTGACTGTAAGGTGCTCACCTTCCCTGTCAACCACGGCCAGCGTGTTCGTGGAGGCGGCCAATGTGAACTGCAACATGCCTGTGCTGCTGCCTCCCAAGCTGGATGACTGGGCCATGCGGTGAGCCAGCTGGTGGCAGGGTAGGTGGGTGCCAGCCACATGGTGGCGAAGGTGCACACAGTGGAAGCGGACTGGGCTACAACACATGGCTGTCTTAAGGACTTGGGGCTACCACGCGTGGCTGTCACACGAGCTGTAGCTAATGGTGGGTGGCGAGCACAGCTGTACACTGGTGAGATCCGCACGACGCACACCCTGGACAAGGCGGACGCACTGCGCCTGCTGCTGCTGGTGAAAGATGAAGGTAAGCCAGGCTGATGGCCACCGCTACCATGCTAGAGGACAGCAGCTGGGCGCCCAAGGCCGCTGTGTGGGTTTCGACAGGCATCGCTGGAGCGGAAATGGTGTTGGTGGATGTGAACATTTACCTGATCATTGCCGTCTGCGCGGTGTCCAGCCTGTTGATGTCATGCTGCTGCTGTACACGGCGCTGTGCTGCTCTGTGCTGCCCAGCGAGGGTGCATCTGGTCCACGAAGCCCGAGCTGATGTGCTCTGTCATGGTGGGGAGCTGGTCTTACTCTCAGCAGACGCAGCAGGGGGTGGGTGCTCTGGGGAGGGCCGCCCAACACTGACCTCATAGCTTTCAGCTCCGTCTTTGTTCAGATCTGAACACGTTGGGAGGAAAGGAACATCCAGAAACATCCGGATCTTTCTGGCAATGTAAATTCAACTCCCAAGCTTTAGGTTTAGTTTTTTAAATTTTTAACTTATCTAACCATCTTTTCAAATGTCACTTTAAAAACTGTATTCCAAGTGTTCTGACTAAAGTCAGAACAAATCTTACCATTTATTGTAGATCTTTATTCTATTACATATGGCTGCATCTTGAATGGAACTTGGAATCAAAGAACAAGCACATATAGGGACAAATCATCTTCCTTGGTTTAAATAGCAGGATACTTTTGAAAGAAATACTGAAATATTAAGTAGATTTGAGCATATTTAACATAGGATCTTAATGTAGTAAAATACAGTGACATTTTCAAGTTTATATCTCACAATGAAACGTCAAGCTCTGGACAAAAAATTATAGGCAAATTTTTAGAAACCATCTACCTTTCCTTAACATTTTAAGTTTCAAAGTGGGCATTTTAAGCAAAAGTAATTTAAAATATATTTTTAGAGTGATATTTTAATTTTTATATTAAAATATACAGTTATTTTTTGGTTGCCATTATGGTCACTATCCTGATGTCAATGACTTTGAGTTCTGGTTCTAGAAAGCTTGATGTGGAAAGAATTTGTTATTATAAGATCATTGACTAGGAAACACTTACTGAGCACCTTCCATTTACTCACAAATGTTCTAAGACACTTTATTTTTACTTCTCTCAACCTTTCCAATAACTTTGTGAAGTGCATACTTCTTTCTGCTGTAAACTCAAACAGTTGATTACTGATCATTATGTGAGGATTTAGCAATATACTGAAGAGTATGTTTGATTAGTTTTGCAAAACCAGCTGAAACATATTTGTTAAAACTATTATACTTGCTAGTCACTAAGTCAAGAGCATAATGTTAAATTTTATTTCCTATGTTTAATTCTGAAGTTACACAAGCATTAAATGAAATATTTTTGTCTGCAAACATTCAAATAAACATACAGAAAACATCCTATGAAAGTCCCCTTATAGAAGCATTCTATAAGAAGTTAGTAAAATTTAGTAGTTAAGTTTCTAGATATTTGAACTGATATAGAGCTGTTGCTTAGAGTGTTTCAAAAAACAGGTGGTGAGCATGTTTCTGCAACTTTTCAAATATTAATTATCACCCCCCCAGGCTTCTGGCAAAAATCAGCAAAATAATAATAATAATTTTAAAGTCATATTGCCAAGTTTCCAGCTCCTTTAAATATAAGGTAAACTTTGCAAGATTATAAAGTTGAGAAAGATAAATTGAGTCACAAAAGAATTTCTCTTCCCTAATTCACACTACTTATGTGCCCATGTCCAGGCTTAGGAATTTCTCTAGGGACACTCAATATATTTACTGATGGATCCATTCCACAAGCACAGACAGAAAGCCTACTGCATACTAAGTCCTGCTGTAGAAACTAGGGACCTAGCAAGAGTAAAACAAGATAAGTAAGGTCCCTGGCTTCAAGGTGATCACACTGTAACCTATTTAAAATCACAATTGTGTTATGAAAAGACTTGGATTCGGGGTAATATTGCCTTTTCAGTTTTCTTTGTCTAAACAGATTGTCTTATAAAGGAGAATCTCATTCTATTAATAACTTTTTAAAAATAGTCAATATAATGCTGACTGCTATTAGCTGTAGTTAATATTCTTGTGCCGTTCGGAATCTTTGTGACAGCTTTCAATAGTTTTGTCTTCCTTTATAAGATTTCTTCCATGAAATGTATTCCTTCCTTTCTTCTTCATTAAGATGACCCAGTTGCCTTATTTTTCTACTTTTCCACCATTCTTTGCTATCATTAATGTGTTATATAGATTTACGGGAAAATTTATTTTTTGGCACATATTTCATGGTATGTTTACAATTCAAATTAGTCATTCATTTGGGAAATTTATTAACTTAAAATGGCCATATCTTCAAAAGGTAAAGTTAGATATGCTGAGATCTTATCAGATATGGTGGGCTATAGTTCATAGAGTTGCAAAGAGTTGGACACAGCTGAAGCAACTTAGCACACATGCAATTTAATTAGTTTTGGTTAATATTAATTATCCATTAAAGCTGGCAAAAAAATAATAAAGCTGGCAGCTTCACACCTTTGTCATCCATCTGAAAAAACTAGACAGAGATCATTGTGCTGTTAATACTTTTTATTCTCCTTTTCCTATGAAGGCTCCAAAAATCATCCCAGTGGAAACAAAACCTATCACTGCTTTCAGTAAAATATTGGTAAAACTTACCTTATTATCATTTGATTATTCAATTTCAGTAATGAATTTCAATTTTATAACTATGATTTTAGGAACTGTAATTTTACTTTCATGTTATCTTGGTATGATTATAACAATGTAATTTAATTTGTAAGGGAATACTACAAATTAGCATTGTCTAAAATATAAGGAATAATACCCAAGAAGACTATTTCTTGATATGTTCCTTCTTTTTCAGAAAACTTCTTTTCTAAGATTAGAACTGTGATTCTATTTTCTAGTATTTGTTGTTCAGTTACTAAGTCGTGTCTGACTCTGCGATCCCATGAACTGCAGCATGCCAGGTTTCTCTGTCCTTCACTATCTGAGTTTGCTCAAACTCACGTCCATTGACATACCATTCACCTGACATGTCCAAACTCATGACTATTGAGTCAGTGATGCCATACATCTCATCCTCTGTTGCCCCTTCTCCTCTTGCCCTCATTTTTCCCCAGCATCAGGGTCTTTTCCAATGAGTCAGCTCTTTGCATCAGGTGGCCAAAGTATTGGAGCTTCAGCATCAATCTTTCCAGTGAATATTCAGAACTGATTTCCTCTAGGATTGACTGGTTGGATATCCTTGCAGTCCAAAAGACTCTCAAGAGTCTTCTCCAGCACCACAGTTCAAAAGCATCAATTTTTTTGTGCTCAGCCTTCTTTATGGTCCAACTCTCAAATCCATACATGACTACTGGAAAAACCACAGCTTTTACTACATGGACCTTTGTTGGCAAAGTGATGTCTCTGCTTTTTAATAAGCTGTCTAGATTTGTCATAGCTATTCTTCCAAGGAGCAAGTGTCTTTTAATTTCATGGCTGCAGTCATCATCCACATTAATTTTGGAGCCCAGGAAAATGAAATCCGACACTGTTTCCACATTTTCCCCATCTATTTGCCATGAAGTGATGGAACCGGATGCCATAATCTTAGTTTTTTTAATGTTGAGTTTTAAGCCAGCATTTTCACTCTCTTCTTTCACCTTCGTCAGAGGTTCTTTTGTTCCTCTTCACTTCCTGCCATTGAAGTGGTATCATCTGCATATCTGAGGTTGTTGATGTTTCTTCTGGCAATCTTGATTCCAGCTTGTGATTCATTCAGCTTACTGTTATTTTCTAGTATGTGCTGTGCTGTGCTTAGTCATGTCCGACTCTTTGCGACCCCATGGGTTGTAGCCTGCCAGGCTCCTCTGTCCATGGAGATTCTCCAGGCAAGAATACTGGAGTGAGTTGCCATGCCCTCTTGCAGGAGATCTTCCCAACCCAGGGATCAAGCCCAGGTCTCCCTCATTGTAGACAAATTCTTTACCATCCAAACCATCAGGGAAGTCCATGAATACTGGAATGGGTCACCTATCCCTTTCCAGGGGATCTTCCCAACCCAAGAATCAAACCAGGGTCTCCTGCATTGCAGGAGGATTCTTTACCTACCAGGGAAGCCCATTTTCTAGTATAACAATAAATAATTAGAGAAGTTAGGCGTCACTTCAAGTACCTTTGAGACCTATGGTCAGGCAAGAATACAAATAGATGAGAATGAGAAACAGTTGTTTATTTTGGTAGCCACTGTCAGTATTCCTGTTCTTCTCCTTTTGGGAACACTGGAGGATTTCATTTCCTTGCTACCTTGAGCTTTGATTTTCTTTGCTCAAATACATGTGAATGATATATATCACTTCCAATCAGAAACAGATAATTGCCAGTGAAAGATTGCCTTCTGCTGTCTTTTCCTGTTGTAGCATTTACGGAAGTACAGGTTGTTGCTGAGATGCCATTGATCAAAATATTCTGGGATGCTGAGCCAACATGTGGAGAAAAGCTGTCCTAGACAGTCTCCCTAAACCACAGAGGACTTTGTCAGAGATAAAATTGTGTTTATTTAAAATGGAGATAGTCAATATACAGCAACATGGTCATTGGGGTTCCACTGCCATTAAGCTAATGTGAACAGAACACATTTTACAAGAAGAGCATTACAACAGGTAGTCTATACAACTGATAGGAGAACATTATTACTGACCCTTTCACTAAAGTATCTGACCATTAAGTAGATTAGATAACTTGGATTTCATGAAAAAATTATTGTGTAGTGATTTCTTTTTATATAAAAATCAGGAGAAGAAAAATAATAAACTGAATTTAAAATGTCTTAGGCACCTCTTTTTTTTTCTTGCCTATCATCCACTTCCCTTTCTTGTTTTCTTCCTTCTGGGGCTTTGTTGTAGTTTTGTGAAAGACTTGAATGAGCATTTTTGAAGAATGAATGCTCAGAGACATAAAATCATAGGGAGTTGACAGTTTGCTTTGGTAAGTGCAAAGGGTATTCTTTTAGCAATGGATACTATATTGGTTTTGTAGTGCTTCTGTATGTAACAAATTACCACAACCCTGGGGGCTTGAAACAACACAACAGAAATGTATACTCTCACAGTTCTAGAGGCCAGAAGTCCAACAAGGTGTTGACAGGGCCATGTTCCTTCTGCAGACTGTAGGGGGAGAACTCTTCCCGGCCTCTTCCAGGTTGTGGTGGCTCCAGCCATTCTGTGGCTCGTGGCAGTGTAACTCCAGTTTCTGTCTCAATGTTCACAGTCCCTTCTTTCACATGCCTCTGCGCACTTTTTCCTGTCTCTTATAAGGATATTTGTCATTGGATTTGTGACCCACCCAAATCTAGGATAATGCTAAGATTAGGGTTATCTTAATTATGTCTGTAAAGATCTCTATTCCAAATAAAGACACATTTTAAGGTTCCGAGTGGATATATCCTTTGGGAGCTACTATTCCAAACACTACAGATACAAAGAAATGTCAAGCTTATTGGCTGAGCTTGGCCAAGTATTGGAGCTTCAGCTCAGCATCAGTCCTTCCAGTGAATATTCAGGGTTGATTTCCTTTAGAACTGACTGATTTAATCTCCTTACTGTCCAAGGGACTGTTAAGAGTTTTCTTCAGAACCACAGTTTGAAAGCATCAGTTCTTCAGCATTCAGCCTTCTTTGTGGTTGTGACCTCCTTATAGTAACTGAAGATAACTTTTATGCGTTTTGAACACTAACTTACCCTCAATTCACTTTGTTTTATCCCTATGTTATCTTTGTCATATTTTCATATCATTTGTGTATGAACGGGACAGCTAAGAATTATTAAAGTAATATATTCTCAACACTAAAGAGAGATCAATTGTACTGTTCTTGAATAAAAATCCAAATGTAGTAGGAAAAGAGATATTCTTAATTAAGAATACATTATCCAGATGAGGAAAATGAATTATTAATTTACAAACATCTGTGAACAGTCCAGAAAGCAAAATTAAATCACAAAAGCAAAAATGAAATCTATAAATATATTTTTGATTTATAAAATAGAAACTAAAATATCCTTTGATTTCTATGTGCTTTACTTGAAGAAACAGAAAAAATTTTCTGTTATATCCAAAAGAACTGAAAGCAGGGTCTCAGAGATATTTTCATGGTGGTGGTGGTTTAGTCGCTAAGTTGTGTCCGACTCTTGTGATCCCATGGACAGAGGAGCCTGGCAGGCTACAGTCCATGGCATTCTCCAGGCAAGAATACTGGAGTGGGTTGCCATTTCCTTCTCCAGGGGATCTTCCCAATCAAGGAACTGAACCCCGGATCTCCTGCATTGTAGGCAGCTTCTTTACCAACTGAGCTACAAGGGAAGCCCATATTTTCATACCCATGCTTATAACAGCACTATTCTCAATAGCTAAGAGGTGGAAGCAACCCAGATATCCATGGATAGATGGATGAATGAATAAACAAAATGTGGTATACAAAAAACATCAGAATATTATTTGGCCTTATAAGTAAGGAAATTTATCACATGCTACAACATGGGTGAACCTTGAGGATATGCTAAAGTCAAATAATCCAGTCACAGAACAACTGTGAGATTTCACTTATGTAGATACCTAGAGTAGTCAAATTTGTAGAAACAGAAAGTAGAATGGTGGTGAGAGGGGTACAGTGTGGTGGAAAAGGGGAGTTGTTTTCTCATGGGTATAGAGATTCATGTTTGCAAGATCAAAGTTCTCAAGATATTTCACAACAATGTGACTATAACAAACTAAACTGTATACTTAAAAGTGGATGAAATGGTAAATTTTGTTATATATTTTTAACACAGTAAAAGGGGGAAATGATATATTGCAGTTTAAGATAGGTATTTTTCCTAAATGAAAGCTATAAGTAAACTTAGCCTGGACAATTGCTAAAATTTAAATCTACAGAATCAAGAGTAGAGCCTAGATTTTGGCCACATGATGTCGCTGTCTTACCACAGTATATTTCTAAGAAGAAAAATACCCAGAACCCTATTGTAATTCCAGCGAGGAGGAGAACAATAAGAGAAGCAGCAGGACTTGAACAGAGATTAGAGGACAACATTTAAAATTTTGCACAACACTATATTCTAATTTGACCAACTCACTGAGAACTGGTGATGGTGTCTTCTAAGAGAAGGGACGTGGAGGTCTGGCATCTGTTTCTGCTGCTTCTGCTCTTAGCTGTAGGCGAGGCCGGGAGCCGCCAGGTCCGCTACTCAGTCCCTGAGGAGGCCAAACACGGCACCTTCGTGGGCCGCATCACGCAGGACCTGGGACTGGAGCTGGCGGAGCTGGTGCCGCGCCTGTTCCGGGTGGCATCCAAAGGCCGCAGGGACCTTCTGGAGGTAAATCTGCAGAATGGCATTTTGTTCGTGAATTCTCGGATCGACCGGGAGGAGCTGTGCGGGCGGAGCGCGGAGTGCAGCATCCATCTGGAGGTGATCGTGGACCGGCCGCTGCAGGTGTTCCATGTGGAGGTGGAGGTGAAGGACATTAACGACAACCCGCCAGCATTTCCAGTGGCGGTAAAGACTATCCGTTTTCCCGAATCGAGACTGCTTGACTCACGGTTTCCTCTAGAGGGGGCATTTGATGCAGATACCGGAGTAAATGCTCTTCTCACCTACAAGCTCAGCTCCAGTGAGTTTTTCTTTCTAGATATACAGACAAATGATGAACTAAGTCAGTCTTTGTCTCTTGTGCTGAGGAAATCTCTGGACAGAGAGGAAACTGCTGAAATTAATTTGTTATTAGTGGCTACTGATGGGGGCAAACCTGAGCTCACGGGCACCGTTCAGTTGCTTATTAAGGTATTAGATGTGAATGACAACGAGCCTATTTTTGATCAATCAGTTTACAAAATACAGCTGTTAGAGAACGTGGCAAACGGAACCTTGGTGATTAAATTAAATTCTTCTGATGCAGATGAAGGATCAAACAGTGAGATTGTGTATTCATTTAGTAGTGATGTGTTCCCCAATATAAAGACCAAGTTCAATATAGATCCCAGCTCAGGGGAAATCAGAACTACGGGACAATTAGATTATGAAGACGTGAAATTCTATGAGATTCAAGTTATTGCGTATGACAACGGGACTCCGTCAATGTCTGGGCACTGTAAAATTTCAGTAAAAATTGTGGACATAAATGATAACTCACCAGAAGTCTCAATCATGTCTCTTTCACTTCCCATTCGAGAGGATGCTCCACTGGGCACTGTCATTGCTCTCATCACGGTGGCCGACCGTGACAATGGTGCCAATGGACAGGTGACCTGCACCCTGATCCCCCAAGACCTCTTCAAACTGGTGTCCACCTTTAAGAATTACTATTCACTCGTGTTGGACAGCGTCTTGGATCGCGAGAGCGTGGCGAACTATGAGGTGGTGGTGACTGCAAGGGACGGGGGCTCGCCTTCGCTGTCGACCATGGCCAGCGTGTCCGTGGAGGTGGCCGACGTGAACGACAACGCGCCCGCGTTCCCGCAGCCCGAGTACACGGTGTTCGTCAAGGAGAACAACCCGCCCGGCTGCCACATCTTCACCGTGTCGGCGCGAGACGCGGACGCACAGGAGAACGCGCTGGTGTCCTACTCGCTGGTGGAGCGGCGGGTGGGCGAGCGCGCGCTGTCGAGCTACGTGTCAGTGCACGCGGAGAGCGGCAAGGTGTACGCGCTGCAGCCGCTGGACCACGAGGAGCTGGAGCTGCTGCAGTTCCAGGTGAGCGCGCGCGACGCGGGCGTGCCGCCGCTGGGCAGCAACGTGACGCTGCAGGTGTTCGTGCTGGACGAGAACGACAACGCGCCTGCGCTGCTGCCGCCCGGGCCAGGCGGAGGACCCAGCGCGGTGAGCCAGGTGGTGTCGAGGTCCGTGGACGCGGGCCACGTGGTGGCGAAGGTGCGCGCGGTGGACGCGGACTCGGGCTACAACGCGTGGCTGTCGTACGAGCTGCAGCCGGCGGCGGGTGGCGCGCGCAGCCCGTTCCGCGTGGGGCTGTACACCGGCGAGATCAGCACGACGCGCGCCCTGGACGAGGCGGACGCGCCGCGCCAGCGCCTGCTGGTGCTGGTGAAGGACCACGGCGAGCCGGCGCTGACGGCCACGGCCACCGTGCTGCTGTCGCTGGAGGACAGCGGCCAGGCGCCCAAGGCCTCTTCGCGGGCGTTGTCTGGTGCAGCTGGCGCAGAGACGGCGTTAGTGGATGTGAACGTGTACCTGATCGTCGCCATCTGCGCGGTGTCCAGCCTGTTGGTGCTCACGCTGCTGCTGTACACGGCGCTGCGGTGCTCGGCGCCGCCCAGCGAGGGCGCGTGCGGGCCGGTGAAGCCCAGGCTGGTGTGCTCCAGCGCGGTGGGGAGCTGGTCTTACTCGCAGGAGAGGCGGCAGAGGGTGTGCTCTGGGGAGGGGCCGCCCAAGACCGACCTCATGGCCTTCAGTCCTAGTCTGCCTCAAGGTGCAGGCTCAGCGGACGAAAGACAACAACTCTCCGAATCTGAACAATTCGGAAAGGTGAGTCTTAATTTTTTCCCCATCATCTCTAAAATTGTTTTATTTCTTTTGTTCTCTATAATTCCATTAGTTATTTTTATTCATAGCTCTGTTTTTATTTTATGTCATTATCCTATTGTGCAATATGTGGCATGAATAGAAATCAATTTCTTTCATTGAGAATAAATTACTTAGATGATCTTTTTACATTTTGAAAATTCCATAAATTCCAAAATTATTCCAAAATAATTTTCCAAATTATTCCTTTCACCACGAATAATAGGATTAAAGGAATGAAAAAAATACTCTAGGAAAATCTGAAAACTTACTATTACCTGTAAATTATTTTTCTCATATTAAAAAATTACAATTGGGAAAAATTTAGACCATTATTATGGAATATATATTTTCAGTTTACATCATGCATCCATTCTGTCAAAATATGTTGGAAATTTCCCAAATTATTCCTTTGCTCAAGAATTTGTCTCTGTTTATGTAACAGTTAATATGCTAGTTTTTCTTTCCATGTATTTAAAAGCAGCCTGAATAAATTTTTAATGCCTGGACCTCCAAAGTGCATATCATAGATCATCACAACAGATGACATCATTTAGAAATAATTGCTAATCTTACATATGACTTTCAATAGTAAAAACAACCCGTTATTTGGGATAAAGATTTCACATTTGCAAAATTCTTCGTTTTAAGGCACAATAGAGAGTTCACCAAGAAAAGAGCTCCCTTTCAATTTTGTTTAATTTAAAAAACATTTTAAAAAGTCACATTGTGGGGTGGCCAGGTAGTGGGACTTTTTCTTCATACAAGTGGAGAATACTATATAACCCAGTCCTTATGTTAGTGGGATGTTTAGTCAGGCTTAAAGTGTATCACTGGGTTAATGTGCACAGACCTCCCACTGTGCAGATTGACCACCTTCCTCTGGCATCACACACAATGTCTGTGATAACATTTTCCAAGAGTGGCAGCAATCATATTCCTATGAAGTTGGAGTTTTCCCAAAAGGTAACATAAGGAAGGGCTTCCCAGGTGGCACTGAGAAGAGGTTGAATTTAGAGAGTTGATATACCTCAAAATGCAGGGAGTATATATTTCCTGGGAATCAGAAAAGCTCATCTGAGTCTTTATAGAGAAAAACAAATGTCTTGAACAGATGAGGAAAAAGCTCTTTCTTAGATGAGTCATCACTACTCATCACTTTCTTGAGACTTGTGTGCAGAAAGTATGAACGGTCAGATGGACTCTCTCCTACCATAAGTCTGGTAACTATATTCTATCCTAGGTAAATTGTAAGTTTTTAATATTATATCCAGGTGTGTCCATATCTCCAGAAATCACAACAGATCATTGTATAGGCTCTTACTGATTTTTACTTCATATTTACATTTTCTTGACTCAGTTGCCAAGAGATGTCTAAGTGAGAGTAGGTATTACTCACTAATACTTTATCCACATATTAGCTCAGTTTTGTAAACTCATATAGTTTCTTTATTATTACCTTCATCTCTTAATAATCATTATGGAGTCTACTCTGTTATAAATTCCCCATGGCATTCCATTTTGCAGAAAGTATACTCTTAAGTGTCATGAAATGTATAGTATTACAGTAACCTGTGAAAGATATCTTACTGATATGAAGTCCATGATATTTAAAAATTTTAATTTTGTCTCTCATTTTAAAACTAACTACTACTACCTTTAAAGATCCACCAAAGCACCTACTGGCATACTGATAATTATAATTATTTCCTAGATCCATTCTTTTCCAAAATAAGTCTTAAATGTTGACTTCTTTTTCATGAACTAGTATAGCAGAATCAATTAGAAATTATGTGTTTGATATAAACATCATTAATTTAATTTACCTCATATTTTAAAGAAAGTTAATTTAAAATATTCACTTATTTATTAAAATTTAATTGATAATTTATTCTATTCTAAATATGAATGATAAAATATGAGTAAATGGCAATGCTGGCTTGCATTCAATGCGTACATGGAAAAACCTGCTATGGGAACTAGTCTCATAATACTTAAATCACAGTTTGTTTTTGGCCACACTCCCAGCACTGGAAGCAAGGAGTCCTAACCACTGGACCAGCAGGGAATTCCCTTAAATCATGTGTTTGATTTCATTTAAAAAGAGTCTGATTATAAGCAAAATTTGGGCATACTCTTACCTCTCTAAATTCAACCTCTTCTCATGAATTTTCTCTGTTCAACTTCCAAACGCTCAGAGAATGCACACATCTTACTAACTTCATAAATACATTTAGTATAATTCATGGCCTAGTTTTACAATATGTTGACTAAGTGAGTCAGATTCTAAAACTACTTTTCTCTCTTTAATGATTAAACACCAGTTCTTTCAAGTAACAACTTTTTAACAAACTGGAATCCAAAATTCATCCAGAGTGAAGATTATTGAAAACACAATCATGTCATATTGGGAACATTTTAGGATATACCAGTAAATAGAAATGTATAAATGGTGTAGAAATTTTAAAAAATTAATATAATTTTCCCTGGTATGATGTGAATATAACAAATATCCAAATCAAACAGTGTTTTTATGCAGCAAAAGCCAAATTTACAAAATAACTGTACCGTAAAATACTGACTTTGGCTTCCCTGGTGGCCCAGTAGTAAAGAATCCGCCTGCCAATGCAGGAGATGTGGGTTTGATCCATGTGTCAGAAAGATTCTCTAGAGAAGGAAATGGTAATCCACTCCAGTGTTCTTGCCTGAGCAGTCCCATGGAAAGAGGAGCCTGATGGACTAAGTCCATAGGGTTGCAAAAGAGTCAGACACGACTTAATGACTTAACAACAACAAAAAGACTGACTTGTGAAATCTTCATATAAATAATAGTTGAGACAGCTAACAAAGATGCAGTTGTTGGATAAAGGACACAAGGATGGTTTGTAGACATTCTACAAAGGAAGAAATACAAGTGAACATATTTTATAAATTAACAAATTGCCATAATAATATAGAAGTAAATTGTGTATATATATATATACACATTTTTATCAGTCTTGTTGTTTTAATGGTTACAAATATCAAAGGCCTGATTTTTCTGTAAAATGTAGACTTTGTGATCAAGTGGTTAAAGTCATGAATCTTGAATTAGATTGAGATCCCACCCAACACCACCAAGTCAATATTATTTTTTCAGTTACTAACCTGTACATGTTTCCACTTCAATATTTGTAAAAACTGAATCATATTAATACCTACCTCAGAAGGTTGTTGTGAGAATTTAATGAGATAACCCTGTTAAAACAAATGAAATAGTACTTGTCACACAGGAAATATTTCCAATAGATGTCCACTACTGTTACAACAATAATCCCTATTTTACTGTATTTAACTATATGGAATGGACTGGCCTAATTGAAAGTCATGAGTTAGTATAAAAGTTCTAAGCATATATTTAAAAAAAATGAAGACTTTGAGGAATGGGAAGGAAATTAACAAGGAAAATATTGAGGGAAGTTCAGTGGAAGGAAGATAGATTTATTTAATGCCTACACCTTTAGCCACATGATGTCGCTGTCCACCGCAAGGTATTTCCTCACCAGAGGAGAAATACAGCATTCATTACGTAGTAAGATGCTGCTTTTCCTCACCATCTGTGAAATGCGGGCATGGAATGATTATTTATGAAATGAGGAATAAGGAACTAAAAGTATTTTCAAATTTTTGATCGTTGCAAAAGCGACCCAATACTTGGAAAACGCTTGCAATGGTACTTTCCTGGAGAGAAGGTCAGGGAGACTGCCGACTACTGCTTTCGGTAATGCTTCTCCTATTCTGGGAGGCCGGGAGAGGCCAGGTCCACTACTCGGTCTCCGAGGAGGCCAAACACGGCACCTTCGTGGGCCGCATCACGCAGGACCTGGGACTGGAGCTGGCGGAGCTGGTGCCGCGCTTGTTCCGGGTGGCGTCCAAAGACCGCGGGGATCTTCTGGAGGTAAATCTGCAGAATGGCATTTTGTTTGTGAATTCTCGGATCGACCGGGAGGAGCTGTGCGGGCGGAGCGCGGAGTGCAGCATCCACCTGGAGGTGATCGTGGACCGGCCGCTGCAGGTGTTCCATGTGGAGGTGGAGGTGAAGGACATTAACGACAACCCGCCGATTTTTCCAGTGGCAGTAAAAAATTTGTTTATTTATGAATCACGGCCGCCTGGTTCTCGGATTCCGCTAGAGGGCGCATCAGATGCAGATATCGGAGCTAATTCTTTATTGACTTACAGGCTTAACTCCAATGAATATTTTACCTTGGATGTAAAAAGAAATGATGAGGAAATTAAATCCCTTGGACTTGTGCTGAAAAACCTTTTAAATCGAGAGGACACTCCTGAGCATCACTTACTTATAACTGCAGTTGATGGTGGGAAACCAGAACTCACTGGTACTACTCAACTGAAGATCACCGTTCTAGATGTAAACGACAATGCTCCAGAGTTTGAGAGCACGATCTACAAAGTCAAATTATTTGAAAATGCACCAAATGGTACCCTAGTAGTGACTGTTAATGCCTCTGATTTGGATGAAGGAATAAATAAGGACATTGTGTATTCTTTCAATACAGACACATCAGCAGATACTCTGTCGAAATTCCACTTAGACCCTGTTAATGGATACATCATTGTAAAGGGTGACATAGATTTTGAGTTAACTAAGTTATATGAAATACAGGTAGAGGCAACAGATAAAGGAAATCCCCCAATGGCAGATCACTGCACGGTTCTAGTGGAAATTTTGGACACCAATGATAATGTTCCTGAGTTGGTTGTCAAATCACTCTCTTTACCTATATTAGAAGATGCTCCAGTAGGCACAGTCATCGCCTTGATCAGCGTGTCCGACCTCGATTCCGGTGCCAATGGGCAGGTGACCTGCACCTTGACTAATCATGTGCCCTTCAAGCTGGTGTCCACCTTTAAGAATTACTATTCACTCGTGTTGGACAGCGTCTTGGATCGCGAGAGCGTGGCGAACTATGAGGTGGTGGTGACTGCAAGGGACGGGGGCTCGCCTTCGCTGTCGACCATGGCCAGCGTGTCCGTGGAGGTGGCCGACGTGAACGACAACGCGCCCGCGTTCCCGCAGCCCGAGTACACGGTGTTCGTCAAGGAGAACAACCCGCCCGGCTGCCACATCTTCACCGTGTCGGCGCGAGACGCGGACGCACAGGAGAACGCGCTGGTGTCCTACTCGCTGGTGGAGCGGCGGGTGGGCGAGCGCGCGCTGTCGAGCTACGTGTCAGTGCACGCGGAGAGCGGCAAGGTGTACGCGCTGCAGCCGCTGGACCACGAGGAGCTGGAGCTGCTGCAGTTCCAGGTGAGCGCGCGCGACGCGGGCGTGCCGCCGCTGGGCAGCAACGTGACGCTGCAGGTGTTCGTGCTGGACGAGAACGACAACGCGCCTGCGCTGCTGCCGCCCGGGCCAGGCGGAGGACCCAGCGCGGTGAGCCAGGTGGTGTCGAGGTCCGTGGACGCGGGCCACGTGGTGGCGAAGGTGCGCGCGGTGGACGCGGACTCGGGCTACAACGCGTGGCTGTCGTACGAGCTGCAGCCGGCGGCGGGTGGCGCGCGCAGCCCGTTCCGCGTGGGGCTGTACACCGGCGAGATCAGCACGACGCGCGCCCTGGACGAGGCGGACGCGCCGCGCCAGCGCCTGCTGGTGCTGGTGAAGGACCACGGCGAGCCGGCGCTGACGGCCACGGCCACCGTGCTGCTGTCGCTGGAGGACAGCGGCCAGGCGCCCAAGGCCTCTTTGCGGGCGTTGTCTGGCGCGGCTGAAGCGGAGGCCCTTCTGGTGGATGTGAACGTGTACCTGATCGTCGCCATCTGCGCGGTGTCCAGCCTGTTGGTGCTCACGCTGCTGCTGTACACGGCGCTGCGGTGCTCGGCGCCGCCCAGCGAGGGCGCGTGCGGGCCGGTGAAGCCCAGGCTGGTGTGCTCCAGCGCGGTGGGGAGCTGGTCTTACTCGCAGGAGAGGCGGCAGAGGGTGTGCTCTGGGGAGGGGCCGCCCAAGGCCGACCTCATGGCCTTCAGTCCTAGTCTTTCATCTGGTCCCATTAGTGGAGACAGAGAAGAGCAGTTGGATGTGGAGACTGATCTTCCTGCCAAAGTGAGTAATTTTTAACAACCCTTTCAAAAATGTCTTTGTTCTTAATTCACTATTTCTGCTTCTTCGGAAGCATTTTTTACCAGTAATTAGTCTTGTTTCTGGCAGTAGACTTTTCCATGTATTGGTTTTGTGGTTAAAATATTTGAATTTCTTGTGACTAATGAATGATTTTGAACCAAATCAGCAATAAGTTGTGAGTACCATACTTGCCAGTGTTTAAAAATCGCTGGAGGATTATTATATTGATAAAAGCCTGGATAGAAAAATATATATATTTTCCATGGTACTTTGCATTGTTTACAATATTTGACTTAAATGTGGTGTACTAATACCTGCAAAATGCTTCAATAGCTACCGATACTTTTCATTTGAAATTTGGAGTAGACGTTAGTCCAAATGTCACTGACCCATGTAGTTTTTTTTTTTTTAACCTGTTGTCTCCTATAGATCCCCTTTACTCATTTATTTATTTATTTGGATTCTCATTTCTTCTTTCTACTTGAGTATGATGTTTTGATTTTGTGTTCACATTTTGCAATACTGGGTATTGTTTCTAGTTTTCCAATTGGATAAAAAAGCTAGAATAGTAAATGTATTGCTTTTAGAATTGTATCTTTTTCATCTTCACTTTCTTACTACTTTTTATTAATAAGCATTAAGAAATCAACAGGAAGTGAAATTTTAATACTCCCTTTAGTATATCATCATTTAGAAAATGTTGCTTTTGGAAGAGTATTATTAGTCTTGTTAAGAACTATTATTTTCTACCTGCACAGTGTTGGAAAAATACTGTACATCTCATTTAAAAGCCATTCCACTAGCAAAACTTATTGTCATTAATCTCTTTTACATACAGTATTAAGGATGCTAATATCCAAAAAGTTTAATGTCATTACTGGTGACCTTCCTCTGAATACCAACCCATTAATGTATGTCATATAGTAAGTACAAAGTTCCAAATAATTGGAAGTAAAATTATTTTCCATTCATACTATTCATTGATATTTGTTCAGTTCTCCTAGTAAATTGGTGAACTCCCATTGATGTTTCTTTGCCACTGGAAACCAAAGCTTAGGCATGTTAGTGACTGGAGAATGGGCAAGTATTTCTAAACCATTAGAGACAAAAATGAAGACACCAACCTTTCTCATGGGAGGGGAACGTGTTCCCATGTATTCCATTCTGATTGTATGGAATACTTTGCTACACAAGGTATGCAGTCTACAACTTCCTACTTCCTTGTTCAAGTTTCCTTGGTAAAAGCTGGTTAATACTCAATGACATTGTAGGGGAGGCTAACATATAAAATAGATAATCCTGCATTTTCCCACTTCCATTTCCACTTTCTGGCTCTGTCCTTTGTGACCCCCTGGCCATCAATTGGGACTTCCCTGGTGGCTCAGATGGTAAAGCATCTGTCTACAATGCAGGAGACCTGGGTTCAATCCCTGGGCCGGGAAGATTCCCTAGAGAAGGAAAGTATGAGCCATAGCATGTCCAACCTCAGCTCACTATTTATTTTATTAGGTATCATTTTCATCCTGTTGTAAATAATAGAGCCATCCAGAGTTCTTGTCTTCCAGGATATGGGACTTCGGTCTTCAAATTCAGTTCTCTTCAAATTCTTGACTAACATGAGTCTCAGCTAATAAGACATTTTAAAAACTTTTGAATTTTTCCCTTTAGAGATGTGTTGCTACTATACCACGTAAATACTGAATAGTTCCCAAATATCCTTTCTGTTCTTCTGCATTCCTTATCTATTTATTTAATTATTAGCAAAATAGAGTAAATGGTCAATGATTCTTTTTTACTTTGTTCCAGTGTTTAATATCAATTATTTTGCACAAATCTACAGGTTGAGTCCTGTAACTGAAACTACTTTGATTTACGTTTTAATTGAGAAAAAAAAGGATGGTGGTGAGGAGTGTGGCTTTTCCTAGAATGGGAGCCTAGGGCTATTTTCACTAGATTGATTTGATTTTTTTCTTTTTTTGGCTTCACCATGCACATGCTGGGGATCTTAGTTCTCCAACCAGGGATCCAACCCTTGCCCCTTTCAGTGGAAGTGCAGAGTCCTAATGACTGGACTGCCAGGGAAGTCCCAGATTGATGTTTTTTGTCCTAGACAACTATGGAGTATGTGGTTTATGAACAGAAGAGTCAAAGTTTGAAAATAACTACCATTATGTCCTTCTATATTGGTGTGTGTGTGTGAGAGAGAGAGAAAGAGGAGGGTATATTGTGCTGTGTTATTTGGGAATGCTTAATTGACCATCAGAACTATTAATGTCTCAAGGATCATGCTTGCCAAGAACCGGAAAGAAAACTAACCTGAAATCTATGTTTTCAATATGGCAGTTGAAATCTATCTTACATAGAGCAGTGCCTAAGGAAAATATTTCCTTTATCTCTGGAAGTTTATAGAGGTTGCTGAGACGTCATATTTTCCTAACTAGCTACATGATCACCTTAATTTAAAGCATTTTATTAAGCAATAGAAGAAAACCAAACTATTCTATTCAGTAAATATTCACTAACTACTCAATAAGTATTCTGAATATTAAAATATTATGATAAAATATTCTCTTTAAAAGTTTACATTAAAAAAATTTATACCCAAATACCTAAAAAAGAGAAATTAATGTAATAAATGGCCAATGTGATTGATCTAGATGCTATAATATAAAAGCAAGTAAAGATGCCTGCCCAGTTGACTTAATCATGAAAGTCTTCCTTGGTCAAGGAAGTTTTAAGTTGTTATATAATGGGGGAAGAGGCTTTTAGAAGAATTTGGAAATGCTGGATATTACTTAGGCAGAGAATGAAATGAGTATATTTGTTTAGCAAAAAATGTTATTGGAAGCAGGAAATTGTCCACCTTGACTAGACTATATGAGTACTCTAGGAGAAACAGAAGTTGAGGCATATTAGGTCCTGAAGAACAAGCAAGTGTTTATAAACCATGAGAGCCAAAATGAGAATATCAATGTTGTTCATGGGAGGTGAATGGGTTCCAGTGAATGAAATTATTTGGAATACTTTCCAACACAAATTGTATACTGCAATATCTTACTTTCCTGTTAAAGCTTCATTGCCCTCCACCCTTAGATTATTTAAGGAAGACTCTCAATTATTTGCTGATGGTCTTTGCTTCCTTTTTTGAGTATTTTTTGAAATTCCCTTTCAATTATCTATTTCTGAGATCAGAGTTTTCCTAGAGATGTATTCTCTGAAGTCTTCAATAACCAGAATGTAAAATCCAATGATGAATAGTATCATCATTAATAATTACCTTCCTTCACTCTCAGGAACACAAAAATGTCACAGATTTTCCTAGCCAACACTTTGCCAACTGTATAAAGTGTTATGTTAACTACAGCTGGGTCTCTGTAAATACTTAAAACTTGTATGGAAAAAGTATTTCCACTGAAGTGAAATCTGCTCCTGTGGTGAAACTAAGGATCACACTCAGTCAATCAGTAGCGCAAAATATGTACTGCAGTAGTATAAAATGTGATTCTATTCTCCAAGGGCATTAAAATCCACGGAAAGGCAGAAAGAAAAATGAAGACTTAACAGTTCTTAGTATGGATTTCCAGAATCTGTTACTTACGGTTTTGAGCCACATGATGTCGCTCTGTACCATAAAATGGATACCATAAAGCAAGAAAAAAAAGAAAGAAAGAAATCCCTCCTGTTCTTATGGTAAAGAAGCTGCATCCACCACTGAAAAAATGGAGGCTGCAATGGTATTGGACTGAACGGTCAGGAGGTAGTGCTTCGTTTGGAAACAAGACCCTCTTCATGAGAACAAAACACTGAGGACATGAGATGGAGTTTTCCTGGGGAACTGGCCAGAAATACCGGCGTCTGCTGCTCTCAATTCTGTTCCTCGCAGCCTGGAAGGCCGGGAGCGGCCAGGTCCGCTATTCTGTCCTGGAAGAGGCCAAACACGGTACCTTTGTGGGCCGAATCGCTCAGGACCTGGGGTTGGAGCTGGCGGAACTGGTGCCGCGCCTGTTTCATGTGTCATCCAAAGGCCGCGGGGACCTTCTGGAGGTTAATCTGCAGAGTGGCATTTTGTTCGTGAATTCTCGGATCGACCGGGAGGAGCTGTGCGGGCAGAGAGCAGAGTGCAGCATCCACCTGGAGGTGATCGTGGACCGGCCGCTGCAGGTGTTCCATGTGGAGGTGGAGGTGAAGGACATTAACGACAATCCTCCTGTGTTCCCAGGAACACAAAAGATTCTGTTTATGGCTGAATCCAGGCCGCTTGACTCTCGATTTCCACTAGAGGGCGCCTCTGATGCAGACATTGGCGCCAACGCTCTGCTGACTTACAGGCTGGGTCCCAGTGAATATTTCTCGTTGGAAAAACCATCCGATGAGGAGCGGGTAAAACGTCTTGGGCTGGTATTAAGGAAACCTTTAGACAGAGAAAAAGCTCCGGAGATTTTTGTAGTGCTTACCGCCTCTGATGGCGGCAAACCTGAGCTGACTGGCACTGTTCAATTACTCGTCAGAGTGCTGGACGCCAACGACAACGCCCCAACTTTCGACAGAACAATCTATGAAGTGAAATTACTAGAAAACGTTCCTAACGGAACGTTGGTAATTAAACTTAACGCCTCAGATTTAGACGAAGGCTTGAATGGGAATATTATTTATTCATTCTCAGCTGATATTTTACCCACTGTGAAATCCAAATTCTACATGGATCCAATTACTGGGGAAATTATGGTAAAGGGATATATTGATTTTGAAGAAACCAAATCCTATGAAATTCTTGTAGAGGGCATTGATAAGGGGCAGCCGCCACTTTCTGGCCATTGTACAGTTATGGTGGAAGTTGAAGACACCAATGATAATGCCCCAGTAATGGAATTCAAATTCTTGTCACTCCCAATTAGGGAAGACGCTCCACTGGGCACCGTCATCTCCTTGATAAGTGTGTCTGACCTCGACTCCAGTGTCAATGGGCAGGTGACTTGTACCCTATCGCCCCACGTCCCTTTCAGGCTGGTGTCCACCTTCAGGAACTACTATTCACTCGTTTTGGACAGCGTCTTGGATCGCGAGAAAGTGTCGGTCTATAAATTGGTGGTGACAGCTCAAGACGGGGGGTCGCCGTCCTTGTCCACCACAGCCAGCGTGTCCGTGGAGGTGGCCGACGTGAACGACAACGCGCCCGCGTTCCCGCAGCCCGAGTACACGGTGTTCGTCAAGGAGAACAACCCGCCCGGCTGCCACATCTTCACCGTGTCGGCGCGAGACGCGGACGCGCAGGAGAACGCGCTGGTGTCCTACTCGCTGGTGGAGCGGCGGGTGGGCGAGCGCGCGCTGTCGAGCTACGTGTCGGTGCACGCGGAGAGCGGCAAGGTGTACGCGCTGCAGCCGCTGGACCACGAGGAGCTGGAGCTGCTGCAGCTCCAGGTGAGCGCGCGCGACGCGGGCGTGCCGCCGCTGGGCAGCAACGTGACGCTGCAGGTGTTCGTGCTGGACGAGAACGACAACGCGCCTGCGCTGCTGCCGCCCGGGCCAGGCGGAGGACCCAGCGCGGTGAGCCAGGTGGTGGCGCGGTCGGTGGGCGCGGGCCACGTGGTGGCGAAGGTGCGCGCGGTGGACGCGGACTCGGGCTACAACGCGTGGCTGTCGTACGAGCTGCAGCCGGCGGCGGGTGGCGCGCGCAGCCCGTTCCGCGTGGGGCTGTACACCGGCGAGATCAGCACGACGCGCGCCCTGGACGAGGCGGACGCGCCGCGCCAGCGCCTGCTGGTGCTGGTGAAGGACCACGGCGAGCCGGCGCTGACGGCCACGGCCACCGTGCTGCTGTCGCTGGAGGACAGCGGCCAGGCGCCCAAGGCCTCTTCGCGGGCGTTGTCTGGCGCGGCTGAAGCGGAGGCCGTTCTGGTGGATGTGAACGTGTACCTGATCGTCGCCATCTGCGCGGTGTCCAGCCTGTTGGTGCTCACGCTGCTGCTGTACACGGCGCTGCGGTGCTCGGCGCCGCCCAGCGAGGGCGCGTGCGGGCCGGTGAAGCCCAGGCTGGTGTGCTCCAGCGCGGTGGGGAGCTGGTCTTACTCGCAGGAGAGGCGGCAGAGGGTGTGCTCTGGGGAGGGGCCGCCCAAGACCGACCTCATGGCGTTCAGCCCCAGTGTTCCGGACTCTGGGGACAGAGAGGATCAGCAGCCAGCAACTGTGCATTCTCTTTCAAAGGTTAGTTTATAAATATCCTTATTTACTCTGAAGTCTGGGTATTCTTTAATTCTATCAATTTTTTCTTAATTAAAAATTTCTCAAAACTAAATTTCTCTGAACTAAATTTGTTTACTTTTTCTTTCATCCCCTTTTAAACTAAAATCTTTTAGAGTAATAGGACAACAAGGTAATACTTGTTTTATTGTTTTTAATATTTAGTATTCAATGCATATTTATATAACTAGTGTTATAAATTTTTGATTTCTATCTTCGTCTTTATTTTCAGTTGTAATTAACTTTTAGAAAGCATTTTCTTGTTATTTGCCTATAAATCATTGAAAAGTACACAGAATACTACATCTTAATCAACTATTTGAAAGTGAAAACTGTTACCTTCACTCCAGAGGACACTCAAATGTACCTCCCAAATGTCTTTCCCCTCTTCCCCTCATATGTAGCCATAGTTTTAATTTTATAGCTGTTTAATTTTTACCTGCTTCTTGAATTTTTCTAAATGGAATTGCACAAAATGTGTTGTATGTGTGCTTGTTTCTGTGTTCTTCATATTTATCATTCAGTATTCTGTGGAATCATCCATATTGCCTTAAGTACTTGGAGTTAATTTAATTTATTATCTCTAATAGTTTTTTCTTTCTCTAGTATGTTTTATGGATAGGGTATGCGTTATTCTGTTGAGAATTTCACATTATTTCTCTTTGTATGTGTTTTACCTAATGCTGCCATCAATAATTTGTAAAGTTTTCAATGCCTATTTACAAACTTTTCTGTATTATTTAGCTAGGATGGAGATTAGTGGAACATAGGCTCTGTACTTATCTTCTCCTTTAATTGATCAGTTTAGTTGCTCAATCATGACTCTTTGTGAACCCATGGACTACAGCAAGCCAGACTTCCCTGTCCTTTACCAGCTCCCAGAGCTTGCTCAAACTGATGTCCATTGAGTTGGTGATGCCATCCAACCATCTCATCCTCTGTCTTCCCCTTCTCCTCCTGCCCTCAATCTTTCCCAGCATCAGGGTCTTTTCAAATGAGTCAGCCATTTGCATCAGGCCAAACTATTGGAGTTTCAGCTTCAGCATCAGTCCCTCCAATGAATATTCAGGACTGATTTCATTTAGATAATTGGTTTGATTGGTTTGATATCCTTGCAGTCCAGGGGACTCTCAAGAGTCTTCTCCAACACCACAGTTCAAAAGCATCAATTCTTTGGTGCTCAGCTTTCTCTATAGTCCAACTATCACATCCATACATGACTACTGGAAAAACCATAGCTTTGACTAGATGGACCTTTGTTGGCAGGGTAATGTCTTTGCTTTTTAATATGCTCTCCAGGTTGGTCATAGCTTTTCTTCCAAGGAGCAAGCATCTTTTAATTTCATGGCTGCAGTCACCATCTGCAGTGATTTTGGAGCACCCCAAAATAAAGTCTCTCACTGTTTCTATTGTTTCCCCATCTATTTGCCATGAAGTGATGGGACCAGATGCCATGATCTTTCTTAGTTTTCTGAATGTTGAGTTTTAAGCCAACTTTTTCACTCTCCTCTTTCACTTTCATCAGGAGGCTCTTGAGTTCCTCTTTGCTTTCTGCCATAAGGGTGGCGTCATCTGCGTGTCTGAGGTTATTGGTATTTCTCCTGGCAATCTTGATTCCAGCTTGTACTTCATCTAGCCTGGCATTTCACATGATGTACTCTGCATATGAGTTAAATGAGCAGGGTGACAATATACAACATTGACATACTCCTTTCCCAATTTGGAACGAGTCTGTTGTTCCATGTCCATTTCTAACTGTTGCTTCTTGACCTGCATACAGATTTCTCAGGAGGCAGGTAAGGTGGTCTGGTATTCTCATCTCCTTAAGAACTTTCCACATTTTGTTGTGACCCACACAATCAAAGGCTTTGGCATAGCCAATAAAGCAGAAATAGATGCTTTTCTGGAACTCTCTTGCTTTTTCGATGATCCAGCAGATGTTGGCAATTTGATCTCTGGTTCCTCTGCCTTTTCTATATCCAGCTTGAACATCTGGAAGTTCATGGTTCACGTACTGTTGAAGCCTGGCTTGAAGAATTTTGAGCATTACTTTGCTAGTATGGGAGATGAGTGCAATTGTATGGTAGTTTGAGCATTCTTTGGCATTGCCTTTCTTTGGGATTGGAATGGAAACTGACCTCTTCCAGTCCTGTGGCCACTGCTGAGTTTTCCAAATTTGCTGGCATATTGGGTGCAGCACTTTCACAGCATCATCTTTTAGGATTTGAAATAGCTCAACTGGAATTCCATCAGCTCCAGTAGCTTTGTTTGTAGTGATGCTTCCTAAGGCCCACTTGACTTTGCATTCCAGGATGTCTGGGTCTAGGTGAGTGATCACAGCATTGTGGTTATCTGGGTCATGAAGATCTTTTTTGTACAGTTCTTCTGTGTATTCTTGCCACCTCTTCTTAATATCTTCTGCTTCTGTTAGGTCCATACCATTTCTGTCCTTTATTGTCCCCACCTTTGTATGAGATGTTCCCTTGGTATCACTAATTGATAATGTCAGTCAATTGGTATCTTTAATTTATGTCAATTTCCCCAAATGCTTTTACCTGTTCACACTTTTGCTAGTTCTGTATGAGTTTCAGTTGCTCTTCATCATCTGGAAAGCTTGGCATTGTTAATTTACATTGTTGCCAGTTTGCTTGATGTGCTTATGTTTCCCAATTTGTAATTGAGGTTGAGCACATTTTTGTATTATTATTGGCCATTTTAATATTCCATTCTGTGCAATAACTGTTCAAATCTTCTGCCTATTTTCCTATTCTGTTATATTCTTCTACTGTTTTTAAAATTAATTTTTGGCTGTACTGGGTCTTCATTGGTGTACCTAGGGTTTCTCTAGGTTTGGTGAGGGGGGCTACTCTCTAGTTGCAGTGCATGGGCTTCTCATTGTACTGGCTTCTCTTGTTGGAGAGTACAAACCCTAGAGCACTAGGGCTTCAGTAGTTGCGGTGCATGGGCTTATTTGCTCTGTGGCATGTAGAATCTTCCCGGACCAGGGATCCAACTCACAACCCCTGCATTGGCAGGCAGACTCTCAACTCTGGACTACCAAGGAAGTTCCTTCTACTTCTTTTTGAAAAGTTTTATGTTCTGGACATGACCCCTTTCTTGATTTTCTGCATTGTTCCACACTGTGACTTGTCTTTTCATTCTTTTGTCATTTGGTGAATAGTAATTTTCATTTTAGTTAATTTATCATTTTTTTATCATTTAGTTCAATTTATCATTTTTTTTCTTCTTGATTCTATTCTCTGAAGATAATTTCTTGTGTCTTTTGTTTTCTTGTTTGCATTACATATGCAATCAATTTTAATTTTTTGTCTTTGCTGAGACCCAAGGATCAAGCTTAACTTTTGCCAAACATGTTCATCTGAGGCAAGACCATTAAAAAAAAATTTAGTTCCATAGTTGTTCCTTAAATAATCATAGTCTTTTTGCTTTTGTTTTTCTAATCAATTTGATTGTTTTTTCCATTAATGTCATGCTGTCTCTTTAATTTCAACCTAGATTTGTATATTAATTCCATAAAAACAACTTGGTGAGCTATTGATTTGGACCGCATTGTATCTATTGTGATAATATATAATTATCCTGATAATTTTGTCAGGATAATTAGCTATATTAGCCTGATAATTCTGTATTGAGTTCTGGGTATTGTACATGAAACCAGTTGATATCTTTACAATAATGAGACATTCACTTCATGAGCATGCTCTATTTATCTAAATAACCTACAATGGTTCTTAATATTTTATAATTTCCTGTGTAGACGTCCTATTCATCTTTTATAAGATTTATTCTTAGATAATTTCCATTTGTGATCATAATACATATCAGCTCTAAGTTTAAATTATTTTCTTTAATAATGGTACATATGAGGAAATTCCCTGGTGGTCTAGTGGTTAGGACTCTGTACTTTCCCTCCTGAGGGCCCAGATTAAATCCCTGGTTGGGGAACTAAAGAAGAAATTATTTTATATTTCTTTTAGTGGTGGTAAAGAATTCTCTAATATTTGGTATATGAGAAATATGCTTATTTTGCCAGCACTTCTGAAAAATAGTTTTGTTGAGTATCAAGTTCTGGGTTGTAACTTGTTTCCCCCCACCCTATTGCTTTTAAGATTACATTCCATAGTCTTTTGAGAAGATGGCTGTCAAGTTTATTGTTCAGGTAGTAAAACCTTTTTTTCCCTGTCTAGCTGGTTTGTAATATTTTTCTTTGTTTTTTATTTTCAAGGGCTTTATGCTCGGTTTTAGTTTTCTTTGGTTTTTATCTTGTTTGCAGTTTTTAAAGCTTCTTGAATATGTGGTTTGATGTCTTTCATCAGTATAGGGAAAATTCCAGCAGTCTGCCTTTGATGATTGCTTCTGCCTCATGTTTTTCTCTCTTTCTCTACTTTAAGTCAAGGAATAGGTGTGTTAAATCTTTTCACCATATCTCTTATATCTTTTATGCCCCCCTCTATTTTTTTCAGCATCATTTTTGCCATTACCTGATGGATATTTTATTCTGACAGTCTTCTACTTCAGCAAATTTCTCTTCTTATTAAGTCATCAGTTGAATCTAAACTTTGATTATTATTTTTTTTAGCTTTAGAATTATAATTTTCCTTTAAAATATAGATTATATTTTTCTGGTGAAATAACTTATTATGTATTTGTTTTGGTACCTTAATTACAGTTTATTTATGGTCTGTCACATCAGTGTAATAATCGGATCATCTGTTTGTGGGTTTTATTGTTCATTTTTTCTCGTGATTCTCTTTCTTGGTAAGCCTGATAATTTAGTATTGAATTCTGGGTATTGTACATGAGAAGCTGTAACTATTCTAGATATAGTTATATTACTCTAGAGATGGATACATAATTTATAAATACCTGATAGATAGGCATTTAGAAATTTATGGAAAAGTTTGAATTGAGGTAAATATATCTTTTCCTTTTTTATCTTCTACAGTGATGTCTGTCATTACAAATCTTCTGAACATTTTATTTTTATCTCTTCTACTGAACCCAAGGTCTATTTTGTAGTCTCATACAAAGTTAATAGAATAAGGATTTTGTACTTTATTTTAACCCTTTTTCTGTCCTCCTATCCTCTTTCCTTTGTTCATAAGAACCAAGCTTACTGAATTTATTTATTTATTTTTTGCTGTTTAGTTCCCCTCCTTCTTTCTTACCCTGGATATTTACTAATGCTTTAAGAATCTTGCATCTCATCATATTTCCACTCACTTGGCCTAGAATTTTAAAAGATATGCCCTCAGAGGTTGTAATTTCTTTCAATTTAATGACTGAATTGTGGCCTGGAGACACACACACAAAATTGAGGCCATATGAATATTATTATTAATGCATAGAATAGAACCAAAAGTGCTTGAATTTAGCTCATTGTCTCTTTCCACTTTTAAATGAGCTCATTTGGGAATAATGAAGGCAAGAGGATTGTGAGTAAAAACTATGCTTAATTTAGCTTCCTTATTCCCTCAGAGGTACTTTAAAATTACTCTCAGGTTTCCTCAGAATGTGTATATAACATAAATGTTTTAGCACAATATTTTGTTGGGAGGCTGAACCATTACAAAAGTAATGTAAAAATATGTACCATATGCATATTATGTGAGGTAATAGGATAAGTTATTTTTTACATATAATTAAACTTTTTGTTCATATTTGATGCAGGAGGATGAACTGTTTACAAACCTTTAAAAGATTGCTTCAATTTCACCTGTTACATCTCAGCAGTGTGGTAGACTTAGATAATTTTCTACACATAGGTGGGAAAATAGCTTATTAAAATTTTATTCTGGAGTTTTGCAGGAAATGAAAGTCATCTAGACTCCAATACAAAATTAAATTTTCTAGTGTACTGTCTTCCTGAATGTTCCTCAGTAAATTAAGTAGAGATACCTCAAAATACTATTTGGTTTCCTTAATCTAAATTCATTGTCAGGAAAGGAGTCTTAGTTCTGCCATGGGGCATACATAAGTATAACTGAAAATTTTCTAGAAACTATGTAGTAATAATCTATAATATTTAATTGAAAGAATGGATTGGAAAAAGATTTAAAGAATTTTCTCTACTTATAGATTTTATGGAATTACAACTAAAGAGTCTATACTTGTTGAAAAAATAACCTCCAAAACAAGAGTTGAGCAATGAAAGACAAATGCAAGGGATAATTTTAAAACTCTGTAATCTAAAAGATATGAAGACAGTTCAAAAGCCAAGAGTCTTATTTTCTCCTGTATATATTTATGTGAAAAAATTACAAGCTGAAAGAAGCATATGATACTATTGATGGCATTTTCTCCATTGAGTGTATTTTTTAAAGTTTTAAATATTTACTGAAAATATTCTGTAAAATACTATGCATGCATTGTTAATATCACACTATCAGTTGGATACTTAATATTTACCTTTCTCAAGAGTAAATTTTTTATTGTAGTTGTGTAGATCCACATCAATCATGGTTCCATAATAGAAGGTGAATCAACATTAACTTATGATATTTTCAACTCAGATATTATAATTTTTTCTTATTATATATTAAAATACTTTAAATTATCCTTATAAGTGACTATTAGATAAATAGCTCTGAAATTTGATTACTGTTTAGCATTTTTTTTTTTAGCATTTTTAGTGTTTGGATGTTCTGAATGCTAATAAATCTTTCAAAAACTAAAGGAAATGATAAATATACTCTTAAAGATTGTATCAGAAACAAATTCCGTAACATTATCTGATGTCCTTACATTACTGTTTTGAATTCTGAGAGGCAAGTTAATTTAAATTGACTTTGTATTTTCTAGTAATCTTATTTCTTTCCAAGCTAGTTTTTATAGTACCACTTTTCCATGTTTGCTTTATACATGGACACAAAATACATCTAATTCCACATATGACTTATACCAACATTAAAAAATGTGTTTGGAGCTTATGCTTTACATGTGAAGCATTAAGTAATAGAATTATTGATTTCCTGGCCCCTCTTATATTCACAAGACAAGATAATTTTGTAATATTTAAGGAATTCTATGGAGTATATACTTAAGTAGAATGTTAAATTTTTTTAAGAGGAAAAGTTGGTTTATTTTATATTGGCCCTATTTATTAAGTGAAGTCCAAGTCTGTATAGCAAATAAAATGGAGCAGTGGAATGAGATGAAATTAACAGAGTTAACCTGTTAATAATGTGATTTCTTTCCATGTTTTAATTTTTACTGGAACTCAAATATTTTATATAATAATATATCTCACAAACAACATTAGGATTTTGATTTGCTACATAAAAGAAAATATATGTGCTTTCACAATTTATATCAATTGTGATTTATCAGTTATAGCAACTTGAAATGCTTGTCTGTATGCTGTGCTGTGCTAGATGTATTAAGTTGCAAATAGTGTCATGTCCACATTACAGTTTTTGAGTTAACACTAAAAGTAAGTAGGTAATATAGAGAAAAAGGAAATCAATAAATTTTCAGCAATTTGAAAATCAGACTTCCAAATGAACTCAGACACGAATTCTATTCAAGTAGCTTGTTACTTTGAAAATAACATCAACAAAAGCCAATATTAAATATTGCAAATAGGAATATAAGCTTGTTTTGTGAGTGATATAAAGACTAGTGTACAAACATCCCATTAAAATAGTAGAGAAGAAAATCGGTAATTTTAGCAAGTAATATGTAAATACGGAAAGATATAAAAAATCTAAAACTTTTAAAGTCCATTAGGAACTATACAAACTCTAAATATACAGAATAGGCCAATACAAATCATGCTAGTAAAGATTGGGTGTCATAACTTGAGTAGTATTGATTCTGCAGTATTTTAATTAAACTTGATACATTTTCTTAAAAATTTAATTATGTATTTGATTAGCGACAAGGAATATAATGAGTCGTTGAAATTGGGAAATATTTAACGAATGTAAGGTAAATAAAACATAACAAAGTAAAATAACTCCCTTTTCGTCCACATGATGGCGCTGGAAACCGCAAGTTCAGTTTCTTTTTTTAACAACAAAGGAATACAGCGAGTTTATTTTCCTGAGAAAGGAGAAAAAGCCACTCCATTTTTTCACTCTGCTGCTGAAGCATAAAAGGTGAGCAAATACGAAATTGTATAAAATTGGGAATTAAATATCCAAGAGCTACATGGTAGTGCAATAGGTATTTGAAAGTTGATACAAATTTGCGATGGTATATTCTCAGAGAAAAAGTCGAGGATCTCAGCGCCTGCTGCTATCGCTTCTGCTCCTCGTAGCCTGGGAGTCGGGGATCGGCCAGGTCCACTACTCGGTCTCCGAGGAGGCCAAACACGGCACCTTCGTGGGCCGCATTGCCCAGGATCTGGGACTGGAGCTGGCAGAGCTGGTGCCTCGCCTGTTCCGGATTGCATCCAAAGGTCGCAGAGACCTTCTGGAGGTAAATTTGCAGAATGGCATTTTGTTTGTGAATTCTCGGATCGACCGGGAGGATCTGTGCGGGCGGAGAGCGGAATGCAGCATCCACCTGGAGGTGATCGTGGACCGGCCGCTGCAGGTGTTCCATGTGGAGGTGGAGGTGAAGGACATTAATGACAACCCTCCAAGGTTCTTGCGACAAGAACAAACATTGTTTATACTAGAGTCAAGAAGAGCGGATTCCCGGTTTCCGCTAGAGGGCGCGTCTGATATGGATATCGGAAGAAACGCAGAATTGAGGTACAAGTTACAAGCAAATGAGTATTTTGACTTGGATGTTAAAACAAACGAAGAGGAAACAAACTTTTTAGAGCTAGTTTTGAAGAAACCAGTAGATAGGGAAGAAACGCAAGAACATCGTTTATTGCTGATTGCAATTGATGGAGGAAAACCTGAATTAACAGGTACAGTTCAGTTATTGATCAGTGTTTTGGATGCGAATGATAATGCTCCAGAATTTGATAAATCAATTTATAATGTCAGATTATTGGAAAATGCACCGAATGGGACACTAGTTATTAAACTGAACGCCTCAGATGCAGATGAGGGCATTAATAAGGAAATAGTATATCTCTTTAACAATCTTGTTCTTGACAATCTAAAATCTAAATTTGCGATCAATTCTAATAGTGGGGAAATAACAGTTACAGGAAAACTGGATTATGAAGACTGTAATTTATATGAAATTAATATTGATGCTGTTGATAAAAGTGCATTCCCATTAACTGGACACTGCAAAGTAATAGTGAAACTGCTGGATGAAAATGATAATATCCCAGAGATGGTCATAACCTCACTATCTCTGCCTGTGCAAGAGGACGCTCCAATGGGCACCGTCATTGCCCTGATCAGTCTATCAGATCTCGACTCTGGTGCCAATGGACAGGTGACCTGCTCTGTGACGCCTGATGTTCCTTTTAAGCTGGTGTCCACCTTCAAAAATTACTATTCATTGGTGCTGGACAGCGACTTGGATCGTGAGCGCTTGGCGAACTATGATGTGGTGCTGACTGCGAGAGATGGGGGTTCACCTGCCTTGTCCACCACGACCAGCGTGTCCGTGGAGGTGGCCGACGTGAACGACAACGCGCCCGCATTCCCGCAGCCCGAGTACACGGTGTTCGTCAAGGAGAACAACCCGCCCGGCTGCCACATCTTCACCGTGTCGGCGCGAGACGCGGACGCACAGGAGAACGCGCTGGTGTCCTACTCGCTGGTGGAGCGGCGGGTGGGCGAGCGCGCGCTGTCGAGCTACGTGTCGGTGCACGCGGAGAGCGGCAAGGTGTACGCGCTGCAGCCGCTGGACCACGAGGAGCTGGAGCTGCTGCAGTTCCAGGTGAGCGCGCGCGACGCGGGCGTGCCGCCGCTGGGCAGCAACGTGACGCTGCAGGTGTTCGTGCTGGACGAGAACGACAACGCGCCTGCGCTGCTGCCGCCCGGGCCAGGCGGAGGACCCAGCGCGGTGAGCCAGGTGGTGTCGAGGTCCGTGGACGCGGGCCACGTGGTGGCGAAGGTGCGCGCGGTGGACGCGGACTCGGGCTACAACGCGTGGCTGTCGTACGAGCTGCAGCCGGCGGCGGGTGGCGCGCGCAGCCCGTTCCGCGTGGGGCTGTACACCGGCGAGATCAGCACGACGCGCGCCCTGGACGAGGCGGACGCGCCGCGCCAGCGCCTGCTGGTGCTGGTGAAGGACCACGGCGAGCCGGCGCTGACGGCCACGGCCACCGTGCTGCTGTCGCTGGAGGACAGCGGCCAGGCGCCCAAGGCCTCTTCGCGGGCGTTGTCTGGTGCAGCTGGCGCAGAGACGGCGTTAGTGGATGTGAACGTGTATCTGATCGTCGCCATCTGCGCGGTGTCCAGCCTGTTGGTGCTCACGCTGCTGCTGTACACGGCGCTGCGGTGCTCGGCGCCGCCCAGCGAGGGCGCGTGCGGGCCGGTGAAGCCCAGGCTGGTGTGCTCCAGCGCGGTGGGGAGCTGGTCTTACTCACAGGAGAGGCGACAGAGGGTGTGCTCTGGGGAGGGGCCGCCCAAGACCGACCTCATGGCCTTCAGTCCTAGCCTGCCTCCGGGTCCCATCTCTGTGGACACAGTGAGTCTCAAAAACTTTATAGAATTTTTTCGTTATGTGCTACTGCTACTAAGTCGCTTCCGTCGTGTCCGACTCTGTGCGACACCATAGACGGCAGCCCACCAGGCTCCCCCGTCCCTGCGATTCTCCAGGCAAGAGTACTGGAGTGGGTTGCCATTGCCCTCTCCAGATTTTCGTTATGTATTTAATATTATTTAATATCCTTTATCTTCTCTTTAAATTTTTAAAGTATGGCTTTCTAAGTATTGTATCCTTTTAGATATAAATTCTCATGGTACTAATTAATTTCTCTATACTTACAGTTATGCTTAAAATTTACTTTGTTGAAGACAACTGCTTTGCACTATAGTGTTATTTCAGTAACAATGCCCTTTTTATGAGCTTTAAAGGCTTGAGTTAATGAAGTGGGTTTCAGTTCACCATAGAAAATGTTTCCAGAAGTAAATTTTCAGTGAACATTTCAATTTTCAAATTTTAGTAAGTGTTATAGGAAGATACTTGTAAGGTACATTCTTGGTGTTATCATTTATTGTTAAAGTCCAGTATTGTGACTATACAGAAATATTGTAACACATCATGTCAACTTGCCTTTTTTCCCCTCCACTGACTATCCATTATTTGATTTTGTTTGTTTGTTTTTGTTTGTTTGCAGTGGGTCTTCTTTGCTGCCCTTGGGCTCTCTCTAGTTTCTGAGAGTGTTACCCTCTAGTTGTGGTGCGCGGGCTTCTCATTGCTATGGCTTCTCTTGTTATGGAGCATGGGCTTTAGGGTGCACGGGCCTTAGTAGTTACGACTAGAGAGCTGTTTAGCTTGGGTTCAGTAATCATGGCCCACAGGCTTGCTCCAGGGCATGTGGGATCTTCCCCATCCAGGGATTGAACCTGTGTCCTCTCCATCGGCAGGTGGGTTCTTAACCACTAGACCACCAGGGAAGCCCCTATTTGAGTATTTTTGTTATACATATTGAATTAATTTTTCCAGTAATATTTGTGCATTGAATGACTCTTTCAAGTCTTGTTTAAATGTTAGCCTTGGCATACTTGTGGTGAGTTTGATCCTTATAATTTGAAAATTTTAGCTCTAGTGGCTTAATTTTATTCATTTTTTATTATAAAATATATTTCATGATTTAAAATGTTTTAAAATGTGTCCATTCCACCTCCAACATCAAGCCACTTAATCAGTTCAGTTCAGTTCAGTCTCTCAGTCGTGTCTGACTCTGCGACCCCATGGACTAGAGCATGCCAGGCCTCCCTGTCTATCACCAGCTCCCAGAGTCCACTCAAACTCATGTCCATTGAATCAGTGATGCCATCCAACCATCTCATCCTCTGTCTTCCCCTTCTCCGCCTATCTTCAGTCTTTCCCAGCATCAGGGTCTTTTCCAATGAGTCAGTTCTTCACATCAAGTGGTCAAAGTATTGGAGTTTCAGCTTCAACATCAGTCCTTCCAAAGAACACCCAGGACTGATCTCCTTTAGGATGGACTGGTTGAATTTCCTTGCAGTCCAAGGGACTCTCAAGAGTCTCCTCCAACACCACAGTTCAAAAGCATCAATTCTTCAGCCCTCAGCTTTATAGTCCAACTCTCACATCCATACATGACTACTGGAAAAACCATAGCTTTGGCTAGATTGACCTTTGTTGGCAAAGTAATGTTTCTGCTTTTTAATATGCTGTCTTGGTTGGTCATAGTTTTTCTTCCAAGGAGCAAGTCTCTTTTCATTTCACGGCTGTATTTACCATCTGTGGTGATTTTGGAGCCCCCCAAAATAAAGTCTCTTATTGTTTCCATCGTTTACGTATCACATACTGTTGAAGCCTGGCTTGGAGAATTTTGCATATTACTTTGCTAGTGTGTGAGATGAGTGCAATTGTGCAGTAGTTTGAACATTTTTTGGCATTGCCTTTCTTTGGGATTGGAATGAAAACTGACCTTTTCCAATCCTTTGGCCAGTGCTGAGTTTTCCAAATTTGCTGGTATATTGAGTGCAGCACTTTCATAGCATCATCTTTTAGGATATGAAATAGCTCAAATGAAATTTCATCACCTCCATTAGCTTTGTTCCTAGTGATGCTTCCCAAGACCCACTTGACTTCACATTCCCGGATGTCTGGCTCTAGTCTAGTGATCTCACCAGCGTGGTTATCTGGGTCATGAAGATCTTTTTTGTATAGTTCTGCATATTCTTGCCACCTCTTTTTAATATCTTTTTCTTCTGTTAGGTCCATACCATTTCTGTCCTTTATTGTGTCCATCTTTGCATGAAATGTTCCCTTGGTATCTCTTTTTCTTGAAGAGATCTCTAGTCTTTCCCTTTCTATTGTTTTCCTCTATTTCTTTGCATTGATCATTGAGGAAGGCTTTCCTATCTCTCCTTGCTGTTCTTTGGAACTCTGCATTCAGCTGCTTATATCATTCCTTTTCTCGTTTGCCTTTAGCTTCTCTTCTTTTCTCAGCTGTTTTTAAGGCCTCCTCAGACAATCATTTTTCCATTTTGCATTTCTTTTGCTTCAGAATGGTCTTGATCACTGCCTCCTGTACAATATCATGAACCTCCATCCATAGTTCTTCAGGCACTCTATCAGATCTAATCCCTTGAATCTATATGTCACTTCTACTGTATAATCATAAGGGATTTGAGTTAGGTCATACCTGAATGGTCTAGTGGTTTTCCTTACTTTCTTCAATTTAAGTCTGAATTTTGCAATAAGGAGTTCATGATCTGAGCCACAGTCAGCCCCTGGCCTTGTTTTTGCTGACTGCGTAGAGCTTCTCCATCTTTGGCTGCAAAGCATATAATCAATCTGATTTCAGTATTGACCATCTGGTGATGTCCATGAGTAGAGTCTTCTCTTGTGTTGTTGGAAGAGGGTGTTTGCTATGACCAGTGCGTTCTCTTGGAAAAACTCTTTTGTTAGCCTTTGCCATTCTTCATTTTGTACTCCAAGGCCAGATTTGCCTGTTACTCTAGGTATCTCTTGACCTCCTACTTTTGCATTCCAGTCCCCTATGATGAAAAGGGCATCTTTTCTGGGTGTTAATTCTAGAAGGTCTTGTAGGTCTTCATACAACCGATCAACTTCAGCTTCTTCAGCATTACTGATTGGAACATAGACTTGGATTACTGTGATATTGAATAGCTTGTCTTGGAAATGAACAGAGATCATTTGGTCATTTTTGAAGTTGCACCCAAGTATTGTATTTCTGATTCTTTTGTTGACTATGAGGGCTACTCCATTTCTTCTAAGGGATTCTTGCCCACAGTAGTAGATATAATGGTCATCTGAGTTAAATTCAACCATTCCAGTCCATTTTAGTTCACTGATTCCTAAAATGTCAGTGTTCACTCTTGCCATTTCCTGTTTGATCACTTCCAATTTACCTTGATTCATGGACCTAACATTCCAGGTTCCTATGCAATATTGTACTTTACAGGATCGGACTTTACTTCCATCACCAGTCACAGCCACCACTGGGCATTGTTTTTGCTTTGGCTCCATCTCTTCCTTCTTTCTGGAGTTATTTCTCTACTCTTCTCCAGTAGCATTTTGGGCACCTACCAACCTGGGAAGTTCATCTTTGAGTGTCATATCTTTTTGCCTTTTCATACTGTTCATGGGGTTCTCAAGGCAAGAATACTGAAGTGGTTTGCCGTTCCCTTCTCCAGTGGACCACGTTTTATCAGAACTCTCCATCATATACCTGCTGAAATATTTCAAATGTTCTAATTTCTTGGTTATTCTCCTAGAGAATTTTTTATATACAAGTAAACTGTCTTCTCCTACTTTAAAACACAATGTTTATATTGATTTTCCTTTCCTCCTTCATTTGATATAATTTGTCTATTATTTAAGGAGATTTTTTCATTCTTTTTTCTAGTCCATGTTGTCCCATTTTGCAGCTGTATCATAATTCCCAACACCAATGTTAAGTGGAGCAATGATTAATTCTTCTCTTATTTTTTCTTTTTCAATTCACAAATTATTATATTGGTGAGAAGTAATGGTGAATTCTCACAGCTGGGAAAATCTTAACTTTTTTTAGTTAGAAGACATTTGTTTTTATTGTTGCCTTTTGTTTTTAGATTAAAAAATACTGTATGATATAATGAAAAATACTGTATGATGAGTTTATTGTTTACTAATACAATTTTTTTACAACAAAGCCATACATTTTATCTGCTATAGGTGATAATGCTCTTCATATCAAATACAGAGAACTATTTTTCTACACTTTTTGAAAAAACAGTATGGGCTTAGGCAGTAATAAATATTTCACATTTCATATGACAAAATGCCAATTTCCCTTTTTATTGCCTTTTCTATTTCTATATATTCTCACATATATTTAATTCTTAAATATATTTATAACATATTACTTAAACATTTCTAATATCTCATTACTTTGGGGAAGTCCTATAAACAGAGAAGGCATTCTCACCATTGTGTGAATTTGTAGTTACCAGTTGTCAGCTTTTTAAAAATCAAGTTAATTCAGTTTTGAAATATAAACTCTTTGATTTATAACTAAAATTTTTCTTTGCTGGGGAGGAAGCTGTTAATAAACTTTTTTCTGTACATAATATTTTTCCTTGACTAGATGAACTATTGAGTTAATAACTGAACAAAAATATAAGATGTTTCTTATGAAGAGACCAGTATTTCCCTTTTCCAAATTAATTTATTTTGCATATATGATTGTATAATTTTCTACCTGGAGCCAATAAATAGAATTATTGCAACTCTTCCAATTAATCAGATTATATTAGCAATCTTCTGGAAATTGCTAGGAACTTCAATAGAAAGAGAAACTTGATATTTTAACTATGTTAGAAGTTGATATTCAAAGAGACTCTTCATTTAGGGCAGCAATTTATGAAATACATTAACCACTATAGAAAACTTTCAACTAACAAGACTATACGGCAATATAGATTTTGTCAAGGCTTATCTTCCTGTAAGCAAAGGAATCTTTTGCTTGGGGGGCTTAGTTTTGGTTAGCAAATGAACTCTTTAGTTACTAAAAATAATTGTAATAGAAAGTCAGTGATAAGGACTACTACTTATTGGATAAATGTTAGATATAGGATATGTTATGTAATTTATGTAAGGTGTTCTCATGTTGGGGATACTTTGTATTACAGTTGTCTGTGAGGATTATACAAGTACATCAGGATTCTGGAGAAGGGTGAGTGTTGGTGTGTGTTTAATTGAAAAATCTTTTTATGACTTTCATTGTATCATTTAGAGAAAGAGTTTAATTATCTACAGTTGATGACAGTAAGGATGAATTCATGGTAAAATTGACATTTTGACATGACTTTCATATGAGTGGAGCATTTTTTACAGGTAAAGGTGGAGATAATTTTTAAAAATTGAACAAAGATTGTATTGAGGAAGAAGGCAAGTAAGTGATCTATGTTGTCTGCAAAATAGAGATAATATTGTAAAATAGTTAAAAATAACACCAGAAATGTGGCTTGTGATCACATCTCAGGTCACAGAGAAATGATTCTAACATCTTGGAATTTATTTGTTTAGTGCAATCCAATAAAAGCTGTACCCATGAAGATAAATATGGTGGTATGTGAAAAGACACATGGGCTATAGGCCAACTTTGAATAGGACAAGTAGGGGACATGGAGTAATAAAAAAAAATCCCTAGAGGTGACGTGTAAAATGTTAATGCCATTAAATAAAAGGTGAATTGAAGGGTTTGAATTTGGAGAGTATTAATAATTTATCTTTATAACCTTTAAATTGTAATAAAATTATTTTCTGGGAGTTATCAGCATGTATAGGTAAAAATGATTATCACAACCATTGAAAAGAGGAAGGAAGATGTGAATTGGGGAATACCTTCAATAAAAGTCTTGTTTGAAATGTTGGAAGTGGATAAGAGCACTTTAATGAAAGCATGTATGAGCTTGAAGTAGAAAGAATAGGATAAGGTCATTAAAGAACAATAGGTAGAAATTCCACAAGATTTTGTAGTGATGGAGATGTATGCAAAGGAAAATGTTTTGAGGGGGAGACCTAATTGAAGCTGTAGAGAAATTAAGAAATGCTGTAAAGATTATGTTCCCAAATTTTCAACCTCCATTATTAAATAAAGGAAACATTATTAGGAACAGTTGATGTTCATTTAACAAAGGAAGAATGAACTTTGATCATCTATAAGGTCTTTAAAATTTGAGTAAAATTTGTTAATTTAAAATCACACTCTTTTATCAGAGCAAAATATAATAGCATATCTTGTGACAGAAATATATGCACATGTTTCTTCTCTACACAAAATATGGAGGATAATTTGAACTTCTAATTCCCACTTAAACTTTGTAAACTGGTTGATACAGTTTTTACATTACTAGAAGAAAACTTATTTCACTGTGAATATTCTGAACCCTTACTCTAAACTAATAAGACAGATGAGATATTTACAAACATGAGGAGATATACTATAAAAGTAAGGTAAAAGACATATATATATATGTATAATATATATAGCATGAATTCATTTCTTACCCTTTGGAGCCGCATGATGTCGCTGTCTACCATGAATACACAAGCTGTTATTCAAGTCCATTCCTCCATTTATTGCATCCTTCCAAGAGTGCTGAATGATGGCAGTCGCAGAAGAACTGAATTAACAGACTCGGGATCATACAATATTTCGTCTTAATGCCTAGACAAGATTTCCTGATGGAAATAAACCAGCAAGTATTTGAAATGGTTATTACACTTGAAGGTCGACTGAGATCCTGGTGTTTGCTGCTCTCGCTTCTGCTTCTTGCAGCCTGGGAAGCAGGGAGCGGCCAGGTCCACTATTCGGTCCCGGAGGAGGCCAAACACGGCACCTTCGTGGGCCGCATTGCCCAGGACCTGGGACTGGAGTTGGCGGAGTTGGTGCCCCGCCTGTTCCGGGTGGCGTCCAAAGGCCGCGGGGACCTTCTGGAAGTAAATCTGCAGAATGGCATTTTGTTCGTGAATTCTCGGATCGACCGGGAGGAGCTGTGCGGGCGGAGCGCGGAGTGCAGCATCCACCTGGAGGTGATCGTGGACCGGCCGCTGCAGGTGTTCCATGTGGAGGTGGAGGTGAAGGACATTAACGACAACCCGCCTGTGTTCCCGGTAAAGGAACAAAGAGTGTTGATTTCCGAATCTAGGCTGCCAGATTCTTTGTTTCCACTAGAGGGCGCATCGGATGCAGATGTGGGGTCAAATTCTATCTTAACCTACAGACTCACTTCCAACGAAAATTTCGCGCTGGATGTGAAAACAAACAGCGATGACAGTACACAAATTGGGCTCGTGTTAAGGAAATCCTTGGACAGAGAGGAAGTGCCCGAACATAACTTACTCCTCATGGCCACTGACCAAGGCAAACCTGAGCTCACTGGCACTGTTCAGCTGCTGATCACCGTACTGGATGTGAATGACAATGCTCCCAGTTTTGGACAATCTGAATATGAAGTAAAAATATTTGAAAACTCAGATAACGGAACAATAGTTATCCGAGTGAATGCTTCTGATAGGGATGAAGGAGCGAACGGGGAGATATCATATTCTTTTAATAGTCTTGTTCCAGCCACTATTAGTAACCAGTTTAGAATAGATGCGAATACTGGAGAAATAGTTATTCAAGGGAACTTAGATTTTGAAAATATGAATTTATACAAAATCCGTATTGAAGCGACGGACAAAGGCCACCCTCCCATGGCTGGTCATTGCACTGTTTTAGTGAAAGTCTTGGATAAAAATGATAATGTCCCTCAGATTGCATTGACTTCCTTATCCTTGCCCGTCAGAGAGGATGCTCAATTCGGTACTGTCATAGCCCTAATTAGCGTGTCCGATCTCGACTCAGGTCCCAATGGGCAGGTGACCTGCTCTCTGACGCCCTATGTTCCCTTCAAGCTGGTGTCCACCTTCAAGAATTACTATTCACTCGTGTTGGACAGCGTCTTGGATCGCGAGAGCGTGGCGAACTATGAGGTGATGGTGACCGCGAGGGACCAGGGCTCGCCTTCGCTGTCGGTCACCGCCAGCGTGTCCGTGGAGGTGGCCGACGTGAACGACAATGCGCCCGCGTTCCCGCAGCCCGAGTACACGGTGTTCGTCAAGGAGAACAACCCGCCCGGCTGCCACATCTTCACCGTGTCGGCGCGAGACGCGGACGCGCAGGAGAACGCGCTGGTGTCCTACTCGCTGGTGGAGCGGCGGGTGGGCGAGCGCGCGCTGTCGAGCTACGTGTCGGTGCACGCGGAGAGCGGCAAGGTGTACGCGCTGCAGCCGCTGGACCACGAGGAGCTGGAGCTGCTGCAGTTCCAGGTGAGCGCGCGCGACGCGGGCGTGCCGCCCCTGGGCAGCAACGTGACGCTGCAGGTGTTCGTGCTGGACGAGAACGACAACGCGCCTGCGCTGCTGCCGCCCGGGCCAGGCGGAGGACCCAGCGCGGTGAGCCAGGTGGTGTCGAGGTCCGTGGACGCGGGCCACGTGGTGGCGAAGGTGCGCGCGGTGGACGCGGACTCGGGCTACAACGCGTGGCTGTCGTACGAGCTGCAGCCGGCGGCGGGTGGCGCGCGCAGCCCGTTCCGCGTGGGGCTGTACACGGGCGAGATCAGCACGACGCGCGCCCTGGACGAGGCGGACGCGCCGCGCCAGCGCCTGCTGGTGCTGGTGAAGGACCACGGCGAGCCGGCGCTGACGGCCACGGCCACCGTGCTGCTGTCGCTGGAGGACAGCGGCCAGGCGCCCAAGGCCTCTTCGCGGGCGTTGTCTGGTGCAGCTGGCGCAGAGACGGCGTTAGTGGATGTGAACGTGTATCTGATCGTCGCCATCTGCGCGGTGTCCAGCCTGTTGGTGCTCACGCTGCTGCTGTACACGGCGCTGCGGTGCTCGGCGCCGCCCAGCGAGGGCGCGTGCGGGCCGGTGAAGCCCAGGCTGGTGTGCTCCAGCGCGGTGGGGAGCTGGTCTTACTCGCAGGAGAGGCGGCAGAGGGTGTGCTCTGGGGAGGGGCCGCCCAAGACCGACCTCATGGCCTTCAGCCCCAGCCTACCAGCCTGTCCAGTAGTGGCAGATATGGGCGAGCATCAGGATTTAAAGGATGATGGTCTTTCCAAAGTAAGTCTGAATTTTCGTCATTACCAGTTGATTTTTTTTAATGTTTTCATTATTTTCCTTGGGTTTATATTTAAACTTTCCTATTTCAACAAATTGAGTAATTTTACATTATATACATCTTTTTTCTTCATTAATTATTATAATATCTTTGGTTTTTTAAACTTGAGTAGAGTGGAATCAGACATTATTAAAACATCATTCTACACGTCAAGATTTTTGTCTCAAAACTCAAAATTTCCTTAGATAGCCAATTGTGATACATTTTAAAAATGCATTGGTAGTATTTTTCCTTATTAATTTTGTAGACCTTGATAACTTTGCATTTGAACTTCAGGAGAGTTATTTCACACTCATTTTAATTGATATATTATTTCAACATCACTTTATTATAGTTTTATCCTTCAGCTTCCTTCTTCCTTCCTTTCCTTCTTCTCTCTCTCTCTTTTCTTTGATGCTTCTGCTTAGCCAACACTTTTGATTATCCACTTTGTTTAATGACTGTCTTCATCATAAATCTATATTCCTTTTTGGGCCTGGTGATTCCAAGAGTCCAAGAATCTGTAGTGCTTATTTACTGTTGTCCTTTTAAATGATTTAGAGACAAAGTACATAATAATAGTTATCCCAATAACTAATATTCTTCTTTTCAAAAATTATTTATTTATTGCTTTGCTGGATCTTCATTACTGTGTGGGTTTTTCTCTAGTTTTGGGGAGCAAGGGCTACTCTCTAGCTGTGGAGCATGGGCTTCTCATTGTAAAGGCTTCTCTTGTTGCAGATCACAGGTTCTAGAGCTGGTGGGCTCAGTATTTGCAGCTCCTGGACTCTAGTGCCCAGGCTCAATAGTTGTGGTTCATGGGCTTAGTTGCTCTGGGCATGTGGGATCTTCCTGGATCAGGGATTGAACCCATGTCTCCTGCATTAGCAGGCAGATTCTTTACCTCTGAGCCTCCAGTGAGGCCCAGAATACTTCTGATTGGGATAAAAAAGTGAATGGGGAAAGTTCACACTCTTTCAACTACCATGTGACACCCATGTTATTGCTTAGCTTATCAGGGATCCAAATATTTGACAATAATTCAATAGAATGTGGACTTTGACCAAGTAAATTCATGTAACACGTGTATTGAGTTCTCAGACACTGAAAGCCCCATATTTATGTTTGACTTTTATTTGATGGGCTCCTTTTCATAGAGAGTTTATTGCTTCTAATTTAATGCTTTCATTATTTATTCTGTTTTATGATTTAAAGTATTCACCATTTCTCTACATGCAAGAAACAGATAGTAGTGTTAATTTTTGTAAGTTTAGAAAATGATGCTGTGTCAAGAATCATTGAGTTAACAAGACCCAGCCCCTGGCTTCAAGAAGTTGGTAGAAAAATAAAGATATCTGTCATACATAAATATGATCATCATAGAAGGCTGAATATTATAACAGGTACAAGAAATGTAAATCACTGTGAGTGGATTGAACAGAAATAACTGCCTATTTTTCTATTTGAAGAAACCCTTCAAGAGGTATGATATTTTTAGTGGTTTGTAAATGGAAAAGTTTCATTTGAGAGAATACTGAGTACAATAGGTATTCTTGGGAACAGAGGAACTTAAAGAAATGAGTACATACAAAAGCCCAAATGTACCTGGACACAGAGAATAGTCTGTTTTGGTTAAAACATATGGTTCTCATAGGAAAGTGTATGTGATCAAGCAGGAAAAGTAATGTGAGAAAAATTTCTTGGGTAATTTGAGTACTTCACTAAGAAATTTTGACTCACCTCTCATTATTTGAAAGGTATAAAAAATGTGAATCAATAGGAATAAAAGGTGTTTTTCACTAAGATGACTGCCAGGATTAAGAGAAGGATAAAGGAGTTGTGACAAGACGAGAGAATAAGAAGCTATTGCAATAATTCAGGACAGCAACAATATTTAAAACCCATTTAGGCACATGTAAAACTTGGAGAGCATTAGAATACAGATGTTAACTATTTTATTTGCATTGGGAACATAGGAGTGAAATATTTAAAAAAAAACCTCACTCTGTTAAGTAGAAGTAAAAAAGATAAAACACCCCAAGCTTGATTAAAGTCTGCTTTCTTAAGAAAAGAATGTGGATTATTTCCTCATATTCCTTGCTCCCCCAAACAAACAACCTTTCCAAGTTTTTCTTCCATTAGATTCTTGAGATCCTGGGTCCCTAAAGAGACCAGGAATTTTCTCAAAAGAAACAGAAGAAAACTGAATTTTCTGAACTGTGAACTAAGGATTTTAAATTTTAGTATTGCTAACATAATTCAATTTGTCACTAATTTTTTATCCTATTTTTAAAAGTTTTGTAAAGAACATATTTTCAAGGCATGAGGAAGCCACAATTATGATCATATTAAATTTTAGGCACATAAATCTCCTAATAAAGCCTTAAGCAAGCATGAGAAATATGGTCCTACACTTGAAGAAAAATAAAGAAAAATTCAGAAGTTGAAATAAAACCTCGTGTCCTAATAATACAAAGTTGATTTTTTAATTCGTACTTACTATTTGGGCCACATGATGTCGCTCTTTACTGTGAAATTCTCTCAGTTGAGGACAGAATTAAGTCACATTGGAAAGAGTCTCCACTCTGTTTTAATATTCGGAAGTTGAACAATGGCGAACACATCATGAAAATAAAGAAGGGATAAGAAGATTCCTCTAAATTTTGGAACAAGATACACTGATTGGAAGAAAATCCCAATAATTTGAGATGTACTCAATTCTAGGCGACTTGGGGAACCGGCATCTATTGCTATTTTTTATAATTCTCTCGATCTGGAAGACAGCAAGCGGCCAGGTCCGCTACTCTGTCCTGGAGGAGGCCAAACACGGCACCTTCGTGGGCCGCATCGCCCAGGACCTGGGACTGGAGCTGGAGGAGCTGGTGCCACGCCTGTTCCGGGTGGCGTCCAAGGACCTCGGGGACCTTCTGGAGGTAAATCTGCAGAATGGCATTTTGTTTGTGAATTCTCGGATCGACCGGGAGGAGCTGTGCGGGCGGAGCGCGGAGTGCAGCATCCACCTGGAGGTGATCGTTGACCGGCCGCTGCAGGTGTTCCATGTGGAGGTGGAGGTGAAGGACATTAATGACAACCCGCCTGTGTTCCAGGGGACACAAAAGAATCTGTTTATCGCTGAATCCAGGCCGCTTGACTCTCGGTTTCCACTAGAGGGCGCCTCCGATGCAGATATCGGGGAGAATGCTCTGTTGACTTACAGGCTGAGCTCCAGTGAGTATTTCTCTCTGGACGTACCAACCACCGACCAACAGGTAAAACCTCTCAGTCTTGTGCTACGCAAACCTTTAGACAGGGAAGAATCTCCGGAACTTCATTTAGTGCTCACGGCCACTGACAGAGGCAAACCTGAGCTGACTGGCACCCTTCAGTTACTCATCAACGTGCTAGACGCCAATGACAACGCTCCAGTTTTTGATAGAACACTCTATGCTGTGAAATTAACAGAAAACGTCCCTAATGGGACGCTGGTAATTAAACTTAACGCCTCAGATTTAGACGAAGGTTTGAATGCGGATATTATTTACTCATTCTCTAGTGACGCTTCTCCTGATATAAAATTTAAGTTCTACATAGACCGTATAAGTGGGGAAATTACAGTTACAGGACACATCGATTTTGAAGAAAGAAAAACCTACAAAATCCGAGTAGAGGCGACTGATAAAGGCTACCCACCCTTGGCTGGTCACTGTACAGTTCTTGTGGAAGTTTTGGATGCTAATGACAATCCTCCAGTGTTGACAGTCACTTCCCTGTCCCTTCCTATCTCAGAGAATGCTCAGCCAGGCACAGTCATCACCTTGATTAATGTGTCTGACCGAGATTCTGGAGCAAATGGACAGTTGACCTGTTCTCTGACGCCTCATGTCCCCTTCAAGCTAGTGTCCACCTTCAAGAATTACTATTCGCTGGTCCTAGACAGTGCCTTGGATCGTGAGAGCGTAGCGAACTATGAGGTAGTGGTGACTGCGAGAGATGGGGGCTCGCCTTCGCTCTCGGCCACTGCCAGCGTGTCCGTGGAGGTGGCCGACGTGAACGACAACGCGCCCGCGTTCCCGCAGCCCGAGTACACGGTGTTCGTCAAGGAGAACAACCCGCCCGGCTGCCACATCTTCACCGTGTCGGCGCGAGACGCGGACGCGCAGGAGAACGCGCTGGTGTCCTACTCGCTGGTGGAGCGGCGGGTGGGCGAGCGCGCGCTGTCGAGCTACGTGTCGGTGCACGCGGAGAGCGGCAAGGTGTACGCGCTGCAGCCGCTGGACCACGAGGAGCTGGAGCTGCTGCAGTTCCAGGTGAGCGCGCGCGACGCGGGCGTGCCGCCGCTGGGCAGCAACGTGACGCTGCAGGTGTTCGTGCTGGACGAGAACGACAACGCGCCTGCGCTGCTGCCGCCCGGGCCAGGCGGAGGACCCAGCGCGGTGAGCCAGGTGGTGTCGAGGTCCGTGGACGCGGGCCACGTGGTGGCGAAGGTGCGCGCGGTGGACGCGGACTCGGGCTACAACGCGTGGCTGTCGTACGAGCTGCAGCCGGCGGCGGGTGGCTCGCGCAGCCCGTTCCGCGTGGGGCTGTACACCGGCGAGATCAGCACGACGCGCGCCCTGGACGAGGCGGACGCGCCGCGCCAGCGCCTGCTGGTGCTGGTGAAGGACCACGGCGAGCCGGCGCTGACGGCCACGGCCACCGTGCTGCTGTCGCTGGAGGACAGCGGCCAGGCGCCCAAGGCCTCTTCGCGGGCGTTGTCTGGTGCAGCTGGCGCAGAGACGGCGTTAGTGGATGTGAACGTGTATCTGATCGTCGCCATCTGCGCGGTGTCCAGCCTGTTGGTGCTCACGCTGCTGCTGTACACGGCGCTGCGGTGCTCGGCGCCGCCCAGCGAGGGCGCGTGCGGGCCGGTGAAGCCCAGGCTGGTGTGCTCCAGCGCGGTGGGGAGTTGGTCTTACTCGCAGGAGAGGCGGCAGAGGGTGTGCTCTGGGGAGGGGCCGCCCAAGACCGACCTCATGGCCTTCAGCCCCAGCTTGCCTCCATTCCTAGGTGCTGAAGCCATAGGCAAACAGCAAGACTTAAATGTTGATCATTGCACAGAAGTAAGTCTATTTATGTTTATATTATAATTATTTACAATGAAATTTCATAATTACTTTAAAAGTATTTCATATATTTTCTTTTTAAAATGTTCTATATTTTATAGTTCTATATATCTATGTTTCATAGTTCTATATTCAAACATTATTGTGGTTTATAAATATCTACAATTAATCATTAGTTTCCCCAGATTTATTGAGAAATAGTTGTTGTATAAGCTTCCCCATAAGGTGTAAAAAATGATAATTTTATATACGTGTATATAGTGAATTTAGTTTCAATTTCTCAGTGCTATCAGACATTATTAACTATTTCCCCAAGTTGGATTTCTGGTCAAATTAAAATTTTCTTTGGATGAATTTCTTATTGGATATGATTTTATCCTCTGTAATTCCTCACTTTATGAACACTAAGAACATCCAGTGTATATGTATTCCCCCACAAAGCATTTATTTTTCATGATTACATGTTGTGTGTACTTTTTAACCTTCACATGGTATGTTTTGATAATATTGAAGTGTTGTTTGGTGATTAGTTTCAATTTAGTCACTTAAGATCAGAGTCCATACATTTCATTTCATTTTCTTCTCTTTCTTACTGTTGGTATATAGATATACAGATATATCTACCACTTTATCTGTACAATTTTCAACCCAGGTCTCCCATATTTGGGGTTATTCTTTACCGTCTGAGCCACCAGGGAAGCCCGTGTTTATATAGGGTTTCTCTATTGGTATATTAAGCAGTTTAGTTATGTTGTTTTTCAAGTTGCTAAGTTATGTGCAACTCTGAAACCTCATGAATTGCAGCACACGAGGCTTCCCTGTCCTTCATTATCTCCGGGAGTTTGCTTTAACTCATGTCCATTGAGTCAGTGATGCTATCCAACCATCTCATACTTTGTTGTCCCTTTCTCCTCTTGCCCTGAATCTTTGCCAGCATCAGGGTCTTTTCTAATGAGTCAGATCTTTGGCTCTTTGCATCGGGTGCCCACATATTGGAGCTTCAACATCAGTCCTTCCAATGAATATTCAGGGTTTATTTCCTTTAGGATTGACTGGTTTGATCTCCTTGCTGTCTAAGGGCTTCTCAAGAGTCTTCGCTAGTACCACAATTCAAAAGCATCAATTCTTCCACATTCAGCCTTCTTCATGGTCCAACTCTCACATGCATACATGACTACTGAGAAAACCATAGCTTTAATTATCTCGACCTTTGTTGGCAAAGTGACATCTTTGCTTTTTAATACACTGTCTAGCTTTGTAATAGTTTTCCTTCCAAGGAGCAAGCATCTTTTAATTTAATGGCTGCAGTCACCATCCACAGTGATTTTGGAGCCCAAGAAAATAAAATCTGTCACTATTTCCACATGGCTATTTGCCATGAAGTGATGGAACAGGATGCCATGATCTTAGTTTATTGAATGTTGAGCTTTAAGCCAGCCTTCTCTCCACTTTCACCCTCATCAAGAGGCTCTTTAGTCCCTCTTTGCTTTCTGTCATTAGTGTTGTCTAAATCTGAGTTTAGTTATAAAGAGTAATAATTTCTTCTCAAAATTTAAATGTTTTCATCCTATATTTATTATAGACCAGAAATTATAAAAATAGGTAATTAAAAACAGGAATAATAAAAATAGGAACTATCAGGTTATTCCTTGGAGGTCCAATGTTTAGAACTCAGTGCTTTCACTACTGGAGACCCAAGTTTGTCAATCCCTAATAGGGGGAATAAGATTCTGCAAACTCCTCAGCCAAACAAAGAAAAAATTCCCAAAGAGAAAATACACAAAAACTCACAGTACAATATCCTCTCAATACAATATCAAATATATCATTTTACTATTTCAAGATATATACTTTATTATCAGATAATTTTTGTCATGTCAATCATTTAATGTGTTTTGAGGATGTAAGTATAGTGAATAATTGCTTTTAGACTGATAAAAAACTACTTAACTCTAACTATTAATATTGAATAAAATACTATCAGCCCTTTGTAGATGAGTTGGAGTAGTGTGGGAAAATATTTCTCATTGATTTTTATTTTATATATGACCTAGAAAAATATTTTGAATAGAAGTATGTATTAATGCCATTCTTGGTGACCAACTGGTAAATTTATAAATTTTCATTACATAGAATATGCAGATGTTGCTGCTGCTGCTGCTGCTAAGTCACGTCAGTCGTGTCCAACTCTGTGTGACCCCATAGACGGCAGCCCACCAGGCTCCCCTGTCCCTGGGATTCTCCAGGCAAGAATACTGGAGTGGGTTGCCATTTCCTTCTCCAATGCATGAAAGTGAAAAGTGAAAGTGAAGTTGCTCAGTAATGTCCGACTCTTAGAGACCCCATGGACTGTAGCCTACCATGCTCCTCTGTCCATGGGATTCTCCAGGCAAGAGTACTGGAGTGGGATGCCATTGCCTTCTCCGATGCAGATGTTAGGACCCATTAATTCAAGTAAATATTTTTAGTGTTATATGTAAAATTTTGAAAGTCCAAGAAAGTTTATTAGTTTGCCATTTCATGTTTTCATTTTTTTTGCTTCTTCTTGTCTTTTTAAAATATTTTTTTCTTATAACTGTTTGACCTGCCTTGATGTTAATCAGACAGCCATAGATTTTGAGCATTTTCCTTTGGAGAAAATGGTGGAATTTAATGGAATAGAATGAAAGATTTCTGGCATTCTCAATTCTTATTATTTGTTATTAACATATTTCTTCATCTTACTATCAGTTATGGTCAGCAATATAATAATTTGTGATCTCATCTTATTTCCTTTGATCAATTATAAGTAATCTGAAATCAGTGTTATTTTGCAGTTTATTTTATATTTCTTACAATGCCATCACTGCCTATATTTGGTTATTAAAGGTACATGACATAAAAAAATAACCCTAATTTTAGTCTTCAACTTAAATGGCTGTGTATTGTTATATATGTTTATTTTTATTGTACTGCTTGAATCAAATATGGAGTTTTAACCTTGTGAAAGTGATGGTACTCTTAGATTTCCTATTCCATGCTTAGCTGATTCTCAGGTATAACTTTAATCACTGAATTCTTATCCTGTTTATTTTTTTTAAATCCCTTAATTAGAAACAAAGACTGTTTCCACCACCTACCATTTACTTGACAACTCTCATAATTTCTTTTTTTTAATATATATTTATTTATTTATTTGACTGCATGAGGTCTTAGTTACAGCACATGGGATCTTGTTCCCTGACCAGGGTTTGAACCCGGGCCCCCTGCACTGGAAGTACAGAGTCCCAGCCACTGAACCACCAGGGAAGTCCCGTCAGCTCTCATAATTTCAATCATTTTAGTTCTGTGTTCCTCCAACTCTCTAATTGGTATCTGAATTTCAATTCGGAAGTATGCCTATCACAAAGAGGGAGTCAAAATCTACACCTGTATTTTAATACTTTTCACTATTTTATCAATGCAAAGCTTTTAGCTATTAAATATTTCTTAAACTGAAAGGCACCAGAGCTCAGTTATTAAATACTGTGAACCCTGAAGCATCCTGTATCAAAATTCATCTCTATGAATTTTTCTTCATATAACATTTGTTAAAACATCTGTTATTTCAATTCCTTGGCTTCACATCCTATGAATGATGAATGAGCTCTATTGCATAGAATTTTTGTATCAAATAAGTAAATATTTATAAAATTGCTTATAAAACTATGGCAAGTACTGTGTGCATAAGAAAATTTAATTACTATTATTCAAGAGAGTACAAGGAGTTCATATTTGGAAATGGAGAAACTAAAATATTTGAAAGTCATTATGACCTTCCATATTACTCTTATGTAAAAATCATCTTTTGTGAAGTTATTTTCAGATTAACCTAGAATGTCTCAATGCTTTGAATTCTTTGGGGTTAGAATAAAAAATTTATCTAAAAGTCAGTTGTTACAGGTTTTGGAAAGTCCAATTAGCACTCTGGGTATAGAAAATCTTTTTGGATCTAGAAAGTTATTTAGATAAAACCTCCTTAGGGAAAGTCTAGACTATCTTGTGTGGACAGTGATGTATTTTTCGATGCTTATAAGTTGCTTAAAAAAAAAAATAAGTTGCTTCAAATCAGAAGTCTGAGAACATGTTTGAAATCTTTGTTCTTTTCCATTAGTAGTGTTTCCTTTTCCTTAAAAAGAAATACACAATATATCTTATTGACGATTTAAAAATTAGTAGTACTTACTTCCTACTAAGGGAGTAAGCCATATATATATAGTGCTATAGAATAATTTTTAAAATATAGCTATTTACCTTCATTAAACATTAATAGATCTTTAGAGGATTCCAAGACCGTGTCAGCATGCCAAAACACACTGAATTATGAAAACCCAGCCTCTGACTTTGAAGAGCTTGAGATAAAAAACACGAGTCATACAACTTAAAAGAAGATATTAAAACAGGTATAAAAGTGGGGCTACAGTTGAAAGGAAATCCTTCCTTGTTTGCATTTTTAAAGGAACACTTGGAAGGGTCATAGTGTTTTCAAATGAGTAAATTTCCCCTGAACACTTCTGTGAAGGAGAAAAGTAAGCAAACTTGAAGACAACCATAAGCTTCAACTGACTGGAAACATGGAATAATCCATTTTGATGAAAACATATGGTTCACATAAAATAAAGGCCAAAAAGTGATATGAAAATATCTCTTGATTTTGAGTACTAGACTAAGTCACTTTGAGTAGTAGATTAGGAAATTTGGATTCTTCAGAAGTTAGTTGGGAGCTAGCAAAAGATTTTAAACAAAGAAGTCAACATTGTATTTCAAAAGTTTGGATGGAAAGAAAATCTAGGAAGCTACTTCAATAATCAAGGATAACAGCATTAGGTAAAAATGTTTCTTAGGTTGCTGTAGGAATATGAAAGAAAAGAAAGCTATATAGAAGCATCAGTGGCACCATAAACTGATAATTTTGCTTCTACCAATTAAATTTTTAAAAAAATTTATATTGGAGTATATTTGACTTATGCCTTTACTCTTGAGAAGCACTAAAATCTAGATGTGAGTAATCTATTTGCTGTTTGAAATGAGAGTAGAATTCACAAGTGAACTTTCCTTGTTAAGTAGACACTAAGAAGGAAGAATCCCAAGCATAGCTTCAAAACTGGAAACTGGCCTAAGTACTAAAGATGAACAATAATGAAACTAAAATATATTATGAAAAGACATAATATAAACTATATTGGGGATTTTTAAAAAGATATTAATTAATACTAAGGCTTGGAAAAATTGAACTATATAGATATAGGCGCGCAACACATTTCTGGAAACAAGTTATATAATCTCTATTAAAAATATAGAATAGTATCTTGGTACACAATATAGTAAAGCAAATTCTGGTCTTATTTTACATACATTCAATTCATAAAATTACTTAAGAAAATACCCAGTATTAACTGCTCAATTTCCTAAATTATTTTTTCAGACATGAGAGAGTGGCTTTCTCATTGGTAGGGTTTCCTAGAGAGACCCTGGAAATAATCACCAAAATCTTATAGCCAAAACCCTAAATCTATAAATGTGGAAGATCCTGAATTACAGGATGAAAGAATCTTCCACTTTAAAATTCCTGGTTTTTTGATCATTTTTATTGTTACTTCATTTCTGTGATTATTTTTAAATTGTGTGGAATGTTTTCCCAGGTGACAAAAGTTCACAATTTTGGTTTATACTAAACTTTTAGAGGTACTTAGTTTGCTAGAATGCCTCCAACAAGACACAAATAGTGTTCTCTATTTCACTAAGGATTAAGAAAAAATTCAGAGAAGGAAGTAAAATTTCTCAGGATAAGGTAAAGTGTTCAGCCATGGAGTATGTACTTACTTTTTGGGCCACGTGATGTCACTCTCCGCCGAGAAATTCTCTGATTCAAGGCGACAGCCATCTTTGAGGCTTAGGAAAGATACTCGAGTCTTTTATAGTTTCCTAGTGCAGAACAATGACGAACACAGCAGGATGGAACTGACGGAATCAGAAGATTTCCCTTAATATTGAGGCATTTTTCGCTAAGAAGAAATAAACTCGACTATTTGAAATGCTGTGCGCAAGTCAAGGCAACCAAGGGAACCGGAATCTACTACTACTGTTTGTCACCCTCCTAGCCTGGGAGACAGGGAGTGGCCAGGTTCGTTATTCAGTTATGGAGGAGGCCAAACACGGCACCTTCGTGGGCCACATCGCCCAGGACCTAAGGCTGGAGCTGCAAGAGCTAGTGCCCCGTTTGTTCCAGTTGGATTCCAAAGGTCTTGGGGACCTTCTGGAGGTAAATCTGCAGAATGGCATTTTGTTTGTGAATTCTCGCATCGACCGGGAGGAGCTCTGCGGGCGGAGGGCGGAGTGCAGTATCCACCTGGAAGTGATCGTGGGCCGGCCCCTGCAGGTGTTCCATGTGGAGGTGGAGGTGAAGGACATTAATGACAACCCGCCTGTGTTCCAGGGGACACAAAAGAATCTGTTTATCGCTGAATCCAGGCCGCTTGACTCTCGGTTTCCACTAGAGGGCGCCTCCGACGCAGATATCGGGGAGAACGCTCTGTTGACTTACAGGCTGAGCTCCAGTGAGTATTTCTCTCTGGACGTACCAACCACCGACCAACAGGTAAAACCTCTCAGTCTTGTGCTACGCAAACCTTTAGACAGGGAAGAATCTCCGGAACTTCATTTAGTGCTCACGGCCACTGACAGAGGCAAACCTGAGCTGACTGGCACCGTTCAGTTACTCATCAACGTGCTAGACGCCAATGACAACGCTCCTGTTTTTGATAGAACACTCTATGCTGTGAAATTAACAGAAAACGTCCCTAATGGGACGCTGGTAATTAAACTTAACGCCTCAGATTTAGACGAAGGTTTGAATGCGGATATTATTTACTCATTCTCTAGTGACGCTTCTCCTGATATAAAATGTAAATTCTACATAGACCCTGTAAGTGGGGAAATTACAGTTACAGGACACATCGATTTTGAAGAAAGAAAAACCTACAAAATCCGAGTAGAGGCGACTGATAAAGGCTCCCTACCCCTGACTGGTCACTGTACAGTTCTTGTGGAAGTTTTGGACGCTAATGACAATGCTCCTAAGTTGACTATCAAACCTATCTGGCTCCCTGTCAAAGAGGACGCTCAGCTGGGGACAATCATCGCCCTGATCAGTGTGATTGACGGAGATGAAGGTGAAAATGGACAGGTGACCTGTTCTCTGACGCCTCATGTCCCCTTCAAGCTAGTGTCCACCTTCAAGAATTACTATTCGCTGGTCCTAGACAGTGCCTTGGATCGTGAGAGCGTAGCGAACTATGAGGTAGTGGTGACTGCGAGAGATGGGGGCTCGCCTTCGCTGTCGGCCACTGCCAGCGTGTCCGTGGAGGTGGCCGACGTGAACGACAACGCGCCCGCGTTCCCGCAGCCCGAGTACACGGTGTTCGTCAAGGAGAACAACCCGCCCGGCTGCCACATCTTCACCGTGTCGGCGCGAGACGCGGACGCGCAGGAGAACGCGCTGGTGTCCTACTCGCTGGTGGAGCGGCGGGTGGGCGAGCGCGCGCTGTCGAGCTACGTGTCGGTGCACGCGGAGAGCGGCAAGGTGTACGCGCTGCAGCCGCTGGACCACGAGGAGCTGGAGCTGCTGCAGTTCCAGGTGAGCGCGCGCGACGCGGGCGTGCCGCCGCTGGGCAGCAACGTGACGCTGCAGGTGTTCGTGCTGGACGAGAACGACAACGCGCCTGCGCTGCTGCCGCCCGGGCCAGGCGGAGGACCCAGCGCGGTGAGCCAGGTGGTGTCGAGGTCCGTGGACGCGGGCCACGTGGTGGCGAAGGTGCGCGCGGTGGACGCGGACTCGGGCTACAACGCGTGGCTGTCGTACGAGCTGCAGCCGGCGGCGGGTGGCGCGCGCAGCCCGTTCCGCGTGGGGCTGTACACCGGCGAGATCAGCACGACGCGCGCCCTGGACGAGGCGGACGCGCCGCGCCAGCGCCTGCTGGTGCTGGTGAAGGACCACGGCGAGCCGGCGCTGACGGCCACGGCCACCGTGCTGCTGTCGCTGGAGGACAGCGGCCAGGCGCCCAAGGCCTCTTCGCGGGCGTTGTCTGGTGCAGCTGGCGCAGAGACGGCGTTAGTGGATGTGAACGTGTACCTGATCGTCGCCATCTGCGCGGTGTCCAGCCTGTTGGTGCTCACGCTGCTGCTGTACACGGCGCTGCGGTGCTCGGCGCCGCCCAGCGAGGGCGCGTGCGGGCCGGTGAAGCCCAGGCTGGTGTGCTCCAGCGCGGTGGGGAGCTGGTCTTACTCGCAGGAGAGGCGGCAGAGGGTGTGCTCTGGGGAGGGGCCGCCCAAGGCCGACCTCATGGCCTTCAGCCCCAGCCTACCTCCGTGTCTTGGATCTATAGCCGACGATCCACAGGCTTCTTTGGACTTCTCTGGTAAGGTGGGTTTATTCTAATATTTTATTTGTTCATTTTTGTATTCCGTCTTGAAAAATCTTAATTATCTTCTAAAGTATATTAGAATGGTTTTCATCCATTTATCCTAGTTCTGCCAGGATGCTTAAATTTATTTGCAGAAAGTGAATACCTTTATTTTTGTGTTTTTATTTGAGGGGTTTTTTTGTACTTCAATAGAGAATTATTATGAACCATGCATTAAACAGATATTTATTGGGACCGAATTCTTTTTACTTAGAACCTGTTCTGGGAGTCATATTGAATTCCTGCTCCATTGTTGCCACCTTAGCTGAAAACTATTAGTTGTAAACAAATTTAGTCGTTACACTTTAAGTAAATGGCAACGCCATTCTAAACTATACATGGTACTGTAGTCTTAATTCTATTGTTTTTAAGCCACCCCAGATTAAATGTAGTGAGTCGGCTTCCCTGGTGGCTCAGACGGTAAAGCGTCTGCAATGCTGGAGACCTGGGTTCGATCCCTGGGTTGGGAAGATCACCTGGAGAAGGAAATGGCAATGCTCTCCAGTACTCTTGCCTGGAAAATCCCATGGACAGAGGAGTCTGGTAGGCTATACAGTCCATGGGGTCACAAAGAGTTGGACAATCGGACAGGACTGAGCTTCTTCACTTTACTATAGCAGGTATATGGGTAATTGTGACCTTGTTAACTTTGTAGTTGTCTACCTTTTTGGAGACATGGTGGTCAGCAGTAATTAGTGTGTGTAACTTCAATGAGTAACTTTCTCTATACCTAGAAAAGAGATGCTTTACTTTAGGAATCTCATTTTGAATATAAGTGTTTCAAATATAACTCATTCCCTCTTGTTCAAAAAAAATTTTTTTTACATTGTCTGACAGTGTAGTTCACAAGAAAATGTTGGTTAAGAATCTTTTCTACCACTTAGAATATTTCCTGAAATTCATGTTCTATCTGATATTGAAAATACTTCCTGAAAGGTACTCTCTTTCCTCAAGAAGACTTTCTCCTTTAAAATTTTTTTCTGTTAGTGATATAATAATGCTGAAGCATTAAAAATATATCTACATTCTGCACTTTGAATTCTCTTGAAATTAACTGTATGGAACTTAAGCAGTTTACAAGAGGATTTTTTTTCTTTCAATAGTCCAAAAGACAGAAATCTGCAGATGAGGTTGTGTACCTTTAAATTTATTACATGTTAAACTTACATTTCCTGGATTTAGGCTTGTGAGTTTCAAATTGGTGGTTCTCCACACTCTATCTTTAGTCTGAACATTCATTTTCTTTTCTAATTAATATTTTAAAAACTTCCTTTATTCTTGCATTGTATTTTTGTAATGCACCTTGCATTTCTACTCAGGGATTTAATTCTTTATTGTGTCAGGTGTTTTACAAGGTATTTCTTAATTAAAAACTCAGCAGAGCAAAATCAGAATGACTTTGAGAATAGAGCCACCATATAACCATAAATGTGCTAGTAAAAATCTCTTAAAATTAAACACTTCAGTGCTTTTCTTGTTTCCAAAGAACATATTTGGTATATGCTACAAAGCAATCTACTTTTTTCCATTCTATTTATTTCAAAACTTGAGTATTTTCTGAACTCCTGTCATAAAACCTATGTCTATTGGCATAACTCACTTCAAATACAGACTTATACTTTCAATTATTTCTGTCTGTGCACTTTTTCAGTTTCCATATGCCACCTGTATGTGGGTCAAGGTATTTGATTATGTTATATGGATTGAGGGATACTAGGAATGTCATTTGCTTCTCCCCCAAATTCCCACCACTCTTCTAGTATCTTAGATCTAGTATTATTCATTAAGTACTTATTATGTCTTCTATAATTATACATTTTATTCTTTATGATTTTTAATTGTATCAATATAATTAGTAATTTGGTCCCTTATACTAATCTTTATTCCCTCCCAGAACATTAGGGTTACCACTGAGTGCAAATTTTCAGATCAGTAAACATCTTAGTCATTTATTTTTTGGGCCATCAGGAAGCATGAACACAGCATAACTCGGGGAACTGGGAAGTTCCAAAGAGGGCAGAGGCCAGAACAGAGAGGTGAGAGCTTGGAAGACACCTCAGTGTTTCGCCTGCCTAGTAACTACCCCTCTGTTTATCTGTAGATATCATTCTTCACTTTAAGCCAGAATCATGAGACCAGCAATGAAGCCCCCCTATGCCAGTCCCTGAATTGTAGTGTCAAGATAGGGCTAACTACAGTTATGACGTTTAGACACTTTTGAGAGTGAAAGGGGCACTATACAGATTTATACAAGATTGTAGACAAACACAGAGGGTATCCAGGCTGACTGGGGTCTGTGGTCAGCCAGTCCTCAAAACTGAACATTCTGGTTCCCAGACATCACCTCAAAATTCTGAAATTATCAGTAAAATTTGTATTTTAACAAGCATTCCAGGTAACTCTTATTCAACTGAAGTTTTACATGCAATAGCTCTAATGAGTTGCTTGGGAAAGTAAGTTCTTATCTTTGACAAGATGTAACTTAACTACACTACTTTTTATTTATTATTGGAGATTTATACTGGGACATTTATGCTACTAATTGGTTCAAAAATGCTCATTAACAGCAATAGAATTTACCTTATATCATTATCTTGTGTTGAGATGATTAATCAATGATAAACTTATTTTTAGACTCCAGATAGTATTGACAGCTCACACTGAACATTGCTATTATGGATGGATAGATGAACTCATTCAAATTTTGATGACGTTTTGTAAGAAAAGTAACTCTTAAAATCAGAATTTGAATAGACTTTGACACTAGAATCATTCTAGAGGAGTATAGGACCATAATATCAGAATTTAGCAGCATACATACATCAGTGAATTAACTGACCCTCATTCCTATAAATTTTCCTATTCATAAATATTCTATTTTCCAACTCTTAATAACTGTAAGAGTTCAAATTTATTGATTTCTTTTAAAAATAAAAACATAATTAAAGAAATTATCCTTTGGATCAGATAAAACTCTTAAGTTTTCCTTTTTGGAAAAGGAGAAACTTCAGGTTTTATCATTAGTGTAGATGTATTAATTGAGAATTTCAGTTACTGAATATTTGATTCCAAGAATTTTGAGATAAAATATTTTTACCACAGGTGATGAAAAACTATTGAAACACAAAATTATTAGATAAAGCCAAAACTCTATATTTGGGGTATTTGAAAAAACATAAATATGACAAAGATGAAATTAATTGTCTCTGAAAGTAGAAATCAAATTATATTACTTTAAATCATAATTAAGATTTTTTGCTCATGTAAGATGTGTATAAAAAACTGAAACTTCCCCCTCTGTAACTACTCAATAAAAGCACTTTTCTGTTCCCTTAAAGATAGGAACACTGCTCAGCCTGTGCAGTAGCAATAGTAAAGGCTTTATAGGGTGACACCATTTTATAGGTAACAATTTTTCCCAAAGAGCCAATTCTGGTCTTGAGCATTATGAAAACAATGTGGCTAAAGTGAGTTCTGATAATAACTGCCATTAATGAAACACTCACTCTCCTTAAAGTACTATCCTAGGCACTTAATATATCATAATTCATGCAACCACCATATTATTATTAATCTTCTATGAGTGTTATCCAAGTGGAAACTGAGATGGAGAGGTTAGATTATTTTCCCCAAGTCACACAGCTAGTAAGTTGAAGACTAGGAATAAGAAGAGAGGAATTTCTGATGTTGAAGCCTGTGACCTTCTCTGCATTCTAGTGATGATTGGCACTTAGAAGTTGCAAATACCTCACAGAGAATTGATGATTGAAATTAGTGTCTGAATAAGGTTTACTTAATATCAAAATAATGATGAAGAGAGTGAATTGTGTTAGAAGTTGAAGAGAGTTAAATTCGTTATCCAACAAAACACTAGTACACTCAGTATTATACAAATATTAAAGTTGTTTTCAAATTTAGCTAATGACAGTCATGGTTGGAAGGAATTACTTCTGGGTGCTTTTCCATTCAACAAAATGCTGCACTGCATATGGACAATGATTATTATTGTATACAGAAAAAACATAATGTGTCTCTGAAAGTTCATAAAGATATAAATTTGTGAAAATACAATGAAAAGATACCAATGAGTTGTTAAACTCATGGAATTGTACTTACACATTAAGCCACCGGATGTCGCTGTCTTCCACAAAAATGGCTTTTCAGAACAGACTCATAATCCTGTTTCTCAAGGACTAGGAAAGAGCTACATTCGGAGATCTCAGCCATTTCGATAAAATTGAATGTAAGATATGGAATAGGAAAATTCGGAGCGTGTGGGTGTGTTCTAGACCACCCAGTTATTGATTTGTAAAACAGAAGATGGGTATGATGTTGGTCTACAGACCCAGCGGTCTGAGCACCGGGCGCCTGCTTCTCTCCTTTCTGTTTGTTGCAGCCTGGGACGCTGGGAGCGGCCAGGTCCGCTACTCGGTCCCGGAGGAGGCTAAACGAGGCACTTTCGTGGGTCGCATCGCTCAGGACCTGGGGCTGGAGCTGGCGGAGCTCGTGCCCCGCCTGTTCCGGATTGCATCCAAACGCCGGGGGGACTTTCTGGAGGTAAATCTGCAGAATGGCATTTTGTTTGTGAATTCTCGGATCGACCGGGAGGAGCTGTGCGGGCGGAGCGCGGAGTGCAGCATCCACCTGGAGGTGATCGTGGACCGGCCGCTGCAGGTGTTCCATGTGGAGGTGGAGGTGAAGGACATTAACGACAACCGGCCGGTTTTCTCCACCTCAGAACAAAAGCTCTCAATTCTGGAATCTCAACCGCTTGACTCTCGATTTCCTCTAGAAGGCGCATCTGATGCGGATATTGGAGAGAACGCAGTGCTTACTTACGGACTCAGTTCAAATGAGTTTTTCACTCTTGATATTATAAACAAAAAGGACAAAGGCAAATTACCAGTGCTTGTTCTAAGCAAACTGCTGGATCGTGAAGAAAATCCTCAGCTTCGGTTGTTACTAACGACAACTGATGGAGGCAAACCTGAACTTACCGGATCTGTTACTCTGCTGATCCTGGTGTTAGATGCCAATGACAATGCACCCGTATTTGACCAAACCGTGTATGAAGTTAAGATGTATGAAAATTCAGCGAACCAAACATTGGTTATTTGGCTAAATGCTTCTGATGCGGATGAAGGGATAAACAAGGAGGTAATATATTCATTTAGCTCTTTGGTTCCACCCACCGTAAGAAGGAAATTTTTAATTAATGAAAGAACGGGAGAAGTAAGAATCAATGATGCCATTGACTTCGAAGATAGTAACACTTACGAAATTCATGTAGATGTTACAGATAAAGGAAACCCACCCATGGTTGGTCACTGCACCGTCCTAGTGGAAATCCTGGATGAAAATGATAATTCACCTGAGCTGGTTGTCACTTCTTTGGCTCTCCCGGTGCGAGAGGATGCTCAGGTAGGTACCGTCATATCCCTGATCAGCGTGTCCGACCGTGACTCTGGTGCCAACGGGCAGGTGACCTGCTCACTAACACCTGAAAGCCCCTTCAAACTAGTGTCCACCTTTAAGAATTACTATTCACTCGTGTTGGACAGCGTCTTGGATCGCGAGAGCGTGGCGAACTATGAGGTGGTGCTGACTGCGAGGGATGGGGGCTCGCCTTCGCTGTCGGCCACTGCCAGCGTGTCCGTGGAGGTGGCCGACGTGAACGACAACGCGCCCGCGTTCCCGCAGCCCGAGTACACGGTGTTCGTCAAGGAGAACAACCCGCCCGGCTGCCACATCTTCACCGTGTCGGCGCGAGACGCGGACGCGCAGGAGAACGCGCTGGTGTCCTACTCGCTGGTGGAGCGGCGGGTGGGCGAGCGCGCGCTGTCGAGCTACGTGTCGGTGCACGCGGAGAGCGGCAAGGTGTACGCGCTGCAGCCGCTGGACCACGAGGAGCTGGAGCTGCTGCAGTTCCAGGTGAGCGCGCGCGACGCGGGCGTGCCGCCCCTGGGCAGCAACGTGACGCTGCAGGTGTTCGTGCTGGACGAGAACGACAACGCGCCTGCGCTGCTGCCGCCCGGGCCAGGCGGAGGACCCAGCGCGGTGAGCCAGGTGGTGGCGCGGTCCGTGGACGCGGGCCACGTGGTGGCGAAGGTGCGCGCGGTGGACGCGGACTCGGGCTACAACGCGTGGCTGTCGTACGAGCTGCAGCCGGCGGCGGGTGGCGCGCGCAGCCCGTTCCGCGTGGGGCTGTACACCGGCGAGATCAGCACGACGCGCGCCCTGGACGAGGCGGACGCGCCGCGCCAGCGCCTGCTGGTGCTGGTGAAGGACCACGGCGAGCCGGCGCTGACGGCCACGGCCACCGTGCTGCTGTCGCTGGAGGACAGCGGCCAGGCGCCCAAGGCCTCTTCGCGGGCGTTGTCTGGTGCAGCTGGCGCAGAGACGGCGTTAGTGGATGTGAACGTGTACCTGATCTTCGCCATCTGCGCGGTGTCCAGCCTGTTGGTGCTCACGCTGCTGCTGTACACGGCGCTGCGGTGCTCGGCGCCGCCCAGCGAGGGCGCGTGCGGGCCGGGGAAGCCCAGGCTGGTGTGCTCCAGCGCGGTGGGGAGCTGGTCTTACTCGCAGGAGAGGCGGCAGAGGGTGTGCTCTGGGGAGGGGCCGCCCAAGGCCGACCTCATGGCCTTCAGCCCCAGTCTTCCGCCGTGTCTGCAACCAGAAGCGGAAGTGGAAGAACAGTCTATTGAAGGCGACCGCTCTATCAAGGTGGGTTATTACTTTTTTATTTTCATGCTTTGCTGCGTGAATATTTTATTTTACCCCGTTTTCCCGCCTCAAATATATTTCTTGGAGTATCTTTATCTTTTGTCTAAAGAACATACATTTTTATAAAATATCTGAAACATTTCTTGTAATAAGTTTTGTAATATTGTTTTTTTCCTAAAGATTCACTTTATATTTTGTTTACAGTACCCTCTGCATCACCTTTTGATTGATACTTCAATTTTTAGTAAATGCCTTGTATACTAAATTCATTTATATTTTCCAGTACAATTATTTTGTGTAGGTTGAAGGTTTTGATGTTTTCCCCCCAAACCAGTATCTTTTTATGTTAGAAATATTTGTAAGGAAAGTACTTTTATTATTAAATCTAAAATTTGAAATGACCCTATTGCATTTTAAAAAAAAAAAACTGCTATGATCAATTCCGTCTGTGGTAAAAATGTGGGTTTTGCTCCTTAAGTAAAGAATATGTGTACTGCAACATAACTTTTAATGCATACTTGAACTTCAGTGTTTACACATTGGAGTATGTATACTGGGATATCGTTCATAAAATATGTCCTAATCAGTGGAGTTAAGTGTTTTGGACTCAAAATATTTTTCATTTTTATTTATTTTACTGATTTTAAATTTTAATGCGACAATATCTTCCAGTGGCTCTGTTATTAAGATAAATAGATTTTTATTTTTTTAAAAATATTTGCTTGTACTGAGTCGTCGTTGTTGTGTAGACTTTTCTCTAGTTGTGGTGAGTAGGGCTTTCCCTGTAATTGCTGTGCATGGGTTTCTCATTGCAGTGACTTCCCTGTGCAAAGCAAGGCTTTTGGGCTCATGGGCTTCCGTAGTTGAAGCACGTGCACTCAGTAATGGCCACTTCAGGGCTCTGGAGCACAGGCTCAGCAGTTGTGGTGCATGGGCTTAGTTGCTTGGCAGCCTGTGGAATCTTCCCAGACCAGGGATTTAACCCATATCTTCTATATTAGCAGGCAGATATTTTACCACTGAACCACCAGGGAAGCCCAACATATATCTTTTAAACAACTTTGTGGACAGTTTCTTTCATTCAATTCAGAAGGACTGACATTTTAGAATCAAGTCATATAAATTTCCTGAGTCAAGCATTACTCTCACCCCTTCTCCCTGGGAGCCACTCAGCTTAAGGGAGGGATCTTAATTTCTCCACGAGGGATGGAACCAGAGCTTGCTGCAGGGGAAGCACCGAATCGTAACCTTTGGACCACTAGGGAAATCCCCAAGGATTGCTTTTAACATTCTTGCCAAAAAAGGAGTTAGTCCATTTGTTTTGAAACTATAACATCTTATTTTTATAACTCTGTTTAACATGCTCTGTATTAGTAGGCATTAAAATGAGGCAAATTATTAGTATCCCCGACTCTCAAAGGCTTAGCATTTGTGATAGCCTGTTTCAAGATGAGTGAAGAACCCGCAGGTTTATTAATATACTGTAGTAAGTTAGCTATATGATAACCTTGGAATGTGGGAGCTTTAAAAACTATCTTTCATATGTTCTTAATCAATGAAGCAACTCTTTAAGGCAAAAGTGGAACAGATTTTCAGCATGGAGTCATTCTCATAGGAACTGGAATATTTCTATCAGCAAACATGAAGAGGTTTGTTTCCTTGTCATATCTCTTTCTGAATTTAGTCACACCTATATGCTAAAATTTTTAGGTAAATATATTGGTCTTGAATTTATGGTTTCCACAATTAATAAAAGAGAAGTAATTAGAATGAAAAATCTTTGGCATAGATTTATAATTATTGACTCACTATTTTACAAAGTGTTCAGAATAAATATTGTAGCTTACTTTTATATGAAATGTGAGATTTCTTTGGATAACCACTTATAATTTTTTTAAGGAGAGAAATGGGATTTTCCAAATGACTGTCCTCTTCCTGAAAAGATTTCAAATATTGGATAGTTGGCTCCTTAACAATCTTGAGAATGATTAAAATATTTTTTTCTAAGACAACACTGATAAGCTTTATTGCAATCGATGAATGATTGTTAGACAAATTTCATTGTTTAGAAAAATGAGATAAAAGAGGAAAACAAAATTGAGTGATTACATGATATTTAGAATGCTCCTTATACCCTAGTCTCCTTAAGCCAATTTTGGAATAAAATGGGTATGAACAAAGTGACAAATACAATTTGGATTTCTGATCAGTATGGTTTTAGGGGAGATTAGGAAGATTATTTTTACAAACAACAGTGGATATAACACAAATTTAAGTTGTCATTCAGGATGGAAATGACAACATTCACCCTGGGCAGATCTAATAATTGGAAAAAAAAAACTTTTAAATGAGACAAAGATAAATATGTTTCATATTTCCAGGAGTCAGTATTTGGTAAATTCATTAGCATCAGAGCAAATAAGTTTTTAGACAACTTAGAAGTAGCTTGCATATTAGCACTGATTCGGAACATCATCATGTTGAGAAGGTAACAGAGAATTGGCATTTTGAATTATCTTGTACACAACTGGACTAAATGTTTAAAGTAATTTAACACAGTATAAGGTTTAAGCAATAGAAAATTATAGCGTTAGCAATTAAATAAACTTAGTAAGAGGCCATTCAAAGTTATCAAGTTCTGAAATTCTTTAAAAAACTGTATCACTAGTAACTTACAAACATGGATTTTTTTCATGTTCATATACATAATAGTGCAGTAGTATGTTCTCTTAGATGTCTATATAAAAAATAGAACTCTTCTTGGAATTCTAACTTCTAAAACCAAACCACCTTTAAAGAGTTAGTGGTCACACACAAGGAATGAAAGAACTAAAGGCTGACAAAAACAGACTAATATGAAGGAAAGAAGTCAAATAAGTGAAAGAAATAGTATGAACGCCAAACGCACTTCCACTTTGACCCACAGGATGTCGTTGTTCTCCAAGGAGAGGATTGTTTGAACGGAAAAAAGTAAAGATTATTCCCGGAACAGAAAGACCCATCACTGTTCCGGTGCTTTAAAGACTATACACACACCCATATTGTTAAGATTAGTTGGGATATCAGGACTAAGACTCAAAGATCTCGAAAGGACTACGTATTTCTACTCAGGAAATGTGATTTACTAACCAGGAGCGATGTTAGCTTCAGGATCTGGTGGCCCGGGAGCCCGGCGCCTCCTGCTCTCACTTCTGCTTCTCGCGGCCTGGGAAACTGGGAGCAATCATGTCCACTACTCAGTCTCCGAGGAGGCCAAACACGGCACCTTCGTGGGCCGCATCGCCCAGGACCTCGGGCTGGAGCTGGCGGAGCTGGTGCCCCGCCTGTTCCGGGTGGCATCCAAAGACCGCGGGAACCTTCTGGAGGTAAATCTGCAGAATGGTATTTTGTTTGTGAATTCTCGGATCGACCGGGAGGAGTTGTGCGGGCGGAGCGCGGAGTGCAGCATCCACCTGGAGGTGATCGTGGACCGGCCGCTGCAGGTGTTCCATGTGGAGGTGGAGGTGAAGGACATTAACGATAACCCGCCTGTGTTCCCAGCGACACACAAAAATCTCTTTATTTCCGAAGCTAGGGCTCTTGAGTCTCATTTTTCACTAGAGGGCGCCTCCGATGCAGATATCGGCGAGAACGCTCTGTTGACTTACAGACTGACCCCCAACGACTATTTCTCTCTGGAAGTACCGAGCAACGATGAGCAGGTAAAACCGCTCGAACTAGTACTTAATAAACGTTTAGACAGAGAAGTCGCTTCAGAGCTTCTCTTGTTGCTCAAAGCAACGGATGGGGGCAAACCTGAACTGACAGGCACTGTAAAGATAAACATCACAGTGCTGGATGCAAATGACAACGCCCCAGTTTTTGACAAAGCAGTTCACCGTATAACATTACTGGAAAATGCAAGAAATGGCACACTGGTTATTAGACTTAACGCCTCAGATTTGGACGAGGGTTCAAACGGCCACATTCTTTATTCCTTTGCAACTGATGTTTCCACTAACACAGAAGCCTCTTTTCGCATAGATTCAAACAGCGGAGAAATAAGAGTAAATGGAAAAATAGATTTCGAAGAAACTAAATTATGGAAACTTCAAATAGAAGCAGTTGACAAGGGAAATCCTCCAATGTTTGGTCACTGCACAGTCTTGATAGAAGTCTTGGACATCAATGATAATGCTCCGGAGTTACTAGTGACGTCACTGTTGCTTTCTATTCCAGAGGATGCTCCACCAGGGACCGTCATCACTCTAATCAGTGTAACTGACCGTGACATCGGTAGCAATGCCCAGGTGACCTGCTCACTAACACCCCACGTCCCCTTCAAACTGGTGTCCACCTTCAAGAATTACTATTCACTCGTGTTGGACAGTTCCCTGGACAGAGAGAAAGTGTCAGAATATGCTCTAGCACTGATCGCGAAGGACGGGGGCTCGCCTGCCTTGTCCACCACTGCCAGCGTGTCCGTGGAGGTGGCCGACGTGAACGACAACGCGCCCGCATTCGCGCAGCCCGAGTACACGGTGTTCGTCAAGGAGAACAACCCGCCCGGCTGCCACATCTTCACCGTGTCGGCGCGAGACGCGGACGCGCAGGAGAACGCGCTGGTGTCCTACTCGCTGGTGGAGCGGTGGGTGGGCGAGCGCGCGCTGTCGAGCTACGTGTCGGTGCACGCGGAGAGCGGCAAGGTGTACGCGCTGCAGCCGCTGGACCACGAGGAGCTGGAGCTGCTGCAGTTCCAGGTGAGCGCGCGCGACGCGGGCGTGCCGCCGCTGGGCAGCAACGTGACGCTGCAGGTGTTCGTGCTGGACGAGAACGACAACGCGCCTGCGCTGCTGCCGCCCGGGCCAGGCGGAGGACCCAGCGCGGTGAGCCAGGTGGTGTCGAGGTCCGTGGACGCGGGCCACGTGGTGGCGAAGGTGCGCGCGGTGGACGCGGACTCGGGCTACAACGCGTGGCTGTCGTACGAGCTGCAGCCGGCGGCGGGTGGCTCGCGCAGCCCGTTCCGCGTGGGGCTGTACACAGGCGAGATCAGCACGACGCGCGCCCTGGACGAGGCGGACGCGCCGCGCCAGCGCCTGCTGGTGCTGGTGAAGGACCACGGCGAGCCGGCGCTGACGGCCACGGCCACCGTGCTGCTGTCGCTGGAGGACAGCGGCCAGGCGCCCAAGGCCTCTTCGCGGGCGTTGTCTGGTGCAGCTGGCGCAGAGACGGCGTTAGTGGATGTGAACGTGTACCTGATCGTCGCCATCTGCGCGGTGTCCAGCCTGTTGGTGCTCACGCTGCTGCTGTACACGGCGCTGCGGTGCTCGGCGCCGCCCAGCGAGGGCGCGTGCGGGCCGGTGAAGCCCAGGCTGGTGTGCTCCAGCGCGGTGGGGAGCTGGTCTTACTCGCAGGAGAGGCGGCAGAGGGTGTGCTCTGGGGAGGGGCCGCCCAAGACCGATCTCATCGCCTTCAGTCCTAGTGTTCCCCCAGGTTTGAATTCTGGAGATATTGGAGACCAACAGGAGTTTTGCGAGAATGTAAGTACAGTAATTCTGGGATGTATCATGCCTATTAATGTCAATCGCATAGTAGTTCACCAACAAATAACTCTAAGTCTATTGCTTGAAATATTTGCTGTCTTTTTCTTGTGATCGTTTATTCTAAAGCACAATGGAAGTCCAGTCATTTTTACTTCTTTTCTCCACAATCTTCTTAAATACACTTGAGAATATTATTTAATTGTTGGAAATACTAATAATAGTAATAATGAAGTAGACTGTCACAGCTTCCTGTAAATGAGCAAGGCTAAGGCAGCCAAGAAGGAAAGTATCACTGATGGAAATGGAGCACGTGGGTGAGGCTCAAATATTCTACTTCTCAATTTTGCTGCAAGTTCATTCTTCCTGTTCATTTTTTAAAATTCTATTCTATTTGGTGCCCTCCACTCATGTTTGTGCCTTCAAAATTTCCATAATAATTCATAGTTCCATAATTTGGTTAATTTGAGTTTAAACATGTAGAATTCTTACCTCCCTATAAGTTTGTGTATTACTGTCAGGCATGGGCTGTTAAGGTGGCTTAATTTTATAAATCATTTCTTTACAATCAATAGCACGCTTCTTTCATAAAGTAGGTAGAATTTTAGCCTTTCTTTTGGGTATGACTTTACTTTTTTGCCTTTAATCCCTTCATTATTTAAACTCCTTTTCTTCATAGTCTTCAGATGCTTGAGATATACAAACAAAAAATTTTTTTCTAATATAATGATGGGTTTGCTAATTGCCTGGTGGCTTGCTACTCTCCTCCACATTAATTTACTGATTTTTATTTGGAAGATTTATTTGAGCATTGATTATAATTCTATTTCTTGCATTCATGGTACCTATAATGAGGTTGTGGGAAAATTCATACTCCTTTGTGCTTTGAGTTTCAAAAATGTCTTCTCATATATGCAGAACTATGATACTTCTGTCCATGTTCACCAAGCTGCTTGGACTTCAAAATAACATTGCCTTAAATAACTTAAGCCTGATAACCATGGAATATCTATAAAGGCACTTCCACTTGACTGGTGCTGTTGACAACATTTCAAAATTTAACATTGTGTACTTAAAATATTTTTAAACATTGTGTACTTTAGATACATTTGATGCAAATTTCTTTTTGCTCCAATGCTATATTCATGTGAATGGTTTTCCCTAAAGAGGTCACAGAGAACTTGAAATTAGAGCCGTAAGGGTATGAATCAAATAATGTGGAAGTTGATTTTGTTCTTTTTGGCTCAGTTGTGCAAACTAGTGATTCTTTAATTGTATGGTATGGAGAAATAAATTATATATGATATATTTACATGTAGGTGGGGAACCACATTATAGATAGGGTAAAGCTAATGGAAATTCTGAGATAGCTATTTTCTACCCAGAAAGTAGGATGATTTCCATAAAGATGAACATTAGGAAATCTTCAGAAAAGGAAAAGTCATATCTTGATTTATGGCACTGGAATCTTCTTCATCCACAGCTATAGACTACAAGAGTTAAGGATACAACATTGGTCACTAACTATAATCAACCACCACTATTTGAGACATTTCTATTTGTAAGATATGTTATTAAGGGCTTAAATAATAATTTTGTTTAAATCTTATAGCAACCTGTAAAGTACATTCAACTATCCAAGTTCTAAAGATTAGTTAGGAGATGGTGAGATACTTATCTGTCTTGTCCACTGCCATCCAGTTAATATATGATGGAGATGATATTCAAATGCACATCTCTTAGATTTAAGAGCCATTCTTTTATTAACTATATAACTTTTTAGAGTAAATCTTTCACTTAATGTTCAATTGCTCAGTTGTGTCTGACTCTTTGCAACCCCATGGACAGCAGCACACCAGGCTTCCCTGTCCTTCACAGTCTCCCAGTCTGCTTAAACTCATGTCCATTGAATTGGTGATGCCATCCAACCATAGTTCTGGCTAGAAAAATCAAGCACAAACTATATACATGTTAATTCTCCTTTCTGTTTTACTTAGGAAAAAACCTCCATGAGTATCTTCATGATTAACTTTGTACAATACCATAACTAAGATAGGAATTAAAGTTTTTTTAATGTTGCTAAGTGATTCTTTTCTCAGAATGTTCATGGTCATCATTATCATTTGTCTTAGTCAATGCCATATTGAGACAGGAGATTTACATTATTAATAATTAAGCATTGTCCAATAAGCACTGTTGATCACTTGTTTCGAAGTGATATAAATAAGCAAAATCATTTAATATATATGGAAAAGCAGAAGACTGTGCTCTGCTACATTCTTGCAGAACACCAAACCCAAATTATATATATATATATATATATATATATATATATATACACACACATACATGTACTTATCCTTTTTACACTAATACAATAATAATTATGTTTTGACACATATAAGTGGTAAGATAATTATTTCTTGGATCCTGAATACCAGTGAAAAGCAAAGGAGAAAAGGAAAGATATTCTCATTTGAATGCAGAGTTCCAAAGCATAGCAAGTAGAGATAAGAAAGCCTTCCTCAGCGATCAATGCAAAGAAACATGGGAAAACAACAAAATGGGAAAGACTGGAGATCTCTTCAAGAAAATTAGAGATAACAAGGGGACATTTCATGCAAAGATGGGTTTGATAAAGGACAGAAATGGTATGGACCTAACAGAAGCAGAAGATATTAAGAAGAGGTGGCAAGAATACACAGAAGAACTGTACAAAAAGATCTTCATGACCCAGATAATCATGATGGTGTGATTACTCACCTAAAGCCAGACATCCTGGAATGTGAAGTCAAGTGGGCCTTAGAAAGCATCACTATGAACAAAGCTAGTGGAGGTGATGGAATTCCAGTTGAGCTATTTCAAATCTTGGAAGATTATGCTGTGAAAGTGCTGCACTCAATATGCCAGCAAATTTGGAAAACTCAGCAGTGGCCACAGGACTGGAAAAGGTGTTTTCATTCCAGTCCCAAAGAATGCTCAAACTACTGCACAATTGCATTCATCTCACATGCTAGTAAAGTAATGCTCAAAATTCTTCAAGTCAGGCTTCAGCAATACGTGAACCATGAACTTCCAGATGTTCAAGCTGGTTTTAGAAAAGGCAGAGGAACCAGAGATCAAATTGCACCTGCTGGATCACCGAAAAAGCAAGAGAGTTCCAGAAAAACATCTACTTCTGCTTTATTGACTGCCAAAGCCTTTGACTGTGTGGATCATAATAAACTGTGGAAGGTTCTGAAAGAGATGGGAATACCAAACCACCTGACCTGCCTCTTGAGAAACCTATATGCAGGTCAGGAAGCAACAGTTAGAACTGGACATGGAAAAACAGACTGGTTCCAAATAGGAAAAGGAGTACGTCAAGGCTGTATATTGTCACCCTGCTTATTTAACTTATATGCAGAGTACATCATGAGAAACACTGGGCTGGAAGAAGCACAAGCTGGAACCAAGATTGCTGGGAGAAATATCAATAACCTCAGATATGCAGATGACACCACCCTTATGGCAGAAAGTGAAGAGGAACTAAAAAGCCTCTTGATGAAAGTGAAAGAGGAGAGTGAAAAAGTTGGTTTAAAACTCAACATTCAGAAAACTAAGATCATGGCATCTGGTCCCATCACTTCATGTGAAATAGATGGGGAAACAGTGGAAACAGTGTCAGACTTTATATTTTTGGGCTCCAAAATCACTGCAGATGGTGATTGCAGCCATGAAATTAAAAGACGCTTACTCCTTGGAAGGAAAGTTATGACCAACCTAGACAGCATATTAAAAAGCAGAGACATTACTTTGCCAACAAAGGTCTGTCTAGTCAAGGCTGTGGTTTTTCCAGTGGTCATGTATGGATGTGAGAGTTGGACCGTGAAGAAAGCTGAGTGCCGAAAAATTGATGCTTTTGAACTGTGGTGTTGGAGAAGACTCTTGAGAGTCCCTTGGACTGTAAGGAGATCCAACCAGTCCATCCTAAAGGAGATCAGTCCTGGGTGTTCATTGGAAGGACTGATGCTGAAGCTGAAACTCCAATACTTTGGGCACCTCATGTGAAGAGTTGACTCATTGGAAAGGACCCTGATGCTGGGAGGGATTGGGAGCAGGAGGAGAAGGGGATAACAGAGGATGAGATGTCTGGATAGCACCAGTGACTCGATGGACATGAGTCTGAATAAACTCCTGGAGTTGGTGATGGACAGGGAGGCCTGGCGTGCTGCAATTCATGGGGTCGCAAAGAGTTGTACATGACTGAGCGACTGAACTGAACTGAATTGAATACCAGTGAAGGATCAGTAAGTGTTTCCAAAATTGTATACTTCAGGAATAGCTTTAAACGTGTATATTTCCCATAAAAATCTTTGAATGTGTGTAGGTCTTTCAGAATTCAGTCTTCTTCAGTCTTACTGTTGCCTGAGAGATTGTGCCAACTGAACAAATAATCTGTGATCAAATAACTGTATATTTCAATGAGTCATGATAGCACAGAGTGAACATCACTGCTTATATTCTGTAGTTTTGTAGATACAATGCTGAATGGTACTTCTAATCCATTAATTTTGAAAAACCCACTGGTTTCCAAGAGTGGCTTCAAGATTTATTTTTGGTTCTATGTTTTCAATAAATAGTAGTACTAGATCTATTATGGAATATTAGTGGATGATGAGGACTGGCAGAACATTAAACCATGCACTCTAACACTTGACTAGCAGGACCTACAGCTGGAATTTAAGACTAAGCAGATTGATTTTGAAAAGGTCAGGGTCAAAGTTCCTTAATCTTTTCAGTCAATCTTACAAAATCAATGTTAACATATTATATAGATGTGATTTCTTGGCACCAGCCTATTACCAGATCTCAGGCCCATCCCCAAAGATAAGTTCAAAGATATAATCTATTCTATAGGAGCTAGTTGAGATGATGAACTCTGAAGTATCACAGCCAAAATGCAATGGATGTGACATTGGTCCATACAGTATATCTAACTCTTTTATGACTTGGCATTCTTCCAGTGTCACTTAATATACTTGTGTAACATGTGGTTTCAATTTAGACGTGTAATATAATCTCTCAAATAAACTTTCTCATATTTATTTCTCTACCTTTAAAAAACATCACATTGCATGTAACATCTCAATCCCAAGTTTCCTTGGGGAAGTGGTTGGAAGTCTGTTGCTTCTTTCTTCTGCCAAATCTGACAGGCTTCAAATATCATGTTAGATCTACTGTTCTCTAGCCTAATGGTATACTTTGAAAATAGGCCTATTTGACTGGTTGTTTTCTATTAATAGATGAATAACAGAATTCAGTGTCACAAATGGTTATCAGTCTGTTTTGTTAGTTTTTTAAAAAGGAATTTTAAATTTACTTTAAAGACAGTTCTAGCAGAATAATAATGTTGGGAAAAGAACAAACTTGAAATAAATGAAACAAGATTTGAAATTAGCAATAGAACATATGTGTGTATTCAAGATATAATAAAATATTAACATAAAAATAAATATACTAGCAATTTTTACTGTAATATTTTTAGATTGGATATGAACCATCAAAACTGTACAACAAAATACTCAAGCTAGAATGATATTTATCCTGAACCACTTTCTTCTCTCAGTTTTCACTGTACCCTTTTTTCCTTACTCAAATCCCAAAGTAATATGAAACAATAAAGGACATGTAACTAAAGTGCAACTTCAGGCAATGAAAATTCACATCAGTTCTAATTTTCTAGTTGATATCTTATGAAATTGAATTTCTATTAACACTGAGGTCATTTAGTTTTTGGTTAAATCGATTATTTTCTGTTTTCTTTAGCACAATATTAGGCACTTAGAGGCAAAGTGTTTAAAAATAATTTCCCTTATTTTGGATAAATTTACAACCTCAAAGCCAGAATTTTTTAAAAGAAGAAATAGGTCAACTATTCTCATGACTATATCTTGATAAATATATAAAAGCCAATGTTGTTGAGAGGAAATACCAATATGGCACAGAAGTTTTCATGGTGATTTTTATTTCATTGAATGGTAAAAAAGTTCACTATGAAAGAAGTAGTCTTTCATATACTGACACCATTACATAAAGTAACAAAGTAATCATTTTGATACCTGTTATTGTTAGCAATGCAGCTTACATGAGAAATCATGTAAAATATATGCCAAATATAAATTTCATTTACATCAATAGACTTTTCTCTTGTGAATTTCCTGTCTTACACCACCAAATTTGAAATATATTTTTGTTTTCCTTGTTGTTCTTTAGTGGATATAAAGTTTCTTGTAACAGGAACACAATTAAATGTAAATACCAATGAAGAATTAGAACTAAAGAAAAATATAAATCAAAAGCAAGTACATAGTGCACATAGATAAAATTACAATATGTAGGCTTAAAGACTAAAGAATTGTTATTAAAGTTTCAAATTTGTCTTTGAGTTTCCTAGCAGCTGAAGTATCAAGAGAAACTAGAAGTAAAACAATTTTTGTATGAGGAAATGTTTGACTCTTTTTTTCATAAGGCTACCTATGGAATTGATCTCTCTCTGTCTCTGTCAGTGTGTGTATACGTGTAGATAAGTAAAAGAGCTCTAAATCAAACATAGGAACAAACATTTCAGTTTGACGTTAATCAAGAAAAAGACACCATTTTCCATATACCATCAATTTCAATATGACTTAAAATCTGAATGTTCCACAAATAAACATTTTGGAAATATTTAGGGTATAAAATAGCTTGAAACACGTGAACTTATTTCTCTTCAAGTACAATTCTGTGGTGTTGGATGTAGGGTACAATACTCACAATTTCAGGCACAAGGTGTCGCTCTTTACTTGGAGGAAGTAGTTCATTCAGGGGTTAGTCTGCGCTTCCAGGAACTCCCCATTTAAAGACTCCGTCATGCCGGATGCTACCGTTAAAGGATCCTTTGAAACTTCTCAAAGATTCAGCAAGATATTTAACCGGGAACTGGAGTCTATGGTACTGTAAGTGTAAAGTATCGTATTTTGGAAGTCAATATATGAGATGTCCGCGACTCAAAGAAGTGGATTGGGCAATGGGCGACTGCTGCTGTCGCTTCTGCTCCTCGCAGCCTGGGAGTCGGGGAGCGGCCAGGTCCGCTACTCTGTCCCTGAGGAGGCAAAACACGGCACCTTCGTGGGTCGCATCGCCCAGGACCTGGGACTGGAGCTGGCGGAGCTGGTGCCCCGCCTGTTCCGGGTGGCGTCCAAAGGCCGCGGGGACCTTCTGGAGGTAAATCTGCAGAATGGCATTTTGTTTGTGAATTCTCGGATCGACCGGGAGGAGCTGTGCGGGCGGAGCGCGGAGTGCAGCATCCACCTGGAGGTGATCGTGGACCGGCCGCTGCAGGTGTTCCACGTGGAGGTGGAGGTGAAGGACATTAACGACAATCCTCCTGTGTTCTCTCTCAGAGAACAAAAGCTGCTGATTTATGAATCTAAACAACCTGACTCTCGTTTTCCTCTAGAGGGAGCTTCTGATGCGGATATAGGAGAGAATGCTCAATTGACCTACAGACTAAGTAAAAATGAGTACTTTTCTTTAGAATTACCAATAAATAGTAAGCCGACTAAAAAACTGTCACTTACGTTAAAGAAGTCTCTAGACAGAGAGAAAACTCCGGAATTTAATTTACTACTGACGGCTGCAGATGGAGGGAAACCGGAGCTCACTGGCACTGTTCAACTCTTCATCCGCGTCTTGGATATTAACGACAATGATCCGGAATTTGAACAATCAGAATACAAGGTGAGATTGATGGAAAACGCAGCTAAAGGAACTCTTGTGATACAGTTAAATGCCACAGATCAAGATGAAGGAGTCAATGGGGAGGTAACATACTCCTTAATGTCAATTAAGCCCAATGGAAAACCTTTATTTACACTAGATGAAAATAACGGAGAAGTGAAGGTCAATGGAACTTTAGACTATGAAGAAAACAAGTTTTATGAAATTGAAGTACAGGCCACAGATAAGGGGAATCCCCCAATGGCAGGTCACTGCACAGTCTGGGTTGAAATCTTAGATGCCAATGATAACGCCCCTGAAATCACTGTCACTTCCCTGTCTCTACCAGTACGAGAGGACACTCAGCCAAGCACTGTCATTGCGCTGATCAGTGTATCTGATCGAGACTCTGGTGACAATGGACAGGTAATCTGCTTTCTAACGCCCAACGTCCCCTTCAAGATCGTGTCCACATTCAAGAACTATTATTCACTAGTGCTGGATGGCAGCCTGGACCGTGAGAGCGTGTCTGTCTATAACTTGATGGTGACAGCGCGGGACGGGGGCTCGCCTTCGCTGTCCGCCACAGCCAGCGTGTCCGTGGAGGTGGCCGACGTGAACGACAACGCGCCCGCGTTCCCGCAGCCCGAGTACACGGTGTTCGTCAAGGAGAACAACCCGCCCGGCTGCCACATCTTCACCGTGTCGGCGCGAGACGCGGACGCGCAGGAGAACGCGCTGGTGTCCTACTCGCTGGTGGAGCGGCGGGTGGGCGAGCGCGCGCTGTCGAGCTACGTGTCGGTGCACGCGGAGAGCGGCAAGGTGTACGCGCTGCAGCCGCTGGACCACGAGGAGCTGGAGCTGCTGCAGTTCCAGGTGAGCGCGCGCGACGCGGGCGTGCCGCCCCTGGGCAGCAACGTGACGCTGCAGGTGTTCGTGCTGGACGAGAACGACAACGCGCCTGCGCTGCTGCCGCCCGGGCCAGGCGGAGGACCCAGCGCGGTGAGCCAGGTGGTGTCGAGGTCCGTGGACGCGGGCCACGTGGTGGCGAAGGTGCGCGCGGTGGACGCGGACTCGGGCTACAACGCGTGGCTGTCGTACGAGCTGCAGCCGGCGGCGGGTGGCGCGCGCAGCCCGTTCCGCGTGGGGCTGTACACGGGCGAGATCAGCACGACGCGCGCCCTGGACGAGGCGGACGCGCCGCGCCAGCGCCTGCTGGTGCTGGTGAAGGACCACGGCGAGCCGGCGCTGACGGCCACGGCCACCGTGCTGCTGTCGCTGGAGGACAGCGGCCAGGCGCCCAAGGCCTCTTCGCGGGCGTTGTCTGGTGCAGCTGGCGCAGAGACGGCGTTAGTGGATGTGAACGTGTACCTGATCGTCGCCATCTGCGCGGTGTCCAGCCTGTTGGTGCTCACGCTGCTGCTGTACACGGCGCTGCGGTGCTCGGCGCCGCCCAGCGAGGGCGCGTGCGGGCCGGGGAAGCCCAGGCTGGTGTGCTCCAGCGCGGTGGGGAGCTGGTCTTACTCGCAGGAGAGGCGGCAGAGGGTGTGCTCTGGGGAGGGGCCGCCCAAGGCCGACCTCATGGCCTTCAGCCCCAGCCTACCTCCGGGTCTGGATAGAGAAGTCGGAGAAGAGAGGCAGGAGGCAGGATCAAATCATTCCGGTCTGGTGAGTTCTATAGATCCTTCCCTTCTTCTCGAAGTTTATGTTAATTGTTTAAAAAATCCAGTTTATTTCATGGATGTCTTATACTTCGAGTATCGTTTTTAAAAACATTTGTTAGCGAAATGCCAAATGATACATATCCAATTTTAATCATATAAAGTATTAGGCTACTTAGCCAGTAAATATCCTATTTCTCCTAATGTTTTGTTAGAACATATTAAAAAAAAATGAAGATGAAAGAATGACGTTTTTGTCATCACTCTATTAGAAATAATTTCTTATTTTCAACTCATCTACCCAAATCACTCCGTCATCCCTAATCTAATTAATATGGATAATAACTATGGATTTTTAAAATTTTACTCATCCTCTTTGCTTTTTTAAACAAGCTTTAGCTTTGATATTTTCACATTATTAGATCAATGACTTTTGTCACTTCAGGCTTGTATCAAAATTTTAACACTGTTAATTAGTTCTGAAAGGACTTTCTTTCTTTTTCTTTCTTTTTTTTTTTTGGTTTTGAACATTCATCATACATCTATTGTCCATTAAATAATCCTCAGTCTTTCCTCTACCAAAAAGATAAAACCTGTTTTCATATTATTTGTGGTAAAAGAGTACAGACTTTTGTCCTAGTGTGCTTATTTCATTGAAATAATATAACTAAAATTTCTGTCCATTTTTAATTTTGTAATTTTGTTCTTTGAAATGGGGAGAGATTTATCTACTACGTACTGAAACAAAGCAAACAAAGCTGCCAGAGTCACTAGGCAAATAAGGTTATTAATATTCCTCAATTAAGTCATTCAAACTTGCTAAAGGCATGCATATAGGCTTGTAACATCTGCAATATGTGCTAGTTGGCATTACTTCTTAAGTTTCTGGTTTTATCTATATAGAAAAAATTAATTCTATCAAAGTGAATCCTATTGACATTTATCAGTTTCTTTCATTTTAAATTTCCTATCCTTAAGTGCTTTATTGCTGGCATTTGTAAAAGTTTCTTTCCATGTAATATACCCATGTATATACATGCCCATGTACCACATCTGAAAATTCTAGCAAAAATCATTTGCCTCTAGGTCATCCTTCTAATTCAGTGGTTCTTAGCCACATGTAGGATGGTGGAATTGCTGACCTCTTTTGAGAAGCTGATGAAAGTCATTCTCCCTTTAAAATTACACAGCAAACCACTTGGCATAATAGTCAAGGACTCCATGCTGAAGCTCATCCTTGGACCTCTTTTTATGAAACTTTGTATCTCAATATTAATTGTCTAAAAAATTCTTTATTCAAAATTAGTCAATAAGATAAAAATATAAAATATTTCAGGCTCAAAAGTAATTAATCATATAACTTATGAAAGTTTGTAAATATAAATAAATGTGAATGTTAGGTAGGGCACATAATATTACCCATTTCCAAACTAACTTCTTGGAATGACTCAACATCATTTTAATTTAATATAAAAAGTAATGTTTTAGGTTCAGGTTAAAATTTTGCAGATTGTTACTATTGCATAATATATAAGTAATCAATACACATTTTAGATAATTCCAAGTTATGTGGATTAATTTCTACAAATTTAGTGTCTTTTATACTTAATTTAAATTTCAAGATTACATTCTAGAATGCAAAATTGTTATTTCATTCTATTTTGTAGTTTGATTGTTTAATTATTGAGCTAACTTTGGATTTTTCTATCAGTTTAATCATTTAATTATGTCTAACAGTGAGTGAGGATGCGTTGGGTCTCCTGAATACATTACAATAAGGTTCCTTGTGAATTATGGTACATTGACATTTTTGAAAATGGAAGATATAAAATGAATAAGCTTGATGGTGATAGATAGTTTGAATAGTCCCATAGCATCAAAATTCAAATATGTATTTCATTAATTCAGAGTGAGTGTGGTAGTTGATTTAAGTTATTTTACACTTGTAGAATCATTATTGGTTATTATTTTCTGGCTCTTTAAAAATTTCACTTCTCAGTTTCCTTTATTATGTGTTAAAATAATAATGAGAAATTATTGGTTTAAAGATTTTGATTTAAATTTAAACGAGCTTCTAAATAATATGCTTACTTTTTTTTTTTTTACAACTTCTGTAGGATCTTATCTGTGTTCTGTTTTCCCTTAAATCTAGTCTTGAATTACTGAATAAAATTATGAAGAAATATTTTGATTCTCCCTTGAATCATAGTCAGCATCGTTGTCTTCTGAAGAGAAGCTTATTTTATATAACTACTAACTGGCCTGGAAGGAAGGACATAGAGGGACACAAAATGGTCATTATGAAGTTCATATTCTTTTGACTTTAGTCAATGAGATTGGGCTCCAAAACATTTCATGATATCTTTTTCAGATTAGTGCTCTACTACCACTTCAGAATACCATGAAATTTGGAGGTTTTGACTCAACATTTTACATGAAAATGCTTTACTCTTGCTAGAGTATTCTAGAATCTGTGCCCACAATTCATTTTTCAACATATTATAAGAATGAGAGCAGCTGTATGAAAAGTCATCACATGTGAGCATCAAGGAACCAAAAATAACATCCTCCATATTAATGATGAGTTCTAATATTGGTCATATTTATGAATAAAATAATTTATATGAATGAAATATTTTCTCCTTTACTGCTACTGCTGCTGCTAAGTCACTTCAGTCATGTCCAACTCTGTGCGACCTGATCCCTGGGATTCTCCAGGCAAGAACACTGGAGTGGGTTGCCATTTCCTTCTCCAATGCATAAAAGTGAAAAGTGAAAGTGAAGTCGCTCAGTCATGTCCGACTCTTCGCAACCCCATGAACTGCAGCCTACCGGGCTCCTCCATCCATGGGATTTTCCAGGCAAGAGTACTGGAGTGGGGTGCCATTGCCTTCTCCATTCTCCTTTACTAGACAAGGAAATTCTTGGCTTTCTCATAAAGACTTAGAATGAAGTGCTTGTGAAGCATGAAATTCATTATGAATGTGAATTGTAAGCAATACAAGGGCTGGGGCGGTGTTCTCAGTCATGTCCGACTCTTTGCAACCCTATGCGCTGTAGCCTGCCAGATTCCTCTGTCCATGAAAATTTCCAGGCAAGAATACTGGAGTGGGTTGCCATTTCCTACTTCAGGGCATCTTCCCCACCCAGGAATCAAACCCGTCTCTTGCATCTCCTGCACTGGCAGGTGGATTCTTTACCACTTTGTCATCTGGGAAGCCCAATGGCAGGGGTGATAGATATTATTTTTCATTTTATTTTCCACAATAGCTAGCTAATGAGTAACTTCTGCCATGCCACATTTCAATGATTATTTTATGATAGACTTTGAAGCAGAATTATTTTAAAAACTGAAGTATAATAGAAGTATTTGTGCTTTGTTAAGAATATTATATATATTAAATAGGTATTTGCAAATGATCCATGAAACTATCCAAAAAGTTGAAACATATTTAAAGTGAACCAAGAAGTGGCTAAACCAAAAAGAACCTCAGGATCTTTCTTGTACTTACATAATCAGTCACATGATGTCGCTGTATACTCAAAAGGTGAAAAGGGAAAACTCTCCAAGTCCAGATTCCAACAATCCACAGAATAGGATAGACTCCATATTGACCGGAAAGCTGGGTAAAATTTGCTGAAGATATACTTACGGAAGGGGAGACTGGTCATAAATGTCGGCAGGCGAGCTATCCCTTAAAACTGACAATCTCACCTCAGAGATCCCTTTATCTGCAATGGTGTTTTCTTGGCGAGGAGGCTTCGAAGCTCGGTGCCTGCTACTCTCGGTTTTGCTCCTCGCAGCCTGGGAGTCGGGGAGCGGCCAGGTCCATTACTCGGTTCCCGAGGAGGCAAAACACGGCACCTTCGTGGGCCGCATCGCTCAGGACCTAGGACTGGAGCTGGCGGAGCTGGTGCCCCGCCTGTTCCGGGTGGCGTCCAAAGGCCGCGGGGACCTTCTGGAGGTAAATCTGCAGAATGGCATTTTGTTTGTGAATTCTCGGATCGACCGGGAGGAGCTGTGCGGGCGGAGCGTGGAGTGCAGCATCCACCTGGAGGTGATCGTGGACCGGCCGCTGCAGGTGTTCCATGTGGAGGTGGAGGTGAAGGACATTAATGACAACCCGCCAGTATTCAGAGGAGAACAAAAGGTACTCATTTCTGAATCTGCTCCTTTGGAGTCTCGTTTTCCTCTAGAGGGCGCGTCTGATGCGGATATCGGCCTAAACTCTCTTCTGACCTATAGGTTAAGTCTAAATGAGTATTTTACTCTTAAACTAATAACGAAAACCGACAAAAGTATATTGCCTGAACTCATTCTTCGGAAGTCATTGGATAGAGAAGAAATACCAGAACTTAATATGTTGCTGACCGCTCTGGATGGCGGTAAACCCCAGCTAACAGGATCTGTTCAGATTCAAATAACCATCCTGGATGTTAATGACAATGCTCCTGAGTTTGATAAGCCTGGCTATAAAGTGGTGCTGTTTGAAAATGTCCCAAACGGCACCAGAATCATTCAACTAAACGCTTCTGATCTAGATGAAGGACCAAACAGAGAAATTTCCTATGGAATCAGAATGATTCTGCCACGGAGTGAGAAATGTATGTTTTTAATAAATCCAGAAACAGGTGAAATTAGAATTTATGGGAAACTGGATTTTGAAGAGAATAATGAGTATGAAATCCAGGTTAACGCCATTGATAAAGGGATTCCGCCCATGGCTGGTCATTGCACGGTCCTGGTGGAAGTTCTAGACCTGAATGACAATACCCCTGAGGTAATGATCACTTCGCTCTCGCTCCCAGTGCGGGAGGACGCTCTGGTGGGCACTGTCATTGCCTTGATCAGCGTGTCCGACTGTGACTCCGGCGCCAATGGGCAGGTGACCTGCTCACTCACACCACCCCATTTCCCCTTCAAGCTGGTGTCCACCTTCAAGAATTACTATTCACTAGTGCTGGACAGCGCCCTGGACCGCGAGAGTGCGTCGAACTATGAGGTGGTGGTGACAGCGAGGGACAGTGGCTTGCCTTCTCTCTCGGCCACAGCCAGCGTGTCCGTGGAGGTGGCCGACGTGAACGACAACGCGCCCGCGTTCCCGCAGCCCGAGTACACGGTATTCGTCAAGGAGAACAACCCGCCCGGCTGCCACATCTTCACCGTGTCGGCGCGAGACGCGGACGCGCAGGAGAACGCGCTGGTGTCCTACTCGCTGGTGGAGCGGCGGGTGGGCGAGCGCGCGCTGTCGAGCTACGTGTCGGTGCACGCGGAGAGCGGCAAGGTGTACGCGCTGCAGCCGCTGGACCACGAGGAGCTGGAGCTGCTGCAGTTCCAGGTGAGCGCGCGCGACGCGGGCGTGCCGCCCCTGGGCAGCAACGTGACGCTGCAGGTGTTCGTGCTGGACGAGAACGACAACGCGCCTGCGCTGCTGCCGCCCGGGCCAGGCGGAGGACCCAGCGCGGTGAGCCAGGTGGTGTCGAGGTCCGTGGACGCGGGCCACGTGGTGGCGAAGGTGCGCGCGGTGGACGCGGACTCGGGCTACAACGCGTGGCTGTCGTACGAGCTGCAGCCGGCGGCGGGTGGCGCGCGCAGCCCGTTCCGCGTGGGGCTGTACACCGGCGAGATCAGCACGACGCGCGCCCTGGACGAGGCGGACGCGCCGCGCCAGCGCCTGCTGGTGCTGGTGAAGGACCACGGCGAGCCGGCGCTGACGGCCACGGCCACCGTGCTGCTGTCGCTGGAGGACAGCGGCCAGGCGCCCAAGGCCTCTTCGCGGGCGTTGTCTGGTGCAGCTGGCGCAGAGACGGCGTTAGTGGATGTGAACGTGTACCTGATCGTCGCCATCTGCGCGGTGTCCAGCCTGTTGGTGCTCACGCTGCTGCTGTACACGGCGCTGCGGTGCTCGGCGCCGCCCAGCGAGGGCGCGTGCGGGCCGGGGAAGCCCAGGCTGGTGTGCTCCAGCGCGGTGGGGAGCTGGTCTTACTCGCAGGAGAGGCGGCAGAGGGTGTGCTCTGGGGAGGGGCCGCCCAAGGCCGACCTCATGGCCTTCAGTCCCTGTCTTCCAGCGTCTGGAGAAGATTGTTTAAATCCTTCCAGTGAAGTAAGTCCTTGATATCATTTAAGTATGTTAGTCATTTTGTATTTTTCATGTATTAGCCCAAATTTTCAAGCATTGGGTTCAGTTCAGTCGCGTCCGACTCTTCTCGACCCCATGAATGCCAGGCTTTCCTTTCCATCACCAGCTCCCAGAGCTTGCTCAAACTGATGTCCGTTGAGTCGGTGATGCCATCCAACCATCTCATCCTCTGCGGTCCCTTTCTCCTTCTGCCTTCAATCTTTCCCAGCATTCCATTTTATCTTTTCCAATTATTTTCAGCATTTCAAGCATTAAATAATTGGAGAAGATAAAATGGAGGCCATGGATAACCAGATTTAAAGTTTCCTGGCTCAGTAATTTTTCATATTATCTATGAATTTCTAGCCTTGAAAGAAATAAGTACATTTGAGTAAACACTGTCTAAGTTCTGATAAATTTATTTTTAATTGGTACTCAATTTCATAATTAAATGAAATTTGCAAGGCTAGTGTAGAGAGTTCCCAGATATCATAAACTAGATTCCTTTACTGCTCTTTACATGCATAGACTTGTAAAGTAGCCTTCTTGATCACTCATCTAGTTGCAGTACAATCCCCTTTCAAGTAGTATAATAAAAATTATCAATTCTAAAATGAGTAATTTATGTTATTGCTCCCATAGAGTACCTTCTTTCTTTCCATTGTGATTGGCTACAGTACTGTTGTTATTTACATAAAATATGCCATTTAAAATGTTGTAATATCTATCTAAAGCGGGATGCACCTTATAATTAATGTTTTATAACAATTTAACTGATTCTTTTTCTTGGTAGCACACAAGTAATGGCACATCTTACAATTAGTAACATTTCTTTGATTCCGTAAAATATAAGAATAGTTATTCAGGACTTGTCTGGTGGTCCAGTGCCTAAGACTCTGCATTCCCAAAGCAGGAAGACTGGGTTTGATCCCTGGTCTGGGACCCAGCACAACCAAAGGATATTTATTGCCCCCTATTTTGTCCAGGACCTGTTCTAAGATCTTTAATTGTATTATCTCATTTACTTATGAAATCACCCCTACAGTGCAGGTACAATATTTATTATTAGCATTCTACTGATAAGTCTGAAACTTAAGCCACATAGATCGTGCAAAGTGACTCAAACCCAGTTTTGGAGGATCACCAACCCATTATGGCATGCTACTGCTCTGATACAATTATCAGGTGAATCTTTTAAAAGTGTATTTTACATCTTGTAACTTTCTTCCACACAAAGCCTTTCTAGACTGTTTTTTAACATGAGGGAAAGAAATGAGTAAAGAGGGAGATACTGAAAATTAGACAGGCAGAGAAGGAATGAAGATGAAGATGAAAAATATGAATGAGAATAGAGAAAAAAATTAATACAGTAGGGTTGGCCTTAAAAGTGGCATGATTTTTCCTTAGTAGTGAATGAATAATAGAGAATATAAAGAGAAATGTCAACATAAGAAGAGAGCCATTGAGTTTGTATTTGATGACTTATCTTTCTGGGTAAGTCATCTGAGAATCACATGGTTGGAATGAGGTTGGGAATTTGAGAAAAAAGAAGAAAGTATGGAAGAATCTCTATGGGCAGGAATTATGAATTCACTTGAGGGGTCAATTGAAGTAAAGGTGAGTATAAACTTGTAGAGAATAATGTTAAGTGGCTAATGAACTGAGGAGTTCAACAGAAAGCATGGAGAAAATGGTTAGGCTGTGTATTGAAAGCTAAAGAAAATGTTAAAGAGGGGTGATATAAGAAGATATGTACCTATAGGGTATCTGAAAGGGCATGTTTTATTTTATTTTTAAAAATTTTAATTTGTGTTGGAGTATAGCCAATAAACAATGTTGTGACAGTTTCAGGTAGACAGCAAAGGGATTCAGTTATACATACACATGTATCCATTCTCCCCCAAACTCCCCTCCCATCCTGACTGCCACATAATATTGAGTCGAGTTCCATGTGTTATGCAGTAGGTTCTTGTTGGCTATCCATTTTAAATATTGCAGTGTGTACATGTCAATAGCAAACTCCCAAACTATTGGAAAGGCATGTTTTAAATGGTTGTGTGGTCTAGGTTAGGTGGAGAGGTAAAAAAGACAAGGTAGGGCCTGATAGACAAGAACAATTAGAATCAAGAAGCTATTCCCATTATAAAAGTAAAGGTGTGTTAATAAAAGTAATGGAGCAATGAGGAGAATGATGGTGAGAGAATATCAAATACTCACATTTTCAGAGGGGAGCAAAGGTTCAGAAATGAACCCAACTCTTATTTCCTGCAGAGTTGGGCACAAAACAGGCAAGAGAGTTACGGAGCTATACTCTCTCTTTCCTAGCTCTATTGGCATGGAACTTGGTGACTTGGTAAAGATAAAAGTAAGATTCCCTCCCTTTCTTCCTTGCTAGAGGTGTGTTAACATCTGTATCTACTTGTTGTTACTTGGAAAATCAGAGTCAACTTACATGATAGTAGGAAATTCCCTAGTAATGGTATAAGATAGGGAGAAAGAAAAGGGAAGTTTAACTTACTGGTAGTAATTTCATTTTTAGCAAATACATGAGATACTAGTTCTTGGCATGGTTTATATAAATAAAATCCAGGACTTCAAAGTATTGTTATATCTTAATGGTCAATATTGTGTGTTTATGTACATACACACTCACATACAAACTCATATTTACATCGATGGACATTTTCTTCCAATACAAATATTTTATCCAAATTCACAATCATGTTTGGGGGAACTTAAAAATATTATATTTATTTAAAATCTGGTATATCAGTTACAGAATTTTCTATGTTCATTTATTTCATTCTTATGTGATTCGTTGTTTCTGTTTGGAGTCAAGGGAGTTGTGTGAGTAGGTCTCAAAAATATTACAGGAAAAGGACATTCCCACCAAAACCTACAAAGCTATGAAGAACTAGAGTCTGATTTCCAAAAGCAAATGTGGACTACTACCTCTTTTTACAAATTCTGCACCACGTTTTACACATGCAAAAATATTTTTGTGGAAAGATGGAACTCATAAACTGATTTCAACTAGAAGCCAGTGCTGAACAGAATACAGTGAGTAACTGTTGCTGGAGAGAAAAACATTTAATCTTCCATTACGTATTTGCAGTGAAAAATGTCATGAAATGCAAGAAGAAAAAAAAAAAAAAAACCCCTACGGCAACGGAAATTATGAACTGAGTCGTTATTACACTTACACATTCATGCGCATGGTGTCGCTCTTCACTGAAAACAATTCCGCGAAGAAAGCGCCTCCGCTCCTTCCTTCTTGGAGAGAATTGGGCAGATAGTGGAAAACCTCGGCGAATCCTCCCGCAATAGAAGGATGTAAAATTAGACCTTGAGGGGCATTTGAAGTAAAGTAGCCTATAGACTTAAGATATCTCTGAAGGCTTTTGAGTGTACCATGCTGTTTTCCTGGAGAGAAGGCCCAGGAGCTCGGCTTTTGCTGCTCTCGCTTCTGCTCCTCGCAGCCTGGGAGTCGGGGAGCGGCCAGGTCCACTACTCTGTTCCTGAGGAGGCAAAACACGGCACCTTCGTTGGCCGCATCGCCCAGGACCTGGGACTGGAGCTGGCGGAGCTGGTGCCCCGCCTGTTCCGGGTGGCGTCCAAAGGCCGCGGGGACCTTCTGGAGGTAAATCTGCAGAATGGCATTTTGTTTGTGAATTCTCGGATCGACCGGGAGGAGCTGTGCGGGCGGAGCGTGGAGTGCAGCATCCACCTGGAGGTGATCGTGGACCGGCCGCTGCAGGTGTTCCATGTGGAGGTGGAAGTTACAGATATTAACGACAACCCGCCTGTGTTCCCAGAAAGTGAAAAAAGAATAATCATTGCTGAATCTAGACCTCCGGAAACTCGGTTCCCGCTAGATGGCGCATCTGATGCAGATATTGGAGTAAACTCCGCCTTGACGTACCGACTCGATCCCAACGATTATTTCACTTTGGACACACAAAACAGTCGTGAACAAACGTCTTCATTATCACTTGTGTTAAGGAAATCATTGGACAGAGAAGAAATTCAGGAACATAGTTTATTATTGACAGCTAGTGATGGAGGTAAACCCGAGTTGACCAGCACAGTTCAGCTGCTGATTACAATCCTGGATGTGAATGACAACGCACCAGAATTTGACCAATTAATTTATAAAGTGAGAATGTTAGAAAACTCATTTAATGGCTCATTAGTGATCAAACTAAATGCCACAGACCCTGATGATGGTACAAATGCAGACATAACCTACTCATTTAGAAGACCTGTATCACCTGCAATATTATATGCGTTTTACATAAATCCCGACAGTGGAGAAATTAGGACAAAAGGTAAACTGGATTTCGAAGAAAATAAATTGTATGAAATATCCGTGGAAGCGATTGACAAGGGGAATATTCCAATGGCGGGTCATTGTACCATTTTGGTGGAAATAGTAGATATAAATGACAATGCTCCAGAAGTTACCATCACTTCTTTGGCTCTTCCGGTGCGAGAGGACGCTCAGGTGGGCACTGTCATCGCCTTGATCAGCGTGTCCGACCGTGACTCCGGCGCCAACGGGCAGGTGACCTGCTCCCTGATGCCCCAAAACCCGTTCAAGTTGGTGTCCACCTTCAAGAATTACTATTCACTAGTGCTGGACAGCGCTCTGGACCGCGAGAGTGCGTCGAACTATGAGGTGGTGGTGACAGCGAGGGACAGTGGCTTGCCTTCTCTCTCGGCCACAGCCAGCGTGTCCGTGGAGGTGGCCGACGTGAACGACAACGCGCCCGCGTTCCCGCAGCCCGAGTACACGGTATTCGTCAAGGAGAACAACCCGCCCGGCTGCCACATCTTCACCGTGTCGGCGCGAGACGCGGACGCGCAGGAGAACGCGCTGGTGTCCTACTCGCTGGTGGAGCGGCGGGTGGGCGAGCGCGCGCTGTCGAGCTACGTGTCGGTGCACGCGGAGAGCGGCAAGGTGTACGCGCTGCAGCCGCTGGACCACGAGGAGCTGGAGCTGCTGCAGTTCCAGGTGAGCGCGCGCGACGCGGGCGTGCCGCCGCTGGGCAGCAACGTGACGCTGCAGGTGTTCGTGCTGGACGAGAACGACAACGCGCCTGCGCTGCTGCCGCCCGGGCCAGGCGGAGGACCCAGCGCGGTGAGCCAGGTGGTGTCGAGGTCCGTGGACGCGGGCCACGTGGTGGCGAAGGTGCGCGCGGTGGACGCGGACTCGGGCTACAACGCGTGGCTGTCGTACGAGCTGCAGCCGGCGGCGGGTGGCGCGCGCAGCCCGTTCCGCGTGGGGCTGTACACCGGCGAGATCAGCACGACGCGCGCCCTGGACGAGGCGGACGCGCCGCGCCAGCGCCTACTGGTGCTGGTGAAGGACCACGGCGAGCCGGCGCTGACGGCCACGGCCACCGTGCTGCTGTCGCTGGAGGACAGCGGCCAGGCGCCCAAGGCCTCTTCGCGGGCGTTGTCTGGTGCAGCTGGCGCAGAGACGGCGTTAGTGGATGTGAACGTGTACCTGATCGTCGCCATCTGCGCGGTGTCCAGCCTGTTGGTGCTCACGCTGCTGCTGTACACGGCGCTGCGGTGCTCGGCGCCGCCCAGCGAGGGCGCGTGCGGGCCGGGGAAGCCCAGGCTGGTGTGCTCCAGCGCGGTGGGGAGCTGGTCTTACTCGCAGGAGAGGCGGCAGAGGGTGTGCTCTGGGGAGGGGCCGCCCAAGGCCGACCTCATGGCCTTCAGCCCCAGCCTTCCTCCTTGTCTGAGTTCTGCGGAGGGACCAGGTGAAATAGAAGCAGAATTAGAGCAGTTGAAAAAGGTGAGGTCATATTTTAAATTTTCTTTCTGTTTTAGCCATCCTCACAGTTTTCTGTTTAAGATTCTTCAATCTCAGTTTTTAGGTCATTCTTTAATTTGGTCATTAAGGTGTTTAATGAGTGTTACTGACATCATGAGTTCCATTAATCTTCAAATTAAATATTAGTAAAAAACCATAGTATTGGTCATAATGCTAATTATTTGCTTTTGTTGAATTCTTGATAGTTTTAAAATATTTATTGCCTACATAAGCATTTTTCAAGAAACTCCACATTGTGAGTGCTTAAGCATCTAGAAAACCGTAATTAAACATTTTAAAATCTGTGTCTTTAAAATTTACAGATATGCCCACATACAGATTTTGTTTTGAATGGGGCCAATAAAGTTTTTTCTTTAAGGTGCATTTTTCTTACTTCTTAAAGAATCTTTTGTTTGCTCCTTCCTTATTTTCCTCTGGCACATCACCATTCCCCCGCCTGTATGCAATCTGAAAACCCTTATGATTTTCCTTTAACATTTTTATTTGCAGTTACATAATTATTCACATACATGCATACACATGGTGGTTTTTTGTTATTGTTTCTTTTGAAAATTTTGTTAGCATAGATATTGCATTTTACATTTCACAGTCACCATTACTTTGTGGAAATCCCTGATTCTTTTAATAGCTGTGTAGTACTCTATAGTGTGGATGTACCATTTCTATGATATCATTTATATCAGTTATTCACCAGCTGATGAGTACTTTGTGGTTTTTTTGCCCTCATAAACCATGCTGTGGAGAAGACAATGGCAACCCACTCCAGTACTCTTGCCTGGACAGAGGAGCTTGGTAGGCTGCAGTCGCTAAGAGTCGGACACGACTGAGCGACTTCACTTTCACTTTTCACTTTCATGCATTGGAGAAGGAAATGGCAGCCCACTCCAGTGTTCTTGCCTGGAGAATCCCAGGGACGGCGGAGCCTGGTGGGCTGCTGTCTATGGGGTCGCACAGAGTCGGACACGACTGAAGCGACTTAGCAGCAGCACCAAACCATGCTGTTATATCATTTTACATATTGCTAAAATATTTGTGCCTTTGTATAAAATTCATTTTCAGATATTGATGAACCTAAGGGTATGAATAATTTCAATTTAAATATATGTTTCTAGATTACTTTCCCAAAATTTTGAATTTCTTTTTATCTCCACCAACAAGTTTGAGCACTCTCCCTAAAAGCAATAGCGGTCTTACATTCTCCCAATGTGATATGTATAAAATGGTATCTTTGTTACTTTAATTTTAATTCCTGTATAGCTTTGAGCATGTCATCAGCATTTGGTTTTCATTGATTTGTCAGTTAAATTTTTTGGTTGTTTTTCAGTTTGGGAGAGTTCTCTGTCAATAATTAACTTTTATCTCCCATTTTTATCACAGATATTTTTCCTCCTATATATTGATTTGTTTAGGGTATATTTTGCCGTATGAAAGTATTTTTAAAATTTCTCTGTTTCCTGTTACGGATTTTAAAGTCTCTTAGGTTTATTTAGGGATATCTTCCCAAGTTTTATACTGAACATTCATTAATTAAATTCATTTAAAAACATTTAAATTTAATTTAATTAAAAATTGAAGTATAATTGATATTAGTTTCAGGTGTAGAATGTAATGATTCAGTATTTGTGTATATTGTGAAATGATCACCACAGTAAATCTAGTTAACATTCATCACTGTACATAGTTAAACAAAAATTTTTTCAATGAGAATCTTTAAGATCCTTTCTTTAGCATCTTTCAAATATGTGATACAGCATTATTAACTATAGTCACCATACTGTGCATTATCTCACTAGGACTTATTTATTTTATAACTGTCAGTTTGTCCATTTTGATCACCTTCACCCATTGCACCCACCCCTTGCATCTGGCAACCACTAATTTGTTCTCTGTATCTGTAAGTTTGTTAGATTCCACATAAGTGAGATCATTTTTTTTTAATGTAGGCATTTATCATAATAAACCTCCCTCTTAGCATTGCTTTTGCTGTATTTCATAAGTTTTTTAAAAATATGATTTTATTTATTGATTGATTGATTTTTGGCTGTGTTGGGTCTTTGTTGCTGCGTGAGTGAGTGGGGGATACTGTCTAGTCACAGCATGTTGGCTTCTGATTGTGATGGCTTCTTCTCTTGTGGAGCATGGGCTCTAGGCATGGCAGCTTCAGTAGCTTCAGTAGTTGTGGTGCAGGGGCTTTAGTTGCTCTGCAGCATGTGGGATCTTTCCAGATCGAGGATTGAACCCTAATCGCCTGTATTGGCACATTGATTCTTTACTACTGAGCTACCAGGGAAGCCCACCTCATAAGTTTTGATATGTTGTGTTTTCATGCTCACTTGTTTCAAGATATTTTTTAATTTTCCCTTGATTTCATCTTTGATCCATTGGTTTCCAGGAATGTGTTGTTTAATTTCCACATATTTAACCATTGTGGTTGGAGAAGATACTTCATATAATTTCAGTCTTTTAAAATTTGCTTACCCTTGATTTGGATCTAATACCTGATCTATCCTGGAGAATGTGTCATGTGTGCTTGAGAAGAATGTATTTTCTGCTGCCCTTGGATGGAATGTTCTACATGTATATCTGTTAGGTACATTGGATGTATAGTTCAAGTTCAATGTTTTCTTATTGATTTCTTTCTGGATAATCTATCCATTGATGAAAGTGGATATTGTAATGTTGTCTATTGTTCCCTTCACTCCTTCAGATCTACTAGTATTTGTTTTTATATTTATGTGCTCTGATATTAGGTAGATATGTATTTATGATTGATTTATCTTCTCGATAACATGACCATTTTATCAGTTTTAGTGACCTTTTTTGTCTTTTGTTACAGTTTTCTACTTAAAGTTGATTTTGTCTGATATAAGGATAATTAACTCTGCCCTCTCTTTTGGTTTCCATTTTCATGGAATGTCTTTTTCCTTATCTTCATTTTGAGCCTGTGTATTAGCTGAAGTGAATGTTTGGAGGCAGCTTGTATTTGTGTCTTTTTTTTTTTTTTTTAAACATTTTTGGCCATTCTGTGCCCTTTGATTGGATAATTTAATCCACTTACATTTAAAGCAATTCTTGATAAGTAAAAACTTACTATTGCCATCTTGTTCATTGTTTTCTGGTTGTTTCATTCTTCCTTCGTTCTTTTCTTCCTCTCCTGATATCTTCTTTTGTGAACTGATGATTTTCCATTGGGGTATACTTTGATTCCCTTTTCTTTATCTTGTGTGTATGTGTCTACTGTAGTTTTTTGTTTGTTTTGTAGTTACCCTGTGGCTTACTTGAAATATCTTACAGATAAAACAGTTTATTTTAAGCTGATAACTTTGATCATATAAAAAAAACTCTACTCTTTTCCCTCTCCCCTTACTTTATGTTTTTGTTGCCATAATTGACATCTTTTTTATATCCTGTACCATAAACAAATTATTGTAGCTATATTTATTTTTAACGCCTTTGTTTTATAACCCTTATACTAGAATTAAATGGTTATCACAATCATATTACAATATTAGATTATTCTGAGTCTGACTACATACTTACCTTTACCAGTGTATCGTGTATTTTCATATGGTTTCATGTTATTAGTTAGCTGCCTTTCATTTCAGCTTGAAGAACTCCTTTCAGCATTTCTTATAAGGCACATCTAATAGTAGATGATGAACTCCCTCAGCTTTCGTTTGTTTGGAAAAGTCTTTCTCTCATCTTCATTTCTAAAGGTCAGCTTTGTAGGGTAAAGTTTTCATGGTTGACATTTTTTCTTTTGGCTCTTTGAATATATCCTCCCATTCTTTCCTGGCATACAATGCTTCTGCTGCAATATCTGCTGATAGCCTTATAAGAGTTGTCTTGTATAAGATAAATTTTTTTCCCTGTTGCTTTAAAAATTCTCTTTTCTTCTTTGATTTTATACAGTTTTATTATAATTTGTCTTGAAGAAAATTGTCTTGCATTGAAAATTTGAGGTAACCTATTGGCTTCATGAACTTGGATGTCCAAACCCCTCTCCAGGTTTGGGAAATTCTCACCATTCTTTCTTAATTTTTTTAAAAAAAGTATTTATTTATTTATCTTTCACTGTGCTAGGTCTTAGTTGCTGTGTGGGCTTTTCTCTAGTTGTGACAAATGGAGGCTACTCTCTAGTTGCAGTATGTGGGCTTCTCATTGCAGTGGCTTCTCTAGCTGTGGAGCACAGGCTCCAGGTGCATGGGCTTCAGTAGTTGCAGCACATGGGATGAATAATTACGGCTTGTGGGCTCTAGAGTGTGGGCTTGATAGTTGTGGCACACAGGCTTAGTTGCTCCGAGGCATGTGGAATCTTCCCAGACCAGGGATCAAACCTGTGTCACCTACATTGGCAGGATTCTTATCCACTGCACCACCAGGAAAGAACCTGTTATTTCTTTATATATGCTTTGTGCCCTTTTCTCTTTCTCTTTTCTGAGACTCCAATGATTATTTCTTTTAATGGTGTCCCTTAAGTCCCATCATCCTTCTTCATTCTTTTTCACTATTTTTTTCTTTTTACATCTCTTTATCAGATATTTTAAAATGATCTGTCTTGCTCCTTCTACTGTCTTTCTGTAGCATTTCAATTTTTCTGGTTCTACAGCAGCAAGCTACGCATGTTTGTTCTCAGTGACCATTAGGCATCTAAACTATGGTGGTTCCCTGACAGTTTCAAGTCAAGTGAGACAGATACTAGTTCCTTGACAACCCTCCAAAATCCAGAAGGGCTGGATTCATGCCCATTCTCCCTCCTTCCTAAAGGAGCTAGCTGCCTTTTTGCTAGCAGCTAAGTTTGCTTATTCTTCATGGCTCCCAGGCATCCAAACTATGCCAGTTCTATCAATTCTCTGAGTAGGGCAATATATAGAAACTAGTCCCTCATGAAGTTCTCCAAGAAGCTGAAACACTGGACACATGCTCTACTCTTCTCTTTCCCCTTGAGGGTGGGAGAGTGAACCAGGGTGTTTTTTCCTGGTGCTGAGCTACGCCAACTTCTGGGAGGGGCTGCTGTGAGTAAAGTAAAATTACTCTTATTTGTTCCAATACAGCTGTTTAAGTTTTAAACTCATTTGGGTACTCCAACTTCTTAACTTAATTATAGAATTCTTGTAAGGGTATTTCATTACACATATCATTACTAATTAGTATTTTTGTGGGAGATTTAGGGCTGGGACTTTCTATTCTGACAGCAAGGAGTAAGTGTCTTTTAATTTCATGGCTGCAGTCACTATCCACAGTGATTTTGGAGCCCAAGAAAATAAAATGGGCTTCTCTGGTGGCTCAGACAGTAAAGAATCTGCCTGCAATGCAGGAGACCTGAGTTCGATCCCTGGGTCAGAAATATCCTTTGGAGAAGGGAATGGCTATCTCCTCCAATTTTTCCTCCCTGGAGAATTATGTGGACAGAGGAGCTTGGTGGGCTATAGTCCATGGGGTTGTAAAAAGTCAGACGTGACTAATAGCAACATTACAAGATATTAAATATGGTTCCCTGTGCTATACAATAGGTCCTTGTTATTTATCTGTTTTATATATGGTAAGTGTATATCTGTTAACTCCAAATTCCTAATTTATCCCTGCCTTTCCCTTTGGTAACCATAAGTTTATATTCTGCGTGAGAATGTTTTTGTTTTGTTAATAAGTTCATTTGTATCATTTTTCTAGATTCCACATATAAGTGATATCATATGATGTTTGTCTTTTTCTATCTGACTTACTTTACTAAGTATGACAATTTCTGGGTCCATTCATGTTGCTGCAAATGGTGTAATTTTATTATTTTTCTTGGCTGAGTAAGTAACATTTCACTGTATATATTTACACCACCTTTTCTTTATCTATTAATCTGTTGATGAATACTTATGTTGTTGATGAACACTCAAACTGCTGCACAATTGCACTCATCTCCCACACTAGTAGAGTAATGCTCAAAATTCTCCAAGCCAGGCTTCAGCAGTACGTGAACTGTGAACTTCCAGATGTTCAAGCTGGATTTAAAAAAGACAGAGGAACCAGAGATCAAATTGTCAACATCCACTGGATCATTGAAAAAGCAAGAGAGTTCCAAAAAAACATCTACTATTGCTTTATTGACCATGCCAAAGCCTTTGACTGTGTGGATCACAACCAACTGTGGAAAATTCTTGAAGAGATGGGAATACCTGACCACCTGACCTGCCTTCTGAGAAATCTGTATGCAGGTCAAGAAGCAACAGTTAGAAGTGGACATGGAACAACAGACTGGTTCCAAATTGGGAAAGGAGTACGTCAAGGCTGTATACTGTCACCCTGCTTTTTAAACTTATATGCAGAGTGGTGGTAGTGGTGGTGGGTGGTTTAGTCGCTAAGTCATGTCCAACTCTTGTGACCCCATGGACTGTAGCCTGTCAGACTCCTCTGTCTGCGGGATTCTCCAGGCAGGAATACTGGAGTGGGTTGTCATTTCCTTCTCCAGGGGATCTTCCTGACCCAGGAATTGAACCCGGGTCTCCTGCATTGCAGGCAGATTCTTTACTGACTGAGCTATGAGTCAGCATGCATTATATGGAACAGCATGCATTATGTGGAACAGCATACATTATATGCAGAGTATATCATGAGAAATGCTGGGCTGGATGAAGCACAAGCTGGAATCAAGATTGCTGGGAGAAATATCAATAACTTCAGACATGCAGATGACACCACCCTTATGGCAGAAAGTGAAGAACTAAAGAGTCTCTTGATGAAAGTGAAAGAGGAGAGTGAAAAAGTTGGCTTAAAGTTCAGCATTCAAAAAACTAAGATCATGGCATTGGGTTCCATCACTTCATGGCAAATAGATGGGGAAACAGTGGAAACAGTGAGAGACTTTATTTTGGGGGGCTCCAAAATCACTGCAGATGGTGACTGCAGCCATGAAATTAAAGACACTTACTCCTTGGAAGGAAAGTTATGACCAACCTAGACAGCATATTAAAAAGCAGAGACATTACTTTGTCAACAGAGGTCCATCCATCTAGTCACGGCTATGGTTTTTTTAGTAGTCATGTATAGATGTGAGAGTTGGACTATAAAGAAAGCTGAGCACCGAAGAATTGATGCTTTTGAACTGTCGTGTTGAAGAAGACTCTTGATAGTTCCTTGGACTGCAAGGAGATCCAACCATTCCATCTTAAAGGAAATCAGTCCTGAATATTCATTGGAAGGACTGATGCTGAAGCTGAAACTCCAGTACTTTGGCCACCTGATGCGAAGAGCTGACTCATTGGAAAAGACCCTGATGCTGGGAAAGATTGAGGGCAGGAGGAGAAGGGGAAGACAGAAGATAAGATGATTGGATGGCATCATCGACTCAATGGACATGAGTTTGGGTAGGCTCCAGGAGTTGGTGTTGGACAGGGAGGCCTGGCACGCTGCAGCCCTTAGGGTCGCAAAGAGTTGGACACGACTGAGCGACTGAACTGAACTGAAGAAAGACTCTTGAGAGTCCCTTGGACTGCAAGGAGATCCAACCAGTCAATCCTAAAGGAAATCAATCCTGAATGTTCATTGGAAGGACTGATGCTGAAGCTGAAGCTCCGATACTTTGGCCACCTAATGTGAAGAGCTGACTCATTGGAAAAGACCCTGATGCTGGGACAGATTGAAGGCGAAAGAAGGGGGCAGCAAAGGATGAGTTGGTTGGATGGCATCACTGACCCAATGGACATGAGTTTGAGCAGACTCCAGGAGATAGTGGAGGGCAGAGGAGCCTGATGTGCTGCAATCCAGGTGATTGCAAAAAGTTGGACACAACTTAGAGACTGAACAACAACAATAGTTGCTGTATAACACAACAACAATGACAAAGGTAACTCTGTGTTTAGATAAACCAAACCTCCATATTGTTTACCTTAATGGCTACACCAATATACATATCCACCAACATTGTAGGAAGGTTCCCTTTTATCCACACTCTCCCCAGTGTTTAGTATTTGTATACTTTTTGATGATGGTTATTCTGCCTGGTGTGAGGTGATGCTTCTTTGTAATTTTGATTTGCATTTCCCTAATAATTAGCAATATTGAACATCTTTTTGTGTGACTTTGGCCATCTGTATGCCTTCTTTGGAGAAAGATCTATTTAGGTCTTCTGTCCATTTGTTAATTGAGTTGTTTGTTATTTTTTGATATTGAGCTGTATAAGCTGTTCTTATATTTTAGAAATTAAGCCCTTGTCAGTCACATTGTTTGCAAATATTTTATCCCTTTCCGTAGCTTGTCTTTTTGCTTTGTTGATGGTTTCCTTTCCGTGCAAAAGCTTGTAAGTTTGATTAGGTCTCATTTATTTATTTTTGTTTTTATTTCTTTTGCCTTGGAAGACTGATCTAAGAAAGTATTGCTATGATTTATGTTCAAGAGTGTTTTGCTTATGTTCTCTTCTAGGGGTTTTATGATGGTGTGTCATATTTAAGTCATTAAACCATTTTGAATTTATTTTTGTGTATGGTGTGAGCAAGTGTTTTAACTTGATTGATTACATGTGACTGTCCAACTTTCCCAACACCACTTCCCGAAGAGGCTGTCTTTTCTCCATTGTATATTCTTGCCTTCTTTGTTAAAGACTTTTTGCCCATACATGTGTGGGCTTATTTCTGGGCTCTCTATTCTGTTCCATTAATCTGTATATTGTGCCAATACCATGCTATTTTGATTACTGTAGCTTTATAGTATTGTCTGAAGTCTAGAAGGGTTATGCTTCCAGTTTTGTTGTTTTTCCTGGGATTGCTTTAGCAATTCCAGATCTTTAGTGGTTCCATATAAATTTTAGGATTATTTGTTCTAGTTCTGTGAAAAACATCATGGGTAATTTAATAGGGAGAGTGTTAAATCTGTAGATTGCTTTGGGTGGGATGGCCATTTGGACAATATTAATTCTTCCAATTGAAGAACACGGAATATCTTTCCATTTATTTGAATCATCTTCAGTTTTCTTTATCAATGTTTTATAGCTCCCAATGAGTGTGTAAGTCTTTCATCTCCTTTGTCAGGTTTATTTCTAGGTATTTTGTTTTTTTAAATTTGATTTTAAGCCAAGTTTTTAAAAATTTTCTCCTTCTGATGTTTCATGGTTAGTGTAAAAAATGCAGTAGATTTCTGTATGTTGATTTTGTATCCCATACCTTGCTGAATTTGTTTATCAGTTCTAATAGTTTTCATGTGGAGTCTTTAGGGTTTTCTTTATAGAGTATCATGTCATCTGCATATACTGACAATTTTACCTTCCAATTTGGATATTTTTTTCTTTTTCTTGTCTGATTGCTGTAGCTGGGACTTCCAATACTATGTTGAATAGAAGTGGTCAGAGTGGGCATTCTTGTTTTGTTCCAGATTTTAGCAAGAAGGCTTCCAAATTTTCACCTTTGAATATTATGTTGGCTGTGGTATATTATATTTATTGATTTTCAGATGTTAAATCAACCTTGCATTCCTGGAATAACTCCTGCTTGGTGATAGTGAATAATTTCTTTACTGAGTATGGTTCTCTAGTATGTTGGTGAGAGTGTATGTTTTTATATTCATGAGAGATATTGGTCTCTAGTTTTTTTGTGTGATGTCTTTGGTTTTGGTATCAGGGTAATACTGCCCTCAGAATGAAGTGTTTACTTCTCTTCTATTTTTGAAAGAGTTTGTAAAGAACAGGTGTTAATTCTTAGTTAAGTGTTTGGTAGAATTCATTCATAGTAATTTTTGGTCCTATTTGTTTTTGTTTTGTGTGTATTCCTATCATTATTTATTCATGTCTTTACTTTTTATAGATCCATTCAGATTTTCTATTTCTTTTTGACTCAGGTTTTGTATTTGCATTTTATATAAATTTGTCTGTTTTATATAAGCTATTTATATATTGGCATACAATTGTTCATGGTATTCTGTTATAATCCTTTTTATTTCTGTGAGATCAATAATAATACCCCTTATTTCATTTCTGGTTTTAAGTAATTTTAGTCTTCTGATTTTTTTCTCTCAGTCAACCTAGCTAAAGTTTTGCCAGTTTTGTTGATATTTTCAAAGAACCAACTTTTGGCTTTATTGTTTTACCATTCTTAGTTTCATTTATTTCTGCTCTAATCCTAATTATTTTGCTTTAGATTTGATTTGCTTTTCTTTTTGCTGTGTCTTAAAGTAGAGGATTAGGTTATTGATTTCTTCTTTTTAAATCTTTTTAAATGTCAACATTTATAGCTGTATGTTTCTCTGTAAGCATTGTTTTAGTTGCATCCCATAAGTTTTCATATGTTGTGTTTCCATTTTTGGTCATTTAAGAGTATTTTCTGATTTTCCTTGTTCTTTCTTCTTTGACCCATTGGTTATTTTAGCATATGTCATCTAATTTTCACATATTTGTGAATTCCTCAAACTTCCTTTTGTTATGATTTCTTGTTTCATTTCATTGTGGTCAGAGAATATTCTTTGTGTGGCATTAATTTTCAAAAATCTATTGGAGCTTGTGTTATGACTTAGTGTTGAGAAGGGCAGTCTCATGTGCACAGTCTTTCAACCTTCATTCAGCTACATAAGAATGGGTCTTGGCAAGTTCAATGCGGATGAATTTGAGAACGTGGTGTCAGAAAAGCGACTCATTCCAGACGGCTGTGGGGTCAAATACATCCCTAATTGTGGTCCCCTGGACAAATGGCGGGCCCCGCACTCATGAGCATCAGTGCTGTCCCCTCCTTAATCACACTCACCAATAAATGCTATTTCCTGTCGAAAAAAAAAAAAAGAATGGGTCTTGGAAAGGAAACCTATGTACACTGTTTGTGGAAACGTAAATTGGTGGCTACTATGGAAAACAGTATGATATATTCTCAAAAAACTAAAAATACAACTACCATGCGACCCAGCAATTTCAGTTCTGGATATATATTTGAAAAAAATGAAAACACAAATTCAAAAAGGTACACATACCCCAATGTTCATAGCAGCATGTGTGTGTGCTCAGTTGCTTGGTCATGTCTGACTCTGTGATCCAATGGACTGTACCCTGCCAGGCTCCTCAGTTCATGGGATTCTCCAGGCAAGAATACTGGAGTAGGTAGCCATTCCCTTCTCCAGGGAATTTTCCTGACCCAGGGATGGAACCTGGGTCTCCTGCATCGTAGGCAGATTCTTTATTGTCTGAGTCACCAGGGAAGCCCTCGTGGCAGCGTATTATTTACAGTTGCCAATAGAAGCAACCTAAGTGTCCATCAACAGATGAATGGATAAAGAAGATGAAGCCATAAAAAAGAATGAAATTTTGCCATTTGTAACAATATGGATGGACCTCGAGTGTATTATACTAAGTGAAACAAATCAGATACGGAAAGAGAAATACTGTATGATATTACTTATTTATGGAATCTAAAAAATAAAACCAACTAATTAATGTAAGAAAAAAGAAATATACCTATAGATATAGAAAACAAACTAGTAGTTACCAGTGGGGAGAGGGAAATGGGGACGGATAAGAACAGGGGAGGGAATACAAACATAGTAGTTTGTAGAGGTATAAACTGTTATATATAAAATAAAAAAAGCTACAAGGATATATTGCACATCACAAGGAATATATCCAGTATTTTATAATAACTGTGAACCAGTATGGTGTACATATGTAACTTATTTTAAAAAAGAAGGTATTGTCAAATGTAGTCAATAAAGTTTGAGAAATATTTGTGCTTAAAGTAATAAAATTGTTTTAAAGTAGAATTGTTATGGCTACACAGTTTGTACATTTTCAAAAATGAGTTGTTTATTTAAACAAGTGAACTTACAACAAAAAATTATACCTAAAAAATAGAATGTGTCTTGATAAGGAATGGAACATTACTTATCAAGAGATGAAGAGTCTATACAGCCTTTGCTAGATGTATATACAATGTGGGGCTACATTTCCCTGTTTCAGGCTCAACGGATGCTCTGATTGGAGCATGCACATCATGTGGCACCTTTCCAACTCCACTTAAAAAGTTCTTTTTATTTTTATTGAAGTATAGTTGATTTATAATATTGTAACATTTTCAGGTGTATAGCAAAGTGATTCAGATATACATGTATCTGCATGCATGTGTGAGATCCTAGGAATGGTAGCTTCCATAAGCCTCTTATCCTTATCCATCAGAGGGCAGACAGAATGAAAACCACAATCACAGAAAACTAATCAAGCTGATCACATGGACCACAGCCTTGTCTAACTCAATGAAACTATTAGCCATGCCATGTAGGGCCACTCAAGACAGACAGGTCATGGTGGAAAGCTCTGAGAAAATGTGGCCCACTAGAGAAGGGAATGGCAAACCACTTCAGTATTCTTGCCTTGAGAACCCCATGAACAGTATGAAAAGGCAAAAGGATATGACACTGAAAGATGAACCCACCAGGTTGGTAGGTGCCCAATATGCTACTGGGGAAGAGTGGAGAAATAACTCCAGAAAGAATGAAGAGATGGAGCAAAGCAAAAACAACACCCAGTTGTGGATGAGACTGGTGATGGAAGTAAAGTCCGATCCTGTAAAGTACAATATTGCATAGGAACCTGGAATGTTAGGTCCATGAATCAAGGTAAATTGGAAGTGATCAAACAGGAGATAGCAAGAGTGAACACTGACATTTTAGGAAAGGAGAAAAGGAAAGATATACCCATTTGAATGCAGAGTTCCAAAGAATAGCCAGGAGAGATAAGAAAGCCTTCTTCAGTGATCAATGCAAAAAATAGAAGAAAACAATAGAATGGGAAAGACTAGAGATCTCTTCAAGAAAATTAGAGTTACCAAGGGAACATTTCATGCAAAGATGGGCACAATAAAGGACAGAAATGGTACAGACCTAACAGAAGTAGAAGATATTAAGAAGAGTTGGCAAGAATACACAGAAGAACTATACAAAAAAGATCTCCATGACCCAGATAACCACAATGGTGTGATCACTCACCTAGAGCCAGACATCCTGGAATGTGAAGTCAAGTGGGCCTTAGGAAGTATCACTACGAACCAAGTTAGTGGAGGTGATGGAATTCCAATTGAGCTATTTCAAATCCTAAATGATGATGCTGTGAAAGTGCTGCACTCAATATGCCAGCAAATTTGGAAAACTCAGCAGTGGCCACAGGACTGGAAAAGGTCAGTTTTCATTCCAATCCCACAGAAAGGCAATGCCAAAGAAAGCTCAAACTACTGCACAATTGCACTCATCTCACATGCTAGCAAAGTACTGCTCAAAATTCTCCAAGCCAGGCTTCAACAGTTTGTGAACTGTGAACTTCCAGATGTTCAAGCTGGGTTTAGAAAAGGCAGAGGAACCAGAGATCAGATTGCCAACATCCACTGGATCATCAAAAAAGGAAGAGAGTTCCAGAAAAACATCTACTTCTGCTTTATTGACTACACCAAAGCCTTAAACTGTGTGGATCACCACAAGCTGTGGAAAATTCTTAAAGAAATGGGAACACCAGACCACCTTACCTGCCTCCTGAGAAATCTGTAGGCAGGTCAAGAAGCAACAGTGAGAAGTGGACATGGAAAAACAGACTGGTTCCAAATTGGGAAAGGAGTACGTCAAGGCTGTATACTGTCACCCTGCTTATTTAACTTATATGCAGAGTATATAATGTGAAATGCTGGGCTGGATGAAGCACAAGCTGGAACCAAGATTGCAGGGAGAAATATCAATAACCTCAGACATGCAGATGACACTACACTTATGGCAGAAAGTGAAGAAGAACTAAAGAGCCTCTTGGTGAAAGTGAAAGAGGAGAGTGAAAAAGTTGGCTTAAAACTCAGCATTCAGAAAACTAAGATCATGGCATTGGGTCCCATCATTTCATGGTAAATAGATGGGGAAACAGTGGAAACAGTGAGAGACTTTATTTTGGGGGGCTCCAAAATCACTGCAAATGGTGATTGCAGCCATGAAAGTAAAAGACGCTTGCTCCTTGGAAGAAAAGCTATGACCATCTTAGCATATTAAAAAGTAGAGACGTTTCCTTGCCAATCAAGGTCTGTCTAGTCTAAGCTATGTTTTTTCCAGTAGTCATGTATGGATGTGAGTGTTGGACTTTAAAGAAAGCTGAGCGCTGAAGAATTGATGCTTTTGAACAGTGGTATTGGAGAAGACTCTTGAGAGTCCCTTGAACTGCAAGGAGATCCAACTAGTTCATCTTAAAGGAAATCAGTCCTGAATATTCATTGGAAGGACTGATGCTGAAGCTGAAACTCCAATACTTTGGCCACCTTATGCGAAGAGCTGACTCATTCAAAAAGACTCTGATGCTGGGAAAGATTGAATGCAGGAGGAAAAGGGGACAACAGAGTATTAGATCGTTGGATGGCATCACTGACTCAATAGACATGAGTTTGAGCAAGCTCTGTGAGTTAGTGATGAATAGGGGAAGCCTGGTGTGCTGCAGTCCATGGGGTCGCAGAGAGTCAGACTAGACTGAGCAACTGAACTGAACTGGAATGTAGCCTGCTAGGCTCCCCGTCCATGGAGATTCTCTAGGCAAGAATACTGGAGTCAGTTACCATGCCCTCCTCCAGAGGATCTTCCTGACACAGAGATCGAATCCTCATGGCTTTTGTCTTTTTCATTGATAGATGTGTTCTTTACCACTAGCACCATCTGGGAAGCCCACATGTATGTGTGTGTATGTGTGTGTGTATATATATATATAATTTTTCAGATTAGTTTTCATTACAGAAAATTATTTCCTATGTAAAAATTGTTATGGTAAATCCTTGTTGTTTATCTATTTTATTTTATTTATTACTTTTTTTCCCCACACTGTGCAGCTTGTGGAATCGTAGTTCCCCAACCAGGGATCAAACTCAGGTCCTTGGCAGTGAAAGTGCAGAGTCCCAACCAGAGGACTACCAGGAAATTCCCTATTTTATATATAGTAGGGCTGCCCTGATGGCTCAGAGAGTAAAGAATCCCCCTGCAATGTAGGAGACCTGAGTTCAATCCCTGGGTTGGGAGGATGCCCTGGAGAACAGAAATGCAATCCATTTCAGTATCCCTGCCCGGAGAATTCCATGGACAGAGGAGCCTGGCAGGCTATAGTCCGTGGGGTTGCAAAGAGTCAGACACGACTGAATAACTTCCATTCACTCACTCACAGTATGAATCTGTTAACAACAACGATATGTTATTCCATACTCCTAATTTATCCCTCCCCCTTCCCTTTCCTCTTTGGTATCCTTGAATTTGTTATCTTTGTCTGTGAGTCTATTTCTGTTTTGTAAATATACTCATTTGTATTTTTAGATTCCACTTTTAAGTGATATCATGTAATATCTGCCTTCCTCTGACTTACTTCACTCAGTGTGATATTCTCTAGATCCATCCATGTTGCTGCAAATGGCAAGAGTTCATTCTTTTCATGGCTAAGTCGTATTCCATTGTGTGTGTATATCACATACACCACATCTTCTTTACCTAGTAATCTGTTGATGGTCACTTAGACTGCTTCCATGCGTTGGCTATTGTAAATAGTGCTGCTTTGAACATCGGGGTGTGTTGTATCTGTTTTGTTTTTCTGGTGGTACTGGGTCTTCATTGCTGTGGGTGGGCTTTCTCTAGTTGCGGTGAGTGGGGGCTCCTCTTCATTGTGGTGGCTGGGCTTCTCATTGGGTGGCTCCTCTTGTTGCAGAGCATAGGCTCTAGGCACGCGGGCTTCATTACTTGCAGCATGAGGGCTGAGTAGTTGCAGTGTGCAGGCTCCAGGGCACTGCAGGCTTCAGTAGTTACAGCTCACAGGCTCAGTAGTTACAGCTCACAGGCTCAGTAGTTACAGCTCACAGGCTCAGTAGTTACAGCACACAGGCTTCAGTGGTTGCAGCTCATGGGCTTTAGAGTGAAGGCGCAGTAGTTGTGGTGCAGGGGCATGTGGAATTTTCCCAGACCAGGAATCAAACCCTTGTCTCCTGCACTGACACTGTGCCACCAGGGAAGTCCTATGGTATCTGTTTTTAATGAGGAAGGGAAAAAGTCCTTCTATCGTGGCACAAGAGGGGTGCATATAGGAAAACTGCTCTGCAATTGCCTCTTGTCTGCTATTTTACTTTTGGTTTCTTTATGTCTTAATTCTCCTTGTTTTTATATTACTCCTTTACCAATATTTTTATTGAGTATTTTCAAATGTAGCATTTTAATTCCTTCAATGGGTTTTAAACTGTATTTTTGAGTTATTTTCTCAGTGGTTTCTCTAGAGTCTATTATATACATTATAATATCAATATCTCCTTCAGATTTATATTAACTTAATTCTATTAAGGTATAAAGATATTACTCCTATATAACTCTTTTTCTTTCTTCCTTTTTGTTCTATTATTATATGTATTACATCTTGTAGTGGGTTGAATTGTGGCCTCCAAAAAGGTATGTCCACTTCCTAACCCTGGGAACCTGTGAATGTGACCTATTTGGAGAAAAAAAGGACTTTGAAGATGTAATTAAGTTAAGGCTGTTGAGATGGCTAACAAACACATGAAAAGATGCTCAACATCACTCATTATTAGAGAAATGCAAATCAAAACCACAATGAGGTACCATTACACACCAGTCAGGATGGCTGCTATCCAAAAGTCTACAAGCAATAAATGCTGGAGAGGGTGTGGAGAAAAGGGAACCCTCTTACACTGTTGGTGGGAATGCAAACTAGTACAGCCGCTATGGAAAACAGTGTGGAGATTTCTTAAAAAACTGGAAATAGAACTGCCATATGACCCAGCAATCCCACTTCTGGGCATACACACTGAGGAAACCAGATCTGAAAGAGACACGTGCACCCCACTGTTCATCGCAGCACTGTTTATAATAGCCAGGACATGGAAGCAACCTAGATGCCCATCAGCAGATGAATGGATAAGGAAGCTGTGGTACATATACACCATGGAATATTACTCAGCCATTAAAAAGAATTCATTTGAACCAGTCCTAATGAGATGGATGAAGCTGGAGCCCCTTATACAGAGTGAAGTAAGCCAGAAAGATAAAGAACATTACAGCATACTGACACATGTATATGGAATTTAGAAAGGTGATAACGATAACCCTATATGCAGAACAGAAAAAGAGACACAGAAATACAGAACAGACTTTTGAACTTTGTGGGAGAGTGTGAGGGTGGGATATTTCAAAAGAACAGCATGTATACTATCTATGGTGAAACAGATCACCAGCCCAGGTGGGATGCACGAGACAAGTGCTCTGGCCTGGTGCACTGGGAAGACCCAGAGGAATCGGGTGGAGAGGGAGGTGGGAGGGGGGATCGGGATTGGGAATACATGTAAATCCATGGCTGATTCGTATCAATGTATGACAAAACCCACTGGAAAAAAAATAATAATAATAAAAAAAATACTGAAAAAAAAAAAAAGAAAAAAAATAAGTTAAGGCTGTTGAGATGAGGAGTTTATCCTGAATTTCTCAGGTGGGCACTAATTCCAACGAGAAGTGTTTTTTATAAGAGAGAGAATAAGGGAGGACAGAGACACAGAGGGAAGGTCATGTGAAGATAGAAGCAGAGTGGAGTCATGAACATAGCCATCAAAAGCTGTATGCGGCAAGAAATGAAATCTCTGCTAGAGCTTCCAGAAGGGGTGCAACCTCGCCAACACCTTAAGTTTGAATTTCTCCCCTCCAGAACTATGAGAAAAACTGTTTTAAGCCACGCAATGTGTGGTGACTTTTTGCAGCTGCTACAGGAAAGCAATACACATCTCTATATATTACAAACCCAACAGTACATTATTACAGTTATTACATTATATAATTTATTGTCTCTTAAAGATGTTGAGGGCAAAAGGAAAGCAATTATATATTTATAGTGTTTCTCATTTCCCATTTCTGGTTCTGTTAATTTATTGCCCTGCATTGGAATTTCCTTATCCAATACAGCTGTTCTTCCATCCACTTCCTTTGTACTGTAATTGGCAATTTTGTTTCATTTCTATATATTATAAGCCCAGAAATATGTTTATACATATTGTTACATGCAATTGGTTTTTTAAAAGAAGAAAGGAGAAGCTTCTGGGCCTACCTCAGAAGGAGTACTCTTCCTCTCTCCCTGCCAGAGCCAAGGAGATCTTTCTTGGATGTTCACTTTGAGAACCTAGTGGGATTCCTAAAAGTAAAGTCCATTAAAGTAGGCATGCTCCCCCTTCACCCCAACTGTGACCTCCATGAGTTTCTCACCCCTAAGATAGTCCACAACTCAGCCTCCAGCAATTTGTCAAAATTTCCATTTAGGTGTTCCTAACAGGCTGTGCCTCTAGAGGCTTCTGTTCCATGGAAACAGATCTTGGCTGACTCTCTGCATTTGCTTATTTATCCAGATTTTGGTGGCTTCCCTGGTGGCTCAGATAGTAAAGCATCTTCCTACAATGCGGGAGACCCAGGTTTGATCCCTGGGTTGGGAAGATCCTCTGGAGAAGGAAATGGCAACCCACTCCAGTGGACACGACTGAGTGACTTCACTTTCACTTTTTTTCTTTCCAGATTTTAGAGTAGAGGTTTTTCCTGTAAACTCAGTTCTCTGATGGGTTCAGGAAAAGTCATGTATCCAGCTTTTCTTGTTGTTATTACAAGAAAAAAAGCGATAAATTCTAAGCTCTTTACGTGTTGGAGGTGAAACTGGAAGTGTGTTCTTTCTACTTTCTTTTCTCAGCCTTCTCAAGTGTTTCTTCTTGTTCTTGACTATGTATTAATACCAAGCAGAACCTGTTCACTTTTTTACTATTTCCAATGTGGCTCTAATTTCTGTTATTATATTCTATTATTTCTGATTTATATTTCTCTTCCACTTATTTCATGAGTTGCATCAGCTCAGTTTTCATGGTCTTCTGTGGCATTTTCATTTTCTTTTTGAAATTCTGTATCCCTGAGTTCTTAATTCTCTGAGACTCTTTAAAACTGTTTCATGAATCTTTTGACTAGATACCTTTAGAGATGTGTGTTATTATCTGTTATTTTTCATATTTATTTTCTTATTCCTTCTTGTAATATTCATATAGATCCTGCATTGGCTCTTTTTTGATTAGTATTTATCTTTGAGAGGAGTTCCTTTAGGACCGGCTATCTGCAGGTAGAAATGTAGATGGATGGGCCTGTAGTGCTCTGGACTAAGGTGAGCATTTCCTGTTTACCATTTGTTAGAGGGGTTTGTTGGAGAGGGCAATGGCACCCACTCCAGTACTCTTGCCTAGAAAATCCCATGGACAGAGGAGCCTGGTGGGCTGCAGTCCATGGGGTCGCTAAGAGTCAGACACGACTGAGTGACTTCACTTTCACTTCTCACTTTCATGCATTGGAGAAGGAAATGGCAACCCGCTCCAGTGTTCTTGCCTGGAGAATCCCAGGGATGGTGGAGCCTGGTGGGCTGCTGTCTATGGGGTGGCACAGAGTCGGACACCACTGATGTGACTTAGCAGCAGCAGCTGCAGCAGTGGAGGGGTTTGTGTATACCTTAGCTTTTACATATCTTCCAATAATGAGAACTGGCAGCTGCAGAGCAATTTGTCCTCCACAGTTTTCTCTTAATTTTACCACATACTTAGGTTCACTCTTGAAATAATTGTGCATCTGCTCCCTAGTGCATTCACTCCTGCTTTTTCTCCTATTTTGTGCTGACAAATAGGATTATGGAAAAGCCCTACCTGATTTAGCCTAGGCACCTGGATATTTTTGTTTCAAATAAGAGATCTTTTGTTTTATATCTCAGTGTGAAGTACTACTTTGGAAAACTCTAATCTACCAGCTCTTCCCAGGGTCTCCAGTGGCAAGTATATTCTCTCAGCATTTTCTGGCATCTTGGTCCAGTTTTCTTAGCACTTGGTAACTTCTCTTCATATATACTATGGTTGAAGTTCAAGCGCTTTAAGGAGTTTCATCAATTTATTATTTTATTTTTTGTTGGCTATTCTTCTGTTGTTTTTGGTAGGTTTTATGGAGAAGAAATCCATTTTCATTTATCCATAATTGATTAAAATCCCTCTTTTTGTCTAGTTATTGCAGTTATGTAGGAAAACTATATTTTTTAACTTAGTCATCTCATCAAGCTCTTTTAGTTCTATTTATTTTTCTTTAATTCTCTGGGACTTTATGAATAGAAAATTTTATTACCTATAAATTTATCATCTATTAGTAACAGTATATTTTACCCTCCTCTCTAATACACACACACATATGCACACACACTTCCTTATCTTGTGTTGTCTAGAATTTCCAAGTCAGTATTAAATAATAGGTATTACATGAAGTGTGCTGTTATGCTTATGATTTTTCATGGCAATAATTCTGATATTTTTATTGTTTAAAATAAAGATGGCCATTTGGGGGGGTGATAGATGTGAAATTTTTATCAAAATTAAAAATATATATAAATAATTATGATCTGGAAATACTTTGTTTTGAAACTATAATATAATGTGAGATTTATGTAGATTCTTTTTTGGAGAATGTTGATAGTGCCTTTGTCAGATCTTTATTTTAGGTTAGGCACTCCTATAAAACTGATGTCAGATAGGGTGATTGGTAGTGGTTGCAAGCCTTCCTTTTCAGCCGCATGTGATGAAATTTTTTTCAGCAGCTCAGAGGAAGATCTGGTGTGACTGCTTACCAAATATGTAGGAATATGAAATTTGATATAGGTAAAATATGTGATTGAACCAGACTGGCTAGCTCTTAACATAATGTGACATTCAGCCAATTTGACTTTAAAAAATTAAGTGTAAAAGTCTAGGATTTTTTGATCTGTGGCTTAATAGCATCTAGAAAAAAAACCACATACGAATTTTAGCTTTAAATCCATCATAAAAAAGTTATGTGATGTGGCTGTTAGAGAACCAGATGCAAGATTAGACCCTTCCTTGATATGGAGTATTTAGAATGAAAAAGCAAGCATTATGAATTTAGAATGAAAAAGCAAGATATTATGACCAATCTGGAGCATGACTTTAAGTTCTGAGGACTATACTTTGAAGATGAAATAGAGTAAGATTTTATAAAGAGGTAATTCTAGAAAAATTAGCATAGTTATAAAAAGGAGTAAGAAAACACAGCATAGAGTTAATTAGAGTGAAGATTCATGAAAAAAATGTCTGAGATACTTTATATAATGTTATGTTATGGAGAAAAGCTTTGTACAAACTTGAGAAAGAAGTTCTATAGTAATGTGCTATTGGTAAAGTGTTCAGTTTAAAAAAGAAACAACAATGACTGACATAGGCTGTTGTGTCCTGAGAGTAGTTGAGCCACTTAATTTATGTGTCTGGAGCTTAGCTAGATATTTCAGAGACAAAATTGAGTGATACAGATCTCTACCCTCAAACAATTCACACTCTGTTAGGCTTGATTTGAAACCTTCATGAAGCAATATTATGGGATGAAAATTTGCTTAATGTGATTGTGATGTCCAATTTTTTAATTTACTTCCCATAAGTACCGAATATACTCCCAAAAGAATAACCTTAATTACTAAGAAAATCTTAAGTACAATAACATTTTGTTGACAAACTCTGGTGGATATTCAGGTCATTCTCCTGTTTGGCTTCAGGATCTCTAACATGAACTTATGCATTATGGCTAGCAATCTCTTGAATTTACAGATTACAGCCAAGTTTGGTGGGAGAGCATAATAATAAGTTTTTGCACTAGAACCCAAGCAGAAATCAGAACAGTGTTTTTGCACAGAGTCCTCTTAAAGTTGTACTTGCACCTAATTAAAAGCTTGAAAATACTTGAATTAGGAGACACTATAGAAAATGCCACGAACTGGCAAAATGAAATATTAGAAAGGAAGGGTTCTGCTATAGAGAAGTTATGTTAATTCATGATTTTAACCTTAACTAGTAATATTATACACAAGAAAAAAAGTTTTTAGACTTTCTCATCTTCGGGATATCCAAATATTTAGATATCTAAATATTACTTTCCCATAAACTCTAGTTTATATCAGTAAATATTGAGTGTGTGCTGTTGCTTCAGTCGTGTCCGACCCTTCGTGACCCTATGGACTGTAGCCCGTTAGGCTTCTCTGTCCAAGATTCTCCAGGCAAGATTACTGGAATGGGTTGCCATGCCCTCCTCCAGGGGATCTTCCCGACCCCAGGGACTGAACCTGTGTCTCCTGCAGCTCCTGCATTGCAGGTGGATTCTTTACCACTGAGCCACCAACAAAACCCAAGGTCAGGGGTGATATATATTATTTTTCATTTTATAGTCCTTGATAGCAGAGGAGTAACTTTTGATATGCCACATTTCAAAGATTACTTTATGATAGGCTTTGAAGCAGAATTATTTTAAAAACTGAAGTATAATAGAAGTATTTGTGCTTTGTTATAATTATCATATATATTAAATAAACAGGCAGCTCGTAAATAAAATAAATAGGTAGTTCAGTGGTAAAAGAATCTACCTGCCACTGCAGGGGAGGCAGTTTCGATCCCTGGGTTGGGAAGATTTCCCTGGAGAAGGAAATGGTAATCCATTCAACATTCTTGCCTGGAAAATCCTATGGACAGAAGAGCCTGGTGGGTTATAGCCCATGGGGTCCCAAGGAGTCCGGCACCACTTAGTGACTAAAACAGCAACAAGAGGCAGCCTGCCCTACTTCCTTGGAAGAAATAAGGGGTGGGTTTGTGATAGACAGAGGAGGTGATTGGTGTTTAGTGGCACAGTGAAGTTACCAATCCCACTTAGTCTTAAAACCAGAAAGCTGGAGGTGCCTGTTTATCCCTGCCTGCCCCACCTACATTTTAAGTGACAGTTAAAAAAATTATTAGAGAAATATTAAGGCATACAGTAAAGTTGAGAGAATTGTGTAATTAATTCCATGTATCCAGTACTCTCAGCTTCAGTAATTAGCCGGCAGTTTTCTGACCAGTAAATATAATGCCCTGAGAGCTTCAATTCTTTATCTGTACTCAGCTTTTGTCTTTCAAATTTTGGTTCTTGAGGCTTTGGACACTGCGATTGTATTAAAAGAAGGATTTGAGTGAGGAATTTAGTGTTCAAGGGGTCAGTCTCTTTTTCAGCTCTCCACCCTCTCAGGAGAAGCCACTAGTTGTAGGGTGCTAGGTGGAATTCGGAAGTACTGCGGCCAAGAGCTGTTTTTCACAGAACAGAGGACTGTCCCGATTTCCGTGCGGAAGACCGGAAAAACAAAGCTGGGGAACCGACAGGCATCAAGTCTGCTCTTACACCACTTCAGTACTGTTTTCTGAATAACAGCAAAGTTACAGAACAGTTTCCTGGTCACGCTCATGGGGAGTATCTCAGTATTTTCCCCTTCATTTTGTACGTCCAGGTTCAGTTTGGGGATTAGCTGTCAATCTTTCTGAGTTTCTGGTGCTTGATACTGACTGGCTTCTAACCACTTTCCTCGCCCAGAGCTTGCAGAGCACTCCCCTTAGGGCCTCCTGGGGAAAAGAGAAAAACTGCTGATTCTCAAAAAAAGCGGGAACGTTGAACCGGAATTGCGCTCGCTTAGTTTTGTGCCTTGAAAAGCGAGAGTACCGGGGAATGGTCCGCATATGCCCCTCGCTGGTTCTCGCTACAGAAATCTTGGCGTCTCCGGGTATATAAGAAAGTGCAGGAAAGACTTAAAGTCGCAGCGGAGAGGCTGAGAATCCAACACGGAACGCACCATAGCACTTGGTTTGGGGGTTCCTGTTTCCTTAAGCCTAGAAGGCGTAGTGGTTCACGGTCGTGGTCCCGCCTCCCAACGTGTCGGCCCGGCGGTTCCTCTCGGAATTCCGCCGTCTCTGCCGGCACTGTAGGGAGTCAGTGGGTCCGAGCGCCCGGGACCCGATGCTCGGCTCTCAAAATAGTCGCTGAGAGACGCCCAGCCGAGCTCAGCCCCAGTTTTAAGCCGTCTTCAGGTAGAGTTTGTAGACGTTAAGACTGCGGCGGTCAGGGTGTTATCCTAGGAAACGCGGTTTAAGGGAAGGTGTGTTAGTTTCTCGGAGCATCTCTTTGCCGCGCCCTGCGCTCGCTGCCGGGGCGCTGGGCGAGTTCCCGGTGGGCGGGGAACGGAGACGGCTCTTCGCGGAGCCCGGAGGTTTTCCTCGCCTCTGCACCCCTAGGCGGCGCTGCGCTCCTCCGCTCCCGCCGGCTCGGCTTTCCCAGACGGCTGCCGAACCTCCAGTCTAGCAAGCCTTGCTCTCAGCCGGCCGGTCCCGGGCAATTACGGCATTCCGAAGGCGAACGTCGGCTGTCTCTGCACCTTTAGCGGGCAGCGGCGGCCGACCGGCCCTCGGTTTTTTTTCCTTTTACCACGGCTCGCACTCTCCGGGAGTCCGGAGCATGGTCCCGGGTCACCGCTGGTGGAGCGAGGACGCCGAGAGGGAGGAGGATGGGGGGCTGGAGGGTGGCGGTTCTATGTTTGTGGGTTTCCTGCGGCTCTGTAGGGGGACAGCTGGAATACTCAGTGTCGGAGGAGACCGAACGGGGCGTAGCCGTAGGCAGTGTTGCCCAGGACTTGAGGCTGTCGGCGGCCTCTCTGTCCTTGCGGAACTTTCGCTTCCTTTCCAGCCGCGGCGAGACTTACTTCGGGGTTGATCTGGCCAGCGGAAGCTTGGTGGTCAGAGAGCCGGCGGACCGCGAACGGCTGTGCGGGGCCAAAGCTGCCTGCGTTCTGATCTATGAGCTTGAGCTCGAGGACCCGCTAGAGCTGCACAAGGTCCATGTTCACGTCCTGGACATCAACGACAACTCGCCTCACTTCCCTGCCGGCGACGTGCAGTTCCACATTCCCGAGTTCCTTATGCCCGGAGCCCGCTTTACTCTGCCTAATGCCGAAGATGCCGACGAGGGAAGCAACGGGTTGCTAAGCTACAGCCTGAGCCCCAGCCGGCACTTTAGCCTGGACAAGGGTTCGCGGGTCGACGGCAGCGAATTCCCAGAGCTGGTGTTGGAGAAAGCGTTGGATCGGGAGCAGCGTGCCACGCATCGGCTAGTACTCACCGCCCGGGACGGCGGGCTGCCAGCGCGCTCTGGTGAGGTACAAGTCACCATCGTCGTGGTGGACACAAACGACAATGCACCTGTATTTGAGCGCTCAGTATACCGCACCAAGGTGCCAGAGACTGCACCCCGTGGGACTGTGTTATTCCAAGTGCAAGCCTCGGACCCGGATGAAGGCTCCAATGGGGAAATCCGGTATTCCTTAAGCAACAGCACGCAAGCCAAGCTGCGACATCACTTCCACGTGCACCCTAGAAATGGGGAAGTGCGGGTCGCTGCTTCACTGGGTCCTCCCGAAACGCTGTTGGAGGCGTACATTGAGGCAAGGGATGAGGGTGCCTTCAGTCTAGCCAGCACCGCTAAACTGCTGGTGGAGGTGACTGACGTGAACGATCACGCCCCTGAGGTGAACCTTCTCACTCTCTCCAGTCCGGTTTCCGAGGACGCCGCCACTGGCACAGTGATTGCTCTCCTTAGTGTAAGGGATGAAGACCTTGGTCCCAATGGTAAAGTCGCTTGTAGCATGTACAGTGCAGGCCCCTTTAAGTTGAAGGCTTCCTTTGGCAACTACTACAACTTGCTGACTGATGGGCCGCTGGACCGGGAGCAAGTCAGTGAATACCAGGTTCTGATCACTGCCTCGGATGGTGGCTCACCTCCACTTAGCACTCGCAGGACACTGACTGTGTCAGTTGCTGATGTGAATGACAACACACCAAGCTTTCCTAAATCGAATCAGGAACTTTTTGTGGCTGAAAACAATGCCCCTGGAGCCTCCCTAGGACATGTGTTTGCCCAGGACCCAGATCTGGGGAAGAATGGCCTTGTCTTCTATGAGCTGTTGGATATTATCTCTGAAGGTCAGGCAGCCTCTAGCTTGGTGGCAGTAGATTCACCCAGTGGGGCTATCACTGCCAAAATTTCCTTTGACTTTGAGCAGCTCAGGGGGTTTCACTTCCAAGTGGAAGCCCGGGATGGTGGCTTTCCTCCCAGAAGTTCAACAGTGACTGTGAACTTGTTTGTGGTAGATAGGAACGACAATGCTCCAGTCATCTTGTTTCCCTTGTCCAAAAATGGCTCTGTCCCAGTGGAAATTGTGCCCTGCTCTGCCAGAACAGGACACTTGATCACAAAAGTGGTAGCAGAGGATGCAGACAGTGGCTCCAATGCTTGGCTTTCCTACTATATTTTTCAGGCTTCTGACTCAAGCCTTTTCAGAATTTCAGCCAACATGGGAGAGCTCCGTACTGCTCGTTTAGTTCTTCCCACTGATGCAGTTAAACAGAAGGTGGTGGTGGTGGTTCAGGACCATGGAGACCCATCACTCTCCACCTCTGTCATATTGAGCATGCTGTTGAGCAGCTCTGCCCCTCAGGTCCTTCCAGACTTTGAAGATGGCTGGGAAACAGGAGGGCACCTTTCTGCCCAGAACCTGTATTTAACAGTTGCCCTGGCCTGTATTTCCTTTTTATTTCTGGGGTGCTTACTTTTCTTTGTGTGTAGCAAGTTGAGCCAGAGTGCAGGTTGTTGCACTCAGAACTGCTGTCACTCTCCAGAGGAGCTGAGGTATGGGAGCAAGGTGGCTTCGAATCCTTGCATGTCATCAGCCACAATAGATGTTACTACAGTCGAAAGACTTTCTCATACTTATCTCTATCGGGCCTCCCTGGGACTTGGTTATGATAATAACAGTTTGCTGTTTCATGGGGAATACAGTGCTGCTGACCTGAGAAATCTGGCCTCTGGAGTAGGACTGAATGTGCCAATATCCTGTATCCAGATTCGGAATAGGAAAGGGGATCATGCAAATGTCAATGCCATGGTAAGCATATTTTATGGAATTTGATTCCCTTGAACAGGAGATGGTCACTAGCTATTTCTAAAATGTTATATGAGTCTTTGGCTGCATGTAATCCATTGAATTGAACACTCCTGCTCAGCATCCCCTGTGCTAAGGATTCTGGGAAGATCCAGGTGTTAAAAGAGATCGTATTTGGCCTCAAAGAGGTTGCAGTTTATTTTTGAAAAACCAAGGTAAGACATTCAAACCTATTAAAGAACAATTAAAGTAATACAGTATAAAGTTCTAAAATTAAAAAGAATAAACCACCAAAGTTTCTGGAACAGGTAATAAACAACCTGGGATGTCTTTGAATAATTCCTTTTAGGAATTTCTTTAAGGAATTACTTTAAACAAATATCCCTTCATTAGAAAACATATTTTTGAGCAACAGATATGTTTAAGGCATTCTGATACCTAAGGTGAGAATGAAAATTATGTAAGAGTCTTTGCATAATACAAACTCAGTATGAATGATGAGACATTTACTCAAACCATAACAATACATGATTTAAACATGATGATAACCTAAAACATGTAAAAATAAATTGTAACAGATGTTCAAAGAAGGGAGAGAGAGAACATTTAGACAGGAGAGGGGGAATCAGACAAGGTTTTGTGGTAGAGATGGCAGTGAATTGGATTGTGAATGCTATACCATTTAATAAAATGCAGCATATTCCCTAGGCTATATTTTATAGTGAATACTGTTTTGACAAAGTAGTCCTTTTTGAGAATGATATTCCAAAACATAGCTAATAGTTCCACACAGTATTTGTAAATATATAGAAATAATAAGCATGTCTCAGAACACTTATTTGTACTGACAGAAAGATGATACAGTTGGGTATAGGACTTGACAATCTTTTATTATGTGTTCTTATTGATGCATTTCACAAAGAAGACAGATGCATAATTGCCATGTCAGAAACATTTGTGTGTTCAAGGTGCACTTCCCATTCGAAGTCCATTCAACTTGGATTTAATTTTCTTATTATTTTAGAAGCCAGTAAACTTTGAAATAAGTAAATACCATGTTAAGGTATAATGTCCCTAAGAAGGCTTTCCTCCTAGCTCAGTCAGTAAAGAGTCTGCCTGCAGTGCAGGAGACCCGGGTTCGATTCCTGGATCAGGAAGATCCCCTGGAGAAGGAATGGCAACCCACTCCAGTATTCTTGCCTGGAGAGTCCCATAGACAGAGGAGCCTGGCAGGTAGTCTATGGGACTTGACAGTCTATGGGTTTGCAACAATTGGACACGACTAAACACACACAGCAGCAGCAGTGGCACCTAAGAAAGATTAAATTATTCAAATACTTCAGTTCATCCATAGTGGCCCTTGGTATTTCAAAACTTTCTGAGTGAAGTGGGAGCAATTGGATTAGCAATTTTCCAGTATTACTTTCTAACTTCTCATAGAGATCATGGATACAAGGGAAGGAGGTATGCAGAAGTTAGGGAAGGGAATGAAGGGAATGTTTTACCATTTCAGATGATAAGGGGGAAATTGGGTTATAAGTTACTCTACTTCAAATAATGATGTTAACTGCAAATAAAATAGATTTGCATCTTTTATTATAATTTTGCATATTTAATATTTACAGCATGATACAGTGGAATCCATTATATACTATATGATTAGTCAATACTTGTTGATGAATAAATGATTCAATTTGTGAATCTATGAATTGAGTGGTAACACTTTAATATATAGAGAAAAATTTACTTTTTTACTTTATGTTTATATATATAGCTAGCAGTTTAAAGGTCCTTTTCAAATGCATTATTTCAATGATTATTTTCTTCCTTATGATATATAATCATGAAACAACACAACAGGGATTTTCTGGTCTAGAGCTAGCATGAACAACATCAATGCTGTGTTCTCGGGCTTAATACCAGTCCAGTTTCTGTAGATGACAAAGTGATTAACAGGAATGCACATAATTACATTGTGAAATTTGCATGAATGAAAGTTAAAGTGCAGCTAATTTTAAGGGAGAAAATTGGTGCACAAGAAGTATTTCAGGTATCAAAACACAATGTGTAAACTCTCCGTCTATTAAGAGAATTCACCATTTCTTTCTTTTTTTTTCATTGCTTTCTGTAACAAGGAGAGATAAGAATACCAGTAGTGTCTATGAAGTTTGAGAATTAGGAATTGTTTGAGAGAAACATTCTGACTAGCCTGCAAAGGAAGCATAAGTTAGCATTAGGAAGGCCAATGGATCTGACAGAAGGAAACGTATCCACTTAGAAGGAAAGAATATTGCTAATGACAGAGGAATATGTCCCCTGCCACAGAATGTTTAAACTTACGTGAGTGATAAAGTAACAGAGATATATACTGTTTAGACATGGAGGACTATTGTGTCATCTCATCCATCCAGTTGAGCAGTCTTCCCATCATCGTTGATATTTTGCTTTATAGGTGGTTCACTGTTAATTTTTATGGGCTGGATATTTCCTTACATATAAAGAAAGTTTGTTGTACAAAAACATGGACAAAAATAACTTCTATGAAGCTGGAGTATTTGTAATTAAACACAGGCATTTATCACTTACTTTTTCCTCCAAGTGCATATCGATCCAGTCTTTTGATGATTTAGAAAAGAATGCTTGTCATGGTGTTCATTGAATGCCTTAAGAACAACTACAGAATTCTAGAAATAAGGTATTTATTGCTTCAGTTTTAGAAACCATCTATCTTTTGAAAAGCCTGCAATTTCATAATTTTAACTGTGTCCGAGTCACACAGAATCATGTTGATGCATATGTACTTTTATTTTGTTCTACTCTAAGCTCTTCTCTCTTATTTTAAAATAGAGTATGTTAGTATAGTTTACAATACTTAAAAAACAGCTTATGAAAATCAGGGGAAAAAAGAAACTCAGGAAAACATTTTATCTGTATCTCTCCCTTGATAATATTTAATAGATATAAGCAAAATTGACCTACTGTGCAACAAGTAAGCAATATGAGTCTCACGTCAATTTTTTTCTGTTAAGATTCTTGATAATTTAATTTTTTAGATGATATCTGTGATATATCTACTTCCTTTTAAAAACTGCATTGGCAGTTTTTTAAAGATAGTAAATATTAGTGTCCCCAAAGTGCACAACAGCATAAACTGACTTTGTTAAAAATTTCACATGAAAATTATATTTTTAACATACCAGTTTAAATTAAACTAAACCAAATTAAAGCAACTTCTCTTTTGCCAGGATCTATGGGGCATAAAATATTTCCCCTTTGCAGTGTCATATGTTAACAGGGTGGTAGAATGTTTTTGGCATTCTGGGTGTTTTTATTTGCTAACATATATTCCCCAAGTAGACTTGCCCATAGGTTAACTGGATATTTCCTTATATCTATTTTGACTTTGAAACTGATAACCACACTTTGAAAAACTTTAGAGTGCAGAATCTAAGGAAGCATGCAGGCTATATGAAATATATTCAGATTCAAATATATGGAGACAGCACAATAGTATTCTTTGTATAATATGGAAACCTCAGACTAATGAAAAGGAGAGAAGAGCATCATAACTTGAGTAGAAAAGAGAAAAGCAATGCTTTGGGGAGGTGTATGAGTGGAAAAGTTTTGACAGCATGTATGATAATGTTAATGACCTATTGATTTTCGTTGCCTTCAATATTTGCAGTAATATTTCAGAGACTAAATACTCTTTAGCTGGGTTGGGATGAAAGTAAACTGAATTACTAAGAGGCTTTTATATTGCTCAAATGCATGTAATGTGAATATCAGAAATAGCATTTGGCAGAATGTCAAATGAATATAGATCACAATCTAGGATTCTGACTAAAGTATGGGAAGTAAAGAATTTATTGGTAAGGATTATTCTTTAAAACCAAAACTTAATGATAAAGGTGGTTACTCACTTTGTTCCCAGTTTTAATTGATGAGAAGAGAATGGGTCAAGATATAAATAAGTTACATGTCTCTTTTATACTGCATTTATGAAAAATAATTGGCAAGAATAAGGCAAGAATACTGTAGTGGGTTGTCATTTCCTTCTCCAGATCTTCCCGACCCAGGGATTGAACCTGGGTCTCCTGCGTTGTAGGCAGACGCTTTACCATCTGAGCCACCAGGGAAGTCCCATATGAAAAATAATTAGGAAAAGAACTTCCTCCTCAATCTTTGAACACAGAAGGTCATTATATATTCATCTGGAACTTGTCTTAGAATCTAGGGATGAATATGCGATCATGTAGTCTTCTGTGCTGCAGAGAAAGAGAAAAGCCTTTCTGTCCCAGCTCAAATTGTTGGCTGTTCTTAGAGTCGTGTGATTGCCATGTACACATACACTAGTTTCATAACTGAGCTCTATTGACATACCTCAAAAATGTACTCTCTGAATTTCAGGTACATTATGCTTATTCTTTGGAATCTTTAAGCAAAGATTACAGCTGTTTTGTTTAGAATCAAAATGATGTTCTTACAAAATAAAAACAACCAATAAAGACATCTTAATAATGTATTCATTACTTGAGATTGGCATGTCATTTTCCTTTCTTTTAAGGATTTGCTATCAAGGTTATGCTGGCCTTATTAAGCAAGTTAGAAGTGTTTTTCTTTTTTCCTCTCCTTTTTTTCTAGTCTCTGGTCATGTTAAGATTGGTGATATTTTCTCAAATACTTAATAGAATTCACTAAGGATATTCTCTGTGCCTTAAGTTTTCTTTGTGGAAAAGTTTTAAATCATGAAATCACATTTCTTTACTATAAAAGAAATATTCATATTTTTATTCTTGTTTCATTTTTATAAATTCTCTTTTCCAGAAATACATTAATTTTATCTAAATTTTCAAATATTTAAGCTAAAATATACACTAAATATGGCATAAATTTTTTTTTATAATGTCCTCTTTGTAATCTTTTAACATTTACAGGATCTGTAGTGATATTCTTCTTTCCAATCCTAATGTTATTGTCAGCTCTCAGTTTTCCTGGTTAGACTTGGCAGTCACTTATTATGTTAGCCTTTTCAAGGACTAACTAAGTTTTTGGGATTCTCTTTCTTGTATATTTGCTTTCTATTTCATTGACTTCTGCTCTTAACATTATTTACCTTCTCATATTTCTTTATATTCAGTTTGCTATTTGATTTCTAGCTTTTTGTTTTTCAGGTTTTGTTGTTTCCAATGTATGGATTCATGGATTTAAAACCAAAAAATTTCCACTTAGTATTAGTTGATTCATGTAAATCTTATTTTTAAAATTTTATTTAAAATATAACATATATAAAAGTTCATATATCATACATTATCATACATACAAGTTCATATATCATACATGTACAGCTTGCTGAATAATCAAAGCCAACACAGTCATGTGATCACCACAGGGATAAGGAAGTAGAAGAGCATTACCAGCACCCCAAGCCCCCCTCAGCCTCCTCTATCACTGGGCTTCGCTGGTGGCTCAGACAGTAAAGAATCCGCCTGCAATGCAGCAGACCTGGGTTTGATCCCTGGGTTGGGAAGATCCTGGGAGAAGGGAATGGCTACCTCCTCCAATATTCTTGCCTGGAGAATTCCATGAACTGAGGAGCCTGGTGGGTTACAGTCTATGGGGGTTGCAAAGAGTTGGACATGGCTGAACCACTAATACCTCATTACTCTCATCTGAAAATATCACTATTATAATGAGTTTCAATGTCATAAAAATAGGATCATATAGTATGCTTATGGTTTTGTGTCTGGCTAATTTAATTCAATATTATACATGTGACATTCATCTGGCCTGCTGTGTGTAGCAGTAATCTATCCATTAAACTGCTGTTTATTGTGTTATATATCACAATTTATTTATCCATTTTTCTATTGATGGACATTTTTTCAAGTTTATTTTTGCTATTATAGACAATTATGCTATGGACATTTTCCCTATGTCTTTTGGTGCACACATTAGCATTTCCGTTAACAGTGTATCTAGTAGTAGAAATTGCTTGTTTATGTAGTATGAGTATTCTCAACTTTAATAGGTACTGCCAACGGTTTCCCAAATTAGTTGTTCCAAGTTATTCTCCCACCAGCTTGAGAGTTTTAGTTACTCCACATTCTTGAATAATTAGTATTACTAGTATTTACCAGCCTTTTACATTTTCATCATTATAGTGGTATGTACTCATATCTCATTTTTAAAATTTAAACTCTAGATTTGAGCTAGTTTTTTTTTTTTTCATGTAGTAAGCGAATATGGAACAGTCTACAAGGTGAATATTAAAATGCTTAGACCATTTGTCCCTTCCTTCCACTATATACTTTTTAAGTCAGGTTTATTGGTTGTTTGGGGAAGGCAGTGGTAACCCACTTCTATATTCTTGCCTGGGAAATCCCATGGACAGAGGAGCCTGGAAGACTACAATCCATGGGGTCGTAAAGAGTCAGACATGACTTAATGACTAAACAACGACAACAACAACAATTGGTTGTTTGGGAAATGTTGCTCTCTGAGTTATACAGATCTTCCAGATGTGGACACATTTTATTATGCAATAAAAAATAATATTTATCAATACCGTCATTGCTCTCATCAGACGGTTTTTTAGCATTGGAAGCTACAGGCTCACCATGGTAGACAAAAGTTTTCCAAAATTATAACTGTCACTCAAAATCTTAAATTTTAGTATTTGCAATGAATACTATCATTTATTTTCCTTACAGTGAGGGATTCATTTCATTCATTTTTAAGAGACTGTCTGCTTTCTGGTATTATAAATACCCAGATTCATTTTGTAAATTTCCTGTCTTGGACCTGGAATCAACCATTCCCCAAGGATCCTTCAATTCTTTTTTGTGGGAGATGTCATTTAGAAATATAATCTGGGTGGTAGGTGTGTTTATTCCTACAGGATTGAGTCAGTGTTTCTAGGTATTTTCAGTCACGGAACTAAGGGATATGCATTTGAAAAAAAGTAAAATCACAAGTTCATACTAATCTTTCCAATTCAAGTTCAGAACTACAAAGTTTTTAGTTAATTTCATTACTCTTACATTTGTATCTCCTTTCTCCCACCATAAAAATCCCAGTGTTCATTAATATCAACATAATTACTAATTTATTACCACACACTACTCAAAGAACAGATTCAGAAAACAGTACCAGCACTACACCAACAATGTGGTTACAGTAACAGTTTAATGTTTTTGCCATTCTTTTCATTTGTAGGCTGCATTTTATTAGGCTTGTACAAAACGTTGTTTAGTTGCTAAGTTGTGTCCAACTCTTTTGTGACCCCGTGAACTGTAGCCTGCGAGGCTCCTCCGTCCATGAGATTTCCCAGGCAAGAATACTGGAGTGGATTCTCCAGGGGATCCTCCTTACCTAGGGATTGGACCCATGTCTCCTGCATTGGCAAGCAGGTTCTTTACCATTGAGCCATCAAGGAAGCCCGTTGTATAAATTACCATGTTTTAAAGTATATTGGAATAGTTCATCTCTGTGTAGTTAAGCCACAAACTACATAGAGTTAGATTCACTTGTTTCAAATTGCTTTCAAAATTAGGGCTTTTTAAGTTTAAGTATTTTTGAACCACCTTTGTCCAATTCCCCCTCTTCCCTACCCCCACCTCTGGTAATCACAAATCTGATCTCTTTTTCTGTGGGTTTGTTTTTGAAGTATAATTAACCTACAGCACTGTGTTAGTTCCTGGTGCACAACATAGTGACTTGGTATTTCTATATGTTATGAAATGGTTGCCGTAATAAATCTAGTTACCATTTGTCCCTATACAAAAGGTATTATATCATTATTGACTGTATTTCCCACAGTGTACATTTCTTACCTTTGACTTATTTATTCTGTAGCTGAAAGTTTGTACGTCTTAATTTCCCTTACCTAGTTTACTCATCTCCCACCCTCCTCCCTTCTGGCAACCACTTGTTTCTTCTCTATATCTATGACTTTGATTCTATTTTGTTTATTCATTGCTTTTTTTATATTTGTTTTTCAAATGTAAGTGGAATCATGCCATTTTTGTTGTTGTGTGACATATTTCACTTAGCATAACAACCTCACAATCCATCCAGATTGTCATGAATGGCAAAATTTTATTCTTTTATATGACTAATATTCCATTATATATATGTGTGTGTGTGTGTGTGTGCATGCACACACACGCATCACATCTTCTTTATTCATTCATCTATTGGTGGACACTTAGGTTGCTTCCATATCTTGGATATTAATAGTGATTAATGCCGCAGTGAACATAGGGGATCTGTATATCTTTTCAAATTAGTGTTTTCATTTTCTTTAGAAAAGTATCCAGAAGGGGAATTGCTGGGTTATATGGTAGTTCTATTTTTACTCTTTTGAGGAAACATCATACTGTTTTCCATAGTGGCTACATCAATTTACATTCCTATGAACAGTGCATGAGGGTTCCACTTTCTTCACATGCTCATGAGTACTTCTTTCTTATTTGCTGTCTTTTTGATAATAGTCATTCTGACAAGTGCAAGGTGATATCTCATTGTGGTTTTGATTTGCATTTCCCTGGTGATTAGTGATTTTGAGCATCTTTTCTTGTATCTGTTGGCCATCTGCTTGTCTTCTTTGGAAAAATACCTATTCAGATCCTCTGCCCATTTTTTAGTCAGGTCATTTTTTTGATATTGAGTTATATGTGTTCTTTGTGTATTTTGGATGTTAGTCACTTCTTGAATATATCATTTGCAAATATTAATATCTTTTCCCATTCAGTAGGTGACTTTTTCATTTTGTCAGTAGATTCCTTTGCTGTGCAAAATGTTTTTAGTTTGGTGTTGTCCCATTTGTTTATTTTTGCTTTATTCATTTCATCTAGATTGTCTATTTTATTTGCATATAATTATTCATAGTAGTCTCTTGTGAGTCTTTGTATTTCTGTGATATCAGTTGTCACTTTTTTTCATTTCTGATTTTATTTATTTGGCTCCTCTCTTTTTCTTGATGAGTCTGGCTAAAGGTTTATCAATTTTGTTTATCTTTTCAAAGAACTAGCTCTTAGTTTCATTGATCTTTCCTATTTTTTTAGACTTTATTCTATTTATTTCTTCTCTGATCTCTATGATTTCTTTCCTTCTGCTAACTTTGGGTCTTGTTTGTTATTCTTTTATAGTTCCTTTCAGTGTAAGGTTAGGTTGTTTATTTGAAATTTTTCTTGTTTTCTGAGATAGGCTTGTATCTCTGTAAAGTTCCCTTTTAGAACTGCTTTTGCTGTGTCCCATAGATTTTTAGATCACTGTTTCTGTTTTTATTTGTCTCCAGATATTGATTGATTTAATAGTAACAAACCAATCTTGCGTTCTTAGCATAAATGTAGGTTTGTTGTGATGTATTATTCTTTTTATATCACTAGATTTAGTTTCTTAACGTTTTGCTTAGAATTTTAAAAATCTATATATGAAAGAAATTGACTTGTAATCTTTCATTCTTATAATGTTTTTGACAGGTTTTGGTATCAAAACTATGCTGGTCTCATATAGTACATTGAGAAGTATTACCTTTTTTCCAGTTCTTTGGAAAGTTTGTGTATGTAAATCAGTGGTTTCTTTCCCTCCTGTAAACATTTGGAAGAATTCAGAATGAAGCCTTTTTGGACTGGCATTCTCTGCATTGAAGTTTTTAATTATAAATAAAAATCTGTTATAGATATGAAACTATATAGATCTTCTGTTTCTAGTTATAACAGTTGCTTCATTGTGTTTTTCAATAATTTTGTGCATTCAAATAAATGTGAAAATACATATTTATAGAGTGTGGGCTTAAAGTTGTTTCATAATATTTCTTTTTCTTATTTTGAAATCGTAGGAACCATATGTTTCTTTTTGTATTGCTAGTGTGATATTTTTTATTTCTCTTTTTTTGGATAAGCTTTGCTGTAGATGTGTTGGGTTTTATTAGGCTTTTCAGTGAGTCATCTTTGACTGCCAGAAAATAAAAAGAAAACATTACCTTTAAATGAGCAATAGGAAGATGGACAACTGAGGTCTCAAGGGAAAAATAAAAGCCGGAATGAAATGACATCTTCAAGGGATTTAAGAAAACCTGAAAAACCTAGAATTTTGTACCCAGCGAAAATATCCTTAAGAAAAAAAAGAAGTAAATAAAAATATTTTCAAACAAAACGAAGTTGAGGAAATGCATCCCAATCAGATCTGCACTGAGGGAAATAGTAAGTGATTTCTTAATGGAAAATTTTCCCAATTAGAAGCACAGAAATACAGAAAGGAAGGAAGGGGGGAAAGAGGGAAGAAGAGGAAGTAAATATTTACTGACTAAAACAATAATAATGCACAGTAGAGTTTAAAATGTAAGAAGAACTGAAATATATGAGGACAACAACAAAAATATGGAAAGAGGTAAATGGAATTAAAAGGGATTAAGGCCATTACATTGTCCTGAAAGTAGTGAAAGTAAAAATTATATTAGACTTTAATAAGTCCAAGATGAATGTTGTATTTTCTAAGAAAATCCATTTAAGATAGTAAAGAAAAGTAGCCAATAAGTTAATAGGAGAGAGAAAATTGAATAAAAATATACTTAATTAGTCCAAATGAAGGCTAGAAATAGGGGAAAGGCAAATTAGACAAGATAAATACAAGTAGAGATTAAAATCCAGGTATATCACTAGTTACATTAAATGTAGATAGACTAAACACTCGAATTACAAAAATGGTCATACTGGTTAGAAATTATACTCCCATATGTCAGTTATCAGAGACACACTTTTACAAAAAGGATAAAAAAAAGTGGGAAGTAAAAGAATGGAAAGAGACATACCATGTAAACACTTATCAAAAGGAAACTGTAGAGCTAACTTTACAGGTATCACTTATAGTGGACCTGAAGACAAGAAGCCTAATAGATATAAATAGGGGCATTATGTAATAATAAAATGGTTAGTCCATTAGGAAGATAAAACAATCATAAAATTTAATGTGTTAATAACATCACGTTTAAGTACCTTAAGCGAAAACAGTTAAACTTTAAGGAGAAGTAGAGAAATCTATAACCAGAATGGGAAATTTTAACATACTTTGTTCAGAAACAGAATAAGGGGACAAAAAAAAAAAAAAAAAAAAAACCAATGAGGATACAGAGAATTTGAATAAGGTGGTTAATGAGCATGTATGTGTATGCATATAAAACCACCCAGTAACTGCAGAATGAAAAATCTTTAAAATACACATGAGCATGTGGTGCATGTAAGAAAATTAAGTGTAATCTGGACCAAAGAAGAAATATCAATGAATCCATGACAAGTTTTCATGTATGCATGCTTAATTGCTCAGTTGTGTCTAACAGTATGTCAGGCTGTGAATGGTTGATTTTTGTAAATGTTCATGAATGTCTGTGTTTATGAAAGGGGTAATATTATGAAATTGCCTGTAAAAGTACTCTGTATATGTTTGTTAAGTCTTTTGCCAGTTGTGTTGTTCAAATATTCTGCATTCTTTTTTACTCTTTTTATTTGCTTATTTTATGTGACTGAAAAGGTTATGTTAAAATGTCTCACTGTAAATGAATTTTTTATTTCTTCTTGGATTTTTGTCACATTTTTACTTCATATATTTTGAGGCTTTTTATTTTATTTAGATACTTAACCCAATTTAGATTTGTAATATTTTCCTGTTAAATGGAAAACTTCTAACATTATGGAATAACTCTCTATCTCTACTTCTATTGGTGATGAACTGTTTTAGTTTCTGTTTGCCTATGATGTCATTCTTGATAGATATTTTTCCTTGGGTATAGAATTCTAGGTAAGCATTTCCTTCACTTTGGCACATTAAATTTATCACCTACTTTTTGGGTTTCACTGTTGTCTTGTTATGCTCTTTTTTGAGAAATTTCTTATTATTTTTCTTTCAGTTTTGCTAATTTTGTCTTCCTTTGTGCCTAATATTCTACTGAAAGTGTCCCTTGAATTTTCTTTTTAGTTATTCTGTTTTTCATTTAAAAATTCTAATATTATTGTTCATATCTTCTGGGTTATTTTAAATTTATTTTACTTCTCTGAAAATATTTTCAAACTTGCTTTTATTTCTTTAAATATATTAAATCTCTGATATTTATACAGTCTGCAGTCTGAAAGTATGTTTCTGCTGAGTGCTGCATCAATTAGTTTTTTATCACAGCTCCATATTTCCATGTGTTCCAGATTTCCCCCGACTTCTGATGGTCATTACCCTGAAAATAATATTTCTCAGGATATCCTGAGATCTTGTATGAAAGTACCTTCAGGATAGATTTTTATTTACATCTGCCAGTGTCTGAGGGGCTTCCCAGGTAGCTCAGGAGTTAAGAACCTGTCTGCAATGCAGGAAATGCAGGAGATGCTGGTTCAATCCCTGGGTCAGGAAGATCTTCTGGGGAAGATATGGCAACCCACTCCAGTATTCTTGCCTGGAGAATCCTATGGACAGAGGAGCCTGGCAGGCTGTACAGTCCATGGGGTCAGAGAGAGTCGGACACTACTGAAGTGACTGAACACACACATGCGAGTGTCTGAATATTACCAGTTGCATGCTACCTTAATTTCAAGATTTGACGATCTTTGGAGGCTTAGGCTCTATGTATACCCAGCTGAAAATCTACAGGATATCCAGTATACAACCACAACTTTATAAGACTTTTTTTCCTTTCCTGTTTTCCTTCTGTTTTTGTTGTCTTGAAATGAAATTTCCCAGCAGTGGATAGGTTTAGTTTTGTTACACCATCTCCTGGAGGGTATGGTCCTTGGGTTCCAGATGACTGTAGTTTGGAGATCCTATAAGATTTCTCTTCTTATGTACTTTCTGGTCCTTAATTTCTGTCTTCCTTATCCTACAAATTATCTGGATTTACAACCAAGTTTATGTTGGCAGATGCTTTCAAAACAAAAAGCAAGTTCAAAATTCTGCTTACCTCTCTGGGTTTAAGTTTCCTCCAGACTTTGTCTTAGCAGTTCTCACAATCTTATCAGATTTTCAGTGCTTTTAAGATAATTGTTTTAATATTTTATCTAGAATATTTACTTGCTTTCAGTAAGATGGCTGCTCTGAATAATTTAAGCTTCCATTACCCAAGATTCCATAGTATACAATTTTATCACCAGCATATTAGCATCTAAGTAGTATTGAAATGCTTTATAGGGGAATTTAAATCTTTTATTATTATTTTGGGCTTCCCAGGTGGCACTAGTGATAAAGAACCAGCAATTACTGATTTGGGGAAAAAAAGTAATTCATACATTAGATCTACTATGAACCAAGAGAGCACATGCTTTCACTTAAAACATTCAGACAATAACCTATTGTCTGAAAAAGAATACACACACACACACGTTACATCTATGTAACTGAATCACTGTGCTGTATACCGACACTAACGTGACATTGTAAATCAACCATATTTCAATAAAAAGCAAACAAAAACATTCAGATAATCAAATTTTATTAAAGGTGGTATTTGTGACTTTGCTTGACATACAGTTTCCATATTTCTTTATTCTAGTCACTCCATCTGACATACTTTTTAAAGCATGAGACACTCAAAATGTAGAGACAGATAAGATATAATCCATAACAGTGAAAGATAGCTCAACAATAAACAGGTAAGCCATCAATTATAATAGAAACAGATTAGAGCTACAATGAAACAAATACATGCTACCCTGGAATGCAGAGGGAAGGCAACTAACTTAGTATGTTGTTTGGTTGAGGGTGGGGACATGCAGAGAGATCCATGTAAGATATCTCTATAGTAGAGGATTAATGGATGATGTGGGAAGCAAGGAGATAGATTGGTGAATGAGTATTTCAGGCAGAGCAAAATCCATAAAGCCCTGGAGAAATGAGAAAGCATAAGAGAAACTGAAAATACTTTGATTTGGTCAGAATATACTGTATATGTGTAAGCAAAGAAGAAGTTGAGGCTAGAAAAATAAGAATCAGGTAAGATTCTTCAATGTTTAGAATATCAGATTTTATCATGAGGAAATAAGTAGCTGATAAGGTTGAGAAAAAGGTTTAAAAATAACTTTTCCATTAAATAGTACCACATGATCATTGTAGATGTTTTATAAAAAGAAATTACCTGTAATTCCAAAACCTAAGTACAGTCACAATTATATGTTTACAGCTCTTTTTTTTCCATTTATTTTTATTAGTTGGAGGCTAATTACTTTACAATATTGTAGCTCTTTTTTAAAAAACATGTTCCATGTGTATTTTTAAAAATAGTTGAAATAATATATAAATAATTTATATATTATAGAATATAGTAAAATTTAGGGAAGTATAGGCATTTTTAAATGATTAAGTTTTTATTGAGATATAGTTGATATACAATAATGTATGTTTCAGATGAATAACATAGTAATTCACAGTTTTTAAATGTTTTATTCCATTTATAGTTATTATAAAATATTTGCTATATTCTCTGTGTTGTACAACGTATCCTTGTAGCTTATCTGTTTTATATAGTCTGTAGCCCTTAATCCCCTACCCATATCTTGCTCCCTCCTCTTCTCTCTTCCCGCTGGTAACCACTAGTTTGTTCTCTATGAATCTGTTTCTTTTTTGTTATAGAGGTCAACATTTTAGATGACTGTATGATAGTTCGTCACAGATAATTTTCCTATGCTAAACATTTAATTCTAGTGTTTATTATAAATGTCACTGTCGTGAACAAGTTTGTACATTGATCTTTGCTTGATTTTCAGATAAATTCCTTAGGAAAATGCATAGAAGACATCCTGCTATTAGCTTGAAAGTTGACATTTTTTGTGTTTTTTAAACTTCAAAAATTCTTTTTTTTATCACTTTGGTGGTTATCTTAGGTGTTACACCATAATCCTTGACTTCTCAAAGTCTAATTACTAATTAGTACTTTTAGCTCTTTTTGCTGGATCTATTTCTGTAATAGTTGTGGGTCATGATTTATTCTTGCTCAGACATATTATTTTTTTGTCCCTATTTATAGCCACATTTGGGACTATTTTGGAAAATACTGTTCAGTCATGTCCGATAATAATTGCAAGTTAATTAATTAGTTGAGCCAGATTTTGTCTAGTCCCCAGATCAGTAACTAGAAATAACACAGACACCCAGGATGTAAATAACATAACTGTTAATAGTTTCCCATTCCTGCTCTTTTGACTTGAAAAATGGCATGTAATAGATAAAAGGTTTTACATTTGTCTTCTTCTCTTAGAAAGGAGGGCACATTCTATATCTCCATCAAAACCTTTAAAGGATATCTTCTTCAGATTAATGATAGTAGTCTGAGCAAGATTGTTAATTATTAATGTGTGTAAGATTAAATGTTCCTCCCAAGCACCTGTCCTCTACCATCAAGGATTATGATTATAATCTCAGAAGATTATAGCCATGCATTTGGATTCATTCTGAATCACAATTGATGACTTGTAATGCCTTTCAACTTTCATTCAACTGAAAATCAAATAGGTCTGAATTGTCACGGCACTCTTTTTACTTCTGTGGAGAGCAAAGAACCTTATAATTTTGAAGACATAGCACTAGCGTTTGCCTCTTTTATGGTGTCTTTCATAATCTATGACCCTTGGGCTCACAAACATTTTGTTCATAAATGAGATTTTATCACCAAGCAAGAAGATTTACATAAGTCTGTATAGTAACTGAGGAGTTGATAGTAGTTCACGTTAGTATTTATAGCTATGATATTATTCTACCTATTTAGATGAACAGAGGAATAAATTGTGAAAATTTAATCTATAGTTTACGTACATATCAGCTGCCATCTGCCTCACTTAAATTTGCCTCTCCTCTGAAACCCACTGTTTATTCCTTCTGTGATTCATTTACAAGTTAATATTTTATCTGTAGTTCTCTTGAAATGTCCTATTGAAGGTTGTGCCCTAGGGTGGTTTGATGGAATTTACTTTTTAAGAGCTTTTTTTTTTGGTCTATGTGATGGCTGAATGTTCTCCGGTTTAACAGCTTATTTGAGGAAATAATATTTTTGGAAATACAAGACCAGAAGAAACTTAAATCACATTTTTGTGTTTGAAAATTTTGTTTTCTCCTTATAACATCAATAGATTTTGTTTTACAGCTAAAATAATATTAAAAATATTACATGAAAACTCTAAAATCACCAGGATCCCCCAAGATATTAATCTAAATTTAGACAAGCAGTTAATTATATGTGGGTTCTTTACCACTAGTGCCACCTGGGAAACCCGTAAGGAAAGGGAATAATTTCCTTTTTTTCTTTAAAGGTTGTTATCAAGTACTTCCAGGCTTCCCTAGTAGCTCAGTTGGTAAAGAATCTGCCTGCAATGCGGGAGACCTGGGCTCGATCCCTGGGTTGGGAAGATCTCCTGGAGAAGGAATAGTGCCCACTCCTGTATTCCAGATAATTTGGTCAGGATGAAAACAAGGCCAGTTTCCACACTTGTTTAAGAACCTTAAAATTTTATAGTGATATTCATGGCTTTATTTTTTATCAACTTATTATAATTATCTTAATAACTATAATGTATAGTTATAATGTATAGTATAGATAAAGCTATATCTTAATAGACTGTATCCATTTAAAGTATTTGATCCAGTGAGTTTTATTTTTAAAAACTGAGGTTTATTATATGCAATATTATATAATTTTCAGGTGTACAGCATACTGATTTACAATTTTTAAAGGATTTGTTTCATTTATAATTATTATAAAATATTGGCTCTATTTCCTGTGTTGTACTGTATATCCTTGTAGCTTATTTGTTTTATACACAGGAATTTCTCCCTGTTAATCACCTGTCCCTACTTTGCCCTTCCCTCCTCCCCTCTCCCCACTGCTAACCACTAATTTGTTCTCTACATCTGTGAGCCTGTTTTTTTTGTTATAGTCACGAGTTTATTTTTTAGATTCCATGATTCAGTGCATTTTAGTGATTGTGTACATTCTTGAAATTACCACTAACCTAAAGGTATAGAATATTTTCACCACTCCCAAAAGTTTTCTGTGGTTCTTTTGCAGTTATTTCTCCCTTCAACTCAGGCCTCAAAGAACTACTGATCTGCTTTCAGTTACTATAAATTGGTTGCATTTTCCAGAATAATATATAAATGGAATTGTTCAATAAGAAGTTTTTGTATCTACCTTCTTTAACTCAGCATAATGATTTTCAGATTCATTCATATTGCTGGGTATTTTGAGTAGTTCATTCCTTTTCATCATTGAGTAGTATTCCATTGTATGGATATATCACATTTTTATTGCCTAGTCACCTGTCAATGGAATGTTTTTTCTAATTTTTAGCTGTTAAGAAAAAGACTTCTGTGTAGACTGGTTACATTCTATGGTAGGTGTATGTTTTAAGAAACCAACACACTGTCAAAGTGTGCACCATTTCACATGTTCACTAGCAACCATATGGGGGCTCCAGTTGCTCCACATCTTCATAAACATTTGGTCAGTCTTTTTAAAAAAGGTCCTTTATCACAACCATTCTAATGAGTGTGAACCGTTATTTAATTGTGGTTTTAATTAGCATTTCCCTAATGATTTTGTGCTTTTTTAAAAATGTGCATCCACTCGTATGTCTTCTCCTAAGGAGTATGTTAAAATTATTTTCCCGTTTTTTATTGGTTTGTGTGCCTCATTATTACTGATTTGTAAAAATCTATATACAAGTCCTATATCAGATATATGTATTGCAGATACTCTCTCCCGTTCTGTGTCTTACCCATTCATTTTCTTAATAGTGTCCTTTGAAGACCAAAGTTTTAAATTTTGATGAGGGTAAATTAGTTTTTGTTTTATGATTTATGTCTCTTGTGTTCTCCTTAGAAAACTTTTGCTTATTCCAAGTTGACAAAGAATTTTCTCTGTGTTTTCTTCTAGAAGCTTTTAGATTTAGTTCTGTGAGCCATTCAAGCTAATTTCTGTGGATGGTATGAGGTAATGTAGATTTATTTTTTTCCATTCAAAGACCATTTATTGAAAAGACCTACTCTTTTCAATTAACATGTCATGTTTATCAAAAATCAATGGACCATATTATGTTGGCCTTATTCTGGACTCTATTTCCTCCCTTTGATCTGTATGTTTTTTCTTTTACCAGTAGTAAATTGTTTTGATATTGTAATTTTATAAGTTTGGAAATGAGCTGTATAAGATTCCTTAGGATTTTCTAATTGTATCATCTGGAAATAGAGACTCTTACTTCTTTCTTCCAGGATTATATTTAATATTTTTATTTATTACTTAATAGCAAGGGCTAAAACCTATAGTACAATAGTGAATAGAAGTGATAAGAGCAGGCATCCTTGCTTTATTTCCAACTTTAGGGGATAAGTATTCAATATTTCACCATTAAGTATTATGGAAGTCATAGATTTTTTATAAATGCTTTATCAAATTGAGGAAATTCCTCTCTCTGGATTGTTCAGAATTTTATCATGAATAGTTACTGAATTTTGTCAAAATTTTTTTCCACATCAATTGAAGTGAAAATAAAGTTTTCGTCTCTAACCTACGAATATGGTAAATTATACTGATTGTTTTTGAATGTTGAAACAACCTTTCATTCCTGGGATAAACCTTAGACATGATTATTGTCTTTAAGCATATTGTTGGATTAGATTTGCTAATATTTTGTAATTTTTACACCTGTGTTTGTACAAGATATCTTTATGTGATTTTCTCATTTTTTTCTTTTCTATTCTTTCTGTTGTGATATCTTTGTCAGGCTGTGCTATTATCTGACCCAATAAAAAGACTCAATTTCTTTGATAGATTTTTAAATTAAAAATGGAAACACTATTCATATATTTGTTTCATTTTGAGTTAGTCTTAAGATGTCTTTTTCAAAGAATTTGTCTGTTTCTTCCAGTTATGTTTGTTAGCACAAAATTATTAATAGTGTTCTCTCATCTTTTAATGTCTGTGTAGTTTATAGTGATAGCATTCCTTTTATTCCTGATATTGATGATTTGTGTTCTATTTTTTTCTTGATCAGTCTAGCTTGAAGTTTATCAATTTTGTTGATCTTTTCAAAGAGCCAGCTTTTGACTTTTTTCATACATTTTCTATTATTTTTCTGCTTTCTGTTTTATTAATTTCCTCATCTTGATTATTTGCATTCTTCTCTGACTTTGGGTTTACTTTGCTCCTTTTTACATTTTTGGGTGCATTTTTCTATATCCTTTTCTATATCCTTTAGGTATATTCTATATCTAATTTTAAACTTCTAATAGAAAAAATTAAGGCTACAAAGTCCCCTCTAAAAACTGTTTATTTGCATTCAACAAATTTCGATATATTATATTTTTATTTTTGCTCTTTTTAAAGTATGTTCAATTTCCCTCTGATTTATTCTTTTGCCCATTGATTACTTAGGAGTGTCTTTAAGTTTACAAATATTTGTGGTTTTCCTAGCTATCTTATTACTTTTGATTTCTATTTAATTCTGTTTTGTTCAACGAAGATACTCTGCCCAATTTCAGTCTTTTGAGGTTTATTTTTATTCCCTGGTGGCTCAGATGGTAAAGCATTTGACTGCAATGTGGGAGACCCGGGTTCGATCCCTGGGTGGGGAAGATCCCATGGAGAAGGAAATGGCAACCCATTTCCAGTACTCTTCCCTGGAAAATTCCCTGGATGGAGGAGCCTGATGGGCTACAGTCCATGTGGTCACAAAGAGTTGGACATGACTGAGTGATTTCACTTTCTTTTTATGTCTCAGTATACAGTCTATCTTGGTAAATGTACCAAATGTACTTTAAAAGAATGTGTATTCTGCAGTTGTCAGGTGTAGTGATTTATAAGTATAAGTAATTATTTAGGTCTTCACCGATATTTTTGCATAGTTCTATCAGTTGCTGTGAGAGCAGTGTTAAAGTGTTTATTATTATTATAGTTCTCCCTTTAATTGTGTCCATTTTTGCTTCATGCATTGTGAGGCTCTACTATTAGGCATATGTACACATTTATGATTATTACAATCTTCCTGATTTACTGACCCTTCTATTTTTATGAAATATCTCTTTGTTGCTCAGATCATGAACTCCTCATTGCCAAATTCAGACTTAAATTGAAGAAAGTGGGGAAAATCATTAGACCATTCAGGTATGACCTAAATCAAATCCCTTATGATTATACAGTGGAAGTGAGAAATAGATTTAAGGGACTAGATCTGATAGACAGAGTGCCTGAACTATGGACGGAGGTTCGTGACATTGTACAGGAGACAGGGATCAAGACCATCTCCAAGGAAAAGAAATGCAAAAAGGCAAAATGGTTGTCTGAGGAGGCCTTACAAATAGCTGTGAAAGGAAGAGAAGCAAAAAGCAAAGGAGAAAAGGAACGATATACCCATTTGAATGCAGACTTCCAACGAATAGCAAGGAGAGATAAGAAAGCCTTTCTCAGTGATCAATGCAAAGAAATAGAGGAAGACAATAGAATGGGAAAGACTAGAGATCTCTTTAAGAAAATTAGAGATACCAAAGGAACATTCCATGCAAAGATGGGCACAATAAAGGACAGAAATGGTATGGACCTAACAGAAGCAGAAGATATTAAGAAGAGGTGGCAAGAATACACAGAAGAACTGTACAAAAAAGATCTTCATGACCCAGATGATCACGATGGTGTGATCACTCACCTAGAGTCAGACATCCTGGAATATGAAGTCAAGTAGCCCTTAGGAAGCATCACTACAAACAAAGCTAATGGAGGTGATGGAATTCCAGTTGAGCTATTTCAAATCCTAAAAGATGATGCTGTGAAAGTGCTGCACTGCTAGCAAATTTGGAAACTCAGCAGTGACCACAGGACTGGAAAAGGTCAGTTTTTATTCCAATCCCAAAGAAAGGCAATCCCCCAAAATGCTCAAACTACTGACAATTGCACTCATCTCACACGCTGATAAAGTAATGCTCAAAATTCTCCAAACCAGGCTTCAGCAATACATGAACGATGAACTTCCAGATGTTCAAGCTGGGTTTAGAAATGGCAGTGGGACCAGAGATCAAATTGCCAATATCCACTGGATCATTCAAAAAGCAAGAGAGCTCCAGAAAAACATCTATTTCTGCTTTGTTGACTACACCAAAGCCTTTGACTGTGTGGATCACAATAAACTGTGGAAAGTTCTTCAAGAGATGGGAATACCAGACCACCTGACCTGCCTCTTGAAAAACCTGTATGCAGGTAGGAAGCAACAGTTAGAACTGGACATGGAACCAACAGACTGGTTCCAAATAGGAAAAGGAGTACATCAAGGCAATATATTGTCACCCTGCTTATTTAACTTATATGCAGAGTACATCATGAGAAACACTGGGCTGGATGAAGCACAAGCTGGAATCAAGATTGCAGGGAGAAATATCAATAACCTCAGATATACAGATGACACCACCCTCATGGCAGAAAGTGAAGAAGAACTAAAAAGCCTCTTGATGAAAGAGGAGACTGAAAAGTTGGCTTAAAGCTCAACATTCAGAAAACGAAGATCATGGCATCCAGTCCCATCACTTCATGGGAAATAGATGGGGAAACAGTAGAAACAGTGGCTGACTATTTTTCTGGGCTTCAAAATCACTGCAGATGGTGACTGCAGCCATGAAATTAAAAGACGCTTACTCCTTGGAAGAAAAGTTATGACCAACCTAGACAGCATATTTAAAAAGCAGAGACATTACTTTGTCAACAAAGGTCTGTCTAGTCAAGGCTGTGGTTTTTCCAGTAGTCAAGTATGGATGTGAGAGTTGGACTATAAAGAGGGCTGAGTGCAGAAGAATTGATGCTTTTGAACTGTGGTGTTGGAGAAGACTCTTGAGAGTCCCTTGTACTGCAAGGAGATCCAACCAGTCCATCCCAGAGGAGATCAGTCCTGTGTGTTCATTGGAAGGACTGATGTTGAAGCTGAGGCTCCTATACTTTGGCCACTTGATGTGAAGAGTGACTCATTGGAAAAGACCCTGATGCTGGGAAAGATTGAGGGCAGAGGAGAAGGGGACGACAGAGGATGAGATGGTTGGATGGCATCACCAACTCAATGGACATGAGTTTGAGTGAACTCTGGGAATTGGTGATGGACAGGGAGGCCTGACGTCATGGGGTCGCAAAGAGTCGGACACGACTGAGTGACTGAACTGAACTGAACTATACTCTTTTTTTGAAGTATATTTTATCTGATATTAAAGTGGCCATTCCAGTTTCATATTTACTGTGTGCTTGGCATATCTCTTTTCATCCATTTACTCTCTGTTTCTTTACATTTAAAATATGCCCTTACTGTACAAAGAATATGTTTTGGTCTTGTTCTTTTATCCATCTTGGTAACTGTTATCTTTTGATTGAAGTTAATTTATGTGATTATTGATATGTTTGAATTTGTGTTCTCTAATATACTGTCTTTCATTGTCCACTCTGAGTTTGTCCTTCTGGTCTTGCTTGATTCTTTTGAATTATTTGAATATTCTTTAGAATTCCATTTAATTTTTGGATATACCTATTTTTAGTTAAATCTATTTGCATATTTTAGTTGTTGCTTTAAGGATTATAGTATGTATCTTAACTTTTATCAGTCTACTTAGAGTTACTTGTGTTCCACTTTCATAAAACATAGTAATGTAGTAACCCATAACCATATAAAACTGTTCAGCTCATGTCATTGCAATGACATGTCAAGCAATGACTCTCTCATGTCATTGCTTATACTATAGTTTTCATTTGTATTAAACTCGTACAATATTAAGCCAAGACACAAGATACAGTTATAATTTTTGTTTAGTCATTGTGTGCTCTAGAGATGTTAAGATAAAAAGTCATTTTTATTCATCCAGACATTTACCACTTTTAGTGCAGTTATTTGTTTCCAAAGAGTCTAATTTCCCTGTCGTATCTTTTCACTTCAGCCTGAAAAAGTTTATTTAGCATCTTTCAATGCGTATCTGCTGCAGTGATTTTTCTTAGTTTTCATTATTGGAAAATGTATTTATTTCTATTGCATTTTTGACTGATAAAGAGTTGTGAATTGATAGTTTTTTCTTTCTTTCAGCATTTTAAAGATTTTATTCCACTGTCTTTTAACCTCTGTGTTTCCTTGTATTTATTTTTGGCTCTGCTGGGTCTTTGCTTTGCATGGGCTTTCTCTAGTTGTGGAGAGCAGGGGCTACTCTTCATTGCGGTGCGAGGGCTTTGCATTGTGGTAGCTACTCTTGCAGAGCACATGCTCTAGAGTGCTGACTGATAGTTGTGGCCCACGGGCTTAGTTGTTCTGCAGCATGTGGAATCCTCCTAGATCAGGGATTGAACCTGTGTCTCCTGCATTGGCAGGTGGATTCTTACCCACTGTGCCACCAGGGAAGTCCTTAACCTCTGTGTTTTCTGATGAGAAGTCTACAGTCATTTAAGTCATTGTTACCTTTCTATAATACGGTTGTTTTTGTTACTCTTTTTTTGGGTGAGGTGTACTGATTTCAAGGTTTTCTACTTATCTTTGGTTCAGAAATTTGACTATGATGTGCTTGCTTGTAGTTTTCTTCATATTTATCCTGTTTGGGATTACCTGAGTTTACTAAACCTGTAAATTTTTGTCTTTCACCAAATCTGGAAAAATTTTTGTCCTTAATTCCTAATAGAGCCAAGAAATATTTGGCTCTATTCTCTGTTTTCTCTCTTTCTGATTTCTTTTACCTATATATGAAACCTTTGAATATTTTCTGGTTTTATCATTGTAGGGTTTAACTTTTGTCCTTAATAGTCATATTTCTATAACCTCATATATAGGAATATATGTCCTATATTCTCTATATATCCTATATTCTATTCTAGAATATTCTTACATTGTCCTGTAGGTCTGTGAGGCTCTGTTTATTTGATTTCAATTCTTTCTCTCTCTCCTTCAGTTTTGATCATTTCTCTTACTCTAATTTCAGGTTCACTGACTTTTGCTTCTATTATCTCCACTCTTCTATTAAGCCTACTCAATGAATTTTTATTTCAGACATGATATTTTAGTACTAGTATTTCCACTTGGTTCTTTTTTATATTTTCTATGCTCAGATTTTCTTTATTTTCATTCATTACCAGCATGGTGTTCTTCATGTTATTAAATATAGTTAGATTGGGTACCTTAAAGTCATGGTCTGCTAATTCCAACTCCTGCATCATCTCAGGTTTGGTTTCCTGGTGGTCTTTTTTTTTTTTTTAATTTTTATTATTATTATTTTTTTTTCCAGTGGGTTTTGTCATACATTGATATGAATCAGCCATGGATTTACATGTATTCCCAATCCCGATCCCCCCTCCCACCTCCCTCTCCACCCGATTCCTCTGGGTCTTCCCAGTGCACCAGGCCGGAGCACTTATCTCGTGCATCCCACCTGGGCTGGTGATCTGTTTCACCATAGATAGCATACATGCTGTTCTTTTGAAATATCCCACCCTCACATTCTCCCACAAAGTTCAAAAGTCTGTTCTGTATTTCTGTGTCTCTTTTTCTGTTCTGCATATAGGGTTATCGAAACACATCACATTTTACTAGTTGTTTGTATGCTAAGTGGTTTTGAATTGTATCCTGGATATTGTAAGTGTTGTGGAGATTCTGTACTGTGTTACATTTTTCTGAAGGGTGTTCATGTTTTTGTTTTAGGAGAGAGTAAATGATTAGACTGAAAATACAAAGCTTCTCTGGCTTGTGATGGGCAGTAGTTCAATTTTAAGTTTAGTTCTTTTAGCTCTAGCCTTGTTTTTCTATATGTGGTTCAGGGGTCTACAGAGATGTGTGAAGAATTCACTTTATTTGGCTCTCTCCACTTAAGGATGTTTCTGTCCTCTAATTGTTGTGGTTGCTACTGACTCCTCATTATTCCTCATGCCTGAGAAAATGAGGTCTATCTGTCAGAGCTTTAGCTTCTTCATGTTGTGCCACAACCATGGCCTGTCCTCGGAGCAAAGCAATAAAAACAGGAAGCTTACACCATGCTAAACCCTTTCTCCAAATTTTGGCTCCCCACCAGATCTCCTTGCTCTTCTTTACTCTCAGGATCCCTCAGAAAGTTACTAATGTATTTGTTCAGAAGGCCTATTATGAGTTTAGGTATACTGGATTCAGCTTCAGACCTTTTCTTTAAAGCTTTTGCTTAAATAGCACATTAATCCAGGAATTAAATTTAATAATTTATTTATCTCTGGATAAAGGGTTGAATGTTTGAGAGAGTTAGATATCAAGAAATGTATTTTCTTTTCTTAAAAATTCTTTATTTTTTAAATTATGAAAGTATGATAACACATTTACAAGAGACTTTGAAAATACAGAACAAAGTTACATATAGTTCCACTATATATTATAATTATTTTTAAAGTAGGTAAATTAAGATTTTTAGTTGGAGTTTCAATATCAAGCTCTCAAAAATTAATAGAATGAACAGACAGAAAAGTAGAAGGGTATAGTAGACCTGAAAGCACTATTAACCAGCTCAATATAATTAGGATTTATACGGTTAAGGAATGTATATTCTTAAAGGAAAAGCTTTTATCCCTACTGGATATAGGGTAAAAATGACATAAAAACACTGTGATGTGGGGACTTCCCTTGTGGTCTAGTGGTTAAGACTTCACACTGCCAATGCAGAAGGCACAGGTTCTGGTTGGGGAACTAAGATTCCACATGCAGTGTGACCAAAAAATAAAAATAAATAAGTAAAAACAGTATGATGAAACAAGTCAGCTTAAGTGAAATAAATTCAAAGAAGTAAACTGACTTTCTCAATGAGAATTTAGGTGTAATTTATAGGAGTAATATGAAATAATTATGAGACATTTTATTAAGGAAAACAAAATATTGCTGTGAACATGATTCTGTGTTTCTTTACTGTATTATGAACTAAGAATTTTAAAGACAAATTAGAAGTAAGTGAATTGGCACTTTTACCATTGATTGTGAGTGTAAATTGGCACAGAAATTTAGGAAAGTATTTTGCCATGTCTGATTAAAATTTAAATGTGCATACTTTTAACTAAGCACCTCTCAGAATAAACACATAAGCACATACATACATGCACACACTTTCAGAAATACACCTAAATATTCAATCATATAGTAAACATAAATTATGAAATTTTCATAATGGCTGAATATTATACAGCCATTATCAGGAGTAAGACAGAGTTATCTGGGAAATTCCCTGGCTGTCCAGTGGTTGGGACTCTGCTTTCACTGCCAAGGACCCAGGTTCAATCCGGGTCAGAGAACTGGGATTTCGCAGGTAGCACCACAGGGCCAAAAAACAAAACAAACAAACAAAACCCCCCAGAGTTATCTGTAGTGACATCATAAATGTTAAGTAAAAATAAAAAAAACACAGTAGTATGTAGAATGTGGTTACATTTGGGTAGTATATATAATGTACATATTTATGTATATGTAAAAGTCTGGAGGAATATACAATTATCTATTAATGATGTAGTGTACAGGAGAATGGGATTTGAAAGGACTTTCACTTTTTTTGCCTTCTCTGGATGAATTGACTTTTATACGAGCAGCATGTATTTTTTAATGTTATTGAACCTAAAGAAAATAAATAGAAGACCAAGAAAAAAATAAAAATATTTCATGCAGGAAATATAACCAAAATTTATATCTTTTTAAGACATAAAATATATGGACATACTGTATTCTCTTATTGAAAAATCACATACATACACAATAAAGCTTTTTACAGCAGGATAAACAAATACACTTTTACTTGCTAGTGATCCCCAGATGTTCCTTAGTTGATTATAATATAGCTTTAATATAATAAATAAATTAAAATTGTATATGTGATACCAGGAAAGGGCATCAGAGCTTTAGTGTTTAGTTCTTGTCACAAAGTAAATTTTCAGTTAATGTTGAATGAATGAAAAGCTTCCTAATATCAGAAAAAAGAATTTTTCTTTTAATAAGAATGAGTGAGATTGTTCAGCTCTGAAGTATTTTTGCAAATAAGATTCTGACACTCTAAAGTAGGCAATTTTCTTGTTTACAAATTCTGAGCCTTAATAGTAAAATAGCACAGAGATAAAATAAATGGAAATACAGTGCAATCACATATTACTCTAGGGTTAGGGTCCCAAGTGTATGTGTGTGGTGAATAGCATGTTTAATTAGTAAAAACTAGCAAATCACCTAAATCTTTCCAAGTACATTTTCCCTAGTAGTATTGGTACCACTTTAAAGAGAAATTCTTATGTATGCTAAAGTTTAAGAATTACTAACCTCATCTAAATCAGGGAACAAAAGAAATTTTTTATCTGGATATTCAGACTTTTCTGCCATTAAGATAAATGATGAATGAGGATTGATGGAGGATTATAAAGTGCTCCTGCTTGCCTACAGGGTTTATTCCATTTGCTTTTTAATGTTAACCTAGTAACCTTGATGCATATACAAATTCTTTAATGAGAATTAAATTTGATAATTTATTTTGGCTATGTATTGTAACATTATTGAATTTCTCCATGATTTTTTAAAAAATATATTGGGGGGAGAATAAGCATAAGGAATAATCCATCATCATTTAATTTTCTGTCCCTACCCCCAACCTAAAATTGCCAAGTTCTCAGAATTATAGCTACTTTCTCATCCAGGGATGTATACTCAGGAAACTCACGGTCTGATTTTTTCAGGGTTGCAGCTACTTTCTTAACACATCATTGTTGACACTTAGAAAGAAGGACTTTTTTGTAATTTGAAAATCCTCTTTATTCTTCAACTCCTGCTAGCTTAAGGAGCACTAAATCTACATATCCTAGGAGGCATATCTGTCTAGTATATCCTATGTATACATTGATTTATGAACCAATAAATGTTTCATATACAGTTGAGATTTCAAATGAGCTTGTGATAATTGGATCAGAGGAATACTAGTCTAGCTTGAGAGTATAGCAGAAAACCAATCATGGCAGGCTATGATGAAATTTTAATTATAAAGGATATTGAATATCTTAGGGTGACAGTTCTGTTATAATAGATGTAACGTTGAATTGGAAAGGGAGAAAGTGAGATTTTTCCCCCCCTAGATCTGCTTGAAATCAACTCTTATTTCTAGTAAATTATCAAATCATTCTGTGCTTCAGTTTTATATCTTCATTAAAGTTACCACCTTATTGTCTTTGGTTTACTGAGTTTATTGAAAAATCCCCCAATGATTTAGATAAAGAAAAAGTCCCAAGTTAAAGTGTTAACTAATTGGAAAGTTTGGTATGTATGTGTGTATTCAAATTTTTCTATTCATGGCTGGAAGGCTGAAGTAGGCATCAACCCACTTCAGGTTGTAGATGTATAAATTAAATGATATTAAGATCTTTTTTTATGTAGAAAAGCAATTTATTCCATTATAAGCACTTACACAGTTAGTTGTGGAGAGTAACAGGCCTGCTGGTGAAACAGGTCACCCAAAATTGAGATGGTATCAAACTAGTGGTCAAAGACTAACTCCCTAAAAAAAAAAGGCAACTCTTATCCAGGATTAATTTAAATTTAAAAACAAATACAAGCTATTGTAGTCTTTGTTGATCACACATTCTTCTACTGCGTCATCAAAGGCTGCTTCCTTGTCGGCCATGGAGGGTAGGCAAACTGGTGGGGATCCTGTGATTTTAAGATCTTTGAGACCATTAGATCAGAGATGCTATATAAATAGAACCAGTACTAGATTTTTCTTCTTAGTACTAGATTTTTCTTCTCAATTCCATCAGTCAAGAATGCAAAAAAAGAATGTAGAAACTTGGGGTTTTGCTCTTTTCACTCATCCCTCCTTTCTCAAGTTATTTTGATAATTTTATGAGACTTCTATCCCTATGCTGTGCTCTCTTTTTTCTGGCTAATAATCATTGAAAATGCATACAATGGAAATTTTACATGCTTTATCTCAATAAATGCCTAGCAGAAACTGTTAGTAGTAAGTACTGTTTTCCCCTATTTCACTAAGCTGAGATCTACAGAGAGAAAGAGAGAGAGCATGCAAAAGCCTTTCCCAAGGACACGTAATAAACAGTAGAGCCAGATCTTGAATCTTAAGAGTCTGGTTTTACATTAAGCAGGATTATTACAAGAGGACCCTCCCTAGGTACATGACCTAAGCATATGATGTGATTAAAAACCTTCAAGTGGAGTTGGGTCTATATTTGCTAGTAGACTTTAATCCTAGAATCTTACTACCTAAAAGATGCATTGTAAAAAGTTCTGAGGATACCACAAAAATGAAGAATCTATAAGTCTCTTGTAACTCTAAGAGGTTTCTAACTTTGATAAAAGTTTTAGATAACAGTAATTGCTCATCAAAATACCTTAAAGATCTTTTCATATCACAGGATACATGGTACATCTTAACTTGGCTAATTTAGAGAATTTATATTTTACCCACCTTATAATGTACACATAACTGCTGAAGAATTTATGTAACAATATCCATCACAACACATACATGAATGAGATATTAGAAAAGTCTGGGAATTCCCTGGGGGTCCAGTGGTTAGGATGCTGTGCTTCCATTTCAGGGGGCCCAGGTTTATCCCCTGGTCAGGGAACTAAGATCCCTAAGCCAATTTATTTGTAAAACCCCATTACTTAGGCAGAATATTGTAGATGAGATCCTGCAAACCATGTAGTATGGCCAAAAAAGAGGCTCATTTGTAAAACCCAATTACTTAGGCACAATATTGTAGGTGGGAAGATGGTACTGGAAGAAAAAATGAAACACAAATCTGTTTTGTATTGCAGTTTTGCTAAGGTCAGCCAGTGTGTGTGTGTGTGTGTGTGTGTGTGTGTGTGTGTAGGCCTCCCAGGTGGCACTAGTGGTAAATAACCTGCCTGCCAATGCAGGAGACATAAGAGACCCCAGTGTGTGTGTGTAGGCCTCCCAGGTGGCACTACTGGTAAATAACCTGTCTGCCAATGCAGGAGACATAAGAGACACAGGTTTGATCCCTGGGTTGGGAAGATCCCCTGGAGGAGGGCATGACAACCCACTCCAGTATTCTTGCCTGGAGAATCCCACGGACAGAGGAGCCTGGCGGGCTACAGTCCATAGGGTTGCACAGAGTCGGAGACGACTAAAGTAACTTAGCATGCACACACATGTGTATATATATATATATATAAATATACATATATATTCCAACTGAAGTCTCTAAAAGATAAAAAAATTATAGTTGTAATAGGAATTGGATAGGACCTCATAGAAAATACTTGGAAATTTTTGTTGGAGGCAGTAACATAATTCTTAATTAAGAGTGCACGTGTAGTGGCCAGAGGTGGTATTTCTAGTTCAAGAAAAAAGAGCGTGGAAAAGAGCTTCCTGAAGATTCTGTTAAATTCCTTCACCTTTTGGGTATCTAGTTTTTTCATCAGTATCAACCTGACTGGGAAATGTGCTCTTGTGAGCATTAAATTAAATAATATGTATGGAAACAATATGTAAACATAGTGCTAAGGCATCAACATGGCAAGGAGGAACCAAAAAGCCAATAATTACTTGACGCTCTGTATATATGAACAGATACTTTTGAGAATTCATCCTTTTTAGGTGGAGGTGTATGTTTGTTTTCTCCAAGCCTCAAACACAATGGGTATAGAAAGAAGACACTGTGACCTTCATTTAGACCAAGCTTAGGTCAATCCTGGAAGACAGTTCCAATTCCAGGTATCTCACCAATATCTACATTTTTTGAAATTATAAAAAAAATGTGTACAAATCGATGACTGCTTTGGCTAAAACCCACTTGGAAACAAGGGTATTTTTTTAGTGCCAAATTACCATCTTATTTTATTCTATGGCTAAAATCCCAAGAATTGAAGAGGAGAAACAGGGCCAAACAAGTTTTTCTATTAAAGTAAAAGGCTTCCAGTGATGAATGGAAACTTGGAACAGGTTTTAATGGCAATACCGGAAGCCAGGAATTAACTTAAATACAAACTTACCAATTTCTGGCATGCATTGAGTCTCAAATAGAATATTGGTTCTAATTTTAGTGAATTAGAAACATGGCTTACTCCAGGAAGTTGGTATTCTCATTCCAGAAAGCTCAACTTGTTGCTGGATTGGACTGGACAACTGATGCTTCCTTGCTTTGAGTCATTGATAAAATGTCGAATAACTAACTGCTAAGACCAATGGTGAATCTCTGCAGTCACCTACAAGAATTCTCCTTTCAGGCTGAAACATTCCATTAATAAACACTTTTTGTCACTGTTATCCAAATAATTATGAAATCATCTAATTATACTGTCCATAGCCTTCCTTCCTTCCTTTTGTCTGTAAGGATATACTGGGGGAGTTTATTTAATGTCTTCATGAATTCCAAATAGACCGTGCCTGTAGCATTTTCCTTGTCAATTATTCTAGCAACTTGATAATCTAAAATGCCCATGTGGAATTTTTTTTAAAGTTTATGTGGTTGGTTTGATGTTACTAGTTTTCAGTTAAGCCAAAGTGGTCCCTAGTATGAATGCCTTTGTCTCTTAATTGCTCAAAAACAGTTACTTGGGTAACAATAGTTTTGAAGGAATTTATATCAGACTCAATGGTACTTTTTAAAAAATAGGAAATTTGGTACTCTAGTCATATCTGTAAGTTCCTCTAGTACTCTGGAAGATCATTTATTATTTGTCTTACGTATAGCACTTTTATGTTTCCTATCTCCTCACTGATCTTGAGGTTCAAGTTCCACTTAAACATTTTGCTTAATGAAAAATAAAGAATTTGGGTGAGATACTTTCTAAATTTCTCTCAACCTTTAATATTCCGTGATTTTTGGTAGGCCATCTCAATTGAAAATAGTGATAGAGAAGCAAAGCTCTCTAATAATTGAACAGTTTTATCTGTTATATTACACTATCTGCACCCAAGCCCTTAGTGTATTTCTCCCTTTCTATTATTTACCCAAAGATAGTTTGAGTTCCTTTGTTTATTCTAAGCAATTTTCAGATGCCTCAGTCTCAAATCAACATTATATTAATTTCTTAGAACTAAAGACTTAAAGGATCTTTCCCTAAAAGCTAATGCATTCCTTCTAGAGGAAAGGGACTGTGGAAAAAATTCAACCATCATGTTAAATGAAAAATCTTTTTTTATCTCTCCAACAACTGGATGCTGTACCTGTAAAGAATGCTATAATGATATTTGTAAACATTTTCCTTTTAAAGATGTATAAAGATCAGAAGTGCAGTTCCTTTATAACAAGATGGAACTTTTAAACTATTTTGGGCTACACTAAACATTGGGATGTTCATTTGTCTCTGTTTTTAAATTACATGTCATGTGCTCAGTTGGTGGAACAACATAAATGCACACCTTAAAACTGAAAATTATAACCTTCCCTATTTGACAGATATTCCCATAATGGTCAGCCCAAAGCCTGATCCAACTAATGAGGACACCCTGTGGTCAAAAGACTCTAGATTGTTCGGTTCCCCAAAGTAAAATGATTTGTAATGACACTAATAATAAAGAAAGGAAAATTTATGTGAATTAGGAGAGTCCACTGAGCACCAGTATTTTCTCAGAGGCTTAATGGGTTGTGTTCTGATTGGTTTGCTCCTTAACTGGGTTGTGTTCTGATTGGTTTGCTCCTTAACTGGGTTGTGTTCTGATTGGTTTGCTCCTTAACTGGGTTGTGTTCTGATTGGGTTGTGTTCTGAGGTCCAATGACCTCATGATAGATGCATTTTACAGATACAATTAAGGGATATAGTTAAGGGAGACTATTTCAGAGTTTTTGGCTAACATGGGGGTAAACTCATGTTTTTTTTTGTGTGTGTGGTGCTTCTCATATCATGTTACTTTCTTTGTTAGTTATGAGCAGGGAATATCTTTATTTTATAATTTATAATTATAAAGTACAAAGAGTGATAATATAATAATTCTGAGCAGATCCTTTCTTAAAGAGTTCAGCAACTTTAGAATTAGTTCCAGGTTTGAAATATCTTGAATTTCAGATTTTAAAGGAAGTTAAATCATTGTGGACTGTTGAACCCTCTCACCATGAGATCTGGGGAAAAAAGAGGGAAATAGTAGCTCTTCTTATATCCGCTACAAAAGGATCTGAAGAAGCAGAAACACCCATCACTTATTTATTGAGAGGTTTCCTACACTGTGAAGAATATACAAACACATACAACCTGGCTTCTGCTTGTAGGTTGGTTATAATTAAGATAAAGGAATAATATTGAAGCATTTGGATGAATTAAAACATGATACATTTAGAATTCTGAATGTCAGCATTTAGAGAGATGTATACTGTGAAAGAGATAAAAAGACCTTATGTTTAGAATAGACAATGTTTCGTGGATTAGGTAGGTTTTAAGATGGATCTTGAAATATAGATAAGATTTGGAAAGGGGGAGAGAAAAGATGAAGCTATTTTTATTTGAGATAATTATACAGTGAAGTTGTAAATTTAGTTCTGTTCAAGAAACATTATTAAGTACCTCTGTGCCAATCACTACACTGGGCGTTAGAGATTACAGCATGTTTGGCAATAGTTCTGCACTGTGTTGCTAACGTATTTTCACATTTCTTAAAAAAGGTGAATCTCTTGTGAGGGAACAAATCCCTTGAAGGAATTCTCATGATGCAAGTCCCTTTTCTTTGGTGATATAGAAAAGGACTGGTTTTTGTTTTCAAAATATAGGATAAGTTTAACTTTGGTACACATTCATCTTCCCCATCATCACTGACTTCCTGTCTGGCATAGTTACAGGTGCTAATCTTTGTTTGATACTTTAAAGGGCCATGCTATATACAGATTGCAACTAAGGAGGTTATCTGATGATAAGAAGTTGTTGCATTTTGATAGTAATAATATTTGTCAATTACTATGTAGGTTGTTTTTCTCGTTCCAGTTTTATTGAGATATAACTGACATACAGCATTGTATAAGTTTAAGGTGTACAGCATGATGATTTAAGTTACATACATCATGAAATAATTACTACAATGTCTAATGAACATCCATTTTCTCATATAGATAGAAAATGAAAGAAAAAGAAAATTTCTTTCCTCGTGATGAGAACTCTTAGGATTTATTCTCTTAACAGCTTTCACATATAATATATAGCAGTATCAATTATATTATTTATCATCTTGTACACTATATCCCTAGTACTTATAACTGGCAGTTTGTATGAAGCCCATCTTCTAACTGGTTTCATCTAACTCCCCCTCTCCTACCCCGTCACCTCTGGTAACCATAAATCTGATTTTTTCTTCTATGAGTTTGTGTGTTTGTGAAGTATAATTGACCTACAGCACTATGTTAATTTCTGGTGTACAACATAGTGATCCAATATTTCTGTGTGTTACAAAATGATCACCACAATAAGTCTAGTTAGCATTTGTCACTATACAGAGATATCACATTATTATTGACTATATTCCCATACTGTACGTTTCATACCTGTGACTTATTTTATAAGAGGAAGTTTGTACCTCTTTAATCTCCCTAAGATTGTTTTATATACATCATTTCATGTAATTGTAATGATTCTATGAGTTTACTTAAAATTGTCTTCCCCAATTATAATGAGTAAGCTAAAGTTTCAAGTTATATAACATGACCAAGGCCACATGGTTAGTCATTGGCAGGGGTGTGACTGACTTCAAAATCTGTATTACTAATCACTGTGCTACTCTGCTTTTCTGTAGAGCTTCTGGAAGGTCTGAGGAAAGGAAGGAGTGCATAGTGGTGTGGCCGAGGCATTAGTACTAATATTCATGGACAGGGCACCTGCCAGCAGTCTAAACAATCCCATTCTACCAACTAGTAAGGTTGGCATGAGACATGTACAATATATGAGGAACTAAATCATTGGAGTGCCAGATACAGAGTACACCATCTCTTTAGTACATCTTTGAAAAGGTGGCTGATTTGCACTGGTGCTGTTTGCCTTCTCAGCCATTGAGGGAGTAAGCACTAGTTGAAGCTTATGATCCTGACACATCAAGATGGACAACCTGGCAAATGTCCTTGCTGGAAGATGACAAGATTACTAAGAGAAGAGCCCTGATTTTGCTCCTGAGTTGACACTTGGGGGCTTCCATTAAAAACATTACCAAGCCTCTGTCATTTTCATCTCTTCCTTAAGAGCCTGCGATCTTGTCAGGGGCACAGGTCCATGCATGGTCAATGCCTAGTGACCAGGTTTCCGAGTTGTGGGCAGAGGTGGCAGTGACTATGAAAGCCTGGGAGGAGATGAGGGAAGAAAAGGTCATTCTTCCTGACAACTTATAACTTGATTCCACTTATAAGCCATTTATTTTCAGAAATAAGTAATGGGTGAAGACATAGGCCAGACCTACAATTCATGCACTTGAGAGTTTAAGGCTTTCTGAGATCAAATTACCACAGCAAACAGAGACAGAGTTACTATAGGGACATTTTGGAAGGAAGCTGACAGAGGGAGAAGCCAGAGGCCTAGGAAAGGAGATAGAAATAGAATGTGATGGAAATTGCTTCCCTCTCTGCACCCTTGAGGGAACGAAGAGGGCAAATAAGCAGCAGCACATAGAAGACACAGATGGAAGAGATAGAAGGAAGCTGGGAGCTTCTCTGGAATAAAATGAGTTAGGTTGTAGAGTTGTCAGAGGGTGCACTTGGTGTGTGGGAAGAAGAGATGCCCTAGTCCAGGCCCTTGAAACCTGGGTGCCTTGGCCCCTTCACCCCCTGAAGGAGCGAAGCATGTCAAATGTCAGGTCTTGTTCTAGTTTTGTTGCAGTTCATAGCTAGGAAATGACCCACAGCAGAAGATCAAGGGGTGAGAGGATGCTGAAAGAAGAGAAGGAGTGAGTCCTTTTTTTTTTTTTTTTTCTTAAGTGGGGCAATGAGTTTTAAACTCTTGTAGACTAGATGAGAAGAACTGGGGAAAGTGGATGCTCAGAACAGAGAAGCAGAGGCAATGACACAGCACAGAAAGGCTTCCTCTGACCCTTCTGCCTTCCTGTTCACTGAAGGCAACTGGTTATCCTTTTGTTGCCTGTGCAGCAATACAAGGGGTGTATTACACCTGCAGAGACCAGCAGGTGTAGAGGAGCCTCGTATTTATGGAATATGAGCTGCAGCCATTGAAATTGCTGCCTGGTAGTGTAAGATAAATCCTAGCCTCCCACATTTTGCTTAATAACAGCAGACTTTTCACTGCAAAGCATTAATGGATTCCAACTTCTGGACAGGCTTGGGAAATCAAGAGTAACAATCTTGATGTAATGGTTTTGCAGGCTCTTGACATTGTCATCCATTAAAGAAAAAAAAATTAAATCACTTGAAAGAACAAAGAAAATGTTTTGGGTGATAAATGAAAAAGATTTGAAGTACAATGAGGAAAAGCTTGAAGGAAGAATCTCTTTAAAATTTTACCAGATTCTCCCCACTATGATCAAAAGTGTCAAAGTAAGAGCTTAGCCTGCAGCTTCATGGAACCAATTTTTAAAAATAATTTCAAAACCTGAAATATTGATTATTTGCCAAGGCACACACTGAAACTAAAGGCCATTCGGCTAGGAGCAGAATCGAGTGTTGGATCCCAGGATGCTAGTTTTAGGTCTGCTCCGCGAAAGAGGACAGCACTTGCCACCCCTTCCCTCTGCTCTAGAAGTTGAACGCTTTCTGCAGTATTTAGTATTCAGGGAAAATGCTAGGGTCAGAGAAATAATCCCCGTCATCCTCCAGAGTGAGTCTCTCGCGTTTGTTTCTTTGAACGTGAAGCCGCCGCCCAGATACCCGTACCTAGCTGAGGCCCTCGGTGTATTTTCTTGAATTGCGCTTGGAAATCTTTTCTTGGGAGCTGATAGCTCGAGTCCTAGAGACTTAGCAGCTTTTCCTAGAATCTGCTTACAAGACCCGTGCAGCAGCCTAGGGACCGTGGAGACGGGCTGAACAGAACAGTGGGGGCAGGGAGAAAGGGAGTGGCCGTGTTCCCGCGGTCCGCCGGGATCCGGCGGGTCCGGGGTAGAGGAGCTGGGGCTGGAGTGGTTGGAGCGACTGGGCTGACCGGGTCGGTCATCGTCCGCCACCTCGGTGCGGAATCGGAGCCGGACTTGCTGAGCACTCCTCCCCCTCCCCTTCTGCTTCCTCTTCCCTCCCCCTGGACCAGCGGCGGCGGCGGCAAGGAAGCGAAGCCGGGCAGAGCGACTCGGCGGCGAGCGGATGAGCTGGGATATGGGGAGCCAGGGCTGGCGGCGGGGCCAGGAGCCCTCCGAAGGGCCCACGAGGGGAGCGGCCCCCGGCATTTGCTAGCGTTTGCTGGCACGTGAGGTGTGGGGGAGCGGGCGCTGGGCGGCACGAGCGGAGGCGGAGGCGCGGCCGGGGCGTGGAGCAAGGCTGGGGAAGCTGCTGCCTCCGGCCCTGCCCGGCTGCCTCCGCCGTGGCCGGTGGCTATGGAGCTGGCGGGCACCAGACCCGGGGCGACAGTGCATCCGCGACTCCAGCCTCCCATGTCCTGGCTGCCGCTGTTGCAGCTTCTCCTGCTGCTGCCGAGCCCAGCGGCCTCCCAGCTGCGATACTCGGTGCCGGAGGAGCAGGCACCCGGCGCGCCTGTGGGCAACGTGGCTCGTGCGCTGGGGTTGGAGCTGCGGCGCTTGGGGCCGGGCTGCCTGCGCATCCACCACCTGGGTGCGCCCAGCCCGCGCTACCTGGAGCTGGACCTGACCAATGGAGCGCTCTTCGTCAACGAGCGCATTGACCGGGAGGCGCTGTGCGAGCAGCGGCCTCGCTGCCTGCTCAGCCTGGAAGTGCTGGCGCACAGCCCGGTGGCGGTGAGCGCCGTAGAGGTGGAGGTACTGGACATCAACGACAACTCGCCCCGCTTCCCGCGGCCCGACTACCAGCTGCAGGTAAGCGAATCGGTGGCCCCTGGAGCGCGCTTTCACATAGAGAGCGCGCAGGACCCCGACGTGGGCACCAACTCGGTGCAGACCTACGAGCTCAGCCCCAATGAGCACTTCGAGCTGGACCTGAAACCCCTGCAAGAGAACAGTAAGGTGCTGGAGCTGCTGCTGCGGAAGGGCCTAGACCGCGAGCAGGCAGTCTTGCACCACCTGGTTCTCACAGCTGTGGACGGGGGCAGCCCAGCCCGCTCCGGCACGGCGCAGATCTCGGTGCGAGTCCTGGACACTAACGACAATTCTCCCGCCTTCGACCAGTCCACTTACCGCGTCCACCTTCGAGAGGATTCGCCCCCGGGCACGCTGGTGGTGAAGCTGAATGCCTCCGACCCGGATGAGGGCTCCAATGGCGAGCTCACGTACTCCTTGAGCAGCTACACGTCGGACCGGGAGAGACAGCTCTTCAGCATCGACGCCAGCACGGGGGAAGTGCGGGTCAGCGGAGCGCTGGATTACGAGGAGGCCTCTTCCTACCAGATCTATGTGCAGGCAACTGACCGGGGTCCGGTGCCCATGGTGGGTCACTGCAAGGTGCTGGTGGATATCGTGGACGTGAATGATAATGCACCAGAGGTGGTGCTCACGGACCTGTACAGCCCGGTGCCCGAGGACGCTGCCCCCAACACTGTTGTGGCCCTTCTCAGTGTCAATGACCAAGACTCAGGTCCCAACCGGAAGGTGAGCCTGGGCCTGGAGGCCGCACTGCCTTTCCGACTGAATGGTTTTGGAAACTCCTACACACTGGTGGTGAGTGGACCCCTGGACCGGGAGCGGGTGGCTGCCTACAACATCACAGTGACTGCCACTGATGGGGGAGTGCCACAGCTCACGTCCCAGAGGACACTGCAGGTGGAGATCTCTGACATCAATGACAACCCCCCCAGCTTCCCAAAGGACTCCTACTCCATCTACATCGAGGAGAACAATTTGCCAGGGGTGTTGCTCTGCACTGTGCAAGCCACGGACCCAGATGAAAAGGAGAATGCGGAGGTGGCCTACTCCCTCCTGGAGAGGGAGGTTCAAGGGCTGCCAGTCACCTCCTATGTCTCCATTAACAGTGCCAGTGGTAGCCTTTATGCTGTCAACTCCTTTGATTATGAGAAGTTTCGGGAGTTTTTTGTGATTGTGGAGGCCCGAGACAATGGGAGCCCACCACTGAGTAGCACTGTGACCGTCAATGTGTATGTAGTGGACGTGAACGACCACGCTCCTCACATCCTGTACCCTACCTCAACCAATTCATCAGTAGCCATTGAAATGGTGCCTCGAACTGCCCCTGCTGGCTACCTGGTCACTAAAGTCATAGCCATGGACTCAGATTCTGGGCAAAATGCTTGGCTCTTTTACCATCTGTCCCAGATTTCTGACCTGGACCTCTTTAAAGTAGAGCTCCACACAGGAGAAATTAGGACTACCAGGAAGATGGGAGATGAGACTGGAACCACTTTCAACCTGACCGTGGTGGTCCGAGATAATGGAGAGCCATCGCTGTCAGCCTCTGTGGCCATTACAGTAGCCGTGGTGGATAGGGTTTCCAGAATCCTCCCTGACACTCAGAGACATGTGAAAAGTCCTCGGACATACTCTGAAATTACACTTTATCTCATAATAGCACTAAGCACAGTGTCTTTTATATTTCTTTTGACAATCATTGTTTTGAGCATCATCAAGTGCTACCGCTACACAGCTTACGGCACCACGTGCTGTGGAGGCTTCTGTGGAGTGAGGGAGCGGTGCCCTGCAGAACTCTACAAGCAGGCCAATAACAACATTGATGCCAGGATACCTCCCGGCCTCAAAGTGCAGCCTCACTTCATCGAAGTGCGAGGGAACGGCTCCCTCACCAAGACCTACTGCTACAAGGCCTGTCTGACAGCAGGCTCAGGGAGCGATACCTTCATGTTTTACAACACAGGGGCACAGACAGGACCGGGACCTGGGGGAGCCCAAGCAGCGGCAGGTGACAGCAGGCACCTCACAGGCCAAAGTGGGCAGAGTGCTGGGAACCTGATTATTCTCAAAAATGAAGCTGTTTCTCAAAATGAGGTGAGATGGTAGTCAAGGGGTCTTCCACAAAGTCTTGCATTTTTCACCCGCCTCCACCACTATCATGTGGTTGGCTTTATTGAGTTATTAACAATGACAAGGGTTATCTGGTAAACTGAATATGTGTAGTACCTGTGACTGGGTTATAATCTAATGTGTTTTCCTCTCTAGAAAAATAGCACTAGAGAATTCTTTTAGTTTCCCTTTTCTTTTCAGATATGTGAAGACTTGACTATAAAATTGTCTGAGAAATGAGGGTTTGTCTTAAGTGTGTGGTGTTCAAACACAGCTTTGTAGAGAAATAGGATAGGCCTGAGAATAAGATGGTGCTATAGGTGGTGATATTATGAGACTCAAGGAGGAAGGGCTTGTGCCATGTCATCTACAGGGCAAGTTCTCTTTTGAAACCCTTGAGGAGTGTTGTTTTTTCGAAGTTCTTAGACTTCAGGGTTATGGTGGTCACCTCTGTATGCTTTCCATACTGTTTATACCTTGGACTATCTCAGTGTAAAGTATCTAGTTAATATTTCTGGATATTAGTTCATATTAGTTAATCCAGTTAATATTTCTAATATTAGTTTTGCATTGTACTAATGTGATAAGATCTGCTAGAAACTCTTATCAGAGTTGATAAGACCATAGAATGTGGACCCTCTCCCCTGAAGACAAAGTTTGTTTTGGCTCTTTGCTGTGGTAACTCTTCTGTAGGGGCTGTCAGAGGATATGAATGATAGTAAGGCCGGGAACCAATTTGTCTGGTTGGACCATGAAGATGTTAGAATGAGTGGACTAGGGATGTGAGGGTATGGTGAAGCCTGGAACAAGCTGGGGTTGGGGAGAAAGAAAGGGGGGAAGAATTCTGCCCTTAGTCACCTTTCTTGGCATTGTGTGAACTCATTGTAAGAGGATTTCCCTGCATTTAGAGTAAGTGTGGTCTGATTCCCTCTTAACAGTTTCTAATGTTTTGATGAGATGTGAAGCAGCCTCTTCAAGGCCCTCCTGTCTTTAACTTAAATGATAATACTTTAAATAATACTTCAGTATGTTCCAAAGCACATGTTCATTTTCTGAATCTAGCTACAAAAGCCTTGGAAAGTGGGACTTATCATACACGAAGGACAGGTGTTAGTAGACACACTGGTTTTAGGTTTTAAGTAGGCGTAAGACTTGTTTGCTCATTACATGCAGGATGTGTATGTTGGATAGCGCATGTGTTTTGTGTCGTGTGTTTGTCTCCACATGCATTTTCTGTGATACTTTAAATGGAATTTCAGAAGTTAAAATTTTATCTCATAAATAGTGATAAATTGTTTCTTCCCAAACAACTACTTTCAGAGGTACTGCAAAATGAATTAATAGTATTTGTCCCTCCCATATTTTTGTGATGTGTTTTCATTGACATATTGCTGTCTTTTTATTATTGTCCATAGTTTCACATTCTAAATTCATGCTCATCTTCAGGAAATTAATGCATAAGCATAGAGTAGAACAGAGATGGATTGAGAGAATTTCCATGTACATTGAAGGTAGATTTATCTGAAGAGCCTGGTGTTAGTCAATGCTGAGCAGTCAACGGAGGCAGATTGCAGATTAAGAACAGGGGCTGGGGAATCAAGGAGTTTCCAGAATTCTTTTGGAATTCATAGCTTTTGGCAGCATGTAGGGGAGCCTGGTGGGCTGCTGTCTATGGGGTTGCACAGAGTCGGACACGATTGAAGAGAATTAGCAGCAGCAGCAGAAGGGCTTAATTTTAAATAAGGATGCTGTAGACATTTGCTGAACAAATTCCTGAGAAGTCCTCATGAGCCTCTCTATAGAGAGCAGGGCAGGCGAGCTTTGCTACCAGCTGTGAGCCAGAAGCGAGGGGAGTGAACTCTTACCCTCCCTCTCCTGACTCAAAGCTTGGGACAATTTGATATGTGAACTATTTCTGTCTCACACTGACCTGTGTGTTAACATGTGCTTTGGTTCACAAACCTTTAATCTAGGGAGAAAATTGTGTCAGAAAAGTGCTTACTTCTGTGGGATTTTGCCAGGAGAGTGCTTGATTTTAATAATGGCAAATTTTTGCCAGACGCTTTTGGAAATTCAGTGCCTATCTGCAGCTCCTGGAATACTTGCGGTTACACAGAGAGAGTGAGTCATGTTGTCATAGCATGGCAAAATGGGGACAGAAACCATTCAACTCTGAAAGTCATCACCACTAGATCAACCTGTTAAATTCTCACATTGGGCTTTCTGTCTTCTCTACCCAGTCCTTTCAGATGGCAGGAGAGTCCTGGGGTGCAATTAATTCCATGTGCCTAAAATTAGTTGGAGACTGGAAAAGATGAATAAGGCATCTGTGCTCACTGACCACCCAGCTATATATAAAAATATTCTGCACTGCAATATATGTATGGTTTCATTACCTGTAAGTCGTACATTAAACAAATACTTATCAACATCTAGCATGTGAGGAAACAAGATCAGAGAGGTTAAGTAACATACACGGTCACTCTACTAGTGGTATTTTAAGTCATATCTGTCTAACTCCAAAGACTGTGCCTTTTGAAATGTTATAGATAGAAATCTCATTGCTTATATTCCTGTTGATATGGGATACTCAGGCATTTAGGCACTGCTGATTCACCTAGTAGTGTCAATAAACTGCTCTGGAAAAAGAGGAATTCTTTGCATAAAAGTAGGTCACCAATGGGAGGATCAGTGAGTAAAAAATGTTACTACCAAACTAGCATATTTTTATTTGTTTTACCATTGACAAAACCTGTTCAACAGATCTTTTATCTTCATTCTTTCTCTGGTTTCTCTTGTTGCTTATTAAATATCAGTATTTAACACCAGACTAATCTTTCAGTAGATTTTATCCCCCAATGAGTTTATTTCATGAGCCACTTGTGCAGTGAGGTTTTTGGAGTAACTGTTTAACAATGGGGCAGAATTTTTCTTTGGAGAGATCTGAAAACCTCATATTGAATGTGGTTGGCACCCTCTTCAGAATCACCAAGAAAAAAACACAAAGCTTATGGTGGATTCTGTGCACCTGTGGTCCTGTGAATGCAGATGAGTCACATTGAGTGCTCTGGGCAGAATTGTCCAACTGGGCCTCACTGGGACTAGTTGGCCCAAGATGTAGAAATCACAAGAGAGTAGCAGAAACGAGGTATATTTACATTCACTTTCACTTATTTTAAAGCCATTTGGAGTCACCAAATCTTCAGTTATTTTTGCTGCTATGTGTACATATTCACTCTAATTCCAGATGTAGTAACCTGGAAAGTAACCCTCCTTTCAGTGGCACCTAATTTATTACCCACAGGACTGACTCTTCTAGCTGGTGACTGACTGTGCCCTGGATCAGAATGTACACTTTGTGTAAAGTGCCATTGTAGTGAATTCATTAAAAACTGCACAGTGGTCAAAATAGGCAAAAAAATTGTGTCTGAGCTTCCATTTCAATGTCTCATCCTCATATGGTCACTTTTGAATGGGTGGGGCTGTTTTGTTTTGCCATTTCTGTTTTGCTTATAGGGCTGTTCTGAGCAAAGGTTTCTTTGGTCTAAGAATACAATAATTTATTCACATTACCCCCTTCCTCCCCTTTTCTACAGATCAGCTAAGCCAGATGGAATTATGGCTGAGCTCCTCTCTGTCTCTTTATCTTGCACATATTCTGATTGTTGAAGAAATCTGTTTACTGTAGCTTGAATGTCATTGGCCTACCCTTTGTACTGACCCAGGAGTGAGCCTGCACACGGGCATCTGGTCTAACTCAGAACACTCGGCAGGGACACAGGCTGGCATGTTATAAATTGTCTATTGGCATGCTGTCTGTTTGACAGAATAGCAGAGTCGGTTCTGGCTACTTGCCTTGGTTGGCCACCAAGTTTTGCTCTCAGTGAGAGGTCAGGTTGATGTCAGTTTGCAAATGTTTGAGGAAAAATTACCACCAGCAAGCCAGAGGTTTAGCTGAACTATGGGGATTTACAGATGTCTTCAAATGTGACTTTTGTAAATTTCACCTGGCTCCATGTTCTTGTGCATTTTATAGTACGAATATAAATTTGGCTTATTCATATGATAATATTTTGAGTATTTTAATCTAAAAGCATGATTTCAAAAATCAAAGGTCAAGAGAATCCCTCTGAAGTGTTTTAAATATGCTAGCCTAAAAATTATGCAACTTTTTGGCTTTCAAGGATTTGAACTTGACAAATGCGAAGAAATCTCCAAAATTCAAAAATTGAAGAAGAATGTTAGTTCCTTGGCACATAAGCAACATTGGTTCCTTTCTGGCCTTGCAGGGTCAAAACTCTGGGCTCCAGGGAAGTAAAACTGTGAGTGAGAAAGTAACTGCTGTGCTAGCAGGCTGTGTATCCAGAGTTAAGCAGACCTAGCATTTTCTGTTGTACTGGAACCATTATGTATGTTTTAAAGTTATGTGTACTTTATTTTCCTGCTCTGTGGATTAAGGTTATAAATGACTGTTTTTAGAAGTAAGTATTCACCTAGAGGGGCTTCCCAGGAGGCACTAGTGGAGGGTTCAATCCCTGGATCAGGAAGATCCCCTGGAGGAGGGAATGGCAACCCACTCCAGTATTCTTGCTTGGAGAATCCCATGGTCACAGAAGCCTGGCGGGCTACAGTCCATGGAGTCGCAAAGAATCAGACATGACTGAGCCACTGAGTGTGATTACAATTCACCTAGAAATCTCAGACTTATTACTTTTCATTTTGATTTACGAGAAGACTAATATGTAACATAACAATGATTATCTTAAATGTTAGATTCCTTTTTGCCTTGATGACCAACAGTTTTATGTATTCATTTCCTATTGCTTTGTAACAAGTCACCACAGATTAGTGGTTAAAACTAATACTCAATTATTACCTGCCCATTGTGGCTGGCTTCTCTGCTCAGGTTTTCACAAGGCTGAAAGCAACATGTCTGCCAGGCTGAGTTCTCTCTTGGAGACTCCAAGAAAGACTCTGCTTTCAAGTTCATTCAAGTTGTTGGGCAGAATGCAGTTCCCTGAGGACTGAGCTCCCTGTTTTCTTACTTGCTGTTGGCTGGAGTTCCTACAGGTTTCTTTAGGTCCCTGCCCCACGGCCTCCTCCATCTTCAGAGCTGGAGAATATTTTGACAGTGGAAAATATTTTCTCTTGTGGACTCTCTCTCATGCTTCAGATCTCTCTGATTTCTGTCTCTGATCTCTACACCCAGATTTAAAAGACTGGAATGATTAGATCATCCCCACCTATATTTCCCTTTTTCAAGGCCAACTGTGCCATATAATATGACTTGATCATGGAGTAAGGCCCATCATATTCAGTCTTGGAGATTATACAGGGCATTCACATGGGGTGTAGGGATCCTGGAGGTCATTTTTGGGTCTTGCGTACCATAATTTATATTAGTGTTCATAAAATATCACTGAAAAATTTGCAGTGGATACATCTTTAATAGATTCCTACTAGGAAGGAAAAGAAGATGCTACATGTAGTCTTGTTTTCTCAGACGACCATTTATTGATAGCTTCGTAGACTTCCATGATAAGAAGGTAGCATTTACTTCACTGAGTAGTCCTATGATTTTATGAATGGCATAGAGGATCTGTCCTGGAAAAGGTGATTCACCGTTTTGTAGCTGAAATATTCCACAATATAAATAATAAATAATACCACTACAGGATAAATCAAATCTCAGCTATAATTTTGATAGAAATGCAAATGGATTCTTGTTCTTGAATACTACATCACCTGCATGAACTACTTAATTCAGCTTTTCCACTTCTGGAATTTTGTGACTTATTCTACTGAAGGACTGCCCTTTGAAACAACATACTGGGGCTTTTTACCTATAGAAATTAAGCAAACCCAGGGATGTACCATCCAAGTATTAGAGAACTAAACATATGTCTCATTGTATCAGGTGTATCAGTAGTCAACCTCTCAGCTTCAATTTTTGCAAGTTTAACCAAGTTCAGATGAAACCCATGTACATTTTTTTACTTTTAATTTCATATCATTTTAAAATCAATCAATATTGGGGGAAGTCAGTCATAAAAAAGAGAAAAAAGTATATCTGTCGTTCCATGCAAAGTTATTTAAAACACAGACTTTCACATTCAGTTCAGTTGCTCAGTCATGTCCGACTCTTTGTGACGCCACAGACTGCAGCACACCAGGCTTCCCTGTCCGTCACCAACTCCTGGAGCTGGCTCAGACTCATGTCCGTCAAGTCGGTGATGCCATCCAACCATCTCATCCTCTGTTGTCTCCTTTTCCTCCTGCGTTCAATCTTTCCCAGCATCAGGGTCTTTTCAAATAAGTCAGTTCTTCGTGTCAGGTGGCCAAAGTATTGGAGTTTCAGCTTCAACATCAGTCCTTCCAATGAATATTCAGAACTGATTTCCTTTAGGATGGACTGGTTGGATCTCCTTGCAGTCCAAGGGACTCTCAAGGGTCTTCTCCGACACCACAGTTCAAAAGCATCAATTCTTCAGTGCTCGGTTTTCTTCATAGTCCAAATCTCACATCCATACGTGACTACTGGAAAAACCATAGCTTTGACTAGATGGACCTAGTCCGTCTAGACATTACCTGGCAAAGTAATGTCTCTGCTTTTTAATATGCTGTCTAGGTTGGTCATAACTTTCCTTCCAAGGAGCAAGCATCTTTTAATTTCATGGCTGCCGTCACCATCTGCAGTGATTTTGGAGCCCCCCAACATAAAGTCTCACTGTTTCCATTGTTTTCCCGTCTATTTGCCATGAAGTGATGGGACCAGATGCCATGATCTTAGTTTCCTGAATGTTGAGTTTTAAACCAACTTTTTCACTCTCCTCTTTCATTTTCATCAAGAGGCTATTTAGTCGTTCTTCACTTTCTGCCATAAGGATGGTGTCATCTGCATATCTGAGGTTGTTGATATTTCTCCCAGCAATCTTGATTCCAGCTTGTGCTTCATCCAACCCAGCACTTCGCATGATGTACTCTGCATATAAGTTAAATAAGCATGGTGACAGTATACAGCCTTGACATACTCCTTTTCCTATTTGGAACTAGTCTGTTGGTCCATGTCCACTTCTAACTGTTGCTTCTTGACATGCATACAGCTTTCTGAGGAGGCAGGTCAGGTGGTCTTGTATTCCCATCTCTTGAAGAATTGTCCACAGTTTATTGTGATCCACACAGTCAAAGATTTTGGCAAGTCAATAAAGCAGTAGTAGATGTTTTTCTGGAACTCTCTTGCTTTTTCAATGATCCAGTGGATGTTGGCAATCTGATCTCTGGTTCCTCTGCCTTTGCTAAATCCAACTTGAACATCTGGAAGTTCATGGTTCACGTACTGTTGAAGCCTGGCTTGGAGAATTTTGAGCAATACTTTGCTAGTGTGTGAGATGAGTGCAATTGTATGGTGGTTTGAACATTCTTTGGCATTGTCTTTCTTTGTGATTGGAATGAAAACTGACCTTTTCTAGTCCTGTGGCCACTGCTGAGTTTTCCAAATTTGCTGACATATTGGGTGCATCACTTTCACAGCATCATCTTTTAGGATTTGAAATAGCTCAACTGGAATTCCATCACCTCCACTAGCTTTGTTTGTAATGATGCTTCCTAAGGCCCACTTGATTTCACTTTCCCGGATGTCTGGCTCTAGGTGAGTGATCACACCATCATGATCATCTGGGTCGTGAAGATCTTTTTTGTATAGTTCTTCTGTATATTCTTGCCACTTCTTCTTAATATCTTCTGCTTCTGTTAGGTCCATACCATTTCTGTCCTTTATTGTGCCCATCTTTGCATGAAATGTTCCCTTGGTATCTCTAATTTTCTTGAAGAGTTCTCTAGTCTTTCCCATTCTGTTGTTTTCCTCTATCTCTTTGCATTGATCACTGAGAAAGGCTTTCTTATCTCTCCTTGCTATTCTTTGGAACTCTGCATTCAAATGGGTGTATCTTTCCTTTTCTCCTTTGCTTTTGCTTCTCTTCTTTTCATAGCTACTTGTAAGGCCTCCTCAGACAACCATTTTGCCTTTTTGCATTTCTTTTTCTTGGGGATGGTCTTGATCACTGCCTCCTGTACAATGTCACAAACTTCTGTCCATAGTTCTTCAGGCACTCTGTCTATCAGATCTAATCCCTTGAAATCTATTTGTCACTTCTACTGTATAATATATAATGACTTTCACATTAAGTGAAGTGAAGTCGCTCAGTCGTGTCTGACTCTTTGCGACCCCATGGATGTAGTCTACCAGGCTCCTCCATCCATGGGATTTTCCAGGCAAGAGTACTAGAGTGGGTTGCCATTTCCTTCTCCAGGGGATCTTCCTGACCCAGGGATTGAACCCAGGTCTTCCGCATTGCGGGTAGACACTTTACCATCTGAGCCACCAGGGAAGTTCCCTTTTCACATTAGGGGTACCTAAACATGACTATCAGCCAGACCTACTAATGAGACAGGCAATTAATCTCTCTAAAATTCCAGATTTCTAATTTTTGTAATTTAAGTATGATAATGTTGCTATTGCTTGGTAGTTAATTTATTTGAAAGGATTTTAAAAGCCTATCCAATACGTGAACCTTGCTAGCTTCTGAGGATATAACTATTATTATGAATATTTGAGACTATCTGTATGTTTTATAAACAAGTATATAGTCCCTTTCATAGAGATTATGGTCTAACAAAGGTGTTAGGATAAATACAGTAATATATATAAAGTGCTTATCCCATTGCCTAGTATTGTGTGGATACATAAAACATATTAAGTACTTTCTTCCTTACCTTTTCCCTGCCTGATCTCATTGCTGTAAGATGTATCATAACTATGATTCTGGCAAATAAATCTCAGAAGCATCGTGTTGCTGAAGAATTAGTATTGAAAATAGCAGCATGACAAATTACACGTTGCTGAGGAAGTGAGATTATGTAATGGACTGAGTTTCCTGGTCAATCTTGCTAGAACTGTGCCTTTCAGCAAAATGAAGTTGGTGATTTTGTTCCCAAGATCAGCAGTTTTCATCATGGATGTTACCCGGTCATAGAAAAATTGGCAGCATTAACTCAACAGATGTCAGAGTCTTTCTTGAAGGAACGGTCTCATAGCTGACAAGCTGACACCAGCGCTACTGATTGTCAGGACAAAGCCGGTGATGACAGGATTAATAAAAAGTATTTTGATCACTTTTTGGGTTTACCGAATGGTTGCAATTATTTTCTCTGTTGCTCCCTCTACTACCACTGATAGAAAATGAGAACCCTTCATTTCATCTGTAGATAGTTTTATGCTACTTTATGAGGAATATCAATAGCAGTTTGTGAACTCAAGAACCAAGGGTGAAGCAGCTTGTATGTTCGTATCTTGCCAACAGAATGGAAGGGACTAGAGAGGGCAGTTAGTGTATGGGGACATTTGAGGCTAAAGTATCCTAGAGTTGTCGCTTTTTCTGGGCCTTGACTTGGCTAAATCTCAGATTATCATCTAACCATCCCAAAGTCTGCCTGGAAGTTGAGATTCTGATCACTTCTTCGCTGGATGTTGTGAAGAAATAATGTTTATGAAATACTGTGTATCCCTTGAATGAACTATAAGAATGACAGGATCAAGACTTACTGACATTTTGAAATAGTTTATTGGCATTACTGTGGCCTTGTATCTACTAAGTATGATAATTATAGTCCAGAGGAAAATACAAAATACAACCTCTATCTCTTCATCTTTCCACTCAAATAGACGTCAGTATTCAGTGACAGGACCTCTTTATTATTTTTTTTCCCAGATACTTTTAAAAAAATTTACTTTTAATTGAAGGATAATTGCTTTACAATGCTGTGTTGGTTTCTGCTGTAAAACAACGTGAATTAGCCATAGTTATATGTATATGTACATGTACATCTCCTCCCTCTTTAGCCTCCCTCCCCTCTCGCACCCCACCCCTCTAGGCCATCACAGAGCACCAGGCTGGGCTTCCTGTGCTGTGGAGCAGCTTCCCACTGGCTGTCTGTTTTACACATGCTCGTGTATACATGTCAGTGCTACTTTCTCAGTTTGTCCCACCGTCTTCTTCCCCTGCCGTGTCCATAAGTCTTTTCTCTACATCTGCATCTCTATTCCTGCCCTGCAAATAGGTTCATCAGTACCATTTTTATAGATTGACAGAAGTACTTTAATCTCTGTTCATGAAAACACATCGAGAGGAACATCTGTCACAGGTTTTACTTAATAAAAATTTTGCTAATTGTTACCAGAATACTGGTGGTGATTGATTTTGTCCCCGGTGACTCCTGAGTAGCTCCTACTCAGCACATAACTCCCAGAACAGTCTTCTGATACCCACATTTTCCTCTGTGTCCCCTTCACTCTGAATTGACAGTTTGTAGACACAGGGCAATCCATCTTTCCAACACATAGGTGGTGCAGAGTGAGTCAGGTTCTTCTTAGGTCTCAGCTGCTCCGGTTAAGTAGAGCTTAGCGAACAGTAATTGAATAAGAAGGCAAAGCACTCAGAGGAGCAGGAAACAAGTACAATTTTATCAAAAGGATTATGCAGCACAACAAGGTCAAACCCTGCCACGGTTTGCTTTCCTCTCCCTTGTATTCCTCTTCGATCGGCAGAAGAGGCTGTTATCAGTTGTTGGCATTATGACTGGGCACATCCGTCCAGGGTCAAACATGCTGCAGTCTGCAAAGCCAGCAGCAGATTGCAGTGCTCTGCAGTCCAGCCAGACCAGCAGAGCTTGTGTAGTCCTGTGCCTGTTACAAACTAGAATACCAGACTGGGGATGTTGCCTTAATGGGGCATTTGAGCGCAAAAGCAATGAAAACTTTTCCTGTTTCAGAACAAACTGTCCTTCCATAAGTGCTGCATTAGGAACATAGACCTGTGTTTTGTTTTTTAATGGAAATATAGTTTATTTACAATATTGTGTTAGTTTCAGGTGTACTGTGTGATTCAGTTATACATATGTATTCTCTTTCAGATTCTTTTCCACTTTAGGTTATTACAAGATATTAAATAGAGTTCCCTGTGGTATATAGTAAGTCCTTGTGGTTTATCTATTTTATATATACACAGTAGTGTGTATTTGTTAATACATAGACCTGTTTGGAGCAAGGCAAAGCCAAAGCTGGTCCTCACAGCATTATTAAATTCAGTTTTCCATGATATTTAATCTGTGCATGGACCCTGATGAACTAATTTTCTTCTGAAGTGCTGTATGTGTGGATATAATCTTAGAGTTGCATATGAAATGGCAACTTCAATATTTTCAATAGATGCATGGAGATATTTAAGAACCAACTTACCAGTGAACATCATCACTAGGAGATCATTGTTTTGCCATATTAACAGAAACTCCCTTTGTGATTTTGCAGCCACGACAGCCCAACCCTGACTGGCGTTACTCTGCCTCCCTGAGGGCAGGAATGCACAGGTATGTCTTTCCCTCCTTCTTTTGTCAGAAGTTACTGTAACTGTGTGAATCAGATAAACTCTTGTCTTCATAGGCCGGAAGCAGCTGTCAAAACTGAGAAGCCTAAATACTTTGCCAGGGGAATACACTTATTTTTGTCTCCGTATCTGGAAGTGGTCAGTGCCAAATGCTTATTAAGTGCTGCCAAATAAGAGTGCCCTGTAAAGTCACAGACAGGCAGCTGTGTACCTTTTTCTCATGAAAATTTCTATAAGGACGTAGTTTGAACTTCTTTTATCCTTTTTCTATCTATACTTTCTGACCCTCCCGTAAAATGATAACTAACACTGATGCTTTGGGACTTGAGTATATTGTATAATACATGCTTATGTTGTCCACCTTGGTTTTCCATCATACATTGACTGTCATATCCTATTAGCCACATAATTGTTATTCTCGTCCATGTTCACCCTTATTAGCATCTCCTTATCTTTTCCATCTTGTTGCTGTCTTATTGCCTGCCCTCAGTGGCATGGACTCCTCAGAGGATGAGCCACGTGAAGGGCCTTTATTGAATATCTGGAGACCAAATCAAGCTTACTTTTAAATTAATCTAGAGTAATAGCATTACTCTAAGACTTAGATTAAATATAATTTTGCCTTCTCTACTTTGTCTCTTTGACAGTAATTGATTAACTACCATTATTCCCAGACCTGATCTAGTATTCATGCTACAGGGCCAAATAAAAGACTCATTATTTGTGAGTGTCTTTGGGAAACCAAATGGAGAGCACCAAGCAACTAATGTTCACTACCACCAGAATAATTTAGTTTTAAAGAAGAAATAAACTCCAGAGCTAAGCCCCTCAAAACATCTGCTCAACTTTTGAGTAGATCTTTAACCAAACCTTGATCAATTTCTAAAGAGAGAATTTACAGAGTATGTGTTGAGTTAATGAAAAATTGGCTTTAACCCATTAAAAATGTATTAAATTCAAATAAGTCAGTATATTCCCAATCATTTTATTTCACATTGAGCAGAAATCATTATATTAGGTGCTCTTTCTGAACAAGAAGTGATCAGTTGAAGACTGAAGATCAGTAGTTAGCTTGGTGAGATACTGCACTAGAATCTGGTCATAATTTTAGGCCAGAAACACTTGGGCAGATGCCATTATACTAGGTTTAAGAAATATTCTTTCTATTTGTTAGAAGCTATCTTATGCTTTTTCCTGCATCTGAGCTATTGTGGTAGACTATATGATAGGAAAAAATATGGTTTATGTTACCAACTCTTTATCTCCCAGTTGAATTAGTACTTTATTTGAAAAGTACCAAAGCTATAAGATTCACCTTTAAAACTATATTAAAATAAAATGCTAAAACATATCACTTCCTTATTCCATTTTCAAGTGAAAAAAAGCCATATGTGCTTCTATTCAGGTTTCAACTAAGATGTCATAAGATTCAAGTAGGATAAGAAAGGAAATAAAAATTAAAACTAAAAGTTATTTATTCCTCACAGTGTAGTACATGGAACATATGTTAAGTTGTGAACTTAAGTAATACTCATCTTTTTCACGCATATGCTTGGCTTCCTGACCTTTCTAGCCTCAGATATTGTGTACCTGTCCTTTGAAAATTCTGCTTGAGCTGAGCTGGTTCCCAGGGTAGTTATATCTTCAGAGAGAATCTAACTGAATCCATATAATTTGTTGGTAGGCTCCAGCAACGCCTTCAGCAGTACCTGAATGATATTAATATTTGGAAAAAAGAGAAAATTCTAGTATATAGATGAAGGGAAGAACAGCAATAAAGCAGAGCTTATTGAGTGAATTTCCACCAGATATGTTGTTTGAAGTCAAAGAGTAAGAGGATGTTGGGAATTCCCTGGTGGTCCTGTGGTTAGGACTCTGATCCTTTACTGCTAAGGGTGCATGAATCCCTGGTCAGGGAACTAAGATCCCACAGGACATATGATGTGGCCAAAAAAAAGGAAAAGAATGTTGAATTGAGAGAACTTCCCCCATAATATTTCAAGTTTGCCTGCTCTGTTGAGTCACATGACCTCTTCAGGCAGTTGTCCTCTAAGTTTTACTTCAGTAACTTAATTTCCAAGGTGAATCAATGTCTAGTTTCAGAGAGTTCTCTTATTTTGCTGACGGTTTTCTTGGGTGATATTTATTCTTAGGGTCCCATTCATTCCTTTCTTCATCCAAAAAATATTTGAGAGTTTCATATGTGCTTACATTACACATACATAAATGAATATGATGTTCTCTCTGCCCATGAACAGTTTACGTTCTATCTCTGCTTACCTCTAAGGATCTCCCAGTTTATGTCTCACTCCTTTGCAGTATTTCATGTGGAGTTAATCTCTTCTGAATTGGGGTCCATGAATGGTGATGATAAACTTTCTCTAGTCCCAGGATATGTAGGGTGGGTTTTCTTTGAGGAAGAAATAAAGAATGATGAAACAGAAAATAAAGTTAGGAAATAATTGGACAAAACTGGAATAATACTATAGTTACCAGCAAATAATGTTTGTGCTTTCCTCTGTCCTACAGAAAACCCAGAAATCAGAGAACCAGCAAAAGAAACTTGGGGCTTTTGAAAATAAGCTCTCTTCATCTGCTTCAGCATTAAGATGATAAAGTGGCATTTTTTTAGTCCTCTGATGGGCTTCCTGTTAGATTTAATGAACACCACACGGCTTTAATGAAAACCAAAATTGCTATAAAGATAAAACACGTTTATCTTCTGCATGGTGTAGCAGGCAGTAAGTCAGCAATGCTTTTGCATTTTATGCAAGGTGGCTGCTCAATAGTAATTGCTTCAGTTTAAGCACGAGTAGAAATTGTGAGCTGCAGTCCTGCCTCCAGAGATGTAAGCACTTTCTGAGGGTGGAAGGAGAGCTAGAAAGACATTTATGGTCTAACTTTTATTTGGGTCTGTGTGTTTACTCAGCTCTGTGCATCTGGAGGAGGCTGGCATTCTCCGGGCTGGTCCAGGGGGACCCGATCAGCAGTGGCCAACAGTATCCAGTGCGACACCAGGTAAAGACCCAGGGTCTCGCCCTTCTTGTTTGAGTTCTGGAAAGTCATCAGATGACCTGTTATTGTAAGACCAGGAATATCAGTGACTCTCTTTTAATTCTTTCTTCTTTTCCTTACCTGCGTGACTTCCTTATGTACATCATTATACACAAGTATTTTGATTTTCTTCTTAATGTACCTCAATGGTTGGAAACAGGTAACATAAGGGTGTGTGTGTGCATAAACTGCTTTTCTGTAATAACCAGGTACATGTCAAATACTTAGTCTATCTGAGCTACACAGACACGATCTGGTGGCCTCATGCACAGAGATGACACTGTTAGCAAAGATCTTTTGGTTAAAGATGTTGGAAATCCACACCAAGTAGTAAACAAAAGGGAGACTGATAGATTGATAAATAGATAGACTGATGAAATGGAGTTTCTCGTGGAAGTGGAAAAACTTGTCAGAACCAAGGCACCACTTTGACTTCAAGTCTCAGTCAGGCCTCCTTTCCCGACATCCGCATCTTTCAGTAGACTGACTTTTATTGCCTTGATGTGCACGTTGCCAAACATGACCAGTCTTGCAGTTTCTTAGTGCAGAGGACCAGTGGGAACTGATTCCTAATCCAAACTTTCAGGAAAGAGGATCTGCCAGATGACATCAAGAACCCAGTGGCTGGGTGAGCATTAAAAAATTTCCCCAGTTCACATTTCCTTATTTTCCTTATCTTGCCCAGTCACTAAAGCAATGTCATATAATGTAAATATGGCTTTGGAGACCCATCCTGGTGGCAATTTTCAGAAAGGAACAAATATAGAGATTCCAAATGTTGTCTAGCATAATCCTCTATAAATAGAACATCATTGTGGTGATAATAGTTACTAATTTTTGAGACACACTGTATCCAGACACTATGCCGTGCATGATCTTATTTACTCCCTGAGACAGTCTTGCATGGGATTTATTATCTCTCTTTTACATAAGAGGAGCTAGAGACACAGAAAGGTTAAGAAACATACCCAAGTTCACATAGTTTGTGGTAGAGGTAGGATTCAAACCTAAGTGTGCCTAACTTCTAATCCAAGTGTCTCTAATTCTTCTATTCATAGCATGGCTGGCTTGCAAGAATCCACCCAAATTCGAACACACACACACATATATATGTATATTCACATGCATAACAGATTATATAAGTGTATGTGTAAAAAGTTCTTTCCAAAAATAATCTGGTGCCTTTCAAATGATTAGGCTGTGCAAGTAACATGTGCAGCTAAGGGCCCATTTTTGCTGGCAGCTCTTAAGAGTTTTTGTTGATTCTAATCAGCCAGCATTTGCTATTTATGAATGTTGTATAATTCAACTAAAAGTCACATTTGTCAAAAAAAAACAAACGCCTAAGTTAAAGCAATTCATTAGAGAGCTAATATTCCAGATGGCAAGGGGGAGAACATAAAATAGTTCATTGACAAATTTGCAACCCCAGTGCCAGTGATGGCATAATGTGGTGGAGAAGGAAGTGGTTTTAGACTGCCAAGCGTTGCAGGATGGGAGGCATCTGAGAGGTGAGAACTGCTCAATCAAAGCAATGCCATGAAATCATGCCCTACCATCCTGCCTCCATTTCAGGGTTTTTCTTGTTCTCATAGAGACTTTGCAGGTCAGTCTGGTGAGTCCAGAACTAACTTTGAATACATTCTTCCTTTCATTGATGGTGCTAGTTGGTGTATATTCCTAGGCAAGTGGGAAATAGGAACTGTTTATAGATTATTTTATCTGCATCTGGCCCAGGACTCTCCTTCAAATTCAAAACGATGTTAAGAACCCATCTTTTAAAAAAAAAAATGACTGAAGTATAGTTGATTTACAGCTGTACAGCCAAGTGATTCAGTTATACATATACATATGCTCTTTTTTATATTCTTTTTCATTATGATTTATCACAGGATGTTGAATATAGTTCCCCATGCTATACAGTAGGACCTTGTTGTTTATCCATTCTCTATGTAATAGTATGCATCTGCTAACCCCACACTCCCAATCCATTCCTCCCCTAGCCCTGTTCCTCCTTGGCAACCACAGGTCTGTTCTTTTTGAGTGTGAATCTGTTCCTGTTTTGTAGATAAGTTCACTTGTGTCATATTTTAGATTTCACATATAACTGAGATCATATGGCCTTTGTCTTTCTGACTTCCTTCACTTAGTATTATAATCTCGAGGTCCAACCACGCTGCTGCAAATGGCATTATTTCATTCATTTTTATGGCTGAGTAGTACTCTATTGTATATATATATATATATACCACATCTTGATCTATTCATCTGTTGATGGACATTTAGGTTGCTTCCATGTCTTGTCTGTTGTAAACCAGGCTGCTGTGACACAAGGGTGCATGTATCTTTTTGAATTATAGTTTTATCTGGGTGTTTGCCGAGGAGTGGGATTGCTGGATCATATGGCAACTCTATTTTAAGCTTTTTGAGGAACTGCCTTACTGCACCAATTTACATTCCTACCAGCAGTGTAGGAGGAAGGAACCCATCTTCTTGACAGAAGATAGAGAAGGAGTAGCCATGGCTCCGCTTCCCTGCTCTCCTGACTCCTCTTGTATAATCCCTTCTCTTCAGGGCTATCCCTGGCTGTTGACTCATGAGTCACAGTTTTCATGGACTGAGCTGGACAGAGCTTCTATCTTCCATGGGTGACCTCCCCATACTTTTCAGCATACCTCTGCACCAGTGATGGGACATCAGAGAGATGCTCCTCTGTGTTCTGCTCTGTTCTTTTGGTATTTTAGAGTTTTAGGACTCAAAATATGTTCTGCACTGTTTGGAGGGAATACGGGATAAAGATTTAAGATTATGGTTTAAAGTCAGATCTGAATTGAATTCCAATTCCAAACTTACTTGCTGGGTGAGCGTAAACAAATTGGTTAAATTCATGTTTTCTTTGTTACCTTATCTGTAAATTGGGTATAATAATAACACTGATTTTTATCCAGTTGCCATGATAACTGAAGAAGAAAGAACTGAATATAGTGCTTGACATATAGTATTAGTAAATGTCTAATCTTTTCACTCTTTTTTTTCTGGCATACTTTTGTTTCCTGTAGTCTTTGTTGTGGCCTTAGATGGTAGCATGGTGGTCAACATTCAGTAGTTCTCACTTCTGAGCCCAGATACAGACCCTCTAAAGTAGTCTGGATCATCCTGACATCTGTACAGTCCCGTTACACCTCGCCCCCCAACCCCAGCCACTCTCCTGAAGAATTCATCAACATGCTCCAAAACCTTTGGTTGTTTTCATTCCTGAGTAGAGCTTGCCTTTCACGGATTCTGCTGCCCTTAGTGCCTCATGATAAAGGTGTAGTTCCTTTCAAAAGGCTTCCTCCTGGTGCCCAAATCCCCTCACACTTGTGTCTGAGAACTTCTCTGGAAATAGCACCTTCTCACACCAACCCTGGCAACACACACAACCAGTCGTGGGAATAGAGAGAGGCCTGCTGTGACCCAGTCCTCCTTTGCATGTGTTCTTTGTAGTTGTTTTTCCTCCACTGATGAATCCTTTGGCTTTGTCATCAAACTGTTCATTTATTGTCACAGTCCACAGAAGCTGAGGCTAAAATGCCACGCTCTAAAGGGGTCAGTGGGGACATCACCAGGTGATGTTTCCCGCAGGATAAACAAGTCAGGCATTAAATCCGCTAATCCCAATTCCTGGCATCTTTCTCCAGCCTCACTTCTGTGTGAGCAGGCCTAGACCACAGGCTTCTTATTTCCTTAGCAGCTCAGTGAGACTGAGCTCCCGCCCCAGCTCCCAGTTCCTCTTCAGACGGAGGACGCGTGGGGGAGGGGCATTAAAGGGCCAGCCATTCGCACTTAGAGCTGTTTTGACCTTCTTAGTGTGCAGTCTCTGAAGAGGTTTTAATGAGTGCCCTCTTGTGACAGTTCCTAGAGGGAATCCCAAGAGATTACGAAAAGACTGTACCTTCCCGAGAGCCAGTCTGGCTTCAGGGTCCCTGGCGGCTTTGCTCTCACACTGGTTCTTCCAGGCTCCTCTTTCCACATTTCATGGGATCTCAGGACTTAACCCAAGGCAACAGTATATTGTTTTTGGAGTGGGAGATATTCACTGTTTTCAAAAAGAGCTCCGGGAATTCCAAAAGGCACAGCACTGCCAAAGATAACATTATAGCTTTTCAAGCACCCCCCACCCCCCCACCCCAGGACCTGGGGCTGAACTGTGAAAGGTTAATTAGGTAGGTGAGGCAGCTCAGGCCCTGAGGCTTCTTTAGACAAGCTCAGTTTAGAGTGACTGCACAGGGCTTCTCCAAGGATGGTTCCCAGAGCCACACTGACAAACACCCGACAAATCCGAAAATCTTGGGCAGAGGCCCAGCCATCTGTGTTTTAAGGGGCCCTCTAAGTGACCCTGATGAACCCTAAGGTTGAGGACTGGTCGAGAGTTGTGGGTAAACATTCCTGAGGTTGTCTCATACCTTTGGAGGCTTAGAAACCATGCAATGAAGGCCTTTGTTTATGCGTCTGTTTATGATTCTTACTAGAAACAGTAAGCCTTCCGCATATCAAAGGTCAGAGTAACCCTATTTGAAATCTCGCTCTTCCACTCAGAGGTTGTATGTTCCTAGGACTGTTATTTTTCTGAGTCCCAGTTTCTTTCTTTTTGAAATGGAGATAATAGTGTCTACCTTATAGGGTTGATACATGAATTAAATGAGACAGTATACACATCTGCAGAGCCTGGAGAGCAATGTTTAGTAAACGATGGTTATTTTTAGGATTTTTCAAGGTATGAGTCTACCTTTCAACGTCAGAATTTAGGTCTGAGTTGTTCTGAGTAGTCTCTGTGGGAAGGCTTTATTATAGAGCAGACTTTTAAAAAAGCACCATTTTGTGCCCTTGGGGGATTGTTTTTGCCCTGGTTTGCTGCATCTCTTTACTCTGTGGAAAATGGACAGTTAACGTGCCCTAGTTTTATAGGGAGATTCATGCTCTTATTTGTCTTAGGGATTCCCACCTCCCTGACAAAATCAACTCTCCATGGAAGGTCTCCACAGAGACTTTATCTTTGATTCTTCCCCAGAAAGAAGACATGATCCTTAAATTTGGGGGAATCCATTTAGGAGCACTGTCAACATGAATTTTTCCACTTCATGAGTGACTGCAGCCTCAGGCCTTGTCCGAGAATTTAAAAAGCATGCTGTTCTACTAACCTGCTCACCCTCAACTTCTGCTGTTGTCATGGCAACGATAGTCCTGGGAGATGTGTGCCTATCTTTATCAGGGAGGAAAAAAAATGAGATCAGCGATCTATGTGGGTGGGGCAGCTCCCTCCCATCAGTATCCTCCACTCTCACCTTGCATCTCACAGTCCAGGAGTGCCATATTGCCTTAGGGTTGCTAGTAGCCAAGAAAAATAAGTCCTTGTGTAAGATACACTTTTACTCTCTTGGTGGTGTAGATCTCATCAGGTCTGTTGGAGTTCTCTGTGTAGCTTATCTTGTGTGTTCTGACCTGGCCTGAAGGGCCTGAGCAAGGTGTTGTGAGAAGGGGAATTAGAATCCTCTACCCAGGAGAAGCCAGAAAGTTTGTCTTTGCTAGCTCCATCTGTCTGGTACTTTCTTCAACTCCTTCTTAAAGAGCACTTGGTACTGCACTTGGCACCTTCTATTTTTAATGGTCATGTAAATAAAAAACTAGAAGGAAGACTTCCTGCTTTTTCTGAAAAGTTTCTGTTGAATAAATAGATTCTGAGATAGCTCTTTCTCTCCACCCTGTATTCCCCACACCGCTCTCATTTTTCCTACATCCATTCTTCCAGGCTCAATAGGCAGAATACAGTCAGGGTTGGGGCCGTGATACATAGTAAAAGAATTTCTTCCTTGTCAGAGGCCCACAACAGATCCTGTGCCTCCTGAAAATGGAATCCCCTGTGCACTGAGATGTGTGCTCCTGAGCATATATTTTGGAGAGGGAGAGTGTGGTGAGGAGAGAGGAGCAGCAGAAACTGTTGCATTAGGCCACAGTTTCCTTCAGCCCCACAGATGCAGAGAAGCAGCTAATGCAGGGCCAGGAAATGGAGGCTCATTACAGTTCCCTTGGTTATTATCGATCCATCTAACGAGCCTCAGGAGGAGTGCAGTCTGGTTCCTGCAAACTTCATCATGAGAAACAATTTTTGCATATGTCTTTAGAAAATAATACACTTCATTCTTCTTTTATTTGAGTGTTGCATGGAACAGGAGAGTTTCTGAGTAACCTTCCTTTCTAGCTTTCTCTACACACTGTCCTTGGTGGCTGAACTTTTAAGTCCCTTTTTGAAAGGGAAATTCAAGTTTCTGCTCAGGAGATATCCAAAGACCACAAGGAAGGGGGCGTCACCAACTCTGCTACCTGACTTGGCTCAAAGATGACAGGCCACCTGTGTGTTTGAGAGCTTTGTGGGGAAGCAGAAGTGTTGGGTGAGAGTCCACACTTCATTCTGTGGGACAGATTTCTTGTGTTGCATGGAACTGGTGGGCTTGGAGCTCCTCCCTGGGAGGTGCTTGGATGAGAAAGACCTATTTACGGCCAGGGTTGAGAGCAGATGGGTAGCAATAACTTGTAATGCCTTTCAGCTTTGCAGCTCTAGCAGGCATTGCCCTCAGCCTCACTGATTCTAGTGAACTAGAAATGAAAGCTAGTCCTCAGCAACAGCATGGATCTTTAATGACAAATATTTTCAGAGCAACTCACCCCAGATTCCAAAAGAACTTGAAAAGTTCACTTTCTCAGAGGCAGTCAACTTTGCAGTTGAGAAGGTCACTGCCTAATCTGGAGAAACACATTCAGGTCAAGCACTGGCTGGAGACCAGGGGCCTCTAGGGGAAGGTCATAATAGAGTTCAGTGCCAGGAGGCCTGGAAGTGAGCCTGTGGGTTGGAGAGGAGCCCCTCTCTGCCTCAGCCCTCAGAGCTTGTTACCCAGAGTCAGAGAAAGGACAAGGAGCAGAGATGGATGCGTGTCACTCCCAGCTCAGTGAGACCAAGAGCTTCCTCAGCAGCTCCCTGCCTAGAAGGGTCTGACTCTAAGGCAGTGGGCTAGGTGAAGGATGGGAGAAGGCAGTCGTGATGGCAGTACTAAAGGAGATAAAGGGGGAAAAGGTGCTTGTGCTTAGTATTAAAAAAGGAAATGGAGAGCTTTGTAGAAGTCAGATTCAAGAGGTTAACTATAGAAGGTTAGGATAGGAAAAGGTAACTTTCATGAAACCAAATTTGAATCCATAACATAACAGAAATAATGAGAAGTCTGTTGTTACTAGAGTTATGTCCTTTAAGCACTGAATACCAAACAGAGTACCCTAAGCCTCCAGATTATAGCTGCAATTGCATGTGAAAAACAACCAAACAAACTTCAAAAGTAAGTACAGCCTGTCCTGTACAGAAGGTCTGAACAAACAAGTTTGTTGTTGATGGTCCAAGAAAGCCCGCCAACTTGGGTTTACTTCCAACATCGGCCCAGGCCCCTGTCCAGAGCTGTTGCTCTAGGGCGACATCATGGGCCACACTGAGCAGTCAGGTGACATTCCCGCTCTTATTTTCTTCAACTCTGCATCATAGATACTGTCTTACCTAAGTACACATATGTTATATGTGTTCCCTTGATCACCTGCTGTTACCTAAAGGTCTGTGACAAGGCTAGAAGCTTCAGCCAGTGTAAATGACTTACATTAGATGCACACCAAACTCCATGTCAGAGTTTTGTGGGGAGAAGGGCATCACTGGATGTGTAAACAGACTGAGGTGGATGCCCTTGAGCCTGGGAGCTTGGCACCATGTTTGATGAGCCAAGGAGAAGTCCCCTTCCCTCAGCTAATGCCTATTTATAAGGAGATGTGGAGGGTCGTTTGGTGGGTCTTTGTCGTTGAAGTTTCAAAGTCTTTAAATCCCATCCTGTTGCCCCCTTGGGCTGTGGGAAATGTATTTTAGAACAAGCGAAAGGAAGACTTGATATGATAGCTATTATTTGTTGAGAACTGTGATAAGCACTTTATATGCCTTGCCTACTTGAACAAAACAGAAATTATTATTCCCTTGTTCTATATTAGGAAAATTGAGGCTCGTAGGAATTAAATGACTTCCTTATATTCATCCTTTTTTACATCTAGTGTTTTTTGCTCACTATTATATTCCCAGTGTTGAGCTAGCTGTCTAGTACATGATGGTGCTTAATAAATATTTGTTGAATTCATCAGTGAATAACAATGGCTAAGGCAATATTCGAACCCATGTCTGCCTGCTTCTGAACTCTATGCATTAAATGACACACTACAGTTACTTTGTCCCACTTGCCAGGTAAAGGAAATAGTTTGGTAATTTGGAGAAAACTGTTCACTGTCTGAGCTCCAAGGCAAACTGTCGGGGTCTAATTACTTTCCCATTTCTGCTGTAATAAGTTCCCACAAACTTTGTGACTTAAAACAATACAAATTTATTGTGTTACAGTTCCGGATGTCAAAGATACAAAATGGGTTTTACTGTGCCACAATATAGGTGGGTTCCTGCACTATGTAACAAGGATCTACTTTCTTTAGTTTCCAATAACATGTTCTTCATTTCCATCTGAGCCCTCACTGGCACCATCTTTCAAGACCTTATTTCCACAACAGTCTGTTAGTGACACTTAGGTATTCCCCAAGACAATGTATGTTTTCCCTACCATCATCCTCACTTCTGAGTCCTCTCTAGCAGAGTCATTAATGTCCATATTTCTACTAACAGCCTTTTCAAGGTAATCAAGACAATTTCTCCATGCTCCTCAAAATCCTCAAATCTCTGTCTGTTGCCCAGTTCCAAAGCCACTTTTACATTGTTAGCAATTTTTACAGCAACAGCCCACTTTCAGATCCCAAAATCTGTATGAGTTTCTATGGCTGCCATAGCAAATGGCAAAACTAGGTGACTTAAAACAGTACAAATTTATTACCTTATAGTTCTGGAAACCAGAAGTCCACATTGGGTTTCCCTGGATTAAAACCAATGGATTTGCAAGGCTGCATTCCTTCCGGAGGCACTACAGGAGGATATGTTTCCTTTTCTGTTCCAGCTCTCAGAGGCTGCCTGCATTTCCAGGCTCAGTGGCCCCTTCCTGCATCTTCACAGCCACACAGAGCATCTGCAAACCCCACTCTCTGACTCTCCTACCTCGCTCTTTCCTTCGTGAGGACCCTTGTGACTACATTGGGCTCCCCTAGATAATCCAGGATAACCACTCTAGCTCAAGATCCTTAATTTAATCACATCTGCAAAGTGCTTTTCTTTCTTTCTTTCTTTTTTAGCCATGTAACATAACATAGTCATAGGTTCCAGGAATTAGGATGAGGGCATCTTTGTCATTGTTTAGTTGTCCAGGCGTGTCCAACTCTTTTTTGACCCCATGGATTGGGATTTCCCAGGCAAGAATACTGGAGCGTGTTGCCACTTCCTCCTCCAGGGAAATCTTCCCAACTCAGGGATCGAACCCTCATCTCCTGCCCACGTCTCCTACATTGCAGGCAGAGTCTTTTTTTTTTTTTTTTTCCATTTATTTTTATTAGTTGGAGGCTAATTACTTTACAATATTGTAGTGGTTTTTGCCATACATTGACATGAATCAGCCATGGATTTACATGTGTTCCCCATCTCCCTCCCCATCCCATCCCTCTGGGTCATCCCAGTGCACCAGCCCCGAGCACTTGTCTCATGCATCCAACCTGGACTGGCGATCTGTTTCACACTTGATAATATACATGTTTTGATGCCATTCTCTCAGATCATCCCACCCTCGCCTTCTCCCATAGAGTCCAAAAGTCTGTTCTGTACATCTGTGTCTCTTTTTCTGTCTTGCATATAGGGTTATCGTTACCATCTTTCTAAATTCCATATATATGCGTTAGTATACTATATTGGTGTTTATCTTTCTGGCTTACTTTACTCTGTATAATGGGCTCCAGTTTCATCCATCTCATTAGAACTGATTCAAATGTATTCTTTTTAATGGCTGAGTAATAGTCCATTGTGTATATGTACCACAGCTTTCCTATCTATTCGTCTGCTGATGGGCATCTAGGTTGCTTCCATGTCCTGGCTATTATAAACAGTGTGCAGGCAGATTCTTTACCGCTGAGCCACTGAGGAAGCCCGTGGACATCTTTGGGGCACCATTATCCTGCCTGTCTCAGGATCTTCCATGAGGCAGAGGTGGCTCTGTGTGTCTCTGTGTGTGTAAGTTTCAGTGTAGGTGAAGGTAAAGTTAGGTGCAAATTAGGACCCTGAAGAGGGTGTAGTCAGTGTGAACTAGACTTTAAAGGCCTTTTGAAAGCTATAAATTGTCAACAGTGTGCTGGAGATGAATTCATCACCCCCTCCCTCTCCAAATCTTAGCTAATTAGGAGTAGATGCATAGGACCAACTGAGAGAATCAAAGTTCAGAATCAGGCGTGTTATTGGTAAAGAAGTTCTGGAGACTGTGACAGGGCTTTCAAGCTCCTGAGTGCAAGGGAAGAAAGTCAAGAATGGAAGAACTCTCCCTTGGTGAGGAGGGGCACTTGTCCTGGTTTGATTACCAAACAGAGGCTGAGCTGGAGCAGACAAAGAATTAGGTAAGAGCTATATCATGAAAGAGGGCTTCTCTGATAGCTCAGTTGGTAAAGAATCTACCTGCAATGCAGGAGACCTGGGTTCGATTCCTGGGTTGGGAAGATCCCCTGGAGAAGGGAATGGCTCCCCATTCCAGTATTCTGGTCTGGAGAATTCCATGGACTATCCATGGAGTCCCAAAGAGTTGGACACGACTGAGCGACTTTCTCTTCACTTCAGTTCACTATGTCATGAAAGAACAATAACTGTTGATGTTAACTTGGCCCAGTCAAGAAACACAATCTGAGGAATTCCCCAGCAGTCCTGTGGTTAGGACTTGCTACTTTCACTGCCTGATTTGATCCCTGTTTGGGGAACTAAGATCCGGCATTGCAGCCTGCGGCACAACCAAAAAAAAAAAAAAGGGAAATATAACGCATGTAAACTTTAGCTTATGATAATCTTCCCAATGAGACAACTTTTCTGAGAAGAGTAAGTAAGAAAGTGGAGCTAAACATGAAAACTCCCTTCCTAGCACATTGCTATGAGGTTGGGAGGACGGTTGGTGGGTGTTGCCTCCTCTGTGGGAAGAGCTGGAAATGTGGAGAGAGGAGGAAAGTCCCCACTCCATTGTTATGTTAAGGGATTTGACGTACTGTTTTGTCCCAGGCTTAAGAGTATTTTCCCAAGAGTCACGGAGCAGTCAGAAGACAGGCCTCTTTGGGTCCATTCTCAGGAAAGAGTCAGTTAAAGGCCTGGCAGAAAAGTCACTGCCCCCAGGGTGATGCCAGGAGGCAGGGCACTGCCCGTCACGTGTCCTGTATGTGTCTAGCATCTGTGTCTAGGTGAAAGCAGATTAAAATATATATCTAGTACTTTCTTGAAGAAGAAAGTGTAGAGCCTGATCCATGTATATGTATTGTTGGCGGTTATGGGCGGGAAGGGGTACTTTAGTCACTATTTCTAAATGTCACCATTCCTCAGGGATGCCTCCTGAGTCAGGAGCAGGGGTCAGGGTGATTGTAGGCCAATTCTGTGGATACATATGCACTCAGGATTTGTGTGTTTGTTTTTTAGGAGCATTTTGCGTAACAAATCTATTCTCACACTAGCTACCTCCTTGAGATCCTAACAGGCTAAGCACTCCCAAAGCCTAGAGCGTCCCAGCACCCTCAGCAGCTCTGACTGGAGACTAAATCAGCCTCTTGCTTCTGACAGTGATTAGCCAGGAGACCCATGGAGGAGCCTCCTGAGAGGCCAGCATCCCCTGGAGGCTCCTTGTGTCACTAAGATGTTGATCTGACTGCTGTCCCTCAATCTGCAGCCAGTGGGGTTGTGTTTAGTCAATGATCAGTGTCGTGTCCGTTTCCCTCTCTTGGACCAAGTGTAAATTGATTCTAAATATCTGCCCGGGGGAAATCTCTGTAGGGAAGATGAGCGTTTCAGTGTGCTCTCTCTAATTCTAGGCACTTAGAGTATAAATTAGCTTCCTTGGTCTTTTCTCACTCAAGGTCACAACCTTTCCTCCAGGGTACTAATGTTCTAAATGGTTGTGATTTGAAGGGCACTAGGAAGGTCCTCACAAAACCCACCTGACAGACAGGTCCTGAGAACTTTACCATTAACCTCCACCACTGTCGGCATTCTCTTTTAAAATGCCCATTCTTTCATTCATCCATTCATTCATTCATATTTTCTCTTCCTCTCTCTCTCTCTTGCGCACACACACACACACACACACACATACACACACTAAAGAGGTATCAGACTATCCTGTCCAACAGAACTTTCCTTGGCTTGGCTTTAATGTAGAATTTGGTTGGAACCTCCTATATTGTCATTAAACAAGCATTTGTTAAGAACCTTCTTAAGGCCAGTCTCTGTTCTAGGTGATACAGATACAATACTAAATGTAACAGCCCCGTTCTCATGATCTAGTGGGGGAGACAGAAATGTAAAGAAATAAGATGGAAATATTACAGTGTCAGGACCGTAATAGTGCCATGTATAGGCAGGTCCAATGAGGGGAAGGAAGGGACAAACCACTAGGGCCTGTCAGTCCAGGATGGGACCCAGAGTCTGTCTGTGTTGTAATCCATACAAACCCTATGTAAACATGGTCAGCTGGTTCATGTTTCCTGAGAGGGACCTCCTAATTGTTTAACAGGGCCCAAACCCTCCCTCAGCAACCATGAATAGCAGATATGTTGTGGGAGCCCAGAAGATGGAATTGGGAATTTAGGGGACCAGGTCAGAGAGTATGTGACATTCAATACTGTATTGAAGGATGGTACATAGATTGTGGGAAGAAAGTTCTGGCCAAAGGAAATAATACATGTGCCCCCAAACCAGAATACATAATATCGGTGAACAGAATGAATACATTTGATGGGAAGGGTGGCGTGGAAGACTTTCGGGAAATGAGATCAGAAAGACTAGAGTCAGATTTTCTTGGCCTTCCACAATCCTGCTAAAGAAGGAAAACTTTCATTCACTTGCTAGAAGTGGAGAGCCGCCTCAAGGTCTGTTTTTTTTTTCCTTTTTAAGAACAGAGCCTCTATTGAGCCTCTTAGCTCTGCTGAATCTGCAAAAACTGTCCTGTAATATGTCAAGACAAACTCATGAGCTATCAACCTAATGTTTTTCTCCACCTAAACCAGGAGTTAGAAACTCTTGAGTGTCTAGAAATGTGGGACCAAGAGGGTAATGAATGCAGCATTTTTGTAAAAGGGACTGGCCTTGGAAATGTTCTTAGGTAATTCTCTTGGACTTGGTTTAATCATGTATAAGAAAATGTGGAATGAAGGGAAGGCTTGTTTAAATTTTGCCTTGTGTTAGCTTTTTAGGGGAGACAGTGTGGCATTGCATAGTCCCTCTGCTCCCTGTGGGACCACTTCATCATTGTGCTTCAGATTTATTAATGTGTAAAAAAGGAAAGACTGTAGGCTGCTGTAAGGATTAAATGAGATGATGCCTGTGAAATGCTTAGCACAGTGCTTAGTTCATGGTAAGCACTCGAAAGTGTTACCATTTTCTGAGTTTTAATACTTTTGGCACTTAGCACAGTAAATAGGATTCCCAGTGTCTTTGCTAGAGGAAATGGAATGGTCTTGGAGTACACAGAATCAGAGATGGTGGTAGAGGAGAGGGTTCTCTCCGATGACAGTCATTCCCCTGCCCTCCTCCCTGCAGTGCTCTGACAGCACCTCCATTTTACACCCTCAGTGCAGAGATACCACGGCTTGTCTAGAAATGGTTGCTCAAGGCCACAAAGTGACACAGCAACATAGAGCCTGGGATTGCTGCCAAGTTTTAAGAAGCGCAGATTGTGACAAAGTGAGGGAGGGAGGCAGAGAAGAAAAATCTGAAAACCGGAAGCAGTGTTCTTGCTGAGTGGCACGATGATGGCTCACACAGCTTCGGGTGGGACAGGCAGTGTGAGGGGTCACTGGCAGGCGGTGGTGCTGCAGGAGGAACCCAGTAAGGGACTCCAGGGTCCAGGCAAGGCTGCTGCATGGGACCCTGCACTTGGAAAAGGCCCTGTTGGGTTTAATACTCTGCTTTTGCCATCTTGAAGTTCTTAATCTTTTTTTAACAAGGGCCCCCCATTTCCATTTTGCAGTGAACCCTGCAAGTTATGTAGCTGGTCCTGGGTCTAGGCTACCTGGGTCAGGGACATTTTGTCTCAGCTAGTTTTTTTGAGCTAGTTTTTTAACTTACAACTGATCAAGTAGACTAGGTTAGTAGTCTGTTTTTAAAAAATTTTATTTATTTACTTATTTTTGGCCATGCTAGGTCTTTGTTGTTGAATGGGCTTTTCTCTAATTGCGGCTAGTGGGAGCTACTCTCTAGTTGCAGTGCACAGGCTTCTTACTACGGTGGTTTCTCTTGTTGTAGATCACGGGCTCTAGGGCCCTCAGGCTTCAGTAGCTGTGGCGCAGGGGTTTAGTTGTTCTGCAGCATGTGGGCTTTTCCTAGGTCAGGGATCGAACCCATGTCTCCCGCATTCACAGGCAGATTCTTTACCACTGGGCCACCAGGGAAGCCCTAGTATTCTTTTTAATCTCTCTCTCTCTAGTTATAAAAGGACAAACATGATAACAAATTAAACCTGTAAAAACTGAAATAAAATGAGTTGCACCTCCTTTTCTCCCCAGAAATAACCACTAAAAATGCTTTAGTGTGTATCCCCCAGGTTTTATAGTTTTTTGTTAACTATAAAGTGCTATATCATAAAACAGTATGCATTTACATTGTTGATGTAAATGTTAAACAACACAGCATCATTTATGCGAAAATATTCAAGTTTCCCTCAGACCCACTCCCCTTCAGTGAGGCAACCACCATTAACAGTTTTGTCTGTATGCTCCAAATATATTTTTTGAATAAACTATTTCTTTAGAGCAATTTTAGGTTCCTAGAAAAATTGAGTGGAAAGTACAGAAGGTTTCCAAATGCCTCCGTCCCCACACTGTACAGCCTCCCCCACTATTTATAACCAGACCCAGAGCCGTACATCGTCTCACCCATACTGACACATCATTGTCACCACCCAGAGTCCCTAGTTTATATTAATACTAGAGTTCAGTCTTCCAAATATTTTTCAAATTAATTTTTAGTTACATAACTGATGCATGAATGTGTTTTCTATGTTTATTAAAAATAAGTAGGCTTTCAGAAAGCAAAATGGGATAATTTTATGCATATGAGTATGTAGCTTGTTTTTATTTTTTAACAAATGCCTTTCCAAGTCACTACATACAGACCTTTCTCCTTTAATAAGAGCATACTGTGTTGTATGTCTGTATTACCAGTTATTTATCAAATTTCCCTTTGGTATATATGTTTTTCGAACAATGCAGTACACTTTCTATTTTTTAAGTTTAAAAATATTTTTTTAATTGTAGGATAATTGCTTTACAATGGTGTGTTAGTTTCTGCTGTACAGCATTGTGAATCAGCTATACACACACACATATATATGTATACATATATCCTCTCCCTCTTGAGAGTACATCTTCTTATGCATATTTTTTGTGCTCCTAGTATATATAGGATAGGGTATGAACATATCAAATTGGCACTCTCATATCTGGGATTGATTGCACTTGTTATACACTCCCTCTAACCCCCACCTCTATGTCACTTAACTCACTGGTACCATCTTCCAGGGACTTAGCCCTCAGGGTTGAGAATCCTGGAGCAGAAGAAAGGAGAGAATTTATTTGTGACTAATAATAGTAACAGCTCACCTGTGTTGAGCACTTAAACCATGTTTTATGCACTCAAGCCGCATGTTGTTCTAAATATTTTGTGCTGTGCTTAGTCACTCAGTTGTGTCCGACTTTTTGCTACCCCATGGACTGCCAGGCTCCTCTGTCCATGGAGATTCTCCAGGCAAGAATATTTGAGTGGATTGCCGTGCCCTCCTCCAGGGAATCTTCCCAACTCAGGGACTGAACCCAGGTCTCCTGCATTGTAGGTGGATTCTTTAACGTCTGAGCCACCAGGCAAGCCTGAGAATACTGGAATGGATAGCCTATCCCTTCTGCAGAGGATCTTCCCAGCTCAGGAATCAAACTGGGGTCTCCTGCACTGCAGGTGATCCTTTACCAGCTGAGCTACCAGGAAACACTTTATTTGTATTAAATCTGTTAATCTGTATAATCACCTCAGAGATAAGTCTGTTATGTTACCCATTTTATTTTATTTTTTAAAAGCCTTTTATTTTATATCGGAGTACAGCTGATTACCAATGTTATGTTAGTTTCAGGTACACAGCATAGGGACTCAGTCATACATATACAAGAATCCGTTCTCCCCAAACACCCCTCCTATCCAGGCTTCCAGGTAGCACTGAGCAGAGTTCTGTGCTGTAGAGTAGGACATTGTTGGTTATCGATTTTAAATATAGCAGATTACACCTATTTTAATACTTAGGAAACTGAGACACCTAGCGTTAAGTAAGGTCACACATCTGTCTAATAAATGCCAAGATCTAAAGCAAGGCTCTTTGACTTCTCAGCCTGTGCTCTTAACCTCTACACACACTCTCTCTAGAGAGTTTAATGCCGTAACAATGTCAGAGTTTCTCTACATTGTTTATTCCTTAAAACAATATTGTATTTATTCATTTACTTGTCTTGTCCTACACTGTAACTCTCTGAGGGGAGGGTACCTGTCCAAGTATTTTTCATAACCCTATACCCTAATGTCTAGCACCACATCTGCTTTATTGTATGTAATAAATAAATTTAGTTGAATGGATAACAGTGCCCCGGGAGATCGCTACTATTTCCATTTTATAGATGAAATTACAAGTCAGTGTCACCCACACAGTGTAGTAGAAAATAGTAGGAAGCAGAATAGCAGAGCTGCAATGTGAACCCAAGGCTTTTGATACCTAATCCAAGGTGCCGTCCACCTTGTCTAAGCTGCTTCCATTCTGCCTGTTTCAGAGGGCTCTGGAGCATGGTTCCCTACTTAGCAACCGTTTCTAAGCTGGAAGACTTCACAGCTAGCTGGTTTTAATGATCCCTGGGAGGGGCAGAGCCTGATGAGAGGAAGGCCCTTGGAAAAGAGTTTCTGGAAGCCCTGCATCCGGGAATCAGTTGTTAGAAGGGTCAGGTTCCTTAGAGGACTACCATGTAGTAATAATATGTATCCTTTATTTCAGTTTCTGCATGCTAAATATTATTCTGTGTGATTTATGAGCAGTGTCTCTTTTTAATGATCACAGTTCCATTAGATGGATATTGTTATCTTTGTTTTACATGTGAAAGAACACTGAGAGGCCAAGTGGCTTGCTGAAGGTTACACTACAAATAAGTGCTAAAAGTAGGATTCAACTCAAAATGTGTGACCCCTAAACATTCATTTCAAGCATTCTGCTACCCTTGGTTATAAGAGAAGCTGAAACAGGGGGCATTGTAAGAAGAAACTGCTCTCCCAAGACCCTGGAGGACATTAGTGATGAGAAAATAAGGTAGAGAAAACCATGTAGTCTGAGCCCTCTTAGGTGAGGGGGGCGGGTCACAGAAGAAACGTTATTTATTTATTTTTTAGCTGACTATGGAGAGCTAGGGAGATTTGAGACCAGCCATTCCAATTTTTGAATCTGGGTTCTCAGCACGTGATGTCTTTATAGTCTTAACCTAGAAATGGCAGAGTTATTTTGGGCACAGAGCAAGAGCTGTAGCTTTAAAAATATGCCACTGTATTTATCTCTTCCGCTTCAAGATTACTGAAAATTAGCCCAGCTGTGGCCTCAGGCACCAAACAGCCACACAGTCTTCTTCCAGATCACTCAACCCACCCAAGGTGGCTGAAACGGCCAGAGGTGGCAGCCTCTGGGGAGTGGCTATCAGATTAGTTCTCCATCACCAAGCCTAATCTCTGATCACACAAGCACACCATCCTTTGCCAGCTACTGCAGGGATCAGGATGCGAGGTCTGTGAATCAGCTCAGCTCTGCCTTCTCCCCCATCCCCAAGGCTTTAATAGAAGTAAAAACATTAATAATTCTATTATTGAGCTGGGGAATCAGTACAAGAATAATTTTTCAGCTTTGTTACCCAATTGCTGTTTGAGTTAAGGCAGATAATCTTGCTATAATTTAAGCCTTCAGTTTCCTTATCTATAAATTGGAAATCTTGTGTATATATATATATATATATGCAAAGTACTTAATAAAGTACTTGGCCCATAGTAAGCAATCAATTGATATTCCTTAAACGCATCAATCTTCTGTCACTGTGGAATTACAGGTAAAATGCTGATGAACTTTTACTTTGTGCCAGGCACTGTGTTATGTGCTAAGGATACCTGATGACTGCAGATAAAGAATCTGCCTGCATAGGAGACACAGGAGATGAGGGTTTGATCCCGGGGTCAGGAAGATCCCCTGGAGAAGGAAATGGCAACCTACCTCAGTATTCTTGCCGGAAAAATCCCATGAACAGAGGAGCCTGGTAGGGTATAATCCATGGAGTCACAAAGAGTCAGACATGACTGAGCAACTAAACACACATACAAGGATAATTATATTTAATCCTGTAACAGCCCTATGAGGTAGATGCTATTACCCCTTTACACATGAAAACTGAAGCCCAGAGGCAGTTAAATAATTTGCTAAACATCACATAATTTACATGAAGTAGCCAGATTTAGACCTAGTACTCTGATTATAGAGCCTAAAGTCTTAAAGAGAAGAGGGAAGAATATTTTTACATTCTCCAGTTTCCATGGAAAATCCTCTCCACTGTCAACTGAAGGACGAAGAAGCTGTGGGGAAATGCTGTTAGTGCTAGCCCAGGTGGTTTCAGCTTTCTTCCCCTCTCTGTGATCCTGGACAGGATTTGAGTTTCCAACCATCATTCTCCTGTGTTTTCTGGGCTGTAATTACTCAGATTTACTTTGTCCAATTCATAAAGGATCCAGCAAGGGAGAGGAGGTGGAGCTTGTCTAAGCAATTCATAGTCCCCACTGACGGTGGAGTAGGGGGTGGGAAGGGAGCTGGAGATGTTTTACATCCTAATCTTTCAGTGGGTTTGCTGGCAGATACTTTTTGCCTTTTGGTCTGAGCATGTATTCAGGCCAGGCATGTATAATTCTGCAATCTACCAAGTTCTGGTAGAGAGAGAGACAGAGAGAAAGACAGACAAACCGACACACACACTCTCTCTCTCTCACACACACACACACAAACACAGAAAGACAGGCATACACGGAGAAGGAGATGGAATGGTTGCTCAAAGCTGCAAAAGGCTCCAATGAAATTGGAACTGCTTGAAAGGCCTCAGTGGCTGGCGGGGTGGGAAAGAAGTCCAGGAGAAGCAAGATGTCGCTGTGCAGAAAGCCTGGATGTTCACTTGCAAACCCAGAATCTGCGCAGCCTTCCGGGCCCCGACCCTTCCCTGGGCAGCCAGAGGCAGCAGCAGCAGCCCGAGCCCACGGGAGAACAAGCAATCCAGGGGAGCTGTCTAGCGGAGCCGGAAACGCCTGTAATCATTTAATAGCCTTTGCTGGCTGCCCCGACAGAACGGAGTGGGCGGTAGGCAGGCTCCAGAGTGCTGTCTGGCAAGATAGTCCCTGGCTTTAATCAAAATGATGGGTTTCCTGGAAGCTCTTTATTAACCTCAGCACCAGAATCCCAGAGAAGGTAACAAAAGGATGAATGGGGCGCGGAGGGGAGGGGCTGAAACCTGCAGGCTGGGCGGTGATTTTCCTGAGCCGAGCACTCACTCCCGCAGGCACCCCTCCCCCCAACTGCACAAGTCTTTCCACTGATGCTTGCTTAGAGAGAAGCTGCTGCCTGCATCGCCATCTCCCAAGCGGGTGACTAAACAGATACAGCCGTAGAAATTGCTACACTTGTATAATGCCTCAGGGTTTTCACAGAGCCTTCCTATACAGCTCAGGATGTTGGTGGGTCTCTTGACAGGAGTGAGACTCCCTAGATTTGAGTCCCAGGCTCCACGATTAGTAAACCTTGTTTGGTCTTCAGTATCTTCATTTATAAAACTGACATGTTTATAAAGCAGACATAGATATTGGTCGTATCTACTTCCTGTGGTTCTTGTGAAGAGTAGAAATTATGTTGCATGCAAATCTGCTTAACTGGGTGCCACACACAGAGGAAGGCAGAGGAAATGTTAATTAATTCATGACTCTGATGGAGACAGAAAGGTGATCACCTCCATTTTATGCCTGAGGCAACTGAGGCTCAGAGTTATTTCTATAAATTGCCTAGGACTAGGTACCCTTAAGGGCTTCCCTGGTGGCTTAGATGGTAAAGAAATCTGCCTGCTATGCAGGAACCTGGGTTCGGTCCCTGGGTTGAGCAGATCACCTGGAGAAGGGAATGGCTACCCACTCCAGTATTCTTGCCTGGAGAATTCCATGGACAGAGGAGCCTAGTGGGCTGTAGTCCTTGCGGGTTGCAAAGAGTTGGACATGACTGAGCAGACTAACACTTTCACTTTCACTATTAAACTTTTAAATTCCATTAGGTTGTAATCTGAATGTCAGGGAAGGGCTGATGTCTGTCAGAAGCCCTTTTTAGAGGACTCAGTTCAGTTCAGTCACTCAGTCATGTCCGACTCTTTGTGACCCCGTGGACTGCAGCATGCCAGGCTTCCCTGTCCATCACCAGCTCCCAGAACTTGCTCAAACTCATGTCTATCACATTGGTGTTGCCATCCAACCATCTCATCCTCTGTTGTCCCCTTCTCCTCCTGTCTCCTGCTGTTTAGGTTGGTCATAGCTTTTAATTTTAATTTCATGGCTGCAGTCATCATCTGAAGTGATTTTGGAGCCCCAAAAAATAAAGTCTGCCACTGTTTCCACTGTTTCTCCATCTATTTGCTATGAAGTGATGGGACTGGATGTCATGATCTTAGTTTTTTGAATGTTGAACTTTAAGCCAGCTTTTTCACTCTGCTCTTTCACTTTCATTAAGAGGCTCTTTAGTTCCTCTTCGCTCTCTGCCATAAGGGTGGTGTCATCTGCATATCTGAGGTCATTGATATTTCTCCCAGCAGTCTTTATTCCACCTTGTGCTTCAGCCAGCCCAGCATTTTGCATGATGTATTCTGCATATAAGTTAAATAAGCAGGGTGACAATATACAGCCTTGACATACTCCTTTGCCGATTTGGAACCAGTCTGTTCCATGTACAGTTCTAACTGTTGCTTCTGTACCTGCATACAGATTTCTCAGGAGGAAAGTAAGGTGGTCTGGTATTCTCATCTCTTTAAGAATTTTAAGACACTAGTAGATCCATTAATTTGGGTTGTGGCTTGTCTCAGTCTTCGTCAGCCAGTGTGCTGGGTCCCTGGAGGCGGAGGGGAGGGGACCTGTGGGAGGTCCCAGCAAGAGGAAGGGAGACAGTACAGAGGAAGTATTCCTTCGACTGACCTGGGACTGGCCCTGGGCTGGGGTTAGGGGCAGAAAAGGCATGCTTTCCTTTCTCATCTTTTACTCATCTTCCTTTCTCATCTGTCTCATGAGATACTCTCCTCAAGTATCTCCTTGATTCTGCCCTCAAAGTCACAGTATTTTATAAACAAAGTCAGCCAAGGGTTTCAGTGCTCTTGGTCAAAAGGGGCTCAAGTGAAGAGGTCAGTAAATGTTGTTTGTCAGATCCTTTCAGCTGTTATTTCATCCAAATGAACCCTCAGAGATGTTTGTGCATACGATGGCCTGAACAGGTTGAGTACAAGGATCCAGGAGACGCTGGAGAAACCAGATCCTGTTCTGCTCTGCAGAAGTTGAATATGGGGAGGATGTACCTGAACGGTTCTCTGATTGCATCTTAGAGTGGAGGCTGAGTCAGACCCAACCAAGACTCCCAGCAAAGGCACAGAAGCTCAGTGACATATAAAAGAAGCTCATTAACTCTTAGAAGTCCGGCTGTGAGGGGCCGTCTCTGTCAATAGACATGGTTATTCAGGTCCCTTAACTCTACAAGATAAAAACATCTCTGAGCTTGGCTTCTCCAGATGACCATCCTGAAGGCCTCATGCAGGGTCCTGGCTGTGGTCAGAAAAAATTTCCATCCTAGGCTTTGAGAGCAACTGAAGGACTATAGAGTGGTGTTGAAACCCAGTTCTCCTAGACGCCAAGTCAGCAGCTTTTAAATACATTTCCCACTTTTGTCTCAGTCTCTCAGAGGTAGGGCCTGTAATTAAAAGGTCAACAGGCAGATTCTGGCTGAGTGCAATTGCAGATCTGATTATCTTAGGTGAAACAAAGAAATCAGTCTTGGGGACAAAATATCTATTGCCCTCTGTCCAACAGGCTTCCCAGGTGGCAGTAATGAACCTGTTAAGAACCTGCCTGCCAGTATGAGAGACACAAGTTTGATCCTTAGGTCAGAACGATCCCCTGGAGGAGGAAATGGCATCCCACTCCAGTATTCTTGCCTGGAGAGTGCCATGGACAGAGGAGTCTGGTGGGCTGCAGTCCATGGGGTGGCAAAGAGTTAGACGACTGAAGTGACTTTGCACACACACACACATACACACATGCCCTCTTACAAAGAGCTATATTGTCAGCTCTGTCCGGAAAGCATGGTGAAGCACAGGAGTTTACAGGAGGGAAGAAACTCTTCTATCCCCTTTCCCTACTGTCTGCTGGTACTTGGACTAAATCTGCAGTATCCTTACCCTGCCCTTCTAGCCCTGAGAGCTGTGCCTTGTATATTGCCAGTGTGTGATTCCATTTGTTGGGCTCTTACACGGGGCTGGAGACAGCCTCAGCACTTCACATGCATTTCCTGATTGTCTTTAGGGACTCCGAAGTGCGGCAGAGGGAAGTTGTTTGAGCTCCTGAGGAACTGGCACCGCTTCCATTTCTCACATCAGTCCTTTCATTCATCCATCTAGCAAGTATTTATCAAATACCTGTTATGGGCCAGGAATTGTGCTAGACACTGGCTACACATTGGTGAATAAAACAGATATATTTTCTGCTTCTCTGGACTTTACAGTGATAGAGACAGAGGTGAAAGGAGGTGTCGCTTGGCTAGGATGACTGTAGACTGCCCGTCTGAAGAGGTTCCAGTTAAGCGCAGGCTTGAAGAATGAGAGTCTAAGCATGAAGGGGAGATCATTCAGGCAAAAGGAGACCGTATATGTACAGACCTTGAGGCAAAGACAACCCCAAGGGGTATTGAGGAATTGAAAGAAAACTTGTGTGGCCAGAAGATAGTGGTAAGAGGGAGACTTGTAGATGAAATTGGAGAATAAAAAAATAACAGGTTATTGAAGGGCCTTATATACCATGTTAAGGAGTTTGATTTTTTTTTTCTCAAGGCAATAGAAAACATTCAAATAATTTTAAGCAAGGGGAGTGATATAAAATAATTTCTATTTTTAAAGGATTTTACTGTGTATATATTATACTTTAGTACTTTTAAAAGGGAGAAAGACTTAAAGGAATAAAGGTAACTCCAGCTGTGTGGAAGGTTAGAGAGAGGCAGAAGTAGAAGCAGTTTGAGCAAGGAAGAGGCTGTAATCGTTGTAATTCACAAACAAGATATAGTAGTGGTATCTTGAAAAAAGGTAGCAGCAATGAAGATGGGGAGAAGAGGATACTGGTTACATTTAGGAGGCTGAAATGACAAGTGTTGGTGTATTATCAATGAACAATGAAGAACAGAGACAAATGAATAATGACTCTGGAGTTTCTGCCTTGAGCATTGGAGTGGATGGAGTATCATCGACTGAGATGAGAGATTTAGAAGGGAACAGAGGAAAGGAATCATGAGTTTGATTTCAGATTGCTTCTGTTTGAGATGCCCATGAGACTGCCAAGAGGAGATACCAGACAGGCAGTTGGATACATGAGACTGAAGAGACCTGTGGGCTTTAAATTTGTATCTCATCAGCATATTTAGATGGTGTGTATACCCATGGACAGGCTGAGATCCCAAAAGGAGAGAGTGAAGAGAAAGAAGAAGAAAAAGTCTAGGGCCAAACCCAAGGAAGCTTCAACACATTAGATGAACAGTATCTTGTGAGGAAACTAACAGCCAGAGAGAAGGGTCAGGAGGATAGTTTTACTTGCAACTCATTAAACATTAAGTGTTTCAGGACGTTCCTGGTGGGAAAGTGGTTAGGTCTCTGTGTTCCCAATGCAGGGGAGACAGGTTCAAACCCTGGTCAAGGAACAGAGATCCTGGATGCCATGCAGCAGAGCCAATAAATAAATAAATGTTTCAAGAAGGTTTGAAACGAATGCTGCTGAGAAGTTTAGTAAGATGTGACTAAAATATGATCTCTGGCTTTGGAAATAATACAATTAGTGAGCTTGCTGTGAGCAGTGTTAGAAAAGCAGTGCTCAAAGATGCCAAGTTAAAGGAGATTGACAAGTGATGGGAGGTAGGGAGATAGAGATAGCGCATGTAGAGAATCCCAAACTACAGTCAAACATTAACTATTTGTCTGGCGGAAATTTTCATGGCTCCTCCAAAGGAGCAGTATCAGATACATGAACCTTCTGTGATGCCAATGAGTTCCAGTGTCATGGCCCTTGGGATCACTTTGCCCAGACAGACCATTACTCTTCTTCTCCAGTTCTGACTTCCACTCTTCTAGGTGTCTTTGGTATACTTTAGGTGTGTCTTCCATTAGAAGACTCCTGGGAAATTCTTGCATTGGGAACCCCTGTGGATGCATAATCGTTTTCTTCAAATCTCAGCGCAAATTTCACTTCTCTTCTGGAAATTTGTTTGAATTTCTCAAGTGTGATTATTGATTTTTGCCTCTCAGTCCTATAATACTTTGAGGCTTACCTGATGGCTCAGTTGGTAAAGAATCCACCTGCAATGTGGGAGACCTGGGTTTGATCCCTGGGTTGGGAAGATCCCCTGGAGGAGGGCATGGCAACCCACTTCAGTATTCTTGCCTGGAGCATCCCCATGGACAGAGGAGACTGGTGGGCTACAGTCCATGGGGTCACAAGAAGTCGGACACGACTGAGTGACTAAGCACAGCACCCATATATATCTTTTATTTTTAATTGAGATATAATAGACACATAATATTATATCAGTTTCAGGTGTACAATATGGATTACTACTTGTATATGTAGGAAAATGATCACAATAAGACTAGTTAACCTCTGTCAGTACACATAGTTACAAAAACATTTTTATTATGATGAGAACTTTTAGGATCTCATCTTTTAGCAGCTTTCAAATATGCAATACAGTATTAGTAACTATAGTTACTGTACATTACATCCCCACAACTAACTTATACTATAACTGTAAGTTTGTACCTTTTGGCACCCTCACCACCACCACCATCACTACACCCCACCTCTAGCAACCACCAGTCTGTCCTCTGTATCTATAAGCTAGTTGTTTTATTTTTTTTTATATGCCATGTATGTGAGAGCATATGTATTTGTCTTTCTCTGTGTTATTTTGTCAAATATTTAAATATTGATTTATTTCACTTAGCATAATGCCCTTGAGGTCCATTCATGTTGTCACAAAGGGTAGGATGTCATTCTTTTTTATGGTTGAACTCTATATATATCCATCACATTTTCTTTATTCATGAACCAATAGACACTTAAATTGCTTCCACATCTTGCCTATTTTAAATAATGCTGCAGTGAACATGGGGTACATGTATCTTTTCAAGATAGTGTTTTTGCTTTCTTCAGATACATACCCAGAAATAGAATTGCTGGATCATATGCTGGCTCTATTTTTAATTTTTTGAGGAACCTCCATATTCTTTTCCATAGTGACCATACCAATTTACATTCCCACCAACAGTGCACAAGGGATCCCTTTTCTCCATACCCTCACTGACACTTGCTATTTCTAGTTTTGTTTTTTTTTTGATAACAGCCATTCTAACAGGTGTGAGGTAATAGCTTATTGTGGATTTGATTTGTAATTCTCTGATGAGTAGTGACATTGGGCACCTTTTCATGTACCTGCTAGCCATCTGTATGTTTTCTTTGGAAAAATGTCTATTCTTTCCACTTTTTAATCAGATTGTTTGGGATTTTTTTTGATATTGAAGTCTATGACTTCTTTATATATTTTGGATACTAACTCCTTATTAGATGTAGAATTTGCAATTTTTTTCTCCCATTCCATAGGTTGCCTGTTTCATTTTGTTGGCTTCCTTCTTTGTGCAGAAGTTTTTTAGTTTCATGTAATATAATTTATTTGTTTTTACTTTTGTTACTTTTACTTTTGTTATCAGATTCAAAAAAATCATTGTTAAGACTGATGGTAAAAAGCTTACTGTTTATGTTTTCTTCTAGGAGTTTTATGGTTTCAGGTCTTCTGTTCAAGTTTGTAATCCATTTTGAGTTAATTTTTGTATATGGTGTAAGATACAGGCCCAGTTTCATTCTTTTGTATATAGCTGTCCATTTTTTCCAGCATCATTTATTGAAGATGCTGTTCTTTTCCCATTGTATATTCTTGGCTTGTTTGTCATTAATTGACCATTTTTGCTTGAGTTTATTTTTGGGCTCTATATTCTCTTCCATTTATCTATGTGTCTTTTTATGCCATACTGTTTTGATTAATTAGCTTCATAATATAGTTTAGAAGCTTCATGCCTCCAGCTTTGTTCTTTTTTCTCAAGAATGCTTTGGCTGGGACTTCCCTGGCAGTCCAATGGTTAAGACTGTGCACTTCTACTGCAGGGGGGTACGAATTTGATCTGTGGTCAGGGAACTAAGATTCTGCATGCCATGCAATGCAAAAAACAATACAAACAAACAAAGACAAAGAATTTGGCTACTGGGTTCTTCTGTAGTTCCATACAAATCTTAGGATTGTTTGTTCTATTTCTGTGAAAAATGCCATTGGAATTTTGATAAGAATTGCTTTGAATCTATAGATTGCTTTGAGTAGCATGGGCATTTTAGCAATATTAATCTTTCTAATCCATGAGCGTGGACTATCTTTGCACTTGTTTCTATCTTCTTCAACTTATTTTATAAATGTTGTAAAGTTTCTGGTGTACCAGTCTTTCATCTTCTTGGTTAAATTTATTCCTAGGTATTTTATTGCATATTCTACTTTAATCCAGTACATTTCCTGCCCCACTCCCAGGCAGGGTAATCACAACCAGATATTCTTTAGGGAATTCTTCACAAAGAACCAAAAATATGTTATTAGAAACTTAGATTTATGGACCCCGTGGTAAAAAAAATCTGCCTTCCTGCTTGTTTCCAAATGCTGGCCTTGCCGTAGGCTTAAAGAAATACCCCTGATTTCATGGGTGCTGTGCCTGTCTGTGCAGCCTCTCCTGTGTTCATTGTGGCACATGGAAGACATGTGTTGACTCTGTGACTAACTTGCAGTGTTTTGTCTTACAGAACCAGAGGCAGGAGAGGTGTCCCCTCCAGTCGGGGCTGGTGTCAACAGCAACAGCTGGACCTTTAAATATGGACCAGGCAACCCCAAACAATCTGGTCCCGGTGAGTTGCCAGACAAATTCATTATCCCAGGATCTCCTGCAATCATCTCCATCCGGCAGGAGCCTACTAACAGCCAAATTGACAAAAGTGACTTCATAACCTTCGGCAAAAAGGAGGAGACCAAGAAAAAGAAGAAAAAGAAGAAGGGTAACAAGACCCAGGAGAAAAAAGAGAAAGGGAACAGCACGACTGACAACAGTGACCAGTGAGGTCATCTAATGGAAACAAGCCACTTAGCCAATTTTGTAATAATGGCAGATCTCTCCCATGTAGCAACTCCCTACTCCTTTCTCCTGTCCACACAGACCCTCTCTTATAGACCTCAGAAATCTGCAGAAAGTTCCCTGTGTCTGTCTAGGTCACATTTAACAGGTTTTTGTCTTAAAAGCTTTGCTAAGTCTGGTGTTAACTCTTTCTCTCCACTCTGGCTTGTTTGCAGAACCTAAAAAGCAGACCCAAGTTTCCTTTCTCCTCCGCCGCAAAGGAGAGGCTTCCCAGCCCCGCCAGTGAGAGGTTGGACTCTCTGCCCTGTGCTCCGGGGATCCTGTCTTGATGACACTTAAAGGGCAGGCTGAAAGGTTTTGAGATTGAGCAGCTTGAGTGTCTGTGGCTACTGGGTATGTCTGGCCACCGGGGATGGGCGAGTGTCAGATGGTGGCTGGGATGGGCCAGGTTAGACTAGGAGGGTTGGGAAACAAAGGCAAATCAACAGTGGGAAGTATGAAATGAAAAAGGACCAGACTTTCTAAATCTTTACAACTCAAGAAGTGGTGGCCACCCTCTAGCAGACAAAATTCCCTCCACTGACAAGGCTTTAGGAATCCCTAAGTCTCTTGGCTGTGGTGTCATTATACCTAAAACCTGCATTTTTACCTACAAGCCTGTAGTTCAGTGTTCCTTGAGGGGCCAACCAGGGCAGCAGAAGCAGATCTGATGTGTTTCCTGTATATGTCCTTGTGCTCACTTTATTAAAAATTCTTTTGCACACAATGTTATGAAAAGGTCAGATCCTTTTCCAACAACACATATGCAAAAGCAAAAGAAAACCCCAACACCTCACTTTATGCTGTTTGTTGTTTGATAGATTTATTTAAAAAAGAGCAAATCTATAACTATAAATCTTTAAAGAGAAATATGATTAATACAACTCCCCTAAACTATCCTCGAAAGAGAATTCCGTCTACAGCCATTTAAATGATCATTGCTGCTACAGAAGTGCTTTAAGAGAACTGCCTGAAACATCTGTATTATACCGGCCACCTGCCAATCACAGCTTTACTCTTTCAGGTCACTCTGGGGCTGCCTCTTGCATGTATTAATTACTAAATAAAAGGATCTTTCTCTCTCTCTCTTTTCTAAAAAACAATTATGTGCACTTTGAATACACAACCTTCTCTAGCCAACTCTATCAAGACCCAGAAATTGAAGAAAAATATTGTTTTCTCGTACATAACAGTGAGCAGACTTTTCAATCCTCGAATTCTGTGATTTGTCTTGGAGTGCTAGCCAACACCTTCTCTTTGGTTTAGTTTTCCTTTTCTATAACACTCTGAATTGCTAATCTTGCTAACACCTATGATATTACCTGAACTCAATCTCCCATATGTATGCTGTATGCTATTATAAGACTCCTGAAATATATTTACTCTGTGCTTGTGTATGTGAATGTTATTGCAACTATTACCTAGAGTGAACTTTAAGCTTTATTGTTGAATGTAATTCCATTATATTTCCTTTTGTACACCTGTGAAAAAGTGGAGTAGTGTTTTTTTAACCATTGTTAATCAACTTTTGTGTATGAAAGACACAGTAAAATTTCTTTCTTAAATCAAGATACTGGTGATTCAAGGAATTTTATTTATGGTCAGCCAAGAGCCATCTCTTGCCAAGACTCTGGCTGGCAAGGGAATGGATAAAGCTGTTTTTTTCTAGTAACAATTCTGGAATACATACTGAAGATATTCCCTGAGGGTGTGTGCAAGCACAAAATTTACCAATTTGACCTCTTTGAAGCTGCAGAATGCGTTGAAATTCTAACAATTCCTGGAATATCAGCTCATAGAAAATAATAAAATTTACTGCCAACCTTAAATAAGAAATTTTAATTTTGTTTAAATGTACGGTTTAGAAGTTTGATTAACTATATTATATTTTAAAAGTTAACATAAAAGAGGTAGGAGTCTGTTATTAAAGCAAAAGCATTAAATCTAAAAAAAAAAAACGACCTGTTTTGTCTACTTTTAGCTTCATTCTCCCATTTTTTGAAGGGTGTGTAACTTCAGCTCTGCAGGATTGCATGGGGTAAAACTTCTTGCTAACACATGTGAATCATTGCTACATTGTAGGTTGTGATCATTTTGCCCCACTGAAACCCATGTATCTGACCTTACGTGCCTTTTGAATACTAGGAGAATTGGGCTAATTTATTAATGATGATAATTATAATGTATGTGTACAGCACTTTTTACATTTGCAAAGTGCTTTCCAATCCATGTTAGTTACTAGTTATTACAGCTGTAAGGATAAAACACATCATGTGGATTCATTTTTGATTGGTGCTATTGGTATTTCCTCTGTATTGCTAATAAATGGAAAATGGTGGTATGAAAGAAATGGTGGTCATTTCTAAGTATAAAAGTAGGAGCAAATAGAACATTGATTATCATTAGCTATTATTATTGAAGAAGGTTGCAGTGTGAAGCTTACTGTATCACTCTCTGGCTGTCTCCCTGGCTATTATGTTCATTACTAAGGCACGACACCCAAGAATCAAATTCCACAATATCACCAGAACAGGCAGCCAGGAGATTTCTGGGTCACATCCCAGTATACCATTTCAGTCTTCTCTAATAAGAATTCCAACAAACCAATTTTAATCACTAGAGCCCTCCAGTCATCTAGTTCGTATTTTGTTTAGCCCTTGCATCTCTCCACAATTGGGAAATCAAATGATGCCCCCAAGAAATTAACTTTTATTGAGTACAAGTGTATGCCAGCCCGTGTAATAGGTAGGCTCATAGTACATGTTCTATAACAAATAGATGATATTTTCCTTCTGTAGTTAAAATTTTATGAGCATGTGCTTTTTAAAAAATAAAAATAAAATAACTGACAATAACATGGAGATTCCTCCAGGTCAACTCTTAAGTCATTCTTTTTAATTCCAGTACAAATCCCATATGATAGCCAGATTATAATGTCATAATGTACTCATTTTTTTCTCTTTTAATGGACAGTTGGGTTATATCCAGATTTTTGCTACTAGAAACAACAAATAGCACTTAATATGCAATGATGAATTCAGTTGCCGAACTTTATAAAACCTGGTCTAGGTGTATCCCAAAGAGGAAATGTGGAAGGCTTTTATGAACATTACATGACTCCTTCTGCAATAACTGCAGTCCTCTATCTGAACATACACTTATTTTTAGCACTGAGCAGTCGATTATGGCTCTATTTATATAGATGACTGATGAAAAACAGAATAGACGTTCACAAGAAAGACAAAAGTAAGAAAGATTTGTTTTCATTTACTTTTCCAAAATTATTTCCTAGGAGCTCCATTTCACCCCAAGACTTTTCTTCTTCCAATTGTAGATTGAGATGCATGTGTCCAGGAGGAAGAAATTTTCCTTTATCCTTCTACATTCTTCTGGCTGATCAAAGAATGAAATCGACATGAGACAAATTAACATGAGAAAGTCAAACGGAAGTTTAATAACAGGTCTATGTGGGAGAGACCCAGGCAAACTGAGTAACTCACTAAAATGTCCAGAACCCTCGCCTTAAACACCATCTTCAGCCAAAGACAGAAGAGGATGTTGGGGGTAGAGGTTTGAGACTTTAAAGGAGAGGGAGGCAATTCACATGGAGATAGAAAAGCAAATATGTGGTAAACAAATGTTTGCTGGGCCTGCAGAGACAATGGGACACAGAATGGACTCTAATCTCTATCTAGGCCCCTGCCCAATTTCCCCCTAGTTTTTCTTTGCATATGTCTGATGACAGCACTATTCTGCAAACAGGCCCTTTACCTAAATTCTTTTTTTTTTTTTTTAATTGAAGTGTAGTTGGTTTACAATGTTTTGTTATATCTAAATTCTTTAGCCTGCTAAGTGGGAAGTAAAAAGAGAGACTTCTTGAGTCTTCAGTTTCTTAAAAATAATCAGCTTAAATTAATCCTCATGCCAAAGAGATGCATTCTGGGTGGAAAATTTTGTCCCCTGCACCAGTTGTGAGACATTGATGTTGGGCTTGTTAGGGAGCTGTAGCTGGGATGGGGGCTACCCAAATGAAGCTGGTGGTAAAGAACCCACCTGCCAATGCAGAAGACATTAAGAGATGTGGGTTCAGTCCCTGGGTCGAGAAGATCCCCTGGAGGAGAGCATGGCAATCCACTCCAGTATTCTTGCCTGGAGAATCCCCATGGACAGAGGAGCCTGGCGGGCTACAGTCCAGAGGGTTTCAAAGAGTCAGACAGGACTGAGCGACTGAACACAGTACAGCTGGAATGAGCAGTCCTGGATCAAGCCTAGGGTTGCTTGTAGGACAGGGAGGTAGGTTTTTATAGACTGAATTTAAATCTGATAGTAATTTTAGTTTCTTTGTGTAAATTTGGGATGCTAGGGCCAAGAGGCTACTAAAGATGAGGTCTGTTTCTGCTGGCTAGACGTACATTGAAGAAAAGATTGTTTGATTGCAAGTTAAAGAGACTAGCTCTATTAATAACTTAAGCTAAAAGGACTATCTAGTATAAGGCTACAAGTTTGCCTCACTGAAACTAAGAATAGGAAGGCAGCTGGGCTTCCAGAAGGGACCAGAGACTAGAAAGCCAGAAGAAATATTAAAAAAAAAATTTTTTTTAACTTTATCTTTAATTATTTTTCATAGTCTGTTTTATTCTTCCTTATCTCTACAGACCAGTTTTTTCTTCTTTTCTTTTCCACAGCTTCTAAATTTATTTGCCCTTGATTCTAGTGGCCCACAGAAACCTACCTTCTCTTTCTAAATCCCCTTTCTAAATTCTTCATGGTGAGAAAAGTTGATTGGATCACCTTCAGTCAGGTAGCCACTTTTGGACCCATCAGTCATGGGCCAGTGGGTTATGGATAGTAAAGATAGTTCCCCATAAAGAAGAGTCAGACACTTAGACACAATTTTAATAGCTTGCTAACAGCTGACATTAATTACCCAAATATATACTAAACACCAGTGTATAGCATCTTAGAGCCTAAAGGGAACTTATTTAATAAATGAGAAAATTGAAGAAGGGAAATGACTCTTTCAAAAAGTCACACAGCTAGTCAATGACAAAGCAAAGTCATTATTCTATTACCATGGACTGCAAGACCAGAGGCCACCAGGAGTGAATAACATTGTCTATTTCATTATCTTCTTGACAGTCATAAGCAGTATGGTTTAGGGAGGCCATGTTTATTTCACTTTTGTTGGTGTTTAGTCGCTAAATCATGTCCATCTCTTTTGCAACCCCATGAACTGTACCCGCCACGCTCCTCTGTCCACAGGATTTCCCAGGCAAGAATACTGGAGTAGGTTGCCGATTCCCTTCTCCAGGGCAGGGGTCGAACCTGACGCTACCTGTGTCTCCTGCGTTGCAGGTGGATTCTTTACCACTGAGTCACCTGGGAAGCTCATAGAAAGCTTATTTCACACAGAGTGTAGTATATCATCCTTACATATGCTTTATTCCTCTTTTTAATCAAAGTAGAAACATTAATACTGATTTTATTGGTTCTGAAAATAGAACACAATTATGTATACATATGTTTTTTAAATAAAATATGCAGAAGCCGAGAATTTAGAAAGTAAAGTATCTACAGAGAGCACCATTAAGGAGTTTGAAGTCTGTTCTTCCATGTTTTTTTCGATGCATATTGGTGCTTGAAAGTGCCTGATAAATAGCGGCTTTCTTCCTTGTCCAGAGTAATGAATAAACTTATAAATAAGATGAATAGAAGGCAAAAATGTTACTCTGATTCATGTAAAGATGAATTAGAGGATGTTGATTAGTGTGGGTGCCAGAGTAGGGACTGCTAAATGAACTCCGGAATTATTCAGGGTTTCCCTCCTAGTATCAGGCAGGAGAGACAACCTGGATGAGCAGAAATGAGGTAGTATTCCCAGCAGGCAGCGCAATTCCAAGCAGAAAAGGGGCACAGTTGAGTCAAGTATTGTATCTGAGTTGGACATTACAGGGCCTGCTCAGGACAGATCCACCATGTCCTCCACGGGCCTCCTGTTTGTAAAAAAGTTTTCCTTTCCCAGGCCTCCCCTGAGTCACAAGAGGGTGGCTCTAGAGTTAATGATTGAAAGAATGTGAACAGATAGTAACAATAAAAAATAGCAGTGGGGTCAGGAGTACTGGTAACCATTTAAACACTAAATCAGCCAAACAGCAGTCACAGAATCTTTTTGTTGCCCCAGAAGGACACAGAAAACAGTTGGATGCACATTCCTGAGTTATTGTACAGCTACTGAAACCCTCACCAGATGGGAGAGGTTAACTGCCTGATGACCACTGGCCCCTAGGCTGGCTGGAACCAAAGATTGATAACGTTAAACACCTGTGACAGCGTCCTGTAACTTCACCATCAATCAATCAGAGAACTGTGCACCAGCTGATCATGCACCCTGCAGCGCCCCTCCCTCACCTTGCCTTTAAAAACTCTTTCCAGAAACATCTTTGGAGCATTAACTGCTCGGTGTCTTTGCTGAGCGTAGTTATTTCCTTCACTACAACCTGGTGCCTGTAGGCTGGCGTTCCTGCTCACTGATCAGCGGACCAAAGTTTGATTCCTGTCAGTTTTAACTTCTCCACATTGCCAATCAAATGAATCACTGCAATTCGACGAGGAAGCGTGCATATAGGAGTATAGACAGGTAAGACTGCAACTAGGTTCCCTTTGCACAGAAGGGAACACTCAGAGGGAGAGATGCATTTTTTCCCGTGAATATGTATGTATATTTTAGAGGGTCATACTAGTCTTTCTGTAACTTTTTCTCACATAAATATAAATCTTCTAAGTTATTTGCATGTATTCTATGATATAACTAATTTATTTAACCAGTCTCTGTTAATAGATATTAAAGGTTTTTCAGTTTTGCTACTGTAAACAGAGCTCTAATGAATATTCTTTTACCACATTTGGCATGTTGTCCAATTTTCCTTCAGGACAAGTTCCAAAAAGTGGAATTACTAAGTAAAAAATATAATGAAACTTCTTACATATTTTACAAAATTGGCTCTTAGAATTGCAGTATACTCCCACCAACAGTTCATAAGAATTTCTGGGGCTTCGGGATTTCCCTGATGGTCCTGTGGCTAAGACTCCACACTCTCAATGCAGGGGGCCCAGGTTCGATCCCTAGTCAGAGAACTAGGTTCCACGCGTTGCAACTAAGAGTTTGCATGCCACAAATAAAGATCCCAAGTGCTACAACTAAGACCTCAAGCAGCCAAATAGATAAATAAATGTAAATAAATATGTTTAAAAAAAAAAAAAAAAGAATTTCTGGGGCTTCCCTGGTGGCTCAGTGGTAAAGAATCTGCCTGCCAGTGCAGGAGACACAAGAGATGGAGGTTCAGCCTCTGAGTCAGGAAGATCCCCTGGAGAAGCAAACGGCAGCCCACTCCAGTATCCTTGCCTGAGAAATCCCATAGACAGAGGAGCCTGGCGGGCAACAGTCCATGGGGTCGTAAAGAGTCAGACACAGCTTAGTGACTAAACAACATGTATAAAAAATAATAATTAAAAAAGTCAAAAAAATTAGCATAAAAAGAATTTCTACACCTGGCTAAACATTGAATGTTATCAGTCATCCTCGTTTTTTTTTGAAAATATAAGCAAAACATTGTTGTTTAATCTGTATTTCTTTGATTACTGTATAAAGTTGCAGCTTTTCCCCATCTCTTCTATCAGAAGATGATTTGACCGGTCTGGTTTACTGTGTTGTGGTATAAACAGTGACAGGTGCTTGACTTCAGCTTTAATTGCAGAGGCATCCTCTTTAAAGGGGCCTCCATTTCAAAGATGCCTGTCCTGAGTAAACACAGCAGCAGCCACTTGACTAGATAAAGAGACAGGCTGCCCCCTACCTCTTTTGATTTTGAGATCTTGGTCAATTTTTGATAACTGACCGTTTGGGCCTAGTTTTCCCCTCCACCTCTGTGCTTTCAATTTCCTCCTTATGTTTTAAATTTACCAATAAAGAGTAAGCTCAGAAATGCTAGGCCCCCACCCTTGACTCCAATAAAATCAGAATGCTAAGGTACACACAATGTTTTTTGCTTTCTCTCTCTCCCCTTGTCCTCACTATGGCCCTAGTTATGTGATTTCCAGGATCTGTAAGTATTAAAGCTTTCCCTCTCAAGGTTTCCTGGTGACTATTGCTGAGGGTGTCTTGTAGTCATAATAAGTACCATAAGGGCCGGTCCAGCCACAACAGTGGTTATTGATAGGGTGAGACTGGCACGAAACAGGAGTCAGTTATTTACCAGAATATGAGATGCCTTTAAGAATCTGAGCAGCGAATCTGGCTTCAAAACAGAGTGAAAAATTGATGGTGTTATTTGGCCCAGCAGATGTATTAGGTAGATTACAGTGTGTGATCTCAGAATCGATGTTCAGTCCATATATTTGTGCGAAGGACAATTACTGTAATAAACACAGACTTGACAATTCAATAGAAGGAACAGAGTGCATTAGCCCTGTGTCCCAGAGGGCTTGCTGGATCAGGAGCTTTGAAATCATCCAGAACAGTGGGCTGAATGCCTTGCTTTCAGAACTCCACCCTTCAGTCCTCATAGTGACTGGAGGCCAAACCAGAGCACACAAGATTTTGTCTTCCATTTTTCTGAAAAGGAGCCCACATGTTATTGATCCTGGTTCTCTGGGCACATTGATAGAAGTTTGACTAACTCTCCAAGTAGCAGACTTGGAGCCTTTTCTGTATGGGTTTTAGTGTAACTGGAAGAGGTTGGTAACCAAACCCAAGTTCAGCTGCTCACTGTTCATCTTGAAATGTCAATATTTAAGAGATAAGTGTTAGTGGAAATGGTGAAGTTGTTTTATTTGGAAAGCCAGCAATCTGGGATGATGGTAGACTAATGTCCTAAGATCATCTCCAAGTTGCTGGTTAGAGGACAAGGCTTTAGAGGGAAGTTTCAATGTGTTACTTTTATATCCTGCAACTTTACTATATTCATTGATTAGCTCTAGTAATTTTCTGGTGGAGTCTTTAGGGTTTTCTATGTAGAGGATCATGTCATCTGCAAACAGTGAGAGTTCTACTTCTTTGCCAATCTGGATTTCTTTTATTTCTTTTTCTGTTCTGATTGCTGTGGCCAAAACTTTCAAAACTATGTTGAGTAGTAGTGGTGAGAGTGGGCACCCTTGCCTTGTTCCTGACTTTAGGGGAAAGGCTTTCAATTTTTCAGCATTGAGGATAATGTTTGCTATGGGTTTGTCATATATAGCTTTTATTATGTTGAGGTATGTTCCTTCTATTCCTGCTTTCTGGAGAGTTTTTATCATAAATGGATATGGAATTTTGTCAAAGGCTTTGTGGGATTCTGTTTGCTGGAATTTTGTTAAGGATTTTTGCATCTATGTTCATCAGTGATATTGGCCTGTAGTTTTCTTTTTTGTGGCATCTTTGTCTGGTTTTATTAGGGTGATGGTGACCTCATAGAGTGAGTTTGGAAGTTTACCTTCCTCTGCAATTTTCTGGAAGAGTTTGATAGGTGTTAGCTCTTCTCTAAATTTTTGGTAGAATTCAGCTGTGAAGCCATCTGGTCCTGGGCTTTTGTTTGCTGGAAGATTTTTGATGACAGTTTCGATTTCCTTGCTTGTGATGGGTCTGTTAAGATTTTCTATTTCTTCCTGGTTCAGTTTTGGAAAGTTATACTTTTCTAAGAATTTGTCCATTTCTTCCAAGTTGTACATTTTATTGGCATATAGCTGCTGGTAGTAGTCTCTTATGATCCTTTGCATTTCTGTGTTGTCTGTTGTGATTTCTCCATTTTCATTTCTAATTTTGTTGATTTGATTCTTCTCCCTTTGTTTCTTGGTGAGTCTGGCTAATTAAACTTAAAAGTTTTTGCACAATGAAGGAAACTATAATCAAAGTGAAAAGACAGCCTTCAGAATGGGAGAAAATAATAGCAAACGAAGCAACTGACAAATATTAATTTCAAAAATATACAAGCAACTCCTGCAGCTCAATTCCAGAAAAATAAATGACCCAATCAAAAAATGGGCCAAAGATCTAAACAGACAGTTCTCCAAAGAAGACATACAAATGGCTAACAAACACATGAAAAGATGCTCAACATCACTCATTATCAGAGAAATGCAAATCAAAACCACAATGAGGTACCATCTCACGAAGGTCAGAATGGCTGCTATCCAAAAATCTATAAACAATAAATGCTGGAGAGAGTGTGGAGAAAAGGGAACCCTCTTACACTGGTGGTGGGAATGCAAACTAGTACAGTCACTATGGAGAACAGTGTGGAGATTCCTTAAAAAACGGAAATAGAACTGCCATATGACCCAGCAATCCCCCTCCTGAGCATACACACTGAGGAAACCAGAATTGAAAGAGACACGTGTACCCCAGTGTTCATTGCAGTACTGTTTATAATAGCCAGGACATGGAAGCAACCTAGATGTTCATCAGCAGACGATGGATAAGAAAGCTGTGGTACATATACACAATGGAATAGTACTCAGCCATTAAAAAGAATTCATTTGAACCAGCTCTAATGAGGTGGATGAAACTGGAGCCTATTATACAGAGTGAAGTAAGCCAGAAAGAAAAACACCAGTACAGTATTCTAATGCATATATATGGAATTTAGAAAGATGGTGATGATAACCCTATATGCAAGATAGCAAAAGAGACACAGATGTATAGAACAGTCTTTTGGACTTTGTGGGAGAAGGCAAAGGTGGGATGATCTGAGAGAACAGCATTGAAACATGTATATTATTATATGTGAAACAGATTACCAGTCCAGGTTTGATGCATGAGACAGGGTACTCAGGGCTGGTGCACTGGGACGACCCAGAGGGATGGGATGGGGAGGGAGGTGGGAGTGGGGTTCAGGATGGAGAACACATGTACACCCATGGCGGATTCATGTCAATGTATGGCAAAAACCACTACAATATTGTAAAGTAATTAGCCGCCAATTAAATAAATTTTTTAAAAAATTAAAAAATGGAAGTTTCAGTGGTGTCCAGGCAGGAGGCCAGGTGCTAATAATCATCTCAAAATTGGTCATGGAGCACTCTGGTCAGTGTCAGCTTGATGGTTTTATGCCCAATTCATCTTCTATTCCAAGGTAGGTCTGCTCCCACCTCCTCAAGGCCAGACTCTAGAATTCTTAAGCAAGCAAGATCAATTCTCTCCTAGTTACCCAGACATTATCTGTAACTCTTAAGACATGCCAGAGTCAGGAGGAGAGAAAAATGCAAGTTTTAAAATCTGTGCTGCTGAAAATGGAGCATCTTATGCTGTGGCCACATTAGATTTAATAGTACAAACAAAAGCAAATTTAGACACGTAGGTCTAATGACACATCCAGAGAGATAACTGAGTAAGGATCTTAGAAAAAGGTTAAGCACAGAGGAAGCATTTAATAAATGTGAGACATTTTTTATAAGTTGACATGTTTTATAAGTATGGTTTATGAGCCCATTTTGAATGACTGAGAATCAATTTTTTTTTTCTCCCTCCTCCCATCTCTTTTTCACTCTCTGGCCCTTCCCTCTTCTTTTCTGCCTTTCCTCATCATTTTATCTCTCCTCCATAACTTCCTCTCTTCTTCTCCCTCCCTTATTAGTTTAATTAAACCCTTTTCTTGTCAATGAGAGGTTATGATTGAAATTCTCAATAGCAACTCAGAGTCAACAAACTACAAAAAATCAATTTACAGAAAGTGAATCTGCTTAATGTTTAATTGGATTAAAAAGTAGGTTTTTTCAATTCAGTTTTTCCAATTTTATATGGGACATAGTCTTTCCTCATATTTGCATGCTTTATAAGTTAAGTTGATATCATCCTCCTTATATTTCAAGGGTTTCTAACTGGATTCTTTCAAAGTCACTTTTAAAAGAAAACTGAGCATTTTAGGCTACTGGTCAGAGGGCAAAGTGTCCAGAAAGGGTTGACCACTTGCAGAGACGATTATCCCCTTCTAATTAATAAATCAAAAATCACATAAATTTGTACTTTTTTTTTTGCACTTCTTTCCCTCTTTGCCTGCCTATGGAGTGCCGAAGCAGAGGGCTAAGAGGAGGAAACTTGGGAGATGGGCTGAAGGCAGACAGAAGGGTTTTCACCGACACATCAGAATGAAACATAAATGCAATTTGCATTAAAGAGTTAAATATAACACAAACTATAGAAGAATTAGAGTAAGACAAAAGCACATGTCTCTTAAAGGCAATAAGTTAAAGCTTAAGAAATAGATTGACTATATATATTTCTTTTATATCCCTAAGTTAAGACAAATGAGCTACCAAATATATTAACAGAAAATAAATAATAAAGAATGAGGCTTCCCAGGTGGCACTAGTGGTAAAGAGTCCTCCTACCAGTGCAGGAAATGCAAAAGACATGAGTTTGATATCTGGATCAGGAAGAACCCCTGGAGTAGGAGATGGCAACCCACTCCAGTATTCTTGCCTGGAAAATTCCATGGACAGAGCAGCCTGGTGGGCTACAGTCCATGGGATTGCAAACAGCTGGACACAGCTGAGCACTTGAACACCCTTTAGCACATAATAAAGGATAACTTTTATTGTATAAAGACATTATACAATTTGATAAGAAAGATGCTCAGGCTCTAAGAGATATGAACAACCAGAGAATTTTAAAATATTTTGGAAAGTGTTCAACTGTTCAACCTCATTAATAATCAAAGGTACAAATTAATTAGATACCATTTGTGGCCTATTCAATTTTTTCACAAATCCAAAATTTCCAGTCCTTACAAAGATGTGAGATGACACTTTTTCTCTACTCCTTCGTTCTGGGGGAGCTCTAAAATGACTCAGTCCTTCCAGTCTCTTCCCAATCCCTCACTCCGTAAGGGAAAAGACATCTGATAGAGTTTAAAAGGCCTACAGACACCATTCCTGTTCTTTTTTTCCTTTCCTGGTGGATTCAGCTCTTTCCATTGGAGCCTATGTTCTAACTCCAGCCTTACTGGTTTGAGAAATGCTACCACCTGTGTTTAATTCTTTTTTTTTTAATTAAAAAAATTTTTTTTATTTTGGCTGTACCTCACAGCATGTAGAGTCTTACTTCCCTGACCAGGGATCAAACCCTTGCCTCTTGCACTGGAAGCTCAAAGTATTAACCACTGGACCACCAAGGAAGTCCCTATGTTTAATTCTAGAGATCAGACTAAGAAGCAAATTTCCTAATATCAGATTTAACAGTGATAAAGGGGATATTTTCATCTCCATATATCTTCTTCCTTGTTTTATATTTCCATTGCTTTACATATTGGACACAAAGAGGGGTACTACTTATCGGGGCCTGTCAAAATTGAACATTTTATCACTGTGTATCCAAAGCTTTAAAGGTGTTCAAAGCCTTTTATCCAGTCCTGGAAATTACATTTAGACACTAAGCTGTATGCACTAAGATCTTCATTATGTTTTCATTATTAATGATAAAATAATGGCTAGTGAGCCACTTCCCTGGTGGCTCAGAGGGTAAAGCGTCTGCCTGCAATGCGGGAGACCCAGGTTTGATCCCTGGGTCGGAAAGATCCTCTGGAGAAGGAAATGAAAACCCACTCCAGTTTTCTTGCCTGGAAAATCCCATGGACGGATGAGCCTAGTAGGCTACAGTCCATGGGGTCGCAAAGAGTCGGACATGACTGAGCGACTTCACTTCACTAATGGCTAGTGAACCAGTGTTGTATCCACTAACATTACACTAAAAGGCAAAAATCAAGATGCAAAAGAATGTACACACTTCATTCATTCAACCAATTGTTGTAGCTTGTACAATGAGTTGAGAACTTTGCTATGTAAATCACAAAGAAAAAAGTCTACGCAGAAGTACACAAAAAAATCCTAACAATATTTTGTTTTTGTGAGTTTTGTTTTTATTATTTTTTTTTTAATGTGGACCATTTTTTAAAGTCTTTGTTATAGCATTGTTTCTGTTTTATGTTTTGATTTTCTGGCCCTGAGGCAAGTGGGAGCCCAGCTTTCCAGCCAGGGATCAAACCTACATGCACTGCTTTGGAAGGTGAAGTCTTAACCACTGAACCACCAGGGAAGTCCCAACAATGTTTATTGTTAAGAAGTAAGATGAAGACTGATAGCCTCTTCCCGATTACATGTGTCTTTTTAAATTGACACGTGCTAACTTTCTGATTTTATAAAAATATATGTCCTTGTTGTTTAGCTGCTAAGTTATGTCTGATTCTTTGCAGCCCCGTGGACTGTAACCTGCCAGGGTCCTCTGTCTGTGGGGTTTCCCAGTCAGTACTGGAGTGGGTTTCCATTTCCTTCTCCAGGGGATCTTCCTGACTCAGGAATTGAACCCATGTCTCCTGCATTGAAGGCAATTCTTTACCATTTGAGCCACCAGGGAAGCCCATAAAAGTGTATACACCAAAATAAATTCAAGATGGAGAGAGAGAAATAATACCATTAACAGCAAACATAATGTGTCATTCAGGTTGAAATATTTCTAAAATATGTTGATATATTTCTAGGAGGAGGAGCTAAGATGGTGGAGGAATAGGATGGGGAGACCACTTTCTCCCCCACAAATTCATCGAAAGATCATTTGAACGCTGAGCAAACTCCCAAAACAACTTCTGATTGCTAACAGAGGACATCAGACACCCAGAAAAGCAGCCCATTGTCTTCGAAAGGAGGTAGGACAAAAAACATAAAAGATAAAATATGTTGATATATTTCTAAAAGACTCAAAAGTGATGGGAAGTATATCCCTTTCATAAAAAGAAGTCTGAATATTCAGTCAAAGCTAATAGGGTAGCTTTGCTATGTCACTAGGGACCTAGGATCATATTTTCTGCTCTGCCACAATATTCTGCTCAGCATTCTTCCTCCTCATCAAGGTCTCCTAAATAATGGCTGCTAGATATCCAGCCATTTCAAGAACAAGAAGGAGATAGCAAAGTCTTTTAAGAAAGTTTCCCAGAAGTCCCTCCTAACATTTCTCTTTACATCTCACTGGCAAATCAAACACATGGTCAAAACTAGATGCAAGGATGTAACCAATTAAAACCTGGGCTCTCTCTCTTTGATGTGGACCATTTTTTAAGTCTTTGTTGATTTTGTTACAATACTGCTTCTGTTTTATGTTTTGGTTTTGGCTGCCAGGCATGTGGGATCTTAGCCATTCAACCAGGGATCGAATCTACATCCCCTGATAGCTCAGTTGGTAAAGAATCCACCTGCAATGCAGGAGACCCCAGTTTGATTCCTGAGTCAGGAAGATCTGCTGGAGAAAGAGAGAGGCTACCTACCCCAGTTTTCTTGGGCTTACCTTGTGGCTCAGACATGACTGAGTGACTAAACAGACTGATACTATAATAAACAACATCAGGAAAAAAAACAACAACAGTGTGGCACTGGCTAGATAACAATCATATAGGTAACTGCAACAGAATAAGGGCCCAGAAATAAATCAACACAACAACAATCTTTGAAGAATGTAAGTACATACAATGGTGAAAAGACAGATACATGTAAATCAGTGATCGTAGAAGTCTCCCTCTCACCACATGCAAAGAAAACTCAGAATGGTTTAAAGACTTAAATATAAGCCGTGAAACCATAAAACTTGTAGAAGAACACAAAGCCAGGGCTTCCCTGGTGGCTCGGTGGCAAAGAATTCACCTGCTGATGCAGGAGACACAGGTTGATCACCGGTCCGGCAAGATCCCACATGCCAAGGAGCAACCAATCCTGTGCACCACAACTATTGAGCCTGTGCTCTAGAGCCTGGGAGCCCCAAATACGGAAGGCTGCACACCCACAGCCCGTGTTCTGCAACAAGAGAAGCCACTGCAATGGGAACCCAAGACTCCGGTCCACTGCAGTGAAGAGTAGTCACCTGCTCATGGCAACTAGAGTAAAAGCCTCATAGCAACAAAGACCCAGAACAGCTAAAATAAATAAATAAATGAAATCAAGAAAGAAAACAAGGGCAAAATGTGCTCTGACATAAACTGTAGCAATATTTTCTTAGATCAGTCTCCCAAAGCAAAAGAATTGAGAGCAGAAATAAACAAAAGGGATCTAATTAACCTAATAAGTTTTGAATACTATAGGAAACCTACAACGAACAATAGAACAACTTACAGAATGAAAGAAAATGTTTGCAAATGATGCTACCAACAAGGACTTAGTTTCTAAAATAAAGAGAGAGATAAACAACTCAATAAAAAACCCACTAAAAAAATGCCCAGGAGACCTAAATAGACATTTCTCCAAAGAAGACATCCAGATGGCCTACTGACACATGAAATAATCTGCTCAACATCATTGATCATTAGAGGAATGCTAATCAATACAACAAAGTGGTATGATGTCAAACAGGTCAAAATGGCCATCACTAAAAATCTAGAAATAACAAATGCTGCAATGGTTGTGGAGAAGAGGGAACATTCCTACATGGTTAGTGGAAGTATGTTGGTGAAGCCTCAGTGAAGAACAGTGTGACTACTCCATAAAAAAATACACATAGTGCTACCATATAATCCAGGAATCTCGCTCCTGGGCATACATCCAGACAAAAGTATCCTTCAAAGACATGCATGCACCCTGATGTTCATAGGAGCACTCCTAACGGTAGTCAAGACAGGGAAAGAAGTTGTGTGCCCTTTGACAGATCAAGAAGATATAGTACACATATACAGTGAAGTACTACTCAATCACAACAAAGAATATAATAATGCCATTTGCAGCAATATGGAAGGACCTTGACTTTATCAGAATAAGTGAAGGAAGTCAGAAACCGAGACAAATACCGTATGATATCACTTTTATGTGGAATCTCAAATATGTCACAAATGAATTTATGTACACAATAGAAAGGGGCACACACACAGAGTAAACACACCGGCAGTTGCCATGAGAGGGGGACCTGGGGGTGGCATAGGGAATGGATTGGGAGTTAGGGATTAGCAGATGCATACTATCATATACAGAATGGATAAACCACAAGTTCCTAACTGTATAGCACAAGGAACTCTATACAATGCCCTATGATATACAGTAAAAGAAAAGAACTTGAAAAAGAGTATTTATTTCTGTATAACCAAATCATTGTGCTATGCAGCAGAACTGAACAGAAGTATACTACAATAAACCGCATTGTTTTAAAAAAGCATTATTTTGGTTAAAAAACAGTCTTTTAGATCAATGCAACAAAATAGGAGCCCAGAAATAAATCCATATACCAGGAGTCAATTAATCTTGGTGGGAAAATGGGAATGGGAATATATACAGTGGAGAAAGGACAGTACTTTCAGGAAGTGGTGTTTGGAAAACAAGACAGCCACAAGTAAATTAGATATACATATTGTAATTACTAGAGTAACCATTAAAATAATAGAAATAGATACTTAATACCTATGCAAAAGTAGGAAAATTTAAATGAGAAGTAAAAACCACCTTCCTCAAAAAAAGCAAGAAGTTAAAAACAGATGGAAAAAAATAGCATAAGTTATGATACAGAGACTAGATACAAATATGTATTTCTAAGAAATATAAATGAACTAAATGCTTCAGGTAGACTCATATTGTAGGATAAATAAAAAACTGGATTATTTAAAGGTGTTTAAATCAGATCACAACAATATACTAGAAGACAGAGTTTTCTCCCATCTACTCAGCAGAACTGAGGTATCATGGAACAAATCAGTAAGAGGAAATAAAGAAGCATTTCCTTACACACAGGAACATAGTGTATGTAAATTAGAAACCCTGTCATATCATTACATAATTTTTCCTTTAAATTGTCATAATCTTCAAATAATCAATGAAGCTATGTCTGACATTCATACTTATAGCTCTATCATTAGCCATATTCCCTGGACAGCTACAAAATGATAATTATTTGCATATAGATGAACCTGAATATCTGTGAATATGTGTTACATTACCTTCAAAATCACTTCAGAGAAGTTCAGTCACAGTTTGTATAGTTGTATTGGTATATTATTCTAGTTCTCTGAATAGTTCTTGACACCAATAATCTCTGATTAACCAATTTTTCCTTTCTAAGCGTGCTGGAATTCATTTCACAATACATGAAAAATCATTTATCTACTTTATTAACCACACAACTATTCAGTAGAAATTTATTAACAATTACTCTGTCAACACAGAAGTCTCCAACTGAAGACTGGAGAGTATATTCCCAAAGGCTTGAAAACCAGAAATTTCTATATTAAGATGCACCAGGGGGAGTGGACTTAGCTTTTAAATCCCATGGCAATAGTGGAGAGAGATTGGTAATAAAAATAACATCTCTACCTTTCAGACAGCTCTCTGGCACAAAACCTGAGTGGCAACAAAAATTGAGCCTTCCTAGAGTTTCCTTTTTGGGAGAAAAGGTAAACAAATAATATATTAGTTAGATGGTAAAGAGCTCTATAGAAAAAAATAATACAGGGAAGGGGGTTAGGGAAGGGAGGTACCACAGAAAAGGTAACACCTGAATGAAAACCAGAACACGGTAAGGAAGCAAGGCATGTGGCTATCTGAGAAACACATCCCAGATTAAGTGAAGAGTAAATGCGTAGACCCGCTAAAAGAACCATGTCAGGCATGTTCTTCCAGGACAAAGAGACCAGAGTAGCTGGATCAATATCAGTTAAGAGGTAGAATAACAGGAGAAAAAAGTTATAAAGGGGTAGCTTGTGTTGAACCGTGTAGGTGATTATTATAATTTTGACTTTTACTTGGGAGAAATAGATTCTGAAGGAATTATCAGTGTTGACCATCACTACGGCAGCTGTGCTGAGAACAGACTGAAGAGGGCAAAAGAAAAAGCACGGAGACCACTTAGGCGGCTGTTGTAACAACTTGAGAAAGGTTATGGTATCTTGGACCAGAGTGTGAACAGGTAGGCTGGGACTTGGGACTCTTCACCACCATGCTTGCACTTAAAATGTCTCCTCAAGCATCAGAATACAAAGAAACTAAAAGGGACTAAAAAAAAAAAAGAATGCATGCATGCACAGTTGAGCTATTTCAAATTGTAAAAGATGATACTGTTAAAGTGCTGCACTCAATATGGCAGCAAATTTGGAAAACTCACCAGTGGTCACAGGATTGGAAATGGTCAGTTTTCATTATTATCTCAAAGAAGGGCAATGCCAAAGAAGGTTTAAACTACCACACAATTGTACTCATTTCACATGCTAGCAAGATAATGCTCAAAATCCTTCAAGCTAGGCTTCAACAGTACGTGAACCGAGAACTTCCAGATGTTCAAACTGAATTTGGAGAAGGCAGAGGAGCCAGAGATCAAATTGTCAACATCCATTGGATCATAGAAAAAGCAAGGGAATTCCAAAAGAAACATATACTTCTGCTTCATTAACTGTGTGAAAGCCTTTGACTGTGTAGATCACAGCAAACTGTGGAAAATTCTAGAGATGGGAATAACAGATCACCTTACCTACCTCCTGAGAAACCTGTATGCAGGACAAGAAGCAACAGTCAGAACTGGGCATGGAACAACAGATTGACTCAAAATTGGGAAAGAGGTATGTCAAGGCTGTATATTTTCACCCTTCTTATTTAACTTACATGCAGAGTACATATCATGCGAAATGCTGGGCTGGTTGAAGCACAGGCTGGAATTAAGAATGCCAGGAGAAATATCAATAACCTCAGATATGCAGATGCTGCTGCTGCTATTACCACCCTAATGGGAGAAAGCAAAGAGAAATTAAGGAGCATCTTAAAGAAGGTGAAAGAGGAGAATGAAAAATCTGGCTTAAAACTCAGCATTCAAAAAACTAAGATCATAGCATCTGGTCCCATCACTTCATGGCAAATAGATGGGGAAACAATGCAAACAGTGACAGATTTTATTTCTTGGGCTCCAAAATCATTGCAGATGGTGACGTCAGCCATGAAATTAAAAGACACTTACTCCCTGGAAGAAAAGCTATGAAAAACCTACCCAGCATATTAAAAAGCAGAGAGATTACTTTGATGACAAAGTTCCATATAGTCAAACCTATGGATTTTCAGTAGCCATGAAGGGATGTGGGAGTTGAACCATAATGAAAGCTGAGTGCTAAAGATGCTTTCAAACTGTACTGTTGGAGAAGACTCTTGAGAGTCCCTTGGATTGCAAGGAGACCAAACCAGTCAATCCTAAAGGAAATCCACCCTGAATATTCATTGGAAGGACTGACGCTGAAGCTGAAGTTGCAATACTTTGGCCACCTGATGCGAAGAGCTGACTCATTGCAAAAGACCCTGATGCTGGAAAAGATAGAGGGCATGAGGAGAAGAGGGCAGCAGAGGATGAGATGGTTGGATGGCAACACCAATTCAGTGGACTTGAGTTTGAGCAAACGCAAGGAGACAGTGAAGGACAGGGAAGCCTGGTGTGTAGCAGTCCATGGAGTTGCAGAGTCTGAACGATTGGCTGAACTGCAACAACAACAATTCGAACCTGGGCAAATTATGAACGGCAGTGTACAAAAAGACAAAAACCCAACTGCCACTGCTGAGGTGCTGGGAGCAATTCCTGCACACAGCGCCAATGGGTGAGCAAACCATCTAAGCCACCCCTCTGGCTTGATCCACAGATCCATTCCTATCCTCACCCCACCCTCACCTCATTTAAGAGACTGACTCACCCACCCTCAAGGAGCAAGCAAGAGAACCTATTACTGGATTATGCTCCCTCGTGCTACACCAAAAGTCCCAGTAAAGCCTTGACCGAATTTCTTATCTGGCCTCTTATCAATGTCTATTGATTAAAGAGTCCAGAACCGAGATCAGTGCACCACAACAAAGACCCAGCTCAGCCAAATTAATTAAAATGAAAATAAGTTTAGATTTGGTTGAATTCTGAGTAAATTTTGAAGACAAATATGATTTACTTAATTAGATGTGATATAAAAAGGGAGAGGTCAAAGATAATTCTGGAATTTGGCCTGACCAACTGTAAGGATGAGCTGCCACTCACTGGCATAGGGAAGAGTAGATCTGGGGGAGAAAGATTAAGAATTTGCATTTGGAAATGTTAAACTTGAGATGCCTGTTAGACAGCCATACAGAGATGTTCAGTAGGCAACTAGATATACATGTCTGGAGTTCAAGATAGATGTTGGAACTTAAGATAAAATTGGGAAGCAGCAGTTAATGAATAGGTGGTTTATAAGTCTATGGGACTAGATGAAATAAACAAGGACATGAGGAGAGATAGAAGAGATAAGAAATATAGTACCCAATGCCTGTAGCATTCTAACATTAAGAGATTGTGGTGGTAGGAGGAACTAACCAAGAAGACTAAGGAGAACCAGATGTTAAAAAAACATGTAAAGAAACCATTTAAAGGAGGAAGAAGAAATTCATGACGGTCAATGCTGCAGAAAGTTCAAGTAAGATGAGAATCGAGAATTGAAAACAGCATTTTAGTAGAATGGTTTGTTGTTGCCAGTGGTGTTGGTGGTGTAATTATGAAACTCTTTTGTGTATATTGTAAGATAGAAAAAAAAAAAAAAAACAACGAGTAAATGTGTAACTGCTGTTTGGAACCAGAGTTTTTACTGAAGGAGAAGGGAAATGTAAGGAGGATCCCAATGCCCCTGGATTTTAACTGGAATTGTTAGAATAAACTCAAGGATCCAAATCTACTAAAAGAGCCCAGGAACACAGACACCTAGTAGCAGTGGACATCTTTGACATAGATTGGTTTCTAAATACTCTCCCCACTAAAAGGAACCAGAGATCCTTAGAGAAAGACCTACTTCAGGCAGGTCTAGGCAACAGAAGTATAATATCAGTCTGATCACATATTTCTAAAAAGCAAAGAATACTCAAAGAATGGGGAGATGATGTCAAAGGACACAGAGCTTAACTGAAAGGTGTATTACTGGGCAAACTGAAAAGATGTTGAACAAAGATAATAATGATGGTAACGCACCCTCAAGAATGGGAGAAAATATCTGCAAACAAAGCAACTAACAAGCAGTTATTCTCCAAAGTATACAAACAGCTCTTGCAGCTCAATATCTGCCTCCTGAGAAATCTATATGCAGGTCAAAAAGCAACAGTTAGAACTGGACATGGACTGGCTCCAAATCGGGAGAGGAGTATATCAAGGCTGCATATTGTCACCCTGCTTATTTAATTATATGCAGAGTACATCATGCGAAATGCTGGGCTGGATGAAGCACAAGATGGAATCAAGATTGCCGGGAGAAATATCAAAAACCTCAGATATGCAGATGACACCACCCTTACGACAGAAAGTGAAGAGCCACCACTAAAGAGCCTCTTGATGAAAGTGAAAGAGGAGAGTGAAAAAGTTGGCTTAAAACTCAACATTCAGAAAACTAAGATCATGGCATCCAGTCCCATCACTTCATGGCAAATAGATGGGGAAATGATGGAAACAGTGAGACACTTTATTTTGGGAGGGCTCCAAAATCACTGCAGATGGTGACTGCAGCCATGAAATTAAAAGATGTTTGCTCCTTGGAAGGAAAGCTATGATCAACCTAGACAGCATATTAAAAAGCAGAGATATTATTTTGCCAATTTTCCAGTAGTCATGTATGGATGTGAGAGTTGGACTATAAAGAAAGCTGAGTGCTGAAGAATTGATGCTTTTGAACTGTGGTATTGGAGAAGACTCTTCAGAGTCTCTTGAACTGCAAGGAGATTAAACCAGTCCATCCTGTTCAGGATCAGTCCTGAATATTCACTGGAAGGACTGATGCTGAAGCTGAAACTCCAATACTTTGGACACCTGATGTGAAGAACTGACTCACTGGAAAAGACCCTGATGCTGGGAAAGATTGAAAGCAGGAGGAGAAGGGGACAACAGAGGATGAGATGATTGGATGACATCACTGACTCTATGGACATGAGTTTGAGTAAGCTCTAGGAGTTGTTGGTGATGGACAGGGAAACCTGGTGTGCTGCAGTCCATGGGGTTGCAAAGAGTCAGATGCGACTGAGTGACTGAACTGATATATATATGTATATACACACACACACACACACACATATATATATATAAACTCAATCAAAAAATGGGTGGAAGGACTTCCCTGATGGTCCACTGGTTAAGAATTTACCTGTCAGTGCAGGGGACACAAGTTCGATCCCTGATCTGAGAAGATCCCACAAGCCATGGAGCAACTAAGCCCCTGTACGTCAACTATTGAGCCCATACTCTAGAGTCCAGGAGCCAAAGCTACTGAAGCTCACAGGCCGTAGAGCCCATGCTCCACAACAAGAGAAGCCACCAACAATAAGAAGCCCCTGCTGGCCACAGCTAGAGGAAGCCCACACATCAACAAAGACGCAGTGCAGCCAAAATAATTTTTTAAAAAATGGGTGGGAGATCTAAATAGACATTTCTTCAAAGAAGACATAGAAGACATGTGGCCAAAAAGCACATGAAAAGATACTCAGTATCACTAATTATTAGAGAAATGCAAATCAAAACCACAGTGAGGTATTACCTCACACCAGTCAGAATGGTCATCATCAAAAAATCTACAAACAGTAAATGCTGGAGAGGGTGTGGAGAAAAGGGAAACCTCCTACACTGTTGATGGGAATGTAAATCGGTATGCACACTATGGAGAACAGTATGGAGGTTTCTTAAAAAACAAAAAACAGAGCTACCATATAATCCAGCAATCCCACTCCTGGGCACATATCCAGAGAAAGCCTTAATTCAAAAGATACATGTACCTCAATGTTCATTGCAGTACTACTTACAATAGCCAGGACATGGAAGCAACCTAAATGTCCATCAATAGATGCATGGATAAAGATATGGTACATATATATAATGGAATATTACTTAGCCTCAAAAAGAACAAAATAATACCATTTGCAGCCATATATAGGACCTATATATAGTGATTGTCATACTAAGTGAAGTCAGACACAGAAAGACAAATATCATATGATATCAAATGTGGAATCTAAAGAAGGGTACAAATGAACTTATCTACAAAACAGAAATAAGAGTCACAGATGTAGAAAACAAACTTACGGTTCCCAGGAGGGATAAATTGGGAGGATTGACATATACACACCAATATATATAAAATAGATGACTAATTAGGGCCTACTGTATAGCACAGTGAACTCTACTCAATATTCTTTATTGACTTATATGGGAAAGGAATCTAAAAAAGTGGAGATATATACATATATATATGTATGTATAACTGATTCACTTTGCTATACACCTGAAACTAATACAACATTGTAAATCAACTATACTTCAATAAAAAATTACATAAAAATAATGATGGCAATGCATTATAATACATTGGGTAAAAATAAATGTTTTCCATAATGATACACAAAAGAGAGAGAAAGGTGAACAGGAGAAACTCCTCTATCCAAAAACAAAACCAAAACCCAGTTAATAAATGAATCATAGAATTAGAAAATTAAACATTTGGTAACCCCCAAACCAAAGGTCCAACTAGTCAAGGCTGTGGTTTTTCCAGCGGTCATGTATGGATGTGAGAGTTGGACTGTGAAGAAAGCTGAGCACCGAAGAATTGATGCTTTTGAACCATGGTGTTGGAAAAGACTCTTGAGAGTCCCTTGGACTGCAAGGAGATCCAACCAGTCCATCCTAGAGGAGATCAGTCCTGGGTGTTCATTGGAAGGACTGATGCTGAAACTCCAATACTTTGGCCACCTCATGTGAAGAGTTGACTCATTGGAAAAGACCCTGATTCTGGGAGGGATTGGGGGCAGGAGGAGAAGGGGATGACAGAGGATGAGATGGCTGGATGGCATCACCGACCCAATGGACATGAGTTTGAGTAAACTCTGGGAGTTGGTGATGGACAGGGAAGCCTGGCGTGCTGTGATTCATCGGGTCGCAAAGAGTTGGACACGACTGAGCGACTGAACTGAATTGAACTGAACAGAACTGGTATTATTATCAATGAAAGTAAACAACATAGATGGATGTTAAATAATTGGGTGAAGTCATATGGGAAAGCATGATAATTATAAGTTCTCAAAGTATCATCTCACAAATTACCTACTAATTTTAAAGTGAAAGTATATCTCCACAAAGGAGAGATATGGTGGTCCCATCTAAGGCTGTAGGACAACCTGATACTATATACCTCTTGATGAGATTCATTATATATGTAGGGGTACAATATATAAACATACACAGCATTCCTGCCAAACAGTGCTTAACCTTGGTCTAATCTTGAGAGGAAAGAATCAGTCAAATCCAAAATGTGCAACACTGTACAGGATAACCAGAACTTAAAAAAAAAAGTCAATTGTGTGGAAAAACAGATAATGAGGGGAGTCATTCTAACTTGAAAGATTGAATGTCAATAATAAAACAAATGCAATAAGCAAAACTCAACTGGATATTGAAATCACCCAGAATTATGACTGGAATAGCACTTGAGAGGATGACAAAATACCAGCAGCTAAAATCTTCAAGAAATGCAGATGAGTAACATGGGGTCCCTGATGCTGGGAAATATTGAAGCCAGGAGAAGGGGATGACAGAGAATGAGATGCTTGGATGGCATCACTGACTCAATGGACATGAATTTGAGCAAACTCTGGGAGACAGTGGAGGTCAGAGGAGCCTGGTGTGCTGCAGTCCATGGGGTCGCAGAGTTGGATCTGACTTAGCGACTGAACAACCATCTAAAAACATTCAGAATTCTGGAGCTCTCACTTAGTTACATCTATCTGATCTCTTTCTTTAAGCACAGGGCCACACAGAGACCCCTCTGACCCTTGCCAGTGCAGGTTTGGAGGCTGGAGGCCAGGGCAGTGCCATGTGGCATGAGAGCCTACTTCAGCTGCCTTGGGTATTATCCATATCAGGAGGAATCAAGGTTCTGACTTTCTACCTGTTTTGAAGACAAACCTACTCCTGAAGCCCATGCTTCTCAGGAGATCAGACACAGTGATGACAATTGTGCTGCTCATGCTGGCAGTTCTCACATGGGACTAGGTACTGTGAAAACCAAAGGGAGACAAGAATGTCTAAAATGTAACACTTAAGCTGAAGGGTAGTCATGTTTCCCTGTGGCCAAGATGGGTACTCTTGAACCATGGGAAGTTTAGCTAGAGCCTACTAGAAGATTTTTAAGTTTAAAAGTTGGCTACTTTCTATCACTAAGATCAGAAACACAATGGTCTAATCAGAAACTGTGGACATTTTGAAATATCCTAATATTTAAGAGGAAATTAAAAGTAAGTCTTGCTTGCTATCATTGTTAAAAATCACGAATAGACACACCATACTGAGTCACTGTAATAATTCTCTAGCCTTCATTCACTGAATCTCTGCAGATTCAATTTGGCATCAAATAACAGCCCATTCTTCTCTGCCATAGTGGTCGTTGGGAGCTGATGAGGGAGACAGATAGCACCTTAGTTACAAAGACAAAGATTTCAGGTGACTGTTTTAGAAAAAGTCTGGAAACGTGCAAGTCTGTTTTTCTGAGCAACACTAAGCAAAATTGGAAACTTTCACTGTGATATTTTTTTCTTAAATCAACTCAAGTAGGAGTTAGGATACTGGAGTTAGCCTCTGGTTATGTCCCTAACACTTAGCAGTTACTTATAGTTTCTCTGTCTGCAAATGAAAAATAAAACAGTCCCAAAGTGTCAAAGGGGATTTCTGAAACATTGTTGACTTGAGACCAGGGTGTTTCAACCTCAAATTTGGAGAGAATGTTCACATCTTCAGGTCCAGAACTCATTAACTAATAGGCAAGGAATGGAAACTGCTCTTCTCAGAAGAGACCTCAGGTAAGCAAAGAGGAGAGCCAGAAACAGATGCCAAATTTAAAGGAGACCCAGTGAGTAATGTCTAGAAAATGAATTAGATATTTAGAAGGACATACTGCCCAAGGGGGGGGGGGTGGACAATATTTTGTAAGAAGCATGCAAAGGTGATAATGGGGAATTAGTTCACCTCATACCATTTCACCTCCGGTCAAATCTCCAGATACCAATTTGCCTAATTAATTCACAAAATTAGCATTTTCTAGAGCAGTACTTCTCAATCCTAGCTATGAATTAGGTGGTTCTGATCTGGGAAATTTTAAAAAACATTAATAAATATTTCAGGCAGGCATTCAGACAGGGTCCAGTATTCTAAACAGCAAACACTAAATCATGTCATATTAATAACCAAAAGAACAAAATTGCTTGACATAAAAATTGAATAAGTAATATATTCCCATGGCACAATATTGTAAAACTACAAAATTATATAAAATAAAGATAAGCCTCTGTCTCATGCACTTAGCAAAGCCACCGTGTCCTCTTCAGAAATAACCCATTGATGTCAAATCCTCATGCCTTTCAGGAATATTCTCTACATACACCAGCATATATGTACATGTGCACACATAAGATCTTTTCATATACAGGTACCTTATATACTGGCTGTATACTATTCCATTATATAGATACATTAACAAGCCCATATTTGGGGGAATTGAATGATTTTTTTTAAACATTCCTGACTGATATACAATGCTGCAACACATATTCTTTTGCAACCATCATTTCACCCATGCTAAACCATTAGAATGTATCTTTAAAATAAATTCCTAAAATGGAATTGTTAGGTCAATATTTTTGAGTTGTAGTAAATACTGTCAAATTAGATTCTGCAAAAATTTTAGTAAATACTGCCGAATTACTTTTACCAATTTATATCCCATTAGCAATATGTCTGAGCTCAAATTACTTTCAAAAGTAAACCCTGAAACAGGGCTGTGTATAGGCAACTAGTTTGGGAGGTTTGAGGGCTGCACCCTGAAGGTCTGTAAACCTTGTACTTGCTCAGCCACAAGACCGAAGAACATACCTAGAAGCAGTGACAGAGATATGAACAATTTGTTGAAAAGGGAAATTTACAAGTCAGAAGCAAAGTCCTGGACTTAGCAACAAAGATGGCTGCTGGGGAAAAGAAAGAAGTTACCATTCATAGGGGGAACTGAAGTCCCTCTATTGAATTTGGCTCTTTGGTTACCAGGGAAACCAGCTGAGGAGACTGTTCCTTAGAGCCCCTCAGGTTAACAATCATCATGAGGGGCAGACTCTTCTCTTTGATAACCTGGAGTGGAGCTGTTCTGGTCTAAGAATTAGAACAATCACCAGTCAGGGCAGGGGACAAACACGCAGGCAGTTACTGATTAGGCTCTTTAATCAAGAGGGAAAGTCAGTCATGTGAGAAGGGTGCAGGCGAACCAGGAAATGGTTGAGCAGGGGATGTAGAGAGAGCAAGAGAACAGCCATCTTGAGTGGCCTGATCATACAGAGGCGATCTAAAGGATCAGAAGTGAAGGACCAAGAAAAGCAAAACAGAGAAGAGGCAATGCAAGGCTGCATTATCTAGATCACCACTGTGGGCGTCTGGGGCCCCAGCCAGCCAGGAACTTCAGAGGAGGGTGTAAGATGCCTCTTGTAATTGTTCACACAAGGGTCAACAGGAGAAACATAGGTCCATCAGTCCTCATCCTCCACAGATTGAAGGTTAGCCCAGAGGTGTTAAGTCCCATACTTCTAGAATAAACCTGTACCTTCAACCAACACTGACCCATGATGAGACTTCAAAAAAGCTCTAGGAAAGAAAGCAAAAGGCTTGGATGCATACTTGAAGCAATACACTGTCATCTAGAAATGAGTCTAAGCCTACAGAGGATTTTTTCTTCTGTAGCAACAGCTGGAATCAGAGGTGAAGTTTAGAAGCTGTGAGATGAGGCACAAGATGTATCTGATACGTGGCATAGGACTTGCAGCCTTACCAACAATGTGTCATTAAATGCCTTAACCATTTCTTCAATAGGTGAAAAATGATATTTCACTGGAGTTCTATTTTGATTTTATTGAACCAAAACACTTATATTCCCCTTTTCTGTGAAATGTCCTTTGCACAGTTTTCTATTAACTTTGAGAGTTCTTATCTATTAATGTGTAGGAGATATTTATATGTATAGAAATTAGCCCTTTTCTATGACATTAATGGAAAGATATCTTCTGATTTTGTTCATAGTGGTTTTCACAACGAATTTTTAAAAATTTGCCTATACAAAATATTTTTTCTGTCTTCTTAGTATTCTATCATACTTAGAAAATCTTTCCCCATTTTAAGATTTTTTAAAAATCATCTATTTTGTGACAGAGGCTGTAACCCCCAAATTCTCTTCTCTTTAAACAGAGAACCCTGGGACTTCCCTGGCGGTCCAATGGTTAAGACTTTGCCTTCCAATAAAGAGGTGAAAGTGAAAGTTGCTCAGTTGTGTCTGACTCTTTGTGACCCCATGAACTATAGAGTCCATGGAATTCTCCAGGCCAGAATACTGGAGTGGGTAGCCTTTCCTTTCTTCAGGGGATCTTCCCAACCCAGGGATGGAACCCCTGTCTCTATCTGACTCTTTGCAACCCCATGGACTGCAGCACGCCAGGCTTCCCTGTCTATCACCAACTCAGCTCAGCTGTTCTCTTCTAGGAGTTTTATGGTATCATTCTTATATTTAAGTCTTTAAGCCATTTTGAGTTTATTTTTGTGTATAGTGGGAAGGAGTGTTATAAGTTCATTGATTTACATGTGGCTGTCCAGCTTTCCTAATATCAGTTTCTGAAGAGACTGTCTTTTGTCTATTGTATATACGTGCCTCCTTTGTTCTAGATTGATGTAGTTGTGTGGGTTTATTTCTGGGCTGTCTGTTCTGTGCCACTGATCTATATGCTTGTTTTTGTGCCAACACCACATTGTTGTTTTTTTCTTTAAGATAATCATGACTGAGTGAGATGTGGAGATAGTCTTCAGTCTCCATGATTTATTATTTTTTTAAACTTTTATTTATTTTATTTATTTTTTTGGTTGAGCTGGGTCTTCGTTGCTGGGTGCAGTCTTTCTCTAGTTGTGGCGAGCAGGAGCTACTCTTCCTTGTGGTGCATGGGCTTCTCATTGCAGGGGCTTCTCTTGTTGCAGATCATAGGCTCTAGGCATATGGGTTTCAATAGTTGTGGAGCAAGGGCTTAGTTGCTCCGCAGCATGTGGGATCTTTCCAGACTAGGGATCAAACTCATGCCTCATTGGCAGGCAGATTGTCATCCACTGTACCACCAGGGAAGTCCCAGATAGTTTTGATTACTGTATCTTGTAGTACTCCCACTACAGTTTGGAGTCTGGAAGTGTTATACCTCCTGCTTTGTTCTTTTCCATCAGGATTGGCTTGGCAATTTTGGGTCTGTTGTGGTTCCATATAAATTTTAGGATTATTTGTCCTAGTTCTGTGAAAAATGTCATGGGTAATTTGATAAGGATTGCATTAAGAGTAAATTAAGTATAAATTGCTTTGGGTGACTTTTGAACAATATTAATTCTTCCAACCTAAGGTCATGGATCTTCCCATTTCTTTATCAGTGTTTTATAGTCCTCAGTGTATCTTAGGTTTGTTCCTAGTTATTTTGGTGTTTTGACTCAAATTTAAATAGGATTTTTAAAATTTCTTCTTGTTCGTATTTGTTAGTATGAAGAAATGCAACAAATTTCTGTATATTGTGTCCTGTTACCTTGATGAATTCATTATTAGTCCTAATAGTTTTTTGTTGTGAGTGGCTTTTATTATGTTGGAATATGTTCCTGCTATACTCACTTTGGTGAGAGTTTTTTTTTTTAAATCATGAATGGATGTTCAGTTTTGTCAAATGCTTTTTCTATGTCTATTGAGATGATCTTGTGGCTTTTTGCCTTTCCTTTTTTAATCTGGTGTGTCACACTGATTTGTGTATGTTGAATAATCCTAGCAACCCTGGAATAAATCAAGCTTGATCATGGTATGTGATTCTTTATGTATTTTTTGATTCATTTTGCTAATATGTTGTTGAGGATTGCTGCATTGATATTCATCAAAGATACTGGCCTGTAATTTCCTTTCTTTGTAGTATCACTGTCTGGTTTTGGTATCAGGGTGATGGTGGCCTCATAGAATGAATTTGGGAGTGTTCCTTCTTCAGTTTTTGGAATAGCTTGAGAAAGACAGGTGCAAGTTCTTCTTTGTGTGTTTGATAGAACTCCCCAGTGAAGCCGTTAGTACTGGACTTTTCTTTGCCAGGAGTCTTTGTTTGTTTGTTTGTTTTTGTTTTAATTACAAATTTTACTTCACTTCTAGTGATTAGTGTGTTCAAATTATCTGCTTCTTATTTAAGTTTTAGCTGGCTGTAAGTGTAAGGTAAGAGAGTTAGAGAAGGTGAGGTTCAGAAAAAGAACAAGACTGGCACTTGACAGGAACAGATCACATTTAATGAGGTGAGAAGGGGCAGCAGTCAGATTAGCGAGCTGCTGCGCTTATCCAAGAAAAGAGTAAGTATATATAGGCATGCGTGTGGAAAGTTAATGTCTTAAGGGGGCCTGTTCTTCTCCAAGGTTGTTCGGAGTAGTTGTCTCTAAATGGCTGGATCAAGGAATTTTGGAGAGAGACCAGAGGCTGGACCAGCTGGAAGCTGGGTGTAATCAACCTTAATGTCCATTTTTTTCTTCGGGTGAGTGAGTTCTTTGTTTTGCATAGAATGGTGGGGAGAACCTGGAGGGGAGTTTTAACTCCAGGCTATTTTGATCCATGTAACTTTCCTTCGTTCTAGAACTTAAGGAATATATACAAAAAGAGAAAGAGAGGTGGGCGCCGTCAATGTTCAGGGCTTCTTCATGCTGATAAATGAGGGTCAGGGATTTGTGGTCTGGGAGGAAGGAAGTCTAAGGCCCGTAGTGTTGATTTTCTATTCCAGCTGTCAGAGTCTCAAGCAAAAGAACAGTCTTGACTTGGTCTCGGGAAATGGCTCAGATTCGGTCTTGGGGGAATCTCTGGAAAAGATCAAACAAACAAGGCCCAAAGGTGAGTAGGAGGATGATAAAAATGAATGGTCTGGGAAGGGGTAAAAGTTATAAAAGGTTTCCTGTAGCCACAGGGCGGAGATGTAATCTTCAATGTGTTCGAGCGTGGATCCTTGAGGACTCGAGACCCAGATATCTGCTAGTTGTTTCAGGAATAATTGTAGCCGTGAAACTGACAGGTTCATCCATCACCAGTTGGGGCTGGTGAGAGCTTTAGAGTTGTAGGGAAGTGTGAGAAACTTGATAAGTATTAGTCTGGAAAGCATTTTCATCATTGGGCTGTATAACCTCTTTTAACTGGATGATATGTACCCAAGGGGTGATTTTTTAAAAAATTTTGCAGCGGTAGGGGTCAGCAGAATTACCGTGTAGGGTCTTTGCCATTTGGGGGTTAGATCTGAGTGGGACTGAACTGTCATATAGACTTTGTCTCCTATTTGAAGGGATGGGTATGGAAGACTGGGGTGTGGTCGAGGGAGTAAGTTATCCATATGTTGTCAAAGGGCATCTCGTATCTGGGCAAGTAAAGGAAAAGGAAGGTGGGAAGGCAGTTTGGGACTGTCCTGGGAGGGGGGAATATCTAAAGGTATTATGGGTCTCCCATACATGGCCTCAAATGAACTGATATTTAAGGGTTTTTTTGGTAAGGCCTGGACCTTTAAGAGGGCTAAAGGGAGGAGTTTAGTTCAGTCTTGATGAAGTTTGATCGCTAATTTGGTCAGAGTTTCTTTTAGGACTTGGTTGGCTCTCTCAACCTTTTCGGAAGACTGGGGATAAGGAATGTGAAACCTCTAAGGAACTGGAAGGGCTTATGCAATATTTTGGGTGATTTGGGATGTGAACTCTGGCCCATTGTCAGACTGGAGGAAGGAAGGCATTCCAAACCTTGGGAGGATTTCAGTAAGAATAAGCTGAGCCACAGTAGGGGTTCCTTTGTTAGTAGTCAGGAAAGCTTCAATCTGTCTAGAAAATGCATCTACAAAGACTAGGAGAAATTTCACCCTTTTTACAGGTGGCATGCGGATGAAATCTACCTGCCAGTTTTGTATGGGAAGATGTGTGCAAATGTTAGAATTTGTCCACTGACAAATGGAACAAGTTTGGGTCAGATTATTTAAATAAGTCACATTGTCTTTAGTCAGTTTCAATAAAGTTCTGAAGGAAAGCCTTAAGTACTTTTGCAGACAGGTGGAAAAGGGAATGTAAATATGAAAGTAATGTGTTGATGTTAGGCTCCTCAATTTGGGCTATAGTAAAGACAGGACTAACAGAGGCTGGCCTGTCATTTTGTGTCATGATCTGTTATATTGATATAAAAGTAGATAGGACTATGTCACTGATGTCTCTCCAGCAATGTATTACCACAGCTTGTTTTGGGAGCTGAGCTGCATGGATGAGATCAGAAATAAAAGAAGCATTGAGAATAGGTGTGTCCTGAGTGAGGAATCTCTTCTCTCTTTAGATTATGTTAGAATGTAATATGTTATAGACATATTTGGAGTCAGTGTAAATGTTTATCTTTTGGTCTTTGGCTAGGGTCAAAGCTTGTGTAAGAGCTATCAGTTTAGCCTGTTGTGAGGATGTGTGAGCTGGGAGTGTGGCTGACTTGATGAGGCGAGGGGGGATAACTTTGTCGGGCTGTCCCTGAACTATAGTGTATTCAGCCCCAAATGGGGCTTGTTTTGGGGCATTGTTATCTATGAACCAGGATGGGACTTTGGGGTCAGTAAGGGGCTGATCAGTTATGTTTAAAGGGTTTAAGTATCATGTCTAAGGTCTGAACACAGTCATGAAATAGGTGTTTTGTTTTTGGATCTGGTGTAGGGAGTAAGCTAGCAGGATTAAGAGGTTTACAAGGCATAAAAGAAAGGGATGGGTCGAGGAGGTGTGTGTGGAGGATTTGTAGTTGAGCAAGGGGCAGAGAAAGGAAAGCCCAAAGAGAGAGTAAATCTTTGAAGGAATGAGATGAGCATACATTTAGAGGAGCATTTTGGGTTAGTTTTTGGGCTTCAGGTATTAAGAGGGTGGTTGCAGCTATGTAGGAGTGGGTCTGTTGTAGAAGATGTGAGTAATAAGCTGGCGGGGTTAAGGGGAGAGCAGGGGGAGAATGAGAGCCGAGGGTTGAGGAGAAAGGCATGTAGGACCTGTACCCTGGAAGGGGAAAGGGAGAGGAAAGCCTGATGTGATAGTAAGTCTCAGAAGGTGTGTGGAGAACAGACTGTTAAGGGGCATGTCTAGAGAGTTTATTTGCTTCGGGTACAAGGGCTGCGATAGCAGCCACGGCCTGTATGTAGGGAGGCCATCCCTTGGTCACCATGTTGAGCTGTTTTGACAGATAGGCTAGGGGAGCCCAGGTGTCTCCGGCCCACTGACATAGAATTCCCAGGGCCTGTCCTTGGTTGGAACAGGCAAAGAGAAAGAATGATCTGGTGTGATCTGGCAAGTGGAGAGTTGGCACTCGGAGGAGGCTCTGGGTGAGCTGGCAAATGGGATTAGCTAGCGAGGAAGGGTTAAAGAGGGGCTCATCCAGACATCTTTTAGTTGCTTCATAGAGCGGCTTTGCAATGAGGGAGAAGTTAGGGATCCAGATACAGAAAAAGTTTAGGAGGCCGAGTATAGACAGGAGTTCTCTTTTTGTTTTTGGAAGTGTACGGTTAATTAAGGCCTGGATTCTATCTGGGGGAATAGTTTTTTGTTGGTGGGATATGGAGAGCCCCAGGTAGGTGAAGTTTGTCTGTACTACTTGGGCATTGGATCGGGACACCTGATAACCCCAGGATCTCAGGGCCCCAAGGAATTTGACAGTATGTTGGAGGCAGAGTTTTTGGGTTGGGCTACAAAGGAGGAGGTCATCTATGTGTTGGAGGAGATGACTTGGGGATAGGTCAAGTGTCTGTAGGTCCTTTTGTAAAGCCTGTCCAAAAAAGTGGGGGCTGTCTCTGAAGCCCTGGGAGAGAACTGTCCATGTTAGTTGTTGGGAAACATGAGTTTCAGGGTTTTGCCAGGTGAAAGTGAAAAGGGGTTGGGAAAGGGGGTGGAGGGGGATGGTGAAAAAGGTGTCTTTGAGATCTAATACCGTGAAGTGGGTTGCAGTTGGGGGTATGGCAGACAGAAGGGTGTAAGGGTTAGGGACTACTGGGAATGTCGGCGTGATGGCCTCATTGATTTTTTGCAGATCCTGGACCAGTCCCCAAGAGTTTGGTCTCTTCTTTACTGCCAGAATAGGGGTGTTGTGTGGTAAATGAGTAGGAATTAAGATAGAGGCCTGAAGAAGATGGTCTATGATAGGCTTAACTCCCTTGTGGGCCTCCGGGGTGAGAGAGTACTGTTGTTGGGTGATTATAGTCAAGGGGTCCTTTAGGGTAATGTGGACTGGGGAATGATGTTTGGCTATGGATGGGTGATCAGTGTCTCTGACTTGGGGGTCTAAGGCAGGTAGATCTAAGGGAAGGTCAGGGGTGAGGGATAGGGATGGTCTAGGTGCCATCTGCATGTAGAATATAGAGACTGTATCGAGGGGGGATATGGTAATAAAGACTCCGAATTTGGATAACAAATCTCTCCCTGGGAGTGCCATCGGGCACTGAGGCATTATGAAGAATGAGTGTATGAGGGTCAATTTTCTAAACTGACAGAGTAATGGAGGGCTGATTTTTTGCCTTAAGGGAACTCCAGAGACCCCCTTGATTGTGAGTTCTGAGTCTTGAGTTGGGCCAGAGTAGGAAGTTAAGAGACAGAAAGCGGCTCCAGTATCTACTATAAAGTAGGTCTTTTTTCTGGGCACTACCCCATCTACCCTAAGTTCTGAGCTCATGTCTGGGACACGGGCTGGGGGGCTGGAACCCGGGCCCCATCATTGGAACAACGCTCATAGGGTTGGGCTGGAGTTTTGGGGAGAAGTGAAGATCTCCCCAGGGGTGCCAGGATGTCCCTGTGGACATTCCACTCTCCAGGTCTAGGAGGTGGGGACCTCCCCAGGGGTGTCAGGGCGTCCCTGAGGAGTCCACCCTCCAGTGTCCCCACTGACCAAAGGTTGGGCATGCTTTTGTGGGGGGCCGCGGGTTTGGGCATGTCTTTGTCCTGCCCTGACTGGTTGCATCAGAAGCATGGTCCAGGGGGTGGGTCTTAAGTTTCAGTCTGGGATGACTTGGGCCGGGCAGATCTTAATTGTTGCCACCAAAAAGGCATATTTAGCTTTTCTCTCATAGTCTTTTTCTCTCTTAGCCTCTTTCTCTCTATTATTGAACATCTTGAAGGCTATTTCTAGAAGGTCTCTTTGGAGGAGTCTCAGGGCCCTTTTCTAGCTGGCGTAGTTTTCGGCAGATATCGGGGGCTGACTGGCTTATGAACTGGACATGTAGGTACAGAAGTCTGGGAGGGGTGGAAATATCTAGATTAGTGTATTTTTGGACTGCCTCAGTAAGCCGTGAAAGAAAAAGGGCAGGATTTTTATCTTTTTTTTGAGTCATTTTTCTAATCTTTTTGTAGTTAACATGAATGTAAGAGCTTTTCAGCATTTCTTTTAGTAAACAGGTGATCATATGATGCAGGTACTGTATGTTGGCATCGCTTGCTTGACATGTCCACCGTGGCTCAGTTATCGGGACTGCATCATCAGCCACCGGATTAGTCTTATCTTGGTTATGGAGCTGATCAGCATGAGTCCAGGCTGCCTGTCATATCCGTTTCTTTTCATCACAGGTTAAAGTGGCATTTAGGATGTGATAAAGATCACTCTAGGTTAAATGATATGTTTGTGTAAGGCAGAGGAATTTTTTTTGTATCTAGTAGGATTTTTTGAAAAGGATCTCAATTTTTCTTCAATTTGGCTCATATCAGAAATTGAGAAAGGCACATGAACCCACGTAGGGCCCTCTGGTCCCACTACCTCTCTGAGAGGAAATGTGTTTGTTTCAGGTCCTGGCCGATGGAGGTGGGGTGGAAATCTCTTTTGGGGTTTTGGAGTCATCGCTTTCTGTTCTGGGGGAGGAAGGGCTAGAGGATGTGGTCTCGTCTCTGGAAGCTTTTTTTCCGGGGTGGTAGGGAGAAGGCTCATCTCTCTGGTCAAAATCGGGGGCTAAGGGTTTAGGGGGCCTTTTAGGGGCTTTAGATTTGGATTCTTTTGTAATGGAGGGGGAGAGAGAGCAGTGGAGGATTTGATAGGTAGAACAGTCTTTGTAGAGAGAAGGACAGCTTTTAAGGTCTTGGAAGGCTTGAATGTAGGGGACCTTCGACCATTTGCCATTCTGTTTGAGGAAGTTAGTGAGATCTGATAAAATATTGAAATTCAAAGTCCTGAACTCAGACCAGCCGTTTTGGTTGTCTAATTGGTATTGAGGCCAGATCTGTATACAGAGTTGTTTTAAGCAGTTAACTTTGAGTTCAGTGAGTGAGAGTGGTCTGAGATTTTTGAGAACACATGCCAGAGAGGAATCCTTTGGGACAGATTGGCCAGACCCCATAATTGAAAGGCAAGCAGAGGCTCCTGTTGGGAGCTCGAGTCATCATCACCCGTAGTCGCAATAGGAGTTATGAGAAGAGAGCTCTGTGTTGAGGTGGAGCATCCCCCACCGTCACCTACAGAGTGGCCCTAGGCTGGGGGTCCCTGGGACCGGAAAGGACTGGGTTCTAGGGCGCCTCTAGAACACTGTCCAGATCTTACCTTAATCTAGGGGCCAGCTCGAGTGGAATGTTGCATGTAGAGTGGTCGAATGGCAAAAGGCCTCTGTCCTGGAGTTGGTTGGTCTCGTGGAAAAGAAAAGAGGAAGAGAGAGAGAGAGGCCAATATTCTTCAGATTACATGGAAAACCAATAAAGCCCTTACACAGGACTTGTACCGCTCACAAAGGCACAGGGCATCCACTCGAGGAGGTCTTGAAAGCCGGGGTGGGAAAGTGAGCTCAGCAGGCTTCCACGTTCCAAAGAGCTGGCCGTGGAGAACGAGACGGAACCTCAGCCTACCAGGTTTCGGCACCAAAAATGTAAGGTAAGGGAGTTAGAGAAGGCGAGGTTCAGAGAAAGAACAAGACCGGCACTTTATAGGAACAGATCACCTTTAATGAGGTAAGAAGGGGCGGCAGTCAGATTAGCGAGCTGCTGCGCTTATCCAAGAAAAGTATATATAGGCATGTGTGTGGAAAGTTATTGTCTTGAGGGGGCCTGTTCTTCTCCAAGGTTGTTTGGAGTAGTTATCTCTTAAACAGCGGGGGCAAGGAATTTTGGAGATAGACCAGAGGCTGGACCAGCTGGGAGCTGGGCGTAATCAACCTTAATGTCTATTTTTTTTCTTCGGGCGAGTGAGTTCTTCGTTTTGCATAGAATGGTGGGGAGGACCTGGAGGGGAGTTTTAACTCCAGGCTATTTTGAGCCATGTAACTTTCCTTCAGTAAGTTTCTAGAAACTAGTCCATTTCTTCTATGTTGTCCAATTTGTTGGCTTATAACTGTTAATAGTATTTTTGTGATTCTTTTGTTTCTGTAGTATCAGTTGTTTGTTTTCCTCTCATTTCTTTTTTTAATGGAGTATAGTTGATTTACAATGTGTTAGTTTCTGAAATCCCTGTTTTGCATAGTTTGGCATGCTTTATATTATTCTATATAGCTCAAATGTTGCTTTTTTATTTCCATTTGTCTTCCTGTCTGCTTTTCTGATTGGGTGATTTCCATTACTCTACCTTCCAGATCATTTATTTGCTTTTCTGTGTCATTTATTCTATTCATAGTTTCTAGACTGGTTTTTATCTTGGCAGTTGAATGGTCTGTTTTTGATTGGTTCGTCTTTGTAGTTTTTAGTTCCTTGTTAGGGTGATCTGTACTTCTTTTCATAAACTTTCTTAAATCAGTGAGCATTTTAAAAATTTTATTCACTTTATTTTCTGTTGCTCTGAGTCTTTGTTGCTACACACTGGCTTTCTCTAGTTGTGGTCTGTGGGCTTCTCATTGCGTTGGCCAGCCAGAGAGGACTGGCTCTAGTTACACAGGCTTCAGTAGTTGCAGCTCACAGACTCAGTAGCTGTGGCTCACTGGCTTAGTTGCTCTGCAACATGTGGGATCTTCCTGGACCAGGGGAACTCATGTCCCCTGCACTGGGAGGCAGATTCTTACCAACGGTACCACCCAGGAAGTCCACCACCTTTCCCCCCAAGTTTATTGAATTTGCATTAGTATTTTTATCATCAAGTAGGTATTTCCCTGAGGGGGAACTTTATCCTGGAAGCCAGTGCTCCAGGCCTGCCCAGTCTTTCTCTTTGTCCTTTTAATTTCAAGGAGCTGTATTACCACCTTTTTGAACTCGGGGTCTGGTAGACTGAGCTCTGTTTCATTATTTGTTCTTTCAGGGAATTTTTCTTGTTCTTTTAATTGAGAGTACTCTGCCTTTTCATTTTACTTATATTTCAATTACCTTTCATTTCTCTGTCTCTATGAATTTAGGAGAAACAACAGTTAGCTACTGTGGTCTTGAAGGGGTGTTTATGTGGAAGCATCCCCATGTAGGCTGTATGTCCAGCGGTTTTGGTGTGAGGGCTGGTTTCAGTATGGACACTAGCCTCATCTCTCCTCATCTTTCCTTCCGCTGGCTGTTATCCCCTAGGTGGCAAGGGAAGGAGTGGTTAGCACCTAAGAGCCTGTGCAGGGTGTGAGGTGAGGCTTCCCCTCTGCTCCACGACAGTGGCTGCCCTGGCAGGGGTGGAGTTTGCCCCCCAGATGTGGGATTAGAAGCCCTCAGGCCCGGGTCCAGGCAGGCTCCGTTGTCCTGAGTGCGCGCCGAGGTGAGGTGAGTGCGAAGCAAGTGAGGCCTGTGCGCTGCCTGGGTTGGCGGCTGTGGTTTGCCCAGAAGCAGCCCAAGGTCATGTCCCTTCTGTGTTGCGTTCCTCCCAGGTCTAGTGCGAGGCTGTGGTGTGGAGTAGGCCGGGGGTTAGGGCGTCGTGACTGCAGGAGCTGAGGCGGTTGCGCTGCCCCAGGTCTGGGCCGTCGCTGCGGCAGTCTGCTCGCGGGACCTGTCCGCCCCAGCTCCAGCGTGAGGCTGCGATGCGGAGTGGCCGGAGCCGGGCGGCGGGAGGGCTGCTCGCAAGAGCGAGAGCGCCGACACGGCCACTGGCCGTCCCGCCCGGACCACACTATGCAGAAGCGTGGCTAAAACGCGTCCTCTCCAGGGCCTGGCTGCCCAAGATTCGGTGCTCAGCCCCTGTGGCACTGCCCTGTGCATGCGGTGACGGTGTCCTCCCAGGCTCCACCCAGATCACAACCTACCTACCCCAGTCTGTCTCTGCGTAGCCTGACCCGGTCTTTGCCCAGATCGTGCGCCAGGCTGTGGTGTGGAGTGAGGCTGGACTGGGGTGTTAGCCCCTTCGTATTCAGACGCATAGCAAGGCGGCAGACGCCAGTGCATGGCTCTCCCCATCCTGATTGTTGGCAAGCCAGCGTGTGTGCACTTCTTCTAGAGTCTAGGCTTTGGCAGCCCTTCTATCTCAGTGGACTTCCCAGCAGGCAAGGGGGCTTGACCCCTCTGCACAGGACACCACGGTTGGGATGCCCAGGCTGTGGCATGTCCTGCTGGCTTCCCAAGATAAGGATCTCTCTGTGTGGACCTTCCCTTCATCATAGATCCCTCCCAGGGGTGTAGCTCTGACCTGGTAACTTTTTTTTCCCCCCATCTTATCCAGTTACATGGAGGTCTTTCTTGCAGTTTTCATTGTTTAGGAGTTATTCTGCCAGTTTCTAGCTAGTTTTTTATGAGAATTGTTCCACATGTTTTTGAAGTGTTGTGGAGGAAGGTGAGCTCCTCCTACTCTACCATCTTGATTCTCTTGTCCTACTGGGTCATGAGATATATTTATGCTGGGCTTAGAATAAGCATATATTAACATATATATGGAATCTAGAAAGATGGTACAAATTAACCTATTTGCAGGGCAACCATGGAGACACAGACGTAGAGAACAGATTTATGGACGTAGGGTGGGATGTATGGAGAGAGTAACATGGAAACATACATATTATCTTATGTAAAATAGATGGCCAGTGGAAATTTGCTGTGTGACTTGCAACTCAAACCAGGGCTCTGTAACAACCTAAAGAAGTGGGATAGTGGGGGAGATTTAAGAGGGAGGGGACATAGGTACACCTATGGCTGATTTAGGTTGGTATTCGGCAGAAACCAACACAATATTGTATAGCAATTATCCTTCAACTAAAAATAAATTTTATATATATGGACATATATATATAAAACCTAAGCTAGCTCTTTTTTATGAAAGTGTTAAATCAAGGGACTTCTAAAGTTTCATTTCACTGAACACTCAATCAGCACTATAGCCTTTCAGTTACCAATTATTAAGCACCTTCTATGTGTTTGGCCTACTCAGGGCCAGAAAATATGATGAGATGGATACCATTTCAGCCTCAAAAAACTAGGGTCCTAAAGGTAAGATAGGCAATTAAATTGTTAACAGTAAATATGTTACAGATATCATAAGAAGAATACAGCATAATAGAAGAACTCAAAATTCTAGGTGGGGGATGCAAGGTTATGAAAGACTGGACTCTGAAAAACGAGAAGTTGTCCAGGAAGGGCAACAGGGACTTAGTAATAGGGAAGAGCATGTACACAGGTTTAGAGGCCATGGAAGAATGGAAGGTTTGTGCAATATTTAAGAACACTGTGAGAAAGGGAATAAACTTCATCGTTTTTTCTGTCTTTTAGGGTAATCTGTCTCAATACTACTTACTGATTTTCAAACTTCCTTAGAAATTGATTATTCATTATTATGGATAAATGTCAAAATAAAAGTTAAAGTATTTTTATGGAATAATCAATATTCATTAGTTATATATAATAGCTAATACAGATTATTACTGCAAATTTTATTAATATTTTTGAAATCCTTTTCAGGTAATTTTAGATACATGTTACAAGTGTTCTCTAGACTTGTTGCCAGCGGGGAGGGAATGGAATGGGAGGTTGGGGTTAGCAGATACCAACTATTATATAGAGAATGGATAAACAACAAGGTCCTACTATAGCACAGGGAACTATATTCAATATCCTGTGATAAACTGTAATGGAAAAGAACATTTCTTTTAAAAATGTGTATATATACATATATATGTATGTATAACTGAATCACCTTCGCTGTACAGCAGAAATTAACACAACATTGTAAATCAACTCTACCTCAATTAAGAAATTAGAAGTGTTGTTCCCTAACCCTTCCAAGATTGCCTGACTATTCCGATTGTTCCTTAGTTCACTCTCATGAGGTTCTGGGGAATACTTGTACATATTAAGCATTTTTGCTTACCCCAATTCCACAATAACAGTCATGAAAAATTAATAATCTATTAATAAATATGTATTAAATAATGCCTCATTTCTGATATGCTCCAAATATGACAATTGAGGAAATTAATTTCTAAAATTTAATAAACTCAAGATAACATGTCACTGATGACTCATCCTCTTATTATTTCTGGACTTCTGGATATGGAAGAGGCAAATGAAAAGAGAATAGATATGGAGAGTGAAAATTGTAGTTTTTTTTTTTTCCTGTGAGAAATTGAGACAATACCTAGTGTAGGTTTCATCTTATATATAAAGAAACTTGAGGCCCAGAGAAATAGGATGTCTTAACTCCAAGTTAGAAACAAATTGTCATAGAAATCAGATGCCTACTCCAAGTCTACTACTTTTTCTCATGACAAAGATCTTTGGCACGCATAAAAATTTTTTTGATCTTTAAAAGTTAGCAGGTCATTGCTTAACATTTATTAATTCAGTCAATTAGCCAGTATTTATAGAGGCCCTATAATATTTTAGGACTGTTCTATGTGCCAGGGATACAGCACTGAATAGACAAAAATTTTTGCCTCTAGTAATCCGGAGATGATCAGACCACCCATATCAGCTTTACCCTGAGATATTCAGAGATGTAAGTACATTTGACCTTTAGGGGTATGTGTGTACATGTCTGTGTGTGAGTGTGTGTGTGTAAGTAAGAAAGGGAGATGTTTCATTTAAAGTCGGTTTTATTGAGATATAACTGCCATGCAGTAAAATTCAGTTTTAAAGTATACAGTTTGATGAGTGACAAACATACACAGTCACTTAACTACCAACAAAATCAAGGTATAGAATATTTCCATCACCCCCTAAAGTTTTCTCATGCCTATTTTTATTCAGTCTCTCACCCCACCCACAGCCCCTGGTAACCACACTAATCTGATTCCTGTTCCTGTATAAGTAGAATCATCACACAGTATGCGGCCTTTTGCATTGAGCATCCTTCATTTAGCATAATGCTTTGAAACTCATCCATGATATTGCATGTATCTGTAGTTTGTTCATATCCATTTGTCTTTAGTAATTGAGCTTCAGTTTTCATAGCCTTTTAGCACAGGGACTAGGTGAAAAAGTTTTGCAATCAACCAACATGGAAAGTCTCATGGGAGATTTAAAGGGATACCCATCACAGGTTGAGGAGCTAAATTTAAGTTTGTATCTTGTATGCACTGGACCTGTACACTTGGTAAAGGGTGGTGGTGAAGGAATGAAACCCTCAGAAAATTATAACTTTATATTGATATCAAACTAGTAGTACCCCTGGATGTGGTAAAAATAAACTTTTTTTATTTACGGATAGTTGATTTACAATGTGTCAACCTCTGCTGTACAGCAAATGGACTCAGTTATAAACTTTATGCATTTTTAAAAATACTAATCTTTTTGCCAGTTTATACATTCTTTTTAATATTCTTTTCCATTATGGTTTATCCCAGGAGATTGGATATAATTCCCTGTGCTATACAGTAGGACCTTGTTTTTTAGACTCAGAATTTTAAATAACTGAGTTAACTGTAATTTTATATCAGACAGGGACAATGTTATTTCATTGTATTTTGTCTTCCACTGTTGCTTCTGGGAAATATGTTCTCTGCCATTACTTAAAAAGAAATCAATCTTTTATAAGATAATCTTTTTACCTTCAGTATTCTGCTATCTCACTATGATCTATATATGTGTTTATTTTATTTTACATGAGATTCATTTCACTTCTTGAATTAGTGGCTTGGTGTTATGAAAAATTCCAATTATCTCCTTAAACACTGCTTTCATCCCTTCTTATTTATCCTCCTGGGACTCCGGTTAGAATTAAGTAAAATAGTATGTCTAGATCTGTCTCTCTGTCTTTTATCTTTTTACTACACTTTTTTTTTGTCTTCCAGTCTATTTCATCTGCTGATATGTTCTTAAAACTACCCATTAAAAAAAAACCCTATCCATTGAATTTTAAACTTTCATTTATTACAACTTTAGATTTCTAGAAGCTCTGTTTGTTCTTTACTCAAATATACTTGCTCATTCTTCATGATTTTTGTTCCCTCCACTTATTTTCAAACACTTATCTCCTTAGACACCTAGTAATTTCATATTTTGTGTTTGATAATTCCATTATCTGACATCACTGCATGCCTGCTTCAGCTACTGGAGCTATTTCTGCTTATTTCTGCTGGTTCTCACTCTGGTATCTTGTTTCCCTGTATGTTGAACTTTTTTCTTTTTAATGGTAAGTTGCTTACTTTCCTTGGAATTCTATATTTGGAAATAACTTGAAGTCTAGGATGAAGATGGGTTATTCTAGAGATAATTTATTTTTACCACATTACAGGGGTACTACCAGTTTGATATCAATATAAAGTTAAAATTCTCTGAGGGTTTCATTCCTTTACCAAGTGTCCAGGTCCAGTGCATACAAGATACAAACTTAAATGAGGGTTAGAAATGGTTCCGAATCCTTGGTAGTGATTCCTATCCCCTCCACTTCTTGCCCTACTTCCAGGCTCAGGGCTAGTGTTTCAGGCAGTTTTTATTGTAGTCCCTGAGTGAAAAGACCCTGATGCTGGGAAAGATTGAAGGAGGAAGAAGGGGATGACAGAGGATGAGATGGTTGGATGGCATCACTGACTCAATAGGCATGAGTTTGAGTAAACTCCGGGAGTTGGTGATGGACAGGGAAGCCTGGCGTGCTGCAGTCCATGGGGTCTCGCAGAGTCAGACATGACTGAGTGACTGAACTGAACTTAGGAAGTGGGTCATAGAGGATCTTGCTGTGATTTATGTCACAGAGTGTTCTATGTTTTCCTCTAAGAGTTTTATAGATTCTGGTCTTACATTTAGGTCTTTAATCCATTTTGAGTTTATCTTTGTGTATGGTGTTAGGGAGAATTCTAATTTTATTCTTTACATGTAGCTGTCCAGTTTTCCCAGCAGCACTTACTGAAGAGACTCTCTTTGCCCCGTTGTATATTCTTGCTTCCTTTGTCAAAAATAAGGTACCCATAGGTGTGTGAATTTATTTCTGGGCTTTCTATCTTGTTCCATTGGTCTATATTTCTGTTTTTGTGGCTTAGGCTTTATTTATTTATTGTGATTGAATTCTAAAACTCCTTTATTTGGCCCATGAGAAGGATTTAAAAACTCTGTCGCATGGACAATTTGCAAGAATAGGAGGCCTAGTGATTATGATTGCAATTATCAGAAACAGCTTAACATGGCATATAAACAAATGAACATAAAAAACTAGTTTGTGAACTAGGTCTTAGAAAATGCTTTGAAAGCCACTGGTTCAGATAAAATAGGAAGTTCAAATGAGGATCTCTACATCAAGGAAGTTTATGTTTCTATTTTGAGGCACAGTAGGCATCTGTAATTACCTCAAAAGAGGAAAAGAGTTTCCCAGTTAGGGAAATCATAGGCAGAGGATTAAATACTATCCACAGAGCTATGAAGAAACTGCCTCAGTATATCCTTCAGGCAGCCACCAGTACAGTCAAGTACCTATATACTTTGATCTAATATCAAGGAATTTTGAATTTAGAACTTATTACATGTATATAGGCCATCAAAGCTGGAAGTTCATGTAATCTCTACTTCAAGTAGTAGTATTTAAAAGAAATCCAAGCTGTATAATATTTTCATAATAGGTTGTCACATTAAATCAAATTTTAATCACTTCATTGAATCTACTCTGCCAAGGTCACAAAGGACCTCCATCTTTGAACCTCAAGTTTCATCTCACTAAACACAGCTGTATTGCCTTCTTCCTTCTTGAGACAATTTCTCCACATGACTTTCGGAACACTCTCTTCTGATTTTCTATGACCAACTGGCTACTTCCGCTCAGTCTTCTTTACTGACTTCTCTCCATTTCCTAGACCTCAAAATGCTGATGTACCCTAGCCTTGGCCATCTTTTCTAACTATGTTAATTCCCTAAGTGATCTTACTAAATTTCATTGCTTTATAGTTTTCCTAATTTTTCTCAAGTCTTTCTAGATGTGATATCTCCCCCTAAGTCCACAGACCCATGGTAGCTCAGTCAACATAACTTATTTTTAGCAAGAATTTCAAATTGTGCATGGCCACAATTCTTAATCTTTTCCATACTAAAACTAACGCTGAATTTCCATAACAGTAAATGGCACCACCAGTACCAAAATACCCCAGAGGGCCAATTTTCTTTAATATTCCATATGTAAGACCATCATCAAATCATGTCAAATTTTATCTTTAAAGTATGAATCAAATCCAACCAATTTATGTTAACTCCAGCACTATCACCCTAATTCACACTATCACTTTTTTAAAAATTAATTTAATTGGAGGATAATTACTTTACAGCATTATGGTGGTTTTTGCCATACATTGACATGAATCAGCCACAGGTGCACATGTCCCCCCCATCCTGAACACCCCTCCCACCTCCCTCCCCACCCTATCCCTCTGGGTTGTTCCAGAGCACTGGCTTTGAGTGTCCTGCTTCTTGCATCAAACTTGCACTGGCCATCTATTTTACATATGGTAATGTACATGTTTTAATGCTATTCTCTCAAATCATCTCACCCTCGCATTCTCCCACATAGTCCAAAAGTCTGTTCTTTACATCTGTGTTTCTTTTGCTATCTTGCATCATCATTACTGTCATTCCAAATTCCATATATATGCATTAATATACTGTATTAGTGTTTCTCTTTCTGACATATTTTACTCTGTATAATAGGCTTTCGTTTCACCCACCTCATTAGAACTGACTCATATGCTTTCCTTTTTTTTTTTTATAGCTGAGTAATATTCGACTGCTGATGGACATCTATGTTGCTTCCACGTCCTGGCTATTGTAAACAGTGCTCCAATGAACACTGGGGTACATGTGTCTCTTTCAGTTCTGCCCATATTTCTGCAATGGCCTTCTAACTGGGATCCCTTCTTATACCCATGCAACAACCAGACTTATCTTTTTTAAAAATTTCATTTGGATCTCCACTCAAAACCCTCTCTGGGTTTCTCATTATCCCCTTCTTTTTAAATTTTTTATTGGAGTATAGTTCATTTACTGTGTTATGTTTAAGGTCTACAGCAAAGTGAATCAGTTATACATACACATTTATCCCCTTTTTAAAGATTCTTTTCCCCTACAGATCATTACAGAGTATTGAGTAGAGTTCCCTGTGCTATACAATAGGTTGTCATTAGTCATCTATTTTATATAGTGTTTGTATTTTAATCCCAAACTTCTAATTTAGCCACTCCTCTTATCCTCTGTAAGCATAAATTTGTTTTCTACACCTGTAACTATTTGTTTTTTAAATTTCATTTATTTATTCATGGCTGCACTGAGTCTTCATTGCTGTGTGGGCTTTCTCTAGTTGTGGCAAGTGGGGGCTACTCTTCATTGTGGTGCGTGGGCTTCTCTTTGCAATGGCTTCTCATTGCAGGGCACAGGCTCTAGGCATGGGAAGTTCAGTAGTTGAAGCTTGTAGGACAGTAGTTGCAGCACACAGGCTTAATTGTTCCATGGCATGTGGGATCTTTCCAGACCACAGGTGGAACCTGTGTCCCCTGCACTGGCAGGTAAATTTTTAACCACTGGACCACCAAAGAAGTCCCTCTATTTCTGTTTTGTAGATAAGTTCACTTCTACCTTTTTTTTTCTTTAAGATTCTACATATAAGCAATATGATATGATATCTGTCTGACTTACTTCACTCAGCATGACAGTCTCTAGGTCTATCCATGTTGCTGCAAATGGCTCCCTATAGGCAAAGACTTTGTACTGTGTACCCAGAGCCTAGAAGAGGATCTGACACTTAATAGATTAATACGTATCTGCTGAGTAAATAGGTGAATCACAGAGTATGTTTTTCCAAGTATTTTTTTAAACTTTGGTATCAGATATTATAACCTGGAAAAACAAAGATACAATGATTATCTGACACCTGTCTTTGTAACTACATGCTAGGATCATACTTAGAGCCTCCTCCACCCAATTTTTCCTCACATGACTGTAATCAGTTCAGTTCAATCACTCAATCATATCCGACTCTTTGTGACTCCATGGACTGCAGCACACCAGGCTTCCCTGTCCATCACCAACTCCCAGAGCTTGCTCAAACTCATGTCCATCGAATCGGTGATGCCATCCAACCATCTTATTCTCTGTTGTCCCCTTCTCCTCCTGCCTTCGATCTTTCCCAGCATCAGGGTCTTTTCCAGTGAGTCAGCTCTTCGCATCAGGTGGCCAAAGTATTGGAGCTTCAGCATTAGTTCTTCCAATGATTATTCAGGGTTGATTTCCCTTAGGAATGACAGGTTTGATCTCCTTGCAGTCCAAGGGACTCTCAAGAGTCTTCTCCAACACCACAGTTCAAAAGCATCAATTCTTCAGTGCTCAGCTTTCTTTATAATCCAACTCTCACATCCATACATGACTACTGGAAAAAACATAGCTTTGACTAGATGGACCTTTGTCGACAAAGTAATGTCTCTGCTTTTTAATACGCTGTCTAGGTTGGTCATAGCTTTTCTTCTAAGGAGCATGCATCTTTTAATTTCATGGCTGCGGTCACCATCTGCAATGATTTTGGAGCCCCCCAAAAAACTTTACATGACTGTAATAAAGAATTCTAATTCTTCACCTTGGATTATCCTTTCTTTAGAATATGAGCTCTGTGATATATGGTTTTTAGAAGGAAATAACATATAAACTACTTTTTAAGTATGACAAAAATGAATATATGTATGTGGCATATATAGACCTCTGTTTGTGGGAGTGATTTTTTACAGTGAGTAGAGAGCTTGAAAAATCTATACTGTGATTCCACTAGAAGTCCCCTTCCTGCCAAGACACTATTTATTTATTTGAAAGGAAAAGATAAAAAAGTTAAAAACCAGACTTGTTAGGTGTCAAAACACAGACCTAAGCTGATAATTGTTTATTCTTTTCACAAATACTTAATGAATTTCTGTAATATGTCAGGCATTATGCTAAGCACAAGGAAATATCAGAGAAGACAGATATAGGGTCTGTGCTCTCATAGGATTTACCATAGAGTAGAGGCAGTTAGGGAATGGGCAGAGAAATACATAAAATGAGTAAAAATTGTCATGACTGCTCCTAATAGTATGTGCTACAAAAAGGTGGACTGTGGTAGGCAGAATAATGCCCCTCTCAAAGATGTTCACAATTCCAGTTCTCATAAGTTGTGAATATGTTATAATATAGGGAAATTAATGTTGCTAAATCAGCTGACATTGAGATCAGGACAGTTTACTGAAATATCTGGCTGGATCCAACAATGTTGAAAGAGTGGAAAAGAGGGAAGAGAGGGTCAGAATCTGAGATATTTGGAAATGCTGCACTACTGATGGTGAAGGTAGAAGGAGCCACAAGCCCAGAAATGCCTCCAACCTCTAAAAGCTGGAAACAGCCAGGAAATGGATCCTCCCCTAGAACCTCCAGAAGGAGATGCTCTTGCTGGTGCCTTGATGTTGGCCCAGGGACACCCATTTCAGACTGGTGACCTCCAGAAGTCTCAGATTGTAAGTTTGTATTGTTTAAAATCACTGGGTTTGTGATTATTTGCTATAGCAACAAATAAAAACAATGATATGGGGACTTCAGATAGAAGAGTCAATGCAAGCTTTCTCTAAAAAGGTATCATTAACCTGAGAGTTGAAGGATTGGAAGGAACATGATATGAAAAGAGCTGGTGATAATGCATTCCAGGCAGAGAGAGCTACAAGCCCAAGGGCCTTAAGATTGAAAAGAGATACGTTCTAGAACTGATGAAAGCTCACTAATTCAAGTGTGATAATGGAGGGAGGAACTGGTTAATAAGAAATGGGAAATTTAGGTAGGACTCTTTTTTCCAGGGCCTTATAGGCTACATTAAGAAACTTAGATTGTATAACATAATTGACATGTACAAATCATAGTACATAGCTCAATAGATATTTAAAGGGTGAACAAACTCGAGTAACCACCACCCAGATCAAGAAACAAAACATTACCAATTCCCTCTGAGGCCTCCCTCTTACACCTTTCCAGTGTTGAGTTCCACTAAAGGCAACTACTATTCTGACTTAGTTTTTCCAATAATTGAGCTTTATATAAGTAGAATCACAAAAAATGTTGTGTTTGAGTTTCTCCTGCTGAATATTATGAGATTTACACATATTGTTGCATTTAGCAGTAGTTTTTTTTAAAGGTCATTGCTATATATGTTTCTGTATATAACAATAACAATACATCTATCTATTGTTGAGGTTTGGATTGCTTCCAAGTTTGAGTTACAATGAACAGGTCATGAAACAATATTTAGAACTGGACATGGAACAATAGACTGGTTCCAAATTGGGAAAGGAGTACGTCAAGGCTGTATATTGTCACCCTGCTTATTTAACATATATGCAGAGCACATCAGGTGAAATGCAGGGCTGGATGGAGCACAAGCTGGAATCAAGATTGATGGGAGAAATATCAAGAACCTCAGATACACAGATGACACCACCCTTACGGCAGAAAGGGAAGAACAACTAAAGAGCCTCTTGATGAAAGTGAAGTTGCTCAGTTGTGTTGGACTCTTTGCGACTGCACGGACTGTAGCTTACCAGGCTCCTCCCTCCATGGGATTCTCCAGGCAAGAGTACTGGAGTGGGTTGCCATCTCCTTCTCCAGGGGATCTTCCCAACTCAGGGACTGAACCCGGGTCTCCTGCATTCCAGGCAGACGCTTTAACCTCTGAGCCACCAGGGAAGCCCGATGAAAGTCAAAGAGGATAGCAAAATAGCTGGCTTAAAACTTAACATTCAGAAAACTAAGATCATGGCATCCAGTCAGTCCCATCACTTCATGGCAAATAGATGGGGAAACAATGGCAACAGTGAGAGACTTTATTTTGGGGGCTCCAAAATCATTGCAGATGGTGACTGCAGCCGTGAAATTAAAAGATGCTTGCTCCTTGGGAGAAAAGATATGATAACCTAAATAGCCTATTAAAAGCAGAGACATTACCAACAAAGGTTGTCTAGTCAAAGCTATGGTTTTTCCAGTAGTCATGTAGGGATGTGAGAGTTGGACTATCAAGAAAGCTGAGGGCTGAAGAATTGATGTTTTTGAACTGTGGTGTTGGAGAAGACTCTTGAGAGTCCCTTGGACTGTAAGGAGAGCCAACCAGTCCATCCTAAAGGAGATAAGTCCTGGGTGTTCATTGGAAGGACTGATGTTGAAGCTGCAACTCCAATACTTTTGCCACGTGATGTAAAGAGCTGACTCACTGGAAAAGACCCTGATGCTGGGAAAGACCGAGGGCAGGAGGAGAAGGGATGACAGAGGATGAGATGGTTGGATGGCATCACTGATGCGATGGACATGAGTTTGAGCAGGCTCTGGGAGTTGGTGAAGGGACAGGGAAGTCTGGTGTGCTGCAGTCCATGGGGTCTCACAAAGAGTTGGACATGACAGCAACTGAACTGAACATTCTTTTAAGTGTCTTTGGGTGCACATATTTCTATTGAGCATATACCTAAGACTGCAATTACTGAGTTGTAGGGTATGCATACACCGAACTTGAGTCAATGCTGACAGTTTTCCAGAGCGACTGTACTACCTTACATCCCACCAGCAGTGTGTGATAGCTGAGGTGGTTCCATCCTTGTCCAACACTTGAAAATGCCAGCTCTTGGGTGGTTAAAGTTCTTTCAATGTGGTTTTAAATTCCATTTCTTTGATAATTAATAATGTTGAAACCTTTTAACATGCTTATTGGCTTTTCAAACATTCTCTTTTACTAAGTACTTGTTCAGTGACTTACTACTTCAATTTTTAAGAGATAATTCTGGTTTCTACAGGGAGATTATATTAGCCAGTTTTAAGCACTTGTTTGCATCCTAGTGTAACATGAATGAAGTTTGGTTTATGCACAGAAAATTTATAAGTGCTTAAACACACAGGGAATGCTACAGAAACAAAGATGTGCAATATAACTCCATCAAAGTGGAATTTACCTGTAAAATTAATGATGACATAGAATCAAATCATGCTTTCTAAAAAGTGTTGATCTATCCTAAAATACTGTACTCTTGGTTTACCCATCATCAGCTTTAACAGAGTATCATACTTCCTCGTGAATTGAATTTATTAATGAAATGGTCCTTTAAAAACAAGCTTGACAGAAATTTTATGACTGAAGGAGAGAAAATGCAATGCTACATAAAATTTAGTTTAATGGCCTCCAGAAAAAATTAATCTTACTAGTTTGAGACTGAGACATAAATATGTGGAGGAGAAAGGGCATGTCCAATTAATGGGATTTCTGGCAGCCTGCCCCAAAAGATTCTGCAAAGTATCAAGAAACAAGGTAAAACACCCCTCTGGAGCCAGTGGTATGCTTGTCCAGAATGCAGAGGGCTCCGCCTGACAATAAATTAACTTTGTACAGCATGCTTTATTGCTCTGCCCTGCATTCTGGCAGGCTTTTTCTCATGGTCTCGCCCCCTGAGTGGCTTGCTTTGCTTGTTCTGTTTTAAAGATGACTCAGTCAGACTCTTGGTCTTTCATCTTTTCCTTTCCCTACCCCCACTCCATTTTTGTCCCTAGAGTATGGAAGCAAGAGCAGAGCCTTTTGTTGTTGTTGTTCATGTTCCAGCACAGTGAGCTATTACTGGCCCTGAGAAAGGGTAGTGGTTCTTTTCTCTTTCAAACCTTCATAGGTTGTATCTGTCGTGTAACCAGGTTACCTCTGACTCTCCCAATTCTCTGAAACTAGTAATCACAAATATCCATGCCTTCTGAGGGTGGGCTGCTTTTTATCCCTGCCACCTCCTGGGAAAACCTGCAATTCCCTCTGCAGGTCCAAGTAAGGGGACACGTGAGCAGCCACCAATCCAAAGCTGACAGAGCAGGTGCCCTGGTGAGTTCTGCACTGCTGTTCTCCCTCCTTCACACCTTCCTTCCTTGGTCTATATTTGAAGAACCTAGTAAATTAATTTCCCCTGGGCAAGGGATGAGAGGAGGTGGGGGTGAAGGAAGGGAGTGTCTTAGGGGCAAAAAAATGCAGTCGAGTCGCCCTCTGCTGGTTCAAGGCATAAATTATTGCTGCCTAAACAGTGGCAAAAGAGAAAGCAATCCATACCACACCAAGAAAGTACAGCTATAAATCAGCTTCATTTAGCTTATCTGTTCATCTTCAACAGCTACTTATCCCCATTAGCCCCACATGCTGCCCCAACACTGACACTTAGAGTGGTTCTAAACACTAGACCTAGTTAATGTTACACTGTCCTGAGCCCATTTTCATTTGCCTTGGGTTTTTCCTGTTCTAAAATGTGAATTAAAACCTGCAAATGTGCTCTTTTTGTTTCATTTGTTGCTAGGCAACTGGAAAGATGACATCTAAACCGTCACCTTCTAGAGCACACTCGTGTTTCAGTCCAGCCTCTCTAAAATAGTAATTTCATGTGAAGAAAAAGAGCTGCTGTTTGGGTTCTTGAGACTAACCAGAAAACTGTGCAGAAAAGCAGTCTGTCCCCATGCCGGATTCTTAAGAAAAGCTGACACGCAGCTTTGTGCAAGAAAAGGGATTGGCCGCCATAACTCACACGGACCTTTGTACCGCCTTCGTTGTCTTACGCGTTGTGTCGGAATAAACCAATGCACAAAGGTTGGTTAATCTACGGTCTCTCGCATAGCAAGATAGCATTTACAAGAATACACTTAGAATCTGATGGGCAGTGAGAAGGAAAACCTAGGGTTTTGCATTATGAAATATTATTTAAAATTAACTGCTTCCTCTGCCAGCCTTTATGTCCCAAATCAAAAGTGTTCCCCCTCCATATCTGGCACTGTAAATTAGTCAGTCACGCAGCCTTTGGAAGCAGTTGGGATTGGCCAATTCCTTTGTCAGGTGAAAATCTCTGCAGCGAGTCATGGGACTAAATTGGGCGGTGTCGCTGTCCACGTCGATGGTGCTGAACTCTAGGCGTGGCCAGAGAGGGTTCCTTTGCATGACAACTTCCGGTAGGGCGGGGTCAGGTTCGCTCTCCAAAAAGTGGATCCATCTGCCATCTGGTGGTACATAAGGAAAATGCTTTTGATAAAGTTCAAAAAGGACTTTGGATTGAGACCCTAAAGGTTTTGAAATATTGAACCTCAGGAAGTGGTTTGGGGGAGATCTGGCCATTTTTAAAAGTCACAGAAGTATAGGAGAATTGAGAATTCCGAGAGTTATCTCGCACTTGTACCATCTCCCAAATAATTTGCAAATATGTTTAAAATTTCCCAATCATTTCTTTCAGTATATCTTGCTATTAAAAAAGTATTTGTTTTTATAGACATTTAGAAATATTCACAGTACATTTTTCTAATGTGCATCTGAATTTTTTTTCATTTATTTTTATTAGTTGGAGGCTAATTACTTTACAACATTGTAGTGGTTTTTGCCATACATTGACATGAGTCAGCCATGGATTTACATGTGTTCCCCATCCCACCTCCCTCCCCATCCCATCCCTCTGGGTCTTCCCAGTGCCCCAGCCCTGAGCACTTGTCTCATGTATCCAGCCTGGGCTGGTGATCTATTTCACCCTTGATAGTATACTTGTTTCAATGCTGTTCTCTCAGAACATCCCACCCTTGCCTTCTCCCACAGAGTCCAGTCTGTTCTGCACATCTGTGTCTCTTTTTCTGTTTTGCCTATAGGGTTATCATTACCATCTTTCTAAATTCCATATATATGCACTAGTATACTGTATTGGTCTTTATCTTTCTGGCTTACTTTACTCTGTATAATGGGCTCCAGTTTCATCCTTCTCATTAGAACTGATTCAAATGAATTCTTTTTAATGGCTGAGTAATATCCCATTGTGTATATGTACCACAGCTTCCTTATCCATTCATCTGCTGATGGGCATCTAGGTTGCTTCCATGTCCTGGCTATTATAAACAGTGCTGCGATGAACATTGGGGTACACATGTCTCTTTCAGATCTGGTTTCCTCGGTGTGTATGCCCAGGAGTGGGATTGCTGGGTCACATGGCAGTTCTATTTCCAGTTTTTTAAGGAATCGTCACACTATTCTCCATACTGGCTGTACTAGTTTGCATTCCCACCAGCAGTGTAAGAGGGTTCCCTTTTCTCCACACCCTCTCCAGCATTTATTGCTTGTAGACTTTTGGATAGCAGTCATCCTGACTGGCGTGTAATGGTACCTCATTGTGGTTTTGATTTGCATTTCTCTGATAATGAATGATGTTGAGCATCTTTTCATGTGTTTGTTATTACATCTGTATGTCTTCTTTGGAGAAATGTCTGTTTAGTTCTTTGGCCCATTTTTTGATTGGGTCATTTATTTTCACAGAGTACATTTTACAGAAAGAAATGCTTTGGAAGCTGCATCTTGTTAGCCAAATACATTCAAGAAAGTTTAGCCAAGAGTACTGCTCTGATTTCAGTTTCTGGAAGGAAAAAAAAAACAACTGTAATTATAACTAGGAAGTGGTTAAGAGGTCATAAGAATTCTAAAAGAAAAATTCATGTTTCTTATTTTCTTCCAGGACTAGTATATAAACTATCAGAGTTGGCAATATAGGAAAGTTATGGTATGCTTATGTTTACCCTGTATATTTTCACTCTGGGTACTTTTACAGTCACTGTGAAATTTGTACATTTAACTTCAGATGGGGAGTCCCTGAAATTAATCAGGTTGCTGAGTAGGTATTCTTTTGATAATGAGAAACAGGAGAAAGAGGTTAATGGTATGCTTCTTTCAAATGTTATTATTTATAAAAATACTATGGAACGGTGGGTACTTTTTATGAGGCTGTAATGTCAAAATCCCAACTGACTTTAAAATTTCTATGTTTTTGATGGTAACCTCTTGTTCCTTATTAATTTAATATCACTCTCCCCATAATTCTGAAACAAGTCACTGCTTTATAACCAGAGGCTTACCGTATCTTCAGATCTGTGGGTTACAGTGTAAAATCACTTCTAGCAAACTGAGTAAAAATGAATTTCTTTCTTAAACTTGGCAACCTCAGAAAAAGATAGAACTATCCAAGAGGCACACTTGGCTTTCTCAGCCAACCCATTTAATATTTAGTATTGTTATGTTTTCTCATTTACTCTTCTATGGATCTTAACACAGAAAATACAGGTATCATTTAAGACATAAAACATTTTTAATACTGATTTCAATAAAAATTTAGGTATTAAGTTTGGGAAAAATTACTTGAATTATCTTCATTGATAAAGGAGATAAATTGGTCAGAGTTTAAGAGAAGAATTAACATTCTAACCTAGACTCCATTTGGTTAAAATGGGAAGTTTGTCAAACACCTGTCAGATTTCATGAAAAGAGACCTATAACTTTTCCTACCAGAGTCAACATGGGTATGAAAGCCATTTGTTTAAAGTAAGAATGTAATATAAGTCTGGACTATAAATGGTATTGGTTTATATTAAAGCTTCTTATGTTACTGTGGAAGACAGAAACATTATACGTACATACACATGGTAAACCATAAGGGGTATTGTCATTTAAAGCAACAGATGGTAGATCAAAAGCAGCTGCAATAAGTTGAGCTGCCTAAGATAGATGTCTATACCCTCAAAGCCTCTTGTTCCTGCCAAACGGAATAAGAAACCTAAGATGTGTGAAAGTAAACAATAAAAGGATAACCCTAAAATAACAATAAAGTCTAAAACTTTAGGTGTGAACTCAGTGTTTTAAAATGTGCTCCTAAGAAAGTTTTTTTAAAACTTACAGAGTATATACAAAAGAAAATAGAGGGTATCCCAGATACTGATACACTTATAAATATGACTATAACAAATATTAGAAGACTATTTCAAGTTTGAATATAATAGAAACAGCCAATGGGCATATTAGCCAGTATTGCCGTTACACATGTGTAGTAATATAGTTCCTTTTAAAAAATCCTGTGTGCTCCACTTAGTCTTCCTCCCTCATTCCCTAAGCCCTGGCAACCATTGATTTTTTTTTTTTTTTTTTACTGTTTCTGTAGTTTTACCATTTTTAGAATTACAGCTGGAATCATATAGTATACAGCCTTTTCAGACTGGCTTCTTTCACTTTGTTTGGATGCACTTAAATAGGATGCACTTAATTTTCCTCTATATCTTTTCATGGCTTGATAACTCATTTCTTTTTAGTGCTGAATAATAAAGACTAATTCAACTATCTGGATATATCACAGTTTATTAATTCACCTACTGAAGGACATCTTAGTTGCTTCAAGTTTTGGCAATTATGAGTAAAGCTGCTATAAACATTTGTGTGGACATAAGTTTTCAGCTATTTAGGGCAAATACCAAGGATCATGACTCCCAAATCTTACTGTAAAAATAACATGTTTCAGTAGACACATAATGAGTAAATATATTGATGGTGTTAGGAACCAAAGATTCTCACTTTGGTACAAGGCTAACATAAATATGAACTGGGGGATGGAAAGGAAAAAAACCTGTTTTAATGGACTGAAATATAAATACCATGATTATACACACACACCACAGATACTTGTATAAGTACAAGTATATATTAATATAGGCAAGTATCATCCATGGATGTTGGAAAGCACTGAGTACTAAAATTGTTTGGAAACAGAATATTCCTAGTTTTTCCTTCCAGTCTTATGACATATAGTACTATATAAGTTCAAGGCATACAGCATAATGATTTGACTTACATCATAAAATGGTTATCACAAAAAGTTTAGTGAACATTCATCATCTCATATAGGTATAAAATGAAATAGGGAAAAAAAAACTCCGTATGATGAGAACTCTCAACTTTCACATATAAGGCAGTGCTAAATTATATTTATCATGTTGTATATTACATCCCTAGTACTTACTTATAACTGCAGGCTTCTAACTTTGAACCTTCTGATTACCTTCATACAATTCCCCCTCCTACCTCAGCTCTCTGCTAACCACAAATCTGATCTCTTTTTCTGTGACTTTGTATTTTTTTGAAGTATAGCTGACCTACAACACTGTTAGTTCCTGGTAAACAACATAGTGACTTAACATTACATAGTGGAGATGGTGAAGGAAAGGGAAGCCTGGCATGCTGTAGTCCATGGGGTCACAAAGAGTCGGACACGACTTAGCAACTGAACAACAACATTGACTGTATTCCCCACACAGTATATTTCATCCTCTTGACTCATTTACTTTGTAACTGGAATTTATACTTCTTAATCTCCCTGTACTCCTTGATCTTCCCCACCCCCGGCCCTGGAAATCATCTATTTGTTCTATCTATAACTGTTCCTGCTTTGTTAGGTTTGTTAACTTTTAAGATTCCACATGTAAGTGAACTCATATAGTTTTTGTCTTTCTCTGACTTTTTTCACTTAGCATAATACCTTCTAGGACCATCCATGTTGCCACAAATGCCAAGATTTCATTCTTTTTTTATGGCTATGGCAAGAATACTGGAGTGGGTAGCCAGTCCCTTCTCGAGGGAATTGTCCTGATTCAGGGATTGAACCTGGGTCTCCTGCACTGCAGGCAGATTCCTTAACATCTGAGCCACCAGGGAAGCCCCAATATTCTAAAGTCACACCGCTACAGCCACCAACCCACCACATCCTCTTTATCCAGGCTGCTTCCATATCTTGACTACTGTAAATAAGCTGCAATGAACACAGGAGTGCATATATCTTTTCTAATTAGTGTTTCTGTTTAGATAAATACCTAGGAGTGGAATTTCTGGTCATATGGAAGCTCTACTTTTAATTTTTTGAAGACTCTCCATACTGTTCTCATTGTGGCTGTACCAATTTTCATTCCCACCAACAGTGCACAAGGGTTCCCTTTCCTTCACATGATATTCACATCGTTTTGAAGCATCCCTCCAAAGATAAATAATCATGAAAAGTTAAAAGGTGGTACTTTTCAAACTGAAAGGTTTTTGAACACTGTTTTGTAACAAAATTATGTCAAACAGTATCATCAGTGATGGAATGAAATGACAGTAAATGCCTTCTGATGTAATGCATAGACAATACAACATCTCCAAGGCAGTACAGATTTCAAAATATTTCATCTGAATTTAATGAAGACACAATGCCCAAATTGAGGGATATGCTGTAAAATGACTCTTTAAGACAATGTCATGAAAAAAAGTCAAATATTTTCTTTAGACTGTTCTAGTTTAAACGAAACTAGAAACACATGACATTTGAATACAATATGCAAAGCTTGATTATATCCCGGATTAAAAAAAGCAGCCCCAAAGGGCATTACTGAAACAATGGAAGAAATCAGAATATTGAATACAATACTGGGTAATAGTGTTCATGTTAAATTTGCTGAGTGTGTTTCAAGTCATGTGGCAGAATGCCCTTGTTTGTAAGACATATACGTTGAGATAATCAGGGATGATATGTTAAAATGTGTGCAACTAGCTCACTACAAAATTCCATGTTTACATACTCTGTGTGTGTGTGTGTGTGTGTCTCTGTCTGTCTGTCTGTCTGTCTGTCTGTATGTGTCTGTGGTCAGTTGTCTCTGACTCTTCAGTCCATGGAATTTTCCAGGCAAGAATACTAGAGTGGGTTGCCATTCTGTCAGCTTTTTTTCTTTTTGCTTTCTCCTCCTTCCCTCTCTTTCCTTCTCATAATGCAGCACAAAACTTAAGAGCTCAAAACAACAGACTTCTCACTCATACCTCTGGAGGTAAGAAGACTTAGGCTGAGATGAGCTGTGCTTGGCTTTAGTATATAGGTTGTGTCCAGTGCTGTTCCATCCTCATCCTTGAATGAGTGGGCTATCCAGAAAATGTTCTTACAGACATGGCAGAAGAACAAGAGGACAGTTACTGCAGCAGCACATTTCAAGCCACAGGTTACTTTACTCTGTGTATTAGTTTCCTAGGATTGCTGTAACAAATTACCACCAACTGGGTGGCTTAAAAAAGCAAACCTCAATTCTCTCATAGTTTGTAGACTGATAGTCTGAAATCAAGGTGTCAGCAGGGCCCTGCTCCCTCCGAAGACTAGGGAAGGATCCTTACTTACCATTTCCTAGCTTCTGGTTGTTGCCAGTGATCCTTGGCATGCTTTTGCCTCATAGCAGCATCAGCCCAGTCTCTTAGCTCCATCATTATATGGCCGCCTTCCCTGTGTGTGTCTGCATGCCTCTAAATCTCTATAAGGATACCAGTCATCAGACTTTAAGGTTACCCCCTCATTCCATATAAGTTTATCTTAACTTGATTATATCTGAAAAGGTCACGTTCACAGATACTAGAGGTTAGGATTTAAACACAGCTTTCTGAAGGACACAATTTAATGCTGTCTGCTAATATCCCTTTGCCAAAGGAATTGATAGGGTCAAGCCCAAAATGGAAAATTAAACTAAACCCATTGTGAGGGTTTGGTATAATTCACATGGCCAAATTCAACATCAATGGAGCAGAGAGGTATACTCTTCCCATAGAATTTAACAGGGTGAGTGACTTTTTTAATAATAAATGTGTATATGTACATAAAATGTATGATGTATGTAATATATATAGACATCTGTGTGTGTGTGTGTGTATATATATATATATATATGAGAGAAAGTGAACAAATGGAGCTAAATTGGTGACTCTAGGTGGTTACTTATTATTGCTTATTATGTCAAATATCAACAAGTCTGGACTTAGGTAAGGAGAAGTTTTTTTTTTTTCATTTATTTTTATTAGTTGGAGGCTAATTACAATATTGAAGTGGGTTTTGTCATACATTGACATGAATCAGCCATGGATTTACATGTATTCCCCATCCTGATCCCCTCTCCCACCTCCCTCTCTACCCGATCCCTCTGGGTCTTCCCAGTGCACCAGGCCCAAGCACTTGTCTCACGCAGGAGAAGTTATTTTTAAAGACTGTTGTAATACCAGAACTCACTGATCACAAAATCTGCAAATGTCTCAAATAGAAGAAAAAAGGTTTTATTTAAATAAAATTAGGAAGAGGTGTGTGTATATGTTAGTCGCTCAGTCATGTCCAACTCTTTTTGACCCCATGGATTATAGCCCTCCAGGCTCCTCTATCCATGGAATGCTTCAGGCAAGAACACTGGAGTGGGTAGCCATTTCTTTCTCCACGGGATCTTCCTGACCCAGGGATCAAACTCAGGTCTCCTGCATTGCAGGCAGATTCTTTACCATCTAAGCCACCTGGGAAGGGAGAGGTAGGCAGGGCTAACAGTAACTTTGTGGGGGAGTATGGCAAGGGGATACAGCGAACAGATGGTATAATCAGGGTGATGCAACAGGAGTATTTATCCCTCAATGGTTGGTCTATTCTCTGAATGAATCATTAAGTTGAGGATATCTGTATTTCAGGACTTGTCTGAGTTTGGAGATGAGTTAAAGTTCAGGGGCCTATGAAGAGAAGATAAGTCTAACTAAAATTTGGTCAAACCAAATTATAGATAAGTAATGGGTAATTGTCAATACTCTTGTAACTCTTCTGTAGGTTTAAATTATTTCAAAATAAGATTTTTTAAAAAGAGTTAGTACTTAGCTACAGTTTTGGAATGCATTTTTAGTCTCCCAAAACATCATGATATTTTACTAGCTGTACTTTGCCCCTCTTCCCAGTAACTAGACTTTGAGTAAAGACCCTGACATTACAGCCTAGTTAGTTGTAGATTTATTTGGTCCTAATTCTACTTTCACTGGAAAGAATAAAAACGTCCTTAAAAAATACCACAATGTTTAAAGGGTCCAAAGTTTTCAGAGGAAAAAGAAAGTAGTTTGTAATTTAATCCCATCAAGCAGATATTAATACATACCCTGGGAACTAACTAAACAAATTAAGATTCACAGGAATCCAATTAAAGAGCAGCATATTCTTGTATTTCAAGTTGTAAGAATGTATTTTTAAAATTATGAGTCTTGAATGAGTTACTTAGAAATTGACTGTATTAAGATTCCTAGGTGGTGATTATAGTTAACATTGAATTATATATTTGAAAACTGCTAAGAGAAAAGGTCTTGTAAGTTTGTTCTTTCTTGTGATGAGAACTTTTAACTATGTGTGGTGATGAATGTTAACTAGACTTACTGTGCTGAGCATTTAGCAATATATACTGAATCAAGTTGTATACCTTAAACTCATAATGTTCTATTAATTATATCTTAATTTAAAAAAAGACTTCTTAGGATACAATAAGCTTCTGCTTAATGAGTTAATCACTGGGAGATATACCTCCTTTTTCAATAAAAACTCTGTAGCTATATATTAAATATAAAAATAAGCTCTATATCAACTAAAGATAAGCATGTCTCTTTTTCTTAATTATAAAGAGATACTCAGGACTCACAGTTAGAATATAGGAAGAACTACAACAAATAAATACGAAAAAGACAATCCATGTGAAAAAAATGGGCAAGAGAACTGAACAATCCTGCCCAACCAAAGGTTATCCAGATAACCAAAAATATTCTTTAATAGTGCCCTGCTGCTAAGTCACTTCAGTCGTGTCCGACTCTGTGTGACCCCATACACGTCAGCCCACCAGGCTCCCCTGTCCCTGGGATTCTCCAGGCAAGAACACTGGAGTGGGTTGCCATTTCCTTCTCCAATGTGTGAAACTGAAGTGAAAGTGAAGTCGCTCAGTCGTGTCCGACTCTTAGGGACACCATGGACCACAGCCTACCAGGCTCCTCCATCCATAGGATTTTCCAGGCAAGAGTACTGGAGTGGGGTGCCATTGCCTTCTCCGAAATAGTGCCCTACTACATCACTAATTAATAATCAGAGAAATTCAAATTAAGCCTATAATGAGATAGCAAAAATGGTTAAAATTTAAGATTAGTAATGACAAGTATCAGTAATAATTAGAATAACTGGAAGTTATCCTGCTGATGAGAGTGTAACTGGTACAAGTTCTTAGAAGGCAGTTTGGCAGTATCAGACGAAGCTGGAGAGAGCAACCCTGTGACACCAAAGCCACTTCTAGGTATATGCCCCCTCCCTCAAATGTATACACTTGTGTACAAAGTGACATGTATAATGACAAACTTCTGTGAACCGTGGAACAATAGAATGAGTAAATGAGTTTTTGCTGTATTCATTCTGAAAAAGACAAAAAGCAGTCTGTGACAGTTAGGAGCTAGCCTGATACTCAGAGCTAGGCTGTGTTGTTCTCGTGTTGAACAAAAACAAGTTCACAGAACAACAATATTAGACATGGCTACTCATATACATGATGGTGATGGATTAAGAGAAAAACAAGAAGATGCCACAAAGAGGCATAAAGGAACATTTTCCAATCCACAAACATGACCAAATATCTCTCTATCCTGACTAATATGAATTACCAACTACAGTTTTAGCCTCCTCCCATTTTTTTCACCTTTTCCATGAGAATTATTAATATATCCAACAATAAAATTCTGAGTTACTCCTAATTTTATTAAAAAAATTTTTTTTTCTTCTGCTTGAGACATTTGCAGATTTTGTGAAGAGTGAGTTCTGTTATTGCAATGGTCTTTTAAAGCAGCTTCTCCTTACCTAAGTCCATATTTGTTGGTATTTGACATACTTCAAGTTCTACTTCAAACCACCCCCAAATCACCATTCACATGATTAAATACCAGAAGTCCTGAACCAAGTATCAATGAAAAGAGACTAGATTCTGAAGATTACCTACTGCATTTTTTTTAACATTGTATACACTATATATAATTGTTTTTGTTTTTCACAAATGGAATAGGGAGCATCAGACAGTGTCAGAGGATAGGTTCTAGTTCTTATATTGCTAGGAGTAGCTGTATGGACTGGGCAAGTGATTCAATCATTTGGGGCTTAGTTTTTCATCTGTTTTAAAAAAGGGGAGGGACTTACATGGTGGTCCAGTGTCTCAGACTCAGTGCTCCCAACGCAGGGGGGGTCCCAGGTTAGATCCCTGGTCAGGGAACTAGATTCCACATGCTGTAACTAAGAGTTCGAATCCTGTAACTAAGACCTGATGCAATCAAATAAATATTTTTAAAAAGGGGTTGGGGAGATGGACCTAATCTTTCTGAGGTGCATTCTTAAACATTCTATGATCTTATGACTATTAAAGAAACTATGAACAAATACCTTGCACAATTTATATTGGGCCATTTTCAATATATGTAAGTAGTCTATTATTTAATTTCCTCTAAAATCTGAAGCCAAACATTTATCTTCACTTCGCTTATCTATTATATTATTTGGGAAGCAGATTTTCATACTAATTATGAGCATGAATTGTGTCAGACAAAACTAAATTATCTTAATAAATTAATAAAACTTTATTATTGTTATCTCATATTTACTAGGTAGAGGGCCCTAGGGAAATAACATAACCTCTCAATTTCATCTGTAAAAAAGAAATGTGTATCCTATAGAGTTGTTGACACAAGGATTAAATGAGATAATGCATGTGAATTACTTAACACATACCAGTATATAGAAATATACCCAGTAAGTACTAATTCCATCATAATCATGAGTAACAAAACCAGTTGCTGGTTTTTCAGGATTTGAACATTTGAGGATTCCGGGGAAAAGACTGGATTTATGCATATCATGAGGCAAGTTGAACAGCTGCCCCATCCAATGTACCTACTGGACCCCAGTTTCCTGAAGGATGATGTCTGTCTGTCCTCTTTTCTTTTCCTACTGATCACTTCCTCCAAGCCCCCGCCCCCGCTCCCACCCCCACCCAGCTGGTTCAGGCTTCAGAAGACTCTGAGGGATCTTTCTGCCTTTCCCTTGGTCTCCAGGCAGTGTGTGGGGTGTGCCCAGTACCTTAACACCTCGCTGTTTGCTGATTGCTGCCGCGTCCCCAGCCAGCTCACAGATACGATGACTTCAGCCTTAAGCTCTCTTAACGAGTATCCTCATTGGCTTCTCAATACCCAGGGGCCTTTTTTTTTTTTTTTTTTTTAACCCCCTGAAAGGGAAATGAAAGGTGAGTTTGCTGTTGCTTTGGCAACCATTTGAACCTCTACCTAACTCTCCAGAATGAGAACATATCTATTAATACATTCGATAGACTGGGGACTGGGGAGTTGAGTTACTCAATGTAATTTTTCTTCCAAGTTCAAAACAGCTCACCCGGCTCGGTTAAGCCTTTGGAGGCGCTGCGGTTAGAGGCTAGCAAAGCCAAGGGCAGCTGTTGCCAGAACCTGTTAGCAGAGGAGTTTAAACTGTACCCGCAACAGGTGGCGGCTGCTGCTGAGAGTGCGCTTGTGAGAAAGAATGGCGACTGCATGCAGAAAACTCCTGCAAAGCAGGCAAGTGGGAACTCTTCTCATTTTCCTGTGCTTATCTGTGGGGGGTGCGGCAACCATTCGCTATTCGGTGGCAGAGGAGATGGAGAGCGGCTCGTTTGTAGCTAACGTGGCTAAGGACCTGGGGCTGGAGGTAGGGAAGCTGGCTGCGCGTGGGGCGCGGCTTGTCTCCGAGGGCAATAAACTGTATTTCCGGCTCCACCGCAAGACGGGGGATCTGTTCGTGAAGGAGAAACTGGATCGGGAGTCACTCTGTGGCAAAGCTGACCCATGCGTTCTGCACTTTGAAGTAGTCCTGGTGGAGCCACTGCAGTCCTTTCGCGTGGAGGTCAGGGTATTTGATATCAATGACAATGCCCCGGTTTTCCTAAACAAGGAGCCTCTGTTAAGGATTCCGGAGAGCACCCCCCTGGGTTCGCGCTTTCCTCTGCAGAGTGCCCAGGATCTGGACGTCGGCCTCAACGGTCTCCAAAACTACACCCTAAGCGCCAACGAGTATTTCCACCTGCACACCCGCTTCCGCAGCCACGGGCCCAAGTATGCCGAACTAGTGCTGGATAAACCCCTGGACAGAGAGGAGCAGCGGGAAGTCAACATGACAATTACAGCTGTGGACGGAGGGTCTCCACCCAAATCTGGCACCGCCCACATCCGGGTGGAGGTTCTGGACGTCAATGATCACGTGCCCCAATTCTCTCGACTGCTGTACCGCGCTCAGGTACCGGAAAACAGCGCCAACGGTTCCCTGGTGGCTACGGTGACTGCCACCGACCTGGACGAGGGCTCCAACAAGGCGATAACTTACTCGTTAGCTCAAAATCCAGAAGTAATTCTCCAGACATTTCAGATTCACTCTGAAACTGGAGAGGTTCGACTAAGAGGGCCCCTAGATTTTGAAGCGATTGAAACATACGACATTGACATTCAAGCTACCGATGGAGGAGGCCTCTCTGCCCACAGCAAAGTCCTGGTGGAAGTGGTGGATGTTAATGACAATCCTCCTGAAGTTACAGTCTCCTCTGTGTCCAGCCCTCTCCCTGAGGACTCTCCACTGCAGACTGTCGTGGCCCTTTTCTCTATCCGAGACCGGGACATTCGAGTGGGAGGAAAAATCACCTGCTTCCTCAAAGAAGACCTTCCCTTTGCAGTCAAACCTACATTCCGGAACTCCTACTCACTGGTCACTGACAGAGGCTTGGATCGGGAGGAGGTCTCTGGCTATAATATCACCCTTGTTGCCATGGATACTGGACCACCCACTCTGTCCTCAGAGACTGTGATAGAGGTGCTAATATCAGACATTAATGACAACCCCCCAGTATTTCAGGAAGATTCCTACATCCTGACTGTTAGAGAAAACAACAGCCCTGCAGTTTTTATTGGCAAAGTCCGTGCTGAGGATCTAGATTTGGGTGAGAATGCCAAAGTAACATATTCCCTGTTGCCTCCAAAAAGTGGAGATCTATCAGTCTTTGCTTACATCTCCATAAATTCAGACAATGGGAAACTCTATGCACTGAGAACGATGGATTATGAGGCCATTCAAGATTTTCAGTTTGTGGTAAAGGCAACTGATGGGGGCTTCCTGTCACTGAGTAGCCAGGTTACTGTCAGAGTGGTTGTCCTGGATGACAATGATAACCGTCCAATGATCTTGTACCCACTGCAAAATGGCACTTTGCCCTGCAATGACCTGGTGCCCAGGTCTGCAGAGGCAGGCTACCTGGTGACCAAGGTGGTGGCAGTGGATGGTGACTCGGGTCAGAATTCTTGGCTTTCATATCATCTATTTAAAGCCACTGACCTTGGGTTATTCTCTGTTCAGCAACAAAATGGGGAAATCCGTACATTGCGGCAGGTATCTGAGAGAGACCCCATGATGCAGAAACTGGTCATTCTTGTTCAGGATCATGGCCAACCAGCTCTTTCTACTACTGCCTCACTTAACATTCTCCTGGTAGATGGCTTTTCTGAGCCCTATCTGCAGTTTCGGGATACATTTAAGCATCCTACAAGGGTAAATCCATCCACTAAATATTTAGTCATTTCTCTGGCTGTGCTTTCCTTTCTCTTTCTCCTCTCTGTCACAGTGATCTTCATTATACATATCTGCCAGAAGATTAAACACAGAGAAAAGTTCACAATTCAAGAGCATTTCTATGATGACTGCAATTTCTCTAACAACCTGGCACAAGGAGGAGCCAGTGGACCCATATCACAGCCTTGTCCCTATGAGATGTGCTCAGCCACTGGCACTAGCAATAGTGAGTTCCGGTTTCTTAAGCGCTTTATGCCCAACTTCCCTTTCCCCCATGGAACTGGAGACGCAAAAACAGAGGCTGGCTCCAGATTACCACCAGATTCTGATAGGAACAGGTCTCGGGGGTCAGAGGGCCATGCCCAAGTATCTGATGACTATATGTAACCATTACCCATGTCTCCTGTGGAAGTTCACTAGTTCTGGCTCTGGAAACACTTAGTTCCACAGAGATACTGTGTTATTTTGCCTTTAAGTTATTTTCTATTAGAAAGTTACACATGGTTAGGGGAAGAGAACTAGCTTCTAGTTTTGATGTATCAGAAAGCAATTAGGTTGAGAAGTAGAAATATAGTTTGTCATTATTCAGCAATTTCTAGATTTTTGTCCCTTGATGAGTAGAGATCATTTCTGAATCAATGTCTTGTACCACAATCATGCATTGGTGGTGCATTGGTGGTGAATGGTGGTCCTCAATAGATAACCAGATGGTAGGAAGAATAAAGAAGAAAAAGGATTTGCCGTATTTACAAATACAAAGGCAGATATAAGGAAGGCTAAAGAGATTCAGTTCAGGAATGTTTGGTAACATTAAGTTAGATTTCTTAATGGTTGTTGAGGAGCCTTAGGCCAGTCTTAGGTCTCTTTATACCTATCTCATTGCTCATCAGAGAACGGTTATCTAAATGTGGAGAATGAAAAGTGGATGAGGAAAAATACAGACTACAACAGGTAGATTTACAAAAGATATTAAAGGAAAAAGAATTCATTAATATCAACTAAGTGGCCTTAAAGAAAGATTTTCACCTATTATCAGAGTTGATCTTAAGCCATTTTCCCTTCTGAGCATGCTGATGTGATGACATACATGGAAACTAAGAAAGAGGTAGTTCCTAGCCTATCATTCATAAAATGGAGTAGGGAATCAAATTCAATTTCTTTTTGATCATCACTGTTCTGCATTTATAAGCTATTTTAAGTTCTCTCATTCTAAACTTAAAAAAAGAAAATATTAACATATTTCAAGGATACAATTAGCATTACCAATTGTGCCTTAACTAAGAGTTTGCTTTAATGAGTCTTTAGTTATGTACCTTATTTTATATAACATGTAAATGCAGACCCACAAGAGGTATAAGCACAATATTTGTACCTGGTATTCCAAGGGTAGAGCAGTACCTCTAGTTTGGGCAAATAGCTTCAATTACCTATTTAACTTTGAAATGTATATATATATATATATATATCTACATTTCTACTGGACGTTTCGAGTTACAACTAAAGTTTTTTAAAAGGATTTAAATTCCTTATGAGATAATTTTAGACTCATAAAAATGCAAGAATAGTATAGAGTTATCATATACTCTTCACCTGGCTTCCCTTAATGTTATCATCTTACATAACCATAGCACAGTCAACAAAATTAAGAAATTAATGTTGGTACAATTCTATTAACTAAACTACAAATGTTATTCAGATTTTACCCTACTGTCCTTTTTCTTTTCAAGGATCCAATCTAGGATCTTACAATGAATTTAGTTTCTACCATCCACCATCATCCCTTAACCTTTTGTCTTTCATGACCTTGAGACTTTTGAAGAGGACTGGTCAGTTATTTATAAAATGTCTCTCAATTTCTTCCAGTTACATTGAGATATAATTGACATAGCACTGTTTAAGGTATACAGCATACGATTACCACAATAAGCTTATTATTAACAAATATGTCCCTCAACTTGACATTGTCTTTGTTTTCTCATAATTAGATTGTTCTGCATTACTGGGAAGAATATTACAGAAATGCTACTGTGACCTTCTCAATCCATCATATCAGGGGGTACATGATGTCAAAATGTCTTATCTGGTAATGTTAATATTTTTTTTACTGTGGTAGAATATTAACCATTTTTAAGTATATAATTCAGTGGTGTGAAAGTGATGTCAATCTTGAGCACTTGGTTAAGATAACACCTGTCACGTTTATTTACTGTAATGTTACTATTTTTCCTCTTATAATTAATATGGGGAGAGATACTTTGAAACTACAATGCAAATATAATGTTTTTGCTTTAACTTTTGCCCACTAATTTTAGTATCCATTACTGGCTGTTTCCTGTGGCAATTAATAACTGTGGCAGTGAATGGTGAATTTCTGATTCCTTTTACACTAATTAACTGAAATTCTTTAAGGAATACTTGTCACTTCTCCTACATTTACATTTTACTCATTTCTTTATATATGGATTCATGGACATTTACTATATTATTTGAACTATATCCCAATGCTACCATTTTATGAGCAAACTCTTATGTGGGATGAAGAGCAGATTTTTAAGCCTGGAATTATCCATACAGAGCACAATTTATTCAAAATGAGTATTTCTTTGTAATAGTATGTTACATTATCTTAAAGCACGCATAAAAATCTTTTGTTTATGTTTATTTATAATGTTTTAACTTTAAATGAAAATTACATTAATTTGATCTGAAATTTCCATTAGTTATAAAATTAATAGCTATTAACTATGAAAATTTAAAATCAGACATTTATATATTTATAAGCTAAGTATAATAAAGATGTCATTTAAATAGATTTACAGGCTGAAATTAGACATATATATAAAATGGAATTGATCTCTTTGGCTTTATTTAATTCTACTAAAGATAAATATATATATTGCTTTCTCCGTGTCTGTGCTTTTTGTTGTTTTATATTTAAAGATAAATCTGTCTCATTCTCAAAAGCAAAATTTATCCATATAATTCTCATATATAAAGGTTTATTTTCTACAGAGTTGAATATCAAAGTATGTGATTAATCACACATCCTCTTCAGCCTACAATTTGACCTCATTTCCAAATCTATTTAACTTTTTATAATATTACTGAAATATTTGTTGTGTTTACAGAATACTGAAACATAATATTAAAAAAAGTAAAAGTAACAAGTGTTTTGTTTCAACTGGTGAAGCAAGCTAATGTTTTTATGTACCATGTTTTTCTCTAAACAGAGATAATAGATAAAATTTTAAATGCAAACACTAGAAATGAAGCAAATATAGCCACTGCAGAAAGATTCCTGAAGTTATTCATTGTAGTATGTTTCAGACCTATGGAAGCTGGAATACAAAGACTATATGCTAAACCTTATAGCTAATAGGCTCAATGAAATCAATTTTACTATTTTGGATAAGTACTATTTTGTACCATGTTGGATCAGAAGCCTAAGTCACTATTGTAAGACCTGATTCTAGACCATGTCTGGGTGGTCTAGGGATAAATACTTGGGGGGAGAGAAAGGATAGAGAATATACTTTTTAAAATGTACTACTTATAATGCAATTTTTAAAAAAGATACTTGTAAAGATGATTTCAGGACTACACCCACAAAATAGACAATTAATTATGGAAGAAACAAACCATGAGGCTGAAATAAAACTATATTTTATACATATATATGATTAGAAATTTTAGAAACAAAACATTAAGTCATGCAATAAAACCTCAGTAGATGGTATAAAATTTAGTATGGGAGTTACTGAAGAACAAATTAGTAAATTTGTACATAACTAAGGGATTCATCAATAACAGAACAAAAAGTAACAAACCACCCAAAACTTAATGGGGGGAGGGATATAGGCCTACCTCTTGAATATGTAAGCATCAAAAAATCTTGGGCCTAAGTTTTAAACTAGCCACAGAATACACAGAACAAAGATTGAAAACAGCCCTAGTATAGGCTCAGTTGATGATACAAAAGAAGAGAATGGAGGGAAAGAGAGAAAAGATAGTATTGACTCTGGTTCTTGCCAAGATGGCAAATTAGCATGACCTGCAGAAATCCTATTCCAATATCACAGGTCAAAACATCACCAACCTCTCAACAAAGAAAGCCCAGGTTGGTTTAATGGATGAATTCCAAACATTTCAAGAATAATTATCAATCCTTCTTAAACTCTTTCAAAAGAAAAACAGAACATTTCCAAACTTATTTTATGGGGCCAACATCACCCTGATACCAAAGCCAGACAAAGACACAAGAAAACCACAAGTCAATATCCCTGGATGAATATAGATACAAATAGCCTCAATGAAATACTAGCAGACCAAATTTAATAGCATATTAAAATATACAACATGACCAAATGGAATTTATCGCTGGGTTGCAAAGATGCGTCAACATATGCAAATGAATGTGATATAGTACATAAACAGGAGGAAGAACAAAATCACAAGATCATCATGATAAGATCACGGAGGCCTACAATGTGCTCAGTGACCCATGCAAGCATGAAATCTTCAACTGCTGAGGGGTGGAAGGCCTGAAGGGCGGTGGCCCCAGTGGCGGGAGCAGTAGCGGTACTAATGGTACCTCCTTCAGCCACACATTCCGTGGAGACCCTCACGCCATGTTTGATGAGTTCTTCAGTAGCCAAAATCCCTTTCATACATTTTTTGGGCAGCATAATGGGGAGGAAGGCATGGACATCGATGACCTGTTCTCCGGCTTCCCTATGGGCATGGGTGGCTTCACCAACATGAACTTTAGCCGCTCCCACCCAGCCCAAGAGCCCACCCAAAAGAAACAAGATCCCCCGTCACCTATGACCTTAGGGTCTCACTTGAAGAGATCTACAGCGGCTGTACCAAGAAGATGAAAATCTCTCATAAGTGGCTGAACCCCGACAGAAGAGCATCCACAGTGAAGACAAAATCTTGACCATCAAAGTGAAGCAGGGGTGGAAAGAAGGGAACAAAATCACCTTCCCCAAGGAAGGAGACCAGACTTCCAACAACATTCCAGCCAATATCATCTTTGTTTTAAAGGACAAGCCACACAATATCTTTAAGAGAGATGGCTCTGATGTCATCAGGATCAGCCTTTGGGAGGCTCTGTGTGGCTGTACAATGAATGTCCTCACTATGGATGTCAGGACCATACCTGTTGTGTTCAAAGATGTCATCAGGCCTGGCATGCAGCAAAAAGTTCCCAGAGAAGCCCACCCTCTCCCCAAAGTGCCCAAGAAACATGGGGACCTCATTATTGAGTTTCAAGTGATCTTTCCAGAAAGGACTCCCCAGATGTCAAGAACCATTCTTGAGCAGGTTCTTCCACTATAGTCAACCCGTGTTCCCCAAGGACTGACCAGGGACCTTTCCAGAGCTCAAGGATTTCCAGACCATTCCACCAGCTGTGGACCTGAAGGAGGGTTCAGGGATGGCTTTTGTACTACTGAATGTTTTCCAGAGAATATATTACAATCTTTCAAAAAAAAAAAAAAAATCACAGGATCATCCTAACCGATGCAGACAAAGTATTTGACAAAATTTAATACCCTTTCAGGATAAAAGCTCTCAACAAATTAGGTATATATAAGGAACTCTCCTCAGTACAATGAGGGCCATATATTAAAAGCCCAAAACTAAGATCATACAAAATGATAAAAAGCTGAAAGATTTTCTTCTAAGATCTAGAATAAGGCAAAGATAAAGATGTACACTCTCACCACTTCTATTCAATATAGTACTGGGAGTCCTAGCCAAAACCATTAGGTAAGAAAAAGAAATAAACATTCAAATCAGATAGAAAAAAAGTAAAATTATTTGCAGATAGCATGATCTTATGCACAGAAAACCCTAGAGACTCCACATTAAAAAAAAACTGTTTAGAAAAAATGAAATCAAAAAAAAAAAAAAAGAAAAAATGAAATCAGTAAAGTTGCAGGATACAAAATTAATGTACAAAAGTCAGTTGCATTTCTATGCACTAACAACAAAGTATCCAAACAGTAAATGAAGAAAACAATACATTACATTAGTATAAAAAATAATAAAATACTTAGAAGTAAACTAACAAGGAGGTGAAAGACTTGACACTGGAAAACTATAAAGCACAACTGGAAAAAAAACACAAATGGAAATCATCTTGTGTTTATGTATAGGAAATTAATATTCTTAAAATGTCTATTATACCTAGAGCAATCTACAGATTTAGTATGGATCTATCAAAATCCTAATGGCATTTCTTTCAGAAATAAATGCTAAAATTAACAGAACCACAAAAGACCCCAAATAGCCAAAGCAATTTTAAGCAAGAAAAATAAAGCTGGAGGCATCACATTTCCTTATTTCAAAATACAGTTCAAAGTCACAGTAATAGAAACAATATGGCACTGGTATAAAAACAGATGAATTAACCAACCAAACAAAATAGAGAGCCCAGAAATAGAACTACTCGTATATGGCCAGTCGATCTTTGACAAGGGTGCCGAGAATACTCAGTGGGGAAAGGACAGTGTCTTCAATAAAAGGTGTTAGGAAAACTGGATATCCACATGTAAAACAATGATATTGGGACCTTATACCATTAAAAAAGTTATCTCAAAATGGGTAAAGATTTAAATGTAAGAACTGAACAAGAACTCCTAGAAGAAAACCTAGAGAAAAGCTTCTTGACATTGGCCTTGGCAATTTCTTGGATATAATACCAAAAGAGGCGGCAGTGTGGGGACTTGAATCATAAACAGTTCACTATATTGATAAAACTTTCCCTACGTGATAGGAGTGGCTCACTGTGACTTATGCTGAAAACCTTTCCTTTTTAGAGCCAGGTAGAGGGCTCTACCAGAACCCAGTAAAACACCCTAGTCTCTGAGTTTCTAACGAGCTTCTCTAGCAGAGAGCATTTCCCACACGTTGTCATAGTTCATCACTGGAGGAATCAAGTGTGACCTGTGTAACTCCACAGGGAGAGAATTTTTAGATGCTTGTGCCTGCTTTCCTCCAGACTTCGCTCATGTCCTTTTATCCTTTGATTTAGCTTTGTACTTTTTTGTTCTAATATCTCTTGTTATTGTTTAGTTGCTAAGTCATGTCCAGCTTTTTTGTGACCCCATGGGCTGTAGCCCACTAGGCTCCTCTGTCCATGGGATTTCCCAGGCAAGAATATTGGAGTGGGTTGCCATTTCCTTCTCCAAGGGATCTTCCCCAGGGATCAAACCCTTGTCTCCAGCATTGGCAGGCAAATTCTTTACTGCTGAGCCACCAGGGAGGGTCCTGTGTGACTCCTCCTAGCAAATCAAAGCTGGGGGTGGTCTTGTGGATGCCTGATGTACCCCCTAAACTCATCTTATGATACTAAAACTTGTCTAGAAAAAAGAAAGGCTATTTCCCAATATCATTATCAACAGATACAAAAATTCTAAATAAAATATTGGCAAAACCAATCCCAATTTCTTGGTCACTCTACCCCTTCCTACTGACTCTCTCCCTCCACCATTCCCAATCACCCTTTTTTAAAATTAATTGATGGAATGACTGAACTGAGAAAAGAGCAATGATTAAACATTAGATACCAGGTTTCTCTGGTGGTTCAGTGGTAAGGAGTTCACCTACTAATGCAGGAGACACGGGTTTGATCCCTGGTCCAGGAGGATCCCACGTGCCACAAAGCAGCTGACCCTGTGTGCCACAACTATTGAGCCTGTGCTCTAGAGCCCAGGAGTCATAACTACTGAACCCATGTGTCACAATTACTGTGGCCTGCATGCCCTAGAGGCCATGCTCTGCAACAAGACATCACAGTGAGAAGCCCATGCACCACAACTAGAGAGTAGCCCTTGCTTGAAGCAACTAGAGAAAAGCCCATGCAGCAACAAAGACCCAGTGTAGCCAAAAATGAAATATAATTTAAAAAATTAGACTATAAGATTTTGACTTATAGTCAAAGATGGGATAAACATACTTTCCCCTATATTTCTTGATGAGTACAACTAAAAACCTTTCAAATTCTATATCAAACAAACATAAGGAAAATCCAAAAGATAAGAGAGAAGAGGGCAGACCAGCTATGAACTGGAGCAACAACACAGACATGAGTTTCTTACTCCCCCCACACCATGTACCTCACATTTGGAGTTTAAGATGCTAGCAGTCCAGAAATGTCAATCAGTTCAGTTAGTTCAGTCACTCAGTCGTGTACGACTCTTTGCGACCCCATGAACCACAGCACGCCAGGCCTCCCCCTGTCCATCACCAACTCCTGGAGTCCACCCAAACCCATGTCCATTGAGTCGGTGATGCCATCCAACCATCTCATCCTCTGTTGTCCCCTTCTCCTCCTTCCCTCAGTCTTTCCCAGCATCGGGGTCTTTTCAAATGAGTCAGCTCTTCCCATCAGGTGGCCAAAGTGTTGGAGTTTCAGCTTCAACATTAGTCCTTCCAATGAACACCCAGGACTGGTCTCCTTTAAGAATGACTGGTTGTATCTCCTTGCAGCCCAAGACTCTCCAGAGTCTTCTCCAACACCACAGTTCAAAAGTGCTCAGCTTTCTTTATAGTCCAACTCTCACATCCATACATGACCACTGGAAAAACCATAGCCTTGACTAGACAGACCTTTGCTGACAAAGGATTGTCTCTGCTTTTTAATATGCTGTCTAGGTTGGTCATAACTCTCCTTCCAAGGAGAAGAAAGCATCTTTTAATTTCATGGCTGCAGTCACCATCTGCAGTGATTTTGGAGCCCAGAAAAATAAAGTCAACCACAGACAAAAAAAAATACCCTCAAAAAATGAACACACACACACTACTCCCTGTCTAAGGAATCAGCAAAAGGGAGGCCTAGCAAAACAAAACTTTTAGAAAATAATTACTTTACTCTGGACAAACATGGTAGGAAAAAGTATGTAGCTTCCCTACCGCCCATGCCAGCAAAGCTGAGTGGAAAGATTTGTCTTTCACACATTTCTGTAACAAGCCTCCCCTGCCTGCCATGGAGAAACTGTGGGAAGCTGGAACTCCCACCCACCCATAATAATGAGGAGCCCACCTCTTCAGATGTCAACAGAGGCCAAGTGGGGAACCTGGACTTCCACCACTCCATGGCAGTAACAAGTCAGCTTTCTCTCTTCCTCTACCAGAGCAGTGTCAGAGAAAGCCAATTAATACAGAAAGTTTAAATTAAATCTAGAGTCTCAGAATATAGTAAGAGCAGAATTACACTCTTTTCAAATGCTTACAGAACTTATACCAAAATAGATTATATCCTGGGTCATAAAACAAACCTCAATAAATTTAAAAGATTTAAAAAGATTTAAAAGATTTAAATGATACAGAAGTTGCTCTGCAACTACAATGGATGCAAATTAGAAATAAATAATAGGATAAGATGAAAAATTCCAGCACAGTTGCAAACTAGCAAACATCTTAATAACTTATAGGTCAAGGAGTAAGTCTCAAGGGAAGCCTTAAAATGCACTGAATTGAATGAAAATAATAGCATATCAAAACTGTGGAAAACAGCTAGAACTGTGCTAAGAGGGAAGTTTATAATACTAAATTCATATATCTGGATAGAGGAAAAGTCTCAAATGAAAAATCCAAGGAAGACTGGCCAAGATGGCAGGGTAGAAAGACCCTGAGCTCACCTCCTCTCACAGGCACACCAAAATCACAACTATCTCCAGAACAACCGATTGATGAAAAAGACTAATCTATCAAAAAAGATTTTCTACAACTGAAGACATAAAGACGGAACCACGACAAGATGAGTAAGAGGGGCAGACTTGCGATCTAGTCGAGGCCATACTCCTGGGTGGGTGGCCCGCAAACTGAAGAACAGTTACATTGCAGAGGTTCTCTCAAAGGAGTGAGAGATTTCAGCCCCATGCCTTGGCTCCCCAGCCTATGGGGCCTGTAGCAGGAAGATGAGCATATGGCTTTGAAGGCCAGGAGTCCTTGCATTTAAGGAGTCCCAGAGAGCTGGGGAAATAGAGATTCCCCTCTTAAAGTGTTAATCACTCAGTCATGCCCGACTGTTTGTGACCCCCATGGGCTGTAGCCCACCATGCTCCTCTGTCCATGGAATTCTCTAGGCAAGAATACTGGAGTGGGTTGCCATTTCCTTCTCCAGGAGATCTTCCTGGCCCAGGGATGTAACATGAGTCTCCCACATTGCTGAAACATTTTTTACTGCCTGAGCTACCAGAGATGAAGCCCCTTCCCTCTTAAAGGGTACACCCAAAATCTCATATGCTCTAGTACCCAGGGCAGAAGCGGTAATTTGAGAGGAGCCTGGGTTAGACCCACCTGCTGATCTTGGAGAGTCTCTTGGAGAGACCAGAGGCAACTACAGTTCACCCTGGGGACACAGACACTGGCAGAAGCCATTTGGGGGAGCTCCTTCTACCGTGTGGACACTGGTGCTGGCAAGTGTCATCGTGGAATTCTCCCTTTAGCTACTTGCACCAAGACCTGCTCCCCCTCTCCAACAGCAGATAGCTGCCAGTGTTGGGATGACTCAGGCCAAGAAACCACCTGAGTGGAGATAGCCACACCCATCAACAGACAGGCTGCCTTAAGACCCCCTGCACTCACCATCACCTCTGGACATGGCCCTGTCCACCGAGGGCCCAGCATTCAGTTCTAACCACCAGCCGGCAGGCAACAGTCCCAGAATCCCCTGGTCCCTGGTCCTGCCCTCCAGGGAGCCGGCTCTAGCCTCTAGACCAGTCTCGCCCACCAGGGAACGGGTAGCAGACTCAAGAAACTACAGTCCCCCAGCCTACCTATTAGCATGCCATATCCTGCCCTGAGACCAGCTGGATCACAGTTTCTTCCACTAGCAGGCCAATATGAACTTCAGGATACCCAAGATTTTGTATCCAGCTCTGTCAGGAAACTCCCCCACCTCCAGCATCAATCAAACACCAGCTCTGGCCCCCAGGTCCTACAGCCAGACCCCAGGACCTGCCTCTGCCCACCAGTAGGCCAGCACTAACCCCAGGATCTGGTTTTACCCACCAATTTGCAGTCAGCAGCAAATCCAGTCTTCTAAAACCTGAGTCCGCCTACCAGTGAGCCATCATAAGCCCTAGGACTCCCTGGGGCTCTGCAGTCAGCTACTTTGTGACCCAGTCCTACCCATCAGCAGCCAGCAGCCTCTGCATAAGGCAGGGACTGGCAACCAGTTGGACTGTGGACCAATCAAACTTACCATACCACCCCCACAGACTGCCACAACTGAAAGATTTACATAGCCATCATAGGGGAACCCCTAGAGCATACGACTTGGGTGACAAGAGGGGTGTGTGCTCCTGGGATACACAGGACATCTCCTATATAATATATAAGGTCACTTCACCAAGGTTGAGAAATATAACCTACCAAATACATAAGAAAATAAAAACATCAATTTAGGCAAAATGCAGTGACAGAGAAACATGTTACAGAGAAAGGAATAAGATTAAAACCCCAGGAGAAGAACTAAGTGAAGTAAAGATAGGAAATCTACCCAAAAAGAAGTCCAGGGTAATGATGGTAAAGATGATTAGAGAACTCACAAGAAGAATGGATGCACAGAGTGAGAAGTCAAGAGGTTTTTAACAAGGAATTAGAAAATATAAAGAACAACCAAACAGATCAAAAATACAATAACTGAAATGAAAAATACAGTAGAAGGAATTAACAGACTAAATGATACAGAGGAACAGGTCAGCAAGGTTAAGCAGAGTAGTGGAAATCACTGATTCTGAACAAAAGGAAAAAAAAGAATAAAAAGAAATGAAAACAATTTAAAAGACATTTGACACAAGGCCAAGCATTCACATTATAGGGGTCCCAAAAGGAGAAGAGAGAGAGAAAGGGGCTGAGAACATATTTGAAGACACAATAGCTGAAAATTTCCCTAACTGGAAAAGAAAACAGACATCCGAGTCCAAAAGGGGCAGAGAGTTTTGTACAGGACTAACCCAAAAAGGAACACACACCAAGACACTAAAAATTAATAAAACAAATAATAATAACTAATAAATAAAACAAAAATTAAAGCTAAAGAAAGAGTATTAAAAACAGCAAAGGAAAAGCAACAAATAACTCTCATAGGGGACTCTCACAAGGCTACTGGCTGATTTTTCAGCAGGAACTGAAGGGAGTGGCATGATATATTTGAAGTGATGAAAGAGAAACATCTACAACCAAGAATACTCTATCAGCAAGGCTCTCTTTCAGAGCAGATGGAGAGGTCAAAAGCTTTAAAGAGAACCAAAAGCTAGGAGCTTTAAAGACAAATAAAAGCCACTATCAAACCAGCTTAGTGAGAAATGTTAGAGGAACTTCTGAGTAAAAAATAAAAAGCCACAACTAGAAACATGAAATTACAAAATAAAAGAGCTCATCAGTAAAGGCAAACATACAGAAAAGGTATCATCCTTGCACAAAGTTAGTAGAAAATTAGTAGGAGGGATTAAAAATAAAGTAGTAAAACCAAATATATCAACAATAAGCAGGTAAGGAATACACAAAATAATTAGATAGAAGAAAAATAATCACAAGGGGAGAGTACAAATGCAGAGTTGTTCAAATGCAATTGAAGGTAGGAGACTGGCAACTTAAAAGAACCACGGATAAATATATGAATTGCTTTATAAAAACCTCACTGTAACAAAAAAACAAAAATCTGTAAGATACAGACACAAAAGAAAAAAATCCAAACATGACACTAAAGATAGTCATCAAATTACAAGAGAACAAAAGAAGAAAGGAAAAAAAAGCCCTAGGAAAAGTAATTCAAAACAATTAACAAAAGGACAATAAGCTCACAAAATTCAACATAAAAAAGCCCTCAAAACTAAAAACCATTCAAAAAATGAGTAGAAGGCCAAAAGACAGTTCTCAAAACACACAAATAATCAAAATGCACATGAAAAGATGCTCAACTTTGTTAGACAAATGCGAATCAAAATTACAATCAAGTACCAACTCACACTGGTCATAATGGCCATCAATAAAAAGACTATAAACAAGTGCTGAAGAGAGTATGGGGAAAAAAATCCTCCTACACTCTTGGTGGGAATGTAAATTGTTGTAGCCACTATGGAAAACACTATACAGATTCCTCAAAAATGTACAGAGTTACCACACAATCCAGCAATTCCACTCCTGAACATATATCCAAATGAGACTCATTCAAAGAGATACATGTACTACTATGTTCATAGCAGCACTACTCATCATAGCCAAGGAAATAACCTAAATGTCCATTGACAGATGAGTGAATCAAAAAGATGTGATACATAAATGCGTGGACAACTACTCACCAATAAAAAGTGAAATAATGTCATCTGCAGCAACATGGATAGACCTACTGATTATCATACTAGTAAATGAAGTCAGAAAGAGAAAGACAAATGATATTACCATATGATATTACTTACAGATGGTAAGTCAAATGACAGAATGAACTTATCTACCAAACAGACTCACAGACATAGAGAACAGACCTGTGGTTGCCATGGGTCAGAGGGACTGGAAGAGGGATGGAGTGGGAGTTTGGGATTAGCAGATGAAAACTGCTAGGGATGGATAAACAACAAGTTCTTACTATACAGAACAAGGAACTACATTCAATATCCTGTGACAAACTGTAATTGAAAAGAATATGAAAAAAAATCTATATACATGTAAAACTATGCTTTACTGCAGAAATTAACACAACAATGTAAACCAACTATACTTTTTTTTTTAATTGGAGGCTACTTACTTTACAATATTGTGGTGGTTTTTGCCATACATTCACATGAATCAATGGCACCCCACTCTGGTACTCTTGCCTGGAAAATTCCATGGACAGGGGAGCCTGGTGGGCTGTAGTCCATGGGGTCGCTAAGAGTTGGACACAACTAAGTGACTTCACTTTCACTTTTCATTTTCATGCATTGGAGAAGGAAATGGCAACCCACTCCAGTATTCTGGCCTGGAGAATCCCAGGGATGGGGGAGCCTGGTGGGCTGCCATCTATGGGGTCGCACAAGAGTCGGACATGACTGAAGTGACTTAGCAGCAGCAGCACATGAATCAGCCGTGGGTGTACATGTGTTCCCCATCCTGAACCCCCCTCCCACCTCTCTCCCTATCCCATCCCTCAGGGTCACCCCAATGCACCAGCCCTGAGCACCATGTCTCATGCATTGAGCCTAGACTGGCAATCTATTTCACATATGATAATATACATGTTTCAATGCTATTGTCTCAAATTATCCCACCCTTGCCTTCTCCCACAGAGTCCAAAATTATTAAAAAAGGAAACAACCCAGGTGGTCTAGGGACAAAAACAGACATATATACATCAGAGGAATAGAAAAAGAAGCACAAAGCTAAATCCAAAGACCCATGGTCAATTAATCTTTGATGGAGGAGGCAAGTAGATACAATGGAGAAAAGACAGTCCCTTTGGCAAATGGTACTGGGAACACATGACAACCACAGGAAAATTAATGAAGCTAGAAATTCCCTCCAACCATAGACAAAATAAACTCAAAATGGCTTAAAGACTTAATTGTAAGAAACAATACCATAAAAATCCTAGAAGAGAACATAGGAAAAACCTTCTCTAGCATAAATTGTTGCTGTATTTTTTATACAAGTTTCCCAAAGAAAAAAGAAATAAAAGCAAACACAAACAAAACTTAATCAACTTTATAAGCTCTTCTACAGCAAAAACAAGCAAAAACCAAACCAACCAACAGAATGGGAGAAGATATTTCCAAACAATATGACTGAAAAGGCCTTGATTTCTAAAACATATACATTGTTCATGAATAAAATTCAATATAAAAAAGAAACCAAACAACCCAATGAAAAAAGGGCAGAAGACTTAAGATACATTTTTCCAAAGAAGACATCTAGATACCTAATAACATCCACTACACACAAGAAAAGATGTTCAACATTGATGAATACAAAAGAATTATATGTGAAAACTACAATGAGGCATCACCTCAATCAATCAGAATGGCCATCATTAAAAGGGCCACAAGTAACAAATGCTGGAGAGGGTGTGGAGAAAAGGGAACACTCCTACTCTGATGGAATGTAAATTGGCTTAAAAATAGTTACTGTTGGATCCAGTAATCCCGCTCCTGGGCATACATCCAGACAAAACTATCATTAAGAGAAACCTGCACCCCTATATTCACAGCAGCACTCTTTACAATACCCAAGACACGAAAACAACCCTAAATGTCCATTGACAGGTGAATGGATCAAGAAGATAAGGTACATACATACAATGAAGTACAACTAGACCACGAAAAGGAATGAAATAATGCTATCTGCAGCAACATGGATAGACTGAGAGATTGCTAAGTGGAGAAAGAAAAAGGCAAATATCATATGATATCATTTATCTGTGGAGTCACAAATGTGACAGAAATGAACTTATCTACAAAACAGAAACTGACTCAGAAACAAAGAACAGACCTGTGGTTGCCAAGGGGAGATGTATGGGGAAGAAGTGGATTGAGAGTTTGGGATTAGCAGATGCAAACTATTACATGGAGAATAAACAAACAATAAGGTCCTCCGGTGTAGCACACAGACTATATTAAACAACTTGTGATATAAAATAACGGAAAGGAACATGAAAAAGAATGTATGCTGCTGCTGCTGCTGCGTCACTTCAGTCGTGTCCGACTCTTAGCGACCCTATGGACTGCAGCCCAGCAGGCTCCTCCGTCCATGGGATTTTCCAGGCAAGAGTACTGGAGTGGGTTGCCATTGCCTTCTCCGATATTAAACAACTTGTGATATAAAATAACAGAAAAGAACATGAAAAAGAATGTATAGCTATATCTATATTTCAATCATGCACTGTTCAGTAGAAATGAAAACATTGTAACACAACTATACTTCAAAAAAATAAATGGAAAAGAAACCCCAAGAAGTCAAAGTGTGGTAATGGCACAAAAAAAGACATACAGATTAATGGAATAAAACAAAGAGCCCAGAAATAAGTCCACACACTGACAGTCAATTAATCTTTGATGAAGGATGCAAGTATATACTATGGAGAAAAGATAGGCTCATCAGCAAGTGGTATTCGGAAAGTCAAGCCATATGTAAATCAATGAAATTACAATACTCCCAACCATATACAAAAACAAGCCCAAAATGACTTCAAGATTAAAATATAAGACCTGACATCATAAAACTCCTAGAAGAAAACATAGGCAAAATATGCTCTGACATAAACTGTAGCAATATATTCTTAGATCAGCCTTCGAAGCAAAAGAAATGAAAGCAAAAAGAAACAAAGGGCCTGGACATGGAACAACAGACTGGTTCCAAATAGGAAAAGGAGTACGTCAAGGCTGTATCTTGTCACCCTGCTTATTTAATTTATATGCAGAGTACATCATGAGAAACGCTGGGCTGGAGGAAGCACAAGCTGGAATCAAGATTGCCGGGAGAAATATCAGTAACTTCAGATATGCAGATGACACCACCCTTATGGGAGAAAGTGAAGAGGAACTAAAGAGCCTCTTGATGAAAGTGAAAGAGGAGAGTGAAAAAGCTGGCTTAAAGCTCAACATTCAGAAAACTAAGATCATGGCATCCAGTCCCATCACTTCATGGCAAATAGATGGGAAAACAGTGGAAACAGTGTCAGACTTTATTTTTTTGGGCTCCAAAATCACTGCAGATGGTGACTGCAGCCATGAAATTAAAAGACGCTTACTCCTTGGAAGGAAAGTGATGACCAACTTAGACAGCATATTAAAAAGCAGAGACATTACTTTGCCAACAAAGGTCCATCTAGTCAAGGCTATGGCTTTTCCAGTGGTCATGTATGGATGTGAGAGTTGGACTATAAAGAAAGCTGAGCGCAGAAGAATTGATGCTTTTGAACTGTGGTGTTGGAGAAGACTCTTGAGAGTCCCTTGGACTGTAAGGAGAGCCAACCAGTCCATCCTAAAGGAGATCAGTCCTGGGTGTTCATTGAAAGGACTGATGTTGAAGCTGCAACTCCAATACTTTTGCCACCTGATGTAAAGAGCTGACTCATTGTAAAAGACCCTGATGCTGGGAAAGATTGAGGGCAGGAGGAGAAGGGGAAGACAGAGGATGAGATGGTTGGATGGCATCACCAACTCAATGGACATGGGTTTGGGTGGACTCCAGGAGTTGGTGATGGACAGGGAGGCCTGGTGTGCTGCGGTTCATGGGGTTGCAAAGAGTCGGACATGACTGAGCGACTGAACTGAACTGAAAAATCGATGACCAGTGCAAGTTCGATACATGAAGCAGGGCACTCAAAGCCAGTGCTCTGTGATAACCCAGAGGGGTGGGGTGGGGAGGGAAGTAGGGGGGTTCAGGATGGGGGAACACTTGCATACCTGTGGTTGATTCATATCAATGTATGGCAAAAACCACAATATTATAAGGTAAGTAGCCTTCAATTAAAATAATTTTTAAAAAGGCTACAAACAACAAATGCTGGGGAAAGTGTGGAGAAAAGGAAGCCTCCTACAATGTCGGTGAGAATGTAAATTGCCGTAGTGTCTATGAATAACACTGCAGGTTTCACAAAAAAGTACAAAAAGAATTGCCAAGGATCCAGGAATCTCATTCCTGGGCATACATCCAGACAAAACAATCATTCAAAGGAAAACACGCACCCCTATGTTCGTAGGAACACTCTCTGAATAGCCAAGACAAGGAGACAACCCAGCAGTCTGCGAACTGGTGAATGGATCAGCAGATGAAGTACGCGCACAACAGGGCGCTGGATTTTATTCAGCCACAACAGAGAATGAAATTATGCCATGTGCGGCAACATGGATGGACCTAGAGATTACCATACTAAGTGAAGGAAATTAGAAAAAGAAAGACAAATACCTTATGAGACCACTTATCTGACACAAATGAGCTCATCTACAAAACATAAAACAAGCAAGAGATATAAAGAAGAGACCTCTGGTTGTCAAGGGGGAAATGATAAGGAAGGGATGGATAGACGGTTTGGGATTAACATATATAGAGAGAATGTGTAAACAAGATCCCACTGTGTCCAGAGGAAACTATATTAAATATCCTGTGATAAAGATAATGGAGATGTATAAAAGAATGTACATATATGAAACCATTGCACAGTAATACAGAAATAAACATTGTTAATAACTAAAATGCAATAAAATTAATTTAAAAAAACCTAAGTATGGTATTGACATGAAAACAAGCATACAAATCAATGAAACAGAGGATGGACCCTAGAAAACAATCCATACACTATTGGTCAATTAATTTGATGACAGAGGCAAGTACATTCAACAGAGGAAAGAGTGTCTTCTGCAAGTGGTATAGGGAAAGATGGACAGCCACATGTAAAACAATGAAGACAGAATACATCCTCCTATTATACAAACAAATAAACTGAAAAGAGTTTAAAGACAGATATGTCATAATATCATAGAACCACAAAAAATATAGGCTAAATATTCTCTAATATAAATACTTGTAACACTTTCTTTGATATACCTCCCAGATTAAAAGAAAAATTTCATTGAGGCCTAATGAATTTTATTACCATTTAAAGAGGAAAGGAAAGATTCACCAAAGCAAAAAGAATCTTCTAAATAGGAGAAAATATTTGAAAACACTGTGACTGACAAGGGCTTAAACTTATCAAATATACAAACAGCTAAAAAAAAAAAATAGGCTGGAGATCAAATGGACAATTCTCCAAAATAGACATCCAGAGGTCAAACTGACATATGAAAAGTTTCTCAACACCCCTGATAATTACAGAAAGCAAATCAAAGATAAGCTTTGATTTATCATGATGTGGTGATTTAGCGTGACTCACTAGTCAGAATCACCATCTTTAAAAAGGATAGAAACAAAAAGACTGGAGAGGATAAGGAGAAAAGGAAACACTCCAACACTGCTGGAGAAAATATAAGTTGGTGCAGCCTCTATGGATAACACTGTGTAAGTTTCACCAAAAAGGTATAAAATGAATTACCATAGGGTCCAGCAATCCCACTCCTGGGCATATATCTAGACAAAGCAACCATTCAAAGAGATAAGTGGCCCTCAGTGTTCACAGGAGCACTCATCACAACAGCCAAGACAAGGAAACAAACTGGTGGTCCATTAAAACGTGCATAGAAATAAATTAATTAATTTTTAAAAAGTGCATGGATCAAGAAGATGAAGTGTATATATATATACAACAGAGCCACAACAGAGAATTAAATTATGCCACTGGCAACATATTAAGAGAGATTACCATATTAAGTGAAGGAAGTTAGAAAAAGACAATTCCTTTTTAATATCCCTTAAATTTGCAATCTAAAGACACGAATAAGCAAAACTAAAAAATAACTCAGAGATACAGAGAATAGACAAGCACTTGGCAAGAAGGACAGGCAGGGCTGAGGAGGGGAGCAGTTAGCACTCTGGGTTTAGCAGATGTAAACAATAATAAGGAAAATGCATGAATATTGAGATCCTACAATATACAAAAAAAACTACACTAAATATTCTGTGATAAAATGTAATGGAGAATATATAAAAGGCACTATATATATGGAAATCCAAATCACTATCCAGAGGAACAGAAATTAACACAACATTTTAAATAATGATAAGGCAATAAAATAAATATAAAAGAACCTAAGTGTGGTATTGGCACAAAAAAATTACATATAACTCAAATGAAACAGACAAAGGACCCCAGAGATAAATCTACACACAGTTCGTCAGTTAGTTTGATGACCAAGGCAAGTACATTCAACATAGGAAAAGACAGTGTCTTCTGCATGTGGTACTGAGAAAGATGGACAGATACATATAAGTAATGAATATATAACACATACTCCAGAATAAAGAAAAATAAATTCAGAAAGTCTTAAAGACATAAAAGTAAGTTATGACATCATTAAACCATAAAAGAAAACAGGCAAAATATTCCCTGATGTAAATTCTGGCAAGTTTCTTAGATACACCTCCCAAATTAATTTAAAAAAAATCAACGAGATGTAATTAATCATATAACCATTTAACCAGAGAAGGAAACCATTACCAAAACTAAAAGATAACCTTGTGAAAGCCATAAATACATGAAAACACTGTGAATGATGAGGGCTTAATTTCTCAAATATATACATAAACAGTTCATACAACTCAACAGTAAAAAAATTTTAAAGAAAAGGAATGAAAAAATAGGTAGGCAATCGAATGGACAATTCTGCAAAATAGACATCCAGATGCCGATTTCACATATGAAAAAGTTCTAAACATTGCTGATGATTACAGAAATGCAAATAAAAAATTCAAAGAAATATATTCACACAGGCCAGAGTGGCCATCATTAAAAAGGCATGAAACAACAAACTCATCAGAAGATGTGAAACAAAGGCAACTCTCCTACACTGTTGGTGGGAATGTAAATTGGTGAAGCCTCTATGGAAAAACACTGTAGGTTCCACAAAAAAAGTACACACAGAATTACCATAGTATCCGGCAATCCCGTTCTAGGCATATATTCAGGCAAAAGTATCATTCAAAGAGAAACATGCACACCTATGATCATGGTAGCACTCTTCACAATAGCTGAGACAAGGGAAACACCCAAGGGTCCATCACAACATGCGTGTATCAGGAAGACGAGGTACATATATACACACAACAGACTACAACAAAGACAGAACATGAAATGAAATGACGCCACTGGCAGCAACATGAATGGACCTAGAGGTTACCATACTAAATGAAGGAAGTTAGAAAGAAAAAAACAAATACCTGGTGATATTCCTTAAATTTGTACTCTAAAGACACAAACGGGCTAAACTGAAAAACAACTCAGACACACAGAGGACAGACAGGAAGATGCCAAGGACAGGGACAGAGGAAGGAATTAGCAGGATTTAATTAGAAGGAATTAACAAGGACAGGCACACCGGAATTAGCAGATGCAAACAATTATACAGTGAATGAACGAACAAGAAGACCCTACAATACCTACAAGAATCTATATTTAATATTCTGTGATAAATGGTAATGGAGAAGAATATCTAAAAAAGACTATATATATGTAAATCCAAATCAGTGTCCAGAGTAACAGAAATTAATGCAATGCTGTAAATAATAAGGCAATAAAATAAAAGAATCTAAGTGTGGTATTGGCACCAAAAAAACATTCAAACCAATAAAATAGAGGAAGGACCCAAGAAGTTAATCAATACACTGTATGTCAATTAATTTGAAGACAAGGCAAGTACATTCAACAGAGGAAAAACAGTATCTTCTGCAAGCAGTATTGAGAAAGATGAACAGTCAAATATAAGTAGTGAAGATGTAACACATCCTCCTACTATAAAGGAAAAACAAATTCAAAAAGGCTTAAGGACATAAAAACAAGTTATGATATCATAAAACCACGAAAGAAAACATAGGTGAAATATTCTGAGGTAAATTATGGCAAAATTTTCTGACATATGCCTCCAAAATAAACAAACAAACAAACAAACAAAAAATCAATGAAACATAATCAATCCTAAAACATTTAAACAGGAAAGGAAACCTTTACCAAAACTAAAACACAACTTTCTTAAAAGGAGAAAATATTTGAAAACAGTGACTTATGAGGCTTAATTTCTCAAATATATAAACAGCTCATACAACTGAATAATTTAAAACTGTAATCAAAATATCAGCAGGATGTAGAAAGCACAATTCTGCAAAATAGGCATCCAGATGCCCAATTGACATATGAAAGGTTCTCAACATCACTGATTATTACAGAAATGCAAATCAAAAATATAATGAGGTACCACATCAAACAGGCCAGAAGGGATTAAAAAGGCGTGAAACAACAAAAGCTGGGGACGGTGTGGAGAAAAGAAAACCCTCCTACACTGTTGGTGGGAATGGAAATTGCAGCAGGTCCTATCAATAACACTGTGTGGGATTCACAAAAACTACAAATAGAATTTCCTTATAGCAATCCCACTCCTAGGCATACAGCTGGACAAAACGATCATTCAAAGAGAAACATGCACCCCTATGTTCATAGGAACAAGCTTCAAATAGCTGAGACAGACAAACAACATGACTGTCCATTAGAACATGCATGGATCAAGAAGATGAGGTACATATGTACAACAGAGTACTAAAAAGTCAAAACAGAGAATGAAATTATGCCATTTGCACCAACATGGATGGATCTAGAGGTTACCATACTAAGTGAAGGAAGTTAGAAAAAGACAAGTATCTTTTGATATCCCTTAAATTTGGAATCTAAGGAAACAAATGGGATACTCTGCAAAACAGAAAACAACTCAGAGACATACAGAACAGATAGGCAGATGCCAAGAAGGACAGAGATAAGGAGGGGAGGGATTGGCACCTTGGGATTAGCAGATATAAACAATTATATAGAGAATATACAAACAACAAATCGTACAACATCCACTAAAATACATTAAATATTCTGTAATAAAGTGTAATGGAGAAGAATTTATAAATGAGACATATATACATATAAATCCAAGTCAATGTGTAGAGGAACAGAAATTAACATACATTGTAAATGATGATAAGGCAAGTAAATAAATATAAAAGAGGCTACGTGTGTAATGGCACACACAAACACACAGAAAACAATGAAACAGAGGAAGGACCTCAGAAGGAAGCAAACACACTGTCAAATAATTTGAACACAGAGGCAAGTACATTCACAGAGGAAAGACAGTATCTTCTGTGGTCTTTAGAAAGATGAACAGACAGATATATGTAATGAAGATATAACACATCATCCACAATGGGAAAAATAAATTCAACAGGCTTAAAGAAATAAATATAAGATATGACATCATCAAATCACAAAAGAAACCATAGGGAAGGTATTCTGATATAAATTATGGAAAAAATTTCTTAGATATGAGTCCTAAATTGAAAGAAAAAATTAATGTGATGTTATCAGTCAAATAACCATTTAAACAGGAAAGGAAACCATTACCAAACAAAAGACCACCTCATGAAACAGAGAAAATATTTGAAGATGCTATGACTGCCAAGGGTTTTATTCCTCAAAAATAGAAACAGTTCATACAACCCAATAATAAAAAGACGGAATAAAAAAAAAAATAGGCTGAGGATCTAATGGACAATTCCCCCAAAGAGACATCCAGGTGACCAATCAACAAACAAAAAGCTTCTTAACCACACTGACTATTATAGAAATGCAAACTAAAAATATATCGAGGTACCACATCAAACAGGCCAGAATGGCCATCATTAAAAAGGCTTGAAACAATAAAGGCAGGATGGTGTGGAGAAAAGGAAACCCTCCTCCAGCTGGTGAGAATGAAAACTGGTGCAGCCCCAATGGATAACATGGTGTAGCTTTCACCAAAAAGTACAAATAGCATTACTATGGGATCCAGAAAACCACTCCTAGGCACACATCCAGACAAAACTGTAATGGAAAGAGAAACATGAACCCTTATGTTCACAGAGTACTCTTCACAATAGCCTAGACAAGGAAACAACCCGAAGATCTGGCACAACCTGCATGGGTTACGAAGATGAGGTATATATACACAACAGAGTGCTACAGAGCCAGAACAGAGAATGAAATTATGTCATTTCAAGCAACATGGGTGGACCTAGAGGTTACCAAACAAAGTGAAGGAATTTAGAAAGAAAAAAAAGAGTACCTTTCGATATCCCTCAAATTTGTTGTCTAAAGACACAAATGAGCTAATCTATAAGACCAAAAACAACTCAGAGACACAGAGAACAGACAGTTGACAACAGTGATAGCGATGAGGAGGGTAGGGATTTGCACTTCGAGACTGGCAGATGTCAACAATTATATGCAGGACTAAGTAACATCAAGATTCTACAGTATGCAAAGAAAACTATATTAAATGTTCTGTGATACAGTATAATGGAGAAGAAGAATATATAAAAAGCATGTATAGAAAGAAGTTCAAATCACTGTCTAGGTGAACAGAAATTAACACAACATTATAAATAGTCATAATGCAATAAAATAAATTAGAAGCTAAGGGTGGCACTGGCACAAGAAAAACACATACAACCCAATCAAACTGAGGAAGAACTCCATAAATAACTCCATTCCCCAGGGGTCAATTAATTTGATGACAGAGGCAAGTCATTCAACAGAAGAAAAGAGTGTCTTCTTCAAGTGCTCTTTAGAAAGAGCCACAGATATATATGAAATGAAGATATAATACATCCTCCACCCCCCCAAAAAAAATGAAGTTCAAAAAGGCTTAAGACATAAATGTAAGTTATAACAGCATAAAACCACAAAAGGAACCAAAGGAAAACTATTCTCTGACATAAATTCTGGCAAAAGTTTCTTAGCTATGACTCCCAAAGTTAAAAAAAAAAAAAAAAATCAATGAGATGCAATCATATCAGCATTTAAACAGGAAACGAAATCATTACCAAAACAAAAAGACAACCTTGTGAAATGGAGAAACTATTTGAAAAGGCTGTGATCAAAGAGGGCTATATTTCTTTAAAAAAAAAATTAAACTAATAAAAAAATGGAATAAAAAATACACAGGAGATTGAATGCACAATTCTCCAAACAGACCTCCAGATACCCAATGGACACAGGAAAATCATGTCACCTGGCTGATTGTTATAGAAATGCAAATCAAAAACATAGTGAGGTATCATATCACAAAGGCCAGAATGGTTATCATTATTTTTTTCCCGTTTATTTTTATTAGTTGGAAACTAATTACTTTACAATATTGTAGTGGTTTTTGCCATACATTGACATGAAATCAGCCATGGATTTACATGTATTTCCCATCCCGATCCCCCCTCTCCCACCTCCCTGCCCACCCCATCCCTCTGGGTCTTCCCAGTGCACCAGCCCCGAGCACTTATCATTAAAAGGCTGAGGTCACTTTTCATTCCAATCCCAAGGAAAGGCAATGCCAAAGAATGTTCAAACTACCACACAATTGCACTCATCTCACGCTAGCAAAGTAACACTCAAAATTCTCCAATGCTCAAAGTTCTCCGAGAACTTCCAGATGTTCAAGCTAGATTTAGAAAAGGCAGAGGAACCAGAGATCAAATTGCTAGCATCCAATGGATCATAGAAAAAGCAAGAGAATTCCAGAAAAATATTTGCTTTATTGACTATACCAAAGCCTCTGCCTGTGTGGATCACAACAAACTCTGGAAAATTCTTAAAGAGGTGGTAATTCCAGACCACCTGACCTGCCTCCTGAGAAATCTGTATGCAGGTCAAGAAGCAACAGTTAGAACTGGACATGGAACAATAGACTGGTTCCAAATAGGAAAAGGAGTACGTCAAGGCTGTATATTGTCACCCTGCTTATTTAACTTATATGCAGAGCACATCAGGTGAAATGCTGGGCTGGATGCAGCACAAGCTGGAATCAAGATTGCTTGGAGAAATATCAATAACCTCAGATATGCTGATGACACCACCCTTATGGCAGAAAGTGAAGAAGAACTAAAGAGCCTCTTGCAGAAAGTGAAAAGAGGAGAGTGAAATGTTGGCTCAAAACTCAACATTCAGAAAACTAAGATCATGGCATCCAGTCCCATCACTTCATGGCAAACAGATGGGGAAACAACGGCAACAGTGAGAGACTATTTTATTGGGCTCCAAAATCACTGCAGATGGTGACTGCAGCCATGAAATTAAAAGACGCTTGCTCCTTAGAAGAAAAGCTACGACCAACCTAGACAGCATATTAAAAAGCAGAGACGTTACTTTGCCAACAAAGGTCCACCTAGTCAAAGCTATGGTTTTTCCAGTAGTCATGTATGGATGTGAGAGTTATAAAGAAAGCTGAGTGCTGAAGAATTGATGCTTTTGAACTGTGGTGCTGGAGAAGACTCCTGAGGGTCCCTTGGACTGCAAGGAGATCCAATCAATCAATCCTAAAGGAAATCAGTCCTGAATATTCATTGGAAGGACTGAGGCTGAAGCTGAAGCTCCAATACTTGGCCATCTGATGTGAAGAACTGACTCATTGGAAAAGATGATAAAAGATGGGAAGGTAGGAGGAGAAGGGAAGGACAGAGGACAAGATGGTTGAATGGCATCACCGACTCAATGGACTTGAGTTTGATCAAGTTCCAGGAGCTGATGATGGAGAGGGAAGACTGGCATGCTGTTACCCATGGGGTCACACAGAGCCGGACACTACTGAGCGACTGAACTGAACTGAAAAGGCTTGAAATAACAAAGGCAGGGAGGGTGCGTTAAAAAGGAAACCCACCTACACTGTTGGTGGGAATTGAAATTGGTGCAGACTCTACGGATAACACTATGGAGGATCAACAAAAGTACAAACGCACTTATTCTGGGATCCAGTAATCCCATTCCAGGGCATATATTCAGACAAAAGTATCAACAAAGAGATATATACACTCCTGTAATCATAGGTTAGGAGCCCCTTCACAATAGTCCAGAGAAGGAAACAAGCCAATATTCCATCACAAGGTGCATGGATCAAAAAGAGGAGGTTTATACACATACCAGGGTACTACAGAGCCAGAACAGAGAATGAAATTATAATCTGCAGCAACATGGATGGACCTAGAGGTTACCATACCGAGTTAAGGAAGTTACAAAGAAAAAGGCAAACACCTTTTGATATCCCTTAAATTTGGAATCTAAAGACACAAATGAGCTAATCTACAAAACAGAAAACAACTCAGAACAAACAGGCAGTTGCCAAGGAGGACCAAGATGAGGAGGTGAGCAACTGGCACTTTGGGATTAACAGATGTCAACAATTATATATGGAGAATGCAGGAACACCAAGATTCCCAAGATTCACAGAAAACTATATTAAATATTCTGTGATAAAGTATGATGAAGAATATATAAAAGGCTCTCTCTATATAGAAATCTCAATTACTGTCCAGAAAAACACAAATAAACACAAAAGTGTAAATATTCATAATGCAATAAATAAAAAAGAACCATGTGTACTTCTGGCACACACACCCAGAAAAAATATATATAAGTAATGAAGATATAACACAACCTCCACTGAAGGAAAAATAAACTCAAAAAGGCTTAAGATATAAATATTAGTTATGATATCCTAAAACCACAAAATGAACCATAAGTAAAATATTCTCTGATGAAAATTCTGGCAAAAGTTTCTTAGATATGACTCCCAAAGGAAAAAAAATCAATCAAATATAACCAATTATATAACCATTTTAACTGGAAAGGAAACCATTACCAAAACTAAAAGACACTCTCGTGAAAGGGAGAAAATATTTAAAAACGCCATCATAAAGGAGAGCTTTATTTCCCAAAAACAAACAGGTCATACAACTCAATAATAAAAAAGCAGAATCGAGATCAAATGGACAATTCTCCAAATGGACATTCAGATACCCAATGGACATTGGAAAAGCATGCCAACATGGCTAATTATAAAAATGCAAATCCAAAATATAATAAGGTACCAAATCACACAAGCCAGAATGGCATCATTAAATAGGCTTGAAACAATAAATGCTTGGGAGAGTGTGGGGAAAAGGAAACCCTCCTACACCATTGATGGAAATGAAAATTGCTGCAGACTCTATGGATAACATGATGTAAGATCAACAAGGTTACAAGGAGAATTACTATATGGTCCATAAATTCCATTTCAGGGCATATATTCAGATTAAAGTATCACTCAAAGAGATACATACACCCCTATGGCCAAAGGAGCACTCTTCACAATAGCTGAGAGAAGGGAACAACCCAATGATCCATCACAACATGCATGGATCAAGAAGACGAGGCACATATATATACAACAGAGTACTACAGAGCCAGAACAGAGAATGAAACTATGTCACTTGCAGCAACATGGACGGACCTAGAAATCACCACACTAACTCAGTGAAGTTAGAAAGAAAAAGAAAAATGTGATTTGAAATCCTTTAAATTTGGAATCTAAAGACACAAATGAGCTAATCATTAAAAACAGAATACAACTCAGAGACATAGAGAACAGAAAGGAAGTTAACAGCAGAGACAGGCATGAGGAGGGAAGCGACTGACACTTTTGGATTAAAAGATCTAGACAATAATGTTGGGAATGCATAAACATCAAATCCTACACTATCCACAGAAAACTATACTAAATATTCTGTGATAAGCTAAAATTAAGGGGAATATATAAATGAGACTACATATATATATATAAATTCAAATCACTGTCCAGAGTAACAGAAGATCACACATTTTAAATAATAACAAGGCAAGATAAATATTAAAGAAGCTATGCTGGTTTTGCCCCCATCCAAAAAAAACCCACATACAAACCAATGAAATGACAAGGAAAACAAAAGTAAATCAACACACTGTTTCTCAAATAATTAGAAGACAGAGGCGAGTATATTCACAGAGGAAAGACAGTGACTTCTGCAAGAGGTCTTTAAAATGAAGGACAGACAAGTAGAAGTAATAAAGACATATCACATCAACCACTGAAGGACAAATAAACTCAAAAGACTTAAAGATATAAATATTAGTTACGACATCCTAAACTCACAAAGGAGCCATAGGTAAAATAGTCTCTGAAATAAATTCTGGCAAAAATTTCTTCAACATGACTTGCAATTTAAAAAAAAAAATGAATGAGACATAATGAACCCTATAACCAATGACAGCTTTCCTGGTGGCTCAGTTGGTAAAGAATCTGCCTGCAGTGCAGGAGACCTGGTTCGATCCCTGGGTTGGGAAGATTCCCTGGAGAAAGGAACAGCTACCCACTCCAGTTTTCTGGCCTAGAGAGTTCCATGGACTATATAGTCCATGGGGTCGCAAAAAGTCAGACATGACTGAGCAACCTTCACTACTATAACCATTTAAACAGGAAAAGAAACAATTAGCAAAACTAAAAGACAGCCATATGAAAGGAAGTGATATTTGAAAATGCTGTGACCAATGAGGGTTTAATTTCTCAAAATGCCAGGAGCTCACAGAACTCAATAAGTAAAAATGGAATAAAAAGACAGACTGGATATCAAAGGGAAAGGTCTCCAAAATAGACATCCAGATACCCAAAGGACATAGGAAAAACATGTCCACAGGGCTGATTACTATAGAAATGCTAATGAAAAATATAATGAGGTACCACATCACACAGGCCTGAATGGCATCATGAAATAGCCTTGAGACAACAAATGCTCAGTAGGGTATGGAGAAAGGGAAAGCCTCCTACACTGTTCGTGGGAATGAAAATTGGTGTAGGCTCCATGGATAACATGATTTAGGATCCACAGACATACAAACAGAATTACTATAGGGTCCAAATCAAGCCTTGGTAAAGTTTAAACAACTGAAATAATTTCAAGCATCTTTTCTGCTCACAGCATTATAAGATTAAATATCAACTATAGGGGAAAAAACTATTAAAAAATTCAAACACATGGAAGCTAAACAACATGCTTCTGAATAACCAACAGATCATTGGACAAATCAAAAGAAAATCAAAATATGCCTAGAAACAAATGACAATGAAAACACAACAACTCAAAACCTATGGGATGCTGTAAAAGCAACGCTAAGAGGGAAGTTCGTAGCAATACAAGACTACTGCAAGAAACAAGAGAGACAGCAAATAAACAATCTAACCTGACACCTAAAGCAACTATAAAAAGAAGAACAAAAATCCCCAAAGTTAGTAGAAGGAAAGAAATCACCAAAATCAGAGCAGAGATAAATAAAAAAGAAATGAAGGTGATTATAGCAAATATAGAGCTTCTCATTTTCAGCTACAAAGAATATATTGAATCTGATTTCAGTATTGACCGTCTGCTGAAGTCCATGTGTAGAGTTGTCTCTTGTATTATTGGAAGAGCGTGTTTGCTATGACTGGTGCATTCTCTTGAAAGTACTGTTAGCAGTTGCCCTGCTTCACTTTGTACCCCAAGGCCAAACTTCCCTCTTACTCCAGGTATCTCTTGACTTCCTAATTTTGCATTCCAGTCCCCTATGATGAAAAGGACATCTGCTTTTGCTGTTAGTTCTAGAAGATCTTGCAAAGATGGGCACAATAAAGGACAGAAATGGTATGGACCTAATAGAAGCAGAAGATATTAAGAAGAGATGGCAAGAATACACAGAAGGACTATATACCAAAAAAGACCTTAATGACCCAGATAATCACGATGCTGTGATCACTGACCTAGAGCCAGATATTCTGGAGTGTGAAGTCAAGGGGGCCTTAGGAAGCATCACTACAAACAGAGCTAGTGGAGGTGATGGAATTCCAGCCTATTTATTTCAAACCCTACAAGATGATGCTGTGAAAGTGCTGCACTGAATGTGCCAGCAAATTTGGAAAACTCAGCAGTGGCCACAGGACTGGAAAAGGTCAGTTTTCATTCCAATCCCAAAGAAGGGCAATGCCAAAGAATGTTCAAACTACTGCACAATGGCACTCATTTCACATGCAAGCAAAGTAGTGCTCAAAATTCTCCAAGCTAGGTTTCAACAGTATGTGAACTGAGAACTTTCATATGTACAAGCTAGATATAGAAAAAGCAGAGGAACCAAAGATCAAATTGCCAACATCTGCTGGTTCATAGAAAAAGCAAGAGAGTTCCAGAAAAACATCTACTTCTGTTTGCATGCAATCTCAAAAATGACAGAATGATCTCTGTTCTTTTCCAAGGCAAACCATTCAATATCACAGTAATTCAAGTCTTTACCCTAACCAGTAATGCTGAAGAAGCTGAAGCTGAAAGGTTCTATGAAGACCTACAAGACATTTCTAGAACCAACACCCAAAAAAGATGTCCTTTTCATTATAGGGGACTGGAAGGCAAAAGTAGGAAGTCAAGAGATAACCTGGAGTAACAGGTAAGTTTTGTCTTGGAGTACAGAATGAAGCAGGGCAAAGGCTAACAGAGTTTTGCCAAGAGAACACACTGGTCATAGCAAACACCCTCTTCCAACAACACAACATGTCCTACACATGGACATCACTAGATGGTCAATGCTGAAATCAGACTGATTATATTCTTTGCAGCCAAAGATGGAGAAGCTCTGTACAGTCAGCAAAAACAAGGCCTGGAGCTGAGTGTGGCTCAGATCATAAACTCCTTATTGCCAAATTCAGATTTAAATTGAAGAAAGTAGGGAAAACTACTAGACCATTCAGGTAGGACTTAAACAAAAGACCCCAAATAGCCAAAGCAATCTTGAGAAAGAAGAATGGAACTGGAGGAATCAACCTTCCTGACTTCAGACTACACTACAAAGCTATAGTCATCAAGGCAGTATGCTACTGGCACATAAAAATATAGACCAATGGAACAACACAGAAAGCCCAGAGATAAATCTGTGCACCCATGGACACCTTATCTTTGACAAAGAGGCAAAAATATACAATGGAGAAAAGACAGTCTCTTCAACAAGTGGTGCTGGGAAAACTGGTCAACTCCATGTAAAAGAATGAAATTAGAACACTTCTAACAGCATACACAAAAATAAACTCAAAATGGATTAAAGCCTTAAGATCAGAAACTATAAACTCTTAAGCAGAACATTCTGACATAAATCACAACAAGATCCTCTGTGACCCACCTCCTAGAGTAATGGAAATAAAAACAAAAACAAACAAATGGGATCTAATTAAACTTAAAAGCTTTTTGCACAATGAAGGAAACAATAAGGTGAAAAGACAACCCTCAGAACAGGAGAACAGCAAACGAAACAACTGACAAAGAGTTAATCTCCAAAATATACAAGCAGCTCATGCAGCTCAATACCAGAAAAACAAACAACCTAATCAAAAAAGGGGCAGAAGACAGATATTTCTCCAAAGAAGACACAGATGGCTAATGAACACATGAAAAGGTGCTCAACATTGCTCATTATTAGAGAAATGCAAATAAAAACTATAATGAAGTATTATCTCACATTGGTCAGAATGGCCATCATCAAAAAGTCTACAAACAATAAATGCAGGAGAGGGCATGGAGAAAAAGAAACTCTTACACTGTTGGTGGTAAATCAAATTGGTACAACCACTATGGTGAACAGTATGGAGATGCCTAAAAAAACTAGCAATAAAACTACCATACAACCCACCAATTCCACTATTGGGTGTATATCCTGAGGAAACCAGAAATGAAAAAGACACATGTATCTCAGTGTTCACTGAAGTACTATTTACAATAGCTAGGACATGGAAGTAACCTAAATGTACATCAACAGATGAATGAATAAGGGAGCTGTGATACATATACACAATAGAATATTACTCAGCTTTAGAAAGGAATGCATTTGAGTCAGTTCTAATGAGGTGGAAGAACCTAAAGACTATCATATAGAGGGAAGTAAGTCAGAAAGCTATGACAAACCTAGACAGCATATTAAAAAGTAGAGACATTACTTTGCCAACACAGTCAAAACTATGGTTTTTCCAGTAGTCATGTAGGGATGTGAGAGTTGGACCATAAAGAAAACCAAGCATTGATACTTTGGAACTGTGATACTGGAGAGGATTCTTGAGAGTCCCTTGGACTTCATGGCAATCATATCAGTCAATCCTAAAGGAAATCAGGCCTGAATATTCATTGGAAGGAATATTGCTGAAGCTGAAGCTCCAATACTTTGGCCACCTGATGCAAAGAACCGACTCATTGGAAAAGACTCTGACGCTGGGAAAGATTGAAGGCAGGAGGAGAAGGGGATTACAGAGGATGAGATGGTTGGATGGCATCACCAACTCAATGGACATGAGTTTGAGCAGGCTCTGGGAGTTGGTGATGGACAGGGAAGCCTGGTGTACTGCAGTCCATGAAGTCACAAAGAGTCAGACATAATTGAGCGACTGAAGTCAGAAAGAGAAAGATAAATACTGACTATTAACACATATATATGGAATCCAGAAAGACAGTACCAACAACTCTATGTGAGGACAGCAAAGAAGACACGGACACAAAGAACAGGCTTTTGGAAACAGTGGGGGAAGGAGAGGGTGGGGTGATTTGAGAGAATAGCAGTGAAACACACACATTGCCATATGTAAAACAGACAGCCAGTGGGAGTTTGCTGTATGATGCAGGGAACCCAAAGCCAGTGCTCTGTGGCAACCTAGATGAATGGGGAGGGCAGGGAGGTGGGGGGGATCAAGAGGGAGGGACACATGTATACGATGGCTGATTCATATTGATGTATGGCAAAAAAATCATCACAATATTGTATAGTAATTATCTTCCCTCCCCCCAACAAAAAGCCCAATTGCAAGGGCTTCCCTAGTGGTTCAGACAGTAGAGAGTCTGCCCGCAATGCAGGAGACCCAGGTTAGATCCCTGGGTCAGGAAGATCCCCTGGAGAAGGAAAGGACAAACCACTCCAATATTCTTGCCTGGAAAATCTGACGGAAGAGGATCCTGGCAGGCTACAGTCCATGGGGTCACAAAGAGCCTGACACAACGATGTGACTTCACTTACTTCACCACATCACACTGGTCAGAATGCCCATCATTAAAAAGGCTTGAAACAACAAAGGCTGGAGAGAGTGTGGAGAAGAGGAAACCCTCCTGCACTGTCTGTAGGAATGGAAAGTGGTGCAGCCTCTATGGATAATACTGTGCAGGTTCTACAAGAAAGTTCAAACAGTTACCATAGGCTCCATCAGTCCCACTCCTGGGCATACATCCAAACAAAACTATCATTCAGAGATACATGCATCTCTATCTTCACAGGAGCACTTTTCACAATAGTCAAGTCACTACATTCAACACCCTGTGATTTACTGTAATGAAAAAGAATATGAAAAGAATGTATTTATATGTATGTGTGTGTCACATATGTATGTAAATCTCAAATCACTGTAGTTTCAGGAGAAATTAACACAACATTCCATAACAGCCGTACTTCAAAAAACCAAAGTATGGTTGGTAATGGCACAAGAGAAGACATAGATGAATAAAACAAAGTAAGGAGCCCAGAAAGAAATCCACACACCGACGGTCAAGTAATCTTTGTTGAAGGAGTCAAGTATATACAATAGAGAAGACAGTCTCTTCACCAATTGGTTCTGGAAAGTTAAACAGCAACATGTATTAAATCAGTGAATTTAGAAAAATGTCTCCAACCACACACAAAAAGAAATTCAAAATGGCTTAAAGATTTAAATCTTTAAGACAGGATACCTTAAAACTCCTAGAAGAAAACATAAGCAAGAGGTGCTCTGACATAAACTGTAGCAATATTTTTTTAGATCAACTTCCCAAAGCAAAAGAAATGAAAACAAAACAAACACATGGGACCTAATCAACCTTATAAGGTTTGAATAGCAAAAAAAAAAAAAAAAAAAAAAAAAAAGAGTTTGCAAATGACCCAACCATCAAGGACTTAGTTTATAAAATACAGAAACAGATAACTCAATAAAAAAAAAAATCAACCCACTTAAAAAAAGCCAAATAAATAACCTAACTCTACACCTAAAGCAATTAGAGAAGGAAGAAATGAAGAACCCCAGGGTTAGCAGAAGGAAAGAAATCTCAAAAATTAGGGCAGAAATAAATGCAAAAGAAACTAAAGAGACCATAGCAAAAATCAACAAAGCTAAAAGCTGGTTTTTTGAAAAAATAAACAAAATTGACAAACCATTAGCAAGACTCATTAAGAAGCAAAGAGAGAAGAACCAAATTAACAAAATTAGAAATGAAAATGGAGAGATCACAACAGACAACACTGAAATACAAAGGATCATAAGAGACTACTACCAGCAGCTCTATGCCAATAAAATGGACAACTTGGATGAAATGGACAAATTCTTAGAAAAGTATAACCTTCCAAAACTGAACCAGGAAGAAATAGAAGATCTTAACAGACCCATCACAAGCAAAGAAATCGAAACTGTAATAAAAAATCTTCCAGCAAACAAAAGCCCAGGACCAGATGGCTTCACAGCTGAATTCTACCAAAAATTTAGAGAAGAGCTAACACCTATCTTACTCAAACTCTTCCAGAAAATTGCAGAGGAAGGTAAACTTCCAAACTCATTCTATGAGGCCACCATCACCCTAATTCTAAAACCAGACAAAGATGCCACAAAAAAAGAAAACTACAGGCCAATATCACTGATGAACATAGATGCAAAAATCCTTAACAAAATTCTAGCAAACAGAATCCAACAACATATTAAAAAAATCATACACCACGACCAAGTGGGCTTTATCCCAGGAATGCAAGGATTCTTCAATATCCGCAAATCAATCAATGTAATACACCACATTAACAAATTGAAAGATAAAAACCATATGATTATCTCAATAGATGCAGAGAAAGCCTTTGACAAAATTCAACACCCATTCATGATTAAAACTCTCCAGAAAGCAGGAATAGAAGGAACATACCTCAACATAATAAAAGCTATATATGACAAACCCACAGCAAGTATCACCCTCAATGGTGAAAAATTGAAAGCATTTCCCCTGAAATCAGGAACAAGACAAGGATGCCCACTCTCACCACTGCTATTCAACATAGTGTTGGAAGTTTTGGCCATAGCAATCAGAGCAGAAAAAGAAGTAAAAGGAATCCAGATAGGAAAAGAAGAAGTGAAACTCTCGCTGTTTGCAGATGATATGATCCTCTACATAGAAAACCCTAAAGACTCCTCCAGAAAATTACTAGAGCTAATCAATGAATATAGTAAAGTTGCAGGATATAAAATTAACACACAAAAATCCCTTGCATTCCTATATACTAACAATGAAAAAACAGAAAGAGAAATTAAGGAAACAATACCATTCACCATTGCAACAAAAAGAATAAAATACTTAGGAATATATCTACCTAAAGAAACAAAAGACCTATACATAGAAAACTATAAAACACTGATGAAAGAAATCAAAGAGGACACAAACAGATGGAGAAACATACCATGCTCATGGATTGGAAGAATCAATATTGTCAAAATGGCTATTCTACCCAAAGCAATCTATAGATTCAATGCAATCCCTATCAAGCCACCAACGGTATTTTTCACAGAACTAGAACAAATAATTTCACAATTTGTATGGAAATACAAAAAACCTCAAATAGCCAAAGTAATCTTGAGAAAGAAGAATGGAACTGGAGGAATCAACCTGCCTGACTTGAGACTCTACTACAAAGCCACAGTCATCAAGACAGTATGGTACTGGCACAAAGACAGAAATATAGATCAATGGAACAGAATAGAAAGCCCAGAGTTAAATCCACGAACTTATGGACACCTTATCTTTGACAAAGGAGGCAAGGATATACAATGGAAAAAAGACAACCTCTTTAACAAGTGGTGCTGGGAAAGCTGATCAACCACTTGTAAAAGAATGAAACTAGAACACTTTCTAACACCATACACAAAAATAAACTCAAAATGGATTAAAGATCTAAATGTAAGACCAGAAACTATAAAACTCCTAGAGGAGAACATAGGCAAAACACTCTCCGACATAAACCACAGCAAGATCCTCTATGACCCACCTCCCAGAATATTGGAAATAAAAGCAAAACTAAACAAATGGGACCTACTTAAACTTAAAAGCTTTTGCACAACAAAGGAAACTATAAGTAAGGTGAAAAGACAGCCCTCAGATTGGGAGAAAATAATAGCAAATGAAGAAACAGACAAAGGATTAATCTCAAAAATATACAAGCAACTCTTGAAGCTCAATTCCAGAAAAATAAATGACCCAATCAAAAAATGGGCCAAAGAACTAAACAGACATTTCTCTAAAGCAGACATACAGATGGCTAACAAACACATGAAAAGATGCTCAACATCACTCATTATCAGAGAAATGCAAATCAAAACCACAATGAGGTACCATTACACGCCAGTCAGGATGACTGCTATCCAAAAGTCTACAAGCAATAAATGCTGGAGAGAGTGTGGAGAAAAGGGAACCCTTTTACACTGTTGGTGGGAATGCAAACTAGTACAGCCGCTATGGAAAACAGTGTGGAGATTTCTTAAAAAAACTGGAAATAGAACTGCCATATGACCCAGCAATCCCACTTCTGGGCATACACACTGAGGAAACCAGATCTGAAAGAGACACGTGCACCCCAATGTTCATCGCAGCACTGTTTATAATAGCCAGGACATGGAAGCAACCTAGATGCCCATCAGCAGATGAATGGATAAGGAAGCTGTGGTACATACACACCATGGAATATTACTCAGCCATTAAAAAGAATTCATTTGAACCAGTTTTAATGAGATGGATGAAACTGGAGCCCATTATACAGAGTGAAGTAGGCCAGAAAGATAAAGAACATTACAGCATACTAACACATATATATGGAATTTAGAAAGATGGTAACGACAACCCTATATGCAAAACAGAAAAAGAGACACAGATGTACAGAACAGACTTTTGAACTCTGTGGGAGAAGGTGAGGGTGGGATGTTTCGAAAGAACAGCATGTATATTATCTATGGTGAAACAGGTCACCAGCCCAGGTGGGATGCATGAGACAAGTGCTCGAGCCTGGTGCACTGGGAAGACCCAGAGGAATCGGGTGGAGAGGGAGGTGGGAGGGGGGATCGGGATGGGGAATACGTGTAAATCTATTGCCGATTCATGTCAATGTATGACAAAACCCACTGAAAAAATAAATAAATTAAAAAAAAAAGAGGGGGTAGGAGACCTAAATAGACATTTTCCAAAGAAGACACCCAGATGGCCTATTGACACGAAATAATCAGCTCAATGTCTCTTATCATTAGAGAAATGTAAATCAAAATTACAAACTAGTACTACCTCACACCGGTCAGAATGAAAAGTGAAAGTGAAAGTAGCTCAGTTGTGTCTGACTCTTATAGTCCACGGAATTCTCCAGGCCAGAATACTAGAGTGGGTAGCCTTTCCCTTCTCCAGATGATCTTCCCGACCCAGGGATCAAAGCCAGGTCTCCCACATTGCAGGTGGATTCTTTACCAGCTGAGCCACCAGAGAAGCCCAAGAATACTGGAGGGGGTAGCCTATCCCTTCTCCATAGGATTGTCCTGACCCAGGAATCAAACCGGGGTCTCCTGCATTGCAGGCGGTTTCTTTACCAGCTGAGTTAATCTACAAATAACAAATGCTGGAAAGGGTATAGAGAAAATGAAACCCTCCTACACTGTTGGTGGGAATGTAAACTAGTGCAGCCTCTATGGAAAATATGCATAGGTTCCACAAAAAAAAAAAAAAAGGGGGTGCTTCCCTGGTGGCTTAGAGGGTAAAACGTCTGCCTGCAATGCGGGAGACCCGGGTGCAATCCCTGAGTCAGGAAGATCCCCTGGAGAAGGAAATGGCAACCCACTCCAGTATTCTTGCCTGGAGAATCCCATGGATGGAGAAGCCTGGGAAGCTGCAGTCCATGGGGTCACAAAGAGTCGGACAGGACTGAGTGACTTCATTTTCACTTTCCACAAAAAAAAGTACAAATAGACTTACCATAGGACCCAGCAATCCCACTCCTGGGCATGTATCCAGACAAAAGTACCCTTCAAAGAGATATATGCACCAGTATTCATGTATTCACCACTCTTCAAGACAGCCAAGACAGGGGACAACCTACATGTCCTGTGACAGGTGACTGGATCAAGAATATGAGGTACATACACACAACAGAGTACTACTCATCTACAACAAAGAATGAAATTATGCCATTTATGGCAATATGGACAGACCCTGAGTTTACCAAACTAAGGGGAGGAATTAGAAAGAGACAGAGAAATAGCATATGCTGTCACTTATATATGGAATCTCAAATATGACATAAATAAATTCTATCTATTCTATATAGATACTCTATATATTCTATAGTGTAGAAAAGATACTCACACAGAGAGAACACACCTGTAGTTGCTGAGAGGGAGAGGGACTGAGGAAGGAATGGACTGGGAGTTTGGGATTAGCAGATGTAAACTATTATATAGAAAATGGAAAAACAAGAAGGCCCTACTGTATAGTACATGGAAGTATAAACAAAGTCTTATGATAAATTAAAAGGAAAAAATATGGAAAAGAATCTTTATGAAATGAATCACTGTGCTGTACAATAGAACTTACCACAACTATATTACAATAAACATGTAAAAAAAGTGTTATTGGCTAAAAAACAATCATATAAATCAATACAATAGAAGAGAAGCCCAGAAATAAATCTACATACCAACAGCCAATTAATCTTTGATGAAGAATTAGAGTATATACAATGGAAAAAGGATGGTCCCTTTAGCAAGCTGTGTTAGGAAAACAGGACAGCCACATGTATATCAGTGAAGTTACAACACTCTCTCCAACTATACACAAAAAGAAATCTAAAATGGCTTAAAGATTTAAATATAAGACATGACATCATAAAACTCCTAGAAGAAAACATTAGGCAAAACATGTTGTGATATAAACTGTAGCAGCATTTTCTTAAATCAGTCTCCCAAAGCAAAAGAAAGGAAAGCAAAAATAAATGGGACCTAATCAACTTTAAAAGCTTCTGAATAGCAAAGGAAACCATCAACAACACAAAAAGACAGCCTTGGAATAGGAGAAAACGTTTGCAAATGATGCAAGGACTTAGTTTCTAAAATACACTAAAAGCGTAAACATTCAATTTTTTAAAAAGCCACTGAAAAAATGGGCAGGAGATCTAAATACACATTTCTCCAAAGACATCTAGACAGTCAACTGATACAGAAATAATCAGTTCAACATCACTGATCATTGTTGTTGTTCAGTCACTCAATCACATCCGACTCTTTCCATGGCCTGCAGCACACTAGGCTTCCCTGCCCTTCACCATCTCCCAGAGCCTGATCAAACTTATGTCCATTGAGTTGGTGATACCATCCAGCCATCTCCTCCTCTGTAATCCCCTTCTCCTCCTGCCTTCAATCTTTCCCAGCATCAGGGTCTTTTCCAGTGAGTCAGTTCTTTGCATCAGGTGGCCAAAGTATTGGAGCTTCAGCATTAGTCCTTCCAATGAATATTCAAGACTGATTTCCTTTAGGATTGACTGGTTTGATCTCCTTGCAGTCTGAGGGACTCTCTCAAGAGTCTTCTCCAATACCACACTTCTAAAGCATCAGTTCTTTGTCACTCAGCCTTCTTTATGGTCCAGCTCTCACATCCATACATGACTACTGGAAAAACCACAGCTTTGACTATATGGAACTTTGCCAGCAAAGTAATGTCTCTGCTTTTTAATGCACTATCTAGGTTGGTCACAGCTTTTCTTCCAAGGAGCAAGCATGCAAACCAAAACTACATAGTGGTATAATATCACACCAGTGAAAATGGCCATCATTAAAAATCCAGAAATAACAAATGTTGCAGAGGGTATGGAGAAAAGATAACATTCCTACACTGTTGGTGGGAATGAAAACTGGTGCAGCCTCTATGGAGAACAGGATGCACATTTCACAAAAACAAGTACAAATAGAGTTACACAGGATCCAGCAATCCCACTCCCGGGCATATATCCAAATAAAAGTATCATCAAAGAGATATATGCACTCCTACGTTCATAGCAGCACTCTTCACGATAGTCAAGACAGGGAAACAACCATCTGTCCTTTGACAGATCAAGAAGATGTAGTACACATACACAATGGAGTCCTACTTAGCCACAACAAAGAATGAAATAATGCCATTTTCAGCAATATGGATGGATGGATTGTGACTTTACCAAACTGAAGGAAAACAGAAAGAGACAGAGAAATAGCGTATGATATCACTTACATGTAGAATCTCAAAGATGACACAAATGAACTCATCTGCACAACAGGAGGAGACTCACAAAGAGACAGAACAGACTTGTGGGTGCCAAGGGAAAGAGGGACTTGGGGGCAATGGATTGGGAGTTTGGGATTAGGAGATGCCAACCATTCTATATAGAATGGATAAACAACAAGGTCCTACTAATAGCACAAGAAACTATATACAATATCCTGTGATAAATAGTAATAGAAAAGAATATGGAAAAGCATATATATGGAAAATGAAATCACTGTGCTATATAGCAAAAATGAACACAATATGGTAACAACTATATTTCAGTAAAGTAAATTAAAAAAAAAAAATCAAACTGTGGTATTGGCACCAAAAAAGACATAGAGATCAATGGAATTGAAAAAGGAGTCCAGAAATACATTGACAGTCAATCAATCTTCAATAAAGTAGGCATGTATACAGAGCAGAGAAAAGACAGTCACTTCAGCTATTAGTGTTGATAAAGCTGGACAGGAACATGTAATTCAATGAAGGTAGAACACTCCCTCCCATAATACATAAAAATAAACTCAAAATGACATAAAGGCTTAAATATAAAACATGACACCATAAAATTCCTAGAAGAGAACATAGCAAAACATTGTCTGAGATAAATTATAGCATATTTTCTTTGATCAGTCTCCCAAGAAAAAAGAAACAAAAGCAAAAATAAACAAATGGGATTGAATCAACCTATATGCTTTTGAAAATCAAAAGAAATGATCAGGACTTTCCTAATGGTCCAGTGGTTAAGATTCAGAGCTTCCACTGCAAGAGGTGCAGGTTTGATCCCTGGTCAGGGAACTAAGATGCCACATTCTGTGTGGCACAGCTAAAAAACAAACAAACAAGGAAACCATCAACAAAACAAAAGAACAACATACAGAATGGGAGAAAATATTTGCAAATGGTGTGACAGACAAGGGCATAATTTCCAGAATATAAAAACAGCTCATACAATTCAATATAAAAAAATCTGGTCAAAAAATGGGCAGAAGATTTAAAAGAAGGAAATAATGCCATTTGCAGCAACATGGATAGACCTAGAGATTGTCACACTGAGTGAAGAAAGACAGAGGAGGAGAAATGCGGTATGACATCTCTTATATATGTGGAATCTAAAAAGAAATGATACAAATGAACTTACGAAACAGAAAGAGACAGATTTAGCAAAGGAACTTACAGTTGGCGGGGGAAGGATGGGGAAAGGGATAGTTATGAAGTTTGGGATGGACATGTACACACTGCTATATTTAAAATGGACAGTCAACAAGGACCTACTGTACAACACATGGAAGCTGCTCAATGTTATTTGGCAGCCTGGATGGGAAGGGAGTTTGGGAGAATAGATACATGTATATGTATAGTTGAGTTCCTTTCCTGTTCACCTGAAACTTATCACAACATTGTTAATCGGTTATAACCCAACACAAAATAAAAAGTTTAAAAATAAATAAAAACACATAACATTTACCATTTAAAGAATTAAAACCAAAAAAGGAAGATGTGGCACATATATATATAAGAATGTTACTCAGCCATGAGAAAAATGAAATAATGCTATTTGCAGCAACACTGATGGAACTAGAGATTATCATGGCAAGTGAAGTCAGACCAAGGAAGGTAAGCATTATATATTATTACTTATATATGGAATATAAAAAATAATACAAATAAACTTGTTTACAAATCTGAAACAGACTCACAGACATAAAAACAAAACTATGGTTACTCAGTGGGAAAGGGGAGGATAAAATAGGAGTTGGGATTAACAGATATGCACTCATATACAAAACATTAATAGATAAATGAGCAGTTACTGCATAGCACAGGGAGCTATATTCAATATCTTGTAATAACCTATAATGAAAGTGAATCTGAAAAAGATATATATATATATACACACACACACATGCACACAGGTATGTATATATACATCTGAATTACTTTGCTGTATATTGGAAACTAACACTATATTGTAAACCAACTACACTTCAAAAAGTTGCTATGAGAGGAGAGGTCTAATATTGTCACCATAATTACAACAGCAACAAAGTGAAAACTGAACTAAACGTATAGTTTGCAGTGATGGAATATTCACCCAAATCTCATGTACATTCTGGAACTCTAGAAGAATTTTTCAAAGACAGAATATCTCATATTCATAGATTTTTCTCAAATTACAGCAGGAAAGTCTACAAGTAATACTTGGAAATGTAGAACTTCTATACATCTGCCTTCTAATTGGAAGCAAAGGCTGTTTTGTGGGTGGATCTAAGATATTTTTTGATCTCTGAGGAAACCAACCTGCTTGGGTCTGTCCTCTGCTGTAAAATGTTTACAACAATGAGATTAGTTAACGCATCCTTTTCCTGACATAACTACCATATATCTGCATATGTATGTATGTATACACACACCACACTTTCTTTATCTACTCATTTGTTGACCATGTCTTAGCTATTATGAAAAATATACAATGACCATGGGGGTGCAAATATCTCAAGATAGTGATTTCATATCCTTCAGATATATATCCATAAGAGGACTTGCTAGATCATATGATAGTTCTTGGGCTTCCCAGGTGGTGCTAGTGGTAAAGAACCTGCCTGCCAATGCAGGAGACAGATTGGAAAAATTCCCCTGGGGGAGGGCATGGCAACCCACTCCAGTATTCTTGCCTGGAGAGTCCCATGGACAGAAGAGCCTGGTGGGCTACAGTCCATGGGGTCACAAAGAGTGGACATAACTGAAGTGAATTAGCAGGAGCAGCAACATGATAGTTCTTTTTTAAATTTTTTGAAGCACCTCTATACTCTTTTCCATAGTGATTGCACCAATTTGCATTCCCACCAACAGTGTACACTGGAGTCATTTACGCTTACATTTGTTTGCAGGAGTAAACCAAACTGTATAGATAAGTTTCTGTTTTCACTGTATCACCACTTAAAATAGCTAGCACTTATTAAATACCATGATGTTCCAAGCACTAGGCTGACCATTTCATAAGTATTGTTTCAGTTAATTCTTATGACGTCATAAAGTTGATACCACTGTTATATCTACTTTTCCTCAAATGAGGAAACTGAAGCCTGCAGAGAGTAAATAATTTTTCTAACTTAATACATATATGATGTAGCAGAGCCTGTACTTGAATATGAGTCTTCCTGACATAAAAGTCTATGTTTTTAATCACCCCTGGAAAATATCTCTGAAAAATACTGTTAACAGAACAAACTACTCAAACATGCAATACTCATACTGCAGGCACCACCATAACCAAGGTCAATCGTGTCCAACTCTTTGCGACCCCATGGACTGTGGCCTGCCAGGCTCCTGTGTCTATGGAATTTTCCAGTCAAGAATACTGGAGTGGGTTGCCATTTCCTACTCCAGGGGATCTTCCCAACCCAGGGATTGAACCTGTGTCTCTTGCATCTCCTGCATTGGCAGGCAGATTCTTTACCAACCGCACCACCTGGAAAGCCCCATGATGGGACTCTCCTTTAAACTGAGTATTAATTAGATAGATGAGCGAATTCAATAGGAAAAAGGGCCCAGTCCAAGTCTGTTGTTAGTTGTCACTCCACAGCACTTCATACAGAGATCTGTGCTGTTGACTAACTGAAGAAAAGACTGCATCTCACGTAAGTCATGATGCTCCCATCATCTGAGTAAGCCTTTACAGTAAAATCAGAAATAATTTATCTGCACCAGAACCATCATTTCCATTGGTTTCTGTTTAATGTTGGTTTCATAAAACTCAACTTACCTCAAACTTTATCTCCCCTGAGAATCTTTCCTGATGCTTCATTTTTGTTATTACTTAAATATCCCTTTTGAGTACCTCCAAGTGCCTATGCAAATCTCCATCTTAGCACTCATCACTCACTACAGTAACTGTCGTTTTCTGTGTGTCATCCTTCTAGGCTGTAACCTCCTGGGGTGCAGGTACCAGGCTTCATTCAATTTACTATCCCTAAATGCCTTTCACAATGCCTGAAATTTATCTGTGTGTAATAAACACCTGCCAATAAATTAAAAAACTCAGTGAATGCATGGCCTGTCTGAAATGAAAGAAATCAAGTTCAAGTTACTCTCAGAAGAAACTATAGCTTACTGATTTAAAAAAGCCCATATACTAATTAAAAATTGTAATAAGCTAAACCAAAAGTCAGAGAAGTTATTTAAACTATTAGACTACCACTAGACCACGTGGCATGAACAGTTTTTTTGATTTTGTTTTTGATAGTCTCTGTTCAGACGCCTGGCGGCGCTGCCGACAGGAAAAAAAAAAAAAAAAAGGCGGGGGGGAAGTAGAGCCCTGCACCTGCCACAGACTCCATTTCAGTAAAGACAAAATCTGAGAGGTGCTGGGGATCGACATGCCTTGGCAAACGTTGGCAGCAAGCTCAGATTTCAAACCTTTTTTCAAACACAAGGGGACTAGATATATGTTGATATATCCTCCTGAAAAACTTTCGAAGGCTTCTTTCATTAAAGACAATGCAGTCAAAGAGAGAGAGTGAGAGACGACTGGAAACTGAGAGAAAAGCTGGCAGAAAAAGGCAAGTGGTGAGTTTTCCTTTTCTTCCTGGGTGTAGTGTAGGTGGCCCAGAAAAAGTAAAGCTGCTTTTTATAGTTCCTGGAGATTTGGAAGCAGAAAGGGGAGTGTCTGCATAGCTGTGGGTGGGCACACCCAAGCAAGGTGGTTTCCAAAGTGATAAAGGATTCCTGAGAAAAGAAAGGCTCTTCTCTGGGTGGATCTAAATCATTGAGATCAAAGAATATTTTAGATTTACCCACAGAAGAAGCCTTTGTTTCTGAATAGGAAGTCAGACCTATAACTATACATTTCCAAGTATTACCTATAAACTGTTTTGTTTTCTGAGAAAAATCAATGAATCTGAGATGTTGCCACTTTGAGAAATTCTGATTAATCTTTCAGAATGTGCATGGAGAGGTGCATGAGATTTGGGTGACTTTTCCATCACTGGAAACCACAAAGGGAGTTCATTTCACAATAATACACAATGCAGTAGTAGGGCAAGTAATTTGCCCATTCAGGAGGGAAAAATCACTGGATGAAGTACAACCTAAGGTAAGTTTAATTCTCACAGAAAAGAACAGTAGGTATCAACACTAGTCTCAGACCTCCTAAGGTCAAGATTGTGACAATCAATGACAATCTTAGCAATGCATGCTTTTCAGCAACCTGGTTGTCAAAGACTGCAAAAAGTGTAAATCTCAGTTAATTAAGGAACAGTTCACCGAATTCTCCAATCTCTGGAACGTATTCACCAAACAACTTAAATACCACTCATGTACTTCCCTGGTGGTCCAATGGTTAAGAATCTGTCTGCCAATGCAGGGGACATGGGTTTTATCCCTGGTCCAAGAAAATTCCACATGCCAAAACTACTGAAGCCCTTGAGCCCTAGAGACTGCACTCCACAAAAAAAAATGCCACCACAATGAAAAGCCCAAATATTGCAACTAAAGAGTAGCCCCCACTCGAGGCAACTAAAGACAGCCCACACAGCAACTAAGACCCACTGCAGTTAAAAATAATAAATATTTAAAATATAAATTAAAAAATAAAAATAAAATAAAAATATAAATAAATACCACTCATATCTGTGAATTATAAACATCCACTGCAAGAAAATTACCAGGCAATTTCATGATTACGTGGCAAATGCTCAGGCAGTTTGCAACAGAAATAGCTTCAGAAATACCTTCACATAAAAGATGTTGGATAACAACTGCATTTACTTTCATGTAAAAGATGTTGGATGGACAACTGCATTGGATGACAATTATATAAAGCTGGTCATGTTGACACTTACCTGCTCATCCTAGAGTACATCCAGAAGCCGACTTCACCTCTTTAAGAATTATCTCAGAACTCTGGAATAAAAGGAAAATGCCTTGGTCCTTCCTTCCAAAATTTTCTTTCCATTGAATGTAAAAAAAAAAAAAAAAAATTCCCATACTCTGCCAACCTAGTGCAGGACAGGGAGACAAGAGATATATCTCTTTAACATCACTTTATCTCCAATTAAATTAGGTTCCAGAAAAGGCAATGGCAATCCACTCCAGTACTCTTTTCTGGAAAATCCCATGGATGGAGGAGCCTGGTAGGCTGCAGTCCATGGGATTGCTAAGAGTGAGACACGACTGAGCGTCTTCACTTTCATGCATTGGAGAAGGAAATGGCAACCCACTCCAGTGTTCTTGCCTGGAGAATCCCAGGGACGGGGGAGCCTGGTGGGCTGCCGCCTATGGGGTCACACAGAGTTGGACACGACTGAAGCGACTTAGCAGCAGCAGCAGCAAATTAGGTTCTTTGAAGCTGAAAACAAGACAGCAGGTGGAGATAGCTATCGCCCTTGGAGTTCTTTATTTTTGGCTCTGGGTAAAAAGTAGAGAAAAACATCCCCTTTCCGAATAACATTATAGTTGTTTTATTGCTCTAACTTCACTAGTGTCTTCTTTTGTTCTGAAGCATAAATAATTGTTTATTTATAGTCAACAAGCAAGGACACCTTACCTATTTTTACCTTTTTATTAACCTACAAGACAACTGATCTGGATACTTCAAAATATTCAATATCAATAAAATACAGTAGGCCATTCCAGAATAAATAGATGCAACATCCAATACAATCATGAAACTTGGTTTAAAAAAAACAAATTTTCTATTATATTCCTTATATCAAGTGGCTAAAAAAAATAAGTGCATTTGTAAAAGGAATTCAGTGAATGTGAATTCTTATTTAGTTCAGTACAGTTCACTCAGTCATGTCCGACTCTTTGTAACCACATGGACTGCAGCAGGCCAGGCCTCCCTGTCCATCAACAACTCCAGGAGTTAACTTAAATTCTTACTTAAGTTAAAGAAAATTGAGGAAGGATAACGAAAGGATAATTAACAAAAATTATTAGGGACTAGATTTTAAATAATTTGGAATTATTGTCGTTTCGGTACATTAAGAGACACTACTTGAAAATATTCTATTTGAATGCCATCAGTCTGAAAATAAAGGACTGGGATTTCCTAAATATTGTGCAGAAAATAAAACACTCGGAAAGGACGCGGGGTGGCGCTGCAGCATTAGAAGTAGAAGAAAGCAAGCTATCACCCTGTGCTCCTCTAGCAATGTTCTGCTTAAGAAGCAAGCACGAAGGGAAGGCTTTTTAAAGCAGTTGCTCGGGGAAATTAGGGCCCTAGACATCTCCATTTACCCCAGGATCTGAGTGATACTGGGAGACAGATCAGCGACAATGTGAATCTGAGCTGGGTCAAGTCATCTGGGAAACCAGAAAGCAATGAAGGCAGGAGAGAGAATGGAACGCTTTCTGAAACAAAGGCAAGTCTTGATATTCCTTGTTTTGCTGGGCATAACTCAGGCTGGTTCTGAGCCTAGGCATTAGCCACTGGCTGAGGAAATGGACAGTGGCTCCTTTGTGGCCAGTCTATTGAAAGACCTGGGACTGGCGGTAGATGATCTACCTGCTCGGGCCCCAGGGTTGTTTCCGAATGGGGGTGGGGGGGGTGGGGGTGGGGAAGCGTTTGCATTTTGATAGGTAGACCGGGGATTTGTTAAATGAGAAACAGGACCGGGAGGAGCTGTGTGGCCTCACCGAACCCTGTGTACTACCTTTCCAGATATTACTGGACAATCCCTTGCAGTTTTTTCCAGGCTGAGATATGGATTAGGGACATAAACGATCATTCCCCAGTTTTCCTAGACAAAGAAATAATGTTGAAAATTTCAGAAAGTATCACTCCAGGAACTACTTCCCAAATAGAGTGCACCCTGGACTTAGATGTAGGAATCAACAGTTTCCAAGTTATACAGTCAGCCCCATTTCCCATTCCCCAATTCCCATTTCCATCTTAAATTACAAGACAGTTCCAAGGGCACAGTATTACCACAGCCGGTGCTGGACAAAGCACTGGATCGAGAGGAACAGCCTGAGATCAGATTAACCCTCACAGCACTGAACGGCGGGATTCCACCCAGGTCTGATTAGACATCAGTGATAATGCCCCCGAGTTTGCAAAGCTGCACTATGAGGTGCAAGTCCTGGAACACCACCACATGGATTCCAGGCTGCCATCTTCTCTGCCAGAGATTTAGATATTGGAGCCAATGGAGAAATACCTCATGTATTTTCGCAAGCACCTGAAGATATTTGCAAAACATTTCGAATAAATGCAAAACCGGGAGAAATCCTTTTAATACGGAAACTGGATTTTTAATCTATACACACCTATACATTAAATATTCAGGCGACAGGTGATGGGGGCCTTTCTGGAAATTGTGTGGTACTTGTTCAAGTGATGGATTTGAATGACAACCCTCCGGAACTGACCCTATCAACTCTTTTCAATGAAATCCTAGAAAATTTGCTGGGAGACCATAATTGCTATATTCAGCGTTTCAGACACTGACTCAAGACAATGGAAGGATGGCTTGCTCCATCCAAGAGGATCTTCCTTTCATTCTTAAACCCTCTGTTAAAAAACTTTTATACTTTAATCACAAACACAGCCCTGGACCGAGAAGCAAGATCCAAATATAACATCACCATCACTGACATGGGAACCCCCAGACTGAAAACCCAGCACAACATAACCGTGCTGGTGGCCGACGTCAATGACAACGCCCCCGCCTTCACCCAGACCTCCTACACCCTGTGGGTCCGCGAGAACAACAGCCCCGCCCTGCACATCGGCAGCGTCAGCGCCACAGACACAGACGCGGGCGCCAACGCCCAGGTCACCTACTCGCTGCTGCCGCCGCCAGACCCGCACCTGCCCCTCGCCTCCCTCGTGTCCATCAACCCCGACAACGGCCACCTCTTCGCCCTCACGTCCCTGGACTACGAGGCCCTGCGGGCCTTCGAGTTCCGCGTGGGCGCCGCCGATCGCCGCTCGCCCGCGCTCAGCAGCCAGGCGCTGGTGCGCGTGCTCGTGGCGGACGCCAACGACAACGCGCCCTTCGTGCTCTACCCGCTGCAGAACGCCTCGGCGCCCTGCACCGAGCTGGTGCCCAGGGCGGCCGAGCCCGGCTACCTGGTGACCAAGGTGGTGGCGGTGGACGGCGACGCGGGCCAGAACGCCTGGCTGTCGTACCAGCTGCTCAAGGCCACGGAGCCCGGGCTGTTCGGCGTGTGGGCGCACAACGGCGAGGTGCGCACGGCGCGGCTGCTGAGCGAGCGCGACGCGCCCAAGCAGCGGCTGGTGGTGCTGGTCAAGGACAACGGCGAGCCGCCGCTGTCGGCCAGCGTCACGCTGCACGTGCTGCTGGTGGACGGCTTCTCGCAGCCCTACCTGCCGCCCCCGGAAGCGGAAGCGGCGGCCGCGGCGCCGGGTGACCCGCTCACCGTCTACCTGGTGGTGGCCTTGGCGTCGGTGTCGTCGCTCTTCCTCTTCTCGGTGCTGGTGTTCGTGGTGGTCTCGGCGGGTCGCTGCCCGGTGCCCGAGGGCCACTTCCCGGGCCACCTGGTGGACGTCAGCGGCACGGGGACCCTGTCGCAGAGCTACCAGTACGAGGTGTGCTTGACGGGAGGCTCGGGGTTAAATGAGTTTAAATTCTTGAAACCGATTCTTGCTAGTAGTCTAGTTCAAGACACTGGGCAGGAGTAGCGCACACCTGTAATTGCAAGAATAGCCGTAGGTTTCATTACCATTAGAGTCAAAAAGTTTTTTGACTACGAATGTGTAGGGAAGGAGCAAATTGGCTAAGATGGCTGTGATCAGACTCTCACCCCACGGCCTCTGGTTCTCACCCAGCTTTTAAAAATACCTAGTTATATTACAGCTCAACTCATTTATAGCACCGCGCAGGCGCAATGCCCTATATACGCACCACCTGAGTTATTGGGACAAGTCGAGTTGAGTCGTTGTAGTTGCAGCTGTGTAGGCTATTAAGAGAGTAAAGCATGTCTGCTCTGAATGCACGGTGAATAAAGAATGTCTACGGTTCCTATGCCTCCTCGCAGTTTCTTCCACCTTCCCCACTCCGTTCACACCTTGCCTACCCTGGAATCAGTGAGCTACAGCGAGACAAGTGGCGTAAGCAGGATACAGCGAGACAGAATGCTTTCTTTTAAATCAAGGCTTTTCAAAAAATAAAAAATTTAAAAATCAAGGCTCTTCATTGATACGTTTTGTTTATATATTGATTTTGCTTTCCATTTAGTTAATCCTTGAACGTTCTCCGTTTTTGATCTGCTCCCTGTCTTTTCAATCTGATCTTAATGCCTCTTTTTCTAAATGGTGATTAAAAATAAATGCATTATGTTTTAACGGTGATTCCATATAGGTTTATTTAAGGTAGTCATTTCAAATTCTATATCCAAAGCAGTGTAGAGTTCGGAACCACCAATCTTACAACTTACCCTGTTGAATAAGTCAGGTAATATTCTTTTACAATAGCCCTAAAGCATCTTTGTCTGTGGTTAATGAAATGTATAGAAAAAAGTCTGTTTTCTTTAAAATGTATTATTTTAAAGTGTATTGTCTTCCAGAGGCTTAGTAATCAAAACTTATAATTTTCTGTTTTGACAATTGCAATTAGTATTTCAATATTACATATGCTTATATTGGGCAGAAATGAACAAAAATATAGGTTAATAAGGCAGATTACTTAATTTGCCTAAAGTGTTTATGATGGATGACAGAAAAGTAAACCTAAGACATTTTGAACAACTGATTGTGCTTTCCCATTTGGTGTAAAAACATTTAGTAAGGCATCTGGTGGAAAGACAATTTGTTTTATAACTTCTGAGGTGTAAATATTATCAACCTGAGGGCCATTTTAAAAAATTTATTTATTTTAATTGGAGGCTAATTACTTTACAACATTGTGGTGGCATTTTCCATACATTGACCTGAATCAGCCATGGGTGTACATGTGTCCCCCCATCCGGAACCCCCCTCCCAACCTCCCTCCCCATCCCATCCCATCCCTCTGGGTTGTCCCAGTGTAGCAGCATTGAGTGCCCTGTTTCATACATGGAACTTGGACTGGTGATCTATTTCACATATGGCAGTATACACATATGGTAATGTTACTCTCTCAAATCATCCCACCCTTGCTTTGTCCCACAGAGTCCGAAAGTCTGTTCTTTATATGTCTATTTTGCTGTCTCACATATAGGGTTGTTGTTACTGTCTTTCTAAATTCCATATATATGTGTTAATATACTGCATTAGTGTTTTTCTGACTTACTTCACTGTTTAATAGGCTCCAGTTTCATCCACCTCATTAGAACTGATTCAAATGTGTTCTTTTTAATAGCTGAGTAATATTCCATTGTGTATATGTACCACAGCTTTCAGGAAGTACATGTATACACACTAAGTGCTTTATAGTAAAAGTGATGTTCCATCCAATCCTACTTTTTAAAAATTAATATCTACTTGGCATTTACATGGTGATATATTAAGGAAATATTTTCTTTGTTTCCTCTCCTAGTTCCCTTTTTCTGATTTGAACCTGACATGACTTAGAATTATGTGTGGTCCTTCTGGGATAAACACTGCCCATCTACATCAGCATTCTACAATAGTTCCTGTAGAGTAATAAAAAGAAGATTAGAAGAGTGGGAGGTTCTAATGAAAGAGTAATATCCTTATGAAAGTCTAAATTAGCTAAGACTAAAATCTGGAAACAACCAAACACCAATTTTTATGTCTATTTTGAATGAAAAAGAAAAAACTTATTTTTATGTAACAAAATATTTATTCCCCAATTAAAGAATCTGACTAGGAAAAAAATAAGATTTCTCCTCCTAGACATTTTCTCATCCAGAACGATAGAACTTTCCAGGAATTGAATATTCATGATTAGAAGAAAGAAGTTTCTCAAAGATTTTGAAAATTCTAAAAAGACAGAATGTTAACTAGATGTTAACTACACTCATGTGATCATTTGCAATATGCACAAATAGCAAATCATTATGTCACACTTGAAACTAACATAGTGTTATATCTCAATTACAGCTCAAAATAAAAAACCCTAATGACATGTCTGCAATCACGTAAAGTTGTAATCATGTTAAGTTATAATCGTGTTAAAATGGTGTTATCTTATATAGCTGAGAATCAGATACATGAATCCTTAATAATCAGAGGAAACATAGTATTTCCCTGCACTCATTAAATACTTTATACAGATGTCTGGATCAGCCTCCTTGCTCAGATTTTTTTTTCTTCTTTTCATAAGCTGAGTTTTCATGAAGATTAGAGAAAAGGTAATTTTGATCAAACTTCTCTTTATTTGACTGGCTTAGTCTCAGGTCATGTCAAATCCAGGGAAGTTTTCAACTGTGGAAGATAGGGAGGCCCACTGTTTTTTGGCAAATATGGTATATGATTTGGGACCCAAGTTGTAGGGATTATATAACTGAGGAGTCATTCAGACTCTGAAATAATAAGTATAGATGCCTAATAATATTTTAGTTGATGTTGGGTGCACTGAATTCACGTTTTGTTGAGAAAGTGATCAGAATTTAGTAAAGCCTTCAGTAAAGATCATGTGGACTACATTTGAAGATAGTTAACAATTATACCTTACTGTTGATTCAAAGTTGCTTTTTTTCCTTGGCTACTGGGAACCTTTTTACCCTTTTATTTGAGGAAAACTTTCAGAAACTTCTTTATCTGGAAATTTTATTAAGTACATGACAGAGAAGGCACTATATGTATAATACTATCATTACTACTGTTTGGAATCCCCTGAAGTGAAAGTCCGTGTGTGTGTATGCAGTTGTGTCTGACTTTTTGTGACCTCATGCACTGTAGCCCACCAGGCTCCTCTGTCCATGGAATTTTCCAGGCAAAAATACTGGGGTGGGTTGCAATTTCCTACTCCAGGGGCTCTTCCTAACCCAGAGATCGAACCCATGTCTCTTGTGTCCCCTGTGTTGGCAGGCAGATTCTCTACCTCTGTACCACCTGGGAAGCCCAAGTGAAAGTCTGGCACAAGGTAAAAGTTATGACTTTCTACATAATTTTTCTAGAATTTTCTTCTAAGAGGATGGAAAAATTCATTAGTGAATTATTTCCAGATTGACCTCTTACTGATGTTCTAAACTAGCTTTTTTAACCCTGAAAAGTAAAGAGATGAAAATGAACTTTAAACTTTCATGTAGTTGTTAAAAGACGATATTCAAATATCATTCATTAAAACTAGTGAAGTAACTTACTGTACTTTTACTAAATCTTCCTTAATCCTTAAATATGGCTTCCTTGTAAATGAGGACTTTTTAAAGTGACAGTTTTAAAAAATACATCCCACTACTCAATTTTTCTTCTTAGACTTACACATTTTAAAGCTGGCAACATATTAGTCATAGTTCAGAGTTATTTCTATATCTGATCCTCATATTCTTTGCCAATAGCTTAGTTGCTGATAGATTTTAAAATGTAAACTAATTTTCCTTTTCCTCTTTTGGTATTCAAAACTGTTGATGAAGAGTATCACTCTAGTTTGCATTCTTTTATCTGTAAACTCCTTTAAGATTTAAGATTTTTTCTTCATTCTTGATATTTTAATAATTTGCTAGACCCAAACCTAAGATTTATCCAATATACTGAATTTTTAAAGTAACTATAGTTTTTTCCCCCCAAAATTTCTATTTGACAGGTTTTCACAGCAATTTGTTTTGTTTTTTACAATTATCATTTCTTTCTTTTTTGTTGAAGGAAATTAAATCTTTTACTTTGAAGTTCTTTCCATATTGTTCCACTCTCTTTCTTATATGTACCTTCTTTTATTTAAGTCTGTTTTTCACACTGTAATTCTTTGTTAGTTTGTGATATTTTATTGAGAATTCATGTTCTATTGGAGGGATTCCCCCATACCAGTACTGCTTTTGGAATCTCAGGTGGTTATAGCCTCAGGCTCTACAAATGAAAGCCTTAATTAAGGAGCTTAGCTCAACTCTGTGACACAGGTGGAAGTTCTGGGCCAACACTTAATGATGTGTTTGAGTTGAGCCCCAGTCTCGCTTGGGTGGTACTGCTCTGTATTTGCTCTATGAAGCAAAATCTTAGGGACTGTCACCCTCTGCTTCTTGGCTGTCATAGGGTCTGATAAGATGATAGACATGAGAGCTCACGGAGATATCATTTACTTTTCAATCTTCAGAGTGTGCTGATATAGAGTAAAGCTGATTTTGAGGAAAATGAATTGTAACTGAAGTAATTGATACAGAAAACATGGTCTTGATTAATATGCATGAAATAGTGCTACCCATGGTGGTCCTGGATGGTGCACACAGCTTGCTGGATGATACAACCCACTGCTGAGCAATCCTATATTGTATACTGAGTTGGTACCAGGTAGAGCAAGGTAGAATTCTAGATGGTGACTTGAGCTAGAACTCATGACTATCTTATCAATGATTCAGAGATTTTTAAAGTACTCAATGTTTAGCATGTGGACCCACAACCTGGAAGTATGGAGTACCAAGACATACCTAGGATGCTAAAAAAAACAGACATAGCAAGGCACAAGCCATCTTGTGAAGAAGCCACCTTCTATTTGGCATAGTCAGGCTTACCCGTCTAGGACCTATCCCAGCCCTACTCTTCCTTTAACTACCTACAGAAGTTTACTCCAGTCAACACATGTTCTACTCTCTTGATCACTGATTTGACTTAGCCATCTTCCTCTCAATTCTCTTTGCTCCTATTCAATGATGCTGAATGATGTAGAGGATCAACACAGAGCCTTCAGTGAACTGCTGCTCATAAGGCCATCTTCTGAGCATTCTGGAGGTATCAACATCACTGGGACTTAGTTCCAGAATTATTAATATGAGAAGTTTCTGACTCGAATATCAGAGATAAATGGGTTCACATTTTTTGGGGGGAGGTTCACATTTTTTTAAGTCAATCATTTCCAACTAATATGGTCTGTCCATGAGGAAAGACTTTGATGAAAACTCAACTTCTAGAAATATTAGAGGTTTATCAAAAATTAAAACTGTTTTCTGTAAATATTGTCATTTTGAGTTTTTTCCCTTTAAATGTCTTTATCTCTGGGGAAATGGAGCTCTTCCTCCTAAAGTTTTCATTCTATTCAACAAGATTTAGTCAGTAATTTAAAAACTTTCCACAAAGAAAAGCCCAGGACCAGATGGCTTCACTGGTGAATCCTACTGAACATTTAAAGAATTAACACCAATCCTTCACAAGCTTGTAATTAAAAAAAGAGCAGGGATCACTTCCAAATTAATTCTATGAGGTCAGCACCAGACAAAGATAATACAAGAAGATTAAATACCAATATCCTGTGTAAATATAGATGCAAACAATCCTCAACAAAATATTAGCAAACTGACTCCAGCAACATGTAAAAAGGATTATACACCATAAGCAAGTGGGATTTGATTGAAATGTTGGTTGAGAAACACTCATGAAACTAAATAATAGGGACCATCCTCCACGTGATAAACTGCAACTATAAAAGTCTAACTTCACATGTAATGGAGAAAGACTGAAAGCATTCTCCCTAAGACCAGAAACAAAACAAGGCTGTTCCCGCCAACTGTTTCTATTTAACATTGTACTGGAAGTTCTAGCCAGATCAATATGACAAGAAATGAAATTATTCTGATTGGAAATGAAGTAAAAGTATCTCTGCAGGTGACATGATCACGCATATAGAAAATCCTAAGTAATCCACACACACACAGAAACTAAAATTAATAGATGCATTCAGCAAAGGATACAAGATCAATATACAAAAATCAATAGCATTTCTATACACTAGCATTGGACAGGCCAGAATGAAATGAGAAAAGCAATTCCATTTATAATAGCATCAGAAATAATAAAGTACTTTGGAATAAATTTAATAAGTTCAAGACTTGTATGCCAAACACTACAAAACATCAATGAAAGAAATTAAAGAAAATATAAGTAAATGGAAAGTGTTCATGAGTTGGAAGATTTACATTGTTAAGATGGCAAATGTGCCCAAATTGGCTTACAGATTCAATTGAATCCCTATCAAAATTCCAGCAGGCTTTTTTTTTTTGCAAAAATTGGAAAATTGAAGCTAAAATTCACTTGGAAATCAAGGGACCCAGAATAGCCAAAACAATCCTGGAAAATAACAACAAAGTGGAAGGGCTCCCCAAAACTGACAAATATTTGAATATTTTGATACATTAAACATACAAACATGGTTTTTAATTTAGTATGTAATACAAGGAATTATTAGTAATTATATTGGATTTCATCACAAACTTCTAAGGCCAACCACTCTATTCAAATATCTCCTTTCTAAATTTGCATTTCAATTAGTGTGATTCTTGAAAACATCTTTTAGGTTTAGTTTGGAGGGATAGCAGATACTAAATTTTAGTTTGCTATCATCTGTGAGCAGTATTGTTTGCTTTACAGTTATTTTACTTGAATGGGCAGCTGATGTATCTAATTTATCTATGTATGTAATAGACAATTTCAAAAGATAATTCCTTTTATAAGAATTTTCTAGTAAAAGCCACAAACCATTTATAATAATCCATTATTCCATTATCAATACTGGGCTTCCCAGGTGGCTCAGTGGTAAAGAATCTGCCTACCAGTGCAGGAGATGCAACAGCCATGGGCTTGATCCCTGGTTTGGGAAGATCCCCTGGAGAAGGAAATGGCAACCCACTCCAGTTTTTTTGCCTGGAAAATTCCATGGACAGAGGAGCTTGGCAGGTTACAGTCCATGGAGTCACAAATGGTCAGACACAACTGAGCGACTAAGCACACATGTGCTCACACATACACATTATCAATGCTAGCTGAATATTTGGAAGTAATACTATTTGAAGAATACTATTTTAGGAATCAGTGAACTAAAATGGACCAAAGTGGGTGAATTTAATTCAGAAGACCATTACATCTACTACCGTGGGCAAGAATCCCTTAGAAGAAATGGAGTAGCCCTCATAGTCAACAAAAGAGTCTGAAATGCAGTACTTGGGTGCAATCTCAAAAATGACAGAATGATCTCTGTTTGTTTCTAAGGCACACCGTTCAATATCACAACAATCCAAGTCTATGCCCCAACCACTAATGCCAAAGAAGATGAAGTTAAAGGGTTCCATGAAGACCTACAAGACCTTCTAGAACCAACACCTGAAAAAGATGTCCTTTTCATCATATAGGGACTGGAATGCAAAACTAGGAAGTCAAGAGATACCTGGAGTAACAGACAAGTTTGGCCTTGGAATGAAGCAGGGCAAAGGCTAACAGAGTTCTGCCAAAAGAACGCACTGGTCACAGCCAACCCCCTCCTTCAACAACAAAAGAGACGACTCTATACATAGACATCACCAGATGGTCAAAATCAGATTGATTATATTCTTTGCAGATGAAGATGAGGATGCTCTATACAGTCAGCAAAAACAAGACTGGGAGCTGACTGTGGCTTGGATCATGAACTCCTCATTGCCAAATTCAGACTCAAATTGAATAAAGTAGGGAAAACCACTAGACCATTCAGGTATGACCTAAATCAAATCCCTTATGATTATACAGTGGAAATGAGAAATAGATTCAAGGGATTAGATCTGACAGACGGAGTGCCTGAAGAACTATAGATGGAGGTTTGTAACATTGTACAGGAGGTGGTGACCAAAACCATCCCCAAGAAAAAGAAATGCAAGAAGGCAAAATGGCTGTCTAAGGAGGCCTTAGAAATAGCTGAGAAAAGAAGAGCAATAAAAGGCAAAGGAGAAAAGGAAAGATACCCACCTAAATGCAGAGTTCCAAAGAATAGCAAGGACAAACAATTAAGACTTCCTAAGTGATAAATGCAAAGAAATAGAGGAAAACAATAGAATGGGAAACACTAGAGACCTCTTCAAGAAAATGAGAGGTAACAAGGGAACATCTCATGCAAAGATGGGCACAATAAAGGACAGAAACAGTATGGACCTAACAGAAGCAGAATATATTAAGAAGAGGTGGCAAGAATACACAGAAGAACTAAACAAAAAAAAATCTTAATGACACAGATAACCACAGGTATGATCATCACTCACCTACAGTCAGACATCCTGGAGTGTGAAGTCAAACTGGCCTTAGGAAGCATCACTATGAACAAAGCTAGTGGAGGTGTCGGAATTCCAGTAGAGCTATTTCAAATCCTAAAAGATGATGCTGTGAAAGTCCTGCACGGAACAGGCCAACAAATTTGGAAAACTCAGCAGTGGCCACAGGACTGGAAAAGGTCAGTTTTCATTCCAATCTCAAAGGCAATGCCAAAGAATGTTCAAACTACTGCACAATTGCACCCATCTCACATGCTAGCAAAGTAATGCTCAAAATTCTTCAAACTAGGCTTCAACAGTACGTGATGTGAACAGAGAACTTCCAGATGTTCAAGCTGGTTTTAGAAAAGGCAGAGGAACCAGAGATCAAATTGCCAACATCCGTTGGATCATGGAAAGAGCAAGAGAGTTCCAGAAAAACATTTGCTTTATTGACTATGCCAAAGCCTTTGTATAGATCACAACAAGCTCTGGAAAACTCTTAAAGAGATAGGAATACTAGACCACCTTACCTGCCTCCTAAGAAATCTGTATGCAGGTCAAGAAGCAACAGTTAGAACTGGACATGGAACAGTGGACTAGTTCAAAATTGGGAAAGGAGTATGTCAAGGCTGTATATTGTCACCCTGCTTATTTAACATATATGCAGAGTACATCATGTGAAATCCCAGGCTGGATAAAGCACAAGCCAGAATCAAGATTGCTGGGAGAAATATCAATAACCTCAAATATGCAGATGACACCACCCTTATGGCAGAAAGTGAAGAGGAACTAAAGAGCCTCTTGATGAAAGTCAAAGAGGAGAGTGAAAAAGCTGGCCTAAAACTCAACATTCAAAAAATGAAGGTCATGGCATCTGGTCCCATCGCTTCAAGGCAAATAGATGGGGAAACAGTGGAAACAGTGAGAGACTTTAATTTCTTGGGCTCCAAAATCACTGCAGATGGTGACTGCAGCCATGAAAGTAAAAGATGTTTCCTCCTTGGAAGAAAAGCTATGACCAACCTAGACAGCATATAAAAAAGCTGAGATGTTACTTTGCCAACAAAGGTCCATCTAGTCAAAGCTATGGTTTTTCCAGTAGTCATGTATGGGTGTGAGTCATATATGGAGCTGGCCCATAAGGAAAGCTGAGTGCCAAAGAACTGATGCTTTCTAACTATGGTGTTGGAGAAGACTCTTGAGAGTGCCTTGGACTGCAAGGAGATCGAACTGGTCAATCCTGAAGGAAATCATCCTAAATATTCAATGGAAGGAATAATGCTGAAGCTGAAGCTCCAATACTTTGGCCACATGATGCGGAGAACTGACTCATTGGAAAAGACCCTGATGCTGGGAAAGATTGAAGGCAGGAGGAGAAGGGGATTACAGAGGATGAGATGGTTGGATGTCATCACTGATTCAATGGACATGAGTTTGAGCATGCTCCAGTAGTTGGTGATGTACTGGGAAGCCTGGTGTGCTGCAGTCCATGGGCTGACTGAACTGAACTGCATACTATTTGAAGTGTGATTTTAGTAACTAAAATTACTAGTTAAAATATCTATTTCACCAATTTATCTCTCCTCTCAACAATTAATGTTTAATATACCTCTGTGCTTTACCCCTTCAATTTACAAACAAAACAGTCCTCAAGTCATCATAAAGTTTAAAATACATTCCCTCATTTAAAAAAAAATAAGTGAAACTATTCAAAACTTCAAAGTTTGTGTTGAACATTTGAACTTTAGGACTTTTGTATTTAAATTCCTTTAAAATGATTTTTATCTTTGCCTCAATGATATTTAAAAGTTCCTGCCTGTGTTTTACAATGGAGGAGTTAAAACTGGTATTTAATTACCAGAGTATCCCTCTAACTCTTCTATCGCTCTTTGTGTATTCAGAATGGGAAAAAATGTTTTCAATACATTGCTGTTGCTGGAGCATACCTGTTGCTCCAGGTCGGGCAACCAATTGTGTTAAGTTGTATGAATCCTTCAGAATGGTTACTGCAGCTTTCCTGACTGGAATGGTTTTGCAGGTGATCATTCTCTTTATCATTAATGCCTCTTCCATGCAGATATAATAGTTTTTTTCTGATTAAGTTTGGCAAAATAATCCATGATTCAATTCTAGACTGTCATCTTAGACCACTTTTCTTGATTTTAACCTTACACTTGGATAACATTTCAAAAGACCTGTGAATAAGTATTTTTCCATTTAAGGCTACAAGGAATTCATTATTCATGTCATTCTTAGTTTTTTAAAATCTAATTAATGATCTCAACAAAGCACTCTTAGATTCTCTTAAAATTTCTGAGTTTTGTAAGCACCTCTTTTTGCTGATACCTATCTCTCAAAGGAGAAAACCATTTAAAAGATTCTTATATTAACTGAAAATCTGAATACAGATATATTTTACCTATGATATCCATCTACCCAAGGCAAGGCTGAAGTCTGGATCTAAATTATATAAAAAATTGTTCACTTCTCCAATTCCACTTAGGTAGATCACAGGATGGATTCTGGAGCCATACTGTAGCAATTTGAATCCTAGCGCTGCCACTTCAAACAGTGTGTGACTATGGGAAGGTTACTAAGTTTCTGTATCTTCAATTTCTATAAAATATGCCTAGTAAGAGTGTCCACCTTATGGGGCTGTTTGAGGGATAAAATGAGTTAATGGATATAAAATGTGTAGAATACTATCTGACATGTAGTAACACATAGATGTTAATATTACCTAAGTTTCATTTGTGTTGAATTGACAAAAGGAACCAAAAATAGCTCATTTGCAACACTATTTCTATGTCAACATGTAGGAATAAGTAAACAAAATCTAGTTTGAATTTTGTCCTGAACTTTTTAACTTGAATCGAACTAAAACTCTGCTGCTACTGCAGCTACTGCTAAGTCACTTCAGTCGTGTCCTACTATAGTATAAAACAATTTTTTGTTTTGTTCAGGAAATTTGCTTTCCATTTATATCTAAAAGAATATTCTTTTTTTGCTGTATGTTTATTTTTTTTCTTTTCACTTCATGTTGATATGAGCAAACTTTGGGAGATAGTGAAGGACAGGGAAGCCTGGCATGCTGTAGTCCACGGGGTTGCAAAGAGTTGGACATGACTTAGTGATTGAAGAACAACAACAACGTTGATATATGTTTCTCCGATTTGCCCTAAATGTGGAAGAAAATTCTAAACTATATTAATAGTATAATAATTATTATTGCTATATCTCTTACAATAGGAATTAACAGAACTAGAAAAATGTAAATTTAGTTGAGCAGTGCTTAGCACATATTATACTCTCATCTCGAAGAATTTTGTTTTCAGTGTCAGACATGTTCACGACTGAATGCATGATGTGACAATAATCTAATATAGGTAGAAACACAATGATTAGAGTGGATTAATTAATTTACCCAGTTGACATTTACTGAATGACTACTATTGTCCAGGTTTCTTTCAAAAATAATTTTTCCTGGAAATTTCCTGGCAGTCCAGTGGTTAAGACTCAACACTTCCACCGCATGAGGCATGTATTCAATCCATGGTTGGGGAACTAAGATGCTGCATGCATGTGGTGCGGCCAAAAATATTTATTTCCCTAATACTTTCTATCATATTCATGTCAATGTATGGCAAAAACCACTACAATATTGTAAAGTAATTAGCCTCCAACTAATAAAAATAAATGAAAAAAACTTAAGATTACTGACATGCTTTTAAAATAATGCATTCAATGTGAATTGTAATTTATGAACTTAAGTTACAAGATATTTACGGAGGAGAAATCCCAAATAAATGGTACTCCATTCCATATACTAATTGTAACTAGTAAACTGGTTAACTGTGTCTCAGTTAACTTACTGTATCAGAGAAATCAGGATGGTTGCACACTGTGCTGAAATCCATTTGATAAACAAGTCTTTCCTCTTCACCACCTATGAGTAGACAAAGCTTGAGGCACCCTTTGTTCACAGATTAAAATGTTTCAAATCTTAGCTCCCTATCTCCTGCAAATTGGGTAGTCAAGGAATATGGTATCTAGGAAACAAAGGGTCAGGGTGGTGAGAAGGAAACTCATAAATTACAGATATCTATTGAGCTAAATTAGCTTAAAGCCTTTTTCTTAATAATATTCTATTATTTTCACTTACTCAATTTTGGCTTGATATTATCCTGGTAATAGTCCTGATCCTCTGAGTTTCTGTTTATCTATAAAAACCCTTTCATTTTCTTTCTACGTCTAAGAATCTGTTTCTAATACTATCTGACCTCCCTAATATTTTAATGTGGGTTCACACTGTAAAGGACTTGTAATAAGGCAAGATGCCGCTTTATTCAACTGTATTATTGTTTTGCACACCAGTGTAAAAAAATAGAACCTTTCCTTTGAAAAAGTCTCTCTGAGACCAGGTGGTACAGAGCACTTTAACAAACTTTCTGCATCATCATACATTTCTCACATACTTGGAAACAAACAGATATAACTATTATGGATTGTAATTTTGTAAGAGTTTATCTCCCCTGGTTAGATTATGGCAAAGGGTAAGTGGAGTTCTTTCAGTTCTACTGTAACGGGTGTGGGCAGACGGAGACAGTCCATAGCTTTGTGCTGACAATTATTATAGCTCACGCAATGTAATGGAATAACCTATACATTAAGCCATTTAATGGAATAATACTTGAAGCAGTCCTTTACACGTTTTGAAAAGGCTTAGTTTGGATCCACACTTCCAAAATAGGCTGAGTTAAGAATGTTAGTTTATCAATCAGGACGCAGGGTGGCGCTGCCGGCTAAGATTGTGAATAAAGAGCCCTAGAAAGCTCGCGTATTCCTTTGCTGCAAGACGAACCACCACCACAAGAAAGAAGCTCTGCCAGCAGTACTGGGTTACCAACGAATTTGGGCAGCGATATTCTAAACGAATTTAAGATTACAAGTAACTCTGTGACGATTCTACCAAGCAAGAAAATTGAATACCTCTGGCCTTTTTCTGGTTGCTGAAGGGGGACTGGATGTAAGCACCCTGGCTCCAACATGGAGACGCTAGAGAGACTCCAACCCAACAGGCAAGTGACCACCTTTATTTTGACGGTATTCTTGTCTCAGGCTAACCCTGCGCCTATTTGTTATTCTGTTCTGGAAGAAACAGAGAGCGGCTCCTTTATAGCCCATTTAACCAAGGACCTGGGCCTGGGAATTGGGGAGCTGAACGCCCGGTCGGCTCGGGTGGTTTGTGACGATGACAAGCAGCGCTTGCTGCTGGATCGTCAGACTGGAGATTTGCTTTTGAAGGAGAAACTAGACCGGGAAGACATGTGTGGCTCCGTTGAACCCTGTGTGCTGCATTTCCAAGTATTCCTGGAAACTCCAGTGCAATTTTTTGAAGGAGAATTATTAATACAGGACATAAATGACCACTCCCCAGTATTCCCGAATAGGGAAATGCTTTTGAAAATACCGGAAAACAGCCAGCCAGGGACTGTATTTCCGTTGAAATTAGCTCAGGATTTGGATGTGGGTAGCAACGGTCTTCAAACATACACTATCAACGCCAATTCTCATTTTCACGTTCTCACTCGAAATCACAGTGATGGCAAGAAATATCCAGATTTGGTGCAGGACAAAGTGCTGGATCGAGAGGAGCAGTCAGAGTTCAGCTTAACCCTAATGGCGCTGGATGGTGGGTCTCCACCTAGGTCCGGCACCAGCATGGTGCGAATCCTGATCTTGGACGTCAATGACAATGCTCCCGAGTTTATGCACACTCCATATGAGGTGCAGGTTCTGGAAAACAGCCCCCTAGATTCCCTAATAGTTACAGTTTTAGCTATGGATGTAGATGCTGGGAACTTTGGGACTGTTTCCTATAGCTTGTTCCAAGCCTCAGAGGAAATTAAACAAACTTTCTCAATAAATGAAGTCACAGGAGAAATCCGACTGACAAAGAAATTGGATTTTGAACAAATCAAATCTTACCACGTGGAAACTGAGGCTACAGATGGAGGAGGCCTTTCTGGGAAAGGCACTGTGGTCATAGAGGTGGTAGATGTGAATGACAATGCCCCAGAACTTACCATATCTTCACTCATTAGCTCCATCCCAGAAAATGCCCCGGAGACCGTAGTCTCTATCTTCCGAATTCGAGATAGAGACTCCGGAGACAATGGAAAGATGATTTGCTCCATTCCAGACAACCTGCCATTTATTCTAAGACCGACTTTCAAGAATTTCTACACCCTGGTAACCGATAGCCCTCTTGACAGAGAAAGTCAAGCCGAGTACAACATCACCATCACGGTCACTGACATGGGAACCCCCAGACTGAAAACCCAGCACAACATAACCGTGCTGGTGGCCGACGTCAACGACAACGCCCCCGCCTTCACCCAGACCTCCTACACCCTGTGGGTCCTCGAGAACAACAGCCCCGCCCTGCACATCGGCAGCGTCAGCGCCACAGACACAGACGCGGGCGCCAACGCCCAGGTCACCTACTCGCTGCTGCCGCCGCCAGACCCGCACCTGCCCCTCGCCTCCCTCGTGTCCATCAACCCCGACAACGGCCACCTCTTCGCCCTCACGTCCCTGGACTACGAGGCCCTGCGAGCCTTCGAGTTCCGCGTGGGCGCCGCCGACCGCGGCTCGCCGGCGCTCAGCAGCCAGGCGCTGGTGCGCGTGCTCGTGGAGGACGCCAACGACAACGCGCCCTTCGTGCTCTACCCGCTGCAGAACGCCTCGGCGCCCTGCACCGAGCTGGTGCCCAGGGCGGCCGAGCCCGGCTACCTGGTGACCAAGGTGGTGGCGGTGGACGGCGACGCGGGCCAGAACGCCTGGCTGTCGTACCAGCTGCTCAAGGCCACGGAGCCCGGGCTGTTCGGCGTGTGGGCGCACAACGGCGAGGTGCGCACGGCGCGGCTGCTGAGCGAGCGCGACGCGCCCAAGCAGCGGCTGGTGGTGCTGGTCAAGGACAACGGCGAGCCGCCGCTGTCGGCCAGCGTCACGCTGCACGTGCTGCTGGTGGACGGCTTCTCGCAGCCCTACCTGCCGCCCCCGGAAGCGGAAGCGGCGGCCGCGGCGCCGGCCGACCCGCTCACCGTCTACCTGGTGGTGGCCTTGGCGTCGGTGTCGTCGCTCTTCCTCTTCTCGGTGCTGGTGTTCGTGGCGGTGCGGCTGTGCAGGAGGGGCGGGGCGGGCTCGGCGGGTCGCTGCCCGGTGCCCGAGGGCCACTTCCCGGGCCACCTGGTGGACGTCAGCGGCACGGGGACCCTGTCCCAGAGCTACCAGTACGAGGTGTGTCTGACGGGAGATCATAGAACTGGTGAGTTCAAATTCCTGAAGCCAATATTCCCTAACCTCTTGGTTCAGGACACTGAGAGAGAAATCAAGGAAAGCCCCAACTGTAGAAACAGCTTTGTATTCAGTTAAATGCCGTATTTGGTTAAGTGAGCCTCTCAATTTTGTTAAGCCTAACTCACATTGCAATATTTTCCTCTTAAGAGATTGTAGTGTTACAGAAATTTGTATATCTCTATTCCAAACTTATGCATGTCTCTACTAAATTTTCCTTTTATAGTATTCATTGGATTTAGCATTTTTAGTTACAGTTGATACTATTTCTCCATATTTTACCTTCGGTTGGTGATTAATGTTTCCATAGCTACAAATTACTCAAGCGGTAAAAGAAATTCTATTAGTATTTAAATCAACCTCTTTTAATGTCTTTTTAAGGAAACAGTTTAAAGCTTTTGCATAATCTTGAATTTCTGTATGTTTTTGGTGGTTTTCTTTACTTATATTTGCAAGGGCAGAGTGTTAGAAATTCTTTGTAGGTACCTAGAGATTCCTGTTCACCATTCTACCAGGCTGTGCCCCACTAAATAGCCATGAGCATATAACTTAGCATACTTGTATCTCATAAGTTTCACCTAAACATGCATTTTATTAAATTATTAATACACTACAATTGTGACCTTATCCTATTCTGAGTACCATATATGTTAGAGATTATTCATTTGCTACTTACCTAGCACATTGTAGTTGCTTCATGAATACTAATATTAAAATAAAAATATTCTTATTTATAAATAAGAGAAAATCATATATAATTTGGTATCAAATTCTCTTCACTAAAATAAAACTAATTCACTGCTTGATAACATACTTAAAAATCTTAGAACGTTAAGTAAACCCTAAATCCTTTAGAAGGACTCAAGAGGTAGAGGGCATCATATACTTTCCTGTCCTTCTTTTGCCCTATTAATAAAAGTTCAAATGTAAGTACAAAGTATGTGTTTTTCTTGGCTCTCATACAGTTTTTCCATATCCTTCAAAAAAGGCACAATTTCTCTTGAGTTTTGTTGATTGTATTCTAGTCTGTACTCTAAGTTATTTTGTAAACATGAGCAGCTTTTATCAACAAAATGATGATTTATTTTTGATGTCCAAATGACCTTTTGTTTTTCCTTGTAGCTTTTGTGTATTTTGCATAAATTTACTTTTTCAATTATGCTAACTTTCAATAATAAGAAGCATTGTTTTTTCCTTTAAGACAATAAGAATAGAAATAGAAATTAAGAAATAAACTTATCTGAATTATAATTGTTTTATGTTGTGTTCATTAGGCCAATTAAGATGATTTGTGATTTATAACTAAATTTATATAGCTATACCTATAAGACCACTTATTGAACTTTTGGCACAATAAGAGTAATTAGAGTTTGCTTTATAACCTAAGTATTTATTTTTAAATCTCAAGTGTCATCCTACTGGAATTTAATTATTTCGTGTTTCCCTGAATTACATTTTTTAAAATATAATAAAAAAGAAAAATTATTCTTTAAGTTATTATTGAAACATAGCTTTTAGCTTTCATCCAATCTAATACTTGAAATTAGAAAGTAATAAAAATATGAACAAAATCAAACACAAATATATGAAATTTAGTAGCCAGCTTTAATGAGTTCACCATTTACCATTAGATATTTAAATGAAATAGTTTTATGTATGAGGACAAGAAATATGATTGAAGTTTTCAGCAATATGTTTCAACATTATGAAAGTATAACTTCATGTTTTTGTGTATGCCAGGAAAGCCCAACTTGTATAATCACCCAAATGAGACTGGCCAAATAAACACTCAGACCCCATGTTTATGAATTTATATGAGTAAATTTATGAATTACTTTGTGTATTACCTTATAAATTGCTGTGTGTATTCATAAAACATAGATCATTCCTTACCAGTTGGGGATCACTATCAGACTCTAGTATAGAACAGGTTAACATTTTAAAATTCAGTGATTATAATTTAATAGTAAATATAATCCAGATAATATAATCCAGATAATTTCCACAAAATGAATACCTTATAAAAAATTGGACAATTCTTTTCTGCAAAAGAAAAGTAGAGAATGGAGGCCAAATAACTCGATAATAATACCCATTTCAACCACAGTTTCTCAAGTACTTCTATTATATTTTGACATTTTTTACAATTCCTTTGTTGTTTTTATGCACAGTATATACTGAGTTTAGTACATGCTGTTTTAGGGGCAGACATTTTACTGAAGGCAACATAACCCCCATCACTTTAAGACCTTGTATTTCTTACTGGATTTCTCTAGTGGCTCAGCAGTAAAGAACCCACCTGCCAATGCAGGAGATGAGGGTTTGATCCCTGGGTCCAGAAGATACCCTCGAAAAGGAAATGTCAACCCACTCCAGTATTGCCTGAGAAATCCCATAGACAGAGGAGCCTGGTGGGCTACAGTCCATGGGATTGCAAAAGAGTGGGACACAGCAAATAACATTTCTTACTATTAAAATTACAAAACATAGATTTTAAACAGTTTTATTTGGTAGAATTCTGTTTCCAGGTAAGATGGATTATTTAAACCTCCTTTAAATTCATAAATTATCAGTTTGAAGGAACAGACTGCAGATGATATATAAAGAACTGAAGGGGCTAAGATTCCTGAAAAGGAAAATCCTTGGAGCTGTGAACTGACTCCAACAGTCAATTTGCCCTAAAGAAGTTTGCACAATTTAAGAAAATTAAATTTTGGGATAGAGTAACTTCAACAGTCTTTGGCAAACTGGATGATTCAAGCTCATGGCCAGTTTCCCCCCTCATGATATTTGTCAAATGATGGGACATTCCAGGAAAGAAGGCCAATATATTAAGTGGAAACTTACTGAAAAGCCGAGTGAAATTTTAATAGTCTTAATACATGAGATTGGGGTTTGTGATCTGCCATCTGAGAGACTGTAGAGAATACAGAGTTCTGAACTGAAAATTCTGGAGGGCCAGGTACTTACTAGGACTGGAAAGAATCTTGATTAAGCACAGTGCCTGCTTTGAATTAAGGCAATTTGATTAGACATGTTTCTATCAATCTAAAGGGGATTCCCAGTGGCACTAGTGGTAAAGAGCCCGCCTACCAGTGCAGCAGACTTAAGAGACTCTGGTTCAGTCCCTGGGTTGGGAAGATCCCCTGGAGGAGGGTATAGCAACCCACTCCAGAATTCTTGCCTGGAGAATCCCATGGACAGAGGAGCCTAGCAGGCTACAGTCCATAGAGTCTCAAAGAGTCAGATATGACTGAAGCTGCTCAGCACACATTGTCAAGCTAACAAAGGAAAAGATGGACTCTTTCTGGAAGAATATAATATCATCAGGACCCTGGAGGAGAGCTTTTTACATTAATAATCAACATTTGATAAAAATTATAAGACATACATACAAAAAAATTGGTTGACATGAATAAAACCTAGAGGAAAAAGCAGACATATGGATGATCTACAGATAAAATAGATACCAGAACTTACTGACAATGATGTTAAAATAAATATAATATGTTAAAATAAGGAATATAGAAAATAGGTAAAGAGAATGTCACCACAGAATGAAATAAAATAGAAAATAATTTGGGGACTGAAAAATATAATACTGAAATTTTAGTACTATTAAATATTAGATTGTATAATGGCATAGTTGTCATAAAAGATTCTAGGATTAGTGAATGCAAGACAGGTCAATATTAAATATCCAAATAGAAGCACTGAGGAATAAAATAATTTAAAATACAGGTAAGAACATTTAGTTACATGAACATAATGAAAAACTCCAACAGATACATGATTGTAATCCTGGAAGGACTAGGAATGGGGAATAAGGAATGTGTAAAGAAATGATGACCAATAATGGTGAAAAAATTTATCCCTCAAGATGTTCAGTGAACCTAATTAGAAGAATAAAAAACTGCACATCTAGAAATATCACAGGAAGACTGCTAAAATCAAAGAGAAAATCTTAAAAGCAATCACATGAAAATGACATTGCTTTTAAAGGAATAACAGTAAGATGGAGAGCTGATCGTCAAGAAGCCAAAAGACAAAGGAATGATGTCTTTTGAGTCCTGAAAAAAATTAGCTACCAGACTAGAATTCTATCACCAGAAAACACATCTTGCAAAAATGAAGTTCTAAAACAAACAAAAACTGCAAGAATCAATCACAGTCCCATCTGCACAAAAATAAATACTTTTAGTGGATTCAATAGGAAGAAGGAAAACAATCCTGGAGGAATCACAGATTTGTAGGAAGAAATGAACAAGAATAACAGTAACTATAAAATGTTATGTATTGATTAATAAAGGTAGAAATAATAGTTTCTTAAAGGATTTAAAGTATATATAAAATTTTAATTCATGATAATGATGATGTAAAAGGCAGATGATATAAACAGAGTTAAGGATTTCTAAGGTTCTAAACATTATCATGAGAGTAGTAAACTGAAATAATTTGTATTAGATGCTTGTAGATTAAAGATGCATGTTGTAATCTTTAGAATAATCATAATAGTAATTTTAAGGATTTCTAAGGTTCTAAACATTATCATGAGAGTAGTAAACTGAAATAATTTGTATTAGATGCTTGTAGATTAAAGATGCATGTTGTAATCTTTAGAATAATCATAAGAGTAATTTTAAAATGAATTGAAGGAAAAAATAAGAAATATCCAAATTATCCAAAAGAAGAAAACTTTAAGAGCAAATAGAAAAAAATTTTAGATGGTAAATATAAATGGATAGATATCAAATATTACAGTAATTGCTATTGGATTAAATAATCCAGTTAAACAACCAAAATTGTCAGAATACATTTAAGAAAAATTCAGCTATATGCTGTCACATACCTGTGTGTATGTATTATCACAGAAAGGTTGAAAGTTTTAAAAATAGAAAAAGATACAAACATTAACCAAACTAATCAAGTGTAGATATACTCACATAAAGGAGACTTTTTAAGGAAAGATGCATTACTACAGATAAGGAGAGATATTTCATAATGATAAATGGGTAAAATATACCAAAAATGTCAGTTATAAGACTAAATATATCCCCGAAAGAAAACTACAAAATATAAAAAGTTAAATTGAAAGAACATAAGAAACAGACAAATCCACAGTCATAGGAGAGGATGTATTAACAATTAACTCAACCACTGATAGAAGACACACAAAAACAGAATATTAAAAATCTGAACACCACAATAATAATATTTGAATAAACTGACATAGTACATGGGAAAGTACATGTTCTTTTTATATGCATATGGCATATATCAAAATTATCCATATTCTAGGTCATAAAGCAATTCTCTAAAAATTTTTTAAAGAAATGAAGTTAGAAACAAAAATTTATCCAGAAATCCCCAAATGCTTCAAAAGCAAATAATATAATCCATGAGTCAAAAGAAGAAATTGCAGAAGAAATTTCCGTATATTTTGAACTGGGTGAAAATTAAGATATGATATATCAAAACAGAATTTACATAGACATTTTAAAACTTTAAATGAACATGTTAGATAAAAAAGGTTAAAAAACAATAAGCTTTTTTCATCTGAAGAAGTTAGAAAAAGAACAAATAAAGAAGGAAAAAATAATGCATGTATTATATATATAAACATAAATACAATGCTGATAAATATACAACCAAGAAGGGCTTCCCTGGTAGCTCAGTGGTGAAGAATCCATTTGCCAATGCCAGAGACACCGGTTCAATCCCTGGTCCAGGAAGATCCCACATGCCATGGGGCAACTAAGCCCATGTGCCACAACTATTGAATTTGTGCTCTAGAGCCCAGGGAGCCACAACTACTGAAGCCCACAGGCCCTAGAACCTATGCTCTTCAACAAGAGAAGCTGCCACAATGAGAAGCTTGTGTACTGCAACTAGAAAGTAGTCCCCACTTGCAGCAACTGGAGAAAAGCCCATGCAGCAACAAAGACCCAGCACAGCCAAAACTAAATAAATAAAATTATTTTTAAAAGTATATAACTAAGAAGATTAACAAAACTTAAAGTTGGTTCTATGTCATGATTAATGGAATTAAAGACTCTTACTAAGATTAATTTTAAAAAGAAAGAAAACACTGATCACAAATATCAGGGATGAAAAAAAGGAACATCATTACCAATCCTACAGACATTAAAAAAAAAAAAAGGACATTATGAACAACCATATGCCAATAAATTTGTCAATTTATGTAAAATGGAAAACATCTTTTAAATACACAATTTACTAAAACTGAAACAAGAAGAAATCTGATTAGTTCTATCTATTAGGTAAATTAAACTTGTTATTAAAAACCTTGCCACTTCAGTTCACACTAGTGAATTCTCCTCAACACTCATGGAACAACTAATACCAACTTATACAAAATCTTTTGGAAGATAGAAAAAACAGGAAATATTTCCCAGATTATTTGGGTACCAGAATGACTTCAGTGAATTATGACATCCAAATCTGAATAGGACATCATAAGGAAGGAAAATTAGAGACCAATCTCTATTAAAAACACAGATGAAAAAATTCTAAACAAAATATCAACAAATAAAATTCAGAAATATATAAAAGAGAAGTAATAAAATATGAGAAAACTTATTCAGGGAATATAAATCAATTTAATATTTAAAATCTATCAATATAATTCATCACATTAATAGGTAAAGAAGAAAAATCATATGATTACCTCAATGAATAAAAAAAAAATAACTTGATAAAATTCAGCACATATAATTGTTAGCAGACTGAAAGAAGGGAACTTTCAGAAGGTATTTAAAAATTTACAATAAACATTATACTTAATGGAAAATTATTTAAAACTTTTCTTCAGTGATCAAGAATAAGACAAGAATGCCCACTTATACTATTTCATTTCAGTGTTTTACTGCAGGTTCTAAGCAGTGGAATAAAGCAAAGAAAAAATGCACAGTAATTGGAAGGGATGAAATAAGAGGTCTTTGTAAAAAAAAATGACAATGGGGCTTCCCTGGTCGCTCAGAGGTAAAGAATCCACCTGCCAATGCAGGAGACACAGTTTTGACCCCTGATCTGGGAGGATCCCACGTGCCTCAGAGCAACTAAGCCCGTGTGCCACAGCTACTGAGCCTCTGCTGTACAGCCCGGGAGTAGCTCACCTACCCAAGCCAGACTGCCCTGGAGCCCATGCTCAGCAAGGAGAGAAGCCATCACAATGAGAAGCCCACCCACGCAATTAGAAAGTAGCCCCTGACTGAGGCAATTAGGGAAAGACCTCACAGCAAGGAAGAGCCAGAACAACCAACTAAATAAATAAATATGGTTATTTTTTAAAATGACATGATTGTATGCATTAAAAGTCATAAAGAATCCACAGACTGTTAGGATTAATAAATGAAGTTAGTAATGCCACTGGTTATAAGGTCTACATGCATATAATAATTGTATTCCTATATAGCAACAAAACCCAGAAAATGAAGAATTTCAAGTTATCATTTACAAGTTTCAGAAATAGCAAACATCTAGAAACAAATCTAACAATATCCATAAAACTTATACACTGAAAAATATAAAATATTATTGAGAAAGTTAAGTATCTGAATAAACAGAGGGATATATAATGTTCCAATACTGGAAGACTCAATACTGGGAATATGTCAGTTCTTCCCAATCTATAAATGCAGTTAAATCCTAAACAAAACTTTAGCATGTTTCTTTGTGAAAAGTAACAAGATGAATCTAAAGTTTATATGAAGACTTCCCTGGTGGTCCAGGTGTTAAGGTACCATGCTCCCAATGCAGGGGGCCTGAGTTCAGTCCCTGGCCAGGGAACTATTAATAGATCCCACATGCTGCAACTAAAACTCCACATGCCACAACTAAGACCAGGCACAGCCAAATAAAAATACTAAAAAGATAATAAAAATAAAGTTTATAGGGAAATACAAAAGGACAATAATAACTAAAACAATTTTAAAGAGTAAAACTGGAAGACTTACCAATCAGATAATAAAACCTATTATGAAGTATAGTAATTAAGAAGACAATATGGTACTGCAGGACTTCCCTGGGTGGTACAGTGGATAAGACTTCACATGCCAACTCAGGGGACATGGGTTCGATCCCTGGGCAGGGAAGATGCTGCATGCTGTCGAGTAACTCGACTGCCATAACTACTTACTCCATGCTCCAGAGCCCATGAGCCTCAACTACTGAGCCCACGTGCTGCAATTACTGAAGCCCACGCACCTAGAGCCTGTGCTCTGCAACGAGAAGCCACTGCAATCAGAAGCCCGTGCACGGCAACAAAGAGTAGCCCCCACTCCCCCCAACTAGAGAAAAGCCTGCATGCAGCAACGGAGACCCAGTGCAACCAGAAATTAATTAAAAACTGGTGTATCTGTATAATGAATTATTACTTAAAAAGCAATATGGTATTGCAGGATAAACAAAGAGAAAAATGGGGGGAAAAGACTTCTACAGAACTATGGACCCCTGATTTATGAAGAAATGATACATCAGAAAATAATTGGGAATGCAGCTTCTTTTCAATAGGTGGTGTGGTCATTTGGATATTTATATTAAAAAAAGCAATTTGACCCTAACCTCATTAACATGAAAAAATCAATTTCAGGAGGATTACAACCCCAAGGACTGAGGATCCTGGTAGGCTACAGTCCATGGGGTCACAAAGAGTCAGACAGGACTGGGCGACTTCACTTCATTTCACAGCTCTAAATGGGAAAAGTAAAGTAACTGATTTTTCAGAAGCACCATACAATACTTTCATGACTTTGGCACATGCAAAGATTTAAAGAAAATACAAAAACTTCAAACCATAAATAAAAAATATTGGAAAATTAGACTAAAAAGAAGTTTTGTTTTTCAAAGATATCTCAAGAAAGTTAAAATGCTAGCCATAGATTGGGAGAGAATATTTGTAATACCTACTTCTAAAAAAGTACTTATACCAAGAATATATAAGGAACTTCTAAAGATCAATAAGAAAAAGGGCAAATACGTTAAATAGAAAAACAGACAAAAGACTTATGCAATTCACAAGGATATACTCTAATAAAAATAACCATGTGAAAAATGTGCTTTATTTAAGGAATCATCAGGGAACCACTAATTAAAATTACAATGACATAAAATAAAAATAAAATTACAGTATAACATCACACACTCATCAGAGTATTTAAGTTAAAAGATAATATCAAATGTTGACAAGGATATGAAGCAACTGGAACTCTCTTTGCTAGTTTTCATAAAACCAGAGTTGAAAACTATTTTGCAATATCTATTAAAGCTGAAACAAAAAGATAAATACGTGTACATATCTTAAGGAACAGCAGTCTAACTCCTAGGAATATAAAATATAAATTAACACACAGACACCAAAAGACAAGAATGTTTATAGCAGGACTACTCAATATATACACAAACTGTAAAACCCTAATGTCCATCAACTGCAGAATAAATAAAAAATGGTGGTACAATAGAATATCAAAGCAATGAGAAGAAAACAATGTGTAACATGAATTTTACAAAGGTAAGATTGAGTGAAAGAAGGCAAACATACTCTATAACTCCATTTGTGTAAGTTAAAAAAAAAGACAAACTATGATACTATGACACACACATGATACTATAAGTCAGGAGAGTGCTTACCTTTATCTATCAGGGGAAAGAGTAGTGACCAGACAATAACAAGAGGGGGCTTTTATGGTTTTTGTTAACATTTCAGTTTTACTTTACATTTGCTTATGAATGTGTTCACTTCCTGAACTTTTTTGAGTTGTACACTCATGATTATGTCCTTCCCTGATATATTTTAAAATTTTATAATATTGTAAGATTCTAAACATCTATTATTACTTATTTCTTAATCAATTAAGGATCCAATAAGGGAAAGTTTCTTCTTGTGCTCAAAATGCACTTTCTGAGGAATACTAGCATTTTAGTTTGTCCTGAAAAGTATTCTTTCACTGGAAGTTAACCTAGCACATGTTTTTTTAAGAACGTCCAATAACTAAGAACTGGATATACAATTGGGAACAATTCTGTGACTTCAAATATATTGACTGCATATATATGAAATGAAACAGCAAATACTGTATGCAATAGTATATAATGACGCCTGGTGGCGCTGCAGGCTAGAAGTATAAATGGAGAGATTTGTGACTGCCCGGGAAGCCATTAAACTGGGAATCAGAACTCCGATGCTTTCTAAAAGAAAGAAGCATTTTACATAAGATCTAGGCGTGGAGGACTCCAGAAAAGGGCATCGTCCTAGTGCAAGCCAGTCAGAGAGATTTAGGCGAGCTTATTTAACCAGATCACCTGGGTGACTGTATATCGGGAGTTGAAGAAACTGCACCTTCTTGAACCGGGTTTGGACAATGGAGACCGCGCCAGCAAAACGATACGGAAAAGGCAAGTTCTCTTTCCTGCTATATTGTTCCTCTTCTGGGAGGCTGGCTCTGAAAAAATTAGGTATTCCATGCCAAAAGAAACAAAAAGTGGGTCTTTTGTGGCCAACCTGGCAAAAGAACTGGGTCTCAGGGTGGGGCAACTAGCGACGTGGGGCGCGCGAATCCATTACAAAGGAAACAAACAGCTCTTGCAGCTGGATTTAACGACCGGTAATTTGCTGCTGCATAAAAAACTAGGAAGTGCTGTGCGGGGCGACAGATCCTTGTATACTGCATTTCCAACTATTACTGGAAAACCCGGTGCAGATTATTCAAGCGGATCTGCATCGCACAGATATAAATGACCATTCCCCAGAGTTCCTAGAGAGAAATGCTCGTAAAAATCCCCGAGAGCGTCCAGACAGGGACTGTTTCCTTTGAAAATAGATCAGGACTTTGACATAGGTAGCAACACGGTTCAAAACTACACAGTCAGCCCCAAATCCCATTTTCATGTTGTCACTCATCATCGTGGAGATGGCAGAAAATACCCAGAGCTGGTGCTGACAAAGCACTGGACCGGGAGCAGCAGCCTGAGCTGTTTGCCCCTCACCGCGCTGGATGGTGGGGCTCCGCCCAGGTCTGGGACCACTACAGTCCGCATCGAAGTCGTGGACATTAACGACAATGCCCCCGGAGTTTTTACGGTCCGTCTATGAGGTACAGATTCCAGAGAACAGCCCCCTAAACTCCTTAGTTGTCGCTGTCTCTGCCCGAGATGCAGATGCAGGAACACATCGGAAAGTAGCCTATGCTCTATTCCAAGGAGATGAAGTTACTCAACCATTTGTAATAGACGAAATAACAGGAGAAATGGTCTGAAAAGGGCATTGGATTTCGAGGCAACTCGGTTTTATAACGTGGAGATTGCAGCCACAGACGGCAGGGGCCTTTCAGGAAAATGCACTGTAGCCATAGAAGTGAATGTGAATGACGACGCCCCCGAACTGACCATGTCGAGATTCATCAGCTCTATCCCAGAAAACTCCCCAGAGACTGTGGTGGCCGTTTTCAGTGTTTCTGATCCAGATTCCGGGGACAACGGTAAGATGGTTTCCTCCATTCAGAATGACCTCCCCTTTCTCTTGAAACCCACGTTCAAAAACTTTTACACCCTGGTGACAGAGAGGAAAGAGCCGGGTACATCACCACCACCACGGTCACTGACATGGGAACCCCCAGACTGAAAACCCAGCACAACATAACCGTGCTGGTGGCCGACGTCAACGACAACGCCCCCGCCTTCACCCAGACCTCCTACACCCTGTGGGTCCGCGAGAACAACAGCCCCGCCCTGCACATCGGCAGCGTCAGCGCCACAGACACAGACGCGGGCGCCAACGCCCAGGTCACCTACTCGCTGCTGCCGCCGCCCGACCCGCACCTGCCCCTCGCCTCCCTCGTGTCCATCAACCCCGACAACGGCCACCTCTTCGCCCTCACGTCCCTGGACTACGAGGCCCTGCGAGCCTTCGAGTTCCGCGTGGGCGCCGCCGACCGCGGCTCGCCCGCGCTCAGCAGCCAGGCGCTGGTGCGCGTGCTCGTGGCGGACGCCAACGACAACGCGCCCTTCGTGCTCTACCCGCTGCAGAACGCCTCGGCGCCCTGCACCGAACTGGTGCCCAGGGCGGCCGAGCCCGGCTACCTGGTGACCAAGGTGGTGGCGGTGGACGGCGACGCGGGCCAGAACGCCTGGCTGTCGTACCAGCTGCTCAAGGCCACGGAGCCCGGGCTGTTCGGCGTGTGGGCGCACAACGGCGAGGTGCGCACGGCGCGGCTGCTGAGCGAGCGCGACGCGCCCAAGCAGCGGCTGGTGGTGCTGGTCAAGGACAACGGCGAGCCGCCGCTGTCGGCCAGCGTCACGCTGCACGTGCTGCTGGTGGACGGCTTCTCGCAGCCCTACCTGCCGCCCCCGGAAGCGGAAGCGGCGGCCGCGGCGCCGGCCGACCCGCTCACCGTCTACCTGGTGGTGGCCTTGGCGTCGGTGTCGTCGCTCTTCCTCTTCTCGGTGCTGGTGTTCGTGGCGGTGCGGCTGTGCAGGAGGGGCGGGGCGGGCTCGGCGGGTCGCTGCCCAGTGCCCGAGGGCCACTTCCCGGGCCACCTGGTGGACGTCAGCGGCACGGGGACCCTGTCCCAGACCTACCAGTACGAGGTGTGCTTGACCGGATGCTCGGGATTCAGTTAAGTCGCTCAGTCGTGTCCGACTCTTTGCGACCCCATGAATCGTAGCACGCCAGGCCTCCCTGTCCATCACCAACTCCCGGAGTTTACTCAAACTCATGTCCATCGAGTCGGTGATTCCATCCAGCCATCTCATCTTCTGTCGTCCCCTTCTCCTGCCCCCAATCCCTCTCAGCATCAGGGTCTTATCCTCGGGATTAGATGAGTTGAAATACTTAAAGCCGATTCTCCCCAACCTCCCGCCCCAGGACGCTGTTGAATAGAGGAAAATGCCAATTTTCGGAATAGCTTTGGTTCCAATTAGGGATCTCATCATGATTCGAGGTATTTCATTTATCTGTAATTCCCCAGATGCAAAATCTGAGAACCTCATGGAGAAAAATCGCACATTCATGTATAGTATTGATTTCCCTTTTACAATAAACTTGTCCAATTTTGGAAAACTCAGTTCGAGTCTTAACTGTTTTTGTTTTAGCGTGCCATTCCAAATCCTTCCATGCTGTTTATTTTCCTGAAATTTTTGCTTTCTTTTGGTAATTTTTGCAACAATAAAATATTGTTTTCTCTACAGTCATTTTGCTTCATCACACTCTAAAAGTTTGCTGCTAAATAACAAAAATTTAAAACGTTTACATAACATTTATTTTGTTTTCAAAGGAATATATGCATATAAATATGGAAGAAAGCATGATGAAAACCAACACTCTTCTGTTTACACTCCCTAGCTCTCATCCTACTGGAAAATAATTTTTAATGCATATTTCCATGGAATTATTACATACAGAAAAATGGACAAATCCTTAATACAGCTCACTGTCTTTTCAGAAAATGAACATACTTGATATCAGCATCTTGGAGAAATGAAACATTATTAGCATCCCAAGTGCTACACAAATTACCCCTTAAAATCACTGCCACTTCAAACATAACAGATAACTCAATACCCTATGCTATAGCTGTTTTGCCTGTTTTGAATTTATGTAAATGAAATAGTAGAGTGTGAACTGTTTTGCATCTGGTGTCTTTAACTCAGCACTATGTTTATGACATTTATCCATAATACTGTTTTTAATTTTAGTTCTTCATTCTTATTACTGTATAGTATTCCACTGTGAATACTGCACAATTTATAACCCATCCTACTGTATGTGGATATTTGGGTTGGTGTAAGGTTTGGCTGTTTGAATAATACTGCTATAAACATTCTCATACATATCCTTCAACAGACATGTATGTACATTTCTGTTCTGTATATACCTAAGGTGGAGTTGCTGCTCATTCAGTAAGTGCATGTCCACTTTTAGTAGATATTTCCAAATAGTTTTTCAAAGTGGTTGTACCCGTTTACACTGACTGCTATCAGCAGCATATGGATGTACCAGTTCCTCAACATTGTTACCAACATCTGGTATTATCTGTTTTTTATTTTATCCCTCTGGAAAGCACTTTTAAACCTTTATCTTCTAGCTTTTTAAATACTTTCTTCTCACTAAAGAATATGCTTGTAACTTTTTCATAAACTTAAATTTCACTCTATTGTTGTTGGTATCCTATACACTTTAAATTTCCCTCATCCATATAGTTATCTCATTATTTTCTCTGCTTAAACTGAAACCTCCACTTACTCCACTAACAACCATTTATTATTTTCTTGTATGAAAGAAACTAATAGAATTATTATTTTTCCTTTTGTTTCTCCCTTACACTTCCAAACCTCTCAAAAATGAGTTTTTACTTCTATGTAGTCAGGATTAATAGTACTTTTTACTCTTTGACAATAGTTAAGAGTTTCTTGTTTTGTTTATAGATGTTTTAAAACATCTATTGCTGAAAAGCAATATTACAAATTTATCTTTAATGACCATATAAATTATGAATGCTCTGCAGCTAAAGATCACCAGGAACACATTTATCAGAACAAAGTTGGGTTTACTGACTTATAATGAGGGAGACTGCACACCATGGAGAACCATTGATCAATGCAAGTAAGAGCATCCTACCAAGAAGTTAGAGGATCTGGGCTTAGGTGATTCGGGGTAGGGTGCAAGGAAATCTCCTTTCCTTTTTTAAAAATTCCATCTCTTTGCTACAGTATACACCCTCAAGTGGCTTTTTAAGAGAAGGTGCACAAATACAGACTTTCTGTATCTCTGCATGTCTGAAAATGCGGTTTTCACTTCTGCTTCACTGTATACATATACATTCAATATACATTCTAACAATTCATGTCTTGTCATATCTGAAATTATTTCATCTCTAGTACTATTTCCTTAATAGTTGTATTCCTAGCTTATTTTTTCTGAGACTTGAGCTTGTTGGATATTGAACAATTTAAATCATTTCTCTATGTTTCTTATATTTCTCCTATATATCTTTGGTTTTCCCTCTATATCATCATTTAACATCTTTCAGTCACCTTGAGTATTTTTATGAAATTTTCAATTTTAATGGAGTATTTAAATCCCTAGCTGTTTTCTTATTATCTGATTGTATCTTTTCCATAGTAGCACTTGGAATTTTCAAAGTTCGTTTTATTTCCTAAATGATCTGTTTCCTGGAGTTCCCATTTCTTTTTTTGTGTGTTTCTGTGTAACTTTTGGTTTTCCTAAGTCTGGTGAGAGATGTGTTCATATGTAAGAAAAAGAATTGAGTATCTGATGGGTACAATTGTTGTTTTGCTAGGTCTTATCAGCTTTTATGTGATAAGGTAGTCTGCACCCAAGTTTCTGTCCTGAGTGGATTTTCTGACAAGCTGCTCCACATGAGGCAGTGCAGAGCCAGGTTTATAAAATATCAGACTTCAAGAAGCATTGTGATGAATGGGCAAAGAACTCTTTTCAGGATGTGGCCCTGCAAGTGTTAGGATACAAAAATTTTATGCTGGGATTCCTAAAGTTTTCACTAAAATATTCTAGTGTTCTCCAAAAAAATTCCTTTTTATTTCTTAAGAAATGAGACTTAATGTTTTTGGAAGAAGGCCTGGAGGAAGACTGCTGCTGCTGCTGCTAAGTCTCTTCAGTCATGTCTGACTCTTGCAGAGGAAGGCTAATAATTATTAAAATTACATGTTACATATATTTTTCATATTACATACTTTCTATGTACTTTACTGTTTTCTAAATTCTGTACACATATCTCATTTACTCGTTTAAATAATGGTACAATTGGTAAACCAAGTTTAGAGATGAACAAACTGAACAAACAGAGTTAAAGTAACTTGCCCAAGGCTACCTAGCTAATAAGTAGTGGAATCAGGATTTGACTCCAGGCAGCCTGACCCCAAAGACATCGCTTTTTTGTCTTTACTTTTTAAATTTTGAAATCTATTAAACATTCCAAAAAATGTACACAATGTATATGTGCAATTTAAAAATAATAAAATCTTCACCATCTACTTAAGATTTAGAACAATGCCAAGACGTTGGAAATCCTTGTGTGCCTCCACCATAACATCTTCCACTTGCATTAAAATCAACCACTATCCTGCATTTTTATTAATTACTTGTTATTCTTTGTAGTTGTATCAGAAATGCATATATTGCTAAATAATACATTGTTTGATCTTGTCTGTCTTTGATGTGTCTTTGATCTGTGTTAGATATCTTGTCTGATCTTGTCTGTCTTTGCAATTTATGTAAATGGAATGATACAGTATGGACATCTGTGGGCTTGCTTTTCTCATTCATTAGGGTATTGAACTCATCAGTGTTAAATGCAGTTCATTCATTTACACCGCTCTACAGCATCCCATTATATAAATACACCCTCACCTTTACATTCATTTTATTGTAGATTTTTGGGTTGCCCCAAGAATTTGGCTATCATAACAATACTGATATAAGCATTCTTGAATATATCTCCTCATGCACTTGGGCAAGAGTTCCTTTTGGGTACAGGCATATCTAGGAAGGTCCAACCCAGGTCATAGCAAGAACTGGAATGATATCAAACTAAGTAAAATAGACTATTAAAAGATGCCAACACTGAGATGAAAAAAATGTTGGAGATACCTGACAAAGATTTTTAAATGGGTGATGAAAAACGCCTCAATAAGCAACATTAAACATGCTTGAAATAAAAGAAAAGTATTCTCAGAAATGTAAAGTTGTAACAAGGAAATAAAAGATATATAAAGAACTACCAATGAAAATTTTAGAGATTAAAAATACAATTATTGAAGAACTCAGTGGACAAGCTTAACAACAGGAAGACAAAGAGTCAATGAACTAGAAGATACAACAATAGCATTTACCCAATTTGAGCAAAAGAGAGAAAACAGACTAAAAAATTAACAGAGCTTCAGAGACCTATTGGACAATAACAAGAGACCTAACTTTTGTGTCATTGGAATCCCAGAAGGAGAGAAGACCTTCCACATTTGGCAAAAGATAGAGATCCACAGATATAGGAAGCCAAACAAATCCAAAACAAGATAAAAAAATACACCTGAAAAGATATAGTCAAATTTCTGAAAACTGAAGAGAAGGGAAAAGTCTGAAAAGCAGTGACAGATAAATGACACATTATACATAGAGCGATAACAATCTGAATGAGAGTAGATTTCTCATCAGAAACCAAGAAAGTCAGAAGAAAATGGCACAGTATTTTCCAACTGATAAAAAGAACAATTAACCCAGAATTCTACATGCAGTGAAAATACCCTTCTGGAATAAAATTTGTTGCTATAAGGCCTACACTATTAAAAATGGCTAAAGTGAGCTCTCCAAACAGAAAGGAATCAATGATAAAAGGAATCTTGGAACATCAGGAAAGAAGAACGAACACAGTAAACAAAAATATGGGTAAACACCATAGACTTTCCTTCTCTTTAGAATTTAGCTTTCTAAGTTATGTTTGATGGTTGAATCCAAAATTATAACACTGTCTATGTTCAAAATTTCTATACAGGAAATATTTAAGACAATTATAAATGGGGAACAGTAAATGTATGTAATGGTACTTAAGTTTTCCACCCTTGCATATGTAAAATGACAACCAGTAAACCCTGAAGGAAATGGCAACCCACTCCAGTATTCTTGCCTGGAAAATCCTATGGACAGAGGAGCCTGGTAGGCCACAGTCCATGGGGTTGCCAAGAGTCAGACACAACTGAACGACTTCATTTCACTTCAAACCCTGACAAGTTATGTGTGGGCCAACTCCTATAAAAACTATGCAAAAGGACACACTAAAACCCACCATAGATAAAGTAGAACTCTAAAAACTGTTCTAATAACCCACAGAAAGGCAGGAAAACTAAAATGAAGACAGAAAAGACAGACAAATAGAAAACAACAAAAAAATAAAACTATAGACTTAAGCTTTAATATATCAGTAATTACATTAAATGTAAATGTTTTGAACACACCAATTAAAACATGACCAGAATGGGTTTTCAAAAATGGGCCAACCATATGCTAGCTATAAGAAACTTCACTCCAGATATAAAGACACAGGCAGATTGAAAGTAAAAAGAAAAATATGCAAGGAAAATGACCAGAGGGAGTGTAGAACATTATATAATGATAAAGACAATGCTAAATATATACATACCAAACAACAGAGATGAATAATATGTTAAGCAAAAACTGACAGAACTGAAAGGAGAAACAGATCCATAATTAAAGCTGGAGATTTAAAACCCTCTCTGAACCCTATTTCAACTCATGGAACAACTAGACAGAAAATCAACAAAAATACAGAAGAACTCAACCAACAACCAACATATTTATAGAACACCCAACAATTCCAGAATACACATTCTTCTCAGATGCTCAGAGATCATATAGAACACAGACCACATAAATAAGCCTAATACAAACTTCAACCAATTTTTAAAACTGAAATCATACAGCATGGGTTTTCCAACTACAATGGACTCAAACTAAAAATAACAGTAAAATAACAGGAAAATCTTCAAATACTTGGATACTAAACAATACACTTCTAATTAATCCATGGGTCGATGACAAAGTCACAAGGGAAATTTTTCAAATATATTGAAGTGAACTGGAAACATAAAAACAACATATCAAAATTTATAAGACATAGTTAAAGTGGTGCAGAGAGGGAATTTTATGGTACAAAATGCATATATTAGAAAAGAGGAAAAGTCTCAATCATCTAAGCTCCTACCTCAAGCATGTAGGAAAAGAAGGGGAAAATAAACCCACAGCAAGCAGGAGGTAGGAATATATATATATATATTTTATATATATATATAATATATATAAACAAATGAAATTCAAAACAAAAAAAATTAGTGAAATAAAGAGCTGGTTTTTTAATAAAATTGATAAAATTGGCAAATATATAGCAATGCTGGCAAAAGACTTTTTTCAATGATTTCGGTTTTCAAATGTGTTTAGCATCAAATTGTTTATATTTTCAAACTTTTCTGCAGCATGTATCCCATCCCATCAGTTGAAAGGTTTCCCTAAGTTATTGGCTTATATATCATCTCTATCTTTTCCCTGAATACTGTGTTTTCCTTACATGTAACTAAATTTAGAAATATTTCCAAGAGTTTCAATTCATCCTTGAAGTTTAGTCTTTATCTTCCATTTTTAATAAAGTTTAAAACTTTAAATTTTATTACAGAATGAAAGAAAGACAAATGTATGGCATATAAATGGAAATCAGCAATGAAATGGTTGTAAGTTAACTAAATAAAATTAAGTTTAATATACATGACAATGTTTCATCAGTTAAATTATTATTTCAATTCACTGGTAATAATCCAGCTAAATTAATCTTGAAAGGTAACTTCCAGTTAGCATGCATGAGCAAAAAGAGCATGGCGCATGGTGATTTTTTACATTGTTTAGCTTTCCGTGTCCAGAGGAGACCAAGATTGTGCCATCTAGTTATTAAAATTAACCTGAAAAATACTGATATAATTAATACAATTCCCAGTAAATCACAGAAATGTTCTTTATCTTGAGAGAAATGTGGGTTACACAGATGGATCCATTTGTTAAAAATGCTACAGTTAAGATTGGTGCATTTCAATTTGTGTAAACATGACCTTAAGAAAAGAACTATGCAAAACTGAACATTGACTGGGAGACGTAAAACAGAGGAAAAGGTAGAGATGAAACAAGACAGAACGTTGTGAAGTTGGGAGATGTGAACGCGAAAGTTTATGCTGTTTACTTTGCATATGTTGAACTTTGTCCATGATAAAAAAAATTTTAAATGAATTAGTCCTTGTGAGACGGGTTTATAAAAGCAAAGTCAATTCAACTCTACTTTAGCAAATCCAAGCAACTGAGAAGCATTTTCCTGAAGGAGTCTAATGCAATCCACTTTCCAAAAACGGAGTTTCTTCACATACCCAACTGACATCTCTTTGGGTTACATTAAGATATTACCTTCTTTCTATTATAGCAACCAGTGCTCTCACAGACATTTCAATGATCTAATTTGATTTTTATACATACTGTACTATCAATAAGTGAAATCTGTTTTAAAATGCAAATAATTTTATAAGCTGTATTTGAGGATGCCTGCAGGCAAAGAGAGTGAATAAAGAACTCTGTGGATGCCAGAGATGGCATTAAGTTGGAATCAGAACTCAGAATGTCCACTGAAAGGAGAAAGCATTTAGGACTGAGCTACAAATAATTTTGTTTCAGAGAAGAAGGTAAACCCATCCAAGATGTTTCTGATTGTTGGTTTTACTTTATCAGTGTTATTTCATTATTCAAATGCTCAGGGGAGTCTGTTTTCAGCAACATTTACCAAGTGAACAATGGAGGCTGCTGACAGTGATCTTAATTTTATTTTTCTGGGTATATAGAGTTGCTTTTCAACTGTAAAATGATTTCATTTGTTCAGAATTTAGATTTTATTTAGCTTTATTTTAGCTAGAGTTGAAGTATTTTGAAAAATATCCTCATTTTTAACCTTCCATCATTCACTCCTTACCTGAAGTGAATTTTGCTTGAATTCAAATCATTTCACCTCTACATAAATACAAAATCATTCTGAAGCAAATTATGTTTGATATTTTTGTATGCTTAGATATGCACTGACCCATTTATTGCATTCTCAGGAAATACAGATATATTTTCCAGTTCATCTGAGCAGAAATTGGTGAGATAGGAATGAACATAGTCATAATGAACTATTACGGAATTTCAGGGTATCCATTCAAATATAATCCACTTTTCACACTACATTATTTGGTCTGTATTTATAGGACCAACTGTTATCCTTGTTGTGAAAGAATGGTAGAGGTGATTCTTGAATGTTTGTTTTCTACATTGCATTATGCCCTTATAACAGGGTAATACATTTGGACTTTGATTAATTAATACACACAGCAGCGAAATTTGGCCAAAAAGTTACAATAAAATGAACAACCCTGATAAAATCATGGCCATTTCTACCAATACAAAAATGAAATGGATTCCTAAAATGCTTACTTATGACACATACCAAATTACTCCTGGTCCCTCTTTTAAATAATTTAATTTGATTTGATACTTCTATAATACCTATTTCTTGGCCTCAATTTTCCTAATAGCCTAAGTGTTCCCTTTATTGTGCAGGTGTGACCACAAAACAACGGTAAGTATGTTTTTCATTCCATTTTATTAGTCATATAGTTTAGAGAAATAAGTGTGTAAGATTGATCTTGCTAACCAACTTTTACATTTTGTATAGTGTGTCAGTGGGACAATAGTATACTTGTCAGATTCAGAAATTACACTGCTCCTCAGAGATAAACTGCACTACCAATGAATAAAAGTTAGTTATAGGAAGTTTACATTACCTGAGGGAATGACTCTGAAATGTGTTAGCATGTATTAGAATCCTTAAAGAGAAAGATTGACTTACAGATTTGTTAGTACAGCCAGAAGGCCAGAAACTTCGATTCAAGTTATGAAAAAGAAAAAAATCCCAAGACTCCCAGATAAGTCTTTATGCACGTGATTCACTCACTGCAGCCTGAGAAACTCAGCGTTTTCCTTAAAACCTTTATAAAGTTTACATTTTGGATGTGGTGTTGACTGAAGCACCCCCACGAAGTTACTCATTTGAACGCATGGTGGCAGTGCAGGCTAAGAGTGGATAAAAACTCTGCAGACTCGGTGGACTCCATTTCAGAGACGCCGAAGAAAAAAATATAGAACTCATTTACAGGTAAAGCTAAGACAGAAGTGTTCGGGGTGCAGTCGCTGCCAGACGAGTTATAGGAACGAATTTGAAATTCTGGAGCAGACATTTTGAAGGGTCAACAGTGTACACAGTGATTGGGATTGGAAAAAGATTTTTCCTCTGGAACCAGACATAACAATGGAAATGGTGCAAATGAAACTACATCAGAAGAAAAGGCAAGTGATGATCTTCATTACATTAATTCTTTCGTGGGAGGCAGGTTCAGAATCGATTCGGTATTCTGTACTGGAAGAGACAGAAAGTGGCACGTTTGTGGCCAACCTGACAAAAGACCTGGGACTCAGGATGGGAGAGCTGGCTGCCCGGGGCGCCCGAGTTGTTTTTAAGGGGAATAGACAGCATTTGCGGCTTGATCCAGACACCGGTGATTTGCTGCTGAATGATAAACTGGACCGGGAGGAGCTGTGCGGCTCCACTGAGCCCTGCGTGCTACCCTTCCAAGTGTTACTGGAAAATCCCTTTCGGTTATTTCAGGCTGCCTTGGTAATTACTGATATAAATGACCACGCCCCGGAGTTCCCTGCTAGAGAAATGCAACTAAAAATATCAGAAATTACTATACCAGGTAAAGTATTTCCTTTGAAAATGGCACAAGATTTAGACGCTGGTAGCAACAGCCTTCAGAGCTACATAATCAGCTCCAACCCTCACTTCCACATTCTCACTAGAAACCGCAAGGACGGGAGGAAGTCCCCGGAGCTGGTACTGGACAAAGCGTTGGATCGTGAGGAGCAGTCCGAGCTCAGGCTAACTCTCACAGCGCTGGATGGCGGGTCTCCGCCTCGGTCTGGGACCACCGAGATTCAGATCCTGGTCTTGGATAGCAATGACAACGCCCCCGAGTTTGCTCAGGAGTTCTATGAGGCTCAAGTCCCTGAAAATAGCTCCCTGGGCTCTCTGGTTATCACTGTCTCAGCGAGAGATTTAGACGCAGGATCATTTGGAGAGGTGTCTTATGCCCTATTTCAGGTCGATGACGTTAACGAACCGTTCGAAATTAACGCAAATACAGGAGAAATTCGACTAAAAAAGAAATTGGATTTTGAAGAATTTCAATCATATCAGGTGGATATCGAGGCTACAGACGGTGGGGGACTATCAGGAAAATGCTCTGTAGTCATCAAGGTCCTGGATGTGAATGACAATGCTCCCCAATTGACTATGTCCTCACTGACTAGCCCCGTCCCTGAAAACCTGCCAGAGATCCTAGTGGCAGTTTTCAGTGTATCAGATGCTGATTCTGGACATAACCAACAGGTTATCTGTTCTATAGACGACAATCTCCCCTTTGTTTTAAGACCATCAGTTGAGAATTTCTACACGTTGGTAACAGAAGGCGCACTGGACAGAGAGGAAAGAGCCGAGTACAACATCACCATCACCGTCACTGACATGGGAACCCCCAGACTGAAAACCCAGCACAACATAACCGTGCTGGTGGCCGACGTCAACGACAACGCCCCCGCCTTCACCCAGACCTCCTACACCCTGTGGGTCCGCGAGAACAACAGCCCCGCCCTGCACATCGGCAGCGTCAGCGCCACAGACACAGACGCGGGCGCCAACGCCCAGGTCACCTACTCGCTGCTGCCGCCGCCCGACCCGCACCTGCCCCTCGCCTCCCTCGTGTCCATCAACCCCGACAACGGCCACCTCTTCGCCCTCACGTCCCTGGACTACGAGGCCCTGCGGGCCTTCGAGTTCCGCGTGGGCGCCGCCGACCGCGGCTCGCCCGCGCTCAGCAGCCAGGCGCTGGTGCGCGTGCTCGTGGCGGACGCCAACGACAACGCGCCCTTCGTGCTCTACCCGCTGCAGAACGCCTCGGCGCCCTGCACCGAGCTGGTGCCCAGGGCGGCCGAGCCCGGCTACCTGGTGACCAAGGTGGTGGCGGTGGACGGCGACGCGGGCCAGAACGCCTGGCTGTCGTACCAGCTGCTCAAGGCCACGGAGCCCGGGCTGTTCGGCGTGTGGGCGCACAACGGCGAGGTGCGCACGGCGCGGCTGCTGAGCGAGCGCGACGCGCCCAAGCAGCGGCTGGTGGTGCTGGTCAAGGACAACGGCGAGCCGCCGCTGTCGGCCAGCGTCACGCTGCACGTGCTGCTGGTGGACGGCTTCTCGCAGCCCTACCTGCCGCCCCCGGAAGCGGAAGCGGCGGCCGCGGCGCCGGCCGACCCGCTCACCGTCTACCTGGTGGTGGCCTTGGCGTCGGTGTCGTCGCTCTTCCTCTTCTCGGTGCTGGTGTTCGTGGCGGTGCGGCTGTGCAGGAGGGGCGGGGCGGGCTCGGCGGGTGGCTGCCCGGTGCCCGAGGGCCACTTCCCGGGCCACCTGGTGGACGTCAGCGGCACGGGGACCCTGTCCCAGAGCTACCAGTACGAGGTGTGTCTGACGGGAGATCATAGAACTGGTGAGTTCAAATTCCTGAAGCCAATATTCCCTAACCTCTTGGTTCAGGACACTGAGAAAGAAATCAAAGAAAGCCCCAACTGTAGAAACAACTTTGTATTCAGTTAAATGTCGTATTTGGTTAAGTGAGCCTCTCCTTAATTTTGGCAAACCTAATTCCCATTGCAATACCTTTCTCTTAAGTTGTACAAATATATATATATATATTATATATATGGCTTCCCTGGTGGCTCAGTGGTAAAGAATCTGCCCACAATGTTGGAGATCCAGGTTCAATCCCTGGGTCAGGAAGATCCCCTGGAGAGAGAAATGGCAACCCACTCCTGTATTTTGGCCTGGAGAATTTCATGGAGAGAGGAACCTGGCAGGCTACAGTTCATGGGATCACAGAGTCGGACAGGACTGAGTGATTAACACACAGAAATATATATATATATATACACACATATGTGTATATACATTCCAAAGCTACGCATGTCTCTGTGCTAATTGGATTTAGCATTTTTAGTTGTACTGGATATTGAGTATGTATTTTCTCCATATTTGACCTTCTCTTGGTGATTAATCTTTCCATAACTATAAATTACTCAAGTAGTATAAAAAGAAATTCTATTTTATATTTAAATCAACTTCTTAGTTTATGTCTTTTCAATGAAACATTTTAAAACTCCTGTGTAATCTTGCATTTCTGTATGTTTTTGGTGCTTTTCTTTATCAAACAGCTTTCTATTTGCAAGCTAGTGTTTGAAATTCTTTGTAACTATCTAGACTGTTCTTGTTGACTATTTTACAAAGCTATGGCCCCTGAATAGCCATGAGCATATCTTAGCATACTTGTTTCTCCAAAACTGTACATAAACATGCACTTTATTAAAGTAGTCATACACTACAATTTTGGCCATATCCCATTGTGAGCACCAATATGCTAGAGATTTCTCTCTCTCTTTGTCTGCTACTTACCTAGCACATTGCAATTGCTACATAAATACTCACTAATATTAACATAAAATTATTCTAATAATAATTAAAAAGAAAAATCTTATATAATTTGGCATTACTTCACTAAATAAAACTAAGTCACTGCTTTTTAAATTGTTTTTTAAAACACAGAACCTTTAATGCACTCTAAATCATTTCAAAGGACTCAAGAGGTAGAGGGTATCATATACTGCTTTGTCCTTTCTTTTGCCCTACAACTAGAAATTCAGATGTAGTTTAGTGTATGTGTTTTTCTTGGTTTCCCTGAAGTTTCTCTGCACCTGCAAAAGAGTAAGAATTTCTTCTGAGTTTTGGTTATTCTGTTCTAGTCTGGTTATTGAGTGATAATAGATTTTCACTTTGTTATTCTGCAAACATAGACAGTCTTTATCAACAAAACAGTGATCTATTTTTTATGTCCAAGTTATCTTCTTTTGTTCTTCTATGTAGCTTTCAGGTGTTTTGCAAAGTAGTTTTTTCAATTATGCTAAACTTTCATTAGTAAGAAATAAGCATTTTTTCCTTTAAGACAACAAGAATAGAAATATAAACTAAGATAAGAAATAAACTCAATTGCTTTATATTGTGTTCATTAAACCAAGGAAGCCATGTAATTTCCAACTAAAGTTATAGGGATATAACTATAAGGCCACTTGTATCTATTAAAGAGTTTGCTTTATAAGTTTCAAGTGTCACTCTACAGGAATTTAATTATTTGCATCTTTCCCTGAATTATATTTTTTCTAAGAATGTAATGAAAAAATGAAAATTACTCTTAAAGTTATCATTGAACATATCTTTTCACTTTCATCCAATCTAATACTTGAAATTAGAAAGTGATAAGTGAGAACAAAATTAAACAAATGACATAAATATTGTATTTAACTTTAATGATGCCTCCATTTACTGTTAGATGTTTAAATGAAATAGTTTAATGTATGATGACAAGAAATCTGATTAAAGTTCTCACCACTGTATCTATTTCACCACTATATCTCAACATTATGAAAAAAGTTCATGTTTTTGTTTATGCCAGGAAAGTCCAATTTGTACAATTACCTAAATTAGTCTGGGTAAATAAACACTGAGAACCCACCTTTATTAACTTATATATGTTTTTTAAATTACTTTGTGTATTAATTTATAAATTACTGTGTGTATTCATAAAGTATGGATGATTGCTTACTAACTGGAGATCACTACCAGACTTTAGTGTAGACCTCATCAACACTTTTTTTTCTCATCAACACTTTAAAATTCAATTAGAATTTAGTAGTAAATATGATCCAGCTAACTTCCACAAAATGAATATATCATGAAAAACAGGCCAGTTCTATTGTTGCAAAATAAAAATAGAAAATGGGAGCCAAATATCTGGATAATAATACCCATTTCACTTTCTTGAATGTATTATATATGTTCATTTTTAACAATTCCTCTTTCATCATTTTTTTATGCAAAGTATATAGTATGTTTAGGGCTTCCCAGGTGGCAATAGTGGTAAAGAATTCACCTGCCAATGCAGGAGATGCAAGTTCAATCTCTGGGTCACAAAGATCCCCTGGAGAAGGGAATGGCAACCCACTCCAGTATTCTTGTCTGGAGAATCCCATGGATAGAGGAGCCTGATGGGCTACAGTGCACAGGGTCGCAAAAAGTCTGACACGACTGGTATTAGAAGTGACCTAGCACACACAGTGTGTTTAACATATGCTGTTTTGGGGACGGAAATTCTACTTAAGTCAACACGGCCCACATCACCTTTCAGAACTCCTCTTCCTTATGGCCAAAAGTTACAAAATACAGATTTTAAGTAGTCTCGGATTTTAAGTTTTGCACATATTTGGTTGTATTCTGTTTCAAGTTAGAAGGATTATTTAACAGCAGAAGACAACTTTTTTTTCTTCTTTCACTTTCAAACAACTGTAAAACTTGGTTAAAATTCAGAAATTACTAGTTTGAAGAAACAGTAGATCACATACAAAGAACTGAAGGGGCTGAGTAAGCTTCCTGAAAAGGAAACTTCTTGAGAGAGCTCTGAACTGACTCCTACAGTCAGTTTGCCCTGAGGAAATCTGCAAAAGCCTAAGATCAGTGCGGGAAACCCAGGTTCGATTTCTGGGTCGGGAAGATTCCTTGGAGAAGGAAATGGCAACCCCCTCCAGTATTCTTGCCTGGAAAATCCCATGGATGGAGGAGCCTGCAGGCTACATACAGTCCATGGGGTCGCAATGAGACGGACCCTACAGAGTGACTTCATTTAAGAACAGACAAAAGTCTTCTGCTCCTGCCAGGGATAGAGTAACTTCATATGCCTATGGCAAATTGGAGGCTAGTTCCCCTCTTAGAATACTTGTCAAATTCAGGGACATTCCAGTTGGAAGATTCAATGTTGGCAATATGCCAGTTCTCCTCAATCAATCTACTGATGCAGTAAAACCCTAAAGAAAACTTCAGCAGATTTCTTTGTGAAACTGACAAGCTGAATCTAAAATTTATATGGAAATAGAGAATACTAACCAAAGCAATCTTGAAAAAAAATAAAGGACTTAATTATCAGATAATAAAACCTATTATAAAGTATACAAATTAAGACAATTAGGTATTGCAAGATAAACAAGGAGAAAAATTGAAAAAAAGAGCCTTGAACATAACTATGGTCATCTGATTTATGAAAAAAAATGACAGCTCAGAAATAGTGGAGAATGGAACTTTTTTCAGTAGATGGTGCAGAGACATTTGGATATTTTTATGAAAAAAATAATCTGATCCTAACCTCATTCATATTAAAAAGTTTAATTTCACGAGAATTATAGCTATAAATGTAAAAAGTAATTGATTTTTTGAAAACACCACACAACAGTATTTTCATGACTTTGCTGTATGCAAAGAATTAAAGAGAATACAAAAAAAAAAATCAAACCATAAATGAAAAATATTGAAAATTAGACTAAATTAAAATTTGAAGGTTTTGTTCTTCAGAGATACCTTGAGAGTTAAAGTGCAAGCAATAGAATCAGAGAAGATACCTGCAATACATACTTCTGAAAAAGTACTTAAGTCCAGAATATATAAGGAACTTCTAAAGATCAGTAAGGAAAAAAAGGCAAATGTCCTAACAAGAACAGTAGACAAGAGACTTATGTACTTCACAAGAATGTACTCTAATAAAAATAAACAAGTGAAAATGGACTCATTTAATTAATCTTCAGGGGAATCCTAATTAAAGTTACAATATGACATTACCACACACTCACCAAAATGGTTAAAAGACAATATCAAATGATGACAAGGATTTGGAGCAACTGGAGCTCTCACTCTTCATTGGTTTTGGTAAAACCACATTAGAAAACTATTTTGCAATATCTAATAAAGCTAAATACATGTGCACATCTTAACCCATAACTGTGTAACTCCTAGGAATTTATTGAACATAAATGCACACAATATAAATGCACACAAAGACAGCAAAAATATTCACAGCAGCAGTACTCAAAATATCCCTAAACTGGAAAATACCAATGTCCATCAACTGGAGAATAGAAAAACAAATCATTGTACAATAGAGTAATACAAAGCAATGAGATAAGTTAGAACAGTATGGAAGGGGTGGACTTTACAAACATATGAATAATATTGTATAACTCCATTTGTGTGAAAGCTTAAAAACAAGAACCAGGAAAAAAAAAAAAACCCACACTATAATAATAGAAATCAGAAGAGTTTTACCTTTACAGGGTAGTGACCAGAAATGACAGGAGGGGGTTTCTAGGGTTTTGGTACATTTTAGTTTCAATTTAGGTTCTGCTTACCAGTGTTCACTTCCTGAAACATTATTGAGTTGTACACATATGATTTGTGCCCTTTTCTGATGTATATTTAATAGAAAACAATTTTGCAAAATTGTAAACTTACCATTATTACTAATTTCTTGAATATAATCAAATAAGAATCCCACAAGAGGAAGTTTGAGTACTCAAAAGGTGTTTTATGAGGAATACTGATACATCATTTTAGTTTGTTCTGAAAAGTATTATTTCACTGGAAATTAACGTAGCAAATGCTTATTCAGAACCTGCAGTAACTAAAAACTGGAAATACAGAATCAATCGGGAGCATTTCTGCTTAAAAGGAAACTGATACAAACCAAGGTAAAGCTTGGAATGAAATGGCCAATACTATATGCAAAAGTCAATAATGACGCCTAGTGGCGCTGCAAGTTAGGAGTATGAATGAAGGGATCTGTTACTGCCCCGAAGTCATTACAGTGGGAATTCAGAACCCCTCGTGCTTTCTTAAAGAAGGAAGCAATTTAAGTAGATCTAGGGGCAGAGATCTCTGAGAAGGGCATCATCCTAGCGCGTCACTAGATCAAATTCCATTTAACGAACTCATCTGGATTGATTGCATATCGAGTTTAAGAAACTACCTTCTTGCACCGGGTCTGGACAATGAAATTAGGTATTCCATGCCAGAAGAAACAAAAAGTGGGTCTTTTGTGGCCAACCTGGCAAAAGACCTGGGTCTCAGGGTGGGGGAACTAGCCACTCGGGGGCTCGCGAATCCATTACAAAGGAAACAAACAGCTCTTGCAGCTGGATATAACGACCGGGAATTTGCTTCTGTATGAAAAACTAGACTGGGAGTGTTGTGCTGGACAACAGATCGTTGTATACTGCATTTCCAACTATTACTGGAAAACCCGGTGCAGATTATTCAAGCTGATCTGCATCGCACAGATATAAATGACCATTCCCCAGAGTTCCTAGAGAGAGAAACGCTCCTAAAAATCCCCGAGAGCGTCCAGACAGGGATTGTGTTTTCTTTGAAAATAGCTCAGGACTTTGACACAGGTAGCGACACGGTTCAAAACTACACAGTCAGCCCCAAATCCCATTTTCATGTTGTCACTCATCGTCGTGGAGATGGCAGAAAATACCCAGAGCTGGTGCTGACAAAGCACTGGACCGGGAGAAGCAGCCTGAGCTGTTTACCCCTCACCGCGCTGGATGGTGGGGCTCCGCCCAGGTCTGGGACCACTACAGTCCGCATCGAAGTCGTGGACATTAACGACAATGCCCCCGGAGTTTTTACGTTCCGTCTATGAGGTACAGATTCCAGAGAACAGCCCCCTAAACTCCTTAGTTGTCGCTGTCTCTGCCCGAGATGCAGATGCAGGAACACATCGGAAAGTAGCCTATGCTCTATTCCAAGGAGATGAAGTTACTCAACCATTTGTAATAGACGAAATAACAGGAGAAATTGGTCTGAAAAGGGCATTGGATTTCGAGGCAACTCGGTTTTATAACGTGGAGATTGCAGCCACAGACGGCAGGGGCCTTTCAGGAAAATGCACTGTAGCCAAGGAAGTGGTGAATGTGAATGACGACGCCCCGAACTGACCAAAGATTCATCAGCTCTATCCCAGAAAACTCCCCAGAGACTGTGGTGGCCGTTTTCAGTGTTTCTGATCCAGATTCTGGGGACAACGCTAAGATGGTTTCCTCCATTCAGAATGACCTCCCCTTTCTCTTGAAACCCACGTTCAAAAACTTTTACACCCTGGTGACAGACCGCTAGACAGAGAGGAAAGAGCCGGGTACGACATCCCCACCATGGTCACAGACATGGGAACCCCCAGACTGAAAACCGAGCACAACATAACCGTGCTGGTGGCCGACGTCAACGACAACGCCCCCGCCTTCACCCAGACCTCCTACACCCTGTGGGTCCGCGAGAACAACAGCCCCGCCCTGCACATCGGCAGCGTCAGCGCCACAGACACAGACGCGGGCGCCAACGCCCAGGTCACCTACTCGCTGCTGCCGCCGCCCGACCCGCACCTGTCCCTCGCCTCCCTCGTGTCCATCAACCCCGACAACGGCCACCTCTTCGCCCTCACGTCCCTGGACTACGAGGCCCTGCGGGCCTTCGAGTTCCGCGTGGGCGCCGCCGACCGCGGCTCGCCCGCGCTCAGCAGCCAGGCGCTGGTGCGCGTGCTCGTGGCGGACGCCAACGACAACGCGCCCTTCGTGCTCTACCCGCTGCAGAACGCCTCGGCGCCCTGCACCGAGCTGGTGCCCAGGGCGGCCGAGCCCGGCTACCTGGTGACCAAGGTGGTGGCGGTGGACGGCGACGCGGGCCAGAACGCCTGGCTGTCGTACCAGCTGCTCAAGGCCACGGAGCCGGGGCTGTTCGGCGTGTGGGCGCACAACGGCGAGGTGCGCACGGCGCGGCTGCTGAGCGAGCGCGACGCGCCCAAGCAGCGGCTGGTGGTGCTGGTCAAGGACAACGGCGAGCCGCCGCTGTCGGCCAGCGTCACGCTGCACGTGCTGCTGGTGGACGGCTTCTCGCAGCCCTACCTGCCGCCCCCGGAAGCGGAAGCGGCGGCCGCGGCGCCGGCCGACCCGCTCACCGTCTACCTGGTGGTGGCCTTGGCGTCCGTGTCGTCGCTCTTCCTCTTCTCGGTGCTGGTGTTCGTGGCGGTGCGGCTGTGCAGGAGGGGCGGGGCGGGCTCGGCGGGTCGCTGCCCGGTGCCCGAGGGCCACTTCCCGGGCCACCTGGTGGACGTCAGCGGCACGGGGGACCCTGTCCCAGACCTACCAGTACGAGGTGTGTCTGATGGGAGGTACTGGGACCGGGGAATTCAAGTGTCTGAAGCCGATTCTTCCCACATTCCCTCTCCAGGGCACTGTGAGGGAAATGGAGGAAAACCCCACCGTTCGAAGTAGCTTCCTATTCAATTAAGTATTGGATTATTCTGTTAGTAAGCCCTACTTAATAAATTTGGTAATCTATTTTAACTTAAAGATACATGTTATCGATACATAGTGACGGTCCGTTTCATGATTGTTTTACTACTGCTCCTCATTGTGAAATTTTAAAGAGTCAGACAGTGGGTATTCACTGTATTTTTCATGCGTTAACTTTAGGGTTTTTAAAATATTACTCTCCACTATATTGACAATCTGAATGAAAAGTAAAATTTTATTTTACTGTTTAGGCGCTAAGTCATGTCTGACTCCTTGCAACCCCATGGATCATAGCCCACCAGGTTCCTCTGTCCATGGGATTTCCCAGGCAAGAATATTGGAGTGGTTTGCAATTTCTTTCTCAAGGGATCTTCTTGACCCAGGAATCAAACCTGAGTCTCCTGCATTGGCAGGCAGATTCTTTACCGCAGAGCCACCAGGGAACACTAAAATTTTATTTGCATAATTTTAAAACATTTTAATTATCTATCCTTTTTATAAAATTTATATTCCAAAGTCCTCAAGATTGCATCTCTAACTAGCAGTGACAGCTGTCATCACAAGTGACATGTAGGGACATGCTTAAAATATGTTTGATAGTTTTTTAACCCACCGATGTAAGTCTCACTTTTGGGTAACTTCTATAGTGTGAAAAACTAAAAACAGATACTAAAGACGGCTAAATACTAAATAGCTAGTCATATTTATGTGCATTTAAGTATATCACAATAGTACATACACATTTTCTGTCAATACAGACTTCAGGAAAGTGTCAACACATTACAGTTTTTGAACTTCATGTAAGTATATGATGGTCACTTAAAAAAACAATTATAAATAATAAATATTTGCTAATGTTATTAACAGTCCAATAGTGAATTTTTAAAATAACCTTCAAGGAATAAGTAATCCTAATATTCTCACTACAATATAGTATCCTTGCCAATAAATAAAATTATTAAATATCACCCTTTTATTTGCCTTCTAAACAGAAGACACCCTCATTCACCCTAAACTCTATTACAGAATGTAAAGTGCTTCGGAGTACATTTCATCTCCTTGTCTTTGTCTAACAATTTGAAAGTTCAAAAAGTATTTTTAGGAAAATCCAGATTATATTTTTTCAAGCTCCTGTGCCTATTTCTCAAGCTTCTATGTGTGTTCCGTCCCAAGACCTAAGTTAGTTACTAGTAGCAGGTTACTAAGTAATGCCAGATTTTTCTCTTTCACTTATGTATATGCATCATTTACCTTTGTTAGCCACAAAATCATTTACTTTCACAATTTAACCCATATTTGGTTTTGTTTTGGTTATATTTGTAGTATATTATGAGAGGTCCCTCTTTGCAACTTCCCATCACAGTCAGGCAATTTATTCTAGAATGACAAATGAGTATTTTCTTTTTATTCTTAATGCAACTGGGCTTAACTAAATTATATTCGTCTGTATTGTGTTCAGATATCATGGCTCTTTTGTCATAGATGATTACCAATTAGTGAGTGTAGGGGAAACTTACACCAGATATTTACCCTCTCCTCCTCCATTCTTCTTTGGGGGATTGCTGCTTCTGCTGTTCTCACTCCAACCACATGACTTTAGTTGGTACAGTGGATTTTTTCAGTAAACCCATCCGCATAGTCCCAGAGGGTATAAAACATACAGGGGGGTGGGTCCTATTTAATGCTGACAGATCAAAACCTTTCCCTACAAAGTAGATCTTTGATTTTCATTGGCTTTATTGCCTTATTCATGTTTGCAGAAAGACATTGCCTGAGTTGAGAACTTAGTTGGTTTCTAAAAAAACAGTCATTTCCTCTCACTGGGCTATGTACGCAATGAACTTATGAAAGAAAAAAAGGTCCAAAGTCTGTGTATCCCAGAGACTGAAAAGTCACATTTTCGCAGAAGTTCCAGGCACACTGCAATTTTGGGGGGAGTAAAAACTGGATTTAAAAATGTATAACTTCTTCTAACACCATAGAACAAATTAGTAATTTTGTAATGTAAGGTTCGCAAGAGTAAGAATTTTTGTGCTTAATTTACAGTGTTATCCCGAGAAGCTATAATAATTCCTGCACAGAGACATACTTATTAAATGAATAAATTTGTCTTGAGCTGAGTTTTTCATACCAAACTTGTACCTTTAAAAGGAAAATGAATGTAGACTTAGATAAATAACTTATTTTGCTCTCATAACTACTGTTAGCTACCTGGACAAGACTGCATTACAGGTGCGGAGGAAAGGAGTTTATAACATTTTATGACCCACAGTGCGTTCACTGCAATTTTGGTATTATGCTTTGAAATGAAAACTCCCTGAAGTTTTAAAGAAGAACGCTTGGTGGCGCTGCAGGCTAAGAGAGTGAAAAACAGTCTCTGCAGAGTCATAGACTCCATAAAAGCCGATCTGTTTCTGGTAGCTCACAAAGGAAATATTTACATGGCTGGGGTAGGTTTCAGAGAGGCAGCTATCCCCTTGTCAGTCCATGACAAGAAGTAACTCAAAATTATTGAACCAAGATAGCAGATCTGGCGCAAAACAATTACTTTATGATTAAATACTGCATCTTATTGGTCTCAGGAACGATGGAGACACCGCAACCCAAAGTGACTCAGAAAAGGCAAGTGACCGCTATTATTATTCTGTTACTATTGTGGGAGGCGGGCGGTGAGATCATTAAGTATTCAGTTCTAGAAGAGAGGGACAGCGGCTCATTTGTGGCCAACCTAGCAAAAGATCTGGGGTTGGGCTTAGGGGAGCTGGCTTCTCGGGGCGCCCAGATTCTTTTCAAAGGGAATAAACAGCATTTGCAGATCGAGCAGAAGAGTGGGAATTTGATACTAAAAGAAAAAGTGGACCGAGAAGATTTGTGCGGTGACACGGATCCATGTATACTGCATTTCCAGGTGTTACTGAAAAACCCAGTGCAGTTTATTCAAGGTGAATTACAGATTGAAGATGTAAATGACCATGCCCCAGAATTCTTGGAAAATGAAATCCTCCTGAAAATATCGGAAAGCAGCCATCCAGGGTCTGCATATCCTTTGAAAATAGCTCAAGATTTAGACGTTGGCAGTAATACAGTACAGAACTACACAATTAGCTCCAACTTCCATTTTCACCTTTTTACTCGAAATCACAGCGATGGCAGAAAATACCCGGAGCTGGTGCTGGACCAAGAGTTGGACCGTGAGGAGCAGCCCGAGCTCAGGTTAACCCTCACAGCGATGGATGGTGGGTCACCGCCCAAGACCGGGACTTCGCAGGTCCTCATCATAGTCCTGGACATAAATGACAACGCCCCTGAATTTGCTCAGCAGCTCTACCAGGTGCAGGTCCCAGAAAACAGCCCTACAGGCTCCCTTGTCATCACTGTTTCTGCTAGAGATTTGGATGCTGGGATCCATGGTGAGCTCTCCTACTCATTTTTCCAATCCTCAAATCACGTCATTCAGGCCTTCGAAATAAACACAGTCACAGGGGATATTCGATTAAAAAAAAAGTTGGATTTTGAGGAAATTAGATCTTACCATATGGAAATTGAGGCCTCAGATGGCGGCGGTCTTTCAGGAAAATGCACTGTAGCCGTAGAAGTGATGGATGTAAACGACAATGCCCCTGAATTGACCATATCACTACTCATCAATGATATCCCAGAAAATACCCCTGACGCTGTGGTCGCTGTTTTTGGAATTTCAGATTCAGACTCTGGTAACAATGGCAAAATGACGTGTTCCATTCAAGACCATCTCCCTTTCCTTCTGAAGCTCACGATAGAAAATTTTTACACCTTGGTAACAGAAGGCGCACTGGACAGAGAGGAAAGAGCCGAGTACAACATCACCATCACCGTCACTGACATGGGAACCCCCAGACTGAAAACCGAGCACAACATAACCGTGCTGGTGGCCGACGTCAACGACAACGCCCCCGCCTTCACCCAGACCTCCTACACCCTGTGGGTCCGCGAGAACAACAGCCCCGCCCTGCACATCGGCACCGTCAGCGCCACAGACACAGACGCGGGCGCCAACGCCCAGGTCACCTACTCGCTGCTGCCGCCGCCCGACCCGCACCTGCCCCTCGCCTCCCTCGTGTCCATCAACCCCGACAACGGCCACCTCTTCGCCCTCACGTCCCTGGACTACGAGGCCCTGCGGGCCTTCGAGTTCCGCGTGGGCGCCGCCGACCGCGGCTCGCCCGCGCTCAGCAGCCAGGCGCTGGTGCGCGTGCTCGTGGCGGACGCCAACGACAACGCGCCCTTCGTGCTCTACCCGCTGCAGAACGCCTCGGCGCCCTGCGCCGAGCTGGTGCCCAGGGCGGCCGAGCCCGGCTACCTGGTGACCAAGGTGGTGGCGGTGGACGGCGACGCGGGCCAGAACGCCTGGCTGTCGTACCAGCTGCTCAAGGCCACGGAGCCCGGGCTGTTCGGCGTGTGGGCGCACAACGGCGAGGTGCGCACGGCGCGGCTGCTGAGCGAGCGCGACGCGCCCAAGCAGCGGCTGGTGGTGCTGGTCAAGGACAACGGCGAGCCGCCGCTGTCGGCCAGCGTCACGCTGCACGTGCTGCTGGTGGACGGCTTCTCGCAGCCCTACCTGCCGCCCCCGGAAGCGGAAGCGGCGGCCGCGGCGCCGGCCGACCCGCTCACCGTCTACCTGGTGGTGGCCTTGGCGTCGGTGTCGTCGCTCTTCCTCTTCTCGGTGCTGGTGTTCGTGGCGGTGCGGCTGTGCAGGAGGGGCGGGGCGGGCTCGGCGGGTCGCTGCCCGGTGCCCGAGGGCCACTTCCCGGGCCACCTGGTGGACGTCAGCGGCACGGGGACCCTGTCCCAGAGCTACCAGTACGAGGTGTGTCTGACCGGAGGTACTGTAACGAATGAGTTCAAATTCTTGAAGCCGATTCTCCCCACTGTTCAGGCACAAGATCCTGGGAGAAATAGTGATGAAAATCCCACATTTCGAAATAGCCTTGGATTTAATTTTCAGTAAAATTCTTTCTATATGCTCAGGTATTTTTGAAGTGTTATGCAACTATATCAATATTAGTTTAGTTTTATTACTCCAAGTTAAATTATTTTGCAACTTAAAGCTTTATTTTAAAGTACTCTATGATTTTACAATGTTATTTCATCCTTTTTTTCCCCCATTAAACAGGTTAGGTGTAATCAGTACCCCATCTAAATAATAGTTTGTATGTTTGGTTCCTTCAAAACGTACAAGAGTTTAGTACTATTTTCATTCTAGAAAACTGGTTGATTCTTTCCCTAGTACATTTCATAGACTGCATCTCATTATCCTATACACCTACAGTACCTCCTTTACCTAAGAGGACAAACCTGCATGTCTTGACCTTACTAAAACATTTCTTTAATCATAATAAACTGTATCATCTAGCTCTAAATGATATTTTAAAAGAAATATTTCTCTATTATTCTGCTCATGATAAAATGAAACATCATTGGTGGGATTCCCTGGTGGTCCAGTGGTAAGGACCTAGAGCTTTTACTGTCTGCACCTGGGTTCTTCACTGGTCAGGAAATTAAGATCTGCCAAGCTGCCTGTGTAGCCAAAAACATCCCAACCAACTTAAACAAACAAACCAAAACCATGAAGCATCATTTTGTGAGCAACATTATAATATCCTTGTGTTCATATCAGAAGATTTAGCTTAGGGACCAGGGACTCCCTGGTGGCTCAGATGGTAAAAAGTCTGCCTACAATGCGGGAGCCCCGGGTCGGGAAGATCTCCTGGAGAAGGAAATGGCAACCCACTCCAGTATTCTTGCCTGGAAAATCCATGTACGGAGGAGCATAGTAGGCTACAGTCCATGGGGACGCAAAGAGTCGGACATGACTGAGGAACTTCACTTACTCACTGTGTTCATATTATTTCATTTTCTTTAAATACGCTACTCTTTGTTAATATTTTCTAATGTTCACTTTTGCTGATATATAAACAGACTGTGTCTTATAATTCAAACAAAATATAATAACCTGCATGAAAATGAATATAAATAAAAACATTTTGAGAGTCTGTATAAAGCTATTAGTAGACTGTTACAAAGCTCTTCACTTTTCATTTTATTTTGTAAATATATTTTAATTATCTCGAATTTTTTAATTAAGATGAACTAAAAATCATAAGGAATGACAACAGATTCATCTCCAGCCCTCTTCTCTGTTTTCTGTAGCATTTATCTACATTTTCTGTTATGTGTTTATACTGCTTTGACATTCAATTTTATACTTTAATAACTTCTTCCTGTAATAAATGACTTAACTTTCTTACCTTGTTTTCTTTTCTTGTTGAAATATAGTTGATTGCAATATTATGTTAGTTTCAGGTGTACCACGTAGTGATTTGATATTTGCATACATTATGAAATGATTATCACAAGTCTAGTAACCAACTATACCCATACAAGTTATTATAATATATTCCTTATGCTCTATATTACATTTCCATGTTTTTTGAAATTTTATAATTGTAGGTCTGTGCCTTTTAATCCCCATCACCTATTTCATGCCTCCTTGCCTTCCAATTAACAAACACACAAACATTGCACATTCCCTTTCTTCTGTTGTCACTGTCTTAGGTTTTCTTCTTCTCCTGCTTCTGCTTCCTCTTTACCCTCTCCTCCTCCTTTTGGTTAAACTAATAGGTTTGGTTTATTTGCTAAGATTACTTCAAAGTACACATTACCATAGTATGATTACCTTCCCTTTCTTGAAAATATCTTTCCTAGAGTTGATAATTATTTTTATTTGCACAATTTTCTATTTAATTCTATTGATTTTTCACATTATTTCTCCCTGAATATCATTATTTCCCCTTAAATTTTAAAAAATCTCAGAAGCCTATCAGTTATACTTGTTTTCTGGAGATCTTTCACCCAAATTCCCTCCTATCTCTCGCCTTCATTTATACTATTTGCTCTATAGTTAGGACTTTAACATTTTCCTGTGTTGGTCCCCTTTGATAAGAAACAGTATATAGTGGATCCTTGAGCAACAGGGTTTTGAACTTTGTGTCCACATATATGAGGATTTTTCTAATACATATACGGTTGAGCCTCTGTATGCACGGACTGCACATCTGATGAGTCAACCCATTGCAGAATGCAAACTTAATATACAATCTTAGCTTGGCTGAATCCTTGGATGCACAATCCCTGGATGGGGAGGGCCAACTATGGGATTTGAGCATCTGGGGAATTTGATATCTGTGGGTCTTAGAACCAACCCCTCACAAACTCTAAGAGGTGACTTACTTAGCTGACACAGATCTCTCAATATCTTCATAAAAATAGATGCAGAGGACATAAAATTTTTGAGAACTTGCCTTGTGACAGTATCTTTTTCATTTGATTGATAGTTTGGATATAAAATTCTAGGCTGAAAATAATTTTCCCTCAGATCTTGAAAGCAGTATTCCTTTTAGTGATTGCATACAGAGGTGCTATTCAGAAGACTTTCCATTCTGATTCCTACCTCTTAACTTCACCACATTTTTGCACAGTGGAAACACTAGAAACTGTTTTCTCCTATTCTGAAGATAGATACATCAGTGTCGGCTATTTATCTAGTCACATGGGTGTACTCTGTTAACATTTAAACTCTCACTTTTAGCTCTGAGAAATTTCCTTGTTCTATTTTCATCATAATTTCTCCTTTGAATTTTGTATCGTCTCATCATAATCTCATTAGTTAAATACTGGATATCCTGAATTGATTGATTGTCTCCCTCTAATTTTTTTCCACTTCTTATTTTCTTTTTGCCTCTTATTCTACTTTTTGGACAAAATATTTTATCATCCAAGCTTTGTACTTTTAATTTTTGACTGACAAATATTTATTTTTTAAGAGCTCTTTTTAGTTCTCTTGAAAGTTTTTCATAGCATCCGTTTTAGATTTATAAATGTGGTATCTTTTGTCATTTAGATGACCAGTAGGAACATGAAAAGATGCTCAACATCACTCATTATTCAGTTCAGATAAGTCGCTCAGTTGTGTCCGACTCTTTGCGACCCCATGAATCGCAGCACGCCAGGCCTCCCTGCCCATTACCAACTCCCAGAGTTTAATCAAACTCATGTCCATCGAGTCCGTGATGCCATCCAGCCATCTCATCCTCTGTTGTCCCCTTCTCCTCCTGTCCCCAATCCCTCCCAGCATCAGGGTCTTTTCCAATGAGTCAACTCTTTGCATCAGGTGGCCAAAGTATTGGAGTTTCAGCTTCAGCATCAGTCCTTCCAATGAACACCCAGGACTGATCTCCTTTAGGAAGGACTGGTTGGATCTCCTTGCAGTCCAAGGGACTCTCAAGAGTCTTCTCCAACACCACAGTTCAAAAGCGTCAATTCTTCAGCACTCAGCTTTCTTCACAGTCCAACTCTCAGATCCATACATGACTACTGGAAAAACCATAGCCTTGACTAGATGGACCTTTGTTGGCAAAGTAATGTCTCTGCTTTTTAATATGCTATCTAGGTTGGTCATAACTTTCCTTCCAAGGAGTAAGCATCTTTTAATTTCATGATTTCACTAATTGTTAGAGAACTGCAAATCAAAACTGAGGTACTACCTAACACGGGTCAAAATGGCCATCATTAAAAAATCTACAAAAAACAAGTGCTGGAGAAGGTATGGAGAAAAGCGAACTCTCCTATACTGTTGGTGGGAAGGTAAGTGGGTACAAACAGTATGGAAGTTCCTCAGAAAACTAAAAATAGAATTACCACTTGATCCAGCAACCCCACTCCTGGGAATATACCCAGACAAAATTAAAATTCAGAAAGATACATGCACCCCCATGTACACAGCAGCACTATTCACAATAGCCAAAACATGGAAGCAACCTAAATGTCCATCAGCATATGAATGAATAAATAAGAACTTAGTACATATACACAAGGGAGTACCACTCTGCCATAAAAATCAACAAAATGATGCCATGTGCAGCAACATGGATGGAACTAGAGATTATCATACTAAGTGAAGTAAGTCAGAAAGAAAGTGCAAATACCATATGAAATCACTTATATTTGGAATCTAAAATATGGCACAAATGAACCTACCAACAAAACAGAAACAGACTCATAAGACATAGAGGACAGACTTCTGGTTGCCAACAGGGAGAAGGGGAGAGGGATGGACTGGGAATTTGGGGTTGGTAGATGCAAAGTATTACATTTAGAATGAATAAGCAACAAGCTCCTAATGTATAGTAGAGGGAACTACATTCAATATCCTGTGATAGACCATAATGGAAAAGAACATTTTAAAAGTATATATATATGTGTGTGTGTATGTGTTTGTATAACTGAATTACTTTGCTGTACACGACTGGCAAAACATTGTAAATCAACTATAATAAAAATTATTCTGTCATCTACAATCCATCTTTTAAAATTATTAAATTCATTGTGCAGTAAAAACTATTTTTAAAATGAGAGTGAGTCATAGAGAAATTAAGAACTTGCCCAAGATTATATAGCTAGGAAGTAGCACTAAGCCCAAATCCACCCTTTATCTTACAAAAGAATACATACTTCATATGATTACTATTGAGATTAAATGTGTAAACACATATGTGGCACCAGAATAATAGGCAGCACAGAATAAATAATAAATATTAGCTCTTATTAGATTTTACTACTCTGAGGATATTAATCAGATTTTTTATATTGAAATATAGTTGATTTACATTGCTCTGTTAATTTCTGCTATCCAACAAATTAATCAAACATTTTAAAACACTTTCTTTAAAAAAAAAAAACACTTTCTTTTGTTTTCTCTATTTCTGTATCTGTTTCCTCCTGTGACCCCCTTTTTTGGTGGTGGTGGTTGTTTTGGCATTAATACTTCGTTGGTATTACTACTTCCTCATGTCTTGTGGTCCATGGCTATCTTCTCATATTTAAGAATGATCAAGGTGCTGACAGTTAGCTCTTTGTGTATGTAATAATGAGGTTATTGATGGCAGGACCTTACTCTAATGTAATCATTGTAAAGATAAGAGTTATTAGCTTAGGAGATCCTCAAATACCAGTATGTTACAGTTTTTGTTTGAACCTTTCATATGCTCCAGGTTAGGATTCTGCAATATCGTCTGTGCAAGAGTGAGTTAGAGATGCGCACCCTGCGTACTCCAACTGGAAACTACTGCGTGGAAAGGGACTAGAAATCTCATCACTCAGGGTGCAAAGTTTTGCATGATTTCCCTATTTTTGGCTTCACCCCTCACATTTGCACTTAACTCTGCCCAGGGTCTCCAAAGTTAGAGATGTTTGGTCGCTAAGTTGTGTCCGACTCCTTTCCAACCCCATGGACTGTAACCCACCAGGATCCTCTGTCCATGGGACTTCCAGGCAAGAATACTGGAGTGGGTTGCCATTTACTTTTTAGTCTTCAATGAACTTCAGTCTTATACACTTGGTTCCTCTAAATCTTGTATCCAAATGGGATTATGTTGGACAAACAAGAACTTTTCTTTAGACATTTCTTGGAACTGATAACTGCTCTTTCATCTGATTTCTGTCATCAAATTTATGTATATAAATTCTCGGTCTCTGTAAGTTCATATCATTTTTATTAACTATCATTTGTTGGGCATTTTAATAGGAGTGAGCTGTGTAAAATCAAAGAATTACATGAAAGTACTGTAATATTGTTCTTCGAAATTTGGAAGGAATCAAACATGAGGGTATTCTGTCTTCTCTGAGCATAATAAATCTCACTCTAAATTCAAAAATAAAAATAAAAGGAGGATAACTGTGTGTAGTAAATCCATCTACTTTTCAATTTTTGCCCTTTTGTAGTGATTTATTTTTCAACCATGTGTCTACCTTGCATTTTTAAGAATATAATTGAACTTAACATTTTTAAAATGAAAACTTCTTAGATCCCTCCTCCATAAATTTTTGAGCACACTCTTGAGACCTTGTATACTGGACATCACAGGCGAATTCTGTTCCAAACAATCTCCCTCACCATGTAGCAACCATGTACTTTGGCTAAAACTGAAACCACCAAAAGCTTTAGAGGTGACCCCAGAGAGGATTAAAGCAAAACAGAGGACAAAGATGAGTTCAGATTCTGAAACTAAAACCTCCACCTACAATTCTATTGTGGCTTCCCTGGTGGATCAGCTGGTAAAGAATCTGCCTGCAATGCAGGAGACCTGCCTGGGTTAGATCCCTGGGTTGGGAAGATCCCCTGGAGAAGGGAATGGCTAGCCACTCCAATTCTATTCTGGCCTGTAAAGAATTCCATGGACTGTATAGTCCATGGTGTCACAGAGAGTTGGACACAACTGAGTGACTCACTTTCACTTTCATAATTCTATACTCCTGAAACAATGATCGCCTCAGTAGCAGGTACATGATCTTGGTTAGTCTGGTCAGAGTAAAACTAAGTTTTTGTCCTACAACTGGGAAAGAAAATCTCTCTCACTCTCTTCCTGTGCTGAAAGAGACAGCAGATGACCATAACTGTAGCTGGAATAAATCTTGGGAAACTGAGGGAAGTCAGTTTTAGGAGTAAGCCTGTGTTAAATGAAACTAACATGTTTGTGTATTTGTTCATTTTTTCGGTAAATTATGAGAAACTAGAAATAAATTATGGATTTCCACAATATGTTCCACCCCAGTATCTTACTTCATTTTTCTCTTAGTTCACAGTTCACTGCTATCAAGGAAATCTACAGAAGGCCTTTTGTGCTATCAGAACTATCTATACATAGTTCTCTTTGTTCTACCTCATGGTTAATTCAGTTTCATATCCTTTGAGAGGGCTTCTGAAATGACTTGTGTACACTTTCCCTTTCCCTTACCACCTAAGGAAGGCCAAGAAGTGCTGGAATTTTGTTCAGTTAAACAGTCACTTATACTCTCCTTGTTTCTGGTGCTCAGTTTTCTCAGAAAGATTACAAGCTCCTGGGGGCCAGGAATCTCATCTTATATTTCTGTATTCACCACAACTGAACATTTTCAATTGTGTGGAGAGTGGGGAAGGATATTTAAAAGCTTTTTAAAATGCTAATAACATCAAAAACTATAAACAGTATAAAACAGCTCTTATGGATGATAGACTACATCTGTAATCACTTAAATACAATATATAAAAGAATATTTTCTTCTGGAGGATATTTATGTGAATGGAATTTAGGTAGCTTTCATCAAACTCTGAAAATCTGTGGAGACGCATGGTGGCGCTGCAGGATAACATCGCTGGGGGAGAAAAACCATTCTATGCTGGATGACGTTCTGGACATTGTTACCCAGTGCAAAAAGAGCACTAGGAAGACAAAAAGAACAAGGCTTCAAGTGGCAAACATAAGCCTCTGAAGATTCGGTGGACATATCAGAGGCACCTTACCCAGAAGTGGGAAGGGTGAAGCGATTCTGCAGGAAGACTTTGGGAAAGGAGCAATGGAGATTGGAGGGGCAGGCGTTCTGCAGATAAGGCAAGTCCTGCTTTTCTTTGTTTTGCTGGGGATGTCTCAAGCGGGGTCTGACTCTGGGCGCTTCTCAGTGGCAGAGGAAATGCAGAGTGGGACCTTTGTAGGCAATCTGGCAAGAGACCTGGGGCTGGAAGTGGGTGAACTATTCTCCAGAGGGGCTCGGGTGGTATCTAATGATAACAAACAGCGATTGCAGCTGGACATAAATACAGGGGATTTGCTCTTAAGTGAAGCACTAGACCGGGAGGAGCTCTGTGGCTCCACCGAGCCCTGTGTGCTGCATTTCCAGATATTAATGAAAAGCCCCTTGCAGTTTTTACGGATTGAGCTCCAGGTCAAGGATATAAATGATCACTCTCCTGTCTTCTTAGAAAATGAAATGCTCTTAGAAATCCCAGAGAATAGTCCTGTCGGTGCTGTCTTCTTACTAGAAAGTGCAAAGGATTTGGATGTAGGAATCAACGCTCTAAAAAACTACACAGTAAGCCCCAACTCTCATTTCCACATTAAAATGAGAGTCAATCCGGATAATAGGAAATACCCAGAGTTAGTTCTGGATAAAGCGCTGGATTATGAAGAACAGTCTGAACTCAACTTCATCCTCACCGCTCTGGATGGCGGGTCTCCGCCTAAGTCTGGGAGTGCCTTGGTCCGGGTGGTGGTCGTGGACATTAATGACAACCCCCCTGAGTTTGAGCAGCCATTTTATGAGGTGAAGATTTCAGAAGATAGCATTCTCGGCTCACCGGTTGTCACCGTCTCAGCTTGGGACTTAGATTCGGGGAAAAACGGGGAAATATCATATATGTTTTCCCATGCCTCAGAAGATATTCGCAAGACATTTGAAATTAACCAAAAGTCTGGAGAAGTGAGTTTAACTTCACCCTTGGATTTTGAAACAACCGAAGCATATTCCATAATCATTCAAGCCACAGATGGGGGAGGCCTTTTTGGAAAATCAACACTCAGAATTCAGGTGATGGATGTGAATGACAATGCTCCTGAAGTGACTGTGTCATCAATTACCAGTTCAATCCCAGAAAATTCTCCAGAGATTGTGGTTATGGTTTTTAGTATCCGAGACAGAGACTCTGGGGAGAATGGGAGGCTGATTTGTTCTGTTTCAGAAAACCTCCCGTTCGTGCTAAAATCTTCAGTTGAGAATTACTACACGTTGGAAACGGAAAGAATGCTGGACAGGGAAAGCCAAGCGGAGTACAACATCACGATCACGGTCACTGACATGGGAACCCCCAGACTGAAAACCGAGCACAACATAACCGTGCTGGTGTCCGACGTCAACGACAACGCCCCCGCCTTCACCCAGACCTCCTACACCCTGTGGGTCCGCGAGAACAACAGCCCCGCCCTGCACATCGGCACCGTCAGCGCCACAGACACAGACGCGGGCGCCAACGCCCAGGTCACCTACTCGCTGCTGCCGCCGCCCGACCCGCACCTGCCCCTCGCCTCCCTCGTGTCCATCAACCCCGACAACGGCCACCTCTTCGCCCTCACGTCCCTGGACTACGAGGCCCTGCGGGCCTTCGAGTTCCGCGTGGGCGCCGCCGACCGCGGCTCGCCCGCGCTCAGCAGCCAGGCGCTGGTGCGCGTGCTCGTGGAGGACGCCAACGACAACGCGCCCTTCGTGCTCTACCCGCTGCAGAACGCCTCGGCGCCCTGCGCCGAGCTGGTGCCCAGGGCGGCCGAGCCCGGCTACCTGGTGACCAAGGTGGTGGCGGTGGACGGCGACGCGGGCCAGAACGCCTGGCTGTCGTACCAGCTGCTCAAGGCCACGGAGCCCGGGCTGTTCGGCGTGTGGGCGCACAACGGCGAGGTGCGCACGGCGCGGCTGCTGAGCGAGCGCGACGCGCCCAAGCAGCGGCTGGTGGTGCTGGTCAAGGACAACGGCGAGCCGCCGCTGTCGGCCAGCGTCACGCTGCACGTGCTGCTGGTGGACGGCTTCTCGCAGCCCTACCTGCCGCCCCCGGAAGCGGAAGCGGCGGCCGCGGCGCCGGCCGACCCGCTCACCGTCTACCTGGTGGTGGCCTTGGCGTCGGTGTCGTCGCTCTTCCTCTTCTCGGTGCTGGTGTTCGTGGCGGTGCGGCTGTGCAGGAGGGGCGGGGCGGGCTCGGCGGGTCGCTGCCCGGTGCCCGAGGGCCACTTCCCGGGCCACCTGGTGGACATCAGCGGCACGGGGACCCTGTCCCAGAGCTACCAGTACGAGGTGTGTCTGACGGGAGGTACTGTAACGAATGAGTTCAAATTCTTGAAGCCGATTCTCCCCAATCTCTCGACCCAACGCCCTGGGAAAGAAACAGAGCAAAATCATACTTCCTACAATAGCTTTGGGTTCAATATTCAGTGTCCATAGTTAACTTTTATATCTAATATGCATGTTGTTTTGTGCTCCTTCCACACCATCGTTATTTTCCCCCAAATATGTGTTTGAAATTGTACTGTTACTTTCATATCTTCGCATGTTGTACCCATCTTCTAAGTGAATGCTTATTTTTGTGGTTGTAATTATTACAAATAATTTATTCTCTAACCAAGGAGATCTTAATTCATAATTAATTCATAATTAATTAACTTGCCTTACACCAAGTAACTTTTTTCTCATGGCTCCCTCTTCAGTTGAACTTTCACTCACAATTATGCTTTTGATAAAATAAAGCAGACCACTTTCAAAGACACTTTCAAAGTATTTCAAGTGTTCAAACATTTCTTCATTTTTTTTGCGATTTTTTCTTGTGATTTAATAATAGTTGCTATTCAGAAATGTCATTTTTCTTTCTTTAAATTCACCACTCTTTTTAATTAGGTTTTTAAAATGTTTATTACTGCTGAAAATATACCTGAAAATAATGTCCTTTGATAAACATAATCATCTTGTTAGGGCCAGAAGGCAATTTTCCTAGTGTCTCTTCTTTATTGATCCTGGAGGGTTACTGTGAAGACATATTAATACTGTGGCCACCCACATAGTCTTGGAATATAAAGTTTTTATTTTCCAGATGTCTCACTAATGTTACAAAGGTATAATGCAATCTAGTAGAATGCAGGCTCCTGAACCATAATTTGTTTACTGTAGAGTAGACTTGTGTGCTAAAGTGTATAATCTTTTGCCTCCTGTGCTCTCCCAGAATACATATACACTGGGCACTAATTTTCAAATTTTGAAATAGCCAATAGAAAAATTATGTAACATACAAACACAATAGAAATGTTTTGTAAACACTACTTAGCTTTTTTGTGATGCAATTTGAAATTGCCTATATTAATCCATTCAATTTAATTTTCAAATGTCATGATCCACTAAATTGATTTCATGACTTACTAATGGGTAGCAATCCAAAGTTTCAAAACCACTTTTCTCAGATATTTGTAGAGCACTGAAAAGTATGAAAAGATAGTCCTTTAACATTCTAGTTTTAAACCTTTTTTCAAGCCATTGTAGGAGAAAGTTTTGTTTCATGCTGTACAAGCTCTAACCAACCACTTTTGCTTTGAGTGACCTGACTATATCATAGAAGAGAAAGCCTTCATTGTTGGGGGAGGATATTTCCAAGAATTTCATCAAAAAGTCTTAAAGTCTGTATGTTGTGGAAGGAAAGTATAGATGAGCAAAATGAGTAGGGGTATAGAGGGAAAGGAAATGTGTTCACATGAGACAGTAGGTATGAGAAAGAGGACATGCATGAGGGTAAAATGATTGCTTTTATTCCTGTGGGGCCACAGACTAGAGTCAATGCCAGGAACTGCCTCTTGAAGATATTCTAATCTTAACATTGTAGAGGGGCTGGGTATTAGTTAATAATGCCTGGAAGTACAATCTCTTGCTCTAGCATATCCAAAATAACTTAATGTTTACACTTCTTGAATGCTAAAATTTCACTGCCAGTTCTTTTGAACTGTATGAACTGATTAATTACTCTTTGAATTTAAGAAAAATGGAGGGAACAAAAGTTCCTCCATGCAGGCTAACTAAATTCTAATTTTCTGTTTTCAGAAATGGAACTAGGAATAAATGAAAGCTTCTTTACATAGAGAACAAAAACTCATATTAATAAATCAAAATATTAAGGTTACCTCCTATATTTACTGTACTTAGTGGGGAAAAGATGGATGACCACTAGCATAAAGAGATCTATGATGGTATAGCTGTCAAAAATAAAGGTGGGAGTGTTCTAGTAGCTTGTTTCCCCAGCAAGCCTGGCCTCTCACATTTATAATAGGGGAAGGGAAAGAGAAGTTTAAACAACTCAGGCAGAAAATTTAACAGGTGCAACAGCAGAGAAAAGCCTGTTGCTTTGGGTTTTTCCACCTACGTGAACAGGAAGACTTGTCTATTTATGGAAAGAACTGTTTCCTGACTCTAGTGGAGAATGGTGAGGACTTCGGAGCTCAGATACAAGTAAATCAACCAGTTCTCTTCAAATGTATTGCTAAAAACAAATTTTGCTCTTATGCTTCAAATAATTTACAGTTAAATTTAAACCAGTGCATAGGAATTCAACTATATCAGCCAATTTTATATTAAAGGACTATAAGTTGTCAATGGGAAGAAGTCACTTACAAAATGGAGATGTAAGGAACTGCTCAGCTTCCCAGAGTTAATTTTCTTGAAAACCCTTGCCAATAAGAACAAACAAACAGTTTAGGTTGGAATTTGCCAAGAGTATGGGAAAGAAAGGGGCTTCCCAGGTGGCTCAGTGGTGAAGAATCCACCTGCCAATGCAGGAGCTGCAGGAGCCCCAAGAGGGTTCCATCTCTGGGTCAGGAATATCCCCTGGAGAAGGTAATGGCAACCCACTCCATATTCTTGCTGGAATAATCCCATGGACAGAGGAGCCTGGTGGGCTACAGTCCATGGACTTGAAAAGAGTTGGACGTGACTGAGCACACATCCACTGGCTAATCTATCGTGGCTTCTCAGTACCTGGGCCACATGCTGTACTTTCTCACTACCCAGGATTATTCTATGAAATATGATTTCAGATCTCTCCCTCTAAGAACACCTTCTATGAGAACCTTCTATGCCTTTACCCCTCTGATCCAGTTACTCCTATCACATCTTGTCTTTGACCTTGTCAAGACCTCCATCCCATGATGCTGCTACTACCTATCAACCCCCTCCTGTTTTAATTTCCTTCCCATCAGCTGACTCCCATTTCACCACTCCCAACCACTCTCATGCTCATATTCTCAATTCTTTTTCAATTTTCCTTCACTCTAGGATTTCCTTTGCCTCCTGATGAAACACCACACTAGATAAATATTTTATCTAGTTAAATTATTCAATAAAAATTCTCTTTTCTCTTACACCTGGGATGCTGCACTCTAAAACAAAGCTTAGAAAATAATCAGTACTATCACCACTAAGGTTATCACATTCAAAATTAATTGGGCTTTCAAGATCAAGAAATCTTTTTATATTTTCCTAAGTAGCATTCTCTTTTACTCTTCATAACAACTTCATACCTACTTATCTTAATTTTTTTTATCTTACTTTAAACTTCTTACCCTACTACTTACATACCACTTGTTAGCAGATGAATTTGCTTAATATCTTAAAGAGAAAACAGAACCATCAGATGGAAATTATCTTAATGTCCTATTCCCAAACCTATACTCTTGATAGCATATGTACTTGTAATTTCCTCTGCTAAGTTCCCTTCCACTTAAGTCCAACTCCTTCATATTTGCTGAATCCTGTCTTTGACAGCCTTCTAGGGGCTTAACACTGATAATATCCTTTCTTGTATATTTTAATTTTCTCCTTCTTTACTCAGTACTGCAAATCAGCATTTTAAAAACATTTCTCTAGGCTTAAAAAACCCTCCTGAGTCCAAATTCCCCTCCAGATACAAATCTACTTTTTTCTTTTGCAGCTAAATTTCTCAAAAGGATTTCCATTTTTACTTCCTCATCCTTCTTGCTTTTCAACCCAGTGCAGTCCGTATTGAAAACTGATATTGTAAAGCTGGTCAAAGATTTCTGTGTAAGTTTTTAAGATTACACTGAGAAATAAGAGTAGTAAAATTACTCAATGGCTTGTAAAACATGTGTCTCTTTCTTGTAACAGCCACAGTGGATAAAGGATTGCATAGACAGGGCAGCTTTGCTCCTCATGGTCCTTCTGGGACCAAAATTTGTTCCAAGTAATTCCTCTTGCATTCCCTGTTGCAATGTCATAATCTACATGACTGTAGCTGGGTCACTGCCACATCTGGGTTCTAGTTGACTAGGAGGGAAAAGATAATCCAGATGTGGCAGACCCAGGAGTGGCAAATGAAAGTTCTATTCACAATGTGTGAGAACTTAGCCACACCTAACTACAAGCGAGGTGGAGTCACCATGTCCTTGGATACAGTTCTATTACTATAAAGAAAAAGGGAACAGATTTTGGCAGACATCTAACAGAATCCTTCACAATGACCATCTCCTTAAATCCAATGGACCATTTTAATATTTGTTTTTCTTGAGTTTTCTGAAGCATTTGCTACTGTCAATCTTCCTCATAGTTTTGAAATACTATTTGCATTTGGTTTCATAATTCTAAACTCTGGGCCTTCCTTGTCTTTTTAAAAAAATACTTCCTTACCTCATCTCTAAATGAAGATATTTATCAAAATTCTGTGCTAAACCTCTTCTATTCTTCTTTGACACATTTTTGCTTGATTTACACGGAGATCTCATGGTTTCGAACACAGGCATACTTCTTTTTATTGCACTTCGTAGAGATTGTGTATTTTTACAAATATAAAGTTTGTGGCAACCCTGCAACAAGCATATCTATTGACACCATTTTTCCAACAGCATTTGCTCACTTTATGTCTCTCTGTAACATTTTGGTAATTCAGTATTTCAAACTTTTCATTTTAACTATATTTGTTATAATAAAACAAAATATAATGGTCATCTGTGATCTTTTTTTTTTTTTTTTTGATCAGTGACCTTTGATGTTACTGTTGTAATCATTTGGGGGAGCACCATGAACTGTACCTGTATAAGACAGTGAACTTAACAGATAAATGTTCTGACTGCCCTACCAACTGGCTGTTCCCCATCTTTCTAACTCTCCTTGGACCTCCCTATTCCCTGAGACACAACAATATTGAAAATAGGCCAATTAATAATCCTACAATTTGCCTTAAGTGTTCAAGTGAAGGGAAGAGTCACATGTGTCATTTTAAATCAAAAGTTAGAAGTTATTAAACTTGGTGAAGAAGGCATGCTGAAAGACAAGAGAGGCTAAACGGCCTCTTGCACCAAAGACCCAGGTGTGAATGGGAAGGCCAAGTTCTCTCTTTTTCTTTCTCTTTTTTAAAATTAATTTATTTGGCTGCTCCAGGTCTTATTTGCAGCACGAGGGATCTTCAATCTTTGTTGCAGCAAGTGAACTCACTTGTGGCATGTGGGATCTAGTTCCCTGACCAAGGATCAAACCCATGACCCCTGCATTGGAAGTGCTGAGTCTTAGCCACTGGACCACCAGAGAAATTCTCCAAGGATAAGTTCTTGAAGGAAATTAAAAGTGCTAATCCAGAGAATACACAAATGATAAGAAAGTGATACAGTCTCACTGCTGATGTGGAGTTTTAGTGACCTGCACAGAAGATCAAACCAGATATATAACATTGATTTAAGCCAAAGTTTAATACAGAAAAAGGCTTCAACTCTTCAATTCTATGAAAGCTGAGAGAAATGAGTAAGTAGTAGAAGAAAATTTTGAAGCTAGCAGAGGTTGGTTCATGAGATTTAAGGAAAGAAGCTGTCTCTAGGACATGAAAGTGCAAGGTGAAGCAGAAAGTTCTGATGCAGAAGTTGCAGCAAGTTATCCAGAAGATCTAGCTAAGATAATTCATGAAGCTGACTACACCATCACAGCTTTTCAGTGTCGATGACGAAGAAGTCATATAGGATTTTCGTAGCTAGAGAGAAGTCAATGCCTCGCTTCAAAGTTTTAAAGGACACGCTGATTCTTTTGTTATGGTCTAACGCAACTGGTAACTTTTAAGTTGAAACCAATGTTTATTGACCTTCCAAAGACCCTAGGACCCTTAAGAATCATGCAAAACCTATTCTGCCTGTGCTCTTTAAATGGAACAACAAAGCCTGGATAACAGTACACCTGTTTACACATGGATTACTGAGTATTTTAAACCCACTGGTGAGACCTAGTGCTGGAGATGTACAACCAGAATAGTGCTGTTTTCATGCCTGCACACAACATCCATTCTGCACCCCATGAATCAAGGAGTCATTTTAATTTTCAAGTCTTAATTATTTAAGAAATACATTTCATAAATCTTTGGCTGCCACAGACGGCGATTTCTCTAATGGATCTGGGCAAAGGAAATTGAAAACCTTTCAAAACAGATTCACCATTCTGGATGCCATCAGAAATACATGATTCATGGGGAGCAATCAAAATATCAATATTAACAGGAAGTTTAGAAGAAGTTTATTTCAACCCTGTGACTCAGGGGTTCAAACCTCAGAGGAGGAAGAAACTTCAGATGTGGTGGAAATAGCAAAAGAACTAGAATTAGAAATGGACCCTGAAGATGTGACTGAACTGCTGAAATCTCATGATGAAACTTTCTCATGGATGAGGAGTTGCTTCTTATGGATGAACAAAGAAAGTGGTTTCTTGAGATGGAATCTACAAGTGAAAATGCTGTGAAGGTTACTGAAATGACAACAAAGGATTTAGAATATGACATAAACTTAGTTGATAAAGTAGCATCAGGGTTTAAAAGAATCAACTCCAATTTTGAAAGCAGTTCCACTATGGGTAAAATGCTCTCAAACAGCATTGTGGGCTACAGAGAAACTGTTGATGAAACAAAGACTCCATTGATGCAGCAAACTGCATTGTTGCCTTAAGAAATTTCCACAGCTACTCCAACATGTAGCAATCATTCTGATCAGTCAGCAGCCATATAATTGGAGTGTAACTGCTTTACGATGTTGTGTTAATTTTGCATGAATCAGCTATATGTACACACATATCCCCTCCCTCTTGAGCATCCCTCCTACCTTTCCTGCTCCCTCCTCTCTAGGTCATTACAGAGCACTGAGCTTCCTGTGCTATACAGCACCTTCCCACTAGCTATGTATTTCACACGTGGTAGCATATATATGCTATCATAATTTCATGCAGCCATGAAATTAAAAGATGCTTGCTCCTTGGAAGAAAAGCTATTACCAACCTAGACAGCATATTAAAAAGCAGAGACATTACTTCGCCGACAAAAGTCCATCTAGTCAAAGCTATGGTTTTTCCAGTAGTCATGTATGGATGTGAGAGTGGACCATAAAGAAAGATAAGCACCAAAGAATTTATGCTTTTGAACTGTGGTGTTGGAGAAGACTCTTGAGAGTCCCTTGGACTGCAAGGAGATCAAACCAGTCAATCCTAAAGAAAATCAGTCCTGAATATTCATTGGAAAGATTGATGCTAAAGCTGAAGCTCCAATACTTCGGCCACCTGATGTGAAGAACTGACTCACTGGAAAAGACTCTGATGCTGGGAAAGATTGAAGGCAGGAGAAGGGGATGACAGAGGATGAGGTGGTTGGATGGCATCACTGATTCGATAGACATGAGTTTGAGCAAGCTCTGGGAGTTGGTGATGGACAGGGAAGCCTGGCATGCTGCAGTCCATGGGGTTGCAAAGAGTCGGACATGACTGAGCAACTGAACTGAACTGAACAAGCACTTACCAGCCACTTAGTAATGTTAAACCATTAGATTCCTACAATAATCATCCCAGAAGGTAAACATTAATATTACCCCTATTTCATAGGTAAGGAAGCAGAGGTACATAATTTGCCCATGACTGTAGACAGTGAGTAGCGGAACTAGGATTCTAATGTAGAGATTGTGAATCCAGAATCCCTGTTCATAACCACTATGCAGTGCTATCTCCTGGGTATAAGATGTCCCTTCTAGATATTTACATATTACTATTTACCAAGGCATACATTTGGCATATTTTGATTACTTGGTATATTTGATTACTTTGGCATATTTTGATTACCAAACTTTCTAGCCTTTAAGCGCCATAAAGACAATGTCATGTCCTTAATATGTAGTTTTTAAAAATATACAAGTGAAAAAGTAATGACAATACTAACCATAACTGACTGAAATCTATTAAGTGTTTACAAGATTGGAGAGGAGAATACATTTGCAATAACTCAAGAAATGGCCTGAATAAGACATAATTTTTTCAGTTCAGGATATTTTAACAGTTCTTTTTGTCAAGCATTCAAAAGTGATAATTCAATGCATTTCATGGACCTTGTTTAAATACTGATTTAAAAGAAAATGGGGAAATGCAAACACAGATCAAATATAAAATGTACTAAGGTTCTATCACTAAATTTGTAGTCCTTATCTGTTAGAGATACTTAATGAAGTATTTAGAGGTAAAAATACATGATGTCTGGTATTTGCTTTAAAATATTCCAGATGAATATATGAATTACTTGTTTAAAGAGAAAAAATTTTTTACTGAAAAAAATTCACAGAGACACATGGTGGCGCTGCAGTATAAGGCAAAAACGGTGCTTCTACAACACAGGGCTCCATTATTCATGAGAACAGAGAACATCCAACCTACTGAAAAGAGAGGTATTAACGCGCTTCACCTACAGACTTGGAGGTTTATATAGACTTCAGAAGTTTCCAACTTAAAAAAAAAAGGCCCTCGGTTTGAAAATTAGGGCTGAACTAAAAAATTTCCACAAAAGAGGTTTCTTGAAAGAACCATGGAGATCAGAGGGGCACTCCTTCTGCGGAAAAGGCAAGTCCTGATTCTCTTTGTTTTACTGGGATTGTCTCAGGCGCGTCCTGAGTCTGTGCCCTATTCTGTGGCAGAGGAAACAGAAATCGGTTCTTTGGTGGCTAATCTGGCAAGGGATCTGGGGCTTGGGGTGGAGGAGCTCTCTTCACGGGAAGCTCGGGTAGTATTTGATGATAATGAAAAGCATTTGCACCTCGATTTGCTGACTGGGGATTTGCTGATAAATGATAAACTTGACCGGGAAGAGTTGTGTGGCTCCACGGAGCCCTGTGTGATGCATTTTCAGATGGTATTGGAGAACCCTTTACAGTTTTTTCAGGCTGAGCTGCACATCAAAGATATAAATGATCACTCCCCTACATTTCTTGACAATGAAATAGTTATTAAAATATCAGAAAGTACCACCATTGGAACTACATTCCTAATGGAGAGTGCCCAAGATTTGGATGTGGGAAGCAACAGTCTTCAAAACTACACAGTTAGCCCCAATTCTCACTTCTACATTAAAATTCAAGACAGCGACGATGGAAAGATATACCCAGAACTGGTCCTGCACAGAGCATTAGATCATGAGGAGGAGCCTGAGCTCATATTAACACTTGTAGCACTGGATGGTGGAAACCCCCCCAGGTCTGGGACAACTTTGGTCCTCATCAAGGTCTTAGACATCAACGACAATGCCCCAGAGTTTCCTCAGAGGCTCTATGAGGTGCAGATCCTGGAAAACGCACAGGTTGGCTCTTGGATTATCACCGTCTCTGCTAAGGATCTGGATGCAGGAAATTATGGGAAAATACTTTATACGTTTTTTCATGCATCAGAAGATATTCGTAAAACATTTGAAATCAACCCAATATCTGGGGAAGTTCATTTGAGATCACAACTGGATTTTGAAGTAGTACAATCCTACACTATAAATATTCAGGCAACAGACGGTGGGGGTCTTTCCGAAGAATGCACTCTTTTGGTTAAAGTAATAGATACAAATGACAATCCGCCAGAAGTGATCATCTCATCAATTACAAAGATAATTCCAGAGAACGCCGCAGAGACCCTTGTGGCTCTTTTTAGTGTCCGAGACCAAGACGCTGGAGAAAATGGAAGGATTATTTGCTCTATCCAAGATGACCTCCCATTTTTTCTGAAACCGACCTTCAAGAACTTTTTCACCCTAGTTTCAGATAAAGCACTGGACAGAGAGGAAAGAGCAGAGTACAACATCACCATCACCGTCACTGACATGGGAACCCCCAGACTGAAAACCGAGCACAACATAACCGTGCTGGTGGCCGACGTCAACGACAACGCCCCCGCCTTCACCCAGACCTCCTACACCCTGTGGGTCCGCGAGAACAACAGCCCCGCCCTGCACATCGGCACCGTCAGCGCCACAGACACAGACGCGGGCGCCAACGCCCAGGTCACCTACTCGCTGCTGCCGCCGCCCGACCCGCACCTGCCCCTCGCCTCCCTCGTGTCCATCAACCCCGACAACGGCCACCTCTTCGCCCTCACGTCCCTGGACTACGAGGCCCTGCGGGCCTTCGAGTTCCGCGTGGGCGCCGCCGACCGCGGCTCGCCCGCGCTCAGCAGCCAGGCGCTGGTGCGCGTGCTCGTGGCGGACGCCAACGACAACGCGCCCTTCGTGCTCTACCCGCTGCAGAACGCCTCGGCGCCCTGCACCGAGCTGGTGCCCAGGGCGGCCGAGCCCGGCTACCTGGTGACCAAGGTGGTGGCGGTGGACGGCGACGCGGGCCAGAACGCCTGGCTGTCGTACCAGCTGCTCAAGGCCACGGAGCCCGGGCTGTTCGGCGTGTGGGCGCACAACGGCGAGGTGCGCACGGCGCGGCTGCTGAGCGAGCGCGACGCGCCCAAGCAGCGGCTGGTGGTGCTGGTCAAGGACAACGGCGAGCCGCCGCTGTCGGCCAGCGTCACGCTGCACGTGCTGCTGGTGGACGGCTTCTCGCAGCCCTACCTGCCGCCCCCGGAAGCGGAAGCGGCGGCCGCGGCGCCGGCCGACCCGCTCACCGTCTACCTGGTGGTGGCCTTGGCGTCGGTGTCGTCGCTCTTCCTCTTCTCGGTGCTGGTGTTCGTGGCGGTGCGGCTGTGCAGGAGGGGCGGGGCGGGCTCGGCGGGTCGCTGCCCGGTGCCCGAGGGCCACTTCCCGGGCCACCTGGTGGACATCAGCGGCACGGGGACCCTGTCCCAGAGCTACCAGTACGAGGTGTGTCTGACGGGAGGAACTGGGACGAATGAATTTAAATTTCTGAAGCCGATTATCCCTAATCTTCCAGTTCAAGACACCGGTAGGCATATAGGGGAACATGAGAACTTTAGAAATAGCTTTGGACTCAACCTTCAGTAAAATAATTTAAACTTCTGATCTTTTGTTATTCTTGGCAAACTGTAGACCCCTCCTTTTTTTGGTAGGCCCCTTTTTGCCAATCTGTAATATAGTTCATGTTGGATGGTAGTTGCATGTATTATCATTTCTCATGATCCCCTCGCTTTAAAAATCTTTAGTGGCTTTAAAAAATTAGTGGCTATAATATAATGGAAATATAGTTTTCTGATTTTTTTGTAATTTGGTCTAAATGTCATAGTAATGGAGTTATTGCTAATTTTTTGTTGTGACAATGGTGTGATTATTATTTGGAGGTGCAAATTCTAAAGTATTAGGGAATGCCACTATATATGTAATTTACTTCTAGATATTTCATCAAAGCATAGATAGATACATCGAAGATTAAAAGTTCTATTGACTGGGTGGAAAGTATATTGGATCTTAATGCACTCTTCCCTTTGAAATTTTTTATCATAAAGGGTAAAAGTGCTACCTGTCCATCTTCAGTAGTAGGGTACCTTATTTGTTTTGGTTATTGTTATATCGTGTTTTTCATGAATTCAATTTATGACAAAAGTGACCAAATTGAAAATTAGTGATTTCTTAAGTAATTTTCCTTTTTTCTCATTGTTGATGGTGTTTTGAGGGGAGGAGTTCTGCTATTTTACATTGCTGCTTTGTTTTCTCTCAATATGCCACATTTGCCAGTTTAAATTTGTATTATTTTATAGTGTTCATTACATATCTTGATTGCTTATGGTGTCATCTTAAGTAAAATACTCTTCCATTAGAAGAATATAGATACAAACATTAATAATTAAGATGAAAATTCAGACTGTTAAAGAAATGAACTCGGTTCACTTTTCTCTTAATTTTTAAAAGTAAATATCAAAAATCCTTAACATTTGTGCTCTTTCTCAGATGTTCACAAAGGATGGGTCTATATTAATGGCTTATAGATGCCCCATGGTGTTCCAAATCATAATATATCCAATCTATAAGGGTACAGTTCAGTACAGATTTTGGTAACTAGAATGTAGTGTGGATAATAAAGCTACTGTGCATACACACTTCTGTGATTTCTCTTACAAAATTAAATATTATAGACTAGATGATGTAGTAAAATGCAATTTTGCTGACATTGTGAAATGTGTAAAACAAATTCCAGTTTTCTCAGGAAATTTTTCTTTGCTTCATGAAGCTTTTACTGGTCTTATTTTGCATTGCAACAGATACTTACTAGTTGTGAGAATTTTATTAACTAGACATTTAAGCAGTACTGCTGCTGCTGCTGCTAAGTCGCTTCAGTCGTGTCTGACTCTGTGTGACCCCATAGACAGTCCACCAGGCTCCCCCATCCCTGAGATTCTCCAGGCAAGAACCCTGGAGTTGTTTGCCATTTCCTTCTCCAATGCATAAAAGTGAAAAGTGAAAGTGAAGCCTCTCAGTCGTGTCTGACTCTTAAAGACCCCATGGACCGCACGCAGCCTACCAGGCTCCTCCGTACATGGGGTTTTCCAGGCAAGAGTACTAGAGTGGGGTGCCATTGCCTTCTCCGTAAGGCAGTACAGTCCTGAAAAAAAAAATGTTTGGACCCTCTTTATCTCTCAGAGGCATAAGAAACAAATCTTATTTTTCTTATGCATAAGAGTAAGAATAGACAAGAACAAAATACTCTACTTGAATAATTCAGAAACAAGCTTGTACACTGCCAGATAGAATGAAATTCAAGATCAGATCCTTTTATATAGGAAAATTTAGTCATGATTGAAGAGGTGTCAAAATTACTGGGGGGGGAGGGAGAGACTGATTACTTTTCCAGTAAAATTGACTGGAAAATTCACTATATAAAGAAAATACCTAAGTAAAAATATCTTTACAACCTTACTATTGGTTTCACTTTCTTAAACGAGGTTTTAAAAGTGCAAACAGGAAGTGGAAGGGAGGTTCAGGAGGAAAAATGTGTATACCTATGGCTGATTCATGCTGATGTATGGTTGAAACTAACACAATATTATAAAGCAATTATCCTTCAATTAAAAAATAATAAATTTTGAAAAGTGCAAACAATAAAGATAAAAACTGACAAACATTACTACCTTAAAACTAGAGGATAGCTCAGATAAACTAGCAGATGGGATGCAGGGAGAAGCTACTTGCAACATTTTAACTCAGAAGGATTAATATTTAGATTATTCAGATAACTCCTCAGATCAGCAAAAGTCAGAAAATCAAGGGAGCCAATAGAATGTTTTTTAAAGGACAAAAGAGAAAAGTAATTCAAAAGAGGGGAAAACAAAGTCTGAAAAGAACACGAAGTGACACACAACCTCATTAGTTGATGATATACATGATAAAATAATTTTACACCCATAGATGAGAAATTTGGGTAACATCGTATGGAACCATAGATGTATATGCATAGAAAATTGCATATACCCCCATTTTGAGGGAATTTCAATAGTATTTAATGAAATTTAGTATGTATGTAAATTTAGTTTTACTAAAAATATAAAAATATACACATTTTAAGATCTAGCATTTCTACTTTGGGGCATATAGCCAGAAAATTCTAATACAGCTTTTCAAAGTGATGTGCATAAGAATGTTTATCTTGGGAAAGCAAAGAATAGGAGTCTGTCTACATATTCATCAGTAAAGCAATTGATAAATGTGAAACATATTTGTGAAGGAGCACTATGCGTTATTCATAAGGAGTGAACTTCCTCTGCCTACAATCCTACAATCTGCAGGAAACCTGGGTTGGATTCCTGGGTCAGGAAGATCCCCTGGAGAAGGGAATGGCAACCCACTCCAGTATACTTGCCTGAAGAATTCCATGGACAGAGGAGCCTGGTGAGCTATACTCCACCGGGTAACAAAGAGTCAGACATGACTGAGCAGCTAACACTTCACTTCACTTTACTGTGCAGTGTTGAAAAGGAGTGAACTTGGTGTACAATCACATGGATAAATTCCAAATGTTTTAAAAGGAAGAAAAAAGGAAAAAAGAAAAAAGGAGACTGAGATTTATAGTACAGTACCAATATATCCATATAATACATAATATCTTACACTTGTAAAAATATACAAATATACATATTGGAAGAAAGGAAGAAGGAACAGATGTAGGAAAGAAGATGTGTGTTTTACATAGGGGTGTGGACGGAAGTATGAGCTATACCAATATCAATGACAAAAAAAAACTATTCAAAGACACTGCTTAAATTGATTGCAGCATCATAGTTGATTTAGTATTGATCAGATCAAGTCGGTTAAAATATATATATTATTTCTGTGTCCTCTCAATAAGATCAATTCCCCACACTCCATGAGAACAAAGTATCTGCTTCTCATTTTGAGACATAACAATATCCTTGAGATTTTATATTTTTAGTAAGGGTGGTATAGATTATGTACACCAACACTCCTACTGGAAAAAATAGCTTAATAACACACTAATACATTGTCAGGTCACAGTTAATGTTAAAAGATAATTCAGAAAGATAAAACAACACCCAATCCATTTTTTTCCCTGGGATTTGGAATTCTGGGAAATGTGAACCTCTATTTTGATGGTGTATTATGGGGGAGAAAATCAAAGCCTAACATACTGAGAAGCTGATAGAAGACCTTCACTTCAATAAGTCTGGATTCCTAAGAACTACCACCTTTATGATAATAAACTGGAAATTGATGAGCCCCTGTGTGCAATTTTAGCCTTGAACTTGATTTTTAAGGTTGAACTTAATTTAAGGTGGTAGTTGACAAGCAGTCGTCCCAGATCTTGATAGAACCAAATGGAGACCTTCTATGAAAGAAGGTTTATTCATCTTATGCCTAGAATTATTTATATAATTTTTATGTTAACTTGAATATAAAGAAAACTGCATGCACAAAGAAATATGACACCATGAGTGAATCCCAGCAAAACACAGAACAAAAAAATAAACAAACAAACTTGCAAATGGGCTTCCCTGGTGGCTCAGACAGTAAAGAATCTGCCTGCAATGCAGGAGACCAGGGATCCCCTAAAGGAGAAAATGGCTACCTACTCCAGTATTCTTGCCTGGAGAATTCCATGGACAGAGGAAGTCTGGTGGGCTATGGTGCATGGGGCCGCAAAGAGCTGAACGCCTAACAATTTCACTTTTCAAATTTGCAAACACTTCAGATGTTTCAATTATCAGACACACTCTATAATAAGCTAACAACTTCAATTGAAGTAAAATATATACTTTAAAATGTACAGGGAACAAGAAACAATAAAATATGAAAGATTAGGGAAGAATCAAGTAGAACTCCTATAATTGAAAAATGTGATACAATTTTAAGCTGCATAAAAGGTTTAATAGAAAACTAAATGCAACAAAATAATTTGTGGAGCAAAAGGTAGGGCAGAAAATAACTTATCCCACATGCAACTCATAGGGTTAATAAGATAGAAAATATGGGGGAGATGGTTAGAAAAGGATAACAGGGTAAACAAGTTTAACATATTTATCCAGAGTTCTAGGAGAGATGAGAAAGACTGGATCGGAGGCAATATTTGAAAAACTAATTACTGGGGGACTTCCCTGGTGGTCCAATGGTTAAGAATCCACTTTGCAATGCAGGAGACATAGGTTGGATCCTTGATCTAACAACTAGATCCCACATGCTGCTAGAGGGAACTACTGAAGCCCCTGAGCCAGCTTAGGGCTACTGCTGGTACTAGAGCTGGTGCTCCTCAACAGGAGAAGCCACCAAAATGGGAAGTCTGAGCACCACAACTGGAGAGTAGCCCCTGCTTGCTGCAATTAGAGAAAGGCTGCATGCAGCAATGAAGACCATGGTGCAGCCAATAAATAAATCTAAAAAAAAATAATGGCTGGGAATTCTTCAGAATTAATGAAAACATAAGTGCACAGATTCAAGAGACTCAAATAAGCCTAACAGGATAAACAAAAGATAACCATACCTGGAAACATCATTGTGAAATTTGAAAAAAGCAGAATTTTTTTTAAAGAAAAGTCACAGAAAAAAGACTTTTCGTGTTTAGACACATGACAGACTGAAAGCTATGTTCCATGTTGACAACTTCTCAACAGTAGCAATGGAAATTTTAAAAAAGTAAACTACCTTCAAAGTGCTAAAAGAAATAGCAAACCTTCCTGCCTAAATAGTCTTTGCTTGTCATCAAATGAGGGAATCAAATCAACTGGATGTCAGTTGATTTTAAATTAATCAAGATCATGGGAGAGAAGTGGGGTAAAGCTAGTTTTCAAATACAACTTCTTATAATTTTCCTCTGTCCGTCCCTTACTACAGTCTTAAGTCCAGGAATTTGACTTACTCTCTAGCCTTCTTCATCTCTAGTGACATCCAATTCTTCCCTAGTCTAGCAGATCTATATAACCATGACCACTTCTAAAGAGAGTAGTCTTAAGAAAAAAAAGAGTAGTCTTTTAGAGCTGCCTCTCTAAAATCATAAATTCAAACATATTTCTCTTAATTTACAGCTTACATTATTTCTCTAAGGGCTTCAGTCACCATTCAGATCAATAAGTCCCAAATTTTCTCTGCAGCCCAAACCTCCTTCCTCACTTTATATAATGTAAGATCATTTATGTAATAATTTATATGGATGCTCTATGGACACTTTAAACTCAACATGTTTTACATCAAAGTTTTCCCTTCATCAAAACTAAATGTTTTCTCTAGCTCTATACATATGCCTTCTGGTCTTCCTATGTTCACTCTATCAGTTAACAGAACTAACACTCACCCAGTTCCCTAAGCCTGAAAAAAAAACGTACATTTACTTTTACTCATTCTTATTCTACTCTGTTTAATCACCACATACTGCATATTTTATCTTTATTATCCTAAGACAACTCTATAACTGCATTTGTAGATGAGAGCAATATCACCTCTTAACTGTATTAATGCAACAACTTCTAATCTGTCCCTTGCCTTTAGTCTTACTCCTCTGTGATTTATCATCAACTCTGAAACAAGATCATATTTTAAAAAATAAAACTGGGTCATGTCACTTTTCTATTTACAACCTTTCAATAATCTCACATTTCTATTTATGTAGAGTCCAAATACCTTGGCATGTGTTACAAAATTATTTGTTGATCTTTCTAATCTCACCATTTCTCTCTTCTTGCTCTATGACTCAGCCATACTGATCCTATTTCAGTTCTTCCAAAACATTTCTTTCATTTTGGATCTGTACAACCATGTTTTTAGTTTGCTGGAAATTTTAGCCCATGTCCAGTTTTTATTTGGATTACTCATACTCATGTTTCGTGTATCAAACCAGAATTTACTTTTTCCAGAAAAGTCTTTCCTGTACTTCCAAATTCTGGTTAGGTGACCCTATGCTCTTATACAAGCATGAACTTTTGCTTATCATGGCATTCATTATGCTCTATTTTAAATGTGTGATCACTTTTCTGCCTCCATCTTTCAGGACAGAAACTATGTCTGTTTCCCATCCTACCCCTAACACTATCACCGTGCCTAGCACAAAGTATATGTTTAATAAATATTTGCCAAACAAATTAATGAATGGAGGAATAAAATATGTATAATTATATCTCTGAAAGGCTTGGGTGTACAAAACAGAACTCAGTTCCACAACTAAACTGGGCTCCAGTTCGTTCAACTTTAAAAATGTTGACAGAAACTGGACATATTTTACATTATTCAATACTGATGAGCATTTACTTTTTACTGCTGCCAGGAAGGTCACTTATGGAGTATTCCTAAGTAAACAGTACCATTTACCCAGCCAGTATTGTCCAGCCTCCCCTGAAAAACTGTTTTCATATACCAGGTTCAGTTTCCAGTGCATGCCTTTATCCTTATCATTTTTTTGAAGTGTATTTGCCGATACCTAGAGAAGACTAAGATCTCTGGTCCCATTTCCAATTTTCCTTGGAAACTCTTGCTCACTAAGTCAATTACATAGAAGAGTCCTCTTAACTATTTTTAGTTGTTTTATATATTGTCTTCAGAGGGAGCATAACTTATCTGAGCTTGGGATGATATCTTAAATACACTTTATATCCACCACAGCTCTAGAGATATAGTCTATTGTGTTAAAGACGTAAAAGTAACAGCATCACATAGGACAAAGAAAAAACTTAGAAAAGAAATATAGGAGAAAAGAAATCTGGAGAAATATAGAAATACAGGAGAAAATACCTTTTGCACCATCAACAAACACAGGATAAATTAATATTTTGTCTTAAACTTACTTAACTATATTTAAAACCTGAGAATCTGCAGAGTCGCGTGGTGGCGCTGCAGGATAACACTGGGAAATATTTGTACCATCAGAAGCTCTGGTTTCCGTGAACCTTTGGAACTGGGAGTGCCGGAGAACCAGTGGTGATTTTTAAAAGAGGCTTTCAAGAGAAAGCCAGGGAGCCAAAAACTCCTTTGCCACAAAACTGCAAGTCTACAGGCTCCCAAAGGTTCATGCTGATAAGAGAAGCTGTTTGAGATCGCACTGAAATATTTCCGCAGAAAGGCATTTGACTAGGGAGCCATGGAGCTAGGAAAAGGAAACCCTCAACAGATAAGGCAAGTGCTGCTTTTCTTTGTTTTCCTGGGAGGGTCTTTGGTGTGTTCAGAAACCTGGCGCTATTCTGTAGCAGAGGAAACGGAGATCGGCTCCTTTATAGGCAACGTGGTGAAAGACATAGGTTTGGGTGTGGAAGACCTGTCTGCAAGGGGGGCCAGAGTCATCTTTGACGATTATAAACCACACTTGCGGTTGGATCTGCAGACTGGCAACTTGCTCTTAAATGAGCAACCGGACCGAGAGGCACTTTGCGATCTTACCGAGCCATGTATATTGCATTTCCAGGTATTACTTGAAAATCCTTTGCAATTTTTTCGAGCTGAGCTTTGGGTTGAAGACATAAATGATCACACTCCCACGTTCACAGACAAACATATATTTCTGAAAATCTCAGAAAGCACTGCTCCAGGAACCTCGTTCCAAATGGACAGCGCTCAGGACTTGGATGTAGGAAAGAATGGTGTCCAAAACTACACGTTAAATCCCAATCCTCATTTCCACCTTAAACTGCAAGACAGTGAGGAAGGTACAAAATACCCAGAGCTGTTACTGGACCAACCTCTGGATAGAGAAAAGGAGCCTGAGCTTAGATTAACGCTAACAGCCCTGGATGGCGGGTCTCCACCGAGGTCTGGAACTGCACTGGTGCGTGTGTTGGTCTTAGATATCAATGACAATGCCCCACAGTTTGAGAGATCCATCTATGAGGTTCCGATACCAGAAAACAGCCCTCTGGACTTCTTGGTCGTCAAGGTATCTGCTACAGATTTAGACGCAGGAATAAATGGAGAACTATCTTACTCATTTTCCCACGTTTCCAGAGACATACAGAAGACATTTGAAATCCATCCAATTTCTGGTGAAGTCCGTTTAAAAGCGTTTCTGGATTTCGAATTAGTTCAGTCTTACACAATAAATATCCAGGCCATTGACGGTGGGAGCCTTTCAGGAAAATCAGTAATTTTAGTTAGTGTTGTAGATGTGAATGACAACCCGCCAGAAGTAGTCGTAACATCTCTTACCAGTCCCATACCAGAAAATTCATCGCCTGAAATGGTGGTCGCGGTTTTTAGCCTCCGAGACCCAGACTCTGGCGACAACGGGAGGATGGTTTGCTCAATTCAGGACAACCTTCCGTTTCTCTTGAAGCCTAATTTCAAAAATTTCTACACCTTGGAAACAGAGAGCCCACTGGACAGAGAGAGCAAAGCCGAGTACAACATCACGATCACGGTCACTGACATGGGAACCCCCAGACTGAAAACCGAGCACAACATAACCGTGCTGGTGGCCGACGTCAACGACAACGCCCCCGCCTTCACCCAGACCTCCTACACCCTGTGGGTCCGCGAGAACAACAGCCCCGCCCTGCACATCGGCACCGTCAGCGCCACAGACACAGACGCGGGCGCCAACGCCCAGGTCACCTACTCGCTGCTGCCGCCGCCCGACCCGCACCTGCCCCTCGCCTCCCTCGTGTCCATCAACCCCGACAACGGCCACCTCTTCGCCCTCACGTCCCTGGACTACGAGGCCCTGCGGGCCTTCGAGTTCCGCGTGGGCGCCGCCGACCGCGGCTCGCCCGCGCTCAGCAGCCAGGCGCTGGTGCGCGTGCTCGTGGCGGACGCCAACGACAACGCGCCCTTCGTGCTCTACCCGCTGCAGAACGCCTCGGCGCCCTGCGCCGAGCTGGTGCCCAGGGCGGCCGAGCCCGGCTACCTGGTGACCAAGGTGGTGGCGGTGGACGGCGACGCGGGCCAGAACGCCTGGCTGTCGTACCAGCTGCTCAAGGCCACGGAGCCCGGGCTGTTCGGCGTGTGGGCGCACAACGGCGAGGTGCGCACGGCGCGGCTGCTGAGCGAGCGCGACGCGCCCAAGCAGCGGCTGGTGGTGCTGGTCAAGGACAACGGCGAGCCGCCGCTGTCGGCCAGCGTCACGCTGCACGTGCTGCTGGTGGACGGCTTCTCGCAGCCCTACCTGCCGCCCCCGGAAGCGGAAGCGGCGGCCGCGGCGCCGGCCGACCCGCTCACCGTCTACCTGGTGGTGGCCTTGGCGTCGGTGTCGTCGCTCTTCCTCTTCTCGGTGCTGGTGTTCGTGGCGGTGCGGCTGTGCAGGAGGGGCGGGGCGGGCTCGGCGGGTCGCTGCCCGGTGCCCGAGGGCCACTTCCCGGGCCACCTGGTGGACGTCAGCGGCACGGGGACCCTGTCCCAGAGCTACCAGTACGAGGTGTGTCTGACTGGAGGAACTGGGACCAGAGAGTTCAAGGTTCTGAAGTCTGTTGCCTCTAATCATCGGGGGTCCGTGATTAATGTAGAAGAAAACTCAGACTTTCTAGATAGTTTTGGATTCAATTAGGAATTTATCAGTTTATTGGAGTTGAAAGTTTTTTCAAAATATACTGTTCCCATTAGCTTTTAGATCCATATAGAATTTTTTTTGCTGATTTCATTTTCCTAGTTAAGAAGGTTAGCAATTTTTCTTAAGTGTATAGTCATATGTATGCTCTTTATTCTATTTTGATGGAAAGATCTTTCAACTTAATTACTGCAAAGTCACAAACATTTGTTCAATTTTTCAACTTTTTGTCATCAAACACTATTGATTTGAAAATAACCCCAGACGCATTCTGTTTATTGTTCAAAAACTGCTTCCTAAAAAAAAAAACAAAAAACTGCTTCCTAATTTTTTGATACTGTGGTTATGTAGGAGATGGGCATCATAAAATATAATGAATTATTAGTATATCTTATATTGAATCATATTATGCCTACCTGTCTTAAATTTTTTAATGGAGAAATGTCTGCAAAATGCATGTTTTTGTTTCACAATTGTATTAAATGGAAAAGACTACAATTTCTCCTATACTTAGACTTTTGCTCTCTTTACATCAACCTTCTGTATATAACATATATGTTACTGAAATATTAGATTATTTAAAAATATTTAAATAGGTCCCTTTTGTGTCTATCTATCCCACCCTACCTTTTTCAGAAAACAACTCTCTTCAGTAATAGTATATTGTTGCAGCCATGTTTATTTTATATGACTTACCTCCCTCTGTGATTTCAGATAATCAGACAAGGTGGTAGACATTGCTGATACAAGCTTGACCAATCTCATTTTCTCTGCTTTAAAAAATGGCTTTATAAACTAGTATAAAATAGCCCATTAGATACCTAACAAGAAAATTATATCATGATGGCTAAATACATGAAAAAAGCACCAAAATCAATCTACTTAGATAAGAAGGAAGGAGATGCCTAAAGAGTAACCTTGTTGTGGATTTTCTGATCTCTTTCAAGTAAGATTTCTCTATTGAGTTTTTGGAAACAAATATGCAATATTTTAATAAATTTCCCTCTAAATGACATGGCCAAATTGTTTTTTCCCCTTGTCAAAAGCACTTTTAAGTAGTCTTGCATGGATTGGACCTTACTATTGGTTTGAGATGTTAAAAATAATGGTTTTCATATTAATGTACTATTTAGGATCAAAGATTGTGGAATATTAGTAGTCTCTGAGGATCTATAAAGAATTGATGGATATTTCCAAACTGAATGGTCTTTGGAGTGTTTAACAGAAGTTAGAAATTCCTAGCAAAACACTTTCTTACCTAGTAAAATAATAGGTCCCACAGTAGAATTTTCTGCAACCCTATGGACTAAAGCCTGCCAGGTTCCTCTGTCCATGGGATTCTCCACACAAGAATACTGGAGTGGGTTGCCATGCCCTTCTCCAAGGGATCTTCCCAATCCAGGGATTGAACCTGCATCTCTTCTGTCTCTTGTATTGGCAAGCAGGTTCTTTACCACTAGTGTTACCTGGGAAGAAGCCCATTATGACATTAATGATATTAAAAAAACACTGACAATGTAAAATGTGTTCTTAAAAGATGTACAACTTATTTGTAGGTTCACTAGAGCTTTGTTATTATGTTCTTTATTATAATATATTCCTTTGCTTATAGGAACCAGGGCATTTTGCCATTTAATGAAAAAAACATTTTATGCCATTCTGAATTATTTCAAATTTCTATTCATAAGAGCATAGGAAAAAAACAAACATTTGAGAACATGCTGTCTTGTTTATCCAGCTCATATAATGAAGTAGGATATCAACAAAACTGGCGGCTTCTATATTAGGAGGAGAATCCATCCACCAGAATTTTAAAATTAATTGTGACTTATTCGTTGATCTAGTCAACAAATACTTGTTGAGTATCTACAGGAATGCTCTGCCAGGAACTGTTCTCGATGTTAGTGGGTCTAAAGGTGAACAAAACAAAGTTCTCAAACTCAATGATGACACAAAAAAGAAACAAATATGTAAATATGTACATACATGCTTTATAAGACAATGATTAATGCTAGGGAAAAAGAGAAGGGTAAGAGAGATGGGAAGTGCCCTCATATGCATTTTCGCATAGTTTGAAAGTTTCATAAAATCTTAATTCTCTGACCTTATGTATAATAGGTATTATAAACTGGACTTAAATGGTAGCTTTTTCCTTTATGTGATTCAAACAATGGAAACCACAATTCTGGCACATGGGGTACATATAATTTAAAAGCATATGTAGAGGAATTCCTTCTGTTTCGTGGAAAGACTTTTAATAAATCACATGGGCTTGTATTGTTATTTTTACAAGATGAAGATGACTGATCATCATTAAGTGTCCTTTCACTTCTAAGTTCTCCTCAAAGCACCTCACCTAGACAGCAGGTTCTAGAAGGTAGGGACAATGTCTGGATTGTTTACTGATGTATTTCAGAACCTAGTACATAGATATCAATCATACTTCCTTGAATGACATGAATAATTATGATTGCCTGGTTTTATGATTATATAATCTTCCCCAAAACATTTTCAAGCTTCTAATAGCCTTTTAGATTATTATAAAGAGGGAATACAATTGTAGCAATTATTTTCGAAGACAACGCATGGTGGCGCTGCAGGCTAAGGCGTCAAAAAAATACGCCCAGGAAATGTTCCCAATTTTACATCAGATCTCCAGCGCAAGCGAAAAGACTGTAATGTAAGCAAAGCTCACAACAAGTCTCCAGAAAATGCTACTCACCGACATTTCCGGACAGGTTACCAACTGGGAGAACCATCACATTCTCAGTCTCATCGCTCCCTAAAATAGAGCTGACCCTTGATCCTGGAAAGGCATTTGTGGAAGTAAAGATGGAGGCCGGAGGGGAGCGTTTTCATCAACAAAGGCAAGTCCTGATTCTCTTTCTTTTGCTGGGAGTGACTTTTGCAGGCTGGGAATCCCGTCGCTATTCCGTGATGGAGGAAATAGAGAGCGGCTCGTTTGTGGCCAACCTTGTCAAGGACTTGGGGCTCGGAGTGGGGGAGCTAGCTGCTCGGGAAGCCCGGGTGGTCTCTGAGGATAACGAACCCCGGTTGCAGCTCGATCTGCAGACTGGGAAGTTGACATTAAATGAGAAACTGGACCGGGAGGAGATGTGCGGCGCTACAGATCCATGTGTAATGCATTTTCAAGTGTTACTGAAAAAACCATTGGGAGTATTTCGAGCTGAGCTACTGGTGAGAGACATAAACGATCATGCTCCTGAGTTTCCTGAAAGAGAAATGACTTTGAAAATCCCAGAGAACTGCCCTCCTGGGTCAGTGTTTCCTCTGAAAAATGCTCAGGATTTGGACGTGGGCAACAACAACATCCAAAACTACAGTATCAGTCCCAATTCTTATTTTCATGTGTCCACCCGCAATCGGGGGGATGGTAGGAAATACCCAGAGCTGGTGCTGGACAAAGAGCTTGATCGGGAGAAGCAGGCCTTGCTCAGATTAACCCTCACAGCGCTGGATGGCGGCTCTCCGCCTCGATCTGGTACCACCCAGGTCAGAATCTTGGTCTTGGATATCAATGACAACGCCCCTGAGTTTGCGCAGGCCCACTACCAGGTGCAGGTCCCGGAGAACAGCCCCGTAGGCGCCCTAGTTGTCAAAGTTTCTGCCCGAGATTTAGACACTGGGACAAATGGAGAGGTATCATATTCCCTGCTTTATAGTTCTCAGGCGATGAGCCCAACTTTTGAGCTAAACAGCCTTTCGGGAGAAGTTCGACTAATCAAAAAACTCGATTTTGAGACAGTATCCTCATATGATCTGGATATAGATGCATTTGATGGCGGGGGCCTTTCTGGAAAATGCTCTGTCTTCATTGAGGTGGTGGATGTTAACGATAACGCCCCAGAACTAACTATTTCATCACTTACCAGCCCCATTCCTGAAAACTCCCCCGAAACAGAAGTGGCCCTGTTTAGGATTAGAGACCGAGACTCAGGGGACAACGGAAAGATGACTTGCTCCATCCAGGATGATCTCCCCTTTATTCTGAAACCGTCTGAAGAGAATTTCTACACGCTGGTAACAAATGGGGCGCTAGACAGAGAAAGCAAAGCTGAGTATAATGTCACCATTACTGTCACCGACTTGGGGACACCGAGGCTGAAAACCGAGCACAACATAACCGTGCTGGTGGCCGACGTCAACGACAACGCCCCCGCCTTCACCCAGACCTCCTACACCCTGTGGGTCCGCGAGAACAACAGCCCCGCCCTGCACATCGGCACCGTCAGCGCCACAGACACAGACGCGGGCGCCAACGCCCAGGTCACCTACTCGCTGCTGCCGCCGCCCGACCCGCACCTGCCCCTCGCCTCCCTCGTGTCCATCAACCCCGACAACGGCCACCTCTTCGCCCTCACGTCCCTGGACTACGAGGCCCTGCGGGCCTTCGAGTTCCGCGTGGGCGCCGCCGACCGCGGCTCGCCCGCGCTCAGCAGCCAGGCGCTGGTGCGCGTGCTCGTGGCGGACGCCAACGACAACGCGCCCTTCGTGCTCTACCCGCTGCAGAACGCCTCGGCGCCCTGCACCGAGCTGGTGCCCAGGGCGGCCGAGCCCGGCTACCTGGTGACCAAGGTGGTGGCGGTGGACGGCGACGCGGGCCAGAACGCCTGGCTGTCGTACCAGCTGCTCAAGGCCACGGAGCCCGGGCTGTTCGGCGTGTGGGCGCACAACGGCGAGGTGCGCACGGCGCGGCTGCTGAGCGAGCGCGACGCGCCCAAGCAGCGGCTGGTGGTGCTGGTCAAGGACAACGGCGAGCCGCCGCTGTCGGCCAGCGTCACGCTGCACGTGCTGCTGGTGGACGGCTTCTCGCAGCCCTACCTGCCGCCCCCGGAAGCGGAAGCGGCGGCCGCGGCGCCGGCCGACCCGCTCACCGTCTACCTGGTGGTGGCCTTGGCGTCGGTGTCGTCGCTCTTCCTCTTCTCGGTGCTGGTGTTCGTGGCGGTGCGGCTGTGCAGGAGGGGCGGGGCGGGCTCGGCGGGTCGCTGCCCGGTGCCCGAGGGCCACTTCCCGGGCCACCTGGTGGACGTCAGCGGCACGGGGACCCTGTCCCAGAGCTACCAGTACGAGGTGTGTCTGACGGGAGGTACTGGGACGAATGAGTTCAAATTCTTGAAGCCTGTCTTACCCAGTAGCCTAGAATCAAACTTTGAAAGGAAATCAGAAGGAAGTCCAACCTTCCAGAATCGTTTAGGCATCTGAAACTTCTCCAACTGCGTACATTAGTTTTATCTCTTACACCTTTCCCTTATTTAACCTGGTAGTAATAATTCTACTCGTCTTTCTTCTTTTCAGAGTTTTTCATAGTAATGCTAATCTTCGTTTTGTTGGCCTGTTTGCCCTATAATTAATTTTCCAATTATTGTCAGTAAAATTTTATATCAGGAAAGTTCGTACTACTGGTTAAATTTTTAGTATTTATTTCTAAATGATAATATGAAAGCCTCTCAGAATAAAAGTAATTCTAACTTTTAAAAGTTCTTTTCTCACTGTATATAACACGATGTAAAAATGTCTGACTCATTTTATCATATTTCATTTTTTTATTACTGGAAGCTTTTTAAGTTTTTGTTATTTACACAGCTATGACTTTTCTATAACGCCTCTTCTGTTTGGAATGGAATCAGTTTATATTTGTGTGCGTGCTAAGCTTTTTAAGCTTTTGTTATTTACACAACTTTGACATTTCTATAACGCCTCTTCTGTTTGGAATGGAATCAGTTTATATTTGTGTGCGTGCTAAGCTTTTTAAGCTTTTGTTATTTACACAACTTTGACATTTCTATAACGCCTCTTCTGTTTGGAATGGAATCAGTTTATATTTGTGTGCTGTACTAAGTCGCTTCAGTCATGTCCCACTCTTCGCGACCCTATGGGCTATACCTGCTAGGTTCTTCTGTTACTTATGTCCAATTTTTTCCAAGCTCTGTTTGGATTTTTGTTTTATCAGTAGATAGCAACATGTATAATTTCCTATTTATTTCAAAATCACTCTTGTAATCATTGGACTTTCACTTTCAAATACATGTTATCTCATGAAAGTATATCTTTTTCATCTATTCTTTCTGTTCTAATTTAATGTTGAAGACTTGTAAGTTCTTCCTATTATCTAACTGAAGTTATGATCCTGTTAAGAGTTTAATGATACCCACAATGACTAATGAGTTCTCTTTTTTAAAAATATATTTTTAATTAGAGGATAATTATAATATTGTGTTGATTTCTGCTATACATCAACATGATTCACCGGTAGGTATACATATGTACCCTCCATCATGAAGCTCCCTTCTACCTTCCACCCCCTAGGTTGTCACAGAGCACCAGATTTGGGTTCCCTGCCATCATACAGCAAATTCCCACTGGCTATCTGTTTAACATATGGTAATATATATGTTTCAATGCTACTCTCTCAAATCATGCCACCCTCTTCTTCCCCCACTGTGTCCAAAAGTCTGTTCTTTATGTCTGCATCTCCTTTGCTGTCCTGCCAATAAGTTTATCAATACCATCTTTCCAGATTCTATTTATGTGTGTTAATATATGTTATTTGTTTTTCTGAATTACTTCACTGTATATAATAGTCTCTAGATTTATCCACCTTATTAGACTGACTCAGATGTGTTCCTTTTTGTAGTTGAGTAATATTCCATTGTGTATATGTACCACATATTCTTTATCCATTCATCTGTTGATGGACATCTAGGTTGCTCATATGTCCTGGCTATTGTAATTAGTGCTGCTTTGAACACTGGGATACACGTGTACCTTGAATAAATGTGTCCTTTTCAACTAGGAGTTCTTGTGAATCTCCAGGCAGTGCAGGAGATGCATGTTCAATCCCTGGGTCAGGAAGATCCCCTGGAGGAGGAAATGGCAACCCACGCCAGTATTCTTGCCTGGAAAATTCCATGAGGAGGAGCCTGGCAAGCTACAGACCACAGGATCATAAAGAATCAGACACAACTGAGCACACATGCATACACCGTATATTCTTAATGTCAATAGACATGACCAAGCAATACATTGCCTGCCTGCAACTGTCCCTTGCTATTACAAACAAATTCTCAAATGAGCTCTAAATTCTGCCCCTAGAGGAGCTATTGATGACACAGCATTCCAGTATCTGTTTGTCTTTGGATGATGACATTGTTCTGATTAATAGGTAATTTGAAAGGAAATACATTGTAGAATTAACATTACTTAAGCAAAGAAAACTTAGTAAAGATATGTTGGTGAGGGAGTTGAATGATTTGAAGAAATAATCAACTCTGTTGTCAGGACTCCTCTATCTCCAGGAACCTGGTGTGGTTGGCAGAGTAGTGGCCCCTTAAAGACATCCACATCCTAATCCCTAGAACCTGTAAATATAGTGTTGTATTGCAATAGGAAATTAAGGTTCAGAGGTATTCAGGTTGGTAATCAGTCTTAAAATATGGAGAATATCCTAGATGATTTGGGTGGGCCTGATTTAATCAGTTGAAAGGCCTTAAAAGCAGCTTTGAGTCTTCTTGAGATGAAGAAATTCTGACTGTGGGCAGCAGCTTCAGTTGATGCCCCAGATTTCCAGCCTTTCCTTTTTAATTGCCCCCTCTACAGATTTTGAATTTGCCTAGCCAGCTCACCCAATCAAATAAGTCACTTCCTTGTAATAAATCTCTTAACATGTATCTCCTGCTGCTTGTTTCTCTGAGTGAACCCTGACTGATACGGATTTTGGTTCCTGGAAGTGGAGTCCTGCTGTAACAAATAACTAAAAACATGCAAACTGGTTTGGAATTGAGTAACAAGCATAGGCTGGAAGAATTTTGAAGAGCATAATGGAAAAGTCTTAGATTGCTTTGGACAGACTGGTGGTTGAAATACAAATGTGAATAACTCTGCTAGCAAAGATTCAGAAGGAAGTAAGTTGAGGAAGTATGGTTGAGAAAACATATACTGCCATGTAGAATACCTAAATCAAAACCTTAGGAGACTTGGTAGTAATATGGATGTTAAAGTCACTAATGATGAGGACTCAGAAAGAAATGAGGAAAATGTTACTGGAAACTGGAGGAAAGGGAATCCTTGCTACATAGTGGCTGAAAACAGGTGAATTGTGTCCTGCCTTGGAAATGTGAGAGAAAAAGGACTTGTAAGCAATGAACTTGGATATTTAGCTGAGATTTCCAGGCATAGGTTGAAAGTGCAGCCTGATTTCTTCTTGCTGCTTATAGTAAAATGTGAGAAGGATAAAATATATTGAGGAAAGGACTGTTAAGCAAAAAGGAACCAGAATTTGATGATTTGAGAAATTCTCAGCCTATTCAGATTGTAAAAGATGCTAAAATTAGGAAAGAAAGCCAAGGATGCCATAGGTGTACACTATTTGTATTGGGCATACATACTGACACAATACTATAATGAGATGAGATCTTTGAGGACCTTACATATATTTCTTATATGGGGTGTCTGTAAATCTTTGGGGACCAGAGAGTGGACTATGATAGGGAGAATAATGATCTCACATATCTATGTCCTAATCTCTGGAACCTGTGAATATCTTGTTATGTGGCAAAGGGGAATTTAAATTGCAGATGGATTTAAGGTTGATAATCAGCTGACCTTAATAATAAGATTACTCTAAATTATCCAGGTGGGCTTAGAACCACAAGAACCTTTAATAAGTGCAAGTGGGAAGCAGAAAAGTATCAGAGTAGTAGTATGTGAAAAACTCTGAACCAGCTATTACTGAATTTGAAGACAGAAAGGAGCCACCAGTGAGAGAATGCAGATAGCCTCTAGAATCTAGAAAGACAAGAAAATGTATTCTCCCTTGCTTCCAGAAAGGAATATAATTCTACCTTAACTTTAGCCCAGTTTAACTTCAGACCTCCAGAACAGTAAGATAATAAATTTGTGTCATAATTTGTTAATAGTAGCTATAGAGCTATACAAATGGCTATCAACAGAGCTATTTCCAAGCCTATTTTTCTTTGCCTTCCCCTACTACAGGCCAAAATATTCATATTCCCATAATCTCTTGCAGATAGGAATGTCATATCACTCCATTATTGCTAATGATATAAAAGTGTAATTGGGAATTGGGCTTAAGGGAAATATTTTTGAAAAGGATAATCTGCTGTGGCATGTTCCTTGGGATTTTTCCCGTTTTCCTTTTTTCTTAATTGGCATTGGTTTTGAGGAGTAAACTTTGAGTTGAAGCAACCAACCTGCAACCATGAGATGAATACCATAGAACAAAGGTTATATATACCAAGTATGGTAAGATGGAAAGCCCCTGAATTTCTTACAGCATTGTCAAGTTACCACAACATCTCTATGCTACCTCCTCCAAGGCTTTATGTTGCACTTTATAAATAAACTCTTCTGTGATTAAACAATTGTAGTCAGGTTTTCTGTTAATTATAGACAAATGCACTCCAAGCTGACACATCTCTTCTCTCCTTCTTGTGAGTAAGGTTGATTCACACAGTTGTCTGATTAGGTCCTAGGTTGTCTGTTTAAGATATATGACATGCTTGTCAAAAAAAAATACTTTTACCTTCCCTTAGGTGTTATCAAGGGACAGTACTCTTGAGTTTCCATGGCTGACTTTATATCTTTATTTGGTCATCTCTCAATCTGACTAGTAAAAACATACACAAATAATTGAACTTCCTAAGGAATTTTCCTGGCTGGTAGCAACCCTAAAAATTGAGTTTTGGAAAACAGAATGAGAAAGGGACCTGATAAATGCCAGCTATACTTTTAAACCTGCATCAGTGGTGTCTTCACAAGATGACTAGAAGTTTATTTATGAAATAAACCAGAACATTTGTTTCCCTCTCAGGCATGGAAGTGGCACAACCAAAAATTTTATTTAGTAAAATAAATTGACTACATATGAGTCCTGAAAATATTCATAAGCATATCAGCAATCTATATGTCTTGGTAGAATATGCTTGATGAAAGGATCAGAAATTCCTGAAAACCTTTTCAATATACAGAGATGTGTGTTTTGAGGCTTCAAGGTGTCAGTAGCCACTACTCTTTTCCTGTCTTCCTTTACAAGTACTTTATTGGTAAAGTGTATAATTTAAAGGCATCTCCAAAGGCTTCCTACTTACATCTTTTTTGACTGATCTGGAATACCTTGAAAAGAGTGTTACTTCCAGTTTATCAGCATAATCATGAAAAATCAATAAAAATATATCATTATACATGATGGAATTACCTCAAAAAGTTTTAGAATTCCTTAGCTTCACCCAGTGTTTGCATATTTGTGTATGTTTGTATATGTGTGCATTTGTGTGTGTGTAATGTATGTGTGTGGCAGGGGTGAGGGGGAGTGGCTTTAGCAGATGTTAGAGATGCTCTGCATGCAGAGATAATATACCAGAGTAACAATGCTTTTCCATAGCTTTTTGATAGCTTTTCCACACTGTAAAGATGTTTTTTTCCTTTAATGCATAAATGTATGTAATAGAATTACCATTGAGGAGGGAAGTGTAAACCAGACTTGGTCATTTTTTTCTCCAGTGAGCTCAGGAAACAGTAAAGTTGATATCAAGATGTATCAGGGCTGGAATTAGGGTGAGGTCAAATTGTTCATGTGTAGGGTTGGATCCTGTCTTTATTTAAAATATTGATATTTTGTTTCATCATGAATTATTTCATTAAGTTTGACTTTTTTGAATATTGAATTAAGTAGTATCTATCTTTACTTCCTAAGTTTTTTGTTGACCCATTAATTTTGCTTCTGAGATGCTTACCTTCCCCTAGCCCTGGTCCTGTTGGTAGTTTCTATCTTGCAAGTTCAAATATCATCACAGCAGTAGTGATGGTGGTCACAGCGGAAATCTGAGTGGTGAGATCTGAATCAAGTCTGTCTCCATTCCGAGCTTGAGGTAGCAGCAGCAACAGTAGAAGAATACAAAGATCCTAGGAGATCCGACAAACTGAAGTCCTGCAGACTGGGAACGGAAGAGCACCTGTATGGCTGTGATTCATCAGGCAAATTGTTTATGTTTTTCTTCCAGGTGGCATGCAGTGGTATGAAAATGTTATCTATTGGCTGGTTTCAATTTGTACTGTTGAGAATTTCTGCATCTGTGTTCATGGGGGATATTTGTTTCTCTATATATTTTTTCACATTATCCTCTTGTCAGTTTTAGTTTCAGAGTTATTCTGATCTCATAAAATGAGCTGATAATTCTTATTCCACCTCTCTTGTATGAAAGAGATATTTATTGTTTCTTCTTTATGTATTTGACAGAATTTACCACAGAAGCCATGTGTGGCTAGCATTCTCTTTGTGGGGAAATTCTGAATTGCAAATTCAACTTCTTAAATAAATATGCTGCAATTCCAGTTTTCTATTTCCGCTTGTGTCAGTTGGTAACTCGTGTTTTTTAAATAATTCGTCCATTTTATCTAAAATGGTAATACATGAAGTTATTGATAATATTCTGTTATTATATTTTCAATATATTTAGGATCTGTAGTGGTGCCCCTCTTTCATTTTTGGATATTGGTAAATATGTTTTCTCTCCTTTTGCCTTTATAAGTATTGCAGTTAGTATAATGATTTTATTAATTGTTTTTTTAAACCAACCTTGTCTTTGTTATTTTCCTATTTCTGTTTCACTGATTTCTACTCATATGTTTTTCTTTTCTTATACCTACTTTGGGTTTAATTTTCTATTCTTTTTGTAGTTTCTCTGAAAGCTCAGATCATTGACTCTTTCCTAATACATATCAAAATGTAAAAAAATAAAAAAGCTATAAATTTCTTGCTATGCATTAAGCTGCATTTCATGAATTTTGATACATTGTGATTTTATTACCATTAAGTTTGAATTTATCATTCCCCTGATGATTTCTTCTTTGATCTATTGCTTAACTAGAAGTATGACTTAATTTCCAAATATCTGGGGATATTATTTTGGATATCCCAAATAGGTCTGTTTTAGTCTGAGAACTTACTCTGTACAATTTCACTCCTTTAAAATTAATTGAGTTTTGCTGTTTTGTTGTTGTTATCTAACATATGGGTTATCTTGATATGTTTTATATGTATGCTTGAAAGAAATGTGTACTCTATAGTTGTGGTGTTTAGTATTTTGTAAATATCAAACCAAATTGCTTTCATAATGTTTAAATATTCTTTATTCTTACCACATTTTCCTACATGTTCTATCAGTTACTGGGAGAAAAATGTTAATTCTTCAATTGTTAATTGTGAATTTGTCTATTCTTTCAGTTCTAGCATTTTTTTAACCTTATGTATTGTGAAGCTTTGTTGTTAGATGTGCACATCATTAGAATTATTTTATCTTCATGATAAATTGACACTAATCATTATGAAATATCTTTTAGTTTCTAGTAATACTTTAAATCTGATATTAGTAGAGTTACCATATTTCTTATGCTTGGGATTTGTATAATATATCTATTTTCATCCTTTTGCTTTTATCCTCTCTTTATATTTTAAGTTCATCTTTGGTAAACTATTACGCATAGAGTTGGATCTTGCTTTTTTATCCAGTCTTACCATTTCTGCCTTTTAGTAAGATAGTGCATTCTATTTACATCTAATATAATTATTTATATAATTGTGTCTATTCTCCTTTTTTTTGTTTGTTTTCTTTTGGCTCAATTCTGTAATTTTTGGTATTCCATTTTATATCCTAAATTGGCTTTTTACTTATAATATTTTGGGATAGTATCTCCTCTAAGAATAGGAATGCACAACCTTTACCTATCACAGCCTACCTTGACTTACTGTACGACTTCATCTGTAATGTGAAAAGCTGCCTATCATGTAATTATCATCATTTTTGCCATAGCACAGATCAGTGCAAGACACAGGAGAGAGATTCAGGAATTCATTTAGTGGAGGATCTCTGTAAATATGGTCAAATTGGAAAATACTTCAGATAGACCTTGAAATCTACTATGTGGAAGGTATTTCAGACTGGAGAGATATATAAAGAGAGTAATCAATATAGAAAAGTCTTCAGCCTGATTCCAAATTTAAATGTGTACAACAGAACTCACACTAAAGATAGATCCTGTGAATTCACTAGATGTGTGACAGCCTTCATTAATCATTCACTTGTTAAGACACACTGGACACAGTCCTAACAATATAAGGAATGTAGAAAACTTTTCAGCTTTTCTTTGTATTTTAGGACTCATGTGAAAATTCACATTGGAGAAAAGTACTGTGAATATACAAAATGTAGGAAAGCGCTCATTCATTCTTCATGCACTGCTGTATGTAAGGACTCACAGTGGAGACAGGCTTTATATTTACAGAATGTAAAAATGCCTTCCATTTCTTTCATCTCTAAGGAAATGTGAAAACTCACTAGAGAAAAATTCTGTGAAGGCAAAAAATGGGGAAAAATCTTCAACTGTCCCTCATTTTTTAGTGGCACATGTGAGAATTCATATTGAAAATATACCCAATGAATGTAAAAGAATATGAGAAAGTTTTATTTCTTCTACATCCCTTAAAGTACCTATAAGAACTCAAATTGGAAAGAAGAATTATGAATATAAGGAATGTGGGAAAACCTTCACTTATTCTTTTTTTTTAAATAGCTTAGACAAAGGCACTTTAGTTGACATATACAAATTTCAAAACTACATTTTTTGTAAGAAAAGAGCAATAATTAAGTATAGTCTTCACAAACAAGTTTCCCACTAAATTCCAGGGTACTTTAGATCCCTGTTTACTAAGACACATTGTCTATCATTCTCCTGGGCAAACTGTTTAACATTCACTAATTTTTAAAAAGACCCAGAGCAGATAGTAATCCCCTCCTTTCACTCCATGTTGGATTTTCACTAAACCTGAGTGAATCACCTAATGAAAATGATAAAAGACACTGCTTTACTCTCAAACCCTCTGCCTTCCCATCTTGTTCCCTTTTATCTTTAGTCCTACTAATAGAAGATCTATATGTAAAAGCTCATTCAAAATTATTTATTGGCAGAAAAGAATTATTCACTTAAGTCATAAATCTATATAACTCAGAAGATGAAAGAAGACCAGTACAGTTTGTATTTTTGTCTTCATGCTTTCCCTAGCCTTGCTGGAATTTGAGAAGGGAATTCTGTCCTTTGTGTCATTCTGGTACCTGCCCTTAATTAGAAATCCTTCATTTGTTGATTCTTCCTGAGGCATACAGCATGGGACAGTTTTCCAACTCAGACCGTCACTTATTCTTCAAAGATTATTTGACAAGTGAGAAAACACTAGAAATGAGTTCTATACAAGTAAGGAATGCACAACTCCCTTCCTCTTTTAATTAACTATATGAGGACCAATATTGAGGAGAGGCCCTATAATTGTAGACACTGTGATGTTCTTTTATTCTTCACATTTTACTGTACATGGGATAACATAAATTGGAGTGAAACTGTGAATATATGAAATGCAGGAGTGCCTTCATCTGTTCTCACCATTTAGGAAATTTGTGAGAACTCATACTGAAGAGAACTCTTATTAGTATTTGAAGTGCAGGAAAATCTTAATTTGTATCTAATTCTTGCAAAACCATGTGAATCCTAACACTTTAGTGCATACATAAGAACACATAAGAGAAACCATACCAGTGTGAAGAGTGTGGGAAAACCGTCAGGTTTTTCTCATCCTTTAGTCATCAAGTGAGAACTCATACTGGGAGACAGGAATTTGAAGAATGTGGGAAATTCTTTCGTTTTCCCTAATACTCCAAAAATATGTGAAAACTCACACTGGAGAGAAAACCCTATGAATGTGGGAAAACCTTCAGGTGCAGCTCTTCTTTGTTATGCATAAAGAAATTAATGCATGAAGAGAAATCTTTAAAATGCTGCAAATAGGGAAATGCTTTATCAGTGTCTCTCTCATCTTTGAAGTGGTACCCTAGCTTGTAATTTATAGTTTTCATTTGCTAATATGAACCACTATGTTAATAATACTCCTAGTGCCCTTTCTGCTATTTCATATAACTTTCAATGTGTATTACTTTCATTGTGATTCACATATGTGTACTGTGTCATTTCCACTGTGACATCTCAGACTGAAGTTAAATGTATGTTTTAATATGCAAGTAAGTGTATTTGGAATTAGTTTTGTTATTGTTTCTAATTAATTTCCACTATATGCAATGCATGTGGTCCTTATGATACTGACTTTGGTACTTATTGGAATTTTCTTTCTGCCCTACTATGACAGATCCTGGGATTTGCCTACTGATACATATTCTACCCTTCTTCCTTACTATGAAAACAGAAATTTTCAGGTTATTGACCTTTAATGTAGAGAGATGTATCTTTAGCATTTTTGTGGCTAGTATAGTAGGTAGCATTTGTTTTGGTTAATAAGTAGTTGATGTAAATAAAAAACGTTCAAAGTTATCAAAAAAGGATGGTTTCATCAGACTTGGTAATTTAACCTTTTGTACTTTGCTCCTCTTTTAAGTTGGACACAACAATTCATGATGAAAAGAGAGAACTTGGAACCATGAGAATAAAAGCTAGGGGATTTGATTGTGCTGGATTATGTTATATGAGGCTTAGAACTACCTTTTCTAGGATACTTTTTGCTGAATGGTTAGTATTGGATAAGAGAGGAAACTCCTGAGATATGAAATGCAAAAATAAAGAAGCCATTAATCTCAAAATGATGTGGATGTAACAGACTGACAGATCCAAAACTGTTCAGAAGTCCCAAACTTCAAGCTTATCTTTCTGACTACTGTCTTTGTTGAATAATGTCAACCCTGAGCCAATCACAAGCACTTCAGTCCCCTCAGAGGTAGTGGTGTCCACAAGCATCTCCATGAGTCACCTTTTGTGGTCCTACTTTGGCAGATAGACATGCACAGCTGTTTGAATTTCCTTGCAAACTCAAATCTGTCCATTCATACCACTATTTAAGGATATTGTGTTTAAAGATTCTCCAATCCTCTGATTACCTCTTCTCCACATTTGTGGAAGGTCTAATTTCTCTCTAATGAGCATATAGTTCTAATACTTACAGTGGGTCTGTTTTCCTGAGTCATAAAATGTTACAGCAAAAGCAAGCAAATAAACAAATGAGTAACTTCTATTATTATTGCAACTGGTGAGTGGCTATCCTTGTTACCTATTTCTGGACTCTTCCAGGAAAGAAATAAGCACCTTGCTGATTTGTGACGCATGTTGTAGGAATTTTGTCTTAGTCAAAACTAAATGAAAGGGCTTCCCCAGTGGCTCAGTAGTAAAGAATATGCCTGCCAATGCAGGAGACACAGGATCCGGGAGGATCCCACATGCTGCAAAGCAACTAAACCCATGTGCCAAAACTATTGAATCTATGCTCTAGAGTCTGGAAGCCACTACTACTGAGCCCATGTGCCACCGCTACTGAAGTCTGAGCACCTGAGAGCCTGTAGTCCACAAGAGAAGCCATCTCAATGAGAAGCCTGCACACTACAATGAAGAGTAGCCCCTTCTTACCACAACCAGAGAAAAGTCTGTGCAGCAACAAAGACCCTGCACAGCCATAAATAAATCTTTAAAAAAAAAACAAACTTCAAAACTGAATGAGATTCCTGAATGACACAGTATCATTAAGTTAAAACTATTAATCAACATAATTCACCATATTAACAAAATGAAGAACATATATATGATTATCTCAATAAATGCATAGAAAGTCCTTGAAGAATACAAAATGTATTTTATGAAAACTTTCAAGACACTAGAGGATGGGAACACCCTTACTATTGTTAAAAAATAAAACTACAAAAATCATAAAACTAACATCATACTTACTGGTAAGATATTGAATGCTTCCTCATAATATTAAGAGACAAAGCCAGAAAGTTCTCACTCTTTCTGTTCAACATTATTTTGTTTAAATATTTATTTACTTATTTGTCTGTACTAGGTCTTAGTTTTGGCTCTCCAGATCTTTGATCTTCATTGTAGCATGTGGGATCTTTAGTTGTGGCATGCAAACTCTTAGTTATGGCATGTGGGATCTAACTCCCTGACCAGGGATCCAACCTGGACCCCTTGCATTGGGAGTGCAGAGTCTTAGCCACAGGACCACCAGGAAAATACCCTGTGGGACGTCTATACAAGAAACAACAGGTAGATAATTTTATGGCAGGAGCAGAGAGGAGCTAAACTGTGTTAGGACATCAAGAGGTTATACATTTCCCATCCTTGGGGCAAGGGAGACACTACACATACACAAAAGGCTTCACAGGGTCAAAAAGGCAGGGAATGTAGACTATAGTAAGTCTTGCTATCCCCCTCCCATATGCCTTTGCCATGAAATCCATCTTGACTGAGGGATGCGTGTGTACCTAGAGGAAGGTCCTGAGACAGATTAACCAGAGGGTTCAAAACAAGACGACTGGCCAAGAAGGTGACAAAGCCCTAGATTGCCCCCTGATAAAGGATTTAAACTTTCCAAAGGCACTACTCTAGCACTTTCTTGCAGGGCTTGCCCGTGTGTCTTTATGCATCTATTCTGCTTTTCTAGTAAATACTTTACTTTCCTCTATATCTTCTGTCTCCTTGTCTGATTCTTCCTTTCACGACAAGGGCTGGGGACTTATATTCTATCCGCTGGCCCCTGTGGTCTAGCAGTGAAGATTCCTGGTTTCCACCCAGGTGACCAGGGTTCAATTCTGGCTGGAAATTAAGTTCTCTCTCTTCCAACTGCTGCTTACTGCAAGCTAATGCTCACTGCTGTGTGTGTGTGTCCAAAATCATTCTGAGTATTTGCATCTACCACCAGGTAAGTGAAGTCCAGGCCAGAACCAGTGTCTACTCCTGTCAGGATCCATTTGTATCACCACAGGGATATCAGTATCAGTCAGCTGTGTCCAAGAGTCTTCCCACCAGTAAGTTGGCCACACAGCTATCTGCAGTGTCAGTGTATTTTGTTGGCAGATAGAACACTTCTTGCAGCTTCCCAGGTGGCACCAGTGGTAAAGAACCTGCCTGCCAATGAAGGAGACACAAGAGACTTGGGTTCAATCACTGGGTCAGGAAGATACCCTGGAGAAGGGAATGTCAACCGACTCTAGTATTCTTGCCTGGAGAATTCCATGGACAGAGGAGCCAGGTGGGCTACAGTCCATGGGTTCACAAAGAGTTGGACACAACTGAGTGACTTTCACTTTCACTTGTTTGCCAATACTAGGTAGGGGAAATGTTCCCCAGTCAGATCCAGTAGCCATCTCCCATAAGCTGGTTAAAAAAAAAAAAAAAAAAAAAGGCCTATTCATATAAAGCCTATTCAAGCATACTGAGTCTCCTACAAGTTTTACAGTAATTCCAACAACTCATATGTTCCTAACTGTAACCTCGATTAGGACTTCATCCATAGGTTTTGATTTTACAGTACTAGGTAGGGGAAGTGTTCACCCTGCCAAATATAATATGCACTCCCATAAAACACTCAGGTAAAACTGACACACTCTTTACATAATTCTAACTTTCATTATCCTATCAATGATTATTAGGTCATCTATTAAAAAGCAGAGACATTACTTTGCCAACAAAGGTCCATCTAGTCAAGGCTATGGTTTTTCCAGTGGTCATGTATGGATGTGAGGGTTGGACTGTGAAGAAAGCTGAGCGCCAAAAAATTGATGCTTTTGAACTGTGGTGTTGGAGAAGACTCTTGAGAGTCTCTTGGACTGCAAGGAGATCCAGCCAGTCCATCATAAAGGAGATCAGTCCTGGGTATTCATTGGAAGGACTGACGCTGAAGCTGAAACTCCAATACTTTGGGCAGCTGATGTGAAGAGTTGACTCATTGGAAAAGACCCTGATGCTGGGAAAGATTGAAGGCAGGAGGAGAAGGGGATGACAGAGGATGAGATGGCTGGATGGCATCACCGACTTGATGAGTAAATTCCGGGAGTTGGTGATGGACAGGGAGGCCTGGCGTGCTGTGATTCATGGGGTCGCAGAGTCGGACACGACTGAGCGACTGAACTGAACTGAACTGAATCTAATTGTAGCCTGGGTTAGGGCTTCACCAATGAGCTTTGGTACCACAGTTGAGTCCTGGGAAACCTCTCTTTTCTGGCCCCTGACCATTTTACCCTCTCCAGTGCAAAGTCTTTGGGTCCCCAGTGAGGGGTTCAGACAAGGGACCCTGGCCCTTTGGTTAATCTTCATCTTGTAAATCTGCCTGCCCACTGCTCGGGTTTCTCATTGTAATTTATACCTTTTGACTTTTAAATTTTTTCCAAATGGGTAGAGTGGACTCGTTTGGGGCTCTTTAATGTTGGGAGGGCATACAACATTAAAAGAGATCCAAATGGTATATCCCTTTGGCCCACCCACCCCTAGGTTGTGCTATGTTAAAGCTTTTGTTTTAACCCCATCAGTGTTGATTTTATTCACTCATTTTTAAATAACCAACTAAGGATTTCTATTCTACTGTAATGAGTCCTGTGACTCTCCTCTGTTTCTTCTTTGTTTTTCTACTGTCAATATTCACTTTACTCATCTTACTACTCCAGTTCAGTTCAGTTCAGTTGCTCAGTTGTGTCCGACTCTTTGCGACCCCACAAACCACAGCACGCCAGGCCTCCCTGTCCATCACCAACTCCTGGAGTTCACCCAAATCCATGTCCATTAAGTCAGTGATGCCATCCAGCCATCTCATCCTCTGTCATCCCCTTCTCCTCCTGCCCTCAATCTTTCCCAGCATCAGGGTCTTTTCCAGTGAGTCAGCTCTTCGCATCAGATGGACAAAGTATTGGAGTTTCAGCTTCAACATCAGTCCTACCAATGAACACCCAGGACTGATCTCCTTTAGGATGGACTGGTTGGATCTCCTTGCAGTCCAAGGGACTCTCAAGAGTCTTCTCCAACACCACAGTTCAAAAGCATCAATTCTTCGGTGCTCAGTTTTCTTTATAGTTCAAATCTCACATCCATACATGACCACTGGAAAAACCATAGCCTTGACTAGATGGACCTTTGTTGGCAAAGTAATGTCTCTGCTTTTCAATATGCTGTCTAGGTTGGTCATAACTTTCCTTACTACTTAGTAACTTTAAAATGTTCTACCTTGTTGGGAAGAGTCATGTGACTCCCCACCTTGGCCTCATACATTCTCTTGTTAATTAACTTAATTTTTTATTAGCATCTGTAAGATTCAGTGAGGGGACGATGAAATAGCAAATTTTATGAGGTTTCCTGAACTGTTTTTTGCAACGACAGGATTGTTGGACCCTAAAGAACGCTGGGCCTCAAAGAATTGATGTTTTCAAACTATGGTGCTAGAGAAGCCTCTTGAGAGTCCCTTACAGACAGCAAGGAGATCAAACCAGTCAATCCTAAAGGAAATAAACTCTGAATATTCATTGGAAGGACAGATGCTGAAGCTCCAATACTTTGGCCACCTGATGCCAGGTGCCAACTCATTGGCAAAGACCCTGAGGCTGGGAAAGATTGAGGGCGGGAGAAGAAGAGGGCAACAGAGGATGAGATGGTTGGATGGCATCACCGATTCAATGGACAAGAATGTGGGCAAACTCCAGGTGATGATGAGGGACAGGGAGGCCTGGCGTGCTGCAGTTCATGGGGTGGCAAAGAGTTGGACATGACTTGGTGACAGAACCACCACCACCACCACCACCATAAAGACATAATAACTCTAAATGTGTAATGCACTTATCGACTGAACAATAGGATTATAGGGGATGCCCATGTGAAGGGGTCCCTTTAACCAGAGAATTTACCATGACCTGGGCATAATGGGCATATTCAGCGGGTGTATAGCCTACTCATTAAAAGGCTAGTCCCACACAGCTTGCATATGAAGCATATCAGCTGCCTCACCTGAAGTTTTCCACTCGGCATTCACAGGGGGAGACCAACCATCCCCCATCTCAGGATAAACAGACCTTAGAGTGGCTTTTATCCAGTCCATCAGGCTGGCTGTTCCCCCAGGAATAACCTCCTGTGTATCTGGATCACATATAATCATCTGTGATAGTTCCGTAGTGATGTGTGGGCCCTGTATCAATACAAACATGCTTTCCTATTTTGCAGCACTCAAAACCAAAGACACAGCCCCCAAACTAGTTACTCCCGCAATTTATTTCAGTGAATATTCTTCAGGAACTTGATGGTCTACAGAATCAAACAATTCCTTCACACTATAATCCTGGTGTCAGGAGAGTCTTGGTTTTGTCCTTTCCACATGTTTACTGGGGGACTCATCTTTCAGTGTCATATCTTTTTGTTCTTTGATACAGTTCATGAAGTTATCATGGCAAGTATACTGGGGTGGTTTGCCATTCCCTCCTCCAGTGAATCATGTTTTGTCAGAATTCTCCATTATAACCCGTCCGTCTTGGGTGGTCCTACACGGCATGGCTCGTAGCTTCATTGAGTTTCACAAGCCCCTTTGCCACAACAATGCAGTGATCCATGAAGGCAGAACGCCAAAGAATTGATGGCTTCAAACTGTGGTGCTGGAGAAGACTCCTGAAAGTTCCTTGGACAGCAAGGCGATCAAACCAGTCAATCTTAAGGGAAATCAACCCTGAATACTCGTTGGAAGGACTGATGCTGAAACTGAAGCTCCAGTATTTTGGTCATCTGATGCGAACAGCCAACTCATTGGAAAAGTTTCTGATGCTGGGGAAGATTGAGGTCAGAAGGAGAAGAGGACATCAGAGGATGAGATGGCTGGATGGCATGACCAATGCAAAGGACATGAACTTGGGCAAACCTTGGAAATGGTGAGAGACAGGGAAGCCTGGTGTGCTGCAGTCCATGGAGTTGCAAAGAGTCGGACACAACTGGGTGACTAAAAAAGAACATGTTTACTACCTTCTTGGTAACTAGAGGTCTTAGGGGACTTTCTGTTGTCCCTGCACAATTTTTTACCTTGGAGGCAGCTTTGAGGCTAGTGGCCCAAGCTCAAACTTGCTGAAATCTGAGTTTGGACCAGCATCAAGGTCTAACCCAGCATTATCTTTTACTTTTAGTTTAGCTATTACAGATAACAATAACCAAGGAATTATATATTTAGTATGCCTCTTGTTATTATGCACTTCCTTATATACCCAGTGATTCCACTCCTCAGGATTTGGATACATCTGTAAGTACCTTTGGTAACTTTTACCTTTCTGACTGACTACAGCAAACTGCTGCTCATACCATGGGTGACCATGTGACTCGGGAATCAAAGGGTCTTCATTCTCTGCCCTTCATGCTTTCTCTTCCCAAACCACATGTTTCCATGAGCCAGGGCTAACCTAGCAAATCCCACTTCATTGACACCAACTCTTTTGTGTTCTGAGCACCCAGTTTCAATGTGGGAAGAGGGGGGTTTTCTCCACACATCCAACAAGCAATGTTCCAACACCAGCTGGGTATTCTACAAGTCAAGTCCTTTCTGACACTATCTCCCCGGATACAGCATTAGATTCCACAGGTTGAGTTCTTACCCTCTAATCACATGGTTGATTTACCTGGCAACCAGTACCCTACCCATAGGTGCTGGTTAAAAGTTTTGCCAAAAGAACACAGTGGTAATAGGAAAACCCTCTTCCAACAGTACAAGAGATGACTCTACACATGGACATCACCAGATGGTCAACACCAAAATAAGATTTATTATATTCTTTGAAGCTGAAGATGGAGAAGCTGTATACAGTCAGCAAAAATAAGACTGGGAGCTGATTGTGGTTCAGATCATGAACTCCTTATGGCAAAATTCAGACTTAAATTGAAGAACACAGGGAAAACCACTGGGCTTCCCTGGTAGCTCAGCTGGTAAAAAATCTGCCTGCAATGCAGGAGACTTTGGTTCAATTCTTGGGTTAGGAAGATCCCCTAGAGAAAGAATAGGCTACCCACTCCAGTGTTCATGACCTTCCCTGGGGCTCAGACAGTAAAGAATCCACCTGCAATACAGAAGTCCTGGGTTTGATCCTTAGGTTGGGAAGATTTCCTGGAGGAGGGCATGGCAAATGATTCCAGTATTCTTGCCTGGAGAATTCCCATGGACAGAGGAGCTTGGCAGGCTACAATCCATGAGGTCATAAAGTCAGACACGACTGAGCAACTAAGCACAGCACAGACAGGGGAAACCACTAGGCCATTCAGGTATGACCTAGTCAAATCCCTTGTGATTATACAGTAGAAGTGACAAATAGATGCAAGGGATTAGATCTCATAGAGTGCCTGAAGAACTATGGACAGAGGTTCATAACATTGTACAGGATGCAGTGATTAAGACCACCCCAAGAAAAAGAAATGCAAAAAGGCAAAATGGGTTTTTGAGGAGACCTTACAAATAGCTGAGAAAAGATGAGAAATGAAAGGCAAAGGAGAAAAGGAAACATATTCCCATCTGAATGCAGAGCGCCAAAGAAGAGCAAGGAGAGATAACAAAGCCTTTTTGAGTGAATAATGCAAAGAAATAGAGGAAAATGATAGAATGGGAAGGACTAGAGATCTCATCAAGAAAATTAGAGATACCAAGGGAACATTTCATGCAATGATGGGTACAATAAAGGACAGAAATGGTATGGACCTAACAGAAGCAGAAGATATTAAGAAGAGGTGGCAAGAATACACAGAAGAACTATACAAAAAATATCTTTATGATCCAGATCACCACAGTGGTATGATCGATCACTCACCTAGAGCCAGACATCCTGTAGTGTGAAGTGGGCCTTAGAAAGCATCACTACAAAGTTAGTGGAAGTGACAGAATTCTGGCTGAACTATTTCAAATCCTAAAAGATGATGCTGTTAAAGTGCAGCACTCAGTATGCCAGCAAATTTGGAAAACTCAGCAGGACTGGAAAAGGTCAGTTTTCATTCCAATCCCAAAGAAGGACAATGTCAAAGAATGTTCAAACTACCGCACAACTGCCGTCATTTCACACACTAGCAAAGTAATGCTCGAAATCCTTCAAGCTAGACTTCAACAGTATATGAACCAAGAACTTCCAGATGTACAAGTTGGATTTGGAAAAGGCAGAGGTATCAGAGATAAAATTGCCAACATCCGCTGGATCACAGAAAAAGCTAGAGAATTCCAGAAAAACATCTGCTTCATTGACTATGCCAAAGCCTTTGACTGTGCGGATCACAACAAACTCTGGAAAACTCTTAAAGAGATGGGAATACCAGACCACCTGACCTGCCTCCTGCGAAACCTGTATGCAGGTCAAGAAGCAACAGTTAGAACCAGACATGGAAAAACAGACTGGTTCCAAATTGGAAAAGGAGTGCATCCAGGCTGTATTTTGTCACCCTGTTTATTTAACTTATTTGCAGAGTACATCATGCAAAATGCTGGGCTGAATGAAGCACAAGCTGGAATCAAGATTTCTGGAAGAAATATTAATAACCTCAGACATGCAGATGACACCACCCTTATGGCAGAAAGCAAAGAGGAATTAAAGAGCCTCTTCATAAAGGTGAAAGAGGAAAGTGAAAAAAGCTAGCTTAAAACTCAACATTCAAAAAATCAAGATCATGGCATCCAGTCCCATCATTTCATAGCAAATAGATGGGGAAACAATGGAAACAGTGACAGATTTTATTTTCTTGGGCTCCAAAATGACTGCAGATGGTGACTGCAGCCATGAAATTAAAAGACACTTGCTCTTTGGAAGAAAAGCTATGACAAACCTAGACAGCATATTAAAAAGCAGAGACATTACTTTGCCAACTAGTTAAAGCTATGGTCCATCTAGTTAAAGCTATGATCCATCTAGTTAAAGCTATGGTTTTTTCAGTAATCATGTGTGGATGTGAGAGCTGGACAGTAAAAAAGGCTGAGCACCGAAGAACTGATGCCTTTGAACTGTAGTGCTGAAGACTTTTGAGAGTCCCTTGGACAGCAAGGAAATCGAACCAGTCAATCCTAAAAGAAATGAACCCTGAATATTCATTGGAGGACTGATGCTGAAGCTGAAGCTCCAGTAATTTGGCCACCTGATCCAAGAGCTGACTCACTGGAAAAGACCCTGATGCTGAGAAAGACTGTAGGAGGAGAAGTGGGTGACAGAGGACGAGACAGTTAGATGGCATCACCAACTCAATGGACATGAGCAAACTCCTAGAGATGGTGAAGGACAGGGAAGCTTGGCATGCTGCAGTCCATAGGGTCGCAAAGAATCAGACAAGGGACATGACTCAGTGACTGAACAGCAACAAAAAGACACCTCACTGACACAACAAAAGACACCTTTATTGCTCTCTTAGGAAATTCCAAGGGTGTAAGGGGCTGTATCAGAAACCAAGAAGAAAGACAAAATATGTATTTCCTATTATCAATCACAATGTCCAGCTTTCCTGATGGTTCACTGGTAAAGAATCTGCCTGCCAATGCAAGTTACTTGGGTTCGATCCCTGGTCCCAGAATATCCCTGTTCTGGCAGAGCAACTAAGCCCATGCACCACAACTACTGAGCCCAAGTGCTGCAACTACTGAAGCCTGAGTGCCTAGACCTGTGCTCCACAGCAAGAGAAGCCACCGCAGTGAGAAGCCTGTGTGCTGCAAGGAAAGGCAGCCCCTGCTCACCACAATTAGAGAAGAGCCCTTGTAGCAACAAAGATCCAGTGCAACCAAAAATAGAATAAATAAATGAAAATTATTTTTAAAAAATCACAATGTCACACTGGATGAGAGACATGTTTATGGAACTCTCTCAGAATGGGACACAGAATATGTAGATATATGTGCCTCAAATGAATGCTCACTAATGTTCAACGGTGCAGTTGTGAATTTTAGTACTGAAACTGAAAAGAAGGTAAATTATGTGGCTTTTTACTAAAAAAAAAAAACACATATGCTTACTGTATGCCAGGCACAGATCTATCCATAAGATATCAAATAGCCCTTTCTCCAACTATACCAGTATTTGGTGGTAAATGAACCTGAAATCTTAAAGCCTTTGACTCTTCTGAATCCTCCGGCCAACACAAGGAGACTTTTAAACTACTTGCCAGAGGAAAGCAGTATCCCCTTTCCTGGAAATCATACAACAAATTTAGGAGGCAGGTGCTTTACAAAATGACACTTGTTCTTAACATCTCTCCTTGTTTTTTTTAAAGAAACTGTTTCTTTTCTGTCAGCCTATTTCCATTTTAAGAGTTTGTGGGGGCTTCCCCAGTGGCTCAGTGGTAAAGAATCCACCTGCCCAATGCAGGAGATGCAGGTTCCATCCCTGGTCTGGGAAGATCGACATGCTGTGGAGTAACTAAGCCCATGAGCCACAACTATTGAGCTTGTGATCTAGAGCCCAGGAACCACAACTACTGAGGCCTGCATGCCCTAGAGCCTGTGCTCCACAGGTGAAGCCACTGCAATGAGAAGCCCAAGTATCGCAACTAGAGATTAGTGCCTGCTCCCTGCAACTAAAGAAAAAGCCCACACAGCAATAAAGACCAAGCACAGCCAAAATTAATAAATGAATAAATAAAATTACTTTTTAAAAAAGTTTGTGGAAGAACAACTTAAGACCACTCGTGGTTGTTCCTACCCATTCAGCAACTTGACCGGTGGGAGCTACAGACCAGTGTGCAGTGGCAGGCTGAGCACTCCAGTCTTCAGTAGGGAACTGCTGAACTGAGTTCCTGCATGCCTTTGGACCAGCTCACCCCTCAGTTTGAATAGCAATGAACTCAGTGAGCAAATGAGCTGGTGAATGAACTGAGCAGCCCATTGACCCTGAAATCCCTCCTTGGTCACAGTCTTCTCAGCTGCCACCTATTCTTCCTTTTCAAACTCTTCAGGATCTCTGTAGAAGCAGAGATCAGGCATGACCTGCCATGGGTGTTCCCAGGAGATGATGCCACACATACACAGAACTTCCCAGGTCTGCAACCACCACCACATCAGGCCCACTGAGTGAGCTCCCTTGTTGTTGTTGTTGTTCAGTTATCAGTCATGTCCAACTCTTTGCAACCCCATGGATGACAGCACACCAGGCTTCTCTGTCCCTCCGTATCTTCTGGAGTTCGCTCAAACTCATGTCCATTGAGTCGATGATGCCATCCAATCATTTCATCCTCTGCTGCCCCATTCTTCTCTTGCAGGATGGCAATGTCCACATAACACAGAGGAGAGTCTGTGTTACACAGAGCAACGGTAGGTTAATGTAGGAGGCACTGTGAGAGGCTGGTGGTCAGCCTTGGGATCAGTAACTAACGGAAGTCTTGGCTCCCAGAAGGCTGCCTGGATCTGGTTAGTGAAAGTTCTAGGACTGAAGTGGCCTGTAATAGGAATAGCTCCAGTGGCAGCAACAAACTTCAGCACAGCTCACTGGCTAGTATTCCTGGAGAATGTGACACTGACATCAGCTGGGTTTTCAAAGGCAACAATGGCACAAGCTGCCAACAGAAGCTTCTCCCAAGTTCTCTTCAGACTTATGATGTAGACTCCATAACTTTTCCTTATATAGATGTACTGTTCCATTTGGAAGTCAAGGTTGGTGCCACCTAAGTGGGTTTCCACTGCAAGGAATTTGAGGACACCACCCTCCTCCATTTGCAGGACATCAAGGACAGCAGACATTGTGAAAGTTTCCCTTTACATTACAGTGGGAATCCAAAATGCCATATGGGGAATTCCCTGGTGGTCCAGTGGCTAAGACTCTGTGCTCCTGATACGGGGGGCTGGGTTTGATCCCTGGTCAGGGAACTAAATCCCACATGCCACAACTAAGACTCTATGTAGCCAAATAAATAAAAATAAATGTAAAAAAAATGCCATATGGATCCCTGTCTTAGTAGTGTGAAAAAGTCAACATCTCTCTTTCTAATCCACATTCCTTAGGCTATAACCTATGGAAAAGTACACTTTCCATTCTAGAGGAGATCACTTTCACAGAAGCAATTGCAAGACTGGACCAATATGTACAAGAGGATCCAGAGAAACATGAGAGAGTGGATTTTGAGAGTATTAGACTAGTGCACATAATACAAAGCTGGATATGACAGAATTAAATGACATGGAGAACTTGTCCATGACTCGGGATTTAAGCTTCTGGCAAGGATACTTGAACCTGATCCTAATACTTTGGCCAGAAAGGTCAGTGGTTCTTTGAAGATTATACAGAATGCCTAATAAATGTAGCAAAGATATGAAATATCCTCAGACATAGTATGGAAGAGTATATAAGAAGGCTCAAAGAGGCAAGAATGTTAGAATAGATTGACTGTATAAAACCTGAGAACCCCAAAATTATGTTCGCTAAGATGGCCCAGAAGTGAGGCTTCTAATGAGAAAAACACTGACATCTTTGTGAAGCTCAGTGGGTAGCTATCCCTTATAGACAAGGGTTTGTGGTACTGATGCTGGCAAAGAACTGAGCTCTCTGGCATGAGTAAGGATAATGAGATTTCAGAATAACAGAGGCCAAATAGCTCCACATAACTGTTAGTGGCAAAGCAGATTTAACTACTGTGGTATCAGCAAGACCACCATGGCAATCAAGGTGTTTTTACACATAGGGATTGTGGCTATGCCTAATAAATCAATGTGTTCCTGGGAGTAAGAAAGATAGACAAGAAAATAAAATGTAGCTTGTCTTGTTTTACAAATATATTTGAGAGTTGATGTACAGCTACTGCAGCTTTCCAAGTGGCACTAGTGGTAAAGAACCTGCCTGCCAATGCAGGAGACTTAAGAGACAAGAGTTGGATCCCCGGGTCGGGAAGATCCCCTGGAGGAGAGCACGGCAACCCACTCCAGTATTCTTGCCTGGAGAATCTCATGGACAGAGGAGCCTGACGGGCTACGGTCCATGGGATCGCAGAGTCGGACACAACTGAATCGACTTAGCAGGCATGCATGTACAGCTATTACAATGGAACATTGTAGTTCCTCACCCTGTTTTTAGATATATCAGGTCACATACCAGAGGCTGTTAGAAGGAGAAGATAACACTCTTTAAAGAAGGGCAATGCCACTGCAACTAAAGACTCTTAAGTGTTCCTTCTGTTGTTGTTTGGTTGCTAGTCGTGTCTGGTTCTTTGGCAACCCCAATGAACTGAAGACCACCAGGCTCCTCTGTCCATGGGATTTCCCAGGCAAGAATACTGGAATGGGTTGCCATTTCCTTCTCCAGAGCATCTTTCTGACCCACAGATTGAACCTGGGTCTCCAGCCTTGGCAGGCTGATTCTTTACCAATGAGCTACCAGGGAAGCTCTAGTGTTTCTTCTATCCTTTCCTACAAAGATCTGCAGCTATTTGCCTAGGTAACTGCACTTGGGAAAGTGGATTATTCAGAATTCTCAAAGGAGGTGAAATACAGTTCCTGAGCAGCCTCTGAAAGAGGTGACCTAAAACATTACAATGGTCCTTCAGCTATAACGAAGGCTTATAGAGATCAAAAGATGAATGAAATGTAGGCTCAAATCCATCTCAAAGTGGAGCCAAAGCATCCACAGACCACATGATTATCATTACCATGTGATTATTTCCCATGTCCCTGAGTGTATAATTGGGACAGATATACTTATCAGCTGGAAGAACCCTGTGCAGAAAAGAGCTAATGCAGCAAATCCTTAGAAAGCCCTGCTTGTAAGGCTGGCCTTTGGCTGTTATCTGGGAACTTGGATTTGGGGAGCATTTCCACTGTCCCTTACCACTGGCTTTCTTGGAATTATGAATTCACAGATCTGAGTCACCTAGATCTGACTCTAAGTGAAAATCTGATACTACCTTCTAAGGGTCATTTCAGTTAGAGTATGAACTATGCCAAATTGAAAGCCGCCATAGGCTCAATAAAGGAAACAAGAGACTTCCCTGGTGGTCCAGTGGCTAAGACTCTGGGCTCCCAATGCAGGGAGCCCTGGTTTGATCCCTGGTCAGGGAACTAGATCCTACATGTCACAACTAAGAGTTTACATACTGCAACTAAAGACCCGGCGTGCCACAACAAAGACTAAAGATTCCCCGTGCTACAACTAAGGCCTGACACAGTCAAATAAATAAAATTTTTTAATAAATAAAGGGAACATAGATTCTGTGATTGTGCAGGTTTAGGAAACCCTTTTGTGGGGCCCTAAACAGTGGAAACATGAATGCTGGCTGGACTATCTGGGCCACTTACAGATGCCCACAGGAAAGGGCTTATTTTCTGATAGGGCTATTTGCAACTGAGGTGCTGATTGCCTCTATATTTCTGATAGAGAGATATATACAGAGACTAGTTGCATTTCTAACTTATGAGTACTGTGGAAAGCTGCCAGGTTGGGGGAAGGCACATTACAGTGACTATGATCCCTCCACCCACTCCAGACAGATCAGACTCTGGATCCTCATGTGATATGTTGCATTGCTATTGACTTGCTGTATTCAGATTTCTAGTTTGGTTGCAATCTGCATCAATGAACTAATAGTGTGACTCTATTTCCCTCACCTTTTTCCTAGTAGATACACCTTATTAAGGCAATTTGGCTGTTAAATGCAACTATCCCCAGAAATAGACTGATCTCTATAAATCATTTTGAAAACCTTTGAAAATTCAGAATATCATCATGCCCAACTCCTTAACATGATATGAGTTTGTGGTTAAATTACATCAAAAATCTTTTCTGTGAAACTGCTTTTGTCTCTTGCACACAACCTTTCCAAACAAGAGCTCTGGGTTGGAGTACGGGATAACTAAAAAATAAAAAGTTATAGCCACTAAATGGGATACACTTGATTTTTTGACAATGAAGAAAACACATTCTGGAGAGGCACAGAGAGTGGGGAGGACATTAATCATCTTTGTTTTTCAGAACTGTTCCTGGAAGCTTCCCTCTCTTCTTGAAGGAAAACTCCCCATGCTGCCTACCAAGCTGCTCTGAACATATATAATTCAGCCGGACTGCTGAACCCTTAATCATACCTGACAGTGCTGACTATGAAGCAGCAGAGAATGGCTCCAGCTCCTGCACTTTCAATGCAGAACACTTCCAGATGCTGTCTACACACATGAGGTGGATAAACTGATATAGTGCACAAGCAAATCTGTTTGGAAATGACTGCCTTGAGAAGCCCCTTTGAAACCAAAAACTGAACTGAATTATTTGGACTGAACTGAGATCCCAGAGCAAGAGGTACCATGGTTGGAGGCCATCTTGGAGGCTGGTAACCGGTACTGCCTAGCTGATATATGTTCTGCTTGGGGTGCCCTAACGATGTAAACTCTGTCTCCAGAGGTAATACATGTACCCTCTGGAATTGTAATTTTGACCTGTGTACCTTGACACTGCCTCAGCCCTAAAAGGCATTGGGTCAGCTTCAACTTACTAGCCATAGTTGTGCTGTGCCTGACTTGAAGCCTTGGGCTAGGTAAAAAGATCATAACAAAAACTTAAGCAGGAAGATTCCTGGCTTTCTTAGGAAGGCCTTTATGGTTAGTGGGATTTCTTTAACTGGCCAAAGCTAGGACTCACAAAGGGCATGTGTATGTGTGTTAGTTGCTCAGTTGTGTCTGACTCTTTGGGACCCCATGGACTGTAATCCATCAGGCTCCTTTGTTCATGAAATTCTCCAGGAAAGAATACTAGAGTGGGTTGCCATTCCCTTCTCCAACGGATCTTCCCGATCCAGGGGTCAAATCCAGGTATCCTGCATTGCAGGCAGATTCTTTACCAACTGAGCCACCAGGGAAGCCCATGAAGGGCATAACTGAGGCCAATATTGCATGTGGTGAGAGAGTAAATTCCTAGGCAGGTTGATTTAAAAAAAAGTCCAGGGTCCCTGAGGAGAAGAAAAAGGGTCTGGGGCTCTTGAGAAGGAGAAAGGGGTCCAAGGCTCTCAAGGAGGAGAAAAGGACGAGGCAAAAAGGACAAACTTTGTCTACATTGCTTTGTCTTAGTCAATATAACAATGCTCAATATAACATGCTCAAGGACATGTTTCTCCTTAACAAGAAGTGAAGTGAAGTGAAAGTCACTCAGTCATGTCTGACTCTGCAACCACGTTGACTATACAGTCCACAGAATTCTCTAGGCCAGAATACTGGAGTGGGTAGCCATTCCCTTCTCTAGGGGATCTTCCCAACCCAGGGATCGAACCCAGGTCTCCCACATTGCAGGCAGATTCTTTACCAACTGAGCTATCAGGGAAGCCCCCCTTAACAAAAAACTTCTGACTAATCTTTTATCTAAAGATGTATGTTGTAGGAGTGGGTCTGGTGAGATCTTTCTATTGTTAATTCTAATCCTGTTAATCGTATATTGTGGGAGTGGGTCTGGTAAGACCCTTTATTGTAATAAGGTATATAACTCCCTTGCTAAAACTAACGAGGGGGGCACTCTCTGCCCCCCTTCTGATGTCTATGTCAGAAGCTTTCTCTGTCCCTTTTTCACATTAATAAAACTCTGCTACACAAAAGCTCTTGAGTGATCAAGCCTGGTCCCTGGTCCCAAAGCTAAATCTTTGGAGATCACAAATCCAACATCGTTCACCATAAGCTATCACTGGGGAGATCACGAATCTGACATAGTCACCATAAGCTATCAGTAGGTCTCATCCTGTTACATGGAGTCCCACTGATAATAATCTTGTCGTAAAGACACCTTGGCCAAGGGCCAAGGGGATGGACTGTGCAGGAAAGAGTTACCATAGCAGGCCTGAGACTGCTATCCTTAGAAAGGCCTGTTTGCAAGGCTGCCCTTTGGCAGCATCTGGGACTTGAATTTTGGGAGTGTCCCCAACATTTAATAACTGATAAAAGTGGTTTACTGTACCTAACTGTATACACAATATAGTTTATGCTAGGCTCATGTGTGTCCAGCACCCAGTAAAACCCATGGATTTCAGGTAAGCTTCCCTGGTAGACAACACTTCATACATGTTGTTTCAGTTTGATCTACAAGAATTAAGCACATTCTGTGTGAACCCAAGGGAAAATGACTCTTAGAAATTTCTACATACTTTCCTGCAGATTTTGTCTAATGTACCTTTTCCCTTTGCATTTTTTTTTACTATATAATTTTACATACTCATCCATGAGTATGACTATATGCTGAGTCTGATGAGTCTTTCTAGCAAATCACAGAACCTGGGGATGGCCTTAGAAACTTTCAGTGTCCAAAGTGCTCACCATTACACCATGGAACCTCTTGGTCTTAGAAACCTTCAATGTCAAACCCTTTCATTTGTTCCCTGACAGGCAGGGTAAGAAACACTAGAGTGGAAAACCTGAAATTTCCCTTTCCCTAAGCAAGACAGTAAATCTTAGTAACTCTACACCCTAATTTCAGAGATAGCACTACATTCTAAAACTTAGTTTGCAGAGGTGATAGTCTCCACCATATCCTCATTTACTTCACTTGTTCACCCCCTGCAAAAACTGGATGGATCATAGTGCATAGTCCACTGATGACAATGGACTGCAATTTACTTAACCAACTGGCATCTCCAATTATAACTGCCATACCAGTGGTTATCTTTACTGGAGTAGATCAGTATAGTCTTCAGCACTTGGGAGGTGGCTATTTTTCTTCTGAGTGCATTCATCTTAAACTCCATCACTGAATAAAATCAAAAGTAGGTCATCTTCTCACAACAGGGCAGCAGAATACATTCACTGTTTTGCCCTAGAGCTACGTTAACCCTTTCTTTTGTAACATACTCCACAAAAACCTCAACATAGAACATTCTGCAGAACATAATGTTAGACTGCCATACTGATGACATCGTGCTAACTGGGCCTAATGGGCAGCAAATGAAAAGGACTCTAGATGGCCTAGCAGGACACATGCATGTTAAAGAGTAAAGGATTAGCCCCATGAAGATTTATGGGCCTGCCCCATCAATAAGGATTCTAGCGGTCTGGGGCATGCCAGAAAATTCCCCCTGAGGTAAAATACAAATTATCTCTTGAATCTCTTGCCACTGAAAAAGAGGCACTGTCTTTAGGGACCTCTTTGGTTATTAGAGGCAGCATGTATCATTTTGGAACTCAAAATGCTATCAGGTTTGAGCAGGGTGGGAGTAAGAAAAAGACACATATCAGGTTGAAACTATAATACTAGCCAATCTGATGTGATACAGTCAATCTGATGTTGCATATGCCAATGCCAATAGTGCATAAGGATGCCAATAGTGAAATGCCGATAGTGCATCAGGATGCTGTGCAGAGCTTCCAGCAACCCACAGCAGGAGGATTATAGTATAAATCTTATAGTGCAGATCCATGCCTTCTATTCATATAATAGATAGCTTCTGTGTGTTTATAAATAAATGACGCCATGCTCCTGATCCCTAGTAGACACTGAGTGGCTGACTATGTGACACCAAATGATCATCATGCCATGAGAGCTGTTCATTATGGGCTAGATACCATCAGAGCCACTAAATCATAAGATTAGAGAGGTATAGGAGCTGAGCTTTGGCAAATGAATTTGCTGGTTGGCTCAGCACCTAGAAGGAATGCAATTATATTAGAGATAAGAAAACTGACTTACTGGACATATATAAAGTATGGAGTTCAGCAAGTAGAGAATGCATATTATTTTCTTCATAATTTACAAAAATTGACTATGTTGTATATAAAAAATTTTCAATAAGTAGCTAAAGATGAAATTTATATGAGCATATTATCTGACCACAAGGAAAATTAAGCTAGAAATCAATAACAGAAAGATGTTTAGAATATCCCAAGTGTTTGAAAATTTTAAAATTCAGTTTGAAATAACCTGTGGGTCAAAGTAAGCATCACACTAGAATTAGAAGCTATTTTGAACTGCATTATTTTGATATATCATAACAAAACATGATGATGCAATTAAGGAGTATTTAGGGAAAAGCCAAGAGCCTTGAATAAACATAATAGAAAAAAGAAAAGGTTAAAGATTAATGAATTAACTATCTTGAGAATGAGAAAAACAAAAGAAAATAAATCCCAAAGAAGACAAGAAAATAATTAAGAAGAAACTAATAAGATAGTAAACAAATATCTAAGAGAGAGAATCAAAATACCTAAAAGTTGATTCTTTGAAATAGTAATAAAATTGTCAAGCCTATGGCAATACACAAGAAAACAAGAGGGAAGGCACCAAAAGCCAATATCAGGGATTTAAACAGGAATAGCAACTCAAATTTTGTAGACACAAATAACAAAAAGGTCATAAAGAAATATGCACAAAGATATGCCAACAAGCTAAAATTTTAGTTGGAATAAACAAATTCCTAGAAATAATAGATTAACCAAGCTGATTCATTAAGATTAGAAAAAACAGAAGAGTAAGATAATTCTTTAGGTTTAAATTCAGGACCAGTTGACTGTACTACCAAAAATTCAAGGAAGAAATAACTCCAATCTTAAACAAACACTACCATAGAAAAGAAAAAAAAAAGGGAGAACATTCCTTTAAAATGTTTAGCATAACCCTGAGACCAGGAAAGGAAAATTAAAAGCCAATATCACTCATTGACATAAAGTAAAAGAGAAAAAAATCCCACGAAAAAATTTTACAGACACAGAAGAAGGATTTGATAAAATTCTGCTTATAATGGGGGGAGGGGGAGAATCTCAAACTAGAAATAGAAGAAGCCTTCCTTAATCTTTAAATGATATGAAAACATTTACAGCAAAACACATTAATTGTGAAATGTTAAAAGCTTTCTTCTGAGATCAGAAGTAAGACACAAATGTCCACTGTTACATCTATTTGATACTGTACAGAGGTTTGGTGAGCATAAGGCAAAGAAATACAAGTTACGAAGAATGCAGAGGAAGAAGAAAAGTTGTTATCATTTGTAGATGATATTAAGGAATACAAAGAAAATCCAAAAGTTCCTACAGATAAAATATTATCATTAAAAGGAGTTTATTAAGATTGCTGAATTTGAAAAATCAATAACATCAATTTGTTTTATAAAATATGAAATAGAAATTGACATTTAAATAAAAATAGAATTTATAACCAAAAAAAAAAAAAATCGAGTAGCTAGGAATAAGCCTAACAAAGTATAAGACTTCTATGGAATAATCATATGACTTTGTGAAGAGACACTAAGATGACTTATATAAATGGAGAAATATTGGGTTGGCCATAAAGTATGTTCTGGTTTTCCCAGAAGATGCACCAGAAAAATCCGAACAAATTTTTTGGCCAACCCAATATACAGTGTTCCTAAATTGGAAGATTCAGTGTTTTAAATTGAGACGTAATTCAGACTTAAATTGAAGAAAGTAGGGAAAACCATGAGTCATTCATTCAGGTATTATCTAAATCAAATCCCTTACGAATATACAGTGGAAGTGAGAAATAGATTTAAGGGACTAGATCTGATAGAGTGCCTGATGAATTATGGATGGAGAGGAGGTTCGTGACGTTGTACAGGAGACGGGGATCAAGACCATCCCCAAGAAAAAGAAATGCAAAAAAGCAAAATAGCTGCCTGAGGAAGCCTTACAAATAGCTATGAAAAGAAGAGAAGCAAAAAGGAAAGATATACCCATTTGAATGCAGAGTTCCAAAGAATAGCAAGGAGAGATAAGAAAGCCTTCCTCAGTGATCAGTGCAAAGAAATAGAGAAAAACAATAGAATAGGGAAGCCTAGAGATCTCTTCAAGAAAATTAGAGATACCAAGGGAACATTTCATGCAAAGATGGGCTCAATAAAGGGCAGAAATGGTAGGGACCTAACAGAAGCAGAAGATATTAAGAAGAGGTGGTAAGAATACACAGAAGAACTGTACAAAAAAGATCTTCATGACCCAGATAATCACGATAGTGTCATCACTCACCTAGAGCCAGACATCCTGGAATGTGAAGTCAAGTGGGCCTTAGGAAGCATCACTACGAACAAAGCTAGTGGAGGTGATGGAATTCCAGTTGAGCTTTTTCAAATCCTGAAAGATGATGCTGTGAAAGTGCTGCACTCAATATGCCAGCAAATTTGGAAAACTCAGCAGTGGCCATAGGACTGGAAAAGGTCAGTTTTCATTCCAATCCCAAAGAAAGGCAATGCCAAAGAATGCTCAAACTACCGCACAATTGCACTCATCTCACACGCTAGTAAAGTAAGGTTCAAAATTCTCCAAGCCAGGCTTCAGCAATATGTGAACCATGGACTTCCAGATGTTCAAGCTGGTTTTAGAAAAGGCAGAGGAAACAGAGATCAAATTGCCAACATCCGCTGGATCATCAAAAAAAGCAAGAGAGTTCCAGAAAAACATCTATTTCTGCTTTATTGACTATGCCAAAGCCTTTGACTGTGTGGATCACAATAAACTGTGGAAAATTCTGAAAGAAATGGGAACACCAGACCACCTGACCTGCCTCTTGAGAAATCTGTATGCAGGTCAGGAAGCAACAGTTAGAACTGGACATGGAACAACAGACTGGTTCCAAACAGGAAAAGGAGTATGTCAAGGCTGCATATTGTCACCCTGCTTATTTAACTTATATGCAGAGTACATCATGAGAAACACTGGGCTGGAGGAAGCACAAGCTGGAATCAAGATTGCCGGGAGAAATATCAATAACCTCAGATATGCAGATGACACCACCCCTATGGCAGAAAGTGAAGAAGAACTAAAGAGCCTCTTGATGAAAGTGAAAGAGGAGAGTGAAAAAGTTGGCTTAAAGCTCAACATTCAGAAAACTAAGATCATGGAATCCGGTCCCTTCACTTCATGGCAAATAGATGGGGAAACAGTGGAAACAGTGGCTGACTTTATTTTGGGGGGCTCCAAAATCACTGCAGATGGTGATTGAAGCCATGAAATTAAAAGACACTTACTCCTTGGAAGGAAAGTTATGACCAACCTAGACAACATATTAAAAAGGAGAGACGTTACTTTGCCAATAAAGGTCCGTCTAGACAAGGCTACAGTTTTTCCAGTAGTCATGTATGGATATGAGAGTTGGACTATAAAGAAAGCTGAGTGCTGAAGAATTGATGATTTTGAACTATGGTGTTGGAGAAGACTCTTGAGAGTCCCTTGGACTGCAAGGAGATCCAACCAGTCCATCCTAAAGATCTCAGTCCTGAGTGTTCATTGGAAGGACTGATGTTGAAGCTGAAACTCCAATACTTTGGTCACCCGATGTGAAGAACTGACTCATTGGAAAAGACCCTGATGCTGGGCAAAGAGTCGGACACGACTGAGTGACTCAACTGAACTGAACTGAACGTCTTAAAGTTATTAATTCTCTTCTCTCCCAGGACATTACTGTAAACATTGCAACATTACTTTAAAATTCATATGAAAGAATAAGATAAGAGCTAGGAAACTTCTTAAGAAAAACAGTAGGATAAAAAATTTGACTTCCTTATTCTTGACTTGTTATAAAGCTGTCTTAATCAAGATAGTCTGCTATTGGTGCACAGGCAGAAATTTTGACAAGTGTAATAGATTAGGGAGCTCAAAAACAGACTTAAATATATATATGCAACGTTTGAATATTACAGAGATGGCAACCCAGAATGTCTTAGTCTACTCAGTCACTAAATACCATAGACTGATGGCTTAAACAACAGGTATCTATTTCTCATCATTCTGGAGGCTGGTAAGTCAAAGATCAAGGTGCTATCAGTTGGTTTCTTGATGATGGCCTTCTTTCTGGCTTGCAAGCTACAGCCTTCTCTCTTTATGTACATAGGGTAGAAAGAAGCAGCTCTGGTGTTTCTTCCTCTTCTTATAAAGGCACTAATCCCCTGCTTCCCTAATGGTACTGTGGATAAGAATCTGCCTGCCAGTGCAAGGGACAGGGGTTCCATCCCTGGTCAGGGAAGATGCCACATACCTCAGATCAACTAAGCCCATGTGCCACAACTACTGAGCCTCCACTCTAGAGCCCTGGAGTCACAACTATTGAGTCCACTGCAACTACTGAAGCCCACAAGCCTAGAGCCTGTGCTCTACAATATGAGAAGCCACCGCAATGAGAAGCAAGAGCACCAAAATAAAGAACAGCAGTTAGAGAAAGCAGCAATGAAGACCCATAGAAACCATAAATAAATGAACAAACAAAACATGAGGTAGCTCTAAATTACTTGTAAAGACATCCACAGTAAAAAAAAAAAAAAAAGAATCAAAAAAGCACTAATCACATCATGGACTCCACCCTCATGACTTTACATAAATCTAATTATTGCCCAAAGACCTCATCTCCTAACACCATCACAGTGGGGGCTAGGGCTCAATATATGAACTGGGCAGGTGGGGCACAAACATTCAGTCTATAATACAGATCTATGGGAAAGATGAAATGTTCAATTAAAAGTGATTATCCATACAAAGATTAAATTGAGTCTTAATTTAAAAATCAACTTCAAATGGATCTAAGACTCAAATGCCAAAACAAAGACAAAACCCAAAACAACTTTCAAGCTCTTGGTGGAAAATACATGTATTTAGACCTTGGAGTAGAAATAATTTCTTTAAAAAGACACTGACAATAGAATAAAAGATTTGTTGTTGTTCAATTGCTAAGTCGTGTCCAACTTTGTGAACCATGGACTGTAGCATGCTAGGCTCCTCTATCTTCCACTATCTCCTGGAGTTTACTCAAATTCATGCTCATTTAGTCAGTGGTGCTATCTAACCATTTCTACTTGTAATAAAATCAAGAAATTTTATTCATCAATAGACATCTTTAAAGGTGTGAAAAGGTATAAACCAGTAGAGGATAATCACCATATACACACTGACAATTAATATCAAGAATATATCAATATAAAGAAATCTACAAACCAACATAAATAAAAATGACAACAGAAAAACGGTAAAAGACATGAACAGACATTTCACAGAAGAAACATATAACTGTCAGACACAGAAAGAGATGTTCTTTCACTGTAATCAGAAAAATACAGCTCATAACCAAGATAAGGTAGATTTATTTTTTTCTTTTACTCACAGTTGTTTGACAAAAATTTAAAAGCGTAACAATGCCAAATGTTGGAAAGCATGTGGATGTAAGAGATTCAGGCCTATATATTGCAAGTGCATGTAAAAACCAATACAACTACTTTGAGTTGAGTATTATCTATTAAATGTAACAATTACTCCCAGATAAATACTTGTTCCTGGGCAACAGGAGCAAAACTCAGAAGGCAATCTGTATGTCTATCAGCTGAATAAATAAATCATGGCATATTCACAAAATGAAATGTTTCACAGTAGTCTAAATAAATGAATTACAGTAACACAAGATTATTGGATTTTAACAATAAATATTAAGAGAAAAACGGTACCAAAATATCACATACAGCATTTTACCCTTACTATAAAACAAGTTATTTTTTAAAAACCCTTATTTAAAACAACTGGAAAACTATATTTGTGGGAGTAACATAATACCAAAAAAAAAAAAATCAAAGGAATGAAGAATGATGCACCTAAAATTCAGGATGATAATCATCTTCATTTGGTGAGGACCAGGTAGGTCCTCTCGGTAGGAAGGGCTATTTGTATGATTAGATGCATAAAACTACCAAGGTCCTGGCATTTAGTGGGGAGGTGCTGTGTTCACAAATTCTTAGTATTATTTTGATAGATAATCACATATATGGATATACAGCTAAATGATATTGGACAGGTAAGTAAATAAACAATGCCCTTCAGGTATGGACTACTGATGACAGTTTATCATAATCCAATTTTGTGAATTTGAGGTCCAACTGGATAAAAATAGAAAAAAAATAGCACATGTGATAGAATATAAAGCACATACAATCACCACCTAAGTTTTCGTGCCAAAAATGTTTAAGCCCAACCAAGCCTTTAGACCAACCTCTCAAGGAGACACAATCTTGAAACCCAAGGGCCTTCCTGCCTAGCTCTTCGCAGTAACAGAACAGAATCAATCTAGGGGGAAAACACTTGGAAATAGTGCAAGGCTCTGATCGACACGGATCAGCTTTGACTCCAGATGGCAAAAAGAAGTGGAAAGGCAAGCATAAAAACAGAATAAGAGAATAGAAAAATAAAGAGCAGTGTGTATTAAAATCCTTGAGCCATTACAAAAGACAGTAATGGCATCGCGGCAGCCTCCAAACTCAAAACCGAAGACAAACCATGCTTCAGGGCCTCTCCATGACCAAGTGGGCACCTGAGTCTGAGAAGATTCCCATGTCTGGGTGCTAAAGACACAGAGAAGGCTTTTTGTGGGCAACACCTCCAAAAACCTAAATCAGAGCCCAGAGCACAGGTTGAAGAGTCCGCCATTAACCGAAAGGCAAAAAGAACTCTTCGTTCCAAATGCACAAAAAAAATTTGTAAATCAAAGATCAAAGAAGTCAAATCGAAGGATGCTTCAATTAAAGTCTGCTGAGAGTCCAGGTTGCTGGGGAGGGCCCAGTGAAACTACTTTAGGCTGGAATAGAAACTAACTATATAGACAATTATCTGGCTTCCCTGTAACTGAAATAACACTCTTTCTGAGGACAATTTTTTCCCCCACGGAATGTGCATAATTATTAACAGACATCAATTTTCTACAAAACTACTTACCTAACTGTGAAACTTTTTGTCTCAAGGTTCAGACTAAAGCCAGTAATACCAAATTTTCTGAAGGGGTTTTGAAAAAAGCCTTTATTACCTGTTGCCATAAACAGAGCATCAGAATAGATGACCTCAATCAACCTTGAAGAAATAGGGACACAAAGGGCCTAAGTCTGCCTTTTAAACATTATTTACATCATTCACAAGGAGCATGTATTTAAAAGTGCTGGCATTAGGACGGAGCTGAAAACACAGTGGAACATGGAGCTCAAAAGGTAGATCGCCGACATGAATAAGTTTCACATTGAAATAATTTACTTTCTAAAAGGACTCTCAGAGAAGCTTTCTGGGCCATGACACATGAAGCTGGAGAGAGCAGAGAGACCAGAGTCACAGACTTTGAAAATAGGGATTTCAGAGTTCAGAGGGTACTTGAGTTGGAAATGCAAGCTCTGAACAGAGGGTACTTTCTGACTTGAGCAAAAAAAACCTGTGACTTCCTGATAATAATTACCACTCCTTCTTAGAGATCTGGGCCAGAAGAAAAAGAACCTACTTTGCCGGGAGCCAACACACGAGACCCTACCCCTAAAAAGGCCATAAGGGAGAAAACCTGACGGGCAAGGCGGATCAGGTTTTCAGAGGTTTTCGAAAAGGCCAGCTCACGAGATCCCACCCACGACAAGGTCAGGAGGAGAAAGCCTGACAGGCAAGGCAGATCAGGTTTTCAGGGATTTCGAAAAGCTGCCCCCAGCTCTCACCTTAAAGATGATATCTGCCTTTCTGATGCCTGCCTCAATGGACTACTCCCTAATTTCTCTGACACAGGCAGGAAGGCCTTCCCCATCTCTTCCCAAATAAGAATCAATTTAGAACTTTAATCAATAAGTTTCCCAGGTGGTGGTATTTTATGAGATTATCCAGGGTGAAAGGAGGGTTTTAATTTAAACTCCTTTGCTGGTAGTTTGTTAGCCAAATGCATTTATGCGCTTGGTACTAATATGCATGATTGCTTATAATATCCTAATCATAAAATAGCATAAAGAACCTGATTATATAAAAGCCCTAATAGACATAGAGCATTTTTGAGGGGTGAAGGAGTCCTATTAGAAAACATAAGAAAAATTATTCTATAGGTGGTTATTGGGTTGTGATTTGCTTGCTGCGTTTATGCTTGCTGTATTTTTGCCTTTAATGTGCTAAGGTTGTGTTATAAAAACCATTGTTAATATAGTTAAAGATCTAGAGAAATAAGAACTTAGCCCTAGTGTGGTAACAATGAGATGGTTGTTAATTGTCAGTCAGGAGTGCTAGGCAGAAGCTGCCTCACCAAAGTCCCAGAGTCCCAGAAGTTTACAGGGTAAACTTCTTAGATAAACGCAACTGACAACCTTTGCAGAAAGATTAATTTTTGTATTAACAAGAATATAATTCTACTCTGTACTATTTCCCTATGACACTGTTACCTTTCGGTTAAGGTCATCATAGAAACAGAAAATAGGTTTACATTCACCTGACCTGCAAAAATGTTAATAGGCCCCAAGGCCAGAAGATAATGTACAAGACCCTCATAAACAAAGAAGTAGGCAGAAAACACCCTGGTTTCATGAAAGACAAGCTGACGTAATGTTAAACTATCTTCCCCTTAGAAATGTACTAACTTAGGGTATAAAACCTATGGTAAAAAATAAAGCATTGCCAGACTCTTCCAGACTCTCTGCACCCCCGTCTGGTCATTTCTCTCTCTCTCTTTCTCTCTCTCTCTCTCTCCCTCGCAGACTTGGCCCTATCAAGGCTAGTCTCACGTGTCTTCTCTCTCTCTCGCTGACGCCGTTCATCCTGAGGGTACCCCCTGGATCCTGCCAAGGCTGGACCCCAGCACTACGTTTCTTCCAAATTGAACAACTTGGGGACGTTTTCTTGTTTAATTCAAGAAAATGCTGAGGTTTGATCCACGTGGATTACAGGGAACTGAACTCCATGGCCAGATATGATCCTTCTGATACCTAACTGCTATAGCTTGGTATTTGGTATCCCATGAAAGTTGGAACAGAGAATGAATTTCTAGATAGAGTATCACTGTAGCATTGCAAGATGCAGACCATCTGGCCCTGACAGTAGACCAAAGGGTATAATAAATATATCAAAGGGATAAGATATTTCAAAGTTGAGGAGTACCAGCTAATTCCCTGGCCCATGCCCAGTGGTTAGGACTCAGCATTTTCACTGCTGTGGCTCAGGTTCAATCCCTGGTAGGGAACTAAGAGCCCACAAGCCAGAAAATATGGCTAAAAAAAAAATTTGAGGGATACCAGAGAAAACTCTAATTTGAAATTATATATATGCACCCCAGTATTCATAGCAACACTATTTACAATAGCCAAGACATGAAAACAATCTAAATGCCCATTAAAAAAAAATGAAATAATGCCTTTCGCAGCAACATGGAGAGGTTTAGAGTTTATCACATTTAGTGAAGTAAGTCAGACAGAGAAAGACAAATATCACATGATATCATTTATTTGTGGAATCTAAAAACATGATACAAGTGAACTTATTTACAAAACAAAGAGATTCACACAGACTTATGGCTATCAGAAAGCAATGGCAGAGGGATAAATTAGAAGTTTCGGATTAACATATACACATTACTATATATAAAACTGGTAAACAACAAGGACCTACTGCATAGCACAGAAGACTATACTCAGTACTTGAAATAACCTATAAAAGAAAAGAATCTGAAAAAGTACATATATGTACACACACATATATGTATAACTAAATCACTTTGCCATACACTTGAAACTAACACAACATTGTAAGTTAACTATATTTCAATGAAAAAAATTTTTTAAGTTGAGGGATAAATTTATATCTTGTGAAAGCAACATTTAAAATAAGGCTAGGCATCAGACATATGGATTTGACCAACTTAAATCTTAGAAATAAACACCATCTCGGGGCTTTCCTGGTGGCACAGTGGATAAGAATCCACCTGTCAAGGCAGGGGCCACAGGTTTCGATCCCTGGTCTGGAAAGATTCCACATGCCAAGGAGCAACTGCACCACATGCCCCACATGCACCACAACTACTGAAGCTCTCTAGAGCGCTCGAGCTGCAACTACTGAAGCCTGAATGCTGTAAGGCCAGTATTCATAACTAATAAGCTCCTGTGCCACAACTAGTGAAGCCCGTGTGCCTAGAGCCTGTGCTCTGCAACAAGAGAAGCCACTGCACTGAGAAGCCCACACACCACAGTTAGAGAGTAGCGCCTGTTCTTCGAAACTAGAGAAAGCTGAGTATAGCAATGAAGACCCAGTGCAGCCAAAATAAGTAAATAAATTAATCAGTGTGTACCTGTAAAAAAAATATACCATTTTACCTCAAATAATAGTAATGAATAAATAGTAATCTGTGAGGTAATAGACATTACTAATACTCAATATGTCAGGACATTTGGAAAACTCAGCAGTGGCCATAGGACTGGAAAAGGTCAGTTTTCATTCCAATCCCAAAGAAAGGCAATGCCAAAGAATGCTCAAACTACCACACAATTGCACTCATCTCACACACTGGTAAAGTAAGGCTCAAAATTCTCAAGCCAGGCTTCAGCAATATGTGAACCATGGACTTCCAGATGTTCAAGCTGGTTTTAGAAAAGGCAGAGGAAACAGAGATCAAATTGCCAACATCCGCTGGATCATCAAAAAAAGCAAGAGAGTTCCAGAAAAACATCTATTTCTGCTTTATTGACTATGCCAAAGCCTTTGACTGTGTGGATCACAATACACTGTGGAAAATTCTGAAAGAAATGGGAATACCAGACCACCTGACCTGCCTCTTGAGAAATCTGTATGCAGGTCAGGAAGCAACAGTTAGAACTGGACATGGAACAACAGACTGGTTCCAAACAGGAAAAGGAGTATGTCAAGGCTGCATATTGTCACCCTGCTTATTTAACTTATATGCAGAGTACATCATGAGAAACACTGGGCTGGAGGAAGCACAAGCTGGAATCAAGATTGCCGGGAGAAATATCAATAACCTCAGATATGCAGATGACACCACCCCTATGGCAGAAAGTGAAGAAGAACTAAAGAGCCTCTTGATGAAAGTGAAAGAGGAGAGTGAAAAAGTTGGCTTAAAGCTCAACATTCAGAAAACTAAGATCATGGAATCCGGTCCCTTCACTTCATGGCAAATAGATGGGGAAACAGTGGAAACAGTGGCTGACTTTATTTTGGGGGGCTCCAATCACTGCAGATGGTGATTGAAGCCATGAAATTAAAAGACACTTACTCCTTGGAAGGAAATTATGACCAACCTAGACAGCATATTAAAAAGCAGAGACATCACTTTGTCAACAAAGGTCCATCTAGTCAAGGCTATGGTTTTTCTAGTGGTCATGTATGGATGTGAGAGTTGGACTATAAAGAAAGCTGAGCCAAAGAATTGATGCTTTTGAACTGTGGTGTTGGAGAAGAGTCTTGAGAGTCCCTTGGACTGCAAGGAGATCCAACCAGTCCATCCTAAGGGAGATCAGTCCTGGGTGTTCATTGGAAGGACTGATGCTGAAGCTGAAACTCCAATACTTTGGCCACCTGATGCGAAGAGCTGACTCATTTGAAAAGACCCTGATGCTGGGCAAGATTGAGGGCAGGAGGAGAAGGGGATGACAGAAGATGAGATGGTTGGATGGCATCACCGACTCGGTGGACATGGGTTTGGGTGGACTCTGGGAGTTGATGATGGACAGGGAGGCGTGCTGAGGTTCAGGTTCATGGGGTTGCAAAGAGTCAGACAGGACTGAGCGATTGAACTAAACTGAATAGACATTAGTAATAGACATTACTAATAATTACATAATAATGTCATTATGACACTATTAACCTTATTGTCATAATCATTTCACAATAAACATGTATATCAAAGCATTGCATTGTATACCTTAAACAAGCACAATGTTATCTGTCATTTATACCTCAATAAAGCTGGGGTTCTGAGAAAAGAAAGAAATACCATGGAAGTAATTTAAATGACAGAAACCACAATATAAAAACAAAAACACAATTAAAGAAAAGATTTTACACACACACACATCACTGATTTTACACACACACACATATAATTTGGATGCTAATCTTTTGTTCTAAACTGTATTCTAGAAAATCACTCTTTTGACTGTAAAACATCTAGACCATCATCAGATCCTTTTTTTTTTCCATCAAATCCTTAAGAACAGAAACCAGACCATTAATATCTGAATCCCCAGAGCTCAAACAGTATACTGTAAATGGTGTAAATTCAATAAATACTTCAATTTAGGTAAATAATTTAATGACCAAACACTCAAATTTCTTTAAGCACAATATTTCAAGTTACTATATTTTTCTCTGAGAACAAGTCTGAAGTGCTACAAATTGTACCTCAATATTGAACCATGAATTAAGCAAAGAGTAGAAAACAATTCTGACTTAGGTTTCAATTCCTTACTCCCAAGCACTCTTGCTTGTCTCAAATGATTTCTATTGAAGATCTTTAGTTAAACCTTTAATGGACAACATGTGAAAAGGTCCACTGACAACAGAGCTAATCGAGACCAGCCCACGGATGCTGCGCAGGGGCCTGGAGCCTCTGAAAGGTCCACTTCCTGCAGAAGTCATTCCTGTTCTCTTTCCTGCTTTAATGAAGACTTGCTTGAATAAAGCCTCGCTAAGTGGCTACTGACCACTTATGTATGTAACATATAACTTAAATGTATAAATAACTCAGAAATAGAAAAATGGTTTTCTTTTAAAGAAAAAGCAAATGAAAGACCAGCCATCACTCTGGGGCCCACCAGACATGACACTGAGCATCCCTTCCCCAGATGTCTGCCACAGCCCGTTTGTCAACATCCATCACCCTGACCCTTTTGCCTATGGCAATATGGCTAGTTACCATGGAAACTTGATAGACAGCAAAAAGCTGAAGGAAACTGGGGATTCCACACCAGATGTACATTTCACCAGCAGTGATTTACACACATGCTATGGAAGATCATTAACATGGGAACCTGCCAGTTTTCAGCTTTACAAACTGCTTAAAAACATTTCTTATGGAGAGTGACTCTGCTGGTCTTGAATCAGCAAGGAAATGTGAGGCTTACTTTAGTAAGAATGACCCTCTTACACCATAGGGCCAAAGAACAGATGCACAAGCGTGCAGGGGTCAGATGAACTATGTCATTTTGATTTTTGTTAGTGCCTATGTACTTGCATATGGTATAGTTTAATAAAGTTGCTTTTAATGTTTCATTGTTTTGTAAGGTCTTATGTATAAATCACCAGTAAAATTCACAGATGACCAGTACAAAATTTAGAAGGTTCCAACACTGTAAAAAAAAAAAAAATGACTAGGAGTTATGGATCCTCAGGTAAGCTTCAGAATGGGTCAGCTCTAACATTAATCACTGTGGACTGCAAACACTTAAGTTTTGTCTAGTTCTGTTCGAGAGGAGAGGACTTCATTCATCCACTGGTAATATCACTTGATCACCATCAGGGAACAAAAAGTTCTCATGGCTTTTGCACTTGCTTTTCCCTGGAAAGGTTTCTCACTGGTGGAGGCAGAGAGGACAATGAATGATCCAAGGAGGATCCTCTGTCCATGGAATACTCCAGGCAAGAATACTGGAGTGGGTAGCTACTCTCTTCTCCAGGGGATCTTCTCTACCCAGGGATCGAACGTGGGTTTCCTGCATTGCAGGCAGATTCTTTACCATTAGCCACCAGGGAAGCCCCCCCAAGGGGGATCAATAACCCCTAAATGGGCCAACAGTACATCCTGGAATCCTTCCCAGCCCAGGACCCTGAGACTGGAGGCTAAGAACTGTTGTCAGCTACATGGGTCTTCATCAAAGCAAAGACGCACAGCTCCATTCTTCACCACTATTTCAGTCTAAAGTGGAGCAGAGGGGAAGCTCTTTGGAAGAGAAGAGGAAGGAAATTTGATACAGAGGCCAGGCTACTTCCCAGAGGCCTAACTAAGCCACACCTAAGAGTGTGGAATATGATCCCACTTTGAAAATGAGTAGCGTTATTTTCAGAGGAGAGCAATCTTGGGGAAATCTGGGATGCCTACCCTAAACTTTAACAAATGTGGAAGCCACATCAGTATGCAAGTATATTCTCCTCTTAAAAATCTAGATGAGGAAAAAAGATAAAATCTTGCCATCTGCATCAACATGGATGGACCTTGAAGGTATTAAGTGAAATAAGTCAGACAGAGAAAGACAAATACCATATGACTTCATTCATATGTGGAATATGAAAAACTAATAAACAAACAAAATCCATAATAAATGAACAACCCAAAACCAAACCAAACAAACATAATTACAGAGAACAGAGTAGTGGTTATGGGGGGGTGGGAGGGTGAAGGAGAAAGACAAACTGAATAAAGGGAATCAATTATATGGTAATGAAAGAAAAAATAAATTTTTGGTAGTGAGCATGTTGTAGGGTGCATAGAAATAGAAATATAATGCTATAAATCAGTTACCTCAGTAAAAAATAAAAAAAATAAATCATTGTAGATGCAAAAAAATTATAGATGGATATTTTGTTTTTCAAGCACCACACAAAAACTTTTTAAAAACTTTAATTGACTAGAACAGTGCACCTGTTAAGCAGAGTTTTCCAGAGACCCTACATCTTGAGTGGATTAAACAATCCTTTATAAGCACCTTCAGAAACATGCTTAACTCGGTTTTTTCGTGTGACATAATATTAAACACAGGAACCAAGCTCTATTTAATTCACACAACACATAACCAACCAAACTGCACGTACATATGCAGATTTATGCAAAAACTCAACTATAATTCTTTTTCCCCCAACTATATTTAGCTTTTCAGATTAGGTACCTAGGGCCGCCCACTCACTCTGTGTATCTCACCAAATATAAGAGCAGCAACTTTTCTATTTGAATACAATTATGGACTGAAACTATATGATATAAAATGAAGTTTCTTCCATAAAGTTTAAGAGTATAAGAAAGGAAGACAAAAACAAAGCTCCCAAGAAGTCAAAAATAATACCACATTGGTCTAGAACTTCATGAAACTGAGTTACAGTCCCCAAAGGCTTGTACTTGGATTCAGACTCACCAAGATACTTCAGTATGCTTCAAACTGGCTCATCATCATTTTCCTGCTGTATTCATAAGCCAAAAATAGTGCTGCATTGGCAGGAAACGCTCGAATCAGAGTAGCTTTCAGACCAGAATATAAAGCTGCTATTCCTTCGGTTCTCACAACACTTAAAAGAGTTCTGATGAATCCTGTCTGTTTTCCAAACATGGAAAGAACCTGAATTCTGGATTTAATACAATCCACGGGGTATATGACAAACCAAAGGCAAATGCCAGCAATTCCACCACTTAACATCAAGGGGACAGGGCCTAGTTCATCTTTTGACCCCCCCGAGGCGAAAAACGATCGACTCAGTTCATAGCCACCGAAGAAGAAGAAATAGCCTGGTACTACTTGAAACAGAGTACTCGTGAGTCCGTGGTAGAAGCCCCAGGGGCCATCCTTTCTAAGGATACTCTTCACTATGGACCAAACTGTATCATGGCTTTTTGCTATCCTCCCTGACGCCTCCAGTTCGTGCATGGTCTGCAGTCGGCACTTCACGAGCTCCGTGGGGCACAGGGCCAGCGCGGCAAACGCTGAGGCGATGGAACCCGCGGCCGCAGTCTGCAGATCATTCAGCTTCGCCTGCTTGTCCAGTCCAGCCACTTTCCTAACGAACTGTTGGCAGAAGCCGTAGCACATGAAGAGGACCGAGTTCTCGGCGACGTAGGCCATCAGCGCGGGGCCGGTCCCCTTGTAGAAGCCCCGCAAGCCCACCTGGGAGTAGGTCTTCAGGGCACAGTCGGTGAGGCCCCTGTACAGGCCGGGGAATGTCTGCATCTTCACCTTCATAGTGTCGAAGGGCTGACCAGTCAGGACGCACGCTGTGCCCCCCAGGGCCCCCGCGGTGAGGTCGATGGCAGCCTGGATAGCAGGACTGGACTTCATGTTCGCCCACCCGCCGGTCTCCGCGGAAGGCCACTCTCTGGAGTTTAAGACGGAAGTCCTGTATCCCACCCCCTACTCTTGGCTGTCTCTCCCCGGCGGGAGTAGCCGCTTAACCCCAGATTAGGCCTCGGGCCGCCCTCCCCGCGCACGGTGACCCAGCGCTAACCCCCGGCGGTGGCCCAGCGCGCGCCTCTCCTCGCGCCGGGTGACCGCCGCTTCCAGACCCCCGACGCGGCCCGACGCGGCGGTCGGTTAGCTCCACTCAGCCAGGCCGTCCCAGCGCCCGCGGGCTCGAGGATGGACTAGATAAACACTTCAAATGAATCACAGTACAGCAGTTGAAAGCTATTCGATAAATTCCTGAGATTAGGGGCAGAAACTCTAGGCGCTGCGGCAGCGAAGGAAGAAAAGCCTTCCTAGTCGGCTAGACCCCCTCCCTACCCACCCTGGCATTTTCTACTCGGCCAAACAAAATGGGAGGTGCTCCCAGTTGATCGCGCCCGGAGTCAAAGGGTCAATCTTCAGAGACAAAGGTTTATAAGAGAAAACAAACACGGGTTGGGGGGCGGGGGTTTTACCTGACGGATCAGAAAACCCTCAGTCGCCTCGGGAGAGGAACGGCGGCTCCGCAAAGGTGGCGACAGCCGCGCCTCTCTCCAGGTGTGGCGCTTCGCTCGCCGGGGGACGGGAAGGGAGGCCTGAGGCGGACAGAAGCCTTATTTCGTGGCAACATCGCCGAGGCTCTGGGCCTGGATCCCTGCGAGCTAGTGGACGCAGAGCCCTTATTATTTCTTGACGTTGGATACGGCCTTGTACAATCGGCTTGGAAAAGAGATATTTATATATAGCTAAGAAAGTTGATAGAAAAGAGCTGTGTGGTTCTGGTGCTTCCGGGCTCTCGCTGAGGAGCCATGCAGTTTTGTGCAACAGAAGTTCTCGGTGTAATTGACCACAGACCTAGGAGGCAAGATGTGGTTTGGGCCATCAGTGAGGGTACCGCTGCCAGGACACTTTTTCCTCCCAGATGCTTATAATCCCAGCGTTGGAACCAATGCTCTTAAAGTTTACGTTCTAAGCCCTTGGTGGTATTTTACTTTGGGGCTTAAAAACAAAATGGGGAGAGGGCAGAAAGTGTGCTTAAATGATTCACTTTGAAAGCTTTCTTTGATCCTTTAGCTATCAGCTAATATTTTAAAGTGAGGCATCTAAAAGCAGATGGTGCATGGATAGTGTTTGTCATCAGATAGACTTCATTGCTGTAGAAAATAGTGACCTGGTCTTTCCTTTTAGAGTGCCCAAGTGTACCTGATTTCTTTTCCCCGGTACCACATGATTTCTTCAGAAAATAATCTTCCAGTCTTCCAATATGTCTGTCTGTCCGTGCTTGGGGATGGGGGATGGGGCAGTGTACGCCTTGAGTACTGATGTAGAGACCAAATGGGAGAAGGAGGATGACATTCTGCAATCAGGAAAGACTTTCACACAATTCCCTTGTTTAAATGCTGTAGAACCCAGCCTTCATCTGGGCCTTCTTTAGTTCAGTTTACCCATAAAATAAACTTTCCTTCTGTGGGATGGGTAAGGAAGTCATCTGGCTTCCTCGAGTGAGATAGGGTTCCTGGACGTCCAACCACTCTGAACACAGACTTTTATTATTTGGCTGCATTGCCAGGCCTGTGGGATCTTAGTTCCCCCATCAGGGATCTAATCTGTGCCCTCCGCAGTGGAAGCTGGAATCCTAACCACTGGGACCTCCAGGGAAGTCCCTGAACTTGGACTTGCACACCTTCCCTTTTCCTTGGAAACTGCCTGCACAAACGGCCAGCCTCACAGTGTCTATGTCAAGTGGGTTTGTTTCTCCTTGGTATACCTCCTTATAGACATTTAGCATGAAACTTTCTGCCACCTCTGAATTAATCATTTCTTCACCTGCTTTGGCCTTATCAAAACAGATTGACATCACTGTCATTGACATCTCATCCCCTGCTGTCTCACCCACTATTCTTTCCCTTAGGGGCTACTATATCAGCAGGCTTTCTGGGAGAGAAAAGAGATTCACAAGAACAATGTGCCATTTTAAACTAGAAAATTTTTTAATCCTATCATATTTGTTTTTAAAAAATGTTTTGGCTTTTAAAACTGTCCATTATGACATATGGTTCATTGTTTTTTTATTTTTAAATATTTTAAAACTTTCTATTTTAAAATTTTGCTTAAAGCACATGCTGAGTTTTTACAAACATAAGAGATAAAGGTTACTGCAGTAAATCATTAACTGCTTCTGCATTAAGTTCATATATGTGTTGGAAAAACACATATATTTGGAAAAACCAAATTAGTAATCAGTGCCAGGGATCATGTGAGCATTAATAGAGAAATGGTCTGTAACTTCATTGAACAGTCAGACACAGTTGTACAAATATTACAGCCAGAGCTCAAGTTCCATAAAATATACTAAACAGGTGGACTTGGACCTGTACTGTATATACTGTTTATAGAATATACTGTAATACTGCCCAAAACAAAAGGCAGTCTTAACCATCTGAAACCATTTTTTCCTGATTCTAACTTAATCAAAATTATGATGCTTCTGTTTTAAATTTAAGCACACATACTCCCAAACACACATGGAAAATAATTTTGAATGAATGAAATTTCCAGATTTTCAGCGAAGATCATCACTCTTAAGAAGATGCATATCCACATCACATGTTCCCTAGATATCTGAGTAGCCAGGTAGGTTTACCAGAGAAAGTAAAGTCTGAGCTGAGGGCTGAGCAACAAAAAGCTAGCCATGAGATTATCTAGACTGTCCCAGAAAAAGGGAAATATAAGTGTAATAAAAGTAAAGCTCTGTAGTGTGAAAGAGCTGGGCATCTGTAACACAGAAAGGCCAACATCTATAGTTCCTGTGCGGTGAGCAGTTTTCCTAGTTTGTGTTTTTACAAAGAATTCTTACTGGATACTAAGAGATAAAAAGCAGAGTTCAAGACACAGTCCTTCAGACACTTGATCTGTCACAATTTTTCATCTCAAACATTTGATCTATAAATTCAAAATGTCTAGGCTTTATGACATTTAGAACTGATCATAAAGACTCCATGTACCTAATCTATAAATACAATGAAAAATGGAGGCCACAGTGATATGCTTATTGCAGCATTCTGTGTAATAGCATAGTTAAAACAGAACCTAAGTGACTAGCAATCGGGGAGTGAGTTAAAATTTGTAAAATTTCTGCATTGCTTACAATTTTCAGTTAGTCTTTTATCTGTACTTTAAACTTTTTTTAAAAATTCAATTTCTGTTCACGAACTCAGAGAAATATTGAAAACTGTAGCCTAACTATATATCACACTCATCAGACAAGGGAGCTGTGAGAAAAGTGAGTCTTTTTTAGAAACTCTGGGTTTACATGAAGGGAAATGGATCTTAAGTTTTTCTCTTTTGAAGTTTATGTAACAGATAATTACTCTTCATTATGGAGTCTTTATATTTATGCAAAACCATAAATAAATCTAACAAAAAACAAAGCTACAGTAAACTCAGTATGCTTATGCTGTAGATGTATGTATTGGAAACAATGTTTCTGCTGTAGTTTAAGCTTTGATTTAGAATGATTTTTTAATTTGGAATCAATCAACATTTAAAAGTTTCTTCATACACTTTTCTACCATTTTGATCACTCTTTCATTCAAGTTTGTAATCCCTGCCTAGAAAATAGGCAATGATTTGCTTCTATTCCAGGAATTGTTCTCAAATCCTTTGTATGTAAACTCAATAGCCAAAATCAAGGATCCCGAGGTAGATGATATTATCATCTCCACTTTAGAGATGAGGAAATTGAGGCAAACAGATTATTTACTTGCCCAAGATCACTCAACTCAGGCACTACAACGCCTGACCTTGTGATTTTAACTGCTTTACTCTTCTTTACAGTGACTAACAAGGCAAAATGCCTAATCTCAGTGAATTAACAGCTTAGTAAGGATATGAGCAACAGGTAACTTAGACTCTGGTATGACAGGTGCCTAAGAGTACTTATTCCAGTAGACTATTACAGAGGAAGAGGAGTAATTAAACTCCTTGAAAAAAGAAATGTAAATAAGCTCAGGACTGAAAACAGTGGGAGAATGGGAGATTAGGCTGGAAAAAACATTTGGATAGTTTAGGAAAGCTCTTTATTTCCTAACCTCCAAATGGAGCAGGTGGATTGGAAACATAATGTAAAGGTGATACTTCCCGATTTCTTTGCCCTTGCTGTGTTCTCTTCTTAAAATCGAACATAATTGCTTCTTTTCCTACAAAACAGAATCCAACTGGTCAATCTATTAAACCCCACCAGGAAACCACTTCAGAAGAGGGTAATATCCACTACCCCTAAAAGAGCAAGACACATTATAAAGTGAAACTTAACTTGCTTTTCTTTATTGTTGAACGTTATGAAATGACTTCCAATGCAAAAATATGAAAAATTGCTTTGAATAGCTGGAAAATTAGCTATAGCATCAAAAAACATATGTAAACAAACTTTACTGCCTCCAGACTAGACTCTACTGATTTACCTCAGATGTCATCACAGAGTAGCAATGGAAGCTTCTAAACGGAGAAACAGCCACAAAGTCCTGCAATGAAGCTGTGATTAATAACTAAGTTGAACTTTTCACTCCACTATTCGTACAACTTCTCTACATTTATCTGTCTATACATTCCTACTTCCTACGGGATAAACACCTAGCAAAGTGGTTCCAAAAGACAAATGAGATAGAAATTCACAAGACAAATCCAACAGAAGACAGTGGAGGAAAATGTGAACTACTACACAGTTTTACAAGCAATGAAAACAAAAAAATTTTCTCTTTCAATGCTGACCTCAGCATTGAATTTCACAGCAATGAAATTAACTATGAAACCACTCCTCACTTCTCTAGGAGTGATTCTAGCTCTTCTTGCAAAGAGCTGAGCTGCTCCTTTTCCCGGTCTTCCTTTTGTTTCAGTTCATCCAGTACAGCCTGAAATCTGTTCTTGAGAGCCAGGTTTTCCACTTTCATGATGAGATCCTCCTGTCGCTTTGCTCTGTCCTGGGTCTCCTGGAGCTTGCCTTTCATGTTATCAATCTGTTTCTGAATTCCCATAACCAGCTGATTGGTTCCCTCGTTTTCTTGGTGCTGTTCATCCGATTCATTTAGTTTGTCCTGTAGCTGCCTTTCCAGATCTTCTTCAGTGTCTATGATGTTTATATCTTCTTCATCTTGATGCTGTGTCTCATCTTCATCTTCACTGCTGCTGCTGAGGTCATTGAATATCTCCCGAAGCTCATCATGTTCTAAGGAGTCATGGCCCTGCCTGTGGCCAGACATTCCTGGGGAAGAGATATCAAGGCCTTGATTTTCTGTTTCTTTTGTCTCATCTTCAGCAATTATTTCCCAGCGGGTACTGACAGCTTCAGCATCTGTGCTCAGCAACCGCTTTACTTCTTTTTCCACATCTGGAGACTCAATATATTTCTTCTTTGCTGTCTTACGGAATCTTCTCTTTCTCACATTTTTCAGAGGCAGAGTAATTCCATGGTTCCATACAAATTTTTTCTCTTTGTCCTTATCCTTCTTTTTGCTTGCTTTGGGATCAGTAGCAGCAACTGGTTCCTCCACTGGAGGATAGAGATCACCGTCAACTGTAGAGACAAGCATCTGACAGACATCAGCTGTCTTGTAAAAGGTTTTTTTATCAATGGTTTTCAAACTCTCCATAACACATGGCAGGTCTACCAATTTTGCGGCCAAAGGGACTCGGTCCACTCTGACAATTCCATGACGCCCATCAGGGTGTAACTCAATTGACAGTCTGTCCTTCAAGTTGACATGGCCAGACTGTACTGCCCGCCTCACAGTAGAGGCATACTCCGGGGGTAGGCGTAAGATAAACTGACTCTCTAGTTCATGAGGAGCATCATCTTTGCTCTTACTCATTTTTATTTCTTTGTAATTCAGTTTTTCTCAAATAACCACTTTTTGCACTGAAAAGTTCCAGGTACTTCACCAGAAAGACCAGTTCTTTATAAACTTGAATCCTTAGTTACAAAGAGTTCTAGGTAGAACAGCAGCTAAGCATGTTTTTAATTAAGCCCCAAGTCTTTCTTAAAACGCCGTGACTGAACGCCAGTTGTTACTGATGCATTGCCTTATTCAGTCAGTTATGTCCATTTAAATCTATTAGCGGTAACGCCAAGTTTCAACCTCTAGATGCCGCTGCAGAACAATGCAGAGAAAGCAAATGGCGGCTCCTACGGATGATTTTCGGCACAAAAGAAAGGCTCAGCAGATACGCCCAAACCACAAACTCTCCCGGAACAAAGATATTCAAAATGCGGGGCGTAGTGAGCTCTCTTCGCCTCGGGTACTTACAATCCAGTGACGATTATAAGTCCAGATTCTCCGGACAGGAACGAGCGAGAAAAGCCACTCAGAACAAGAACGCCGGGAGCCGAGCGTCTCTTTCTTGATTCCTTTGTTCTTCCCGGCACTTGGCAAAGCGATCCGCTATTGATTATCGGTGAAATGACTCGGAACCGGCAACGTGAAATCTCGCACAGAGCCGCAGCTCCGAGCGCCAGCCTTTGCAACTCCGCAGCTCGGCGTGCCTCCGTCCGGGGCTGCAGACACAGCGGAAAAGAAAGCGTTACGTCACCGCGCAGGACTGGAGGCGTCTGTGAGTGACAGCACGCCTTGGGCGGAAGTGTAGGACGTTTCAGCGCACGCAGGCGCAACGCGCGATTACGGCGTTCGGCGTGACTTGTTGTCTCGCGAGATTTTGGTTTTACGAGAAGGTGGCGATCGTGTTTCAAAAATAGCTATTACCTTGAAAGTGTTTAAAGAAAGCAATTCTAAGAAAGATGGTCTCGCCTGCCTCTGCTAAGCCAGAGCTTTTACCAGCTTGCCGGAGGCCGGTTACTTCCTAGGCTTCCGTGGATTGCTGGAGATAGGGCGTCCGTGCAGAAATAGTGTTTGTTTTTGGAAACATCTCGGAGTCTCCCCAGGCTATATTCTTAAATCTGGAGCCGATAAAACAATTCATAACTAACCATGCCTGTGGATTTTAAAGTACCCGAATCAGTGGCGTGAGGACGTGCTGCCCACTATGTAATTCTGTGTGTGTTGATAGTGAAAGTGTCCTTAGGGGACCTGTGACTCACGGTCTGTTTGTGTTTTGGAGACTTCTGAGGCAACAAGGGTGATTTCTCTTTTAATATGTTAGGTGTAGGTATAAATGTAAACAGGGAACTTAGTGTTCTTCCAGAGGCCTGTGTTCATTTAGGACCGTTGTCTGAAAGACGAATGGTCTGATTAAGCTTTAACTGAAGTATTATCCGCTGCCACTAATTTGCCAGTAATTTTTTTAGTTTGGAATTTTTAAAAAATTCCCTTCTACTGTTCAGGTAACTTTTCTACTTGCCTCTTTAGGTGGTCAGGTATTCTTAACATGGATTTATAGTACTTCGGACTAACAGTGTAAGAGTTTTCACTTCTGTTCATTTCCATTTATTAATAGGATCAATTTGGTAGAGCATCACGATCATTAAAATTACAATTTCTGTTCTCTAAAATATCAACACCTGCATCTCAAGTTTAAGGGAATTCGTTTAAAATGTGATTAACATATAGAAATTTCACTTTCTTTTGTACTTATTGTCTCCCTCTCCTAAGATTGGAAGGTCCATGATAATTAAAAGTCTAATCGTGTGCTCATCTGGTCCCAGTGCCTCATATCAAAACGTGGGAGATAAAAATTATTTGGTAACTGAATGAAAAAATTGACCCATCTGAAGAACATAAATATAATCTAAATCCTCTAATAATTTGTGAGAGAAAATACATTCTGTATTGCCTTAAAATGAAAGAGTGTCACTTGATAGACATTTCCTCTCCAGTCAAGGGTCCTACTAATCGTTAGGAGGTGGGGGTTTGCAAACAGCAGGTGTAAATGTGTCCCTTTTGGTTTCAGCAGACTGTGATACTGTGTGTCATGGGGTGGAATTTAAATGGCTTGACCCCAGTTTGGTTTTTCATGCTAAGTATGAAGGGAAATTATGTGCTTGCACATAATTGTGCTTTAGTCCTTTGTTCTGTGATGTGTTGAAGAAGGTTCAGTTCAGTTCAGTTGCTCAGTTGTATCCCACACTTTGCAACCCAACCCCATGAACCGCAGCACGCCACGCCTCCCTGTCCATCACCAACTCCCAGAGTCCACCCAAACCCATGTCCATTGAGTCGGTGATGCCATCCAACCATCTTATCCTCTGTTGTCCCCTTCTCCTCCTGCCCTCAATCTTTCCCAGCATCAGGGTCTTTTCAAATGAGTCAGCTCTTGGCATCAAGTGGCCAAAGTATTGGAGTTTCAGCTTCAACATCAGTCCTTCAATGAACACCCAGGACTGATCTTTAGGATGGACTGGTTGGATCTCCTTGCAGTCCAAGGGACTCTCAAGACTCTTCTCCAACACCACAGTTCAAAAGCATCAATTCTTTGGCTCAGCTTTCTTTATAGTCCAACTCTCACATCCATACATGACCACTAGAAAAACCATAGCCTTGACTAGACAGACCTTTGTTGACAAAGTGATGTCTCTGCTTTTTAATATGCTGTCTAGGTTGGTCATAACTTTCCTTCCAAGGAGTAAGTGTCTTTTAATCTCATGGCTTCAATCACCATCTGCAGTGATTTTGGAGCCCCCCAAAATAAAGTCAGCCACTGTTTCCACTGTTTCCCCATCTATTTGCCATGAAGTGAAGGGACCGGATTCCATGATCTTAGTTTTCTGAATGTTGAGCTTTAAGCCAACTTTTTCACTCTCCTCTTTCACTTTCATCAAGAGGCTCTTTAGTTCTTCTTCACTTTCTGCCATAGGGGTGGTGTCATCTGCATATCTGAGGTTATTGATATTTCTCTCGGCAATCTTGATTCCAGCTTGTGCTTCCTCCAGCCCAGTGTTTCTCATGATGTACTCTAAATATAAGTTAAATAAGCAGGGTGACAATATACAGCCTTGACGTACTCCTTTTCCTGTTTGGAACCACAGTCTGTTGTTCCATGTCAGTTCTAACTGTTGCTTCCTGACCTGCATACAGGTTTCTCAAGCAGCAGGTCCATGCTGATGTATATATAATTTCCAGGATGATCTATTTCCTGTTTTTGAAGAAATGTTTCCAATGTTCTATTCCCTTAATTGTACCCAATTTTGATTAACTCATGGATATGAGTTTAACATGCCAGCCTCTGCATAATGCTTTTTTTAATCCTATAAAATCTGAGGCTGACCATGCTTATACATGAAAATAATCCAAATATTGCTTTGCATTTCACTTGCCTGTGAGTTTTATGATGCTCAAATCTCTTTATCACAGAAAATAATTTGAGATAAATTCTTGGCAATTTAGATTTTCCAAAATTATGATCTATTTCAGTTAGTAAACCTTGAAATAGAAGGTTGTCAGAGATAATTAAAAGAATCAACTGAAGTTACCCTAAAAGTATCTACCTCCTTCAATTGTGAAACATATTTTCTGCCTTTGAGTTTAATACATTTTCTGAATGCTGTTTATAAGGTGTAATTACACTGATCCTAGAGCTAAGGGTACTGCAATATCACCATTACCTTAATGTCTATTGATAAATTCAGTTTTTGTTTTCATCAAATCCATTTGATATATAGAAACCATTGAGTTGATAAAAGAATTACACTCCTGTGGTTGTTGCATAGAATATCTGTGATACTAGTGATGCAAATATTTGGATGAAGCAATAAGTTGCCCACTGTGGGAACAAGGCTCAAAGGGCTTCCTACCTGTGATAAATGAGTATCACAATCAGGCTAGTGCTATATGTTTGAAAATTCCTTTTAATAAACTTTCAAGTTCCTTATACTATGGAGGTTAAAAAAACTGTGGGTGTTCGGAGAAGCCTTGTTTATATTTTGGAAACTGAAAATTATAGGAGTGAGGAAATAGCAAATGCCCCCAAAATACACCTTATATACTGTTCCAGCAGTATATAATCAGTAAAAAGCAGGTTAATAATGTAGCAGCCTCTTGTATCAAACAGGAAGTTTCTATAGGAAAAAAGGTCAACCTACACTGGTTTAAACAATAAGAAAATGTGTTATCTCAAAAACCAGGTAGTCTAGAGTAACTCTGTCCAAGAGAAATACAATGTGAGCCACAGGTGAAAGCTACATATGTATGTTAAATTACCTAGCAGCCACATTAAAATGCCAAAAAATGCACATTAAATTAATTTCAATAGCATTTTATTTAACCTAATTATCAAAAATATTGTTAAACATGTAATCAGTGTAAAATTATTAATGATATATTTTATAATCTTATTTTTTACTGAATCTTCAAAATCAGGTGTGTATTTAACACTTAAGGCACATTTCAGTTTGGACTAGCCACTGGCCCAATGGCCACATGTGGGTGGGTGGTTACAGTATGTCTAGAAGTATGGCTGCCTCTAGGCAGGATAGAATCATGGTCTGGCATGAATTGTTTAACTGTTGCTAATTTTGGAGAATGAATATTTATTTTTTTTTCTTATTTTTCAGCCTTACCCTCATCTCCTTGTAAACTTCCAAAGTCTGTGGTCATAAGAAACCTGCCAGCAGTAACTGAGGAACTTCCTTCCTTGTCCACAGTAAGTTCAGAGAGTGGTTCTTTCCAACCAAAATCTGTCTTTCAGTTTGATTGGACCAGTTTAGATCATATGCCTATCCCTGGCTCAATAATAGTCACCAGGGGAATACCTTAAGCCTGTATTTTCAAAATGGTGGGGAGGAAGAGACATTCACTGATGTCTGGGGACATTTTGATTGTTGTACCTGTGGGATCTACTGGCATCTCATGGGTGCTGCTAAATATCCTACAATGCATAAAACATCCTCCCTACAACAAAGTTATCTAACTCAAAATATTGCAGTAGTACCAGGGTTGAGAAACCTTGCCCTAACCTTGTTATTTTTTAACTCATGGTTTTTATTATATTTTTTTCTTTTTCTTTAATTAATTAATTTATTTATTTTACTTTACAACATTGTATTGGTTTTGCCATACATTGACTTGAATCCGCCATGGGTGTACATGTGTTCCCCATCCTGAACCCCCCTCCCTCCTCCCTCCCCATCCCATCCCTCAGGGTCATCCCAGTGCACCAGCCCTGAGCATCCTGTATCATGCATCGAACCTGAACTGGCGATTCATTTCATATATGGTAATTTACATGTTTCAGTGCAATTCTCCCACATCATCCTGCTCTCGCCCTCTCCCACAGAGTCCAAAAGACTGTTCAAAACATCTGTGTCTCTTTTGCTGTCTCGCATACAGGGTTATTGTTACCATCTTTCTAAATTCCATATATGCATTAGTATACTGTATTGGTATTTTTCTTTCTGGCTTACTTCACTCTGTATAATAAGCTCCAGTTTCATCCACCTCATTTAGAACTGATTCAAATGTATTCTTTTTAATGGCTGAGTAATGTTCCATTGTGTATATGTACCACAGCTTTCTTATCCATTCATCTGCTGATGGACATCTAGATTGCTTTCATGTCCTGGCAGTTATAAACAGTGCTGCAATGAACATTGGGGTGCACGTGCCTCTTTCAATTCTGGTTTCCTCAGTGTGTATGCCCAGCAGTGGGATTGCTGGGTCATGTGGCAGTTCTATTTCCGTTTTTTAAGGAATCTCCACACTGTTCTCCATAGTGGCTGTACTAGTTTGCATTCCCACCAACAGTGTAAGAGGGTTCCCTTTTCTCCACACTCTCTCCAGCATTTATTGCTTGTAGACTTTTGGATAGCAACCATTCTGACTGGCGTGAAATGGTACCTCATTGTGGTTTTGATTTGCATTTCTCTGATAATGAGTGATGTTGAGCATCTTTTCATGTGTTTGTTAGCCATCTGTATGTCTTCTTTGGTGAAATGTCTTTTTAGTTCTTTGGCCCACTTTTTGATTGGGTCTTTTATTTTTCTGGAATTGAGCTTCAAGAGTTGCTTGTATATTTTTGAGATTACTTCTTTGTCCATTGCTTCGTTTGCTATTATTTTCTCCCATTCTGAAGGCTGTCTTTTCACCTTGCTTATAGTTTCCTTTGTTGTGCAGAAGCTTTTAATTTTAATTAGGTCCCATTTGTTTATTTTTGCTTTTATATCCAATATTCAGGGAGGTGGGTCATAGAGGATCCTGCTGTGGTTTATGTCGGAGAGTGTTTGCCTATGTTCTCCTCTAGGAGTTTTATAGTTTCTGGTCTTACATTTAGATCTTTAATCCATTTTGTAACTCATGGTTTTTAAAAAGACATCTATTTACTTGGCTGTGTTGGGTCTTAGTTGCCACACTCAGGATCTTCATTGCATCCTTTGGGGTCTTACTTCCCAGACCAGGGATTGAACCCATGTGCCCTGCATTGCAAGGTGGATTCTTAGCCACTAGACCACCAGGGAAGTCCCACACTAGGACTATTTTTTAATTATTAATTGTTTTAAGCCATATTCCTAACTAAACACTGGCAAGAGGAATAAGATCACCAGTATTGGCTTAGGTCTGTCAGAACCTACTATCACTGTGAATAGGTTCGCTGCCCCTTAAGTACACAGAGGGTGGCCCTCTAAAAAGGAAGTGTTAGTAGAGAGGAAAGGGCATGGCAACTGTCATAATCTATTTGGGTTGCTGTATCAAAATACCATAACTTGAGCAGCTTATAATCAATGGAAGTTTACTTCTCAGATCTGAAGGCTGAGAAGTCTGAAAAAGGCAGTGGCAGCTTTGCTGTCTGATGAGGGCAGGCTTCCTGGTTCATAGGTGGTAGTCTTTTTTTCTGTAACATCACATGGTGAAAGGGGTGGGGGGGCTCTCTGTGGCCCATTTTACAGAGGCACTAATGCCATTTATGAGGACTCCACTCTCATGACCTGATCACCTCCCCAAAGCCCTACCTCTCAATACCATCACGTTGATTAAGTTTCAACAGATGAATTTTTTGCAGGGGGACATAAATGTTCAGTCTATAGAGGTGATCAGTAGTATCCATGAAAGAGCAGATTATTAGGAGGATTATAATAGTATATATATATATATATATATATATATTCCAAAAAGGACACAATGTCCAATAAGCACATTAGAAGATGCTTAACATTACTAATTATTAGGGAAATGCAAATGAAAACAACAGTGAGGTACTACCTCACACCCACTAGGATGACTGCTATAAAAAGAACAGAAAATAATAAATACTGTCGAGGATATAGAAACCCTTATGTACTGTTGGTGGGAATGATGTAAAATAGTATAGCCACTGTGAAAAACTGTCAGTGGTTCCTCAAAAAATTAAAAATAGAATTACCATATGATTCATCAATTCCACTTCTGTGTATATACCCTAAAGAACTGAAAGCAGGGTCTGTAAGAGATCTTTATCACCCTTGTTCATAGCTGCATTATTCACAATAGCTAAAAGTTAGATACACCCAAGGTATTTATCAACCAGTGAATACATAAGCAAAATGTAGTATGTGTACATACAATGGAATATTACTCAGCTTTAAAAAGGAAGGAAATTCTTTTTTTTAATTGAAATATAATTAACCTACAACACTATATTAGTTCCAGGTGTACAACATAGTCATTCAGTATTTCTGTACATTACAAAATAATCACCACCACTGTAAGTCGAGTTGCCATCTGTCACCATACAAAGTTATTATGAGTTTATTGGCTATACTGCATTCTCCATGCTATCAATTTCATCCTTGTGACTCGTTTATTTTGTAACTGAAAGTTTGTACCTCTCAATATCCCTCACCTATTTTACTCATCCCCACACCCTTGTGACAGCCACCTGATTGTTCTTTGTATCTATGCATCTGTTTGTTTTATGTTTTCCTATTTTTGGTTCCACATATAAGTGAAATCATATGGGATTTGTCTTTTTCTGTTTGACTTACTTCACTTAGCATTATATCCTTTATGTCCATCCATGTTGTAGCAAATGGCAAGATTTTTTAAAAAGATTTATTTATTTATTTTTTGGCTATGGTGACTCTTCATTGCTGCAGTTGGGCTTTCTCTAGTTTTGGGAGCAAAACTTTGTTGTGGTGTTTGGACTTCTCATTTTCCTGGCTTCTCTTATTGTGGAACATGTTCAAGGGCTTCAGTAGTTGTGGCACATAGGCTTAGTTGCTGCAGAGCATGTGGGATCTTCTGGGACCAGAGATGGAACTGTGTCCCTTGCATTGCAAGACGATTCTTAACCACTGGACCAGCAGGGAAGCCCAAGATTTTGTTCTTATTTGTGGCAGTGTACATATGCCATATGTACATATATGTACACCACATCTTATTTATCCATTCATTTATTGTTGGACACTTAGGTTGCTTCCATATCTTGGCTGTTGTGAATGGTGCTGCAGTGAACATAGTGGTGCTTAATCTTTCCAAATTAGTGGTGGTCGTGTTGTTGTTATTGTTATTGTTGTTTTCAGAAATATACCCAGAAATGGAATTGCTGCATCATGTGGTAGTTCTGTTTTTAATTTTTTTAGGAACCTCACACTCTTTTTAAAAAGGAAGGAAATTCTGACATAATACTGCAACACGGATGAACTTTGAGGATATTATGCTATGTAAAATAAGCAAGTAAAAAAAATGACAAATACTATATGATTCCACTTATATGAGTTATTTAGAATAGTCAAAATCATAGAGACAGCAAGTGGAATGATGTTTGCCAGGGGCTGGAGAAAGAGGAGAATGAGGAATTACCATTTAATGGGTAGACGGTTTCACTTTTATGAGATAAAAAAGAATTCTGGAGATGGATAATTGTGATAGTTGCATGACACTATGAATGTACTTAATACTACTAAACTGTACACTTAAAATGGTTATGTTGGTAAATTTTATGTTTTATGTAAAATCGTAATTGAATAATGCAATTACTGATACTTTAAATTTTTTGTCAATATTTTCTACTTTTTATAGTGGTGATTTCTTTTATATTATATACAGTGAGAATTTCCTTTTCTAATGTAAAGTTGTTTTTACGATGGATAATTTCTTGAGTAAAAAATGTTTAAGAAAAAGAAACTTCAGTGGTATTCTTCAAAAGAAAATGTCAAGAGGGAAATTGTGTAAGAATTTTAAGCTGATATGAATTTTAATAAATTTAAACATTTGTTTTAAATTGTGTAGAAAGACCATTTTATTAATATTTTGTCAAAAAGAAATAGTGACTTGTAGCCTTTATACTGAACCAACTGGTATTTTAGAATAAATCCCGGAAATAAAGGAGAACTTTCAGGAATAACAAGCGGTAGATATCCTACTGGACCTCTGGGTGCCGCTGTCGGCCAATCCGTGGCTGGAGTGAAACAAAGGGATCCACTAGCGATTCTGACGCAGCGATGTCCGCAGACCTTTGAGAAATGCACCAGGAGCAGACTCTGCACATCATCTCTCCCGCAATCTGCTCCAGATATCTGGGTCTAGAAGGTGAGAAAGAGCCGCTGCCTTTTCTTTCCAGCGTACTTTGGTAATCCGAGGAGCAGCTGTAGTGAGGTGTATTCAGACCTACAAAGCAGCATCAAGAAGAAATGGAAGTCTCCCTACAGGGAAGACGCGGGAGCGAAGGAAGGGCTCTTTCCTTTCTCGATGTCTTTGTTCAACCTAGTGAACTGCTCAACAGAGGCACTGTGAGATTCCTTCCGGGAGACCTAGCCAAGGATTTAAAAGTGGGGATTCGCGCCGAAGATCTACTTCTCGGTGACCAGAGCCATGGGTGAGTGCTGAGCAAGGAGCAGGGAGGAGCAAAAGAATGACAGGATAGATCTAGCCAATAGGCCAAAGGGAGTCCCTAGGACCCTTGAATTCTGAAACCATCACTGAAAATTCTTTTATATAATAAAAGTATTTATATACATATTTTATATTTATATTTTACATATTTATATATTTTATGTAAACTATTTCTATAAAGTAGGGTTTCCCTGGTGGCTCAATGGTAAAAAATCTGCTTGCCAATGCAGGAGGCACAGGTTTGATCCCTGGGTTGAAGAGATTCCCCTGGAGAAGGAAATGGCAACACACTCCAGTATTCTTGCCTGGGAAATACCATGGACAGAGGAGCCTGGTGGGCTATAGTCCATGGGGTTGCAAAAGAGTAGGACATGACTTAGCAACTAACCAACAACAATTTACCCTAGATATAAATAACATATGGCTTTGAGCACAGCCATTTTGTTTTGAAAATTCTGGAAAATATCTTAATAGCAGCAAATTTTACTTCCAAACTGCAGTAGATGTGGATGCCGCAAGTAATTCTCTACGAGTTTTATCAGATTAGTTTCAGTTAGACAGCTCTCTCACTGCCAAAAGTAAAAGAAAACACTGGGGCAGTAAATTCTCTGGTTATTTATTGGGAAAATCTGGACCAGTGTAGCGGAGCTGTCATCACTTAGTGGTTAAGAGGAGATTCAGGGGAAGATGCAGGTCTTGGATGGCAAAGCCAGTCCTCCCATACTGAGCTACAAGAGTACAGACGTCTGTCTGCAAGAGAGCCTCCTTGTTTGCATTCTTCAGGTGATCCCTGCAGACCTAGATGACACCCTTAAGGTAGAGTTATTCTGCACTTTTCGCAGTCTCACCAGGCATACAGAATATATTCCATAATGACGGCACTGTCTTTGATTTTGAAGAGTGACAGTTACATCACAGCATAGAAGAGAAGACTGGGGACAGTTAAGGGCCTTTTTCACAATCCTGGTTGAAATGGAGTTGAGAACTATAATGCAGTGCAGGTGACTTTCAGCTGGATGTTTAGTCCTGTTAGAGATAAGAATTATAGTTGGTGTAATCAAAACAACAGGACTCAGAGACTTGCTTGAAGAGAGCAGTGGAAGATATTGTAGAGAGTAATAAACAGAGTGCCAAACAATTCACCAGTAAGAATTAGTAATTCTTTGTAAGCCACTGGCAGATGAAGTTCTAAACTGGGGGCTGACTTGGAATTATAAGGTAACTGACAAGGACAAGCTGTCCCTCTCCTCCCACACAAGCATCAGCCTGAATATAACCCACATCAGCAAAAACGCTCTAGTTTTCCAACAGGTCTACCGTATGGTCCAGGAGACTGAGAGCACTCACCCAGCGCCCCACCCATTGCACACTTTAGTGCTTCCAATTCAAATTTGGTGCCCTAAGTGCATCCTGTTTTTCCTGACCAGTGATCTGGTGCTGTTGTCTGACATGTCAGTGAGTGTAGAGCACAATGGTGTTCACTGCAGCCTACCTTTGAGCTGACGCTGCGCCCCTCGACCAGGGCTCAGTGACATCCTGAGTCAGCCTGTAATAGTGGACTACCACTGCCAAAACTTCAAGAACACTCGCTATGCCGGCAGTTGTGCCTGGAAGTTGTGTCCCTCTTCAGTGGGGCTCTGCTTACTGTGCAGCCCGACTGCCTCGTCGCCAAGATGGCCACTGACTGGGGCACAACACCTGACTGTCCTTCAGGTGCTTCAGACCGCCTGATCCGACTCTTCAACCTGAGGATGCCCACGAGTGAGATGCCCACTGGGGCACGATGGATGCCAGGGATGTTGCTCTTGGGGACTTGCTGGTCACTGTGCTCCATGACAATATTCGTCACACTGCCGCTGGTCTTTGCAGGAGCTGTGGACAGACTCCCGTGACCACCCAGCACCTCCTACCAGAGCTGCAGTTTTACCTGGTTATGGCCTTTTGGCCTTGATCTCCATGCTCTTCTTCCTACAGTGACTCTGGCCATAGCCCAGTACCTGCACTGCTCTTCCAGCCCTGCTTTCAGCCTGGTCCAAACCTGGATTTGGAGTTGCTCCCACTTTAGCAGGAGAGATTTGCCCTATTCCTACTGTCAATATACAGCTTGGCTTCAGATCTTGCAATCTTAATTTCTTCAAATTAACTCGGAAACCTTTTAACTGGATAGTTTCTGTAGTACCATCAGTGAAGCCTTAAATATTACATTGGATTCAAATGTATATGTGTGAATTTTAACACTTTTGCTTCATAAATATCCTGCTGTAAGCAGTTCTGCTTACTTTTATTGTCTTTAGGGGTGTGGGGAGCTCTACAAATTCACTTGCTAGTTTCTATGTATATTTTGATTTGTTTCATTAGCCAGAAAATTCCTTTGGGCAAAATTTTGTGCCTATTAATGTATGGTCTGATAAATTATGTTTCCTGCTGAAGAGTTCTTTTTTTGAAGTATTGAAGGAAGTTCATGGCATCTTTAAGTTTCTGCTCTTGGGCTCCATTATACTTGTCTTTGAGAAGTGGACAATTGTAGATTTGGTTATATAAGAACATAGATTCTCTCTCCCAAGAACTATTCTGGCCTTTGTTTCCTTTCTTTCATCATTTTCCAGACCCTTCTCAGTCATGGTGTCCATGGGTTGGCTGCCAATATCTGGCCCAATTTGTTCCTGAAAAATGTCAACCTCTAGAATGCAGAGATCATTCTTTCTTAACTTTTGTGTAAGTTTAAATAAACGACACTAAGTCTGAGACATTTTAGTTAGTAACCATTTACTAATTTTGCAATGAGTAAAAGAAGGAAGGCAGTATAGTTTTAAAATCTTGCTATTTTAGAAAACCAACTTCTTTTGGAGAATGTATTAAGTATGGATGTAGGAAAATACATGTTTTTCTAATACAGACTATCTAAAAATAAAGATGTGGTATTTTTATTTTCAGTTTTGAAAAATAATATCACTGCCTCTTGTGTCTCTTAAAGTCTAAATTAGATATTCATGTGACATTTTTCCAATGAAATGTCAAGAACCCAGTGTTTTTTGTTTGGTTAGGTTTGGTTTTTTGGCCACAACTCTTAGTGCCTGGACCAGGGATCGAATCCATGCCCCTTGCAGAGGAAGCACAGAGTGTTAATCACTGGACTGCCAGGGAAGTCCCAGCCCAGTGTTATTTTATTCAAAATAAATTACTTTCAGCTGAGTTAAAGGTCTTTTTAAAGTCCATATTAAAGGTCTTTTTAAATCCACATAATACATAGATACTACAATAAAAGAAAAATAGAATGGAGTAAAAAATATGTCCTTCAAAACTCCCAAGATTTCTGCTAAATATTCAGAGCACAACATATAGGAAATAGGACAGTCCAATGTATTAAAGTCTTGCTTACACTCTGAAATTTTATTTTTCCTTTTAGTTTTTTTTTTTTTCATCCTCTAGTCAAAGGGCAGTTACTCTTCTCTATGGCCTGTGAAATGACCAGGTGGTCAACATACACTCCAGAGGTGGAGGGATGATTAGGCTCCTTTGTGTTATTTCCTGAATAGCAAACAGGGAATGCTTGGGAATTCTCAGGTAATTTGGGAATACTACTGGAGTATCCAACAGAGCTTGGATTCTACTGTATGTTACAATTTAGCAATAAGTAGATGTAAGTAATTAATGAACATAGTAGTTTCTCCTTTTCATAGTGTTAATATATTATGCTTAGCGAGTTTCTTGACAATAAACTAAGACTTAAGGAAACGTAGATCAGCTGAATGAGAAGAGAAAGTTCAAGTATTATCTACGAGTGCAGTAACTGGTTAGGACTCTGGGTGCCGCTGTTCACCAGTCTGGAAGATGAAGGCAGCACACAGACACCCAGGGTGGGAGGGGGACTTCTTAGAACCACCATCACTGCCAGATTGAAAAGTCTCTCTGAGGCTGCCCTGATCATACTTCTGGACCACTTTCTGCTCTGAATTCTCAAAATTGCTCAAAATTCTAAATTTTGTTAATTTAGACTCAGAGAGCAGGGAAACAATACTCTTGGTGCCGGCCTGAGAGAATACGAAGCAAGTGAGCAATGGCGATTCGAGTGAAGGTGCTCGGCTGCCGCAGGCTGGTCCTACTGTTCCTTTTTCTGGGGCTGTTGTTGGAAGCCCAGGCTGGGAAGATCCGCTACTCGGTGTCAGAAGAGACAGACAAAGGTTTCTTTGTGGGCAACATCGCCAAGGATCTGGGGCTACAACCCCAGGAGCTGATGGAGAGCGGAGTCCGAATCGTCTCCAGAGGTAGGAAGCAGCTCTTTGCTCTGAACCCGCGAAGCGGCAGCTTGGTCACCGCGGGCAGGATAGACCGGGAAGAGCTCTGCGCTCAGAGCGCGCGGTGTCTGGTGAGTTTTAGCGTCTTAGTAGAGGATAAAATGAAGCTTTTCCCTGTTGAAGTGGAAATAATTGATATTAATGACAACACTCCCGAATTCCAGTTAGAAGAAGTGGAATTTAAAATGAATGAAATAACTGCTCCAGGTACCAGGATCCCCCTGCCTTCTGGGCAAGACCTTGATGTGGGTATGAATTCGCTCCAGAGCTATCAGCTCAGCTCCAACCCTCATTTCTCCCTGGATGCTCAACAGGGATCTGATGGGTCCCAAAAGCCGGAGATGGTGCTGCAGAGTCCCCTAGACAGGGAAGAAGAAGCTGTCCATCACTTCCTCCTCACTGCTTTTGATGGGGGCAACCCAGCCCGTTCAGGAACCCTCCGAATTCGAGTTCAGGTGGTGGATGTAAATGACAACCCTCCAGCGTTTACACAAGCAGTGTACCACACGAGTGTACCTGAGAACGTGCCTCTGGGCACTCGACTGCTCATGGTAAAAGCCATGGACCCAGATGAAGGTGCCAATGGGGAAGTAACATATTCGTTTCATAATATAGACCACAAAATGGCACAAATATTTCACTTGGATTCTTACACGGGAGAAATATCAAGTCAAGAACCTCTGGATTTTGAAGAATACACAATTTATCCAATGGAAATTCAAGCTCAGGATGGTGCAGGCCTCATGGCCAGAGCTAAGGTGCTGGTCAAAGTTCTGGACATAAATGATAATGCCCCAGAGGTAACCATCACCTCTGTCACCACTTCAGTCCCAGAAAACTTTCCTCCTGGGGCCATAATTGCTCTTATCAGTGTTCATGATCAGGACTCTGGAGACAATGGTCAAACTTCATGTTCCATTTCTGGAAATCTACCCTTTAAATTAGAAAAGTTAGATGATAATTATTACCGTTTGGTGACAGAAAAAACAATGGATAGAGAACTTACCTCCCAGTACAATATTACAGTAACAGCCACAGATCAGGGAACTCCGACTCTATCTACTGAAACACACATTTCACTGCAAGTGACAGATATCAACGACAACCCCCCTGTCTTCCCCCAGGACTTCTACTCCACCTACATTCTAGAAAACAACCCCAGAGGTGCCTCCATTTTCTGCGTGACAGCCCATGATGCTGACAGTAATGAGAATGCACAGGTCACTTATTCCCTGGTGGAGGACACCATCCAAGGAGTGCCTCTATCCTCCTATGTCTCCATCAACTCAGACACTGGAGTCCTATATGCCTTGCGATCGTTTGACTATGAGCAGTTCCAGGACCTGCAGTTGAGATTGATGGCTCGTGACAGCGGGGACCCACCACTCAGCAGCAATGTGTCTGTGAGCATATTCGTGCTGGACCAGAACGACAACACACCTGAAATCCTGTATCCTGCACTCCCCACGGGTGGTTCCACCGGTGTGGAGCTGGCACCCCGCTCTGCAGAACCAGGCTACCTGGTCACCAAGGTGGTGGCAGTGGACAGAGACTCAGGACAGAACTCCTGGCTATCTTACCGCCTACTCAAGGCCAGCGAGCCAGGACTCTTCTCTGTGGGGCTGCACACCGGCGAGGTGCGCACAGCGCGGGCCCTGCTGGACAGAGACGCGCTCAAGCAGAGCCTGGTGGTGGCGGTCCAGGATCACGGCCAGCCCCCTCTGTCGGCCACCATCACGTTCACTGTGGCTGTTGCTGACAGCATTCCAGAAGTGCTGGCCGACTTGGACAGCATTGAAACTTCCTCCCACCGGGACAACTCCAGCTTCACGTTGCACTTGGTAGTGGCTGTGGCCGCGGTCTCCTGCGTCTTCCTCGCTTTTGTCATCGCGTTGCTGGTGCTCAGATTGCGACGCTGGCACAGACTGCGTGCGCAGACGTCAGCAAGTGTACTGGCAGGCTTGCCCACCTCTCACTTTGTGGGCGTGGACGGGGTGCGGGCTTTCCTGCAGACCTATTCGCACGAGGTCTCTCTCACCGCGGACTCTCGGGAGAGTCACGTGATCTTCCCGCAGCCGAACTACGCGGACACGCTCATCAGTCAGGAGAGCGGTGAAAAAAAAGATTTTTTGTCAGTACCTCAGTCTTTACTTGAAGACAAAAAGGAAACATTTTCTCAGGTAAATCTTTTGTAGTAAATTTATCTAGATAAAAATGATTTCTGTGTTTACTTACTTGCTTTCACTCTTTACTGCTAAAAAGTCTCTATTTCCGGTCTTTGTGTTTGTCTTTGTCTTTGTGTTTATATTTACAGATCCTGGGAAATCATTATTAAGTGTTTCTATCCAAGTATATTTATAATTGTTCTTTCATTGAAAAGGAGATCGTAATTAATCATAATGTAGTTGGTTGGGACAGAGTTGTGGAAAGAGCATTGCATCAGAAACAAGGAGATTTGGCTTCTAATGTTTTCTTGCTTGCTTCTGGCCAAGTAATTTTTTCTTTACCATGCTCTTATCTGGCAATGATAGATTTTGACTAGGTCTACAAATATTTATGTGACTGATTCTGTTTTTGGATATCCTTAGGTTATAAATATCTCCTCACCTACTCCTAAATTTAACATATATGTCATCTGTTGGGGTGCTGTCTTCTTTGGGAATATTTTAAGAGGTAAAGATTGTCTAAAGTAGTATTTTAGGTTGTGTTAACATAAAATTATGGAAATCTAGGTAAGCCGAAAATTTAAACTATTGTTGACTATCTTAGCCCTTTGTTTAGTGGTTTTTTTTAAAATATGTTTTATGCACACTCAAGAATACACCAAATGTTTAAGTAAGTTACAAAATGAAGTAATAAAATGGATGACAGAAAATTTCCTGTGCAACGTGAGAAATAGTTTGAAGCCTCCTGACTTGTATATTATGCCTGTAATGTAAACAACTAACAAAAATCAAATATATATTTCACCTTAATGTATTAGCTCTTCACAAGAAATGCATCATAAGTAAGTTCATCCTTTAAAATACTCTGTTCCAATAAATTAAAGAGATACATATAATATAAAATGAAAAAAGCATAATAAGGCACAAATAAAAATAAATATCTAAATGGACCAAAGATGGACAGAAAGTGGTGAGCCAGGCTAACACTAAAGTGGGAATTCTGGTCTTGGACTTACCTTATCGGACAAATCTGTATACAATGTTATACACAACAAATATAGAATAACCACTTTTATATGAAAATATGGAGACTCTACAACAATTTAATACATAATCATCACATGCACAAAAAATGGCAGAGAAAATTTCAAAGTACCAATAATATACATGCTTTATAACATATGCTTAAATCACAAATTGGGTGGTGGGGGATAGGGGAGAGGTATTAATAATAAAAAGATACAGACCTTGCATTGTAAGATGAATAAGGCCGTAGGACCCAATATATAGAGTGGAGACTATAGTTGATAACATTATATTGTATAATAGAAATTTGCTAAGAGTGTAATTTAATTCTCTCTCACACATACACAAAGGTAAGTATGTGAAGTGATGAATGTATTATTAGCTCAGTAGGAGGGATCCTTTCACAGTGTATATATAGCAAATCATCATGTTGTACACTTTAAGTATCTTAAAATTTTATTTAAAATTATAAAGCTGGAAAAATCACAAAGCAAATACTTTAAAAGAAAACAAAATGAGCATTTAAATCCATACCACTAAACTACTATTGGATTTTAAAAATCACAATGGAAATAAAAACTCAAAAATTAAAATATTATTTATTTAAAATTGTGGGATGCCTCTAAAAGATATTTAGGGTTACATTTATAGACAACCATAAGAATTTCGAAAAACAAATTATTAAAATTAATGAAGTTAGCTCGACAATCAAGAAATAAAGCAAGAAATATAAAATATCAGTATTAAAAAAATAACAGGAAAGGGAGCAGAGTATAAATTATTGAAATGCAAACCAGGAAGAATTCTGATGGTGAAGCAATAGAAGCTGACACTAATGGGGAGAAATTGAATCTTCTGTCAAGTCAAGTGCTGGGACTAATATTGGCTAGGCAGATAGCAGGACTAAAATTCATTTTAGAGATCTTAAAAGAAGACCCAAAATTCTGATTATAGACAAAGACCTGGGAAAAGAGAAGGAAAACCAAGTGAGAATGGGAAAAAATAAAACAGCTTAATACTAAGCAAGAAGTATGAGTGGGAAATAATATACTGTGTAAAACCAAACCTTGTCAAAGACAAAGAAACAGAAAAATCTTTAGAGAAACTGCAAATAAGGGATGTCAAGTGGTTACTTAATGAGACTCAAAAGTATCAAAAGAGTGTTGAAGAAAAAGTTTTAAGATACAAACTAGAGGTTCTACTGGAAAACATGGTGAGTTGATAAGAATTGTTTCCAATAAATATTTCTTCAGTGTTCTCAGAGGAATGGATTGAAAATGAAGAAAGTTCAACAGGGAAGAACTCAAAGGCAAAAAGTCTGAAATGAAACCAGAAGTGTGCCATCTTGCTAAAGAATTGATTCAAAGTCCTATCTACTATATTTAATATTTATGGCTTGTGACTAAATGGGGTTTATTACTTATGGATGCAAGAATATTTCAGTATAAGAAAATCTAATATAAAACTTCATATGAAAAGATTAAAGATAAAAGCTGTTCATGTCAATAGAGGCATAATAAAGGTCTTGAGAACATTCAACACATGATTAAAATCTTTTCACAAACTGAAAACTGAAGGAAATGTACTTAAACTGACAAAGAATATTTGTCAAAAACTTACAGAACTATCCAAAAAAAAAAAAAAACTTATAGAACTATCCAAAGCAATCTACAGATTCAATTCAGTGGCTATCAAAATCCCAATGCCTTTTTTATAAGTAGAAAAAAGTCTATCCTAAAATTCACATGAGGTATCAAGGGACCTCAAATAGCCAAAACAGTCTTGGAAGACGAACAAACCACCTTCAGTTTCCTTCATGTTTATGCTGCTTCTCACTCCAAGCATTTGTACTAAGGTTCTAGAACAGTACTCCAGCCTCTTTCTTGATTCAGTCATACCCTTTAGGATCCAGGTTCAATCCTGTTCTGAAAAGTATTTTCTGACCACCACCGCCCCCCCCAGGTTGAATATCCTTTCTATGTATTCTCCCATTGCCCAGGGTTTCCAACCATCATAGCATTTGTCATACTCTATTAAAATACTCGGTTTACTGTGTCCTCCCTTATCATGTAAATTCCCTTAAGAACTGGGACTGTGTCCATCAGGTGCACCAGTTCTGTCTACAGCATCAGTCAGGCAAAGTGTCAGGCAAAGGTTAGTCACTCAATTAAGTGTCTGATAACTCAATAATTTAAATACAGATTTTGGAAAAAATACAGGTTTTGAAGTTCAGTACTAAGCCATTAAGCACATAAATTTAAAATACATAACATTAGAATATAATGTAGCTAATGTTTTTAGATTAATCTTACTTTCTCCCAATATGGAATAAGAGGTTGAAGATCTTTGGCTTAAGGGTAGAGGCTACTTTGATTAGTGCCTCCAAAGTTCAACAGTGCTTTCCTTGCTACTATCAAGATCACATTCATTCACACCATTCTTATTCATTCTGAGGGGGAAAAAAGACTCCTGACTTGAAAGAGCAATCTCTCAGGTACCTTAAAACTGTAAAATTCTTCAAAGCATCTTGAAAGTGACAGGAGTAACACGAAGTAACTGGATTTGCCTGGGAGAATGCAGAAATTACTTAGGCCTCAGGGCGTCGCTGTTGACTACCTAAGAAGTAAGCCTGTGAGACGTCCAATCCAGCATTACGATTTCCATAACACAAAGAGCTGGGCATTTGGCCCGCAAGGTTCGGGGCGGCAAAGAAATTCAGTCCAACAGCCCACTAGTTCTCTCCACAGTGACCTGGGTCCCGTGAATGCTGGTCACTTCAGACCCTGAGGAATAAAGATTGGAATCCCGAGCTGGAGGCTGGAAGTTGCCTGGGAGAAAAGACTGCAGCTCAAGAAATGGCGGCTCTGCTAGATTTGCCACATCGCGGAAGGTTTGTCCTGCTGTGCCTTCTTTGGGTGGCCCTGTGGGAGGCTGGAGCTGGGCAGATGCGCTATTCAGTGCCAGAAGAGATAGAAAAAGGGTCATTCGTGGGCAGCGTTGCCAAGGATCTCGGGCTAGAGCCTCTGGCACTAGCGGAGCGCGGGGCCCGCATCGTCTCCAGAGGTAGGACGCATCTCTTCGCTCTGAACCCGCGAAATGGCAGCTTGGTCACCGCGGGCAGGATAGACCGGGAGGAGCTCTGCGCCCAGAGTGCGCGGTGTCTGGTGAGCTTTAACATACTCCTGGAAGATAAATTGAGTATTTATTCAGTAGAAGTGGAAATAAAAGATATTAACGATAATGCCCCTCGCTTTGGAGTAGAGGAAGTGGAGCTAAAAATTAGTGAAACGACTACGCCAGGATTCCGGATCCCTCTTAAGAGCGCGCATGATGCAGACGTCGGAGAGAACACTCTCCAAAAGTACGAAATTAATTCAAATGACCACTTCTCTCTGGACGTGAGAAGCGGGGTGGATGGTAACAAGTACCCGGAGCTGGTGCTGGGACGCGCTCTCGACCGTGAGGAGGAGGCCGTACACTACCTCGTTCTCAAGGCTTTGGACGGGGGCGACCCTATCAGATCTGGCACCTCCCGCATCCGCGTGACGGTCCTGGATGTGAACGACAACGCTCCTGTTTTTACACAGCCCGAGTACCGTGTAAGTGTTCCAGAGAATACTCCCGTAGGCACCCGGATACTTACAGTGACCGCCACTGATGCAGATGAGGGATACAATGCCCAGGTGACATATTTTCTGGAGAAAAACCCTGAAGAAACCTCAGAGGTATTTGAGCTTAAGTCAGCATCTGGAGAAATAACAATCACAAAAAGCCTAGATTATGAGGATGCCAAATTCCATGAAATTGATATTGAAGCTCAGGATGGCCCAGGCCTTCTGACCAGAATGAAGGTCATTGTCACAGTTCTGGACGTGAATGACAATGTCCCAGAATTCTACATGACATCTGCTACAAGCTCAGTTCCTGAAGATTCTCCTCCAGGAACCATAATCGCACTTTTCAATGTACATGACAGAGACTCTGGGCAGAATGCATTTATCACATGTTCACTCCCAGAGAACCTTCCTTTCAAATTAGAAAGGTCAGTGGACAATTATCACCGATTGGTTACAACCAGAGTCCTTGACAGGGAACAGTTTTCCTCTTACAACATCACTGTGACTGCTAAAGATGGAGGGAGCCCATCTCTATCCACAAATGCTTACATTTTGCTGCAGGTGACAGACATCAACGACAACCCTCCCACATTTCCCCACACGTCCTATGCTGCCTACATTCCTGAAAACAACCCCAGAGGTGCCTCCATCTTTTCCGTGATGGCCTGTGACCCCGACAGCAACGACAATGCCCATGTAACTTATAGCTTGGCTGAGGACACCCTTCAGAGTGCACCCCTCTCCTCATACATCTCCATCAACGCTGACACTGGTGTCCTCTACGCACTGCGTTCCTTTGATTATGAGCAGTTCCGTGAACTTCAGTTATGGGTTACAGCACAGGATGGTGGGAATCCACCCCTCAGCACCAATGTGTCTGTGAGCATATTCGTGCTGGACCAGAACGACAACACACCTGAGATTCTGTACCCTGCACTCCCCATGGATGGTTCCACGGGCGTGGAGCTGGCACCCCGCTCCGCAGAGCCCGGCTACCTGGTCACCAAGGTGGTGGCAGTGGACAGAGACTCGGGACAGAACGCCTGGCTGTCCTACCGCCTGCTCAAGGCCAGTGACCCAGGGCTCTTCGCGGTGGGGCTGCACACGGGCGAGGTGCGCACAGCGCGGGCGCTGCTGGACAGAGACGCGCTCAAGCAGAGCCTGGTGGTGGCCGTCCAGGACCACGGCCAGCCCCCTCTCTCAGCCACCGTCACGCTCACCGTGGCTGTGGCTGACAGCATCCCAGACATCCTGACTGACCTAGGCAGCCTGAAGCCCTCAGTGGATCCTGACGACTCCGGCCTCACACTCTACCTGGTGGTGGCGGTGGCCGCGGTCTCCTGTGTCTTCCTCGCCTTTGTCATCGTGCTACTGGCGCTCAGACTGCGGCATTGGCACACGTCGCGTCTGCTCCAGGCTTCGGGCAGCGGGTTGGCTGGCGTGCCGGCGTCTCAGTTTGTGGGCGTGGACGGGGTGCGGGCTTTCCTGCAGACCTATTCGCACGAGGTCTCGCTCACCGCGGACTCGCGGGGGAGTCACGTGATCTTCCCGCAGCCGAACTATGCGGACACGCTCATCAGTCAGGAGAGCTGTGAGAAAAAGGATTTTCTTTCAGAAGATAAAGAAGAAACATTTTCTCAGGTAAACTCTCTTCCCAATATTCCTGTGAGTTACTTTGCTAAAAGAAATAAATTTACCTAATTACTTAGCTGTCTCCACAGTTTACCATACCTTTTCTATTTCCCATATTTCTTTGTGGACATGTTCAGTTTAAGAAATAGTCCTCATGTATTATTTCTCACTAGTTCTAAGTGTTCACATGGTGTAACAGGGAAGAGGAGCTAGAATCATTATGTCATTAGTATAAATCTGGAATTAGTAGGTGAAGATGATATTTAGGTTATCAAAAGAGCCTTAGGTTCAGGAGGGAGGGGTCATATGGATACCTGTGGCTGATTCATGTTGATGTATGGCAGAAACCAGCACAATATTGTAAAGCAATTATCCTCCAATTAAAAAAAATTAATGCATTAACAACAACAAAAAAAGAGCTTTAGGAACTGGGGTATCTGGTTTCTCCTACTTTCTTTCTCATCCCTTAGCAAACCATCCCAATCCTCTTGAATCAACAGTTCTTTGTTAGATATATGAATGTTGACTTTTGTTTCCTCAAATGTCTCCCTCTTTTAAAATTTAATACTTTTATTCTTTATATTTGTATTTGTTTATGAATATTAATAAATACTGTAGTTGTTTGTTTTCATCTCAGTCTTTATGTTTTTCCTTCAGTTTAGCAGTGAGATTCCTCATATTTTTTTATTTGAATGATCCCTACTAAAGATGTGTTTAGGAATAGATATGCTTCACCATGTTTCAGGAAGGTATGTCATGCAATCTCTGTTTAGTTCAAAATATCATTAGCCTCTAAAGTAGCTGTGTTCCTTTAAGAGTAATTGAGTTATCATTTGCTGTGTTAATATAATACATGGTTTGTATAATAGTTAAGGTGTGTCTGTTCCCTGTTACTTTTTATTTTTCTCATATGTGGAAACAACATTGCCTTTTTATCTTTAAAAATAATATATATCCTCAAGGGATTCAGAGACCATATCAAATAATTGCCCCTAAAGATTCTCCTTTTACATTTCTCTTCTCAAAGTTTCCTACTCACAGCAGCTGTTGAATATTTTTCCAGTTCCTCCACCAACATCAGTCCCCCTTAGAGCCAAGTTTTCCTCCCCCATTCCTCTTCCCATGTTGGCTTTTAGTATGTTAGTTATATACTTAATAACAAAGAACAAAAAATACACTACTATTCTGTGTGACTGGGATCATCTTTTATTTGGAAATAATCCTGTACTAAGTCAGTCATGTATATAATGGTGCCATCATTCTTTAAGATGTTGTGATTCTTTATATGAATGTTGCCGAAGTGAGCACAAGATGTTGTGATTCTTTACTGTTTAAGGGCACCTGAGGGAAATTGTGTTATTACTATTACATAATTTTCTTTGAGATAAAGTTGGCACTCACTGTGGAATAATACAAACATTTTGCAAGTAAATAAAGTACGAACTGGGGAAAATTGAAAACAAAGTTCCTTTTAGTGTATACAGTAATTCTTCATTATATAAATGCCTTATGCATAGCTATATAATGCATCATGATTGAAATGACAAATGAGTTCCTATTACTGTGCTTGGAGAGGAAAACAAATACAGGAAAAGGATTTCTGGAATACAAAATAAAAGTTTATCTCTACTAGTTTCAGTTTTGGTCCTTAAAAACATCTTCACACTCTAATTTTAGGCAAAACAGAGTACTTTCAGTACCCTGAAGTTCTGTGGTTTTTCTCTCACATCTAGGTATTGCCATATTATTCTGTCTTGTATCCAGGCCTTACCCCTCCCTGATCTACTCCTCTCAGGTTTCTTGGGAAAACCTTTGCTAACCTCCAAGGCCAGCTTGGAGGCCCTCTCATTGCCCTTGGCCTCTGACCTTATGGCAGTATCTCACTGCGCTATAATTCCTTGTTTGCTTTTGTATCCTTATAACTCCATGAAGGAAGTAGCTGTGTTTGTATCGTTAAATCCCCAAGTATTGTCAGATACTCAATTATATGTGTGTTTAATGAATGGGTTAAATGGAAAATATTGAAACTAAAATGTCAAGCTATGAAGGGCCGATTTCAAGAGGCATACCTTATAAATATGACTGATATTTCTGTGCAGTTCTTAAACTTTGAATATTTCAAAACAGTAACTTCAGCATGTTTGAAGCAATATTAGTGGCATTCAGGTTAACTCATGGCTTATTAAGGAAGATATTCTAAATCTTTTAACATATAGCGGTTCAGTTATGTGACACAAAAACTGAGCCCATTACCTCTGAGCAAAAAGAATTTCAGGTGCTTGGAAACTTAAAAATTTCTGACTTAGATTTGTCAGAGCGTGCAGTGAACGGTTATGCCTCTGAGCGTCGCTGTTCACCACTCAAGAAGGAAAACGCCGCTGAAGAGCTAGTCCTTTTCCTTGTTTCCAAAGAGCAGAGAACCAGCAAATCACACTTGGAAGATCCGAGGCTGCCTCAAAGCTCACCCCGTCAGTCAGCCAGCTCTGTGACCTATAAATTAGGCCCACGAAAGTCTTAGTTCCTTGATAAAATAAGACTGAAGTCTGCCTTGGGAAACTGGAACCCAATTCAGAGAAAATAATTAACCGAAACGGAAATGACCAATTACCAGAGATTCAGAAAGTGCGGAAGACTGGCCCTGCTGTGCGTGCTTCTGGGGACGCTGTGCAAGACCGGATGCGGGCAGATCCGCTATTCGGTGTCAGAGGAGCTGGACAAAGGCTCCTTCGTGGGTAACATCGCCAAGGACCTGGGGCTGGAGCCCCAGGAGCTGGTGGAGCGGGGAGTCCGCATCGTCTCCAGAGGTAGGACGCAGCTCTTTGCTCTGAACCCGAGAAGCGGCAGCTTGGTCACCGCGGGCAGGATAGATCGGGAGGAGCTCTGCGCTCAGAGCCCACAGTGTCTGGTGAGTTTTAACATCCTGGTTGAAGACAAATTGAACATTTTTGAAGTAGAAATAGAAATTAAAGACCTTAATGACAATGCTCCTGATTTTCTGATGGAGGAATTGGAAATAAAAATTGGTGAACTAACAGTTCCTGGAACTCGATTTCCACTTAAGACTGCATTTGACCCAGATGTGGGCACGAACTCTCTGCTGAACTATCAGCTCAGCCCCAGTGACTACTTCTCCCTGGCTGTGAAGAATGTCACTGATGGGGCCAAGTATCCAGAACTGGTGCTGCAGCGGGCTCTTGACAGGGAGGAAAAGAAAGTTCACCAACTTGTACTCATTGCTTCTGATGGTGGTGACCCTGTCCACTCTGGCAACTTGGGCATCCAAGTGACAGTGCTGGATGCAAATGACAATCCACCAGTATTTACCCAGCCTGAATATCGAGTAAGTGTTGAAGAGAACCTGCCGGTAGGCACCCAGCTGCTCACAGTGAATGCCACTGACCCTGATGAGGGATTCAATGCTCAAGTATCCTATGTACTAGATAAAATGCCTGGGAAAATCGCTCAGATTTTTTATCTCAACTCAGTGACTGGGGACTTATCGATATTAAAAAATCTGGATTATGAGGACGCTACTTTCTATGAAATTAAAATAGAAGCACAAGATGGACCAGGTCTCCTTTCAAGAGCTAAGATTCTGGTCACAGTTCTGGATGTGAATGACAATGCCCCAGAAGTTACAATTACTTCTCTCACAGGATCAGTTCCAGAAGAGTCAACTGCTGGAAGGGAAATTGCCCTTATCAATGTGCATGATCGGGATTCCGGGCAAAATGGACAGGTCACAGTTTTTGTCCTGGGAAATATGCCATTTAATTTAGAAAAATCAATAAACCAATATTACCGCTTAGTGACAGCCAGATCTCTGGACCGTGAACAGGAGTCTGAATATAACATCACTCTGAGAGCTACAGATGGGGGTAGTCCGCCACTGTCCACAGACACACACATCACCCTGCATGTGGCAGACATCAACGACAACCCACCGGCTTTCACTCATGCCTCCTATTCTGCCTACATTCCTGAAAACAACCCCAGGGGAGCCTCCATCTTCTCTGTGACAGCCCAGGACCCTGACAGCATTGAGAATGCCCACATTACCTATGCACTGACTGAGGATACCATCCAAGGGGCGCCTCTCTCCACCTACGTCTCCATAAACTCAGACACTGGAGTCCTGTATGCTGTACACTCCTTTGACTTTGAGCAGATTAGAGACCTGAAGCTACTAGTGACTGCTAGTGACAGTGGGAACCCTCCACTCAGCAGCAACGTGTCTTTGAGCCTATTTGTGTTGGACCAGAATGACAACACACCTGAGATTCTATACCCTGCCCTCCCCACTGATGGTTCTACCGGTGTGGAGCTGGCACCCCGCTCTGCAGAGCCCGGCTACCTGGTCACCAAAGTGGTGGCAGTGGACAGAGACTCGGGACAGAACGCCTGGCTGTCCTACCGCCTGCTCAAGGCCAGCGAGCCAGGGCTCTTCGCGGTGGGGCTGCACACGGGCGAGGTGCGCACAGCGCGGGCGCTGCTGGACAGAGATGCGATCAAGCAGAGCCTGGTAGTGGCCGTCCAGGACCACGGGCAGCCCCCTCTCTCGGCCACCGTCACGCTCACCGTGGCTGTGGCTGACAGCATCCCAGACGTCCTGACTGACCTAGGCAGCCTGAAGCCCTCAGTGGATCCTGACGACTCCGGCCTCACACTCTACCTGGTGGTGGCGGTGGCCGCGGTCTCCTGTGTCTTCCTCGCCTTTGTCATCGTGCTACTGGCGCTCAGACTGCGGCATTGGCACACGTCGCGTCTGCTCCAGGCTTCGGGCAGCGGGTTGGCTGGCGTGCCGGCGTCTCAGTTTGTGGGCGTGGACGGGGTGCGGGCTTTCCTGCAGACCTATTCGCACGAGGTCTCGCTCACCGCGGACTCGCGGGGGAGTCACGTGATCTTCCCGCAGCCGAACTATGCGGACACGCTCATCAGTCAGGAGAGCTGTGGGAAAAGCGAGCCTCTCCTGATATCTCAAGATTTACTGGAAATGAAAGGTGACTCCAACGAGCTCCAGGTGAGTTTCTTTTAATATTTTAAAGAACAGTTATGCCACTGTGGTTATTATAAATTTTTAATACACATTTATTTGAAAATAAAGCAATGAAGTAGTCATTGGTTCTTTTGTTTAAAGGTGTTCCTCTCTTCTTCTGGGATTGTGATGGGGCTGCACTTCCTTGCCTAGTATAGCTGAGTGGGCCTAGTAAATATTTCTGACCAATACATTGTAAATAGAATTATGTGACTCTCTTCCCAGAGGAAATCCTAGTTGTCATTGTAAGAATTACCAGATCTCTAACTTATTCTTTGAAATTGTGACTGTGCCTCCTATCTAAGTCCTTGAATGACTGCAATGAAAGAAGAGCCCTGTGGTTGACTCAACATTGATTTGTATACCTGTGATAAGTAGATGTTTTATTTTAAATCTCTGTGATAATGAAGTTTGTCACTTCAACCTACCTAGCCTATCCTGATAAACAAGTATATAGTATTTTAGGCTCTAATAATATGATGCTTAACTCCTTCCAAGACAGACCAAACTGGATTCATCCTGATAACATAAAAACGATAGGGTAAAAAATATAGAGGTTTGTAAAATTCTTTTACCTGGCATGTAGTCCCTACTTGGTATACTTTAAAGTGTGTGTATTTGTGTGTATCCATATGGATTTCAGCCTTTTCTCTGAAGGTGGGAAGCTCAATTGCCTAAACAGTTGTGAGCCTTGGAGTGCCATTCCTTGTCCTTTGAGACAGATTATAAAATGTAAGGAGATATGTCTTAGCTTCTTTGAGAGATTTCCAGACCATCCACTTCAACCATGGAAAAGGAGTCCTTAAACTTTTTATAAAAATATTTATATATTTATTTGACTGCACTGGGTCTTGGTCACAGCATTCAGGATCTTCAATCTTCCTTGTAGCATATGGGGTCTCGTTCTCTTACTTGGTATTGAACCTGGCCCCCTGAGTTGGGAGCATGGAATGTTAGCCACTGGAGCACCAGGGAAGTCCCATGCATCCTGCAACTTTCTTGAGCTATAAATTGTTGACCCATTTTGAAATTTATGAAATTATTTTCACCCATAAAGAGAGTCATCCAAAATTAGGCCTAAATAGATTTCATTAGGTCTTAAACAAAGGAGTACATCTCTCCTTCAGTGTGTTAGGAAGGGATACATTCAAACATGAGTGACAAAAGGGCCTGAACAAAAGAGCTGAAAACAGAGAAGGGTGTAGTCTCACTTAAACCTGCAAATGCACCACAGAAAAAAGGCACATTACCTTTGGAATATTTGTTAGGAAAAATCTTTATGATACTAATGTAACTTTCCTTGTAACGAGAAAAAATATTAAATGGCTAGGGCCACAGGAACTTTAGATGTTCAAAGAGAATTTTCTAAGAATTTCATGTAAAATATAACCTACACATATATTGGGAAAATACATAGAGTACAAAGGCATCTATTTGTGTGGATGATAAGTCTCAGCATGCCATTTTCACTAGAAAGGATTTTTTAAGGATAGGCAAGACTTCATTGCAATAAATGGGAGGAGGGTTTATAATAAAAGGAACAGAAAGTATCAAGACACGAAGTAGGGCAAACAAGGGAAAGGCTGTCTTGGGAAAACAATGATCTGTCTTGACTGGAATGTAAAAGGAGTATGGATTAGCACCACAGGGTAACAGAATAAATTGTTTGGTTGGTATCTAATCTGGTAGTGCATTTGAAATAAAGGTGTTTGTCTGTTTTACTTACCTAAGACTGGTTTAAGGAGTATAGCTAAGTTTCAAAATGGAAGTGTCTAAGAACTTTCAATTCCTCTCCAAGATTTACCAGTGATCAAATCAAACTCATTACACATATTAGTGTGTAAATTGACTGGAACTGAGTATTGGCATTAAGGAGTATTTGTGTATAAAATCATATAGTAAAAAAGCATTGATGTCATTAAAATAAATATACTTACATGAGATTTAGTTTTATGAAAGCAGATGTGTGCTCAAATACTAGATTGGTCTCTTTAACAAACTATCAGGCTCCTTTGTACTTAATGGGAAGGTTACATATACTTTAAAATGTTGAGCAATATAGTAAATAAGTCTAGGATGTTTACTTTCTCTTTTTTCCAAAGATTAAATGTTTTTATCCACTAACAATAATCTAATTAGTTACATCCATACTAGTCATGCCAGTGTTTATAAATACAGTAGACTCACTGAAGATATTTTTGCCCTCCAAAATAAATAAATAAATAAAAGCTGTATGCCGTATGGAAAATCTTTAATGAAGAAAGAAGAATAAAATGATGGCAACTTTTAAAAGATGATGAAAATCTACACAATATCAGATTTGAAGGGAAAATTTGAATAGTTCTTTCTAAAAAAATAAAAAGACAAGATATATTAATAGATTCAAGAGCTCACAATTTGAGGAATAGGTAGTTGGGTAATATGCAGTTTTCTCAGGCAACCTCCTGGTGCCGCTGTTGACCAAAGGGAAAATAAGCGTTCTCAGTTCTGCAGGAGTGGCCGGAAGTGTTTTCTTTCTTGCTTTGTCCTGTACGCATCAGAATGCAGACGCACCTCCTGTGCAACCTCAAGTGCCTGACAAATCGTACCCTCAAATCACAGAAGTCCAGGGTGCTGTGTTGATTATTTAAACATCCCAGAGACATCTTGAAGAGCAGCTTCCCAGAGAGTTCAAGAAATGCTTAGGAGCTTCAGAAAAGCTGAAACAATGAAAAGTCAGGTACTGTTTCTCTTCCTGCTGTCATTGTTGCGCGGGGCAATCTCCCAGCAGATCCAGTACTCTATTCCAGAGGAGCTGGACAAGGGCTCAAGGGTGGGGAACCTGGCCAAGGATCTAAGGCTCAGTGTCCAGGAGTTGCCAGCTCGAAACGTGCGGATTAGTGCAGAGGACTTTTTCAGTGTGAGAGCAGAGAATGGGGATTTGCTAGTGAGTGGCAGGATAGATCGAGAGAAGATTTGTGGGAGAAAATCTGAGTGTGCTGTAGAATTTGAAATGGTTGCTGACAATCCAATGACTATTTTCCATGTAAGTGTTGCAATTCAAGATATTAATGACAATGCACCACATTTCATTGCAAAAAGCATTGACTTGGAAATCTCTGAGTTAGCCTTACCAGGGGTAAAATTCTCTCTGGATTCTGCGCAAGATGCAGATGTAGAAAGTAACTCACTGAAGAAATATTTCATCAGCCACAATGAGCACTTCTCTCTGTCAACAAAGCAAAGTCCTGATGGAAGTAAATACCCAGAGTTACTGCTGGAAAAATCTCTGGACAGAGAGCAGCAGAATTCCCACAGTTTAATCCTGACTGCCATGGATGGTGGGGACCCTCCTCTAAGTGGCACTACCCTGATCCGGATACAGGTCACTGATGCCAATGATAATGCTCCAGTGTTCAGCCAGGACACTTACAGGGTTAGCCTCCAAGAAAATGTGCCCCGGGGAACCTCCGTGCTGCAGGTGATGGCCACTGACCAGGACGAGGGCATTAATGCAGAAATCACCTATGCCTTCCTCAATGCCCCAGCAAGTGCCAGCCTCCTCTTCATTCTCAATCCAAATACTGGTGACATCACAACCAATGGTACATTGGACTTTGAAGAGACAAGTAGATATATGTTGGGTGTTGAAGCCAAGGATGGAGGTGTACACACGGCTCACTGTAATGTTCAGATTGAAATTGTTGATGAGAATGACAATGCCCCAGAGGTGACATTCATGTCCTTCTCTAACCAGATTCCTGAGGGCTCAGACCTGGGAACTGTAATAGCCCTCATTAAAGTGCAAGACCAGGATTCTGAGCAAAATGGTTTGGTAACATGCTATATTCAGGAAGAAGTTCCCTTCAAATTAGAATCCACCTCTAAGAATTACTACAAGCTAGTGATTGATGGTGCCCTAGACCGAGAGCAGAAGGCAGAGTACAATGTCACCATCGCAGCCACTGACAAAGGCAAGCCTGCCCTTTCCTCCAGTACAAGCGTCACCCTACATATCCGCGATGTCAACGACAATGCTCCAGTTTTCCACCAGGCCACCTATGTGGTCCACGTGCCAGAAAATAACCCGCCTGGCGCTTCCATCGCACATGTCAGCGCCTCCGACCCTGACCTAGGGCCCAACGGCCACGTCTCCTACTCCATCGTGGCCAGCGACCTGGAGCCGCGCGCGCTGTCGTCCTACGTGTCCGTGAACCCGCAGAGCGGCGTGGTGTTCGCGCAGCGCGCCTTCGACCACGAGCAGCTGCGCGCCTTCGAGCTGACGCTGCAGGCCCGCGACCACGGCTCGCCCGCGCTCAGCTCCAACGTGAGCCTGCGCGTGCTGGTGGGCGACCGCAACGACAACGCACCCAGGGTGCTGTACCCGGCGCTGGGACCCGACGGCTCGGCGCTCTTCGATACGGTGCCCCGCGCCGCGCAGCCCGGCTACCTAGTCACCAAGGTGGTGGCGGTGGACGCAGACTCTGGACACAACGCCTGGCTGTCCTACCACGTGCTGCAGGCCAGCGAGCCCGGACTGTTCAGCGTGGGGCTGCGCACCGGCGAGGTGCGCACGGCGCGGGCCTTGGGCGACAGGGACGCGGCCCGCCAGCGCCTGCTGGTCGCTGTGCGCGATGGGGGACAGCCGCCCCTCTCGGCCACCGCCACGCTGCTCCTGGTTTTCGCCGACAGCCTGCAGGAGGCGCTGCCGGACCTCAGTGACCGCCCAGCACCCCCTGACCCCCAGGCTGAGCTGCAGTTTTACCTGGTGGTGGCCTTGGCCTTGATCTCGGTGCTCTTCCTCCTGGCAGTGATTCTGGCGGTCGCCCTGCACCTGCGACGCTCCTCCAGCCCTGCTGCTTGGGGCTGCTTTAAGCCTGGTCTCAGTTCCAAGTCTGCACCTGGGGTTCTCCCCCACTACAGTGAGGGAACATTGCCCTATTCCTACAATCTGTGCGTTGCTTCACAATCAACTAAGACAGAATTTAATTTTCACAATGTGACCCTGGAAACGGCTCCCCCTGGGGATCTCCTAGGTGAAGATCCTTCTATGGATATAGGTACCAGTAACGAAGACCCCCAAATCGCCTATGATTCCTCTTTTTCCCATCAGGTGAGTTTTTGCAGACTTACTTAAATTTTATTGCTGTATTTCATTTTCAATAGTGTATTATTAATTTTGATCCTTCTTCATTGTTCTAGTGATGGCAGTGGGAGAGGAGGTATATTGGATGGGTTGAGACTGGTTTCTTGATTGCTCAGTAGTCTTGGTGGTTAATTATTACTAGTTGTTACTTCTCAATTTGTACTCTCGGCATTTCTGTACTTCCGCAAATCCTGCTAAAAACAGCTTTTTCTGTCACTGCCCTTAGTAATAGCACTGCCCTTACATGCCTTTTTTTCAAGATTGTAAATGTACTAACATTTCTTTCTTAAGTTAAAATTTTTGTTCATCTTCATCAAATACATTTATCCTTTTCTGTGATGTATTAATATAACCTTCAATAATTAAGTCTCTTAGAACTTTTTAGCTTTATCATATGTAGCAAAGACTGACAGGTTTCATATTTGAATCACTAACTTTGGGTCTTTTTTCCCATTTTGTAAACTGTCAAGGGTAATTTTCTTGACCATCCTTAAATAGTTTTTATACCCTATCTACTTTGTCACTGCTATAATGAGGAATGTAATGGACATTTTGTTGTATACAGAGACTTTTCCATAATTTTTTAACATAGACTTCTGATAAGTGAGTCAGATTTTTTTCAACATTTTTCAAATGTTTTCAAAAACATTTTTTTACCTCTCAACCCCCAGAAAGTTGTGGTCTTTTGAGGATTGTGAAAAATACCTTCAGCCTACTCTCCAAAGTCAGAAAATTTTAAAAGCTCTGAATAATTCATGGAGTTTTGAGTCTGATCAAAATTTATGAGTAATTTCTAGAAACTAAATATTATGTGAGTAATAATCAAAGAACTGAGTACTTGCTGCTTTATCTCAAATTTTCTCAGATTAGTAAACTGCTCTAAGTATTCATGAATAAGAAGACTATAAAACATGCAATGATAATATAAATAATTATTAAAATATTTCCTTTTTATCAATTATTTCTAAAACCAAAACTAAAGTTATAAGTAATAGTAAGATAATACCTTCTGGATGTGTCCTAATGTGGAGAAGATCACTGAAACACCATATACCCTTTATAGTGCTTCAGTTTAACTTTCCTGTCTTTTTACCTTATATTACTTCTTTTAACATCAGTTATTTGCACATTGTTTTAGGTTTTGCAGCTTCATTAATGACTCATTCATTAAGCATTGAAAAATTATTCGAGTATATACACAATAAAATGTGCTATTCTAGAGTTTGAGGATTCACTGTGAACATGATTCTCACAGACATAACCTGTGGTCTCGAATCTTCTTATTTAAAATTAATGAGCAAATATCCTTCTCAAACCTATTATCATATTTGTCAAGCCCATTTACAAAGGGGTAAAACTAGCTCTTAAACAGTAAGATATTTTCTAACAAGGGAATTAAAAACTTGCCCCATATTTTAAGGGTCAATCATGTGAGAAAACTTGTTTCTGTGTAGGTTGAGACTAGAGCCCAGATCTCCCATTTCTTTGACACTGTCTTTTCAACTATTTATTCTTCTGTTCTTCAAGTATAACCTTGTTTTGGGGAGGGGTAAACATATCCTTTTTGCAATGCAAATTGAAATTGAGCTATGAGAATAAATAATGCAATGAACTTAAAAGAGGTAGAAAAATTCTTGCAAAAAAACTTGTCTCTGAAAAAATAAATTATCAGGCTTACTGTACAGGAAGCTTTGGATCAATTATAGATTTTCACTGCAAATTAAACAGCAGATGTTTGGGTTTTCATTATTTTGGAGAAAATTGAACACGGAAAAGAAATGGTGTACAAGCTATCCTTTCTTTACCAAGTATAGATTGCAGTAACAGGTTAGGACTCTGAGTGTCGCTGTTCACCAATCGGGGGAAAAAAGAACCAGGAATTTAATCCGTACCACAAGATTTCTGCATCACAACGCGCTGGCTTTGGGGTTTTAGAAAGCTTCTTCGAACTGGACCCCCGAGAGCTCCAACATCCAACGGTGAAAGTACCTTATCCTAGACCCCAAAGATCCTGGGGATCCCCAAGCCTCCACCAAGGGAACACCCAAGCGCAAGCTATTCCGCCGCGGGGCTGTCATGGCGTCTCCTTTCTGCCCAAACTGCTGCCGGCTAATCTGGATCTGTGTTCTCCTGGGGGCCCTGTGGAAAATTCGGGCCGAACAGATCCGCTACTCGGTGCCTGAGGAGCTGGAGAAGGGCTCCTTAGTGGGCAACATCGCCAAGGACCTGGGGCTGGAGCCCCGAGAGCTGGCGAAGCGCGGAGTCCGCATCGTCTCCAGAGGTAGGACGCAGCTCTTTGCTCTGAACCCGCGAAGCGGCAGCTTGGTCACCGCGGGCAGGATAGACCGGGAGGAGCTCTGTGACAGATCTCCCAAGTGTGTAGTAAACCTAGAGATTCTCTTAGAAGACAAAGTGAAGATTTTTGGAGTTGAAGTGGAAATAATTGATATTAATGATAATGCGCCCGACTTTGGGGCAGAGCAAAGGGAAATAAAAGTCGCTGAAAGTGAAAACCCTGGGACAAGGTTTCCTCTTCCTGAAGCTTTTGATCCGGATATAGGGATAAACTCCCTACAGGGTTACCAGCTCAGCTCGAATGTCCACTTCTCCCTAGACGTGCAAAGCGGAGCCGATGGGATTAAGTATCCTGAGCTGGTACTGGAGCACGCCCTGGACCGTGAGGAAGAGGCGGTTCACCACCTCATTCTGACCGCCTTTGACGGAGGCGACCCCGTTTACTCTGGCACTGCCAGGATTCTTGTAACACTTGTGGATACCAACGACAATGCCCCGGTATTCACTCAGCCCGAGTACCACATCAGTGTGTGGGAGAATGTGACGGTGGGCTCCAGGCTACTCACTGTAAGAGCCACTGATCCAGATGAAGGAGCCAATGGAGAAGTCACATACTCTTTCCGGAAAGTAAGAGATAAAATATCGCAGCTATTCCAGTTGAATTCTCTGACTGGGGACATAACGATATTGGGAGGTTTGGATTATGAGGACTCTGGATTCTATGATATAGATGTAGAAGCCCACGATGGACCTGGTCTCCGAGCCAGAAGTAAGGTACTGGTGACAATTCTGGATGTAAATGACAATGCTCCAGAAGTCACAGTTACATCTCTCACCAGCTCTATCCAAGAAACTTCTTCCCCAGGCACAGTAATTGCACTTTTCAATGTGCATGACAGTGATTCAGGAGAGAATGGCCTTGTCACGTGTTCCATTCTGGATAGCCTGCCATTCACACTTGAAAAGACCTATGGAAATTATTATCAGTTGTCGACACACAGGGCTCTGGATAGGGAAGAAGTCGCAGAATATAACATCACTGTAACTGCCACTGACCACGGAACTCCGCCATTGTCTACAGAAACATACATCTCACTGAACGTGGCAGATGTCAATGACAATCCACCTGCCTTCCCTCATGCTTCCTACATGGCCTACATTCCAGAAAACAACCCGAGGGGAGCCTCCATCTTCTCTGTGACCGCCCATGACCCTGATAGTAACCAGAACTCAAGGGTCACTTACTCTCTGGCTGAAGACACACTGCAGGGGTCGCCTCTCTCCACCTACGTCTCTATAAACAAGGACACTGGAGTCCTGTATGCTTTGCAGTCCTTTGACTATGAGCAAGTTAGAGACCTGCAGCTACTGGTGACTGCTAGTGACAGCGGGGACCCACCACTCAGCACCAACGTGTCTCTGAGCATATTTGTGCTGGACCAGAATGACAATGCACCCGAAATCCTATACCCCGCCCTCCCCACGGATGGCTCCACGGGTGTGGAGCTGGCACCCCGTTCTGCAGAGCCCGGCTACCTGGTCACCAAGGTGGTGGCAGTGGACAGAGACTCGGGACAGAACGCCTGGCTGTCCTACCGCCTGCTCAAGGCCAGTGAGCCAGGGCTCTTCGCGGTGGGGCTGCACACGGGCGAGGTGCGCACAGCGCGGGCGCTGCTGGACAGAGATGCGATCAAGCAGAGCCTGGTGGTGGCGGTCCAGGACCACGGCCAGCCCCCTCTCTCAGCCACCGTCACTCTCACCGTGGCTGTGGCTGACAGCATCCCAGACGTCCTGACTGACCTAGGCAGCCTGAAGCCTTCAGTGGACCCTGACGACTCCGGCCTCACACTCTACCTGGTGGTGGCGGTGGCCGCGGTCTCCTGCGTCTTCCTCGCCTTTGTCATTGTGCTGCTGGCGCTCAGACTCCGGCATTGGCACTTGTCGCGTCTGCTCCAGGCTTCGGGCAGCGGGTTGGCTGGCGTGCCGGCGTCTCAGTTTGTGGGCGTGGACGGGGTGCGGGCTTTCCTGCAGACCTATTCGCACGAGGTCTCGCTCACCGCGGACTCTCGGGGGAGTCACGTGATCTTCCCGCAGCCGAACTATGCGGACACGCTCATCAGTCAGGAGAGCTGTGGGAAAAGCGAGCCTCTCCTGATATCTCAAGATTTACTGGAAACAAAAGGAGAATTCAGTCTTAATCAGGTGAGTCAAATCTTGCCACACTGAAACGTAGGGAGAGAACTGCATAAATGTCTACAATTATATTTCATATATATATGTGTGTGTACATATATAGATCAATAAAACACTTCTTTTTTAGTATTCTGTTGCTTTAAAGTGGAAAGACAGATGATCCTTCAGTAATGATCAGTAACTGTTACTACACCTAAAAGTTATTTATCTTTTGTAATCTTCATTTGGTTACAGTGTCAGTAGCAATTTCTTAATTTTATACTTGTAACATCTCACATCTTTAAAGCCATTATTCTTTAGGCATTACTGAAAGGATAGACTAGAATTATGAAATAGGAAGAAATTGTGTAAATTCATATTAACACATTCTCTTGTATGAGGCTATTATTTCATCTCTATTGAGTATTTTTAAATTTCCTCTTTTTACACCCTACTGTGTTTTGCTTGAAATTTGCTTTTCTTTCCTTTCAGACAGGTGTTTTCTATTATGATTAAACAATAACACTTTATAAATATTGGGGAATATATTTAAATTTTGGATATAACTTTCACAGGGATAGTTTCTTGATTGGATTGGTACATTTCACATATTGTGTTGTTACAGTTTGTGACATGCAGTGACTATGTATGGTTTCTTTGGTGCAGGTGATTGTCAAAAATATTACCCATTTAATTCCACTCATATTTAATAGATTGCAGAAGTGATTTTAATAACTTCTAAACTACCTATTATGGTATCAGTGTGAGACCCTTTTTGATTTCTAAGGAAAGCTTAATTGAACTATGCCTCAATTAAGCTTAAGAAGAAGAGTTTGAGTTTCTAAATGCTTTTGTCTTCATGGGAAATTGTGGTGTAATCCTAGAGTAAAAGAAGAATGTGTATGATACATGTAACTGGCATGGGGAGTGGAAAAAGAAAATACTGATAATGTATATTGAGAAGCAAATTGTATCTGAGGAGAGATCATTTAAAATAGTGAAGCTTAAAAATATAATTTGGAAATGTCAATTGTCCTGAGACTATGACAGACATATTTGGATTCTTGGGTTAAAAATGCATTTTTAGAATCAGAGTGATACTTTTTCCTGTGTGTGTTTTTTTTTTTTTTTTGGTGCCTAGGAGGTTGATAGATTATTTATAACTAGTATAACATGAGAAATACATTGTTTGAATGGACATTGGGTTTCTATTAGAAAAAAATATTTCTGGTTACATTGTTGCACAATTATATGATGGATTAGTACATAACTATAAGAAATTAAAAATAGAAAACCTCTTTATGTCCTACTGTTAGAAAATGTTATCTTCAAGACATAATGAGTGAAAGAAGCAAGATGTAGAACATGGAATATTGTTTACTTCCTTTTGTATCTAAAACCAAGGGAGAACATTTATAAAATTCTGCTGAATGATACAAAACATACTAATGGAATGATACACTAAAACCATAGCACTCATTTCTCCTGAGAGAAATGTGTTGTTGAAAGCAGAGAGGGAGAGCCTGGAAAACATGACATGTGTACATTTTGAATCTGGAATTGTATGAATGTATGTCTATTTAAAAGCAAATACTCCTTATAAGTTTAAAAAAAAAAAAGGAGAAAGAAATAGTTTTTTCCAACACCTTTAGAACACATTAGTGCAGTTTCTCGGAAAAACCTCTGGGCGTCGCTGTAGGTCAAAAGAAGAGAGAGAAGATAATCAGAGACGCATTTGGGAGCCTCTAAGAGGGTAACTTCCTGCTCAAACCAACCACACCGAGGAGGCCAGTACAGGTTTGGATACAAGAAACAAAAGCAGGAAAAAGTGACCCTACCCCGGATTTTGCCACCCCGGAGGGTTTCTCTTCTCGACCGAGAAGCAGAGCAGCAGTGGAGGGAGACGGGATGAAGCGGAGCACTGAGATGAGCGGCCGGACGCGGTGGCGGCAGGTACTGTTACCGTTCCTGCTGTCTTTATTCCGCGGGGCTCTCCCAGACCAAATTCGCTACTCAATTCCCGAGGAGCTGGCCAAAAACTCGGTTGTAGGAAATCTTGCTAAAGATCTAGGGCTCACTGTCCCGAACTTGTCGGCCCGGAAGCTGCGGATTAGCGCGGAGAAGGAATATTTCGTTGTAAAACCTGAAAGCGGTGACTTACTTGTGAGTAACAGAATAGACCGAGAGGAGATTTGTGGGAAGAAGCCTCTGTGCATTCTGGATTTCGATACTGTCGCCGAAAACCCACTGAATATTTTCCATGTAACAGTAATAGTAGAGGATATAAATGACAATACTCCGCTATTCAAACAGAGTAAGATTGATTTAAAAATTGTAGAATCCACTAAGCCAGGTAAAACATTTCCACTAGACCCGGCACTAGATTCGGATGCTGGTCCTAATTCACTGCAAAGATATTACCTTAATGACAACGAGTACTTTGATCTCACAGAGAAACAGACTCCAGATGGACGTAAATATCCTGAGTTGATTCTGAAACATTCTCTGGACAGAGAAGAGCAGAATTTTCATCAACTGCTACTGACAGCTGTAGACGGTGGGGACCCACCCCAGAGTGGCACCACCCAGATCCAAATTCAAGTCACAGATGCCAATGATAACCCCCCGGTGTTCAGCCAGGACGTGTACAGAGTCAGCCTGCAAGAGGGTGTGCCACCTGGCTTCTTAGTACTTCGAGTGACAGCCACCGATCAGGACGAAGGAGTCAACGCGGAGATCACCTACTCCTTTCATAATGTGGATGAACAAGTGAAACAGTTTTTTAACTTAAATCAAAGAACAGGAGAAATCACGTCAAACAATGATTTTGATTTTGAAATTGCTAATAGTTACACTCTTCGTATAGAAGCGAAAGATCCTGGAGATCTAGCAGCCCACTGCAGTGTCCAAGTCGAAATTCTCGATGAGAATGATTGTGCACCTGAAGTGATTGTGACTTCAGTATTTACTCCCCTACCAGAGGATTCACCACCAGGAACAGTGATCGCCTTGATAAAAACTAAAGATAGAGATGCTGGAGAAAATGGAGAAGTTTACTGCCAAATCTTGGGAAAGGCCGAGTTTATATTGAAATCTTATTCGAAGAACTATTACAAGCTAACGACAGACAGGACCCTGGACCGAGAGGAGATCTCAGAATACAATATCACAGTAATGGCCACCGACAAAGGCAAGCCACCCCTCTCCTCTAGTATAACCATCACTCTGCACATCGCAGATGTCAACGACAACACTCCGGTTTTCCACCAGGCCTCCTACGTGGTCCACGTGCCAGAAAATAACCCGCCTGGCGCTTCCATCGCACATGTCAGCGCCTCCGACCCTGACCTAGGGCCCAATGGCCACGTCTCCTACTCAGTCGTGGCCAGCGACCTGGAGCCGCGCGCGCTGTCGTCCTACGTGTCCGTGAACCCGCAGAGCGGCGTGGTGTTCGCGCAGCGCGCCTTCGACCACGAGCAGCTGCGCGCCTTCGAGCTGACGCTGCAGGCCCGCGACCACGGCTCGCCCGCGCTCAGCTCCAACGTGAGCCTGCGCGTGCTAGTGGGCGACCGCAATGACAACGCGCCCAGGGTGCTGTACCCGGCGCTGGGACCCGACGGCTCGGCGCTCTTCGACACGGTGCCCCGCGCCGCGCAGCCCGGCTACCTAGTCACCAAGGTGGTGGCGGTGGACGCAGACTCTGGACACAACGCCTGGCTGTCCTACCACGTGCTGCAGGCCAGCGAGCCCGGACTGTTCAGCGTGGGGCTGCGCACGGGCGAGGTGCGCACGGCGCGGGCCTTGGGCGACAGGGACGCGGCCCGCCAGCGCCTGCTGGTCGCTGTGCGCGATGGGGGACAGCCGCCCCTCTCGGCCACCGCCACGCTGCTCCTGGTTTTCGCCGACAGCCTGCAGGAGGCGCTGCCGGACCTCAGTGACCGGCCCGCGCCCTCTGACCCCCAGGCTGAGCTGCAGTTTTACCTGGTGGTGGCCTTGGCCTTGATCTCGGTGCTCTTCCTCCTGGCAGTGATTCTGGCGGTCGCCCTGCACCTGCGACGCTCCTCCAGCCCTGCTGCTTGGGGCTGCTTTAAGCCTGGTCTCTGTGTCAAGTCTGCACCTGGGGTTCTCCCCCACTACAGTGAGGGAACATTGCCCTATTCCTACAATCTGTGCGTTGCCTCTCAAACAGCTAAGACAGAATTTAATTTTCTCAATATCACTCCAGAAGTGGTTCCTCCTCAGGATCTCCTCTGCGAAGATGCCTCTTGGGTGCCAAGTACTAATCATGGAGATGCTGGAGTCCCATTTGCCTCGGATACTATTTTAAAGGTGAGTTTTAATTTAATTCACTTATTTTTCTTCGCGGTTTCAATGTTTCTTAACAAATCACCTGAGTGGAGTAGAAGTCTTCAATTCACATTTCATTGTTTTGTAGGTAGAATTTAAGGGATTTTTTTTGCCTAAATACCTTCGTCTTATTTAAGCAAATCTTTGACATAGGTTGCCTATCTTATGGGTGGGATTTATTTATCTGTGTCAGTTGTGTCCAACTCTTCGCGATCCTATGGATGTAGACCGTCATGTTCTTCTGTCCTTGGGATTATCCTGGAATACTGGAGTAGGTTGTGATTTCCTTCTCCAGGAGATCTTCTGGACACAGGGATCGGACTTACACCTCTTGCATTTCCTGCATTGGCCGGCATATTTTTTACCACTGAGCCACCTGGGAAGCCCCTTATTTACCCATGTTACAAACCTTTACTACATAAGATACTTTGTTTTCTTCCTCATCTTTACATTCCTTCCCTCTGAAAGTTTATAACTGTTGAGACCTTAAGCTATTTGTTTTTCCTTCAGATTCCTTATATTAGTTTTATTCATTTTAGCTATGCTTCCTCTTAGAATTATAGTACTGAAGAGTAAAGAGATCTCCCAGTCTCGCTAGTTTGGGAAACTGAGAACCAAAGAAAGGAAGAATTTCACTCAGTGATATGGCCTGTCAACAGCAGAGCATAGGTAGGACTGACATGAACACCAGCCCTCTAAGTATCTTTACAAGCTAAGTGTCTTGGGATCCCAGATTTATTTTAAAAGGTCATGCAAAGTTTGAGGTATGCAGTGTCTGCTAATAAGAATGTGTTTAATAAATGGGAGAAATGTTTTCTCTGTCATGTACAGTAACATCACTCTTTTGAAAAATCATACATTGAGAAAATTTTTGTGACCTATTCTCATACTGTTTACTTAAAACTTAATTTTTAAAATTTTCTAGATATAAATGTAAAATACTTTTATTTTCTTCATTTTCCTGTGAGGTGTCTTTAAGTAAAAATTGCTTCTCTCACTTAATGAACTCTCTGAAATCTCCTTTCTTTTTAGTCATGACGTATTTCTTTTTTGCTACCGTATAAAGTTGATAACATTAAATATATGTCTTAATAGAAAGGCCACTTACTGCCTGCTCAATGATAAGTATCTGGACTTGTTTTTCTGTTTGGGTGATGAACTAAATCCTTTTCAGCCACAATCACTATACCGATTTCCCCCAGGTATCTGTAAAACATCTAACTCTAATTTAGACATAGTAATTAGAAAATATAAATAATGCATAGTTAATTCAACTCAAACTCTCAATATGATATATTGTAGCTGCCATGTTCTTAGTGTGAAAATCTTGAAACTTTCTCAAAGACTTCAGAAGTAACAAAAAGCAAAAACCAAAAAACCCTTTATTTCCTCTGCATATGACAACTAATACAATTTGCATAATACAGTGGGCCTTTTTTCAAAGATCTGTTGAGAGCTAAGATTGTTTTCTTAGTGTTCTTATGTACAAATGGGCATATTTTCATAAACATATCCTAATTAAAAATGAGATCTTAAAGCCTACAAAAACTTCTGATGTCCTACTTAGATGAGCTCAATATAAGTAAGTGAATAAAGGGCATAGGCTCAATGGCACATTAAATAAAAGTTTATAAAGAAGTAAAAAAGAGAGGTAGAGGATATATGTATACTTATGGATGATTCGTGTTGTATGTAGAAACTAACACAACATTGTAAAACAATTATCCTCCAAATAAAAATTTTTAAAAATAGTAAAAAGTGCAAATTCTCAGGCCTGACTCCATACTAACTGAATCAGCAGTTCTGGGGGCACCAGCATTTCCTTTGTAGCAAGCTCTAGGGTGACTTTCCAGGTGACTCTCTCACAGGCAGAGGGGGGAGAACCAACTCTGCATGATCTCCAAGCCACCCCTCACCCCAGACCAAAATCTATGTCTGGTCCCTCTCCAATCTATATGATGTGCATGGCTCATCAGAGTTTCTGCTATAAACCAAATAAGAAGCAGCCTGCCCCATTTGAACAACAGGAACACCCTCTAATCACTTAATTATCTCCTCAAAGAATAAATAAGAATTTTTTAAAATGTAAAAAAGAATCAATAATTAACTCAGAATTAATCTTGTAGAAGTCTTTTGTTATTTCAGAATTAAATCTTCTTTTGATATAAACAATGTCATGTAATAATCAATGTCATGTAATAATCTATTAAGGATACAGAAAATTATTAGAAATAAAATATAATTAAACACTTTTGACAAGAAAACAGAATTGGTGTAGTAACTAGTTAGAACTCTGAGCGTCGCTGTTCACCAAGTGAGAAAGAAGCTGCCGCTGATGCGATCAGACTCCGCTCCTTCCGCACAAAACACGCGCCGATCAGAGAAGCTCCTGGGAAAAGTCGCCCTCCCGCGCCCCTCTTCTCATAAGGGAATTGTTCCTGTTGGCTTTAGAGAAATAAGGAAACAGCAGGCTGGAACCAGGACTAAGAGAAAACTGGTCTGAGAGAGGCAATGGCGGATCCACTGAGGGTTTGGGGCTGCAGTGAGCCGTTCCTGCTCTTCATGCTCCTGGGGACGCTGTGGGAAGCTGGGGCCGGGCAAATCCGCTACTCGGTACCAGAGGAGCTGGACAAAGCCTCCTTCGTGGGTAATGTCGCCAAGGACCTGGGGCTGGAGCCCCGGGAGCTGGCGGAGCGCGGAGTCCGCATCGTCTCCAGAGGTAGGACGCAGCTCTTTGCTCTGAACCCGCGAAGCGGCAACTTAGTCACTGCAGACAGGATAGACCGGGAGGAGCTCTGCGCTCAGAGCGCGAGGTGTCTGGTGAGTTTTAACATCTTGGTTGAGAATACAATGAAAATGTATGGGGTAGAAGTAGAGATAACTGATATTAATGATAACTTCCCGCGTTTCCGGGATGAGGAGGTAAAAGTAAAAGTCAATGAAAATGCGGCCGTGGGAACACCATTAGTACTTCCCTTCGCTCGAGATGCGGATGTGGGTGTGAACTCCCTCCAGAGGTACCAGCTCAGCTCCAATAAACACTTCTCTTTGGATGAGAAAAGCGGAAGAGATGGACAGAAATATCCAGAGCTGGTACTGGAACAGCCCTTGGACCGCGAGAAAGTAGCTGTTCACGATCTCCTACTCACAGCTTTAGATGGCGGAGACCCCATACTCTCTGGTACCACGCACATTCACGTGATGGTCCTCGATGCAAACGATAATGCGCCCCTGTTCACCCAATCAGAGTACAGAGTGAGTGTTCCAGAGAACATAGCTGTAGGCACTCGGCTGCTCACACTAACCGCCACGGATCCAGATGAGGGAATAAATGGGAAATTGACATACTCTTTTCGCAATGAAGAAGACAAAATTTCAGAGACTTTCCAACTTGATTCCAACTTGGGTGAAATCTCAACTGTGCAACCACTGGATTATGAAGAATCCAGATTCTATGACATGGAAGTGGTAGCTCAGGATGGAGGTGCTCTTCTTGCCAGCGCTAAGGTACTAATTACAGTACAGGACGTGAATGACAATGCGCCTGAAGTGCTCCTCACCTCTCTGTCCGGTACCGTCTCTGAAGACTGTCTTCCAGGAACCATAATTGCACTGTTTAGCGTACATGATGGTGATTCTGGAGAGAATGGCGAGATTGTGTGTTCTATTCCCCGGAACTTGCCCTTTAAACTGGAAAAGTCAGTTGATAATTACTATCACTTATTGACAACTAGAGCTCTGGACAGAGAAGAGATCTCAGATTACAACATCACAGTAACTGTCACTGACTGTGGAAATCCACCACTGTCTACAGAAAATCACATCTTCCTTAAAGTGGCAGACATCAACGACAACCCTCCCATTTTCCCTCACACCTCATACTACACCTACATCCCAGAAAACAACCCCAGAGGCATATCGATCTTCTCTGTGAATGCCCACGATCCCGACAGCGGCAACAACGCCCAGGTCACTTATGCTCTGGCTGAGGACAAATTTCAGGGAACGCCTCTGTCATCCTATGTGTCCATCAACTCTGATACAGGAGCCCTGTATGCACTGGGGTCTTTCGACTATGAGCGGGTTAGAGAACTGCAACTGTGGGTGACAGCCAGTGACAATGGAGACCCTCCACTCAGCAGCAATGTGTCCCTGAGCCTTTTAATCCTGGACCAGAACGACAACGCACCTGAAATCTTGTATCCTGCCCTCCCCATCGATGGCTCCACGGGTGTGGAGCTAGCACCCCGTTCTGCAGAGCCTGGCTACCTGGTCACCAAGGTGGTGGCAGTGGACAGAGACTCAGGACAGAACGCCTGGCTGTCCTACCGCCTGCTCAAAGCCAGTGAGCCAGGACTTTTCTCGGTGGGTCTGCACACGGGCGAGGTGCGCACAGCGCGGGCGCTGCTGGACAGAGATGCGATCAAGCAGAGCCTGGTGGTGGCGGTCCAGGATCACGGCCAGCCCCCTCTGTCTGCCACCGTCACGCTCACCGTGGCTGTGGCTGACAGCATCCCAGATGTGCTGGCTGACTTAGGCAGCCTCGAACCCTCCACTGACCCTGACGACGACTCAGATCTCACTTTGTACCTGGTGGTGGCTGTAGCCTCGGTGTCCTGCGTCTTCCTCGCTTTTGTCATCGCGCTGCTGACTCTCAGACTGCGGCGCTGGTACACGTCGCGCGCGCTGCAGGTTTCGGGCAGCGGGTTGGCAGGCTTGCCCGCCTCTCACTTTATGGGCGTGGACGGGGTGCGGGCTTTCCTGCAGACCTATTCGCACGAGGTCTCGCTCACCGCGGACTCGCGGGGGAGTCACGTGATCTTCCCGCAGCCCAACTACGCAGACACGCTCATCAGTCAGGAGAGCTGTGGGAAAAGCGAGCCTCTCCTGATACCCGAAAAGATAAACGCAAAGGAAAGAGAGCTAGAAGTTCTTCAGGTGAGTTTTCTTTTCTTTTCAGTAGGAATGCTTGGAGCATTTTCTTCATTTGTTTTCATCATTTTTCTCCCACATTCAAAATCGCTTAATTATGTAGTGAATCATTATTTATTTGCTTTATTTAATGATGAACTTGATTTAATTTGATAATTGATGTTTTCTCCATTTGTTTTCTAATTATATTTTGAGTTTAATGTTTCTTTCTATACTATGTGGGCATTTTAGGAACTCTAGCTGATCTCCAGATGCTTAAGTGAAGCAAGGATTATTTTTTTAAAGTGGCTGTACATAATCATTTTATGCAAAGACTTTCTTATACTAGAACTGTTTGTTAATAGTTGTTTGATTAGTCCAAATTGTTAGATGTAATGTTCTCTTTTGAATATTTGCCTAAACACCATAGTACATATGTTTGGAAAAAGTATTCCACAGCATTGGTATTTTAGTACCTGCAATTTAGTAATAGTAATAATTTGCATAAATCAGTGGAAGAATATAGAAATCATGATGAATATCAGAAAGACAGATTAAATTTATAGTGATGATAATATCTGTGGCATTCTAAAATCTGGAAAGTTTGAGTTAAATTATGTAATAATTGGACATGTGTATTTGTTGAGAGAAGAATTCAATAAGAGGGAGACTTTGAATTGTGCTTTAGAATAAATTCTGTGATGCAATTTAAAATCTCCAAATAATTAGATACAGTCATTAAATACAAGTATGCCATACACTTGGCATCTTCTGGTTACACACAACCCCTCCACTTTTCAGGATCACCATGGACCTAATTGTTTGCATTTCTGCAAGTGCAGGTACAGTTCTGCTTTATTACAAGAGTTTAAGATCTGTATTTGGAAAGTCAATTAATGGAATAAAGCTCAACTGATTAAATAAAATAAGACAGGACAAAAGAAATTAAAGATAAAATCCTCTGTCTTTGTTTTATCCTCCTCCCTCCCTCATGTGCTGTGTATATCTGCATTACAGCTAACCAGAGCTCCTCAGAGATGGGAATGCCTGCCTGACTGTAAAGATCAATATTTTTTTTTTCTTCTGATGCTATCTGTGTAACTTCTTAAAAGAATAGTGTTCTTTCTCAGCTCTGTAGGGGGTCCCAGTGACTTTCTGCTTGCTTTGTACTGCTTACCTGGACCATGGATCCTTGGTGAACTTTACACAAAATATCAGTACATTTTTTTAATATATGATCCTTTGTTTCAAAAAATGCATATTACTGTGCCTTCAACTTCCAACAGGTGGAGCAGTTCTCAGAACTTTCTGAGAAGCTGCTTCCTTGGTTATAATCTTCAGTTTGGTTTGAATAAAATCCCTTTTTTTTCCTTAACTTAATAGTTAATTAAATCTTTACTGACACAATTTTAAAACGACTTGGAAATTTTAAAAATTATTTCTCAGGGATGTATTCATCTTAAACTATGAGATTTTTCTGATGAAATACTACTTACTGGTCTGTGTGTCTCAAATTTCATGAATATGTCTTATATAATGGAAGAATTGTGTGCCCTATTCATTTTTGCATATGGTTTGCTGGAGATGATTTTTAGATCCTTTTTTAAAAATATTTTTCAATCTTTTAAATTCTGTACTTTCAACAACTTGAACATCAGCAGCAAAGTATGAATAAACAGGGAAAATGGGAATAAACTATTATTAACAGACCCATAGGTTACATTACTTAATCACATGAAAGGGTTATCATACATTTGGGAATGTAGGACCACTTGATTTTTCTTTTTTAATATTTATATGAAGGGAATCTAATTATATATGGGTAATTTTGACCTCACTGCATACAATGTGCAGACTCACTGAATAGTGAATTCATCCAAAGAGTAGCAAAAGAATCTCTGTGATAGGTATAGATGTCATTCACTCATGCATGAAAACCTACTTTCCATTATTTTTGAAGTAAAAGAATACTGTATAGATTTGGGTATATGTTCTAGGTTCTTTTTCATGCAATGGGAAAAAAATTTTTCTATATCTCTATAAACTTCAATAGCCTTTACATAATAAAATGTTTGATCTACACACTGTGAGTGTATATACTATGTATACTCTATACGCTTAAATATTTGAATCTTTAGTTTCATATGTGTTCTGAAAAAAAACTTTCCTGTACTAACTGCAGTGTTCATACAGTGGTAAAAAGAAAAAAAAAAGAAAGAAAGGGGGGGGCACTTGCTCTGTCATATTTTGAAGCAAAGTCTTGTTATTTTATGTTCTTAGTACCAGTGAATTTCTGTTTAGAATCCTGGATAAATGAGCTTTTCCACTATAAGATGAGTTCTACTTTGTTATACATCTTCCAAGCTTTATAATGATAATGCATTATGTGGTTAAAAAACTATTTCTGAATTAATATTCTAAGACACCTATCAGAAACATGGAAATTGGAGTACTTATTGATAAAGCAGAGTGTCTATATCAAAGAGTTGAGATAATCAGATAGTTAAAAGGCGACCAAGAAAAAGTAGGGCTACATAGATCACTTTCTCTGAAATATATCTTTATGAGGATTCATACTTCACTTCCAAAATCCAAATAATTCACCATTGCTGAGCTACATAAGAAAAAACAATACAATTAAAGACAATGGTAACATAGTGTGGAAAAAAATAAGCTTAGTGAAATAGTTTTAAAATCATGGTCATTTAATAAAAATAGACTTGGAAACTAAGGAAAAGAGAGTTTCTTGCTTCTTACCATACTTCTGTTTTATAAGGACAACCAATCTCCTTGCTATCCATCAATTATTTGGAGGAGAAGATTATAACATCTATGGGATAAAACTAAAAGCTGTGAGATTTATAACTTTTATAAGTTAGAAGAAAAGAAAGAGCGAAATAACAATACATATCAAGGTATTTCACTTATTTTAATATTACACTCTCTGCAACCACTTTCATTTGTGTCACTTTCCAGATATTATTTTATTTGGTCCTCAATTTTACTAAGGCACACAGGAAAGATGTTATTATGGCCACTGTATGAAATGGAAGATGAAAGCATGATGATGCCAATAAACATCATCAGCAAGATACCTCTGGCTTTGAGGAATAAAAATCACCTGATTCGGAGGCATAAAGCTCAAGTTCGAAGAAATTATAGCGAGAAAGAAGATATAGTAAATATTTGAAATGCTAAAATCCTTATAGCATGGGACAAATGAGTATCTGTATCAGGACACAAAGGACCCGTCTTCTAGCCGGCTTTGTATTTGAATCTGCTTTAGTAATCACTAATGCAGTTCTGCAGCCGAGTCGCGGGGTGCCGCTGTTGCCTAGTGCTGAACAAAAAGTATCAGCTCCTCCTGACGCAGAGGAATCGCCTGTGGACCGCGAAATCGCGAGATCTGTGCACTTTCAGGTTTTCTGCGGCGGAAATATCTATGCGAGAATCGGTCTGTTAAGACCTGTCAAGGAGTCTCCTGCTCAGAAATTCTTGGGATAATTTAGCGGTCACAGCTCTTCTGAATCAGAAAGGCAAAGGCGCGGAGGGTGGGATGGGAAACCGCTTGGGACCGAAGCTCCAGGCTGGGCGGAGGCGAATGCTGTTTCTCTTCCTACTGTCTTTGTTCCGCCCGGCGCTTTCAGAGCAAATCCGCTACACTATTCCAGAGGAGCTGGCCAGGGGCTCGCTGGTGGGGAACCTCGCCAAGGATCTAGGGCTTGGCCTGCGAGATTTGCCTACTCGGAACCTGCGGGTTAGTGCAGAGAAGAAATTCTTCACAGTGAGCACCGATAACGGAGACTTACTTGTGAGCGACCGTATAGACCGAGAGCAGGTTTGTGGCAGGAAGTCAGTGTGTGTTCTGGAATTTGAAATGGTCGCTGAAAAGCCTTTGAACTTTTTTCATATAACCGTGGAGATTCAGGATGTCAACGACAACCCACCGACCTTTAGCCAAAATGTCACTGAGCTGGAAATCAGTGAACTGACCCCAACTGGAGCCACCTTTGCCCTGGAATCTGCACAAGATTCAGATGTAGGTGTCAATTCCTTGCAGCAGTACTACCTCAGCCCTGACCCCCATTTCTCTTTGATCCAGAAGGAGAACCCAGACGGCAGTAGATACCCGGAACTGGTATTGAAGGCTCCCCTGGACAGAGAAGAGCAATCCTGCCACTACCTGGTCCTCATGGCTGTGGATGGGGGTGAGCCAACCAGAAGCTGCACTACCCAGATCAGGGTAGTTGTGGCGGACGCAAATGATAACCCGCCAGTGTTCACCCAGGACGTGTACAGGGTCAATATTTCAGAGAACTTACCCCTGGGTTCCTCTGTGCTAAGAGTGATGGCCACTGACTTGGATGAGGGCATCAATGCCGAGATTGCCTACACTTTTATTAACGTTGACAAGGCAGTAAGACAACTGTTCAAGCTGGACAGTAAAACAGGGGAACTCACCACCCTTGGAAGACTGGACTTTGAAGAGAGAGAGAGCTACACAATTGGGGTAGAAGCAAAGGATGGTGGACATCACACTGCCCACTGCAAAATACAAATAGATATTTTGGATGAAAATGACAATGTTCCTGAGATAACCCTGGATTCTGAATCTAAATATATAAAAGAAGACACTGAGCTTGGGACTGTTGTTGCTTTGATCAAAACACATGATCTAGATTCTGGATTTAATGGGGAAGTCTTATGCCAAATAAAAGGAAATTTCCCATTTAAAATAGTTCAAGATACAAAAAACACGTACAAGCTGGTGACCGAAAGAGTCTTAGATCGAGAGAAGACTCCAGAATACAATGTCACTATCACAGCTACGGACAAAGGCAAGCCGCCCCTTTCCTCTAAAAGAAGTGTCAGCTTGAAAGTCTCCGACGTCAATGACAACGCTCCGGTTTTCCACCAGGCCTCCTACGTGGTCCACGTGCCAGAAAACAACCCACCCGGCGCCTCCATCGCCCAAGTTAACGCTTCGGATCCCGATTTGGGGCCCAATAGCCAGGTCTCCTACTCCATCGTGGCCAGCGACCTGGAGCCGCGCGCGCTGTTGTCCTACGTGTCCGTGAACCCGCAGAGCGGCGTGGTGTTCGCGCAGCGCGCCTTCGACCACGAGCAGCTGCGCGCCTTCGAGCTGACGCTGCAGGCCCGCGACCACGGCTCGCCCGCGCTCAGCTCCAACGTGAGCCTGCGCGTGCTGGTGGGCGACCGCAACGACAACGCGCCCAGGGTGCTGTACCCGGCGCTGGGACCCGACGGCTCGGCGCTCTTCGACACGGTGCCCCGCGCCGCGCAGCCCGGCTACCTGGTCACCAAGGTGGTGGCGGTGGACGCAGACTCTGGACACAACGCCTGGCTGTCCTACCACGTGCTGCAGGCCAGCGAGCCCGGACTGTTCAGCGTGGGGCTGCGCACGGGCGAGGTGCGCACGGCGAGGGCCTTGGGCGACAGGGACGCGGCCCGCCAGCGCCTGCTGGTCGCTGTGCGCGATGGGGGACAGCCGCCCCTCTCGGCCACCGCCACGCTGCTCCTGGTTTTCGCCGACAGCCTGCAGGAGGCGCTGCCGGACCTCAGTGACCGCCCGCCACCCCCTGACCCCCAGGCTGAGCTGCAGTTTTACCTGGTGGTGGCCTTGGCCTTGATCTCGGTGCTCTTCCTCCTGGCAGTGATTCTGGCGGTCGTCCTAAGTTTGCGACGCTCCTCCAACCCTGCCACCTGGAGTTGCTTTCAAACTAGTTTTTGCTCCAAAACTGGACCTGGAGTCCTCCCCAACTACGGGGAAGGGACTTTACCTTATTCCTACAATCTGTGTGCGGCCACACATTCCTCAAAGACTGAGTTTAAATTTCTCAATATAAAGCCTGAAAATGCTCCACCACAAGACCTTCTATGTAATGAAGCCATTTGTCTTGAAAGTACCAGTAATGACAATCCCCAAGTGACTTCTAATTCAGTCAATTTGCAACAGGTGAGTTACTTCAAAACCTTTTCCTCCCATAAATATTATTAGGTTTCAGATCATTATTTTAGAAGTTAAAAGTATGCAGGCTAACTCTGGCAGTTTTTGGTGTTTTATTGATTTTGGGGGGGACATAGAATGGAGATGAGAGGGGGTCTTAGAAGTTCTTTGATCACGTATCTGTGTTACAATAGTTCTTTCATAGAATGTCACTTAGTAATAGTCTTAAAATTTCTATTAATTCTAAAACAGTATGTCCTGAAACATTTTTAATATTCTAGTATCTTACATTCTCACTGTAAGACATTATTTGTATTTGTCTAGACAATTAAGTGGTTTACATAAATTCAGTGTAGTCAGTCCTAAACACTATGTGTTATATATAATATAAATATAAGAATAATTTTTCACTGTATCCTACATATTTTCACTTTCATTGCGTTTTCTTTAAAGTATACACAAATATTGGCTAAATAGTGCAGTTCTTAATCTATGTTAATAAAAATAGGTAATAACATCTAAAAATGACAACCCCTGTAACGTAGTGGTGGATTGGTTCTAAACATGTTCGTGGTTGTTGGTGCCCTTATTGAAAATTAGACAAATATAAACGATGGTGGAGTGTGGAGTTCAAAATTTACGGAAAAGTGTAAAAGTATTTGTGTTCTCCAAGACCCTAAGAGATGTCACAAAAATAAGCATCATTCCAAGGAACATTTAAATTTTCAGAATACGACATTTTATTTTTCCAAATGCTTTTCATTCTTGGGGAGAGAAATACTGAGTATCATCTATGCATATTTAGCAGAAATAAGACCCTTATGTATTGATGGTTTCCGCAGAACGGTGCAGTATTAAGTTAGGACTCTAAGCGTCGCTGTTCACTAACCCGGGTAAGGAGAGCAGTGAGAACTCGAGTTATATCCTCAAAGCACAAAGCAGATTATACAGGAAAAGCTCTGCCGCTGCGCAGAAAGCCTTCCCTAAATCGATTCGCATCTGATCGCTGCTTGTTTATTGGCCTTGACCGCCAATTCTGAGACGCTCCAAACTGATGCGAACGTGTTCCGCCTGCTCATAATCCCAGGGAAGTCCAGAACGAGCCAGTAATGGCGGTTCTGCAAAGCCGCTGGCATTACTGCGGGTTGATCCTGCTCTTCGTACTCCTGGGGACGCTGTGGGAGGCCAGGGCCGGGCAGATCCATTACTCCATTCCTGAGGAGCTGGACAAAGGCTCCTTCGTGGGCAACATTGCCAGGGATCTCGGGCTGGAGCCCCAGGAGCTGGCAGAGCGGGGAGTCCGCATCGTCTCCAGAGGTAGGACGCAGCTCTTTGCTCTGAACTCGCGAAGCGGCAGCTTGGTCACCGCGGGCAGGATAGACCGAGAGGAGATCTGCGCTCAGAGGGCTCGGTGTCTGGTGAATTTTAACATCCTTGTTGAGGATAAATTGAATCTTTTCCCCGTGGAAGTGGAAATAATGGACATTAATGACAATGCACCCCGATTCTTAAGGGAAGAATTGGAAGTAAAAATTACCGAAAACGCAGCCTTATCCTCTCGATTTCCACTAATGGAGGTCTATGACCCGGATGTGGGAGTGAACTCTCTCCAGGGCTGCAAGCTCAGCGAGAATAGTCACTTCTCCGTGGAAATGCCAGGTAAAGCTGATGGGCCCAAATACCCAGAGCTGGTGCTGGTGCACGCGCTGGACCGGGAGGAACAGGCCATTCACCACCTGGTCTTTACTGCCATGGATGGCGGTGACCCTGCCCGCTCCAGTGTGGCTCGAATCTTGGTAACTGTCCTAGATGCAAATGACAACGCTCCAGTCTTTACTCAGCCTGTGTATCGTGTGAGTGTCCCTGAAAATCTACCAGTAGGTACGCCGGTGTTGTCGGTAAATGCCACGGACCAGGATGAAGGAGTTCACGCGGAAGTAACATATTCTTTAGTGAGGATAACAGAAAAAATCTCAAAGACTTTCTGCCTGAATGTTTTGACTGGAGAGATAGCAACTTCTGCAATTCTGGACTATGAAGACACCAGCTTTTATGAGCTGGATATTGAAGCCCGGGATCGCCCAGGTCTACAAGACAGAGCCAAAGTCTTAATTACTGTCTTGGATGTGAATGACAATGTACCAGAAGTGGTAGTTACATCTGGAAGCAGATCAGTTGCTGAAAGTACACCACCAGGCACAGTGATCATTCTTTTTCAAGTATATGATCGAGACTCTGGACTGAATGGCCTGGTAACATGTTCTATCTCAGAAAGTTTGCCATTTGAACTGGAAAAATCAGTAGACAATTATTATCGACTAGTGACAAATACAGTTCTAGATCGAGAACAGGTATCCACATACAACATCACTGTGACAGCCACCGACAAAGGAATGCCGCCTCTGTCTACAGAAATGTTCATCTCCCTAAATGTGGCAGACATCAATGATAACCCACCTGCTTTTCCCCATACCTCCTACTCTGTCTACATTCCAGAGAACAATCCCAGAGGTGCCTCCATTTTCTCCGTGACTGCACATGACCCTGACAATCGTGAGAATGCCCAGGTTACCTACTCCTTAGCTGAAGACACCATCCAGGGGGTACCTCTGTCCTCCTACATCTCCATCAACTCTGACACTGGCATCCTGTATGCATTGCACTCCTTCGACTATGAACAGTTCCGTGACCTGCAGTTGAGAGTGATTGCAAGTGACAGTGGGGACCCGCCACTCAGCAGCAATGTGTCTCTGAGCATATTTGTGTTGGACCAGAATGACAACACACCTGAGATTCTGTACCCTGCACTCCCTACTGATGGCTCTACTGGTGTGGAGCTGGCACCCCGCTCTGCAGAGCCTGGCTACCTGGTCACCAAGGTGGTGGCAGTGGACAGAGACTCAGGCCAGAACGCCTGGCTGTCCTACCGCCTGCTCAAGGCCAGTGAGCCAGGGCTCTTTGTGGTGGGACTGCACACGGGCGAGGTGCGCACAGCGCGGGCGCTGCTGGACAGAGATGCTCTCAAGCAGAGCCTGGTGGTGGCGGTCCAGGATCATGGGCAGCCCCCTCTCTCGGCCACTGTCACGCTCACGGTGGCTGTGGCTGACAGCATCCCAGATGTCCTGGCGGACCTGGGCAGCCTGGAGGTCCCGCACGACTCTGATGCTTCAGGCCTCACACTGTACCTGGTGGTGGCGGTGGCCGCAGTCTCCTGTGTCTTCCTCGCCTTTGTCATCGTGCTACTGGCTCTCAGACTGCGGCATTGGCACCTGTCACGTCTGCTCCAGACTTCCGAAAGCGGGTTGGCTGGCGTGCCGGCCTCTCAGTTTGTGGGCGTGGACGGGGTGCGGGCTTTCCTGCAGACCTATTCGCAGGAGGTCTCGCTCACCGCGGACTCGCGGGGGAGTCACGTGATCTTCCCACAGCCGAACTACGCGGACACACTTATCAGTCAGGAGAGCTGTGGGAAAAGCGAGCCTCTCTTGATTCCGGAAGATTTTTGTAAAGAGCAAGACTCCGCTGTTCAGGTGAGATTAATTGCTTTTATTGTTCTTATTTGAACAGTAAAAGTGAAAATCCTCTTGGTTCAGTGCCTGATATTCTTAGTCTTTTGCAGTGAATTATATAGTTTTGAGAAGGTTTTTCTTTTATATCAGTAGAGGTCTATTAAATCTTAGTTTTCTCAAATTTCACCCCAAAAATCTCAATAAAGTATGTCCTGAATTTCCTTTAACTTTTCTCCTCTTGGTAAGCTCTTTGTGCCATGGGTTGCTTTCCTCTTGCTTCTTAGTTATTGTTTTTCTATTACGTGGCATATCTGAGATTCTTTCTTTTATAATGTGAAAAACCTCAGAATTATGGCATCTGATAAGGAAGATCTTTTTTCTTCCCAGTGTTAACTAAAATAAGTATTTTCTAAAATGATGGAATCTATGAGAGATATTTTCCCTCTTAACTAATTAGGAATCAAAAATGATTTTATAATAAATAAGAGTAATTGAGATGTGAAGACTTGAATAATATTCCTAGAACTGTCTGTTATTCTTTTCAGGACAATCACAATACTTATAGCCTTCAAGTTAAACTTTAAGTTAAAAAGACTTGTCTTATCTACCTCACATAAGCTCTGGGAAAAGAAAATAATTTTATTAAAAAACATTCAAACTATAAAGTAGTACAGTGAGCAAGTATTTGTTTACATCACCATTATTATAATTTTGGATTGTTAACAAATAAGTATAAGTACCTGATGCTGTATGCCCACTACAATGATTTTTTTTTTGCAGTCTGCATGTTTGATAGTATTTAAAAATGAATGTGAATTGTTAAATGTGGCAAGTAGTGTCCACTTACAAGATATATCTCTAAAAATAGAGGACTAGTGAATGAGAGAGTGAAGGATTAATAGTATTCAAATAAGAATTTAAATGATTTAGCATACTTAGCCCAGATAAAATAAAGCTTTTGTTACATGGGAACTCTATTCAAATATTTAAGGAAGGAAGAAATGTCATTTAAAAGAATGATTACTCAATTCATCATAGCACAAAGGTGTGAATAAAACTATGTCTTGATGAGTAGAAAACAGCAAAGTTCTGAGTTGTTAAACAGAAAATGAGTTGCCTTAGGAGCTAGAAGATTCTGTTACTGGTGCTTTTCAAAAATAAGTTGATGGTCCTGAGATTAATGGAATACAGGAGATAATATAATTTGATGAGTTGTTGAATTTCTAGCTAGCCAAGCTCTTTTCCAATCCTGAGCTTAGGGTTCTATTATTTGATAATACAATGGATTTGCCACTTGTGCATCTTGATTTGGTATGCACATGTAAAATAGACAATTCAGAAAATGCCTTGAAAATGAATGAGAACTTCATTTGTAACCTCAAATTGTTAGTATTTGTAAAGATAATACTGAGTTGATATCTTTAACTGCTAAGGATAGTTACCGCATGTTTTTCTAAATCACTGTTTACTTTCAGCAATTGTTATAGAATTATTTATTTCAAGGTTTCAAGTGTATATGACTAACCAAAATATTACAATCATACACATTTCAAATATAACTTTTGGACATTTGTGATATGATTCTTTAGTGGTTTAATCAGAATTTAATGGTAGGTAATTTTAAAGACTTCAATCCTGGGTATTGGTCATGGGAATCAGATGGGCTTTTATAGAAATATTAAGATTTGTTTCATGTACTCTGAGAGTGTGTTATTTTAGTATATTACCAACTCTGGATGATTAAACTAACCTTATACATCCATTGTTAAAAGCAGAGCTCACTAGAGGTCTCGTGGCTGTTAGACTGGTTTATTTTCTTATCTGCTGAGTAACTGAGATAGGAGGCTAGTTTTCTTTATTCTCTTAACTGAATTACCTGTGAGTATTTCATTTAATCAAATAAAATGTCTCACTGACAGAAAACCTATTAGATTCTACTCTCACAGTAGTCATTCGTTCATGTGAACTGACCAAGTCTTAAATCCTGGCAATCATGGAATTTGCTAAGTTGTGACTGAGGCTCCTTTGACTTACATACTACAGGTCATTATTAATAAGATTAGAAGTCTGATAGTTTGAGCATATAATGATTTGGAACCACCAGGAAAAAAAAGTCTACCAAAGTATTGGGCTGCTTTATTACCCAATTCTGATCAAATGTTTGGAATGGAGATCAAAGGGGAAAGAGTAAAATCTCTGAGAGGATCATTGGAAGAAATATATATCATTGCCTGGGGATGAATACCTAAACAGAACTCCAAACAAATATTTCTTCAATAGAAAAAAAGTTGCTTAAAGAAAAGAGAGGACTTCCCTGGTGGTGCAGTGGTTAAGAATCCATCTACCAACGCAGGGGACATGAGTTGGATCCCTAGTCCTACAAGATCCCACATGCTTTGAGGCAACTAAGCCTGTTGCTCCACAACCACTGAAGCCCTAGAGCCTGTGCTCCAAACAAGAGAATCCACTACATGAGAAGCCCATGCACCGCAACTAGAGAGTGGCCCCTGCTCACTGAAGCTAGAACCCAGCGCAGCTAAAAATAAATAATTTAAAGGAAAAAAAAAGGAGCAAAAGTAAATAACTTACTGCCTGGGAAGACAAATAAACTTTCCATAATTTTTTTATGTAAATAAAAAACAACTCAACAACTCAAGCCATGCAACAACTCAACCAATAATAACACACTCCCTTTAAAAGTACAACATTATTTCAATCTTATACAGTAATTTTATGTTATATTTAAACACCTTGGTGGTTGAGTAGAGATCTTTAATATTTCATTTTATGTTGTAGAGTAACTTAAAAAACTTGATTATCTCCTTTATCTAGATTTTGTTTAGCTCCAAAGAAGGTACCCAGAAGTGTTAGGTTAATCAAGACTTTTTAAAAATAGTAGAATAAGAGACAAATATGAGATGATGCTATAAATTTTGAAGTATCAGATAGAAAAAAATCATGATGTTGGGAATCATAATATCTGTACATGAAAGTTTTGATTGAAAATGTCTGCAAGTACTCATGTCTTTAATGACCGTATACTTACACCAACAAGAAATTCAAGATTGCTACTGAACAAATAGTTTTAAATTACTATTTATGTAGTTAATCTGCAGTACTCATATTGTTTCCCTTGAACAAAAAGTAAGATCTTTCATCTACTTGAAAGTGAAAGTGAAGTTGCTTAGTTGTGTCCCACTCTTTTCGACCCCATGGACTGTAGCCTACCAGGCTCCTCCGTCCATGAGATTTTCCAGGCAGGAGTAATGGAGTGGGCTGCCATTTCCTTCTCCAAGGGATCTTCCCATCCCAGAGATCAAACCCGGGTCTCCTGCACTGCACACTGATGCTTTGCTGTCTGAGCCACATAGTGAAAGCAAATATGATATGAATTATTTTGATAGATTGAATTGGCATTTCATTCAAAGTATTCCCTGTATTTTGTAGTAATGCCATCAAAGACCAGAAATAGATTAGTTAGTTGCAAACTTGTCACCAACTGAGCTAAGTTTTTATAAGTATTACTTCTAGTTCTCCCTTCTTGTGCTGCTAGTTACTCCCCAGGGCTTAAGATATTTTATAAAGCAAGGCTATTTCTTACCAGGTCTTCATTTCAAAACAGGCCACTCTCTTCTGCAACTATGTGAAGGAAACTTTGTTTTATTTATGCCAGCAGAAAGTAACCTCAGATCCATCAACAATTGAGTTTTACTTCATTAATAGCAGTGGAGCAATGAGTACCTCTAAGGATATGCTCAGGATAGTCCAGCTTGTATGCTCAAAGGTTGTTCAGAGACCCATCTTTTCTCAAGTATAGGGTATGATGATTATTTAAATTGCATAATTAAAAGAAGCAGTGACACCAACACTTATGAATCCACAGCCAGTGGAATCTGCAAATTTCTGTCTTCTCTACAAAATGAGTTGCTTCTATAGCTGATTGTAGCTGCTTGGCTTCTCACCTATCTCTAATGGCACTCTTTGAGCATAAAGCATCAATCAAGGCCAACAATGATTCCCTTTTTTTCTTCTTAGGAGATTTGGAGTGTGGTTATTTCCATTCCTACATCGGTTCTATGATTATGTAGTCAAGGATAAAGCAATTCCCTCTCATTTTAAAATTTATTAAAATAAAGGAATTTAACTAAACAGTCTCTAAGGTTTCATTCAATAAAAAGTTATTACATTACTCCTCTGTATATTATAGATAAAATGGACTCTGCCTTATTACATAGTTGTGTCTAGAACATAGAATATGTTCAGTATTATTGAATTAATTTAAATATGCTGATATAAATGTTTCTACATAATATCTTACATATACAGACACCTTTTAAAAGTAAATCATACTTGTTTTATTTGAATGACTGATTTTTATCTATGTGAACTGAAGTGTGAGGCAGTGTCTAAGAATCATTTCAAAGTTGCAATGCAGGGCAGAGAATTTAAAAGAATTATCTGGGATTAATAAACACCCATCCATGAACATTGTTACATTAAGTTACAGTTTCTTAAAATTTATTTTAAATGATGTAGCAGAGATGCATGAATTGAAGAAATGAAAGAATTTCATAGGATAAAACAACTTTCTGAAAAATCAGTTATTTTGCTTCAGTATGGTGCAGTAACTTAGTAAGGACTCTGAGCGCCGCTGTTCACCAACCAGGGGTGAAGATCCGCCGGAACCACTGAGCTTTTACAGCACAAAGAAACGCCAGACTGAGATAAACTCTGTTCCAAGCTGCACTAAATTTAGTCCTCTATACCACTGGATTCTGGGCTTCTTTTCCGAATACACAGGGCTTCACGCAGGCGTCCTGGCATCCAGAAAGAGAACAGGAGATAGGCCAGTGTCTGAAGATCAGCAGGACAAGAATGGCGGCTCGGCAGAGGGGCGGGGACTACAGAGCTTTCATCCTGCTCTTCATCCTCCTGGAGACCCAGAGCGAAGTCTGGGCAGGACAGATTCTCTACTCCGTGCCTGAGGAGACAGAGACGGGGTCTTTTGTCGGTAATATCGCCAAGGATCTGGGACTGGAGCCCAAGGACCTGGCGGAGCGCGGGGTCCGCATCGTCTCCAGAGGTAGGACGCAGCTCTTCGCTCTGAACCCGCGAAGCGGCAGCTTGGTCACCGCGGGCAGGATAGACCGGGAGGAGCTCTGCGCCCAGAGCGCGCGATGTCTGGTGAACTTTAACATCCTGGTGGAAGATAAAATGAGTCTTTATCGTATAGAAGTGGAAATAATGGATATTAATGACAATGCTCCTAAATTCTTGACGGAAGAAATGAATGTGAAAATAATGGAGAATACAGCTCCTGGGGCGCGATTTCCGTTAAATGAGGCTAGGGATCCGGATGTGGGCACGAACTCTCTCCAGAGCTACCACCTCAGCCCCAATCGCCACTTCTCCCTGGTTGTGCACACCGGAGAGGATGGAACCAAATATCCGGAATTAGTGCTGGAGCAGGTACTGGACCGGGAAGAAGTGGCAACTCACCACCTCCTCCTCACCGCCTCTGACGGCGGTGACCCACCAAGATCCGGAACCGCCCGTGTCCAAGTAACAGCGGTGGACGTGAATGATCATGCGCCAATCTTCTCTTTGCCCCAGTACCAAATAACTGTCCCTGAGAACGTGCCAGTGGGCACAAGACTGCTCACGGTAAGTGCTATAGATCTGGATGAGGGAGTGAACGGGGAAGTGACATACTCTTTCCTGAAAATAACTCCAAAAATTCTACAGATATTCCAGCTGAACTCTCACACAGGAGAATTATCAACTCTAGATTGCCTAGATTATGAAGAATCTGGCTATTACGAAATGGAAGTTCAAGCTCAGGATGGTCCTGGTAGTATAACAAGAGCTAAAGTACTGATCACAATTTTAGATGTGAATGACAATGCCCCGGAAGTGACTGTAACATCTGTAGGCAACTCAATCCCCGAAGACACTCCTCCTGGAACGGTAGTGGCGCTTTTCTACCTTCAAGACCGAGATTCTGGGAAGAATGGCCAGGTGACCTGCACTATTTCAGAAGATCTGCCTTTTAAATTAGAAAGATCTATAGACAACTACTACAGATTGGTGACAGCAGAAAACCTAGACCGGGAAAAATTCTCTGCATATAACATCACGCTGAAAGCCACAGATGGTGGACGCCCACCCTTGTCCACGGAAACTCACATCACCATGAATGTGGCAGACACCAATGACAACCCACCTGCCTTCCTGCACTCCTCATACTTTGTCTATGTGCCTGAGAATAACCCCAGAGGCACCTCCATCTTCTCCGTGACTGCACATGACCCTGACAGCAACGAGAATGCCCGTGTCACATACTCCCTATCTGAAGATACTCTCCAGGGGCCATCTGTGTCCTCCTACGTCTCCATCAACTCTGATACTGGTGTCCTATATGCACTGTACTCCTTTGACTATGAGCAGTTTCGGGACCTGCGGTTGCGAGTGATTGCAAGTGACAGTGGGGACCCACCACTCAGCAGCAATGTGTCTCTGAGCATATTTGTGTTGGACCAGAATGACAACACACCTGAGATTCTGTACCCTGCCCTCCCCACTGACGGTTCCACGGGCGTGGAGCTGGCACCCCGCTCTGCAGAGCCTGGCTACCTGGTCACCAAGGTGGTGGCAGTGGACAGAGACTCGGGACAGAACGCCTGGCTGTCCTACCGCCTGATCAAGGCCAGCGAGCCAGGGCTCTTCGCGGTGGGGCTGCACACGGGCGAGGTGCGCACAGCGCGGGCGCTGCTGGACAGAGACGCGCTCAAGCAGAGCCTGGTGGTGGCGGTCCAGGACCACGGGCAGCCCCCTCTCTCGGCCACTGTCACGCTCACGGTGGCTGTGGCTGACAGCATCCCAGATGTCCTGGCGGACCTGGGCAGCCTGGAGGTCCCGCACGACTCTGATGCTTCAGGCCTCACACTGTACCTGGTGGTGGCGGTGGCTGCGGTCTCCTGCGTCTTCCTCGCCTTTGTCATCGTGCTACTGGCGCTCAGACTGTGGCGTTGGCACAGATCTCACATGCTTCAAGCTTCAGGAGGTGTCCCCGGAGGTGTACCGGTATCTCAGTTTGTGGGCGTGGACGGGGTGCCGGCTTTCCTGCAGACCTATTCGCACGAGGTCTCGCTCACCGCAGACTCTCGGAGGAGTCACGTGATCTTCCCTCAACCCAACTATGCGGACACACTCATCAGCCAGGAGAGCTATGAGAAAAAGGATCCCTTGTTAACATCCATAGATTTTCCTGAATGTAAGGATGAAGCTCAAAGTATTCAGGTGAGTTCAGTCATTCATTCATCTTTATATCGTCGAGAAATTATATTTTGTGTAAATGTCATTGTTTTGCGAAATACGTGATTTGAAGATGAAGTTAAAAAAACTTTCAAGTGATAAAGCAAGATTGTTTATTTCAGTGGTGATTTTTTAACATGGAACACTTACTGACAGAGTGTTTTAGTACCATATTTATGGTGAAAGCATATGGACAAGATTGTGACTAAGTGGATAATCACATTTTTATGTCTTGTATTTATGTTCCTAATGGTGTTCTTAATTCATGTATTTTATAAATGAGAGTGAATTGTTAAGTCTTATTGCACAAGGTTAGCAAGAAAGTACACCTCAGCCTTCTCAGGATTCTCTTTAGATCATATCTGTAAAAGGTTGTTGAAGAAATTTTCAGTCTGCAAACTTCTTTTTCTGTGCCCTGCTTCCACTTCCATGTACCTCTTTGGTGGCCTTGAAACATCTCAGTTGCTCTTGACCTATTTAAACTTTAATCACCTATTAAAGCCAGATTCTGGTAGAAGTTTTGTTGATGTTTAATGGATGAAATTTATGTGTCAGGCTTCACTAAGATCTTTATCAATGACAGACGTGGAGTCTAATGGCATACTAAAGATTGTTGTCCAAAATCAATAAAATGAGATATCAAGTAAGGTGTTAAGTGTTATAAGTAACATTTGTGAAATAGGCCATTGCATTTTTTTTCCATTGCATGTTTTTAACCCAAATTTTCATCTGCTGTTTTAGTGATGCAGTCATGCAAAGTGTGTATGTGGGCTCTACGAGCGGGGGAGTTGGGATGCTGGCTTTATGAAACAACTATGTCATACACTCAAGTCCTGGAGTGGTAGTAAATTTTTCTTATTGGGTCTGTTGAAAAATTCAGTTAGAGATAATCTGTAATTAACTACATCTTCACTTATTATATAACATTTTAGTAAAACTAAATACAGCAGTTGACTAGTATCAGGGAGTAGTTGATGACAAGGTCATCTTGTTTATTGGGGCCTTTTGAGTGTTAAGAGAACAATTGTTTTCTGGCATAATGTCTAGCATATGTTTTTCTGCCATAAGGTGGTGGTTTGCATCTAAAGATCTGTGCATTCCTGTGGAAGTACACTTCATACATTCTGTAACATTCAGATGTACAGTCACTTGGGGGAGAGAACAGTGTTACATTCTGTGGGGAAAAAATGTGATTATCAGATACTTTGAAAAAGAACCCACCAAGTAAATTTATTAATTATTAAAAATACTTTTAAACAAAGGGGAGAGATCATCACTAAAATCGGTGAGCTATTATACATTTTCTAGGGACTGTTTCCTTCAACTGTCATTATGGGATGTGATAAGTACAGAAGTGGGAACAAGTGCCTCAGTACAGTAGACCATGCTTAGTGAGTTTGTGATGCAAAGCAAAATAGAATTTTCCCCTGGTAGTTTTGGAGACTCATGTTGAATTTTACACCCAGGAAAATAATCATACAATGGGAAGGAGAGGATAGGCTCTTCTCTGAAAGGCTATCATCATTTCTTTAAGTGAGATATCAGAATTGAAAACCAAATGTTACTATAAAGAATTTGCTAAAATTATTTTGGAACAAGAGAGGGAAGTATAAATTGTGCCTTTTGAAAGACATAATTTCACCATTACTGTTGCCCTCTGGGAAGAAAAATGGAAATGAATTAGGTACCAAAAAATGTAAGGAAGAATAAGGAAAAAGGTGACAAGGAAACCTTATCCAATATATTGCTAATTAATGAGTATTCACAACAGCTATGATCTGAGAGCCTTTAAGCCAAATCTGTGTTATAATAATCATCCTATTACTAGTGCGGATTTGAAGGTTGGGGAGTAATTATGTCAGCGTATAGATGTTTATATATTAAACTTACCGATTGACCTGAAAACCTGGAAAGTTGGGATGATGACGCTTCTAATAGAATTAAATGTTACCAGATATGCATGCGTACTCAGTCGCTAAGTCGTGTCCAACTCTTTTGACACCACGGATTCCTCTGTTCATGGGATTTCCCAGAGAAGAATACTGGAATGGGTTGCCATTTCCTTCCCCAGGGGATCTTCCCCACCCAGGAGTCAAACACGTGCCTTCAGCATGACAGGTGGATTATTTACCGCTGAGCCACGTGGGAAGCGTGTTATTAAACATACTGACGTCTTTTAAAAATGATTTTTCAGCTGGATACACGGTAGTAATTACGGTAGCTGGTTAAAGTGAAGCAGCAGGGGCTGCAGTTTCCCAGTGCGGACTCTGGGCGCCGCTGTTGGCCAAAGTCGAGAGCTTGGTGCTGGCGATCCCGTCGCGCAGCCGCAGAGCACTTTCCCTGTCTCAAGACTCGCTAGTGTTGTCTTTCCACCTATTCCTCCTCTGGAGAAGAAACCCTGCCTGACCCTCACGCCGAAAATAAAGCTGTTGGGAGCTCCGGACGACTGCAACAAAGACATTATTTGTAACCCGGCGTCTCCAAGCCGGTGAGCAAACTAAGGGGGGGAGCAAGAGGGATGGGGAGCGGCGCTGGGAAGAGCGGCTGGGCTGAGAGGCGGCCAGTGCTCTTTCCGTTCCTGCTGTCTTTGTTCTGCCTGGCGCTCTCTGAGCAGATCCACTACAGGATTCCCGAGGAGATGCCCGAGGGCTCGGTGGTGGGGAATCTCGCCAAGGACCTGAGACTCAGTGTCCACGAGTTACCGACTCGAAAACTGCGCGTCAGTTCGGAGAAGCCTTACTTCACTGTGAGCGCGGAGAGCGGGGAGTTACTTGTGAGCAGCAGGCTAGACCGGGAGCAGATATGCGGGAAGAAGTCAGCCTGTGCTCTGGAATTTGAGGTTGTTGCTGAAAATCCACTGAACTTTTATCACGTGAATGTAGAGATCGAGGATGTCAATGACCACACGCCAGAATTCTCGCAAAATTCCTTTGAGCTGCAAATAAGTGAGTCCACAAAGTCCGGGGCACGATTTATTTTAGGATCTGCCCATGATGCAGATATTGGTACCAATTCCCTACAGAATTACCAGCTCAGTCCTGATGATCATTTCTCACTTGTGATTAAAGAGAAGTTGGATGGCAGTAAATACCCTGAGCTGGTACTAATGACATCTTTAGACAGGGAAGAACAGAAATCCTACCACTTGACCTTGACAGCCTTGGACTTCGGGGATCCACCCCTGAGCAGTACTGCACAGATACAAGTCCTGGTGACTGATGCCAACGATAACCCTCCAGTGTTCAGCCAAGAACTATACAGGGTGGAGCTTCCAGAAAACGTGCTTCCAGGCACCACTGTGCTTAGAGTAATGGCCACTGACCAAGATGAGGGTGTCAATGCCGAGATCACTTTCTCTTTCACTGAAGCAGACCGAATTACCCAGTTTGACCTGAATTCTAATACTGGGGAAATCATTATTCTAAATACATTAGATTTTGAGGAAGTGAAAGAATATTCCATAGTTTTGGAAGCAAAGGATGGTGGAGGAATGATTGCCCAGTGTACAGTGGAGATAGAAGTCCTAGACATAAATGACAATGCCCCAGAAGTGATATTCCAATCTCTACCGGATTTTATTATGGAGGACACCAAGCTGGGAACACACATTGCTTTGCTCAAAATCCGAGACAAGGATTCCGGACACAACGGAGAGGTTATTTGTAAATTAGAAGGCGATGTTCCATTTAAAATACTGACTTCTTCAAGAAACACGTATAAATTAGTTACAGATGGGGTTCTAGACCGCGAACAGACCCCTGGGTATAACATCACCATCACAGCCACTGACAAAGGCAAGCCACCCCTCTCCTCCAGCTCGAGCATCACTCTGCACATCGGTGATGTAAACGACAACATGCCAGTTTTTGAACGGGCTTCCTATGTGGTCCATGTAGCAGAGAACAACCCCCCTGGAGCTTCCATCGAGCAAGTCAGGGCCTCTGACCCTGACCTCGGGCCCAACGGCCAGGTCTCCTACTCCATCGTGGCCAGCGACCTGGAGCCGCGCGCGCTGTCGTCCTACGTGTCCGTGAACCCGCAGAGCGGCGTGGTGTTCGCGCAGCGCGCCTTCGACCACGAGCAGCTGCGCGCCTTCGAGCTGACGCTGCAGGCCCGCGACCACGGCTCGCCCGCGCTCAGCTCCAACGTGAGCCTGCGCGTGCTGGTGGGCGACCGCAACGACAACGCGCCCAGGGTGCTGTACCCGGCGCTGGGACCCGACGGCTCGGCGCTCTTCGACACGGTGCCGCGCGCCGCGCAGCCCGGCTACCTGGTCACCAAGGTGGTGGCGGTGGACGCAGACTCTGGACACAACGCCTGGCTGTCCTACCACGTGCTGCAGGCCAGCGAGCCCGGACTGTTCAGCGTGGGGCTGCGCACGGGCGAGGTGCGCACGGCGCGGGCCTTGGGCGACAGGGACGCGGCCCGCCAGCGCCTGCTGGTCGCTGTGCGCGATGGGGGACAGCCGCCCCTCTCGGCCACCGCCACGCTGCTCCTGGTTTTCGCCGACAGCCTGCAGGAGGCGCTGCCGGACCTCAGTGACCGGCCCGCGCCCTCTGACCCCCAGGCTGAGCTGCAGTTTTACCTGGTGGTGGCCTTGGCCTTGATCTCGGTGCTCTTCCTCCTGGCAGTGATTCTGGCGGTCGCCCTGCACCTGCGACGGTCCTCCAGCCCTGCTGCTTGGGGCTGCTTTAAGCCTGGTCTCTGTGTCAAGTCTGAACCTGGGGCTCTCCCCAACTACAGTGAAGGAACTTTACCTTATTCGTACAATCTGTGCGTTGCCCATACTGGAAAGACAGAGTTTAATTTTCTAAAATGTAGTGAGCAGCTGAGTTCAGGACAAGATATACTTTGTGGTGATTCATCTGGAGCCTTATTTCCCTTTTGTAATTCCAATGAGTCGACTTCTCATCAGGTGAGTTTCCTGTAAGTATAACCTTCTTTTTATTGTGTCGACAGTTCTCCATATTCACAGGAAAAAACTGGCACATCTCTATTTTAGTTCGATTTGCTTCATTGCGGTTTGAAGATACTCCAGTTTTATTTTGTTTTGTTTTTTCACATTGATGATTTATGGCAAGCCTGAGTCAATCAAGTCTATAGGCACCATTTGTACAACAGCATTTCCTCACTTCATGTGTGTTACAGTTTGGTAAATCTCAAAATATTTCAAACTTTTTTTATTATTAGTCATCATGTGAAAGTGAAAGTGTGAAAGTGTTAGTCCCTCAGTCTTATCCCATTCTGCGACCCCATGGACCCAGGACTGTAGACCACCAGGTTCATCTGTCCATGGAATTCTGCAGACAAGAATACTGGAGTGAGTAGCCATTCTCTTCTCCAAGGGATCTTCCCTACCCAGGGATTGAACCCTGGTCTCTGCATTGCAGGCAGGTTCTTCATCATCTGAGCCACTAGGGAAGCCCTGTGGTGATCTATAATCAGTGATCTTGGATGTTACCATTACAAAAAGATTATGTTCCACCCACCAAAGTCTCCAGTGGTGGTTAGTGTTTTTTAGCGATGAAGTATTTTTAATTAAGGTATGTACTTTTTTAGATACAATGATATTGCATACTTAAAACATAACTTTTATACACACTGGGAAACCAAAACATTCGTGACCCACTTTATTGTGCTGTTTTCATTATTGTAGTGGTCTGGAACCAAACATAAAATGTCCCCAAATGCATCTATACAAATTTTAGATCTAAACATTGTCTTAAGAATGTAGTAACCAGTCAAAAAGCTGTCATACCATTTTTCAAGGGAGGTTGAATTCAGAGAAATTATGTGTCTTTTAGTGGTGTCTTACCAGGTTCATATTATAAAGCAGTGAAGTTGTGTTTTTTTCCATAAGGGAAACTTTTGGCAATGTTATATGGTCTCCCATAAAGCTACTGAGATTTTTCTCTAAATTTTTCTTTCTACTGATTAATAAATGATTATTTTTTTTCTCAACTATACATGCTGCAAATGTAAAAGTAGGCAATCATATAAATAAATCTTAAAAGAAAAACAAGCTAAAATTAGATATTTTTCTTAATTCATTTAGCTGTTATTGTTTCCATATTAATCTGATACTTTGTTTCCTATATTTACTTCTCTTTTGCTTCAAAAGCACCAGAATAAGGTCAATTAACCTAGATTTTTATGTAGATGTACCTACTGTAATTGCATTCATTGTACTGTGTGTATATGTGTGTGTAAAATCATTTTACTTGACTAAGTGCAGGTTCACTATGCTCATTAGAAAATAAAAGTATGTTCTCCTTACTTGCAGCATAGGTTTTTCAGGATTAACCTGTAACAATGCTCATTCTATAGGCTCCTCTGTCAAAAAAAACCACAATGTTTTGGCCTCTTTTGTTCCTCTTACACACACTTCTGCTACATTATTTTTGAAATGTCTTTTTTTCAGACCTAAACTAATATAGCTAGAGGTCTTCTAGTCATTCTACTATCTCTAGGAGAAAATGGAATGTTGAAATCTTCAAGTTTAGACCAGATTAACAGTCTCAAGTGGATACGGTTACATATACAAGATAGCAATACATTATATCAGGCTTTTGCTATACTTCCCTTAGTAACTGCTTCAATTAATGGCCGTTTTACAAACTACTGAAGGAAAAAGACATTTATTCTTGCACTGGCTTTTTTTGACTCCTTAATGATAATTATGTGTTTCCTACTTTTGTGATTCTTTTGATTGAAGTAGTAATTAAGGTAAAGTTACCTTTAGGCTATTTGTTTACCTTTAGAAGTTAACTAAGTTGGCTTTAAAATGTAATCATCTCTCATAGGCAGAAGAATAGATAAAAATTTGCTTTCAATTATATATTCATTTGTACCTTTCTTCTATTCAAATAGAAATTATATAAAATTTAAATAGTCTGTGATATAACTTGAAAGGAAAAGCATTTATCCTATTAAAATTTCACAATATTAATTTCAAAACACTACTGTGTGACTAAAACAGCATTTTAAAAAGAAAATTAAAAGGCAACAACTCTACAGAAAGCTTACTATATCGACTAATTGGTTTAAACCAAATAAAACAACTTCTGAATCAGTCATCTCCAATAGGTATATTTTAGCCTAAAAATGAATTAATTTCCAATAATGAGTGGGGTTCTTACTTAGTTGATAATAGATGTTGAAGATATTAACAATAATGCTTAGAGCATAATAAATAAAATTTTATTTTTAAAACAGTAAATACATTACAAAAATTTGAGTAATTTAATATGACATAAACCCCACAATTTGGTCATGTAATAATACTTTGTAAGACTTTAAGCCTATTTCATTCTACACTTCTTGGAAATTACTTTTAAAATATGAGTTCAGGGATAATTTATTCCAAATAGGCTATAGAAAACAAGTAGCAATTTTTCCCCTAGCAATCTAGCATAGGATATTACAAATATAAGTGACTGCAGTAACTGCCTAGGACTCTGAGCGCCGCTGTTCACCTACTTGGAGATAAAGTAACCAAAAACCAGCCGGAAACTCAGGGCTCTCACCTCACAGAGATCCGCAGATCTCACAAACCAACTGGAGGACTGCGGCAAAATTCCATCCCTAAATTTGGGACACTCCAACTTTCCAGAAGATGATCTGTATAACTTCAGGAACAAGGTAAACAAAACATATATGCCCAGTGAAGATTCTGAGTGGATTCCATAGCGAAAGAACAATGGCCGCTCCAAAGAATTACGGAGGACTCGGCGAGCTGGTACTGCTGTGCGCGCTGCTGGGTGCGCTGGGAAAGATCGGGAGAGGACAGATCCACTACTCTGTGCCTGAAGAGACCGACAAAGGATCCTTCGTGGGTAACATCTCCAAGGACCTGGGGCTGGAGTCGCAAGAGCTTTCGAAGCATGGAGTCCGCATCGTCTCCAGAGGTAGGACGCAGCTCTTTGCTCTAAATCCGCGAAGCGGCAGCTTGGTCACCGCGGGCAGGATAGACCGGGAGGAGCTCTGCGCTCAGAGCGCGCGATGTTTTGTAAATATTAACATCCTAGTTGAGGATGAAGGGAAACTTTGGGGAATAGAAATCGAAATCACTGACATCAACGATAATAACCCAAAATTTCAGGTCGAAAATCTGGAAGTAAAAATTAACGAAATCGCTCTGCCCGGAACACGTTATCCACTGCCAGAGGCTGTGGACCCGGATGTGGGCTTGAATTCCCTGCAGAGCTACCAGCTCAGCCCCAGTAACCACTTCTCCCTGGACGTGCGAACTGGAGACGACGACGGAGCTCTAAGCCCAGAGCTGGTGCTGGAGCGCGCCCTGGACCGCGAGGAGGAGGCTGCTCACTACCTGGTCCTCATCGCCACGGACGGAGGCGAACCGCGTCGCTCCAGCACAGTGCACATCCGAGTGACAGTGTTGGATACAAACGACAATGCCCCGGTTTTTGCTCAACCGATTTACCGAGTGAAAGTCCCAGAGAATGTGCCCCCGGGGACTCGGCTGCTTACCGTAAGCGCTAGCGACCCGGATGAAGGAACCAACGGGGAAGTGGCTTACAAATTCTGGAAAATTAGTGAAAAACAATCTCCGTTATTCCAGCTGAATGAAAATACTGGCGAAATATCAACAGCGAAGAGTTTAGATTATGAAGAATGTGCGTTTTATGACATGGAAATACAAGCTGAAGATGTGGGGGCACTTCTGGGGCGGACCAAAGTACTCATTTCAGTGGAAGATGTCAATGACAACAGGCCCGAAGTGACCATTACATCTTTGTTTAGCCCAGTCCTGGAAAATACTCTTCCTGGGACAGTAATTGCCTTCTTGAATGTGCATGACCGAGACTCTGGAAAGAATGGTCAAGTTGTCTGTTATACACGTGACAATTTACCTTTTCAATTAGAAAAATCAATTGATAGTTATTATAGCTTGGTAACTTGGAAATATTTGGACCGAGAAAAGATCTCTATGTATAATATCACAGTGGCAGCCTCAGATCTAGGAACCCCACCTCTATCTACTGAAATTCATATTGCCCTGCAAGTGGCAGACATCAATGACAATCCACCCATTTTCCCTCATACCTCCTACTCAGCCTATATCCCAGAGAACAACCCCAGAGGTGCCTCCATCTTCTCTGTGACTGCTCATGACCCTGACAGTGGCAGCAATGCCCAGATCACTTACTCTCTGACCAAAGGCAGCATCATGGCAGCGCCTCTCTCCTCTTATGTCTCCATCAACTCTGACACTGGTGTCCTATATGCTCTGCACTCCTTTGACTATGAGCAGATCCAAGACTTGCAGCTACTGGTGACAGCCAGTGACAATGGGGACCCTCAACTCAGCAGCAATGTGTCCCTGAGCCTGTTCATACTGGACCAGAATGACAATGCACCAAAGATTCTGTACCCCATGCTTCCCACTGATGGCTCCACGGGTGTGGAACTGGCACCTCGCTCTGCAGAGCCAGGATACCTTGTTACCAAGGTGGTGGCAGTGGACAGAGACTCAGGCCAGAACGCCTGGCTGTCCTACCGCCTTCTCAAGGCAAGTGAGCCAGGGCTCTTTGCGGTGGGGCTGCACACGGGTGAGGTGCGCACAACGCGGGCCCTGCTGGACAGAGACGCGCTCAAGCAGAGCCTGGTGGTGGTGGTCCAGGACCACGGGCAGCCCCCTCTCTCAGCCACTGTCACATTCACCGTGGCCGTGGCAGATACCATCCCAGATGTCCTTGCCGACCTGGGTAGCATCAGGACCCTAACCAACTCTGATGATTCAGACCTCACACTGTACCTGGTGGTGGCAGTGGCTGTCGTTTCCTGCATCTTCCTTGCCTTTGTCATCATGCTGCTGGCACTCAGACTATGGCGGTGGCACAAATCGAGACTTCTCCAGGCTTCCAGTGGTCGGTTAGCAGGCCTGCCAGCCTCAGGATTTGTGGGCATTGAAGGAGTACAGACTTTCCTGCAGACCTATTCCCATGAAGTCTCCCTTACCTCTGACTCTCGGAGGAGTCACATGATCTTCCCCCAGCCCAACTATGCTGACATGCTTATTAGCCAAGACAGCTATGAGAAAAATGACGCCTTGTTAACATCCATAGATTTTCATGAATGTAGGGATGAAGCTGCTTCTGTTCAGGTGAGTTTGGTTCATTGTTTATGTTTATTTCTTAGAGGAATTATATTTTTTATAAATTTAATTTGTGTTTTGAAACATGCATTGTAAAGAAAGTTTACAGATAACTCTTAAGGTGTACTGCAGAGTTTGGGGTTTGTGCTAGTGACACAGTAAAATTGAGTTCTAATCATCATAATTGTTTCATCTGCTTTCCAAAGGCTTAGACAAGATTACTTAAGTATGAACTCTTAACCTCTTAAAACTTTTCATATTTTACTGTAATTATCATCTATTCACTTAAGAAATAGCTACCCAACCACATAAGGTCAGTTCATTTTATATATAGGAATATATGTGTGTGTGTGTGTGTGTGTGTGTACACATGTATATGTATAGACACATAAAGGTATATATAAATTAGAACTTACAAAAATTATTGAGGTTTCTAAACCCTTGTATTAGATTAGTAAAAGTAAAATACATCTCAGAATTTTTAGGATTCTTAGGATTTCACCTAAAACTAGGTTCTTGAAAATTTCTTCAGTTTAAACCTCTTCTATGAGTTCTGTGTCTGTATCGGTACCCTTCAAAGCTTTAATACTTCTCGTATTTCAAAGCAAACATATTTTAAAGGGTGGTGGTAGGTAAGACTGGTTCCTCAATGTTCTTTGTGTGTCAGTGGTCACCCAGGACTCATACCAATGGAGACATGGCATAAGCCTAAAAGGGCCATTGCCCTCCCCATCAAATTTGAAATAAAATGTAATCTTGAAATTGTTGAAACTGACTTATAAACTTTCTCTGTAAAATGCAGATGAACACATTTCATTAGAATTCCAATGAGCTGTTTTGCCTACAGTCATGTGAAATGTGCTGTGTTCTCATGGTTAGAGTTTGAGTGTTACTTTTAAGAAAAGAAGTTATATGTACACAAATTTTAAACAAGCCAATCGGTTCAATTAAAAATGATTCCATTTGGACTTCTGCATCCCTTGTTATAGCATTTAGATAAAACTAACGGTTGATTTGTCATCAGATGAGAGTGGATAGTACAATGAATTATTTGCTATCAACTAAAAAGACATTTCTGAGGGATTGTGCTGTGTTTCCTCCAATCCATAGATAATGGTAGGAATTAGCTTTATGTTCTGTAGTGTTTAGGTGTACAGTCACTTGCAGAGACAACTATTTTGTTGACACTTTGCAAATTTAAAAAGTGAATGGAAAGTTGCCCCAGTACTCTTGCTGAAAGCATTCATTAATTGCAAATAATAATAATAATAACCAATGGAGTAAAGTAATTAGAATGTCACTATACTCAGTGAATTTATGTATATAAATTTACCATGAACTCATTTCCTCCAATTCTGAAGCCATTACTTCAGTATAACATGTATACATAGATAAGGAAGTAATGCATTCTACTAGAATATCCCTTTGTGACTTTGTATTGAAGGACAGACAAGTATTTCAATACATTTTAAGAGTGAATTTATATAAGATGTTGGGTATGACATAAGCCAGTTCATTCTGAAAAATGAAGTAGGAGGTACACCAAATAATCTCTGGCTACATCTCAGGGACAGTTTTTTTGAATGACTACTTCTTGAGTTAGAAGAGTAAAAAGAAATTGTTTGTAAAGAGAGTGTTGATATATAAGAGGAGATGTTTGAGGATTGGTACAAAATTACACAACAAAATAATTTTCAACAGTATTGATGTTGTCTAATATATGTGACATAAGTAGCACTGATTATGTAGACATATGGGGTAAACATAGGACTCAGTGAAAGAAGCTTTAAAAATTTTAATATATCGTAGCTAATAAACAGAAATGATTCATGGAATTGGTAGACAACAAACTCTCTGAGGGCAGGACCTGTGTCTTATTCATTGTTATATTGCCACTGACAAAGACGGTGCTTAGCACAAAGCAAAAGTTCAGTGTATGTTTGCAGAATGGTGAAATAAATGGACCAATATATATTAACTTTGTAAACAAACCTAACATGGTATTTCTAACAATTTAGAAACAAGACTTTAAATAAGTCTTGATGATTTAAAATATTAAATATATTAACATAAAAATATGGCTTGTTAAGTTAGGCTCACAAGTTTATAATTATGAGAGCTGGTTAAACTGAAGCTGCAGGGGCTGCAGTTTCCCAGTGTGGACTCTGGGCGCCGCTGTTGGCCAAAGTGGAGAACTTGGTACAGGAGACTTCCTCGCGCAGCCGCAGCTCACGTTCCCTGTCTCAGACTCGCTAGCGTAAGCCTTTCCAACGTTTCCTTCTCTAGAGAAGAAACCCTCCCTGACCATCATAAAGCTGTTGGGAGCTCCGGACGACTGCAACAAAGATATTATTTGTAACCCGGCGTCTCCAAGCCGGTGAGCAAACTAAGGGGGGGAGCAAGAGGGATGGGGAGCGGCGCTGGGAAGAGCGGCTGGGCTGAGAGGCGGCCAGTGCTCTTTCCGTTCCTGCTGTCTTTGTTCTGCCTGGCGCTCTCTGAGCAGATCTACTACAGGATTCCCGAGGAGATGCCCGAGGGCTCGGTGGTGGGGAATCTCGCCAAGGACCTGAGACTCAGTGTCCACGAGTTACCGACTCGAAAACTGCGCGTCAGTTCGGAGAAGCCTTACTTCACTGTGAGCGCGGAGAGCGGGGAGTTACTTGTGAGCAGCAGGCTAGACCGGGAGCAGATATGCGGGAAGAAGTCAGCCTGTGCTCTGGAATTTGAGGTTGTTGCTGAAAATCCATTGAACTTTTATCACGTGAATGTAGAGATCGAGGATGTCAATGACCACACGCCAGAATTCTCGCAAAATTCCTTTGAGCTGCAAATAAGTGAGTCTACGCCGCCAGGCACGCGATTTATATTAGAAGTCGCGAAAGATGCAGACATTGGCTTAAACTCTCTGCAGACTTATAAACTTTCTCTTAGCCCTAGTTTCTCGTTGATAAATAAGGAAAAACAAGATGGTAGTAAATTCCCGGAACTGGTATTGGAGAAACCCTTAGACCGGGAACAACAGAGTTACCATCGTTTAGCCCTGACTGCCTCAGACGGTGGAGATCCACCCCTAAGTGGGACTACTGAGCTCCAGATCCAGGTCACTGATGCCAATGATAACCCCCCGGTATTTAGCCAGGACGTATACCGAGTCAACCTTGGAGAAAACGTGCCCCCAGGCACCACTGTGTTGCAGGTGTCAGCCACCGATCAGGACGAGGGCGTCAACTCAGAAATTGCTTATTCCTTCTATGGGACCGGGCAAATCTTTGGTCTGAATTCAAAGAATGGGGAAATTACAACACTAAAAACACTGGATTTCGAAGAAATCAAAGAATATTCCATCGTGGTGGAAGGGAGGGATGGCGGGGGACTGGTTGCACAGTGTACAGTTGAAATTAGCATTCAAGATGAAAATGACAACAGACCAGATATTACATTCCATTCTCTAGTCGAAATGATTCTGGAAAACGCAGTGCCGGGAACTCTGATTGCTTTGATCAAAATATATGACAGAGATTCCGGGGAGAATGGGGAGGTTAATTGTCGACTAGAGGGTGAAGTACCTTTTCAGATAATCTCTTCCTCCAAAAATTCATACAAATTGGTAACAGACGGGACCCTGGACCGAGAGCAGACCCCGGAGTACAATGTCACCATCATAGCCACTGACAAGGGCAAGCCGCCTCTCTGCACCCATACAAGTGTTACATTGCATATTACTGATGTCAACGACAATGCTCCGGTTTTCCAGCAGACCTCTTACGTCGTCCACGTGGCAGAAAACAACCCGCCTGGAGCTTCCATTGAGCAAGTTAGGGCCTCTGACCCTGACCTCGGGCCCAATGGCCAGGTCTCCTACTCCATCGTGGCCAGCGACCTGGAGCCGCGCGCGCTGTCGTCCTACGTGTCCGTGAACCCGCAGAGCGGCGTGGTGTTCGCGCAGCGCGCCTTCGACCACGAGCAGCTGCGCGCCTTCGAGCTGACGCTGCAGGCCCGCGACCACGGCTCGCCCGCGCTCAGCTCCAACGTGAGCCTGCGCGTGCTGGTGGGCGACCGCAATGACAACGCGCCCAGGGTGCTGTACCCGGCGCTGGGACCCGACGGCTCGGCGCTCTTCGACACGGTGCCGCGCGCCGCGCAGCCCGGCTACCTGGTCACCAAGGTGGTGGCGGTGGACGCAGACTCTGGACACAACGCCTGGCTGTCCTACCACGTGCTGCAGGCCAGCGAGCCCGGACTGTTCAGCGTGGGGCTGCGCACGGGCGAGGTGCGCACGGCGCGGGCCTTGGGCGACAGGGACGCGGCCCGCCAACGCCTGCTGGTCGCTGTGCGCGATGGGGGACAGCCGCCCCTCTCGGCCACCGCCACGCTGCTCCTGGTTTTCGCCGACAGCCTGCAGGAGGCGCTGCCGGACCTCAGTGACCGGCCCGCGCCCTCTGACCCCCAGGCTGAGCTGCAGTTTTACCTGGTGGTGGCCTTGGCCTTGATCTCGGTGCTCTTCCTCCTGGCAGTGATTCTGGCGGTCGCCCTGCACCTGCGACGGTCCTCCAGCCCTGCTGCTTGGGGCTGCTTTAAGCCTGGTCTCTGTGTCAAGTCTGGACCCGTGGTTCCTCCCAACTACAGTGAAGGAACTTTACCTTATTCATACAATCTGTGCGTTGCCCATACTGGAAAGACAGAGTTTAATTTTCTAAAATGTAGTGAGCAGCTGAGTTCAGGACAAGATATACTTTGTGGTGATTCGTCTGGGGCCTTATTTCCACTCTGTAATTCCAGTGAGTCGACTTCCCATCCCGAAACTCTAATGGCGGTGAGTTCCATTTAAGTATCTACTCCTTTTCATCATCTTTGCAATTTTTTTATTCATATGAAAATATATTGCATTTTAAAGTCTAACGAATTGCTTTGGAATAATTAGAGCTCATCCGAAAGCTGTATATCCAGCCTTCAAGGGGAACGGTGAATTGAGAATAGGTATGTGACATAATACCTTGCCTAGTTAAGATTTACCAAGTTGAAAAAAAAAAAGATTTACCAAGTTGAGAGTATGCTCTATGCTTCACAACAAAAGTCTTTTTGCCAATTTCTTATATCTTTTCTAATCTAATGAAATTTACCCATTACTTTTTTATTCTTCATTTAACATTTAGATGTTTGATATATATATAAGTAAACATTAAATTTAAAGTAGGAAACAAATTAAGTAGGTAGTCACTTAATTGATTTTTTAAAGCAAAAAAGCCACTACTAGGTGTCTTCCTTCACTGATTTCACTGGTACAGTTTACATCTATTTCTTATATTTATTCCTCATGTCTAGTTCCTTAAATCTACCTATATGTGAGTCTTTGAAGTCCTTAAAATTTAAAGAAAAAATACTGTGTGATATATTGTGTGAGAGGGACTCAGTGAACTCATCAGAAAATCCAAGTCATTATCTAAGTCCCTTCAAATTTCCTTGAATGCAAAATCGTCTTCTTTATAGTTAGCAGGAGATACTTGATAAGAGAAAAGAAAATACTGCTCCCTCTATCACTTGCTCTCATACCTGACCTATTTTTTTGAAGCGGAAAGAGGGGAAAGTCACTGTATTTGTCTTATTACTTGGAGCCCTAAACATTAGTGACTAGAGGTTATCTCATCTTCCTATCTGTAGGAGGGAAGGAGAATTCTGAATTATTTTTAAGGCAAAATCTACTAATTTCAAGCACATACAAAGATGCCATTACATAAGCATCTGTCTTTTGCTTGTTTTCTGTTAGGAACTGCTTCAGTAAATAATTTTTTTACAAATTGCTGAAAGAAATTTCTTACTGTGGTGTTTAATTTGTTCTACATCTTATATTTTTTCCTCAAATTATTACATAAGTTTAGATGACCCTTATAATAGGAAGTTTAATATTATATTAATATTGCTAATTTCTTGATGAAAAAACTGAAATGGAAACTTACTTTACAGGGTATGTTATTTGAATCTTCCAAATGCTGTAGGCTGTGCATGCACTATGAATTCACATAGAAAACTAAATATTTTAAAAATTGAAATAGGCTAAAAGTTTAACAACCATAACTATGTAAATTTAAAAAATCCCAATCTACTTAAATTTAGCAATATTAGATGAGAAAATCTAGTACCATTATGTAATTAAATTTTGTAAACAAAATCTTAAGGAAACTTTACTCCAAGAATCTCACCATGAAAGTAAATGTCTTATAAAACAGCTTCAAATTGAGTAATCTATATATTCATTCAATATAATTATGTAAATACAGATGTACATATAAAATAAGAAAAATATGGATATATTTCCAAAGAGGATTGCACATTTTAATTACTTCAGAAAATAACGACCTATAAAAAACAGTTGCAACATTATAAAAAATGAAATTTGAATAATTTACATATCTAGAAAGAGCAAAATGCTATCAAAAATGAGAGTAAGGTTGTGTGATATTAATGACATTTAATAGAAGTTTCATGTCACCTTATTTCCAACTAAAATGCCCACAAGTGGTCATTGCTTTTGAAATATAAATGCACGACACAGAGAAATCTAAAATCACACCGGTAAGAGAGTAGTGTTTTGTCAGTCATCTATAGCAAAAGTATTTCGCATCTCAGTGGGTGTAGTAACGGCTAAGAACTCTGAGCGCCGCTGTTCACCAACTCTAAGAAAAGCTCAGTCAGCTTTCGGTCCCGGTATTAGGGTCTGCAACTCCACAAAGCCGCTCGGATCCCACAGACAGACTCCGGGGCTGCAGAGTAACTCAGCCTCTGAACTTGGGGCAAACGGGTTTCTCCTGAGAAAAAAGATCGCCATAATTTGCAGGAGGAAAACAGAAGCTAAGGAATCAGCGTTCACAGGAAGTATTCTGAGGGAAAAAAACCTTGAGTGAAGCAACAATGGCCGCTCCAAGGAATAGCCTGCACCGCAGAAGACTGTTCCTGTTGTGCCTTTTCCTAGGGAGGCTGTGGGAGACGGGGGCGAGCCAGATCCGCTACTCGGTACCTGAAGAGACAGAAAAAGGCTACATCGTGGGGAATATCTCCAAGGACCTGGGGCTGGAGCTCCGCGAGCTGGCAGAGCGGGGAGTCCGCATCATCTCCAGAGGTAGGACGCAGCTCTTTGCTCTAAATCCGCGAAGCGGCAGCTTGGTCACCGCGGGCAGGATAGACCGGGAGGAGCTCTGCGCTCAGAGCGCGCGGTGTCTGGTGAACTTTAAAGTCCTGGTTGAAGACAGGGTGCAACTTCACGGATTAGAAATAGAAGTCACTGATATCAATGATAATAACCCAAAATTTCAGGTCGAAAATCTGGAAGTAAAAATTAACGAAATCGCTCTGCCCGGAACACGTTATCCACTGCCAGAGGCTGTGGACCCGGATGTGGGCTTGAATTCCCTGCAGAGCTACCAGCTCAGCCCCAATAACCACTTCTCCCTGGACGTGCGAACTGGAGACGACGACGGAGCTCTAAGCCCAGAGCTGGTGCTGGAGCGCGCCCTGGACCGCGAGGAGGAGGCTGCTCACTACCTGGTCCTCATCGCCACGGACGGAGGCGAACCGCGTCGCTCCAGCACAGTGCACATCCGAGTGACAGTGTTGGATACAAACGACAATGCCCCGGTTTTTGCTCAACCGATTTACCGAGTGAAAGTCCCAGAGAATGTGCCCCCGGGGACTCGGCTGCTTACCGTAAGCGCTAGCGACCTGGATGAAGGAACCAACGGGGAAGTGGCTTACAAATTCTGGAAAATTAGTGAAAAACAATCTCCGTTATTCCAGCTGAATGAAAATACTGGCGAAATATCAACAGCGAAGAGTTTAGATTATGAAGAATGTGCGTTTTATGACATGGAAATACAGGCAGAAGATGGTGGGGCACTGAAGGATCGGACCAAAGTACTCATTTCAGTAGAAGATGTCAATGATAATAGACCTGAAGTGACCATTACATCGTTATTTAGTCCAGTGAGGGAAGATGCTCCTCAAGGAACAATAATCGTTCTTTTCAATGCTCATGACCGAGACTCTGGTAAGAATGGCCAAGTTGTTTGTTCCATCGAGGAGATTCTACCTTTTCAGTTAGAAAAGTCAGTAGAAGATTATTATAGATTGCTGACAGTCCAAAATCTTGACCGAGAAAAAACCTCTGAATATAACATCACAGTGACTGCAACAGATAGAGGAACACCGCCTCAGTCCACGGAAATTCACATCACCCTGCACGTGGTTGACGTCAACGACAATCCACCCTCCTTCTCTCAAACCTCCTACTCTGTCTACCTCCCAGAGAACAATCTTAGAGGCACTTCCGTCTTCTCTGTGACAGCCCATGACCCAGACAGCAATGAGAATGCTCGAATTATTTACTCCCTAGAGGAAGACACCATCCAAGGGGCGCCTCTCTCCTCCTATGTCTCTATCAATTCGGACACTGGTGTGCTATTCGCACTGCGCTCCTTTGACTATGAGCAGTTTCGAGATCTTCAAATGCAGGTGAAGGCAAGCGACAGTGGGGACCCACCACTCAGCAGCAACGTGTCACTGAGCATATTCGTGCTGGACCAGAATGACAACGTGCCAGAAATCCTGTATCCTGCCCTCCCCACTGATGGCTCCACGGGCGTGGAACTGGCACCCCGCTCTGCAGAGCCAGGATACCTGGTGACCAAGGTGGTGGCAGTGGACAGAGACTCGGGCCAGAACGCCTGGCTGTCCTACCGCCTGCTCAAGGCCAGCGAGCCAGGGCTCTTCTCGGTGGGGCTGCACACGGGTGAGGTGCGCACAGCGCGCGCCCTGCTGGACAGAGATGCGATTAAGCAGAGCTTGGTGGTGGCGGTCCAGGACCACGGCCAGCCCCCTCTCTCAGCCACCGTCACGCTCACCGTGGCTGTGGCTGACAGCATCCCCGACGTCCTGGCTGATCTAGGCAACCTTGACTCTCCTGCCAACCCCGAGGACTCCGGCCTCACACTCTACCTGGTGGTGGCGGTGGCCGCGGTCTCCTGTGTCTTCCTCGCCTTTGTCATCGTGCTACTGGCGCTTAGGCTGAGGCACTGGCACATGTCGCGTCTGCTCCAGGCTTCGGGCAGCGGGTTGGCTGGCGTGCCGGCGTCTCAGTTTGTGGGCGTGGACGGGGTGCGGGCTTTCCTGCAGACCTATTCGCACGAGGTCTCGCTCACCGCGGACTCGCGGGGGAGTCACGTGATCTTCCCGCAGCCGAACTACGCGGACACGCTCATCAGCCAGGAGAGCTGTGAAAAAAGCGAGCCTTTGTGCGTTTCAGATGATTCCAGGTTTCCTATAGAAGACACCCCTTTCGTTCCAGTGAGTTCGTCTTTTTCTTTACTTAAAAAAAAACTGATTTTCTCTTTAAGTGCTTTCATTTAAGGTAAGTTGATATTAACATATTTCTCACCATACATTTAAATCTTCACTAAGCCTAATTTTTTGCTCTAACACCTATAAGAGTCGGACACGACTTAGCGACTGAACAACAATATAGGAGGCATTTATTGGTTACATCGTTGAAACAATCTTGGCTTTTTCATAATAATTAACCTAGGGTCAGTGGAAACCCTCTTGGGACAGCCCTCATCATCAGGCACTGGGCATGGCTCTTATCATTGGATAAGGTTGCTTGAGTGGTGACCACAGTTCACTGCTAATTCTTAGGACAGGTTTCTATTCCTGAAATTTATTATTTTTGTTGTCTGCAATGGCTGCATTGTGAAATTCTTACTCTGAAAACATGTCTACAGCTGATGCTATTTTTGTAAGGGTAAATTAATAAGAAATGTATTCTATTTGGAGAACTAAGTGAAAGCTCAAATTCAGTGCTTCTCTTCTGTTTCTATGACCAGACAACACCCCTGAGAGGTGATGTGTTTCAGGTTACATGTTTGTAGAAGTTGTTTGCATTTAGAGATCATTTCTGAGGATGATTCAAGCTTCAGTTATTATTTTCATATCCTCATACAGCATGTTTTATTGTTTTAATGGTGAAAAAATTGCTGTTTATAAACAATAGACATTTAATTTCTGTTAAAAATTTTAACACCATTGGTTCTCATCCTCTTAATACTATAATTGTTAATAGTTTGAAATTCTCCTATACTTTATATTTGCTGAAGAGCATTTTCTTGGACTGGACCCTATGAGAAGACAAAACATGGGAAATTAAAATTATTCTTCAACTGTTTTTATGACTCCAACTTTTTCGGCTAGAAATAAATTTGGATATGGGAGATGTTTTAGAAAAGTATTCTCAGGAACTACTAGGAAGGATCTAAGAATATTCACTGGCTTTTAGATATAAAGAGAATAATTATTATCATGTAATGTGATTTTTAACACAATGTTATTTCAAGTAATAAATGACATTGTAGGAGACTTTGAAAATAATATTTGAAATTGACTCAAAATTCTATTTTAAACATGCTGAATATAAGGGCTAAACATGTCTGTCCATCATACAGATGTTTTAATTATTTCAAATGCTCTTTATTCATAAGCAAGTAGGAAAGACAATGCATTGCTCAGGGTCATATTTTTAACCATGCAATAGGAAAACTATCATTTAAAGTTTCTGTCTTGGGGAGTAACCTTTAGTACTTAGTATACATAAATACTAAAATATGTGTTAATGTGGAAAAAGTAATAACAGACATATTTATGAAGACTGTATATCATGGTAGGTGACTACTATTCTGTGCCATAAAAGGTGACTTGTCTTTAAAAACAGCCCACAAGGCTCTTTGGATGGATGATTGGGCAGACTGTGGAAAATGCTGAATTCTTGTTTTCTTAAATCAGGCAGGACTTTTGCATTGGTAACAGTTTATATAATAGGCTTAAGGATAAAATTCTTCCCCATCTTAATGTCTTGTCTCTAAAGAAGAGTTAATTAAAATATCTTGGATATCTTCAAAACAATGAGGTAATGAAATATGTAGTAAAGAATACCTTGTGTTGATCATCTTTGCAGTTGGGTCAGGGGTAAATGAAGATTCAATAATAATGCTCCCTAACTTCTTTTGTAAGTTGGAAAATTTCCACAATAAACTTCTTGAAAAACTAAGTATAAAAACACTGCCCGTATACTTTACTAAAACTAAAACTTGGGCAATTACATAACTATATAATCTATAGATAGATATATATTCTGGGCTTCCTTGGTGGCTCAGTAGTAAAGAATCCTCCTGCCAATGCAGGAGACAACAATTCGATCCCTGGTCCAGGAAGATTCCCCAGAGAAGGAAATGGCAACCTACTCCAGTATTCTTGCTTGGGAAAAAAACCATGGATAGAAGATCTTGGCGGGCTACAGTCCATGGGGTCGCAAAGAGTTGGACACAACCTACCGTCTGAAAAACAACACATTCTGGAGAGAAATTGTCTCAAGACTAAAATATGAGACTGCGATCCCACACGAAGCCTCTGGGCGCCGCTGTCGGCCAGTGCAGGGCTAGCGCTGACACCCGAGATTCTTCAACCTCCAGGCTGGGATTTCCAGAGCAGCTACAGATAGAGAGAAGGAAACCCGCTCACACCCCCAGGCTCCTGGCTGGGCACTGTGTGCCCAGCACAAACGGATTCCCAGCTCCGCCTGTCCTGGGCCGAAAGTTCTTCTCGTGATGCCGTGAACTGCAGTTTCTTTGGCTTTTCAGAAAGATTGGGACCCAGCGAGAACTAAAGCGCGCAATGGGAGGGAGCTGCACGCAGACACGCCCGGCTGACCGGAGGCAGGTACTGTTTCTCTTCCTGCTGCCTTTGTTCTACCCCGCGCTCTGCGAGCAGATCCGCTACTCGATTCCCGAGGAGCTGGCCAAGGGCTCCGTGGTAGGGAATCTCGCCAGGGATCTAGGGCTCAGTGTCCTGGATGTGTCGGCTCGAAAGCTGCGAGTTAGCGCGGAGAAGCTGCTCTTCAACGTAGACGCGGAGAGCGGGGACTTACTTGTAAAGGACCGAATAGACCGTGAGCAGATATGCAAAGAGAGAAGAAGATGTGAATTGCAGTTGGAAGCCGTGGTGGAAAATCCTTTAAATATTTTTCATATCATTGTGATTGTTGAAGATATTAATGACCATGCTCCTCAATTTGATAAAAAGGAAATATATTTAGATATTTTTGAATCTGTATCCGTAGGTGCACGAATATCCCTGGACCCTGCCACTGACCCTGATATAAACATGAACTCAGTTAAAGATTATCAGATAAATCCTAACCCTATTTCTCATTAATGGTTAGAGTTAATTCTGACGGTGGCAGATACCCAGAATTATCCTTGGAGAAACCCCTCGACCGAGAAGAGCAGCGATCCCATAGCTTGATATTGACTGCCTTGGATGGAGGGGACCCTCCACGAAGTGCCACCGCTCAAATAGAAATCTCTGTCAAGGACACCAATGATAACCCCCCGGTGTTCAGCCAAGAAGAATATAGACTTAGCGTTAGTGAAAATCTACCCCCTGGGTCCTCCGTGTTGCTGGTGACAGCCACTGACCAGGATGAGGGGGCCAATGCTGAAATAAACTACTACTTCAGGAGCACTGCTCAGAGTACAAGACACAAGTTCTCATTGGATGAGAAAACAGGCATGATTAAGAATAACCAGTCTTTGGATTTTGAGGATATAGAAAGATACACCATGGAAGTGGAAGCAAAGGATGGAGGTGGTCTCTCTTCCCAATGTAAAGTAATCATAGATATCCTCGATGAAAACGACAACATCCCGGAAATAATCATTACTTCTCTCTCTGATCAGATTTTGGAGGGTTCTCTACCAGGAATGGTTGTTGCCCTTTTCAAAACACGGGACCAGGATTCCAGAGAAAATGGAGAAGTCACCTGTCATGTAGGAAGAGATGTTCCTTTCAAGATTTATTCTTCTTCTAATAATTACTACAAGCTGGTGACAGATGGGGATCTAGACCGAGAGCAGACTGTGGAATACAACGTCACCATCACAGCTACTGACCGGGGTAAGCCTCCTCTCTCCTCCAGCACTACCATTACCCTACGCATCACGGACATCAACGACAATGCTCCGCTTTTCCACCAGGCCTCCTACGTGGTCCACGTGCCAGAAAATAACCCACCTGGAGCTTCCATCGCGCAAGTCAGCGCCTCCGACCCTGACCTAGGGCCCAACGGCCAGGTCTCCTACTCCATCGTGGCCAGCGACCTGGAGCCGCGCGCGCTGTCGTCCTACGTGTCCGTGAACCCGCAGAGCGGCGTGGTGTTCGCGCAGCGCGCCTTCGACCACGAGCAGCTGCGCGCCTTCGAGCTGACGCTGCAGGCCCGCGACCACGGCTCGCCCGCGCTCAGCTCCAACGTGAGCCTGCGCGTGCTGGTGGGCGACCGCAACGACAACGCGCCCAGGGTGCTGTACCCGGCGCTGGGACCCGACGGCTCGGCGCTCTTCGACACGGTGCCGCGCGCCGCGCAGCCCGGCTACCTGGTCACCAAGGTGGTGGCGGTGGACGCAGACTCTGGACACAACGCCTGGCTGTCCTACCACGTGCTGCAGGCCAGCGAGCCCGGACTGTTCAGCGTGGGGCTGCGCACGGGCGAGGTGCGCACGGCGCGGGCCTTGGGCGACAGGGACGCGGCCCGCCAGCGCCTGCTGGTCGCTGTGCGCGATGGGGGACAGCCGCCCCTCTCGGCCACCGCCACGCTGCTCCTGGTTTTCGCCGACAGCCTGCAGGAGGCGCTGCCGGACCTCAGTGACCGGCCCGCGCCCTCTGACCCCCAGGCTGAGCTGCAGTTTTACCTGGTGGTGGCCTTGGCCTTGATCTCGGTGCTCTTCCTCCTGGCAGTGATTCTGGCGGTCGCCCTGCACCTGCGACGCTCCTCCAGCCCTGCTACTTGGGGCTGCTTTAAGCCTGGTCTCTGTGTCAAGTCTGGACCCGTGGTTCTCCCCAACTACAGTGAGGGGACTTTGCCTTATTCCTACAATCTGTGCGTTGCCCATACTGGAAAGACAGAGTTCAATTTTCTAAGATGTAGTGAGCCTTTGCATCCCACTCAAGACATAGTGTGTGGTGATTCTCCTGGGGCCCTAATTCCACTTCATAGTGGGAATGACTTGGCTACACATCCTGAGACCCTAACACCGGTAAGTTCCTTTCTTTTTTTTTGTCTTCTGTAATATTCTATTTTTTTCATATTTTGGGCATACTATTTCACTTTTACATCTAGAATCATATTTAGAAAATCCATAACTAATCACTGTCTTGTCTTATTAGTTTTTACTGACTGCATTTTCAAGACTCATTTCATTCATAAGTTGCCCTGTAATTCAGAAAGGATGTCACTAAATTGGAGATATCTTTTCAAGCTTAAGTTAACAAAACAGGCTGTGGTCTTGGCTTCTTAACAAATAAATAAATAGTTTGAAGTTTAATAACATTCAGGTACTCCTTAAATATCAAAGCAGATGCTCATATCAAAGAAACTTGTGTTGCAGATAATCCTGTACGTGTATTCTGGTATCTTCATTTATTTTAACATTTTTTAAAACTGTTGGGACTTCCCTGGCAGTCCAGTGGTTAAGACTCCGTGCTTCCAATACAGGAAGTGGGATTTCGACCCTTGGTCAGGGAACTAAGATCCCACATGGTGCAGCCAAAAATAACATAAAATTAGATTATGAAAAAATATAAATTAAACTGTAAGCATTTGAGGGGACATAGTGAGCAGATCCATGAATCCCTGAAATTGCATGCAAAGTTACAGATGTATGCAGTTTTCCTGGCAGAGGAGTCAAAACTTTCATTCTACTGCCAAGTGTTGCTGTGGGCCCCAAACCTTAATACTAACTACCCTAAAGGAATTTCTCTCTTCAACTTTTGGTCCTTCTAGTTTTTCTTTTATATATACTTTTCTTGGTACTCAAATTATTCTCTTTCCAAATCTTTTTTCCTCTATGTTGAAGATAAGGAATTTCTCAGAAAGCAAATGAAATGTCATTGTGCTCTGTGCTCAATCTCTGACTCTTGATTATCTTTGAAGACAAAAGATAAAATCTTTAAAGAGTTAAATGGGGGGGGGCCAAAGAGATTATTTATATTGCCATCAACACCCTGAGGAAAACAGGTCATTTGATATGCTTATTTATTTAAAAACCCACATTACTATTTCTAACTCTGTTTTTAAAAATTGTTTTATAGCACTTGTATGTATTCTCTTCCCATTGCAATAGAGACGTGTTCCTTTTAGTTTGTGATTACTAGCTCAACTCATTTGGTTCAACTTCATAACCTATAATAAAAATACATTTTTCCAAAAAAATTCATTGAGCCACAATAAAACTATTTTAGAAAAATTTGAAAGCCTTTTACAGAATCTTAATGCTAAACATAATAGTTAAATGCTAAATGCTAATATAGTTAAATGTTAGTTAAATGCTAGTTAGTTATAGCTAAAATAGTTAAATGCTAAATATAATTAGTTAACCAATCTAAAATTTAAAAATTTTAAGTGAATTAAAAGGGATTATCTCATAATAATCTCTATATGAATGTCTACTAAACACTGTTGGACCATTTAAATCAGAATTTCAAATAAAATTGTAAGGCTTTTCTGAATATAGCTAGAAGCTCATAGGAAAGAAAACAAGCATTACTTACCTTTGAAAGTGGATATATTTCTATTGGGAAAATAAGTGTTGCAAATATAAATTTAATTGACCACTATTTAATACTCTGTAGTACTTTCATTCCACTTTATTCCACCTAGTAATGGCAATCCACCTCCAGTATTCTTACCTAAATCCCATGGACAGAGGAACCTGGCGGGATACAGCCCATGGGGTCACAAAAGAGTCGGACACGACTTAGGGACTAAACAACAACAAGAAAACTACAGATACCAGTTGAGAAACCAAAGAAGAAATGTAAAATAAAATATGCAACAAAAAATAGAGTCCCCTTTGTTTTCTATTGCATACATAAGTGGGTGCAGTAACTTCTGAGGACTCTGAGCGCCGCTGTTCACCTACTACGACAGAACCGCAGCCAGCGCTCAGTCCGGATTCTCAGGGCTCCAGCTACACAAAGCTCCACGGTTACTGCAAACCAGCTCCAGGGCTGCAGCGAAACTCACTTCAGAATTTAAGGTGCGCAGGCCGCAGAGACTTCTGCAGCCCGAGTAAGAAAAAGGAATCAACCAAAACACAGCGTGCCCAGTGAGGACATAGCAAAAATCCCGTCACCAGACAACAATGGCCGCTCAAAGGAATCGCTCCTACCTCATCGCGCTGGTCCAGCTCTGCCTTCTCGTCTGTATGTCGTGGGAGACCGAAGCTCGGCAGATCCGCTACTCGGTTCCCGAGGAGTTAGAGAGAGGTTCTTTTGTGGGCAACATCTCCAAAGACTTAGGACTGGAGCCCCGGGAGCTAGCGGAGCGAGGAGTCCGAATCGTCTCCAGAGGTAGGACGCAGCTCTTTGCTCTGAACCCGCGAAGCGGCAGCTTGGTCACCGCGGGCAGGATAGACCGGGAGGAGCTCTGCGCTCAGAGCGCGCGGTGTCTGGTGAGTTTTAACATTCTTGTGGAAGATAGGGTGAAACTTTTCGGAGTAGAAATAGAAGTAACTGATATCAATGATAATGCACCAAAATTTCAAGCAGAAAATCTAGATGTAAAAATTAATGAAAACGTCGCTCCAGGAATGCGTTTTCCTCTCCCGGAAGCTGTTGATCCAGATGTGGGCGTGAACTCCCTACAGAGCTACCTGCTCAGCTCCAATAAGCACTTCTCTCTAGCAGTTCAAAGCCGTGTCAACGGCGTTAAGTCCCCGGAGCTGGTGCTGGAGCACGCCCTGGATCGCGAGGAAGAGGCAATGCACCGTCTGGTTCTCACTGCCGTCGATGGGGGAGACCCTCTCCGATCTGGCACTGTCCTCATCAGTGTGACTGTTTTCGATGCAAATGACAATGCACCAGTCTTCAGTTTGCCTGAATACCGAGTGAGTGTTCCGGAGAACTTGCCTGTGGGCTCACGGCTATTGACAGTCACCGCCACCGACAGGGATGAAGGTGCCAACGGAGAAGTGACATATTCATTCCGAAAATTACCTGACACACAATTGTTGAAATTCCAACTAAACAAAAATACTGGGGAAATAAAGCTATCAGAAAATCTAGATTACGAAGAGACAGGTTTCTATGAAATAGAAATACAAGCTGAAGATGGAGGGGCATATCTTGCAACTGCTAAAGTATTGATTACAATAGAAGATGTAAATGACAACAGTCCAGAGGTAACCATCACATCTCTGTTTAGTCCCCTGATGGAAGATTCACCTCTAGGGACTGTTGTAGCTCTTTTAAATGTGCATGATCTGGACTCTGGGCAGAATGGACAGGTCACCTGTTCCATACTGGGGAATCTGCCATTTAAGTTAGAAAAATCAATTGATAGTTATTATAGATTGGTGACACACACAGTTCTTGACAGGGAACAGGTATCCTCTTACAATATCACATTAAGAGCCACAGATGGAGGAATTCCACCCCTATCAACAGAAACTCACTTCACCCTGCAAGTGGCAGATATCAACGACAACCCACCTACATTCTCTCACATCTCCTACTTTACCTATATCCCAGAGAACAACCCCAGAGGTGCCTCCATCTTCTCGGTGACTGCACTGGACCCAGACAGCAAAGAAAATGCCCAGGTTATTTACTCCCTGGCTGAAGACACTATCCAGGGGGCACCACTATCCTCCTATATCTCCATCAATTCTGACACAGGAGTCCTATATGCACTGCGATCCTTCGACTATGAGCAGTTCCGTAATCTGCAGATGCAAGTGACAGCCACTGACAGTGGGGACCCACCACTCAGCAGCAACGTGTCACTGAGCATGTTCGTGCTGGACCAGAATGACAATGCGCCAGATATCCTGTATCCTGCCCTCCCTACCGATGGCTCCACAGGCGTGGAACTGGCACCCCGCTCTGCAGAGCCAGGATACCTGGTGACCAAGGTGGTGGCAGTGGACAGAGACTCGGGACAGAACGCCTGGCTGTCCTACCGCCTGCTCAAGGCCAGCGAGCCAGGACTCTTCTCTGTGGGGCTGCACACGGGCGAGGTGCGCACAGCGCGGGCGCTGCTGGACAGAGACGCGCTCAAGCAGAGCCTGGTAGTGGTGGTCCAGGACCATGGGCAGCCCCCTCTCTCGGCCACCGTCACGCTCACGGTGGCTGTGGCCGACAGCATCCCAGATGTCCTTGCTGATCTGGGCAGCTTGGAGGTCCCGCCGGCCTCTGATGCTTCAGACCTCACCCTGTATCTGGTGGTGGCGGTGGCCGCGGTCTCCTGCGTCTTCCTCGCCTTTGTCATTGTACTGGTGGCGCTCAAGCTGAGAGGCTGGCACACGACGCGTCTGCTCCAGGCTTCCGGAGGCGGATTGGGCGTACCAGCCTCGCACTTTGTGGGCGTGGACGGGGTACGGACTTTCCTGCAGACCTATTCCCACGAGGTCTCTCTCACCGCGGACTCGCGGAGGAGTCATGTGATCTTTCCGCAACCCAACTACGCGGACACACTTATCAGCCAGGAGAGCTGTGAGAAAAAAGATCCTCTGTCTTTGTTAGATGATTCGAAGTTTCCTGTAGAAGATACCCCTTTGGTGCCAGTGAGTTCTGTTTTTGCTCCTTTTCTCACCTTTAAGAATTATGATTAGTTTTACTGTTAGGTTTGCAGCATGATGGTGGGATCCTAATCCTAATTTTTTCACTTTTCCCTCCATTTCAATGACATTGGCTTCTGGCTAAAACATTGAGGAATAGAATTAAGGATTAATTAAGAATTAAGAATAACCATTAATTATTTGATGATAATTAAGGCTGATATGTTTTTACTTTCTGGTAAATATTCACTTAATCCCAGTGAAGGCTTATTATCATAGGCTGTTATGATTAGCTTTGCAGAGTCTTGTGTTTTATAGTTTTGTTGCATATAGTACTTGCAATTCCTAAGAGAAGACTTTCATACAGAAGTGTCTTGTCAATTTGTGTGCTCTCCTGGTGGCTACAGGCTGAAATCCTTAGACAACCCTGCCTCTTGTTGTGAAGTCAGGCCTGGTAAGAATAGGTAAATGTCAGAAACAAATGCATTAGCCTTACTGGAAATCCTGCCCATTTTCAGTAATATTCCATTAACAATTCATAACAATATGTGCTTAAATTTTTGAAGTATAATCATACCTGGTAACACTGCAGCATCCATTTTGCCTGTGATTCTAATTTCATACTGTCATGTGGAAGATATACCATTTTAATTTTACTTTCCTTGTTCTATAGGGACTCCAGAGAACCGATAAAAGGTATTATGTTAAGCAGACTTGAGGTTCTGCTTTCTCTGCACTTTTTTGTTAAATTCTCCAATCTCTAAGGCTGAAATACATACATATATATATATATATATACACATACATATATATATATATATATAAAATTTGGGGAGATAGACTGGTACATGTTCCCAAGTACAGGAGCAAAGATGCATGCCAAAGTAATTTCAGTGACTATAGAGAGAATGGAAGATCCACCCGAAACTGAAAACTCTGAAATTTACAGTCAAAATAAACTTAAAGTTAAAAAAAAGTCATTTCTGCATGAGAGGTGAATCAAGCAGAGAAGTACACAGAATTCTAAACAGATGGTCAGTGGAACTACTGATGAGTCCATTTAAAGTGATGATAGTGATGTATTTGGTTTGATCTCTAACTATTCTATTAATTTATATTAATGTTCTTCTAAACTAATATGGTAGCATAAAGTCAAATCATGCCCTAATGTGTTTCAAAGTGTTTATGAGACATGATTTTTTTCCCCATGTCATTCAACTTTTGTTCAAGGATATGTCTGTGGAAAAGAGCAAAGTTACTATCTTTGGAGCTATAGTCAATAACTTTTATTTTTTAACTTCCAAATAAGTGAATCTTTTACATTTCTGACCATGAGAGTCAAAATTATTCTGCATATATTTCAAATAATTCTATTATTTTGAAAAAACACAGGTTTTAAAAAAGCTACTCTTTTGGCATGGTAGCTATTGTTCGCAAATATGTTGAAATATACTAATTATTTTAAAGCAATATAGGACACCTTAGATGACTGTAATGAATACTAAAGTGGTTGTATTCTAGTTCTTAAATATGGGGGGATGGATTAAGCCTAGATTTAAGACCAAAAATAATTTTTATGCTTATCTTTAGTACTTTCCTTTGTGGATACTTACTCTTTAAAGGATCTACTGTGATTGCCTCTTGATAGAACTGGATAGCAGTAGGCGATGGAATAGGAGATCTATTTTGCATTCGACATTCTTCTGTGCCTTTTAGATTTTTTTAAAGAACTGTTTCACCCTATTCAATATCTATGTAAAATTTTAACATATAAAATATTGGTTTAGCCAAAAAGTTCATTCGGGTTTTTCCGTAAGATGTTACAAACTTTTGGTCAACACAATATATAATAGTTTTGACCATGTGGAAAAAAAAGTTTCATGAAGAAAACAGAATCACCGGAGGAATAAGGTTCAAATATTTTAGCTGCGGTCATCTTGTCTTTAAAGAAAGACTTCCTGAAATAAAGCAGAAAACGTAAGCTGCGGTTCCACACGAAGCCTCTGGGCGCCGCTGTCGGCCAGTGCAGGGCAAGCTCTGAAGCCCGGGATTCCTCAGCCTCTAGGCAGGGATTTCCTGCGCAGCCACCAACACAGAGAGGAGGAAACCCGCTTATACACTGGGGCTCCTGGCCGCGCAGATTCTCCCTAGCGTACAAGGATTCCCAGCCCCTAGACTGGGGGTCCGCCTGTCCTGGGCCAAATGCTTTACCAGTGTGCCATGTGCACTTTCTCCAACTAGAAAGACTGGGACCCAGCAAGAACTAGAGCGCGCAATGGGAGGGAGCTGCACGCAGACACGCCCGGCTGACCGGAGGCAGGTACTGTTTCTCTTCCTGCTGCCTTTGTTCTACCCCGCGCTCTGCGAGCAGATCCGCTACTCGATTCCCGAGGAGCTGGCCAAGGGCTCCGTGGTAGGGAATCTCGCCAGGGATCTAGGGCTCAGTGTCCTGGATGTGTCGGCTCGAAAGCTGCGAGTTAGCGCGGAGAAGCTGCTCTTCAACGTAGACGCGGAGAGCGGGGACTTACTTGTAAAGGACCGAATAGACCGTGAGCAGATATGCAAAGAGAGAAGAAGATGTGAATTGCAGTTGGAAGCCGTGGTGGAAAATCCTTTAAATATTTTTCATATCATTGTGATTGTTGAAGATATTAATGACCATGCTCCTCAATTCCATAAGGATGAAATATTCTTAGAAATTAGTGAATCTGTCAGCCCGGGGACTGGAACAATTCTTGAGCCTGCAAATGATCCCGATATTAGTATGAATTCACTGAGCAAATACCAACTAAGTCCTAATGAGTATTTCTCCTTAGTGGTGAAAGACAATCCTGACGGGGGCAGATATCCAGAACTGGTATTGAAGAAGGCCCTGGACCGAGAAACGCAGAGCGTTCACCATTTGGTGCTGACAGCCTTAGACAGCGGGGATCCGCCGCAAAGCGGCACAGCTCAGATCCAAATCCTGGTGGTGGATGCCAACGATAACCCCCCTGTGTTCAGCCAAGATGTGTACAAGGTCAGCCTTCGGGAAGATGTGCCCCCAGGCACCATCGTGCTGAGGGTGAGCGCTACCGATCAAGACGAAGGCATCAATGCAGAGATCACCTACTCATTCCTTGGTGTGGCTGATACAGTCCGGCACGTGTTCTCTCTGGATTCTGCTACAGGAAACATCATAACTCATCAACCCTTGGATTATGAAAATGTAGGAAGATACGCCATGGTTGTGGAAGCAAAGGACAGAGGATCCCTCTCTACACGGTGTAAAGTAATTATAGAGGTTTTGGACGAAAATGACAACAGCCCAGAAATAATCATCACTTCTCTTTCAGATCAGATTTTAGAGGATTCCCCGCCAGGATTGGTTGTGGCTCTCTTCAAAACACGGGACCAGGATTCCAAGGAAAATGGAGAAGTCACGTGTAATTTAAGTAGAGACATTCCGTTTAAAATTCATTCTTCTTCTAATAATTACTACAAGTTAGTAACAGATGGGGCCCTGGACAGAGAACGGACTCCGCAATACAACGTCACTATCACAGCCATTGACCGGGGCAAGCCACCCCTCTCCTCCAGCACTACCATTACCCTACGCATCTCTGATGTCAACGACAACGCTCCGGTTTTCCACCAGGCCTCCTATGTGGTCCACGTGGCAGAGAACAACCCACCCGGCGCTTCCATCACCCAAGTCAGCGCTCGTGACCCAGACCTGGGACCCAACGGCCAGGTCTCATACTCTATCGTGGCCAGCGACCTGGAGCCGCGCGCGCTGTCGTCCTACGTGTCCGTGAACCCGCAGAGCGGCGTGGTGTTCGCGCAGCGCGCCTTCGACCACGAGCAGCTGCGCGCCTTCGAGCTGACGCTGCAGGCCCGCGACCACGGCTCGCCCGCGCTCAGCTCCAACGTGAGCCTGCGCGTGCTGGTGGGCGACCGCAATGACAACGCGCCCAGGGTGCTGTACCCGGCGCTGGGACCCGACGGCTCGGCGCTCTTCGACACGGTGCCGCGCGCCGCGCAGCCCGGCTACCTGGTCACCAAGGTGGTGGCGGTGGACGCAGACTCTGGACACAACGCCTGGCTGTCCTACCACGTGCTGCAGGCCAGCGAGCCCGGACTGTTCAGCGTGGGGCTGCGCACGGGCGAGGTGCGCACGGCGCGGGCCTTGGGCGACAGGGACGCGGCCCGCCAGCGCCTGCTGGTCGCTGTGCGCGATGGGGGACAGCCGCCCCTCTCGGCCACCGCCACGCTGCTCCTGGTTTTCGCCGACAGCCTGCAGGAGGCGCTGCCGGACCTCAGTGACCGCCCGGCACCCCCTGACCCCCAGGCTGAGCTGCAGTTTTACCTGGTGGTGGCCTTGGCCTTGATCTCGGTGCTCTTCCTCCTTACGGTGATTCTGGCCATCGCCATGCGCCTTCGAAGCTCTTCCAGCCCCAGCGCCAGGGGCTTCTTTGGGTCTATTCTTTGTTCTAAGTCTGGTCCTGAGATTCCTCATAACTACAGTGAGGGAACGTTGCCCTATGCCTATAATTTATGTGTGCCTGGGAATCACACTAATCCAGAACTTAATTTTCTCACATCTGTTGAACACTGTCCTGCCACACAAGACATTCTCAACAAAGATAGCTCTTCAGTGCTATTGGATAGCATTTTAACTCCTAGTGTTGAAGCAGATAAGAACACTTTTAAACAGGTAAGTACTTACTACTTTTTATATTCCAGTATGCCAATATATTCTAATAGAGCACTGTTTTTTGAGATTTTAGATTCCATCTCTTGATAAAGTTCCTAAAATAAATGTAGTTCAAACCCATGGGTATTACTGTTAAGACTAAAGTTTACAATGCTGCAAACCCTCTACTATTCAAATATATTTTAAGGTAAAGTATATGGAGAAGGCTCAGGCCAATTTTTCATGGAATAGAATACCTTTTTTTTTTTTTTTTTTTTGCGGTGGCATGTGGGATATTAGTTCCCTGACCAGGGATTGAAGCTGCACCTCTTTGCACTGGAAGCATGGAGTCTCAACCACTGGACCACCAGGGAAGTCCCTAGAATACCTTTTAATTAAGGATATGGAATACAGTTAAGATTTATGTTGTGGTATTTTAAATGACAACTCTAATGTGATCCACATTCTCTTCAATGTTTTATCTTTGTTTTACTCAACAAAGAAACATTGGTAAGAATTATAGTTATAATCCTAACTGATGATTTTGTTGGAACAGTGCTAGTTACACAACCACAAATACTGCTCCCTTCAGTCAATAAAAGCCAAAGGGAATCAAATCTAACCTGCAAGTTTTCAGTTCCAGTAGTCTGAAAAAATTTTAAGATTAGCAAGCCTTTTTAATAATTATTCTTTTCATAAGTGCTCTTGGTAAACCTTTAACATCATATCACCTAACTTTATTGTCTGCAATTTTATGCTTTACAAATACTTGGGATTCTCAAGGAGGGAAACGTAATAACTTACGAACAGGAACAATAGTTGGGTTTTTTCTTTCTCGTTGCAATAATAAGATTGGGCTCCAGGCGCCGCTGTTCACCAATTAGGGAACTGGAAGCTTCAAGCTACAGAATCCCTCCCTCCCCCCTACCTCTACCTCACAAAGCTGAGTGAGGTGGATACTCACAGATCCTGATGCTGAAAACGTAAAAGTACTTCTCTTCGCTCTCTAATATGTTTTTGGATGTAGTCGGCCAGGGACTTCGTAGATACATAAGCTGATTCAGAACCAAAAGGCTCAAGAAACCGCGGAATATCGGCTCAGCCATGGCGAATCGGCAACTGCTTCTGGATCGCAGGGGGCTGGTCCTACTGTATATTTTCCTGGGGACGCTGCGGGAGTCGGGGGCCGGGCAGATCCGATACTTGGTGCCGGAAGAGACAGAAAAAGGCTTCTTCGTGGGCAATATTTCCAAGGACCTGGGGCTGGAGCCCAGGGAACTGGCGGAGCGCGGAGTCCGCATTGTCTCCAGAGGAAAGACGCAGCTTTTCGCTCTAAATCCGCGAAGTGGCAGCTTGACCACCGCGGGTAGGATAGACCGGGAGGAGCTATGTGAGGCGGTTTCCTCCTGTTTTTTAAACATGGAGATACTTGTGGAAGACACCCTGAAGATTTACGGAGTGGAGGTGGAAATAATGGATATTAATGATAACGCTCCCAGCTTCCGGGAGGAGGAAGTAGAGATAAAAGTCAGTGAGCACGCAACTCCAGGATCGCGATTTCCTCTTCCTAACGCTAGGGATCCAGACGTGGGAATGAACTCCCTCCAGCGCTACCAGCTCAATCCTAACAGCTACTTTTCCTTGCAAGGGCGAGGCAAAACGGAAGGGGCCAAGAATCCTGAGCTAGTGCTGGAGGGGAGCCTGGACCGGGAAAAACAGGCTGCTCATCACCTCCTCCTCACAGCCTTAGATGGAGGAGATCCCATCCGCCAGGGCACTGTTCCCATCCGTGTGGTGGTTCTTGATATAAATGACCATATCCCAAAGTTTACGCATTCTGTATATGAAGTGAGTGTTGCTGAGAACCTCAGCTCTGGAACTCGGGTGCTCACGGTAAACGCAACTGATCCAGATGAAGGAATCAATGGGGATGTGGTGTATTCATTTCTAAATATGGAAAGCAAAGCTTCTGAGATATTCCAGTTGGATTCCCGATCTGGAGAAGTCTTAATACAGGGTTCTCTGGATTTTGAGAAATATAGATTTTATGAGATGGAAATTCAAGCCCAAGATGGTGGAGGTCTCTCTACCACTGCTAAAATGTTGGTCACAGTCGTGGATGTGAATGATAATGCTCCAGAAATAACTATCACATCTTCTACTAATTCAGTGCTGGAAAACTCTCCTCCTGGTACAGTGATTGCTCTTCTAAATGTGCAAGATCAAGACTCCGGAGAAAATGGTCAAGTCTCCTGTTTCATTCCAAATAACCTGCCTTTTGAACTAGAAAAGACTTACGGAAATTATTACAAGTTGATAACAAACAGAGCATTGGACAGGGAGCAGGTTCAGAGCTATGATATAACACTGACAGCGACAGATCAGGGAAGTCCACCCTTATCTACAGAAACTCATATTTTACTGAATGTAGCAGATGACAATGATAACCCACCCGCTTTTACTCACTCCTCTTATTCTGCCTACATTCTGGAAAACAACCCCAGAGGGGCCTCCTTCTTCTCGGTGACTGCACTCGACCAGGACAGTAAAGAGAATGCCCAGGTCACTTATTCTCTGGCAGAGGATACCCTCCAGGGAGCACCTCTATCCTCCTACATCTCCGTAAACTCAGACAGCGGCGTTCTGTATGCCCTGTGTTCCTTCGACTATGAACAGTTCCATGAACTGCAGTTGTGGGTGACAGCGCATGACAGTGGGAACCCACCACTCAGCAGCAACGTATCACTGAGCATATTCGTGCTGGACCAGAATGACAATGCACCCGAAATCTTATACCCTGCCCTCCCCACGGATGGTTCCACTGGTGTGGAGCTGGCACCCCGCTCAGCAGAGCCCGGCTACCTGGTCACCAAGGTGGTGGCAGTGGACAGAGACTCGGGACAGAACGCCTGGCTGTCCTACCGCCTGCTCAAGGCCAGCGAGCCAGGACTCTTCTCTGTGGGGCTGCACACGGGCGAGGTGCGCACAGCGCGGGCGCTGCTGGACAGAGACGCGCTCAAGCAGAGCCTGGTGGTGGCAGTCCAGGACAACGGGCAGCCCCCTCTCTCAGCCACCGTCACGCTCACCGTGGCTGTGGCTGACAGCATCCCCGATGTCCTGGCTGATTTAGGCAGCCTGGAGTCTCCAGCCAGCCCCCAAGACTCAGGCCTCACCCTGTATCTGGTGGTGGCGGTGGCCGCGGTCTCCTGTGTCTTCCTCGCCTTTGTCATCGTGCTACTGGCGCTCAGACTGCGGCACTGGCACACGTCGCGTCTGCTCCAGGCTTCGGGCAGCGGGTTGGCTGGCGTGCCGGCGTCTCAGTTTGTGGGCGTGGACGGGGTGCGGGCTTTCCTGCAGACCTATTCGCACGAGGTCTCGCTCACCGCGGACTCGCGGGGGAGTCACGTGATCTTCCCGCAGCCGAACTATGCGGACACGCTCATCAGTCAGGAGAGCTGTGGGAAAAGCGAGCCTCTTTTGATAACTGAAGATTCAGCTGCAGGTTTAGGCAAATATGATCCTACTGGTAATCAGGTGAGATTTGTTTCCTGCCTTCCTATTGTTGATGTCTGTGCATAGGTCTTTTTAAATGACTTTTCTTTTCCTGAGCCTGTTGTATAAACTGTTTGGGAGGGGGCGTATGTTCTTTTATAAAGCAAAAGCATGTGAAATTTTGTGCTTTACCTCATCAAGTTATCATTAGTTTTCAGAAAGGTTTTGTGAAAGTTTTTTTTTCTTTTGGTCCTGGCAGGTTCTTTTGTTTCTTTGTTTTAATTTCAGAGGTCCAGTTGTGTTATCATGGCTTGCTTGGTTTTAAGTTGAATTTTAGTAATATTTTTCTATCATCAGTATTTGGCTATCAATGTAAACTGGTTGTGTTCAAGTTAATGATTCATAAACATTTTTATTTATTTCATTTCAGCTTTGTATTGCCTCCATGGATGTATAATTATATTCTACAATTAATTGTTTTACTTCTAATATTCAAGTTGATTCAACAGCATACTTACTCTAGCTCTTTTTCTTCATCTATAATACATATACACACATACTCACACATATACACTTTTACACACATCAGCTTTTTTTTCTGAGCACAAAACAATTCTCTTTTGACTTTTGGTGACTAGCAATATGTTTAGCTTCTGTTGATTATTTCAACCTGATCTCATTTCTTTGCGTCATTAAAATAAGACATACTGACTCCCTTTTAAATATGAGGCTCTCTTGGGAGAGAAAATGTAGAACATATTTTCCCCCTTAAGTTCTAGACATCTTTTCTATTTATACAGTGAAATCATTAGATTGTTCTGAAGAAGTAGTTGAATTGTAGAACTGGTGTTATTTCCTTTTATTCTTTTACTTGAACTTTAGTGTCTGTGTATTGTTGAGGAATTTTTTTAATGTAGTAAATTCTCCTATAGAAATAACTTTTAATTTTGATCCAGTGCTTCTCAAAAAGTTATTTTCAAATTGGCTAAACATGTTTACATTTTTTAGATTTATTCATATGGAATATTTTGTGAATATGAGATGGAGTGGGTATTCAGACTTCATGAGATTGATTTAGCTGGTATTCCTCTGGATATTTTTGTTTGTTTTCAGTATGCTTAGGAGCCTTGGACTCATCTTTATTTCCTTTGCAAACTCACTTTAAAGCATTTTATTGAAGTATGGTTGATTTACAATGTTAATTTGTGCTGCATAGAAAAATTGATTCCATTCTATGGAATATACACACACACACACATATGGGCTTCCCTCATAGTTCAGTTGATAAAGAATCCACCTGCAATGCAGAAGACCCCAGTTGGATTCCTGGGTCAGGAAGATCCTCTGGAGAAGGGATAGGCTACCCACTCCAGTATTCTTGGACCTCCCTTGTGGCTCAGCTGGTAGAATCCGCCTGCAGTGTGGGAGACCTGGATTCAACCCCTGGGTTGGGAAGATGCCCTGGAGAAGGGAAAGACTACCTACTCCAGTATTCTGGCCTAGAGAATTCCATGGACTGTATACTACATGGGGTCTCAAAGAGTCGGACACAACTGAGCGACTTTCACTTTCACTATATACATATGCTTTTTTCTCATTATGGTTTATCACAGGATGTTGAATATAGTTCCTTGTGCTATAAAGTAGGGCTTGTTGTTTATCCATCCATCCTTATAATAGTTTCATCTGCTAATCCCAAACTCCCAATCTTTCCCTCCTCCACCCCTTCTTCCCCTTGGCAATGACAAGTCTATTCTCTATGTGTGTAAACTCATTTTTAAAACTGAAGTATAGTTGATTTACCACATTGTGTTAGTTTCATATAAACTCATTTTTATATTAAATACTAGTACATTCAGTCCTTGGGGCTTCCATGATGGCTCAGACGGTAAAGAGTTTGCCTGCAATGAAAGAGACCTGGGTTTGATCCGTGAGTGGGCAAGATCCTCTGGAGAATGGAATGGCTACCCACTCCAGTATTCTTGCCTGGAGAATTCCATGGACAGAGGACCCTGGCGGGCTACAGTCCATGGGGACACAAAGAGCCAGACACAATTGAATGATTAATACTTTCACTTTTTTTCATAATCAGTTCTTACATTCAGAACCACCTTGTTATTGAACCTAATAGTTACCTAATAATGTGTTATCTGAAGCAATGTCTAGGAAAGTTAAGGGAGGAAAGGAAACTTTTCTAGGGTATTGATCTCAGGAATCATCTCCATAGTCAACAATTGAGCTCAACACTCTCACAGCACTTCTAGATATTTGGCCCAGATTACTTGCATATTCACCTTTCCTTTTAAGATATCCCTTCTCATTTCAGAACTGACCTTACTATAATTAACTATAAATTGAGTATCTAATGTTTGAGCAAAAAGAATTTCAGCTGTAAGCAAAGGGAAGTCCTGCAACAGATGCCTAAATTTGTCTTGAAGTCAAGAAAAATGTTGAGTGTTTTGAGCATCATCAGGATAGAATTTATGCTATGAGATTCCAAACTGAGGAAAAAGATTTAAGGCATTTTACTTGAATGGAAACTAGTTGAATAAAAAGAATATGAGGCTTTTGCTGGGAGAGGGAGGTTGTTCCATATTTTTAAAAAACATACTCTGAACTAGTTAGGAGTTGGCAACCAAGATCTTAGAGAACAAAATGGAAAGGCTGGTTTTGACACTTGAGATTAAGAAGGTTATTTTGATTAGAGGTAGATAAAGTTCTGTTGAGATGCAACATAAGGTACAGTTAAATAAAAGAATAAAAATAAAACCCTCACATTTCATGTCATTAAATTCCTATAGTAGCCTACTAGGGTACACTTTTATATTATCTTTATGATAAAAGTGTAAAACACTTCATAATTCTTTTCATAAATCTCTTTGATAAGTAACAAGGAAGACTTTATGGTATTGGCTATTCTTACCCTGAGTAATGCTCTATACAGCTCTGATCTCTCCTTCTCTGATGAAGGGAGGAAACTCATATGCATATCAGATTGAAGATAATACTGGGTATCATTGCACAGGTGTCAAATTTTCCCCAAACCGCCTGGTGGGGCTGTTTTTCCACGTGGTCTTTGTTCTAAGTCTGGAGGAAGACTGCCTTTATTCTTCCAATATGTGCATTTCCTCTAATTAGAAAAAGACAAACTTTCCTCATTATTGGATTAATGGCTCTTTTATAGGCTCTCATCTCTACGGAAGCCTCTTTGGTAATAAACACTGGAAAATAGACCCATCCAAAACTCCTAAACTGCCTCATTGACCATACATTAGTTCAACATATCTGCTGGAATACTGAATCCCATTATTTACAAGGCTTCGGACTGCAGTTTGCTAAATAGACTCCGAGCGCCGCTGTTGGCCAATGCGCTGCAAGAACTAGCTTTCCGCGTCTACCCGAGTGATTTCTTGCGCAGTCACAGAAGCAAGTCCGAAGGAAGAGTAGCCCGTTCTCGGGCTCGCTACTCCGCAAATCTGATTCCGGAATACCGATTGGGTTGTCTTCAAACTGGGAGCGTTGAGTTTTCTATGTGATCGGTGTAAATATTTTAAACGCAGTTTGCAAACCATCTCTTCACGTCGGAGGCTGCAGCATCGCAGAGAAGAATGGGAAATAGGGTGAAGCAGAGAAGCAGTACCCGGCGGCGGCAAGTACTCTTTCCTTTCTTGCTGCCTTTGTTCTGCGGGGCGCTTTCCGAACAGATCCGCTATTCTATTCCAGAAGAAATGACCAGAGGCTCCGTGGTGGGGAATCTGGCCGAGGACCTGGGGCTGCATGTACAGGATTTACTGACCCGCAACCTCAGAGTTAGTTCTGAGAAACTATACTTTACTGTAAACACGGAGAATGGGAACTTAATTGTGAGTGACAGAATAGATCGGGAGTCACTCTGTCCCCAAAACCCTTTGTGTGTTGTACCCTTGGAAATTGTAGCAGAGAATCCTCTAAATGTTTTTCACATAAACGTGATAATAGAAGATATAAATGACAATCCACCTCATTTCCCCCCAAATAACATCGTTTTACAAATCAACGAGTTAGCAATTCCAGGAACTCGGTTTGGTCTGGAATCAGCTATTGATGCAGATGTAGGGCCTAACTCTCTCCAGAGTTACCAACTGAGCTATAGTGAGCATTTCTCTCTGATGGTTGAGGATAAGACTGAAGGCAAGAATGCCCCAGAATTAGTGCTGGAGAAGCCCCTGGACAGGGAGCAACAGAGTTCCCACCTCCTGGTCTTGACAGCAGTGGACGGGGGTGATCCCGTCCAAACTGGCACCACTCAAATCAGGGTCAAGGTCACTGATGCCAATGATAACCCCCCAGTGTTCAGTCAGGATGTATACAAAGTTAGCTTGCGTGAGAACTCACCCCCAGGCACTTTTGTTCTTAAGGTGAAGGCCACTGACCAGGATGAGGGCATCAATGCAGAGATCACCTACTCCTTCAAAACACTGCGAGGTATTGGAAACATGTTTGTGCTGGATCATCAAAGTGGAGAAATTAAATCCAATGGTCCTATAGACTTTGAAATCAGTAGCAGTTATACCATAAGCATAGAAGCCAAGGACGGTGGAGGCATGACCAGTGAGTGTAAAGTTATACTGGACATTTTAGATGAGAACGACAATGCCCCAGAGGTGGTTTTCACTTCGGTGTCTAGTTCCATAACCGAGGATGCCAAACCCGGAACCGTGATTGCTCTGTTCAAAACACATGACAAAGATTTGGGAGAAAATGGGGAGGTCACATGTCTCATAAAAGAAAAAGTTCCTTTTCGAATTGAATCTTCCGCCAATAATTACTACAAGCTTGTGACAGATGGGGCCTTGGACCGGGAGCAGACCCCGGAGTACAATGTCACCATCGCAGCCACAGACAGGGGCAAGCCGCCCCTCTCCTTCAGCAGAAGCGTCACTCTACGAATCACCGATGTCAACGACAACGCTCCAGTTTTCCACCAGGCCTCTTACGCGGTCCACGTGGCAGAGAACAACCCACCCGGCGCCTCCATCGCGCAAGTCAGCGCCTCCGATCCCGACCTGGGACCCAATGGCCACGTCTCCTACTCCATCGTGGCCAGCGACCTGGAGCCGCGCGCGCTGTCGTCCTACGTGTCCGTGAACCCGCAGAGCGGCGTGGTGTTCGCGCAGCGCGCCTTCGACCACGAGCAGCTGCGCGCCTTCGAGCTGACGCTGCAGGCCCGCGACCACGGCTCGCCCGCGCTCAGCTCCAACGTGAGCCTGCGCGTGCTGGTGGGCGACCGCAATGACAACGCGCCCAGGGTGCTGTACCCGGCGCTGGGACCCGACGGCTCGGCGCTCTTCGACACGGTGCCGCGCGCCGCGCAGCCCGGCTACCTGGTCACCAAGGTGGTGGCGGTGGACGCAGACTCTGGACACAACGCCTGGCTGTCCTACCACGTGCTGCAGGCCAGCGAGCCCGGACTGTTCAGCGTGGGGCTGCGCACGGGCGAGGTGCGCACGGCGCGGGCCTTGGGCGACAGGGACGCGGCCCGCCAGCGCCTGCTGGTCGCTGTGCGCGATGGGGGACAGCCGCCCCTCTCGGCCACCGCCACGCTGCTCCTGGTTTTCGCCGACAGCCTGCAGGAGGCGCTGCCGGACCTCAGTGACCGGCCCGCGCCCTCTGACCCCCAGGCTGAGCTGCAGTTTTACCTGGTGGTGGCCTTGGCCTTGATCTCGGTGCTCTTCCTCCTCGCGGTGATTCTGGCCGTCGTCCTGCGCTTTCGACGCTCCTCTAGACTTGCCACCTGGGGCTGTTTTCAATCTGATCTCTGTTCTAAGACTGGACCTGTGGTTCTCCCCAACTACAGTGAGGGGACTTTGCCTTATTCCTACAATCTGTGCGTTGCGGATTCTCAGAAACCAAGGTTCGACTTTCTCACCTTGACGCCAGAAGTGGTGTCCCCACAAGATCTTTCTAATGAAGCTTCTTTGGTAGTAAGTGTCACTGAGGAGAATAACAAGTTAAGCTGTAACTCTGTTGCTTCTCTTTAAGTGAGTTTAATGAATGCCTTTCATCTGCAGATGGGTTTGGATTATTTTTAAAACAGTATTTAAGAAAGAAAAAATCTTAAACAGATTATATCCACTATCGCTTCACTTTTGTTTGCCCACTCTGTCTTTTCTGTTTCTTTCTGGGTAGGTCAGCAACTCTTATTGTTAACCCTCAAGTATTTAAAATATTTTGACAATTTCATCTGAGTTTCTATTCTATTATCCCCACACAAAATCTCTCTTACTGTGAGATGTGGATAGTATAATGCTGCTGCCATTCACATATTTTTAATGGAAGCATAATTTTTTCCTGTGGGTATTTCTCTTTTTTAGAACATCAATATCTTAGCATATAAGGCTTTTCTTTACTCTTTTAACTACAAAGTGAGAGGGGAATGCATACAAACTTTAAAATTAAGGACATAATAATGACTACATAATATTTAGGTACATTTGCTAGGGATTCTTTGAGTACAACTGAACAGATAAATTTTATATCCTACTTCTTCTCAGAGCTATCTGTTGATTTCATTGCAGTGTTAAAGATGTTATTTATGGTATACCTGCCAAATATGCTTATCCTCATAATATAAATATTTACATATGTGAAAGCACAATAGTGAGATTTTTTTCCCCTATATTTTGGTGGGCTTCCAAATATATTACCAGTAAGTGTCAGTAACTGGAATTTGATGTTTCCCAGAAAAAGGTGAGTTTATAATATTTTAGTTTCTAATCTTCCTACACATTCTCTTTTTTAACTGAAGTATAGTTGATTTACAGTGTTGTGTTAGTTTCTTATGTACTGCAGTCATTCATATATACATATTCTTTTTCAAATTCTTTTCCATTGTGGTTTTTCACAGGATACTGATCCTAAACATTCTTTTGAAATATATTAGTAGAGTCCTACCCATATCCCCAGCAAATGCTAGTTGGAATGCTTTCTTTTTTTTTATTTTATTGTGATTGTGCCCCTCCTATCATCTCATTGCAGCTTTTCCTTTGACTTTGGATGTGGGGTATCTTTTTTGGTGGGTTCTGCATCTTTCTGTCCATGTTTGCTTAGCAATTCATTGTGCTTTTGGTGCTCTTGAAGGAGTAGGTGAGCACATGTCTTTCTACTCTGCCATCTTGAACCAGTGTCTCTGGAATGCTTCTAGTTTGTTCTATAAATGTGTGTCTTCTTCACTTGATTTCCTGTCAAGTGTGATTCTGATAATGTGTGCAATCACATTTCTTTAGGTTGCCATATTATTGTAGAATTTTGATTTTTAAACGCTAAATGTCAACAACCTGTTAAAGTAGTTCTTCATTTAGGCAAATTTAAGAATCTACTGAAAATTTTTGCCCCAGATTTTAGTTGAGTGAGAATTTTAAAATTATTGTTATATAATTTCTAAAAACATGAACCGCCTTAGGAGATTTCCATAATAGGTATGTATGTGTGTTGGGGGGTGATACCAAAGCTGGTGTACTAAAATTACATGGTTAAATTTATTGTGTATAGAAACTTCATGTAAAAGCTCATCAGCAAAATCAGAATATACATACAGGTACAGAAAATAATCTCAGGAAGGTGGCTGTATATGAGAAGTTTAGGGGAATAAAAAGTTCACTGAAATTCCAAATAAGATGAATACAGTAGTTTTAGTTGGGTCCACTTTCATCCCTGTTTGAAGAACAGTAGGTGGAGCTATTTAAGGTCTAGAAACCAAAATGGTTTCCCGGACTTTAAGACTGTGCAGTAATTGGTTAGGACTCTGAGCGCCGCTGTTCACCAACCGGGAGAGAAGAGCGGAGAGCTCCTGCCAGCCGTGCACGCGCGTGAAGCACAAGCACAGAGAAAAATTAACCATCTCTCGGACTCTGAGGAAACAGCAGAGGAGCTCGGGTCCCCAAACTGTGGGTTTTTAAGGACGAGTGAGCTGATCCGGACTTCGCTGATCAAAGGAAGAACTGAAGTAGTACTCAAGGAAAGTGACAATGATTCCTGCGCGAATGCACGGGGACTGCAAAAAGCTAGTCTTGCTGGGAGTTCTCCTGGGGGTTCTGTGGGAAACTGGAGGCACACAAATCTATTATTCAGTTCCCGAGGAGCTGGAGAAAGGCTCTAGGGTGGGGAACATCGCCAAGGATCTGGGGTTGGAGCCTCAGGAACTGGAGGAGCGCGGAGTCCGCATCGTCTCCAGAGGTAGGACACAACTTTTCGCTCTGAACCCGCGGAGCGGCAGCTTGGTCACTGCGGGCAGGATAGACCGGGAGGAGCTCTGTATGGGGGCCGTCAAGTGTCAACTAAATCTGGAGATTCTGATGGAGGATCAAGTGAAAATATACGGGGTAGTGGTAGAAGTGAGGGACATTAATGATAACGCCCCATATTTCCAGGAAGGTGAATTAGAAATAAAAATGAGTGAACACGCAGCTAAAGGGATGAGGTTCCCCCTTCCCCACGCTTGGGATCCGGATATAGGGAAGAATTCACTCCAGAGCTACGATCTCAGCAGTGATACTCACTTCTCCCTTGACGTGCAAAGCGGAGCAGATGGTAATAAGTACCCGGAATTGGTGCTGGAGCGCGCCCTGGACCGCGAGGAAAAAGCCGTTCACCACCTGGTTCTCACGGCCTCCGACGGGGGCGATCCAGTCCGCACTAGCACTGCGCGCATCCGTGTGATGGTCCTTGATGCGAACGACAACGCACCAGCGTTTGCTCAATCCGAGTACCGTGTGAGCGTTCCGGAGAATGTGGCCGTGGGCACTAAACTGCTTCAAGTAAATGCCACCGACTCTGATGAAGGATCCAATGCGGAAGTGATGTATTCCTTCCGGTATGTGGACAACAAAGCGGCCCAACTTTTCGAGCTAGATTGTAATTTAGGGACAATTTCAACAATAGGGGAGTTGAACTACGAGGAATCAGGATTCTACGAGATGGAAGTGCAAGCAACGGATAACGCAGGATATTCTGCGCGAGCCAAAGTCCTGATCACAGTTTTGGACGTGAATGACAACGCCCCTGAAGTAGTAGTCACCTCTCTCTCCAGCTCCATTCCGGAAAACTCTCCCAGAGGGACGTTAATTGCCCTTTTAAATGTAAATGATCAAGACTCTGGGGAAAATGGACGAGTAACCTGTTTCGTCCAAAGGAATCTGCCCTTTAAATTAGAAAAGTCTTATGGAAATTATTATAGTTTAATGACAGACACACTCCTAGACCGAGAACTGGTTCCTAGCTACAACATTACCGTGATGGCCACTGACCGAGGAAGTCCGCCCCTGTCCACAGAAACTCACATCACCCTGAATGTGGCAGACATCAACGACAATGCGCCTGCCTTCTCTCAAGCCTCCTACTCGGCGTATATCCTAGAAAACAACCCCAGAGGAGCTTCCATCATCTCTGTGACCGCCTATGACCCCGACTATGGAGAGAATGCCCAGGTCACTTACTCCTTGGTGGAGGACACCCTCCAGGGAGCTCCCCTGTCCTCCTACATCTCCATAAACTCAGGCACTGGTGTCCTGTATGCGCTCCGCTCCTTCGACTATGAACAATTACGAGACTTAGAGCTACAAGTGATGGCACATGATAGCGGGGACCTTCCACTCAGCAGCAACGTTTCTCTGAGCCTGTTCGTGCTGGACCAAAATGACAACTCGCCAGAGATCCTCTTCCCCGTCGTACCTACCGATGGCTCCACAGGCGTGGAGCTAGCACCCCGCTCCGCAGAGCCCGGCTACCTGGTCACCAAGGTGGTGGCAGTGGACAGAGACTCAGGACAGAACGCCTGGCTGTCCTACCACCTGCTCAAGGCCAGCGAGCCAGGACTCTTCGCGGTGGGGCTGCACACGGGCGAGGTGCGCACAGCGCGGGCGCTGCTGGACAGAGACGCGATAAAGCAGAGCCTGGTGGTGGCGGTCCAGGATCAGGGGCAGCCCCCTCTCTCTGCCACCGTCACGCTCACCGTGGCTGTGGCTGACAGTATCCCCGATGTCCTGGCTGATCTAGGCAGCCTAGAATCTCCAGCCAGCTCCGACGACTCAGGCCTCACCCTGTATCTGGTGGTGGCGGTGGCCGCGGTCTCCTGTGTCTTCCTCGCCTTTGTCATCGTGCTACTGGCGCTCAGACTGCGGCATTGGCACACGTCGCGTCTGCTCCAGACTTCCGAAAGCGGGTTGGCTGGCGTGCCGGCGTCTCAGTTTGTGGGCGTGGACGGGGTGCGGGCTTTCCTGCAGACCTATTCGCACGAGGTCTCGCTCACCGCGGACTCGCGGGGGAGTCACGTGATCTTCCCGCAGCCGAACTATGCGGACACGCTTATCAGTCAGGAGAGCTGTGGGAAAAGCGAGCCTCTCTTGCTCTCAGGCGATTCCGTGTTTTCTAAAGATAATCGTGCATTAATTCAGGTGAGTGCGTATCAAGTATTCTCTTAGCTTTGAGCAAGATACCTCTTATTATGGGTGATTAATATTTATTCGGAATCTATTAAACAGACCCCAAGAAATTTATATGAACATTGCGGACACCGATGACAACCCGGCGGTCTGCCTTCAGGCCTTCCCTCACACCTTATTTATAATTTAAAAAATATATTTGTATATTTATATATTAAATTTTATATCTACTTTATAAAGTACTTTTTAATACTCTATATAATTTTTCTAATTTAATTTACCAACTGTACCAATTCTTATGAGTTACCAACTCTTCCTGGTTTTCATTGCTGTTTTAATTTTTCATTGGCCATGCAACAGTTTTATGTTGAACATCCAATGGCAATTTATCTGTTAAGAACACAGATTCTTCTAGAGGGGATAAATCTCATTCAATGAAAAGTCTATAAATGATATTTTATGTAAAGTTTTATAAGCAGAGCGACTTATAACTACACACGAAGTTGTTTAACAATTTCATAAATTTCATTTAGTTTCTTTTAAAGCGCAGTGATTCTGGTCATTAGAGATGTATACATTATACTTTCTCAGTATCCTAAGTAATTTCATGGTTTCAAATTATTCACAAAATCCCAAATATCATGAGTTTATTCATATGCATTTAAAACTTTCTCACTGAAATATACACAGTGTAAGTATTGTATGAGGAAAAACTGAACAGATTATTTTTTTAATCCCTATTATAAATTTCAGGACTACAAGTCTGTATGTGTTCCCAGGTTAGATATTTCTTTAGCCCATTTTATCTACATGGATGATCTTAATGATGTTTCTGTGAAATATTCAGAGTTGACAAATTGTGTTTTGAGCATATTTTTTATATCATCATAAATTTATAGTAATTCTCTCTTCATGTGTAAAATTTCCCATAATTCTCAGATACATGGAAAATTTTCTTGAAAATGTACAAATTCTGTTTCCTTACATCCTTATGCATATTGTAGAATGTCAAACAGATATCAAATGCTATAATATATTATTCTTGGGAAAGCATTGCTGGAACCTATGAGAAGCCTGGTTTCTTTTGGTGAATTCTTATAAAGGAGTAGGAAATTATAGTATCCTAATTATTTTCTCCTGACTTGTTGCCTTTCTCTTTTCAAAAATACAATAGTTAATTAAAACCTAGACTTATAAAAGAGATTGAAAACCATTTGGGGAATGAAAGATCACAAATGAGACAGTTGCTGCTACTGAAGTTTACATGTCACTTTATGGTTCTTAACCAAGACAATAAAAGGAAATATAAAATGGGTCTACCTGTCAAATTTTTTTAATGAAGTTTTTGTGCTTATTGAAAATAGCAGTTTGTATTGACATTAAGTTCCAGATGGAATTTTTAAAAATAATTTTTAAAAGTATTTATTTACTTATTTATTTGGCTGTGCCAGGTCTTTTTGTGGCACACAGAACCTTCAATTTTCTTTGCAGCATGTGGGATCTTTAGTTGCAGCATGCAGGATCTTTTGGTGGTGTCGTGGCATAGGAACTCTTAATTGCTTCATGTGGGATCTAGTTCCCTGACCAGGATTGGAACCTGGGCCCCCTGCATTGAGTGCACATAGTCCCAGCAACTGGACCACCAGGGAAGCCCCCCAAATGGAATTTAGTACATAGACCTTTTTTAAATATCAGGGAAAACAAAGGGAAACATAACTTCTATTGTTTTGTAAAAGTTATTAAAATGTTTATCACGTGGCCAGTTTCATGTGTCCGTTGATTCAGTGAAAGATGTAATATGCAATAGAAATTATTTGGAAAGCTAAACTAGTATGGTCCAATTATGTTTATTTCTATTCACATAACCTCATTTAGGGACAAACCATTAAGAGCTAGGGCAATGATTAATGATGACCCTTAAACTGTATCTCAAGTATCAGTGATCTCAAGTATGGTTCCAGTATAAGCTAAATCAGCTTCATTAAATACTCGTTGAGTGAATGAATGGACAAATTTATGTGCTCTGAATATTACCTAATATCGGTATTCTAAGACGTAGTGTGATAGAGAAACAGCAGTTGTGTAATGAAGTAACTCCTGTGTGATCTTTAACATTATTTAATTGCTTTCAGGTTCAGCAAAATAAGAATTGTAATATGTAATCTGAAAGACTGTGGTGAAGACTAGTGATAACATATAATATAAACCATCTAGTTCATAATATGTACTTAATTAACAGGAAATGCCCCCCTTTCTTTAAAACATTGTCAATAGAAAAAGAAGATGTGCTTTCACTATCACAACACTTATTGTTCTGTTGGGAAAAGTAATAACTTGTGTGCGTCTCCAGATAATACAATGGGATGACCCGTGAGTGGAGGTAAAACTTTTCTAAGAAGTTTATGAAAGCTGCTGTAAAAATCTTAAGTGCTTAGGCACATTCTCGATTGAGAAGACCCTGTTTAAAGTTGTAAAAGATAGAGGGAGGATTGTTTTTGATGAGACAATTTTATGAGTGTTAACTTTTCTCTGTCTGAACCATGGTTTTACTTAAAGGAGTATCTTATCTAAGGACCAATTTACTCCAGTAGAATTGCCAGGATGATTTAAGTGGAAAATGGATCACTGAAACCTGAGAGCTGGAGTTATTTGGTTTTGGCCACCTGAGAATTTAAGTTAATAGCTGCACAAAATATCAATCTTAGCTTTAGGTTATTTGTTGATAATTTAGGATTGATAGATAATTGGGATATTTGTTGATTGGCTTTTTAGAGTAATTGGGCAGTAGGTTTGGATGTTTATGTTTCTTCTGGTTTCAGTAATGAAATTATGTAAAGAACTTTTATCTTCCTCTGTGTTATATGGAAAGTGGATATGCATTCACTTAATCTTTTAAGTTAATCAAAATGTTCAACTACCACTTAAAAGTTGCAGTTCCACTATTTTATAGCACCTAAAATTGGACTGTAATCTGTCAGCAGACATTCTTCCTTGACTTCCATTCTATAAGAGATATTATCTTCCTTGAAGCAGCAGTGGCCTAGGATCCTTGCTGAGTCTGTACAACTTACTGAGACTACTCAACTCATAGATTATTTTAAATGGCATTAAAAGACTAATGATAAATGAGTAGATTGTAATACAGTTTTCTCAGTTACATTTAATGGAATATAACTGTGATCATAAATTGATTAGTTTTGGTGAAAAATCTGCTTTTTCCTCATGCAAGATATCAAGTTCAAAAAAGTAAATGCCTTTATGTTAAGTATGTGCCACTCTTCATATATCAATTATATATCCCAACAAAGCTATTTTTAAAAAATTTTAAGCAGTCACATAATTGTGAAAGGATGTTGATCAAACTAATGACTGTATATTTTAGGAAAGAGATTTTACACTCTAATATTACACTTAGAGTTTTTACACTCATTTTTAGGAAACCGTACCTAATGAAAATTTATCAATAATAGAGCACAGTCTTCAGGATACATTTAAAATCACTGATAGGAAAAAATGGCCAATGGCAAAGATAACTGAAAAAAATCTTTGAGAGAGGACAAGATTTCTGGATACCAAATTGGAAGATCTCTGGCTCAGGAAAATGTGATGAAATTGCATCAGATGGACCATAGGGCAGGTAAAATAATTTATCTATATGTAAAAAGAAATCAGTATTTCCACAATTTCTCCAAGAGAAGCCATGAAAAGACATTTAATAATCATTGAGAACAAGTGTAATTTCTTATTTCATCTTTAGTTCTTTGAAAAATTTCACACAGTAGTTTGTACACCTTCTAAATAATAAAAGGCTTGAATTCAGTGATTAGACAGTAGTATCCTGGGAGAAAATCACAATGCAAAACCCATTTTACTTGTGCTTTTCTTCTACATCAAACTCCTAAAAAGAGCCAACTCTCTGATCTATCTATATAAAGCTAAGGAATTGGAGATTAATTAAATTTTCAAAATAGATGCCACAATCCATAAAATTTCTATATTGTGAAACTTCCTAAAAGCTTTCTATATGTTTACAACTGAAGATCCAGCCAGTAGTTCATCCTGAGACTCTGTATATGAAAAAAGTAAAGTCTTTTCCCCCACCAAAAAATAAAGAGGAAAAACACTAAAAATAAATAAAAAGAAAGACTCAACCTAATAATATTTTTAAATGACAAGAAGAAATAAAAAGAAGTCATCACTATGACTGCATATGCTGGAGTCATTGAGAATATAAATCTCCAAGAATATTTAATTGCCCAAGTAAGACTGTGCTACTGCCTTTCAGCTCTCAGATTCCAGTGAGAAACAGTTTTTTCTCTTTGCTCTCAACTCTTCAGAACCTTGGCCTCTAATTTCTTCAGTTTGCAGTTCTAGAGCAGAGACCCAGAATACTGCTATCGGCCCACGTGGAAACAGATAAACAGGAGATCCCATTATGTTTCCTCTAGGTGGCTTTCCTAATCAGACCTTGCAAAACCTCTGGGGCTGGTTGTCCAGAATTAATGGGCTCAGAAGTTGCAGGTTAATGTGGAAAAAGAATACCTCACTTGAAGTGAAGAAAGTGGGGATGGACCTGGAGCCGATATGCTCACACACTACATTTTGTATCATACATTATAAATGGTAGTTGAAAATTCTTTTAATGTTTTTCACATTAATATATTGAAAATATAAATGATAATACTCCCCAGTTCAGCAGGAATGCTGTTGAGTTAAATATGTTAGTTGACTCAGCCTGGAGCAAGATTTGCAATAGTACCTGCAAAAGATCCTAATGTTGAAAGCAATTCTCTTGCAAAATTATCACCCTAGCAGCAACTGTGTATTTGTCTTCAAAGTGAGAGACCAACAGTGGAAACAAATAGACTCAACTTGTTAGAGAAGTCACTAGCCTGAGAAAAGCAGAGGTTGAATCACTTAGTCTTGACAGCATTAGATAGCAAGGAGCACCAGAAGCAGAGCTGCCCAGATCCCAACACTGGTGGTCAACACCAACTACAACCTCCCAACCTCCGATTTCAGCCAGAATGTATACAGAGTCAGCCTTTAAGAAGACATGCCCCTGGGCATCTCTGTGCGGAGACTGAGGGCTGCTGACCTGGACAAGGGCATCAAAGTAGAGATCAGGAATGCCTCTGGAGCCCAGGATACCCATATCCAGTTTGGCCTTCATCATGGTAGAGGAAAAATGAAAAATTCAAGTAAATTGGAATATGACAAGATTAAAGAGTATTCCATGGTTTGAAAGGAAGGAATGAGGGTGTGTGTGTGAGGGCAGGGAGGGTGAATTGATTTCCCAGCATCGTTGAAATAAAAATTCTAGATGATGACAACAAAGTACTGGAGATTTTTTTTTGCCATACTTGGTGGCTTGTGGGATCTTGGTTCTCCAGTCAGGCATTGAACCCTCGACCTCATCAGTGAAAACTCAGCATCCTAACCACTGGACCACCAGGGAATTCCCCCAGAGATAGTTTTTACTTCTATTTTTGTAATTCCTGAAGATTCTGCCCCTCAGATAGTAACTGCTGTGTTTTAAAACACAGAATCCAGATTCAGGAGAAAACAGGGAGGTCACCTGTCTGGTACAAGAAAATGCACTTTTAGAATTGAATCTTCCACCAGTAATTGCTACAAGCTTGTCATGGATGGGGCCCTAGAGTGGGAGCAAACCCTGGAGGACAATGTCACCATCACAGCTGCTGACCAAAGTAAGCCACCACTCTCCTCCAGAAGAAGCATCTGGCAGCACAGCAGCTGGCGGTGTCAACAATGTGGCAGTTTTCCCTCAGGCCTTGTACATGGTCCACGTGGATGCAAACAGCCCTCCTGGCACCCCCATTGCCCAAGTCTGCATCTCACACCCCAATCTGGGATCCAGTGGCCGTATCTCCTGCTCCACTGTGACAGATTCAAATAATTCAAGCAAATTTGAGCTAATGCAGAATACCAAATCCAGACTGTTCCTTGTGACCTGGTAATTATACAAATGGATCCAAATAATGGTAGCATACCATTTTACCAAACTTGCAGATTATAAACAATTCAAGAATTATATAATAACATTTGCAAGTAAAACTCCCCGTTATATTAATACTGCAAGTTTTTTGGAAGCTTGTGGTCCGAAATAGAACGACCACAACCACACACATGAAAATAGTTACCTTTGGAAAGTGAAAATAGGTAAAATGGATAATGTGGAAACTGAAAAAAGTGAAAGGAGGATTACTGGTAAGTAAGCAGAAAGAGAATATTAGGAGGAAGATGCATTGGAGTGTGTCTGATTTTTAGTCACAGTAGGGTTCCTTGTTGGTGTGGATTCTGTTGTCCAAGATATGTTCATTTTATTATAAATTCTGCTTAGCTATTGGTTTCTAAAAGGAATTCAACAAATCAGATAATTTGGCATCTTCAAACTGGATTCTGATGCTTACTTGAAAAAACTGCTAAAGCTTGAAAACCAAGAAAAGGCAAACATTTCAACAATATGTGTCACTTTATATACTGGATTTACCTTATTTAACATTGTTCTGGCAGTATGTTAGAGAAGGCAGTGAATATTCCTGGTGAACAGAGGGCACATATTTGATACCTACTAACTCTTCTATTTACCTTATTTAAAGTCGATTTTTGCATATGTGGTATGAGGCAGTGATTCAGTGAGGTAGGGGTCAAGGTTCTTTTTTCCCATACTGATGCCCAGTTTTTCCAGCATCATTTGTCAAAAAGATTTCCCTTTTCCTATTGAATTGCTTTGGCACCCCTGTCGAAAATCATTTGATCTATATATGTGGGTCTGTTTCTAGTTTCTCCATCATATGTCATTGATCTGCCTATGCCTTTGCCAGTACCACTCTGGCTTGATTATTCTAGCTTTATAAGTCTTGACATCAGGTAAGTAAGTCTCCCAGGTTTTTTCTCCTTTTTCAGTGCCGTTTTGACTATTTTTAGCCCTTTGCCTGTCCACATAAATTAAAATTGTCTTGTCCTTTTCCATAGAGGAAAAGCCTTCAGGGGATTGATTGCCTTGAATCTATAAATCTACTGGTGGAGGGGTTATCTTAACAATGTTGAGACTTGAAATCCAGGTGGATACTATATATCTCATATTTCTGTTTATTTAGGTCTTAAGTTCTATCAACAATGTTTTAGGTCTTGTATATCTTTATTTATAAACATTTGATGGTTTGGGATATTATTGTACAATGTATTTCTTGTTTCATTTTCTGATTGTTTGTTGCTCATTTATAGAAAAACTTGATTTTGTATATTGCACATGCTTCTGAAAAGCAAGAGGTGTGAGATGCTCTATTCTCTTATCGTGTGAGAATATAATGTAAGAGAATATGGTATAAGCTTAAACCACCTCTATGTAAGTTCACCCTTCCCCTTTTCTGCAGGAACAGGTTGGAAGAGTCCACCCCAAACTAGAGAAAACACTAGTGTCTGCCCTTAGTCTAGTAGTGGATTGATCATTCATTCATTTCTGTAACAAATGTTTATTAACCACCTACTGTATGCAAGGCACTGTCCTAGGTGTCAAGGATGCAGCGATAAACAAGGCCATTATGATGTCTGCATTAATGGGTCCCCATTCTAAGATACAAACTTTTACAAGTCTGATATATGCCACCAAGGAGAAAAGCAGGGTGCTAAGAGAGCTTGTAATAGAGAAGCCTATTCTGGTTTGTAGTGTCAGTAAATCTTCTATCAGGAAATAATTCTTAGCATGCTGTCTGAAGGATGCATATAAATTAGCTAGGTAACAAGGAGATTAAAGAAGAAATTGTTGGCCAGAGGGAATAGTAAAGGACTTAAAAAAAGAAAAAAGGTAAGCAATTAAAAAGGGCTACGGAGGCTAGAAATGGAAAATAAGTGAGATACTTTTAAAGTAACCTTGTACTTAGGAGCTGTTGAAAGATTTTATAAAAGGCAGAGACAAGCTATGATTTCAGTTTTTAAAAGATTACTCTGATTGCTGTGTGGTGAATTGATTTATGAGGGTTATAAATGGAAGTAGGGAGAGCAGATGACAGACTGTTCCTGGTAAGAAATGATGCTGGACTGCCTTCAAGAGAAGGTTGTAGATATAAATTGGGTAGATTGGAGATGTATTTAGGAAACATATTCAACAAGACAATAATGGAGTGGGTGGGATGTAAACTCCTGAAGGGCAAGGGACTGTTTTGTTTATTGTTATAGTCTTAACTAATCTTGTCACCTGACACATGATAGATTCTCAATGAAATACTATTGACTGAGTACAAAGGATGAAAAGGAGGACATGAGAGTCATTTCCAGGTTTCTGAATTAAGGAACTGGATGCACAAAGTACCATTTAGTGATATGTGGAAGGCTCAGAGAAATCGAGAGTTGAGTTGTAAGCATGTTAAGTTTAAGAGTATGAGAAACATCCAAGTGCAGATATTGAGTGTGGTTGGACATATGGTCACCATTTTAAAAATGGCTTTACTATTGAGATATAAAAAGTTGTACTTATTTAATATATACAACTTGGTGAGCTTAGAGATAAGTATATTCTAGTGAAACCATCACCACAACCAATGCCACAAATTTTTATCACCTCCAAAAATTTCCTACCCACTCCAGTATTCTTGCCTGGAGAATTCCATGGACAGAGGAACCTGGCGGGCTACATCCATTGGGTCTCAAAGAGTCAGACACTACTGAGTGACTAACACTTTCTCTTTATTTTTTGTGTATATGTATGATAAAAACATAACAAAGTGATTATGTGTTCTTAAAATCTTTTATGAAAGGTTTCCACTTGCTGTAGGAAATAATACCCAATGTATGACTGCATGCTATTGCATGAGCTGACTCCTGCTTACCTCTTGAACTTTTTCAAGGCACTCTTCCCCTCGTGCTCTATACTATGTTCTTTTTCCAGTTCGGTGCAGGAATGATGCATTTTTTGTTTTCTTTGCCCGAAACACATTTTTTCCCCATTAGTCCTCTCTTCACTAACTGCTATGCAGAAATCTTACTCTTGTTTTGTGAGAACCAATGCTGTTTTTTTTAAGTTAAACTTTTGATTTTGAACTGGGGTATAACTGATTAACAATGTTATGATAGTTTCAGGTGGACAGCAAAGGGACTCAGCCATACATATACAAGTATCCGTTCTCCCCAGACTCCCTTCCCATCCAAGCTGCCACATACCATTGAGCAGAGTTCCATGTGCTCTACCTGTTTTATTATTTTGATTTTTTTTTTATTATTTTGATTTTTGAACACATGTAAATGTGTTTCCTATCATAAAATAAAGAAAATTACTAAGATTGAGGTAGAGTGCAGATTTAACAAGGACTTGAAAAGATGTCCCTGAGATATTTTTAACTGGGAAAAGCAAGTTGCAGAGCAGTGTATGTATTGTAAAATGATCCCTGTGGTGGAAACAAACAGTACTCACATTCACTTATACAGAAAAATGCTTGAAAGTAAACATAATCAGATATTCACAGTAGTAAACTGTTGGGGATGAATCTGGAGGTAAGGTGAGGGTGATGAGGGGAATCTGATGTTTTATTTTCTTAAATCTCCTTTTAAATCAAAGTATTATTTATATACAGTGAAATGCAAGGATCTTATTTTCGAGTTTTGGCACATGTATACACCGATATAATCTACCCACATGAAAATATGGGAAATTTCTATACCCTCAAGGGCAAAAGAAGTTCTATGACCATTAATAATGTTGATTTCTGGGAATTCTCTAGCAGTCCAGAGGTTAGGGCCCCAGGCTTCCACTTCAAGGGGTGAGGATTCGATCCCTGGCTGAGGAATTAAGATCCCACAAGCCTCACGGCAAAGTCCAAAAAATTACTGTTGGTCTCAACTTGATGCTTAATCACTGTTATTTCACATAAGGAATATTTATTTAGAGCAGGGGTCCTCAAGCCCGGTGCTGTGGACTGGTAGTGATCTGTGGCCTGTTAGGAACTGGATTGCAGAGCAAGAGGTGAGCTGCCGACAATCAAGTAAAGCTTCATCTGCCACTCACATTACTGCCTGAACCATCTTATTTCAACTGCTGACCACTGAAGGGCCATTGCCAACCAAAGGTCAGGACAATAACTCGCTTTTTGCACTTGCCACAGGATCTCCCTCCAAGGGGAATACATTAAATGTTCCCCTTTAATGTGTTAAACACACATTTACACACAGGGTCATTTAATGACCCTGGGACTGACAATTAAGTCCCTGGTGGTTTGGGTTTGCTTATGCCACGGGGTATGTGAGGAATAGAATAAGAAAGGAACTTATAGATTTCATCTGTCTTCTATCTGGCCCCACCTCAGACTACTAAGGTAATTAATCAGAGACACTTCCTGGAGAAAAGCACTGCTGTATTAACCTGTGGTCTTGTTATTCCTCCTCTTCAGTACTCAGCACAGCTGGGGATGCTGAGAGAGGACAGGCCAAGACCAAAAACTCAGGCAGGGCTGGTATTATCTCAGTGTTGTTACTGCTTGTATTTTGCTCAAAGGTCATGATATTTTCTGTACTGTGACTGTTAAACATCTTACATTTTATCCCTAGGCCGAGCAGAGGGAGTCTGTTCACAGGCTGGGCAACAGCGGTGGCCTCACTGTGAAATGTGTCTGATTGCTGGGTGTGCAGGGAGATGCCTCTATTGATGTACAGTAGCAAGTAGAAGTACTGGCTAAACATACATGCCTTCAATAATACTAGACGTGCAGTAACTCTCCTGTCTGAGGAGACCCACCAGTGAGACAAGTGGTCCTTCAAAACAGGAAGGCTCTGGACTGCTAACAGCAGCACCAGGTGGGACCTGTGCTCTCATTCAGACTCCGTGTGGTGTGTATGCCCGCTGACTCCCACAGTGTTTCCTCTGCTATGAACGCTTTAGACCAGGACAACACTGCCATAGATCCCTTCTCCATCGACCCGGTAAGCACTTGGCTCTAGAATTTGCCCCTGTCCTGGTGAACTGACTATTTTTGGCATACTAGGAATCTCACTCTTGATAGTCTTCAGCTGCAGTATTCCGTTTGTGGTACGTGGTTGCAGTGCACCTCTGCATACCTGACCCCAGGGACATCCTGGAAGAGAGGGTGGCCCAAGATTTGTGACGGTCATGCCGAGTATGTAGGGGCGGAGTCTATGATCAGGGCACTCAGAACGGCTGTTTTCTTGCTCAGTCCATCTGCTGTTTTACCAGTCCCGACATCACTTACCCCCTACTCACGTGTATCCACTTGTCTTAATCATAGGGTTTAATCAGTAACTAAGTGCTTGCCCCCCGCCCCAGCAGCTGGTTTCCCTGGTAACTGATAAGCCAACCTGACATCATTTCCCCGCTTATAAATGGTAACCTCCATTTTCCGTGAGTAGCGGAGTTGTTCGGAGAAGGCAATGGCTCCTCACCCTGGTACTCTTGCCTGGAAAAATCCCATGGACGGAGGAGCCTGGTAGGCTGCAGTCCATGGGGTCGCTAAGAGTCGGACACGACTGAGCGACTTAGCAGCAGCAGCGAAGTTGTTGCCAAGTCCTGCCTGCTGTGTGCTGTTCACAGTGGGGTGTTGTTCCACAACCTTCTGACTTATAAGATTCCCTGTCCAACAAATTACTGATGTCTCTGTCACGGTCTCTGGACTTTCTTCACTTTCGCAGCTGGGCAACTACAGAGCTAATAAGCCTGCAGGCTGCAGCTAACATGGTAAAGGTAAACTTAATTCGTTTCTTAAGTATCCTTTCAGCGTTTCTTTATACAAATAGGGGTGAATTATGGATACGTGTTTTTATTTCCCCACTTTTCTTACAAAAGAGATAACATGCTGTATACTGTTTATATCTTGCTTTCTTCACTCCTCAATGCATCCTTGAAAAATATTTTCATATTAATACATAAAGTTTTTTTTTTTAACAGCTGCTTAGTGTTCTGTTGTGCTGTTAATCAGTCTCCTGGTTAATAAATTGATACATGGGTTGTTCCAGTCTTCAAATATTACAGACAGCTGAGTTGAATAGCCTTGTACCTACATTATTTTGTATGTATTCAGTAAACTTGTGGGATAACTTTTCAGAAGTGGAATTGCTGCATCAAAGGAAAAAAAATAGGCTTGTAATTTTGATAGGTACCTTCACAGCAAGTTTTTGTTAACTTTTTATTTAGAAATAATTTCAAATTTACCAAAGGGTTGCAAGAATTATACAAAGAATTGTATACAATTTACCTACTTACTGGTTTTAAATGTTTATTTGTTTGGCTTTGTTGTAGGATGTGGTCTTTGTTGTAGGGTGTGGGAGCTTTAATCTTCATTGGGGTGTGCGGAATCTCTAGCTGTGGCATGCAGGATCTAGTTCCCTGACCAGGTATAGAACCTGGGCTCCCTGCATTGGTAGTGTGGAGTCTTAGCCCTGGACCATTAGGGAAGCCCCTACCCACTTGTTAATATTTTGTCTTTTGCTACATTTCCTTTATCATTTCTCTCTTTATCATTCATATGTGTGTGTACACATGTGTGTATACCTATTTATGTCTGTACACGTTACTATTTTTATGAATCATTTGAGAATAACTTGTAGATATGTCTCATTTCTGAGCACTTCATTATGTATTTTCTAACAAGGACATTCTTTAGATAATTGAATATCAATAATGAAAATCAGAACGTTTAACATTGATACAATATGATTGTCTGTATGTTGTATATTCAGATTTTACCCATACTTTACTGTAATTTTTTCAAGTCCAGGCTCAGCTCACACATTGCATTTAGTTGTCATGTCTCTTTAGTTTAATCTGAAACACTTCTTCAGCCTTGCTTTGTCTTGCGCTGATATTTTCAAAAAACTATAAGCCATGGATTCATAGAATGTCCTTAATTTTGGTTTGTTTTATGCTTTCTTGTGATTATATTAAAGTAGGCCTTTTTGGGTAGTGTATTAGTTACCCATTGCTGTGTAACAACTTAGCTCAAGACTTAAAGACTTAACAAACATTTGTTATCTTAAACATTTTGTGACCAGGAGTCTGAATTTGGTTTAATTCCTCAGAGGTTGCTGGAATGAGGGCCTCAGCTTCTTACTGGCTGTTAGCTAGAGTCCTGCCTTAGTTTCTTGTCATGTGGACCTTTTGTGTGTGTTTGTGTGCATATGTGCTCAGTTGTGTCCGACTCTTTGCGACCCCATGGACTGTAGTCTGCCAGGCTTTCCTCTCCATGGAATTTTCCAGGCAAGAATACTGGATTGAGTTGCCATTTCCTCCTCCAGGAATCTGGCTTCTATCAGTCTAAGTACTGTGCTCAAAGTTACTTGTAATATGGTTATGTTATTCATTTGAAATAAAATTAAGTGTATTTGTTTCTATTGCATGCAATTTTAGTTTTTCCACACTCTAAAATAGATGAGTGCTGATTTGTATTTTTGAATATGTAAAGCATTTACATAATTAAAGTCAAAACTATTTGTTTTAAGTTATACTCAGGAAATTGTCACTCCTCCTCTATCTCTTCTGCCTCATTCGTAAGTCACTGTGTCTTTTTGCAAAAAAAAAAATATATATATATATATTTATATTTTCTTATTTCTTTCTTACACAAAAAGTAACAGGCTATGCAGTCATTCCTGGCCTTTTACAGTTACATTATACATACATTTCACTTACCACAGTTGAAATAATACCATTCTCCTAAAAACAGTTCAAACTTTGGTCTCCATAGTATATTAACTGAGTAACTGCATAAAGTACAAATTTTGCCATTGACCCTTTCGTCCACAAATTACTTTGCAAATAGTAAATGTGCACCATGATCAGTGACCAGTCACGTGGCTTCTTCCAGTCAGGTAGTGACCAGTCATTATGCATCTGTTATTGCTCATGCACAAACAGCAGAGCATATAGTTGTGTTGGCTTCTTGTCTCCCAGTGGTAAAACCACATGACATTGTACAAAAATGTATGGAAGGAATTGACCAACAAAAATGAAAGTGCAGCCAAGAAACAAGTGTTAAGACTTTCAGTAAAATTTGAATTGAACATAGAGTTACAGAATAAATGGTGACCACAGGAATGTTGACACTGTTACGTTTAAGAGTCTCGAGATGTGGTGTAGCCAAAGGAAGTTAGTGAAGGTGAACATAATGACACAAGTGAGGAAAGTGGCTGTGATGAAAAAATGAAGATGCTCCAGGAAAAATATGACACCAGTAAAATGCTCACATTATAGGAACTCTCAGAGATATACTTTTGACTTTGAAAGCTCAAAGGATACATATAACGTTGGAAGTTGATCCAAACATTAAAAGGTGTATGACAGTTGGGCAAGGCATAGAAAAGATGCTTGCTCTATAAGTTATAGGATGAGAAGAAGCCAAACCATCTTCAAACTCTTCTTTGATAAGTTTTTGTTTCTTGGCTGTGTTGGGTCTTCGTTGCTGTGCGTGGACTTTCTCTTGTTGTGGTAGCTTCTGTTGTTGTGGAGCACAGGATCTAGGGCACTTGGGCTTTGGTAGTTGTGGCGAATAGGCTTAGTTGCCCCAGGGCATGTGGAATCTTCCCAGACCAGGGATAGAATCCATGTCCCCTGCGTAGACAGACAGATTCTTTACCCCTGCACCACCAGGGAAGTCTGATAAGATTTTTATTAAGAAATAAAGCCCTTTCATTCTCAGTGGTTCTAGTGTTTTAGATTATGATGTGGTAATTAAATATTGCTGTTTAATGTCCCTACAAGGGATTCTTTAATGTTTTCATTTTAAAAGTTGTAAAGGTCATGGAATAATCATATTTCCCCACATAGTTTATTAAGGTCACTTTACACAGTTTCAGCTTACATGGTCATTTTTACAGTCCTGCACTACCTTGCAGAGTGAGAGCTGACTGTATGTACTCTTTTGCACTTTGCTTTAAAATTTTTTAAAAGTCAATTTCATTGCAGTATTATATGTGTGTGTGTGTGTATATATATATAATGTACCTTTTAAAATTACACAGCCAAGGTGGATTTTGACAGACAGTTATACCTGTGTGACCACTGCTATAATCAAAATATAGAACATTTCTATAACATTAGAAAGTTCCTTCATGCTCCTTCAGAATCAGATCCTCACATCCCCAGCTCCAGGCCAATACTGATCCGCTTCCTGTCACTGCAGAATTTTATCTAAATGGAATCCTACAACATGTACTCATTTGTATCTGCCTTCTTTTACTCAACATATTTTTGGAATTCATTCATATTGCATGTACCGGTAGCTTGTTCCTTTTTTTTTCCATTTATTTTTATTAGTTGGAGGCTAATTACTGTACAGTATTGTAGTGGTTTTTGCCATACATTGACATGAATCAGCCATGGATTTACATGTGTTCCCCATCCTGAACCCCCCGCCCACCTCCCTCCCCATCCCATCCCTCTGGCGAGGGTGGGAATTTCTGAGAGAATAGCACTGAAACAAGTATACTGTCAAGGGTGAAACAGATCACCAGCCCAGGTTGGATGCACGAGACAAGCTTGTTCCTTTTTATTGCTAGCAGTATTGTATTATGTAGGCTTCCCTGGTGGCTCAGTGGTAAAGAATCTCCCTGCCAATGCAGGAGATGTGGGTTTGATCCCTGAATGGGAAAGATCACCTGGAGAAAGGAATGGCTACCCCCTCCAGTATTCTTGCCTGGAAAATTCCATGGACAGAGGAGCATGATAAGCTAGCATCCAGGAGGTCGCAGAGTCGGACACGACTGAGCATGCACACATATGCATGTTGTATTATGTAAATATCACAATTTGTGTATCCACTTACCTGTTGACGGACATTTGGGTTGTTCTCAGTTTGGTGGTGTTCTGGATTAAGGTTACATGAACATTTATTGTAGAAGTCTTTTTGTATGTGGCACAGAGGTCTTCCCAGGTGGCAGAGAGGTAAAAAGTCTGCCTGCCAATGTAGAAGACACAAGAAACACAGGTTTGATCTTGGATCGGGAAGATCGCCTGGAATAGGAAATGGCAACCCACTCCAGTGTTCTTGCCTGGATAATTCCATGGACAGAAGAGCCTGACAGGCTACAGTCCATGGGGTTGCAGAGTCAGACATGGCTAAGCATAGCACAGCAACCTCTTCTTGTAGGCCTTTTTTTGTAAAATATATATATATTTACATATATATATGTGTGTGTGTGTGTGTTTTATTTCTTGGATAAATAACTAAAAGCATGATCGCTGGGTCATATAGTACAGAAGGTTTATATTTAGCTTTAGAAGAAGTTTCGAAACTGGTTTTCAAAGCAGTGATATCACTTTACATTCACATCAGGAGTGTAAGAGAGTTCCACATGCTTCATATCGTCACCAATGCTTCCTATTGCCAGACTTTTAAATTTTAGCCACTGTAGTGGGTATGTAGTACTCTCTCATTGTGACTTTAATTTGTTTTCCTGTTGAATAAAGATATTGAACATCTTTTCATGTGTTTATTAGCTATTTTTCCTTTTTTAAAAAATTAGTTAATTTTTGGTTGTGCTGGGTCTTTGTTGCTGTGCCCAGGCTTTCTCTACTTGAAGAGAGTGGAAGCTACTCTAGCTGCAGTGCGTGGGCTTCTCATCGCGGTGGCTTCTCTCTGTAGAGCATGGGCTCTAGGTCTCACAGGCTTCAGTAGTTGCAGCATGTGGGCTCTGTGGTTGCGGCTTGCTGGCTCTAGGTTGAGGGGGCTTCAGTGGTTGCAGCGCAGGGGCTCATTAGTTGTGGCTCGCAGACCCTAGAGCCTGTAGGCTTCTGTAGTTGAGACGCATGGGCTCTAGAGCTTGGGCTCAGTAGTGTGGCACACGGGCTTAGCTGCTGCGCGGTGTGTAGAATCCTCCCGGAACAGGGATCGAACCCGTGTCCCCCGCATTAGCAGGTGGACTCCTACCCACTGTGCCACCAGGGAAGTCCCTTTATTAGCTATTTGTATGTTTTCTTCCTGAAGACTGTTCGGATCTTTTGTTCCTCACTGAGTTGTCTTCTTAAAATTGAGTTATGAAAGTTTTCAAAACTATATTCTGTATCTTGAGTTATTAGCACATGTTTTGTGGTTATTGTGACTTGTCTTAAAGACTGACTTTTCATTTTCTTAGTATCTTTTGAAGAGTCAAAGTTGTAATTTTGATAAAACCCAGTTTATCAATTTCTTTCTTCTATAATTGTATTACTTATGTTCCGTTTAAGAAGTCTTTGGCTGTTGAAAGTTCTGATTATTTTCTCCTGTATTTTCCTCCAGAAATTTTATAGTTTTATCATTTATAGTTTGGTCTACAATTCATTTCATGTTTATGCTTGTATATGGTGTGAAGTAAGGGTAAAGTTTCATATTTTTCCCAAGGGATAGTGAGTTGTCCCTTTGAAAAATTTTGCTGAGAACGCTATCAGTTTCCCATTAAATAATCTTGGCACCTTCCTTAAAAATCATTTGACCATAGATTTCTAGAATCTCTTATTCTAATGCATATATATTTGTAGCATTGTAATAAAGTCTTGAAATCAGGTAGTATTCTCCAATTTTGTTTTCCTTTTCAAAATTGTTTTTGCTATTCTAGATATTTTAATTTTATATAATAAATTTTGTTATCATCCTGTCACTTTTTTTTAAAAAAAAAGCTTCTGGATTTTGATTAGGGTTTCATTGAATCTATAGCTTCAATTTGGGAAAAAGTAGCTATTAAATTTTTCAATCCATGAACATGAAATGTCTCTTAAGAATTCTTTCATTTTTCTAAGCAGTATTTTGTGTTTTTCAGTGTGTGGATCATCTTATGTTCTGTTGTATTTTTTTGACGTATAGGTGATTTATTATGTTGTGCAATCTCTGCTGTACAGGAAAGTATTATAGACACATATGCACTCTATTTTATACTCTTTTGGGATAAACCATAATGGAAATTGGATATAGTTTTCTGTACTATACAGTAGGACCTTGTTTATCCATTTTAAATGTAATAGTTTGTGCCTACCAATCGCAAACTCCTAATCCATGCCACTCCCTCCTCCCATCCCCCTTGGCAACCACAAGTCTGATCTCTATGTCTGTGAGTCTGTTTCTGTTTTGTAGATAGGTTCACTTGTGCCACATTTTAGGTTCCACATAGAAGTGATATCATATGATATTCATATTTCTGACTTACTTCACTTAGTATGCTAATCTCTAGTTGCATTCATGTTGCTGCAAATGGTATTTCTTTTTATGGCTGAGTAGTATTCCATTCCATCCACATCTTTATCCATTCATCTATCAATGCATACTTAGGTTATTTCCATGCTTTGGCTGTTGTGAATAGTGCTGCTATGAATATAAGGATGCATATATCATTTTGAATGGTGATATTTCCCTGGTGGCTCAGATGCTAAAGAATCTGCCTGTAATGTGGGAGATCTGGGTTTGACCCCTGGGTTGGAAAGATCTTTGAAGAAAGAAATGGCAATCCACTCCAGTATTCTTGCCTAGAGAATTCCATGGATAAAGGAGCCTGGTGGGCTGTAGTCCATGGGGGTCACAAAGAGTCTGACACGACTGAGCAGCTTTCATTTTGTTTGGATATATGCTGATGGGTGGGGTTGCTGGATCATATGGTAATTCTATTTTTAGTCCTCTGAGAAACATCAATACTGTTTTCCATACTGGCTGCACCAACTTATATTCCTACCAACGGTATAGGAGGGTTCCCTTTTCTAGTCACCCTCTCCAGCATGTGTTATTTGTAGACTTTTAAATGATGTCCATTCCAACTGGTGTGATGTGTGGTACCTTATTTGTAGTTTTGATTTGCATTTCTCTAGTAATTAGTCACACTGAGCATCTTTTCAAGTGCCTACTGACCATCTGTATATCTTCTTTGAAGAAATGTCTATTTTTTGATTGGGGTTTCTGTTTTTTGTTGTTGTATGAGCTGTTTGTACATTTTGGCAATTAAGCCGTTGTCAATTGCATCATTTGCAAGTATCTTCTCCCATTCCATAGGTTGTCTTTTTTTTTTTTTTATGGTTTCCCTTGCTATGCAAAAGCTTGTAAGTTTGATTAAGTCCCATTTGTTTATTGTTACTTTGGAAAACAGACCTAAGAAAACATTGGTATGATTTATGTCAGAGAATGTTTGCCTATGCTCTTTTCTAGTTTTATGGTGTCATGTCTTATGTTTAAGTCTTCGTCATTTTAAGTTTATTTTTGTGCATGATGTGAGGGTGTGTTCTAACTTCATTGATTTTACATGCAGTTTTCCAACTTTCCCAGCACCACTTGCTAAAGAGACTATCTTTTTTCCCATTTCATATTCTTGCCTCCTTTGTTGAAAACTGTACACGTGTTGGTTTATTTCTGTTCTCTCTATTCTGTTCCACATGTCTGTTTTTGTACCAATACCACATCCTTTTGATTACTGTAACTGTGTAGTATTGTCTGAAGTTGAGGAGAGTTATGCCTCCTGCTTTGTTTTTTCCTCAGGTCTGCTTTGGCAGTTCTGGGTCTTTTATGGTTCCATTTAGGTTTGGGATTATTTTTTCCAGTTCTGTGGAAAATATCATGGATTAGTTGATAGGGGTCACATTAAATCAGTAGACTAATTTTAGGAGCATTGCCATTTTAACAATATTAATTCTTCCAATCTAAGAGAATGGGTTATCTTTCCATTTCTTTGAATCCTTTTTAATTTCCTTTATTAATGTTTTATAGTTCACAGTGTTTAAGTCTTTTGCCTCCTTGGTCATGTTTATTCCTAGGTTTTATTTTTACTATTCTAAAAAGTTTTTTTTTTTTTTTACATTCCCTATCCAGTATTTCATCATTAATGTAAAGAAATGCAACTGATTTCTGAATGTCAGTCATCATCTTATGTTTTGATAAATTCATTGCTTAGCATTTGATGCATTTAATGTTTTCTGCTATTCTAAATGGCATTTTAAAATTTCATTTTCTAATTGATAATTGCTGTATATAGAATTAGAATTAATTTTTGTATATTGACCTTCTATCCCGAGTGCTCAATAAGAGTCCTAATTAGATCTACAATTTTTTTGGTAGATTCTTTAGGTTTCTCTGCATATACAAATATGTTTTCTGCAAATAAAGACAAAGCGAGGATGTCTACTTACACTTGCTCTATTGCATTGATTAATACTTCTAGGGCAAAATTAAATATAAATGGTGGGAGTGGAAATCCTTGTTTTGTTTCTGATCTTTTCTGAGGAAAAGCATTTACTCTTTCCTCATTAAGATTCTGTGAACTTAAATTGAGGAAGTTCCCTCTATTTCTAGTTTGTTGAGAGTTTATCATTGATGAGTGTTAAATTTTTGTCAAATTTTTTCATCTGTTGAACTGATCATATAACTTTTCTGTTTAACTCTGTTTAATATTGATTTTGAATGCTTAATATTGTTTTAAAATGTTTAATCATATATCAATTAACTATTAATATTAGTAAAATATAATATAAATATATTAATCACATTGATTTTGAATGTTTAATCAACTTTGCATTTTTATACTCAACTTGGTCATCATAGTCTAGTCTTTTCTTTATTGCTAGACTCAATATAGTAATACTATATTTTTTTTCATGGATGTTTATGAAATACATTGATCTGTAGTTTGCTCATAATTTCTTTGTCTGATTTTGTTAGGGTAACAACTTTTTGTTTCATTGATTTTTTTTTTTTTTTCTCTGCATGTCCGTTTCATTAATTTCTACTCATATTTATTATTTCCTAGTTTTTATTTAATTTAACAGCTTAAGGTTGTAGCTAGGATCATTGCTTTTCTTTTTTAAAAAATATAAGTATTTAAATACATTTTCTCTGATCTTTAGCTGCAGCCTACTGATTTTGGATTTGACATTTCCATTATAGTTCATAATATTTTCTAATACATCCTGCAATTTCTTATTTGACCCATGATTTATTTAAAAGTGTGTGGTTTAATTTCCAAGTGTTTTAAGATTGCCCAAATAACTTTTCATCATCAATTTACTCTATCTTGATTGATCTTCCATGAACACCTGAAGACAATGTGTATTCTGCTGTTAGTTATCTGGGTCAAATTGGTTGATTGTGTTGTTCAGGCCTTCTATATCTTTATTGATTTTTGTGTTCTCTATCACTGACAGAGGAGAGATGAAATCTCTAGCTAAAAATACAGATTTCTATTTCTCCATTCAAGTATATCAGTTTTGATTCATTTGTTGTTTCATATATTAAGCTGTATTATTAGGTACATATACTTCTCTTAACATTTTATTTACTTATTGGACATGTAGCATGTGGGATCTTAGTTCCCCAACAGGGATTGAACCCATGCCACCTCCACTGGAAGCTCAGAGTCTTAACCACTGGACCACCAGGGAAGTCCCAAGTACATGTAGTTTTAAAAGCTTTTATTTAAAAATCATTATAGACTCACAGGAAGTTGCAGACTGTACAGAGAGGTCCCAAGTATTCATCACCCAGCTTCCTCTAATAGTATCTTTCTTTTTAGTTTATCAAAGCCTGGAAATTAACATTGCTATAATCTACAGACCTTATTCAAATTTCAGCAATTTTTACATGCACTCATTTGTGTATGTATATGTATAGTTCTATGCAAATTTATCATCTGCATATATTTAACTACCACCACAGTCAAATACAGAATTGTTCCATCACTGCAAAGAACTGCCTCATATTGCTCTAACCCCCAGTGACAACTAATCAGTTTGCCCTTCCTATAATTTTGTCATTCTGAAAATGTTGTATAAATGGTAGCATGTACTATGTAACATTTTGAGATTAACTTTTTTTCCTACTCAACATAATGCTCTTGAGATCCTTCAATGTTGTTGCCGGTATCAAAATCAGTGTTTCTTTTTACTACTGAGTAGTATCCCATTAGGGATAAACCAGTTAACTTGGCCTCTTGGAAGACATCTAGGTTGTTTCCAGTTGGGGGCTATTACAAATAAAGCTGCTATGAACATTGTGTTCAAGTTTTTGTGACATGTTATATTTCTGCAGCATGTATGCCCACAAGTGCAGTTGCTGTATCAAAGGGTAAGCCTCTGTTTAGTTTCCAGAGGATTTTACCATTAGAGTCCCAACAGCAATTTATGAGAGATCAATTTTCTCCATATTTTTTTTTACCAGCATTTGATATTGTCACTGTTTTCTATTTTATCTGTTTTAATAAGTGTATGATATTTCTTGGTTTTAATTTCTATATTGGCTAATAATATTTAATCTTTTCATATGCTTATTTTCCATCAATTTAGTGAGAAGCCTGTTTTTATGTTTTGCCAATTTTCTATTTGGATATTTTTATTACTGTTGAATTTTGAGAATTATTTATATATTCTAGATAGGAACTTTTGTCAGATACATGATTTGGAAATATTGTCTTCCAGCCTACAGCTCATTTTTTCATCTTCTTCCTAGGCTCTTCCTAAAGCAAAAGTATGAAATTTCAATGATGTGCAATTTATCTTATGGATCATACTTTTGGTGTCATATCTAAGAACTGTTCACATACCCTAAGTCTGGAAGATTTTTTTCTCCTATGTTCTCCTCTAACATAGGTACTTAGGTATTTTATACAAGAAATGAAAAACATATTCTGTCTTTTAGATTGAAAATTGATTCTTTTCTTTTCTTTTTTTTTTTTTGGTCAAGCTATGTGGTTTGTAGGATCTTAGTTCCCCAAACAGGGATGGAACCCATACCCCCTTCAGTGGAAGCATGGAATCCTAACCCCTGGACCACCAGGGAATTCCTGAGAGTCAGTTTTTTTTAATCTGTGGACGACCATTGGTCTCAGTACCATTTGTTGAAAAGACTACCTTCCTGCATTGAATCACGTGCGCTTTTGTCAAAAATCACTTGACCTTGGGACTTCCTGTTGATCCAGTGCTTTCACCACTGCGGCCCAGGTTCAATCCCTGGTCAGGAACTAAGATCTCACAAGCCTTGGAGCCAAAACAAAAACAGAAACAAACCACTTGGCCAAACAAAATTGAAAGGAGGGGTATACTGGGATTTAAGAAAGATGTTTTTTATTTCTCAGGAAATGGAAGTATGAAAGAGTTGGTAGGAACCATGAAGAATACCACTGTACATTAAATAGAGGAAGGAAAGAAATCAGGTCCTTTGTGACATATTTATGCTGCTGGATCAAACTAATCATGACACCTACTTACTCCTGGACTTGAGTTATGTGAGCCAATAAATCTTTATGGCTTAAAAAAAAATTGGCCTTACTTTTGTAGGTCTGTTTCTCAGTTCTCTATTTCGTTTCATTGAACTATGTGTCTTGATTACTGTGACTATTTTGTAAGTCTTAAAGTGGGTTAGATTAATTCCTCCAGCTTCTTCTTTTTCAAGATTGTTTTAGCTATTCTAGGGCCTGTGCTTTTACATATAATTTTGGAATATGCTTGTCTATATTACAAAAAACATTTGCTTGTATTTTGATCGGAGTCACAACTTAAAGTGGGGGGAACTGACATCTTTACTGACTCTTCCAGTTCATAAATATTGTGTGTCTCTCTCTCCATCTGTTTACTCTGATTTCTTTCATCAGTGTTTAAAAAGTTTCAGCCTACAAGTTCTGTGCATATTCTGTTAGTTATACGTAAGAATTTTACTTTTTGAATAATTGTTAATGGTGTCAGGTTTTTAATTTCAGTTCCATGTGTTCAATGATAGTATATAGAAATAGAATATATTTTTATATGTTGATCTTGTATCCTACAGCCTTGCTGAAGTCACTTTCTGGTTCTAGGAGTTTTCTTGTAGATTCCTTGGGATTTTCCTATGTAGATAATCATGTTATCTGCAGGAAGCACAGTATTACTTCTTTGTTTCAATCTGTATGTCTTTTCTTTCTTTTTCTAGCCTACTGCACTATCTAGAACTTCTAGTGTGTTGAAAAATAATGACAGTAGACATTACCAGGGGGAATTTAGTCTTTTAAGTATAATATTTGCTTTAGGTTTGTGTGGATGCTCTTTATTACGCTAGGAAGAGCTCCCCTATTCCTTGCTTTCTGAGGGTTTTTTTTTTCCCATAAATGGGTATTAAATTTTGTCACATGCTTTTTTCTGCATCAATGTGTATGATCATGTGGTTTTTCTTCTTTGGCCTATTGATAAAGTGAATTATATTAACTAATTTTCAAATATTGACTCAACCTTGCATCTCTGGAATAAACTCCACTTGGTCATGAAGTGTAGTTCTTTTCGCATATTGCTGAATTCTATTTGCTAATAATTTTTAAAGAGTTTTTGTACCTGTGTTCATGAGGAGTATTGTTTTGTAGTTTTCTCTTTTTGTGCTTTCTTTGTTTGCCTTTGATATCAGGGTAATAGTTACTTCATAAAAGGAAATGGAGAGTGTTTTTTTTCTCAGAGATTGTGCAGAATTCACGTCCATTCTTCTTTAAAAATTTGGTAGAATTTTAGTGTGGGTTACTTAAAGTGACTCAGACTTCATGCCAATAAGAGAAAAATTTTCATTGAAATACTTGGATTTCAGGGTCTGAGTGGTTAGGAAATTAGGGAAAATCATATGCAAACCCCATAGCATGCTCGTGTGACTGCTTTGAGCAGAGATTTGGGTTTTGTGTGTGTGTGTGGCTAAGAGGAAAACAGAAAAGTGAGACAATATGCCCATTAAACTATTGTATCTACTGTATATTGATTATATGACCTTCCTCATACTTGGAGAAAAACTGCTAAGCCCTGTTTATCCTCTAACTTCAAGTTATCATTCCTGTCCATAAGTGTCATTTCTGATGTCAGTGACTTCAAAAGGTCATTTCTTTTATCTGAATGAAAATAGTGGCATTAAGACTGTGGAAATTATATAAAACCTGAAATAGTTTCTAATAGCAGCTGAGGATTGTAAAGCTCCTTGACATAATTATGCATATGCCAGACAAACCTCTTATTTTCTGTTTAGCTGTGCATATTTAAAGGGTTGAAAATCATTTCTTTGACTAAATTTTTTCACGTAGTTCAGTTCAGTTCAGTCGCTCAGTCATGTCCAACTCTTTGCGACCCCGTGAACCACAGCTCGCCAGGCCTCCCTGTCCATCACCAACTCCCGGAGTCTACCCAAACCCATGTCCATCAAGTCGGTGATGCCATCCAACCATCTCATCCTCTATTGTCCCCTTCTCCTGCCCTCAATCTTTCCCAGCATCAGGGTCTTTTCAAATGAGTCAGTTCTTCTCATCAGGTGGCCAAAGTATTGGAGCTTCAGCTTCAACATCAGTCCTTCCAATGAACACCCAGGACTGATCTCCTTTAGGATGGACTGGTTGGATCTCCCTGCAGTCCAAGGGACTCTCAAGAATCTTCTCCAACACCACAGTTCAAAAACATCAATTCTTTGGCACTCAGATTTCTTTATAGTTCAACTCTCACATCCATACATGACCACTGGAAAAACCATAGCCTTGACTAGACGGACCTTTGTTGGCAAAGTAATGTCTCTGCTTTAATATGCTGTCTGGGTTGGTCATAACTTTCCTTCCAAGGAGTAAGCGTCTTTTAATTTCATGGCTGCAATCACCATCTGCAGTGATTTTGGAGCCCAGAAAAATAAAGTCTGTCACTGTTTCCACTGTTTCTCCATCTGCTTGCCATGAAGTGATGGGACCGGATGCCGTGATCTTAGTTTTCTGAATGTTGAGCTTTAAGCCAACTTCTTCATTCTCCTCTTTCACTTTCATCAAGAGGCTCTTTAGTTCTTCTTCACTTTCTGCCATAAGGGTGGTGTCATCTGCATTCTGAGGTTATTGATATTTCTCCTGGAAATCTTGATTCCAGCTTGTGCTTCCTCCAGCCCATGCATGTTGATTGCCTTTTCTCAATTGCTTCAAACATAACACTGTCAATTGAGTTTGCATCAGACTTGAATGAATTAATTACTGTTGAAAAAAGATGCCCTGTGGAATTATCTCTTTTTGATTAAAGCCTCATGTGACTTAAGTGCTGAAAGCTCCTTTATTTTTGTTTCAAATACTACCTATAGTTGTTATCAGCACTGTATTCTACAGCTTGCTTTCCTAGTAGGGTTGGGAATTTGGAACTTGACATGTAGTACAAAATCAGTATGTGTACATTTTGCTTATTGGTATGCTGTGATCCAAGGGAATCTGAAATGTCTTACCAAAATAAGGCTTATATTTTTTCTTACACTGGATAAAATTTTTAAAAAATTTTGGTAGAATTCTCCAGTACAACCATCTGGGCCTAGAGATTTCTTTTTGGGGAATTTTAAGCTCTGAATTCAGTTTCTCTACTAGCTATAGAACTATTTAGATAATCCACATTATACTGAGTAGCTTGTGGCATCTTTTAGTTTTGAGTTATTGGTTGATCTCATCCAGATTGTCAAGTTTATGTGTAAACAGTTGTTCACAATATTCCCTTATTTTCTTTTTAATGTCTGTGAGGTCTGTAGTGACACCCATTGTTTCATTGTGGATATCGGTTTGTCAGTCTTGCCAGAGTTTGTCAGTTTTGTTTACCAATTTGATTGATTTTCAAAGAACCAGCTTTTTGTGCCATCAGTTTTCTTGATTTTTCTATTTTCTGTTCTATTAATTTATGTTTTTCTTTTAAAACAGTTCTATTGAGATATAATTTACATATCATAAACTTCGTTCATTTTGAGGGTGATGAGTTAGACCAGTTTTAGTACTTTGTACTGCTGTGCAACCATCCGCACTATCTAGTTTAAGAACATTTTCTTTAACCTAGAGATTTCCTTTGTGTCTGTCGGCAGTGAATTCTCACTCCCACACTGCATGCACCATGTGGCATGTGGGATCTTAGTTCCTCAACCAGGGGTCAAGCCTGTGCTCCCTGCAGTAAAAGTGCAGAGTCTTGACCGCTGGACTGACAAAAGAAGTCTCAAAATATGTAGATTTTTGTGTGTGTTGGCCTTTTTCACTTGGCATAGTATTTGTGAGGTCCATGCATATTGTTGTATGGATCAACACTTTATTCCTTTTATTGTTGAATAGTATTTCATTGTATGGATATACCACATTTTGTTCATCCATTTATCCATTGATGGACATTTGAGTTGATTCCACCTTGGGGCTATTGTGAAAAATGTTGCTGTGAACATTTGCTACACAGCTTTGTATGAATACATGTTTTTTGGTTTTTTTTTTTAATGTTGAATTTTTTTTTCCATTTATTTTTATTAGTTGGAGGCTAATTACTTTACAATATTGTAGTGGTTTTTACCATACATTGACATGAATCAGCCATGGATTTACATGTATTCCCCATCCTGATCCCCCCTCCCACCTCCCTCTCCACCCAATCCCTCTGGGTCTTCCCAGTGCACCATGTTTTAATTTACCTTGGATATGTACCTCGGAGTTCAATTTGATCGATTTTTGCTATTGAATTTAGTACTTTTTGCTTTGTTTTCTTTGTGTTTATTTAGCTCTTTTTCTCATTTCTTGATGTGAGATCATAGGTTATTGATATGAGAATTTTTATCTTTGTTTAGTGCTGTATATTTCCCTCTCAGGAATGCTTTAGTTGCATCCTATAAATTTTGATATGTTGTATTTTCATTTTCATTCAGTTGGTGAATTTTTAAATTTTCTTTGAGACTTACTCTTTAACCCATGGATTATTCAGAACTGTGTTTTACATCCAAATGTCTGATTTTCCTGTTGACTTTCTGTTACTGAAGTTTAGGTTAATTCCAGGGTGTTCAAAGCATATACTATGAGTGATTTCAAATCTTTTTTAAATTGTTGAACTTTGTTTTCTGGTCCTGGATATGATCAGAATGTTCCATGGGTACTTGAGTAGAATATATATTCTGTTTTGGGGTGGAATGTTCTGTTAGTGTTGATTAGACTCTGTTAGTTGATGGTGTTATTCACTTTTTCAATATCCTAGTTAGTAATTCTAACAATTATTGAAAAAGAATTTTATCAATTGTTTACCTCTATGTTCTTGTTAGTAGTTCTGTCAGTTGTCAAATTGTTGAAGTCTCTACATATATTTTGGTGAATTTGCCTATTTTACCTTTCAGTTATAAGTTTCTGCTTCATGTGTTTTGAAGTTCTTTGGTTTGGTACATACACATTTAAGATGGCTGTGTCTTCCTGGTGGACAGACCCTCTTATTATGTAATGTCCATCTTTGTTCCTTTTAATTTTCTCTGGGTAAATAGACATGTGAGATTTTAAAATTTTCTTGATACTTGATACATTGACCTTTTTGTCATCTTGAAATGTCTCAGTTTATCTCCACTAACACATACTGTTTTAAGGTCTACTTTTTTTCTGATAGCCACTCAAGTTTTCTTATAGTTAGCATTGCATAGTATATCTTTTTCCATTCTTTTTGTATAAAAGTGTTTTTTCTGTAGAAGGAAATAGTTGAGTCTTTTTAATCCATCACTGATCTTTAGTTTGTGTGTTTAGTTCCATTTAATGTAATATTGATATGGTTATGTCTATCATGTGGTCTTTATTTTCTCCTTCTCTATTTTTTTTTCCTTATGAAACTTTAAAAAACTTTTATATTGGATTATAGTTGATTTACCCTGTTGTATTAGTTTCAGGTAGTACCGCTGATTCAGTTATACATATATCCATTCTTTTTCAGATTCTTTTCCCATGTAGGTTATTACAGAATTTTTAGTAGATTTTCCTGTGCTATATGGTAGAACCTTGTTGATTATCTCTTTTATATATAGTACTGTGTATATGTTAATCCCAACTCCTGATTTATCCCTCCCACGTTTCCCTTTTGGTAATCCTAAATTTGTTTTCGAAGTCTGTGAGTCTGTTTCTGTTTTGAATGTAAGTTCATTTCTATCATTTTTTTTTAGATTCCACATATAAATTATATGATATTTATCTTTTTCAGATTTACCTTAGTACAATAATCTCTAGTCCATCCATGTTGCTGCAAATGGTATTATTTAATTTTTTATGACTGATATTCCATACCACATCTTCCTTATCCATTCTTCCATCAGTGGACCTTTAGGTTGTTTCTATGTCCTGGTTATTGTAAATAGTGCTGCAGTGAACATTAGGGTACGTGTATCCATGAGGTTTTGATACAGTAGTCTGTGTGTATTTATACACACACACACACACACACATACACACACATGAGATTGTTTTAATTTGCTGATCTCTTAATTTCAAATGCATTTCTAGTATCCTGCATTTATACTCTCCTTTTCTCATGATTGCTGTTGTTTTTTCCATCCTTCAACATTATTTCTTCAAATATATTTTATTTCTGATTGCTGGTTTTGATAATGATATTTGTGTGTGGATGATTTCCTTCATTTCATGTATGCTTGCCTTTATCAGTAAGCTGCTTTTCCATTCTTAAATTTTCTTGTTTCTATTTGTGGCCTTTTCTTTTCCACCAAGAGAAGTTCCTTTAGCATTTGTTGTAAAGCTTATTTGCTGGTGCTAAATTCTGTCAGCTTTTGCTTGTCTGCAAAGTTTTTGATTTCTCTTGTCAGGTCTGAAGAAGAGTCCTGCTGGGTGGAGTATTCTGGGTTACAGTTTTTTCCCTTTTATCACTTTAAATATATCATGCCACTTCCTTCTGGCCTGCAGAGTTTCTGCTAAAAAATCAATGGATAACCTAATGGGAGTTTCCTTGTATGTTGTTTGTTGCTTTTCCCTTGTTCCTTTTAATATTTTCCCTTTGTCTTTAATTTTTGTGAGTTTGATTAATATGTGTCTTGGCATGTTCCTCCTTGGGTTTATGCTATATGGGACTCTCTGTTCTTCCTGGACTTGAGTGAGTGTCTCCTTTCCCATGTTAGGGAAGTTTTCAGCTTATAATCTCAACTATTTTTTTTGGACCCTTTGTCTCTTTTCCTTCTGAGACTCATATAATGTGAATGTTGGTGTGTTTAATGTTATCTCAGAGATTTCTGAGACTGTCCTCGTTTCTTTTCATTGTTTTTTCTTTATTCTGTTCCACGGCAGTGATTTCTAACCATCTGTTTTTCAGATCACTTATTCGTTCCTCTGCCTCATTTATTCTTCTGTTGATTCCTTCTAGTGTATTTTTTTCATTTCAGTTATTGTATTGTTTATCTCATTTTGTTTGTTTTTTAGATCTTCTCTTTGTTAAAAATTTCTTCTATTTTCTCAGTCTGTGAGTCCATTCTTCTTCTGAGATCTTGGATCATCTTTACTGTCATTGCTCTGAATTCTTTCTCAAGTAGACTGCCTATCTCTACTTCACTTAGTTCTTCTGGGGTTTTATTTTGTTCCTTCATCTGGAATATACTTCTCTGTTATCTCATTTTGTCTAACTTTCTGTGGTTGTCTTCTTTCCACAGGCTGCAGGATGATAGTTCCTCTTGCTTCTGGTGTCTGCCCCATGGTGGGAGAGGGAGGGTTGGGTCTTGTCTCTGGTGGGAAAGGCTGTGTCAGGGGGTGTGTTTAGCAGTGGCTATGAGCTCAGGAGCCTGAGCTGCTGCTGATGAGGCTGTGTTCCCCTAGCTGGTTGTTTGACCCAAGGCATCCCAGCACTGGAGCTTTTAGGCTGTTGGTCAGCTCTTGGTGCCAAAATGGCAACCTCTGGGGGAGTCCATGCCAATCAGTATTTCCTGGGGCCTCTGCCACCAGTGGTCTTGCCCCAGTAGTGAGCCAAAGCCAACCCCACCTTCCCAGGAGAACCTTCCAATATCTATGGGTAGGTCTAGCCCAGTCTTCTGTGGAGTCACTGCTGTGTGCTGGGTCCCTGTGCATGTCATTTCTGTGTGCATCCGCAAGAGTGGAATCTGTTTCCCTCAGTCCCGTGGAGCTCCTGTACTCAAGTCCTGCTGTCCTTCAAAACCAAATGCTTTGGAGGCTCCTCCTCCCGATCCCAGACCCTCAGACTGGGGAGTCTGATGTGGAGCTTAGAACTCTCACTCCTTTGGGTAATCCTCTACAATACAGTCTTTTTTTTCTTTTTTTTAGTTTGTGGGTCACCCACCTGGCCAATATGGGATTTCTTTTTTTTTGGCAGCGTCATGCAGTTTATGGGATCTCAGTTCCTTGACTAGGGATTGAACTCAGGCCACAGAAGTGAAAGCACCAAATCCTAACCTCTAGGCCACCGAGAGAACTCCCTGTAGGATTTCTTGAAAGTGCCCCTCCTAACATTTTGTTGTGGCTTCTTTGTCTTTGGATGTAAAAACTGTTTTTTGGTAGATTCAGCCTTTTCTGTCGATGGTGGTTCAGTAGTTGTTTGTGATTTTGGTGTTTTCAGGATTGAGGGGCTGCTTTTAGTTTGGATGCCTGCGGCCTCTTTTCTGTGTGTGCTAGCTGTTATCCCCTTGATGTGTGTGTAGGTGTGGCAGCCCTGTACATGCTCCTGTATAGCAGGTGGGATGGCAGTAATTGGTGCCTGTTGGCCAATTAATTAATTCCTCCTTTGATTGTTTCCTGTCTTCTTTTATATTATTGTGTAGTATTCTGTTTTGTCTCAGATACTAGTTTATTTTGTATCCTCCTTGATTTTCAAGTGTTTTTCTAAGATTTACACTATACATCTTTAACTTATGTTAATAAATATAATAGAATTTGAGTGATGTTATGCCACTGTAACAGTATACTTCCATTTCCCTTCTTTTCTTTTTTTGGTGCCATTGTTGCCCTATGTATTACTACTGCACTATTTTAAGCCCCACACTGTTATTTTTGCTTTAAATAATCAATTATCTTTTAAAGAAATTTAAAAATGCAAATTCTTTAATGTGAAACTTGCATTTTTATCATTTCTGTCATTGATTCCTTACATAGATCCATGTTTCTATTGGTGTCACTTTTTCTTTTGACTAAAGAATTTCCTTTAATGTTTCTTGCAGTATAGATCTGGTTGCAGATTTTCCAGGTTTTTATTTGAAAAAAAATCTTTATTTCACCTTCATTTTTGTAAAATACTTTTGGTGGATATAGAACTCTGGGTTGCCAATTTTTTTCTTTCAATACTTTAGAGATAACAGTTCCTCCTTCGGCCTTGAAATTTTTTCCTTTCAGTATCTTAAAGATATAGTTCCTCTTTCTTCTGCCTTGCACTATTTTTGATGCAAAGTCTGAGATCTTTCTTATGTTTGTTCTCTTTAATTTCCACTGGCTGCTTCTAAATTACTCTCTTTATCAATGGATTTCAGAAATTTGATTATGATGAACGTTGGTGTGTTTTTCTTTATTGTGTTTTCTTTATAGTGCATTTTTTTGTGGTGTATTTAATCCTACTTTTTGGTTCTGTGGGTCTATAATTTTCTTTGAATTTAGGAAGTTTGGGGCTATATTCAAATACTATTTATCCTCCCACCACCACCACACACATACAAAATTAGAGAAGTCAGATTTAACTTGTATTAAACCACAGCATCCTGAAGGGCTGTTTATCTCTTTCAGTCATTTTCCCTCTGAAAATTGCCTCCAGGTTAAAAAAAAAAACCACAAATATTCTGGGGCTCATCTCAATGCTTCCCTTCTCTCAGTCTTGCATTCCTTTTGTGCCAATGTCTAAAAACATTTTTCTGCATATTTTTGTAAATTTTCTATTTTCTTAAAGTCACATAGCGAGTTCCACATTGTCAGAAGAAGAGTTTTTCACTTTGCTTTTTGCATTAACAATATATTCTGGAAGTCATTCTATATCATTTTACAAAGGTCTTTTTTTGTTGCTTCACAAAACTCGATTGTACCTGTTTGTATCATAGTCTATTCAACCAACTAAGGTTTTCCATTTAAGTAGTTTCCACTCTTTTTGCAGTTTTAAATAACACTGTAATGAATAACCTGGTGCATATGTATTTTCATAATTTTTGAGGTGTATATTTAGGGTAAATTTCTAACACTGTGATTGCCAAGTCATAGGGTAAGTACATATGTGATTCTGTTAGATATAACTATTTCCCTACATACACATTGTACCATTTTGCATACCAATAGATGAGAAAGCTTATTTTTTCATAGCCTCATCTACAGAGTATGTTGCCAACCTTTTTAATTTTTGCTAATCTGATCAGTTTTTTAAAATCTCAAAATCACTTTGATTAGAATATGTCTCATTACTGCTGAAGTTAAATACCTTTTCATATGTTTACGAGCCAGTTTATTTCTTTTAAAAATTGCTCATTTTTAATCTCATTTTTATATTAGATTTTTTGAGTGTTTTGTCCTAAAATTTTAAAAAGTTATTTATACGTTTAGAGAGATTAGCCCTTTGCCCAAGAAATAAGTTGTAAATATTTTCTCCCAGTATGTCATTTTCTTTCAATTTTGTTTATGGTATTTTTGTACAGGAACATTTCCCCCCTGTATTTTTATGTAATCAAATGAATCAGTCTTTTCCTATATGCATTTAGGTTTTCAGTAATAGTTAGAAAACCTTGTCCAACACTCAGGTTTAAGAAAAATCCATTAGTTTTCTTTTAGTACTTGTATGGTTTTGTTTGTACATTTATATCCTTGATCTATATGGACTTTATTCTTGTGTGTGCTGAGGTATGGAACTAATTTTATGCCCCCACCCCCACAAGTGGCTATCCAGTTGTCCCAGTACTTTTTATTAAAAACTTCACACTTGTCTCAGGGATTTGAGACTACATCTTGATCATGTACTAAGCTTATGTATTGCTAGAAAGTTTTAAGGATCAGTTATCATTATATATTGAAGTCAATTACTTTAGAAAAAATAACTCAGTCATACAAGACTACCTGTTTCACAGACAAAGGATTAATCTCAAAAATATACAAGCAACTCCTGCAGCTCAATTCCAGAAAAATAAATGACCCAATCAAAAAATGGGCCAAAGAACTAAACAGACAGTTCTCCAAAGAAGACATACAGATGGCTAACAAACACATGAAAAGATGCTCAACATCACTCATTATTAGAGAAATGCAAATCAAAACCACAATGAGAAAAAAAAAAAAAAAAACCACAATGGGTACCATTACACGCCAGTCAGGATGGCTGCTATCCAAAAGTCTACAAGCAATAAATGCTGGAGAGGGTGTGGAGAAAAGGGAACCCTCTTACACTGTTGGTGGGAATGCAAACTAGTACAGCCGCTATGGAAAACAGTGTGGAGATTTCTTAAAAAACGGAAATAGAACTGCCATATGACCCAGCAATCCCGCTTCTGGGCATACACACTGAGGAAACCAGATCTGAAAGAGACACGTGCACCCCAATGTTCATCGCAGCACTATTTATAGTAGCCAGGACATGGAAGCAACCTAGATGCCCATCAGCAGATGAATGGATAAGGAAGCTGTGGTACATATACACCATGGAATGTTACTCAGCCGTCAAAAAGAATTCATTTGAATCAGTCCTAATGAGATGGATGAAACTGGAGCCCATTATACAGCGTGAAGTAAGCCAGAAAGATAAAGAACATTACAGCATACTAACACATATATATGGAATTTAGAAAGATGGTAACGATAACCCTATATGCAAAACAGAAAAAGAGACACAGAAATACGGAACAGACTTTTGAACTCTGTGGGAGAATGTGAGGGTGGGATGTTTCAAAAGAACAGCATGTATACTATCTATGGTGAAACAGATCACCAGCCCAGGTGGGATGCATGAGACAAGTGCTCGGGCCTGGTGCACTGGGAAGACCCAGAGGAATCGGGTGGAGAGGGAGATGGGAGGGGGGATCGGGATGGGGAATACGTGTAAATCTATGGCTGATTCATATCAATGTATGACAAAACCCACTGAAATGTTGTGAAGTAATTAGCCTCCAACTTAATAAAAAAAAAAAAAAAAGACTACCTGTTTCAAAAAATGCATAATAATTTTTGGTAACAACATAGTAGCATACTGGGGGAAAATTAAACAAATTTCATCTCTCTAAAGAAACTTAAGGCCTCTTGGGATATTTTCATGTGGACAAATTTCCTGGCACATTTAAGTTCTGTGGTATAATAAACAGTAAAATTACTAATGTGATCAAGACTAAAAGAGAAGGTCATTCAAATTGAAGGAGAGGTAGACCTCTTTGTTTTCCCTTAAACTTTGACCTCTACATCAGTGATCGTAGTTCCAAACTATTTTAATGAAATATTTTCTTATTCTTAAGTTCATAGATCATCTTTTCAAATCAAATATGCAAAATATTTTTCACATAAACTTCAGATGAACATCACAGAAATATTAAGGCTAAACCATTCAGCTTCCTCCAAATCCTTGAATATCTCACCTGTCCAAATTGTGATATATGTTGATCTATTGATTATTTGTTCTTACATAATTGCTCCTTAAATTATCCCTTAATTTGACCTTGAGGATGTTCCTCAAATAGGCAAGTTAGATTGAATTCAAAGATTACCTGATGGTCCAGTGATTAAGACTTTGCCTTCCAGAGCAGGGGGTATGGGTTCAATCCCTGGTCAGAGAGTTAAGATCCCACATGCCTCAGGGGCAAAAAAGTGAAAGTTGCTCAGGTGTGTCCAACTCTTTGCCACCCCATGGATTGTAGCCTGCCAGACTCCTCTGTCCATGGAATTTTTCAGGCCAGAATACTGGAGTGGGTAGCCATTCCCTTCTCTAGGGAATCTTCCCAACCCAGAGATGGAACCCAGGTCTCCCACATTACATGCAGATTCTTTACCATCTGAGCCACCAGGGAAGGCCCAGGGGCAAAAAAACAAAATATAAAAAAGAAGCAATATTGAAACAAATTCAATAGACTTCAAAAATGGTCCATAACCAAAAAAATATTTTAAAAAATTAAATTGATTGTGGCACTCACTAAGAAAAAAAAGATTGTTGTTCAGTTGTGAAGTCATGTCCAGCTCTTTGCAACCCCATGGACTGTGGCGTGCTAGGATTCCCTGTCCTTCACTGTCTCCCCAAGTTTGCTCAGACTCATATCCACTGAGTTGGTGATACCATCCAATCATCCCCTCCTCTGTCACCCCCTTCTCCCCCTGCCCTCAATTTTTCCCAGCATCAGGGTCTTTTCCAATGAGTTGGCTCTTTTCATCAGATGGCCACAGTATTGGAGCTTCAGCAACAGTCCTTCCAATGAATATTCAGGTTGATTTTCTTTAGGATGGACTGGTTTGATCTCCTTGCAGTCCAGGGGACTCTCAGGAGTCTTCTCTAGCACCACAATTTGAAAGCATCAATTCTTCAGCAGTCAGCCTTCTTTATGGTTCCAGCTTTCACATCCATACTTGACTACTGGAAAAACTATAACTGTGACTAGACAGACTTTTGTTGGCAAAGTGATGTCTCTGCTTTTAATATGCTGTCTAGGTTTGTCATAGCTTTTCTTACAAGGAGCAAACTCTTTTAATTTCATGGCTGCAATCACCATCTGCAGTGATTTTGGAGGCCAAGAAAATAAAGTCTGTCATGATTTCCATGTTTCCCCATCTATTTGCCATCAAGTAATGGGACTGAATGCTATGATCTTAGTTTTTTGAATGTTGAGCTATAAGCCAGTTTTTCACTCATTTTTTTCACCTTCATCAAGAGGCACTTTAGTTCTTCTTCACTTTCTGCCATAAGGGTGGTGTCATCTGCATATCTGAGGTTGTTGATATTTCTCTTGGCAGTCTTTCTCTAATCTTGTGATTTATTCAGCCCAGCATTTCACATGATGTACTCTGCATATAAGTTCAATAAGCAGGGTGGCAGTATACAGCCTTGATGTAATCCTTTCCCAATTTTGAACCAGTCTATTGTTCCATGTCTGGTTCTAACTGTTGCTTCTTGACCTGCATACAGGTTTCTCAGGAGGCAGGTAAGGTGGTCTCTTATTCCCATCTCTAAGAATTTTCCAGATTGTTGTGATCCACACGGTCAAAGACTTCAGTATAATCACTGAAGTGGAAGTAGATGTTTTTCTGGATTTCTCTTGCTTTTTCTATGATCCAACGGATGTTGGCAAATTGATCTGTGGCTCCTCTGCCTTTTCTAAATCCCGCTTGTACATATGGTCCTTCTCAGTTCACATACAGTTGAAGCCTAGCTTGAAGGATTTTGAGCATTATCTTGCTAGCATGTGAAATGAGCAAGATTGTGCAGTAGTTTGAGCATTCTTTGGCGTTGCTCTTCTTTGGGATTGGAATGAAAACTGACATTTTCCAGCCCTGTGGCCACTGTTGAGTTTTCCAAATTTGCTGGCATACTGAGGGCAGCACATTCACAGCATCATCTTTTAGGATTTGAATTAGCTCAGCTGATATTCCATCACCTCCACTAGTTTTTGTTCATAGTAATCCTTCCTAAGGCCCACTTGACTTCACACTGCAGGATCTCTGGCTTGAGGTGAGTGATCACACCATCGTGGTTATCCAGGTCATTAAGACCTTTTTTGTACAGTTCTTCTGTGTAGTCTTGCCACCTCTTCTTAATCTCTTTTGCTTCTGTTACATCCATATCATTTCTGTCCTTTATTGTGCCCATCTTTGTGTGAAATGTCCCCTTGCTATCTCTAATTTTCTTGAAGACATTTCTAATCTTTCCCATTCTGTTGCTTTCCTCTATTTTTTTGCATTGTTCACCTAAGAAGGCCTTTTTTATCTCTCCTTACTATTCTCTGGAACTCTGCATTGAGATGGGTATATCTTTCCTTTTCTCCTTTGCCTTTCACTTCACTATTCTCGGCTATTTGTAAGGCCTCCTCAGACAGCCATTTTGCTTTGTTTGCATTTCTTTATCTTGGAAATGGTTTTGGTCACCACCTCCTGTACAACGTTATGAACCTCTGTCCACAGTTCTTCAGGCACTCTGTCTATCAGATCTAAACCCTTGAATCTATTTGTCACTTCCACTGTATAATCATAAGGGATTTGATTTAGGTCATACCTGAATGGTCTAGTGGTTTTCCCTACTTTCTTCAATTTAAGCCTGAATTTTGCAATAAGGAGCTCATGATCTGAACCACAATCAGCTCTCGGTCTTTTTCTTGTTGATCATGTGGAGCTTCGACTGCAAAGAATATAATCAATCTGATTTCGGTATGACCATCTGATGTCCATGTGGAAAGTCATTTCTTGAGTTGTTGGAAGAGGGTGTTTGCTATGACCAGTGTATTCTCTTGGCAAAACTGTTAGCCTTTGCCCTGCTTCATTTTGTACTCCAAGGCCAAACTTGCCTGTTATTGCAGGTATCTCTTGACTTCCTACTTGTGCATTCCAGTCTCCTGTGATGAAAAGGACATCTTTTGGTGTTAGTTCTAGGAGGTCTTGTAGGTCTTCCTAGAACCATTCAACTTCAGTTTCTTCAGCATTAGTGGTTGGGGCATAAACTTGGATTACTGTAATGTTGAATGGTTTGCCTTGGAAACAAACTGAGACCATTTAGTAATTTTTGAGATCGCACCTAAGTGCTGCATTTCAGGCTCTTTCATTGACTATGAGGGTTAATACTTAAAAAAAAAAAAAAAGATTACTAGATGATATTTGGGTTTTTAGAGGATAATACCTAGTTTTTCCTTGAATTCATTAATTTAATAGTACCATGAGTAAGTTTTTCTGATATTGATCCTTTTAGAGTAAATAATATTTGGTAGTTACCTAATGTTTTAAAACATAATATTAGACAATACTTTTCTGTGCCAGGCAAGGCCATTTTCATGGATATGTGAACTGTGCAGCCATACTGGTCTCCATCCTTTGAAGAGCCCTGCATTTGGTTTAATGCTCTGCTGTCAACATTTTGAAACTGTAGTAATTTTTATTTTTTAATTTTTAAAATTTTTATTATTTTTTTCTGACCGCACTGGCTCTTTTTGTACATGGGCCTTCTCTAGTCGCAGCGAGCCGAGGTTACTCTTTGCAGGGCTTGGGCTTCTCACTGCAGCGGCTCCTGGTGTTGCAGAGCATGGGCTCAGTAGTTGTGGTACCTGGGCTTAGTTGACCCCCTGCGTGTAGAATCTCCCTGGACCTGAGCTTGAACCTATGTTCCCTACATTGGCCAGTTGACTCTCAACCATTGGACCACCAGGGAAGCCCTGTAGTAATTTTTTTTCTTAATATATGTATTTTATTGAAGTATAGTTGGCTTACAGTGTTTCAGGTACACAGCAAGGTGATTCAGTTATATATATACACATATATTATTTTTGAAATTATTTTCCATTATAGGTTATTACGAGATATTGACTATAGTTCCCTATGCTATATAGTAAACTTTTGCTGCTTGTTATATATCTTTTTAAATTAGAATCTAGCGTTCTATTCATATTAAGTCAAACAAGCAGACTCAAAATGTCATAAATTTTTGTTAGGCAAAAATTCATAAGTTTTCTAAAATACATATACATATTATTTATATATGTATACAAAAGTTTTTCTACTGCGTCTTGATAGAGGCTTGAGAAAGAGCATAAAAAAGATATGGAGAAATTGGAAAACATAAGCTAAATGAAATGGTAGCACTGAATACTGAATATGAAATAGAAAAAGTGAAACAAACTAGACAAAAGTAAAAGATCATCATATAGTCCAGTTGTTTTTAAACATGGCTCTCATTAGAAACATATCTGGTGCTCTAGAGAAAAAGCAATACCTGGGCATTTGTATTTTTCAAAAAATTTCAAGATAATTCTGTTATGCATCTGGATTTTAAAGTGATTACAGGTTTTGCTATTAAATAGTAGTTTTGGTGATATAGGGTTCTTTTATTTTTCTTTTCACCAATCATGATACAGTGGTATTATGTGAGTAATAGTTACATAATCATAATAGTGAAAGATGTTTATCAGTTTTCACAATTGTCAGACAAAAAATAAAAGATAATTACAATTGCAAGTCACAATGGCAACATGATTAACCTAACAATATAAAATAATTACATAGAATTTGGGAGCTAAAGCAGAGTGATATGGTAAGTGGAAGTGCATACATGCACATGTTTTCATCCACCAGCCAGTCTATGTCTTCTGGTTGGTGCATTTAATCTATTTACATTTAAGGTAATTATCCATATGTATGATCCTATTACCATTTTCTTAATTGTGTGGGATTTATTTTCTGTAGGTCTTTTCCTTTGTTTGTTTCCTGCCTAGAGAAGTTCCTTTAGCATTCATTGTAAAAGCTGGTTTGGTGGTGCTGAATTCTCTTGACTTTTGCTTGTCTGGAAAGTTTATTTCTCCATCATATGTGAATGAGAGTCTTGCTGGGTAGTGTGTTCTTGGTTGTAGGTTCTTACCTTTCATTACTTTCAGTGTATCATGCCATTCCCTTCTGGCTTGTAGAGTTTCTGTTGAAAAATCAGCTGATAGCCTGATGGAAGTTTCCTTGTATGTTATTTGTCATTTTTTTAATTGTTGCTTTTAATATTTTATCTTTGTCTTTAATTTTTGTCAGTTTGATTACTATATGTCTTGGTGTGTTCCTCCTTGGGTTTATACAGCTTGGGATTCTCTGTGCTTCCTGGACTGGGTTGACTATTTCCTTTCCCATGTTAGGGAAATTAAAAGTCGCTCAGTCATGTCCAACTCTTATGCAACGCCACGGACTGTACAGTGTGTGGAATTCTCCAGGCCAGAATACTGGAGTGGGTAGCTTTTCTCTTCTCCAGGGGATCTTCCCAACCCAGGGATTGATCCCAGATCTCATGCATTACAGGTGGATTCTTTATCAGTTGAGCCACAAGGGAAGCCCAAGAATACTGGAGTGGGTAGCCTATCCCTTCTACGGAGGATCTTCCAGACCCAGGAATTGAACCTGGGTCTCCTGCATTGCAGGTGGATTCTTTACCAATTGATCTATCAGGGATGCCCAATTCCCATGTTAGGGAAGTTTTCAGCTATTATCTCTTCAAATGTTTTCTCAGGTCCTTTCTTCTCCTTCTGGGACTCCTATAATTGAATATTGATGCGTTTAATGTTGTCCCAGCAGTCTCTTAGGCTGTCTTCATTTCTTTTCACCTTATTTTCTGTATTCTGCTCTATGGCAGTGATTTCCATCATCCTGTTTTCTAGGTCATTTATCCATTCTTCTGCCTCAGCTATTCTGCTATTGATTCCTTCTAGTGTATTGTTCATCTCTGTTTATTTGTTCTTTAGTTCTTGTAGGTCTTTAGTAAACATCTTCTCCATTGTTATCCCGAAATCCTGAATCATCTTTACTAACAATATTCTGAGTTCTTTTTCTGGAAGGTTGCATATCTCCACTTCATTTAGTTTTTCTGTGGTTTTATCTTGTCCCTTCATCTGGGACATAACTTTGTGCTTTTCCATTGTGATTAACTTTCTGTAATATGGCTTTTGTTTTAGTTGCTGTGGGACTGTGCTTCTTCTTGCTTCTTCTGTCTGCCCTCTGATGAGGCTAAGAGGCTTGTGTAAGCTTCCTGATGGGAGGGACTGGCGATGGGAAAAATGTGGTCTTGCTCTGGTAGACAGGGCCTTGCTGGGTAAAGCTTTAATCCAATTATCTGCTGATGGATGGGGTTGCACTCCTTTGCTGGTAGTTGTTTGGCCTGAGGCGACCCAGCCCTGGGGTCTGTGGGCTCTGTGGTTGGGTTAATGGTGAACTCCAAGAGGGTTTATGCCAAGGGGGCCCTTCCCAACCTGATGCTGCCTGTGCCTCCAACTCCGTGGTGAGCCCCCACCAGTTCATGCCTCCACAGGAGACCCTCTAACACTAGCAGGGAGTTTTGGTTCTGTCTCCTGTGGAGTCACTGCTCCTCTCCTATGGGTCTTGTTGCATGCAAGATTTTGTTTGTGCCCTCCAAGATTGGAGTCTGCGTTTCCCCCAGTCCTGTGAAAGTCCTATAATCAAATCCCACTGGCCTTCAAAGCCAGATTCCCTGGGGATCCCCAGGCTGGGAAGCCTGACATGGGGTTCAGAACCTACACAACAGTGGGAGAACTTCTTTGGTATTATTTTCCTCCAATTTGTGGGTCACCCACTGATGGGGTATGGGATTTGATTTTATCGTGATTGCGCCCCTCCTACCATCTGGCTGCAGCGCCTTCCTTGTCTTTGGACGTGTGGTATCTGTTTTTGGTGGGTTCTAGTACCCTCCAGTCAGTGGTGGTTCAACAGCTAGTTGCAATTTCCTCCTGTAGTAATTTTTAAACAAGGAGTTCCCTTGTTTTTATTTTGCACTGGTCCTGCAAATTATGTAGCCAGTCCTGGTACCAAGCAATATATTTAGTAAGGAGAGTATATAATTTAATAGATATTTTTTTAAAGATTCTTTATGTTTCCACATGCAAAATAGAGTTTTGTGAAGCAGTGAAAAGGGAAGTGAAAGAGGAAGTGAAAAGTGAAAGAGGAAGTGAAAAGTGAAAGAGGAAGTGAAAAGTGAAAGAGGAAGTAAGAAGACCAGAGGGGAAGTTCACAGTATTTAAGGTGGTAGCAATAAAGGGGAAAGTAATCAATAGATTCAAAGTATAGTTTGGAGGTAGTAAGCATTGACATGAACTGGTAATGAATTAAATGTAGGAATATAGAGAAAGATGTTAAGAATGACCTAAGAATTTATTTTTTATTTTTTTTACTCTGGCTGCATGTGTCTTCCTTGAGCCCTGAGGGCTCTCTTTAGTTGTGGCCAGTGTGAGTTGCCTGTTGGCATGTGGGATTTTAGTTCCTGGGCCAGGGATTTCTCAACCATTGTACCACCAGGGAAGTCCCAAGAATGACCTGAGAATTTATTTTTTGGGGGGGCACATTTGCTTTTTCTTTCCCTCTTCTGTGCCCCACCCCCACCCCCCTTTAAACCTAAGGAAGCAGGTTCTGAGAAGACAGCACAGTGGCCTTGGCCTCCCTGGATCCAAGGGCCACATGTGTGTCCCAAAGGAAAGTGTGCAGGAGAGGTGGGCCAGGGTGCTGGGTGGGTGGCAGGTCCTCCTAGCAGCAGCAGGAGGACCAACACATGGCCATTTGTGTGGGCGTGCTGGACTAGTTCAACCGCAGTGTTCTACGGGCAGCCAGTCAGCAAAATCCACATCTTCCACCTCAGACAGCTTGATGAAGGCATGGTTCATGAGCATCTTCAGGTCTGCTAGCTTGGTTGGGTTCTTAATCAGGCATTTGTTTACAAATTCCTGGAAGTCCTGGGTGAACATGCCCATTGGGCAGCTTGGGAGAAGGCTCATTCATGATGTAGTCCAGCTGCTCAAAGATCGCCATGGCTGGCTGGCTGGCTGGCTGTCCATCCTGTGACTGCTGATGGGGCTTCCAGGGTGACTTGAGAATTTCTGACTAGATTGGAAGTGGCCCTTATTAGATGAGGAAAGTTGGAGAGATAACACTTTTTGAGGTTGTGGTTAAGAGTTGGGTTTGACACTATGCTAAGTGAAAGAAGCCAGATACAAAGGCTGTGCATTTGTTTTTTTATTGCCACTATAGTTGATTTGCAGTGTTCTGTTCATTTCTGTGTACAGCAGAATGACTCAGTTATACACACATACATTCTTTTTTGTATTCTTTTCTATTATGGTTTGTCTCAGGAGACTGTGTATAGTTCCCTGTGCTGTACACATAGGACCTTATTGTTTATCCATTCTAAATGTAATAGTTTGCATCTACCAACCCCAAACTCCAGATGGTCCCTATTCCTCCTCCCTCCCCCTTGGCAACCACTAGTCTGCTCTCTATGTCTGCAAGTCTGTTTCTGCTTTGTAGATAAGTTTATTCATGTCATATTTTTTATTTGTTTTTATTTGATATGCGAGATCTTAGTTCCCCAATCAGGGATCGAACTCATGTCCCTTGCATTGGGAGTGCAGAGTCTTAACCACTAGACCACCAGGAAAGTCCCATTTGTGCTGCGTTGTAGATTCCACATATAAGTGACATCATAAGGTATTTATCTTTCTCTGACTTACTTCAATTATTATGAAAATTTCTAGTTGCATCCCTGTTGCTGCAGATGACATTATTGTGTTCTTTTTCATGGCTGAGTAATATTCCATTGTGTATATGCACCACATCTTCTTTATCTGTTCTTCTGTCTACGGAAATGAAGGTTGTTTCCATGTCTTGACTCTTGTGACTAGTGCTGCTGTGTCTTTTTGAATTAGTTTTGTCTGGATATATGCCCAGGAGTGGAATTGCTGGGTCATAATGGTCATAGTTTTAATTTTCTGAGAAACCTCTTGACTGTTTTCCATAGTGGCTGCACCAACTTACGTTCCTGCCAACAGTGTAGGAGGGTGTCCTTTTCTCCAAATCCAACATATGTTATTTGTAGACTTTAAAAAAATAAATTTGTTTATTTATGGCTTCTCTGGGTGGTCTTTCCGGTGCGTGGGCTGCCCGTTGTGATGGCTTCTCTTGTTGCAGAGCACTGGCTCAGTCATTGCAGTGCTTGGGCTTAGTTGCTCCTTGGTTTGTGGGATCTCCCTGACCAGAGGTTGAACCCGTGTGTCCTGCATTGCCAGGGGAATTCTTAACCACTGGACCACTAGGGAAGTCCTGTAGACTTTTTAATGATGGTCATTTTGACGTGTGTGAGTTGGTATTTCATCTATAATTCCTTTTTTGTGTGTGAAATTTCTAGAGAAAGCAAAACTACATAGTAAGTAGATCAGTGGCTGTCTGAAGCTTTGGATGGGAACAAGAATTGACTGCAGACAGGCATAAAGGATTTTGGGGGTTGACGGCAGTATTCTAAAACTGGATTGCCGTATTGGTTTTGTAACTATATAAAATTGCTAAAATCACTGATCGTCCATGTGAGCTCTATGATAAGTACAGAGTTGTTAAAAGATTAACATAAAAGATTGAGAGGACTTCCCTGGTAGTCCAGTGGTTAAGACTTTGCACTTCCAATGCAGGGGGTGTGGGTTCCATCCCTGGTGAGGGAACTAAGATCCCACATGCTGCATTGTGTGGCCAAAAAATAAATATTAATAAAGATAGAATAGAGTAGAATTTGTAATCCTTATTCTTAAAAAAGAAAAGATTGATATAGCTGTGATTATGTCAGGGAGTACTATTGTTATTCCCATTTTATAGATAAATAAAAATTAAAAATAAAAGCTTCAGGACTTCCCTGGTGGCTCAGGGGTAAAAAATCTACCTCCTAGTGGAGAAGACACGGGGTTGGATCCCTGATCTGGGAGGATCCCACGTGCCACAGAGCAACTAAGCCCGTGCACCACAACTGTTGCTCCTGTGCTCCAGAGCTGGGGAGCCACAACTACTGAAGCTTGCATGCCCTGGAGCCTGTGCTGTGCAACAGGAGAGGCCACCCCGATGACAAGGCCTCACATGCAACTCGAGAGCAGCCCCATCTTGCCACAACTAGAGTAAAAACCTGTGCAGCAACAAATACCCAGCATAGCCAAAAATACACAAAATTTTAAAAATAAAGGCTTCATGGTTATAGAGCTACTAAGTATAATATGCAGTATTGGAACTTGAGTCTTTGACACTAAGGCATACTCTTGACCACTGTAATATATTCACTTTCTATTTTAAAATTGTTTGCTGCATCTTGTTGACCAGAGGCTCTCTTGGAATCATAAAACAGAGAGGAAAAAAAGATAGAGACTGGAAAATTCTATTGATCCTATACACTAGTACTTCCATTTTCACTGGATGTAGGTGACAGCAAGTTTTTTGTCCAATGTGAGTTATATTACCACACCTTACTTGGCTCTTTGGCAAACTGTGTTTTCTCTTTCAAATCATTAAGTTAAAGAGTTTAATTAGGGCCACTGGTAACTTAAAAGGCAGAGACTGTATCTTCCAAAAATGTTCTCTCCTAGGGAAAATGGATACACACAAATGAATATATATAATCTTTACTGCTTTTTATGATTACTGTACCATTAGCATTAAGATTGCTATATTGATTAGCATTAAGTATGGGGAGATATTGGTCAAAGGGTAAAATTTTTAGTTATAAAATGAATAATTTGTGGAATCTGATGTACAACATGGTAACTATAGTTAACAATATAATGTAACTTGAAATTTGTTAAGAGTAAATCTTAAGTGTTCTTACCATACTCATTAAAAAATTGTAACTAGATGAGGTGGTGGATGTGTTAACTATATTGTGTTGATCATCTCACAATATGTATATTAAATCATGTTGTACTCCTTTTAAATTCATATAATTTTATCAATTATACTTCCCTAAAGCTAGAAAAAATGAAGCACTAAGTGCCTACTGTGCTAGTCACTGATAATCAAAACAGGCATGGTCTCTGCCTTCTTGCAGCTTTTTTAGTCACTTCTTAGTGGGAGAAGCAGGCATTATGCTTAAGCACTATAAAATTATAAAATTTTAAATTGTGCTAGGTTCAACAAAGGAAAATAAAAGGTTCTCTGAGGGAGCATAACAAAGGTTCCTGATTTTAACTAGGGTCGAAGAGAAGACCTCTATTAGGAAATTACATTTAAACTGAGACCTAAAGATCAGTAGAAATAAGCAAAGGGAAGGAAAGGAAAAAAAAAACTTTCCTGGTAGAGGAGCAGCCTGCTTGGAGAGCTTCATTGATGACCACACAGCAGCGTAACAGAATATCCAGAGCAGGGGAAAGCTTGAGAACTTGGATACTATGCAAAAGATTTGGTGTTTTATTTCAAGAGTAGTAAGATGCTCCTGAGGAGCTGTGAGCTGGAGAATCTTCTGATCCAATTAAAATTTTAAGAACATCTCTCTGGCTACTGTGAACAGTAGATCCAAGGAAGGTTCAGTTCAGTTGCTCAGTTGTGTCCGGCTCTTTGTGACCCCATGGACTGCAGTACACCAGGCCTCCCTGTCCATCACCAACTCCCGGAGTTTACTCAAACTCATGTCCATTGAGTCCATTGAGTCTCCTCCTGCCTTCAATCTTTCCCAGCATCAGGGTCTTTTCAGATGAGTCAGGTCTTCGCATCAGGTGGCCAAAGTATTGGAGTTTCATCTTCAACATCAGTCCTTCCAATGAATATTCAGGACTGATTTCCTTTAGGATAGACTGGTTGGAGAAGGGAGTGGCAAACCACTTCAGTATTCTTGCCTTGAGAACCCCCTCAACAGTATGAAAAGGAGAGTTCTGCTGGCTAATGAAGAGGTCTTAGGAAAACTGTGGGATTTATTGTTAAAGGGAAAACTATTTCAGCTTTTAAAAGCTAGTTTTTGAAAACCAGAATGTCAGTTAATTCGTGAATGGGGGAAAATGTTTGATAAATCAGTACATCTGAAAAACCCACTAGATCAGTGCTTCTCAAACTTTAATGTACATTCATATCACCCTGGCATTTTGTTAAAATGCAGTTCTGATTCAGTAGGTCTGGAGTGGGAACATTTCTAACAAGCTCCCATGTGATGTCCATGCTCTTGGTCTTTGGCTCACACTTTCAGTAGCAAGTGACTGGGCTACTATGTATGTTCTAAATTCTATATTCTAATTGTCTAATACCTATCAGCATTCTTAGTTGTTTGGACAATTTTCAATTTTGAGTATTTAAAAACTGGAGGTTTTAAAAGATGAATTAAAGTATTGACATAGGTCAAATATAGCTTTTCATCTCTTCTATAAATACCCTATATATACTTACTTCCTATATACTTATTTAACCTGTCTTTCTGCTGCTTGGCCTCAGGTTTCAGTTAAACTTCAGAAAGGACTATATGCAATTAATGTGTACAGAAATAGTATGTGATTCTTTACGTCTAGTATTTAATGGGAGATGTATATCACTGACTTACTCTGATGCCAGAATTTTATCTGCCTTATTGATTTAATAAGATAGGAACACAGGAACCCTTAGAGGGTAGTTTGTTTTCAAAGGATGTATGACAGGGTTCTAACTTATAGTTGACTCTTATTCATTATCCTAGTCATTACTGTTTTGTTTGAGTACAATCTTAAATGCAGAAAAATTCAGACTCTCTATTCCCTGGCTAAAGGTTTTGTATTTTTGATATCCCAATCATTTTATAAAGATCCCAGGTGATAAATAAAACCTGATCATTTTTCTTTTTCTTTTTTTGGGCGGGGGGGGGGAGTGAAGAGGGGGATATTATCCTTTATTAGGAATGCAACGTCTCTTTGTGGCATGCCTCATGATCTTGAGAAACAGATTGATTAAGTAAAGGGAAACTTTAGAAATTATGCTTTCTGATTGAGATTATGCTTGTTGGGACAAATTTCACATTGCTCCCTCATTGTTAAGAACTAAGCAATAACATTCAATTTAAAAAGATATCTGAATTATATTTTTAGATTTCACAAAACAAAGTAAAACCAAACAGTGGTAGCTCCTGTAGATTTTTCTCTACTGGGGAAGTGACCAGAATGCTACAGTCGCGTTTGTTAAGAAAGAAAACTATAATTGTTATTAACACCTCAAAAAAAAAAAAAAAAAAAAATGCGACACGCCTCTCCACTAGTAGAGTCCAGCTAGGTGAGTTTTACATAGTCCTCCAGTAAACCAGGTAACGTTATGTCGTTTTTGGGTTTGGTTTGAACCCCCTTCTTGGGATTAAAGATAGCTGTTAAAATGTTTAACAGACTTTAGTTCGGCTTGTAGACTTGCAGGAAGGCCAGCTTCATCACCCTGTAGTTGGCTTTCCAGCTAAGGTGGGTTTCGGATGTGCAGCTTCTGCCAAGGAGCTCTGGCTGTAAACTCTGGAAGGAAACCAAAGGAAAGAAGTTCCCGGCGCTAGTGCTTGTCCCGCTCAGAGTCCGGCGCTGGCGCATTTTTCGTGCAGTTATTGGCTGGGACTCTGCGTGCCGCTGTCGGCCAATGGAGACGCTGGAGATCTGGCCCCGGCCCGTCCCCTCTCGGCGCCGCGGGATGAGGCCGAGACTGAACAGCCGGCGAGCAAATCAGCGGCATCCAGAAAGCCATGTCCGACTCGGAGCCCAGCGCCCGAGCGCTAACCCGCTGAAAGTTTCTCGGGAAAGAAGCTGGGACGATCTGGACCCTGCTAAGAGGAACTGTCTTTGAGTGAGATGGTCCCAGAGGCCTGGAGGGGCGGACTGGTAAGCACCGGGAGAGTGGTGGGAGTTTTGCTGCTTCTGGGTGCCTTGCACAAGGCTTCCGCCGCCGTCATTCGCTATGAGATCCTGGAGGAAAGAGAGAAAGGTTTCGTGGTGGGCAACGTGGTCAGGGACCTTGACTTGGATCTCGGCAGCCTGTCAGCCCGCAGGCTCCAGGTGGTGTCCGGAGCTAGCCGAAGATTCTTTGAGGTGAACTGGGAGACCGGAGAGATGTTCGTGAACGACCGCCTGGATAGAGAGGAGCTGTGTGGGACCCTGCCCTCCTGTACCATAACTCTGGAGTTGGTAGTGGAGAGGCCGCTAGAGCTGTTCAGCGCGGAAGTGGTGATCCAAGACATCAACGACAACAATCCCTTTTTTCCTACTCGGGAAATGAAATTGGAGATTAGCGAGGCCGTGGCGCCGGGAACGCGCTTTCCGCTCGAGAGCGCGCATGATCCCGATGTGGGAAGCAACTCTTTACAAACCTACGAGCTGAGCCGAAACGAGTACTTTGCGCTTCGAGTGCAGACGCGGGAAGACAGCACTAAGTACGCGGAGCTGGTCCTGGAGCGTGCCCTGGACCGGGAGCGAGAACCGGATCTCCAGCTGCTGCTGACGGCGTTGGACGGAGGAACTCCGGCTCGCTCCGCCAGCCTTCCTATTCGAATCGTTGTGCTGGACGCGAATGACAATACGCCCACTTTCAACCAGTCCTTATACAGGGCGCGTGTCCTGGAGGATGCACCCCCCGGCACTCTCGTGGTGCAAGTCCGTGCAACGGATCTGGATGAAGGCCCCAACGGCGAAATCATTTATTCCTTCGGCAGCCACAACCGCGCTGGCGTGCGGGAACTTTTCTCCTTGGACCTTGTTACCGGGGTGCTGACAGTCAAGGGTCGACTGGACTTCGAAGACGCCAAGCTCCATGAGATTTATATACAGGCCAAAGACAAGGGCGCCAATCCCGAAGGAGCACACTGTAAAGTTTTGGTAGAGGTTGTGGACGTGAATGACAACGCCCCGGAGATCACAGTTACCTCCGTGTACAGCCCAGTCCCCGAGGACGCTCCTCTCGGAACTGTCATTGCTTTGCTCAGTGTGACCGATCTGGATGCTGGGGAGAACGGGCTGGTGACGTGCGAGATTCCGCCAGGTCTCCCTTTTAGCCTTACATCTTCTCTCAAGAATTACTTCACTTTGAAAACCAGCGCAGCCCTGGATCGGGAGACCGTGCCAGAATACAACCTCAGCATCACGGCTCGAGATGCGGGAACCCCTTCCCTCTCAGCCCTCACGACAGTGCGGGTGCAAGTGTCTGACATCAACGACAACCCTCCACAATCTTCCCAGTCCTCCTACAATGTTTACGTTGAGGAAAATAATCTGCCTGGTGTTCCAATACTAAACCTAAGCGTCTGGGACCCCGACGCCCCACAGAATGCTCGCCTTTCCTTCTTTCTCTTAGAGCAAGGAGCTGAAATAGGCCTAGTGGGTCGCTATTTTACGATAAATCGTGACAGTGGCGTCGTGTCATCCTTAGTGCCCCTGGACCATGAGGATCGGCGTGAGTTCGAGTTAACAGCTCACATCAGCGATGGGGGCACTCCTGTCCTGGCTACCAACATCAGTGTGAATGTATTTGTCACTGATCGCAATGACAATGCCCCCCAGGTCCTATACCCCCGGCCTGGCCAGAGCTCGGTGGAGATGCTGCCTCGAAGTACTGCTGCTGGCTACCTGGTCACACGGGTGGTGGGCTGGGACCCAGATGCAGGGCACAACGCCTGGCTCTCCTACAGCCTCTTGGGAGCCCCCAACCAGAGCCTTTTTGCTGTGGGACTTCACACGGGTCAAATCACCACTGCCCGCCCAGTCCAGGATACAGATTCGCCCAGGCAGACCCTCACGGTATTGATCAGAGACAATGGGGAGCCATCGCTGTCCACTACTGCGACCCTGACTGTGTCAGTGACTGAGGAATCTCCTGAAGCCCTGGCTGAGTTCCCCGCTGGCTCTGCCCCCAGGGAGCAGAATAAAAATCTCACCTTTTATCTACTTCTCTCGCTAATCCTGGTCTCCGTGGGGTTCGTAGTCACAGTGTTAGGAGTGGTCATATTCAAAGTTTACAAATGGAAGCAGTCCAGGGACCTGTACCGAGCCCCGGTGAGCTCCCTGTACCGAACACCAGGGCCCTCTCTGCACGCGGACGCTGTGAGGGGCGGCCTGATGGCCCCACACCTTTACCATCAGGTGTACCTCACCACGGACTCGAGACGCAGTGACCCACTGCTGAGGAAACCTGGGGCCGCCAGCCCGCTGGCCAGCCGCCAGAACACTCTGCGGAGCCTCGATCCAGTGTTCTATAGGCAAGTGTTGGGTGCAGAGAGCTCCCCTCCTGGACAGGTAAGGGTTAGCAAGGCACCCTGGAATGATGATGTTTTCTGATTCCTGCATCGCTTTTAGGAACGTATGTAGCCATCTTCATTTTCAGTGATCAAGATGTTTTCCTAATGTTGCATCCACATTTTTACTTGGCTTTTCCCAGATCAAACGTCGTGCCTTTGGGGGAGGGAGATGGCCCAGCTAGAGTGTGGTTTGTGGTCCCACACAGTGTGGAGTTAATTCACTCATCTGTGGACACAGTTCACACACTCAGCATTCACTTGGCATAGCAACTAACCAATCCTGCTAAAGGGCCATTAAGCTTTAACTCACCATCTCAGCACTCAGAGCTTAGCTTGGTATCATTTGCATTGAGCACAAGTTAATGGAAACCTCTAGCCAGTGGCAGCTGCTAGGAGTATGAAAACTACCTCATCTGTCCATCTTTCAAATGATTGCCACATCTGCATTAAAACAAATGGTTTGCTGATAATTTTCCTTTGACTACACAGATCCTCTTCCTCATTCTCAGATGGCTTTCTATGAAAGAGATAAAATTCTAGAGTCCTTTAAATTTTATTTCAAGGACACTACAGGAAATTATGTGGACATTACTTACATGTGCATTATAGAAAATTTGGAAAATATGGAAAAATATAAGAAAAAATTAAAACAAATTTTATTCCCAAACCCAAAGGTAACCACCATTCATTATAAAAGTAAAAGTAATATTTATTTTGAAAATAAATTCAGAAGGACATAAAGTACAAAATGAAGTTCTTTTTGCCCTAAGTATTAATTCCTATCCTTTCACCATTATTATGATTATTTTTTTTTTTTTGGTATAAATGTAGTGTGATAGGCAAATTCATACCCTGAGAAAAAAGATAAAGCTGTCATTTATTCAGGATAGTGTCCAGGCCTTTGTTTTGGAGTGCAACTTAAACATACTTCCATTTGTGGGAGAACAACTATAACTTTGTTACTAATAAGTGTATTATTGCTGTCAACCTTTGGGTCTGGCAGTTAGACATAGGAAGCTCCACCACTTAGCATCCATGAGTCCATGGCCAAGTTAATCTATTTTCTAGACCCGTTTTTAGTATGTGGAAAAGAAGTAGCAAGAGTTTTATAAGATGAGTGCATGATACAATATATGCGCAGTGTTTGTTGTGTCATAGTTCCAAAAAATTCTTCAGCTACTAACCTGGAGATAGTTCAAGATGACAAAGCAGAGGCATATATGGAAAGGCTAAGGAAGGGTGAAAGCCAGAGAGAAGCAGCTGCTGCTTTTCTGGTCAGACTGGAAAACAACTGGCATTTTCCTTTGAATGATGTTCTCAAACGTGGTTGTACACCAGAATTACCTAGGGACCTTTTAAAAATCCTGAAGCCCAGGCCACATCCCAGATGGATCAAAGCAGTCTCTTGAGATGGGACACAGGCATTGGTATGTTTTGAAGGTCCTCAAGTGATTCCAGTGTGAAGACAAATTTGAAAGGCATTGCCCTAAGACATGCCTGTCCATCAATTAGCATGTTTTTGAAACGAAGTGTTAGTTTGGAGTTCACAGAACCAGCAGCCAGCCTTGTTTTGCCAGACTGAACTTTAAAAAATTCTATAATGTTATTTCTCAACCTTAAAATATTATGTAGAATAGCTCTAGGAAAGCACTGTAAGGGAAGATGTGAGATATTTCAGTCATCTAAGGAGAAAAATCTTCCTCAACCACCACCACCTGGGCAACTATTTCTTTAAAAATTTAGAGCTTGGCAATGAGTATGGTGTTTCTTTTAGGGGTGAAAACATTTTTCTATAATTATACTGTGGTGTTTGCATCATTTTAGTATATCTGAATATACTAAAAACTGTTGAATTGTACATTTTAAAGGGGTGAATTGTATGGTGTAATGGATAAATTATGTAGCTCAATACAACTGTTTTAAAAATCTAGAGATGGGAGAATCACATACTTGGCATTAAAAAGGTCAAGTCTAAAAAAAAAAAAAAAGTCAAGTCTAGGATATATAGGATTTGGGCTTTATATAGGATCCTCCAGTTCAAGTATTAATAATATAGATATGTTTGTTTTGGTGTCAACTTGCAAATAAAAGGGATTGAGATCTAGAAGAGGTCTAGTTCTTGGTTATTAAAGCCAGCAAAAAGGGTCAGTTGATGGCTACAGGGATGACAGACTGTTAGGAAAATGATTTAAGATGTTACAGAAAGAGGTTTTTATTTCTTTCTAGACAGACCAGAGGTGAAAGTGGGGAGACCCTACTACTGCACTTTATAGACTTTACACAAGTCTCCTAACATTTCTGAGCTTGTGTTCTCAAATAGAAACTCTTCCAAAATTGTGTGAGAATGAAAAGTAATGTATATAAAATGTATACTCAATATAAAATACTCATAAAGTACAAGCATTCAATAGATACTTATTGAACTAACAAGTGATAATAGCACTAATTCACCATGTATTGGTGAATGTACCAGACACTTTAAAAGATGAAAAGGCGCAGTCCCTGCTCCTATGGCACATGGAGTACCATAGGAGACAGACATGCACACACACCCACAAAAATGATAAGGGAGATCTGTATAATACAAAGCAATGGAAAAGAAACACCCCAGTCAGCCTGGGGAAATCAGGAAGAATTCATACAGTTGATGATGCTTGATCTGAGAATGAAAGTTGAGTAGTAGTTTGTCAGATAATAAAGGGGAAAGGAGAGTAGAGAGGGACCCTTGCAGGAAATTTCATGCAGAGGGATAAAGATTTTTTTATTATTGCTGAACCTTAAAGTGTATATTTGTAAAACAACTTTTGCAGGAGATAAAGTGAAACAAGTAGGCAGGAGTTAAATCTTGAGTTACCTTTAGGCTATGCCAAGGATTTTTTATTTTATTCTATATCCAGGATAGTCATTGCAGGATTTTGAACTGATATAAATATAATGTCAGAGTTTTTGTTTGTTTTGGAGTGATTATTCTGGTAGCCATAAATGAAATGTGTGTGTGTGTGCGCTTAGTCACTCAGTCATGTTTGACTCTTTGCAACCCCAAGGACTGTAGTCCCCTAGGCTCCTCTGTCCATGGAATTGTCCAGGCAAGAATGGTGAAGTGAGTTGCCATAATGGATTGGGGATACTGGGACTGGAGACTAAAGAAGATTTTGCATGCATACTCAGTCGTGTCTGACTCTTTGCCACCCCATGGACTGTAGTCCACCAGGCTCCTCTGTCCATGGGATTTTCCAAGTAAGAATACTGGAGTGAGTTGCCATTTCCTCTTCCAGGGGATATTCCTGGCCCAGGGATTGAACCCATGTCTCCTGCATTTGCAGGCATATTCTTTACCACTGAGCCACCTGGGGAAGCCCCGTAATGTAACATGGGGCTTTTGTATTACATGGGGTTATTATATTACATTTAGAACATTTAGAAGGCTGTTAGAGTATTTGAGAAGATTGAGAACCAGCACAGTGACAAATATAGACTGAAGGATATAACTGTAGTGAAATTATCAGCACTTATTCATTGACATGATAAAGGGAAGATGGAAGAGGAATGAGTCAAGAATGATCCTCCTTATCCCTCCCCGCTGGCAGCTTGGGGGGAAGATGGTGTCATTCTACTGAGATAGTGAATCCTGGCATAAACACCTTATAAGTCAGACTGATTTACACCTGTCATTCACATGGGAGAAGGTTTAGGTGTTTGGGGCTGAAAGAACACAGAAAGCAGATACCTCCCTTTGAGACCAAAATGTTGGTTGCTGGCCTCACCATCAAAAGGGTATTCTTGAAGATCAAGGGCTTGGGAAAACACCTGGGAGGATAACCTCTGGTTTTGCTACTGGTTTTGGAAATCCCATGGTCAGAGGAGCCTGGCAGGCCATGGGGTCGCCAAGAGTCAGATATGACTTAACAACTAAACACTACCACCAACAATAATTGGCAGCCTAGGTGAGGATTCAGGTGAATTAAAAAAAAAAAAAACTCACATGCAAATCAAGATAGATTTTTCTCTTTGTGTTCTGGTGTGTTTGTGACTCCAGTTACAGTTTGCAGGTAACTACAGTGTGAATTGAACAATCTTTCTGCATTTGTGCAAGGTGGTAGCCAGGCTCCAGGGAGGGTGAGATCAAGTCTCCCTTGCCAAAAGGCCCCCTAGGGCTCGGTGAAAAACTTGCTCTTTTGAAACAGTCACAGTTGGTAATTAACAACATATCAAGCATACCATGGTGTCAAATAAAGGAGATTTGTAGGCACTGGTGCTGTCGGTAGCTGATCTCAATCATTCAAGAAAGCTATTAAATCTGTGAACATTAGCATTCTGCCAGGTAATGAGATCTGGTTCTTAGCGTCTCCCAGACAAGCTGATTCTTTACTGATTTGGAACATCTCCCTCTCCTGGCTTCTCCCCCTCTCCTTCATTCCTTCCATACTGTCCTTGAAATCAATGAATGGCAATTTAGTATATCACCAGTGAGTATCTGAGTAAAAGAGGTTTGGTTTCTGCTGCGCCTTCTGTTACAACAGAAATGTGTACTGCATAAATTTAATAGGCTGCATTAATGTGTAAGCCTTTTCTGCAAAGAGATGGATATGTTTCTGAATAATCTGCAGAGGGGCAGGGTTTTTGGTGTAAAGCAGTGCTTCTAATTAGCTGTTGCTCTAATACAATCAGAATGAGGCAGAAGCTATTCCTTTAGAATATTGGTGGATGACAACACTGGCTTGAACAAAGTGACCAGTCTCAAATGGCCACTCACTCTCTGGGCTGCAGGTTGCTAGGGCTCTCAGGCTGTCGCTGTTTTCCCCTCCGAAAAGGGGCGGGGTGAGGTGGGGTGGGGATTGGTGAATTAGAAAAAAAAAACAAAAACATATATGTTGTCTGCCTCTCTATAGAGGTAATAACCCATGGCGGGGGGTGGGGGGGGGGAATGCTGTTGAGCGGGAGGAAGGCAAAAAGATAGGTGGGTTTTTTTTTTTTTTTTTTTTTCCTTCTTCCAATACTGCGTCGCATTAACCCTGCTGCTATTGGGACGTTCTCTGCTTAGCCTATTGGCTGAGCCCAGGAGTCGCTGTCTGCCAATCGGGTGGAGGAAGGCAGACAAATCTACCCCGCCACCAGCAAAAAAACGGCGCGTAACCCTTGCGGCGCCGGCCCAGCCGCGCCAGAGCTGGCGTGGGGAAAGGGAGATAGGTGTCTCCAGCTGCTGTGGCTGTTTGGGGCGGGTCAGCTTCTGGGGCTTCTCAGGACCAGATAGAGAACTAGCGGGCAGCAGCAATGCTTGGCAAGGTGAGAGGCTGGGTAGACATCTGCCGGGGGGCTACTCTTTTGTTCCTTTTTTGCCACCTGGGTTACGTTGGTGGGCAGATCCGATACCCGGTCCCAGAGGAGTCACAGGAAGGGACTTTTGTGGGGAATGTCGCCCAAGATTTCCTGCTGGATACCGAGAGCTTGGCAGCTCGCAGGCTGCAGGTCGCTGGAGAGGTGAACCAAAGACACTTCCGCGTGGATTTGGACAGCGGTGCCCTGCTCATCAGGAATCCAATCGATCGAGAGGCGCTGTGTGGGCTCAGTGCCAGCTGTATTGTGCCCCTGGAGTTTGTAACAGAAGGGCCTTTGGAAATGTACCGAGCAGAGGTAGAAATTGTGGATGTGAATGATCACGCCCCCCGATTCCCTCGGCAGCAGCTGGACTTGGAAATTGGGGAGGCAGCTCCTCCAGGACAGCGTTTCCCCTTGGAAAAGGCTCAGGATGCAGATGTGGGGAGCAACTCCATCAGCAGCTATAGACTAAGCTCCAATGAACACTTTGCCCTGGATGTCAAGAAGCGCAGCGACGGCAGCCTGGTCCCAGAGCTGCTCCTGGAGAAACCTTTGGATCGGGAAAAGCAGTCAGACTACCGCCTAGTGCTGACTGCTGTGGATGGCGGGAACCCCCCGAGATCTGGCACGGCAGAGCTGCGGGTGTCAGTGCTGGACGTGAATGACAACGCCCCAGCCTTCCAGCAATCCAGCTATAGGATTAGCGTCTTGGAGAGCGCGCCAGCCGGCATGCTGCTCATCCAGCTCAATGCCTCTGACCCAGACCTGGGTCCCAGTGGTAACGTCACCTTTTCTTTCAGTGGTCACACCCCTGATCGTGTGAGAAGCCTCTTCAGCCTGCACCCCACTAATGGAAAGCTTACCCTTCAAGGACCCCTAGACTTTGAGAGCGAGAATTACTACGAATTTGACGTGCGGGCTCGAGATGGGGGCTCTCCAGCCATGGAGCAACATTGCAGCCTTCGGGTGGATCTCCTGGATGTGAATGACAATGCCCCCCACATCACAGTGACCTCAGAGCTGGGGACTCTCCCTGAGAGTGCGGAGCCTGGCACTGTGGTGGCACTCATCAGTGTGCAGGACCCTGACTCAGGTTCAAATGGGGACGTGAGCCTCCGTATTCCCGACCATTTGCCCTTCGCCCTCAAGTCCGCCTTCAGGAACCAGTTCTCCCTGGTGACTGCTGGGCCCTTGGACCGAGAGGCCAAATCCAGCTATGATATCATGGTCACTGCTTCTGACGCCGGGAGCCCTCCTCTGAGTACCCACAGGACCATTTTCCTTAACATTTCGGATGTGAATGATAATCCACCCTCTTTCTTCCAGAGGTCACATGAGGTGTTTGTTCCAGAGAACAATCGCCCAGGGGACCTGCTCTGCTCCCTTGCAGCCTCTGATCCCGACTCTGGCTTGAATGCACTTATCTCCTACTCTCTCCTCGAACCCAGAAATCGAGATGTGTCAGCATCCTCCTTCATTTCTCTGAACCCCCAGACAGGAGCTGTTCATGCTACTCGATCCTTTGACTATGAGCAAACACAGACACTGCAGTTTGAGGTGCAAGCCCGGGATCGGGGCAACCCGCCCCTTAGTAGCACTGTGACAGTTCGTCTGTTTGTGCTGGACCTCAATGACAATGCCCCAGCTGTACTCCGCCCTAGGGCTCGGCCTGGTTCCTTATGTCCCCAAGCACTGCCTCCATCAGTTGGTGCTGGCCACCTAGTCACAAAGGTGACCGCTGTGGACTTGGATTCAGGTTACAATGCTTGGGTTTCGTATCAGCTCCTGGAGGCCCCAGATCCTAGCCTGTTTGCAGTCTCCCGCTATGCCGGGGAGGTGCGGACAGCTGTTCCCATCCCAGCTGATCTCCCACCGCAGAAGCTGGTCATTGTGGTAAAGGACAGTGGTAGCCCACCACTCTCTACCTCCGTCACTCTCCTGGTGTCCTTGGAAGAAGACACTCATCCAGTTGTCCCTGATCTTCGAGAGTCTTCAGCTCCAAGGGAAGGAGAATCCCGCTTGACCCTCTACTTGGCTGTATCTCTAGTGGCAATTTGCTTTGTTTCCTTTGGCTCATTCGTGGCCCTCATCTCAAAGTGCCTGCGTGGGGCTGCCTGTGGAATGACCTGCTTTCCTGCTGGCACCTGTGCCTGTCTCACCCGGTCTCGAAGGAGGGAGGGGCTTCCTCCTTCCAATGGGATCCTCCGAATCCAGCTAGGGTCAGATGATCCTATCAAGTTTGTTGATGTGGGCGGCCACTCTCATGGCTGTACACCCTTGGCTTCTGCACCCACTCGGAGTGATAGCTTCATGATGGTGAAGTCACCCAGTGCACCTATGGCAGGGGAACCCGTTCGCCCAAGCTGCCCACCCTCTGATCTTCTCTATGGGCTAGAGGTGAGACCTTTGCAGGCTCAGCCAATGCTTGAGGGTTATTCTGGTGCAGGCATGTGGCTGGGCCATGTCCCAGAGAATATATTGGTCCCTCTGTAAGAGCCTGTAGTGATGTTGCCACTTCTGTGAGTGGTAACTGTGTGGTAGATGATGTGCTTTAGAAGCGTTTTGTTAACTAACCAGGGAGTTTCCACGGATTACTACTTGGGGTGGATTATGCCCTTATCTGAGAGTAAGAAATGAAAGTGAGTGATCTAGAGATGGGGTGTTGTGGAAATATGCTGCTGGAATGTGGAGCACATGGAAGGCTCTCGTGCATGAGGTACACCTAAACCCAGGTAGTGACTTTCTCTCCTCTTCCTGAATGAGGGGCCAGGGTCTTGGAATACCTTAATTCTAGGTTACCATTCCCCAGTGGACTGAGGGGAAACTTGTATATTTGCTCCACAGTGTCACCTACTCCTTCACCCACTGTGAAAGGGACTCTCTGCTTGAAATGTTGTTGTTTGGTGTTCAGTCGCTAAGTTCATCTGACTCTTTGCAACCCAGACTGTAGCCCACCAGGCTCCTCTGTCCATGGGATTTCCCAGGCAAGAATACTGGAGTGGGTTGCCTTCTCCAGGGGATCTTTCCAACCCAGGAATCGAACCCATGTCTCCTGCATTGGCAGGTGGATTCTTTACCCCTGAGCTAGCAGGGAAGCCCCTCTTGAAACATAAGAGGAAAGAGCCAAGGGATTAGAGAGGCAACAAGGTGGAAGCAGGGGTATTTTTGTCCCAGGTCTTCAGGTCTCCCAATCAAGTCCCCATTGGGCTCAGAGCTAGATATAGTCGACTGGGGCAGAGGAACATTACCTCTTTGGTGAGGGGGAAGGCAGTAAGTGAAATCACTAAGTATCAAGACCTGTCTTGCTGCTGAGGAATTCATAGAGGCGGCCAATCTGGGAGTCTTTAAGTAGAGTTCTTCTGAATTGATGAAACCATAAAGCTTAGAGGCCATGCCTAGATTCTAGTCACCTTCCTTGGGTAACCTGAATCAGTCCTAGAAGTGTTCTCATCCCTCACCACAAGCTGTGATGCCCATTCCATAGCTCATGTGGATTCTCAGAAAAAGTGAATCCTTACAGCCATCGATGACATTGAGATTCCTCAAAGTACCGCTGGAGAGTCCAAGCAAGACAATGAAGGGTCCTAACAAATCTTTTCTTTCATTCTGGCAGTGTTTGGCAGGATGGAGTAGGGAGGGGGTAACACGTGGGTTCTGCTTCCTGGAGAAGGACAAAATTTTGATGGTTCAAGTGAAATAGTGGGAGTTTCTGAAGTTACACAGGAAGTTGTTGGGACAGAACCCTGAGAAGTTTTGTACAACTTTGACTTCCCTGTTGAGCGCCATCTGAGCTGTCAAACTTTGCTGCCAAGGGAACTGAATCAACCTGCAGCACAAAATGAGTGGGGAGGTAGGAGGCTTCTGTGACACGGATTTGCAGCGCCGGTTCCTAAGGTTTCCAGGACTGAGGAGACTTTATAATTGGTTGAGAGCAGACAGACTTTTGGGCCAATCAGACTTAGAGCCGAGGTGGGGGATCTGATCTTCTTGCCCGCCTCTCCTCCCCCAGCTCCCCAGCTCCTCTCAGATTCAATTCCCCTCCCCCCCAACCCACCCCCGCCATTTGGTGACTAAGAAGAACTGCTGCAGGCAGACAAGCCTCGGAGCAGTTTTTAAGAGGCTGGAAGGAGACATAAGAGATTTCAGCGGCTACATTCCAAGCCCTGGGTCTACCTTGGCGACAGGACAGCACAGTCAGTGTCCAGGAAGGGACTTCTGGGTCATGGGGCACAAGACACCCCCACAGCTCGCTGGGAAATGGCAAGTGCTGTGCATGTTGTCCTTGTGCTGCTGGGGCTGGGTGTCTGGGCAGCTTCGTTACTCTGTGGTGGAGGAGTCCGAGCCGGGGACGCTGGTGGGGAACGTTGCTCAGGATCTAGGCTTAAAGGTGACAGATCTGTTGAGCCGCCGGCTGCGGTTGGGCACTGAGGAGAATGGGCAGTATTTTTCCCTGAGCTTGATGAGTGGTGCTCTGGCAGTGAATCAGAAAATTGACCGAGAGAGCCTGTGTGCAGCCAGCACCAGCTGCCTGCTGCCAGTACAGGTGGTGACCGAACACCCCCTGGAACTAATTCGTGTAGAGGTAGAAATCCTGGATCTCAATGACAACTCTCCGAGCTTTGCCACCCCTGAGCGAGAGATACGCATCTCAGAGTCAGCTGCGCTGGGGGCACAGTTCCCACTGGATAGTGCCCAGGATCCCGATGTGGGCACCAATACTGTGAGCTTCTATACTCTAAGCCCTAGCAGCCACTTTTCTCTGAATGTGAAGACCCTAAAAGATGGGAAGCTGTTCCCAGAACTGGTGCTGGAGCAGCAGCTAGACCGTGAAACCCAGGCAAGACATCAGCTGGTGCTCACTGCTGTGGATGGGGGCATCCCAGCCCGCTCAGGGACCACCCTTATCTCAGTCACTGTGCTGGATATCAACGATAATGCTCCAGCCTTCCAGTCCTCAGTTCTACGTGTGGGACTCCCAGAGAATGCACCCGTGGGTACATTGCTGCTCCGCCTCAATGCCACTGACCCAGACGAGGGCACTAATGGCCAACTAGACTATTCTTTTGGAGACCATACATCTGAGGCAGTGCGGAACCTCTTTGGCCTAGACCCTAGCAGTGGAGCAATCCATGTGTTGGGTCCCATTGACTTCGAGGAGTCAAGTTTTTATGAAATTCATGCAAGAGCCCGTGACCAGGGACAGCCAGCCATGGAAGGCCACTGTGTGATTCAAGTGGACGTGGGGGATGCCAATGACAATGCCCCAGAGGTACTACTGGCCTCTTTGGTCAACCCTGTCCTGGAGAGCACACCAGTGGGCACAGTAGTGGGATTGTTTAATGTGCGGGACCGAGACTCAGGGAGAAATGGTGAAGTGAGCCTCGATCTCTCTCCAGACCTGCCATTTCAGATTAAGCCTTCTGAGAACCACTACTCACTCCTAACCAGCCAGCCTTTGGACCGTGAGGCCACATCCCACTATATCATTGAGCTGCTGGCCCATGATGAGGGCTCGCCTCCCTTGCACGCACATCTCACCATCAGGCTCAACATTTCAGATGTAAATGACAACGCACCCTACTTCACTCAGCAGCTCTACACGGCTTACATCCCAGAAAACCGGCCTCCAGGCTCCCTTCTCTGCACCGTGGCTGCCTCCGATCCAGACACTGGGGATAACGCCCGTCTTACCTACTCTATTGTAGCGAACCAGATTCAGGGCTCCCCAGCCGCCTCCTTTGTGTATGTCAACCCCGAGGATGGGCGGATCTTTGCCCAGCGTACTTTCGACTACGAACTGCTGCAGATGCTGCAGATTGTGGTGGGCGTTCGAGACTCTGGCTCTCCCCCGTTGCACGCCAACACCTCTCTCCACGTGTTTGTCCTGGACCAGAATGATAATGCCCCAACTGTGCTGCACCCTAGACCGGGTCGGGAATTCTCACTCCCCCAGCGTCTCCCTCGCTCTGCCCCTCCTGGCTCCTTGGTCACCAAGGTGACAGCCGTAGATGCTGATGCAGGCCACAATGCCTGGCTCTCCTATTCGCTGTTGCCACAGTCCACAGCCCCAGGGCTGTTCCTGGTGTCTGCACACACTGGTGAGGTGCGAACAGCCCGGGCCTTACTGGAGGATGACGCTGACACCCAGCAGGTGGTGGTCCTGGTGAGGGACAATGGTGACCCTTCACTCTCCTCCACAGCCACAGTGCTGCTGGTTCTGGAAGATGAGGACCCTGAGGAAATGCCCAAATCCAGGGACTTCCTCACACACCCTCCTGAGCGCTCAGACCTTACCCTTTACCTCATTGTGGCTCTTGCGGCCACCAGCCTCTTATCCTTAGTCACCTTCACCTTTCTGTCAGCTAAGTGCCTTCGGGGGGAGGGGGATGGGGGTGGGGGTCAGTGCTGCGGGCGCCAGGACTCGCCCTCCCGGGAGTTCTATAAGCAGTCCAGCCCCAACCTACAGGTGAGCTCAGACGGCACACTCAAGTACATGGAGGTGACGCTGCGGCCCACAGACTCGCACAGCCATTGCTACAGGACGTGCTTTTCACCAGCCTCCGACGGCAGTGACTTCACTTTTCTAAGGCCCCTCAGCGTTCAGCAGCCCTCAGCTTTAGCGCCGGAGCCCAACGCCTTCCGGTCCCGCTCTAACACGCTGCGGGAGCGGAGCCAGGTGAGGGGCTCCCGTGCTACCCCTGGGGGCGGAAATGGAGACGCCGCCCACCCACATCAGGGACTTTGAACTTGGCATCCGCTCCCTCCGGTGGGGCTTGACTCGAAAGTTGGGACTGTCTGGATAGATTGTGCAGAAGCAGAGGTGTGGCCAAGGCAGGGATGGGGCGCTGTGCCTGGGGAGGTGATGGCGAGTGTGGGTGACGGGGGAGAGAGGATAGGGCAGACAGAAAAGCATGGGGTCTGGCGATCACTCTGGCGTTTTCCACCAGATCCGGGTCCAGGTAAAGGCAGTCACAGATCTCCTTCTGCAGCCAGCCTCCTAGGCTCTGATGCAGGCACGCTCTGCTGGTCTTGAGGTTTTTTCTTAGGTTTCTTCCCACTCTCTTGACCGGTGACTTCACTGTGATTCACAACCCTCTTTATTCCCACATCAAACCAACGCGTCTGTGGTTGGCGCATGTGCCACGCACAGCGCACGGGCTCGCCACACCTCACCTGCGCATGCCCCTCGCACCTGGCCATCCTCGTCCTCATACACCGCCTTTAACTGCCAGCCGCTTGCAGCGGGCTGTCCCAGCAACTCACAACTTCCCTCCACCTTGCTGCCAGCCTCAGAGGTTTTAGCCTGAGGGAGATACAGGGTCTTGGCCGGCCCGCTTATCCCCGCCCCGGCCTGGACCGGTGGCCTCCTGGCGGGCCTCTTGGCCGCCCCAGTCACTAGTGCTGCAGCCACTGCGGGTGCTCTAGGTGTGGGGCTCGCGGGACTCTGTGACCCATGGGCTGGTGGGCTGGTCTGGGCCCAGACCCTGAGCAGAGGTTGGTGGGGGCCTTCAGCCCAGAAGCCTCACTCAGGAAGGCCAAACTGCCCTGTGGCTTAAGGGGTGGTGGGGCTGGCCTGGGACAAGTGAACAGGCCTCTGTAGGACAGGCCGCCTTGGCCCTCTGTGGCGCCACTGACCTGTCCTATGGCTGGAAGTGGGAACCTGGAGCACCTGGGTTCTGGCCACTAGGACACAGGCTTTTGGCTCCACCGTGCCCACGGTGGGCCCAGCGGTCTACCGTCAGGGCTTTGTGTGTTCAGTTGCTTCAGCTGTGTCCGATTCTTTGCCACCCTGTGGACTGTGGCCCACCAGGCTCCTCTGACTATGTGACTTTTCCAGGCGAGAATACTGGAGTGGGTTGCCATTTCCTTCTCCACATCAGGGACTTTGGAGGTGACCAAAGCTTCCCTTATAGTTCAGTTGGTAAAGAATCTGCCTGCAATGCAGGAGACCCAGGTTCAATTCCTGTGTCGGGAAGATCCCCTGGAGAAGGAAATGGCAATCCACTCCAGTATTCTTGCCTGGAAAATCCCAGACAGAGGAGCCTGGCGGGCTCCAGTCCATGGGGTCGCAAGAGTTAGACACGACTTAGCGACTAAACCACCATAAACCGCAACCAAAGTATCTAAGACTCTGGCAAGCCCTTCTTTCCCCTGCTGTTGGAAAACCATGACCTCTGCCAGAAACCAGCAGGGTGCTTTCATATTTGGGGAAACGTTTGTTGTAAAATAACGTTAAGTTTCTATAACTCCAGGAGCTTTTAGTCAAAATATGTCTGTACTCCACCCTGCCCCTACCGAATCATTTATATTTTGGAGCAACACCACCATGGGATTCTGATAGCTGATTGAGAGAACCTTACTACGGATTTCCTCTAAAACCCAAAGCGTCTCCTTTGCTCTTCCCCACACTTATGTTGGGTAGGTACTAGCATTCCTCACTCTCCCTTATAACTGAGTTTCACAGAGGTCAAGTGACTTGCTCAAGTTCACATGGTAAGTGATAGACAAAGATCTAATCTAGATTTGTTTAACTCCAGAATCTGTGCTTTCAGTCACTTGGTGCTTCTAAAGGTGGAGAAGAGGAGGGACGATTTACATCTGCTGGGATGAGGCAAAGGTGGACATTCTTTCCCCTTTTAGGGCGTTGCTCATGGAGAAAAGCCTACTGGGGCTCCTTATCCCTGAGCAGCCCTAACTGAACAAACCTGCACCTGCTGTCCTTATGTAGGCTGTGAGTTCTCCGCTATCCTGTCCTCCAGTCTGTCGTGGTTCCTGCATCTCGGTGTAGATTCTGCTGTGTCGAAGAATGCTGTGACTGAGAGCGGGGCATCCCTGTGCCCTTCCCATGGCACCTGCGGAATGGTGCTGGTGACTCTGTGGTACCTGGGATGCTAAGTTTCTGGGTTTCCTCACGTCACTGCCACCTGTGAGACCTAAGAGTGAGTCATTTGGCAGCCCTGGGTCTTCCTTCTCCCCAGTGTAATTGGAGATGCTCACACCTCTCTCTCCTCTCCTGGGAGTGAGTGTGAGAATTAACTACCAGAGCACTCCAGAATGGCAAGGAAACAGCTCTAGGAGTGCTCCATGAGAGTGTGTGATGGGATAACACACCCTCTGGCAAGGCTGGGAGGAACGTGGAAGTGAAGTGGCTGGCTCGAGTCCCACACCTTCATCCAGATGGGGGATGGCTACAGATCTGTGCCTTGGGAGCCCTGGAGATTGACTTGGCTCTGCTTGGAGGCTGTGGGAGCTGGATCTCTGCTGGGCTCCGTCCCAGCAGTTCTCTCTGTCCCAGACAGAGCAGCCTTGTTCTCTCCTCCTTAGTCACAGCCATTGTCTGGCACAGAATTCTGGGGGTGAGAGGTGTCCTGGGGCTTGGATGCTCTGCAAAGGCTCAGTCTGGCGTGACTCCTAAGTTAATAATGTATTTAGCTGTGGGAAGGGATCCTTGAGAGAGAGGGTCTGAAGGAGGTGTCCTTCTGAATGTGTAAAGGCCCAGCCTGGCATGAAAAGGGTTACCAGGAACAGCAGCCATCTTGCCGCAGAGGGCGCTTTGTTCCCAGCTGAGGAGCTGAATGAAATTCTTTCTAGGGCTGGTGGAATTCTCATCCAAAAGCCTCCCCTGCCACTTTGAGGGCCCTTCTCTGTGCACACATACCCCGGTTCCCCTTGAAGCTCAGCTCAGGAGTTCTGAGTTGAGGGGCAGGGAAGAAGGGGCAATTTGCTTAGGAAAGGAACCTGGATTTGTTCACTGTGATTGGATAAATGTCATTTTACTTCTTTGTCTCTGGGATCTCAGACCTCTGAGACCTGAGGGTATAATTTATCTTTGAAAACGAGCCCACCCCACCATCATCTTGGCCCTTTTGGGTACTCAGCCTCTTTCCCTCTGTTTTCTCCACAGCAAGCCCCACCCAACACGGATTGGCGATTCTCTCAGGCCCAGAGACCCGGCACCAGCGGGTAGGTGACTGCCTCTCCAGCCCACCCTCTCCTCTGCGGCATTTTTCTCAGTGATGACGTGGGAGGAGATGCGGGGGGAGAAGGGGAGGGCTCAGCTTTCACTACAAATGGCTTCCTCCCTCAGTTCCAGATTTCAGGGAGGTTTTGGGGTATTGGGGGCTGGTGCACAAACCCCAGAAGGAAGAGGCTCCTACTGTGGCTGTTTTGGAAGCACACATTCATCCCATTCCTTTAGCCCCACCACACAAACCTTTTCTTGTATCTTGGGCGCTTTGTGGGAGCGAAGCATGGTCATAAGGTTGGTCTCTGGGTGGAGAGGAGGCTTTTTATACCTATCTGTCTGGCTCCGTCCCCCTGCCCCAGATTTGGCTGCCCTCCATCCTGACTGGGGTTCAGGCAGAGGAATCTGGGACAGGAGGAGGAGAGGAGGAAGTGTCAGTAGTCAGAGGCTCCTCCAGAGCCTGCAAGAAGGAGCTGAGGCTGAGGCGAGGGAGGCCAGGCAGCTGGAGCTGGGGCTGAGGAGGGAGAGCCGCCTTGGAGGGGCAGGTCGCCCAGGTCCCCTGGTCCTGCCTTCTCTGCTTGCAGACCTTTGGTCTCTGACGCTCTTAACCGTCCTCAGTTCAGAGCCTGTCTTAGTCTGCCTCTCCCTCTCTCCTCGTCTCTGTCTCAGTTTCTGTCTGTGTTGCTGTATCTCAGTCCCTACCATTTGCGTCCGCCTGCACTGACCTGTGCCTTTCGCTGTGCCTGCTATGGCTAGGTGCTCAATAAATGTGGAATCAGTGAATAAATGTGACTCCTCCTCAGTCTCAGTCTCTGCTTTTCCTGTTCTGTCTCTGCCCTCCTCTCACTGTCCCTGACTTCTCTCCTGTCTCTCCTTTCATCGCTTCCTAGTGGTCTTCTGTCTCCAGTCTCTATTTCTCACTGTTTTTGCTTTCCTCTCTGTCCTCAGCCTGTGTTTCTTTGTTTCTATGTATCTCTCTCTTTTCTGTCTCTTTCTGCCTCATTCTCTGTTTCTCTTTCTTTATCTCTAAGTCTTTTATCCTTACTTTTACTCTGCGTCCCTCTCCCTGTCTGTCATTTCTTAAAACTTGTGGGCAAGCCAGCACACACAGGCGCCTGTACCCCCAGGCGCTCTCCCTCCGCTGCCCCTCACACACACCGCCTTTGATTCCTGCTTTCTGCAGCACACCCTCCCATCCAGGCTGCCCCAGCTGCCCAGATTGATCTGGTATGAATTCCTGCTAAGACAGGAACACCCTGGGGCAGGGGTGGAGTGGGGGAGGACTTCAGCAAAAGACCTGCAGTTGGTCTGAGCGGAGCAGGGTGGGCTCTGGGCCAGGCCTCCCTGTTAGAAGTCGGGAGCCTGGTGGAGTCCAAGAGGCCCAGAAGACAGAGGGAGGGCAGAGCTTGGGCTGCCTTGCGCAGCTCCTTGCTGGCTGGACACTTGCTGCCCACATGCTACAGATGCTGAGTCCTCACTGCCACCAGAGCCCAGGACACCTTGGTGCAAGGTGGAGACTCCAGGTCCTGGGCTTGTGAATCCTGCCTCTGGTAATGTGGTCTCAGGCACTTCCTGGCTGAGGCCCCTAGAAAGCAGCAAACCTGATGATTTGGACTGCCCTTGCCCCGCTCTTGACCCCAGCTGTCTCCTTTCTCCCTGCTGGTCTCGCCAGCCTTCCTGCAGGTTGTCCATTAGGTCATTCATTTATTCATTCGTGTGTTTATTTATTCAACAAATATTTATTGAGCATCTACTATGAGCCAGGCCCTGTGCTAAACACTAGCACATAAGAGTGAACAAGCAGATACAATCCCTGTACTCACAGGCTTCCATGCCAGCAGGGAAGACAGAAAATTGACAACAAATTACACTAAACAAATTACACTAAAAACATTTCTAGTTACAAATCACAGGAAGTTCTAAGACAGTCATGTGAGTATAATGAGGGAGGGGGATAAAGAAGGGAAGTGACGTTTGAGCCGAGATGATGAGAAATACAGGGCAGTTTGTGTTTCCTTGACCTTCCACCAGCCCAGGCCGTATACTGGCCCTGAAGCAGAGCTCACTGCTGCCTCGGGCACCTCAGCAGTGGCCTAGGATGTGCCCTCTCGATTGGATGCCTATCCCACCCTCAAGTCCCTTTTCATTGTATGAGAGAGACATGGTAATCTAAGTAGACGTGGGAGCTCTTGAGATGGAGGAGAAGGCTCAGGAACTCTCCCTTCCTTGGGTAGCTTGAAGGCGAAGGAATCAACACTTATGATTGAGCTGCAACAGGGGCCGAGACAAAATCAGTGTTAGGGGCCTGGTTCAGCAACTGTGATTTCCCTCTTTCATTCATTCAGTAAATAGTAACAGGTGGTGTTTTAGGTATAGGAGATATGAGATAGACATAATCTCTGCCCTCAGGGAGTTTATAGTGTGTTGAGGGAGACAAATATTAATCAAATAATTACTAAAAAAAAAAAAAAAAAAGTGAGATTCCAGCTATCCTAAGTGCTATGAAGAATATACAGTAGGTCTTGAGAGTATACAATAGGGATGTGACCTAGTCAGGGGGCAGGAGGACATCAGGAAGAAATGAGGTTGAGAATCAACCAGCCGAAAGAAAGGGGAAGAACATTGCAGGTGGAGGAAAGAGCATTTGCAAAGGCCCTGTGGTGAGCCCTCTCAGAATCAACAGAGTGGTGGGAGCTTTTCCCTGATGCCATTCTGATGAGCCGATGGGAGTGAGCAGATGAAGAAGGGTGGTTTCTCTCATTCCACTGAACCCTGGTTCTGGCCCATCTCGGCTGCTGGCACCCCAGGTTCAGAGCAGGGCTAGTGTTGAGTTCTGCAATAAACCTCGTTCAGGTTCAAGCCAGTGCTATGTCACGCTGCCTGGACAAAAGGGAGTTTTCCGAAGTCCTTGCCTTCCAGGTGCTCCTCTTCTCCACCACCATCTATGCTCAGGTTGACTCCTTGGCTTCTGATCCCAACAGCTGTTGTCTCAAGCCTGAGCCCAGCAAGCCAGTTCTCCTTTCCCAGGCCATGCTCCAGGCCCCTCCCTGCCGCCGTTCCCAGCCTCTGCCCAGAATAGAATCTCCGCGTGGCTTCCCCCGGTCCCCACACTGCTCTCCTTTGATGGCACCACACTGCCTTTCCCCTTCTGATCTGCCTTCCCCCCCGGGGACACTGTCTTTCCCTCTGTTTGGGCAGCCATTCAACAAACAAACCAATAGCAACTCACTTTTTTCTGCTCATAATCCTTGCTGATTATAGAAACATGAGAAATGGAAAAAACAGTTTTTAAAATCACTCATAATTTTACAACCCAGGGAAACCACCACTAACTTTTTTAATACAGAAAATTTCAAACCTATGCAAGAGGAGAGACATTGGTGTAGTGAGCCTCTCTGGCCTCACTCTCCATCTTAAACTAACCCCCTGACTTGTCTCACAACTCCCTCCTCCCACCGAGTTATTTTAAAACAAATCACAGCCATCATATTTCATCAGTCTTCATTATCTTTAACAGGTGATTCATTTTTTTAAACTCATAAACACTAAAAATAATTTAATAATAATAATAATTAATATCATCAAATATTTAGTCTGTATTCAGATTTCCCCAGTTATATATTGCTCTCTGTTAACCTGTTTGTGTGCTTATCCGAATTAAGGTCCACATTTTGTATTTGGTTGACAGTCTCATGTCTTAAGCTCTCTTAATATTTTTAAATGCATTTCAAACTTTTTTCTTGGTACATTTAGCATGCACAAGCAGCTGCTCTTGCTTTTTCTGCTCTTGCTTCTTTTGTTTCTGCCACTGCTGCTTTTTAAAATCTAATTATTTAGACGAATTGATCATAGACTTGTTCACAGGATATCAGCAAATTTTAATCCCAGTCAGGTAGTATATTTCTCACTGGTTTTGTTTGTTTTTGGTAGTAATTGAGGTCATACTGTCCATCAGTATTGTAGCCTTTTTTTTTTCTCTTTGTACCACATCATAAGAAAAGTTCTTCATAAGTCATTTAATTATTGCATAATAGCCTCTCTAATGGGTAAAAATTTTATCTGGTGCAGACAGGCTTTTACTACATTAAAAAGATACACATGCACTTAGATTGAACACAGTTAAACCCAGGCTAAGGTCAGGGGTGACTTCTCCATGTTTCTCCTTGTTTTGAGCAGGATGCAGGGAGCATTTAACCGCAGCCTGGCCTCTGGGGTTGTTCCTCACACACAGCCCCCCAGCACACCAGAATACAAACTCCTTAGGGCAAGATCATATCGTCTCTTAAATCCTAGGGCCTGTCACAGGCACTGACCCTTGGAAAATGGTCAGTTAGATGTAGTCCATCTCCTTCACTATTATTTTTCACTGTTCCCCAAATCCTGGAAGAGTTCCCATCCCTGCTGAAGCCCAGTATGTTGTTATGTATAAGATCATAGGCTTTGGAGTCACATTAGGCCAGTTTGTGTGATTTCACAATAGCTGCCTATTGCCAGCTGTGTGCTTTTGGGAAAGTCTCTCAACCTCTCTGAGCCCCGGTTTCATCTGCTGGGAAATAAGGATGATAACACTTGCCTGTGGGTGTTTCTTGGGCTGAAATAGACAATATGTATATAGTTTAGTCAGCCCAGTACCCAGAAATAAGAAGCTGTCAATAAACGGCTCAACAAGAACTCTCTCTCTACTCATCTCCTGCCCATGTGCTTGGCCTCCAGCCTTCAGTCACTTCCTAAGAACCCTCCTCGCAGCCCCGCCCAGTCCATCATGGTTCCAGGCCCACCTTTCCACTCACCTTCATTCCCTCAACACCATCACCCACCAGCACAGGGTATCCTCCTAACCTGGTGTCTGACCCTGTTGTCCGCTCCACAGCCCCCTGCTGCTTGCCCCATCTGCTCTCTCCGCTGTATCCGTATCCGCATTAGGCTCTTTGTCTCAGCCTGAGCCCTCCTGCCTCAGCCCTGCACCCCCAGGCGAGCCCAGAGAGAGCTCAGTCTGCCTGCAAGTGAGGACTCCTGGGTTGTCATGGAGACAGAGGTGGCTGAGCCTCCGTCACTGGGCTCCTGCCCTCCCAGAGGTGCCCCTCATCCCTCGGTCTTCTCTTGGGAGCAGCAATGATCTTCTTTTTAATGCCAGTAACTTAGTAGTTTATTAGTCACTCAACAATATTACAAATATTTAAAAATTACTTAACATAAAGAGTTGGCAGCAAACTATTCTATTACAGAGTTAAGTTACCAGTACAACAGACTGGAGATTTAGACACCTGGAAGATAACAATAAAAGAAACTAAAATATTTTAATAAAAAATTCAATTTGAAGGAGTTTACCTATCTTAACAGTGATCTTTAAATACTTAATTGACAACCCCTTTTATACACCTCAGAGACTTCCCAGAGCTCTTAGGGTAAGAACACACTCTCCAGTGTACACTTTGTAGCCCCACCACCACATCCCGTAGCAGCCACACTGGCTCTGAGCTCGCTGAGCTCCGCCCAGCCTCAGAGGCTGGGGCGTTTTACTCCTTTTGCTTGGAAAGTTCTCCCAACACTACCCTTCTCCTAGCTGACTTTATTGTATCGCTCAATTTTTTACTTTGAAATGGCTCAAACCTCTTAAAGTTGAAAGAATAGTATGATGAACATCCAGATACTCTTTAAAACTTAGATATATTAGTCGTTAAAATTTTGCACATTTATTTTCTCTTTTCTCTCTCACAACATGCACGCACTCACCCCCTGAACCATTTGAGAGTTGCAGACCTAAAAACATTTGAAATACTTCAGTATCTCTCCTGACAACAATAACATTCTCATACATAACCACAAAAGAATGCTCACATTTGATGACTTGAACATTAATGCAATAATACACAGTCCACTAGCATATTTTCATAAACGTTCCCCAAATGTCCTTTTAACCTGGTTTTTTTTTTTTAACGCCAGAATTCAATCAAGCAGCATAAATTGCATTGGCTTGCTACCTCTCTTTCATCTCCTTTAATCTAAAACAGCCTCCTTGCCTTTTGGAGGTTGTGTGTGTGTGTGTGTGTGTGTGATGACATAGACATGTTTTAAAGACTCCAGGCCAGTTGTCTTTCAAAACGTCCCAGAGCCTGTGTTCGGGGATCCTTTTCTCACAGTGAGGTCAGGTTACACAGTCTGTAGGAATACCGTGTGGGGGACGCTGCTCTTTGTGCTGGGAATCATTTCCTGTCAGTGTGATGTTCAGTTTGTTCACTGGGTTAAAGCAGTACCCCCAGATCTCTGTGTTACAAAACAGACTTTTACACTCTGTCCCTCCCCCACCCCAACTTGCATGCCTCCAGGGCCTGCCCTCCAGCCCCTCCCTTGGTGCAAAATGCTTCTTACCTCTTAGTGACCTAACTTTCTCTGTAGGGCTCTCAGGCAACAAGCATTCATTGAGGAATTTCAGTGTTCCAGACAGTGCAGAGGTCAACTAATAGACTGTTTGTCAGGCTGCTTCCGCTTCCCTTCGAAAATGGAAATCATTTGAGCCTTGGAAATTCTCTTAAAGCATAGGAGTAAAATTACTATGGGAAAAAGTCCAGGTTGGGGTACCATTCCTTAGAGTTCAGGTTAGCGTTTTTAACAATTAATGAATCACCTCGTGTTTTTCTCAATGTTTAGAGCATCTAAAGTTGTTAACTAGGTGCTTCAGTAGGAAACAGGCAGAGCCCTGTTCCCAAAGCTCAAGGAGCTGGGTCTGTGGGTGGAGCAGATTGGGGGGGGGAGGGGGCGTAGGGGATGGGACAGTGGCAGTCCCCCTGGGCCTAGAGCTGCCACAGAGCAGCCAGTCGGGGTGGGAACATGGCAAAGGCACCTAACCCAGCCTGGGTGGGCTCAGGGGTCCCTTCTGACAAACTTACTCACTTCACATTATCAAGGCAGAGGTAGGAAGCTTGCATTCTAGGAAGCAGTATCTGACCCAAAGGAGCTGGTAAGAGAGAGTGAGGAGTCATGAAGGGGACTCAGAAAGGGTTCACGATAGAATACTGGGAGTGTGGTTCTTGGGAAATAGGAAGGGCTGGTTCTCAGGTGCCTGTGGATTTTATCCTGAGGCCTGAGTGAGCCACCGAAGCATATCAGAGTTGAGTTTTAGCAGCCTCTCTCCTGGCCTCAGCATCTCGTGCGCCTCCCAGCCTCTGCCTCTAGGTTCTCAGGCCTTTCTCAAGCTCTGGCACGTTCTCTCCTGTTTCCCACCCTCCACTGTCCTCTGGAGAGGGTCTGCTCTCCCTTCCTGTGAGCCACCGCTTCCTCACGGGGTGGGGGGGGGGGCGGGCGGGCGGGCAAGCTGCAGTGCGTCCTGCCCCCTCCCTCCAAGGGCCATGGTGTCTGAAATGATAGGTAGAAAGCTGGCTTGGGGGACTGGCAGGTGGGGGTCTGGCTTCTGAAGGATTGTGTAAGCTCCCTCCTACCTTGCTGAAAGGGGCAGGTCTTGGGCGTGGGCTGGGGTTGGGCACTAGATCTGGGGGCCCTGAGTGAGGACAGGAGGGGTAGGGGTGGGGTGGCTTGGGAGAGCACGCTCACCAGCCCACTCTTTCCGCAGATCCCAAAATGGCGATGAGACCGGCACCTGGCCCAACAACCAGTTTGACACAGAGATGCTACAAGCCATGATCTTGGCCTCCGCCAGTGGTAAGTTGTGCCAACACGTGTGGAGTAGGAGACCTGGGGTCCTGGGGTGCATCCCACAGCACCGTGCCCCGAAACTGGCTTCCAAGCTATATGTCAGCTGGTCTGAGACAGCCCTTAATTCTAGGATATAAAGACAGGTTAGGGAGTAGCTGAGGGATGGGGGCTCTGGGATGCCCAAAGGGGAATAAATAAGGAAAGATCCTTGCAGGAGAAGTAGGGAGCAGTGGTTACAAGTGTTGCCCTAGAAGGGACACCTATAGGTCGGGTCCTAGCTCTGCCACTTACAATCTTTGTGCCTTTGATCAATTTGCTTAATCTCTCTAAACTTCAGTTTCCTCAATCAAGAAAATGGGAACAGAGACCTCAAGGGGTTTCTGTGAGGATTCAGTAAAATGATATGGTAAAGCACATAGTATTGGGGCCTGGGGCCTGATCTGTACCACCCTGAAGCCATGGAAGTGGGTGTGGATACTCCCAGTAGGAAACACACTCTGGACCTGTGGGACCCCTTCTCTTTTTTTTTTTGTAGCCCCCACTTCCAGAGCAGGACTTTGGTTTTCCCACAAGTTAACAAAGACCTTCAATGATAGAGATTCAGGTGATGCTAGTCTTCAGGGATGACAACCAAGAGTCCTGAGCATGGAGGGAGAAAAGTGTCATTAGTACTGAAGAGCATGGAGGGAGAACAGTGTCATTAGTACTGAAGAGCACAGGCTTTGGAGGCCGGCCGGCCTGGGTTCCAGTCCTGGCACCACCACTTAGCTGCGAGTCCTCAAGCAAGTGACTCGCCCGCTCTGGGCCTCGGTCTCACTGACTGTAACATCGGTGCAGAAACAACAGCTCTCACTGTAGTGTCATAAAGGCCTCAGGACAGGATTGGCAGAGAGGAAGGGCACCAAACGCAGTGGTGAAAATTGACAGATGATGGTCTCTTTTGACCCATGGTGGGGTAGAAGGTAGAATTAGAATAATGCCTGTTAATAAGCACTAGCTTCTGGAGCAACTAACCCTGGGCTTACATGGAGGCTGGCGGAGGACTCAGGCACGGGCCTTACTCAGTGAACTGAGAGCCCCACTGCCCAGTGGCTCTGGAGACCTGGTTAGTGGAGAATCAGGTAAAGCCAGAGCAGTAATCGCTGCCCTCGTGCCTGCACGCTGCCCCAGCTCACGCTCTGCAAGCTGGATGGGCCTCATGTCGGTGGATCTTCTCGCAGCTCTGCAGGGCCGGTCTGAATCCTTCCATTTGACAGATGAGGGGACTGAGAAGTTCCTTGCTCGAAGGCCCCATTTTGAGCTGCAGACTGGAGATTCTAACCCAGCTTGCTCCTATGTTCATGCCCTGTCTGCTCCAGTGACCACGTCTGCCTTTCCATCCAGCCTCAGTTTCCCTTTTAGGTGAACAGGTTTCTCTTAATGCTGCATTATTCTCCCAGATTGGGGTTCCAGATAAAATACAGGATGGCCAGTTAAATTTTAAATTCAAATAGACAACAAATAGTATTTCAGCATAAGTAGGTCCCAAATGTTAGAACTGGGACATAACTATACTAAAAAAAAAATTTACATGAAATTCACATTTAACTGGGCACCCTTTGTTTTCATTTGTTTAATCTGACAAGGCTTCCCTGGGTGTCTGTGAGGCCGTGGGGGGCCAGGCCCACGGCTGATGAAGAGGAAGGGAGCAGTAGCAGGGGCACCAGCCTTCTGGGAAGACAGGGCTGGCCCAGGTTGGGGGGTGGGGGGTGGGGCGGGGCCACTGTAATTCTAGAGAGGCCAGACTCTGAGTATGAGAGAGGCAGGTGGCAGGGTCTGAGAAGGTGCCAAGTTGGACTCTTGAGGGAAGTAAACAGACAGTAACGTATATTTAGCTGTTGTGGCTTTAAACCCTAAAGCCAGGAAGCAGCCTTTTTAGCCTAAATCCAGATTTTAAAAACAGAAATGGAGTCAGTATTTATAGCCCCAGACCCTCCCAGGAGGTCCCTGGGGTCACCGCAGGCTGCCTCCCCTGTCAGGGTTCCACCCCTCCAGCCCACACAGGGCCTGACCCGAGAGTAAACCCTGGCCCTGGGGGATGGATCCTGGGGGTGGAGGTGGCAGGGTCAGGCCCTCCTCTCACTTTCACACCCGATTTCCTGGCCCTGGAGCCAGAGAGGTTCCTGGAGTCCAGCCCGGCCAGGCCCGTGGGGCCGCTGAGGGGCGAGTGAGTGAGTGGGGAGAATAAGTACACTTGGGAGGCTTTTTATATAAACGTTTGAGGGGAAGGTGTGCTCTCTAGGAGGCTGTGGTCTGTGGCTCAGCCGGCCAGGGCTGCTTGGAGCTTCTGCCTTTAGCCCCTGGGTGGGGACTGCAGGGCAGAGGGGGAACGCTGGGGCTGGGAGCCTTTTCCCTGAGGTGAGGCTGGAGTGGGAGAGGGGAGCGGAGGCGGGCAGTGCCTTAACCTCCTCCAGGCCAGACGCCCTTGCCGCTCTTCAGAGGCTGTTTCCCCTTGTGCTCAGGGAAGATCCCAGTTCCTGCCCAGACTAAGTCTTACAGGGGTAGAAGGAGGTGCCCTTGGAGACTTGATTCTGCAGAAGGTCAGAGCCTGCAGTCCAACTGAGGTTGGGGTCAGACAGGGCCTTGGTCAAGGTCACATGGCTGGCTCCTCAGTGGCAGAGCTGACGGGACAGAACTCAATGTCGGCCTGTTTTTGTTACACTCTGGGTTTCCCAATCTTCCCTCCTGGCCAGCCCCACTTCAGTGCATCCCGTAACGCTGGCCAACGTCAGGTCTGTGCTTCTAGGGAGGGGGTGGCAGGGGCTGGCTTTGTCATTTTTGTCTGCGCCGGTGCTTCTTAGAGATCCTGGGTGTGTTGTAGGATGTGGGTGGGCCTGGCTTCCAGTTATCCAATCCCGCCCTTCCTATCTTTCTATTTCTGCCTCCCTTCCCCCTTTTGGTGCCCATCTCTTCCCACCCTCCCCTGCTCACTGGCGCCTCTGACGTCTCCCCTCTTTGCCCCTAAATCACTCGGGAACCTTGGCTCTTGAAGCCAGATCTGGGCCCCTCCCCCCAGCACTTATATTCCCAGGCAGGGGGGAGGGGTGGGGGCAGTCGGGGACCGGCTCCCTCCTGGAGTTAATTAGAGAAAATATAGAAATGTCAGTGGGATGAAAGGGCTGGGGAAAGGAGAGAAGGAAGTGGGCGCTGCTCCCTCCCACCCAGCTCACTTCCCCGCCCCCTAAAGGCCCCCGGATGCTGGGATTGGGGACTTGAAATGGAGGTTGTGGAAACCTGAGCCTGGAATGAGGAGGCGGAAACACTGGGGCTCCTCTCTCCTTTGCTTTCCCTTTCGTCCCTCCCCCTCTGATGCTGTTCTTTGAAAATATTTCTTGTCTCTCTATTTCTCAATCCCTGGTTGATGTCCCAGGATTACTCAGCCTCTCTGGCTTTAGTCACCCTCTCTGTGCACTCCCAGGGTCTAGGGTGGGGGTAGAGGGGGGCCAGGTCGGGGGAGCCCTTCTGCTGGACTGGGGGGTCTGGGCTGGGCATTTCTGGGGCTTTAACTCTCTAGCTGCCAGAGGACTCCAACAGGAGCCCTCCTGAACTCAGCAGAGTCATCAAAACCCCATGTTGTTGTTTTTTTTTTTTAAACCCCCTGGAGGTAGGGGGCGTGGAGGGGAGCAGCAGTGACACAGGGTATGGTGACGGTGACAGTGATGAGAGCGAGGGTGATTTTGGCAACAGCAAACCTTTAGTGAGCTCTCTCCGAGTGCCCAGGCACTGGGTGAAGCACTTTTTCCTGGAATCCTCACAAAACCTCAGTGAAGTAGGGTCTTCTGTATTTCTCTCCCTTCAATGTGCCACACATCACCTGCAGCCACATGTCACCTGGATATGGTGTTCAAATGCAGATTCTGAGAGTCTGTGATTCTGTCAAGCTCCCAGATGATGCTGAGCCAGGGCCGGAATTTGCAGTCCTCTGGACCCCAGTTTCTCCTTGTGCAGAGCAGGAAGCTGGGCTGCAGGCTCTGTGATGTCACCTACTCTGACATTGTGAGCCTGGGCCCACATTGGACCTAAGACAGCTGGTCCTGCGGCCAGTCGTCATCTTCTCAGCCTCTCCCCTTCTTCACCCTCAGAGTAGTGATGAGGTCCAGGCCTCTGCTGGTGATGACCATACCCTACAGCTACACCTAGGATGTACTTAGGCCTCACCCTTGCTCTCCCCTGTCCTGGCTGGTGTGGCCTTGGGCAAGTCTTTTACCTCCTCTGACCCTGACTTCTCTCATCTCTATAGCAGGGTACTAGCACACACCTCCCTGGAGTGTTGCATGCAGGTTAGATGCCATCATGCACATGTAGCATCTAGCAAGGTCCCTGGCACAGAGTCGGCATCGATTGCTGTTCTGAAATGAATCCCTGGAAGAGCCCCCACCCCTCAAAACAGAATGACTCGGTGCCCACTCTGTGCTTTGCACTGGGTGAAACAGGCTAGGAACCTGCAGGAACCACGGGGGCCAAGCATGGAGACCAAAGAGGCTGCCCGGAGAAAGGCTGGGGCAGGGTCTCAAGAGCCAAGTCTCAGCCTGGAGAGAGATGACGGCTAGTGTGTTTGACGCCCTTACCAGGCAGCGGGCACTATTCTAGGTGCTTGATATATGTAATCTTGGTTACAAGGTGCTTGTAATCCTGGTTAGCCTTCACCAAACCAGAGGAGGTAAGTACCATTATTATCCTCATTTTGCAATTCAAAAATCTGAGGAGACTTAGGGAGGTTAAGGTAGACTTGGCTAGTAGGAAAAGAACTAGGAAACAAACCTAGGTGGTCACTCTGGAGCTTCTCAGCTCTACCCTTGTGGGTCAGGATGGCACGTCCAGTGCTCTCCCTGCTGGTGCTATAAGAGAGGGACTTGGGGATCCTGAGGTTTAGCCCCTGACCTTCCCTTGTCTCTGCAGAAGCCGCTGATGGGAGCTCCACCCTGGGAGGGGGTGCCGGCACCATGGGCTTGAGTGCCCGCTACGGGCCCCAGTTCACCCTGCAGCATGTGCCCGACTACCGCCAGAATGTCTACATCCCTGGCAGCAACGCCACTCTGACCAACGCAGCTGGCAAGCGTGATGGCAAGGCCCCGGCAGGAGGCAATGGCAACAAGAAGAAGTCGGGCAAGAAGGAAAAGAAGTAACGTGGAGGCCAGGCCCGGAGCCACAGGGCAGCCTCCCTCCCCAACCAGTCCAGCCTCTCCCTACCTGTGCCCAAGCCTCGGATTTCAGGGCTCACCCCCAGGAAACTGGTAGGGGCCCAGGCCATGCTCCCCTTGGGAAATGGAAACAAGTGCCAGGTCAACACCCCCCTCTCTGCCCCCAAGGGATTGAATATGCAAAGGGAGTTCTGCTGGGAACCCCCATCCAATCACTTGCTGTGCCCATGGGGGTAGTGGGGTTCGTGTAGACACCATTTATCACACCCGCTTCAGTTACAGCTGAACTCCTCCATCTTCCAAATTCAATCAGGCCCATCCCCTACCTCCCTCCTGCCCTCCCCACCCCAGCCCACTCTTCTCTTTCTTAAGGTGGTTGGGGTGTTGAGGTACCTGGTGACCTAAAAAGGCTCATAGTTCTGAAGAGTTGGAAGGGCATCATGACTTCTTGACCTCTCCTTCAATTCTCAAACTTCCCCCAAAAGCATGGTTTGGTGCCAGTCCCTTCATCTCCTTCCAGAACCTGAGACCAAGCTCAAGTTTTTGGGAGACACGGTCACCATTCCCATGGTACTGATGCTTGCTGGATTTAGGGAGGGCATTTTGCTACCATGCCTCTTCCCAACACCCTGGGGACCAGTCTTTTGTTCTGTTCTGTTTGTCATCATTTGATGTTCCCACTGCATGCTGTGACTTCCCCCTCCCCAAACCAGAGACCCCACTGCATGTTCTGAGACAGTGTGGGGTGCTAAGATAAAGAAGGGTGTGGGTGTGGATGGGGGGTGGACAAAGCTTGATCCCGTCAGTTAACAGGGTCTTGTAGGAGGCTCTGTATGCCCCAGGGTACCGACCGACCAGATCCCCAGGTTCCAGCCGGAAGCCATGCCCCAGGCTGGACCCTCATCTTTCATGTAACAGGGCAGCCTGGCAGCCAGCGGTGGGCTGAGCTTCCAGCACCGGTGGGTTTGAACTGGCCTTGTGGTCCAAGGCAGCTCTGAGCAGGATTAGGACAGGTCCCCTGGAGAGGTCAGAGGGGCCTCTGTGGGTGCTGGGTACTCCAGAGGTGGTGTTGGTGGAAGGATTCGTGTGGCCCCAGTAGGGAGGGAGGGGCCCGCTCGGCTATTTTTGGTCCCTGGGTTGGGAAGGAAGGGAGCTAGAGCAGGGACCAAGTGGACAGAAAGTGTCAGCCTGAGATCAGGGCTTCTCCACAGTGCACCCCCCTGCCCCGGCGGCCCCAGCCCTTCACCTTGCAGGTGCCATTCCTTCTCTGTGAAGGCCACTGCCCAGGCCCCCAGTCCGCCCCCTCGTGGCCAGAGCCTGGTTAAAGTCCCCCAGTGCCTCCTTGTGCATAGACCTTCCTCTGCTCACCCCTCTAACCCCTGTCCCGCTCACCCAGCGGGGCTTCTTGAGAACCCCATCCCAGCCCTTACTTAGTATAGAAACCCCCTCCCTCTTCCGGCTGGTGTAGAATAACCAATAGTGTATAGTGCGGCGTATCTTTCCGTGATGGCGAGCGGGCGGCGGGCTCCGCGCAGCCGTCTGTCTCCGAGCCCGCCCGCGGCGGCCCGTGCTGTGTTGTGCTGTGTCCACGCGCTGCGGCGCCCCCTTCCCGCGTACTGACTCCTCTAAGCGCTTCTCTTTGCATAGTCACGTAGCTCCCGACCCCACCCCCTTCCTGTGTCTCACGCAAGTTTTATACTCTAATATTTATATGGCTTTTTTTCTTTGAAAAATTAAAAGGTTTCTTCTGAAAGGTTGGCTGTTTCTGTGTAAGAGATGGGGGCTCCTGGCGTCTATGGATGAAGTGATGAGCTCAGAGTATGCTGGAAGAGCGGGATTGGGAGGCGATGATTGGGCTGTCTCGGTTTTGTGTCACTGCCTGAGTATCTCTGTATAATTGTTAAATGTGGCTGTGTATGCGCGCAGCACGATTGTGCACATATAATCGGTGTCCGGTTGACCGTAATGGTGCCTGTGGGACTGTACACTGTGTGTGTAATCGGCTTGCGGGTCCGCAGTGGAGGAGGGATTTCTGAGCGCGACGTGGCAGTGCGCAGTCGTCTGTCTGCCGCTGTCTCCAGGCAGAAGAGCAGACTCATGCGAGGGGGCGGCGCGGGCTGAACACAGAGCTGGAGGGGGGCTGTGGACGCTTCCTGAGTTCCGCCCCTTCCCTGCTCAAGTGACCACCCTGAGCGCCCTCCCAGCTTCGCGGGCGGGAGGAGGGTGGACTCTCCTTTGCCCGCCCTCTTCCACCCCGCCTCTCCCCCCACCTCAGGGGGCTTGGGAATGCTGCGAGGATGGGAGGGAGGGAATGCCAGAGGCCCAGTCTACAGCTTGCGCCTGTTTTCCCATCTGGAATTCACGTTCTAGGTTGCCTCTCTGTAGCAAAGCCATGGAAACGCAGGGTTCGCCGCTTCCTTGCGTGTGTGCAGGAAAGGGGGTGGGGGGCGTCCAGGGGACAGAGGGCACGCCGGACATTGGATTACCCGCAGACCAAACGGCCTCCCGGCCTCCCTCCTTCCTCTCTCGGCGCTTTCACTACTGGTCTAGCCCACCTCCCGCCACTTCCAAGGAAGGAGGAATTGGAGGTTGCTGCCGCCAAAGCTGCAGGCTACGGAGTGGGAGGAAAGGCCAGAAGGGGCGGAAAGATAGAAAAGACCCACTAGGGTTATCGGGGAGGGGGGGGGGGGTCGGTGAGGGTAAGGGCATGCCCAGCGGCAGGGGTGGGGGGGTGGCTGTCTCTGCACATCCTGTGTACTCTCCTGGAGCCGGTCAAACGTTTGCCAGCGCCTGAAGTCCGTTGTCATGGAAACCGAGCCTTCCACATAAGCTGCTGGGGGCGGCCTTCTTGCGTGGGAGGAAGGGTGGTGTGCGCGGCCGCTGAGATGTTGGGTGTTGTTTCTGAGGGCCAGGCTGCAGAGGGCGGGGTGTCGGTCGCCTGGGTTCTATTCCAGGCACGGCAGGAGACTGGCAGAGCAGAGCGTGTGAGCAGCTGTGGTTGGTCGCCTGATTGGTACGTGTGCCTGTGCAGCCTAAGCCAGAAGTGCACGGCCTCCGGGGTAGGGAGGAAGGACGCAGAGAACCCACCTCCACATCCCCAGCCATCCTGGAGAGGTAGCTGCCCAGGCTCCAGGGCTACTTAATGACACTTTTAGTTGCAGAGCTGCCCAAATGGCCTCCTGTCCTCTCCAAGCCCCTCCTTGTCTATCCTGGGTCTGGTCTGTAAGGTTTCTTTGTGCAGGCCACAGTGTGCTCAAACAAGTCTGAGTATCAAGACATCCGTCTGTTGACCTCTGCTGGGCGGGCTCAGGTTTCCACCCCAAGGTAAGCCCTAGCCGGGATGGTGGTCTGAGGCCACCAAGTGTGTCCAGAGGGAGGGGAACGTGGGAGAAATGCAGTCACAGGGTTCCCTTAGCAAGAGAGGCCCAGGTACTGCCAGAAAACTGCAGGTGAAGTCTGGGGTTATGGGGAGGTGGGGGTGGGGTCCCAGAAAAGGGTTCTGAGCTAACAGGCAGCAATGCAGAAGGGTAGGGGCTGAACTGGGGCCCCACTCCCTTACAGAGGCAACCAGCCCTGCACCCAGCCAGCACACGAAGGTGCCGCCACCCTTCTGATGATTTGTCAAGTCAGTCACAGGCTTGAGGCAGGACAACTGGGGAGAAGCCTGGATGACAGTGAAAAGAGTGCAGAAATTCACAAAGGAAGCTGGAAGGCTGTTTCAATGCTTTATTAACAGTTGGAAACAAACCCAACAAACTGGAGGTGATGACATCCCAGAAGCCCAAGAGGCGAGGGAAACAGGTTTGCATTTTGTCCTTTTTTTTTTTTTTAATTATTATTATTAAATGCATCTTAGCAAAAGTAGATTAAAAAAGAAAGGGTCAAAGCCCCAGATGTCAGCAGGGAGGAGGGGACTGAGGGGAGTAGCAGGTCCCCCCCACCATAGTCTTCCCAGCACTAGCTCAGGTGGGCTGCCGGTGCCCCTTTGCACACAGGCTCTAGCAACCAGAACCCTTCTGCCCAACCTCAAGGCCTCCCTGGAGGCGCCTGAGGTCTCCTAAGCTCCCCTTGCTCTAAGAACTATACTTTGGGGCCAGGCCTTGCCAGTGCCATTCTCGCCCCCTACCTGGGGTGGGAAGCTGAGAGGAGCACAGGAGGGCAAAGTGTTACCTTTAGCCAGAGAAGCTGAGCTTCCTGTGGCTGTGGCCACCGAAGCATGTGGCCTTCCCACTGCTGAAGAGAGAACAGGCGTGGGGCGTCCCTGGGCCCACTTCTCCAGAGCGTCCAGTTAGCATCTGCACATTTGGCTTGATAAATATATTAAATTTATAAAAACTCTTTGTCGTTTGAGAGCTCCTATTACTCTTAGGCCTGGTCCAGCTCAACCAGAGAAGAGCCGCCTCTGGCCCCCGAGTCAGATGCTGGGGGTGAGAGTCTGCACTGGCATCGAGGGCCCAGAGGCTTGAGGGCTGAGTGGAGGTCCAGGGGGCTTGCTCAGAACTGAGGCTTGTGGTGAGAAATCCCAGAGACTCTGGAACCTGCCATCAAAGCCTCTTACATTATGGAGGGGAAAGGGGAAAGGGTTATTTTTCTTTAAAAAAAAAAAAAATCATATAAAAATAGATCCATTTGCAAAACAATTTCTCAACCAGGAGGCTCTACCTCCCCTTTCCTTGGAGACAGAGGGTAAGGTGTGGGGATGGTCACAGTACAGCCCACACTTTCAGATGAGACCAAAGCTCTGGGGAGGGCGTGAGGAGGGCCCGTGGCTCAGCCGCCAGGGGCTGGTATAGAGGGAGGGTCGAGAGAGGCCAGGGCGCACAGCTATGGCAGCAGGCTGGGGGCGGCTCCACCCCACCCAGCCCGCCCACCCCCAGGCCCTGGCCTAGGCCACAGCAGGACAGGTAAACATGGTCTAGGTCCTCCTTGTTTGGGGAGGTCTTTCTCAAACGGTGGGGTAGGAGGGGGATCTGCTCCCACTTCCTTGGAAGCACCTCCCGGTGCCTCCCCACCAGTAATAGACAACAGGAGCCGGGGCCGGCAGAGCAGAGCTGGGGGGATGGAGCCCAGAGGTTCCTAAGCCCATGCTGCTCTCAGGACCAGAGAAAACACAAGAGAAAAAGCACAAACCCAGCATGATTGACCTAGGCAAAGCCCACTGGAGAGGCAGGGGCTGAGAAAGCAGGTGGGCCTTAACTGAGATGAGGCCCTGGAGAACAGTGGAGACACTTGGGGTTAAGGCAGCAAACACAGAGCCTGCTTTGGTAACAAGAGCCAGGACCGCCCCGGTTGGGCTCAGGTCCCACACTGCCCTTTCCTTCTGGCCTCCAGGCAGCTGAAGCTGTGTGCGATGGGCAGAGAGCAGCATGCCGGAGAGTAAGGTGGGTTCAGGGTGATGGGAGCAGCCACCGCAGAGGACACCTCTGCAACCCTTCAGGCACATGCTGCAGGCGGGACAGTCTGGGGCTCCACCGAGGAGCTGCCATGGCGCCAGGACCTGGCTTAGCTTGCACGGCCAAGCAACTCTACGGTCTCCTCAAGGATGGTGGGGACTTCCTCGCTCTTCTTAGGCATCTTGGTGGGAACACAGGTCATGGCATCCTCCTTGGTCAGCTCTGAGACTAGCTGGGATGTGGCTGCACACGCTGCCTTCCTGACGCCTGCAACAGAAGACACGAGCCATCTTGTCCACAGAAGGCCAGTTTCCAATCCCTCTCCATCTCTATGGCAGATACTCAGCCAGAAGCCATGCACACGCATTGGCCCAGGTCAGTTCAGAGGCCCTTCTTGTAAAGGAGGGGAAGAGAGCCAAGGACACGTGGGAGATACCTTTGTGGGGGGTAGGAATGGGGGCAGAGCGCGGTGCAAGCAGGGAGACCAAGTCTGGCTCTCACATTCCTTTGTCACAAGCAGGCCAAGAGTGTAAACACAGCTCTGCAGACACAGTGGGGCTCAAGTATCAGCAGGTAGAGAAGTACTCAAAAATCTGTTTTCTCATTGGAGAGTCACTGGATGTGAACAGACTCAAGCTTAGTAAATAGTAGTAGTATTTTGTTTTCTTGGCAGTCCTCAGGAAGCTCCTAGGCCAAAATCACTGTAGTCAGCCCAGTGCAGGGAAGGCCTTCCGCAAGCGGCCAGAGGGGCTTCTGCAAAGAGGAGCAGCAGCCACTCACTGTCATCACATGGGGCCACCCCACCTGTGTTCACCAACCCTCCCTCCCTTGGGCCATGCCCACACAGCGAGCTCTTGTCCACCTCTTCAAGGGCAGCAGTGGTGATCCAAAGGCCAAGGGCAGGCATGCAGTGTGTGTGGGTGTGTGAAGGGGGAAGGGTGAGGAAAGGTATGTTGGGGAGGCCAGGAAGAACCCTACAAAGAGACCTCGGCCCGACAGGCTAAGGGCTAGTGAAGCTTCAGTGGCCACCCTAATAGGAAAAGAAGAACTAGTCCCTCCAAGAGTTCCTGTCCTAACTGCTGGGAGTTGTCCCCAAGACTCTCATTAATTCGTAGAATCCACATTCCTGGTCCTGGTATCCTCAAGCGGAAAGCTGATCCTTGGGACCAAGCCTGTTTCCTGCTGTCTGCCGCTTCCCGCGCCTCTGAGCAGCCCAGAGAGACTGCAGGGCACGAAGAGCAGCCTGCCTGGGGCCAAAGAAGCCAGAGACAAAGGCCACAGATGCTGTAATTCCATTTTCTATGAAATGTCTAGAACAGGCAAATCCAGAGACACTAGATTTGTGGTCGCAAGGGCCTGGGGGAGGAGATAAAGGGGTGTGACTGCTAATGGGCATGGGGTCTTTTCTGGGGGTGATGAAATATTCTGGAATTAGTGGTGATGGCTGTACAACCTTGTGAGTATACTGAAACCACAACTGTATAAAAGGGTGAATTTTAGGAATGTGACTGATACATCAATTAAAATAACAAAAAAACCAGCTTCTGGGTCACAGGAAAGCTGGGTGGAGAAAGCAGTGCCTACACCTTGAAGAAGCAGACGGAGGACAGAAGGCCACACTTGAGTGCAGGACAGGGCAGAGGCGGGTGCGGGCAGCAAGGAAGAGGTCCTGAAGAGCCAGTGAAGCAAGCGTCCACCCTGCCTTCCTGGGACCAGCAAAAAACTTGAGGTGGGACAGAAGCCAAACAGGGTCAGGGGGTCCAGGCTTTCCCCAGGGCTGTCGGCCTCTGCAGAAGCGTGACCCAGAGCCTACACCCAGGTAAGAGGGAGCACACGGCATGCCCACGGGTTACCAATTTATAGGTCTCCTCCTCCTCCTCCCAGGGACTGGGATTGTCTAAGAGGAGAAAGACCAGTGAAGAGCCTGCTGGCAGGTACAGTGGGAGCAGAGACTACAGGATTTCACAGCCCTTGTGATGCTGCCTCAGGGACTGACCAGGGAAGGAAGGGGCCCACAGGAGTGCGACTAGGATGGCCTCCTGTGTCCAGCAAAATCTGCTTCAGACCTGCTTGGTTTTTGCTCTTTTTTGAAATACTCCCTCCTCTAGGACCCTACTTCTCATGTCCAGAAAGGTGGTGGCTGATCCTTTGAATTCAGTCACCAGTACTTGAGAAAATATTCCAGTTATATTTGTGTGTATGTGACTCAAGGGCTAAGTACATGTTAAAATACTACTTCCTGACTTTGGACCCAGGGAAAAGGAGCTACAGGAGCATTCATCTTGGACAACATGGGCAAAGTCAGAATTCAAGTGGGAAGTATCTTCAGCTGTTTCTCTGAGCCAGAAAACCAGAGTGCTATCACACAGGTCTGCCTCACGGCAGACCTTCCTGTGCCAGGAAGAAACCCAATTTCTTCCTCTGAACTAAGAAGATACCAGTCTGTACCTAGTCAAGCATGTCTCTATATTCTTCTAGATTAAAAAAGCTGCTGACACATTAGATTCATAAAAATGGAGTAGAGGGAAATCAAGAAAGACCAAAATTTCCCTTTTAAGCCTAGAAAGTGGGTTATACTAGGGATACCTGATGTGGCCTAAGGTAAAAAACAGAAAACTCCTGTGGGAACTGGGAACAGGATCAAGGAATCCTGGCCGCCACCCTGGCTTCAGGGCCGCAGCCTGAGCCTCCAGCAGATGGCTTCTCCAAGCCCTTCCCTAACCTGGGGACTTGTTGAGACTTATTTAAAAGTAGCCACAGAAGCATAAGCATATTTTGTTTCTGTGGGACCAGGGAGCCCTAATGTTGAGACACTGGTCAAAGCTCTCTGAGGCCAGATTCCCACGTTAGGGCCGAGCCAGATAAAAAACACGAGCAAAATCAGGCATAGATGAATTAGAAAAAGGTTAATGATTTGGAAAAAGGTATTTATAAAACACAGGCTAGGAACTACTGCTATGAAGGAAGTACTCTTGTTAACGAGCTTCCTTAGGGAAGAGGAAACTAGGACAGATGCAGCCATCATTACTACCCTGAAGAACTCATTACTGTCTAAAATAGTCCTAACTATAATTCCTGTCCTATTTTTATTAATACAGAAGTGGAGGGAGATATAAGTGGTGGTAAGAGGAAACACTCTTAAGTTCTCTAGACATGTGGACATTGGAAACTTCCCTGAACCAATTTCACCACATCCAGGGCTCTCCTTGGCAGAAGGAGAATGTTTGTAAGAGTAGTTCTGGCCCACACAGAGGGCTCACCATCATTTCCTGCTCCTCACACAGGCCTTGTGGAAAGAGTCTTGGACCTGGATTCATAAAAGCAGGGTCTGGTTCTGGCTCTATCAGCAGATCCTGGCAAGACCTTACCTGGGTTTCAAGCCCTGTTACCTAAGAGAAGGTGAGCTGCTAAACACTGGAGGTCTTTAGAGCTGGTCCCAAGGATAAGGTTCTATCCATGTAGGGGAAGCTTAGCAGGAAGCTGGGAAGTGGCAGGGGGAAGGAAAGGGAGACGGAGATGAATTTCTTTCTTTCCTTCACTTTTATCCCAGTGAGCAGATGGCCTGTATATAAGAAGCCACAATTCAGACATGGAGATAAAGTTGAGTCATTAAAACCACAAGCTGACTCATACAGCCTGAAATATCTGCTGTAATACAATCACATGGATTCTTCCCCCTGACACTCACAGCATTGTTCTCCCACGCCCTGCAGATCATAGCAGTTTACATGTCACTTTTAATGAACCAGCCCTGATAGTCACTCTCCTCTTCCAGCTCCTCAATGGGTCTTTGTACACTGGTCACTCCCTCAGGTCTCCAGAGACCAGAAGATTTTTTTTAAACATTCCTTTAAATCCTAGGGCAGAAGCCAGTGTCTTTGACTATGGACAGCTGCCTCTCTGGGATTGAGGAGGGCCGTGAGGCAGACCTGTGTGATAGCACTCTGGTTTTCTGGCTCAGAGCAGCCAGTTGGCAGCAATAGTCAGAGACAGCCAAGCAAAGGGTGAACCAGCTACGTCCCATAGCCACCCAGGGAAACCCACAGTCACCAGAGCCTTTACAGTTTTACAGTATGGCCTTCTGGGGCCAACCTTTCTTTTCTCCTCTTAACCCAACTCTCATCTTAGACATGAAGCAGCTGAGTCCCAGAAACTTGTCTTGAGTAATCTAGACAGCATCAGTTAGATCTGACATTGGGTCCTCTGACCCCATCTAGACCTATGCTCTTGGTGCTCTATTGTGCTGCCTGGCCTTCTGTTTCATGGCGCCAAGCCACTTACTCAGAAGTGAATGTGCCAGTGTCTACAGGGGTTATCAGAGTAACGAGAAATGTTTCCCCTGGGAGATTCCCCCAGATATGTTCAGTGTGTATATGACCCCAGAGCCCAGAAAGATAAGGATGGAGCCAATTCTAAAAGTATGTAGTTCTCCTTTTCACCTACATCTCCTCCTACTCCTTTTTGCACTGGGAAACAGGACTTCGACTGATTCAAGTCCTCTGCTGACAGATTAGGTCTTACCAAAACCCCTGCTGCTTCGGCCTATAAGTCCTGGTTCCCTGCCTGGGAAGAAGCGGGCGATGGGGCGTCCCCAGGAGAGGGACGCCACTGATGGCTGGTTCCCTGTGTTCAGGAAGCATCTGGGATTCTGGTTTAGTTCCACAGGAAGAAGATGAAAAGGGAATTCCCCACCTCAAGTCTGATGAAGGCTGGCAGTTAGCTAACAGGATGGAGGAAAACAGGGAGAGGTGGTGTTTTTGTTTATCTAGAAACGCTTACTGTCAGGCCACATCACCGTACATGGTGGGGAGGAAACAATGTCACAAGACTAAACACAAAAAATACTACTAGCTTCATACTGTACCCACATCCAGATCTATAAGACTAAACATACATCTCAGAAGATCTAAACCCACCATACTCACCTCTCTGTACTCAGAGGATGCCAAGAAACAGGTAAGAGTTATAACTAGACATTCTTCTGTTTAGGGAAGGTTTTGAAGTCATACAGAAGAGCCCTCAGAAGGGAATTTCCCTCTGGATATTCAGCATATTGGCAGAAACAGGCAGGCATTCTCATAGTGATCCACAGTGTTTGGGCCAGGACACTGTGTGGGGCGAGCACACTCCATACCCTTGATCGTAAGGTCCTCTTTACAGGCTGAGGTAGGTGCTACAGGTCCTACAGCTGCCCCTGTTAATAGCACAGCAGTGGCCAAAGCAAACCACACAACTTACCTGTACAACAGCCTCAAAGTGAAGTTCCTATCACACAGGCCTACAGAACGCCAGCCAGGGAATAGGGAACAAAGCTTAAGGCCGTCTTTTCTGTAATGCCCACCCTTCAACCTAGGAAGGAAGCCCGCATTCCCAGTCCCAAAGGGCCTTCACCAGAGTGTGCAGTGCAGGTTAGGAGGAGGAGCTCTGGACCTAGCTTCTTCTGGAACAGTCTCTGCCCACTATACACTTTGCTCAAAGGCGATTTATCTGTTGATCCTTCCGAACACTAATGCCTGGATCATTTGTCCTATCCCCATAATTATTCTTAGAGGCTCTGGCTCAACGTAATCCACTTAAATCTTCCGAAAGGCAGCCGAGGCGGGTGGTAGACAGGGAAGGTGAGTGCGGTGCAGCCTGACTACCCCTCGGGAAAAAAGGAGGTTCTCAGACACAGCATGAGCTTCAGTTAAGATGCTCCTCCACGTCCTTATTTAACACATCTAGAGAGAATGACACCCAGCCTTCTCTCTATAGGATTCTATACTATTATCCTCTGTTTCTTCTGTTTGTGAAGTTGAGAGTAAGGACACTTATTTTCCGTGTATTCCTATATCTAATGTACGGTTTTGAATTTACATCAATTTTTTGTTCATGTACCCAGATGCCTACCCAAATCTGTGTCTTGCACAGTGGTTTGCTTATCCTACATTTCTGCCTCAAGAATGAAGAGAAGTGTAAGAATAACCAGATGTAGTATCTGTTGTCAGTCCCGCAAGTCCTAGTTCTCCATGTCAGTCCTTTCTAACAATTAGAAGAGGACTGGATAATCCACTCTATGTGCAGGGACATTGTGGGGAAGTTTCTAAACCCTCAGAACATCATCGCCTGCTCTTTAGCCTAAAATGAGCAGGAGCAGAGAGGCCTCACCGCCTTCCTTCAGCACCCAGGCTGGGCTCCATTTGCTGACTTACCCTGACGGGGTCCTCTCTTCCGTCGGAATGCTGCGCCTGACTGCAGGGCTTCCAGAAGACTGTCCATCACACCCGTCTCATCACCCTCTGTCGTGAACAAAGATGGAGATGTAAGCTCTTCAGCCTGAGCAGCATCCATGGGTTGGGCCCCACACAAAAAAATGCATTTCCACTGTATGTATAGCTTGCTCTCGTCCACCGTTTCTGGGGGCTCAGCACACGGTGGGCTCAATCTCAGGTTTCACAGTCCATGTTTACTTGTGTCTGTTTGCAAATGGTTAAAACATTAGGTTTCATTGGCTACCAGTCACTGCAGACCCTGGATAATTTTCCTGCAGTGCCGCCTCCCTTCCCATCCCCATCAAAACCAGCACAGAGAATTGCCCGACTCCAAGACTGGGGTGAGTACAGAGACTGGGATTATGAAGTTAATAAGGAACTAGGTCACTCTCTTTATCCTACATAAACCCCTCACGGAAAGCCTGGTTCCAGTTTCAGAGCAGGGTTGAGGAGAGACCACCTCTCAAGAGTGCATTTCACTCAAGTACCGCCCCCAGTGGCTACACCTTCCTGAAGTCAGCTCAGAATCTAAGAGGAGCTGCTGTTTGGAATACAAAGAGTTAATGTAGAATCCTCATTCCAGCTCGGCTCTGTTTCCATGGCAACAGCTAAGGGTGGTGAAATCTTAAACTGAAATCCCTAGGAGCCAGCAGACTGCCAGCAGTAAAGCTGGGCTCACTGCTCCCGGCGCCACCTGCTGGCTGAATGCCACCAGTGCAGCTGACCTACATTCCAACCTCATTTATTTGCCCTGGGGATGTGGACCAGGGCAGGCTCCCCTGTGCTGACTGAGGACTGTGTGCAGACTTCATTCCACGAATCAGCTGGACTCCACCTTTCCCTATTACACCCTAAACAATAACTAGACACAAATCCTAAAGGCTTGAGGAGAAGGGGGGAAAGGTGAAGGATACCTCACGTGAGCTTGTTTAATTATTAGAGCAGTTTGTGGCTTACACACAACTGGAGTTAAGGGCAGGGGAACTGCTTCCAAAAAAAAATATAGAGAAAAGTCAAAAATGCAGGGTGCTTCAGGTCCCTAAGCATACCACAACAAGAGTGGCCAAAATCAAGTCCCTGGGGCCCCTCGCCCCTTGTGCTCAGCACAGCACTGACTTGCCAGACCCAGCAGCCCAGAAAACCTCTTTACTTAGATGGCTCGTAGCCCCTCGGGGTCAAGACGGGTGGCATCAGCTCAGGGCCATGTAATAGATGCTGGATTTCCGCTGCCCACAGAGAGAGCAGCCAGAGAGCGCAGGGAGTCGGCAGCAGGAAAGAAGCAGAAACAGGAAACAGAGGGCCAGTAATTGAGGCCATATGTTTCAGCAAAGACATGCTTCTGAGAGCGAAATACAAAGTCCGCTGAAGAAAGAAGGGGTGGCCAGCTCCCCTGCCCCGTTCCAGAAGTCCAGTCCATTCACAGTCTTATAGGTGGATACAGCCGTGCGAAGGTGCTGGGGACACAACAGAGTGAAATAAGCAGAAAGGGAAGACAAACCATTGAAAGACAGGCGCAGGGCCAGGAAAACAATCTGAGGAAAAAAGCACAACATGTAGTAGAGGATATGAAAACCAGACGGGGAGATTTTTGGACAAGCAGAAGGCAAGAATACATATTACAGCAACGCTAAGTCACTGCAGAGACGAGACATCGTGCAGGAACAGCAAAGGAGGAAAAGACAGAGTGGAGCACTGGAGCGTGGGTGTTCAGAGTCAGGGTTAAAGTCCAGCATCAGGATCGTAGAGGTAGAAGGCTGCCAACAGCATCTGCCAGGAGTTGTGCTCGGACATGAGCTGTCCTCTGGCCTCTAGATTCTAGACAGAGCAGCCTTCCAACTGATCCTGTCTCAGCCCAGCGGCCCTTCGCTTCTCACCAGCATTCATGTCTATGAGTTGCTCTCTCTTCTGCTGCTTCTCCAACCGCTCCTTCTCTGCTTTCTCCTTGGCCAGTTTTGCTCGCCGCATCTTCTCCTCTGTCTCCCGCCGCTTCTGGTTCTCCTTGACAGCTTGCTGGGGGGAGAGAGGAGAGAACACATGGGCATGAATGCACTCACACATGTGCACACCCACCACCAACCAACATGAACCCAGTGGCAAGTGAGAAAGGTGGACAGAAGCTCCACTTCGCAGGCTGCCCTGCTGGCTACTGCTGCTTTTCAGTCATTCAGTCGTGTCCGCCTCTTCTGATCGCATGGACTGTAGGCTGGTCAGGCTCTTCTGTCCATGGGATTTCCCACACAAGAATACTAAAGTGGGTTGCCATTCCCTTCTGCAGGGGATCTTCCCGACCCAGGGACTGAACTCACCACTGAGCCACCAGGGAAAGCCATCCCTGCTTACCACAAACATATTCTTAAAGTTGTGCAAATCCATGAAGAATTCTTCCACAGACACCTTCTTGGGGTCAAAGAGGAAGTACTCGCCCAGCTCCTTGTAGAGCGTCTCCATGTTGGAGTGCATCAGCCGCAGCTTGTTGTACTGTTCCTGTGCATCCTTCACAAAGCTGTGCGGCAGCAAGTCAAGAACCAACACCAGGAAGCAGACCCGCTTCTCCAGCCCTGGGGACACTCACACGTGCGTACTCGGATCTGTGCACATGGGTGTGTAACACAGTGCTGTTCATATTAGCAAAACCCAGAGACGGAAAGAGTACACCACTGACTATGGTATTCCTACAGAACAGGGGCTGGCAATTCAGAAAGGAGACTATTCTGCATCTACTGCTGTGGAAACGGGGCCAAAACATATTAAATGCTAAGGAAATACAATGCAGTTTTCATTAAAATAAATTCATCAGGTTGCAAATCAGAAGTCCAGTGGCAGTAGTTATCTTTGGGAAGAGGAGGGGGGAGGGGATATGTTGTGTGTGTGATGGGGCAGGGGGAAAGGTCTCAAAGGAGACTTATACTTTATCTTGATGCAAACCACAACAATGAGAGTGCTTTCAGAACTCTGTACTTAGACATTTTCTAAAGAGGAAGAATTGTATACCATCAGTTTATCCTGTTGTCCCCCCATGGGAAGCTCTTTCTTTTCCTAGGTGGCAACTGCCTCCTTTCAGGAAAGGATATGGTCATTTTTTCAACAAACTTGTCTTTCTCATCTGTGGCAGCTGGGAAATTCTGAATATCACGTTCCACGTCGGAAATCTGTTTCTTCATCTGATCTAGGTTCTTTTGCAAGTTTTCAGCAGAAACTAAAGTAGACACACAAACAGACAGCAAGAGCTCACCACCTCCAGCCTCAAGACCCTACTCTGTCCTTCAGGGCACAGCTATGGTCTGTACTTATTTATTTTAGTTCTCTCATGTACTCTCCTATTTTTTCACACATTTTTCCAGTGAAACTAAAATTACTTGATGATTAAACCTCCAACCTTCATAAGCTGTACAATACTAAGAAGAGAAGAGAGGCTTCATTTAATTTAACAAGAAATCTATGAAATCCCTCAAGATCTTGTTCTCATTTATTTTAGAGAACAGGGTTTGAGAGGAAGGAGACATACACAGAAATACAGGGGGAGGGCAGAAATCTGTTCCCATTTCTACAAAATGCTGCTTTTTCTTTGCCTAGTCCCAGAATAGTGAGGCCTGGTTTTTGTTATTCCAGTCTATGCTTTCTGAATAAGAGAAACTGCTAACTTAAACTACAAATACCTACCTTTCTTCCAGTTGTTTTCTGATGTTTCCCTAGGAAAGGGAAGAGTGCTTCCCACTTTCACACATGGAGCTTTCCTACTTTCCCTTCTGCCCCATATTCTTCCCTGTGGCTTAGACACCACACGGGTATCCTCCCATTCCCACTTATAACTGTCTAAACTGAAAATGATCTAAAATCTAGATTGACTCTTCTTTCCCTGCCCTGAGCAGAGATTTCTGGGGCTTGGAACCCCCTTCTAACTTCACCCCAATCTGCCTCACCTCGGCTGGCTTTCTCCACGTGGGCAAGCTCGTCTGGGAACTTCAGGACCTCGGGATGGTCATTCTCACACAACTCAGCCAAGAAGTGCAACAACGTCATCTTCTGATCTGTGGACTTGGTGTCTCGAAGCTTGGGGGAGAAAGGGGGAAGAGGGTGAGTCCTGACACCCAAGGCCACCTCAGGCCAACAGCAGTCTGCCATACTGGGCTCCTGGAGGCCATGGCCTCCCTCCCATCGTCCCGCTCACCTTACAAAGGAAGCTGATGTTGAAGCCAAAAGCACCAGCATTCCTGGAGCCAGCGTTCATAAAGTTTCCGACAAGCAAGGTTAACTCCAGGAGGCTAGAGAAGTTCTCGCTCTTTCGCAGTTCCTCACACGCGGCAGTCACCGAGACGATCTCGGGCTTGATGTTCTCTACCTGCTCCCCGAACTGCAGCTTGAAGAGGATGGCGTTGAGGCGAGGCCGCAGGCGGGGTACTGCACCCATCTGAGGAGAGACAAACATTTCACTACAGTCAGCAGACAGGAGAGGATCAGTCCACTACAATCAGCAGAGACAGAAAAGAGGAAGGAAACGATACAGGCCTAAGCCTCGTATAGCAGGATCTGAGTTCCAGAGTAGGGAGGAGAAAGAAAGATGGGTTCAAAATGGACAAGAGGCTGTAAGCAAGTGTCCCAATGCTCTTGCGGAGGAGGGGGTCAGAGAAGAGCCTGAGCCACAGGCCTCACTCACCACCACACCAAACTGCTCTGACTCAGCCAAATCATCATATTCGTCCTTCAGTTCAGAAAGCATTTTTAACTGCTCTGGCTCTGGCATCTGCTTAATGAGGTTCTGAAAGAGAAAAGGGATTGTCTCAGTTAGAGCGGGGTGAGCCGATAACGGGAGCCTCCTGTCAGGCCCTCACTCTGCCCGAGGACCAATAAGGAAACATGGGCTGGGGTCGGGTGGTTGGGGAGGCAGCCAGTGAGACAGCAGGACTTTTGAAAAATATACCAGAAATAACTTGATCACCAGAGGGATGGAAGTTCATCCAAAGCTAGCATTCTTTAAGTCAATGATACTTAAGAGAGTCCTCATGGTCTAAGCAGAGAGGAGACAGACTGGTGTTGAGCAATGCAGAGAGCCAGCGCCAGGATGAGCCTGCTCCTTACCTGGATCATGGACTCAGTGAGAACAGCCTCATTCACCTCCAGGATGACATTCTTAATCTCGTGATAGGGCATGCGGAAGGAACCCAAAAAGATTGCTGCCAGGAAATGAGATATAAAGACATGTTTTTCTCAGTCTCTTCCGCCTTCCAGCCCATCCTACAAACCTACGCTGGACAACGTTCCTAGGAGTGCTCTCTTGAAGCCACGATCAGAAACCCCCGCCAGCTCCTCACTGCCTGTCTAGTTAATATCCAAGTTTCTGAGCCCAGTGTTTCAGGTTCCCACCTCCCATTTTCCCCTGTGCGAGTCCCCACATCTATATCACTCACACACCAGCCACACCATTCCAAGCACCATATTCTACAAACACTGTGACTGACTCCTTGTCTTTGCTCACACAGGAAATCTTTGATCTATCTATATACATCAAAAACATTCACCCCCTTCTATTTTAGTTCCTCATTCCCTGACTCTATCCTCAGAGCTGCCACTGCCTTGAAATACTCTGATTTTTAAACTGCCGTATCCCACACCCTAACAAACACTTCTCGTCCTTCCAGCTCTCACTTACTAGTTCCTAAATTGACTCTTCAGCCTCATCAGTGTGCTCTTGCATGCAGGCATTCTCTCACGAGGAGATGACCATTCTATTTTCTCTGAATGTCTCAGTTATAGTTGGCTTTCTCTGTTTAACCTAGACCCTGTGGCCTACCCTTTCACTCCTGCCCTATTACTACTACAATTCTTATTCTCTGGTTTCCTTCTCCTTCCAGTCCCTGGTTAATCTAGCCATCTCATTTTCTCCCCTTACACCTGGGCTGATGGACACCGCAGATCAGATTCTATGAAGTGGCATTGATGGTGGCAAGAACCCTCTGTGTGTCCCCAGCCCATGCTCTCTTGCCAGCTCCTCCATAAAAAATAGCCCTGTTCTCCCAAATGTCCCACCACTTATTTGTTCTAAAAAGATCTTGCTTCTTTTTAATGTGAAAAACTGAAGGTTCTGGTCAAATTACTTGCTAAGCTTTCTCTTATGTCACTTACAAACTGAGCACTGGGGCTCTCAGCTGGAACCAGACTAGAAAAGGCTTGAGTAAGGACCATTTTCGAATCATCTAGAAGAAAACGTGCACTGACACTTCTGTAAGTTTAGCAGAACTATATCCATGCACCCATCCTTTTCTCATGTTTCAATAGCACAGGTGGCCCTAAGAACCTCTTCCTTCAGCATATACAGACAGTCTTCCGCATCCATGGATACAGAGGGCAGACTGTTCCACATCGTTTTATACAAAGGACTCGAGTACTTGTGGACTGTGGTATTGCTGGAGGTCCTGGAACCCCACAGATGTCAGGGACAACTGTATACATAATCAAGCCTTTTCTATCTAAAACAAACAGAACAAACACCACTAGTCTATTCTCTCTTCCACATTCTCATTAACTCTTCTTCTGTCCCCACAAAGTCAGTGGAAAAACGACAATCATTTGTTGACTGCATATTCCATGTAAGACCTAGTATCATAAACACAATCTACACATATGATCTCATTTAACCCTATTTATAATAATGTGTAAGTTTGTATTTTTAGCCACATTTGACAGAAAAGGGAACTAACACTTAAGAACTTAACCCACCTGTCCAAGGTCACACTGCTACTAAGGACTGGAGCCAGGATTTAAATACAAATGGATTCCAGAGTTCTGTTCGTACCACTGAAGCTATACTGAAATGATTCCTGCCTAGGTCACTGCCTTTCCTAATGCCAGATCCTGATTTTACTCGACTGCTACTCCCACTTTTAGGACTGTGTCAGACTATTTTCCTTGCTGCTCCTTTCCAGTTTTTTTGAGGACTCCCCTTTTTGTTACTTGCCTCCTCAATATTAATGACCTTCAAAGCAAATTAAGGGTTTTAACTCTGACTCATATGATATCCTCCTAAATTCATATCTCCAGTCAGACCTTCCGCCTGATATACCCAAATGCCTAATACACTGCTGGAGGAGTCCCACAGGAATCTTAAATTCTGTCCTAAAATTAAATCAATCATTTCTACCCACTACCCTGAAGCCTCTCATTCACGTCCACCACTTCTCCCACAAAAGACAGGAAAATCCAGCAGGAGCAGATTCTACTTCAATAAAGGGTACCACTATCTTTAGAGAGATCTTAACCCAAGAAAACATCTTTCTCTTTTCTATCAATCACTAAGTTCCATTAATTCTCTCTTCTTAGTATCTTCTGCCTTCATATCCATTCTTACAACTTCAGTTTCAGCCCTGATCACCTCTCACCTAGTTTGAAGCAATAACATAACACATCCTCCCCTCCCCTAGCAATCCAGCTGCAAAATCACTGCTGAAGTAGTCCTCCCCCAAATTACAGAGGGCTGTATCTCTCACTTTTTTGATTAAAATCCATCCAATAACTTCCATAGTTTTCAGGACAAAATACATACCTCTTAGCCTAAGCCTACCAAGATGTCTGTATCATCTAGCCTCTATTTCTTGAAAACTTCAACCACCACTCCCCCACATACGGCCTTTACTCAGCTGTTCTCAGCTGCTGTACTTCCTGAACTGGGACAATGTTACCTCATGCCTCGGTGCCTTCACAATGCTGATCCCTATGCCTGAAATGAAACAAGCCAGACCTCACCCTTCCTTTAGTCTGCTGTTAACAGTTTTAAGTCATTTGGAAAGACCTCAAGGCTGAGCTCCCTCCAGCACTCCTCCCACTTGGTTCAGACACCCCCTTGCCCAGTGCTCTAATAATCATCCAGGCACACCTCCATCACAGCACTCACCAAATCGTGCTATTACCATATTTATTTTTTCATCTCCACCAGACATATGGCTCACGAGGATGACCTTATTCAGTTTTGCATCCCTGCCATATAAGAGGCATTTAATAATCACTGAATCACTAAATAATACTTCCTAGACCATCCTAAACTCAATTCTCTTCCTGAATTTTGTTTTCCATATTGATATCATTCAACTGCAAATAACAATGTACTACCCACAGTCTTTTATCATTTTCTAAAATAAAAATTACTCATTTTTATGTTGCTAGAGATAATCTTGAGAAGAGCAACTATTATACCTCACAACACTTTAGTTCCCATAAAAAGACTTATCTACAGACACTACTTAGTGATATTTGTTGTCAATGATCTAATATTATATAGTCAAGAATGATGTAAAAGCTTACTATTTTCATTATATTACTGACTTAACAAGGACACATACCCAGAAGTTAACTGTGTGACCCTGGCTAAGTCGTAACATCTGAACTTTAGTTTTCTCACTTGGTAAAATGGAGACAATAGCCACGTCACCCCACTGTGAGTGGGTTTTATGGAATACATACCCTTTCATCTCTGGAACACATGCCTGCTGCTGCTGGAACACATGCCTAATATGTTCCTAATAGAGCCTGAAAGCTGGCAGACTCTCAAATATTTGTTGAATGAATATTTAAATCTTTATTACTCAACATAAAGTCAGGAGATCGACAGTTAAAATGAACAAAAAAAATGAACATTCATCCTGATCATTGAATACGACCTATAACAACTCTGCAGAGGAGTTTTGATCTGAAATTTGCCAGCAAGCAGAGTTATAAGGAGCAAGTTCAGAACAGAACTCTTTGAAGCTACTGATCCTACTCTGAGAAGCACAGGATTTACATTATTTATTCTAAACCACAAAGTTATTTTACATTTAACTGAAGTCATGCCAGTACCCACCTATAAAGGAAATACTTAAAAGAAAATGAGAAAGAAGGAAATACAGGATGGGTAGAAAATTTTTGTTAGATTTTCTATGGATGCAATGGAAATAGTAAGGGCTCTGAAATAAAACCTGAGGCTTAACTCTTAGACCTGTCTCTTATTCTATGTGATGAGGCAAATTCCTTAAAGTCCTATTGCCTTTATTTTCTTGCCATAAAACTAGATACTAACAACCATGCGGTACTATTGAAGGGAGTAGATATCAGATATTTACTATGCAATGCCAAGTATATAGCAGGAATTATTAAGTTTCATATCAAGAGATCCTGGATCCACAAGAATTAGGCTCTCAGAAGAAGAACTTCACATTTCAAATTGCCAGGATCGCAGAGTTACTCACAGAGATTCTGGGCTGTCTTGGAATCCAACACCTTTAATTCTTTCACTTTTTTCTTTTGCAGAGATTTCTTTTCTTCTCCACCTTCCTGATCCTTCTTGGCTAGTGACAGAAAGATTAGTAAAGTATAATTAAGGACAGGCCACATCTATGCCTAAAGGAACTACTGTCCCATCCTAGAGAGGCCCTTCACTTCTCTATCAGTAATGGTCTTCCTATGAAATTTCCTCAAGGCTAACCTCCTCTTTAACCACCCAATCTTCTATTACTGACTTCCCTCTCTAGCCGTAATAAACATGCCATTTTCATTTCTTTAATAGTTAACAATAATACTTTCCCACCCAGAGTCTATCTACTTGTAGGGAACAGCAAACATTCTGTAGAAGACTAAATAGTAAGTATTTTAGGCTTTGCAGACTATTGTGATCTATCTCAACAGCTCAACTCTGCCACTACAGCAGGAAAGCTGTCACAGACAATACATAAACCAATGGGCATGACTATGTCTCCAGTGAAATTTTATTTACAAAAACAAGTGGTCAGCTTAAGAGTTATGGTTTGCTAATCCCTGTACTAGAGTCTTCCATAGCGTTATCCTTTTGTGCTATTACTACTTCTCTTTCAAGATCTGTCTTGATCATGAATTCCCTATAAACATTTTTTTGATTTCCCCAAATGGTTACGATTTCTCCCTGAATCCCCACTGCATCTGATACATCTTTACAGCAAGTCCTCTCACTGACTTTGTCATAAGCAAATATAGTCTCTCCTTCACAAGAGAAGGACTTTGTTATTCTTCTTTGAAAATACAGCATAAAAATATATTGCTAGTAAGATCTTCAATATCATGTTTGTACACACACAGAAGGTATAATACACTCCTTTCCTTCTTCTATACTCTTCTCAGATTATCCAAAGCCAATGTATTCTTCCCTGATAGATGGAGTCACTCTCTGCATTGATGAGCTAATTTTCCTGGTATTTGTTACTTAGATTTCATTCAACAGTTAATAATTCAATGTTCATGATATTTCACATGTAGCATCTTGATCTTTTAAAATCCTGTGTTACTTTTTAAGTGTGGATACGTTCCCACCCCACTTGGATTTTGAACTTCAAGAGCATGGGCAAAATAATTCTTCACTGTATCACTCCCTCAGCACCTAGCATGACAGCTCGCTAGTAACATTCTCTCAAAAATGATGCACACTGCCCACTGAGAAGGACTGAGCAATAGATAGAAAGAAAACAGGACTGGACAGACAATTTGTAAAATATTTTATCAACTTTCCAGAAAGCTGTATGGGACTATCTTGGTAAGGAGTATCAAGAAGGTGACAAAGCTAATTGCTTCTGAGGAGAAGAGTAGGGTGCTTGACTATGGACATGGGAGGAATACTATTCAACACAAACCCTATTATACTATTTGAGTTTTAAACCACTGAAAAGTATTACCTGGTATAAATAAAGAGGAAAGAAAGCAAATAAAAAGAAAGTTATATGGCAAATGATACAAAGAACTGTTAACAAAAAACATATCCTTTGGCCTGATAGTTCTAACTGAAGAAGGAAAAATGCTAAATGGATGAAGATTAGTTATTTAAATAAAGACTTATTGAGTACCCATATGTGCCAGGCTCTGTTCTGGGTACCAGGAATAAAACAAAATACAGAAAAACTCCTGCCTTCATGGAACTTATATTCTAACAAAGAGAAACAGACAATAAATCAGCTAATAGATAAAACAGTACATAGGTGGTCATAAGTGCTATGAAAAGAAAACCAAGTAGGGAAGAGAACTGGGGGTTTAGATGAGGGGATGAATTATAACTTGAGTGGGGTGACCAGGGAAGGTTTTAGTGAGAATGTCACATGACAGTAAAAACCTTTTATAAGGTGAGAAACCAAAGCAATTCAGGCAGCAGGAACAACAAATGCAAGACCTGATGGAAAAAGGAAAAACAAAAAGCTCATTACTGGTGGAGTGGATGGAATGAAGGGGAGAGCTGGAGTGAAGTCAGAGAGGATCTAAAGACAGATCATATAAAAATGAAAATCAGAGGTAGTCAGATAAAAATTTAGACTTAAAACACCCAGACTGTATCATAAAAACTTAGAAGCAGAGGGGCAAAGTGCAAGTAAATCTCTCATTTATACAGTAAAATGAAAAGACAGAGATCACCACTGATGTTGAAAAACAGAAAAATAGACTTGTGTTGCTTGGCGATAAGATAAAATACAATGATATGTAGAATTCAAGACAAGTATAGAAGTAATGAAGAACTACTAATGAACAATTTAGTAAAGATGACAGATAAAAGACAAGCATACGAACTTCCAATTTAACCAAAATGAAGTATCCCCATGTGGAGGAAATATTATTATGTCTAAAAATTGGGGAAGGTATAGGGACCAAAATTGAAATACAGTTTCTATACTTCACATGGACTGGTAAGATACAAATCATTAGACTGGGAAAAGTACATATAATGCAATACCAAGAGCAACACCTAAGCAAACTGTATGAAGTGATATACTCAGGCATTAAAAATATTTCAAAATGTAATCAAAAATATTTTTATAAAACTCACAGAAAAGTAAGGAAAAAGAGGAAACATACAGAAAACACAGTGGCAGACTTAAGCTCTAAAATATTAGTAGTTACCTTTAATATAAATGATCTAAACCCTAGGCACCTCACCCTCCACCTCAGTAAAGGCAGAAGCCCAGGGATGACCTGTGGCCCCCTACCCACGTCTCTTCTTACTCCTTTAACGTGTGGCCTGAGGCATGTTGTGTCAGGACCTGCCAGCAATGAAACCTTGTTTTTCAGGGTTCTCTGATACGTGCTGCTGAGGTGCATCTTGCAATCATAATAAGAACCACAAAGGCTGGTCCAGCCACAAAACTGGCCCAAGTGAGTGCCCTCAGACATGCCCAAGTAACAGCATTGCTAGGATGAGACCTACACAAAACACTGGCAGAGTAGAGTAACAAAAGACCCAATAATATGTTGTCTGTAAGAAATTTTCTTCAAATACAAAGGCTGAATGTAAAAGACTGAAAACAGATATACCATGCAAGCATAAACCAAAAAAAAGTACAATGGCTATATGCTATCCAGTGAGTAGACTTCGGAGCAAAGAAAATAGCTGGAGACAATGAGGGACATTACATGATGATTAAAGGATCACTGCCTTGTCATGGCAAAGGGATTTGCATAACTCAATGAAGCTATGAGCTATGAGTCATGCCATGCAGGGCCACCCAAGACGGACGGGTCACAGTGGAGGGTTCTGACAAAATGTGATCCACTGGGGGAGTGAATGGCGAACTACCCCAGAATTCTTGCAGACACTGAAAGATGAGCCCCCCAGGTCAGGAGGTGTCCAACATGCTACCGAGGAAGAGCAGAGAATAACTACTAATAGCTCCAAAAAGAATAAAGCACCTGGGCCAAAGTGAAAACAATGCTCAGTTATGGATGTGTCTGGTGATGACAGTAAAATCCAATCAATTCAATGATGATAGTAAAGAACAGTGTACACAGGAACCTGGAATGTTAGGCCCATGAATCAAGGTAAATTGGATATGGCCAAGCAGGAGATGGCAAGAGTAAACACCGACACCTTAGCAATCAGTGAACTAAAATGGACGGGAATGGGTGAGTTTGATTCAGATGACTGTTATATCTACTACTGTGGGCAGAAATCCCACAGAAGAAATGGAGTAGCCCTCATAGTCAACAAGAGAACCTGAAATGCAGTACTTGGGTGCAACTTCAAAAATGGCACAACAATCTCAGTTCATTTCCAAGGCAAATCATTGAACATCACAGTAATCCAAGTCTATGCCGCTACTACGGATGCCAGAGAAGCTGATCAGTTCTATGAAGATCTACAAGACATCCTAGAACTAACACGAAAAAAACGATGTCCTATTCATCATAGGAGACTGGAATGCAAAAGTAGGAAGTCAAGAGATACCTGGAGTAAAAAGGTAAGTTTGGCCTTGGAATACAAAATGAAGCAGAGCAAAGGCTACCAGAATTTTTCCAAGAGAACTAGTCATAGCAAACACCCTTTTTCAACAACACAAGAGACAACTTACAAATGGACATTACCAAATAGTCAATACCAAAATCAGATTGATTACATTCTTTGTAGTCGAAGACAGAAAAGCTCTATACAGTCAGCAGGAACAAGACCTGGAGCTGACTGTGGCTCAGATCATGAGCTCCTCATAGCAAAATTTAGGCTTAAACTAAAGAAAGCGGAGAAAACCACTAGGCCAGTCAGGTATGATCTAAGTCAAATTCCCTATGTTACACAGTGGAGGTGACAAATAGATTCAAGGAATTAGACTTAGTAAACAGAGTGCCTGAAGAACTATGGACAGAGGTTCATAATATTGTACAGGAGGCAGTGAACAAAACTATCCCAAAGAGGGGGGAAAATGCAAGAAGGCAAAGTGATTGTCTGAGGAAGCTTTACAAATGGCTAAGAAAAGAAGAGAAGTGAAAAGCAAAGGGCAAAAGGGAAAGGTATACCCAACTGCATGCAGAGTTCTAGAGAACAGTAAGGAGAGACAAGAAGGCTTTATTCAATGAGCAATGCACAGAAATAGAGGAAAACAACAGAAGAGCAAAGATTGGAGATCTCTTCAAGAAAACTGGAGACATCAAAGGAACATTTCATCCCAAGACTGACACAATAAAGGACAGAAATGATAAAGAGCTAATAGAAGCAGACTAGACCAAGAAGAGATGGCAAGAGTACACAGAAGAACTGTACAAAAAAGATCTTAATGACCCGGATAACCATGAGTGTGTAGTCACTCACCCAGAGCCAGACATTCTGGAGTGTGAAGTCAAGTGGGCCTTAGGAAGCACTGCTAACAATAAAGCTAGTGGAGATGATGGAATTCCAGCAAAGTTGAAATTTAAAATCCTAAAAGATGATGCTATTAAAGGGCTGCACTCTATATGTCAGCAAATTTGGAAAACCGAGCAGTGGTCACATGACAGGGAAAGGTCAATCTTCATCTCAATTCCCAAGAAGGGCAGTACCAAACAATGTTCAAACTACCAGACAATTGCACTCATCTCACATGCTAGTAAGGTTACGCTCAAAACTCTCCTCACTAGGCTTCAACAGTACCTGAACCAAGAACTTCCAGATGTTCAAGCTGGGTTTAGAAAAGGTAGAGCAACCAGAGATCAAACTGCCAACATTAGCTGGATCACAGAGAAAGCAAGGGAATTTCAGAAAAACATCTACTCTACCTCTGTGTTTTGTTGACTAAAGTCTTTGACAGTGTGGATCATAACAAACTGTGAACAACTCTGAAAGAGATGGGAATACCAGACCATCTTACCTGTCTCCTGAGAAACCTGTATGTGGGCCAAGAAGCAACAGTTAGAACCTTATATGGAACAACTGACTGGTTCAAAATTGAAAAAGGAGTATGACAGGGTGTTTATTTATTTATTTTTTTAAGGGTCTTTATTGTCACCCTGTTTACTTAATTTATATGCAGAGCACATCATGCAACATGCCAGGCTAGATGAGTGGCAAGCTGGAATCAAGATTCTGGGAGAAATACCAACAACCTTTGACATGCAGATGATACCATTTTGATGACAGAAAGCGAAGAGGAACTAAAGAACCTTTTGATGAGGGTGAATGGAGAGAGTGAAAAAGCCAACCTAAAACTCAGTATTAAAAAAACTAAGATCATGACATCTGGTCCCATCACTTCATGGCAAATAGAAGGGGAAAAGGTGGAAGCAGTGACATATTTCTTCTTCCTGTGCTCTAAAATCACTGCAGATTGTGACTGCAGCCATGAAATTAGGTGATTGCTCCTTGGCAGGAAATCTATGACAAACATAGATAGTGTCTTAAAAAGCAAAGACATCACTTTGCCAACAGAGGTCTGTATAGTCAAGGCTATGGTCTTTCCGGCAGTCATGTACAGATGTGAGAGTGGGACCATAAAGAAGGCAGAGCGCCAAAGCATTGATGCTAAGTGTGGTGCTAGAGAAGACTCTTGAGAGTCCCTTGGATAACAAGGAGATCAAACCAGCCAATCCTAAAGGAAATCAACCCTTAATACTCATTGGAAGGACTGATGCTGAAGCTGAAGTTCTAACACTTTGGCTACCTAATGCGAACAGCCAACTCACTGGAAAAGACCCTGATGCTGGGAAACATGGAAGGCAAAAAAAAGAGGGCGACAGAGGATGATGGTTGGATGGCATCACTGATTCAATGGACAGGAATATGGGCAAACTCCAGGAGATGGTGAGGGACAGGGAGGCCTGGCATGCTGTAGTCTATGGGGTGGCAAAGAGCAGGACATGACTTGGCAACAGAACAACCATCACCACCACCACCAGGAAGACATAACAACTTTAAATGTGTAATGTACCAAACAACAGAGCCTTAAATGTAAGAAACAAAGACTGCTAAGAGATGAAATGAGAAAACCAGCATAGCCAAGCCATGATAATACTTCAAGATATTAATAACCTATATCTCAGTAATGGCTGGAACTCTATACAAAAAATCATCAAAGATACAGAAGTGAACAGTAAAATCAATCAACAGGGTCTACTTGATATATTCATATGTAGAACACTTCACCCAACAATAGCAGAATAAATTCTTTTAAGATGCTCACTGAATATCTACCAAGAAAAATGTCTACTTGGGCCATAAAATAAACCTCAACAAATTTAAAGGATCAAAATCAGATCATGTTCTCTGACCATAAAGGTATCAAACTGTTAATATAAATAACAGAAAGATACGGAAAATATCCAAACACTTGGAAACTAAAGAACCACTTCTAAATAATTTGTGGGTCCAAAGAGAAGTCTTAAGGTAAAATTTAAAAATACATTAGAAATGAATGAAAATGAAAGTCTGACATATCAAAATGTATGGGGTATAGCTGAAGCAATGCTGGGAGGGAAACTGACAGTGCTAAGTTTACATTACATGGTTGTCTGAGGAGGCCTTACAAATAGCTGAGAAAAGGAGAGAAGTGAAAGGCAAAGGTGAAAAGGAAAGATTTACCCATTTGAATGCAGAGTTCCAAAGAATAGCAAGGAGAGATAAGAAAGCCTTCCTCAGTGATCAGTGAAATAAATAGAGGAAAACAACAGAATGGGAAAGTCTAGAGATCTCTTCAAGAAAATGAGAGATACCAAGGAAACATTTCATGCAAAGGTGGGTACAATAAAGGACAGAAATGGTATGGACCTAACAGAAGCAAAAGATATTAAGAAGAGGTGGCAAGAATACACAGAAGAACTATACAAAAAAGATCTTCATGACCCAGATAACCATGATGGTGTGATCACTTACCTAGAGCCAGACATCCTGGAATGCGAAGTCAAGTGGGCCTTAGGAAACATCACTACAAACAAACCTAGTGGAGGTGATGGAATTCCAGTTGAGTTATTTCAAATCCTAAAAGATGATGCTGTGAAAGTGCTGCACTCAATATGCCAGCAAATCTGGAAAACTCGGCAGTGGCCACAGGATTGGAAAAGGTCAGTTTTCATTGCAATTCCAAAGAAAGGCAATGCCAAAGAATGTTCAAACTACTGCACAACTGCACTTGTCTCACACGCTAGCAAAGTAATGCTCAAAATTCTCCAAGCCAGGCTTCAATAGTACATGAACTGTGAACTTACAGATGTTCAAGCTGGATTTAAAAAAGGAAGAGGAACCAGAGATCAAATTGCCAACATCCACTGGATCATAGAAAAAGCAAGAGAATGCCAGAAAACCATCCAGTTTTGCTTTATTGACTACACCAAAGCCTTTGACTGTGTGGATCACAACAAACTGGAAAATTCTTAAAGAGATGGGTATACCAGACCACCTGACCTGCCTCCTGAGTAATCTGTATGCAGGTCAAGAAGCAACAGTTAGAACCGGACATGGAACAACAGACTGGCTCCAATTCAGAAAAGGAGTACGTCAAGGCTGTATATTGTCACCCTGCTTATTTAACTTATATGCAGAGTACATCATGCAAATTGCCAGGCTGGATGAAGCACAAGCTGGAATCAAGATTGCTGGGAAAAATATCAATAACCTCAGATATGCAGATAACACTACCCTTATGAGAGAAAAGCAAAGAACTACTAAAGAGCCTCTTGATGAAAGTGAAAGAAGAGAGTGAAAAAGTTGGCTTAAAACTCAACATTCAGAAAACAAAGATCATGGCACCCAGTCCCATCACTTCATGGCAAATAGATGGGGAAACAATGGAAACAGTGACAGACTTTTATTTTTTTGGGTTCCAAAATCACTGCAGATGATGACTGCAGCCATGAAATTCAAAGATGCTTTCTCCTTGCAAGAAAAGCTATGACCAACCTAGACAGCATAATAAAAAGCAGAGACATTACTTTACCAACTAAAGTCTGTCTAGTCAAAGCTATGATTTTTCCACTAGTCATGTATGGATGTGAGAGCTTTCTATAAAGAAAGTTGAGCGCCAAAGAATTGATGCTTTTGAACTGTGGTGTTGGAGAAGACTCTTGAGAGTCCCTTGGACTGCAAGGTCAAACTAATCAATCCTAAAGGAAATCAGTCCTGAATATTCACTGGAAAGACTGATGCTGAAGCTGAAACTCCAATACTTTGGCCACCTGATGCGAAGAACTAACTCACTGGAAAAGACCCTGATGCTGGGAAAGATTGAAGGTGGGAGGAGAAGGGGACGATAGAGTATGAGATGGCTGGATGGCATCACCAACTCAATGAACATGAGTTTGAATAGGCTCTGGGAATTGGTGATGGACAGGGAAGCCTGGCGTGCTGCAGTCCACGGAGTCTCAAAGAGTTGGACACAACTGAGCCACTGAACTGAACTGAAATTTACATTAGAAAAGAAAGAACTCAAATCAGTAATTTCCTACTTTAAGAAAAATGCACATATACAGAATCTAGAAAAATGGTACTGAAGAACTTATTTACAGGGCAGCAATGGAGAAACAGACATAGAGAACAGACTTACGGACATGGGGATAGGGGAAAAGAGGGTGAGATGTATGGAAGGAGTAACATGGAAGCTTACATTACCGTATGTAAAATAGAGAGCCAACGGGAATTTGCTGTGTGGCTCAGGAAACTCAGACAGGGCTCTGTATCAACCTAGGGGGTGGGATGGGGAGGGAGGTGGGAGGGAGGTTCAAAAGGGAGGGGGTATATGTGTACCTGTGGCTGATTCATGTTGCGGTTTGACAGAAAACAGCAAAATTCTGTAAAGCAATTATCCTTCAATAAAAAAATAAATAAAAAAGAAACTAGAAAAGAAGAAGAAGAAACAAAAACAAAACAACCCATAGCACGCAGAAGGAAGGAAATATAAAAGAACAGAAGTCAATAACAATAAAAACAACAGAAAAAAAAAGTCAATGACACAAAAGGTTGGTTTAAAAAATCAATCAATATAAACCTCTAGAAAGGCTGACGAAGGTAAAGAGAAGACCTCTCTCTCCAATATCAGGAATGAAGCAATATGACTTTAGATCCTGCAGCCATTAAGAGGATAATAAGGGAATACTATAAATAACTTAGTACTTATAAACTGAACAATCTACCAAAAAATGGACCAATTCTTCAAAACCCACAAACTACCAAAAAGTCAACCAGGATGAAACAGGTAACTTGAGTCCTACTAAAATCATTTAAAAAACTGAATTCATGACTAAAAGTTTCCTGAACAGAAAATCTCCTGGCCGCAAGGCTTCACTAGAGAATTTTACCAAACATTTAAAGAAAAATTAATGCCAATCTCCTTCAGAAAATAAAAAAGAGGAAATACTTCCTACATCATTTCAATGCCACCAAACTATCCACTTTAAATAGTTAATTTTATGTTAAATGAATTTCACCTTAATAAAAAAATTTGTAATTTTTAAACACTGTTTAAGATGTTTAAAATCACTAATTAAATCAGTAAAGTTTGAATATGGATTATATATTAGATAACAGTGTTATATCAATGATAAATTTCCTAAATCTGATAATTTCACTGTGGTTATGGAAAAGAATGCCCTTGTATTTAGGAGAAACATGCTGAAGAATTTAGGGGTAAAGGGCCATGATGTTGGTACTTTATCTCTGAAACAGCTGGGTTAAAAAAGAAAGAAAATATTCATAGCAGCATTATTTGTAACAGCCAAAACATAGAAACCACTTGTCTGTCAACTGACAAATGGAAAGACAAAATGTGGTATAGTCATATAATGGAGTATTATTCAGCCATAAAAAGGAATGAAGTGCTAATACACGCTGCAACATGGTGAACCTTGCAAACCTTGCAAATGGTTACTGAAAAAGGCAGACACAAAAATGCAAATATTGTGTGATTACACTGATACAAAACATCTAGGAGAGGCAAATTGAGAAAGAAAGTAGATTAGTGGTTGCCAAGCTGGGGGAAAAGGAAGTGGAGACTGACTGCTAATGAATTGAGGGTTTCTTTTTTAATGTGTTGAGAATGTTCTAGAATTAATGCAGTGGCTGCACCATTGTGTGATATACAAAAAGATCATGGAATTGTACACAAAGGATGTATACAATATATACATACATACTTAATACAATATATACATACATACAATGAACCACAGGTCTAGATAGAAAATCTGAAATTATTAACCTTCTAAAAGAAATCATAGGGAGCTTCCTGGAAGTTCAGGGGTTAGGACTCAATGCTTTCACTGCCATGGCCTGGGTTCAATCCCTGGCTGAGGAACTAAGCTCCAGCAAGTCTTGTGGCATAGCAAAAAAGGGGAAAAAAAAAAAAAAAAGAAATTGGAAAAGTTTTCACCACTTTGGAAGGGGCAAAGATCTCTCAGAAACAAAAAGTACAAATCACATGGTAGGAAAAAACCTAATGTGGCCTCCTGGGATTTTCTTGGAGCTCTAAGACAGTAGGAGTTCCCTTCTAACGCATATACCCTGTGTAACTCCCTTGAATGTGAGTGGCTTGACCTACTCTGGGGAGCCCTTTAAAACAGAAGTTTAGAGCTCAGAGACAAGAGAAGTCAGAGAGATCTGAAACTGAAGCAGATGCTCTCCGTCATCCTTAAAGAAGTTACTGCCATGCTCTGGAGAAGGCCACATGACAGGAAACGGTGGGCAGCCTCTACGAGCTGAGAAGAGTCAATGGCTGATGGCCAGCCAGAGGAGAGGAACCTGTGCCCTACAATTATAAGGAACCGGATTCAGTCAAATACCATGTGAGTGTGGCAGAGGACACTGAGCTCCAGAACGCAATCAGCCCAGTCAGAACACTGACTTCAGTTTGGTGTGACCGTGAGCAGAGAATTTAGCTAACTTGGATTCCACACCCATGCAAACTGTGATATAATAAATCTATGTTGTTTAAAACCATTAAGTTTGTGGTAACTTGTTACACAGCAGTAGAAAATTATATAAAACATAAACTAAAAATGGATAAAATGGACTATCAAAATTGAAAACTTTTATTCTTTGAAAGACACTGGTAAGAAATAAAGACATGTGACAGACACACTGAGAGAAAATGGCCTGCATTGCATGCGGGAACTTAGCTCCTTGACTAGGGATTGAACCTATGTCCCTTGCATTGGAAGCATGGAGTCTTAACCACTGGACTGCCAGGGAAGTCCCTGCAAAACACATTTTTGATAAAGGACAAGCATTCAGAACATATAAAAAAAAGTCTCATAAGTCAACCATAAGAAAATAAACACCCCAATTTTTAAAAATAGGCAAAAGACATTGGACACATCAGCAGAGAGGATACACAGATGAAATGGTAAGTAAGCTCAGAGAAGGCGATCAACATCATTAACTCATTAGGAATATGAACTAAGAATTAAATTAACTAGGGATTAAAACTATAACGCTCAAGCTACTAGAATCACTAAAATGGAAAAACAAAACAAACTGATAAATACTAAGTGCTGGCGAGGATGCAAAGCACCTGCAACTTTCATAATTGATCGTGGAAATGAAAAAAATGGTACAACCACTTTGGAAGGTAAACTGAAAACAGTCTTGCAGTTTCTTACACAGTTAAACATACATTCATTGTAATGTATGACCCAACAATTCCATTCCTAGGCATTTGTCCAAAAAAATAAAAACATGTATATTCAGACTGTATCTTGTATGTAAATACTTCTATTGGCTTTATTCATAATTGCCAAAAACTGGATTCAACCCAGATGTCCCTCACCAGTGAATGAACATAAAGAAACACTACTCAGCAATAAAAAGGAATGATCACGCATGCAAACAACACAGACAAATCTCAAATACATGATGCTAGGTGAAAGAATTCAGACTTCAAAAACTCCTTAGTGTATGATTTCATATATGACATTCTGAAAAAGAAAAAACTGTAGGGAAAAGAAAACACATCAGCCCCTGCCAGGGCTTAGTGGTGAGAAGGGGATGAACAAATGGGAAGAAACTTTAAGAGTAATGAAACTGTTCTCTATCTTTACATGCCTGTATACATTTGTCAAAACTCACAGAACTGTACACATAAAAAGGGTAAATCTTATTATATGCAAATAATACCTCAACAAACCTAATTAAACACATTGCATCTTCAAAGCCAATAAAATGCAGTAGTGTAAAGCTACAGTAACTCTAGGAGTGATAAAAGGAACAAATGAAGTTCTTAATAAGAAATAATAATAAATAGACAAGATTCTAGAAAAAGATAATGAAACATATTATATGCTAAAGTAAAAACTGAGATCAATTAAAAAAGTATAGTCTAGGACTTCCCAAGTGGCTTTAGTGGTAAAGAACCTGCCTGCCAATGCAGGAGATACAAGAGACTTGGGTTTGATCCCTGGGAGGAGGGCATGACAACCCACTCTGGTATTCTTGCCTGGGGAATCCCATGGACAGAGGAACCTGACAGGCTACAGTCCACAGGGTTGCAAAGAGTCAGACATGGCTAAAGCAACTTAGCATGCATACACAGACACACACACACACTGTATATAGACAGACAGAGTGTACATCTAGTGCCCTCAGGACAAGCTGCTGAGCACATGTCATGGATTTAAAAAAAAAGTATAGTCTAATACAGGAGTAAACTTTTTCTTAAGTTACTAGAAAATAAATATATGGCTCTATGGGACACATCACCAGAGAGGATACACAGATAGTAAGTAAGCTCAGAGAAGGTGCTCAACATTATTAACTCATTAGGAATATCAATGTTCTAATTGCAATTTCTGTTGCAGTTACTCAGCTCTACTGGTGTAATATTAAAGAAGTCAGAGACAATATGTAATCAAGTGGGCATGGCCGTGTTCCAATAAAACTTTCTTAACAAAAATGGGTTGGCCATAGTTTTCTAACTACTGATCTCATCAATAGTGTTGGAACAACTGGTTCTCCATTTTAAAGGAAAATAGCTAAGATCTTAACTTTATACTATTCACAAAAACAAACTGCAAATACATTAAACAGCTAAATGTTAAAAACAGAAATACAGGGGCTTCCCTGGTGGGTCAGCGGTAAAGAATTTATCTGCTGATGCAGAAGACACAGGTTCGATCCCTGATTTGGGAAGATCCCACATGCCTCAGAGCAACTGAGCCTGTGTGCCATAACTACTGAGCCTGTGCTCTAGAGCCTGGGAACTGCAGCTATTGGGCCCATGTGCTGCAACTACTAAAGCCCACAGGTTCTAGAGCCCATGCTCCTCAACTCTTAAGAGAAGCCACCACAATGAGAAGTCCTCACACCATAACTAGAGAGTAGCCTCCACTCTGCAACCAGAGAAAGCCCAAGCAACAACAAAAATCCAGCACAGCCAAAAATAAAAATAAATAAGTAAAATTCATTTAAAAAAAACAAATGCATTATAATTCTGAATAAAAGAAAACTTCCCTAAGAATAACGCAAAATCAAGATGGTATTAAGGAAAAGACAGACTGATTTGAGTATATAAAATTTTTGTTTTTCAAGGTAGTAAAAAAAATCATCAGAAAAAATATGAAAAGAAATGAAAATTTCCATTTCCAGTATTAGAGGTCAAATCTTCCATGGGAAAAATACCTAAAAATGCTGGTATGGTATTTAAAAATCACCTTGAAGCACAGAAGAGCTATGAAGATGGTGATGAACTGCTCCAGAGAAGCAAGCAGGACAGTGGAGCACTGTTCTTGTTATTCTGGGCTCTGCGCAGCAGGGGTGCACAGGGGTCAAGATCCAGTTCCTGAGCCATACAGCAAATTCCTGCTGGCTACCTATTTGTATCAACCTAGGGGGTGGGATGGGGAGGAAGATGGGAGGGAGGTTCAAAAGGGAGGGGATATATGTATACCTATGGCTGATTCATGTTGAGGTTTGCCAGAAAACAACAAAATTCTGTAAAGCAATTATCCTTCAATAAAAAAAAAAAAAAAAGATCCAGTTCCTGCCTAATGTGGGGAATCTCATACAAGACTCCTCTTTTGCTGGGAACCCAAAAGATTACATCCTCAGAGATAAAAGTGAACACAACAGGTTTGCAGTTAGGAGTCCTAGAAAACCTACACTCTAGGAACAGGGTGAACCAGAGGTAGATCAAGCCTTTCCAAAACCACAACCAAGACTTGGCATAGCTCACTTCCTGACTGGTTCAAGGTGATCTGCCCACACACTTATTTGTCTAGAGAGGAAAACACAATAGCAACAGATTTATGTATGATCCAGACATTGGAGCTAGCCAAAGAGATGTGACAAGCCAGCCTTTTAGGGCTTCCCTGGTGGTTCAGGCAGTAAAGAATCTGCCTGCAATGCAGGAAAACCTGGTTCAACCCCTGGATCAGGAAGACTCCCTGGTGAAGGGAATGGCTACCCACTCCAGTGTTCCTGCCTGGAGAATTCCATAGACAGAGAAGCCTGGCGGGCTGTAGTCCATGCCGTCGCAAAGAGTCAGACACAACAACAGCTAACATGTTCAAGAATACAGAGGAAAAAAATAAAAATAGATGAAGATGAAGAAGTTTGTCAGAGAACTAAAATTTACTAAAAATATAAATGAATGGACATTCTAGAACTAAATAAAATTAAGAGCTCAGTAAAGAAAGAAAGAAAAGAAAGTGAAGTCGCTCAGTAGTGTCTGACTCTTTGCAACCCCATGGACTGTAGCTTACCAAGCTCCTCCGTCCAGGGAATTTTCCAGGCAACAGCACTGGAGTGGGTTGCCATTAGACAGGTTTAACTAGAGACACAGTAGAAGAAGTTGATGAATTTTAAGACAGATCAATATAGGAACTAGAGCCAAGAGATAAAAGATGAAAAGTAACAAAAAGAGTGTAAGGGACATGTGAAGATGTCCAACATATGTGTAACTGGAGGCCCAGGAAGAGAAAAAAGGACTAGACGGAGCAATTAATAATACGGTGCTATACAAGTTGGGCTTCCCATGTGGTGCTAGTGGTAAAGAATCCGCCTGTCAATGCAGGAGACATAAGAAACTGAGTTCGATCTAAAATTTTGTTAAGAGGACAGATTTCCTGTTAAGTGTTCTTACGAAAAAATGAAAATAAAGGGACATAGAAATCTTTTGGAGGTGATGGATATGTTTATTACCTTGATTGTAGTGATGATATCACAGGTATATGCATATGTCCAAACTCATCAAAATGTATACATTAAGTGCAATTTTTTGTATGTTAAATACACCTGAATAAAGCTGGAGGCTGAAGAGGGAGTTTGGGGGAGAATGGATACATGTATATGTATGGCTGAGTCTCCTTGCTGTCTACCTGAAACTATAACAACACTGTTAATCAGTTATACTCCAATATAAAATAAAAAGTTTTTTTAAAAAAGCTAGAGGCTAGAGAAAGGGGAGAAACGTGACTTGGAGCACAGGAAGAGCCCCACAATTTCAGTCTTAAACAGATGCCTTAGATAGGTATGCAGAGAAAGTAAAATATTAAAAATAACAAAACCAAAAGAAACAAGCCCCATGACACATACACACATAAAATGGAATGTTAAATATGATATTATTGGCACCAAATCTGAAAGCAAAGTAAAATGCCAATAATTAAAGGACAAGAACAAGTAGACAGAAGCAATATTTGAAGAGAAAATTGTTGCTAATTTTCTAAAAGTGACGAAAGACTGCAATACACAGAACTAAAAGCTTGGAGAATCCCAAGTATAAATACAAAGAAAACCACATGATGGCACATCACAGTAAAACTTCTAAAAGCCAGAATAAAAAAAAAAATTCTCCCAAAGTAGCAGGAGGTAGAACATGTTATCTTCAAATGAATTAAAAAAACACTGACAGAGGAGGGTTGTTTTGTGTGTGTGCGTTTTTTTAAGGAAAAACAAAAAATAACCTTCAAACATAGAAGTGAAATAAAGATATATCCAGATAAGAACAGAGACTTCGTCACCACTAGACTAAAATAAATAATAAAAGGGGCATGCATTTATTCAAGCAGAAAAAAAAAGTATCCCAAAAGGAAATACAGAAATGTAGGTAGGAAGGGAAAACACTATAAAGGAGTTTTTAAGTGAATATTGATATGATAAAATAATAGTAAATGTTTGTAGGGTTTAAAAAATAATGTTTAAAATATTTTTAAAAGAATTAAAATGCAAGACATGCATAATTCAAAAGATGTGTGTTTAAAGTTAAAATATTATAAAGTTCCAACATTACTTGGAAGGTGTTAAAAGTTCTAATTTATATTAGGTTGTAGAATAAGGGAAATGTGAAATAATAAAGTTTGAAATGAATCAGTAAGAACAGAAAAAAAGGAGGCAAACTGGAAAAATCAAACAGAAACAAATAGCAATTTGGTATGTATCAATTCAAGTGAATTAAATACTTTGCAATGAAAAGACTAATATCATCAGACTGGATTTACAAAACATACACACCAAATATGTATTGTCAGGGACATACTTTAAATAAAGACACTGTTTTCAAAACAGTGGAAGAAAATATACTAATTAAAAGAAAGCTGATGTACCTAGCATCTGATGAAAATTTTGTCTCTAATAATTCTACTGCCTTGAATGCTGCACATTTCATAGTGATAAAGGGTCAATCCACAAGGAAAATATAATAGTTCTAAATCTAAATACATCTAATAATTTAGTTTCAAAATATATAAAGTAAAAATTGAACTAAAAGAAGGAAAGGGTAAATTCATAACTGCAGTAGAAGAATTAATACCCTTTGTATAGTAACTAATGAAATAAGCAGACAAAAACTTGGAAGGGATATAGAAAATCTGAACACATCTAACAAACTTGAGTTAGTTGATATATTAGAACAATGCGCCCAACAATGACAAATTACACCTTTTTTTCATATGCATATAGAACATTTACCAACATTACCAACACTTACCACATGCTGCTGAACAATCATCGACAGGAGAATGTTGGAACCCACCAAAAAGAGATACCCCACACCCAAGGACAAAGGAGAAGCCACAACAAGAGTGTGGGAGGGGGCACAACCATGTTTAAAATCAAGCCTCATACCCACCAGAGACACTTAGAGGGCACAAATAAAAACTTGTGTGCACCAGGACCCAGGGAAAGGAGCAGTGATCCCCACAAGAGACTGAACCAGACCTGTCTTAAGTGTATAAGAGTCTCCTGTGGAGGCATGGGTCAGCAGTAGCCTGCCGTGGGGACAGGTGCTCTGGCAGCAGTCCTGGGAGGCGCAGCCTGTGGCATAAGTCCTTTTGGAGGAGATCCCCATTAGCCCCACTACAGAATCGTCGGGTGTGGAGAAAATTATACCAAAGAAGTTCTTGCACTGCTGCAAAAGTTCTAGGCCCCACAACAGACTTTCCAACCTGGATTCCGGACTTCCTGGATCCAGGAAAGGGACTGAAAATCCCAGGGAATCTGACTTTGAAGGTCAGTGGGATTTAATTACAGAACTTCCACAGGACAGGGGAAACAAGACTCTTGGAGGGCACAAACAAAACCTGATGCACACCAGGACCCATGAGAAAGGAGCAGGGACCCCACAAGAGACTTGCCTATGAGTGTTTGGGAGTCTCCAACAGAGGCATGGGTCAACAGTGGGCTGCAGTGGGGTCAGGGACACTGAATACAACAGTCCTAGGCCTAGGTCCTTTCGGAGGAGGTTGCCATTACCCCTACCACAGTTCGGCCTTAGGCCAGACAGGGAGAGAACCCAGCCCCACCCATCAGGAGAAAATTGAATTAAAGGTGTACTGAGTATGGCCCTGATCACCAGAGCAAGACCCAGTTTTCCCCACAGCCAGTTCCTTCCATCAGGAAGCTTACACAAAGCTCTTAACTTCATCTGAGGACAGACAGAATGAAAACCACAACCACAGAAAGCTAACCAAACTGATCACATGGATCACAGTTTTGTGTAACTTAATGAAACTGAGAGCGCCAATTCTGAGGTAGCTTGATAAGGAGTGCAGGGCCCTCAAGGAGAAAGGGGTCTAAGGCCCTCGAGGAGGAGAAAGGGGTTCGGGACTCTCAAGTATGAGAAAAAGACACACATTTTTTTCCCACATTCCTTCATCTTAGTCACATAAGAGGTCACTTTCTTTAAGCCCAGAGCTAATGACTATACCACAAAACAACTTATCTTGCTCAAGAAAATATGACACTGAAAGATGGTGCCCAATTGCTACTGGAGAAACAACTCCAGAAAGAATGAAGAGACGGAGCCAAAGCAAAAACAACGCCTAGTTGTGGATGTGACTGGAGATGGAAGTAAAGTCCGATGCTATAAAAAACAATATTGCATAGGAACCTGGAATGCTAGGTCCATGAATCAAGGTTTTGGAAGTGGTCAACAGGAGACGCCAAGAATGAATGTCAACATTTTAGGAATCAGCAAACTAAAATGGACTGGAATGGGAGAATTTAATTCAGATGACCATTATATCTACTACTGTGGGCAAGAATCCATTAGAAGATATGGAGTAGTCCTCATAGTCAACAAGAGTCCGAAATGCAGTAGTTGGGTTCAATCTCAAAAAACAACAGAAGGATCTCTGTTTCCAAGGCAAACCATTCAATATCACAGTAATCCAGGTCTATGCCCTGACCAGTAATGTTGAAGAAGTTGAAGTTAAATGGTTCTATGAAGACCTACAAGACCTTCTAGAACTAACACCCAAAAAGGATGTCCTTTTCATCACAGAGGACTGGAATGCAAAAGTAGGAAGTCAAGAGATACCTGGATTAACAGGCAAATTTGATCTTCTAGTACAAAATGAAGCAGGGCAAAGGCTAACAGAGTTTTGCCAAGAGACGCACTGGTCATAGCAAATGCTCTCTTCCAACAACACAAGAGGCAACTCTACACATGGACATCACCAGATGGTCAATACCAAAATCAGACTGATTATATTCTTTGCAGCCAAAGATGGAGAAGCTCTATACAGTCAGCAAAAACAAGATCTGGAGCTGACTATGGCTCAGATCATGGATCTTTATTGCAAAATTCAGGCTCAAATTGAAGAAAGTAGGGAAAACCACTAGACCATTCGGGTACGACCTAAAGAAAATCCCCTATGATTACACAGTGGAAGTGACAAATAGATTCAAGTGATTAGAGCTGCTGGACAGAGTGCCTGAAGAAGTATGGACAGAGGTTCCTGACACTGTACAGGAGGCAGTGATGAAGACCATCCCCAAGAAAAGGAAATGCAAAATGGCAGAATAGTTGTCTGAGGAGGCCTTACAAATAGCTGAGAAAAGAAGAGAAGCAAAAGGCAAAGGAGAAAAGGAAAGATATACCCATTTGAATGCAGAGTTCCAAAGAACAGCAAGGAGAGATAGGAAAGTCTTCCTAAGTGAACAGTGCAAAGAGGAAAACAACAGAACAGGAAAGACTAGAGGTCTCTTCAAGAAAATCAGAGATACCAAGGGAACATTTCATGCAAAGATGGGAGCAATAAAGGACAGAAATGGTGTGGTCCGAACAGAAGCAGAAGATGTTAAGAAGAGGTGGCAAGAGTACACAAAAGAACCAAAAAGGTCTTAATGACCTGGATAACCACAAGGGTGTGATCATTCACTTAGAGCCTGGAATGGGAAGTCAAGTGGGCCTTAGGAAGCATTACTATGAACAAAGCTAGTGGAGGTGATGGAATTCCAGTTGAGTTATTTCAAATCCTAAAAGATAATGCTGTTAAAGTGCTATACTCAATATGCCAGCAAATTCAGAAAACTCAGCAGTGGCCATAGGGCTGGAAAAGGTCAGTTTTCATTCCAATCCCAAAGAAAGGCAATGCCAAAGAATGTTCAAACTACCACACAATCTTGCTCATTTCACGTGCTAGCAATGTAATGCTCAAACTATTTCAGGTTAGGCTTTAACAGTATGTGAACTAAGAACTTCCAGATGTACAAGCTGGGTTTAGAAAAGGCAGAGGAACCAGAGGTCAAACTGTCAACATCTGTTGGGATCACAGAAAAAAGCAAGGGAATTTCAGAAAAACATGTACTTCTGCTTCATTGACTATGTTAAAGCCTTTGACTGTATGGATCACAACAAACTGTGGAAAATTCTTAAAGAGATGGGAATACCAGACCACCTTACCTGCCTCCTGAGAAACTTGTATTCAGGTCAAGAAGCAACATTTAGAACTGGATATGGAACAATGAACTGCTTCAAAATTGGGAAAGGAGTACATCAAAGCTGTATATTGTCACCTCTCGCTTAACTTACATACAGACTACATCTGGGCTGGATGAAGTTCAAGCTGGAATCAAGACTGCCGGGAGAAATATCAATAACCTCAGATATGCAGATGATACCACCCTTATAGAAGAAAACAAAGAGGAACTAAAGAGCTTCTTGATGAAGGTGAAAGAGGTAAGTGAAAAAGCTGGCTTAAAACTCAACATTAAAAAAACTTAGATCATGACAAACAGATGGGGGGAAAAACAGAAACAATGACAGACTGTTTTTGTGAGCTGCAAAATCATTGCAGATGGTGACTGCAGCCATTAAATTAAAAGATGCTTGCTCCTTGGAAGAAAAGCTATGACAAACCTAGACAGCATATTAAAAAGCAGAGACATCATTTTGCCAACAAAGGTCTGCCTAGTCAAAGCTATGGTTTTTCCAGTAGTCATGTACGGATGTGAGAGTTGGATCATAAAGAAGGCTGAGCACCGAAGAATTGATGCTTTTGAACTGTGGTGCTGTAGAAGATTCTTTCGAGTCCCTTGGACAGCAAGGACATCAAATCAGTCAATCCTAAAAGAAATCAACCCTGAATATTCACTGGAAGGACTGATGATGAAGCTGAAGCTCCAATACTTTGGCTACCTGATGTGAAGAGCTGACTCATTGGAAAAGACCCTGATGCTGGGAGAGACCGAGGGCAAGAGGAAAAGGGGGGGCGACAGAAGTGAGGTGGTTGGATAACATCATTGACTCAATGGATTTGAGTTTGAGCAAACTCTGGGAGATAGGGAAGGACAGGAAAGCCTGGTGTGCTGCAGTCTACGGAGTCACAAAGAGCTGGACACGACTGAGCGACTGAACAATGACAACAACCACATGCTCGGCACACCCAGAAATTTCAAATCATTCAAAGTATGTTCTCTGATCAGACTAGTATTAGGTTAGAAATCAGTAAAAGGATAACTACAAAGTTCCCAATTGTTTGGCTATTCTATAAATATCCAAATAACTGGAGTCCGATAAGAAATTAGAAAATATTTCAACAGAATGAAATCAACGTATTACATAGAACAGATGGGACTAACAGAAAACACAAAATAAGATGGTAGATTTAAATCCCTGTAGCACAAACGGTAAAGAATCTGCCTGCGAGGGAGGAGACCAGGGTTCGATCCCTGAGTTGGAAAGTTCCTGTGGAGAAGGGAATGGCAATCCACTGCAGTATTCTTGTCTGGAGAATTCCATGGACAGAGAAGCCTGGCAGGCTACAGTCCGTGGGGTTGCAGAGTCAGACACGACTGAGCGACTAACACACACACACACACACAGATTTAAATCCAAATATGTCAACAATTCTGTCAAATGTAGACAGACTATGCTCCACTTGAGACTGATATTATAGATGATGAAGGTACATTAATATTAGACAATATAGTCTTCCAGGTAACATAAAGCATCAAGAAGATAAATAAGGACATACTATAATAGTAAGGGTTTAGTTTGTCAGGAAAATATAAGAATTTTGAATTTATAAGCACCTAATAACAATATATATTTATATATTAAGATATATAAAGCAACAGAAAAAGGATAGCCTTAATTTAATCAAGAGGATACATTAGACAACTCCAAACTGAGAGACATTTTACAAACCAACTGGGCAAGGTTATGAAAGATAAAGGCCGAGAACTACAACAAGGTGTCTGACCCCATTTTTGGTTTAACTGTTAACAGCTGTTAAGCCTTACCTCTCCCACTTCCTCCTGCATCTCACATCTGGGCACAAGAACTGGAAGCCTCAGTGCCCAGGTACCAGTGGAGATTCAGACTATTCAGGGACCCTGTGCAGGAACTCTCAGCCTGGCCCTACCCTAAGTAGAATAAAAACTCAGGCCAGTCTCCTTCTCTTAGTCTTTCAAGCCATTTCAAACATGCTTCAGAGGACTATCCTCCTCTTCTCAGAGACCTCAATTATCTGTTAATAAACCTTTTCAAACCCTCTTGATATGTTTGGAGAGTTTCATCATTCTTAACATCCAAACCAAATTATGAGTAGGGGTCCATATGCCTTTGCAGGTGACCGTAACAGAAGTTATTCCCAATAAAAGAAGACTAAAGGACAACTGAATACAACACATGATCCAGTAATTTTTTCTGTAAAGGACGTCACTGTGACAATTGGCAAAATCTAAAGGTCAGATTTAAAAACACTATTACATTAATGTTAATTTCCTAATTTTGATATGTGTTTATGGATCTACCATTAGGAAATGCACACTGAAGGATAAAGAGGCAACCAATCTGTATGCTTCAGGAAAAAATGACAACACACACACACACATATATAAGGCAAATGTGGTAAAATGTTAACATATTAGGAATGTGCAAGAAGGAATGTGCAATGTTTTATTCTAGCAACTTTAAGTTGGAAATTATGTTGATAAAGTAAAAGAAAAATATAAAGCAAAACCCGACAGAATTACAATGTTACATTCACAAAGTGGGATGTTTTAACCATTTCTCTAAGTAATTAATAAAACAAGCAAACAAAAAGTAAAGCTACAGAAAATTTAAGCAACACAATTAACAACCAGGACCTAATGGAGATACAAAGAACACTTGATGCAACTGAAGACTACATACATTCATTTCAAGTCAATATAGAACATTTATAATATTTAACAGTATTCCCAGTCATAAAGGAAAAATTTACAAATTTTTTAAGACTAAATCACAAGAGTCCTGACCAGTTGAAAGAAAGTGAAAGTTGCTCAGTTGTGTCCAACTCTTTGTGACCCCATGGACTACATAGTCCGTGGAACTCTCCAGGCCAGAATATTGGAGTGCGTAGCCTTTCCCTTCTGCAGTGGATAGTCCCAACCCAGGGATTGAACCCAGGTCTCCTGCATTGCAGGCAGCTGAACCACAAAGAAAGTCCAAGAATACTAGAGTGGGTAGCCTACCCCTTTTCCAGTGGATCTTCCCAACCCACGAATCAAACCGGGGTCTCCTGCATTGCAGGTGGATTATCAACTGAGCTATGAGGGAAGTCCAATTAGGCCTCACCAAATGTTCTGACTGTCAGCACATATTAGCGAGGTGGTGCACTTTAGCCACCATGGACAATGCTATCAAGTGTACTGGGAAGGGAGGAAGGCTCTCTGCATGTGGAAAAGCTCCAATTCCTCTCCTTCAGACATTGTAATAGTAACAATCAGACAACCAAGGCATATGAGCCAGTCCAACAGGTAATGCTGTGAGAAATAAATCTACCTCAAGGGATGAACTTACCTCAGCAATTATTTTCCTTTTTGTTCCCCCTAATCAAAGCTATGGTTTTTCCAGTAGTAATGTATGGATGTGAGAGCTGGACCATAAAGAAGGCTGAGCACCAAAGAACTGATGTTTTTGAACTGTGGCGATGAAGAGATTCTTGAGGGTCCCTTGGACACCAAGGAGATCAAACCAGTTAATCCTAAGGGAAATCAACGCGAATATTCCATTGGAAGGACTAGTGCTGCAGCTGAAGTTCCAATACTTTGGCCACCTGATGCGAAGAGCCGACTAATTGGAAAAGACCCTGGTGTTGGGAAAGATTGAGGGCAAGAGGCGAAGCAGATGACAGAGGATGAGATGGTTGGATGCCATCACTGACTCAAAAGACATGAGTTTGAGCAAGCTCCGGGAGATAGTGAAGGAGAGGGAAGCCTGGCATGCTGCAGTCCATGGGGTTGCAAAGAGATGTACATGATTTAGCAACTGAACAACAATAATATATACGAAAAAAAGAGACTGAAAACTAATGATTTAACCAACCACTTCAATAAATTAGAACAGTAAAATAAACACTAAAGAAAACTTTTTAAAGAAAATAAAAAGCAGAAATTAGTGATCACAGAGATTAACAGTCAATAGTTCTTTTTTTAAGAAAACTTTAAAAATCTCTAGTGAAACTGATCAGTATTTAAAAATGAGAGACGGCAATTAGGCACTCAACATCAGGAAAAACAACAACAGAAATAAAAGAGAACTGAATTAAATATGCTTTGCATATTATAATGAATAATTTCATACAAAATGTACGTGAGAATTTAGACGAAATGGACAAATTTCTAGAAAAACATAACTTAGCAAAACTGACTCAACAAGAGAAAAGCTGATCAGTCCTTGTAACTATGAACAATATTAAATTGGTAGTCAACATTTCCTAGGAGACTAGATGACTTTGCCAGCTGATTATTTCAAACAGTCAAGGAATAAATAATTCCCCTAATATTATGTAAAAGTTCTTCCAGAGTTTAGAAAAAGGACGTATTCCTCAACTCACACTATGAGGTTAGCATAATCTTTAATAGCAAAATGTGAAAGAACAAAAAATCATAGGTTACTTTTACTCATAAACCTAGGCACAAAATTTGTAAAATACCAGCAAACTGAACTAAGCAATATAAAATAAAAAGGATAATAAATAATGCCCAAATTGGATTTATTTTAGGAATGCAAGGTTAGTGCTAACAGAAACCAATTATTATGCTTCACCACAATTACACACTGAAAGAGAAAATTACGTGATGATCCTAACAGTATAAAAAGGCATTTGATCAAATTCAACACCCATTCATGATAAATATGCTCAGCAAACTAGGAATCCAAGATAATTTCCTCAATTTGACAGAGTATTTACTGAAAGTTGAAAGCAAAAACCATGCTTAAAGGTAAAATGTTGAAAACTTTGTCTTTGAGATTAGGAGTAAGACAAGAATATTCAACGTTATCTATCACTTCATTCAAAAACACTGAGGTGTCTGGTGTGTGGTCTGATTCAGTGCAGTAAGGCAAGAAAAAAATCTTAATTAGAAAGGAAGAAATAACACTCTCATCTTAAGATAATGATTTTGTTGTTATTTAATTGCTAAATTGTGTCCGACTCTTCATGACCCTGCCATGAACTGTAGCCTCTGTCCCAGGCTCCTCTGTCCATTGGATTTTCCAGGCAAGAATACTGGAGTGGGTTGCCATTTCCTTCTCCAGGGGATCTCCCCAACCAGGGATTGAACCTGCATCTCCTGCATTGGCAGGTGGATTCTTTACCACTGAGTGACCAGGGAAGCCCCAAAGATAATGATAATCAACATTTAAAAAATCTAAAAGAATACGTGTGCCTGTGAGTCACTCAGCTGTATCTGACTCTTTGAGACCCCATGAACTATAAAGCCTGCCAGGCTCCTCTGTCCACGGAATTCTCCAGGCAAGAATACTGGAGCAGGTAGCCATTTCCTTCTCCAGGGGATCTTCCCAACCCAGGGATCCAATTGTGGTCTCCTGCATTGCAGGCAGATTCTTTACCACCTGAGCTACCAGGGAAGCTCCAAAAGAATCTACAGATAAAGAAATTTTAAATACCATATAAAAATATGAAGTACTTAGGAATAAATTTAATAAAAGTTGTGTAAGACCTCTATACAGAAACAATACAGCTTTACTGAAAAACATTTAAAATGACAAGTGAATGTAGACTTTAAGATTCATACATTAAAAGACTTGATAACAAGATGCCAATTCTTCCTAGATTGATTTATATAGTCAGTAGAATAAAAATCTCAACAGGTTTCTTTTTTTAAGTTGACAAGGTGATTCTAAAATTTTTATGAAAGAAGAGCTTGTACATTCTTGGAAAAGCAGCAAAGATAGGAGATTAACAATACATTTTATAGAACCATAATAATCAAGACTGTGTGGCACTGGCATTGGAAGAGACAAAACGATCAACCAGAAGGAGAGCACAGTTCAGAAAACAGACCTAGGCGTAAAGGGCACTTGATATATAACACACTGAGCATGTCAGACATCCCAATTAATGGGACAGCAACTAAGGGTCCATATAAAAATTGTACCCATATGCAAATAAATCAACACAAATCAATTAAAAACCTTAATGTAAAAGGAAAAACTACAGGATTAATTATCTTGATGACTAAAGGATTTCTTAAACAAGACACAGCACACATTACTCATAAAGGAAAAGACTGGTAAATCTAAGCACTTCATATAAAGAACTTTCATTAAGACACTGTTCAAAAAAAGAAGAGAAAAGCCACAAAGTCAGAGAAGATGTTTGTGACAAAGGACCAATAGGCTATATGAAGAATTTCTTTTGTTTTGGAACAGCATTATTTTGCAACCCTAATGAACAAACAGATCTATATACTAAGAATCAGCAGCCACTAACATCACAGAAGGGAGAGTCACAGATTATGTGCCTTCTGAAGAGGAACCTAATATCTATTACAAAGAACTTTTGGTGAAAGACAAACAAATGGAGTCTGGTTCTGACTAAGCTTCTAGATCCAATTGCCAATTTACAGCAAATACAGGGGACAGAAACTATACACTATACTATGGGAATATAATCGCAAAGCTGCTATTATGGTAAATACCACAGGACAAATGATAGTTTTTTTTTTTTTTACAATGAATGTATTTCAAGGGGGGAAGAAGAGAAAGAAGAAAACCCATTAAGATTTAAGAGATGAAGATAGTTTTTTAAAAATGGGTAAAACTAAATTTCAGAATATAAACTTGGGTGATAAAACTTAAAAAAAAAGTTGGAGACCATGCATTTTATTGGGATTATGGTTTCTTTTAGAGGGAAGAGGTACATGAATTTTCCTAGGAGTTTCCTGGAAAGTTCCTATCTCCTGACATGTGGCATTTCAAGGGTATTGACCTTATAATAATTCATTAAGTTGCACATCTGTTTTATGCAGTTTTCTATATTTTTGTTATACTTAATAATAAAAAATTAAAATATGAAAAGAAGATCTAAAAATTAGATAATGATAATTTGGTGGAGAGGAAAGGGTAGTAATATAACTATTAAATTCTCATTTTCCTAATAGGGAGGCAACAGATAAAATTTTCAATTTACTGAACAACAGAGGCAAAAGCACAGTATTTAAATAGGTATTACTATACAATACAGAAGACTGTCAATGAGACCTATAAAATTTTTTTTAAAAAGAGGGGTTTAATATTCAGGTAAGAAATAAAGTATGACCCAAGGTTATAGTAGGGATGGAGACAGAGATAAGATGAATTTGAGAATTACCTAATAAAAAGAATCAAATACTGAAGCACATATATAAAAAAAAAATAAAAAATAAAAAGAATCAAATAGGCTTGATGTAACCAAATACTGAACTCTGGTTAGATAAGTGCTTCAAAGTGTTATGACTTAGCAATTCTGAAGGCACTTAATGTGTACTGTAAGAATGAGCAAACACTAAAAACATTACTAAATAGGTTGTGGCTAACAAGAGCCAGCTGAAAAGCATCTATGCTGTGAGCAGTCAGGGTGGTGGTTACTCTGAGTCAAGGAGGGAGGACTAAGGTATCATTTGTAGCTAGAAATGGGTAAGGTGAGCGTCCCAGGTCTTAGTAATGTTTTGTTTCTTGACCATGTGTCAATTACACAGATTAAAATTTCATTTTTAATTTTGTGAAAATTCATTAACCCATACATGTATGATCTATACACTTCAAGCTAGAGAAAAAGATAGACACATACACTTCTGGTAACAACAATATAAACATATGGATACAGTATAAGCAAAGACTAAAGACGACTGTAGACAAATTTAAATGATTCGATTTGTTAATGTACTGAGATAATGTAAATGTCTAAATTTTTAAAACTGTCATCCACCAGGGAACTGTGAAAAACGCTAGATAAGCATGGGTCTGGACACCACCTAAAACATTTTCACATCCTTGGATAGCTGGCCCGGGTTTGGCTTTGACACTGGACTGGGAGAGGTAGAGATCCACTGACAACCAACAGGAAAGATACAGTCAAAATGTAAAACCCGTAGAATACTCCAATTAGTTGACTTCTCAGCACTGTTATGGGAATGATGCATTAATTCAGGATACAAGTATGACAGTATCATACAACCTTCTCAATGATTCCAGCCCCTATTTTTGCCACATCAAGGATGGGAAACCCAGAACAAAGTCCTCATGTCTCAAAAGAAAAATGATATCAAAAGCTAATTTCAATTTAGAGAATTATGTAAAATTCATGTGGGACAAACACAAAAATGGATACAGACAGCACTTTAGCAGAGAGAAAAGGAGGAGAATCTTATTTGCAAATGGATGTGCTTCTCTGCTGACAAAGCAGAAGAGACACCCTTTATCACTCAGGAGACTCCGATAGAAAGTATGTTAGTGCCAGGGTCTGTGTTTTGAGCTGCTGCAACCTTGACCTCTAGAAGATTCTTAGCACTTTTGCTAATGGGTACTACAGCTTCCAAACCAGGCGCTCAGCCAACATAGTCTCCAAGGACCAGACTTTATGAGCGCCCTGCCAGCCCTGCCAAGAAGTCAGCTCCTGAAACGTCCCTTCTGTAACCTGTGCTCTTGCCCAAAGCAAGGGAACAGACTGCCTGCTGTGGCTGCTGAAAGTCAGAGTCACTGACCCATTTCCAAAAGGGGAAAAAGAGCATCAGGAGTCAAGAGCTTTCATCTCATCATCTGCATCTAGGCCCATCTCTGGGGTTATCTCTGACAAGGTCATGGGGATGCTATAATCCTGAAACTGTAGAAGAATTTTCACATGTGCCCATCCCCCACACAATAGTATTTTTTCCTTTCTGTAGAGCAGTCTATGAAGTCAGTTCAGTTCAGTCACTCAGTCGTGTCTGACTCTTTGTGACCCCATGAATCGCAGCACGGCAGGCCTCCCTGTCCATCAGCAACCCCTGGAGTCTACCCAAACCCATGTCCATCGAGTTGGTGATGCCATCCAGCCATCTCATCCTCTGTCGTCCCCTTCTCCTCCTGCCCTCAATCCCTCCCAGCATCAGGGTCTTCTCCAATGAGTCAACTCTTCGCATGAGGTGGCCAAAGTACTGGACTTTCAGCTTCAGCATCAGTCCTTCCCAGCATTCCTAACTAATTAAATCTAATCGGGGAGAAAGGTTGCAATGAAATAAAAAGGAAGTGTCTGGGAGATAAAGTGATCTGGATTTACCGTAGGGATGCAGCTATTATAGAGCAGGTAAATTTGGTGTTCCAAAGCTTAAAACCTCTCCTTTAATTCCCCAGAAAGAGCATGGTCCACTTCGACCATGTTCTCTGTTGAGAGCAACCTGCGAACGTTTCTGAAGACTCTGGGTAGGTAACAGACTATCATGTCAGGAGTCACAAGCCACTGTCCTAGTAAAAGCCTCTGCCCCTCTCCCTCCACAGGCTGCAGGGCGATGCACCTTCACTTCCTCTCCCAGCACCTCTTGGGAAATCCAAAAGATGGGAGGCTCTGCTGTGTGAAGAAGACATGTTTGGCTCTGAATCTCCTCAGTCCCAATCTGAGAGATCCTCCCTCACTCCTTAAGAAATTAAGTCTACACACACACTGCAAGATGAGAAAATAGACAAAGCAAGCTAGAGAGGAAACCTATAGAGACATCAATCAATTGCAATGTAGATTTTGTCTGGCTCTAATTCAGGTGAACAAACTTAAAAAAACACTACTTTAAGAACACTGAGTGGATATGTGTTGATTAATTAAAGAAATTTTCAGATGTGAAAATATGATTCTTTTTCTTAAAAAGTCCTTATTTTTTGATACACATTCTCAACTAAGGATATTAAATGATATGACTAATGAGAATATGCTTTAGAATAACTGGAGTGGTGAGGAGGAGGATGAAGCAGGTACATGAAACAAGACTAACCATGAGTTAAGTTTTTAAACTGGGTGACGGAGACAGGTATTCATACTATTCTCCTCATATATGTATGTGTGTACACATGTGTACATACGTATTATATACGTGTGGGGAGAGGGGTTACATTTTCAAAAATAAATGTGTTTTTTTAAACTCAGACTGTTTCTCTAGAGTCACCCGAGAATCTGATTCTCCTCAGACAAGTGAGTGAAAAGGGTATCTTTTCTTCTTAGCTGATTCTTTAATTGAGGATACCCAGTCTAAACATCTTTGCAGTAAAACCACTGAAACCCAGGCTTAAGATTCTTGATAAGGCAAAGGGGATGTACTGCCTGCCACCTCAAAACCAGCACCCTGCCATGGCTAGTTGGTGTCCAGCAGCCAGGCATCACTCTGTTCTTTGCTCGGCTGGCAGGGACTTGCAGCATCTATTGCTCAGCATGCAGGCAGCCTGCAGCAAGGTTAAGTCCCTGATGAACAAGTGCTGAGTAAAGATCTGAAGCCCTGCCTCAGCCTGCCTCCCTCCCTCCCTCCCCCAGCCAGGCTCCTCCCTTGCAGAATTCTTTTTTTTTCTGCGTCACAAACACAAAATGGAGTTAGCTGGGAGCAAAAACAATCTGTCTAAAATGGCTGAATGCAGCAGGGAGTGCCAGGCAATAAAGCGAAGGGAAAGGGCACCCCCTGCTGTCCAATACAGGGACCCTATTTTCCTTTTATCACTATTTTTGCATATGTCAAAACAATCAATCCTACAGAGTCCAAGCTAATTTTGTCATGAATCTTGATATCTATATTGAATTCTAAATTTTGGAGAGTAGAAATTGAGGTTAAGAAGGGAAAATAATTCTCAGTTTCTAAAGACAGAGCAGAGTCAAGGCACCAGGTCAGCAGCCCAAGTCCCAGTTGTTATCTGGTTATGATTAGTAATGGTTCCTAAGAGCCCTCAGAACGGAAGGGAGGTCCGTCTCCACGCAGTATTCCCTAACTTCTGGATGAGCTAATGGCACCCGGAGTCCAACTATAGACATCACTTCCCCAGGAATTCCTGCTGTGGGCTTCTCCAATGAAGACCACAAACAGGAAACGGAGGAGTGGTGAGTTGCCTGACATCCTGGCAACTAAGTTCCTAAGAGTCACAGGTGGGAGTGACTAAGTGGGGTAGGACAAAGGATTTGGGGGAAATACTGCTGAGAACACAGGACTGGCTCTAAAGCCAGTTACACCTGAAAGGATGAAAGATTCAGGCTGATGTATAATACAACTCCACCTATCTTTAATTCTCTTTCACTGACTCAGGACCACTCACTACATGCTCTGCCCAGGATGAAGCCTCAGGCATTTGTCCCTGTTCTACAGGGAACACCCTCCATAATCTTATGCTACAGCTCCTTTGAGTAAACTGAATACTTTATGACTAAAAGACAGCACATGAGAAAGATGGAAAAAGCAGAAGTATGTTGAGAAATCCATGGATCCAAGGCACCAATGCTTTTCACTACTTAAATGAGGCAGCACAAACATGTGAGTTCATCCAATGTCCATAAAGTGAGATAACAGCAATACATAGAACACATGTGAGCACAGACTCATAATAGGAAGGTTTAAAAAAAAAAAGGACTCTAGTACCACTGCAGTTCTCTCTAAAAAACAACTGGGTCTTTATAGAAGAGGCGTAGGTCTCTTCAGCATATCTGAAAGATTAGAATACTGTGTTAGATCTCTAGGAAATAGTAACAGGCTTTCTGTGAGGATAACAGCTACGGAATAACACAGCTATGGAATCACCAAGTTTACCTGGCATACAACAAACTATGTCTCTTTAGCTCTACAAGAACACTTTGATTCTGGGAAGAGGACAGAGCACGAGAAGCCTAATATGTGCTAATGTAAGCTGCCCATGGGCAGGATTTCTACTTTATATTCCCCTTTGCTGTGATATGAGGGAAATCGAGCACCTTCAAAGTCACTCATAGGTATACACCACTGTGGGGAGGATAGTGGGGAGACAGATAAACAGCATGCCAGTTGAACAGCTGTTTATCCCTGCCCAAAGGTAACCAGATTTCTATCACTGACCTCTTAGCCAAAACAAATACCCATCTGCTAAATCACACAGAACTGGATAGTCACAGATGTGCAAGCTATAAAGAAGAATGGAGCAAACTTGCAGAAATGGATAAACCTAAAGGTCAAGAACAAGGCCAGACAGAATTCCATATCACTAAGAATCCAGTGCTGAGAGTTAGCAAGAAGGGGGCACACAGAAGTGTGAAAGGGTGGCAGAAAAGCAGCGTTCAGAATCTGGGCACTTTACAAGCAAGCTGCTCATTCAGACAATAATACAGTCGTTCAGCTTCTCACAGATACTTTCCCAGCACACCCAGGACAGTGACTCAGTAAGGGAGTGCTAACAACCAGACCAGCTTCAGAGATGTGGGTGGGTAGGGGCTAGAAGGACGGGCACTGTTCCAAGCAAGTCAGCAAAAGGGTAGGACAGGTTTATGCAAGGGAACAGGAGGGCGAGAGGGCAGGAGAAAAGGCATCAAATTAAGGTGCTAGAAATAAAGACTTCTCCTTTCTTAAAAAAATGAATCAGATCTGAACAAGGGGTTGACATAGTTTTATATTCTCTTTTAACCTGTATGTTCCCTTCCATCTCCTTTTCTCTCTGAGGGTCATCTGTTAAAGAAATCAGGATGCTGATGATGCAGGTGAAGAGCACTGGCACAGGGCCAGGATGGTACCCAGCAGTGGGTACCTCAGCTTTTTCTGACATTCCTGCCTTCGTGCCCCTCTTGTCAGTAATGCTAAATTTCAGAGCCCAAAAGACCTGGGGTAAAATCCTGGCTTGGTATTTACTTGCTATGAGCTCTCAGTAAACAAAGGACATATTCATTCATACCTATCAGTTAGAAAATGAAGATGATACCTATTTGGCAGCATTGTTTCAATAATCAGAAAGAATAGGTGACCAGCCTCTGTCACAGTATCTGACATTAAATACATATTCTGGGATAAAATGGAATGAGAAGATAAAATAGCTTCTTCTTTTTCTAGGTGCTGGGAGCAATTTTAGTCTTTGCTCAGCCTCACCCCCTCTTACCACCGCCCTCAAGCTAAATACAGAGTAAACTGCAGACTTCTAAGCCACTCTCTGTAACAAAGGATCCTAGAAATACCCTCCATTTTATTTTGGGTTTTGAGAGGGGAAGTAACGGGGTAAAAGCATAACAAAGAGAACAGATGGAATGAACACCCAGCCCCCAGCCTGAATCTGCAGATGCAGCTGCTGGTTTTCGTCACACTGCTGTTTTTTTCCTTTCTTTGTTCCTAAGGTGGAAGCCAGGATAGGGTGGGGAAGAGGGGGGAGAAGGGGTGGGGATGAGGCCAGGACCGTCATCAGTTACAGAAAGTCACCTGATAGTCTCCTCCAATCCCTGGTCTCTGACCTCACAATATGGAACCTGAGCCAAAATGGCTCAACTGCGCACACCCCGTGGCTGAAAAGAAAAATGCAAGCAGAGCAGGAGGAAAGAAAGCTGAATAGGAAAAGGGGGATTTGAAGGATTTGAGCAGATTTTCTTGCAAAGAAGAAATTTAAACACACAAAGACAGGCAGACAGAAGAGCGTCTAATCTTCTCATCTAACAGATCCAAGAGAAAAAAATCACGATTTTTAGAACAGAGCTGGAATCATTGTGGGATTAGGAGAGAAGAATGACCATCCCATCTTGCAGATGTGGGGCTACCAATGCCCTTTTGTTTGCTACCAATGCCTTTTGGGGTTCTGGGGTTCCCTTACCCAGCGGGGTACACAAAAGAACAAACAGTCTTTTAAAAGTTCTAGTCTGACTTTTCAAAGAGAAGCAGGCTAGGATTACTAGGGAGAATTAAGTAAAAGATGCTGTTATCTCCTCCACAGAACTGGATAATAGCACTCCAATTTCTTTGCAAGGATTCATTTATTAGGTCCAAATACTTCTAGAAACCTCATTTTCACACATCCTGGCCACTAGCAAATTTCCTTTTTAACCCTTTTGTCTATTATAAAAATAAGATGACCATGGTAAAGTTGAAGGGAAAAAAATCCACCCTAACAAAATCTATTACAGTATTCTGGTATATTTCCTTTCAGACTTTTACTTCTCCATTTTTTCCCCCATAAAACACAACTGCAATAAGGGTTGTATATGACTGTTTCCTGCTTTTTCCCACATAACACTGTATCATAAGCATTCTTCCATGTTGCTCCAAAGGTGATGGGCCAGAGTCATAAAATGGGCCCGTTACAGGATACTAAGTTCCACAGCAAATTTCTCCAGAACAAAAACTACATAGGAGGGCCATGCCCTTTCATGGGTAGTGACACAAAGCTCTGCTCCTGCTCCAGTGAAGTAGCTGGAGGTCTGGAGGGCCCTTAGCAGAAATTCTCAAGTCTCTCTTCCCCACACTATATTGGCTCTAATATGAATTGTTGTGTCTTCAGAGTTGGTGTGGGTAACTAACTGTTCAGTTGTTACATGAAGTTATGTAAGAAAAGCAGGGAGAACCAAATAGCACATGTGCACACTAAGATGCCGTGAGATCAAATGGGTTACTGCAGGGACTGTTTCCAAAAACGGACGGATTACTTCATTACTGTACATATTTTGGTCTTATTGTAGTGTTTTATTATAAAAGTGACAACTAAAAAGTTTTAAATTTACAATTTTTTTAAAATGAGAAAGACTTTATGTACTAATAAGAAAAATCTCCAGGATACAGGAGCAAGGTATAGAAGAGTACAGAGAGCACTTCTGGTAAAGGGAGGGAAGATAAAAATATGTATTAGTATGTGCTACAAAGACAGTTTTCAAAAACACTGAAAGAAACTAATAAAAACGGCTACTCCTAGGGAGTCCCCTGGCATCCAGGGGTTAGGACTCAGTGCTTTCCCTGCCGTGGCCCAGTTTCAATCCCTGCTCAGACAACTAGGATCCCACAAGCTGTGCAACTCAGCCAGGGACAGAGAAGGTTGGGATGGATGAATACTAGGAAGGGAATGAGACTTTTTAAAATATCATCTTGACTTCTGAAGTACTTATATTGTCTGCATAGAAAATGAGGTAATACAGAAGCAGAAATAAAAGCCCCAGAAGAAACATTCTATAGTGAAGACACCCTTGGTATTCCCTGAAAACTAGTATGTCCTTATGTTTGGAGGGACTTCGTCTCCTACCAGCAGAAAACCAAGTTCAGACCCAGTGATTCCCAAGGACTATAAGGGATCCTCAAAATAGTGCTTTCCCCTTGAGGCAGCAGTGCCAGGCTCCAGTAAGGAGCCCAAGAGCACCAATCCCGCTTCTGCAAAACCCACACAAAGCCCAGCTCTGCTCTGACACTTCCCTGAGACCCCGTTCCTCTTACTAAACACATCACTAATCTCTACCGACTCCAGGTGTCCATGGTGAGAGAATAACCAAACGTGAGTTAGAGTTCTTTCCAGTCAGATGCAATATCCTTCCATCATGATCTGGACCCCTTCCAGGCCCTCACAACTCCATCTCTGTTGTACAGGCCTGAGAGGGCTCTCACCAGCTGCCCTCCACCCACCCTACCCAGGCCAGACAGTTTCTCAGTACTTCCCAGCTACCTCACTGACTCCAGAGAACTTCTTGAGAACCTTACCTTCTAAGATGCCTATTGAGATCTGGCTGGGAAGATGGCAAGAAAAGAAGTTTGTAAAAGCAAGTGTGGTAGCAGTTAATAGAAAATGTCATATTGTTTCCTAACTGATCTGCATGCCTCCATAAAAACAAGGATAATTGTACAATATTCACTCTGACAGAGACATCAAAAATGTTATTACCAGAAAAAGTAAAAGGCAGCTTTCAGACTATGGCAGAGAATGGAAGACAGCGAGCAGAAAACGGAAAAAGAAATAAACACTGAGGAAATGGATCGAGCCATATTAATGTACCAATAACAAAATTATATGAGGAGCTTGTTAAAAACATACCCTTCTACAGTCCCTGTAACTCAGAATCTCTGGAGGTATAGAGCCCAGGTATTTACCTCCTCATGTAATCCTTATGAGCACTCAAGTTTGGGAATTACTGGGAGAAATAGATATTTAAAGACAGGGACTAACTGCACTACGATGATAGGAGCTGAAGCAATATTCATCCCATACAGGATGGCATAAGTCTCAGACAGTGCCATTCAAAAGGACATTTTGTCAGAAATCACATCTGGAATCTGTAGGTAAGGGGAGATGGGACCTTGAGTTTAAAAGCTACAGTTGCAGTCTGTGTGTCTAGAATAGTAACAGAGGCACACACTAAAGTCTGAATAGCTAGAGAGAAGCTCTACAAATGGGATTATTTTAAGATAATCAGAAGTTAATAAATGACAGAAGGGTTGACTATAAAAACCTTTCTGCACCAGCAAATTCTAGGGGAATTCCCTGAAGGAAATTAATTCAGTACAGTATCTCTGGGAAATTATCAGTAAATAATCAGGGGGTAGTTCTATTACTACTTGTGCTTGTGCTTGAAGTACCTATTCAGTAGAAAATGAGACAAAGATGATATTATGAATGTGTATATAATGAGATTACAAATATATACATATAATGAACTACCAAAATGGTAAAATATCAATATAAGCCTTTCTTTAAGTCCTCTGAAAGGAAGGCTGTTTTCATGAAGCTATCAGACTAAAACGAAAACAAAACCAAAAACATTCTCCAGCCTCTGGGTCCCCAGAGAACAATAATAACATTGCTCCTATAGGAATATAAGCGGCAACGCGACAAGATCCTTTTCTTAAAGGGCAAGCTACAGCTTCCTGTCTTCACTTTACTTACAGTCCTCCAAGTGAATTTCCTGACCGGTAGAGGGCAGCACACCAGGAAGTGTGTATTTGAACACAACAGAGGTTGCCGCTCTCTAACGTGTCTGCATCACTGCCAGACGTGACAATGACACAGCGAAAATAGAAGAGCTCCATGTGCCATCTGGTGGCGAAAAAGGAGAAGCGCACACTGCAGATAAAACATATCAAATTCCTCTAGTTTAGAAGGAATTAAAGTTTATTAGCTTTATCTGATGATATCCTTCCTCAAATCTCCACGAGTAAGTCTTCTGTGGAATCTGTATCAGCAGCCTTCATGCATAAGTTTTAAAGTTTTACATCAGTTTAGCTCTTTATCCCCAAATATACCTGTTGTAAGCAAGGGGCAACTCCTAACGCCTGGCCCCACTGTATGGAATAAGCAGCATAAAACTCAGGACAAAACAAGCAAACCAACACCAGAAACTGTTCAGCTGTCAAAACAAAGAGTGAGATGTAGACAGATAGCACCAAAGAAAGCTTATTCAATAAAAAAAGAAAAATACAGTATGAGAACCATAAATTTAGAACGGAAATACCGGCTTATCTATCTCATTTTACAGGTGAGGAAAGAGTCAAGGTAGGAAGGATAACCTTTGGTTCAATCTCATTAGTGATCAGATAACAAGGTAACACTTTTGCCTTATCAGAAATTACCCAGTTTGGAAGGAAGTATAAAGTGGTACAATTCTACACCTAGTAATTTGGGTCCAGAAATTTTATTTTTAATCATTTACTATGCAGAAATACAAGTATGCAGGGATAAATAGAAAATGTTTCTGGCAGCATTGCCTGTTATATAAAAATTAGTAACTGAAATTCTCAATAAAGGATCATCTTGTACTATTTTATCTGACAGAATTCACCCATCCATTAGAAATAATGAGGTAGAATATGAAAAAAAATATATATATATGTATAACTGAATCACTTTGCTGTAGACCAGAAACTAACACAGCATTGTAAACAACTTATACTTCAATTTAAAAAAAGAAAAATGAGGTAGACCTGTTATCTAATGATATCAAGAGATGCTGAAACATGTCACACAAAATACAGAGTAGTATATACCAAATGGGATCATACACATCTCATTAAAATATATTCCTTCACATTTCTATAATGTTATCTTTTAATTCCTCTGCCCCTTAAGTTTCCAGTAAGGTTCTATTTGAAAAGTTCCCACATTTTCTTCTCTGAACTAAAGAAGAAAAAGATTTTGCCTATTCCTTTATTAGAATAACATATACATATGAAAGGTACCTGGTCACTCTGAGAGGTGAGGAGAATTTATACTTTCAGTGTGTTCTATACATTTGTTAAAGTGAAGATATCATGTTAGACCAGAAACTGGCTTTAGACAGGAACACAGTCACAGAGGAAGACACAGAAAGTAGGTAAAAAGAATGGTGGGAGTCTGTGTAACTTCCTCTTCTGATTGTTTCAATTTTTTCAGTGAGGTAGGAGAGTAGAAAACTGAATGGACTAGAAATGTTTAATATCTGATCGCCTAGCAAGGCCAAGCAACACTGCAAATTGAGCAGAGGAGAGGCAGGGAAAAGAACAGCCAGCGAGGCAAGAGAAAGAGACTGTGCTGTCCTGAGAGCCAAGCAAATAAAGTTTATCAAGGAGAGCAGGTTGTATCTGTTTCTCCAGTGTGTTTGCTTGCACAGCTACAGGTGCAAGATGGACAGACGGAATCAACCAGGACTGTGATCCTGCCAACCAAGCATGATGAAATGAGAGAGAAAGAGGGAAGGATTATTATAATTTTGATGATAATTTTACCTGAGGAGAGTGAAATCTTCTAGGAGGTGAGGGATGGTGAAAAAAGGATAAATGAAGTGGGTTCCTAGTAGGTTCAGGACTTCCCTGGTGGCTCAGACGGTAAAGCACCTGCCTACAATGCGGGAGACCGGGGTTTGATCCCTGGGTCGGGAAGATCCCCTGGAGGAGGAAATGGCAACCCACTCCAGTACTCTTGCCTGGAAAAGCCCATGGAAGGAGGAGCGTGGTAGGCTACAGTCCATGGGTTCGCAAAGAGTCAGACACAACTGAGTGACTTCACTTTCTTTCCTAGTGGGGTTGGAAGATTGCTGGGGTTAGGGTACCAAAGACAGTGAGGTAAAAAGATGGAAGGTGGTGCTATTAGGAAAACACCCTCTCGTCCTTTTTCTGTTTCTAAACTTAAGTCCACAGAACCCTGTTTTTAATTTGGGGACCATATCTTGGGTTCTCTAAAACCAAACTACTTTAGCATTTTATTTTATGCTGTTCCTATGGTTCAATTTCTCTTCACTTAGCTTTCTATCTAGTTTTTGCTACAGTGATGGATACATATGCATATTTTGGGACATGAATTGTATCTTACACAAGAAAAAAAAAAGGTGGGTAGTTTGAAATTGAGATTGCAGAGGGGCTGCAGTTCTGGTGATGATGGTAATTCAGATGGGTGAGATGGGGTGGAGGACAGATCACTGGAAAAGAAGAGTGCAAGGAAATGTGAGGCCAGACATGGTCTGGTCCTTCTGTATAGAAACGCTAAGGTCGTGACCCTTCTGTATAGAAACCGCTAAGAATTAAGACAGAAGGAGTCCTGGAGTACTGCAGAGGAGGAATAACTTGGGGTGTTAGTAGATGACAGCAAAGAGAGAAACTGGGTGATTATGATTCCATGTAATGAGATTCAAAATTACAGGTTTTTAGGAAAAAAAAAGATGGACTGATCTGAAAGCGGCAATGAAGAACAAAGGGGACATGGACCCTATACACTGGGGTGAGGAATATGAGAGGAACGAAACAACACATGAGAGGGAAGAGGGAAAGCAGTGTTGAGGGAAAGCCAAGTTACTGTGAGAGCAACAGAGTAAAGTGATGACACAGGAGATTCTGTTAGTAATGGGCCATGAATGCCAGAGGGCACAGTGGACGGGTTTCAAGAGCTCAGATGAGATGGGAGGAGGCGGCAGAATAGGAGACACACAGAACCTTATAGGGATTTGAGTACGGAGATGAGGACAACCTGGGAGACTGGGACTTCTGTGGTGAGTGACATAAACCAACATAAATGACACAACATTAGATTCAGTGGGTTCAAGGCAAACAGTGACTGCAAGGTTTGGAGTACAGTGGGTATGTGTTGTGGTTCTTTTACACTACTGATGATGGAAGATCACAACCCAGAGAAGGTGTGGTACTTATTCCACAGGCAGGAGTCCTTATAACACTAGGTGATACAGGTAGATTTATGTTTTTAAATCACAAGGGAGTATTATCTGATATTACAGAACTTCCCAACTGCTCTGTGCTAACAGTCTGACCCTGCTCAAAATCCAAGACAAATTAGTAACTAAAAGACAAATGTTCACTTGAACAGCACTTCTGGTCCTAATCCTATACTCCTGAGAGGGTACAGAACTCATGAAACAAGTCACCTTTCTGCTGAAAGACTCACTGAGTAAGGTAGAGTGTGATGAGCTCTTAGAAAACCTTATTTCTAGAGGTTAAAGTTCCAGAGGCTGTAAAGAGTCACTAGGATGTTTTCTGATAAAGATCCAAATGGGTGGGTGCCACCTAGTGGACAGAAGAGGATCACAAGGAAAAGACCCTGAGGTCCCTTTAGGGAAAGATGGGGTTGCTTCTCCAACACAGGCACCTGATGCTGCCTGAAGCCTTAAGTAAGCGGGTTCTGGGCCAGCAGGAGACAGATAAACCTACCACTTGTTATCAATAGTTCTGACTTGGACTACAGCACAAACCTTGGAATCCGGACTCACATAGTCAAATCCTAATTAGAATACTGTTATTTATGAAATCCTCAGCTTTTTGTCAGGATCTTAATTTCAAAATTAAGAGCTTTTTCAAAATTACTGCCACTAACCACTTGTAGAACTGCTCTGATGCTCACTATTCTGGAAATGCACCCCACACTTTAACAGGGCAAGGGCTGATGCCACATATTGTCCACCGCACACCTACTAAGGATGATTATTAGCCTGTGGTTCTTATAAGTCCAGAAGTTTTTTTGGAAGGAAGAAATAAACCTAAAAAGAAAAACATCACTGTACTCAGAACATAACAGTTTTCACTTACCAGCCTACATTTTAAGAAGCTATACTTTTTTAATGGAAACATGACTATCTACAAGAAAGAGTAAGAGTTAGAAGAAAAGCACAATGAAAAACTAAAACTAGTTACTTGTATAACAAATAATGACCTGAGGCTACCACGGTGATGAAAATGCTCCCAAAGAGAAGATGAACAAGAATAAAATTTAACTACTGAACATGTTCTCAGGAATTCAAGAAGCAGATTCAATAAAGAAACTATGATAAAAGATTCCTTGCTGATCACCCTAAGGAAAGTGAGAGAGTGAAAAAGGACTAGATGTTTTACAGCACTGCCTATCAAATCAAAATTCAAAATATTCTCTGTCAAGGAATAAATCAAATAAGTAAATCCTTGATTTACAGAAAGTCAGGAGATCAGAAACAAAAGAATAATCCTAAAGAGAAAAATGCATAAAGGATTCTGTAGTATCAATTTGGGGACCACTTCCTCTCTCTTCAGGGCTTCCCCAGTGGCTCAGAGGTTAAAGCGCTGCCTGCAATGTGGGAGACCTGGGTACGATCCCTAGGTGGGGAAGATCCCCTGGAGAAAGAAATGGCAACCCACTCCAGTATTCTTGCCTGGAGAATCCCATGGATGGAGGAGCCTGGTGGGCTACAGTCCACGGGGTCACAAAGAGTCAGACACAACTAAGCGACTTCACTTTCAGTTTCCTCTCTCTTCGCTCTTCTCTTAGTAAACAGCACACATCTTCCTGAACCTTAATGAAGCAATGGCTGGAGACCTCTGACTACAAGAGGCAGATGTCAAGAATAAGGTGGATGTTGCCTTAAATGGTCATTCCTGGAGGAGCCAGTCACTATATGGGAGGTTTCAGGTATCACTAAAATGTAAGAGGAATACAGCCACACTTAACAAACAGCAGAGAGCTGTGTTTAGCAAGTGAGAGAGGAAACAATGTAATATTATGAAAACCTTGATGACTTCCTCATCAAGACTGGCAACTGCTGGGCTGAAATCAACTAAGCAAGACATCTACTGTACTAGACACACATGCTATACTTCTCCAGCTGGATTAGTTTGACTAGAGTTCAATATACTGTAATCAGAAAATGGCTTCTCTTCTTCAACCCTAAATATCTGATATCTTACTTTCCCTAATCGAATGTTGCTCCTTTTTTGTACTCATAAGAGTCACTTTCAATTCAAGAATACTGGTGCCATGATGAACGAGGTGGTAGCAAAAGCCAGCATATCCCCCCTTCTTCAAGCTTTCATCTGGATCTCAGCCTTCAGAAGCTCTTAAGAGCAGGAACATACACATCTGGAAAGGAGAGAGCTAAAGCAGGACTTTGGAGTCACAGCCTGGAGTCTGAATCCTGCCTCTGGCACTTACCATAGAGCCTTGAAAAAATTATTTAACCAATATCTCTACTTCTTCATCTGGAAGATGAAATAGTTAGAGTGGTAATGGTGACTCAGACGATAAAGAACCTGCCTGCAATGCAGGAGACTGGGATTTGATCCCTGAGTCAGGAAGATCCCCTGAAGCAGGGAATGGCTACCCACTCCAGTATTCTTGCCAGGAGAATGCCTTGGACAGAGAGGAACTTGGCAGGCTACAGTCCATGGGGTCACAAAGAATCAGCCACAGCTGAGTGACTAACACTACTATTACTACTGAGTATGTACTTATCATTTAATTATAGCATCAATATTAAGACTGTGAGTGAGAGACTTGGTTACTGAAACTGGTTACCTACTTGAAAAAAGGATTAAGAATGAAGGTATTCTGCAATATCATGCTAGTGATGTTCAAAGAACCAGAAACCTTGCTTTCACACTGAGGACTCGGTCCTCTGAGTTCTCACCTCTCAAGTTTCTATAGCTTGAAATTCTTTACCTGATGAAAACCTAAACTCTAAGAATCCTAGTCTTTTTTACTAAAATGTTTTCAGGGGGCCAGGTTGAAAGAAAGGGGCTACCTGGGAAGAGTTTGTATTAAGTTTACCAACCAGAGCACCAAGAAAGGGAGGCTCAAAACTGCTCAGGAAAGGCAGAGCAGGTGAGCTCCCTGGATCACAGTGCATGCTGAGGCACTGGGTCCACATACAGCACCTCCACCTGCTACTTGGATGTCAAAGCAACTATCCTGTCCCCGAGAAACACACATTAGAACCAGCCCTGACATTCAAATACTGCTTAAATCACCACAGATTTGCAGAATAAGTCAAAGGGAAGGAAAGCAAGAAAATGTAGAAGAAAAAAAAAATCAAAGTCAGTAAAACACTGAAAATCGAAAGAAGAAATAATTTTTAAAGGAAGAAGTGTTTGTTTTGGGTGGGAAGAGAATTGGAAACATAGAGGTCTAGTGTGGTTGATGACAAGTAGGAAAGTTTCATTGCATGGGAGTGTTGCAGATAACTGTTAAGAGTTGGGTAAACTATAAGTACTTATTTGGCAGGAAAAAAAATCTCCCCCAGGAATTTCTTAAAGTGATTAAAATTTAGGCTGTTTAGAAAATTGCTCATGTTTTTAATAATTTTCAAGACTACCCTCTCTAGTGCTTCCTAATAAAAAAGACTGGGAAATTAAGACAGGGTGACAATTTAACACCTGAAAGTCCTAACTATACAGATATTTAAAGACTAGCTAGAACTGTCCTTCGTCAAAGTAGCAACAAACTATTAATGATGATTATTACTGCATGAAAATAAAAACGGACACTAAATTGACTAATTCACACTTTTTCTTTTCAGATTAAGATACAGCTATATCTAAGAATAATTTAAGGGGGTGGGGAAGCCAAAGCTGTCAGGAAGTTAGACTCATCAGTGACTAGAAAGTAGTTTCCAGGGCAGAAACTGAGACTAAAGAACATTGAAAAGTTTGGTTACACTGTTGAAAAATAATAAAAAATGAGATAAGGTCTTGCTTAGTATTTAAAAAACATTATATACCAATTCATAGTGGGAATGTAATGCCAAGGAAAACCACTAAACTGAAGAACTCTGCTGCAATCAACGGCAGTACAAATGTACAGAATAAAAGAAGGATGGTGACAGAGCAGGGAGGAAAAGGGACCCCGTCATTTGCTGTGGCACTCAGGGCAGCCACCAGAAAGAAAGTGACACCAGAAGCCAATACAGGGATAGATTCTGTGAGCTTACAAATTAGCAAATTTGATGTTGATCTTCATTGTCAACCAGTCTTAACTGTTGATATTCTAGAGTAGTATAAGTGGTCCTTATCACAGCGTTTTTAACTAAGAGGGTGGAAGTAATTTTCTGGGCTGAACTTTAGTTCAGAAGGTGATGAATCTCTTAGAGGAAAAGGCAACTTTGCCCTGAATGCTAGGGCAGCAGGACAGGCCTGAGCACTGTGATCTTCGACTCCCAGATACACACATATACCTAAGGGCTGCCAGCAGCATGGGCTGTTTTGGGTTTTTGTTTTTATATTGGCCCTGCCACGCTTCCCTGGTGGCTCAGACGGTAAAGAATCTGCCTGCAAGGAAGGAGACCTGGGTTCAATCTCTGGGTCAGAAATTTCCTCCAGAGAAGTGAACGGTTACCCACTCCAGTATTCTTGCCTGGAGAATCCCATGGACAGAGGAACCTGGCAGGCTACAATCCACGGGGTAGCAAAGAGTTGGACACCACTGAACAATTAACAGAGGTATGCCATGTAGCATGTGGGATGATGCCCCAACCAGGGACCAAACCTGGGCCTCTGCAGTGAAAGCACCGAATCCTAATCACTAGGCACCAGGGTATTCTCTCCAATAGATTTCTTATTAGAACAAAGTGCGGTCTAGTCTCATCAGATCACTTAAGGAAAAAGGTAGTAATTGTCTTTAAAAATGCTTATTTACTGATGAAGGGGAATGCTCTTAGCTGCACTCAGTTGTTACCACTAGGATCAAAACAAACCTCTAAATAAACTAAAAGCTGGTAGACGTTGGAAATACAAAATTATTAGGTTCTAACTGTCATTAGGTAATGACAATATTTTTCAAATACTGCATCTCTCTGGGGAAATAACTACAATGCCCCAACACAAAAGAGCGTGAGACTACAAGAATTAGGAAGTGAAGAAAGAAGAGGCCAAAAGAGATCAGCTCTTCTAAAATAAAAGGGAAGATACGAAGGTGAAGATGAAAAGCAAAAATTTATATGAAAAGACAGACTAGAAGTCAGGATCCCTGGATCTGGTCATACAAACTTTGGCAAGCTTCTTAACTAATCAGTCTATGAACACTATGGAATGGAGATAACATACACCCTGCCTATCTCATAAGGTTTCTTTGCAGGCTTAACAGGGTAAAATATGTTCAACAACTTTCAAATTTGTAAAACACAACACAAATGTAAAGTAATAGCATTATTATTTAAGCTGTCCCTCACCTTCCAAAGAAAGAACAAGTATATGGTAGCTTTGACTTAAAATAATTTTCATCCTTGTCAGTTAACATCAGAGTTACTGGTCCTTCTGGACTCTTAAAAAAAACACTAGCAAAAGAGAAATCAGTCCCGTTTCTAGTCTTAGTTTTCAAAGAGAAATTCCTTTACATCTGTTTCACTGTTTTCTCTAATATTCAAGAGACCCAACTACATGGCTCTTCGGTACTCTTACCTTTTGAAGCTGCAGGAGCAAATGGCCAGGAAGGAGAAAGCATCAGATATTGGAAAGAAATGGAAAAAAAAAAAAGGGATCACATATGGTTCTCTGTTATTGTACAAAGACAGTTGCTCAGCCACCTGACCTACTAATACTAAGGACTCTGCCCAACTCTGATCAACTACGTATATAGGTTTGAGGATGGCGCCTTAAAGGCAGTGCCAGAAACCTTTCAAGATGGGCCCAGCCTGAGCTCTGTGATGTTAATCTCACATCCCTACATGCTCCACTGACATAAAATACCTACGTGCACAAAAACTGGGGGACAAAACACCTACATGCAACAGTTCTCTTTGCCAACTCCAGCATCCCCAGAACACAAAACCAAACTTACTTTCTTCTGAATAGGAACCCCCAGCTCTCTTCAGTCCTCAACCAGGGAAGGGAAAGAAATGGGAGACCACCTTAATGAACCTTCTAAGTCCTAGTCTGGCCCCTAGTCCTAAATTTGGCCCTTTGCCAGAAAGAGGAAAGGACTCACTCTTGGTCTGGGCAGAAAAGGTACTGGTAAGTTTGGCGAAAAGTTCACTGTTCTCAAATCGGTCCTCCTTCACCTTTGTCCAGAAGCAGTCTTGGGAAAGGTCCTCAGCAACAAACTGTAGATACAGGTAGGTATTAAGAGTTACTAAGCTGAGCTCTGTACTTCCCATCCTAGAAAACTGATTGAGATGCAAAAGCAGCAGCTGGCTGGTCACTGTCAACGTCTTACTAGAGTAAGACTAACCTGGGACACAGAACAGCTATGCTCTTTGTGGTGGACCAGATGATGATTCCAGCTTGTGTGTTTATTGGTGTTTATTCAGAAACTAGACTCAGATATGCTGCTTATCCTCCTTCTAATCCCAAATCCTCTACTTTTAGAAGCAATATGGCTTTATTTTACATCTTCCCTTGCTTTACATTACACCTGCCCCATCAATGTGGCTAAATGTACCAAATTCGTTCATTTTATGAACAAATCCCTAAGTTCCTTTATTTTCACTTGGCTTCCAAAAGCAAAGGACTGATGTAGAATCATAAGGGTTTCAAACACATACCATATCTGTGCAATCATATCCTGTGTAACTCATTTCCTGGTGGGCAGAGGTGGTAGGGGGCTGTATCCATAAATCTATATGACTTTTGGATCAGTAAAATTATCAGTACCTTGCAGATCAGTGAAATGACTATTATCAAACTGTACGGTATCATTGCACTCATATCCTCAGTGAAAAGGGCAAAAAACATTAACTGTAGGATAAGTTTAGGTTTTCTAGCAGAGTACAGGTTCCAAGAACTCTCCCAAGTGATATCTGGCATGCAGGATATGTCTATTATCTGCTGAATAAACATATGCATGAGTGGAACTTGAAGACATACAGATGTGAACCATAAGAAAGGGGAGTCCAACCATGCACAAAACACAAAGTAGGAAGCTGAAGGGTTTTTTTCTTAATCTACTAATGAAGAGATGGACAGAAATTCTCACCTTGGACCAGTTTGGCCTCCGGAGCTGCACCTCTGGCTTGTAAAGTTTCTTTGGGGTTAATCCAAATGGCAGAACTGGGGCTGCAGGAACTCCAAAAGGGAGAGGCGGAGGAACGCCAGGGCCTCCAGGAAATGGAGGGGGTGGGGGGATTCCACCAGGAAAAGGGGGAGGGGGAGGCGGCACTCCTGGTCCTCCAGGCAAGAGAGGAGGGGGTGGGGGGATGCCAGGGCCCCCAGGCAGGGGAGGAGGTGGTGGGGGGATGCCAACACCTCCAGGCAAAGGGGGAGGAGGTGGGGGGGGGATGCCAACACCTCCAGGCAAAGGGGGAGGAGGTGGGGGGGGGATGCCAACACCTCCAGGTAAAGGGGGAGGAGGTGGTGGGGGGATGCCAACACTTCCAGGCAAAGGGGGAGGAGGGGGGGGGATGCCAACACTTCCAGGCAAAGGGGGAGGAGGAGGAGGGGGGGGGATGCCAACACCTCCAGGCAAAGGGGGAGGAGGGGGGATGCTAGGACCCCCAGGTGGGGGGAGGAAAGCACACCCAGGTAGAGGAGGAGCAGGAGGTGGGGGAGGAGGACTGGCCCTGGCCTCAGGAAGTGGGGGTGTGGGGACTGATACAGGGGGTACAACAGGCCCAGAGTCAGCAGGTAAAGGAGGCGCAGGGGGAACAGCAGCACTGCTAGGAGGGGCTACAGCAGTAACTGCAGCAGAGAGAGAAGCCACTTCTTTCTTGGCATCTTCCAGTTCCTTGGACAGCTTGGCAACCTGCAGAAACACCACCAAGAGGAATATGTCTCACTCCACTTCAGGGACCACTGGAAAGAACCTAAGAAATTACTTGATCCAAACTTCTCATTTTATACATGAAGGGAGTGAAAACAGTTAGTTGACAGGCTCCACCTAAAGTCACAGAGCTACTTAGCAACAGAGACAAAACTAGAATTCAGGTTTTCATGTTCTTAGTTCAGTATGCTTTGCATTAAGAAGGCAACTTCAAAGTTTATGTTAAACTCTCCCTTTGATTAGAAATTGCAAAGATCAAGTAAACCAAATATTCTAGTTATATAATTAACATATGTGCTATAAATGTAGTAATATAAACACATAAAGTGATCAAGTTATCAGGTATCACAGATCATATAAATATTTATAACTGCAGGCAGAGTATGTAGGCATAGATCTGTCCAGAGATGACTCAAGTAAGAGAAAATTAGTAAATAGAACAGTTTATTCAGTATTTACTCCTAAATTTACTAGAATATTTCTAAATTACTAGAAATATTATCTTTATCTCTGGGTAGTTCGGTGACTCATTTTATTCTTTGTGTTGTTCTGTATTCTCCAAATTGTCTATCTTACGTATTACTTATCCCCAAAACAGTTCATGATTTAAAGAATATGCACCACCTAACTAGATTACCTATTAGTATCTGAACTCTTCCTAGTTCTAAGATGAGAGAGTCCTGCTCCAACACAGGCTCACCCTGAAGCTGCTGATGGCAGTCCCAGGTTACTCTGCCTTCCCTGTTCGGAAATTACCTCTCCTGTGAGCTGAGACACTTCTGCTTCCAGGTCCTGTTTCTCCGTGGCAATTTTTTGCTTTTCAGAATCCAATGCATCCTTTTCTCCCTGAATATCCTGGAGCTTCTGCTCAAAGTCACTTTCCATCTTTTTCATTTCCACCTGGAGCTCATGTCGAGCTGTTAACTCGGAGTCCAGCTAGAAAAGAAAGAAATCAGGTTCTCCATCTCAACAAAAGTCCAGTATTATTCCCCATAATTTACTGTTTTGTGTTAATCCTTGATCTGTTGAGCTCACTGACCCAAGGAATGCCTGGGAAAACAGGCCACTATGATTTTGACCTTAAAATCAAGCTTAAAGGAGGGGGAAGCCAGGGATTATTTCCATAGACTATGAATACTTGGGAGTGACTTTTTAAAAAAGCCACCACCACCAAGATTTTAAGGACATTTAACCAGGACAGCTAAGGTGCACAGTCCCAACAGTCTCAAGGATCAAAAAGTTATCAACAATAGGAGTCCTTAATCAAAGAGAAAAAGAATTCAGACATATTCCAGTTCCGATTATTCTATGGCTAAGAGGCCTGAGACATCAAGTAAACCCAAGTGCTGACAATGTTATATGAGAGTTCCACCTGTCTTCCTCCTGCTCGGGGGCCCATGAACTGTGCAAACTCACAATGGACCAGCTACTCATGATCATACTTTCTCCACTGAATAACCTACACCAGAAAGGTTTCCCCAAGGAACTGCTATTGTGTGCTGAACACTTCCAAAATATCATGAGTAACTGTGTCACATGTCAGAAAAATCAAAACCCTTAAACAAAGAAAGAAAGATATAGCTCAATTATTTTTGATCTCTCATACATACCTTTTTTTCCAGCTCTGTAGCTTTGGCTTCTGATTTCTCCACCTTTGTTTTATCAATCATTTGGTCTAAAAAGAAGGCAAAGAGTCAGGAAGTCAAGTTCCCAATTCTCCCCTGCCCCTCTCACTAAGCCCTTCCATATAAACATAAGGAGCAAAGACTGCCCTTTGGTTATTTTTCTTATCCTTCTTAATGTTCTGTATAGGACAAAGAAATGGAACTTTCAGCTAAGTTCAACATATAATTTCTGAGTGCCTGTTACACAGTATGGCTACCATGCTGGGTGGCACAGAAAATGCCTACAAGTAGTACTTATGAATCTCTGGGACCAGCAGGAGTTAAAGACAATACCTGAAGTCCCTTCAAAAGGTGGGGAGGTGTATGAGAAGGGATAAACTTTTAGAATTTTTTGGAAATAAACTAAAGGCCTGTATATTCCTAGCATAGATATTATTATATCACCTAAGAAAGAGTGAAAATGCAAATACCCATGGGCTAAAAAAGTACCTTCTCTGAAATCTTCACTGAAAGAAAAATGGAAAATGATAGGTGGAAGCAATGTTTCACAGAACCAAATAGATGAATACACTTACCAATCAGTCCCTCAATATCAATCTGGAGGTGCCGACACTTGAAGTCCGGATCAGCCCCGTTCTTGTGCAGAACTATCTGAGAAATACATTCTTCAATCAACTTATAGTACTGCGGTCTACAGAAGAAACAAAACAAGGTTATTAATGGAAAACCAAAATATAATTTTGGTATTCAGGATCAAGAAAGGTAAATTGCTTTGACAATAGAAGGACCTGAGGATAAATGTCCTGGAAAAGACTTTTTCATAATATTAATGGAGTACTGCTGCCATTCTAAGAAATCCCCCTCTTCCGCATCAGCTATGCACATCTACTTCACAGAGTCAAAACTTCTTGCCATCTGTCTCCCAGTGCAAATCATTTTCCATCTAAAATTCAAGCTAGACCCTGCCTGTGACAGACAGTACTATTGCTGAATCTCTAGTCTATGGCTTGAATCTCATGTTCCAACATGAAAGAACTTTATACTGCTGCCTTCCTTGGCTATCACCTTCACCCCACTATGAAAGAGGGCAGTTCACTTGAATTTTGCTCTCTCCATTTAGGTTCAGATTAATCTTCCCAAAGGTATACCATCTCACCTGGCCTCATAGTCATTTCGGACTAAGAGTAAGTGCTGCAGGATAGACAGGAAGTGCTGCTCTGCCTTTGAATCCTTCACTGTGTTTAACAGAATCTGGAAGACTTCACTGAAGTCAGTGGAAAAGGAGAAGAGGCTAAGGAAAGCATAAACTTAGAAAATATGTCTGACAGGTAGCTTGACAACTCTCATGAAAAGGAACAAGATGCCACTTCTATTCTAACAGCTGTTCCTTCTGTACACCCTGGCCTAAACTTTAAGCTGTGTAAACTTCCTTTGGCCAGAGGACCAGTGAGTCAGTGGTACTACACAGAGACAAAATGCCTAGTACTTGGCTTGAAAATCGAGCAATAGACAGAAAGAAAAAGGTAAGTGCCTCAAAGTCACTTGTGGAAAATACTGATAGGTAACCAAATTATTCCCCATGTCAGTCTCAGGGGCACATACAAGTTACAGCCCTATTCCCTGACTTGCCTATGTCCTTCCAAAACCAGTTCCACATCTTAATAAGCTAAGCTATTGTGTTCTAGGAGATCTATATTAACTATGATGGCTGCTTCCATGCTGAGCAACCCTCAGATGAGCTTTCCCAACTCCTCTGGTCCGTGCTGAGGTAAACAAATCCACAGCAATCAAAAGACAGCCGCCTTATCTACTAGGAAGATGGACTAATGCCCTCTTCTGATCATCAACTCCACACCATTCCATACAGGGATCTATCACTGAAAATAACCGAATGTCTTATCTATTTCGACCCAGTCAGTAAAAGGATATTCCATCTCCATTCGAATGTCATCCAGCCGTCCCTTCAGGTCATAGGAATCTTCTTCTCCTTGTTCATCAAATACAGTAAGCTGCACTCTCATATCATCATTTTCAATCTCTCGAAGGTCCTGTCAACATCAGAAGAATAGGTCAGGGAACCCAGAAGTGCCTGATGCTGGCTAGAAACCCAAACCTTTTACCCTGTTTTTTTTGGTTTGTTTGGCCACGCTGCATGACCTGCCATGGTTGCCCAACCAGGAACTGAACCCAGGCCACAGCAGTGAAAGTGCTGAATCCTAACCAGTAGACCACCAGGGAACTCCCTCAACCTGGTTTTTAAACTGAAAATGGAAGTTATCCTAGGGATGGTGGGGCTATACGAACAGGAGGAACCAGCCCAGCCTTTCTAATGAAGAGCTGCCTCTCACCTGCAACACTTGGTGCAGCCCCAAGCGCATCAGTTCACTTCGGATGTGAACTCGGAAATCAAGTTCTTCAGCTGGTGTGATGAGAGCATTGATGAGCTGTAGGCATCCTACCTAAGATAAGAAAATTCAGCAGCTGTGTCAATGTTAACTTCTAGAGATCAAGATCCCACTCTCTTTACCTGCATTCTGAGGCCCCTAAATATTACCTAGAAGATGGAGTACAAAAACGACAAGAATGATTTTCTGTTACAGCAAATTAGCCTGGTTTAAACACAGGTCCAGAGAGCTCAGAGGTCTAAAGAATTCCGGGGATTTGAAAGTGTAATTTGTTCTGGGCCTTGGTTTCCTAGCTTGTAAATAAATACCATGCCTTTTTTCCACCTCGTAATGAGGAAAACAGTTCTTTCTCTGCTTTTTAGAGAGAAGAGTAACCATTTTCCCTTCAGAAAGAACTCTGAAATATAAAATACATTGTTGGTAACCACTCCATGTGTTCTTTTAAAAGGTCAAAAAAAAAAAAAAAAAAGGTCAAATGAACTTCAGTCTTTCTATCTTGAATTCCACTTGTGGGCCATTTCACAGGTATACATGCCTTGAGAGCAATGGAGGTCCCACTTTTTAATCCATCCAGCAGTGGCTGAAAACGTTCCACCTCATCCATTTCAGCTCTTTCTGTCATCGCCTCCAAAACCCTTTCATTCCTGCCCAAGAGTGAGGAAAGGGAGAGAATTGGTCAGGTGCTCCGGTCAGGTAGATTACACAGGGGCACAGATCAGTTAGGAAACAGACAATATCAACATTCTAGATTTCTCATATTCTTCTTCTTATCATATAGAGCAGAGGCCAGATCACCAGGAAACTAAGGACCATCTCTTCAGAAAAGTGCACTCCCTAAAAATACAGCCCTAGAGTCCTATCCATATTTACCAAATCAAGACCCCTGTTCTAGGGCGTATAAATTGGACAACTCTTGGAGAGGTATTTAACAGTACCAATTTTTAATGCCAGTAACATTGGCCTACTCATAGAAAATCTACCCAACATAAGTACATAAATATGAAATAATATATATATATTGTACAAAGAATACATGTATGTGTGCTCAGTCATGTCCAACTCTTTGCAGTCCCATGGACTGTAGCCCACCAGGCTCCTCCATCCATGGAATTTTCCAGGCAAGAATACTGGAGCAGGTTGCCATTTCCTATTCCAGGGGATCTTCCCAACCCAGGGGGAAGTGTCTCTAGCATCTCCTCATTGGCAGGTGGATTCTTTACCACTAGCGCCACCTTTCCTTAATTCTAAGATACCATCTTTTGGAGTGGCAGGTATGTTATAACTTAGTATATCTGTCTACGCTAGAAAATGATCCATGAAAAAAAAAAAAAAGAAAATGATCCATGAGACTACACCACACCATTAAAAGTGGTCACCTCTGTAGAACAGGGTTTGCCAAAGGGATGACATTGTTTAACTGTACTTCATATATTTCTGTGTTGTTCAGAGTTTTAAAATAACCTTGTGTTATTTCTGAATTTTAAAAAATTAAAAAGAAACCCTTGTCCTAGACAATACAGACATTACTGGAGATCTAGGAGGCACTCTGCTGTACCTTTGATAAGCAGCAGTACATGCAGAACAGCCTCCATCTCTTAACAAACATTCTTAAATATTAAGATTCACAGTGTTCACGTTAAGAAATATAGTCTTACCTAGTATTTAAGAGTAAGTGGACACCCAAGCAACTCAATATTCCTCAAGACTAAGGAAGATGATAAAAAAGAAAATAGAAAAATCATTCCAGCCACATACATGTCCTCTGGCTGCGGCAGGATACAGAGAGCAGAGAGCAGCTTAGCAGCATCAATCATCATGTTGGGAACAGCAGGATCCATGGCTCTGACCAGCAGCAGAATTCCTTCTTCTGTCTCCAACATCGTCTTGATTCCAAACTATGAGAACAAAAACAGAAAAGGAAGGCTTAAAGATGAGAGCACCTAACCAGGGACAAGTTGATGAGTTGTTATGGGTTGAATGGTATTCCTCCCAAAATCCGTATGTTGAAGCCCTAACCCCTAGTACCTGAGACTGTAACCTCATTTGGAAACAGGGTCACAGGCAGATGTAGTCAGTTAGATTACCATTTCGTCAGACTAGAGTAGGGTGGGTCCTTAACCCAATATAACTGTTGTCTTTACAAAAAGAGGAGATGTAGGCAAACAGGGAGAACGCCACGTGAACTCAAAGATACAGATTGGGTGATGCATATACAAGTCAAGGAATCTCAAAGGTTGCCAGCAAGACACCAGAAGCTAGGAGAGAAGCGTGGGACACACCCTCCCTCCCAGCCTTCAGAAGGAACCAATTCTGTTGACACCCTGATCTTGGACTTACAGCCTTTAGAGCTGTGAGGTAAACAAACTTCTGTTGTTTAAGACACCTAGTTTGTAGTACTGTGTTCTAGCAACCCTAGCAAACTAATACAGGATAGAATATGCTTCCCAAAATAGCTAAACAAAAATGAGCATAGGAAAAATAATTTTCTAGCAGACACAACAAGTAATGCTCAAAATTCGCCAAGCCAGGCTTCAACAATATGTGAACTGTGAACTACAAGATGTTCAAGCTGGTTTTAGAAAAGGCAGAGGAACCAGAGATCAAATTGCCAACATCCTCCGCTGGATCATTGAAAAATCAAGAGAGTTCCAGAAAAACATCTATTTCTGCCTTACTGACTATGCCGAAGCCTTTAACTGTGTGGATCACAATAACTATGGAAAATTCTGAAAGAGATGGGAATACCAGACCACCTGACCTGCCTCTTGAGAAATCGGTATGCAGGTCAGGAAGCAACAGTTAGAACTGGACATGGAACAACAGACTGGTTCCAAATTGGGAAAGGAGTACATCAAGGCTGTATATTGTCACCCTGCTTATTTAACTTATATGCAGAGTACATCATGAGAAACGCTGGACTGGATGAAGCACAAGTTGGAATCAAGATTGCCGGGACAAATATCAATAACCTCAAATACGCAGATGACACCACACTTATGGCAGAAAGTGAAGAAGAACTAAAGAGCCTCTTGATGAAAGTGGAAGAGGAGAGTGAAAAAGTTGGCTTAAAGCTCAACGTTCAGAAAACTAAGATCATGGCATCCAATCCCATCACTTCATGGCAAGCAGATGGAGAAACAGTAGAAACAGTGACAGACTTTATTTTCTTGGGCTCCAAAATCACTGCGGATGGTGACTGCAGCCATGAAATTAAAAGACGCTTACTCCTTGGAAGAAAAGTTATGACCAACCTAGACAGCGTGTTAAAAAGCAGAAACATTACTTTGCCAACAAAGGTCCGTCAAGTCAAGGCTATGGTTTTTCCAGTAGTCATGTATGGATGTGAGAGTTGGACTATAAAGAAAGCTGAGTGCCAAAGAATTGATGGTTTTGAACTGTGGTGTTGGAGAGGACTCTTGAGAGTCCCTTGGACTGCAAGGAGATCCAACCAGTCCATCCTGAAGGAGATCAGTCCTGGGTGTTCATTGGAAGGACTGATGCTGAAGCTGAAGCTCCAATACTTTGGCCACCTGATGTGAAGAACTGACTCATTGGAAAAGACCCTGATGCTGGGAAAGACTGAGGGCAGGAGGAGAAGGGGACGACAGAGGATGAGATGGTTGGATGGCATCACCGACTCAGTGGACATGAGTTGAGTAAACTCCAGGAGTTGGTGATGGACAGGGAAGTGCTGCAGTCCATGGGGTCGCAAAGAGTTGGACATGACTGAGAAACTGAACTGAACTGAGCAGACACAATAGAATTCTATGTCTTCCAAGAATAAAAACTGACTCTTAACGTTTCTTTTTCAATGCCCCCACAAGCCAATAGAATAATTATAATAAAATTAAACAGTCAGGAAGACAGATTTGCACTCATGAACAAACCATTGAAGGCTCCCTAGGTTTAAATACTAAACAGAAAAAAATAAAGAGAAAGGAAATATTCTACAGTAGGAACATACAGGGGACAAAATAATAAAGCAGAGAATAAAATAAACCTTCCAAAAATTAATAACTGCAGGTCAGGAAATCCATCATTAACAAAAGTATAAACAGAAGAAGAAAATTAAGCCTTTCCTCTGAAATAGACATTACAACTGAGGAAAAAGATATGTAACAGTATGTGTATGTGGTAATCAAAAGTTATAATACTAAAAAGGAAAGCCAGAAGTCTTGAACCTTGTATTTCTAGGTCCTTCTTTTTTGAATTTGCCAACAGAAGAGCAAGAACAGGGGTCATGATGGGAGTCAGAATGAGAATGGGAACAATCTTACCTTGTTATTCATAAAAGCTTTCAAGCAGCGAATGATCTCATGCTTGTTACGGCTGTCATAGCCTCTGTGTGTAGAAGACATAATTAGTGAAGTCCCTTTATTCTACACCTATCGCCCACTGACTTTTCAACTATAAACAAGGGTCTTATGAACACTCCCAACTAGTAGCTGAGTAAACTCTAGCACATAGCACTTTGTTCTGAAACACTGGCAAAAAGAGATAGCTGAAGAAAAGAACCACTGGCTAATCCTCTCATTAACGAAGAATTTAGTATTATATTAAAATCTCCCCTTTAACTCCTAGTAGGCTCCTAAGGGCTAAATTCTATCACAATAGCATCCTATCTATTATTGCTTGCCTCATCTACACCAAAGGTTTCAAGTCTGTACTTTCAGGAGGCAGAGGACCTGTGTTTTGCTTTGGAAAGATCCCAGGAAGTAGAGAAACCATACTGGGTCAGGTTGGCTTCAAGAAAGCCTAACTTAAGTCAGTGCAAGAATTATTTCAACCCTGAAGACTATCATAAAGTTAGTCTCAAACTGATCACACATATTTCCAAATGAGATATGACCCAGACCAGATCACGGGAGAGCTCTGGACTAATCAGACCACATTTCCAGATGGGATAAGAACCTGTATTGGGAGACTCACAATCATATGTGGTATATACGGAGAAATTTAAGTTCCTCTTCCTTTTCCTGTACCTATAATAATTATTCATCCTCCAGTCACCCCCACGATAAACCCCATTCTCAGCCAATATATAATGTCCTAGTCCTAACTTTACATTTATGCCATTTCCTCCTTTACAGCAAACAGCCAAGTCCTCTACTACCCTCCACCTAGAAGATGACAAGACTTGGAAGTCCTCACCCAGCAGTCTCCTCCTTCTCATCATGAAGTCGTTTAAGGATGTCCAATAAGGAGGCCAGGCCCTCAGCACCAAATGTTTGGACCCAACTGTAAGGCACAAAGACAACGCAATATCAAATCAATATACTCTTATCCACAAAAATAAAATGTGTCCTGGCAACTTCTTACTCCCAATCCAGAACATTCTCATACTTCCCTGACTCCTCTGATCTCTAATCCCCACCAGTGAATTCTACAGTGGTCTCTTACTCCTGTTTCCACCTTCGAATCCTCACCTGACAGGGTTGTTGTTGAGGGAGACACGAAGGGACTCCAGGCAGCTGAGCAGAGGCATATCCCGCAAGCCTGACCTCAACTCCTGAATGTACATCACGGCTGACCTAGAGCTCTCCTTCTGGCTCATGCCCTGGAAAGAAGCAAATAGAGGTCAGTAAACACTGGACTCAGTCATAAATTGGACTAGTATTAGTTAATACCATTTAAACAGTATGAGGGCAGACACCCATCATATATACCACAGAACGATGAGATTCAGAATTTCCTTCCCATTACTCATACATACTTTATGATGATTGAATTAGGCAAATGTATGTAAAAAAAGTAACTCAAGTAAAGGTAAAAAATGAGTAAGTTTACATAAAAGAATGAAATAGAACTGACGTGGACATAAAATGTTCTATGAAAGTAACAAAACAAACATGGCCAAGATAAGGGCACAGTCTCCCATGTCATGGGTACCTGCCCCAGGACTCACAGCCTTGGAGGTGTGTAAGTACTGGGACACCATCTCTCTCTTGATGATAATGTCCTTCTCTCTCAAAGGCTGCTGTTTCTCCTCATTCAGGTTCATATCCAGCTAGTAGCAGGAGAAAAAAGGGGGAAAATTGCTTTAAATTCCTTACAAGTTTGAGTATTTAATATTTAGTACAGTTAGTGAAGAGACGAACACACTAAATGCTTACTGAATAAAGAAATTTTCCTGACCCCTAGAGACTTAAGCTATTATAGATGATGGGAATTCCTCAGGAATAAATATGGTTAACATTTTAGTATAAATCCCAACAGACATTTTTATATACATACACTTAAATTTACTCCTAACAAGAACGGACTCTCAATACAGAGGGAAAACTTACTTTGTATTATTGAAAGAAAAGCAAACATAGCATTAATATTTTCTGCACTTGGGATGGACTTTAGTAATTTCTTCAGGCTGAAGCACTGAACCACTGGCACCATTCAAACACCAGCAAAATCTGTGCCACTCTACGCCTAAACACCCATTATTCCTGGTTAACTAAGTCCCTGGACAAACTCCTCCATGAAGAACAAACTGGAAACTGACAAATTCCCTCAACAGACATAATCTGGAGTGTGTTATCAGGAGAAAGGCCCTGCTTGAGCATGTTACATATGAAACCATCTGTCTGAGCCTCCTATCTCTGTGAACAGAAGTTCAACCCTAACAAGTCCAGAATATTATTTAAAATGGGAATGTATAGGAGGAAAAAGTGGAAATATTCAATTTCTTCTCCGTGTGTGTGTGTGTGATGTGTGAAGGAATCACCACCACCAAACCCTAATAGTAATCTGACTTTTTTCTGACTCAATTTCTGGTGCTTTCTTCCTCCTTTTACAGATAAACTGAACAGAAAAGTTGCAAAATAGCGGCCCTGAGGCTGAATCAGACCCAAAGATGTCTTCTAAAATTTCTAAGTATGCTTTGTCTTCTAAAAATTTCAACATTTTAAATTTGAGAGACTTCATAAAAAAAAATGAATTTCTAGCACCAAGGGATACAATCAGCAAATTTAAGATCACAGAAAACTGTAAAAGTCAAACAGCTTCTTCAAGAAACTTTTTATAGCAATAGGAAGGAAAGGAAAATCTATAGTTCAAATGAAACTTCGGAGAATATTACAATGGACCCTATCTGGAATCACGACTTGAATAAACAAAAATTTTTTTTTTAATGACCTTATTAGGGAAATCTGAATGCTGGCTATTTGTTTAAAAAAAAAAAAACAATTTTTGTTGCTTTTTTAAAACGTACAGATTTCTGGCTTCTTGAAAAATAGAAACATCTGGGATTACTGGGCTAGCATTCCCAACCGGAATGCTTCAAAACCTGGAAGTGAACTGTGGCTGGCTTTTAACAAAAATGCCAAATGTTCTTCATTTTACTGCAGTCTCTTTTTCTTTTTATCATCTTTTATGTAGCCCTTAACTTATTAATGCTACCTCCCCTTGCCCTGAAGACATCTCAATTTGCAATCCAAAGCCCCTAACAGATTGTCTTAGACTCTTAACACACTTGGATCATTATGAGACAAACTGAAAGCTTCAGTGAAAAGTAATAGTAGTAGTACTGGTTGAGGGTTTACAACCACGGGTACCAGGCCCTGTATTAAGGGTTTTAATCCCATGCTTTTAACTTAGTTAGACTCGCCACTAGTCTCTAATTGAAGCTGAAATGGTAAATCCAAGTTAATCCATAGGTCTCATGAAACCGTATAAACATGGACTCAAAACTCTGCAACCCTCAGCACTGATGGACATTCTCTGAGTGTCCTTACTCAGCGGTTCTCACTGAGGGCAGCAAAGTCAGTGTCACCCATGCACAGGTTATTACTGAACTGACCCAGCCCCAATCTTTAAAGGTCTTCTAGTGATTATAACATCAGAATTCTCTTTCCAGATTTACCACTAAACAGAAGACCTTGGGCAAATGACCTTTCCACGTCTCCAAAGTTTCTTCTTTGTAGAGATTTTGTTGTGAATGTTTTAAATCTTTATCTACTCTGGCTGTCATCACACTACCACATTAGTTGGCCCAGTCACTCTGTATCTTTGTGGCTTAAGTGCTGCTGGGCTAAAAGAGACTAACAAGGTGGTCAGTGATCAGATATTTCTAAGCCTAATTCACAGATTCCAATTTACGGATTGGTGCCTGTATATTTAGTCCCTTCATTAATGGAGTTGCTATTAAGTTCTCTATTAAACCTAGAGCGTTTTTTTGGTAATTAAGGGCTAGTTAAGGAGGGCTGTGCATGAAAAAGGACCCATCATGCCTATAAATGAAGAAGGAAATGGCAACCCACTCCAGTATTCTTGCCTGGGAAATCCCATAGACAGAGAAGCCTGGCAGGTACAGTTCAGGAAGTCTCAAAGAGTTGGACATGACTTAGTGACTAAACAACAAACATGCCCATAAAAGCATTTTCAAGAAGAAGCAATGTTTTGAGGTGGGGAACTTACCAGCATCTGTTCAAAAAGTACTAGAACTTGCTCATCTGAAACATCTTGCAATGACTGTGCTGTGGGATCATCCCCATAAAATGCAGAAGAATTTCTATGAGCAGAATTGGGTTTTTCTTTCTCCTTCTTACTTCTCATGCTGGTAAATCTCTCCAGCTGAGAAAGAGAAAAAAGAATTAGCAGTGACCCATTTTTATTTACACAACAAATCATACCTCAAATAGCCTCTAGCCTCTTATACACCCATGGTTCCTTTGGTTTGTGGGCAATTCCAAGGCTCTTATGACATGAAAAAGAGAAACCAGTCTTTCCTGTATCTAATTTACTACACTGACTCTGTACTCTCACCTTCACCCAAAGATAAGGAGAATGAAATACTAAAATTTGGAACCTGTCTAAAAAAAGAGAACTTTGCTCTTTAGCTCCTCTGCCATTTCTAAGCCCTTGAGCAACCCAGACCTGAAAGCACCTCACATGCGGAGTGCTCAGTAAAATGCCCTGTTTCCCTCTAGTTACCCAATAATAACTGTGGCCAGATCCTCAGAGGACCTCTCCCTTTGAGAGCTTAGTCTGATCATGATTTTGATATAAGTTATATATAAGAAACAAGGAAATGCCTTAAAACCAGGAACCATTGTTATTTCTTTCTTCTGTACACTCCATAGCACTTGTGTTATGCAAGCAGCAAAAGTTCAAAATATATTCTCCAAAATCGTCTTTGCAAAGAATATAATCTATTGTACTTCAGGCTTCAGGGCTATATATGCCATCTCTCTGTCAACCAACCTCAACCATTCCTCAAACCACAAGGACAGGTATTCAATTCAGAAAGAGCTACAGATAAACTGCAGCTTATCGGCACTACCTGTTTGAAAATAAGAGTTAGCATCTGCAAGCATTCTGGGGCTTCCAATGATATGAATGGCATCCAGACAGCAAGTTAGCTGGGAGTTTAAAGAACATGCCCAACCTTGGAAGTCAGTGAACATGCCAGGGAAATGCATGCAATAAATCAAATAGAGCAAAGAGTTAGAAAAAGCTGTGGGAGGACCTGAGAGTAGAACCCATATCACATTTATAAGTTATAGAAAGTCAAAGTTATTGCAACTGGCAAATACCATAAGTGTGGGAAATGAGCCATGCACATGCTGAACAAAATTTCCTTACCTCATCTGCCATGAGTCTCTTCAGAGTCTAGGAACAGGAAAAAGGAAGGAGAAGAGAGGGAAGAGAGATGAGTGAAATGCCAGGAAATTTCCTAAATACCAGATGGATTGGGGAAAAAAAGAGGAGAAAACAAGTTGAAAGGATCTAGGCTCCTTCCTACAAGCTAGATTTCTGCCATACTCCTTAGCACATTCCCTTAGGTAAGGGGCAGGAGGAGTTTTAAGGTCACTAACATATAATAACCCTTTGGGGGAAAGATGACCGATAAACCTATGAAATGTGTTCAACTTCATTAGTAAATAAGGAAATGCAGACCAAAACCACAACAAGATTATCATTTTACTCTCAAGACTGGCAAAAAATTGTCCTGTGTCTAGTCACATAGCAGCAGGAGCTCTCACACACTGTTGGTGTAATGTAAATTGTTATGGCCACTTTGGAAAACACAATGGAAAACGGAATCTAGTAAAGTGAAAATACGCAGATATATTACAACTCAACACAACAGTTTCTATAAATCTACCTTTCCTTCAGAAAGTTGCACTTACATAGCAGGCTGAGTATAACAACAATGTTCACAGTAACACTGTAATATCTAAAACAGAGAACAATCCAAACAGCCATTTGGAGTAGAATGGGTAAACTGGTGTAATGGTACAGTGGAAAATAATTATGTGCAGAAAGTGAATGAACATGTAGCTACTCACAAATATAAAAGTGAATGTATTATTTCTTTTACATTGAGATTAAAAACATGCAAAATTAAATTACATTATCTAGGATGTATAATCATAAAGAGAATGATTACCACAAATGGCAAAACAGTGGTTACCTGGGGTGGGTGGAAGAATAATGACTGTAGAAAGGGATGGGGGCTTCAGGGGTGCTTACAATAATATTCTATTTCTTGAGATGGATGATGGATACATGGATGTTCTGTTTTTAACTTTTCTGTATGTTTTATATTCTCTTCTCTTCTGTATGTGTGCTGTACTTTACCAAAAAAAGTCTGATTCAACCAGGTACAGGAAAGCAGGAATTCTTCATTCTAATACTTAGTTTTAAACCAGGGACTTCCCTGGAGGTCCAGTGGTTAAGACTCTGCCTTCCAATGCAGGGGACATGGGTTCAATCCCTGGTTGGGGACTAAGATGCCGCATGCCATTGAGTGCTGCCAAAAACATTTTTTTAATCTTATTTTTGCTGTTATTCTTAGAAGAGTACAGTAAATGCCTCTTGACTAACATTCTTCAACTAACGAAAAACTATTTGACACTGCCACAAAATTATTCTACTAACCTTTTTACAGACAAGAAAAATCTATGTCATTATGCTCATGTGCCCAATGTCAAGAGTTTGGTTAAATCCCATGTAAACTGTGAATTTTAACTTTGCCCTCCACAGTCCAGAGGAGGTCAACCTCCTGCTGATGGAATGCTAATCACTCACCCGAAACCCTAAGAACTTTGCTCAGTGTCCATGGAATCCGAAGCTACCCTGTGTGTGCGCTGCTCACTGGGCAGCCACAGCAGAAGGGTCACGAGACAGAGACCGAAACACCAGGCAGACTCACAGTTCCTTTTGTCATCGCTCTGGGTTGCCTGACACAGAGGTGAAACAAGCCACACAAAGAGTGAGTGTTTATAGTCAGGTTGTCACTACCAAGGTTACACTTACTTGCTCCTAGAGCAAGTGCTTCCAGTCCAGAACCTTGCCCTCCAAACTCAAAATGTTCTGTCAGAACCAAACAACCACCGAAACAATTCTGGGATGGATATAACATAGATAACAGAACCTGGGTCTAATGAATCAGTGCCAGCTGGACTCTTCGTAGCTGCAGGTTAAGTTAAAGAACAGGAAACCAGCAACCCGTTTTTTTCTGCCTGCAGACTCATTTCTCTTCCCTCCATCCTAGTGGTATGAGCTGTCGTTTGATTTACTGTAGTAGCCTCCTAACTCATGTCCCTTCCTTCACTCCCATCTGCCCAACACAAAATCTATGCTCTATACTAAATCCAAGAGTAATTGTTCTAAAATGTCGAGCTGTCTGGGTTATTTCTCATTTAAAACCTTGTAATAGTTCCCTACTGCCCTTGGGTTGAGATCCGAATTCCTTAGCATGGCATAGGACACTTCTGACTTCTTTGTTTTGACTCATCTCTCAACAAGCCCTCTACCTCAAACCCTATCTTCTGGGCATCCTGAATTCATTGCAAGTCCACAGACAGATCACGTTGTCTCACCACCACAAACCTTCCCTAGGCTGCTGCTTCCCTCAGTGGAGACTGCTTAAGGCTAGCTCCAACAGGCTCTACAGGATGACACCTCCTCTAATTGGAAAGGTACCTCTCCTTATGTTTCTGCAGAAATAGGTACTTGCCCGCCTCACAGCACTACAAGTGAATTACAACTGTATTTTGATTGTCTGTCTCCTCTAGCTATTTCCAGACTAAGTTCCTTCAGGGCAGAGTCTAAGACTCAGTCATTGTATCTCCTATGAACAAATACCATAATTTGGGGCTGCTCTCCTAAAATACCAATCCCTGGAGATCTGTTCCACCTTTTCATTTCATCGGTGAAGAAACTGAAGCCCACACAGATGGAGTAAATCACTGAGGTCATATAAGGGCAAGCTGGGTATGGAACTCTGGTCTCCAGATAGCCCTAAACCTTTGCATTCCCCAAATTCTTGTCTTGTTCCCATTTAATGCCCACTGTTGCCTTTAGACATACACACAAAAAATCTGTTTTCTTAAAAAGGAAAAAACCAGTCTCCTTAGGTTTCCTTGGTGAATCATTAGAAACAGATTAATTCCTTTAAAAAAAAGTATCCATGTTTTAGTGCTCGATTTGAGTAAGGACAGCAGAACTGATCCATGTATTTCTCAACTACTCCCAACAGAGGGCAGCATCTACCAGCAAAGTGAATCACAGTACAGGCAAAATTCTGTTTCAGAACCCAATAGAACACCCAAATTGTAGGCTCAGCTCTATTACTGAAATAGAACCTGCTGCTACAGTATATTGAGGGTGTATTAATTTACTTATTTAATGCTACATGTGTTTTCCTTAAGGATCTTACAGTTTACAAATGGTAAGTTTTGTGAGGCTTTTTTCCTAATTGTATCATTAACTGTTTTGTGAATTTTCTAAGATACATAATATGCTTTGTGGATTCTCTGAGATAGGTAACAAGAGGTTCCTAGTTCATGAAAAGTAAGAATGACTAAAAATAGTGGAGTCCTAGAAGATAAATGCTACTGGACGTGTACTTATGCATTATGCCCCAGAAGTTCAAGCTTTCTGATGATCTCTAATGATCCCACCTATTTCTATATGCCTCTATGCTCATCTTTTCCCTTGTTTGCTATCAATTATTTTCTGCCTTCAAACTACGAACCCTTACTGCACTAAATACTTCATCTTCCTGTCCCTCCTACCGAGTCTTCTACTGAAGCTGTATACTAAAACCTTTAACTACAAATACAGATACTGAAGGAAGCATAAATACAGAATGAAAAATTTTTAACATATCAAAATCTGCTCATGAATACAAATTAATAGGGACATACAGGTAAAAGACAGTAAACTGAATTAAATTTCCCCCCTTTTTGAAATATTTCTACATGTACAGAAAAGGAATTTTTAGAAAAAAAAAAAAAGGAAGGAGCCTACAAGGTTGGGAAAAACAAGAAAAGCGTAGTTATAACCAACTTTTGAAGCTGGGACTGAGACTCAACAGATCTAAGAAAAATGAGCCCTAAACCTGATGAAGGAAAAGCTAGTAACTATCCAGACTGTACTTAAGAATCCTCAACAGGCTCAGGAATTAGCAGCACCAGGTATAATACTTACAGAAATGAGCAGCTGGAGGAGAGGGGGGCCAAAAATAAGATTGGTTTAAAGGCTGTTTAAAAAGCAGTTACATAGCTCAGTTGGAAAAGAATCCGCCTGCAATGCAGGAGAACCTGGTTCGATTCCTGGGTCAGGAAGATCCGCTGGAGAAGGGATAGGCTACCCATTTCAGTATTCTTGGGCTTCCCTTGTGGCTCAGCTGGTAAAGAATCCGCCTGAAATTCGTGAGACCTGGGTTTGATCCCTGGGTTGGGAAGATTTCCTGGGGAAGGGAAAGGCTACCCACTCCAGTATTCTGGCCTGGAGAATTCCATGGACTGTATAGTCCATGGGGTCGCAGAGAGTCAGACACAACTGAGCGACTTTCACTTTTCCTTTTTCACGTAAAGAAGCAGTTGGACCTATAGATCCTCCTGTTATCCCCAAAGCCCCTCCCCTCATGCCATCAGGAGACTACCCTCCCTTACTCCAGCATAAATCTGTAAATTTATTCTTAGAAGAGGGTAAAACACAGATCTCTGGCTCGGGGGATGCCAGGCACAGCTGTGGGCAGAAATCCTATACCAAAAAGACAAGTAAGTTAATCTATGCGTACTCTATATACTGAGACACCCAGCACCTTCCCCTTTCTAGTTTCTCAGGACTCCAGCACCCCAAAATCCTTACCCTTGAGGCAGAAGGTTGGAAGAGCCTTCTCTGGGGAACTAAAAAACAACCTTATACTACTGACATAGTCCAAACAGGTCACCGTAGAGCTATGCCGTCCAATATGGTAGCTACCAGCCACAAGTAACGACTAAGCATTTATTTTATTTTTAATTGAAGGATAATTACTTTACAATATTGTGATGGTTTCCGTCACACACAAACATGAATCAGCCAGAGACATACAGATGTCGTCTCCCTCTTGAACCTTCTTCCCACCTCCCTCCCCATCCCACCCCTCTAGGCACCCACAGAGCACTAGCTTTGGGTTCCCTGCTTCATCCAGCAAACTCCCACTGGCTATTTATTTTATATATGGCGCTGTATGTTTCCATGCTTTCCTGGTGGCTCAGATGGTAAAGAATCTCCCTGCAATGTGGCAGACCTGGATTTGATCCCTGGTTTGGAACGATCTCCTGGAGAAGGGAATACCCTGGAGAAGTCCATGGGGTTGCAAAGAGAAGGCACGACCAACAGACACACACATTCCCACCAACAGTGCGAGAGCGCTCCCTTTTCTCCACGCCCTCTCCAGCACTTATTGCTTGTACATTTTTTGATGATGGCCATTCTGACTGGTGTAAAGTGATACCTCATTGTAGTTTTGATTTGCTTGTCTCTAATAATGAGCAATGTTGAGCATCTTTTCATGTGTTTATTAGCCATCTGTATGTCTTCTTTGGAGAAATGTCTGCTTAGGTATTCTGCCCATTTTTTGATTGGGTTGTTTTCCTGATTGTTGAGCTATATGAGCTGTTTATATATGCTGGAGATTAATCCTTTGCCAGTTGTTTGCAACTATTTTCTCCCATTCTGAGAGTTGTCTTTTAATCTTGTTTATTGTTTCCTTTGCTGTGCAAAAGCTTTTAAGTTTAATTAAGTCCCACTTGTTTATTTTTATTTCCATTACTCTAGGAGGTGGGTCAAAGAGGATCTTGCTGTGGTCTATGTCAAAGAGTGTACTGTCTTTGTTTTCCTCTAAAAGCTTTATAGTTTCTGGCCTTCATTTAAGTCTTTAATCCATTTTGAGTTTACTTTTGTGTATAGTGTTAGGAAGTATTCTAGTTTTACTCATTTACATATAGTTGTCCAGTTTTCCCAGCACCACTTATTGAAGAGGCTGTTTTTTCTCCATTGTATATTCTTGCCTCCTTTGTTAAAGATAAGGTGCCCATAGGTGCATAGGTTTATCTCTGGGTTTTCTATCTTGTTCACCACTGAGCATTTCTAATGTGCCTAGTGCAACTGAAACAGGAATTTTAAATTTTATTTAATTTTTAAAAAATTTAAAATTAAAAACTAGTATGTTATTGTTAAACTTAAGTATGTTTGGAATATGCTAGGTATGTGAATCTACCTTTCACTTGTAAATTTTATGAAATCTAAATACACATCAAGTATATCCATAAAAATTTAGCATTCAAATTGAGATGTGCTGTAAGATATAAAACAAACTGCAGTTCAATAACTTCATATAAAAAACAAGGTAAAAACATCATTAACAATCAATATATATCTATTACACATTAAAACTATTTTAGATATACAAGGTTAAAAAACATTATTAAAGTTAATTTCACATGATTCTTTTCCTTTTTTTTTCTTTTTGCCTTTTTCTGTGGCTACTGTAAAACCTACAATTACATATGTGACTCACATTATATTTATATTGAACAGGGCAAGCCTACAATAAACTGCACAGCTAACAAGCTCTACCCATGGATCCAGTTTCCAATGAATTTTTCAGTCCCTCATTCTTAAATATGAACAGACAACCAAGGATTATTAAACACATAAGGAAAAATACAAATGTGAGAGAGGGAAAAAGCAATTCCTTATATAGAGACAATGCAAGAAAAGAGAATAGAAAAAAATTAATATCTATAAGAGAGGACATAATGCCGTTTTTTGTGTTTGTTTTTTTTAAATTTTTTGGCCACTCAATGCAGCATGCAAGAGCTTAGTTCCCTGATCAGGGATCGAACTGTGCCCCATTGTGGAAGCATGGAGTCTATTAACCACTGGAGCCTAAGTGAAAGTCGCTCACTTGTGTCCGACTCTTTGTGGAATATACAGTCCGTGGAATTCTCCAGGCCAGAACACTGGAGTGGGTAGCCTATCCCTTCTCCAGTGGATCTTCCTGACCCAGGAATTGAACCGAGGTCTCCTGCATTGCAGGTGGATTCTTTACCAGTTGAGATACCAGGGAAGCCCACTGGAGCCTAGGAAGTCCTCATAATGCCATTTTAAACAGAAATATTCAGAGAAAAAAGAACCCTTAGAAGTTGAACCCATGAAAACAGAAACTTAGCAGAAAACTCAAGAAAGGCTGAAAGATAAGAACTTGAAGAAATCTCCCCAAAGTAGAGGAAAAAGACAGAGATGGGAAACTGAGAGTAAAGATAAGAAAATTAGATCAGTTTGGCAAGTATAATACCCAAACAACAGGAGAAAACAGAGGAGCAAGCTATCAGGGAAATAATTCAAGAATATTTCCTAGCACTGAATGTAAGCTGGTACAGCCACTATGGAAAACAGTCTGGATGGAGGTTCCTCAAAAGACTAAAAACAGAGTTGCCATATGATCCAGCAATCCCACCCCTGGGCATATATGCAGAAAACTGTAATTTAAAAAGATACATGCACCCCTATGTTCATAAACAGCACTGATCACAATAGCCAAGACAAGGCAACAACCCAAAAGTCCATCATCAGATGAATAAAGAAGATACGGTTCATATATACAATGGAATATTACACGGCAATAAAAAAATGAAATAATGCTATTTGCAGTAACATGCATAAACCATAATTGAAAAAAAAATATAAAAAAAGAATGCACACATGTGTATATCTGAATCACTTTGCTGTGCAGCAGAAACTTACACAACATTGTAAATCAACTACACATTAATGTAGAAAAATATTTCCCAGGACTGAAGGATGTCTCCATCACAACAGACAGATCACCACACAAAGGCATATCATGGTGAAATTCCAAAACACTAGGAAAACAAAATTTTACAACTTGAAAGAAGGGGAACTTCCCCTTGCTATCCAGTGGTTGAGACTTCATGCTTTCACTGCAAAGTAGTGCAAGTTTGATCCCTGGTACGGGAACTAAGATCCCAAATGCCACACAGCGGGGGGGGTGGGGGGGTGGGAGGGGGTGGGCAGGGGGAGGTGTGAGAGAAAAAGAAGGGAGGAAAATTGGTCAAAGGAATCAGAGAAGCTTTGAATTTCTTAACTACTAATATATACAAAAAGCTAAACAACAAAAAAGGCAGTTTAAAATATAAAAAAATAAAATAAAATATAAAAACAATTTTCTAACTTAGAATTCTATACCCAAATTATTAATCAAATGTGAGTTCAGAATAGACATTTTTCAGACATTAAAAGTCTTCAGGAAATGTATCCAAGTGCACCTTAGGAAGCAACTGTAGGATACACTCTACCAAAATAAGGGAGCAAACCAAGAAAGTGACAGACCTGAACTACAGGCAACAGGAGACCTATCATCTGCGAGGTAAAGGAGACTCCCAGAGCAGAGACTTCAGGTTTGTACGCTGACCCTCACACCCCATGGCTTGGCCACTGACACCCTCAGAAGGAGGCCTTGTAAGCAATCGGGGAATCTAAGGTCAGACTGTGCCTCCAAGATAGTACTGTTTATTTTCTCCTGGGAGCCTCGATCTCACAGTGGCAATACTGTCACTTAAACATAGTCTAGATTTTTTCTGGTAACTCAATTTTTATAATAACCTTTCATTTATATGCAAACAATTATTGATAGAAGCACAAAATGTTTTTTAAGGGGCAGAATAACAATTTATTCGATAGGAATTTTTTGTTCAATAGAATTAAATGAGCAAATAAATTTCTGAAGGTCGTTAGTTGGTACAGGAAAAGAGCTTAAACTGCATTTAATAAAAATTCAATTTCTCTGAAAGATTCTCAGTATTATCAAATCTTACTTAAATTAACACAAATTGCTCAAAGGTGCACTGCATCAAAGTAATAGCATCAAAATAAACATATTTGGCTGGGCACTGCTCTGCATTAAGACCATCAATCAAAATAAAAATGAAAAGCTGTCCCCTCACTCACTCCTTCCAGAGTGTAATTCAAAGCTCTGACTCAGTTACCACATCCTAATGTAATATGTGGTAAGATAAATCTTTTGGTTACCATCTATAGGAAACAAGAAACTTCCTAGACACTTTACAGTTTGGTTTCTCAAAGAAACCAAAAATTAAAGTCAAGATCCCAAAGTATGCCCTGTGAGGCTAGACTAATTAAATTGATGACTGAATGAGTTTGAAGCATACCCTGATCAATTAGTATCATAATAAATGCAAATGAAATCTAAAACTCCTTTTCTATAACTGGATTTGTTGTGGTGGTGGTGGTAGCCAAATCTATTAATACTTGAGCTTTTTAAAAGTGGGTTGACTGGACTAAATTTGCCAGTCTTTTGGACAGAGGTTCCCTCTGTTTGCCTAGTAACAGAATTGGCCTTATTATAGATTAAAGGATATAAGAAAATTCATCCAAGGCACTGATTCACTTCTAACCCAATTCCCTGAATCTTTAACTTTTCCCTCCAGTCACAAAAAGGGAATTCTCAATGAAGGATAGTCTCTCATGTAGCCAAACAAAAGGTAATTAGGTAGTGTCCATAGCAGAAGAGAGGTAAGCAGAGATCTAATAAGAGAATATGATTAAACATTATTCTGATCACAGAGTACATTACACAGCAAAGAGTGTTTCTAATTTCTACCAATGTGCTTCGCAAGAACAGTTAATCATGAGCAATTACCTCATGAACCATGTGGCTAGCACAGGGGTAATATAAGCCTACAAGAGCAAGACCATATTTTAGTACCTTCTAAAGATTTTGTTCAGGCTACCTTATCCGGAACAACTATATCTGAGCTCTTGGCTAAGGGAAAACACCACAGCTGAATGCCCCTTGGCCCCTACTCTGTGATGATTCTTAGGAGGATTCCTGGGAACTACAGGTTTTTCTCATAAAACCCACAATCACAATGCAGTTCACTGCCTCAATATACTTAATTCCCAGCTCTCCCTCTTCTGACATCCACACCTGCTCATGGGCTAATTCAGAGTGAGGGAAATGTTTAGTGTGGTAGGAAGAATTCTAGGACCTCCCTCAAGATTTCTAGCCTGAGGTACATAACCTGTATAATTATCAAAACTGTAAATATGATAGGCTATCACTCTTGTGATTAGGTTATATTACTTGCCACAACTGACTTTTAAGAGGGCTTCCCTGGTGGGTCAGTCAGTAAAAATAATCCGCCTGCAATGCTGGACACCTGGGTTCCATCCCTGGGTTGGAAAGATCCCCTGGAGGAGGACATGGCAACCCATTCCAGTAGTCTTGCCAGGAGAATCCCCAAGGACAGACTTTTAAGGAGAAATTATCTGTGTGGGTCTGACCTAATTACACAAGTCCTTTAAATCTAGGGTGAGGAGTGAGAAATACAAGGTTCAACATGCCACTTCTGGTCTGAGCCAAAGAGGCCAAACGGCAGGGATTACAGGCAGCCTCTAGAACTAAGAGTCAATGAAGAAACAGGGACCTCAGTCCTACCGCTGCAAGAGACTGAATTCTTCCAACCTGAATGCGCTTGGAAGGCTTTCCTCCAGCAACTACAGATGAGGACTGGCCGGGCTGACACCTTGATTTCAACCCTGTGACACTGAGACCACAGCCGCACGACCCATGATGGACTCTGACCAAGATAACTATGAGCTAACAAGTGGGTTTTATTTTAAGCTATTGAGTTTGTCATGTTAAAGCAGGCAACCAAAACGTTAAGCAAACTGACAAAATTTATCTAGAACTTTAGCTAAAGGAAAAAGATCATGAGTCCTATTTTTTACTTCTAGCATCCTAAACACTGCAAGTGTGATTCTGAGTGAATCACATTAATTCTTCATGCTTCAGTTACCCTATTTATTAAAAACAAAACAAAACCAGACATACTTCCAGGAACAATTCAGTTCAGTCGCACAGTCGTGTCTGACTCTTCGCGACCCCACGGACTGCAGCACACCAGGCCTCCTTAGGAACCATTAAGGTCATAAAATGTAGTAATGAGAACATTCTATAAAAATAATCATGCTCTTATTACTACAGAAAAACTTCTAGAAAAACATACACATGAAGACTGTACTAGTTGACAAAGCACTCCTACAAAATGTCGAAAGGAAACAGTTATTCCTCATCTATAAATTGTATACTTAGCCATAGTAAGTCATGCCACAGAAAGATCTAAAGGACTCAGTCAAACCAGGCTCTAAATACTTTTATATCAGGTCCTTCTTCAGACCGTTTATTGTAGCTGTTTTTGTGGACCGAACTGTAAGTTGCTTGGGGGCAGAAACCCACATTTGGTTCATTTGACATGTCTCAGTTCAGTTCAGTCGCTCAGTCATGTCCGACTCTTTGCGACCCCATGGACTGCAGCACGCCAGGCCTAGCTGTCCATCACCAACTCCCGGAGTTTACTCAAACTCATGTCCATTGAGTCGGTGATGCCATCCAACCAGCTCAACCTCTGTCATCCCCTTCTCCTCCTGCCTTCAATCTTTCTCAGCATCAGGGTCTTTTCAAATGAGTCAGTTCTTTGCATCAGGTGGCCAAGTACTGGAGTTTCAGCTTCAGCATCAGTCCTTCCGATGAATATTCAGGATCCATTTCCTTTAGGATGGACTAGTTGGATCTCCTTGCAGTCCAAGGGACTCTCAAGAGTCTTCTCCAACACCATAGTTCAAAACCATCAATTCTTTGGCATTCAGCTTTCTTTATAGTCCAACTCTCACATCCATACATGACTACTGGAAAAACCATAGCCTTGACTAGACAGACCTTTGTTAGCAAAGTAATGTCTCTGCTTTTTAACATGCTATCTAGGTTGGTCATAACTTTTCTTCCAAGGAGTAAGTATCTTTTAATTTCATGGCTGCAGTCATCATCTGCAGTGATTTTGGAACCGCCCAAAATAAAGTCTGCCACTGTTTCCACTGTTTCCCCATGTATTTGCCACGAAGTGATGGGATTGGATGCCATGATCTTAGTTTTCTGAACGTTGAGCTTTAAGCCAACTTTTTCACTCTCCTCTTCCACTTTCATCAAGAGGCTCATCAAGAACTAAAGTTCTTCACTTTCTGCCATAAGGGTGGTGTCATCTGCATATCTGAGGTTATTGATATTTCTCCCGGCAATCTTGATTCCAACTTGTGCTTCATCCAGCCCAGTGTTTCTCATGATGTACTCTGCATATAAGTTAAATAAGCAGGGTGACAATATACAGCCTTGACGTACTCCTTTTCCTATTTGGAACCAGTCTGTTGTTCCATGTCCAGTTCTAACTGTTGCTTCCTGACCTGCATACAGATTTCTCAAGAGGCAGGTCAGGTGGTCTGATATTCCCATCTCTTTCAGAATTTTCCACAGTTTATTGTGATCCACACAGTCAAAGGCTTTGGCATAGTCAATAAAGCGGATGTTGCAATTTGATCTCTGGTTCCTCTGCCTTTTCTAAAACCAGCTTGAACATCTGGAAGTTCACAGTTCATGTACTGTTGAAGCCTGGCTTGGAGAATTTTGAGCATTACTTTGCTAGCATTTGAGATGAGTGTTATTGTGTGGTAGTTTGAACATTCTTCGGCATTGCCTTTCTTTGGGATTGGAATGAATACTGACCTTTTCCAGTCCTGTGGCCACTGCTGAGTTTTCCAGATTTGCTGGTATACTGAGTACAGCACTTTCATAGCATCATCTTTTAGGATTTGAAATAGCTCAACTAGAATTCCATCACCTCCACTAGCTTGTTCGTAGTGATGCTTCCTAAGGCCCACTTGACTTCACATTCCAGGATATCTGGCTCTAGGTGAGTGATCACACCATCGTGATTATCTGGGTCGTGAAGATCTTTTCTGTATAGTTCTTCTGTGTATTCTTGCCATTTCACACGTCTAATAGTTAATAAACATTTTAAAAATTATCATCACTCTAGATTTAGGAGCATCATTCTAAGTCCAGTATATTAATTCATTCATTACTTTATTGAAATGAACAAACAAAGGAAAAGTTTCAAGTCAAGGTTTATGACAGTACCTTACGATTGTTGTAGACAGCTCAGACAAAACTTTTGAGAATGATGTCTTTCCCTATGAATAAGGCCAGGGGACCCTGAGTGGAGAAGGAAATAGGAACCCATTCCAGTATTCTTGCTTGGGAAATTCTGTGGACAGAGGAGCCTGGCAGACTACAGTCCAGGAGGTCAAACAGGATGGAGTGACTAAACAACAACAAAGAAACAAAGACATAGGCTACCTATGGGTAAAATGGGAAATAAGTCTCACCGTAGCCAACAATAGTTTCCTTCCAAGTCCTAATACACCTACCCAGGAAGGAACAGGTAAGGTATCTGTCACTCAGAATCAAAGTGAACAGAGAGAAAGGTCTGGCTCTGATTCAATTTTTTTATTTTAGTACAGGACTGACATTGTTTCTTAGGATAGCGAGGCAATGGATGATCGTTAACAAAAACCTGAATTCAGTTACCAAAGAATCCCATTCCAGCTTTGCCACAAGATTTGCTATGTTTCCACTAAAGGACAGAAAAGATAATGTAAGTTTTTCTTTTTATCCATCACAATTTCAGTCTTCCTATCTTTAGGACTATGTTGTCTCACAGGGCTTCTGTGAAGAATAATAAAATAGATGTAAAGCACTTTGTTTCGCAAAGTGCTTTGTAAAAGGTATATAATTTATGATGATGGAACCAATGAAACTCCCTTCAATTCCCACTCCTTATAAAGAAGTCAATTAGAACTAGAGAGAAGGAAATAATGGATACCTTCCAATGTAGGAAACCTTCCCTTCCATTTTCAAATCATGGCCCAAAGATGGCACTGAATGAGTCAATACCTCATTGACCATTTACAGAGAAACAAACTAGATTGTGACATCATTACTTTCTGGTGCCAAAAGACTCAACAGGAGTTGTGTAGAACTGAAGTACCCACTTGGAAAAAGAAAATCAAAGGAAAAGGGTATATCTGAGGAAAGGAAGTCTACAGAAGAGAAGCAAAAAATGACGAGAAACTGAAAAACATGAACTATAAAGCTAATTTACCTTTATAAAGTTAAATGTGTCTCAGGGAAAGAAAACTGAAGATTATCTAGCAGACCCCAGGAATGAGATGGCACACTCCCATTCTCCGTGACTGCTAAGGAAAATGTGCTAAAGGTTAAGAAAGACTGTAGCAGCTTATCCACTTAGTTCCACACTGCCTGGGCAGCCCCACAGTTAAACTCAGTATTGTCAGAATTCATGCAAGAGACAACAAAGGAAACACAGTAGAGAGGAGTCCAAATCTTTCATTCCTAATTAAAAGACTTCTTTCAGTCTACCCCTGCCTTCCAGAATCAGTATGTTTCCTGATACAAACCAGGGAGCCTGGAAAGATTCTAAGCAGTAGCCTATGTGAAGCACAAGTGAGAAATGCCATATAAAGAACATTAGGTACCTATATTCCATTCCCTTTTTCATTAATTTACTTATAAACTGGAAGCAATTTACTTAGAAATTAAAGCAACAAACTCAATTTCCCTCATAACCATCTAAAACTGATGAGAGTCTGCTTTCCAATAAACATTTCCCAACTATTATTAAAATGAGGGGGAAAACTATATTAATATTAGAATCAATCCTCTGACAGATAGGTCCAGTATATTCTAATAGTTCTCTAGTTGTCCAACAAGGCAAGTCTCTTGAAGAAAAGGAGAAGGTAAACTTTTGCCTCCAGCTTAGCTCATCCTGAAGCCTGGGACTGGCAGAGCCTGCATCCTAGATAGCTGATAGCCTCCAGGAAGGACAGTCCACTCAGGTTTCACTCTTCCAGCCCAGCAGAACAGGTGGAAACCAGACTGGGAACATTGCATTCTTCCCCTACGTCCATCCAAAACAAACTGCCACCCCCTTGCACTACAAAGAACTCAGGGGTTGTGAAAGCAAGCTGCCAATAAAGCAAGTACTCAGGTTCTAAAGCCCTAGTTTCCTACTGTTTAGTCAAGGCTATGGTTTTTCCAGTAGTCATGTATGGATGTGAGAGTTGGACTATACAGAAAGCTGAGTGCCAAAGAATTGATGCTTTTGGTTTTTTTAAATTTTATTTATTTATTTTTTTGTGAAAGTCACTCAGTCGTGCCTGACTCTATGACCCCATGAACTGAAGACTATACAGTCCATGGAATTCTCCAGGCCAGAATACTGGAGTGGTTAGTTAGTTAAGTCGCTCAGTTGTGTCCAAGTCTTTGCGACCCCGTGGACTGTAGCCCACCAAGCTCCTCCATCCATGGGATTCTCCAGGCAAGAATACTGGAGTGGGTTGCCATTTCCTTCTCCAGGGGCTCTTCCCAAGCCAGGGATCAAACCCAGGTCTCCCACATTGCAGGCAGACGCTTTAACCTCTGAGCCACCAGGGAAGCCCGAATTGATGCTTTTGAACTGTGGTGTTGGAGAAGACTCTTGAGAGTCCCCTGGACTGCAAGGAGATCCAACCAGTCCATCCTAAAGGAAATCGATCCTGAATATTCATTGGAAGGAATGATGCCGAAACTGAAACTCCTATACTTTGGCCACTTGATACAAAGAACTGACTCATTTAGAAAGACTCTGATGCTAGGAAAGATTGAAGGCGGGAGAAGGGGACGATAGAGGATGAGACGGTTGGATGGCATCACCGACTCAATGGACATGAGTTTGAGTAAACTCCGGGAGTTGGTGATGGACACGTAGGCCTGGTGTGCTGCAGTCCATGGGATCACAAAGAGTCGGACACGACTGAGCTGAGCTGAGTTTCTGACCAATGTGTCACATGGTGTGGCAGACACGCCCATCTCCTCTGCTGTCAGGAAGGAGGTGCACACAGAGTCTGTCATTTGTGTGAGAGAACAGAGTAAGTAAAGCTTCCTCTCTTTCAAACATCTGAAGGTTCTAATAAAACTTCCAAATACATAAATAGAAAGCAATAAATAATGTTAACCTACTTTTCCAAAGTTTTGACATATTTCTCAAGATCCAAATACTGATACTTGTTCTTTACTTTCTTATTAGATCTCTTTACTGCCTTAGCTGAGAGAAGCTAAGGAAAAAAGGGGTGTTGTTCATTCATTTGGAAACAGTCAATGACTCAGGAATGCTGTTTCCCAATCTCCGTAGCAACGGTCTTCTCCTCCCATGTTGTGATGTGAGAAGCAGAACGTCTACCCTTCCTCATGGGTGAGCCTGTGACTGACACACCCAAAGGCCCGCAGACAGGAAGCTCCTGCAGCTGACACTGTTGCCACACACAGGCCCTGAGTGTGAGGCCACCTTGTGTTAAACACCATTCCAAACCCTTCATTTCTAAATGATGGTTACACCTCTTTTCTTTTATCCTCACATCATTCCTGAATGATGTGAGGATAGAAGTCATCAGGGCCTACTGACAATAGCTTAACTGATCCAAAAATTATACTACTACTGAAAAAGCCAAACTTGATCTTACAAAACCACAGCAAACATTTACTGGCCTGTTAGAAATCTAGAACTAAGATTTTGCGAAAATTTGGGCAAGGGAGTAGGGAGACAGCATGAGGTGAAATCTCATTACTCCTCTGTAATGAGAAATATTGGTATAATCGAGAGTTAAAACAAGAACTTTCTAATACTTCCAGCACCTGTACTTGTGTGGAACTATGTTCTAACGCAAACACATTACAGAATTTCATGCCAAAGTACTCGGACTCCAAAGAGACTTCCATATATTAATATGTATTTTTTTCTTTGGATCTAATTATTGAAAAATAAGTATGATTTCTGGAAAACAAGAGAGGGGATTGTTTTACTTCATTTTTATACACATCTATATTCTCTTAGAAAATGAGAATAATGAAAATCACTTTTATAATGAAAATACATTTCCAAGGAATTTCCCGGCTGTCTAGTGGTTAGGACTCTGCTTTCACTGCTGGGTGCCCAGGTTTGATTCCTGGTGGGGGGAACTAAGATCCCACAAGCCATGTGGTGTGGCTAGGAAAAACAAATTTCCACTTCAAAAAGTAGTAATTTTCAAAGATGAAAAAGCTAAAAAATGTTTATGACACTGTTTTACAAGAAGAAAACATGTAAAAACTGTAATTGCAATATTGTAAAAAATATCTGTGCATAAAGATAATGACTAAAATGTTCAAATACTAAGTGAAATAAAAATTAAAAAATTGAGGGTTCTTAGACTTTGCTATTTTGAAAATGTATGTAAAAGTCATTTCAAAAGAAAAGTATAAAAAATCATAGCACAGCCTCTAAAGGCAAAGCAACATCAACCAATCTTCATATTCAAAATGCCCATGAGCATTTACTCTTTTCCAGTAGTACTTTGCTTAAGGAAACACTCTGGCAGGGCACAGTTAATAAACTTTAGTTACAAAATGCAATATGAGAAAGAATAATGAGCAGTTAGTGGAGTCTAAAAGCTAACTCACCTAATTACATGACCTTGGGCAACTTCATACCTCTAGGCCTCAGTGGCCTTCTCATGTTAAGATGAGGAGGCTGGGTCAGATCATGTCTAGGGTCTCTTCAGGGACCCTTAAAAGCAGTGCTTAGTTACTACTGCTCTTTTGAGGGCAGCCCAATGCCTGTTGCTTGCTGAATAGGACATATCCTACAGTGGCTTCTCACCACTTCTTGTGGTTTCAATCACAGGAAACAGACGTCACCCATGGGCCTAGAAGTAAGTAACGAACAAACCCTGACGGATGCAAAGAGCTGCCAACTAAGGCCAACTCCCATCTTTTTAAAATACCAGAATCAAGAAATCACTAGAAACCTCTATGACTGGGGAGCCTGACACATATCTTTCACAAAAACTAACAAAACTAAAAATATCTCTTTAGGCCCCATGAAAGCAAGATGAAATAACTTTAGAAGAGTCCAAAACAACTTAGCTTCTAAGGCCAAATGAAGGAACTGAAGGAACTCCATTGCTATAGGCAGAAATATGTGACTTTGGAGAAAAAACAAAGGCAATCTTACTGCCAGCAGCATTTTTCGTGGAGATCCAGACATATCCCAGGGACTTGAAGACTCATCTTTATCTTCTTTATTCTATGTGACCTTTAATTTAATATTCTATGTAAAGCTATGAAAGACTACTGTACTAACAGATTCAGTACCACAGGGACTTAGCAATTGTTCACTTTAACTGTATGTTAAAGACCCTAGGATCAAACCCGGGTCTCCTCCATCGCAGGCAGATTCTTCACCATCTGAGCTACCAGGGAAGCCCCAAATGTATGTTATCAATCCCAAGACGATTGGGACAAATACTGCTCTCATTTATAATGACAAAAGTTGGCAGCCCTGTTCTGTGTGAAATAATGCTGAGATTTTTAATCCTATAGACATGTCCCTTCATTAAACACAAGACAAAAACTTAAGATACTATCTCTAGAGAAAATTAAAATCTTTTCTCAACAGAGTTCTTCTGGTCTGGTATAGTCATATCAGTGATTCTCTTTGCCTTACCGTCACCTTGGTGAGAGGACTTATGTTTTCAAAACTGTCATTAGATCACAGAAATGGAGAACCTTGAAAGTAATCCCAAGATTCAGAAGACTAACAGTAAAACTAAAATACGTTAACAGGATATTGCTAACATGAACTAAACTCCATCACTGATCTTAGATACCTTACAAGCTAGATGGGAGGTATGACCCACCCTCCCCAAAAGAGATCTCAATATCATATTCTCTTTCTCTTCATATATAGTGCCTTCACAAAAGACTAAAGAACATTTCAAATTAGCATGTGATCAAAACCTACACTGCACTGTGCTGGAGTATGTTTAGAAGAAAATGAAAAGACCCAAAGATAGGCTCAGACTGTTCCCTCAATGGCAGTTCCTACCTGAGCCTACAATTTGACTCCAGATGAAGACAGTTACATCTTTTAAAATCTAGAATGATCACTGGATGTTTGAGAAGCTGGATTATTATAATGGAAAAGGAATGGAAATCAAACAAACAACTATCTAAACTCCATCTTGGCAGCAGAAGTGATTTGCTGGAACCTTAAGACTAATGTATTCAAGTTCTTCACCATCACATATTCACAAGGCCAAAAACTGCATCAACATGCATCGTGACATGCTACCAAATGCAAATTTTCAGTCCTGCTTTCTATAGGTTTCTACAGAAAGAGAACCTAAAAGCTCCTCCCAGGGATAAAATAATCTCTATGAAGTGGCTTTCTTTAAATGATTCATCTCCCACTATCCTCTTGATGGCTATAACCAGGCCATTTCTTTTTACTACAGCCACACATTCAAACTTGAGCCTGTGTTCACACCACTCCCCACCCCATGAAACCCCTTCCCCCTCTCCTCTACCAATCCTTGGATTTATTTCCAGGGCTGATCATGTTCCCCATCTTCTATGAAGCTAACTAGCATTGCCCGCAACTATATTCTAAATTATTCATGCAGAGTTTGGGATATTAGTATAGATCTTTGAAATCATTCACACTATTAATAATTCTCTCATTTCATAAGAAAAGACCAAGAAAAGAGGAGTCACTTGCCCAGAGTTCACATGGTTAATTAGTAGCAGAGTCAGACTAAGTAGAAATATATGGAAAGAATATGTCACTGGCAATGAGAGACGGGGGTTCTAGTCCTAGCTGTAAATTTGGACAGATCACTTCTCTAGGCCCACATTTCTTTATCTATAAGAGATATGAATTAAATAACTTTTAACCATCCTTTTCACCTCCAGCATTCTAAGATTCTGAATCCTAGGTCTTCTGACTCTTAGTTCAGTAATCTTTCCACTTAATTCCTTAAATTCTCTGAATTTCTACAACTTTTGAACAGCTAGAGCCTATAGCACACTGAGTAGTACAGGAAAACAAAAGGTTTCCACCACCACATACGCAGTGAAAAATGCTTTCAGGACAAACAGAATCTCAAAGGTCCCCACTCCTATGCTCATGGCCTTTGAGCTTTTCCTGTCCATTCTTCTACAGCCATGGATGAGATTACAACCTCTTAAAATGCATGGACTGAACCTGTTACGTCAACCACATGACTTCTTGATCTTCCACCTTTTGGATCTAGGGCAGATTCACACAAACAAGGAAACTGTATTCTCTACTCTTTGCCACCAATCATACAGAAAATCCTAGTTTCCAGGTACCTGGACCTCTGTGGCAATGTCTTAATTATTAACCAACTGCTAGGTCTAGAGAATAAACTTCAGCAGTTCCCAGACTCAGGAAAGACGCTGAAGTTGGTACCCATTTGCAGTCCTTATGGTTGAGTTTCAGGGCCAGTCTTTTTTTTTCCTGGGTATAAGGTACTTTTATTGATGGCTACACAACAAGGCAGGGCTCCCTAAGCCCCTCCCCTTCCTCAGGGCCTTGGGGATGGAAACTGTGTGGAGGTCGGGAGATTCTCAGTGTGGTGGAGGATGGAGGTGGGGCAAGGACTCCCCGGCAGCTGAGGAACTCCCTCTTCCTCTTGTGCTCCTGCTGGGGCTGGGGGTCCAGGGACCTTAAAAAATATGGAACGCTTCACGAATTTGCGTGTCATCCTTGTGCAGGGGCCATGCTAATCTTCTCTGTATCATTCCAATTTTAGTATATGTGCTGCCGAAGTGAGCACTCAGGGCCAGTTCTAACATACAGAGAAGACAACTAGAGAGCGGGTCTAGCAGCAGCTTCCTCCTCCCTGCACGTCACCACTGCTTGTTGCTCTTGACAGTAATTCCTGACAGGTGATGCTGTTAGAGCTGTTCTATTTACAAAAGAGACATGGTTACATTTAGACAACTTTTTAATAACCAGGAGAAAGATAGCTTTTGCATGCACTATAACAGCTACTTTTACATGCTGAAGAAAAGAAAGATTTAATTAAGATTCCTGCAGTGGTTTAAAGTCTAAATTATTAAATGCAAAAAGCAGTTAGGTATTTAGCCACTGCACTTTGTTCACCTAGACCCAATACTTCTTTCCCACTAACTGAACTGAAGGAAAGTCCAGTTTTAATAAACCACAGTAGTCAAAGGGCTCTAAAGATATACCATCAAAATTTTCTGACACTATAGAATTCCTTTGACACTATACAAGTGAATTCCTTTGACACTATACAAGTGAAAAAAACTGGACACTTATAAACTGTCAACACAATGCAGTAAATAAAAACATGGTTTTGTGTGTGTGTTTTATTTTTTAATCGGCTAGACCTAGCTTTGAATTCCAGTTCTATGACCTAAAGCAAGTTGCTTGATCACACTGAGTTTCAGTTTAATTACCTATAAAGTGGGAATAATAACAGTACCTATTTTATAAGATTGATGTAGATCAATAATGAGTCTAGAACTCTTCAGTGCAGCACTAGGGCTAAGTAAGTATAACAGACAAGTGCTATTATTATTGTTACTCTTACTGTTATTATTACTCCCTGTCCTTACGGTCTGCAATGAAGTAATCTTCCTATCTATAAAGATGCTGAACAATCATTAATATTTATAGATAGGAAGATTGGCATTATACAACCTGTAACACACTGAGTACAGGAAAACAAAAGGTTTCTAACGCCACATAAGAGATGCAAATGCTTTCAGGATAAATAGAATCTCAAAGGTCCCCAATCCTAAAAGAATTGGAAACTGTCTGTCTTGTCTACAGGTGAAAATTTACACCCCAAAGAGAACATGTGGAATATAACTCACATTTCCACAGTGATAAGAGGAGAATTTGAGTTAAATCTTTAAAACTTTAGGAAAAATATCTTAGTGACTGTGATTTTAGCAAAGATTTTTGAAATATGATACAAAAAGCAAAAATAATTCATTGGACTTCAGTCCAAAAAGAAGGAGATATATTATATGTACGGCTGATTCATTTTGTTGTACAGCAGAAACTAAACAACACTATAAAGCAACTATACTCCAATAAAAATTAATTTAAAAAGAAAAAATTAATTGGTCTTCATCAAAACTAAACATTTTTGTTCTTCAAAATATACTGTTAAGAAAATGAAAAGGCAAGTCACAGGAGGAAGTAAACATTTGTAAAATATATATCCAACAAAGGACTTGTATTTAGACTGTAATAGAAAGTTTTAAGTGGGCAAAATTTTTGAACAGATACTTCAAGGAAGATATACAGAGAGCAAGTAAACACATGAAAAGATGCTCAACATCATTAAAGAAATGCAAATTAAAGCTACACTGAGGACTTCCCTGGGGGTCCAGCGGTAAAGAATCCACCTGCCAGTGCAGGGGAGAGGTGTTCGATCCCTTGTCAGGGAAGATTCCGCATGCCTCAGAGCAACTAATAAGCCCATGTGCCAAAATTACTGGAGCCCATGAGACGCAGCTACTGAGCCCACATGCCCAGAGCTCATGCTCCGCAACGAGAGAAGCCACTGCAACAAGAAGCCCATGCACAGCAGAGTAGCCCCTGCTCACAGCAATGAAAACCTGGTGCTGCCAAAAAAAAAAAAAAGCCACACTGAGATACCATTTGTTGATTAAAAAAAACAAAAACAAAAACAAAAAAATGCACAATCTAAAAGCTGAAATTTATGTTTTAATCAAAGGCCTTACTGAGGACTACAGCCTGGGATGGCAGTCTCTCAGACAGCTCTGAGGGACCATTCCAAAGATGTAAGAAAGGAACTGGGATACATAGGAATTTTTGCTGGGAAAAAAACATGAGGTTGCACATCAACTGATTATTGCTAATTACAAAACAGATTATCCCAAGTTAATGATTTCAGCACTTTTCTGTACATGGGAAGATGGAAGAGTACGGGCTTACTGAATCATTCCTCTGATACACATCTTAACTACCTAAGGCCAGTATCTTATTTCTCTCCATCCTGAATTCCACTCAGGGTGCACTGTCAGGACAGCTACAGTGACTGATGACTTGGTGGCTGGCAACCTGTTTTTCTCCTTCCTGAATTCCCCTCAGGGTACACCATCAGTGACCCCAACAGTGGCTGATGGCTTTATGGCCACAACATCCTTTGCTTACTGAAATGGCAGACAAATTCTGTGTCCACACTATGTATACCCACTGTGCATGTGTGCATGCATGCTCTCTGTGACCCCATGGACTGCAGCCTGCCAGGCTCCTACGTCCATGGAATTCTCCAGGCAAGAATACTGGAGTGGGTTGCCATTTCTTCCTTCAGGGTATCTTTCCAACCCAGGGATGGAACACACATCTCCAGTACTGGCAGGCAGATTCTTTACCACTGAGTCACCTGGGAAGCCCTCACACACTCACCAGGATGGCTAAAATTTAAAACTGATCATACAAAGAGCTGACAAGGAACCAGAACCCATACACTGCTTGTGAAACTGTAAAATGGTACAACCATTTGGGAAAACAGTTTGGCAATTTCTTGGAAAGTTAATCATAGCCGTATCATATAGCCGAGTCATTCCATTCCTAGGTATTTACAAAAGAAAAATAAAGGCGTATGCCCAGACAAAAACTTGTACATGAATGTTCCCAGCAAAACAATAAAGAACCAAAACTAGAAACAATCCAAACATCAAAGCCCCCAAACTGGAAACAATTCAAATGTCTATATAGTAAATAAATAAATTATGGTAGGGGCTTCCCTGGTAGCTCACTGGTAGAGAAGCTGCCTGCCAATGCAGGAGACACAGGTTCAATCCATGATCCAGGAAGATCTCACATTCAGCGGGGCAACTAAGCCAGTGCACCACAACCACTGAGGTTGTGCTCTGGAGCCTGGCAGCCACAACTATTGAGCCCAGATGCCACAACTACAGAAACCTGAGTACCCTGGATCCCATGCTCTACAACAAGGGAAGGCACCACAATGAGAAACCTGTGCACCACAACTAAAGAGAAGCCTGGGCAGCAATGAAGACCCAGCACAGCCAAAATAAATAAATAAAATTATAAAAAAATAAATTATGGTAAACCCATACAATGTAATACTACTCTGTAATAAAAAAAATGAGCTATTAATATAGCTAACATAAATACATTATGCTGAAAGAAGCCAAAAGAAAGGATTCATACTGTGTATAATACCATTTATATAAGCTTCTAGAAAATACAAACAATCTACAGTTAAAGAAAGCAAATCAGTGATTAGTTACCTGAGCATTGGGGCACAAGGAGGGGTGAGAAGGAGAGATTACAATGAGGCAGAAGGAACTGTTGAGGGTGTGGGATATATTCATTATCTTGACGATGGTAATGGCTTCACAAATTGTGCGCTAAATATATGCAGTTTATTATATGTTATTTATACACCAATAAAAAAAGATGGTTAGGGTTAACAGCCAGAAAGGTGAAGACCCTGAATAAAGTAAATAAAGTATGAGCTACTTGGCAGGCGGAGGACGGGGGGATGAGAGGGGAAGTGAGGGTTATCTTTTTACTTGACCCTCAAGTTCTAACATAGTTTTAAAAAAGCAGCTATATCTGAGATATAAGCCTACTACCTTGGTTTTCTGTAACCTTTAGGATCAAAGACAGTTTATAAATCAATCTCTGCTGGATCCTTAAAGTATGCTAAGTCTTAAAAGAAAATGAAAATCCTATTGCTTTCAAACAGTATTATTCCTAAAACAGGGAATAAGTCACAATCAGAAACCTGGAAAAATCTTCTAGGACACCATAAACTCTACCTGTATCTGCTACCCTGACAAAATGCCAAAGCAGCTACTGCCTAAAGACCACTTATAATCACAGCCAAGGATAAAATTTCCCATCTTCCATACAACATGGCTTCCACACACGAATGCAACGTGTTTCTCTTAATTCAGTTCATTATGACAATTCTTTCTTGTGTCCCCTTATCCGTCTCATCCCCCTTCTTGGAGGGAAGAAAATTTAAGCAACTATTTAAAGGACAAATTGATACTCCCTAATTGTCACAGAACTATACAACAGAGTCACTTTCTTCAATATTTTCTCTCTGTCTCAAGAGTTTCTAGCATATCTCTTTCTTTTACATGATCACTTTCTTCCAAGATCCTGAAATTTACTAAAGGAAATGTAGAATCCAAAATCTATGCTTTTTTCCTGAGCTGGTTATTTATTCAATTTTCTACCTACAACTGTAAGAAGGGATTGCTGCTGCACTGAGTGGGTGTTTGGGCTTGATGACATTTAAAGGCCCTTCCAACTCTAAAATTTTAAGACTACCATTCATAGCAAGCGTTAATAATGAATGAAGTAAGAATCTCCAAGCTGAAAGAACAATGATTAACCCAGAGTTATCCTGTAATCAGTGGTAAAATTCCTTAAAATACTGGTCTCAATTTCCCTTTTCCTTCAATAACTTTACTCTCTTAAAAGAGTTCTTCGATTAGAAAAATTGTTTGGAAAAAAAAGAAAAATTGTTAAAAAAAAAAAAGCAGGTAGATAATAAGATATGTTCATAGTGATTAAAATATTCTTTACTTTTCAATTTTAGCTTTGAAGTTTTAAGAAATTTCAGCATCAACATCTTTTACTACTACTGATTCCCCAAAGGCCTGGATATCCAAAGGGCTAGAATCAGCTCTTACAGCAGCTGGGCAATATTAAAAAAACAAAGAGGGAGGGAATGACAGACAGCAGGGTAGGGAGAGAGGGCTGGCATGGTCTCACCTGGTCTCACCTAACCCTAATCAGGGACAACCAATCAATGGTGCTCTGCTGGTTAGCAAGTGGTGATTTTTTCCCTACTGCTTTCAAATAAAAGTGATAAAGAATAGAAGGTTCAACATAATAAATAAAAACACAAGGTTTGTTTGAATATGGGGATGCTTTTGGTAGTCATGAATGATTTCAACTGAGACACAAAATGATAGAAAACACCACCTGCATGTACAAACTGTTTCTCTACAATACCGAGTATTTCCTGTTAATAAACATTAACCTGTTCTTCTAATTCACACCTTATCTTTTAAGCCTCTATTACATTTCACTGAAAATATAACACTCTCCAAGAATAACTTGGCAATCCATTTACAAAATACACTGAGCACCCCAGGGGTAACAAAAAGTGATTTTACCACAGAGGGAATAAAATTAGTCTATTCTGACCTGTATACCCATCAACAAAGTTAAATCATTCCTCACTTGTTACTATTTTCTTAGCTTTTTAAATAAACAATTAACAAGTCATAAAATTTTCAACTCTTTTCATAAAAATATCCCAACATTTAACAACTCTCTCAAGAGATTTAAATGCTGAGGCATTCCCTCAGTTTCACCTCCTATGAAGAGGATTTCCTTAGAGACAAGTGAAAATAACATTATCCAGTGATCCTTGGGCTCTGTCTTTAAAGACTAGGCAGGCAGAGAGCAAATCTTTCAGGTATCATGCAGTCATCTCAAACTCTCAGTAACATTCCTGTAGGTTTCCCTCCCTCTTTTCAAACTATGTAATCCCTGTGTTTATAAACTTTCAAAAAACACAAATGACTTGTATAAAGTTCTCTGCATACTCCTTGGTTTTGAGCGACCTTTTGGATCAAAGTTAGTATCTTTAAGAGGAAAGAAGCAGGAACAACTCTACTTCTTTTATAATCTTCACCTTTCCTAATATTTGTTTAAAATTCTGCCTAGCATCCTTCATCCTTGCTCTCATTTTGGATGGACAGGGATCTACAACTAAACGTACTTTCACTCTCACTTTGCTTTTAGAAACTGCAACATGGTAAAAATTTAACATAGATGTCCAACAATAAACAAGATTTTTAAAAGTACATACCTTGTACTGTCTCTAATCCCACATTAAGCTTGTTTTACAAAGTTAGGCTCCTAGCTGAATAAAGATGCAATAGTCTTTCTTAAAACAGATCAATCCTTGATTGTACGGGAAGACATGCAGTCTACAAAATGCAGAAATGCTCTGCAGCCTCCTAACATCCTGCTTACACTTACTCCCCTTACACATATTTCAGAAATCAGTCTATCTGACACCCACACTCATCACTGCTAAAAAGTAAGAAAACACTGTTCATTTAGCATTTTTATCTTCCTTTGTCTTAAGGGCTTCCGAAAGGAACTGAAATAATGCTGGACGAGGGATAAGCTCATGGCCCACCCAGAGACAGACTGAAGAACCAAGGAATAGAACACCAGACAGCCTGGCTTCACCACACACATTTGCATCTCGAACATGTTTTAAAAAGATGATCCTCACCGCTTTTTCAACTTAGGCTCTTTGTGTCCTTTTCACACAAGCTACCTCAAAGAGTAAAGAGCAAATCTTTGGTAACTTGTGAGTTCTGTATTCTCATCAGTTGATCTGCACTTAGAATCCGCATAAGCTTGGAAAGGTATACAGCAGCTAAAGGGATTAGTAACTCCTCAGATGCAAACAAATAATCTTCAGGCACACTCAGTCCAAACGAGTGCAGTTTTATAAAATGTATTCTTAATGGAGTTCCCGAGGACACACACTAGAAAAGGTGGAGTAGGCGAAACCCCTTTGACTTCACTTTTAGCCTACAGTTCAAGAAAACTAAGCCATGGGTAACAGAAGCAAACCAGCAATCTCACCCACTCTACCCACCCCCACATACATACACAGACACAAAGAGAAGTGGATTGCAATGCTCCTCCTCGGCTCTCATTTCCACAGAGTTCTTACATAAAAAGCAATGAGAAAGAATATGGTAAAGTCTTGAGGTATGGTATAGTTGGCAATAAAGGGGTTAAACAGCACTACTTTCCTGGAAACCTACCAACCCCCAGCCAGGAATGCAATTCTCCTCACTACCTGTGTGTGTTACATATTTTCTAAAAATTCAGCAGATTAAGAGTTAAGAAAAACACCTCGAAAGAAAAAGAGAACTTGGTTCAGCTCCACCCTCCCTAAAGCAAATACCAACAACTCTGAGCCAAATCCTCTCAGCATACACAAGACTCCATGGACATTCCAAAAACAGGTGAAAAGAAGTTCAATTTCCTCAGGTATCTCACCTTTCAGCCCCAAATACTTAGCAGAATTCACAAATTAGTGAAACTCATGTTAGGTAAAACAAAAGCACACATAAAATTCCATTTAGAATTTGAAAAAATTTGCAAGTCACAAAGGCCACTATAAATCAGCAAAAATAGCTGGAATTCGGGTGAGTAAGGTCAAATAGTACCCATGGAAACAAAAGCAAAACAAAAGGATACAGAAATAGAAGATATACGGGCCCTAAAGCTTAAGACTTAGCAGGAAAGCTCCCTAACTAGAGTGTCATGCTTATCCTAAGGAAACCTGGGAGAATGTTGCTTTGATCACCAGTGAGGGAAAGTTGTCACTACTATTAAACCCACATTTCTGGGGGGAAAAAAAGATAGTCACCAGATAAAAACAGGCACTGACTTGACAGCCTATAGTCACTGGAAAGGACAGTCCAGAAACACCTGTCTTGATGGAAATAGGTAGGAAGAGATGAGTCACTATTTTAAATCTGTTCAGTACTCTCCACAGCTCAACCCTCTACATCCCAAAGCAACATTATCTTCCTATTTTCATCACTTTCTCAGTTTTCTTCCCAAACTTGTGGAGTTGCATCAGAATGCTAATGGGTGGGGATAAGAGAAAAGAGAAAGAGGGAAAGTTAGAAACCATTTGGTTAGTAGAAAGAGACACTGGGGCGGCAGAGTGAATTACCTGGGAGAGAAGACTACAAAACTAGTTAGGAACGGTTATTAAGATCCAAGACGCCCTATCTTGGACAGCGCCCCCTATCTTTCCCTAGATAGAGTAAAAACCAAGATTCAGTGTGGGCAAAGATAATAAGATACCACGGTGTTACATGAACACCAGTATTCTTTCAGATTGGAAGTAACTGGCACCTGAAGAAAGTCTGACTCTTCTACAGGTCGGGAAAAAGGTTATCAGTGTAGCCTTGGGCACAGGAGGTAGCGGAAGAGCCGAGGAGATTGTTATCATGAAAATGCATAGAAGACAATGTAATCAGGTACTCAAAAACTTCTGGACCAACTTTTAGTCCAACTTCTTCCCCGTGGGGGAGGGTGATCACCACTCTTAAGTCAAGAAGGGCATATTCTTGAGAGAAGTTCCAATCCCCTGACAAGAGACCGATTAGCAACAGGGCAAAGAGACAGGTTCTCTGGATGGGGAAATACTGGAAAGCCAACTACCGTCATACCCAACGATTATAGGAACTGGGCAGGAACCCATTTCTGCAGTCACAAGGACAAACGTCCAAGGGAAGAGGGAAGGTAGCGCCCAAGTCAGGTAACATTCCTGAGGGGAAGGATTATCAGGTGACACCCGGCTGAGGGCCCAGAGAGGGGACTGGGCGGGAGCAAAGTTAGCAGGTGAAAGGGATCAAGCTTGGGGAAGGAAGTGACCTTTGAAGAAGCAAATAAGAAGAAACCAAAAAAGGGGGGAAGGGTAGTAAGAGAAAATGGACCCAAAAAGCACTGAGGCTAGAGATAGAGAAGGCGTGTTCGGGTAACGGAGGAAGAAGAAAGGAAGTGGGGCTGAGAGGGAAGAGACAGGGTTGAGACGGTCCAGGGCTACGCGGGCAAGGGCAGAACATGAGGGAGGGGAGAGGGGGGGAGAAAGCCCCGAGGCTGCCAGGGCAAGAGCCGGGTGGGACTCCGGGGACTCCCGAGGTCCCAGAACGGTCGGAGGTCGGGCTTCGGAGCCCAGCGCCGAGCAAAACGAGGAAGGGAGGCGCGGGGGCGGCTCCCTAGAAACGGGCGTGCACCCCAGGGCCAGCTGCCGGTGGTCTCTGGGTCCTGAGGGCGGTTAAGGGGCCAGCCTGAGGGAACCAGGTGGGAGGGACACTCACAAATTTCTTGGATTTGCCGCCGTCGCCGCCTGCCGAAGGCAGCTCGTCCGGGTTCCGGCCCTTCTTCTTGTCCCGGGTCCCGCGGCCGGGTCCCAGGCCCCCGCCGGGCGGCTCCATGTCCAGGTCTGCGTTGCTAGTGACCCCGCGCCCACGCCGCTCCCGCCCGGCAGCTCCAAGCCCGCCGCCGCTGCTGCCGCCGCCGCCGCCGCCGCCGCCCAGCAGCTTCTCAGTCCGCCGCCGCGCCCCGCCTCATTAGCATGCCGGGCTGCGCGCGCCTCATGAATATACAACGACGACGCCTCGCTCCCGCCCGCCTGCCCCACTTCCGCCCGGACCCGCAGCCCCTACCAACGGGGGAAGGGAGAGGGTGGAGGAAAGCCGCGGAAGCGCACTACCTGCCTGGCGGGCCTAACCATTTGGACTCACGTGGGGGGGTGGTGAGTGGGCGGTGTAACTCTCTGGGACAGCGCCGCCTGCCGGTTGGAGCGGCGCAGGCCTCCCTGCTCCCACGCAGTGCCCACGTGGCTGTGAAGCCTGAACCCTCTCACCCCACAGACCGAGATATTACCTGAACCAAAAAAATCGCATGAGAGAGACTTATCCTGGCAGAAAATTTAGTGCCAGGCTTTCCAGGATAATAGTTTTTATGTGTTCAATACCCATGGAGCACACGAAAAAATAAAGCGATAGCTACCATTTATGTGCCAAGAACAGAGCTTGGTTCAGGGCCAGTGCTAGAGCAAACTCTACTAGCTCTGGAGTTCAATTACCTAGTTCTAAATCCCAGGTCTACTACGTTCCATGTTCCTAATCTGGAAAAACTAGTTATTGCCATTGCTGTGCCTGAAACTTAATAATAGTTAACCATTTACCATACACTTGTTCTATGCCAGACCCTATGCAAAAACACAAGTATTTTCTTACTGAATCTCCACAATGGCATGTGACAGATTCCACTAGTCTCACCATTTTAAGGACAGGAAATTTGTACAATGACAACTGAAGTGACTTCCCCAAGGACACATAATTGACACACAAAAAAAATTAAAACCAGGTTGGTCTGATTGCCAAGCCCTGTGTTTAAAAAGGATTCCCTACTGACATGAAGAACTAACTGGAAAAGACCCTGATGCTGGGAAAAACTGAAGGCAAAAGGAGAAGGGGACGACAGTAGGAGAAGGGGACAACAGATGGTTGGATGGCATTACCAACTCAATTAACGTGAGTTTGAGTAGGCTCTGGGAGTTGGTGATGAATAGGGAAGACTGGCATGCTGCAGTCCATGGGGTCCCAAAGAGTTGGACACAACTGAGCGACTGAACTCAACTGAATTGACATAAACCAAACTGAGTGAAAAGAACAGGCATTCTTCAAAAGTGTTTTCTTTGCTCTACTAGCTTGACTCTTCCCTCACCAATTTCCTCTATTCTCCCAGCTACATCTGGTCCCTTGTGTGAAAAGCATGTGGCACCCAGTAGGCCTTCAAACTCTGGACTTAATTATCTTGCTCAGAACCAGCAAAAGATTTCAACTGCATGTTCCTGGAGGACAGCCAGTGACTCACTAGGGAGCCACCAGCGCTCAATCTAGGGTCTGGTATGTTACAAGGAGTCTGCCAAAACGGCTGGCTCCTAAATCTGACCTTCAGCTTTTACCTTTCACTTTCTAATTGCCTGATGGAGAGTTGCATAGGACTGCCCAGCGCACATTTCAAAATCAATTTGTCCAAAACTGTCCCAAACAGCTACTTACTTTCTAAGCTAGAGTGTTGAGAAACAGACAGGATCAAAGCATGGAAGGAGTGATCCAGGTATTACTCTTCTTTCCCATACCATTGTCTACATCTACTAAGGCATTTCTCTTCCTTCCTACTGGACTGTAAACTCCAGGGAAGAGTCTGTATTTGTGGCTACTATAGTATCCAGCATCATTCTTCACATAAACAATGAAGATAATGAGCAACTGCTTATATCAGGCACTGTGTTAAGTACCTGATGTGTTTTCTCAGTGTATCTTAACTAGCATCACCAATCCAAACACCCAGGACTAAAAACCTGAAGTCATCCTCTATTCCCTCTCTTAAGCTACTAATCTGCCCAGGTTTGTCTAACTCTTAATTAAATGCTCTATTAATGCCCCATATATGAGTACAATAATCCATGTAGAATCCTTATGCACAGGTACTAATGTAAGGTAAGTGTTAACTATGTTAACTATGACTTTTATTATATACATCATCATCCCATTTCCTCTCTTCATACACAGGCAGCTAGTAAGAAGAATATTCCTACAAAGGCAAAAGGTACAAAAAATACCAACTTGGTTTATTGGATAAAAAGAGTGGTAAAATGGACATAAAACCAAAAGTCAGAACAAGACGTTTTCACATCCTCCCCCATCTCAAAACCGTACTTCCCATCATCTGGGCTAGGATGTTAAGGAGCCAGAGCCCCCTAAAATCCTTTACTCTTCACCTGCACTGGAAGCAAGGCCTATAGTAGGAGAATCCAGGAGAGGAGGAGGCCAAAGGCAACCTTACTCCTGTCTGCCCCTTCACTCCTGAAGTCTCTGGATTGGAAGGAAGTAGGGAAGGAATAAGCAAGCCAAAAGGGCTAGGACTGGCCTCTAGGGCCCAAGCCCAGGCTTTCCTAGAGATGGCTATCCTTGTCCCCATTCTATCCTTAATAGGTACCATTCTCAGGCCTTGATGGAGAGAAGAAAGGGGTTGGTTCAAGAACCAGATGTGGTCTCCAAACCCTCCCCCAGCACTGGTAAAAGCTCTGAAAGTAACCTGACCAGGGGTGGGAGAACCACACTTTTTCCCTCCCACCCAACCAAGAGGTAAAAAGGAATTCCTGGGGACATAACAAGCCCAGCTCCTCCTAAATCTCCACGTCGCTTTCCTTGTCATTGTCATGATCTCCATCATAGAATTCGTTGGGTGCCTCTGGCCTACAAAGCAAGGGAAGAGAGAAAGAGAGGTCAGGCTCCCACTCTCCACAGTTCAGTCTTCTCCCATATAGGCACCCTGTCTGGAGCCACTTCTCAGGCCCCCACTGTCAGGGAACCACTCCTCTCCTTCTGTTGGTAGAGACTGATTGCTATTCATTCATCCACTCAGGTAGTCAATAAACATTTACTGACAGACTACTCTGTGCCAGACACTGTCGTAAGCCTTAGCGAGACAGGAGAGAATAAACCAGATGACATTTCTGCCTATCTTCAAAAAACTTACCTAATAAATGAGACTGACAATAACTAACAAAGTAAAAACAAAAATTTCACATGGTGGAAAGCACTATGAATAAAATGAAATAAAAGGATGTGACTAAGAGTTACAGGAGAAAAAGGGTAAAATTTCAGACAGGATTATTACGAACAGCTGTTCTGACAAGGTAAGACCTGAAGACTAACAAGAAGCTGGACAGGCAAACATCTCAGGAAGACCACTTCAAGCTGTAAGAAAACCAAGTACAGAAGTTAGAAGGTTATGAGGAAGACAGGTGAGAAAAGTGAGAGAAGGAGGTCAAGACAGCTAGAGGAGAGAGAGTCATTAGAAATGAGACCAGGGACGAGGGTAAGGGCCAGCATGCAGGGCCTTTTAAAGTCATCATCAGAAATTTGGACTTTCTTCTAAGTGCAAGGGAAAGGAGCATTTCTAGCAGAGAAGTGACATATTATAAACCTGTATGTAGTGGGTGAAGGGATATGAAAGCAATACAAGACCCAATATGTACCCAATTCTGATTTCTTTTTGGAAAACTGTTCTCTGGGAGAACATGAATAACTAAGTTATCTTGCCCACAGCTGTTAACTGAGAAAGAAGGGAGAAAGTCATCAAAGAGAAGTTGGGGAACAAAATCAGGAAAGGCTCCCTCTGCCTGGAGAGCAAAGTCTCAGTTACCTCTAAGTGGACAAGGGTTAAAGGTGAGGAGACTTGGGTTTGAATCTCAGCCCTGGTATTTAACTAGCTGTGAGAACTTCGGAAAGCTACTTAATCTCTCTGAACCTTAGATTCCTCTTCTGTTAATTTAAGAATCGCACCTCTCAGGGTTGTCGGATGGCAAGAGAATGATGACTTGATGGCACTGTATCATGTATAATTTAATATAAATATCAGATCCTATATAGCTGATATGCTACAAGCATCAAAGACAAGGAACTCAGTGGATAGTCCAACAGTAACAGGGCTTAGGACAGGAAGAGGCCAGAGGCTTCTGCTGGCTGTTGAGAACAGGCTGTATAATGTAGAGGCAAGGCCCAGATACCAACCTGGAATCACAGATGAAAAAAATAAACTTTTCTAAAAGGAAGAAACTGAAAAACAGATTTTTAAGATCAATTTCCAGAAGTCAAGCCTCAGAGACCTGGAGAAGCTGAGATTGAGATGATGGGTCAAAAAGGATCCCTGAGGCCAGATGTTTAGATACATCCTCAACCAAGGGAGGAAATGAAGGGGTACACATGGAGGAGAAGGGTTGGAGTGGTCCCAAGAGTCTAAGCTGTAAAACCCAGGTCCAGCGGAGAGATCTGGAAGTATGAACTCTTAAGACAGAGAGAAGATTCTGGAAAGGACTGAGAAGCCCATCAGACTCTGCAGCAGAGTCAGCTCAGACTTCTTAACAGTGCGTGGGAGCAGGACCAGGTGTCCTGCAAACATCCAGCTGTGGTTATCCCCAGTCACGTAAGGAAATCTGTTCTCTATTAAATGCATCTGTTTCTGCACTTCTGAGTTCTCTTGTCTTTTTCCTTCATTTTTCAGAAAAGCTTGTTTCAGCTTTTGTGGTTTTTTTAAGTCTATTCTGGTTGCTTTTTCCCCTAATTTAGTGCATCTGTAAATATTTTAATATGTATCTCAGGAAGGTAAAGATATTTAAAAAGACACACATACACACAATACAACTATCACACCTGAAAAAATTAACAGAGGAAAGAAATCCAAGGGCCTTACAAGAGCAGTATATGTGCAGTGACCTGTCCAGCTTGTAATCTGGAAAGAGTCAGTAAAATGCTGGCAAGAATATAAACTGTTATAGACTGTCTGGAAGGCAGTTTGGCAACAACAAAAAAAAAACTTTACTGCACACAGCCTTTGACCTAGCAACAACAAGTCCAGGAATCTAACCCATTCAAGCACTCAAAGACGTACATACACGGGGATTCGCTGCCACACTCTTTGTAACAGTGAAAAAAACAGGAAATAATGTAAATGCCTGTCCATGGCACTTGGTTAAATTATAGCTATGTCCACACAATGGAATATTATACAGCTAATTAAATAACAAAGCAGATTTATATATATATATTGGCACAGAAAAATACACTAGTAAAAAAAAAAACTTGGAAATTGTAGAACATGTACAGAATGATCCAACTTTTATTAAAAAAAAAAAAGACTGCACAACACTGAAAATGAGTGTATGTATGCCCTTGTGTTTATACATAAATGTTGAACAGTGCAGTTGTCATCTACAGAAACTGTAACATGGACTTAGAACTGGACATGGAACAACAGACTGGTTCCAACTCAGGAAAGGAGTACGTCAAGGCTGTATATTGTCACCCTGCTTATTTAACTTATGTGCAGAGTACATCGTGAGAAACACTGGGCTAGATGAAGCACAAGCTGGAATCAAGATTGCCGGGAGAAATATCAATAACCTCAGATATGCAAATAACACCACCCTGATGGCAGAAAGTGAAGAACTAAAGAGCCTCTTGATGAAAGTGAAAGAGGAGCATGAAAAAGTTGGCTTAAAACTCAACATTTAGAAAACTAAGATCATGGCATTTGGTCCCATCACTTCATGGCAAATAGATGGGGAAACAGTGGAAACAGTGGCAGACTTAATTTTCTTGGGCTCCAAAATCACTTCAGATGGTGACTGCAGCCATGAAATTAAAAGATGTTTACTCCTTGGAAGAAAAGTTATGACCAACCTAGACAGCATATTAAAAAGCAGAGACATTACTTTGCCAACAAAGGTCTGTCTAGTCAAGGCTACGGTTTTTCCAGTAGTCATGTATGGATGTGAGAGTTGGACTATAAAGAAAGCTGAGCACAGAAGAATTGATGGTTTTGAACTGTGGTGTTGGAGAAGACTCTTGAGAGTCCCTTGGACTGCAAGGAGATCCAACCAGTCCATCCTAAAGGAGATCAGTCCTGGGTGTTCATTGGAAGGACTGATGCTGAAGCTGAAACTCCAATACTTTGGCCACTGATGTGAAGAGCTGACTCATTGGAAAAGACCCTGATGCTGGGAAAGATTGAGAGCAGGAGGAGAAGGGGATGACAGAGGATGAGATGGTTGGATGGCATCACCGACTCAATGGACATGAGTTTGAGTAAACTCCGGGAGTTGGTGATGGACAGGTAGGCCTGGCGTGCTGCAGTCCATGGGGTCGCAAAGAGTCGGACATGACTGAGCGACTGAACTGAACTGAAAAGTTTTACAATAAATGTATGTCACTTACATCATTAAATCAGGGCAAAAAAAAAGCATGGGATGGCTGCATACTGAAGAAGGTAAACTGAGGACAATTAGACTAATGCTGTCTAACTTACTTTTCCCCTCTTACTTTTTCCCCCAAAGCTTGCTGGAATTCCCTCCTCTTATGTCCCTACTCCAGACCTGCTGTAGTTTTCCTCGGGACCCCTCTCCTCCGCATCAGCCTCATCAGTCCTGTCGTAGGTTAGGAGGTCTGCCGGCACATCGTGAATCTGGACGCTAGGTGCATGGTTCAGCATCTTCAGGTTTTCAAAGATTGTCTGGCGGATCTGGTCCAGATACTGGTTGGGGATGAGGAATAGACAATGAGCAGCTCCCAGTGACTCCCAGGATGTCAATGCCTGTAGTTGCCTTTTGTCCCTGCAGTCCTAGTTTCAGTCCTATTTTGCATCTTAGTTTGAATCCCCCAGCTGGTAACTGTCCGTCCTCCAAACCCTGACTGCCTGTGCTTTCACCGAGGCTGCCTACTAGCTGATAACAGAGATAGTGAGGGCTGAGATTCTCTTCCCTGGTTTCTCTGATTTCCCACATCCTGGACCTTTCCTTGGCTCCTCCACCCTTGTGCTCAGCTTCTCCAAGCTGCTGACCTGGCGTGAATTCTGATTCTCGATGCGGGTGCTGACATCTGGATGGAGCGTGAAGTCCGGGGCAAAGTACTCGAAGTATTCTTGGGGAAAAAGGAGGAGACATGATGGCTCAAATAGACACAGGCAGGTCCCAAGAGTTGCCTATCTCTTTCCTTTCCATCCAAAACACCTACATAACAGCTGCTCAACCTCTTCCCCGCTCTGGGCCCAGGGGTTTAGTCTGCAGAGCTCTGAGAAAGTCAAACTTCCCACCCGCTTTCAAACCAGGCCATTCTATGGTCTTGTGAGAATGGCCTTCTTGCTGTGGGGGCATCATGGGGTGGTCCTTACCACTATAGGGAAGCTCTTCACTAATGGCCTCTTCTACCAGCAGCGATGTCTCATATGTCCTGAAACAAACCAGGAGGGCAGGCTGAGCGAGTGGGCTGAAAGGTCCACTGGCCATTTCTCAGGGAGCCCCTAGCTCACACTGTACAAGGGAGAGGAGAAAACATGGGGCATGCTCACCAGCAGCGGGCAACATTCCGGACAGTGTAGCCACCACCACCTAGCACCAGCAGAGGGATATTGAAGCTCTTGACATATTCAACGCATTCCCTGTTAAAAGAAACCAGAGGAATGGGTGGAAGAAGTTTTCAAAAGCCAGAGAACACACTTCTAGCGACTAACTGGAAAGGGGCACAAGGAAACTAGGAATGTTCTGTATCTTGATCTTGGTAGTGAAAATCACTGAGCTATATCCCTGAGATATGCACATTTTATTGTCTGCACGTTGTGTCTCAGTGAAATTTAAAACAGACTGCACTCTCACCTCTGTCCTGCTCAGCACCCACCCTGGCACCCCACCTGTTAATCAACTAGTCTCACCAATGTAGCAGCAAGTGCTGTCAGTTTAGCCACCAAAATATAACTCATATCACCTACCTCTCTCCCCCGCCACCTCCTCCAACTTAGCCCCCTGTCTAAGACAACACCAAGAGCTCCCTAACTGGTCTTCCCACTTCCACTCCTGTGTGCCCAGTCCCACCCCAAACCTTTCTCCATTCAGCACTCAGAGCAGCGGCTTTTTTTTTTCGGCCGTGCCTCAAGGCATGTGAGATCTTACTTCCCCAACCAGGGATCAAGCCCATGCCTCCTGCAGTGGAAGTGCAGAGTCCTAACCACTGAACTGCCAGGGAAGTCTTGAGCAGTCACTTTAAAACGAAAGCTGGATCATGTCACTTCTCTGCTTAAAACCTGTCAACAGTTTCCCAACACATTTGAAATATAATCCAGACTCCTTAGCAAGGTCTAAAGGCTCTGCACGACCCCAACGCTGCCGACTTCTCAGACGTCACCTCAAACCACCTCCAGCCTGCTCTCTGTGTTCCACCTGACTGGTTTTACTTCATCTCCTCCATGACACCCTCTGCCCTGTCTCGGCGTGTCTGCACGCGCTTTTCTCACTGCTTGGGATGGACCTCTCTCTCTTCCTCTTATGGCTCACTCCTTTTAGGCTCCAGGTCTCAGCTCAGAATTTTGGAAAACTGCTTCCAAATCACAGTATCTAAAGTAGTTTCTCCACTGTTATCCCATATCTTAACTTTCTATCTTTTTCTTCTATAGAATTTATAACAATCTACCTATCTTGTTTGCTCACTTATAGTTTTGCCTGTTTCCTAGGCTGAACTGTAAACTCCATAGGAGTTCCCTGACTGCCTCCCCATCTCCTAGTATGATGCCTGGAACACAAAGGGTGCTTAATAAAAACCTAATGTGAATGTTGCCAACTGGGGAACCCTGCTCAAGATGACACTTCTGGTTCAAAGTACAACATGTAGCTATTTTGGAGTCCCAAAAGGAGGTGAGGCCTGTTTCCCAGCTACCCCCGTTCCATGTATTGAGGCCCAAGGCCACTTGAAAACCTGGGGGAGTGGAAGGAGAGCAGTTCTCACCCGTGTCCTCTAATGCTGAGGTTGAAGCAGCCCAATCGATCACAGCCCAGAGAGTCAGCTCCACACTGCAAAAATCAAAACCCCAGGTGGCTGCAGTGAGAGAACTACTCAGAATGTCACCAAAGTCCTTCACTTCCCTTCCCCCACCAGCCTAGGGATTCTCCTCTTTCCTGCTCTCTTCCCTCAAGCCTGAGGGCCTGAGGAGGCACTGACCGTATTACCTGGAGCACAATGCACGTGGGTTGGTAGAAGTCCACCACCTGGTTGATAACTGGCTGGAAAAGGTGCTTGTAACCTGGGAGAGGGCCAAAGATGGGCACCTGGCACCCCAAGGGGATGGGGAGACAGGGAACAAAAGGAAAAAGGGGGTTCAGAGAGCGTGTAGCCCAGGAAAGGGGCAACCCAAAGGGACAACCATTGGTTCCGAACTTCTGGGTGGGGAAGTTCATGAGACTTCTGGAGGGACCGATGGAAGCTAATGACCTTTTTCCCAGAAAAATGCACATACACACAATATGTTGCATACAATTTCCGGGGAGTTCATGGTCCCTCTGAAGGCCATTCATCCTGAAGGACACCTGGCCCAACAGTAGATAATACCAGGCAGAAGAGGTTAACTCAAGGAGGGAGACAGAGAAGGAGTCTAGTGAGCAAGGAGAAGACTTTAGTACGTACTCTGGTCATCAATGCCATCCCGCAGGGGTACATTGAGGCAGTAGTAGCGGCCACTCTCTGCTCCAACTTCATACATGTCACCTGTGGGGAAGAGGTGGGTGGGGGTGCCGGCTGCTTCAACCCCACCATGTACTCTGAGGGCCTCTCACTCCATCTTTGTACGTCTGCCACACACTCCCTCAAACCACTAAGTCTCTTGCAGCTTGCATTCAATCAACAGATACTCTTGGAGGGCCTACTATGAGCCAAGCTGTGAACTAGGTATCGGGATACAACAGGAAAAAGAACTAACGAAATAAATGAAATCCCACCAAGCTCATATTCTTGGGAGACAGGCATGATTAGGTGGGAGACAGTAAACAAAACAAAACCCCACAATAAATTCAAACAGCAATCAGTGCTTGAAAAGAAAAAAGCAGAGTGATGTGACAGAGTAACAGGGTGATCAGGAAAGGTTTCTCCAAGGAGGGACCACCTGAACTGAGACCTGAGCCTGCGAAGGAGGCAGTCATGGTAAGAGCTGAGGAGTGTGAAGGGGACAGGCATTCCTATTCCCATACCTGTGCCAGGGAAGAAGTAGTTTCCATACTTGTGGAAAGATACTGTCATGACTCGGTCAGTGAGGTAGAAGGCTTCCTGAACCCCATCGCCATGGTGGATGTCAATATCAATGTAGAGCACCCGAGGGTGGTACCTAGGGTGAGGGCAAAGCCAGCGTCTGAGGCAGAGGTGAAACCCAGGAGGAAAAGCCCCCATCCCACTCCTCCCAAACACAAGGCCAGAAATTATGAAGATTCTACTTTGGCCCAAGTCACCTGAAACCTAATACCACCAGTTCCCTAAGGGCAACCCTGGGGCTCCAGCCTGGAGGCAGGGACAGGAGAGGGATGTGCAGAGAAGGCTGAAATGTGAGCAGGCAGCGGGGAATCTGCAGCAGAGCACAGGAAGAGGCAGCCTGAGAAAAGCATCAAGAACTCAGGAGAAGCTAGGGTGGGGCTGGAGGTCAGGGTCAGGGCCAGGGCAGTCTCAGACCTCAGCCAAGAGCCTCGTAAGTGGCCCCATCTCCTCCCGGGCTACTTACTTGAGCAGCTCCAGGATGCCAATCACAATGTCATTGACATAGCAGAAACCAGAAGCCTATGGTAAGATAGTATAGTGCTATTACAAAGAAGAACAATTCCTCCACCCAGCTGCCCCCCGACTGCCATCCTGACCTCCTACCCTAGCGGAGCTGTTGTCTCCCCCATTACCTCCTCACTCACCTCAAACTTCTTGGCGTGGTGCAGACCACCAGCCCAATTAATGGCAATATCACAGATCTGAAAGACAAATGCCCAACTCATAATCCTTCTCCTGCCCACCCTCAAAGCTGGGAGCTCAGGATCACAGTTAAGGCCTTGGATTCAGGGACCCACAGGAAGGGGGAAACAGGACTCAGGGTATAGTTACCTTGTTGTTCAGCTGGGTTGCTCCTTGCAGAGATGCACCTGTGTAACGGGAGCAGAACTCAAACAGCCCGGGAAACACGGGGCTGCAGGAAGAAGAGCAAGTCAGAGCCCTTTTTCCTCTGTCCACTTCCTTCCTTCACCCTTCTCCCCAGCCCAAAGCCCTATAGTCTCCTTTCTTCAATAACCCCTTCTGCCCCTCCTACATACCCAAGTTATCTGCAAATTTATTCAACAAATATTTTGGACCAAGCCATATACTGAGACTTGTTCGAGGCACTGGATGGGAAGTAGAGAAGCACAGTGATTGTAGTGCTAGTTGCACAAAGAGCAATCACAGGGCCCCAGGCTGTGGGTGAGGGTGGACTTTACATTCCCAGACCTATAAAGTAAACTCAAAACTAGTAGGAGCAATAACACAAAAAACAAGAAAGCTCCCAAGACAGCACGTGCCAGAACAACCCAATGAGCAGGGTAGTGTGTGCGGGACAGACCTCTGGGGCTGGTGTGGTCAAGAAAGCCTTCATGACATGAAGCTTTGTGGTGGCTTGAAGGCTGTGAAGGCCCTGGAGGCTGAATGGGGAACAAAAGGTATTCTGAGAAGACACCCTGTGCAGCAGAGGTGTGGGGATAAGGTTGGCAAGGTGCTCATTGCCGGCCTAAGGAGTCGGCCTCAATCCTCCAGCCCAGTCTGCTTCTATTGGTAGGCTCTTTCGGGGAAACCGATTGGTGTAGTGTTTAAAAACCTAGCCTCTGGACCTGAATCCTGCCATTGCCACTGTCCAGGCTAAGTTATCAAAATCTCCTCAAATTTCAATGTATGTACTTAATGCTTACCATCATGAAAAGGACTACTACATCTCAGGGTTGGTGTAAGAATTAAGTGGATACACCAGTAATCCTCAGCACAGCAGAGTAAATTACTCAAGAAACTGTAGCTGTTATAGGAAACTATAGGATCAACAGCCTCATTTCATCAAAAAATAAATTCAAGGAATTCCCTGGCAATCTAGTGGTTAGGACTCCATGTTTTCACTGCAGAGGGCCTGGGTTCAATCACTGGTCAGGGAACTAAGATCCTGCAAGCCAAGGCATGGCAAAAATAAATAAATTCAAAGGCAAGAAGGAAACATTAAGGGTTAAAAGTCTTAAGAGATGGAGCCACCAAATACAATATGTGGACCTTGTTTAAATCCTAATTTAAATAAATCAACTGCAAAAAAGAAAAAAATGTGAGACAACTGGAGAAACTTAAGTACTGACTGCACATTTGATGATATGAATTACTGTTGATTTTTCAGGTGTGATGATACTATGCATTTTTTTAAAGAGTATCATTTGGAGATATATAGTAACATATTTATAGACAAAAGGGAGTGACATCTCAAATTAGCTTTAAAATAACCTAACGTGGGGGACAGAGATGAAGCAAGATTAGCCATCTGCTCTAAGTGTTGCAGCTCGGTGATGGATAGATGGGGGTTCACTGTACTATTCTACTTGCAGAAATGTTTAAAATTTTCCCTAATAAATAAAAAGTTTAAAAATGAATGGAGCAGCTGGCAGCTGTTGTGGTCACTATCTTTTAGTGGATGCAGACTAGAGTGGAAGCAAGGATCATGGCTTATCTTTGTTAGCCACCTTTTCCCCACAAGACTCTGAGCTGACTTCTCATATGAAATAAGCTCAACATAAATGTGGTTGTACCTAAACACTCTCTTGCTTTTTAAAACCCTCCAATGACTTCTCCCTGCTCTAGAAGTTAAAAACCCCAATTCATAATAGGGCTGTTTATTTTTTAAAGGCCCTACCTATCTCTTTAGACACAATTCAGATCACTCTTCAGATATCGTGCATGGCCTTTTTTCTGTTCCTTAAATAAGTCACACTCTGTCCTGCTGCAGACCCTTAGGGCATGTTGTCCCTACTTTCCATTCCTCCCCTCATCCTCCAACCTCCCAACTATCTTTCACCTAATTACTTCCTACTTTCTTTAGAACTCAACCCAATTTTCATTACTTCCTCTAGGAAGCCGCCACTGACCAGCGCCAGCCCAGGCTAGATAATTCTCCCGTGTCTACCCTCTCATAGTCTGTCATGTACCTCTCCTCTAAAGGACTTAGCCCAAGGGCTTATATTAAAATTGTGTTGGTATTGTTTATCATTGCATCCCTAGCACTTAGCATAGGGCCTGGCCCACAGCCAATAACCAATCAATATTTGTTGAATAAGCCAATGAGTAAATGATGATTCATTGACAAGTATTCCCCACCCCACCCACCTACATATCTTCCATTGCTGCCATAAGGTCTCACTCGAGTATTCTCACTGAAATGCCTGGCATCAAGTTGCCTGGCATCAAAGGTCCCAGTTCTCCCCTTACCAGTCATCGCCCACGTTGAAGGCATTAAGGCTCTTTGTAAAGCCTTGCATATTGGTGGGGCTGACTCTCTGCAGGAAGTCGATGTAGTCCTCAGAGTGGAAGCGGCACATGTCATGCTGGGAGGCCTGGTATGGCTTGAAGACCTTGAGAGGGAAACACAAGATGAAGTCAGGCAGGGTCAGTCCTACTCATCCGGCTGAGACTGACCACACTGAGCCCAGCCCTGGGGACTGTCCAGAAACACACACAGCAGTCCCCTTGCCCCCTCCCCTCTAATCCTTGTTATTCTATGAGACAAACGTCTGTGAAGAAGAGAGACTCTTGATTAGCTTGAGAGTTTCTTATGATCAAGCCCTTTAAAGACCACTGGGCCTGCCTTTTCCTTCCTACCTCCAGCCCAGCCTTTTCTACCTTCTCAAACCTTAACTCCCTTCACCTGCCCTGTTCTCTGGATCTCCTATTCCTTATTCTCATTGTACTCATCTCCCCTGGGTGCTGACTCTGTCCTCTCTCTCCTCTGAGTTCTTCTTAATTTTGGAATCAAATAATATGGGACACACAATAACCTTCTAATTAAAACCCAAGATGCCCAGGTGCTAAGCCAAAGATTTATTATCTCTTGAGAGGACCACATGCTTTAGAAATTGGACAAAAGCAAAAAATTTTTCCTCCCCAGAAAATGCTCATAGGCACACATAGGCAAACAATTTCAAAAGCCAGAGATTCAGGCATTAAGATCACCTCAGTCGTTTCTATGATCAATTCACTAGTCTGTGGCTCAGCACAAGCAGTGGACACTCATTCATGCTGCTGGCTAATTCCCCTTGCAATGCACAAGGGCCGTATGTTATGATCACATATCACACTGCTATAAATTCCAAGCCAGGGACAGACAGGATGTGTATACAGGGGGAGATGGAGGAATGAGTAGTAATTAAATGGAACTCTGTGTGTGGGCGGGGGTATTCTAGATTGAAAAGGGAATATCCAGAACACCTCCTACTGTCCTCCACACACATACACATTTACACACAGGGCCACAAAGTCCTCCCTAGAACTCTGGCTTGGCGGTGGAGAGAGGTGGCAGAGGAGAAGGGGTGGGAATGAGGGTAAACCTCATATCCAGATACACTGAGCCAGCCGCTTTCCCTTCCCTGAGGTCACAGAACTATCCTAAGATGCAAGGGAGGGAAATACTCTGTGTCTGCAAACCAGCTCCACACCACCCTAACCGTAGGCCAAAGGTTGGTCCACTTGAGGTCAAAAGGTGGCCGACCTAAAAACTAACTCTCATTAAGTCAGTGGATGCACCCACCAACATTCTGCATATGGGAGTGCTCCTGATTCCGTCAATCCACCTCCCCGCTGCCTGGGGTGGGTCACTCTTGATGCATTCAGTGCAGCCTACCTATCCCTAAGGCCGCAGCTCGTCCCCACCCTCAATCCCCAGCAGAAGCCGTGAGACTCACGATCATCTTCTTATAGAGGCCGTAGTGCAGGACCAGACTATGAGTCAATGCCAAGCGATGGGGCTTCATAGGGTGACCAGCCCCTGGGGGTGGGAGAAGAGAGTTCGTCAGTACCCATCCCTGGAGTTGTAGGCCCGGCTTCGAAACCTCCGCGTCCCGAAATCCCTCGCGTGCAATGTTGCTCCCTCACCGTAGTGGAAGTTGCCCACGTCGGGGTCGTAGAAATAGGCCACAGTCTTGGCCATGGTGCCGGCGGGACCAGGCCCCGCGCCTCCGCCGCCAGCCTGTCCACCTGCCCCACCCCCGGCCTTGCGTGCTGCGTAAGCACGCTGCCTGCCTCTGCGGAACCAGGAAACCCAAGCCCGACTCCCCTAGACCACGCCCAGGTCACGCCTCCTGCGGAGTTCAGCCCTCGGCTTGCTCCGCCCTTCTAGGTTCTGGGGCGTGAGCGTCTGGGCTCGGCCGGAGGACAGTAGCATCGGTCCTAGGATGACAGGGCCATTTCCTTCCCGGCGGGGGCCAAATCCTCGGGAAGCCGATCCATCCTGTCCAGCTACCTGTCCCAAGCGGGGCGCAGGCCGTGTCGCCTCTTTAGGAGGCTTCGGAGAACCGGCCACGCTGACCCTCTCAGGTGCAGAAAGCCAGCTTCCCCCGGCCCGCTGGGGAAGATTCCCAGCTACACATCCAGCCGGGGCATCTGAGGGCTGGAGCCAAGCCAGGCGTGCCCAATAGACCAGTGGAGAGCGCTCTCGCCTGACTGCCCGTCCGCCTCACCCGGACCCAGACTCGGCACCGCACCGTCACCGGGCGGCAGTGGGGGGGCTGCGCAGTCACGCGCGCACCACACTTGCGCTCAGAAGCGCGCAGGGCTCTCTCTCTCCGCCCCGCACACCTGGGCTCCGCCCCCTGGTTCCCGGCCGGCGGCCGAAGGCTTTGGGGGACCCAGAGCGGCTGCGGCAGCGCCCCCCTTCTCCTTCTCTTTCCACGGCTGGAGTTGTCTGGAGCCTGTCGCCGGTCCCAACCAGCCCTCATCCCTTTCCATCCTTCCCTCCCCCCACCCCTGCCGCGGCACGGGTATCTGCAGCCGCAGCCCGGAGCCCTTGAGGCGGCGAAGGGGGGAGGGGAAGGAAGCGAGGGATGAGCGCCGGGAGGGCGTCGGGGGCCCTGAGCCGGACTAGGACGCCCCTGGAGCCGGAGCCGGAGCCGGAGCCAGAACCAAACCACCGGTACCGGGTGGGCCAGGTGGTCAGGTCGGGAGAACCCGAAAGGCGGGAGGGGGTGTGTGTGAGACAGTACAGGAAGGGAAGGGGCTGCGGAGGCCTGACTCAGGCCCGCGCAGAAGAGATGTGGACGCTGACTCAGGCACTATCCTTGTGCCGGCCGCCTGAGAATTCCGTCCCATCTCGCTCTGCAGTGTCCTTGGGAGGGACGAAAGCTCAGGACAAGCTGGAAAGGGGGAGCTCTGGGCGTCGGGGAAGCGGGACCAGGGTAGTGGAAGAGGGCTTGAGCAGCCGCCGTCTGACACCCCTGGCCCGGACCAGCACCCCTGGCACGGACAGCTCCTTGGTTGGGTAGGGGGTGGGGCCAGACCTCAAAGGCTTGTCTGTCTCTCGAATCCTGAGGATGGCATTCCTAACCCTCCCCCCATCCTTAGCTGCAGCCCCCTAACTCCAGGAGCCGCCCTGGCCCGTGCTCACCCGCCAGGGCCTCATGTCGGAACCACAGCCTGACCTGGAACCGCCCCAACATGGGCTGTACATGCTCTTCCTGCTTGTGCTGGTCTTCTTCCTCATGGGCCTTGTAGGCTTTATGATCTGCCACGTGCTCAAGAAGAAGGGCTACCGCTGCCGCACCTCAAGGGGCTCGGAGCCTGACGACGCCCAGCTCCAGCCCCGTGAGTGAACAGCCTAGAACCTGACTCAATCACCTTCCTCCCTCACCCTTCTCCCCACACCTCTTCCTGGCCAACAGACCCAAGCTAAATCCTGACCAAGATAGGAGGCCTAGTAACGATTTCTTGAGTCGGCAAGTGGGGTGCCACCACCCTGAGTAGGGCTAGAGAAGGCACCATGGGTGGGAAGGGCCCACTGGTGGTAGTCTTGGACTCCCACTGATTTTCCTTTCTTTTCTGCCCTGGCCCTTGAAATGCTAAGATACAGCATGATGCAGTTTGGTAAAGGGGTAGGTCTTGAGCAATAAGTCATAGAAGCCACCAGGTAATGTACCCTCAAAGTTGACTCATTTCCCTCTGCCTCACCAACTTCTTTCATCCTTCAGCTGAGGACGATGACATGAATGAGGACACAGTAGAGAGGATTGTTCGCTGCATCATCCAAAATGAAGGTGGGTGTAGGCTGTCCCCTTGTCCCCCACCTCCTCGACTTTCTCTTGCCCTGGCCTTTGCCTCCACTGACCCCTTCTTTTCCTTCTCCCCTCAGCCAACGCTGAGGCCCTGAAGGAGATGCTGGGGGACAGTGAAGGAGAAGGGACAGTGCAACTGTCCAGGTGAGCTGGAAACACGGTCCAGTATGATGTAGCTTGCCTTGGAAAGTATCCTCTCCTCCAGCACATTCTTCTCCCAGTCTCCTTGCATGATTAGGGTGACAGGGGAGAGTAAGGCTGAATAACGGACAGGAAGAAGAAAGTTTGGTAGAAATCCTGAATCCTCCAAACCACATCTCTCCTTTAGATGTCATCAAGCCTAACCTTCATCCCTTATGCCACTCCCCTGGGTTATACATTGCACACTTTCTAGCCCTGGGAGGGAAAACAACACATGGTCAGCAACATCTTCATATTCAGTTTATTAGATAAAGACAATAAAAGAATGGCGCAGCCTGGGGGAAGTGGGACATCTGGGGGGGTATAAGGAGCACACTGAAAGAACGGGAACAAACAGGAAGAAAAATGGGAATGTTCCCCCCTGCTCCCTTCCTCCCTACCATCCAGCGTGGATGCCACCTCCAGCCTGCAAGACGGAGCCCCCTCCCATCATCACACAGTGCACCTGGGCTCCTCAGCCCCGTGCATCCACTGCAGCCGCAACAAGAGACCCCCACTTGTCCGTCAGGGACGCTCCAAGGAAGGAAAGAGTCGCCCCCGGCCTGGGGAGACCACCGTGTTCTCTGTGGGCAGGTGGGTATAGAGTACCCCAGTGACAGGGAGGTTGAGGTGGGATCCAGTGCTCAGGCATTTGACTCCAAAGGTGGGCCCTGGCTCTTGCTTCCTGGACTGGGAGCTACAGCAGGAGTCAGGCTGCACAATATGCCCCACAGAGGCTGTCTCCCCTGCCTTAGATCAGAAGGACATGGCTATCAAACCCAGGATGTCCCTGACCAGAAGGAAGAGCCAAGCAGTCTCTGAGTAGTGGCCCTAAGCCCGTGTCCCCTCCCCTCCCAGGTTCCGGGTGACGCACATTGAGAAGCGCTATGGGCTGCATGAGCATCGTGACGGCTCTCCCACGGACAGGAGCTGGGGGTCTGGTGGGGGGCAGGACCCAGGGGGCGGCCAGGGGCCTGGGGGAGGGCAGCCCAGGACAGGGATGCCTGCCATCGAAAGCCTTCCCCCTGAGAGGCCGCAGCCCCCAACCCTCGCCAGCACCCCCATGCAGAATGGAGGACTCAGGGACAGCAGCCAAGTCCCTCGTGCACTTGAGGGGAACCCTGGAGCCTCTGCAGAGCCGATGCTCGGGGCTGGAGGGAGGGGCCCAAGCCCAGGGCCGGCCAGAAAAGAAGCAAACGGACAGTCAAGCAAACAGGACACCTCAAATCACCAGGTATGAAGACATGGCCAGCGCTGCAATGGGCTGAGCTCTTATTGCCCCTGCTCTGCAAGGGGCACTGGTATGACCCACGTCCTGTTCTCTCATTGTCCTCCCCTCCTCTCTCTCAGGTGTCCCCACCACGGGGAGCAGGGCGGGTGTGAGGTGATTCTGCCTGGGCCCCAAGTCAATCTCATCCTCCCAACCCCTAAATGAAACTACCTCAGCCCATTGGTTCCCTGAATTCCCGGGGTCAACCGCAGGCTCAGCCATTGGTACATATTCCTTGGTTTGGTGGTGGGGAGTGGCCATGTGCTCCAGGGAGTAGGGAAGGTCCCGCAGCCTCTGGGGAAAAGCAGGGGCTCCGCTTGAATAGGAGGCAACAGTCATCCTTCCTTTCCTCCAAGCCGCCTCCTTCACTGTGCTGACGGACTACCAGCTGGCAGGCCAGGGAGTGGGTGGGCATGAAGCCCCTCCTCTCCAGTGGACAGCACTGCCCCCCAGCTGAGGGACCCACTCTACTTCCACCTGGAGTTGCACAGTCTCAGGCTGGGGGGACCTGGGGAGAAGTCCCATCCCTGGCCCTCAGCCTCTTCCCCTTCCCCTGCCTGCCCGCAGGCCGCCTGACCCACCTTCCCCATCACCTCACTCCATGTGCTACAGCGTGGCGGCTGGGAGCAGGCCCCTGCCCTTGGTGGACCCTTAAAGCAATAGCACCTTAGGCCCTCTGTCCTCTTGGCACAAGAGGCCCAGGCCCTGGCTCGGGCTTTGTGACCTTTATTCACTGTCAATAAATCCGCTCAGACCATTACAGCTGCTTCGCATACTGGCTCCAGCTCCTTCTGACAGGCCTATCCCCATCCCAGGCCCCAACCCCAGTGGCACTGGCATCTGTAGTGGGGTGGTTCACAGAATCAGGGTGGAGACACAAATGAGCCAGAGTCACTCAAGACTTCGGGGGACAAATTCCAGTCCCAGAGATTTCAGGGTAGTTCACCACCCTAGAGATGGGGTGGAGGCAGAAGAGAAAGGGGGTAGTTTCAGCCCCAGAGATGGCTGAAGGATCATGGAGGAAAAGGAGTGGGTTCCAGCCCCAGAAATGGGTGGAGAAGTAGTGTCTACCCCTGAAGGTGAGAATGGAAATCAGGGAGATTCCAGCATTTGACTGTGTCGCTTTGGATCACCATGGGGAGGGGCAGTCTGACAGCACGGAGATGGGGCAGCAGCATCACTAGGGGATGGAGAGTCCCCCCGGCTTCAGGTGAGGGGATCTGGGTGGCCAGGATCTGGGGCTTTAGCTGGCGGGGGAGGCGGTGGACGCATCTGTAGGAAACACACAGTCAGTGCTCCTGAGGCTTCCCTTGGGGATATCCCGTCCATTCCCTCTGCTCTGCAGATAAAACAGGACAAATTGGACTGACCCCTCTTCCAACACTCTCCTCCACGGGAGGGGCCCTTACCGGCCTGAGTCGAGGTGCCATCATATCCAGAGACCCAGGGCAGTCCAAGTCTTGGTCTGGAAATAAGAACCGCAAGTCAGCCTTCTGACTTTATTTTGTTCACTTCTGTATCTCCAGCACTTAGGACCATGAAAGTCGCTCAGTTGTGTCTGACTCTTTGCGACTCCATGGACTATACAGTCCATGGAATTCTCCAGGCCAGAATACTGGAGTGGACAGCCGTTCCCTTCTCCAGGGGATCTTCCCAATCCAGGGATTGAACCCAGGTCTCCCACACTGCAGGCGGATCCTTTACCAGTTGAGCCACCAGGGAAGCCCAAGAATACTGGAGTGGGTAGCCTATCCCTTCTCCAGGAGATCTTCCCGACTCAGGAATTGAAACAGGGTTCCTGCATTGCAGGTGGATTCTTTACCAACTGAGCTACTAGGTCCATGGCACTCTCTAAATATTTTCTGATTTAACAGTCACTAACCTGGGTCATAACATCCATCAGTCCATCTAACCTCAACACTTACTGGGCACCTGTTGTATACTCAGCCCTGCTAAAGGTACCAGAGTAGGGGAGGTGGGATCAGAGCTCCCCCACCCCTAATGGCTGTCAGCGACTGAATAATGAAACACCAACAAACACAATGAATGAGTAATAAAGGATTCAAAGTAAACTAAGGGTGCTGGAGAAGTAGGGTGCAGAAAATGCTAACAGGGGCTCCAGGGACAGGGAGAAAGATTCAGAGAAGAAAGTGGAAATACGTTTTAGAAGAGATGGTTTTGGAAAAGATGGACGAGGAAAATGATGACGCAAACCAGATGTTTGCAGGATTCAAGAACACTAAGGATGTGTATTGGGAAAACACTGTGGGAGAAACTGGTTAATTTTAATAATGAGAAACAGTTACTAATTGCATGCTTGCTATGTGCCCAGCACAACACTGGGTACCCTACAGACATCTCTTTACCTCTCAAAACTCAATGAGGGAGGAACCTTCCTCCTCACTCTATAAAGGCCCAGACAGGTTAAATTGCATGCTAGGAAGTCTGGGCAGAGTTTGAACAGTGGGCCTGGCTCCAAAGCCCAAATTCTTCTACCATCAAGCTTCAGAGAGCCTGAGGGAGGAGGTTCATGAGGGCAAGCAAAGGGGCCAAGTATAACCCAAGAGTCCTAGACTTCCTGTCTCTTACCCTCCTGGGGGCCCAGCTCCTTCTACTCACCACCGGGCAGGACAGGTGCAGGGGATCCATCCACAGCAGAGGTGGGTGCAGGAGGGGAAAAGCTGGGAGGGGAAGGGGATGGCAGTATCTGGGAATGAGAGGGCAAAGGCTTATTCCTGGCATGTGGGAAGATTTCACCAGCTATTCTTCTCATCCCACCTTCAGTTCCTGTCCCATCACTTCCCAAGCCAGAGAGCAGCCAAATGCTTGTATATGGGTAGGGTTGTAGGTGATACACATTTCAACAGCCCATATGTATTGACACTTAATATGTCCCAGGCATTTTGCTGGCACTTCACATGCACTAAAAATTTATTCATTCCTCACCACCAACCCATGAAGGAGGTATTGATGATTACTATGTCAGAGGTGAGACTCAGATTAAACCATCTATCCCAAATCACAAAGCTAGTTAGTGACAAAATCTTGCTAGAACAATAGGTACCATATATCAAAGCACCTCCTAGGGGCCATTGTGCTAAGCATTTTACCTCCATTATCTCAAATCAGGTAAGTGAGTCTCTTGAAAAAGATTATTATTATCCCCCTTCTACATGCATGTGAAGAAACAAGCTCAGCGAGGCCTAATCATTGCCTAAACTAATTAAACAGGAATCTGAACTTAAATCCAGCTCTAAAACAGGACAACCAAACTCTTATGAAGACTGCCTTGCTTTCTCTTTTCTCTGTGCCAAAGGAGATGGGGAGGCCCAAGCCACAATACAGGGGATGGAGCATTAAGATGAATATGGGACCTCTGTGCATGGGAGGGTCAACCAGAAGTGCCTGGCGACCCAGGGAAAAGGAAGGCTCACCTGCTCAGGGTCTGAGAGTTCAGATGGCCCTAGGGGGCCAAGTAGCTCCTCCACCAGCAGGGAGGGGAAGACCCCAACATGGCCCCCAAATTCTCCCCTCCAGAAGCCATCATCCACTCCATCCTGGGCCCGGGGCAGCAGGCGGATGAGCGCCCCCTCAGGGAAACTTAGCTCCTCGGCACTCTGTCCAGTGTAGCTGTACAGGGCACGGGCCAGGAACGCTGTAGAAGCCCAGGAAAGATGGTGAGGGGAGGAGGTAGGCAGCGTGCCCTGGACCATGACATCCCAGGGCCACAATGACTCAGCAATTCTTGTCCCTTTCTTACCTGTGGGCTCCGCCCCCAAAGGGTTGTCGCTGTCACGGCTGCTCTCAGGGAAGGAGAGGTCCGCGAAGTTGAGATAGCGCTCAGGGACAAAGCCTACCTCACCGTGCTGGTTCCGAGCCTGCTCTCCCAGCAATGTGAACAGAAAGTGGGCTTGCCTCAGCTGTCCACGGCCCTGGCCCTCCTCCACTCAGGCTTCCAGCTTTTCTGGCTGGGTCTTTATGGGCCACACAGAAGTCCCTCCCACTGCTCCCTTGCCAAGGTCTGAGCCCCAGGTCCCTACCCACCTTGACCCATTCGTCGGCATCTCCCTCCTCTATGACCTCCAGCCACTCGCCCTCTGTGATGGTCAGCTCGTCCTCACGTCCTGCCTGGGCCCCACAAAGAAGAATTCAGGACTGGTTGTCCCCTAGCCCTGATGGTCTGAGGTCCTTACCCCCATTCACACCTGATAGCCAAACACCACATGGGCAGGGCAGGGGAGGGGCCTGGTGGCCAGGGCTGGGGGGGCAGGCTCCTCAAAGAGCTCCCCAGTCTCCTCACACTCCTCAAAGTCAGACAGCTCAGCATCCTCAGCCTGTAGGGGCAGAGAACAGACATCACTATGAGGCCCGGTCTCAAGTACCCTCTGTGTCTCCCATTCCATCCTCCTGTTAACCTTGTGGATCCTCCTCCAAGGCAGTACCAACCAACCAATCACTCTGGATCACAGGGAGTCATCAGAGAGCAGGAAAACACTAATGATAATCACAGGGTTACAGTAGTTGAGCGCTTACTGTGTGCCAGGCACAGTGCTATGTATCTCATGTATGTTGTCTTGTTTAAGCTTCTTAATGGCACGCATGCTCAGTCGTGTCCAACTCTTTGCAACCCCTGCCGGGCTTCTCTGCCCATGGAATTTTCTCAGGCAAGAATACTGGAGTGGGTTGCCATTTCCTACTCCAGGGGATCTTCCCGACCCAGGGGTCAACCCACATCTGCACCTCCTGCATGGGCAGGCGGGTTCTTTACCACTAGCGCCACCGGCGAAGCCAAGTTTCTTAATAACCCTGTGTTATTTTGTGAAACTACCAACCTCATTTTACTTATGAGGAAATTGAGGCCCAGAAAGCTTCAATCACTTTCCAAGATCACACTGCTAGTAAATGCAATGTCTGGTACTCAAACTGCTTACAGCCTGCTCTCAGGACCTTAGTTCATAACCACCATTCTATACTCACAGTAAAAGTTAACTGAGAACTCTGTTACAAACCGTGCCAAGAATTAAACACTTAAGTGATTCCATTCAAGCCTCACAACAACCTGTTGAGTTATGTACCATTGTGATTCCTGTTTCATAAAGTCTGCTTTCCACTAGGGCTCTTTACCCTCCCAAGTGTGTAAGGCTAGGGAGTGGAGGGAGCTCACCGTGGGAGAGAAGTCCCTCTGGGACAGCCGGGCCTCGCTGAGCCGTCGCTCCTGTTCCACCTCATCCTGGGCCTGGGTCATGGCTGGCTTCAGCCAGTGCTGCACATCCAGGCCAGCTCCCTGCAGCAGGGCCAGTCGGGCAGCCCCCTTCACCTGGCTCACCTAACATGGGGAAGAGGGATCAACCCAGGCGATGGCTGGGTCTGCCTCTGGGAAATGAGTGGAGCCTCCCCAGATATGTCCACCCTCTACTACCTCCTGCTTGCAGTCTCCCCACCATCAGATGGAGTGGAGGAGGCCAGAGGAGGTGTGATCTCAGTGGCCTTAAACCCCCAGCGTGGTGCCTCACCTGTGCCCTTCGGATGCTCTCCCTTACTTCCTGCAGCCGCTGTTCTATGCCTGGAGCCTCTCGCTCTGGAGCCTGCTGCCGCCTCTGCTCCAGCCGCTGCAGCACCTGGTTGGAGAGGTGGAGGACAGGGGAGGGTGGAGACACCATGGGGCACAACTTAGAACAAACTGGTAGTTAGCTAGTTGCTTCACACGCATTATGTCATTTAATCTTCCCTGGGATGTAGGTGCTATTATTAGCCCCACTTTAATGACAAGGAAACTGAGGTCCAAAGAGCTGAAGTCACTCAGTACTCTCTTACTCAGAGTTATATAACTAGGAAGCAACAGAGCAGGATTTGAGTCCAGGTGAGTCTTGCTCCCAAAGCTATGCTCTTAATTACTGTGCCACACTATTGGCTTGAATTACTCTTCCCTCCCCTCCTGCCTACAGCCCCATGGCATCCCTCAGTGACTCAGGGACCCCCATCACTCAGCATTTCTTGCCCACCCATGACAGCTGCACCCCCACCTCACCCGATGCCCATGATGCTGGATCTTATAGTCTCGGGCAGCTCGGCTTGTCCAGCGTTGAATTTCTTTCTCCAGGCCACTCTCCCCCGCCACACCTCCTGCACCCCCTTCCAGCTCCAGGACACACACCTGAATGAATAGGGAACTGTGAGGACTGCCTGACGCTGCTCCTTTTACACCTCCTCCCTACAGTTCCCTCCTTATCACCTCCCCACAAACAGGTGGGAGCACACACCTACGACTGTGGACACACAAACACAGTCCTGGAAATGGGATCCAGGTTGAGGGGAAGAGGTAGAATGAAAAAGATAGTGAAGTGAAAAGAGAGAAGGGTGGGATAAAGAGTGTTAATCTGTGTCCTGGTGGGAGGGAGGTGAACTGGGGTTCTGAAACCCTCTGTCCATGGTTTAACAGTTTCTAAGTAAATTCCACTGATGAACTAAAAAGCCTCTTGAAAGTGAAAGAGGAGAGTGAAAAAGTTGGCTTAAAGCTTAACATTCAGAAAACTAAGATCATGGCATCCGGTCCCATCACTTCATGGGAAACAGATGGGGAGACAGTGGTAACAGTGTCAGACTTTATTTTTGGGGACTCCAAAATCACTTCAGATGGTGATTGCAGGCATGAAATTAAAAGATGCTTACTCCTTGGAAAGAAAGTTATGACCAACCTAGACAGCATATTAAAAAGCAGAGACATTACTTTGTCAACAAAGGTCCATCTGGTCAAGGCTATGGTTTTTCCAGTGGTCATGTATGGATGTGAGAGTTGAACTGTGAAGAAAGCTGAGTGCCGAAAAATTGTTGCTTTTGAACTATGGTGTTGGAGAAGACTCTTGAGAGTCCCTTGGACTGCAAGGAGATCCAACCAGTCCATCCTAAAGGAGATCAGTCCTGGGTGTTCACTGGAAGGACTGATGCTGAAGCTGAAACTCCAGTACTTTGGCCACCTCATGCGAAGAGTTGACTCATTGGAGAAGACCCTGATGCTGGGAGGGATTGGGGGCAGGAGGAGAAGGGGACGACAGAGGATGAGATGGCTGGAAGGCATCACCGACTCAATGGACATGGGTTTGAGTAAACTCCAGGAGTTGATGATGGGCAGGGAGGGCTGGCGTGCTGCAATTCATGGGGTAGCAAAGAGTCGGACACGACTGAGTGACTGAACTGAACTGAACTGAAGTAAATTCCACAGGCTTCCCTGGGGGCTCAGTGGTAAAGAATCCACCTATCCATGCAGGAGGAGATGTGGGTTTGATCCCTGAGTTGGGATGACCCCCTGGAGAAAGAAATGGCAACCCACTCCAGTATTCTTGCCTGGGAAATCCCATGGACAGAGGAGCCTGGTGGGCTACAGTCCATGGGATCACAAGAGTCAGACATGACTGAGCAACTAAAGAACAACAAAGTTAATACTAGGATGTGAATAATCGGGGAGAGGCCTAAACCACAGTCCCCTTCACAACTGGCCTGGATCCACCTAGCACAGAGGTCTCACCTGATCATTCCCTGCTGGCTGAAACTGCTGAGGTGGGGTGGGGGAAAACACTCCAGGTTCCTGAAGAAAAAGCTCCAGATCCTGCTCCCAGCTTACCTTGGGGGTTGGAAAAAATCAAAGTCAGCCACACTGGCTCCCTCTCCAAGCCTGTCCCCAGCCCTTCTTGGAAGAGAAAGGACAAGGAAATGGGCAGACATGTGGTGGGGTGGGCTGCACTGGGAGAGAAGGGTAAAGAGGATCTCTGGGGGGCTCCAATAGGGCACAGCCCTCACCTGGGAGGTCACTTGCCTCCCGCGGCGAGCATGCTCCAGGGCCATCTCTGCAGCTTCCAGCTCAGTGCGGCTCAGTGAGGTCAGCGGGTCCCTCAGGTGTTCTAACAGCTCACTGACCAGAGCCTGGAGAGAGTCCCAAGATGCTGACACCACCCTCCCCCCAAGCAGGCTCTCTGTCCAGGTTTGGGTGGGTGATGGGCATGAGGTATAGGAAATTGGGAAGGAATAAGACATTATTATTGCTTCTAAAAACAGACCCTCTTGTGTACATAGCACTTAACAGTTTAAAAAGCATTTTCACATTCATTCTCTCCCTTGAGCCCCATTAGTCTTATAAAGTAGTCTGAGCAAGGGTTATTCCTGTTGTGGAAACAGGAGTTCAGAAGGGTTAAGTGTTCTGCACAATGTCACGCAGCCAGCTAGAAGCAGAAGCCAGGAATGTCTCTTCTGCCCATTCTAAGCAGGCTAGATCCCCCGCCCAACTCAGCCTGTGGGTGATGAGAGGCAGGGAGAGGCTCTCTCTGTGGAGAGGCAGGGGTATCTAGGCTGAGACTAGCCTTGAGCAGGGCCGGCAGTTCTTCCTGGTAGTAGTGGTCAAGGTGGGCATTGGTGGCCACCAAGTTCAGCAGGTACTCATTGCGGGCTGCTCTCAGCTGCTGGGAGTACTGGGCTGATTGGGCAGACAGCTAGGAGAGGAACACAGGTGTCAGCTGGGAGCTCTAGACTCTTGGTGTTCTTCCAAGACTAACCCAGATCCAGAAAGAATTCTCACATTATTGAGATAACTGGCAAACTATACTAAAAATTTTACATACTCACAACTCCTGATCAAAGTCCGCTAGTGGAAACTGCATACATTTAGAAGAAAATCCCAACTGCTTCTTATCATGGTCTACCTGGGCCAACATGAGCTGGCCCCAGCACCCTCTCTCTTTCCACAGTACTCGTCCCCCTGCTCACAGTGCTCCAGCCACACTGGCCTTCTCTCAGTTCCTTGAGCCTACAAAGTTATTGTCACCTCAGAGCCTTTGCACTTATCACTGCCTCTCCCTAGAATGTTCTTCCTCTACATCTTTGCACAGCTGGTTCCTCCTTGACACTCAGGCTTTCCCTCTAAATTACACTCCCCTGTTATGCTTTATCAAAGGATCTTTTCATTTATTCTGAGTCTTTGTGTATTTACTATCTGTCTCCCCTAACCAGGCTGTGAAGGCAGGAACTCTACAGGTAGTGTTCCCCACTGTATCCCTCGTGTTTCGAACAATGCCTAGTACATAAAAGTCCTCAGTAAGTGCATAAAAAAGGAACGAAAAACAAAGGTACTAGTCTATTTTAGAGATGAAGAAAATGAGTCTCGGAGAGAACAAGTTTACCAAGGTCATGCACCAAGGAAGTGGGGTAGCCTGGATTCATCCCAGTCTCTCTGACTTAGGCCCCTGGGTTCTAAACCACTAGACTAATCTGTCCACCTCTCCCTGTCCCCACTCATGCCCACATCCTCTGAACCTTGGTGCTGAGTTTCTGAAGACTGGTCCGAGTGTGAAAGAGGCCATGGTCACTTCGGTTAAGCCTGTGCAGGCAAAGGAAAGGAGTGGAGGTCAGACCCAGACATGGAGACTTGGCTCTACACCCTGTCCCCAGGCTTCCCAACTCCCCATCAGCCCACCTGGCCTGGACATCAGCCGCCTTCTCCTGGGCCAAGGCCCACACGCGTTCCCGCTGCCCATACAGCTTTCGGCTTCGGCTCAGCTCCCGGACAGACAGCAGCACCTCAGCCTGTGCCCTCTGAAGGTTCTCTGCTCCCTAGGGGCATGGTCACAGGAAGTCCTGATCCAGACCACCTCCATCCCTGAGTCAGCCCTTCCTTCACCCCATCCACTGAACCATACCTTCCGAAGCACCTGCTCCTTAGCACTCCGCCCCGTGCCCCCAGCCAGGTCACGGTATCGGTCAGATGCCTGGAGCCGGGCTTGGCCCCCAGCCATGGTGGCATCTAGCAGGCAGCGCCAGGCACCGAACACCATCCTGCCTCTCCCCAGAGAAAGACTGTGTTAAGGAGGTGAGTACTCCAAAGCTTCACGAGATGCCCCCCTTCCAGAACCATGGGAGACAGACAGCTTTCCCATCCCCCTCGTCTGGGAGCCCATCAATCGATCCGCCCATTATCTCAGCCACAAGGATCCCTCATGCCCTCCCCCGCCATCCAGTGTCCTTGCTGGGTCAGCTGCTCTCCTCCTGCTGCATCAGCTCCACCTACAGCTCACGTGCCCTCCCTACAGGTTCCTGGGGTTGAGTGCTTCATTCTTTCTTGGCCCCCAGTTCCCCCCACCCCACCCCACTGTGGGACTCACCTGCTGTCCGTCTCCCCACTCCGGTGTCCTTCCCTCTTCAAGAATGGCCCAGCCAGTTTCTGAAGTGCCTGGCGGGAAAATCATCACAGACCCGATTCCCTTTCAAAGACCCCACGTGTGAGAACATAGGACCACAATATAATAATACTCCTCACTTTGCTAAGTGCTTTACATGCATTAACTTATTCCATCCTTGCAAGAACCCTGCGTGAAGGTACAATTATTATTATTCCCATTTTACAGAGAAAGAAATTGAGGCCCAGAGGTTAAGTAACTTGTCCAAGGTCACACAACTAAATAGTACCACAGCAGAGACTTGACACACACCGTGCCTGATTCTAGGCATGTGCTCTTGACCAGCACAGAAGTATGTGTGGAGCCACACTGCTAGTGGTGTAAAGGAGGTCAGAACAAAAGGCAAGGTCCAGAGAAGAGAGTCCCATACCTGCCCATACTCCCGTTCAATGGCTGCCCTCTGCTTGCTGTAGGATCTGTGGAGATTGGGGGTGGGGGAGGGGGGTGTTACCATTTGGTCCATTTCTCCCACCCTCTATCCTGTCTTCAGCGTGTGCAGGAAGGAGTGGGGAGTCAGGCCTAGAGCGTGACTACACTGACGCTGAAGAGAGAGTCCTTGAGATCACCTCGGGCAGCCGCAGCACAGGACAACCTCACCTCAGTGCTCAGAGACCCAGCAGGATCCTCCCCACCCCTGGAGAACCATCTGCGGGCTTGGAGGTGAGGACGCACGGGGGCCTGGGTACAGTGTCCGCCAGCCTTCCAACAGGTTTCGAAGCGGGGGGTAGGGTGGGGGGGTAGGCTTCTGCCCAAAGCTTGATTTGGGGGGGGGGGGGGGTGGCGGGGCAGTGTGGAGTGAAGGGCTTTGAGGGAGGGTCCCAGTGTGTTTATATGTGTTGGAGTGGGCGGAAGGATAATTCCTATCCGGTATGAGAGAGGCCTAGGGTGAAGGACTTGAATGGGCAGGTTGGAGAGCTCTTCACCCCCGCCCGCCCCGACAGCTGTAGTATGTTGGAGAAGGGGCGGAGCATGTGACAGAGAAAGTGGGGGATATGTGGAGGGGGTCAGGGTCTACCTGATATCCTCCAGTAGGTCTGCCTCTCGCTGCTGCCGGGTCTGAAGGATGCTCAGCTGCTCCAGGAAGCGAAGCTTCACCTCCTGGGCCGGCTTCACCTGTAGGGGTAAAAAGAGGATGAAGACCCCGGGCGCGGGGACCTGAAAAACACTCCGCGCTGGGAGCGGTGAGGGGGCGGGGCCAAGGAGGAGCTGGGCTGTTTCCTCGGTTACTTCTGGGTTGGCCTTTGACCCCTTCCTACTCTTCGACCCCCTGGTCGGGTCTGGTGCCCCCTTGGTCCGCATCACTCCCCCAGCCCGCCGGGAGTCCCCGTTTCCAGACCAAGCTCACTTTTCGGGGCGGCGGCTGCATCTCCGCTCCGGCCCAGGCAGCTAGTCGACTCCGGAACTCAAGGAAGCCCCGCCCACATGTAAGCCCCGCCCCGGTCCAGCTCCGCCCTCGCCCCGCCCACGCCTGGTCAGTCTACTTGCTGCGCGGCAGAGCGCGAGGGGGCCGCAGAGAAACTAAACCTCTATTACTGCTGTGAATACCCCGGAAAGGGTCCTCGCCGCCAGGTGGACGCCCAGTCCGCCAGACAGTAGGGGGAAACCTCAGGTTTCTGTGTCAAGACGCCTGGGTTCTATTTCTAGTAGGGAGCTGCTGACTCAGCCCATAATTATTTCTAATCATTCATTTACATATGCAGATCTCCAATCCTGACGCGACGGCTGAAGGACGGCGAGGAACTCAATCTGTGACCAGAAAAACTGAATCACTGGATGCCTCATCGAAGATGCGTCTGATGAGGGAAACAGGGCTGGTCCTAGGCCTTTTCCCAATTCCCACTGAACTGGAAAAGCCGGCGTGTGAGCAAGGATGAGAAAGATGCCTGGAGCCAGGAAGCAACCCATACCAGAGGAAAAGACAGGAACATCCTGGGCCAGTGGAGAAGAAACAACCAGCGTGCGTGAGCTGGGAGATGAGCGTGGGGACCTGTGGCCTAGAAAGCCTCTATCACCTTTAGGTTCTGCACCCTTAAGGTTCTGCACCCCAGGACATACCCTGCTCCACCCCACCCCCGCACTGCCTTCTGAAGATCTGCACACCCTTTCCTCATCCTTCTCACCTTTCCGTGGCTCACACCTCCTCACCACACCCCTGACTTGGAAAAGGCAGGTATCTGTGGCCCAAACTCCAGGTTCATATTTCCAACAGCTTACCTCCATGAAGATCACCTCACGAGATCTAAATATGTACCTCGAACTTTTAAAACAGCTCCTTCCACCTGATCCTTCCCCAGTCACCTCCCCCAGTTAACATACTAAATGGAACCATTCTCCATACAGTGAGGAAAGTCAGAAACCCAGAGTCTATGTGCCTTCCCTTCTACCCCTACATTCCACTCATCAGTTTAGTTCTTTGCTCAGTTGTGTCTGATTCTTTGAGACCCCATGGACTGCAGCACACCAGGCTTCCCTGTCCATCACCAACTCCTGGAACTTACTCAAACTCATGTCCATTGAGCCTGTGATGCCATCCAATTATCTCATGCTCTGTCGTCCCCTTCTCTTCCTACCTTCAATCTTTCCCAGCATCAAGGTCTTTTCCAGTGAGTCGGTTCTTCACATCAGGTGGCCAAAGTATTGGAGTTTCAGCTTCAACATCAGTCCTTCCAATGAATATTCAGGATCAATTTCCTTTAGGATGGACTGGTTGGATCTCCTTGCAGTCCAAGGGACTCTCAAGCGTCTTCTCCAACACCACAGTTCAAAAGCATCAATTCATCAGTGCTCAGCTTTCTTTATAGTCCCACTCTCACATCCATACATGACTACTGGAAAAACCATAGCTTTGACTAGATGGACCTTTGTTGGCAAAGTAATGTCTCTGCTTTTTAATATTCCGTCTAGATTGGCCATAGCTTTTCTTCCAAGGAGCAAGCGTCTTTTAATTTCATAGCTGTAGTCACCATCTGCAATGATTTTGGAGCCCCCCAAAATAAAGTCTCTCACTGTTGCCATTGTTTCCCCATCTATTTGCCATGAAGTGACGGGATCAGATGCCATGATCTTAGTTTTCTGAATGTTGAGTTTAAGCCAACTTTTTCACTCTACTCTTTCACTTTCAACAAGAAGTTCTTTAGATCTTCTTCATTTTCTGCCATCTGCATATCTGAGGTTATTGATATTTCCATCCATCAGCAAGTCTTAAATGTTCTATCTCCCACTGATCAACTTCTCTCAATTTCCAGAACCAACAGCCTGGTCCAAGCCCCTATTATCAGTCTCCCATATGGTCTGGTATCTGGTCTCTGCTTTCAGTCTTCCCCTCAACAACCCATTGTTCAGAAAACAGCCTGAGTGATCAATCTTTTTTTTAAAAAGGAAAGAAAATCTCATCCCTCTCTTCCCTAAGACTCTTTGATTGCTTCAGAATAAAATCATGGCCTACAAGACTGTGCATGATCAGGTCCCTGCCCATCTTTCCCCTTCAGCCCATACTGTGCTGTCACTCCAGTCTCCTTGCTCTTCCCCCAATATGCCAAGTGCCTTCCCATTGCAGAGCCTTCATACCTACTGCCTTTCCATTCCTTCTGGAGTGATCCTTCTCCCAGCATTCCACATGCCTGGCTTCTTATTCCTACATTTCAGCTCTTCACAGAAACCCTTCCACCCAGCCCAGTGCCACCTCCTCAAGCACATCACTTTGGTTTAGTTCTTTCACAGCGCTGATTCTATGTGTGCATTTTCTGTTTTCCCTCTACAGTGGAAGTTCCATTAAAGCAAGGACCCCATCTCTTTTGTTCACACTATATCCCCAAGACCTGGCACCAATTAGGTGTTCAGCATATACATGTTGAATAATGAATGAATGAATGGCAGCCTTTTTGTTTCAAGGTTTATTAACAGTGACCTATCCTTTTGGGCTTCTCTTTGCCCCAGCTCCCAACCCTAATCAACCTCCCACTCTAGGGCTTCACTGTAGTTTCTGAATGTTGAAGGTGGGGTAGGATAAACTTGGAGATCATTCAAATTTGTGCCTTCCAGGGACTTCCCTGGCAGTCCAATGGTTAAGACTTCATGCTTCCACTGCAGGGGTATGCCAGTTTGATCCCTGGTCGGGGAACTAAGATCCCGCATACTGAGTGGTGTGGCCAAAAAAAAAAAAAAAAGTTTGCCTTCCAAATCTTCTTACCGTTAATGCATAAAACAATTCTTTTCAAACCCCAAATCTCTCACAGAACCCCTACATATCAAATACATAAAGCAGGAATTGCCCTTCTTGAGGGAAACTATGTGGGGCTTATAGTTCTGAGAAACAGTTTGACATTCATTGTTCTGCTTATTTCAGTTACTTCATGGTACAGGTGAGTCAGCAGAGGCTGATAGCGGAGCCATGACCTGCCTCTTTTCTGAGCCGGATGCTGTCTCGGGAGCTCTTGGCCCTGTGCTCCTTCCACAGCACCAGACTGGACTCTGTAGAGTCTTTCTAGCCAGGGCAGACGTGCCCCGGCAGTGTCTGCCACGGGGAGAGCTTGGGTCTTTGATTACCTACCCCTCAGACCGCTGTCCCAGAGTCATGTGAGGGGCTGGCTGGGGGGTAGACTTGAAGTGCAGGGAGTTTGGGTGGGGAAGCCAGGTGTCTGTGTCGGAAGGCCACTGGGGCTCGGGGGCTGGGGGCTGGAGGGTTGAGAAGGGCTGCCCAGGCCTGCGGTGGTCTCTCCCTTCCTCAGGATGAGGCTGCTCAGCTCCTGGAGTAGCTGCTCCTCCAGGGACCCATGTGTCTGGGGGCTGCTCTTGGAAGGGGGGCCCGGAGGGGGCTCAGGCGGCCTCTCCTCCCAGCCCTGGGGGCCTGCTTTGGACAGAAGATATTGATCAAAGGACCTCTGGCTGGGGACAGGGGTCTCCAGCTTGGCTGTCCGCTCCCGTGGGGTAGAGAAGGAGGTGGAGATATCCTCGGTCAACTCGGGGAAGGCCCCAACTTCCTCATACACCGGCTCCTCATACACAGGCTCCTCCAGATCTTCCTGCTCCTCCACAGACCCCTGGGATGACTTCATTGGCTGGATGAGAATGGGGTAACCAGAGGCAGGCACAGAGTTAGAGTTCCCAGATTATTAATCACTAATATTTATTGAGCTCTTCCTCTTGACCAGATGCTGCAAAAATACTTTTGCGTGTATGATGTCAAAAACAGCCCTGTATGATGGATACACTTCAGGTGAGTGAGCTGAGGTACGGAGGAGTTAAGTAAGTTGCCCAGGACCACACAGTAAGTAAATGGTGGAGCTGGAGCTTGAACCCAGGTCTGTCTGACTCCAAAATGCATTCACTTAACCTCTTCCTTCTACTTCTCAAATCCTGTGACCACTTCCCCCTTTCTTCACTGCATCCTACCATCCCTTGTTTTCCTCATTCCTTCAGGTCGCAACACTCTGTCCATCCGCACACACACTCACGGATGGCCTGCATCAGACAAATAGAGAGCACATGGGCTCCAGCAGCACAGAGCACAGGGCTGACAGGCACAGGACTGGAGCAGGCACAGTACTCACAAAGAACATGGACAGGGTCCTCCGGTTGTGAAGTCGCCGCTGGGCACAGGTAGGGTGGGGAGGCAAGGAGGGAAAGACACAGAGACACAGTGAGGCCTGGCAGCAGGAACTGCACAGAGAAGGCAGAGGGGGCACCAGGCTGGCACACATGCCATTTCCTCCTGCAGTGTGGCCAGGCTATGGGCAGGGACCCCGAGGCGTTGGGCAGGCTAGGGGAACCTCACCAGGGTCTGATTGGCAGACAGGAGAGTGGCCCCACTGTCATCCCCACGGATGGGCAGCAAAGGCATGGTGCCAAACTTCTGACGGGCAAGGTCAGAGGAGGAATGGCGTCGTAAGACCACTGGCTGCTGGTCATCGTGCTGGAGAGAGGGCGAGGGGAGGCACCGGTGGGCATGGGAGGTGCTGAGGGTAGAGCTGGGCCCACAGACCTGGCTCTCAGCTCCCTCCTTCCCCTTACCTGGGCTTTGAGGATGCTGGTGGTCCAGTCCCACATCTCGTCCTCGTCTGTGCAGGACAGGTAGCTGGGGGTGATCAGAGTGGGATCACCAGGAGGGAAGGGGTCACAACTAGAGGGGTGGAGGATAGGAAAGGCTGGAGGACAGGGAGTCTAGCTGGGAGGTACTCACAGGTGCATCTTCTCCAGGATCAATGTGAAGCCCCACCTGAGAAGCAAAGGAGACCAGTGATGGGTGGTCAGAAAGGCCAGAGGGTTGGTGGCATGAAGGCTCTAGAAGGGTGGACTGGGGGAAAAAACTCACGGGGTGGGAGGCTTGAACTTTTTGCGGATTCCCAGGTAGACCTTGGCATCTTCCAAAGGCCACTCTCGTTCCGGTTTAGAGCTCTGACAACATGAAAGCCGGCAGTGAGGTTGAACGGTGAGAGAGAAGGATCATGGTTAAGGAGGTCAAGAAACCATGGAAGCACTGGAGTTGTGTGAAGTCAAAGGGTCACAGAGGTCAAAAGGCCAGGCAAGCAATGAGACTGATGGAAAAATGGGCTGGGGAGTGACAGGATCGAGCAGTCAGGGCTCCTCACACATAGCCATCCAGCCTCCCTCCACACTCGCCCAGGGCCCACCTTCTTCTCCTTGAGCAGCAGCAGGCAGCGGCCACGCAGCAGAAAGAACCTCTCCTGGAAGCGGTTTCCCAGCAAGCGGGGTGGCTCCTCCCGACACCGCAGCAGCCCCACTCGTGGGCTCTCACGCCGGATACCTGGGCACAGAGGGGCAGGGCAGGGCTAGGTGGAGGGTCCCTGGGAGAGGCCAGAGGCGGGGGGGCGGGGTCTGGTGCTGGGCTGAAGAAGGAGGCTCACCTGTGAAGAGGCAGCCAGCATGGGCCAGAGAAACTTTTCTCAGGAGCAGGGAGGCTGAGCAGGGCTCTGGGAGCTGGCACCATTGGAGGGCCTGCTCAAGGACCCTTTCCTTGGGGTGCAGTGGCCGCTCTAGGGGGCAAGGTGATGGTAGGTGTCAACCAGATATCCATCCACAGCCTGGCGCCCCCTCCTCCTTGCCCACCAGTCACTCATTCATTTGTCCAGCCAGCCACAGATGTAATTTAGCACTGACTGTGCCAGGCACGGGGCTGCCCTGGGGATACAGTAGGAAGCTTAAAACACCCAGCCTGCCTTCACAAAGCCCACAGCCTAGCAAGGCAGCCGAGAGTAACAGATAAGTAAACGAGGTAAAGACAAACCATTATTCTGAAGGAAACAATAAAAACCTGAGAGAGAGAAATGGGGCAGCTACTGAGATAGGGTGACCAGGCAAAGCCTTTCAGAGGAAGCATTTGAAGATGAGACACAGAGCCTGGAGGATTGGGAAGAACAAGCCATGTGGAGATGGGGGAAGAAGACTCCAGGGACGACGAAATGCAGCACCAAAGGCCCTGAGTTAGGAAAGATATGCTTGAGGAGCTTAACAGCCAGCGTGGCTGAAGCAAGGAAAACACGTCATTTGAGATGAAATCTGAAAAATAAGTGAGTGCCAGATATTCAGTCTTGTGGGCTAGAATAAAGGGTTTGAATTCTAAGTGCAATGGGAAGCCATTGGAAGGTTTTAACCACGGGAGTGGCATGATGTGATTTATGCTTAAACATGCTCATTGACTGCTGTGTAGAAAATGGATTGTTGGAACGCAAGAAGGGACACTGGCCAGCTGGGCCCTTTATGGAGCTCTACATTTTCGTGGTTAGTGTTGGGTTGCAGAAAGATCATGGTGACTTCAACTAAAGTGGTAGCAATGGAGATGGAGAAGTGGTAAATTTAGAAAGATACATTTAGACTCAAGAGGACTAGTTAGCTGGTAGGTATGAAGATTAAGGAACAGAACGAGTCCCAGAGGACTCCCAAGTCTCTGGCCTTGATAACTGGTGAATGCTGATTCAATGACTGAGTCAGGAAAACTAGGAAATGGTTTGGGCTTTGTGTCAGGGGAGGGGGTTGGGAATTGAGTTTGGCCTTAGAATTTTTTATTTACTTTTTTTTTGGTTGTACATGTGGCATGTGGGACCACTGGTTCCCCAACCAGAGATCAAACCTCCATCCCTCTAGTTGGAAGTGTGGAGTCTTAACCACTGGACTGCCAGGAAGTCCTGGTCTTAGGCGTTTAAAACATGAGATGTTAGAAGATGTACAAGTGGAGGTGTCAAGCGGGCAGCTGGCTATGTGAGTCTGGAGCTCAGAGAAGGGGTTTGGACCACACATAAACATTTGGGGCCAGCTTATTAGTGGCATTTAGAGCCACAGAAATGGATGAGCTCACCCAAGGAAACACACATAGAAAGGAAGAGGGTCGAGGATTGAGCCCCAAGTCCCTCCAGCATTTGAAGCCTGGGCAAAGTAGAAAGAGACGCCTCCTTTGAAGTGAAAAACCAAGGGTCTTTGGGACCCACGAAAGACAAGAGAACAGAGAGTATTGAGAAAGGGTGAGTAGAGACTTCTCTGGTGGTCCAGTGGCTGAGACTCCACACTTCCGATGCAGGGGTCCAGGTTCAATCCCTGGTCAGGGAATAGGTCCTGCATGCCACAACTAAAAATCCCACTTGATGCAACTAAGACATGGCGCAGCCAAACAAATAAATAAATACAAAAAGAAAAAAAAAAAAAAAAAAGACCGAGAGGACAGCTGCACATCTGGTAACCCAGAAGTCTTGGTGACTTTCACCCCAAACGCACGTGCACATGCACTGTCATACGCACCAAGCTCCCCGTGCTCTCGAATCTCAAATGTCACCCACAAGTCCGTCCCAGCTGCTGTCCCCCGAATCTCCAATACTTGGTTGGTCAGCTCCTCAGCAGTCAGTGTTGGGGACACCTGGGGTCAGGGCACAAGCAGAGGACCCATGCGGGTCAGGCCACTGCCCCTGCTCCCCGCCACCCTCTCATCTCCCCTCCTGTGTCCTCAGGACTCACCTTCAGGGTGACACAGTTGTCTGGGAGCTGCTGCTCTATGAAGACCTCCATGATGAGGTCTCCAGCCTGGGACAGCTGAGGGGAGGAGTAAAGAAATGAGGAGGACACAGACAGTACAAAGAATCAAGGTCAGAGGACCCCTTAGGTTGTCTCATGAGTGCTTCCCCCAAAGAGGCCTCCTCTGAACCCTCATCCCAAACATCCCTCAGGCCCTTTAAAGAGAAGAAACTCCAGGCATGGTGGCACTGTGTACAGTAGCGCTTGAGAAGACAGGTTGGAGTCTGGGTTCCAACTCTGCCTCTTGCTACAGTACAGCCTTGAATAAGTGACCCTTCAAACCTCAGTTCCTTTGAAAAAATGGGACCACTGACCTCCTAGAGTTGCGTGGCACTAAAGTGAGATTACAGGTGCTTGGAATATAATTTGTCCCCAGATGTTAGCTACAGCATTTATTATTCTTCTCACCTCTTTGTCTAACTTAGCTAACCCTTCTTTGGATCTCTACACCTGAAACTGAAGTGCTCCTGCCACCCTTTTGTAATGAAGAACCCTCAGGGTAGAATAAATGGAGCAAATCCTAAACCAACCACCCCTCCTCAAGGTGCTCCTCTCCTTGGGTTTCCTGTGGCCCAGAAGCTGAAGGTCACCTTCCTATCTCAATGTCCCCTCCTGGCCCACTCAGGAGTCTAGGGTCAGGACAAGTTACCTGCACATCCTTCCAGGTGGTGATGAGACTGACCTCCAAGTCAATCTGGGCTACCTGGTCAGGGTCGATCTGTGGAAGAGCCAAAACGGTGTGTGTGTATCTGTGTCTGTGTGTGTGTGCGTTAGCGGGAGGCTGCCGGGAAAGGGGGTAAGCCCGGAGATATGTGCAAGACCAGAGCCCCTGGAGGAGAGGGGGAGAGGCCAGAAGAGCTGAGAGCTAAGGGGCAAGGATGTTAGGAGTGCGGTTACAGGAGACGGGGCCCAGGGATCTGGGACGGAGTTCCTGGCGCAGGGGGCCTTTAGAGGGTGAGGTTAGGGCTTTGTCGGGACGAGCAGGATCCAGCGTCCAAGGAGAGGGGCCGTAGGTCAGGGGTCGGGAAAGCTTACATCGAAGACAGAGATGTAGCCATCGATGAGCTCCTGCAGCACTCGCACCTCGTGCTCCCCCCGCCCATCTGTCTGGAACACGCTGGGCGCGAACAGCAGTGCCAGGTTTCGCGTGCACATCTGGTTCAGAGAAGCACACTTCTGCACCCTGTGGAGGGGTGTGTGGGTCACGGGTAGGTACAGCACTCATTCGGCAAACACTTATTATTGAGTCCCTGCTATGTGCCTGGGCTAAGCACTTGGGCTATAGCAGTGAGTTAGACACAACCCTGCCCTCAAGGAGCTCCCAGTCTAGGGGAGAGCCAGGCTTATATATAGGGGTCAGCAAACTTTTTATGTAAGTTTATAGATAGTAAATATTTTAGGGTTTCATGCTGTACCATCAGTCACAACCCCTCAACTCTGCTCTGGTCATGTGAAAGGAACCATGGGATATATATAGAAGAATGGGTATGACTTTACATTTTATGTACAAAACTTTATTTACAAAAATAAGCAATGAGCTGGATTTGGCCCAGAGGCCATAATTGTCCAGTCTGTAATCAGTACCATACAACTGAGGCTCATCCTAGAATCATTTAAAAAAATCTGTCTCTCCCAATAGACTGGTAAAGGTAGACCTGCATCTTATTCCTCTTTGTGTCTCCAACATCTAATCCTTTGCTGACACCATTTCTGAATGCTTACCACATATATGCCAGGTGCTGTAGTAAGACGTTTACAACCAGCACGTCATTTAAATCTCATATAACCTATGAGGTGGATGGTGGTGGTGATGATTTAGTTGCTGAGTCATGTCCGACTCTTTGTGACCCCCTGGACTGTAGCCCACCAGGCTCCTCTGTCCATGGGATTTCCAGGCAAGAACACTGGAGTGTGCTGCCCTGCCCTACTACAGGGAATCTTCCCAGACTAGGGATTGAACCCTGGTCTCCTGCATTGGCAGGAGCATTCTTTACCACTGAGCCATCAGGGAAGCCCATGAGATGGATTCTGTACCTTATACCATTTTCCTGTTACAAATGAGGAAACTGAGGCTCAAAGAAAACAGATAATTTATCCAAAGTCATGTGCTAGAATAGTGGAGTCAGATTGAGGCCTAGGTCTGTCTGACCCCAAAGTCCATCCTGTGAACCTTTATGCTGTTACACCTTCACTGAACAATTGTCTATGGGATGGATATGTGAATATAAGTGAGGGATTGGACAGAGGTGACGAAGGGTCAGGGGGAAGCCTGCAGGGGTCTGGCTGTACTGACCGATAGAGATGCCCAATGAGGGTGGCCAGTGTGCGGCGGTTGACCCGTGGCAGGCAGCCAATCACTTCTTTGTATTTCTCCAGGCGCTGGTTCTTCTGGGGCAGCTCTGGGGACGTGATGGGCAAGGGGTGGAGAGGGCCGGGGAAAGAAGAACAGAGGGATTTTTAGAGAAACAAACCCAGGATGGATGTGTGTCTGCCCCTTCCCACCTTTCCCTGGCTGAGTCCCTGGGTGATCGGCCAACTGTGCCAGGAGTGTTGGGGCGGGAGCTGCCCGATCCCACAAGGGAGCCTCAGTGATTCTGGGGGAGTGTGGAGTTGCTGATCGGGTCTCAGTTGCCCATGAGGCTCTTAGGAGTACCTACCAGCAGCCTCCCTCCAGCGAGGCAGCAACCGTGCAGAGGTCACAGGATCATCAAGCTCTCGAAAGAAGCGTTTGAGCGTGTCGGTGACATCTTCCACAAAGTGCTCCCCTGGTCGGAGCTTCACAGACCGGGCATCCCGCCGGAACTCAGCCAGCAGCTTCAGGCTGCGGGCACGGGCACCCCCTTTCCGGTATATGCCCTCCAGCCGGAGCCCTGCGAACAGCCAGCATCTCAGCTCACCACTGCCCAAGACCGGCTATCACTCACCCAGTGCCCTGTCTGTGACCCACCCCCCCCTTCCTGTACGTGGCTATTGGGGGTAGGAGGGTCAGACAGAAATCAGCCTCTCTGGTCTTGCTTCTCAGGTCCCTACTCCAGCCCTCGCCTTCAGAAGGCCCATCCCTAACCATGCCATCACACTGCAGCTCCCTTCTCTCCTCACCACTTTGATCTTTAAATAGCACTCTATGAAATCATATCACACTCAGGACAGGTTCTTCACAGGTTTTGAATTTATGAATTCATCTACCTGCTAAAATGTATTTGGAACCCCCAAATCAATACCTGTGGCACTCTGCAGTTACCTGTGAACATGTGCAAATGGAGAAAATTTTCAGTTGCCTGATGAACATTTTCCCAGCTAAGGCCTCAAGCGGTAAACAAGTGTCATACTAATGGTATATTTAGAGCCACATATTTTTGCATTCTTGTACTTCTTTTGGGGGGGAATTTCACTGTTTAAAATGGCTCCCAACTTAGGGCTGAAGTGCTGTCTAGTGTTCTAAGTACCAGAAGGCCTTGTGGAGAAAACACGTGTGTCAGATGACTTTGTTCAGGCATAAGTTACAGTACTGCTGGCAGCTAGTTCAAAGTTAACGAATCAGCTGTATAGTAAATAAAGTGTCTTTAAAGCAGACTCATGGATACAGAAAACAAACTAGTGGTGACTAGTATGAAGAGGGAATAGGGGAGGAGCGGTATACTATTAGGTATAAAATAAACTGTAAGGATATATTGTATAACAGGGAAAGTGGCAAATATTTTAGAATAACTATAAATGGAGTACAATCTTCAAAAATAGTGAATCAGTATGTTGTACCCGTATAATTTATCAAATATTTTACATCAGCCATGCTTCAATAAAAAAAAATAATAAAATAAAAAAATTTTAAAGATGAAAGCTCAGACCTACACTCAGTATCTTATAATAACCTATAATGGAAAAGAATCTGAAAAAGAATATAGGTATTATATATTTATACACACACACACACATATAACTGAATTACTTTGTCATACACCTGAAACTAACACAACATTGTGAATTAATTATAATTCAATTTAAAAAGAGAGGAAAAGAAGATGAAAACTGAAAAAAATTCTAAGTGTCTTTAAACAGAAGCACACATAAAGCAAAGTTACATGATGAAAATATGACCAGAATTTCCCAGGAACTTAACCCTGTATTTCCACTGGGGCGACAGTTCAGCATTCATTGATCCAGTGATTGAGTGACTTTATAACTGCCATGAATCATGAGAACTGAGTGTATTTGTGTTCTTAATTATTACCCATCGTTCCCACTAGTCTCTGAGCTTCACAGAACCTTCCTCGTTCACTGCCCCACCTGCCGTGGCTGGCACAGGGGAGCAGCTCAATAAATATGTGTTGAATGAAGAGTGGCAGTGTAAGATCTGTGGAGCAGCAGGGAAGAACACCCACACTTTCTCCAGGGCTTTTCACTGGGCCTCTGACTTCAATCCTCCTAGGAACACGTGTGAGGCTGAGAAGTGGATGGGGTCTAGTAAGTTTGGGGAGTCAGTACATGAGGCTACTGCAAAGGCATGGAGGATGTCTTTAACCACTGGCTATCCATTGTCTGTGTAGTAAGCACAACTATTTGTAGGCACATGGATGTGCCTTTTCCCCCTTTACTGTCCTACTTAGTTTTCTGAGAATTTTCTTCTCAAGAGTCCAGCCTTCTAAAGAGAGTTTGCTGGGGGAAAAGAATCAATTCGATCCTTACTCGGTAAAGAGAAAAAAGCAGAGGCCAAAAACTCACAAAGAATTCAGGGAACTCCTTGCATAGTTCATCCTTTATGGTTGGAAAACCCTCCCACACAGAATAATTCTACTCAGACCCTCAAGGATTTTGCTGCTCAGCTTGGCTCTTGCCTAATAGCTGCGCTGTCTCTGTTCTCCATAGCTCTGCATCTCCAGTCACATCTGAGGGCCCCCCTCCTTCCATGCCCACGCCCCAATAAGAGTGGCTATGGAACACTTCAGTTCAGTTCAGTTCAGTCGCTCAGTTGTGTCTGACTCTGCGACCCCATGGACTGCAGCATGCAAGGCCTCCCTGTCCATCACCAACTCCCGGAGCTTACTCAAACTCATGTCCATTGAGTCGGTAATGCCATCCAACCATCTCATCCTTTGTCATCCCCTTCTCCTCCCACCTTCAATCTTTCCCAGCATCAGGGTCTTTTCCAATGAGTCAGTTCTTCACATCAGGTGGCCAAAGTATTGGAGTTTCAGCTTCAGCATCAGTCCTTCCAATGAATATTCAGGATTGATTTCCTTTAGGATGGGCTGGTTGGATCTCCTTGCAGTCCATGGGACTCTCAAGAGCCTTCTCCACCACCACAATTCAAAAGCATCAATTCTTCAGCGCTCAGCTTTCTTTATAGTCCAACTCTCACATCCATACATGACTACTGGAAAAACCATAGCTTTGACTAGATGAACCTTTGTTGGCAAAGTAATGTCTGCTTTTTAACATGCTGTCTAGGTTAGTCATAACTTGCCTTCCAAGGAGTAAGCATCTTTTAATTCCATGGCTGCAGTCACCATCTGCAATGATTTTGGAGACCCAAAGAATAAAGTCTCTCACTGTTTCCACTGTTTCCCCATGTATTTGCCATGAAGTGATGGGACCAGATGCCATGATCTTTGTTTTCTGAATGTTGAGCTTTAAGCCAGCTCTTTCACTCTCCTCTTCCACTTTCATCAAGAGGCTCTTTAGTTCTTCTTCACTTTCTGCCATAAGGGTGGTGTCACCTGCATATCTGAGGTTAGTGATATTTCTCCCAGCAATCTTGATTCCAGCTTGTGCTTCATCCAGCCCAGTGTTTCTCATGATGTACTCTGCATATAAGTTAAATACACAGGGTGACAATATACAGCCTTGACGTACTCCTTTTCCTATTTGGAACCAGTCCCTTGTTCCATGTCCAGTTCTGACTGTTGCTTCCTGATCTGCATACAGATTTCTCAAGAGGCAGGTCAGGTGGTCTGGTATTCCCATCTCTTTCAGAATTTTCCACAGTTTATTGTGATCCACACAGTCAAAGGCTTTGGCATAGTCAATAAAGCAGAAATAGATATTTTTCTGGAACTCTCTTGCTTTTTCAATGATCCAGCGGATGTTGGCAATTTGATCTCTGGTTTCTCTGCCTTTTCTAAAACCAGCTTGAACATCTAGAAGTTCACAGTTCACGTTTGTTGAAGCCTGACTTGGAGAATTTTGAGCATTACTTTACTAGTGTGTGAGATGAGTACAATTGTGCGGTAGTTTGAACATTCTTTGGCATTGCCTTTCTTTGGGATTGGAATGAAAACTGACCTTTTCCAGTCCTGTGGCCACTGCTGAATTTTCCAAATTTGCTGGCATATTGATTGCAGCACTTTCACAGCATCATGTTTTAGGATTTAAAATAGCTCAACTGGAATTCCATCACCTTCACTTGTTCACAGCTTTGTTCATAGTGATGATTCCTAAGGCCCACTTGACTTCACATTTCAGGATATCTGGCTCTAGGTGAGTGATCACACCATTGTGATTATCTGGGTCATGAAGATCTTTTTTGTACAGTTCTGTGTATTCTTGCCACCTCTTCTTAATATCTTCTGCTTCTGTTAGGTCCATACCATTTCTGTCCTTTATTGAGTCCATCTTTGCACGAAAATTCTATTTTTTCCCTCTATTTCTTTGCACTGATCACTGAGGAAGACTTTCTTATCTCTACTTGCTATTCTTTGGAACTGCATTCAAATGGGTATATCTTTCCTTTTCTCCTTTGCTTTTCGCTTCTCTTCTTTTCACACCTATTTGTAAGGCCTCCTCAGACAGTCATTTTGCTTTTTTGCATTTCTTTTTCTTGGGGATGGTCTTGATCCCTGTCTCCTATACAATGTCACAAACCTCCATCCATAGTTCATCAGGCACTCTGTCTATCAGATCTAGTCCCTTAAATCTATTTCTCACTTAACCACCTATAAGTCCTGAATGCTTCACATGTGCTCTCTCACTATTACCACTATCCTGGAATATGAGACTGTGAGGACCCCCATTTTTTTTCTTTTTATTTTTTGGCCACACCATGCGGCTTGTGGGATCTTCCTCGACCAGGGATCGAACCTGTGCCCCCTGCATTGCGAACGTGGAGTCTTAACCACTGGAACTGCCAGGGAAGTCCAATAGCCCCATTTTATTTTTTAAAATCTATTTTATTATTATTAAAGTTTTCAGCTGTACTGTGCGGCATGTGGGATGTTAGTGGCATGCAGGATCTTTGTTTTCTGACCAGGTGTTGAACCTGTGCCCCCTGCTTTGGGAGCCTTGACTCCTAACCATTTAACCAGCAGGGAAGTCCTGGCCCACTTTAAAGATGAGGGAACTGAGATTCAGAAAGGCAGAGCAGCTTGTCACTGTCAGATTGCAGTCTCTGGAGGCAAAGTTTCTGAAGGCAAGTCACATGCACACATCTCCCTCCTCAATCCCGGCTGACCTGCAGTGCCCACGTTCCCCATCCCTCACTAGCTCAGTGTCAGCCAGTACCCACTCACCATGCTGAGTGACAAAACTGATGCAGGCATCCACGATGATGGGGATGTCACCCCGGCTCATCTGCTGCTCCTGCAGCCCTGTGCCTCCCCCGCTGGCTGCCCCCCCAATGGCCGCGTTCCATGCTGAGAAGTCTAGCCGGCCCTCTGCCTGCAGATACAGTGTCCTGAGACCCGAGAGATCTGAGTCAGAGCCAGCTCCAGGGGAGTCCTCAGGCTGAGGCCCAGGAGCACAAGGATCAGACTTCCCAGAGACACCAGCAGGGGGCAGCAACATCCAACCCAGACAGGGCCCCTGACTAGGGAAGTGACTTTGAGGAAGTGGGCAGTGGTCCAGCAGGCCTGGGTGGAAGGTGTGAGCTGTGCTCTAGGAAGGGCAGCCCAGAGTCAAGGACAGGGGCAAGACTTACCTTCCTGTCTCCACCAAAACCAAATGCTCTTTCTTGTCTGGGGTGTCAGCTGCTGAGACCACACCTGGGAGGAGAACCAGGAACATTATCATCAGTGTCATCTTCATCATAGTGATTAATATTCATTAAGTATTTAAGGTATGTAGGTTCCATGCTAGGAGGTTTACAAACAATACTGCCTTAAACCTTATGAGTTACATACTATTATCCCCATTTTGGGTTCAGACGGTAAAGAACCCGCCAGCAATGAGGGACACCCGTTTCACCTAAACTCAGGGAGATTAAGTGACATGGCTCAGATTACTTGTTATGGCAAAGCTGAGCTTGAACTCAAGTTTCTTGTCTCCAGCTCTTTAAAACACTATCCTACACTGTTCCTCTTTTAGGAGGAAATGAGAATTCCCAGCCCTTTCTCTCAGTCCCCAACCAGCAAGCGACTCCAAAGAATGATAATAACAATAACATATATAACACATAACATTTATTGAATACCTGTAAGATTCCTCCTGCCAGGTTCTGTGATAAGTGTTTTACATGCATTGCCTTATATGAAACTCATTACAACCCTATTATTGTACCTATTGTGAAGATGAGGCAACTGAAGCACAGAGAAGTTAAGTAACTTGTCTAAGGTCACACAGCCAGCAAGTGATGGAGATGTGGGGGGGGGGGGGGGTCTAAATCTGGGCAATTTGACTGTAGAGCTTCTGCCTGAATCCACTATTCCTGCTATCTCCCATAGGGACCCCAAATACATGAAGGTCCACTACCCCCACCCCTCACAGCCACCCTTCGTCCCTCTCCCCAGCCCTGCTCACTGATCTCTTGTAGCCGGCGCAGATGCACCATGTCCTCAGGGGCTGGGGGGCCAGGGCCTGACGCTGGGCACAGGAAGAGATGGTCTCCACGAAGAAGTCCGAACCCAGACATCCAGAGGCCAGGGGCCAGGGCGGCATGGGAGGGGGACCGCAGCCACAGGCGACCCAGCCGCAGCAGCCCAGGGCCCAACAGCTGGTGACAGCTCAGTGGGGAGAACCACTGTGAGGAGGAGGACAATGGGAAAGAGGAGGATAGGGAAAGAGACAGGGGGTGGGGAGAGAAGTAAGAGTGAGAGGGATAAGGGGAGGCAGAGGAGGACATGGAGAGAAAGCCAAGGAAAGAGGGGGGTGAAAGGGATGGGGAGAGAGTAAAGGAAAGACAGTGCAGGAGACAGGAGATGGATGGAGAAAAACAAGAAAGAAATGCAGTTCAATTCGATTTGCTCCAGCCAACACAGAGAAGATCCCTGTGAGGCAGGCAGTGTTATACCCTTAATTGGGATGTAGGGAAAGACAGACTGGGTAGCTGCATGCTGGGACCGAAGAGTCATGAGGCCCCGGGAAGTCCCACCCCCAGGGGGCCAGGCAGAGGCTTCACGGAAAAAGGAGAAAGGACTATTCGAGGTGTAATTCAAAGCAGTGCTTCTCAAGCTACTTGTGCTGAAGGAACAGGGAATTTAAAATTTTTTTACCAATCTGTCACTAACCAACACTTTGATTAAAAAACAACAAAATGAATTACTAGAAAAGTGAAATGAAAAAAGAATGACATATAAAATATAAGCCTCCAATTTTTAAAAATTAGACTCCACACATAAAATTATTCTGTCACATTGCTATGAAAGATTCTAAATAGTGACTCTCAAGCTCTATACTTAACCTGTCATGGGCCATAAGAGAATTCCTCGGCCAGAACCAGGTAACAGACCAACTTGGGGTAGCACTGCCTTAAAGGATTTTTGAAAAGTGGTGGCTCAGTGGCAAAGAACCCGCCTGCCAGTGTAAGAGACATGAGTTTGATCCCTGGGTAGGGAAGATCCCCTGGAGGAATAAATGGCAACTCACTCTAGTATTCTTGCCTGGGAAATGGATAGAGGAGCCTGGCAGGCTACAGTCCATGGGTTCTCAAAAGAGTCAAACACGACTTAGCAAATAAACAAGAGATAATAAGAGGAGACTTGGAGGACCATATCAGAGCCCTTAGAGGATATGGAGACAGCTTATTGGTGTGAGGAGTTCTGAGTGGGGTCAGAAGCCAGAGCAGGGGAGCGTTTCCTATAGAGTAGTGTCAGATGCGACCTGGTGAGGCCAGAGGACAGCCCTTGAACCTTACCCAGGGCAAGTCGCTGGCCACCTGCATGGGAGTCGCTCAGAAAAGCAAGGCAGAGGAGGGCAGCCAGAAGGGGTTAGGGAGGAGCTGCAGGGTGCCAGAGCTCGTAACTTTCTAAGTTGTGGTGGGACAGGGAGGTGGCATGCCAGGGTGATGAGCTGAAGGTGGAGCAGGGCTTGGGGGAAAGCTGTTTAAGGATGGGAGCGATTATCACTGTCATCGCCATTACTACTTCAACACCCACAGATAGAGGGCTTGCGGCTTGCCAGGCAGTGTGGGCCTCACGTGTCACTTAATCCTCAACCCTAGGGGGTAGATCTTTGACACCCACTCTACCCATATGGAAGAGCTCACACGTGGGAGTCGGAGGACTCAAATCCCAGGATATCTGACTCCAGGGCCTGAACTTTTAATGCCAGGGGCGGGGTGCAGGATGGAGAGAGAGTGGCTTGCCTGGGGATAGAGAAGTTGGGTCAGATGAAGGCAGCTTTGCTGTGGATTTGGAGATCTGAGCCTGGGGGAGGGGGTGGGAGTCAGGTGGCAGCCTCTCTGTGGGAAGAGCCCAGCACAGTGCAGTCTGGCCTGTGAGCTTTGCAGACAGAGGCCTGACTTCCATCCTGTGTGTGCTGCTGCCTTCTAGCTCTGTGACCTTGACTGAGTGGCTTCGTAACCTCTGAGTTCTCTAGGTGTGAAATACTGATAATCCTTACCTCTAAGTGTTGTTGTGAAAATTAAATGAGATATTGAGCGGGCAGCGTTTAACACAGTGGCACAGAGTAAGTGCTCAGTCAACCTCAGCTGTTAGTGGCGGGGGTGGGAGTGGCTGCAGGAATAGGGGGGGACAGGATGGGGGCAGGGTGGGTGCAGGGGACCCGCGAGCTGTAGGGGAGGGGTCTCAGCTGTGTCACCTTGCCCAGGGCACTGGTCCAGGCCTCCAGACTGTCAGCTCCATCTGCGCCAAAGTGCTGAATTCTCCCCCCGGTGAGGATGAGCTCGAAGGAAAAGGGGAACCTGGAGAGATGAGGTCCGGGAGGAGGGACGAGGTGAGTGAGGGGGCTGGCAGGCTCAGGATCAGGAGGGGAAAAGGGAAGTTCAGGGAACAGGGTGGGTGTTACCTGTCGAGGTCACCTGGGTCAGTGGGTGGGGGGTTCACACCCAAACATACAACATCCTGGGGCTGGATGAGGTGGAGGGGTTCAGGGCTGCTTTCCGACACAAACATTTCCAGAGCCGCACCCAGGACACACCACAGTCGGGGGGGAGCTAAGAGGGAAAGTGGTGGTCAGCAGGCAGCAGACTTCTGTCCCCACTGTCAGAATTCCCATTTGCCAGATATCATTCTGTGCCAAGCCCTCTACCTATGTACGATTTCCTGTAGTCGTCACAACTCTATGAGGGGAGTTTCACATTCACTCCTGTTTTGCAGATGGGGAAACTGAGGCTCAGAGTTGAAGTACTTGCCCAAGTCAGGTGGGGAGAAAGCAGCAGAGCTGAGATTTGACCCCCTGCGGTGTGACTTCAAAGCACAGCCTCTCAACCATCAGCCAATGCTGCCCCTCCCCACCCCTGCCATGGTCCCCATGATCCCAGCACCCTTGTCCACTTCAGGGCATGTCCTATCCCAGTCCTCTCCTCCTTGTCCCTCTAGGGAACACTCCCAACCGTCCTGGCTTCTGCCCATCTCCTCCCGTCCCTTGGCTCCCCTCTCACCATCTCGGCCCCTGCGAGGAGGTGGGGGTCCAGCTTTGTTGCTGATGGGACCACAGTACAGGAAGCTGCTATAAGTGGCAGGCACCACCACCTCATTGTACACGCCAGGGGAGGGGTCTGCAAGGGAAAGGAGACGTGGTCTTGTCAGGCCAGTGCAATGGAACGGCCTGACCCCCTTGGGGAAGTGCTTGAATCGAGGAAAACAGTGGGACCCAACTCCATCGGCAGCATGGCCTAGTAGAGCCCAGTGGTGCTGGACTCCTCACCATCCAGATCAGAGAAGAAGGTGGCAGGCAGTGATGAGGCTTCTAAGCCAGCCTTGCCCACTGCCTGTCCCCACCAGCCAGCGAATAACAAGTAAGCTCTGGGTGGAAGGCTCAGAGCAGGGGCCCTCCTGTAAGTGTCTTGGCCCCTGTGGCATGGCTACTCGAGCCCAGCCTGTGTAAGATGACCATTTCTATGATCAGACTTCCCTTGGGCAGGTGAGACCTGACCTATGGGTTGACCTTGACAGGGATAGGCCAGCACTAACACCTCAAGCATCCAGATCCACTCCAGACAGTGGTCATTAGTGGTCATTTCAAATATCAAGAAATAGGGCCTAGAGGACTTGGAGGGTTGGGAAACTGCCCAAGTTGGGCCATTGTGATGGCCTAGCTGAGAGGTAATTGGGGGCCCCCGCCAGAAGAACCAAGGCACAGGTCAGGGCTGAGAATTCTTGCAGGGAGAGAGAGGAAGCCTTGTGGGGATTACCTGGGGGCAGGAGACTAGGGAAGCTGCCATCGAGGGCTGAGGGGGTCCAGGGCTCCTCTCCCTCAAAAGCCTCGACACAGAGGAGCTGGGTCATGTTCTTCAGCAGGTTGGGTCCTGCCACAGCTGCGCACAGTGCCTACAGGGAGAAAAGACCTCTGTCAACCCCAGGACACAACCTGGGAGTCCTGGGGACAGTCCTCCTGTCTCCAAAACAGCCCCCACTCCAAGCTTAGGCATTTCAACTCAGAGACCCATTAGCCCCAGCCTTCCCTCCTACCTGGAGAAGCTGGCTATGATCTGGATACTGAGGGTGGGGCTTCCGGAAGAGACCGAGCCGGTACTTCCGAGAGATGAACTCTCCCCGAGGGCCAGGGGGGGTATCTGGGTGCAGCCCCTCACCAGGGGGGAGTGACCCTGCCCAGAAGCGGTTGGCACGATCGTTTCCCAGGACAATGAACAACTGCAGGGTCACAGAGGGCAGAGGCAAGTGACAGAAACTTGTATCCCCAGGCATTCCAATCCTGTCCCCAGGCTGGACCCAAGGCCTTTTCACACATGCTCCTTCCACCCCAGCCCACACTCCGAGACACACTTTTTCCCTCTGAAGACTTCTCACCTGCACTATCTCATTACTCCACACACTTGTGTCCAGCTTCAGGCTCTGCACCTTGGAGATCCCAGAACCCAGGGCCCGGTGCTGACCTGTTAGGGTGTGAAGGGCATGGGCACCCTGAGCCCTCCTGCCCCAAGCCCCCAAGCCCCTCCCCATTTCAGCTAAAGGCCCCGGCCCTCACCTGCGCACTGCTTGCAGATGACCACTCCCAGGTTGACCGCGGCCCAGTCTGGGCGGGAGGCGCCACAGTCCGCGCAGTGCCGGTTTGCCCGATTGGACCAGATCTTCTCAGCCACCTCGTAGTCAGACAGGGTCTCGGTTACTGCTTCCTGCAGAGCGGCCGCCCAGCTCTGCCGAGCCCCCCCAGACTCGGCTGTGAAGCTGAGGGGTGGACAGCCAGTCCGTGGGCCTGGACACCCACCCCCCTACCCGCCCCACCACCCGGGGCATTCCTGCAGCAGTCACCACAGCCATCTGTGGGCCAGCCCAGCCCCTCCTGACATCCTTGACCCTGTTCACTGGACTCCTGTCGGGACACACCCACTGACATCCTAAGGAGAAGGCCTTGGAGCCTCTGCACCCCAGTATCCCCCCCTCAATGTCTCTCCCCCGGCCTTGCCTCCTGCCAGTCTGGGCCCCACCTGAAGCAGCGATGTGGTGTGAGCAGGTCGAAGCTGCGACTCTTGGTCTCCCGCACACTGCAGCCTTGTAGTTCAATGAAGCAGATCCCGATGCCCAGAGAGAAGGCCTGGCAGAGTCAGGGCGGGGGGTGGTAGGCAGGCACAGTGAGGTCCGAGTGGGCTAGGTCAGGCCCCTCGGCCCCCGCCCGGCCCTCCTCACCTGCTCACTCTTGTACAGGGCCAGCTCTCCGGGGCTCAACGCAGCAAACACCTTGGCCTTATGCCCACGCAGCTCCAGCATGCCCGTGCGGAGGGGTCGAGGTGGCTGCGGGGGCCTGGGGTGGCCCAGGAGGCGTTGCTCCTTTAGGCAGGACTGCAGCGTGGAGCACCACATGTCCCGCTGAGCTGGCGGGGGATGGGCAAGCAGGTGAAGTGGGCTGTGAGCTCACCTGGCCTCCCCAGCCCTGCTCTGAACCCAGGGGGCCCTGGCCCTCACCCTCACTCTCTGTGCGGAACACGAACACCCTCTGGCCGGTGATGACCTGGAACTTGTTGTCTTTGCTGCTGCGGGTCATCTCAATGGCCGTCAGAGGGATCACGCCCTTGGGGAAGGGGTCCTGGAGGGACAGACAGCCCATTGGCCCATGGGACAGGAACCCAGCCATGTGCGCTGACCCCCGGGGCCAGCACCAACATTTAATGAGATTCAGCACTCATTCCGCGAGCAGTGGGGTACAGCTGCTAACCGCCTCCTTTTGACCCCTGACATCAGTCACGTGGTGCCTGCCTCCCCATCACAGGGGCATTGGCCTTCCAATCCTGAGCCTCTCTCAGCTCTCCCTCTCCCTTTCCCCAGGCCCCATGAAGCACCTCCCAGACCTACCTTATCACTGCCAAAGTACATCAGACTCCTCCCGTTGAACTGCACAAAGCGCCTCTGAAAGACGTAGTTTCTGGGGATGGGAGAGGTTGAGATCAGTAACTGGTGGAGGCTGCACCCCAGGGGTCCTAGGATCTGGGAGCACTTGAGACCCGACCTCCAGCACCAGCCAGCCTCCCGTGCCCCGCTCCCCTTCCCAGCAGCCCCACCCCTGAGGGGAGAGCTTGTCTAGCCAGCCACTGAGCAGGGGCGTGGGGCGGTCTGCCGTGGAGGAGAAACTGGCATAGGGTGAAATGAGGTCTTCGTTGGTCTCTGTGTCCAGGGTGGGCAGGGAGAGGGTGGAGTCCCCGGGCAGCTCAAGGCTGGCATAACCAGCATCCTCACGTGCCTCCAGATCCGGCCTGCTGAGCCTTGTGGGGGCCAAGACAGAGGGGGACACACTTTAGAGCCAGTTCCCTGGACAGCCCCACCCACAGCACCTAGTGGAATGCCCGGCAGGTACCAGATCTGCTTTTTAAACAGGGGAACAGGGAGGCCAAGAACCCAAAACACAAGCATGGGTCTTCTTCCCAGGGCACACTCGGACTTTTCATTTCAAAAATGTCAGTCCTTTGCCTCTGCCATTAGTATTACATGGTGGAAAAGTTGAGGAATAACTACACACATGACTTTCTGCCACAGCTGCCTATCTCATCAATAAGTCCAATTGGTTCTTTCTCCAAAAAGTTCTTGCCTTTCTCTCCCTGGACCAAGTTCCCAATAGCTCTCACCGAGGTGAAGGGAATCATCTAACCAGTCACTTGCTTCCATTCTCGCCCTTCCACCAGTCATTCTCCCACTAAGGATGCAAATAAGATCATTTCACGCACCTGCAGGAACCTCTACAATGACTTCCCATCAACACTTAGGATAAATCAAAATTCCTTACCAGTGGATGCAAGACTGTGTACAGAGAGACCCAGGGCAACTCTGACGACCTCATCCTGCATCGCCTTCGCCTTGCTCACTACAGTTCAGCTACATTCTCTTCCCTAGTTCAGAGTCTTTGCCATGCTGTTCCCTCTGCCTGGAACACACTTCCCTAGGCTGCTTCTTTCCATCCTTCAGATATTCCTTCCCAGAAAGTCCTCTATTATTCTGTCACTTTCCAGTGGTTCCTTACCTCAGCTGTACAAATCAGTTGGGAAACTTAAACATATCTGCATATGAACCCCAAGAGCATGCATGTGTGCTCAGTCACATCTAGATCCTTGTGACCTCATGGACTAGAGCCACCAGCCTCCTCTGTCCATGGGATTTTCCAGGCAAGAATACTGGCCTGGATTGTCATTTCCTACTCCAGGGGATCTTCCTGACCCAGGGATTGAACCCGAGTCTCCTGCATTGGCAGGTGGATTCTTTACCACTGAGCTACTGGGGAAGCCCTGTGTGAGCCCCATGCCAGACACTTAAATTTGAGTCATTGGAAACAAGGCCCAGGCGTCTGTCATTTTCAAAGTACCCCAGGCTGCAGTGCAGCTTGGGTTAAGAACCTCCACTCTACCCTACCTGTTTCCTACTTCATAGAGAAACTGAAGCAACCAGAGGATAATCCCCGCAGACTCCCAGCGCCACATCTGCCCCATTCCACATACACACCATTTTCCTCCTGGTACTATGATAAATACCCCTGTCTAAAGCTGATCTGTCCTCTGGGCACTTGGTTCCAGTCCTCTCACCTACACAAGGACATCACTCCAGACTTTGTCCCTTTTCTCTCTCCTGTGTCCACTAGTTTTCCCTCTCTATCAGATCATCCCTATTCACCTACGAATATACACAGCATTCCATGCTATTAAAACCCCTTTCTTGACTCCACTTCCACTATCAATAACCACTCAAACTCTCTGCTCTTCTTTGCAGAAAAACTCCTCAAAAATGTTGTCTTCATATTTCCAGTTCTTCTCCTTTGTTCTCTCTTGAGCCCACACAGATCAAGCCTTCACTCCCAGCACTTGTCAAGGTCCCGAGTAACCTCCGTATCACCAATTCCAGAGGTCAATTCTCAGTGCTCATCTTACCCAACCTCTCAGTAGCACTGGATTCATCTGACCTGACCTCTTCCTCCTCCTTATATCTTTTCTTCAGTTAGCTCCTGTGGCATCAGCTTCTCCTGATTTTCCTTCTACTTCACTGTTTCTTTTCAGCTTTTTTTGCTGATTCTTCCTCTTATCCCCAATCTCTCGATCCTGGAGTATGCCAGGACCTTATCTTGGTCCTCTGCTTTACCTACACTCACTTACAGCTACATACACCCATCTAAATGCTGACAACACACAAACCTAGATCTCCTGTTCAGACCTCTCCCCCAAACTCCAGACTTGTATATCCAACGGCCTATTTGCCACTTCTTCTTGGGCATATATTACACACCTCAAGTTCAACACATCAAAACCTGAACTCCGAATCTGCCTTATTCCTGCATTATGCACAGTCTTCCCCATTTCAGACCACAGCAACTCCATGAACTTTCAGTTGCACAGAAGAGCGCTGTCAAACTGTCTTCGAAATTTGGTTGTTTTATAGTTTCAGCACAGCTCACACCAGACGAGCCACATTTCAAGCGTTCAGCAGTCACACGTGGTTACTGGCTACCACACCGGACAGTGCAGGCTCAGACGGAAACCCCTGAAGTCTTTCTTGCCTCCTCTTTTTCTGTCACACTTCAATTTACTAGGACAGTTTGTCTTCAAAATATAACCCAAACCAACCACTCCTCACCCTTTCCACTCTCATAGCAGTAGCCTGAGATTTCTCACCTAGATCGTGGTAAGAACCTCCAAACTAGTCTCTCTGCTTCTGCTTTGGCCCCTACAGATCACTGCCAACACAGCAACCAGAGGGATTCTTAAAACGTAAGTCAAAAAAAAAAAAAGTAAGTCAAAACCCTTCCAATAGCTCGCTTCCCATTTCACTTAAGAGTAAAAGCGAAAGTCCCAATATGGCTCCTTTTGCCTCTCTGACAGTGTCTGCCCCAACTCTTCCCAGCCTGGCCCTCTCTGCCCCAGCCCTGCTGACCTTGTCATCGCTACCGGATCCCCTGGTTACACGGCCTTCTTAAAGTCTCTATTCTGGCCACTCTTCCCACATGCAACATTCTTCTCCTAGAAGAGGGCTAACTCCCTCACTTCTTTCAAGTTTTAGCTCAAATATCATCTTCTTAACACTCTGGCAACTCTTAGTGAAAAACTGCAGTCCTTTCCTCCCTCACCCCTTCCAGCCGTCTTACGCTGTTCAATTTTTTTTCATGGCACTTACCACCTTTCACTGGAGGAGGGCATGGCAACCCACTCCAGTATTCTTGCCTGGAGAATTCCATGGACTGAGGAACCTGGCGGGCTACAGTCCATGGGGTCGCAAAGAGTCGGACACGACTGAGCGACTAGCACTTTCACTTTCACTATTACCTTTCAACATAGGTATAACTCATTTATTACATCTATTGTTACTTGACTAATTTCCCACAAAGGCAGGGATTTCTGATCTATCCCAAGTATTTACAACAATATCTGACATTCAATAGGTGCTCAAAAAGATAGTTAAATGAAAGAATGAAAGGCACTTCTCCATATTTTAAGTCATATATCCATTTCTTTGTCTACCTGTTTTATTTCCTATCTGTCTCCACTGAGTCACAGGCTGCCTAATGGGAGACTGGGTCTGTCTGTCATATTCATCCTGAATCTCAATAACCCAGTTGGCACACAGTGGACGCTCTACACACATTTGATGACCAATGGGAAACACAGCTGCCACCAGCTCAACCTGCTCCTCTTCCTGCCATCATCACTCTATGGACCACTCACCTGTGTTCAGCCCTTTCCTGACAGACACCTCTGCCTTCTCTTCTGTCAGGGGCCCCTGGGACCCCCACAGGCTGGACACCATAGTACAGGCAACCAGGGTCCATGATGTGCACTGCCAGGTGGAGAAACGGGGGAGACAGGGAAGAGGTCAGATGAGAGTCCTGAAGGGCAACCTTTCCCCCAACCCACGATAGCCAACCTACCTGTGCCCGTTGTGGGCCTGAGGGCAGGGGTGGGGGCAGCTGTCTGAGAGCCGTCTGGGGCCCTAGGAGAGAGGTCTAGCGGTCATTCAGGGAGCGAGAAGGAAGGACAAGTCCTCCCGCCCTGCTCCTCCCTGCCCCCAGCGTTGGATCCCCAGGGAGCCGACCCCACTCACATGTCCTGAGCTGTCTGGGCCCCGCCTCTTAAGTCCAAGCCAAAGTAGATGGCATTGGGCATCATCTCCACAGTATTTGAGGCCGACGGCTGCTCGGAGGAGGACCTCGGAGGGACAGTAGGGGACTTCGGACTCAGGCTGGGCTCTGGGCTCTTGGATGCCTCTGGTCTCCAGACAGCTGGACTCAACCCAGGCCTCTGGGTGGTGGCAGAGCCACTGAGTCCACCAAATACTGTCCTGGGCTTAGGCACAGGCTTGGTGGGCTGGGCTGGGGGTGCTGGGCTGGGCGAAGGCTCCATGGCACTTTCGGGCTGGGGATCTGGGGGGCCCTCGGCAGTGCCTGCCTGCAGCAGGCGCAGGATGCGCTTCCGGTGCCCCGTGGCGTTGACGCCCAGCTGCCTCAGCTCCCCGTGGCCCAGGCCACGGGCCGCACCCGCCGTAGCCAGACCCTGCTGCCGGAACGCGTCTGCATACTGCTCCAGGTGCACCGAGGCCAGCCACACAGCGATGTCCAGGTCCTGAGGGGCAGCCATGGGGGCTCAGGCCATTGCTGGGGGAGGGGTAGGGTGAAGGGAGGGCTCAGGCTGAGATTCCCCCTCCCTGTCCCAACGTCTGAGGCTTGGACAGAGGCCACCAGACTCCTGTCTTCCTCCAGAGAAAAACGACCAGAAGCCTGTGATCCGGGGGCAGAGCCAACCCCAAACATTGGAAAGGGCCTCCCCATTGTAGGAGCACCCCTTCATTTGCAGAGGAGGAAACTGAGGCCAGGGAGGGGAGGAGGCTTGCTCCAGGCTCCGGGCAAGTTGGCTTCTTGGTGAGAATGTTGGCCCCTTAGCTCCCACCCACACAGTGTCTGGGTCAAAGCTCTGCATACACTCAAGTCAGCAAGCCTGGGACAAGATGCCAGAACCCTGCAGGGGTGGGGATGACAGGGGCTGGTGGGGAGGAGGGGCCCACGATGAAGCTGCTGTGGCACAGAGCTGTGACAGAGGAGAGGGGAGGAGGAGAGGGGAGATGCACCTCCCACTCCCACTGGTTCCAGAGCTGAGTGCAGGCTCGGGCCATCCTAATCCTGATCGTTCCCAGTTCCTCCTCCCCTTCCACCTATTGTCTCTGCTCAGACTTCCTTCCTGTCCCTCCAGCTCTGGCCGCCCCCACATCCTGCCTGCCTTGGTCAGGCTGTCCAGAGAGCTCTAGGCAGTACCTACATCTGGGCAGAGGCCACTTGGGGAGTGAGGATGGGGCAGAGAACTAACTGGGCCAGAGAGATGAGGGACCGGGGATACACCAGGGTCTCCACTCAGCACCCACCTGCAGCATCTTCTCCCATATGTGTGCGCAAACTGGAACACCCACCCTGCAGGAACTCACACTGTGAAATGACAACCCCGTACCTCTGCTTTCTCCAAGCCTTCCTTCACCCTGTCCATGCCTTTGGACTCAGGTCTCTGAGGTTCTGTCCCATTCCACCACCCTGATGTGGTGGACCCTGATCTAGTTAGTACCTAGACCTCTCTTGGATCCTGTCTCCATGAGTTTTCTGTCTACCCTGTCCCTGTCCCCACCCCATTCATCTCCATCTCTACGTCTAAATCCATCTCCGTCCCCTTCCTTGTTTTGCTGTCATTAAGCCTCTCCTTGCCTCTGTCTCCATTTCAACTAGATCTTCAGTTTTATCTGTCTCTGGCCAACTCTGACTCAGGTTTCTGTCTCTGCCTCTGCCCGTACTTCTCTCTCCCAGTTTCTCTCCTGCGGGGTCCTTCTTACCAGGACTGCCACTCGCCCCAGCATCAGTTCTGGCCTCTCTCCGCCTCTCTGCGGCGGACGGAGCCCCCTCCCCAAGCTAGGGCCCGGGTGCTGCACCTCCCGTCCTGACTCAGAGTCCAGTTTCCCGGTGACTCAGGCCCGACTCGAGGGCACGGGACTGAGAACTAGGAGGTGAGCGGGGCAGGAGTGCGGCGGGGGGGGGGGAGGGGGGGGGGCAAGGGGGGGCGGGCTTGGCAGCGCAGGGCAACTGCGGCGGCGACGAGGGAGGGGGCAAGGAGGGAGGGGGCCGAGGCCGGCACCCGGAGGGAGGGGCTGATCGCGGCGGGGAGGGGGAGAGGGGAGGGCCGCGGGCGCGGAGTGGGGCCAGGGATCCCACAGAGGCCCTCGAGGTGATGGGGAGGAGTCTGGGAGGCAGGAGCCGGGGGGCGCGGGGTCCTCACCTCACTACGCGGCCGCCGTCCGCTCCCCGGTACCCACCCGCCGTGCCGTCCGAGGCTCCGGGTCGCCGCTCCGGCCCCGCCTCCCCTCAGCCCTCCCCCGACGGAGCCCCGCCCCGTCCCGCTCGTCGGTTCCCTCCGCGGGGGCCCCGGCCACTCCTTGTGCAAGCGGCGGTCTTCAAAAGGTCTGGGCTCCTTACCCAACCGCTGTGCTTATCTCGCGGCCTAACCAGCTCAGCCCCTTTAGGGGCCCAGAAAGGAGGGGGGTGAGGGGGGACCGGAACAGGTTGGAAGCCAAGTCAGCCTTAAAGAGCGGGACAAAGAGTCAGAGACTAGACGGAACTGGGGACAAGGGTAGAACCAGAGAGAGAAGGAGAGTGCTGCGAGGGACAGCTCTGCATCCCCGCCGCCGTTCCCTCCCCGTCCGTCTGGTCAAAAGGGGAGGGAAGGCATAGGACCCTAAGTCCTCAGGGCACTTCTCCCACGCCCAGCAGGGTGGCTGGATTCTGGTACCCAGTTAACGGGGAACAGAAGCTGACATTCACAAGTCACGGATATCCACAGCCTTACAAGCTGGCGAACCTTCAGAAGCCCCGCGGTCTGACTTGGGGGAGAGAGGCCGAGGCCCAGTAGAGGAGCCCTCAGCTGCTTCTTCCTCTCCAAGCGCCCGGTGTAGGACTCCTCCCAGGGATGCAGGGCAGCAAGGCAACGTCCTTACTCCCAGACCAGGCTCTGCGGCTGCCCTTTGTGAAGACAAGCGTGGTGCCCTGTCAGCACGGTTACCCAGCAAGCAGCCTTTTCATCCTGGGGTGAAACCCCTTCTTCCCACCTCCCTGTTGCAATTTGGAGGGGGGTGGTGAGAAGAAGGCCTGAGGATAACCTGCTTCTCTCCCTTCTCAGGATCTTGCCTGGAGCCCCAACCTTGGAGCCTGTCCCCCAGGGCCTGAGGCACTTCCCCCTCAGAGCTGGGCTGGCCTTTAGCTGTGTGTGGTGTTGGGGCGGGGGGGGGGGGGGGGGGGACACCCGCTGGCCAGCTTTGCTTTCCTGTTTGTATTAGAGGAAGTTGGCTGTGAGTCAGCAGACACAGGAACTGTCTGTCAGTAGCTAGGGGAAGACCCCTGCCCCCCAGGGAAGGTGAAGGGAATGTGGGGAAGTGTCCCCTCCTCTCCCAGTTGCCCCAGCTTGGAACCGGGCAGCCATTTCCAGCATCCTGGAGCCATTCTAGCTGAGGAGGAGAATGATAATAATACTTAAAATGGCCATAATAATGGCTACCAATTATTGAGCACTGACTAGGCCCCAGGCCCTGTGCAAACACTGCTTTGCAAATTTTGATTCATTCTCACCATAACCCTTAAGATAGGGAATTTTACCACCTCAATTTTACAAATAAGGAGAGTTTTCTGAATGCCTTTGTAATGGATGTAACTGGGGGGCCAGGAGAAGGCTCTTCATAGAACTCCAACTATAAGGAGTGAAAATTGACCAAGGGTTTTGGCTGGTTCTCTCTGAAATCTATCAGCTTCCACTCTAAGGCCAGCGTCCCCCTGGGAGGCTCCCAGCCAGTGACCCAGCAGTGGAGATCCTAAGACAGGTCCAGTCTTGGGAGATAGGTGGCTCTCCTGACAGCAGACATTGACTAGAGAATTCTCTCTAGGATATTTCCTCTCAACCTTCCTTCCTTCCCTCTCTCTTTCATAGATCTCCTAGCTAGCTCCTGGCTCCCTTCCTCTTTCACAGGCATTTGCTTTAATCAAATCCTTGCACATTTCATCCTGCCTTGGCAGCTTCTTCTTGGAGGATTCAGAGTAACTCAACAAGAGAGAAGATTTGGGTAAATTAGTACAGGGCACAGGGAGCTTGAGGGATGGGTGCCGGGGGTCCTGATCAGGACCCAGATACGGGAGTTCTGAGCCTATTTTTGTGTATGTCAGGCTCCCCTTTGACAATCTGGCAAAATGTATGGACCCAGCCTCAGAAGAATGTTTTAAAAATGCATAAGATGAAATATGTAGGATTACAAAGGAAACCAATTATATTGCAATATACTTATAAAACTATTTTAAGTGATATAGTAATATATGTGCTTCTGTATTAATGCTTTAAATAAGATCTAGCAGTAGGTCGATGCCTCACATAATTTTGAAGCAGTGATGAGCATAAATGATATTTCAAAATATCTGCAGTGCTACAATCTGATACAAAAATATATATGATTTCTACTGGTGACAAAGCCATAGTTATGGCTAATAGGACTGGTTTGTAATTCCTGTTATAAATGAAGAACGTGCTACATTTCAGCTAGAGATTAGTGAAAATAATGTAATTTTTTCCCATCCAAGTTGAGTGACTCCTCTGACTTGAGTCAGAGGGTTGGGGCAGAGCTGCAGAGGAGACCCAGCTCCCTCAGACCCCACTTCCCTTCTCTGACTCAACCCTTTGGGGCCAGGGGCCCATCTGGCCCTTGGATGATATCTTTCTTTCCTCTTTCTCCCTGGCTCCTCTCAGTTTTTCTAATCTCTGTCTCTGTGTGCCTCTGTCTGTGTCTCCCTGTGGCCTCACAGTCTTATCACTGAGGGGACAGGACAGACTCAGGGGATTCCTGTAGCCTGGGCACAGTGGAGCAAGGAGAGCTCTTTAATTCCAGGGTCACTGGGAGCTGGAAGAGGGGGTGTCCCTGAGCCTCGGAGTTCTGGGGGGAAGTGTGGGTGTTTCCTTCCCCACCCCCTTTCCCACTCTCAGCCTTCTTAGGGGCAGAAATAGGCCAAGACAGAGATGAGTGAGAATGAAGCAGGAAATGAAGGCATCCCAGGCTCCTGAAGACAAGGGCTGATGCCTCTGTGATCCTGGACTTGGGTCCAAGGGATCTTTTTCCAAACTCCCCTCTGTGGAGCTGCAGTCCAGGAATTGAGTATTCACCTCCAGCCCCCCAAGAGAGCAGTGACCAGCTGACCAGGTATGGGGTGAGGGCACCGGGGCGCTGGAGTGAGCCTGCAGCTGATGTCAGCCCTGACATGACATCATGAATGGACAAAGGGAGATCGGGGGTCCTCAAGGAAGAGGAGCATGGGCTTCTGGGGTTGATATTTTCTCTGAATACTTAAGAATGAGGGGAGTACCAAGTCAGCTCTCCCCTTGTTGGAGTGCACACCCTCCAAGATGATTGGGACCAAGGGAGGGCTGTGGGTCAGAGAAATTAGGGACAGAGAATGGTCACAGAATGTCCTGGAAGAGCTGAAGGCATCCTGGGAGAGAGCAGGGGCATTGGTAGTGTGCAGGATGAGCCAGCTCTTAGGAATGAAACTGAGACAGGGATGGTGGCTCTTGGCCCTTGAAGGGGTTCCTCCCCGGGGCCGGGGGGTTGTCTTGGTCCCTGCTCCTTAGCCAGACCTCCTTCATTCTCGCTGCCCAAGGAGTCCACCTATAGCAAGATTGGCAGATCCAGGCAGTGCCAGGGAACTCACTTTATACTCCAGGGACAGCCGTGGCTGGCAGTCTGGGCTGAGCTGCCTTTGCCTTTTGGGGTGTCATCTGTGCTACTACTTGGGAAGAACCGTCTCTAGACTTTAACCCCAGACTCCCACAAGTTCACCCTGGCAAGAGGTTCTGTGTTACCAACCTTCATCGTCTGATCTGCCTGCTCTGGTCTAATCCAAACATAAGCTGCAGGGCTCACATGACCCAGCGTATGCATGGAGCTATGGTTTTATCAATAAGGTAAGGTACAGTCCAGACACCAAAAAGAATGAACAGGTTCTCCAGTGTTTCATCTCTCAAATGACCTTATAACATACAGCAGCACTTCCGTGTGCTTCACACACCTCAGTTGTCTGGGTCCTCTCCTTGATAACCCATCTCCCCAAAGACCTCATAGCCAGCCCTGTCTGTCTCTCTCCCATGGTCTTTTTTGTGCAGTTTGATTCAACCTCTCTGGCATTTTGAAGGGAGAGAGGAGTAAGACCGAACCATGACAATAGTGAACCTTAACCCTAACACATGGGATAAAGGGGCACTAGTGAGCAGAGGAAGGGGCAGAACCAAGCAGGGGTGGTGGTGTGGAAGGGAATTTTCTAACAGCCCTTCCCATGTCTCTTTGCTCCTCCCCTTCCCCACCCACACCGTAGACTGACTGCTACAACCCCCATCACTTAGGAGACCATTTTGCTCACTGGAAAGGGATGGTATGATGTAGTAATTAAGAGCAAAGCCTGTAAAGTCAAATCCTGACCACACCTCTACCAACTCTGGGACCTGAGCAAGTTACTCACATCTCAGTGCTTCAGCTTCCTTTTCTGCAAAGTGGAGATAGTAATAGTGCCTTCCTCATAGGATTATTGTAAAGATTTATCCATGGAAATATATAGATAATAATGTGCAAAGGACATGAAACACAATTAAGTGTTCATAAACACTTCCCATTCTTTGTCACTATTTTCACTAGTCACTTCCACGGTGACTCTAGAATACAACCACCTTGCTTGTTACCCTATCGCCCTGGTACATCCTATGATCTTGTTTTAATCAATCATCCCATGGCATCCATTGTCAAATTAGGGCATGTTGTATTTGTCCTACTTCTGCCATCCCCCAGGGTCCCTGGTTGTCATCTTGTCAGTTCCACCAATTTGGTTATTCCTCATCCAATTTCCTGTCACCCCGATCACCTCCATTGTCTTCAGTGGCCTCCAGATCTCACTCCCCTTCTGTGTGGTAGACGGCAAAACCTCACCCACATTTGGGCCAGTCGGGCTGGGGGTGGGCTCTGAGGGGCATGTTTTTCTCAGGAGGAAACACTCCCCTTCGATTATTTCATTTATTTCTCACATTTCTCCCCATGCTTAGATACCTATCATGTTTTTATTGAGCATCTCTTATGAACCAACCACTGCTCAAGGGTTTAGAGATTGTTGGGGTCTATGGTTGGCCACCCCGAACTGTGCCTCGATGGCATATTGATTCTTTTGAATTAAAGTTACCTAAGAAACAGCCAATGCAAGAGGGACACCCTGACTTTCCTTTCTGTCTCTCTGGAAGCAGGAAATCCATCTCTCATGTGACAGGTGCGCTCCCTGCATCTGGAGGTGGAAGGACGCCCTTATCACCAAAGATAGAAGGTCAGGCCAAGAAGCCTGTATAAACAAATCTTGCTACTTCTTTAATTTACTGCCCCAAGCCCAAACGCTGTTTAAATTCTTCACTAATTGGGCACCCCAAACCCAAGTTTCTTTGTCCTGTCAATCTCATACATTTATTGTTTCTTTCTCTAAAAAGTACAAAAGCTACCCTCTTTGGCTACTTCTTAGGTCCCATTTCTATGAAACCTCCATGTACATGAATTAAAATTTCTTTTTTCTCCTGTTAATCTCTCTTGTGTCAATTTTATTGTTAGTCCAGCCACAAGAACTCAAGATGGGTAGAAGGGGAAATTTTCCCTCCCCAACTAGGTATAACAATGAGCAGAAACAGACTGCAGAGTGTGGTCTGCTACTAGGGGAGTGAGACACTTATCAAAGAACCCCATATAAATGTGTTAATACACACCAAAATGGGTTTTCTGGAGGGAGTACTATAACAACATGTAACAGAGGAAGCTGACCCAGTCTGGGGTTCTGCAAAGGCCTGTCCAGAAAGCTGTGCTTAAGCTGAGATCAGAAAGAAGGCTAGGAGTTAATTGGGGGTGGGAGGGAGGGTCTGTGAGGCAGAGGAATCACAATGGGATGCAAGCCTGGTGAGAAATAGAGACTTAGCAAAGACCCAGGGAGTTTGAGGCTACCCCAGATTAAGAGACCTCAGGGGTCAGGCTGTGAAGAAGACTCTTGTTCTTGGTTGGGATCCGGTCTCCATTCCCAAAAGAGTTTAGACAGGTGATGCATTTTTAGGAAGATAGCTGCACGGAGACCGGTGAGGATCAGTGCAGCCCTCCCCACCCCCAGTTTCTCTGGCCTGAGGACTGTGCCATCTCCCTCACCCACACACTTTCCTCCACACAGCCCCTCCCCAGTGCCCTCCTCACATTTTTGTGAGGATGAGGTCATCGTGGGGGAGGGGAGGGAGTTCCAGGCCTCTGAGCCTCCTTTATCCTGTAGGGCCAGGGCAGCCCTGGGATGGGGGAGGGGAGGAATAAATACAGAAGAGCTCCCTTTCCTCCCCCCCATCCTCACCCCTGAAACTAGAGCCCCGTTCCTTCCACCCTAGGCTGTTGATGTCAGCTGTATCTACAAGGAGGTAGTGTAAAGCAGTTTCACTGCCAGATATTTGAAGAAGGGCATCTAGTCCTCCGCTTAGCACTGGCTCCCCGTGGAACCTTGGGCAGGTCACCCCTTCACAGCTTTCAGTTTCCCGATGTGTACATTTTGTGGGCAGGGATCTCATGTTCAGCATAGTGACTACAGTTAAGAATACTGCACTGAATCCTGGAAATTTGCTAAGGGAGATCTTAAATGTTCCCACCACACAAAAAAATGGTAACTATGTGAAGTGGTAGATGTGTTAACTAAACGGCATTGTGGTAATCATTCCACAATACATATAAACATATATCAAACTACTGCTCTGTACACTTGAAATTCATACGATTCTGTCAATAAAGATGGAAAACAAGTTTTTCATGGATCCAACCTGCACATCCTTGCACTGGAAGCATGGAGTCTTAATCACTGGACTGCCAGGGAAGTCCCAAAGCTGGAAAGAAATGTTAAGGTTAATGGGCAGCAGTGCTATCCAATAAAACCTTCTACAATGATGGGCATGTTCTGTATCTGTGCTGTCCAACATGGTGGCCACTAGCCACATGTGGCCACTGAGACACTGACATATGGCTGGTGAGTCGGAGGAGCTGAATGATTTTATTTTATTGTAATTAATTTAAAATAGCGACATGTAGCTAGTGGCTACCTTACAGGACAGCACAGGCATACCTTAAACTTTCGAGGAGGTCTCTGGTGGCCTAGGGGTTAAGATTCTGGGCTTTTACTGCCATGGCTCAGGTTCAATCCCTGGTCAGAGAACTATGATCCTGCAAGCCATACAGAGCGGCAAAACTTTTATGAGAATTCTCCTTCTCACGCGCTCTATCAATGGCCCCCTCTAGTCCCATTTATGTGGCCCAGGCGGGCAGGGCCAACTGCCTGGGGCTCAGGTCCCAGATCTACCTGCCCCTCTTTCTGCCTTTAATGTGCAGAAAAATAGGGTCTGGCCTGGAGGTAGAAGAATGACTGGGAAGACCCCAGAAACTAGCAGAACACAGTCTTTCTTTAAAAAAAAAATTGAACTACAGTTGATATACAATATTATATAAGTTATAGGTGTACAATATAGTGATTTGCAAATTTTAAAAGTTATAGTCCATTTATAGTTGTTATAAAACACTGGTAGTACTCCAAGCAGAGCAACTTTAAGCCTGGACTTCTGCCGCAGCCTGGAGTACTTCCCACACATCTAAAGAAAGGGAGGGTGAAGCCAGAGCTGACATTAGGGACATTTGGTCTCTTAGTCTTGGCTTGAACTTCCTCCTGCCCTGCCGCCCTGAAAACCACCAGATTGCCACTGGGACGGTCCCTCCTGGACACATAACTCCATTGTAGTGTGAAGCTGAACTCTAGAGATGGGGTCGTGCCAGAAGCCTGCAGTGTTTATAAACTGGGGGATGTGGAGGAGCCAGAGGAGAGGGAGGGACCTCAGGTAGGAGGGAGGTTGCTCAGCCCTCATCCAGCCCCTCTCCTCGCACCAGCAAAGGGAGTGTTCCCTCTGGACCCTCTGCTTGAGGCTGCCTTCCCCTGCCCCCAGCACTATCTACTCGCTTCTGCGGTTTTTACTGTCCACATCATTCGAGAATCAGACACTCCCCCTCCCAAGAATGTGAAGGGGACTCAGAGGACCTTGCCTGCAGCACTGCGGGGATGGGAATGTCCACCAGATGCAAATATTGCCCTCACTTCTCACCTCAGGGCTCCAACCACTCCTTCCCTAAAGCTCCCTACAGAGACCTGTTTACAGAAGACAACTCTCACTGGGACTCAGCTTTCTTTTTTTTCCATTTAGCAATAATTGAGCCTTGGATAAATCTCACTGGCTATGATACTGCCACTGCACAAAGCTGGGGGGACTCAGCTTCTACCCTCTCTGCTCTCCCTCCTTCATTTCTCAGGTGCCCACCCTCTTTGTTGACAAACCCCAACTGGAAAGACCTTGGTTGGTTCCTGCCTTCCCCACCCCCCACCCCGCCCCCTGTCTTCATTTCTTTGGCTTTGGCAGCAGGACTGGAGTGGTCAGGCAGGCTCTAGCAGTGACCATGGCGTGGGACACATGAGGCGAGACAACTCTCAGACACCCCTCGTCTTAGGTCTTCCAGAAGCAGTTTGTGGCCAGGATTCAGGTGAAACCCAGGGGGCCAAGGGTGAGACAAAAGGGGACAAGGGGGCAGAAAAGATGTGCAGGCGGGGAGGAGCACTGCCCTGAGATCCCGGCTGCGTTTCACGGTGGACACACAACATGTGGGGGGCTTCTGCTTTAGGCTGTGAGGAGACTCACACTTTGGAGTGGCCCACGGTTCCCACCCACAACCTAGCCCTCCCCAAGTGTCAAGGTGCACCCCAAGCTTCTAGGTTCTGTTGTCCAGCCGCAGGTTGGCACTCGGCAACTGCACAGCATGGCCTTTCGTCTAAACCTGAAAGCAGAGGGGCAGCATCAGAGAGAGCAAGGAGGTAATCAAGGCATTTGAGAAGAAAGGTTTGTGTCTCTAGGCAGCCCACCGCTGGAGCTGCTGAGATCCTCTCGAGCCTTCTGGTTTTACCTGACTTACCTACTGCAACACGGTGCCTTCATTTTCTTTCATGAGAACAAAGTTGTCATCACCTTCCTTTTCCTCAAAGTGAGGTACAGTCCACTGTAAACAAGTCCCCTTTAAGATAGTGCTAGATGGGATCTCAAGGAAGACACAGGCAAGAGGGTTAAGAAGCAAGTCGGGGAGCCACAGCCGTATCTGGTCCTGAGTCCAAATTGATGATGTCATTTCTCTCCCCCTCCCCTCAGCTAGCCCTTTGCAGATCTGGGCTACTCGCCTGATAATATCATACAGACTCTTGTCCCAGAAAGGTCTGATTCTTTGATTATTGCCCTTTGGGGACTGTCATTTTTGAAGTTGTCCATTGTCAGTTAGCACTGGTGGGACAGTCCAAGAGATATCCCATGAGTCCCCTGACTGGGTCCAGGCGTACTCGGGCCTACCTTCATTGTATCTATGTGTGTTCTATCTAAAACCATGCTTCCTCCTGGCAGCCAGGATCAATGACCTTGAATAGTACAGTGATGCCCTTTCTGGCTATTGGGCCCCTGGTATAGGGGCTTCGCTGATGGCTCAGCAGGTAAAGAATCTGCCTGCAATGCAGGAGACATAGGAGATGCTGGTTTGATCCCTGGGTCAGGAAGATCCCCTGGAGAAGGAAATGGCAATTCAGTCCACTATTCTTTTTTTTTTTCAGTCCACTATTCTTGCTTGGGAAATCCCATGGACAGAGGGCTGCGGTCCATGGGGTCACAAAGAGTCAGACACGACTGAATAGCTAGGCATGCACGCACACCCCTAGTGTGAGGAGCTTCAGGTGGCTAGGTTTAGTGGAAACATTACTGTGTTCCCTGGTTTAAGTTCTCCCTCTCTGGGAACCAGGACCTCTAACTGGCACAGCCTAAAGTTTGGGGGACAAGAAGGAAAAATTGTGCAAATCTGAGAATGAGATAGTCCACTTCTGCATGGATTCTGAGACCTGTAATTTCCAGGTATGGGGGACACAGTGCTATTCAAAGAAAGTATCCTGTCAAGATCCAAACCCACAGGTGTTGTACCACTGCTGGCATCTTCTGAGCATTCCACAGGTTGCTCTGATGTTCTGCCAGGCCAACTGCTTGTGGGTGCTGTGATACAAGTGTGTAAGAGCGATAAATCTGCTGATCAGCATCCCATGATTACCTCATACCATATATTAAAAAAAAAAAAAAAGGGATGAAAGCCCTAAATGTAATAGCTGAAAGTGTAAAAGTCTTAGCTGGCCCCACTACTGTACCTTCTTTGTGGAGGCTCTGTAGACAAGGAAGACAAGCTTGAATCCTGAGCACTCGCTGGTTCCAGGAAGGATGAATGACGTCCCTTTAGGGTGGAAGGTAGGGGTTCAGGGCAATCCTCCTGCCATCATGGCTTGGCTGGCTCTTCTATGCCACGCGCTTGGGGTGGGTCTTGCAGTAGAGTAGGTGGGTCTTGCAGCAGGTAGGTCGAGCCCCCAGCGTGGTAGAAGCAGCTCAGCCTTGGTGAGGGGAGCCCGTGCTGCCTGGCATACACAACAAGCTCACCTCTGGCCCACCGATGCTCTGCCCAAGGGCTGCAGTGCAGGCACTTCAGGTGGGCAGGAAGAGAGACCCTGCCTGATGACCCATTCTATTTGCCTGGTTCAGAGCCTCCCAGCAAAGGATGCCCTGCAGCATGTTTACCTAAGACCAGCAGTGTGCACACATGATGCCCCCTCCCAGGGTCTGTCCATCTACCCTTCCCCCAGCCTGTTTGCTACCTATCCTGGTCTTGTTCAATCCAGACTCCTGACCAAGTGGCCAAGACATTCATTATTTCCCAGGATTCAGGGAATATACACACCTCCGTCCATCTCTTCTTCTGGACCAAGTGTACCCTTCAAAGCTTTGCACATTGGGTAGGACTTCCCTTCACTGATGGCTTAAAAAAATTATCTACATATATAATATATACCTGTATATATTATCTATAATATATTTACTTAATTTCTTGCCTGCATGCATTGCACTCAGTTCCCTGACCAGGGATCAAAACTGTGCCCCCTGCAGTGGAAGCACAGAGTGCTAACCACTGGACCACCAGGGAAGTCCCCATGGATGCTCTTTGGGGTCACTCTGAGAGGGCCATGAGTGGCCAAAGTCCACTTCCAACTCTGAACAGCGTATCACAGTGATCCTCTGTGAATCAGGCCTGTGTTCCGTCCTTGTCTATCAGTTGGGCACAGGGAATCTGAGAAGCCACAAGAGGTTTATGACCTAATATCCCCCTCCATCCTACCTGTCTGTGCCTTCCTCTCCATTCTTGACTCTTTGGGAAGCACCCCCTCACCTCTCTGGCCTCCAAATTTGCTTCACACCCTTGACAGGCCAGGCCAGATGGGGCCTTCTATGCCTTGGAGGTAGAGCTGTTTCCCCAAGGCTCAGCATCCTCTAGGCAGTAATGCTATGATAATATCACCAGCAATAGCTCCCCCACTGCCAGGCAATGTGCTAACAAGGAAGGCCAGGACAAGAGGGAAAAGAATGAGGGGCCTAGGACACAAATGTTAAGAGGGTGTCTCAGTGTCCTCAAGTTTTGTGTCCTTAAATTTTGTGTCCCAGGGACTTCACTTGCTTTTCCCTAGTCCTAATCCTACTAATAATCTCTTAACATATATTCGCCCCTGTCAGTCCCACAAGTAAAGATTATCATCCCCCCTTGATGGATGAGGTAACTGATTCAGAGGTTAATTTGCAAAAGTCACAATATTAGTACTGGCACAGCCATGTTCTTCTGATTTTAAAGCTTAAGCTCCTCATAAGCTATATTAGTCTATCTTAGCCTGACCTGAGCCCGAGAGGAAGCTCCCTGCTGGCGATCCTCTGGAAAGTTGTAATTCCCAGGCAGGCTGCAAGACCATGATTCACACTGTGCATCTTCCGCAGGGGCAAAATTGATAGCCATTTTCCGCAGGCCGTTAGAGGAAGGGGCAGATGGTGACTGCAGCCATGAAATTAAAATACACTTGCTCCTTGGAAGAAAAGCTATGGCCAACCTAGACAGCATATTAAAAAGCAGAGACATTACTTTGCTGAGAAATGTCCGTCTAGTCAAAGCTATGGTTTTTCCAGTAGTCATGTATGGATGTGAGCGTTGGACAGTAAAGAAAGATAAGCGCTGAAGAAATAATGCTTTTGAACTGTGGTGTGTTGGAGAAGGCTCTTGAGAGGTCCTTCAACTTGCAAGGAGATCCAACCAGTCCATCCTAAAGGAAATCAGTTCTGAATATTCATTGGAAGGACTGATGCTGAAGCTGAAATTCCAACACTTTGGCCACCTGATGCGACGACCTGATTCATTTGAAAAGACCCTGATGCTGGGAAAGATTGAGGGCAGGAGGAGAAGGGGATGGCAGAGGATGAGATGGTTGGATGGCATCACCGACTCGATAGACACGAGTTTAAGCAAGCTGCGGGAGTTGGTGATGGACAGGGAAGCCTGGCGTGCTGCAGTGCAGGGGTCTCAGAGTCGGACACTACTGAGCGACTGAATTGAACTGAGGATGGAAGGGGCGCCTTCTTAAATATTTCCACTAGATGGCGCCCCAATACCGAACCACTGAGCTCCAGCAGCTGAGTGGGCAGCCGCCCCAGCGGGGAGACAACAGGCCTAGGCCCTCCCCTGTCCTCCTGCCAGTCTTCCCAGGACCTAGGGCTGCGGGTTCCCAACCCAGGCCTCAGCCTAGGCCTTCCTCTTGAGCGCTACTCACTAATTTAGGTCCCGCACCCTCCTCTGTTCTCTCTGATTTCTGAACCCGCCATCCCTTCTGCACTGCCCTCAGGGGAAGGACTCAGGGCACAGGGGAGAGAACCTTCCTGCTTTCCCCTAGAAACTGTCTCTTTGCTGTGTCTAGCACCTCCCATTGCTTCCACAATACTGCCTTTTCCCTCTTTCCCTTCCCCGAATTACCCAGGCCCTACTCGTCACTCCCACCCTCTTAGCTTCTGCCAGTCTTCCAAGGCAGGGACCATTAGGGCCGATTCCACAGATTTGGTGATGCAAATACATGCAAATATATGCAAATCGCCATGTAAAGGAGGCTTGCCACTGTGGTTCTAAGTGGCTGTCACAGCTTCTCTGACACCTGTTCTGAGAGACAGCTGCCCTGCCCCCTCCTGCTCAGGCATCTCTGTGCTATTTGCCCCCTTCTTCTTCAAGACTGTGGCTTCCAGTCCCTGTTCCTTTAGACACCCTGGATACAAAGGACCCTTTGGGGTCTTTTCTCCAAACCCCCTAGAGGGGACAAGGACGAAAGCATGTGTTGCTGGGCACAGGTTTTGGCATCTGAAAATTACATCATTTCCTGGCTGTGTGACCTTGGAAAAGAAGTGTAACTTCTCTGAGCCTTGGTTTCGTCAGTAGAGTGGGAATAATGATGGTACTCGCGTCAAAAGGCTGTTGTATGGATTCCACATCATGCAAAATTTAAAATGCTTAGGACAGTGCCTTTGAACATATGAAGTGCGTCTGCTGTTAACATTATGAGTATCGCTGACCCTGCTGGTCATCGTCTCTTGCTTGGAAACAGGGCTTGGAAACAGGGCTGCAGATGGACACAGGTGCACAAGTGGACTCATCCCTGTGTGTGCATGTGCACACACACACATGCACAGCTGACAGCCTCATGCACTGGCGGGACACATGCTCGGGTACACACACATTCAGAAGCACACATAGGAGGAGGCTGTGGGAGGTGGAGTCTGAGTCATCGAGACCAGAGCTGTGGGTGGTGCTTTTGTCCTGATTTCCGGGGCTCCATGCTCCATTTCGAACAAGGAAACGTATGGGGGAAGGCACAGCCACCCCTGAAACTGAAGGACCCACTGTGTGGGCCCCTCTCTTGCATCAGCCCCCTCCCCAGACCTGCTGTCATCCTGGTTCCTACCCGGTACTTCATCATCTGGGCTTTTCCTCCCCCTGACCCCACTCTCAGCGTCACTAAGTCCCCACAGGTGGGGCAGAGCCGGCCCACTGGGGCTGTGACGTCATAACACAGGCCCTGGGTGACATCATTGAACAGTGGGTGCCTACTCCCTGGAGCTTGCTTCTGTGCATAGTGGGGAAGGAGATCTAGGGAAGGCGGCATATGGTGGGAGTTAAGAGCCCTTAATTGGGAAGGGAGTAGACCCAAGTTCAAGTGAGTTCTGGTTCTGTGTGACTTTTTATAGTTTCCTGAACCTCTCGGGTCTCAATTTCTTTATCAGTAGAATGAGCTCAGTTATACCTAACTCAGAGTGTTTGGGGGAATTTTCAGTAGGATAATGCACATAAATATGTCCTTCATTCAGGGCTGCCTGGACTGAATGTTCATATGTAGCCCTCATTCTGGATGATGCTTATTGAAAGTGAGAGGAGATCCTCTGGGCAACTCCATCCCCAGCAGTTTCATCTCATTCCCTGGGGCTGCCTCTCTTCCCACACCACTCAGTCCAGGATTGGAGAAGGTGGTACATGGTACACGGGGTCTCAGAGGGCTGCCTCCTAGTTCCACTGGGTATCAACAAGCTCCTAGAGGACTGGGTATCAACAAGCAGCTACATGTGATTCAGGAGACATGTTTGACCAACTTTTCTTCTCTGATGGGAGATGATTGGTCAGGATGGGACAGTTTTGAAAGTCCTTTCCTTGAAAGATCTGCCATTTACTGTGTACCTACTGCACGCTAGGCGCCTGCCTGTTGCTGCTCCATGGGGGCTCTCTTCACCTTTATAATAGCCCAGTGTTATACCAGGGTCCCCCGTGTCAAAGACAGGAAGATAATGGGTGATTTGCCCAAGGATACAAGTAGGTAAACAGAGAAACTGGGATTCACACTGTCCCCCATTCCAGGCTTTCTACCTTACTATATACATCATTGGTTTTGATTGACTTGTGTCGACTCCAAGGACATGACATTAGGCAGGGGAGGGGTCTCTATTTCTCAGATCAGTCTCTCTCTCTTTTTTTGCCACAATGCGAGGCTTGTGGGATCTTAATCCCCCAACTAGGATGGAACCCAGGCCCACAGCAGTGAGAACAGAGTCCTAACCGCTTGACCGCCAGAGAATTCCCTCAGGTCAGTCCCCTGAGAGCCTTGTGGGCGATGGCAGAGCTGGTGTGAGTGAGTTAATCTATCGGAAGTGCCCCCAGGAGTCGTGCAGTTGGCTCCCAGCCAGTGGTTACATGATATCAGAGAAGGGACACAGGTGCATGGGACACAGGTGCTTGGAGACAGGCAGAGGGTGTGAGCAGCCTAGACACCGGTGGAAGCCTCAGTCCTGTGCCGGCGGGTGGGTGGGGAGGGGAAGCAGCAGATGGACAGGGTCGGGGTGGGGGCAGGGATGCTGAGTCTGCTCTGAAGCCCAAGGTGACTCGGGAATCTGCCAGGAAGAGGAAAATGTGAAGGAGAGGAAAAGACAGGAGCGGAGGTGAGCTGTAGTGCAGGAGACACCAAGGCAGCCCCGGGGAAGGACGGTGGGCATGGGGAGATTGACAGAGAACGGTTAGGTGTGCAGGCTCTGGGGTCCACAACACAGGCTCTTAGCCAGTCCAATGGCAAGGACTGTCCTTTGGTTTTCTCAGCTGCAAACCAAGGCACAAATAGCACCTACCCTGGGAACCTCTAGTCCTCTACCGCTAGAACCTGAACTTCATCTTGGCCCAGCTGCCAGGCAGCCATCCACAACCACATTAATCACCGTTGGGCCCAGGAATGGCAGCTTCCAAGGGCTCCTGGGGCTGGCTTTCCACCCCAGTCTAACCACACACTCCATTTTTTCCCCAAGTTAATGATCACCTTTTCCTCTGGCCTCAGGTTTTAGGCTCCAAGTATACTCATTGGAAAGATGAAACGAAGAGTACATGTCAAGTGTCTGGTACTTTGTTCAATAATTACACCGTAGTTGATTTAATGTCTGCAAATATTTTTGGCACATCCAACCCGTGCTTAGTAAGATTCAGTCCCTACCCTCATGATCTCACAGATCAGTGGGTGAAGAGTTCAAGGCGGTGATGAGTATAACCACGGTAATATCAGAGGTGTTCCTAAACCAAGACCCAGAGAAAAAGGTGACCAGTGCTTGGAGGAAAAAAAATGTGTGTGATTAGGCTGGGTGGGGGAGCCAGCCCCTAGCGCCTTCTGAAGCAGGCCCTTCCTGGTCCCAACAGTGATTAAGGTCCCTGTGGCTGGTTACTCAGCAGCCAGGCCGGAAGAGAAAGCCCGTAATTAACAAGCTGGCACTCACACAACCACATGTCAGCACGCCCAAGCACTGGGATAGCTGTCTGTCAGTCGTAGTGGAATTTTTTAGACAGCTGGGCTCAAGCCGGGAAATGAATATAAGTTACATTTCTATGCATCGTTGTTCGTGGTGGTAAAAAAAAATTAATCAGTGACATAGCTGTGACACATACTCATTTAAGAGTCTACAGAGAAATGTTCATTTGTCAGAGGCAGCAAAGAAGAGATTATGTGTCAGCTGGGGAGGGGTGAAATATTTATACAATGGCTGGTAAACACCGGTGTGTAAGGGGGTCAATTGATTGTGTCAGTGGCCACATGACAAATGCATCATTGAGCAGCCATAGGCACTACCCCTGTGCCCGGGGGCTTCATTCTGATGACAAATACACAACCTGTTACTGTTAATGTCCCCCACCGACCACCCACTCGGCCCTCCTTGCTGGTTGGGTGAACACAGACTGCTAGGAAGCGGAACTCCCATGGAAGCTGCCTATCCCCAACTTCATTAAGTTGAACTCCAAGTTGGTAAATTACTCCCCAAATGCCAAAACAGCTGCAAAAAACCATTTTTTTTACGTGTGTGCTGTTTGTTTTTTTTTTTTTTAATTTCATGTTTCTGAATTTCAGAAGGCCTAGAAAATGATTGGCCTTGCTCCCTGCCTCCACCAAGGCGGTAGACCAGTACTCCCAATGCAGACCTAGCCCTGCCCCAGGCTCCATATTTTGTGTGCTGATTTGTCCAGCCAGTCTTGTGGCTGATTTATCCTCCTTCCCAGTTCTCAAAGCTGAGGCCAAGGCCCGATTTGTTCCCCAGCTGAAGTCAGAGGTTCCCATCCCCTTGCAGGCACAGCTGTCTTTCTGAGCATGGACCCTTCTTGCAAACTGCCATTGCCTAAGGGGACAGTAGTCTGGTTGAAACACCTGTTAATCCCCAGACAGAGGGCCCCAGCCTCTTGCCCCTCTCCATGGGCAGTCTACCTGAGACTGGCCATCGAGTTTCCCCGAAGGAGAAGCACATCATATCGGCAATGACCACGGCCAGTTTCTGAGCCCTGACTGTGTGTCAGGGCCCATGTCAAGCACTGTACAGGAGTTATTTCTTTGAATCTTAACACAACCCTTGAGATAGTTCTGATTATTGGTTCAGATATATAGGCAAGGAAACCAAAATTCAGAGAAGTAGCTTGTCTAAGGCCCAGAGCTGCAGAAATGGAGGCGGGATTCCAACTAGGCAGGACTCTGGAGCACAGGTTTATCGGTCCTTGATCGCCTGTCTGACCATGTAGGAGCTATGGATCTCACTGTTAATACCTGAAAAATCTTAATCCCTTCGCTGAAACAATTCAGATTCTATGAAATTAATCTATAACTCTAGAAGACGATAAACTTCTGGAGGCAGGCAGCCAGGTCCCAGACTGTTTACAGCATTCAGTCCAGAAGAAAAACACCCGGTCCCTTTTTTTTTTTTTTAATTTATTTATCTTAGGCTATGCTGGGTCTTCGTTACTGCAAGGGGTTTTCTCTAGTTTCAGCAATGGGGACTACTCTCTAGTTGCAGTGGGTGGGCTTCTCATTGCTGTGACTTCTCCTGTTGCAGAGGTCGGCTCTAGGGCTCACAGACTTCAGCAGTTGCGGTTCCTGGACTCTAGAGCATAGGTTCTATAGTTGTGGTGCACCAGCTGAGTTGTTCCACAGCGTGTGGGATCAGCCTGGATCAGGGATTAAACCCCTGTCTCTTGCATCAACAGGTAGATTCTTTATCACTGAGCCACCAGGGAAGCCCCAAAACGTGGCTGATTCTAACTCTCATCCTAACTGGGGCAGGCAGAGTCACTTCTAATCCTCGAAGTGCCCCCCACCATCTCAACTCAGAAACATGCAGCTTGTCATCCCCCCAGGGACTAAGAAAGGCCCCCCTCCCCTCCCCTGCACCCGCTCCCAGCCTCAAGCCTGTTACCAGTTGCTGTGATGCCCTTACTATTCCTGTAACGACATCCAACATCATCATTTGATTTGGGATGGGATGACACCCTGAGAAAACAGTTGCAGATGAAATTTCACACATATCTGTGAATGTGGAGATTACAGATAAGCACATTTGCAACTTGTTTTTACTTTTTAAAATGAGATTCCTCCCTTACAAAGTGGTACTCCTCCTTGGATTTCTCACTGCAAAACAGCTAATAATGATAATACTCATGATAGCGATAATAACATAGGTTGCATTTATTGAGTATTTATTATATACTGAGTGTTTCATGTATTATTGGTATAATCCTCATAGCAATTCCATTTTATAGAGGAGAAAACTGAGAACCAGAGAAATGGTGTAATTTGCCCCAGGACACAAGGTAGTAGGAGCTGGGAGTAGGACCCTACAGAGGACCGCCTGCAGAGCCCCAGGACTCACCCATTAAAGCCTGAGTTCACTCCTACTAAAGCACAGTAATGACTCCACCCCGCCCAGAGCGCCGCCCCCCCACCCCCTACTCCCCGACACACACACACTTTAGTCACAGTGAAGGTCTCTAGCTCCCTGCTGTTCTTGCTCTGTTTTGCCTCTGGGCCTATGCACATGATGTACCTATTTTCTAGAATGTCCTTCCTTCTGCTTGCTCTCAAATGAGTACCTGATTGGGGACCACTTGCGGGGGAAGCTTTGGCTGTCACATCTCACCCCACCCACAAACCACCCTCCTACCCCTGGCCTCCGAAGTATCCCCAGGCTCAGCCAAGAGTCTGCTGGAAGGACACTCCCACATCCCCAAAGCCTGTAAGCCCAACTCCAAAGGTCCTAGATCAGAAGGGACCTGGGAACACATGTCCCCAGGTCCAGCCCCACCCTCCACACAGCCTCCATAGCATCCCCCCACCTCCTTTTTTTGAGGTGGACCATTTTTAAAGCCTTTATTGAATTTGTTACAATACTGCTTCTGTTTTATGTTTTGGTTTTTTGAACACAAGATATGTGGGATCTTACTTCCCTGACCAGAGATTCAACCAGTACCTCCTGCACTGAAAAGTGAAGTCTTAACCACTGGACCACCAGGGAGGGCCCATAGCACACTTAACAGACCTGACAGGGTCACTATCCTGCCACAGGCCCCTCTACAGCACTGCATTAACCTTAACTCTCTTCTCTTCTCTAGTCAAGCTGCCACACTAACAGTGTCTCTGAACAGGTGCTGCTCTCTCTTGCCTCTGGCTCTTTCTGCTTGCAACATTCTTCCTTCTCTGCTGCCTGCTCCCAACTTATCTTTCAAAATTCATCTTGGGTGCCCCTTCCTCCAGGAAGCCTTCCCAGGTTTCCCCAGCCAGGGCTAGATCCTCCAGAGCAGGAGATTGACCCACTGTTCACTGTGGAATTCATAATGCCATGCACACAGGAAGGCCTCAGTGAATGTCTATCAAATGAATGTATGAGTGAATGCATGAGTTGGGAATGCAGAGAGCCATTGAAAAAGGAGATCTCTAGTTGTCCTGGACTACAAGGAAAAGGTTCTGAAGTTTTGGGGTCTGAGAAGGAGCCTTGGTTAAGTCAAGGAGAGCCTAAGGATAGGGATTAAGGTCAGACTGGTCAAAGAGACCAGTGTTATGTCCTGAAGAACCTGTGTGACACAAGACTGTTACTTAACTTCTCTGAGCTTTGGCCTCCTCACCTGTAACATGGGCAGAAAAGCTGAGAGGGTTAGTGTTGTAGAGGCTATTCCAGGCTCCTGGGCAAAGGGATAATTAAGAGCCACAGATTATTAGGAATCTGCATTCTAGGCTCTGACCTCCACATGCTGTGTGACCTCGGACAAGACTCTTTCCTCTCTGAGTTTTGGTTTTCTCCTCTGCAAAATAAGGACATTCATTTTCTTCCTAGTAATTACCCAATAGGATTATTGTTTGAGATCATATGAGATAATATATGTGAAAAGGCTTTGAAATGCATGCAGGGCTGTATAAATGCAGGGATTCTGCTTATCTACAGGCAGTTTGTAGGGGCTTAATTATTAGTCAGCATTCCCAGGCACCAAAGCTTTGGCGCAGCCCTGCAGAGGTTCCCTTGGTAGCCCCTTCATGGGAAGGGTCCCCTGGAGAAACTGAGGCTGGGTGGTCAGCGTGTGTCCATGGTCCTTGCAGTGGAGGGTGGGATGGGGAGGTGGCACTGAGAGGGGACAATGGTCCCACCTGGCTTTGGGCCTCTATCCCCCTGTTTGGAAGTCGGAGTCTGCACAAAGGGAACGGGAAGTCTTTGGCTCCAGGTGGGAAGTGCTTCAGATGCTGCCAGGGGCTGCTCTGCTGGCTTTGCTCCTGGCGGCTCCTCAGGCTGGAGGAGCTGGAGACAGGCAGCAGCTGGCAAGGCAGTGACTCGGCATTTGCTAGACTGGGCTGGCTGCTGAAGGGAGAGAGGCGCTCAGCCTCATTGTGTCTGCAGACTCAGAGCTGGGGTCTTTGGAGTGGGGAAGGGAAGTGGGCCCAGTGTGCCCAGGGCCAAGCCTACCCTCAGGAGCTCAGAGCAGACCCTACTCTTCCTCAGAGAAAGCAAACCAGAGCTGAGAGGGCCCAGGCAGAAGGGTGGACCCAGGAGCCAGGGCGTGGCCTGGAAATGAATGGTTACGTAGAAGAAGGAAAGGGAAGGAAGAGGGGCTGGAGACCAAAGACCTGGTTCTGATATACCAGAAGTCATTCCTTTGAAGCTAGGGAAGGAGGGTGAGTCAGGGTGAAGACAGGGAGGATAGAAAGGGACTAAAACTGAAGACAGGGAGTCCTGGTACCATCTCTCCATTATTAACTCACTCAAAATATTTCTTGAGCACCTACGACATGCTGAGTAATGAAGACAGAGCAGTAAACAAGAAAAGGCTGTTCTTGCCCTTGTAGAGTTTAGTCCATTTCCCAGGGGAGGTACAGGTGGCTTTCGGAGGGGAAACAAGAGTCTCTATCCAGCCTCTGCAGCAGAAAGTCTTTTCTTGAGAAGTGAAGTTTGAGTTGAGGCCAGAAGGAGCCAGTTGGGATGTGGATGGATTCAACTCAGTTCAACAAATAGTTTCTGATCATCCACTTGATAAACCAATAGCCCAAGTCCCTGTTATCAGGGGGTTAGAGTCTGAATGGAAAAGTGTTCCAGGAAGGAGGAACTGCACATGTGAGGGCAGAGACAAGAGGTACCAAGTATAGCATAGGAGCCCCAGGGAGCTCGGCATGCAGAGGGCAGGAGAGGTGAGTGGCAAGGTGGGACCAGAAGACACAACCAGGCCATCCAGGGCATTGGGAACTTATCCCAGGACCATGAATGAAATGAAAACAATGAAAATACTCAGATTTGTGCGCTTGAAGGCCACTCTCAAGCACCTACTGGCGCCAGGGCAGACACAAAATCACGTGTGGGAGCTGCTGTTCCACAATGCCTGCTATCGGGCTGAGAATAAAGGCAGGGGTGGGGGAGGTGTATCTGTCGAAACAGCTGTCAGCGTGTGTGTGTGTGTGTCTGTCACTGACCCAGTGCGGGAGCGACTAAATATGTGTGTCTGCCTCACGCCTCCTCACACCTTTATTAGCAATGGTGAGCTGGCCATGGATCAACAATAGTCCTCATGTGGGCCGGGCGCCTCTGTCCATTTGTGTTTCACCAGAGATCTGTCCATGAAGCAGAGCCAGCACTCCTACTTCCATTTTACATATAACGATATTAATAACCATAGCTGACACGACTGTGTGTTTACTGTGTGAAAACCATGTGCATACACTGCCTCATTAAATATCCTCAGAATATTCTCCTCACCTCCTTTTTACAGAAAAATAATTACCCAAGGGCACACGGCTTAGAAATAGCAGAGGTGGGATCAGAGCCCTGTTCTCCTGATCTTCTGACCCTGTCCTGGGCCATCTTAGCCTCTTCCGCCTCCTTGCATCCAAAGATGCAAGAGCTACAAAGCTATCAAGTGAACAGTAACCTGGCCCTATGGAAACAGCCCCATCTCCTGAGCTCAAATGGTGCACTTTGCCCCTTCATCCCCACACCTTCACACCCTGGCTGCACTCCGTTTTGCAGGCAGGGCCCCTGAAATCCGGAGCACCTGCCATCTGAATGCTGCAGGCCCCTGCCACAGCAAGCACGGTGCACCCCTACATCTTTCCAGAGTGGAGGCTCCTCCCACCTCTGTCTCAGAGCCTCACTTGGTCAGAACAGCCAGGGGAGGCAGGATCGATGTGCAGAGAACTCAGTAATAATCCCCACGCAGGCAGCCAGGCTTCTGTATAAAGACAGATTAAAAACTCATCGGGTTGAGATGAGAAAATAATTCAGCCTGTTGGCCACAGTGGGAAAGCCTGGGGCTGCAGGTGCTGGTGGTGGCACATGGGAGGGGGTGCCAGGGACGGGAGCGGCTCCCAAGAATGGTCTTGGGAATCTACACCCCCCCACACCTTAGTTTCTACCCCAGAGCCACCATCCTTTGCTGCCTGCCTTGAAGCCAAGGCTGACAAATTTTACTCCCCAGGGAGCAGTAAGGGGGAGGCAGGCGGGGGGAAGCTGAGAGCACTTGCTGCCTGGTTCCACACCCTGGTTTATTTCCTCCACAGCACTCATATTATTTTGCTTATTTATTTGTTTACTTGTGTACTGTCTATCTCCTCACCTAGACCATAAGCCCCAGGAGGCCAGGGACCCGTTGGTCTCCCGTACTGAAGTATCTCCCCAGTTGTTGTTGTTGTTTAGTTGTGTCCACTCTGCCACCCCATGGACTGTAGCCCACCAGGCTCCTCTGTCCACAGGATTTCACAGGCAAGAATACTGGAGTGGGATGTACGGGCTTCTTAGTGGGGGTTATGGAATGAATGAATGCACAGACTTGAATCCTGTTTCTTGCCACCGAGATTTAGAGGTGTAACCTCGCTGGGCCTCCATTCCCTTAACTGAAAAATGGGCACGGTGGTATCCTCCAAAGAGTTCAGCCCAGCGACGGGGCTCCTAGGAAGCTCTTCCTGAAGGATTTTGTTAAACTGATTAGGGAAGAAAATAGAAGCCTTGCCTGACACGAGAGGCGCCATCAGGGGGCGCCCTTGTGCAAGGCGCTGGGCGAGGGGCGCCATCCGCAGGCTCGGGAGTGAGCGCATCCGAGGCCGCCCCCACACCCCCGCCCGCGTCTTTGGAGAGTTACCTCCTCCCCTCTCCGTCCAGTTCACACGCCCACCCCCCTCTCCAGTGCGCGTCCCGGCTCCCGGCGCCCTGTGCCCCCTCCCCCACACCCGGCCCAGACTCCTTCCGCCCACGCGGCTCCATATGCTGGGAAGAGCCTCCTACTCCCCATCTGTCGATTCACTTCCTAGCCCGGTTCCCCCGCTCTGCCGCCGTCCCCTCCTCCGGGAAGCCGGTCGTGCTTGAGGGAACGAGAGCCAAGGTCTTCTGACAACTGCCTTCTACTGCCCACTCCCCCAACGACCCAGAAATGGCTTTGGGGAAATGCTGATGCCCTGTGCAGACGACCCCTAGAGCCAAGCTCTGAGCCTGGGGTCACGGTGTGCGAAGAGATGCAAGGGAGAGCTCTGTGAGCGCCTGAGACCGGATGGGCAACTTGTCGAGGCGGGTAGTGAAAGCGCCAGGAAGGAACCCCTTGGGTCAGGCCCGCTGGCGGGGAACAGACTGCTCCGCAGGTCCCCGTCACACTCAGGTGCCAAATCCTGGGGTCACAGCTTTGGAGCAGAAAGCTAACGGACAGGGACGGGTGCACAGCCAGGGAGGGAGCCACGGTCTCCGGGGGCGTACCCACTGCCTCTGGAGCTTCGTGCGGGGGCGCACAGCCTGCTTTTCTTGCCTGAAGGAAGGGACTGGTTTCATTTCGCAGATTGATTATTGCTGTATAGTGTGAGTGTGTGTGTGTGTGTGTGTGTGTGTGGTGTTTGGGCGTTGTTAGTTTTTTTTTTAATGTACCTTGCTTGTCTAATGAATGTTTGATTGCACCTACATCCGGAGGCTGTTTTAATGAAAGGTGAAGGCTCTGAGAGGGAAATAAATAAATAAAGGATCGTTCCCCATCCCTCGGGCACCCCCCTCCTTCCTAGCAACAACCCTCCATCCACAGCTGTCTTCTAAAGCCCATGCCCTCGCGGAAGAATTCTGTTCCTGTTTGAATGTTTCCATGTAAATGATGCTGCTTTCCAGAGGAAATCACATCCTTCAATCGGTCACTCTCAGGACTTTCATTGAGGGTGCAAAGGGGGAGATGAATGAGCAGAGGGAAGCTCTGAGGGAGCGAAGGGAGGCCCTCCTCCGTGGCCTGAAAGCTGGGATCTGCTCACTGCTTAAGCCCCTTGCCCACGGTGTGCCAGTTTGGGGGCTGAGGGCAGTGGGCTCACAGAAAGCAGGCACCAGTTACTGCCGGTGTCATCAGTTCAATTCATCAGCTATTAGTTTAGCATCCAAGTCCTTTTGACCCTGGGGAGTTTACTTAACCTCTGAGAGCCACAGTTACCTCACTTGGAAAATGGAGATAATAAACATGTTTATCTCAAAGACGTGTTGGGAGGATTAAGTGAGATCGGGCATGTAATGTGCTTAGTATTGTGCCTCGTGCGCAGTAAGCACTCAGTAACGTCAGCTCTTATTATCTCCTGTAGGCAGGGGCTTCAGTTCAGTTCAGTCGCTCAGTTGTGTCCGACTCTCTGCGACCCCGTGGACTGTAGCACGCCAGACTTCCCTGTCCATCCCTAACTCCTGGAACTACTCAAACTCATGTCCATTGAGTTGGTGATGCCATCCAACCATCTCATCCTCTGTCTGTCCCCTTCTCCTCCTGCCTTCAATCTTTCCCAGCATCAGGGTCTTTTCCAGTGAGTAAGCTCTTTGTATCAGGTGGCCAAAGTATTGGAGTTTGAGCTTCAGCATCAGTCCTTCCAATGAACACTCAGGACTGATCTCCTTTAGGATGGACTGGTTGGATCTCCTTGCAGTCCAAGGGACTCTCAAGAGTCTTCTCCAACACCACAGTTCAAAAGCATCAATTCTTTGGTGCTCAGCTCTCTTTATAGTCCCACTCTCACATCCATACATGACTACTGGAAAAACCATAGCCTTGACTAGATGGACCTTTGTTGGCAAAGTAATGTCTCTGCTTTTTAATATGCTGTCTAGGCTGGTCATAACTTTCCTTCCAAGGAGCAATCATCTTTTAATTTCATGTCTGCAGTCATCATCTGCAGTGATTTTGGAACCCCCCAAAATAAAGTCTGTCACTGTTTCCACTGTATCCCCATGTATTTACCATGAAGTGATGGGACTGGATGCCATGATCTTAGTTTTCTGAACGTTGAACTTTAAGCCAACTTTTTCACGCTCCTCTTTCACTTTCATCAAGAGGCTCTTTAGTTCTTCACTTTCTGACATAAGGGTGGTGTCATCTGCATATCTGAGGTTATTGATATTTCTCCCAGCAATCTTGATTCCAGCTTGTGCTTCATCTAGCCCAGTGTTTCTCACGATGTACTCTGCACATAAGTTAAATAAGCAGGGTGACAATATACAGCCTTGACGTACTCCTTTTCCTATTTGGAACCAGTCATTTGTTCCATGTCCAGTTCTAACTGTTGCTTCCTGACCTGCATACAAGTTTCTCAAGAGGCAGGTCAGGTGGTTTGGTATTCCCATCTCTTTCAGAATTTTCCACAGTTTATTGTGGTCCACACAGTCGGAGGTAAATATTCAATAACTGTTAAACAGTAGTATTTACTTTTGCCCAAGATTAGACTACTAGCATGGGGAGTGATGGGGGTGGGTGTTCAGATCATGAAGGACCTTATAATCTGTGTTAAGGGGTTGGGACAAACCGAAGAGCCATGGGGAAGTAGTGCAGTGACAAGATCAAATCTGTAGTCGTCCATGGCTTCATTCCTGCCTCCTCTCTTTCATTCTCCACATCTGACTCATTATATTGTTGGCTCTACCTTCATAAGTTGTCCACCATCTGACTACTTCTTACCACTTCTACAGCCACCTCCCCAGTCCAAGCCATCATCATCTCTTCCCACATGGCCGCAGTTTCTTCCTAATGGGTCCCCCTGCTTCTATTCTTGTCTCCCTGCAGTCTATTATCCATCCAACAGCTAGAGGGATCCTGTACAACAAATCATGTCACTCCTCTGCTCAAACCCTCCAGTAGCTCCACATCTTACTCAAAACCAAAATCTTTAAGATGGCCTACTGACCCTGCCTATAAACCCAGGTGATGTGGTTGCCGCCACATCTCTCCCTCTTCTCTTACTCCTTTAGCCTTGCTGCTGGCTGTGTACTTCCTCAAACATGAACTTGCCGAGAGTAATCTCACCTGAGGATTTTGCAATTGTTGTTCCACTGCCTGGAACAGCCTCGGGTGTCAACTAGGGTCAGTGTCACTTCTTCTAGAAGTCTGCTTCCCTTCCTGTCTTGTATAATCCCAAGCCTCTCTACTGCCCAAGCACTTCCTTGTTTCCCTCTGCTTTTTTTCTTTCTATGAAGGTTCAACACTCTCTAGATGCTCTGTATTTATTTGCTCATTTCTTACTGATCCCCCACCTCCCCATTGGAATACAAACTCCGTGAAAGCAAGGGCTTTTTGTTTAGTTCATTGCTGAACCTCCAGCATCTAGTAGAGTGACCTGGCCAGAGTAAGCTCTTGAAACTATTGCGTGAATGAACACATACATTCATAAATGAGTGGGTAGTAAGGAAGGGCCATTCTGATGCAGTGCACAGAAGAATGGGGGGGAGGGTGGGATAATAGCGGAGGTAAAGAGAGGGATCTTTGCAATCCCCTGGGTGTGGGGTGGTGGGGGGCGGAGAGCCAACTCCCATGGGCCAAGGCGGCAGAACTGAGGAATGGTCAAAGACTTAGGTGGCCTGGGCAGGGCCTGGGGACTGTCTGTCTGTGAAAGAAAGGATGAGGTACAGCATAGTGATGTCACCCCTGTTTCTGGCTTGGGCATCTCTGTGAAGAGTGGTTCCAGTGACTGGGCTGGTGGGAGGGGAACGGGTTGGGTGAGGGGTTTTGATGTGAGCCTATCTGAGCATTGGTTGCCTTATTTGTAGAGTGGGGTGGATTCTACATCCCCACTTTCTCCTTTCTGGGGTGGCTGTGGAGACAGAGATAAAAACAATAGAAGCCTTTTGTGTGAGTGCCCAGTAGGGTCCCAGATGTGCAAGAGCGTTATTATTATTAAAGTCGATTTTGGAGATCTGACAGGCAAGTGAGATGAGAACCTGGGGGAGAACCTGGGGCAGAACCTAATCAAATGCCAGCCTAGGTGGAAGCAAATGCCAGCAAGCACGATTCCATCGATACACGCAGTGGGTGGTTAGAAAGAGGAGAGAACACTGTGGCCTGAGCTATCTGAGGCTGTTTGGAGGCAGGACTAGGCTGGATCCTGGAGTGAGGAGAGGGGTGCAAGATCAGAGATTGGGGTTCAGCCAGAGGCCAGTGAGTGGAGAGGCGGCAGGGTAGCATGGTGATCTTGACGTACACAGGGACCCCTGGGCATAGGATGACCACCACTGGACTCTCTCCTTCCCACCTCCACCTCCAAATGAGGGAACAGTGGCCACCCTCAGGCCAGGGAAGAAGAAGGCAAACCCTGCAGGCAGAGACTCCCTGAGTGTGGCCAGTGGAGGTCTGTATCTGCTGTGTCATCTGACCACTTTGTTCACTCATGCACATTCAGGAGCCGTGTACAGTGGGCAACACGGAGTGTCACTCTCCAGTTTATTGAACACCTATTAGCTGCTGAGGAGCCAGTTGTGACCTTGTGTATTTGGGCCCTGCTTTCTGAGCACTGGGGATCTAGCAGGGGACCAGTGTCCAGTAGGCACCTTCCAGAGCCCTGGGAAGTAGGCAGTCATCTTCCTCATTTGCAGATGAGAGGCTCTCAGATGTTAAGATCACCCAACTGAAACTTGGTTGAACCGAAACTTGAATCCAGGCCGTTTGGTTCCAGAGCCCTGGTTTGTAACCACTCCCCACACTGCCCGTGGTCAGGAAGTCTGTGATCGGGGTTTACAGGTGGCAGGGGACAGGCATATACAATTCTGCCACAGATCCCTGTGACCTTGGACTTCTAAGGGGTTACCAGAGAGAACTTAGGGAACTGGGAGGAAAGAAGGAGCCCCTTAGAGCAAAAAAAAAAAAAAAAGGATTTTGGAGGGATGCCACTGCAGACAGCAGACACAGCTTTATTTATTCTTTCTTTCTTTCATTTGTTCTATCAATATTCATTTCATGCTTACTATGTTCCTGGTGCTGTGTGAGATAGCAGCAGGTAGGAGATTTGTCGATGATTTCACTAAACAACCTACTGTGCATCAGGCTCTCTGCTAAACTGTGAAGGCACAATAGGAACAAAAAAGTAAAAAATTCCCGCCCTCCTAGGGCTTATATTTTAGTGCAGAAACAGAAAATAAGCTAGATAAGTTAGCTTAAATATATATGTAGAATGATAGATAGTGATAAATGGTAAGGAGAAAAAAATGAATGGTTATATGAGGTTGAAATTTTAGACACAGTGGCCACGAAGGACCTCAGTGACATGAGGTGAGAAAGGCAGGCTGGGTTCAGGGCAGGCGTGCAAGGTCTATTGGCCCTCGTAAAAAAAAATATATATATATATTTTTTTTATTGAAAATATTATGGGAGGTCAGTGGAATTTTTCTATTTTTGTTTTTGATTTTGCTTTAGTGTGCAAGATTTTATTAAGCTGTTCCCTTGGGATTACCACCTGTGGAAGGAGGCTGGCTCGGACAGGGGGAGAGGAGGACCTGGGATCCGGGCCAAGGACAGCCTTGGCCAGCGCGATGGTGAGCTCGGCAGCTGATGGCCCTTCAGAGTTGGGCCGAAGATGTCCTTCATGACCTATATCATTTCTTGAATGTGGAAACCCCAGGAAGGGACACGACCTTGAACCCTGTTCTCTGCAGCTGAGGCAGTCCCTGCAGGGGCTGAGAGCTGGCAGCCGTCTGCCCACAGCACCCCAGCACCTGGAGCAACCAGCCCATCTCTGAAGGGAGGTCTGGCTGGCAGTTCATGTTGTTCATGCCGTGTATTCAGGCCTTTCTCTTTCACTCATCCTGGTATTTATTCAGTAGAGGGTTTTATCCATCAATGATGTCATCTGATTCATATATAATGTTTTTTAAAGGCAGCGCTGGTGTTCATGTGTGGAGAACAGATAGGGGAAGGGCACGGGGCAAGGTAGGGAGATGAGTTTGGAGGCTGAGATGGCTGGGAGTGCTGACAGGCTCCCCTGTGAGACGGGGGAAGGAGAGGCTCCACGTGGCTTGGCTGGGCTCTGGGCCTATGTTCTACACCCCCCTCAAAACCCGTAACAAATCACCTGGTGGCCTGAGTGCTGTCCCAAGGCCATCCTGCATCTTGATGGTGGTGGGGCTAGGTCTTCAGGAGGCCAAGTGAGCTATGGCGCAGGCTAGAATTCCTTGAATCCAGAACCCCAGCTCTGTAGACACCTATTTCCCAGCTTCTTCATTTTCCCACCCTTCCTTTCTCTTGTTTTCTTTCTCTCTGTTTGCTAGGTGAGTTTCCTTTGAAGAAAATTTTCCCTTTCTCTTCGCTGACTGACAAGGGGGAAGTGCCCTCACAGATGAGGCAGCTGGCAGGCTCTCAGTCCCCACCCCCCAGCCCCTGCGTCTGGTGTGAGGGTGTCAGGAACTGTCACCCAAGAGGAGGAGCCAGTGGGCAAACAGGGGAGGGGAAGGTGGAGTCAGGGGAGCCTCCTGCCTGGAGCAGAAGGGGGTTGAGGCATGGAGGGCTAGATTCTCTTGGGTAGCCTTTGGGAGGATAATAGGGTTGATCTGGCTTTTGGTTTCTGCTTAGGTGTGGGGCGCCCGGTCCCCAGCCTTGCAGAGGGCCTGAGAGACTGGTTGACCCAGGCAGCTATTGTTCACCATCACCAAAGAGAGGGGTGAGCTGCTTGTCCCACCCTGGCCCACCCTCTGCAATCCTAGGGAATGTCAAACTGGGTGTCAGGGTGGGACAGACCCCTCCAAAGTGATGGGCCCAGATACAGGCTGACCTGTTCTCAAGCTCTCAAGTTCTCAAGTATTTGTTCCCACTTACAAGAAAGTTCCCCCCAAGCTCATATGGAGCTGGCTTGTTCGCCTTCATCCATCTATCAATTCACATCTCAGGCCCTCTCAGGCCACCCTGTCTAAGATAGTCTTCCCACACCTTCCCTATACCCTCACTTCTTTTGTTTTGTTTCCTTAAACAGCACATATCACCATCTGAAATTATATCTTTTACTGATTTATTAATAATTCCTTGAATGTTTCCTAGGACTGAATTATAAACTCCATGAGGCAGGAACCCTCAATTGTCTTTTTCATCCCTGTCTGCCTGGCACATTAGTAAACACTTAATAAATTATCATTTGTAAAATGAATGAATTAAGTGAATGCATTCTCCTGTTCCTCAACCCCAAAATGGACAAAGAGAAAATCATATCCATATAAACGTATATATGACTGTAGAGGAACAGTCCCCCAAAACAGGCTGGGCACAACCCCAAGATGTCAGGCCCATGAGCCCAGAGAGTGACTGTGAGTGTGTGTGTGTGTGTGTGTGTGTGTGTGTGTGTGTGTGTGTGTGTGTGTGTTGATGAGGAGAAAGAAAAACCACCAGTTGCATGCTGAAGCTCCTGCTGCATCTGATTCCAGAGCCCTAGTCAAAGGCCAGCTTCTCTGGGGACCAGGAAAGAGGAAGAGGGGAAGGAGTCTGAAGGTGCCCTCTGGGGAGCTCTGTGGCCCTTGTAAGGCCTCAGGCTGCCAGCTGGGGGCGCCCAACCAAGTGTGACGGCATCACTGAAATTTCCAGACGGTCTGAACCCCGGCTGCCCCTCCTACCAGAGGAGGGTCAATGTGAAGAGGGAGAATTTGCTCTATGAAGTGTGACCTGGGGTTGGTGATGAATACCAGAAATGGTAGGATCAGCTAGAATAACATGTCACACGGTGGGCTGCGTTCAGGAATGCTGGATTGGGTAACTGGCAAATTGAAAGGCGGCTTCATACTATAATGGTTAAAGAAAAAGGGAATTATCTCATGCCTTTCTTTTCGTCTATCAAGGTGTCAGCGTATGCTAATTACCTGGCAGAGACTTCAACGGGAAGAGGAAGAACGACTATTATATTTCTGAGGGAAGATTTATCTTGTATTACTGGTGCCAGGTGGAGGAGGAGGTGGGGGTGTTAGAGGGTCAGAGAGGCAAAGTGCTCCTTGTCTCCCATGGAACTGAAATCCCTTTGAACTAAGGCTCTTCTCCTCAGATCAGAAATAATCAGCCTTGTTGGAAGAGGCTTTGCTCTGAGCCCATGGCCAAGGGAAGGGGCAGGGTGGGCAGGGGACTCCAGTGTCCTCAGAGATGGTGGGAGGGGTCCGGCCAGGTGCAGCTGACTGCAGATGGCATGTGAGACTCCTCCATTCACTCACTGATTGATTATTCATTGATTGATTACATTAATGGGGAGTAGAGGATAGGGGGTAAGAAACACGGGCTTGGGGCCAGGCAACCCTGAGCTTTGAATCCTGGCTCCACCACCTCCTCACTGTGGTTGATGACACATCGCTCCATCTTTCAGAGCCTCTGTTTCCTCAACTGTGGGAAAAATAATCCCTGCTTTCTGTGGTTACTATCACAACTAAATGGGGTCATGTGAATGAAATGCTCAGTGCAGCTCAGTTATAGCAGCTATGGAGGTGACTATTCAACAAATACTTTCTGAGCACCTAATTGTGGTTCAAGGCACTGGGAAAATAAGGATGAATCAGATTAGACAGGGCTCTGCCCTCAGGGAGCTTATCACAAAATGGAGTACCAGAAAGTGGGAAAAGTGGGGGGGCAGAGGGGGGGAGGAAGGACCCTCAAACCTAAGGCTATGATTGCATCCACTGTAATACTAACAACAGTTAATTTGAACTGAATGCTTGACATGGATGAACTCAAAGGGAGATTTGGTGGGTAGGTGGTGGAGGCCATAAAGGGGTCTGGGAGCTGAAAGAGACAGGGGAGGAACTGAATGCAGGAGGCCTGATACCTCCATGGGGGCCAGTCCTCAGGGGCTGAGGGGCCCTGGGGCCCGAGGAGCTGACATCTGTTGATCTCCTGTCTATGTTGAGTCCTAGCCAGCCCCAAATGCTTCTGTTCAGTGGCTGTGGAGCCAGTGAGCTGGAAAGAGACAGCCTGGTGTCAGTGTGGGCGTGCAGGCTGTGGCAGCTGAGAGATCTGGGTTCAAACACCACCTCAGACTCTTATCAACCAGGTGGACCTGGGCCAGTTTCTTAGCATTACTGTGCCTCAGCTAAATAAAGATAATAAGCCTGAACGTGGGTTGTTGGGCAGAATAATAAGGCATTCAAACACCTGGCACACAGTAGGTATCCTCAATAGCCGAGGTGATTACTAAAATTGGCCATTCTTGCCAACTGTGTCTGGTTCCATGCCAGCCTCAACCCCTGTGGCCTGGAGAGGCATTTAGTGCTCTGGGGATGGCAGAGAAAGGAATGGGGTGCCACCAGGTGGGTTGTGTGGCAGGCAGCGACTTTGAGCAGGTAATGGCTGTCAGGGACCAGCAAATCACAGGTGTCTCAGAAACAACAGGAGTTACACTCAGACACCAAAGAACAAACACGCAGCACAAGACGTTTTGCCAAAGCAAAGCTGTTTTGATCGTTCCCGGATGTGACATGTATCGCGTGAGGAAAGAGAGCCCCTTGCACTGAGGCACCCTAATTGACAGCCGGCAGCTCCACACAGAGGAGTGGCCCTGAGGGATGGGGCCGAGGTGGGGATGGGGCCAAGCTGTCCACTCTCACACCTCCCTGCCCCCACCCCCCACCCCAGACAAGCCTTTAACAGCCTAGGCACTCAGCTGAGCTGTCACTAGGGGCGGAGGCTCAGTGTATTAACCATTCCTCTAGATCCGGCCACTGCCTCCATCTCTCCAGCCCCATCCTGCGTTACTCCTGGAAGCCACGTCTGTGCCAGTCTAATTGAATGTCTCAACTTTGCCAAATGCACCAGGCTTTCTCTGGCCTCCAGGCCTTTGCATATGCTGTTATGTCCGCCTTGATTCTTCTTCTCCCCAACCCTCTCGTCCACCTGGCCAGTGCTGGCAAATGCCTCCTTAGTAACAAAAATAATAGCAGCTTACATTTATTGAGAACTTCTCTGTGCTAAGGGCTTCAGTGTTATCTTATTTCATCCTCACAACAAACTACGAGGTAAAAATAATCCTAGTTGACATGTGATAGATGCTTACTGTTGGCCAGGCACTGTCCTAAACGCCTATATGTATTAACTTACATCATTCTTAACAAGCCCGTGGGGTAAATTACCATTATTACTCCTATTTTGCACATGAGGAAACAGGCACAGAGTGGTCAAGTGACTCGTTCAAGGTCACCAGCAAGCAGCGGCAGAGCCCGGGTTCTTGCTCAGGCATTCATTACTCTGACATATTCTTTAGGACTCAGCCCAGATGCCACCTCTTCCCAGAGGCCTTCTTGCTCCCTGATTGGGTCAGGAGCTTTCTGTGGGCTTTAATGTTCTCTGTACATGAAACACCCTCTCCCTCCCCACCCCTAGAATCATCTACTGCCCTGTGAAGTTTGCTTGCCTTCCCCGGCCACTGGAAACTCCTGACAACCAGGAATGTCTGCCTGTTTCACTGCTGCGTCCTACAAGCCTAGCCCAGTGCCTGGCACACACCAGGGTCTCCACAGACATTTACAGACGGTGCCTGCATCCTTCTCTGGCTTCCCCTTTCAATCACAAGGACTGTAAAACTCCACCATATGCCTTAACCAGGGTTCAAAAACTTAATCACATATAATCTGGGTTCTCATCTGAACTGGCAAGACCTCTGCTGTACACAACTGACCCTACACTGAGAGGTGGGAGTTCCGTATAATCACAGGACAGTCACTTCCTGACACCCTCATTCACTTTGGAGCACAATGACGGGGCGTAGGACAGGAGCCCCACACCCCCCGCCCCCATCGTGTTATATCTAAATTTCATTTCTCCTACGGAGACTTAGGAAAGGTGTCGCCATACCAATTGTGCGTCCAACCTTGGCCACAGGCTCTGATGGTCAAGAAGCTGACAGAGGAAAAAAAAAAAAAAGCAGCTGACAGAGGAGCTGGGGAGCCAGAGGGGCCCAGAGAAAGTGAGGGGCTCTCGCTTCATTCCACACATACTTGCAGCCCTGAAACCATCACTAACCAGTGCATGCCAGCAAACTCACACAGGTGTTTACTTTCCCACTGCCCGAGAGTAACTAGTCATTGGCTAATACCTTTTGTGATGAGGCAGAGATGACAAGCTTGGCCCTGCTTTGGGAGGGGCTGCCAAAAAAAATGGAGCTGATGAACAGAGAAGAGTGAGATTCCTGAGGGCCTGCAGGTCTGGGCAGGTCCAGGCAGGCTCCTTGGAGGAGGTGGCATTTGGTCTGGCTCTGCCCTCTTCTGACCTTTCTCCTGTGATGATAGGGAGCTCAGAAATGTCCTGGGCCTCAGCCAGGATTTACCCTTTGAGCCCGTGACCATTTGGGGAGAGGTTATGACAACCTTCAGAGAATGGGAAAAGGTCCCCATCACCGCCCCACCCCCCAAACGTATGTGGCCTGCCCAGCCCCAGCCGGAGGTGTGGGAGCCTTCCTTTTCTCCCCAATGAAATGTAGATAATGATAATACCTTCTTCCCAGGCCTGTGGTGAAGATCAAATGAGAGAAGGCAGGGGAAAGCGTCTTATATGCTATAAAAGGCTCTGACAAATGCTCATTATTTCTCCCTATTCTTCTCCTGGAATTTATCAAACACTTTATGGGCCCTGGAGGTATTTTTTTTTTTTTTTGCCTCCATTCTGCGTGGCTCTTGTGGCCCACAGTTCTCCTCTCCTCTCCTGATGTACTTTAGGGGAGGCAAGGTAGTACAGGGGCTCAGCAGGGAGGGCGGCAGGCTGGTCCGGTTTGAGTGCTGGCCCCACCTCTTCCCTGAGGCGTGACCCAGGGCGAGTTACACAACCTCTCTGAGCCCTTCAGCCTCCTCCTGCGTAAAAATGGATGCAAACATGGAATTTAACTCATAAGGTTGATGTGAAGATTAAATGAGGGGACTTCCTTTGTGGTGCACTGGCTAAGAATCCATGCTCCCAATGCAGGGGCCTCAGGTTCAATCCCTGGTCAGGAAACTAGATCCTGCATGCAGAAAGTAAAAAATATCCTGAATGCTGCAGTGAAGATCGAATTAAGACCTGGTGCGACCAAATAAATAAAGTATTGAAGTTTTTTAAAAAAAGATTAAATGAGATAATTTGTGCCAAGTTCTTAGGAGGGTGTTTAAGAAACATCTGCTGTGTTATAGTGGTTTTTCTCTCTGGTAGGTGGGACTACCTACATCTTGGCTCTTTGAGAGGTAGGCTTCCCAGGTGGCGCTAGTGGTAAAGAATCCACCTACCAATTCAGGAGACTCAAGAGACAGCCCCTAGGTCGGGAAGATCCTCTGGAGTAGGAAATGCCAGCCCACTTGAGTATTCTTGCCTGGAGAATTCCGTGGACAGAGGAGCCTGGAAGGCTACAGTCCAAGGGGCCGCAAAGAGTGGGACAACTGAGCGACTGAACACACACGCCCATGGGAAAAAGACCCCAGGCACAATTTTCACAGGCTTCCTTATCTCTGTACTCAGAAAGAGGGTAGATGAAGAAGCAGATCTCACTCACATTGCAGTGAGGAAGATACTTATTTGTTCCCTCACTCAATTGTTTGCTCAGTTGGTCAGTTGTCACCTATTTGTCCGGGTCTCCCAGTGCAGATTGTGTGCTGGATTCTGGGGTGTGCGGCTGGGGGCCCGTGAGGTCTCTGTGTCTCTCAGATATGTCCCCCTACCTCCTGTCATTTGGCCTCATTCTCCGCATCTGGTCGTCAAGGGGTTGCTCAAGCTGCTCTCCATGTACCTGGCACACACCAGCATTCCAAATTTCTGAGCCAGGATGGACAAATGCTGAGTGACACCCCCGTACCTGCTCTCAGCCCACATGCTCACTCAGGGCTCAGCCATTGACCGGCTCAGAGCTCGTTAGCGACCGTGCAGCCATCGCCACATGTCACAGGCTCTTAAAGTCTCCATTACCGAGGGCCCTTGCTCATCTGTATTTTTAGTCTGCATCTGGAGGAGACGACTGGCGTCTCCTACAGTTATACACATCGAGATCAGTGGTTTCGACAACTCCTCGGGCCTCTGGGCACCTGGAGATGGGGGTGGAGGGGTGGCGCGCGCAGATATGCTCCCAGAAAAGAAGCTGGTGGAAGACGTGAGGGTGGGATGGGGCCAGGGTCCTCCCCTCCCTATAATCCCATGGCCCCAGTATGACAATGTGGAGGGACCCCAGATATCTAGGTTGCTCTGGGACAGGGGAGGGGACAAATAGCTCTTTGGTGACACCAGAGGGAAGGCAGTGATGCCAACTTAGGAACAAACCCCAGGCCAGTTGCACGTCCCCAAGGACCAACCACTGGCTCTGACTGCAGACAGGTGGGGCAGAGCAGACAGAAGCCAGCCAGCAGCACGTTGTTACCCTTCACGGTTAGTAGAGGTTTCTGTCTGCCTGCAGGAGACACAGCAGCCCCAGCAGCCAGCCCAGCCCAGGGGAGCCTGGGTCCCTCTGTCATCAGATACAGAGTGCATTTCACAGAAAGAGGCCTCTGAGATGAACGTCCTCTGGTGAGGTCACCAGGAAAAGAGAAACAGGTTACAGCTTGCCTGGGTGGAGCTAGGGGTACAGTATGGAAGGGGGTGGGGAGGAATCACAGAATGGGGGGTGGGAGGTGATTCCCAGGCCTGAGATGGGGATGGGCTGCCCATGTCAGAAGCACCAGAGACTGGACTTCCAGGAAGAATAAAAGCCTCCTTCAAGGACACAATTTAAATCCCTCCTCCCCCAACAGCCATCTACCCTAAGACTTACTAATAAAATCAGATAATAATAATAATGAACAGTTATTACTCTATTACTCTGAACCAGACAGTGGACTGAGTGGTCGCCTTGAATTCCCTGATTAACTTCTGACAATCTACTGATGCTTTGCATTAAGGCAGGAAGTATCATGATTATTCCCATCTTATAGATGAGGAAACTGAAGGTCAGACAGGCTAAGTAACTCACCCCCATTCACACGGCTGGCAGGTGCTAAACACAGAATTTCAATCCAGAGTCCTGTCTCAGCCTTCATTATATATGTAGCCTCCAGATGCCGAGGAAGGAATGAAGTAAGTGACATCTCACTGACAGACAACATGATGGGGAGAACACTGATGGGAAGTTTCTGGCTCTGCTGCCAGACTGTGGTTCTGACAAATCCCTGTTTTCCTCCGGGCCTCAATTAGGGGCTGGATGGAGTTGGGGATGGATCAACACCACGTTACACATCTGTTCTGAGCTCCCATCTGACTATGACAAGATGATTAACAACAACAATAATAATATTGGCAAACATTCTTGGAGCATTTACTCAGTTCTGGGCATATTACATGTGCTGGTTCATTTAATCCTTACCCTTCTCCTTAAACAGGTAAGAGAGTAAAGCTCAGAAAGGCTGAGGAACCTGCCAAAAGCCACACAGCCAGTAGGATTTGCAATGTGGTCTACTCTTAACCACTCCCCCATCCTGTACTCCTGTGGAGCGCCCTGCAGTGCCTGGATGCTTTGAGAAGGTGGGGCTCCAGGCACCCTTTGTCAGTGCTGGAGGGAGTTGGGGGGCAGGGCCCACGTTACCCCCAGAAAGCACTCGGTGTTCCCTGTTAGCAAGGTGAGAGGGGCAACTTCCTTTCTTTCAGGCTCAGGGACCCTGTCTCTCTCTATCCCATCCCCTTCCACCATCCCCTTCTCTCCAGGTGCACTGAGAGCTTCCCAAACACAGAAAAGCTCCTGAGAGAGGAGAAAGAGGAAGTCTGCAACAGTTTTGCGCCACCCGGGAGGGGCCGAGGAGAGACACCAGCTCAGGGAGCGGAATGCTGGGCTCTGTGAATTTACCATGCCAGGGCAGGGCTGCCAGCCACAGCCGTGCAGTATGCCAGCCTTTGAGTTGTTGTCCATTCTGTGGACACAGGTACTTGACCACCTTCCTGGGTGCTGGGAATGCCTGACCTAGTCCCTAATCTCGCAGAAGATGCCGTCCTGTAGGCGTCAGATAAACTAGGAATGACCTCATGGTATGGCCAATATGGTGATGGGGAGGAGCAGGGGCTACAAGAATTTACACCAGAGGTCCCAAGACTCCATGTGGTAAGTCAAAGAAGGCTTCCTGGAAGAAGTGACTTCTGAACCAAGACCTGAGTGATGAATAGGAATGGCCTACTAGAAGGGGAAAGAGTGTTCCAGACACAAGGAAGAATACTACCAACCAATAACACAAGGTGATACTGGTTGTAACACTAATGTGAACAAAGCATTGGGTGTCTTTATTGATTCAGTTAATCATTCACACATTAAAACAAGTATTCACTGAGGAGATGGAGAATAGTTATGCCTGGGAGTTGGAAAAGTTAGAGCATTGAATGGGGCCTTGAAGGATGAGTAAGAGTTTTCTGCAGGAAGAAGAGGAAAGCATCCAGAGAGAGAAAACCACCCGAGCAAAGGTGCACAGTTGATTGTGTGGAATGTTGCTGCAAGAGGTGAGAGTTTAGGATACCTTCCCCAGCTTCCCAGGGCGGCTGTTTGTCTCTCAAACTGAACCTCATTATTTACTCATTTTTAACATGACCTCATCAGAGGTGCAGATAGGCCTGTTGGATAGATGAACGCATGAGTGCAGGAATAAATGGCTGGGTGAAGAATTAATGCACACATGAATGAAGGAATTTAAGAAAGAATGAATAACAATAGCGGACATGTATATAGTGCTTCCCAGGCACCCACCATTGCTCTAAGTGCTTTACATTTATTAAATCACTAAATCCTCGCACAACCCCAGGAGGTGGGTACTGTTATTATCTGCACTTTACAAATGAGAAAAGTAAGGCATGAAAGGTTAAGTAATGTACCAAAGGCCACATAGCTAGGGAGTAGGGGGTGCCAGAGTTTGAACTGAAGCGGTCTGGCTCCAGAGGATGCTACAGAGTCCCAGGAGCAAACGCTGGGAGCTTGGCAGTTCTTCATTCATCTTTCTTGCTCTATGGGGGCTTCTTGGCTAAGCTTCCTCCAGAAATGGGCTGTTTCTTTCCCTGGGGCAGACCTAGGTCCGGGTGGCTCTGGACTGGCTGCCTGTAACAGGAAATGCCTGCTGGCCTTCACTAGGCAGCTGCACCGTGCTGAGGACAGGCTGGTCTTCCTGGGCAGGCTGCATGAGGAAGCAAGGCCCCTGGCCTCCTCAGTAGACCTCGCCCAGCTCCAGGATTGCCTCAGTGATAACAGAGCAGGAAGCTGAAAGTTTGCCTTTCAGGTTGATTGTATTAGCATTTCGGAAGAGTCCCCTTCCTGTGAAGTGCATTAGCGATTCACTCGGGCTGGGCTCTCACACGGGCAGGCTCCCTGTGAAGCGCCTCAGATTTCCTAGGAATCCTCTGAGACATTTTGACATTCTGACTGTCACTGCCAACGTGGGCTGCGAAGGAATTAATTGACATGGATGAAACCCTCAATTTCCAAGGGCTGTGTAATAAAATAAAGGTTATTGTATTATTACAGATTCCACCGCTAATGAAAAAGGGCTAAAGACCATAATCACAACTGGGTACGCTTAGTGGAGACTTACCTCGATTTCCACAGGCAGCCATCCTGAACTTTAGGGAATAATAATTTTAATAGTTGTTATTTATGGAGAACTTATGATATGTTCAGCACTTTACTAAATGATCCATACATATGATATATCCCCACAACAACCCTGAAAAGGAGGTGCTATTTCCATTTCGCAAATGGAGAAACTGAGACACGGAGAGGTACAGTGAACACGGTTTATAAGTTGTAGGGGAACAGTAGACAAACTTGAGGATAAACCACATTCTATTTTCCTAGGAATGAGGGGGAATGAAATACTTGGGCAGGTAGGATTAAAATATTGGCCAAGTATAGGGCATTCTGGGTGGAAGAGTATTAGAGGTATTGTGCACATTTTCCAGATTCTGAGAGAAGAGCATCTTTCCCTCAAGGGGAAAAGAAGAGCCATTTCCCTCAGACCACAGAAGGCCCCCCTACCTATACAAATGGGATCCATCCATCCATGCATCCAACCTCTTCCAGCCACTCATCTATCCATTTATCTGTCCATTAATTCACTCATCCAGCTATCCATCAACCATCCATCCACCTATCTTCCCATCCATCCAGTTAGTCATTCATGCTTTCATATATTTCTTTAAATCAGGGTGTCTCTGATTGCCTTTCCCAAACTCCTGTCATGGAGGAGGTGATCTCCTCTTCCTGCTATGACTCAGGTAGCAGGAAGGGGAGAAGAAGCAGACAAAGAGCCAGAGCTCCAAAATTTGTAAGGTCTTTTCAACGTTTTCTTTCCTGGTCTCCCTGTATGTAAAATGGGGATAATATTTGCAGGCTATTGTGAATTTAAAGCTAGCAAGTATGTGACATGCTTTGAAAATGTAAGGCACTGCGTGACTCTGTCACCATCATCATTCTCACTGCTGGGGCAACACGTACTCTAAAATGAAACATCCTTAAGTTTGAGAAGTCAGCAGCAGTAAAATGATCCATTTCTGATTTTACCTTACAGAAATTCTATAAAATCTGCAAATACGAAATTACTTAATTCATGCAGCTACTCAGTTTTATAATAATCACATCTATTCTATGCCCTCTTGGGGCTACAGGAAGTATTGGGGATAAGGGATTGGAAAGGGACTTGGTGATACAAACTACTTGCTCATGAAACATAGGCCTGTCTTTCCTGGCTTAATGGATAGAACTCTCCAAAATTACTATACATCAGGATGATTCTTCAAGGCGTACTCCCTGTTGGTTACAAGTAGAGGAGAGGGAATACTATAAGGAATTATGTGCTTGGGAACCCAGGGAAAGATGAACAGCCAAGCTTCAAGATCAGTAGGAACTGCAGGAAATATAGGCCTTAAAGACATGTGCATCAGTCAGCTTACATTAAGTTATGCTGCAGTGACAAACAATCCCCAAATCTCAGAGGCTTATGACAAATGTTTTCTTCTCCTTTATATCACATGTCTGTGTGGGCCAGCTGCAGTTCTTCTCCGTTTTCTTCACTCTAGAGCCTAAGCAGACAGAGGAGCACACTGGGTCTTAAAACTTCCCCTCATATTTTACTGGTCAAAGCAAATCTCATGGCCAAACCTGACAACAATGGAAAGACTATTCCTTCTTCAGAAAGGGCACCCAAGGGAGGGATAGCAAATATTTTGAACAATAAAACAACTTTCCCTACATTGTAGCTGAACTAGAAGGCAATTTGAACCTCCGAGTGGCTTGGCAGGAGGGACATTTACAGGAAGAGATGGCAATTTAGCTCCCTTCGTGTGTCCACCTCTTCTCTCCTCACCGTCCCTGACTCTCCACCTTTTCTACATCTTGTGAGAGTCCTGTTTCCTCACGCCTTTGGCTCCTTCTTCATAGTCTCTTTGTCCTTTCTTCCTCATGACCATTTACCTTCTAATCTTGACATAAACTAGCTAGAGCTCTTTAGGTTCTGGTGCCAGAAACCCAAATCAAACTAGTTTAATTGAAAGGGAAAAAAAAAAAAAAAAGAGGAAAGAGAAAAGAAGAAAAAAAAAATTTACTGGCTCACATAACCAAAAAAATCAGAGGTAGAAATTGACTTTTAAAACCTGTGCCTCCTGCAGTGGAAGTGCAGAGTCTTCACCACTGGACCACCAGGGAAGTCCCCCCAACTAACATGGAGATGCTTTCATCAGAAAAATGTAAAATGAGTGCTGGGCAGACAAAAATAGCACCTGTCCATCATGGTCTTTATGTTTACCTATTTAGACTCCTTGAAGAAAAACTCTGCTTGACCCATATCATCTTTTTCCTCCCACCAGGCCCCAGCTGGGGTTCCTGGCTTGTGGATCGTCTGCCAGATTGCTGATAATGATAAATCTGTTGTGGCAACAGAGTTGGGTCCTTTATGGCTGCCCCTTTGGTAGCCTTGGTGGGCAGAGCACCAAGAGCATGATTCACATGTCTTCAAAGCCCTCTATCCACTTGCTGTAGTCGGTAGTGTTTATGAGGAATCCTGGTGGGAACTCAGCAGACTGTTTCTCCAGGCATGGGAAATGGACTAGGGAAGAGGTAGGGACTGGCTATGGTCTCTGTATATATGCTCTCTAGCCCAGCATCTGACAATCTACCTCTGCAAAATGGCACAAGGACCATAGCTGGGTCATCTTCACTGAGCCAAAGGCAAGACAATTATTTAACTTTACTGGAGACGCCCAGTAGGGATGGATCAGGGTGTTCGTTAACTCCAAACACCAATAAATGTTGATACGTAATGCTATTAAAAATGTATTATTACTCTGACACCTTGTTACAACATCTTTCCTCTTTCTTTCACCCCATGTAGCATTTACTTTAAAGGGCCCCAGCCAAAAGCTAAACACCAATAAAACTGCTCCAAGTTTTCCAGAACATCTTCATTTATGAAATACTCAAAGACTCAGCACTCAGGGAAAAGCCATGGAGCTATTTTACTGTTTTGTAAACCTTGCAAAATCTGTAGTTTCTGTGGTGGTGGCCTAACTGTATGTTGAATTTGAAATTTTGAAGCTTCAATTGCTTAAAAATATTGTAACTGCTTCTCAAACAGGAAAATTGCGTTTAGATTTCCCTCTGTGTTTAACCTCAGACTGGCAAGAGATAGTCTTCAAATTTCCCCAGCAAATGAAAATCACTTTAGGATTGAGATTGCATATGGATAGTTCTTACCATGAGGAAAAGAAAATCTTCAGGAACAAATACAGTTATACATTCTGTGCTGGGCCCATAATGTGGGGAAATAGATGACCATTTTGTTCTATAATCCATAGCATGAAGGATCTGGGACAAAGACAAGAAAGACACTCTTGAATATAAGGTTTAGTCACATCTGAACTGTTACTAAGGGAAATTGCAGTGTCCTGCACTCAGTTTTTTTACAGCCAGCCTCCTGCACAATTGTATAATCCCTTCAGCACTTTTCATGTCAAAATTCCCTTCCTCCCACTGAGGATCTAATGTTCTCCAATCATCTCCTCAAATCAGTCTTGCAACTCATTCAAACTTAAGTGTGATTGGCTGCATCTTAAAGGGAACCAATGGGAAGACAGAGGTGCTTCACTCAAAGCAATGAATCAATACTGGTGAAATTTTAGAGCAACTGTCTATTAGGTAGATTATTGTATAGGGGTCTTTCTTGTCTACCCATAAAACTGATTTAACCTGTGACAAATACATCCACTTTACTTTCTCCTTCCCTCTCTCTTTGCCTTCCTCCCATCTACTCAACAAACTTCTCTGGGATGCCTCTCTATTCCATTCTCTATGCTTAGTGTTGACATTCTGAAATGGGAACTTCTTATAATAAAGGGAGCTGAATTTAGGAAATAATAATCATATCCTATAACTGCAATTTCCATTTATCGAGGGAGTGCATATTACATGCTGGGGACAATGCTAGGAGCTTTTTCAGAATAGCATTTAATCTTCAGGACAACCCAGTGAGATAGGTACTATTACTCCCTTTACACAGACGAGAAAAGAGAGGCACCGCTTTTTTTTTTTGGATCCAAGGTCACACTCTCTAAGTGTGGTCTAGAATATGCGTGTGCGCATTCTGACTTCAGAGCTTTTTGTGCCAGATGAGATTACATTTAAACGAGCCTACAGGGTGGGCTTTGATGGGACAAGGTCCCTGGTATGCTCTGTGCAACCGAAGGACGTGTATCAAGGGTCAGTGAGCAGGACTGGCCCCTTGCTGAGTGTCCATGAGCTCCAGGAGGAGGGTCCCAGCAGGATGCTCCCGCTTTGTTCCTCTCCACCCAAAGGGGCCCCCCCTCCTCCCATGAGCAGACACCAGAAGCTGGCCGTGCCCCAGGCGTGGCTCTGGTCAGGAAGAGAGGCTCTTTTGTGAGCTGCTGGCCTGGTCTCTGTTAATATCAATTAGCGTTCCTCCCTGCTCGCTACAGGCCGGCTGGAATCTGTGATTCCCGCCGGCTAGGGGTTCTGGCCTAGAAACGCTCAGGATGTGGGGCGGGAGTCAGAGTCTGAGGGAGAGACTGTGTCATTAGATGGGGAGGAAGTGGGGTCTCACAGAGGCGTGTGGGGCCCCGCGGCCACGGCAGGGCAGGGGCCAGACCAAGAGCCAGAGGAGACAAGGCGCCATCTGGGTCGGCCTTCGCCCCGCCCCCTCCGGCCCGGTGGAGACTTGGAGATTGTTCTTGCGAAGCGGGGCAGAAGGGAGCGGTGGGCTCTGACATCCCTGGGCTTGTGAGGGACTCTGAGGACAGTCCTAGGGGCTCAGTGAGCCAGGGTTCTGAGTACCCTACTCCACCTTCAGGCAAGCCAGAAATGTGGCCTCTTAATCCCTAGTTGGCCGTGATCTGTGCCGGCGGTGGGGTAAACGAAAGAATCAAGTTAGCAAACTGAGTCTTGGTGAAAACTGGACAGGGGGCTGCCAAGGAAGACCTGGTTGCCCCTTTATGAGGCTGTCACTGGGCTCCCAGATGGGCACACCTGAGGGACCTCTGAGAACTGTGGCCAGGGAGCTGGCCGGGGCGCTGGCCCTGTGTCGGCTTGCTGCAGCTTTCTCCTGACTGCTTGGCCCTTCAAACTTCCTTCTCTTGTCCTCTGGACCCCCCCATGCCATCCCCTCCATCTGTCCTTTTCGTCCCATTGTGGGCTTCCTCTGGCCTTTCTCTCTCCATGGAGCCTGCTCGGCTGGCCATCCATCCATCGGGGTGATCATGCTCTCATTCCAGCCCTTGTGTGGGCTGGACGATCCACACCACACGCCTGCTTCCTGCAGGAGTCAGTCCCAGGTCACTGCAGAGCAAGCAGCTGCAGATGATACCCAGGAGCCCAGGAGTGTTCGTTCATCCCTCCCTTGCTCCTGGCTCCAGCTCCGCCTGCCTGCCCAATTGCTCGCCAGTGACTCACCCAGCTGCCACAGGGAAATGTTTTCCAGAACCCTGTCTTAGAGGTTCAAGAAATCACTGCACCTTCCAAACACAGAGCTTGTCCCACTGTCTCCTCCTTCCCTCGGGGGACCTTTCTGAGCAGGACCTGAAGGGACAGGTGTCTACCACTGGAAGGTGCTCAGGCCACATTTCCCACCCTTGAGCTCTCAGCCCCTCCCCTCTTCCTGATGGTCTCCACTTTATTCTTAGTGGATTCTCCAAACTCCTGTGATAACAGCTACTTTCTGGCCTTACATCCCTACATCCCTAGGAGATGGAGGGTGTGGGACGAGGCCTGTGGGGTGACAGAGGCCTTGTACTGAGTTGGCCAGGGAGTCCCTTTGGGTTTTTCCATAACATTTTATGCAATATTTGCTTCTCCAGCTCCAGACTCAATCCTTTTCCGTCTCTGAAGGGTGAGAGAACAAATAATCATTTCTCTCAGGACCCAGATGGGCTCCCCACCGACCCTGGGGAGGGCAGGCACTGCTCCCCCATCCCCTCCCCAGCTAAGCCTCCCCTCCCTGCTGCCTGGCCATTTCCTCAGGGGACCTTGGGTGCCAGGCCTCAAAGACTGGGAAGGAGGTTTGAGAGCAAGAGACACCATTTCGTTTTACCCATTGGCCACCACCCCCACCCTGTCACTGGTGGTTGACAGGGGCTGCTTTGCCAACAAAGGTGTCATGGAAGCTTTCTGCCAGCTTGTCACTTACCTCTCCCAGGGAAGGAGTGGGAGGAGGGACCAGTGACTGAGCTTGACTCTGCCCTTCCAGCAGGCGCTGCCGCTACCCTCAGCTTCTTAGCAAGGAGAGGAGCCCCCTGCCAGGGGCTGCTTCTGTGTTCCCATGGCTTGGGGTGCACTCAGCACATCCCTGCCTACCCTGAGCCCCCTGAGGTCTGGGTCACAAGATTCTAGTGAAATTACAACCTGCACCTGGCAGGAAGAGACTGGTGCCATGCAAACTGGAGGGGCCTGGCATGGGGCCACTGGCATCTGGGTATCCCTTCCATATTCCAACCCAACAGGGCAGGTTCCTCCCCTCAGACTGATCCCTTGAACAGGCCCCTGGGCCTTTACACATGCCGTGTCCCCTCCCGTGCTCTGATTTCCTCTCCCGTCTCCCTTCTCTGTCTAAATCCTGTCCACACTGGAGGGCTGCTCAGCCTCCACCTCCCCCAGGGAGCCTCCCTTGACTCCTCTAGCCCACAGCAAGAGCTCCTTCCTCTGAGTCCTCTTAGTTCACAAAACAGAACTAAATTCTATCGTACCTCTCATCACATATTGGTCTTGTTTTTCTAATTATCCTGTCAGTCCCTTGAGGATGGGAGACCATAGTTGACCCCTTTTTGCCTCTCCCAGTGCACTAGAGAAGGGTTAGATTCTTTTGGAACTCTGCCATTAGTGGTTGGCTAATTGGAACCTGCTGGATTTGTGTGTGTGTGTGTGTGTGTGTGTGTATAGTTTTCATGTGTTTTTGTGTATGCTTGATTTACATGTTTGTGTACATATGTAGAGTGTGTGTTCATGCACATAAATATGTTTCTCATATATGTACTACATGTATGCATGGTTTAATTCATTCAACAAGCATTACTGAGACCCTGCCGCAGCTGGGCACTATGCCAGGTGCTAGGGTTACAACAGGGAGTACAGAAATAGACTGCCCCAGGCCCTCGGAGCTGGGAAGCAAGATCATTAAAGAAGCAATACCAAAATATGAGCTAAGTGTCATGATAGGGGAGCACATGGCAGAGGTGCCAGTCTAGGGATATAGGTCCAGGGAGACAGGTCAGGGAAGGACTCATAGAGAAAGGGAAAAATTGGCTAAGACTTAGAGTCTGTTGAGGGTTGAATTGCATCCCCCAAAAGATATGCTCAAGTCCTAACTCCCAGTTCCTGTGGATGTGACCTGATTTGGAAACTGAGTCTTTGTTGATGTCATCAAACTAAGATGAGGTCAGACTGGATTGTAATAGGCCCTCAACCCATGACTGCTGTTCTCATCAGAAGAGGGAAATGTGGACACAGATGTGGGAAGAACACAGTGTGACTACAGAAGCAGAAACTGGGGTGATGTGTCTACAAGTCAGAGGATGCCAAGGATTGCAACCACCAGAAGCCAGGAGAGAGGTGTGAACAGATTCTCTCTCAGAGTTCCCAAAAAGGAACCACCCCTACCAACACCTTAATTTCAGACCTCTGACCTCCAGAACTATAAGAGAATAAATTTTTGTTTTTATGAGTCACCGAGCATGTGGTGCTTTGCTATGGAATCCCTTGGAAAGAGTTAATCAGATGGTTTACTAGGCCAACAAGGAATCTACCAGGTGAGGAAAAGGAGGGAAGAGTGATTCCATTGCAAGGAACAAACTGCACAAAAGCATGGCAGGGAGACATAGAAAGTTCAGTAAGGCTGAAATGTTCCCTGGGAGGTGGGAATGGGAGGTTACACATGAGATCATGTATGTGTGCACATATGGTTTGCACACATATGGATGTGGTTGTGTGTATAGGAATAGTTAGTGTGTTCACGTATGTGCTTTGTGGAGTTTTACATGTTTCCTCCAACTTTTGTGGTTTGTGTGTTTTTCCACACTCTTGTACAATCTGTGTGTTTGCTTTGCACATCAGTGCCTATGTGTGGGTGGTCTGCAGGTTTGCACTGAACCCAAGGCAGTGAGTTTGTGCCTGGTCAGAAGAAGTTCTGAAGCTATGCAGAGTCCAGGTTTCTTGACTATGCTGTGGATGGCAAAACCCTGGTCAAAAGGTACGATGACACCATCAGCTCAGAGCTTACTTGTCCTGGTTTGAAAAGAACCTCCGAAGGGAGGGAGGATGGTACCTGGACTTCACTGATTAGCAAAGGGCATGTGTGGGACAGAAGTGCTAAGTCCTCCAGTTTGAGAGCTGGAGGTGGCATTGGAGATGGTTCGGATTCCCTCCCAGTCCCATTGGCACTACTCCTGGAGATTCCACAAGATTCAACCTATGAAAGGGCACCCTGTGATTCTGCCAAATCTCCATCTGCCTGGAAAACATCTTCTCAGGGGAACCCCAAGCACTGGACAAGGATTGCTGCTAACATCAGGAATCAGGGGAAAGCCTACCCCTATTCCAGACCCTCCTGATAGTACATGCAAAAGGTGGTGTATGTGTGTATTTGTCTAGAGAGAGGCGTCTAGAGTGGCTTTCATCACAGCCAGAGGATCTCTGACCCAGGAAATCTAAGAACCATTTCTTGAGTCTAGGCTGACATTGAGGCTGTGAGTGTGTGCCTGGTATGTGCAGGTGTGTGCAAGCATGCGGAACTCTCAACCTGCTTCCTCTCTGAGAATATGGTTGGATCAGGATGTCAAGTGCAGCCTGAGGCCCTGCCAGCTGCTGCCATGGTCAGAACACAAGGGGCTGTCCTTGACTGGGCTGCCAGAACAGACGGAGCCAGTGTTAAGGACAAGCAGGGAGGGGTGGAGGCGGCTGCTTTCGGCAGGAGGTTTGTAAAATAGAGGAGCTCCCTGACATCAGCTGTCTGAATAAGCAGCCCTTCGATGGCTCACATTTAGAGTGAAGCCTTGGAAGTGCAGCCCAGTAGATGTGTGGGTGGGGGTGGAGGGAGAGGGTGCTTAGGGATAGCTGTGAATGTTCTGCAGAAGGAATTGGGGCTGTTCAGGACCTTGGTCAGTACCCTCAGGGTTCTTGCAACACCAGCTTCCTCTGCTTGTTTCCTGTCTGCCCTGTGTTAACACCCCTAGATGGAGATCCTAAGTACTGTGGCCCTACATGTAAGGTTCAAGATAGAGTTGGGGGCCTCCTTGGGGCTACAGAAGTTTCTAAGAAGTTGGATAGGGAGAAGGAACACCCCTCATGGGTAACTAGAGTTGAGGGGAGGAGGGAGAGGAAGTGTCTTGGCCTACGTTGTGTTCCTTTTCCACCCTGCCTGAGGCACTGGGCTGAGTCATGCTGGGCTTTGCCATCCCTGCCCAACCAAACTTCCTTCCTGCTGTGAGCTCCCCAAACATTCTAGGGTTGGAGGCTTCCCTGAGGCTGTTCTCTGAGGCCTCTCACATCCCTTTCGTCTGCTGCGCCACTCCTTTCCTGTGCCTACCTCCACCATCACAACACCCACTCTGTTCTCCTATTGCGTCTGGCAGGATTTCATTGCTAGTACTGTGTCAAGGACTCACTGGCTCCCATATGTGATGGCTCTCTTGTCCCTTCTTTCTAAGTAGCTTCTTTCCAAACAACTTTCTAGGAGCGATTAATTAACCTCATCATATCCTTTCTGAGGAGCCCAGTGTAGGGAGGGAGGGAGGGAGGATAAGCAGCTTATCCTTGAGGAGAGTCAAGCAGACATGTGGACCCTGCTGAGGGCGATTCTCTCTCAGAACTGCCTCCTCCTCCCTACTTGGGAGCAGGCTGCAGAGTGAGGCCAGCTCCAGGAAGAAGTGGGGGTCACCCATCTGCTCTCAGCCCTGGTTGAATTTCCAGACAGCCTGACAAATTCCTTTATAATCTGCTCCCTCCAGTTGTTTCCACCCCTTCCCACTACTCTCCAGGCAACTTCTGGTGCAAACGACTTGGGGAGGAATGCAAATGAGTGTAGAGGAGCACAACCTTGGGTGGAAGTGATAACCTTTCCCTTGGATGCTGTGTCTGCCCTACTGGTGTGGCAAATGACATGAAAATGCATGGAAATGCAGGGTGTCTGCATGCAAATGTGCCCAAGCATCCTGGTCACTCCACTGGCGGCCCCTGGGAGTCCCAGGCAGTCTGATCACTTGCAGCCCAAAGGGTGGGGAGCTCAATACGGGGGCACCAAGTGAAGGAACACTGGGGCCACCTCAGCCAGTCCTGATGCCAGTGGACAGGGCCCCGCCCCCTGCTCTGCGCCCTTAGCTAGGCCCTGGGTGCACTTAGTTATGACACCTGGGGAGAGATGGGGCCCAGGCTGCGGATGGGGGACATACAGAGTGGGAGAGATACAATGTGGGGCATTAATTGTGTGCCTACGGACACCATGGCCTGAATTAGACACACTAAGCACGTTCACTCATGTCGTCTTTCTGACTCCCCAAGAAGTTCTTAAGGAAACTGAGGTTTCATAATTCAGGCACTGGGCCCAAGATCACACAGTGAGTAAGTTGGGAAGTCAAAACTAGACTGAGACTTTTATAATCTGAGCAAAACTTAAAAATGTACAGTAGATACTGTCATCCCCCTACCTAAGTCATTCCCACAGATTCCCAGTGTCTCCAGCATAAAATTCATTTTCTGGGAAAAAAAAAGAGAGAGAGAGACCCATTTCCTTTCTGTGGTTGCTCAGACCCTGCGCATCTCATCTCATCCCCTCACCTGCACTCCACCGCCATCAACTCACTCTGCCCAGCTGCCGGCCTGATCTCTGTTCCTCTCTCACAGGTGCTCATTCTCTTCTCAAGACTCCTGCTATTCCTCCCGTTTAGAACACTTTCCCCCCAGATCTTCACGAGTGCCTCCTTCTCATTCTTTTGGTCAAGTGCCACCTCTCTGGAGAGGCCTTCCCCAACTACCCAGGCAACAGTGAGCCCTATCCTTTCCCCTCTATCCCTTCACCCCAATTTTGTTTACTTCACAGTACTTAATAGCATCTGAAATTATTTATTGAACAATATCGAACTCGAGAACATCACTGTGCAGGCTGTTCACCATTGTATTCCCAGGGCCTGGTGCTTAGTAAGTGCTCAATAAATGTTCAATGAACAACTGGCCTCAGAAAAGCTTCCCTAGGCCCCAGGGGTGGAGCTAGAGAAAGGAGGGGCACACTGGACAGAGAACTGGATTGTGGACCATACTGAGGCCTGATCACTGAGACTCTGGGCTTCATAGAAGAGAGGTCGCCTGTCTGCCCATGAGGTGTCCTCTCTGCCGAGGGAGTAATGTGGACACATTTCCTCAGACTTTGTGTAAAGCCAGGTGGAAGGGATGAGGCTGCCTGGCATCCCAGGACCAGAGATGGGTGCCCTTGGGGTCCCTTCATGCTCCCAGTCATTCCAGATCTCGGGTGAGGTTCAGAGCTGTTCAGGAGCCCATTCACCTCCCCTGGGGGGTTGTGACAGGCATTGCCTGGCAGGGAGGGAGAGACTGCTGCTCAAAGAACCTGATCTTTTGCATTTGCTGACATTCTTGGATTTGGCATTTACAACCTCAGGGCTCTATTCCGAGGAGGCCTTTTGCATTTGATGTAAATATTATGGTGATGAGAGGCGACATCGAGAATACCCTGTAGGAAATGTAATTCCACCCCCACCAGGCTGCTTTGGGTTGTTATTCAGGGGATTGATTCCTCTGAGTTCTCGGGTTAACCCTGAAGAGCTCCCACATCTCGTAGGCAGCAGGGTCTGGGAGTAGCACATTAATTATTTTTCTGATTTGCAGAGGCGCTTTCATCCATCGAGGTGGGAAGCAGTGGGGGTAAGTGAGGAGCGGGTGGTACTGCAGCCTCTTGGAAGAGACTTGGGCCATGCTCGGCTCTAGGAATCCAGGACTGTAATGAGCAGTATACTTCCCAGAAGTCAGTTGCTTTCCCAGTTGCCTCCTCATTGAGTCTCTTTCTACCTGACTCCCAGCAAGGTTCAGTCCTGGATCTACAAGCCTCTCTACTCTACCTGGCCACCTCCAGCTAGTATGGCCCTTGCTGCCCTACTCCTACATTCTTCTTAAATTCCCAGGGAAATGATGTTCATAATTCCACATGCAGTCATGGCTGGGGGCTAGGACTGGAGCAGCTGCCCTCAGATGGTCAACAGGATGGCGGAGAGGCATGGCCCTTTTACACTGATATCTCTTTGATATGCTGCATGGCCATGAAAATTTTGTATGGTGCAATGGGAAAGACTCCAGATTTGAGCTCCAAAGACTTGGGTTTAATCTACTTCCATCTCATACTTACACTGAGCTACCTGGGCAAATCACTTCACCATGGAGTCTCTATTTCCCAGTCTATAGATATGAGATAAGGCACCTAATTTAAGATTGCCATGAAGAAAGCTTTTGACTTAAGAAGAAGGCTCAATATTTATATGATAAATGAATGAGTGAAAGCTGTGGAAAGATTTTAGGATTTGAATTCAGAGAGCTTGGATTGGCAATCCTGGTTTAGCACCTACTTTCTGTGTGATATGGAACACGTGACTTCACCTCTCTGAACCTTGGTTTCTCTCAGTAAAAAATAGGGTAGTACCTACCCTCCAGCCTTATTGCAGAATAGAAAGTTACTATTAAAATACCTCATAAACTGTAGGGCACTGTGCTCACTCTCATTTAATATTACTTTGTACAGAGCCCTGGGGGAAGAACTATGAGGGCTCCCAAGATTTGCAGAATCCTTGGACCTAGCCCTAGAGGAAGTGTGGTGGATTTGAAGGGGAGAATGCACAAAGCAGGGAGCAGAGCCACACTGAGAGAACCACACAGTCATTGGCTGCACACATATTTACGGAGGACAAAGCACGCTTTCATAGGATTGTTGGAGGTTTGAGGTTTGGCCTCCTGGCAGGGCCTTGAAGGTCAAGGTAAGGCCCCCAGATTGACTGTTCTGAGGGTTGAGGTCTCAGAAAGCTCCTATGTCATCTATGTTCCTGAATTCCCTTGTGGGATGGCCTCTGGTACACTAAGTCACTTTCCTCAGTTACTCTGAGGGAGAAATATGCAGAGTCCATTGTAGGGAGAGCATTAGAATCAGCCATTCAAGGAGTGGCCCTTCCCCACATGTCAGCTTTAGAGGCAGGAGAGAATTGTGACATCATCCCCAGGTTCAGCCAGCAAACCCCTCTCCAGCCAGCTGATCCTGCTCGCCCCTGGGAGACTAGGGCCTGGGGGATGACTTCGGTGTCTCTGAGCCCCTTCTAGCATCCTGGCTCCAGTTCTGGGATCTGTCTGTGAACATAAATGGTCCCTGCCCAGTTGTTTCAATGGGTGAAAAGTACACTCAGCAGCACACTGTCGCTGGGCCCACGCCCCCTCCACTTCCCCAAGGCTGAGTGTTGCAGACCTACAGGAGCTCCACAACCTCTGGGCCAGGGGCACATGGGCTGGGCTGGGACAGTGAGGATGGCACTCAGCCTAGGGGCTGAGCTCAGGGGAAGACATTCTGCAGTCCTTGGGAAGTGGGAGGGAGGGTGAAGGAGTTTGCGCACAGCTGTGTGTGTGTGTGTGTGTGTGTGTGTGTGTGTGTGTCCTGCAGCAGAAGATGGCAGGCAGGAATGGGGACTCCATAGCCTCTACTGATTAGAAGGGTTTTGAAATTGATAAATTACTTTGTATTGTGGCAAAATGATTTGACCAGATTTCAAATGTCTCAGAGAAGGGAAGCTTCTCTTGGGCCAAGTATTGATTGCATTTAATAGAGCTGGGACTTTCTCACTTAAAAACAACAAAATAAACATCTAAGAGAAGGCATTAATTCACCTCTCTCTCTTTCTCTCTCTGTCATCCTTCCCTCTCTTCCTTCTCTCTAAAAAGAGGAAGGGATCCAGAGACCCACCCGATGCTGGAGTGAGGGTGAGGTCAGGGGACACAATGCTGATGTTGGAACCATTGGGTTTCTTTGGGGCAGATTTATGGTGGGGGCTCAGGAGAACAGGGGGCCCTGGGTTGGTCCCATTCTTCACAGATTGATTTTTGCCAAGCAGCGACTGTCGCAGACTTTGATAAATCACTAACCCAAGTGATGAATGCCCTGAGGCTGGGTGGGGTGGGAGAAAGGATGCTAGTTTGGGAGGCAGCCCAGGGCAGGAGAGTGGTGAGGATGGAGGGCTAGTGGGCAGAGGGAGCCAGCAGAGTTAACTCGGAGTTCTAGAAATGCTGTGAGATAGTCCCAGATAGCTAATCCTGGCCTTGTCTCTCAACAGGACTTGACCACAATCATTAACTCAACTGTGCTTCAAAATTCATTTTCAGTTTGTCTTTTGTCTGTCTCTTGCTGTCTGTCTCACTGTCTACCTCTTTATCTGGCTTCCAAATGGACTCTGATGGTTTCCTCCCAGGAGAGGATTCCTGTGGACCTACTGGAAAATGGAAAGGAGTGGGGGAAAGCTAGTAGCAATAGGAGCTCAGCAGTAGGAAGTAGAAGAGGGGTGAGGTGGCCTCATACAGAGGCTGGAGGGGAGGGACCTGGGGCCAGCAGAGAGAGGGAGGGGCTAGGGGAATGAAAATACATTTGTAGAGCAGCTCTGGCTAGAGAGAGGCTGGTTTCCAGGGTGTCTTATTTCTCATGGAGGGAAAGGTCACATCATGCGGTTCTCCCATCCTTCTCTCCAAAGCTGTGAGAGCAGAGATTAGCCTTGATTGGGCTTCCTGAGGAATAGCAAGAAGTGCAGAGAGGGAGAGAGAGACCAAGTCAGAGCTGCAGAACTGACCTCACATCACAGCCAGAGGCTGCCTTGGAGACAGCCCAGCTCACAGACCACAAATCTAAATCTGCTCTGAGTGACCTTGGACATATCACTTAGCCTCACCCCGTTTTCATCTATAAAATGGGATCATATAATAGATTTGAATGAAGTTTATATTAGTTAAGATCACATCTTTAAATAACTTAGGGCCTTGCCCATAACAAGCATTCAATAAATGTTAGCTTTTATTAACCAGTATTATTACTCTCCCTAGTAGCAGCATGGCAGATTCTGAAGTCATGAAAACTCAAAACTTGTCAGCCATCCTAAAGTAAAGAGAAGGGACTCCTGGCTCTGCCTGGGGGTGGAAAACTCTACACGAATTGCTGATCTACAGGCCAAGCCATGTTCCATACTGTCCCTACTATCAGTGGTGATGCACCATGGACTGAGGCTCCACTGCGTTCTTTATAAAGGCAGCTGGAACCTAGCCCTTGAGATGCCTGCCAGGCCCCTGGCGCACCCTTGCTTTGTCCATATGAGTTGGGCTTGGCTCTGCACCCCACCATTCAGGTTGCCTCTCCCAGGCTCCCAGTCCCAGCCCTGTCCATGGTGCTGACTTGTATACCAGCCCAAGACTCACCCACAGTGCGGAACTGCTCACCTTAACCATCTCCTCTTGTCCCCAACTTTAACATCTCTGATGATCTCCCCAGCCACCAGGAATGAATTCTGAGCTCACATTCTGGAACTCTGCCAGGAAGAAGGAATCGGCATTAGTATAAAGAATCACACAAAAGGCCGCAGGTAATTATGTCTCTTTTAAGCTGCTAACAGGATTGGCCGTTTGATAAATGGGAGGATTTGAGGCTGTTTTGTCACTGACAAGCTGTTGTAAGATCATATTGGAAGCTGAAGACAGTTTATCTTCATGTGTGTGGTGGAGAGGGGGAATTCTCTGTGGATTTTACACCCTCTTCAAATTAATGTGATTTCCTAGGCCAGTCCGTGCACAGGAGTGAGTGATCTTTATGACTCATCCCCTGATTAGATTACCTGGCTCGGCAGCCACCTCCAGCCCCTCTGCGTGTCTTCACCCTCCCAAGGACCCTCCCTGTTCCATCCCTCCAGCTCCCCCTGACCTCCTCACTCTCCTCCTCTAGTCTTGCTCTCAGGTCCAGCTGCTGAGCAAGCCCATGGCTCATTATTGCTGGCTAGCTTGAGAGGCAGAGGGATCTGGTTTCTTCTGTTTCTCTGGAGGCAGCAGAAGAGAGGGAGGAGGGTGGGAAGCAGAGGGAGGCAAAGGGAGAGGGAGGGAGGGAAACAGGAGGAGAGAAGAAACAAGACAAAGAGGGAGTTTAACCAGAAAAACAAAGAGCCAGGCTGAGATAAAGAAAAGAAAGAAAGAAGAGGGACAAACACAGGAGCAAAGGGAAAGGAAGGGTTTTTTCTTTCATTTCCAGAACCTTATTCTCCACAAGCACCAAGGTAGCCACCTTCCCTAAATTAAGCAGATTCTTTAGGAAATTTTTTTCAGGTAACTCTACTTTATTTCATTTAAGATAACTCTATTTTATTATCTTCATAGCTCTTACCACTATTATCTTGCTTGTTTATTTATTTACTTCCATAATAATTGTCCTCACTCCTAAATTAGAATACCAGTGAGGGTCAGGATCATGGCCACCATGTTCTTGTCAGGACTCCGGCACCTAGCACACAGTAGGTCCTCAGTGCATGTTTATTGACTACATGATGTGCAGGTCTGAAGGGGGCAGGGATGGCTTGCCCTTCTGGCAGAGGTCTGGCTGTGAACGGAAGAGTCCAGGGTCCAGGGTTGAATCACCAAGAATGCCTTCACTGGCTGAATACTTTGGCAGTTCTGTGGACAGAATTAAGTAACGTCCAAGACAGAGCTTTTAAAAGTGTGGTCTTCCCTGGTGGTCCAGTGGTTAAGAATTCACCTGCCAGTGCAAGGGATGAGGGTTAAATTCCTGGTCCAGGAGTATCCCATATGCTCTGGGACAACTAAGCCCATGTGCCACAACTACCAAGTCCACATACCTACAGCCCACGCTCCACAACAAGAGAAACCGCTACAATGAGAAACCTATGTACCACAGCTAGAGAGGAGCCCCTGTTCGCCACAACGAGAGAAAATTCTACGCAGCAACAAAGACCCAGTGCAACCAAAAGTAAATAAATAAATAATCATAAATAAATAAAATGTGGTCCATAAAACACGTGATCAGAGCTCCCTGGAAACCTGCATCTTCACAGGCCTTTCACATGATTCTGATGCAGTGTGTCTGAAGTTCAGAATATGAAAAACACTGTTTTGGGGAATGGGTGGGCTCCAGGGAGATCTGAACAGAACCAGAGATCTTGGCTTCTCAGTGCATGTCTGACTATGTGTTGGAAGAGTAGTGGTTGGAATACCTACAGTGAAATGAAGAACCCAACACCAATTATTTCCAGCCATGTGGCACCTCATTTTACACACATACTGGGAACTGCTTGGGAAGGAGCACCCAAATTCAGTGGAAGGAAAGGGAAGGCTCAGTCAGCTAGGGTCAGTTCCTCCACCTGACCCAGTGCCCTAAAGGAAGAGGAGGACAGCAACAGATGTGAAGAGGAGAAAGAGCCCTCTCTGCCCCGTGCCTAGGGGCCTCTGCTCCCCACCCATGGACGTCTCTGCAGTGGTAAGTCATGCCTCATTTCCCAGGCAAGCTGTGTGGGCACCCCTGAGCCCCAGGTCAGCCTCTCCACCTCTTCAGGCACCCCCACCCCAGACTGATCAACAATGTATGCTCCAGGATTGATTGACTGCTCCCCCAGCACATACCCTCCTCCACACACAATCACACACACACAAACACCCTCACATCTCCCAGATGCCACAGCCCCATCATACAAGACACAGGCAAGGCCTGAACAAGACATCTGAAATACAGTAGTGGGTGCTCAGAGGTGAAGGACAGTGCGCGTGAGAAGTGAGACATCCTGGATATGTTCATGCTGGACCTCCATCTGGGCCTGGAATGGGGGGAGCAGGATGGAAGACAAGGGCCAGCTGGTTTCAAAAGATAGCTCATGTGATGCCACTTCTGCCCAGTAAAATCAAAGCACATAGACAAAGCTAACACCACCTCCCATCCCCTCTATGCTACAGCAGCTCTGGCTTCCTTCATGCCTCAAACACTGCCTGCTCTCTCCTGCCTCAGTAGCACCCTCACTCATGCTTCCCCCTCTGCCCACAATGCTGTTTTATACTCTTTCACCCCATTTATCTGGTAACTCCTACTTGTCTTCCTTGGTGGATCTTTCCAGATCCTCTGGCTCTGTGCTACCACAGCCATATGTTGTTCACCGTTTGCAACACTCAGCCCTCTGGTCACTACATTTTCAGTGTCTATCTTCCTCATTAGATTGTGAGCTCCATGGCAGGAGGGTCCACACCTGGTGTCTTGTTCTCTGGTGTATCTCTGGTACCATCCATGGTGCCTGGCACGTGGCGGGCACTCAGTCAGGAAGCCTATGGCTTAGACAGGGTCATTTATTTCAGTGAATGGTTCCTGAGCATGAGGCATCTCTGAGGATGCAGAGGCACGCAGAAAGGCACTCTCTCTTCTCACAGAAGCTGCAATCCAGTGGTGACATGGATAGTTGTCAAATACTATCATACAAGTTGTTGTAAAACTGCAACCATGACAGGTATTTTAGAGGCTCATAGTGCCAACGAGAGTACATAAAAGGGGGATTTGGTCAAGTTCAGGAGATCAGGAAAGCTTCCTGAGAGGATGCTATTTCTCTGATATACAGAAAGTTGTATAGAGCAACCGTGGAGTGAAGAGTGTGTGAAGAGCTAGAATAGCATGTGCAAAGGCCCTGAGGCAGGAAGGAGCATGGCTTCTATACAAAACTAAAAATCCAGAAGGTTTGAAGTGTGTGGGGTGAATGGGGAGGCTGGAAAGCTGACAGAAGCCAGATCATGCAGGGCCTTGTCAGGTGAGGTAGGGAATTTATTTCTTCACCTAAGAGCAAAGGGTTTAAACACTGAAGAGTTGAAACAGCAGGGGGGTGGGCTTAGGCAGCAGTGATATAATCAGAATTGCATTTTGAAAAGGTCATCAGGCTTCAGTCGAAGAAGAAAGGGAGGGGCTCAAGCAGAGGCAAAGAGACCAGTAAGTGTTGCAGCCATCTGGGCTCAAACCAGGAAGGTGCAGGGGAAGACTGAGAATAGTGGACAGTTCCTGAAAGGCTTCAAGCCACACCACAGGTTGGGTGGCAAAACCAGGACTAGTATCCATCCTGAGCTCCTGTACCTTCTTGTAACCATTGACCTCCTGGGATGTCCACTGGGCCACCATCAGAAGCAGTTCCCAGGCCTCCCCCCAGAAGTATCCCCTGCCCTCTGCTCCCTAGATTCCCACATTCTGTACCATATTCCCTTAGGGGTGCCCATATGTGTCCTCTTCCAAGCTGGAAGGCTCTGGCTGGATATCCATTTGGAGCTGGGTTTCTCTCAGAGCCCCAAGGTGCTTTGCATTCTGGGAATTGTAGTTCTAGAGCAGGAAAGCTGGGTCTGCTCCTGACAGTGGGTCTGGCAGGCAGCCTGGTTGCCATGGTTGCAGCTGGGCTGGAGCCACCGAACCATTTCATCCACAGCTCTGCTGGCTCTGAGAGCCTCCCAGCAAGAAAGCTTGGGCTCTGGGGAGGAGGAGGAGGGAGGAGAAGAAAGAGAGAAGGAAAGGGAGGGTGGGGAGGGCCAGGTGGGCCTGTGGAGCAGGCCCAGGCTAAGCTTTGCCCTGCTCTGGGGCTTGCGAACTGAGTTGGAGAGAAGTCACCAGCACGTCCTCAGAGCAAGACTCCCCGCCCACCGGGAGCTCTGTTCTCTTCAGTCAATCAGACCTTGTAATTCAGCTCTGTGAATGCAGAAGCCTGCATCAGGCAGAGAAAGGAGGAAGCAGCTCCCTCCCCAGGGGAGCACAGAGCCTGGGTAGAAAGGCAAGAAGGTCCAAAATAATTAGTTAGGAGGAAATAGTCCTGTCCGTTTTCCTTCCAAAATGTCCCCAGAATTCGTTCCTTTCTCTCTGCCCCTTGGCCACAGTCCTGGTTCATTCCATCTCTCCCAGAGAAGGCTTTCTAAACACAAATCTGGTCCTGTCACACCCCTGCTTAAAATTCCTCAATGGCTCCCCTTTGCCCACGACTGGATCAAGTCCAAATTCTCTAGTAGGACTATTCATGGCCTTGTAAATTCTGGGCTGAGGCTCCCAGTCCAGTTTCTCCTTCTGTATCCCCTCTGCTCCAGCCATGCAGAAGTTTTCTTGTTCTTCTTTCCTACCCACTGCCTTTGCACATGCTCACTTCTGCCTGCAATGCCCTACCCTCCCTCCCCAGCCTCTGAGCCGACCAGACACGGCTGAACCTCCTCCTCCTCGATGAAGTCTTCCAAATCCTTCTCCACCAGGGGAAGAATTAATGGCCTGGTGCTCTGAGCTCCCAGAGCACTTTGTACATCCCTCTCAAGCACTTATCACCCATGATGTGATGACTGTCTCTGTAGCCGTCTCTCCCTCTCTCTCTCCCTCATCTGAGCTACCTCCTAGGGCCCCCAGCACCCAGCACTGTGTCTGGCACCAGGTAGGCACTCGATAAACGATGAATGGGATTGAATTCACCCAAGGAAGGCTATTTGGGCTGTCGCCACTCTCCTGTCCTTCCACTCTGGGCTCACTGCCTTTCCTGAGTCCCATCCCCCACCTCGCACCTCCCCAGGGCCATGCACACCTCACACACTGCAGCAGGACTGGCAGGTCCTATTGAGCGGCACCTTCTATTCTGGGCAAGGGTGGCACAGGCAGCTGTACGTGGAGGCTGCAAGCCTCGCCATGTCACTGGGAATGTGTATCAAATCATACCTGTGTCTCCAGAGAGAAGGCACCTGTGCCCTAAATGGAACCGTGATTTATGGACCCAGCTCCAGGATCTGAAAAACCAATTAGGCTTCCCTGCTTCTCCACCTGGAGGCAGGATAATTCCAGGAAAGTCGTTCCTCCTGGGCAGAGGCTCCACTACCGTTCAGCTCCGCACTCCACCCCACCCTTATCACTGACCCCAAGTCAGTAGCTCCAAGCCTCCAGGGCCAGCTTTTCCTGCATTAAAATCCTGACTCTACCACTTAACATCTGGGAAGCATTCTCCTGCTCTTCATCCTTTCTGAGTCTCAGTTCCCCATCATAGTAAGAGGATAAAAATCGCCTGCCTAGATTATCCACCCATATATGTATCTATACATCCACCCACTCACATACTCCCTTCTGTGAAGATTTATTAGGTACCTGCTGTGGGTCAGGTGCTGTGTTAATCACTAAGGATGCATGCACAAATGAATCAGAAAGGCATGGTCTCTGCCTTCAGGGAGCTTACAGTCTGTGGGGAACACCAACCCCAAGGTGCTTCGAGGCAGCAATACAGACTATTTCGTACAGTCTGGGCCTGATCTAGGACCTCAGTATTTATTTCCTCAATGATTATTTTCTGTTTACCTGGGACATGCCAGGCCTGGAGGATGAGTCCAAACACTGACAGGCCCTCCCTGCATCAGCTCCTGTTCTCACTGCAGATGGACAGACGCAGCCCAGAGAGCACTCAGCACTCACTGTCCAGTACCACTGTGAGAGGGCCAAGAGACAGGACACTGAAAACAGAGGCTCCAAACTCCCCAGGGACCCAGGGAAGACCCCTTGTGACAGCAATGCAGGCTCCTTTGTAGAGGCAAAAACAAATTGATGGAGCCTCAGTAGGACTGCCTAGACTGGGGCAAGAGGCAGCCTCCCTGGTTAGGGTGTGGAGGGCGAGGTGATGGAGCGAGAGGCTCCCACAGAGAGAAGGTGAGAGACAGCAGGAGGGCCAGTCACACAGGAACTGGGGAGGGCAGTGGCTTCCCAGAGTATGTGGAGGCCACTGCATCGCTGCCTCCGCCCATAGCCCGCCATTCAGCAGGCCATTTATTTACTCTATTCTGGAGATGGCAGGAAGAGCCTGGTCTAGGTGTCAGTCCAGTGAGGGAGTGGGAAGGGCAGAGGTCGACGTGGCAGCTGGCATAAGCTGTTCTCCTGACCACGGCCCCTGATGCCGGACCTGTGACCCCAACCTGCTCCTTCAGCTCTCCTCTGCTCCCTTGGCTGCTGGAAATTGGTGTCTTGACTCAATGGGGTGAAGTTTCCAGGCTTGGAGGAAGAAAGGAAATAAGAGGGAGTGGGGAGGTGGGTGAAGATTCATCACTGATCTTCAGTGTTTTCAAAGAAAAAGTCACCAGCTTGCTCCATGAGCCTGGGTCTCAGTCCCCCATCTATACTATTGGGCTGGACTAACCCTAAGAGCTCCTTGGCAGTCTGTTCCTTTTGCTGTTGGGAACAGGGAGCCGGTGGAGGGAGCCTCTGCAGAGAAAGGCTGGCTCCACCCTCTGCCAAGGGACCCAGATCAGCATTTGTTGACATTTTCCAGGGTGCCCTCAGCGCTGGTGACATTTCAGAGACTTTCTCCCTAACAGGGCTGCAGGATGGGAGGCTAACTAACCACAGAGCCCCCTGCTCCAGCTCAGAGGGGCTCAGGCCACAAGCCCCTCCCAGGCATGAGCCTCACTTTCCAAAGAGCAGTGAAGTTCCATCGTCTGGGTTGGTCTTGAGCTGGCTCAGGGGCCTACGCCCCACCCTGAATACACTGAGTCAGGGGGGAGAGAGGCTGCTCTGGGCTCAGAACTTATCTCAACAAACCTCAATGCCTGCATTTGTGAAATGGAGCCCATGGTTCCTGCTTCCTTTGAAGGATGATCGTGGGGTCCAACTACTTAAATGTGAGAAAAGGGAAGTGTTTCATAAACCGAAGGTTATTGTGCAAGCGTGAAGGGCTCCGATGGGTGCATTAAGTCCTAGAGAGGGCTCGGGGGAAGGCAGGGCAAGTGGAGCTTAGGAGGGATTAACTGGGTGCAAAGGCTGGCGGAACCAGGTCAGATTCTGGCCATTTCACATATGGAGAGAGCTACTTGGTGGGGAGAGGCTGGCAGAGGAGGCAGAAGGAAACTTCTTTGCCCCAGTTGGTGCTGACCCAGGGCCATAAAAGGCTGGGAGGGGGGTGCTCAGTACCGCCCTCGCAAGGAGTAGGTCTTGTGAGGTCTTGCGAAGTCTCTCTCACTATTTCACTATTTCACTCTCAGGCCTGGGAGGGAGGCCAGGTCAGGGTGGTGGTCAAGTGCCCGGATTTTGGAGTCCGAATAACTAATCATGGCTCTTTTGATTACAAGCTGTGTGGCCTTGGGCGAATACCTCTTTGAGCCTCATTTTCCTTATCTATAAAATGGGGCTTGGGGTAGTAATAGTGCATAGCTGGCAGGTTTTTGAGTGGATCAGAGGCACTGACATTGGTAAAGCATTTAGCATGGGCTTCCTCATAACAGGTGCAAAGTTGCTTTGCTGGTACAATCATTAGTGGCATTGGCTCTCATACCCATGTTGGGCCTCACCAAGAGCCTTTTCCACCTCTGGCCAACCTCGTCTAGAAAGAGGGGAAACCCCTCTCCCACAGATCTTCATGCATTTAAATGTGCACCAGTTACCTACTGTGCACCCAGTTCAATATGGTGGGAAAGAGGACAAAAACTTGATAAAAATTTACCAGTTGTGAGAGCTTGACTGGCTCTCTTCCCCGACCCCAGTCTCAGTTTTCTTATCTTTAAAAGTGGAAGTTATCAGACAAGGGTCGCAGATTGATGTTTAAAACTACAGGGGGACACTGTTGATGGGGACACTGGCATTTGCTTGGTTCCAGAGTAACCCACAGACACTATTTTCTTGAAGCAAGGTGCAGAGAGAACCATGACTTTCATTGGCTGGTGTTCATCTGAGCATTTCTAATGGTGGATGAATGAAACATTATGTGTCTTCCGATGTGGTGTGAAGTGAAGTGTATGACATCACCTCACATGTGTTCTAGCCAGAAACATTTAACTTGAATCATTCTAGCCTTCAGATCTAACTTCCACCTTACGGGAAACACTGAAAGGAACCAGCACAAGAAAGTAACAGGCATCTGGAGGGAGGGATATTCTGTAGGAAAACTGACTTGGCTGTTTCATGAGTCAGTGGCCCCAAAAAAAGGGCAACTGCACGGTCTTAAATAATTTAATGCACATAATGATCGGATGCCATATGTGGCCAGTATTGGATTCTTATAAGCCAACCATAAAGGAATTCTTGGGTGTGGGGGGCAACTGGGGAGATTTGTATATGGTCTGGATATTAAAACAGATGAAAATTTATTCACTAAAATGGAAAGTTAGAGATTGGTGACTGCAAAAAAGGTGATACGAAGCAGTCTGTATGTATAATATGATCATATTTTGGCAGAAAGACACTTATAAGTAAGAAAAAGATCTGAAGGAGGAACATTAAGGTGTGAATAGTGGTAGGAATGTGATGTTTTTATTTTTATTTCTTTGCTTTCTGTGTTTTTAAATTTTCCACAATGCACATGTATTGCTTCTGTAATAATGAAGTGTTATTTAATAAATAAAATGGGAACAATAACAGTGTGTACCTTGTATGGCTGTAATGCTGCCGTGAGATAATGCTGTGAAATACAGGGCTTGGTAAGTACATACTCAGTAGTTAGCTGCTGCTAAGACGTTTATGCTGGTCCCCTCTTACCCACCATTAGGCAGACCTGGCTTATTGGGGATGCTCTCCCTGTTCCCAGATCCTGGCACATAGCAGGGCAGTGCTGGTGTTTGCTGTACAAATCACTTCCTTTGGTCCAGATTTTGTTGGACATTGAGGGAAGCTTGATGGGAATTATGGCCTTGTGCTCACATAGGTAGAGGTCTTTTGGAGCCCACCCCCCCTCCCCCACCTTCTCTCCTAAACTCCTGGGGCCTGCTAGGTCCTTACAACAAGCAGGAGGGGACCCTTTGCCAGTGTAATAAGGAAGCGGTGATCTGATCCAAAAGGAACAGCCAGTGGTCCCTGCCTTTCCCCCCAGTCACATTCACCAAACCAACCAAGTCTATTAGTGACATCACCTCCGAAAGCTTCCACCTTTCTTATTGTCCCAAGCCCTGGGGATGGACTTTGGGCTGGAGGTTGGGTCTGAGGATGTTCTGCAAATACAGATTGGAACTGAAGCTAGACCTAATATAGGTGCTGGTTCTTGCTCTGGGTCCGAGCCTAGTTTCCCAGAGAGAGCCTCAGAGCTGGAAGTAGGCTGCAGCTGTCTCCATGTCCAAGGCCTGAGGATTCAGTCTAGGTCTGAAGCTAGCTGCCACTTAGGAACTGGGTTTTAAGACCTGAGAGGTACTTGCTAGGTCTGAAACTTGCTGTTTATTGAAAGCTGAAACTAAATTCTGTCCTTGATGAAGGCTAGGGTAGCTTCTGCCTTGGGGACAAGAGCCAGGCTATTTTCCTACCTAGCAAGGAATCTGTAGTCAGAGAAGGAGCCTGGGAGGGTGTGGTCTCACCAGGCGGGGTGTGGGAAGGGGCTTTTAGAGAAGGAGAAGTGACATCCTCTGAGGCTCCTCTCTGGTGTCCATAGAACCCTGTAGGAATGGAGGAGGAGAGAAATGCCCACTCAGGGGTGCAGATGGGGCCCCCCGGGGCATGGAGAGAGACACAGTGTGAGGGACAGGAAGCCAGCATGGAGGAAATGCTACTGAGGACTCAGCATTGCCAAGGGTGGTCCCTGGCCACTGGAGAGAGAGCCTGTGTGAGTGGAAAGTTCCCCATTACCCCCAGGTCCACCTCTTAGAGCCAGCAGGGCTCCCTGCTCATTAGACCGACATCTCCTCCTTAATAAAAAATACATGAATAAATAAATGATAACAGCCGTAACTGAATGGGAAACTGCTTTCCACTCTTTTCTATTTCCCCAGCTCTTTCCTTCCAGGCTCGGTCCTGAGGACTCCCCAGGTTTGTTCCCTCCATAAGTGCTCACCCTCCCTCCCTCCCACTGGCTGCAGGCATCCCTCTGCTCAGGAGGGCACAGGAGAGGGGACATGGAGGATACCACTCTTAGGGATGCTGAACAGAGCTCCTGCACCCCTAACCTGCTCTTGGAGGAGAAGTCTGGCAAGTGGTCTCCTCCCTCAGCTTTCAGGGAGGAGGCAGCAGAAGCTGAGCCTTTAGAGCCAGGGCTGAGGATGGCCCCCAACACATGGGACCCCAAGTTAGGGACGAGCAGGAAACAGAGGTTAAGAGAAGGAACTGGAAGGTGGGACAGTTGGAAGGTGGTTGCAGGGGAGAATGGGAGCTGGCATTTGCACAGGATGGGAGAGGAGGTCTTGGCCCACATTCAAGTAACCGGATGGAAGATTGCCTTTCTTAGATGGAACAACAAAAATCGTATTTTCTTCTTTCTGGCAGTCCATGTTGATCCCTTTGTTTGCCCCCCTATTCCCCACTGCCCTCTCTTTCACCATCATCTCCTTCCTTACCTGCATCAGTGTGGCTTGGAGATGTGTGAGTCAGTGTGACCCACTCCTCAAGGTTAAGGGGAAGTAATTCTGTCATGACCTGGTGGTTCAGGACCATGGAGAGCATCCTGCCACGGAAAGGTTCTGTCTTAAAACTGAGATCTTGGGCTGCCTACAAAAAGAGCTGGTGAGATGGAGGTAAGGAAGAGGTGGTGGGGAAAGGTATGAACACAGGTGAGAGTCATCCCCAGTCTGGTCCTCTTATGCTGAGTGACTTGGACCTGGGACTTAGAATTGTTGCTGTTCTGGACCAAAAGCCCCCACTCCCCCACCAAGAAGATGGGGAGGAGCAGGAGCAGCCTGTGCTCTGGGCTGTGCAGTTCTGAACGGAGCACAACCCTTGCTCAGAAGCTCTGGGAACCTTTGTGTGAAGAGTGCAAAACTAAACACACGAGCAGATTATGGTTTGGGGTTTTAAGTTATTTTCTTGATAAATCACACATAACACAAAAATTACCATCTTAACCATTTTTAAGTGTACAGTTTGGTGAAATTAAATACATTCAGAGTATGCATTTTCTTCAAGAGAATGGAGTGACCCTGGGGAAGGTGTTAGGGAGGCTATGTCGGGCGTGTGATGTGTGCGCGAGAGAAGAGGATAGTTACAGCTCTAGGGGGGAGGGGGTGCCCAAGGGTAGAGGAAGTAGGAGCTAGGGGCCAGGGTCCTATTGGACAAATTCTTTCAGGCAGCTTGCAGGGTGGGAGTGGGGGCGTCAGGCAGAGACTTACCCTGGCTCCAACTCAGGACTAATGGGACCCAAGAGCCTCCTCTTTCCTTCAGCAGCTCCCTCTGGATGGAGTCAGAAGCCAGATTTTGGGAGCAGTCCAGATGTTCAGGGGAGATTCAGGGAAGTGGAGCAGATGGGCCCTGGGATTCCTGTGGGGGCTGGTGGGGGGGAGGGCAGCAGCTGGAGGATGTGAGGGAGCACGTGCTAGAGTCGAGGCTGGCTCCAGTGTGTGCGGGAGCATGTGCCACAGGCTGTGCCTAGGACGTGGGTCTTAGGCAGAGAGTAGGCTAGGTCAGGTGGCCCTTGGTGCTTTCCATGTGCTGGCTACTAAGATCTGTCCTAAGCTGCTGCTAGCTGTGGCAAGGCCTGGGGCATGTACCGTGTCTGCCACATGCTGTGCCAGGATATGGAATTGAGCAAGAAAGACCTTGCCGTTGTCCTTGAAGCTGTCCTTGAAGAGCTCAGCCTATCCCCCAGTGCCTTTGGCTTGGACCCAGGGGACCCATCCCTCCTCCTTGAGTCCAGAGTGGCCACTCCTCATGGGCTGGAGGAGGGAAGTCTCGTACAAAGGCTTGAGTGAGATGGCCTAAGTGGTCCCCTCACTTTTTACCCCAGGAGCCCGCAGCTCATCTTCCCTCCCAGAGCCCCAGTCTCTGGCCACATCATCTGCTGGTCCTGCAGTTTCTGTGGTCCTTGGGAAGGTGTAGAGCAAGGCAAAGGGCCAGAATCTAGAACTGGGGTCTGCTCCTGCCTGCCCCATGGACTCGAGGGCTCAGCAGCTTTTATTACCCACCACTGCCTTGCTGCATCTGGCTATGATCCTCTCACTATCCCTACACTAGCCTGGGAGAATGGTCATGAGCTCCATTGGTAGATGAGCACATCCAGGCGCAGAGAAGTAAAACCACCTGTTGAAGGCACACCTCTCCTACAGAGCCAGGATTGGAACCTACCTTTGCATGACTGTGTTTCTACAATTCTTCCTTGAGCAAGAACGGCTGGCTCTGCATTCCAGCTAGTTGTGTAGCCCTGGACAAGCATGTGCCTTTTCCTCACTAGACCTCTGTGTCTTCATTTACAAATTGAAAAGGTCTGAATAGAATAATCTTGAAGAGTCTGTCCCATTCTGCAATCCTGTAATATTACCCTCAGCATTGGGAAAGAGGGCAGTGGGGACAGACTGGGTATTGATGATACTCTAGCTGAGGGCAAGACAGAGACCAGTCCCCACACCCTCCAGAACCTTGGGTCATGCCAGGATATGCCAAGATGCTCTGCAGGGTGGGCTCCTCTGCAGGCTACACTGGTGGAGCTGGGGTGGAGTCTGTGGGCAGCGAGCGAGTCCCTGAGTCCCCTCTGCCTGTAGGGGTGGTAGAGCAGAGGGAGGCCTGGGGCAGAGAGCGGGGCTGGCTGGGCAGGCCAGAGCCAGGCAGGCAGAGCAGAACGAGGCTCAAAGCTCCAGGGCTTTACAAATGGATTTTGCTGAAATGGAAATTTCCACCCATCCCTGAAATGAGCCTGGCAGCGAGGCCAGGTCTGTTGGGGCCGCAGCAGCTGGGGACACTGACAGGGACAAGAGCCAAACTCTTGAAGCCCCTCAGAGCTATGCAGCCCTCCCCTCACCACCCACATCCACTTCTCTCCCCAACTCAGGTCCTCCGGAGGACCTCACACCTTTTATACCCTTCTCACTTTCCCCCTCAACCTCCTCACACCTGACACTCCCCTTTTCACCCCTCCAGCCCCTCACGCCTCCGCCCCCCACCTCACACACCCACACACACCTGACGCTCTCTCCACCTCCTGCTTTATCCTCACGCTGCCCTCTCACCCAGACCTCCTCATCCCCCCTCACACCTCAGCACTGCACCCCCCGCACACACCGTCTCTCACACACACCTGACATACCCCTCCCCTCCTGTTTCCCTCCTCATGTGTCGCCGCTCCCCGGCTCACCCCTACACTGTTGACACACTTTGCCCCGACTTCTCATCCCCTTATCCACTTTCTGGAACCCCCTCCTGCTCTGGACAGACACTCCCTCACCTCCCACGTCTCTCCACCAGCCACAGCCCTGGCCTGTCCCTAGCCCCCTTCTCTCCTCAGTATAGCCTTCTATCAGCGGCCATTAGGGTCCAGTATCTCCTCGTGAGGAGCTGGGCTTTCAAGGCAGACTCCTAACTCAGCCACCCCGGCTGGGTGAGCCAGGACCTCACCTCTTTTCTCTGAGATCCTGGTTCCTCACCTGTAAGATGGGGTTGACAACTTCCCTCACCTCTTGGGCCTGCTGTGCCCACTGAATGTTTGCAAAGTCCTTCCCTTGTGCGCAGGGAGTGGGGAGCGCACCATAGGAGTGTTGATCTTGCTTGTCGTTTTTGTGATTAATTGATGTCTTGTGCCGGGCCCATTGCTGGATGGTGCTGGGTGGGGGAGGGTGTGGGTCGAGTATGTGCGAGAACTCAAGAACTGGTGAAAGTACCAGAAAATATTGGCGAGGGGTGGGGAGGAGAGGGATCAGGGATGAACATGATCAAGCAGGCCCATGGGGTTGGGGAGGGGGGATGCAGAGGAAGGGGATCAGCGCTAACTAGGATACTAGGCAGCAGCCAGCTCTAAGGATGCTGCCCGTGGGCAGGACTCCCCCCTCCCAGGTCCACCCCAGATAGAGGGGACCTGAGACAGTCCGAGGGGCCTGGACATCCTTTCCTCCCCAGGCCTCTGCTGGTCACAGCCACTGGAGGTGAACTCTAATCCCTGGACAAAGAGGTGTGGAGGGTGGGGAGGGAGAGGGGATGCTGCCTTCTCACCACTCATAGGAATTGAAGGGGAAGATGACAGGGGACTGGCTGGGATGGAGAAGGTCCATGGAGGGGCATCACTGACTCCCTGCTGGGTGGGTGGGGAGAGTAGGGAAAATGTCAGTGGAAGGGGAAAGAGTGTAGAAGCCAAACGTGGGAGCAGGAGAGGCATGGGGTTTGACCTGCTGTGATTCCTCTGGGGGATTTCTTATTCCAGGTGCTCAAGGTCTGGCTGGGGACGGAGGTCTGGCCTGGCCCCTGAGGGATCTGTGATGCCAGGAGGATTTGGGACACCCACAACCATGAGGAATGGGCACTTTCTGCTCAGTGGTGAGGCTGGGACAAGAAGTTGGGGCAGGATTGAGTGGGGAAGGCCCTGGGGCTGAACAAATGGGGATCACGGTCAGAGAGCTGGCCACGGGAGCCAGTGTGGAGTGGGAAGGTGGGTGAGAGGAGTCTGGCCAGACAAGGGGGTCCAGAAGCATGTGGGGGCATGTGTACAGGGGCTCCAACCCCCTCCCCCTGTGCAGGATCCTTGGAGCAGTCACGTGACCTCATCCCCTAATTATTTATTGCTTAGTACTCACTATGAGCTAAACAAAGCTCTGAGCTGCTCCAGGCTTCTTCCTGCCCTAGTCTCAAGGGCTGGGGACCAGGCTCAGGGCCTGGGCTGAGCCGGGCCACTGGGTGGAGAGAAACAAGTAGACGGTGGGGGCAGAGGTGTGGGTGAAGGGGTAGACATAGGGGCAGTCACGGGTGTCCACTGCGATGAGAAGTGACCTGGAGGGGTCTGGGGCCTGGAGGTAGGAGAAAAGACAGGGAGATGGAGCTTCCCCAGAGTGGGGAGAGGGACAAGGACGAGGAGCCTGGATGCGGGGAGCTGAGGAAAGGTGGAGAGTTGTCAAGACCAGAGTGGGTGCCAAGGGCCGGGCAGGCTGTGGCTGCAGTAGGGCAGCCGGCGTCTCCACCAGGGGGCGCTGCCTGTGAGCAACGCGCGCGCACACGGGGCTCTGCACTTGAGGGCTTGTTCCTCTGAAACTGGGTCTGCGTTGCTGTCGTGAACACCCAGCGCTGCGGGGGAGAGTAGGAAGCACGGGGGATTGAATTACCTTTCAAGTCTAAAGCCTAGATTCCTCCAGGCCTGGCAGGTGGGCGTGTGCACACATTCCGGAGAGCATTGTGGTGCTGGCTGTCACTCGGGATCCACAGGCTCGCTCCAGCTCCGTTCAGCGCCAGTTTCCTTTCTGCAGAAGAGAGAGGGGCATGGGGGAGACAGCTGACCTGGCCCCAGGCTGCAGCCCCTCAGACGGGACTGGGAGGTCTTGGGGAGAACCCTGACTTGGCACCTGACTTAACCTCCCTGGTTTCTTCACCTGAAAAGAAGATAATAATGTTAACAGTGCCATGAGCCAGCCTATGTGCCAGGCACTGTGTTAAGCATTTTAGTTCTTCAGACCCTCATGGAGCCCTGTAAGGTAGGCGCTGGGAATCTCTCCCATTTTACAGAAGAGGAAACAGAGGCTAGGAGAGGCGAAGTGATTTTCCTAAAGTCACATAGCTTGTAAGAAACAAAGCTGGGACTCTCTCTGACCACATAGCCTTACCCTGAATGATGTATGGTATCCATATCAGGGCTGCTGTGAGGAATAAGTGAGATAATGCACATAAAGAAGTATTGTAGCCCAGTGCCTGGCACAGAGTGAGTGCTGAAGAAATATTAATAGTAAATGTTATTGTTGTTAGTATTTATTCACCTGCACAGATTCAGAGGTTTCATTTCATGCTCCTCTGGTGGCATGGGCCTCCGGAGAGGATGGAGAAGCCCTCTGTGGGGATAGGGTCTGGGAAGGCAGTTTCAGGGAGGCTGTAGGGGCAGGGGGCAGGTAGGCTGTGGTGGGAAGTGGGGGTTGGCATCAAAAAGCAGGGGAGGGCAGTGCAAGTGGAGTATAGAAAACGGAAGCGAGTGACTGTGTATTTAAGATTTTGCTCCGGTGATGGTCTCATTGGCCAGACATCTGGTTTTCACAGGCATCCCTGGGGAATGGAAGTCAGACAGCATTAGTTCAGCAGCTCTAACACCATTTATCTTGGGCTCGCTGGCACTTGATGGATCTCAGGGGTTCAGGTCACTGCCCTGCAGAATAGGGCCAGAAAGTAGCAGGTCTGGCCCTGGAGCTCCCTGGGAAGGGTGCCGGAGTCCCTACTGGCCACTCCCCTCTCACCTGCTGAGAGCTATAAGCAAGGGTGGCTTGCCTCCTCCACACCCTTAACCTCCCCATCCTGACATTCCCTCCTAGGTACAGGGGTAGGAGATTATAAGGAACTGAAGAGGACATTGAGTAGACCTCCCCCATGCCTCTCCCCTCCATAGCTACCCGGAGAAGAGATCCAGTGGAGGGTAGCCCACCTGGCAGCTGCCTGGGCACCCATCTCTAAGGGGCGCTAAAGCTTCACTGGACATAGTGAATCCAAGAGTATTTATGAGGAACAAGCCTGGGGGGGGGGGGTGGCGGTGCGCAGGAACGCTTTGACAAGCTGTTGGGCACTGAGGTGAGATCCCCACAGGGTGCTCAAGCTACAATTGTTCGTTAAACTCCTTTCGTAGGAGGGGGTCCTGGAGAACCAAAGGGTTTCTGTGCAGCTTGGAGGGACTGGCGAGGTTAGGGCCAAAGCTGAATTCAGATTAACAGAAGAGAGGCTAAGGCTAAGGCGCGTGGGGCGGGGGGCGGTTGAGGGGGGCTTCCTGCCCAGTCCCTGCACAGCTTCTCCTCCAAATAAATAAAATATTGAACAAATATTGAGAGAGTGTGGGTTTGAAGAGGCACCGAATTTACTAGCCTGACCTTGGCTTTCTCATTTTCTAGTCCAGCCCAGGTGCAAAAGTGCCATAACAATGAACCCCTTCCTGTCTTGGGTCATGACTGCATCTTGTGCGTTGGTTTATTCTTTCATCCTCTCACTCTCCAGATATTTCTAAGCACCTACTGTGTGCCAGGCACTGTCCCAGGCACTGGGGCTACAGCAGCAAACTGCTTCCTCTCTTCCGCTGCTCTCCGCCCCATGAGCCATGGAAGCCGCTGGGATCCAGAACCTTTTGGGTGCCTCGAGTGGATTGTCGTGGAAGTGGGGATCAGATGAGGTCTCAGGCTTAGTCTCTGTCCCCAAGAGAACAGCATCTCTTTAGGTGACAAGGACCGGTGGGAGAGGTAGCTTCTTTGTGCCTACCCCCAGCCTAGCACTAGCTTTTCATGCCCTCAGGACTTGGTGTGAGCTTATAAATTCGTGCTATGTCCAGGGTGATGTGTGTGTGTGTGTGCGTGTTTCTCCCTGAGCAGAGCTCCAGGCTGGGCAGCAGGAATGGGGTGAGGGTGGCAGAGGGGAACAGCAGAGAATGCCAGGCTCCTCCCTCACCCCCTACTGTAGACCCCTCCCAGGTCTCTCTGCTGGGTCAGGCTGCCTACAGGAACTGAGCAGCTAAACAGGAGACTAAGTTGGCCCTGGTTTCTCTCAGTCACCTGAAGTGGTGGAGGTGGGGGAGTTGGCCCTGCTGGAAGGCCAAGAGGCAGGAGGGACCCCAGGCTGGAGGCTTGAAAGCCATCCTCCCTGAGAAATGTAAGACATTCTTAGAGCATTTGCTCCCCTTCCCCACCACTACCACCAAGACCTAGCTGCCTGGGTTTCTGGGCGTTACTCCAATACTGAAAGGTATGAATGGGCCTGGGTCCTGACAGCCCAGTCCCCACACCTTACATGGCTTGAGGGAAGAGGGGGAGGAACCCCTGAAGTCAGGCCTTCTACTCCTTAGACCACAGTCCTGACCTGGACTCCTCCCTGGGGTCACAGACCAATAAGAATGTTCACTGAGACTTTGGGGGAAAGCAGCAGATCCCCCCAACAAACCCTGGATCCTGGGCCTGTGGCTGCCGCAGCAGAGGAAGACTGTGGGAGGCAGGGGGTGTTCATGGGGAAAATTGGGGGCTGGGCCTCACGTGCCAAGAAATAGGGAGCTGTGTCTGCATAGTCGTCCCCCCCTCCCCAACACTGTCTGACAGAACTAGCTGCGTCCTTGCCGTCTCTATTTTTAGTCAGAACTGGAAGGAAGGGAAGTTCGGGGGCCAAGCCACCAGCCCCGGCTCCCGCTGGCAGCACCCACAGCACGTGGGGCGGGGGCGCCTGGGAGCCCCGAGTCCCAGCTCCTCAGGGAGGCAGGACAGTGCTCCCTCCCACCTGCGGCACAGGCTTGAGAACTGAGGGATGAGACAAGGAACGAGATCGCTCTGTACTGGGGCTGGCAGGGGGGTTGGTGCCTCCTTTCCAGGGCTGAACACGTGGTCTGCGCTAGGTTTTGGGTACAGAGCGAGAAGGTGGAAAAGAAGAAAGACCCAGTTTGGTCTCCTGAAATAGGACTTAGGTCACGCTGAGGTGCTTCCTTTTGTGGGCTCTTCAAATGGGGCCCTTGCTTCCTCTCTCAAAGTTTAAACATCTTGACTATCAGAAGCAGGTTGGGGCTGGCTCTTCCTCAGGAGCGTAACTTGTATGAGGCATGAGTTTATAGATTTCCCCTAACCTAAGAACACAGAGGGAGAGCAGAGAGGGAGGAGCTTTTTCAGTCTCCACCTCCCCAGCAGAAAGACTCCCTGGATGAAACCCCACAGCTGCTAAGGTCATTACTTGTGCGCCAGGGAAAGGCAGTTCAAGTGGCAGTAGAATGTAGTTGTTTGGATTCTGCATTTGGGTTTGAGTTTGGGACTGTGCATTTGGGTTTGAGTTTGGGACTCTGGGTTTGAATTCTGACTCCTCCACATACTAGCTGTGTGATATTGAGAAAGTGGCTAAGCCTCTCTGAATCTGTTTTCTCTTCTGTAAAGTAGGGATAATCATAGTACCTTCCCTGTAGAAATATCTCATATTGAGGTAATATGAGAAAATGTACATGCAAGTGTTCAACAATTAATATTATTGATGAAAATGTAAAAGAAGAGCTCAAAATCTTCTCCACAATCACTGCAGATGGTGACTGCAGCCATGAAATTAAAAGCGCTTGCTCCTTGGAAGAAAAGCTATGACCAACCTAGACAGCATACTAAAGGGCAGAGACATTACTTTTACCAACAAAGGTCCATCTAGTCAAAGCTATGGTTTTTCCAGTAGTCAAGTATGGATGTGAGAGTTGGACTATAAAGAAACCTGAGCGCTGAAGAATGGATGCTTTTGAACTGTGGTGTTGGCGATGACTCTTGAGAGTCCCTTGAACTGCAAGGAGATCCAACCAGTCCATCCTAAAGGAAATCAATCCTGAATATTCATTGGAAGGACTGATACTGAAGCTGAAGCTCCAATACTTTGGCCGTCTGATGTGAAGAACTGACCTACTGGAAGAGACCCTGATGCTGGGAAAGATTGAAGGCAGGAGGAGAAGGGGATGACAGAGGATGAGATGGTTGGATGGCATCATCGACTTGGTGGACATGAGTTTGAGTAAGCTCCAGGAGTTGATGATGGGCAGGGAAGCCTGGCGTGCTGCAGTCCATGGGGTCACAAAGAGTCAGACACGACTGAGTGACTGAACTAAACTGAAAAGACGAGCCCAGTTCTGGGCCTGAACCCCACTATGTGGCTGGTCTCAGGCCCACATATGCAGAGATTTCCTCTCAGATTAGACTGACTTTGCTCACCCCATCACTGCCCCTTACAGCCCCAAGCCTCTCATTCCCAGGCAAAAAGCAGAAGTGTAGCCCACCCTTTAGCTGCAGAACTGGAAAAGCTGTTTCCTGCGGTCATGCTGCAGTCCCAAGGGCTCCCCAGTCCCATCACCCCACCCTTGCCCCCAGCCCCCTCTGGCTACACACACAGAATCTGGGCGGAGGAATGGCTTAGGCACCTTGTCAAAGCTGGGGTGGTGGGGAGAAGGCTGCAGGGCATCTCAGACAAACCTATCAATGGGGAGAAGGCAGAAATGACAGAGTGAACACTTGCCACACAGATACATTCTGTAAGAGTTTCTGCAGATGGTAAAAACTTTGGAGGAACAGCTGGGTATGGAATACAGATAAGCTTTGGGGGTCTGAACCCCCTGAAAGTGTGTTCCAATATAAAACGCAGAGCCTTCAGCAGATTTTCCAAAAGATCTAGGACTCCAGGTGGGTGAGGAACCACTATGGACCCTGGTCCAGAAGTCAGGAGACCTGGACATCTGTCTGCCAGACCTTCCTCCTCAATTTCCCCACCTGCTCCACAAGGGGTTAGACTAGCTGAGGTCTATCATCCAGGTGGGGGCATTCCAGGGCTCTGTGAAGTCTGGTGAGCAGTGACAGAATAACCAGAACCAGGCCTGGGAGATAGGCTCCCAGGAAAGTGGAAGGGGGCCCCTCTCCTACCCCTTCCCAGGAGCCGACTTGGTCCATCAGCCAACATGTCAGCCAGCCAGCCGACAGAAACTGAGCTGCATCCCTCCACCAACCCGGGAGGCTGTTGCCATGGCAACTTCATATTTATCCACTTTAGCTCCTAATTAAGGGGAAAAGCATATAACATATTGGATGTCAAGGAGGCTTTGTGAGCCTCAATTTAGCGGCCGTGCCTGGATGTCAAACTCAAGCGTGATTGCTGTTAATCACCTTCCAAATTACCTAGACAGGTCACAAAGGGAAAGGTCCCCAGCAGTAGGGGCAGCTGGGCCCAGGGGAGATGAGGTTTTGAGGGGGCAGAAAGGGAGATCTGTTTGGTATCATGATCTAGGGGGTTGCTGGGTGAATGCTGGCTCCATGGGTGTCCGATTATAAGCTGTCTGGAGACATGGCTAGGTCTGTTCCCACTGACCCTGAGTCAGGGGTCTCCACCCTGGAGACTCACAAATCAAGGCCCTTGGTCTGAAGAGAGGGACTGACCAGTTGATGAACCAAGAAGCATGTAAGGACCATCTGGTGGTCTCTGATGTCAGAAGGAAGATTGACAGATGACAAGGACGGGTAAGTGCAGGCTGACCTGATGTCCGGATGGATGGATGTCACATGGCAGATGGAAGGGCCGATGGGGATCTGCTTAGGAGGAACTGGCTGGGTGGCTGGACTCAGCAGTACATCTGTGATCTCCCAAGGGAATGTCTGGCCTCTCTACCCCAAGGTTAGGCATGCTCTCAGGCACTAGTTAGAGCAATCCTGCTGTGGCACTTCTGTCCATTGGAGCTGTGGCCAGAGCCACCTTCTTGGGAGAAGCTTCAGCAGGCCCCGGGAATGTGGGAGGCAGGGAGTGGAGATTAATAGAGCAAGGTTTGGAGTGGGGGCACCGAGAGGAGGATGTCAGCAAAGTGGTTAGGAGCATGAGTTACGGGGTCGGGCAGACCTTGGGTAGAGTCTCAGCTGGGCTGCTTACAGCTGTGTGACTGTGACCAAATCACTTAAACTCTCTACGCTTTGGTTTTCTCATCTCTCGGGTTGGGAGGCAATTCATACCTTGTAGGGCTTTGCAAGGGTTTAATAAGATGATAAATATAAGGAGCTCAGTGCCTGGCACATGATAGACTCTCACTGGCTTTTTAAACATTATTAGCAGAAGAGACAGGCCTGGAGAGGAGGGGCAGGAACACCGTGTCCAAGGGCTGGGCCTGGAAGCAGATGAAGGAGCCCTTCCCTTCCATCCCCTTTTGGTCAAGAAAGGGACCCTGATGAAGGCAGGGGACAGGCTGGGGGCTGAGCAAGGGTGTGGGGACCGTTGGAACTCACTGGGTCTATGTGGGATGTTTTTCAGCCACAGAGGAGGTGACAGGTAGGTAACAGGGAAGGAGGCCCTTGTCTTCATGTTACCTAAGGGCCAGAAGGGTCCTGAGTGCAGCCTGAACCCGGAGGCCATTAGAATTGCCCAGGATGTGTCTACAAGATCTGCCTGGGCTCCCCCCAGAACTCTTGGCTGAGAATCTCAGAGGTAGAGCCTGGGAAGCTGGTTTTACAACACTCTCAGGAGAGTGTGAGGATCAGCCAGGTCTGAGACTTACTGGTCAAAACCAGAGGCCACTGTGGGTCAGAGCTGGGAAGAACTGCAAGAATGTGTGGACAAGCCCTCCCCCACCACCATCAGGGTTCTGCATAAAGATTGTGTTCAAAAAGAAAACATTCTACAGCTGTTTTGAAAAACATCTATTATGGTAATAATAATAATTACAGCAAACATTTATTGATTGTTTACTGTGAGCCAGGCACTATGCTGAGTACTTCACGTGGATTATCTCTTTTAATCTTCTCAACGGCTGTTGAGGTAGGTCATCTCATTCATAGAGATGAGGACACTAAGTTTCCGAGAGGCTGTCCAAGGTTGCAGAGTTTGTTAGTGGTGGATCCAGAATTCAGTCCTGGGTGGTCTGAATCCATGCCTGGGATACCTTCTCATTCCACAGTTGAAAAACAGGAAGGCCAGAGAGGTGAAGTAACTCTCCCAAGGTCACACAGCAAATTCGAGACAGAGGAGGGATTAGAACCTAGGAGATCTTCTCTTCCTTCAGCTCTCCATCCCCACCCTTCAGATACATTCTGCAGAGAAAAGTTAAGGACAGGCTGGCCTGGAAGATGGATCTCAGCTTTGTCCCCCTCTACAGGCAGAGTCCCAGAAATAGCAGGTGGAGTGGAAGGGGGTTGGAATGTTCCTAAATTGAAGGAGGAGACTCTCAGGACATGATGACCACAGCCGGGGCACCCTTCCTGGTCTGGTAGGAGGAGCTGCCGTGGCCTGGTTTCTGCAGATGTGGCTGCAGGCGTCCTGCTGAATGGAAGGCTATTAAGGGAAAATGCTTTGCAAGGAGCTGAGCAGCTGGGAGGGGAGACGGTCAGGGCCCTGAATGGGGGGCTTTGTCCCCTCAGTTAACTGGCCGACTCTGGCTCCTGGGGGCTGTGTCTGAGGGAGTGGCTAGTGGAGAGACCAAGGGGACTGACTGCCCAGAAGGTTCCGCCCCCTCTCCTGTCCTCCTGTGCCTGGTCCTTTCCCCAGCGCTGTCCCACCTCCAGGCTGGCCTGGTGGTTCAGAACAGGCTTTGGGGGCTGATAGCAGGGCCACGTTCATTTTACTGAAAATCTTTGTGCCTCAGTTTCCTTGATCATAAAATGGAACTAGTAAGAGTATCTTGTAATGTTAGGAAAATTGAGCAAGAAAATGGGGTGAACGTTTTGGTCACGCTGGCTCTTGCAGATCTCTCTAACTGATGAGTCCCTCCTCCTGACTTCTACCCATCCCAGGCCCTCCCAGGTGTGGACACCTCTCGTGGGTCCCACCTGACCTTTTCCTCCACCCACCAACCTGGCAGGGGCTCAGAAAGAGCTCCTGGTGGAAACGAGGCCATGTGCAGAGAGAAGGGAAAGTGTTAGCCTTGTCCAGTCTCCAGAGGAAAAGCTTTGAAGACAGAATGCAAACTCCAGCCTGTGTGATGAGCTGTTATTACCGACAGCTCTATTTCCACCCTGGACACTCTTGAAGCCCTAAATCTGCCTTTTCTCTCATGCCCAGGCCTTTGCTGGGGCTGTTTCCTCTACTTGGAACTCTCTCTCTCCCCTTTCCCTGACTGCCTCCTATCTGGTCCTCCCCATCGCAACTTAGACCATCTCGCCTCCCTTCCCTTAGGCCCGGGTCCTCCTGTGTGCCCCCCATGCTTGTACTGACAAGCCCCTGCCCCTCTAGACTACAAGCTCTGTGAGGCTAATGACCTCAACATGTTTCCTTATCTCCCAAATCATAGCACGAGGTCTGCCCAGGATAGTCAATCTATAAATATTTGTTAGATGAAGGTGTGAATGAGTGAATGAATGAATAACTTGATTCCCTGATCCGGGCTTGGGGAGGGGGAATGGAGAATGTTTGATGAGACGAAGAGAAAGGAGAATGGGTGCTTCAGACAGGACTGTAAACAGTATTGAACATTCTCTACCCAGGAGGACTCAAGCCATCCTCCTCTCTTGGTACTTGGTCCTGAAGTTAGGCCACCAATGTCTGTAGCCATATCATCAGCAGAGCTAGTGTTTATTGAGGACCTACTATGTGTCAACTATTCTTGACACTTCACACACACACACACACATACACTTTTTGTTTGTTGCCTCACTGAATTTTTAAAGCAGCTCTATGAGACAGGTCCCATAAGTACCTGCATTTTACAAAACAGAAAACTGAGGTTCAGAGAAGTGAAGACACCCCACCCGAGGTCACACGGCTAGCAAATGGTGGAGCTGAAAGTGTGGTCAACGCCCAGGCACATCTGTTTGTTCCTAGAGCTGGAGTTCTTAACCACTGGGCCATCTTGTCTCTCTGCAGGATGGAGTGGAAGTCATCATCCCACCTCCCAGGAAGTGGAAGTTGCTGGGAAACAAAGCTGGAGAAAGTTCAGATCAAACATTTAGTTCATGTTTGGTGAGCAACTGCGGTACATCGGCCTGGCAGGAAGTGCAAAGTTGGCAGCCAGCCCGGCCATCGGCTCCCCATCTGAGCAGACAGACAGACAGACCCCAGGAAGAGGGGCGGGCGATGACAGAGGGCTGGGGGGGGTGCCAGCCCATGTGGTGGTGATGGCTGGCATTTGTCACCGGGTGGCTTGAGGGTGGACGCTGGTGGGCCCCGGGAACAGGGTACATGGAGTTGTTCTTAGAGGAGCTGTTTGGAAGGCTTTGCACATTGAAGGCTTAATCACTCAGCTTTTGCCAAGCTCAGACCGTGGCTCCTTGGCACTCAAGCCACTAGGAAGGATGTCTTTTCTGCCCATCCCCAGAGAGGAAGTTTTCCTGCTTCTTAGGGCTCAGCCGAACATCTAACTTGCTCATTCTCTCCCAGTGGCTGCAGGATTCCAAGCTTTCAGAGTGCCCTTCTCTCGTGATAGAAGTGGAATGGAAATGCCATCCTTTTAGCAGAGTGTAGAGCCCCTCGGTCTGTTGGAGACCCTGGGGGCTGCCCTCCCCGATTGTGCAGCTGGCTGGAAGCAGGCGACCCATTAGGCTCAGTCTTCGGCTGTGTAGAAATTACCCAGTGAGGTGTGAGGAGTGGCAGTGGTGGGGCTGCTCTGCAGAGTGCCAACCTCACCATTCCTCCAGAGAAGCATGGCTCCTCAGCTGGGGGTCTGTCATCCCTGCTTAAGTTCTGGTGTCATCTGCCGGTTGCCGAGAATGGAACTCGGCAGGAGGGGCCCAGGCTCTTGCACTCAGAGCTGGGACTTCGAGCTTTCTGAGAGGGGTGGCACTGCCCCAAAGTTCCCATAGCTGGGGGGCTCAGCTCTAGGCGGCAGCCCTCTAACCCACATTCAGCCTCACCCACGTACCATGGGGTCAGGCCAGGGGCCAGGCATAATGCCAGCAAAAGGGACTGGCATCTGCTGTAGTTAGGAAGTCATCTTGAACTGGAGAAAGGGTCAGGCCAGGTAAGACACAAGGACTGGACAGGAAGCTGGGGGTGGACTCCCATCTGAAATGGGTATTCAGGAAGGATGTGGTTAGGGGGCAGGCATGGAGTTAAGGCAGGTTGATATGACAGATAGGTTGGGGTTGGAGTTGGAAATGGGTTGAGGATTATTATTGCTATTCAGGTAAGAATTGGGGGTAGATTTTGGCTTGATTTTGGTATCGGGGTGGGATTGGGAGTGAAGTTATAGTTGGGATGAACTGGGGTTGGAGATGAGGTGAGGTTGTGGCTGAAGTGTAGTTTTGACATTGGTGTGAGTCAGAACTCGGGTCAAAGTGAAAGGACATTTGGCTCAGAACTAGACCTGGAAGTGACTGGGAAACGGTGGGAAGCGAGTTGACTCTTCACCTGCCTGGGTGTGCACTTTCTGAGAAGATGGAACACCCAAAGTGGGCCACTGGGTCTGTCTCAAAAGACGGTGGTTTAGTTGGTAAGTTGTGTCCAACTCTTTGTGATCCTATGGACTGTAATCCCCCAGACTCCTCTGTCCATGGAACTTCCCAGGCAAGGTTATTGGAGTGGGTTGCCATTTCCTTCTCCAGTGGATCTTCTCAACCCAGGGATCGAACCCACATCTCCTGTATTGCAGGCGGATTATTTTAGGCCACTAGGGAGGCCCCATCTCAAAAGGTACCTGCCACCAACCATCTGTCTCATCCACTTACCTCCACCTTCCCCTCCTTGCCCTCACCTCCTTCAACTCCCATCTCTTGTTGTTGGCTCAGGCAAGGCTCACATGTCACCTCCTTCCTGATCACAGCAGATGTGACCAAGGCCTGTTCGGTGTTCTCTTCCAGGCAGCTGTTTATTGCGGAGGTCTCCAATCATTCTGGGTAGGGCTCTGTCAGCTGGGTCCTCATCCTGGGGGTGAGTGGGGACATGGAGCGCTCCCGCAACACTCCTTCCTGGCCCTTGCCAGGGCCCTGACCCCTCTCCTTCTTTCTGCAGAGGCCCCAGCCCCTGCACGCCCCCTCTCATTTCTCAGGGTGACAACCTGACATCCTCTGGCACTCAGTGCTGGGGTCAGGCTTTTAGAGCTGTCATTGGGGAGACTGTGGCCCCTCGCTTACTGGTTCCCTTGCCCCAGTGTCCCTTCATGCAGAAACACGCATCGGGGCATGAAAGAGAGGATGACTGTGGCACTGTGATGCCTTTTAAATGCAAGCAATTAGTGGCTAAATAAAATATAGAACAGGCGTCTCCGCCTGCTTCTGGCAGGGATTCACTGAACACTGCCTGGGTTAGGGACCCTGGGAATGGACTGCAGGAACGGAAGCTGGTGGTCCCATGCACCTGGTCTGGAGGCTTTTGCTGGGACATGGTTGAAGAGAACTGGGGCTCATGGACTCCTAATAACTTCTCAGCCTTGGCAGAGGGTTGGGGAGTGCAGGGAAGCTGTGCAGGTCTCTCGTGAGCTGACAGGGAGAGTCCTGCAGAAGAGAGAAAAGCAGAGGACAGTGGCTTTGGAACATGACTCACCTGGATTTGCATGCTGGGTCTGTCATTGACCAGCTGTGTGAACTTGGGCAGATTGCTCCTCCTTTCCAAGCCTCAGTTGCTTTGGTTGTAAAATGGGGATGACCATAGTCATAGCAACCTCTTAGCAATGCTGCTAGATTTATATGAGGTCGTAAGTGCTCCATGCCTCTCAATAAGAGAGCCTTCCCAGAAGGGAGTGAGGCTGAGGCCAGAAAGGGATAGAGACACTGCTGGGAGGTCTCGCATGGATGGGAGGACAGGCCATGGAAGGGAACTGGGAGCCCAGGGCAAGCCTAGCAGATCTTGCTCCAGGACCAGGGGATCTTCCTCACTGATGTCCCTCTTGGGCAATCCAGAGAGAAACAGGTGACTATAGTCTCTGACCATGAGAGGAAGAACTCAGACTTGGTGACTCTGGGAGGATGTCCCCCATTCAGCCCTCTTCTTCCCTACCCTCTTATTGGGATGCTGTGCATAGATAGGTCTTTCCAGGTGGCACTAGTGGGAAAGAACCTGCCTGCCAATGCAGGAGACATAAGAGATTCTGGTTCAATCCCTAGGTGGAGAAGATCCCCTGGAGAAGGAAATGGCAACCCACTCCAGTATTCTTGCCTGGAGAATCCCTTGGACAGAGGAGCCTGGCAGGCTACAGTCCACAGGGTCGCAAAGAGTCAGACACAACTGAAGCAACTTAGCACACACGTACATAGATAACCACCTTGGGTGATTTATTCGGTGTCCTGAAGCCTCAGTTTCCCCTTTAGAACAGCTTTAACAGCACCACGATCCCGGAGCCCAGGGTGCCCTTAACAAGCACACTAGACTTGCAGACCTCTGGCACCCACTCTCCTTCCCCCATTGGTCTCATACTGCTCCCATACTGAGCAGGGCCTCCTAGGGGGCCTCTCAGGGGAAGGGATCAGGGACATGCAGCAGCCTGGCAGACAACAGTTGGGGGACAGAAGAGACTGGGCTAGTAACCGGGGTGGCCAGTCATTTGGCTCCTGCTCCCACGTGGACTGCCATCCTAAGCTCCAGCTCAGTCCTTTTCTTTAAATAAAAAGGATGACGTCATCCTCGTGCTTAGCTGCTGAGCTAGAGGGAGGTGATCTGAGTTACGGTGGAGGGGAAGCATGAGATGCTGGGGCTGGGGGTGGGGAAGCCAAGGGGCAGATGAAGAACAGGTACCAAGCCCCCTCTGGGAACACACACATTTGTGTGTGTGTCTCCCCTGGAGTCCACCCACGTATATGTGTTGGAAAACTGCAGAATCATAAAGTGTTAGAGCAAAGATGGAACTTCATGGTACTGCTAGAAAAGTAGAGGCTCATGGACAATGTGGGAGAGATAGACAGATATAGACAAGACCCTTCGTGTTTCTGAGTCTCAGTTTCCTCATCTGTGAAAGGGGGAGGCCTTGCAAGCACTTTGTGTGAAAGGATGGGGAGAGATAATGGATGAAAGTAGGAGCACAGATAAATGCTGTCTGTTGTGAATACGATTGGGCAGAAGTGATGCTGACAGCAAGAGAGCACTGGGCTGGTGTCACAGGACTCCACCTTGACCCTTCCTAGCAGGAGTCTGGCTGGGCCTGGGCCAGTTCCAGGTTGGGAGTGCATGGTCCCTACTATCTCCCAGGCTCACCTTTCAGCACCTCCTCTCTGGTCTTGTCGGAGGGGGCGGGGGGGCTGGGAACTGCCTCTGCCCTTCCCCTTTGGGGTGACGCTCTGGATCCTTCTGTGGAAGTTCTGGGTTCTGTTTTCCCTGAGCACCTGTGAGGTCTCCCCTTGGGGTTAGCTCAGGTTCCTGGCAGCTCCTTCCCCGCTGAGCTCTGACTCCTGGCTGACAGCTCCAGGTCCCTCTCAGGGTCCCTTTACTCCCCCTCCTCTCCTCTCCCTCCCCCGCTCTCACAAGCACTTTCCTTTTGCTCATCCTGCTCCCCCTTCTCTGCGGCCCCCCCTCAGTCCCTGGCCCTATTTCTATCTTTCCTTGGCCCCGTCTCTGACGTCGGAGTCTCTCCAGTCTATAACCCTGCCCCTCATGCCCTGTTCTCCTGCCCCGTCCCATCTCTGATATGAATGCTCTTGCAGTCTCTGTCTACAATCTGTCTTTCTCTCTCTCTCATTGTATGTTTTCTGCTCCTTAAAAAGTAAGTCCCTGTCTTGAGCAACACCCTGAGGGGCCAGGTCCAGGCCGGTTATCCAGAAGGAAATGGGCCCCCAGCCCTCCTCCCCCAGCCCCTGTGGGGTGCAGCCCTGGCTTTCTGTACTTCCTGAGCATGGGTGTGTGTGGGCCGAGGGCAGAAGGCCCATCTTGCCTGTCATCTGGAGAGACGTGTGTGCGAAATGTTAGCTCTATGGCTCTGATTCAGCTCCCGGGCGGCTGGCTGCAGAACACGATGACGGAAGGGGGTGATGGGGACCTGGAAAAGGGAGCTGGGCTGAAGATGGGTCCCTGAGACTTCTGCAGAGGACCTGGGACCTTCTAGAGAAGACCCTGGGTGCGATAATGGAGGGCCTAGGTGGAGGTTGCAGCCCCATTGGATGCAATGATGTGGCCTAGATGGGGTAAAAATGAAGAAGGTTCAGTGCAGGGCTTGGGTGGGAGGAGGGGATACTGGATGTGATGAAGGAACCCTGAGTGGGGCTGGGCGGGGGCAGTGATGGAACATGGTAGAGAGTTCAAGAGATGGTGAATGTGGGTGGAGGGGGTACGGGAGGGCTCAGAGGGAAGCATTAAATTAAAAAAGAGGCATGGATGTGGTGAAAGGCCATAGGGGCGCCCCCTAGGGCCCTCCATCTGCTTGCCCCTCTCCTGTCTCCCCACAGGCACCTGAGGCCGGTCTCTCTCTCCCCTCACTCACTTTGCTGCTTCCAGCACTCACCTCTCAGTTCCTAGGTCTCCCCCTCACCTCTCCCCTGCAGCCCTTTCGGTTTAGGACATCTTCCCTGTAGATCCTTGAATCTCTAAGGGTTGGTGTGTGGTCCTGCATGTGACAGACTGTATTTCAGGGCTGACCCTGCAGAGAGCTGTCTGTCTGCCTATCTATCTAGTCCAGAAAGAAGAGTTCCAGTTCCCCCTTGCCCTGGTCTGGAGTTGCCAGCAGTTCTCACTTGAGAAGGAGCTGGTGGTGTAGCTCCTAGGCCTTGGGTCTGTGAGCCAGATGTGCTGCTGCTGAGGATCCGAGCAGGGACAGAGTCTCCAGCACAGTCTAACAAGCACTGTTGGAATCCTAACGTGTGCTCAGGGCCTGTTTGTGTCCAGGCCACAGACAGCACATAGAGTCGAGTCAAGGCCAAACTCACCTACTGCTTCCCCGCCCCCACCCCCAGGACTTCCAGCCCCTGTCTGTATCCACAGGGGCCTGGAGGGGGCCCATGACAGCCTCCAGTTTGGGCAAGAGGAGGCCAATTTCAAAATACATCGTGATAACCATAGTAATATTGGCAAAAGCCATCACTCATTTGGAGCTAGTCTGTGGGGAAACTCTGTACATTTTTAATTCAAATAAAATCCTCATAGCTATGGGGTGGACATATTTTTACCCCCACTTCCCAGAGAAAGAAACGGGTTCAGAGAGGTTAAGTTACCTGCTTGGATTTTCCTACCAGGGCCCACTTGCCTCCACAGCTTATGCTCTGAACCCCAGGAGACCCTGAGCAGCCCCCACAGATGACTTCCTGCCTCAGGATCCTGGGAGGTGTGAGTGATGGAGGGGACCATGGATCACCAGCATTCCAGGGAACCCACTCCTTTGGGGGTGCAGTTGTGGGAGGACTCATGGCTTCTCCCTCAGGGTCTGGGAGGCCTGGGACCACCTTCCAGAGCCAAAGAAACACCTCCAGTCCTGCGTGGGCCTGAAGATCCCCCGCCTCCACTGACACCCCCGGAAAGCTGCTAATTGGTTACACTTGTAGCCAGTGGGGGTGGGGGTGACCTAAATGAGGCTACTGGCTTGGGCTATGGACGGGAGCATCGGCTGGGAGTGGGGGGCTATCCAGGGTCCACTGCTGCCTGTCGGCCCTGCCTTGGGAGCAGCAGGACCCCCTGCTAGGCTGTGGGGGTGCAGAGAGACCCTCCCCCACGTCTCTGTGTGGGTGCGCTGGGCTGCTGTGTTCCTGTGGCGCCGGTGGGTGCGTGACGACGGCAGCTCCCACCCGGCAGAGCCGTGAACAGAAGGGGCGAGCTGCCGGCAGCTTTAAATAACTCCTTGCTGTATCTCGCTTGCTGAAGCCCCACCCCCCCCAAGTCTGGCTGCCCCAGGGAGGGGCTGCATGAGCCCCAGAAACGAGGCCAAGACAGAGGGACTCGCACCTCCACAGCTCAGAAACACCCTCCGGTCATGGAAACACCTGCCAAAGAACACCTGTTCATCGCTGTACCTGAGAGGCACAGCCCAGTGTTTTCCTGAGTAGGGGGTCCAGGAAACCTCTGAAGGGGACGATGAGTCATCAGGAGACTGGCTCTGCCAGGCCTGTATCTTGGCTGCAAGGATGAAGCAGGCAGGTCCCCATTCAGGCCCTGCCTTAAGAGGGGTGCGTCAGTCCAGATGAGGGCCCAGCCACTCTGACTCGGAGTAGCAGCCCACCTCCCCCTGCTCCTATGTGCAGTCAGCAGTGACCACCTTGGTCACCAGCTCACCTCCTCGCCTCGGGCTTCATCTGTCTGTGCACAGACCTGATCATGCAATCTTATCCCTCGTCACTCTCCTCAATCCACTGACCTCACCTCAGGCATTTGGGCCTTCTTTCTGCTCCAGCTCATTCGCACCTCAGGGCCTTTGCATTTGCCCAGATGATTTGAAGAATAAGTTGTAGTTTATTAGGCAAGGAGTTTGACTGGTAGTAGGGCTTCCCTGGTAGCTCCACTGGTAAGGAATCCACCTGCAATGCAGGAGACCCCAGTTCAATTCCTGAGTCAGGAAGTTCCCTGGAGAAGGGGTAGGCTACCCACTCCAGTATTCTTGGACTTCCCTGGTAGATCAGACAGCAAAGAATTTGCCTGCAATGTGCAAGATCTAAGTTCAATCCCTGGGTTAGGGAAGATTCCCTGGAGGAGGGCATGGCAACCCACTCCAGTATTCTTGCCTGGAGAATCCCATGGACAGAGGAGCCTTGTGGGCTACAGTCCATGGGGTCGCAAAGAGTCAGACATGACTGAGCGACTAAGCACACAGCAAGCACCCAGGAGCACTCTAGACTGTGGGAACAGCATGTGCAAATATCCTGTGCCCAAAGAGATGCTAGCAAATGGGAGGGACTGAAGGCAGACACAGGTGGCTACATGATGTGAAACGAGGCAGGAGAAATGGGCAGTGGCCCCACTGTGCGGGATCCTGCAGACCACGTTATGGCTGTTTGTCTTTATCTGGGGTCCTCAAAGGGCTTTAAATCACATGATCATATTTGCATTTTGAAAAAATTACTCTGGCGGCCTATGAAATAAAGATTTGCAAGTGATGACAAAAAGATTTAGAAATCATACTAGAAGAGGAATGGCAAATTTATGCCACACTTATCACAATTCCCTGTTCTCATACCCAAAGCAGACAGCGCTAGTCAATTACAGCAGTGGTTCTCAAAGTGGTTCTCAGATCGGCAACATTAGCGTCACCAGGGAATTAGTTAGAAATGCAAATGATCAGACCTCGCTCCAGACCTCTAGGATAGGAGACTCCGGGGGGTGGAAGGCAGCAATCTGTGTTTTAATAAGCCCTCCAGGTGATTCTGATGCAGGCTGAAATTTGAGAACCACTGAACTAGAACACTGTTTGATACGAAGCCCCACGCAGCATCAAAAACCTCCTCAAAACTCACTCTAAGCAGTCACTAGCCATCGGTCCCAGAGCTACTGTGAGGCTAATTGCACAGGGCCCTGGGCTGTAGGCTGCTCAAAGGAAGCTGCACAGACTCAGCTCTGGAACTCAAGAACCTAAGACCCCGACAAAGCAAGCCCTAAATGTAGGCCAGCAGCCAAGTGTGCCGGGAGGAGAGAACTGGACACAGGGTCCGGAGTTTTGGCCTCAAGCCCCTGCTCAGCCTCTGCTGGGTGGTGGCACAAGCAAGCCTCCCTGACTCAGGTTCCTGGCGTGCTTTAAAGGCAATGGCTCTGAGCAGCAGCCTCTTCTCCTGCAACCCGAAGCCAGAGGGAACTGGAATTCGTGTGTGTCCCTGGGGAAAGCCCCTATAAATCTGCCTCCCCACTGGGGCCGGCAGGGAGCTGGGCGGCAGCAGAGACATCACCCAGAGCTTGTAAGAGGCAGCACATGACTCAGCCCTGGGAGGGAGGCATCCATCACCCTGGGCAGCCGGCAAGAGGAGGAACAGCGTGGGAGTGAGGGAGCAAAGAAAAGCAGAGGCAGAGCTCTTAGCCTCTTGCCAGCTCCACCACTTTCTCAGGCCTTGGACCCATGAGCAGACAGGGGGACTCAGCCCAGAGAGGGGGAAACCCACCGGAGAAGGAAAGAGGGTGAGGTGAGGGTTGGGGGTCAAATTCTCTGCAACCCTTCAGGATACAGAAAATGTGGTCCGGAACTGCCTACAAACATTGAGACTAATTTCAAAAATTCCTCCCCCACATGACTTATCTGGCTTCTTCTCAGCTCAAATGTCACTTCAGCAGAGAGGCCTTCCCAGATCAGCCATCTGTCCCCCACCTCCCTGTCACCTTTTCATTGTCCTCAGAGCTCCATCACTCCCTGTAATCACTGTATTCATGTGTGTTCTGGCTAATGGTCATCTTTCCACATCCTCCTAGGCTGGGAGCTGCCCAAGGGCCGGGGTCTCCCTATTTTACTCATGGTTCTCCCACTGGGGTCTAGAACAGCGCCTGGCACAGAACCACAACTTACCATGTGCTAGGAACTGTTTTACATGATTTACATACATTATTTCATTGTATGCCAATCTTTGAAATAGGCAATATAATTATTTCTTATTTTTCAGATGGAAATATTATGGACAGAAAGATAAGTGTCTTACTCACAGGTCACACAGCTAGGAGATGGCAGACCCAAATCTGACTTCAGAGTTCAGAAATTTGGAACGTGGGAGCAAGCGGGTGGTTGAAAATATTGGGGGCTGGGAGGATTGTTGAACCAAACTACTGATAAGAAAACATTAGCCCAGAACAAGGGGGTTCCTTCTGAAGCTGGAATTACTTAATTTAGGCTTTCTAAAGGGAAGTCCTGCTTTACACAGCTGCTGTCCAACTTCTGGAATTTGTTACCCCCAAGGGGTCTGCACAAGCCAAAAATAGAAAGGAGTTCAGAAAGGGTTGCACAAAATTAATGGATGATGGGTCCCCAGTGGTAATTAAAGGAAGTGAGAGCTGCTGGGGGTTTGGGCTTAGACATTTGAGGTCAGCATCACTGCTAGGGACTGCCATGGTCTCCCCCAAATGGGTCCTGGGTGCTCCAGCAGAGAGTGGCAGACTGGGAAGCCTTGGGGAGGTATATGATCTCGACTTCCTAGCCCACTCCTGCAGGACCTGGCTGCCGGGCCAACCCCTTACCCCCTACCCCCAGGCTCAGCTGAGCTCTTAGGGGCCAGGTGTCCTGGCTAGCTGAGTCGTTCACCTGCCCAGGTTGGGTAATTTGCATATATTCTGGTTTTCTCAGTACCTATTTTCCTTGCTACCTTTTTTTTAAGAAAAAGCTATTTTTGCAAGGTGTTCATTACTTCCTAATTATTCATACTCCTTCCATTTATTTGTCTTGTTAAATTCAAAACTCAAGAAACAGCTCACTTTCTTGTTTCAGATTCCTAGTGAACTTCAGGCCCAAACCCCTTCCTTCCAGTTAGCCTAGGGTGGGAGAGGCCCCCATGCCTCCCTCCTCCCTGGGCCTTGGGCCTCCCCACTCCCTAGAGACTTCCCTCCAACCAGTGCCCCCTGAAAACCCCTTTGGGAACACCACCCTCACTATTCTACTGTCTTGGCCTCCACATCTCTCCTTCTCTCCTCCACCCACAGTATCTCCCTTCTCTGCTCTTCTCCCCTCCTCCCCTCTCCTTCCTCCCTCACTTCTCTCAGTCTGCCCAGCCTCCCTCGGCTTCCCCCCTCCTCCCCTTCCCCCTGCTTCCCTACCTGCCTTCTTAACCCTCCCTTCCCCCTGCAATACCCTCACACCCTCAGAGTCCCCAGGGTTGCTCTCCTCCCACTCCCCCTTCTCGAAATATCACCCACAAGCCCAAATTATGCTGCGTTGCCGGCTGCTCCAGCAGGTGGGTGCTGTGGTCCTTGGCTGAGAGCCAGTCGTTCATCTCCCCCAGCCCTGCATAGTACTCCTTAAATTGCTTAATCCCTGAAAAATCACTTCCTCAAAGCCCAGTAACAGTGGCTCCCGGAGGGGTGGGGCAAAGACAGCCCCTAGGATTCCCAGTCCCTGGCCCTGAGCTGAGACCAGCAACTCTCAGCAGATCCTGCTCCCAGGACTACTTTATGGAGGCCCTGGCAGTGGCGGTGGTCCCCTCTTACACCTCTCAGACTCCTTTGGCAGGGGGTGCTATGGCCATCTAGGGGCAAGTGGACACAGTGGGGCAGTTGATAGCTGGACCTGAGTCTCCTCTCCACAAGCAGCAGCCCGGGACCTGACTTCTGCCTGGGTCTCTTTTGGCTTCTGCTGCGGCAGCCTCCTAGCCAGTGATGGGGTCCAAATGCTCGCATAGGTACCCTGCGTGTGTGTCCACATGGCCAAACCCACACAGTAGCACACACATCCACCTCACACATCTCTACACGCTCTGTACATTAGAGCAGGGCATCTCATCCTCAGGGGCACCAGAATCACTGAGGAAGCTTGTCAGAGTGCTAGACTCCACCTCCAGGTTTGGGATTCAGTAGGTCTGAGGTGGGGCCTGAGAATGTGCATTCAAGCAAAAGCCAGATGCTGCTGACACTGCAGGTTCTACTCTTTGAGAACTGCTGCCCTAGGGATATCCACCTGTCCACAGGAGGGTTTTGCAAAGTCGGTTTTGTAAGATCGCACGGGTGAGGTAGCTGGAGAGAACTGGGAGTGATGAGCTGAGTTTGGGGATTACTCAACCCAAGAACACAGATTTCCAATATCATTCTCTCTCACCGCCTCTGCCTCTTGCTGTTTCTCCATCTCTGTCTGCATTTCTGTGTATTTCTTTCTCAGTCTCTCCGCCCGCCCTGCGGCCTCCTAGCCCCAGGGAGGTCCCCCAGCTCCAGGTGGCTTCCCAGCAACTCTGCACACAAAAGCTCATCCATCTCCATCACCCCACGAGTGAGTGGCAGGCAGGTGAGAGAAGAAGATTACAGAAGAACAACTCAGTTCCCTGCTAACAGGGAGCTTGCTCACCATGAGAACACAGCCAATTATTCCCTCTGTTCTGGGGGATAATCATTAATGCCACAGGAAATTCTAAACAAGCGATTAAATCATTACTGGGGAAGGTGCAGGGAGCCTGGGCCACCATTAAGCCTCCCTTGTGCTTCTGGTCTGGGGAAGTCTTACCTGGAAGGTAAGAAGCAGGGAGACAGGCATTGCCCCCACCCTGCAGCATCACCAGCAGTCAGTGTGGCAGGGCCAGCTCCCAAACCACCTTTGCCCTCTGAGCTGCACACGCACTACTGTCCCCAGACCCCCTCCTGACCCACCCACAGGGGAAGCTCTGTTCCAGCACTGTTCATGACTTCATGCCTTCGAAAACTTTGCCCAACTGAGGCATCTGTTCAGTCAATGGACAAATATTTACTGAGCACCTACTATGTGCCAGGCAGTATTCTAGGACCTGGGGAGTTACTGGTCAACAAGACAGATGAGGTCCGTCTCCTCATGGAGCTCACAGTCAAGTGAGGCAGGCACATAATCAGAATGTGAATAAGTAGGCAAGAAAATGATCATCAATTGGGGCAAGAACCTAGGAGGAAATAAACAGGATACTGGGTGCTGTGAGTGGAGGACCTACCTGGAGGATCTTGGAGGCCACTCACACTTTGACAGACCTCTGCCTTGGGTCGGCTGGCAGTCTGTGTCCGTCTCTGGGCCTGCAGATTATGTCTTATGTGAACATCTGCAACAACTGAGCAGCCCTCTTCCTACCCTGAGTCCCCAACATGCTATCTTTGGAACGATAATGAGTATCTATCACAGCTACTGTTTTTTAGCACTTACTATGTGCCAGGCATTGCGCTAAGCAATTTATGATCATTACATCATTTCATCCGCAGACCAGTAATAATGTTATGAAGCAGGTGTTTTTAATCCCCATTTTACAGACCAGGAAATAGAGACCTGGAACATCTGTGCCCTTTGGTCAAGTCACACAGTCAGCGACTAGGTGATGAAACAGAAGTCTGACTGAGTCTTGAGTGAAGGCGTTTAACCCCCACCTCATCCTACCTCCCAGGAGAAACAGGAGAGGTTTGTGTGGGTTTTGCAGGATTGATTTCAGGGCTGGGAGACTTCCCAGCCTGGGGTCCCTGTGGAGATGGAGCTACAGTGAGCTAGTCACTAGTTCCTAAAATGTGCCAAGAAGGGCTCCAAGACCAAAATGCAGCCCCAAGAGGGGAAACAGGATGGACCCCCCTTTACTCAGCTGCAGGATCTCTTTTGCTCAGGGGCCCTAGGACAGTCCCCCTTGGCTGCCCCAGCCCAAAGGTCTCTGTAGAACCCAGAGAGACCATGGACCCTACTTCCCCAGCTGCCCCCCAGGCCCTTGCAGCCTTGGGAGTCACTCCCCCCACACCCCACCCCATAAGTAGTCCTACCTGTCCTCCACCTCCTGCCCCTGGGGCCAGGCTGCATTCCCCAGGGACAGTGGGGCAGCCAGAGGCAGACAAGACCGGAGCCTGGGTCTGCGGTGACTAATCGGCTGGTGCTTGGGAGGCCATGGTGAATTATTCACACGGATTCTGTGAATTATTCAAGTTGTTATTATTTATTTTTCAGATGCGCCTGCAGCAGAGCCTCCAGGCCCATGTTCAAAGGATGACATAAGTCCTGACTCTTGATCGCCTATGCCTGTGGAGAACGAGCCCGGCCTCTCTCCAGCCTCAACCAGGAGTCCCAGAGAGCAGGCTGAGGGCAGGGAGCAGCTGCCTTCAGGGCAGACTCCTGCAGAGCCCCAATCCTAATGCCAATTATAGAACTAATAGTTACCACTTACCGAGTCTCACAGTCCCGGTCCTGTGTTCTCCATTGCAGGCTCAAGTGAGCACAACAACCCTGGGAAGATGCTCATCAACCCCATCTAACAGATGATGGAACTGAGGCTCAGACATATGATGTCCCTTGTCCAAGGCCACTAGTTGATAACTGGGATTCCAGTCCAGGTCTGTGTACTCTAAAGCCAGTGGCTGCCACATTGCACGTGGTCTTTGGTGTCGTACTCGACTGTTTCCTACCAAAATTCTTGGCTGCTCCAAATGCACACCCACCCCCACTGCAGGCTTGAAACCATGCTGAGGGCAGGACATGCCCAGTACCTCTAATGCTCTCAGAGAAGCCGTGGTATCTCCATGGCAACAGGATCCTGAGCAGCCAGAAGTGAGCATGGTCTACCTCTGAGGAGCAGAGCTGCCCTTTGCCTGCAAATGTTCCAGGCTCTGAGAGAGTGTGACTCAGAGTCCCCCCAGCCTCCCTGCCTCCTTCAAATAACTCTCCTGCTGTCTAACCTCCATCCCTCTGGCTGCGGCTCTGATCCCATTTGCTGAACAATCCCCTCCCCGCTTCCCCTAGTTGCCATCTGGAGGAGGCAAAGTGGACATGTGGACTCAGCCCTGGGGAGGCTCTGACGGCCCCTTGTCAAGGTGACCAGAGTCTCACAGAGACAACCTCCTGCCCTGGAAGGAAAGCTTTGTCTTCCTGCTACCCGATTCATTCATTCATTCATTCACTCATTCATTCATTCATTCGATACATACTTATGGAATGCCCACTATGTGCCAGGGACTGCTCCAGGTGCCAGGACCTAACAGGACTTTCCTGTCAGGCCTCCGTCCCCTGACCTGTCTGTCCTGACATGAAGGAAGCAGAATCTCAGGCAAAGTGGATCCAAGCCTACCTCTACCAGCCCCTCTACTCTCCAGGTGACCTTGGGCCAGCAGCTCCCCACTCTGCCTTTCTCCTTTTTAAAATAAGGGAGTGGGTCCAGAATCTTATTTCGAAGGCCTTGCCAGTCCCGCTTTTCTCAGGTGTCAGTAACTCAATAACAGAGCCATCATCAGTTCCATCCTACAGCTGTGAAAGTCAGCGGTCTGCATGTGCTTCCTCTCAGGTGGACTTAATGACCCTCCCTCTCTTCCCAGTTCCATGCATTTTAAAGAGGAGTCTGGGGATGCCTCTGCTGCTAATGGTGAATTTCAGTTGCCAGAGAGTCTTGGGGGCTGGAGAGGAGATGAAACAAACATTTGCAGAATGCCTTTGCCTTCTTCACAAATGTTCTTTAATAATCTTTGCAGAGGTGGATACGCCTATCCCCGTTTTACAGGCAAGGAAACTGGACCTCACAGCTGCTAAGTAGCAGGGCTGGGATGTGAATTCAGTCCCATGCTGGCCCATGCTCTTGCTGCAGTACCAGGCTGTATCCCTGGCCCCAGATGAGCCCTGGGGAGAGGGTGGCTTCCTCTTCCAAAGCCTGTGTTGGAACCGGGGGAGGAGATCTTGTCACTGAAATGACTTCCAGGGAGTTGGGTACCACTGATTTCTCCCTTCTCCACCAATAGAGGAGAGGAGAAACTTGGGCTCAGTTGTGCTGAGTCATTCGGGGCCTAGGAAACCCAGGTTTATATTTACCCCAAAGCAGCCACCTCAGCAGGTTTGGAGCTATCAGTTCAGTCGCTCAGTCATGTCTGACTCTTTGCAACCCCACGGACTGCCGCACACCAGGCTTCCCGGTCGATCAAAAACTTCCAAAGCTTGGTCAAACTCAGGTCCATCAAGTCAGTGATGTCATCCAACTATCTCATCCTCTGTAGTCTCCTTCTCCTCCTGCCTTGGGGCCATAATTCCTCTTTACCTCAGAGCACCTGGACTCATTCCCTGGCCAGGCAGGCAGGTAGGGAGGGACCATGGGGCTGGAACACAGTGGCTAGGGCACCCCTACCTTAAGCCCAGTCAATGACCTGGTGGGCTGGACACCAGTCTGTACCTCAGCCCAGCCTGACATCAGCCTGGGCCTTCCCTGAGTGTGCACAGACCACCAACCTCTGAATCCAGGGGCTTGTTAACACTGCCAGGCTGCATACTCCTCCAGACATCCAGAACGGGGATCCTGCTGGAGATATGTGACACCAGCTGTTAACTAAGCTTCCCCCTGAAGCTCAGAAGTGCTGGGCTGTGAAACCTGGGCTCGGAGCAATCCTGAGTGAGTTATAATCCTGACACTGACACTTACTGGTTAAGCAGTCTGGGGTGAGGCACACCATCTCTCTGAGCTCAGTTTCCCTATTTGTAAAATAGGAGTGATACCTATGCCTCTTCATGGGGTTATTATGAGGATTACACTAGGTGATGTAGATAAAGTGCTGAATAAAGGCCAGTCAGGATGAGCTTGGCAACCCCCTGTTCTCCTCTTCCCAGGCCCCCAAGTAAGGCTGGGCCTGGGGGCTGAAATTCTGGTAGGACTGAACTTACCAGCTGGCTCTCAGCTCCTCACACCTGCAGAGTGTATAGTGGCAGTTTCTAAACAGAACTTACCCTTCAGACCACAGACACATTTTCCTGTTGGTCCCTCTTAAGGCTCCGGCAGGAAGCCTGCTCTGAAAACCTTTTTCTTGGACACACTGGGGTGGTGGGGTCCCTGGCGTCAGAGAGAGCTGCCTTGTGGTCTTAGGGGCAAAAGATTTGGGCTGTGGTCTGGGGCCCATGGGTGACCCCAACTCCATCCTGGGAACTACCATTAGGGAGAACCTACTTCCAAGGCAGCTGATGTTTCCTACTGAACTTCCTCTCAGCCCTGGCTGAGGTTAAGTACCGCCATTCTGTTTACAGATGGCAGACCAGGGGCTTGGTCTTTGCCTAAAGCCACTGAGCTTCTTTTTTTAAATTTTATTGTTTTAATATTTTTAAACTATTATGTATTGGGGTATAGCTGATTATGTTAATCAGCTGTTAATGTTGTGATAGTTTTAGGTAAACAGCAAGGGACCCAGCCATACATGCACATGTATCCATTCTCCCCCAAATTCCCTTCACTCAAGCTGCCACACAACAGTGAGCAGAGTTCCATGCACTATACAGTAGGTCCTTGTTGGCTATCCGTTTTAAACCTAGCAGTGTGTACACATCCATCCCAAGCTCCTCAACTATCCCTTCCCCCCATCCCTCCCCATGACAACCATAAGTTTGTTCTCCAAGTCTATAAGTCTTAAAGTTATTGAACTTCTAAATGGAGGATCTGGGATTTGAACTCAGGTCTGTAGGATTCCAAATTTTTTGTGTATACCAGTATGTGACACCACCCCTCTAAACCTCCATCATCATGATGGTTTGCTAAACACTTAATAAAGGCCATGTTCTGAGCTATGCACTCCACATATTTTGGGGTTTTTTTTGTTTTTTTGTGTGTGTGTGTGTTGGGGTATACTTGATTAACTATATTGCGATAGTTTCAGGTGAACTGCGAAGGGACTCAACCATACATACACATGTATGCATTCTTCCCCAAACTCCCTCCCATTCTAGGCTGCCACATTCCCCATGTTTTTTGTTTTGTTTTCTTTGTACTTTCACCTCTGAGATAGACTCTGTTGTTATTATTCTTATCTTACAGGGAAGGAAACAGCCACTCAGAAAGACTGAGGATCTAAGTTAGTTGGCTTGGTTCTTTCACTGTTACACTGGGATCCTTGGATAATATCCTGCCCCATTAATCTTCATGACTGAGCTCCACCTCCGTGGCCCCCCTCTGCCTCAATAGCACCCATGTCCCTACCCTCCCTTCTATTGGGAGGTCTCCTTACCTCATCCTGGCCTCTATGACCCTTAGCTAGGACCTGCAGAGATGGGCCCCCACCCTCATCGCCAACACAACTAACTGCCCATCCCTGCTGCCTCCCAGCCCGCAGGGAATCCCCTCTAATTGCATCTCAGGTTGGGAGGCTATTAGCCTGTGATTGCATCCCCAGTGCCTGCCTTGGCCCCTAGGTACCCGCTCTCAGCTTCCACAGGCGTCTGAGATGACGTAAATCCTCAGTCCAGTCTGAGCCTCCCCAATACCCCCAGCACCGAGTCCTGGGGGGCTCCTCCCCAGGGAGCTGGGCCCCCTCACAGTGGGGTGGCAGGAAGGGGCTCCCAGCCAGTCAAGTGTAGCACACGCACGTTTGTGCAAACACCATTGGTGCTGCTGCTGCTGCTGCGCCATCCTCAGACGGAGCCCCTTCCCACTGTGTCTCCCCACCCCCACTTCCTGCGGGGCTGCCTCCACTTCCTCCCTGGATCCCACTGTGGGAGGGCAGGAGTCCTGAGTTCTCTTCCTGGATGAACCAGTCCCTCTCTGTGACCTTCAGCAAGTCTATTCCGCTTTTTGGGCCTCGAAAACATGAGGTTGTCCTGGTGATCTCCAACTAGCTTCTAGCCAGAAAGATAATACCATTTTGATAATTCCTGGGGTTTTCCTTCCACTAATATTTAATGAATACTGGGCATGGTGCCAGGCATTGAGGATTCTAAGAAGGCAAGTCCCTGGCCTCACAGAGCTCACAGCCTCCAGAGTGATCAGAACCAGGATGGGGGAAGCACAGGCTGTGGTGGGGACAGAGGAGGCCAGTGGTGCCCTGGGCTACCCAAAGGAGCAACCTTTTCTAGCTTGGAGGTGGAATCTGAGAAACTATGCTCCAGGGTTTCTGATACCTAAAGAATGAAAAAGAAGAGTGGGGTGGAGGGGGCGGGCCAGCAGAGGGAACAGCAATAGGAAGAGGCCTGGAGGCTTTAGGGGAAGGGTGTTAACTTAAACGGCTAGAGTGTGGATGGAGGCCCTGTCAGCAATGACTCTGAGGGCACTGAGGAGCTATAGAAAAATGTGGGGCAGGAGAGTAATGTGACTGCCATATGGAGGAAGGATTGGGGGCCAGAGGGGTGAGGGCGGGAAACCTTCCAGGAGGCTTCTAACCATCTGTCTTCCCTCCTGACTTGGGAACAGACTCCTCCTGTCCCCACTGGAAAGGGAGGCAAGACTTTCCTTCTTCCACTCCTCTTTTCCTAGATGCTCCCCATCTTGTCTCTTCCCTGAGACACACACACACACACACACACACACACACACACACACACTCTCCCCATCTCCTCTCTTCCCTCACACACACACACACACACACACACACACACATACACACACACACGCCTGTTGCAGATGGGGAGATGACGCAGAGCCCTGTGCCCTAGGAAGAAGCCAGAAGGGAAGGAGTCTGCAGATTTGATGCCCAGCTGAAGCTCCAGTAGGGACAGCACGGTGTCACTCAGAGCACAGCAATGTCCCTCCCCTCAGCCCTAAGGGGTTGATCTCTGCCTGAGCCACGGAGAATGGAGCTGAGGGGAATATTTTCTCCCCTTTTCTCCTGTGTGTGTGTGTGTGTGTGTGTGTGTGTGTGTGTCTGTGGAGTGTGTGAAGCACAAGGAAAGCGCCGTCAGCCCTGCCATGGAGCCACCACAGGGAAGTGCGCTCCAGGGTCACTCAAGGCTCAAAAGGGATTTCAGAAGGATTCAGAGGTCAGGTGGCACCAGTGGTACAGAACCTGCCTGCCAACGCAGAGGATGCATGTTCCACCCCTGGGTCCGGAAGATTCCCTGGAGAAGAAAATGGCAACCCATTTCACTATTCTTGCCTGGAGAATCCCATGTACAAGAGGAGCCTGGAGGCCGACAGCCGCTAAGGTCACAAAGAGTCGGAAACGACTGAACATGCACACGCAGGCACGCACGCAATTAGGGAATTAAACTTCCCACCATAGGTTCTGTAGAGCCGGGAATCCTGGGGCCCCAGCTGCACAGAGTGGGGGCACACTCTGGGTTCCGCTGCTCGCCATCCCTCTAGCAACCCAGGGCTCCCTCAGGCATCTTCCCAGATAGGCACCTGGGCCTCGTGAAGCCTCCACCTTGGGGCCCAGACTTGTGGGGGACCGTTCTCCCCTCAGCCCGTATGGCTCTGTCGGGTGCCCCCCGTGGGTGTGGGCACTCAAGCCATACTCCAGCAGCCTGTCAGCTCCTCCACTCTGTCAGTCAGCGCCAGGCCTGGCCAGCACGGTCTCTGGAAGGCACATTTCTGCTTTTCTCCATTTCCACAGCCTTCAGCAGTCCAGACCCCAACCCTCCCCTCACGTCTCCTCATGTCCACCCTTGCTCCTCTCCCACCTCCCTCCCATGTTGCAGCCAGACAGATGGTTCTAGAGAACAGTCTACACACTACTCTCCTCGGTGTCCTTAAACACCAGTTCCACACCCCTGAGGATAACAACCAGACTCCCCTTTGTGGCTTCGAAGACTGGGTTTACCACTTTGCCCTTGGCTCCTGACTACCTCCTGCCCTCCACCCCAAAGTTCTCTCCTCTCCTACCTTCAGGAATTCTCACCTCAGCTTCTTCACAGAGGTTTCACAGACAGTTTTCATGCTCAGAGGCCCCTCTCACTCACTCTCTCCAGGCAAATCCCTCCTCATTCCTCCAATCTCAGCTTCCGCCAGAGCCTCTGACCATCACATAGACACCCATTTTGGGTTCCAAGGCCCCCAGAACTTCACCTGCCACAGCTCTGACCACAGTGGATTATAAATGCCTGGTTAAGTTAATGTACTCGTGTCCCACACTTTACTGAATCGATAAGAATAATGTGTACTCCACATGGATGAAGGCAGGAGTGAGGTGAGAGATGAGGTGGTATCAGGGTGCAGGGTTCAAGTGCCAAAGACGCTAGGACAGACCAGGACTACGCTGGTGCCCAGTCCATTGTGCTAAGCAGTATCTCATTCTCCCAGTGACCGTGAGGAGGGGCATTATTGCCCCAATTTACAGAAAGGAAACAGGCTGAGAAAGATTAATTCATCCAAGGTGAAACAGCCAGAAGGTGGTACAGGCTAGATCTTCCCAGGTGCTGAGGTGGTGGGTTTGAGGGAGTGCCCTTGTGGGGTATAAAATGCCAGTGAACTTGAAAAGGCTGTTTCAAGTTTCAAAAGATTGAAAAGCCCTCAATCCCTCCACAGTCCTAGAGAAGAGATGACCAGAGCACCCTGCTTCCCCACACCAGAAGTTCTGCTTCTCTGGCAGTGGGATGAGGAGGACCTGAACTCCTAGGGGGAAAGTGTATCATCTCACCCTGGAACCTTCCAGGAAGTGTAAGAGAAGCAAGTCCATCAGATCCCATCCCTCACATTCATGTCTCTTTCAGAAGCAGGAGAAGTCTAGGAAGTCTGGAGTACATCCTCTCATCTTCAGGACAGAAGGTAAGGTGCTGAATTTAATAGCAAAGCGAATTTGGTTTGAGGGGAAATGAGATTTCTTTGTCAAGGTGAGTGTGTCTGGGAGAGCTGGGAATGGGGTGGAGTGGGGGAGGGGGCTGGGGGCATTTTGGGGGGGGCTGCAAAAGGGGGAGTACGGGTCTGGAATTATTAGAATGTTGATTATGTCCTCTTGATTGTTAATGAAATTCTTCACCTTGGATTTCTGGACCAGGGGAAAGCTCCCGGAGCTCATTTTCCCACTGATGAGAGCAAGAGAGAGGGCAGGAGGGGGCAGAGGACTCTCAGCTTAGGGAGAAATTAAATTCTGCCTAAACAAATGGGACTGGACAAGCCTGGCCACTGCCATTTGGAGGCAGAACCCGGGGCTGACCTGAGGTCCCTTGTGGAAGCTCTGTGAAGACCCCTGGGTGGGGAGAGGCTCAGAGGTCTGACTCAGGCAGCAGAGTACAGCTCCAAGAATAATAACAGCTACCATTACTGAGTGCCTTCCACGAGGCCCGCACTAAGTAATGTGCTGTATTGTTACCCTGAATCCTCCCAGCAGCCCTTGGAGGTGGGTCCTATGATTGACCCCATTTTGTAGATGAGCACACTGAGGCACAGAGAGGACAAAAGCTGGTCCAAGGTCCTGTAGATGGTGCACGGAGGCACCTGGCGCCAGCCCAGGCCATCTGGCACCAATGCCTGTCCTTCGAGATCTGAAGGATGCCCACCTAGACCCCTACTTCACCACCTCTCTGAGCCTCAGCTTTCCCCTCTGTAATATGGGCCAATCATAGTTGTCACCACAAAGGGCTATTGTTAGGAGTCAGTGAGATAAAAAATTAAAAACAGCTAAGCCCAGAAACGGCCTTCTCTTTGGAGCCTTGCTGTATGCCTCCCTAAGTGGTGAGGTGTCCCTTCTTACCATGCTGGCCGAGCACCTATGACATGGAGGCACTGGTCCAGGTGCAAGGATGTAACAGAGAACAAAAGGGACAAAAGTCCCTGCCCTTGTGGAGCATACATTTAGTGAGAGAAAGAAGACCCCAGAAAAGATAAATTAGTAAGTTAAAATGCTTGTTAGAAACAAGAAATATGGGACTTCCCTGGTGGTCCATTGGTTAAAAATCCACTTTGGAATACAGAGGACAATGTTCCATCCCTGATCTGGGAACTGAGATGCCACATGCCACTGTGTAGCAGGGAAGGAGGGTAGCTAAGCTGGAGAGAAGCCTGTGCCCCGAAAGATCCTGAGTGCAGCAACTAAGACTCTAAAATAAGCGTTTTAAAAAGAAAAGAAACGCAATAGAACAAAACCAAGCAGTAAGAGGAAGGGATAGCATCCTGCTGGGGGGACTGTGATTGAAATAGGGGGGTCAGAGGAGGTCTCACTGCCTCAGCCGCTGCCAAAGTGACTTGGAGCAAAGACTCAAAGGAAGTATGGGAGTGAGCAAGCACGCATCTGGGGGAACAGCATTTCAGGGAGGGGGAACAGCAACTGCAAAGTACAAAGGTTCTGGGTTGGGTCCGTACCTGGTGTGTTCTAGGAATAGCAAACAGGCCAGAGGAGCTACCTTAGCAAAGGCAGGAATGGAGGAAGTGCAGATTGCGCGGGCCTTGTTGATCTTTGTAAGGACTAGCTTTTATCTGAACGAGATGAGAATCCACCAGAGGGTTTTAGGCATGATCTGATTTATGTTTTAAAAGTATCACTCTGTCTGTGTTGCCAAGAACAGACTGTTAGGGTCAAGGGTGGGGGCAGAGAGAAACGTTAGGAGGCTATTGCAGTAATCTGGGTGCGGGTGGATGGTGGCTGCATGCAGGGAGCTGTGGAGGTGGTGATAAAAGGTTGGGTTCTGGGCATTTTGTGCCAGTAAAGCCAATAGGATGAGCTCAAGGATAAAATGTGGGAAGTGTGAGAGAAAGGGGATCACCGATGATTCCAAGGGTTTGCCTTCTTCATCTGTCAGTTCCCTGAAGGCCCATCCCCTGCATTTAAAGATCCAGTTCCATCCTCCCTGACCTCCTACACTTCTCTAGACACCCTTAGCTCACAGGGCTTTATTCAAAGCACTGCTTCCCACCCTGGCTCCTTCCACCAATACCCAGCTTTGCATAAGAGAGCCCAGAGGACCTCAATGCATACAACCTGACCAAGAGTATACAGCTACCTCATGGCCTTCTGTGTTCTTCAGCCCCTACCTGGCTCAGGAGCTCCCATCACGTTTGCTGTCTTCTCTTGCTTCCTGGAACTCGCCCTACTCCCTGCCCTACCTGCTTTTCCCCCTCAACCAGGCTGCCTTCCTCACTTCCCTGAGATCTCAGTTGCAGCATCACCACCCCTAGGAAGCCTTCTCTGATCTGCCAGTCTAGCTGGAATAAACCCCCATTCCAGCCCCAAGCCTTTACCATAGGGGGAAGTTCATCTTGACTTGTGTGTTTGTTTTCTGAAAGCCCGTCTCCCCACCTGACTGTAACCTCCACAAGGGCAAGGGTCCACCTGTTTCCTCAGGGGCAGGCAGTTCACCAAAAGACACATTCAGTGGGTTTGACATGGAGTCTTAGACTTCTGGTAAATTAACCTTCATTGACCCAAAACCTCCAGCTGCTAGGTAAATGCCTGGCATATAGCAGGTACTTGACACGTATTTATTGAAGGAATGAATCAGTCTGTGAATCAAAGTTCTCCTATAAGACCTTGGGCATGTGACAAATTTTCTGAGCCTGTTTCATCGTATATGAGGATGGGAATAAGAGTACTTACTTCTTAAAGACTTTCCTGATGGCCCAGCAGTTAAGACACCATGCTCCCAATGCAGGGGGCCCAGGTTCCATCCCTCGTCAGGGAACTAGATCCCACATGCCGCAACTAAGACTAGTGCAGCCCAAAACATTAAAAAATGAGTATCTACTTCCTGAGTTGTTGTGAGAATTGAAAAACATAAGGTGTGTGCAATGCCTCACGCTAGTAGCTGTTCAGTAATTGTTCCTTCTATGCGGATTCAGACAATTACCACCTGACAACTCCCCCAGTCTTCCCTCCCCCACCCCATTCCTTCCTCCCTTCCCCAGCCTCCTCCCCCTCCTAAGGACTCCCGGTTGTGAAATCACCATCACCTCCAAACACTCCTCTTCTTCCCCAAGATCCCCAAATTCGACACTGGTTACGTATTGATCCTGTCTAACTTTCCCAATGGATGATAAACACAAAATTAAAATGACTTCCTGGAATATTAATGTAGTAAATGGCCCTATTAAAAGAAAGAAAATACAGCTGAGAAAATTCACTTTGATGTAGCATTTCTGCAGGAGGCTCATTTATCTGCAGCTCAGACTCTAGAAATGAGATTCTGAAGGTTTCTCTGATGTCTCTTATTTTTCCCTCACCCAGAATTTAAACAGAAAATAGAATCACAAGCTGGTGTCATAAAAACGTGGGCCTTTTCCCTTCTCAACCAAAAAGCAAATGAAAACAAGGCCAGGTAGATGTCAGTCTCTGCAAACACTGTCTTGCAGACTACAGCTGCCCTCCTCAATTTCTCCTGCATCCTGCCCACCTGGCCCTGGTCCACACCACCAGGCTAACCTCTGAGGGTCAGAGCGGGTGTTCAGAGGTCTGCAGGGCTGCTGCTGAAATTAGGAAAGGTGACTCAGGGCCAGAGGCGGCTGTGTCTCACTGGGGTAAATGCGCAGGTTTTGATGGACATGAAATCTTGGTTCTGTCGTTTATTAGCTATTATGTTCTTAGACAAAGTACTTCACCTTTCTGAGCCTCAACTCCCTCATCTGTAAAGTGGGGGTTCTAGTGCCTAGTTCACAGGGCAGTTATAAAGCTTTAATGAGATAAAATATCTATCATGTGGTAGGTTGCTCAGGGTTGCTATGATTTGTCACTATTATTACAGATAATAATCTGTGTTATTATTATATTCAGGCCCAGGCTGAGATGTCACCTCCTCCAAAAATCTTCCCCAATCCCTAGACTGAACCATTTGCCTCCTCTGGGTGGCAGTAGCCCTGAGCTTCTCCCATCCCCATGCTGGTTCCTCCCCTGCCTCTCACAGCAGCCTGTGGCTCCATGAGGGCTGGCTGGGGTCTTGCTCATGACTGCCTCCTGGGGGAACGTGGCAGAGCTTGAACATCTTGGAGTCAGAGCCAACACACTGGAGGGTGATGTCCCTATACCCTCTTCACGTGGTCTGCAGAGCTGTGCCATGGCGCTGGTGCTTCCACGCAGCCACGGGAACTCAGAGTACCCATCGTGGAGATGGCTGTCCATGCAGACATCCTTGTCTGCATCTTCCCCAGGTCTCATGTGCACTCTCTGGAGCCCGTTCCTTCCTCCCTGGCTTCAGGGAGGTGCTCAGACCAAGGTCCTCTGGAATTAACTCTCCCTCCCCCACTTCTCTCTTCTTTCCTCTGTCTCCCTGCTTCCCCCTCTCCGCAGCAACTTCTGCTGAGATCCCAGGTCTCCCTCACCTGGATTTGGCCCTATGGGCAGACGGAAGAGGCTATCTATCCTCTGCCTAGGCTGAGCCTCCCTGAGTGTCCCTGCATAAGCCTAGGTTAGGCCCTCAACATCCCCGACTGGGCAAAGCCTTGTCCCTGCCACCTTAAATCCAGGTTCTTCTGGTCCTTCCCCAGTGGCACAGGGGCTCAGGGCCCCTATGTTGGGTCCAGGGGAGTATCTCCACTCCTGCCAGGCATCCAGAGCCCTTTCTGCTCTTTTTTTTTAATTAAAAAAAAATTTACTGGAGTATAGTTATTTACAATGTTTTGTTAGTTTCAGGTGTACACCAAAGTGATTCAGTTATACATATATTCATTCTTTTTTCAGATTCTTTACTCATATAGGTTATTACAGAATACTGTGTAGAGTTACCTGTACTATACAGTAGGTCCTTATTGGTTATCTACTTTATATATAGTAGTGAGTGAAGTGAGTGAAAGTTGCTCAGTTGTATCTGGAATTCTCTAGGTCAAAATACCTGAGTGGGTAGCTGTTTGCTTCTCCAGGGGATCTTCCTGATCCAGGAATCAAACCGGGGTCTCCTGCTTTGCAGGCAGATTCTTTACCAACTGAGCTACCAGGGAAGTATTTATGTTAATCCCAAGCTCCTAATTTATCCCTTCCTACTACCTTTCTCTTTTGGTAACAATAAGTTTGTTTTTAAAATCTGTGAGTCTGTTTCTGTTTTGTAAATAAGTTTATTTGTATCATTTTTAAAATTAGATTCCACATGTAAGTGATATCATAATGATATTTATTTTTCTCTGATTTACTTCAGTTAGTATGATAATCTCTAGGTCCATCCATGTTGCTAAAAATGATATTATTTTGTTCTTTTTATGGCTGAGTAATATTCCATTGTATATATATATACCACATCTTTATCCATTCCTCTACTGATGGACATTTAGGCTGCTTCCATATCTTTGCTATTGAATATAGTGCTTCAGTAGACATTGGGGTGCATGTATGTTTTCAAATTACGGTTTTCTCTGGATATATGTTCAGGAGTGGGATTGCTGGATCATATGGTAGATCTGGGTTTAATTTTTTAAGGAACCTTCATGCTGTTTTCCATAGTGACTGTACCAATTGACATTACCACCAACAGTAGAGGAGGGTTCCCTTTTCTCCACACCCTCTCCAGCATTTATTGCTTGTAGACTTTTTGATGATGACCTTTCTGACCAGTGTGAGGTGATACCTTATTGTGGCTTAGATTTGCATTTCCCTGATAATTAGTGAAGTTAAGCATCTTTTCATGCGCTTTTTGGCCATCTGTATGTCTTCTTTGGATAAATGTCTACTTAGATCTTCTGTTCGTTTTTTGAGGTTTTTTTTTTTTTTTTTGACATAGAGCTGCATGAGCTCTTTGTATATTTTTGAGATACCTATCTGCTCTCGAACCATTCACCTTCTAACATTCTAGACATAGCTCCAGTCCCTCTCTCTCTGATATGCACATACAAACACACAAACACATCCATTTGTGTGTCACACAACCAGCACTCTGATACTCAGTCACACAATCACTGTTGTCACAGGCACAGGGCTCAAGAAAGAAGAGGAGCCCCTGTGGACAAGGGGTGGAGGCGGGGGTCTGTGGAAGATCAGCTTGCCTGCTCGGGGCACTGTCCTCTGGAGACCCCTCCCCAGCCAGCCCACGGCCCCCTAGCGGGAAAATGAGAAGCTGGAGCAGAGGGGTTAATTTGGGGAAAAGCAGCAGCTGCTTGAAACAGTGAGGGCGGGCCCCAGGGCAAGAGCTGTTCCTGCTGAGATAATGATTGTAAGGGATGCTGGGGTAGGGGCCACCCACACACCCCCCCCCCCAAGCCAGCACACTCCCAACCGCCTTCACGCTCAGGCAAGTTATCAGTTTGGGCATGTACTTGTGTGTGTGCGTGCACACACACACACACACATAACAGAAAGAAGCATTCTAACCATCTGGGTGTCAGACACAGTCCCTTACACACAATTATATGAGCACTGCCCTTGCTCTCTGTGTTTGAGTATAAACCTATTTGGAGACACAAGCTGCAGGCTGCCCTGGCCCTCAGAAGCCAGTGACACACACAAATGCATACACAGACACATACACCCCACGGCTTTCCAGTCTATGTGTCAGGGTCTGACAGCGTGCCAAAGTGACCCCATCACTTTTCAAGGTCAGAGAATGGCTTCTTGTAAGAATGAGCAGAGATTTAGGGACCAGAGTGGTGAGGGCTCTCTGTCATAGCTCAAAGGACTGGCCAGGACAGCCTCTACATCTCCTTGGGCCTTCTTACTCCTAAAGGCTGTACCTCCCATAACATCAAACAATAAAGCACAGCCAGATCCCATATTACATATGATTTGTGTATAACCATATGAGTTGAGCAGCTTTGCAGTTGGCGTAATGTTCCATTTTGGAGACTTATATTAAACATTCATTACTTGTGATTTCTTCTGTTCATATATGAGGTCATTGACATTTTTCAGCAGAACCTTCAAAAGTCTTTGGGCCTTTGGGTCTTGGCCTTTGGTGCATGACTGGAAACAGAGCCCTGTGGGAAGGGATAGTGGGCCTGGTGTAGGGGGCAAATTACCACTGGGTCTAGCCCCTGTTCAGTGACAGTAGGCATGGATAGGCTAGGGACCCATGGACAGGAGACCCTCTGGGGTCAGGGCCCAATTTGATCCTCACCAGTTACTATCTCTTAGAGCCAAGAAAAGGGCTGAGTGAGGACTGTGGGCCCAGAACTGCCACACTGAGACCCAGACCACGCCTGGACAATTCCGTGAATGCAGACACCAACCCAAACGAACATTTAGATACAGGTCCCAACACGTGCTTGGACAGATGCACACCCTCACCACCTGGAGACATGCCCCAACAGATGTTCATTACCCCAGCACCTAGACACACCTGGACAGACATGGGTTCCCCAGTGGACTGGCCCATAGACTTGACTCTGGTAGATCCCCACCCGACAAAATACAAAGACCCTCCTGGAGTGGCACAAAGGTTCTCCTGGGCAGAGTCATCTGTGGACACCCCAACATGGTACTCAAGTCCACACAGCAAGACATACTCAGGCACATAACTACAGATACCCACATCTGACCATCTTCCCTCCCCCTTCCTCTCACACCCACCCACACTTGCTCCCTGTCCCGTCATGGGGAAACAGAGTATCCCAGTCCCACAGAGCCCAAGGGGCCTGATTAACAGGAAATTCTACAAATGCCAATTAGAGCAAAGTTTACTGAACAAATTGTTTGCAGTTGTGCCCCGGAACCATCATGAATTTTAATCTTGCATTGATTTGCACTGATGGGAGGTTTGCAGATGCCAGGGCCCTCTGTGCCTCCTGCTCCTCCCTCCACCCCATGTGGGAGGAGTCATCACTCAGACTCAGGAGCCCTGGGGGCAGTCGTCAGTCTCTGGGGGTCCAGAGACATCAGCCTGGGGCCAGCAACCCCAGCCCAGATTGGAGAGACCAAAGATACCTAGAAGATGGGCAAGAGTTTTAGAGATGCACAGGGTATACCCATATGATGTAAATAAAAGGACCATAAGTTTTAAGGACCCCAGTAATCTGGGGAGGAACTGGTGGTCTTGGAGCTTCTGAGGCTGAATACAGAGGCAAGGACATAGATAGGGATATAGACACAATTGTGGCTGAGATACAGAGATGGGAGCAGATGTTGTAGTAGTTCCAATACCACCTCAACTAACATGTGTCCAGTATGTATACAACCTCAGCCCAAATGCCCTCTTTCAAAATACATTTGACCTTGCCCTCTTCTCCTTTCCACCAAATCTTTTCCCAAACCATTGCATGGTTTCCCATTGCTTTAAAGAAAGATCTTTGCCTGATCTGCACCACTCACCTCCCTATCTCACACTTGTCTCTCTTCTCCAGCCACTATCAGCCCCCTTGAAGGAGCCATGTTCCCTTCTAGTCACAGGGCATTCTGTTCCTTTATCTGGAGGAGTTTACCTAATTAACAGCTATTCAGCCTTCAGGTCTCTAGAGTCCCTGGTGGCTCAGTTGGTAAAGAATCTGCTTGCAATGCAGGAGACCTGGGTTCAATCCCTGGGTTGGGAAGATCCCTGGAGAAGGGAATGGCAACCCCCCAGTATTCTTGCCTGGAGAATTCCATGGACAGAGGAGTCTGGCAAGCTACAGTTCATGGGATCACAAAGAGGCAGACATGACTGAGCAACTAACCCACACTCCTCAAGGAATCTTCTTTGACCCTCTACCTGGGTCAAGCCTCCTGTCATTAAATGTTTTCATAGCCCTTTCATCATTAAAGTACAAGCTCCAGGAGGGTAGGAAATGTATCTGTATTTGCTCACTCCTGTATCCCCTGTACTTAGTACAGGCCCTGCCATATAGTTAGCTTCTGCCATAAATAATTATGTGTTACAAACCACTCCAAAAATTTAGGGTTCTACAACGAGGAGTTTTTCCTGCAGGCTGGGCCCAGTTGAGCTTGGTTCCAAACCATGGATTGGGTGCAGGCCTGCTCCGCGAGTCTCTCATCCATTTTGGACCAGCTACCACTTGAGGCATCATCTTCTGCAAAAGGCAGGAATACAAGAGAGTGTGCCTAACCACGCCCCCTTGGCCAGAGCAGGTCCTGAGGTCTTGGAGGGGGTGCGCATATATGGTCAAGGGAGTGAAAAACTGGGACCAATGGAAACTACCACTTGCTTCACAAATAAAGTTGAGTACTAACTCTGTGCTAGGCATTGTGTGAAGCACTTTATATGCATTAATTTATTTAATTCTTGAATCAACTCCGTAAGTGTTATTAACCCCATTAAAAAAATTTAACTGAAAAGAGGAAAAACCTGCACAAAGTAAACAACTCAAACAGCACCAATTATATTCAATGAAAAGTAACTCTTCTTTCTACTTCCACCCCAGCCCCATTCCCCACAGGACTGTTCTGTGGGCTTTCTGATACAGTATCTGTATATCCAAGCACACACACATGCATGAGAGATCCCTGTTTAAAAATTCAGCTTGGTGCATATTATATTAAAACTGTTCTGCATCATGGGTTTTTTCTATTCTGCATTTTTGTTTTCAACAAATAATATGTCTTGGAACTCCTTCCTTATCAAGATTCTTGATCTGATCTACATTACTGTTTACTTGTCTCCATCTTGCAGATGAGGAAACTGAGGCTTAAGTTAAGTTAAACTTGTCCAAGGCATTACAGCTCAAAAGAGCAGGACCGGGAATGAAATTTAAGTCTGCCTGACTTCAGAGCCTGTGTTCCTAGCTGCTCTGTTCTACTATGTCAGTAGCAGTACCCATGGCATCCCGAGCACGGCCAGGGTAGACCCAGAAGAATCTCTGGTCTCCAGCTAGGGGCACTCTCAGAGAAGGATGGCAGTGGGGACCCTCATGGTGCTCGGCCCACCAGTCAGCCAAGGAACCCACCAGCACTGGATCCAAAGAGTTGGGCCCTTGGCCCCAGCCTTCACCCTCAGACAACCCATCCTTCTTGCCATCCAGCTCTAGCTGTAGGCACTGGGTCAATCCTCATCTTCCTGTCCATTGCACCAACAAGAGGCAAATGCCTGCAACAAGGAAATAGGGGCCCTGGGGCCGTACTTACCTCTGTCTCTAACTTTACTTCTTTGGGCAAGCCCCTTCCCCATCTCTGAAAGGGGAGAATAGTTCCCCCCCTCTCCTTTCAGAGGGAAGCAGGGAGACCCTGCTGAAAACCTGGAGTGAATGCAGCTCTGATTGGAGGAATGTGGAGTGTGGGTGCTATTGCCTGGGCTCTGATCCCTATGCCTGGACTGGGTTCACTCACAACCCAGCTTTTCCACAGAGGGGGCCCCTGTACTATAGGAGATTGACTAGATCAGAGGCTTGAATCCTGCCTCTGCCACTTATTGACTCTGGGGCCTTGGGTTCTGCTAATAATAGTTACAATATATTGAACTCTTGGGAATTCCAGTGATTAGAGCTCTCCATTCTCACTACTCTAAGGCCTGGGCTTCAATTCCTGGTCAGAAAACTAAGATCCCACAAGTCATATGGTTTGGCCAGGAGTGGGATATATATATATATATATGTATATATGACTCTTATTATGTTCCAAATGTGGGCAAATCTGCTTCATTTAACTCTCCTGAGAATCCTATGAAGTAAATACCATCCTGATCTACACACACAATAAATGAGGCTCAAAGAAATATAAAGGACTTTCACAAGGTCAGGAAGTAGAAAAGCCAAATATTTCGCTTTTCTGAATCATGGTTTCCTCTTCTGTAAAGTGGGTACAGTAGTATCCCTCTCTCATGGTTGTGAACTAAGAAAATAAATGTGAGCCAACTAAATTGGCTTCTCTGCAGACATGCAGTAGGTTCTTATTAAATATGAATTTCCTTCTCCATCCTCTTGGAGCTGGAGACTGGATTGGAAGAGTAATTTGGAATCTCCCGGGATGCTTTATAAATGACAGGTCCTAGGTCCTACCCTCAGAAACTCTGATGTAAGTGTAAGTTAGGCAGGATTCCCTGGTTGACTGGTGGGTCCAGCCCCATGAGGATCCCCATCTTTCTCCGAGATCACCCCCCAGCTGGAGACCAGCGTGCAGCCTGGGATTCCTAAGATTCCCAAGGTGGTTCTAATCTTCAGCCACCGTTGAGAACAGTTTTATTCTAGACCCTAAGTGGGTAGAGGGGGACATCGTGGGAAGACCCCTGACCTATTAGCTCCTGAAACAGCCTGCTCGCTGTTCTTACTACTTCTGCTCTCCTCCTCCTCCCTAATCCATTCGTCACTCTACTGCCAGAGAGATGATTAAAAACTTAAATTAGATCGCTCTCCTTCAGTAACTTCCCACTCCGCTTAAATATGAAAAAATAAAAAGAATCCCCTTACCTTCCAAGACCCGACCTTGTAGACCTGGTTCCCACTGTCCCCTCTGCCCTCACTCCCCAGTCTGTTCCTGGCCATTCCCACTTGCCTTTAGGTCTTACATTACCCAGTAGTTCCACAGAGAGGTTTCACCTGGCCATCCTTCTAGAGTTGGCCCCCTTAGTTTTGCTTTCCTGGAAATAGTTAAATGCATGATGGAAGGCACGGGTCACTTTTAAAATTATGTCTTTATTTATGTGTTTAAAGCCTGTCTCCCTCAGTAGACTCTTTAAGTTCTGTGAGATCGGGGTCCATGTCTGTTTTTATTTTGTTTTTCTCTAGTGCCTTACATGGGCTTCCTTGATGGCTCAGACAGTTAAGAATCCACCTGCAATGCGGGAGTCCTGAGTTCAACCCCTGGGTTGGGAAGATCCCCTGGAGGAGGGCATGGCAACCCACTCCAGTATTCTTGCCTGGAGAATCCCCATGGACAGAGGAGCCTGGCAGGCTACAGTCCATGGTGTCGCAAAGAGTCGGACATGACTGAGCAATTAAGCACACACACAGTGTCTTACATAGGGTCTGGCACAGAGTTGGTGCTTAATAAATATTCATTGAAGAGATGCAATGGATGGATGTACCAGCTCCATAGCACCTTGGAGGGCTGGGTATTTTGGAATTTCTTAATTATTTAAGAACTATGTATATATAACTCCCATCTAGTGAGTCCCTGTGGGGCTTCCCAGGTGGCTCAATGGTAAAGAATCTGCCTGCCAATGCAGGAGATGCAGGAGGTTTGGATTCTATCCCTGGATCAGGAAGATCCCCTGGAGAAGGAAATGGCAATCCACTCCAGTATTCTTGCCTGGAAAACCCCACTGACAAGAGGAGCCTGGTGGGCTACTGTCCATGGGGTCGCAAAGAGTCAGACACGACTGAGTGACTGAGCATGTACTGTGAGTGCCTACTGTGTCTCATTGGATAGGAAGACTGTGGGGAAGGCTACGGGGCCTCCCCATCTTGTGTTCTCTCTTCACCCTGCAAAGCTTCTGTGCTACCCTTCCAGCTCACTGTCCTATTTATACTATCCCTCTTCCCTGCCTTTCGGACTCTGGTCTGCAGCATCACTTCCACCTCCAGTGTCCTCCTTTGGGCTCTTCAGCAGGGGACCACCCCCCCCGCCACCTACCCATAGTCACAGCAGAGGAGTCCCAGGACTTCTTTAAAGACTGGGTGCGCTAAGTATCCTTGTCAGAGCCCTGGTGGAGACTCAGGGCAAGGTGCCGGCTAGAGGAGCAGGGGGGGATGCAGCCAGCCAGCACTTCGAGCATCAGGTAAGGTGCAGCAGGGGAAGATCAGAGCAGCGAAGGGGATTAGAATGAAAGCCACAGTCTGGTGGGTCTGGGGTGGGGATGGAACGAAGAGCAAAACCATCATACTGTGTCCTTAGACCCTGCTTCATCTTTCCCACCCAAATCTCCAGCCTGTCAACTGCCCCTGAGTCCTGCCTGGTATTTGAGAGAAGCTGGGCCGTTAGAAGAAGCTCGAAGGGAGGGTAGCCGTATAAAGGGTTTTAAGCACCCAGTTTCAAAGGAGAGGGGGCTTCCCTACCCCAACAGCAATTCTACAACACCAGCTCGAGATCCTGTAATTCAGTTCAATTCTGACACTATCAGGAAATACCATCAGATTCCACAGGCCAAGGATTCGGTCCTGCAAGACTGATATCCCCACCCCCACTTCAGCCACCAATTGAAAGTCAAGGTTGTCACCTGGTCTACAGATGAAAGGTTCCAGTGACCGCCTCCTCCAGTTCAATTACTTTGCTAGAGCAGCTCACAAAATTCAGAGAAACATTTTATTTGCTAGATTACTTTTTTTTTTTTTGCCACATTGCATGGCTTGTGGGATCTCAGTTCCCCAACCAGGGATTGAACCCAGGCCACAGCAGTGAAAGCTCAGAGTCCTCACCTCTAGATCACCAGAGAACTCCCTAGATCACCATTTTTTAAATAAAATGCTCAGTAACAGCCAGATGAAGAGATGTGTAGAGTAATGTATGGGGAGGAAGCGTGTAGTTCCAATGCTCTTTGCAAGCAAGCCACTTTCCCCAAATCTCCCCATGTTCCCCAACCTGGAAAACTCTGAACCTTTCCTTTGGGTTTATGTGGAGGCTTCATTACATAGGCATGATTGATTAAATCATTAGTTGTTGGTGATTGAACTAAATTTCCAGTCTTTCCTCCCTGGAAGTTACAGGGTAGGGGGAGTATTAAGAGGAGTATTAAAAATTCCAAACTTCTAACCACATGGTTAGGTCTCCTGGCAACCAGCCCCATCTTTAGGTGACCGAGGGCTTTTCCAAAAGTCACCTCTTCAACATAACAAAAATATGTTTATGACTGCCACCAAGGATTTTATGAGCTCTGTGCCAGAAACAGGACAAAGACCAAATATATATTTCTTATTGTAAATCACACTATCACACCAAGTCACCAGCATCTGCATTGCCTCCTCCTCATCTTCACCATCTTCATGACTGACAGTGCCAGGCACTCTACACACATCTCTCAGTGTGGCAGTTACGTACTTTGCCCAAGATCACTGTGCTGTCTGATCTCAGAGCCCAGCTCTTAACCACAATACTTTGCTTGGTTATAGCCTAGAACCATCACCAATTCCTAACCCCAAGAGAACAGCCTCCACTAAGGTGGGGTCTGCACACCTTCTTCTCAAGATAATGGCAGAACAACTGAGTCCTCCCATCATTTTGATAGTAGATTTCCCTTCCCACTTAGTGAAGGTGCTGTAGTTACTGGGACCACCTTTAGAAGAAATCTAAAGGAAGACAGAATCATAAGATGTCAGTCTGGCAAAGACCTGATGGCACACCTCTCAGGTCCCAAGTGAAAAATAAAGAAAAAGGTCCACAGAGGCTTACCACAGCCATTGGAAAGCAGCCATCTAAATTTGCAATTTGGTTTTTCTTGATATTTTTGCCCATGTTCTCATGCCGGAGCTGGGTCTTTTGCAACCGGCCTACTTGCTGCTTTGTTAGATTTCCATTTTGAATTTCAGCTCTCTTATCCGCAAACCCCTGGGAGCCTCCTGCTTCCTCTCATTTCTTGTGTCTTTAAAAAAAACTCTCCTTGCCTGAGCTCCCTCCCATTGGATTTTGTCCTTTGCAGCTGGGTCTGTCTCCCTCCCTCTCTTCCTTCTTCTCTTCCTTCTCCCACCCAGACATCTTCCTGTTTCTCATTCAGCAGGGGGAGCAGGACCATCGAAGCCGCCCACCCCCACCTCCCGGCTCCAAGTGCCCCCAACCCAGCAGTGGCCACATGCCCACCCTCCCTGGTCTCAGGGGTGAGGGATGTGGGGGTTCTCTGGCTGTACTGCAGTGCCTCTAGCTGCAGCCTCCCCCACTCTCTCAGGGTTGCTAGAAGATTATTAGATAATTTTCAAATTTGTAAAGCGCCTTAAGCTCCTCGGAGGAAAGGTGGTATATGAGTGTAATAACAATAACAATCCTATCTGTCAGAGCCATTGAGAAAATGAATCTTGTTATCCTCAGGAACCAGCGGTAGGAACCTCAGCAAGAAACAAGAAAATAAAGCGTGGAGTGAGGTCTCCTGACCAATCAGAGGAGGGGAAAGTGCCACTCAGGGGCTGGGAGACCCTCCCCTCCTCCCCGTAGCTCAGTGCTAGTGGGAAGGGGCTCTCAGAAAGTTACCCAAATTGCCTCTGATGCTTCACCAATTAAAATGACTTTAGGACAAGTTGAAATCAACTTAAGGAGCAAAGCATTCTGATTTCTGAAACTCTCTGAAGGCAGCAGGGAAGACAAGTGTCTGAGCAGGTTGTCACTCACTCAGGAGTAATGATGGGAAAATCCATCCCAGTAACGTGATTGAGTTTGGCGAATTAGTGAGGATGTTTACACTGCATGTGGGGCTGGCTGGGTGGTTGGGTTTTTGACGTGTGTGGCAGCTTCACTCCTAATGAGGTTCTCGGACTCATCACTCGCCCTGGCTGGACTCACTGTCGCTGACTTCAAGTCAGTCTGTCTCACTTTTCAAGCAAGTGACTGGAGGCTGGATGGGCTCTGGAGTCAGATGGAACTGGGTTTAACTTCTGGCTCTGACACTACCAGCCCTGTGACCTTGGGCAGAGCTCTGCACTGCTCTGAGCTTCAGTTTTCCCATAAATCTGTAAAAATCTGCATGCTGATAGCACCCAATTCATGATGCTGTTGAAAAGGGAAATGAGATGAGCTACCTTTTTAGTTTTTTATTCATGTCACCAAGCCCAGCATGGTCGTAGAGAGAAAAGACAGTTGGGTTTCTGTCCCCTCTTCTGGAATATTCATTCCTCTCAGAACCAAGAAGAGACAAGGAAGATAGTCCCTTTTGGCACACATAAGTCCTGATGCTGCATTTTGATGGCTGTGTAGTCTCAACCAAGTCACTTAACCTCTCTGAGCCTTGGTTTTCTCATCTATAAAATAGGGACAACAATACAACCTCTCTGTGGGTTTCTGAACAGCCTTTCTAAAAGTTCCGAGCAGATGCTTGTCAGTTTGCAAGTGGAGTCGAAGTCTAGGGAGGGAGGACGAGAACAGGCTGCCTTTCCCAACCACCATGGCTACCTGATGGAGGAAGGGGAGGCAGAGGACCACTAGGGTATATTGTGAACCTCAAGTAGGGAGCCGTAGGTAGAAGGGGCCCCTGGAATTCAAAGGCCAGGCTTGCTGGGAACTCACCAGAAGAAATTACACGGGGCTACAGCATGAAAGACTGAAGTCAGATTGCAAACAGACTTCCAGACAATAGGGCAACAACAAGCCTACTCTTTCCTGGGGTCTTTGACTGTGCCTGAACAAAATCTCCCCCGAGAGAGAAGGGGGAGGAATGCATTTCTGGAAGGAATGCAGAAGGATGGACAGGGCAACCCTGAAGATGCTCCCCCACAGCCCGAGGAGGTGGTCATGGTGGTCCAGTAGGCTGCCCCCAGGCCTCTTTGAGCTGCATCCTCTGGAGGCCGGCCTTGTCAGAACCTCCCATGACCTTGAAAGGAAGCCGCTGGGCCTTCTCCAGAGCTAGGGCCGTGTCCTCACAGACACAGCCCAGGTCAGCGCCAGGCCACAGCTCTATTATTTAAGGGTTTCATAAAAGAGTGAACCTCCGGGCCTGGAAGAATGGCCGGGATCCTGACTCTTCCTGCACAGGAAATGTAGCAGCTGTGCCCAAGCCCTGGCTCGGCCTGCTGAGGACTCAAAGCCCCTGCAGAAGTTTCCCAGCCAGAGGGCCCCCTGCTGTGGCCGGGCTGGTGACACCTGGGCCCAGACTGGGAATGTCCTTTTCCAGCCTGAGCTGAGACCCACCCACCACCAGGCCCACGGCTTATGGACTCTGCAGTGATTTTATTGTAATTTCCTCGTTGTCGCAGTTAATAGCATTAGTTTGTTAATTACTGTATATTTTTAAAGTAAGAGGAAAGGGAATTCCCACTGGAGACTTGTTCTTGGCTGAAACGCTATGATGTGAGGGAAGGGAGAATGTGCACGGGGTAATGAGCTTGCTCGGCTGCTTTCTGCTCCTCTTGACAGGGCCCGGGGCCGGAGATGGGGCTGCCTGGCCAAGGCAAGGCCTTCCCTCCTCTGCGGCACCACCTCTCAGCCTCCAACCTCCAACTGCGCCCCCTTCCCCCAAGACCTACACTCTGATCAGAGTGAGGCACCAGGCCCAAGGGGGAGGGGTGGCTACTGCCCCGAGGGCCCTGGGGCTGAGGGAGCTGGACCAGAGTGGAAAAGTCACCAAGGAGACTGCAGGTGACAGGGGCAATTGATTGAGTAGGATGAAGATTAAATGAAAACGGAGCTGGAATTTGGGGAGTGGCTCTCATGTTTAAATTCAAAAGGAGGCCAGTCCTAGAGGGAGAATGGAGGTGAAGATAGCACAGATTTAGGAAGAGGCAGGGTTGCTCACAGAAACCTGGTTGAACGGGCAAGCGGGGCCTGACACTCGGTCCCCACTCTGCTGGCTGAGCCGGAGACCTGGTGGGGCTGCATCAGCTCAGAGGAAGGGTGCCTTTTGGTAAGTCTTCTGACTGCTGGGGTTCGGTGTGTGCTAGCCGGGGCCCTGAGTGTTCAGGCTTCTCCCATTTTTCCACCTGGAGTCGTTATCAAGGACTGAAACTGGGACCAGCCACAGGAACCCAGGAGGAGTTGGCAAGGATGAAGAGCAGATAAGGAGAGAGAAGAGGAGAGAGGGAGGGAGATGTAAAGACAGAGAAGGATGGGGGCTGAGCAAGAACTTCATACCATCTAGAGGAACTGATTAAAATCCTGGAAGAAAATGTGATGGGAAGACTTTCTATCTTCCTATTGAGACATTTAACCTAAAAGAAATGAGTTAAATAATTTATACAGAGAACGAGTGAAATTTGCTTTGATCAAATTAAAAAATATGACTCTGGAAATAAAGTGTCCGCCACGTCCCTTCCAGGCAGCAGAAAGAGCTGCCGAGAAACAAAATGACAAAGACATAAAAATAACTAACCCTAACCCGGCGAATATTAGTGCCATATTTTTTGGGAGATTACATGGCATCACTGTGGGCCACGCAGAGAAATCCTCTCTAAGCACCAACAGGAGAGGTTTTGCTCATTGAGGAAGCCCCATAAAAACCAGAAAATAGATAAAATTTTCCTTTGCAAAAGCCAGCCGACTTCACTCAGGGGTTGGCCCAGAAACCACAAGGGATCAAGTTAAATTTCCCATTCGTGCCTTTCAGAAAAAGAAGAAAGTTGCTCACCTCCCCTCTTCAACTCTGTTTCTTGAAGCTGACCCCCTGTTCCTCTCCCGTTTACCCTTCACGTAACATTCACACTCTAAAGAAGCATCCCATTTAAACTCCAAGACTCCTGAGCAAGGGGTAAGCATGGTTCCCTTTAAACTTAACCTGCCTGAGCCTCAGTTTACTACTCTTTAAAATGGGCCTATAGCCCCTGCACAGAGTTGCAATGGGGATTAAAGGAGATGGTAGAGCCTGGCCTGTGGGGGCAATCAGTAAGTGCAAGGGATTATCTCTTCCTCTTTGACCTGATAAAATGTCCAGTAAGTGCAGAGCTCCCCACTTGATCTACACCTCCAAATGGACAGCCCACACCAGACGTCGTTAGTCCAATTCTGGAGAGTTTAGCCTCAGCGACACCAGTCTGTCTGTCTTTGGGGGACCAAGGGGCCAAGAAGACACTTAGTTCCAATATCTGGAGAGATCTGAGGTTAGCCCTCTAAGGCTGCACTTTCCTGCTGAATGTAAATGCTTTGGACAGTATCAGGTTCAGATTCTGACTTCACCACTTGCTTAGCTGCATGACTATGGCCATGTTAACCTAATCCCTCTATTTGGCTTTTTTTATCTGCGAAATGGAAATAATTTTAAAATGGATCTCATAGGATTGAATGAGATAAGGGGTATAAAAGGCATGCTTAGCATGTAGTAAAAGTTCAATATATATTATTTTTCACAGTGACCTTGGGAGAGACATTCAAGGTCAGAGTGAATTTTCTTCCCAAGCCTTCAGTTATGGTTTCTGATCCCCAGATGGGAGGAGCTGAGACGCTGGCCTGTTCTGGCCTCTCCATAGGAAGGGCTCGGGTCCACTTTAGGACCACCTTGAAAGTCTCAGACCCACCCTGATGGCACAGAGCAGGGGAACCACGATGAAGATGGAACTCAAAGCCTGGAGGACTGTTTGGCTGTGAGACTGGAGGTGTCAGGGGGCTGGAATGGCAGCCTTCATATTCCCAAAGGTCTGTCACTTGCCAGAGGGGGTCTGACAGTGAATATAGGCTCTTACTGAAGCGTTCTTGAATAATAGGAGTTTTGCAGCAATAAGGGTTTGCCTCCTCCTGAGGTAGTGATTTCCCGGTCCCTGGAGTAGGGAGTGGAAACAGAGGCACCTGTGGAGGCAACCTGGCCTCAGGAGCAGGGAAGAGCATTTACTCTCTCTGTGCCAGTCATTTCTGTATCTACCTGGGGGTAGCATAGAGGGGCAGCATAGAGGAGCATCCCCCAGGACAGCCCTAAACAGTCCCTGTGTAGCTCTCAGAGGGTGTCAAGCAGGTTGAAGGTCAGAAACCACCAACCTATGGGGTCTTGGGGTTTTTTGTACTCCTTCTTTTCCTTCTCTTAGGGAGATCTCTTCCCTTTTCCCACCCCAGCCTGCAGAGAACCTCTGAGAAAAGCAAAGACCATATGGGAATAGAGTCTGTACATATTGTGGGGCTGTTGGTTGAATGGTGTGAAGGTAAAGGAGGGAGAAGCAGGTGATGTAGGGGTGTGTGTGTGTGAGGGAGAGAGGGAGAAGGAGGGATGGGAGAAGAGGAAGAAGCAGAGACAGAAAACAGAAATCTACAAAGAGAGGGAGAAGATAGGAAAGAACAGATACAGAAAAAAGAGAGAAATACTGAGAGGGAGGAACAGAAATGAGAGAGAGAAGATTCAGAGCAACAGGCAAGTCCGAGAATGGAAGCAGCCCCATGCCCGAAGCTGTGCTCACATCTCTGGTCCATGACATGAAGCAGAGTGGGGTTGGGGGTGGGCCTGGGGAACACGCATGTGCGCACACAGGCCAGGCCACAGAGCCACCATGTCAGGGCAAGCATGTCAGCCCCGGGACGGGGATGAGCCGGCTTTTATCTCCTCCGGCTGCGCAGGATTTACAAGCTTTTGAAATGCAGGATTAATAAGAAGAGGCCGGTGTTTTAATCTATAATGGAACAGAAAGTATCATTATTGTTAAATAATGCACAGCCTGTCGTTTATTAAGAATTAATGGTTTATCGAGTGCTCAGGTTGCTGCAGCCTCCTCTGCCCTCCCAGGCCCGGGCTCCTAGCCACTGGCCTGGCCACACAACTGTGCCCCCCAGAGCCCAGCTGGCTGCGGGCAGGCTGGAGGGGCCACAGCCCATCAGTGCAAGGCCGCCAAGGCTCTGTGCTCTTGTGCCCAGGCTTCTCCGAGGCCTTCTGGGCTCAGCTAGGGGTGGGATCAGGGCTTTAAAGTCAGGAAGACATGATGGGGAGGAATTCCCCTTGTGTCTTCATCCTGGATCCACTTACTTCTTCTGGGGAGACAAAAACATGTCCTCATCACATGAGGCTTCCCCCATCCATCCTCTTTTTCTAGGCCTGTGACATTCAATTTCCACCTCTCACATGGAGTCCTCTGAAAGTGGTGATGATACAGACACTAGAGATGCAGGAAGTCCCTTCCTGCCTTCACCCCTTTGGAACCTGGAGGAAGGGATCACATGATCACCAGGAGAAACAGGCACCTGCAGAGGCAACCTGGCCCCAGGAGCAGGGAAGTGTGTTTACTCCCACTATGCCAGTCATTTCTGTGTCTGCCTCATCACCCTCAGAGGTGTCATTTCTCCTTTTTATAGATGGGAAAACTGAGGTTTGGGGGAGTGAAGTCATCAGTCCAAGGCCACGTCACATATTCTATTTTATTGCAAAGCCATTTCCACTCTAGACCTGGAATGTCAGTACTGAGCTCCCCTCTCATCTGAAAATGGGAGACCTCAGGACAGCACTGCAAGAACTGCTATAGGGTCTGTCACAGGGAGAGAGTTGTGACTGTAGTGATGACCCAAGCAACAGCATAGCCCTCAGGAAAAGTGACTCATGGAGCCAGTGAGTGGCTGAGGCAGGATTGGCAACCCAGGAGCTTGATGCCCAACTCAGCATCACAGCTGGACTCCCTCCTTGAGCCCCTGTGACACAGACTCCCTGTCTTTCCCTGCTACCAAACTGTGTGGATTGGGCCTCTGGTCAGAGGTACCCATGTCCAGACACAGAAACTGACCTTGTGTCCACCACATCTGAGGCTGGGATCAGAGCTGTGTGACCATGGGCAAGTTAGTCAGCTTCTCTGAACCTCTCAAATGGCAATAGCACCTGCCTCTAAGGATTATTGAAAGTACTAAATGAGGGGAGTAAAGAGGAGGAAGAGGAGGGAAGGAGGAGGGAGGGGAGGGGAGGGGGAAGAGAGGAGGAAGGAGCTCAGGAGGGATGAGAGAGGCGGCCAGGGCCCCGAGCCGAAGCAGCGCGGGGCCGGAGGACCAGGGTGGCTGAGGCACGCCTATTGCCCCATCCCCCTTTTCCTGTCCCCTTCCATCCTTTCCATCCACCCTCCAGCTTGAGGAAGGGGATTTATTCAAATTTTATTTAAATCTTATCTCCCGAGGGTCGAGCGCAGGGAGGAGGGGGGGGGGCGGCGCGCACAGGCTGCGGGGGCGGGTTCCAGCAGCTTCCTTCACCCACCTCTGCTCGCCCCATAGCAGTAGCGCAGGGGGCCACAGACCAGGAGCGGCCCGGGGAGGGGGGCAGGTTACAGGCCTCCCCGCCTCCCCGGAACCGGTGGTGGGCGGGGCTTGAACCCCGGAAACGGTAGGGGGTCCTAGGCCTGGCCCTGGACCCCTGGCCAGTGGGCATCGGGAAGGGGCCAGTTAAAGGGCCGGGGGCGCTGGGGAGAGGCGGGGCGGGGTAGGGGGAGGGGAGCTGGGACTCGGACCTCCGCACTGAGTGGGGCCCGGGCAGAAGCTGTGCACCCTGCGCCGAGGAGCCCCCGTTGGCCTGGGGGGACTGAGGGACTGAGCCCCCCAGAGCAGGACCTCCCCGGGAAGGGCCGAGCCGCAGCCCGTGGGAGGGCCTCGCCCCCGGCGCCCCCCATAAAAAGAAAAAAAAAAAAAAAGTACTAAATGAGAAGTATTCAGTGTTGATACCGGTAGTAAGAGAAGCATTGGTGTTACTGTCATTAATTCCAGTGCAGGCATGCTCCCAGCATCCAAAGCCCACCAGTTTCCACTTCATTCATTCAGACCACAAACATGTTTTGAGCACCAACTATGTAACAAGCATATACTCACTTAGCACCTACTCTGGTCAGGCTGTGTGCCAGGGATAAGTGGTGAACAAGCCAGAAACTATGCCTAGACCCAAACATTCCCCATCTCACCCTTCATTGCCTGTTCCATCTCCTCGCACTTCATTCTTTTCCATCTCACTCAATCCCAGCTACCACTCCAATCTTTCATCGCTACCTGCTACCTTCAGCCCCATCCCCTTTCTACCTGGCACCCTCTAACTCTCCCTCTATCCTGGCCTCACCTCTGTCCCCAATATCTGCTATCCTCCACCCTCCATTTCCTCCCTTCAGCTCATTCCTTCTTCCCCTTAGCCTCATCCCCAGCTACTTCCTCATCCTCTTCTTCATCTTTTCCTCCATCCACAACCTCAACTCCCCTCCCATCTCATCTTCATCTCACCCCAATCTCCTTCCTGATTCCCATTCTAGTCTTTCACTGCCATCTCTCTCCTTTCCCAGCCCCAGCCCCAGGACTCCTTGTTCAGGGTCCGTGGTCCTGATGGGGGAGGAGACACTGCCTCCAGAGGCCACTGCAGAAAGATGCACTCCAGGGGCTGAACCCCCAGTTTCCCCAGGGCTAGGACAGCCCCAGAACGTGCTGTGGGTCGAGTCCCCTCAATCGGCTGGAGTGGGAAGGGCACTGACTGGGCAGCAAGCCATGTCCTCACTCCCCACCCCCACCCTTCCCTCTCTCTTCTGGGCGGGCCACCATGCTGGGACCTCGGCCCACAGCCCGGCTCCTCACGCGGCTCCTGTTTTATTAACCTGCCTGTCGCTGCTCTCGCCACTGAATAGGGCCTATGGGGGGGGGGGGGGGCGGGGGGAAGCTGGCAAGGGGGGCCTTAGGCTTTGCTGGGGATCACCATGGAAACAGCAGCCTCGGCCAATCAGAGGGCCAGCAGCACCAAGTGCAGCAGGCAGCTTGGTCTCGGAAGCCTCGTGCAGCCTGCAGGCTGACTCCTGCCTGACAGGCCCTTGCAGCCCCAGCAGAGGGAGAGAAGGAAAAAAGGGGGGCACAACCCTGGGGGAAGAGGCATAGGCTGAGGAGTGGTGGGAGTATGAGGCCAGAGGATGCTGAAGGCCCGATTAGAAGAGGAGAGATGGGGAGGGGATTGGAGCCTCCTGGGTAGGGGTTTGGAGGAGGAACCTCAGAGGCCTGGGGCAGAGAGTTTCTCCCCAGCTGCAGTCTTGGTCTCAGCCCAGTTTCTCAGCCTCGGCGGAACTGACATTTGGGACCATGTACATCTTTATTGTGGGGGACGCGGTTCTGAGCATTCTAGGATATTTAGCTGTATCCTTGGCTTCTGCCCACTAGAAGTGAGTAGCTTCCCCTCACCATCCAATCCTAACAACCGAAAATGCCTCCAGATGCTGCCCAGTGTCTCTTGGTTGGGGCGGGGGGGGGGGGGGGGGTACATAATCGCCCTTGGTTAAGAATCACTAGCTTAAGCCCTCACAGGGTAGTAGTCATCATTTGTGCAACTTGCTCCCTCTGAGCTTACTTCCCAGAAGGAAAGCAGGAAGGAGGAGGAAGAGGAAAATAGTGGGGATGAGAGAAAGGAAGAGGAGGAAGGAGCCTGGGGCAGGGTTCCTGGTGGGTGGGAGAGCCTTGGGGAAATGGGGATGTAGGAGAGAGTGCCGCCTCGCCTCAGGCTGCCAATTTACATTACAGGGATTAAAAAATAAATAAAGTAAGAGCTCTAAATGTCTTTCCTTGTTGAAGTTCCTTCTGCTGGGTGCACCCTGTCTGTCCTTCACCAGCCAGGAATCCTATCCTTCCTTCAGGCTCATAATTGGTACCACATCCGGGAAGCCCTCCCTGATTCTCTCAGCAGATTAATTTTTCTTTTCTCTGACACTCCTTACCACATTGCTTCTATCTCCACAGAACTGCTCACATGGTTCATCCTAATAACAATAGTTACCTTTGTGGAAGGTTTCCTGTGTGCCAGACACTGCACTAAAGGATTAAACACATGTTCTCCCCACAGCTCCATGGGCTGGCTACTATTAACATCACCATTTTACAGACGAGGAAACTGAGGCTTAAGTAAAATAACTTGCCTAAGGTCACCCAATTAGTAGAAGCACAGTGAGGACTCAAACCCAGGTATTCACAACTCCAGGGCTGGCAGCACCTGCCGCTGGAGGCTGTGCAAGTGTCCATCTCCCCTGTTACATTTGGACTCACTTGCGATGCCCAGCACAGGGCTGGTGAGTGGTGGATGCTTGAGAGCTGTTTGGATTGGTTGGCGGTCTCTGGAAAGGTCTGAGTAGGCAGCTGGGCATCAAGCCCGAGGAGGCTGTTGGAACTGGCTGTGGCAGGGTGCTGGGTGCCTCCTGAAGGCCCTCAGGTCTTGCTGTGGCCTGAATTCACTGGGTCAACCCCATGCAAGGCAAGTGTTCTGGGGCCACATCCCAGCCACGCTGCTTCACTGGACTGCCTGAGGTCTCAGAACTGACCCGTCCCGCAATTCCTAGGGATGCTGCACCATGGCCCCCCCTAGTGGCCAGAGGGCCATGGTGGCAGGTGGTGGGAGTGAGTGTGCAGTCCGAGTGCTTACGCACAGTCCAGGCTTCTCTCTGAGCCCCATTCCCAGGCTCCAAGGTCACCCTTGGGGTGAGACAGAGGCCTCAGATGACCATATGCTTGTGGAACCTGACCCCTGACTCCAGCATGTAGGACAAAGCAAAGCCCCATTCCCCACAGAGAAAGAGCCCCTCTCCTTCCTGCCCCATTTGAAGCAAAGGGGGTAGTATTGGCAGAGGACTTCCATCTCAGCCTCTCCCACAGTGTAGATTCCACCCCCGTGCCTGCCTTACACTCAGCAAGAGAGGGTTTGAGGCAGAGAGGTGTCTGCCAGGAAGCATCGCTTGATGCCGATTCCCTCTCAGGTTAGGGTTTTGATCTGGAATCCAGGAGCTGGAGTCCCAGGGGGCTCACATCAGAACTACTCCCCTACCCCAGACATGTATCCGCCATCCTCCTCCCCCAGGAACCTGCAACACTGGCACCTCAGCTTTGAAGGCAGGGCTTCTGACAGGCTGCTGTTGCCATGGCAACCCCATCTCAGGCTGCCCTACCCAGTGTTTCTCTCCACCCACCTCCCTCCACCCTGAACCCACATCACCTTCATTCACATAGTGAGAATGGCTTAACATCAGCAGAGTGGACGCCCCTGTCTCCCCCACTCCTCTCTCTCCTCTCATTCAGCTGAGATCCATGAGCCAGGGAGAGAAACAACTGAATGAGTGGGAGTTGGGGTGGGAGCGAGGCTGGACTAGTATGGGTGGAAGGGTAGGATAGGAATGGGAAGGAGCCGTGGCTCAGCCTCCACCCCGAGCCTTTGGGCCTCCAAGGCTTGGGCCTTGGCTCTTCCTGTTCCCATCTCTGTCTCAGTTCACGGACCTATGTCTATCTCAATTCTGGCTCTGTGACGATCCAGGGGATCCAAGGCCCAGACAGGCTGCGTGATGGCCCCAGAGCAACACAGGGCCAGGTCTCAGCCTCCAGGCTCAGGTTTTCTCTCCAGGACCAACCAAACTGTAGCTCGGAGGCCAGATGCAATGGCTCAGCCCTGGAACTCAGCCCAGGAGCACCAAGGCTGCTCCTGACCTGGCGCCTCTTCCTGTGTAAGACATTGCTAGCAGGATTGTGGAGGGGTGGAGGGATTCCAGTTTACAGCGGGATTAGAGGAAGGGCTAGATGGGAGCCTCAGACCCCAGCCCTGGTTAAACAATGTGACTCTTTGGTTTCTGAGTGTTGGCAGGTGCTACTGGAAAGTCAGGCCAGGCCAGCTCAGAGCAGGCATCAGTCCCATCCCTGCAGGAGGCCTTGAGCATGGTCAGCAACTCAGCCTCAGAATCAGCCAGCCTGGGTTTGAATTATAATGCCCTTATTTATTCACTGTGTGATACTTACCTTTCCTGAGCCTTGATTTCCTTATCTAAAAAAGAGATAGTCATTATATACAGGCGCAGTCATCCCTCGGTATCCATGGAAGATTGGTTCCAGGAGCCCCTGCAAATACCAAAATCTGAGAATGCTCAAGTCCCTTATATAAAATGGCATGTTACAGTGAATACAGCCAGCTTTCCATATCCATGGATATAAAACCCATGGTAGGGAAGGTTGTCTGTACAAGGCTAACATCTATGAACTCTACATCCCTTTCAGACACCGTACTTTAGGTGCATTATCTCATTTAATTCTCATAAAAGCCCAGTGATATAGATATCGTTATTGTTATGTGTCCTTTACAGAGGAGAAACTGAGGCTCAGGGAGGTTAAGGTGAATCAGCTGGCAGGAGAGCAGGGCTTTATATCCAGGCAGCATGAGATAATGTATGCAATAAATACGGAGTCTTTTTTTTTTTAGGGAGTCTTATTTGTAAGAGTCTGTGACTGAAAATGGGGCTCTGCCTCTTGCTTCCATTACTCTGAGGCTGCACAACCTTCTCCAGCAACCAAAATGGCATACTGCTGGAAGAGTCTCAGGCGGGAGCGGGGCAGGTGGGGGGTGGGGGCGGGTCATGGAGGGGCCTAAGCTTGGGAGGTTGGGGATGAGATGGATATAGGAAGGGAGACTAGCTCTGGTCCAAGGAATGTCTGAACTGGCAGAACTGTGAGACCATCTCTAGGTCAACCCCTCAACCGAGAAAACAGCAAGCATGTGAAAGCTCAAGGAGGAAGTGACTTGTCCAAGGTCACCTGGTAAATGGATAGCTCTACCTCTCTCCTCGGGGCTTCCCTGCTGGCTCAGTGGTAAAGAATCTGCCTGCCAATGCAGGAGATGTGGGTTTGATCCCTGGGTTGGAAAGATGCACTAGAGAAGGAAATGGCAACCTACTCCAGTGTTCTTGCCTGGGAAATCCCATGGATAGAGGAGCTTGGTGGGCTACAGTCCATGGGCCGTTGCAAAAGAGTCAGACGGGACTTAGCAGCTAAATAACAACAAACTTCCCTGCCTCAATCCTTTGTCACCTTTGGTCAACACATTAAGGTCAAGGTCAGTAACCTCAGAGGCTTAGGGTCTCTTGGGAAGGGTCAGGAGGAGTGGAAGCGAGCAATTCTTTCTCCTTGGAGTACTACCTTGGAACTCCAAGACACCCAGCCAGATTTGCAGCTTCCCTGCATTCCACCCACCCCTAGCTCCTCTAGCTTCCATCCTTCCCTGAAAGGGTCCCCCACTCCCGAGCAGCCCGCCCCTCTTAAAACCTCCAAACACTGGGGCTTAACCATCCCCCCCCGCACCTCCCACCTTGAGTGAATGTGCTGAACAAACAGCATTGTTCCCCATACAATGGATACAAAGAACTTGGGAATTCACAGAATGGTCCTGAATTTCAGCTTCCTTCCCCTCCAAGCCCCAGAGAGATCTATTGTCTGTAAACTCCACTTAAAATATGCACCGTTGCTCCAGCTGGGGATCCACTTAAGACGCTCACAGAAGAAAAAAAAAAAAAGATGTTCGGAAGAGCCTCCCCCACTCCCACCCCCTTCCCCAGCCCTTTCAGAGCCAGGCCGGGAGGATGGGAAGAACAGCCACCGAGAAGGAAGCTGGAAATGACCCAGCCCCCACAGTACTCCTGAGCTCCTGGGGCCCCCATTTTACAGCTGAAAGGACTGATTAGCAGTGCGGTTGAGGGACCTGGTTCCCTGGTAGACCCCAATCAGAGTACTTTGTCTTCAGGGGAGACTTCAGGGCCCCCCTCTCTCTTCTCCTGTCTGCTTACAACAAACCTCCAAGGACAGGGAGCTCGCTAGCATATAAGACACCTGTTTCACTCCTGAAATTTCTCATTATTATAAGACCTTCCTTAGAGGGAGCTTCACTTACCTCCTGGTAACAGCCCAGTCCTCCATGTCCTGGCTCCCATATTAATGTGGTCTTCCTCTGGTGTGTGACAGGACTCCTAGGATTTGAAAGCTGCCATTGCAGCCCCCTAAAGTTTTCTTTCTCCTGAGCACTTTTCCCCCACGCCCCATTAGCCCATGGTTTTTAGTCCCTCCCCCATCAGATTCCCCTCTTGTCTATGCTCATCCTTTTCCCCTCGTCTATGTGTCACTGAGGACTTATACTGGTGGAGCCCAGAGCTGACCCCAGAAACCATAAGTATTTATTCAACAAGTATTTAGTAAGTGCCTTCCAGGTACCAAGCACTGTGGTAACAGCTGGGGAGACAGACAAGATCCCAACTCTCCTGAGGTTCGTAATAGTGGTGGGGAACTCAGATACTAACATCAGATAAGCACAAGAATTAATGCATAATTACTAAGTAAGATAAGGGATCTGACTAAAGGAACTTGATAATGTGAAAACATCTAAAAAAGGAACCTGATTAATTGTGGAAGGGTGGACCACCATAGGCTTCCTGGCATCCAAAGGAAATAGGCTTTAACTAGAGAAAGAGGGTAAGGAAGCGCATTCAAAGTGGTGGGCGCAGATTGTGCAAAGGACCTGTGACAAGAAGCTTGTCTTATTCAAGGAACTGAAGAAGCCAGTGGGATTGGAGACCTATTGGGGGTGGGGATAGGAGGTGTGTGTGGCGGGGAGGGGGTATAGGCCTCATTGAGGAGTTGAATTTGATTCTGAGAGCATCGGAAAGATATGTGTACATGTAATAAGGGCTGATTGAAATTTGCCTCAAAAAGACATAAATACTTAGAGTGGCTGCTCCCAAAGCAGTTCTTCTGTGCTTTTGCACTTATGCTCTTTTCCCAGATTTTTCTGAGGCTTAAGAACTTGCCCAACCCACCCAGCCTAAAGGAGCCCCCACCACATGCCCTATCACTCTCTATCCCTTGTCTTATTTTTTTATAGCACTTTCACAATCTGAAATTAAATTATCTCCTTCCATGTTTCCTCTTGCTCTCTTCTTTCTCTAGAAAGTAAACTGTGTATGGGCAGGAATTCTGTCTGTCTTGTCATTGCTGCATTATAGCCTCTGACCCTGCTAGCACATAGTAAGCCCTCAGTAGATAAGCAGTGAACAAGTAAATGAATTACTGAATGTATTTCAAGATAAAAGGACCAGTGTTTACCTGCATGTGTGTTCGCTAAGTTGCTTCAGTCATGTCTAACTCTTTGTGACCCTACGGACTGGAAGCTGCCAGGCTCCTCTGTCCATGGGATTCTCAGACAAAATTACTAGAGTGGATTGCCATGCCCTCCTCCAGGGGATTTTCCTGACTCAGGAATCAAACCCCACACCCACCCCCTCACCCCGTCTCTTGTGTCTGCTGCATTACAGGCAGATTCTTTACCCCTGAGCCACCAGGGAAGCCCAGTGTTTATCCACAGAGACATATATATGTAAATGTATAGGTATTTATGAGCAAGTGCATATGGACTTGCGTGAACCACCTCTCAAGGGGCCTCTTAGACAATCCAGAGTCATGGCCTGAACACTTCATTGTTCTGTTTCAGCTGATCAGTACCCACCCCTCTGACTGGTTGACAACATGTACAAGCACACATGTCTCAGATCAGCTAGTTAATCAAAGATGAGGGTGGAATTTTAAGTACCCTATGGACGGGCCTGGAAAGAGATTGATCCACGTGGCTTGGAAGTGGTAGAGCTCCTCACGGGCTCCATCTCTTCCCACCCCACCTCACCTCCTCCTGGGGTCCCAGCCCACCTCCATTGTTCCGTGTGTGCTGTTCTACTGGCAGGGGGCTAGGGGTGGAGGTGAGGGGGTTGGGGGGGAGGTGTGTGGGGGGGAGTCTGAACCAGGTGTTTTGTGGTCCTAACAGAAGACTTAGAATTTAGTGAGATTTACATGATTTGGGAATTGGACTCATTGGACAACTTTTTAAACAAGCATTTACTGACTTACTGAGTATCCACTAAGTGCACAGTATGGCTAGGGACTGCCACATGCATCCATAAAGCTGATTCAGGGCAGATTGTGAAAAACTACTTAGGTGGAAACCTTAGGATTTGAAGTTCTGGGCTCCCAGAGTACTCATGGGCTGGGGGTGGGGTTAGAGGGGCAGGCACAATTAATTCCTGGTTGGGGAGTTCTGGAATAGCTTATTAGAGTATTACTTAAAATAATGACCGCATAGAGTACTTGCTACATATTAGGCTCTTTTTACATGGATTTTCCCACTTATTCTTCACTGTAAGCCCCTCTGTGTGTGTGTGTGTTTGCACGTGCACTTGATTGCTACTATTATCCCATTTACAGATGGAGAGACTAAGGCTCAGGGTTATCCAACTTTTGAACAGCTGTTAATGGCTGGGTGGATTTTCAAGCTCAGGAAGAGGGTCCACAGCTCCTGCTCTGAGCCATAATGGTGGGCTTAGCTATGCCTAAAGCAAAGGTAGGACATGGGTGGGCAGATAGAAGTCCATTCTAGGAAGAGGACGCAGCTTGAACAAAAGCTGGTCTGCAGTGCTGCCAGATTTGTCTATTTATTTAAATCTCTGGTAGCCTAAGATCCTAGGAGATAGAAAAAATAGCTATTCTGACTTTTTCCTCTCCCTGGCCTTTAGCAAACTAGCCCTGAAATGGATTCCTATCCTAAGGTGTGCTTTCCTCTAGTCCCCAAACAGAATTTTATGCAAGAGTGGACCCAGAGACTGGGGGAGAGTACTTCTGGTGAATTGATCTCCCTACTCTGGCTAGGGATGGGGGCCACTTGGGGACACTCTCTGGGCCAAGCTGGTCCTCTGCCCATCTGCATCCCTGCCTCCTGACTCATTTTGTTCCAACCAATAGACTCGTAGCATTCAAATGTAATGAATAGGCAAAGAAATGATAGGCTCATTTTCCCCTGATGTAATAATGCCACTATTCAAGTAACTCCTATGTACCCTACCCCCACCTCAATTCAGAGCGTTTGATCATGTTTCTGGCAAGAATCCCCCACTCCTCTATTTCCCCTTTTCCCATTCTGAGTTAGCAAATCACTTTAAAATGCCCGACTCATCTCCCAAGGGATGGGATGTGTGGAAGACCAGGAAGCCAGCACCCTTAGGCTCAAACCACTGTGGTCCTCCTGGGAGGCCCTGTATGCCTTTGCTGGCTGTGAGTAGCATCAAATCCAGGATAACAGTGCCCATTTACTAAGAGATTTTTGTGAGAATCCATGTCCAAAGGCTTCCTGAAACCAAACCCCAGCATATCGGCTGTTCCTTTCAGCCCCTAATTTAGTAATTCTATTGAGAAAAAGAGATTGTGGGTTTTTTTATTTGGTGTGATTTATTCTTTATCATATAAATAATAATAATTTACACAAAGCTCTTCCCCAAACAGAAGAGAATCTGTACATAAAAATAAACAAAAATTAAACTGAGCTGGGCCTGGTGCCCAGAAAACCAGCCAATTCCAAACACAACCAGGGGGAAAATCTCCTCTAGGTCCTAGGAGCTCTGGGGCTTTGGCTGGAATTCTGGGTGGAGGCTCTGGTCCGGGAAGTCAGTGCCCTCCCTTCCCTTGATCCTGGGTAGGACGATGGCACCCCTGGCAGCTAACACCCGGAGAGAGTCAACCAGCAGACTCTTTGGGCTGAGAGGTAGGTGGAATTTGGACCCAAAGGAATAATCAATTTTTAAAACTCCTGGGCAGTGTTGCTTGCTGCTGGCATCCAGGGACTGTAAGAGCTACTGTGACTGGAAAGGTGGGATACTGGCCAACACCCAAAGTGGGTGGAAGCTGCCTGTGCTTCCATCTTTCCCTTGTAGCTCATTAGAGGCATGGGTTGAGCAGAATATTTTCTGATCTTCTGTTCCCTTGGAGCTCTGACCCCCCATCCCTGGAGGCTTGTTATTTCTATAGATATTGAAAGATGACAAGCAATCTCCTTGGCCATTGATTAATTTCCCTCAACAGACACTCTGGCTGTGTGCAACTTCTCTCTCCCACCTTTTATTTCCAGAAAAGTCTCTAAGAGGGAGACTGCCTTTCTGCATTCTGGTTTTGTATCTCTAGTTGAGGGCGTGTACATGGCTGGAGGAGACTGTAAGCTCTCTTCTCTCGTCCTGTCTCATCTCATGGCAGGAGTTCGGTTTGCATTGGTCCCTAGGGACACAGTCCTTTGCAATTATGGATTTATACCTGGTGAAGGTGGTGCTGATGCTAATATGATAATGCTGAAGATGATGTTGGCAAAGATGACAGGGAGTATAGAGGAAGGGGGAGTGCAGTAACAACATGGAGCTGGCCCTGTATCTCCGGGGATTATCTGGTTTAGGCTGAAATAAGAAATGAGAAAATGAGAATTGGGAAGCTGGCAGTAATGGCTACAGAGATGGTGAACATAGAGAACAGGAGAAAGGGAAAGCGAGGGTACGTTATGAAGCTCCAGGTGAGGAATAGCAACACAGGGGAGGGGTGAGGAGCCAGATCCCAGGAGCAGACATTCTGGTTTTAGATTCCAACTAACATTTATAACACAATCACTTACACTTATAGCTTAGATTAGTTATTCAACCTCCCTGAGTCTCAGCTTCCTCATCTGTCAAATGAGGATCGTAATATTAATAGTGCCTGTCTTAGAGGGTTGCTGAAACTGCATGTAAAATGTCAGCTCACGGTAAACACTGTGTAAGCATGTGTGGTGTAAGGGCAGAGAGGGGTTACAGCTGTATCCACAGTCAGGGAAGCAGAGCACAGCAGGCAGCCGTGGAATATTCTAGAGACCTTGGTCAGGCTCTACCACTCACTCCCTGTGACTCTCCCTGTCTAGGCCTTGCTTGCATGGAAAGTGAAAGAGGAACTGGAGTGAATAATAGTCAGACCTCAGAAGTCCCCTGGAGCAGTGAAACTTTCTATGTGACCCATTCATGGGAACATCCAGGCCCAGACAAGACCCTACAGGTATGCAGGTCCAGGTGCACACTCAGCAGACATGCCTGTCCCTGAGGTCAGACAGAGGCAGACGCCGGACAGGTTGGACCAGACTCCTTTCAGAGGGAAGGGAAAGGTGAGAGGTCAGCTCTAGCCTATGGGACGGGGCTCCAACCTGCCCCTTGCTCCAAAGCAGCTTCCAGACCCCAAAGCACAGCCCTGAAGGGGGCTGTGGTGCAGATTTCAGTTATCCTGTGATGGACAGAAGCAGCCCTTCCCAGTTCCGCCCCTTGTTCATATTCTCCACCAGTCTCTTCCTCCCCCTAGAGCTGGAGGACAGAAATAGAAAACAAAAGTCACTCATGCACAGTGCCTAAGAATTCTTCACAGACTCCTCTTGCTGGGCTTGCTCTCAGAAGGTCAGAGCCCTCTAAGTCTTCAGAACCAACAGGTGGCTCAGATACTGCAGGGGAGAATCAGCCACAGGAAGTTCTCCCTCATTCCTGCCCCAGAGGGAGCCCCCACTTTGGGCTCATTGGTCCCTGACAGTGAGGGCTGGGGGAGTGGACTTGACCTTCTGTGTCTAGGAGCCTTTGCCAGTCCCTCCCTCTCCCCACCGTCAGCCACTTATCCTCCTGCAGGAGGGAGAAGAGACCTGCCATGTCCTGGGTTCCAGTCCTTGCATCGTCACTCACATCATGGACTCTGGTCCTGGCATGATTTGCATCCAGGAACCAGGCCTGCTTGGTGGGGACTGCCCTCCAGCCTACCCCTTGTCGCACTGGCCTTTGGGACACGGGTATGACACCAATTTGATTGGTGGTTAGAAGACAAAATACAAATACTAACAATTCATCTTTTGAGCTCTGGCTATGTGTTAGGCTTTATGCTAGATGTTCCACATGCGTCATTTCCCTGAATCCTCATTTACAGATGAGAAAACAAACTCAGAGAGGTTAGGTCACTTGCTCAAAGTCACTCAGAAAGCATCGGAGTCTAGATTCACAGAGTTCCTGATGCCAAAGTGTGCCCTGACCCACAAAGCTATGCACCACCCGCCGGGATGGACATGAGGTAACCCTCCTGGCCCTGAGTAACCAAGGTGTACTGAGGACAGTGTGAAAAGCCAAAGAGTGACCACTCTGTGGCCTCAGATCCACCTGTCCACCCATGATCATGTCCACCTGAGACTGTCCAGGGAGCCTTCCAGGAAAGCTAGAGCAGAGCCCAGCGCTACCTGGATAGCTCCAGTTTCTGCTGAATCAGCAAACCACCTCTACAGGCCCTCACCATGAGAACTCCCCCCAGTACCTCTCCCCAGCCCCTGTCCATTAAGTTGTTTCTCCTCCTACCTCCAGAATGTTCCCTTCAGCAGCCCCCGCCCCACTTGCCTCCTCCTGTAGACCCAGCTTTGTCTGGTTATACCGGTCCAGCCTGCAAATCTTCCAGTTGGGCTTCTCTTTGGGGAGTCACAGCTTCTGAGACATCTCTGCATCTTGCCTGTCCTTCTATAAATCAAATGAGGACCCGGTCCCCTGCCGGTTCCTCTGGACCCCCTCCTCCCTGAAACTTCTCCCTGCTCACCAGCTGTACAATGCAGGCAGGGGAAGGGGGTGGACTGGCAGAAACCAGCTTGTTTCTGAGGCTGGAAAACAGAACTGTAGGAAATTAACAGGCTGAGAAATGTCTGCTGGGCTTGTGTTTGTTTTGCACCCTCAGTCTTTCTGCAGCTCCCTCCTCCTGCCCCGGCCACTTCAATCTGGCTCCCCCACCCCCACCACTCAGCGTGGGTGCCTGGGGCTTGGGGGTTGTGTATCTGAGGCTTTGCAGGAAGGTATGTCTTGGTGTGTGCGTGTGTGTGTGTGTGTGTGTGTGTGTGTGTGTGTGTGTGTGTGTGTGTTTAGAGATGGCAGGCCTGCCCCTCCTTCTCAGGCAGCTTAGCCAGAAATGCCAGTGGCAGAGACAATTGTGCGGGTGGAGATGCTGAGCCCAGAGCCGGCAGAGCCCGCGGGCAGGCAGAGAAGCACCACACAAGAAATTGATTCCATTAAAAAGTAATCTTAAATTTAATAAAAGTTATGATTTGATTATAGCCACAGAACCTACAGGCAAGAGGGAAGGGGGGTGGATTCTAGTGATGGATAAACAGAAAGAAAGAAAAAAAAAAAAAACAGAAGAGGGGGGGATGGGGAGGAGAGAAAGATGCTAAGGTTTGGATGGATGAGAGGATGGAAAGACCTGGGGGTGGGGAATGAGACCATTTTCTCTCCCTCGGATGGAAGAAAAAAGCCTGTGGCTGGTTTCCAAAGAGGAAGCAGAGTGAGGAGTGAGTGAAGAGATTCAAGGAGCTCTCAGGAGACAGCACTAGGAGGAGGTTGCGGGCATGGAGGCCAGGCCTGGGAGAGGTGGGTACGTAGGCGTGAGGGCTCGGGCCCTGGGCAGTAGGCAAGGAACACAGAGCACCAATTTAAGAGTCAGACAGGCAGTCCTGGGTTTAGATCCCATGTCAGCCTCTTCCTTGCAGCATGACTTAACCTTCAGACATTCAGTTTCCTCCTCTGTGAAATAGAGCCACAGAGATAGTACCTACCTCTCAAGGGGGTTGTGAGGATGAACAAAATTATGGGAAGGACAGTTCCCTTCCCATCCCTCCCCAACCCGGGTCCTCGCCCAGGCTCTGGCCCCTCCCATTTATTGATAGTCCTACTCCTCTCTGTCACCCTTTTTGCAGTGATGGGGACTGAGTGGTCTTCATCCTCCCATCTCAGTGAGGAGAGCTGATTTTTCCTGTGTGAACTCTTGGTCCTATGCCCATCTCTATAGAGCACGAATAAGGGCATGGGCACAACAGGAAAGCCTCTCACTCTAGGACCCACATCCACAACAGGCCAAGGGACCATTTGACCATTTGGAGGATGCATTTCCCTACCTAAGCCCCACCCCGCCCTGGCCACTCAAAACAGAATCATGCTTGAAGCCGAAACTCTCCCAACCCCTAGAGTGAGACTACTTGGGCCCAGCCCTCAGCCCCTATAATCAGCTCCTGTTTGCACAGCATTTGGCTCTCAGGCAAGCCTGCTGTTAGTTCCTTCCAGCATGCTGCAGCCCTGTCTCCTGGCTGGGCAGAGGGAGCCAGGGGCCTACAGGGTCAGCACCAGCACACCAGCACCAGTGAGTGGGGCCTGGGCAGGAAGCCAGATCATCCTAAGGGAGGCAAGAGCCAGAGATCTCAGCTACCCCGGGGTCCAGGAATTGGGAACCAGGAAATAAAGTCACGGTAACAGGAGTCTCCAGGGGACACAAGAAATCATTCTGAGGATAATGTGACCAGTTCTGCTCAGTCATCTTCTCCCCTTCCAGGCTGTTTTTTTAGCGAAGTAGCTCCACTTGAATTTGCTCCAGCCCTTTGGTATAAAGACACCTGCTGATCAAGACATTGAGGGAAATAGGACTGGTGGTATTAATGTCTCCATTTTACTGATGAAGAAATTGAGGTCAGAAAGGGTAACCTATTTCTCCCCAACCACACAGCTTGTAATAGATGAATCTGAGACTGAAAACCAAGTGTTCAGACTCCAATTACGGAGTATGGCCTTACCAGGCCCCCACAGTCTCCCTGACCAAGCTGTCGTTCATCCCAACTGCACCTGTGGGGCCCTCACCACCATGTCTGTCACCACTCTGCTCAGATCAGCCTCTTTTTTGGGGGGCACATGCATGTGGGATCTTAGTCCCCTGACCAGAGATGGAACACACGTCCCCTGCATTGTGAGGCAAATTCTCAACCACTAGACTGCTGCGGAAGTCCCAGCTTTGCCTCTTTTGGCACAGTCACCCCCCTGGGCCCCATCACAGCAGCCTCTGGACTCACATCCTCATCCTCTTCCAGAAGGGCAGCCCAGTCGTGGATTCTCATGTCCCATGCCATCTCCAGGAGGAAGAAACCGTAGCCCTGAAGGTCGAGGGAGGGTGCACAGTGACCTGAAGCTGAGGGGCTCTGAGCATGGCCAGGGATCCCACTGGGTCTCTGGACACAATCTGGCCATTACCTCAAAGGATGGCCACGCCTGCCAACTTTCAGACCCCTTCACAGGGCCACCCTGTCACTGAATGGAGGCAGAGGGGCTGGCTCCTGAGCCGGGATCTCCAGCAGGCAGCCCTGACATTTTCCTCAGCCACGCATGTTGGCTCTCCAGGACAGAGACCTCACCTTGCCACCCACCTGGAGTCCTGTCTGCTGTGCATGTTCTTGTTCTGTTCTGTGTCTGCGCTGAGAGCAGTCCAGTCACACCCTAAAATAAAATCCATCCACCCTACTCTTTTTCTTCCATGAGAACATGAGGGCAGTGGCTGGGGTGAAAGGATCACTTAGTGAATGGTCCTCCAGGGGATGGCCCCCAGGCTGTGTTCTCCAAAGCAGATCCTTTTGCTTTATTTGAAATGATCCCTAATTCCCAGAATTGCCTGGGTGACCTATAGAAGGAATCACTGGAGTCCTGACTCTGTCCTAACACTCTTCATAAGTCACTTCTCCAGCCTCTCCCCAGAGCTGTCCTCCCACAATGAATGCAGAAGGGGTCCAGACAGGGAAAGGGTGCTACCTCGGCCAAGAGCCTACAATGGACCAGGCTCATGCTAGTAGCTTGACCTACGGGAAGCCAGTTGATCCATGCAACAGCCTGTAAGGCAGCGCTTAATGGTCCCCACTTTGGAGTTATGGAAACTGAAGCTCAAGTAGGTTAAGTGACTTATCCAGAGTCACACAGGAAGAAGACGGGAGAGCCAGGATTTGAACCTGAACACATCTGACTCAAAAGCTCATGCTCTTTCTACCCCAGGTGCCTTTGATTCCTGGTTCAGCCCCTTCACAGGAAAAAGGTCTCCACTTCAACTTGGCAGTACCTTTCAAAATGAAAAATTCATATACACTTTGAGCCAGCAATCTCTCTCCTAGGAATGAATCCTCAAGAAACACTTATACGTGTGCACAAGGTGTATTAGGTGTTCACCGCACAAAACATGTGAGATGTTCTTATTTGCAACAGTAAAAAAGTCAGATACAACCTCAGTGTCCATCAGTAAGGGAATGGATAAATAAACAGAATTACCATGCTGCTGTAGGAAAGGATGAAGCAGATCTTAACTGGAAAGCATGGAAATTTCTCTAAAACAGAGTTAACAGGGAGAATGACAACTGCTTGAATATTGTATGTATTTTTATATATTGAATTTTGTATGTACACATATACTACATAAATGTAGTTTTAGGTCATTTTTTAAAAAGTCATCAATCATTTCCCAATGAGGGGAAGTGGGAGAAATGGAGAAGAGTAAGAGAAGTAACTCCCAGGCACCAGGCAACAGACCCTCCACCCTCTTTGTCTTTCTTTAGGGCCATGTCCTCCCTCTCACCCCTGAGAGGCAGACATCGGTGTGTCTGGGACAAGGGAAGGGAGTTTCTTATCAGCACAGGGCATGATTTCCTCCCACCATGCCCATCTGCACCTGGCACCTCCTCCAAGCAGCACAGGCAAGACTCGAGGTTGGTGGTCCCCAGGAGGTCATCCCATTAGGTTATAATCGATGGGGTTTCAGCATATCATGCAGTAACAGCAAGGAAAGCTGTGATCACCCACCCTGGGCTGCATCTGGCACATGTCAGAGCCAGGCAACCTGGACCATGGATGAGTCAAGCTTGTGACTTAGTTCCTCTTTCTGTCTCTCTTGTTTATCACTTAGTATCCTGTAAATCAGATGAAATCTGGGGATGTCTGATAAGGAATGGGCCGGGGAGGGCCAATGCTGAACACACATGATAAGCAGGGATTGGTTGAATGTTTTTATTTGTCTTTAAAGATCTGTCTTGGAATGAAGCTTGTTAAAAGTCTTAAGAGCTCTTAATAGGGATGTCCGTTGCAACTGGCTGCTGACTGTCAAAATAAACACCAACTGCCCTTGTCTTCCTCCCTACCCTCTGTTGACCCATACCCTGTGCAAGCTGGGGGCTCAGGTGGACTTCTGTTAGTGCACAGATAGACAGCCTATGTTGCAGGAAAAAAGCTTTCATGCCACCTCAGATTAACCCACCTGCAGAATCGTCTTCATCTGTGCTTTCTTTCCAGTAAACTCTGGTATTCCTGTTTCATGGCTGAACGTCAATTCAGTGATCCTAATGGACCAGCCTTCGCACTGCTTCACTTTCCTTTGCTCTCCTATCGGACTTGGTCCTCATTCCTACAACTGTCTCTGTCTCTGGTGGTCATTCTGTCCTCTTGTTTCTCTAAACTGCCTTAGTCTCTTTGATGTAAATCTAACACAGTCTGGCTTAAGTTTTATTCACATAACTGAAAAGTCTAAAGTTAGACTTCAGGTATAGCTGGATCCAGGCACTTAGACAATGTCATCTGGCATCTGTCTCTCTTCAGCTCTTGGCTCTCCTCTCCTTTGTGTTGGCTTTACTCTTTAGTAGTCACTCCCAAGCGTTTCAAGCAGCTCTAGGCTTAAACTTACCAACATGGACAAATCCAATGGAAAGAAAGCACTCCTTTTCCAGTGGTTCCACAAAAAGACCCAGTGCTGATCTTACTGGATCAGCTGTTACCAAGACTTGTGACCCAGGGATGGATGGCACAGATGGGCCAGCTCCAGTCATAGGCCACCCTAAGATCTCATGGACAGAGGTAGGGAAGCGGTAGTTCCTAGGAAAAATCTAGGAGTGCTCAGCAGCAGAAGGGAGATGGAAAGTAGTATGCAAATCAGTGTGACACTGACTTGGGCGGGGTCTTCACTCCTCTGGTCTTCTCTTAGTTTCCTTGTGTGGTAAACTGGGTGTGGTGTCCACATCGGATCCCCTGCGCCTGGACATTTCCACAGCCTGGGTTCTTTTCAGAGCCTCGGGCAGGTGATCTGCAGGAAAGCAGCTCCCAGATCTTTTGGTGTCACCACTCGCTTCCCCATTTCTGCTCCTGGTGGAGACTGTGGTGGAGAGCAGAACAGGGAGGGGAAAAAGAGAAAGGAAGAGACACACTGGGAAAGGAAGACAAGGGAAAAGCAACAGAGACAGAGACTGGGAGGGAGGCAGAAGTTCAATAGCAAATCTCTAAGGCTCTGCTGATGCTGGGCACCTTGGACCACCTCCCTGCCCCCCACTACCCACACCCCCCAGTCTGGAAGTGGTGCATCATGGCTTAGCAGTGCCAGCACCCTGGCCGGGCTAAGCTCCAAGCCCCGCTACTTTGTCAGGGTATCATTATCCCCATTCTGCAACTCTTGTCACCTGGAGGTTCTTTCTTCTCCTCTGGCCCACACACCAAACCTGCACAGGTGCCTCTGTGATGGTCTCCTAACTGCCATCTCCTCCAAGGCCCTCTCCACAACACAGTCAGTGCCTTGCTCCTGTGGGGCCCATCCCTGCCCCGATACCATTTCCCCCTCCTTTACCTCCCTCTGACTGTGTTCTCCACTCTTTGTCTAGAGAGATCCAGGGTCTCTGCTCCAGGGAGCCTTCTGTCCTCCCTGGGTGGACTAAGATGGACAGGGCCAGAGGTCAGAGGTGATATAGCCGGGGACTGGGCACATCCAGTCAACTGATCACCCAGTAAGAACTGAATGAGTAAGAACACTCATTCAGTGTCCAGTGTGGGATGCCTCCACGGTCTTCTCCACAGCTTCAAGTTGGCTGATCCTTTCCCGGTTATCCCATACTAAGGATCCACTTTCCCTGGGTCCCTTGTCTTTGTCTAGGATGTACTGTAGAACTTTCACTTGGATTTTAGGAGACAACAAGGACCCTCAGATCTGCTCCAATGTACAACCCTTGAACAGGTCTCTTCACCTTTGGGTTGCTCCAGAATGAAGAGATTGAAACTAGATCAGGGATGTAAATTCTGGCACCCATGCTACAATTTCTAATCCAGTGCACATGGCAGACATTGCTAATCAATAACAACACTCTCTTCTCAGGACACACTCCAGGCAGCTGCTATTCATCATTTAGCATTAACTTGAAACTCCTTTGCCACTCCTGGACTGGCTGATCTCTAAGGGCTATTCCAACACTGACAGTCAAGGATTCTTTTGGCCTGGTTGAATCGATAGCATCTCCCCCATTTCCCATTTCTCCCTCCAGCTCATTCTTTTGATCATCCCATCCCTCTCTCTCTCCCATCTTGCCTTATGTCTAAGTTCCTGCTGTTGAGTCCACGTATACCCGAAATGATGTCTGGGTCTCCAAGGTTCTGTTTACTGTCACTCAACTCCAGTCTCTTTGAAAGTTACATTTTCCAGGCAGTCACACTTACACATGTTGGGCGGTTCTGTGGCATTGGCTCAGGGGAGGCAGTCAGAGGAGAAGCAGGAGTGACGTCCAGAGAAATATTAAGAAAGAGATAACAGGATGAGCAGACAGAGGGGCTAGAGTTAAATTTCTATCTCAAGGCCATATGGGTGGGAGTGGGGAGGGCGGAGTTTAAATGGAATTTATCCTGGACCCCCAAGGTCAAGTAGGAGGGAGGATCAGGTAGAACCTAAAAGTAAAGGACAAAGGGGACATATAAATTAGTAGCTCTGCTGACAAACAGGAAAAGGGAAAGGGGATTCTTTGGTGGGAAGGACTATCAAGAATTATAATAATGAGATGGTATTTTAGTGGGTGCTTTATGAACATAAAAGCATCCCCTAGTTATTGATCAGAAGAGTTTGATACAGGAAGGTGAGTGCTGGCCAGCAGCCAACTGGAGGGTTAAAGCAAAGCCTGACCCAAGTTGCAGGACACTCCCATCAGAATTGCTTGGAGCAGTTTTGGAATTTCAGGAAATGCTGCCAAGTTTACCAGAGGGGTCTGTGTACTTGTGCGACAGGCACAAGGGCCAGTCATTCAGGAGACGAGTGACTATAAGAAAGCCACTTATCTATAGGCCTGGGTTCAAATCCCAGCTTGTTCGTACTATGAGACTTTCACCTCGGTTTTCTCATCTGTAAGATGAGGATGAGTAGCATCTAACTTACAGGTCATGGAAAGTACTAAATGTCTGTGAAGCGCTCAGCACAGTATCAGGTTTGTTATTGATAATAAGCTGATAAGCTGGTAATGCTAGCAATAGTGTTACCATGGGTGATGCATCTCAGGGGCCCCATGAGGGACCCCCTAATCCACTTACTGCATATATATGCTGGGTGCTGGCCTAAGTGTTTACCTGTATTACTGACTTTAATCGTGGGATTCTCTCAGGCACCAGCACACCATCGAATTCCCGTGTGACGGATATATTATGTCTAAACCTATAAAGGCTGCAATTCAAAAATGCTTGCTCTCTGGTTTCGATTGTGTGTGGTAGAGGAAGAGCTGGACAGCTCCTTTGGGCCTGAGAAGAGGGGCTCCTTCTATTCAGGGGCAAAACTGAGGTACGAGGAAAAGCACCACGGCCAGGCAGGAGGCTGGGAAAGGGCCCCAGGATGCTCAGCAGAGAGAGGGCCAGCTTCTCCAGTCTTCGCCCCCTTCCCTGTTGTGCTATGGGTGAGCCCTGTTGAGGCTGCGGCCCCGCCCAGCCTCCCTCTGGAGGAAGCGGTCAGGCCAGTGGGGCCTCCGCCTGCGAGGCTGCTGCAGGAGTCAGACTGGCTGGGGTTAACAAGGGTCAGTCGCTGTCAGGATGCCATTTACTAGCATGACCTGGGGCTGGGTCAGCTCTTGAGCAATCTGTGCCTCAGTTTCCTTGCCGGTAAATTAGGGATGATAAAAATTGACTCCTGACAGGATTAAGTAAGAATGTAGCATGTGTAGTATTAATTATTTGGCCCAGGGCTTCCCAGGTGGCACAGTGGTAAGAATCTGCCTGCCAATGTAGGAGCAGTGGGTTCGATCCCTATGTGGTCGGGAAGATCCCCTGGAGAAGGGAATGGCTACCCACTCCAGTATTCTTGCCTGGAGAATTCCATGGACAGAGCAGCCTACAGTCCATGGGGTCACAAACAGTCAGACATGACTGAATGCTCAGTCATGTCATGTGTCATGTCATGCACACATGACACATGAATATTTAGCCCAGGTTGGACACATAGTAAGTACTTAAAAAAAATGTGAGCTATTATTCTTCCAGTTTATTATTATTATGGCTTGTGATGTCCTCAGATGTTTATTTTTACTGCTTGTGACTGCCTCAAATTGGACAGTTACACAAATTCCAGCCAGGAGTTCCATGAGGGCCAGTGAGGGAGTGGGTCTTGGCCAAGTCCGGTATGACTTTGTCCCAGTCTCTCTGCCACCCACAGTCCTGACTCCAGATGACTCTGTAGGGGAAGGCAGCCCCCCACCTCACCAAGCAATTGCTGAGGAAGTAGGAGTGGAGCAATCACTTGTGAAGACAGACAGGAGCCGCCACAGGGAGACCCGACCCTTTCTGTCAAGGACCTTAGCTCAAGAGCCCCACCCAGAGGAGTGTTCTTAACCCCCCGCCCCCACATCCATCCCCTACTCCTACCTTCTTTCTCATCAGGAACACACTGTGTTCCTGTGTTTACCTGGGAGGGTGGGGGCTGCTGTGTCTGGGTATTTCTCTGGACACGGTCCTTCCTTGTCCCCACCCGGCGGATGCCTGGCCTGGATTGTATATTTCCGGAGCTGCCTACTTGAAACACAGGCTTTTATTTTTAGAAAATTACAAATGCAGGGGGCTGGGAGGAGAGGCTTGGGGCCCCAGAACTGGGGTGAAGGGGAGAAACTCAGGGGTCTGAATATGAATATGATGACTCTGAAACAAGAGTGAAGGGAGGCGTGAAGGGGAATAAGTGAGATGGTGGGAAAACAGAGGTGAGGAAGTAGGGGGGGATCCCACACTCTCAGCACCCTGAGCAGGGATCAGAGTCTTTACCCATTTAGGCTGGGGAGGGTGGGAGGGTGGAGGGGGAAGGGTCAAGGGTCACCTCTCCGGCATGTAGCTGGATCCCCAGGGAGGCTGAGGAGCCTGGGAAAGAGACTGAGCCAGTGGCTCCCCTCCCCACTCCCTGAGGCCTTGGGGACTGGGATGGGAGAGCGGCTTCCTGCACAGACAGCTCCTCAGTCTCCTGGGCTGGGGACGTCTTAACCCTTCTGGTGCCAGCATCAGGGAAAGCAGAGAGGAACACAGATGTGGCCCACACACTGTTTTGTGCCTGCCTTCCTCATGATGTCTTGCTTAATATGCATCTCTGCATCTCTGGACTCCCAACCTCAAAGCCCCAGATGGCCTGAAGTGGCAAGAATTCAGCTAATTGTCCTCTCCCCGAGCCCAGACAGAGGGATACGGGGGCGCATCCCCCTAGGGATTGTTGGCACAGTGTCTTTTCCTTCACTGGTGGGTGTTAGGGGATGTCAGACAGAACTTCGAGCTCAGAAGGTAAAGAAGTCCCCATTCTGCTGTAAAGGCTTCCCAGGTGGCTCGGTAGTAAAGAATCTGCCTGCCAGTGAAGGAGACATGGATCAAGAAGATCCCATAGAGTAGGAAATGGCAACCCACTCTGGTATTCTTGCCCGAAAAACCCCATGGAGAGAGGAGCCTGGTAGGCTACAGTCCATGGGGTTGAAAAGAGTTGGACACAGCTGAGTGACTGAGCACATGCTGTGGTGATCGGGAGGCCCCCGGCTGAGGGGAAGCTCATCTTAGCGTCAGGAGTCCTGGTTCACTTGCCCACATGTGACCTTGGGGAGTTATTTAACTCTCTGGGCTTCAGCTTTAGCCTGTGCAAAATGAGGAAATCAGACCAGAGATGACCTGCTGTCATAAGGGGCCCACCCTTCTCTGGGCCTTCATTCCCTGGTGTCCCCTGACCAACTCAGCTCCACATCCCTGGACACTGAACTGCAAGGCTTTCTTCTCCACCTGCTCCACGGGGACAGGAAAAACGTTTGCTTTCTCCACCCCTAAATAAGCATGCCTAGCACAGTGCCTTGTGCAATCTTTCAAACAGCCTTGTGACCGATGAGTAAATAGATGAACCAGCCACCCTTGATTTAGGGATAGGATGTCTCTTTCTCTTTCCATTGTCTCCTCAAGAGCACTAGTCTAGGAGCAGAAGGACCTGGCCTGGGTTCAAGTTCTGACTGTTACTCACCAACTATGAAGCTTCAGGCAGGTCACCTTGCCCCTCCAAACCTTGATTTCTTTTCTCTGCAAATTAGAAATAAAACATCTACCTTATGGACTTGTCAGGATAAATCCAAAAAGCCTTTGTAAATTCTAAAGCAAAAGAATTATATAAAAAAAAAAAAAATCAAGAAGTATGACCATCAGTTTCATCATTATTAATCCTGCACCCAGTTCAGGGGTAGTACAAGGTATGGTGGTTTTGAGGCTGAGGAGTCTTGATAGTCGTGTGACTTTGGGCAAGTTTCTAAACCTCTGTAAGCTTCCGTTTCCTCATCTGCAAAATGGGGATTCTAACAGTACCTACAGTAAAGGGTTGTTGTAGGTATAAAAGAGAGACTACATATAAACGGTTTCCCCAGTGCCTGGTGCATAGCAAATTCCACAAATAATAGCTGTTATTATTTCAGCACTGGTCCCCAACAATTCCTCCAGCTGCTTCAGCCCTGCCCTCCCACCTGCAGGAGGTGATGGTCTCACCCATACCTTCCTTGCCTGACACAGACATTCCCAAACTCATTTGATGAAAACGTATCCTGCAGAAGCTGCCTACCGCAAAAGCCTCAGAGGAGGCAGAGCAGGAGTGGGTGCTGCTGACGGGAGGCCAGAGGATGAGGGCACTGTGTGGCGGCCAGGGCTGGGGAACGAGGGTCAGAGGCTGTCCCTGCACCCTCGCCAGCCGCCCAGGATTGGGGCCCCCTCCACTCGCCAGGCTGGGCCTCATTGATGTTGGGAGCTGCTTATCAGGTTAGCGCGGAGCCGCTGTCTCTGGCTGTCTCTGCGTATTACCCGACCCATCCGTCCCGGCCCTCCTGCGTGCTCTGCCTGCCCCCAGCTCTGCCTGCGCTAACTAGCTAATTGGATCTTGGCTAACCTGGTTATGAGCCAAGTCAGCCCAGCTCCTCTGCCTCCAGAAGCACAGGTGGGGGTAGGGCAGAGCGGCTGTGCCTGAGTGTGTGAGCGTGTGTGTGTGTGTCTGTGTGTAGGAGCCAGTCTTGGAGCCCTTATTCTAATCCCCCTGGGATTCCCTGGACCCACAGAGACTGGATTAGGCGCCCGAGGTGAGCTCAGAGCACCCCAATCCGATGTAAGTTGTTGAGGGCATGAGGGCATACGCCCTATTCCAAAACTCAGCTCTGCCACTGTCACCATCTAGATGACTTCGAGGCAGCTGAGCCTCAGTTTCCTCCTCTGGTCAGCTGTACTATGGAATAATAAAATGTGCCACCTTGAGTGGCTGTGAGGACTAAGAGAAAACAGAAGACACACTCTAGTGCTTGGAGCTTGGTAGGCACTCTGGGAATGATAACTGTGATCTGTGACCACATTGTCATCATCATCATCATCTTTAGGCATGCCGGGTTCCTGCCACTTCCCCCATCCTGTGGTGGGGGTGGGAGGGATCTCAGGGTGGGAGGCGGGAAAGGCTTTCATTCACAGTTCCTGGCAGGTGTTTCCTCTGAGGCAAGGCTCCAATCTCCTCAATTGTTCCTTATGCAAATATCATGCTAATGATCACGTCCGAAAACCCTAGAGCTCAGCGAAGGTGAAGGGTGGGCTGATTCCCCAGGTTTCACTTCAGCCAGTCCTTCTCCTTCCTCCCCCAAAGAGGAGCAAGTGCTGATCCCCACCAGTCCTCAGGGCAGAGAGAGGCAGAAAGACCCCGATTGAGAGAGAAACAAAGAAAGGCCCCAGTCTTGGTGGGAGATGGACAGCCTCATCATCGCCATAATCACCAACATCAAAAAGGCCTTTGGAAACGTCAGATTCTTCCCCGCCCTGTGCAGGCTACTCTGCAATTACAGAGGCACAGCCCCCTGGCCCTGGGGAGCTGGGGCGGGGGTGTGGAGGAGTAGGGGGGAGGGGGGAGGGGAGAGAGCTAGGGTTTGCTAAAAGGCAAGGGGCTGCTCCCACATTGTCCTTGAGGGCAGGGGCCTTGCTCAGGCCTCTCCCAGTGCCCCAGCACCCCAGCTCCAGGCTGAGGCCAGGCTCACAATCAAGTGGGGAGACTGGAGATAAAGAAGGTGATCCTGAGTCAGCCACAGCGGGGCCTGATGCTCTGCTTTCACTTTCTGACCAGCGAGGGGCCAGTCACCTCATAGTCTTTTCCCTCAGTGTTAAATGGGCATGGTAATCCCTGCTTCTTCACATTCCTGTGAGAATTAAATGAGATGCTGTAGGCCTCACCCAAGGATGATCATAACTGGCAAGTAGAGTGAGAGCAAAATAAAAGCAAATGCCCGTCCCCGCTCCGCGGCCCACAGTAGGGTGGTCTGACAAAACCAGCCTCATTCTGTACCTGGCAACGTGACACACGGTCTCCACTAAACATTTACCCTGCCCTCTGGGTTAATGTTGGACAAGATTTGCAGTTGAACCTTAACCTTCTGGCACTGTCCTCTGTTAGAACAGAGATGGAAGGGAAGTGTACCTGTGCAGGCCAAAGTACTGCTGAGGCCAGTGTGGAACCAGCCTCTTCCCTGAGGGAACTCCCAGCGCATACTGCCTTTCTTTTGCTGAGATGTCAGACCTGTAGGCAGTTCTACCAACCGTGACCCCTCCTGACCCTGTTGTGAGGCGCCCTGGCCCTTGGAACCTACTCCAGGCACAGCCAGCCCTCAAGACTTAGAAGGTGCTCAGGGACTTACCTGGTGGTCCAGTGGTTAAGAATCCCCCTTGCAATGCAGGGGCCACCGGTTTGATCCCTGGTCGAGGAACTAAGATCCCATGTGCCTCAAGCAACTAAGCTTGTATGTGAAACTACTGAGCCTGCACATCACAACTAGAGAGTCCCTGCGCCACAACAAAAGATCCCACATGATGCAATAAAGAGCCCACAGCCACAACTAAAAGGCAAGTAAATAAAAGGTAAAACAAATATGTCTCCTTAAAAAAAAAGACATAGTAGGCACTCAATATATACAAATTGGGTGGAATGAGGAGATAGCTATGAGGGCACTGCCAAATAAGGAACCAATTGTGCAAGCAGCAAGCCACTGTAATTAGACCAAGGAGGATGGTCAGTTATTAATATCAGACACGTGGCAGGGTTAACAGCCATTGAGGGTGGCTGTAACGATGAGAGAGAGGCACCTTTTACGCCCTCAAGGCCTCCCCTCCCTTTTTGGCCTTCTGAAGAGGGCTGAACAGCGCCAAGTGCCCTCCCTCCTCAGGATTCCCCTGCCTTCATGGTGGCTTCCAACATGGTCTCTGTCTTGGTCCCCTGCCATTAGGGTCCCTGCCTCTCCCATTCCTCCTCCCTCCTAGAATCGCCCCCACCCCAGCCTTCTATCTACACCTCTATTATGATGCCTATCAGGATGGAGCCCAATTACAGTTCTTTATGCCCAAGTCTTATCTCCTCTGTGGGATTCTAAACTCCCCAGGGCAGGATTTATCCAGTGGTGTCCATTGCTACATTCCCAGTGGGGGAGGGCAGCCCCTGGCCTGTGAAGGATGCTTAATAAATCCGTGTTGAAATGGAAAATTAGAGTGAGGAGGAGAAGGGGAGTTGGAAAGAAGGGAAAGACCTGAGAGGGAGAAGAAAGGAGAAAGGAGAGGGGAGAAGGGAGAAGTGAGGAGAGAGGGAGGAAGGGAGCGGGGACAAGGAGGAAACCGTGTTGTTCTCTGATGGGGGACGCAGCCTAGCCCTCCTCTGGTGCTCATAGTCTACTTGGAAACATAAGGTGGCTACACAAAGGATGCAGGCCCCAGTACTCTTGCCATATTGCTGGCTCCTGTGTCCGTGCCCTGGACCTGCTGTCTCTGCCCTGTCAGTCTAGGCTCCCCTCACTCCCTGGCTCCCCTTGGCAGCCCGGCTCTGAGGAGGTGCTCCTGAGTGCCATCCAGGGGGAAGGGGCTGGGCAGAAACCACGCCAAGCCAGGGAGCACGGCCAGGAAGGAGTCGGCAAGGCAGATGCCGCCCCTCTCCTGCTGCCTTGATTAGAGAAATTGAGATGTTAATAATATTCCGAGATGCAAGGTGCTAATTAAAGTTAATTACTGTTTCCTTGTGAAGTAACCTCTCCTCATGTTTACCAGGAGCAAGGCTGCCAGCCGCTCCCCTGGTTCATGCCAATCACAGTGCCCGCTGCTCAATGTCCCCACACCCTCACAGGTACCCTCAGCTGCCCCAGTCTAGCAATCTGAGGTTCTCAGGCCCTGCCTGTTGGCACAGTACCAGACTAGCTCTGACAAGGTGCATGGGGGCACCCGGGCAGAAGTGTCATGTGGGGCCTGGGGATAGGACAAGTGGCCTTTGAGGTTGGCACCCTGTCCTTTGCCTTCTCTCCTCCTGCAGAGTCTTGCCCTGTCTCTTTCCAGTTCCTAGACCTATAGCAAGTTACTTCACCTCTTAGAATCTCAGTTTTCACATCTGTAAATGGGGCTAATAATTCCTACCTTGTACAGTTGTTGTGAGGATCAAATGAGACTGCCTGTAAAATGTTCACCACAATCACAGGACTGGGATTTAATAAGCTCTCAATTAAGGTTAACTGTGATTGCTGTTGTCTTTGTTAATAATCATCTCCCTCCCAAATCCCTCTCCTGTGTGGTCTGACTGCAAGACTGGCAGTGGGTGAGCTGAGTAGACACATCCTCTACACATACCAAGGACACCCCCTCAGGGACACCCCGCACGCTCCCCACACCGACACCCTTGGGAAGCACACCCTGCCTTGTGGACACCCGTCCCTGCCCCTCCCCCATACAGCTTTTTCTCCCGGCTCAGTCCCTGGTCTCAGCCTCACCCAGGGAAGTAGCGAGCAGAAGCGGGAAAGCTGATAGGGCTCTCTCAGGGATAGAGTTCTGCAAAGCCGTGTGTGTGTGTGTGTGTGTGTGTGTGTGTGTGTGTGTGTGTGTGTGCTCCCACCCTTGTGTTCCAGGCCACCCTCTTGGGATATAAGTCAGGTTGCCATGACAACCACTGCAGGTGCACAGCACCTCCCATCTTTCCTGCTTCCCCCTCCACAGCCACTCTGACCAATGCTGGGGGAGACACCATCTCTCTGATGGGAGTCTCCCCATCCCCACCCCAGGCTACCACCCCTGTCCCTTTCCTGCCTTCTCAGGAAGCCACAGGGCTCAGGAGGGGGCCCAGGGATAAGGAAGAGCCCTGGGAAAGGATTCCTCTTTCAAGCCCAGGTTCCTCTAGGGGCTTAGTGCTAAAAGTTAATATTGCTGTCACCTTTGATTTGGGCAGATGGAAGCTTCTGAAGCTTGAGTAATCAGAGTCAGGACCCCCTACTGATTTTGTGTACCTCCCTCTCTCCTGCCCTGGGATGATTCCGGGCTCTTCCTCTGAGGGTGGCACTGGTCAGCCAAGCCTGGGGCATTTCCTGTTTATGGGCTTAGAAGGGCAAAGGGAGGGGCCCTCAAGCTGGGCATCTGGCCCAGATTTCAGATGAGGGTGAGTTGGAGGGACACTGATGGTACCAGCAGGCCCTGGGAAACTCCCATGGCTCAGCTATTCCTGGTAGATTTCTGTGTTCCACCTACTCAGACCCCAAACCCGAATTCCAAGTGTAGCCTTGCTGAGGGTAGAGCCTGTCCTTAGCTTTCTATTCCAGACTTGATCTCTTTCTGCCCAGTACCTGCCTCTAGCCCCTCTGGAGGCCTGGATCCCTTCCCCCAAAGCCCATGCCTCATGGCGCCAGCTCCATCTACCTCCACCCTAGCCCCCTCCTCACAGCCCTCTTCCCCAGTCTCCCTCTCATCCCCATCCCACCTACCTTGCATACCTCCTTCCCCCTCTCCACCACAACCCTCTCACCTATATCCCTGTTCACCTGTCACCATCCTCCCTCTGCCTCTCTTTTCTTGCTCAGGATGCAGAAACCCCAAGCAGATTTCCTCCCATTCATTCATTCCTTCGTTCTTTCAGCAAACATTTTTGAGGGCTGACAAATAAGTTAAACAAGATTTTTGCCTCCTGCAAGCAAGCTTTTATTCTAGTGAGAAGAGACAGAAATTGAACAAGTAAACATAGAAATGAAATAATGACAGATTGGGCAAGGTCAAGGAAAAGGATAAAGGAGAACCTGTGACAGAGATCACAAGGGCACCTTCTAATCCCCCTCTTAGATATGGAGTCAGGAAAAGGATCATGGAGAGCAGCCGACAGGGGCCACCTGGAGGCAGAGATTTGGCAGAGGCTGTCCCTCAGCTCCTCTTTAAGCAGTAGACAGGGGAGCTACTAGATCCTGCTGCTCTCCACGCACTCCCCACCTGCTCTCATAGATACCTTGCTCTTCAGTCAACCATGATGGACAGAAAAAGGAAATCAGAGAGACCTCCTCCCTGCTAGCCCTGTCCCTGCCCCCGCCCCACCACCTTTTGCCAACAGTGGCTCTCCTGACGGCAAGGGCATCAGTCCTGGGGCATCTAGAGGGGTAAACTGAATATATGGGTAAGAAAAACGTGACCTTGTCAAAATAGTTTGTTCAGCCTCAAGCCTGAACAAACTACCACAGCTGTAAGAAATAAAATATGCACATACTGAGACACTTTCCTGGCCAGGAAAGGGTTCACTGTGGGCAGTTTCCCGTGGGGTACGGAGGGCACTGAGCATGTGGAACGGCTCCAAGCCACGTGGAGTCCAGAGCACGTTCACAAACACAGCTCAGGGACTTTGCCCTTCCCAGTGCTGCAGCCCCATGAAATATTTAGGCTTCTGGACTCAGCTTATCCCTTCTTGTCCCCCTCAGCAAGTGCACTTCCCCTACATCATTTATGGCTGTCCCTTTTCCTCTTCTTGGAGTCCTGCAGAGGAGGGAAAACTAGTCTCCAGACTGGAGGAGGGTATGTCCTGAACCTCCCATCCCAGCCCTGTGGGCGGGGGCAGGAATCAAGCCTAACCTTCTATTCCCTATCCCCCCCCCACCCCATAACAGGGACAGCCACCCACAGATAGAAGCCTTGAGAGCAAGGCAGTAGGGTTGGGTCTAGGAGCTGAGAGGTAATTTGGGGGCCACAATAAGTGGGAAGAAGAACAAGAAAAGGAAAATGCATATGTCATGGTTCCTGAAGGGCCCCAGGAATGGAAAAGAGTTGGGGACTGATGATGATAAAAACTGCATTCATTGAGCTCTTACAACTTACTGTTCTAAGCAGCTCACATGCATTATCCTTTTAAATCTACACTATAAAGTTAGGATCTATTATCCCCATCTCAACAGCTAGAGAAACTGATGCTCAGAGAGGTTAAGCTAGTTGTCCAAGGCAATTCAGACAGTTCAACTTCAGAGGTCAAGCTCCACATACCCCAGAAAGGTAATGAGACTTGGTTAGGGGTGGGAAGTGGGAATAGAGTTGCATGTGTGTGTGTGTGTGTGTCTGTGTGTGTGTGTGTGTGTCTGTGTGTGGGGAGTCATACTGGGGTAGTGTCTGCTCTCTTCCCTCTTACTCCCAAAAGATGAGGCTGCTCTCAATATAATCCCATTCCCTTGCCCCTCCTCCACTCCAAAGTGGATCTGCCCCAGTCAGCACTCCTAATGGCAAACGTTGTTGGCCAGAGATTGGGAGACCCGGAGGAAGGGGGAAAATGAAGGTGAGGAGACAGAGGAGGAGGAAGAACTAGAGGAAGAGACAGACACTAAGCAGAAAGCAGGTGTGTGTGAGGGAACATGAGTGACAGCTGGGTGGGGGGATTAGAGTGACCCACAGCTTGGACAGTTATAGCCCAGCCCATCCACTGGATGGTGACAGAATGGATGGAAGGTGATAGAAGGAACTCCCACTCCACTCCCCACCCCCACGAGGCTCCCTCTCCTCCCACCCTTCCCCCTTCACACCCCAGCTTCTCGTTCCCCTCCCCCACTGTCTTCTTCTGAACAATTCTAATTAGCCTAAGTGACTAAGAGGTGGTTTCAGCCTGAACAGCCAATTAGGCTGGGAAGCAGGGAAAGAAGCTCCCCCAAGTCTCCCGCCCCTCCCCCCTCATCTGCCTTTTATTCAGACCAAGTATTCTGTGCCCCAAACTCCTGACTTGCTCAGGTTCTCCTGATCCTGCTCCTCCCTCACTGGCCACTGGGCCCCACTTACCTGTGTCCAGACAGCTGCCAGCCCATTGCTTAGTGCCCACCTTGAGGCCCTCCATTCTCAGGCAGAGAGTCCATTCAAGTCTTCCTGGTAGGAGGTGCAAGGAGAAAGAGGGGCCTCCTTGGAAGCCTATCTTCCTGAGTCTCTTTATTTATAATGTTGCTCCTCTCTCTCTCTCTTTCCTCTTCCTCTGGCACTTATTTCTAACATCCATGGACCAGGCCTACTGGTTGCCATGGAGACACAATGTGCAGCTGGATGGTAAGCGGGTGAGAGGAGCTGTGTGCACTCCGCAGCACGGGTGGCTGTGTGTGATCCATATCCATGTGCGAGGAAGCTTTCCTCAAGGCCTCCCTGAAGTGAGACCCTGGCTGAGGGGGAGACTCCAGAGCACCCCAGTGACCTTCAACCTCTGCAGGTCAGACACAAAATGATGTTCAATCCAGGCCTTTGAACAAAAGATTCTGGAGGGGCCCCAAGCTGCCCCTCCTGTCCAAGGAGAGAATTGGGAACCCCAGGAAAGGAACAGGAGTAGGCAGAGACCTTTCTTGTATAGAACAGCTGGAAGGAAGATTAAGCTGTGCAGATGGACAGGCTGCTAAGAGGCCAAAAACACCCCACCCCAACACACTCTAGGGGATAGGGGTGGGGAGGTTGGCCCAGCAAGCTAGAAATTCCCCTCCATTTCCATTTACTTCACCCCACGTTTATCCAGAAGGTTCTAAGAAGTGAGAGACCTCGGTTCCTGCCCACAGAAAGCTTAGCATCTTAGATGAATCAGGCTAACTTCCTTATCATCTCCCATCTTGGGGTGTTGGCAGCTGCAATTTTCTGTACTGGAATACTCTGTTTTGAGCTCTGAAACTTAAGGTTCCCTTAGAGAAGCTTCCTGGGCCACACTGAGTAAGGCAGCCCCCTCCTCTCCCCTACCTCCAGTTATCCTCCTTCATGTCCCACTGTTTGTTTCCTTCACAGCACTTTAACACAGTCTATAATTATCTCATTTGTTTGTTTATTGTCTGCCTTCTCCACTGGAATGGAAGTTCTAAGAGACAGTAGGGACCAGGCCTGTCTAAATGAGTGCAGGTGGCACAGAGCCTGCCCCACAGTAGGTGTTAAATATGTGTTAAATAAAAGAGTGGACACATGATTTCATTGAAGTCCCCAAATAATCCTTTGTGATGGTAAGCATTATTAGCTCCATTTTACAGATGAAGAAGCCAAGGCTCAGTCTCCTGCCCAAGCTCATACCACAGGAAGTGCTACAGATAGATTTCTTTTTTTTTTTTTTTAAGTTTTTATTAAATTTGTTACAATGTTGCTTCTGTTTAGGTTTTGGTTTTTCAGCTACATGGCATGTGAGGTCTTAGCTCCCTGACCAGGGATCGAACCTATACCCCCTATATTCGAAGGCACCTACAGATAGATTTCTAATGTAGATCTCTCTGATTCCAGGCATGATGGAAGGACGTGGGGACTGAATTTCCTAACATACTCTGTGCTGTGGTTCCTCTTCCCCACTATCTGTGGGTATATGCCTCTACCTCTACCCCAGGCATCTCCAGAAACCTGGGCAGAGAAGGCAGAAGGACAGTTAGAATCTGTAAAGAACACAAATCTCATCTCTTCTTTTAGAGGCTTAGAATCCCTGAGTGACTCCCTTGCCCTCCTTAGGTTGACCAGCAGGCCCTGCTAGCTCTGGCCCCTGTCTCCTCCAATCTCTCTGGCCCTCCTGGACCACTTCCTCTTCTCCTGCTGTACCTTCAGGCCCTTGCACACACCGCTCCATAGCCTGGGAGGCAGACCCCTTCCTCAGTGGGCTCTTCCCCATCTGCCCTTCAAAACTCAGCTCTGACCCAACCTCTTCCAAGAAGTCTGCTGCAAGGTGCTGGAAAAGGCACCTCCTTTGGCTCTCCAGCCTGAATTTACCGCTCAGGGCAAGGCTGAACATATGATATGGTCATTGTTGACCTATCTGCCTCTCCCAAAGAGACCTTGAAATGTCTGTAGCATGAATGAACCAACCAGGGACAGGATTCTAGTACCCAAGTCCCTTAACCCCGACGTCATTTCCAGGGCTTGGCCTCAACAGAAGGAGCTCCTCACCCCTTACTGTCTGGCCAACTCAGAGGTGGAGATGACGTGGGGCCCTCTTGCTGACTCAGTGCCTCCTCTGATCAGGAAGTGAGGCCTCAAGGTTAGGCGCAGGTCTCCCTGGCCTAACTGGTAGAGGGAGGGCTGTAGATTCTGTAACTGGAGGAAGGTAGGAGCACAGGGTTGCGCACTGAGCCAGGGAGCTGATCTCACCCTTTGTGGATTCAGAGGCTGCCAGAGGGACCTCTGCCCTTCCTTTCAGGGTGTCCACCCCCCACCCCACTGCCAGGCTTGCTTGAGCGCAACTGATCAGATCTGATCTTGGTGGTGTCTTCACTCTGCCCCCTCCCACTCTTCCCTGCCACCCCTATATCTTCAGCACAGCAGATCCAACCACTTGTCTCCGATTGTAGCGAGGAGGGGTGGGGTGGATCCAAGCCCTGCGAAGCCCGGAGTAAGGGAATGGATAAAGGAGCCCCCACAACCCGCGCCGTACCCGCGGTCGATCCGGGTTTACAAGGAGGCTCATCCAGGATTAGTCCCTGCGCTCGACTAATCCCAGCAGCTGAACCGACCCCGGGGTCCGGGAGTCAGGCCCACGCTGCGAGAGCGGGGGGTGGGGGGTGGGGAAGGGTGCACGCGGACTTTGCGGAAGCGCACGCGGGGGGAGGGGCGCCCCCGGCAGGCGGGGCCGCGAAACCGGCTGATCCGGTCTCTGTTCTTAGACTTCTTCCAAGCTGGTGTTTACCAGGGAGCCGGACGGAGGCGCCTGGCCACTCAGCCCGGAAGCGGGGGGCGGGGAGGGGAGCGCATTCGGGGCCAGAGGCTGAGACCTTATCGGGTCCCCATACATAAGACGTCCAACCCTCGTTCCTGAGCATGCGATGGAGCGACAGACAGGTGTCCCCAGCCCCTTCTCCCATCCAGTTCTGTGATTCAAACTCTGCTAAATAAGGGGTAGCGGGAATGCACAGGTGCCCTACGGAAGACGGCAGCATAGCGTAACCCTCCGCAGCGCGGTGCGCCCTCCAGCCTAGTGCCTAGCCTACACCTTAACTCCGGTGGGAATGGGTTGCTGGAAGCGGATCGAGCCCAGTGGATGGCTTTGGAGTACGAAGTACATCTGCCCTCAGTTTCCGTCCTCTTGGCCCCATTCCTGCGTGCCGCCGATTAATGCCATTATGGATCTCGATCCCTCTTCTCCCATTCACGTCCCCCGACCCCCTCCAAGGTCGCTACCCCAGATTTAGCCTCCACTTTCCCCGGGACGCCGACCCAAGGGGCTGGAAGAAGCCAAGTGGGGTCCGGTTTTCACACTTTTATTGTAAAGCTCGGGAATAATTACACGGGTCTTTCATTGACAGCTCAGCAAACAAACCGGAAACGAACCGAACCGGAGGGGTAGGGGCGGTGCCTGCGCATGCTCGCGGCGGGGGGCGGGGGGCGGTCAGAGAAAGAGAAAGACAGAGAGACAGAAATCATTACAAATCAACGGGATTGTGCTCGCAGCGCCAGGGACAGGGGTGGAGTGGGGGCGGAGCGGGGGCCCTTCCCGGGAGGAGCGAGGCGGTGGGAAGTGGCACGAACCAAGAGAAACACGACCCCAGTGAGGGCACCCGACGCGCCCAAAACCCCCCTCCCTGATCCCCACCCCCCCAACACACGAGAGAGACACGGCCCCCCTCCCCACTCAGATACCCGAGGAGACACAGTCTCCCCCTCCCCACGGGCAGACACACCGCCCGGAAACCCCATGGGCGAGACACAGTCCCCCCTCCCAGAGAAGTCCCACGTGGAGACGCCCCCTAAGAGGCTTTCTCTTGGCTAACACAAGCCAACCCAACACCAGGAGACAGCCCCCGTCCAGGGAAGAGATGGCTCCAGAGCCTGGGCCCTCAGGAGAGAGAGGTATCCCAGCGCCCCTAGGAGAAAAGACAACTTAGAGCTGCCCAGTCTCATCCCAAGTGCTGCAGGTCAGAGACACCCCCGGAGGAGAGGTGCGGGAGGGCCAGAAACATCTCTTCCCAGACATGCTTCAGAGATAGCCCCCTTCCCTGGGAAGAGAGATGGCCCAAGACTGACATGCCTTAAGTACTCCCAGGAACCCTGGGAGGAAAACAGGCTCCCCAGAGAGCCTGGGTAGGGGGGAGACATGCTCCCATGGTCCCCAGAGGGAATACATATCCCCCTAGAGACTCCTAAGGGGAGAGATAGGGCCTAGGGAGCCCCCAGAGGTGAGGGATGCCCCAGAGACTCTCCCCTGGGGATGTGAGACACGCTTCAGGGACCCTAGGAGAGAAGTATGTCCCCGTATACCCTCCCCCTACCAAGAGACATGCTCTGAAGTAGGGGGTGAGGATGGACTAGGTCCCCTCTAGGAAGACACTGACTGGGTCAGGCTGGGTTTGAGCGGGGTCTCCTCTGGCCAAATGTCGCCTATTTGTACATAAAACTGTACGCGACACAAAGCATTGGGGAGGGGCTTCACAGACCTAGGACCAACGGGAGTGGTCCCCGGTGCTGTCACCCACCCCCTGCCCACCTTTGGTTTCACCTCTCCAGTGCCCAGGTGGTGACAGACTCAGAGCCCCGACCCCAGCCAGGGGGCTAGGGGCTCTGCCTTCGCCTGTGGGAAGGGCTCCTCTGTGCTTCTCAGCCCTCCTGGCCACCTGGGCCACTCTCTTCCTTCTGGCTTCTCCATTGTGCAAAGTGCTCCTCTGCCCTTCCACTTAGTGCTCAGGGGCCTCCAAGACCAGGGCAGGGTGCCCAGGCCACCAGGGGCTTCCAAGGGGAGTCTGCTGACCCCAGGAATGCCTCCTGTCTGGACCACCCTCTCCACCAAGCAAATGGGCCGCATACAATCTTGCCAGAATCTTGAACTCCAGGACCCAGGACAGCCCTCAAAGCCACTGACCCACCAGCTGGGCAACTCATGTTACCAACTCCACCACTATTGCACCTGCCCCGTTTGTGCAGGGGGAAGGGGCTGTCTCTTTAACCAGCCCCAGCCCACCTCCTGGGCCTCTCCGAGGGAAAGGAGCCTTTGGCCAATCCCTGGACCTGGTTGCTGCCATCCCAGCCCACTCTACCCCCTGCCCTCAATAGAAGGGCTGTGGATGCTGGGGCCACCAGCCTAACAATGTTCTCCTTCCCAGCACTGTTACCCCAAGCCAAGTTAGGGGCAAGGAGCAGAGAATTAGGTGATTCTTCAGCCCCCTGGCTTTCAGGGGTGGAGGTGGGGTCTCTGGGGATACAGGAGTCAAGACCCCAGCAACACAGCTCCCAAAGGCACCAGACAACCCAGCAGCCTGTACCCACCCCTCCCACCCTTGGGCCGACCCCCCCAAGCTTAGACGAAGTCAAGCAAGGGCCATACCCTGAGTCTCCAGCCTCCCAGCCTGGGCCCCTGGGGAGCTGGAGAGGTATGGGCCAAGGCAGTGGGGGTTTCTGGAGGGAAGGGGGACTGAGGCTTTGAGATGGCCACAGTGGGAGACGGAGGCTCTGCAGGATGCCCCTCACACCCTGGCCCCCTGAGGTGAAGAAAAGAATCCCACCTCATCATGGCTGACTGGGCTTCTCTGCCCCCCAATCTCCCCACCCCCATGGGACCCCTGACCCTGGCAAAGGGAAGCCCAACTGGAAGAAGGGGGCCTGGAGCCCAGGGTGCCCTGAGGCGCCCTTCCCACCCCCTGAGATCAAGGCAATGGTGGTTTTACAGGCTGACGGGTCAGTCATGGCAGGGGCTGGGGGTGGGGGGCAGAGAGGGGGCAGGGTGCAGGTACCCCCTATTGGGGGCAGCAACCAGCCACCCCCTGAGCAAACCTTCCTGCTCCCAACTCACCCAACCAGGCCAGAGGCACAGTCATCCCACCCCTGTCCAGCTGCCCCCCACAGCCTCAGGGCCCCTCTGTGATGCTCATCTGGATGTGGGGGCCAGCCTGAGCGGGGATTCCCCCCACCAGGGCACAGCGTAACAGTTCCAAAAAAATAGAGATTTGTATTCTTAAAAAAAATTAAATAAAAGCCCAGCTCTGCTGATAGGCGAATGTTACCCTTACCCCCACCCACCCTTTGTTTCCCTGGCCTGCACCCCCATCCCACCATGGCCCCAGGGGTATTTACAACATGGAACAATAGAGGCCTGGGGTGGGGGGCACTGCGGCAGGGAGGAGGGGGCGTAGGGCAGGTCCCCCCCAGAAGGGTCCCCCAAGACAACACAACATCAACAAGAAAAGTTGCAAATCAGGCAGAAATGGGGACATCATTCCAAGGTCCTTATATACAGACACTGCATGACCAGTGGGGAAGGGGGGGCCCCCAGATGGGACCAGGCATGGGCATGTGGCAGGCAGGTGGCCGGCCCAGGAGCAGTACAGGAAGACAAGGCCTCCGCCCCACTCTCACCCCCATCCCCACCCCACCTTTGGTAACAACAGCCCTTCGGGGAGCCCCTGGCGGTTGAATTTCCTCTGGGAGTTCCCAGGGAGGGGGGCTCCCCAGTTCAGCCCTGCTGCAGGGCTGGAATGGGGGCATCCTATCCCCGCCCTGGTCGGCCATCCGGGAAACAATGAATTAAAAGTGTGCTACCCGCGCCCTTGACTCCACCATCTGCCCAAAGTAAGGGGGTGCTCCCTGGAAGTCGAGGGAAGGAAGCCTAGTCATCAGAGAGGAGCCCTCTTGGGCATCAGCTGGGAGGAGCCCCATAAAGAGGAAGAGGGGGCTCCCTAGGGTCTGAGGGATGAAGTGAGGGGAGAGGACCTGGACCCTGCATGGGGGAAGGGCCAGCGTGGTCATGAGGCCAGTACCCCACCCCCGACTCAGGGCCCTGGCCAGGAAGTCCACGCTGGAGGAGTCAGGAGCGGGGACCCTGGAATGGGCCCACCTGGGAGCTGGCCGGCAACTGGAGAAGGGGTGGCCGGCCGGCCAGAAGGGGGCTCACAGGTAGATCTCACGCTTGGCCGTCTGGGCAGATGCCGGTGTGGCCGCGGGTGGGAAGTCCGAGGTCTGGGTCAGGGGGATTTCCTCCAAGGTGGCCGAGTCCTTGCAGGAATCATGGCTACTGTGGGAGAAGGCACTGTAGGGGGGCAGGAGGCGCACGGGGGCCGTTTTGGTGTTCCGGTCTTCCGGGGGGCTGGGGCTGCCGGCGCCCGCAGGCTCCTGCCCTCCTCGGTCCTGGTAAGGCACGAAGGTGGAGAGTTTGAGGGCGCTGCTCTTGGTCCGGCGGCTGGGAGACGACTGGCCTGGCATCCAGCACGTGTCAGAGTGGCCAAACTCGCTGCACTCGCGGGTACAGGTGCCCGTCATGGCGACGTCAGGCAGAGGGCGCAGGTCTGCAGGGAAGAAAGGGGAGGGTCCTCAGGTTGGGCAGCCTCCCAGGGCTCTCTCCATGGCCTCCCAACAGCACCTCCACTCTGCCTTGGAAGAGTGCACACCCCTTCCTGCCCACCAAGCTCACAGGCACACACACCCTCCCACCATCCACGGCACGTGCACTCTCACACACACAGGCTATCCTTAAATAGACACATTCCTTCTTCCATCCTCCAGCTCTTCTCACACACCCACTGTATCTGCCCTCAGACAGGTGCACAAACACACAACCCATCTATGCACTCTGTCATCTACCTCCAGGCAGGCTGACACATGCACATCTACCCTCAGATAGGGATGGGGAAACCCCCATCCTCATTACAAACACAATCTCTTTCTCCCTTGTCCCCCCCTTCCCCACACACACCCATAGCCTTCCCCCCAGGTAGGCATGGATGCATAAATCTACACCAGGCATCTCTATCCTCAGACAGAGGTGGGCACATATCTTCCTTCTGAGCCCCCTCAAGCCTCATCATGCCCCCAGCTGTCCTGGAACCCCACCCCAGCACAGCAAGGCCCCACTACAAAGCCAGGGGTTCCCATAGAAGCACACACTCACATAGCCACAAGCACGCTCATGCAGCCCCACCCCACCTCACTCTGGCCCCTACAGCAACCACCACCCCTGGCCTTGTCCCGGCTCCCTGCCCAGAATACCCACGGGAACAGGAGTTGGCCGCCTGACATCAGCAGTAGCCGGTGTGGTTGCTGGGCACCCGGGGTCTCTATGGGAACGGCTGGGCCTGGAGCACTTCCTGTCACAGTTGCCCCCGTCCCGCCCTCTCTTGGGGACAGCACCAGGCGGTGACCGCCCCCCCACCCCCCGCCAGGGACGTGACTGAGCAGCACCACCTGGGGTGGGGGCTCCCCTGGCACCACCCACCCTGGCTTGGCCTCCTGCCAGTGCCAGGTGAGAAGGGGACAGCTCCGTCCTTAACCCTCAGAGCACCCAGGCTCTTCAGCTCAGGGCAGAGTGGGGGACCCAGCATGGCACGGAGCAGAGCACGGGCACTGGGTGGGCGGGGCTGGGTGCTGGGCTGAGTCCCACAGACCCCAGACCCCAGAGCAGCTCCCACATACCTGGCAGTCCGCCTCAGGGCCTGCTCCTGCCAGCCGGCTCTGCGCGGGCACAAAAAGGACGAGATGGGCGTGAGATCGCGCATGGACGGGCAGGGTGGGGAGAGAGGACACTCTGAGACCTGGGGCCTGGGAGTCAGACAAGAACCTTGTGCCCGCGGGGTGAGGTGTGGAACCTTTCATCTTTTGGGGGGCTTCGGGACTTCGGCCTGAGGGAGGGGGCGAGACCTGAGGACAGCTCCAAGCTGGAGAGTCTGTCTATCCCAAGGGCAAGCTGATTTAGGCTCCCCACCACGGGCCACCACAGATGCCTTCACACACACACGCACTGCATCCATACATTCTGACAACACATCCCCCATCTGTCCCCACACTGCTCCCGCCCAGACCTCACTTCCGTCATCACCCTCCAAGCCTCTCCCAGACAAGACTTTCCCCTCCCCAACCCCACCACCCCTCTCATCCACCAAACCATCTCCTGCTCCCCCAGGGGACCATCACACCCTTCTCTGGGCTCCTTAGAGCATCCAGGGTCCCTTACCTTTCCTCAAGGCCCTCTGACCCTCATTACGTCAAAAGATTGCCTCAAGGTTCCCTCACCACTACCTGAGCCCTCTAGCCCCCATTCTTGGGGTCCCTGTTCCCAGGAAGCAATATAGAGTAGTGCTAAATGCAAAGTCTTTGGAATGAGAGAAGCCTAGGTTTGAATCCTTCCCAGCTTTGTCACTTCCTATATATGACTTTGGGTAAGTGACTCAACCTCTCTGGGCCTCAGTTTTCTCCACTGTAAAGTGGGCACAATAAAGTTCTCAGATCAGAGTGGTTATGCAGATTCAATGAATATATGCAAGAAAGCACTCTGCCCAGTGATTACTGCTGACCACAGAAGAGCTCAAGAGATGGAGGCTGTTTTGTAAGGTCTTGTCACTGTTTTCAGGCTTCTACTGATTCCTGGGGTGCCCGACCATGCCAATGCCCCTCACCGTTCTCAGGGTGCTCCATCTCTCCTATGCTGCCATCAGGGGTGGTGCGCTCATAGTGATCCTCAGGCAGAGCCAGGGGACCCAGTCGGGGCCCTGAGGATGACTTGCTGGATGGCGTCTCGGACTCCTCCAGGCCACTATCGTAGTAACTATGCTGGGATGGGTCCTGCAACTCCTGGGCCTGGCTGGTGGCAGAGAAGGTGACGCGGCGGTGAGGTAACTGCGGGGAGAGGAAACGTCACTGCTGGCTGGCCAGCCTGCCCCACGGGCCCACCACCACACCAGGCTGCAGCCCCAGCCAAGCCTACCCCCAGAGCTTCTAGTCCTTTAGGCCTCAGCAGCAACCAAGAAGAGGCCCAGCCCCCAGCACAGCACAGCCCCCCAGAAAGCAGACACCTTCATAGAGGGCTGCCCTTCATTCTAGGACAGCTCCCAGGACAGCCAGGACCACACACGGGAAGTCCCAACACAGCACAGGCCCCAGTGTTATGATAGCCCCCAGGCCAGCAACGATAAGCCTAATCCAGTTCAACCACTTGTTAGAGCACAGCTTCCCAGTATTGGCACAGCTCTCTTTCATTCCAGACAGCCAACACCAAAATAGCACAATACCAGCCAACTCCCCTAATTCCAGCATAGCCTCTAAACACCAGCAAGCCTCCAGTTTCTAGAACAGTTCCCTGAAAGCAGGACACACTCCTCATTCCAAAACAGCTCACCAATACCAGAACAGTTCCCTAAACTTCCAAATAGCAGCCTCCAGACTCCAGCTCCTCACCTGTCTCATTGCTCCGTAACTTCCTACTGCCTCCATCCAGTGGGGTTGCTAACCGCTTTCTGAGCTTCTGTTCCTCACCCCTGGTCTGCAATGCCCCCTGGTCTGTAGTGCCGTAGGCAGGACTCCCTGCTGAGTCCTCTCCCCCTCAGCCCCTGTCCCCACTTGTTCCCCTTGAGAGGCCTGGGAGTGGAAAAAGGTGGGAAGGAAGAAGGAAAAGGAGCCTGATAACAAACCAGGGCACCTTGGGGGTGGGGTGGCAGAACAATGGAAACTCCCCAGCCCTCCACATCAGGAAACAGGATTAACTGGAGAGGGCAGGGCCCAGGAGGAGACCCGGGCATAGGAGGAGGGGCCAGCATCTATCAGGGATTCAGAAGGCTGGCTTCAGATGGAGACTCCTTCTAGGAAACAGGAAGGAGCTTCTGGGAGGGGCTGCTGGCTTAGTGGAGTCAGGATTTAGACTGGAAGCTGGAGTCGGGGAAGTGCAACAGTGACAGGCTGCTCCCAGCCAGCAGCTCTGTCTGTCTGCCATGGGTTAATGATCATCCCAGGAACCTGGCAACCTCAGCCTGGCACTTGGCACAACCAACCAATCACCCAAACACCCACCTGGGACTGCCACTGGTTCTCCTGCCAACCAGAAATTAGGAGTTGTGGAGGGCGAAGACCAAGGGCCCCTGGAGGCCAGGGGTGGGAGCAGCCCATGCCCAGGGCCCTGCTGATGAGTCTCCAGGTTCCCTCTGATCCTCTGACTTTGTGCTGCTTTGTTCTTAAAACTCTCAATAGGAGGTTATCGAGATGGAGGGTGGCCCAGGTTTGCAGACCCACCCTCCTGATACCCTACACAATTTGTGTCCCATTCAAGGCAGCTGGGGTGGGGGAGGGTGTCAGCCCGGGGAGCTGCCTTCCTACCTTGCCTCCCACTCCATCTTCAGGCACAGACAACCCTTCTCAAGATCCATGTTGGGATCCAAAACACTGAAAGGTCTGGGTGGTAACAGACAAGATCTTCCAAACTGACCTGATGATAGGTTCCATGAGCTCTGGGAGGCACAGAGTAGCCTGGCTATCAAGTGTTTTTTTCTTCACAGTTTTCTTTTTAGACATTAGCCAGCAGCCCTCCCTCCCTGCAGAACCTGTGCCTGGTAATCCAAGGCTGCGATCCTGCCTCCTGGGATACACATTACTTGGTCTTTTTCTATGATGCTTTTCTTTAAAATGGAGGATTGGGTCACACTCAATACTAAATATTCTCTATAGTTCTATGACTATCATCAAATCTTAAAAAGTCTAGGGACTTCCCAGCAGTCCATTGGTTAAGATTCCACACTTCTACTTCAGGAGGCACGGGTTCAGTCCCTGGTTGAGGAACTAAGATCCCACATGCCGTGCAGTTTGGCCAATAAATAAATAAGTCTTAAAAGCCTATGTCCAAAATCTGTCTCAAACACCCTAGTCCAGAAGTTCTAGACACTTGCTATATATTTCTAGTTGGTGTCCCCATGGACCCTTCAGATTCAACATGCCTGAAACCAAATTCTTTTTCTTCAATCAGCTTCTGCATGGGCAATGATCTTACCATTATCCCCCTTATCCAGACTCAGAAGGATGGTATCTATCTGGAAATCTTGGTAGCTCTCCCTTCACTTGCACCCCTACCCCATATCCAATTATTCCTTGAGTTCTATGGGTCTTTTCTCCAGAATGTCAGCCTGATCCATCCATCCATCATTCCCTTCGCCATCATCCTTGCCTAGACCTTAGGAGTTCCATCCTGTACCTTCACCTCCACCAACTTAAATCCACCATACACTCCAGTGAACTTTCTAAAACTCAGTTCATCCAAAATTCAAGAGCTTTCGGGGGCTCCCATTTCCTCTTATGGAACTTTTGACAAGGCATCTATGTCCTCTATAGCCTGCAGTCCTCCAATCTCCTGTCTTAGCTCCCCACTCCATCCTCCATTCTGTTCAGAATCCCCTTTCTGCCCTCTCCCTGCCTCCAGCGGTGACACTCACTCCTGCCCCAGGGACCGGCTCAGCCTCCCGTCCATCTCCTGCTCCTCACTTCAGGAAGAGCTGGTTCAAGGTGCACATTCCCCTCTCAGGAGCCCACTCCCATGTCTTCTCATACTACATGCCTCAAAGAAAGGGAGGGGACACCATGGTCAAATAAATTTGGAAAACCCAGAGTTATACAAAGCTTAACAGTTTCTCCCTTCTTGCAGAACTTTGCAGAGCCTTTATTAGGTTAATCTGAACTTAGTAAAAAAGTGCATAATGGAAAATAGCAGACTCTGGCAACCAGATCTCCTGATGATTTGAATTTGACTCCATCGCTACTTAGTTTTCATTTCTGTAAAATGACCTACTCACAAAGAGTTATGAGCATTGAATGAGCTAATTCACATAAAATGCTTAGCATGGTACGTTGCACCTGGTAAGGACTAAAAAAAAAAAAAAACGAAAGCGAGTAGTGGCAGAACAAGTTGGGAAAAGCTTTTCTACGTGGCATTCTCACTGGTGAGAATCAACACCAAGATTCTCAACTGCCTCATCTTGTCACTTGTATGTCTTGTAGAAATATGACCATTTTTTCCTCAGGGTCTAGCACAGTGCTGAGCACAGTAGGGATTCAGCCTATGTGTTTTGATGATAACAGCGGTGTCCTGACTTGGTTATGTTCGAATGTGCGGTGTGGCTCCATCCCCGGGTTGGTCTGGAGCCGAGTAAAGGATAATCCCTCAGACTTCGGGAAAGAAAAAGAGATGAAGGAGCTAAAGGAACAGAAGAAAGAGGTAGAGGCAGTGGCAGCAAGGAGAGGAACAAGAGAAAGGACGATTAGTCAGGAGCTGCTGGAGGTCACCCTAGAGATGCTTATTTGTCCAGGAGTAATGAGATGAAACCAGATTCACTTCCCCATGCCCCACTCCTCCAAAACCCCCAGGATTTTTACTTTGGGGGTGCCCCAGGGCATTGGGGAGTTTGTGGACAGAATCAGAATAGAGAGCTGGCGCCTTGGACCTCCTGGGAGTGTCTCAAGCCTCTTCAGTCACCATGGACACAGGTTGCCTCTGGCCTCAGAGACTCCCCCAGGACCTGAGTCCCCTCACTCTGACTTTAGCCTCCTCTTTGGGCACAGCCAGCGACAGGGCAGACCCAGGAGAGCAAGAAGTGAGAGACGGAGAGAGAGAGAGTGAATGAGAGCTAGCAGCTAAGGGTGGCCAGAGCAAGGAGCTGAAGGAAGGGAAGGGAGAGGGCCATATCGGGTGCCTCAGCCTGGGTCAGCAGTGGGGGCGTAGAGCAGGTTGGTCCGCTGAACTAGAGGATTCCCTCCCCTCTCCCTGGGCCCTCCCTCCCAGCAGCCTGGGCTGGTGACCCTGGTGGGAAGACAGGGCAAAGCAGGCTAATTGCTGGCTGTTGAGCGGTTTTGGGATGAAGAGGCTGGGAAAGGGACTTGGGAAGATCTTGCCTCTAGGGAAGATGCCTGGTATAATTAAGAGGTTCTATGCCTTCACCTGAGGCAGCCAGACTGCACTCCACCTACCCCTACCCCTACCCCTGCTCTGGTCTGAGCTCTATTGGGAACTGCTCAACTCCCCTCTGTGCACAGAGGGGAAAGGTCAAGTCTTAGCCAGTGGAGAAAGGTCAGGACTTGGGTGCCTCTCCACCCGCTTTCTTAATGAAGGGCATCATTCCCAAGGAGGCCTCACAAACCTGAGGGGAGGGGGACTTCCCTAGTAGTACAGTGGGCAAGACTCTGTGCTCTCAATGCAAGGGGCACCGGATTCGACTCCTGGTCAGGGAACTAGATCCCACATGCTACAACTAAGACCTGGCCCAGCCTAAACAAATAAATATTGTTTTTTTTAAAAAAAAAAAACAACCGTGAGGAGAGGGATACACTGCTGGACAGCTCCATTTGAAGGGTGCTTCACTCAGACATGGACTCAGTCATTGTCATGGGTGGGGGGAAGGTGATCAATTAAGATAGGGTTGGCAGAGAGGTACAGGTCTGGGACACGGGGAGGGACAAAGAGCAGGGATGGGGACATTGAGGCAGGACCTCCAGACAAAGGATTGTTTCCAGTCTCTCTCACTTCTTCTCTCACTTCCAGGAAAATAAGAAACCAAAACTCCAAAAATAGAGAACTTTATTATCAGGAGGGGGAAGTATTTGGGACTGGGGAAGAGGAATGCGGGGCCCAGCCCAGGAGTCTGGGGTGGGGAAGAGGGTGACACACAGTACACAGAGAAGGCACAAAAGGGGAGGCCCCCCTCCCTAACAGAATCCCCACCTGGTTACCCACCAGGACCCCAGGTCTCCCTGTTTCCCCTTTAGAGAAGCACCCATGGCTGGTCTCAGACAGAGACCCAGGTTTGAAGGAGACTTATTCTCCATTTGCCTCTGCGTGTCTGCCTCCAAACCCTTCTGCTCCCCTGCCCATCAGCCCCCACCTGCAGGACCCAGCATCTGGTCGTGTCCCAGGATGTAACAAATCACAGGCCTCTCCCAGTGGGGAGGGGCAGTGGGTGGGGGAACACAGAGCAAACCCTCTGTTTTCACTGGGCCCAGCCCTCCAAGCCTGGGTGAGGCAGCAGGGTCATTGCCAGTCCCAGTATTCCCTGACCTTTGGTTCCACCTCCCACCACTGCCTAGGGCTGGTGAGCAGAGCAGGTCCGAGACACCAGCTCCCTCACTCCCACACCTCGGTCCAGATGGCCCCGTGGTAGGGGTGGGGTGGGGGCTGGGGCGTGCTGAGCCTCAAGGGCTGGCCTACCTGCTTGCTGGGGTATTTGGGGGGGTTGGTGCGGTAGCTGTAGTCGGAGTACTGCTCAGAGCCCGTGGACGTCGTGTCCCCGGTGCCCACGAATGTGTTTGCAGGCGGCAGTTCCTGCACCACCTGGTGCTTCTTGGAGGCGGAGGGCGACTGGGGCTGCAACTGGATGGAAGGCAGTGGGGAATTAGAGCGATAGTGGCGACCCAGGTCAGGGCTGCCTGGTGGGTAGTTGAGGGGCAGGTGGATGCGCGGACTGTCCCCGGGGGCGTCACTCATCAGGTTGAACTTGAGAGACTTCTGCAGGCCGGTCTCATCCTCATCCTCCACAGGTTTCACAGGCTTGGGAGACTTGCTCTTCTTGCCCTTGCTTTTGTTGCCCTTGGAAACTTTGCTGCTGGGCTTGGGGGCGTACAGGTCCTTGGTCTCCTTCTTGCCGGCCTGGTAGCCACTCTTGGCCTCCCGTTGCCGGCAGTAGCGCACTAGCACAGCCAAGGCAATGAGCAAGGCCACGGCCACGACACCAGCCACCACACCAAAGAGGATGTTGCCGCGCTGCTTGGAGCGCTCGTATTCTGGGTCCCCGGCGATGTCGATGTCCAGCGGTGTGTCCAGGCTGTGACCCAGTAGGGTCTCCAGCAGCGTGCGGTTGGCCAGGGTCTCGTTGACATACAGGTGGACCAGGGCTGTGCCGTAGCGTGGGGGCTTGCCGCGGTCACTGACCTTCACGACTAAGCGGTGCAGCCCATGGTGGCGGCGCTCAATCTCCTTCTCCAGGGTGATGGCACCAGAATGTGACCCAATCTGGAAAAGTCCATAAGGGTTGCCACCAGCGATGCTGTAGGTCAGCTCAGCATTGACACCAGAGTCAATATCCTCAGCTGTCACCTGGCTGACTGTCTCACCCAGACGGGTCTGGGGGGTCAGCAGCCGGTGGGAGGTGTTGGAAGGGGCAGTGATAAAAGGCGCGTTGTCATTCTCATCCAGCACGTTGATGGTGACACCAACGTAAGCCGAGCGAGGTGGGACACCACCGTCCACAGCTTTCAGCTGGAAGGTATAGGTGCTTTGCTGCTCCCGATCGAAGCTCAGGCTGGAGAGTATGGTGCCCGTGCCGTTCTGGATAACAAAGTCACCATTGTCCTGCTCCACTGTGAGCTGTACCCGTGCGTTCTCCCCCTTGTCCCCATCAATGACAGTCACCATGCCCACCGGACTCAGTGCCGGCATGTTCTCCATCACCGAGAAGTTGTAGCCACTGAGCATAAACTTGGGGTCATTGTCGTTGCAGTCCAGCACGTTGACGAGGACAGTGGCTGTGCCCTGGAGACTAGGGCTGCCCCGGTCAGCTGCCACCACCTTCAACTCATAGCTTTCCCTCTGTTCCCTATCGAGGGATGTCTTCACCCGGATCTCTCCAGTTTCAGGTGAGATGGTGAAGAGGCCCTTGGCAGCTGGCTCAGGCTCAAGAGAGTAAACCAGCTCAGCATTGGAGCCCGAGTCGGCGTCACTGGCAGTGACCTCAGCGACCACTTCACCCGGCTTGTTGTTTTCTGGGAAAGCGACCTCGGTGACACTTTGGGTGAAGACAGGCGCATTGTCATTGACATCCACCACCTGCACCTTGAGGGAATTGGTGCTGGAGAGTGGCGGGTTGCCAGAGTCCACAGCCACAATCTCAATGGTGTAGTCTTTGACCTTCTCGTAGTCGAGCGGGGTGGTAGTTTGCAGGAAGTACTTCTTCTTGCTGTCGCTTCCCGTCTCACTGGCCTGGCGGAGTTGGAAGGGCACATCGCCTGCTACCACACAGGTGACAGCCGCATTCTCTCCTTCGTCTCTGTCAGATACCTGCACCAGGGCCACAGCTGTCTCTTCTGCCACATCCTCCGAGATGTTAGCCATCCCGTCCTGGTGTGTCACCAGCCCTATGCCACGGATCTCAATGGTGGGTGCATTGTCGTTCATGTCCTTCACAGTCACCACCACCTGGGCTCGGGCACTCTTGGGGTTGGTGCCACGGTCCTTGGCAAGCACCGAGAAACGGAGGGTGCTCAGGTCCTCACGGTCCACGGGGCCCTGCACAGTGATAAGTCCGGTGTTCCTGTCCAGTCGCAGAAGACGTCTCACGACTTCAGGCGCCTGGTGGAAAGTGTAGTCGATCTCTGCGTTGGCACCTTGGTCTGAGTCGTTGGCCTTCACCTACAGGGCAGGGGTGACAAACGAGGGAAACAGGGCTGGGTTAGCTTGGGGATAACAAATTAAGGGACACCAGGGCTGCCTTTCCAGGGAGCACAGCAGACATGACTAATCTAATAAGGCAGCCTTTCCAAAAGCAGCACGTGTGAGCCCTGCCCTTTCCCAGTTCCTGACACTGTAGCTGATATTACTGATCTCTTTCCCTGAAGAGCACAGATAACAGCCCACAAATCCTCGATGGTGCTACAGGCTTACTACTAGAGATGAGACAGGGCAGAACTGAACTCTACTTATCATTTCTATACTAGTCCACCCAAACGTGGGGATGAGGATCCAACTAGCAACCAGGGTAGCCCTTCCACCCAATTTAACTGGCCTTCAACCCTTCTGAAGAGCTGGGAATGTGTGATTAGTAGAGATGGTGTGCATGTATGGCATATATGCATAATAGGCATGCATGAACATACACGTGTTGTGACTATGTGAGAAGGTATGTGTGTTTGTGTACGTGTGTGTTTGTACATGAATGGAGACCCACATGCCCACCTGGAGGCCACAGGTGAGGGGACTGCTTTTTTTGAAAACAGCTAGATAGGGATGTGGGTCAGAGGGAGCCCGCCAAACCAGGCCACTACTCTTGTCAAACCGGGGAAACCTGTTTCAAGTCTCTTCCCCTCCCAGGTCTGGTGCTGCCTAGGCACCAACTTGAGGAATCCGGCCGAGCCTGCAGCCAAGAAGGAGGGACTGGTGCAGGCCACAGAGCCTGCTGGCAGCAGGCTGGGCTCCGAGCATCAGACAATGAACTGTCTGTCCCTCTGCAGTGGGCACGCCCTCCCACGCCGAGGCACATTCAGCCCAAGTCTACACAAACACGGGTGGTGATGGGGCAACAGGAGCCAGGTGGGAATGGCCATGAGGGAGCACTGGTCAGGTAGAAACATGCGATCTGGAGTTAGGTCACAGCCCAACCGAATGTGATGGCAGTATGTGTAGGGAGATGAGCAGGGAGACCAGATAGGTGCAACTAGGCAGAGTGTCTGGGGGATAGAGCAACAGAGTCTTATGTTCAAATCCCAGCTTCACTACTTCCCAATAATGTGACCTTGGGTCAATGATTTAACATCCTCAAGCCTCAGTTTACAGAAGTGTAAAATGAGGATAATAATAAAACCTATTTCACAAGGTTGTGATGAGGATTAAATGGGATGGTATCTGTAAAAATGTCTAACACTGCCTGGCATGTGCCAAGTGCTCCCTAAATACCATGCATCTCTCTTTTTGTTCATCCATTCAGCCATCTATCCATTCACCTCTGAAACTCAGTGCTGACACTCTATGGGCCACTGCTAGTGTCTTTCCTTCCCATCAGGATTTTTTTCTGACAGTAAAGACATGCGGGTCAGGATTCCCAGCTACTTGATCTCTGCTCACTCCTCTAACAGTTTCTCTTCGCCCCTCCATCCCCTTAGTCTGTCACTGACTTTTCATTATGATTCCCACTGTCTGTCTCCCTGTCTCTAGCTTGGTTACCCACCTCCTTATCTGCTTTCCTTGCCAGCTTACCTCTCTCTCTGACTCGACTTCTGTCTCTCCCTCCCATCTTTCTCAGTTCTTCTGCCTCTTTCCCACTGCTGATTCTCTCCTACCCTCTCTTTTCTGCTCTATCTACCTGTAGCCTCGTCTCTGCCCCATTCTCCTGCTTCATCCCACTTCTCGACTCTTAAACCCATGGGCTCTGAAGTCAAACTATTGGATGTGGCCAAGGTGGGATCTGAACACATCAGATGGGTGATATGAGGAAAATTTCCTAATCTCTGTGGGCTCAGTTTCCCATCTGTAAAATGGGATAATGCTTACTTTGTACTGTGGGGATTAAATGATATCATACACAGAATGTATTCAGAACAGTGCCCAGCACTTAGGCTATTATTAGTCACCATCCCCGGCTGTTTGTCTCCCTTCTCTCTCTCAGTCTGTCTTCTACAGGTTCCAGTCCACCAGCCACTAAATAAAGGTCCAAACTCCCCCTGTGCCCTGCTTCAGTTTGGGGATGTAGAAGGAATGGTTTCCCAGGACAGCTAACAGTGTGCAGGTCAGTCTGAGCCCTCCTCAGCTCCCTCACATCAAAGACAGACAACTTCAGCCCATGGGGAAGGAGAAAGGCTCTGGGGCTGGCAGGAGGCCAGGGCTGAGATGACAGTGCGAGATACACCCACCTGTGTCTGCAGGGACGCTTTCTCGGCTCCCTCCCGGGCCCTGGCCCCACCAAGCTGGCCAGCCCCTGGGGCAGTTCCCACGGAAAGGGGTGCTGAGAACTGCAACAGAGGCCACCAACCCCCCCCACTGTGCCCAGCACCCCATACCCACGGGTGCCCGGTGCTTAGGGGAGGAGACGGATGTATAGACATCTGAGCACAGTTTTCTAGAATTTTTTTTTTTTTTTTTTTTAGTTTTCTAGAATTCTGAGGACTCAGCTGGCTAAAATGATTTCATTTGACTGTCAGGGATGGGCAAGGTCGGGAAACTCTCATCTGGCTAACGGGCCCCTGGTTGGGAAGATATGCTCATCTCTGGAGAGAATCTACTTGGACAAAAGGCGATTCATGTGTTCAGCTCGCTTTGCTGGGGAGGAGAATGTCATTTGACTTGGATGGGGGTTTCACTTTGCAGAGGTTTCTCCAGCTTGACTCTGCCTCAGGGATGGGGGATCACTGTTCTTATGCTGTGTCACTGTCACGTAAATAGCTTGACAGAGGAAAGTCACTCCCCTGCTGGGGTGTGGTAGGAAAGTCTCACCAAGCAGGGGCTGGGAAAAGAGATCTCACTGCAGTATTTTGACTGTTTTGCCCTTAAGTGAAGGGAGTTCTCAAGAGGTTGGGGTGGGCTTCTGTTTCTATATGGAAGTCACCCACGGGGTAAAGCAGGGAAGACGTAGGGTAGAGCAAACCCAGGGTAGAGTGGGTCACCCTGACAGTTAGATGGAGGGACCTCTCACCTGGATGACCGAGTGGCCTATGGGGCTGTTCTCAGACAACTCAGCCTCGTAGGATGGCCGCTCGAACTTGGGAGCATTGTCATTGGTGTCGAGCACAGTGACCCGAAGCAGGGCGCTGCTGGCGCGTGGGGGGTTGCCACCATCCTGCACCTTGATGGTGAGGTCGTAAGAGTCCAGGCGTTCCCGGTCCAGGTTGCCCATCACGATGAGCTGCGGCTGCTTCCCCTCCTGGTCCTCTGCCACCTGCAGCCCAAATAGCTCCTGGGCCTCGGGCCCCACCTGCAGCTCATATGACGCCACGCCGTTGGGGCCAGCATCTCGGTCCGAAGCCACCGGGATGGAGAAGAGTGAGCCAATGTTGGTGTTCTCGGGGATGGGCAGTGTGATGACTGGCGAGGCGAAGTTGGGCGTGTTGTCATTGATGTCCTGAACCTCTATCTGGCCCTCCAGCAGCCGAGGGCTGCCATTCTGCACAAGGTCCGTGATAGACACCTCAAACTCCAGGATGCAGGGCTCACCAGGGAGCTGGTTCTGGCATTCACGGAGCCCCTCACGGTCGATAGAGGTCTCGGTGGTAAAGATGTCACCCGTCTTGCCATCCACCCGCAAGTACGGGGCGCCTACCTCTAGTTTGTACAGGTGGCCCACGTCGGGAAAACCATAGTCGGCGGCGAGGCTCCCGATGAGGGTATTGGGCGGCTGTTCCTCAGCCACCTTGTACACCACCCGAGTGGCATGGCCTGGGGACGGAGCCAGCAGCAGCAGCAGTGCTAGCAGCAGGGTGGGCAGCAGCAGACGTCGCTCCCCGGGGCCTGGGCTGTGCCTCAGGGGCCCCATTGGGGCAGGCTCCAGAATCAGAAGAGCTGTAAAGGGGAGAGACAGAACAGAGTGGTCAGCTGGGAGGAGAGCCCAGGCCCTGAGGGCTGCCCAGAGCTGCCCCCAACTCCCCCTCTCTCCCACCTACACACTGATCTCCAGGAGAGAGCTCTGCCCCGGTACACAGTCCCGATTCCAGGACCCAGAACCCGGAGTCTCACCCACAGCCCAGTGTAGCAGCAGTGTCTGCTCCAGCTGGAGGAGCCGGCAGGCGCCGGAACAGGTCTAGAGCAGTTCCCGCCCCTGGAACGCCCGGACCCACCTGACACTCCCTCCCTCCCTGCTCTCTGCTCTGCCCAACACCTCCTTCTCACCAGCATCCTGCCTTAGTCACCATGCTAATTACCCTGATACTGAGATAGGGAGAGACAGCAAGTGCAAGGGCGAGACCTAGAGCCCCCCACCCCCTGCCATGAACACAGTAGGAGAGAGACGCAGGAACCCTCACATTCCCCAGACCCTGATCATCAGCACCGCCCACGCTGAGGGCCGCTCAAGTTGGCTGCAGGCAGAAGGGATGACGTCACGTTCCTATCCCTTCTGAGATGCCAAGTCAGTGTGCGCATGTGAGGTAGGACATCTCAAACCCCCTTCTTCTGACACTAATCACCCTGCTAACCAGGGTGCCCACCCCTACAAAGGGCCAGCTTGAACAGGGCCCCAACCAAGGCTTGAAAACAAGGTTGAGGAATAGGAGTTTTCCCTCCCTGACCTCCTTGCAAACACACATGCCCCTGAGCATGGACACCTGTGTGTACACACACAGTTCCTCCACCCTCGCTCTCCACAGAGGGTTGGGGAGGAGAAACATGGGCAGGTACGTAGAAGATAGCAGACGTCAATACTGGGGTCAGGGCAGTGGTCAGAGCTGACTGGCCCTGGAACTGGCATTGGGAGCTGCCCTGGCCTGTCCTTAGAAACTAGGAGTCCAGCAGGTCTAACTGGGATAGGGCTGCTGATGACACGAGCAGCCTTGCCCAGACCACTTCCCACATGTCTGTTCAGTCTCCTAGTGTGCATCTGGCCCCTACCTCATACCTGGCCACTCCCGGCCTTAACCGGTCCAGCCTCATCTCACACCTGCCTCTCCCTGCCCACCCCCAAATCCTTCCCGTGAGAGGCCCGTATGCCCCAGCCAACCACAAGCTGCACCGCAGTCACGACAGCAGCTTGCTTCTTCTGCTGGTCTCCTCAGCTTTGAGCTGTGTGTCAGCAGACTCCAGCTCAGTACCAGTCTTGACTACCTCCTCTTCTCCAGCACCACCACACCACAACCAGCCCCACTATGCAAATCCAAAGTCTTTGGCCCGGCATCTTCAACAGAGGCTCAGGCTGGATCTCCTGTCCCCAGGTCCTTGACTGCCCTGGAAATAGGTGCCCTGCACCTGGAAATCCTACCCAGGCCCTGTCACAGGCCACACCCACCCCACTGAAGGCAGCTGGTCGCCCAGGAAGCCTTCCCATGCCTCTTCAGCCCACAGTGACCTCTCCTTCCAACTCACAGCCACTTATTGTGTGTACCAATCCCTCGGCAATGAATCACCGTGCAGCCGGGGACACCGCCCGCCCGTGTTATTCAGTCCCCATATTGTGCACCTAGTCCTATGTTCTCCACCTCCCCAAGCATCCTGAGGGAAGGGACAGGGCTCCCTGCACTCATCCCGCAGCCCCCACCTGTGCCCCTTCCCAGAGCTGGGCTCACTACAGTGCTCATTCATGCTTTCAGGGAACATTTATTGGGTACTTAAAATGTTCCAGGCTTTATCCTGGGCAGTGGAACACAGCAGTGAATAAGACAGATGCAATCTGTCATTGTGGAGCTGACAGTTCTAACTCATGACTATTTGTCACTTTTGTTGGGTTGTACCCATTTGACAGGTGTAGGGCAGTAGGATGGAGAAGAACAGGGACTGTGACATCAGGCAGCCTGAGGCAAACCCCAGCTGCCCACTTCCTGACCCTGTGAGCTGGAGCAGTTGATTTAGAGCCTCAGTTTCCTTGTCAGTAAAATGGGAATAACACTACCTCTTTCCTAGGGAGTTTGAGATCATGTGGGCTGAATGCCTAGCACATGGGCACTCAACAAATGCTCCCTCAAAGCGCTTGCAGTTGTAGTTAGGTAGCCGTTTGGGAAATAACTTGTGAATTGTTTGTCTTTCTGTGAGCAGAAACTAAGAGAGCTGCTGCTTTGTTCACTCGTATATCCATCCTGAGGGCCTCGCCCTGGACCCTGCACACAGTTGCTGCTGCTGTTGTTTAGTCCAACTCTTGCATCCCCATGGACTGTAGCCCTCCGGGCTCCCCTGTCCTTGGCATTTCCCAAGCAAGAATATCGGAGTGGGTTGCCATTTCCTTCTTCAGGGGATCTTCCCGACCCAGGGATTGAGCCTGGGTCTCCTGCGTTGGCAGGTGGATTCTTTACCACTGAGCCACCAGGGAAGCCCCTGCACAGTACAGTAGGGACTCAGTAACAGCTCATGAATGACTGTTATTATTTTAGCTAACCTATCCTGGAATTTTGTGTGTGTTCACTGCTTGTCCTCACCCAGTTTCTCTACTTCACTGAGAACTCCCTGGGCTCTGATCTAACCCTTCTTGTGTAGGTTAGATCTCAGCAAATGGTCATTGAATGCAGACTCCTTACCCAAGCACAGCCCCTCCCTGGTCATTTCTCCCACTAATAGGCTCAACACATGTGAGGCTGTTATCAGATGGGTAGTGTGTGTTTGTTCCCAGCTGCAATCTTAATCTCTTTAAAGGAGAGAGGAATTTGTCTGATGCTCTATTTGGATCCATCCTTCAGCCATTTCCCCTCTCCGCATGGACCTGGCACTGGGCTCATCTTACCATCAAGCCCCAACCCAAACCCGCCTATCTCCAAAGAACCTCACTCCCTTCTGGGCACCTTATCCTGCCCTCCCTTGCACAGCACACACACAATATGGGATCACTGTGAGCACCAACTCCGTGCATAAGTCTTGGCTGGGTGGGGCTTAAACCTGACAAAGAGGAGAAATAAAGCAGCGACCGCCTGCCTCCACTCACTCTCTCCAGATCAACAATTTGTAACCTTTTGGGGTCACATCCCCCTTAGTGAATTTTATGAAACTACATGGCAGATTTTTCCAAGAAAAACAAATGTTCACAAATTTTGGCTACAACTTCAGAGGTCCATGGTCTGGCAGCATCAGGGTGACTTTGATTTGTAGCTGCTCTAAGAGCTACAGATTAAGCACCAATCTCGGGGGCTTCCTTCCCCATCTCAGGTCACAACCAGGGGCTCTGACCCCTCAGGCCTCCCAGGCAGCACAAACATAGCAAGTCTGTGACACATTCTCCCTACCTCCCGCCTGCCTCCTAATACTCATACACTTTCTCTCACTCACGCTGTCACCCTCGCTCAGTTGCTCAGTTGTGTCTGACTCTTTGTGACCCCATGGACTATAGCCCACCAGGCTCCTCTGTCCATGGAATTTTTCAAGCAAGAATACTGCAGCCAGTTGCTATTTCCTTCTCCGGGGAATCTTCCCCACCCAGGGATCAAACCCGTCTCTTTCATCTCCTGCACTGGCAGGCAGATTCTGTACCAATGAGCCACCAGGGAAGCCCCCCTGTAGTCCTTAGGAGTCAGGGAAGGATTGTGGCATCTAACTTCTGATTGGGAGGAACACTAAAAAGGAATATCCAAGGCAAGGACGGTTGGGGGCAGGGGGAGTTTCCAGGGGTTGGGAGAGGGTTGCCCAGAGTAGGATCAAGAGCTGAAGAAGGTTAGACTCTTTAAGTACCTGAAGAGTCCCTTTAAAATGAGTACTATCTGGCCCCACCCTTAGGAATTCTGATTCTGGAAGAGGGAGAAACACCCCAGGCAGCAAGGTGGAGGCAGCAAGGGTCTGGAACCTTCTGGGAACAACCTTGAGGTACTCTAGGTCTTTGGAATTAAGAATGAAGTATAATTTCTGTCATCATCACCTTTACCACCATTATCTCTAACACTCCCAGAGATTCTACTATATTTACATCCATTTCCCATTTAATCCTCCCAACACTCTGAAATGGGTCCTGTTTATTATTACATGGCTTCCCATAGTATAGATGATAAAACTAAGGCTCAGAAAGAATAACTGCCTTAGGTCACAGAAATAGTAAGCTGAAAAGTTAAAGTGAAGTCACTCAGTCATGTCTGACTCTTTGCGACCCCATGGACTGTAGCCTCCATCCATGGAATTTTCCAGCCAAGAGTACTAGAGTGGGTTGCCCTTTCCTTCTCCAGGGGATCTTCCCAACCCAGGGATTGAACCTGGGTCATCAGCATTGCAGGCAGACTCTTTACCAACTGAGCCACCAGGGGAGCCTCTAGTAAGCTGGAGAGTTGGGATTTAAGAAATAAGAATGCTTCCCCACATGAGTTGAGAAAAGGCTGGATGGGGGAAGAGAAATCAACAGAAATCACTGGTTGCTATGTACACACACACACACACACACAAATCCCTGGGCTGCCAAACCTGCAGGGCAAGGAGTGAAAGAGAAAGAGAGGGTCTAGGGTTCAAGGATGGAAGGAGCCAGGCCTCCCTGGATGCAGGGAGAGAGAACAGAACAGCCAGGAGTGGCAGTGAGGCAGCCCCTCCTACTCCTGCTCCCCCCATCCCTGAACTTTGTCCTGGTGGTTGGTTACAGGGAGTCATTAGTCCCAGACGGCAGCCTCTGAAGCCATTAGTGCCTTATCTGCCCTTGCCCAGGCACTGGCTGCCTTCCCAGCAGGGGTGTCCCACCTCCACCTAGTGACACTGGGCACCCAGGACCCTGAGCAAGTCAGAGCCTCAGGAGGGTCAGTGACTCATTCTTCTCAGGCTCCACGAGCACAGTGAGGTGGGAGCGCACAGAGTCCCGGGAAGGCCAAGGAAAACGCCATCTGTGTCAACATCTGGGCTGGAAGAAGACGGCTGTGAGGGTCACCTGGAACCTTCACTGCCAGCCCACCCTGGGGACCAGAGGCCATTTCCTCCTGAATGCTGTGGCCAGAGAGGAAACACACAGGGGCAGATGTCACAGCCCCAGAGGCCAGGTCAGCTGTGACCCCCACCCCTGCACTGTATCAAACAGCCACCACCGCGGAGGGCACAAATCACAGAGGGACACAGCAAACATCTGGGAGAGGGGGGTAAGCAAGCTGGGCTGTGTGGGGTGGAGCTGTTCAGAGGCTTCCCACAGTGAATAAGTGTGCAGCCCTCAGCTCCTCTCCCTTCTCTTTCACAACCTTCTATTAGCCTCTGTGGGGATTCCAGGCACCTGCATTCTTGAGTCAGATTGTCCGAGTTCAAGCCCTTGTTCCGCCACTTGCTAGCTGTGTGACCTTGGCCAAGTGACTTTACCTCTCTGAAGATATTTCTATATTGTGGAATGGAAATAATCCTGCCTCTTGAAATTATTTGGGAGGATTAAATGGGAGCTGATACATTAAGGTCTATTGTAAAGGAGAGATATCTTTCTCTATAAATGGAGCATTTCATGTCCAGCATCAGGCACACAGTCGGTGCTCACTGGTTTCATAAATCAGTGACCAAATCCCTTGCCAGCTGGGAAGACCTATGAAGGCAAGGATAGTTGTGTATCTTACTACCGTATTGCATCCTCATCGCCCACCATGGGCCTTGGCAGACAGTAGGAGCTCAATACATGGTTGAAAGAATCTCTGCAGCACCAACTATCCTCTCTCATGGTAGGGGCAGCCGTCACCCCTTATGAGGATCTCCTCCTTCCCCATCTCCTCTCCCCAGCCCTGACTCCTGCTCAGCTCCTCCCTCCATCCTCCCAGACCCTCTCCTGACCCTTCCACCCACACTCCGCAGCAGTTAGCTCACCATCTCTACCTAGCCCAGGTCCCCTGACCAAGTAGTCACAGCAGCAGACCCTCTGCCAGCAAGACGCCCCTTTCCAGCTGAAATCCCTTTTGGGGGTGGGGATTGGGTGGGAGGGAAGGGGAGAAACTAAATGCAGCCAGAACTGAAACCAGACCTGCTCCCCTGCCACCCTGCCCCGGCAGTCTCTGGAGGCCCTTCTCATCCCTCTCTCCTCGATCCACACCATGGGTCTAGTTATAATTACAGATCTCAATCCTCCAAGACCCCCACGTCAAGAAAGTAACACTTGCCCCACCCCTAGCCCCCTCACACCTAGACCTCTGACTATCACAAACACCTTCTGGGCGCCCTCTTTCCAGGCAGCTACCAAGGGTTGGCTCAAAGCAGGTAATGGAAGGCCCTCGGCATCTTCCGGCACGACGTCCTGGACTCAGCCGGACAGGCCGGGACGGGCAGACCCCAACCTAAACCGCAGCGGTCCGCGGGCGCTCGCGGCACACACCCTGCGCTCGGGGCATCTCCTCCCAGAGGACACTGGAGAGAGTGTCGGGGGTGGGACGGCGGCAGTTCCTCCAGCATCCTCCGGCTCTCCCAGCCCCACCCCACCCCCACCCTCACCCCCGCTGCGCCGGGCCTCCCCGAGCTCGAGGCGAGGCGCGAGTGCGGCGCCGGGAGAATGCGCCTCACCAGCGGGCCCCCGGCGCCCCCTGCCCCAGGGGCCGCCGCGGGGAATCCCTCCTCCTCTGCACTCCCGGTCTCAGCCTAGGGACCCCTACAAGCCGCGTCGCCGAGAGCCGTGCCGCGGGCGCCAGGAGGGGGCAGGGAGGGAGCCGGCGCCGGAATCACAAAGCAGCGAGCCCGGCCCGGAGGAGAAATTCTCGTAAAACCGAGCCTCTCGCGGACGGCAGAAAAGGGGGCTCTACCCTACTCTCAATCATGAAAGACCTCAGAGCCGCCCCGAATATTTCCTGCTAGAAGGAATGGTCGCCGGCCACTGCTGAGAAACAAGAGGCCAGAAGTCTGGGCTCCCGAGGGTAGGTGGGGGGGAGGAGTGCGAGTCCTTGTCGCCTGCCAATTCTGCTCCTGCGCGTGCCGCGCGTGCCCTCCTGGTCCCAGGGCCTCGCCCGCGCACACGACTCTGGCCTGCAGCCGGGACCTGGCGGAGGGGACGCCCAGGTGTGAGGGACCCAGGTGTGCTGGGACCCAGGTGTGCTGGGGATCCAGGTGGTTCGGAGAACGCAACTGAATGGTTCTAAGAGGGTCGCAAACACTGCCCAAGGTTGGCACCCTTTGTGAAAGGGCCTAGTGCCCCGGAGCTTCGGGGAGGCGGGGTGGCGCGGCCTGCCAGGTCCAGCTTGTTCCGGGAATACCCGGCCGGCCGGCCGGGGAGTGGGGGTGGGGGAGGCGCCGGCGGGGAAGCAGGTCCGGCCAGCCCGCCCCTAGGGTTCCCGCCGGGCCGATATTTACACTGCCTGTATCGTGATAAGGGGAAGGGGCGCTAGGGGCCCTCCCGGCGGCGCGGCGGCTTCCCAGGACGGATCTGGCCTCCGAGGGAGAGGGACAGAGCGCGTGTGTTTGTGTATATACCCCGCAAGGTGTAATGTGATATTGTTGGTGGAAGGTGTGTGTGAAATCCAGTATTAAGATGCGGGAAGCAATAGACTGTGTTTGTGACCGTGAAGCGCTGTTGTGGGTGCCACTTGCTGTGTTAGGGTGTGTGCCTTCAAGGCGTGTGCGGAAACACTGGGTTCTGCGTTTATGGGTGCAATCGAGGGGTGCAAGCAAGACGTGTTGTGTACCTATGTTCTGGCCAAGGAGTGTAACATAATTTATGTTAGGGTGTGTTCCTTAAAGGAATATGTGTGTGAGGCTGGATTTTGAGTGTTCATCTGGCGAACTGTGGCCGTGACACTCCTGTTTTAGGGCACGAGATTGCGTTTGTGTGTCCAAGTCGCCGAATGTCACACCCGGCTATGTTCTGTTGCTTTGTAGGACCACGGGTTGTGTGTCCGTACTGCTGAGCGTGCAGGCGCTGAAGCGGATTCTCAGCTAGTGACGGTGCCCCAGCGGGCGCTGGTGTGCGGGAGGTATGCCTGTGTGCACATATGTATGTATGTGTGTACATATGTCCGTGGTTTGGCCCTCCGGGTGCCCGCGGGGAGCTGGACGCGCCTAAGTGATCCGAGCTGGTCGCCCAACAAGTGTGTGTGTGCTTGTGGATGAGGGTCCTTGCTTGCTACATCCTCGGGGAGTGCCCCCCCGCAACTGGGGGCTGCGCACTTGCCCCAAACCATCTCCATCTCTCGCGCTCCCGGAGCCCCCTTATCCCCGCAGCTCCAAGCGCACCGGGGTGCAGGGCGCCTAGGCTGGGGTCCAGTCCAGCACTCCCTCTCCTCGCTCGGCTTCTTGCGGCGGACCTTAGAGGCCAGGGTGCCCCGGCCGCAACCCCCACTACGAGCTCCCAAACGCCCCCACTTCAACCCCAGCACGCGGAGCACCGACTGGGCCCCCGTGGCCTCGCTCGGCCGAGCGCCCCTCCCTCGGCTCCCGCCGGCCATGGCCGCTCACGGGCGGGAGCCACCGCCGCCGCCACCGCCACCGATCCTTACCCGACTCTGGGCAGCGCCGGCCGCGGGCCCTGCAGTCCATGAGCCGCCACCGGCCCCGGCCCGGGCTGCGACTCGGCACGGCTCGGGCTGGCGCTGCGGTTCAGGCTCGGCTCCGGCTGGCTTTGCGCGCAGCAGCCCCGGCGGCTTCGCGTCCGCGCCGCGCTCCCGCTCCCGGAGTGTGTGAGGCGGCGGCGGCGGCGGCGGCGGCGGCGGCGGCGGAGCCAGCAGCGAGCGGAGCGCGCAGCCGGGCCCGCCCCCTCCCTCCCCCTCCCTCCTGGCCCGCCTGCCCGCCTCCCGCCCGCCTCCCTGTCCCCCTCCCCCCGCTCCGTGGCCGGGAGGTGGAGCTCGGGACCGCTCTGGTTCTGCTGGGAGGGGACCCCAGCACCGCTCCGCAAAGCCGGGACCCCTTTTGCTATCTCCTCGCTCCCCGAGGCCCTTATACGCAGATTGTCCCCCCCACCTCCAGGCTCTTCAGTTTACACTTATTCCACCCGTGCCCCCATCTGGAACCCCTCCCGAATTCCTTTCCCAACCTCATTCAAACACCTGTCCTTTACTCTGCCCCCCTGGGAAGTCGAGGCACGGGAAATGTCTCCCGATGCCTTCTCTGGGCATCTGCTCCTCCAGATCCACCTTCTTCCTGCCCAGACCCCCAGGGCACCCCGAGTGGCCCTCCCTTCCCACTGCGCTCTGGGGAAGTCCACCCCTCCCCCTCTGGCCGAAGCCGCAGAGCGGTCAGCGTCGGTGGCCGCAGCAAGTCTTGGGGGTGGGGCTACGGAGGGGACCGTGGAAGGGGGAGGGTAATGGGACCCGGAGGCTCCGCTAGAATGAGGACTGGGGAAATATACAAGTGTGAGGATGAGGTGACGCGCCTAAGCTCGGGCTGTTAGAGGGTCCCCCAATCACCTGTCCTCTGGGCGGCGTGGAGCTGTGGCCCCAACACGTTTACCGGTGACAAACATATTCACACTGAGTCACATGGGCCCCTACCCCGCGAAGCCGCGCGGTGTCACGGCCTGTGTCACACGCCCTCGCAGTGCCACACTCTCTGTTACACTCACACCGACTCACACACGGTGTCACACGCAGTGTCTCACACACTCGATAACTCAGTTTCTCCCACTCAGTTTTGGCTCTCTGGCGCCATCTAGAGGTGGCTGAGCGGCCTGGGAATTCCTTTTCCTTCGCCCAGGGTTTGGTACTCGAGGCTCTTAAGTACGCCAGTCCAATACGACCTCCAGCCTTTCGCCATGGATAAGCCAATGCAGAGGGTTGAAGGTCAGAAGAGTGAGAAAGACTGTGTTCCTGGCAAGGCCTGGCATTGGGTGTGGAAAGGTCTAATACGGGATGACCGATATCTGTGTCTCTATTTACCTTGGCCTCTGACTCCTCCTCCCTATTCACCGGCGTTTTCCCATCGCTATCACTTTCTACCCCTTGTCTCTTTCCTCTGGCACCTCCCCTTCTGACACCTGGATTCTCGGTGGAGCCCTCCTCAGGGTAAGGGTGGGCTCTCAGGCCAGCTAAGGGCTGGCCAAGATCTCTCCGAGAGCAGCCCCCTCTCCATTGGACTCCCTTTCTGGCCTGGGCCCTGCTCTAGTCTGCACCTCTGGCCCTCAGCCCTAGAATCCCAGGTCCGGGGCTCTGGGTGGGAGATGGGGTGAGCTAGTGGTAGGCAAATCTGCCCTTTAGGTGATTTCTTTCTGTCCCTTGCAAAACTCACACTATCCCCGTCACTGAGCACAGCTCCATGGGAGGAATCAGTGACCCAGAGACAAGAAATCTTCCACAGAGGAGCTGCCCCAGCCTCCCTGCCCCCAGCATGTGCCTGCTCCCTGCTGCAGCAAACCCTCCCCGGTCTGCTTGCTGGGAGCCATTCAAAGGCTCCTCTGTTCTCCTCCCTTGCTCAGGGCTGAGCAAGATAGGCAGCCGCAGAGCTGGGCAGGAAATGCTAATCTCCCAGATGTTCTCCTCCGTCCTCCCTACTCTACCACCATCAAGCCCAAATCCTGCACCAAGTGGTGGGAGCAGAACTGGGCCGGCGCAAGGCCAGGGTGTGTCTACTCTTCTCCCTGCTGTCTATCCCTTCCTAACCCTCTGCCAGGCTGGGCACTCTGGGGGATCTGAGCATGGGACAGTGTAGAAATGAGGAGGAGGCTGTTTTCCCAAAGAAGGAAGGCAGGCAAAGGGCAGAGACTGGGAGGTTACATTTGAGGAGAGAAACCAGGTTCCTGGCCCCGTACCAAACTGGGAGGAGGACTTGACTGACAAGTAGGATATGGGGTCAAGTTCTAAACTGATGGTGCCTGAGATTCCAACTGAGACTATGGCTGGGGATTGGACCCTGGGTGATGCTTGGTGTGGGAGTGGTTGGGATGCTTGGGGCCTAAGGCTCTTGCTGTGATATGTATGTGCCTGGGATGGACTGTGACTAAGAAAGTTAGGATGGTGTAGATCCTGGTATAGTAACACAAAAAAATTGTTGCCACTGATAGCAGCTCGGACACTGTTGTGATGCTATGATGCTGGTGTGCCTAGGCTATCGCCAGAACAATCAGATTATCAGAGAGGCTGTTGTGTGTGTTCATGTGGAAAGGAGGGCTGTAACTGAAATGCTGTAAGCCTTGAAGCTGAAGATGTGCAGCTGGCGTACCTGAGACTGGCTATAGCTGAGAATCTGTTCTCTGTTCATATGACGTAGGTAGAACTGTAGCTGGATCCATTGCTTAGGTCCTAGGAGATGAGAGGCTGTTGCTAGGAGCCTGTACCTGAGAGGAAGGTTGTTACCTGGGATAAGAGCAGAGCTACTGTTGTGTATAGGACTGTAGCTGGGATGCTATTGGTCCTGAAACTATAGCTGTGATGACAGCATACTGGGGATTGGCTATAGCTAAGATGCTGTTGCCCAGGCTTGTGGCTGGTCTATTACTGTGTGCAGGACTCTAGCTGGGATGCTGTTATGCCTGCAGCCATAGCTCTGAAGCTCAAATGTAGCTGGGAGGCCATTTCCTGGTAATATAGCTGGACCACTCTTGTGTGGGGGATGGAGCCCAGACTCCGTTGCCTAGGAGATGAGAAGCTGTTCCCTGGGAAGCTGTTCTGGAAGGCAGGATGCTACCTGAGATGGGAGCTGATCTTCTGTTGGAGCTGATCTACTGTTGTACTTGGGACGGCTCCCGAGTGGCTGTTGCGTCTGTGGCTGGCTGGGTGGGGGAAGGCAAGTGAGTTCTGCCTTGAGGTCTGGGAGATGCCAGGAGCCCAAAGCTAGGCGGGGGCTGCTGCTCTGGGAGGCTTCAGCAGCTGCTTTGCTGTGAAGCTGGGAAGCCTGTTTTCATTACTGTTTTAACTCTTTTTTTAACCTTGTTTTTCTCTCGGCTGCACTTTTGCTCACTCATTAATTTTGGTATTTTTCTCACGGTGCCTCAGCCCCTGTCACGGCTGCCATGGCAACAGGAGGCAGTTTGCACAGCGCCAAAATATCTGATCAAAAAATAACCAAAATAAGCAAACACCAAAACGACTGTTCTGGGGGCTCCGGCCGAGGGAGAGCCAATGGCTCAAGTCCAGGAAACTCTAGGCTCCCAAGGGACCCTTTTTCTTCCCCAGGGAAGCTTTGCCAAACCTTCTGATAACCTCGGAGGCCCCTTCCCAAGGGAATCTCCCCCAACAAATTCTCTCAGGACTCTGAGATTTCCAATGGTCCCTGCCCAAGAGGTATTGAGAAGATGTGAGGACTGGGGTTCACTTCCCAGGAGCTAAGTCAAACCTCTAAGAAGCTCCTTCCCTGCCCTCACGTCTGCACTACTCCACCCAGCCCTCTTCTGGCCCTCCCTCCTTCCTCAGGCTTCTTTTACTTTCTCTCCTCCCAACCCCTGCTTGCCCACCTCCACTCTCTTCTTTTCATGCCCCAGCATCCGGACAGGTTGGATAGAGGGGAGAAAGCTGCAGCCTCCAGACCACCCCCAACTCTTCAACGGAGATACGAGGAGAGATGCCACAAAAGCAGCTGACACTCCTAGGCTCTGGCCACCTCCAGCTCCAGCTGCCTACGGGAAATTCCTGAACAGCCCCGAAAACCCACACTCACTCTGATTTCCCCCCAAGAGCATTCTAGTTTCCTGGGGACTTCCTTCTCTCAAGTGGGCATGTCCCCAGGAGGGGTAGAACAGTAGAGCCTCAGGTGGAAAAGGCGGGGCAAAACTCTTGCTACTACCTGTTTCACTTCTTCACCCACTAATTTCACCTCTGACGAGGCTTGTCTAGATTTCTAGAGCACTAAGAGCTGGAGCAACAAGAAGGTGCTCTTCAACTCTGCCTGAGTCACATCACAAAATTATATTTCTGGCTTCTCTTCTTCGTGCCCCTCCAGAAGTGAAAATCTCACTCCCAACAGGTCTTTGTCCCCCTCTGAGAGCTAGAACTCACCTTCTGCTCCTTATGTTCAATTCCTATAGCCCTCTCCCCACCAAGAGCAGTAGTGGCCTTGGCCTCCTGGCAGAGCCTTCCTGGGCCTGTTTCCATAGAAACCAGATAGTCTGTGCAGTGTGAGATGGGGAGGGGAGACAGGAGCAGGGAGGAGGGACCAGACCTCAGGGACCGCCCTAGAAGAAGGGACCGGGGCACTGAGAGGAGGAGGCTGCCCCATCCAAAGGGAGGGGGGACCTTGATTTGGAGAGGGGAGAGAGAATCTTTGTAGGTTCTGTCCCTACACAGCTTTCTCTGTTGCCTCCCAAGGAGGCATACAACTGTCTCCTCACCTGGCACAGAAAAGGGGAGTTCCTCTTTCCCCACACCCCTAAGACCCTTCTTTACCAAGAGCTTTCTGATCTGGGATGATTCTCTTTCCCAGGAGGCACCAGTCTTAGTCTAAGACCAGGATCATAGGATACCTTCCCTCCCCCAAGAGCTACGCAATCGCTCCAGACCAGTGACTCTGTGCTCTGAAGGCTGGGCAGCCCTGGGACCCGGTGGCCGCTGCTGACCCCGTGGCGTGCGGCTCTGAAAGGCCCCATTCATCTCTGGGGGCTGAAGGCACCATTGTCCCTGGCGGGGGGTGGTGGAGGCAGTGGGGGGTCTCGACTCAGAAGGAAGGAATGTGTCTGGAGAAGTTGCCCCCAGGGCTCCAGTCTCCAGGTCCCCACCACATCTCCATAGGGACCCCTTCACGACCCCAAGCCCTCTCCCCCACTGCTCCCGGCAGCCTTCACGCTTCTCCTAAGGGTGGGAATTGCCGCGATTTGGGGTAGAAGCCTCGCCCCAACCCTCTGGCTCTCTCTGGAGAAATATTTCTGGGGCTGGGAGCTGTCCAGCACCTCGGGTCCTGACGGACCAACGATTCGCCTAGGTGCCATCACACCAGAAGGGGCTCAGAGCCAGACTGAGCTGGCTGGGAGCTTGGGAGTTCTCCTCCACCTAGGCTAACACTGCAAACCACACCTAGCCTGGGTGAGCATGGGTGCAGCTCTGGACATGGGCATGCGTGGATGCTGAGAACTGACCCAAGGAGCAACTTGACTCCTGCCCTATCTGAGGAGAATTGAAGGGTCAAGTGCCACCAGGCCACTCCCCTGGAATGCTGTCTCTGATAGAGTTAAAGAAAAAACTGGGAGAGGTCAGGCCCTGCCTCCCTTCCCCCCATCTCTGCCTTGCCTCTGTTTCTGTTTTCCTAACTCTCTCCACCCTCCTCCTCTCTTTCCCTCCCTGCTGGGTTGGGGGCTGCTGAATTATCATTTCCCAGCTCTGCTAATGTGCTCCCTGCTGCGGGGAGGGATCATAATTCTGGGAGATGATTAAGTTTCAAATTGTTTTTCTGTGTGTTGTTGAAGATGAGGCTTTAATATGGTCCCTCCCCAGATAGGGAACCTGGCCTGGCCCCAGCTGCTTTCCCTATCCTCCTTTGCCAGCCCTCTCCTCTCTGATAGACCAGGTCTGGGAACATGTCCCTTTGTGTGCTCTCTGAACTTATACAATGGGGTGGGGCGTGGTGGACCTACCTTTGACTCAAACAGGAATACATATAATGTGGTGGTGAGAAATACTGGTTTTGAAGTCAGACAAGTCAGGATTCAAGTCCTAACTCTGCCACTTACTATCTGTGTGATCTTGGATGAGTTAAACTGTCTGAGCCTCAGTTTCTTCATCTATAAAATGGAGATACTTTAACAGTTGCCTCATAGAAAGCTTTGTGTATTTAAATCCATAATGCATGTCAAATGCTTAGCAGAGTGCCTGGCTCATGGTAAAACTTGATAAATATTAGTGGTTATAAGTATGCACATACCCCATCCTCTGTGATCCTGCCTCCCCCATCCTTCCTAACTTTGTTCTTCAGTTTAGTAAATGTATATCTAATGCCTGATATTTTCCAGGCACTGTGCAAACGAAATCAAGTTATTCAGGAGTGAGGAGGTTGGTTTTCTTGCTTATCTCCCCTTAAGTACCCCTTCATTCGCCTTCTTTCCTCTTTTCAATTTAAGTTCACTCCCAGTTTACTCTCCCACATACTTCCAGCTCTTCCTTCATTATTCCTACTTCATTCTTTCTCTGCAGTCTTATCACTTCACCTTGATTCTTATCCTCCTAACACACACACACACACACACACACACACACACACACATCTTTTATCTTCTACATGATTCTCCATCTCATTTGGGGCCATCATACTAAATAAAAGGGGCTGAATTTTCAGGCTAGGAGAGAGAATCCCAAGTCACGCTCTGTGTGTGTGTGTGTGTGTGTGTGTGCGCGCGCGCGCATGCGCGCGCACGCGCATGTGTTTGTATCTAAGGACCACACGCATTCAGTGTGCATTCAATGGTGGATCTGTAACAGACTTCTGAACTCACACATTTGAACTGTGTACTTATTTGCCTTCTATCCCCTTTGTATAAGCCTTACAGCCCTTGAAATATGTCTATTTCTTTTCCTACTATCTACCTAATCTGCCTCGCCTCTATCTTTGTTATAATCTAATTGGGAAAGCCTACTGGTTGTCAGTAACAGAAGCTGATTTATGATAGTGTATTTTTGTTTTTGCTTGACTGGTTTCCTACTTACCCTTCATTATACTGACCAGTTTGTCCAAGAAGTCATTCCACAACTCTTTGAGAGCTTGATTCAATGCAGGAAACAGAAACTACTCTAGGTGTTTTAAACTGAATGGAATTTAATATAGGGAATTGAGTCCTTACAAAAATATTTTAAAAGACTTGTTGAGTGGACTCCTAGAAGCTGTACCAAGAGGGCTAGGACATATTCCATAATCAGAAATGGGGACTCAAAAAGCCACCATTGGAACTATTGAATTAAAGAACACACTGCCAAAGTTTGCTGTCTAGGAATTAGGAAGAAGAGACCAGCAAGCTGGAATAACTATTGCAGGAGAACTGCACCTCTCCAGAATCCTGCTTACCAGCAGAAAGCCCAAAATAGTAGAAAGAAGGTCTTTTCTACTTTTCTGCCTTCCAGTCACACAAGTGCACTTAACTGTAAGGGAGTCAGGGAAATGTAGTCTAGCTTTCTAGTCTCTAGAACACAGTAGAAGAAAGTAATAGGAGAGGATGCATGCCCACTGACCCTATTCAGCACTAATTTGGACCTTGCCCTTTAGCAGTTCACAGACTAGAGGAGAAAACACCAGGATCAATGCAGGCTAAAAAGATGAGCCAGAAAGTATCTGTGACAGACCAAATTTCAGCCACATGGGGTCTGGGACCTTAATGGTCTTAAACTGAGTCCAGACCTAATTTGGAGCTCAGGCTCTGCTAATCATTGGAGGAATAAAACTGAGGTGAATGCATGAGGGAGAGGTGGGGAAAAAAGAGACCATGACCCAGTGTCCACAATAGTTCTCATTTTCTAGACAGGTCTCTACACAGTAATCCAGGACCCTAAGTGAGATTCCAAGAAAACAGAGCCCATGCTCCATAGTAGATCCTCCCTCATACTGGCTGGTTTGGGTTTATGTGACCCTGTCTGGCTCATCTGTCACTTACCTCAAACCATCAGTCTAAAATAAGCCCTCAGGATCACCACTGGGAGAAGAGAAGTCCAGAGGGGAGGCTAAAATGGGCCTGACTTTCAAGCAGGAGGCCCTGAACCCGGGCATGTTTTCCTGGGGAATATCCAGGAACTGGCACCTTCCAGCAGTATGTATCTGCTTCCTCCTACAATTCCAGATGTTTTGGCATCTTTCCTCTTCTTTGACTCTAGGAACCAGGAGCTGAGTCTAGGTGCTTCTAGGACAAGATCCCAAATAAATCCCAAGTTTATAAATAGTGTCAGTTTCTATCTTCTGAGTAAGTATGAAAGTCTAAGGATAAGGGGTAGGCTGGCATTTCCTCATGGGCTTAAAATTGTTGTTCAGTTACTAAGTCGTATCTGACTCTTTGTGACCCCATGAACTGCAGCACACCAGGCTTCCCTGTCCTTCACTATCTCCCTGAGTTTGCTCAAACTTATGTCCATTGAGTTAGTGATGCTATCTAACCATCTCATCCTCTGCTGCCCCCTTCTCCTCTTGCCCTCAATATTTCCCAACATCAGAGTCTTTTCCAGTGAGTCGGCTCTTCACATCAGGTGGCTAAAATATTGGCGCTTTGACATCAGTCCTTCCAATGAATATTTAGGGTTGATTTTCTTTAGGATTGACTGGTTTGATCTCCTTGGAGTCCATGGTCCACTGAAGAAGGAAATGGCAAACCACTTCAGTATTCTTGCCTCGAGAACCCCATGAACAGTATGAAAAGGGCTTAAGATGGAAGGTAGTATATCCCAATGGGTAACAAATTGGCCTCTAGAGTCCTGTCCTGACTCAACTGCTTCCTAGTTTGGCCCTAGGTGACCTTGGGCCAATGACATAATCTCTCTGAGCTTGTTCCCCATCTGTAGAAGGGAATAATACATACTTGCCTCTCAAGATGGTTGGAGAACTAATTGAAATAATTATATATGTAACTATTATTAAGTGCTTGATTCAGTTCTTGGCACATAGTAAGCTTTCAGTAAATGCCAGCTGTTAGTATTTTGCTATTATTATCGATGTCGTACATTCTCAGCAACAAACATCTTCCATTTTATTTACCAGGAGACATCTAGAAGAGGGCTTCCTCATACAAGGCTTGCTCTAGAATTATGAGTTCTTAGTCACGATTGGGAAAAGTGGGGAGCCAGACCAGGCAGGATGCCCCTCACGCCTGTTCTTCCAGCTGAGAAGCCTCTGTCACCTTAAATCCTAGTGCTGTCCCTGTGTGGACCCATTCAGACATCTTAACATCACCCAGGGAAGTGGACCTGATGTCACTCTGGCAGGTTAGGAAAGGCAAGACTCATGATATTCACAGGCCCAGGATTTTAAAAGTTTGGAATTATCTGCTGTGACCTTTTGTGCCCCCTTTTCTCCTTTCCTTTCCTCAAACCCTCCAACTTCATTTAAATTTTATTGAACATCTACTATGTACCAGGCAACATGTTAGGCACTGGGGGTACAGTGAAGATCAGAGAGAAAGACAGCCCCTGACCTACTGGAGCTCTCAGTTTTATTGCAGCCACAAACTATGCAACTATAATGACACAAATAATCATTTAATTACAGTTACAGTGATGCATCTAAGGAAAATGACAGAGAGTAATGAGAGTGGATGATGGAGGAACTTAACCTCCCTTGTTAGTCTAGAGGAAGAGGGAGCGGGCAGGAAAGGCCAGATCAGACCTGAAGAGTGAGTAAGAGTCAGCCAGCCACGCAGGGGGAGGTGCCCTGGGCAAAGGGAGTTCCTGCCAAAATGTTAGATGATAACTTTATGGTGTGTTGCCTTGACCAGAGGTATTTGATTCTTGACTGGGGACTCCCAAAGGGATAAATATTTAATGGTGGGAATTTTGAGAGACATGTGACCAGCTGATAGGGTCAGGAGGCCTCCTCAGCAGCCTTCGAACCACACCATGTGGCCAGGAAGCCTATCTCTGGGTATGCGTTCTGTGTTGGAATGTAAATGCATGTTTGAGACTGTGAATGTAGGTGCAGGTGTGTATGAATAAATGCAGAGCTATAACTAATAATTTTGACATCTGGGCCACGCAGCAGAAACATATCCTTAAATCCAGGGATACGCCAACTCATGGGGGAGTTGCAGGAGAACCAAGAAGGAAAACTTACCCTGCATGCATATAGGAGCCCCCATCAGTTAAACCCCGCACCCTTGACCTTGGATATCCCAGATCATCCATCTCTGCCAAGTGTCAGGGGCAGACTAAGCAGCCCTGCTAGCGAAGCATTGGTATTGAAGGTGTGGGGGGAGGAGAGGCTTTAAAATTTGCACAGTCTTTTAGAAAATTGATATTTAGAACATTGGCATCCTCCTTATTTTTGTTCTTGGGCCCTTGGTGAGTGCCATGTGCTCAGTTGTGTCCAACTCTTTGCAACCCCATGGACTGTAGCCTGCCAGGCTCTTTAGTCCATGGAATTTTCCATGCAAGAATATTGGAGTGAGTTGCCATTTCCTCCTCCAGGGGATCTTCCAGACCCAGGGATAGAACTGGCATCTCCTGTGTTTCGTGCATTGCAGGAAGATTCTTCACCTGCTGAGCCATTGGGGAAGCCCCTGGTGAGTGAGCATACCTTTATTGAGACTTTGAATGTATGCATACATCTATATGTGTGTGAATGCTGACTGTACATGCTGATGTGGATATGAATAGGTGTTTGGGACCAGTTTCAATTGTGATAACTAAGAGTCTGGGGCCGGCAGGCATGTTCCTGTGTTCTTCCTCTCCCATTATGCCTGTCTCCACTGATCTCATGAGATGCAGAGGCTAGGATTATCTGCTGGTCAGGGCCGAGTCCTTTCATATTCACGGACCGAAAATGTACTGACCACAAGGCAAGCAGAAATAATACGCTCACCTTCACCTCCATCCCATAAAGCAAGTGGAACCTAGGCCCTTTGCAGTGAATGAGCTTCAATAATTCATCCCAGCTGCGGGTGTGGTATTGACATAAAGCTAATTTAACACTGGGGAAGCCAAGGGAGGTGAAGAGCAATTATGCCTTCACCTGCAGCCTGGTCACTCTGCTAGCTCTCTGATGCTATGTTGGAAAGCAGAATCCTAGAGTCGGAAAAGGTGGGGGAGGTCACTTATCCCTTTCCCTCCTTGTAGGCAGTTGACTTTCTGAGGCTGTTAAGATGATGTTCTGTTTTCTTCTTGAGAATATTCTTGAATAGAGATTTCCCATCCCCATTTCAGGACTTGAACTTCCCAAAAGTAACAGAGATGTTTCTTAGGTCAGACCAAGTTCTCCTGTATCTCTTTCTGATGAATCAAAACCATTGGCACTTTCTATAGGGTGTAGTAGGTTTTGGAGAAGTGAGGTTGAGGGTTTTGCTGGACAGAGAGGGAATCTATGGTTAATGTTTTAAATGACATCCGACAACTCCATTTGATTTTCTTTCTCAAAAATAAAAATCACTCATTCAACATCCAAAAAATGCTCATTGAGTTCCTTTCTGCCTTTATTCAATAAATGCTTAGTAAGCACCTACAGGTACTAGAAGAACCAAACAGTCTGAATCTTTGCCTTCATGTGGTTTTATATGATAACAGGAGAGAGAAACATTAAACAGATACACACATGAATAAGTGCAAACTGTTGCTAATGCTACTTATTTGTATTCATTCACTTATTCAAATACCAATACAATGAGGGAGAGTAGTAGGGAACAGTTTTGGAAGAAAAGGCCTCTCTGGAGCCCTGAAGGTTGAGTAGCCTGGGAAAGAAGGTGGGAAGAGTAAAGCAGGGGGGGAAAGGCACGTGTTCAGTGCTTTGCTTCTTGCTGCAAGTAGATGGTGAAGCTTTCCTGGGGCCTGATGGGAGAAAAGGAATTGGAAAAGAGAGCTGAGTTCAGACTTTGCCTTTGCCACTTTATAGTTAGGTGGCCTTGGGCAAGCTACTTCTCTCTTTCAAGTCTCAGTCACCTCTTCTATAAAATGGAGATGGTAACATTTCCCACTTTATAGGACTGTTGTGAAAAATTAAGTAAAATAATGTTCGAAAGTGCTTACCAGTGCTTGGCATATGGTAAGTGTCAATAAATTACTATTATTGCTATTATGATTATCCTCAAACGCTGCAAGTTCTTTATTACCCCCAGGCTTTGGCACAGTTTGTTCCCTCTGCCTGGATCACACCCCATCCCCTTCACTCTCTTATATGCATCTGTCAACTAACAGCTGAGATGTATTTCCCTGGAAGGACTTTCCTGACCCTAGATCAATGGCTCTCAAACTTTAGTGCATGTAAGAATCAGTGTGTGTGTGTGTGTGTGTGTGTGTGTGTGTGTGTGTGTGAGTACGGCTTATTACAAAGCAGATTCTCAGTCTGACAAAGCCATGGTAACGTAAGATGAAGCATCATGGGAAACTGAAACTGAATGAGAGACACACAGGAACTCTCTACTATCTTTGCAACTTTTCTGTAAATCTAAGATTATTCTAAAATATTAATTAAAAAGTTTATTAAAAAGAAGATTTCGATGCAAGTCACAGAATAATGAGATAACACCACATACTATTAAAAAGAGAGAGAGAGAGTAATAAGCGCTGGCTAGGATGTGGAGAAACTGAAACTCTTGTGCACTGTTGGTAGGAATGTAAAATGGTACATCCACTTTGGAAAATAGTATGACAGTATGACAGTTCCTCAAAAACTTAAATAGAATTACCATGTTCCACCAATTCCAATTCTGAGTATAACCCTGAAAGAATTCAAAACAGGGTCTCAAAGAGATATTTATACATCCATGTTCACAGCAGCACTATTCACAATGGAAGCAGTCCAAATGTTCCTTGATGGATGAATCACTAAACAAAATGTGGTATATACATGCAATGGAATATTACTCAGCCCTAAAAAAGAAGGAAATTTTGACATATACTACAATATAGATGAAACTCGAGGACCTAAATGCTAAGTGAAATAAATCAGTGACAAAACAATGAATACTGTATGATTCCATGTATGCGAGGTATTTAGAGTAGTCAAATTTGTACAGATGGAAAATATAATAGGGTTTCTAGGAGCTTGAAAAAGAGGAAACTGGAGTATTTTTTTCATGTGTATAGAGTTTGTTTTGCAAGATGAAAAAATTTTGAAGAGAGGTTGCACAGCAATGTGAATATGCTTAACACTATTGAACTATACACTTTAAAAAGTTAATGGTAAATTTTTTTTTTTGGTAAATTTTATGTTATGTATATTTTACCACAATTTAAAAAATTCAGATAGCAGATCCATGGGCCCCATCTTCAGAGCTTTTGACTCAGTGAAGAAATGGAAAAGCTGACCCTAAAATTCATATGGAATTGCAAGGGACCCTGATTAGCCAAAATAATCTTGAAAAAGAACAAAGTTGGGGAATTCACATTTCCTGATTTCAAAACTTACCATAAAGCTACAATAATTAAAATAGTGTGGTACTGACATAAAGATAGACATATAGATCAATGGAATAGAATTGGGAGTTCAGAAATAGACTCATATATCTACAGTTAATTGAGTTTTGGCAAGAATGCCAAGAATATTTTATGGAGAAAGAATAGTTTCTTCAACACTTGGTGCAGAAAAGACCAGAGATCCTTATGCAAAAAGAAAGAGGAGAAGAGGGAAGAGAAGAAGAGAAGCTGGACCCCTACTTTACACTATATATAAAGATTAACTCAGTGTGGATCAAAGGCCTGAATATAAGAGCTAAAACTATTACACTGTGAGAAGAATGCATAACAGCAAATCTTCATGACCTGGGTTTGGCAATGGTCTTAAATGTGACACCAAAAACACAAGTAACAAAAGAAAAAATGGACATATTGGACATCATTGAATTTAAAGCTTTTGTGCATCTAAAGACACCATTAAGAAAGTGGAAAGACATTTTGCAAGTTATATATCCAATAAGGTTCTACATGGAACTCTTACAACTCAGCGACAAAAAGACAAATAACCCAATTTAAAAATGAGCAAAGGGCTTGAATAGACATTTTTCCAAAGAAGATTGTTCAAGTAGCCAATAAGTACATGAAAAGATGCTCAACATCATTAGTCAGGGAAATGGAAATCAAAACCACAATGAGATACCACTTTACATCCCCTAGGATGGCTGTAGTAAAACAAAACAGAGCAAACAAACAAACGAACTCACCAAAACCAAAAACAACTGTTGGCAAGGATGTGATGACCTTGGAGCCCCTGTACATTTCTGGTGAGCATGTGAAATTGTGCAGCCACTGTGGAAAACAGTTTCGTGGTTCCCTAAAAAGCTAAACATAGAATTAGCATGTGACCCAACAATTCCACTTCTAGGTATATACCCAAGAAAACTGAAAACAGATACTCAAATACTTGTGCATGTATGTTCACAGCGACAATATTCACAATAGCCAGAAGGTGGAAACAATCTAAATGCCCATCGATGGATGAATGGACAAACAAAATATAGTATATTCGTATAATGGAACATTATTTGTCAATAAGAGGAAATGAGGTGCCGGCATATGCCACAACATGGATGAACCTCAGGAATATTACAAGTTGAAGAAAACAGGCACAAAGTGTTATATGTCATTCATATGTGTATAATTTCATTCACATAAAATATCCAAGATAGGTAAATCCATGCAAAGCAGGTTAGTGGTTGCCAAGAGATGCGGGGAGGGGAACATGAGGAATGACTGCTTGATGGGTGATGAAAATGTTTTGGAACTAAATAGAAGTTATGATTGCATCACGTTGTGAACATGCTAAATGCCACTGAAATGTATACTTTTAAAGCTATTGTTTGTTATGTAAATTTTGCTCCGATGAAGAAAAAAGCAGATTCCTGGCCCCACCTTCAGAGTCATTGACTCAGTAGATCTGGTATGAGGCCCAGGAATCTGAATTTTCTGCAAAGACGTTAGATGCCTGATGCACGTACAGGTACATATTTTGAGAAACAGCACTAAACCGTCTTAAGTCTCCTGTTGATACTTTCCCACAGGACCTAAGCTTCTGCTTTTGTTCATTGCTTCATTGTTCAGTGGCTAAGTCATGTCAGACTCTTCTGACCCTACAAACTGTGGCATGCCAGGCTTCCTTGTCCTTCACTATCTCCCAGAGTTTGCGCAAACTCCTGTCCATTGAGCCAGTGATGCTATCTAACCATCTGATTCTCTGCCGCCCCCTTCTCCCCTTGCCCTTGATCTTTCCCAGCATCAAGGTCTTTTCCAATGAGTCAGCTCTTCACATCAGGTGGCCAAAGAATTGGAGCTTCAGCTTCAGCATCAGTCCTTCCAATAAATATTCAGGGTTGATTTTCTTTAGGATTGACTGGTTTGATCTCCTTGCCATGAAATGATGAAAGTAAAAGAGGAAAGTGAAAAAGTTGACTTAAACTTAACATTCAGAAAACTAAGATCATGGCATCCGGTCCCATCACTTCATGGCAAATAGATGGGGAAACAGTGGAAACAGTGGAAGACATTATTTTGGGGGGCTCCAAAATCACTGCAGATGGTGACTGCAGCCATGAAATTAAAAGACGCTTACTCCTTGGAAGAAAAGTTATGACCAACCTAGACAGCATATTAAAAAGCAGAGACATTACTTTGCCAACAAAGGTCTGTCTAGTCAAGGCTATAGTTTTCCAGTAGTCATGCATGGATGTGCGAGTTGGACTATAAAGAAAGCTGAGCACCGAAGAATTGATGCTTTTGAACTGTGGTGTTGGAGAAGACTCTTGAGAGTCCCTTGGACTGCAAGGAGATGCAACCAGTCCATCCTAAAGAAAATCAGTCCTGAATATTCATTGGAAGGACTGATGTTGAAGCTGAAACTCCAATACTTTGGCCACTGATGCAAAGAGCTGACTCATTTGAAAAGACCTTGATGCTGGGAAAGATTGAAGGCGGGAGGAGAAGGGGACGGCAGAGGATGAGGTGGTTGGGTGGCATCACTGACTCGATGGACATGAGTTTGAGTAAACTCCAGGAGGTGGTGATGGATAGGGAGGCCTGGCGTGCTGCAGTCCATGGGGTCGCAAAGAGTCAGACACGACTGAGTGACTGAACTGAACTGATGGGACCGGATGCCATAATCTTAGTAACATACTTCATAACTGAAATTATTTTTCCTCAGCTGTTTCCCCCAGCCTGCAAATTCCTGAGGGCAGAACCCCTGTCTTCCTTATATACCGTAATATTCCCAGCATTTAGTAAAATTGCCTGGATGTTACATGCACTTGATCAATATCAGGTGAATGGAGTTACTGAATTGGATTAACTAGAAAGGGTCAGAATAAAAGAGGGAAATCCTAAAGAGTCTCTGGCTCAAGAACCCACAGTCTATGCAGTGCATCCAAGGTTTCAACTCCCTTCTCTCCATGAGTTTCACTGCGTGATGAAGTGTATCCTCCCTGGTGTGGAAACCAGCAGACTCTGGTTGGGTAAGGCCTTCCCCAGGACCCAGATTGGGGTCCCCATGGGAAGGCACACAGCTAGGGAGCTCCTGGCCAAGCCTGGGGACAGCAGTTTCGGTTCCAGGACCCTTAGACGTGGCATCTAGAGGCACACACCTCTGTTGGCATCTCTTGGCTGGAAGACTCGGCCAGGTTTTCCCAGCCTCCTGGCTGATCCCAGTGCCTTTTGGCTGGGTGACTGCTCTTGTTCTTGGCTGCCTCCACGGTGTCTTGGAGCACACCGTCAGCAGAATGGCTTCCCTCGCTGTCACTCAGCTGGGCCTGAGCCATCCTCCTGTCACCTGTGCAGACTTCTGACGCCTCACCACACTGCAGGAAGCATGATGCAGCCCAGAAGGTGTAGGTGAGATACCCCAGGAACTAGCCAGAGCCTCACGCCTAGACCTCTCAGATCAGGCCTGCAAAATGCAGTTTTCTCCTCACTGCTGTTACCCCTCCCATCCAGGCTTCCTAGGGTTTCCCTCCCCTCTGTGTCTTCTCTGAGGGGGCGAGTGAAGTTTCCCAGCTCTGCACTAAGCTTATGACTGTCAATTAACCCTAAATCACCAACCACCACCCCCCACAGACTTATATTTACATACCAGATATCACAAAAATAGGAAGACAGTGTGTCTCAAAGGAAAAACCAGAGCGTTTAAAATTTTTATTACTGGCTAATTACATATGTGGCATTTCTCCAAGGCCCCCAATATTTCCCTCAACATGAAAAAAGTTACTTCCTTTGAGCACATACTGTACACTAGGAAACAGAGCTTAATACTTCTGTGCATTACCCCATTCAGTTCTCACAGCACCCTACCAGGTATGTGATACTTTAGAAGCTTAATTGTAAAATGTAACAGATACACAATGTCTAAGATGTCTAAAACATGTATATGAACTGCTTGACACATACTTGTCCCCTATAACATATTAATATAACAATATTATAACATCAGTATACCATGTATTATTATCACCTATATCTGGGGTAAACATTCCCTTGTTTTTCTTCATAGTTTTATTACCCATGTATGTATTCCTAGGGCTTCCCAGGTGGCACTAGTAGTAAAGAACCTGCCTGCCAATGCAGGAGACATAAGAGACGTGGGTTGGGAAGATCCCCTGGAGAAGGGCATGGCAATCCACTCCAGTATTCTTGCTTAGAGAATCCCATGGGCAGAGGAGCATGGCAGGCTGTATATATAGTCCATTGGGTTGCAAAGAGTTGAACATGTCTGAAGCAACTTAGCATATGCATTACTAAATCGTATAATTTTCTTTTGTTTCTTTTAAAACTATACATGAATGGAATAATACAATATATATCCTCAAAAGGTTTTTTCTTATCATGAATCTATGTGGAATTCATTTATGTTGTTTTATATATCTGAAGTTAACTGGTATTCATTGGTATATATTCCACTATATGAAATACCACAGTTTATATTTCCATTCATTATAGATGGACATTGGGGTGGTTTCTCCTTTTCGGACCACACAAGCACTCTTGTACATGAGTTCAGGTGTACGTGGGTCCATAATTCTCTAGCACACATATATAATTAGTAATAGAATTGCTGCATCATAGAATATGAGTATCTTTAGCTGTAATGAACAAGCCCAAAGATTGTTTTTCAAAGTGGTTGTGTTTAGTGTTGTGTTTATCCCTCTCATTTTACTGATGAGGACATGGATACTCATCAGTAGCTCAGGATCACTGGTTCCAAGTGGAGGGGAGCTAGGATTTATACCACATCAATCTGACTTTGAAGATCAGGCTCTTTACCAGCTCACTACCTACCCTCTGCTCTAATTAAGGTATACTCAACTGCTGTAACTAGAAAGCCAGTAATAACTCAGTAGTTTAAAATGTAAATCTCAAAAAATAAATAAATAAATAAAATGTAAATCTCTCAAATAATGGTCTGAAGGGAATGTTTCAGATCAGTAGGCAGTTCTGTTCCACAAGCCATTAAGAAATCAAGGTTACTCTAGGACTTTGTCATGAAATACATGGTTGAGGCCAGATTGCTGCCATGTTCAAGATCCAGCTGATGAGAGAGTGGAATCATGTGTAAACCCTACTGGTCCAGTGGCTAAGACTCCACACTCACAGTGCAGGGGGCCCAGGTTCAATCCCTTATCAGGCAGCTAGATTCCCTATGCCACAGCTAAGAGTTTGCATGCTGCAGCTACAGATCCCATATGCAACAACAAAGATCAAAGATTCCGTGTGCTGCAACTAAGACCCAGCACAGCCAAATGAATAAATATATAAAGATTTTATGTACATGTAAGGTTTTATGAATTTGGCTTGAAAGTGCTCTATATCACTTCTTAGTCACCTGGCTATACCTAGCTGTGATGGATGGTGGAAAATATAGACTGACTAGACAGACATATCCCAGCTCAAATCTATTACCATGGAAGAAGGGGAAGATGGATTTTGGTGGATAATTAGCCTCCTCACCAGTGTATTGCCTCCCCTCCCCCCATTATTTCTAGAGTTGTTTCTTCCTTGCTTACCTTGCTTATAATGTTCCTCTTCTTTTCTATCTCATGGCAATCTCAAGGATAAATTATGTAACCAAGTAGTAGGTTTCAGTTCAAGAAGAAGGTAATGGGGGCTGTGGGGGGTGGAAGGAGGGCTTGCCTGATAGCTCATTTGCTAAAGAGTCCTCTTGCAATGCAGGAGACCCCGGTTAGATTCCTGGATCGGGATGATCCACTGGAGAAGGAATAGGCTACCCATTCCAGTATTCTTGGGCTTCCCTGGTGGCTCAGCTGGTAAAGAATCCACCTGCAATGCAGGAGACCTGGGTTTGATCCCTGGGTTGGGAAGATACCCTGGAGAAGGAAACGGCTACCCACTTCAGTATTCTGGCCTGGAGAATTCCATGAACTATACAGTCCATGGAGTTGCGAAGAGTCAGACTCGTCTGAGTGACTTTCACTTTCAGGTAGTTGCTGAGCAAAGTGAACAGAAGTGCCCTCCTATACCATCTCATTCTCTTTAATAATATTTTGAGGACTTACTTCCTGTAAGGCACTGAGCACATACAGAGACATCAAACATTTCTATTTATCATATAAGGGAGTTCCAAAAAACAGCTTGTGTGGATGAAGAGTCAAGGACATGTGCACCTACAGAGTGAGCTTAGAACCAATCAATCACAGAGTCCCAGATATGTAGCCATGTCCTGCCCTGAGGGAGAGCCCCACAGAGCACATGCAGAGAAACTTGGACTGGATGGAATATACATAGGGAAGGAATGTGCTTCACAAAGGACGTGCTACAGAAAAATCTCACACTGAGTAATCCCTCCCTTCTACTCAGGACAGAGATACAGCCTTGGGTCTTAGCAACAAGGGCTCTTAAGGCGCTTGGTCTGTGGAAATCATGATTTGTTACATTCAAATAGTACCATTCAAGGGTCTGTGGGTTTCCTGATACCTAGAGGCACCCTCAAATAGAAGGGGCTATAAGGAAGTGAGTTTTCTCTATCTGTGGGGAAAGTCTGTATGGATTAGGTGGAAGACAGGATGAGATGCCCTGTAGGTGCTGCCCAAATTTGGGCCTGTGTTCTAAGATTAGAGGGATATTGTTCTAAGATGTCAGACATCCTGAACCATAACTACTAATCTTTTCTTCTGCCTCATGGAAAAGAGGGTGTCCCCTTTCTGCTGCAAATGGCCTATCCTGAGAAACCTGGAGGAACAGTGGGGCAAGAGTTGGGAGTGAATAGGGTGAGGATCAGAAGGACATAGGAATGTGTCCTGGCTCCAAGATAGTCAGGCAAATCTCTTAACTACCCTCAGCATCAGTGTCTCATCTGTAAAGTGTTACTGTATCTGAGGAAGAAACAATAATCATCCCCATTTTACAGGCTCAGAGTAGTTTTACAGGTTCATTTTAGAGGCTTAGAGTAGTTAAGGTGCTCAAGAATCCACCTTACAAAGTGAAGTCAGGATTCAGACTCAGGCAGTCTGACTCTAGAAGTGAAGCTCTAAGAATCACTACTGGTGTGGGGTGTGCAGGGGCGGAGGTGGGGGGGAGGAAGAGATACTCTTTATTATGTTTAATGCAGACATCTACTGTTATATGGAGAATACGTGTCTTGGCGTGAAGGGAGGGCAGTACTGTGGGTTGGCAGGAGGGAGAAGGAACAGGAGTCTCTCCTGCCGTTTCTTTGTCGGGTTTGCAGGCACCAAGCAGGGCAACAGCCATGTTAATGGGGCCTAGGTCTCCTGCCCCGCCCCAATCCCCCCAGAAGAGGACCTGCCGCTGCCTTCTCCACGGGGTGCCACTCACTCCCTTCCTTCTGGCAGCCAAGGTTTGGAGGAGGGGGGGAGGGGTACAGCGGTGGGCACAGTTTATGCTCCTCCAGAGCTTCGGAGCAAGATTTCCCCAAAAAGCCGTATTAAATAAATAAAAGGAAATTCAGCAGATGGAAACATGAATCAATGAAAACTCCCATATGAGTGCAAAGATTTATGTCAAAAAACGAAACATCAACATCTGGGAGCTGCCGCGTCTCCTCTTGGCTGCTCATTTGGAATGGATTCTCGGTGTCGCTTTCCGTCCCTTTCTAGCCCTGGGAGAGGACAGAGAGAAAGAATGAAACCCATTTTTAAAACAGTCATTTTTTAATCAGAAATGAACGCTGTTTTCCCCCTCAAGGCTGGAGGGAACGTGATCCGGACTACGGGGGGCATCGCCGGGAGAGAGGGCCCTCAGCAGGACGCGGAGGGGCGCCCCTCCTTCCCCACACCCCCGCGTCTCTCTGGGGTCCAGTACCTCCAGATTTCACAGCCGCCGCGGCCACGGTAGCATACATACCAGTGCCCACCGCACTGCGGCCGCGCTCCACGACTCCAGGCGCCCGCGCCCCGACCCCTCACGTGGGTGGAGAAGGCCTGCGCAGAGGCGGCTGGGTGCCCGCCCCTACCCGCAGTCCGGCCCACCGCCAAGGAGCTCATCTTAATCTGGGCGAGCCTCTGCGTGAGTTCCTCCAGTTCCCGGGAGAAGGACTGGGGACATGCTGAGAATAAAATGTAGGCTTTGAGAATGAAGCGCACGGATCGAAGACACCGTTTAGCCCATAGGTTGGGCCACGCAGGGATTAAGAGGGCAGGCATTGGCATCCTGATGGTTCAAATCCCATATCGGTCACTGCCAACTGGATGACCTTGAACAAGTTAACCTCTGAGCCAGGGTTTCATCATCTGTAAAATGGGAATTATATCACCAGCCTCCTGGGGGACTGTGAAAAGTAAATGAGAAAACACACATAAAGTGCTGTATTCAGTACAAATATACATAAAATTGAATAAATGTTAGCTATTATCATCAGGATAAAGGCTTAGATTCTCATCATAACCTACAAAGCTCTGCATAATCCATGCTCCAAGCTCTGTGGCCTTGGAGAAGCCACTGACCACTCCATCCTAGGCTCCAGTCATTAACTTCTGCACAGCAGCCTAGCTCCCTTGCACCTCAGGACCTTTGCACATGCTGTTTCCTGTGCTTGGAAGGCTATTTTCCACCTTCCACTTCAACCCAGGCTGCCCATTATTAGGGCTTCAGTTTACTTGTTACATCATCCAGGAAACTTCCTGATTCTCCATTACCACCCTCAAATGTAGTCTCTGCTCTGATACTCTCATAGCAGCTCTGGCTTCTTACTAGCAATGCTCCAGTTGTAATATATCATAATTTTTGTTGTATGTTTAATGTCTATCACTCCCTGGACAGTTCACACCATGAGGCCTGGAGCTCATCCTGTTCCATTCATTGTGGAATCCCCAGCCCCCAGGACAGTGACTGATGTAGGCCCTCTATTTATGGTGAAATGATGGGACTCTGAGACCAGAGAATCTTGAATCTTCTATATTGCTTTACCACTTCCTTCCAACAATAAATGTACTTACCCAAGCAGGGCGCCAAGGGCACAGATCCATACAATTCTGTTGCTGACCTACTAGAGCTCATAGTCCCATAGCAGAGACACACATGTAAATAGAGGACAACACAGATAGGGTAGAGTGTGGGGGGGGGATGGGGAAGACTGTCTACAAGGATGGGACCCTTGGTTCCAGGTGGTCTAAGTGGACTAAACTTCATGCTTGACCTGCATTATCTTACTAAAACTCACAACTATTAGCTAGGCCTATTATCATCCCTGTCTTCACCAATGGCCCAGCAGCTAAGAATCCTCTTGCAATGCAGGAGATGCAGGTTCAACCCCTGGGTCAGGAAGTGGAGGAGCAAGTGGCAACCCACTCCAGTATTCCTGAGTCAAAACTCCCATGGACAGAGGAGTCTGGCTGGCTACGGTCCAAAGGGTCACAAAGAGTTGGACATGTTTGAGCAAGTGAGCAATTATCATCCCTATTGTACAGATGAAGCATAGAGGTTAAACAACTTGCCTGGGATCACAAAGATAGCCATGGCAGAAGTGGCATTCAAAGAGGGGTGCATTCTGCTTCAGGCCCAGAGCTCTTAACTACTTGGCCTTCTGCCTCAGAGCAAAGGGCTCTCGGTGAGGTTCCTCTTCCCGCCCACGACCCCAGTTCTGGTTCTGGACCAAGTGAGAGGGGGGCACTGCCCCTCACCACGTTCCTGCTGGTAGAAATCCCGCCACTCAAGCAGCGGAGAGGAAGGTGGGAGCCAGGCTGAGGGGCAAGTGAAAGCCGTACACCCTGTTCCACACAAGAGCTTAATGAGGAGGGTTCACAGGGTGGCAAAGGAGACGTGCAACAGCTCAGCTAAAAACAGGAGTGCCTCTGGCTTCTGTGCTGCGGAGCCCCAGCTCTGGAGGGAGGCCCCAGCCTAAGCCAGCTCAGCACCCTGAGGGTGTTGTTCTCACCTTTCACACCCACCCTGAAGCTCCACTGATCCTGCTGCTTTTCCTCTCACCACCCCGGGGGCTTTTTTTTTTTTTTTTTTCTTAAAGGCTGGATTCACCTCCTTCATTTGCTTTCTTAAAGGCAGCCCTGCCTGTTCTCCCGGATTCCAAGAATCAGCCAGCTTTTGGAGGGTTACAGGGGAACTGTTCTTCAGTCTTATCTGCTTGAGCCTGGCTGAAGCTAGGTCAGAATTCCTTTGAGGATCTGATGAGACCACTCCTCTTTTTCAGCTTCCCCCTCCTCCAGCTGCATCTTTTCAACCAATGGCTCCTGCAAATTCTGACCGGAGGACCTGAGGTCACAGCAGGACATCCAGTGGAAGAGACTAGCTGGTGATGTTAGGAAAGAGAACAAGGGTAAGGCTGATAATAGCTGCCATTTATCGAGTCCTTTCCGTGTGCAGGGGTAAGCACTTCGTGTGTGCTTGCCCAGTGAATCTTCACATCAACGCTGTTAGGAAGGGACCCATATTATCCCCATTTCACAGACAATGAATTGAGGCTCAAAAATTCAAGCAACTTTCCCAAGTTCACGCAACTATAAAGTGGGGTTGGGGGGTACTTCCCTGGTGGTCCAGTGGTTAGGGCTCTGTACCCCCACTGCAGGAGGCATGGGTTCAATCCCTGGTCCAGGAACTAAGATCCCATATGCCTTGGGGCAACTAAGACTAGATGCAGCCAAAAATAAATAAATAAAAACAAACAACACAAACAACAACAAAGAAAGTGGTAGGGGATTCAAACCCAGGCCATTAGGACTCAGGAATTCAAGCTCTTAACCACTCTACTCCTGTTTAGGAGTCAGCAGCCCAGAAGGATAGTCAAGCAAAGAGCAATGGACAGAGAACTGAAATGTGGTCAATGCTGTTACTCAGTGTCAGGAGGAAGAAGCAATGGCAGAAACAGTAATCAGGAGATAAACAAACATAGGAGATCCAGTACAAGGGAAGCTGGAGAGGAGACAGATTCAAGGACCTGACACGAAAGATGGCAATTTTTACAGGACTTGTGACTTGTGACACTCTGGGGTGCAGATCATCCCCAAAGTCTCCTTCTGGAGAAATCTAGAGAGAAAACTCACTCCATGGACTCCAAGTCTACAGTCCTGGGCTCTCCTGGGATCCAGCTGCATCCTGCCTTTGGGGCTCCATTAGCTGTCCCCCACTCCTCCATATTCTGATTAGACTTTTCTAGAAAGCTAGCTTCAACGAGTTTCTAACATTTGCAGTAAGACTCAAAAGTAATGTGGGGGTGGGCAGAGAAGGGAGCTGAATGAACCCTGAGTTCAAGGTTTATTCCTGAATGGTTGGGGAAAATGATACAGTTGACAGAAATAAGAGAGATGATGAAGCAATTTGGTATGTGAGAGTTAAGGAGTGGATGGTCAACTGAGTCAAATACTCAGGGTCAAGGAGGCTGACTGAGCAAAGGCCCACGGGTGCTTAATGAGGTGGTCTTTGATGACCCTGGTGACAGCTGTGTCAGAAGAACAGTGATGGAAGCAGGGAGGCAGCTGAAAAGTGAAGGAGTCAGGAAGGAATGGGAGGCAATGTGTGTGTTAATTAAGAAATCTGACAGTGGAGAGAATGAAATAGGAGCTGAAAAACACAGGAGGATCAAATAAAGGATGTTCTCCAAGATAGGAAAGGCCTGTGTATATTTCATAGAAAGAAAAAAACTAATAGATATATGCTTGTCATGAGGGTCAGGATAATTATAGAGACAAGGTTCCAGAAGAGACAGGAAGGGAATGGGACTAGGAACAAACACAAAGTTTGGCCTTAAGACAAAGAAAAGAGACAGACCTCTTCAAATGAGTCTGTGTTCTTGTCATTTCCTTCGACTCACATTCATGCCTTACATTTATTTGAATAGCGTGCAGCTAAACATCCACATCTATGCTCATAGCAGCTCTTCAAGTTAGAGCCTCTTCATATCACTGTTTGTTGACCATGTGCCAGTTAATGATGTGTTACCTCATGAGAAGGGTTACAACTATCATTCCCATCTTACAGATGAGGAAACCAAGATAAAAGATTATAATTCACTTGACCAAGGTCACTCAGCTAGTAAGTAGGAGAGATGGATCGGAGGCCAGTCAGTCCCATTCCAGTGTTCTTCTGTGCTCTTCCTGAAATTTTAAGTTGAAAATAGTTGCCTCTAGGTAGTGTAGGATGAGAGGGTAGGGAGCTGTGTGTGGCACGGGTCTGCAGGGTTTTGTTATAAGCTGTATAAGTACCGTTTGACTTTTTACTGGAGTAGGCTTTCCTTTAACAGACCATTTCTTGAGTGAGGGGTAGAATCACTGAGCCTGGCACAGTCCCTGCTCTCAGCAGACGAGCTCTTCCTTAACACAGTTCACATTTAGTTAGGTATGAACTGTTTGACCACCTGGCCAACCTCATGTCCAGATCCTACTGGGAATAGCAGGCTTTCTGTGACATGTTTTTGTTTGTTTGTTGTTTCCCTAATACAAAACAAAATGAAAACAAAAACTTACACAAAGGAACTTCACTTTAGTCCAATGGTTAAGACTCTGAGTTCCCAATGCAGGCGGCACAGTTTCGATCCCTGGTTGGGGAGCTAGGATCCCACATGCCACAAGGCATGGCCAAAGAAAACCAACTTGCACAACACAAAGGAGTTTGCACTTTTTGATAATACAAATTCCTACTAATAAAAAGCAAAAAGAACTGGTATTGGTGCTCAGGTGATGACTCAGCCTTCTCAGTGATGAGGGTGAGGTCACTGGCTAGAAGGGACAGGATGATGATGAGGGCTTGACTTTCTTCAAACCATCCCCCACACAGCAGCCAACAGTCTTTTAATATCCTACAGGCAGGCCTGAACATGCTTATCCTTCCTTCTTTGATGCTCTCCAGACAGAGTTGAGACATGAGGTAGGGGTGGGGACTATATAAGACTTTGTGATCTGGTCTCACTTACCTCTCCAGAGTAAAGTGCTATTGCTATCCCATACCACCCCTGCCCTAGCTATAGCCTATAGATCTTAAATTTTGCTCTCTTTGCCTCCCTGGGCCTTCATACCGGTTGTTTACCCTTCCTGAATTGTGTTTTCCCATCCCTTCTTCATCTGATTAGTTTCCATGCCTCATCATTCAGTTTCATAGTTTAGAGGTCACTGCCTCCAGGAAGTTTTCCTGACTTCCATAACTAAGTTATGAGCCTCCCCTGGGTGTTCCCATAGCACTCTGTACTTTGCCTACATTCCCTAGTATTCATGCCCTTTTGTCTTCCCCTCAAACACTGATGCTCGGATGACCCTGTGAATTGCTTTAACCATCAAAGTGAAGAAGTGACCCAGGGTAGGTTCTAGGACTAAGCCTGAAGAAGCCTGGCAGTTTCCACTTCTGTACATTTAAAAGCTCTGAGCCACTATTTATGAAGTTCAGCTACCCAGCTGGAGAGGCCCTGGGACTACATGGAGAAAGAGGCCTAGTTGAGCCTTCATATGACTCCAGCCCCAGCTGCCATCTGACTGCCACCTCAGTCATGACAGATCCCAAGTGAGACTAGCAAAATTGCCCAGCTGAGCCCAGTCAATTCACAGAACTGTGAGAGATAATAACATGATTGTTTTAAGCCACTAAATTTTGGAGAGTTTGCTGTGCTGCAATATATAACTAAAGGACAATTTGGGATTTTAACTGTCTATGAGTTTGCTTACCCTGCCAGACTATTCCATGAAGGCAGGGGCCACATCCAGTTTTTAAAAATTGTTATATACTCAGGACATTCCCCAACACAGAATAAGGTCTCATATATTTGATGAATGCAAATTAAGAACATCTACAGAATGAAGGCAACAACAAATGTCTAGAACATTCAGTGTGATGCCTATACAATGATATCAACAAAAGGTGATTAACTGGACATCTGGGCAGTAAGTTCCCAATGTAAGTGAGATAGCTTACCTTTATAGAAGGATTTGCAGAGCAACCTTGGGAGCAGAAGAGAAAGGCTAATGGTTTGGGCCTGGAAGTTCAGGCCAAGGTAAAGGCAAGGGAACAAAGGTGTCATCCCCGATAGTACTCCCCTGGGCAGCACTAAATAGGTGATCTGGCATATCAGGACTGCAGCTGCCCTCGCCAAGTACCCCTCACTCAAATGGTCTGTTAGTGTTCACAGGCTTCTAGCGACAAGAGACACCGAAATGCCATTCTACAAATAGGACTAGACATCATCTTCAAAATTTTTCATCTCAATTTAAACACGGAGGGCCTTCAGTGTATGTGGAACGAATACATTTCCGCTCAAATCAATAAATCCCATGACTGAGGTCTGGTGGTCTTGTCTGAAATAATCATCAGTACAAAGTGTCTAGTCAACTCAATGGGTATCTTTCGAACACCTTCTGTAGGTTGACAGTTTGTGTCAAGCCTTATGTGGGACACAAAATGGGAAAATGCCATCCCTGCCCCGAGGGAGAGAACAGGGGAGACTAGACTTACACAAATGAGATAATTAAATAACAGGACAACATATAATTACTGCTAAATTGTATGGTTAGAAACTAAGTGCTACAGGAATTGGGAAAAGTGGAGAACAGCAAGGGCTCCAACAGTTGAGGAGTTGTCACTAAAGAAATGGAGGTGGCTGAGCCTTAAAGGAATGAAACCAGCTCTCCCTCATCTCTCGCTGAAAGGAACGAGGCAGAAGTTCTGGAGGAAGAAGAAACCCGAACCAGCACGCTTGTTATTTTACTTTGATGCAGCGACACAAGGAATGTGAAAGGTGGCTGCCCCAAATTCCAAAGCGAGCATATATCTGAAGTTTCCCAACATTCGCACTTCTAGGCCTTTATCAGTTTCTTGTGCTTGCAAGCCTTTTTCCCTTCTCCCTTCACCTGGTGAATTCTTACTCCTATTTAAAGGTCCAGCTCAAATGCAACTCCTTTTCTGAATTCTCCCACGGTATCCAATAATCCAGTGCTCATGCTTCCATTGGAACGTGTCTATGCCTTTGGCCTACTCACTTCCTCTATTGCTGCATTAACACCAACTTAAACTTACTAGGCTTTTACTATCTGTTGGGAACTAAACATTTAAAATGTGTTATTCAAGCCTCACAACAACTGCATGAAGTTATTATTTTTCCTATTTTATAGATCAAGAACCCAAGGTTTAAAATGGTTAAGTAAACTGCCCAAGAATACGAAACAGGAAGTAAGGAGGCTGGGATTGGAAGCATTTGTGGAACTCCAGAAAAGAGAGGGAAAGTGAAGTCGCTCAGTTGTGTCTGACTCTTTGGGACTCCATGGACTGTAGCCTACCAGGCTCCTCAGTCCACAGAATTTTCCAGGCAAGAGTACTGGAGTGGGTTGCTTCAGAGGCCACTCTTAAAATACTAGACCATGTCTTCCTGGAGGCTATAAATGCCTTTTACTCATCAGTCTTCTCAGATTCTAGGACGGTGGCTGACACATGGCTCAAAATTTGCCAAACAAATCAATACACCTGTCATAACACATGCCTGGGTCTAAAGGTATGTACCCCCCACCCCTGTACTCTTTTACCTCAGATAGAGACTTCTACCAACCCAGAAGTCACCTGCCAGGGAGAAAGGTGGAGGGAGAAAGTGTGAGCAACTTACATTTGAATTTGAGATCCTTTATTTCATGGATTCAACTGTGGGAAAAGAGGATTGATTCTTTGCCCAACAAAAGAATACACAGATAACACTGGCTTAGACTGAAGATAAGAGCTCTGATTAACAGGCGGCCAGGAGGGGGCCAGTCTCCTCTTTGAAAGCAGCAATTCAAACCAGAAATTTGTTCCTGTCAAACCAGGAAGGAACAGGCGAGATGACTCCATCTGACCCTATAATGGGGCTGACTGAGGCACTGACAAAGGAGGGGCTCGGCCGGAGACTACACAGTGAGACAAAGCGGAGCCAGAGCCGAACCGGAACCCCACGTGCAGTTTTTGATCTCCCATCAAGTCGAGCTGGGTCTGCAAATCCAAGCTGATGGCCTTGGGCGGAAAGCTCGGACTACTGTTTTACTCCGACGCAACCTAAGGCTCCTCTCCTCCACCCACTGGGTCTGGAGTCTCCCACCTCCTCTAGCCTCGGGGCATGGGGAAGATTGTTCCCCCTCGAGCCTCCAGGGGTCTGCAAGGTCGTCAAGCACCACGGAGGCCGCTCTCGCCCCGCTTCTCAACGGTCCTGTTTCTGAGGCGGTTCAGCTTCGCCACCGGCCACCCCGTGTCTCTGTGTGATCTTTCTTGTGCAGCCAGCAAATGACACCTCTTCTACAGGATGCTGGGCCCACATCCCCGTGCCCTTGTCGCAGTTCACCTCTCCGCTACCCCCAAATACGCCTACACCCCCACTTCCTTTCGCTGATTGCCGTCCTTCCGGCTGGGCTCCCTTCTAATTGGCTGCCGGCAAGCTTCCTAAGGGACTCGGCCACTCGGAGGGCGCCACAGCGGCCACTCTAGCCGCTGTCCCGTGGTTTGGCCTCCCTCTTTCAGCCGCGAGCTCTATGGTGCTGGCGACGACATGTGGCGGCTGCCGGGACTCCTGGGCCGAGGTAAGGGCCGTCGGAGCCCCGGGTCTTAAACGGCACCTGAGACTTGGAACTGAGGAGGGAGCGGCCAGGAGGACCAAGCTAAAAGCAATAGTGGGCGGTGCTAGAGCGGAGGAGAGGCAGAGTCGTAAGGGGCGGGGCTACAATCTGTGTCAAGGGGTCTTTGGAGTTTGAGGTGTGGTTAGTGGGAAGAAGGTGGAGCGTAGAGCCTAGGAGTTGGTAGAGTTATTGGAAGGGGAGGAGTCAGGTAACCGGAGACAGTGCGCAGAGTCCTGGAAAGACGAGCAGAGTAGGCGGAGCCAATGGAAAGACGCGAGATTATTTTAGAAACCAGGAGCGCCAAACTGAGCGAGAGTTTCTGTTTGAATGAATGGTCGTTTTAGAGCAGTGGTTATCAGGGCACTAGAAATCACCCAGGGAGCTTTTTCAAAACAGCTCAACCCTGAATGATCCTGGTTTGTTTGGTTCTGGGGTGGCACGCTGGAATCTGTTGTAGGCAAAAGATTCTTACGTGTATCCTTGTTAAAGAACCTCTGCAGAAGCAAGTGCCAGTGTTTCCTGGGTTCCTGAGGTGGGGCTCTGTCAAGGGTCAGATGGAAGACTGGTGGATACGTCCTTGCCTCAATCCCGTTCATGTCAAAGTGACTGATCCTTGCTCTGTACAGCTCTTCCCCATCTCCTGGGACCTGGCTTTCGTGGGGTGACCCCCAAGTCCTCCAGCCCAGATGGGCCTCAGGCTACCTCCTCCAATCTGCTGGTTCCTGTGCCCAGTTTTGACAGGTGAGATACTGCCATTCTGTCGTCCATGTGCTCCCTGGTCTCCCTCCACCCTCACTTAGGCCAGAACTTCATAGCCTCTGTTACATCTAGGTCCAGCCCCCACTGCCCTGGCCCAGGCACAAGCAGGGGCCCAAAGTCCCATGGATGGAAGGATGCCTTCCAGTGGATGTCTGCTCGTGGCTCCCGGAACACACTGTGGGATGCCATATCATGGGTAAGGCTTCCCCGGTCCTTTCCTTGACCTTTATGGTGGATGAGAATAATCCTGTTTGGAAGTGTAGCCTAGAAACAAGAGCTAGGGCATCAATGTCCCCACACTCAAAATTTGAATAACCCATGGTGTTGGAGCATATTTGGGGAGATATTGCTGATCCTGTTCCCCCTGCTCCCCATGTATATAATCCTCCTTTCATTCAGTAAACATTTATTGAACACCTTCATTGAGTCAGGCATTTTTTTGCTAGGCCTTAGGGACATAGCAGAGAACAAGGTAGATATGACACTTCCCAACTAAATATTACTAAATAGCTAACTTTTAATTTATTAATAGATTCTCTGTAGATTATCTTATTTAATCCTTACAAAGCTTTACAGAGGAAATATAATATTCATTTTATAGATGAGGAAACTCAGGCTCTGAAAGTTTAGGTAACACTCTTATGAGCACACAGCTATTAAGTAGAAGAACCAGATTTTACTCTGGAGCTCATGCTGTTAGCTACTATGGTCTGTACCTTGGTTGCTGTATCTAGTATAGCTTGTAAAAGCACTCAGTACACATCCTAACCTGTAACAGTACTTAGTAAATATTTGTTGACTCTGATCTATAAAGGCAGAGGTTTAGTAACATGAGCTGACAGGAGGTCTATCAAGGCAGAATCTTTGCCTCTCGTTCTGTTTTTAAGATACCCTAAATGAAGTTGGCACTCACATCATTCTCATGTCCATCATTTCTCATCCCTCTCACTTTCATGCTGTGTACTTTGGGCAGGAGGTTTGACCTCTCTGAGCCTCAGGTGTTTAATCTTTAATTTGGTGTCATCAGCAAAGCTGAGCCTGGAATGTCTCCACACCAAGGGCACTTCTGTCTAGGGAGCTGTGGCCTAGGGGCATAACACATCCTGGAGAGGCGAGTGTTTTCCCATTCTGTCAATGATATGAACCCTAGGGTGATCCTGTAGTGAGTCCTTCTAGAAACTGGGTCTGGATCTCAGGGGTCCTGATGTCACTCCTGAGCTCTGTCACTACTGCCCATGTGAAAAATCCTGACCTTGTTTATTCAGTCACTCACTCATGCATCTATTCAACATTTATTTATTAGTGCTATATATATTAGGTGCCTGTGTCTAGTAGATTATACATGTAGATAGATAGATGGGTCTATATCTACGGTCTACTAGGAATACATAGGTGAGCAAAACAGGCATGGTTCCTGCCCTTGTAGTGCTTAGAGACTAACAGGAGAGACAGACCTTGATGGATAATTGCAGAGATGACTGTTTAAGTACGAGTGTGATCTGCGTTCCACAGGGCAAGTTTGGGTGCTTGTGAGAGTGTGTAGTGGGCAAGCGGCCACAGCCAGAAATCAGGAAAGGCTTATCGAGGGAGTGACATTGGACTGTAGGAGTTGATCGATGGAGAGCTGTGTCCATAATATGCTGTCTTCCCCAGGGCACTCTGGCCGTGTTGGCCCTGCAGCTGGCGAGGCAGATCCACTTCCAGACGTCCCTTCCAGCAGGACCTTGGCGAGTGGAGCACTGCTCTTGGTACAGTCCGCTGGACCGCTTCCTCTCATCTCCCTTGAGGCACCCTTGTTCCTGTGAGTTCTCGGTCCCAGGGATAGGAGGGCTGGGCTGGGAGTTTCTCTGGGCCAGGAAGCATCTCTGGACACACCTCAGGAAAAGAGCCATCAGAGGCTCCTTGCCTTTCCTATCTGCAGTCAGAGGAAGGGGAATGGGAGGAAGTTCTATCCACCCAGGGTGTGGGCCACACCTGCCTCCAGGGTCCTCCCATGTCCTCCCCTCACCTTCCATGGAGGGAGCCATGCGGGGGTCCAAATTCTAGGTATGGCTCCCTGCCCAATTCTCAGCCAGTTAGGTTATTCTCTGGTTAGTCAGTCATTAAAAAGTGAATCTTTGTGGTGGTGGCTTAGTCACTAAGTTGTGTCCAACTTTAGCGGCCCCATGGACTATAGCCCACCAGGCTTGTCTGTCCATAGGATTTTCCAGGCAAGAACACTGGAATGGGTTGCCATTACCTTCTCCAGAGGATCTTCCCAACTCAGGAATCGAACTCTGGTCTCCTGCATTGCAAGCAGTACCCCTGCATTGCTGGTGGATTCTTTACCAACTGAGCCACCTTATTGAATGGCTGTCATGCGCCATGGTACAGAGGCAGTGCAGTGCAGTGTAATGGTTACAGGTCTAGAGTCACACTGTCAGGATTCCAGCCCAGAACTGCTGAAACTAGTTTTGTGTCCCTGGACAAATCACTTAAAAAACAAAAAACAAACTTACTTATTTTTAGCTGTGTGCAGTATTCAGTGCCCTAGAGCATGTGGGTTCTTAGTTCCCAGACCAGGGATCAAATGTGTGTTCCCTGCATTGGAAGGTGGATTCTTAATCACTGGACCCCCAGGGAAATCCCTGGATGAGCCACTTAACTTCTCTGTGCCTCAGTTTCTTCATCTGTAAAATGAGGAAATAATAAAACACACCCCATAGGTTTCTTGGAAGGACTAAATGAGTCAATACATGTGGAGAACTTAGAACAGTGCCTGGCATGTAGTAAGCACTCAGTAAGTATCACTTTAAGTTCTTGCCTTTATTATTATGACTACAATCATTATCAATATTACCATCAAACCAAGTGCTAAGTGCCAGGCTAGAAGAGTGAATAAAGTAGATGCCTCCCTGTGGCTGAAAGAATTGAAGCCGAGGAGAGATTTATGCTTGAGGGATGTGGGTATCAGCAGAAATGTGGGCCCCTTTCCACCCCAGTGGAGGGAAGCCAGCCAAGGAAATGGAGGAGGAGGCATGTGACAGACATTTCTCAGGAGTTTCCAGATTCTTCCTTTGGTCCCTAAAATCTCAGGGAGGGCTCAGTCAGTCCCAGTAGGGTGAACTGATCCCCTTCTCTCTCTTTTTTTTTAAATTTTATTTATTTGGCTGTATCACATGTGGGATATTAGTTCCCTGACTGGGGATCAAACCCACGCTCCCTGCATTGGAAGCACAGAATCTTAACCACTGGATCGCCAGGCAAGCCCTGAACTGATCCCCTTCTAATATGACTGTTCTCACTGGCTCTTTCTAGCACTGCGGAGACACATTCTGCCTAGCTCTGATAGCCCAGCTCCCAAGCACACTGGCCTCGGGGAATGCAGACTGGGCCAGGAAGAACCTTCCACTCAGCCCAAGAGCATCTCTTCACCCAGCTCTTTGAGAGCAGCTAGGCATCAGGACCCCTCTGAGGAAGGTATGGCCCCAGCTACTAAAAACAGAAGGCTGTGGCGGGGTGGGGTGGGGGTGGGGAATTGGGCAGGTGGACTTTTGTTGCTGCGTATGCCAGCTAAGGGAATTGTCATTCTTGTGAGTCCTCATGCTTTCTGGGGCAATTTGGAATTATTTTGGTTTTTGGCAATGGTGCTGGCTGGAAGGCTGGGGGCACTGGGAGAGTGGGAGAAAAAAGAAATAACACCTTCCTCCTTTGCCCTTTCCCTCACAGATCCCAGTGACATCAGCTTCCTGCATGCCAGCAGTAGCTTCAAGTCCAAGCCGAAGCCGGCCCAACCTCAACCCACTGACGAAAAGCAGGTATTGTCCAGATGTGGCCACCTGGATCCCCATAACATTTCCTTAAACAGGCAGCTCCTCCCAGGGAACTGTCCCATGATGAGTCTATGTTTCTTCCCCAGGAACAAGAGAAATCAAAACTTTCCCTCGAGGAGGCCGTGACCTCCATTCAGCAGCTCTTCCAGCTCAGTGTTTCCATCGCTTTCAACTTCCTAGGTAACTGGGTGGACCCTGCCTCAAGGAAGGCAGATGGGAAAATGGGAAAGATATGGGGTAGGTCAAATAAGGTCAGGGCAGCGAATGGTTTAATAATAACATAAATAAACATGAGAGAGTTTATTTTCTCCAAGGTATGTTGACCAAAGCTGGCATAATGGCTCAGTCGTGTCAGGGACCTATTCTCAGTCCAGTGGTTCTGCCATTCTTAAAACAGGCTAAAGGTCCAGTTTGCCTCATACGCAAATACTAGCCAGCTGGAAGGGGGAAGGTGAGAAAGCTGAAAAACCACTCCTTCACAACTTAGAAGTTGCACACATTATTGTCCAGAATGAAGACTTGAAGTTATATGTAGTCTCAGAGTAGCCTCGGAAATGTAGCCATTAGTTGAATGACCATATGCTTACCTGGAAATTCTGTTACTGTGTAAGAAGGAGAAAAATCTTGGGATGACACTTTGATTTTCTGCCATACTTAGGCAAACACAGTCTTCTGAGGTTTGGTGCAGGCCCTCAAGTGCCCTTACTTACCCACATCTGGAGACCCAGATACCTGTCCAACATTTGTCCTACTCTCCACAGTGACCTGGCTTGTTTCAGGCCTTCTCATGTGGAGACCCAGATCCCCGGCAGCATCTCTTGGAGTCTAGTGGGCCTGTGGGTGAAAGGCTGGGATTCATTCAGTACAGATGTATTAGGCAGTCACTTTTGCTAAGCCCTGTTTTAGTTGTTGGAGACACGGTGATTCACAAAACAAAGTCCTTACTCTCATAGAGCTGCTGTGTGAGCTGAGGGAGAGAAAAACAATAAATTGACAAACAAAAAAGAGAATTTCAGTTGATGATAAATCTTACGGAGAAAATTACACAGGGGGATGCATTAGTGACTTGGGCAAGGAGCAGCTCTGATTTGGAAGGCCTTGACCTGACTGAATCACAGATGGAAAGATCCTTGACCTGGCTGACAAAAATAAGCCAGTCTTGTTTCCATTTGGAGAAAGCTTTCCAAGCTGAGGGTATAGCGAGTGCAAAGGTCCTGAGGCAGGATTGAGTTTTGTTTGTTTAAAGGGAAAAAAGCATGAATGTGGCTGGAGCTCTGGGGTCACCAGGAGACCAGAAAGAGATGAAATTAGAGAAACAGGCAGGGGCCAGATCAGATCAGACCTTCTGAGCCACAGTGGGTGAGACAGGAAGCCACTGGAGGGTTTTGTACTGCAGCAGGAAGTGGGCAGTCATGTGATCTGATCTACTTTTTCAAAGATCTCTCTGCCTGTGGAACTTGCCTGGTGGTCTAGTGAGATCAAGACTCTGTGCTCCCAATGCAGGGGACGTGCGTTCAATCCCTGGTCAGGGAACTAGATTCTGCATGATTTAAGTACAGCCAAATTAAAAAAGAAAAAAAATCTCTGCCTGCTGTGTAGACAAATGTGGATCATAGGAATGCCAGAAGGGAAACAGGAAACTAGCTTGGAGCTGATGGTTAAACAAAACATGATGGTGACTTGGTCTAGGTTAGAGGCAGAGGAGCCAGTGTGGGGAATGGAGACAGGGTGGGATCCTTCGCCCTCTGGAGTCTCCTCCTCAAGGACAGAGGGCTCTGTGAACCCTCGACAGTGAGTTTTCAGGCAGCCGGGAGGTGACTCATTCACTGCTGGCTGAATGGAACCCAGCTTCCACCTCATTAGCTTTTTGTGATTTTTGATGGGCAGACAGTCTTCTGAGAATTTTCTTGCCCATTCCTTCCTTCATATACATATTCATTTATTCAGCAAGTGCTCAGCACTGTGGCAGAGCACAAAGGGAGCGTAAGCCATAATCATATTTTGCATTTGTATAGAGCTTTCACCCTATGCAGAGTTATTTCTTCTACATTCTTTTTCTGCTTCTGCCTCCGGGATTTTACAGTCTAATTGAGGAGACAGGGCTTGTACTCTTGAAACAGTTTAGTTCCTAGAGAAAGGCTTATATATGAAGTAAGTGCCAGAAGAGTGTTTAAAGCCTGAGTGTGGTCTGAAGATTCTAGAGCAGAAACAGGTTGGGATGGCCTGATGATGGAGGCAGAAAAAGGCATCCCAGTCAGGAAAAACAGAGTTGAGAGTAGGCTGTGCCCAGCCTTTTCCCTGTTTTCCTTTTTGTTCGGGTAATAAAAAGGACATGGGCTTTGGAGCTGAGCTCTCTTATATTATCTCTCATAGTTTCCTTATAAAGCAGGATTAACAGTATCAGCTGTATCAGTTACGTTATGTTGGTGACAAACAGCCTAAACCCACTTTGGTTAACCTAAGCACAAAAGGAATCTATTGGGATCTATGGATTCCTGCCAAAGAATCAGAAAGGACAGGAATCAGAGAGGCTCCAGAGATCTAGGGGGCAGTAACTGAGCATCAGTGTCTGCAGAGCGCTGCCATCAGAATAACCTGCAGGAGCTGTTCTCTCTCCTGTTGCAACCAGATCAAGATTCAGATTCCTGAGAGAGGGTCTCATTGGTTGGGAAGAGCAGAGGTACATTGATTGACAGCACTAGGGGGAGGACTGTTCCCAAAGGGAAATTAGGATGCTGTTCCCAAGAGAAGGATGGAGTACAGGAGGGCAGAACCCACGGATGTCTATGGCAAATCAGTGAAATATTCAGAGGATGGAAATACATACATGCAAAGCGTCTAGCACAAAAAAGAAAGGAAGGAGCCTCTGGGTATCTGACTAAGGATGTGGGGAAGTTCACAGAGGAAGCTGTGTTTACACCCTGTGCTTTCTTACAGGGACAGAGAACATGAAGAATGGGGACTACATGGCAGCCTTTTCTTACTTCCAGAAAGCAGCGGACCGCGGCTACAGCAAAGCACAGTACAACGTGGGCTTGTGTCACGAGCATGGCAGGGGCACCCGCAGGGACCCCAGCAAGGTACTGCACCTCCTCCTGTGTCCAGGCCCATTGCATGTGCTGCATTGCCCATAGTGACCTCCAGAAGTGAGCAGGGGGCAGGGCTTGGGAAAGTCCAGCTTCTCTCTCCAAGCCAGGAGGGAAAAATAAATGTCTCCAGCTTCTCAGAATTTAAACTCCAAACACAGGAAGGCCAGGGACCTTGTCTTTCTTCTTTGCAGCTATATCCTCATGACCTAGAATGTTACCTTGATGAATGGGTTAATTAATTCTAAAAAGTAGGGTAGGCAAAGCTGTTGTACATAAGAATGTTATTTCTTAGAATTGTATATGATGGCCCAAAAAAGGGAAGCAATTTGAAGTTCCTCCAATAGAGAACTGGTTAGTAACATCTATGTTGGCCTTAAAAATGATGTACTATATCTGTATTTATTTACAGGGGAAGGTATTCATGGTGTATTACTTTTTTTAAACTAGCAGCTTTTTTAACAGTTTTATTTATTTTATTTATTTATTTTTGGCTGTGCTGGGTCTTCATTGCTGCATGGGCTTGTCTCTAGTTGCAGAGACCGGGGGCTGCTCTTTGTTGCAGTGCACAGGCTTCTCATTGTGGTGGCTTCTCTTGTTGCAGAACATGGGCTCTAGGGTGCATGGGCTCCCGTAATTGCAGCTCCAGGACTCTAGAGTACAGGCCTAGTAGTTGTGGTGCATAGGCTTAGTTGCTCTGCAGTATGTAGGATCTTCTCTGACCAGGGATCGAACCTGCATCTCTTGCATTGGCAGGTGGATTCTTTATCACTGAGCCACCAGGGTGTAGTGTTAAGTGAAAAAAAAATAGGTTACAAAAAGTGTAATTCTCTCTATCCCTACACACACACACACACATACACACACACACACAGATATGTGTGTGTGAATACATATATAATGTCTATATATATGTTAATATTATAGCATATGGGGGAAGGCTGTACACTAAAATATTAACAGAGAATGATCTTCAGAAGGCAGGATTTCTTTGAATTTTGTTTCTATTTTTGACTTATTTGTATTTTCTGACTAATCTATTGATATAATGATTATATATTGTTTAATTAAAATAATTTTTTAAAACTTCATTCTGAAAAAATGCAGCCTACAGAGTTCTCAGTTGACTGGATGTTTTTCCCCTCACCCCAGGCAGCCTTTTATTACCAATTGGCTGCCAGCCAGGGCCACAACCTTGCTCAGTACCGTTATGCAAGGTGCCTGCTACAAGACCCTGGCTCCTCGTGGGACCATGAGCGGCAGAGGGCAGTGTCCATGCTGAAGCGGGCTGCAGACTCAGGCTTACGGGAGGTGAGTGCCATTGGTAGGGTCTTTCCTGGGTACTTGGGTCATGTGGAACTAGGCAGTAACCAGAATACCTTTCTCCTTCCTCCTTGACCACAGGCCCAAGCTTTCCTCGGGGTGCTTTTTACCAAGGAGCCCTACGTGGATGAGCAGAGAGCTGTGAAATATCTTTGGCTTGCAGCCAACAATGGGGTATGAGGTCTCCATATCCAGGCATGATGGGGATCAAATTGGATAAAGGAAGGGATTTGGGAATGGGTACCGTGCTTAGAAGAAGGTTGATAGGAGCATTGGGCCGGCTTTAAGCCTTCACTCTCGCTAACTTACTGCGTGCCCCTTGGGCAGGTCCAGTGGTGTGCTGGTGTCAGCTCACACCAGCGTAGAAGAATTGTCGTTAGTTTGAAATCAGCTGTGGGGGGAGCATTAGCACCATGGAGTTGCCAAATGCTACACAGCTGGGCTTTTCCCTTTAGAGAGCTAGTTGTTAGACATTTACTAGCATACTACTGGACTGGTCACTTGTTTTCCTCATCTCTAAGACTGGAGTAATAATGCTTGCCTGACCTGCCTACTGCTTCACAGGGTTGTTGTGAGGATCAGGATCTAACTGAGATAATAAATGTGAAAGCACTTTGAAAAGCGCACACATAAAAGGTGTACCATCACAAGGAACTTAGTCTAGGGAAGTCAGAAGACACGTGAGGTGAAGACATTGAGCAGTTTTGGGGGTAGAGGATGTCTGGTTGTTTATGAAGTAGGGATTGGCATCCAGGTAGCATGACCCAGAGTCTGTTCCAGAGAGTGTTAGCATAAATAATACAAGGAAAAAATGTTCAGATAGGTTCAGGAAATATTGAGTTAAACAGATATTTTTAATGCAGGAAATTTCAAAGCTTTATGTGACTGAATCACTGAAAAGACGTCTGTGGGTCTGCTGTATCCTCAAGTGTCTTTGACCAGTGTATATATTTTTTGAGTTGTATCTTGAAGGACCAGGAGCCCTGATTTAAAGCCAGCAGTGGCCATGTACTAGAATTTCCCTGCATAAGGGCTGCTGCTCCTCTTTGCTTTCTGGCCAACATGGTGATGGCTTCGGTGAGCTCTTGGGCATCAGAATACTTCTCCTTTTTCACTCTGTTCACTCTGTGTTGTCCAAAGTATCTGCGGCGGTGGCATGCATGCTCAGTCATGCCTGACTCTTTGTGACCTCATGGACTTGCCTGCCAGGCTCCTCTGTCCATGGGATTTTCCAGGCAAGAATACTGCAGTGGGTTGCCATTTCCTACTCCAGGGGATCTTCCCAACACAGGGATTGAACTCACCTCTCCTGCATTGGTAGACGAATTCTTTATCACTGAGCTACATGGGAAGCCCAAAGTATCTGCAGTACCTGTCAAAAGGGGACCAGTGTCACCAAACAGTACCAGCCTCTGTGCCTGCCTTTCCATGAAATAACTGCAGAGCCTTCCTAGAGCTGGGTGGGCCTCGGGACCATGTGAGGGACAATCCTGGGGACACCCTGGCCTGTGTTAGTCACCCAGCAGGCCAGGTGGAAAAGTACACAAAGGGATGTTGTATAACACATACGTGCATAACAGCATGGGTATTTTGACCTGACTGTGTTCTAACCTGGCCTGTAGCCACGAGTCTACCGTATTTATTACAAAGATTCTGGTCTACATGTTACAGAACTTTCCAGAAATTTGACTTTAGAAGGCAGAAGAGAAATGGAACCATGATTAGGAGACTGAATATAATGAAAATATTTATTATAGAGAGGGAGAGAGTATCGATGTGGGCAGTGACAAGTATGATAACAATAACACTAATCTAGACACTTTGCATGTACTGACACATTTAATCTTAATCACAGAGTTAATAAGGTTGGTGCTGTTATTAGTCCCACTTTACAGATGAGGAGACAGGCACAGAGACATAGACTGTCATGTCTGAGGTTACACAGCTGGGAAGTGGTGAAGCCAAGACTGGAACTCAGGAATCTGGCTGTACAGACTGGGTTCCTAATGCCTACCTGATACTGCTAGTTCTCAGCGAGAGAGAGAGAGAGGACCCAGAGCCAAAGGCAAAGGGATAAAAGCGTTTTAACCTTTCAAAGGAGGAGGAACACGTTCTCAGTAACGTAGGCTTTGTAACCGTCCAGGTAGAGATCAGGAAGGCATACAGGGCTTGCAGAAGCCCAGCCTCTACCCTCTATCAGGAGAAACAGCTCCTGGCTCTTTCAGGAAAACCTATGGGCCTGACTCCTTGTGCTCCCATAGCAGGACTGAGTGCCTCTCGTAGACTTCGCTTCTGTACCATCCTCAGCAAGTTTCCACACTGCTCTGGCTGGAATCGCTCTGGGTGGAGGGATCCCTGTTTCCTCTGTTCTGGGTCTCTGGCTCTTCAGAGTTGAGATCCCTTGGTCCGGTAAGGGAGTCGGGGCTGGGCCTGACCCTGCAGGCGTGAAGCGCCAGCCTGCTGACTGCTGCACCTTCCTCCTGCCCAGCGTTTCAGTTCTCAGTCCTTCCTGTCCGTGTCTTCCTTTAGGACTCACAGAGCAGATACCACTTGGGAATTTGCTATGAGAAGGGCCTTGGGGTACAGAGGAGTCTGGGAGAGGCCATGAGATGTTACCAGCAGTCAGCAGCTCTGGGGAACATGCCCGCCCAGGAGAGGCTGCGGGCCCTCTTCTCCACGGAGGCAGCAGGTACAGACGAGAATCACAGCCAACAGGTCCCTCCCTGAGCTCCGTACCCTGCGATAGAGAAGCAGGTGATGGTAGCCTTCTGTCTCTCTGTTACTTCCTGCTCCAGTGGTGTGTACGAGCCCAGCTTTTTGAGTCTGACAGATCAAACCTGAGTTTTAACCCCTGCTCTGTCACTGAACTTGGATTGCATGTACTTGCACCTCTGTTTCTTCACCTCTGAAAACTCATTAGGTTGTTTCTGTCCTTTAAGACTGCAGTCTCTGTTTTCCCCAGTACTGTGGAAGTCCTGTAATCAAATCCCACCAGCCTTCAAAGTCAGATTTCCTGGGGATTCCCAGTCCCTTTGCCAGTTCCGTGGGCTGGGAAGCCTGAAGGGGCTCAGAACCTTCACAACAGTGGGAGAACTTCTGTGATACAGTTATTTTCCAGTTTGTGGGCCACCCACCTGGCGGGTATGGGGTTTAATTTTATTGTGATTGTGTCCCCTCCTACCATCTCATTGCGGCTTCTCCTTTGTCTTTGGATGTGGGATATCTTTTCTTGTTGGGTTCCCACGTCCTCCTGTCGATGATTGTTCAACAGCTAGTTATTGGTACTCTCACAGGAGGAGATGAGGGTATGTCATTCTACTCTGCCATCTTGGAATCAATCTCTGGAAACTCATTGAGGATTAAATGAGACGACAGCCAAGGGCTTAGCATAGCCTGGCGCATAGTAGGTGTTGAATACATGGTGGCCTCTCAGATGACTCGTCAGGAGGGACACTCTCCTGAGGCTGCCTCCAGGCCCTAACTTACGGTCTAGGGCTCTGCTCACCCCTGACTCACTCTGGCTGACCTGGTGAACAATGCCAGGGGAGCCAAGTCCTTCAAGAAACCCTTGCTCCAAAGTAGAAGTCCAAGAACACAAGGTAAGAGTTGCTCTCCCCTCTCCTCACAGCCCCAGGGCCCAGCGACCTAGCAGTGAGAGGACTGAAGTCATTTTCTAGCCCCTCTCTCTGCAGCCTGAACAGGAGCCTGCTGGCAGGAGCCTCTTGCCTGCCACACGCCTCCAGCACAGGGAACCTTGGCCTCCTCTGTAGAAGCAGGCATCTCCGAGCCAGCCCTGGAGCCCCCAGCAGGGCCATCCCCCGACACCCCTACCCCTTGGAAAGGAGTCTCGTCAGACTGGGTTTTGGCTAAGGTGAGATAAGATGCAGTCACCAGGACCTCTCACTGGTGCTGGAGGGAGGGGCGGGCAGGGAGGAGGTGAGATGGCAACAAAAATAGGGTGTCAGTATCCCTTTCTGGGGTGGAAATTCCGTGGGAGCGTAGGTTTTTGAGCCATTTCAAGTACATGGCTAATAGATGACTCCGATCATTTCTCAACGGCCCACAAATGAGCTGTGGATGCATTCACAGTCATTTCTGGTCTGTGCATAAAAGATTCCTTCATTGACCTGGGGAAAACATTATACTGAAGGGGCCAGAGACCCTGGTCCTCACCTTGGCCTTTGTCTTTGAGAAATCACTTCCCTTCCCCATGGGCTGGCCTCAGTTTCCTCAGGTTCAGACTACATCATTTTTTGCCAGCATCTGATGTGTGTGCCTCCGGTGGTTCACAAGAGGATTTTAGGTAGCATTCAAACTAATATCTTTTTGTTTTAGTATTTGTATTGTTAAGATATATTATAAAATGTGATTAGCATATTATAGTTTCACAGATATTAAAAAATAGTGAATCAAGTTCGAGAAAAACCTTGCATAAAGGGAGCACAGATCCCAAGAGGTGGCAAAAGTCATGGGGTGGTTCCCCAAACGCCTACAGCTCAGGAAATGCTGAATCATGTTGCTTTTGTTCATCTCCACTGGATCCACGATTGTCTCCATTTCACCTTTGATTTAGAAGGAAGGAGCTTAGTGTCCAAATGCCTGATGTAACTGTTTGACTTTTTCAGGCCTCCACACTTCACTCAGCCCTAAAGATGGAGCCTGCGAGTTCTCAGAGAGATACCACATCTTGAATCCCAAAGAAGAGGCCAGTTATCCACCTGCCTCCCCAAAGAACCTTAAGTACCTGGCCAGCACAGTCAAGAAGAGGGAAGTGTATAAAGACCCAGGTTCTGGCCACATCCCTTCGAAGCAGTGGCCTGACTCGCTGTGTTGTTTCCTCAACTATAGACCAAGGGCAGCGGTGTCTGCCCTCCTACCCACCAGGGCTGAGGTGGGACATTTCACTGCGAAAGGCCCTTGGTGCACACTCAGGCCCGAGGAGGCAGAGTTATGCCCTGTTTCCATGGGTTTGTGAGTCATCAGGCCAGGACTAGGATCCTGCCTCTTGACCCCTGGCCCAGGGCTCTTTCGCACAGTTCTCACTGAAATTTTATGTGAAAGCCTTATTTTCGTCCTGCCGACAGGAGGGAGATTGAGCCCCAGGAGTCTTGGTACCAGAGAGTGTAGATTTCGAGATCCTCGTTTGTGAAAGGTTTGTGCCAGAAATGGATGGGAGTTTAATAAAAGAGATACTGGAGATTATCTCATCACTCTTGCCCTTGAGTATGTTGGGGAAAGCCAGGGAGACGGGCAGGGGAAGCTGAAAGCTGAGGCTCCATTCTCATATCTAAACTCTCCATTAACCAATTTAAAGGGTCTTAAAAGCTTCTCCAAGAGAGCGACATAGAAAAAAATGATTTCTGAGTCAACGCTAATGACTCCAATTACTGAATTTGTGCATAGCTGTTCCCCGGCTTCTGGATGTTAGCCCAAGTTCAATAGCAGAGATGTGGTTGAGGGTGCGGGGTGGGAAGAGACTGAGGACCAAGCCCCTAGAAACTGTTCAAATGGAAAAGACCACCCAGCATGGCTAGCTCCAAGTGGGGAGGATCTGGGGAGGGGAGTTCTCCACATTTCTCTCTCTGCCAGCCGCACCCCCTCCCACTTCTAGTGGTCTCACCACTGGAGCCCTAAGCTTCCTCCAGCTCCTGCGTCTCCCCTGCCCTCTACTCACTTTCCAGGGTTGCCCCGTACACAGGCCTCACCCTCCTGGTCCCCTCCTGTGACTTCCTCCCACAGATGGTTCCTTGGAAGCAGGGACTTTTTCTTTGGATTCCAGTATCCTCAGCACTTAGCATGAGGCCCCGTTGTGCAGGTAAGGGCTCAAGTTAAAGGGCATTGGTTAAAGCTCAGGGTTTGAAGCTGGGCAGCGCACTCATCTCTCTGCCAAAAAAAAAAGGTTTCTGTGGTCAGATAAGTTTGGGAAACGCTGCACTAGACATCCCCTTTTTATAGATTCACAATATACATCAGCATATTCAAGGTTCCAAGAAGTCCTGCAGTAAAGAACTTGGTTAACCGGGTGCTCCCCTCATAGAGCTGGGCAGAGCCCAGCACCCCACAAATAGCTGGTGAGCCTTCCTGGGGCACCCCTTTGTAAAGTGTCACTTCCTGCCTTTCCATGGAGCCACGCTTCCCAGCCTCTTCCCCTCCTTTTGTCCCTGGGGGTTCTCTGATTATCAGCTCCTCTGGTCATGCCTGGGGCCAAGGGGCAGTTCAGACAGTCTGGGGACCTTGGGCCTCCTGTGGTGATGGCCAGGTAGGGCTCTCCCTCCACCTCGGTTGTTACAAATTAAGTACTAATCCAATCTGGCATGCCAAATACAGAGGGGGGATATTTTTAAGCTCCCATTGTGGAGAAGGAAGGATGGAGAGTCTTGAGAGGAATGTTGTCAAGGGACCAAAAATCCTCGGCTGTTTCAGTCCCTGCGGTCTCTGTACAGCCCCAGGGGATGGGCTTCCTCGCAGCCCCTGGAACCGCTGTGCTTTTGCCATTAAAATTCCTTCTATTAATGACTCATTGTCAGTGCCCTGAAAGGAAATGTGAGGGGAGGCTAGGGAGGTGGCCCCTGTTAGCAGGGCCAACCTGGGTCCAGATGACCCAATGTTGGAGCCCTGGTGCCCTCAGTAGTGAGCCCTTTTGCCAAGGCCCTGCTGCCTCAGTTTCCTTATCTGGAGACGCTGTTTTCAGAGGGCCCTGCCGCTGTGGCTTCCCTGGTGGCTCAGTCGGTAAAGAATTCGCCTACTGTACAAGAGACCCAGGTTCAATCTCTGGGTTGGAAAGATCCCCTGGATAAAGGAATGACTACCCACTCCAGTATTCTTGCCTAGAGAATTCCATGGACAGAGGAGCCTGGTGGGCTATAGTCCATGGGGTCACAAAGAGTCAGACATGACTAACACTTTAACTTTTCACTGAAACTGCAGACACTGTTTGGTTCATTCTATCTTCAGTACAGGGCATTTAGCAAATGTTCAGTAAATTTCATTCAGTGAATGAGTGATTCTATGCATTATCTTCTCTCCACCTGACATCAGCCAGTGCCAAGACTACCCAACACATAGGAATTGCTTTAAAATATTTAAATGAGTCTGTGTACCCCTCCCCCCACTGCCATTCCTAGTGCTACTTCTGACCCTTTGTAATTACTCATAAATACAAAATGTTTGTTGAATGAATGTTTCTGATCATGCCTCCCACCCCTGACTCACTATGTTGTACCCACTTACTCAGTCGGGACTAGAAAATACTGACCTATTTTCTAGGTGCACACTGCGTGCCAGGCTGAGCCTGTGCTGAAACTTCCCCTCCCCTTCCTGTCTTGCTGTGTTGGGGATTCGGTTCTCTCCAGAGTACCAAGGGTGGTAGTTGCCATATCCCTCTCATTTCAGTCAGAGGAGAGGTAGGGTCAGTGAGCTGCCAAGCTGAAGTTGGGTGACAGACAGGGAGGCTGCCTGTCAATCTCGAAACTGCCCCCGGGCTCCAAGTGAGCACCGCGTTGTGGCGCTCCTAGTGCTGGAGAATGGCTGACTATTGATAAAAAAGAAATGTCCCCCTGCGCTTTCCAAATTAAGACGACATTTAACCGAGTTGCTCGCTAGCTCGCCTGCTCCTTCAGTCTCCCGGGGGACGGAGCCCATCTTGGTGAAAGATGTTTGAGCATGTCCAAAGCCTCAGCTCTGACATCTCAGCTGATGTCAAGAAGTTTCTGTAACCTTTCCGTTCAGCACACTCAGTTCTATCAGCATACGCACTGTCTCACTCTCAACTGTTTCTTGGGGGAAAGGGCTGGCATCAGACCTTGGAGGGGTTGCAAGGTTTGGGCAAGAGCACCAAGGCTCACCAACGTACACCCCAGCCCTGATCAAAGGTCAGTTGCCTCAGAAACAGCTCTACCTACAAGTTCTCCAGATTCTGTGGGGAATCGAGGATCACAGTGGTCCTTAATCTTATTTAGGTCACAGACCCCTTTGAGAATCAGATGAAAGCACTGTCTCCTTCTCATGGAAAAGTACGCATCCTCCCAATTTTGCATGCCATTCAGCAGATCCTTAGATCCCAAAGCTCGACCAGGAACCTCAGGTTAAGGACCCTTGATATATCAGAAAGAACATCATCTGAATTTCAGATGTAGAAGCTAGCTCTGCCACAAGCCTGCTGTGTGGCTCTGGGCCAGTCAGTCCTTTCTGCCTTGCTATTTCTTTGGCAATAAAGCGTTCAGACTCCTTGTGATTAAAACTGCCTGTCTGTGGAGGTTTAGTGATTTAGAGCAGTGCTGCTTACCGTTTTTATAGGTCACATGTTCCTTTGAAAATCTGACAACTCTGTATCTTCTGCCTAGAAAAAAAGCCTGTACACAAAGTTTTGCCTAGTATGCAGGGGTTCCAAGGACTACAGATTTAGGTCTTTTGAACTAGAGGGAGGCAGTGATCCAATTGTGAGCAATGGTTCCAGTTTCTTTAGGTCATCTCTTCTTCTCATCTCTTCTCTCCGTCTCCCAACATCAGCTCTGCACTGAAAATCCACTAGTGATTGGGGGTGAGCACTGTCTACTACAGTGCTATGGTTTTCAGACTGTTTTCATGTAATGGAACCTGTTTTTTTTTTTTTTTTTTTTTCTCTTTTCTAATGAAGTCTTATACCTGGATCTCCAGTATAGAGAAAAGGGAATCCTGTAGCATTTCTGTACCCACTGTTTCATTTTTTCTTCCATTCAACAAGTATTCATCAAGTGTTACTTTGGGCCAGGTGCCTTGCTGCTCAGATTGGAGACCCTACCTGCTTGGTGTCCCCCAGCCTCTTTCATTGGCTTGCAAATCATAGATCTTGTAAAGAGGTTATTCTGCCCTGGAGTGAGATGTCAGAGACCAAGAGACCCTGCTCCCAGAGCTCCTGAAGCATTTTGGGGGCCCCATTTTATTCATCTGTAAAATGGGATAATGGAATGATGATGCCTCACGACATTCCAAGTATGGATGATTTTCATTATCCCTAGATGGGAGTATGGTTGGCACCTTTCAGTGAACAGTGAACATGTGTTCTGAGTTCCGGAAAAGGACGAAAGGAGAGGCACAGAAATTTTTTCTTTAGTATCAGGGAGAGCCTCCACATTGTTGAGAAGCTGAATAGACTGAACCTTGGGAAAATATTTTGCTGTTTTTTTTCATCCCCTCCTCCCCTGGAAGGTTTGCTGCTGTCAGCGTCAATTTCATAGACCCAGTTCACACACTGTCCTCTAGGGCCTGAATTCACTGCTGTGACAGAGGAAGGTTTACCCACAATCAGTGGGTCTGGAAAGAGGACTTCTGCACCTGAAGGGCTGCTTGCTAGGGAAGGACAGGAGTCTGCAGAGGCCCAGCCTGCATCAAGTCAGTGACAAGTCCCTCTCATTCTGTGCTCAGAAGAGCAGAGATGTGCAGCCTCAGAGGCTTTGGAAATATACTTTTCAATGTTTTTCCTGAGGGGATTTCAGGCAAGTCCACTCTGGCAAAAGCCCACCTGTGGTAGCTCTTCCTTTGTTTTCCTTGGCTGGCAGTCTAGTGCCAAAGTTGAGAGCATGGGTTTTGGTGTTGGACAAGCCTAGTTCCAATTTCTGGCTCTGCCTCCTTTCTCTGCTTGATCTTGGGCAAGACACTCAGCTTCTCCCAAGTCTCATGGCCTTGTATCTGAAATGGGGATAATAACACCTCCCCTCCTTGGGTTGTGAGGAAATGAAATTAAATCCTATTGTAAAGACTGGTGCCTGGCCCCTGTTAATACTCTATATATACTCATGCTTTTCTTAGCTTTAATTTTCAGCTGGAAGCGGATTATTTGGTACTGTAGCAATAGGGGAGTGAGGGTCAAGTGTACCTGTGTCCATCATCGCTGACCTAACACTGTACACCCTCCCATCTTGGCCCACAGTGATGCTGCGGCCAGCGACTGGATGACAAAGAACCCTCACTCTACTCTTCCCTCCTCCCTTGCCCTCCTGACAGGTGCAAACAGGGTAACCACCCACTACTTTTCCTTTATTAGTAGGTCAGAGAGCTTTGCCTGGTGCCCCAGGATCCAGTCCCCAACCCTCCAGTGTGCAACCAGGCCCTCCTTCCTGCTTGAGATGCTCCTTGGCATCTGTTTTGCAAAGAGGATTAACCCTCTGTGCTCTTCTTCCATGTGTTTTGCCAGCAAACACTTAGCCACAAACTGCCTCCCTCCTCCAAAAATTCCACCAGTAGAGCCAGGACTTAACATCGGGTTGCTTTGGTCAGCCAGCTCTTTGTCCTGGGGCTCCCGCCTGCTTTGTGGGGCAGCCTCCGTCACCCTAAAGTTCTCAGGCCACCTCTGGTCAGTGAGTTCAAAGATTAGAGACACCAGTTCCTGTCCCAGAATCCTCAGGGCCTGGGCTTCCTAACATCTCCCGGGGTCCCCGGTTCCTGGATCCACTGGCCCCTGCTGCTGCTGCTGCCACTGCTGGTCCTGCTCTCGGCCCCCTTGTTTCCAGCTAGGCCCGTGGGGCCTTCGGAGCCCGCGGCCCCGCTGGTGGCCAGGTCTAGACTGAGGGTCCTCCCGCAGACGGAGAGCCGCCGCAGCACCTCGGAGGCGGCCTCCACCGGCACGGCGGGGCGCTGCTCCAGCAGCATCTCCAGCAGCGAGCTCATCTCCGACAGGAAGGTGCTGGCCAGCCGCGTGCCTGTCGGGCTCAGCTCGGGCGCCTTGCCGAACGTCTGGAAGGTCCTGGGCTCCTCCGAGGTCGCAGAGTCCGGGGAGAACACGTTGTCACGGTAGTTGGTGGAGATGGGCAAAGAAAGTCTTGCCATCCAGGCCGGATCGGGGACGCTCAGCCGGTCCAGGGCCAGGCCTGCAGGGGGCGAAGGGGACGCGGTGAGGGCGGAGCCCCGGGCGGACGGGCGGGGCGCCAGACAAAGGAGGGAAGGGAAATGGGGGGGACCGATGGGGCGGCCGGAGGGGGGCGGGAAGGAAGAGGCCCTGACAGGGAAGCGCGCCGGGCAGGAAGGCAGCGACTGAGGTTCGCTCGTGAGCTGGAGTGAGGACGCGGCCGCGGGAGGAGGAAGGCCTAGAATTAGAAATTGGCCTCTTTCTCAAGCATCTCCCAGTCTCCGGGGGCGTTTCGGGTTTAGGTGGCCTCCATCCATCCCTGAACAGCCAGGATTTTCACTTCCTCAGGACAGACACCACTAGCTGAGCATGGGGGCGCTGGAGGGATTCCCCTTTTTAGCTAATGCTGTAGTTCCTGGCTTGGTGCTGCCTTCCTTTCCTATTCATAATAATAATATAATAGTGACCGCTTATTAAGTACTTCTGTGCCAAGCAATTTACATAACTATCTCATTTAACCTCCACACACACCTTTGAAGTCAAGAGTATTTTATGGATGAGGAAACAAGTTCCAGGAAGTTCAGTCATTCATCTACCAGGCACCCAAAGCCAGATTTGACCCACAGGTCTGATGATTGGAAGCCCCCTGTAACTGTACCACTGAGACCCACTGTCTGGAGAGCTTGCCCTTCCTCTCTCCCTGGATGCTAGGTGCTCACCTGTGGTTCTGGTTTCCCTGGCCTGCCAAGGTCTGTACTGTCACTCGCTCTCAATACCGCATGCTCTCGACACTGCAACCTTCGCCTCTCAAGCTGCAGGAAACCCTGTGAAGGGGCTGGCCGCCTAAGAGCTGTCCCAGGAAAGGGACGGGGCAGTGAAAAAGTGTCCCCCTGACCCCAAATCCCACCATCACACTTCTCCTTTTGCCATCTCTTCAACAGAAAATCCTGTCTTAGGAAACCAGTCCCAGGCCCAGTGATAGAGGCCAGGGCAGAGGAGACAAAGCATAGGCCTTGTGGTTAAGCATCTGTATCTTTAAAAAAAAAAAAAAGCACAACATTTACTTTAATACTTAAGGTGAGCCGGTTTAAAATCTGTGCATAGAGTGAAAGACTGGAAAGGGATAAGTCAAAGTGTTAGCTGAAATTGCCCCGGGCAGAAATGATTTATTCCCTTTTTGTTTATCTACATTTGTCTCTATTAACCAAATATTACTTTTGTGATTTTGAACAGTTATTCCAAAATACAGCTAAATGCTGTTTCTATTGATAAATGAGTCTTGTTCTTGCCTTGTCAGTGCGGGGTTAGGCAGGCTGTGAGGCAGGGTCAGCCCCTTTCCTACTGGTCCAGCCCACACCCAGGGCTTAGTGAATGTTTATTGAATGATTGAATGAACATAAATATTAACCCTGGACATTTGGGAAATGTAAACCTTAGTTCCCTGAGACTCTGGGGTAATAAGGTTGAAACTCTTCTGGTGTTACAGAATCAGGCTTTTCCTTGTACAAGGGTCAGAGAGCTTCAGAAGGAATGAAGCTTAGAATGAGAAAATCAGTGGAGTGTAGGAGAATGGCTGAAACATGATGGTGAATTCACTCCGAGGCAGGTGGGCACTGGGCAGACCAGGGTTTGATTTCCTAGCTTTGCAGCTTATGAGCAGTGTGAACTTGGAAGACTTGCTTAATCTCCCTGAGCCTCTTTTTTTTCTCTTATAAAGTGGTGCGATAGTCACACTTATCTTGTAGGTGGCTATGAGGATGCAATGAGCTCATGCAGCCAATAAAATATGATCATCATCACATCCTCCGGTGGGGCTTTTATCTGGTGCGGCTGAGACCCCAGTGTCGGGCACATTCACCAGTAGCCCCATCACGGTCCACCCTGTGGGCAGCGCAGGCTCCGCTACGGTTGCTGTGCTGTTCATTCCCCGACTTGTTACCATCCTCCTGTGCTCCTTGCCCTCTGTGCTATGAGGAATCGGGACCACGTGGGAACGAAGCCCACAGGTTCCCGAACAAAGCTGGGGCAGAGAGCTATAACACCAGCACTGAGGTCATCTGAAATTTTCTAATAGCCAGATTTAAAAAGTAAAAAGAAAAGGTGAAATTAATTTATGTAAGTTTTTTATATTTAATATCATTTTATCATGTAATCAATATTTTTAAAATTATTAATGAGATGCTTATTTTTTCATACTAAGTCTTCAAACTCTGGAGTGTGTTTTATACTTCTATCACATCTCAGCTGGTCCAGCCATTTTCACACATGGCTATTGGTTATTGGAATGGACCTCATAGCTCTACATTCTAGACAATGCAGTCCTATAAAGTTCTCTGTATTTGTGCTGTCCAAAGCAATATCCATTAGACACATGTAGTCCTGGAAACATGGCTGGTATGACTGAGGAACTGAATTTTTCATTTTACTTAATTTTAATTAGATTTCATTTTACTTAATTTTAATTTAGAGCCACACTGCCTGGGTTAATAACCATAGGCTACACAACCTTGAGAAAATTATTAAAACCCTGGCCCCTCAGTTTGTTTTTTTTTTTTCCTTTATGAAATGGGGATAATGAATAGTCCCAATCTCAGAAGATTTTCTCATGAGGCACTTAGAAGAGGAACTAGCACACAGAAAGCACGCAATAAATGTTAGCTATATTTTTTTAACCAAGGAAAGGGAAATCCCTGCCATGCCTTCAGCACACAGAGTATGTCCAGATGAGAAATAGATTATTAACTGTGCCACAGAAAACCACAGCGTAGGTCAGACTTAGTGTGTGTTTCTTGAAGGAGGCTGACTGATGTGTGTTGGGGGGGAGGTATGGGGGTGCTAGCAGATTCTTGAGTTCTCATGGTAAAGAGATCTTCAAACACATTAAAGAAATGCAGATGAGTGGCGTAGGAAGTAAAGAGAGGTCCCCTAATGGTAGGTGGGCCCAGGTTGACTTCCATTCCATCACTGATGAGCTAGGTGATTCTGGGCAGGCTGTGTTACCTTTCTGAGCCTCAGTTTGCTGATTTCTAAGTTGGAACTCCTAATGTCTACCTCAGAAAACTGTGTGGAAGCTTAACTTGAGATAATGCCTCCAAGATGCTTCCTTAGTACCTGGCACACACCAAGAGCTCAGTAATTGTTCACTATTCTTTTATGACTTTTTAAATGCATAATCAAAGACAAATCTGGTCTTTAAACAAATGAAGACCTAAAGCTCCAGGGGAACTAAAAAATGTTGCTGATAGTCTTCTCCAGAAATAGACTGGCTCTGTTTCCCTGCAGTGGATTGGAGCAGCCCTCTGAAGCCTGGGCATAGGAAGAGACTGTAGGGGCAGAAGTGCGGTCAGGGTGACCCTGGGAAGTTCCTACCTGTGTGGGGGTCCAGGAGGTTTGACAGCTCTTCTTCTAGCAGCTGCTTCACAGAAAGGTCCTCTTCAGGGTCCAGGGGTCCTTCTTCCTGGTCTGGTTCTGCCTGGCCACCAGCCCTGGTGCTTGGGCCATCTGTGTCTGGGATTGCACTCCTGCAAAGGAAGCCAACCCATTCCACCAGTGAGGAAATTCACACACAAATTCATTCATTCCTGCTTATGAATATTCTGCTATTCATGCCAGCATTCATTCACCTGCAAACTGAACTGGGTTCCCAGCCCAGGCTTCAGAGTCAGACCAACCTGGGTTTCTTGATCCCAGCCCTCTTGCCTACTCTGAGTCTGTTTCTTCTTCTGTAAAATGGGAGCAATAAATAACATCCCCCTCACAGGGCATTGTGGGAGTAAAATGAGGTGTCACAGGTAAAGGCCTTAGCACAGTGTTGTAAGCACTCAGCAAACAGAAGTGACTGAATGCACAGATATTATTCACCATTGTCCCTCCATTCCTTCTCATTACCTAGTACAGAGTAGGAGTTTAGTAAACCTTGGTTGATCCAGCGCAGTCACCCTTCCATCTCTCCATCCCTCCATCCAAGTATGAGTTCCAGTGATGGCAGGGTTTTATTTTTTCTTAGCATTTATTTTTATTTACTTATTTGGCTATTCCAGGTCTTAGTTGTAGCATGTGGCATCTAGTTTCCTGACTAGGGATGGAACCTGAGCCCCTTGCATTGGAAATGCGGAGTCTGAGCCACTGGACCATCAGGGAGGTCTCCAAGGGCAAGGATTTTTGTCTGTGTCATTCCCTGCTCTCTCACCAGTGCTCTGAACAGAGGTTGGCACATAGTAGGTGCTTGATAAATACCTGGTGGACTGAATGACTGAATGTTCCCTCCTCCTTGTTTGAGGCTAAATCCCAGACCAGAAGAGCAGGTCAATAGAGGATGCAGCTGAGGTAAGGCATCCCAAAACTACTAAGAGTCTACTATGGGATCTCTTGCTGTCTCCCTGGCCTTTCCTCCTATGGCCCCTCTCTATCACTGAGGAGGCCAGTTCCTGGGACTACCTCGGCACAGTGGGCAGGCCTGGCTTCTCATCCCAGCATCTGGGAAGGCTCCCTAACAGCCTTTAAGGCCTGGAGTCCTTGCTGCTTTTTCTCTATGGCCATTTCAGCAGGAAGGTGGCAAGTTTGCAAGTAATGACAACAACTAATGTTTATTGAGCAATTACTCTGAGTCAGACATATGCTTTGCAAGGTATATTTGCCTTCTCATCAAACCTTTCACTTCTGTAAGGGCTTCTCTTGTTATCATCCTCATTTTACAAATGAGAAAACCAAGACTTGTAAGATTATGCATCTTGCACAAGGTTTTCACAGGTTAAGTAATGAAGTCAGATTTCAAAGGCAGGCTGAGGTGACTCTGGAGTGTGTGTGCTCACCCCTACTCTACAGCATTTCTAGCTATTTTTGCCAAAAACCAACCAAACAAAATGACTATAAGATGTCACAGCAAGAGCACTGAACTGGAAGTCAGTGTCCTGAGAGCCAGCCTCAGCTTTGCCACTCACTGGTCATTTGACCTTGAGCAAATTCACTTTAAGGGGAAAGGACTTAGCATTGTTTGTATACCTCCTTTGTTCCAGGCACTGGGCCACAGGCTTAGAACACTTGTGGTCACTAAATTCTTACCCCATCACTACAAGGAAGTGGCGACCTCCATCTCACAGATGAGAAACTGCAGGCCTGAGGCTTGATCTGACTTACTCAAGTTTACGTAGCTGGGTAGGATCAAACTACTTAGAGCCTCAGTTTCTCCGTCTGTAACAAGAGGGAGTTAAATTAGTTGTCCTCTTGAGGTCTCTTTAATTCTAGGACAGCCCAAAGAAACACACCCACATACCCATATCCTCAGCCAGGAACCTTCATATTATATTTAAAGGTCAAGAGCAAGAAGGCTGAACGTTATAGATTTAAAGTCCATAGTCTAGTCCCTCTGAAGTCAGAGGACAGATAGAGCCTCGGAGATGAAGTCATTTCCTTGACTCTGGGTCCTGTAAATACTATTAATACAGTAGCTCCAGGACCAAGCTGTCTGGGTGGGGGGATGGATGCTGTTCGCTGCAGTCTCCCAGGGGAGCAGCATCTGGAATGTGATCACCCTTCCTTACAGCACAGAGGCTGCAGGGGTGAGGGCAGGCTGGTGGGGAAGGAGCTTGAGAAACCAGAGTTGGGGCTACGTGCTGCTTACCTGCCGCTGCCAGGCTTGGCCAAGTACTTATTTCCCCGGTGGTTTGGTTTGGGCTGGAATTGGCCCTGATGCAGCAAGGACAGCAGCTGGGAGATTTGCTACAAGACAGGAAAAATCTGTTGACTCCACACAATTCCGACCCAGCACACTTCCTCACCGGATGTTTCCCTCAATGCCGGAGCTTTCTTTTTATAGTCTTTCCTCCAGCTTCAGATGTTTGTGGATTGGTTGGGGGATGGTGAACAGTGATGGTGACGGAGGCAGGGACATGTGCAGGCAGGTTCCCTGCTTGGCTTTGTGTCAACTACACATTCCCGGGACCTGGGTGTCTGAGAGAAAGAATAAGGGTCCTCTGGGGGACCCCATGAGACCTGCCCCTGGTGGACACTGTGAGATTGGTGTGGAAAAGGCATTTCCTGACTATAAATGTATTATTACTTTAATAAGGATCATCTTAAAGTGTTGTATCCCCCTCTTCAGCAGTATTCAAACACTCAGCCAATGTTGGTGGGTCAGATGTAACTATGTTATAAGAAGGCAGAGGGTGTCTTTGAATCATTTATTCATCCTTTCATTCATTCGACAAGTATTTAATGAGGGCCTGCTTGTGCCAGGGCCTGTGCTTGCTATGGAAGTAAGAATGAGATCATGGCCCAGTCGCTGCTCTCAGGGAACTCCCAGTCTGCCTGGGAGGACAGTCAGGGGAGATAGGGCATGTGGGCTACTATGGGGGGTTACATCGGAGTTGGGAAAGGATAGAGGTCAAGTGGAGCAGATGAAAGCCCCTTACCCAATTTAGAACAAGGAGGGAGTTGTGTGTGTTGGGGGCAGGTAGCTACAGGGGGAAGTCATTCACTTATTTCAACAAATGTTATCTCTGTTCATACTGCATCACAGGCCCCTGTACTGAGACCTGGAGTTTCCATAGAGGGTTAGCAAGTGGAGAGAGGGTGAGGGTCTGGGTGAGGGGTGAAAGGTCAGTCAGAAGGTGCTCAAGCTGAAAGGCCAGAGGAGACAGTGGAGTTTCAGAAAGGCTGGTGAATGGAACAGGGGGGGTGGGTGAGATGTTCAGGGCCAGGCCGCACAGGCTCTTATGAGGGAGGCAACAGACCAAGTCAAAGTCGTTTCTAGCTTGTTGTGTGATGACAGGCAGGTTTTTAGAGGTACTCTGATCTCAGTTTCCTCATCTCTAAGGTGAATCTAAAAATACTACCCAGCGCTGGCTCCTTCACAGGCTTGTCAGGATTAATTAGGTGGTTTGAAAGTTTAAAATGCTCCACAGAGTCCAGGGGTTTGGGCTGTTACTCCTAGAAATGTTGTGTCTGCCTCCCGGGCCCAGGTTACCTCCCCTCTGAGGAGATCCCTCCGCCCTTTGGGCAGCTGTGACAGAAAGGGCTGACCTCAGAGGAGGTCTGGAAGGGGAGGTGGCTGGGACTGGGGTTTCACTGTGACTTGGGAATGTCAGGGCCCCACTGCCCACCTCAGGGCCGTTCCCACCTCCTGGCCCAGGCCCAGAAGCCCTCCTAAAGCATCTGTCTCCCTTTTCTCGAGTGACAGTCAATACTTCAGGGACACTCCCTGAGTGCCAGCCCCTAGGTGATGTGCTGTCATTCAGGGTCATTTCACAGCTAGAGTCAGACTCGAGTCAGACTCAGGTTCAAATCCTAAATCTTCCCCTGCTCCATTTCCCATCCCACCTTAAGGAATCCTGAGGCTCAGTTTCCTCAGCAATAAATCAGGGGATAATAACAAGACCCAGGTCATGTGTTGGTTGTGTATATGAGGATTAAATGAGTGAAAGTCTATAAATCACTTAGTAATAGATCTCAGGATAAGCACTCATGAACTGTCCAGTGGTATCTAAAATCATGTCATTCTTTAGTAACCCAAGGAAAAGGATGCTATTATACCCATTTTGCAGATGTGGCACCTGAGACTCACAGGGGCTATCTAGCAATTAGAGGCAGGGCTGGATGGAATTGGAACCCAGATCTGACTCCACTGCAGCACTGTGCTATTGGAAAGACACAAGCATTAGGCAAGCTGCCTCTTACCCTTAAGTCGATCTCACCTGGGTGACCTTCTCTCTTTCAATATGGTCACCCACAGGGCCTGCTCTCTGCTGTCTCTGGCAACCACCAGCACCATATTTGACACAAAGAGTTTATTCAATAAGCATTTGATGAATGAATAGGTGAATGAATGAATGACTCTGGGCAACACTTCTGGGGCTGCATAGAGCCAGGGCAGGACTCCTGAAAGAGCAGCTGGGCCACCTCCAGGTGGCTTCCTGGGGAAGAGGTGGGGGAAGGAAGCTGTGTCCTTGCTCTGCAGGAAACATGAGCTGATGGCCTGGCTCACGACAGAAGTGTGCCTTGGGCACAGGGAAATGATCTGGGGTTCAGAGGAGTTGATATGGGTGTGAGATCAGGCCCCATCCCGGAAAAAGCTTTCCCATTTGTGTCCAGTAAACCCTAGGTCACTGGACACAGCCATTCATCTTCCCATTTAATCTTCAACCCCCTGGGAGGTAGACACAGGTAAGTTTGGTATCACAACTCCTATCTTATAGATGAAGAAAATAATATAAAGTTGCCCAGCTCCTAAAGTGACTGTGCCGAAATTTGAACCTAGATCTGCTGAACTCCCAAGTCCCAAGGTTGTTTCCATTGCCCTACCCAGCAGGCCTAGCTGGCAAGCTCTGGGGTCTCAGGCAGCCCCTGAGACCCGGGGGCAGTAATGCCCATGCCAGCTTGCTTCACAGGGAAAATTGCCCAAATGAGATGAAAGCAGGTACTGTTAATCACTGCCTTTGCTGTGTGTCTGCTTGTGCCAGGTGCTCTGAGTAAGTGCTCAATAGGAATTAAGTGACAATTCTGTGAGGCAGATGCTCTTACTGCCATCCCTGCTTTATAGATAAGGAAACTAAAGCTCAGAGACAGTAAGTCATTTGTCCAGGATCACACAGCTAAATTCTTTTAACTCCAGAACTGAATAACTGCACCCAATGCATCCTAAGGTACTTGGTGAGCCTAAGGAATGTATGTGAGGGTAATGGGGTCTGATGCTGTTCATGGTGGTCCAGGGGTGACCAGAGAGAGAGGTACCTGAACAGGAGGCGAATCCACGGTGAGCTCCTCTACAGGGTTCCTCTCCGCAAAGGCGGCCACAGACAGCCGGACCAGGCTCCGCAGGATCTGACGGGGGCCTGACTCTTTCTCAGGGGCTACTTTACCATTGAGATTCCTCTGCCGCCTCAGGGTTGCAGAGGAGGCTGGCGGGCTCTGCAGGGCCTCCTCGCTGCCCTGGTCTCCAGGCACTCTTCCTGTGGGGCTGCCCGCAGCCTTCAGGGGCCTTGAGCGGGGCTGGCCTACAGCAGGCTGGGGCTCGGCAAGGTTCAGGTTCTCCCGGGAGGCGTTCCTCTGCCTGGGATGGTTGAAAAGGAGGTTGACAGTGTCCTGCAGCACCTCTCGGCTCTCGGCCAGCGTTCCCTGGTTGCCTTGGTTTCGCAGAGTCCTGTACAGAGTCGGTGTGAGATGAAAGGGGGCCTGCAGGCAGGAGTCCCAGCCTGCTTCCATCATTGCTTCCTCGCCCACATGCTTGGGGGGCTGCCCGACTTCGCCAGGCTCATCCACCTGGCCCCTGAGCACAGGCACAAGGTGGATGTCCGCCTTCTGAATGTGTTTCTGGGGCCTCTTGGGCTGGTGACGGTAGGTGGACTCAGCCTCCCGACAGTTGTAGGCCCTGTTGTCCTTTTTCTCCATCCGGCAGATAGACGTGATCAGAGCCAAGATCGACCCAAAGACGGCAAGCAGTACAACCAGGCAAATCACTGTGAGTACCGATGTGCTCAGGGCCCCTGGCTCACGGGCTGAATCCCTCAAGTGGTCCACACTGGTGATGAACAAGACCTGCAGCAGGGCTCCGGTCTGCAAGGAGGGGCTGCCTTGGTCTTCCACCACAATCTCCAGCTCCCACTCACTCCCAGTGAGGCTGCTGGCATTGGTGATGTTGATGAACAGCTGCCCCAGGTGGGGGCTGAGGACGAAGACACCGGCTTCGTTCCCACTCCGAATGGTGTAGAGAAGCTCTCCGTTTGCCCCCGAGTCTGCATCTCTTGCTATGATAGTCACCAAAAGGAATGGCCGAGAGCTGGGGGTGGCCTGTAGTGGTATGTCAGTGCCTGCTGGGCCCAGGCCATTGGGATTCTCAATGGGCACCAGCAAATGACCTGTGGAGGCATTTACAAGCACCGAGAGGCTGGCTCTCCCATTACTCAGTATGGGGTGAATCACCTCTGGGGCATTATCATTGACATCCAGGAGGCTGACCCAAACAGAGACACTGGATGTGAGCTGGGGCTGCCCGCTGTCCTCTGCAATCACCAGGAACTCAAAGCTTGCCATCTGTTCATAGTCCAGTGACCTTTGAGCGGTGACCTCGCCTGTGTCTGAGTCAATAGCTACCAAGTGAGAAACTGGGGAGTCCTGGATGCGGTATGAGATTTTCCCGTTAACACCCAGGTCTGCATCATGGGCCTTGATGGTGATGAGGTGAAGAGAGGGTAGGTTGTTTTCCCGAGTGGAGACCTGGTACCTGCTTTTCTCAAACACAGGTGCATTGTCATTGGCATCACTGATCTGAATGCTGAGCTGTTCCTTGGCTGATAAGGGCTGGGGTCCTTGGTCTTGGGCCAACAGAGTGAGGGTATATTGGGGCCACTGCTCTCTGTCCAGTGTGGCGTTGGTTAGCAGCATGTATGTGTTACCATTGGTCCTTTTCAGCCTGAAGTGGCCTAGCTCTTGGCTCAGCCAACAGTAGACCAGACCATTGTTTCCTGAGTCCAGGTCGTTGGCCATGATGAGAGCAATGAAACTGTCCTTGGGAAGAGCTTCGGACACCAGCAATGGTTGGGAGGCCCACGTGATGTGGATGCTTGGGACATTGTCATTGACATCCAGAACCTTGATGAGAATCTTGCAGTGGGCTGGGATGGGATTGGGACCCAGATCCCTTGCTTGGACATCCACTTCGTAGGCCGGATTCTTCTCATAGTCTAGGTGCTGGAGCAGAGTCACCTGGCCCGTCTTAGCATCAATACTGAAGGTGTTCAGCACCTCTGGAGGCACGTGCTTACTGAGAAAGTATTCCACCTCCCCATTGGGGCCTTGGTCAGGGTCTGTGGCAGTCAGGTTTATGAGGAGAGTACCAGGGGCAGCGTCTTCTTGGATTTCTAGGGCCAGTGAGCTCTCAGCAAACACAGGGCTATTGTCATTGGAGTCTAGGACGCTGACCTTGACCAAGCTGGTGCCTGACTTGGGGGGATTCCCACTATCATAGGCAGTTAACACCAGATCAAAAAATGAGTGGATTTCCCGGTCCAGCTCCTTCACCACCACCAGTTCCGCATGTTTTGTCTGATCGGGCCCCACAATGACATCCAGGGCGAAGTGCTCGCTGGGAGACAGGGTGTAGGAGTGCAGGGTGTTGGGGCCAGTGTCTGGGTCCAAAGCTCTGTCCAGGGGGATCCGGGTGCGCAGAGAGGCGCTCTCAGAGATTTCCAGCTCCTGCTCACCTTTGGGAAACTGCGGCTGGTGGTCATTGATGTCCAGCACCTGGATCTCCACGTGGATGAGCGCCCGCTCCCCTGTGGCCAGCACGTCAAAGGACACCAGGCAGGGATCCTGCTGCCGGCAAAGCTGCTCCCGGTCCAGCCGCCTCCCTGTGCTGAGCACGCCGTCCTCAGAGTCCACCTGGATGGGGAGTCCCTGGGGCAGCTGTAAGACCTGGAAGGCAGCTCCCGCCTGGCCAGGCCCCTCCTCCCGGCCCCGTTCCTGAGGCAGCTTCCCTATCACGGTGCCAGCCGGTACCTCCTCTGCCACCTGATATCTCACAGTGAGAGTGGCCACCTCCTGACAATCCCCTGAAAGGAACAAGTAGCCACCTGGCCCCAAAAGTCCCAGAAGAAGTGACAGAAGTCGCATCATGCTTACCGCCAGAGTGCGCTAGATCCAGAAACCGCTAGAGACCTTCAGGGGCTGGGCGAGTCCTCCAGTGTTTCCTGAGGGGCTTGATTAGCCCCGTTCTCCTGCCCCTAGCCCTGTTGGCACAGCCTTGTCCCATCATTAGCTAATGGAACTAACAGAAAGAAAGGCCATCTTCATCAGAAGAGATGTGAGAGGTGCAAGGACCGATGTGGTAAAATTACCAGGGGAGGCCCGGTACAGGGGCACTGTGGGTCCCCGTCAGCCAGTGATGGACAAGAGTCGGTCCAAGAGGGACTTGACCCAGTGAAGCAGGATGTGGGGATCTGACTTCCAAACAGTTGCTAGGCCAGGGAAACAGAGAAGCAGCTTTTTCCTATGGAAACCCCACCTACAGGAAAAGGGAGGGCTGTGAGTTTCTATGCCAATTACAGAAAGAGAGTTTCCGTGAAGCTGAGTGGCCTGCCGCTGAGGAGGATGCGGCTGGGGACAGGCCGGATGGGAAGGTGCTGTCCATGTGGCAAGGCAGCCGCTGAGGGGAGGGGAGCCCCTGCTGTGGCCAAGTAAGCAGACGGCCTGAGCCCCTCCTGGACGAGTCACGCCTCGGCCTCTCTTCCTTCCTTGTCTCTCCTTGTTTCCTTCGTCTCCCGTTATTCCTCTCCCATTCCTCTTTTCCCACCATTGTCTACCTCTCAGTCTTGACTCTGCCCCCATTACCCATTTTTGTCTCAAGGGAAGCAGAGCTGATTAAGAGAGTGGCCATCAGAATCGAACTGCCTGGATTCAAATTCTGACCCTGCAACTTCCCAGCTGGGTCATGTGGGACAAGTCACTCAGCCTCTCTGGGCCTCATCTTGCAAGTGCAGATGGGAATAAGAACAGTAGACCTCTCAGGCGGAAATCTTGGGGATGAAATGGAATGTGCGTGGAGAGCCTGGCCCAGAGTCATGGGCAATGACATTGTTCCTGGAGGTGGGTGTTGTGGTCTGCACAGTTTGGCCTGCCTTGGGACTGCCTCTGGCTCCTGCACTGGCCGTGGGGCAGTCCCTTGCCCACACAGACGGGACCGTAAAGGTGCCCGTGGCCTTGGCTCCTGAAGCACAATGACCTCTCTGACCCGACGGTGCAGCCTCCCTCCCGCTTCCCTTCTGGCTCCCCAGCCTCCCGGCCCATTGTTCTCCACATCTGGTCCAGCTTGAGCTCCTATCCCGGGGAATCCCCCAGCCTCCCACTCCTTGGTCTTGGAGGTTTTTATATCTTTCCCTCTCCCACACTTTCCTCTCCCTTTCCCTCCCTTCCTCCAATTCTTCACTCCCCACTGCAGTTCTTGTCCAAGAGTCCTGTCACAGAGATGAGACCCAGGAGGGGGCCAAGGGCGCAGCTGGCTTGGGTGGCCTTGAGGTGGCTTGCTCCTTCTCATTTCCTCCTGTCGCTGCTGCCCCACCATTGTCCAGTCTTGCCCTTTACCTTGAGGTTGAGTCCAGAGGTTTGTAAAGCATTTGATGTGATGGGCGTTAAGGGCCAACTTTGCCTAGGTAGGTGTTTGCAGCTCAGCCCTTAGGGCTGGAGGTGCCTGTTGGGACAAAAGTCACTCCAGTCGGGCCACTGGCCTGGAGGCTTGTGGCCATTTGGATGGCGTGATGAGGACCTCCTTGGCCTAAGCATCACCTGTGCTCCCCTCTGTACTTTCTTTTCCACCCCCTACCCCCTGCCCCCTACTCCCTGGAGATTCCCAACAGCACAGGGTCTGAATCCAATCCACAGGGTCTGAATCCTGGCTCTGGAGGCAGACAGAGCACTCACTAGCTTGGAGACAGCACAAGTCACATAACCTCTTTGGGCCTCAGTTTCCTTCTCTAGTAGAGCATGACTATCCTGCATCTCCTGAGTTTGTGGTAAGGATTCGATGAGATGCTATAAGTGAAGGCTCAGCGCAGTGCCTGGTACAGAGAAAGCACTCATTACATGGGTCTAATTTACCTGGTATTATTTGCCAGGCTTTATACCCTGAGTGCAAATGGTAAAGATGGTCTTGCATTTGTCCCTTCACTTTTTTCTCTGTCTTCTCCGCCAGGAAGTCTCACTTCCCGGGGTGTCCTCAGCTTGGGTGCAGGCCCAGGCTACCTGTCCTGCAAAGAGAGCCAGTGTGGGCCCCAGGTCCTCTGGTGGTAGCCTGCATGGTGGCCCCACTGCCTGACCCTCACTCATCCTGCTATGTGCAAGGCAGTGAGCAGGACAGAGTGACCCCCAAGGGACTCGTAGTTTCAGGTCAAGGTGGGGAAATGAAAGAAGTGGGTCCAGTGGAGTGGCTCTGGATCCAGGTCCTCCTGGAGGACCCTTAGATGCACCCAGAAGGATGTGGAGGAGTGAGCCAGAGGAGGTGGGTGGACAGCAGGGAGGCAAGGCGGGGGGAGGGAGCAGGATGGAAGAGGCCTGAGGTGGGTGAGCTGGCTCCTTATGGTCCTACAGGAGGGTCTGTGGACAGAGGAAGAGGAAGTTGGGCTGGGATGTCAGCGGGGGCCGCTGGATGATGGCGGGCCTGGGGCCCTGTGCTAAGGACTTGGACTTTGTCCTATAGGCTATGGAGAGCTTTGGAAGGGCTCTGAGCTGCATGATGAAAACAGCAGCTACCTGCCAAGCCTTGTGCTAAGTGCTTCACATACATCATCCCACGCCACCCTCACAACAGGCCATGGGTGAAAAAGCTGAGTATTGAGATTAGGTAACTTGCCCAGGATCATGCACATTTGCCTTCCAGAAAGCCCCACAGGCTGCACTCTGGGAAATGGATCAAAGGAACGGAGAAGAGGGAGGAAAGGCGGCCAGCTGGGAGTAATGCAGGGGAGCTTTGGTACAGGAAGCTCTGGTGCGGAGAACGTTTGTAGAATGCCATCTGGTGGCCAAAGGCAGAGAGGCAGGGAGGTGGGTGGCTGGAGTTCACAAATGTCCACAGCTCCAGGGAGAAGGACATGGCAACCCACTCCAGTACTCTTGCCTGGAAAATCCCATGGATGGAGGAGCCTGGTAGGCTACAGTCCATGGGGTCGCTAAGAGTTGGACACGACTGAGCGACTTCCCTTTCACTTTTCACTTTCATGCATTGGAGGACATGGCAACCCACTCCAGTGTTCTTTCCTGGAGAATCCTAGGGATGGGGGAGCCTGGTGGGCTGCTGTCTATGGGGTCGCACAGAGTCGGACGCAACTGAAGCGACTTAGCAGCAGTAGCAGCACAGCTCCAGACCCCTGTTCTTGTGCTATGTGCAGTACAGCAGAAGGACCTATACCCGGGTGATAATCATTTCTCCTAGTGGGAAGCCAACTGTGGCCTAACACCCACAGAGATAATAGAATTCAAGATTTTACCTGAGCTTTTTTTTGGCGGGGGAATGCTGCTTAGTTCCTCAACCAGGGGTCAAACCTGTGCCCTCTGCATTGAAAATGCAGTCTTAACCACAGAACCACCAGGGAAGTCCCTTATTTGAGTATTCTTCAAAGGGCATTTGTGTGTGTGTGTGTGTGTGTGTGTGTGTGTGTGTGTGTGTGTGTGCGGCCTTGACTGGGACCCATGGATGCAAAAAATGAACTCACAGGTCATGAAAACCTTTGGATTTCGTAGGTGGTTTATTATTGTTCTCTGTTTGTTTTACTCATGTCGGGGGCAGGAAGCTAAGACAACCCTTTAAGAGTCCAAAGGCAGCAAAGGAAGCACCAGAGCTTTTAAAGGCTATTGTCTCTAGGAATGAGGTCCCCATTTAGTAATATTTCCTCCTCTTTTTTGGCTGCAGGGTCAGTTGATCTTTAGCAGCCACATGTCAAGGGGTAAAACTGGAATTTGTTTGGAAAGCCTACATCACCCTGAGTCTTAAAAATAGATTCAAAGAAGCAGAAGTTGTTTCAAATCCCTAAGTCTGAAATATTTTTAAAAAGAGGGCAGGCTTGGGCTTCGTGCTTGGAGGGCTTGTTCACCACCAGCCTCTGGGTTGCTTACACTTGGGTCCATCACTATAGGGGGAGGTCGGAGAGTGAAGTGGGAAGGGTCAGGGATCAGAGGATCTCTTTAAATACCTGGGGTCCTGAAGAACCTTGAGGGGTCAGACCAGCAGGGTGGGACTCTGACACTTAAGGGACTTGAAGACCAGTTGGACGAAGGCTAAGATCATTTCCCCACATTAGGAATGTCCTGCTGGGCTGGCTGCCCACCCCCAGGGCACCCTGTGAATCTGCCCAGCTGCTGCCGTAGTCACCGTCACCAAATCAATGCACCACCAAAGTAGCATTAGAAGCTGGGAGGCTTCATTCTCAAGACCTTTCTGGTTGGGGAGGTGACTGGACCACCTAAGATTTGCCTCTTTTTTTTTTTTTCCCCAGCAAAACCTTATTGAAGTTGGAGGCATTCTAGCCTGAGGCATTGACTGGGAGACTCAAGGACTTGTTCTGGGTCACCTGTTTCTGCCCCACAGTTTGTGGTCTCTGTTGGGGGCAGATCACAGATGTCCAATTCCACCCAACTGGGTGGATTTCTGGGCCCACTGTAGAGAGAATACTTGGCAGGGAGAAATTTGCTAAGAGAGGACTTTTCAGGAAATGGAAAGGTTTTGTGTCTTGATCAAGACTGGTATCTCTCAAAAGGGTCCACGTATCATAGTCACTTGAAAAGCTTTTCAAAATACCAGGAACAGGGCAATTCATACTTTTCTTTTTTCCAGACTGCCAAAGAGAATTTTATAATTGCCAGCTCTATTTCCCTCTCTTTGAAAATGCTTCATCTTTCATATCATTTGGGACCAGATTGGGTAAGTCGATAGGACCTTTTTGCTGGGAAGAGAGGCCTAATTGATCTATATAATAAAAGGGAAAATAGATGAGGGGGAGGGGAATTGCTGAAGGTTGAGGATATTGTGAGGGGGTACCTTAGAGAACAGCTGAGGCTGTGAAGGAAGTAGGTTGATGATAAGGACTTTCTGATGGATAGTTGTAAACTGTGTAAACTCCTGTTTATAGGAGGAAACTCCTGTAAACTGTTGTAAACTCTTTCATGGTTTTCAAGAAAAGTGCAAGAAAGGATTTATAATTTATTTTGTGCTTTAGTAACCACAACACAGCCCCCAAAACTGGACCACATAAATTCTGAGTTAATAAGGGTTATACTTATGTCTCTCTCCCTAATCTTCAAAGGAGAAGAGGGCTACTTCCAGCATGTAGGTTTCAATTCTGATATACTATAGGTCATTCTACCACACACCCCTTTTCCACCCCAACCTCATTGAGAACCACTGACATAGAGCTTCTTAAACTTGTTATTTATTTTTAAAAAGTTTTGGCTGTGTTGGGTCTCTGTTGCTGTGTGCAGGCTACTCATTATGGTGGCTTCTCTTGTTGCAGAGCATGGGCTCTCGGATGCGCAGGCTTCAGTAGTTGTAGCTCACAGGCTCACAGAGCTTCTTAGAAGCACTAACAGCCTGGTAAGGGCGAACTCTGCAGCCATCAGGCCTTTCTCACCAAGCATCCTCCTGGTCCCCACCTTTCTCCTATATCTGTATCAACGCTCAGCAGAAGCTCTGTGCACACTGGTTCTTCCATATTTCTGCAGGCTCTTCTGCCTGCTTCTCTGATTCTCCCTTTGGTTTGCCTTCCTTCTGACTCCCAGGTGTGGGCATGTCCACCAAATATTCTCTTCAGCCCTCTCTTCTAACTAGGGTTCTTAGCCCAGAAGTAGGTTGCCAGGTTTAACAAATAAAAATATAGGGTGGGGGCGTCCGTGGGGGCTCAGTGGTAAAGAATCTGCCTGCCAGTGCAGGAGACATGGGTTTGATCCCTGATCTGGGAGGATTCCACATGCCATGGAGCAACTAAACCCCTGTGCCACAGCTGTTGAGCCTGTGTTTTAGAGCCTGGGAGCCACAACTACTGAAGCTCAAGCATCCTAGAGCCCGTGCTCAGCAACAAGAGTGGCCGCCGCAATAAGAATCCCACGCATTGCAACTAGAGAGTAGCCCCCACTTGACGCAACTGGAGAAAAGCCCGTGCAGCAATGTAGACCCAGAACAACCAATAAATAAATTTTTTAAAAATATAGAGTGACTGTTAAATTTGAACTTCAGATAGTGAAAAAAGTTTAAATATTTTTATCTGGCAATCCTATCCAGACGTTAAGTATGACCTCACCACAAGTTCTTCTCTGTTTTCCTTTTTCCTCTTCTTTTTATTTTTAGAATTTTGGTTTACACAGTGAATTTGAAAATCTATCAGTAAACACAAAAATCAAACATATTGACTGGGAGCATCATCTGTACATGAATATTCAGAGGCTGACTCTGTTGATTGGCCTTGTTATGTATTCAGCATTTCTGGGTGATTCTAGGATGTAACTGTTCTCACACTAAAAGAACTACCCCTGAGGAAGCTTGGATCACATTCATTAATTTATTTGGTCATCCGGTCACTCATTTATTGGGTGGAATTCAGCATGTTCTTCTCCATTTGCAAGGTCAGTTTTTTTTGGCAAGAGAAGTAGCTAAATAGCTAAAGTTGACCCATATTTTCCTTTCCTCTAAACCATTGGTTTGGTTTTCTTTCTTCACATAGAATCTAATCAGCCTAATTCTCACCTTGCTTCAGAAAGATTCTTGCAGGAAGGAAAATGAGTCTTCCCATCGTTACATAAATTCTCATGGGGCTCCCCTTTATAAGTTTATGACAGCCAAGAGTTGAGCCCGGAGCTCCGAGAGAAGCAGCCATATGCTGATTTATGATGGCAGCTGCTGCTAAATCTCACCCCTCTTTCCTTCTTACAGTGCCATGTTACCTTGGGGTTACAAAACTCTTTTCACTGTTATTCAGGGGAATAATAATAAAGTGCCAGGTTGCAAGTATAAACATGATCATTCTGTGCCTATTATTGTAAATCAAATTTTACCTTGGATCAGAAGCACAGAAAACATTTTTATACTGTCAGCCACTGCAAGCCTTTTTAGGAGTCTGTTTTTATATAACCCTGGGATGACCTGAGGTATTGTTTGAGCTGTACTGACCAGGGAAGCTGGCCACATTGGTTAGTCTGGCTATTTCTCCTTACAGACCTGAGCACTTTCCTTGGGCAAAGTGTTAACCTGATCTAAGCATAGTATTAGGGTTAATAACGTGGGCTCAGGACTCCAATTGCCTGGGTTCAAAGCCTGGCTTTGTAATTTCCTATCTGTGTGACCATGGCAAGCCATTTAACTTCTCTGTGATCAGTCTCCTTAGCTTTAAAATAGGGATGATGATGATGGTAATACGTTACAGGGTTACTGTCATGTTTAGCTTAGTCCTTGCAGAACATTTAGAGTGGGGCATGGGACATGAATAGTGCTCCACTTGTTAATTATTTATAATTATGCTTTTAGCTCTCAATTTTTATTTTTGAGTACAAAGCCCCTGTTTTAAAGAAACACCAGTTTTTCAGCTTTCCAGGTGATAGTGGTAAATTTTTTGAGATCCACAGAGTGAGGAAGTATATAACAACAGGAGATCAGCTATGAAAACTTCTGTACTGGGATGAGGCCTGCTACTATCCAGTCCTGTCCCAGAGTTGGGGCAAGACTTTGCCTTCCACACCGCTGCCCCTCTATATGTCAAGGCTTGTTTCAGGAATGCTTGAGAGAGATGGCCATTGAAAAGGAGGCTGCCCTCCCCACCCAGGCAGGTGGGATGAGCTCAGCAAAGGCTCTGGACACCATTAGATGCCAGTGATGGACGAACCAATGCAGGTCCTGATGGAAGGCCTGCTAGACCCTACAAGACCAGACATATTTTGTGACTCACTTTTGCTTTTCTACCCAATGGCGGGGTCTTGACCTCTGGTCTAGGTCACACATCCCATTCTCTCCTAGCCCTGGACTCCATCATCATCTAGTGTTCATGAGGACAGGGGATGGAGTTAGATGTCTTTCTCTCTGTATTTTCATTCTACCTATCATGACATCATAAACTGTAATCCTGACTTCTCTGGGGCCTTCTCTTTTAATTCTTAAAGCCAGAATGACTTTATTCTGTCTGTATTTCTGTTTCAACAAACCCTAATTCTTTTACAAACTATATGAGAGGGTCAGATTGATGAGGAATTGGTCCTAATATTATAGGTCACCACTGAATGACACTGGTAAAATCATTTTACCCCTTAGCACCTCAATTTCCTCATTTGTAAAACAGGGAGATGTGATTACTTTGGTCATGGGGTCCTAGGTGTTAAAATGAAACAATGCATGTAAAATGCTTAGCACAGCAGAGGATTAGGCATGTAGGGAAAGCTCAATTTAAATGATGCAAAACCAGGCACATAAAACCAAAGCTACAAAAATCTTATGGAGTCTAAAAAGAAAATTAAGTAAAAAATTCTCTTTATCCAAACCTAACCTCCAAAGTGGACTCTGCTTAGTCCACTTTAAACATTCATCCGAACTATTAACACTGCTTTGAAATTTTTCTATTCCCTCTGTCCTGTGACCTCTGACATGCAGCCATGACATGATGTCACAATCACCTTTTACTTTTGACTTTGTGAGAATTTCCTGACTTGGTTCTTTGTATCCCTCGCTTTCAGCAGCTGGGAGATCTCTGGCTGCATTCATGGTCTCGTCTCTGAGCACTCTGCAGTAGGGTTTCACTCTTGGTTTTATTTCCTTTGGCTGAATATGAACAATATTAGTGGATGACTTCAGATATTCTTCTTCCTTCCTTTGTCTTTTTAAGGAGTACATTTCTGGTTTTGATGTCTGTTACAGGGATAGCTAGGTTTCTGTTCTGTAACAGTCAAGATTTATAGTACAGAGGATTAGGACTGATTATTTGCATTTCAAAAATTTCCCTTCTGTGGCAGTCAGGAAGCCCCTCCAGTACCCAGTTTTTTCCCACTTGGCTTTTCCTTTCTTCTGCATGCAGGACCAGCAATGTAATTTGTGAAGCCCAGTGCAAAATGAAAATGCAGACCTCTGTTTTCCAGAGTGGCTACTCCATTTTACATCCTCAGAATCAATATATGAGGATTCCAATTTCTTTGCCACTTCACCAACTCTTGTTATAATCTGGCTTCTTTTTAAACATTCTTTATTGAGATATAATTGGCATACATTATATTATATTATATTATGTTTCAGGTGTATAACATAATGATCCAATATATGTATGTATTGAGAAATGATTTCTACAGTGAGTGTAGTTAATATCCAACACCATAAATACAGGTTTTTTTCTTGTGATGAAAACATTTAAGATTTATTCTCTTAGCATCTTTCATATATAATTATGTACTATATTCACCATGGTTTCCATAACATCCTAGTGACCTATTTATTTTATAATTAGAAGTTTGTGTCTTTACCTACTTGCCCACCTCTTGCCTCTGGCAACCACCAAACAGTTCTCTGTATCATGAGATTAAAACTTTTTTTTTCTTTTTATTACAGCGGTTCTAGTGAGTGTGAAGTGGCTTCTAATTGTGGTTTTGATTTGTATTTTCCTGATGACTAATGACAAGCCTTTTTCACATGCTTACTAAACATTTGTATATCTTCTTTGGAGAAATGTCTATTTACATCCTTTGCCCATTTTTAAATTGAGTTATCGGTCTTTCTGTTGTTGAGTTGTACAAGTTCTTTATATGTTCTGGCTTTTAAACCTTTATCAGACATATGATTTTCAAATTTGTTCTCCTATGGGTTGTCTTTTCTTGATAATGTCCTCTGAAGCACATAAATTGTTAATTTTGATGAATCTAATTTATTTTTCTTTTATTTCTTGTGCTTTTGTTCCTAAGAACTTATTGCATAATCCAAGTTCATGATTTACTCCGACATTTTCTTCTAAAAGATGTTTTAATTTTATTGCTTACATTTAGGTCTTTGATACATTTTGAGTTAATTTTTGCATATGGCATGAGGTAGGGGACATGTAATTTTAATTCCCACTCAGCCTATACGCTTTGGTAAATTCTTGAACCTTTCTCAGTTTCAATTTCCTCACTTGTAAAGCAGGTTATAATGAAGTGAAAATTTACATAAAACCATGAATACAGGACTTGAAGCATCCCTATGCTTAATCAACACGGTAGTTATTACTGTTACAATATGACCAATGAGTGAATGCCTTCATAGTGGAGCTGCCAGAAAGATAGGTAGCATTTCTGAGACCGGGATCCCGGGAGGGGGAAAAGGCTTGCTTTCTCTACTTGGGGGAGCAGGTCTACCCCAGGTATTTCCCTGCCTCATGATTTACCTCTAGTGATTGGTAGAAATTCTAATTCCGACGCACATTCCCAGCAGGGGCCCCAGAATCTGCATTTGTGTCAACGTCTCCACAGGCCTACTTAAGTGTGGTGGGCAGCGATACGGTGACGGTGGCCGCGTCTGCAGCGCCGGTTTGACCCGCGGGGGGCGGCCGAGGGGCCGGGGCGGTCACGGCGTCTGCGCAGAGCCCTTCTCTCTCCGAGGCCTCCCAGCCAGATCCGCCCGGCTCAGCTGACAGCTCCGAAGACGGAAGAGGCGGTCCGCCGGTTGAGCCGGGCGTCTTCAGGCGGGGCCAGCGAGTGGAGGTGAGGGGACCCGGAGCTAGGTTGGAGGGCGGAACTTTTGAGCCCGGCGCGGTGGGGCAGCCGGAAGGTACAGTGGGAACTGCGCTCCAGGCGCGCGAGGCAGAGAAGGGCGGCCGGGCCGGGGCTGCTTGCTTAGCAGGCTTCAACTCCCCAGACCCGGGACCCGGCCCGGCTAAGGTCCCCGGGGTGCCCAAAGGAGGAAGGGGAAGTTCCAGGCCCTGCCCCTTCGAGACCCCTGGGCGGGCTCACACGCGCGCAGCGTCCTTCGTTTCCAAGCGCTGGGGCAGGTAGCAGGGCTCGGGCCTGCCACACAGTTGTAGGTGAGTCGCACAAACAACGACTCCATACGCCCCGCAGTGAGCCGTGGAGACATGGCAGCGGCGTGCTGACCACCCCCGACTCCCCACCCATGGCTGAATCCTTCATGCTGTGGCTTGGGAGAATGAGTAGGATTTTCCCAGGCCCGAGGGAAACCCGGCGGAGGAGGGGCCTCCCTCACTCTTGTAGCGGTTTCCGGTTTGCCTGAAAGTTTAATATTAATCAAGTTTAATATTAAACTTGAATTCTCTAGTCTCGTGACACCGGGGTTTATTCTTGTTCCTGTGTTAACAGCTGAAGAAACAAGGTGGTCTGAATCCCGTTTTATTTTTATATTAGTTCTGTGATCTTGAGCCAGCGTGGACTTAAAATGTCATTTTTCTGTGTTTAGTGGAAATAGGAGTAGGACTTTGTTCATGGGGTTGTGGGAATCTAACGGGTTAGTGCTTTTAAAGGGCTTACCACAATGCCTGACACATGGGAAGAGTTCACTCTTTTTGCTGTTATTGTGACGACCAACCCAACGTGCTCCTGGTGGGATGTGGCGGTGCAGTCCCTGAACCTTGATTCTAGTCTCCCATTGGAGCAACCACATCTCACCCCAGTTCAGTTCTCACTTTTTCTAATGTCTAACCTAAAGCACTGCTAGATTCTGAGAGCAATATACGCAGAGGCAAGACACTTGATCCTCACCCTTAAGGAACTAATTTAGTCAGAGAGGAAGCGCAAGTTCAGAAGAAAAACTGTAATGCAGGATGGGGTGTGATAATGTCATAGGAAAGTTACAATAAAAAAAAGTTTTCTGGATTTTTAAAGAAAGACATGCTAATTGGAAGTTTTACATGGAATAGGGGCTTTGGAGGTGGGTCTTGAAGACTGAATGAATAGAATCAAAGAAATTTATGTCAGCAATTTTAATTAAGGGACTGGGACCCATGGCAGCTTCAGAAGCTGGGGTCTGGTGAGTTGGGTCATGAGGAGCTGCCAATGGGAAACAGCTTGGAGTAGAGCTTCTTAATCCTGGCTGCACATTAGAATAACATGGCGAACTTGGATGACCCATGTTTGATTGAATTGCTCTGGGGTATAGCCTGGGTATAAATTCATTTCATCTCATTTATAATGTTTGAACAGGAAGAAACAAAAAGCTTAATTACTTTATCACCATGTACTACAGGTGGTAAAAAGCATTTACAATTATGTAGGGTGATGTGAAAAGACTTAGTATATAGTACATAATACATAGTAGTGAATGTGAAGTCGCTGAGTCGTGTCCGACTCTTCGCGACCCCATGGACTGCAGCCAACCAGGCTCCTCCGTCCATGGGATTTTCCAGGCAAGAATACTGTAGTAGGTTGCCATTTCCTTCTGTAAATTGATCCTAAATTTTGTTAGCTTATATGGAAGTCACACATCTAAAAATATGGTTTTAAAATTATTGTTTTATATTTTTTGCGTTTTTAAAAATTTTTTTGCATATTTTAAGGTATTCATAGCATTCTCCAGAACCCATCTATGGACCAGTCTCCCTTTCTCCTTTATTCCCAGTTGAAGAAGCCTGGTAAAGCATTTAGAATAGGACTTAAATGTTTGTGTGTGAGCACTTTTATTATTTTGTTTTTAATTACCCTGCTGTCTTGCTTAAATTAACCTAATGTTGAGTGTCCCTGGCAGGCTTAATTCATTAGCGGACAAAAGGACTAACTGGAGGGGTAGGAAATGAAGGAATAGAAGAAGTGGAAGAGGAAAGGAAAAACAAAAACAAGAAAATCGCAGGAAGTGGTTTGTTATGGGGGCATGTTGTGCTGTCATCTCGTATGACCTTGGTCTTCTCAGCTCCTCCCAGGGCTGAAGGCAGTCAGATAAGAAGGGCACTCTGATTACTGGGAACATGTCATTTGAACCACATGGCTCAGTTAGGCTGACCTAGGTGAGTAATATGCAGCTGTAGACTAGGATTGACTGTGTGTTAGGATGTGCTTGATTTAAGTGGTGGTTACGGAAATTCAGAATTTAAATTTGGAGAGGGTGCTAACACCATCTTTTGTATTTTTTTTCTGCAGATGGCAGGATTTCTCTAGTATATCTAGTATGAGTTCTACATCTTGGCCTTTTATCCACCTTCAGCAGTCTCATCTCCATCATCTTAAGAATAAATGAGATTTGCATGAGTTCCAAACTTGGGGCTGAAATACAAACTCCAGTGCTAATATCCTTTTCTTCTAGTTGTTATTAACAGGTACTAACTGACCTTAAATAGAATATATCACTGTGTCTTAGGGACACAGCTTAAGCAGAACCATTATCATCTGCTAGAAAATGTACTTTTTGAAAATGGAATCATTTTAAATGAATTTGAGTTCTGTAGTGTCACCTTTTTATAATGTGAAAAACCATGTCCTAACTTTTCTTTGTGCATTCCAATTTGGAAAATATTTGAACCAAGAGGGAGCATATTTGCAAATACAGTTATAGTCTAGTATTTTAATCGATAGAATGGTAATTTTTGGTGGTTGTTTTATTAAAGTAATTTTCACAGATTCTCACTACATATTTTTTGCATGTTTGAATTATCTGACTGTGGTGTATCTTTCAGTTGCTGTAATTAAAAAGCATTTGTACAGTTTAATTATAGCATATTTTCACTGTTGGTGTTACCTAAAATAGTGGTAAATCATAAAATTGATTTGATATTATTTCAAAAATTTAATGTTATTTTGCTGCTTCCTCAGTTATGTCTCACATGTTTTCATCCTTGTAACAGTCTCTAGAGGCGGTGTTCTCAAGTAGGAGCAATTTTCTTCCCCCTCCCCAGTGGCAGGGTGGTGGTGGATATTTGGTTATGTCTGGAGATGTCTGTGATTGTCACAACTCTTGAGGAAAAGGCGTTGGCATCTAGCTGGTTGGCATCTAGCAGGTTGAAGCCAGACATGCAGATTCATGTCCTCTAATACACAAGACAGCCTCCCACGACAGTTGTCTGTTACAAAACGTCAGTAGCACTGAGGCTGAGAAAACCTGCCGTAGAGATTCCTGTGGATTTAAAAAATTCATGTATTTTTAAGAAGTATATCAAATATACCTTGACTGCTTTTGTGAGCAAGGCACTTTTCTAAGAGAGCAAGTCAAAGTAGTTTGTGAATTGTCCTTGAAAAAATTTTTTATTGTGCTTTCTTTTCTAAATCATATCTAACTGATAAAGTCAGCAATTATAAGAACCACAGCTGTCCTTTTTGAAAAAGGCTGTTACTGTGCTGATCTACTGGAATGTTAGATATGTCTGTCACTTTTAGTTAGATAGAAAAGTGAGAATATTGATTAACTCTTTGCAGTTGTTTTTGAGGAACTTTCTTTAGGGGGGAATGGGGTTGAGGGGGAGGGCCATTAGACTTTTCCAGACTCTGTGCCTTTTCTGTTCTTAACTGACTTGAATGATTGTCTTCAGCTCCTCAGAAAATTAAATGTCGTCAGAAGACCGAGAAGCTCAGGAGGATGAATTGCTGGCCCTGGCAAGTATTTATGATGGAGATGAATTTAGAAAAGCAGAGTCTGTCCAAGGTGGAGAAACCAGGATCCATTTGGACTTACCACAAAATTTCAAGATATTTGTGAGCGGTTAGTTAATATTCTCTTAAACAGATTTTTTTCTAGATAAAGGTTATTCTCAATTTCTTAGTGTACCCTAAGTTATTTATCATCTTGTGTTTATAGGCATTAGTGATAGATGGTAATATTACAGATTTAATGCCTGTTTCTGTTTTAATTGAAAATAAAGGATGAACAATTTTCAATTTAATTCTGCCTTTTTGATCACAAATATTATCCTGCATATTTCATGCTTCCTGATCATCTAACTAGCAGTTCATCAGCTGTGAGTCATTGGCTGTTAAATAGGGGTAATAAAATAGAAAATGAAATAATATATGTGAAAACACTTGGAAAGATTTGGTTGTTGTTAATACTATTTGGTTTCTAGAATCTTTTCAACCACCATAAACACATGACACTACTCCTCTGTGACCTTTTGCTTCAGAAAAAAATTAAAAACTAGTGCCGATACCGTATTCACAGAAGACAAGAACACTTTCTCAATGTTTCTAGTGTAATAGCTTTAAGTAAAGAAAGGAAGTGTGATAACTGAAAATGAAACTTTGATTGTGAGGGTGTTATATGTTGTAGCTTGCCCTCAACCTGAGATCATTGCACTGGCATAAATTCTCCCAACTCTGATTCATTGGAGTTGGCACATGCTTGTCTAAGTAGGTCATGGCTTTTTGATAGAAATAATGTCTTTTTCTCTAGATTGTGTCTTTAATCATCTACTATAAAAAACAACAAAGAAAACATTGTGTATTACTTGCTCACTAGTGTTAGGAATTATACTCAGAAGTGTAGCAAGAATAAGTTGTATATCTTCATTTTAAATTTCATGATGCTTAGTAGATTTTTTTTAAGGGCTTATAAATTTTTTTAAGGTGGTGGCTCCAAAGTAAAATTAAGAACAGAAAGTGCTTTGGGGGAGGGTTTTTATCCCTTCAACTAAAGCATTACGTTTTTCTTGAGCACTGCTCAGCAGTAATGGACACTCAAGTGTTGACCAGCTGATCCTTTCTAATCTTTGTTTTTGGTTCAGGCAATTCAAATGAGTGTCTCCAGAATAGTGGCTTTGAATACACCATTTGCTTTCTGCCTCCACTTGTGCTGAACTTTGAACTGCCACCAGATTATCCATCCTCCTCCCCACCTTCATTCACTCTTAGTGGCAAATGGCTGTCACCAACTCAGGTTAGACCCAAAACTTAATTTCTATCCATTTTTAGAAACTTAAAAAATCATCTTTAATTGAAGACTACCTTGATGATCTTGAATTCAGTGCATGAAGAACAAATGGGCTTGATGTTGTAATTTTTTCCCCTTCATGAATTGTAATGTTAATAAGTTGAAAATGTTTGGTGTTTTAGAAAGGAATGGCAATAATTAGAATGATTAATCATTTTGAATTGCAGTAGGAGTAATTTTTAATCAAGTATATTGTTTCTCTCCTTTTCTTGCTATTTTCCCATTTAATCTGTATTGTAATGGAGACTATAGGTCATCCTCATTTTCCTCAGATGTTGGTATTGCTTTTTATTTTTTTATCCATTCCTTAAATGAAAGATTTAATTGTAATTAGGACTAAAATTGAGTTAATGTAGCTTTAATAAACATTCCTTAAGAACACATAAGAGCGCTTTTGTTTGTAGAAGTCTGTGTATTAGCAACAGTTGTTGACTGTGCTCACATAATGTGAATGCACACAAATAAAAGTGCATATGATTCCCGTAGATATCTCATTAAGGCTTGAGATCTTATATTACGAGCTTTCGTTTCCTCTGAGTCGTATATCCTTTTCTAGTAACAACGTCAGCTCTTGATTGAGACATAAATATGGCTTGAAGCTAATATAATGTATTCTGGAGTAGATAATAGATCAATAGCAGTTACTTTTCTACAAGTCATGATGAAGATTGATAGGCTGATGTATTAAGACAAAAGCTGTCAGAGTTACTTGACCTCAAGGAACAGCTTGTCAGTTTTTCTTTTTTGATCATGTAATTCTCATTCCCACCACTGTTCATCACCAGGCCGATCCTTAGATGAGAGTGCATTTGTTAAATTGAACTTAGAGTTTAAAAACAAAATTAAATTTTTAAAAAAGAATAATACATGTAGAATAAAAAGGAGTTTCACCGTGCATTTTAATATCTTTGTCAGAGGCAACACATGCAAGACAGTGGATTATTTATATTTAGATTACTGAGAGTTGACTAAATTATCTAGACATTTATAGTCCCATTTCTCCAGAGAGCTCTTGATACTTTATGTTCATGCATGTGTACACATGTGGAGTTTCAGATTCCAACCAAATAGCATCTACTTAATGCTGGCTTTTAGGGTGTAGGGAGAAGAGAGTTGCTCATTATTTTATGTTACATAGCTAAAATTATAGTAGGACTCTCTGTCAAGTAAATTTTTGTCCATATAATTGACATTTTAATCTGTTTCCTATGCTCCTTCCTTCAATTCTTGTTTGTTACTGGTCCCTAATTCCTTGGCTTTTTGAATTGCTCCTGTTGATAAGGAAGTTGACGCATGGACCTGTTCCTCACTGAATTTGTTTGATAGATAGAAGTGGGTTTAGTTTTCTAGTATTTTCCCTATTTCTTTTCCAATATATATATACAAATAGTGTCTTTCATGCTCTTCTCTTTCTGCCTCCCTTGTTCCTCACATGTATGTACATCTCAGATACCTCTTTCAAGAAAGGACTAGAGAAGAAAAAAGGATGGAGGAGAATGACTTCTTCCTTGGACTTGGTGACTCAAACATTCAGAGCTTCCCTTTTAGTATTTATTACATTTTAAAGATTTCATCAGGTTTCTTATTGATCATGAAAGCACATTTATGCAAATGTGTAAAAGCATTTGTTGTCCAGTCTTGAACAGTGTTTAGTTTTGTGCCCATATAGAGTTTAGTGAATAGCATTACGCAGTGTAAGGAAGAGAATGTGGTTCTTTTTCACTTCAGATGTCAAATTTACAAAATTTATTTGCATCTGGAAGGCTTATTCTTTGATGTTTACCTAAAAAGAAAAGCTACTTATGAGCCTGAGCTCTACTTAAAAATCTTCTTATATTTGCCTTTCAAATTGAACAGACCAATTTTAAGGAGGAAAAGTCAAAATAGTTTAAACTTTGGTTGCGTAACTTAGGAAATGTGAGCTTTGCCTGTGGCAGTGAAATCATGTTAAGGGCTTGTAATCATGTCCAGGTTCAATATCAGTCTGCTTTCCTCTGTTAACCAGGATCTGGTGTAAGCTCAGATTGCTTAGTTAAAATCAGCTTATAAATTGGAATAATAAGGACTCTGAGGTTAGATTCTGTTAGTGATTTTTTTCACATAAGTTGACTTCTTGATACAGCTGAAAGAATTAATTTTAAAGCTTGGATGGTATTTTTAAATTGTTTTTTGCTAATCTTTATTGTAGGGTACCAACAGTGCTAGTAGTCCAAAGGACTAGAAATAGTTCATTTTAAAACTAGATCTCTTCTGCTACATGAGATAGATAGCAATACTAAAGTAAAGAATAATAAAGAACAGAAAAAGTCCTCCATTTCAGTAGCCCATATGTAAACCTTGTTCTACATCTGGTAGACTCTTAACTGTTTCTCTTGTTTTGTGGGGCTTCTTTTAGCTTCTGACCTTGTGTCTGTGGCTCATGTTGCTGAATAGTTTAAGAAGTCCTTTGATAAGAACACTGATGCTATTGTGCAGCACAGTTTGTCACAGAAGTGAAAAGAATACTTTCTACTTCCTAATAGGAAGTATAAAGGTCTAAATTAAAAAGATTTCAAGGTAAATTAGGAGTTGACAGCATCATCATCTTTCCAAACTCAACAGCATCCTCATGTGTTTTTCCCCTAGCTTTCTGCTCTCTGCAAGCACTTAGACAACCTGTGGGAAGAACACCGTGGCAGCGTGGTCCTGTTTGCCTGGACGCAGTTCCTTAAGGAAGAGACCTTAGCATACCTGAATATTGTCTCTCCTTTTGAACTCACGATGGGTTCTCAGAAAAAGGTTCAGAGAAGGATGGCTCAAGCTTCTTCCAACACAGAGCTAGATTTTGGAGGAGCCACTGGATCTGACATAGACCAAGAGGAAGTTGTGGACGAGAGAGCCGTGCAGGATGTGGAATCATTGTCGAGTCTGATCCAGGAAATCTTGGACTTTGATCAAGCTCAGCAGATAAAATGCTTTAATAGTAAATTGTTCCTGTGCAATATCTGTTTCTGTGAGAAACTGGGTGGTGAGTGCATGTACTTCTTGGAGTGCAGGCATGTGTACTGCAAAGCCTGTCTCAAGGACTACTTTGAAATCCAGATCAGAGATGGCCAAGTTCAGTGCCTCAACTGCCCAGAACCCAAGTGCCCTTCAGTGGCCACTCCTGGTCAGGTAACTCTTCACTCCGCTGACAGCTGCTCCCTAATTCTCTCACAACTCTCCAAAGGGAGGCATTCTCTCAGGAACTTCTTGATAGGGCTCGTCAGGGCAGTCTGAGGCCTTGGAGCCAGCCCACCAGTTTTATTCTGTCCATGATCTTTATCTAAACAAATGTAAATGCTCCCTTTGCTGGCTTTGGAATGGGTGGTCCTTGGCAAGGATGAACATTAAAAAAATAATTCTGGTGATTTACTCTGTATTATCTGTTAAGAGGGGGAACTACTACCCAGTCTGTGTTGAGGTTGGGATCTGGAGGGGTTATCCCTTGGGATGATTAACCAAATGTTTACAGACTTTAAAGATAGCCTGCTTGGTTGTTTCTTCTTTAAAAAAAAAAAAAAATCAGCTCCTTTGAGGCATAAATGTACTCATTTAAAGTGTACATTTTGCTTTGTTTTGACAAATGGGTAGACCCATGTAACCACCGTCTCAGTCAAGATCTATAGACTTCCCATACTAGCTCTGTTGGTAAAGAATCTGCCTGCAAAGCAGGAGACCCTGGTTTGATTCCTGGGTCAGGAAGACCTGCTGGAAAAGGGATAGGCTACCCACTCCTGTATTCTTGGGCTTCCCTTGTGGCTCAGCTGGTAAATAAATCACCTGCAATGCAAGAGACCTGGGTTCGATCCCTGGGTTGGGAAGATCCCCTGGAGACAGGAAAGGCAACCCACTCCAGTGTTCTGGCCTGGAGAATTCCATGGATTGTATAGTCCATGGGGTCACAAAGAGTCAGACACGACTGAGCCACTTTCACTGACTCACTCACTCATACTTGGTTTGATTTTGAAGTGAGATACAGGGTTTTATTTTCTGTTCATCTGGTTTTTATGCTTGCTTCCTGAAGATCTCCCTCAGGATCAGCTGGTTGGGAAATCATCAAACTTAACGATGTTTATGTTTCCCTCAAGGTCAAAGAGCTAGTGGAAGCAGAGTTGTTTGCCCGTTATGACCGCCTTCTCCTCCAGTCCACCTTGGACCTGATGGCCGATGTGGTGTACTGCCCCCGCCCATCCTGCCAGCTGCCTGTGATGCAGGAGCCTGGCTGTACCATGGGCATCTGCTCCAGCTGCAATTTCGCCTTCTGTACCCTGTGCAGACTGACCTACCACGGGGTCTCTCCATGTAAGGTGACAGCAGGTAGGTTGTAACCATGTGAACTCAGTCTCCCAGCCCTCCCCCACCCCCTAGAAAAGAGACTTATCACTTCAATTCTGAATTTGGAAGAATTGTGTTCTTCTCTGTTGGTTCAACAGATATTTTTGTGTCAGTTGCTGCCTACATTCTGGGAACATAGTAGTGACCAAATGCCCTCATGGAACTTACATTCTAATGGGGGAGATAGGCAAACCAAATAAATAAGACTGTTAGATGGTGGTAAATGCTGAAGAGGTAAAAAAAAAAGTAAAGCAGAGACAGTGTGCTCTGAAGTGTTCTGAAGGGGAAGACATTTGGGATTTTATTTAGAAAAACCCAGCGGGCAGAGTGGTTTGAGTAGACTTGAAGGAAGTAAGGAAACAAACCATGCAGATACCGAGGGGGAGCATTCTATGGAAGCAATGACAGGGTAATTTCTATCTGTGAATATGGAATAATGTAGATCCTGGCAAATGCAGATCATCTGAGCTATCACTGTTGTTTCCATGGTGCACACATTTGATCAAGTGCTTTCTCAGTGAGCCCAAGAGGCCTCAGAATCTTCCTCAACACAGTGCTTTAGAAAGCCACCCTCTATTGATGTAGGCACAGGAAGTGAAACCTGTTAGCCATTTCTAATTTAGATAAGGATTGAGAAATCAGGCCCTTGACATCAATTTGACTAGACTTTGGTGACTTAGTCTTTCTCAAACTAACAGGGCTGATGATAATAGCTACTTCATAAGGTTATTGTAAGTTTGAAATGACCTATTGTAGTGCTACTCAAAGTTGTTATAGCTGTTATACTGGTCAGTGACAGGGTAAATACAGAAACTGAGAGTCAGGGTTTAAAACTTTTGTAGCAATTTCATTATTGCTGGCCACTGACTAAATTTTATGTCAATCAAATACAATAAGAATTCAGGCTTGGGGATCGGGATGGGGAATATGTGTAAATCTATGGCTGATTCATATCAATGTATGACAAAACCCACTGAAATGTTGTGAAGTAATTAGCCTCCAACTAATAAAAAAAAAAATAATAAGATAATAATAAAAATAAATAAATTAAAAAAAAAAGAATTTAGGCTTATATTTTTTGTCTTTTTATTCATTTTTATAATAATTCATCTGATTATATTTTGCAAAAGTCCTTGACAGAGTGGGAGGAAAAAACTGGTTCTTCACTGAAGTTTGAGAATGGGCATTTTGCATGTGTAATGCAAAATGGTAACTATTTTTTTTTAATTTGTATATTATTTTTATTTTTAAAGTATAATTGATGTATAATTTGTGCTAATTTTTTCTTTACAGCAATGTGATTCAGTTATACATATATGTACATTCTTTTTTATATTTATATTCTTTTTTATTATGATTTATCACGGGATGTTGAACATAGTTCCTTGTGCTATACAGTAAGACCTTGTTTATCCATTCATATATAACAGTTTGCATAACCCCAACCTCCCCAATCCATCCCACTCCTGGTTTCCTTGGCAACTACCAGTCTGTTCTCTATGTCTACAAGTCTGTTTTTGTTTTGTAGATAGGTTCATTTGTGTCGTATTTTGGATTCCACATATAAGTGGTATCAAATGGTATTTGTCTTTTTCTTTATGACTTTACTAGTAGGATAATCACTAGCTGCATTGATGTTACTGCAGATGGCTTTATTTCATTGTTTATTATGGCTGTGTAGTGTTCCTTTGTACATATGTACCACACCTTCCTTACTCATTCATCTGTTGATGGACATTAGGTAGTTTCCATGTCTTGGGTATTGTGAATAGTGCTGCTGTGAATATAGGAGTGCAGGTATATTTTTGGATTATAGTTTCACGTGGATATATACCCAGGAGTAGGATTGCTGGATCATTTGGTAATTCTATTTTTTGTTTTCTAAGGAACATCCAAAGTGACTTCCATAGTGGCTGCACCTTTTACAGACCCATCAACAGTGTAGGAGGATTCCCCTTTCTCCACACCCTCTCCAGTATTTGTTATTTGTAGACTTTTTATTTATTTATTTATTTTTTGTAGACTTTTTAATGATGGCCATTTTCACTGCTGTGAGGTGGAACCTCATTGTAGTTTTGATTTGTAGTTCTCTAATAATTAGTGGTATTGAACATCTTTTCTGTACCTATTGGGCCATCTGTTTGTCTTCTTTGGAGAAATGTCTATTTATTCATAGTTATTTTGCCCATTTTTCCATTGAGTTGTTTGTTTTTGTTGTTGACCTGTTTTGTTGTATGAACTGTTTGTATATTTTGGAAATTAAGCCCATGTCGGTTGCATCATTTGCAAATACTTTCTCTCAAACCATCTCTTTTTATTGATGGTTTCCTCTGCTGAACATAAGCTTGTTAAGTTTGATTAGGTCCCATTTGTTTATTTTTGCTTTTATTTCTATTACCTTGGTCAGAAAATGTTTTGCCTCTGTTCTCTTCTGAAAGTTTTATGGTGTTATGTGTTAGATTTAAGTCTTTAAACCACAAAATGGTAACTATTAATGCCAGTATTGCTAGTTACTGATTGTTAGCAGAGAATCATCTCCAAGAAAGGACCCTGACAGGAGAATGAGTAAATGGAGTACTTCCAGTCACCTGTGGCAGAGTTTTGTAGAGGTTATGGGCAGATGGGATGGAGAACTCACCAGAGTATAATATAAGCCTTTACTTGAGACTTTGGTATCCTTATCATTGAGAGGCTAAAGTACCTTCCAGGTATTTCACAATGTTTGGGAAAGAAATCAAAGATAGACTTTGGGGGCTTCAGCAAAATTGGGAATCTCTTTCTTAGTCTCTATATCTATATGTTAGATATTACCATACAAAATATATGATACACTAATAATTTTATTATTTTGAGAACATTAGAGCAGCATCCTCTGTCCTTAAGATGTCTCGGAATACAAAAGCGCTTTGAATTAGTAGAGGAAATACAAATGAAAGGATTTAAAAATACATGTCTGCTGCATCTCAGTAGAAGTGTTGAAGTCATGGGAATGAACAACACAGAGAAAGGATTCATAGGTGAAGGAAAAATGCAGATATAATTCTGCTCCAGAAGTTGTCTACTTCTAAATAATATGAGGAAGGTAAAATAGTAAAAGAGCCAGAACATTGTTGAGAGAGGTCTTTAATTAATTGTGTTGAAAAGTTAAGGTAATAGAATTGTGAGCAGAAGCCTTTGTTGACAAATAAAGCCTTTGGAAATAGCTGCCCATTCCATGTGATAAAGCAGTAGAAACCAGATTGTTGAGAATTAAGCAGAAAAGTTGGTAGAAAGGACTTTTCCATTACCTGTTGGTGGTAAATTTTATTCACTGGCTTTTTTCTTATATATGCAGAAGTGAACCATTGGTCTTTGCCCTTAAATCAAAGGTGCTTTTGTTTAGTTTGGCAGGTCTTATTATTAAATGGTGAATGATGCTGACTTAGTAGAAAATCAATGTCTGTTTCAACCTTTGTGTCATTTGATAAGTCAGCCTTTAAACTGTACTACTAGTTGTACTAGTTGCACAAAAATGTCAACATTAATAAGTTAAAATCAAAGGAAAAAGATAAGCTATTATTCTGTCAATTTAAGAAGTCCAGCTTTTCTACTTGGAGAATTCCTGTCTGTTCTTTGTCTTTCATGCATGTGTAATTTTTACCTAGTTACAACCTAAATATACTTTTTGCTGGCTTCTGTAATGAGTATTTTAATTGAGTTGTAGCCATCCTAATTACAAGTTTTAATAACTAAATATTATGTCATTAAGTGGTTCCACACATGATTATTCTCTTGGACATTTAATTTGTTTGCCATTGTTATGTGTGTCTCTTTGCATATAATTTTACTTTGGATTAATTCCTTATGATAAAATCCCAAGAATAACATTATTGAATAGTCAAAGGTTATGATAATTTTTAATGATTTTTTAATGAGCTTTACAAGTTGTATAAAAGTTAATTTTCCATTTCACCTTCTAGAAAAACTAATGGACTTACGAAATGAGTACCTGCAAGCAGATGAGGCCAATAAAAGATTTTTGGAACAGAGGTATGGTAAGAGGGTGATTCAGAAGGCACTGGAAGAGATGGAAAGTAAGGAGTGGCTAGAAAAGAACTCAAAGAGCTGCCCATGTTGTGGAACTCCCATTGAGGTAAAAGTTTGGGGACAGACTTGGAGACCTACCTACTTGCAAGCATGTTATGATTTCCTCAAGAAGCCTTTTAATTTTGAACTAATTAAAACACATTTTGGTATTTATTAAACCTTCTTGGAAGATTCAAATTTACTACTAATTATTGTTACTGATATTAAATATATGTAGACTTCCCTTTTCAGAGTGCTTTCCTACAGTGATGGTTTTTCTCACCTTGTATCCACCTCAAAATTGAAGGAGTTATGAGGAGGCCATACTAGAACTACAGTCAACTCAACTCATCTATGTTATTTTAAAAAAAAAAAAAAGGCTGACTTCTCCAAACTATTTATCCTGGAATTTAACACGTCTTTTTAACAAGTTCCTGCTTATGAAATACAGATATAAGTCAAAATAGACAGATAAATCTATTGCTTCTTGACAAAACCTTAAAAAGGTTTAAAATCAAAATATATGTTTTTGCATTTGATTCTGTTGTTCCAATCCATTATATCTGATCTAACCTGGATGATGATGCCCCAATTACTCCATTGAGGAAACTGGCCTTCTATTTAACCACTTTGACATGCCTCAGCTCTGATAGAATGGGAGACTTGGGTACCAAATGTTTACTTAGATTTATGTAAAAAGTTTAAATACCACATATTAAAGCCAAACATTTTCATATCAGTCTAACTACATAATTCACATATACATGTTTGGATTGTTTTTACTATTTATCAGAAGAGATTTTGCTTAGTATCTAAGTATTTCCTGTATTTCACTTGTAATGCCAAAGAGTTTAGGCATTAATATTTACCAGTGTGTGTTAACCTGTGTTTCTCAACCCTGCATTAGAAAAGGGAGACGATAAGGAGAATGTTGTACCAAATCATTTTGTCAAGTGCATTTCTCTTTTGCTTTTATAGCCTTGATATTTTTCTCTCTTTCCCACCAGAAATTAGATGGATGTAACAAGATGACATGTACTGGCTGTATGCAATATTTCTGCTGGATTTGCATGGGTTCTCTTTCCAGAGCAAACCCTTATAAACATTTCACTGATCCTGCTTCCCCGTGTTTTAACCGGTACGTTTACACAGAACTCCTAGTCTCAGCAGTTTTTGGTCCTTGATTTGCAGACCACGAGCCCAATAAGTTTTAGCTTTGGTACTTTGTTTATTTAGAGGATTTTCTTGTATTTTTAAATATTTTCTTATATTTTCTTTCATATATTTTTTATATATTTTCCCCATATATGCATTTTCTTGAAAATGAGTTTTATGATGAAAATATACTATCTGAAGATTTTCTTTAATTTATTATCCTCCTCAACTTTTTTAGTGAAAAATTTCAAACATACAGAAGAGTTGAAAGGATAGACTATGATATCTTTCACCAAAATGAACAATTGATAATATTTACCATATTTGTTTTCTAAATTTATTGCTTAACTACTTGACCATAAGTTGGAGATATGATGTGTCATCTCTATATACTTCCACACATCTTTCCTAAGATATGAAAAGTCTTGTACATAACAGTAATACCTCAAAAAATTTAACAATGGCATACTGTCATCTAATAAAATATTTAAGACTTATCAACTATTCCTCAAAATATCTTTTAAAGCTGTTTTATTATACCAGGATCTAATCAAGTTTAATTATTTTATTTGATTCTGTTTCATAATAGAGAAAAGTATTACCCACTTTTTGTTTGTTTGTATTGAGTGGAACATTGACCTTTTGAAGAGTCCAGGCTGTTGTCCTATATAACCTTACCTCCTGGAGTTTTGTTTCTCTATGGTGCCTTTTAGTTTGCTTCTCTTTCCTCTCTATTTTCTGTAAAGTGGAAGTTAGCTGTAGAATGGAGTTTGACTAGATTTAGAGCAACATTTTTGACAGGAATACTTAACAAGAGGTGGTGTACTTCATGTTGTATCACGTCAGATCCATAATGTCAGGCTCTCTCACTATTAGCATGATGTTCAGTTCTATCATTTGTTCCATTGTAAAGGTAAGGTTTTTCTTTTGTTATTAGTGAGTGATCTGTGGGGTGATTCCTTGGCACAATGTGAGTATTCTATTCTCCACCAGCTTCAGTTTCAACATCAGTTGATAATCTTTATTAATAGACATCTGTGGGGTACCTTCAATCAGTCCTTGACGTTATGAAACTATGAGTTGAAGAAACCAGCTCTGCCTATGAACCACTGGAAATAAAAGTGTTGAAAATACAAATGTTAAGTAACATAAGAGAAGGAAAAGAAATTGGCAACTGTAAAACATTCTACTGGTGGAGAGTACAAGCACGGTGAAGATGGAAAGGATGGAGTGATTAGTATGTAGTAAAGTTACAGTGTTTTGAAGGAGTGTAGCTTCTAGACTGCCTGAATTTTTCAATCTTGACTTATTCCACATATTATACACATTGAGTGTCAGTTTTTGTGATACCTGTCTCCCACTATTGTTTCTCCTTGGCCCTTGAGAATTGTCTGGATCCTTAAAAAAGGGTTGTTCGTATAAACTTTAAGGTAGCTTGTTTAGAGGGATTCACATTTCAGCCCTTCCCAGTAGAATAATTAAAGGAAAGGAAAAGATATACAAAGATGTTATCAGAATAGTGCAGAAAATATATTTGAAAAAAGGAAAGAAATTATATTCAGTTTCTATCAGGTATATTAAAATGCACCTTGTTTTATGCGTCCAGGTTGTTCCATGCTGTGGATGTTAATGGAGATATTTGGGAAGATGAGATTGAAGACTAATTAACTTCTGCTGCTCAAGATATGGAAGTGGAATGGTTTGCCCTAATCTTTTGTCAAGTATACAGAGTAACTTTGTAGGATATTTAGGGTGCCATTGATTCAGTCTTCCTGTGTAGAAAATATGGAGGAACAAGGTTTTATTTTCACGTGGTACTACTGATTAAGGCACATGTATACATTTTTTCATTGCAGCATAATTGAAGAAGTATTAAGCCAAAGGTTCAGAAAATGAAAAATAGAAAATATTAATATTACGATGTGCCCAAAGCTTTGAGTAGTTAAAAATTAAATATTTATTTTCTTCTCCAAGCTTTAGGGAAAGAGAGACGGGTCAAGAGTTAAAGACCTTTTTATCTCTGAGAAGCATCCCTCTAAGACATTCTGTGGGAGCTGTCTCAGTAGTACTCCTTAACACCTGGGGTGGGTAGAAGCCTTACTAAAATTGTGCCGAGAGCCTGATCTTATTTACTTCATATTACATTCTTTCCAACCTGAATTTCTGCTGATTTTATTTGGAGGAAGCCCTTTACTTTAACTGATTGGATGGCCCAGTGTCATTTTGATCTGCTGCTTTTCAGAATAGAAATTTACAGATAATTTAAAAAATATTTTTTAGTACATAAACACTGTAGGTCACCTGATATATTTATCAGTGGTCTATAGTCCACTGGTTTTGAGCCAAGTCTAGAATTTATTGATAGTGGCTTAGAAGAATTTCAGCCCTTTTAAACTTTGCTGTTTCTTCTAGGCAGTAGAGCTTAGATTCAGAACGACTTGTCTTTGCTACCTTTTGTTCTACATTCTCTCCAGTTGACCCTTGCCCTGTCTTTCATTGGTAAGGACAATTTTAATATTAGCTCCAAAAGCTCATAGTTTTATTTCCCCTGCTGGGATAGGGGAAAGCCTAATATGTTCCCAAGCTGAACTTTAATTATCTGCGTTTTGAACACTGCACCACCATAGTTCCAGTGCTAAGTTTCTGAATTCTTTTTAAAGGGCTTCTCTAATGTGCTATGGAAATTTGTTTTCCTATCCTCTTTTTTTTTTTTTTTTGGCATCAGCACTGTTCCAGGGGATGATTTTGGCTTGATACCTAGATCCCTGTTCTTGGGTTTTGTTGGCTTTTTGAAAAATTGTCTTTCCATATGGTTTGGTGAGTGGGTTGGTAGCAAAATAAGATTTTTGGTAAAAAGGACAGAAGAATTCAGCTATAGCTGTGAACATGTTCTTTTTTCCTACCTTGTCATTGAAAATTGGGGAATCACTTTTAACCATTTTATGTGTGTATCCAAAGAGCACGGACTGTTTCTGGATTGTCAATGAGGATGCTAAATCTTAAAAATAAAAATTATTTAAAACTTGTCTTATAATTAGAGCAGAGTTGCTGCTGTGTGTTCTGTCACCAAGGCAATGATCACATTTAAAAACTATATGGTGTATAACACATATTCTTAAAGTGAGCAGAAGAAAGTGATGGAACAGCATCTCCTCTTTTACCTAAGCTTGTGACTGAACTTAGATTTTAGGGCCCATATTTTGTTTAATCTACATGGACGTTAGTTCAGCACATTTTATATAAGAGCTAAAGTTAACTTAAAAAATAAGTTGAAGATAAATGGAAATTAAAACAACTAATTACGTATAGTACATATTTAAGAAGACTGACTCTTCTCAATGACTGGGTAAGATTGTTCATTTCATACCTTTCACTGGTAGCCTCTCAGAAGCTCTTAGGTTCATGGGCTAATTTGATGTTGCTAGGGGTTATTTGGGGCTGTTGTACATTATGTTCATGATGTATTGAAAGTAGGAAAGACGTCTTAGTTTTGTGAAAGAAATGACAGGATTTTTCTCTATGATTTGAAAAAAACACAACAGGTCCTTAGCCTCAAAGACTTGTTTGTTCAACTGAGTGTTTTTTCTTTAGGTACAAGATCTTCACCCTTTAATTTTCACAAAGACAGTAGGACTTATAAAGTCTTATTTTTATTTATTTATTTAATTTACTTATAATTTGCCAATCTGATAGGGCAAAATGGTGCACAATTAAAATTTTTTTGCATACACATTGATTACTAATGAGTATAATTTTTGGAAATTTTCATTCTGTGAATTGTTGTTAAGTTCCTTTGAATTTTTAAAAAATTTTTATTGGAATATAGTTGATTTACAGTGTTGTGTTAGTTTCAGGATGAAGGCCTTTTTTACAGTTGGGCTGAGATTTGCCATAAATTGATATGGACCTTATGAGTCCTTTTGACGGGAATGAGAGAGCAGAGGAGGATCCCTTTGAAGATTGCTAAAGCAGTTTTGAAGAGGGTGCATCCCTTGATTTTATAGAAAAGGTTTGGATCTAGAACTGATAAATGAAAACAACCTGCAAAATAACTTTTAAAGTCAATATAAAGCTTTTGTGACTTTTAAAGCTTGGGACTGAATCAACTTAAGGGCCTGCTTTTGTCACTTGAGGTAAATCTTGTCTCATTCATTTTTTCTAAAGTAAACATTTTGTTTTACAGTAGTTTTAGATTTTCAGAAAAATTGCAAAGATAGTACAGAGTTCCCACCTACTCTACACCCATTTCCTTACTCTTTTTTTTTTTTTTTAAATGTGGACCATTTTTAAAGTCTTTATTGAATTTGTTACAGTATTCCTTCTGTTTTATGTTTTGGTTTTTTTGGCCTCAGGGCATATGAGATTTTAGCTTCCCAACCAGGGATTGAACTTGCAAACCCTGCACTGGAAGGCGAAACATTTCCTTATTCCTTTTTTTTTTTTTTTTCATTTCCTTATTCTTAACATCTTATATTACTATGATACATTTGTCACACTTAATGAACAGTGTTATTAACTAGTCTCTATACTTCTAATTTCCTTAGTTATTTTTTTTCCTAGACACTTTTATCTGTTCCAGGATCCCATCCAGGATACCACATATTACTTTTAGTCATCCTGTCTCCTTAGACTCCTCTCGGCTATCACATTTTTATTAGTAATATTACATAAACATTGTATCTTAATGCACCTGTATTGGTCAGAAGCCAAAAATTTTTGCCTGAAGACTGATTACCTGTTCTAGGTAGGCTCAGAAAATCAGTGAAATTCTTTTTTGGTTGAGATCTTTTTCTATTTTTTTCTGAGGACACTGGCTATCTCTGGAGTTTTAGGCTGTGTGCCTGTTATGGTCATTTTTCTGCTCAGTTTCATAAGGAAATCATTAAACATTGGACAAGTTGATCAGACTTGTGGGTCATCTGGACTCACAGAGGCTCTGCACTAGTGTGAGAAGATGAGCCCTGCCACCTCAGCTGAATACTGAATTGAATGAGTGAGCATCTAGTGGCTGCACGCCTTCCTGTTGAGGAGATGGGTAAGAGAGAAAACAGTTGGCAGCCATATTCCCAGACCTATAGTATTATCAACAAGGTCATTTTAGTAAAGAGGGTTCTCATTTTTTTTGTTGTTGTTCTCATTTACATTAGAAATTCATTAATATGCCTACTTTTTATTTTTAAGAGAAAATTAATCAAATCTGATAATCATAAAGTCCTTCATATGGTTGCCTGATCTAGAAGGGGATTTCAAAATTTTGACTGGAATTTTGGAGAGCCTAACGTGTATTAATTTTTAAAGTAAGTCATAAGCGTCACCAGCAGGCGGCAATAGTTCCCATGGTATAAATGCAATAACTAGTTATGACAGGGGTGTATTTTGTTGTAGAAGCAGACGTATTTCTGGGATTTTAATTTTTCTCATTGTGTTTCATTACAGTCTGTTACACACTTTGCTAGGTAGAATAACATCTGATGATACCAGCAAGGCAGGAACAGCAGTATTACCAAAGACTGTAGGGCCACTTAAAACTGTACTTGAACCATAGTTGACATCCAATTGTGATGTGATATTAAAATGTCACCCCTGATAGTAGTGCTTGCCTGAAACCACTGAAGTGAAGAAATTAAGTTATATCTGAGTAAGTAAGACCAAGGAATTTTAAACTGTGGTGCCATCTCATATTGGTGAGAGTGGCTAAGTAGTGTGTTCCCTGAATTTTGGCTCATTAAAAGTAAACACTGGCCTGCAGGCCAGGTTGAGAGGTTGTGGTCAGAAAGCTGTTTATAATATCAACTTTGAGCGCCTATAGTCTAGTGTCTGCATAATTACTCAAGTAGCCTGAAGATTTACCACTCCAAATAGTACCATATTTCTCTGAGCCAGAGGATGCTTTGGAGAGCATTGTGCACATTGAAAACTTAGTGAGATCTGATGCCTAAGTTGGTAAGTACAGTCAGCGTAGTTATTTCTTTTCCTTGACTCTCTTATTTTTTTCATTGAATCAACAAACTAAGCTAATATTAATATAACCTAAATGCATATAAATATGAGATGATTGTGTGTCTTAATTTCAATCCCATTCCAATACAAACTTGTTGTGTTTCTTAGTATTTGTTCACTCATTTAATGAATATTTATGAAACACCTCACAATAGGGTGTAAAGCAGATATAAATCTCCTTGCCCTTGTAAAACTTAAATTCTGGTGGAAGGAAACAGACACTAAGCAAATTTCATGATTTATCAGAAGATAAGCACCATAGAGAAAAGTTGGAAGAAGGAATAGGGGAGGCTATTGGGGAGGCTGAGTGATGTTGGAATTTTAAAGAGTGGAGAGGAGTTCATCAGCATAGCCCTTGAACAAAGGCTTGGCAGTGTGGAAGTGAACCTTGTGGACACTGTGAGAAGAGAGTCCAGGCAAAGAGAACAGCAGAAGCAAAGGCCCTTGGGATAGGAGTATGTTAGAGGACTCCGAGAACGGCATGGTAGCCAGTAAGGACTTAGGCAGACTGAGAAAAGGAGAGTATTAAGAGGTGGGATGGCAGTGGGTGGTGCTGCAGACTGCTTGGGCCTTGGGTGAACTTTGGCTTCTACTCTGAGATGGAAGCCCTTGGAGGACTTTGAAGTGTGATAGTGTCTGGTGTATGAGGGAACAGGGTGAGCAAGGGCCGAAACAGATTAATTAGGAAACGACTGCAGTAACTCAGGTGAAACGTGCAGGTGCCTTGGACCAGTGTACCAGCACTTGGAATCTTGACAGATATTCAGATTCTGTACTTGAAGGTAAAACTAACAGGATTTCCTGATAGATTGGACATATAATGTGAGAAGATGAGACATCAGAGTCGATTTCTAGGTCTTTGTGAATAGGCGATATGGAGAAACCTATAGGTAGCAGAAGTTTGCCAGAGGACTTGAGTTGTGGACAGAAGAATTTGCTATGTCTAATGGTTATCTCAGTGGAGATGTTAGGTAGGCAGTTGGATATTCTGCTTTTCAAGGGAGAGATATAAATATGGGAGGCTGGATATGTAAATATCAGTCTGGAGATGTAAATATGGGAGTCAATGTATAGATGGTATTTAAAGCTGTAAGACTGGATGAAATTACCAAGAGAGTGAGTTTTAAGAGAGAAGAGGTCTGAAGACTGCATCTTATGACACTCCAAATGCTAAGAATTCAGGGTGATGAGGAGGAACCAGCAAAGGAGACAGAGTGACCAGTGAAGTAGGAAAACCAGCAGTGTGATGTCCTGGAAGCCACATCAGATGTGAAGGACAGAGTGGTCGGCTGTGTCAGATACTGCAAATAAATCAAGTAATATGAGCTCTGAGAATTGACTTGGCAATCCATTTAGAGGTCATTGGTGACCTTGGCAAGTGCTGTTTTAATGGAGGGGATGAAAACCTGGAGTGTGTTTGAGAAAGAGCGGAGTATTTTCACAGTAATAAATAAAATGAACAAACTGAAAATCAACTTTTCTTAGCTCTACCAGAGAATTGAGGTCACAGGGCAAACTTCCATAAAAACTAGAAAGACAGGAAAATGCAGAAAATACAGATCTGCTTACCCAAAGTAGAAGTTGCTGGAGGCGATAATTAGACTTTAAATGAATTGCTAGGGGGCTGAGTGTGGATTAGTTAGAGTTTAAAAGTATGGGGAGCAATTTGTAACACATACCATATAAATTATTACAACTTAATTAAGAAACCTCCTGGGAGCTCGTTTGAAGGGGACCCACCCATACGTGGGTTTTACCACCAGGAGCTCAATCCCCTTGCCACTCTGAGGATGGCAAACGAATCTGCTTCTGTCCGGTATTGGCTGGTGGGGATGGGGGGTGGGCTGGAGGGACTAACTTTTGAAATAACCCCAGAGATTTGTTTCCAGGACAGAAGCCTGCCCTCAAGGAAAATTACTTTGCTGGTGTCCGAAGAGATGAAGCAAGCACCAGAACCAAACTCAGAAGTGGCAGAAATTTTAGAATTATCAGAATGGGAATTTAAAACAACTAAGATTAATATGCTAAAGTCTTTGATAGAAAAAGTGGACAACGTGCACGAACAGATGAGGAATATAAGCAAAAAATGGAAAACTAAAAAAAGAATGGAAAAGAAATGCTAGATATAAAAACTATCAGAAATTAATGCTTTTGTTGGGTACATGGGTAGACCTAACACTGCTGGAAAAAGAACCTTGCACTTGAAGATATGTCAATAGAAATGTCCCAAACTGAAATTTAAAGAGGAAAAGGAATGAAAGACAAAAGATACAGGAAAGGTACAGAGTATCTTAAGAACTGTGAGGCAGTTGCAAAAGGTGCATAATGTGCATAATGGGAATACGAGAATAAAGAAAGAATTGGAGAGAGATTGAAGCAAGAGTATAGATAATTCCAGGAGTTTCTTATTGCAAAGGGAATCAGAATGAAGCTATTATAGGAGGGGACAAACAGTAAAGAGTTTTGTTTTTAAAACTTGTTTTGTATTCTTGTAGGGGTGATTCAGGACAGTTTGATGCCGTAGGTATGAAAGGAGAGTCTTGCAGGGGCAATGCCTTCAAGGAGGCAAGAAAAGAAGGGATCTAGTGCACAAATAGAGGGATTGGACAAGGGACAAACCACAGGAAGAGGGCAAACAGGGCAAGGCTAGCAGGTGGGTGTATGTGGTGGTGGGAACCTGTGGAAGTTCTTTACCACTTGCTTCTATTTTCAAGGTCAGAGAAAAGCTGGAGGAAGAGGGATTAGAGGCCTGAGACATTATGAGTTAGGTCTCTTTAAGGAGACTGAAAGGACTAGGGGGAAATAGTTGTTAAGGGCACTCTTGAGTTCCAAATTACTGTGTTGTTTTATTTTTCCATTATTTAATAATCAAGGATTCTATCACAGTCTATTTATTGGAAACTTCTGCACCTTTCACTAGCATCTCATCACAGTAAAGATGTTAGTTCCCTGGAAAGAAGCATCAGAAAATATCTCAGAGAGGCATAGGGAATCAGGATTGCTACTTTACACTGGATGACCAGGGAAGATATCTCTAATAAATGACATTTGAGCCAAAGACCTGAAGAAATAAGGGAGTAAGCCATGGATATATTGACCAGGGTTGGGTGTAGATAGTGGACTAGTCTCTTGTATCCATCTACAGTTTCTAAACATGTATTTAATAGGAGGCATGACAGCCATTTGTCAGCATGCTGCTACTTTTTACTAAATGAAACTTTAAGCACATTCCATCCAACCCCTGAAATACAAATTATATATATACTATCTTTTCCTTTTTGTGTATCACACTAAGGGTTTTACAGATAGATTCACCTTTTTCTAGTTAGCTGTATTTTTTTTTAAATTTTATTGGAGTATAGTTTACTTACAATGTTGTGCTAGTTTCAGATGTGCAGCAGAGTAATTCAGTTGTACATGTATTCATTCTTTTTCAGATTCTTTTCCCATATAAGTTATTATAGAATATCCAGTAGATTTCCCTGTGCTATATAGTATGTCCTTGTTGGTTATCTATGTTATATATAGTAGTGTGTGTATGTTAATTCCAGGCTCCTAATTTATCCTGCGACCCTTGCCTTTTCATTGTGTTCATGGAGTTCTCGAGGCAAGAATACTGAAGTGGTTTGCTATTTTGTTCTCCAGTAGACCACATTTTGTCAGAACTCCCCACCATGACCCTGATGCTGGGAAAGATTGAGGGCATGAGGGCAAGAGGAGAAGGGGGTGACAGAGGATGAGATGGTTGGATGGCATCACTGACTCAATGGACATGAGTTTGAGCAAACTGGGAAATAGCAAAGGACAGGGAAGCCTGGCATGCTGCAGTTCATGGGGTTGCAAAGAGTTGGACACAACTTAGTAACTGAATAAGAACCCTGACATTTCCCTTTGGGTAAATATAAGTTTGTTTTTGAAATCTGTGAGTCTTTTTCTGTTTTTTTGTTTGTTTGTTTCTGTTTTATAGATAAGTTATTTGTCATTTTTAAAAATTAGATTCCACATATAAGTGATATCATGTGATATTTGTCTTTCTCTTTTACTTCCTTCACTTAGTATGAAAATCTCTAGGCCCATCCGTGTTGCTGCAAATGGCATTATTTTGTTCTTTTTATGGCTGAGGAATATTCCATTATAAATGTACCACACGTTCTTTATCCATTCCTCTGTCAGTGGACATTTAGGTTGCTCCCATGTCTTGGCTGTTGTTAAGTAGTGCTGCAGTAAACATTGGAATGCATGTATCTTTTTGAATTATGGTTTTCTCTGGATATATGCCCAGGAGTGGGATTGCTGGAATTTATGGTAGTTCTGTTTTAATTTTTTAAGGAAGTTCCACACTGTTCTCCATAGTGGTACCAATCGACAGTCCCACCAACAATGCTGGAGGGTTCCCTTTTCTCCATAACCTCTCCAGCATTTATTGTTTGTAGACTTTTTGGTCATGGCCATTCTTAAAGCATCCTTGTTTTCTGGCAACAAAATATTCCAGGCCTACTGTGGTCGCTGCCCAAAACATACATTAATGATTGCTTCTCTTCAAGAAGCCCTGAGTAGCATCAGAGGCCCAATCTGGCCCAGGAGTATACATCCCACCTGATCTGCACAAGAGCTGGTTGAAGCATGATGACACTGCTGCTGGGAAACCCAGGCCTTGGAAAGACAGATTAAAAAAAAAAAATTATTATTACTATTTTTAAAATTTTTACTGGTGCATTTACTTGATTTATAATGTGCTGTACAGCTGTATAATATCTGCTCTACAGCAGAGTGAATCAGTTTTATATATACATATTTGTTGTTCAGTCACTAAGTCATGACTTTCTGTGACCTCATGGACTGCAGCACACTAGGCTCCTCTGTCTTCCGCTGTTTCTCAGAGTTTGCTCAAATTCATGTCCATTGAGTCAGTGATTTTATCTAATCATCTCATCCTTTGCTGCCCCCTTCTTTTGTCTTGATTCTTTCTCAGCATCAGGGTCTATTCCAGTGAGTCAGCTCTTTGCATCAGGTGGCCAAAGCACTGGAGCTTCAGCTTCAGCAGCAGACCTTCCAATGAATATTGAGGGTTGATTTCCTTTAAGATTGATTGGTTTGATGTCCTTGCAGTCCAGGGGACTCAAGAATCTTTTCCAATACCACAGTTCCAAAGCATCGATTCTTTGGCACTCAGCCTTCTTTGTGGTCCAGCTCTCACATTCATACATGACTACTGGAAAAACCATAGCTTTGACTATAAGGACCTTTATCAGCAAAGTAATGTTTTTGCTTTTTAATATGCTGTCTAGGTTTGTCATAACTTTCCTTCCAAGGAGCAAGCATCTTTTAATTTCATGGATGCAGTCATTGTCCACGGTGATTTTGAAGCCCAGGAAAATAGAATCTGTCACTGCTTCCAATTTTCCCCCTTCCATTTGCCAGGAAGTGATGGGATCAAGATGCCATGACCTTAGTTTTTTTAGTGCTGAGTTTCAAGCCAACTTTGTCAATCTTCTCTTTCACTTTCATCAAGAGGCTCTTTAATTCCTCTTCACTTTCTGCCAGTAGAGTGGTATCATCTGCATATTTGAGGCTGTTGATATTTCTGCCAGCAGTCTTGATTCCAGTTTGTGATTCATCCAGCCCAGCATTTCACATAATGTACTCTGCATATAAGTTAAATAAGCAGGGTGACAATATACAGTCTTGATGTACTCCTTCCTCAATTTTGAACCAGTTGTTCCATGTCTGGTTCTAACTGTTGCTTCTTGACCTGTGTTCAGGTTTCTGAGGATACAGGTCAGGTGGTCTGGTATTCCCATCTCTTTAAGAAATTCCCACAGTTTGTTCTGATCCACACAGTCAAAAGCTTTAGTGTAATGAAGCAGAAGTAGGTATTTTTCTGGAATTCCCTTGCTTTCTCCATGAGCCAACAAACGTTGGCAAGTTGACCTCTAGTTCCACTGCCTCTTCAAAACCCAGCTTGTACAGCTGGAAGTTCTCGGTTCTCATACTGCCGAAGCCTAGCTTGAAGGATTTTGAGCATAGTGCTAGCATGTCAAATGAGTGCAACTGTATGGTAGTTTGAACATTCTTTGGCATTGTCGTCCTTTGGGATTGGAGTGAAAACTGACCTTTACCAGTCCTGTGGCCACTGCTGAGTTTTCCAAGTTTGTAGCACTTTAACAGCAGCATCTTTTAGGATTTTAAATAGCTCAGATGGAATTCTATCACATCCACTAGCTTTGTTGACAGTAATGGTTCCTAAGGCCCACCTGACTTCACACTACAGGATGTCCAGCTCTGGGTTAGTGACCACATCATCATGGTTATCGGGGTCAGTAAGACCTTTCTTGTATAGTTCTGTGTATTCTTGTCACCTCTTGTTAATCTCTTCTGCTTCTGTTAGGTCCTACTGTTTATGTCCTTTATCGTGCCCATCCTTGAGGAAATGTTCCCTTGGTATCTCCAAATATTCTTACAGAGGTCTTCAGTCTTTCCCATTCTCATATTTTACTTTTTTTTTTTTTTTTTTTTGCATTGCTCATTTAAAAAGACCTTCTTATCTCTTCTTGCTATTCCCTGGAACTCTGCATTCAGTTGGGTATATCTTTCCCTCTCTCCCTTGCCTTTCGCTTTTCTTTCCTCAGCTATTTGTAAAGCCTTCTCAGTCAGCCACTTTGCCTTCTTGTATTTCTTTTTCTTTGGGGTGGTTTTGGTCCTGCCTCCTGTACAATGTTATGAACCTCCATCCATAGTTCTTTGCACTCTACCAGATCTAATCCCTTGAATCTATTCATCACCTCCACTGTATAATCATAAGGGATTTGATTTAGGTCATACATGAATGCCCTAGTAGTTTTCCATACTTTCTTCAATTTAAGCCTGAATTTTGCAATAAAGTCTCATGATCTGAGCAACAGTCAGCTCCAGGTTTTGTTTTCACTGACTGTATAGAGCTTCTCCATCTTTGGCTGCAAAGAACATAATCAGTCTGATTGCAGTATTGACCATCTGGTGATGTTCATGTGTAGAGTCGTCTCTTGGGTTGTTGGAAAAGGGTGTTTGCTATGACCATCAGGTTCTCTTGACAAAACTGTTAGCTTTTGCCCTGGTTCATTTGGTACTCTAAGGCTAAACTTGATTGTTATTCCAGGTATCTCTTGACTTCCTACTTTTGCATTCCAATCCCATGATGAAAAAAATATCTTTTTTGGTGTTAGTTCTAGAAAGTGTTGTAGGTATTCATAGAACCGGTCAACTTCAACGTCTGCATCAGTGGTTGGGGCATAGATTTAGATTACTATGATTTTGAGTGGTTTGCCTTGGAAACTAACTGATACCATTTTGTCATTTTTGAGATTACACTCAAATACTGCATTTTGGATTCTTTTGTTGACTATGAGGGCTATTCCATTTCTTCTAAGGGATTCTTGCCCACAGCAGTAGATAGAATGGTCATCTGAATTAAATTTGCCCATTCCCATCCATTTGAGTTCACTGATTCCTAAGATGTCAGTATTCAATCTTGCCATCTCCTGCTTCACCACATGCAATTTACCTTGATTCATGGACCTAACATTCCAGGTTCCTGTGCAATATTGTTCTTTACAGCATAAGACTTGACTTTTACCACCAGACAGATCCACAACATAGCGTCATTTCTGCTTTGGCCCAGCCATTTCATTCTTTTTGGTGTTATTCATAATTGCCCTTTATTCTTCCCCAGTAGCATATTGGACACCTTCTCACCTGCGGTGCGGGAGGGCTCATCTTCTGGTGTCCTATCTTCTTGCCTTTTCATACTGTCCATGGGGTTCTCCAGGCAAGAATACTGGCGTGGGTTGCCATTTCCTACTCCACTGGACCATGTTTTGTCTGAACTCTTCACTATGACACATCTGTCTTGAGTGGCCCTGCACGGCATGGCTCATAGCTTCATTGAATTATGCAAGCCCCTTTACCACAACAAGGCTGTGATCCATGAAGGGGACATATACATCTACCCACTCTTTTAGACATTTTTCCCATGACATATTTTTTAAAGATCCCGAGTTCATATAGACATCTCCGTTTAGCATTCATCACTAAATCCTTTCTCATTTCATTCTGATTTTTTTCCTATCAACATTGCCTACTTATAATGTAATCCCTTCTTTACGAAATAAACAAAATGTGGTATATCCATACAATGAAATGCTCTTCAGCAATAAAAAGGAATGGATGGTTTGCTACATATTATATGGATAAACATCAAAATATTATGCTTAGTGAAAGCAGCCAGACCCAAACGATGTCATGCTGTATGATTCCATTTATATATGAAATGTCCAACAAAGGTAAATCTATAGAGACAAAGCAGATGAGTGGTCACCTGGGCTGGGGTAGGATTAGGGAGCTGTGGGGGATGATGGAAGGGGCTATGGTGAGGAATTGTACAACTCCACAGACTTAATAAAAATCCTTGAATTTATATTTAAAACAAGTGAATCCTATGGGCGCATATATTAATAACAGTTGTTAAAAAAGTAAACCTGTCTCTCAACTTCTATTCATACCTCAGTTGGTTATGTTTACCCAAGATGTTCCACTGTATTGACTTTTAACTTAAAAAAACTTAAAACCTGTTTTCCGTACCTTGCAGTTGATACATCCCTCCTGGTCACAAGTCTGCCTTATTCTATTTAACAGGCATATATTCATTTGGATGTCAAGCAGACCCAGAATCTGACCATTTATTGCTCATCTGTTCATTCCTACCATTTTTTCACACAGGCACTTCATTTTTGTGAAATATTTTGGTTATTTTCCTCTCTGGTGTTTGAAGAAGAGATCAACAGTTGCTGTGACTGTGACTTCCTGCTGAGCTGCTATGAGGAGTGAGTGTGATGCTTTACTCACTAGCTGTTCTCAAAACATAGAAATATCAACCCAGGCCAGCTTCTGACCTCTGGGGGAGGAAGTCCACAAATGACACATTTTACTTGAAAATACTGGATTTAATAGAAAATAGCACATTGTAAACAAGTCCATTGATCCACTAGCTTAAAACCGAATGGCAGCACAATCACGTATAAAAGCTAAAGGTAAAACACTGGTACCAAAAACAGCGCTTAAAGAGAGGCCTGAGCCAGGCTCTGAAAGATCTTTCCCAGAAAAGAGGTGGCAGCAGCTTCCAGCTGGCACAAAAACAGGGAGGAGGAGGCAGCATCCAAACCGTCAAGGCATAGAAGTAAGAGGAAAGAGCAGTGGACTGATTTTGTGATCAAGGAACAGAGGAGAAAGGGGCAAAAGCATTGTGTTTCCTGATGTTCTGGAAACATGAGGCCATGCCACAGGAGCCCACGAGGGTTAGGATAGGGTGTTTTATGTGGGGAAAGAATATTGGGCAACTTCAAAAGAAGTTGGTATGTTTTTGGCACTCAGCTCTTAGGGGTGTAGAACATGTCACTTGTGTGTTTCTAAATTCAACTGAGCTGCTTGCCCTGGCCCCATAACTTTGGCTGAATACAGCTTTGAATTTGACAGTGTCTGTTGCCCCTGTGGACCTCGTCCATGTGTATGAGAGGTTCCACAGTGAGACTCTGGAACAAAACACAGGACTCTGGTGGGGAAAATGTTCCGCCTTCCAGTGCTGGAAGGTCCCTGTGGGAGGGGAGTGTGACGTGGGTGGGTCCCTTTAGGCTCTGAGTTTATCAGAGAAAGCCTTCTCTCTAGCCCCACCCACCCAAATCCTCCCTCAGAGTCCTCTGAGTTCAAGGAAGGGCCAACTCAAAGAGTGGGGGGAAAAAAATGGGGAAAAGAAAGGAAGGGATAGTTTCCTTCCCATGGCCTCTGTTATTGACCAAAGGGACTGCTTCCTCATACTGATTTTAGTTTATTCCTTAATCTAAAACAGTGATTCTCAAATAAGGGGCAGGTCTGTTCAAGGGGGACTTTCAAGACTCTCCAAAGAGGTCCTATCCAATATATATAAGCCCTTAACTCCCTCCCCAGTTGAGAATCAGTGCACATGGTAGAACTTACTGATGGGAATGTAGTATACATGTGAACAGTGTCAGAGACAGAACAAAAAGCTAAAAACCCCTAGTCAGTGGGGCAGACATCAAAATTATGGATTTTTTTTTTCCTGATTAAAGAGTAAGTTACAAACAAGTAGCTAAACTCCATGACCAAACTCCACGCTGCATAGCCAAGAACAGTTCGCCCACTTATCTGGAGTAACCATACTAGATTAAAGAAATACAATTCTGTCATCCTAAAGACAATTTCCAGAAAGATCTGCCTGTTCCAATGAGGTACTTGATACCAGGATTAGCACAGACTAATCACTGTATGGTTTCTTAGAAGACTGGCTTTTCTCTATTTCTTTCTCTTTGATACTGTACAAGGGGTCCACCAATTTGTTATGAACAAGCATTAAACCTACAAAAAATAAGAACAAAAGTTGTTAATGCAGGTAGAGGCAGAGTTCCATTATCAACAGTAACGTCCAGGAGCTCTCAAATTTTGTCCTAGAACTGGTACTCATCATCATTTTTCTGTGGGCCCAAATGATAGACATCCTAAGAATAGGAAAAGAATTTGTTATTCCTATTGAATGCTAGAATCCATGGGACTTTTATAAATTCAGTCTCTAGGACAGTTGGCCATTGTAAGTTGGCCATTTGTTCACCAAAGAACAAATTCCTATTTGCCTACTCAGTAAATGAGGATTTTCATGTTTGAAGCAGTGAGTGTCCTCTTTAAAGTAGAAGAAAAAAGATCTTCATGACAGTTCAGTGCCTTGACTAGAAGTAAAAGGCCTGTATGAGATCTGAAAAGATAAAAAACCTGAGGCTCAGTATCACTGCAAGGAGTTTACCAAATTACCCTAGAACTCCAACTTTCATTTCATTCTTTTCTCCTTCTCAGAGCAAGCAGGTCTCCAAAAATGGACCCTTCCAGTCATGGATGGAAGAAAAAACTGTATTCTGAGAGGAGGGTTTGTTTTTTTTTTAAATCACAGTTGTGAATTACAGTGGCCAGAGCATGCAAGCTAGATCCACTCTTCACTCCTGGCACATCTGAAGTTGGCTACCTACTCTCTGACCCACCTCACCCTCACCTTTGAAATACTTGACGGTCTTCACTTTCAACTCCAGGGTAGCATCCTCGTCACACACAAACACTGTGCGGGGATGCTGCTGGAAGGCAGACACGGTCCACATGTGGTTCACTCCCTCCTCGATGGCCTTGTACAGAGCAAACGCCTTGTGAGCACCTGTGATGAGGATCATTACCTGGGGATCAGAAAACAAGCCTGTGATGGAGGAGAAAGAGCAGCGAAACTGGAAGTCTAGACACCTGAATTCTAGTCTGGCTACCCAAAATGATCGTAAGGACTGTTTTTATGTCACTGTAAGTCATTAGCACAGGACATACTGTGCTCCACCCTCTATGTGCTTTATCATACAAGTAGCCTGAAGTGGGGAGCGTCAGTATCCCTACATTCTAGGATAAGGAAGTAGGTTCTGTGATGGGGGTTTAAGTAGCCTGCCCCAGGTCGTTTCTAACCTAGAGTCCGTGCTCTTGACCACCACGTAATTGTGTCTTCTGGCACCTCTGATGATGTCTGTGAAAGTGCCCTGTGGACAGATGTGCCGTGCACACAGAGGCCCACACCTTATCCCAACTGTTCTGACACCAGGTCCCAGGGCTTCTAGGCTGGGTGAGTTTTCAGTGACAAACTGAAAAAGAGGGGTCACCATTGGCACTGCCTACAAGGAGGCCTTGGAAGCAATGGTGTGAGTTATCTGTATGGCTGCTAAAGTTGAATCCCAATAAGGCTGCCCCTAAGGTCACTTTTCAATTCAGAGTATTAGACCTGCTCATGTGACTTAGAGTAATGCTTTTTGTCTAAGTAAAACAGGCACAGACTCCCCTCGACACTTAAAATATCAAGATATTAAGTGTTGGAAAGTGATTATAAATAGCTCTCCATACACCCTTTCATTGTAATTCACTTGTACCATGGAGTTGTGAGCAGGATCTACTGTTCCTTGCTTGAAAGATGAAAAAACAGAGGCACAAAGAGAAATGTGACTCTTTCTTCAGGACGCCAGAATTCATTTTTAAAAAGAGAATTTCCAGCCCCAGGTCCTTTCTGCACCTGCAGGAAAAGCCCTCAAACCACAGTATTTACCAAAACCAGCAAAATGACCTCCCTAGGTACTGATCAAGGTTTCCCAACAGGAATCTGCTGCCATTGATCATTTCACAAAAGCTCATTTTAGACAGGGAAACTTTTTCACTGATTTACATGTTTGTGTACAGACTTGGGCAAGGAAAGTTGAAGCTAAAATTTCTGTAGCTGCTTCTCACTGAATATATCAGAAATGAAGAGAAAAAGCTTCTAATGAAAGTAAGGAAACTGGAATCACAAAAAATTCAAATGATACCCAGATTTCTATAGAAAGACTCACTAAATTCAGGTCAAGATACTATTTCCATCACACTTCTCCACATTTATGAATCTCTGCACACAGGGCTATAAGCACAAGCATCTTGCAGTTGCAGGGGGAGCTCCCTTCAAGCAGTGACTGACCGCCACCAACGGCAGGGAACCAGAGGGCCCCCTCAGTGCCTGGGCAGGTACAAATTCATATTCTGACATTAGTGGTGCTGGGTAAGCAGAGACTAGGAGCCTGCGGCTTCCTGGGCAGTCACTGCTGAAAGGTTTCGCCTCACACTGGGAGGAACGGTTACTTCCAGAGAAGAAAGAGTACAGAGAAGGGTCTCAGTTGGGACTTTAGCCTTATTTATAATGTCTTCATTTTTAATAAAAGTGAATTCAGGTAGTACTTGTATAGTTAAAATTAACAGCAAAAAGACAAGTCTAGCACCCCCAGTGAAAGGCCTGTGAACCCCTTGCACCCTTACCTCTCTAGCATCCATGACAGTGCCCACGCCCACCGTCAGGGCCATAGTGGGCACCTTGGCAAGATCTCCATCGAAGAACCTAGCATTGGCCAGGATGGTGTCCATGGCCAGCGTCTTCACACGGGTCCTAGACACCAGACTGGAGCCCGGCTCATTGAAGGCAATGTGTCCATCAGGGCCAATGCCTGCCCAAGAGAGACGGGGCAGCCCTGTCGATGCCAGGGATCCAAGACTTCAAGAATGGACAATCTCTCCTTCCTCACTTAGGGTCTGAAAAAAATCCTTGAAAACCGTGTCTCTTACCTCATTCAGTTAAGGTACACTTTAAGCATCTGACCTTCCCCCCTTGTTTCTAGCTGAGGCATACACACACATTGTTAACTTGCTAACCCCCTCAGAAAGCTAAGGAGGGAGCAGTTCAAAAAGCATCTGCCCCCCAGATCATCCAAGTATAACTTTTCTCTCGTCTGCCACTAGTCCTGGGTCCCACTGCTTGGACAGAGTCACACTGAGTAAAACATATACAGGGCCTGGAAAGGGGCTGCCAGGTTTATAATATCTCAAAACATGAGCATTCCTAGCCTCTTCCTCCCCACTTTGAAGTAAAGAAGGGTTAAATCTGGAGCAGTAAAAAAACTGTTCAACTTCAGCCTCCCACCTCCACCCGCTGTGGGTGACTCCAGAGGCCATGACAGACGGAAGTGTAAGAGGGCAACTCAGGGTAGGGACACCCTAGGTCCCCACCCTCTCTCTGCTGCTCTGACTGGCTGACCCAGGGCAAGTCACAAAACTCTGGGGTTCAATCGCTATTTATAGTGTGCAGGGGTTGACGGTAGAGTCTTTTGGAACTACATGAGTCTGATTTTTAATGTCTGACTGATCAGCCAGTTCCCATGACTGATCCATAAAACTCTGTCTAGGGAACAGAAAGAATCTGAGTCTGAATCCAAATACCTCACTTTAGGCAAGACGTTGAAGAAGAGGAGATGTCCCATATCACAGTTTCTGAGCAGCAGGGGCTCCCACTCTGTGCCTTCCCTGCCACCTCAGGCTAACAAATGACCCCTGTCACTGGCACAGAGAGGAAGCTATTTGGGAGACAGGCATGGGTCTTGTCCTCCTCATGTGTTCCAGCCACCCTGGACACCTGCTGCAGTGTCGAGCTCACCTCCAACAAACAGCTCAATCCCGCCTGCAGCCTTGATCTTCTCTTCAAAGGCATCACACTCAGCCTGCAGGTCAGCTGCATTCCCATCCAGGATGTGAGTGTTTTCTGGGTGGATGTCAATGTGCTTGAAGAAGTTGTTCCACATGAAGGAGTGGTAGCTCTCTGGGTGGTCTCGAGGAAGGCCTGTGGGGCAATGGCTGCACTCAGTCATGCCAGGCTGAGCCAGAGTCCACCTCCCAAAGATGCCAGGATACATCCTGACCCCCAGAGACACATTCAGGGAAGAGCCTATCAGGGAGGCTGGAGCCCCAGCCCTCCTACCTCCAGCCACTCAGGATAGGCTGAGCTGGTATCCTTGTCTGCTCATGACCATGGGACTAGGCCCTCATTCTGATCTCCTTTCACAGGGGAATGCCCAGAGGCTGCAGGCCAGGGTCATTCTGGGCCTCTAGAGGTGGGCTAGCCTCCTGGGGGGTAAGGACTGGGTCCATCTAGGGAAGGAAGCAAGCATGCCCCTTACCCTATGCCTCCTACCCCACCATTCATTCCCAGTTATACCCTGCTCAGCCTGAACCCCAACTTGAACACCAGGTGGCTGGCGAGAATTAATTTCAGGGCTTCCCAAAGAGGATATTTTTCAGTCAAGAAGAATGTTTAAAATGCATGTTTCAGGGGCTGGGTATGGAGAAGGAAATGGCAATCCACTCCAGTATTCTTGCCTGGAGAATCCCATGGACGGAGGAGCCTGGTAGGCTACAGTCCATGGGGTTGCTAAGAGTCAGATACTACTGAGTGACTCCACTTTCACTTTTCACTTTCATGCACTGGAGAAGGAAATGGCAACCCACTCCAGTATTCTTGCCTGGAGAATCCCAGGGATGGGGGAGCCTGGTGGGCTGCCGTCTATGGGGTCGCACAGAGTCGGACACGACTGAAGTGACTTAGCAGCAGCAGCAGGGGCTGGGGCTGGGGTGGGGAAATGGGTAGTTGATGTTTAATAGCTAGAGTTTTAGTTTTGCAAGATGAAAAGAGTTCTGGAAATTGGTTGCACAACAGTGTGGAAGTACATAATGCCGAACTGTACACAGAAAGACAGTTAAGATGATAAGTTTTATGTTATGTGTAGTTTACCACACTTAAAAAAAAAAAGAATCTTTCAAGTGAAACCATTACAAGATGATGGTAGGTGGTACAGAGGGTGACAGGAGTCCAAGGTGCCACTTTTCATCAGTGGGACGGACACCAGTCTCAGCTCCCCTCCTGGTATACGTGGCAGGAAGGGGACTGGAAGATGAATAGTAGAAAGTCCAGACACAGACACGGGGGGACACACCCCAGCCATGGGACCCCAGATCCCACCTGCAGCCATTTGTTCCAGAAAGAAATGGCATGGAGTTGGGGAGGAGACAGAGGGGGCAATATGCTAAAGTTTATCAAGTGTCTGCTCTGTACAAGAAGCTTCCACATCTGTTATATCACTTAATGCTTACAGCCCAAAAAGTCAGCTTCATTAGCTTCATGTCATAGCTGAAGAAACCAAGGCCTGGAGGATATGGTATCACCAATTGAGCCTACCACCAAATGTCACTGGTTCCGAGATGTCCCCAATCCTCTCCTGGCTGATCTGTAAGGCGAGGAGTACGACTTTCCTGGAATCAGGTAAGACCGTGAAAGACAAAGACTCACCCACATACTCATCCATGTTGAAAGTCTTCACATACTTGAAGGACAGGTCTCCATTCTTATAGTATTCAATCAGTTTCTTGTAGCAGCCAAGTGGGGTGCTCCCTGCAAGAGAGGCCACAGCAATGAACCCCCTTCAGCCTCCCACTCCTAGAAGCCCAGAGGGCAACCAGGAATGAATGAGGGATGCTACACTAGGAATACCTGTCAGATATCTGAAGTCCTACCTAATGCTCAATCCCAACTGCCATCCATTAAGTTGCTAGTTTAACAACCTATTCTCCCCCTAGACTGTAAGCTCCAGGAGGGCAGGGCTATGTTTGTCTTGTTCACTGCTGAATCCCTAGCACTTAAAACACTGATGATTGAAATGACTGTGATTAGCACCTGAGTGAATGTCAGACTTAATTACCAACACGATATTCCCTGAGCAACCAGTATGTGAGACGTACATTATGGGCATGCAGAGAAGTGACAGACTCAGCAGCCACCCTGGAAAAGCTCACTGTCTAGGGGAGGGGTCACATTACACCACATAATGTCAGCTGTGGTACAGGCTAGCCTGTGGGTTCGGGGAGACTTCCCCTTGGAGGAGCAAACTCTTGTGTGCAGTCTCATTAAAAAGTCAGTCATAAACCCATAAAGAGGCAAGAGGACTGCTGTAGATTAAGAAACTAGATATGCATGAAGCCTGACTGGACATTGGATTAATTTTTTAAAAACTACAAATAATAAATGTGGACAATTAGAGGGAAAATTAATATAGTTTGTGTATTAGATGACATTGTGAAATGATTTTTAATTTCCTTAGGTATGATAATAGTATTGTGGTTATATAAGAGAATGTCCTTATTCTGAGGAGTTATGTGCTAAAGGTCTTAGAGGTAAAAGACTTAGAGGATCTCTGGACCTTTCAAGTCACTTATAAGGAGTGTGTGTATGTATAGAGAGAGAACATGAGCCACAAGAGATGAAAGTAAATATGGCAAAATGTTAACTGGTGAATCCAGGTAAATGGTACCTATTCTTTCAGCTTTTCTGAATATGTGAAACTGCTAAAAATAAAAAGATGGAAAGAAAAAAGCCCCACCCAAACTAGGTCATTCTTTTCATAACCCACTAATGGCTTCTTATTTCACTCTAAATAATAACCAGTCCTAACAAAAGCTGTATATAACCTGGCCCCTGGCTGCCTCCCACCTGCCTTAAGAATCCTGCTTCAAGCAGTTTCACCTCAGGGCCTTTGCACATGGGGTTTGTTCCCTTTGCCAACAATGCTATCCTACCAGTATCTGCACAGCTCACTCACCTCTTCAGGGCCTTTACTCAGAGACTTTTCCTGCCCCCATATCCAACACTGTAACTCCCACCCTTCCTGGACATTCCCTATCACTTTCCCTGCTTCATTTTCTCCTTCCCTCTTATCACCATCCAATCTACTCTGTATTTTGCTAATTCACTTGTTTATGATCTGTCTCTCCCACTATAATTTAAGCTTTAGGAAGGCAGGAATTTGTGTTCTTTTTATTCATTGCTGTATATCTGGCATCAAGAACAGTTTGGCATACAGCAGGTATTCGAAAAATATCTGCTGAATGAATGGCAGCAGCAGCCCCATTCACACAAAATAACCAGCCTGGCCCTGTGACATGGTCTTAGCTATGCCTGAGCTACACAGCTTCCCTGTCCTCCCCCTGAACTTCGTCATGTCCATTTTCCAAACTTCTAGCCTTCCCATCAGCCCTGTGTGTTGTTGTTGATCAGGCACTACGTTGTGTCTGGCTCTTTGCGATCCCATGGACTGTAGCACACCAGCCTCTTCTGTCCTCCACTATCTACTGGAGTTTGCTCAAATTCATGTCCATTGAGTCAGTGATGCTATCTAACCATCTCATCCTCTGACACCCTCTTCTCCTTTTGCCTTCAATCTTTCCCAGCATCAGGGTCTTTTCCAATGAGTCAGCTCTTCGAATCAGGTGGCCAAAGTACTGGAGCTTCAGCTTCAGCATCAGTCCTTTCAATGACTATTCAGGGTTGATTTCCTTTAGGACTGACTGGTTTGATCCTGTGAGCTCCCCATTATCTAGCCAATAAATTCCTTTTCTTCTTAAATTAGCCAGAGTAGGTTTTGGTAGCTTCCACCCAAATCCCTGACTGGTGCTTCATCTAACAGAAGGACTAGTCCAAGGAACCCACGTGGAAATGCTGTGCTAGTTCAAGTGTGATAGTAAGGAAGGAGCCATGTCTTCGATGGCCCTGAATACCACTCTGAGGGGCTGGATCTATTTTGCAAATGACAGGGCAATGGGGAGGGGTTTCAGCAGAAGCCCAGACTCCAATCTAGCCTGGCTGTACAGTTAGAAAACAGGATGTTAGTGTAGCCCCATCCTAGTCTAGGATGTTAGTGGTTTCACATGCACCTGCATATACTGTTCCCATAAACCTCTCCAGCAGAGATGGGGAAACTTCAGCTCACAGGCCAAATCTAGCATACTGCCTGCTTTTGTAGCATTCATAAATTAAAGGACAGTTTAAAAAACAAAAGAATATTATGACATATGAAAGTTATATAAGCTCAAACTTCAGTGTTGGTAGTTTCACTGGCAGTCAGCCATGCTCATTTATGTATTGTCTATGGCTGCTTTTGAGCTACAAGGGCAGAGTTAAGTGGTTGCAATGGAAACTGTATGGCCAATGAAGTGTAAAATATTTATTACTTGGCTGTATATAGAAAAAGCTTGAAGACTCACCCAGTAGTATCGGGGCCACTGAGGCAAATCCACCCCACCTCTGAAAGAAATAATCAGAACATTTGCCTTGATGAGCTAGAGTCAAAATATCCTCTGATAAAGGCAGCATTCTGATTTTTTCTCCAAAGAAATTGGGACTGTTTTTCACTTAGGTTCTATGTTTAATTAAGCCTTACAGAATTGCTTTGAGTGACTATCTTCTCAATTCTTCCAAAGACGGTGCTTAGTTACTAGCACTATAGGTGCAGAGAAGAGAAATTAATTCATTACATAAAATGTATGTCTTAAGGTATTAGGACTTAATTCTGTTAAGGGCACTTGGCTCCCAGGGCTGATTTAGAGAATATAGCCTAAAAATCAAAGTTTTTCATGCCTAACCAAGATCTCTTCTACTCCAGGATTCTTAAGGAGCAGGCAGCAACAAAACCAACCCCAGAGGAAGCTAGGTCCTCTGTTTTGTATGCCCAGGGCGCAGGGGAGTTGTTCACTCATAGGGGCAGTACCTCAGAGCCCTCCTTGCAGTTCCTTGGCTGAATGAGCCTACCTACCTGGACCGTTGAGAGCCCCTAATGCCTTTGCCCACTCTCCCCATTCCACAACGCACCAGTAGGGAGCCCCAGGGTGAAGTACTTGTCTGGCCCTGGGTTAAACTGGATGATGCGGTTCCTGATGTATTTGGCCGCCCACTCACTGGCCTGAGAATAGTGGTCCAGGATGATGAGCTTCATCGTGTCCTGCAGAGGCAGGTGACAGAAAGAATCATTGGTAAGCCATAAGGAGAAAGGGGTGTAGGTGGTTGGGATGGAGGGGTAAGCCCGTAGGCTAAGCCAGGAAGAGGAACGCTCTTTCAGTTCACAGGAATATCAAAAAGCTGGGCCAAGTGGCTCCACCACCCAGCAGGAGGCGCTGCTGCGGGACAGACCTGGGTTCTAATCTCGGTTCCTCTATTTATCACTGCAGGACCTCGGTTAAGGACCCAAGTTCTTTGAGCCTGTTTTTTCTTAACGTGAAAATGGGGACAACAGCGCACCTACCTGAGAGATTTCATGATGGTGAATATTAAATGAGAAAACGCCTGTAAACCACATAGTATTCAACATAATATGTTGGCTAGTATGTTGTAGCTCGACCCAGGCCCCCATTCCCCTTCTTGACGACCCTCACCTGGCTAGATGCTATGCTCTACCCTTGAACAACTCCTCACTAAACAGGTCACGGGATCATCTTCGATCACTAGAGTAGGTGGGGGACTGGAAAGGTGTGTTCTCTCAGTACCAGAGAGAGGTGCTCCTACCGGCCGGCCTTGCTTTGTGAATCCTGTTTCCACCAAAGAACTCAGGAATTAGGGCGTTTACTCCTCCCCCAGCACTGCGGTCAAATCAGAGTGGGAAGGCCCGAGGCTGAGGTGGCTGGGTCTGCGATTCATGGGGTTTCCCCACGACCGAAGTTTTTCCCCCACCCCAATGGCAATCCCATCGCCCTCCCAGGGAGGAGGTCCAAGCAGATCGCTGGGAATCCAGGCCCCGGGGTACCAGAGGCTGGGCAGCGCCCGGACCCCGCCCGCGAAGAGCGTCCCTACGGACCCCGCGCTCCCCACTTACGCGGATGCCTCCCGCGGCGGCTGCAGCGACTGCGCCGGCAGCCCCGCCCCGCGCGGGTCATGTGGCTGCAGGTCACGCGGTGGCGCGCTCGGTCTGCGGGGCTGATTCCGAGGGGCCGCGGCTCAGCGGAAGATTCTGCCCCGCGGGCCAGGGCCGCCCACTCTTATCTGAGTTCCGGGGCCGAGTAGTTCCGGGCCGAGTAGGCCCGGGGGGCGGCGGAGGAGGTTGGTGGGAAACGGAACTTGGAGACTGGTTTGGTGGGAGAGAGAGACGGGAGGGGGATTCCAGCTTGCTCCCAGGGATGCAGTCCCCCGGGCGGGGGTTCTGGGACCAGGTTTTCAGTTTTGGGGGTGAGGCCGGGAAGGAAGAGCAGAATCGCTTCCTCTAGGGCTGAGCTTGGCTCCGACCTTTATTTTTTTAGATACCATTTCTTTACCTAGATAGTACTGCTTTTTGTTTGTTTGTTTTCAATATAATTGGATTTTTTTCTGCCTCTAGGGGAAAAAAAAAAGATCAATCTTTGCAGCAGTATAAACTAGAGAAAAATGTAAACTCTTGGTCTCCTCTATTCCTCCATCCTGAGATAATCGTGTTAACAGTTTAGACTACATCCTCAGTGAATTTTCGTTAAGATCCTTATATTATATTTCACAGAAATGAGAACATGCCGAACGGGCCATCCCAAGGCAGCTGGGCGCCCATGTCTTGCAGTTCCCCTGCCTCGGCTCGCCCCTTTCCTTTTGGGCCCCGCTGCGGCTCCATCTTCTGGTGAGACCCTGATGAGCTGGGACTGTGCAGCTAACACAAGTTCTGGGTACTTGTACTTTGGCTTCACTGTTGGTGTAGGGTTTTTTTATTTGTTTTGCTTTATTTATTTTTTTAATTTAGTTAGAAATCTCATCTCAGCCTGAGGATTGCAGATGTTTCTCAGTGAGGTTCCCACCCCATCTCCAAACACTTATTATTTTAGATAATAAGCTAAAGAGTCGGACACGACTGAGCGACTGAACTGAACTGAGTCAGCAGCTAGTCAGTTGCCTGATAGGTCCAGGAAGTGACCTTAATTGGGCCTGTTTCCACACAGTTGGGCTTCCTACATAGCTCAGTCCTTAAAAAATCTGCCTGCAATGCAGAAGACCCAGGTTGAATCCCTGGATCGGGAAGATCCCCTAGAGAAGGAAATGGCAACCAACTCTAGTATTCTTGCCTGGAGAATCCTGTGGACAGAGGAGCCTGGCGGGCTATAGTCCATGGGATCGCAGGAGTCAGACATAATTTAGCAACTAAGCCACCACCACCACCCCAGAGTTACTCTTTCTGTAGGGAACCAGTGCAGGTGTCTGTTAACTCTGGAGACTCCGGAGTCCGCATGGGGACTAATCAGAAAGGCCTGGGTTTGAATTCTGTTCTTGCCAAATTCCACTTCTTGAGTGAGTGACTCTAACCAATGACTCCCCTTCCCCAGTTCTTAATTTTCTTCTCTGGAACTTGGGAATTGAGTGGAAATTAAGTAATACTGACCTCATGTGGCTATTTTGAGCATTAAATGAAAAACAGCCCTCCATGTCCATGTTTCCACATGCACAAATTCAACCAAACTTGGATAGAAAATATTCAAAAAATAATTTCTAAAAGTTCCTAAAAAGCAAAACTTGTGTTTTTCTGTGTGCCCGGCAACTGTTTACATAATATTTAGGTTGTCTTAGGGATTATAAATTATCTAGAGGTGATTAAAATATATAGGAGTTTGTATATAGGTTATATGCAAATACTGTGTCATTTTATGTAAGAGACGAGCTGGTGTGGATTTTGGTGTTTGCGGGGGTCCTTGAAGCAATCCCCTGGGAAACCGATGGCTGACTATATTATCATAGATCCATGATACCCCTTATTTCCTCCTCCCCTCCTTACAGAGCTCTGAAATACTCTCTAATCTAACCTTCTGCCCTCCTCAGGCTCTGCCCACTCCATGCCTAGGTTTAAACTGTTACCCATACTCATCCTTCCATCCTCTTGTTTTGGAACTAAAGTTGTCTAATTAAAAGAATTGTGAGTGCGCTCCTCACCCCACTTTTTTTGTTTATGAGTTCATCTGTATAGTCTCTGCGCCTTTTCATTTCTTCCTGTCATGAAGGCAGTTGTGATGCCTGGAGCTAGGGAAACCATATTATAACTGTGAGGCAATGAGCATGAAGTCTAGCTTGGAGGATAGAAAGAACTTAAGTCTTTGATATTTGACAAGTGCTAGACCTCCTACTCCTGACTTCCTCTAAGGAAATAATAAATATCTGTGTGGGATATTTATTTAAGCCACTGCTGGTGGAGTTTTCTGTGACTTAAGATCAAAAACATGACTCACTGTTATAGCAGATGACTCAGGTCAGAAGAAAGGAGACACCTTTCTTCTGTATGAATCTTTCTTCTAATAAAATCCAGGGAAGTTTAGAGCTGTCAGTGAGGGATGTAGAACCAACAGAAAACAGACACAAAGCCCGGTTGACATCAGTTGAACTGTCTAGATCTAACCATATCCGAAGCCAAATATACTCTGTTGGGTTTAAGTTGGGTGAATGACTGAATACAAAAATAAATATCTTTTTCCCCCTGAGGCTAGTTATGGGATACTCTGGAAGAATTTTGAGCTATCTATTGCTGCATAACAGATTATCCCAAAACTTAGTGGCTGAAAACAATAATTACAATAAAGGCTAAAAAGAAATATGCTATCAAGTCATGAGACCTGGAGGAAACTTAAAATGTGTGTTATTGAAAAGACTATATATCATAATATTCCTTTTATTCCTTTTTCTTTTCTGATTGCTGTGGCTAAAACTTCCAAAACTATGTTGAATAGTAATGGTGAGAGTGGGCACCCTTGTCTTGTTCCTGACTTTAGGGAAAATGCTTTCAGTTTTTCACCATTAAGGATAATGTTTGCTGTGGGTTTATCATATATGGCTTTTATTATGTTGAGGTATGTTCCTTCTGTACCTGCTTTCTGGAAAGCTTTTATCATAAATGGGTGTTGAATTTTGTCAAAGGCTCTCTCTGCATCTATTGAGATAATCATATGGTTTTTATCTTTCAGTTTGTTAATGTGTATCACATTGACTGATTTGTGAATATTGAAGAATCCTTGCATCCCTGGGATAAAGCCCATTTGGCCATGATGTATGATCTTTTTAATATGTTGTTGGATTCTGTTGGCTAGAATTTTGTTGAGGATTTTTGCATATTATTATAATATTCCAACCATATGACTTTCTGGAAAAGGCAGAAGTATGGAGACAATAAAAAAGATAGTTTCCAGGAATTAACAGGAAACAATGGAAACAACAGGGAGGCTGGGATGAATGGGTGGGGTACAGAGATTATAGGGTAGTGAAACTATTCTATATGACACTGTAGTGATGGATACGTGTCCTTCATTGTACTTTTGTCTAAACCCTTGTAATGTACAAGAGTGAACTCTGATGTAAACCGGACTTTGGGTGATTATAATGTGTAGGTTCATCACTTGTTACAAGTGTACCACTTTGATCAGTAGTATATTGAATGAAGTCTCATGAGAGACCCTGAACCAGAATCACTCAGCTAAGTCAATCTTGAATTCCTGACCCACAGAAGCTGTGAGGAAATAAACATTTGTTGTTTAAAACTGCTGCGTTATGAAGTAATTTGTTATGCTGCAGTAGATATCTAACACTCAGGAAAATTCCATAGGTGGATAGATGTTGAGCAAGAGATCCAACCCCTGTTTTCTCTCCCCCGTGCCTGGAGGTGCATCGGCTGACCCACCAATGACTCGCCATTCCTCAGACCACACCTTCCCACATTGTGCTGTCTTCTGCTATGTTTGTGAATCCCCTGCCAAGACTTCTGCTGTTACTTGCTGTCTTCTCATTATCTGAGGCCATGTCTTAATCTCTATCTCCTATAGCTCTTTCTCACTTTCTTTCTGATCTCACAACTTTCTCACTGATCTTTGCATTTCCCATACCACCTAGCTCAGTACCTTGCATATAAAAGTCAAAGCTCCACATGTTTCAGAGCATTGTCTGTGGAGCCCAGTGGGTTCAGATACTAGATCAGCCACTTATTAGCTGGGACGTTTTCTTAATCTCTGTGCCTCAGTTTCCTCAACTGTGAAGTAGGGAAAGTCATGGTAACTGTTTCATAGGGTTATCATGAGGTTTAAAATAGATTGTCACATGTAAAGCATTTGGAACTATGCCTGAACACGGCAGCTGCTCCATAAATAGCACTTACTAGGTTGAATCATACAAAAATTGTCATTTTTATGGATTAGGAACCAAATACTGTCCATTTTACAGTTTAATTCCATATTATTATTGTTGTTGTTCTTTCACCAGAGTTATATTGAGAGAAACAGTCTGGTGACCAAAAGCAACTAGAATTGTTGTTAAGGTCTCTAGAGGAATATCAAAGACAATCCAAATCAGAACTCAGAGCACCTTTTAAAATTCTCCTTGCCTCATTCCTTTTACTGCTAACCAGGAAATCTTTTTCCACTGCTCATTCTAAATTCCTAACTAAAAAAATCTGCCCCAACACCCCATCACACATAACCAGCCAAAGCAGTGACTGCCTCACTCTTCCTTCAACATCCATTCTCCTTTTCCTTACAGTAAATTTCTCTGTCTTTTTTGATGCAGATACCAGAGTTTGGCTTCCCAGTTATTCTCTTTTCCTCTCTCTCTCATTCCAAAAACCCAGATATGATACTCCCAAAAACTGGCTTCCTAGAGAGCAGGTGAGAGGGGAGCGACCAAGAAGGCAAACGCAAAATTCCTTTTTCTCTGTTTTAAAAAGTCTGTTTATGGTAAAAACAGCATAGAGTTTACCATCTTAATCATTTTTAAGTGTTCAGCTCAGTATGGTTAGTACACTCATGTTTTACGACTCATCTATACAGCTCTTTCATCTTGCAAAACTGAAACTGCATACCCATTAGACAACAGCTCCCCATTTCCTCCTGCCCTGAGCCCATGCAGCCACTACTTTCTGTCTCTACCAATTTGTTTACTCTTGTTCCCTCATATACAAAGAATTATATGGCATTTGACTTTTTGCAACTGACTTATTTCACTTAGCATATGTTCTCTAGTTCCATCCACATTGTAGCATGTGTCAGAATGTCCTTCTTTTAAAAGGTTGAAAATTATTCCATTGTGTGTGTGTGTTGTGTATATACACATATATACATACATATCTTTTAATCTGTTCATCTGCCCAGGTACACTGGGTTGCTTCTACCTCTTGGCTATTGCAGAATTCCTTTTAAGCAAAGAAATGTGAACAAGTTTAGTAATTTCAGGCTCCTTCACAAGAGATGACAGTATAATAAGCTGCATGATTGTGTGGTTCAGATATTAGATGGGACAGCAGCTCAGAGCCCCAAGAAAGCCACGAAGATCAAAGCCGGAGAGACCTGGGGCATATCCACAAATGCAGGCCAGAGCCACTGTTTGACTTTGATTCCCAGCTCTACCACTTACCGATTGTAACTTCTGGGAAGTCACTTAATTTCTTTCTGCTTAATTGCTTCATCCATAAAATAGGAAAAATAACACCTACCTTATGGTATGTACTATGATTGCCAAGAGTAGTTACCTCAGGGAGGAATAAATGATTTAATACATGTAAGGCACTTAGAACAGTGCCTGGCACTGAGTTAGCTGTCACTAAGGTATCGTTATTATTACTAGAGTTTTGAGATGGGCCTTGAAAGAGAGTTAGGATTTGGTCACTGAAGAGGAGGAGGGTGGCATTGTAGACAGGGATGATCAGAAACAGGAAGCCACAGAGGCTGGAAGAATAGTGTTTCCAGATTTAAGAAATATAAACAGGATACCCAGTTAAATTAGAATCATTTCTACTTTCTTATGCATATATACTTTGAGATAAAAGAAAATCCTCCATGAGATATACTTATTCTAAAAGCTTTTTTTTTTTTTTTTGGCTGCACCATCTTTGTTGCTGTGTGGGGTTTTCTGTAGTAGCAGGGACTGGGGGCTATTTTCTAGTTGTGATGCACGGTCTTCTCATCGTAGTGGGTTCTCTTATTGCAGAGCACAGACTCTAACTGCATGGGCTTTAGCAGTTGCAGCATGTGAGCTCCATAGTTGTGGCTTTAGTTTTTTCTTGGCATGTGGAATCCTGGACCAGAGATCGAACCCATGTCCCCTACATTGGTAGGCGGATTCTTACCTCCTGTACCACCAGATAAGTGTCTCTAAAAGCATATTTATTTTTGTTTATCTGAAATAAATTGCATCTAAATTAGAGACCTCTTTCTTTCTTTATATTTCCCTGGTGATTTGGCTCTTGTTTGTTTGTTTTTTATTTTTTTTTTAATTTGGCTCTTAGTAGCTCGTTGTTTTGCAGGATTTTCTTATAAAATTCCCAAAAGTGACAGTCTATATATGTTTCATTTACATTTATAAAATTTTACATATTTATTTTTGGCTGTCCTGGGTCTTCATTGGTGCGCTCTGGCTTTCTCTAGTTGCAGCAAGCAGGGGCTGCTCTTTCATTGTGGTGCATCAGCTTCTCTTGTGGAGCATGGGCTCTAGGTGCTCTCGCTTCAGTTGTTGCAGGAAGCAGGCTTGGTTGCCCTGCAGCATGTGGGATTGGCAGGTGGATTCTTAACCACTGGACCACCAGGGAACTCCTATTTACATTTTAACATGATTTCCTTAGTGGTCACAACCAAGTTAACTTGTCCTTGGCCATTGAACTTTCTCTAAGGAGAAATCATGCTCAGTGTAATGTAAACACAATTATAAATTTAGTTAAAATAGCCAGCATTGAAGATAAAATTGTTCTGTTGTGTCAATAGAAATATATATTTTGGTGAACCACAGCTTCATTATAAAAATGATGTGTTTACTAAATTAGCGATGATCTTGGAATTGGTTGTCACTCACATGTAATTTATTTTTTTTTTAAGAGGGAAGATAGTTTGGATTTTTAAAAATTTTTTTAATTAAATTAAATTAATTCATGTTTTTGTTGTGCAGATTGTGGGTATCTTAGTTCCCTGACCTGCGATCGAACTCATGCCCCCTGCAGTGGAAGCACGGGGTCTTAACAACTGGACCACCAAGGAAGTCCTTCCCTTTATTTTATACTAGAGTATAGTTGATTTACAATGCTGTGTTAGTTTCAGGTGTAGAGAATAGTGGTTCAGTTATACATATACATATATTCATTCTTTTTCAGATTATTTTCCCATATAGGTAATTACAGAGTATTGAGTAGAGTTCCATGTGCTATACAATAGGTCCTTGTTGATTACGTTTTATATATAGTAGTGTGTACATGTTGAGTTTGTTTGGTTTTGAAATACAATTGACCTACAGCACTGTGTTAGCTCCTGGTACACAACATAGTGATTTGATACTTCTGTATGTTACAAAATGATCACCACAATAACTCTAGTTACCATCTGTCACCATATAAAGATGTTACATTATTATTGATTCTATTCCTCACACTGTACATTTCATATTTCATATTTCTTATTTTGTAACTGGAAGTTTATACCTCTTAATCTCCCTCACCTATATCTCTCATTCTCTCACCTCTCTCTGCTCTGGCAATCACCTTTTGTTCTTTGTGTCTATGACTGTTTGTTTTGTTAAGTGTGTTCATTTGTTTTGCTTTTAGATTACAATTCTACATATAAGTGAAATCATACAGTATTTGTTTTTCTCCGTCTGAAGTAGCATAATGCCCTCCAGGTCCATCCATATTGTCACCAATGGCAAGATTTCATTCTTTTCTTATGCTTGAATAATATCCATTATGTATACATATATACCACATCTTCTTTATCCATTTATCTCTCAGTAGGCACTTAGATTGCTTCCAGATCATTGTGGTTTTGGTTAGTATTATTAACTTTTTAATATATATGCAAAAACTACATATATTTAATGTATATATTTGATGAGTATGTATGGGCATATGCATTCCCTGGGGAACAGTCACCACAATCACCTCCAAAAATTTCCTGTGTCCCTTTGGTTTTAGTGTGTGTGTGATTAACTTAACTCAGTAAGACTGTTGCAAAAAATTGCTACTGTTTTTGAAGTCTCATCTGGAAGGCATTCTACTTGCAATTGCCTTATATACAGGTTTTTCTCATGAGAAAAATATTGCACAAAACAAAGATAATTTCTGCACTGTGATTCTTTGCATTTGGTTCTGCCATAAAAGGGGGCTTCTCAGGTGGTGCTAGTGGTAAAGAACCTTCCTGCCAATGCAGGAGATACAGAGATGCCAGTTTGATCCCCGGGCTGGGAAGGTCCCCTGGAGAAGGAAATGGCAACTACTCCAGTATTCTTGCCTGGGAAATCCCATGGACAGAGGAGCTTGGTGGGTTACAGTCATGGGGTTGCAAATGGTCAGACACGACTTAGCAAGTAAACCATCATCACCACCACCATATACACAAAAATAGATATCTGATGATGTGTTAATATTCAAAATATATAAGGAACTCATACAACTAAATAGCAAAAAAGCCTGAAACAATCCCATATAAAAAATGGGTAGAGGATCTGAATAGATTTTTTCTAAAGATACAGATGGCCAATAGGTACATGAAAAGATACTCAATACCACTCAATCATCAGGAAATGCAAATCAAAACCACAATGAGGTATCATCTCACACCTGACAGAATGGCTGTTATGGTAGGAAACAACAAATGTTATCGAGACTGTGGAGAAAAGGGAATCCTCCTGCACTGTTTGTGGTAATGTAAATTGGTGCAACTATTATGGAAATCAGTATGGAAGTTCCTCAAAAAATAAAAAAAAATAGAACTGCCATATGATCCCGCAGTTCCACCCCAAGGTATTTATTTGAAGACAATGAAAACACTAATTCAAACAGATATATGCAACCCTGTGTTCACTGCAGCATTACTTACAGCAGGCAAGATATAGAAACAACCTGTGTGTCCATCAATGGATGAATAAAGATGATGCAGCATAGATGACACAATGGAACATTATTCAGTCATAAAAAGAATGAAATCTTGCCATTGGCAACAAAATGGATGGGCCTTGAGGGCATTATGCTAACTGAAATAAAACAAAGACAAAGTAGCCTATGACACATACTTAAAACAACAAAAAACCAGGCTCACAGACATAGAGCACAGATTGGTGGTTGCCAATCTGTGAAGGAGTGAAGGATTAAGGAATAAGGTGAAGGAGTAAGGATTAAGAGAAATGGGTGAAAAGGGCCAACAAGTACAAGTTTCTAGCAATAAGGTAAATAAGTCATGGAGATGTAATGTAAAGCCTGATGACTTTAAACTTTATCGCATATTTGAAACTTGCTAAGAGTAAATCTGAAAAGCCCTCATCACAAGAAAGAAATTTTTCTAACTGTATGGTGACAGTTGTTGACTAGACTTGTGGTGATCATTTAGCAATATTTACAGATAGCAAATATTATGTTGTTCACCTGAAACTAATGTTATATGTCTTTTATACCTCAAGAAAAAAAATATTTCTGGAAGGTTGAAAAAAGTAGTAAAAACCACTGCAAGAATCAGAGATTGATAATCTCACAGCTGTGACAGACTACATCTGTCATTCACAGGTTCAAACTCTCACTATAAACAGCTGGGTCTAACTGTTAAAGGGGCTGCAAAACTGCAAACTAACATACATTGAATTTAACGTCTGATGATTTTTTTTTTTAAGGTGAACTTCCTGTTTGCCTGAAAGTGGGAACTGCACTTTTAAGGCAAGGTCCCTCCAGCAAAGCCGGAGCTGATTTTATGAAAGCGTCTGGGAAGCCCGGGAGCGGGGTCTGGTGGATTTTCAAAAGAGAAAGTATTTAGGGATGTAAGGACTTTTCAGCTGTGTTAATGTATCCGTGGAGCAAGGCTGCCTTTGGCTGGCTGGCTTTCCAGAAAGGTCCTGGGAGTGAGACGCTTGCTGATTGGCTGTTGTCTAACAGCATGGACACTGTCACTGATTGGCTGGCTTTTGGAGGCTTGGGACAGGCCTGAATTTGCTCACATGCAGAAGCATAGGGTGTCGCTGACTGGCTGGTTCTGAGAAAGAAACAAAAAAAAAAAAAAAAACACTGTTATTTCTTATTAACGGTGGTTACTGTTCACGGCATGGGGCTATGGCCAAAGAACAGTGTTCTCCTTTCCTGAATGTGCAAATAAATACATTTAATTCTCAGTGACCCCTTTTATTTCCCTCCACCAAACCTGCAGGAGATCATAAGAGGTTGCCCGAATCTTTATTTGTGGAGATACGTTTTTCAGCTGGTGTTGCCATTTAAGTGATTCAAGCACCAATTACTGTGGAGGAAAAATGGCTCTGATGTATTTCGGTACTTTATTGGAAAAAGCTGAATACAAGACATTCAGGGTGTCCTGACAGTACAGGACACAGGACAAAGTAATGAACACGACCTGTCTGTATAGGCAACTGTATAAGCAGAGTGCTCAGGGAAGAGGAGGAAGCCACACCTCATCGGAAGGAAGTTGAATTCTCATTTCCTTCCCGAAAAGCATTCATTGTAGCCTGCTTGTTAAAGGAAAATACTGGAAACAGCCTAAATATCAATCAGTTGTGAAGTGGCTGGATAAATCTTTGGATACCTTTTAGATGGAATACAGTGCAATCATTAAAAATGAGATCAAGTTCCGTGAACTAATATGAATACTATCATGTTAGCTAATTTTTTAAAAGAAAACAAGATGTGATGATTAGGGTATCACTTTCTTAAATATTTGCAAGGATTCCTCAGAGAAGCCATTCAGACCTATAGTTGTATTTCTGGGAAGACTTTTTTTTTTTTTTTTTTTGTCTTTTGGAAAAAGGATTTAATTTCCTTAATAAATATTATGGTATTCAAAAAAGAAAACAAGATGCCAACTCCTTGTAAGGTATCATTTATGGTAGAGTATGCGTGGGCGTTATAGAAGGAGGAATAAGTATATGTTCCTATATGAGCAACCTGTCTCTGGAAGGGTATATAGGAAACAGTCATGATGATCTTGCAGGAGAAAAACTGAAAGGATGAGAGGCTGAAGGGCAGGGAGCAGAAGAGACTTCCTTTTCATGACATATTCTTTTATATATTAAACACTTTAAATTATTTTTGAAATAATTACTTTTTAAAAATCAAATGTGTGACCTGTGAGAAGCACAGGTTTGATATGTTTAGGGTGTGGACAGGATGTTTTTTGAACCTAGTGACCCATCTGGACCAGGGTGGACATCTGAGGTTGGCCAACCAGCTGTGTGGGATGTCCCCCACAGCTCCAAATCTCCACATCACAGAGCACAGGAAATAGCCTGAGGCTGGGAGTGGAGCAGTGTCATCCCACGTAGCAAATGACCGAGAAACAGAGCTAACAATAAATGCACTAAATTACTCAGGCAGCCAAAGGGAACAGGAACCGCTCTAATGATTCTGTGTCGGACTCACTTCCTGGGAGTTCTCCACTGCTGATGGAGATTAAAAACCAGGAAGGGTCCTACAGAACATATTTGGAATTTCATTGCTGGAGATGTCTTCTCTGGGGAGTCAGTCTGCTCTGAGGAGAATAGCTTCTTTCCTGGCAGAAACATCTCTGTAGCATAAAATGTATTAGCAAGTGTGATGAAAACTTGAAAATGGAGGGGTTGGAAGCAGTGAACTCACTGTAGCAGACCACCATCATCATTATAGCAGCTGATATTTACTGGGCATTTATCATGTCCTAGGAATTGTTCAAGTGCTTTGCATGCATTATTATCTCACTTAGTCCTTAAAATAACCCTACCAAGCCAGGCTTCAGCAATACATGAACTGTGAACTTCCAGATGTTCAAGCTGGTTTTAGAAAAGGCAGAGGAACCAGAGATCAAATTGCCAATATCTGCTGGATCATCGAAAAAGCAAGAGAGTTCCAGAAAAACATTATTTCTGCTTTATTGACGATGCCAAAGCCTTTGTGTGGGTCACAATAAACTGTGGAAAATTCTTCAAGAGATGGGAATACCAGACCACCTGACCTGCCTCTTGAGAAATTTGTGTGCAGGTCAGGAAGCAAGTTAGAACTGGACATGGAACAATAGACTGGTTCCAAATCAGAAAAGGAGTACATCAAGCCTGTATATTGTCACCCTACTTATTTAACTCATATGAAGAGTACATCATGAGAAATGCTGGGCTGGAGGAAGCACAAGCTGGAATCAAGATTGCCAGGAGAAATATCAATAACCTCAGATATGCAGATGACACCACTCTTATGGCAGAAAGTGAAGAACTAAAGAGCCTCTTGATGAAAGTGAAAGAGGAGAGTGAAAATTTTGGCTTAAAGCTCAACATTCAGAAAACTAAGATCATGGCATCTGGTCCCGTCACTTCATGGCAGATATATGGGGAAACAGTGGAAACAGTGGCTAACTTTATTTTGGGGGGCTCCAAAATTACTGCAGATGGTGATTGCAGCCATGAAATTAAAAGACGCTTACTCCTTGGAAGGAAAGTTATGACCAACCTAGATAGCATATTAAAAAGCAGAGACATTACTTTGCCAACTAAGGTCTGTCTAGTCAAGGTTATAGTTTTTCCAGTAATGTATGGATATGAGAGTTGGACTATAAAGAAAGCTGAGCACAGAAGAATTGATGCTTTTGAACTGTGGTGTTGGAGAAGACTCTTGAGAGTCCCTTGGTCTGCAAGGAGGTCCAACCATTCCATTCTGAAGGAGATCAGTCCTGGGTGTTCATTGGAAGGACTGATGTTGAAGCTGAAACTCTAATACTTTGGCCACCTGATGTGAAGAGCTGACTCATTGGAAAAGACCCTGATGCTGGGAAAGATTGAAGGCAGGAGAAGGGGATGGCAGAGGATGAGATGGTTGGATGGCATCACCGACTCAATGGACGTGGGTTTGGGTGGACTCTAGGAGTTGGTGATGGACAGGGAGGCCTGGCGTGCTGCGATTCATGGGGTCGCAAAGAGTTGGACATGACTGAGTGACTGGACTGAACTGAACTGAACGAGGTAGATACTCTTATTCCTGCTTTACTGATGAGAAGACCAGCATCCAGAGGTTTAGAAATTCACCCAAGTTCATGACGTAAGTAGTTGATCTGGGGTTTGAATTGAGGCTGTCTGTGCTCCAGCTGTTTGACCATACTTCCTCCAAAAGAGGACTTCTCCAACACATGAACAGCATCAAGCATAAGTGTCTTGGGAAACATTTGGTGTTCCTAAGTGTCCGCATAGCTCCTGGAATATGACTTTTTTTTTAATTTAGGTAAAATTCACATAACAAAATTAACTGTGTTAAAGTGAACAATTCAGTGGCATTTAGAACACTCATCTTGTTATGTAATCATCACCTCTATTTAGTTCCAAAACATTTTCATCCCCCCAAAAGGAAACTCCCTACCCATGAAGCAGTTTTTCTCCATTTCCTCCTCCCCTCAACCCCGAAAACCCCCAACTCTTGTGTTCTATCTCTGTGAATTTATGTATTCTGGCTATTTCATATAAGTCAAATCATACAGTATGCGACCTTTGGTGTGTGGTGTCTTTCCTGTATGTTCAAGGTTTATTCATGTAACATGTCAGTGCTTCATTTCTCTTTATGGCTAAATAACAGATTCCTTGTATGCATCTGCCAGTTTGTTTACCCATCCATTCATTGATGGATATTTGGGCTGTTTCCTTGTGTAGCCATGAACATGTGTGTACATGTGCTCATTTGGGTAGGGTTGTCAGGTCTTTGGGTATATACCTAGGAGTGGATTGCTGGGACATATGGTAATCCTGCTTAGCTCTTAGAGGACCTGCCAAATCATGGTGTGATGTTTTGAAATTAGAATATTTCCTTGGTATCTTGGAATTTCTCCTATCCAAGAAGAGGAGAGTTCCTTTTTTGGGTGGATAAGGGAAACATAGTGTGGTGTAGTGGAGGGAAGACTCAAGCTGATCTGGTTTTGAATCTCTGCTCTACCACTTACTGTTCTCTCTGGACTGATTGAGCCTTTTCCCTGGGGGGCAGTTGGGCTTCCCTTGTAGCTCAGTTGGTAAAGGATCTGCCTGCAATGCATGAGACCCAGGTTCAATTCCTGGGTCGGGAAGATCCCCTGGAGGAGGAAATGGCAATACACTCCAGTGTTCTTGCCTGGAAAATACCATGGACAGAGGAGTCTGGCGGGCTACCGTCCATGGGGTCGCAAGAGTCAGACACAACTTAGCGACTAAACCACCACCAAATGAGTTATAAGCTTCATTTTCCTTATCTTTAGAAATGGAGATGATCACATTATCCATCATTCATTCAGTGAATCCACTGAGGGCTTCTTGTGGGCCAGGCACTGGGGATAGAGTAAGCCATCATGAAGTTTACAAAATGAGGGATGGGAGGACCCAGAAGTGAATTATTTTGCAAAGGGAAGACTCTCTTTTTGTCATGAGAATAATCACTCCCTTTAGTCACAAGAAGTCAGTGAGCACATCCAGGTAGGCCTGCCTGTTCTTCCTCTCTATCCCCAGCAGCCAACACAGGGCTCACAGAGATAGGTCACTTAGGGTTCTGGGGTAGTAAGAAACAAACTCAGTGGCTTGGTATAATACAGATTACTGGGAAAAGACTGGGGTAGTTCCTGGAATGGAAATAATAGCTTAAACAGTCAGTCCTCTGGGAGGCTGGGAGAGGCCAGCCAGTGATGGGCATCTTGGCACCAGCAGCTCGTAGCTGGGCCTCCCCTGGGGCTCTGCCTTGGACGATCCAGCTGCAACCTTTGTTGGTGTGGCAGAGTTCTCCCTTATCACAGCAGCTTGAGCTTTGCAACTAGGGGGTTTCTTCCCATCATAGTCATCAGAGGATTGACTTCTCATTAGGATAATTTTCTAGCAAATGACAGTCAAGTGTTTTGAGGACGGGTGTCTTTGTACAAAGCCACAGTTGAGGCTGACAGTGAAGATCAGCTTGGACTGCGAAGTAAAGTTGGCTGGGAGGACAGGGGAGATAAAGTCAGCTGCAAAGCCACAGCTTTGTGTTTCTCCCACAGTCGGGCAGCAGTTGTGACATGCCGCAATGACCTCTCTTGGGATGACTGCTGCTTTCTGACTTCTGACCAAAGGCAAAAGCAAAGGCCTGCTTTGTTATTCTCATCTCTTACTGAGAATAACTAACTGCTCTGAGCCCTCACCTCATGACAGCACTCCATCCCTAGTTAACCTGTGCTTTTCTTAATCCTGAGACCAAAACAGCAACCAGTCCAGAACTGATTCCCGCTTCTCCTTGACTCTCCTTGGAATCCTTGAGGTGGAATCCAAAACTTACGCAGAAGAACTGCAGTCCTTCCTCAAGTCCTCTGGATGCCCCACCTTGCTGCTTGGTGACCTCTGGCTGGTTAGTCAGGAACTATTATTTTTTAATTTTTTAAAAATTTTATTATTTTATTTTTGGCTGCGCTGGATCTTCATTGCTGCGTGGACTTTACTTGGAGCGAGCAGGGGCTACTCTCTAGCTGTGCATGGGCTTCTCATTGTGGTGGGTTCTCGTGTTGTGGAGCACAGGCTCTAGGGTGCCTGGGCTTCGGCGGTTGCAGCACATGGGCTCAGTAGTTGTGGCTCCCAGGCTATAGAGCACCGGCTCGGTAATTGTGGTGCACAGGCTTAGTTGCTCCATGGCATGTGAGTTCTTCCTGGATCAGGGATTGAACTTGGGTCTGCTGCATTGAAAGACGGATTCTTGACCACTGAACCACCAGGGAAGCCCTGGAATGATTTAGTAATGACTGTCAGGAGCTGGAATAGAGCACTGTGATGGGCAGCCCTCCTTGAGCCACAGGACAGTCTACCTACTAGGATGGAGGGAGGAAGTTCCCCAGAGAAAAATGAGATGCTGTCATCAGGAAAAGGTGAAGGTATTCAGCATGCAGACCCAAGAGATGGCTCTTGGAGTAGGTGCTCAATACGAATGACTATTACTGAGGTCTTGTGTTTAGAGACACATAGCAGATATCTTATAAATTAGAGATAATAACAATGTCTAATAATGGTTGAATATTTACTCTGTACTGGGCTCTCCACTACTTCCTTTCATTCTTAAAGTGACCTCACATCTACCTTATGGATCTCTGCAATTTCTAGGATGCACTGTCTGTGCAGGGGGAGTCATCTGGCATAAATAACTGGTGACAGGTTGTTTCCAGCTCTGGGTACACCTTGGTGATGACACTGGCCTGGCAGTGTCCTCTGTATTCCTTTGCATCTTGGTGGGAACGTGTGAAGTCAGAACTGGCTATAGGCTCAACTCTTGCTCTCCTTTAGTATAGGGGACTCAAACTCTACTCAGGCAGCAACAATGATAATAGCAACCATTGAAAATACTTATAACCTGGTTTTACCACAGACTGAGGACTGTGCTAAGAGCTTTGCACGTATCATTTTCTTTAATTGAATGAACAGGCCTGTGATGTACATGCTGCCTTATTTCTCAGATGTACCCACTAAGACCTGGAGATCTTCCTTGCTAAGGTCATATAGTTAATGAATGATAGAGCCAGGACTTGAACCTGAGGCTGTCTAGAACTTGCTAAAACACAAGGCTACATTGCTTGACTGACTTGTAATCATCTGTAAATACAGCCTCAGTTTTTCTTTTGTTCATGTTTACTTATGTAAATTTATGTTTAAATCAAGTAAAGTACTTAGCATAGGGCCTGGCTCAATTATAAACGGATGTGTTCTTGACAAGTGTGTAAACAGAATCCTATTCTCTGTCTGTGCCTTTGGCTTGTGATTCTGATATTATCTTCATTACTCAGTGAGATACAGTTTGCCATGGATCTTAAATGCTCTCCATCTCTCCCCTGAATGCCATCTGCCAAAGTTCTTACACTCTTAATCTGGCAAACAAATACTTACAAGTACCTGAAAAGTGAAAACATCTTTTAGCAAATTCTTTTGTGGAAGGAAGAGTCCTGGGTCATGGGATAATAAGTCATTGTCCCCTAATTTTTCTGTTCATCATCACAGGAATCATTCACAGTATTTGGGGAAGGAGAGGGGAGTAGAGACTATGATGGCTGTCCCACAGACTGGGGATAGCCCAGGGGAATCTCTGCCACTGAGAGTATCCAGAAGGGTTCAAGATATGGGCTCTAGCCATCGACACAGCTTTCATCTTGGGCAGCGGAGCTAAAATACAGATCCTCAGGCCCCACCTGGACCCACTAAGGATGCATCTCTGAATATGGTGCCTGGGAGTCTGCATTTAGTGTGTTCCTGGTGTAGAGTTATAGTCCTATTCAAATTCTAGAGGAGGGAACCTGGGCAGGGCTGGGGTTACTATCAGAAAAGCAAGTATGCTTAAAAAGTGTCTCGTGGATGGCTGTCATTTTAGGGGATCTCCTGATTTTATTCTCACTTGTCTTCCCTATACAACTTTTCATCATGGTTGCACTTGCCTTATTAACATTACCTTCCTATGCTGTGTTCTAAGATTCTGCCTCTGGAGAACGTGATGGGGGAGCAATCACTCTTTCTGTTTCTTCCCCCAGACGTGTTTCTGCACCATGGAAGCTGCTTGCACAGGACCTAACATCTTTCCAGGCCCCTCACTCTTTTTCTCGTGTTTTCTGGTGCTTGCTGCTGCTGTTCCATTGTGGGGAGACCAGGGAGGGTGCTCCTAATGTGCAAAGACTCATTCCTCTTGTCAGGTTCAAAGGTGAAATTTATATAAATCACTTCACATTTGAATCTGAGGCACTGACATTTTGTGGCTAATTTAGTAAGGACTGGCTGGAGAGAATTAGAGCTAGTTTGTTTATCTTCTTAGCTGGCCTTCCCTTCCCTTTCTGCATTTGTTTATTTCATGTTTCTAGCTACTGTTGCAGATTTTATTTATCAGTCTGAGGTGCCTTGGGGCATTAAGAGGAGGCTCTGGGAGCATTATGGGAAGAAAGGAATAAACTCATGTAAGACACCTTGCTATGAGTGAGTGAGTGAGTGAAGTCGCTCAGTCGTTTCCAACTCTTTGTGACCCCGTGGACTTTAGCCCAACAGGCTCCTCCGTCCATGGGATTCTCCAGGCAAGAATACTGGAGTGGGTTGCTATTTCCTTCTCCAGGGGATCTTCCCAACCTAGGGATCGAACCCAGGTCTCCTGCATTGCAGGCAGACACTTTAACCTCTGAGAACAACAATACAAACAGCTCAAATTAAAAAGTGAGCAAAGGACTTAGATGCACGTTTCTCCAAGGAAGATATACAAATAGCCAATAAGCACACGAAAAGATGCTCAACGTCACTAACCAGTAGGGAAATGCAAATCAAACTCAGTGAAATACCAGCTCACACCTGTTAGGATGGTTACTTTAAAAAAAAAAAAGTAGTAAGTTTCCGTGAGAATGGGAAGAAATTAGAACTCTTGTGGTGGGAATGTAAAATGATGCATTGCTATGGGAATGCAGTATGGAAGTTCCTCAAAAAAAAAAAGAAAATGGGATTACTGTATGAACTAGCAATTCCACTCTTTGGTGTATATCCCAAAGAGTTAAATGCAAGGATTTGAAATGATGGTTGTACACCCATGTTTGTAGCAGCATTATTCACCATGGTCAAAAGGTAGAAACTACCCAAGTGTCCAGGTATAAACAAAATGTGGTATATATATATATGATGGAATATTATTCAGTCTTGAAAAGGAAGGAAATTCTGACACATGGTACAACATGGATGAACCTTGAAGATATTATGGCTAAGTGAAATAAGCCAGTCACAAAATGATAAATATATAATTCCATTTATATTAGGTACTTAGACTTGTAAATCCATAGATAGAAAGTAGTATGGTGGTTGCCAGGGACCAGAGGAAGGGAGAAATAGAAAGTTATTTTTTAGTGGGTATGAAATTTCAGTTTGGAAAGGTGGAAAAAGTTCTGGATAAGGATGGTGGTGATGCTGGCCCACCAGTGTGACTGTACTTAATGCCACTGAACTAATTACTCTAAAATGGTTAAAATGATAAGTTTTATGTATATTTTACCACCATAGCAAAGAAAGAAAAGAACAGGGACAATAAGTAAGGATACCTACGTAAAGCTTTATAAATAACAGCCAGTATTTATTGAGCCTTTACGTGGTCCTGTGCATTGCTCTAAGAACTTTACACATTTTGTTTCATTTAATCCTCACACAAACCTTTAAGGTAAATTCTTTGTAAATTTCTTAGCTGGAGAGACTAAGGCCCACAGGGACTACTGGTCGGTCATCTAATGAAAAGTAGTTTTAAAACCCAAATCTGGCCCAAGGGAAGCCTCTGGCATAAGTAACTTCTTAGAGTAGGGTCGTGGACTTGGCGCTGCTGTTTCTCCAGTGACGGTGCAAGGTGGTAACTCACTGTAGTTTTGATTTGCACTTCTCTAATAATTAGCTATGATGAGCATCTTCTCATGTATCTACTGGCCATCTGTATGTCTTCTTTGAAGAAAGGTCTGTTTAGGTCTTTTGCTCATTTTTTTGTTTGGGTTGTTTGTTTTTTTGATATTTGGTGTGAACTGTTCTCATATTTTGGAAGTGAAGCCCCTTGTCAGTCCCATCATTTGCAGATACTTTCCTCTGATCTGTGGGTTGTCTTTTCGTTTTGTTTATGGTTTCTTTTGCTGTGCAAAAGTTTATAAGTTTGATTGCAGCAGCTGCTGCTAAGTCGCTTCAGTCGTGTCCGACTCTGTGCGACCCCACAGACGGCAGCCCACCAGGCTCGCCCCAGGTCCCACTTTATTTTTGCTTTTATTTCTATTGCCTTGGGAGACTGACCTAAGAAAACATTGGTATGATTTACCTCAGAGAATGTTTTGCTTATGTTCTTTTGTAGAAGTTTTATGATGTTATGTCTTTTATTTAAGACCTTAAGTCATTTTGAGTTTATTTTTGTGTATGGTGTAAGAGTATGTTCTAAGTTAGTTGACGTGCATGTGGCTGTCCAACTTTCCTAACACTACTTGCTGAAGAGACTGTCTTTTCCCCATTGTAAATACTTGCCTCGTTGGTTTAAGGTAAATTGACCATAGGTGTGGGAATCCCCTTACTTGTGAGCAGTTAGGCTCTTGGCAATTTTTCACTATTGTAAAATATGTTATAAAGGGCATCCTTGACCTAGAGAACACTTGCTTGGTGAAATAAGTCAGACAAAGACAAATACTATGTGATATCACTTATTTGTGGAACCTAAAAAACAATACAGATGAGTCTATACAAAACAGAAACAGACTCACAGACATAGAAAGCAAACTTATGTTTACCAAAGGGGAAAGGTAGGTGGGGCAAGGACAAATTAGGAGTATGGGATTAACAGATGCAAACTACTGTACATAAAATAGGTAAGCAATAACGATTTACCGTATAGCACAGGGCTTTTCATTTTGGTTTGTTTTAGTTGCCAAATCATGTCTGACTCTTTTGTGATCCCATGAACTATAGCCTGCCAGGTTCCTCTGTCCATGGGATTTCCCAGGCAAGAATGCTAGAGTGGGTTGCCATTTCCTTCACCAGGGGATCTTCCTGACCCAGGAATCAAACCTCCGTCTCCTGCTCAGGCAGATTCTTTACCACTAAGCCACCAGGGAAACCCCATAGCACAGGGAATTACACCCAATATCTTCTGATAACCTATCAGTTCAGTTCAGTTCAGTTGCTCAGGCATGTCTGACTCTTTGCGACCCCATGAATCGCAGCACGCCAGGCCTCCCTGTCCATCACCAACTCCCAGAGCTTGCTCAAACTCATGTCCATTGAGTCGGCAATGTCATCCAACCATCTCATCTTCTGTCGTCCCCTTCTCCTCCTGCCCTCAATCTTTCCCAGCATCAGGGTCTTTTCCAATGAGTCAACTCTTCGCATCAGGTGGCTAAAGTATTGGAGTTTCAGCTTCAACATCAGTCCTTCCAATGAACACCCAGGACTGATCTTTCGGATGGACTGGTTGGGTCTCCTTGCAGTCCAAGGGACTCTCAAGAGTCTTCTCCAACACCACAATTCAAAAGCATGAATTCTTTGGTGCTCAGCTTTCTTTATAGTCCAACTCTCACATCCATACATGACTACTGGAAAAACCATAGCCTTGACCAGACGGACCATTGTTGGCAAAGTAATGTCTCTGCTTTTTAATATGCTGTCTAGGTTGGTCATAACTTTCCTTCCAAGGAGTAAGCGTCTTTTAATTTCACGGCTGCAGTCACCATCTGCAGTAATTTTGGAGCCCCCCAAAATAAAGTCAGCCACTGTTTCCACTGTTTCCCCATCTATTTGCCATGAAGTGACGGGACCAGATGCCATGATCTTAGTTTTCTGAACGTTGAGCTTTAAGCCAACTTTTTCACTCTCCTCTTTCACTTTCATCAAGAGGCTCTTTAGTTCTTCACTTTCTGCCATAAGGGTGGTGTCATCTGCATATCTGAGGTTATTGATATTTCTCCCGGAAATCTTGATTCCAGCTTGTGCTTCCTCCAGCCCAGCATTTCTCATGATGTACTCTGCATATGAGTTAAATAAGTAGGGTGACAATATACAGCCTTGACGTACTCCTTTTCCTATTTGGAACCAGTCTGTTTTTCCATGTCCAGTTCTAACTCTTGCTTCCTGACCTGCATACAGATTTCTCTTTGACTGTGTGGATCACAATAAACTGGAAAATTCTGAAAGAGCTGGGAATACCAGACCATCTGACTGCCTCTTGGGAAACCTATATCACTTCATGGCAAATAGATGGGGAAACAGTGGCTGACTTTATTTTTCTGGGCTCCAAAATGATTGCAGATGGTGATTGCAGACATGAAATTAAAAGACGCTTACTCCTTGGAAGGAAGGTTATGACCAACCTAGACAGCATATTAAAAAGCAGAGACATTACCTTGCCAGCTAAGGTCCATCTAGTCAAGGCTATGGTTTTTCCAGTGGTCATGTATGGATGTGAGAGTTGGACTATAAAGAAAGCTGAGCACAGAAGAATTGATGCTTTTGAACTGTGGTGTTGGAGAAGACTCTTGAGAGTCCCTTGGACTGCAAGGAGATCCAACCATTCCATCCTAAAGAAGATCAGTCCTGGGTGTTCATTGAAAGGACTGATGTTGAAGCTGAAACTCCAATACTTTGGCCACCTGATGCGAAGAGTTGACTCATTGGAAAAGACCCTGACACTGGGAAAGATTGAGGGCAGGAGGAGAAGGGGATGACAGAGGATAAGGTGGTTGGATGGCATCACCGACTCAATGGACATGGGTTTGGGTGGACTCCAGAAATTGGTGATGGACAGGGAGGCCTGGCGTGCTGCGATTCATGGGGTCACAAAGAGTTGGACACGACTGAGCGACTGAACTGAACTGAACTGAACACAGTCAAAGGCTTTGGTGTAGTCAATAAAGCAGAAGTAGATTTTTTTTCTGGAACTCTTGCTTTTTCTATGATCCAGTGGATGTTGGCAATTTGATCTCTGGTTCCTCTGCCTTTTCTAAATCCAGCTTGAGCATCTGGAAGTTCACGGTTCACGTACTGTTGAAGCCTGGCTTGGAGAATTTTGAGCATGGCTTTGCTAGTGTGTGAGATGAATGCAATTGTGCGGTAGTTTGAACTTCTTTGTTCAATTGAGGAAACACTGCCCTGGGCCTGAGAAGAACTCTTGGACTCCAATGATGGTTTACACAGAGATGATGCTTCTCCAAGGGCTTCAGGGGTCAGAGTCTTGAATAAGTGGGGCTGAAAACTCAAATTCTTTTGTTGCTTTGGCTCTGTCTCTTTAACCATGGAATTGCTTGTTAACAGACTGATATGCATGATTTAAAGGCTGTCAAATTGTCACCCTAAGCAGCTCCCTCCCCACCCTTGACAACAAAAACCTGCTATCAATGAATGCCAGTTTGAAGGTTAGGGGAAAGAGAATCCTCTCTAGAACTTACTCCTTCCTAGGTCTAAAGTGCAGAAGGCACTGCTTCCCTAAGAATGCTGGATCATCTATATTGCAAAAGCACAGCCAGGTCACGTTCCTTTGGGGCAGAGGGAGAGCTGTTGGGTTCCCAAGAACTCTTGGGATACTTGGATACTCCAAGGATACTTGGAGCAAGGACAGGAAAGCTCTGTGAGAAGACAAATGCTAACTCAAAGAGTCAGAGAGACCAGAGGGCTCTCAGGTTAGGTTAAGAATGGGGCTGGCAGAGCACCGTGCTTAGCTGCTCTTCATGCTGATGATCCACACCCCTAGTAGTCCCTATAGGTCTCCATGCGTTTATGTGGGACATTTGCTCTGTGAAGGGAGAATAAGTGTCTATAAGTAAATAGAGGGGCTTGTGCCTCCTGTCCACTCCTTTGGCCTGGACCTGAGCACCCTAAGAGAAGGGGCTTATAGCAAGACACCGATGAGACAATTCAAGAGGCACTTTGCGAGATTCAGGGAAAAGCGGATCCATATGAAGGTCCAGGTGGTAGTAGTCAGGGGCAGCCAGTTCTGCCCCCCAAGCCCCAGGAAACACCCTGCTCTGAGGCTGAGAAGAACTCTTGGCCTCCTGTGATGGTTTACATTGAGACAGTGCTTCTTCAAGGGCTTCAGGGGTCAGGGTCTTGAATAAGTGGGACTGAAGATTTAAAAAACACTTTATTCAGTTAAAAGTTACAAATGCAGTTGACACTCAAGAGGAGGGGAATTAAATTCCATCTTTTGAAGGGAAGAGGGTCATAAATTTGCGCATGTATTTTTCAATAGCAACAGCAAGGAAGTATATATCCTCCCAGCCTGCAGCTCTATAAAACATTACTGGGTGTGAAAGGAATTAGTCAACAAGTGTTATTGTGATAACTGATTATTTTGAGGGGAAAAAAAAACCCAGTAAAAGCTTAGATCCCTACCTCACATTTTACACCCAAAGAAATTTTGGGTGTTTAAATATTTTAGTTTAAATATTTAAGTGTACAAAAGTATTAGGAAAAAATTCTGATGAAAACTGAAGTAGAGAAGGACATTGAGTCATCACACAAAAACTTAGACCACACACAAAAAATGATTGATGGATATGATCACATATGACAATGAAATACTTCAGAAGAGAAAAACAAAAGACAAAGCAGGAGAGAAATATTTGCAACTTATGAGATAGACGGGAACTAAGAGCTCTTAGCATAAAGGGATCTCTTACAAATTCACACGTGTGCCCACGTGTACACACAGACACCCACACACACAGGCTGCAAAACATGTCCCAGAAGCATGTCTCCTGTCCTGCGGGACTGGATTCTAAATGTGCAAGGAGAGAATTGTGCCTGAAATGTCTCTGTTCTGCCCATTGGACATTACACGTGGTTAGTACTCAAGTGGATTCTGTTCATTTCAGCTGTTTATTGCAGTTTCAAAAATGTCTGCACCTCTTTCCTCGCCCTTAAGAACTCTCCTCTCACTCAGAAAAACCTCATTAAGAGGCTTCCTGTGCTGTTTGTGACTCACAGCTGGAATATGGCACCCGCAGTGCTTATTTCAGCAAGAAGCCTCCCCCAGGCATAGATTGGACTCCTGCAATGCCCAAAGAAAGAATTAAAACTGGAAATTCTTTGCAACCATTCAGCACCTTCTTCTTATGCCCTTACTATGTATCTGGAGCCTTTTTTTTTTTTTTTTTTTTTTTGTGGTTGTGCTGGGTCTTTCATTGCAACGAGGGCTTTCCTTAGATGTGGTGCATGGACTTCTCCTTGAAGTGGCTTCTCTTGGTGGGGGGCACAGGCCCTAGTGTGCAGGGGCTCAGTAGTTGTGGCAGGGGCTTAGTTGCTCCAAGGCATGTTGAATCTTCCTGGACCAGTAATCAGACCCTTGTCCCCTGCATTGGCAGGCAGATTCTTATTCACAATACCTCCGGGGAAATGCTAAATTTTTTTTTTTTTTTTTTAAGTTTGTGCTCATAAGGGAGAGTTGCAGACAAGAAGAGGCCCAGTCAAGAAGGGGCATGGGCAGGGAGAGCTGGTTTTAGTAGCTCTGCCACTTCTTATCTGTTTGACCAGACAGGCCTCTTACAGCTCTGGGCCTCAACTGTTCCCTGAGTAAAATGAGTAGGGGAATTAGGTGGTCCTCTCAGGGTCTTCCAATTTTCACATCTAAAGATTCAGCTCATTTTCTCTTTTGAATGTGTGGGCCGTAATAGCCATTTAACTTTATTTGAGAAGTTTTGGAAGTCCCTTGAGAGTTCTTTTCAGATTTTGGAACCCACCAAGAGTAAAATAGAAAATGTTTTCAATTACTGAAGTTCCTCCATTTTCTAAAAAAGATTTTGTTCCACTCATTTGGAAAAAGTAAAATTGCAACAGAATGAAATAACCAAGGAGGTGGTAATCAGGTTAAGTGGTGGGTCTGCCCCAGTCTCCATGTGGGCTGCAGTGACATGTATTGCCCTGTAATTTGAAAAGTGCCTGTTGGCTTTCCAGGGAAGCAGTGTCCTCTGTTACCCCAGGAGACTGTCCAGACCAGGGCTGGCTCTTGACACAGAATAAGCTCTGGGATTGTTGTCGGGTCCTTTCTCTCCCACAATGGCCCATTTGCCTATGATCTTGGAATTTCCATGATGCCAGAAATGTCTAACACTAGCACCTCCCCTTTGAATGAAGGTCTTTGGCAGTGATTATTTTTGGTTGCCCAGCATGTCCCTCTCACCTCCTACCCTATTCGTCTATTTCCCTATTCCCCTCCTGAACTGGCCACAGATGTAGGTGTGAAGCCAATGTAGGCCAAACTTTAGATTTCATTTTCCTGGACACATGATTGATCCAGATGGAAATAATACACATGATGCTAGGAGAGAGTCCCTGTCCCTAGATCTAAACTGTCCCTGGGGCTGCTAAGCTGGGAAGATGGAAGTCTGAGTTGCTGGCAGCCATCATTCTTGCACATGGAAAGAACCTGATGTGGAATGAGACCAGGTTGAGGCTACAGAGTTGAGATATGGAGAGAGTATCATGGAAGGAGGGAACCAAAGAAGTAAGAGGGAGACTTAGAAAGGTGGGGGTGGGAATAACCTTTCTATTAGGTTATTAGAGAGAGAGAAAGAGATTGACTGATTCACTTTGAAGCTGAAGCTTTGGCTCCTGTAACTCTCCCTTAGAGTCTGTAAGCTGCCTTACTATCTTCCCAGCTATACAAGTAAATAAATCATCTTTCTGCTTCAGATGTTTTGAATTTGGATGTGTCCTGAATAATGTATTATTGTATCTCCGGGAAACTTTTCTTAAATTGTGAATATGTTATCCAGAGAGATGACACATGAAACCAGTAATGTAGGTTAGGTTTTTAGATGAGCTGTGACTAGTACTTGGAACAGATAACTTTTGACCAGGAAGATAAAGTAAGGGTATTGCTAGAGAAAGGTAGTGCTAGAAAAGGGCAGAACCCTTATACATTGCTGGGGGAGGAGGAGGGGGCAAATAATGTAAAATGGTGCAGCCACAGTGGAAAAATTTGACACTTCCTCAAAAAATTGAACATATGTTACCTTATGAGCCAGCAGTTCTACTCCTATATATCTACTGAAGAGAACTGAAAACATAAGTCTTACACAAAAATGCATACATGATTGTTCATAGTAGCATTATTCATGATAGCCAAAAATGAGAAACAAACCAATTTCTATTAATGGATTAATAATGGATAATCTATTAATAATAATATATTAATGGATTAATGATGAATGGATAAAAAGATATAGTATATCCATACAATGAAATACTGTTCAGCAACAAAAAGGAATGAAGTACTGATACATGCTACAACATGGATGAACTTTGAAAATATTATGCTAAGTTAAAGGAGCTTGTCACTAAAGGCCACATGTTACATAATTCCATTTGTATGAAATGTCTGAAACGGGCACATCTATAGAGACAGAAAGGGGATTAATGGTTGCCAGAGGCAGAGTACAATGTCTTATATACTCTAAAAGGATAAATTATATCTCAATTTTTTTAAAAAGATTATTACCGTGGTTATTCCCATCCTTGAATCATACTATCCAGAGTTCATTTTGTGGTTTAGCTCTGCTTCTCCCCAGACATCCCTCCTCCAGCTCCCCATCCCACCCTGAATCCTCTGCAATATTTAGAACCCTTGGGACACTGCCTGAATGAACAGGAGCTGGAGCTGACTCTCCTTTCAGCAAAGCTGGACTCTTCTCCTTGCTCAGTTATTTTGCAGGGGTACAAGACCAGTCTTATCAACTCAGAGGAGGTAGGCAGCAGTGGACTGAAACTAATTCACAATTTTGCTTAAATTTACTTGTCAAAGGAAGAAATATTCAATTTCATGCCTACTCCCAATTCCCTTCACTGGGAGCAGATTTCCAGAAGGCAATTATGTAGAACAAAATGTAATGGGTAACAGGGGGTGCCTTGTGAATTATTCATAATCCGATAATGATTTTAACCCATTTTTAACGTGACTGGTGATTGGTGTTAGCTTCTGGAAAGTTCCCAAAGTAAGCAACAGAGGCTTCCTTTAGCTCCACTTATATAGCCATAAACCTCCTGCCTTTTCCCAAACCACCTAAATAATTAAAATCAAAAGAGGCGCGGATCGCTTTTCCTTCTTAAGTCTTCAGAGCAAAGGGAAATGCTGCCTTACAGACTTCGTCTCACTCACCCATCACTCCTTCTTAGAGACTTCTCAGGGAGGTTGGATACCACATCATGCCCAACAGATGGGCTGGCTCTGGGAAGGCCCACAATACTTATTTGTTTTTGATTGTTTGAATGAATGAATGAATGGTGGAAAGAATGAGGTATTTGTAGCAAAGAAGACTTGGGCTAAGTGGTTTTACTACTTACCAGCTGTATGATTTGAACAAGTTTCTTGCTCTCAGTTTTTTGGTTTTTTTTTTTAATCTGTAAAATGATGCCTGCTTTACTGGATTGTTGGAAGAATTTGAGAGCATAATATGTGCTCAATAAACAATAGCTGTTACTGTAGCTAGTCTTTATAGTAGCAGCAGTGGAACTTCCTTAAATCTGGTAAACAATGAGAGAGTCAACCAAAGCTTCTGGAGCCAAAGGTTCCCAAGTCCGGCTGTGTAGCAGAATCACCTAGGGACGTTTTTAAAAATATAAATTTCCAAATTCTACCTCTGGAGATTCTGATTCAGTGAGAATGGGATGGGGTCGGAGGATATATTTTTTAGTTTTGTTTTGAAATTAAGCTAAAATTTATCTACAGTGAAATACACAGATCTTCAGAGTATAATTGTATGGGTTTTGGCAAATGTGTAGATATAGAACATTTCTGTGGTCCTGTGTGTGTGTTAGTCACTCAGTCATGTCCAACTCTTTGCGACCCCACGAACTGTAGTCCACCAGGCTTCTCTGTCCATGGAATTCTCCAGGCAAGAATACTGGAGTGGATTGCCATTCCCTTCCCCAGAGGATCTTCCCAACCCAGGGATTGAACCCTGGTCTTCTGCATCGCAGGCAGATTCTTTTATCACTTGAGCTACAGGGAAGTCCTTCCATGGTCCTAGAAAGCTAAATCAATCCCCACCCTGCATAGATACCGGTGTTCTGATTTCTATCACCAGAGGTGAGTTTTGCCTGTTCTTGAATATCAACAGAATCATACAGTATTCACTTTTTTGTATCTCATTTCTTTTACTTCTCAGTGTTTTCCAGATCCATTCTTGCTGTTGCATGGATCACATCAACAGTTCATTACTTTTTGTTGCTGAGTAGTATCCACCATGGGGCTTCCCCGATGGTTCAGCAATACAGAATCCACCTCAGTGCAGGAGACACAGGAGATGTGGGTTCGATCTCTGGGTCAAGAAGATCCCCTGGAGAAGAAAATGGAAACCCATTCCGGTATTCTTGCCTGGGAAATCCCATGGACAGGGGAGCCTAGCGGGTTACAGTCCACAGGGTAGCAAAGAGTTGGACACGACCGAGCAGACGTGCATGCATGAGCACCCACCATATGGCAGTGCCTTGATTTGTCTCTCTCTTCACCTCCTGAGGCGACTTTTAGGGTTGTTTTTGTCTATTATGTATAAAGCTGCTATAAACATGTTTTTATTTGTCATGAGTAAACCCCTAGGAGAATTGTTATGTAACAGCATTGAACTTCATTTTTGCTTTATTTTTTAAAAATCCTTCAAGTGATTCTGATGATCAGCCACATTTGAGAACCCCTAAGGTGGCAAAAGATCAACCTGGGTGATTTGGCTGATGATCTGCTCGGCTTTTGTTTCTCTGTGCAAGTGTCAGAGACGACTTCTCTCACCAGGGGAGCATCTTGTATTCCCCATCTTGGCTGCCTAGCTCTCCTCTTCCACACTTGGCCAATTTCTTACCAGAGAAGAGAGTTCCCAGCCAAGGATCCCCTTGACTATGTCATCCAGCGTTCTAGGAAGCATTGAGGGTGTGAAGGAAGTCAGATGAGGCTGCCAACCCAACAAAGACTTGCTCTAACCTTGGGATCACTTGATCAGGAGGAAAGGCCAACCCTTAAGCCCCTTGGGAGTGGAAGAGTTAGCCCTTTCCCTCTGGGCCAGAGCAATCCCACCACCGACACAGGGGCAGACCTGGGGCCGTTTGGCTCTGAGGCCTTTGGTAAACCACGTGGAACTCAAAGAGAAGTGCAGTGGCTGGGGCCCAGTACACTTATCAGACTCAGGAAGTTAGAGTTAAGAGTTGGGTGCTGTAAACTGCGATAGCAGAAGAGAAGCTGTCAAAACAACAGCAATTTTGTTTCAAGGATCATGCTGGCTGTTGGCTCAGGAATAATGTATTTTCTCTTTCTGAAATTGCTTTTCCTTTGTGGGGTTATTAGAATTTCACGATAGGGGTGAAGATATCAGGAACCAAAGTGGCACTCTAATCCAGTGTTTCTGAAGGGTGTTCCGTATGTTTGGTACTCAGGATGGTTTCGGGGATTTTACAGGTGAGTGTGATTAAAAATAAATATTTGTTTTACAACATAGTCAAGAAAATAAAACTGGCACCGTAAATATGTGGTTTCATGGATGTATTGCTTAGCGTGGAGCCAAGTTATTATTCAGAAAAAAAAAGATTAAGTATATAATAGGACAGGAGATACACAGGTGTGACAAAAAGTATGAAGGTGGAGATGAGTGGCTATGATTTAGAAAACTATCAAGCCTTGCATATGACAGATGAGCAAAGCAAGGTTCTGAGATGTTGTTGACCTGCTCACTGTCAGACTTTCTCAGAGCTAGGACAGATCACCCAAGTTGCCTGCTTTCTGCCCATTCCACTAACCTGCTCTTCCCTCTTGTAAGGAGGGAAAGTGACCTCAAGACCATGTCTCTAGCCCCTAGATTCAAAGTCAGATGCATTTCCAGAAATCTTCAGTCTGCTTAGGCCATGAAGTCAGGAGGGGTCCATAATAAGACTAGGCTCTAGGGAACCTGAGCTTATGAGAAGGAACCAGTCTTCTATAAAATGAGCACCAGGATCTTGGTAACTCCTCATATGAACTTCTAGGGGGGAGTACAGGAGAAAAGTAGCATGGGTAGCTGGTTTCCCCATCCCTGCCCCTCATCCTTCCAGATTAAAAATAGCCTCTAAGACAAGGCTCTTGAGCATGAGGGCCCTTTGTGGGCAGTCTACCTCTGCACAGGTTTTTGAGGTCACAGGGAAGGCTCTGATTATTCACAGAAACAGCTTCAGGCAGCTGGAAACATGTAAGGCACATCTTCCCAGATGACTGTCATCTTTGAATCTTTACAAATCCAATAGAGAGCTGTAGAGGAGGCAAGTCGGTCAGCATTTACTGAGCCCCACGGCACTGAGGGTGAAGAGTTCAGGCGTTGGAAATGCAGGCACGGATTTGGACTTTTTCAGCTGGCAGTATTACTGACAGTGGGAGGGAGGACCTGTTACCGCGTTGGTCGACTGGACTCACGCTGCGGTCCTCGCCGAGAGCAAGACCCTCTGTCCTGGCCAGGAGGTTCTTTTTCTGATCAGATACTTGTAGCTGATAGTGAAACTGATGCTGAGACTGAAGCAGCTCTAGCTTTATTCAGCAACCAAAGAATGGAAAAGCAGGAACCTCTCTCACAAATCAACTTCTCACCCCATTTCCGGTGGAGACACCAAATGTGGGAGGGTCGAGGTAAAAGGGAGGGAATTGAAAAAAGAGTGGGGGGAATATTCATGAGTTATTTGAGAACAGGAGTGTGGTTTGGATCTGGAAGGCAGCTCTCCTTTTCAGCCCTTGTATGGGCTTTTCAGTTGTTATCATGGCAATTGTCAACTGTTGTGGCACTGGCAGATATGCCATTTAGCATGCTAATGTATTAAAATGAGAATATAGAGGCTCACGGTCTACTGAAAGTCAAGTCTTCTGCCATCTTGGGCTGAGTTGGTTCTAACCAGTTGTTTTTTTTTCTTCTTTGTAGCTTCCTCCTGAACCTTAGATAAGAGTAATTGGTTTCTATTTGAGGAAGGGAGGGTATGATTCTGGGGCAATAACCCTGGTAACAGAGCCATGTTACTGTTTATCTTCCCTGAATGGGATCTTGTGTCCCTTGCTAAGGCAATTCCAACCTCTGCAGGCTGGGAGCCACTGGTCCTTCCTCTGTGTCACCCTCTGGGTGTTGAGTAGTGTGTGACCTTCTAGCCCATCCCTGGAGGAAGTCTCAGGCATCCAAGCACACGACCCCATCTAACCTCTGTCACCTTAAAAGGATGCACAACATGAGAGTTGTGAGTTAAATTTTATTTGGGACAAAATGAGGTCTGCAGCCTAGGAGATGGCACCTCAGATAGCTCTGAGAAACTGCTCCGCAGCTGCAGTCCTCATTTGGCCCCCAAATAAAACTTAACTGGCAATTCTCACATTGTGCCTCTTTTTTAAGTCGTCACCTCAAAGAAGGCCTAGTGGAATATACTGTATGTAAATTTTCCCAGTCAGACTTAGAAGAGCTCAGCACTGAGGAAGGAGGACAGGCCTTATCCTCGGGTCAAATCGGAGTCTGTGGGTGAACTCCTCTGCCCCCACCTCCTGTCCTTGCTCTGGTCCTTGGGGATGGGAGCCCTAAGCATTTGAGAGTGGATAAATTAAACCAGTAACTGCAGTTCCAAAGCTTCTCCTGTCCTGTGTAGGCTCAGCATGGAGATTTTTTAGTTGAGCAAATTACATTAGTGTGTTCTTAGGATATCCAGAGTTGGCTTGGGAACCTGATTTGAGTGGAAGCAGATAGCTGAACACCTCTGCAATAGAAAGTAATAAGGAAATTGCAGGTGCCTGCTGCGAGCTTGGTGTGTGGTGTGAGATTGGGAGGGAGGGGAACCATGTAAGACCCTCAGGCTGAGCTCTAAGGATAGAAGATGGTAAGAATCGGACCACAGGTTGCTCTTATTCTGAACAATGGGGTGTTTGGTCTCTGTCACCCGCAGACCATCAGTAAAACTTGCTGTCCCTGCCTGTGTTGATGGTGACTTGTTCCTCATGCATGAAGTGGGTGGGACTCCACATGAGGGCGACACAGGTGAGGCGGGCAGAGAAGCCCCCAGATCAGAGGGTTACCTTAAGAGCTGGGACTGAACTGGGGCACAACCCACAAAGCTTCCTCTCTGAAATAGAATTGAGGCCATAAAAATATGAAATGGGGTGGGGTGAGGCGAGGGTGAGGGAGTGGAGGGGGGCACACAGTGGTGGGTCTCACTTGGTAAGAGTGGTTTAGACCCTGGGATGGTCTGCCTTCCCCCAACCACAGAGCACTAGCCAGGAACTTAGAAGTCTCCTTGTCGTACTCTGATCCCATCCTTGGCTTTCACTGGTTAGACCAGGCCTAACCTGTCCCGGGCCTAACCTGGGAACCTCTCATCTGGGGCAATGAGTCTCTGCTCTTGGTGTTTTGGTCTTGAAATGGAAGAGTGCTTGAGGTAAGGCTGTCTTCCATGACTGAGGCTGTAAAAGTAAAACTCATAGGTTATGTCAGCAGCCACACTTCCTGTCTTGTGGGAAAAGCCACTGCAATGAGAAGGAAAGATGCTGATGTCCTGAGAGGACACAAGGTGAGGATGGAGTCCTGGTAACTGTCAGGCCTCAGATCCACAGCTGTGTCACTGCCTAAAGAACCCCTCTCCCTGAAAAAAAAAAAAGAAAACAAAATAAAAAAGAACCCCTCTCCCTGAGGTTGGTCTTTGCCACTTTCATCCAGAAGTGCCCGCTGGACACCAAATACCATCTGCCCACCCCCTCCTCTGGAGGGCCCCCTCCCTCCACAAGTTGAGAGCTTATATGAGCACAAAGGGAAATGTCCAGCCTAGGATTGGAGCCCCTCAGCTCCTGCATCACAGCTCCTGCTTCCACAAATTTCATTTATTTGTTTGCCTGTTTGCTTTATCATCCCTCTTCCCTGGGGAAATGTAAAGTTCCATTCTGTCTTGTTTAACATGGTAACCCTATTGCTTAGAACTTAGTAGGTGCTCATGGCTCACTGAATGAATGAATGAAGAAATCAGACTTGAAATCAAGCCACTGTAAACCCATATAAGATCACGACTGCAGCAGAAAGATCTTGGTGCCAGATAGTTCAGTTGAAATTTGTGTCCAAGCTCTCTGAGCATCGACTGAGTGCATATTCTGGGGGCCAGGCTGGGTAATACAATCAGTGCTTCATAGACCACAAATAAAGAGCCAGAGGCCAAGTATGAAAAAAAACGGGCTCTTGGGAGGAGGAGTCCTTTAATGCAGATTACAAAGGTTTCCAACAGGACTAGGGAACTGAAAGGCAGCTGTAATTAGAAAGCGTAGGCATTCAAAGCTGCCTGGAGGTCAGAGGGGCTAGCTAGCAGGCTGGGGAGCTGGACAGGAAATGGACACGGAGGCACTGCAGTTCTGGGCTGACATAATTGGACAGAGATCAGCAGCCAGTTGCCATGGTAGCAGCCAATCTGAGGGGCTGCTTCTGTGGCGTGGAGTCAAGGTTTCTAAAGAAGGGGCTGAAAAAGCTGCCTTTGTTCCCACTCTGAGCGAGTTGCCGTCAAGATCCCTGTGGGGGTGATGCGACTTGGGGCCTGAGCCAACAAGTGCTGACCGCTGGGGCCAGGATGGGGCCATGTGAGGACCCAAGGGGGTTGGCTGGGGCCAGGTGAACTCACTGTGGTCATTTCCTGGAGCTGTTGGTACCTCCCAGTATAGAGTAGTGGCCACAGCTTGGGTTTCAGCATCTGAGAGGGCAGTGGTCAGATGACAATTTGGCCTCTTAGCAGCAGTGTGACTCCAGGAACAAGGGAGCCTCAGTTTCCTTACATGTAAAGAGAGACTATAGCACCTTCCCTCCAGGGCAGTTGTGAAGATTGAGAGAAGAGATATATTCACACACTCAATGAGTGGTAGATACTATTGTCATCCTTTTGACACGTGACACAAACTTCTCAGCAGCTTCTCCAAAGGGCATTTAGCTTCTGGGGAGCAAAAGCGAGGTTTTTGCTTCTTTAGGGATACCAAAAAGGCAGCCAACAAAGCCTCAAAAACTCCAGGAGGTGACCAGTTAGACCAACAAAGTGGTGTTTAAAAAGAAAACATTTTTAAAGCAGTCTTGAGAGCCATGAGCCCTCAGAGAGCCCTTGTCCTTTGTTCTTCTGGCCAATTTGTGGGCCTGGATGGGATACAAAGATGAGGCCATCCCTCCCTTCTCCTTCCCTGACAGAAGAGAGAACACAGCAGGAGACTCTGAAGGGAGGTGGGGGTAAGAGGCAGAGGAGGTGATTTGCTTAGAGACCAGGACAGACCAGAGGCGGACAGAACCAGGGCATGACTGTGGTCTGACCGCCCCTCCCCCTTCTCACCCTCCCCAGAAGACGTGCTGGGAGATGCAGACATCCCTGTTTGGACTCTGGCACAGTCCTCTGTTGCTATGGCAACTCAGTGGGCTCTCTGGTGGGTGGAGGAAGGCAGCCGCTGTGTGGTAATCAGCATTGGAGACAGCAGCTCTGCCCTTTCCCTGAGGCAGTCGAGGCGTTTCTGAGTGATGGGGAGCCATTCCCTCTGCCCTCTCCGGAAGCCGCCGGAGGCCCCGGAGAGTTCAGGGCTGTCACTCCTGGCTCCCATCTACACCTGTCTCACAGGGAGGAACTGGGCTCCGGTAGGAGACAGAGCTCCCTAGGGACCCCACCCTCGGAGTGTCTCCACAGAACACACGTTCTCCTGGAAATTTCCTCCTCATTTTCCTGGTTGATCTGTCCATCAATGTTTGTTCATTCATTCAATAAGTATATATTTTGTGCCTACTCTGCCAGGGGAAGGGGGCAAAACAGTGAACAAGACAGATCACCTGCCCTCAGGGAGTTCACAGTTTTGTGGGGGGAATACAGTAACAAATGAATACAGAGAGATTTGGAAGGTGGTAAACAGGGCAAGATGATACAGAGAAATTGGAGGGGGTCGGCTGAGCTAGAGTGGGTGGTTGAGGAAGGTTTTTCTGAGCAGAAATTGTCAAGCTGAGAAGGAGCCATGGAGTTGTCACAGGGTATGAGGAATGTTCCAGGGTTTTAGAGGAGGAGAAAGGAAGTGAGTTGTGAGAGCAGCGGGGGATGGAGCTTGAGAGGCAGCTGCAAGATCACAGCCTCTCCCCAGAGCGTGGATTGTATTCTGAGAACAACAGGAAGCTCTGATGGGTTTTAAGTAAGAGAGGGAAGTGATCTGACTTAGATTTTCAAATGGCTTTGCTAGCCTGCTAGACAATGGAATGCAGGAAGGCAAAAGCAGAAGCCAGGGGTCCAGCAAGGATTGGCTGCAGTGGCCTTGGTGCATGGGGCTGGCCTGGGGGAGGGGTATGTATAGAGAATTTGCTTGTAACCTCAAGAAGGCTTGCTGGGGGTCTGATGGGGGTGGGGAGAGGAGATAAGGTAAAGGTGAACTCACGGATGACTCCCAGGCCTTGAACCCCTGGATGGGTGCAGGTGCCATCCATGAAGTGATGGGTAGCATAGGTCAAAGAGGGGGAAGGTTGTACTGAATCTCTGCCTTGTGGCCTGGAGGAAGAGCATTTAAGTTGCCCAAGTACCTCTTTTACCATTCTTCATGAAACCCCTGAGAACTAGTGCATTTCACAAGCAACATCCCTAAGGAGTTAAACTGAAGGAAGCTTTTCTACGACACACTAATAGGAAAGAAAGTAATATTTAAAAAGCCAGCTGCTAGTCGATCCCTGGGTTGGGAAGGTCCCCTGGAGGAGGGCATGGCAACCCACTCCAGTATTCTTGCCTGGAGAGTCCCCATGGACAGAGGAGCCTGGCGGGCTACAGTCCATGGGGTTGCAACGAGTCAGACACATCTGAGTGACTAAGCACAGCACAGCATGTGTCCCAGGGTGGAGGCAGAACTCAGGGCAGTAACAGCTCTTCTGAGCGGTAAAGGCCTCAATGCATCATTTCCCAGCATGAGAGAGGGTGTCATGATGGATGCCTAGATCTAATGTACCAGGGACTGTGCTAAGCACTTCAAATACATTTTGGTGCAATCCCTGTCACATACTAAGAAACTGGAGCTGAGAGAGGCTGAGTACCATGCCGAAGGCCACGTAGGCAGTGGTAGCAGGGCATGGATGTGAACAGATAGGACCGGTCAACCACTCCATAAGACCAGGAGAAGTCCACTATGGGGCTGAATAAGAAGAAAGCAGTAGGAGTTGAGAAGCTGTTCCCTGGATGGTGCAATTGAAAGAAATCTGGGGAGATGGCAGAGGGCCTTCGGAGAGAGGCAGTGACCTGGCAAGTTGCCATGAGGCCAGGGCCTGAGAAGTTCAGTCAGCAGCTCCCCCAGGGAACAGTGGTCAAGGAGTTGTTCAGAAGAGTGGTGCCTGGTATTTGTTGTAATGTTTTCTGTTTGACATTGTGTTGTGACCCTTCTCCTTTACCCACAAACTTCAGAAGAACGTCAGTATTTGGGAAAACTAAAGAAGGAATAGCAGCAATGATGAGCATGGAGAGAGGTATGAGAGCTGAGAGGCCAGGAGCAGATTCAGGAACAGGACAGGGACAGGAAGTAACCAGGGACACATAAGCAACCCTGGAACCCATACAGACCATGAGAAGGGAGGTGTCTTTGCCACAGGATGTGAAATAGGGAAAGCCGTCATTTTTATTGGTTATTGAATGAAAAGGTAATGTCTGAAGGCTAGAAGACTTGGGGAAATCAGGATGCTCATGATTTTATTACATCACAAGCTGAGGAGCGGAGCATCTCCAGAGAGAAGCCCGTGGCATGCAAACTTCCATCTGGGTCAGTACAACCAGCCACTGGCAGTTTGCTCACAGAGTCTGGTGATGGCAGCCTCTTGAAATCAGTGTTAGTTGTTTAGTTGTTCAATCATGTCCAACTCTTTGTGACCCTATGGACTGCAACATGCCAGGCTCCTCTGTCCATGGAATTCTCCAAACAAGAATATGGGAGTAGATTGCCATTTCCTTCTCCAGGAAATCTTCCTGACCCAGGGGTCAAACCTGCATCTCCTGCATTGGTAAGCAGAGTCTTTACCACTGAGCCACCAAGGAAGCCCCAAAGTCAAATAGCACATGCCAATTTTTGCTCTCAATTGCCCTGTCTGAAGCCCTCCTCTCCCTCTCCCTTCATATTACTTTATTCAGTCAGATAATGGGAAGGAACAGGAACACAGCCTGATGGAGGAAAAGGGGAGGAAGGGGTTGCTCTTCTGACAAATCCTTTATGCTCCCCATTCTCTACCCCCAATCCCTGATGACAGTGAAAATGGTGCTTCATTTTTTAGAGTTTGTATTAGTATATGAATTTGCATGCCTCTTTTTGCTTGTGAACATTATATCAGTTTTCAGTTCAGTTGAGTTCAGTTGTATCCGACTCTTGGCAGTTTTAGGCCACACAGTCTCCAAGAGTACGTACACAGCAGTCCTGTGTAAGCGCGTCACTGCCTCGTGGAGATCCCTGAACTTTCCTCTTGGAGGGTAATTTGGGAGTATCTCTTAAAATTTTATATGTGTATATATATGCTTTACCTCAAAAATTCCTCTTCTCTGTTTTAGAGAATTTGTCTTTACCTGTGCATAATTTTCACATACAGCATTGGGTGTAATAACAAAAGATCAGAAAATCAGCCTAAATGATCATTCAGAGGAAAACCCATCCATAAAGTATGATACACCCATTCAGTGGAATCAGAATGTGGTGATTACAGAGAACAATGTAGATCTGCATACCCGGAAAGGGAAATAGGCCAAGACAAAATGTCAAATGAGTAAAGCAGGTTGTAGAGTACAGAGAATACATCCCCTGTAGGAAAAGAGCAAAAACAACTTCCCCACAAAACAAAAGACACAAAATACCAAATGGCTACAGTGGGTACTTCTGAGTAGAGAGTGGATATTGTTTAACATTTTTTCTAGCAAAAAATATATTCATGTTTTTGCGGTCCAGAGAAGGCCACCCCCAAATGTGCCTCTATGACATATTGATTCTTTTGAATTAAAATTACTTTAGAAACAGCCAGTGCAAGAGGGGCTTCCATGATAGCTCAGTTGGTGAAGAATTCGCCTGCAATGCAGGAGACCCTGGTTCAATTCCTGGGTCAGGAAGATCCGCTGGCGAACGGATAGACTACCCACTCCAATATTCTTGGGCTTCCCTTGTGGCTCAGCTGGTAAAGAATTTGCCTGCAATGCAGGAGACCTGGGTTCCATCCCTGGGTTGGGAAGATCTCCTGGAGAAGGGAAAGGCTACCCATTCCAGTATTCTGGCCTGGAGAATTCCATGGACTGTATAGTCCATGGGGTTGCAAAGAGTCAGACACAACTGAGTGACTTTCACTTTCAATGCAAGAGGGACACCCTGACTTCCTTATTGTCTCCCTGGAAGCAGGAAATCCATCTCACATGAAAGGTGCCCTCCCTGCATCTGGAGGTAGAAGAACGCCCTTATCACCAAAGATAGGAGGTCAGGCCAAGAAGCCTGTGTATACAAACTGTGTTACTTCTTTACTGCCCCAAGTCCAAACTGGCTCTTTAGATTCTTCACTAATTGATCACCCCAAACCTACTTTCTTTGTCCTGTTTGTTCCTTGCACATTATTGTTTCTTTGTGTAAAATCTATAAAAGCTGCTTGCTTTGGCCACTTCTCAGGTCCCATTTCTATGGGACCTCCATGTGCATGAAATTTTATTCTTCTTCTCCCATAATATCTCTTGTGAATTTTATTTTTAGTCCAGCCACAAGAACTCAAGAGGGGTAAAAGGAGAAATTTCCCGCTCCCCAGTGGTATAGTTCCTGTGTAACTGAAAATGATGAAGATCTCTAAAAATAAACAAGTGTCCCTGAGTAACGTGAAGAGGAGGGCTGGCACTGACTGCTTTAAGTAATGACTCAGTTTCTCCCAGTGCGCCTCAGAATACTCTTTCATTGCTCCAGGAATCTTCTGGAGGTTGTGATAGAGTACCTCTTCAGGCAGGTCATTTTTTAGTTTACTGTCGGAGTTTTTGGGATAATAAAATACTCATTTATTATTATTTTGCATTGTAGTTGGTTTATATAACAGGATTGAAGTTTTCAAAGCATAGCTGAGAATGCTTCCCATTGTTGCCTGCCCAGGAAGCACACTGAATACCCAGCTGCTCCAGTCCCTCGGTGGAGTGAGTCAGGACCTACATAAATATACATGAACAAGACATATACCCTACTGTGTATCAAAGGGAGCCTATACTATTGTAATGTCCCAGTTTAAGTATCGTAAGCCATCCTCCCTTGCAGGAGTGTGTGTGTATACACGCATGCACACACTTCCACACACTGTCACAAGTAAGCACTCTTTTCATCAGGTACCAAGGACAACAGGAAGCTGTTAAAGGGCTTTGAGCAAAGGAGTGACCCAGTCAGACGTATGTTATCAAAAGATCTCAGCTTGCAGGGCAGAAAATGGACGGGGTTACAGAGAGGCCAGCGTGGGTGAGGGGAGAAAAGGTAGGAGGGGAGAAGAGGTGGGAGGGTAGGTACTGCTGCGGTCCAGGATGGAAGTGTTGGTGGGGATGATGTGTGAGCATGGTGAGATAACAAATGTGCTGTCATTTGTAAACACCTTACATGGGGACTCACCTTGACCACTGTTTCAGCCCTTTGCAGCTCCACCCCACACTCTTGTCCAGGTAGAGATGACAGGTTCTCTTTGGAACAGCCAAGGAGAGGGGAGGAAGTGTGTGCTCAGGTTGCCTCAGCTCTTGCAGTGAGGAGGAAATGTGAGTCATGCTAGAGCCCGAGTGGCTCCAGATTGCAGACCTCTAATGTGTCACTGATGAAGGGGCTTGTGGAATTGATACACAGTGAAGGCAGAGTGAGACAGAATTTGACACAGAGGGGCAGGATCATCCCCCTTTTCCTTGCATTTATTTCAGTTCAGCTCAGCTCTCTTCTTCAGAAGACAAGCTGTAATGGAGCTGCAGAGTGAGAGACATATGAGACCCCAGCCTAAATAAGAGGGAGGATCCTGGGGCTTACCCCTTCACCTCTTTGGGCCTCAGCATCTGTAAAATGATGATGATCATGCCTCTTGTGGAATTTCATATGAACAAATTACTAAATGCTCTCTGGTAACACAGAAAGCCACAATCCCATGAAGTGGTGATGGTTCAGGCTGTGCTCCTAGTACCTCTCTGATGAGTGATGAGGAGGGTGAGTGGGTGGGGCTCTAGACTACTCCCTACCCTGTTTCAGGGAGGGCAGCCCCATTCCAAAATATTGGAATATCGAGACTTCCCTGGCAGGTGGTTGTTAAGGCTGGTTAAGTGGTTAAGACTTCCTGTTTTCAGGGGGCACAGGTTTGACCCCTGGCTGGGGAACTAAGATCCCACATGCCATGAGGTGCAGTCAAAAAAACAAAAAAAGATTTAAAAAGTTGGAACATTGAGTAAGATTTCATCTTCGCAAAGAGTTCTGCTGCTAAAACAGCTTCAAAATCTTTATTACAGAGCTTTCCTCACTGGGTAATTCAGGTGTCTGACCTGAACCCAGGGATGGCAAGCAAGTCAACAACCATGTCTGAATCCTGTGCCTGAGGCAGACATCACTAATCAATCACAGGCCCTTTCCTGCTGAACCTTAATAAAGCCTCAGGATTATTTATAACATAACACTTCTAGCAGCCAGTTCCACAGTGGGCATATGAGATAAAATCAATTTTCCACTCTTTTGACTTCATTGTAGATAGACCTTGAGTGTTCAGTTGAATTGAGGACACCAGATGCTCTAAAACTTCATTTGGATAAAGAAGTTTAAAACTTCTTTGAAATCTTTGGTTTTGTCTTAGGCAGTTTAGACTGCTATATTGCTGCTTAGTCAAACTGAACAAGAGGCCATAGGCTGGGTGGCTTAAACAACAAAGATTTCTCAGTTCTGGAGGCTGTAAGTCTGAGACCAGGGTTCCAGCATGGTTTGGTTTTGGCAAGGGCTCTCGTCTTGGCTTACAGATGGCGCCTTCTTGCTGTCTTCTCATACGGCAGAGAATAATACCTCTCATGATTCTTCTTATAAGGGCACTGATCCCATCATGAGGGCTCCACCCACGGGAACTCATTACTTCCCACAACTCCCATCTCATTGAGGATTAGAGCTTTAACATATGAATTTAGTGGGGACAGAAGCATTCAGTCTGTAGCAGCTTTTGGACTTTGTTTTACCACAATGTATATTAGAAGATAAGGTCAGTTACTTTTGGTCAGTTACAGACTGCCCTCCACCCCAGTACGTTGAACCCTCCTCTCATTTTACATGTGCAAATCATACTCATCCTTTAAATCTTAATTCAAATGCCATCTAGTTACCTCCCCCATGAAGCTGAATCTTCTTCTCTGATTTTACCACAGCATTCCTTCTGCTTTGTTCATGGTGTTTCATTCCTTAATTTTTTTCTATAAATGCTGTACATTCCCATCTAGACAGAGAGTGCTACCTTCATTCACATTTGTATTGCTCCAGAGTAGCCCAGTAACCTAGTAAATATTTGCTGAAAGAACGTATCAATGTAAAAAAATCTGAATACTACCTAAAAGGCTATTTCATTTTGTTAAACCACAAACTGAAGTGTCCTTGGGTTCTGTTGGTGAATTGAAAGAAGTTGCTAAAATGTAAATTCCAGGAAGACAAGTGATCTTTGTTTTGTTCATTCTTCACTGATGTCTAGAACAGTACTGGCATACAGTAGACCCTCAATATATTTTAGTTAAATGAATAAAAGAATGAATGAATAAATAAAACATGGTTTGAGACAATACTGACAATGACTTCTCTTGTGTTTATCTCACTTGAGGTAAGGTGTTAGATGATTAACAAGGTCTAGCCCCTTTTGAGACCAGTTGGACAATTGCCTGGTTATTTGTACAGAAACTTGCACATTTCACATTTTTTCAGTTAAGAGTTGGAGGGCCACTCCTGTCTTCTGAGATGGACTGCATTCTGCCTATGAAATGTGTCTCTCTCTAGATAAACTTGCCTTCACTTTAAAAAAAAAGAGTTGTGGGAAGGAGAGGTTATTGACATGTGACTTCCATCTCTAACTGGAAGTTACTTATTCTTGCCTTGTGGAAATCTGAGTAGATGTGGTCCTTTTAAAGGATGAAAATATTCTGTATTTTTTCAATTTATATTTATCAAAATAGCTCCTAAAAATTCTGTTACTTACCCTATGTTTGGCAAATGAAGATTTCCATCTTCCAGGGTCATCCTTTCAAGAGAGCAACTGTTGGATTTTCAGTTTCTCTTTTGCTCTATGAAATTGATAGTTTGCTATCGAGCAAGATTGATGGTTTGCTGGTTTGCTTTACTGCTCGTTTTGCACTTACTGTTGAAAAAATCCATGTTCAGCCTGATGTGGCAGCATTTCCAATGTCCAGGCAAAATATTGATCAGAGAAATGTAATCCACTGTCTGGCACATCGTAGGTGCTTGAGTAAACATCAAATCTTTGTATTTAGTCATTCGACAGATGTTGATCTGCTTCCTGCCCTCCACTGGAAATTACCAACATTAAATTCAGGATCTGGGCTTCCCTGGTGGCTCAGTGGTGAAGAATATGCCTGCCAATGCAGGAGATCCATGAACCTGGAAGCTCCCACATGCCAAAGAGCAACTAAGCCCGCTCACCACAATATTGAGCCTGTGCTCTAGAGCCTGGGAACTGCAACTACTGAAGCCCACATGCCTTAAAGCCCATGATCCGCAACAAGAGAAACCACCTCAACAAGAAGCCTGCCTACCACAACGAAGAGTAGCCCCCAACTCGCAGCAACTAGAGAAAGTCTGAGCAGCAACAAGACCCAGCACAGCCATAAATAAATAAATTTTTAAAAATTCAAGATCTGAGAACATTACTGGTGCTGTCTCTCAGAGTTGAGTTGGCTGTTTAATGTGGGCATGCTGTTTTTTGCTTGTCTGGCCTAGTACTGCCAAATGGTTCAATTTAAGCCATAAAACTAAAGAGAGCTTAATCTGACTTTAATATTTGTCATCAACAGGGGCTCAGTACTGTGCTAAAAAGGCCTGAGTAGAGATTTTATTGGGCCCTTCGCCTGTTCAAACTAGTGTATAACCATTATCTAGTTAATCCAAATCGGTCCTCTGGGAGGCCTGGCAGAGTCATTATCTTTACATCTCTGGGAGCCACATGGCTTTGCTTGAGGCTGCAGAGAGTAAGGTCAGAGCTGGTTTACCATGGAGGAGGCCTGGAGTTCAGCTCTTCTTTGCCAAAATTGGTCAACTGCACTCTCCCAATGCACTCAAAGTCATTGGCACGTCTGTCTTTTTTTTTCCCTACAGAAGAGGAGCTTCCTTTTGCTACCTTCAAGCCCTGTCCACTGGTGACCTCACTCCAATTGTCCTCGCTTCTTGAATACCCTGCCTCAAAGATGCCTTTTGGTAAAAAGTGCTTGCCCTTGAAAGCAAGACTTGATGGCCTTCTATCTCAAAAACCATGCCAAATTCATGTGCAGACATCAACAGCTAAAGCCTTGGAATCAGGTAACTTGGGTTCAAATCTTGGCTGCATTACTTTGTAGTCATATGACTTCAAATAATATGCTTAACCTTTCATAAACCTCACTTTCCTTCGCTGGAAAGTGGGGGTGTGTTAATAATATTACATAGGTATGATGACATTGCAAAAATGAAATGACATCGTGTGTGTCAGCATTTAGCACGTTGCTTGGTATATGATAAGTGCTCGATGTATTGTTGTTTCTCAGTTGCTCAGTCATGTTCAACTCTTTGCAACACCATGGACTGCACCATGCCAGGCCTTCCTGTCCCTCACCATCTCCCAAAGTTTGCCCAAGTTCATATTGGCTTGATGTGTAGTAGCTACCAAATTATGAGGCCACCATTACAAATTGCCTCCAGACAGAGAAATAAAAGACTTCTAAATCAGTCACATCCGGTCTTTTCAACAAAATGCACCTGAAAAATCTATCAATAGAAGAGAAACCAACCTATCAAAGTGACATGGAGCAGATCTGACCTGTTTACATATGTGTTGCCTAACACTTGGGCGAGACATGTATGTAATGAAAGAGGGGTATTATAGTACCTAGATACAGCAAAGTGAAGAGAAAGCAGACCCCCTTTGGAGAGATGCATTTATTACCTTTGGGTAGGCTAAGCTGAAGTATAGCTGAGCGATCAGTATTTTGACATTTATCTGTTTTCCTGATGCTTTATGGGTTCTATCTAAAGCCAGTCTAATGACCTTCCTACCAAGGCTGAACAATTTGCTGATGGAGCTGCAGGTTGCTGTGGGCCTTTTGTGTGTGTGTGTTTGAGTGGCTTTAATTTCATTTCTGGAATAAAGGAAGTGCAAAGACATTAACTCTGAATCCATCAGAGAAAGAACTCTGTAATTGCAACTTGGCAGCAAAATGTGCTTGTGCTGTGTGCACTCTAAAAGCCAGTGATGATTAATCCTGCACATTTATCTGAGCCCAAGAGCAGACACGCAATCATGACAACTGCAGAAGGCAAGAGAAGGTTGTGCTTGATCATTACAGCCTTGGGCCTGCTGGATGGACATGGGTAGCAGCATCCACCAGATCTCAGCCAAGACATCTGGACCCACACGTCCACTGCACTAGCCACCAGCCAGGTGTGGCTGTTTAGCACTTGAATTGTGGCTGATGTGAATTGAGACGTGCCTCAATTGTAAAATAGGCCCTGGATTCAAAGACTTAGTATGTTAAAAAGAATGTAAATATCTTCGTATTGTGTATGTTAAAGTAATCATATTTGGGGTGTGTTGGATTAAGTCACTATATTATTAAAATTAAGCTCACCCGCTTCTTTGTACTTCTTTAATGTGTCTGCTAGAAAATTTTACATAGCGTGTGTGGTTTACCTTTGTGTCTGGTATTGTATTTGTCTTGGGCACTGCTGCTCTAGAGGTGAGGCAGATACCTCTTGGGTTTGTCCCTGGCTCACAACGATTCCCCTTTTCCAAGTGACTACCTTTGTCTTGACCTCAGGGTTCAGTGGCCTCCCAGAAGCCCTGGTGCTGTTTCTGGACCTGACTCAAGTCTGTCAATCAGAGAGCTTCCCTGGGAAGCTGAACGAGGAGTTCATGATTGGAGCTATACCATGTAACATGAGTGGTCATGGTTTTCTGCCCTATGGTTCAGAAGAGCAGATGGAGCTGATCTTCCAGGAGGAAGGTAAGAATGAAATACGTGTCCATGCTAGAGAGGTAAATGAAGCATGAGGAGTCCTACTGGTGTTTAAGTCTCTGGATGCAGTACAGATTTGGTCCAGCTAGATGTTCATCCTTGGGTCCTGTCATCCTGGATTCTTAGCATAAATATCAACTTTTTTCACTCTTTCTAACTCAGTAGGCTTCTGACTACCAAAAGAGTCTGAATAAGCTATACTTCAATCTACTTTTTCTTAAAATTTAATTTTATTGTTTTTTATTGCAATGTAGTTGATTTACAATGTTATGTTAATTACTGCTCTACAGCAGAGTGGTCTGTTCTCTATGTGAGCCTGAATCTGTTTCATAGATAAGTTCATTTGACTTTTTCTCCATAATGCCAGACTCATAATAACTACCTTAGAGCTTTTGATAAACCTCCCTCTGTCAGCAATGTTTCCCCCCCAGAGTTGCCTCCTTACAGATCAGATTTTACTTTCAAGGTCACCACCTATAAGAGGCCTTCCCTGTATACCCCACCTTAGGAGATCTTGTGACTCTATCACATCATCCTCTTTATTTTCATGACCATTTCTTCTATGTTGTTCCTCTCCTGCTGCTCCTTCTAAAATGAAGGTACCCTAAGAGCAGGAACGTTGTCTTCATGTCTGTATTTCCAAGCATCTAGAATAGTGCCTGGTACATTGTAGGCATTCAGTAATCATTTTTTAGGATTGTATTTTTTAATCAAATATTTATAAAGTGCTTCTTATGTGCCAGGCATCATTCTAAGAGCTTTGTTGCTGTTGTTTTAGTCGCTAACATGTCCGTCTCTTTTGCGACTCCATGGACTGTAGCCCACCAGGCTCCTCTCTCCATGCGATTTCTCAGACAAGAAGATGGGAGTGGATTGCTATTTCCTTCTCCAGGGGATATTCCCAACCCAGAGACTGAACTTTCATCTCCTGCTTGGCAGGTGGATTCTTTACCACTGGGCCACCAGGGAAGCCCACTAAGAACTTTACAAATGAACAAATAAAGTTCTTAGCTTTCTGTTATGAATTCATGCTCTCTGAAAGTTTCCAGTTCCGTCTTACTAGGAAGAAGATTGGAACTCTTCAATAAATATCAAGTTATGCCCATGTTTCAGGCACCGGGCTGAGTACTTGACAAACAGTATCTTGTTTGACTTCTCATAGTAACCCTATAAGATGGTATATTTGCTTGAGACTACAATTTGGTTCCAAATAGGAAAAGGAGTACATCAAGGCTGTATCTTGTCATCCTGCTTATTTAACTTATATGCAGAGTACATCATGAGAATTGCTGGGCTGGAAGAAGCACAAGCTGGAATCAAGATTTCCGGGAGAAATATCAATAACCTCAGATATGCAGATGACACCACCCTTATGGCAAAGAATGAAGAGGAACTGAAAAGCCTCTTGATGAAAGTGAAAGAGGAGAGTGAAAAAGTTGGCTTAATGCTTAACATTCAGAAAACTAAGATCATGGCATCTGGTCCCATCACCTCATGGGAAATAGATGGGGAGACAGTAGAAACAGTGTCAGACTTTATTTTTTTGGGCTCCAAAATCACTGCGGATGGTGACTGCAGCCATGAAATTAAAAGACGCTTACCCCTTGGAAGGAAAGTTATGACCAACCTAGACAGCATATTAAAAAGCAGAGACATTACTTTGCCAACAAAGGTCCATCTGGTCAAGGCTATGGTTTTTCCAGTGGTCATGTATGGATGTGAGAGTTGGACTATAAAGAAAGCTGAGCACCGAAAAATTGATGCATTTGAACTGTGGTGTTGGAGAAGACTCTTCTCGTCCCTTGGACTGCAGTCCTGGGTGTTCATTGGAAGGACTGATGCTGAAGCTGAAACTCCAATACTTTGGCCACCTCATGCGAAGAGTTGACTCATGACTGATGCTGGGAGGGATTGGGGGCAGGAGGAGAAGGGGACGACAGAGGATGAGATGGCTGGATGGCATCACCGACTCGATGGGCATGAGTTTGAGTAAACTCTGGGAGTTGGTGATGGACAGGGAGGCCTGGCGTGCTGCGATTCATGGGGTTGCAAAGAGTCGGACACGACTGGGTGACTGAACTGAACTGAACTGACAATTTGGTTACATATACCTAAATCCCAACAATGGTGGCTTAACCTGCTAAAGATTTGTTTTTCTAATGCAACATGAAATTTAGAGTATGAGGGCCAGGATTAGGACAGCATCTCTATGAAGTCATCAAGGATCTGGTTTCTTCTGCTTTCTGGCTCTGTCACTCTTAATGTGTGGCTCTTGTAGCTGGAAAGATTGCTGCGGCTCCTCTAAATATCATTTCCGTGCTTTAGGTGGGAACAGAGGGAAGATTTAAGGGCAGAGAATATATATCAGATGAGTATCTCCCTTTTGATCAGGTATATGCCAATTTTCTTAGAAGTTCCTTATATAAGAAACATATGAGTACTGCTTATATCTCTTTGGTCAAACTGGGTCACGTGGCTACCCCTAACTGCAAGGAAATCTGAGAAGTTAATTTTTTTTTTACTGTGTTGGGTCTTCATTGCTGTGCACAGGCTTTCTCTAGTTTCAGTGAGTGGGGGCTACTCTCTAGTTGCTATGCATGGGTTTCTCATTGAGGTTGCTTCTCTTGTTGCAGAGCATGGGCTTTAGGGCACGTGGGCTTCAGTAGGAGTGGTGCTTTGCTTTAGTTGTCCCGCAGTCTGTGGAATATTCCTGGACCAGGGATCAAACCTACATCCCTTGCATTGGCAGATGGATTCTCAACCACTAGACCACCAGTGAAGTCCGAGGTGAGCATTTTTAATTGGGCGCATTGCTGCCCTGGGTAAAATCCAAGTGCTGCTGGTAAAGAGAAAAGGAAGTAGATATTATGTAGTGAATTAGTTGTGTTGGCATGGCAAGGTTCCATTATTATATGCTCTAAAGAGTGACAGTCACAAGCACTCTAGGTATTCTGTGTGTTCAAGGTAAATGGAAACACAAAATGTTCTGAAGTTTGTGTAGAATTTTGGGTGATTGGATTAGGGAAGAAGCATTTTATTTTACAGATGGAGAAACCAAGGTTATAAGTAGCAAAGTGTTTTGCTTAAGATATAGCATCTAAAAAGATTGAAAGGAGAAAAAAGAGATGTAAAACTAAGATTTAAACCCAGCACTGACTAATTCCTAATTTCTTAAAAATTAGGCTTTCTGAGATTTAAATATAGTTAAATTGTGATTTTTCTGGAATTGAAAAAGCTATCTTTTCAAGATAGATTTTCACAGTAAAACATTTATCATTGATTGAGCACTTACTATATATGATTTTTAAATGCATTATCTCATTTTGAAAATGGCTTTATGTTTTTTAATAAGTATTCTTAATTGTTGTAAAAAATGAAGTAATACACACAAAAAAAGCCCCTTAACTCCCCAAAGCAAAGCTACCCAAGCAGTATGGAGAAAAATAAAGGGAAAAATATCTTAAGAAATCCCACCCCAGGACTTCCCTGTTGGTCAAGTGGCTAAGACTCCACACTCCCAATGTAGGGTGTTGGGGTTTGATCCCTGGTCAGGGAACTAGATCCCACATGCTGCTAATAAAGATCCCACATGCCACAGCTAAAATCTGGTGCAACCAAATAAATAAATGTGAAAAAGAAAGAAAAAGAAATCTCAACCCCAGAGGAAACCAAGATTAGCATTTTGGTAAACATCTTCCCAGACATCTCTCTTTGCAGATTCACACATTAGATGTGTGTTTAAATACATGAGTGGGAGCAGACCATGTGTCTTCCTATAGACATAAATTGTCGCAGTTGATCATTCCAACAACCTGTAGTCAAAGCTATGGTTTTTCCAGTGGTCATGTATGGATGTGAGAGTTGGACCTTAAAGAAAGCTGAGCGCCGAAGAATTGATACTTTTGAACTGTGGTGTTGGAGAAGACTCTTGAGAGTCCCTTGGACTGCAAGGAGATCAAATCAGTCCATCCTAAAGGAAATCAGTCCTGAATATTCATTGGAAGGATTGAAGCTGAAGCTCCGATAATTTGGCCACCTGATGTGAAGAATTAACTCATTGGAAAAGACCCTGATGCTGGGAAAGATTGAAGGCAGGAGGAGAAGGGGATGACAGAGGATGGGATAGTTGGATGGCATCACTGACTCGATGGACATAAGTTTGAGCAAGCTCTGGGAGTTGGTGATGGACAGGGAAGCCTGGTGTGCCGCAGTCCACAGGGTTGCAAGGAGTCAGACACGACTGAGTGACTGAACGGAACTGAACTGATGGGTTAGGTATTATTATTTCCATTTCATAGGCTTAGGATAGGCCCAGGACACACAGTTAGAAAGTGGTAAAATAAGACTAGTTTCAGTTTTACCTGAACCAACCACCCCAAATCCCTGGCAGAATCCCAAATCCCTGGCAGAATTAGAATTGGACAAAGCAAAAGTCTCTTTGCCTGAATAGTTTAAAAAATATAGATAGATAGATAATAGATAGATTGGCATACTATCAAGATACCTTGGTGATAGGAAAGTACAGGTGGCTCAGTAGACTCAGCAGTTGTCATGAATAACTCATTATGAATAAATTAAAGTATTTTCAGTGCCAGAGACTTCTGAGACATGTTAATCAGAAGTCTGTGTGAAGCGGTGCTGCACTCAGAGTGACCCCACCTGGCCCCATCAGGTGACTGAGTCTTCTAGGACTGTCAACATTACCTGCTTATGATCTTTGCAAGTCATCTTCACTCTGGTGCATTACAGATGGTTTTTTTCATACCATTCCCCCACCCCTAGTTCTGCTGATGCTTTGCTTTCTAGTTGTATTTGCCAGATGTTCTGGACCATGCTGAAATAATCTTTGGATCTGTAGGAGTTTGAGTGAATGAATGAAATAAGGGTCCCTCCGCTCTTTTTGCTGAATAGCTTTATCAACTGCCAAGAGGCCCACTGAAGTCATTAAAAGATGTTTTGACATTAATAGGGTACTGATTAAATTATGACATGTCCATACGTTGGGAAACCATATGCTGATAAAACAAATGGGGTGAATCAGGAAAGAATGCCAAGATGTATTATTTAGTAAGAAGGAAAAAAAAACAAGGTGCAGAACATAACATAGAGCATTATTTCTCTCCCTTTGTTTGGTAAGTTTTTAAAAATGTGTGTATACATATATAGACTTTTTCTGAAAGGACACATAAAAATTATTAATAGCTAATAGTTGTTACCATTAGAAAAGCTGAACAGAAGTTATCACTTGTTATTCTATACTCTATTTTATATTTTCATACTTTTATATTATTTTATACTTTAATATTTACAATCTTGAACCTTATACATGTATTACTAGTCCAATATTATAATAATTATCTAATATCAATAGGAGTGATCTAGACAGTGAGAAAAGAGGCCATTAAATGTCTTCTCCTCCACACTTCTCCATGCTTAAAAACTATTCAAACTTATTTTTAAAAAATCTCTTCTGACAGATTTCCTTCCTCCTTCCCTGGTTGCTCAGATGGTAAAGAATCTGCCTGCAATTTGGGAGACCTGGGTTTGATCTCTGGATTGGGAAAATCCCCTGGAGGAGGGCATGGCAACCCACTCCAGTATTCTTGCCTGGAGAATCCCCGTGGACAGAGGAGCCTGATGGGTCACAATCCATGGGATCACAAAGAGTCGGACATGACTGAGCAACTAACACTTTCATTAAAAGAACGGGAAAATTCATAAAACAATCCAAAGGAACACAATCTGAGAAGCAGTATAACTGACTACAGTTTGAGGAACAGATTTATTTTTTTCTTTTCCAATTACTGTAATAAATCAAGCAGGACAGCCAAATAGTGCCAGTGAAGTTCAGTGGTGGTGGCTGCCCTAACCTTATGGGGAAGAACTTAGAGGCTGTGTCCGGGCTTGGCTGTGATTGGTGAGCCGTGGCTGTCCTGGGGGTGAAGGTGGGGAGTCAGGAGGGCAGATTTCCCATGGGTTGATGTCGCTCAGGGACAAGTTCTCCTCAAGTTAGTTCCAGCCTCTTCCCAACACCCAGCATGCCAGCCCATCACAATGTGCTCACCACAGTGTGCCCCCCACAATGTGCCAACATCCCAGGGGGAGAATCTAGGTTTAATGGAAACACGAGAGAACACGAAACCCGATGGTGCATGACATTAGCAGTGAACGTAAGTCACTGGGAAACGTAAGTCACAGCTGTTTGTTTTAGGACAGGGTGAAAATCACCATTGTTTCATGCCAATAGGGGCTAAAGCCAGAGAAAACCTGAGTACCTACTAATCAAAAGGGCCAACACCCCCCTATCAGATAGTGGCCCTGCCATATCCCTCATCCTTAGTGAGCTTCTCTGGCCGAGAAGGAGATAGAACTAGGGTGGTGTGGGCTGAGACCAGCAATTTCATCTCTAGGGTCTCCAGGTATGTGTGAGGCACCTCTGAAGAGGTGACATCTCAACTGATTGCCAATAATACAAAGGAGCCAGCCACTGATGCAGCGTGACTGCTGCTTCAAATTGAGGTACTGTGGGATTTTTCAGGCACTTCCAGATCAACATGTCACCTCTGGCCTGGTAATGCTGCCAAGGTTTCACTAAGGGCAAAGAGGCATTTCCTGAAAGGGACTTTTTGGACTTTGCTGCAGCTTTTCTTCAGTGTGTCTGGTGGAGTACACGGCTGTCTGGACTATGAAGGTGCTTCTTGCGCTGCCTGCTGCCAGCACTGACTAACTGGACTTAGTGTTGCTTATTATAGCAGCACTGAGTGGTCTGTTTATCCTGTTTCTCCCAGAGCTACAATTAGCCGGCACTGAGGGGTCAGGCAGCCCTGGGAGGAGGTTTGGGAGCTTACAAGGCTAGGTCTGTTCACCTCCAGAGGCACCTTTGGGATTTCGTCAAGTCGATTTGATTTAGTATTTAAACTCTTTTGTTTGCTTTTATTTTTGTTTCTCAGTACAAACAGCAGAGGATGACAAAAAAAAAAAAAAAAAAAAAAATCCCTCTCCTTTCAAAATTGGCAGATGAAAGATATGAGTCAGCAGGGTTGCTTGATTTTCTACTATGGGTGCCCCATCCCTTCCCGAAAATGCTAGAGATAATCCTCCATCTCCCCTGCCTTGGAGAGACCATAATTTGTCCCTTAGAGTTGGGTGAAGCCAGGGTCTCCAGGGGAGCATAAACAGCATGATGGGAGTAAGTGACTGGGACAAAGACTAGAAATCTTATTTCTAGACGCACCTTGTCTCATTCTTTCTCTTAACAAATATAGTACATTTATGGTGCCACAAAGATGTAGCCCTGGTTTTTCAGCACTTAAGAGTCTAGCAGGGGAATTGCTTCTGTTAATAAACTGTGTCTACCTTTGTTTTTCTTGTTTGATTTCTTTCCCCGAACCTTTCTGTGGCAATCCTGCTCATGGCAGGTTTAATGGGCAAAACCTATTGAATGTTTAAGCTAGTTTAAAATTCGAACCTCTAGTACCTAAATAAGTGAATGAAGGCACTTGGATCCTGTTCCTGCAAAGAAAAGAACTTAAAAGGGGTAGTGTTAGTGAGTCTGTACACTGTACTTCAGCATCATCCCCATCTTTATCACCATATTATTTTGAATCCACCTAGCCATGTCCTTCACCAGACTGCCATTTTCTTAATTAATTTCTTAAATCTCCTTTGCTTAGTGGTGGTTCAGATTAGCATAGACTGACAAGATCAAGGCCTCTGCTATTGACATTATATTTGGCTTTAAAGAAATGAGGTTAGGGAATTCCCTGGTGGTTTAGTGGTTAGGACTCTGCACCTCCATGCAGGGTGCCTGGGTTTGATCCCTGGTCAGGGAACCTGAAAGCCAAAGGAAAGAAACAAGGCTCAGAGGAAATAAACTTTTTGATATCCTGAACAGATAGCACATGGAATTGGTATGACAAGAAAGTACAGGGCTTTATATGACTTCCCTGATAGCTCAGTTGGTAAAGAATCTGCCTGCAATGCAGGAGATCCCAAGTTGATTCCTGGGTCAGGAAGGTCTGCTGGAGAAGGGATAGGCTCCCCACTCCAGTATTCTTGGGCTTCCCTGGTGGCTCAGCTGGTAAAGAATTTGCCTGCAATGCAGGAGACCTGGGTTCCATCCCTGGGTTGGGAAGATCTCCTGGAGAAGGGAAAGGCTACCCATTTCAGTATTCTGGCCTGGAGAATTCCATGGATTATATAGTCCATGGGGTCACAAAGAGTCAGACATGAACAACTTTCACTTTCACTTAAACAGGACTTTATACAGAAGATAATTCCCCTTTTAAAGGAAGTGCAGAGTTCACACAAAAAAAGTGAAAGGGAAGTCATTTAGTCGTGTCCGACTCTTTGCGACCCCATGGACGGTAGCCTGCCAGGCTCCTCCATCCATGGGATCTTCCAGGCAAGAATATTGGAGTGGGTTGCCATTTCCTTCTCCAGAGGATCTTCCTAACCCAGGGATTGAACCCGGGTCTCCCTCATTGCAGGCAGACTCTTTACCCTTTGAGCTACCAGGGAATCCCTTAGCAACATTATTCCTAACAGCCAAAAAGTGAGGACGATCAAAATGTCTATCAACTGATGAATGGATAAACCAGCTGTGGTATATCCATACCATGGAATATTCACTAACAATAAGAGATGAAGTAAGGATACACATGCTATAATATGAATGAACTTTGAAAACATTATGCTAAGTGAAAGAAGCCAGTCACAGGTCACATGTATAATCTATTTATATGAAATGTCCAGATTAGGCAAATCCATAAAGATGGAAAGTTGATCAGTGTTTGCTGGAGGCTGTGAGGGGTGGGGGAGAAGTGAGGAGTGACTGCTTACTAAGTGCAGGGTTTCCTTTTGGGGTGGTGAAAATGTTTTGGAACTAGATAGATGTGATGGTTGCAGAAGATAGTGAGGGTATTAAATGTACATTTTAAAAAGAGTTAATTTCATGTTATATAAATATCTCAGTTTAAAAAACTAAGTAGAAATATATGCTAATATATGGATAAACTTTGAAAACATGCTAAGTGAAAGATGCCAGACACATAGGACCATATACTCTATGATTCCATTTGTATGGTTACATTTGTAATGAAATATCCAGAATAGTCAAATCCATAGAGACAGCAAATAGATAATGGTTGCACAGGACTGGAGATCTGAGAATGTAAAACTGTTCCACGCTGCATATATCCTTAAAACCATTGAATTGTACATGTTAAATGGATGAAGTGTGTGGTATGAGCGTTGGATGTCAATAAAGCTTTTACATTAAAAAGGGATGTATACATTTAAGCTTTTGAAAAATTGAATCATTTCAGGGATAGTTAGGGTAGCTCGCTATCTATAGCTTGAAGAATCCTATCTCCTTAGTTTATCTAATTTGTGTGCTGAGTTTGCGAATTGAGTTTTCTGAAACGCAGGAGTAACAATGAGCATATGAACAGGTGACTGAAAAAAGAACCAGGGGTTCAGAAATAAGCATATGTATATAAGGAGATTTTGTATATGATAAAGGAGATGTTCACAATTTTTTTTTCCAAATTTTATTTACTTTTCGGCCACACCATAGAACACGTGGGATCTTAGTTCCCTGACCAGGGATGGTACCTGTGCTCCCTGAGTTGGAAGTCTTAACCATTGAACTGCCAGGGAAGTCCCAAGGAGAATTTTTAAATGATTATTCAAAAAAAATGGTATGAGATCTAGCTTGCCATTTAAAAACCACCACCACCAACAATAACTGAATTTCTACTATATTCCTTGTTCCCAAGTAAATTGAATTGGACCAAATAAGTATACGTTAAAAAGAAAACCATGAAGTTACTGGAAGTAAACATAGGTGAATGTATTCACGATCTTGGGGGTGAGAAATATCTTCCTAAATTAAAGCAAGACTTTGTTTTGTTTTTAAAGGAGATGTAGATTTGACTACATTTTTTAAAAATGCAAAGGACTTCAATACAGCAAATAACCTTCTCTCTCCTCTTTTCTTTTACTCAGTCTTTCAGGGTAGAGCTAAAATTTCCTTCCCCTGTGGTATCTTTCCCAAACATTCTAGCACATACCATCATTTCTTCCTCTCCTGATCAGAAATACAGGAGTGGAAAGAGGAGGTGGATGGATTGTATTTTCAGAGCGCTGTGTTGAGGATTCTGAGTTGTGTTGACCTTGGTGGGAGTGATGGAATTGATTGTCGCTAACTGTCTGGGCCTGGGGTAGGTGGCCTTTCCTCTGCCTTTGGGTATCCCATCCTAAGTACCTAAAGCTCAGGGAGCCACATCTTAGACTTCTTTTTTTTTTTTTAAGTCTTAAATTTTGCTACCATACTTCTTCTGTTTTATGTTTTGGTTTTTGGTCTCAAGGCATGTGGGATCTTAGTGCCCTGACCAGGGATCAAAGCCATGCCCTTGCATTGCAAGGCAAAGTCTTAACCACTGGACTGCCAGGGAAATCCCCACACTTCTTGTTCTTAGTGATATGTCTTTGTGTTGCTGTTGTTGGTACTGCTTTTATATTCCCTTAGAATCGCTCGTGGAGCTATGTACAAGAGTGCCCAACAAGTATGGCAAAAACCACTACAATATTGTAAAGTAATTAGCCTCCAACTAATAAAAATAAATGGAAAAAAAAATAAAAGTTCTGTTCTAATAAAACTTTAATAAAATAAGTGGATATTATAAAAAGTATGATTAATATAAATGCTATTATAAAGGAAAAAAAAAGAGTGCCCAACAAATACTATAATGATGCTGTAAAAAAAAATACTATAAACAGAGTATGATGGCATTCTGAAACCAGTGCTTTCCAGGAGCTGAGTGGTTCCCAAACACAGAAAATACCCCCAAGTGACCTCTAGTGTATGGTGTGGGGGCCAGGAGGGTGGCATGGACTGGGTGTGCTGGTCAGAGCACATCTTTACTTTTTATTTAAACAAAACCTGTTTACCTTCAACTATACCCACTACATGTGGGCTTTGTATGTGGGCAGGAAATGAAAGGGTTTGTTGAAACAGAGAAAGCTGCCCATGAAGTAAGAATTAACAACCTATTTACTGAATGAATGAATACGTGAATAAAATAAAAGAACCCAAAACAGCTCTAACATGACAAGGTGTTCCATGGAGCTCAAGCATCACATGCTTCTGGCAAGAAGCTAGCGAACAGGTCTTTGCATTAAGACTAATTCCAGGTTAACACAGCAGCAGAGACTCAGCTGGCAGGTCTGCCCACAGCTGAACAAGGCTCTCTTCCTGTCTTCTCAGTTCTGCTGGTTGGTTGAAATTCATTCCTACTCTTTCTGGCGTCTTGCACCCTGTTTTAGCTGGCATCAGCCCAGCCTCAGGACTGCTTTTTTGCAATGGTTGGTCTTAATCTCATCTCAGCACACAAGGAGTTAGCCATAGAAAGCACAGGCCATGAAAACTCCCTGGGTCTCTGCGGCTGGAAAATCTGTGTCACCAGAGGTATCACTAGAGAAGTCACTTCTTCCGCTCACTGCAGTTCTGAAGATGCAGGGAACACAGGCAGAGGCCTGTGATAGTTCCTGGTATTTGCAGGTTACAAAGTACTTTTGTATACATTGTCCCTTTTAGTTGATCTTCAGGAGGTAAAAGACTAAGCCCGAGACCCACACCTTTTTCCTTGAAATCTGTCTATTTTAGAAGAGCAGTTTTTGCCAAAATTCATATGAAAGGTTGTTTTCCCCTGCTTTCAAGACATTTTTGTCCCTTCCCCAATAAGGGAAATCCAGACTCCTGGTGGGAGGCAGGCTTCTGTTTAGGCAGCTGCTAGGTTAGTAAGGAAGGGCTATACCTGGGGTAGTGATGTCTGTGTTTGGAAGGGAAAAGGGAGTGACATTTTTAGGCTGCAAGCCTCTTCTGGGAGAGTTGAGGACAGATCTATTTTTAGAGGCATTCTATGCCACCCACAAAGAACTCAAAAGGTAACCAAGCACCTGGCAGGTTTCCTGCGGGGAAAGTTGTTAAGAGCTGGAGAGCTTCTGCGTATTCTGAGTCATGATGAAGTTTGACTTCATCATCAATCTGATGCACAGAGAGCACAAAACGCCCCCACCCCCACCCGCCCCCAGCCTTGTTTTGAATCATATTTGGTTGCATGATGACAACACACTTGGAGATGGCACAAATTCTCAAATCATGAAAGATTGGGCCTCATACTCACAGAGAGGCCAAGGTGATGTGTGTTAACACCAAATGGTAGGTGGTATAGTTCCAATATGGAAAGAATCTTGTATCGGGTATCAGCTCTGCCACTTCCAGGCTATGTGATTATGGGCATGTGATTTAACCTCTCTGAACTCACTTTCCTCATCTGTAAAATGAAGCATCAAGTCAAATGATTTCTAAAGTCCTTTTAGCCCAAGTCTTCTATGACACACACAGAGGCAAGATAATTTTCAGGCAACTTGTTCCCTCATCTATAGAAAAGATGGATATAGACTCTACCTCATGTATTTACTGTGAGTGGAAAAAAAAGATAATAAATGTAAACTGCTTGACACACTCCCTAGCATAAAATCAGTGCTCAATAAATGTTATTAAAGCAATGTTCATGTGAATAGTGACATCACAAGGAGCTTTGTTAGCCCAGTGGATAATAAAAAGTGTGCCTGAAGACTTTTTATGGTGACAAACAGCAGTGGGAATTTAAGCTGGTATTCTGGATGGCCTACAGATGAGTATACTGACCATATTTGCCAGTGGAATGACACTGGCTTAACAGGAAAAGGGAAGACTAGGTAAGAGAATGTTTGGTGTTTCAAGAGCCAACTGTGCAGCTTCCATTCCACCACCAAGTAGATAGCCAGTTAGACCATTTAAAATCAAAATCTGAGGTTTTGTGACCTGTTTTGTCATCATCAATTCCGGAAAGGCTGTATTCCCAGGGCGCCATCCACCTAGTACCACCATCCTATTAGAGCACTGCTGATACAAGGCAAGGAATTTGGTATACAAGCTGGCTTGTCTTTGTTCTATCTACAAGTTTTTGTTACTGAAGATGTGGTGATGTGGGCGAGACCCACACAGGAATAATGTTAGAGAGGAGTTCCTGAATAGTTTGGCCTGGATGTCAGCACTGCTTAAAAACCAAGGTATTATTCGCAGGTCTGTATGTAATCTAATTTAAAACTAGAGATTCTCTCTTGTACTTTGCCTGAGGTCTGCTCTAAGTCGCCTGGGAAGAGTTTCCTGAAGACCTATAGGAACCAGCATGCAGGCCCACAAGCTGCTGCTGAGTTTAAACCAACATCAGTGTCTTCCAGAGGGCGCCCCCGCCCCAACAGGTCGCTTCTCTTTTTTGTCATAATTAGCACACACTGTTTCTCCCCTGACGCACCACAGGCATAAATATGAGCTTTAGTATTTCCCTTGTGTAATGGTGTTTTTTATGATACTCCCTAAACACAGTAAGGAAACTACCAGCCTGGGAAATGTGAGAAGCCCTTTTCTTACCCTTCCAATCAGCCTGAGGGTTAGAGATTTAAGCATTTCCCTAATCACCTTGTTCTTTTTTCAAGGAACTAGTTCATGCAATTGGTTGGTACATTGTGTCCAAAGATGAGGATCAGTCACTTGATTTCCTTGTGGACGCTTTGCTGTTCCTCATTCCTTTGCCACCCACAATGCCCCTAAATAAATTGTGAGCCATTTGTCAGGGGAGGATCACTCAAAGGTTTTGTGGGATCACCTCCTATGGTTGCACAGATTGTATATTGCCCAAATGCAGGGTGGGGGTATCAATTGCATAGACCACAATGGGATGGCCATTCCTAAAGTGGGGCAGTGCACAATTTGTACAATCAAGTATGACAGTAAATACATGGACCAGCTGTAGCATCATTCATAGCAGGGAAGATTCTCAAAACTTAAAGCATATATTTTGTTCAGGACAGAGGGATAGATCAGTTTAGCATCTTTGTAATTAAATATTAGTGAAGGCTCTTGGGAGAATTTTTTCCACTGGTTTCAGTATCTTTCTTTTGTTTTGTTTAGCTCAGGTTTACTATCAATTGTATAACCAATGAAATCTTTACTATAATTGGATGACAAATTAATGGTTCACCTGTAAGATGTGTATTACTTCATTTTTGGGTCATCCTCATTCTTGATGTTATTTCAATCGGACAGAGGCCTACTATGTATCAGGCTCTGTTCACACAGAGACAACAGTGAACAAGAAGGCAAACTCTATTTCATGTTGCTACTCTTGTCTTGCTTCTTCTTTCTCATCTACTCTAATCTATGATTTATTATACCATAACCACTGAAATCCTTTTTAGATCAAGACAGTGTAAAAAATAAGTGAATACTGTAAATATCTATGTACCTAACAAGGCACTAAAATATATGAAACAAACCTGACACAACTGAAAAGAGGGATAGACAATTCAGCAATAATATTTGAAAACTTTAGTAATCCACTTCTAATAATAGCTAGAATAAATAGGCAGAAGATTAACATGAAAATAGAGGGTCTGAATTAACTGTAAGCCAACTAGACCTAATAGACACCTGTAGAACACTCTACCCACCACCAGCAGAATATACATTCAAATAAACATGGAACATTTTCCAGGATATACCATACACTACAGCATTAAGCAAATCTCAATACATTTAAAAGGATTGAAATAAGGCAAAGTATGTTCTTCAACTATAGTGGAGTGAAATTAGCAATCAATAACAGAAATTTGGGAAATGCACAATTATAAGGAATTAAACCACACATTTCTAAGTACCCAATGAATCCAAGAAATCACAAGAGAAATTAGAAAATCCTTAGAGATGAATGAAAATAAAGCCATAACATACCAAAACTTATTAGCTGTTAACTAAAATAAGTAAATAACCACTCTTAGCATTTCTTATGGAAAAGGAAATGGCAACCCACGCCAGTATTCTTGCCTGGAGAATCCCATGGACAGAGGAGCCTGGTAGGCTACGGTTCATGGGGTCGCTAAGAGTTGGACACAACCGAGCAACTTCACTTTCACTTTTCACTTTCATGTATTGCAGAAGGAAATGGCAACCCACTTAGGTATTCTTGTCTGGAGAATCCCAGGGACAGAGGAGTCTAGTGGGCTGCCGTCTATGGGGAATTGGAATATGACTGAAGTGACTTAGCAGCAGCAGCAGCATTTCTTAATATCATTTTAGAAAATAAATGAAAAACTATTCTTTTGTAGTTTCAAGTTCTAGGCAGAAAACCTCAGTACCTGCCCATATTAGTGCTAAATTAATATTTGTTGAATGAATCAATCAGTTGCATTCCAGTGGCCGGAAGGTAAACTAAGGAATCAGGAGTATATCTCATGTTAGATTCCTACTTGACTAATCCTTTTCCTCTGACTTACTTTTTTGCATAAGCCAATTACTTTTTAAAAGCTTTTATAAATTCCCATCCTCTTCACTCTTTCCCTTTCTTCCCCTTAGGTCTTCTGCATTACTCTGTGATTTAAACTTCCTACTCAAGTTCTTAGCACAGAAACTTTTTTTTGTTCTACTGTGAAGCTAGGAATTGGACCACTGCCTGATTGTTAAATCCAGTCCACCACCTGCTTTTGTATGACCTGCATTAAGAATAGGTTTTACATTTTTAAATACTTGAAAACAAAAGAAGAATATCTTGTATTTCACGTGAAAATCATAGGAAATTCAAATTTCGATGTCCGTCAACAAAGCTTTACTGGAACGTAGCCACACCAATTTGTCCAGTATTGTCTATGACTGTGTTCATGATACAATGGCAAAGTGGAGTAGCTGTGACAGAAAGCTTGTCACAAAGCCCCAAATATTTATTAGCCCATATTACTATTATTTTGTGTACTCCTGTTCTTAAGCTTTGGTATTAGCATATTTGTGACTTGCTATGCCTTTCTCTCTTCCCATCATGACTAATCCTTATTCTCATTCAAAAACCTTTCTCCTCAATCCTTACTTTATTATCACACCTGGTTACATACTTCTCTTCCCCAGCTCTTGGCATTGTTTAATATAGGCCAACACAACTATAATTAACTTGAGATTTTTATATTTAAAAATATGTCTTGAATATGTGTTTCCTATCTGCTCTATCTCATTGTGAAGACTCCAAGGTTCTTCTATGTTCTGTATCTCCCTTCATATACAGAGCAGTGCTCAAGTTTAGTTGTCAGACAGATCTGAGTTTGCATTTTGGCTCCACAACACCTTAGCTGAGCAAGCGATGTACATTTCTTGACTCTCTTCATTTGCTGAGGGTTTAGCTATGAAGGTTACAGAGATGATGTATGAAAAGGTCCAAGACTCAGGAGATGCTCCACATGCAGTAGTAATTATCAGTGGATAATTTCTTTATTTGCAATAGCAAGACAATACCTTTGCCCTTAAGGAAACTCATAGTGATGTAGTGAGAATTAAAAGAAATAGTAAGTCACTAGAAATGGCAATGCATTGTTCAGCTGGAGCCCTGAAAAGATAAACTGGAGATACTCAAGGCCTGAAATGAGATATTAGACCAGTGTGAGACTTTGTTTAAAATTTAACAAACCCTTCTTGGTTACTCATTGAGCTTAGTACTGCCTTGGACAGGCCTCGGGTGAAAGACAGAAGACTACATTGTGGATATTTTTGTTCCAAGTGGGCTTCAGTTCAGTTCAGTCGCTCAGTCCTGTCCGACTCTGCAACCCCATGAACCACAGCACACCAGGCCTCCTTGTCCAATTGGGGTAGGGGTGGAGAAACAGACATGAGCTGTGTTCTTACTTGTCCATAATCTTTCTCTTCTCTCTCAGGATGGATGATTCAGAACCAGCAGTTCACATAAAAAGTATTGCACATGGAAAGTATTACTGCTATTCTGTGGGGAAATAAGATTCTAAGTGCTGCAATATGAAATTAATAACTTGCTGTGTGGAAACTCTCTTGACAACACCTCGAGATAAAGCCAAAGAGTGCAATTTTTACAGCCTTGGATTATCTTTTCTGACTGCTTGGCTGGCAGCAGGCATGGATCGGTGAGTCAGAAATTCAGAGTTTTCCCCTTCACTGTACAGTTTGCTTGCCAACTGCAGACCTTATACAGCGGTGACTCAATATCTCAATTCCCCAGCTCACCCAGCCATTGAATCAACACACATCACCTCAGTTTACTTACAAAAGGCTTTTTTTTTTTTTTTGCCACACCATGCTCCTTTTATGGAAGTTTAGTTCTAGGGATCAAACCTGGGTCCTCAGCAGTGAGAGCATGGAGTCCTAACCCCTTGATCTCCAGGGAGTTCCCAGTTTACTTACAAAGGGCTTTGGGGGAACTCAGAGGAAAAAAACCGTCTTCACGGTTAACACAAAACATTTTGGTTCAGGACATCAGAAAAAGAGTACGAAAGGGAGATTGGAAGCTGAATATCAACTTTTTTTTTCTTTTGAGAGAAAATATTCCTGTGAGAAAACGCAGTATTTATCTTATGATAAATATGTATGTCCACATGCAGGGAGTATATATTAATAGCTGTTGAGGGAGAAAGTAATTTAGGAAAGAAATAGATGGGAAGGACAGCAACTTCTTTTCCACAAAAGCCACAAAAGTGCTGCAGACACGCATGAAGATGGCAGCTGTTGCTCCAATAGCCATATGTTTTAGCACAGACATCTTTTTTTATTCCTTCTTACATGTAAATTTAGAAAATCTGGGCAAAGAAGTCTGGATTTCTACTTTCCATTGATGAGATTTTTTAAAATTTCAAATTAGACTTTTTTTTTCCCCTTATATAAGACCACAAGGTAGGATTATGTTTGGATTGATTCACTGTATACATCATTACATTTGAAAGTTGTTTTTCCAGATAAAAATGAACATTTGTGGGACAGACTAAGGAGCAGACCACTTGGAAACACTCAGATTGGCATTTTGCTGGATTTGTTCACTCTCCCACAGTGAAAATTTGTGAGACCAGTGCTTGGAAATAGGAACTGACTTCTTGCAGTTTGGATACTGGCAAGAGGCACAAGAGACGCAGGTTCAATCCCTGGGTTGGGAAGATCCCCTGGAGAAGGGAATGGCAACCCACTCCAGTATTGTTGGCCTGGGAAATCCCATGGACAGAGGAGCCTGGTGGGCTGCAGTCCATGGGAGTAGCAAGAGTCAGACACGACTGAGCACACAAATAACACACACGTGCGCGCATACACACACACACACACACACACACACACAGAATTGGAAGTGAGGAAGAGAAATATACAGAATTTTTGATTCTGTATCTGTTGATTATGACTGGCTCCTACATACAGAGACCTCAGGGTAGGCTCAAAACACACAGTTGTGGTTTAAAACATGTAGTTACCTAAATTTGAATATTAGAAAATAAAACAATAATGATAGTAGTGCCAACTCTAGACTGCCAACTTGGAAAGGCAATCAAGTAGAAATAGGAATAACAACAAGCTTCAGAGATCAAGTATTTTTCTGTGTTGGCCATGTGGGTAGAAGCAGTTCCAGATGGCTGGGTATGATAGAAACAGCAGACCTCAAATGCCTGCTCCAGGATCAATAACTATACTGTGCTAGATGCTATGGGAGATATTTCATAGATAAAATATTTCAAATATTCAAAATATTAAAAGATATTCAAAATATTTCAAAGATAAATAGTGTCATCTTTACAAAGTTTATAATTTGATTGTATGATAATGGTTAAGAAAACTAGCTTGATGAGTTTATAACCCAACTTTACCCTTTACCAGCTGTGTTCTTAAGTAAAATATCTAATGTCTTCAAGCATAACTCCCCCCATCTGTGACACATCAATAATTGTATCTCCTATATGGCCCTTCCCCTGCCTCCTTTCCATTCTTCCACAGGGCAACCTCTTACTTTCCTCACCATCTTTGCATATATGTTCCTCTTCCCTGGAAAGCTCTTCATAAGTCTACATCTTTAAAGTTTTGCCTTTCATGACACCTCTTCAGAGAGCTTTGGTTCAGAAAACATCGTGTCTATATCCACAGAGGCTGTTAAAACACTAAAGGACTACATAAAAATAGGGGATGCTATTATTATCACCCAGGGGTCAAGAAGTTTTCCAGGATTTAGGATCAGCAAACTTTTTCTCTAAACGGCCAGATAGCAAGTAATTTAGGATTTGCAGGCCATAGTAAACAAACGGGAGCGGCTGTGTTACAAATAAAACAATTTATGGACACAGAAAGGTGAATTTCACATGCTTTCCACAGTCACTGAACCGGATTTAGCCTCTGCCCTTTAGTGAACTGACCCCTAGTCTACGGAGGATGGCAGATAAGAAGGAAGTGGATAAGAACTGAGATACTGCAGCCAGATAGATACTAGGGGTCAGATGGCTGCTGTGGGAGCCTGTCAATCTCCCTGGGCACCAACGACCTCTAAAATGGGGCTATGGCCTCAGTCTGGGGTGTGTGAGGAGGATTCAAAGTAGCACGCAGAGAAAGCTTGGTGCTTAGACCCAGGCACCCATCACCAGCGTCGCCCTCTCTGCGGTGACCTGCAACCTGTTTCGGAAGAAACCGACTCCGACGCCTCAGCCTCGGGGCGCGGAACGACGGGCGGAGCCCACGGCGGGCTGCTGCACCGCCGGGCGAGGCCGGGCCTGACGGGCCGGGCTGCGCGAGTCGGGGGCGGGGCGGCGGCGCAGCGTCGTCGCCGTTGTCCCCGCCTCCTCCCCAGGGGCCGCGTCTGAGCCTCGGCGGCGGCGGCGGCGGCGGCGGCGGCGCTCACTACCCGAGGAGAGCGGCTGGCCTGGTAGCGGCGGCGGCCACCGAGACCCACCCGAGGCGCGTCCCAGTCGGCCTCCCGACGCCCCCAGGCCGCAGCGCCCGCGCCCCTTCAGCTCGCTCGCTCGCCCTCCTTCCCTGCAGCCGGCTGCGCCATGGCGTTGGCGTTGGCGGCTCTGGCGGCAGTGGAGCCAGCCTGCGGCAACCGGTACCAGCAGGTGAGCAGCGCCCAAGTGCCCCCCCACCCCCGCCCCCGCCCCGACCCCGGCCCGGCCCTGCCCGCTGGCCGCTTCAGGCCTCCTCTCCGGCCCCGCCTGTAGCCAACTCGACGCCGTGGCTTGCCAGGCCTTGCTGGGCCTGGGCCGGCCGGGCGGGCCCCGGGCTCGGATTCGAGGCGGCCGCGGGCCGGGACCGTCCCTCCGCGACGCGGGGCGGGAGTTGGACGGTGGAAAAACCTCCCCCCTGCAGTGTTTTCCGCATTTCCCACGGCGGGCAGGTCGCCGGGTCAGAACCCGAGACCCTCCGGAGGCTTTGACCTGAGGGCATTCAGTTTGCCTTTTTCCACCTTGAATTTGATGTCACTGGAAAAGGGCGGGGGGGGGGGGGCGGACACCAAACCAAAAACGTGAAATGTAAAGGAAATTAGGTGGAGAGAAGATTAAAATCCCTGCTGCCGACAGCTCTCCGCAGTGAGATGCGATTACTCAGGGTTTCAGAGCCTAGTCTGCTCGTCAAAACCCAGTCCCCTCGCTTGCGTTTAAAGACAGAAGTCAAAATGATACGAGGGACTAGTCCCAGTTCGCAGTAGATTTGGAAAACGCGATGTTTAACTAGTGATGCCCCTAAAATGTCGAACTACGTAACGTTGCAGGCTGCAGGGCGTGTGCCCGGCTGTGTGTTTTCCAAGCTTGGAAGTGACGTTTAAAGAAATTGAATAGCATAGCTGGGGAGAAAATGTATAGGGGATGGGTGGATTATTATCTCGGGTATCATTTCTTAATTGAAGCCCTAGGGGAAAAAGCTGCTTGTTTTACTCGCCTGTCTGTAGCCTGATTCCCCTCGGAAATTCGAGGGAGACATTTTGCAGGGTTTTTAGAGGTATTTAACACATCGTAATTGTGGGAACTGATCCAGGTGGCTAACTGATGTTGACTGCAACCGCAGGTATCTGCGTGCATTTTTTTTCAGATGCTTTCAGTTTAATTTGCATATAAATGGATTGTGCGTTTATGAAATTAAATGTCCTATCATAGATGATCTACAGTTTTATATTTTATAAGTGAGGAAAACCAATATGATTAAAACATGTAGATTAATCCTGGTGGGGCCAGTTGCTGGGTTTTTTGCTATCATCAGCTCTGTGTTGTAATTTCCTCCCTCCTACAGCCTGACTCCTCATATGACTAATTTTAAGAATTTAGCTTTTTGGTTTCATAAGCACGCTCCAATTGTGGCAATGCAGTCTAGTCCTTAGTTCTCTCACAGCCTGGGCTACGTGCTTTTTTGTATGACCTTGGGCAAGGCCCTGGGTTCGTCTCTGCTTTAGTAAAATACGAATGACAGGTATCACTTATCTGTCACCGAGGTGTTCACAGATCACATGTATCCCATATTGTGATCTAGTTCATTCTTTCATCTTGCCTAGGATAAAGCAAACAAGCAAAAAGCTGAGGCTTTTCTTTGTACTGCCATCTTCTTGAGCTATTAGGTAATGTTGACATACTGCTAGAAACAAAAAAAAAAGGTGAAGTATTAAAATTACGTATTTCTTGGTGTAGTGGTTAATAGCTTTAAATATGCAAAATTGAGGTATGTTAAGGACAGGCCATCTTTTTTACTTTTAAAAAAATCATTGTTTTGAAGAAATGTTCAAAAGAATAATGAAAAAAGGAACTGACATTCCTAGAAAATTTGCAAAATACGAAAGCCAAAAAAAACAAAAACAAAACCCAAAACAAAACCAAAACCCCACACCGAAAACCTATCACCTATTGATAACCAAAGTTAATATTTTGTGTATCTGTGTGTAATTACAGCTGTGTAAATATATACAAGAGTAGATCAGTGTATGTGTCCAGATAAGGAAAGTTAATATTGATTGAGCATTTACTCTGTGCCAGTCATGGTACTAAGTACTTTACATCCATTATTTCACTTAATCCTCACAGAACCCCTTTGAGACAGCATTTGATGTTGTATAGATGACGTTAAATGATGAAGCCAAGACTCTCTAGAGGCTCGATAACTTGCTCAAGGTCACAGCTTCTAAGTAGTGATTACAAGGGTAAATACTCAACTACTTAAACACAGGCTTAGGGCCCAAATATAAGCATATACATTAGCAGATACATATACATTTGTATTGTCTTATGCACCCACACATATGTACTCAGGCACATCTTTGTACATACATGCAGTTTTATGGGCCCCTGATGATACTTTTACACACTTTGTGCATATGTGTACATGAATGTTTACATACCCACATGTTCTGAAACACATTTGCCTTCTCAAGTTTGCATGTGTGTGTATTGAGCACATATATGTAGAAAGGCAGACACTATAGCTGTATAATGAGATGGGTTCATATTTTAACATCTGCATAGCATGCAATTGTATGGCTAGACTGTAATTTAATCAGTTGCCTGTTGTTGGTCTCTAAGGGTGTTTATAGTTTTTTTCAGTCACTAAAGTTTCTTTTACATACATTTTCAACTGTTTCCTTAGTATAAATTTGTAGTGGGTGGAAATGCTTGGTCAGAGAATATACGTATTTAAAAGGCTTTCGAATTATGGAATGTTGTTGAATTGTCTAGGCAACCTGATAGAAGCATGGTACTTTTTGGTTGTCACAAAGGGACCTCTGACTTCTATTTGATATGGTTAGGCAAATTGAGCTGGTCTTCTAATGAAGTAAATGTAGGAGAAAACTATGATTCATTCATAACTGCAAGCAATGGTTTTGCCTTTATGGTCTTTTGATTGGTAGAGCAATATGTCCCTAATTTGAATTTAGCATCACCCCAGACTATACAGATAGTCTGGGCTCATAAATTTCCTGTGGCTTTATTTTTTTCTCTTTGTGTTTTAAAACATGAGCTTGTGTCTCCATCCATTCTGAAGCACTGTTTCAGAAAGCTCTAGGTAGGCCCAGTGTTGAGAAACTTGTGTGCTGCTCTCTCTCAGGCCATTTACCCTATTCATCCATTCCAAGCTACCTTTGCCTCACTGTTATAGATCATGGGCTATATCGTGCATTTTCCCAAATACTTCCTGAAATGTTTTGAGATATTTGGATTTAAAACCAGTGAAAGTAGGCAATGATGACTCTGCTGTATCTGCTTAAAAACAGGCTGCAGAATGTTTGTTTTAGATGACTCCCTGCCTGCTAAAGAAGTGAGTTGCTTGTGGCATCACTAATAAGTTTGTATTGTAGTCTGCTGGCGTTGTAGATCAGCTTTGGGTAAGTTCTTTCAGGATTGTGAAGTAAGGTTTTGATAAATGAGGGAAAGAATTTCATCTCTGGCAGGCCAAACATTTGGCATGTTCAAGTGTTAGATGACGTCATGATTCTAGAGGAAGGAGTGAATGCTTCCCCTGTGGTTCTTTTTTTAATTTTTATTTTGTTTAGTATATTCACGTTGTTGGGCAGCCTTCATTTCACCACCCTCCATTTCCAGAAAATCCTTACCCCTTAGACAGTAACTGTCTTATTTCCCCCTCCCCAAGCCCCTGACAGCCACCATTCTGCTTTCCATCGGTGAATTTGATTACTCTGAGTACCTCATATAGGTGGAGTGATACAGTATTTATCCTTTTGTGATTGGCTTATTTCACTTAGCATAATTTCCTCATGGTCCATCCACATTGTGTCATGTGTCAGAATTTCATTCCATTTTAAAGCTAAATAACATCCATTGTATGTGTATACTGTATTTTGTTTTATCTGTCAATACATTTTAGCCATTGTGAATAATACTGCTGTGAATAATGGGTAAATAAGTTTCAAAAGAGTCCAAGCTTTGAATTCTTTTAGGTATATACGCAGAAGTGGAATTGTTGGTTTATATGGTATTGCTTACCTGGTAGCTCAGCTGGTCAAGAATCTGCCTGCAATGCAGGAGACCCCAGTTTGTTCCCTGGTTCAGGAAGATCCCCTCGAGAAGGGATAGGTTACCCACTCCACTTTACTTGGACATAGATGGTAAAGAACTCGCCTGCAACGCGGGAGACCTGGGTTTGATCCCTGGTTTGGAAAGATCCCCTGAAGAAGGGAAAGGCTACCCTCTTCAGTATTCTGGCCCAGAGAATTCCATGGACTGTATGGGGTCCAAAGAGCCGGACTTGACTGAGTGACTTTCACTTTCACTATGGTATTGCTAGTTTTAATTATTTGAGAAACTGCCATACTGTATTCCATAGCAGTGCACTGTTTTATATTCCCACCAGCAGTGCATAAGCATTCCAGTTTTGTCACATCCTCATCAACACGTATGCTTTCTATTTGTGTTTTGTTTTTGTTTTTGATAAAGCCTGGGTGTGAAGTGGCATCTCATAATGGTTTTGGTTTGCATTTCCCTGATAATTAGTGAAACTGAGCATCTTTTATGTGCTTGTTGGCCTTTTGTACATATTGGAGAGATGTGTATTCAAATCCTTTGCCAATTTTTGAATTGGGCAAATTCAAACATTCAAATTTTTGAATTGTTTGCTTTTTGTTGTTGAGTTGTAGGTGTAATTGCTTTCTTTTTTAAAATTTTAATTGGTTTACAATACTGTGTTAGTTTAAGGTGTATAGCATAGTGGTTTGGTATTTTCTCAGGTTATAGTCCATTATAGATTATTACAAGATAATGAGTATAATTCCCTGTATATGTATATTCTTGTTGCTTATTTATTTTACATATACTAGTTTGTATCTGATAATCTTACACCCCTAGTTTGTGCTTCCTTCCTTCACTTTCCCTTTTGGTAACTGCAGGTTTGTTTTCTGTATCTGTGAGTCTGTTTTCCATATACATTCATTTGTATTATTTTTCAGATTCCACATGTAAGTGATATACAGTATTTGTCTTTATCTGACTTACTTCACTAAGCATATTATTGTCTAGGTTCACCTACTTGCTGCAGATGGCAGTATTTCATTCTTTTTTGTGGTGGAATAATATTCCATTGTGTGTATATATTAAGAAGGTGTGGGGGGGTGTGTGTTTCTATCTCACATCTTCTTAATCCAGTTGCTGATGAGCCCTTGGGTTGCTTCTAGGAGTAATTTGTTAGTATTTATTTATATTTTCAACTTTTTACTTTGAAAAGTTTCAAGCATATACAAAAATTTAGTGTAATAAAACTTATGCACCCGTTACTCAGCTTTAACGATCAACAAATAGTTAACTTTTTCCATTTATACTGTCTATTTTGTAACAAATTCTAGAAATCACATCATTTCATCCATAAATATTCCTGTCTGTAACTCTAAAAGCCAATGGTATGATATTTTAAGCAGATATTATCACAAGGAAATACATCATGAGAGCACTTTTGTATAATTTGTTATGAATGCAGAACCAGGATTTGTGAGTGAACAGGAGCTGCAGATCTTCAACTATCCATTGTATCTGACTCTCAGTGAAGTCCTCTAGGAAATTCTGGCATTGTCTAAACTGATGCCACCCATTGGTTTCCCTACATATAACTTCAAATTACTTTATCCTGAACATCACCAATATTATATTACTCTATATTAAATTAAATTATAAAATAATCCTACCATGAGAGTAATATTGTATTTTGCTAACTAAAAGAAGAAAGACTTAGAGAAATTCAAGTGACATTCTCTGATTTACTTGTTCTTGGGCTTTAAAATGATTACTCTGATTTCTTAATAATTTATTCTTATGTTATCTTTGAACAGTATAACTGTTTAGTGGAACCATATTCTTGTAGTAATGGATAATGCTCATTTAGATAAAGCAACTTTTAACACTTTAATTAGAGATTAATGCAAAGAATCAACTTGGTGATCTCATCCTTATTCTCAAGTTACTTTTGCCAATATACCAGGCAGTTGGTGAATATCCTTTATTGAATCTGTTGAATTTTACACACTCCAGTTGTGATTCATTGCTTCTTATGGCTGTGTCGATAGATGTGTAATGTATGTTGTTGCCTTCATCAACTGAGTGTTAACAGACACCCCTTTGCACATCTTGCTGTTACAATTAGACTCACTCATTTTTTGTCAGGCAGATTCTTTACCACTGAGCCACCAGAGAAGCTACAGCTCACTCATTTTTTTTCTGAATACCACAACTTAAAATTTTATATACCATCTCTCAGTATTGATCAAATTTAAGAACATTTCTAGTGAAATATTTTCTTACTGTATTATATATTTTTCCCCTAGCAGTTTAGTATAATCTTTGACAGTTTTTCTTTTAAATTTGTGTATTGCAATCTTATCAGTTGGTAATCAGTGGCTTGAATGTGATTTGGAGGTCTTTCTGGAGATTGGATAGTTTATGAATGGAAACATAAAGGTTGATGGGACCTCCCTGGTGGTCCAGTGGTTGAGAATCTGCCTTTTAATGCAGGGGACACGGGTTGGATCCCTGGTTGGGGAACTGAGACCCTACATGCCGTAGAGTAACTTAGCCCGTGCACCGAAACTACTGAGACTGCAGGCTACAGCTAAAGCCCTTACGCTGCAACGAAATATCTCCCGTGATGCAGCGAGGATCCCTCTTCCTGCAACTAAGACCTGATGCAGCCAAATAAATAAATAAAATACAAAGGTTTAGGAGTGGTTTCTGTTTAATAACAATTTCATTTTGTCATTCAGTACTTAAATGTGGCAATAACGTTGAACATTTCTTGTTACAGAGTGGCACACAGATACATTCTTCATATTCTAGAGTCAAATAGTAACTTGTAAAGGAAAGCTTGACTTCCCTCCCATTCTTTTCCCTAGAGGCGTGACTGCTTTGCAAGTTTGGTGTGTGTTCTTCAGGCTTTTTTCCTTTCCTTAAAAAAAAATGTTAAAAATATTTTTTAAAAATAAGCTTTTTGTAACATTTTTAGATTTTCAAAAACATTGACAGTAGTATAGTTTCTGTATACACCAGACCTAGTTTTGCCACTAATGTCGTATATTAGTATGATATATTTGTTGATAATTAATGAACAATTAATTAATATTTAATTAAACAATTAAGTTAATATTGATATGTTATTATTAACTGAAATCCATACTTTATTAAGATTTTCAGTTTTTATCTATGTCTTTTTTTTCTGTTTCAGGAGTCTATACAGATTCCACATTACATTAGGTCATCATATCTCCGTAGTCTTCTCTTGGTTGTGACAGTTTCTCAAGTTTTCCTTGTTTTTGATGACCTTGACATTTTTAAGGAGTATTAATTATTTGTAGGATGTCCTTTCTTTGGGATTTGTTAGATGCTTTTCTCATGATTAGATTTGGGGAGGAAGCCACACAGAGGTAAAGTGCTGTTTTCATCACATCATATCAAGAATGCATACTGTCAACAGTATGTCAATGTACTGTCAACAACTTAACATGGTTGATGTTGACCTTGATCACCTGGCTGAAGTAGTGTTTGTCAAATCTCTCTACATAAAATGACTCCACCTTCCCCCACCCTTTTGTATGGTGCTTTTTGGAAGGAAGTCACTGTGTTCACTATGTACAGCTTATACTTAAGGATTAGGGAGTTAAGTTCTACCACCTCATTGAAGGTAATGTGTCTACATTAAGTTATTTGGAATTTTTCTGCATGGGACATTTGTCTCTTCATTATTTATTCATTGATACTGGTATGGGCTCATTAATTTTATTCTTTGAGTTATAAGCCAGCACTATTTTGTTAGGTTGTTCTAGCTTTTGCCATTGGGATCTCCTTCAGTTGGTACTTTTATCCCTTAGAAAGAGCTCCATCTTTGTGGGTTTTAAAGCACTTCTTAACTTTTTGACACCAGGCTCACCATGTATAGTTCCTGAGCCATCCTGGATTCAGCTGTTTCTCCAAAGAACTCTGGTTCCTTTTATTGGAGAATGATGTTAGAAACCACGGTCTGTGTTCATTGCACTTGAAGACTGTTGCTTTTTTTGTTCTCTTTCCTTCCTTTTCATTCTTCCCTTACTCTTAGTAACCAGCACAGGTTTTTTTTTTTTTTGCATATAGTAAGTATTCATTAAATACCTATTGAATGAGTTCAATCCCTGAGAATGTATTATGGTATGTAATATTAATTATATTAATTAAGAGAATAAGATAGTGGATAAATGGCATCGTTTTGAGATGGAAGAGATCATCTCTTCCAGAGATTTGCAGGAAGCTTCTGAGAAGATGGAGCTTGAGCTTGGCCTTGAAGGACGGGTAAGAGGTAGGTGGGGACACCAGGACTTGGGAGAAGGGGCTGGAGATGGACTCTCATGATTTGTTGTTTCCCTGGGGAACTTGTTCACTTGCTAGAAAAATCACCTGTCACCTTTTCTGGCCAGGATCCCTCCTTCCTTTACCTGGAATGCTGCCTTCTTCCCAGTGCCCCTCTCACTTTAGGTAGTCTGTCCTAAGGGGAGTTTGAGTTCCTCCCTTCTCCCTCAGTTAAGTTAGTTTCCTGTGAATACCAGATTCCCCTTTCATGACACATTTTGTAACCACATTTTAAATCTTTTTTCTGTTTATTAGGTTGATAAAAAAGTAATTGTAATTTTGCATTGTTGGACTTTGCTGTTTGACATTGGAATATATTCTTAAATGTGATATAAATCATTTTAATGTACATTTTGCACTTTATATTTTTTTTGCTAATGACATTACTTGCTGTTTATTTTGTATTTATTTTAGACTAGGAAAATGATGTTAGACAAAATGCAAATTCGAGCAATTTTCTTATGAGTTCAAAATGAGTCATAAAGTGTTGGAGACAACTCGCAACATCAGCAACATATTTGACCCAGAAACTGATAATGAATGTGCAGTGCAGTGGTGGTTCAAGAAGTTTTGCAAAGGGGATGAGAGCCTTGAAGATGTGGAGCATAGTTTCCAGCCATTGGAAGTTGACAGTGACCAACTGAGAGCAATCATTGAAGCTGATCCTCTTTCAACTACACAAGAAGTTGCCGAAGAACTCAGTGTTGACCATTCTATGGTCGTTTGACTTTTGAAGCCAATTGGGAGGGTGAAAAAGCTCGATAAGTGGGTGCCTCATGAGCTGATTGAAAATCAAAAAATCGTCCTTTTGAAACATTGTCTTCTCTTATTGTACACAACAACAACAAACCATTTCTCTATCAGGTTGTGACGTGTGACACAAAGGGATTTTATGCAACCAGTGATAAGCAGCTCAGTGGTTGGACTGAGAAGAAGCTTCAAAGCAATTCCCAAAGCCAAACTTGCACCCCAAGAAGGTCATGGTCACTATTTGGTGGTCTGCTGCCGGTGTGATCCATTACAGCTTTCTGAATCCCAGCAAAAGCATTACATCTGAGAATTATGCTCAGCAAATTGATGAAATGCACCAAAAAGTGCATGCCTGCAACCAGCGTTGGTCAACAGATGCTGGGCCCATCAAGGGCCCAGTTTTACTTCATGACAACCCCTGACTGTACGTCACACAACCAATGCTCCAAAAGTTGAATGAATTGGGCTACAAAATTTTGCCTCATCTGCCATATTCACCTGACCTCTTGCCAGCTGACTACCACTTCTTCAAGCATCTTGACAACTTTTTGCTGAGAAAATGCTTCCACAAACAGCAGGAGGTGGAAAATGCTTTTCAAGAGTCTGTCAAATCCCAAAGCATGGATTTTTATGCTACATGAATAAACAAACTTATTTCTCGTTGACAAAAATGTGCTGATTATAATGGTTCCTATTTTGATTAATAAAGATGTGTTTGAACTTAGTTATCAGTTCAGTTCAGTTGCTCAGTCATGTCCAACTCTTTGTGACCCCATGGACTGCAGCATGCCAGGCTTCCCTTTCCATCACCAACTCCTAGAACTTGCTCAAACTCATGTCCATTGAGTCTGTGATGCTATCTAACCATCTCATCCTCTGTCATCCCCTTCTTCTCCTGCCCTCAGTCTTTCCCAGCATCAGGGTCTTTTCCAATGAGTCAGTTCTTCACCTCAGATGGCCAAAGTATTGGAGTTTCAGCTTCAGCATTAGTCCTTCTAATGAATATTCAGGACTGATTTCCTTTAGGATTTATTGGTTTGATCTCTTTGCAGTCCAAGGGACTCTCAAGAGTTCTCCAACACAACAGTCCAAGAGCATCAATTCTTCGGCGCTCAGTTTTCTTTATAATCCAACTCTCAATGACTACTGGAAAAACCATAGCTTTGACTAGATGGACCTTGTTGGCAAAGTAATGTCTCTGGTTTTTAATATGCTGTCTAGGTTTGTCATAGTTATAGTGACATATAACTATATAGAACTTAGTTATAGTAAGTTAAAATTCACAGTCCCAAGCTGCAGTTACATTTGTGTGTGTGGGCTCAGTTGTGTCTGATTCTTTGCAACCCCATGGACTGTGGCCCACCAGGCTCCCCTGTCCATAGGTTTTTCCAGGCAAGAATATAGCCCTAAAAAAAAAAAAAAAGAATATAGCCCTGTAGTTACATTTGCACTAACCTAAATATTTAGTTTTTATATCTTACATACAGTTATTCTTACGTATAGGTTAGAATCAGATATTACGGGCTTGTTACCAAAAACAGCAGTCTCCTGCTTACTTTTGCCTGTTTCTTAGCTCGCTCTTTTGCTGTTTTGTTATTATTTGTGAAGGTAAAAAACATAAGATATTACTTCTTGATTTCAGTTTTCAGCATTTTAAAAATTGACCACTAGGAGATTTAAGGCTTTAGCTCTCTTTTACCACAACTGCATATGCTCCCATTTCCTGTCTCTATATCTTTCTAGTATAGTTATATCTGTATTGTAGTTAGATCAATATTCAGTATTTACAGTAATTTAAAATAATAAATAATGTTCACAGCTGAGATATATTGTATGCTGTGATTAGTTTTACTTGCCTAACAGTACCTTATTTTCCCTCAAGTTAACCACAGTTTTTTGTTTGTTTGTTTGCCTCATTTTCTGGGTATATATCATAAATTGCTTATAGCATGACTCATCTTCAGACTCTCACTTAAACTCAATTTTTTGATATGTTCAAACACATCAGGTATTTTATTGATTTCATTGTTGGGTGGGGGATGTGTGGCTCTTTTTTGGGTTGTTTTTGGCTGCATGCAGGTGTTAGTTCCCCAACTAGGGATCAGATCCAGGCCTGTGTGGTGGAAGCATGAAGTCTTAACTACTGGATTGCAAGGGAAGTCCGTCTTTCCTGTTTTTTTGAACTGTACCATAGGCTGCTTTCAGGGTCTGCTGTTTAGTTGTCATCCTAAGATTTCCTTTTCCGGTTTTTAAAATCGAAGCCCCTTGCCTTGATTCACACTTTTTTTTTCTTGATTGTCTCATTTCTATAGAATACACCCTCAGTACTTTTCTGAGAAAGAATGCATGAGTGGTTGTTGTTGAGACTTAGAACATCTAAGACTTTTCTTTTTTAGTCTGCACCCTTACCTTGATTTCCAGGCTTGTAGGTCGAAAACAGTTTCCTTTAGAATTTTGAAGCCATTTGTTCCATTGCCTTCTGGGTTCCACTATTAGGAGGACTAAAGCCAGTTGTGACATCTGATTCTTTAAATGTGGCCTACTTTCTGTTTTTCTGGAAGCCTTTAGGAACTTCTTTTGTTCTCAGTGTTGTTAAATTTCACTGTGTTGTACCTTGGTATAGATCTGTTTACGTCTGTCGTGCCAGGCACTCAGTGAGCCCTTTTGGTCTAAAAGCTGATGTCCTTCAGTTCTGGGAAATTTTAAAAAGTGTTTGGTTGACCTTTTTTTTCCTCTGCTTTTTTTTTCCCCCCCTTTCTCTCTTTGGATCTTGAATCTTTTATACTAATTCTTAAAATTTTTTAATCTCATATTTTTCACCTTTTTCTCAGCTTTCTATGAGATAGTCTCAATTTTCTCTTTGATAAAATTTTAATATACTTTAAAAATTTTTCAAAACTCTTTAATTGCCTCCTCCCCCCCCTTTTTTTTTAGTAGCAGGAAATGGCAGCTCACTCCAGTATTCTTGCCTGGAGAATCCCATGGACAGAGAAGCCTACCAGGCCACAGCCCATGGGATCACAAAGAGTCGGACACTACTGAGTGTCTGAGGACAGAGAATGGAGTTCAGCATATAGTAGATGCTCAGTAAATGTTAGAATCTTTCCTTTAGTAGCACACTGTCCATGTTTTATGGTTTTAATTTTTTTCTCTTGTTTCTCTGAAATTATTGAAAATTTTTTCTTTTTAAAGTTCATGCTTTCCTGCATAGTTCTTTCCTCTGTGTTGCCTTTATTCTCCTTGCTTTGGTCTTTTATGATCTTTGAGTTAGAAGTAGGTGATCTTTGCCTGCTTGGTTAAAAGTACACAGCTGGTAGAGAAATTTGGAAGCTCACTGTGGTTGATGGAGCTTCTTGACAGACCTTACTACCTTTTAATCTAACTAGATTGTTTCTTTGAGTGACAGTGTTTTTCTGTGTCTTTTCCTAGGCTGGTCAGTTTCCCCAGCGCTTAGGCCTGGCTGCTACTATTCTAAGAGCTGATTGGCAGAGGTAGACGGGGGGATCTCAAGGTTTAGTACCTAAGTCTCTCACTTAATCACTCCTTTCTGACAATCCATTCTTTCTCCAAATCTCTGGTGTCTCCAGTCCAGACTTCTACTGCCTCACACTCTCCAGAGAGTAAACCTCCAGTCTCTTAATGGGGATTCTGGGAGCTGTGTGTGTTTAACTGGGTCTCCATCTTCTCTTTCTGCTTTTAAATCTCATTTTCACTCTTCCTTTCTCTGGTACCTGCTACCACCGGTTCTTAAGCGTTGAGAGGGTACGGTGCAAGAGAGGTTGCTTTCCTGCTTTCTGGTTTAGGATTCAGGTTTCTTGGGTCTGCTGTGTAAGTTCTCACCTATCCTGCTTCTAACTTGCAGGATTTTATTGCTGCTTCCTCTCCTGTTAGTAAAGTTTTGTTAAATTTGAGGCAAAAAAGAAATTAAAAAATGACTAACATTTATATTTGAGAGGGTTTTGAAAGGGACAGAGGGGCTTTTCTGGTGACTCCGGTGGTAAAGAACCTGCCTGCAGCGCAGGAGATGCAGGTTCGATCCCTGGGTTGGGAGGATCCCCTGGAGGAGGAAATGGCAACCCACCTCAGTATTCCTGCCTGGAAAATCCAATGGACAGAAGAGCCTGGTGAGCTACAGTCCATGGGGTCACAGAGTTGGACATGACTGAGTGACTAACACTTGCACTTTTTTTGAAGGGGTGAGGCAGATCTGTGTGTTCAATTTTTAACTGGAACCTTATGATTGTGATTACTTCTTTTGATTATCTTTTCTTTGATAAGCTTTTGACTTAATGAGGTCAAAAGCATCAGTCATGGCCTGATAAAGTCTTTGAGTGATGTTAATTATAAAATGCAAGCAGTTACACACTTGCATAGTAGAACATTCTGTGATGAGGTAAAAGCAAAGATAAGAAATGCTTAATGCATCTCCCTCTTGGTTCTTATTGTTCTTCCAAGAGAAGGAAAACTCCAGACAAGGCCTGAGTTACAGCAAACTTTTCCCGCCTATAATCTCTGCCCCATTGTGCTCTACTGTAAGCATCATCATCTGATGATAAGCAAGTGTAACTGAGAGAACTCTGGTAGCTCATGGGGCCCGCAGAGCCAGGAAGGCTGCAGTTAGCATGAGTGTCTGGATTCTGGACATGTCTGTCACTTTCAGGTTTTGTGTATTTGAATATACTCTTTTTAATTGAGACTATTTCATTTTTTGATATACCAATTGGTTGTTTTTAGAACGGAGGACTTTTTAGGAATTACAGTGTGATCAATTAAAATACTAATTTTCCTTCATATGTACCACAAACATTTATTGAATACCTAGTTGTACCCAATACACTATGCTAAATATTTTATTTCTAAAGGTTGGAGAGGTTATTTCTCCTTTGTTTCTTATTTTTGTTGCATGCATGCTAAGTCGCTTCAGTAATGTATGACTCTTTGTGACCCTGTGGACCATAACCTGCCAGGCTCCTCTGTCCATGGGATTCTCCAGGCAAGAACACTGGAGTGGGTTGCCATGCCCTCCTCCCAGGGGATCTTCCCGACCCAGGGATCAAACCTGCGTCTCCTGCATTGCAGGTGGTTTTTTACTGCTGAGCCACCTGGGAAGCCCTAGCCTTGTATTTATTTGGTGAATTGTAAAGTAATATGAATACTTTTAAATAAATGCAAACTAGTAAGTTAAGATGGCATTAAGATTAGCTGCCATTTCTTTAGGTAGGTTTCTGTTAAAGCTACACCTCCATGCCTGATTTAGTCAGCATGTGCTAATAAAGTATCCACGATATGCCACTCCCTGTTAAGTGCTGGGGTGAATACAGTAGTGAACCACGCAAAGGTCCCAGTCTGCAGAGGGCTCACAGTCTACTCTGTTAACTGGTAATCAGGCAAGGGTGCATATTCCTGTGGTGCAGAAAGTGAGGCTGACAGCGGGTGTTTACAGAAAAATAAAGGTTTATTTGCAGGTTTCAAGCGAGAAGAACCGGGCAGCTTATGCTCAAAAGACCCAAACTCCCTGATGGCTTTCAGGCAAGACTTTTTAAAGATAGGTGTTGGATAGGAGGGTGGTAAGATATGTATGTGATTAGATCCTGGACCTCCTTCTGATTGGTTGGTGGTGAGGTAGCAGTGATATTTTGGGAAAATCTCAACCTTCTTGTTCCAACTGATTTGGGATCTGCTACCACAAACTCTAATCTCAGAGTCACTAAACTCTACTAGTTTCTGCAGAACAGCTCAAAGGTATGCATCAGATTGTTATCTCTATTCCTTCAGGAGGAACTAGGAGTCCCCTGACTATTCTAATCATTAAATGCTTGAGTCTGGTCTTTGGAACTTCGGGAAGATCTGGGAGACTAAAGCCTTTCTACAAACAAGAAACAGGATGTAGAGAGGGACTTTGGTATCTAGAAAGGCCCCACAGGGTCCTGCTTTGTTCCATCCTCCCCCCCTCCCCCTGCTTTTTTTTGATAGCCTTCAATTCTGAGAGGAACAGGAGCAGGACAAGAAATAAAGTTTAGGAGAGAGATTAATCATAAACTGAGCAGAGGAACTCAGTTTTAGGGGGACTCAGTTTCACAAAGCCTCTCCTAGTCTTTTCTCAACCCTTCTGGAATTGTTAGTGTGATTTATCTGCAGAAACATGCACAAATCATAGGTGTGTATTGTAGCTCAGTGAATTCACAAGCTAATTGCACCTTAGCTAGTACCCAGTTCAAGCAGCAGCGTATCCAGCACTCCAAAAGCTCGTATCAAGTGCTCTTCCAGTTGTGTCCCTACCCAGGTAACAACTCAACTGGCAGGTTAGGTTTGCCTGGTTTTGATCTTTATTATATAAAGTATAGTCATACAGTAAAAGCTCTTGTGTCTGGTTTCTCTTGCTCAACATAATTAGGTTTATGAGATTCACCTGTGATATTATATGTTGTTATAGTTTGTTCATTCATGTGACTGTAATATTCCATGCTGTGAAGTTAACATGATATAGTAACCCATTCTGATGTTAATGGGCATTTGAGTAGCCTCCAGTATTATGAATAGTGTTTCTTTGAATACCCTGGTATGTCTTTTGGTGAATATGTGTTTCTGTTCGGATGTATAACTAGAGTAGAATTGCTAGGTCATAGAGTATATATGAATTCATCTTTAGTAGATATTGCTAAACAGTTTTCTAAAGTGGTTCTACAAATTTACATTCCAAGTTTGAGAGTTCTGGTTATATATATGTGTGTGTATAAAATCTTAATGGAGACCAGAAATGTTCTGTATGCCAAGTCCAGAATCCTTTCAGTTCTGTTGTGAGTTTATAAATAGGAACAAATAATTTTTAAAAATTGTTCTTGAAATCTAAATAGATGCCAGTTGTAATCCATATTCTGTTGGGACAAAGTTTTTTTCATAAAGCTTTGATTAATATATTAAATGATGAATGATTAAGAGTTCTTCATGATGGTATTTTAGAGCCTTAACACATCTTAGAAGACAACATCAGGATTTTAAAAACACAAAAGAGTATTTACCATTCACGGACTAGATTTTATATAAATTATTTTAAAATGTGTGCTTAGTTGCTCAGTCATCTCCGACTGTTTGCAGTCCCATGGGCTATAGCCCACCAGGCTCCTCTGTCCATGGGGATTCTCCAGGCAAGAATACTGGAGTGGGTTGCCATGCACTCCTCCAGGGGATCTTCCCAATCTGGGGATCCAACTCAATTCTCCCACTTTGCAGGTGGATTCTTTACTTTCTGAGCCACCAGGGAAGCCCATCTTAAAATGACTCTTGTCTAATTCGTATTTTCATATTGTTTATTCTGTAAGCAAAAGATGAACTGTCCTGTCAAAGGCAAGGAGAACAGGCTAGGAGCTTAGTCTCCAATTCAAGTTATCTTTGCTAGGACTTTTAATTCCTTCTCCAAATAGGTTCTGGAGCTCTGAACTAAGAACCAAGTTTTCATATGGAACTAAAAAGTGGAGAAAAGGTAAGACTCAAGACATAGATTGGATGCCACTTCTTAAAGGATATTATGTTCAGAGATAGAGGGGCTTACCTAATTGAAAACTGTGTGATTGTTCCTTATTTCCCCAATCTTTATAAAATCATGAAGAGTGGTAAGGAGTGGGGGGCACTTATCGTTAACCTGAAAGGCTCTTGGCTGTAGACTTTGCCTAAGCTAGGTGACCCGAAACATTGGGCACCATTTACTTGACAGGGTCTTGATGAAAGCCATCAGTGAAAATATTTCAGTTGGATGTAAGACGTGGATTCCAGGGGTTGGCAGGTTGATGGCAGTTTTCTGGTGCCACCCAAAAATCTCACAATGCACTTCCCAGGTGGTGCTGGTGGTAAAGAACCTGCCTGCCAGTGCAGGAGACATAAGATGTGAGTTTCATCCCTGGGTGAGGAAGATCCCCTGGAGCAGGAAATGGCAACCCATATTATATTTGCTTGGAGAATCCCATGGACCGAGGAACCTGGTGGGCTACAGTCTATGGGGTTGCAAAGAGTTGGAGCATGACAGTGCACAGAGAAGATATGGATCCCAGAGGTGGTCAAGTTGATGGCAGTTTTCTGGTGCCTCCCAAAAATCTCACAGTGCCACGATCCTAGCCATAGTTGTCTAGTTTAGTGCCTTAATGAATGAGGAGTTATTTCTCCTGGTGCCTTGGCTTCTTAAGAAAGTTGAAGGGACTTCTGGGTGGTCCTGTGTTTGGGAATCTACCTTGTAATGCAAGGGACTTGGTTCGATCCCTGGTCAGTGAACTAAGATCCCACATTATGCAGAGCAACTAGACCCGTGCCCCCACAGCTGCTGAGCAGGCACACTCTGAAACCTGCGCGCCACAACTAGAGAGAGTCTGTGCACTGCACGAAGACCTGAGTGCTGCAGCTAAGTTCATTTAAGAAAAGAATTGTTTAAAAAAAAAAGTTGAAGTTGGAGATAAGTGGCTACTATCTTGCCTTCCTCTCTTCTCTCTCCATGGTATGCCTTTACGTGTTACTTGGACCTCAGGTGAAAAATAGAAGAAAAGCCATCGAATTGATGATCATAGTTTGAAGTATTTGCTCTCATTTCTAAGGACTAACATAAATATTGACTTGGAATATTTTCTCTCCTTCCAAACCAAATTGTATTCATCAATTTATTTATACATGTTAATGGTGATAACCACAAAAATCTTTACATAGCTTTACAAACTGGTGGCTGTTCTAAGGATATTTACTGTGGTATTCTTTTCATCTGTTATTGCCATTGTCTTATTTAAAGCATTATCCTAATTACTTTGCTTTTCCTTTACTTTGGTAAGTTTTGATTTTTTAATTGTGTTTTTAATTTCCTAGTAAGAGGATTTGCATTTTGTCTTTTCCCTCTGCCATGAAAGATGTTTAGGATAGTCTAGATCTGGTGGTAGTTTGTTTTTTAAATTATCTTTAGGTAAACAATAGAAAAAAATAATGATGTTTATTCTTTGCTCTTAAAAGAGATTGTTGGTCAAACTGTCTTTTAATTTCTTGATCCTAATATTTTTCTTTTCAGGGAAGGGAAATATTAAGGGATTTTTTAAAAGTGTGATTAGTTTGCAGTTCAGTGTGTTATTTTCCTTTATTATTTTTATCCATTCACTTATAGGTGTACTGTGTTAAACTCTGAAGATATTGATGGGATCAGGACCCATCCCCTCCCGTTAAGGGACATAGACATTGATTTAGCAAGGAAGTACTCATTTGGAATAGTTGATTTTCAGTGTCCTTTTAAATAAATTGTACATTATATAGATTTGCAGTTTTAATATTAGAAAATACTCTTCCTATTTTTGAGTTGTAATCCACATGCCATATAGTTCATCTTTTTGCAGTGTACAGGTCAATGATTTTTACCGTATTTACAGGTTTTGCCACCGTTCCTACTATCTAATTCCAGAACACTTGAATCACCTGCAAAAGAAACATAGTCCTATTAGCAGTCAGTAACTCTACTCCACACTTTTCCATTTCCTAGCACTTGGCATCCACCACCCTTTCTGTCTTTATTATATTTGCCTTTTCTGGAGACATTATATAAATGAAATCATACACTATGTGGTGTTTTGTGATTGGCTCCTTTTTCTTAGCATAATGTTTTCAGGGTTCAATCAGGTTTTAGAATGTTATCAGTGCTTCATCGTTTTTGTTTCTTGGTTTTTTTTTTTTTTTGGTTAGGGTTATTTATTTCTGTCCATCCTTTTTGAAAGTGTGTGTGTTAGTCTCTCAGTCGTGTCCAACTCTTTGCGACCCCATAGTCTGTAGCCCACCCCCCAACCCCCAAGTCTGCTCTGTCCATGGAATTTTCCAGGCAAGAATTTTGGCATGGGTTGCCATTTCCTTCTACAAGGATCTTCCCAACCCAGGGATTGAACCTGGGTGTCTTGCATTGCAGGCAGATTCTTTACCATCTGAGCTACCAGGGAAGCCCATCGTTTTAAATGGATATACCAGATTTTGTTTATCCATTCATCATTTGATGAACAATTTGACTATTATAAATAATGCTGCTGTGAAATTTTATGTAAGTTTTTCTGTGAAGATATATTTTCAATTTTCTTGAATATGTGTCTAGGAGTGGAATTTGCTGGATCCTTTTTTAATTCTGTGTTTAACTTTATTTTGAGAAACAACCAAACTATTTTCCATCTTGTGTATGAGTGTTCTAATTTCTCTGCATATTCAACACCACTTGATTTTGATTTTTTCCCCCCCTTTTTTCCTTTTGTTTATGGCCATATGCTTGGGTGCAATGTGATATCTTGTGGCTTTGATTTGCATTTCTTGATGACTAATAATGTTGAACATCTCATGTATACTGGCTGTATATATCTTTTTCGGAGAAATGTCTGTTAAAATTAGATGGTCTTTTAATTACTGAATTTTGTTGTCAAAATTACCTTATATAAATATCATCCCCTAGTTAATAGTAAGTTAGTAGAAAACTATTCTTGAATGTATAGAATTTGTTGGTGGTGGAATAATTTATAGTCAGTATATTATATACAAGTATAAGATCTGCAAACTGGTGGTTGCCAGAGGGGAGGTGGATTGGGCGGCAGGTGAAATAGATGAAGGTGATTAAGGGGTACAGAGTTCAAGTCATGGGGATGTAATGATATATAGCATAGGGAATATAGTCAGTAGTATTATAACAACTTTGAATGGTGACAGATGGTAACTAGATCACGGTGATCGTTTTGAAATGTATATGAATCTTGAATTACTATAAAGTGCACCTGAAACTAATATATGATGTTGAATGTCAATTATACTTCAATTACAAAAAAACCCACTATAGTCTATATACAATAGAAAATTTTTAGTCCTCACAAACTGGCTGTTTCTGAACAACAGAGTAAAATAGCACACCCAGTTGTTTACCTAGAGAAATGTGCTTTTACTTTCTGGTAATTATACTCTCATTTGTTGAGATTTAAAGAGTATGCAAAAACAGTGGGTTGATAATTAGAGGTTTAAAATATTGCATTTTAAGGTAAATGTTTTAGAAATTAATGCTAAAATTAGAAGTGTAAGTAGCATTTAAAGCTGAAGTTTAGGATTTTCTGAGACTGTTACTATCTAAAGAAGGTATTTAAACTTACCAAAATTTTCTTGCTGTTTAAATAGGATTCACCCAATAAAAAAATGAGTCGCAAAAATACTGTAACTTTATGGATTTATTGGATAAGTTCAGCATTATTTTCCACATACTTGTTATGTTTGTGTGAATTATGAGGTATACTTTGATAGTGCTTCTCATGGATTTATGAGTTTTGGGGTTGATCTTCTCTTTGATGTTTAGTAGAATTTTTTTTTTTAATTGTTCTTCCATTCTTAGTAGAGAGAATCCAAGAATGACTTTTATGTGCCTTTAGGTACTGCCATCCTATACAGTTGTAAATGTTGACCTTAGTTTGGCCTAATCTGAGTCCTTGTTCTTCTGTTGCTTAAAAACAGCTCATTTCTAAATTGAAGCTCATCTTTAAAACTACTGGGATTTCCCTGATGGCTCAGATGATAAAGAATCTTCCTGCAATGGAAGAGACCTGGGTTTGATCCCTGGGTTGAGAAGTTCCCCTAGAGAAGGAAATGACAACCAACTCCAGTATTCTTATCTGGAGAATTCCATGGACAGACCATGGGATCGTAACGAGGCGGACATGAGTGAGCGACCAACACTTTTCAGAACTGCTTTTGGGAGGGTAGCGAGAAGCCTTTTTACTGTGGCGGGAGCTCAAATAAGAATTTAAACTTATAGGGTTTGTGTCTTTAAACTTGTTAATTGAAGTTTGCTTCTCTTAGAACTTGAGTTATGTATGATTTCTTTATGGGAGATTCTGTTGTTTAACTAAAACACCATGTATTTATTTCTAATAGGAACAGTGTGGATAGGATATAGAGGAAGATAGTAACAAGGAAAAACATCCTTTATTTTAGTTGTACTCTATTTCACAGACTTAATATACAGGACAAAACATTTCAGCACCTGTTGGTAGGTGGTTTTTTTTTTTTTTTTTTTTTTTAAACTGAGGGATTGAAGGCAAAAGGAGAAGGGGGTTGCAGAGGATGGTTAGATAGCATCACCTACTCAATGGACATGAATTTGAGCAAACTTTGCAAGATAGTGGAGGACAGAGGAGCCTGGCATGCTACAGCCTGTGGGGTCTTGAAGAGTCGGACATGACTTAACGAGTGAACAACAATCAAGGCTAAGAAGTACCTAGAAGATTGTGTCATATAAATAAAGTGGGGACGTGGAAGAGTTTTAGGGTTCTTCTGGGGAGCCATAACAAAGTCTGCTCATGGTATAAGGAGGAATGCAAGTAATCAGGAAATAGGAGTGAGGGCACTGTCAGGAGTGTGGTGAAGAGAAAGACCATCTGAAGTTTTACATGATTCAATTATTCCTTGATCAGCAGTGAGGACACAGTTTTGTACTCAGTACTTTATATGGCATGTATAGGTAATTGTATAACCAAGGGAAAACCACAGTTTAAATCTTATTTGGAGATAAGTAAAATTGATGAGAATTGTTTAAAAAAAAATTATGTGACAGAAAAGAATCCAGAGCCCCAAAGGTATTTATTAACTGTCACAATCAGTCAACCCCCTCCCTGGCAGGAGCATAGCACAGGGGGAGGGCAGAAGTCCCACCACTTTTCAAACTTGTCTCTCCACAGCCCCTGCAGAGGAATCTGTAGCAGGTGGGCTGGAATCAGGCTTCCACTGACCCAGCTGCTAGAAGAGACTGGGCATCTTTCCAGCGACAGCCTCAAATTGACAATGACACATATTCTCTTAGAGAGCCCTGGGAGAGCGTGAGGATCCCCGAGCCCCAGGGATATGTTAGGGAGGACTGCATAGGAAAGGTTTCCAAGGACAGAAAAGGGGAACCTTAAGAACATATTATGGAACCATATAACCAGTCTCACAGCCTTATAGATAAGGCCCGCTTGAGTTGTAGTGCAGTATTTCCCAATGCCCCCACAATCCCTGTTAGTGAGTGTGTGACTTGTTTGGCTGGCAGACAAATTAATGGCAGTAGATGCCCCCAAGGTGTAAAAAGATGTACACCTAGGGATTCTGTTGTATAGCATGTTATTATTCACACTCTGATGATCACTGAATACTTCCTGAAGGTGATTGCCTCTTTCCCTCCAACATTGTAGTGTTTTATTTTAAACGCCTTTCTTGATGGAGCCTAAATTTATCACCAGCATTATAGAAAAGAAGTCAGAGTTGCAAACCCTGTATAGTGAGGTCCTGAGATCTTCCTAATACATCAGCCTCCTTAATCATAGTAGGTGTCTTTTTGTTGGTTGTTTTTTCAGCTAGAAATAATATTAGTATGATTGATTACTAATAATTACTTACTATTTATTAATTAATGATTCAAAAGTGGTGAATTTTAATGTAGTAAAAAATTTTACCTCGAGATGTTTCTTTTTTCCTCATTAAAGAGAAAATGGGGGTTTCTGAGTCAATTGGAATTTCTTTGCTCTGTTATCTGTTACCCTGATGTGGGATGATCAAATTTCACATTTCTAGGTTGCTAGGAGACAAGCAACCTATCTTGCAGATACACGTGTTAAAACTCCTTTATGCTTTATTTCTTAGAATTCTGTATTTCTTAGAATTGTCATGCTTTCTTTCTGAAATCTTAATTATGCAGAGGTAACAGGATTATTTGACCAACCTCAAGAAATAGAAAAAAAGTCAAATAAAAAATGAGAAATTAGGTTTAAATAAAGAACATGACTGGCTGTAGTAAATTAAGGCAACATTCGTAAAACTCTTTTTGCCTTTGCTTTTGCTGCTGACTTGCTGCTTTTTGCAGCTTTGTTTTTACTGGGGTTTTTTTGCACTTCCTGCAGTGCACAAGAGTGGTAAGTTGGAAGTAAATTGAGAATGCTTTGTCTGGAGATATGCAGGTGTTAAAACTGTTCAAGTGAACCTGGCCCCAGGATCTCTATTTAAATAATTTACTGATTTGGTCTCCCAGAAACATTTGAATTTACTGTAGCTATTTTGCCCAGAAGCCTTCTTCTGAAGGGCTTCCCAAGTGACTCAGTGGTAAAGAATCTTCCTGTTAATGCAGAAGATGCGGGTTTGATCCCTGGGTTGGAAGATCCCCTGGAGAAGGAAATGGCAACACACTCCAGTATTCTTGCCTGTAGAATCCCATGGACAGAGGAGCCTGGCAGGCTACAGTCCATAGGGTCACAGAAAGTCAGATACGATTGAGCAAACATACATGCACTTCTTCTTACATTACATCTTACATTACAATTACAGTTGTAATTGTAATGTAATGTAACTTACATTACAATGCAGTTATTTTGGGAATGCCTTAAGTTTAATGTTAGATAACTAGTGTTCAAAAAAATGTGCCCAGGTGGTAGATAATGATGAAAATTTGGCAGAATTCACTTGAAACAATGCTTTGCAATATTACTCTCCCAGGTAAGGCTAGTGGTAAAGAACCTGCCTGCCAACGGAGTAGACTTGGGTTTGATCCCTGAGTCAGGAAAATCCCCTGGAGGAGGAAATGACAACCCACTCCAGTATTCTTGCTTGAGAAATCATGTGGACAGAGGAGCCTGGTGGGCTACAGTCCCTGGGGTCACAAAGAGTCAGACATGACTGAAGCAACTTAAAACACACACGTGCTTTGCAGTATTGATCCGAAAGGTGGTGTTTGCTTCTAATTTTGAATAGCGTGAGAATTGAAGACAGATCTTTCAGATTTAATATCTACTTCATGTGAGGACACGTCAGCCTTTAGGTTTCAATTCAAGATAGAATTCTTTGCAGCAGTTGGTTTAGAAGGATTTGTATTTTACCTTTGACTCAGTTGGCTCTATATGTCTTTTTAAAAAAAATTAAAAAGATATGGGCCGTTTTAAAAATAATTTTATTTATTATTTTATTTTTGGCTGTACTTGGTCTTCGTTGCTGCATACTGGCTTTATTTGCAACTTGTGGGGGCTTCTTGTGGTGGTTTCTCCTGCTACAGAACACAGGCTCTGGGAGTGCAGGCTTCAGTAGTTGTGGCACACGGTCTCAGTTGTCTGCTGCATGTGGAATCTTCACAGACTAGGGATCGAACTCGTGTCCCCTGAATTGGCAGGCGGATTCCTATCCACTGTACCACCAGGGAAGTCCAGCTCTATATAGCTTGATGGTGTACATCTGGTACCCAAACCCCCAAATCAGTTACAGTGATAAATACTATGTTAGTACTTTACAGATTGACTCCCATTCTCAACCAGTTAATCTTTTTTTTAAATGTTTTTAATTTTTTCTTTAAAATTCTTTTGTAAAATACAGACACAGAAAACTGAATAAATCTGTAGCATTTACTAAACATGAATGGCATTAACATCCACAAAACCAACACCCAGATCAGGAAGCAGTCCTTCCATCACCTCTGAAGCATGTTCTCATCTGCCTACCGGTAGACTAACTCTCAGCCAGTTCATCTTTTAAATGAGCTGTATTCTGTTGTCACAGTGGAAAGTTAAATCACATGTTTTTGTTTATGAAGATGAGTTGGGTAGACTGTCTAGACTGGTAGTGGCAGAAAGACAGTTTCAGTGTCAGTTATGTAAAGTAACTGGAGCTATAGATTTGACCAGTGAGAAAGTTACTGATACAGAAGAGGAAGATGTATTGACAGAGGTTATATGTTGAATTTTATGTTTTTGTAAATATCTCAATTATTTAAGATACAATCTTTGTGCAGACTGAGTAGACCTTGGTTTTACTGTGATTTGTCTTTGTCTTAACAGATTTTTATTATTCTAACTGGAAAAATTATACAAGTGATAAATGTTCATTACAAAACATATGTATACACAAGGAAAAAAATCTCCTCTGATTGCATCTCCTAAGATAAACAGTGTAAACTGTAGATGTCTATCATAGACCTGCTTTCCATCACATAACTGTCTTTCAAAACCAAATTATGTGATTCATATGGTTTGATAAATTCTTTTTTATGTAACAGTACAACACAAATCTTTCTGTTCAAGTCATCGAATTTTCTTCATTTTCATTTTTGTTGCTACTTAGTAATCCTTTGTGAGATCAACTGTAATTTAATAAGTCCCCTATGATTGGTATTTAGGTTGTTCCTGAATAGCATTTATTTGCTACCTTATTTGCATCTTTCTGATTATTTCCTTAGGATAAATCCTGGGAGTAGATAAAAGGAGCTGCACATTTTAACACTTTTGAAACCCACTGCCAAATAGCTTTCCAGAAAAGCTATTCCAGTTTTCAGGTTTTCCTCTAATTGCCTTTATATTGCATTAAAATGTGAAATTTTTATTTAGTTGCAGAATGAAGAAGAGCCTGGAGAGCCTGAACAGGCCGCAGGGGATGCTCCTCCACCTTACAGCAGCATCTCTGCGGAGAGTGCAGGTAGGTGACAGGGTGAGATGACTGCTGAGCTCTTGAAATGGGTTAGCCAGAGACTTTTGTCTACTAAGTATTTGTTGGTGTTTGTATTTGGTTCAGCTTTCTGTAAGAAATCTTTAACATTATTTTTAGTTTGTAGCCTGAGGTGAAAAAAACTCATGTTACTGTTCTGAAAAACAGATAAAAGCCCCATTCCAGTGTGCCTTTTTTATGGAACTTAATTTCATCCCAGCGGACTCTTAATATAAGGGTAGAATTCAAAAACCAAGTGATCGCCTGTTTTTTTCTCTTGTTCTTTTTATAGTTTTCTTGTTGATTGTTCTGCCCTTTGATTCTAGTACCTGTGACCTGGAACATAATATGTTTGATTTCTTTTATAATAAATAAAAAGCTAATAAATCCTTAAATAAAAAAAGCTAGAAGTCTCCCAACTTTTTCATTTTCTTCCTCATAGTTCAGAACCTCCTTAATTAATTTTTTTTCTTTCCATCCTGTCAGATTATCTTTATAATTTTCACACATAAGTTTAGAAGAGATGGGGAAAAGAAATAAAATTGTGATAGTTTAGGACTTTTGGTAATTAAATCTTTGTGATACCAGTTCTGCTTTAATTGCTGAAAGCTGACCAGTTTTGATGGAACCTCTCCCATATTCTCTGAAACAGAACTGTGGCAGAGTGGCAAGTATGTGACTGATAGTTAGAAGTGGAGTGGTGCACACGTGTTGGTGGGGAAAAGTCAAAAACCACCTTTCTGTATATTCAGTTTACCTGTTTTAATTTGTGGTATATAAATTGTGGTAAACAAATACTGGATTTTTGTTTTGAATGTACTAAATTAGAAAAGATTGTCATTAAACTTTTCATGGAAACTTAAAATTTTATGTAAGGTGTCTATATTGATGGATCCCATTTTTAAAAAATCCTTTGAAATAGGGAAATAAAAATATTCTTGATTTCCCTCAACTTAAGGTAGTAAGGAGAGTTCCCTGGTGGCCTGCTGGTTAGGATTCCAGGTTTTCACTGCCATGGCCCAGGTTCACTCCCTGATTGAAGAACTGAGGTCTTGCAAACTGTGGTGTGGCCAAAAAAAGCTTTCCTTAAAGTGGTAGATACCAGTTTTGTTCATATATTCAGAATTACTATGGCTATGGGCAATTCAGATTATACCCATCAATTTGTAATACAATTTTTGTATGATTTAATTAAAAGTAAAATTTTAAGGAAATTATTTATGCATGTATATGTGTGCATATGTATGTAAAGTAGTTATTTTGACAGAGAAAAACAAGTTTCTTGAATTGGATTAGGTGGCAGCTTTAGTTTCAATAATACATTTTCCTAATTTTATTCTAAAAGCTTTGATATTTTATTTTTCTTGTTTAGATAGGTCTGCATTCCATCTGGAATTGTTTTTTTTCTGTATAGTATGAGGTAGTGGTCAAGATTGTTTTTCCTTACGGATATCCATTTGGTCCCACACCATTCATTGAAAAGACCATTTTTCCTCCACTGTACTGCAGTGTCACCTTTGTCATGAATCAGGTGACCATATATGTATGTGAGTATCTGTTTTCTGGATTCAGTGCTTTCTTTGGTCTGTTTATTCACCTTTGTGCCTATACTCCACTGTCTTAATTCCAGAGCTTTATAATCTTGATATCTGGTAATTAGGTCCTTTAGTCTTTTCGTTCTTCAAGATTGCTTTGATACTTCTTGGCTTTTTGTATTTTCATTTACAGTTTAGAATCAGCTTGCCAGTTTCCATAAAATGGGAAGAAATAAAAACTCTCCTGGAAGTTTAGTTGGGATTGCACTTAATCTGTTTATTAATTTGAAGATAATTAGCATCTTTATAATATCATGTCTTCCAGTCTATGTTAAATCCCTCCCATTTATTAAGATTTTCTTTAATTTCGCTGAATAATATTTTGTGAGTTTCAATATAGAGACCTTGCATCTTGTTTCTTACATATGTTTTTCTTACATCTTTTTAATTAGATTTATTCCTAGGTATTTTATTTGTTTTGATGCTGTTGTAAATGGTCCATGTATACTTTTATTTTCTGTTTGTTGTTGACATAGAAAATATAATTGATGGTTTATTTTAACTCTGTGTTCAGAGACTTTCCTAAATTCATATATTAATTCTAATAATTTGTAGATACTCTTGGATTTTCTACATATGTAATTATGTCTTCCATGATTAAGGATAGACTTAATAGACTTATTCTTTTCCAATCCTTTCGTCTTGTATTCTCTTTTCTTGCCATACTGCATCAACTAGTACTAGGTTGGTGCAAACAAAGTTTCAATTTCAGACTGTGAGTTTTAAATCATTATAACTAGGCTCAAACACATCTTTATTAATCAAAATAGAAACCGTTAAAATCAACACATTTTTGCCAAGGAGAAGTTTGTTTATTCCTGTAGCATAAAAATCCTTGCCTTGGGATTTGATGAACTCTTGGAAAGCATTTTCTGCCTCCTGCTGGTTGTGGAAGCATTTTCCCTGCAAAAAATTGTCAAGATGCTTGAAGAAGTGATAGTCGCTTGGCAAGAGGTCAGGTGAATATGACAGATGAGACAAAACTTTGTAAGCCAGCTCGTTCAGCTTTTGAAGTTTTGGTTTTGTGATGTGCAGTTGGGCATTGTTGTGAAGAAGAATTGAGCCCTTTCTGTTGACCAATGCTGGCTGCAGGCTTTGCAGTTTTTGGTGCATCTCATCCATTTGCTGAGCATACTTCTCAGATGTATTGGTTTTGCTGGAATTCAGAAAGCTATATTGGATCAGACAGGCAGCAGACACCAGACAGTAACCATGAGCTTTTTTTGGTGCAAATTTGGCCTTCGGAAGTGCTTTGGAGCTTATTCTTGGTCCAGCCACTGAGCTGGTCATTGCCGGTTGTCATATAAAGTCTACTTTTCATGGTACATCACAGTCTGATTGAGAAATGGTTTGTTGTTGTGTACAGTAAGAGAAGGCGACACTTCAAAATGACAATTTTTTGATTTGCGATCCACTCATGAGGCACTCACCAAGGTTTCTCACCTTTCTAATTTGCTTCAAGTGCTGAACAACTATAGAATGGTGGATGTTGAGTTCTTATTACAACTTCTCGTGTAGTTTTAAGAGGATCAGCTTTGATGATATACAGTCCATGGGTTTGCAAAGAATGGGACATGACTGAACGACTTTCACTTTCCAGTATCAAACGGCAAAGTCCAACCATGGAAAACTGCAATTACTTTTGCACCAACTTGATTTGTACGTCTAAGATAATGTTTGATTAGAAGTGGTAATTGTGGGCCATTTTTGTCTGATTTTCTAATCTTAGGGGAGAAAGCTTTTAATAACTTAGCATTAATTATGATATTTACTCTAGATTTTTCATAGAGATTTGTGAAAAGATTAAAGAATCAGATTTAGGTATTTTTAAAATCCTTCTGCCCATGTGAAAACAATAAATTTTTATCTTTTTTTGTTAATGAGGTGAATTCTATTGATTGATAATTTCAGTAATATACTACAGTAAAATTGGAAGTTAATTATAGTTAAGCAAGGTGGAGAAAAAAATGTTAATCTTGACGCATAGGAGTTTTTTCAGAATTCTTAAGTTTTTAAAAAAATTGTGTAGAAAATTTAATCCATTTGTAAATAGATCTGTTCTAATAATACATATTGAATCTATTATAATAGAAATCAGTGAGAATGAAGATGTAAATTTAAAAAGAGGGGATGCTAGATTCCACTCAATGACTCTAACTGAACCTGTGATTACCTTAAGCGTGTCATAGGAAACAATACATGGTAAAAATAATGTGAAAGAATCAAAGTGCAAAAATCTATGAAATATTAATTTTAACCTTTTTTTCAAGTTAATTTTGATGTTATAAGTGGGAGGAAACCATGGTACAGATTTCCAAACACACAGGTGAATTATTTTTAGCTTAAACTTTACCTTATGCTATTATTAATATTCCATGCTTTTGTGAACACACCACATGCATGCTGAGTTGCTTCAGTCATATCCAACTCTTTTGGACCCCATGGACTGTAGCCCAACAGGCTCCTCTGTCCATGGGATTCTCCAGGCAAGAATACTGGAGTGGGTTGCTGTGCCCTCCTCCAGGAGATCTTCCCCACCCAGGGATAGGACCCGTGTCTCTTATGTTTCCTGCATTCACAGACAAGCTCTTTTACCACTAATGCCACCTGAGAAGCCACCACATAGTGAGCCAGAAAAAGTGTTCAAAAGCGTTTGGCAGGGAAAGGAAAGTGAATCTGGAATTGAAATAATCGAAAAGCCAATAAGTTTAAAAATCATTCCCAATCCCATGTTCAGCATCTTTTGATTCAGTTATTCTACATGTTATGTTTGAGGAGGGCTTCCCTGGTGGGTCAGTGGTAAAGAACCCACTTGCCAGTTCTGAAGATGTGGGTTTGATCCCTGGGTCAGGAAGATACCCTGGAGAAAGAAATGGTAACCCACTCCAGTATTCTTGCATGGGAAATCCCATGGACAGAGGGGCCTAGTGGGCTACAGTCCATGGAGTCACAAAGAGTCGGACTTAGCAACTAAAACAACAGCAAAATTTTAGAGGAATGGTTGGTTTTTGTTTGCCAGAGTTAGCAGAAATCCTTTTTCCTTATTTCAGCTAATCACTGGATAAGTGTGACTTCCTTTTTATTTTGCAGCATATTTTGACTACAAAGATGAGTCTGGGTTTCCAAAGCCCCCATCTTACAATGTGGCTACCACACTGCCCAGTTATGATGAAGCTGAGAGAACCAAAGCTGAAGCTACTATCCCTTTGGTTCCTGGAAGAGTAAGTCCAACTTATACCTTGTTATTTGGTACTAGTTTATGGGAATTAAGTTCTTTGCATTATCAACTTTGTGATATTACTTAGATTAAATTGATTAGTAAAAGTACAACTAATCTTTAAAATCTGATACATTTTTCTTTTGGGATAATAGACTCTTATCTTTTCCTGAAGATAATGGAGGTAAACAGTATAAAAGAGCAGAAAAATCACTAGTCAAACCAGTTCATTTTTCCTGTATCTCTACTACTACCCTCACTTTCTCAAGTCTCCTTTCATGGCTGAAACATCTTGGAGCAGAGCTGATATAGGAATATACCAATTTTGCCTTGATCCTGTCTACTTAATATTTCGGTGTTAAGTAGATAGCTGCTTAGGAATTTGTGGAGAGAATAAATATGTGCAGCTTCATAACATTAAACTCAGAGGGGGCTCTAACAATCATCTGGTTGAACCCTATGCCACCAGCAGTCCAGATCATGCCATCTGTGGAGGCATAATGATTTCAGATTCCATCTGGCCTGATGTTACTTCTTGAAAGGGGAGGTGGGATGTAATGAAAGCCAGTGGAGAATTTTGGGCACTCGTGATTCATGATGTCAGACCCATAAGTGATACAATTGTGGTTTCACATGTATTCATTCAGGTTGAAGCTGGTGCAAGTGGGACCGTGGGTCTGATACTGGGGGAAAGGAGAGCAGGACTCAGTCCCTGGAAATGGGACAGTCAGGGCTCCAGACCCTAGGCCTAGCAGGAAGCTAGAGTAAAAGATAAGAATAAGAACATAAGTTCAGTCTGGGCAGTGCAATGACTCAAGGCCTAGAGGTTCAGGCCTTAGGATGATAGACTGCAGATCACATCTTCCATGACGGGTAGCACTCCTAAAACCACTGCTTGGCAGAAGTTACAGTTCATAAGCATAGTCTAAGCTGATTCTGCATGGTGACATGCATTCACTTCTTACAGGTGCAAGGAAGAGCCCTCATGGAGCTCAATTGTCTAAACAGAAAACAGTGTTTTTATAGTTAACATGTATTAGAAGCAAACAACATGGTTGACACTGTGTTTTGTGCTTACATATATAATACATATTATTTTCAGTCCTCACAATAACCTTGCAAGGTAGAAATTATATTATCTTCATTTTACAGATGCAAAAATTGAGACCCAAAGAGATTAAAAATTTCCCAAAGTCATATAGCTAATTAAAGTAGCATAGGTGAGTCAAGCCCAGACATTTTAGACTCCAAAGTCCTTGTATCTACTCTCTAGACCTTGAATTATGGTAACTGTCCCATAGAAATAGACCAGGAGATTAATGCTGCTTAATCACAGAACTCTGTTTTATTTCACAAATATATGCATTTAAGAACTTCTTAAGGGGTTCTATTATTCGACAAATATGTATGGAACACTTTTATATACAATTTGCTATGTATTTTGCAGTGGATAGATAGAAGGCTTTGTATAAGGCAATGCTCCTGCCATACAAGAGCTTAAAGTCCAACTAGGGAAAAGGCCCACAAAGACCTGTATCTTAAGGGGCAGCACAAGAGCAGTGAGCATTAAGAATTGTGACTTTAATCTTGCGATCATGGGGAAGATGGGATTTGAAGTGGGCCCTGAGTTTTGATGGAGAAGAACATTCCAGAGGGGAAAGCTCAGAAAGCAGATGTGATTCAGCCAGGTACAGGTCACTTTCTGTGGTTGTAGTGATTGGTGTTGGTTCAGCAAAGAGTTTGGCCAGAACTGTAGGTCGTAGAATCTTCCGAATGCTAGGCTGAGACATTTAGACTTTACATGTAGATCTCACAGAATCCTTCAAAGTTTTTAAGCGAGGGTATGATAAGACAAGTGTGGTGTTTTAGAAACAGTAACCTGGTGACAATTTAAGGAGGAATTCTGGGACTAGAGATACCAAGATAGAAAGAATGGTTAGAAGACATTTATAGTCTTACTAGGCATTACTTCCATGTATTTTGGTAGTTTATTTTGAATAGTTATGCACAAAACAGTTCCTCTCTTTTTATTTTATTTATCTTTATTTTTGGCTGTGCTTGGTCCTCGTTGCTGTGCTGGCTTGTCTCTGGTTGTCGTGAGCGGGGGCTGCTCTCTGTAGCAGTGCACAGGCTTCTCATTGCAGTGGCTTCTCTCGTTGCAGAGCATGGGCTCCAGAACACATGGGCTTTGATAGTTGTGGCACGTGAGCTCAGGAGTTGCAGCACCTGGACTCTAGAGCATAGACTCAATAGTTCGGGCACATGGGCTTAGTTGCTCTGCAGCATGTGGGATCTTCCCAGATCAGGACCGGAACCCATGTCCCCTGCATTGGCAGGCAGATTCTTTACCACTGATCACCAGGGACTCCCACAAAACAGTTACTTTCGAATTTGGCAAAGCCTGTTCTTCCTGCTAATATGAATTCAGAATACTAGGTATTTCTTATTTTAAAAAATATGAGAGAACCCATTCTTGTATAAATTTCAAACATTAGAGGAAAGATGGTAAATTAGATGAAGCTGCTACTTCCACTTCTTTGTTTCCCATTCTTCAGGGGCATAAGTTAACAGTTTATTAGGAATGTCCCCATCCCTTTTCTGTGTAGGGCAACTTTTGGTTCTCCCTAAAATTTTCTTTATTTGTTTATTTATTTTTCATTTGAGGAACCCTCATTGGATTGTGTATAAATCTACCACTTTAAGTGTGTATTCATTTTTTTTTTCCAATATTTCAACACATACCTACAATTAGTTGAAAAGGTAGGGGACTTTCCTGGTGATCCAGTGGCTAAAAATCCATGTCCCAGTGCAGGGTACACAGGTTCAATCCCTGGTCTGGGAAGATCCTATATGGAGCAGGCAAACTAAGACTGAGCCACCACAGTTGCTGAAGCCCGCACACACTGAAGTCCGTGCTCAAGAGAAGCAACAAGAGAAGTCACTGCAGTGAGAAGCACATGCATCTCAATGAACAGTAGCCCTTGCTTGCCACAACTAGAGAAAAGCACGTATGTAACATCGAAGGCCAAGCACAGCCATAAATAAATAAGTTTTAAAAATTAAAGAAAAAGGTAGGCTACATATGTTGGTGTCAGTGTTGGTCAAGATCATGTTCCTTCTAGACTTGCAATTCTGTTTTCTGGTTAGGATGGAAAGGATTCTCTCTGCCAATAAGATTGGAAGTGAGGTTGTTTCAGACCTGTATACCGATATAAATAAACAGTTCCAGAGTTGAGCATGGGCAGCACTGTTAGACTCTTCATATATGTTCACAGTATCTTCTTCCACCTGCCCCCACTAAGTCATTCTCATAAAACTCTTGAGCTAATCAATGGTATCTTCTAAATAGGCCCAGGATTACTAATATTCTGGGCTAAACAGGCCCTGTATTACTGATATGCTAGCATTTAAGTCAAATGTGTAAGAGAATTTTCTCCTTTTTCTTTATATTTCTTTATGTTTATATATATATGTATATATATAAGGAAGAGTGAATAGTTCTTTGTGAACTTTATAATTTTTGAAATACATTGTTAACTTGGGTTAGAAAGTGAAAAATTCCTTTCATTTCAGAAAAAATTTTATCTTAGAAGACCAATGAAAAATTTAATGTATACTAAACGTTAATGCTCTTAGTTTTTAAATTGAGCCAAAGCAGTACATTTTCTCATTGGAAGTCACTTTTGTCCCTTTCTCAGTTTTTCTTGATGTCTTTCCTTGTCTTGAAGTAATTTATTGTGAACTTACCTTTTCTTTTCATTTAGGATGAGGAGTTTGCAGGTCGGGAGGAGTTTGATGATCCTGATCAGATGAGGATAGGAAACGATGGGATTTTCATGTTAACTTTCTTCAGTAAGTGTATACACACAGTAGAGCCCCTCCCCCCAAACCAGAGTGCTTTAGATTCTGAGTGAATATGATGAAATTAAAAGAACTAATTGAGCTAATATTTTAATAATTTTATGTATTTGATGCTTTTTACTGACACGTTCAAAGCACAGTACACTTTAGTCTTAATTTCCTGTCTCTATCTTCAATTTCCGTGAGTATCTATGGAAAATATAATTAAAGCAGTTATGGGGGATGCTACATTTTTGCTTGAGCTGAGCTTCATTTTTCTGATCTTCAGAACCCCTTAAGCATTCCTCCTACTCATTCTTGACCTATAAAATAGGAAGTAAATGCCTTTGTCTGATGAATTCTGTTTTGCATGCTTCTATTTTCCAACACATCAAAGTCAGCCTAATTTTTCCCACTTGATGTTATTTTGCATTTAACTTTCCATATGCCTGACTTGGGACTGAGCAACTATTTCTTTTATTTGCTGTATTAAAAAGATATGAAGGAAGTGCAGTGTTTTTAGAGATAATGCATTGTGTAAGCTGTCAAAGTTTACAGAAGCAAGAGGATGAATGACTTGAATCAGATTATTTAGGGGCACTAATTTAATGTTCAAATAATGTTTAATTACTCAGGTACAACATATACAGTAAAGGGTGCAAGTCATAAGTATGCAGTTTGGTGATATTAAGTTATTTCTTAAAGTGTATAGCACTAGATGTAATAATAAAACACTTGATATTTAGAAACTGTGCTTTCTTGTTTACTTTTGGGAGGAAGACAGAGGATGGCAATTTTGGGGAAGTGAGGTAACAGTTGTGGAGGGTGGGCTCAGCTCATTTATCCTTGGGAAAGCCATTTAAACAGAAGTAAATGCAGAGTGCACCCTTAGAACTCTTGCTCCTTGGATAACAGGACATATCTGACCTGCCTCTTTTCTTCTCTCGGCTTTTACAGTGGCATTCCTCTTTAACTGGATTGGGTTCTTCCTGTCTTTTTGCCTGACCACTTCAGCTGCAGGAAGGTATGGGGCCATTTCAGGATTTGGTCTCTCTCTAATTAAGTGGATCCTGATTGTGAGGGTAAGTTGTACACCAGCAGTGATAGTCTCTGGAGAAGAATGAGTGGAATAATTTTGAATATTTAACTTTTTTTCATTTGTTTTTTTGGAATTATCTCAACATTTAAAATGATTTTTTTTTTGTTTGTCTTTGTTCTGGTTTCATAAAATTGAACCTAGATCAGGTGTAGCTGGTTCATCCACACAAGTTTTGTAGTCAAGTCTACAAAATACCAGTGGCCCTAGGACATCTATCCTTGTTCAGCTGCTTTCTCTGTTTTTAATGTTTATAATGTGATAATACATGTATTTGTTCTGAAATTAGTTGTTTTTATAATAAGAGTCTATTAACTTTCTGGTATCCATCAAAAGCAGACATTCCTCTCATTAATGCAACTGAAGTTTTAGTCCTTCTCCTCTCTTCCCCTCTCTTCTTTTCTTCCCCCTTCCTCTCTCTCAACCTCCTTCCCTTCCAAGTTTGGTTGTAAGTAGCATCATTGGTTATGCCAGGATGTTTGGAGAGCCAGAACTATTCAACAAGCCCTACTCCATTAGGGGCCCTTATCTCTAAAGTAAATAAGAAAGAGATCTTAAGTGATGTAGGAGTTACCAGTTAGTTAGAATTGCATGAAGTAATTTAAAGTTGTAATAGATCTAGTCTCTTAAAGTGTCCTCTGATTTCAGATAAGTTTACTGCCATTGTTAACTTTATAATATAAAACCAAGGTGTTTATCATAAATTGGCATTATTAACTAATGGGTGTTGACTGAGCCATGAAGTTTTTCAAAGTTATTTATTCTAAGGCAGTTAGCATTTTTAGAATTCCAAGTTCCTTTGAGAATCTGATAAAAATTATGGGCTTTTCTCCTAGACAACTAACATATATTCTCCTAAAACATGGTCTTTAGGTTACGAACTCAAGCTATAAAGAAGTTTTTCATTCCTTCTCTAAATCTTATTAATCAAGAAATAAAACTATTTTAATGCTCAAACTGTGCTAAACTCTAGACTGTGTTAACGTCTTCAACGGAAGCAAGATCAAAGTAGTTACCAATCTTTTTATTTTTACTAAATTTTTAAAAGAATTAATCAGCTGTTATCAATTAGGATGGTCTTTTGAGTAACAGAATATGTAGCTCAAAAATGGCTTAGAAAACGTTGGGGAAATTTTATTTTCCATGAAAATAAGTCCTGACATGGAGGTCAGTTAAATGTTTCACTGACATCATCAAGGACAGTTGACAGGTGGCTCAACATGTTGGTATAGCTGCTCTTCCCTTAGGGTTAAGATAGCCATGGCAGTTTCAGGCATCGCATCAGAAACACAACAGTGCTCAGCAGAAGAAAGGAAACTATTTCCTCTCCCTTTCTTTTTAAGAGCTAAGAATATTTCCTAGCAGCCCTTAGTTCCCACTGGCCACAATGGTATCATGTGCTATATAGTCCCTGGCAAAGGAATGGGATTATCATCATGTACATGGTAAAGCTTCCAAGGTCAAGGCATGGCTGAAAGGGCAGGAACAAAATCAGGGACCGTTAGAAAGGAGGCCAAATATAGTTGAGTTTGGCACTGCGTAAGCAAAATAAAAGTATCATCAAGACATATTTCTGGGGCTTCCCTGGTGGCTCACTGATAAAGAATCTGTGTGCCAATGCAGAAGACACAGGTTTGATCCCTGATCCAGGAAGATCCCACATGCCACAGAGCAACTAAGTCCATGTGCTGCAACTAATGAGCCTATGCTCTAGAGCCAGGGAGACTTAACTCCTGAGCCCACAGGCCACCAGCTACTGAAGCCTGCGTGCTCTCGAGCCTGTGCTTCGCAACAAGAGAAGCCACAACGGTGAGAAGCCTGTGCACCGAAACTGGAGAGCAGCCCCAGCTCTCACAACTACAGAAAAGCCTGCATGGCAACGAAGACCCAGCAAGGCCAAAAATAAATAAAATTTCTTTTAAAAAAAGACATATTTCTAAAAGGGGAAAAATATATTTTAAAAAACAGGTTTGAGCACTTCCAAAACAAGGAGTATGTAAAGCTGAAAGCTATCATATTTCAGGATTGCTTTTCTATGAAAGGAAGTATATTAGCAAATACCGTAATCATTTCAAATCTGTACTGTATAAAATACTTTGACTAAATTTTGAGAAATTTTTGTAAGCACTAAATGAGCAACAGCTTTTGTGTACAAGATAAGATCTTGTGTTTTATAAACCCTTAAGCTGAAATGTGAAATAATACCTGCAGAGGTTCTCTAAAGTATTTTGCTTTATTTTTCAGTTTTCCACTTACTTCCCTGGATATTTTGATGGTCAGTACTGGCTCTGGTGGGTGTTCCTGGTTCTAGGTAAGTGCTTTTAAAACAGACAAAGGAGAGAAAAGATGATGTTAAATTTTAGAAGTAAAATTACTTTTAGTAAAGCTTCATCTCTCTTTCTATACAGTAATATATTAGCGATAATAAGTATACTTTTTAAAATATGTCAAAGATTAGGCTGTTATCACCATCAGAGTAGCATACATATTCATAGAATGTCTCTTAGTGGTGGTAAATTTTTCCTAACCCGTCCATACACACTTCTCACATTTTCCGTGTTGCCAGAGGGGCACACCAATAAGATGACTTTTTATAGTCCTGAGGTTTTTTTTCCCCCTTGTGAGTTATTGCCACAAAGGGTTCACAAGCTCAACCCCAAACTGCTTATAGGTATACTGTAACCTACTGAACTACTCATGAGTGTATGTGGCCTATCTTCAGTTGGATATATCAGTAGAAAACAGAAAATATATTGTCTTGCATAACTTCTGGAAGAACCACCATTGGCTGTCCAGAATTCTTTAGTTTGCTCTTGATGAGAAGAAGATTTTTTTTTTAAGGTTGTTTTTTTTTAAAACATACCAGCCATTTCAGGTAGTTGGTCTTAAGATTATACTTATTAGTGTAACTTTTTATTGTAAAATCTTTTCTTCCAAGACATCTTAAAGAAATGAGCAGTGTTGCTTCCTCATTCTTCGTAGAGAAAATTTGTATGATATAATAGCAGACCATCATCATTGCTGTCATTTCTACAAGACAATAGAAGGGGCATCTTGCGGCTGTTAAAGGTGGTATAATTGTCTCACTCTGCTTCTGTGGCATCATTTTCTCCTTTCCTAACATTTCTTCTGTCTCAGGCCTTTTTGTTATCTCCTCAATTTGGATCTTTGGTTCCCAGGGTTGCTAATGGGTCTGGCTAGCACAGTGTAGAGCCCATGACCAAAAGCTGCTTAATATATTCAGGGCCTACCTGCTTTGCCTTGGGTAACAGAGTCATGCACTGATGACTCTAAATTTTACTTAGAAAATACAAGTCATTCATGATGCCATCCCCTACCTCCCCAGTAGCATCATTTTATTCTACTCTTGGTCACAGCTTTCCAAGGAAAGATACATAGTGATTTTTACCCCTTCTCTTGATTACTGAGAACCTTAATAATTAAAAAAAAACAACCTACAGGAGAGTTACTTTAGAGAAGTAGTTCCTTGACTTGCTATTCTCCAGACTGTATCTTTAAGAGAAAGTCTGACTCCTCATCTTCTCCCAAGCTTAAAGTCCAAGCAAATCCTGAATAAGCCAAAGAGGAGCCATTAAGCATAATTTTAGGTTGATTGTTGACAACATAGATAATTTAAAGAAATCTAATAGGCTGATTTCCTTCCTCTATTAAAGTTTCATGGGAGATGAGTTTATAATATTTTATAATTGATCATTCTTGCTGTCTTACTGCTTAGTGGTAAGCAGAAAATGGTGAGACTTCAGATGTACTTAGTACATTTGGATCCAATGTTTGAGTCATCTTTGGCACTCCTTGCAGAGAGAATCTTTTGTTGTTGTTGTTGTTACTGTTTTTTTATTTATTTAGTTTTTAAGCGGGGGATGGTTTCCTGCAAAGACCAGGTCTATACAAAGTTCTTGAGCTGGCAGCTCATAAGCTACATCTAGCCTGTAGTTGTGGCTTGTATGTTCCATAGTTATTTTCAGAAGTTATTTTTTTTAGTTGTCATCATTAAATGGGCTTCCCTGATGGCACAAGTGGTAAAAAACCTGCCTGTTAATGCAGAAGACATAAGAGATGTGGGTTCGATCCCTGGGTCAGGAAAATCTCCTGGAGGAGGGCATGGCAACCCACTCTAGTGTTCTTGCCTAGAGAATCCCATGGATAGAGGAGCCTGATGGGCTACAGTACACAGGGTCACAGAGTTAGGCATCACTGAAGCGATTTAACCCACATACTTAGCGCACACACGTCATATAAAAGCCAAGAACTTTCACATAAAATATCTGATTTTTTTTTAACCTTTTTAAAATTGAAATATCTAGCAAAGCTGACCTATATTCCCATATGGCACCCATCCTGTGACTGGAGTTAGGTTGTATTGTCGCTGATTTTGGTGCCAAACAAGGTAGTTTTCACTGTGCTCAGTGCTGATGACTCTTGGTTGCTGCCTGATATCATTTCTTTCTTTTTTTCTGATATCATTTCTGACTGAGTGCAAGGCATCTTCCATTGCATGAGTATATTTTAAAATGTATCCAAAAGAAAGTTATTGCTCAGAGCCGGTGAGATGGGAGGAGGGTAGGAAATGGGGAATGGCTACTTAATGGGTACAGATAGTTTTAGGGATGATAAAGAATTCTGAAATTGGATTATAGTTTTAACTACTAAAAGCCAGTGAATTGTACACATTAAATGGGTAAGCTTTGTGATATGTAAATTATATCTCCATAAAGCCGTTTGAAAAAATGTGTGTAAGACCAGGGGCCATCTCTGGAGGAGGAGGGCCAGGAATGTATGAGCTACCACTGGAGGGAGCTCATCATCTTCCCTGCTGATTCCTAAGTTAAGAATAGAGAAATAGAATTTAGAGTTGAGACAGAATTCTTGTAAAGGTAAGGGCAGCCTGACATCTAGTGGACAGCATTGTGTACTGTTGACAGAAAAAAAAGAAGCCATAACAAGAAGGGATGACATTTTTTTATTTGAGAAAAACACTGTTTATAACCTCTCTGTTTTTACTGTTAATTATCTTGGAATACTTTTTGGAACTCAGAAAGTAAGTTTTGGAATCCCTGGCTGTCCAGTGGTTAGGACTCCACGCTTTCACTGCTTTGGGCATAGGTTTGGTCCCTGGTTGAGGAACTAAGATCCTGGGGTGGGTAAGGAGAATAGGTTTTGATAATGCTTCTCAATGAGGCTTCCAAAAGTAAATGATGTAAATGTTTGGCCCCATCTTGTCTTTTGTTTTCTTTTAGACTAGTTAGATTCTGAATGTGCAAAAGAGACTTTTTTTTGGCTCTTGAGATTATATGTTCTCACTGAGAAATGGAAAATTTGGTGTAAAATCAAATCCTTTGAAAATTTTAGAGGAAATTATGTTTTGATAGCTTTTCTGATAACAGAAAAATGAAGTTTTTGGTATCAGGAGGGGTATTTCTGGGGATTGGGGTTAATGTGTGAATTCTAAACTCATTCTTGACTTTTCTTTTTTAAATTAGGCTTTCTCCTGTTTCTCAGAGGATTTATCAATTATGCAAAAGTTCGGAAGATGCCAGAAAATTTCTCAAATCTCCCCAGGACCAGAGTTCTCTTTATTTATTAAAGGTATTAAAGAATAAAACTTTATTCCAGTCCCAATGTAATCGTGTGATGCATGGGTAGATTACTGTTCACATTTAGAGTAGAATATACAACCTGTGGTAGGGGATATAAAGGCAGTAAGGAAGCCATAGTCCTTTCCTTTTAGTTTCTAGTTTAGTAAGGAGTGTTTCTATGAAAAAACTTTCTTAAAAGGCAAGTTAGAAAAACTACCAGAGGAGACAACATTATCTCATGTTTGGACAATGCAGAAGAGAGTTGACTAGGACTCAGGGTCCTTAATCTTTGAATCATGAATCCTGAAGCCACTGCTTAGGTTGTACTAGTTCCAGAGGTAAGTAGTGAGAAGGAACCTTTCAGGCCTAATCATCAAGCTCTGTTTTGTGGGGCCCCTAAACCCAGAGCTGGGAGAGTCCACAGTACTTGAGGAACTCCTTATGGCTACTGACAAGCCTACCAAGGATTCCATCTCCTAAAATCAATGAGGGACTTTCCTGGGCTTTTTCTTCATGTTCACAGCCTGATGTTACCATTCTGGTGGGAGGGTCAAACCCAAGGAAAGGAAGGGGAGAAAAGGGCATTTTCTCCTGCCTAGAACAGAAGGACTAAGCCTTGCCAAGGCTGTTTGGTTCCCCCATGGATTTCCCCAGAGGCTGACTCCATCTTGCATCACCAGCTGCAAAAAGGAGGAGACAGGGAATCTTGGGAAAGAGTACACCAGAGAGAAGTCTCTGGTAACAAAATCTGATGGGCCTTCTTGGAACTGATTCTTTGTTCCTTAAGACTGTTAAGGACAGGTAGAGCCAGGCTAGTTGAAGACATCGGGCAAGGATTTGTGAAGGTTGTAACAGTTGAGATAAACTTTGAGATAAACCTAGAAAGTGTAATATGGAAAATGATAGTGGAAAATGTTGGGTGGGGAAGCCTTTTAGAGTCACCTGAGGCAGTATTGAATAGGAAGAGAGGTAGAGAAGTATGCAGCTGGCTCAAAGGAAGCATCTTGTAACATAAAGGAGTGTTGAGAATTAAGGCTGGAAAGTCAAGCTGAGAGCATTCTCAAATATCTTGAACACTAAACCCATTTGCAGTGGAACCTTCGAACTCACAGAGCAGCCGTTTAAACCCAGTCACGTATTGGCTCAACACAAGGCTGATTCCATGTGAGCCTGTATTTGCTGTTGGGTTATTTCATAGTTTTTGTAAGTAATCATATGCTAAGAGTGGAGTTTTTGGTTTTGAAGATTTGTTGTGGTCTTAGGGTACAGAGTAGCATTGTCAGTTTTGAAGATTTCACGGTAGTCTCAGAATATGTGCTTCTAGAAAAGAAAATATCTATCATATTTAATTTGCCAGATTGTGAGAGGGTGTTGAAAGTCTTTAAGCAACAGAATAATACTATAACTTCTTAAGTGAAATAAAAATGTTTTCAAGCATGGCATAATAGTAATAACTAATATTTGTCAACTTTTCAATATGTCAGATACTGAAATAAGCATTATACATGTACTTGTACATATACGTGTACAATGTGCTTGTATAAGCAACAAAAGGTTATTAGTGACAGATAAGTTCAGATACATGCATGGTAGAGTATATTCATAAAGCATTCTTAAAAAGTTAAAGCATGTAAAGAACCTAGGTTCTTTTGGTTAAAGTCAGTTTCTTCAAAAGAGTGTGTACTTTTATTTGAGAGACAGTTTTAGTCTTTATATTTATGACTGTTTTGTTTTTTTTTTCCCCAAGAAAAGGAATGTTTTATTACATGTTTAAAATGTCCTGAGACATGGTGTGTCCTGAATTTGAATTGGGTTACATAGTCTGGGTGCAGATGGACATTGACACACTCGCCTGTGCCCTAACCCCTGTGATGTATCTGTTACATCCTGACTTTAAGAAGCTTGTCAGATGTTTTGTGTGGTTTTAGTAGTTTTATGTAGTTACCATTGTCATCTTTTTTCTCCTTCTGTATGTCTGATTATAATTTATAGTTACTTCTGATCCTTTGCTTTAACTCTTACCTACCGTAGGTTCAAAGTTAAGTCTTTGGGGGTAGTCACAGTTCTCCTGATGATGAGCTTCTGAACCCCCCTCCACATTTCCCCTCATCCATTGGTGCCCACAGTACCCTGAGAGGACAGATCCCTCCCTCCCTCTCTGCCTTCCTTCCTTCACAGATTCTGTAGATCTGGTGTATTGGTGGCTTTGAATTTCTAAATGAATGAGGCCACACCTCTGTCTGGTCACTTCATTCTTCTGGTCAAAGGCAACTTCTGGCTTCATTAGGGGATGCATACATTCTTTATCTTGCATCTAGTACAGGACAGGTTGATGTGACAATGGAAGTGGAGAGAAAGCCTGAACTTTGCAGTTTTCCTGTATTGTTAGGGACTTTGAGGATTTTTTTTGTAAAATTTGTTGTTATTGTTTTGACTTCCTAAAATTTCTGAAATGTTTTATGGATATATTCTAAATGTAAAACAATGCCTATTTAGAGTTATGATTTGAAGTAGGCAGCCCTTAGTTAAGCAGTAATGCTGTTGGAGCTGTGAAGGGGTATTATAGATCTGGTATTCTCTGTGTTTTGGAGTCAGAAGCATTACAACACTTTAGGAGTTGTCAGAAACTTAGAAGTGTTTCAGTGGAGGGCATAATGGGGTTTCATTGCTTTCCTGTCTGACTTTGATATCCTAGTTGATTTGAAATCATCCCTCACATGCCTAGAGGACTCAGAGCTCTAAATTAGGGGTTTAGAGACTTAGAGCAGCATTTAGAATTTTAATGACTTTCTTACTAATTTTCAGCATCCTCAGAAGGAATCCACAAAGCTATAATACCCCATGGGACTGAATTTCCTTTATTCATTGACACAGGTAGGAACTGTCCATCCAGAACCAGAAATAGAATGTTTTCTTTCTCTAGTTCATAGGAAATTTAGTTTAGTGTGAAGATGTGGTAGAAAACCATCATGTAAGATATGAAGATTTTCTTTCACTGAGACCTCTTACTTTCTTTACTGGAGGTATCACTGGTTAAAAGCTAGCTGTGGGCTTAGTTTTGCCAGAAAGCCACAGATAGGAAATTGCTAAAATAACTTTGCTGTAGAGAAAAATAACTCAATTCCCATGCTAAGGTCTGGCATTGTACTAGAAAAATGTATGAGGATAGTGACTTTTCTAGTTAGACTGCCCAAAATATAGTGTACACACACACACAAGGCTGCCCAAAATATGGGATACACACACACAAACCTTGAAATACCCTCAAAAGATCTTCTTTCTTACCAGCCATAATAGGTATTATAAAAGCTGAACACTAAAGCTCATATACTATTATCACAGGGTAGCTCTCGGGTTCCCTTCTGGAGCTCATTTAAGCTTATAAAGGAAATCTGGTTTCCTGCCTCACAGCAAGAAAAGCCAAAAGACACTGCTAGAGCTAGGCACAGTGGCATCAAGAAGTGTGTGACTATGAGGAAGCAGGAAAAACAATATGTTCCTTCTATGTTGTATGAAAAGAAACAGATACCTTTTAGAAACATCTTTATCTGAAATGGTCAAAAATATAAAGTGTCCATACTTTATCTTATTTACCAATTAACTGGAAAATAAATTTCATCAAGTCCTACTTCCTTTGATGCTGCCAGATAATTGAGGAGTTAGCTATACATAGTAACTATAAGGTGGTAACACAGTTAACCTGATTCTAACTCTACTCCAAAAGTACTTGTATATGCAAAGTATAATGGATCTTAAACTTGATACCTTAACTACTTCTGAAATAGGAGAGGAAGAAAGTTTATAAGCCCTGACAGCATTAATGAGATGGGGCCCTTCATAATTAGATAGTGATTGCTGTGATATGGTGAGTTATACATTCTAGGCATCAGATATCTTCTTACCTTTTTTGCATATGATGATAAATGTTTTCATTTTCTTTTTTTCTATAATCTTCCCCCTCCTCCTTAATACATCTTTATTTCCAGTTCACCTCAAGTTAGTTTGACTTATTTGGGCTGTGTTGTAAAGTACCAGTACAGTAGAAAATATTTCCCGTGGAATTTTTGCTTAAAAAAAAATCACACAGGGTCCAAGAAGAAATCGCGTAGGCTGCTGTATTCCCTTGTTTCTGAAGTGATCTGATCTAAAGTTTAGTGGTGATATTCACAGTCCCTAAAACCTGTCTGTTTGCCAGTTTACATTCCATCATTGTTTTTGTAGCAACCTGTGAGTAAATTGATCTCAACAGGCCTCTGAGTTGTAGAGAGCAGTGAATACCTCTATAGCAGTCTTTTTCATTTGGAGTTTGTATGGTGAATGAGATCACCGATTAATAAGACCTATCTAGGACCTTTTAATGGATTTTTTTTAATACTGGAGAATAGTTGATTTACAATGTTGTGTTATTTTCAGGTGTACTACAAAGCGATTCAGTTACACATACACATATATCTATTATTTTTCAGATTCTTTTCCCATATAGGATATTACAGAATGTTGAATAGTATTCCTTCTGCTCTACAGTAGGTAGGACCTCTTAATGGATTTTTTAGTGTCTTTTGGGTGGCTCTGACTTTGAGGGATCTGCTAAAACTAACTTATCTCCATGCACATAGTGTGAACTAAGTGACCTGGTAGTTATCTGGACTGTATCTCATATTCTTGCAAAACTCTAGTGTTTTTACCTAATAGTACTTATTATATCAGTTTTTATTTATTAATGGTAACTGATAAAACTGAATTTACTTAGACTTATAATGAGTCTAACTAGCCTCATTGCAGAAATCTATTTGTCATCTGCCTACCAGACAGATTTTATTTTTGGTTCAACTTGGCTTCAGGAATCCTTATATTCCTGTGTCTTTGTCCTTGCACATTCTGAAATCTCCCTAAAGAAGAGTTGCTCTTACATCAGTATCATTGGTTTGCTTCAGATCAAAACACCAACTGAATTTGGAGTTTGGGAAAATATTAATGTTCAAAAAGAATATGTTGATTTCTTCCAGACTTATAGCTTCTCTGCATCTTGTCAACTTTTTAAAGATGTATGCAGTAGTCTAATCAGTCTATAAAAGGGCTGCTTGTGGCTTTTACAGTAATTTTGAAAGATGGAAGGGCCTAGGTATCAGCCCATCCAACTTTCACTTGGTGTAGGGTACCACAACATAGTTTCTCAATAAGCTTTTGTTAAGTGTTAATATATTTCTTTAGAGTATTTTTTTGGCACTAATACAGGGAGTTATTTGTATTTTTTCCATAAGAACCAAACCAGTTTATATGCCAATACAAAAATTCATCAAAGTGTTACATGAAAATTGCATTTATAATAAATGGACATCATTTTGAGAGTATTTATTTGAGTCATGTAAATTGCTTTATAAAATTGGGGCTGCATACACTTTTTTTTGTCTACCAGAGATACCTCCCCCAAAATACAGTACCTTTTTCCCCCTAATTATTGGGAAGAAGTACCTGTGGTTCCTGTGAGTTTACATCTGCTTTCTAACTTTGCTGTGCTCCAAGGATAGCATGACATCACTGGCATCCTTATTGGAAATCTTTCATGTGAGATCTGGCAGAACTGGCAGGGTAAACAGCTTCAAGTGTGTTTGGAAAATTGCCTACGCATTTGGATTCTGCTGTCTCTTTGTCCCCAAGTTTTAGTCATTGCCGTTGGTGTTAAGTGTGGGATGAAGTGCTCCTTGAATTCTGTTCTTGTGTTAGGTTGAGAGAGAGAGAAAACGATCCCTGACCTCATGGGATTTAGAGAAAGCATTTAAGTCTTTCCTAGTTCTGGAGACCTTGATAACTTTAAGAACCAAAAATGTAATGTTTATTGAATACTATGATGTCAGTGTATAGTAATCTTAAAGCTATGTTAAAATGTACTTCTTATGTCTCCAAACATCCTGCCTTCTTTTGTGACTACATCCTTCTTTTAGCCAAAATAACAACCTAACCAGAGTTCCAATATTCAATATCCTTCTCTGGCAGATGTTTTCTGGCGAAGGCCTTCCTGCATTTATGAATTCTCTCCCAAGAAGCAAGAGAACACCTGCAGGAAGTGAATCAAGATGTGGAACACAGAGGAATCATCATCTGCTTTAAAAAATAAAGTACTGTTGACAAAGATCATTTCTCTCTATTTGTTCCTAGGTGTAAAATTTTAATAGTTAATGCAAAATTCTGTAATCATTGAATCATTAGTGGTTAATGTTTGAAAAAGCTCTCGCAGTCAAGTCTGTGATGTATTAATAATGCCTTATCTATTGTTTGTAGTCATTTTAAATAGCATGAGCCTTGTCCCTGTAGTCAGTAGGGGGCAATCTTGCTTTTATTCATCCTCCATCTCAAAATGAATTTGGAATTAAATATTTTAGTGTAAGATATGTATAATGCTGGCCATTTAAAAAAGGGGTTTTCTCAAAAGTTAAAAAACTTTTGTTATGACTGCATTTCTGCACATAATCCATTTTGCTGTTAAAATTAATCTAGAAATTTATTTAATTGTACTGTGAAAACCTGGAAGCAAAATCATAGTGCAAAATACATTTAAAGTGTGGTCAAGAATATGTTCTTAATTGGTAAAAAAATAAGTGTTAATTTCTTATAGTCTGTATTCTAATTTTGCAGTACCTTATTCTGTGTTGTGTACCTAAGGGATTGTAAAGGTGTTGTCACTGTATAAAATAGAAAGGACAAGGACAAATGCAGCATAATTACTAATAAATTGCAATTCTCGACACTTTCTATATGATTGGAATCCCTGCCCCCTTTTTTCTTTTTCTTTTGTCTCCTGATGATTAGGCCAGGGGCTAGAGTAGAGAGGGGATTAGGTACTAGGAGCAAAGAAAGAATTAGCTTGGAACTTTTGAGATGATCCCTAACATACTGTACTACTTGCTTTTACAATGTGTTAGCAGAGACCAATGTGTTATAAATGTAGAGTGATGTGCTTTCTGCCAAGTGATAATTCACCCTGGTTTGCTATGTTAAAGCTGTAAATACAACAGAACATTAATAAACGTCTCTTGTGTAGCAACTTTTGCTGTGGATTACTGTTTAATTTCTTGGTTTGCACTTATTAATTGCCAAGGCAGTTTTTTCTAATCTTCATTCATATAGATACATACACATTCATTCAGTAAACACAAAAACTGGTCTTGGGCCAGTTTTTTTCTTTTTTAGCACGGGAAGTTTCTTTCATATCATATTCAGTATATTCCTTAAAATGTATTAGTTCTTCAAAAGACGATGGGCTAAAATAAGGGAGGAGTTGTAGAGATTGTAAGTCATTCTGGAATTCCAATTATGCTTCATTTTTAGACATAATCTTAGATAATTTATTTCCAATGTTTTCTGCATGTTCCCTGCATTTGCCCTTTTTCTCAGTTGAACACAGTCAACTGGTTTAAGTCCTGTGAGCAAGTGCCCAGGTGAAGCTAAAGCTTTCTCCTTCCTCCTGATTTTCTATTCTTGTCTCAGTTGTGTTAAATTTAGAGACCAGTAGTTTTTATAATATCAGCTGTTTGGTTTTCTCCCCCTCCACTTAATATATAAAGAAAAAATGTAGCAAGATGGTTAAATAACTATACAAACCAGCACTAGCATGGTGTGATAGCTGCAAATGTTCATTTATTTGCTGCATGTGAACATCCAGGATCAGCTTAGGAAGTGAGTGTTCACGGGTATCAGTAGGTAATGCATAGAAGTGTGCATTATTTGAAAGCCAAACAGGAAAACTGAGTGCCTCCTGGAACAATGTTTCAAAGACTACTTATTCTAACTCATTTATTGATTACAGTAAGTACAACTCATTTATTGATTACAGTAAGTAATATAACATGTTCTTGTTTACAAGTTATATTTTACAACAGATACAGTCTTCAAAGTCTCTGAAGATTTTTTTAATATTTTGAATTAGATTGTACCAACCATAGACTTTGGAGGAGTTTATAGCCTATCATGTTCTAATAGTCTGAATAAATTTGGACATTGCAACAGAGAGAGCTATTTAAATTATCTTACAGGACAAAATAGAGGGGCCCTAGATCACATTAACTAAAACATTGTAGTTTTGCTTTGTGTTTACTCTATAGGTCTTATGCCTTATTTGACTTTGTGTATTTGAGGGCTGAAATATTTGGAATCCTTATTTCTGCAAAGTCCTTAAGACTTTGTTATACGTAAACCTAAGGTTGGTATGCTTTAAAATTAACTAGGATGGTGATTTCTCTCTTTCTTACATGTTCTAAAAATTCAAGTCTTTGCAGATATATAAGTTACCTGGGGTCCTCACTGTTAGGGTGGAAATGTTTGTTCTGCAGTATTACTTTATTTTTCTTTCTCGTTTCTGTGTCCCTTTGGTGGGTTCATTATTAAGAATAACCCTTTCAGATAAAGGAGAAGTGTTTAAATTATTTGAGAGAGAATACTGAGGAACCACTGTCATTTGCACAAGGTTATGGAATAAATTGGCTTTGACCTTGGGCTGAGGGACAGCTGGGGCTCATCTATGACTTCAGAGGTCCCTCTTGCCTCTGACTTACTGTTGCCAGTTGGAATGATGCAAACGAAGTTATCTGACTTGAGCTGTGTCCCGCTGTGGGTTATTAGTATCCCAGATGAAATTTCTTTTGGCCTTCATTATATTCTTACACTATATTTAAAGGTAGAAAGAACTCCTGAAAGGGAGTTTCAGGGCCAAATGATAGTAAGGGGTTGCCTGAGTTGTCAGTTCTAGGTGAGAATCAGGAAAAATATACCCAACAAATGGAGTGCTGGCCTCAGCTTTGAGTCCAACTCTACCACCTCTTACAGATATTGAGGGGTTGGATAGTCCACGTTGAAAAATCACTTGTTCCTAATACTAGTAAATACAGATAGTCAAATTTTGACTTAAAACATGCCAAGAATAGACACAGAACTGTACGTCTATGTAAAATACGAGAGAATAATTTATGAAAAAGTAATGTGGGTCCTACTACCTACCTGAATCTGTTTTTTTTGTGAAACCTTAATGATGAATACAGGAAAACCATGTAGCTTAATAATTTTCAAGTTTGGCTGATGTTTTTTAGCTAGTTAGATTTTCACCTTTTCAGGCCTTCTGAAGATAATTTGAGGAATGATGAGAGGTGTAGCAAAATGCAAATATGTTTCTATAGATGGTTTGTGCGTTAAAAAAAAATTATTGCTTTGCATGTTTTTAAGCCTAAATAGCAGTTACAGTCTCTAAGGCCGATAAGGTGAGATAAGTGAGAGCATTTGGTGCACCACCAGTACTAAAGGTAAGTACTGGAGGTGTAACTTCTGTACAGTGTGTGGTTGTCTCCATTTAGAGCACCCACAAAAAGTGCTGTTTGACAGGGTACTTCTGAGTATTGGCTCTCTGTTATGTTCTGCTGCTGAAATGGAGGACATCCAAAGACACCAAAATTCTTTAAGGGAAGGGTAAGTTCAGGTCGAGAATAAAAGACTTTCAGGAGGAAAGGAGTTACAGAAACTGATTTTGTGTTCTAAAAAGGGGCTCTTTGATAACCAAGTTCCTTTCTGACGTACAGCTTTATGACCTATAGAAAGAACCTGCTCTTTGGACAACCTAAGTGGAGAGCTTTCCTCCTGAGGACAGTTTCTCTATCTAGAAATTTGAAATAGTCCCATCTGCTTCGTGGCTTTTTGGTCCCTCAACCCTCCAGTTAGTCTCAGATGTTGTCACTTGTAGTATAGATACATTATTTCAGTTTTGTTTTGATGCCTCTTTTTGCTTAAAAGTCTGTTTTATTTACCAAGAAGCATTGCATTCTGATTTTGAGAGTTTTAATTCAGTTGGCAAATTTGTAAGATGTAAACTTAAAGGCAAATTATTAAACCTGAATATGGAATATGTTAAATAACGAGAATTATCTTATGTTTATGCAGGATTTCATCTAGGTCAGAAACTGGGATGTAGTTTTGTGAAATAGACATCTCCCTACCCTGCTTTGTAACTTGTTCATTCTGCTCTGAAAGTGATTTGTTTTTACGAGTTATGTGAGAAATGAAATATTTCACTGACTTTTTCTCATCCTTATGTGATTTCAGGTTTATAGACAACAAAACGGAGAAAAGCGGTTTCCCTAAATCTTATACAAAGATTAGTGCTGAACTGCTGAGAAGTCTGTATTCATTGTTATTCATTAGTTACCTGGAAGGTTCACCAGTGGGTCAAAAACCTAAAAAAAACAAAACAAAAAACTCGGATATAGGGAAGGTGATTTCTCGCCACAAAGGATTATCAGCTAAACTATAGAACTAAGGGAGTGCTGCCTTCTGACTCTGAAACCCCGCCTGCTCCTCTTCTGAAATTCATCCTGGGCTGCCCTGATTTTTCACCTTGCTAGTTAGGGTTTGCATTGACATCCCCTACTGAGAGCCGCTTCCCCCAGTTACTTAAGCCAGCTACTTCCCGAGCCAAGGAAAGAGGATTGGAGCAACCTATTATCATAACTCGGCTAGAGTTACACTTGACGAAACATTCTTCTTTTCATTTGCACAAGAGTCCGAAATGCCTTAAGTATCCCCTTAAGTAAGATTTTAGAAAGAATTTTGTCATCTGCTTCCTGATTCCACATCTTATTTTGACAGAACATTTCTTAGGCTATATGTGGCAGTCACTAGGTTTAGATGTCATTCTGGTCATTTTAGTATGTTGGTTTTTTTCTCTTGATTATTGACATTGAGGGGTTTTATACTCGTGGTTTGTTTTTTTTTTTTTTCCCCCAGTTTGCCTTTTAACTAGGATTACAGATAAATTACTAAGTGAGCCACTGGATGGATCAATATTTTCACCAGTCCTTTTATTACTAGCATCATTTGGTACTGTGTATGTAGTTCTTTTAAAAAGTGATTACTGGTGGGCTACAGAAGCAAAAGTAGCATTCCCTTTTTTTGGTGGGTGGGTTTGGCTCAGTGAGTGTCTAACCCTGGATCCCTGTAACCATGGTCATGTGTATGAGAAAAGCCCTTTCTGGGATAGTTGTATTTGTTTTCCCTGTGGCTATATGTGTGAGATGCATTTTAATCTGTATGTAGGTCTCCCAATTATTTCTGTCCTTAAATACTTCTGTGATTTAGCAGTTCTCTAGATTTAGGTATTAAAACTTAACTTGTTTTTCTAATCCTCATCCTGTAGAATTTAAAAATGGTCAGACTTGGTTCCTGCTGCAGTTCCACAGAGCTTCCAAATAAGGATAATGGGTAAGTACTCAAACCTTCACTTTTCATGGAAGAAACCTGAAAAGCATGTTTTGTTGTTTAGTCGCTAAATCATGTGTGACTCTTTTGCGACCCCATGAACTGTAGCCCACCAGGCTCCTCTGTGCATGGGATTCTTCAGGCAAGAATACTGGAGTGGGTTGCCATTCCGTCTCCAGGAGATCTTCCCAACCCAGGGTTGGAACCCATGTCTCCTGCAATGGCAGGTGGATTCTTTACTGCTGAGCCACCAGGGAAGCCCAGAGCGTGTATGCTCTGCTAAGTCGCTTCAGTCGTGTCTGACTCTGTGTGACCCCATAGACGGCAGCCCACCAGGCTCCCCCGTCCCTGGGATTCTCCAGGCAAGAGTACTGAAGTGGGTTGCCGTTTCCTTCTTCAATGCATGAAAGTGAAAAGTGAAAGTGAAGTCGCTCAGTCGTGTCGACTCTTAGCGACCCCATGGACTGCAGCCTACCAGGCTCCTCCGTCCGTGGGATTTTCCAGGCAAGAGTACTGGAGTGGGGTGCCATTGCCTTCTCCGGCATGTGTACCTACACTTAAAATTATGAGATAATTTTTCGTTAGGGTATTTTCACAGCATTGACTGTTCAGTAAAATTAAGAGTTATTTTGTCTTCATGTAGGTCTTCTCAGAGCTCATGGCTACCATATTTTCTTCTTTTTATGGCAGCACTATGGGAAGGAATGTGTCAGCAGAGCCATGGGGAAAAGCCACAGGGAAAATAATTTCTGAATATCTGGCTGTCTAAGAATGATCATAGACTCTTCCTTGGAGGTCTTAAAAAATAGGGTCAATCCTTCTTTGGATTGGCTTAAGGGTAAAGGAAAAGGAATGGACCAGCAGGCCCCTGAAAGTCCCCGAGAGCTCATGTGGCCCATGTCCGTGACAGATGGAAGAGTAAGTTCGACAGATGTCATGTCTGCTGTTCCCAGGCTATGCTCCCTTTAATGTGGTGACCTTCTGTGAACACTGTCCTAAATAGTCTGCAAGAAGGAAGGGAGTGTGTTCAAACTTCTGGGAAACCTAAGTTGGGTGGCTTTTTACCTGCTGCTACAGTTTAAGATCCAGTAATCAAAAAATTGTACTTTGTCAGAATCCCAAAACGAGGACTCAAAAAAACACACTCTAATTTCCAAATTCACTTTCAACCTTTGCATATTCTGAAGGATTTTAGTTAAGATGGCATTCCATAATGTTACCTTTAAGACTCCTTTTCCTAAAGGACCATGGGAGGAAGAAAGAAAGAAGATTAGGTGGGTAGGGAGGGCCCTGGAGGAAATGAAGTCTGATTTGTTAAGAGAGGGGACCTGCAGAAGAGTGTAGCAAATACATTCCTTTTGTTTTTTGCTTCTGCTTTATTTCTTCAAACTCACAGGATAAGATTGCCAACTAATTGCTGGGAGCCACCTATAAAAGAGAATTGGTCTAAATTGAAGAATAAATTTAAAGAGTGACTAAAATTTAAAAAAAAAATCCTTTTGTTCGAGTCTTTTTTTTTTTTTTCTTTTTTTTACATGTCTCCAAGAAGTGGTTGGATACCTTCTTGAGAGGTTTTCTTTAAAAGAGAAAGAAAGGGAGAAGAAAATGTTTGACATTTCAAAGACTCTTTTTCCCCCCTCCACTGTAGGATTTATGTAAGCGTGTGATGAACTAAATTCATTAGGCTGTAGTTTAAACTTTAAGAAAAAAAAAGACTAATGTGTTTTATGGTGGCATTTTTATACAAGTTGCTCACTGGTAGAAGTATGTTGACCATTTTAAAGTGCAATTTGATCTTTTAGGGGGAGACATTTAAATTCTCTGAGTATACACACTGTACTTAGGACAAATTATTGTGTTTTTACTTTGGTGCCAATCTCAATCGTGTCCTCGTTGGGTGCTTATTTTCAAATAGTACCAGATCCATCCAAAAACAGTATACTAAAAATTGTCATTAAAAACATATCAAGTTTTAATAGCAAGTCATGGATACTTTTACTGCCTTTTATTTATTGCCGGGTGTATTTTATTAGAAGGAAAGGTAAATAAATGTGTTTTGCAGAAAATATGTAGTGTAAGTCAGCTTCAGTAGCAGTTATTATTTTTTAATTTGATGATGGAGCATTTACACACTTAGTTTATTAGTGAACTTCCCATAAAACTTTTGGGAACACAAGGGCAAAGCAGAGGTCATGAGTTTACCCAGGCTGGCCTTCTAGAGCACTGCTTTGGTGACATCAGACACCCGAAGGGAAGCCAAGACACTTTCCTGCGTCCTCACATACCAAGTGGCTTTGGCTTCACCTCCATCTGCGTATTTTATTCCCCTTGTAAAGAATCACAGATGAAATTTAGATAATTACCTGTGTGTTAGAAGTGATAAAGTCCACCTTCTGAAAAATATGGTTTCTATATATTATACATACTTTTGATCTGGATTTTAAATTTGTATTTCTTGTGAACTACTTTATTGAGATATGATTGACATACAAAAGCAGTATATATTAAATGTATACAACTTGATGAGTTTGGAGAATGGTTTACATCTATGAAACTGTTATCACCACAATCTGTGCCATGAACATATCCATCACCTCCAGAAGTTTCTTCCTGCCTCTTTATTACCTTTTTTTTTTTAATGTTAACACTTAACGTAAGATCTACCCTCTTAGCAGATTTTAAAGTACACAATAATGTTGTCAACTATGGGCACTATGCTGTACGGTAGATTGCTGGGACTGATGTATAATGAAAATGCTCTGGCTTCTTGAATACAGATGTTTCAGGCCATCCTTTGATAAATACTCATTTCTCTTAGTTGGCTATGATGTGTATGACCTTGTGTTGGCTATGGTGTACACATAATTTGTGCAAGGGAGCCCCTGGGCACAGGGAGGTTCTGGTGAGGGAGAAGGCAGCACATAAGACAAAGTGCTTTCCTGTGCAAGAAATCCTGATACACCAGCATCTTCTCTGCCTTATTTGCATAGAGGTGTAAGAAGTTTACTGTACTTTGCAAGTTATGATGACCTGCTCCTAACTTAGTTTTCAACAGAGGATCACTGAAGATCTTCTTACCAAATACCCTCCAAGCAGGGAGAGACTCTTACCACCTGAGGAGCCAAGAAGGATGCGTGGGAAAGCATCTCTGGGCTCTTGTGAAGCAGGAACGTGGAAAACCACTGCCAGGGGAGAAGCACTCATGAGTCCACTCGCCTCCCACTTGCCAGCTGTGTGGTCTTAGGTCATTCGTTTGCCCTATTCAAACTTTGGTTTCCTAATCTGTGTTCCAGAATCTTTTCTCACAAGGCCACTTTATTTCTAAACAAGATAATGTAGTTAAAGAACCAGTCACCAGGAGACAGCTCTTTACAGCTCCCCAGCTAGCTACAGCACTGGATCCAAGGGCAGGATGTTAAAAACCCAAACCCATTGTTCAAACCCGGGCATTCATTTCCTTTTGAGGACCACATAGCTTTCATAAATTCTGCCTTTCCTCATTCCTTCACTTTGTCAAGGCTGTCATTAGACCATCCCTGATAAATCAGACTGCTCTTTTCCGCCTAGAGTGCTGCTGCCCAGATGAGAGTATGACTTACCCTTGCTTCTCTGGTAATACCATCATGTGTTTCTGTAGGCCCTTATATTTATATCCATGTTCATTTGATCCTCACAGATTACTATAAAAGGGATCATTGCGCGTTCCTTACCGCCAAGCCACCAAAGTCTCCCTCCCCTTGGCAAATGATTTTTCAACACTCAGTCGCATCAAAACACTCTATAAATCCAATAAACTCTGATTCTCATTTTCTTTCCTGAGTTCTGTAGGCTGAAATTCTGGCCTCCTTTTTTCTCGGGCCATTTGTATTATGTGACAAGATTTGCCATACACTATCTTTGTGTGGATTTAAGTCTTCAAAGCATCCTTTGAACTCCTTATCCTTCACCTTATTTCTTTCTGCACTTGCCTTAAATTCTTTGCTACTTTCCCAGCTCTTCACCAGATCTTCTTTACCTGCTGCTCTGCACCTCCCCCTAACAAGGTTTCCAGTACTTCGTGGATCACTCTCCCTGGCTTTGCCTTTGCCTGTCCCAAACCCTACAAGTCTCTTCTCTCCCACTGTAGTGAGGGCCATCTCCTTGCCTTTCTCATCTTGCCTGGGCCATGGTGTCTAGTTACTCTCTGCCTTCTTCACCTTCCTGCTGAGCCCCACCCAATAAGATCACATGCTTTATTTTCTTTCCTGAATCCCACCAGTTAGCATCCCTGAATGCCCCCAGGTAGATGCTTCCAGCCAATCCACTCCCACCCCATATGCCTGCCTGTTTTCTCCTTTCATGTAGGACCTGGGGAACTTTGCACAGATGATGCCTTTATGGGCTCACCTCCTCTCCATGCCCCTCTGTGTTAGTTTGGTTTGGTCATTAAACAGAAGACATTGGGGTGTCCTCTGCTCACTGTTCCTCCCCTCTCTGCATGGACACAAATGACTGACGCATGCATCTCTGGAAGACATGGTCCTGATGGAAAAGCTCCTGGCAGTTGCCTAGCCCTTATCTTCACAATCCTCTCGATGTTCCTGAACCATCTTCCAACAAATACTAGGATTCTGTGTTTTTATTTGAAATTTTATCTTCTAAAAATATCTTTAACCATTAAAAAATCAAATAAAATGTCTATTGAAATGTATATGCAACCGATACACATTTGTGCTCTCATTTACACCTAAGTGGAATAAGGAAAAACTGAACCTGTAAATGAATTTATTCAATAAAAGCAGTATTCTATCTGCTTTATAGATGGGATCTCAATAAGATTTTGTTTACAAAAATGTTACATAACTTAAAAAAAAAAAGGGCTTAAAAACCACTGCACACCCCACATCCCCCTGCAGCAAATCATCTCTCACTGTGCCTGAAACTATCAGATCATCATACATTTCCCCACCTTGATTTTACAGAGCTTCAGAAGATACCCTGATTTTGCAAAAATAACCAACAAATCAAAAATTCAACTCTAATCCCACTACTCGCCAGAAGCAACTGTTTGGTTTTGGTTTTTGTTTTTCAGCCTTGTTTTTGTGGCTTTATCATTTTTACATAGTGTAGTACTAGCCGCCAGGATAGTCTTGTGAGATGAGGTCTCTTATTAAGCCATTCTGCTTGTTAGCAATTAAAAAAAAATTTTTTTTTTTTTACAGTCTTGCTGCAGTGGAGATTATCTTGCCTCTCCCTGCTTTTCAGCTAGTTCTGATGAATCCTAAAAGGTAATGTCTTTAAAGCCAACTTCTAATGCCTCTTTTTTCCACTGTTTCATTCCTAAGGAGACTGATTAGGATTTTGCAACAATTATAACAAAGACTTCCCATAATCTTAGTCTTTCACTCATTGTGTGACCAAAACATTTCCAGTTCTCTGTTCACCTGATATTCACATCCAACTCCTTGGCCCTAAGGATTGAACCTACTGTAAGATAGCTATGTTACAGACGTCTATCATAGATACATAGTCATGGGTACTATTTATGGAGCATTTACCATGTGCTAAGTACCCTGCTGCTTCGTTCTTTATACACGTTACCTCATTTAATCATCGTCCCAAATCTTTGAGGTGGGTAGTACTATTATCCTCACTTTATACTTCAAAAAACAGAGGCCCTTTTTAACCAGGGAGGTTAACAGACTTCCACCTTAGAGCTCCAAAGCGGTGAGGCCGAGGTTGATTGGGTTGGTGTTGTTAGATTGGGTTAGAGTGTGAACTGCTAACAAAGATGCACTACCTGTCCTGGGAGTGCACCTACCCCATTCCCTCTTTTTATTCTCTTGCCCTTTCATGATCTACAAACACTTACTATTTCATTGCCCCCAGGCTCCCAGCCACCAAGCCAACTCCCCTTTGCTGGAGTGGGAGTGGATTCTGGCCTGAAGGCACAGAACATCTGCTACAACAGTGGCTGACCTTGGCCTCAGGCTCCCCAGCTCATTTCACAGGATTCTTTAATCCCCCCTCTAAGCCGGTGAGGCAGGCCTAACCGATGATGTGGGTCTTTCTAGTTACTATTAGAGTGAGGTGATTCCTGCAGGCTCTTAGAGCTAATGCCAGGCAGAGACAGGACAAGGCCCTCACTCTGTCTCTCAGATTACACAGAAGGGCATCTTAAGACAGTATTTCAATACTAATTTCTTCTTAATGGCTTACATTTATTCAGCACTTTGTGTATCTAAGTGCTGTTATAGTACTTTTCATGCATAATAATCTTTTAATCCTACAATAATTCAGTAGTAAAAGTTCTATTATCCCCATTTTACACTGAGGGAGGTGGCTCAGAGAAGTTGAATAACTTAGGTAATGTCACACAGCACACAAAGCAAGGATCCAAACCTAGGCACTCTTTTATTTATTTATTTTTTTGGCTTACAAGTTTTGTTTTTGTTCTTGTTTGTTGAAGTATAGTTGGTTTACAATGTTGTATTAGTTTCAGGTGTACAGCAAAGTGATTCAGTTATACATATATATTCTATATATGTATAACATATTATATATATTACATATATATTCTTTTTCAAATTCTTTTCCCTTATAGGTTACTACAAAATATTGAGTGTAGTTCCGTGTGCTATATACATAGGTCCTCGTTGTTTATCTATTTTATATATAGTACATATACACACTAAGCTAAGCTAAGTCACTTCAGTCATGTCCGACCCTGTGCGACCCCATAGACAGCAGCCCACCAGGCTCCCCCGCCGCTGGGATTCTCCAGATAAGAACACTGGAGTGGGTTGCCATTTCCTTCTCCAATGCATGAAAGTGAAAAGTGAAAGTGAAGTCGCTCAGTCGTGTCCGACTCTTAGTGACCTCATGGGCTACAGCCTACCAGGCTCCTCCGTCCATGGGATTTTCCAGGCAAGAGTACTGGAGTGGGGTGCCATTGCCTTCTCCACATATACACACTACTATATATAAAATAGATAAACAACGAGGACCTATGTATATAGCTAATTCAAATGTGTACACGTGTGAACCTTCATGGGAAGAGCATATAATCTTTGGACTGCTAAGCATAATCCTGTTTTCATGTCAGAGAAGAGTGTTTGAAGCTGCCCAACTGATATATATATTGAGCTATTTGTGAGAAATTGCAGTTCATGGAATCGCGAAGAGTCAGACACAACTTAATGACTGAACAACAACAACAAATGTCTTCATTTATATTTGAGAGCTGATTACTGAGAACAAATTATATCAACAGGTCTTCTGTTATTAGTCTCGTTCTTTTACATTGAACTTTATTTTTTATACTGATATTTAGGTTAAGATCTGTCGCAAACTTGAAAAGAAACAATCCATAATATTTTATTTTCATTTAACAGACTTTTCGTAGAGCTTTATAAATACTCTAACCAATGCTTATCAAACTGTAACCAGCATATGCATTGCCTGGGGATCTTGTTAAATTTAAGTGCAGATTCTTACTTAGAAGTTTGGGTCTGAGGCTCAAGCTTCTGCATTTATAACAAGCTCCCAGATGATGCCCAAACTACCCATCCAGAAGAACCCTACTTTGAGGAGTGAGGCTCTTATCGTCTTAATATTCAAGAAAGAAATTCAAACTCAGAATGTGAATTTACAAACTTTTTTTGCTAAATAAACCAAAATTCAAACAGTTGTGAGAAACAGCTGCTGTCCTTTAGCTCCATAGCATCTGACTTTCTTGGAGTTTCTCTGGGCTTAACCTTGACTCCTGTTTTGATTGATATTAAGGCACTTGGGGAAACTCACCAGCTCCCCACTCCTTGCTTCTTTGTGAGATAAGTCAGTCATCGCTTACCCACTGGTGTGATATGGGTAGGTCATGGCTTGAACTAGCTCATCATATGTCCTGCTTGAAGGATCTGCAGTGAATTTTCTAGAAAACATCTCAATCTCAGTTGCTCAGAGATGGCTGTGAGAGGAGCAGGGGGCAGAAAGAAAGATTTGGAGCCCTAGGATTGAAGATCAGCTTGGTCTTCCCTGTGTACACTTGTCTGATAAAGAGCAGGAAAGCTTTGCCTCTCTCCCACCCCCACTCCGGCTACTCCGAGCCTTGGCCATGTCCAGAATGGACTCCGGATGGCAGTTGCAGATGCTCAGAGCACAAAGGGTTTCTTGTTTGCGCAGGGGTCTATCAGTGTTTAAATAGAACTGGCGGAAGCACAGGCACACCGTATCAGCAGCTTATCAGGGCCCCTGGTTTTCCATGTACATTTGCTGGTCTCTTGAGTTTACCCAGCTCCATTAGCACCAAGTTAAAAATTGCAAGGCCAGGCTGTACTGCACTGAGATAGGGTGGGGAGAACAAGCCAGTTACTGAGTGTAGAGGGGTGTGTAGGTCCTTGAGATCTTATTTGCATTCTGCCCATGTAGAGAGTAAAGCTGTGGTAGCCTTTGTGTTAGGCAGTCAGAGAGAACCAAAATCCAGTTTAGGAATGCATCCAGAAAATGGGATGATGCCAGGCCTCCCTGGGGCAGAAGTAGTGGAGGTACCTCTTATAATCCAGCTCTCCATCTTAGCTGACCAGGTCTGCAGTCAGCTCAGGAAACGGCTAAAGGTGTCAGCCGTGAATACCTTAGAATTTATGCAGTTTGGGGATTTGTATGTGTGTCTGCATGCATATTTCTCTGGGAGCAGATCCATGACCCAAAGGGCTAAATGTTCCTGTACTATTTGGGTTGCATTTTCCTGGAAGGAACTCTTCAGGACAGATTGATGAGTAACCTGCTTTAGCAATGAGTACTTTCCATTTATAATCTTTTGAAGTTCTTGCTATATGCCAGGTGCTGTGCTAAAGACTTTACTAATATTACCTCATTTAACGCTCAGAACACTCTAATGAGAAAGGAATGTTCATTTCTATCTTACAGATGAAGAAACTGTTGCTTAAAGAGTTGGAATTTGTCCAAGGTCACAGAGCTAATGTAACGATAGAGCTAGCATCTGAACGTTGGCTTTCTGATTCCGTAGCTCTTAGCATCATGGAAAGCTGTTTCTAGTCTGAGCTTTTCATATACTTTGGTTAATTTGTCAGCTGGCACAGAATGGTCCCAAACTTTGGTCATTTAAAAATTGGCTTCATGGGATTTTTGTCCTATTTCTATATCACCTATATTGTTAAATTAGTTTTTAGTTTAATTTTTTTATTATTACTCACTTTGTTATCACTTAGCCTCATCCTAAGCAACATTCATGAAATAACCATTGATGTACTAATTTCATTTTTCTCAAATTCACACTAAAATACATAACCATTAAAATGAAACATGTTATGCCACCTAACATTATTTAAGGTACTCTTAGGGTATGGGTCCTACACTTGAAACAATCCTTGATGTAAGATGTAAAAGCTGTGTGTCTCTGTTGCTGCAGAATTGCTGGTGAACTAAAATAGCCTTTCCACTCCCACCCCAGGCAGCCTTTCTCGCCCAGGCCCACCTCATGGAGAATGGTGCTGGGAGCCTCAGAAGTGGCTGGGTTGACTCCAGGGAAGACGCTCTTCTGTGTCTTTCAGGGCATGTTTTCATTGCTCTAATGAGGCAGCGGTGCCAAGAAGAAGCATATTATACTTAGCTAGCCTTGCGGGGTTGCAGGATTCCAGAGACTGAGGCAAGAATCTGTACTCAATGCTGTGTGCTCCTGCTGAAAGGAAACTGTTGCGATCCTGGGGATTATGGAAGAAATAGCCTTGCCAGGGGCAGAATTTGGGTGGTAAGGGGTCCCAGCCTTGGATGAAAGAGGCCTCTAACCAAACCCCATTTGTTCCCGTTTCCATTCTAACCAAATGTCCCTCCCCAAATTCCAACCCTCTTGGCTGTAAATTAAAGGGAAATTTGCAGTCCTATTTCTGGAATTCTGTGTGCATTTGACCTACAATGTTGTGTCTTTAATACAAGCAGCTGAAGAGTAATTCTTCATTTCCTGACTTGACTGTTGTGCCAAAAGTGTGCTAAGACCCTCAGAAATGGAGCATCCCCATTTCCCAACCCCACCCCCCCCACCCCTCCCCCCCGCCTCCCAATAAAGTTGCAGTTTATGTGTTAAACTTCCCGGTCTTGGATTTTTAGCAACTTTGTCATTTGGCAATCCCTTCAATGGGCAAGTAAAACAAAAGAGGGCCTGCAGTGGGTGGAGAGTGGTGGATTCTGGGAGTCTTATCTTCTTTCACCGGCCTGGAGAAGTCATAGTGGGAAAGGTTCTTTTTGGGGACCAGTTGGTTCCAGTCTCTCAGACTAGATGCACCTGTACCGGAAGTGACGTTGGTCTCTGCGCCACAGCTGATGTGGTACTTTCCAGACGGCTACTGCCTCCCCAGGGTCAGACAGGCTGTTAATATTTCAGTGTCAAGATGTGAAAACGAACCTGCAAGAAAACGAAGAAAAAAGACATCTGCTTTTGGACTGGGCCTGGGCATTTTGCATTCTGACTGTCTTCATCCTTGTAGTTCAGCAGTAGCTGACTTGGGGTTCTTCTCTGGGAGCTGCCATAGCTCCAATTCCGCAAACAAAATTCTAGCTCTCCAGGGGTAGAGTTCCTCTGCTGACTGTGCCCCCAAAATGGCACAGCCTGACCAAGGAGTCCCAGGTACAGAGATTTTAAAAATGTCTCTCACTGGCCGCCATCTCCCACCGCCGCCCTCCTCTCCTCAGGAGCCCACGGCTGGAGTTTACAGGAACACCAGGCGCACATGGCGCGCTGCCAGTCGCAGGAGATTCCGAGGGAGATAAAAAGCACATCTTTGACCACTTCTTTACCAAACAGACCTGAGATGTGTAATTAAAGGCCCCGGGACTCTGCTGGAAATAGGTTTAAACTTGAGGTAATCCCTTCTGGCACTTCCTCTTACTAATAACCATCAACAAAAATCAAACAAATCCACCTGGCTCCAGCCAGTAAGTCTGTAACCAGTAAAGGTCACGGGAGGAGTGATAAGAGAAGAAAGCGGCCACAAACAGCGTTACTGGAAACACATGTCGGGACCTGTTAAAAAGTGGCTCCTGCCAGCACCATCCTGGCCCTGAGATGGGCCAGCTCTGCTGTCGAGAAACTCATTCTCTGCCCCTGGGAAGGAACGCCAGTGACACACGCTGGAGGGGAAGGCAAGTTTGGGGAGCTCCGCCCAGGCTTCATCTCTTCTCTCTGTAAGATGTGACTCAGCCACAGAGACTAGAGGTGAGGCAATTCTAAACGTTCTTTTGAAGTTAATTTCCTCCTCTTACCAAAAGTAATGCATGACCGTTATTGAAAATACTGGTGATAAGCAAAAAGAGGAAGAAAATTATTTCCTCCAATTCCACCACACAGTGACTGCCCTGGGAACATTTTGGTGCATCTTTTTCCAGGATATTTTTGGCTCTTTCATATGTATCTAGATGTGGGATGCATAAACACACAGGCATGGGAAAGGTTTTTGAACAACTTTCAACCTGCTTGACTCTGCAGGTTAAACTCTTTTTAGCCTGCTTTTAGTTTTAGCCTATCCTGAGAATCTCTTTTCATTGCCTGGCATCGTATCATTTTAAATGTGGGTCGTATTCCATCACCTGATTGTTTCATAATTTACTTTAATCGTCTGTCAGTGAATATTTAGATTGTGTCCCAGTTCCCATCCCTCTCCTCCCCCACTCAGGCAATGTTGTGGAAACACCCCACATATTGGGATTTGGGCTGAAAGGGCAGGCGGCTGGCTGGCCCAGCTGAGCTCCACAGCTTCGACCTCTGCTTTGAGGGGAAAGAGACTTTGGTTTCTCAGAGAGAGCTGGACCCTCACTGGGTGGACTGTGCCCAAGGCACCTTGAAGAAAACACAGGGTGACCCTGCAGGAGGAGGTCAAGGGCCAAGCAGGCCCTCCCAAGTGCAGGGAGGCATTGACTGTGGAAACCAAGGTTATGGAGGATGATGTGGCTTGTGGGGTGGGGGTTTGCTAAGGGCAGTGAAATGGAGACCTTTGAGAGCTTGAAAGAAAAGGAGGAGTCTTCCTTCCCTTCCTATGGTCCCTTCCTAGGGTCTATTCCAGACTGAGGGTCATGATGCTAAAATAGCATCCCCCGGGTCACCGGGGAACTTGGCCCCCAAGGTCATGCAGACCACCTGCCCACTTGTCGCCCACACGTATTCCCTATCTGTGACTTCGGCAGCATGGGATTGCAAGTAGGGAGAACTGCCAAGTTAGGACAAGAGCAGAACAAAACTGATAGTGAACCACATATGGAGCCTGAGGCCTGTTAGCATCTCTAGTTTCCAGGAGAGGAACCTCAGGCAGAGAAATGTTGAGTTGCTTGCCCAAAGCCATAGATCAGGGAGAGTGGAGCTGAAGTTCCAGCCCTGGTCAGAAGCCAGAACTTGCCCCAAACCATCATGCAACACATTAGGAAGCATTCACAAAAGCTTTCTGGCTAGAAGGGTTTAGAGATAGAACAATTAGAGTTAACAGGGCAAAACGAAGTTGTGAAAAGTGCTCTTGTTCAGTGGTATTTAGACAACTAGCTTTGCAAAAAAACTGGTGTTGGGGGCAGGGCAGGGTGGGGGCAGGTCCTGGAAGCAGCCTTGTCACAACGGTTTTATATGAATTTGTCACAATAGGAAGTAGGACTAATGAGGCTTCACTGAGTGTTGGCATCTTCGGCTAGGATGCAGCTTCAAGTGTTTACTATTTTGAACTGAATCTCTTAGTTCGAATATCTTTGAGTATAAATAGATAATGTCAGAATTGTTCCATCTGAAATTTGAGTATGTGTTTAAAAAAGTTGGAGTGTGACTTTAAAAACCAACAAAGACAGAATTCCAGATTTGTGCTTTTCCAGATTTTCTTCTGCCTTGAAATTTGGCCTGTAACACTAATAATTTTGACGTGATGGACCAAAATGAAAAAAGACTTTGGAAGGCAAGAATGTACTTGGCAGTATGTATGTACTGTAGGTTCTAGAAACTGTGTCGGTGAATAGCGTATGGTGAGGAAAACTGTGGAGTCATTACAGCCACGTGGGAGCCTGGAGACTCCCACGTGTGTTTTCAGTGCCATCCTGGGAAGGAGGCAGGAAACTGTGGCACTGAATGAAATGCCAGCCTACAGAGGCACGGACACTGAGGGAGGGAGGTTTTCTTGGGAGAAGCTGTTGTTGCTGAGATTTTCATTTGCCCAGCCACCGCCTCCAACAGAAAGACAGTGGCTCCAGGTCTGAGAGGGGTTATTTGCCTGCTTAGGGGCACTTAGGGAACCCACGTTCTTGGAGCCTGAGCACCTAGAAGCTGTGTGTCACACTCTTCTCCCACCAGATCCCAGAGAACATGCTGAGGTGGGCAGGCCTGATCCAGGAAATAGTCTTAACTGCGTCACTCTGCACACAAACAAGGCTTTCTCCCAGTTGGGGTGGGGGTGGGGGCTTCTATTGCTCTCTCTGCCCACTTTCCCGGGTCTCAGGGCTGGATGAGAGATAGCTGATCCCATCTGCCTGGTGAGTTCCCATCCCTCAAGGAGAATTGGATGGCCTAGCAGCCAGGGGCTGGGGCAGATGGGGACCAGCACTGAAAATGTACCCACCTACTTAAGGACAGAACAGTCAACAAAGCTTAGTGCCTGGGGTTGACCTTCAGTCAGAAAATTCCTACAGGGTCCTTAGCATCTCTGTGCAGCTCTGGCAGAAGTGACAATACCCCTCTCCATCTGGGGAGAAAGTCCAGGGAACCTGGCTCCTTGGAGGAATTCTGGAATGATTGGGATGGGGGGGAGTAAGACCCAACCAGGATAGATAAGATGGAGAATTGGCACCATCTCTGCACATCTGTCACACTCTTTCCCATCACATTCAGTTTGCCCACACCTCCCAGCATTGCAGGTGTTAAGTGTATAAAGATAAGACAAGATCCTGAGCTTAAGGAGCCTATAGCCATCAACTGCTGAGATAGAGATCCTCTAAATACTTCATCACATGCACAGTAGCAAGAGGAACCAAGTGCAAAAGCTGCTGCTGGGGAAAGAGCCTTGCAGTGAGGTTGGTTACTCCCTCACGTTTCTCAGTGTTGTCTCCACAAAGGGAAGCTGCTGGGCTGCCGTCTATGGGGTTGCACAGAGTCGGACATGATTGAAGCGACTTAGCAGCAGCAGCAGCAACAGGACAGAGGCCAGGTTTCTGCCTCTGAGCCTTGCAAGAGCCTAACCCAGTTTAGAGTTCCTAGTAAGTGGGGGGTCAATGCTTCTAAACTGACCAACCTGCCTTGAGCCCTGAAGCAGGAGTGGGGGTGGGACTGATGTATTTAGAGATGACAGCCCCACAGTCTTTTTAGGGGAGAGGCAGATTAGCTTCCACAGCTGGTGAACTCAGGCTCTGCTTTCTGAAATGCCTGTTTAAAGTCTATTGCACATCAGCTGAACTGCTTTGGGCAAGTTACTTAATAGTCTCTGAGACTGTTTCCCTCTCTGTGAATGGAGAACGATGCTGACTTCACAGGATCAGTGCCCAGCTGTGATGGACACTCCAGGCAGGGCTTCACCAGCCTCCAGCTCTGAGTCTCTTTCTCTTCTTTCATCAGGCACTGGGTCTGTCTAGAACCGCCCTTCTCCCCTCTACTCTGAGCCAGATTCTGTGGAGATCCAGAAAAGGATTCCTCCTGGAGGTTTGCTTTTAAAGAAAACAGGAGGATTAAAAAAAAAAAAAATTTGCTTTGCCCTCCTATTGGCTTTTTGGAAGATGGGAGGTCTAACTAGGAGTAAAGACCAGAGGAGAGTGGGAGTTTGCTGCCAGCAAACAATTTGTGAGGTGAGACTTGGGTCCCATGTTGAATACTGTCTAGTTCCCCCCAAACCTGTGCATCCATTGACAATCCCTGTCTGAACCAACTATGTCATTGGTGTTGCAAAAAGTGATTTCCTGATTTTTTTTTTTGTTCCTGCTACATTTATTACCTAAACTCTGTAAAGAAAAGCTCTCCATCGTTGCATGGGACTATCTGATTACCCTGAAATACAATGCCTTCTGAAAAGGTGGGGTAAATGCTAGATTCTTTCCTTTTCATGACCAGTTTTTAAAGTAAGGAGTTGAGGACATCTTTGGGGCTGAAGATTGAGTGTGATGAAAGGTTAGCATTTTGTCTTCCTTCATTTTCTCCATGTTCACCTATAATCCCTCAAGTTTTCAGAAATGGGCTGAAGCACTACATGGGGCTGACAGCCCTTCCTCAGCAGTGTGCCCACCTCACCAGTGGACCCTCTACTCAGAATTTTCTCCTTCCAGGCGAGGTCCTTGGGTGGGGTCTGGGGAGGGGAGGCTTCATTCCTGGGTCCTGTGTTTGCTCCATTTTTGGAATGAGCTGGGAGGGCCTTTGGAGGGAGCGTACTGTCATTCTTTCTCATCCTGAATCTCTTCTTGTGGGAGATCATAGATTTCATCAACCTCTTCCTGAATGTTCAGATGTTTCCAGCCTTTATTTTTGCCCCCTTCAAAAGATTAACAGTGGGATCAATGGATATCTATCCATCATTCACCTGATATTTATGGAGTATGTCCTGTGGGCTTCATCCTAGGGCTAACTCCAGAGGAGGTGCCCCTTAAGGAATTCACCATCCAGTTTGGGGGGAAAGACATGTATACATTGAAAGTGGAGTAGCAAAACGTGTCAGCCCAAATACACTTGTAGAAATAAGCACGAGTGGATTGTCTGGCTTGATAGCGATTATTTATTGAACACTTCTCCTGTACTAGGCACTTACCTTTAAAAACCCTGGAGGATAGGTAAACATTATCATCCAATATTTCAGTGAGGAAACTGGAGCTCAGAGAAGTTACATAATTTACCGAGGGCTTCACAGCTCTTAAATCCAGGAGCTCAGCTCTACCTGAAAGTTCATGCTCCACTCACCACATCATGGTGTTCTATTTCCAGCAGTTAAAAGAACCAGGAATTTAGAGAAGGTAGGAGACTAACTACAGTTATTATCCATAAGGCATTTGTTACTTTGGAAATTAAAATTTTTCCTTTTTACATGTGATTGTCAAAATAATATTGTGCTAGCAGTGTACTAAGTATACTATAATAGTAAAGAAAATATTTGTAGGAAAAAATATGTTCATAATCTCATTACTTGAATCTGATAAGTGCTTCCAGTCTTTGTTCTTGGGTATTCAAACATGATGTTAATCATAGTACCTGTATTATTTCATTTTTTTTGCTTGGCTTTATATGCATTATAAACATTTCTATGAAGTCTTTATGATTTTAAAGACTGCATAATATTTCATGGAAGAGATGGAGCATAATTTACTTAGCCAATCTACTCTTTTGGGAATCTAGACACTTTTAAATTTTTGTTATCTGATAAAGTCCAAAGGAGGACCTCTGTGCAGTTTTCCTTTTATCATTTTTATGATGTATTTCCTCAATGAATTCCCAGGAGTTGCTTACCTGGTTCACAGATCTAAGCATTTTTATGAATCGCTCTTATACACCATTCCTTGCTACCAGCAAAAGATGGAGTGCCATTTCTTCCACAGCCTGATCAGCCCTAGGGAGGCTCTTGTGGTTTACTCTCTGCTGATATGAAAGGTATATCATGGTCCTTAGACTTTTTAATGTATATGAATACATTAAATACATTGGATAAATGCCCACCATTTGTTCACTATTGTGTACTTCTTTCTTATAAGCTATCTGTTTCTAAGCTTTTTTCATCATTTCTTGGGGCCTTTGTCATAGTTTTATATTTTGTATGAGAGGTTTTATATGAGATGTTTACACAAATGAGTCAGGTCCGGACAGGATGTAGATGGTACATTCAGCTGGATAGTTTGCAAAGGGTATAACAAAGGACCAGTTTTCTTAAAGAGATGGGAATACCAGACCACCTGACCTGCCTCCTGAGAAATCTGTATGCAGGTCAGGAAACAACAGTTAGAACTGGACGTGGAACAACAAACTGTTTCCAAATCAGGAAAGGAGTACATTAAGGCTATATATTGTCACCTTGCTTATTTAAGTTATATGCAGAGTACATCATGAGAAATGCTGGACTGGATGAAGCACAAGCTGGGATCAAGATTTCCGGGAGAAATATCAATAACCTCAGATATGCAGATGACAGCACCCTTATGGCAGAAAGTGAAGAAGAACTAAAGAACCTCTTGATGAAAGTGAAAGAGGAGAGTGAAAAAGTTGGCTTAAAACTCAACATTCAGAAATCTAAGATCATGGCATCCTGTCCCGTCACTTCATGGCAAATAGATAGGAAAACAGTATAAACAGTGACAAACTTTATTTTGGGGGGCTCCAAAATCACTGCAGGTGGTGACTGCAGCCATGAAATTAAAAGACGCTTGCTCCTTGGAAGAAAAGTTATGACTAACCTAGACAGCATATTAAAAAACCAGAGACATTGAATTTGCCACCAAAGGTCCATCTAGTCAAAGCTGTGGTTTTACCAGTAGTCACGTATGGATGTGAGAGTTGGAGTATAAAGAAAACTGAGTGCCAAAGAATTGATGCTTTTGAACTGTGGTGTTAGAGAAGACTCTTGAGAGTCTCTTGGACTGCAAGGAGATGCAACCAGTCCATCCTAAAGGAAATCAGTCCTGAATATTCATTGGAAGGACTGAAGCTTAAGCTGAAGCTCCAATACTTTGGCCACCTGATGTGAAGAACTGACTCATTGGAAAAGACCCTGATGCTGGGAAAGACTGAAGGCGGGAGGAGAAGTGGACGACAGAGGATGAGATGGTTGGATGGCATCACTGACTCAATGGACATGAATTTGAGTAAACTCCAGGAGTTGGTGATGGACAGGGAGGCCTGGCATGATGCAGTCCATGGGGTCGCAAAGAGTCGGACACGACTGGGCAACTGAACTGAACTGAACTAAGTTTTTGACAGTGTGAGTTGGGTTTGAGGAACAGAGATAAAGTGTCAGCCTTCCCAAGCACTCTGGCACCTCAAGGAGCAAAGAGGGAACAGGTACCAGGCCCCAATAAGGGTGGTATATGCAAAGGATCCCTGCCAGAAGCTGTGGCTTTGAGGGAGGGCCCAGCCAGCTCAAGAGGACTCTACAGGGAGGAAGCTTGGAGAATAAATCCCCGCTCTACTCTCCGCTCTTGCTGGTGACCTGAGCTCAGACCCTTGAGCCCTTTCATCTGTGTTTCCCAAATTGTGAGATGACTTCAAGAGATACATAGATAAATATTTTTTTAAAGTTTAGCAGTCATGTGTTAAAATATATACACATACACATTAAATGCTTGTATCTTATCCATGTAAAAGCATGTTTATAAAATATTATTTCATAGATGTTTATGTTTGGTATAAGACTAAACTGTGCATTTAAGTTTAAAAAAATGGATTTGCTTTGGTGGACTGTATAGAATATAAGAGTACAGGTGCTACAGGGGTGTGGCAAAACTGACTGAATGTGGGGAAACAGGCTCCCCTCTAGGGACTCTCCCGCAGCATCTGATTCTTTGATTTTCAGTTTCACACACACATATCTGAGGTGACTATCCTGGGAAGTCAAGGATTCTTGGTCACCGGTGGTCATTGTTCCTGATGTCCCCACATGACAGAGGGGATGCAGGAATGCAAGGGAAAGGTTTCTGAGTCACCATCCCAGAGTTTCCCTCACCTAATAGGGGAGCCAGAAGGGTGCCCTCTGTCTGCTTGGGCTTATCAAGGCGGGCTGCCCTGAGTCCCCTGGGTCCTGACACTGAACCCTGGGCTGCAGTGAGCTCCCACAGTAGAGCCAGGGGGACAGAGAAAGAAGAGCTAGGAGCTAGGCCCATATTCTGCTCGGGGGGAGGGCAGTTAAGTACCACCCCATTATTCCAACTGCCACTTCCCTGGAGCATGTTGGTGCACCCCAAAGGGCGACACTCGAAGGGACTCTACCTGGTTATTAGTGGCTAGTCTCCCTCCCCTTCTCCACCTGGGAAAGTTGGTTAAAGGCCCTGCCTCTCCCTTCTCCCCACCCAACACCCCTCAGAAGGGGCAGTACCGACAGACGACTTCAGTAGCACAGGCCACTTAGTGTCATCAGTCTTCTCCTTTGTGGGTGTTCTGCCCTGCTCAGTGGAGAAGGAAATGGCAACCCACTCCAGTACTTGCCTAGAGAATTCCGTGGACAGAGGAGCCTGGTGGGCTGCTGTCCACGGGGTCACACAGAGTCGGACATGACTGAAGCGCCTTAGCAGCAGCAGCAGCCCTGCTTGGAGAATGCTCTTGACATGCACCTCTGTGTAGAGCATCTACAGAAGAAACCAGAGGACTTCAGGCAAAGGCCAGATTACATCATAATTTATTATGTATCTTATTATGTTATTCAGAGAAGTGGTTGGCCAAAATCTTTATGAGAAGTGGCTATTTCTTCTGGAAAAGTTTGAACAGTGTTTCCAGGTCTGGAGTTAGGCAAACCTGAATTCTGGGGAAGTGTTGCTTGCCCTCAACCACATCGACAGAGGGACCAGACATCCCAGTTTGCCAGGGGGTAGGCCCAGTTTATGCCTGTTTGACTCCTTTTATTTAAAAAAATATCTTGGTTTGGACAATAAATTGTAGCCACCTAAACTGTAGATACCTCTGACTAGCCTCCAGAAAGAACATAAAATGTTGGGGTTGGAAAGAATTTCCTATAGTTCTTTTAGTCTGTTGTGTTGCTGGAAGACCGCAAGCAAGCCCCCCAGCCCTTCCATGGGAGAGGAGCCCTGTGCTTCCCTCCCAGGTCCTGGGTCCAGGCCTTTACAGGTGTCTCAATGGGAGGATGCCCCCACCCCCATCAGCCTCAACCAGCTCCTTTCTGCTCAGAGTTTTTTGATAAGAGAGAGAGGAAAAGCTGGGACTTCTGAGGAATGGCCTCTTGTTCTGACAGGGAGAAAGCCCTTGGCCTTGAAGACAAGCCCAGGAAGTAAATTGCTCTGCTGACTTCCTTGGGATAAAAGCAAGGAGGTCATGGAGCGCCCCAGAGGGGAGGCCAGGGAGTGGCCTGTAGGAAACCGCAGGAGCAGGAGGACTGCGGGGTCGGGGTCACCACCACCCAGAGCCGAAATGGCCTCGAGCCACTTCAGCCTGCGCAGCACCTGCCACCACCAGCACCTGCTGCAGAAGGGGGGAGGCCACCGCCGGCACTCCCTGGGCCTGGACCCCTGCCTAGCCCTGTCTGGGGAGGAGTCTGCCCGGTCCTTTTCTTCTTTTGGCTCCACCCATACCCCGCTGGTCAGTCCCTTCCCAGAGAGCCGAGAGGGGACTAGAAGGGGCGTGTCCCTGGGTCAGGGTGGGGGATTGTTGGGAAGGACGTGTGTGATTTCACTTAATTGCAGGACTTGTGCTGGGCTCGTGCTGTGGGGCGGGCAGGTGACCGTGCTAGGTGCTGGAGGTACAGTGGCACTGGCTCCGGACCGTGCTTGGGCTGTCTTGGGTTTGTGATGCTCAGGACACAGAGCAGGGCGGGGGTGTTTTTCCTGGGCTGTGTGGGGCAGGGGCGAAGGGAGTGTGGCCAGGGAGGCTCCAGAAAGGAGCAGGATTTGAGTACAGTCTTATAAGTCAGGAAGGGCTTTCCAGGCCAAGGAGTGCTTACACACAGGTCCTAGGTGTTTGAGGAATGGGCGCAGTTGGGTAGGCTTGGAACCTGGGACGGGTTGGAGAGATGGGGTAGGAAGGCCCTCTGGGGTCTCACAGACTGGCTGTGTGGCCTCAGTCAAGTTATTTCACTTCTCTCGGCCTCAGTTTATCTCTATAATGGGAGTAACATAACCTCCTTTCATCCTTGTGATGTAAATCAACCAGCATGAGGCCTGGCATATAAATGTTCACAAAACATGAATTATTGGCACTGTTCTTACTGCTAATAAATAATGTAGACTGGGAAAAAAAATAATGTAGATTGTTCTTTTCTGAAACATGTGGCTTGAGTCACTGGAGTGAGCCAGCAGTGCTGCCCTCCTGAAGCAGTTCTGGATTTGTGCTCTCATTTAGGCATACATATCCTGTTAATATCTGGTAGGAGATGCTGATGGAAGAAATCTCACATGGCTGGCTTGCTCCAGGCTCTGCTGCCGTCTTACTCTGACAGTTGCATAGGGCCAGCATATGGCTCCTGATGTCAGTAAATGCATTTTTTAATTACTTTTTATTCCACAAGTATTTAATGCGAACCTACTATGTGGTGTCAGGTTTTTGAGTTCAATGTCTTAGTAAAAGTATGTGGGTAATAGGTGAAGGGATTAAAGAGAGAGGAGAGATGAGAACTCAGTTCTTTCCAAAACTGATTTATAGAATTAGAAATGAGTTTGGAGGCTGAATTTAACTGCTTTTTGTGACCTTGCACTTCCCTTTATAACTTGCAGTTATAAAGAATCTGCCTGCCAGTGGAGAGACAAAGCAGATATAGCTTCAGTCCCTGGGTCAGGAAGACCCTGACCCAAGAGGAGGAAATGGCAGCCCACTCCAGTATTCTTGCCTGGGAAATTCCATGGACAGAGGAACCTGATGGGCTACAGTCCTTGAGGTCTCGAAGAGTTGGACATGACCGAGTGACTGAGCATGCACACATACCTAGAAACTTACTGAAAGGGGAATTTCTTTTGATGTGTGCCTTTCATTGGGGTGTGGGTGCCTCAAGAGTAGCCACTGTGGGGACAGATCACTTTTATCCATTTGGTTGTTCAGCAGATATTTATTGAGCACCTGCTGTGTACCTAGCACCATGCTTTACACTAACTGTTTGCATGTTCTTTTAGGTATGAATAGTTCTTTCAGGACCATAAGGAGTACTTGTAAATGGCCACTCTTGCTTTAGAAACCAAGCCCACTACCTTCTGCCTTGCTCACATGGTCTTGGGAAGAGAAAGGGGGAAAACCCGTGGACCTACATCGTTACTTGTGGTTGAGTCAAATGCCACTCAGTCAACTGATGGGTGGGAAAGGGGCTGGAGGAAGAGGAGCTTTAGCTCCTGTTTCTTGCTTTGCAAGTGGAGGGATTCCCTGAAGGACAGCCTCCTCCAGTCTGTCAATTTATGCCCTCGGTGAGGGTCGGGGGGAGGAGGCGATCCCCCCTTTAGTGTAAGGAGTGCCTACTCACTCTCCCCTCACCTCCCACACACTTTGAACTCAGTCTCTAAGGAGGGAGTTTATCCTCTTGTGTTTCATGGTAGCACATAACTGTCTCGGACACATGGAGGAGACTGCTGCTGCTGCTGCTGCTAAGTCGCTTCAGTCGTGTCCGACTCTATGTGACCCCATAGACGGCAGCCCACCAGGCTCCTCTGTCCCTGGGATTCTCCGGGCAAGAACACTGGAGTGCGTTGCCATTTCCTTCTCTAATGCATGCATGCATGCTAAGTTGCTTCAGTCGTGTCCGACTCTGTGTGACCCTATGGACAACAACCCACCAGGCTCCTCTGTCCAGGAGATTCTCTAGGCAAGAATACTGGAGTGGGTTGCCATTTCCTTCTCCTGTGGAGGAGACTAAACGGTAATAATTCAGCTAATTTAATAGTAGCTGTCGCCATCATGTTTGAGTCCTTTTTAATATTCCAGACAAACAAGTGCTTTTCACACATTATCTCATTTAATCTTTTCAACTTTGTCAAATTCATACTGTCATCTCCATTTCACAGACAAGGAAAATTAAGACCAGAAGATGGAGTAAGTAAGCATTCCCTGGTCACATGCTGTAAACAGAAGAGCTGGAAGTTGAGCCCATTTCTGTTAGGCTTTGGGTGATTTCACCCTCACACCATCCTGGTGGAGGGATTGACTCACTTCTCTCCTGACCCTTTGCTTCTCCCATCATGCCCTCCTCCTTCTCTTTCTTAAAGATTCTACAGCTAACAAACCAGGCTTAGAAAACCCTGAGGAGCTTTCTCTAGAGTGGGACCACTGGGGCTGCAAGGGTTAATGCTGGCCTGTGCTTCCCAGATGAAGGCCTTGGCCTTGGGAGGCGGCTATTAGTCCTCCTTTCTAATTAAAAATTGCCACCACTGGCTTTCCTCTCCTGCTAACTAGAAGACTCTGTATGTGTGTGTGTGTGTGTGTGTGTGTGTGTGTGTACTTGTGTGCATAGCTCTTTATCTTTGTTTCCTGTTTCATATTTAATTCAGCATTTTTTCCAGTTTGTGGATGTGGAACACATGTAAGGTTGGGACATGGTCTGTTAGTAATCATTCCCGCATCTTGGGACTGGCTTGCTCCCACTGAGTCCAGCCAAAGGCTTGTGGATGCTAATCTTCCTGCCTCACAGGAGTTCCTTTGTCCTGATCACCCCGGTTTCTGAAGGGACTGCCTTTAGGGTGGTGGTTTGGCCTTACAGATTGCTTTCTGGAAGGTCTGGGAGGGTTCTTGTGTACAGGTGGGGGATTGCATGGAATCCCGACTTAGTGGATGAAAATGGAAGGCTCTGGGAAAGACAGCACCTATTGGTGGTCTGTTGGGTCAGGGTGCAATGCAGCCAGATCTTTGTTTTTTGTCAAGGCTGCATGCAAGTCAGGTGAATATGAAGTGTTCACTTTCTGCCCTCTCCCTGAGGTCTGAGAGCCCCTACCTTTCTGGACTGGACTCTCAGGCAGGGCTGCCCTGCTCCGCAGTGTGGCCTTGTGAACCCCATTGTGGAGTATGGGGTTGAGGCCCCAGGAGGGGATGGTGGTGCTGGGGACTGGGGATCCCTGGCTTTCTCATCAATACCTCCTCAGCCAAGCAGTGGGTCTCATGAGACAGATGGCAGTCATGTTGGGCCTTGAGTGTCCTAAGGACCCCTCCCAACATCATGGGTAAGAGTTGGGGTTCAGCGTTGGTGTCCAGGGTCTTGCTTGAATGCCCTGTTCTCCCCGCTGATAACAGTTCTCATACTGCCAACTTGAGCTTCCCCACTTGACTGGGTGTCTCTGAATCCTGAAATTCTTTGTGTAATTAGCCTCTGATTGCTAAAGATTATCCCGCGTAGAGAATGGAACCAAAGCAGTTATAAAATAAGAGCTGGGAGGAAGCTTACCAGTCAGTCTGATCTGGGAAGGACAGAATCTGGGGTCCTTGGAGCCTTAAAAAGTGCTTGGGGCCCGAGGTGGAGCCTTGAACTCCTGACACTGCATAGTTCTGTGTGGTGGGGATTTTCTGGGAGGGGTCTGTGGCCTCTTTGAGTGTGCTAAGATGTCTGGACTTCTCCAGAACATGAAGCATCACTAGTCTAATCACTCCCTCCCTTCAGGAGGGAAAGAGTGTGGTGGAGAAGTCTCAGAGGAACATGAGACACAGGAGCAGTGCCTAAATGCTTCTAGACCTCCTGCTTCCAGGTGACTCTGGATGGTAGGTAGGATACCTGTCCCCTCCCCTTGAAAGAGCAGATGAGATAGAAGTAAATTTTGTATTTCTTTACAGACAGGAGTAATCTACTTTTATTATTCACTCTCAGCTTGAGAATATACAGTGAGGAGTCTACAGTATAAAGAATTACAACCAGCCCAGACTCCCTGACTTTGAATAATCCATTATAAAGTACAGTTGTTGTTTTTTTTAATCACAATAGTCTTATCTTCTGTTTATTTCTAAGCTGAACAGAAATGCCCTAAGCTACACCCCAGCTGTGGAGTTTTTAGACCAAAGGCTACTGTTTTCTTCCTGCAGGAACCCTGGGGTGTTTGGGGGTTAAAAGGCCTGGACCAGCCATGTGTGTTTAAAAAACAAGGCTGATTCCGCAGCCGGCGGCTCCAGCCTGACTCCATCCTGCTGTTAATGGAGGACAGAGGACCACTTATAGCTTCCTCTTCACCCCATAACAAATAGCCCGGTGCTCCCCCAGGCCTTCCTGCCCCCCACCCGCACTGCCCTCCCCGTGGTGGCAGCAACAGGCCTGTTACAGTCTGGTTTCTCAGCAGGCCCTGTGATAAGGCCCTGACTAACCATGTTAGCCCCAAGTGGGCGGGCTGCCTGGCCTCTGTCTGCTCTTGGGCTACTTCACAGCCTCTGGGCAGGGTGGAGTCCCTTGTCCTGTAAACAAAGCTTGTTCCAGCTTTGAGCACTGGCTTGTGTGATACCTCTTCTGGGCAGGCCTCCTTGACTGCTCTAGCCTAGGTAGGTTACCTCTTTGTTACATTCAGTTAACTGATATTTGTTGTGCACCCTTTAAAAAAAAGTTCTGTATCACAGCCTTCAGGTACACGGTTTAGCTGTGTATGGAGCTTTCAGGTACACAGTTTATCATCATCATCCCTTATCATAATTCCCATTTACCAGCATTCACTCTGTCCTCAACTTAGTACTAAGCATCTCACATGAAATATTTTACAGACTCAGCACGAGAGTCCCATGAAGTTGGCACTGTTGGTATCCCATTTTACAGACATGGAAACTGAGGCATTTTTTGTATTCTCCTTTCGTAGTTTTTTATCACCGTCTGTGATCCACCGTGTGTTTACTTGGTTACTTGTTTCATACCTGCCTCCCATATTATAAGCTCTGTGAGGGCAGGGTTTTCCCCTTCTGAGGTGCTGGAGAGCTGGCATGACAGTGTCCAGCACCCAGGAGGTACAATAAAGGCTCACTTGATGGTTGAATAAGACACAGGAGGCTGTCACTTGTCCACAGCCTCACAGCTTGTCAGCAGTGAAGCTGGGATTGGAACCCAGATCAGTGAGTGCAGGTACGGTCGGCAGCAGCACCTCTCAGCTGGGTGGGTCCTCTTCCCCAGTCAGACCTTCACCTCCGTCAGGCAAGTCCCTGGTCTTCCCTGAAACGGCACCCAGACTTTGGAGTGGGACCCACCTGAGTTCAAATAGTGGTTCTACCACTCAGTTGAGTGACACTTGTAAAGCTGTGTGTCCATTATGAACCCAAGGGTCCACATTATCTGAAATAGGAAAAATAATGCCTACCCACATGGGTTGTTGTGAGAATTATAAATAATACATGGGTTTCCTGGTTTATTGTAGGTGCTCAGTGAAATGATGGCTAGCATGAAACTGGGCATTTCCTAAACTTCCAGGAAACCAGTGTACTGCATTGAAAAGACCTAGGAATCTGTTTATCATCTTTTATTAGATTTTAACACTAATACATGAGTACATGCTCATTGTAAGAAAGAAACAACTCAGAAATAAAAAATAGAAATTTCTATATCCTTCTCTGACCCCAGACCCATCTTTCCCCTGAAGTCACTACTATTAAAAGTGGTTTGGTACCAAAAAAAAGAAAAAAAAAAAAAAAGTGGTTTGGTGTGTATGCACTTACCCAAATAATACATATTTTACATAAAATTATACTAGGCATATATAATTGTTCAGAAATTTGTACTTTTCATTAGCCTATCTCCAGGGGACTTTCCCTGTCATTACTTTCAGATTAACTTCAATCTTCTCAGTGGCCACAGAGCATTCCTGTTATGACTGGACCATTACTTATATAACCATTCTTCTATCGATGACCTTTAAGTTATTTCCAGTATTTCTGTATGGCAATGAGTATTGGGATATTGGGTTTTTTTTAAGTCTATTGCTGAGGAACAGAGCCCTTAAAACTTAGTGGCTTAAAATAGCTTCTTATTTCCTCAAGTTTCTATGGATTGAGTGGTTTTTTCACTTTATGTGGTATTGTCAAAGGTGGAGCATCTGAAATGGTCTCACTCACATGGCTGGCTGCTGGTGTAGGCTGTTGGCTGGGAACTGAGCTAGGCTGGCACCAGGAGCACCTTGGCTGTCCTCTAAGTGGTCTCTACACGTGGCTTGGGTTTCTCACAGCATGGGACTGGGTTCCAGAATGTCACTTCTGCCACATTCTGTTGGTTAACTCCAGTCACAGGGCAAGCCCAGATGCACGGGGGCAGGAAACAAGCTCTAGCTCTTGATGTGGAAATGGCCTCTGTGCCTGTGCAGAGGGCGGGGAATTGTTAGGGTCCCCTTTTGGGATTGGTTACACATTTATATAGGTTAATTTGTAGAAGGGAATTGTTGGCTCAAAGGGCACGCACATTTCTGATCTGGATAGCTAGAGCAAAATTGCCTTCAACAAAGCTATAACCTCACACACTCTCCTTAGTAAGGAACAAGAATGTTCATTTCTCTGAACTCACTTAGCATTGAATATCATCAACTGTTTTCTTCTTTGTCCATCTGATGGGTGAAGAATTGTATCTTGTTTTTACTATTAATGGTATTGAGCATCTTTTTAGACTTTCATTCTTCTTTATACTTGAGAGTTCAATTAGGGGATGTGCCCACAAGTATCCTATCCCTCTGGCACCATCAAGGAAACAGGGTGATGGTTTGAGGGGCTGAGGGTCAGATATGGCATATAAGGACTCTGATTCTGGGTCTCATCAAATAGCTCTGCTGCTCATGACCTGCCTTTGAGGGAGAGGGTTTCATGGTGTCAGCGAGAAAATTTTGTCAATCCTGCACTGTCTTCAGGCTCATTACTGACTTAGATGAGTTTTCAGAAGGCTCTGCAGTTCCTAGTAAGAGAATGTTTTACACTTCACTGGAATTGTGAGACTAGCCCTGAACTCTGAGCCCACCAGCTGGGCTGAAAAGCCCCTTCAGTAATGAGGAGGGAGTGGGATACAGGCAGCCAGATCAGGGGAGTAAAACCTCTATTTAATGCCCTCTTGTTAAGAGGTTTTTCAGGCTTTTTCCCTCTAGTATTCCCACTTTTCCGCAAAAAGAAGATAAGAAGATGTTGGCGATGATACCTTTGATGGGTTAGTCTAGGGTTTAATTCAGAGATACTCTCTGGTCAGGATCACTCCCAATGCTTTTCTAGCTTTGAATCCAAGCTTTGTCTTCTTAACTGTGCACACTAACATGTCGGGATAGTCTTGGTCCCGACATGACCAAAGAGGCAGAAAACTCCAGCACACACTCTAGCTTAAGCAGGGGGATAAAATACTTTAGTATGGATCACATACTATGATGTCTAGGGGTAGAGATGGGAATGGACTGGAATCAGGGCTGAGCCCAGGACTCTTATCTCTCGGATCTCCTCTGCTCTCCTTTGACTCCTTGTGAGGCGTGGGGTGGTTTCTTGGACCCTCATCCTTGGGGTTCTCAGTTCAGAGTGCTTGTCTCAGTCTCTGGGTCCCCAGCAGGGCCCCTGTGGCCCATTGGGTCTGGTTCCTCAGGGCCATTTTCCCATCCTGGATGCAAGCCCTTTGGCCCAGAGAACCTGGCACAGTGATTGGCAGAGGCTGGGCAGTGTGTTCCACCACAAGCCTTATCCTTTGGAACCTCACCTTGAACCTAGAGGAGTAGAACCCAAACCAGTGCTGACGGCTGTTTCGTGAAGACAAGAAAGGACCTGGGGATGTCAGGGACACAAGTCCTCTCCCTGGTTCCTTTGTGGTGCATTATCACATGGTCATTCATTTAGGATAAAGAATTCACCATGGGGGGCACTTGGGGATCTAACAGCTCAGGTAAAGCCAATTCACTTCATCCTAGGATCAGCAGTGGCAAACAGAAAATTGCAGGTAGCCTAGGAATAATTACAAATAATCCCAAAGCCTGGGTTTCATTCCCGGTTATAGTTGGTTTTTGGCCTTCGTAGGGTGGGTGAGGATGCAGCCCAATGCTTCTCCTCCTCCAGCCCTCCTGCCCTGAAGGCGGTGGCCGAGTTGCCGAAAGGCCCAGATGGGAGGGAGGGCAGGAGCTGGTAGAGGGCCTTCTTTCAAAATCCACGTACAGGATGAGTATTGTAAAATCAGTTATCTTTATTGCAAACTGTGCAGGTTTAAGTCAGGGGTATATATTTTCTCTAACCGCAAACTTAAAACAGTTTGGAGAAGTGAAATGTCCTTCTTGGCCCAGCAGGGCGAACAACTGTGGGATGTGTTAACAGTTCCCGATGGGGTTATTAGCTTCCTGTTAATCCCTTTATGGTTTACTCTTTTGGTTTTGTTTTGTGGAGAAAATTCAGGCTAAATATTTATTGTAGAGGAAAGGAACGCTGCTCCCTCCTCCTCCTGCTTTGTCGTTGCTAGCTGTCTACTGGGCAGTAGCATGCAAACAGGATAAGCTCTAAGAGGCCCCAAGTGCCCTATGGGAAGAGTCTATATCTGGACCCTCTAGTCCAGTGGCCTGCTCACCAGCCCAGAGGTATCCTTTCTGAGAGAGTCCAGTCATAGAAAAATGTCCCACATACCCATTACTGAATGATGACGTATTCTTTTGTTTAAAATATTAATAAAGCAACTAGAATTTTCCACAGTAGCAACTTCAGAAGTGCCTCCCCAACCCCCAGCCCTCATCCTCCTGGAGTTGAGCCCACAGAATTAATCTGGCCTCACCTCTAGTCACACTGCCTCCAGTGGTGTACACACATCTGCATGTTCTCTTCTCAGTGCTCCCCATTCACTAGGCACCATGTTGCAAACAGCTTCCTCGCTTGCTTAATCAAAAAATGGTTTCACTCAGCATTCTATGACACCCCCTGCCCCTGCCCCACTCCTTATTTGCCATCCGGACTCCAGACACCCCACAGTTTCCAAAACTAAAGCCCATCCTCAAAGGTGAAGATTAATCACCACCAGAACTGCACCATGAGACGGCTGGATGGCATCGCCGACTCAGTGGACATGAGTTTGAGCAAACTCTGGGAGATAGTGGAGGACAGGAGCATGGCTTGCTATGGTCTTGCAGAGTGGACCATGACTTAGAGACTGAACAGCACCAACAAAAGCTGCTCCAGAGCTGTGGGTCAGACCCTGAACCAACAAACATGGCACACAGGGCAAGACTCTACTGGGGGAGATTTCATGTCGCCCTCACGATGTCACAGGCCCTGTGTGGGGCCCTGGGGATGAAGTGTTGAAGGATGCACAGCCACCTTCCTGGCAGAGTCTCATGCCATCCTGGGGCACAGGCTTGGCTGTGACCTAATTAATTGTGTGGGTCTTAGTCCCTTGGAGATAGATGACTGTGAATGAACTACATTCATTTTAGACATAAAAGTTCTGCTGGTTTTTTGTTTTGTTTTAAAGTCACTCATTAGCACGGTGCCTTAAAATGCAGCAACAGAGAGACATGGAAGTCATAATAGTAAAAATCCTTGCTTACCCATGAGCAGAAATAACTGCAGAGCATAGGGGTCAGGCTGTGTCCCAAGTGCTTCTAAACTTTATCTCACTGATCCCTCAGAAGAGCCCTCTGAGGCTGAGCTGATGTTACAGGAGAGTAGGTGGCCTCAGAGAGAGATGGGAGCTGCAGGGCCCGGAACTCAGTGCAGGCAGTGTTTCACACCAGGTCCCTCTGCTTCCTTCTGCCTTAGGCCCTGTGGGGAGCACAGCCCACCTGGCAGTGTCAAGCCACTCACCCGTCCTTGGGCAGTTTATTGTGAAATAGAAGACTTTTTTTAAAGTGAACAATGAACTAATTATTTCTAGAAGAACATTGAAGAAACACCTCCCTTAGTTTGTAGTAGAGACATAAATTTTGTTCACACCACTTTCAGGTGTGCAGAGAAAGTGTAACTTCTTTTTGATAGTAAAATATACTTTATTTAAAAATTTTTTTAATCAAAGTATAGTTGATTGACAATATATTAGTTGCAGGTATATGGCATGAGTCAATATTTTTATAGACTCTACCCTGTTTAGGGTTATTGCAAAATAATGGGAGAAAGTATAACTTCTATATTTAAGGCTGTACCTGGTAGAAACCCCTGCCCTACACCTGCCTGCTGGGTGGCAGAAAAAAAAAAAAGCCAATGCAGCTTATGATGGAGTCTGAACTTTTAAACAGTCTCTTGAGGTTTCACTCAGTCTCTTCTCCCTGGTCCAGGAAGCTGTGCAAGGGTCTTAGGGGAATTCACGGTGTGGAGTAAGGGCTCCTTCTGTCCTGTGCTTGCCCATGGGTGTGAAGTGGCTGGTGTCACACAGGACTGTCTGAGAGTCCTCTCGCTGGGTCACCTTGGTGTCTGCCGTGTGCTGAGTTCATTCCTACTCAGCTCAGACAGTGGCTGATAGGACTTCCCTGCTTGCCTGTGTCACCTTCAGTAGGTTCTCCACCAGGTCTTCCATCTGGCCCTGGGGAAGAGTTCCACCCTCAGCCCCTGGCTCTTTAGCCAGTGTGTCCCCGTGTAGGAGCTGAGGAAGCTGACGGCCTGCCAGACCCTCTCCTCTGGCCATGCTGCTTGGCTCACTTACCTGTATTGGAAACTCCTAGAAGCTCCATCAGAAGTAGGGTGATGTGCTCAATTGGCAGTGTGCTCACGTCCCTCTCAGTGTGCTTTCCCCACCTAATCTAGCTCCCATTTCCTCTCCGAGAGAAAGCTGAGACTGACATGCCTACATCAAGCACCTCCTGATGCTTCTGCTTGCTGTCTTCTCCCCACAGTCCTTTGGGCAAGAAAGTGTGGGCCCCTCTTTTCCTTCCTCTCCATTCTGTTCATTTTCCCAGCTCCAGCTTCATGGCTACGTCTTAATGGTCAATGGCAGTGAGAGATGCCTCTTCACACCAATTGTTTTCTCCAGAGAAATGATCATTTCTAACTTCTTCGGTCTTTTCCTTTTATGTCCTTCAAGTAGATGTTTGTCGAGGATTGTGAAATCGTTTTTGACCACCTCCTTTTCAATCTCGCGTTGATGAGTTAGTTCCCTCCTTGGCATCAGTGATTTTGTTCTTGGCTACGGAACCTCAGGGAAAACCAAGACATCAAGTCATGTTTGACGCATGGTGTCCAGAACCTTGCAGTACACTGAGAGTATAGCCATACACTCCATTATGAGCCTCTTGACCACCCTGGAGGGTGGACAGGTGAAATGAAGCTTAAAGAACTTAAGTTCTTGAATAAATCAAAGTGAATTGAGCTAATAAAGAAGGTCATGGTAGATGTTGAATTTGAGATGTTTCCAATTTTAGAGTTTTTGTTCTTCTGTGGATTTACCACATGTTCGTTTGATATTGATGTTGCTTGGCTTGTTGAGTTCAACTTCCACATTAGATAGGTAGGCTTATGTTGATTAAAATTGTTTTAATCATTTAATTTTTAAAATATTTCTATATTCATCTTTTTTGAGATGCAGAGGCCGCCTTCATAGAAGAGAGTATATTTTCAGAACCAAAATGTTCCTGGTTCATGGATGGAACCAAGTAGGTAGTATTTTATGATGCCTGTTTGACTTCCAAATTCAATCCCAGTTGGTAAGTCGGCAGGGAATGCCACTTCCTGAAATGTGTCCTTATGCTGATTGTTGATAAAGAAGGAGCAGTGGCAGGAGGTGTGTGTTCCGGGTCAGAGAGGTTGGGGAAATGGCTAAGCAGAGTGAACCAGGCTTCTTAACCACTGGACCCCTCACCGCTTGTACTGCACACACTATTGTATTAATTCCAGGAGGAACCATCATAGATAGTAGTATTACTCAAACTGATTTTTTTTTAATTGAAGTATATTTGCTGTGTAGTATTATATGTTACAGATGTATGATACAGTCATTCACGGTTTTTAAAGGTTATCCTCCATTTAGAGTTATTATAAAATATTGACTTTATTCCTTGTATTGTACTGTATATCTTGGTAGTTATTTTATACATAATAGTTTGTATATCTTTTCCCCTATTCCTATAATGCCCCTTCCCCCTCCCTTCTCCCCACTGGAAACCACTACCATCATTTGTTCTCTGTATCTATGAGTCTGCTTCTTTTTGTTATATTCACTAGTTTTTTGTATTTTTTAGATTCCTCATATTAGTGATATCATATGGTGTTTGTCTTTCTCATCTGACTTATTTCACTTAGCATAATACCCTCCAAGTCCATCCATGTTGCTGCAAATGGAATATTTTGTTCTTTTTTTATGGCTGAGTAGTATTCTGTCCTATATATAAACCAAATCTTCTTATCCATTCATCTGTTGATGGATACTCAGGTTGCTCCCATATCTTGGAATTATAAATAATACTGTTGTGAATATTGGGGTACATGTATATTTTTGAATTAGTGTTTTTGTTTTTTTCACATATATATCCAGGAGTAGAATTGCTGGGTACTATGGTAGTTCTCTTTTAAATTTTTTAAGAAGCCTCCATACTGTTTTCCACAATGACTGTACCACTTTATGTTCTCAGAAACAGTGCACAATGGTTCCCTTTTCTTCACATGCTCGCCAACATTTTTTATCTGTGTTCTTTCTGATGACAGCCATTCTGACACATGTGAGGTGACATCTCATTGTGGTTTTGATTTGCATTTCCCTTATGGTTAACCACATTGATCATCTTTGCAGATGCCTGTTGGCCATCTGCATTTCCTCTTTGGAAAAATGTCTATTCAGTTCTTCCACTCGCTTTTTAATTGGGTTATTTGTTTTCTTGCTGTTGAGTTGTATGAGCTGCTTATATATGTTGGGTATCAATCCCTTATTGGTCATATCATTTGCAGGTATTTTTCTCCCATTCAGTAGGTTGTCTTTTTGCCAAACTTACTTTTTGATGAGCATTTTATGAAACTACTGTTGCATGGAACCTTCTCTGGAAAGTGCTGACCTAGAATGAAATGCGTAGAGGAAAACAAGGAACTCATATTATCTTAGTATTTCCTTGTGAGCAGAATCTGTGGTCCCTGAGTTGGAAAGGGAGCCTGCAGGACGGAACAATTTTCATCATCGTTGTAGACTGAAGGTCATAGTGCTTTATTGTTCTGGCCCAACAAGTTCTGTTCCACAAACAAACCAGCACCAGCTTCCCTGTGCCTCTGACAGAAGCAAATCTCTCCTGAAGAAGGTGTTGGTGTTATGCTGCTTGGCTTGGAGGTGAGAGAGGGTCTGTTCAGTTGCAAGAAATAAATATTCTTCAACCGTCCCCTCACCCATCCCTACATCAAACACCTCAGCTCTCCTCCCACCAAAACAGCACTCCAGAAAGAAGAGGTGAGGGGAAATGAACAGGAATTTCAAGAATTTGCCTGACACTTCTTTCTTTGCCCTAGTACCGTATTGCTTTAGACTGCAAATATAATCCCAGCCGTGTGAGATTTGAATGACAACTGGAATTAGTTGGAACAAGATTCCACCTCTGTTTCCTTGTCATGTAGCCCTTTTAGCCAAGGTCTTAGAGATGGTAGGATTAACTCCAGCAGGAATTTGAGTTAACTCTCCCAGGTTGTGAGCTAACAACAATTGAATGGCTCAGTGAGCTTTTAAGGGCTTCAAGAAGGAACTAGGCCCCATCTTCCAGCTACACTGGAACTGTAGATTGGGTTGGCTTTTCCAGTGAACAACCCAAATGCTTGAGATGAGGGGTGGAGGGGTCAGGTTAGAAGGGCTCTGAAAGAGTCTATAGATGAGAACAAAATCTTGCTCACCTGGGAAAGACCTCTTGGGCTATATACCACCCCCTAACAGATTTATATGTCTGAGGTATGAAACCAGCTCTTGGAGAAGCAATGCCATAAAAACAAAGCCACGGAGGGTATAAATTTGCTGACTGCACAAGCCATAAATCAGTGCTGAGGGGGTCTGGAGCTCTGGAGAGGCCCAGTGCCCACCGAATCAAGGACAGCCCAACTCATGGGACTTCTGCTGGGCTGCTCATGTCCACTGCAGAAGAACCAAAGATTCCCCTCCCCCCAGTGACTCCCATCATCCTCTGTTTTGGAAACTTAGATACTGTTGACAGAACCTAGTGATGTGTGGGATTTTTCCATTTCTGAAGGCCATCAGTGCTTCTTGGAACTCCTGCCATGTGACCCTGACTGTCTAGAATCATTTTCTTACTGTTTCATATCTTAGTTCTCTTCCGAGATGATTGGCTTAAAGATGTGGCTTTTGTCTTGTCTGTTTCTGTGTACTTCACAAGAGCTGCTGGCCCCTTTGCATTTAATAGATGAATAGGTGACACTTTGAAGGTGCGTCTGACCTGCCCATTGACCCCTAGTCCCTGAGAAGTGCCCCCTCCCTCATCAGAGGTAGGTCTGGGCGCCAAGTTTGTTCTGGGGGACTCTATTCCCCTGGCTGTAAGAGGTAAGCTGCTGATTGATGCTTGACTCCTCAGCTTATCTCTCATGGGGATTTGGGACTGGGAATCAGACACTAGCTGGTTTCCTCTAGTCTTGAAAGGGGCATGTAAAACAGGAGCTGTGAATCATCATTGCCATCTTCTGTCATGTGCATGGAGAACAGAGGAAGGAGGTCTGCCAAGAGAGGAGAATGCAGCAGATATGCAGAGAGCAGCACAGACGAGAGGCCACAGAATCAAAGAGAGAGGAAAGTGCCTGTCCTGAGTCCCACTCATTCTCCAGGTTCCGGTTCCTGCCCCTCATGAGACCTGGATTCTCCTCCTGCCTTTGGTTCTGAGAGATATATGTGAATCCTTATAAATTCATCTTCTTTGCTTCAGCTAGTTTGAGTGGGTTTCTACTTGAAACCAGAGGGCCTTAACTAAACAATATGAAAAATAAGTAATCCTTGGTTGAATGCCCAAGTTATTTCATCAGTACATCTTACTGACTTCACTTTTAGAATACATCTGGAATATGACCATTTCTCCCCATCCCCAGGTGGCAGTAATGGTAAAGAACCTGCCTGCCAGTGCAGGAGGCATAGAGATGTGGGTTCGATCCCTGGGTGAGGAAGATCCCCTGGAGGAGGGCATGGCAGTCCATTCCAGTATTCTTGCCTGGAGAATCTCATGGATAGAGGAGCCTGGCAGGCTATAGTCCATAGGCTTGGACAGAGTCGAACCTGACTGAGTGACTCAGCAGCAGCAGCCCCATCCCCATTGCTACTAAGTCTCTGTTATCTCATTTGGATTGTTATAACAGCCTCTCTACCATCTCCTTCCTTTCACTCATGCCTCCCTACAGTTTGTTCTTCACCCAGAAACCAGAGGGGCAGAGGGTCCTTCCCTTCCCTTCCTATTCTTTCCTTCCTGTATTTTCCCATCGTTTAGTGAATAAATTGTTTTTTTTCCACAAAGCCATTGGATGGGACAGAGGAAGGTTGGTGCTTGTGTGTCTGCAGAGAGCTCCTGTGGTCCAGAATGAAGTCAGGGCCTGAAAGGAGGGTGTCTATTTATAAAGACTGCCTGACTTCAGGAGTCCGAACCCAAAGGGATGATAAAGTATCCAAGGAAGAGGCCTATCAGAGCCTTTGAAAGATGAATAAGGCTTCCAAGTGGTACAGGGAGCAACTTCATGTAGAAAGATCAGAAAACAGACCTAGGTGGGAGAGGAGGGTGCCCATGGGGGGATATAGACCTACACCTACATAATAGGTATATGCCCTGTTATGGGCTATCAGAGTCCAAATAGAGTGAGGAACTTGCCCCCATGAGTTGTCCCAGCATGAGAGTCAGAGGGTAAGAAGGGCCTCTGGGGGAAAGGATGGTGATATCAGATTCGTAACATCAGAGTGATCAAATAGGCAGGTTTACTAGGACTAATGAGAGTCAGGCTTCACAGTGTTAGAGAAAAGAGTAATAGTTATGGAAGGGATAAAACTTAAGTGAACTCTGAATTCTAGAATTGGAGACTAGAATTGGAGATATCTATCAGAACTCATGACTTTCAGTACATAGTTAGGTAGGTAGGTTAGATAGATAGACAGATGTCCACTGTCTCTGACCACTGAGGGCCTGGGAACAGTGACACTTCAGTAGCAATGAACACACCTAGCACTCACATTTTGGCTTCCAATGATCATTTCCCACCAACAGAAACTATGACTCCTTGGAGAAATGGCTGATTCCTGGATTAGGGCACAGAAAGTACAAGAACAGCACAGAACATCTTTTTGTGCCAGAGAACAAGTAGGTGCTCAAAAAATTGTGGGGAAATGTTACATGGACACAGAAGCCAGTTTGAAGGGGCTTCTGTTGGCCAAATCTAGGACCATTTAAACAGCAACATAAATAGTGATAGTAATCAATTATAACCCAGACTGAGTTAGGAAACCCTGACTCCATGCTAATATAAATTATAAATGAATATTTACATAGTTTTAAGTATTCTCTCCATAATATATTTTCAATTTCAAAAGGGAACAGAGTAATTTTACAGTGAAGTCTGGCAGACATCACATTAATCAAATGATCAAAGCATTACCGGCAATGGGACAGACTGAAATCATATGCCACTGATAGGATATCAGTCAGTCTTACTTCTCTGTATTCTTGCTAAAGACATATAACCAACCAGAAGCTAATTGTAAGAACCACACTGAAAGACATTCCCCAAAATAACTGACCAGTAATCTTCAAAAGTGTCTAGGTTGTGAAGGCTGAGGACCTGTTTCAAATTGAAGGAGGCTCACAAAGTATGATGCAAAGTGTGCTGCTGAGCTGTCTCTTTGCCACTGGGGTTCATCTGATCTAAGCCAGGCTCTCTGGGTCTCGGCTCCAGGCTGTGGGTTGAGTCCAGGTCTGCACCATGTGTCTCCTGTCCTCCTTGGGTTGTCAGGTCCCTGAGGCACATTCTTTTCATGGACGTAAAGCAAGTCATGCACAACCATATTTCAGATTTCTTCTCACTTCACATCTGGACTGTCTTAATTGGCTAATGTAAGTCACAGGGCCCACAGTCAAGGGTGGAAAAACACATTCTGCGCTCCCGCCCCTCCTAGACCTTCTCAGGAGGAGTGCAGCTGTAGGACAGTAAAGAATGGAGACCAGTAGCCCCACCTCCCAGGGCTTCCCTGGTGGCTCAATGGTAAAGAAGACATGAGTTCAGTCCCTGGGTTGGGAAGATCCCCTGGAGAAGGAAATGGCAACCCATTCCAGTATTCTTGCCTGGGAAATCCCATGGACAGGGGAGCCTGGTGTGGTACAGTCCATGGGGTCGCAAAGAGTCCGACACGACTTGGCAACTAAACAACAAACAACAACAGCAGCGCCATCTCCCACACTTGCTGTGTGCCCTAAAGTTCTGCCAGGCACACTGCATGGCTTGCAGATTCCCATGTTGGTGTGTGTTAGTGCCACCCACACTGCTGAACCCCAGGAAGGTGCTTCCCCTTGACTGATCAGTGGCTGCCAAATGCTTTTGTGTCCTTATTGGTGAGGAGACTAAAATTACCCTGTGAATGTTCCCTGCCTATTCTGGTTCCAGGCAAAGGAGGCCTCTCGGCAGTGTAAAATGTGTCAACTTTTAGAGTCATCAGTTTCGTATCTCTGTCCTAAAATATAAGCACAGATGTAATTTTAAAAAGGGGGCATGAGAAAGGGTGATTTTGGGGGGGGGCTTTACTTCTAAGTGTACAGGACCTTAGTTCCCCAACCAGGGATTGAACCTGTGCCCCCTGCAGTGGAAGTACGGAGTCTTAACCAGTGGACTGCCTGGGAAATCTCCAAAAGGGTGCTTCTTATAGGATAATTTATAAAAGTGATAAAGTAGAACCTCCTAAAGATCCTTCAGCAGGGAAAGAGTTGAATAATGCTGGCATTTCCATAATAGTTAAGAAGAATGAAGTAGTCATGTGTTCTCAGCAGTTTTGTTAGAGAAGTAGAACCACTGGGAAGTACCCTCTGTGTGTGTGTGCATGCGTATGAGAGAGAGAGGGAGATGGGAGATGAGATTCAACTTTACACAATTGGGAGAGATGGTTGAACAGTCTTTGTAAGGCTGCAGTCTTCTCATCTGATGCAGGAGCTTGAAGTCCACCAGGCAGGCAGGTAGAGTCCAGGAGCAATGTAAATAAAGTGCAGAGGCTGCTGGGGGGGTGGGGAGTGGGCAGGGGGAGTAGAGGGGTGGCAAGGACCAGCGGGATTTCACTGAAATCAGTCTCCCTGCCTCCAGCTTATCTTTCAGGAGAAGCTGATGCCCTTCATCCCAGAGCGAGACACGGAGGGGCAGAGCAGCTGTAGGTCAGCAGATCAGTGGCAACATGCGTGACCCGAAACTCTGCTCTCTCCTTTTGAGAGTTAAAAAGAATATGGTCACTATGTGACATCTGCCCTCCGAATCTGAGTGAAATTGTTCCCTGTCCCAGCCTAACCTGAAACACACTGGGAAGGGAGATCCCAGAGTTTGCCTTCAACCTTGCCAAATCTCTGCATTACAAAGCCACCATTCTGCTGCTGGGCAAAGATTTCCAAGACAAATTGATGTGGGAAAAATGCAAGTTGCAGGGAGACATATGTTTTAAAAAATACTTCCACAAAAATTATTTCCATCTGTACACATATAGATAGGTATAAGCATGGAGGCAGATTTGGAAAGATCAGCACTGACTGTGGTCATCTGTGGAAGGGTATCGTAAGCAGGGAAAGGGGTGCTAAGGGGGCTTTGAGTTACTGGATTCAAGTGGAATTGAAAGCAAACATTGAAAAAAAAATCCTTTCTGTGTTAGTCACTTCTCAAGTCAAGGGAGCTTGGCCACGTCATGTGAAGAGTTGACTCATTGGAAAAGACCCTGATGCTGGGAGGGATTGGGGGCAGGAGAAGAAGGGGACGACAGAGGATGAGATGGCTGGATGGCATCACTGACTCGATGGACATGAGTTTGAGTAAACTCCGGGAGTTGGTGATGGACAGGGAGGCCTGGCGTGCTGCGATTCATGGGATCGCAAAGAGTTGGACATGAATGAGCAGCTGAACTGAACTGAACTTACTTCTCTCTCAGGGCTCTAGTGCTTTATTTCAGTTCAGTAGCTCAGTCATGTCCAACTCTTTGCGACCCCTTGGACTGCAGCACGCCAGGCTTCCCTGTCCATCACCAACTCCCGGAGGTTACTCAAACTCATGTCCATTGAGTCGGTGATGCCATCCAACCATCTCATCCTCTGTTGTTCCCTTCTCCTCCCACCTTCAATCTTTCCCAGCATCAGGGTCTTTTCCAGTGAGTCAGTTCTTCGCATCAGGTGGCCAAAGTATTGGAGTTTCAGCTTCAGCATCAGTCCTCCCAATGAATATTCATGACTGATTTCTTTTTGGATGGACTGGTTGGATCTCCTTGCAGTCCAAGAGATTCTCAAGAGTCTTCTCCAACACCACAGTTCAAAACCATCAGTTCTTCAGCACTCAGTTTTCTTTATAGTCCAACTCTCATATCCATACTACTGGAAAAAGCATAGCTTTGACTAGATGGACTTTTGTTGGCTAAGTAATGCCTCTGCTTTTTAATACGCTGTCTAGCTTGGTCACAACTTTTCTTCCAAGGAGCAAGCGTATTTTAATTTCATGGCTGCAGTCACCATCTGCAGTGATTTTGGAGGCCCCAAAAATAAAGTTTGTCACTGTTTCCCCATCTATTTGCCATGAAGTGATGGGACCAGATGCCATGATCTTAGTTTTCTGAATGTTGAGCTTTAAGCCAACTTTTTCACTCTCCTCTTTCACTTTCATCAAGAGGTTCTTTAGTTCTTCTACGCTGTTTGCCATAAGGGTGGTGTCATCTGCATATCTGAGGTTATTGATATTTCTCCTGGCAATCTTGATTCCAGCCTGGGCTTCATCCAGTCCAGCATTTCTCATGATGTACTCTGCATATAAGTTAAATAATAAGTAGGGTGACACTATACAGCCTTGATGTACTCCTTTCCTGATTTGGAACCAGTGTGTTGTTCCATGTCCAGTTCTAACTGTTGCTTCTTGACCTGCATACAGATTTCTCAGGAGGTAGGTGGTCAGGTGGTCAAGTGGTCTGGTATTCCCATCTCTAAGAATTTTCCACTGTTTGTTGTGATCCACACAGTCAAAGGCTCTGGTGTAGTCAATAAAACAGAAGTAGATGTTTTTCTGGAACTCTCTTGCTTTTTCAATGATCCAACGGATGTTGGCAATTTGATCTTTGGTTCCTCTGGCTTTTCTAAATCCAGCTTGAACTCAGTGGAAGTGCAGAATCTCAATTACTGGACTTCCAGGAGAGTCCCATGTGTCATATTTTAGATTCTGCATACAAGTCATATATGGTATTTGTCTGTTCTGATTTTTTATTACTTAATATGATAATCTCTGGGTCCATCCCTGTTGCTGTAAATGTCATTATTTTATTCTTTTTATGGCTGAGTAGAATTCCTCATGTGTATGTACCACATTGTCAGGATCCATTCCTCTGTCTGTGGACATTTAGGTTGTTGCCATGTCTTGGCTGTTGTAAATAGTGCTGCTGTGAACACAGGGGTGAGTGTATCTTTTCTCTAGATATATGCCCAGGAGTGGGATTGCTGGATCATATGGTAACTGTATTTTTAACTTTTTAAGGAACCTCTATACTGTTTTCCATAGTGGTTGCACCAATTTGCAGTCCCACCAACAGTGTAGGAGGGTTCCCTTTCTCTACATACTCTCCAGCATGTATTCTTTTTCGACTTTTTGATTTCCATTATGTCCAGTGTGAGGTGATACCTCATGGTAGTTTTGATTTGCGTTTCTCTAGTAATTAGTGATGTTCAGCATCTTTTCATGTGGCTGGTACAATTTTTGAAAAGATATCTCTCACAAGAACTTTGCTAGTGTTACAGACCATGCCCCCCCCCCCCACCAACCCTGGAACTATTGAAAGGTCTTTGTGAATATGGTAGCCACTGATCTCTGAGGGGTTTATTCAGGACCTATAGTCTCAGCTACTTTTCCAAAAAGTAAAACTAATAGCAAGTGTCAAGCATGCCTAGTCCTCTAAAGGCAGCCACGTTCCCAGGCTCAGGGGACACCATCCCCTGTGGAGCTTCTCCATACAGGTCTCTCCCTCTCCTGTCTTCTGGGAAAGCGCTAGACTTTCTCCCTTTGGGAAAGTCTCTCCCTTCTTTTATTTTCTGTTGAAATTCCATGCTTCAAATTTGGGGGAAGAAGTATCTCATCATTTAAAATGGATTGGAGTTCTCCTTCACTCCTCAGGTCTCCCTTCAAGGCAGGACTTCCTCGCTGTCCAGCTTCGGGGCTGTCAGCAGGCAGCTCCCAGCTCTTTACTTCCTCAGAATCTGCCTCTGCTGCTGGGAACTGTCCCACCCGAGGCCATGCCCTCCTCAGGATGGCCCACATCTGATGGCCCAGGGAAGTGAGGATCTAAAGGCCCGACGACTCCAGCCTGACAGGGATGAATCTGGTGCATCATTGGCTCCAGAGCTTTCCACCAGGTTGGCCGTGCACTGGACAGGCCTGCACTGCAGCTTGACTTCCTCTTCTCTGCTGGTTCTGCTTCTGTCTCCTTCCTTTTGTAGATGTTGACCACTAAGAAACATCTTGCACTCCAAACTCCACATCTGTGTCTGCTTTTGGAGAACCTCACCTGTGACAGTGTGTCCAGGGGATGGTCCAGCAAAGCACGTGATAAGTTGGGGTTTGGAGCAGCCTCCCTGATCACAGGGCTGAGAATGAGCAGAGGTGGAGCCAGGCTGTCCCTGGGATGAGATGGTGCCCACTGTTAACTTGCCTGCAGGTAAAGTGGAGGATGTACCAGCAGCCATGGAGGTTTCACAGGGCTATATGGATGAAGGGACTGGATGGCTGTTACTCAGCCCCACTGATGCTGTACAGAAAGATGATGGACAACTGTTATCAGTAACAGGCACTGAAAGGCAGGTGTGAAAGCTCAAGGGCCTCTCTCTTTTATACAAAGATGTTCTAATCTCCAACAGAGGGCAAAGACCCAAACTGGTTCAGTGGCTAAACTTCAAAGAAAGTGAAATGCCTAACCAGCCACTTCTATCATGCTGAAGTTGAGACCCTAGAACCCTGACAAGTGGGATACAGACATTCCATGTGGGTGCCCAGAAGGTTGTGAGTTCTCTAATTCTGCTGAACCTTTGGAACCTGCAGAAGTGGCCCAGCCCTCCCTAGTAAGGAGAGCAGTGTACTGGGCAGCAGTGCAAGGATCTCTCTCCTGAAGGCAGCAGGTGCCTCTAGGATTTGTCCTCCCCTTCCTTCCTGGCCATTAGACCTGAAATTACAGTTAAGTCGCAGCATAACCCAGTGAGGGATACTATGGCTGGATGTGGGAGAAAAGGGCCCATCCCACAGGGTCGCAGGATGGAACCAGCCAGGGGAGCATGCATGGGCCTGAATCTGAGGGTGTCAATCAAAGGAACAGAATGTAACACTGAACAGGAAAGAGTTTGACTTTGGTGTGCTCTCCTGAGACACAGGACCCTAGGAGATGGTGCTGACTCGCTTCTAGGATGCTTCCAGAGGCATAGAGAAAGTGACCACCCCTTGCTAAGCAAAGTTGACATTGCCAGAATTGCCATGGCAAATGATGGAGGAGGAAGGGGTGAAAGGACTCCAGGGAGTAGGTATGCTGACATAGACTGACTCAGTACAGCCAGAACACCTGCCTCATCTTCCACGGGAGGGCTCATAGCACACAGCAGTTGCCAAGGTGTGAAAAGGATATGCTGTTGAGAGAAACCCCAGCATCACTCAGAGTTCAGTGATGGCTTTCCTTTACAGGCCAGGACTAAGGGTAGAGTGACTTCTGAGACTTTGTCTCTCTAATAACTATGGTAATGATAGGATCTCCCAAATAATAGAGGTCAGGGACAGTGCTTTAACCTCCAGAAGCCAGGGGACCACAATGATCATGACAGCTGGGAAAACTGAAGTGGCAGCAAAGGGTGCCTGACAGAAGGGTTGGTATATCACAGTGTTTCTGGGGCAAATAGCTCAGTAGTTGGTAAGGGTGCTATCTAACTTGTACCAGCCAAAGAAATCAAGGGGAGATGAATTAGAGACTGGGGTCCAATAAAAAGACACAATCTTTTGCCCTGTTTCCAGACCTAAGCCAGTATTTAGACCTGAAAGCCCCTGACTAAAGAGGTGACTTGGTCTCCAGAAAAAAGAACCTGTAACACTGTGACATGTAATACCCATATCCTTCCTTCAGAGGGATCTATGGCCATTTATTCAGGTCACTGCCCTGGGGAACTGGGAATACCTAGATATCCGAGGACTGTTAGAGACAGAGTCTGCACTGATATCCATATCCTAACACCAGAAGTGTCCTGATAATTTCCCTTTGAGGTGAGGCTATAGGGGTCCACATAATAAATGGGGTCCTGGCCAAGATCCAGCTTATGATGGGTCTGCCGGCTTCTACCATTACCAACAGGCATTTCCTGCCCCATCCTGACCCCACCTCCCTATCCTCTTGGTTCAAAGTTTCTTGAGAATAGGACCAGGGTCTTTTAAAAAATATTTTCTTTTATTGGAGTTTAATTGCTTTACATTGTTATGGTGATCTCTGCCATACAGGACTAGGGTCTTTAAATTAACCCCACTGTCTGGCATGATGCCTGGCATGCATCACGGGGTCGGGGCTTGCTAAATACCAGATGGCTTGAAGCTTTTCTTGATCACTGCCAACACCATACCTCCCCTGGAGCTGACAGCTTTTCACATTCATTCTTCACATTTGGAGCTTTAACCATTATTGACCTTACTTATTATTTTCTGAAGTTTTTATTTTGAAGTTATTATAGATTTGAAGTTGCAAAAATAACACAGAGCAGTCCAGTCCATTCCTGTACCATTCAGTGAACTTCCCCAACGGTAGCATCTTACGAAGCTATGGTACATTGACAAACCAGGACATTGATGTTGGTATAGTATCATTAACTAGGCTATGAATTTTGTTCAAGTTTCACCAGTTTTTTTACCTGCACTTCTCTGTATGTGTGTGTACACTTTGTGTATGTGTGTGGTTCTATTAAGTTTTTGTCACCTTTAGAAATTTGTGTGACCACCACTATGATCAAGATACAAAGTTGTCCCATAACACAAAGGAACACTCTCTTGCTATTCCGTTATGGTCACATCCTGCCCCCATTCCTAGCCCCTGGCAACCACTGATATATTTTCCATCTCTGTCGTTGTGTCATTTTGAGAATAGTGTGTAGCCTGTAGAGCTTAGCTTTTTGAATTCAGCTTTAAGTCCTCGAGATCGCCTCACATTGTTGAATCTGTTCCTTTTCCTGCTGGCTGCTGTGCTGTTGTGTGCAGTATCACAGGATGTTTTTCTGGTCACCTGTTGAAGGACATCTTGGTTGCTGCCACTTCTTGGCAATTACAAATAGAGCTGCTTTGAACATTTATATATAGATTCTTGTGTGAACATAAGTGTTTTTGATTTCTCCAGGATAAATGCCTGGGAGAGTAATCGCTGGGTTACAGGGTAAGTGTATTTAATCTTATAAGAAACTGCTGAGCTCTTTTTCCAGAGCGACTGGACCATTTTACATTCCACCACCAATGTATGAGAGTTCCGCATCCTCACCAGCACTTGGTAGAGTTGGTATGTATGTTTTAGCTGTGTTCAGTTATCTTTGTGGTTTTAATTTGCATTTTCCAATCGAACACATTTTCATGTGTTTCCATCTGCATGATCTCTGGTAAAGTGTCGAAAACTTTTGCCTGTTTTCTAATTGGATTCTTTATCTGCTTACTATTGAGTTTATTTAAAGAGTTCTTTTTAGATTCTCGATACAGGTCCTTTGTTGGGAATGTGATTGCAGATATTTTTTTCCCAATATGTGGCTTGTCTGTTCATCTTCTTCTTTTTTCTTTTCGTCTTTTCATCTTCTCAACAGAGTCATTCACAGATCAAAAATTTTAAGTTTTGGTGAAGTCCAATTTATCAGTTGTTTGCCTTTATGGATTGTGATTTGGTGTCAGGTCTAAGAACTCTTTATCTAACTCTAGCTCTTGAAGATTTTCTCCCATGTTTCCTTCTAAAAGTTGTGTATTTTGCATTTAGCTCAGCGAAACATTTTGAATTAATTATTGTATAAAGTGTGAGATTTAACCGAGTTTCATTCTTTTGCTTGAAAAGTGAAAGTGTTTGTTGCTTAGTCGTGTCTGACTCTTTGAGACCCCATAGACTGTACACTGTCAGGCTCCTCTGTCCTTGGAATTCTCCAAGCAAGAGTACTGGAGTGGGTAGTCATTTTTTGACCCAGGAATCAAACCTGTATCCTTCGAATTGCAGGCCAATTCTTTACCATCTGAGCCACCAGGGAAGCCCATTCTTTAGGTTAATTCCTGAATTATTCCAAGACTGTTTGTTAAATGCTCTCATTAATTGGTTACCTTTTTCCACAGAGCCATCTTTTTCACTGCCCCACTAGTAAGACTAAATGTAGGGAGCACACCTATGTCTCTTGGCATCTCGTTCTGAACTTAGGATTCATTCATTCATTCAACAAATATGAATTGAATACTCAGTATGTGCTCATTATGAGGAAGTGCTCATTATTAAGAACTCAATTATGCAAGGTGCTTAGAATACACCTGTGCTCATAGAGCTTATAATCTAATGGAGGACAAAGACCATACACAATTAAAAAATGCCTAGTTAATATTGTGATGAAGTAATTGAAAGGAGAAAGAAAACCTTACAGAGGTAAAGACCAGTGAGGAGAGAGGACCACTGAGAAGTGGTTAGGGAGGGGCACTCAGAAGAAGGTTGCCCAAAGCTAAGACCTCACAACAGAGGAGCCTAGCATGCTGCAATCCGTGGGGTTGCAAAGAGTCAGACACGACTTAGCGACTGAACAACAACACAACAACAAGACCTTACAGTCTTAAGATCTGTGACACTGTTGTGACTACAATCGAGCAAGAGGGGCGAGAAGCCACAACACTTTTTTGGTCCATCCACCTCTATATCCTCTAAATTGAACAGCTTGAAAAAGCCACCTGAAAGTATGTATCATTTTGTATTAAAAGGTACAAAATGGATACAGTGCAGTTATATCTCCTGACACAGAAAAGTATCCTCAACATATTTACTGCTCAGTAAAAAGGACCAGTTTTAGGAAATTCTGTAACATTGCCCCTGTTCCTCCTCCATACCATTCTTTAGCCACCTGAGTTCCCCAAACTCCTTGCCTCAGTAACAGGCAATGAAAAGGCTCCTGATATTTGAGAAGGTGCCAAGTAGTCTCCTTTGGTTACTGGCCCTCTGAGCTATGTCACGGACCACCCACCTCTGGTGCCTTCCACTGTTTCTGATTCTCAAGTCTTCTTGGTGAGACTTCGCTCATGGCTCAGCTGGTAAAGAATCTGCCTGCAGTGCAGGAGACCTGGGTTCGACCCCTGGGTTGAGAAGATCCCATGGAGAAAGAAACAGCTACCCACTCCAGTATTTTGGCCTGGAGAATTACATGGACTGTATAGTCCATGGGGTTGTAAAGAGTTGGACATGACTGAGCGACTTTCATTACTACGCTATTGCTACCTGCTGAGAAAGCAGGTATCCCAGCTCAGAGGGCTGGATGCTGAGACTTGGGCAGCCGAGGCACCTGGTGAACAGGAAGTGGATCCCACCAGTGCCCCGTATGGGGGCAGAGCCCAGCAGCAGCCTCCTTCTCCAAAGGTTGTCTGCAGCCCAGCGTGGTTTTGTGGTTCCCCTTGGATTTTGGATGTTCATAAAATGAGCTGCCAGCTGCCTGCCTGCCACGTGGGTGAGGCTCTGTGGGAAGAGTGTCTTGCTGGAAGCAGGGTGGGCTGATAGGGCCTGACACAGCCAGCCAGCCAGCCGCTCAGTCAGCTACATGGAGCACTTCCCCAGGTTGGGGAGAGAGACCCAAACTACCAACTCAGGGCCTGTTGGCAGATGAGGAGGTGGGCAGGATTACACAGCCGTGTCTCTTCAAGGTTCTCAAAGGGCTTCCCAAGGCCTCCCAAGGCTTTCATCCTTCCCGGTCCCCTCTCGGCTGTACCCCTCTCCTGTCTTGCCCTTCGGCATTCAGATCTCCAGAAGCCTGGCAGCACTTAGCACAGGCCTGGCACAAAGTGGGCAGCCTTCATCTTTCCAGGACACTCTCAGCCTGTAGATGTTTAGGGAGGCCCAGAGTCTGGGGAGTGAGGCTTGATCAGGTTCTTTTTCTCTTTTGAGTACAGTTGACCAGTAAGAACTTTGGGGCAGAGACAAAAGTTGTTGCTTTTAATATCGGGGGCAATCAGATCTCTGCTGGAGGGCCTGGCAGGGCCTCCCTTGCTTCTGGGAAGAGAGTGATGTAGTCCACGCACCTTGGTCCTGGCACTCTGGGAATGTGGCCGGCCAACTCTGGGGCTGGGGGGCCGTTCCAGCCCTCTGGTCTCTGGGTTATTAAACCTTGTGGTTGCCCTGGTGACGCAGGTTGAAACTCACTGAGCCCAGTTACTTATTAGCTCTCCCCAGACTTGATCTGACTTGAGAAGGCAGTGTCGCCTCCTAGCATTTGGTCTGCCTACCCAGACCTATTCCTCTGGGTGGGTGGTTGGGAAGAGATGTTTCCCAGCTTCCATCCACAGACATAGGGACAAAGGCCACTGAAGCTGGGACGGGACTCAGTCTTTTCTTGCACTTGACACTGCCCTCAGACTTGATGTTTGACCCCAGCACCTTGCAGTCCTTTCTGGCCCTGAAAAGAGGCCCTTTTCCTCCTCTGTGGAAACCAGAGACATCAGGACCCCTGAGAATGGCCTGGGACTGCCAGGTGCTCTGCAGGCCACCCACTGTGTCCATGATGCGTGATCTTCCTGTTTCGGATAGCCCCTCACTACAGAGACTCCAAGCCCAGAGGCCAGGATAACACCCAAGCCTCAAATCAGTAAAAGATTTGACCTCAGCACCAGAAAACCTGAGTTCAAGCCCTGACACTATCATTTATCTGCTTTGTCAACTTGGATAAGTCACATGACCTTGCTGAGGTTTGGTCTCCTCTGCTATATAATGGGAACAATGATGCTACCACTTGTCTTGGAGATTAGATAAGATAATGTTTGTTAAGTGCCTGAAAGTGAAAGTGAAGTGAAAGTGAAGTCGCTCAGTCGTGTCCGACTCTTTGCGACCCTGTGGACTGTAACCCACTAGGCTCCTCCATCCATGGGATCCTCCAGGCAAGAATACTGGAGTGGGTTGCCATTTTCTTCTCCAGGGAATCTTCCCAACCGAGGGATCGAACCCGGGTCTGCCTCATTGCAGGCAGACGCTTTACCCTCTGAGCCACCAGGGAGAACTGTAAAGTGCCTGGTACATTTTAATTGCTGATTAAATAGTGGTAGTTGTCTCTGTCCGGGGCTTCCCTTGTAAGCTCAGCTGATAAAGAGTCTGCATGCAAGGCAGGAGACCCCAGTTCGATGCGTGGGTTGGTAGGTTCCCCTGGAGAAGGGATAGGCTACATCCTCCAGTATTCTTGGGCTTCCCTGGTGACTCAGACAGTAAAGAATCCATCTGCAATGCAGGAGACCCCAGTTTGACCCCTGGATTGGGAAGATCCCCTGGAGGAGGGTATTCTAGTATTCTTGCCTGGAGAATTCCCATGGACAGAGGAGCCTGATGGGCTACAGTTCATGGGGTTGAAAAGAGTCAGACATGACTGAGTGACTAAGCACAGCTCAGTTGTCTCTGTCACCCCTTTCTAAATTTAGTCATCTAGTGTGAGGATTGTTCTTCCTGTTCACTGACAGTGGCTGATAGAAATTAACTTACTTTAGCTGGGTAAGGTATTAATAACACCAACAGTGAATCCTTATAAAGCACTTTTACTGTTCTAAGCGCTTAATGTATATTTTATACTCAATTTTCCTAAGACCTGTTGAGGATAGGTTTTCTTTCTTTTTTTTTTTTTTTAAGATTTATTCCTTTTTATTTTTGGCTGCTCTGGGTCTTTGTTGCTTTGCATGGGCTTTCTCTACCTGCGATCAGGGGCTACTCTTCATTGTGGTACACAGGCTTCTCATTGAGGTGGCTTCTTTTGTTGAGGAACATGGACTCTAGGGCACATGGACTTAAGTAGTTGCAGCACATGGGCTTAGTGGTTGTGGCTCCTGAGTTCTAGAGCACAGGCTCAGTAGTTGTGGTGATGGGCTTAGTTGCTCTGAGGCATGTGCAGTGTTCCCAGACCAGGGATTGAACCCAATGTCCCCTGCATTGGCAGGTGGATTTTTTGCCACTAGACCACCAGGGAAGCCTGAGGATAAGTACTATTATTATACACATTTAAAATTAGAAAAGTGAGGCGCAGAGAGGTCAAGTGAGTTGAGCTGACTGAGGATACACAACTAGTGAGTGGCAGATCCAGGACTCAGAACCAGGGAATCTGGCTCCAGAAGCTACAGACACGCTTGATTTGCTTCTCTCAGAAAACACAGGATAGTGAGAGAATGTGCCTTAGACATGTGTGGGGTGATGGTCAGGTTGGGCTTTTAGTGCTTTTCCTATCACCCTGGGCAGAAAGCCACCATCTCTGCTTAATGCCTGGTGTGTCTGCAGCATCTCACTATGCATTTTTCACACATTGCAATTTTACTGCCTCTTCAGCAACCAGGTGGGGCAGGCAGAAGAGAGTAATTGTTATTTCTATTTTACTGAGGCTCAAAAAGGCGAAACAACTTGCCCAAGGTCACCCAGCTAGTGTAAAATTACAGGTCTTCAGTTTCTGAATGCAAATTCTTTCTCCCATATTATCTTGCCTTTTGTTGATGCCAAGGGCAAGTACTTATACCTAAAAACCATAATGTAATAATAAAATCCAGAAAACTGAAAGGTCCCTTAGAGTCAGTCAGGCAGTTTGTGTTTGAATGTGTATTTGAATAACATATTTGAATATGCTTGACATATTCAAATGATGGAGAGCTCACTACCTATAAAAGGCAGCTGGAGAGTGGATTCTGGTTGTGTACATGGAGTGGGTGGCCAGGGATGCGGCTGACCTTGGGGATGTCTGCCCTTGTGAGTGAGGTGCTCTCTGAGGAATGGCCCTGCAGCCAGCCAGGCCCATGGGGTCTCCTCTAAACCCTATCCCAATGCCCTCTCAATCCTTCTTCCCTAAAACCACAGTCTCTCCCTCGAAAGGGAGCCCTGTCTGCACAGACTGGTTAAGGTTTATTAGCCCTTAAAATTCCTCGGAGATGAGTTGGTATTTATTTCCCTGCAAAGCTTATGTAACCGTAAGAGGATACTGGGCTGCCAAAGCTGTCTGTGGTTTGGATGGGGCTTGCAGTGGTTTCTTCTGGGAGCTAAATATTATAATGAATGATCTCATACTATCATTTTCTTTGGACCTGAGTTGTGCTTGTCCCAGTGGTACCCAGAGCTACCTCCCAGGCCCCTGTTGTTTCATTCAGGCCAGTACCTGCAGGTAGGGTTAAGGGGACAAGGAGAGCAAAAATTAGTCCCTTGACACAACCAGGCCACTTAGCTTCTTCAAGGAGGCTCAGGTCTGGGTCTGAAGACAAGGCTGAGGTGCTGGGTGTGTCCCATAGTGATTGCACTGCCAGGGAGATGACAGGGAAGGTCTGACCAGTGTCTCTTCCAATCTAAACTTTTATAAGGAGGAAGACTGGGGACTTGGAACAGGTCAGGGAGAGCATGACTGCTGGGAGATCACAGACCAGTCCCATAGAAGTGTCAGAGCTGGGGCAACCTTATATTGGATCCTCTAGTTGCTTAATAAGAGGTAACGTTTATTGAGCACTAACTTCATTCCTCTTTTCTTCCTTTCTTTAACTTCATACCAGGCACCAAGCCTGTTCTTTGCCTGGTGTGACTACACAGGGAGGCCATATAAGGCCATGGCTTGTAGTGTAGACGGTAGTTAAAATGGCTTGATCTTCATCCTAGCTCTGCCACTTGCTGGCTAGGTGACACTGGACAATGATGTAATCTGTCCTCAGCTCTAAAAACAGGGATGATAACAGCACTCCTTATGGGGTTGTTGGGAAGATTAAATGTGATAATTCAGACAAAGCTCTCAGCACAGTGTCTGGCACTAGTAAAGAACTCCAAAAATGTTAGCAATTATCATTATCATCATCTCACTTAATCCTCATAACCACTCTTTGGAGTGGGGATGCTTGATTTCAATTTGCAGGGGAAGAAATGAGGTTTACAGAAGTTATGTGCTCAAGGTCATGAAGTTAATGAGCCACACAGCTGGGATATGAAAACTTGAAGGCTTCATTCCTGGTGTCCTCTTAGCCTGAAGTCAGTGGAGGTGGGGTTTCCTGCATTGATTCCTTCCTTGGTGAACTTGAAAACTGCCACATTCAGGGTGAAAGGGAGGGGAAAAGCTGGATTCCCTGGCCGTAGACATCTGTCCTGGGAGACCAGTGGTTCTTGGAAAAGCCTGAGGGGCCCATGAGATTGTGAGCTCCAAGAGAGTCTGGGACCAGTTGGTCTTATCCACCATGCCCCAGCTCAGAGCACTGTACCTGGCATATGGCCAGTATTCATGGTTCTTGTTTGAAAAACATGTATCTGCAGTAATCCTTTGAGTACTATCATTTAACAAGTGAAGGCTGGCTTTTCTTTCTGTTATTAGTAACCTCTTTGACCTCAATGACTTGGTGCTCCCAGCAGTTCCCTCCTGGGAGCACAGCTCCTGGGGACAGAAGTTGGCAGTGGTAGTCGGAGCTGTGGGGCCCGAGAGAGCCCACAAGAAGGAAGGCGTGGTGGGAACTTTCAAAGACCGGGTTGAGTGCCTTGGGTTTAATGGGTAAATATAAGCCACCTACTCTGAGTGTAGTGTGCTTGAGGGCCACATATGCAGGTTGAAGAGACCCTGTAGGAGGGCACAGACTGGTGGAGAAAGAATAGCAAAGGGTAATCAAATGAGTCATTGGTAATTATAAATTATGACAATCACTATGAACTTTTTAAAAAGCTCCTATGTACAGACATAGAGAATAACAGAGAGATGGAATTATTTTACTTTTTTTGATACTGATTTTTTTTTTTTTTTTTTTTTTTGAAGATTAGTTGCTTTACCCTGTTGTGTTAGTTTCTGCTATACGGGAAAGTGAATCTACTTTAAGTATACACATATTCCCTCTTTTTCACCACAGAGCATTGAGTAGAGTTCACTGTGCTATACTGTAGGTTCTCATTAGTTATCTGTTTTACACATAATACTGTATATATGTCAAGTCCAATCTCACAATTCATCCCTCCCCCTCTTTCCCACCTTGGTATCCATACTTTTGTTTTCTACATCTGTGTCTCTATTTCTGCTTTGCAAATAGGTTCATCTGAACAATTTTTCTAGATTCAATGTATATGCCTGAATATACAATATTTGTTTTTCTCTTTCTGACTTACTTCACTCTGTAAGACAGTCTCTAGGTCCACCCAGGAGGTGGAATTTTTATTTCAGAGTTGTCAGGCAGGCCTCATGGAGGAGGTGACATTTGAGCTCCTTGGAAAGCATTTTATGACCTTAAATGGGACTCAGTCTTCCTACTCCAGGTCATGTGGGAATTTGAGGCTCCGAGGCCCAAAGCTGGCGCCAGAGCCTAAGTAAAGCCATGCTAAGGCATTTCTGAAGGCTGTGCTGGCCTGGAATCTCATGAGAAAAGGTCCTGTCCCACCCAGGAGCTGGGAATAATTAACAGTGAAGGGGCTCAGAGAAGAGCTTAATTAAAGAAAGGAGCAGATGGCTCTAGCCAATGGGGTGAGAGGCGCCATACGTCCCTGTTTCCTGAGGGCATACATGAGACTTGTTTTTCAAGAATTTTTCCATGTTTATCCACTAGATTTGGGGTCTTCTGAAACTTTTTAAGTGTCCCTAACAAGAAGGCAGCTCTGAATTTTTGCTTTACTCCTTTGTAAAATATGTTCACCCTCTGATGCTCTCCCTTGGTCATCCCTGCCCACATCCAACAGGCCCTCTGGGTTCCACCTCCAGAATATCTCTTAGGTTCAAATCAAGTTCCCACCCCATCTTGGCCCCAACTGCCGACACTGCCATCTTCACACACTGCCAGGGTCACATTTAAAGATGTTAATTTTTTTTTTTTTCTTCATTGCTTTCTTACTGCAATTTGGAACCAAATAATGAAAGCCCTTTCCATGGCCTGGGAGGCCCCATGATCTGACCTTGCCCCCTGTCCATCTGTATCTTGTACCTGTGCCTCCTTACCCCGCAGTGCTTTTCACCCACATTCAGAGGCTGCACCTTGGCTGCTCCCCTCTGCGTAGGGTTTTGTCTGATTGGATCAGATCTGTGCTGCAGTGTCACATCCCAGCTGGATGCCTGCAGCAGAACCAGTGATCAGTGCCTAGGCTTCAGTGCTCAGTAGCTGGAGGAAAGCTGCTCTATGAGCCTCAGCTTCCTCTCACCATGGAGCGGTAAAAAACTACCTTTGGCAGTAGATATTTAGTAAACGTTAGAGTCTCTTGCTACTTAAGCTGCAAAGAGAGTACCTCCCCTTGGTGTTCTATAAATTATACTTTACATTTTCCATTCATTTCCTTATTTAAAGTTGTTGAAACCCAGTCTTTAGACTGGGTGAGTATTGTAATCTCCTTATCAACTGGGAAGTAATGTCAGAGAGCTTAAAGTTCTGCTCAGGGTCACACAGGCAATGGACAGTGAAGCTGGGACAGTGATGACAACCACACTTGACCCGAGGGTGATGATGTGGAGTTGCCAGAGGAAGAGAGCGTGGCCCAGTCAGAGGCAGGGGAAGAGCATTGCTTTCAGCACCCACCCCATCTGCCTAGCCATGGGGGGAAGCTCAGAGTCCCACTTCCCTGCAACCCACACCTCAGGGTCTTAACATCCGATTTTTCATAACTTTCACCCTTTCTCTGAACTTCTCTTGCCCACTTCTCTTGTCATTGATCTTGGCTTCACCAGACTTCTCTTTTCCCTTTAATCAGCTCAGGATAAGCCAGGCAGCCCCCACTCAACCAGCAGTTTGGGGAGCTTGGACCCAAAAGTGGAATGAGCAGTGAATGGGGCAGGAATCCCTGGACAGTTTAAGTACCTTCAAACAGCTTTACACCGGAGCCCAGTTCATCACCTAAATCCTTACAGGTGGAGAGCCAGAGGAAGAAGCTCTTAAGGTCTTTAACTTCCGGAATTTGCATTCTTGGGATGATGACCTTGCCCAGCTAAGGCATAACAGGACCAACTACACCCATGATGGAGGGAGGTTTGGCAAGAAGAGATTTTGCTCTGTGGCTTGGTTTTAATGCTCTCCCAGCTGGTTGGATGGGTGCCTGCTTCTTGAGGGTCAGTGGGTATGGTGAGAAGGTGTAGGGGGCAAGGTGGGTGGGGGAGAAGGGAGGCTTCTCAAAAAAAATCAAAAGAGCTGTGTAGCTACATGGGAGGAAGCTGTCTGAACCCCAGCTCTGCCATTTACCTGCTGTTTGATAGTGTGTGGTGGTTTAGTCACTCAATCGTGTCCGACTCTTTTGCCATCCCATGGACTGTAGCCTGCCAGGCTCCTCTGTCCATGGGATTTCCCAGACAAGAAGGTTGCCATTTCCTTCTCCATTGACAGTGTATGAAGTGGCTTAACTTCTCTGAACCTCAGTTTCTTTCTCTCTATAAAAACAAGGACAGAACTTCCTTTATTTATTTACTTATTTTAAACATATTTTATTTATTTGACTGTGCCAAGTCTTAGTTGCAGCATGGAGAGTCTCTAGTTGTGGAGTGAGAACTCTTAGTTGCAGCATGTGGGATCTAGGTCCCTGACCAGGGATCAAATCTGGGCCTCCTGTATTAGGAGTGCAGAATCCTAGCCACTGGACCACCAGAAAAGTCCCAACACTTCCTTTATTAAGCAGATAACTTGTCTGTTTCCTGTGTGCTCAAGCCTGTGCAGTGAGTAAGACAGACAGGAGACAGAATCTCTAATCCCATGGTGCCTGGGGTTGAGGGTGGAGGGTGGGAGTAGAGGAGGAAGCAAACAAGAAATACATCAACAGTGAACACACAAGATAATTTTGGTAGTTCTCAGTGTCAGGTCAAAAGCCAAAGGGAGTGGGGACCATGAAGTAGGCCTCTCCGAGGAGGTGCTATTTGACCAGAAATCTAGAAGAGAGAAGTCAGTTCTATCCAGAAATGGAAGAACATTCCATGCAGAGGGAACAGCAGGTGCAAAGGCCTTTACGTGGAAATGATCTTGATATGTTTCAGGAATAAACAGTGGCCATAGAATGTATGGTATAGTGAGCAAGTGGGAGAAGCAGGCAGGAGATCCAACCGTGACAATTCCATAATCAGGAGTTTGGAGACCATGGGATGTTTTTAAGTTAAGCAGAGAAATGACATCACTGGATTTGTATTTGAAAAGTTCACCCCCTTGAACTTTCTGAGCTTTATTCTCCCCATCTGTTAAAATGGGCATAGTAATACAAATCTCACAAGATTACTGAGGGGATTAACAGACATGAAAGCAACACACAAATTGATTCACACGTATTAAATGCACAACAAATGTTTAGGGCCACCATGTAAAGACCTTGCAGGAGCCATGCAGCTCACTGCTTGAGAGTGGGGTGGCTCCTAAAGGGTTAATCCAACCTGTCTGGGGAAAAGCTATCCCACTCCGCTAATGTCATGGTAAGGGATGCAATTCAGGCTGTTTATTTTTTAGAGATTTGGCACCCCTATTAAGCAATCACCCTGTTTATGTCACTGCTAATTGAAGTAAATTGCTTTCTGCAATCAAATCGGGAAGTTCCCCCTTCCGATCATGAAGGGACTTGGACTCCAGTTCCTGATTTCCAGTATTTAGTCTGCCTTCAGTCTTACCCTGTAATTAATTGCATACATTACACTGATTTCCTTAACCTGCAGTTGGCTTGTTGTTGGGTCCGAAGTGCATTGATTTTGAAATTGCCCTCTGGGATGGGAAGTATTTCCTCCCCTTCCCCCTCTCCCCAGCCCGAGCTGCCTTGGGGCTGCTGGCAGATGTGAGAGGTGGAGGTGAGTGGCAGGTGTGACTGCTGTGGCTTCAGCAATGGAGAACTTCTGCAGTGCATTAGAACCAAAACCTCAGATAAATCAGGCTGGAGGCTGTCCAGGGCGCGGGTTGGGGGTGCAGATTTATGCTCACAAATCTGCTCTACCTCTAGCTCTTGTGAGGGGCACAGAAGGGGCTCTTGTAGGCAGAAAGTAAGCACCCCAATGAAACCGGATTCTCCTGGCTCACTGGCCACCACTGCCCTCCTCCTACCCACCCCCCAACCCCCACCGCCACCAGACACATATACCAGCTCTCTCTCACGCACACAGGCCTGGCTAGAAATGGGAACTTGGGGAACAGAGTGGGTGTGGGGGAGTTTACCAGAAGACCGTGAGCGGGACAGAGGCTGGGACCTGGGGCTTTAAGGATGGGTGGGAAGCTGCCAGTTCAGTTCAGTTCAGTTCAGTCACTCAGTCGTGTCCGACTCTTTGCAACCCCATGAATCGCAGCACGCCAGGTCTCCCTGTCCATCACCAACTCCCGGAGTTTACTCAAACTCATGCCCATCGAGTCAGTGATGCCATCCAGCCATCTCATTCTCTGTCGTCCCCTTCTCCTCCTGCCCCCAATCCCTCCCAGCATCAGGGTCTTTTCCAATGAGTCAACTCTTCGCATGAGGTAGCCAAAGTATTGGAGTTTCAGCTTCAGCATCAGTCCTTCCAATGAACACCCAGGACTGATCTCCTTCAGGATGGACTGGTTGGATCTCCTTGCAGTCCAAGGGACTCTCAAGAGTCTTCTCCAACACCACAGTTTAAAAGCATCAATTTTTCGGTGCTCAGCTTTCTTTATAGTCCAACTCTCACATCCATACATGACCACTGGAAAAACCATCGCCTTGACCAGACGGACCTTTGTTGGCAAAGTAATGTCTCTGCTTTTTAATATGCTGTCTAGGTTGGTCATCACTTTCCTTCCAAGGAGTAAGCGTCTTTTAATTTCATGGCTGCAGTCACCATCTGCAGTGAGTTTGGAGCCCAAAAAAATAAAGTCTGACACTGTTTCCACTGTCTCCCCATCTATTTCCCATGAGGTGTTGGGACCAGATGCCATGATCTTAATTTTCTGAATGTTAAGCTTTAAGCCAACTTTTTCACTCTCCTCTTTCACTTTCATCAAGTGGCTTTTCAGTTCCTCTTCACTCTCTGCCATAAGGGTGGTGTCATCTGCATATCTGAGGTTATTGATATTTCTCCCAGCAATCTTGATATTAGCTTGTGCTTCCTCCAGCCCAGCGTTTCTCATGATGTACTCTGCATATAAGTTAAATAAGCAGGGTGACAATATACAGCCTTGATGTACTCCTTTTCCTATTTGGAACCAGTCTGTTGTTCCATGTCCAGTTCTAACTGTTGCTTCCTGACTTGTATATAGGTTTCTCAAGAGGCAGGTCAGGTGGTCTGGTATTCCCATCTCTTTCAGAATTTTCCACAGTTTATTGTGATTCATACAGTTGAAGGCTTTGGCATAGTCAATAAAGCAGAAATAGATGTTTTTCTGGAACTCTCTTGCTTTTTCGATGATCCAGCAGATATTGGCAATTTGATCTCTGGTTCCTCTGCCTTTTCTAAAACTAGCTTGAACATCTGGAAGTTCTCAGTTCACGTATTGCTGAAGCCTGGCTTGGAGAATTTTGAGCATTACTTTACTAGTGTGTGAGATGAGTGCAATTGTGCGGTAGTTTGAGCCTTCTTTGGGATTGCCTTTCCTTGGGACTGGAATGAAAACTGACCTTTTCCAGTCCTGCGGCCACTGCTGAGTTTTCCAAATTTGCTGACATATTGAGTGCAGCACTTTCACAGCATCCTCTTTCAGGATTTGAAATAGCTCAACTGGAATTCCATCACATCCACTAGCTTTATTCAGTAGTGATGCTTTCTAAGGCCCGCTTGACTTCACATTCCAGAATGTGAATTCCTGATTCGTAAGGAGGGAGGGAGCATTGAATTCCAAGGTCTGTGTGGCCCAGCCCTCTGAAAGGGGACCCCAGAGCCTGCTCCTAGGCTCAGTGGTCAAGGGCAGAGGATGGAGAAAAAGATTTGATGCTGGAGAGAGTTGTCAGGCTGCATGACCTTGAAAGTCCTTGCATCTTTGCTGGACAGTGGAGAAAGGAGGCAGAAAGTACCCCCACCATTCTTCTGAGTCAGAAGGAAAACAGGGCCCCAGGATTCAGTCCAAGGTGAGGTGTTTTAGATGCTTTACCTGAGATGTGAAGAGTTTCTCTTTAGGGATCAAGCCTGTGCCTACAGAAGGCAGGCTTCAAGGTCCAACTCAGTGGCTGCTGCCTCCAGTAAGTCCAGTCACACATGCTCAGAGGCACCCTCCCTCTGGATCCTCATGATACTGCCTTGGGGACAGCAGACACTCTGCTGGGTCTGAGGATAAAGACTCAAATCAGACACATTCCCTGCCTTAAAGGGAGAATTACTCAAGTAATCAGGAGCTAATTAGACCAGCATTTCCTGAGCACTTACTGCTAGCCAGGCCCCGTGCTAAGTGCTTACATACATTGACTCATTCGTTCATTGACTCACTGCACCCAGACAAGGTAGAAACTCAGTATACTGAGTTTCCGATAATAAAATCAAGGCTGAACCACTTTGGAAATTTGTGTGGCAGATTCTTAAAGAGTTAGATATCGATTTACCATACAACCTAGCAATTTCATGCCTAGATATATACCCAAGAAAATTGAGACCAGATATCTACACAAAAATTAGATGGAAACATTTTCATAGCAGCACTATTTATAATAGCAACAAACTGGAACTATCTCTCAGTAAAACTCAAATATCTATCAGTTGATGAATGTATACGTCCTTGCATGCTAAGTTGCTTCAATCATATCCAACTCTTTTTGACCCTATGGACTGTGGTCCACCATTTTCCTCTGTCCATGGGATTTTCCAGGCAAGAATACTGGAGTGGGTTGCCATTTCCTTCTCCAGGGGATCTTCCCGACCCAGGGATTGAACCTGTGTCTCTTACATCTCCTGCATTGGCATTGGCCATCAGGTTCCTTACCATTAGTGCCACCTTGGAAGCCGGATGAATGTATTTTATAAATATATATATATATGTGTATATATATATATACACACACACACACACATGTATACATATATATATGGTAGAATATTATTTGGCAACAAAAAGGAATGAAGTGCTGATACATGTTATAATATAGATAAACCTCAAAAAATTATTCTCAGTGAAAGAAACCAGACACAAAAAGGCACACATATGATTTCATTTATATGAAAAGTCAAAAAAAGGCAAATCTTTTTTGTAGATTGATGGTTGCCTGTGGCTGAGGGTTGAAATAAGGATTAACTGTAATGGTGCACAAGGGACCTTATGAGGTCACAGAAATATCCTAAAACTCAATTATGGTGATGGTTGCACAACTCAGTAAATTTCCTAAAAATTATTAAATTGTACAGTCATTAAATAGTGAATTTTATATGTAAATTATACTTCACTAAACTTGTTCTGCTTTATTGACTATGCCAAAGCCTTTGACTGTGTGGATCACAATAAACTGTGGAAAATTCTGAAAGAGATGGGAATACCAGACCACCTGACCTGCCTCTTGAGAAACCTGTATGCAGGTCAGGAAGCAACAGTTAGAACTGGACATGGAAAAACAGACTGATTCCAAATAGGAAAAGGAGTATGTCAAAGCTGTATGTTGTCACCCTGCTTATTTAACTTATATGCAGAGTACATCATGAGAAACGCTGGGCTGGAGGAAGCACAAGCTGGAATCAAGATTGCCGGGAGAAATATCAATAACTTCAGATATGCAAATGATACCACTCTTATGGCAGAAAGTAAAGAAGAACTATAGAGCCTCTTGATGAAAGTGAAAGAGGAGAGTGAAAAAGTTGGCTTAAAACTCAGCATTCAGGAAACTAAGATCATGGCATCTGATCCCATCACTTCATGGCAAATAGATGGGGAAACAGTGGAAACAGTGACAAACTTTTATTTTTTGGGGCTCCAAAATCACTGTAGATGGTGATTGTAGCCATGAAATTAAAAGACACTTACTCCTTGGAAGGAAAGTTATGACCAACCTAGACAACATATTAAAAAGCAAAGACATTACTTTGCCAACAAAGGTCCATCTAGTCAAGGCTATGGTTTTTCCAGTAGTCATGTATGGATGTGAGAGTTGGACTGTAAAGAAAGCTAAGTGCCAAAGAATTGATGGTTTTGAACTGTGGTGTTGGAGAAAACTCTTGAGAGTCCCTTGGACTGCAAGGAGATCCAACCAGTCCATCCTGAAGGAGATCAGTCCTGGGTGTTCATTGGAAGGACTGATGTTGAAGCTGAAACTCCAATACTTTGGCCACCTGATGCGAAGAGCTGACTCATTTGAAAAGACCCTAATGCTGGGAAAGATTGAGGGCAGGAGGAGAAGGGGACAACATGAGATGGTTGGATGGCATCACCGACTCAATGGACATGGGTTTGGGTGGACTCCAGGAGTTGGTGATGGACAGGGAGGCCTGGTGTGCTGAGGTTCATGGGGTCACAAAGAGTCAGACACGACTGAGCAACTGAACTGAACTGAACTGAAACTTGTTTTTTAAAAATTGAAGCTGAGAATGGCTATATAAAAAAAGAAATCCCCAAACAAATGCTGGGGAGGGTATGGAGAGAAGGGAAACCTTCTATACTGTTGGCAAGAATGTAAACTGGTATAGCTACCATGGAGAACTGTAAGGATGTTCCTTCAAAAATTAAAAATAGAGCTACTGTATGACCCTGCAATTCCACTCCTAGGCGTACATCTGGAGAAAAATATGATCTGAGAGGATTAATTCACCCCAGTGTTCATTGCAGCACTGTTTACAGTAGCCAAGACATGGAAGCAACCTAAATGTCCATCAACAGAGGAATGGATAAAGAAAGATGTGGTATATATACACAATGGAATATTACTTGGCCATTAAAAAGAATGAAATAATGCCATTTGCGGCAACATGGGTGGACCTACAGAATGTCATACTGAGTGAAGTAAGTCAGAGAAGGAGAAATATCATATGACATCCCTTATTTGTGGAGTCTAAAAAGAAAGTATACAAATGAACTCACTTACAAAACAGAAACAGACTCACAGACTGAGAAAGAGCTTATAGTTGCCAGGGGGAAGGATGGGGAGAAGGGATAGTTAGGGAGTTTGGGATGGACATGCTATATTTAAAGTGGATAGCTGACGAGGACCTACTGTATAACATATGGAGCTCTGCTCCATGTTATGTGGCAGTCTGGATGGGAGAAGAGTTTAGGAGAGAATGGATACATGTATATGAATAGCTGAGTCCCTTCATTGTTCACCTGAAACTATCACAATATTTTTTGTTAATTTTCTATACCCCAATACAAAATAAAAAGTTAAAGAAAAAAATTGAGGCTCAGTCAGATCACTTAACCTGTCTACAGTGAAACAGTAAAGCCAGAATTCAGTGGGTTACAGAGACCACATTCTTAACCACTGGGCAGTGCAGCTTCCCTGAGATAACACTGATCTCGGCCTTGCAGGGGGACGCTCACACAGGCCTGGGAGGAGGCAAGCATTCTTGGGATATTTCTGGAGGATGTAGTAATAGTGGGGTTGGGTCTTGAGGTCTTATGTACAAGTTTACCTTCTTTACCAGGAAGCCTTCTGGGCTCCCATCTTTGACCCTCACTTCCTCTGAAGAGCTAGATCTCACTGAGTAAACAGAAGAGGGAATGTCCACAGAAAGAGGAGGAGGATGACACCAGGCATCTTCCTGGCATGTGGAAATCCATATTAGGTACTAGTGTGGCCTCCGGGGAGGTGCTTAGCTGGAGCTGGGGATGGGCCGAAGACTCAGGCTCAGACCCACTGACATCCAGGGCTGAATTTCCCACAGGCTGAAGTTGTCCCTTGACTCCCTATAGGCTGGCAAGAGGGAAAACTTCACGCCCCTTGTGAATTCTTACAGGGACTTCTTGCAGAAGGACATTTGAATTAGGGTTGGGAAAACAAGGGGAACATAGTCTTTAAGAAACATTTTCAAACCCCTTCCAATCTGATTCTCAGACTTAGTCTCTGCGGTGTCTGAGTAGGGTGGTTGGGAGCAGCAGCCAGTGCAGGCACTGAAGGGGCACGTTGTCTGAAGAGGATGAAAAGTCAAGAAGGAAATGGAAGCAGAGGACTACTCGTCATTCACCAGCAGTTCTAAACAATGTCAGTGTTAAAACTATTCCTTCCCCTGGGGCAGCCTGCTCCTCTACCCTCCCCTGGTATGCTGCTGCTTGGTCACGTTGATTTAGGGGCAGGTTACACAGACTCATTACAAATTGGCTTAAGCCAAAAAGGTCATGTAGTGTAAGGAACTCAGCTGTCTCGTGGAGACACCTCGGGGATGCCTCTCTCCTTTCTCTGGGACCCTGAGACACACCTCTGGCCTCTCTTTGTCAGCCTCTCTGTTCCCTCTCCACATGCTGGCTTTCTCAGCTTTACTGAATTGACAAGTCCTCAATTGCAGCAATCAGCAGAAACTGACCTGCCTCTCTTAGTTATAATGCTGAATTCCTGGGAGGCAGAAATCCACTGGGACCAGAGTGGATTCTAATCTAATGGACAAAGGAGAAAGTGCAAAGTTTTTAGGACCCATGCAGGACTGTGTGCTGGCCAGAACCCCCAAAGCATGTCTAAGTATTTGTCTGCATGTAGTTTGAGAGGAGTAGGACAGCTCTTGCTTTGGGATTCCTATGAGTCTGTCTGTTTTTAAATATACCCATTTACTCAGGACATGCCATTTTTTACTTAAGTTAACTGTTGTTGTTGTTGTTTAGTTGCTAAACTGTATCCTGCTCTGTGTGACCCCATGAACTATATATAGCCTGCCAGGCTCCTCTGTCCATGGGATTTCTCAGGCAAGAATACTGGTATGGATTGCCATTTCCTTCTCCAGGGTAAATTACCTGAAGTGGATTTTTATTTCTTGCAACAGAACACTCCTTAACCAAAATAAAACAGTACAAAACCCTATATAACTTGACTGGCAAAAGGGACCACATAAGAAATAACAAATATTCAGTCTGCAAATAATAAATACTGAAAATAGTGTGGAGAAAAGTGAATCCTCCTACACTTTTGGTGGGGATGTAAATTGGTGCAGCCACTGTGGAGAACAATATGGAGGCTCCTTAAAAAAAATAAAAGCTAAAAATACAGTTACCTTATGATCCAACAATCCTACTCTGAGCATATATCTGGAAAAAATAAAAACTAGTTCAAAAAGATACATGCGCCCCAATATTCATAACAGTACTATTTATAATAGCCAAGACATGTCAGTGACCTAAATGTCCATCAACAGAGGAATGGATAAAGAAAATGTGGTACATGTATGAAGTGAAGTGAAGTCGCTCAGTCGTGTCTGACTCTTTGCAACCTCATGGACTGTAGACTACCATGCTCCTCCATCCATGGGATTTTCCAGGCAAGAGTACTGGAGTGGGTTGCCATTTTCTTCTCCAGAGGATCTTCCCAACCCAGGGATCGAACCTGGGTCTCCCGCATTGTAGGCAGATGCTTTCCCATCTGAGCCACCAGGGCATGTATATACAATGGAATATTTTGTTGTTGTTCAGTCACTAAGTTATGTCTGACTTTTTGCAACCCCATGGACTACAGCATGCCAGGCTCCTCTGTCTTCCACTCTCTCCTGGAATCTGCTCAGATTCATGTCCATTAAGTGATGCTATCTAACCATCTTATTGTCTCTGCCCCCTTCTCCTTTGGCCTTCAGTCTTTCCCAGCATCAGAGTCTTTTTCAGTGAGTCGGCTTTTGGCATCAGGTGACCAAATTATTGGAGCTTCAGCTTCAACAACAGTCCTCCCAATGAACATTCAGGGTTGATTTCCTTTAGGATTGACTGGTTTCATCTCCTTGCTGTCAAGGGACTCTGAGGAGTCTTCTCCAGCACCATAATTCAAAAACATCAATTCTTCAGTGCTCAGCCTTCTTTATGGTCCAATTCTCACATCCCTACGTGACTATTAGAACAGCCATAGCTTTGACTATATGGACATTTGTCGACAAAGTAATGTCTCTGCTTTTTAATACGCTGTCTAGGTTTGTCATAACTTTCCTTCCAAGGAACAAACATCTTTGAATTTCATACCTGAAGTCACCATCCACAGTGATTTTGGAGCCCAAGAAAGTAAAATCTGTCACTGCTTCCATTTTCCCCTTCTGTTTGCCATGAAGTGATGGGACTGGATGCCATGATCTTAGTTTTTTTAATGTTGAGTCTTGAGTCAGTTTTTTCACTCTCCTCTTTCCCTAGAGATTATCATACTCAGTGAAGTAAGTCAGACAAAGAAAGATAAATATCATATGATATCACTTATATGTGGAATCTTAAGAAATAATGCAAATGAACTTATTTAGAAAACACAAATAGCCTCACAGACATAGAAAAACCTATGGTTACCAAAGGAAAGAGGGAAGGGGAGGAGGGATAAATCAGGAGTTTGAGATTAGCAATTACATAACCACTATATATATAAAACAGATATTTTACAACATTGTAAATCAACTTCAATTAAAAAAAAAAGCAATTAATACTTTTGAAAAAAAAATGAAGAGTGGCAACCAGGTGAGGATTCTGAACAATTTTACCAAATCACTGTTTCTTTAATTTTCAATCTGTGTAGATCTAAGGAGTTAATGATAACTTTGCTGAATCCTTGAAGAGTTACCTCATATTTCATATTTGATTGTGGATGTAAAAGCAGAAAACAATACATAAATAAATACATGGAACAAAAAGGCAGACATCCTTGGTTGTGATTGGGTCATGCTGGGAGTGGGGGGCAGCTCACCTGTGAATGAGGCACACATCTGTGTGTGTGGCAATCTGTCCTTTTCCTTGGAGTCCTAAGGCTATTACACAACTGCTTAGAGAAGACCAAAGGCTCCCTGATGGCAGGGCCGTCTGTCCCTCCTCTCTCTTATCCTATTCTTTCTCATGGATTTTCCCATTTTTCCAACCCACTGACAGCCATCAGTAAGGAATTCCTCGGGCTGGATTTTTCTAATGGTCAGCAAGCTTTCTCTAGCCCTCCCCCACCCACCCCTGCCTGGCTGAGAAATTGATTGGCAGGTCAGAGTGCAGGCTCTGAGAGTCACTTGGCCCCCTAAGGAGATGCAGTCAGGAGGGACCAGCATCACTTGTAAAATACTCTTACTGAGAATGTTTTGCTCGAATCTAATTCAGCCTCCACTGCAGTTTACAGAAATAAAAGGAATACAGAAACAAGTTAAATAACACCATGAGGAAACAATCAGACAAATCAAGAGTACAGAGTATTCCATAAGGCAGCAGGCCTGGACTCATCACAAAGCTGATACAATTGAAAAAAAATAGTTGGGAGGACCGTTCTAGATTAAAAGGGTCTTAAAATACATTAAACCAAAACAAAAGAAAACAAACAAAAATACATAACAACTGCATGCAGTGTATGACCTTTAATTGGCTCCTGAGTCAAATAAGTTAAAAGATGTTTTAGGGAATACCAGAAAAGTTTGACTCTCAACTGGTTTGTTTGTTATTAGAAAATTGGTGTTAATATTCTTTGGTGTGACAGTAGTAGAGTGAGTAGGAAGAGAATGTCAATATTTTTGAAGATGTGTGAAGAAATATTTGCAAATTACTTTATATTTTTCCTAAGTAAAAGTCTACATATTTATATTTATAGATAAAGCAAATACGGCAAAGTACTTACAGTTGTTGAATCTGGGCAGTTGATATAGGGATGTTCACTGTTCTATTCTTTTTTCTTTTCTCTATATTTAAAAATGTTCGTAATGAAAAGTGGAGAAATAAAAATAAAGGAATAAGATGTAATTTGAATTCATTTAATAAGTATGGGTCTCGAGCCAATTACATAACCCTTTTGAAACTCAGTTTTCTTCTCTGTAAAATGGGGCTCATAGCAGCACCCCCTCCTGAGGCCATTGTAAAGACTGAGTAAGACCATTTATGTAATGCCCTTAATACCATGCTTGGTAAGTGCTCAGTGTGCACACAGTGATACACAAAAGGGCACCAAGAGGCCTCTTTCCTTTTTAGCTTCATCCTTGGTCAGAGGCTAGCTTCTCAGTCAACCGGCAAATCCATACTGAGGGCTGGGCTGGATGTCTTCTGCTTGCCCTCCAGAGCCAGAGTCTCCTTTCTTTACTTGCTGTGTGACCCAGGTGGGTGTGTGTGTGTGTGTGTGTGTGTGGACTGGGCTGGACTGCACCTTGGGCTCAATTCCCTCTGGTTAGATTTCTGAGCGGGTTCAGTCAAGGAGAAGCACCAGCTGGAGGCTAGAAGGAGGGGGACGGACGAACTGGATTGCCTTGGTGGGCACTCTCCCCTCCTCTGGCCCCTCAGGCTCCCCGACTGTGGCTCACCCCAGAGCACTGCACTGTCCCTTGTTTGTTTCCTTCAGGTTTGTAAATTGAACTTTTATGAAACTTCTCATTCATCCAGTTGGAGTGGACCCCTTATTTCCTACCAGAACTCTGACAGATACAAGGTCTTCTATTTGTCATCCATTTTGCCAGGCAGGCCCTGAGGGATGTCACACTTAGTAAACAGAGTCCTGTTCCTCCTGTCACTTATGTCTTAATCTCAGGCCTGTCCCCCTAGGATTTTCTAAGCTGACACCAAATTCCCTATTCCAATGGACTAGTGTACACAAAAGGACAAGCCAGCACCCCCAGCTCGCCTCCACCCCCTAACACACTGAGAATGTGCATCCTGGGACCCCTTTGTTGTTGTTGTTCGGTTGCTCAGTTATGTCTGACTCTTTGCAACACCTGACTTCACTGTCCTTTGTTATCTCCTAGCGTTATTTCCCTTGGCTCACCCCAAATCTTCAAATCAAGAAGGACCTGTTGGTTGTGCACACTCCCTCTTGTACCTGTGTGTCTAGAAGCTGAGGAGCTCAGTGGAACCTACTTAAGTGTCTGAGACCCACTGATAACAGACAAGCAAATGTGGTAACACTTAGCAGGAGGCTGTGTGCAGTGTGAGGCTCCATTAAATCAAGTTTATAGTGAGAAGGACTCAGAAAGCACATTTGTCTAAGACAACAGGGTTATATCACGCTTTCCTCAGATGTTCCCTCGAGTCTTTCAATATCTGTGTAAATGGCCCCCAAATGAAGAAGTTGGGGTTTATGAGCTCAGGGCCTGTTTTATTTTTAATATTTATTTATTTGGCTGCATCGGGTCTTAGTTGCAGCATGTAGGATCTTTATTGCAGCATGCAGGCTTCTCTCTGATTGTGGCACAGGGGCTCAGTAGTTGTAGCACTGGGCTTAGTTATCCTGAGGCATGTGGGCTCTTAGTTCCCCGACCAAATCCAACCCACAGACCCTGCATTGCAAGGCAGATTCTTAATCACTGAACCATCAGGGAAGTTCCAGAATCTTGTTTTATATCTATTTGGAGAACGGTTTGGCCTTCCCAGGTGGCTCAGTGGTAAAGAACCCACCTGCCAAACAGGAAATGCTAGAGACGCAGGTTTGATCACTGGATCAGGAAGATCCCCTGGAGAAGGAAATGGCAACCCACTCCAGTATTCTTGCCTGAAAACTCCTTGGACAGAGGAGACTGGCAGGCTATAGTCCATGGAGTTGCAAGAGTTGGACACGACTGAGCTCGCATGCACAGAAACGGGAGAATGGTTTTCCCTCCCCAATTGCAAATATGAAGAAGTGGATATCATTTATGGGCATTTGTGATTTATTTGTGACAATATGGTCACCAGTCCCCACCCTGGTCCTTCCCCTGCTGTGTTCAGTGAATGGTTTCAAACCTGCTTGTATTCACCCAGTTGGGAAGGAAGGTCCTCGGGAAGATGGGACCTGCCTTTTTGTCCCACCATGGAAGGAGATAGCTGATGAGACTAAGTCATCTTCCAGTTTGGTAGCTCAGAAAGGATCCTCTCAGAGGGTGCTCATTTCTCTCCAATAGCCCAGTGACATAATTAAAAACCTTCCTGGGTGTGTTTCTCAAGGACCTCAGAAATCTGAACCATATGGTGAGTTTGTTTGCACTTGGATCCTATCTCCTGGCTCCATGCATTGGCTGCAAGGTAGCGATTATAGCTCCTCAGTGTAAGCCTCACCCAGAGGCTCCTTGGTGTTTGTGGTAAGCATATGGACAAATGGAAAATAAACAGCCGAGTGAAAATCTTTGGGGGGGGAGGCGGGGAAGCTGGCTCACGATAAGATGTTGCAGAAAAGGGAGCAGTCAGGGCAAGTGGACTTTTAGCAAGTACATAGGAAACCAGAGTAAAGAGTCCTTCCCCAGCACAGCTTCCCCGTGGAGCAAGGGCCCCATGAGATCATCTGATGTTAAACCGATCATTTATTTATTACGTGCCCCATACTGGGCCGAGCCTTTGATATATGTCTTCTCATTGGAGCCTCACAACAACCTCTGTGATAACTAAATGTTATTTTTAACAATAATGCTTATCTCCATACTAAAACTCTACTTTCCAAATGAGGAAATTGAGACATAGAAGGCTAAGGAAAATTCTCTTAAGGTTATACAGTTTGCACATGGGTAGAAACAGGCCTTGAACTCAGGTCTAGTTTGCTTCAAAAACCCTACCGTTAACCACTGTGCCACACTGCCACATCCTGGCCAGATTGCCAAGGAAGTATTTTCTTGTCACGTAGACCTGGCACACAGGTGACAGCAGAAGACAAGGACATAGCGTCATAAGGACGGGAATCTTTGTTTCACTGTGTGTCCCCAGTACCTGGCACGGATTCATTAAAAACAGTGATGACTGCAATGCAAGAAACTGATTTTGATCAGCAGTCTCTACCCCACGTGGCTGTAGCCCTGGGATTATGGTGTGAGGTCTACAGACTAAGGAGAGGTTTGGATTTTAGCTCTGTGGGTTGAGGCTGCAGGTCGTTGAGAAGGAAATGTTGCAGAGAGCTTAGCAGACAAGCAGGGGCTGGCAACAGGTAACAGGCACCAGGGCTGAGCGTCCTGTAGGTGGTAGGCTCTTTGGGGGGTGGGGTGGGGAGAGGGGGAAAAAGAGGTGGTGTGGGAAAATCTAGGGGAGGGGGAGGGAGCAGACGACAGGAGGGAGGTTGGAATGCCCTGGTTATTGCTGCTCTGGCAGGTCAGACAGACTCCCAAGGCACCTCCTTCCTCCTACTCCTTCTCCCATTGTTGGGCGGTCTGAGTGAAAACAATGGGAATGGAATCCTTCTTCCCCTCCTGCCTGGCAGGGCTGGGCCTGCTTCCTCCTCACCCCACCGAAAGGAATGCTTTCTTGTCCTGGCTGTGTGGCACCCGCAGGCAAGAATGGCACTGGGGCTCCCCAGGGACGGAAGGCTTTGTGGCTTGAGCAGATGACAATTGGGGTTGGAGTAGGGAGGGAGTGGATGTGGAGGATCTTTTCAGAATTCCTCTTGGGTTTCTTGTGTTTCTGCTCTTTCTCCTGACTCGCTATGGGGTCTCTTCCCTGGAGCAGACCACTCAGGCAGATCTATGAACAGAGAGATGGAGCCAAACAGTCCCAGCCCTTTGAGACAGGTTAGCTGTGCCTGGGTGCTTCACATCTAGGGCTTCCCATTCAAGGCTGTACTCTTGATCTGTGGCCTCCACATAGTCTAGGAGCCTCTGTGTTTTGTGTGTGGAAACAGTTTTGTTGCCACCTGTCTCAGAAGGCTCTCAAGACAGACGTGATTTACTGTTTATCTCGGCCAGTTTAGGCAGCAGTGGGGCGGCATGAGCACGGAGACAGGTTTGGAAGACGCAGAAGCTGCTGCTTCTCCTCTTTCCCTGCACGTGATGGTCTCTAAGCACTTATTTAACCCCTCCCTCACTTGCAGGGGTAGGGGGGAAGGACACCCATTCACCCACAGTCTGTGAATCTGACCAGGAAGCTCTCAAGCGTTGGCCCTGGAGGACCAGATTCTGCCTCTGTTATCATCTCTCATTCCAGGGCCCAGACCCTTGGGGACTCTGCAGATCTCCTCCAGACTTTCAGAAAACCCTGAGGAGTCCACTGTGGACAGAGAACCATGGCTGTGGGGCTGTGAGGGCTGAGCTTACCAAGGGCAGGAAAGGGTGGCCAGGCCCTCGACGTGTCTGACAGGATGCCAGCTAAGTCTTTTCACCAGTATATTGGAGTTGGGGACAGTGGGGTGGGGCTGTGGAGTCAGAGGGAGTACCTATCTGAGTTGGGGGAACCAGCAGAAAAATGTGAAAGAACGTGGGTTTAGAAAACTTCGGTGGCTGCTGGGTTCCAGTCTTGCCACTGCACTGTGGGACCAGGGGAGAGAGACACAGTGATGTCACAGAGTGTCGCATTGACGACACAGTGATGAAGCCTGGCACACACTGAGTTATTCAGGGTCCTGATCACCACTCTTGGTTCCCCTGGCTGCCAGCCTTCTGCCTTACCTAGGCAGGAACCCATGGGAGCAGAGGGCTGGCATATCTCCACGCACCATAGACAGACATTCATGTTTTATCCCACTGTTGTTGACTGAGCTGGTGCCCTCAGGAGAGAGACCCTTTGTGAATCAGTCTTCAGAGAGTAAACCTCCCCAGTCCAACCAGCCTGAGGAAGAGGCAAACCTGGGACTGCACGGAATGGGGACAGAAGGAGTCTGGCTTCAATTTACACAGACTTTGGATGCATCCTCCAGCTTACAGGCTCCACCTTTGCTCCCACTTCTGTGGATACTTGGTGTTCTCAACCCTGAGTCCCTTGTGGGGATCTGTGTGCAAATCATATGACCTCTTAGCCTGCCCTGCTCTGGCTTAGGAGCCAGCTTTGTGGTCCTGCCAAATGGAAGACCACTCATCCATCTGCTTTCCAGCATTCTTTTTCTTGTTGTTGCTGGGTTTTTGTTTGCTTTGTTTTGCTTTTTCTGCTGCTGTCTCTTCTACGCATGTTGTCCTTCTGAGTTTATATCTTTCTTTTAAAAAAAGATGTTCCTTCATCTTATGTTAGTGAGCTTTGGGATGTTAAGTGCATGTGTTCAATCTTCCATTTTTAAGTGAATGGAATTTATCCAATCAGCAGATTTATTCCTTTATCAAACATTGAAAGCTTTCAGGATTTGGGGTAACAGAAAACACTGTAAGTCGCAACCCTTAAACACATTTCAGTTTGCAGATTAATTTTGCAGATAAGTCAGTGTGTGTTGTCTCTTCTCTCAGCTCCTAAGACTTCTACCTGCCAATCTGTGCCTTCACTTTGGAGCTCAGAGCCTAGCACAGTATCGGCCCTTCTTGGAGCTTGGCGCCTATGTGTTGGGTCACTGACTGAATGACTTATGACCTAATTAGCCCCTGTCCTGTGGCATCTTTCATCTAAGGAGAGACACTCAGCGTACCAAAAAGGTTCATTTCCATAAACCTGTACTTTCTTTGTTAATTCATTTTTACTGAAAATCAAAGATACCAAAAAGTCCATAAAGGGGACATGTAATAAGAAATACCATTGTACCCAGTATCCAGCTTAAACCCCACAACCTTACAAGCCCTTAGTCCCTCTTCCCTCCCAGAAATAATCGTAATCACCATTTTGTGTTAGTCACTTGCTATTTTTTATAGCTTTACTACCTGCACATAAAAACCTAAACAGTACATTATTTCCTTTGCCTATTTTTGAAATTTATATAAATGGAAGCATATATTTGTAGTTTTCTCTGACTTCTTTCACTCAACATTTTTTTTGGAGGGTCTTTCAAATTGGCCCATGTAGCTACAGTTCATTCATTTGGAGGTCATGTTCCCTTGTGAGCTAATATCAGAATCTATTCATGTATTCTACTGTTGATGGACATTAGGATGGGTTCCCTTTTTTCTACTCTTCTGAACAACAGAGGTGGGGCTACTGTGAGGCAAGAGAGGCCCTGTATGAGCTTCTGTGGCTGCTGTAACAAATGACCACACATGGAATGGTTTAACACAACCAAAATTTATTCTGTCACAGTTCTGGAGGCCAGGAGTCTGTAATCATGATGTCGGCAGGACCACACTCCATTTAAAGGGTGTAGGAGAGTCCTTGCCTCCTCTAGTTTCTGGTGGCTCTAAGTGTTGCCTGATTTAAGGCCTGTGGCAGCATAACTCCAATCACTGTTTCTGTCTTCACACAACTGTCCCTCTTCTCCCTGTGTCTCTCCTCTGTGTCTTTCTTATAAGGACATTTGTTTCTGAGTAAGGGCCCACTCAGATTATCCAAAATGATCTTCTTTCTAGATCCTTAACTTAATCACATCTTCAAAGACCCTTTTCCCAAATATGGCCATATTCAGAGGTTTCAGGCCCCCTTTTGGGGGGCTACCATTCAACCCACTGCAGACACCAAGAGTGTGGTTATCAGACGCATTGACTTGCAACAGCCTTTGGCGTGAATGCCATCTTAGCTTTAGTGCCTCAGGAGCCTCTCTTCCTCCCTTAGGTCTTATCTCTGCCAAACAACCTTGCAATGAACATCTGTTGTACATGTTGCCTCGAACTCTTGAGTAGGAGTTTATCTAGGGTGCGTAGCACAGGAGTGGAATTGCTACATGATAGAAAGTGAGCATACTCATCTTTACTAGGTAAGGCCAAGTTTTTTTCAAAGTGGTTGTACCAATTTATGTTACCACCAGTAACAGTTCCTGTTGCTTCACATCCTCTCCAAGCCCTGGGTTGACAGACTTTCTTTCTCTTTTTTAAGAAAAAAATATTTATTTGTTTGTTTGGCTGTACTGAGTCTTTGCAACATGCTGTGTCTTTGATCATCATTGTGGCGGGTGGACCTTTAGCTATGGCATGCAAACTCTTAGTGGTGGCATGTGGAATGTGGTTCCCTGACTCAGGATCAAACCTGGGTCTCCTTATTGAGAGTGCAGAGTCTTAGTCACTGAACCACCAGAGAAGCCCCTAGGCTGATTTTCAAGTTATGATCCATCTGGAAGGTGAGAAGGAATAGGTATGGAAGCCTAGATGTAATAGGGTAGCTCATCACCATTTCAGTATGCATTTCTCTGAGGACTGATGAGATTGAGCATCTTCTCACATGATGGGCCATTTGTGTTTCTTCTTCTGTGAAATGCTTTCTTAAGACTTTTCCTTACGTTTGTAATTTATTTTACCATTTTATTTTTTATAAAAGTACTTTATATAGTCTCTGTATCAATCCTTTGTTAGTGAAATATGTCCCAATCTTTCTTCACAAAGTAGTCTTTTTGTACTTTCTTTTAAAAAGGTCATTGAATTTGTCAGATGTTTCCTTTATCATTTAGGCTTTTTCTTCTTGATTATATTCTTGAGGATATAAAAATATTTTTAGTGACCTTATAAAGATTTTATACTTGCGTATTTCATATTTAAGTCCCAGAATGGATGGACCTTTTGGTTTTTCAATGTAAGTTGTGAGACAGGTATGCATTTTCACCTATTTCTGTTTAATTTACTGATTGAACACCATTTCTTAAATAGTTCAGGCTTTAATCACTATCTGAAATGTCCACTTGGTCATAAGTCAGACTTCCACATATACATGAATATGGTTTGAGGTTCTCTATTATGTTCCATTGGTCCATCTTCTGTCCTTGTTGCAATAAACACTGTTTTTATTAATCCAGCTTTAACAGTAAGTTATGGTATCTGGTTGGGTGCCCCCACCGAACTCGTTCAGAAGTCTTAACTTTCTTGGACAGCTTAAATAGTTGCTCTACCATATACATTTTTGAAACAGCTTTCAAGTCCCTGGAAAATACCTGTTGGGATTTTTTTTTGTAGGCATTAACATTAAAGATAAAGATGAGTTTGGCTAGAATTAATAGGACTGTGATTTAAAATTTTCTTATCTAAAACCATCGTATTTCTCTCTGTCTCTGTAGGTATTTTAAAATAACATTTAAAGTTTGATCATTTTCTGCAAAGGGTTGATGTATCTTTTCTAGATTTATTCCTAGATACTATATCCTCATATGGTCTCTTCTCTGTACATGCAGAGAGAGAGCAAGCTCTGACATCCTTTCCTCTTCTATTAAGGACACTAATTCTGTTGGAGTAGGGCCCTACCCTTGTGCACTCTTTTAACCTTTATTACCTCCTGATAGGCCCTATCTCCAAATACCTTGGGGGTTTTAGACTTTGATATATGAATTTGGGGGAGCACAATTCAGTCCATATTACCTTTTTCCAGATGAAGAAACTGAGGCTCCACTAAGATAGATGATTCCTCCCAGGATACTTTGGAAATTAAGACCTGAGGTTAGACCAGAAACTATGCAGTTCTGGGTGTGAGCACAGTGCTCTGGTGATCTGGTGGTCCAATAAGGTCCAGAGCTTAGCAGGGACGTCCTGGCCTCTGCTCAGAACCCAGCACTCCACCTGGTCCCTGAGATTGGGTGGGAAGGCACAGAAGCACCTATGAGAAGCACTGCAGACATGGACATCCATGTGGATTTGGGGCATTTTCCCCAAGGGGCTTTGTGAGCTGAAAGAGAAGAGCTGAGTAGACCCCACATGGTGACTGCAGTCCATGCACATGGGGTGGGGGAACACACCCAGGAACTGGGGGACATAGAATTTCTGCTGTTGCAAGGCAGGGGAGTCTTAAGGTAGCAGACCTTTGGGTTGGCTGCTGCAGATCACATTTATCAAGTTCTTGCCATGTGCCAGCTGTGCTGAGTGCTTTAGAAGGCTACATCATGGACCTCCCCACGACCACTAGTGAGACAGGAGCTCAGGTAAGCACCCAATATGATACAGCTAGGAAGTGGTGGAGCCCAGACACACACAGACTGGTTGATTCTACTGCCTGGGTCCTCCCAGTCCCTCCCTTTAAACTCCCACCTTCTCTGAAGTGAGAGACCAGCCTCTTGGTAATACCACTGAGCTTGCCAGGCCTCTTCCCACAGCCTGGTCAGACCTGGATGATTCTCATCTCCAGGAGGGAAAATAGAGAAGGGAAATGTATGTTGCTCTCCAAGCCCCATCTAGGAGCCAAACGGATCAAACAGGGTGGGGGTGGGGGCCTGGAATGTCCCAGGCTGTCTTTTCCCAAGTTGAGGAGCGGAAGCCATGACAGCTAAGGGGATTTGTGGAAATTCCTCCGTGCATTGTTACCAAGCAAAGGAAGTGTTTCAGAGCTGAGCTCGCAGTTTCTGCCCTAGGGAGCCAGGGCCAGTTTCCGCTTCTGAAGCTTGTTTGTGGGAAACTGAAGGGACTGTTTGAGGATCTCCGTATGGGGGGCTCCAAATAGTCCTCCATCCTTCCCTCCTCGAGGTGAAGGGGGCAGAGTGTCCAGCGAGCCAGACAAAACAGCCCCAGAATCTGTTCCTCTGCTTTTTCCTTCACTTTGGGGTGGATGGCTCAGAGCCGAGGCAAATGAACAGCAACATTTTTTCCAGGCCTGCTGGTATTTGTTTCTGGCACAATCAGCACAAGCAGATTAGAGAAATAGTTGCATTCTTCAGTCTGTGTTCGCCCTCTGGACTGGACCTGATCATGCTTCGTACGTGTGTGGCCCTGCACGGCCACCAATCCTCTCTGGAGGGACAGCCAGGACTGACATCCCTGGCGTGGCAGTCTACACTCTGCCAGCTGGTGGGTTGACTCCCAGCCTCTTGGGAAGGTCATCACTGACTCACCAGGAAAGCTATCCATGCATGTGTACATGTGTCTACATGTGGAGACACCACTTATGGACATACATGTGTGTATACCTAAGTGTGTCCTGTGGCTACCTGCGTCCTGTCCATTGCCGTCCTAGGCTTCCTCTGGCTCCACTGTCTGATGGAGGGAGTGCTCTGTGGGAGTTCTCCATGGACCGCAGAGGAAAGGGAGGCTTGAATTCCCCTCCCACCCCCAGAAAGGCTTGTGGGAGCCAGACACCGAGGGCAGTACCAGGCTGTTCTATCCAGGCCCTGCCAGGAAAACCCTTTCCCAGAAAATCATCTTTGAGGTGTGACAGAAACCTGGCGGAGGAAGGAGGGGTATGTAGGCATGTAAGGTTATTCTCAACCCTCACATTCTCTTTGGTTGGAAAGTGAGGGTCTGTCAGCTAGGCTGAACAAACCTGAGAGGGAGTCCCCAGCCCGGGGGAGAACTTTTACAAGAAGAACTAAGCAGGAGATGCTCCCTTGCCTGCCTTTCTTCTCTACCCCCACTCACTCCTTTCCTCCCCTCCCTCTACCTCTCTGCCTTCCTTTCCCTCTTCCCTCTTCCCTTACCTCTTTCCTTCCTTTCTCCTTTTCCAACGTTCTTTCTTTCTCTTTATTGCACCAAGGAAACAGAGCACCAAGCACCTCTGCTGTTTAATCTTTTAGTGTATCTGGCCCAGTTGTAAGCACTGAGGTTGGAGGGTGGAACATGTCACAGCCCGGGTACCCAAGGGTTACAAAATGTCTCTCCTGTTCAAAACTCCATGCTGGGGGCTTCCCTGGTGGCTCAGTGATAAAGAATCTGCCTGCCAGTGTAGAAGACGCAAGTTCAATGCCCGATCCCGGAAGATCCCACATGCTGCAGAGCAACTAAGCCCATGAGCCACAATAGTAAGCTTGTGTTCTAGAGACCAGGAGTCGCAACTGCTGAGCCCACGTGCCACAACTATAGAAGTCTGCCCACATAGAGCCCGTGCTCTACAACCAGAGAAGCCACTGCAGTGAGAAGCCTGCACACCAACTAGAGAGTAGCCTCTGCTCGCCACAACTAGAGAAAACCTGTGCACCAGCAAAGACCCAGCACAGCCAACAATAAATAAATAAAAACAAAATGAGAAAAAAAACAACTCTGCACTGGGCGAGCCTTCAGGAAGGCCAGAGTCGAACCTGTCATAATTGCACTTCCAACTCCTTCATTCTCCAGCACTGAGGAAAAGGGTGTTTGTGGAGCCCTAGTTGCAGACTGAGCATGCGAAAGCCTAGGAGAAATGGAATTTGGGGTCATTTGTCCAGCGATATAGTCTATTTGGGAGCATAATGACTTCAGGGTTAACAGAGAACTTTTTTTTTTTTAATGGTTTCTATCCATAAGACTTCTGGGAAAGGGATGGTTTCCCAGTGTGTAAAAGATGAATTTTTCAGAGTCAACATTCCTAATGCCCAAATACACTTTAGGACTATGAAAACTTCATGTACAATGATATGTTGTTAGGAACTAAATCGTACTGAGCAGTGAGTTGTAAGAGGGCATTTTATGTTTTATTTTTATTTCCATTCGCGGTTTATTTTTGCTCTGACATTTTATTATAATTTCTTCCTACAGTAGGTGAAGTGCTTGGGAAGTTAATTTAAACCAGCCTGACTTTCTGTGTGTTTTTTTAATATTTGTTTAAGCTTTTATTGAGCTTGTCAGGCAAGTCAGTGTGCAAAAATGCAGCCGAAAACCCCGTTTTCCTTCTGCGGTACTTGCCCATTAATACTAGGTGGTGACAACAAGATTCGTGCACACTTCAAATGGGGGATTATTCTGGGTTTTCAAGGAAATTTGAGCCACCTGTTTAAGAAACCTCTTACTGACTTAGCAGGATGATGAAGGCCATCTCCCCACTCAGCTGTCACTCAGAGCTCCAGCTCCTGGTTCGGGGCGGGGGGGGGGGGGGGGGGGGGGAGGATGCGCCCCGGGGGGGTCCCCTTCTGACCTGGCCAGGCTCTACGGGAGCAATTTGCATCACAGGTCGGAGGCCTGTCCTCCCAGCTTGTGGCTTGGCCTCAGCCTGGGCCAGAGAAGCAACTGCCATCTATCTGCCTGTGGGGAACTTTCCAGATCCACAGCAGGCTGGCTTCCCCTGGGTTTGGGCTGCCCAGTCTGGAGCTGTTTATCATGGACAGCAGAACAGCATGGGATCACCTTGAGGAAGTGGGTTGTGAGAGCTGATTGTGTGGCCTACGTGTCGGGGAGCCACGCTACCCACAGACTTTGGCCAAGGGAGAAACAGAAAGTCAACATTTTCCAGCAGGCTGGGAAGCAGCTGGGTATTTCTGGAGGCCAGGACTCTTTGGGAGAATAGTGTTGTGGTGGCAAGAGGCAGAAAAGTGGTGGTAGCAGGGGCACAGCCTGATCTTGGCTAGGCTGGGGGCAGTTTGAGAACCGCTGGTCTGATTCAGGCCCATCAGTTATAGGTGGGAAACAGGCCTGGTTTGGGGTCAAGATGAAGTACCATGAGCATCTGCACTCAGTTTGTTTGTGGCAAAGCCAGGACAAGGTCTGCCAGGCTTGATTTCTTTCTGCTGCTTCTCTTGCTGGTCCAGTTAGGACAAGACAGTGATTTCTGAAATTCTACCAGTTGCCACACTTGATCTGCTCGTCTCTCCTTCAGTTGGGGTTGGTCCTTTGCTCACAAAATAGCCATCTGCAAACTCTAAGGGGGATCCATTCCTTTCCTCCCAGGGCACATGTTGATCATTCAGAGGTTGACTTTTTTGGTAAATGTTGTAAATAAGAGAGCTAGACAAATTCTCTTTGGCTTTAAGAAAAAAACAGGTTCATCACAAGTTGAGTTCGCTAAGTCTGAGCTCCTGCCCCGTGGCCTTCTCTTCTAAAGAAGGGCTCTGTGCCTACTGTCCCTGCTGAGGGGACAGCATTTTTTGCTTCATGTGACAAAGCCCCTAGTCACTGACATGGATCCAGGGGTGGCCTCCTGACTGAGAGGAGGGGATAGTCACAGGCTGGCTAGGAATCTCCAAGAATCATCGACTTGAAAAGATGGTCTGGGCCAATCACATTCCTCCCCTGGGAGTTCAGAATTGGGAACCTCAGAAGCAGCAGTCATTTGCAATGGAGGTCAATGCTGAAAGGCTATTTGGGATTGTGTGATGTGGAAGGGGCATGGGTAGCCCTGAGGGGCCTTCTGCAAACTGGGGGCAGGCGAGGGAAGTTGAGGAAAGTAGCAGTGGAGAGAGACCAGGGAAGAAACAGAGAAGCAGTAATCCCACAAGAAAAATCTGCAGCTATAGTCTTTGTTCCCCTGAGGCCTGATTTCTCTGTGGTTTCTTTCCCTGGCATCTAGCACATTCCCTGATATGTCTTGACCACAAACATCCTTTGCTTGAGCTAACCTGAATGGATCTCTGTTCCTTGCAACTTCAAGTTGCTAGAACAGGGATTGGCAACTTTTTCTATAAAGGGTTGATAGCAAATATTTCAGGCTTGCTACATGGTCTCTGTTGAGTCACTGTTGCCTTCAGAGGGTGAAAGCAGCCATAGATAACATGCAAAAAACTGGGCATAGCTGGATTCCAATAAAACTTTATTTTTGAACAGATTACCAGCTTGCCAGCTAAGGTTTGTCTGCACCAGGTGGAAACTTTAGTGTTGCATAGAGCTGGGATGGAAGGATCTGATTCTTAAGGAAGACTGGACTCCTACCCACCCCTCTCCCTATCCCCTTGAGGCCATGTCTCATTTGATTAGATTAAGGATAGGTGGAATAGGAACCCCCCATTTCCTCTGGGCCCTCTTTTCTCGCAGTGCTCTGCCACTTCTCTAGGCTGGTCAGCTACCACATGAGCCGTGATAGGAGCCCCACACCCAAAAGTTTATAGAAGTCAGGATTACCCAGCTAGCAGACCAAGCCCAAGTTATCTGCAAAGCAAGGGCACACCCTAAACTCAGCTTTTGTTATGAACAAGGCCAAATTTTACACAAAGGAAATCTTGTTATTTCAACATGAGTGCTGTAATATACTGAAAAGCAAATAAAATACTTAAATGGCATTTTCATAATGATTAACATGGAACAGGGTTAAACAATAGGGAGTGGTGGAGACTGTGGCAGATGGGTCAGAGGAGATACCACCTTGTCTAAAATCAGTGCCAGATGTTATTCAGCTCTGGTTCATTGTTTCCTATGGGAATGTAACCATCTGATGTTGTTAGAGTTTCCAGTTCCTGGATATCTGAACTTTAAAAAATATAAAACCTTCTTTCTTTCTTTCTTCACCTCTCCCTCCCTCTCTTCTCTCTCCCTTCCCTCTCTTCCTTTCGTTACTGTTAGCAACTAATTTAAATTAAGGGGAAAAAAAATAGTTCTTTTAAACTAATGTCTTCAAATCATACTCAACCTATGAGATTCTCAGGGCCAGTTTTCTCAGAGTTCAGCTTTCACCTGAACCCACGTTGGACTGAGCTCCCTTTAGCATATTTACCCCACACCTCAGAGAAGGAAAGCCCTGCACGTATCTCTGAGGTCTTGAGAAGGAAACTGAATCCAGAAAGAGTGAGTGGCTTGCTTATGGTTTATTGAGGCAGGGCCAGAGCTGAGCTGAAACCATATAGGTCCAGGTTTCTATTTGAAATCTGTACTCTACCTCAAACTGAAGCTGGCCTTACAAGCATCTCTCTCTGCTAGCTCACGCTTCCACATGTGGGCTGTGTTTGCAGTGGTATCTGCCTGTGGTTGCTACAGTTGGCAGGAGGGCCTCTGAGAAACCAGCAGAGTTGGATATAGTTAATAAGTCAGAATATGAGCCAGGATCTCATCCTGCAACGTGAGCAGCTCTCATCCTGCCCTTCAAGCCTGTGTTGAGAAATGGGCCTTCTCCTGGTCCTCACGTGGAGTTTCCCAGGAAGCATCATGGGTGGTTTTTTCAAATTGAGGTATATGCTTTCATCCTTGGGGTACAACAGGAAGAAATACGCTATTTGCAAAACAAGTGTTATAAGTGAGACTTCAGGAAGAAGAGACTAACATATAGGAACATATCTTCCAGAGATGTGGGTGAACATTGTTTTTCTGGAGAATCTAAAGGATGCCCTAGCCCCAGGCAGCTGGGAGGGTAAGATCTGGACCCTTTGAGGATCCTTTGCAGAGAATGTCAGCCCTGGATACAGATTGGGGTAAAGTCCAGATGGTTTGAATATAGCTGCTCCTCAGAGAATATGTCTCTGGCTGTATTCCTGAGCCAAATGAAAATGGTTTTTGGATTATCCAGTGTTTTGTTTTAATTCAGGCTTCATCTTCCTTCCATTAGTGCAAGTCAACCCATTGTTACCAGTACTGGTTCAGTAATTACAAGTTATCATTTAATTTCTCTATGGCCAGTGAGGGTAGTAGTGATATTTGGAGTCAGATTGTCTGAGTTCTACCATTCTACCAATAGTGGTATTCTATCACTCTACCACTCTACATTGCTTTGGCAAATCACTCAATCTCCCTGTATCTCCATTTTCCCATCTGTAGAATGGAAACAATAACAGTGTCTACCTCATAAAGTTCTTGTGACATTAGAATGAGAAATACCTTCATTCAGTTCTAAATATTGAGCACCTGCTTCTAGGTGCTGGAAATACAGTAGAGGACTAAACAGGAGATGCTCCTGCTCTTGAGATGCCAACACTCTCACATTTGCTCAGCAAATATAAGGTGCCATTTTTACTGTTGATGTTTTATTGATGCTGTTGTTATTGACGTTCTTGCCACCCAGCTCAGAGAAAACAGGAGAGATATTATCCCAATCTGTGGCTCAATAGTTTTCCACATTAAGCGAGTTCTAAAAGATACATCCCTCACTGTACAATAACCATTTCTTAGAGCCTGCTTGGTGTCAGAGACAAGCTCCTGACATACTTGGACATTTGCAGTATGTCCACAAGTTATATCATGTTCCTCTCTTTAATAAGTAGGGCTGAGGCCTTCCATCATGGCCCAGGGGTTAAGAATCTGCCTTGCAATGCATGGGACACAGGTTTGATCCCTGGTCCGGGAAGATCCCACATGCCGCAGAGCAACTCAGTCTTCTTGTAACAACAAAGACCCAGTGCAGCCAAAAATAATTAAAAGTAAATAAACAAAAATTTGAAAAAAATTTAGAGCTGAATTCCACACCTGTTGAATTTGGGTTGTATTTAGTGACTTACTTCCAACAAATAGAATGTGGCCAAAATGATGGGGTAGGTGACATCTAAGGCAGATCACTAAAGGCACTGCAGCTTTCTCCTTGCTCTTTCTGGAATCAGTTTTTCTAGGGGGAGCCAGCTGCCATGTTGTGAGGACACTGAACATGAAAGAGGCTCACATGGTGAGGAACTTAGGTCTCCTTCGAACAGCTGGCAAGAAACTGGGATCTCTTGATAACAGCCATGTGAGGGGATCATCTTGGAAGAATAGCCTGCATCCTGTCAAGCTGTCAGAGGACTATTGCGGCCCCAGTCAACATCTTGACTACAACCTCATGAGAGACCCTGAGTCAGAACCACACAGTTTCAGCTGCTTCTGGATTCTTGACCCACAGAAACTGCAAGTGGGTGAGGAGATCCTCCATTCAGATTGGAATCAGAACACTGCAGAATTGGTGCAGCACGATAGCTTAGTATTAATTCTATAAACCTGAGAAGTCCTGCATGTACTGGAGATGCAGAGGGAAGGTTTTCAAAGATTCCATCTCCCTGTCCAAAGATGGTGCCCAGTGTACTCCAGCTCTTCACCGATGCATCTACTTGGTGATGATGCCTTCACCGCCAGAGAATTCCTTCCTGATGGGAGCTGTTTGCCCCAGGAGCCAGAAGGGAAATAACTTTTCTAAAGATAGGGGAAGACAGAGACTGCAAGAGAGTCTCAGCGCTGAGGCAGTGACTCAGTTTTCCCCTCCATAGGGTAGCATCCACCAGCCTCTGGCCTCTCCCAGTTCTACCCTCTTCACCTTTGCCATCTGGTCCTGAACTAGGCTATGCAGTATATATCTCTTCCTGGAACATGAGACCCCTCATTCCCTTCCTCCCTTACTCTCACCTGTGTTGCTTGGTTTTATGTGTCCACTCAACTGGGCCACACAGTGCCCAGATACCGGCCAGTTGTTATCCAGGGTGTGTCTGTGAGGGTGTTTCTGGCTGAGATGAGCATTTGAATCAATAAACTGAGTAAAACAGATTACCTTCCCTAATGTGAATGAGCCTCATCCAATAAATTGAAGACCTGACTGGAACAGAAAAGACTGGGTAGGAAGGAACGCCCTCTGCCAGGCTGCAGGAGCAGGGCCACCACTTTGTTTCTGAGAAGAAAACATTGGTTCTTCTGGTATCTCCAGCCTGCTAGCTTTGGAACTGGAATTTACATCATCAGTTCTCCTGGTTCTTGGGCCTTCAGAATCAGCCTTGAACTATATCTTGGCTTTCCTGGTTCTCCAGCAAGGTGACAGCAGATCTGGGGACTTCCCAGTCTCCATAATCATGTGAGCCAGTTCCTTACGGTGTGTATATATATATTCCTTTGTGTGTGTGTGTGTGTATATCTATATCTATATCTATATCTATATCTCCTTTTGGTTCTGTTTCTCTGGAGAACCCTGACTAACACACCCTCCATCCAACATTTCCACCTTTCTCCATCACCAGTTTACCTCTCTAATCCATCATCGTCTCTCACCTGCATTCCCACTGAATCTCCTCACAGATCTCTCTGGTTGGTTGAACAGTAGCCCCCAAAAGATACAACCTCTAACCTGTGATTGTTGCCTAATTGGAAAAACAGATCTTGGACTTCCCTGGTGGTGCAGCAGATGAGAATTTGCAGGGAGTGTGGGTTCACTTCCTGGTTTGAGAAGATTCCACATGCTGTAGAGCAACTAAGCCCATGTGCCACTACTGACCCCAAGCTCTAAAGCCCGTGAGCTGCAACTGCTGAAGCTGACACGCACTAGAGCCTGCATGATACAACTACTGAACCCAAGCACCTGAAACCTGTGCTTCGGAACAAGAGAAGCCTGTGCACTGCAATGAAGAGTAACTCCTGCTCGCTGCAACTAGAGAAAGCCTGGGTGCAGCAACGAAGACCCAGTGCAACCAAAAAAAAATTATGGTCGTCATAATACTAATAATAGGGCTTCCCTGGTAGCTCAGCTGGTTAAGAATCCGCCTGCAATGCAGGAGACCCTGGTTCGATGCCTGGGTCGGTAAGATCCCCTGGAGAAGGGATTAGCTACCCACTCCAGTATTCTTCAGTTTCCCTTGTAGCCCAGCTGGTGAAGAATCTGCCTGCAATGTGGGAGACCTGGGTTCGATCCCTGGGCTGGGAAGATCCCCTCAAGAAGGGAATGGCTATCCACTCCAACATTCTGGTCATCATAATACTAATGATATTAAAAAAAAAAAAAAAAAGGAAAAACAGATCTCTGCAGATTTAATGCAAGTTAAGAATCTCAAGATGAGATCATTCTGGATTAACAGAATGGGCCCTAAATCCAATAACAGGTGTCCAGTAAACTCACTGGACAGAAGAAACAGAGAGGAGACCATGTGAGGCAGAAGCAGAGACTGAAACTGTGCCATCACAGCCAAGGGGGCCACAGAAGATGAAAGAGACAAGACTCTGTCCTGGAGCCTAAGAGGGGGTATGGCCCTCCTGATGCCTTAGTTTTGGACATCTACCCCCCAGAGCTATGCAAATACATTTCTGTTGTTTGAAGTCATGTGGTTTGTGTGTATTTTTTGTGTCCACCTTGGGAAACGAATACAGTCCTTCTTTCCAGCCTTGAGCCACTGGGATCCTTCAGTACCAGGAGCCAGAGTGACCTTTGAGAAATTAAAATTTGATGACCACTTGTATTGAAAATACTACAGTCTTTTTTAATAGCTAGATTTCTTCTTTTTTTTTTTTTTTAGGTTTTTATGTATTTGTTTATTTTTGGCTGCACTAGGTCTTTGTTGCTACTTGGGCTTTTCTTTAGTTGCGGCGAGTGGGGACTACTCTTGGTTACAGTGCTCAGGCTTCTCATTGTGGTGGCCCCTCTTGTTGCAGAGCGCAGGCTCTAGGGCACCTGGGCTTCAGCCTCATGGGCACGTGCAGCCCAGTGGCAGCTCCTGGGCTCTAGGGCACAAGCTCGGTAGTTATGGCGCACAGACTTTAGTTGCCTGCAGCATGTGGGGTCTTCCCAGACCAGGGATTGAACCTGTGTCTCCTCCTTTGGCAGGAGGATTCCAACCACTGGACCACCAGGGAAGCTCCTACAATGTTTATTTTTAACCACATTTAGATTAAAATATACTGCCCCTGCCCCCCAGTAGCCTACAAAGCCCAACTGACCAGCCCCTAGCATCCCTCTCACTCAGCACATCCTGTCACCAGGTCATCAGTCACTGTCTGAAGCGCAGCAAGCTCTCTCCTGTGTTGAGGTCTTTGTAACCGCTTATCCCTCTGCCTGTGACGTTCTGTCCCCAGATCTTGGGAGGCTGTTCCTTGGCCATCCATTAGCCCTCAATTTGGGCTTCCCAGGTGGCGCTAGTGGTAAAGAAACCCACCAGCCAATGCAGGAGATGTAAAAGATGTGGGTTCCATCCCTGGGTCAGAAAGAACCCCTAAAGGAAGGGATCGCAACCCACTCCAGTATTCCTGCCTGGAGAAGTCCATGGGCAGAGGAGCCTGATGGGCTATAGTCCATAGGGTCATAAAGAGTTGGACACAACTGAAGCAACTTAGTACACACTAATGCATGCAGAGGCCTCAGTTAAATGTTATGATCACAGAGAGGACCTCGGTATCCTATCTAAGATGCTCACCATCCACACCTGCGTTAACCATGCTCTTACCACATTTGTTCCCTTCATACTCTCTGTATTTAACTCATTTGTCTAATTGTTAGATTTATTCCCTACCCTCACCATGGACACAGGGACCATGTGCTTCCCACTGTCTGCTTGACCTCCAGGACAACGCATGGAGTAGTTTTTGACAAAATGATTGTAACTGCATGCAGTTAGGAATTGCTTCTTCCCATTTACCCATTCACTTAATAAATGTATTAAGCACTAATTTTGTGCCAAGCATATATCATAGCCATGCTCAGTGACAGGTGTTAAATTTTCTTTAAATTTAAAATTTATATATTTTTAAAGTTGGCTAATATATTCTAGGGACCGAAATTCCAGAGGTCACCCAACTATTCGCTTTAAATCCTCTGCACCAGTTCTGCATTGTTGTCTCTCAGCTCCAGACCCATCCTTTTATGCTCAGCTTTTGGATGCTGGGGCTCTGCATAGTACGTTTCTGCTTTTGTAAGCTGCCTTATGCGAGACCTTCCCAATAACAGTGTCAGGGAGATTCTAAAGCCAGAGGAGGCCGGAGAAACTTGCCTCTTCTGTGGGCTTTCTATCTGCTTCCTGCGCTGTGAACAATACCCTCACTCCATCATAATTGCTTTTTCATCCTGCCTTCCTGAAGAAATAGCTGATTCCAATCTTGTGATTTTTCTAATATCAGCCTTCTTGCATCTCCCTGGAAGATACAGCACTAGCCATTGCTGCTCCCTCCTCAGAGGTCTGTATCCTGGCACATGATGGGTCCTTTCCCCAATTTATAAGCCTGAATCATACACTTAATTCCAGCTTTTCCATTGAAAGTGAAAGTCGCTCAGTCGTGTCTGACTCTTTGTGACCCATAGACTACACAGCCCGAGGAATTCTCCAGGCCAGAATACTGGAGTGGGTAGCCTTTCCCTTTTCCAAGGGATCTTCCCAACTCAGGAATCAACCCAGGGTTGCAGACGGATTCTTTACCAGCTGAGCTATCAGGGGAGCCCTGTTCCCTTGACCAACCCCCCATATTCACAAACTCTTCCCTTGGCACCCCCCCCATATTCACTGGAAGGGGTGGTGGCAGCTTCCTATGGTTGTTACCGCCATGAGACCTTGGGGTGTTTACCTTTCAGTCACCTGGTAAATAGTTTTATATCACATTAACAATTCTTTATGTTAAATTTTCTCTGATCAAATAACTCGTGTGGTTTCTGTTTCCCGGGTACCTTGGCTGATTCAGCCTCCTTCCCACATCTGTTCCCACTTCCCCCTGTAGGCAATCAACAAACCTGCTGCTTCTGTATTCTCCAGAGACCAGGTACATATATATATATATATATATATATATATGTGTATATATATATGTATATATATGTATATATATATATTTTTTTTTTTTTAGTCAAATAGTTTCATGAAATGTGGAGTATGAGAGAAACCATCAAATTTTGTCAATAATTAGGGTAATGATAACTAACTCTGTTGTTAGTACCAGGTTCTGTGTGAAGTGCTGTTTTGTGTGGAAGACCTTATTATTCACTCTGGTTTACAGATGAAGTAGACAAGGCAGAGAATGACAAAATAATCTCACTCCAGGTCACACAGTGAGTGAATGTCAGAAGCAGTGTCTGAATCTAGGCACCTGGGTTCCGACATCCTGATACTTAGCCTCTTTGCAATATTCTCTCACTATGCCTTCCCTGTTCCCTCAGTTGATGTCTATATTCCCCTCTTTTAACACATGTTGGCAGAGGAGTGCTGATAAGTGTTCAGTAACCAGCTTTGTGAAATTAAAGCAAAGCCCTAATTCATAGCTTGCACTGATTTCCAGGGTGCTAATACTCCCATCATGGCAAATTTCAAGCTACCAACACAGTAACAATTGACTGAGAACTCCTCCCACAGTCCAATGGTTAGGACTCCACACTTTTACTGCCAAGGGTACAATTCAGTTCCTGTTAGGGCAACTGGGATCCTGCAGCATGGTGTGGCCAATTTTAATAAATTAATTAAACCCTGTTCTTCAAAAAACAATTATCTTACAGATTTCCTAAAAATTTAACTTTCTGCTCTTGAGATCTGCTATTGAACGTGTCCAGCACACCATCCCATCTAGGTCTTGGTGCAAAATCTGATATTCAAGCCTTCTTTGTCTAATGAGAGCCTCAAAGGCATACACTTTCCCACTACTTAGAGTTCAGGAAGGTGAATCTGAACTGCTGAAGAACCCCTCCCTTTTGCTCTTGCATTCATGTGTCCCATAGATATCTCTGAGCTCCTGCTATTTGCTTTGTCTGGAAAGAGTTTTCGTTCAGGAATGTAAACCTGCAGCTGCCCTGCTGAACAGGCTTTGTCCTGGGCTATGTTCCCATTCCTGTCCAGGGAGCATCCTTTTCCCTCCTCAACCGCCCTTCCTTCCTCCCCTCCCAGCAGTATCTCCACTGGGAGCCTGAACTTCTGTCTCCCATGGGCTCCTGTTTGCCTGTGCTCCAAATCCTCACACGCCCGCACTGGAGCCGTCCCTCCTCATTCCCCCACTGCCCTGCTTAGTTCAGCAGATGCCTCGTGTTTGTTCATTTACCCTACCACCTCTCCCTCTGTCTCCTAACAACCTCTCACCAACTGTGCCCTGGGCCCCTCTCTCTCTGCAAGGTGCCGTGTCACCCATCAGACGTTCGGGTCCACTCCAGACCAAATGAAAACCTTGAGGGGGCCAATGTCTTGTTGTGTGGTGATTTATAGAAAGTTGTGTGGAGTCAGATGAAACTAGGATCAGACCTCAGCTCTGTCATTTACTAGCATTATGAATTTGGCCTGGGCAAGTTAATTATTTCAACTTTCATTTTCTTTCTCTCTTCCTTCCTTTTTCCTTTTCTTATGCCCCTTTATCTTTCCCTTTCCCTGTTTTGTTGCTTAAGAGTTAATGGTTATCTTAGCCTGTTCAGGGTGCTATAACAAAATCCCACAGAGTGGGTGGCTTATAAACAACAGAAATTTATTTCTCAAAGTTGTGGAGCCTGGAAGTCTGAGATCAGCATGCCAACATGGTCAGGTTCTAATGGAGACCCTCTTCAGGATTAAAGACCTCTCACTGTGTCCTCATATAGCAGAAGGGCCTAGAGAACTCCCTGGGGTCTCTTAAAAGGGCACTAATCCCATTCATGAGGGCTCGAACCTCATGACCCAGTCACCTCCCAAAGGCCCCACCTTCTAATACCATCACATTGGATATTAAGATTTCAACTTGTGAATTTAGGGGGACACAAGCCTTCAAACCATAGCAGTAGTTATACCTTTATGTTTTAGTTAGTTTTTTTAAAGTCAGAGTACCACCTGTACATATTAATAGTTTACAGTCAAGTACTTCTATAAACTATGAACAAAGCTAGTGGAGGTGATGGAATTCCAGCTGAGCTGTTTCAAATCCTAAAAGATGATGCTGTGAAAGTGCTGTACTCAATATGCCAGCAAATTTGGAAAACTCAGCAGTGGCCACAGGACTAGAAAAGGTCAGTTTTCATCTCAATCCCAAAGAAAGGCAATGCCAAAAATGTTTAAACTACCACACAATTGCACTCATCTCACACACTAACAAAGTAATGCTCAAAATTCTCCAAGCTAGGTTTCAACAGTACATGAACTGAGAATTTCCAGATGTTCAAGCTGGATTTAGAAAAGGCAGAGGAAGCAGAGATCAAATTGCCAACATCCGTTGGATCATAGAAAAAGCAAGAGAATTTCAGAAAAATATCCATTTCTGCTTTATTGACTACACCAAAACTTTTGACTGTGTGGATCACAACAACCTGTGGAAAATTCCCAAAGAGATGGGAATACCAGACCACCTTACCTGCCTTCTGAGAAATCTGTATGCAGGCCAAGAAGCAACAGTTAGAACCGGGCAAGGAGCAACGGACTTATTCCAAATTGTCACCTTATTTATTTAACTTCTATGCAGAATACATCACGCAAAATGCTGGGCTGGATGAAGCCCAGGCTGGAATCAAGATTTCTGGGAGAAATATCAATAACCTCAGATATGCAGATGACACCACCCTTATGGGAGAAAGCGAAGAGGAACTAAAGAGCCTCTTGATGAAAGGGAAAGAGGAGAGTGAAAAAGCTGGCTTAAAACTCAACATTCAAAAAACAAAGATCATAGCATCTGGTCCCATCACTTCATGGCAAACAGATGGGAAACAGTGACAGACTTTATTTTCAGCTTCAAAATCACTGCAGATGGTGACTGCAGCCATAAAATTAAAAGACCTTTACTTCTTGGATGAGAAGCTATGACAAACCTCGACAGCATATTAGAAAGCAGAGACATTACTTTGCTGACAAAGGTCCGTATAGTCAAAACTATGGTTTTACCAGTAGAAGGAAATGGCAACCCACTCCAGTATTCTTGCCTGAAAATTCCATGGATGGAGGAGCCTGGTAGGTGACAGTCCATGGAGTCGCAAAGAGTCAGACACGACTGAGCGACTTCACCTTCACTTATGATGGATGTGAGAGTTGGACCATAAGGAAAGCTGAGTGCCAAAGAATTGATGCTTTTGAACTATGGTGTTGGAGAAGACTCTTGAGAGTCCCTTGGACTGCACAGAGATCCAACCAGTCAGTCCTAAAGGAAATCAGTCCTAAATATTCATTGGAAGGAATGATGCTGAAGCTAAAACTCCAATACTTTGGCCACCTGATGTGAAGAACTGACTCATTGGAACAGACCCTGATGCTGGGAAAGATTGAAGGCAGTAGGAGAAGGGGACGACAGAGGATGAGGTGGTTGGATGGCATCACAGACTCAATGGACATGAGTTTGAGTAACCTCCGGGAGTTGGTGATGGACAGGGAGGCCTGGCGTGCTGCAGTCCATGGGATCACAAAGAGTTGGACATGACTGAGCGACTGAACTGAACTTCTGTAAACCTTATTTTAAAATGGCGGGTCTCCCCTAAGCCTATTTTCTCCTCCCTAGAGATGACTACTTTGAAGCCCTTTAGCTTTTTTTTTTTGTAATTACCTCTGCATATCTAAATAACATAGTTAGATTGATACTTCCTGCTTTTTCAGTTTTAAGCATTACCTTTGGCTTCCCACTTTGAAACAGGATCATATGTATCATACTATAAACTGTATGTATTTGTCTGTTTGGCAGTACTTTCACATGGTATAAAATTGGTTCAAATAATCAACTGAGAATTCTAGATTGAGATATGAGGATTGATCCTTTAGCATCTTCATCCCCTCCCACCATGTACATACTCCCCAATCCCTTTCCTGTCTCCCAATATAGTTACATCTAATATTTATTAGATCAGTATTCAGCATTCATACTATCATGACTGTGGAATGCTGTTCACAGCTGAGCCATGTAGTATTCTAGGAATATTTTTCCTTTCTTCTCTAATTGTTGTTTCCCCTGGAGGTCATGCTTGCCCTGATTTTGCTTTTTTCCTAAGTATCTGCACGATTATCATAAACTCTACCCAAGAAATCCCTAATTGGGAGTCTTCTGTCAATATATTACAATACATGGGACATTCTGTCAACTTCAGAAAATCCCTGGAGATCCTCTGACCATCGGGCCTGGCCTGGTTTTCTCTGGGTCTCAGGCACAGCTGTGGGTTGAGGTCCTCCTACACTGTCCTCCAGGGTTCCTGTCACTGCCCTCTGCTGCTTTGTATCCACCTTTGCCAGAACCTCCCATCTCTTGGTAGATCACATTATTCAACAACTTCCTCAGACTGCACATGTCTGAGGGTCCCTTATTCTACCCTTACCTCTAAGTGGTAATTTGGGTGGAGAATTCTAGCTTGGAAATCATTTCTCTTCAGAATTTTAGACATAGGTTGTTTTTTCTGATTTTCTGAGATGCTTTTTTGTGACCTGATGTCATTGTGATTCTTCATCTGAAACCTATTTTTTTCTTTCTGGAATCTTGTTTTCTCTCTGTCTCCAGGTTTTAGAAATTTCACAGTGGCATGACTTGATGTGAGTGCATTTTCATATTCAGGGCACTCTGTGGACTCTTTTAATTAAAAATGTCCATCATGATAAATGCTTACTTTGTGCTGTGTCATCTTAGCTAAGCTGGAATCACATTTCCCAGAACCCCCTTCTCTATCTGGTATCAGGCTAGTGTTGGCCACAAAGGACATTTTGTACCAGATTTGGAAGGTGAAAATAAAGCAGCAGCCATATTTGTATGTTGTGAACTGTGGTGTCTGGTGTCAGGCACTGAGGCATCCCTTAGCTCACCTGATTGGTTTGGAGCAGCACCTGGACTTGCAGTTCCATTAACCCCCACCATATCTGTTCCTTCAGCCTTTCCAGCTTCTTTGGCCAGTGCATGTGTAGCTCTGTGATGGTGAAAGGGTGCCAGGTTCTCCTATAGGTCATCAATGGCATTCGGGTTGGAGGGAGTGTGAGAAAGACATGGGTTCCAGTTTGCCCTTTTGGGTTCCACCTTATCTTTGCTCTTATCCACACCCAGGTTTCCTTCCCAACTGCCAGTCTCTATAGACTAGGCTCAATACTAGTTTATAAAGGCAGCAGTCTTCATAGACTCCTGTCCACCAACTCCACAATGATGGAGGGCCTAACCTCTGCAAGAAATCCCATATCTTGTATTAGTTTTGTTGGTTCTGTTTCTCTGTTCAAACCCTGACTGATTCATTTCTTTAATCTTTTAATTAAAGATTATTTAATTTATTAAATTCAATTTATTTATTATTTATTTAATCTTGAATCTTTTAATGAATCTCCTTCGTTTAACAGAAGATTGACCTCCTAGATAGGTCCTCTGCTTTTCTTTCCCTTTCTCTCTTAGGTTCTACCTCTCTGGTTTTTATTCTTTGTTCTAGGAGAGTTCCTCAGTTTTATCTTCCAACAGTTCTCCTGGCTTTTCAATTTAAGCTATTTGCAATTTCCAGGAGTTCTTTTTTATTTTCTTGATATTTCTTTTTTTGTAGTATACTGTTCTTTTTTCATGAATGCAAAATATCTAACACCCTGGAAATAGTAATTATATATTTTAAATTTTATTTTATTTTTGGCAGCACATTAAGAAGCAGAGACATTATTTTGCCAACAAAGGTCCATCTACTGGTTTTTCCAGTAGTCATGTATGGATGTGAGAGTTGGACTATAAAGAAAGCTGAGTGCCGAAGAATTGATGCTTTTGAACTGTGGTGTTGGAGAAGACTCTTGAGAATCCCTTGGACTGTATGGAGATCCAACCGATCCGTCCTAAAGGAAATCGGTTCCAAATATTCATTGGAAGGATTGATGCTGAAGCTGAAACTCCAATACTTTGGCCACCTGATGCAAAGAGCTGACTCACTGGAAAAGACCCTGATACTCGGGAAGATTGAAGGCAGGAGGAGAAGGGGACGACAGAGGATGAGATGGCTGGCTGGCATCACTGACTCAATGGACATGAGTTTGGGTAAACTCTGGGAGTCGGTGATGGACAGGGAGGCCTTGGCGTGCTGCCGTCCATGGGGTCGCAGGGAGTCGGACATGACTGAAGGACTGAACTGAACTGAACTGGCTGCACTGGGTCTTTGTTGAGATGTGTAGGCTTCTCATGTTGTGTAGCACCGGCTCTAGGCATTCAGGCTTCAGTAGTTACAGCCCACAGGCTCAGGAGTTGAGACTCGAGGGCTCCAGAGCACAGACTCAGTAGTTGTGGCTCACAGGTTTAGTTGCTCTGCAGAACCTAGAATCTTCCCAGACCAGGGACTGAATCCATGTTCCCTGCATTGACAGGCAGATTCCTATCCACTATACCACCAGGGAATTCTAGTAATGATGGTTTTTAAAAGAGATTTCCTCTCCATGTACTTCATGTACTTTTTCTGCTTCCTCCAAAATACTTTTCTTATGTTTACTTTGGTTTCTACCTTTCAGTTGGCTTTCCTCAAATGTATAGTGATCCTTGTTTGTTCGTATTTAAGAATGATGTATTTTTTGGAAGCTGTGAATGATTGTGATCTTTGCTGTAGGCTGACCTGGCTGGCTCCTTCATTGGGAAACTCCTGGTTTTAGTATTTTAAATCTTTCTCCTTGGGCTAGTCACATTCCCAGAGAAAGTCTTTTTTTCTTCTTTTAGGAGAGTACAAGACTGACTGCCAGCTCTCTGGCATCCAGAGGAGAAAGGAGGGCTGGGGACTCAGCAATTCAGTGTGTCACTCACCCAGCCCCTCTTTTTTCCATGGTATTAATACCTTCACTCTCAGTTGTAGGGTTTTCTCTAACCCAGATTCCTCCTGTTCCACTTTCTCCTGAGAATAAAGCTTAGGCTTGTGCCCAAGTGGGAAAGAGGGAGTCACATGGCTGACTAGAGTGGGTGGTGGGATCTGGGATCCACCAGCTTCTTAGACTATCATTTAAACCAACCAGTCCCCTGTTTTTAGCTCTACCTCACCTCTACTGTAGGGGATAGCTAGTGCTCCCCATCCTGAGCCCTTGGTGAAAGTCTGAGCTGTAATCTGACTGTTCCTTGGCTTTCCCCACAGCTAATTTAGGATTCAGATTTCTCAGGTCTGCAAAGTCCATTCATATTCATTTCAATTTCCAAAATTTTTTTGGTGTGAGCTCAGTGTCTGTTTTATTTACCTTGTAGGTTTATTAATTTTTTCATTCATTACTTTATTCATTTATTCAGCAAATATTTATGAGCCTCATATTATGGGCCAGACATTGCTTGACTTTTAAAAAAAAATCAATTAACACTTTTAATGGAGTTTCAGATGGGAGTAAACACAAAAATTTGTGTGTATTTAGTCCTTCATTTTTACCTGGAAGTCAAAATCTTTTTTTTTTTTTTTTAATCAGTGAACGAGGGTGGTAATATTTACTCTTGGGATTGGGAAAGGATTAATTGAGATAATGTATATAAAGTACTTAGTATAGTGCTCAGCACATAATAAGTGCCCAATAAATTATAATCACTGTGGTTAGCATTTTAGTTTTTATTGGTCTAAGGGAGACCCCAGTCTGGGTGGTTAGGAATTATATGGACATTTTGTTTTGTTAAGGGCAGTGTGTTCAAGTAGATTATGCACATTGTGGATTATATTGCTAATGTTAAATTTTTGGCAGACCTCTCCAATTAGGCCATTAGAAATGTGCCCAGAGGATACAGTCTCAGCTTAAGGAAAGCTTACATAGAATTTGGATGGTGACTCTGCAGTTTGGATGGAGAGGAAATCCTGTATAAAGATCCCAAGTCAGATAGACATGACTTCAAAATTTTTACTACTGGTTCCCTCCATTAATGTGATACTTGAAGTTTTGTTCAATAAATGACACTCTACAAAACATGGCCACATTTATTTTCATGTCAGCTATGACTGGTGGGCAGAGCTGGTGGTGCTGTTGTATTTCATAACTCAGGAAAATGAGTTTTCAAAAAGCAATATTCCTTGTCTACTGATGTGTAGCCAACAAACAACTAAGCTGAGATTAGAGCACAGAGTTGTCGCTTTTTTCTCTTAATTCTATTAAATGGAAAGAACCTAGGAGTCCTGAACTTCTATTGTATAGTCATAATAAGATCCAGGAAATAAGCTGTTTCTGTAGGTCAGAATTCAGGAAAGTCTTGACTGGGCAGTATACACTTGGGGTTTCTTATGCCACTGTAGTCACTTGTCCGCTAGAGCTGCAGCTGTCTGAAGGCTGGAGGATCCAACATGGCTGACTCACATGCCTAGCACATTGGTGCTGGCTGTTGGCTTAGGGCTGGCATGTGGCTCTTAACTACTTAATGCTGCATACGAAATTACCCCTAAATAAAAGGACTTTAAAAATCATTTTTTTTAATAAAAAATAGAATGAGGGCATAAGGTGGGCTTATTGCAAGATAAAATCTGTCTAGGAGATAGTCAGGATGTCTCTGAGGGAACTGACAAGATTGAACACTGACAAAGATGAGGACTAACAGGAACTTTAATTCATTGCTGGAGGGGTGCAAAAAGTTACAGTGACTTTGAAAGGCAGTTTCTTACAAAACTAAATATACTCTTACCATATGACCCAGCAGTTGTGCTCCTTGGTATGTATCCAAATGAGTTAAAAACATGTCCACACAAAAACCTGCACGTAGATGTTGGTAGCAGTTTTATTCGTAATTGCCAAAAGATGAAAGCAACCAAGATGTCCTTCCCTCGGTGAATAGACAAACAAAACTGTGGTACATCCAGACAATGGCATATTATTCAATAATTTAAAAAAAGAGGCTGTCATGCCAAGAAAATACTTGGAGGAGACTTAAATGCATATCACTAAGTGAAAGAAGCAGATCTGAGAAGGCTACTTGCTGTATAATTCCAACTATATGACATTCTGTCAAAGGTGAGGCTACAGAGGCAGTACAGGATTAGTCAATGGGTGCCAGAGTTCTAGGGAAAGAGAGGTATGGATGAATTGGTGGAGCACAGAAGTTTTTAGGGCAGTGAAACTGTCCTGTATATACTGTAGTGGTGGATTCCTGACATTAATGCATTTGTCAAAACCCATTGTATGTACAACATAAAGAGTGAACCTTAATATAAGCTATGGACATTAGTTAGTAATAATGTATCAGCATTGATTCATCAGTTGTAACCAATGCACCACACTAATGCAAGATGTTAATAATAGGGACATGATGTAGGAGACAGAGAATAGGGCATATGGACTTTTTCTGTATTTTCTATTCAGTTCTTCTATTAACCTAAAACTGCTCTAAAAAAATAATGTCTATTTAGGAAAAAAAAAAAAAAAAAAGGATGGGAATATGTGGTAGGTTGGTTACAAGAGAAAACCTTTCTAGAAAACATAGCCCAGATATCCCTGAGTGCTTTGTGTTAAATGTTCTCTGAACAAATCAATTGTGAGGTAAAGATGCTTTAAGGATAATGATGTATTTGGGATAGACAAGAAGCAACAGTTAGAACCAGACGTGGAACAACAGACCGGTCCAAAATTGGGAAAGAAGTATGTCAAGGCTGTATATTGTCACCCTGCTTATTTAACTTATATACAGCGTACATCATACAAAATGCTGGGCTGGATGACTCATATGCTGGAATCAGGATTGCCAGGAAAAATATCAACAACCTCAGATACACAGATGCAGAAAGTGAAGAGGAACTAAAGAACTTCTTGATGAAGGTGAAAGAAGAGTGAAAAAGCTGGCTTAAGACTCAACATTCAAAAAACTTAAGATCATGACATAAGGTCCCATCATTTCATGGCAAATAGATGGGGAAACAATGGAAACAGTGACAGACTTTATTTTCTTGGGCTTCAAAATCACTGCAGATGGTGACTGCAGCGGTGAAATTAAAAGACCCTTGCTCCTTGGAAGAAAAGCTATGACAAACCTAGACAGAGTATTAGAAAGCAGAGACAGCACTTTACCAACAAAGGTCTGTCTAGTCAAAGCTATGTTTTTTCCAGTAGTCATGTATGGATGTGAGAGCTGGACCATAAAGAAGGCTGAGTGGCGAAGAATTGATGCTTTCAAACTGTGGTGTTGAAGAAGACTCTTGAGAGTCCCCTGGACTACAAGGAGATCCAACCAGTCCATCCTAAAGGAAATCAGTCCTGAATATTCATTGGAAGGACTGATGCTTTAAGCTGAAGTGCCAATACTTTGGTCACCTGATGCTAAGAGCCGACTCACTGGAAAAGACCCTGATGCCAGGAGTGATTGAGGGCAAGAGGAGAAAGGGACAACAGAGGATGAGATGGTTGAACGGCATCACTGACTCAATGGACATGAGTTTGAGCAAACTCTGAAAGACAGGGAAGAACCGGGAAGCCTGGCGTGCTGCAGTCTATAGGGTCTCAAAGAGTCAGACGTGACTTAGCAACTGAACAACAATCCTGAAATGAGGGCCTGGTTTGAATGACTTTGAGATTGTTTGGAGATCTCTATTTTTAATGCATTTGAACTGGAGGAAAAAAGAGGAGCTACTGATGTTCATAAGTTTCCTCTCCTGTACATCCCCACCCCACCCCTGCTCTCTCCTTCTCTCTCCCTATTATCATTACCATATTTTCCCTCAAAACCTGTGCTATGAAGCTCCAGAGACCCAAAGGAAACTGGAAGCCTATTCTAAAAAGACAGAGTGAGTCACGCTCAATGAATAGGAATTTTCAGAGAGGGGCATTGTTCAAAACCAGGACTGATACCCCAGCCCCCACCCCCACCTTGGTGACTCACACCATTATCTTTAGATTAAAAGTGCATCTGAGGACACTGAGCCCTCAGAGATTCCTGGGAGACAGATGACACTTAAAACAACCCACCTGGGCACTGACAGTGGTACTGCTCCAGGGAGGAACGGCACCGTCCTGCGGCCATAGATCCTGATTGGTCTGAATCAACCAGTGTATCCCATCCCATGACCACGGTCATAGTTTGGAGAGGGGCATGTGTCCTTAGTTCAAGCCAAAAGCGTAGAAGGAATCTCAGCCTGTGTAGGAACCACTAGGAACACCCTCTTCCTTCTCCTAGAATGGGAGGTATAAAGGCATATGGTTTGAAACTGTGGCTACTATGGGAGGGTGAAGGTGACACTGTGGAGGCAGAGCAGAGACAGAAAGATATGAAGTCCTTCATGATGTCACTTGAAATGCTGGATCAAACCTCACCTGAAAGCAAATACTCCATGACATTTTTAGCTACATTAGCCTATATATCCTCCTAACTGTTTGAATTGTGTTTCCCGTAATTTGTAATTAAATGTGTTTTAATTTATGGTGAAGAAAGAAATATATGAATCAGGATAAGAAAAGTGATGAGTGATATTCCATATGTCTGCAGGAAGCACAGAGAAGTTGTCTGTAGTCAAGAAACTGGGGGAAATCAGTGTGTAAAAGTGATAGAGCTCCCTGCAGCTACCCAGCATCTGACTGCCCTCTTATGGAATCCTCCATTGTAAGAATCCTGATGGTAGGATCTGCCTCCTACTCCAGAAGCCCACTCCACCTACTGGAGGTAAGGGTGGGGCAAAGTGAGTGATGCTTTGCCAATCACATGTTCCCACTGGGGCTTGGGATCCAGAATAGGCAGTGCAGAGAAACTGGAAAAGAGGATTCATCCCAGGCAGTGGCAACTGCATCCAGTTTCCAATAGCAGCAAAGTGTCCAATGATGTAGTGAGAGCATCGGTGTCCTCACCTGGTGGATGACTGGTCTACCTGGATTCCTGCTTGTTTTCCAAGCTTGATTCTTCACATTTCTGGCAATTTCGTGAGCTACCTCATAACCTCTAAATAAATCCCTTTCCTGCCAAGACAATCAGAATTGGTTTCTGGTGTTTACAAATGAGAACTGACTCTCTAAGGTAGAGGTCAGTACTACTAGGAAAAGAGGGACTAGTCAGGCGAGGAGGCTGTGAACATCTCCTGGAAAGAAACAGCCTCCATGTCAATTGCCAGGGATGTGGGGACAGACACACCCAGATTGAATCCCAGCCCTGTCATTTACTCCATGGGTAACTGTGGACAAGTGACCTTGATCTGTCTGAGTCTTGGTGTCTCATCTGTGAGAGGGGTGTGGCAGTAGGTCCTACCTTACAGCAGTGTGGGATGAGTAAATGAGATGATACACATGGCAGTCTTACTCCAGATTCTGGCACAGACGTGGTCTTTAAGGAATGGTAGCATTGCCATTACCTTGCTCACATGGGGCTCCATTGAACCCTTTTATGAGTCTACTCAGGCATAATAATTACTCTTTACTCTTTACTTTATTCTTTACTCTTTATTTATAGGCAGAAGGGAGAAAATACTCCTGATGTTCAGTGGAAGATATTTCAGTTGGATCCAGGCACACGTGTGCTTTTAAATGTTTAACAACCAGCTCCTTGTGGAAATAGAAACACTGATTTGTAGTATTTTCCAGTTTTCAGAGTGTAAATACTCCCAAGCAGCCAACATGATGTTGCTAAACGTGGAAGTGGGAAGAAATGTTCTCTAGCAGCTGAGTTGTGTTGAGAGCCAGCGCTGGTAACATCTCTGGACCCAGGGAAAGATCTCTTTAAAATGCTGGAGAAAATAGGTGGCTCCTGAACTCTGGCGCAGATTGTCTAAAGAAACTCCCTAAGTACTGTTGAAAAGATGGGAGATGGAGCCATATTACGCCTTCAAACTGCAGAGTTCTCTTTAAACAATACATTTTGACATTCAACACTTGCAGCTAGTCAGCTTCCAGGCCCTGACTAATCCTTCTTAAAATCTCTCCTACATTCACCCACCCCTTCCTCGTTATGTCCACCATGGCCACCCCTGCTCATGCACTCAGCTTGTCAACTCTGCAACATTATCACTCCCTTCTGTACCATTGATGGACTGGGCCAAGTCTGCCGTCCCTAAGTCAGCTTTCAGTGCATCATCCCCACTCAAGGTTTAAGGTCACATCCACTGTAAGTGCTGCTGCCTGGCCACCCCAGCCTTCCTCCAGTCTCACTTGGTCTGAAGGTGGCCTGAGTGGAAGTCTCAGGTCCTATGCTTGCTAACTGTGAGCTCCCACGCAGATTACAGAACACTCTCCTAGCCTTAACTTCCTTCCCTCTCAGATGGTCAGCATGTATGTGGGAAGAGATGTTCTCTAAAATGATGAGAATAAAAGAACTTTCTTGGGGTTGTTTTGAAGATTAAAAAAAATAATTCTATAAAAGGCTTGGAATAATATCTGGTCTGTTGGAAATGTTGCACTGAATACCAGCTCTGTGATGATGATAATGATTATTGCTGCTCCTTCTAGTGGAAAATGGTAGCTGGTAGAAGGATGACCTTCCTCCCACCTGGAATTCTACCCTACTCTCTTTTGTTATTCCAATTTCACTTTCCCCTTAGTTTTGGTTCTTTCTTTTTCTGATACGGTTTTTCTCTGCTCTCACTATCTCCTTTTTTTTCCTCCGAGCTTTGGAGGCCCTTACACCCCACCATGGAACATTTAATTCAATACTGTCCCTTATTGTTCCCTGTTGATCCCAGTCATGTCATCCTGGCTGCTCTGTAATCGTCTTGAAGGGAATGGCCTGTCTCCTTCATTTTTCCCCCTGAAGGGTCTTGAGACCCAGCACAGAGCAGCGGCCAAAGTGGCTGATGCTGTTAATGGTCCGGAACTGTGCTAGATATTTTTCACTTGCATCATCTCATTTTTTTTTCCCAAGCTAAGATTTATTTGAGCACTAGCTATGGGCTAGGCACTGGGACCACACAGTGAATGAGGGCCTCTGTCTGCTGAGAGTCTGCAGCCTACTGGGAGGAGCTGGCCTTCAACAACGAGATCACCCAAATTGGTATCTGATGATGAACGGGGCCAAGTGCTGTGAAAGGAAAGAAGAGCTGTTGCAGGGGGTTAAACCAGGAGCCTGATTTAGAAAGGGCTGGTGTTAAGTTAAAAGTTAAAACGGGAAAGAGTTACCCAAAGAGAAGATTTTCCAGGAAGCTGGTACAATGGGTGCTGAGTGGAATGGCTCAGAGTGCTGAGGACCTAGATAACATTAGAGAGCCCGAGGTCCAAGCTGGAAGGACAGAGCAGGCTGCCATGGCAGGCTGGCAGATAACCTAGGGCCTGCTGGGCTTCCTAGGCCAGAGGGTATGTTGATCTCCTAAGAGCAGGAAGCATTTGTCCTCTCAGAAATCTTATGAGGTAGTTGCTATGATCAGTCCCATTTTCCAGCAAAGGAAACAGAGGCCCAGAGTGATCAAGTCACTTGCCCAGGGTCACACAGCTGTTTGGCAGCACAGCCAGAATGTCATTGCTGCTCAATGTGGTCTAGACCCCTACCTGCTGAGTGACTAATGGCAACACTGACCACTCAAGACCCACCAGCCTCATCCTTCCCACAGGCTATTTGGAAAGGGCACTCTAGTTGGTACTCTTCTCAAGGGAGAACCAGCCTGACATCCATCGGGCACAGAAAACCAGTTTGGCCGGAGTAAAATGTCAGCAATTTTGATGTCATAGTCAAGCGTGTATAGTGCATGCCTTAGACACGCTGAGGGCTTCCCTGGTGGCTCAGACGGTAAAGAATCCGCCTGTAATGCAGGAGACCCGGATTCGATCCCTGGGTTGGGAAGATCCCCTGGAGGAGGGCATGGCAATCCACTCCCGTGTTCTTGCCTAGAGAATCCCGTGGACAGAGGAGCCTGACAGGCTACAGTCCATGGGGTGGCAAAGAGTCGGACATGACTGAGCGACTAAGCACAGCACTGGACTCACTGCATCCCACGGTCACATCCCTTCCCAGGCTCTGCATAGCTCAAGAGAAACTGCATTTGTTTTATTTTGTTTGTCAGAAGTCTGGGGCTGTGGACCCAAGTCAGGGAGGTGGTGGTTTACCGTGAGCGGATTTTCAGGAGTTTTGCTGGGATATCTTGGCTGAGAAGCCCAGGCACAAAGAGCCTGAGGAAGTCTTGTGGAGACAGGATGTGCTCAGGAATCTGAAATAAGCAGCGTTTGTCCTCACAACTCCTCGGAGTCCCCTTCAGCCTAAGACCTCCTTCCTTTCTCACCACCCCCCAGGGAGATTCAGTCTGGAGCCCCTTCCTTGGGCCTCCCTTACAGCCTCGGCTCCCATCCTGACCTCCACGGCCCCTCCCAGAACATTAAAACTTAGTTAAGATGCTAATAGGTGATAATGACACCTCCCAGGGCCTGGGACCCCGGCAGTTAAGGGTGGGAATTTCAGGTACCAAACGGAGCCAGCCTTTTGGCCCCCCTCAAGTCACCCCGTCACCCCTGGGAGATAACTCCTTTTATTTCCAGAGTCTTCCATAGTTGGGAGATGTCCCCTTATCTATCGGGAGCCCCCCCACCCCCACTCCTGGTTCCATGGTCAGGAAGGAGCCCGCAGCTCAGTGAGCCGAGGGGCCACTGGCCCAGCGAGAGGCAGGAGAGAATGAGGCAATTGATTGAGCCTCTGGGCGACTTCCTGCCAAGGAAGGTCCCTTTGTTCACCCTGAGCCTGGCCCTTCGGCCACAACATGACCAGAGGCCCTTGGGTCAGGAGGCTCGCCCCCTTTATGGCCTTCTAATGGACCTTCCTTCCGGCCACTTGACCAAATGCCCCTTCCTGTGGAGGGGGGAGCGGCCCCATAGGTCTGCTGTTGGTCTCCCCAAGGACCCCTCCCCCTAGCCTCACCCTGTGAAAAAAACTAGCACCTCCCAGGCTGGAAGAGGAGGATGCAGCCTGTTTTCCCACGGGTTCTTTCATCTGAAGAAGCTGGAAGTTTCCGTGTCTCCCCAGCCGTGAGGAGATGCCCCCATCCCCATGCCTTTCTCTGTGTTGTTTAGTTAACTATCCGTTCACGGCTTCCCCGTACTGTGTGTCTGAAACTCCAGCACCATTTAGTCAGGAGGGGTTGGTCTGCAGTTTGCATAATGCAGAAATGGTGTCAGCAGGTTCCAGGAACCACTGGGTACCCCCAAACACCACCCCCCAACAATACCGTCAGCTCACCCTGACACACCCCCCTGCCTTCTTTGTGTCCATTTACCCCCAGTGTGTACCTTGTATCCTTCCCTGCTCTTTCCTCAGAGCCACACTCTAACTTAGCACCTACTCGACTAATCTTCCAACTGTCTCCTGCCTCCCTGAGCAGTCCTGTAAATGACTAGCATTTGTGTACCTAATCACAGCTGCTACCTCTGTTGAGCCCGTACTAACGGCAGCTCACATCCTGTGACAATGTCCTGTGAGTCAAGAAGTGTACTAGAAATGTACATCAAGTTGCCAGTATTACCTCCTCTTTGCACTTGAGGAAACAGCCCAAGTCACACAGCTTGTGAGCAGCAGTCAGGATTTGAAGGCAGTCAGCCTGTGCTCATGACCATCATTAACACGGCATTTAAAAGTTTTTTTCCGAAGTGTTTATTATGAGGAAAGCCGGAGGTCCTGAGAGCATTTAAACATGAGTAGATGAAACATACTTCCTCCTGCAGCTCCCACCTCGGGGAGCTGATGATAACAGAGGTCATCTGGGAAGATGAGTAAGACAAGCCCAGAGATGACCTACTGCGGGAGAGGGCAGAGTACGTGCCGTGGTGAAGATACACAGAGGGCCTTTGGTACAGAGGATGGAGAAGCCACATCCGTTTGGGAGACTCAGGAAGTCAGGAAACGTTCCAGGGTGGGGGATGGTGTGGAAAGACAGATAGGGTTTGTGGCATGGTCCTCGGGTGAAGAAGGCCCATACTGGAGTGAGGGTGAGGGGGAATTGAAGGGCATGAGGAGGGCAGTCTGATGCTTAAAAACTGTAGAAGAATGAGAGAATCAGAGGGGAAGTAAAAAGTATTCTGATTACAAGATCCAGATCCCCAAGAAGTGAGTGCAGTAGTTGAAGACCGTGCACTGTGCTTGGGTCTAATTTCTGCTCCAGCACTTACTTCCCAGCTCTGTAACAAGACAAATAACTTCTCCCCCATGTACCAGTTTCCTCATCTGGAAAGTGGGTTTAATTCAGGGCCAGGACCAAGGTGAGGTGGCTGAGGCACTTGCCTTGAGAACAGAATTTAAGTGATGACTCATAGCCCCCACCCCACCCCTGCCAAAAGCTCAGAGATCAAGACAAATAATAATTTCATGCAATAATTTTTGAGAGTCAAAATCAATGCCAGAAATCCACGATGAGCACACTGTCAAAAATTTAAATAAGGAAGGGTCATACAGAGCCACATTGGAACCTAAAGCAAAAAGAAATATCAGTAATACTGATCCTGTTTTTAGTTAAGGTAAAGGCACTCAGCTTACCCTTGCCCTGGCCCTGATAACAATGCTAGGCTTTGGGTGGTTGCAAGGATTCCGTGAGATAGACATGGTGACTGGCATGGCAACTGACCAGGGAGCATCCTGGAGAGTCTAGGAGTCCAAGGCTGGTGGTTGGGGTGAGATAGAACTGTTTGAGCACCTGCTCCACAACTCTGCACCTGTGAGATTCTGGTGGGAGCCTGTTCCTTCGTCTATAAATGGGGAGAGCACCTTGCTCATCAGGCTGTAGGGTAGCCTGGGATGAAAGATGCTCAGTGCTTCACCCAGGACCTGCACATGGAGACCAAGAGTCCCCTGTGATACTCGGCAAGTGGACCTACACACCACATAGGCTTTCTGGATGTTCTTGGTAAATTGCTGTTTGTTGGCTTAAAAAAAAAAAAGCAACAAAAAAAACCCTGGTTTTCATTTAATTAGACATTGAGGTGAGGGATTTAGCTTTATCCCATGGTCCTAACCACTAAACCAGTGCCTCACTCATATTCCTCTATGGCATTTGCTTCTGTGTGCTACTCTTGACCAGGCTGGTAGGGATTCCATGCCTCTGACTCACAGAGTCCTGATGCTCTGACTGTAGCCTGGTTCACACCTGCTACATCTCTGCAGGCCGGGAGGGGTTCTGGATTATCTGGTAGGATTATCACTTAAATGCTAGGGGGCCTTGGTCTGGCCCTTCTCTGGTGCTTTAGACCAAACCATTGTCATTCAGTGAATGTCATTAAAGTGACCCTTTTAAAATTCATCCCTGCCAGGGTCAACAGTCAGACTTAACTGTGAAATCAGCAGAGCCATTTCCCATTGTGTGGCTCTCAAGGCTGTCTCAGAGATGAGGTCCGACTCTCCTATACAGTAGGGTAACATGGTGCTTGCTCTACATTATGCCAGTTTCCCAGGGTAGGTCAGTCTGGACTAAAACCTGTACTCTGCTTTTTACTGGTTGTGGAACCCCAAGCAAATCTTTGCATGTCTGTAGCCTCAATTTCCTCATTTGCAAAATGGTGCTCGTCTCTATGGCTTACCATGAGGATCAGATGGAAAGTCAGTGGCTGCTTCCATGTCAGTTGTTTATCTTGACTCATTTAGAACATTAATTGAGTGAATTCACTCACTGGGCATGTACTATGTGAATAGTTCTAGACTGTATAAGGAGATACAAAGATAATATATAATCCTTGCACTTAGTCAGCAGTCACATGGAGGGGAAAAGAAACAAGAGCAAAAGATTGTACTGCAAGATAAAACTGTGAAGTGTCTGACACGATAGGCACATGATAAGTATTTGTTGAATGAATCAAAGAAAGAAAACTAGAAAGACATTAACATTCAAGAGAGACTTCCATGGGGGCAAGCAGTCAGGCTTTGTGGAAGAGACTGAATTTAAGCTGTCAATATGTCATAGTTATTAAAAGATCTTTTTAGCAGGCACCAGAGATAAGAACAATATATATGACAGATAATACCCATACCTTTAAGAAGTTGACCCTTTAATGGGAAAGATGAATCATAGCAAATACTTAAGCATAACTCATAGTCACAAGTGTAAAAAGTGTTAGGCAGAGATGCTGGGGGACCATCAACTCCTGGAAGATAGGAACTGTGCTAATGTGTTTTGCTTTCTTTTCCTCTGTGCTTATGTAAGCTAGACCTGAAGGACAAAAGTTTTTAAATATACAGATAAATTTTTAAATTTATGTCTTCTTTGGATAGGTGTTACTTATCCAAGTGGTAAGTGGTACAAAAATTGTAAATGTCAGAGTGTATAATGAAAAGTCTCTACATATCTCCCTGGCAACTGTGAAGATGGCACCTGGCCTTGGATATCACCCCAGATGTCCAGCCATAATCCAGCCAGGAGGAGTCACAAAAGTGGGGTCCTGCCATCCTCACTGGTTAAGACTTACCTTTCTCTTAGAGATTGTTCTAAACCAGCACATAATTTTTATGACTGATTTGTTCTGTTACAATTGGTGGACACTTGGTATGTTGTTTTCTTTTTTTCACTTAAAAGACTTTATTATTTTTTTAAATATTTATTTATTTAACTGTGCTGGGTCTTAGTTGCAGCATGTGGAATCAAGTTCCCCAACCAGGAATTGAACTCAGGCTCCCTGCTTTGGGAGCTCAGAGTCTTAGTCACTGGACTACCAGGAAATCCAAGACTTCATTTTTTTAAAGAAGTTTTAGGTATACAGATAAATGAGCAGAAACTACACACATGTTACCCCTTCCTCCCCCCAATTTTTCCTATTATTAACATTTCATATTAGTGTGGTGCATTTGTTACAATTGATGAACCAATATTGTTACATTATAATTAGCTAAAGTCCATAGTTTACATTAGGATTCACTCTGTTATACATTCTGTGGGTTTGGACAAATATATAATGGCATATGGGGCTTACCCAAGTGACACTTGTGGTGAAGAGCCTGCCTGCCAATGCAGGAGACTTAAGAGACATGGGTTCTATCCCTGGTTTGGGAAGATCCCCTGGAAGAGGGCATGGCAACCCCCTCCTGTATTCTTGCCTGGAGAATCTCATGAACAGAGTAATCTGGCAGGCTACGGTCCATAGGGTCGAGCAGAGTTAGTTAGACACAACCGAAGCGACTTAGCACACACATAATGACATATAGCCACAATCACAGTATCCTACAGGACAGTGTCACTTCTCTAAAAGTCCCCTGTGTGTTGTCACTCTTCATCCTTCCCTTCCTCCCTGAAAACACCTGAAATGTAGTTTTTTCCAATCAAAGTTATTTGTAGTTCAGCTTTAGAGCCTTTGTAACCTACTTGAGCCCTTCTTTCCAGCCTTACCTCCTGCCCATGTACTCTGGCAGCCCCATGTTACTCCTGCTCTCTGAAACATACCAGACACTAAGACATATAAGTGTCCCCTGGCCCACATTCCTGGGGGCTGCTCTTCCCACAGGATACCCTTATATGCCACCTTCTCTCTGAAACTTTCCCTGGTTCAGTCTCACCTTCCGGCCCTCACAACATAGTCACGGTTCCTCCTCTGTGTGGTTCTTGTGTTAATTTATTCATCCATGCAACAGATATTCAAGGGAGTGCCTTCCACATTCCAAGCAGGGCACTAGCGCTAAGGATCTGGCAGGGACTTGGGCATAAAGCCCAGCTCACAGATGGCCAAAAGTTCCTTGAAGAAAATAAGACTAACTAACATGATGAAAGATGCCAGTATCGTCAGGGAAGGACTCTTGGAGGTCGTGACATTTAGGGACCAGAGGGGAGACTATTCAAAGTAGATGAAATAGCATTTGATGCAAACCTGGTGGAACACTTATCATCACTCACAGAATCTGCCTCTCCTACTCTTTGAAGGAAGGGAACAGTCCCTGGGCAAGAGGTAACCTGTGTGTGCTCAGTGACCAGCCCCAGGTCAGGGATGCAGGGGAGAACAGGGGGACGGGCTGGGCTTGTAGGGGCTCCGAGCGCACACTCCCCACCTCCCTCTCCCAGCTGGGTGCTGGCAGCTTTGTTTGCTGAAGCATTTGAGCCCTTGCTACCAAAACCCCAATTACCTGTGAGAAGGCTATTGCCTCTTTAAAGAGTTCAAAAGCCCCAGACTTTTCTTTCTTTCTTTTTTTTTTTTTTTTTATAAATAGCTCGTATCCTTTCACCAGCCCTTAAGACCAGGATTTATGGCCCACTTCCCCAGAAGCAGACAGACCAACAGACAAGTTACTTCCCTTGGAATCCGGGTTCCTACAATTGTGGGATGCTCCCACTTCCTCTTTGCATTTTATGACCTCCTGGCTGGCTAATCCTGCAGTGGGTTACATGGGAAGGAGGTGAACTGTGGACGGCTGCAGCTGCCTGGGAAGCCAGAGGGCCACGCAGACTCAGGAAAGGGCTGGCAGGGGTGCGGAGCCAGGCAGCTCAGCCCCTTGGCCACACTGGCTCCTCTGGTTCCCAGGACCTTTCTCCAGCAAGACACCCTGAGTGGAGACCTCAGCCTGATGGGTACAGGGTGGAGTCTGCCTCAGAGGGACAAACAGATAACCTCGGTTCATAATCTCAAGATCTAGTGGGGCGATGTGGCACAATTAATGAAGAGTCTCTTGTCACAAAGAAACATCCCCCTTTCACCTTTAGAACATGGGCATATTCCTTGTTGCCTTTCATTTAGTTCTTACAGGACTCCAGTGAAGTAGGTCTATGACATCCTTATGACAGACCAGGAAACTGAAGCAGAAACTAGCCCTGGTTGCACAGACAAAATGTGACAGGTCCAGGTTCTGATCTTGGCTTCCAGTGTGAGGTTGGGTTGGGGGTAGGGGCTGTCAGAGGCAGCGAGAGCAGTGGGAGGTCAGGAGAAGGAGTGGACATTGGGACAAACGGGTCAGTTTTCAAGAGACCATGAGGAGGGGCTGGATTTTCTAGGAGGGGACTTAGCATATGAAAAGGTGAAACCACTGTCAGGGCAGAGACATTGCCCTGGAGCAGGTTTGGGGAGGCCCAGACTTCTGGAGATATCTCTGCAGGTCTCTTCCATTGACCTCCGGCCTCTCCTTTTCCACAGCTTTTTCTCTAGTCCTGACATCTCACCCAGAAAGGCGAGGCAGTGATCAGGAGTTGGGCTGTGAGTCTGAATGCCTTGCACCAGCCATGGGGCTTCCATTGTACCTCTCTGAGGTTGGTCTGCCCCACAACCTGATGGCAGTAAGGCTGGAGTGAGGCCAGGGCTCAGCTATGAGAGCTGACACTGTATTCTTCCCCCCGCTCCCCCACCAGACAGTGCTTCTCTGTCAAATACAGCTCCTAACTTGTCATTTGCCCTGCTCAAAAACCAAGACTGGATGTGCTATTTTGGCCCTTAAGGCCCCTTGACCTTTGATCCTAAATTCCCCCACAGTGAGACCATTTGCAGATGGTCTGAAATCCTCAGGGAATGGGGATGTACTGTGTTAATTCCCTGTGACACAGAGGAAGGAACAGTAGTTTGGGGGTCAAGAAAAACCAGTGTTCAAATCCAGGCTCTTCCAGCAGTCCCCATGTGAGGGGCACTGGGCCTCTCAGAATCCAGCAGTCTTACCTACATGAAGGGGCCTTCTTTTCTGCCAGCTGCTCTGAGAGCCCAGGACTACAAGGTGCTTCATCTGGAGAATCGTGGGTGCTTTCCTTCATCTCAACAATAGTCTGTTCGTTCCACACCATCTCTGCTTTTCCCTGTAATCAGGAGACTCGCCAATAGGACTGGCACCACGCCCCCTGCACCTAGGTGGCTGGGCTTCCCAAGGGTGAACCTCAAGCCTGTCTTGCTCATCCCAGATCCTGGCCTGACCAGCAGTCAGTGCTCAGTAAGTATTTGTTGGATGAATTAATTGTTGAAGAGAAGCCCTGAGCACTGTGCTCAGCGTCCAGGAGGAATGTTTGAAACATGTGCTATGAACCTCAAAGGCCTCTGAAAGGAACCACGCGCTCATAGAAGTTGACTCGGCAGGTACCTTCCAGCCGTGGAGCCTGAACCAGTGTGCTTGCAACAGGAACGGGGATCCCTTGTGTGAGTGGCGTCCTCAGTTTGGCCCTGGTCCTTTTGGCTGGGGTCCCTCTCCCTCTGGGGAAATGAACTAACATGACACAGTGCCCCTACTTTGTCCTCTGTCCTCGGCATTTTACAGTCGTCGTCCATCTTAAACCCAACAACAACTGTGTAAGGTGAAAATTATGATCCCCACTTTACAGATGAGAAAATCAAGACAAAGAAAGGACAAGAAATTCATTCAGATTTCCCAGTCAGTGGGTGGTAGAGCTGTGCCAACCCCTGAGCCCATATTCTTTGGACCAACTACTCCCTCCTTCCTGCCTCTGCCCAGTGAGCCTGCTGTGGCTTTCAAACTGTGTATCTTTCGTCCTTTTCTTGGCACCCGTTTCCCAAGCTAGTAGGACCACTTTTGAAAGACCAGACCAACCCATCAGAGTTTCTTTCCAGCCTCGGACAAGCCCAAACTGCTCTGTGTGCTGGGTGCTGGCAGCGCTCAGCCGTGTGCTTCCGACAGTCCCCGAAGGGGGTTGAAACACAGGGCAAGTGGAAACTTCCCCCAACGTGGTGTTCAGAGATGGAATTTTTTTCTCTCTTTCCCAGTTTTGAAACCGTCAGGGACCGGGGCTGCTCTCTGGACAGGACTCCTCCGGGCTGGATGATTTATTCATCAGGTGGCTTTGGTGTACACATTCTTCTGCAGGAATTTGTTGTAGAGGGAAGTAGTGATACGAGGAGTCCCGGGCCCTTGTGTCCCCATCGGCCCCTCAACCCTCACCCAGAGGTGAATAGTGACAGTCCTCTGGCTCTGCACCCCCACCCAAGCCGGGTGCTCGGCTGCCAGAGCGATAGCATCTGGGCAGCAGGAAACAATTAGCTGCCGTTATATTATTTAGGCTGGAGCCAGAGCGAGGTTGGGGATGGGTGGGAGATTTGCAAGTTTATTAGCTCTCTCCTTCCCTTTTACACACAAGTGTACACAAATCCCCTGGAGCCGGGGTTGGCAAAGCCAATAGTAAGGTCAAGTTTGGTTTCCTTCCTTCCTTCTACTTTGAATGCTAGCTTTATCACTTGAATGTCAATTTGCCGAACGCCTCAGTTTCCTAATCTGTAAAATGGCAATATTTATAGTGCCTTGTGAGTTTGTTATGAGGCTCAAGTGAATGAATCCGTTTTAAGTGTTTGGCACCTGGCCTGGCGCATAAAAAGGACAAACTAAGTGTAAGCTTTCACTATTACTGCTGTTGACTTAGCAAACAGTAATCATTAGCCTCCCATGTGCCGTGCATTGTGCTGGGTGTCAGAGAGGCTTCATGCCTTCCAGTAACGTCCAACTAGTAGGAGGAGATGATGGCATATTAAATAACCAATTACAACACAGAATGGTAAGCAAAAAGACAGATGAAACATGATATTAGGACTTACATGCCAGACAATTTTTGGAGGTTATTACTTATTTCATCTAATCACAACAATCTCATGGGGCTGGAGCTATTTTTTTTTTCCTGCACTTTTTGGATGCAGGAACTGAAGTGCAGAGGAGTAAAGTCACCTACCCAAGGTCACCCAATTGTTGGAAGTAAGACTATTGAATAGGAAGCCAGGCAGACTCTCCCGGGTGCCAAAGTGCACCTGGCCCACCTGGGCAGGAGAGGCTGCGTGGAGAAAAAAATGTCTCAGTTGACCTGGAAGGTCCAGTAGGCCAGGAACACCAAGCAAGAGTGAGCATCAGCAGGGGGAGCAGCATCAGGGGCCCCTTCTGCTTGGGGCTTACCCTGCTGTGAAACGTTCAGTGCTCAGCCAAGTTACCTTTGGCTTTAAAATGGGAGCTCCACTTAGTAATACAATGATTTGATGACTGAACAAAAGGATGTGCAGTATGTAAAGTGCCTGTCATGGTGTTAGAGTGCTTGAGTGCCCAGTCAGTTCATGTATTCATTCATTCATTCATCCATCACCCAGCATGTTTTTATCAAGTTCCTACCATGAGCCAGGCACTTTCTTGGGCATTTGGAATATAATGGTGAAAAGGACACCCTTCTCGTCCTCATAGAGCTTACAGTCTAGTGGGCAAGAGAGATGACAAACAAGTAAACAATGTATGCATATGTAATATGAGAGCAGGTAGTGGTGAAATACAAAATAGGCTAAGGGGAGGCAGGAGATTGAAGGGGGAACTATTTTGGACAGGGAGGTCTGCTAAGGCCTTTCTGAGGAGGTGATAATTAGGCCAAGACCTGAATGATGTGAGGGCAAAAGGCTTTTTGGACAAGGGACCAGCAAGTGCAAAGGCCCTGAGGCAGAGCATGCTTATTGTGAAGGAAGGCCATGTGGCAGGAAGGAAGTGAGTAAGGGAGGGGTGTTGGAGCAGATACAGTCAGGGACAGATCATGTGAAGCCTTCAGGGCCAGAGTGAGGCTTTTAGATACTGTTTTAATGAATGAGACGCCACCAGGGAGGATCTGAGCAGAGGGCTGACTTCTGGCTTTGTGCTGGGTGGTGGGTATGGTCCATGACTTCCCATAAGTCTAGCAGGAAGAGATGACTCTTAGAAAACTAGTTACCATACAGCATGATGAGGGAAGTGATAGATCGCACTACTAAGCCTTACTGTGTGCCAGACACTCTTTATTTCATTTAATCTTCACAGCAGTCTCATGAGGCAGGTCCGATTATTTTCTGTCTTGTTTAGAGGCAGACTGAAGTGCAGAACAGTGAAATCACCTGTCCGAGGTCACCCAGCTGGTGAGTGTCCCCCGTCAGTTCCCTCTGGCCACTGCACAGAGGGTCAGTGAACTAGAGAGGCTACAGGAGAGGGGTCGGAAAGCCGGTGCAACAATTCAGGGGAAAGAGAGGATAGGTGGCTTGGGTGGTGGTGGTGGTGGGGGTGGTGACAAGAGACCATATATCTGAATATAAACCAATATGATTTGCTGCTGGAGGATCAGATACGGAGTGGGAAATCAAGAGAGATGCCAAGACCAAGCCTAAGATTTTTGGCTGGAGCTATTGGGTAAATTAAATATTTACTGAGATGGGGAAAGCTGCAGGAAGCGCAGGTCGGGAGAGAAAGTCAAGGCTTTGGCTTGCTTCAGATGTGTAAAAATACATGTTTACTGAATGGAGGACACTGTCTGCCGAACATCCCATATCTGCCCTTCCCACACTCTTTTGTTACCTTTGAGGAGCATCTGTCGTTGAAATGATTGGAAAGTGATCTTCAGTCAAATCCTTTTCACACCGTCCACCACCCCAGGGTTCCAGAGAGAGAGAGAGAGAGACCCATCCCCTGTGACCTTCTCACTTTGCTTTTACACCTTTCATTTTGTTTTGGCAGCTTTGACCTGAAGAGAGCAATTTCAACTCAACTTGTGCTTAGGGTCAGGGGAGGCATCTTGCCTTGAACTCTTTCCCTGGCTTCCCCTGGGCCCCCACCCCTAGGCATTTTTTTTTTTTTTTTTTGCCTGTAGATTATAGTCCTGTTGGCCTTGGGATAAGGTGGAGGTGGGTTGGGGGCCTATGGGGCTAGAAAGTGTGAGTCCCCCTCACCCCTTCAGCTGTCAGAGGAAGTCTGGGTGATTCAGTGAGCGAAGGAGCTAGCATTAGGAAGGAAAATAGCACGCAGTGGAGAAATTTCTATCTGGGCCATTTGTCTGTGGCCCCCTCCCCACCATGGAGGGTGACCCTGAGGGCTGGCAGCCTCTCTTGCCTGGGAGGTGGGTGGCAACTGAATTGTGAAGAACTGGCTGTCTAGTTCATCTCCGGCCTGTTTTATTTGGGCAGTTCCTACAGATTTCTCTTTGACTTCCCTTTGTGGTGTGTGTGTGTGTGTGTGTGTGTGTGCGCGTGTCAGGCCCTGTGTGTGTGTGTGTGTGCGTGCATGTGTATGCACGCATGTCAGGCCCAGGTCCTGGGAGGGCCTGTGAGTGAGGACCATTTCTTTATCCTGAGGCTCAGTTCTTAGATTTCTCACTGGGTTTCAGCTCAAAGATGCCTTCCTCAGTGAGGCCTTCCCTGACTACTCTCTGGGTCATTCTCCACCAGGTCTCCCGATTTCTTTTCCCCAAAGCACTTTTTACTCTTTGAAGTGATGTTGACCATCTCTCTCCGACAGGGTCTTCATCTGTCCCTCACTCTGCTCTTGTGAGAACCATGATGGTGTTGTGGGTGACTAGCCCTGGAGCCCAGGCCTGCGCCTGCACGTGTGTGGCCCTTGGTCACCGCAGGTGATGGCAGTCCTGGGGCAGGGCCACTGCCAGGCACCGCCCCCTCCTCTCTTGGCACTCTGCTTGCTGTGTGAGAGGACCCTGTTAGGACTATGGCACATCCATTACCTTTAGGCACTGGGGAATCTGAGGTGGAACATTAAGCTCAGCTCCCAGCATAAGGCCCGGGCAGTGATTTATGGACCCTCCACTAGGAGAGGAAGCCTGTCTGCCCCTCCTCTCCCCTCAGGACTCCTGGCCTCCAGCTCCCCGTGTTTCTCTCTGGTTCTGGGCTCTGCCTGTCTCTCCCCGCAGCCCTGTGTCTGTGATTCCCTCTGTTTTTCTTTCTCTTTCTTCTCCCCCATCCCTCTTTCTCTCCCTCTTCGTTCTGCCTTCTTTCATTTACTGAATTCTACTCTCATAGCAAATGCTGGTCATGCAGACCATCACTGACCCCTTACAAGAGTCCACGTAAGACAGATTTTTATCATGCCCATTTTTCAGATGGGGAAATGCAGGCTCAGGGAGACTTGGTGACTTGTCTGTTCCCACAGCCAGTGTGTGGTCCAGCAGGGATTGGAATCCAGATCCTCTGGTGTTTATACTCTGTGCTGTGTCATGGTTCTGACAGATAACCAGTGCTACCCTGTGAGAACATGGGGACCTCAGGTCCACTGCTCCAACAGGCTTCTAAGCACAGAAAGAGGCGGAGTGAGGGAGATGAGGCTCGGCAGGCTGAGGGGGTCTGGGTGGGTAGGCTGTGAGGTCATACCCTGCAGTCACCCTCCACGCACACCGTGCATCTGAGCCCTGCCCGAGGAAAGAAGTGAGGAGCCCCTTGGGTCTCCGGCCAGGTGCTGCCTGCCAGCCAGTATGGGTTATTTATAATCCCAAGGCCAGAGCAACTGGGGGAAGTTAGAGCTGGAAGCGGAGAGGCAGCTAAACACAGCCTCCACCAGTTCATCTGTGACAGATGTAAGTGAGAGGCTAAGTCCAGCAGATCCTTTTTTGGAGGGAAGTGAGTGGTGAGGGCAAGAATAAAATTATCTTCTTATTCAACCTACCGGGAATACGAGCTCTCCAAACTTCAGCAGGAGGATAGAATGGCGAGGATGGGTCAAGCTCAACCATGATCTCCCAGACTGCATGTTCAAGAGGAGTCTGGGACAACCTTGGAAATATCTAATCCCCAGCTCTCCTGGCAAATAGAAATTATTGTTAGAGAGGGAGGGAAAAAAATGCACCTAATGCATTACGCTCCAGGCCTGTCCCACTCAGGAGACCGGTGATGGTTATTTACAGGGCTGGCTTATTCATGGCCACTGAAGCTAGGAGAGGCAGGATGGAGACAGAATCTAACAAACGAGTTATTTATATCTACACCCCCCCCCCCCCCCCCCCCGACCTCAGAAGGAAAATTCCCATACTTAGGCATTCCTAGATGGCCTGCGACACAGGATATTTAAAGTAACAATGGGCCAAATTCCTGCTCACATTTTTGGCAGTGTGCCAGTCTGAAAGTCCGCAGGAGAGACTTGTGTGGCTGTGTAGCTTTAGCGGGGTGGGGGAAAAAAGATTGTTTCTATTTCGGGACTTATTTAAGATCTGACTTCCCCCCTCCTTCCTGGAATTACCAGGAAAACATGAATTAGAGACAACAATCCATGTAATCGACTTTGGAAGATTTTAGGAGCTCTGTGGGTACCCCCATCTTGGATAAAGTGAGGATGTTAAACAAATGAATAGGACACACTTTGAAAAACCCTTGAACTCCTCCTACATTTCTTTACCTGGGGTTGAAAATAGCCACTACCTGTGGGCAATCTGATAGCCAAACTCTGAATGCTTCAACAATTGTATGGAGCTGGATGGACATGGCTATAAAATAGTCACTGGCCCACTTAAGTTATAACCCTGTGGCATTAGTTCCAAGGAAACCACAGAAAGAGCTGAAAATGGTGACTTCTTGTACTTTCTCATAGCCACTCCGAAGCCTATGATATGTCTAAGCACCAGCCTTGTAAGGAAGTAGAAAATCTACCAGCTCTATCAGCAAGGATGCCTTTGACAGCAAATCATGAAAATTACCCAGCTCAGACTGGCTTCACTATATGAAAGTGGGACTTCCTTGGTGATCCAGTGGTTAAAACTCTGAGCTTCCCAATGTTGTGTGGCAGCCTGGACTGGAGGAGAGCTTGGGGGGAGAATGGATACATGTGTATGTATGGTGAGTCTCTTTGCTGTTCACCTGAAACTATTACAACATTGTTTGTTAACTGGATATACCCCAATACAAAATAAAAAGTTTAAAAAACAAAAGCAAACAAACAAAAAAAAGCCCTCCAAGCTCCAATGCAGGAGTGTGGGTTTGATCCCTGGTCAGGGAACTAAGATCCCACATGCTGCACGGCCACAATATATATATATATATATATATATATATACACCTCATATACATATATGAATATGAAGAATTTATTCACTTAGATAAAAGAAATCTTCAGGTAGAATGATTTCAAGACTGGCTAATTAGACAGCTCAGTGATGTCAAAAAGGACCCAGGTTTTTTGCCTGTTTTCTCTCTGCCATCCAATTTCTGGCCTTTAGCCTCAGGCGACCTCTGTTTATAGTACTAAGAAGGCTGTTGTTTCAGTGTCATAAGACACTACAGTATCTTCCTTTCTTCTTGGTTTGTCATTTTAAGAATGAAGAAACTTCCTGGATTTCCCCTCCCATCCTCTTGGTCATTTCTGTATTACTTACATGAACCAGTTGCTAGCTAGGAGACTGGGGTCAACATAATTTGATTACACTCCTTAGGGCTTATCCCTGCAGCTGTAATAGTTACTTCTGCCTGTAATAGTTACTTCTGCCTGGAAGAAATCCAAACAAGAACAGGGGATGGATATCAAGGTGTCTGCCTCATTAGCTATGAGGGCAAAACTTTGGAAGTAACTTAAATGTCCATCAATAGAAGATGGGTTCCTTTGGAAAAAGGGAAAAATGATTGATAACCAGTATGCCAAGAACTGTTTAGACCTGCAGATACAGCAGTGAATAAAACTACTCTTGACAGGGGGGAAGACAGATAGCAATAAGTACATGAACACATATGTGTATAACTGCAAATTAAAATAAGTGCAGTGAAAGAGAAGACCAGGACAAGAGACAGCCCAGGAAGTCCTCTCTGAGGAGGTGACAGTTCAGCTGAGAGAAGAGACAGGTGAGCCATGGAAGAATTTAGCAGGAGCAAGAGGCAGTGCAGGGGTTCAGAAGCAGGAAGCGGCTTCTTGGGGTTGAGAGTCAACAAGATAAGGGTGGGAGGGCTGGATTAGGCAGGGTCTTGTGGGCTTTGGTAAGGAGTTTGGTTTTCATTCTAAACTGAGTGGGAAGAAACTGAAGATTTAAAAAAACATATTCCTTTTTAAAACTTTATTTTTTAAAAATTGATTTACAATGTGTTAATTTCTGCTCTACAGCACAGTGATTCAGTTATACATATATACATACATACATATATTCTTTTTCATATTCTTTTCCATTATGGTTTATCACAGGATGTTATAGTTCCCTGTGCTATTCAGTAGGACCTTGTTATTTATCCATTCTATATGTAATAGTATGCATCTGCTAATCCCAACTCCCAATCCATCCCCTCCTTCCCCCTTGACTGTTACAAGTCTGTTTTTTATATCTGTGAGTCTGTTTCTGTTTTGTAGATAAGTTCATTTGTGTCATATTTAAGATTGCACATTTAAGTGGTATCACACGGTATTTGTCCTTTTTCTGACTTACTTCACTTAGTATGATAATCTCTAGGCTCACCTGTGTTGTTGCAAGTGGTATTATTTCATTCTCTTTTATGGCTGAGTAGTCAGCCCATTGTATATGTGTACCACATCTTCTTTATTCATTCATCCGTTGATTATACATTTGGGTTGTTTCCATGTCTTGGCTATTGTGAATAATGCTGCTATGAATATAGGGATGCACATATCTTTTTGAATTATATTTTTTGGGGGATATATGCCCAGGAGTGGGATTGATGGGTATATGACAACTCTATTTTTAGAAAAAACTTTGTATTTTGAAATAATTTTAGATTTACAAAAGAGTTATAAAGATAGTACAGAGAATTCCTGTATTCTTCACCCAGCTTCCTCTGATGTTAACATCTTACATAAACCGTGGTAATATATCAAAACTAGGAAATTAACATTGGTATAATATTCTTTATTCAGATTTCATCAGTTATTCTACCATGTTGCATGTCTCCTATTTTTCCTAGCATGTGACAATTTCTCACTCTTTCCTTCTTTTTATTTCTTTCTTTTCTTTTACTCTTTCCTTGACATTTTGAAGAGTACCTATCAGGTATCTCATAGAATCTCCCTCAATTTGAGTTTTTCTGCCGTTTTCTCATGATTTGACAGAGTCTATGAGTTGGGGGATGAATAGGAGAGGTGACAAGCCTTCTCTTCACGTGATTCAGAGAGTATATGACATCAATGTGACTTTAACTGGTGATGTTTAATCTTGATGACTTGGTCAAGTGACATCTGCTAGGTCTCTCACTGCAGACTTACTGTTTTTCCCTTTCCATGATCTGTTGGAAGCCAATCGCTAAGTCCAGCTTACACTCAAGTAGAAGGAGGAGCTGGAGGGTTTCAAGGGCAGTGACAAGAAAAGATTGGATAAATGACTGTCATTGTGGAATACATGTCTCTAGTACAGACCTGGAGCTGTCAGTGAAAGTTGTGTAAAGGCAGTCGTCTTTAAGATACACATTACCCTTCAGTTAATTTTCATGGTCCTCTGTGAGGTGCATGCTGTGCTATCTAGGACTCTGCTCTATGTGAGAGAGGTTCCACCTGGCAGTTCTTCTGGAGAGAGAGGACTTTGCTGTGTCTCCCAGTGGACTGCCCTGTGCACAGCCCCGCCACCCAGCTTGCCTTGTCACACACACACTCATGGGCCCAGTGAGGCTCCTGTTTTTACCCAGTGGCCTCCTTGGGCAGGACGAGCAGAGGGTGTGTCGAGTGTGGTTTGGTTAAGGTTGGGTGGTTGATGTGGAGAGCAGTGCATATGAAAGGGAAGGTGGGGAGAGGAGGTGGTGAGGCAGAAAATAAAATGACATGTAATCCCAGCTATTAAAAGTCAGAAAGTGGAGTGGTGGAGGTATGAGAGAGAGTCCAGGTGTGTTGTTGAGTGCAGGAACAGCTTTATGCAGTATGATCCCATGTATGACTTTAAAGACGGAAGGATAGTCCCTAGCACATAGTAGAAACTCACTATTTGTTGAATGAATGAATGCTATATAGCAAAATGTTAAACTGAGGCTGGGAATGCGGGGGGGGGGGGGGGGGGGTGAGTTTTTCCCCGTTATTTTCTTTCTTTTTTGCAATATTCATGTTATTTAAAAAAAAAATTAAGTACCACCTTGATTTTCCCCTTGAAGCTGATGAGTAATAGTTCTCAACTGGCCTGGTTTGAGTGGTGGATATTTAGTACTGACCTTTAATAAATGCTTTTGGTAACCATACCTCCTCTAGAAGGGCCAGGAGAACCAAATAGCTTAAGTTCCTAAACTGACTTCCTTTTTTCCTCCTTGGGGATGTTCTGTCACAGGCAAATGATGAAGGGAGCAGAGGACTGGGAATTTGCCAGATTCAGTTTTGCAAACTACTGGCCCCAAAGACCTTTGCATTCCACGAATGATCCTACAGCATGCAGCCTGGGCTCAGGCCTCTTCCCACACATCAAACATCCCCATAATCCACTGACCAGATACCCTCTTCCCAGTGTCCAGGGATGGGAGCACAGGTAGGAAAGCAGGGGCTCTGGAGTCAAGCCTGTGCAACCTTGGGCATATGACTTCACCTTCTAGAGCCTCAGTTTCTTCAACTGTAAAATGGGTGTAATAGAAGTATAGGCACAGAGTGAGGACAAAACAAAATGGGTCAAAAGCACTTGGTTGGCATCAGGCCTTAAATACTCAAGTGTCAGCCACTGGAGGTAAAAGCCAGTCTTATCGTTCACATCATCCTGGTTATGTGGTGGAAATCCTCCATCCTCTCACAAGGCTGGCTTTGGGACAGAAATAAAGCCTGAGGCCACTTGTCCCTTCCCCTTTGAGTCTCCTTTTGGTATATCATTAATTAATTAACACATTTAACAAATATTTATTGACTGCTACTCACATGCCAGATGCTGTGCTGGAAGCTTCCCAAGGGGTGTGGTGTGTATGGGAATGCTGATCCCCAAGCTCGGGGCAGGCAGTGGGTGTGGCTGGGGGCAGACAGAGGCCTGGACTCTGGAGTGCTGCCAGTCACCAGCAAGCGACCTGCTGCTTTACCACAGTGGACAGTTTCTAAGTGTGCCATGACAAAGGCCAGGTGGTCCTGAAGTCGAGAACAAGAAGCCTCAAAACAAGAGCTCATCTGCTGGGGGGAACAGACAGGCTGTGAACAGACAGGTGTGAGTAGGTCATTACAACACTGCATGTTGCAGGAGTGTCGGGAAGGAGCTCAGTAAAGATCAGAGAGAAGCAGGGTGAGACTGAGTGGGGAGGTGTGGTGCTGACAGCATCATTACTGTTGCTATTACTCTGGGGAAGTTTTTGGTAGAAGACACTATAGACTGGCACATAAGTGCTTGGAAACCACAATTTCCTAGGGAGACAGAAAGCCTGGCTCCTCTTCTTGGCTTTGCAGCTAACCTGTGGTGTGACTTGGGACAGGCTGCACTCAGGATCTCATCCATATGCTGGAAGTGGGTGGATTGGACCAGCGATTCTGAACACTATAGTGGGTCACATACCCCTCTGAGAAGCTGGAAACTGTCTCTCAGACAAAAAGCAAAAATACACAGAAATTTATCTACAGTGTCAAAGGGCTCCTTTTACCCCCTCCTCCACCCTCAAATCCTAGGCTAAGAATCTCCAGCTTCCATGACCTCAGATATCCTTTCTGGTATTATGACTCTGACAGCTGTGCCTGAGAGACATGCCTGCAGGGTAGGCATCCTTAGGAAGCCTTCTAGATGGGGGTTGGGACATCTTGTCTTGGGTTCAACTGCCCAAGGAGGGCAGTCAGACTTGACACCAGCTGGCATCAGGAACGGAGAGACAGGAAGATGATGTGAAAAAGAGAAGCAAGGTTGGGCTAAGGGACATCAAGGTACAAACACCATGATCAGTGCCAACCAGCACTCAGCGCAGGGGATTTGGTCAGTGAAATGCGTGGAGGGGGTGGGGGGGATGCTGTGCGAGAGTGAGGGGACCCTGCCCAATTTGCAAAGTGTAGTCAGTTGCCTTTCAGCTCCAGCCATCTGCTGCCACGGGCGATGGGGAGCCCAGAGCAGCCAGTGCTTTTTGTTTTTCATGAGAAGTTTTAGATCTGGCTTTGGAAGCCTCTTCATTTTCAAATAACAACGAAGTTTCTGAAAACACTGTGGGCCATTGTCTGTGATTTCTTGCCTATGTGATCCATATGTCTAGGCTACAGATGGAGACACTGAGGCTAAGGGGAGAGGAGACCGAGTTCTTATATTCTCTACTCGTCTATGAACCATGTTTCCGCCTCTAAGATAATGAGTGACAACGTTATATTAGTGCTGTGCACAACCACCGTCAAACCCTCGAAGTGTCATTAGAAGGGCAGTAACCCTCCCAAGGTCACAAGAGAGAAGGTGGCAGAGCAGGGCCCCGGGCAGTGGGACCATAAGGCTCAGCTGCTCTTCCCCACACATGGCATTAAGGGGAGGGGTCTGCGGAAGTGGCAGTCACTTCTCAGAGAGCCCCAAGGCCCTGGCTGTGCCCACTCTGGGAAACGGCTCCACCTGGATGGACACTAGTTCTTTAATCCAATTAGATCCGGCACCTCAGAGAGCCTTGGTAATCCAGGGCTGGCTGGAGCATTGCCTGGAAACTCGTCAAGCAGTGGCCTTGGGTTGGGAGGAGCTCTGCTTAGAAACATGGGGGTCCCCAGCCCTGCTGCCTTCTGCGTCCACCCGGGCTACTGTGGCTCCTTGGTCTGTGCCTTCTTTGTGCTTTGCCCCGGAAGCCCAGAGCGGGGGTGGGGTGGGGGGTGGGGGGTGGGTGTGCTGCGCCCTTAAATCCTGTGTATGCATCTCTCTGCACACAGCTGCCACCGCCCCACCCATCCACAAAGCCAGCAGACCACACTTCTGAATTATCTGGGGCAACTTAAACTACCCCCTCACCCTGTTAAGATTCTTGCCTCTGGCCACCACAGACCAAGTTAATTCCACAGGTTGGGGAAGCAATTCGTCTTTTGATTGCAGAGGAAATGAGAAAGGCTGGCCAAGAGCAATGTTGGGAGGGTTGTTACCATGTCATGTGGTGACGCTGCATCCTTCCTGAGATCGGTTTGAGGGGCCTCAGTATTTTATATGGGATGTTGTGAAGTGGTGCTTAGACCCAGGTTCCAGTCCAATTTCAGTCTATGTAATCTTGTTTAAATACCACCTATCCTATTGACTTCTGTAGAAGCACACGGTGGGCGGGGGTGGGGGGGGTGTGGGGGGATGGGGATCCTAGGGGAGGTGCTATTTGGGGTGAGTTTGAAAGTTAGAATAGGCCCTTAGCATTCAGTACACAGGCTGTGGGGGAAGGCCTACCACTTATCAGCTGTGTGGCCTTGGATGAGTGACTTGCTCTCTCTGAGCCTCAGGGATTTCTCATCTATAAAAGGAGACTGGTTCCATCAACCCACTTTGATTGTTTCTCAAGACTGTAAATGATAATGCAGCTCAGAAGCAATGATTCTGTAATGATTTCCTAAGGCCACTTGACCTCTATAACTCTGTGAAGACTTTCTAGAATACTGACTCCAAGTAGAGCATCACCTGGAGCTCTTCTCTTGCTTTGTCTTTGGTGGATTTTCTGTTCAGAGTCCGAAGCCCAGTGAGAGAGAAACCAGTCAGGAGACTGGTTACCTAGTCTCTGCAGACACAGGGAAGAAAGAGGGTAGACCCAAGGGAGAAGGTAGGGGAGGAAGGGAGCAGGGAGGGTTCCAACCTTGCAACAGTTAAATTTTAATATAGGTGTCGGCATAGGAAGTGTCTTCTAATGATAGAAGGAAAGGAGGGAGTTTTTCAATCATCTCCTGCTTAACAGATACAGATGTATTCATAATTATCCCTTGCCTCAGGCCTTGAGGCCCAGGTGGGCTCCAGAAGGCCTGTGTTCCTGCCAGACAACAGTCCTTAAGGAACGTCATGTAGACAATTGGAATGCCGTTTATCGTGCAAAACACAATAAAACCCTGAGCTCTCTTCCTGTCTCAGAGACCCATAAATTATGAAAATTATACCTGCCCCAGGCCATGGACATATTGTTTTATTAAAGTTCCGATGAATAAACTTAGGGCTCTGAAAAACGTCCTCTCAGCTTTCATCTGGCACACACCTCCAGCACGGAGCTGTCTGCTGGGGTGCGTTCAGTTAAGTTCACAACCCAAGTTGGCCAAGTTGAGCTCATTTCAAGGTGCAGGTTCAGCAGGCTGCAGGGGCCAGCTGGGGAACTGCAGAAGGGGCTCAGGGCCTCCTGGCCTGACGACAGGAGTTGTCCAAGGCGTTCTTGTTTTCTGCCATCAGCGTGGGGACTCCCGCTTGTCCTCACCATTTTCTTTTTTGGATGAGCTGAGGCTTGTGGTACCGTCATACGAGGTGTGTGGTTATGGATGTGGAGAGTTGAAATCCTTCTCTATTTTTAAATTTAGTTGCTGGGGAGTCTTTTTAGTCCATCCGGTGCTTCTGTTCCAAGTTGAGGTGCTAAACCTTCAGCTCTCCATTTTCCCATCTACCCTTCAACCGTTGACAGGCCTGTAACTCCTCTGACTCTCAATTTCTGCATCTCGAAGAGGTAAGTAACAATGGTATCGGTCAAGTATGTTCAAGACTTGGCAAAAAGGAACCATTCACTATATTCTAAGCGTTATTATTACCCCAAGTCATTTCATAATTGGGAGCCACGAGGAGCAGGGCCAGTCTAGGAAAGACAACAAAGGCACAGGCAGGACTTTTTCTCTGGCCACCGATTTTTAAGAAACAAGCTCACATTTGTTTAGCTTGTTTCCTCAAGAGGTTTTGGGTGGGTGAGACAAACCCAACATCCTGTATAGGTTTCTGTTATTTTTAATCTCTAAACTGTAGGAAAAAAAACAAGGGGCAGGCCTGCCCCACGTCTCCACCTATCAAGACACCCAAGACTTAAAGCCTGGGTGTCAGTGACTGGGACTGAGCCAAGGAAAACCACCTCCAAGTGTCATCAGTGAAGGAAGACGCCATCATCCAGAAGTGGGAGAGACCACAAGTTCTGGCTGAGGGGGAGGCTGGAGCAGTTCTAGAGCTGAGAAGACCACAAGGAGGATGGACATCCTTAATGCCTTTTTGGGCAGTTACCAGGGGATCCTTGGGATGGGTTTGGATGTCTCGAAAAGGAGCCTGAGGTTTTCAAAGACTGGAAATATGCCATCCCTGGTGACCCCCGAGACCACCCAGAGCTGGATTCAGGGCTCCAGACTGCACCTCTGTCTAGCTTCTTCTGTCCACCATTGTTGGACTCCTTACGGCTAACAGAAAAATATCTTTAAAACAGGAGGCATGTGTTCAGTTTCAAAATAATAGTCAAAGTCTCCTTGTGATTGGCATATGCAATGAAAGTAATTAAAGTCTCTCCTCCCCACCTCCCCCCACCAGCTACATCCTCTGATTTAAGTGTCTGCGTGGTATGGGAGAGACGGATAGATGGAAGGTGTACTAGAAAGGCAGAGGCACGTCATTTAATAGATGGAAGTCCAAGGGGACGGGTTTGTTACAGTATCCACCAGTCCAGAGAAAGTAAGGAAACTGCCGAGGGTTTTTTCGTTTGCCTTCTGTAAGCCTGTGTGTGGGTATGTATGTGAAAATCTGCTTGGGGAACACCAAGGTGAAAAGAAAAGAGCTGCAGAATTTGTATAAATTGGACAGGTAGATGAACCTCCCCCATTTCCCAGTCATCCATCTGTTACCAATACAATACACTCTTGCATAGGGGAGGGCTTGCCGGAGGATTTAGCACCTGGCATGATTCAGCTTCATCAGAAAGTGAAGCTTTCCTCCAGGGGCTCTAAAGTCATCCTTGAGGCAGGACCAGGGCCAGGAAGCCCTGTCCCCCTGCCACACTCTCCGCCAGAGCCTGGTCACTCATTTCCATTTGGCAGGTATCCTTTGACAAACTTTTGACACCTTGCTGGGTGAGGATGTTGGGGGTGTGAACACACAAACACACGAGAAACGTCAGTCCTATGTATATTTAACAATATATATTTATATATATTTTCTAGATCAGTACATTCAGTTTTTAACTTGCTTTTTCTTCACAAACAGAAGAACTCTTACAATAGTAGACTTTCTAAAATAAATACTATTAAAATAGAGCTTCAAAATAAATATTCTATACAAAGGAAACCTTCTGTGGTAACTTTTGATGTGGGGTGAGAAAGGGTTACAGTGAAGAGCGAAAATGTGCCAGGATGGGACCCTTGAATAGCTTTTCTGTTTCTAACACAAAACTGAACTGTGGGGCAGTGAGAAGAGAAAGCAAGACAAGACACCACACCGAGTTACCCACAGCAAAAATGGCAGCTTAAGATTTGTCATCGACTGTCACAGTAAGCAGAGGGCATGAAAATGCTTAACAACGGCACAAACCAGAAGGCCAGTGAAGTTCATAGGATGCCCTAGTGACATGTACAGTGCAAAGTGGTGGTGCCTACACCCCTCCGGACACCTCCTGGGGCAGCACAGAGACCATGAAGGTTATGGGATCTGGTCCCAACCCACACTTTCCACACTTGGGACTTATCATAATATAACTGGGCCTCACTCGATGTCAAGCGGGGATGTATGCAGACTCCAGAGCGCTGAAAGAACCAGACACATCACATGATAGTCTTCCATCTGTCAGTTGTGAAGGGGCCCGTATCAACAGCAGGGCCAGTGAGGAGCCTTGGTGTACCCCATCTTCTACCTAGAAAGGCTTGGCTCTCCTAGACCCAGTTCTCAGGGCACTTGCTGGAGTGTTGGGACTTTACGAATCCACCCTCCAGAGGAAGCAGCTGTGGCCCCTTAGGACAAGGGTCCTGGGCCCAGGCTTGTGGATCCCACCCCCAGTTCCAGGCAGAACCACCAGCCATCCCAGATTGAACCTTAGTGGGAAGCAGCTGGCACTCTGCTAAAAAGGTCAAGATGAGAAGGCATAATCCAGCCAAGCAAGCCATTGGTCACAGGACACACAATCAGCCAAAAGTGGCCCCACAAATGCGTTGTGTTCCTGAGAGCTTGATCCCTCAGTGGCCCTTGACTGGCCCCTGGGGGCCACAGACAAGCCAGTTTTGTTTTTTCTTTTTGCCAGAAAAACATGCTGAGGGACTGCTATGCAATAGAGCTGGGAGAACGAAAGCTGAGCGCATGGGACACAGAATTCTGCAGACATCCATCCACCTAGCAGGCTAGATGCAAACCAGAAAGAACAAGCCAAAGCAGGGGAAAGAAAAAAAGAAAACCAAACCCAGAAAAATCCGTGTTTACAACTATATACACAAAGTCGGGGTTCAGGAGGCTACTTGACAGGAAACAAGGGTCTTTGTAGAGATGGTGGGTAGGGGTAGGGTGTGTGTGAGCACAGCTTATGTAAATCAGTTCTCCACAGAATGGGCACGTAGAACACCAAAGATCACCAAAGTGCAACTTGCCACTGGGTCAAGCTTCCCGTGGAGACATTTGCGGGAGGGGCTTTGGGGAAAGTTCTGAGGCCTCTCCCAGAGTGGACGTATGCCCTCTCTTTTGGCGGGTAACCTCTGCACACCTGTTCTGAGGAAAAACATCTCCAGTCCCTCAGTACACATCTGATACATTCAATTAGGACAAGTGGTTGGCTGAATGTGTTTTTTCTATCATTCCCTCTGATTTGTGCAAGAACATCCATACATCCATGACAACTGTGGCAAGGGTAGCTACAGGAATCAGCCTTAGAAAATGCAGATGCAGTATTTCATATTCGCCTTTTACAAGCTAGCAAATGTTATATAAATAAAGCCTAAAATAATAAGACCATCCCCTCCTTTCCTCCAGTCAATAAATACCTACAGTTACAATTAACTTATTCTAAATCATAAGATGTTACTACCAGTCTTCAAAAAGGGAAGAAAAAAAAAGTCCTTGAGAAGCATTGGGTCCTTGACCATCACAGCTACCTGCCTGCCTCCTTCCAGGAGGCTGTTCTGTTCCTACAGAACAAACTGAAGTGCTACAAAGGCTGTGCCTAGTACACTTCCAACATTGCCCCGGGGTAGCTCTTCTGACCCAAGCTACTTTCTCTCACGGCGGGGAGGGGGAAAGGGAGGAGGCACAAATACAACATGAAGCAAAAACCCCACACAATTGCTGGGGAGTAAGGACCAGACACACTACAGCTTTTGCATGCAACAAGTACCTACCCACCGGACAAGCTGCGCTTTCTGAGTCCTTTAGCACCTTGAGAGAGAGTTGCTACGTCTTTGGGGGCTGCTGGGAGGGGCTCATGTGGCCACACACAGAAGCAGGGCTCAATCCCAAGAAGCCCCCCGGAGAATCTTTCCCCAACCTGCATTCTTCTGACTCCCCCCACCAGGGCCTCTGAACACTAAAATAGACTCTTTTGTCACCATCTGTCTATTTACATTAAAGATACAGACACTGTACACAAAAGGCTAGGACAGCAAGCAGCAGAATCAGGAGAGAAGAAGCCCACACCCAGCCGTCACTCTGCTAGCGCGAGGTGCTGCCTCTCTTCTCTGCTGTTAAAATCTTCTTCTTGGTAGGGAGGGGGGGGATTGTGTTCCTTGAGGTTGCTCGCCCCCCAGATTTTGAAATCAGCCCTTCCTGGGGGTGGCCCAAAAGGAAGCAAGTGTTTTATTATTATTTTTTAAAACACCGTTAGTATCTGATATAAAAACATGTAACGACTGGATCCAGAGACCACAGCCTCAGACTCATTGGCAAAATGCTATTTGGTCTCAAATTTGCTGCCCCGGTCTTCTCTACCCATAGTGAAGTTTCTGGGAAGGATCTGAGTAGAGAGAACTGGGGGCACACAGCAGGCAGGTGAGTCTGTGACTCAGTAAGAGCCAAAGGACGGTATTATGAGTGGAACACCCCCGAGAGTTAGTGAGGAAGCTGGAAGGGAGAAAATGTACTGTGCAGTGGTTCCTAAATCCGTCCATGGCTCCAGGCAGAGCAAGGAACGAGGGGCGGGAGCTCCCGAGTATATACAACAGGGATTGCCAGGGTCTACACCTTCCCCAAGATGGGGCAGACTGGGGTGCAGGCTGGGAGAAGAAGGTATAGACGGTAAGACTCCAAGCGTCTTCTTCCAAGTCCCCTGGCCACTCAGATTCCTCCCAGGCAGCCAGAGAGAATGCAAAAGAGCAGGGAGAAAGCGAGGGAGGAGGAGGGCCAGGAAGGCATTCAAGCAGCTGCAACTTCCGGATATGTGTCCACATCTGTGTTCCATCTTCTGAAAAAGAAAAATCGCCCCCAAACCACACCACACCCCTGCCACTGTCTGTTTCACACCAAGTTCCAGGATCCTGAACAAAACAACCCCAAAGTGCTTCTTCATCCTTTTGGGGAAGAGAGGGGTGGGTGATGGTGGTCCCTGTTTCTTCAGCAGCTGGGGGTGGGGGGTGGGTGGACTAGCAGGGTCAGCCTCAGGATGCTAAAACCTCTGGCTGTGCCGTGGTGCTCTTCTCAGGTGTCAGAAGGGAACCAGGGTTCCAGGCGGAGTGCTGGGACTTGACCCCGAGCGTCAGAAAGGCTTGTCGGGTCTGCTGGCCTTGGCGTCCCCGGCGGCCGCCTTGCAGATGACGCTGTTCGTGTGCTTGCAGCGGCACCCGGGGCGGCGCAGGCGGTCATAGCCGCGCTGGGCCAGCTTCACACAGCCAGTGGCGGGCAGGTAGCAGAGCAGACAGGGCAGCACCAGGGACAGGGCCCCCATGAAGGACCAACGGGCACAGCAGTTTGAGCGGGAGCAGGAGCAGGGGTGGTCGGCGCAGGAGCCCTCATCGTCCTCGTTGGTGCAGTGGTAGAAGATGCCCTGCACCAGGCACATGCAGGTGCCATAGTTGACCAGTGTCTGCGCTGAGCACAGGCACTCCTGGTTGCAGACCCAGCAGGAGGGCAACGTCCGGGGGGACGCGCACTCCTTGCACTTACACTTCCCGCAGGCCTCGCACAGCAAGAAGTGCTTGTCCAGCTCTGGGGGCCCAGCGGGGCCCTTGAGGTCCAGCGGCTTGCAGTGGATGGCCTTGGGCTGGATGCGCACAGCCCTCGGGGAGGCCTGGTCAGCCACGGGTGGGGGTGCCATGTGGTCTAAGAGGCGCTGGTCGGAGGACGTGCTGCTGCTGCTGCTCACAGAGCTCGGGCGCCCGCTGAAGGAGATCCAGTGGTGGGTGATGTCCTGGTCACAGCGGGCTGGGGCTGGGGCCAGCTCTGGGGCTCCACCCCGGGTCCGCTTGGGGCCAGAGGCGGGTGCCAGGCCAGGGTTGTCAATGTAGTCGTTCTCCACGTGGCTGGTCTTCATCTGGTCGATGGGAAGGATGGTGAGAGGGTGCTGGAGCCGGCTGTGGGCCGTACGGCTGTCCAGTAGGGGCTGGACCATGACTGAGCTGGGAGTCAAGGGGACGCTCTGTGGGATCGGGGGCTCCATGGGGCCGGAGGTCCTGGGATGTGCGGAGTAACAGGCTTCTAGGGGCCCTGGGTGGGGGGGGAGGAAGAGAATGGATTCCAGGCATCAATAGGTGGCCTGTTAACACCCCCATCCAGCATTAGGTCCTTGGGAGCCCAAATGAAATAGGATCCCTTTGGTGGACTACCCAGCATTAAGGCTTAATGATTAGTATTAACAGCAATGACAGTTTTAAGTGGTAGAAATAATTTATTTAGCACTTACAAGGACTCTTCTAAGCATCATACTATTATGTTATCAACTTTTCACAATGACCCTAGAATGTAATTACCATTACCCCTTTTCAGGTTGTAAGAAACTAATGTTCAAAGTTACTTGTCCAAAGTCACACAAAACCATCAGTAGCAGAACTAGGGCTCAAACTTGGGCCATCCAGGTTCATTGTTATAATCCCCATGAAACATGCTTCTGATTTAAGACAGACAGAGCTTAGCAGTTAAAAACGCAGGTTCTGTAATTAGATCCAAGTTCAAGTTCTCACCTTTGCCTAGCAGTGTTGCTGTGAATGAGCTTCTTTAACTTCTATGCCTTAGTACTCTCACCTGTAAAATGGGTTCTTGTGAGAACTAATTGAAAAAATGCATATCCAGAACCTAGCATTTTGCCTGACACACAGCACGTACTCTAATTTACCACCATCCCAGAGAGCAACCGTTTAGATTTCCTGAGCACTAATAAGCACAACTAATAAGTACCAAGTGTTATGCTGAGTGCGAGGATGTAGTGACTGCAACAGTCAGTCCCCGTGTGCTCCCATGGAGTTTTATCACCTAGATAAACAAACGCCTTTATTTCAGATAGTCACAAGAGAAGGAGGAGCTGTATCTGATGCCTACACATCCAGGATATTAACTCATTACCACTACATCTAAGAGCAACAACCTCCAGTGGCTAATAACCCCTGGGCAGGTGCCCTCCGACAACTTGGATGGGAAATCCTCTCTGAGGGGCACTCACTTCACCCATTTCCAAATACTGAGCTGAACATTCAACCTAAATGCTGTTTACTAGAATAGCTAAGCCAAGCCTGGATCAGTTTCTAATTTCACCGAGAGAGTGCAATTTTAAGTTGGAAACTGGCCAGAGATTCAACTGCAGTGCCTGACACGGAACCCCAGGAAGTCACTTAAATCAAAGAGCGGAAACGGCTTGGTTCAAATTTAGAAAGTGCACATTGTTTTCTATTAGAAGTGCCATTTCCTCGCCTGCTGACCTTTACATTCGGAATTCGGCTGGAGATCAATTTAAAGAAATAGCAGCAGAGGCCAAGACCTCTGCCCAATTTGGAATCCCAGAGAAAGATTAGACTCTGGGAAGATTCCACTGGGCTTGTGGCTGGGGGATAGAAGAGACAGCCAGGGTGAAGATAGAAGGAGATCATAACCACCTTTGAAAAAAAAACAAACCACATTGGATTAATGTGCTATGGGGTAGGGTTTCGGTAAATGCATTTTCAAGATGCTAATGATGTTCTAATTTGGGGAGCTGACACTGTACCTCTGCTATTAGGTTCATCTTGCCTCAAAGGTGATAGATACCTAAGGACTTCCCTGGCAGTCTAGTGGTTAAGACTCCCAAGTTTCCACTGCCGGGGGTGGGGATTTGATCCCTGGTTGGGGAAATAAGATCCCACATGCAGTGACAAAAAATGAGAAAAAATGAAAATACAACACATCAACTTAAAAAACAATTAAACTTAAAAAAAAAACAAAAACAAAAAGTGATACCTAAGAAGAGGATGTGGATAAGGTTTCTACTTCCAGTTCTAACCTCACATCCCTCCAGACTTGGGCCACAGCTAGTCATCCTAGGATTCCAATTACAGGAGAAGGATACCTGGCTCTGAGTAACACATCCATACTTACCAACGTCTATAATAAAGAATGAAGAAGAGAGAGAGAGAGAAAAGCCATTCAGGACAACGCTGCGTTATACTTCCTCTGCTTGGAAACAATGGTTTGATTAGACATGGTTCAGTTGTTGGGGAAGGACTTCCTTAGATGCTTTCCAGCCTGACTGAAATAAAGAGCTCGGTCTAGGTGCAAAGTTCATGAAGTGAATGAAAGGGAGCTTATCCCCAGGGTTCTCATCTGTGTACTGCAAAATGCAGAAAAAAGCACTAAGTCTTTTCTACAAGGTTCATTGCTCAGTCAACTGATATTTCCCCTTCACAAAGGCCATGAACCCACAAAGGCTGTGGGCTTTGGTCCCACAGCCCTATCTACTTAAGAGATGCTGTGCAGTTTTTCCCATTTCAGAGAATGTGTGCCTAGGGATAGGCTCTCTCCTGCCTTATGTTCCCTCCACATGTCAGGAAAGCATCATCTTCAAAGAGGAGACTTTCCTATGGCAGAGTTTGACTTCAGTGTCAGGCAGGTCTGCCACCAAGAAGCCATTCTTTGCTGAGAGAGCCTCCTTTAGGGGTCCTGGGTTTGGGGCTAGATGGGAGATGTCAGTTGAGCATTTTGGGAGAGGAGTTTTTTCCAAGGCTCAAGCCGGTCATGGGGCAGAACTTCAGAAATGCTAAAGTGGGCTCACTTTGTTCTTGGCAGGGATTCCAAAGCCTTGCTTCTAGAATAAATGGGTTTGGGGTCAAAAGAAGAGGGTTAGGAGCCCCGGGTTTCAGCTCTTTGCCTAGAGAAAAAGGTGTGTGTGACTAGGCAAAAGAATGGAAAATGCTGACAGAGGCTCAGGAGACGACTCTCTGGCGCCAGCCAAGAGGTGCCTCCGCCAGAACCCCCACCCCAGACAAAGACAACATGATTCCCTCATGCCAGAAGCTCAGGTCCCAAAGCTCAGGGTCCTGCCAACAAAACACCAGTGGCAGTTTGAAGGCCGTGCTGCCCATGTAGCTGCGCTTTCTTCTCTGAGGACCGGGGCTGGGACTTGCCATGCCGTGGGTACTCCCTCCCCTAAACCGATTACCCACTCTCCTTCCTCCGATTCTATTCCTGAGAGTCTTTAAACAACAAGCACACTTTCTATGCATGAATCAAAAGGCATGGGCAGTGCTCAGGGATTTTAATAGGCCCTGGAATCACTAGGCAGATTCATGGAAAAGTCCCACCAGGAAGCCAGGGTGGGGACAGTGACTGCTGGTGACGGGATATTGGCATTACCCCACTCCCATCACCCTCCAGAGGCAGCTGTCAACATCTGGGTCTGCACTTAGGGTCAGACAAGGGGGTGGGAGCTGGGTCCCTGATAACTCAGCTCTCTTGGGGCAAGCCACGCCCTGGATGGCTCCAGCAGGCATATTCTAAAATGCATCTTCCCCATCATAACACTCATGCAGGATTCCTTCTGGCTATAGCCAGCAGCTGGCTCAGACCTATAGGTCTCCAATCTTCTCAGGCCTCATCTCCTAGTTAGCTAGGACCGTCCCTCCAGAGGACGGTTGAATTCATTTGACTCACATGAAAAAAAAATACTTGCCGATAGCCTGAGGGATAACACTTCAGCACAGCTAAGTGAAGTTTCAAACCCCACCTCCCCATTCCTCGGTTTCAAAGATCGATCTCTGTTCACTGGGACACACCTACCCTCCAGTCTACCCAACAATGCTGAACTTAAGTGCAGTTTAATATGTACTCTGTTTCCCCTGCAAGGAAGGAAGAGATTTGTAATATAAATAGAAGAGAGGAGGCTTTTGCTTCCTTTAGGTCGTTTGGGAGACTGATGGCCCATTTGGAAGACTGTGGACAGAGAAGCAAAGCCAGCACTCCACTTAGCCAGAGAAGCACCTCGGTGGAGTTGAAGGTGACAGCCTTATGGATTAGCACAAGGAAAAGAAACTTTTACCTCCACTCCAACTTTCTAATAATAATTAATAGTTAGGAAAGCATCTAGTATTTATGAAACATTTCTTGGTGCCAGGATCTGTGCTAAATCCTCAGTGATGTTCTCCTTAAATCCTCACCATCACTTTGGAGAATAACACCTACTTTGCAGAGGAAGAAACAGAAGAACAGAGGGTCATAAGCAGCCAAGTGGTCAGGGCAGGACTTGAACCCAGTCATCCCCGCTGCCCAGACTTGCAATAACTTCTGGATATTCAGGGAAGGGCATCAAAGCACCCTTCTCTCTTGTAGCTAAGAGCTCTGCCAGTCTCCCGGGTCTGCCATCAGCCCTTGGGGAATCTCATCAGGCCATCTTTGGGCTGTTAACCCAACCAGCCTGGAAATGAAGCCAGACAGGGCTGGTATGAGACTGGCCTCCAGTTAGGGAAATTTTCAGTGTGAAGAATGGAGGCCAAGGGTTTGAAACCTATCACTAAAGGAAGCGTCAGTGCTTAAGACATCTTTGCTTCCAACTCCATTTTCTTTGCTGTCCCTTTTGTCCTCCACACACCCCCATTTTACTAAGTGTTTTCATTTTTAGTTTTCTTAAGGTTGAATGGGTCTCACTTGTAGGATCTCACCACAAAGCAGCCCCTAAAAGGGAAGCCTAGAGTGGGTGGGAATCCCCTCTTCTCCCACCTGTAAAGCTGAACTTCAGGGTCCCCAGGGCACATTCATGGATGTGGCTTCCTGGTCCAGGTCTGTGGGGAAGAGGAGGCGCTACGGTAAGAGGAAGGCAGAAGAAAGAATACCCCATCAGTGGATATTAAAAAGCCTAGAGCACAACGCCGGGTATTTGTAGTCTGTGATACCTGCGGGGAGGGGCTGAGCGACAAGATGACACACTCAGTGCAGGCTGGCTGCAGAGAGTCAAGACCCGTGTTAAATGCCAGCCCCAGCCATCCACCACTTCCGCTTGACTTGACCCGGAGAGAGGAGTTGGGAAATATTAGGAAAATCTGACAGCTGTTCTTTGAAAACTACAGGTCAGCTAATGCCAAACTGACAAGAAGCTCTGAATGAAGGGGCACTTTTTGCACTGCCTCATTCAGTCCTAGCAGGTGCTTTCAGGGAAGGTTGTTTAACCCCTTAACAGCTCAGAGAAAAAGGTCTCTAAGCGATGAATGAAACACGGGTTCTATCCCTGGGTCAGATCCTCTGGCGAAGGGAATGGCAACCTACTCAAATCTTCTTGCCTGGGAAAATCCCATGGACAGGGGAGCCTGGCAGGATGCAGTCAGTACATGGCATTGCAAAGATTGGACGCTACTAAGCAACTGAACAACAGGCTGCGTGAGAGCCCACTGCTACATCTGCCCCATCCCTTGGCTTCTTTGGGACAACACCTCAGTTCATTAAGCTCCAATTATTGCTTCAGAAAGACTTTAAAGGGGAGGAAGGGGGGAACTTCCCTGGTAATCCAGTGGTTAAGATTTCATGTCCTCAATGCAGGTTGCCAAGAGTTCAATCCCTGGTCAGGGAACTACAATTCACCAAAGATCCTTAAGATCCCACATGACACATTAAAAAAAAATAAAGGGGCTGAGGGAAAGCAGAGCTTGTCTTCCCTGTGCCCTACACAGAGGGAGATCATCTTGGATGAGAATAAAGCATTTAGACAGCTGGATTTGTTGAGAATCCTTGCCCCCCACCCCCACTCCACCCCACCCCACTCCAGCACCACACTAGGAGCTAATCTCTGGCCATAACCTGTCAGAAATCACAAAAGAAAACAGCTGCTTATCCTCACTTTGTCTCATCCTCAGTTATCAGTTCCCAAACTTCTTTTTCACAACCAGTCAGCTGCGCTCCAGAGCCCCAGTGCAAGGCTGAGTTGGAGAGGTTTTGTTGTACTTTTTTGGTTCTGGACTATTCTAAGCAGCTACACATTTTGGTTTTGACGTGTTCCCCTCATAACTGTTGTCTGCTCAGATCCCCTTAAAGAGGGCTTATAAGTCAAGAGTGAGAAAAAAATGGAGCTAGAAGAAGCCTGTTAAATACTGGTACAGTTTGGGAACCCCTGGCCTGCATCAGAATTTGGGGGTAGGGGACCAGGAACCTAAACCCCAGGGGAGGGGACCCCCCATTTTATTTTATTGGTCTCACCACCCTCCACTAAGAACTGGAATTACAATAATAGGTTTTAGCTTACTCCTGGGATGGGGCAGGAAATGACTCCCCCTCCCCCCAGCCAGAAAAAGACAAGGGAAACCACTTTTCTGCAAATGGCCACCTGCCCCAGAAGGGCCCCTTCCCTCCTCCACGAGATTCAGCACATCTGTGCTCCCTCCCTGGTGCCCTTGCTTCCTCCACCGACTGTCCTTGGAAAGAACAGTCATGATCACAGCTGAACGGTGGAGCCTCTTAAACTCAGCCACATGTCCCGGATACATCCCCAGCCTTGTCAGCTGTCTGGATCTGCAGGGTGGCCCCAGGCCCCCTTGAGAGCTCCACATCCTCCACCCTGGACATCAAGAAGTACCCCATGTCTCCTGTGGAAGAAGGGGCTTCCTAACAGGCACCCCTAGTATCAAGGGCACAGCCCCAGCCCTGCACACTTGGCTAGCTGCTCAGCTGGCCCGGGCCCCTGGCTGGGGGTGGGGGTTTTTCTCCCCACTCTGCAGATGGGGAGACTAAGGCCCAAGTTTAGCGTATTTCCTAACCTCTCATCTGCTCTGACCCAGTTCCCTACCTTGGTCTAGAAGAGGTAATACAGTCTTCCGTTATGTTGCCCTTCATCACCTTCTTCCTCTGGCTCTTTTGAAAGAGTAAAAATATATTCCAGTGAGTCATTGCTTTCCCTTCTGTCCAATAGCTCCAGGTTGGCCATGCAATGGAAGCTTCTCCACTCTTGCCCTTCACCTTCCTTAAAAACAGTCATCCCAAATCATCCCAAATCCAAAATTTTCAATCTGTCCCTAGATCCAGAGGTTTTTCTCACAAGGAAACTTCTACCTCAGCTGGGGCCAGATGATAGACAACTTTGGATGCAGAACCAACTGAATCCCATACTTTTTACATTGAACTCCTTCTCTGAAGAGAAGGGGCTCCTTTCTAAGCACCCTGGTACCATTACCTGGGCCCTATCCAAGAGGATGGCCTGGTTAAAGAAAAAGGCTTGTGGGGGCCCAAAACCTGGTGCTGGAAGATGTGACATGAAGGGACAAAACAGCATCAGAAATTGGAAGAGAATTCCACACATGTGATCCCAAGCATTAAGCTCCAGAGCAGTACATCTCAGGGGCCATTTCTGGAAGTGTTAATGGGTGTTTTTTCCTCCCTTAATTTTAAAATCACTGACTTTCAAATTGTGCACTGAAAGGCTGCCTTCATTTGTTATTCAAGTCAGCCAAACCTCTGGGCAGAGGCACTGTCTGGTTTACCAGAGTGGGGGATGGAATCCCAAGAGCCATCTCTCCACCTATTCTGGAAGGATAAAAACAAAAATGACATCTGCAAGCTCCAAATGTCTTCAGCCTCTGCCCTGCTTTAACTAGGAATCATTTTGTTCCATGTGGTCAGTCTCCTCCCACAAAGCCCCTTGGAAGCTCTAAGGAGATGTTGCCATTTCAGAGGGTACTAGAAAAGGTGGTGGGAACGAGCAGGAGAGCACTTTCTCTCCAAAGAATACAGAGTAAGAAAGTAAAAAGGAAGATAACCAAGAGACGTCTTCCTCATTGAGCTAACCAGCATTTGTCCATCAAGGAGATTTTACAAATCTGCCACCAAAATGCCTCTTACCTTGTACTAGCTATGCAGTTCAGTTGGTCAGGATGTGCACTGTTCATATTAGAATTCATCTAGAGCCTTCTGGCAAGTGAGGACCCTCCCAAGGGCTAGGAAAGAGAAGCAGTTTGATTTTATACTGGACGTGTGTCTACAGTTTCTTTCCCACCCTTCTGCTTAAAGAGATAGAGGGAGACAGAGAAAGGTGGCGGGCGGTAGAGGGAGGGAGGTAGAGGTGGATGGATGTCAGTGGCTGTCCTCTCTTTCCTAGTCTGCCCCATACCCACATACTAAGAGGGAAGACTGAAATTTTCAGATGTTTATGCCCCATTTGTGTTACGATCCAGGGAACTCTAAACATTGTGAAATCACCAGTGCAATATTGGGTAGGGCCTCAGGCCAGACCAAGCTTAATAAGAGATTGTTTATCAATCCACACTTCCTAAATGCTCTGGGCCTTTACCTCCCAGCTTTGTATCCCTGAGAGGCTCAGAGGCACTGGAGAGCCTCCTCAGCTCTCCAGCGAACCAGACTGACAGGCACTTTCTCTTACCCAACCCCCAAAGTGGAGAGAATCATGCCACTGGTTTGGAAGCAGGAAAGAGGGGGTTCATGCCGGGTCTGGGCACCCCACTGAACACACACCCGTCCTTTCTTCACAAATCATCCTGGCGGGAGAGGTGCTCTCCAAGCCCTAATGGGCCACAAGGCAGCCTTCTGCCATCATCCAGGCCTGGCAAAATGGATATCCATCCAGCAGCTGGTGCATGAGGCAGCCAGCATCTCTCCCCTCTGCCCACCACCCAGCCCTCCAGCCCAGTTCTCTCCTTTCCTTCATCACTCAGCCCATCTAGCCATGCAACCATTTTCCACCTCTCTTGCTTCCTCTGCCCACAACCCCCTGCCCCCAGTCAAAGAGAATTGAGAAACTGGCTTCTTGCACAAGAGCAGCTCCTGTCTAAATGCTTTTTGATCGTCTGCAGGGAGGGGAAACGGCACAGCCTGGCCCCAGCGACGGAGCCAAGCTCCAGCTGTCCTGGCTGGCCAAACCTGCCCTTACTCCCCTTCACTGCCCCCCAAGCCTTGGCGATTCAGAATTTTCAGAACGTACCGTCTCTGTCCTTCTCTCTTCTCGATGATGTCAAGCCTGGTACCACCAAGGAAGGAGGGAAGGCGGGAGTCTTATCTCTCCTACGCACGCAACCTCTTCCTCCAGCTCCCACACGCCCGGCGTTATGTAAACGCACCTTCAGCCCCCACCACAGCCCCAGCGCGGCCGGGGGCCTCGGGGCCTGGCACAATTCGGTGCCAGGGGATAGGGGGACACGAGGAGGCCGAGGAGCCTCGGCTCCTGCAGAGGCCGGGAAAAGGAAGCTGCACAGCATAAAATGCGGCAGCAGAGCAAAGGTCAGACGGCGAGGAACCGCTTCGCCAGAGAGAGAGCAGAAATGCCCAGTCCCGGGCCAGCCCTGCGCTGACCATCGAGGGGTAGGCAGAAGGAAAGAAAACCTAGTGCATCACGGTTCCGATGGGTAAACTAAAACCTCCGTCGAGCATAGGCCGCTGCGGCGGGCTGGGGAGATCTACGGCAGACTGGCACCGTGGTTAGAGAGCCCAGGGTGGGCGAACCGCCCAGGGCGAGGGCGCCCGCCGGACCCAAGAGGTGGCTCCTCACGGAGCCCAAAGTCGCCTGTTCCAGCGCCCGAGGTGGGTAGTGGCAGGCGGAAAGAGGCCAGGCCAGAAGCAAACTCCCGGGACACGCACGGGGCTTCTGAGTGGTAGAGTGGGAAAGCCCGGCTTGGCAATGCCCGGGGGTCGGGAACGCCGGTGCCAGGCTGTGAGCACCCCCGGCGCCTAGGTGGCCCAGCCGAGGGCGTCAGGGAGCTGCGTCGCACCGCAGCGGCTCCAGGAGGCGCAGGGAGAGGGAAAAGAACATTGAGGCGCGTACAGAAATAGCGCACCATTTGCCCCAGCCCGAGGGGGAGTCGCGTCGCGACTCAGAGAAGGGTAGCTTCACATCCCGAAACCGGTCGAGGACTTACTTTGAGGAGCCGCAGAGTCACAAGCATTGCTCCACGTCTGTGTATATCCCCGAACCCGAGCGGGTCGGACGCCGCTGTCCTCGCAGACGCCGGCCTGGGGAACCGGCTCGGCTGCCTGCGCTCCGCAGCGCTAGCTCCGCGCTGTCAGCCTCTCTTACTGCCTCCGCGGCGATGTTGCAACCACTGCCTGGGAAAATGGCTTTTTTATGAATGGGAGGGAAGGGAACTCCAGTGCGCACGCGCGCCGCTCGCGATTCTATGAATGGGTGGGCACAAGCGACCCCGCGCGCGCATGCGCCGCGTTCCTTTTTTTATGAATGGGGGGCCGGAAAAGGACTTAACCCGTGATTGCTGGGGCTGGCTCTCGCTCCTCCAGGGGCCGTCGCTCTTTTGCAAAGAGGGGTGGAGGTTGTTGTTGCTTTTTTTTTTCCTTTATGAATGGAGGGCGGCGGCGACTGCTGCAGCTGGTTCAGCTGCGCGGGCTGTACCCCCTCCCAGCCTGCGAGAGGAGGTAAAGGCCACCTTCACGCCACTGCGGACCTGGGTTGGAACCGTCCGTGTTGCTGGGGGGAGGGGGAGCGGGGGACACCGCGACCTCAGGATCCTGGGCTAAGAGCTGGGTGGGGGAGGATACACCTAGATCCAGGGATTTCTACCCGCCGCAAGCAGTCAGAGGGCGGGGGAACGGGAGGACCCCTGCTAGGGGCCTTCTCTTCCTCTAGAGTAGGGGCGTCGAGGGGGAAGGGTCTTGAAGCTGTGTTTACCAAAAATTTTAAGAAAATGTCAAAGGTCCATATCAAAGAAGGGCTGAGTGGGGGCTACTGAGTGAATCTGGTTCCCTTCCTGAGGCTGAGTCTCCCTTGAATAAGTGCAGACCACCCCTCCCCCACTTCTTGGGTGTGGACAGGGACTGGGCCGAGCCTCTTCCGGCCCTAGCACCCCCCGGAGTGAACTGGCTACTCAGCTAGAGACCTGGCTCTCGCCTGGCAGCGCCCCACTTCCTCCCGCCCCAGTGTAATGTCCGCAGTGCCCCGGCGTCCGCCCGCCCTCTGCTGCCCCGGCTAATGCTCCCCTCTACTCCCGCGCGTTTCGCAGCCCTCACGGGACGCGGGCCTGAGGAAGGCCACAGCCTTTGCTGCTGTAGGCGCCTCTCCCCAGCCGCCCTGACTAGTGCCCCTCCGGAGAAGCGGGAGCGGTGGAGAATTGGCCAGGTGGATGGGTGGAGCCGTCTGCGCCAAGGATGCTGCTGGGGTGGCCGCGGGATTAAATAACAACAGGGCTCTTGAGCCGCAGAGGAAATGGAAATGGCCAGGATCTTTTCTTTGCAGTTAATGATGGGGCGGGTGGGGCGAGGGTGGGGGTGGGAAGAGCCTCAGCCCCGGCGGGTGAAAAGAAAAGCCCCCGCCATTAGGCCCGACTCCGGGAAGGCGGGGAGCCCTCGCAGCAGGCCCAGCTCCGCCCAGGAACGGAGGAGGCTGTAGCCTCCGGGGAGTACGGGGTAGGGGGTGGCTTTGATGCAGGGATAAGGCTGGGCTAGGGCCTGAATCCCCCTCAAAGGTTTATTTTGGTGGTGTTTTCGCTTCACCGGGAGGTGGTGAGGCTGACTTTTTCTTCCTACGCCACCATAGGACTGCGCTTGGCAGTTGTCAATGAAGCAGATGCAAAGCTCCTAGCCCAGACCAGAGGTCTGGCCTTGGGCTGCAGCTGGGACCCAGGGGATCGGCAGAGGGAGAGACATTTTACAAACCCAGACCAGGGCCCAAGGTCACTGAGTCTAGGTTAAAATGGCTTCTCGCTAGTCAAATGCACCTGTGTAATGTGATTTACTTACTCATCTCCTGGGGGCAGAGCAGGCCCTGCGCTATGAAAGCTTAGTCTTTCTTTGAGGACCAAGATCGCACTGAATGCTGAGAGAAAAACATTTTACTAGGATAAGAGAGTATTTTACAGTCATTCAGTTCTTTTTGTTACAGGCATCCTAGTTCAGTATCATTATTCCTGTTCATCAGATGTAGAAATTCAAGCCAAGGGTCCTGCTCCTGATAAACGAAAGATTTACCAAATTGTGGTGCTGATTCCCTAGACCTTTGCAACCTGGATCTTTCTATCACCCCATCGTCATATCACCAACCTTATTGTTGCTCAGTCACTCAGTCGGTGTCCCACTCTGTGACCTTGTGGACCGCAGCACACCAGTCTCCCCTGTCCTTCACTATCTCCTGGAGCTTGCTCAAGCTCATGATCACAAATCTAAAAACCTGTTTTTTGCAAGTCATTTAAGCATGTTAAACAAGGAGAGTTGGAGCAGTAATTTTCCAGCCAGTGGTTGCTCATGGCTTTGCTTAAACAATTAAAAGAATGAGAATAAAGAAATCATTTCTGAACTCTACAAGAAAGTCAAGATGGGGGTGGGGGTGGGGGTGGGGCGGAGTTGTTGTCCTGTGTTCTTTATTAGAGAAATCAGCCAAGAAACATGTCCCTTTCATTCCTGGTCTTTTCCCAGCTTTTCTAAAGGAGGAGTGAGGAGACCCCAGCTCTGGTGGGATGGTGGGTCCATGAAGGATACCAGTCCTGAACTGGGAGGAGCCTCTGATGCCTGAGTGGACTGTGACTCAGTGTCTGGGAGGGCACTAGGGACCATATTCCACTGTTCCTGGAAACCTAAAGAGTGGAAAGGTTTGGGGGTTACTTATGAGAAATCATCCATTCATTCATTCAATCATATATTCTGTGCTGCAGCCTGCCGTGACTCTGGGGACTTACTTGGTGGTGAGGGACAGACAGCCCTCCCTACCCTGATGAAGCTCACAATTTGGGTAGAAGGCAGACTATGCAATTTGAGTCTATGATAAGTGCTAAGAGGGAGATGTAGCAAGATCTGAGGGTATGTGGGGAGCCAGGAAGGACCTGATTTTAATTTGGCATGGCGGTGAGGGGGTGGGTCAAGTCTCTTTCTGATAAAGTGGTTATGAGTTGAGACTTGGAGACGGGGAAGGAGTGACCTGAAGGAGGGTGAGGAGACAGGCAGAGAGAGCCCAGCGGGGAAAGAGAAGTGGATGGTTGCCTGGGGAAAGCCTCATTAAGCTGCTTGTGGGAGGCCTCTGTGGCCACAGCTTGGAGAGCAGGGATGAGATCAGCCTGGTAAGGAGTTCAGATGGTGTCCTCTTCAGTGTTTTAAGCAGGGTCCTTACACCCTCTGATTTGTGTTTTAATACTAGCCAGAGGAGAGGGGACAAAATGAAAGATGTTGGGGGAATGCTAGGCATCTGCGCCTTCCCAGTTTGATGGTACCACTTTCATTCTTTAGATTGAGTGGCAGGTAGACCTGGATTTTTTTTCCCCCCTATTTCCTGGGACTTTGTTCATTCCAAAGCTGGCCTGTCTATTCCCCAGGTATAACTTTCCTGCTAGAGGTGGATCCTAACAGCCCTGCAATTCTACTTATGCAATTCTAGTCCTTTCACCCTAACAAAGGTGTAAACGTCTTCACCCCTACCAGATCATGTCCAGAGAGTCCAGTGGCTTCAGTTCTGTGCTTTGTCCTTTTATTAAAATGGGAGCTGAGTACAGTGGGAGTGAGGAGAGGCAGGAATTCCCATTCAGTGCCACACATTTATGGGGAACCTACTATATGCCATTCCTGTGCTCGACCTGTTTCGTATGTCATGGTGCTTCAAAAAAACTGCTCTGGGTCTTATCGTCTCTCTTTTTCAGATAAGAAGTCAGAGGCTCTGTTTTAATTATTTATTAATTCCACAAAACATTATTATAGACTTCTTGTGCCTCAGGTGCAGTGCCAGGTGTTGGGTTTACAGTGATGAAAGAGATAGATGCTATTTTTACCCACATAGAGCTTACTGTCAGTGGTGACACCATGGTGTCATCCCTTACCTTCATCAGCAACCTCATTTATTTGTGTTTTCAGTTGACTTCTCAACCTCATATCAAATAGTAAGCCCTGGAACCAAGCCCCCAACACAAATAGATTACCTGCCCCCACCTATATAGAAACTGTGGAACTGCTACTATTTATATAGTCAGGAGGGGAGATAGATGTTAACAAATAATAATTTGTTTCAAAGGATAATTTAATTACAGAGAGTACAGAAAGCGAAGGAGGGCCCTGGGGGCCCTGGCAATGCTTTCCTGCATCTCGCATCTGCAGGAAGCCGACTCAGCCAGGCGAGGGGTGGCAGAAGTCCCAGTAGCAGGAAGCAGCCATGTGGAGTGGTCCTGCAAGCTAAGATAGCCAGGGCGACATGTCAGACCTAAGGTGAGAACTCTGTTCTGGCACTAGCCCCTAGGGTTTCTGGCTCAGTGTGTTGAGGTGTTTTGAAGCCTGGAAAGCTTGAAAGACATGTACAAACATTGACCACAGGCTGCTGGGGTTTAGTTCCACCCTTACAAGCTCCACAGCCTTGGACAAGTTGGCTAAACTTTATGTGCCTCTCTCTTTTTCATATGACAGAGTTTCTTTCTCATAGGAAAACTAATAGTAGTACTTACCAAAAAGGCCTGAGTGGACCTTGAATGGACTAATGCTCATAGAGCACTTAGGATAGCCCCTGGCACATTTTGAGTGCTAAATATACATTCTGATGATTATTCAATATATCCAACCATTTTAATGTAGGGAGTGAATAAGAAAAAGAAAAAGAACCAGCAGCTCTCTTGGTCCTTGCTTGCAAATCACAGAAATTCCCTGGTAATCTTCAAAAACTCACCTGATTTTGTTGTTCAGTTGTTAAATCATGTCTGACTCTTTGCAACCCCACGGATTGCAGCATGCCAGGTTTTCCTGTTCTTCACTATGTCCCAGAGTTTGCTCAAACTCATATCCATTGATGCAGTGGTGCAGTTAATACCTCCTAAGTATCTGTGTCCTTCATAGCACAGAATGGGGACCCTGAGAGAGAAACACAGGAAGAAGGAACAGATATCTGGACTCTGGAGGGGTCAGCAACTTTTTGGAGGCTGATCTTGGCTTTCATGTCCCTTGAGAGAAATGAGAGCTGCATCCACCCTTCCATCTTGATAGTGTGCCCTGGGCCACCTTTTGTCCCTTGGCGTCATGCCACTTCATTTGGTCAGTCATTCATTGTTCATTCATTCAGCCAATATTTAAGCAGCTTCTAGGTACTAGGTGCCATCCTGGGCCCTAAGGGTACAACAGTGAATAAGTTATAGGAATCTCCTGCTCTCATATACCTTAGTCTAATGAGGAAAGCAAATATTAAAATATAAACACCCAAATAATAACGTAATTTCAGAGGTTGGTCAAATCCATGAAGGGAATGTGACAGTGATGAAAGGAAAGATCTTTAGGGAGGTCAGAGAACGCCTCTGAGAAGTCTAAAGGCTGAGGAGCAGGAACCTTGCAGATGTTGAGGAAGGAGGTCACTTTGAGTACAAAGAGCAGGGCAGGCGTGACCTGGTGTGTTGCAAGAACAATGACACCTTGAGCCTGAGGCTGGAGTGCTTCCCTCATCTCTGCCTGAGGACATCCTGGCCTCCTCTAGCTGACTTGCACCACACCAGGGCTGGCTGGACTCTGGACTCAAGTACAAGGCCAAGTGCACCAGCCTCAGGCCCTGGGGAGGAATTTATATCCTCCCCATCCTGAGCCTGTTTACCACCTGCCAAAGAGCCCTTGAAAGGCACAAGCTCTTTCTCATAACTAGTTTTTACAGAGCTGTGTACAAAGCAATTCAACTGGGCAGGATTTTTTTTTTTTTCATAAGTAGTTCTTTCATTGAAGTATAACATTTTAGTTGAACCTTATGAAATTGCTAATATTCAGTGACTTTTCATGGACAAAGTAGCATTTCATATGATTCAACATAAATATATTATTTTACAACATAAAAGTGTACAAAATCAGAAGTGTATAACTGAATGAATTTTCACAAAGCGAACACCACCATGGAACTAGCATCCAGGTCTAGAAACTATATTACCTGATTCAGGAAGCCCCACTCACACCCTTCACATCCCAAATGACCACCAGGCTCCACCTCCACCCCCAAGGGTAGTCACTATTTTGACTTTTAGCAACATAGATTAATGTAGTCTATTTTACAAATCTTTCTTTAAAGGGGATTATACAGTAGATACTTTATTCTTGGTGAGATTCATTCATGTTGTTGCATATAGTTGTATTTTCTTTTTTGTTGCTGTATAATAGTCCATCTTATGATTATACCATAATAAGTTTATTCATTCTATTTGATGGACATTTAGGTTGTTCCAAGCATTTTATTTTAAGAATGTTGCTTCTGTGAACATTCTCGTACATGGCTTTTTGTTGGACACATGTTTGTGTATCTGTACCTATAAACTAAGGACTGAGTCATTGTTAGTATTTCCAAACAGTTATCCAAAGTGACTGTACCAGTTCATACTCTCTGTACTGATTTATTCAATGCCTCTTTACTGCCTAGCTCTTAATCCAGGCTCAATGTAAAGAATGAAAATGGGAGTAGTAGTGGGGAAGATACAAGACATGATTCATGGGATGAATCCCAGTTTGCCAAGGCATAGGGCCGTTACCATCCATGGGTAAAGTCAATCAAATTAGAGAACAGGATGTAATGATTCAGAGCACAAGTCCAGGAGGAAGTAGGCCTGGGTACGATTGTTACTCATTGCCTCTATTTACTCACTGTCTCTGTGACCTTGGACAAGCCACCCAATGTCATTAAGCCTCAGGTCCTTCATTGACAAAATGGTGTAGGTATAGTATCTTTTATTTTACAGGGTCTTTCACCCATTTTTTTTTTTTTTTTTAACTTGAGAAATGTTTGTGGAAGGCCTAATAACAGGCTGAGCTCTGTTCTGGCCACTGAAAATTCAAGAGTGAACAAGATAGATAAGACTATGCTATCATAGAGTGTATGTTCTAGTTAAGACACATAGATAGTAGTGGAGCAAACAAAAAATTAATACAATTTCAAATAGTGATACTTGCTATGGAGGCCATAAAACAGTACGGTGATGGAGCTGTGGGGTGAGCGGGATAAGGGAGTCAGGGAGGTAGTGACTGAGGTGAGACCCAAATGACCAGCAGGAGGAACCCATGTAGATCTGAGGGATGAGCACTTCAGGCAGAAGGGTTAGTTGGTGCATTGGTGATGAGGTAGGAACAAGCTTAACATCTGTGAATTATGAAAGGAAGGTTCATGTTGCTGGAACTGACTGAGGGGGCAGACCATTTAGTATAAAACAGCAGAAATCATTCATGTAGGGCCTTGAAGGCCATGATAAGGAGTTTGCATTTTATTTTGATATCACTAGGAGTCATTGAAGCGTTTTAAGCAGGGGGCCAACCTGAGCTCATTTACGTGAAGATTAAGAGATACTACATATATGTATACATGTATAAAGAACTTAGCACAGTCTGTCACAGAGTGGTTGGTGTTCACTAAATGTTCACTGACTAAATGGTGTTCACTAACTAATTGTTAGTTGCTGCTACTGCTCTTATTGCTATTTACTGATGCTCTTTAAGAACCTAAAAGCGTTCATCCTTGTTGAAGATGAGAAAGCTGAGGCATATAGCCATTACTGTTCATGTGTAAAGTCAATCAAATCAGAGGACAATGTAGATTTTAATAATCAAGGAGATGCTTTATGTCCCTTTCCCAAATGGGAATTTTGAGAAGGAGGGTTTTCTCTGTAGTTAGCAATTATCTGGAGCCAACCAAACTCAGCTCCGTCAGCCCCACTGTGCCAAAATGCCGAGTTCAGTCAGTTGGGTGCCACTGACAGTGGCCCTGGCCAACATTTAGGGCCCTGAGAAAGGCTCATGGTTGACTGTTCAATCTATCTGTCTTAGCTCTGGGTCTGATGGGCCAAGAGTGGGGAGGCACTCCCTATTCTCCACCTTGAGTGCCCACCAGGTTTACTGAGATGCCATCTACTGCCCTGGCTTGAAGACCTCCCACCATGTTCTTGCCTTGTATTCTGAAAAAATTTTTTGAAGGAAGCTGCCTTCAGTTCTGACACAATGAAATGGCAAGTAAATAATCTGTGAATGAATGAATGTAAATTTAACGAAATTGGGCAAAGCCTCTTAGGATATATAACACTTATTTCTGGGCAAAGTACCCTTCTCTTAGTAAGGATATTTTCATTTCTTTATTCATCAATATGTATTGAGCTTCTGCTAGATGCCAAGTGCCACACACTGCACAGTAGTGAGCAAAAGTGTAGTGGAACACACATACATCAAACAGTTGCACAAATACGAATTGCTGTTCAGTTGCTAAGTCTTGTCCAGCTCTTTGCAACCCTATGAACTTGCTGTCCAAGGGACTCTCAAGAGTCTTCTCCAGCATCGCAGTTCAAAAAAGCATCAGTTCTTTAGTACTCAGCCTTCTTTATGGTCCAACTCTCACATCCATACATGACTACTGGAAAAACCACTGCTTTGACTATATGGACCTTTGTTGGCTAAGTGATGTCCCTGCTTTTTAATACACTGTCTAAAAAAAAAAATAATAATAATACACTGTCTAGGTTTATCATAGCTCGTCTTCCAAGAAGCAAGTGTCTTTTTAGTTTGTGGCTGCAGTCACTGTTTACAGTGCTTCTGGAGCCTAAGAAAATGAAATCTGACACTGTTCCACATTTTCCCCATCTACTTGCCACAAAGTGATGGGACTGTGTGCCATGATCTTAGTTTTTTGAATGTTGACTTTTAAGCCAACTTTTTCACTCTCCTCTTTCACTTTCATCAGGAGACTCTTTAGTTCCTCTTTAGTTTCTTCCATTAAAGTGGTATCGTTTGCATATCTGAGGTTATTGATATTTCTCCTGGAAATCTTGATTCCAGCTTGTACTTCATCAAGTCGGGCATTTCATATGATGTACTCTGCATATGTTAAATAAGCAGGGTGACGATATACAGCCTTGACATACTCCTTTCCCAATTTTGAACCAGTCCATTGAATAGAAAATTACAGTAGTGGTAAGTGCTCTGCAGGAGAGAGATTAATGTCCTGAAGGTATATCATGAAGGTGGGGTTTTGGGAAAGTTCCTCTAGTAAGTAACACTTGAGCTCAGCCCAAAAAGATGAGTGGGGATGAGTGGATTTAGAGGGTAGAGTGAGAAGTATTGTATGCAGAGAACAGCACATGCAAAGGTCCTGAAGTGGGAAGGAACATACTTGGTGAAGCCAAGAATATAAGAGAAGGCCATTGTGACTAAAAAGCTGAAAGAGAGGTAGACTCTGGTCCCAGAAAAAGCTGGAGATAAGGCATAGAGGACAGATCACAAAAGGCTTTTGAGGCTATGTGAAGGTGGTTTTAACCTTCTCAAGGACTATGAGGTTCCCTTAAAAAGACTTGAAGCTGTAGATGTGTGTGTGAGTGAGTGCATGTGTTAGGGAGTATGTTCATCTGGCCACAGTGTGGAAGATGGATTGGAAGGAGCCAGTATGGGTTCTTGTAACTCCCTAGCTCTCCTTGATCTTTCAGTCCTGGAGATGATAACAGAGCCCTATGTTTTTCAGTTCCAGGGTGTTGCGCTTATCCCTCTGGTTTCCTTATACTCTACCTGAATGTTTGCCAGTAGTTCCTTTATCAAACACTTGTCACATGACCACATTTGTTCTGGTTGACTTTATGGAAAAGTTGCATATGGATAAAGCAGGAAGAAACTTTCAGTTCAGTTGCTCAGTTGTGTCTGACTCTTTGTGACCCTATGGACTGCAGCATGCCAGGCTGCCCTGTCCATCACCAACTCTCTTACCACCAACATCTCCGTCACCAACATGAGCTTATTCAAACTCATGTCCATTGAGTCGGTGATGCCATCCAACCATCTCACCCTCTGACTTCCCCTTTGCCTCTTGCCTTCAATTGTTCCCAGTTTCCAGTTTTCCAATGAGTCAGTTCTTCGCCTCAGGTGGCCAAAGTATTGGGGCCTCAGCTGCAGCATCAGTCCTTCCAATGAATATTCAGGGTTGATTTCCTTTAGGGTTGACTGGTTTGATCTTGCTGTCCAAGGACTCTCAAGAGTCTTCTCTAACACCACAGTTTGAAAGCCAGATCTAATCTCTTGAATCTATTTTTCACGTCCACTGTATAATCGTAAAGGATTTGATTTAGGTCATACCTGAATGGTCTAGTGGTTTTCCCTACTTTCTTCAAATTAAGTCTGAATTTGGCAATAAGGATTTCATGATCTGAACCCCAGTTAGCTACTGGTCTTGTTTTTGCTGACTGTATAGAGCTTCTCCATCTAGAAGAAACTAGCAGCTCCTTAACCTAGCTCTTTTACTTGTAATACGCCCCTATTACTGGATTTTGTTTTCTAGCCATTCTGACAACATTTGTCTTTTCAATGAAGAGCAAAATATTTCAGTCAGAATGAATGTATGTAAGAGCTGAAGATTATTGAATTAGTTAGATTTCTTTCTATCTTGTTTTGTGCTGTTTGTGCTGGGTGTGTGTGTTTAAGACATAATTTTTTAGTGCAGTTTTAGATTTGTAACAACATGGAAAGGAAAGTACAGAAAGTTCCTATATAACCCCTGTCCCTACACATAAATAACTTCACCTATGTCCTGGTTTTTATTTTTGTTTTTTCCTTCTGCTTTCTTATGTTTTTACAGATTGAATTTTTTAATACCCATTTTTCCCCCATTGATTGCCATGGAAATTACAGTCTTTATTTATTCTTTTGGTGGGTCCTCTAGATATTTAACGGAGAAGACAATGGCACCCCACTCCAGTACTCTTGCCTGGAAAATCCCATGGACGGAGGAGCCTGGAAGATCCCATGGACAGAGGAGCCTGGAAGGCTGTGGTCTATGGGGTCGCTGAGGGTCGGACACAACTGTGCGACTTCACTTTCACTTTTCACTTTTCACTTTCATGCCTTGGAGAAGGAAATGGCAACCCACTCCAATGTTCTTGCCTGCAGAATCCCAAGGACGGGGGAGCCTGGTGGGCTGCCGTCTATGGGGTCGCACAAGGTCGGACACGACTGAAGCGACTTAGCAACAGCAGCTAGATATTTAAAATTTCATCAGAATTTTTAACTTCTAAAACAAAACAGTGTATGCTGTGCTCAGTCGTGTCTGATTCCTTGCAACCCTTTGGACTGTGCCCACATGCTCTGTCCACGAGATTTTTTTAGGCAAGAATACTGGGGTGTGTTGCCATCTCCTCCTCCAGAGGATCTTCCCAACCCAGAAACAGAACCCGCATCTCCTGCATCTCCTGCATTGCAGGTGGGTTCTTCACTACTGAGCCATCGGGGAAGCCCAAACAAAACAATAAAGGACCTTAAACTACTTTAACTTAGGCCCCTCCCCCCTCATCATTTATTTCCTGTTATAGACCAGTGTTTTCCTTCTGTCTTTTTTTTTTCAGGATACATGAGATACCATTGTTTCTTTATGCAATCAAATGTTGTTCATTGGTGGCTTACAGAATCACCAATCTCTTTGTTCACAGTTCCTTTTTAAAATTAATTTAAAATTTTTGGCTGTGCTGGGTCTTTGTTGCTGTGAACAGGCTTCTCACTGCAGTGGTTTCTCTTATTATGGAGCACAGGCTTCAGTAATTGTGGCACACGGGCTTAGTTGCCCCACAGCATGTGGAATCCTCTCGGGGCAGAGATCAAACCCGTGTCTTCTGCATTGGCAAGCAGATTCTTAACCACTGGACCACCAGGGAAGTCTCCACAGTTCTTTTTATAAGAGTATCCACCTGAGATTGCCTTCCTTCTGCCTGAAATTCATCCTTCAGTGTTTGCTTCAGTGAGGGTCTATTGGCAGTAAGTTCTCTTAGTTTTTGTGAGTTTGAAAATGACTTTCTTTTACTCTTGGAGGCTTCCCTGGTGGCTCAGCTGGTAAAGAATCTGTCTACAATGTAGGAGACCCTGGTTTGATTCCTGAGTCGGGAAGATCCCCTAGAGAAGGGAATGGCTACCCACTCCAGTATTCTGGCCTGGAGAATTCCATGGACTGTATAGTCCATGGGGTTGCAAAGAGTTGAACATGACTGAGCAACTTTCACGTCTTTTACTCTCATATTTAAGTTCTTAAATGAAATTCTCGATTGCCAATTATTTTATCTCAGTACCATGAAGATACTGTTCTGGCTTCCACTGTGGCTGCTGGGAAGTCTGTGGTCAGTCTAATTGTAGTTTCTTTTTTATTGATCTGTACTTGCCCCTGGCCCTCTGCAGTTTTCACTTTGCTATTACTGCACATGAGTATATTTTTATTTATTCTTAGAATTTCTGGATCCAGAGTTTGGTGTCTTACAAGATGCTGGAAAAATTCTCAGCAGGACCAGCACTAGTGTATAGCCAGTGACATGCCTAGGGCCTCAGATTTAAGGAAGTGCTCATTTTTTGAGTTTGTGCAAATCCAGGACTGGCTTTGAGAGTGACTGTCTAAAATAAAGTGCCCTAGGTCCCTCAGTTAACTCCTCTAGTTCTGGTGTTGACTCTACAAATACCTCTTCTTCCTTATTCTTTCCTTTACTTTCTTCTGTAAATACAATTAAATATATATTAGACCATTGTATTCTACTCTCCAGTGTCACATATGTTGTTATTTTATTCTTTTGTCTCTTTGTATCCCTGGTCACTTTCTGGATTTCTTTAGATCCATCTTCCAGTAAATGAATTCTGCCTTTTTTGTTCAGTTGCTCAGTCATGTCCTACTTTACAGCCCCATGGACTGCAGCACAACAAGCTTCTCTGTCCATCACCAACTCCCAGAGTTTACTCAAATTTATGTCCCTTGAGTCGATGATGCCATCCAACCATATCATCCTCTGTCATCCCCTTCGCCTCCTGCCCTCAGTCTTTCCCAGCATCATGGTCTTTTCCAATGAGTCACCTCTTCATATCAGGTGGCCAGAGTATTGGAGCTTCCGCTTCAGCATTAGTCCTTCCAATGAGTATTCCTTTATGAATGACTGGTTTGACCTCTGTACAGTCCAAGGGACTCTCAAAAGTCTTCTCTAGTACCACAGTTCAAAGACATCTATTCTTTGGTGCTCAGCCTTTTTTATTGTCCAGCTCTCACATGCAAACATGACTACTGCAAAAGCCATAGCATTTAGCAGTATCTAATCCTCTATGTAATCCGTTCTAGTTCCTTCCCCACCCCTACCCCCACAGATTGGCTTTTAATATAGTCTTTTGCTCTGGTGGCTCAGACAGTGAAGAATCTGCCTGCAGTGCAGGAGACACAGGTTTGATCCCTCAGTTGGGAAGATCCCCTGGAGAAGGGAATGGCTACTCACTCCAGTTATCTTGCCTGGAGAATACCATGGACAGAGGAGTCTGGCTGAGTACATTCCATGGGGTCGCAAAGAGTAGGACATGATTGAGCATCTAACAAATATATTTAAGGCTCACATTTATTGAACTTGATAATTTCCAGATCTCAAATTTTAGTGAGTCTAATTGTGCTGTTTGTTGTTTCTGCGGGTTTTCACTTATGGTACCTTGTTTCTTGTGTGTTTTGTGATTTTTAACTTAAGGCATGATTTCTTAGAACTTTGCATTCTTTGAGGCAGGAATTGAAATTGTAGTCATTCAGATAGGATTTGTATTTGCTGTTACCAGTTACTGGGAATAAATTCCCACCTGAAGCTCCTCAAATTAAATTTTATACTTGATACTTTTCAGTTTATGTAGAATACAGGTAATATGGATTCAGTTTTTAAACTCACGTAAAGGCTGGTTTGTAGTTGTGAGTTTTCAGGGAGATACAAGTTTCCTCAGGTATCCAGTATGAAAGTTGGTCAAACAGATTTCCATGCAGTCCCTTCTGTGCAATGGATTTCTTTCTCACTGACCCTTTCACAGAGGTTATGATTCTTTGTGCACCCTTTTGAAGGGCTTCTACCACACTTGTTACCCACAGGTTTAAGCTTTATCTCCTGTCCTCCTCATCCCTTGTAGTCATCAAAATGGAAGCTTTAAGTCACCAGGTTTTGGCAGATACCTGTAGCTTGAAGCTGTTTTAGGCACCACTTGGGTTCCAGGGTTTCCTTCTTACTTCTTTGCTGACTTTTGCGTATTTCTTACTATTTTGCCAATTCAATGCATTTTTGAAAAAAATATACATTTTATTCAATGCTTTGAATTGTTTTCATGGAAAGCTCACCCAGGTTACTTTGATCATGATAGTGTACGAAACTGAACCAATTTTTTACATTCCCAGAGAAAGAGGTTATATAAAGTAGTATAAAGAGTTTTAATATCAAACTGTGCTAGATTCAAATTGACATTTAATTCTTGTAAGAACCCTGTGATGTCAGTTCACTCGCTCAGTCGTGTCTGACTCTTTGCGACCCCATGGAGTGCAGCATGCCAGGCTTCCCTGTCCATCAGCAACTCCTGGAGCTTACTCAAACTCATGTCCATTGAGTTGGTGATGACATCCAACCATCTCATCCTCTGTCGACCCCTTCTCCTCCCACTTTCAATCTTTCCTAGCATCAGCGTCTTTTCCAGTGAGTCAGCTCTTCACATCAAGTGGCCAAAGTATTGGAGTTTCAGCTTCAGCATCAGTCCTTCCAATGACTATTAAAGACTGATCTCCTTTAGGATGGATTGGTTTGATTTCCTTTCAGTCCAGAGGACTCTCAAGAGTCTTCTCCAAAATCACAGTTCAAAAGCATCAGTTCTTTGGCACTCAGCTTTCTTTATGGTTCAACTCTCACATTGATACATGACTATTGGAAACACCATGACTTTGACTAGACAGACCTTTGTTGGCAAAGTTATGTCTCTGCATTTTAATATGCTGTCTAGGTTGGTCATATCTTACACGCTAGCAAAGTAATGCTCAAAATTCTCCAAGCCTCCAAGCTGGATTTAGAAAAGGCCGAGGAACCAGAGATCAAATTGCCAACATCTGTTGTATCATTGAAACAGCAAGAGAGTTCCAGAAAAACATCTACTTCTGCTTTATTGACTATGCCAAAGCCTTTGACCATGTGGATCACAACAAACCATGGAAAATTGTTAAAGAGATGGGAATACCAGACCACTTTACCTGCCTCCTGAGAAATCTGTATGCAGGTCAAGAAGTAACAGTTAGAACCAGATATGGAACAACAGACTGGTTCCAAATTGGGAAAGGAGTACGTCAAGGCTATATATTGTCACCCTGCTTATTTAACTTATTGGCAGAGTACATCATGAGAGATGCTGGGCTAGATGAAGCACAAACTGGAATCAAGATTACTGGAAGAAATATCAATAACCTCAGATATGCAAATGACACCAGCCTTATGTCAGAAAGCGAAGAAGAACTAAAGAGCCTCTTGATGAAAGTGAAAGAGAGTGAAAAAGCTGGCTTAAAGCTCAACATTTAGAAACCTAAGATCATGGCATCTGGTCCCATCACTTTATGACAAATAGATGGGGAAGCAATGGAAACAGTGAGAGAATTTCTTTTTTTAGGCTCCAAAATCACTGCAGATGGTGACTGCAGCCATGAAATTAAAAGACGCTTGCTCCTTGGAAGAAAAGTTATGACCAACCTAGACAGCATATTAAAAAGCAGAGACATAACTTTGCCAACAAAGGTATGTGTAGTCTAAGTTGTGCTTTTTCCAGTAGTCATGTATGGATGTGAGAGTTGGACTATAAAGAAAGCTGAATGCTGAAGAATTGATGGTTTGAACTGTGGTGTTGGAAAAGACTCTTGAGAGCCCCTTGGACAGGAAAGAGATCCAACCAGTCCATCCTAAAGGAAATCAGTCCTGAATATTCATTGAAAGGTCTGATGCTGAAGCTGAAACTACAATACTTTGGCCACCTGTTGTGAAGAACTGACACATTTGAAAAGATCCTGATGCTGGGAAAGACTGAGGACAGGAGGCGAAGGGGATGACAGAGGATAATATGGTTGGATGGCATCAGCGACTCAATGGACACAAGTTTGTGAAAACTCTGGGGGTTGGTGATGGACAGGGAGGCCTGGCAAGCTGCAGTCCATGGGGTCACAAAGAGTCAGACACGACTGAGTGACTGAACTGAACTGAGATTGGTCATAGCTTTTTTCCAAGGACCAAGCATCTTTTAATTGCATGGCTGTAGTCACCATCTGCAGTGATTTTGGAGCCTAAAAAAAGAAAGTCTCTCACTGTTTCCATTGTTTCCCCTTCTGTTTGCCATGAAGTGGTGGGACCATACACCATGATCTTAGGTTTCTGAATGTTGAGTTTTAAGCCAAATTTTTCACTCTCATCTTTCACTTTCATCAAGAGGCTCTTTAGTTCTTCTTTGCTTTTTGCCAGAAGGGTGGCATCATCTGCCTATCTGAGGTTATTGATATTTCTCCTGGCAATCTTGATTCCAGTTTATGCTTCATCTAGCCCAGCGTTTCTCATGATGTATGCTGCATATAAATTAAATAAACAGGATGACAATATACAGCCTTGACGTACTCCTTTCCCAATTTGGAACCAGTCTGTTGTTCCATTCTGGTTCTAACTGTTACTTCTTGACCTGCATACACATTTCTCAGGAGGCAGGTAAGGTGGTCTGGTATTCCCATCTTTTTAAGAATTTTCCACGGTTTGTGGTGATCTACACAAAGACTTTAGCATAGTCAATAAAGCAGAAGTAGATGTTTTTCTGGAACTCTCTTGCTTTTTCTATGATCCATTGGATGTTGGCAATTTGATCTCTGGTTCCTCTGCCTTTTCTAAATCCAGCTTGAACATCTGCAAGTTCATGGTTCCCATACTGTTGAAGCCTGGCTTGGAGAAGTTTGAGCATTACTTTGCTAGCTGTGGGATGGGTACAACTGTGTGGTAGTTTGAGCATTCTTTGGCATTGCCTTTCTTTGGGATTGCACTGAAAATTGACTTTTTCCAATCCTGTGGCCACTGCTGAGTTTTCCAAATTTTCTGGCATATTGAGTTCAGCACTTTCATAGCATCATCTTCTAGGATTTGAAATAGCTCAGCTGGAATTCCATCACCTCCACTAGCTTTATTCATAGTGATGAATAAGGTCCACTTGACTTCGCACTCCAGGTTGTCTGATCTAGGTGAGTGATCACACCATTGTGGTTATATGGGTCATTAAGATCTTTTTTATATAGTTCTTCTGTGTATTCTTGCCACCTCTTCTTAATATCTTCTGCTTCTCTTGGGTTCATACCATTTCTATCCTTTATTGTGCTCATCTTTGCATGAAATTTTATCTTGGTGTCTATAACTTTCTTGAACAGATCTCTTGTTCTTCCCATTCTATTGTTTTCCTCTGTTTCTTTGCATTGATCACTGAGGAAGGCTTTATTTCTCCTTGCTGTTCTTTGGATGTTTGCATTAATATGGGTATACTTTTCTTTTTCTCCTATGCCTTTCCCTTCTCTTCTTTTCTCAGCTATTTTTAAGGCCTCCTCAGATAACCATTTTGCCTTTTTGCATTTCTTTTTCTTGGTGATGGTCTTTATTACTGCCTTCTGTACAATGTCACAAACCTCCACTCCTCATTCTTCAGGCACTCTTATCAGATCTAATGCCTTGAATCTATTTGTCACTTCCACTCTATAATTATAAGGGGTTTGATTTACGTCACATCTGAATGGTCTAGTGGTTTTCCCTACTTTCTTCAATTTAAGTCTGAATTTTGCAATAAGGAGTTCATGATCTGAGCCACTCTCAGCCCCGGTCTTGTTTTTGCTGACTGTATAGAGCTTCTCCATCTTTGGCTGCAAAGAATATAATTGATATGATTTTGGCATTGACCATTTGGTGATGTCCACGTGTAGAGTCTTCTCTTGTGTTGTTGGAAGAGGGTGTTTTCTATGATCAGTGCGTTCTCTTGGTAAAACTTTGTTAGCTTTTGCCTTGCTTCATTTTGTACTCCAGGGCCAAATTTGCCTGTTACTTCAGGTATCTCTTGACTTCCTACTTTTGCATTCCAGTCCCCAGTGATGAAAAGGACATCTCTTTTGGGTGTTAGTTCTAGAAGGTCTTGTAGGTCTTTATAGAAGCGTTTAACTTCAGCTTCTTCAGCATTACTGGTTGGGGCATAGACTTGGAGTACCGTTTTATTGAATGGTTTACCTTGGAAACTAACAGAGATCATGCTGTCTTTTTTGAGATTGCATCCAAGTACTGCTTTTTGTACTCTTTTGTTAACTATGAGGGCTACTCCATTTCTTCTAAGGGATTCTTGCCCACAGTAGTAGATATAATGGTCATCTGAGTTAAATTCACCCATTCCAGTCCATTTTAGCTCGCTGATTCTTAAAATTTCGACGTTCACTCTTGCCATCTGTTTGACAACTGTTGCCAAGTGTTTGACCACTTCCAATTTGCCTTGATTCATGGACCTAAGATTCCAGGTTCCTACGCAATATTGCTCTTTACAGCATCAGACTTTGCTTCTATCACCAGTCACATCCACAACTGGGTGTTGTTTTTGCTTTGGCTCCGTCTCCTCATTCTTTCTGGAGTTATTTCTCCACTGTTCTCCAGGAACATATGGGCACCTACCAATCTGGGGAGTTCATCTTTCAGTTCTATCTTTTTGGCTTTTCATAACTGTTCATGGGGTTCTCAAGGCAAGATTACTGAAGTGGTTTACCATTCCCTTCTCCAGTGGACCATGTTTTGTCAGAACTCTCCACCATGACCTGTCCATCTTGGGTGGCCCTACACAGACAGCATGGTTCATAGTTACAGTGAGTTAGACAAGGCTGCGGCCCACGTCATCAGTTTGATTAATTTTCTGTGATTGTGGTTTTCATTCTGTCTGCCTTCTGATGGATAAAGATAGGAGGCTTATGGAAGCTTCCTGATGGGACAGACTGACTGAGGGGGAAACTGGGTCTTGTTCTGATGGGAGGGGCCATGCTTAGTAAATCTTTAATCCAATTTTCTGTTGATGGGCGGGGCTGTGTCCCCTCCCTGTTATTTGACCTGAGGCCAAACTGTAGTGGAGGTGATGAAGATAATGGCAACCTCTTTCCAAGGTCCCATGCCTGCACTGCTGCAATCAGTGGCCCCGATCCTGCAGCACGCCACCACTGACCCACACCTTTGCCAGAGACTCCTGGCTACCCACAGGCAGGTCTGGGTCAGTCTCTTGTGGGGTCACTGCTCCTTTCTCCTGGGTCCTGGTGCTCACAAGGTTTTGTTTGTGACCTCCAAGCGTCTGTTTCCTCAGTCCTATATAAGTTGTGACAACTCTATGGTGGGGTTAATGCTGACCTCCTCCAAGAGGGCTTATGCCATACCCAGTTCTGCTGCATCCAGAGCCCCTACCCCTGAGGCAGGCTACTAATGACCCATACCTCCACAGGAGACACTCAACCACTCAAAAGGCAGGTCTGGCTCAGTCTTTGTGGGGTCTCCTGGTGCACACAAGGTTTTGTTTGAGCCCTCCAAGCATCTGTGGCGGGTATGGTGTTTGATTCTAAACGTGATTACACCCCTCCTTCTGCCTTTCCTTGGAAGGAAAGTTATGACCAACCTAGACAACATATTAAAAAGCAGAGATATAACTTTGCCAACAAAGGTCCATCTCTTCAAGGCTATGGTTTTTTCAGTAGTCATGTATGGATGTGAGAGCTGGACTATAAAGAAAGCTGAGTGCCAAAGAATTGATGCTTTTGAACTGTGGTGTTGGAGAAGACTCTTGAGAGTCCCTTGGACTGCAAGGAGATCCAACCAGTCCATCCTAAAGGAGATCAGTCCTGGGTGTTCATTGGAAGGACTGATGTTGAAACTGAAACTCCAATACTTCGGCCACCTGATGTGAAGAGCTGACTCATTTGAAAAGATCCTGATGCTGGGAAAGATTGAGGGCAAGAGGAGAAGGGGACGACAGAGGATGAGATGGTTGGATGGCATCACCAACTTAATGGACATGACTTTGAATAAACTCTGGGAGTTGGTGATGGACGGGAAGCCTGGTGTGCTGCAGTTCACGGAGTCGCCAAGAGTTGGACACGACTGAGTGACTGAACTGAACTGTCTTGCTGGGGCTTCTCCTTTGCCCTTGGATGTGGGGTATCATTTTTTGGTTGGATCCAGCATTCTCCTGTTGATGGTTGTTCAGCAGCAAGTTGTAATGTTGGAGTTCTCGCAGGAGAAGATGAGTTCACGTCCTTTTATTCCGCCATCTTGTAGAACCCTGTGTATGACATAGGTCCCATTGTAATCTCCCATTTTATAGATCACAAGCCTGCCTAAGGCCATAGAACGAAACCAGGAACCAAAACTATGTGAAAAACCTAGAGCTTTTACCCTTGAACCTTTCTGAGGCCTAAACATTCAATACTTATCTAAATATAAATGCACTGAAATATTTAATGTTAGGGGAAATGAAGATAAAACTAAAACTTTGGACAAGAGGCACCATGATTTTGGAATCCACTTGATCGGCTATGAGATGAAAGAGACAGAAGAAAAGATGACCTCACATTTTTGAGTGGTAACCACCATAAGTATGGTGCTTTTAGGAACAGGGAAGTCAGGAAGAAAGCTATCTGTTTTTTTCTGTTTATTTTGTTTAGTGCCTCAGTTTCCTCATCTGTAAAGCAAGGACTGACTTTAAGGCTTCTGTAGTTCTAAATGTCTTGAAGCTTTGTTGCTGTTCATTAGCTCAGTCACATCCTACTCTTTGCGACCCCTAGCTCAGTCACATCCTACTGTTTGTGACCCCATGGACTGCAGCACACCAGGCTTTCCTGTCCTTCACCATCTCACAGAGTTTGCTCCAACTCATGTCCATTAAGTTGATGATGCCATCCAACCATCACATCCTCTGTCGTCCAATTCTCCTGCCTTCAATCTTCCCCAGCATCAGGGTCTTTTGAAATGAGTCAGTTCTTCACATCAGGTGGCCAAAGTATTAGAGGTTCAGCTTCACTATCAGTCCTTCCAGTGAATATTCAGGGTTGATTTCCTTTAGGATTGACTGGTTGGATTTACTTGCAGTCCAAGGGATTTTCAAGAATTTTGTCTAACACTACAGTTCGAAAGCATCAATTGAAGTTTAAACGATTGGCAAGAATAATTAATTAAATAAATCAGGAGGAATTGTCTGGTAGGCAGTTGGAATTCAGAGCTGGATGTCGATTAATAGAAGATGGTATCTTTGTGGGTAATGGTTTGTTCAGTACAGGGAGTATATTAGTTTTCTAGGGTCAGAATAACAGAGGACCATAGATTGTGTCACTTAAACAACAGAAATTAATTTTCTCACTATTCTAGAGGCTAGACATCTGAGATCAAAATGTGGATAGGGTTGCTTTCTTCTGAGGCCTCTCTCTTGTCACTTGTAAATGGCCATTCTCTCCCTGTCTTCATGTGGTCTGCCCTCTGCCTGTGTGCTAATAGCCTCTTATAAGGATATCGTTGGATTCAGGTCCATCCTAATGACCTCATTAATTACTTTTTAAAGATCCTTTGTCTAAATATCGCCACACTGTGAGGTAGCTGGGGTTAGGACTTCAACATATGGATTGGGGAGATGGGGAGGGGACACAGTTCAGCTCATGACAGAAATCAGCAATCAGGCACTGATATGAGAGACAGGTGGATAACTGAAGACTATAGTGTCCCAGAGAAACCCACGGAGGAGAAATGTGCTGAAAGAGAGGTAGTTGTTGTTCACTTGCTAAGTCATGTTGAAATGTTTGTGACCCCATGGACTGCAGCATGCCAGGCTTCCCTGTCCTACACTATCTTCCAGAGTTTGCTCAAATTCATGTCCATTGAGTCAGTGAGTCTATCTGTCTCACCCTCTGCCATCCCTTTGTCCTTTTGCCTTCAATCTTTCCCAGCATCAGGGTCTTTACCAGTGAGTCAGCTCTTCACATCAGGTGGCAAAGTATTGAAGGTTCAGCATCAGTCCTTCTAATGAATATTCAAGGTTGATTTCCTTTAGGATTGGTTTGATCTCCTTGTAGTCCAAGGGACTCTCAAGAGTCTTCTGCAGCACCACAGTTCGAAAGCATCATTTCTTTGGCGCTGAGTGAAAGGTAATGAGGAACAAGAGTGGGAGATAGTGGATTAACGGTGGGGTCTCCAGAGGACTACTTGCAAGGAAGCCATTCAATAGAGAGGTGGGGGCAGCTGTGAGGGATTGAGACGGATGCTAGCATAGGAAGAGAGTAGAGGGGACAGGGCCAAGAAGGGCCCTTCTGGCTTCAATTTCAGGCACAGTAGATGCTCCTTATATGTATTTTTAAAAAGTGTTTGTTTTTTTGGCTGTTTCAGGTCTTAGTTGCTGGGAATTTGGGATCTTGTCATGTGGGATCTTTCCTTGTGGTGCATGGAGTCTAGGTGTGGCTTGTAGGAGGTGGGATATAGTTGCATCACGTGGTCTTAGCTTCCCTGAGGCATGTGGAATCTTAGTTCCTTGACCAGGGATTGAAACCCCATCCCCTCCTTTGCAAGGCAAATTCTTAACCACTGGACTATCAGGGAAGTCCCAGATGTTCCTTATATGTATTTATTGAATGAATAAGTAAATTTACTTTCCTCCTTTCTCTGATACTCCATGGTCCTGGGAGGCAGCTTCTCTTTAGAAACTGAAATGAGGCTGCATTCCAGGACCTTGGCCTTCACCTCATTGTTTTTATTTGGCTAGGTCTTATGATCAAGCTAGGGAAAAAAGGACATCTTTTCTCCTAGGAATAGAGAGAGGGAGAGGGAGAAGTGAGAATGGGGTGGTGTGAGGTTGGAGAGACCTTAGAAGTCATTTTGCAATTTTCTTATCTGCCCTCCAGAAATGAAGAGGTTATTCATTCATTGACTGAAAAAAAAGTCTTCATTAATCACCTGCTCTGGATTGTGCACTGTGTTAGGCAAGGGGGACATATATCAATGAAGCAAGTATAACAGATTGATTGACTGCTTATGGAATGCTAGGCCCTGTGTCAAATGCTTGGTGTACTTCCTGCTCTCAAAGGCGGTATATGACAGGGACTGTTGATGTTGCCTTTTTTTTTTCCCCCCCGTCAATAGGGAATTGACACAACTGAAGCTTAGGATGGTTTGTTAACTCACTTGACCTCAGCCCAAGGGCACTTTTTTCAGCCCTAGCTTCCGCTAGGCCCCTGGGTCTTCTCCCAGGGTACAGTAAGTGACTGGCTTAGGGTGTTCTGCCTGATTCAGGCCAAGCTAGGGATAAGCAGTCCCAGTTCCTGCCCTTATATCCTGTCCTTGGCCTGAGAAAGGACGCTGTGTAAAGGGATGGATGTGGGTTAGGATAATAATGCCGAGTCACTGCCTATGAAAGCCCTGTGTCTTCCCCTTGTCCCAGCCACCACCTATAGCCTGGCTCAGCCACTGTGCTTGTTGTCACACTCACATCCCTCCCGGTCACACTGACAGCAGCTGGCATGTTTCTCATGAACCAAAAACATGTTTCCTTCCTTCTTTGGAACTTCCTCAGAGCTACCAGAGAACATGGCCAGATTCTGAAATCCTATCCCCCAATGCCAGGGATTTCCCTTGTGGTTCCAGAGAAAGAGAGAAACGGGTGTTCTGTGACTTCTATTGCATGATATCATGAAGAAAACAGTCCAGTGGCCTGTTTCTTCTATTTTAAGGTGAGGAGGAAGGTGGTCCTGCAGCTGACCAGTGAGTCAGTGGGTCCAGGGACTGAATGCTAGGTGTGGGTGGAGAACTCAGGAGGTAGAACCAGAGTTGAAGAATCACCTCCAGTCTGGTCTAATCTGGCAATCAGAGGCTTTAAATACTTAAGGAGTCCACAGATTTTTATCTGTATCTATCTATCTATTTTTATGTGTGTGTGTGTGTGTGTGTGTGTGTGTGTGTGTACATATATACACATATATAAGTATGCATATCTGCATAATTTTTATACTTATATAAATATATATATATATATATTCATCACATTGTTTTAGTGGTAGCAACCTACCTGCCCATCTGGAGGGGATTCATGAAATCAGTAAAGGTTGTTCTCTACAAAAGAAATCTAAATTGCCATTAATTACTGTGTGGTGGACCTATCAAGCATGGGTGGATATGGAAGGGTGTTCAAGACGGTTATGTGAGTGAAGCAAGCCACAGATGGTGTATGTGTGTGTATATGTTTCAATAGCCATGGTTGATTTCTAGAAATACTCTTGAGAAACTGCTAATTGGTTATTTCCGAAGAGCAGGAATGGAGCTTTGGGTGGTGGCGAGACTTCTGCTCTTGTGCAAAGAAGACTTTACACTCTTCTATACTTTAAAAAGATTGTTTTTTTTTTTTTTATAATGAATATGTATTGCTTTAATAATACAATGAGAATGAGAAAGGAAAGTAGAAGAAAAAAAGGCCTAAGAAGTTTCACAAGCCAAAGACACCAAAACAATTTCAGTGTTGAATTCAGGAGTGTTGAGGGCAGGAGGAACAACACAGTGGGGCCTGAGATGACCTTGCATGATGGAACTTACCCCTAGCCACTGTTTGCAAGATATGCTTTAACCAGCCAGGGGTGGACACAGAGGTAGGAACTGGCAGGAAATCCTATTTGCCAGGCTGACTCATGACCATAAGTCTAAAATAAAATCCAGGCCAAAGTTCAACTTCATGAACAGGGACTGGAGTCTCTTATAGCCCTAGCTAACATATATTGAGTGTTTACCATGTTTCAAAGTAATGTACAAATTGCTTTACTTAGTGCTACCTAATTTATCTTTACAACTCTGAGGTAGCACTGTTCTTATCCCAGCGTTACTGAGGTTGAGGGCTCTGAGGCTGGGAGTGTCCAAATCACTTTCCCAAATACATACAGTTAATTGGTTAGGCTGGGGTTAACCCAGGTCTGTCTGTGGCAGAAGGCAACTCTCTTATTACTTCCTGAGTACTACTACATGTTGAGCTCTTAGGGTCTTAGGAGCCCTCAGGTAGAAGAACAGGACATCCTTTCATCTGTGCCATCAAGGAGCATCCAGGCTGGTTGGAGAAAACCACACCAACTTAGGTGTATAGTGACTGTATAGTGACTTACATAAGGCAGTCATCTGGATTTAATTGGGCTGCAAAGTTGATAAGTTCTATTTGGATTTTAAACTTGGAGAGATCAGCAAGGCCTGAAGTTGTCAATGAAGGCATCTTGGAGGAGGAAAGATGTAAACCAGGCCTGGAAGGATGGATGGAATCAAGAGAGGGGTGGGGAGGACATTCCAGAGAAGAGAATGTGCAAACTGTGCAGAAGTCTGCTCTGTTGTTTCTGAAACAGTAAAGCATCTTGCCTAATCAGCATGAAAGTTGTATATGTGTGATAAGTGAGCTGATGTGTAGACAGGGAAAAGAGAGCAATAGAAGTCATTCTGAAGGTTGAAAACTGGAAGAAGAGTCGAAACTTAATGTGGAAAGAAATGAAGAGCCTCTGAAGGCATTTTGGGCAGTGAAGAGACACTATGAAAAGTGATGATTCAGAGACGTTAATCTGATAGAGCCGTCAAAGTGACAGTGAAAGAGAGAGCCATGTGAAAACCTAGGTGTGGGGTGATGGGGGCCTTGAAGGAAGGTACCAGCAAGAAGAATGGAAAAGGAGGGCCAATGTGAAAGCCGTTTATGAAGGAAGAAGAAGCAACAGGACTTGATGATTGAGAAGAAACAGACTATGAAGGAGCAGGTCTGAGCCAAATAATTCCTGGGCTTCAAATCAAGGTGTCCAAAGAAGGGAACACATATATCTGGAAAAAGGAATTGGGAGAGGGTTTTGGTTTGCTATGGGGTGGGAGGAGATGATGGATTGCGTCTTCATTCTAAACCTCTTTTTTTCCTCCCAAGTTTTTTAAGACAGCTTAGGGACTTTTTCTCGCTTAGTTTTCTTAGTTGTGTAATACATAGGACTTCCTTTGAACCAGTTCATTCAGTCAGCAGCTGTTTATTAAGCTGTCTTATGATCTGGTTGTTGAGAACACAGCAGTGAGCAGGCAGACCTGGTCCCTGTCCTCATGGAAGACAGATATTGAATAACAAATCATAAGGGTTCTTTCTTTGCTCCTAATATCAAGGTGGCATTTCTTCGCCAAGACCAATTCTGTTCTAACTGAAAAATGTGAAGCATTAAGGGCATTTGTCAAATACTTTATTATAGACTGTATCTTGTAATAAAAAAGCACCAAAACCATTCATTTATTCCTTTGCTCTACAAATATTTATTGAGTGGCATTGTGGCTCTGTATTTTTAGCCCTTATGTTCACAAAGTAGGGGAGGACATAGACAAGTAAACAGGTAATGATAATATGGTGTAATAAGTGCAGTAAGGGGTAAACACCAGGTATTGTGGGAACAAGTAGGAGGTGTTCTGATCTTGGAGGGGCAGGTAACTGGACAAGAAAATGTCCCTGATAAGACTAATGAGATGTTAGCTATACAGGGGCGGGAGTGAAGGTGAGTGTATGTGTTCCATGCAAAGGGGCTATCTAGTTCAAAGACCTGGACACTAGAGAAGCCTAGACTTGTTGGGGAATGATTTGTAACCTAGAATTTTATACCTAGCACAACTACCTATCAAAATGTGAAGAAAGAATAAAAGAAAAGGCATGTTTGGATATATAGGGTGGCAAAAAATTATCTCCCATGTGTCTCTTCCCAGGAAGCTAGTGGAGGACCTGCAACGACAAAACAAAAGAATAAAGCAAGAGGATAGACACCATGGAAATAACTACATGGACCTCAGGTAGGAAGGGCTGAATCAAAAAGGAGGCATAGTGAGCAGTTGGGACTTCATTATAATGACAAAATTACTTAAAGTAGTAATAGAGTCATATTCTAAAATAGTGCTCCCCCCAACTTTGAATTCTAGGGACATCTTTGAGCAACACTGTGATGGGATTCAACCAGGAACAACAATTTTAATGTTTTTCATATTTTGTATTCCTTTGAATAGGATGCTGCTGAGTTTTAAAGAATGTGGAAGTCATTGGACTAGGGAAACCTAAAAATGTGTGTAACTACTTCTTCAGTAACCTTGTGTAATTTGGCAGTGCCCCCAGAAATTCCCAGCATCAAGAGGTTGTAGAAATGTGAAGGTCTATACGGGCGGCCACAGGGCTATGAAAGTTCCTGGAACAGTGCATTGTGGGAGAGCGATTGGTATAGGGAGGTAAAGGCCAGCTTCCAAATCCCAACCAAACTCTTTGGTGGTCATTCTTTCTTCCATAGAAAAGGAGACCCCTAGAAGAACATTTCTGCTAGAACATATCTGCTTACCAATTAAGTGCTGAAGCTGCCCTCTCCAGTGACTTTCAGACTGCCCAGAAATAAAATTTTAAGATGCCACCACAGGGTGACCAGAAATCCTTTCCTGTTGAACTTTGCTGTAGCTGGAATAAGGCAGTGTATGTTTGAGAGAGAGAGAGAGAGACAGGAAGGGAAGGGAGGGGGGAGGAGAGAGAGAATACATGTGTGTCTGTTCACTGGGCTCAGAAGAAATTTATGGCTATGTTATATTTTAGCAAATCATGGTCAAAGCCAGAGCAAGAATCCAGGTGTTCCCTAAATCTGAAGCTAAGCAGAACATTTTATTTATGGATTCAGCAGACAGACGTTTGTTTTCTTTGTTATATCTGCATTTCAAGTTTGGATGATAAAAGATCAGCCCAGAAACCAAGCAGCATGTTATGGTGTTTACTGGTTTTACTGGCCATAAAAAAGGGCGTTACTCAGTTCGCCATCAGCTGAGAGAAATCCTTCCCCACCCACTCCTGGCCAACCTCTCTCCCTCCCCCAAGCAAGTGAATTTTAAACACCACTCTAAAGTTGTTGGCTGGTGACCTGGAAAATTCCTTTTGCTTTGTTCCGCTGTTAATGGCCCATCAGTTTAAACCTCCTACCCCCAGAAACTTACTTTCTCAAAACTAGACAGAGGAAGGAGGAAGTAGACATTAAAAAGAAAGAAAGAAATAAAAGATTCCTATTCTAAGGGCTTTGAGAAGATTCAAAGATGGCCCAGCCTGGATGAATGGAAGGAAGGAATTTCATTTGTCTTGACCTGTCTGTACAGAAGCCAGCACAGGGGCATATGTAAATAGGGCCTTATTGAATACTTTTGATGAAGTGATAATTTTTGAATGCAGCAGTGGCTCAACCATGTGGGATTTTAGTGGACACAGGTCTGGAAGTCTTCTAATTCTGGAGGCCAAGATTTGGATTTATGTTTGAGCTGTGTAAGCTAGTAAACGTGTGAACCTCATCGAGCCACTAAGCTCAATAACCTTCCTTATTCTTAACGTATCATATTTAATGATAGTAACTGTTTTTGTTCTTATTGTTATTAATAACAATAAACTGTATTTAAAGATACAGTTAGTAACTGTTTTGGTTCTTATTGTTACTAGTCCAACTCTGTGACCCCATGGACTGTAGCCTGACAGGCTCCTCTGTCCATCAGGATTCTCCAAGCAACAATACTGGAGTAGGTAGCCAGTTCCTTTCTCGAGGGGATTTTCCCAACCCAAGTATCAAACCCAGGTCTCCTGCACTGCAGGCGGATTCTTTACCCTTTGAGCCACCAGGGAAGCCCTGTTCTTATTGTATCATATTTAAAGATACAGTTAGTAACTGTTTTGATCTTATTGTTATTAGTTGTATAAACCAGTAATTATCATTGACTGTGTGTGCCAGGTATAGGTCTCAGGACACTTCCTGTATTATCTCGTTTAATCCTCACTGAACAACTCTATGAGGTAAGTACTATTATTTTTTCCATTTTAAAGAAGAGGAAACTGAGGCTTAGTGAGGGTGGTAGAGCTGAGATTCTTACCTAGGTTCTCTGTCTATTAATAGCTGATGCTCTTAACCTCAACATTATTCTGTTTGTAAACTACAAAGATCTGAGAAAACATAAGAGGAAGCACAGAGTAGCCATGCAGTTCTCCCTAGAGCATGACAGTTGGTCACCTTGAATTTGCTGAGCTATCACTGGAGGGGACCATTCTGCATATAATGTTGAAAGCAGGTCACTGCCTCTGGCCATTCAGATTTCTGGAATAAAGTTCTGTCCACAAATCTCTCTTAAGGTTTTGGTCTGTCAGATTCTATTTCTCAGCTGCCAAAACAACAACCTAGACACACATAGAAATCAGAGCCTTTGAACACTAGTGCCACGCCCTTTACCCATCCCCACCACCAAGCAGCACCTATGGCAGTTTCTGCCTCTCAAATGAACTTTGTCATCTCTTACATCAGTTGGAGCTGGCAGATCTTAAATCTGTCTTCTGTAACCCAGAAATGCTGAGGAATCCTCCCTAGCTGGACTGGAGGCAGCTGACCAGGAGAGACTGCCACTGACCTGACACAGCGAGAACAAAGCAACTGTGGAAGAGCAATGGGACCATTAACACCAGCTAGAAAGCTCTGAAATCATGGCATTAGTACAGGTTTACTGAGCCCTAGCTCTAGACCCCAGGAGTCGCAACTACTGAAGCCTCCATAGCTCGGTCGGTAAAGAATCTGCCTGCAATGCAGGAGACCTGGGTTCGATTCCTGGGTCAGGAAGATCCCCTGGAGAAGGAAATGGCAATCCACTCCAGTATTCTTGCCTGGGACAGAGGAACCTCCCCATGGACAGAGGAACCTGGCGGGCTACAGTCCATGGGGTTGCAAGAGTCAGACACGACTTGGTGACTAAACCACCACCACCACTTGCCTTAGAGCCCATGCTTCACAACAAGAGAAGCCACCAAACTGAGAAGCCTGTGCACCGAAACTAGAGAAACCCTGTGCAGAGTAATGAAGACCCAGTGCTGCAAATAAATAAATAAAAGAAAAAACAAAAACAAAGTAACAATCTACATCCAAATGAAATTACCAAAAAAAAAAAAAAAATGGCATTGCTGTGGGTGTACCCTGAGTGGAATTCCCAAGGTCCAGGGTGGGCTTTTATGTCTTCTCTTTAGTGAAAGTGTGTCCAACTCAGTTGTGTCCGACTCTTTGTGATCCTATGGACTGTAGCCCGCCAGGCTCCTCTTTCCATGGGATTCTCCAGGCAAAAATACTGGTGTGGGTAGATGGCATTTCCTTCTCCAGGGGATCTTCCTGACCCAGGGATCAAAAGCAGGTTTCCTGCACTGCAGGCAAATTCTTTACCTTCTGAGCCACCAGGGAAGTCCCTTATTAGAAGTATCTTTATCTTAAAAAATTAATACATGATTTTTGCCAACAATTTAAATAATATGGTTATTAATACAGAGAAATTAAAAGTATATCATTAACAGAACACACTCCCTGACTCCCCTCCCCTGATCACTGCCCCCTGCCCCCATGCACCAGTCCTGGCATTACTAGCAACAGTTTGATGTCTCTCCTTCTAGATGATTCTGCTGATTTCCTCTGTGTGTGTATATGGCATTTACAGAAACATCAGTGAGACGATCCTATTCTGTACCTTGTATATCACAAGTACATTTCTAGTCTATCCATAAAGCTCTCTTCTCCTTTTTGACGGCAGCACAGTATTCTACCATAAGAATGGATCAACTTCCTTTTTCTCCTTTTTGTTTTATTTTTATTTATTTAATTTTGTCTGTGCCATGTGGCATGTGGGATCTTAGTTCCCTGAGCAGGAATTGGACCCATGCTTCCTGCAGTGGAAGTGTGGTCTTCACCACTGGACCAGCAGGAAAGTCCCTAACTGCCTTTCTTTCTAATCTCTGCTTTGACAGATCTTTTACTCTCCTGAGAACCTGTCTCAGCTCCCACTTAGCAAGCTCTTGTCTGGGTCCTGCCTCAGGAAACTGCACAGATGGGAAGGTGGTCAAGAGGTGAAAAGGACAGTGGTGGGCACCATATGGGAGAGTGTGGGGATGAGTGTATTCTATCCTCGCCCTACTGGGATACACAGGAAGCTCTTTTCTCTCTTCCTCACCCTGCCAAATGGTTCCACTGTCTAGCTAAAAACCTGCACATTTTATGGGAATATCTTTGAAAACGATTAGGAGGATCAGTTTAGAGAAACATAAAAGGCTGTCGTCCTAGAGTCACACTCTGTCATTTGGGACCTCCACTCTGGGCATGCACGCCTTGGGGCTGTCAGGATCACCAGAGGTCATCCAGGCCAGTCTCCTGCCTCTAATCCAAGATGGATGAGTAGCTCCTACTGAAAGCACTCCATGCTCCTCTCTTGGTAGCTACTTTGTGTGACTAACATCTCCATTAATTTACAAGTGTGCTCTTTCTCCCTGGAAAGGCATTCTAGCTTAGAGGATTCAGGCAAGACCACTTAATAGCTAAGTGCTCTTGACCAAATTTCATATTATTTCTCTTATCTCAGTTTCCTCATCTGTGGAATGGGGATAATAGTATGTGTCTAATTTGGTAGGGTAACATGTCTTTTTGTTTTTTTGGTAACTTAAAATATATACATAGCATATTTGGTATATTATATAGTACATGCTAAGTACTCCTTGATGGGAATGATTATACCCTGAGTTCAAACAAGATCACTGGCTTCTAACCCTGGCTGCACACTGAACTCACCTGAAAGTGAAAGTGTTAGTCTCTCAGTAGTGTCCTACTCTTTTCGACCCATAGATTGTAGCCCATCAGGCTCCTCTGCCCGTGAGAGTCTCCAGACAAGAATACTGGAGTGGGTAGCCATTCCTTTCTCCAGAGGATCTTCCCAACCTAGGGACTGAACCCGTCTCCTGCGTTGCAGGCAGGCCCAGGCTCCATTACCAGTGATTCTGATTCTACTGGTCTGTGGTGGAATGGGATGGGATGATTGAGGGTTTTTGAAAATCTCTCTGGGAATTCTAATTTGTACCAAGGTTGAGAACTGCTGATTCTAGTCTAGTGATCTCATTTTCCAGATGAAGCCTGGAGTGGGGAAGGACTTGCTCAGGTTATACGTACAGCCTGACCACAGGGACCCAGGTCTTTCTTATCCTGGGTGCCAACCTCCAAGACTTGTCCTCATGAAGGAAATCTGTTCTTTGGGTGCCCTTCAAGTGAAAGTGGAAGTCGCTCAGTTCTGTCCAACTCTTTGCGGCCGGATGGACTATACAGTTCATGGAATTCTCCAGGCCAAAATACTAGAGTGGGTTGCCTTTCCCTTCTCCAGAGGATCATCCCAACCCAGGTCTCCTGCATTGCAGGCGTGTTCTTAACCAGCTGAGCCACCAAGAAAGCCCTTCAGGTGCTGCCCCAACTTTCAGTCTCTTTCCTGAGAATACTATATAGACTGCTCAACTAACTCTTACCAGGAATGGTGCTTTTCCCCCCTTCTGGTCCCAATCAGATTGTCCCCTGCTCAGAGACTTCTCCAGATCAGAAGGTGCTCTTCTAGAAAATACGACCCTTTAATCATAGCACTTAAGATTATGTGAAATTAAAAAAAAAAAAAGTATGTGAAGTAATCCTGTTCATTCGTTTGTTCATTCATTCAAGAATCTAAGCCCCTTGGGGGCAGGGACCGATTCTGTCTTGTTTCTGCTGGACAGGGCCTAGAATGGTGACCAGCCCTCATTAAATGAATGAACGAGATCTCGGGAGGGCAGTTGAATATATTTTATTTTTCTGTCCTAGCCATCTGATTCTCATTACTCCTACAGCTCGGGAAGCCTCTCTGCTTTGGCGTTTTATAAACCTTGTGTGCGTACGTCGACATTTTAACCATAAATCCAGAGTTTATGGGTGAAAAAATTCGAGGCCAGGGGATTGGAGGAGAGGGATAAAAACTACCCGGAGGTCCGAGGCTGGGACGGAGCTGCCTCAGGGTTGGGGTGGGGAAGGGAAGGGAAACGTCGGCGGGGGTTGGTGGGTCCCCTTCTGCCCGCTGCGTGTCCCCTAGGCGGGACACAGCCCCGGGCTGCGACATCAGACGGGTGCTCCACTGCTGCCTTTACCTCCGTCCTGGGATGGGGACGGGAGGTGGGAGGATGCCCCAGGGGAGGGGACACTGCCCGGGTCGCGGCCCGGGCTCAGGGCGAGGGACCGCCTCGCTCAGTAGCCCCTGCATTCCGGTAGCGCGCGCCCCGGGAGGTGGCGCCTTAGGGAGGCTGTATTTTTTTTTTTCTTCTTTTTGGAGCACAGGGGAGGGGGGAAGGGAGCCAGTGTGTGTCCCTTTAAGAGCCGGAGCGCTGCCCCCGCCTCGCAGGCGCCCAGAGCCTCACAAAAGAACAGGATGTTGTTGATTTGTCACCAAACCACAGAGAGGAAATGATTGTAAATTTCCTTTAAACATCCCCACCGCGCTCCAGCCGCCCCCGCTTCCGCCTCCGCCGCCCCCGCCCGGCCGGGCGCAGCGGGGCCTCGGCGCTCCCGCGGGGCGCCCTCTTCACGGCCTCCCCGGCCAGGCCACAAGCTCGGGCCGGCTCCGGGGCGCCTGCGGGAAGGGCCCCCGCCCCGCCCCCCCTCGTGTTCCAGTTGCTTTCTTCTGATTATTTTTTCAGCAGCTGCCACAGAGAAAGGGCCTCAGCTCGTGTGCAGCCTTGCGCGCCACCCTTGTCTCCTCGGCCTTTTCCTCCTTGAATGGATGATACCCGCACCGGCACCGGGGGCCCTGCCCAGGAAGAACCTGAGCGTGCCTCCGCGTTGAGCCTCTGGATTCCCTGCAGTCGCAGTGATCATTAGTTCCAGAGTCGCCGCGGTGGGTGGGGAGCGCACTGAGGCCCAGGGACGTTACCGGATGGCTGAATGGTCACCAGCTCCTGGCACCATCTGGGCACTCTTGGAGCACCCTACCTAGGAAGTTTAATTCACCCTGAACTTATGTTTGTAACCCCACGGCCACACTGCCACCAGAACATGTTAGAAGTCTCAGGTCTTCAATCGTGGCCGTTTCCATTGGGAAGTCCAGTGTAACCGGTGCTTAAGACCAGGTTGCTTCAAGAGGCGCATCCCCCACCATTTCCAACGGGACACCCCCGCACCCTTCCAGGAGCTGCTAGGGTCTTGGTTACACCTGTGATTTTTTACATTCTTACCTTTCCCGACCTCTCCCCACTTGTCTTTGTATGATTTCTGGAAGCCTCTGGTACAGTTAAAGTTTGTTCCCAACCTGCGCCCGTGGTGGAGAGGTCCAGTCTGGTCTGTGGTCTAGGGAAAGGTTGGCTTTGTTGCACACAGTGTTCTTTTGAAGCAGTTAATGCTTATGATTCCCGCACTGGCTTAAATATTTAGAGCAGCAGCTAAAGTCTCAGGTGTAATGTGCGGCGGATTTTCTCATTTCATCTTTCCAATATTGCCATGAGGTTGGCATTGCTATGGTCTTTATGCAGATGAGGAAACTGAGGTTCATAGAGGTTGAGGAACATGACCAACTCACACAGAATAAGGGTGCAACTTATTTAGTCCTCATTTAGTCCTCACTCTGGTTACTGGTGGTGTCCTTCTTTGTTTGGTGCTTTAAATCTGATTGAGGGGACTAGTAGTAAAAGGATGCAGGGAATTTTTGTTGTGTCTTTTGTCACCCCAGCCTTCAGGGAGCTCTGGGTCAGGTCCCACTTCCTGGGGAAAAAAAACCAAAAAACCTGAGTTGCTGACACCCTCAGGCTGGAATCTACCTTTTTAGGACTGTACCCTCGGGTCTTGGAGGAGGAGGGGGCCTGGTGTGGAGTCTTAGTTCTTTCCCGTCTACTTGAATGGGAAAACGGGATCCTTGAAAAAGATTTACCTGGTGCTTGATTCCTAAGGCCAAATAGCCCCCTTCATTTCAAGACCCTGGATTCTAAGCTCAGAGTCCGTGAGGTGGAGGTGGGTGGGGGGAGGAGGAGTGTTTGCCTCTGGATTTCATCAGTGTGCTATAGAACAGTTAATAGCATCCTGTACCTGCTCTGTGCTACACACGGCCCACATGCTGTTTCTGGGCTTTCTCATTTGATCCTGTGATGGATCCTAAGAGATGAAAAGTTAGTTCTCAGAGCGGTTGTGCCCCTAGGAATGTTGCAGCTGGGGTTTCTATCCTTCCCCACATGGTCTGTGTGTGTGTGTGTGTGTGTGTGTGTGTAAGAGGGAATCATTCTGTAGAAGCAGGGCTGCAGTGCTTGCCTTTAGTTGGTGCAGAAAGCCAAGGGGGTCTTTGATGCTGGTGGACTTAAGAGAGAATTGCAATGGCTTTTGGCTCCTTTATGCTGCAGCTGTCTGCAGTCCCTCAGCACTGAGCCCATTTGTTGATGGATTTCCAGAGCGGCTGTGGTGTCTCCACCTGTCCTTGTTGCTTTTATAAACTGCCAGTCACTAGGCATCTGGGTCCTGGGCACTTGGGAGGGAGAGCCATCTGCTTAATTGTTTCCAGTCCCCAGATGAGGAGCACCGGGTACCAAGAAGCTGAGTCGTTGGTCTGAGCAGGCTGGCTCGAGGCAGAGCCAGGCACCAGGAGTCAGGGCTCCCAGCCTTCACCACCGCACAGTTCTAGGGAGGCTAGAACCAGAGGGCAGCTCATCTGGTGTCTCTCAACTTCAGTTTCCAACCCTGTGAAGAACTCTGGCCTGTGTGGTCTCTTGTGGCCCTTCTTGTCATCGTCATCAGAAAAACAACTTCTGTTTATTCATTCAGTTAATATTTATTAAATGCCCACTGTATGCCAGGAACCTTTTTTATAGGTGCTGGAGATACAGCAGTCAACAAAACCAAAGCTCTGGCTTCTTGGAGTTTATCTTTTAGGATACAAAAAATTATATACACTTATTTATATACATTTAAAAGAAATACATGTACCTTTGATCCTTTACCCAGGGGTTAGGAGCCCTTACCCCACTCAGTAGAAAATCCACATACTACTATCTCTGCCTCAAAAACAAAGGATTTGATAAATGACTCATCCAAGCACAAGAACCTGAAACAGTTTGGAGAGAATCAAGACTCAAACCCTAGTTCTTTGAATTCCATGCGTTATGATCTCTAACTGAACACAAAGTTGCCCCACACTTAGTTAAAGATCTCTAAAAGAAAAATACAGATACTATAATGAAAAATGTGTGTATAAATGGATCTACACAATTCGAACCCACATTGTTCAAACTCTGTGTGTGTGTGTGTGTGTGTGTGTGTGTGTGTGTGTGTGTGTATGTAAAATGTCAAGTAGTATTTTGTGCTGTGGATCAAGATGAAGAGGAGATGCAGGGTGTGTGTATGAGGTAGGGGAGTAGTATTTTATTTTATTTAAGGTAGTGAGGGAAGGCTCGTTGATAAGGTGATGTTTGAGGTTTGAGATGAGGAAAGGGCTGAGCTATGCAGCTTTTTGGAAGTTTGCTTTAGCGGTAGGAACAGCACAGTGAAGACTGGGATTTGGGAATAAGTTGCATAGCACTTAGAGTGTGTCCGGTACTGTACTAAGTGCCTCATGTTCTACATTTAATCCTGTTATTGCTGAATTTTATTTGAGGAAGCTGAGGTTCAGAGAGGAAGCCGGGGCTCAGAGAGGTTAAGGGATTTGCCCAATGCCATGCAGCTAGTAGGTAGTGGAGATGAAATTCAAATGCTCCTCTTAACCATCATGTTGCCTCCCACTCAGGGACTCTTCTTATGGATCTGGTACTTACTTTATGACCTTCTTTAAAAAAAAAATTTTTTTTTTCCTTCTCTTTGCATGCAAAATCTTGGTTCCTAGACCTGGGATTGAACCTGGGCCATGGCAGTGAAAGTACCAAGAGTCCTAACCACTGGACCACCAGGGAACTTTCCATGACCTGGTTCTTAGATTTTGTGGGGAGTAAGTGTCAACAGTGGCCAAGTTAACTCCTGGCCCCTGAGTTGCATGGTTCTGGGGGTTGAGCTCAGGGTCTGAAGTTCCATTTTATGAGTGGAAGAAGGTAATCTGTTTGATGCTGGAAACATCCCATGTTGTGTTTATGGCAGAAGAGGGAAAAACACCATCCCATTAGTGTAAACAAGAGAAATGGAAGAATGGGGTAGCCTGAATCCCTCTAGCCCCCTCCTTGGTTTTAATTTCCCTATGACGGGGCCCAACACAGCATGCTGTATTATACAGCGATAATGAAAACACTTGGATTAGTGAACTGAGATTTATAGGGCAGACGGGAGCCAGCGGAGAAGACGGCAGTCATCTCTCTTATTTGCAGGCAGATATCCAAATTGCCACTTGCTTGCTTTTTCTTCCTGACACTATCACCTACTCTGCTTAATTAGATCCTTTCCCCCTCCCATATCAATCCCAACTCCTGCCCAGCAGCTGGCTGCTCAGCAGAGTTGGTGAAGTTTCATGCAGAATGCTTTCCCAGAGTCCAGGGAAGATGAGTCAGAAACACAGCACATGAAAGTCAGGGGTGGGACCTGTACATCAGGCTGTGAGCCTGCCTGTTCATCAGCAACGTGTGGCAGGATGAGGAGGGCTGGACCCAGGGCCGCGCGCTTCTCAGGTCTCCTCAGTTTCGCCCCTGAGCATCCTCTTTGTTGTGGGGAGCAGAGACAGTGAATTCCCCAGACAGCAGACCACCCCCAGCACACTTTTCCAAAAGCACATCGAAAGAGTTCAGTCCTGCCTCTGAAGCATTTTGGAATACTTTACTGTGCTCAAAGTATCCTTCTGGACTCTGAGGAGGGTGAGAGGTAGTTGGGGACTGAGATGAACAAACTGCTGCTAAAATCTAAAATGGAGGAAAATAGAGTGGAATGGCCAGACTAATTTTTTCAGTAAGTATTTATTGAGTACCTGCTATGTATCAGGCATTGTTCTGGGCACTGAGGGGACCCAGCAGTGGCAAGACATGCAAATAAGTCCCTGGCCACGTGGACTTATGGCCTACCTGACTCGGGGAGGGGCGGGACAGTAAGGTACTTACTAAAGGGCCTAAGAACTATGGAGAAAAACCAAGTGGGGGAGGTGGTGAGAGAGTGCTTGGCCTTATAATTTTAAAAGGAAGTCAATGAAGGCAGGATAGTGTGGTGGAGACTGAGAGAGCTGATCTGGAATCTAGGCTTTGACATCTAGACTTTGATTTTTTTAAATTTCTGTGATCAACTGATCTCAACCTTATTTCTTTTCTGTGAAGTGGTACTAGTTATAGACATTCCTAAACTGATTAAGTGAGGGGAAAAAAAATATACAATACACACTTAATTAGGGCTCTGTGACTGTTAACTGTTCCAAGTATTATGTGTGCTTGTAATAGAGTAATGGGAAGCTGAAGGAGTGACTTATTCTGTTTGGGGAAAAAAAGGATTATTATCCATATCACGTTTCTTTTTTCTAGGAATCACAGTTTGCCTGTACACAAGGAGAAGGCAGGAATGCGGATGAACTCTTGAAGCTAGAATTCAGATTGGAGGGGATTTAGATAAGGGTTTGGTATGTGGGATGTAGGTGGGAGTTGGTATTTTGTTGGTATTTTGCATTCTCTTTTAAAAATGATTTTCCACATGCTTTGTGTTTGCCCCAATACTCCACAACAAGCCTGGCAGGGAGGCTGGGGCTGCCCATTAGACAAATGGGAAAACAGGCACAGGATGTGAGTGCCCAGCCAAGGTCACCTCCAGTCTCCAGAGGAGATCTCTCCTGCCGGTCTTGAGATGAGTCATCCTGGAGTGTTGCTCCCGGGGTGAAATCACAAAGGAAGGAAGGCTTGGATTTATTGCAGGCAGTACGGGAAGTTCTTGAGAAAGCTCAGAAACAGTAACTCTCCACCTGAGGGGCCTTATTCTTCAGAGGTCAGCCTCCTGTGTAGCCCCAAACCCTTCAGAAGATATGGGATCTGATTTGGGGTGAGTGAGAGGGTCTTAAAAGCTTTTGGAATAAACAGAGGTGAAAGAAAGGAGATGAAAAGAGGGAAAATGTATAGTGGTTAGAGGGAAAATGTATAGTGGTTGAGAGCTTGGGGTCGGTTTGGTGGTTCTGCCAGTTACCAGCTGGGGCAAGTCCTAGAACCTTCTCCAAGCCTCATTTCCTCATTTGTAAGATGGAATAGTAATGGTCCCTAACTCCCTGGTTGTTGGCACAGTGAAACACAATGATGAATGCCAAGGGTTTAGCACAGCGCCTGGCAGAAAGAGGCCCGTAGTTACATGAGCTGCTATTATTGGAGAGGAACAGGAGGCCATGCTGGGGAAGCAGTGAGGGTGAGGGGGTCCCCAGGTTACTGCATCTCTCCTGATGCTAAGCAATTTAGATGGGGTCTTTTTGTTTGTTTATTTATTTGACTGTGCTTACTTTGTCATGGCATGTGGGATTTAGTTCCCTGACCCAGAATTGAACCTGGGTCCTCTTCATTGGAAGCATGGAGTCTTAGCCACCAGACCAGCAGGGAAGTCCCTCGATGAGGTCTTGATGAAGCTCTTTCTGCCTGGGGTACTTTCTACTCAAGGAGTTTCTGCTTTGACCAGCAGCGCATTTGTGTGTGGTCACTTCAGTTGTGTCTGACTCTTTGTGACACTATGGACTACAGCCTGCCAGGCTCCTCTGTCCATGGGATTCTCCAGGCAAGAATATTAGAGTGGAGTGCTGTTTCTTCGATCTTCCCGACCCAGGGATCGAACCCTTATCTCTTGGGTCTCTTGCATTGGCAGATGGATTCTTTACCCCTAGCGCCATCTAGTAGACAAGCACACGATGTCCTCTGGTCCTTACTCATATTCCCTGGCATCGTGGTTCAGTGGGCATGGCGGGCCTGGGATAGTCCTCTCTTGGTTCCCTCTCTCCCCCTCCCCTTAACCCTTGCTTCTCTGGCTCAGACCTGTTATCTGTCCTGTCTCTGCTGACTCCATAGAATGAAAATAATGAGCCTGTCTCCACTGGTAATTGTCTAGGAACAAATCAAGTCCCCTCCCAGTCATCTGCCTCTGATTGAACACACTCTGCCTGCTGCAGACAATCCTGTTGGAGCGGGGTGCCCAAACACAGGCACTGGGAACCCATTGGCTAGATGTCATTTCAAGGGTGGTGACACCCCACTGGACAGCCTCGAGGTTTGCTGAGGATATTACACCTTGGTTCTTTCAAGGCAGAAAGCTCTGAGAGTACCTCTGAGTGTTTACCCAAAACGCTAATTATTATGTTGTCCAATTATGAATCTGCTCTTCATCTTCCAGCTTCACTTCCTGTCCTCTCTTGGACGTAGAAGATTTCCTTAGGAAAACTGACTACAACCTTTTTCAGTTGGGCTGAAGAGTTGCATGGACTTGGGGTCAGGAAGCTCCAGAGGCTCCATATTTTTCTGATTTTTATAGAAATTGTCCCAAGAGCAGACCTCTTAGGAATAGCTTCTATTCCTAGCCTGAGTGAGAAGGGCAGGGTTGTGGGTCAGAGGAATCTTAAATTTAATTGTATTATTCTGTTCCAATAGATTCTAGTCCTGTTGATATTTGTGTATATTTTATTAAGATATAACCATCTTAAATGGAAAACAAAATAAAACCCAGCACGTCCTCTTCTTTCTGAAGGACCCTGTGCCTGAAATCCATTCTTATCTTTATCCTCACACACGTCCATATATTGTGAGCTGTTTGACCAGGAGCCTGGATTGTGCTAAACCTTTTACGTATTTTCCACTTGATCTCAAAGTAACTTTAGAAGGACAGAATTATTATCCCTATTACTTTGATGAGAAGCCTGAGGCTCTGAGAGGTCATGTGGTCATGGCTGGCAAAACTGGAGTTCAAACCCAAGTCTGATTCCAACCAAAGCCTGTAAACTTAGTGCATGATTTCTGCGACAGTTATTCATTCAACATTATAGTCTAGATCTTTCCCCCGGATGCCTTGATAAAGTTCCTAATTACCGTTTAAAACGGATTCCCTGAATCATAGGATTCCCTGAACCATCACTGGGTATCCATTTCTCCTCTGGGCCTTTATGGGCAAGGTCACTGGCCAGGGGCTGCAGAGCAGTGGAGGCAGTAAAAGTACACAGCACAGTAAGGGGGGAGGTTTGGGCTGTTGGAACCAGGAGCACACCGCAGCTGAGAGGAACACACGGAATGCATACCCCCTTGCTCATTTTTACATTAGGGACTCGAGTTGGCAGCTCTGTACTACCTGGCCATTGGTTCAGCTGGGTAATAGGTGTGGGGCTGGGTGCCCATGGCAGCAGCTCTCAGCTCCAGTGAGGGAGGCAGAGAAGAATCAGTCCTCTTGAGGTAGACAGGAGAAGAATTTCTATCTCCATCTTACTGGTAGGGGATCTGATCTTGGAGATGGTGGGAGATTTTCCTGCCAAGCGTAGGTCTGAAGTGGCAAGATGAAGAACAGAGCATTGTGTTCAGACTCCTGGTGCCTCTCTCCTCCATTGACATAGTGTTTGTTTCTCTTCCTCTGGTTTATCTCCTCCAGGCCTGTTTTCTTCCTGATAGATGGGGATGCTTCCCAGGTAAGCTTTAGGTATACAAGTGCACATTAGACACTTGCTGTTACAGCAAGGCTAGCCCCACGTGGATAACCCATTTCTAGAGAAGGGCAGAGCGGTTGGCAGAGGAAATAACTTGTTTCCTAAAAACTTCCAAGTAGTGGTGGGTTTTTGTCTTGTTGGGCCAGGGTGCAAATGGTAGCTCAGTTTCCTCCCTTAAATCTTCAAGAAGCGTTTCATCTGCTGCCTGGAGCAGTGCTATAAATATCTTTCTCGAGTCCAAGCAGTGGTCACTGCACATTTTTCTTTCACAGTAGGAAGATTGGAGTCCTTTGCAAGAGTGTTGACAAACAGCGTCCAGTTCCTAGGATGACAAGCCAAACTTTAAAAAAAAAAAAAATGTTGTTAATGTCAGCTCTGCAGCTTATCAAAATAAAATGAAGATTCAGATTCATTTATATGAATGAAATAGACCATTTTGGGAGAGGGGTGTTAAAAATTCATATATCTTTGCTAATGAAACCATTTTCACATTCACAATGGGGGAAAAAACCCAAAACAAAAAATTAAGGTTCATACAAGTTTTCCTGTTAACCTGAAAATACAAACTTGCAGTATTATCTTTGCGTATTAGCAAAATTCTTCAGGCTTTTGAATAGTAAGACCTGATTTGCTGTTCCATGAATTTAACATTGTCTTTTAATTTATACCTTCTGTAGACTGAGTTTCTCTACACTCTGAGCCACACTATGCTAGCCCATTTTGCACTCAAGTGGCCTTGCATCCTTACAACTCATCTTTGACACAGTCAGGGCTCCAAAGAACCTCAGTCCAGGAGCAGACTAAGAACAGCTCCCCCTAGAGTTTAACCACATGGAACACTGGAGGTGTAGTTACAGTGATGACCATGCTCTGAAAAGCTTCTAAGGGGAAGTGAATGGCAGAGGCAGGATTTGAATCCAGGTCTAGATAGCCCATAGCACATTCTGTTTTCCACCACGCAGTTCTGCCTTGAATGGGCAAATCTATGCTGAGCCTCTTCTTTGGAGTAAGACACCCTGTTCGGAAGGTGCCTCAAAGGAGATGCTGAAGTGAGTCGCACTGGTCCCTCTCTTCAAGGCACCTTCAACCTAGCACGCGTTGGAGGGTCATCTTTTGTTGTGTAGAAGCATTAATTTGTAATCTTCATTTTACATGAAAGGAAACAGTGAATCAAAGAGGTCAACTGACTTGCTCAAGGTCTTACAGCTATGATGAGACAGACTTTTACTAGGTGACTGTTGCTGGGAGCCCTTAGCAGTCTGAGATACTTATGTGGACCACCTCATTCCTAGATGCAAGGCAGGTGAATCCCTTACAGGTCAGACAAGGGATGAGGTGCCAATGCTTGATAGGTTCAGGTCAGTGCTCCTGAATTGAGTGGAGTGTCTAAGACAGATTTATCCCCAAAGGACGCCTTGAGGCTTCTGGGTCTGTGACTGTGCAGCAGAACTCACAGGCTCACCCACTTCTCTCTCCCTGTGGGGAAGGGTCCCTGCTTTGGCAAGCTGACTCCAGAGACCTCCCATCCCCAAAGATTCACTGAGGCCTGCTGAGTTGAGCCATGCAGTGTAGAAATATTTGCTTTAGGATGCAGGAGATGAGAAAAGCCTGGAGGGGCAGGGCAAGAAGGTGGGGCTGGGGGATGCCCTTCGTTGTCGCTATGGGCCCGAAGGCCCAGGTTTTTTTAGGACCCACCACCTAGGAGCTTCGGGAACACTCCCAGCCTATCTGCTGCACTTAGAAGTGGGCAGTAGGATAATGTGGACTCCCTTGGGAGGATAGGTGAGAAATAGCTAAGTCCATTGTCGGACATGAGTAGATGCTTCACAAGGGTTTCTTTCCTTTCTCTTTCATCCTTGCCTCTCTTCCCTCTTAATGTCTAGTTGATTAGCCCTATAGGGCTTTCCTGCTGCCTTCACATCTTCAGTGTCTTCATAGCACTTCCCTGTCTTATACCCCCAGGGGCTGTCCTGCCACACGTGAAGCTCATGGGAGTCACACAGAGGAAGAGTAAAAGATGGTGGGGTCCGTCCCCACCTCCCCCCGCCCCATCCAGCATAACATCCCAGGAGGGAGTCCAGTGAAGCCGGTTCTCTATTTGTCAGACTTCAGAGTCACTCAGTCTGGGTGTTCATCCTAGCCTCTGCCACATTGGCTGTTGAGACCTGGACCATGTTATTTGATCTCTCTGTGCCTCTGTTTCCAAACTTGAGAAATGATAATGAGAATAGTACTTACTTCATAGGGATGCAGGGAGTATTGGACGCAATAGTGCGTTAGAACCCCTGGCTCAGGCAAGTGCTGAGAACTGTTAGGTAAAACAGACACCAGATCCAGCTGGAAGGGACTTTAGACAGCAGGGCCCACCTCTCTATTTTAAAAAATTAATTTATTTAAGTCATTGACAATAATAAGAACCAATAGCTAACGGTCACTGAATACTTACCATGGGCCAGCCACTGTGCCAAGTACTTCTCATACATTAACTTGTTTAAAAATGTGAAAGTTCAAGTGGGGTGTCTCCTTCCCACCTCAGTCCCCTTCCACAGAGACAGCCACTATTACTGATACTCTGTGAGTCCTTACTGATGTCCTCTGTGCATGTACGGAGATTTAAATATCTTTTTACCCCTTCAACTTTATATAGAGGAAACTTGGACTCGGGGAAGAAACACAACCATTTGTCCTAATAGTTCCTGTTCTGTGTGTGGAGGATTGCTCCTGTTCTGTGTGATTTTGAATCCTTGTTTCAACCCTGCAGCATGAACTGTATTATGTAGAATAAATGCTCCAACGCTTAGTTTACCCCAGTGCATTAATTGAGGATTAAATTAGATAATCCATGAAGAGAGATTTATCAGTATTCCTGGCACATCAGAACTATTCAGAAGATGATCGCTGTAGGGGAGGATCAAGGTTTTATGGGGACCTGAAGCTTGTACAATTTGAGAGCCATCTATATCAGAAATAATACAAAATTATGAATCCAGTATTAAAAATACTTGTTTAGAGAAAAGAGGTACAACAATTTACATATTTCAAAAACCACCAGATACTTGCAGCACTGTAAGAATATGTAACAGAACCATTTTTGTCAATTAACTGCTGGGCACGCTCTATTATACTTTCCATTCCTACATTTTCTGGCTTCATACTCATTGTGATCACTTCTTCCTTTGATAACAATTTTATAAAGCAATTTTCTGGGAACTCCCCAGGGGTCCAGTAGTTAGGATTCTACACTCTTACTGCCAGGGCCCCAGGTTTGATCTCTGGTTGGGGAACTAAGATCCTGTAGCCAAACATACAAACAACAAACAAACAACACTTCTAAAATAATTGTATGAAACAAGAATAAAAGATAATTCAGCCTTTTCTCTGGCATGGTTGATCAAAATTTGCTTTTTGTTATTATTTATTTTTTTGATTTTTATGGAAGTATAGTTGACTTACAATGTTGTATTAGTTTCAAGAGAACAACAAAGTGATTCAGTTATACATATATCTATATATCTATTCTTTTAAAGATTCTTTTCCATTTTTGGTTATTATAAGATACTGAGTATAATTGCCTATGCCATGCCATAGGTTCTTGTTTATTTTTTATATGGTAGGGTGTATATGTTAATTTGAAACTCCTAGTTTATCCCTACCTCTCCTTCCTCCCTTGGTTACCATAAGTTTGTCTTCTATGTCTGTGGGTCTATTTCTGTTTTGTAAGTCAGTTCATTTGTACCTTTTTAGTTTCCACATGCAGCTGATATTATATGATATTTGTCTTTTTCTGTCTGACTTACTTCACTTCATATAATAATCTCTAGGTCTATCCATGTTGCTGCAAATGGCATTATTTTATTTTTCATGGCTGAGTAGTATTCCATTGTATATATTTTGCACAACTTCTTTATTCATTCATCTGTTGATGGGCACTTAGGTTGCTTCCACGTCTTTCCAATTGTGAATAATGCTGCTATCAACACAGGGGTTGTCGTTTAGTTTAGTTGTGGAAAATGAGCAAATTCACACACACTGTTTGTAGTGTTGCTTGTTCGTGTCTCATAAACAGGAATTTCGGTGAATTCTATTTTATACAGTTCCCATCAAAAATGTAAAAGAAGCTCTGGTATGTTATAATTGTAAGCATGGAGCGTGTTTCTGACAGAAGGGAACTTCCTGCAACTAGGGGAACCAAATCTTCCACTTAGGATTTTACAGGTCTAGGAATTAAAGCATTTCCCACAGGCTGGTGTCTGACGCTGTACATTTTAAGCCTTTCTCCTTTCTTCCTACCACACATGTCAATGTTGGGTGCTGCCAGACATGTTCCTGTGGCTTCAGGAAGAGGCTAGTGGGCCCTGTGTATAGGAGGACTCCTGGGAGTTGGGCCTGCACTAGATGTTAGCATTAATTCAGCATGCGTGGAGGTGACCATGAACCACATAGCCCACTAGCCTCAAACTTTTTTTGACTCCTACTTGAAGAGTCCTTGGATGCCCAAGGCCACTGGGACATCACCCAGCATGAGGGCAGGAGTGACAGAGGGAAACTGGGGTGAGGTGAAACAGTGCTCTTTCCCTTCGTGGCTTAGACTTGACTTTGGCAAAACTCAGAGAAACCCAAAATCATGTGAGCACATTTCTTTCCAGGCCCCCTCCTAGGGCTTTGGAAGGGGCTTCTGCAGGCCAGGACTCTGAAGCTTCAGGGCTTTGAGCTCTGCCAGCATCTGGTTAGCTGTTGTTCATGTTCTGGTTAAGAGAGGGTCTCTGGGAGTCATGCAGCTTGCTTGGGAGCTGTGTGATCTTGGCTTATTGATTCCTCCCTGAACTCCTTACTAAGGAGTAAGCGTGACACTCCTCCTAGTATTTACCTCTCTGGGGATGTGACCTCCATGAGGGCAGGCACTGGTCTGTTTATTGCCATGTCCACTGTGTCCAGGACACATAGTGCATACCCAAACCTCTGCTTTGTGGGTTTAATGAAAAGCAGGATGTTTGGGTGTTGAGCCTCCGTCTCTCAAAGGAGAGGAATCCGGGGCACAGTGAGCTTAAGTCCCTTTCCTGTACTACATGCTGCCTCTGGTCAGTCCCAAGGGAGACCTTGGGTCTGTAGGCCTCCTTTCGTTCCTGCTGACCCTCCCATATGAGCTGAATAAGAAGGGGAAGCTTAACTCACTTCCAAGAACCTGAGATGATTGTCTCCGTTATTCCTCATGTTATGGACATGAGCCAGGGTCCCTGGATCTCATATCTGGAATTAGCTGTGACCAATGGAGCCCACTGTTCAGAGACTCACCCGGAACCCTTCCCTGACCTGACTTGGGTCCTGGGGAATGTTGAGAGACAGGGAGAGAGTTGGGAGAACCAAGGTGAATGGTTTTGAGCCATGAAGTAGCCTGAAAAATCAAGTCTGGAAGATGAATGGCTCTAGGGTTTAGCAGAGACTGCCTTCGGAATTACTGACATTACTGCCTGAGAACACCAGGAGCTTCCTCCTTTGTAGCTCCCCTGGATTCTGAGAGGTCCTTGAGCACAGCTGGAAGTCACTATGCTACGGAACCATGGAGATGAGGCTGGAGGGGCCACCAGTGAGTGGTCATCTTGTCACTGACAGGAGCTATGATCTAAAGAGCCAGGTGGCTGCAGGTGGGCACTCACCCAGCTGTGCAAAGCAGGTGACAAGACTAGTCCCAGCCCTGCAAATGGAACACATCTCTTTGCCCTACTTCTGCTCTGCTTGGCATAGATTTCTAGCTAAGTCCTGCACAAGCTTCCATCTCTGTTTTATGACAAGCTGCCCCACGGGGAGTGCCAGTGCTGGGATGCTTCCCTTTTGATGGAGAATTCAGGGAAAGAATGGGGGTACTCACCTCCCCCACACCCTCACCCCCACCAACCCAGTACCATTGATAAGACAACTGGGATGTTGGAGCCTCTGCTTCCAGCCCAATTCTCTTCTCCCTCCAGCCCTGGGATAGTATTTGTATGCAAATGTTGGCTCTGATCTCCACCCAGGAAAACACCAGCTGAGACTGAAACTCTTTTTGCTTGTAATAGAGAGCAGAGCATGGGGCCTCGCGTGGGCCCCCTTGAGCTTCTCTGGAGGATGCTGGGTAACATTTTATTTGTGTTTTCCATACTTATCCCAGGGCTGTGTCCTGGCAAATGAGGGTCTGTCAGAGCCGAGAAAACATCTGATTCCTTTTAGAAAAGACAAAGGGATTAGGTGTCCCAGGGACTTTGACAAATGCCTAGCTGGTGGTTTTGATCGAGCTTTCATTTAGGGAAGGTTGATTGCAGAAGTGGGAATGCCAAAGACCCAGGCAGCCAGTGTTGATAAGATTCCTAGACACGGGCAGGCATACACCATTCGTTGGCAGGGGTGTAAAGTAGTGCAGTCTTTTGGAGGGAAATTTGGCACCATGTTTCAAATAAAATGAGAATGACTTTTGATGCAGACATTCCATGCCTTGGAACCTACCCTAGAGTGTGCCTGCCTGTGTATACAAAGACCCGTGTTCACAAATTCCCACTTCTGCAAAAGTAGGAAATCACCTGTTTCTCTCAGCAGGGGGCCAGCTCGATAATTCATGGTTTATCCAGATGATGGAATACAATTGTCCATTAAAAAAGAAAAAGCAGAGTAAATCATAGCAATGGCCAATGTGTAGAGAACTTACTCCATACACTATTCTAAGTGCTTTATATATTTTATAATATTTGCATATTTACGATGTTAACTCATTTAACCTTCACAACAATCCTCTGGTTACTTTCATCAGAATATTTTTATAGATGAGAAAAGAGATGTTAAGTAACTTGTCCACAGTCACATAGCTTGTAAGTTAGGGAGCTGGGCTTCAGGTCTGCTGGCCCCAGGTTCTATAACTACTTCACAAACCCCTGCATGTCTAGGTATGTAAAGATACATTTGATTTATTAATAAGTGAAAAATTCAAGTAGCAGTGATATAGAGTGTGATTTTTATTGATGTAGAAAAAATAGTGTGTGTGTATTTGCCCATGTGAATGGTCCCACATATTTGTAAAGGTAAAGTAAAGGTCTGAAAGAATACATATCCAATCGTCAGTTCCCTTCAGGGAGATGTTAGATGTAGTAAGTAAAGAGGATTTTTTTGTTTATAGATATAGTTTTTTTAAAAAGTTTTTTTAAGTTGAGGTATAGTTGATATACAATATTAAATGTTTCAGGTATACTGCGCAGTGATTCACAATTTTTAAAGGTTACACTCCATTTATAGTTATTATAAAACATTGGCTATATTTCCTGTGCAGTACAACATGTCCCTGTAGCTTGTTTATATTATGCATAGTTAACTGGGTACAGTTTTATATTTTCTTGAACAAGTACTTTTGGAATTTTAGAAAAAGTAAGCTTGAGCACATCATCAAGATAATCATAATAAAATAATAATCATTTAGTTTCTATTTCTCAATAACTTTCTTATTTTAATTGAGAAAGGAGAGGCTTCCTATAAACACAGGCTCAGAGTAAGCCTTGTGATTAACTCCAAAGTGAAAGACAGTAGAGCGAAGCCTAACAGACAGACTTTGCCGTAAATTAGATAAAGATAATCCAACGGATTGCTCTTCTGATTGGCTGAAAGGCTTTCTGAGATAATTATTCTTTTTTTCATTACCTTTAGAAGTCTCACCTCCTCCTGGAAGCCTTGGCCCAGACAGTGGAAGAGAAATGGTGATTCTGTTGGCATACTGCCCTTCTCCACTCCATCTTCACTCCCCCACCCCATTGCATTTAATGAGTTCACTTAGTGCATTATTGCATCTTATGTAAACACTCCAGGTACTTGGACTTTGTTTAATCACTGTCCCTTCAGAGTTATCCTGTAAAAATGGACTCGTGATGCATTACATTTTTAGGTGCTTTACAGCTTGCAAATCCTACCCTCATCCATGATGTCAGTGAACTGGGGCTGGTGCCTTGTCACTTCAAAGCCCTGTGTACAACAACTTTTTCAGAGTTAACCAAGCAGAGGCCTAGAAGAGGGGCTGATGAGGAAAACGAGGGCTATCAAAATTTTAATCCCCATTTAAAAATCCCCAGTATTTAAATATTGATTTGTGAAATGTGACCCAACAGAGAGAATATAGAAAAATACCTCTACTTACTGGGTGAGGTCAAGAAGCATCCTGTGTTTCCATGTGCTTTCTTATTTTAATTCTCAAAGCAAATTTAGGAAAATTTTTTTATTTCCCATTATTTCCATAAGGAAGCTGAAGCCCAGGGAGTTAACATCAAGTCCTCAGAGTTAATACACGTGGACAGTGGGCAATGGATTTCTCACCCAGGCCTGTCTGTCTGCAAGATCTGAGTTGCTGAGCCTCTCAACAGAGGAACAATAGAGAAAAAAAAGTATCACTCAGATACCACCTCCCTAACACACTGTTGGCAATTTAGGTTTATTTCCTTTGTTTATCTACCTAAGCAAAACTAAATTAGAAAAACACCGATTTGGTAATCAGAAGTAATCATATCAAATGTTTATATCCTGTTTTCTTTCTTTCACTATTTTCCTTGTCTTTGTGATGTCATTTTTAAATGATTGCATACTTCTTCCAACTCAGTAGTTAAAAAAACCAATAACCTAGGACTTCCCAGGTGGTCCAGAGGTTAAGACTGCTCTACCACTGCAGGGGGTGTAGGATCATCCCTGGTTGGGGAACTAAGACCCCACATGCCAAGGGGTATGGCCTAAAGAAAAACCCCTAATAACCTGATTAAAAGATGGTTTAAGAATTTGAATAGACACTTCTCCAAAGAGGGCATAGAAATGGCCAACTGATACGTGAAAAAAATGATCAGCATTACCAATCATCAGGGAAATGCGAATCAAACCACAGTGAGATATCACCCATGGTCAGGATGCCTATTATCCAAAAACAAAACACCCACTGAGTGCCTCAAAAAAAGTTGAGTGAAAATGATATTGGAAAACATTAAGGCTGTGCTTTTGAGCCATGGGTCTCAGCCACTGCAATCATTGACACCTGAGTCCTAAGGACAGTAGAAGTGAACCTTCTTTCCTTGTGGCCAATTGCTTTTCAACTCTGGAGCGTTTATTCTACTCTGTAAAGGAAAGCCATGTACTGATTAGTGCTGTTTGTCAGTTGCTTGCTTCTTCTTAAATGTCATCGCTACTCTCTGATGAATCATTCAGATTTCCTTGGGAAAGAATAAATAGCTATAAACACTTTAAGCAAAACAAACAGAAGAAAAGTATTGGCGAGGATGTGGAGAAATTGGAACTCTTGGACACTGTTGGTGGGAATGCAAAATGGTGCAGCTGCTATGGAAAGAGTATTATGGAACAAAAAATTCAAAATAGAACTACCATGTGATCCAGCAACCTCACTTGTGGGAATTACTCAAAAGACTTGAAATCAGCGTCTTGGAGCCATATCAGTACTCCTATGTTCACATTATTCACAATAGCCAAGATGTGGAACCAAGTTACATGTACATCAGTAGATGAATGGATAAACTGTGGTGTATGCACAAAATGGAATACTATTCAGTTTTTAAAAGGGATTAAATTCTGCAATATGTGACAATATGGGTGAAGCTTGAAGACATAGCTCTAAATGAAATAAGCCAGCTACAGAAAGACAAGTAGTACATGATTCCACTTAGCATGAGGTTTCTATAGTAGTCAAATTCATAGAATCAAAGAGTGGAACAGTGGTTGACAGGGGCTGCGGGGAGGAGGAATGGGGGGTTTACTAATCAGTGGGCATAAAATTTCAGTCAAACATGATGAGTAGGGGCTTCCCTGGTGGCTCAGCAGTAAAGAATCTGCCTGCAGTGAAGGAGACCTGGGTTTGATCCCTGGGTTGGGAAGATCCCCTGGAAGAGGGCACAGCATCCCACTCTAGTATTCCTGCCTGGAGAATTCCATGGAGAGAGAAGCATGGCAGGCTACAGTCCATAAAGTTTCAGAGTCGAACACGACTAGAGCGACTGAGCACACACATGAGTAAGCTCTAGAGACCTGCTGTACTCTAGAGACCTAGCCCTGTGTCTAGAGTGAGTTATAATGTACTATATGTTTAAAAATTTAAGAGGGTAGATCTCATTTTGTGTTCTTGCTACAATAAAATTAAAAAATCAAACAAAAAACAACTCATTACATACTATTCTAGGAGAGTGATGTTCTTTGGAGAGATACCTAGACATGGAATCAGTAGGTCTACGAGTATGAGTATTTTTTTAATTGTAATTTAAAAAATTGTGCTATAATTAACATATAACATATAATATAAGGTGTACAAAATATTTTTGTGGTTTTGAATACACATTGCTAAATTACTTTTCAAAAGGGCTGTATTAATTTGCACTTTAACAACTTCAGTATCATTTTCATCACATTTTTTCAGGCATTAGTTATTGTTAAAAAATGAAAAACACACCTTCTGACTTGTTTGCTTAATATATACCAAACTGTTCACAGTGGTGAGTTTGGAGAGTGGACTGGGGCTGGTGGTGGTGGTGGGAATGGTGAAGGGGTTGTCCCCTTTCCACTTTAGGTAATATGATGTTATTACAAATATTTTACTATAGGCATATATTACTCGTATCAGTTCAGTTCAGTTGCTCAGTCGTGTCTGACTCTTTGCGACCCCATGAACCACAGCTGGCCAGGCCCCCCTGTCCATCATCAACTCCTGGAGTTTACCTAAACTCATGTCCATTGAGTTGGTGATGCCATCTAACCATCTCATCGTCTGTTGTCCCCTTCTCCTCCTGCATTCAATCCTTCCCAACATTAGGGTCTTTTCAAATGAGTCAGCGCTTCGCATCAGGTGGCCAAAATATTGGAGTTTCAGCTTCAACATCAGTCCTTCCAATGAACACCCAGGACTGATTTTCTTTAGGATGGACTGGTTGGATATATATTTTAAATTCTTGAAATAACTTTTCTTACAGACAGTTGCAAAAATAATACAAAGAATTTCCATTGTAATATATTTTTTGTATAAAAGATTTATTTATTTATTTTTTAATCCATTTATGGCTGTCATGGGCCTTTATTTCTGTGGACAGGCCTTCTCCAATTGCAGTGGGCAGGGGCTACTCTGATTGCCATGTGTGGGCTTCTCATTGCAGCGGTTTCTCTTGTGGAGCACAGGCTCCAGGTGTGCGAGCTTCAGTAGTTAGCAGCACGTGGGCTCAGCAGTTGCAGCTCGCAGGCTTTAGAGCACTGCCTCACTCTAGAGCGCCGCCTCGGTCTAGAGCACTGTCAGTCTAGAGCACCGCCTCGGTCTAGAGCGCCGCAGCAGTAGTTGTGGTGCATGGCTTAGTTGCTCCGAGGCACGTGGGCTCTTACCACTTCAGGGATTGAACCTGTGTCTCCTACATTGGCAGATGGATTCTTTATCACTGAGGCACCAGGAAAATGTTGTAATATTTTTTTTTTTTGTAATATGTTTTTAAAAGATAACATAATTGAAAGAAATGTGCCCCAAATGTCAGATGTAAGACCTTACACCACCAAGGCTCTGTTAGAGTTTCTTATTAGGTAGACTGGAACCTAACATAAGAACAACTTGGGGAAATTCTCATTAAAATGCAGACTTGTAGGCCTGAGCAGGATCAATGAAATCAGAATGTTTGGGGAGGAGCCTGAAAATATGCATTTTAAACACTCACCATCTTCTGTAATTCTGGGGCCCTTCAAGGGCTGAGAACTACTGTAGAAAAGGTTCCTCCTCTTGATATTATTTCTTCCAGCAATATTGTGGCTTTCTCACTTGGAAAGCCCTCCAAAGTGCAGGGATTGAGAAAAGTTAGTGAAATCTGAGCATCCTTTTTGCAACTTTTCACACTTTGTGCTGCTACTGCTTAGCTGCAGCCAAGCTGTAATTTGTTTCCTCACAAACTCTCTGTCTCCCTCCAACTAGAGAAGGCCGTTTCCGGGGAGGTCTGGTCCAGAAAGCCATGTGGTGTGGATGCTGGTGCTCCTCCTTCCCCCCAGTCCTCTTATCCTGACTGTTCCCCGGGCCTGGGAACTGGAGGCCTGCCCTCTCCTGGCTCCCTTGCAGATGCAGCCAGGAGGCCCTGAAATGGGGAGGGAGCCTATATTCCAACTCCAGGTCCTTTTGCTGTTTCTTTTGTCTAATGCTGATGCTTTTCCATGCACACTTTTTTTCCTTTGGCCGCTGTGGGCATGTCTTTTCCCTGTGTGTGTTACATGTATTACATGTGTGTTAGATTGCCAGGGCATCTTCACGAGGGCCACCTCTACTCAGTCCCTCACCTGCCCCCACCTTCTGCACCACCTGCCTCCACTGTCCACCTTCCTCACCGCCCCCAGGGCTGTTCTTTCTAGCTCGTGGATCAGACCATGTCACCAGATAACTTAGCTTGGGGACTGAATGACTGTGAAAAAGGAATAGTTAGAAATGTGGCCAGAAGGATAGCAGAAAGCCAAACTGTGGAGAATTTAAGATGAAAGAATTGATATTGCCTTGTATGTTATTTAGTGTAAGCTTATTGTTTTCCACATTAAAAAAGTAGTACGACCCATCAGATGTTATATGCCTCTATGAGCTTCGAAATGGAAAGAAAAAGTTAAGGAAAAATGTACTAATAGTTAAAACAATTTGGAAAATAAAGTAGAAAGTAGAGGGACAGAAAAAAGAAAGTAGAGGGACAGTAAGTTGCTAGCTCTTTCTCTAGCCAGGTCAAGCTATTGTCTGCTTTTGGGTGTGGTACAGCAGGCAGTGTAAGGGCATGAATTGGGCACATCTTGTTCAGATCCCTTCTCCCCCCCCACCCCCACTGTTAACGGTGGGTATCCATTGGGCAGCTTCATTATCCTTTTGTAGCTCTGGTTAGGTGACGGTTAAAAATCGTTCCTAACTGGTAGGCTTGCCGTGAAGGTTAAATGAGACAAGAAGGTAAAGCAGTTGGAGTGCTTGGTAAGTGTTCGTTCTTTTTCATCTTATTCATTTCCTTTCAGTCCTTTCACTGTAAGTAGTGTTTTTGTTTTCAGATAGTTGTGATCACACTGTCTATATATTTAATTTTATTTTCTGTGTGTTTTGCTTAACATGGTAGCCCAAGCATTTTCTATGCTATATTCAGCTCTTCATAAACATACATTTTAGTGGTTGCATAACAGCCAGTTGAATGGATGGATCAGATACATCATAGCTTAGTTAACTATTTCTTTATTGTTAGCCATGGGCATTATTCCAGGTTCATTGTTTGAGATAACTCTATGTATGAACACTTTTATGTGTAAAATGTCACCTCCTACTCCCAGTCACTGCCAGTTACAACCATTTCCTTAGGAAAAATTCTTAGAAGGGAGATTATAAAGTCAGAGGGCTTGAACATTTATTAAGGTTTGTGACCTATCCTGCCAAACTGGTTCCTGTAAAGTTGGCCTCCACTTTTATCTTCAAGGCAATGGATGAGAGTCAGGCTGAGGGGCCTGGATTTTGTTATCAAGGGCAGCTATTGAGAGTGTCAGTCAGTTTTGGAGTTTTAATGGATGCATCTGGCAGTCACTGGGTGTGTGGATAGGGGTATGGCCAATGTTAGTGGGTAATGTGGTGAGACTCTGCACCAGGGCAGTAGTGTCCTGACTGATATGAACCTGGCCTTCACCTCACAGCAGCTAGTAGTCTCATCTATAGGAGAATCTGTGGTCACAGTCTCACAATCCCACTTTCTTTTTCATAGCTTCCATACAGTTTTTAAAAATTCATTTATTTTTCTTAAAAAATGAAGTATAGTTGATGTATAATATTAAATAGGTTAAAGGTGTACAATATAGTGATTCACAATTTTTAAAGGATATACTCCATTTATAATTATAAAATATCAGCTCTATTTTCATCTTGTACAGTATGTATATCCATATAGCTGACTTTATACATAATCGTTTGTACCTCTTAGCCCCCTACGTGTATATTGGCCCTCCCCTTTTTCCTCTTGCCACTGGCAACCACTAGTTTATTCTCTGTATCTATGAGCCTGCTTCTTTTCTATTATATTCACTAGTTTGTTGTACATTTTGGATTCCATATATAAGTGATAATATACAATATTTGTCTTACTCTGACTTATTTCACTTAGCATAATACCCTCTGAGTCCATCCATGTTACCACAAATTGTGACATTCCATTCCTTTTTATGGCTGAGTAATATTCCATTGTGTGTATATATATGTGTGTGTGTGTGTATACATCCATATATATATATCTCATATCTTATATATCTGTTGATGAACACAAGTTGTTTCCATATCTTGGCAATAATAAATAATGCTGCTATTGGGGTACATGTATATTTTCTAATTTGTGATTTTGTATTTTTCAGATCTATACCCAGGAGTGAAATTGCTAGGTCATAAGTTAGATAGTTCTAGGGTTTCCCAGATGATGCTAGTGGTAAAGAATCTGCCTCCCAAAGCAGGAGACAGACTGTGAGTTTGATCCCTGGGTTGGGAAGATCCCTGGAGCAGGGCATGGCAACTCACTTAGGTATTCTTGCCTGGAGAATCCCATGGAAGAGGAACCTGGGGGGCTATAGTCCATGGGGTTGCAGAGTCAGACATGACCGAAGTGACTTAACACACACATGCACATGCATGGTAGTTCTATTTTTAGTTTTTTGAGAAACCGTGTTCCACAGTGGCTGCACAAATTTACACTCCCACCAACAGTGTATGAAGGTTCCCTTTTCTCTCACAATCCTGCTTCCTTAGTGTTTTGCTCCACATGTGTGAGTTTATGCCTTTTCAGTCTCACATAAGTAGCTTCATGTTGTTTCTCTCGCCTGTGGTCAAAATGACAAGGCCTCTTTATCTTTACAGATCACAGATCAATATAGTGAATTAGTCTGTGAGCCCTGGTGTCATTGCCTTTACTGGGCTGCCAGCCCTACCACTTATTATATGTGATTCTGGCCTCAGTTTTCCAGTCTGGAAACAGTACCAACCTCATAGATTAATCAAAACAAAGTACTGTATATACAGCAAAGTGCTGCAGGTTTGATATTATTCTTACCTATTTTCCTCTTTCTAAGTTAAAGGCTCTGGTAGAAGGAGACTAATTCAGCCTCTGCATTCACCACTTTCCTTCCCTCTAAAACACAGCAAGGGCATCAGGATTAGGGAGCAATATCAGGAAGTCCGCTTTTCCAAAATATGTGCCCACATGAAACTGTAAAGAAGGGAGGGGAGGAGGTTGGAGAGTGGTAAATAACCCACCATCCTGGGATGCATAACTTTCAGTGCTAAAACCTGAACAAGTCCCCAGCAACCCGGGTGGCTGGTCACCCTAACTAGCATGATGGTACTCGGTGACAACATCGGGTAAAATTGCCCGAGCATGACAGAACCGGAATCTGGAATATTTGAGAAGGGTTTCTATTCCTTTAATTGTTGCCTGCGTGCTAAGTGGCTTCAGTCGAGTTCGACTCTTTGTGACCCTGTGGGCTGTAGCCTGCCAAGCTCCTCTGTCCATGGGGCTCTCCAGGCAGGAATACTGAAGCGGGTTGCCATGTCCTCCGCCAGGGGATCTTCTCCATCCAGGGATCGAACCCATGCCTGCTGTGACTCCTGCACTGCAGCCGGATTCTGTACCGCTGAGCCACTGGGGAGGCCGCATTCCTTTAATTGCTGGGCAAACCCATTTGGAAATTCCTTTCACCTGAACTTAAATGGGCTGCCACTAACGAGGTCCACCTGTGGTGGGAGGTGGGGTGGGAGAGAGAACTGCTTCCGGGAGACCCGGGCAGGCCCATTCAGTAGCTCCCAGATTCCAAGCGTGAGAGGGTATGAGTGTCCTGCCGTGATGGCTGTGTGGAATTCGCGTTTTCCAGTTTGGCCGGTTTTCTGCTCTAGTGAAGCCTTCTTTCTTGACGGGAAAAGGGGACGACTCAGGGGATGAGGGTTGGTTCCCGCTTCCACCAAGGTACCTTCCGATTTTCTGGGTCTCTGTGTGAACAGTACCCGCAAGACAGAGTGAGCGAGCGAGGGGAGAGTGGGCGCGCCTAGGCTGCAGGTCAGTGCAGGGGGTGGTCAGTAGTTGCTGTTTCCTCTTCCAGCCCTTTCAAAGCATTTTTAAATCGCATTAGCTTTTTGACAAACACTTGAAGGTTTGCTCTCCTCTTGAGAGGCTGAAAGGGCTGAGGAAGAGCCTTCATCTGTTTACTTTTTTCCTTTATGTGGAAACCTACTTGGGCCAGTTCTACAACTAGCTGCCCTCCCCGCCCTCCAAGCTAGCCCCTGGAACTCACCAGACCCTAGGGCGTGGGCCTCCCTGCGTGGCTTTCCGGCCTAATGAACTCTCCTGCCTCCCAGACTTGCTGCTTTGAGCAGTAGAGTGCAATAGGGCTCAGGCAGCTCACTCTGCTCCTTGAGGGCCTTCTAAATTTGTGGGGAGTGGAGAAGTGAGCTGAGAGGGGCTGGCCTGTGGAATCCATCACCCTCTTGCAGGGCAGCCCACAGAAATGGCGTCTTTGGGGGGGGGGCGTAGTGGGGCAGAGAAAGTCAGGAAGATGGGGAGAAAGGAAGATGGGGACAAAGTTGGGCTTGGTTTTATTTTTTAATTTGTTTTATTTTTATTTTATTACTGGAGTATAATTGCCCTGGGTCAAAAAGATCCCCTGGAGGAGGGCATGGCAACCCACACCAGTATTCTTGCATGGAAAAATCCCATGGACAGAGGAGCCTGGCAGCTACAGTCCATAGGGTCTCAAAGAGTCAGACAAGACTGAAGCAACTTAGCAGGCGCACATGATTGCTTTACAATGTTGTGTTAGTTTCTGCTGTACAGTGAAGTGAGTCAGCTATAAGTACACATAGATGGATTCCCTCTGGCGTCTCCCTCCCACATCCCCCCATCCCACTCCTCTAGGTCATCACGGAGCACTGAGCTGAGCTCCCTGTGCTACACAGCAGCTTCCCACTAGCTAGCTATCTTATACACCGTCGTATATATATGTCAATCCAACTCTCCCAGTTTGTCCCATCCTCCCCTTCCACTCCTGTGTCTGCACGTTCATTCTTTGGGCTTGGTTTTAGAGAGCAGAGAGCTGGTCCCAAGAGGGCTCCTCTTCCTCTCCCCCTTAAAAAAAATTTTTTTTTGACTGTGTTGTGTGGCATGTAGGGTAGAGCAAGGAGAGAGTAATGGGGTTGGTTTTTATGAGCAAGGCCCGTCTTGGGGGGGTGATTTAAGGCAGAAATTTATATCATGTGAAGAAGCCAGAATTTCAAACACCCCAGAAGAATGTGCTCTGGGTAGCGGCAACAGCAAGTGCAAAGTCCCTGGGGCATATTGAGGAACAGCAGGGAGGAGGCAGCACGCCAGGGTAGAGCACACAGGGTCTTGTTGGTTGTGATAAGAAGGGGTGAGGGGGCGGGAAGGAAGGATGACGTGGAGCACGTGCCAAGGTGCACCAGGGAATGTGGGGCAGGGAGGGCAGAAAGGAGTGTTTCTGAAATCCTAGGTGTACGATGCGGGAAAACAGAGGGGGCGGTGGGGCCAGAGCAGAGGAAGCTGGAGGGCCTGAGCGGGAGGGGCAGATCAAGCAGATCCTTTGCCCTCTCAGTCAGGGTTTCTCAGTCATGTAAACGAGTGCTCTGCCCTTGCGTAAAAATTGGGCAATTCAGGGAGGAAGGCCTCTTCACTTAATTTGAAGGAGAACTACAGAAGCTGGGAAGAAGGGTTGGTGGAACTGGCCTAGCCCAGTCGGCTCCGCTTCCTATAAATAGCACTCTGGCCGTCTTGGAAAGGCATTGGTAGGATTGTAGCAGCTACTGGGGAACCTCCTTCCTGTTGGAATGCGCTAGCCTTGGCTGCGCATGTACATCTGCGCCTATGTAGTCCCTGGAAGCAGGACATGAGGGCGCAGGAGAGGTGGAGACCAGCGAGCCCACTCATTTTACCCTCCCAGGTGGCGCACTCCAGTATTCTTCTTGCCTGGAGAATCCCATAAACAGAGGAGCCTGGCGGGCTACAGTCTGTGGGGTTGCAAAGAGTCGGACACAGCTGAGCAACTGAGCATGTGGCCCACTTCCTCTGGGGGTCCTGGCTTCCCTTTGGCAGGTCATCAGCTAAGAAATCTGCAAAAGTCATTGGGGAGGCTTAGAGCAAATCTTTTGTACCAAAGGGGTTGGTGGTGCGGTGTGGAGGGGTGGGGGCTCCTTGGCTGAACCAGGATGCACTTCACTAGTGGTGAGCCCTGCTGAGCACCTGAGGTTTTTGGGGGGAAAGAGGGAAATGGGATTGGGTGGCCAGGGTAATTCGGCCATGTGTGAGTTAAAAAACAGATGAAAGCCCACAGAGTAACCAGACATTCTTCTCTTTGCATGCAAGATCCTGCCTAATATTGCAAGAGGAAGGAGTATTTTTCTTGCTTTTTAGACATTACATCCTGTGAGGGGAAGATTTGGAACAGATGGGGGCCAGGGGACCCCATTGTATTTGCTTGTTTTCCCCTCCCTTCCTCCCACAACCAGAAGTGTTTCTTTTTTTTACCTAGTGAAGTTGACTCAGGAAAAAAGAATTTTAAGTCCTATAAAGTAGGAAAGTGAGATACAAAGGGTCGGGAAGAAAAATCCACAAAATTCCAGGAAGAATTTACTCTACCTTGTAAAGCCTTCTTCTGTGTCTAAAGACAGATAATTACCTCAAAATTTCATTTTAGGTTTAATGGCTGCTCCAGTGATATCTGCATTAATGAGGGGGAAAAGAAAAAGGATCCCTCACTGATGGAGAAAGAGTCCCCCTGGGTAGTGAAAGGTAAGGCATGTTTGTGAAATCCTACACAGTGTGGGAACAACAAAGTGGGTGATGTCTTATGGGAGCTGTTTAAGTATTTGCATGACTTTCACCACCACTTGTGTTCTGCAGGCTGGGTTGCCTGAGAGCAGACCATAGGAGAGGTGATGTAAAGTGGGCCATGATGTATTTGATTGGCTGCCAGGGGAGGGTCCCCAGTAGAGTGATGTCTCTGGCATGGCTGCAGGCAGCTGGACAGCTGGTAGGATGTTAGCCCCCAAACTGCAGCTGGTCCTTGATGCTGATGAATGTCCAGAGCAGGACTCGTCTTCTTCTGGAGAGTGGAATGGGGCTCTGCTAGTGGGGTTGGATGGTGGTAAGCAGCTGGGGTGAGGCAGCTGAACTGCTTGGCCACTGTTGTATCTGACCCGCAAAGGGACTGTGGGCTGATTGCATGTGAAAAGAAGGCAGGAGGGAAAGAGAGCAACCTTTATGTTTTACTTCTGTCCTTCCTTTCTAGCTCACTGAAGCGTGTTGGACTGGTCTTTTCCTTCTTGGGAGAGGATTTTGTGCTCTGGGGTCTGCTGGAAGAGATGGATTACTCTCATGATATGGAGAGCCATGTCTGGGGGCGGAAGGGGCTAGGAAGTTGGGTTCCTCCTTGTCTGGTGAGATACATGTGAGCTTCTGCCAGAAAAGCACAGCTGAAAAAAAGTCACATGACGAGAGAGAAATAAAGCCTAGTGCCTAGGTAGAATGGGCTCCTTCGTCTTGATCCTCAGTCTTCTAGAATTAGACGTTATAACTAGATGCAGGGCAGTAGGAATGCTAGGTTCACCCTCCTTCTGTCATTAAAATCCCCAGGTGTTACCTGGTTGTTGGAAAGGATGCTGGAAGCACAACAGGCATTGCCTGAGTACCGTTACCTCCTGGGCACTGCATTTAGGACTTCAGGGGACATGTCAGTGAAGGAAATAAAGGTCCCATTCCCACAGAGTCCAAATGAAAATGTAAGGGCATTTCACTCTATAGTGGCATCACCAGGGTCAGGCAGGCATTGACAGGAGAGACCAGATGAGTTCATTTCGCAGAAGAAATTGAGCACCCACTCTTCAGGAGGCCCTTGTGGATGCCTGCAGTGGAGGACAGAACACATCCAAGACCCACCTCCTTAGAGCTGCTGTCTGCTCAGGTAGATGGACTTGTAAGATGTTCTTGAGCTACAGACTGTGAGCAGTGCTGCAGCAGAGGACCTGAAGGGTGTTGTGGGCCCTTCATGCAGATTTGGAGAACAGAGAATACTGTTCAAGTTAATACATGGGAAAAGAGCTAACAGTAGAGTGATAATTCTTAGCTGGCCTGGTAAGGTCCTCTGGTTCTGACATTGTTTTTTATGTACCCTCTTTTAACTCTGAAAAGTACTCAGTTAAGATGGTGAATTGCATGGCACGCTACTATGTGCCGAGCAGTGCTGCAAGAGCTTCCTCTTTAGCATTGTGCTGGCTCATAGTGAGTACTCAAAACTGAGCTATTTGCTAGTCACTTACCTCAAGTCAAAGCCTAACAGTGGTTTTAATCAGAATGACATTGACTGTTGATTAAACAGGAAATCTGGAGACTGCCTTGGATCCAGTGGTTAAGGTTTTGCCCTCCAATGCAGGGGCTGTGGATTCGAACCCTGGTTGAGGATCTAGGGTCCCACATGCCTTGTGGCCAAAAAACCAAAACATAAAACATAGAAGCAATATTGTAATGAATTCAATAAGAACTTTAAAAATGGCCTACATCCAAAAAATCTTAAAAAACATAACCAACCAAGAAATCTGGGATTGGTGGGCCTAAGGTTGGCAGTGGCTGGCCAGTGACCAAAACGATGAAGATTCTTTCTGCTGTGCCATCAGGGCCAGCTACGTAGTTTGTGGGGCCCAGTGAAAAGTGTGAGATCCCTTTTCAAAAAACAGAAAAAAATTGCCACTTAAGATACTAAAACAGAGCTTTTGACTTTCTTTTTGTCGTCTCTCGTCATGATATTTTTTGTTTGTTGTTGAACATTCTAGGTAAAGAAAAATTAACTTATTAGCATGAGTTTTGCCGTTTATCTTTATATTGTGCAGTGCCAGTGTTAGGTGCAAACATAAGAGCATTTACCTTGCCTGCAAAATTACCCAAATTACACAATTATATTCAAATAAGATAGTAGTTAAGTGATCTTTTATTTTTTTAAAGTGGTCTTTTTAAGAAGCTATTTTTCTTCTAAAATACTTAGATTTATCTATTAAAAGTAATGAGGCAGAATACAATTGATTAATATTAACATTTTAGTCAAAATTCTTTAAAAGCCGAAAGTCATTTAATGTTTTGAAAATTAAATCTTAGTTTTTAAAACTTAACGTCTGTAATTACAGTGCTCAATATCCATTTCATTTCCAAAAATAAGAATTAGTATTATGCTTCATGCGTGTTTTATTTCATATATGTGTGAGTTGTGTATCTGCATATAACATATATCTATGGAAAAATGATACAGTTTTGCAAAAAGTTGCTCAGCCACTGTGTACCACTGGTGCTAATATAACACTAATCTGTGGAACTTTGAATAGGAACAGAAGCAAGAAAAGGGACGTTCGGCCTTCTTGAATTTCTCATTTTGCAAGAACGTGTTGCATTTGTGCTGAGAGGAAGGGTTTGACAAGCTCATTTATCTGCTCTCCTCAAGTGCTCCCAACACTCTACAGCCGTATTTGTCTTTATTTATTTATTTTTTAAGCTGTATTTGTCTTTGTCTCTTCAGCTGGCCAAAGCACATCTACCGACCTTCTCCATTGGACGCAGTTACCTTTTGTTTTCAAGACCTGGGGCAGAGGTGTGAAGTATTTCTCTGGGACCTGAACTGTGTTAGTCTTCAAAGCAGATGTTGAGGGTTATGGATGATGCCGTGTGACTCTGAGGGATGGGGTGCCGATGTGTTGTTTAACTTGTACCTGTGGACTGTGATCACTGGGACCCTCCTGCCCGCTGGGGCCCTGAGCAGGGGCTTTTCTTGCCTGATTCTAAAAGACTAGTACTGTATTTTCCAAGAGTCCTTTATACATTTCCTCTTACATTGCATTGGCCAGAATTAATCACGGGCAAAAAGAAGGCAGGTTTCTATGAGTGATACCAATCACGATGGGTTCACCGGAATGAGCATGTGGCCCCTGAGCAGATTTGGGATTCTGTTAGGAAGGAGGAGAAATGGTTTGGTACCTAAACAATGATGTCCTCTCAATAATCACTCCCATTTTCCTGAAGGATTAAAGGCACACACCTGCGAAGTGGTGAGACTGTGATTGGAACCCAGGAAACCCGAGTGTACTGTCACCCTCACCACCCTGCTGACTGCTTGTGGCTGGTGAGTAGGGGTTAGCTCTACTGGGGAGTGAGGACATAAACGGGGTGAAAAAGGCATGCTGGGCAGAGGAAAAGGGATGTGCAGAAGCCTAGAGGGAGACAAGAGATGGTGTGGTCTGGCTGAGGATTGAGGTATTTTGAGAGAACCTCGGTCTGTTCTGTGAGAGGTGGCATTGAGGGATGGGGCTACTGGGTGCAAACGGAAGCAGGCAAGACTGGAAACAGGCTGGGCTGGGAGGCTGTTGAGATTCCAGTAGTGGGGAGAGAGCAGTAACTGAGATAGGGGAAAGAATGTATGTAATCAAGAGACATGTAGAGAACAGAATTGATAGGATTTCTATATCAGAGAGGAGGAGGAAGAAGAACCAAGGTTGAAACCTGAGTTTGTGACTTGGAAATGGGTTAATGGATGTGCCAGTCACATGCAGAAAATAGGAGGTGATGCCAGGGATGAGGGAGGTTGGGAATATGAGTCCACTCTTTCCTGGTTTAGTTTGATTTTGGACATGTTGAGTTCAAGGAGGTAATAGTGGAGCTGCCCTGTATTCATTAGAACCTGAAACTCAGGAGAGAAGTGTGGAGAGATGAGGACTTCTTCCTCATGTAGACCCTATGGTTTCCACTAAGGGTGAGCATGGAATGTGTGAAACGAGAGTCCAGGACAGAGACTCAGGATCCCAGTGTATATGAAGGAGCAAACTGTGAAGCCATTGCCTCTAATACAGTAAGCCAGGAAATCTGGTGTCACTGAAGCCAAGCCAAGAGAGCTTTAAGATGGAAAGAAAGATGGTACTTGAGAAGTGAATGCCGAGAAGGTCATTGATGATTGTAGCAAGAGCAGTGTCCTTAAGTTCAGGAGGAGACGGCCAGAGAGTGGGCCGTTGATTGGACACGGGGAGGTGGGGAAGTCAAGGGAAGGTGATACATCATTCGAAGTATCTGAACATGAAGGGAAGGGTAGTGGTATGGGAGGATCCGGGGAAGGTTTAAAAAACTGGGGAAGACTGGAGCGTGTTGAACTGCGGGAGAAAAGTAGACCTCTGGGAGACCAGAAGTTGAAAATGCAGAGAGGAGATGGGGAATGAATAGTACAAAAACCAAGTAGGCATGAGTGCGTGGGAGCCAGGCCTGAGGTAGAGACTGTCTGTGGGCGGGAGTGGCTCCCATCTGAGTGGGTGAGGACGCAGATGTGGAGAGTGTGCGGTACGGGGAGGCTGATGTTTGTTTCCTCTGTAAAGTTGCTGGAAGAGAGGCCCAGGTAGGTCCCGTGCGGTATCTGGGACATACTTACATTAAAAAGTATTCATGGTATATCTGAAATTCAAGTTTAACCCATTTTATCTGGCAGTCCCATCTGGGACTGGCAAAGGATGTAGCTGGTCCTGCTGGGGAGACATAGGACCATAGCAAGTGGTGTCGCAGGCAGGCTCCAAGGAGCTTGCTCTGTGAAGTGTCGGAGCAGGGGAGGTGGTAGGTGTGAAGGTGGGGTTGGCTGTGGCTCTTACTTGGGAGGCTCTGGAAAGGTCTCCAGCAGGACCCAGCCTCTTGTGTGTCGGTGTGGAGAAGGCAGAGGGTGTGGGGTGTCTGGATTAGACAGTTTGCCATCTCACTTGGGTGAAACCCAGAGGTTTCATCACCCTCGTCTGTGAGGCCCTGCCCTCCCTCCCACCTCATCTCCTGTCCTCTCCATGGTTGTGATCCCTGCAACCTCTGGGCAGCTTGCTGTTCCTTCAACACCCCAAGCCTGTTTAGATCTCAGGCCTCTGCTCCGGTGATTCCTCCTGTCTGGAATGCTTCTCCTCACAGTAACGGCAAGGTGTCTGCCTTGCTTGCTGTGCGTCCCTCGGAGGCTCTTCTTGATCCTTTATTGCAATGGCACCACCCCCTCCACGTGCCAGCCTGCTCTGTTTAGATTCATGTCATTTCTTACTTCCTGATGAACTGCGTGTGTTTATCCATTTTTGGTCTCTTCCCATTAAAATGAAAGTGCCACGAGAATAAAGTAAAGATGTTATTTTGCTCTTGGATGTAACCCATGTTCCTGGGTACATATAGGAAATTTAAGCATTTGGGGTGTGGGGTGTGTGTGTGTGGGAGGGTGTGTGTATCAATGATCAGCAATAAAAGGAGTGAACTACTTGACATGTGCAACAACATAGATGAATCTCAAGTGCGTTCTAAGTGAAAGAAAGTGAGTGAAGTTGCTCAGTCGTGTCCGACTCTTTGCGATCCCATGGACTGTAACCTACCAGGCTTCTCCATCTGTGGAATTTTCCAGGCAATAGTACTGGAGTGGGTTGCCCCCAGACTTAAAAGGCTGCACACTGAAGAACTTTATGATATTCTAGAAATATAACTTCATGGTACTCAGTTATAAGACTTCAGAGCAAATCAGTGGTTGCTAGGGGCTGGGAGTGGGGAATATGGAAATGTTCTATACCCTGATTGTGGTGGTGGTCACACATGGCTGTGTGCATTCACTAACATTGGTAGAGCTCTTTACTAGAAAGGGTGAATCTTACTATATGTAACTCATACCTCAAACGTGAGTTTAAAAAAATGCATCCTCACTTAGATTGTTGTTGTAGTATTTGGGCATTTCTTCTGAATGTACACTAATAATTCATTTTGCCCTGGTGGCAAAGTAACCCCAGCTCGATGGTGTCATTCATGCTTACCACTGCCAGTGAATGCCTATGCCAAGAAACTAACATGTTCTTAAAGTAGGAGATTCATTAAGACGGAACTCTGTTTTTTTTTCCTTTCCAGCAGCTCCCACTCCCTTCTAGGAAGAGAATACCTTTTCCTTGTGACTGGAAGGCCTTTGCCCTGTGTCCCTAGGAGTGGACTGTTGAACGTAGCCAGCTGAGTCCTTCCTGGCACTTCTCTGCCAGAATTCTTGGGGAAGATGATGTACTTTTACTGGGATTGATAGGGTATAAATGTAAGCCTGTTGGTGAATACCTTTTTTATTGAAAAATTTCTTCCACTGAAGGCAATTTATTGGTTCTGTTGGTGAATATCTTGGTCACTAAATGGAGAAAGACAAATAGAGCCCTGATGTTTGAACACCTAGATCCCATCATGCCTGAAGCTATATGTGTACTCCGGACAACCTAGTAATGTGAGCTAATGAATTCCATTTTTCTCCACTTAAGCCATCCCATGTCAACTTTGGTGGCTTCTATTAATCATGGCTGAGTGATTTCTGACTCATATGTTGAAAATAAGAAGTTCTTGATCTATGAGGTGATAGGATTGTAAAAGATTAGATAGTTAACTGTATTAATGAGTTGTGAGAAGAAGTTCACCTCATTTCTCTGAACCTTTTCATTTTGGAATCAGGAACAGGGACAGGGTTGATACGGGGATGAATGAGGGAAGTTGAAGGGTGAGCAGGCAGGCATGCCCCAGCCAGATGGGGCTGGGGATGCCAGGGCCCCATGCCCTCCCAGCTAGGGGTCCCTGGCTGGCTGAGGAGAGCCTGCAGTTGGTGGGATTGGAGAGAGCTGAACTGTAAGCCAGCTCTGGGCTCCTGCCCTCAATTCCTGAGTCTTAACTTTGCTCCTAAACCCTGAGTGCTGCCTGCCTGCCCTCCTCAGAGTTTATAAGAAGGAACCCAAGGAGCTGACAGTCTCTGAAACAGTCATGAAAACCGGCCCTCTGTGGCTTCATTTGCTTAAAGGTAGAAGGCTGGACAAGAAAAGGACTAGACAGACCCTTGGTGTCTGAGGGACTTGGAGGTTCAATCCACATTCTTTGCATGAATGGAGAGTGATAGATCTTAGGTGAGAGGAGGATGAGTGGAAACATGAAAGTAGGGCCCAGGGACTGAGCGTTCCTTAGGGGTCAGGGGTGTGCTTGAGGAAGAAGTTTTCTGAAGAGTGTGCTGGGCAAGGGGCCTGAGTCAGGTTCCTGGCTGGAGTTGTTTGTTTAATGCCTTCTACATATTATAAAGAAGGGAAGACATCTTTTTTCTTTTTTGTTGTTCAAAGAGTTTTCTGTTGTTTCAGGGTTTTTCTGAATATAAAAGATTTTTTTTATTTAAGGATTTTGAAAATACAGAAAAGTAAAAGTAATACAGAAAAGTAAAAGTAATACAGAAAAGTAAAATAAGAAAATAAAACCAGCCATGATAATGCCACTTCCTGAGATAGCACTGGTAATACTTTTGTTTGTCCTTTGAGTATTTATTTGTGTTCCTATGTGTATTAGAGATGACTTATATGTAAAATTTGGGCTTACCTTGTAGCTCAGCTGGTAAAGAATCTGCCTGCAATGCAGGATACCTGGGTTCAATCCCTGGGTTGGGAAGATCCCCTGGAGAAGGGAAAGGCTACCCACTCTAATATTCTGGCCTGGAGAATTGCATAGACTGTATAATCCTGGGGTCACAAAGAATGGGACACAACTGAGCGACTTTCACTTTCATATGTAAAATTGGATTCTACTCTCTATATAGCTTTAGAATTTGTCTTTCACTTAATAGGAAATATAAACATTTCCCTTATCTCTGCATTTTTTGCAGCCTGATTTTTTTAGCTTTATTGTATTTCACCATAGAGTTGTGTCCTTATTAGAAGATCGTTGCCAATTTTTACTGTGGTTAAATCTTTAAAGATGTAATTTTTTTATACACATTCTTGAATAATTTTGTAGGACAGAATTTTAGAAGTAGAATTGTTGCGGGAAGGGGGACCCTTTCCAGGACCCGAAGCTGGGCTCTTATCTAATGCTCAGAAATGAATTGTCCAAGGAGACACATCTGCTGACAAAGCAAGAGATTTTATTGGGAAAGGGCACCTGGGTGGAGAGCAGTAGGGTAAGGGAACCCAGGAGAACAGCTTTGCCACATGGCAGTCTTGGGTTTTGTGGTGATGGGATTAGTTTGTGGTGCTGGGTTGTCTTTAGCCAATCATTCTGACTCAGAGTCCTTCCTAGTGGTGCACGCTTTGCTCAGCCAAGATGGATGCCAGAGAGAAGGATTCTGGGAGGTGGTCGGACCTGTGGTGTCTCCTTTTGACCTTTCCTGAACTCTTCCAGTTGGTGGTGGCTTATTAGTTCTGTGTTCCTTACCAGGAACTCCTGTCATAAAATAACTCATGCAAATAGTTACTATGGTGCCTGGCCATAGTAACGGTTTCAGTCAGTGTGTTTCCCCTAACAGAATTATTAGGTTGCTTGGGATGTCCACTTAAGAATTTTTGTTGTCATCTGGCCAGGTTGCCACTGGTTAAGTCAGGCCACCTTGCTGTCTACTAGGATTTGAAATTCTCTGAGTTCCAGCCCTTGCTGGGTATTATTGAGATTTTAGGAAGTTGCTAATTGACATGTGGGGAAAGCGCTCTCATTTTTATTTTAATTATGTCCTTTTTCTGGTTACCATTAACAAAGGATTCCCATTCCTCCCCGACCCCCACACCCCCCCACCCCCAGCTTAGAATTAAGTTATTTGTATGTTTTTGTGAATTGCTCTTCGTGTCCTTCATTCATTTTCCGGTTGAGGTTCTTGTATTTTTCTTACTGACTTATGAGGACTCTGTTTATAGTGAGATTATTAGCCCTTTGTGGGAATTGATACATTTCTAAGAGTGTTGTGAAATACTTTAATAATGGATCTTTTATCAAGGTCAAGGCAGAAGTCTTAATTCTGGTGGGAGTCGGGTAGAATCTGATAATGTCCACCAGCTTCCCCACACATAAATCCAGAACAGTGTGCGTCTTACTATGTTATAATGTCTCAGTGCAGCCAGGCTGTTAACGTTATTTCACAGACAGGTATCCTTAGCCCAGAGATGGGGAAATGGCTCAACCTGGCAGAGCTGGCTACAGACAGAGCTGAGGCTCGACATGTGTGCTCAGATGACCACTTTGCATCTCTTGGAACATCTCCATCTCTTCTCCCAGGTTTCTAGACCCTCCCTGGAGGCTTTGGGGCCTAGATGATGCATGTCTTTATACTAGCCACTCTACTAAAAGACAAAATCTGTTTGAAAACCTGTGTTACAGGTTTTTCCAGAATTTGTAGCTTTTCAGAATCCCTCTGTTCCCCTTGCCCTCAGCACTTAATGTTTGGATTTCTCAGGCTGCAGCTTCCTTTGTATCATGCCTTCACTGGGTCCAAAGGACCCTCCCCACCCCCACCCCCCCACCCGACTTGAGGCAGGCTCCCCAAGAGTGGTCCCTCCTCATGCATTTCTTCAGGTCACTAAGGATGTGGACTCTCTCCCTCTCTCAAAGGTTTTTTTCATTTAAATATGTGCATACATTTTTTCTTCTGCTGCTCTTTCTTCCTAAAAGAATGAAGTTCGAGGCTTCAGTTGCTAAATTTAGCTCTTGCTGACGCACTGGCCTTCGCCAGCAGTCTCCTCCTGTCTCAGTGTTTCTCTTAGCCTCGCTTTGGGTGGACGAACACCATCACATCCTACATAATGTTTAGCTCTGAGGCGTTCCCAGATGGGGAATGCATTTCTGTATTTTCGTGTTCTCTGCGTGCATAGACGGCTGGGAAGTGGTGGGCTGGCAGCCAGCCTGTGAGAGGCAAAGATCCACAGGGCAGGGAAGCAGTGCCTTGGTTGTTGGAGGTTTGCTTGTGCTGAGCAGGAGAGAAAGGTTACTTGCAGGAGATCTGGGATGGGATTTGACTGGGACATGACTGGAGAATTTTCAGGAAGGAAGGCCCTCCTACTTGAAGCAAGTCTTAGGGTAGTTAAAGAAAAAAAATTTTGATGCTTGTTAGAATGATAAAGAATGTTTTATTCAGGGATATTTCAGTAGGGGTACTGCAGTATCCGGTTGAACTCTGAACACAAGGACAGGTAGGGATTTAGCCCCAAGGAGCAGGATGAAGGCCTCAGTGGACGGAAAATTACTAAGAGGAGGCATCCAGGGCAGGGGATTCTTACTAAACTGATCTAACAGGATTCTTGCTAAAGGCAGGCCAAGGACTGACACATCAAAGGTGGGAGAGTCTCTCTAAACTGACTTAGCAGGATTCTTGCAAAGACTGGGCTATGCAGGCCTGCCTAGGAAGGCCAAGGTCAAGGCCCTTTGAGAAGAGGGCTTGGTGCTCAGAGAAGCCTAACGAGAGTTTGATCAAGGGGATAGTCTTTGTCGCCCGTCTTCTTGTTCAAGGACAGAGGAGACATTCTTCTTTTGAACAGTGTAAGTTCATTTCTTGTTCAGTCACCGTTTGTTCATTCAGGACAAGCTGCACCATCTGTTGGACTCATGCAGTGGAGGATGTTTGCTGGATAGTGTGAACCATCAGGCATTTAAATGAGAGAGTTCATGATTGTTGTGGTGGTGAGTCTTTTGAAGTTTTTATCACACTGTAGTCTGGCTTCAGCTTGTGAGACTTCTTTAGATCTGGAGGGGAAGGTCAGCCACCACCAGCTTGGATTTCTGATAAGGTCAGGTTGTAGTTCTCAAGGAATCCATGCCAGGAGGGTGGGAAGAAATGGGAAACTAGAAGAAAGGAGAATTTGGTGAGGACAAAAACGTCTAAGATGGCAAGATCCAATCCAATTTATGGTGGGGGGTGGTAACAAAGTAAAAGTAATTTACCAAGAGGTGAAAACTAGGTTAATGACAAAGAGCAGGACCAGAATTGCATACCCATAAGGGTGTGCTGTAGTTTTTTATTGAAACATAACATTTTCCTCTACTGTGTTGCTGGTCACTGAGTGGGTGTGTTAATGTCAACGTGGAGGTGGCCTGGGGTCAGGCAGGCTGGGGTCAAATCCCTGAACCAGATGAGAGATGTCAAGTAAGTTGGTTGCCTTCCTAGTTGTCTGTTTCCTGGGTTACGAAATAGGATGTAATCATGAACTAACATTTACTGAGTGTTTCTCACGGGCCAGGTACTGCTGTAAGCATTTGACATGCTTCAGCTCTTTGAGTAATAACTAAAGGCAGGTAAATGACCATCTCTTCCATAGAAGAGTAAACTGAGACTTTAATAGATCACATAACTTGTCCACAGATGAGCTGACCTGCATGGAGAGTTTGGGGCTCATGCATTTAAAGTGGGTTGGGTACTTGCTAGGTGCTGGCAGAGCCCCTGTCTTTTGCCCTCTGAGAGCAGCTCTCCTGTGAAGCAGAGGGAGCCTCTGCCCCAGCCTTTCGTGGCCCCTGGGCAGGACACAGCTGGTGGAAGTGGGGAAAGTGTGTCTATCTGGCCCAGAGCTCATGCTCTCTGATCTGCTGTGCACCCTCAGTGACCAAGGAGGCTGACCCAAGCTAGGGGAGAACCCGTGTGGGGACCCAGAGGCACTGGCAAAATAGTGGGTAAGGGCATGGCCTTTGAAATCAGACAGACCAGGGTTCAAATTCCTAGCTCTGACACTTCTTAACTGCGTGTTCATGAAAAGTGAGTTAACCTTTCTGACCCTTGGTTTCCCCTCTAGATTGAGGGGTCATGACTATGAAGGAAAGTGTGGGGAGGATATGAGACAAAGTCTGTACATGAGTATCCAATGCGGACTTGCTGGTGGCTCAGGGGTAAAGAACCCACCTATCAGTGCAGGAGGTGCAGGTTCCATCCCTGATCTGGGAAGGTCCCCTGGAGAAGGAAATGGCAACCCCATCTAGTATTCTTGCCTGGAGAATCCCATGGACAGAAAAGCCTGGTGGGCTACAGTCCATGGGGTTGGAAGGAGTTGGACACGACTTAGTGACTAAACAACAAGAAGCATCTAATACATGGTGGCTGCTGTGGTTGTGTAGGACTTGTGGAGCCCTTTCTGATCTTTAGGAAGGGCAAACTCTGGAGGGCAAGCCTCTCAGATACAGGAGAGACCTTGGGCTTTATTTACTTCTTGGGATGTATCCCTGCGAGCTCTTTGTCAGAAATATAGCCACTGAAGTTTGGAAGGATGATGGGGAAGACTGGGGCTGGATATGGCACTCCTAGAGTGATCCACTTCCACTCTTCTTAGTGATGGCCCAACATAAGAGGCCAGTAGGATATGGTAAGGATTAAATGCCCATGTACATGACCCTGTTAGCCTCGTGCTTTACGCGTGAGGAGTCCCCAGTTTCTAACTGTGGCTCATTAACTTGATTCAGCACTGTTTTAGATTCAGAGTTCGCAGTGATGAACCAAGCCCCCATCCCCACGGAGATCCCATTCTAGAGAAGATGCACAGTAAAAAAGCAGGCAAATAGGTTTGAATGCAGTATTGGTGAGTGTAGAATAATACAGCAGCATAAGGGGACAGAAGTCTTTTTGGAGTGACCAGGGAGGTGACATGTGAGCAGAAACCCTAGTGAAGCAAGGGTGCCAATCCTGGGAATGTTGGAGGGGGGGCGCATCCCAGGCAGAGGCCCCAGGGTGGGGCTGGTATAGTGGGAAGCCCCCCAGGAGTGGGGGGGCAGGGAGAGATAGGTGGGAAATGAGGCCAGGCTGGAAACCACCAGATAACATCAGCCTTAAATGAGTGGAATGGTTTAGACATTCATTATTTCCAGATCTCCCCAGGCAGGTTTAGCTCTCCTTCCCTGGTCTGTGTCCTGTGTGTGCATAGCCATTGTCGCAGAAGTCCCAAAGGGTTAGGATTGTTGCCCTTTGCACTCTGAGTCCTTGAAGCCAGCGACCATATTGATTTTGCTTATGCCTGGTACCTAGCATCAAGTACATCCTTCACACACTTAAAAATGAATTTGAGTGATAATGGGTGCTGTCTCTCAGGGGCTTTCTATGTGCCACTTACTGTGGTAAGAACTTTATGTATTTTATCGTCCTGTTCAGTCATTAGAGTAGCCCCTCCCTGAGGTGTTGTGCCTATTTATATGTAAAGAAATAAGCTCTAAGGCAGGCCCGTGTCCCAAGGATACACACCTGGGGAACCTGCAGAGCTGGGATTTGAAACCAGGACTGGCAGGGCTGTGCTTTCAACTGTGACACAGCCGAGAGTAGCTGCGGTTTCTGCCCTTCCCGGGGCCGTGGTGTGCACTGTCGAGGGTCCTGGCACCGGTCAGTTGTCTCGGTCCCTGAGGGGTCACTTTGCATCCTGCCTGCCTGTGGCATCCTGCAGGGCCATCCGTCAGCCCTCCTCACTGCTTTATAATCCACAAAAGGAAAAGTGGCACTTAGAGCGAATTTATTCAGGTGGGAGCTGCCTAAGACATGAAAATAAGGCTTTTGAGCTGCTGCACATAAACTGGAGTGTAAATGAAAAGCTTTTTATTTGGTTTCAGAGCCAGACTTTGAGCAGCCAGTGGGCCGTGTGGTCTGGAAGTGCGCATTACAGGCAGTGGGTCGGAACGGGGGCACTTTGAATGGCCAGGAGGGCAACTGGCTCTGGCGCAGCTGGACCAGCCAAGAGGCGAGGATGTCAATAAACAGGACACAGAAAGCCTTTGCCTGAAAGATGGAAGGCAGGGAGGAGAGGAAAGGCCATGCCTCGCTCCCGGCATATTTGAGAAGGAACGTGTTTGAGGTAACCCGTGTTGGCAGCTTTTATAGCTTCCTCCCAGTAATGTGCTGGGCAGGCCCAGAACAGGCTGGTGTTTTATTTTCATGTAATGGAGCCCAGTGGATCAAGGGCAGCTCTCCAGCAGCGGCTTGCCTTGGACCCTGCCTGTGGAGGGAGGCAGGGGGGCCTGGGTCCAGGGCAACAAGAACCCGCCCACCCCCTGCAACAGCCTGCTGCCAGGTGAGCCTCAGGGAGGCAGAGGCAGGGGCAGGATGCCCGGCGCCTCTAGATGCTGGCTTGGCTTGTCGTGGTTCTTCAGCGTCCCCTAAGGTTGGTGTCAGTGAGGGAAGTGGTGGCAGTGGGAGAAGGCAGGCAGCCATAGGTCCATGTGAAGTGCTGGGGCTTGGGACCTCCATGGGAGCCGTATTGTGGAGAACTTAAAGAATGGTCTCTGTGCTTTTGCTTACAGCCTGCCAAGGCACTTTCCATAACTAGATTTAACCTACATTTAATATCTCCCCTCTTTGGTAATATGTACCTACGTGTATGAGGTATATTTGGACATGGGATTACATGTGTGGTTAAAAATATATCTTCATTACATTTTTTGACCTGCATGAGTGTGTTCCACCCCATGCTGTCTCCATATTTTTTGAGAACCATGGGCTGTGGGACACACACGAGTAACTACTATGAGACACTAACAAAAGTCAGACTTCCAGTAGGATCTGCTATTTTGTTTTTGTTACAAACTCTTTCCCCTAGTTTTCTTCCATGTGTTATATGGAAACAGTATGCACATTAAACATTTTTTAAAGCATTTTTTATCCTAAGAACTGTAGGTTTGTTTTTAACTTGTATTGATTGTAGGAAAATTAGAATATCAGCAAAAATAGAAGTCCTTTGCAACCTTATCATTCAGTATTACATATAATATAGCTAAACAACAAGAACAAGAAGCACAGGGAAATAAATTTAGTATCTTGTAACAACCTATAATGGAAACTAATTTGAAAAAGAATAGATGTATATGTAACTGAATCACTTTGCTGTATACCTGAAACACTGTAAATCAACTATACTTTTATTAAAAAAAATCCATCATTCAGAATAATGGCCACTGATGGTTTTGTTGTTTGTATGTTCTTCCAGACTCTTTCCTAATGACTATAAATTAATGTCAAGTAAAATCTAATTGATGGCTAATAGATGAATGTTATTATTTGCCAGCACTTTACATGTATGCACTGATTTAATCACTCAACAATCCAGTGATTGGTTTTATTATTATTATTAATTTTATCATTTTATTGTGAAATTATATCTCACATACTGAGAAGTACAAAAGCAAAAGAGAATACAGAATATTAATATTTATAATGCAAACAATTTTGTAATTAACACCTGAATCAAAAAATAGAATACCACTATCAACCTAGATGTTCTTGTGATAGTACAGCTTTTCTTAAACAGTCATCAGTACAGTTCAGTCACTCAGTCCTGTCGGACTCTTTGCGACCCCATGGACTGCAGCACACCAGGCTTCCCTGTCGGTCACCAACTCCCAGAGCTTGCTCAAACTCATGTTCATTAAGTCGGTGATGCCATCCAACCATCTCATCCTCTGTCATCCCCTTCTCCTCCTGCCTTCAATCTTTCCCAGCATCAGGGAGTTTTCCAGTGAGTCAGTTCTTCATATCAGGTAGCCAAAGGATTGGAGCTTCAGCTTTAGCATCAGTCTTTCCAATGAATATTCAGGACTGATCTCCTTCAGGATGGACTGGTTGGATCTCCTTGCAGTCCAAGGGACTCTCAACAGTCTTCTCCAACACCGCAGTTCAAAAGCATCAATTCTTTGGCACTAAGCTTTCTTTATGGTCCAACTCTCACATCCATACATGACTACTGGAAAACCATAGCTTTGACTATACGGACCTTTGTCGGCAAAGTAATGTCTCTGCTTTTTAATATGCTGTCTAGTTTTGTTATAGCTTTTCTTCCAAGGAGCAGGCATCTTTTAATTTCATGGCTGCAGTCACCATCTACAGTGATTTTGGAGCCCAAGAAAATAAAGTCTGTCACTGTTTCCATTGTTTCCCCATCTATTTGCCATGAAGTGATGGGACTGGATGCCATGATATTAGGTTTTTTTAATGTTGCGTTTTAAGCCAGCTTTTTCACTGTTCTCTTTAACTTACATCAAGAGGCTCTTTGCTTTTTGCTATAAGAGTGGTGTCATCTTCATGTCTGAGGTTATTGATATTTCTTGTGGAAATCTTGATTCCAGCTTGTGCTTCATCCAGTTTGGCATTTTGCCTGATGTACTCTGCATATAAGTTAAATAAGCAGGATGACAATATACAGCCTTGACGTATTCCTTTCAAATTTGGAACCAGTCCGTTGTTTGATGTCTGGTTCTAACTGTTACTTCTTGACCTGCATACAGATTTCTCAGGAGGCAGGTAAGGTGGTCTGCTCTTCCCATCTCTTTAAGAATTTTCCACAGTTTGTTGTGATCCACATAGTCAAAGACTATAGCATAGTCAATAAAGTAGAAGTAGATGTTTTTCTGACATTCTCTTGCTTTTTCTATGATCCAGTGGATGTTGGCAATTTGATCTCTGGTTCCTCTGCCTTTTCTAAATCCAGCTTGAACATCTAGATGTTCACGGTTCACGTACTGTTGAAGCCTGGCTTGGAGAAGTTTGAGCATTACTTTGCTAGCATGTGAGATGAGTGCAGTTGTGCAGTAGTTTGAACATTCTTTGGCATTGCCTTTCTTTAGAGTTAGGATGAAAACTGACCTTTTCCAATCCTGTGGCCACTGCTGAATTTTCCAAATTTACTGGCATATTGCGTGCAACACTTTCACAGCAGCATCTTTTAGGATTTGAAATAGCTCAGCTGGAATTCCATCACCTCCACTAGCTTTGTTCATAGTGATGCTTCTTAAGGTCCACTTGACTTCACACTCCAGGATGTCTGACTCTAGGTGAGTGATCACACCTTTGTGGTTATATGGGTCATTAAGATTTTTTTTTTGTATAGTTCTTCTGTGTATTCTTGCTACCTCTTAGTATCTTCTGCTTCTCTTGGGTTCATACTGTTTCTATCCTTTATTGTGCCCATCTTTGCATGAAATGTTCCCTTGGTATCTAATTTTCTTGAAGAGATCTCTAGTCTTTCCCATTCTATCATTTTTCTCTGTTTCTTCGCATTAATCATTGAGGAAGGCTTTCTTATCTCTCCTTGCTGTTCTTTGGAACTCTGCATTCATGTGAGTATATCTTTCCTTTTTCCTTTGCCTTTCCCTTCTCGTCTTTTCTCAGCTATTTGTAAGGCCTCTTCAGACAACCATTTTGCCTTTTTGCATTTCTTTTTCTTGGGAATGGTCTTGATTACTGCCTCCTGTACAATGTCACCTCCATCCATAGTTCTTCAGGCAGTCTATCAAATCTAATCGCTTGAATCTATTTGTCACTTCCACTTTATAATTGTAAGGGATTTGATTTAGGTCATACCTGAATGGTGTAGCTGTTTTCCCTACTTTCTTCAATTTAAGTCTGAATTTTGCAATAAGGAGTTCATGATCTGAGCCATGGTCAACTCCTAGTCTTGATTTTGCAGACTGTATAGAGCTTCTCTGTCTTTGGCTGCAAGGAATATAATGAATCTGATTTTGGTATTGATCACCTGGTGATGTCCATATGTATAGTCTCCTTTTGTGTTGTTGGAAGAGGGTGTTTGCTATGACCAGTGCGTTCTCTTGGCAAAACTCTGTTAGTCTTTGCTCTGCTTCATTTTGTACTCCACGGCCAAATTTGCCTGTTACTCCAGGTATCTCTTGACTTCTTACTTTTGCATTCCAGTCCCCTGTGATGAGAAGGACATCTTTTTTGGTGTTAGTTCTAGAAGGTCTGGTAGGTCATCATAGAACCTTCTTCGGCATTAGTGCTTGGGGCATAGACTTGGATTACTGTGATACTGAATGGTTTGTTTTGGAAATGAACAGAAATCATTCTGTCATTTTTGAGACTGCACCTAAGTACTGCATTTCGGACTCTTTTGTTATGACTAGACGGTCATAGTTTTATTATTAAACATCTTATTTGATGAGAAAGCTGAGGGTTTACACAAAACCTCAAGTTTTGAGAAAGCTGAGGGTTTACATAAAATTTCAAATTTAGATTTTTGACCTTATTTTTTAATAACATTTTAGATGCAGTAATATCTTAGTGTGTTTGTCAGTTTTTAAAACAACTTGTTTTGAAATAGTTTGACTCAGAGGAAGTTGCAAAAATAGTACAGAGAATTGCTGAGTAGCCTTTACCTTGCTTTCCCCAGTAATACCTTCTGTAATTGTAGTAGACTGTCAGAACCAGAAAATTGACGCTCCTATTAGGTTAAGTCCGATGTTTTTTATTAATGTTGAATTTTAAAAAAAAATAGATAACTTAAAATGCATCATACCTAATAACCTAGTTCAGTAGTTCTTTGTTAAATATACAGTGTCTAAGTAAGAAGCAGATGTCGCCCAACCCTAGCCAGGCCCTTTCTTTTACTGCTTTCTCTTCCACCTTCTTCAGAGCTTTAGCTGCCAGTCCACTCCACTTTTGTCACCCGCAAAACAGACAGAATCCACCTGCTTCCCCTGCCTTCCCAGCCACAGTCATGGCCTGTCAGCAAAAGCAAGGCTCACATATGGAATTGAACACTTGTGTTTCTTGGAGAAATCAGGGTGCCCTCTAGTTGGCCCCGAAGGAGCTCTGACCAAACTGTTGCTGGATTTTGTGCATGGAGCCATGGGTGTACAGAGTAGGGTTGTTCTAGACCCCCACCCACCCTGCTTCAGTAATCCCAGATAGTTGACCTGTGCAGTGTATATGTGTGTGTGCGCATACTTGTGTAGGTGTAGAAGAGCATCTGGTGGTCTGCATGGACCTCCTGAGCACTGGGGACCAAGCTCTTGCTTGCTGAATCTTCTGGCCACTCTTGGTGGAGAAGGGGTCCCAGACCAGGGGCTGGCAGGGCCAGGGTGGAGGATGGTAACTTACAGGAATGCCATCTGAAACAGCAGTGAGAGCTGGTCTGCCAGTTAAGCTAGGGTTGCTAAAAGGCATCACCACCCTAAACTCATTACATGCTGAGTCCTGTTCCCCACCATCCCTGAGACACGCAGAAAGATGGAATTGCTTCACGTGAAGCCTCTCCAAGCTGATTCAAGTGAAAGGAGATTAACTTGCTCTGGCCTTGGAACTGTACTTCCCTAGCTCCACAAAGCTCAGTCTGCAGAGCTGAAACCTCTGGTCTGCAGGGGTGAAGAGTTGCCCTCCCTAAACAAGGTGGTGGGCTACCAGGAGAACATTCCAGGTCAGCAGTTGACACATGGCTGCCAGAGGGTCTTTCTGAAGGGCAACTAAATGAGAGAAATAGCAGGAGTTCAGTTGCCCTAGTTTTTAAAGTAGATGGTAGCAGTTTAATATTCACTCATTCTTCCAGCCTTGGACCATGCAATATATAATACAAACATAAATAAGACTTGGTCTCTGCCCTCAGGGATGGTCCATAGTCCAATAGCATCAACAGCCCCAGGAAACCTGTTAGAAATGCGGAATCCTAAGTCTCATCCCAACTTTATTAGAATTTGCATTATCACACACTTTTATTGTCCAGGAGTCCCCCCTCCCCGCCGTGCTTCACATCTCCATTCAAGCCCACGTTTGCCCCTGCCGTATTTCTTCACCTGTGACAACACTTGTCCATTGAAGAATTTTTTTCACTAATTATATGTTTGAGTTGGCACATGTGATAAAATCTCTTTGTCATCCTTGTTGGAATAGAAGAGAATTCACTAGAAAATAATTAGAATGCAGCATGATCATTGCACTAAGGTACAGGCTGTGGACAGCTAGAAGAGAGACCAGCGCTTTCCGTGAGGAGTTCTATGTTGTAGTATGTCCCCTCAAAAGATGAGTGAATCTCAACCCCCAGTATGTCATGCAACCTCATTGGAAGTAGAGTCATTGCAAATGTAACTGGTTAAGATGAAATCTTACTGGAACAGGCTAGGCCCCTAATCCCATGTGACTGGTGTCCTTTTAAGAAGAAGAGATGGAGAGGCAGTGAGAAGGCCACGTGAAAATGGGACAGAGATTGGAGTTATGTAGCTGCAAGCCAAAAAGCGTCAAGGGTTGGTGTTGATACATGCCTGAAGCAGAGAGAAAGTAGAGAGAAAAGTTTCTCTGTAGATCCTTTAGGGAGCACATGGCTCTGTTGACACCTTGACTTGGACCTCTAACCTCCAGAACTGGAAGAATATGTTTGTTGCTGTAAGCCCCACAGTTGACTGTACCTGGTTATGGCAGCCCTAGGAAACAAACACAGGGGCGTGGAAGGAACAAACAGGGGCAGCTGAGTGGATTTGCTGGGCACACCCAAGGGAGGCAGAGGCAGGTAAGGGAGAGGGAGCAGGGGCTTGTTCAGATAGTCAGGGGGCAGGTGCTGGGACTTTAAACCCTGGGAAGGGGTAGATCTTGCTGTTTGGAGAGAGAAGCTGGGGCTGAGAGCAGCCTCAGTGCCAATAGAAAAGCGGCGAGGTTGTGTAGGTCTGCCTCCGTGTGAACATACAAATACTTTAAACATTTAGGTAGTGAAAAAGGAAAGAGAGGCAAGAATCTTCATCTGTAGGACAGGTAGGTAGTAGGGTTTCCATGAAGCTCTTGAATTCTCTTGTTGAAAGTTTGTGGTGTACTCTTCGCCTGGTGCTGTGATAGCAGAGGGATGTAGCTTAAGATCAGAAGAGGTTCTTGCCGGAGGAGCTTAAGTTGTGGAGGGCAGATGATAAGCAGGGAAGAAACACGCAAACAAGATAACTGTGGATGGTGATAAAATTCTTTGAAGGGAATAACCAGGTGATAGGAGAGAGTGATCTCCAATGGGGTAGTCAGGGAGTTGAGGATTAAGTGAGATAACTCCCTATAGCATGTGATAGGTGCTAGATATGGTTATTACCCTTGCTTCAAGGATGAACATTTTATCTACTGGCTCTCTTTGGGGTTTTTAATTTGCAGCAGTAGATGATGGATTTCCACCTTCAAACAAAACCTCTGTTTTCTTGATATGCTGGGAGCAACCTCTGTCTTCCTGCCATGGTGGCCAAATGGGCTTCTCAGTCTCTGATCACAGAGTCCACCTCTGCTGGCTTCTCTGTCAAAAGCAAGGGTCTAAAATGGGTAGAGGATTTCAGAGCCTTCTGCTGTCCCCTCCAGTCCTGGTAGTTCTCTTCTAGTGGCTTCTGATTCCTGACCTGGTCTAACTCCGCATGTTGGAGAGAGGCTTTTTCTGTTTATACACTGCCTTCTCCTGTCCTCCCTTGGAAGCCGATCCCCTTCCCCACTCCGAGTTGGCCACACATCTCACCTCAGCCTCTTTCTGCTTCTGCCTGATCACACTGCCTGTAAGCCTCCCCTTCCTCGGTCTCCTCCTTGTTGGTTGAGTGCTTATTCTGTGCCCAGTTCTGTGCTCGGTGCAGGGAGTAAGTGTCTGAGTTAAGAGGCCTGGTCCCTACCCCTGGAGTACAGGCATGTAGACTAAGACACTGCTCCCACTGGCCAGCCTACCAAAGGAAAATCCCCTGGGACCCAGACTGGCAGTGAGATAGGTGCCTGGTACTGTGAGAGTCTACGGTGGGGAATCTGGCCTGGTTTGGAAGACTTCCCTGGAGAGCTGAGGTCAAGGGCACAGCTATTCAAAGACAGGGTGGTGAGAGAGAGAAGCTGGGAGGGGAGGGCGGAAGCCTCCTAGGGGCAATGAGAGAGCTCTGCCTACCTTGTCTGTGCCAAATAGCACCCCAAATAGCCTGGCTGCCTGCCCTTCTAGCCCTTCTTGTCCAATCCAGTGGTCATTTCACCGGCCTTGTCTTAATTGACTTGTGAGCACTGTTGGGCACACTTGATCACTCCCCTCTTTGGAACAGTTTTCCATGTGGCTCCCAGTATACCACGCTCTCTGCTGGTGTTCTTCCTGCCACCCAGCAACTCCTCCTCAGACTCCCTTCTTGATCTTCCTCTTCCTTCAGGCCTTACCTATTGAGGTCCCCAGGGTTTTGTCCTTGGATCTCTTCTGCCTACCCTCACTCTCTTGGTGACCTTCAACTCTAGCTTCAAATGACCTGACTCCTCAGTGTCAGACTCATATATCCAACAAGTCAGCCTCCCCACTCGAATATCCATCAGTCATCTTAAAATTAACAAGGCCCAAATCAGTTTGTCTGCTTCTCCCTACAACTTTATTCTTCCTGCAGTCTTCCCTGACCCTGGGAAGTAATTATTCCAAGGTGTATTTAAGCCACAAACCTTGGAGTCAACCTGGACTCCTGTCCCCACCCCCCATCCACTCACACTCAGAGCTTCAGTGAACCCTGTGTACTCGGTCTTAAGAGTTTATCTCGAGGCCATTCACTTCTTTGCACCTCCATCACCAACTTTGCTCTAAGACAGCAGTGTCTCTTGCCTAGAATATAGTGATCAGACCCTGTTTCTTCTGTTCCTGACCCTGCCATTCTCAATGCGCAGCCAGAAGGATCCTTCCAAAGTATAATCGGGTCATGGTTATGTCACTCTGTTCAAAATCCTTCAATGGCTGCACATGTCACCTGGAATAAAAGCCAGTCTTTTAAAATGACAGTGGCCTACAAAGCCGTACTGGAACTGGCCATCTGCTGTTTCTCTGATCTCATCTACTGTTACCCGCCCCTTGCTTACTCTGCCCCAGCTGTACTGCCTTCCTTGTTGTTCTTAGAACATTGTAGGCTTGCTCCCATCTAACAGAATTTTTGTTATTTCCTCTGCCAGGAGTATTTTCCCTCCAGGTATTGATAAGCCTCACTTCCACTCTTTTATCTGGTCTTTAAGGTGACTCCACCCCATCTGAGTTTTCATTCCTTTCTCCTGGGTCATTCCTTATCCCCTTCTCCTGCCTTGTTTTCTTCCCTAGCACTTGAACTTTGTATTTAAAGTACATATTTTGTGTATTTTGTCTTTCCTGATTAAAATGTAAGCCATGTGGGGGCAGGGTTTTTTTTTTTTTTTTTTTTTTTTTAATGTTTTTCACTGCCATGTCTTTGGCATTTAGAACAGTGTCCAGTACATTTTGTTGTTCAGACACGAAGTTCTGTCCGACTCTTGGTGACCCCATGGACTGCAGCATGCCAGGCTCCTCTGTCCTCCACTGTGTCCTGAAGTTTGCTCAAATTCATTTGAGTCCATTGAGTCAGTGATCCTATCTAACCATCCAGTACATAGGATATGTTAAAACATATTCAAATGAATTAATTCATACTGATAAAGTATTTATAGATTAAGCTTAAAAATAGTGAATCTTCAAATCTATGCACAAGATAGACCTTTCTGTTTGGTTTGGTCTATTTTCCTCCTGGCAGTGGTTTGTAGTTTTCAGTGTATAGGCCATGCATGTCTTTTGTTAAATTTATCTATACATATTTTAAGTTTTTAAAGTGCTATTGTAAATGGCACTATTTTAAAATTAATATTCCAGCGCTTATTCCTGGTATATAGAAATACAGTTGATTATTATATATTAACTGTTTTGATTTTCTGTCCTGCAACTTTGCTGTATTTGCTTATTAGTATTAGTAATTTTTCTGTAGGTTCCTTAGGATTTTCTACATATACAATCAGGTTGCTTACAAATTACAGTTTACTTGTTCTTTTCCAATTTAATGCTTTTTATTTATTTTTCTGGCTTTGTGCCCCTGGCAAGGATTCTAGTCCAGTGTTGAAGTGCTGAGTGAACATTGCTTTATCCTATACTTGGGCAAGTTTCTTTTCTTTCTACGTCTCTCCTGGCCCATATCTGTATCTCTGTAGCAATTTTACAGTCCTCTATACATTGCGTCTGAGGACCTTCACTCCAGAATCAGGGTCCATGTTAGTGGTTTGGGACCCTGCCCTTTGTGGTGATGCTGGAAATGTGGCAGGAGCAATACCCAGCTCTCCTCTGCCAACTATCAGGCCATCTGCATCTTTCATCTTCTTAGGTGTGTAACTATAAAGGAGTCTTAGGATAGGCAGGCGGAGAAGGCAATGGCACCCCACTCCAGTACTCTTGCCTGGAAAATCCCATGGACGGAGGAGGCTGGTAGGCTGCGGTCCATGGGGTTGCTAAGAGTCGGACACGACTGAGTGACTTCACTTTCACTTTTCACTTTCATGCATTGGAGAAGGAAATGGCAACCCACTCCAGTGTTCTTGCCTGGAGAATCCCAGGGGCGGGGAAGCCTGGTGGGCTGCCATCTATGGGGTCGGACAGAGTCGCACACGACTAAAGCACCTTAGCAGCAGCAGGATAGGCAGGGTTCCCCGGGCAACTTAATTTTTTAAAATGTTATTTTGTTTTTGGCTGGTCCTCAAGGGTAGGACACTGAATGAAGTGTGTGCCTCTGTGTGCAGCACAATCTTGTCATTGTCTGTGCAAGGCTCCTCCTGCCTCTCCTGTGATGCTGTTGGTTCCCATTCCTCCTCCTCCCCTGCTTCCGTTTCCTCCTTTCCTTAGACTTTGTATGTAGAAGAGGTAGCCTTTTTTTAATGCATTTTTAGAAAGTTTGTATAGTTAATTATGTTGAAGTTTCTAAAACCTTTAATTATATAATTGTGATATTTTAATATCTAAGTGGTATTGTTACAGAAATCATTTTGATTCTTAGTTCAGTGTCTTTAATATCTTTGTGTTGCTAATGTATGATAACATAACCAGCTGCACACACAAGATAAAAGATTAATGCCATAATTGAATTTAAAAGGAAAGATGAAAGGAAGTTAGTTTATAATAAAATATATAATTTGATATATAAATGCACAGGCACAAATGTACTAGAAGACATGAAATTGCTGCTTTTAAGGAAAAACTTTAGATTTAAGAGAAGTTAAGGAAAGATTCAACTACAATTTTTGAAACTTAAAGTTTTTGTTATTTTGAAGCAAGAACTAAATAGATATCCATGTGACTATAAGCAATTTACCCACATGAATATTTGGCAGGACATTTGAGAGTCCTGTGGTGCATGGGGTATGTGTTCCCTGTGCATTATAAGTCCTTGAGTATCCCTGCCCACCAGTTGCTGGTTGAGCTCCTTTCCTCAGTCACTGTGGCAAAAATGCCCCCACAAGTGTCCAAAATGCCCTCTGGAGATGGATCACAAGCCTAAATCTAAAGCCTAAACTATAATACTTGTAGAAGAAAACATAGGAGAAAAATCTTTGTGATCTTTGCTTAGGCAAAAATTTCTTAGATATGACACTAAAAGCCTGATGCATCAAACAAAAAATCGATAAATTGGACTATATCAAAGCTGAAAACTTTTACTCTTCAAAAAATACTGTTAAGAGAATGAAAAGACAAGAATTTAAAGCCACAGACAGGGAGAAAATATTTGCATAGTGTAATTCTGATAAGGAGTTTGTTTAGTAATTTATAAAGATCTCTTAAAATTGAATAATAAAACCACCCAATTAAAGAAAAATGAGGAAATAATATGAAAAGACACTCCATCAAAAAAGGAATATGGATAACAAACAGATGGAAAGATGTTCAGCATCATTAGTCATTCAGTTCAGTTCAGTTCAGTCGCTCAGTTGTGTCCAACTCTTTGCAACCACATGAATCGCAGCACTCCAGGCATTAGGGAAATACAAATTAAAACAATTTATATGTTGAATGATGCACACTATGAGAGAACACTAGTACCTGTTAGAATTGCTGGAAATTGAAAGACTGACCATACTAAGAGTTGGCAAGGATGTGGATACTTGACTCTGCTACGCTCCTGGTGGGAAAGTTAAATAGTATGGCCACTTTGGAAAATAGTTTGGCAAGTTTCTTAAAAAGTTAAGTACAAAAAAAAAAAAAAAAAAAAGTCAAGCGCATACTTCCTTTGTTACCTAGCTATTCCACTCCTAGTTATTTACCCAAGAGAAAAGAAAGGATGCAAGCTGATTCATATATGAATATTCATAGCAGCTTTATTTGTAGTGGTCAAAACCCAGAAACAACACAGAAGTCCATTTGCAGATGAACGGATAAAGAAATTGTGGTATATCCAAAATGCCCCTAGAGAGGTGTTTCCCCTCTGACAACCTCCAATCCAAATTTCTTAACTTTATAGTCAAGGCCCTTCAGCCTCAATTTCAATTTCTCTTTCCATCATTCTTTCCTGGCATTTCCCTTCTAGAAGCTCTCTGTATTGAATGATCGAAGTTCTCTGAACACCCTGAGTGCTTTTATAAGATCTTATAAAATCAGATTGCCCTGTCTCTTATTGTGACTTTCTTATTGCAGCAGATTCCTACTCCAGGCACTTCTTAGCTGTTTGTTCTCAGGCATCTGCATCTCCTCCAGACTGACATGCTCCTTCACTTTAATCTAGAATAGCTCTTAAACGTGATACAGAACGCACTGATGACTGTGTCTGCTGCCTGAATCCTCAGTTCCTCAAGTGTGGGAAGTGAGGCTTGGTCTTTTGATTAATTTAAACTTTTGGGGTTAGGTTAGAGTTTGGTAGACCAGAAGTACTTATAAATGAATGAACAAATGAATGATGTGGTGTTCAGTTGTATGTTTGTTGAAAAACTAGTGATCTCGGCAGCTGGGATGGTTTTATATATATAAGTTAGATCTTTTATTAAACTGAAGATATGCTCTCTTTCATCACTGATACCAGACGTCATAACCCTAATCAGTTGATGGGTCACTGGGACGCATACTGTCAACTAAAGGTTCTTATGATGTATATGACTGAAATACTAATAATCCAAGTGTTTTTCAAGTAACTGATTAAATTGTAGTTGATGCATATAATGCTGTTGTGTTGATTAAAAAGACTGAGGTAGTTCTGTACAAATATTTCTGATGTGGAGATATGTAAAAAATACAGTATTGAGTAAGAAGAAGTTTCAAAAGTATAGGATATGATCCTGATTTTTGAGAAACAAAATGGTATATGCATATAAATCTGTATGTATACTATATTAGTATGTTCTTGGAAAAGTCTTGAAAAATACTTAGGCTGAACCCAATGGGGAAAACTTCTTTTCTTTCTCATTTTCTCCCTTAAAAAAATCACTTTATATGCTTCAGCATAATTTGATCTTGTTATGAGCATGTTTTGCTTTACTAATTAAAAAACCCACAGGGCTTTCCTGGTGGCTCAGTGGTAAAGAATCCGCCTGCCAATGCAGGACACATGGGTTCCATTCCTGATCCACGAAGATCCCATATACTGTTGAGCAACTATGCCCATGTGGCATAACTATTGTGCCTGTGCTCTAGAGATTGGGAGCTGCAACTACTGAGCTAACGGGCCACAATGACTGAAGCCCTAGAGCCTGTGCTCCCCAACAAGAGAAGTCGTTGCAATGAGAAGCCTGCACCACAGCTAGAGAGTAGCTCCTGCTTGCAGCAACTAGGGATAAGTCCACACAGCAGCAAAGACCCAGCACAGCCAAAAATAAATGAATAAATAAAAATTTTAAAAAACCCTACAGAGATTTAAAATCTATGCCTGACCAGCAAGACTTACTATTGTAAACTTATTTCAGATACTTCCAAAAATTAATTCTTAGTTTAATTTTAACATTTTAGATTTATGTCACATTTTCCTAAAATGCAAGCCGCTTTCACCTTATGATCTGATTTTCACCTTCAGTTAACTTTTTGCGGCGGTGAAGGGGGAGGTGAAGTCCAGGAGGGGTGGATGCTGTATCTAAGTTAGTGTCTGAGTGTGGATTGCAGCCTTGTTCTCCTGCTCCTAGGAAAGCTATGCCTCCAGTTGACAGAAACAGGATGTTCTCATTTCTTCAGGTGGGTAAGCACATGGGCTTTGCAGTCACACACCTGTTTTTGACCTCTGGCTTTACCACCTACTAGCTGTGTGACCTTGGCCAAGATTCTTAAAGGCTATGAGCTAGGTTTCCTCATCTAGAACATTAGGATCCTTGTAGTATATATGTCCTGGGGTGGTTGTGAGACTTGAATGTAAGGATCTGAAATTAGTGAGGTGCTTAATAAATGTTAGCTTTTGTTGTTACTTTTATGAAGGAAAACATAGCAGTAGAAAGAAATGAGACCAGATTAAAGGAAATCAAAGGAAGAAAAGGACAATTTTTTATAAGGGCTGAAGATATGATTTCTAGTTACTATCTCCCCTCAAACCCTTCTCTATTTTTTTTAAACTGTCGTGGGAGTGTGTAATTTCCTCGGTTCTGTCTCGTCACAATGAAAATTTGAAGCGACGGAAGTTCAACAGAAGTTAAAGCCCTTGGACAGACCATGTCTCAGCTCTCGGACAGATCAGTGTTACAGCTCTGTGTTACAGCTCAGTTTTATTTAGAAAATAAAAGGAAAATACATCCTCGAAGCGTGAGGGCATGTTGACCCAAAAAACGCGAAGAGAAGAGAGAGAGAGAGAGCGCGCGAGTGTGCAAGAGGGAGGGATGGAGGGAAGGAGGCCCCTGGCCTTTTGGCTCCTCTTTTTATGTTTTTTTTTTCCCTCCCCCTGGGCCTGCCCTATGTAAATTGGGCTAGCCAGGAGTGCTGTCTATTCTACCTGAGATCCTCAGTCTGGTCCTAGGACCTTCCTTTATCCCTATTTTCACGGGCTTTTCCCTTGTCTTTTAGCCACCACCATCCTGGACTCCTTTTTCGTATTCTAACCACCTAACAAAACTAAGCCTTCTGTTGTTAAGTGCTAGCAGATAGCATCACTGTTAGCTTAGTAGGAATTGTAGGAAGAACTGGAGAAAACACTTTGCAGTGTGAGGAGAGTTGAGAGAATTGCGTGGGCTGGTGAAAAACATAGGCAAGGGACGGAAAGCCTCTTTGCAGTTCTGTAGTGATCCAGGAAGCCAGCCCTGCCATGCCTCATAGCCCCCAGGGTGATGGCTGGTCCTGAAAATACTGTGGAAGGAACAATGCAGTAGCCCTGGGCTAAAAGCTCCATGAATTCCTGAGCAGGACCATGCTTTCCAGTGGGCTCTTTGTGCCTAGAACATCTCTGTGACTAAAGGTGCTGCCTGAGGAGGCATCCTTAGCTGCCTGGCAGAGAGGTCCTGAGTTCACTCTCACCCCTGGGGAGTGAGGGGACCAGTAAGGAGAGATGACTGATATGCATTAACATGCAGTGTCCAGAATCCTCCGTAGACTCCAGCTACATGGAGTCCCCGAGCCTTGGGATGCTGGCAGTAGAAGCAGAGTGTCTTCTCACCCAGCCTTTGCAACTGTGCGAGGCTGAGGTGTGTGCCCCATGAATGTATCAGAACTAATGTCTCAAAGTGTTGGCTTCTATGGGAACTTCTTGAGAGAAGTTTCTCATTTGTTCACATAAATTATAAATTAAAAAAATATTTGTGGATATGAATGAATGTTTATAAAATTGTCAGGCACTCCAAGATGAGGAGTGTTTTTCAGCCCTATTTTCCCTGTGAGGTCATCATGTAGAGTAACACAGACTTGAACTTTTTTCCAGGTCTGTGCTTTGGTTACTGTATTATTCTGCCTTGCTTTGGGGCCTGGGGGTTCCTCTGACCCTGTTAGAGAGTCTATGGTAAAGGCTGATAATTAGAGCAGAAGAAATTACAATACTGAAGGAACCGAGTGTAAAATAGCCAGCAGCCCACGTCTGTTTTTGTCTGCATAGAGTAGACTGCTGCAGGGCATAGTCGGCTCTCTAGAACTATTCATTGAGTGAAAAATAGACCAGAAAGAGTTATTTTTGAAGAGAGGAGAGAAACCTGACAGTATTTCAAAACGTGAATCAGCACTTCGTATATAAGTTTTAAAATACTTTACTTAACTCCCCTCCGCCCCTTACTGCTAGAGGAAATACCCTGCTTTTTCTAGCAGGATTTTTGTTTGTTTGTTATTAGAAATAAAAAAAAATACTATGTGGCCCATTTCTCAGGCTACTTTATTTTAAAATTCCCAGAATCCTCTTGAAGCAGTTTGAAAATTAGAGTATGTGCTAACAAGAGCAGCCGAGGAAGAAGGTTTTGGCTTGGGTATTGTCTAACCAGGTGGGTTGGGATCCTTGAACTTCAAGAAACTTTTGTGTTTCCAGCTGTACCAGGGGGATTAGTAGCTTAGTCTTACCTCATGGGAGCAACTTTTATTGTTACCTCTTTTAGGACTGAAACTGTAATGTTAGGGTTTTTTACATAGCACCATCTGCTTCAGGTGCTCAATATGTTTAGTTTTCTCCCCGTTGTGACCCCCCTCTTCCAAATAAGTTCTCTATCTGGAAGAGTGAATTCACTTTGAACATAGCCACAGATGCGCTTGGTAATATGTAAAATTCAGTCAGTTTGTTTTCAGTCAGTTCTGCTGTCACTGACTGTCTAACACAGGCAAGGTGGCATGCCAGACGGGTGTGATGGGAACAGAGTTAACCAAAAGGTGGTCCCTGCCTTAAGGGACCCAGTTGGGGCGTATAAGGCAAAAGCATGCAAGAGTATAGTTGCTATAGGAAATTAAAAAATTTAATAAGAAGCAAAAGGGAGAATACGCAGCCCATGATGAATTTCCAAATGAAGGCCACAGATGTTAAGAACTAGAGGAAGTCCGAGTTCTGTTTGATAAGGTTCCTCCTTGAGACGCAGCAGAGTCCAGAGTGAATGTTCACAGTGCAGTTAGAAGGGACACTTTGAAGGGGAACAAAGCTGCTTGTGTGGGAGCCAGGGGGAATGCTGGCCTCCTCAGCGTGGTCCGGAAATTCATTCTGTAACAAAGAACTGTAATTCCAAGTCAATGACACCTTCTAAATCCTCTCAGACTATGCCCAAAATTACAGAGAAGAAACGGCGAGTCAATTCTGTTCAGCCAGAACTGGATAGCTGTGTACTTTGCTCAAATGCCTGGGATCTAATGGCAATGGGACAGCAGCCAGAAGATAAAGCAAGTCAATACAGGACTGGGAGGACTCTGATGCTGGAGCAGATAATGAGGAAGGGGCCAGGATTTGAAAGCATGACCTCTAAGTCTTCCTGTGTAATGAACAGAATATAATGGAGGGCTGAGATCTGAGACCCAGGTGCACCTGTGTTTGGAGCTGCCCAGCCAGTGGCCTGGCTGCATCCCTGGAGAACTTGGGTGAGCTCTATGGGAACCTGACATCCTCAGACTACCTTTACTGCTTGTTGAAGAGAACAGAAGACCAGAAGTTTTCTCTAAAGGCGATAAGTGTGTGACTTCGTGGCTAAGAACTTGAATATTGGCATCAAGACCTGTCTCCCCCTCTTACTGGCTGTGTGTGGCTGAGCAAGTCACTTACCCTTTCTGAGCTTCAGATTCATCATCTGTAAGATGAAAGGAAAAAATGATAATCATTACCTTGTAACTATGAAGACTAAGTAAGATAAGGGATTAAAAAACCTGTATAGGTGTTATGGCCTGTATGAGAACATGATAAATCCTACCTTTATTTTTAGTAAAGGAGTTGATCTTGAAATGCCTGTTATAAATTGCTTTTTCATTCTTTAGGTTCTGGACCTGGATTAGAGGCAAAGTGGATATTATTCCATTCTTCCCCTTAGTTTTCCATTTGTAGCTTTTGAGACGACAAAGAAATAATTCAAGCAGTGGATTGAGGATGGTGGGTTGAGGACAGGAAAGAGATTTAGAGAAGGGTTCCTGCTTCATGGCCTCAAAACCCAAACTTACTTAAAGTTAAAAGGAAGATCTCTGGAGGCATTGACTGCTGAGAGTATTGTTATTTCTCTCCTCATAGAGAATCCGAGATACCTTAGAGCCGTGCTTCTTAAACTGCATACAAGTCACCTGAGATTCTGCATTTCTAACTAGCTCCCAGGTGATGCTCCTGGTCCTCAAACCACCTTTAAAGTAGCAAAGACCTGAAAGGCCTTGGCTCACTGAGTCCAGGATGATTGAACCTCTTTATTACCTCCCTGAAAACGCTCTTCCAGCTTTGCTTGCATATCTCCAGTGAAGATAAGCTCCCCCCACTTGCCAGACAGCCCTTCCTGTTTCCAGATGGCAGGACATGATAGAAGTCTGTGTCTTTTTTTTTTCTTTTTTTAAAGAAAGCTTAATTTTTCTAAGCAGTGATTCTCAACTTAGACTGTGTGTTTGCATGCTTCTGTGTTTTTGTTTTTTATTGAAATATAGTTGATTTACAATGTAGTGTTAGTTTCTGGTATATAGCAAAGTGATTCAGTTATACATACTTATGGTTTTTCATATTCTTTTCCATTATGGTTTATTCAGTTCAGTTCAGTCTCTTAGTCGTGTCCGACTCTTTGTGACCCCATGAATCGCAGCACGCCAGGCCTCCCTGTTCGTCACCAGCTCCCGGAGTTTACGCAGACTCATGTCCATCGAGTTGGTGATGCCATCCAGCCATCTCATCTTCTGTCATCCCCTTCTTCTCCTGCCCCCAATCCCTCCCAGCATCAGGGTCTTTTCCAATGAGTCAACTCTTCACATGAGGTGGCCAAAGTACTGGAGATTCAGCTTCAGCATCAGTCCTTCCGATGAACACCCAGGACTGATCTCCTTTAGGATGGACTGGTTGGATCTCCTTATTGTTTATTAGAGGATAATTGCTTTACAATTTGTGTTGGTTTCTGCCATATATCAACATGAATCGTATGACTACTAAACACGTGAAAAGATGCTCACCATCGCTCATTAGAGAAATGCAGAATATTTTTGTTTTTTAAGGAACCTCCATACTGTTTTCTGTAGTGGCTGTACCAGTTTACATTCCCACTAACAGTGTAGGAGGAGGAATGTGTATCTTTTACTGAGCTGATGCTTGCCTCCTTATAATAGCATCCATTGGGGCTTCACAGGTGGCACTAGTGGTAAAGAACCCGTCTGTCAATGCAGGAGATGTAAGAGATGTGGGTTTGATCCCAGAATCGGGACAATCCCCTGGAGGAGGGCATGGCAACCCACTCCAGTATTCTTACCTGGAAAATTACATGGACAGAGGAGCCTGGAGGGCTACAGTCCATGGGTTGCAAAGAGTTCCGCATGACTGAAGTGACTTTGCATGCACACGTGCTCCTATCTCATTATTGTGGCAGGAGTGGGTGTGGGGACATCACACAGGTAATGCCTAATCCTGGTGAGGATTTAGCTTGGTTTTGGTCTTCTATAGAGGAAGTCCATGGATGGGCTTCTATGGAAGTTAGGGGTGGGGAGGCAGCAACCCCCTGAAATATTTACAGAGTTTTGTTAGCATGTACATTTTCCTGGAGAAAGTTTCCATAGCTTTCAGTAGTTTTTCAAGTGTGTCTATTCCCTCTAGAAGATTAAGGAGCATTGGCTTCCTACTTCATGGAATGCTGTGTCCCTCACACATCTTCTGTTTGGAAGGCTAGACCCAAATCTCTGTATCTCTTGTCTGTGTGTCTCTCTTTTTAAAATGTTTTTTCTGTAATTCTTTGTGTAACATGGTTTGAGGCACCCAATTCATCCTGCCAAATTTTCCTAGTTTGCCTGTGTCCCTCTAAGGTTGGCCCCCCCAATATCATGCACAAGCTAAGCTCCAGGAGTCATCTGACCAGCCAGAAGGCTAAGACATATCCCCTTGATTTGACCTGAGTCTTATTTCATTTCTTCTTTAAAGTATGTCTCCTTTGGAAACCTCAGTGTACTTGACAGTGCAGTCTATTTGGAATGTTTATGTTGCAGATTTTAAAAAAGAAAATTCACTATTTAGAGTTTGTTGATAAATGTAACAGAGGTGGGCTGGGGGTTGGCCCTGCTTTCAGGTGAAGTTTGATCTAGCAGTTCAGACACATTCACCAAGGTCCCAGCTTCTTGTTTTCCCTCTGCGTCGTCAAAACAGTTCCCAGTCATTTACACATGTACTGCATTGAGCGCCATTTCCCACCATCCTGAATGCTTTGTATTGTTTTTGGACCACATATGCCAGACCTGATATTTATTGCTTTGACATGTCTTGTTAGCCCATAACCCAGATGATACCATCTCTCCTATAAGCCTCCCTGTTCAGCTTAGGGTCATCTTCAGACCTGATCGGCATGCCAACTGATTAATGATGTTGAACCAGATAGGTTCAAGAACAGAGCCACAGTTTGCTTCCTGGACACACCTGCCGACTGGTGTCATGTACCCTTTGGACTTGAGTGAACAATTCTCAGAGTGTATTCTGAAGGATCCTAGACTGCAGGATGATTCCTCAAAAATGGAACCCTATAATCAAATACATGGGGATCAGGCTGCAGACCATGACCCATTCTTGAAGACTCATGATGCTTATGAGTACATTAAAAAAAATCTAATAAAAGGAATTGTTAAACATAGTTTTCTAAATATTTTTGACTGTAAGTTCTCCTCCCCTGCCCTGCTAATAATGATACACCTAATAATGATCTGTAAACAGATATTCTAGAGAGCACAGTCTGAGGGAGAAAGGGCTAATGTAGATGTTAAACCAGTTATCAATTGTTTAATTGTCTTATCACCTGGCCCACGTTCTTCTGTTTTTACCCACAAGGGTAAGATGAGAGATAATGTAAAATGCCTTGCTGAAAACCAGTTTATCTTGCCAGTCTTTCACCCATTCAGAAAGGAAATTATTTAAAACCTGGGGCTGCTTTCATCCTCAGTCTGCCCAGTGAAGCTTGAGTGCCCAATAGATGGGTGTTTTCTCAGGTGTTAAGGGCAGAAGGCAGACATATGAGGAGACTCTTAGGGAAACCCAGAACCAGGGCATGCTTGTCATCATTTGCAATAGTAATCGTCAAGGAAATATTATAATAATGATAACTCAGTTACTGAATGTTTACTTTATGCCAGGCACATCACTCAAGGCTTCATATGTAGTATCTCCAGGAACTGTAGGAGTTGGGCAATATGGTGCTCCTTATTTTATGAATGGGGAGCTGGAAGCATCAAGAGCTTGGAAAAGTTACTCACAGGGACACAGCTAATGAGAAAAGGAGCCAGGTGTCAGACCCAAGTTTGACTAACCCTAAAGCCCGTATGTGCCTCAGTTCACTGTATTTTTTTTTTTCTTCTTATAATCGCCTAGTCATTAGGCATCTATTAGATGTTGACTTTGGGTATGGCTCGTTTTTTGGTGAAATTGAGGACACCAATAGAACAGCAGTCCTTGCCTTAAGGTACTGACACTTTATCTGGGGGGACTTTTGTTGTTGAGTGAAGACAGTGCTTGTTAGCAAGCAGAAAGAAGGGAATGTATGAAACACGAAAGCCAAATACCACACAAGTGGCATCTCCACAGTTTGCTTTCAGAGACCGCCTTGTCTGTGCATGTCTCCCTCCCGTTCTTCTGCTCCAGCTCTCTCACAAATTCCCTCCTTGGTCTCTGTCGCTCCCTCATCCCCTTGGCCTCTGCGTGTCCCCAGGGAAACCTCTGTCAGTGATGAACAGCTGACACCCACAGCACTCGGAGGTGACCTAGTTTGAGTGAAATGCTGGCTTTTCAGTTACATCTTCAATAGGCTGAACTGGCAGCTTGTCAGTGGGCTTATGTCACCTCATGACTGTGTCAGTTCCCTTCTTGCCTGGCTTCCTGTTAGTAAGTATCCTCAGGATGCTTTTGGAAGCCAGAAGGTGTAAGAGGCCTGGTAAGGGAGCCAGAAAGAAAGGGAGAGAAAAGCAGAGAAGACCTGCCCTTTCCTGGAAAAAAAAAATTTGTACACTAGGGGGAAAAAAAATCTCATTAGAATGGAGGGAGGGAAACTTTCTGAAGGTGTCTCCCTGCAGAACAATTCTGCTTTAAGAAGGACATTAAAATTTTTTTATTTTTTTTTTGACCCACTCTGACCTCCTTTATCCCCCCACCTGCCCTCCCTTCCTGTTTGGCACTTTTAAAATGGTATTACTTCTCTTCCACAATAGTGACCTGCTGGGAGTAATAGCAGAGACATTTCCTCTCCTGTGGTTCCAGTTGTCTTTTTAATAATGATCTGCTCCTCACCCCCTACCCGTCTGCTGCCTTTCAGAAACATGTTCCCAGGGGCATGGGTGGAAAAGCTTCAGAGGTGTGCTTGTGTGACCCAAAGCCTAGCTGTGTTTGAGGCTTGATTTCCCCCCACCTCTGGGGCTGCAGCAGCCTGAACCCCACCCCCCACCCCCCGCCCTTTGCAAGGTGAACTGCAGCCTTAAGTTTGGATGGTATAGACTTGGAGGTTTGGCTCTTACATTTGAGGGTAATAGTAATTGTGCGAGCTCATTCCCAGGAAGATTCCTCTAGGGATTCGAGGTGCTTCTAGCTTGGTGAAGTTGGGGTAAATTTCAAACAGCATTGAGGGTGCTTGTCTGCCCAGTCTTGCCTGAAGCACGTCATCCTGGGCAGTTCCATCGTCCTCTCCAAGGACTGCCTTTTTAGAGGGCAAAGTTCATGTTCACAGGAATCAGAACAGATGAGCCAGTTGGAGTTTTCTGTAGGTCACTTTCTCCAGAACCATGGGCTCATAATCTTGAAGTCTTGTCTTAAATTTTTCCACCAAAATACCGTTACTCTTGGTGAAGGCTTATCTCCCAGAGTTGAAAGCCTAAGGTGGCAGTACCTCTTCTCCTGCAGCTCTTCCTTCCTTTCATTAATGAGTTCACTCAGTCCACCCAGTTGTTTGTACATCTAGTAAACGTTTGACTGTTTCACTGCTGGCTGCAAGGTGAACAAAACAGAAAGGTTCCTGTCCTCATGAGCTTTATGGGGCAATGAGGAAAACAGTGTCCAGCTGTAGAAGGCGACCATGTGGCCGCCCACCGGGAACCCTGCTGTGGAGAGGATGACCGTGGTGCTGGGATGGAAAAGCAGAGGAGACCTGGGCAGGGTCATCAGGCAAGGTTCATGGTGAAACCTGAGCCAGGGGGTCAGCTGGCTGGAGACCTGGCAAGGTCTGTGGAACAATCCCAGCAGAGGGTCACTATGTGTGAAAGTTCCTTGTTGGAAATCAACTTGGCACCTACCAGAAACTGAGAAGAAGCCAACGTGGAGAGGGGGGAGGTGGAGAAGAGGTTGGAGCGGTGGGTGAGCAAGGCCTGGGTGTTGAAGTCCTATATGTTATCTTAAAAACACAAAAACCCAGAACTCATGAGATGTGCAACTCATTCCATGACATTGCTTTCTGTTTCTGTAAAGTGGTTTGAAGAAAGACCGTGTAGTATGTAGTGGTTAGCAGTGGACTTGAGATATATGCCCATGTCTGAACCCCACTGCTGCTGCTTGCTGTCTTTATAACTTCAGGCAGCTCATTTAACCTTTCTGGGCCTTAGTTTCCACATCATAAAATGGGGGCAACTCATAGTACCCACTTTGTGGGACCAATTTGAAGATTAAACGAACTGACATATGTACCTGAGACATAGAAAGTACTCCATATATGTTGTTGTTTAGTTGCTAAGTCATGCCCAACTCTTTTGTGACCCCATGGACTGTAGCCCACCAGGCTCCTCTGTCCATGGGATTCTTCAGGCAAGAACACTGGACTGGGTTGCCATGCCCTCCTCCAGGGTGTCTTCCCGACCCAGGGATTGAACACACATCTTCTGCGTTGGCAGGTGAATTCTTTACCACTGAGCCATCAGGGAAGCCTGTTTTAAAAAAGCTGAAGAGTATTAGATTGACTGTCCAGGAGGGTGTCCCTTCTTGTCCTGTGGCTTTGTGCAGTCCTTGGCATAAGGACGTACCCTCAGACGTACACATCCAGTTTTGAGATGGACAGTCCCAAGGCAGACTGGGCTGGTACGGTGTCCTTGGCCTGAGGCAGCTTCAGGGTAATGCCTGTTCTCTCCTTAGGCGGTGCTTGGATGTCTCCCTGTTGCTCTGGGCATCCAGGTCCAGGTCTTCCAGGGCAGTGTGGGCTCCATCAACCTGGAGCCTTTTGTTTCTTGCCTTCCTCAGATGGAGGGGTCTCTTGGTTGAAGCGCTCATTGCGATTCTGTTTGGGGATTGGAGGTTCACTTCAGCTCGGCAAACATTTGTTGGTCATTGGAAGTGTTAAGCAGAGGTGCTAGGTGCTGGGGAATGCTGGGGATCCAGCCCACTCCCTACCTGGAGGAAGGTAATACCTAGTTGGGGAGTCGGGCTCATGGACCTGTAATTCCAGTTTAAACTAGTTAAATGGGAGCCTGTGGGACCAGAGGAAGGGTCTTTGGCTCCAGCTGTGGCTTTCCAGAGCACATCCTAGAGGAAGTGCCCAGTGAGTCCTCAAGAGTGATAAGAGTTAGGCAGAGATGAGATGGGAAAGGCTTCCCGGGAGGTAGAAAGAGATAGCAAAATCCCGGGGTGGGGGGGAAGTGGGGAGGGGGAGGGGAAGCTGCAAACATTTTGATAAGATGAAGGAGGAAAGGACAGCATGGAGGCTAAAGCTGCAGAACAAAATGAAGCTTGTGTGCTTTCCTAGGGACTGTGGGATGGAGCCTGCAGGCCATGGGGCCCTGGAGGATCCCAGGAAGGGGCTTCTGTGCTCTGAGCATTATAGTCAGACCTTTCTGATGGCAGAGTGTAGGGTAGATGTGGGGAGGGGAGGGGCATCAGTATGCGTAGCCAGGAAGACTGCAGGAGGCAGTGGCTCTAGTCCAGTTGAGAGGTAATGAGGACAAAGTTAGGCCTCTGGTCGCTGGTGTGTGGGGGGTGAACTAGACGGAAGTCAGGAGATACGGGCAGGCTTTGGTGGAGAAAGGCTCCGTGGGGGACAGATCCCACAGAAGGTGGCTTTCAAGGATGTTGGGACATAGGACAAAGATCCTGTTCATGGACGCGGGCACTGATTCTGCTTCCTGCTTCCCCCCCAGGGTGATGATGTCTCCTGAATGCTGAGTTCTGTTCAAGGACCAGAAGATCCCCATGTGGGCAAACACTTCCCTAAACAGAAACACAAAGAGTTTTGAGTTAAATTCTCAGTTGGCGATGTGTGTGTGTATAAAATAGAAAAGACAGTAATGTACAAAGATTCAGTCTTCTCAACCCTCATAGGACCCTTAGGTGAAGAGTGTCATCATGTCAGGTGTTAGGCTTGTGAAAATCCTGGGCCTAGGAGTGGCAAGGAGGGATAAGGAATGAGAAAACGTATGCAGCATCTATGCCTCCTCTGTGTACCCACGTGGCCCCAGCAAGTTTTACAACTGTGACTGACTGAATACATGATGAATTTGTAGCAGGTATCTGTGTGCTGTCTCTCCTAAGTGAGTCTGTAACCCCCAACAAGCCTGCTCTTTCATACTCTCCCAATTCCTGCAGGTCATCTGTTCAAGGGAGCGGTTCTCCTGAATCCTGTCACAGTTTTGTAGTACTCTGTGCAGTGTGTATCATTTACAACATGCTGGGTTATCTGATTATTGTCTTCATTTCTGTTCACAGTCTCATGAGGAAGGTGTTGGCCACCATTCATGGCAACTGGAACTGTGTTTCCAAGAGGTTAAATAACGCGCCCAGATGGGGAGGGAGGTGGGAATCAAACCTGCATTATTGGACTGTTTTTTCCACCATGTTGAGTTGCAGTTACTGAAATGGACACCAGTAGCGTACAGTTTCTGTTTGGAGTCTTCCTGGGAAGGGATGAACAAGTGAAAAACAGCCCTGTAGTTAAATCCACAGAGCTTCCAAAACTTCTGTCCTGCATATCTGCCCCTCTTGCCACCCGTGAAGGCCATTCTGCTTGTCCCACCCTGGCAAGACTTTAAAGCTGATCCCTCAGCTGAAATGACCAGATGGAGTGAGCAGTATGTTATTATTATTTAATAAAGCATGTGTTGTTCCCTATTTGGCACTGCGGCCAAGTCACTGTTCTAGCAGGTGGTGGGTAACTGGACCCAAGCCCCCTGATTCTGGCTCGGGAACTCCCTGGTCCAGCCTTTGATAACAGAACAAGAGGAGAAAACAGTGACACAGGACACTTCCTGTCCCAAAGGGGATGTGATACAGGACACCTGAAACAACAGGCAGAAGAAAAGCTTCTCTAGAGCTGCTTGAGGAGAGCCAGCCCCAGCCTGCCCTCCGCAGGTCATCTAAGATCTGGTGAGGTGGGGGCTTGGGCCAGCTCACTCAGTGGAGTGCCGCATGTGCTCTGTGGGCTAGGCACAGGTTTTACCACGGATATCCCAGCTTCTGCCCTCGTGAGGGGTGCGATTCCATGATGGGCAGCAGCAAGCAACCAGACAATAAAAATTAGTATGATGAGATTTAATTTTTTATTCAGAAAGGAGAGGGCTCATGGGAACCCAGAAGGAGGGTTCCTAAATTATCCTGGAGAAATCAGGGAAGTCTTCCAGGAGAAAGAGGAGTCTAGGCTGGGAGTTGAAGGGTGAATAGGAGTTTGACCATGCAGAGTTGCACAGGCTCTAATGATCATCGGTGGAAAAGAAAACAAGAAAGATGGTTTTAATAATTATAGTAAAAATAGAAAATTAAAACTTCATTGCTGGTCTTTCTCCCTCTACCACTTCTGTAACTCACTATTATTAGAGGTATAATCCACGTAGCATGAGGGGGCAGGCAGAAAGGGTTTATGTTTGAATGATTGTTTCTGGGCTAGATATATGCAAATGAGAAGACTTTTACTCTATAAGGTAAAATGTCTGGAAGCCTGAGTCCTAGATTAGTCGCCCAACATTGTTTTGGTTTCTTTGAGCTGGCGTGTATCCAACCAGTAATTCAGTTCAGGGCCCTGAAATTTACCTTTTTGAAACTATCACAAGTCCAGGTGAGTCATTTGCAGTGGAAATGTAAAAAAGTCTGAGAGTTTGGATATTTCAGTCAAAATCTCAACCGTGCCAGGGGCTATGCATATGATCTTGGGCAAATCATATCACTTCAACCAAAAATGAGAAATTGAACTCTTTTTATTTGCTTATTTATCCATCAGTTTATTCTCCCCTGCCCCTCCCCCCTTTTACTTTGAAAAACCTACAGAAAAATTGCATGGAGAGAACAAATGCAATGTGTGAGTGTCTGTAGACATACACAAATATATTTATTTTTGCTGAACTTTTGAAAGTATGGCACTTCCCTCCTAAAGTATTTGTCTTTTCCTAGTTTAGAATGGTGAAGTTATCAAATTATCAGGAACTTTTATATTGATGCAATACTTTTGTCTGATGTTCAGCCTGTGTTAGAAGTGCCATTATGGTCTCAACTATGTCCTTTATGATTATAAGCTCTGTTTCTGATTCAGTCTAATTAAGGACAAATGGTATTCAATAGTCATGTCTCTCTGATGTCCTCTGATCAAGAATGTGGTTCCCCAGTCTTGTTTCTTTGCCAAGTGGATGTTTTGGAGGTGTTCACAACAGGCATTTTGCAAAACCCACAACATATTTACTCAGCAGTTCTCACTGATTGGACAGCTCCTATGTGCCAGGCACTGTGCTGGTGGTAGGAAAACATCACTGTCAGGGCCAGTGTGATGTTTTTCCTTTTGGAGCTTGTCTAGTGGAAGAGCCTAACGAGAAATAAGCAAATTGTGGAAAAGTGAAAAGTGCTGGGAGGGACTGGAGAGAATTCCTGGTTGGACACACATCTGAAAAAGAAAGAAAATAGGCTTGAGATGAGACTGAGTGGGAAGAGTGTTACTTCTGATGATGTGACTAATATAGAAGGCCTGTCTCTTAGGTGGTAATATTTAAGTTGAGATCCAAGCAAAGAGAAAGTGCCAAGGAAAGAGAAAGGGAGCAGGTGGTTATTGCATTCCTGGCAGAGGGAATAGCATGTGCAAAGGCCAGGAGGCTGGGGCATGTTTGACCTGGTTGAGGAACTGAGCAAAAGGGCATTTTGATTGCAGAATGGTGGGTAGGGAGCAGTGGGGATGAGGTGAGCTTGATGCCGTGGATAAGGGCCAGATCAAGGAGTGGCTTTTCAGTCTCATTTTAGATGCAGTGGGAGCCATTGGAAAGTTGAAAACTGGGGCACCTCATGAGCTGAGGCATGTTTTATAAAGATCGCTGGCTGCTATTTGAAGCACCTCTGAAGGTAGTTGCCAGGTTGAAATGAAGTCTCTTCCGCAAATTGAAAATGATTGTACATTGAAGGTATTGTTTGCAAGAATCAGAGGTACCACAAAAGATGATTTTTAAAATTCTGAGTTATTTTTGTATTTGAAATTAGACTTGAGTAATTTCTGACTCCGCCTTCCAGAGAGCTTGGTGGGGACATGTCTTATATCCTCATCTTGTGTTTGGTTTGTCACTGATGGGAGCTGACATTCTTACACTCTAGAAATGACCCAGTGGTTCCATTGCCTCCCAGGCAGCTTGTACCTTGGTGGGGGGGCTGGTGTCTCTGGGGAATCCTGCCCCTGTTGACCATGGAGCTCTCTCCCACCTGTTCTTATTCCAGCTTCTTCCCAGAGCCCACTCAGCTTTGCCTCAGCTCCTTCCAGTGGACCACACTGGAACCAAACCAGAGCTTATTAAGGGGAAACAGGACAGGAGGCACAGTGATGTAACTGCCTCTTGGGCACCGGCTGTTCCCTCTGCTGGAATGCTTTTCCTGCCCCACTCTCTTGAGCAGCTGCTGCCCAGGAAATCCTTCCTCCCCTGACCACCCTCACTATGCCTGATCATTTTATTACATGCATGTACGGGGTGATCTCTTGTCTTCAGAGTACATGGTTCTGTTTTGAATAATGCATGCATGAATGTATGTGATTACTGTTTGTCTCCCCTACTTGGCTGTAAACTCTGTGAGGGGCGGGAACATGTCTGCGGTTGCTCATCACATCACCCCATTGTACTCCCCTACTTAACCCTTTGGTGGCTGGGTTCTCCAGAGCACCGCTAGATACAGATGGAAGCTTGGGAAGTGTGTGCATGTGGGTGGCTCCTGAAGCTGGAGGGCATGGCTCTTTCTCCCAGGGGCCTGAACTAGTCAGTTGTTGACAAATCCTCTCCAGACTTCAGAGAATGCAGTAAGATGGAAATGAGAGAGGGTAGGAATTCTAAGTATTAGAGAGTGTTGGGAGATACCGGGCATGTCCTTTCCTTCTTAACCCCAGGAACTCAGGACCCCTGAAATAATAGTCACCCTTTTACTTTCAGAGCAGGTCACCAGGCACCTCCCTCTTTGTTCCCCTGATCTCTCTCCCGCCTCTCCCCTTTTACATCTTGGCCCCTGTCCCCATGTTGGGATTTTCTAGAGAGGAACCGGGGTGTGTTTCATTTTTCTGTTCTATGCGAAGTCTCCATGAGGGAGAGGGTACTGTGCAATCAGAAGTGTTTTCCCTTCTTAGCTCCTTCATGAGGACGCTGCTCTGAAAGAATGTCCCATTTTATTGAAGGCCCGAGCCAGCCTCAGCAGGATCCCTTATTTCTCTTGGATTGTATTTTTTCCCCAGTGGGAATAGATACACTGGTTCTGGGCAGATATACTTCCGTCTCCTCTCTTCCCTGGGATGTCTGCTGGACAGCCTTTGAATGGAAACTTAGAATCCATGTGGCAGTGGGTGGAGAGCGGGTAGCAGCAAGATGGAGGAGGGACTCTTCTTGGGTGATTCCAGATAGGAATGCAAGCATGTAGCAAGCAACCTTGCTCCTCGACCTCCCGACAAGATTAAAATATTAACAGTCAGAGGTCAGAGGCTCAAATGTCTATGAAGATGAGGCAGTCGGGGAGCTCTCCAACACTTGAAGGCTGTATTCTCTGGTTAGCCCCAGTCTCCATCACTCCCTTTTGCCCTGAAGATAAAAATGACTGCTGATTTTAAAGGAGCAGGCTTCTTCAGTGGGCACATAGTTGTGTTTCTTTTGTGGGTGTTAGATGTTTGGGGTGAGGACTGTGGTAAACCAGAAGTCCTGTGGTTACTCAGGAGGGCAGTGCCTCTACTCAGAGCAGTTCTTGGCTCGTGAGGATGTGGCCCCAGTGTCACCAGATAATCTGGGTTTCCAAGAGACTTTTGAGATCTGGATTTGTGTGTAGAATGACCTGATTTTTAAATGTTGATGACAAATCCATGTTTCAGAAACTTGTGTGTGTGTCAGACACAGCTTCCCTGTGAGTTACCTTTTCCCTGAAGACTGGCAGTCCCCGGACCAGCACAGGATGGGTCATCAGAAAGGTTCTGTTGCTTTGATTGGCAGAACACAAGCAAATGGGTATAGATGAGAGAAGGATTTAAACCCAAAGAAGAGCTGCAGGGAAGCCGCCCGGGGAGGTGGAGGGAAGTGGCTTTGGCCCAGGGAGACACCATCAGCCCGCCTCACTGAGCCTCAGCTTGCTGGTGAATGAAATGGGACCAGTGTCATTTGTTTCTTAGAGCATTTCTGGGTGTCCTGCCCAGAGCTCGGTAGCTGTCACTCCAGCAGCCCTCCTGGAGTGCGCTTGCTCACACTGCACTTGGCATGGCCCCTGGGTCTTCCTGCTGGTTTTTAAAGAGCCTCATGCTCCCAGTCCCCATATGGGCTCATCTTTCCCCGGTGACCCCTGAGGCATCAGAGGCTCCTGTCCCTCCTGTTTCTGCTGGTTCTCTTGAATCCCTTCCCTCCTCTTCTCCTGCCACCATCCTCTCCAGGTTGTTGTTCAGTCACTCAGTTGTGTCTGACTCTTTGTGACCCCAGGGACTGCAGTGCCACAGACTTCCCTGTCCTTCACCACCTCCTGGAGTTTGCTGAAACTATTTTCCATTGAGTCAGTGATGCCGTCCAACCAACCATCTCGTCCTCTGTCATCCCCTTCTCCTGCCCTGAATCTTTCCCAGCGTCAGGGTCTTTTCCAGTGAGTCAGCTCTTCACATCAGGTGACCAAAGTATTAGAGCTTCAACTTCAGCATCAGTCTTTCCAATGAATATTCAGGATTGTTTTCCTTTAGGATTGACTGGTTTGATCTCCTTGCAGTCCAAGGGACTCTCAAGGGTCTTCAAACCACAGCTCCAAAGCATCAAAAAGTACTCAAAAGTACTCTTCCAGGTACCCACTACCTTTTCCCTGGATTGTGTTGTTTCAGTGCCTCTAGCCCTGCTTCCTCCTAAATCTCCCGATTCCTGTTTCCAGATGACCTTCCCTAGACAGAGCTGTGCCTGCCTCAGTGTCGCCTTCCCCCAGACCTGTGGGCGGAGGCTTCCTGGCCTGGCCTGTGCGCTCCCTGCGGCCTGGTTTCCCACCACTTTCTCAATCTTCTCTGCTGCCAACCTCTCCAATCTCCTCTTCTGTCCCCCACCTCCCTCACCTCCCTTGTGTACCCCAGTCTCTCCACTTTCTGTCATTTCCTCAGATTTGCCGTGTTCTTTCCAAGGAAGGTCACTCTTCACTCGGTGAACCCTTGAAAGGACCTGCCTCAGATTTTTCCTCACCACTCCTTATCTACACCCGTCACACTGTAAACTTTTCCTTGCCGTGTGTCCCAGTGGTTATGAGTATACATCAGTAACGTGCATTAACTCATCCATCTCTGGCTTTCTTGCTACTCTGAAGCTCCAGAAAGCAGTACCAGGCTTGGCTGTCCTGTGCAGCTTTCATGTTCATTGAATGAATATATTAATAGATGTCTCTTTGTATCTCCTTTTCACCTGCCCCTGCAGAGAAATGGAAGGACTTGCTGTTTCCTGCATGCACTTCAGGTCATTCTGTGCCTGGACTCTGGCATCATCTGCCTAGCTTGGTCCTCCTCCTACCCACCATGGGCTGTACCAAGTTGGACAGGTCTGTTGACCTCTCTGTCTTCGTTTCTTCAACTGTAAGATGGAGCTGATAATAGTACCTACTTCGAAGCATCCCTGCTCCACCTCCAGATAGCTGTGTTCTCATAGGGTGCTTTACCTCCCTGTTCTTGGGTTTCCCCACGAGTGAGATGCTGGTGGGGTGACAGTACCATCATCCCCATGCTGGGAGAAGTAAACCAGGGAATACAAGGCAGTGCCTGACTGCTGCCTGGCACATGCCCCATGTAGTAAGTGGTTCTTGCTGTTCTGATTGTTATTAGTCTAGCAGTATTTCTGCTAGTGCTTCAGGGTCATCTGTGGGAGGTCATCTCAATCGTCCTGTGCTAACCTGTGCTAACCATCTTGTGCTAACCTTTTCATGGTTTGTTGGTGGGGGAAGAGAGGATTAGATGGAACAACCCTCAGGCTAGTACTTCTCTTTTGACTTATTCTCAAGCACTTATACCTTGGACCTGTTAATTGCCTCAAAAATAAAGAATTAGCAAGATAGTTTCATTTTTCTTTTTTTTTTTTTGGTCACTGGTGCAGCCTCAGGACCTATATTGGAGCAGCCTTCCCATACTACCCCACCTCAGATCCTGTCCTCAGTCACTCTCCACCTCCTACATGGAAGGAAGTTAATTTCCTTCAGAGGACTTTTCCTATTGATGACTTTATGTTCTATCATCTTCCTTCCTAGACTGTAAGTTCCATGAGGTCATACTGGATTATTCACTGTAGGAAGGGAAGTGGGAGGGATAGAAGAAAAGAAAACCCTATAGAGGTCCTTAGATAAACTCTCAAGGTCTAGGATTTTGGTCTGGTGTCAGCTCTGATCTGGGGACTGGGAATGATAAGAAATAGGAAGGCGCTTTCTCTGTGTCAATGCAGGGTGACTTGGCTGCTGGTGGATTCTCTAAACTTCACACAGATCTTCCTTCTGCATAGCCTGTCAGTTTCCAAGGAGGATGCAGAACCTCTTCACCCCATTCCAGCCAAAGATGTTTTCTCCTTGGTCAGTTAGTGCTTGTTGCGGGCCTGCTGGACCAGCTGTCTCTGGACCATCTCTGGATGACCTAGGTCACTGTGGGAAGAGAACAGATAGTAGTAATAATAGCAAGTAACATTCACCTCTGGAACTTTCCCTCCATTCTCAGTAACTTAATGAGACTCTTATTGTCTTCATTTTATGGAGGAAGAAACTGAGGCTTAAAGAGCATAAGTTACTAGCCTAAAATCTTAAAATTTATAAGTAGCAGGGCCAATGTTTAAACCATGTCATTTGTCTTAGAAGCAACTGCTGAACTGTGGAAGACTTCAGATCACTGAAGTTTGGCTGTAGGATGTGTCATGGGCTGGGAGAGAGGGGGAGAGAAAAGGAAGGAAATGTTGCAGATTTATCTTCGTAATTTTCCTTGGCTTCGGCTAATATTAAAATTATTCTGAGCACTCCACTGACAAAGGCGGAAGAGAGAACCCAATTCGATATTAAATATTTGCAATGGAAAATTCACAATGTCTTTTTGAATGGAAGATATTTCCGAGTAATTCCCATGGGACTAATTCGGCCAGTTGTTGCTTCTGCTGCACGCTTCCTGTGGTTGCTTCACTGTTCTCAGAAATGAACATTCCTGACTTTGAAGTCCTGGGGTTAGGCCAGGCGAGATGCTGAACTCTGCCTTGGTTTCCCAGGCAATGAGTGAATAAAAGGGAGAGGGCTGTGCAGGACACTTCATTGCTTGCCTGTAACTCTGGGCTTTACAAAAATTACATTAAGTTTGGCTTCTCCAGGCAGGGAAGTGGGATCTATCACTTCCCAGTCTTCATACCCCAGTAGCTGATGCTTAGCGCCATGAAGGGTGCTCAGCACTCCACATGCCCTAACTCTCTCAGTCCTCACATGCAAAGTCCCAGTAACCCTTAATCCTCTTTTATAGACTAAGACAGAGGCTCAGAGAGGGTAAAGTTCTGGGCCCACTTGGCACGTTGCAGAGCTGGGACAAGAAGCCAGTTCTGTTTGATTAAAAAATCCCATGCTGCAAATTACTGCGCTCTGTGCCAGAACTGTGTTCAGATCTTAGAACTGGTTGATGGAGGGCCTGGAGATCATTCCATACCCCTGGCCACCGTGGGCCAGAACTGCCAGCACAGGGGAGAGAGGGGTGCTCCCCTTGTCTGACTGGGTTGGCCTGTCCCCTGCCGCATCCCCATGGGTGATTTCAGTCTGGCATCTGTCCATGCAGGGAAAAGTGAGAGTAGCTGCTCACTCAGTATTGGTGGCCCACACTCTGAGCCTTTGGGCGAGGAAACCCTCATGTATGAAGTGGCCCTGCCCATCGCGTCATCATGGATTGCTTCATCTAGGCAGCCTGAATTACTGGTCGCTCTGCTGGCGTCTGGTTTCTGACGAGGTAGCATCTGGGAAGTAAACTGCAGGAGGACAGGGCTTTTGTGAATTATGTTCACTGCCGTGTTGCTGGTATTGGGTTTATCACCTGGTGTGTTGTGGGGCTTGATACGCATTGGTCGCATCTTTACTCATCACAGGTCTTTTGCTAACTGCTGACTCCTCCAATCTGACTCCCCTTCAGTCAGACTTTCTCATATGCTGTTCCTTTTGCATAAAATGCTGTTTGCTCTGCATATCATACTGTTCCATGGTGATAGAACATCATTTGTCTCCCTTTCAGCTTAAATGTCACCTTTTTAGATTGGGCCTTCCCAGGTCTTCCTGTAGCCTGGCCCCCATGTCTAAACGGTGTCTCTGTGTTAATGCTCTCATAACACCCTATACTGTAAGGTTTGTGACCTAGTTTATAATTATGCCCGTATGAGTGGCAGTGTTGAACATCTGGCCTTTCAGTGAATTGTTAGCTCCACAAGGGCAGAGATCTGTCTGTTTGGCTCACTCTTGTCCTCCCGGGGTGTGGTAGGCACTCACTGAACACTTGAGAGTGAGTGAGGTCTTCACCCTCCCCTCTGACACTGCACGTCTGCCTCTGGAGTGATGGCTTCTAATGTTTTGACTGTTTAAAGCTGAATGAAGAGTTTTACCTCCACACCACCCCCCATCCCCAGCCACTTCCGTCACGTGAATCAGACTCACTGCATCATGGAAGGGTGTGGTTTCTTTTCCCTTTGGATCTCAGAACACTTAGGTTCACAGAAGGCTCTGTTTGCCCTCATCATAGTTACCATCCCCAGGCCAGGGCTGCTGCTTTGAGGGCCACTGGTTATTACTTGAGTATTTTAGGATTCTTAAGAGTCATATATAAGAGTCTTAGTTCTCGACCACAGAGTCAGTAGGCAAGGTGAAAGAAGGTGTGTGTCTGCAGACCTGCCTGGCTACCTCTCTCTTTCCTTTTCCCACCTCATGGTGTCTTGCTAGTCTTGCAATGAAAGGAATCTTGCACTAGGGACATTGGAAGAGGTTGGGAAAAATCAAAGCCCATCATCTTTCTCATTAAGTGGGAGCTGGCTTAGTGCAGTCTGGGGTGAGCAGAGAGCTCTCATGTTTGAGGCCAGAGCAGGAGGGAAACACTTGTACAAAACCTTCAAGGCTGGGAGCTGTCGTTAGGTTCCAGTGCTCTAGGCCTCTCTCACAGGAGGCCACTCTGAAGGATAAGACCTGCAAGAGAGACCAGAAATCCTGTTCGGGTCCTTCCTGTCTGGCTCTTTCCTCCTTTCCGGTTTCTTCTTATTGATGAGCACCGCTCAGGCTCATCCTTGCTTGGCCCTTCCTCATCAGTATTGGCTTTCAGCTTGCCCGGCCGACATCCTGTGGACGCTGCAATTCAGACAAACAGCAAGATCATCAAAGAGCAAAGCATGAATGAAAAACTGTTTTATGACATGCCTTCAAAGTGTCCTTTTAGGAGTTCAAAGGATGTGGAGAGGAGGCAGGGGAATCAAAGGAGACAGGGAGAGCAATGAACTCTCCAAGGAATCATTGGGTTTTTCATTGTATATTTTCTATGACGCTTGTGATTTAAAAATCAAAAGTAATCTCAGGCCTCAAGGGTTCTCTGTGTGCAGCTCTGATGCACAGAAGGACACAGCTCACCTTGCTGGCTGGAAGGCTTGACCCTACCTTCTAAGTCACCTGTTTGGCGTTTGCGTTTCCTGTTTGGACCTCGATCGAATATTTTGATCTGGGAAGACTGTGTCCAGAGATGAAGATTGAATACTGCTTATGTTGTTCGATGGAGATGAATAATTTAGTCTATGTAGAAATTCCCCATTATCTTTTGCATTTAAAGACAGGCCAGAGTCCAGCTATACCAGTAGATATGCAGAGCTCAGAAAAGATCTGACAGATTGCAAGCTTCCAAAGACTTCTGTTCTAACAGACAGAAGGGGAATGGAGACTGTACTTGAGGCTGGAGCTGGACCTAATTAATATACTTGTGGGAACACCATTAATATTTTGATGCGGAAGTGCATTATGCCTAGTCCACTCAGAATGTCTTGGCAACTAACGTCATTCCATCCATGGAGGATGCTTGAATGAAATGAATGGATGACCGAACAAATAGACAGCTCTGATGTGGTAACCCTAGCGCAGCTTCTATCAAGGCAGTGTTTTCTCTTCTTTGGGGTCATTCAGGCTCAGCATATGAAGACGGTCTTGAGGATGAGCTTTGAATTGCTATTTCAGTTAAGTTTACAGGGGATTTCAACTGGAAGGGACAAGCTGGGCTGAGGTGGAATATTGTTGTGTATTGAAAACTCCAAAGGGAGTTTGGGTTCCTGGCTTGTCTGGTGTGGACAAGCACCAGACTGAATGTTTGTGTCCCTGAAAGATTTGTATGTTACAACCCCCCCATCCCCCAAGGTGATGATGGTATTAAGAAGAGGTGGGGGCCTTTGGGAGATGATTTGGTCCTTAGAGTAGAGCCCTCATGCATGATACTCGTGCCTTTATAAAGAGACTCCAGAGAGCTCTTTCATTCCTTCCACCATGTGTGGACACAGTGAGGTGACATTCACCAGATACTGAGTTTGCCAGCACCTTGATCTTGGACTTGCCAGCTTCTAGAGCTGTGACAAGTTTGTGGTTTATATGCTTCCTAGTCTATGGCATTTTTGTTACAGCAGCCGTACGGTCTAACAACTGGTTCAAGAGGCCCTAAAAATGTCCTCAGGACTCTTTGTTTTACCTTCTCTACCGCTCAGCTATGCTTTATGTGTGTGTTACCTCTGTTTTCTGCAGACCAAGGTGATGCCCTTGGGCACAGGAAGTTCTGTTTCATGGTTAAGAACACATCAGGAATTCCCTGGCGGTCCAGTTGTTAGGACTCCAGTCTTCCACTGCAGGGGCGTGGGTTTGATCCCTAGTTGGGGAACTAAGATCCCACAAGCTGCGTGGCGTGGCTAAATAAATAAATAGAATACCATCTCTGGAGCCAGAAGCAGTCTTGATTCAAATCCCCAGGCCATCACTGACTAGTTGCACAACTGCAGACATATTTCTTAACATCTCTATGCCTTAGTTTCCTTGTCTTTAAATGGGACATGAGGATGATGGTGATAGTGACAGTGATGGCTGAAATTTTGAGCACTTGCTCTTCTGCCTTGTGTTCTTCCCAGTACTCTGTGTAAATAAATTCACTGATTTTCACAACAACCTGTGAGGTAGGTGCCATTAGTAGCCCCATTTTACAGATGAGGAAACTGAGGTGCAGAAAGTTTAAATAACTTACCTGTTACACAACTAGCAAATGATGGAACCAGAAGTTAAATCCAGGTAGTCTGGTTCCAGAATTAGCACTATTGATTCCCAAATTATGCTGCCTCATATAATAGAACTTACAGTTTACAGGGTTGATGTGGGAAGTCAGTGAGACAGTACACATAAAGACACTTAAGGCAGTTCTTGGCACATAAGGGTCATCTTAAAAAAGAAAAAAACGCTGCCAGTAACTTTTGGCCTATATTCTATGCTCTCAGTAACCGCAGTAGGGAATGATTCTCTTCTGAGTGTTCCACAAAACTCTCAGAACCAATCACTATGGCCAAGAGATTACAGTGTTCTGGTAAGCCAGCCTGGTACTGGGGGTAGAACTGACACCAGCTGAACCACATCAATTGAAAAGTGAGGGAGGGTTGTTTCATCAGAGTGAAGAAGCCGACTTAACTGGAGGTAGGAAGGGGGGGAAACGTGAGGAACCCTCCTGTATCAAGCGTCCACTCTGGCAGTAGGGTCTGTCTGGGTTTCTCTGGGAAATCAGTTTGCAGCTGACAAAGACAAAGGCAAACAAAGACCCTACATCTAAGTCTACTGAGTCTTCCAGCATGAAGTGTGAGGGAACAGGGTTGATCAGGTTGAAAAGTATGATTTTTTAAGGCTAAACTCACCGTATCACTCAGGGTGGCACACAGAGGTTAAGTCGGGAAGTGAAGTGCTTGTTCATCTGGATCTGCAGGAAGGTAAATAGGACGTAATTACCCAGATGGCATGTGGGCAGGCCCTGAGGCCACCTTGTGAGAAGTGCTGGGCAAGCACTCGCAACCACTAATGATGCACTGACAGCCCTGGTGCTGCTCAGAGATGGCGCCACTGGCCCCAGAGTGCCCATTCCCATGGTCTGGGGTGAGTCAGGCCGTGCTGAAGCCGGGCCCCCGCCTGATTCACCAGTCCCACTTCCTCCCCTACCCGGTGGTCCCCACCCACACAGCCACCACGCCCAGCTGAGCACTGACCAGTTGGTCCAAAATTAGTATATGAGGCCAAAATGGGAATCTTGGCCCAAGGTCTTGTGGGTGGTGGATGAATTACAAAGGAGCCCAGAGGTAAGATATCAGTTTACCAGTTTCTACTTAAGTTCCTACCAACTTCCACTTCCTGGGCTGTGTGTTTGCTGGGGGCAAAGGTTGGAGAGACGTTGCCTTCAGTAGCTGAGTCTAGGCAGCTGACTCCTGTCAACCATCTCAAGGTTATGTTGGAAATGTGAGTGTGTGGTGGCTACCACCACTATAAAAATAGCTCAGTGATAGTCACTCAGCTGCCTTCTCACAGCTGCTTATTTTTGTGTGTGTCTTCATCTGGTCAGTTCTGCATACTATTGCCCATGCTGATTACTCCAGACTCCTCTTCTACCTTCTCTTTTTCTTGCACTGAAGACTTTTTAAATAATTTATTATAGAAAGACAGCCTTCAAAACTTTCTCATGGCTCTTTACTGAGTCTCCAGAACCATCTCCTCCTGCAAACTGGGTATTTTATCTACAATATATGTTTTCTTCTCTCTCTCTGGCTTTATTAATGATTTCTCTTTTCTGACTCTTCCCTTCAAACCTATGTTAAAATGACCTATCCTACAAGTCATCACCTTTCAACTCTCCTCTCTACTTGGAGCTGTATGTATCCTTTCTCCCACTCTGTCTTGAAAGAAAACTTTTCTTATTATCGTCACTTCTCAGTAACTATTACAATATAGTTTACACTTCTCCCCACCCCATTGAAGCTGCCCTTCCAGGCTTGCAACAACAACCAATTGGGAAGTCTCCACATGTTCTGAATGGTTTGTCCCTAAATCAGTGAAAAAAAAAAAAGTAGTGTGTGCCTTAGTATATGAATATTCACTTGTAAATTACAGTTGACCCTTGAATAGCATGGGTTTGAACTGTGCAGGTCTGCTTATTTGCAGATAGTTTTCAGTAAACATAAACCACTTACTGCCTGGTCTGTGGCTGGTTGAATCTATGGATATGTGCATGCTGAGTCATGTCAGTCATGTCTGACTCTGTGTGACCCTATGGACTACAGTCCACCAGGTTTCTCTGTTCATGGAATTCTCCAGGTAAGAATACTGAAGTGAGTTGCTATGTCCTCTTCCAGGGGATCTTCCTGGCTCAGGAACTGAACCCACATCTCTTGGGTCTCCAGCATTGTCAGGCAGGTAGGTTCTTTACCACTAGCGCCACCTAGGAAGCCCCACAGTTGTGGAGGGCCAACTATAAAGTATACAAGGATTTTCTACAAGGATTTTCTACTTCATAGGAGTTGGAACCCCTAACCTTTGCCTTGTTCAAGGGTCAACTACATATACATATGCTAGTGTACACATTCTATACTATAAAATAGAAACCAAAATAAATATTTTAAAGGATGGTTTTAATATAGAAGATTGAATATTTCCTGTAGTGGATGGTCTTTACAATGCTTGAGTCTAAATACTGATTTCAGTGTATTTTTTTTTGTTTCGTCTTTGAGATATAATTTAATACAATAAAACCAATTTTAAGTGTACAAGTCAATGAGTTTAGATAAGTACAAAAAATCTTGTAACCACTACCCTGGATTTCCCAGGTGACGCTTGTGGTAAGGAACCCGCCTGCCAGTGCAGGAGACATAAGAGATGTGGGTTGAATCCCTGGGTTGGGAAGATCCCCTAGAGCAGGGCATGGCAACCCACTGCAGTATTCTTGCCTGGAGAATCCCATCGACAGAGGAGCCTGGTGGGCTACAGTCCACAGGGTCACAAAGGGTTGGACATGACTGAAGCGACTTAGCACACACTCGTGCGCTTACAACCACTACCCTAATCATGATGTAAAGCATTTCTATCACTCCAGAAAGATCTCTCGTTCCTGTTTGCAGTTAATCCCTGACCTCTTCTCCAGCCCCTGGCAACTACTGACTTGCTTTTTATCACTATAATTTTGTCTTTTCTAGACCATCAGGTAAATGAAATCACATAGTATATAGTTTCTGTGTGTCTGGCTTCTTTCACTTACCATGATACTTTGATTCATTTATGCTGTGGTGGTTCATTCATTTTAATGGCAAAGTAGTTACCACTGATGGACACTTAAGTGGTCTCTAGTGTTTGGCTGTTATGCCTAAAGTTGCTTTGAGAATTGACATGTAAGTCTTTTTTGCAGATATGTGTTTTGATTTCTCTTGGGTAAATACATAGGAGATGGATTTTTGTGTCATATACTGAGTGTATGTTTAGTTTTATAAGAAACTACCAAGCTGTGTTGTAAGTGGCTGTGCCATTTTGCATCCCCTTCAGCAATGTGTGGGATATCCAATTGCTCCCACATTCTTTTCAAGACTTGATATTGCCAGTCTTTTAAATTTTAGTTATTTAAACGGTTATGTAGTGGTAGCTACTGTGTTGATTGGCCATTGGTATCTGCTCTTTGGTGAAATATGTCTTCTGCCATTTTATTTTTATCAGGTTATTTCTCCTTTCTGTGTTGTAAGAGTTTATCATATACTCTTTGTATGTCTTTTATCAGATATGTGCTTTGCAAATATTTTTTACCACAATGTAGCTTTTTGCTAACAGTGTAATTTGAAGAGTAAAAATGTTTAAATTTGATGAAATACAAATTATAATCTTTTTCTTTTATAGTTCATACCATATTTAAAAAAATTTTGCCTCACCCAAGTTCACTTAGATTTTACCTTATGCTTTTAGTTTAGAGGTTTAATAATTTTAGCTTTTACATTGAAGGCTTTGATTGGTCTTGAATTAAACTTTTTTTTTGTTGTGTGAAGCAAGAGTTTTTAAATGTTTGCTTGTTTATTTGTTCCTTGTGTAAGAGTATCATCTGGCTTCAGTACTGTTTGGTGAAGGGTTGGTTTTTTCCTCACTGCATTGGTGTGACAACTTAGTTGAAAATCAGTTGACTATAAATACATGTACATATGTCTGGATTCTATTCTGTTTCATTTATTTGTGTGTCTGTCTTTATGCCCAAAACACACTGTCATAATTTCTGTAGCTTTACATGAAGGTCGCTCAGTTGTGTCTGACTCTTTGTGACCCCATGGACTAGCCTGCCAGGCTCCTCTGTCCATGGAATTGTCCAGGTCAGAATACTGGAGTGGATAGCTGTTACCTTCTCCAGAAGATCTTCCTAACCCAGGGATCAAACCTAGGTCTCCCACACTGCAGGTGGGTTCTTTACCCTCTGAGACACCAGGGATGAAATCAGATAGTGTAATCCTTCAACTTTTTCGTTGTCAGAACTGTTTAGATGGTTCTGCTTTTTAACATGTTTTAAAATCTATTGTATTGCTATTTGTTTTTTATTGGTGCCATCTGATTTTTGTTTTGATTTTTCTTTTCTGTTTTTTTTTTTTTTTCCGGAGTAAGTTGTTGTTAACTTTTTAGCAACTTTCTTGAGGTGATTTACATGCCATAAATTTACCCATTTTAGATATACAGCTGAGTGATTTTTAGTAAATTTACAAAGTTGTGCAACCATCATCACAGTCTATTTTTAGAATATTTCTAACACCCTAAAAAGATCCCCTGTGCCAGTTTGCAGTTGATATGATTCCATTTTATCTCCTTTATTGGTTTAGTTGACTATACTTATTTTTATTTTTAGAGGTTCCTATAGAGTTTACAGTATGCATCTTTGACCATAGTCTTTGAAGGAATATCCTACCACCTCAGGTTTAGTATAAGGATCTTAAAAGGTTCATTTCCACTTTTTTCCTCTTCCCACTGTGCTATTGTTATCATTCATTTTGTTTCTACAAGTCCTGTGAACCCATCAAAGCATCGTTGCTAAATATGTTTCCTTTAAACATATGTTTCTCCTGTAAGGAGTCTTTTTAAAGTAAGAAAGAAGTATTTTACATTTCCCTACATGTTTTTCACTTCTGGTGCTTGCCATTCCTTTGTGTAAACCCGATTTTGCATTCCCTGTCATTAATCCTCTGTCTGAAAAACTTGCTTTAACTTTTCTCATAGTGGTGGTCTGTTCATGATGAATTCTTTCTTTGTTTTAAAATGTCTTTATTTGACCTTTGTTTTTTTGCTGAGTGTAGAATTCTAGGTTAACACTTGGTTTTCTTTAATCTTTAAAAGATGTTACTGTTTTCTGGACTGCATTGTTTCTGAAGTGTGCTGTCAGAATTTAGACTCGTTTGTCTTGTCTTTTCTCTTTTCTAGCCATTCAAAATTTTTCCTCTTCATCTCTAGTTATAAGCAGTGTGATTATGCTATACCTTGGTGTGGTCATCTTTATGTTTCTTATATTTGAGATGTGTTGCACTTACTGCATTTTATAGGTTTCAGTTAATTTGGAAAACTTTGAGCCCTTATTTTTTTCAAATACATTTTTATCCTCCCACTTGTGTTGTCCTCTATTTTCTTGGACTCCATTAACAAGTACAATAGTCGACTTCATGTACTCAACAGCTCAGTGATGACTCTCTTTGTTTTCTTTTTCTGCACTGTGTTTTTTTTTTCCCCTGTCAGTATTTCATCTTGGATGGCTTTTATTGCTATCTCTTTAAATTCATTAATCTTTTTCCCCTCCTTGCAATATGTAATCTGGTGTTAATACCATCCAGTGTATCTTACATATTACATTATAGTTTTCATCAACAGAAATTTTACTTGAAACCTTTTTGCTATCTTTATGTCTCTCCTTAACTTGCTTCTGCTTTCCTTTAACTTTCTTGAGCTTGTATAGTTATAATATTGTCTTAATGTTTTTGTTTGCTGTTTCTATCATATATGACACTTCTGGGTCTTTTTTTTTTTTTTTTTTTTCATTCTCATTATGGGCTTTATTTTAACTTTTTTGCATTACTAGTCCTCTTTTTATTGGATTCCAGATATTGTGAATAATCTTCAGTGCTGAAATTTTTTGCACTCCTATAAATGTTGTTGGTCTTTGTTGTTCTGGGATACTGTTAAGGTCCTTGGGATTAATTTGATATTTCTGAGCTGTGTTTTTCAGTTTTGCTAGGGTGACTCCAGAACAACTGTTAGTGTCAGCCAGGGGTTGGCAAACTGTGGCTCATAGGCCAGCTGCTCTTTTGGGAAATAAAATTCTTTGGGAACACAGCCACACCCATTTGTTGACATATTATCTGTAGCATGTTTTATGTTGACATATTTTATGCTCCAGCAGCAGAACTGGGTGGTTGTGGGAGAGGATGTATGGCCCATAGCTTAAACTATTTAGTATCCGATCCTTTAAGAAGTTTACCAACATCTTGTTGAAGCTCGTTGGGGCTCAGTATTGAAGCAGTACCCTCCTGAGGACATACCTGATGCTCTTGGTATTAGGAGTTCTTTCCATTCTTGTCATTTGTAACATGAACTTCTCCTGGCCCAGTCTGGGCCTCTGGGGGTTGTTCCACCTGCTTCATTAGCCCTTCCTGCACTACAGCCTGGAAATGCTCTCCAGACAGTGAGTGGGACACCCTTAGGATTAACTCTCTTTGTTTCCCTTTTCTCAGGGGATCATTATTTTGTGCTTTTTGTTGTTTAGTGCCTGAAAACTTTCTCATAAATTTTGTGTGTTTTTCTGGTGATTGAAAGTAGAGTAAGTCGATCTCTGTTGCCCCATGGTGGCTGAAAGTCGACATCCCTCAACTTTCTCTTTTTAACTTTTTTTGCCTGATTGGAAGAGTAATGTGTTTCTACTGATTTCTCTACAGTATTGGACCAGATTTGCCACTGCTGATTTATAATTTATAATTATTCAACTTTCACAGAAGCATCTCCCCATCTGTAATCTATTTTTCCTCCTCTTTGCCTCTTCTGTCTGCATTAAATGTTAGGATAGCTGATACTGCTAACCCTGGTCTGCCCACCTTCCTTCATTCTCCAATAGCTTCAAATGCCATCTGTATGGGGATGTAATAAATGCTTAGGAATTTAAAATACTACACAACTTGAAGATATCTAGTCCTGGAATGGAATGTTGGTTCTTATGATGTGGACAAAGTCAGGTTCTCTAGGAGTTATTAAGAATAATGTCTATTATTTTTTTGGTGACCTTAAAATATACTTGGTGATGCACTAAGTATTTTGTTCATATCGTCTCCAGTCTTTCAGTTCAGTCAGTTCAGTCACTCAGTCATTTCCAACTCTTTGCGACCCCGTGGACTGCAGCACGCCAGGCTTCCCTGTATATTACCAACTCCCAGAGCTTACTCAAACTCATGTCCATCAAGTCGGTGATGCCATCCAACCATCTCATCCTCTTTCGTCCCCTTCTCCTCGTGCCTTCAGTCTTTTCCAGCATCAGGGTCTTTTCCAGTGAGTCAGTTTTTCGCATCAGGTGGCCAAGTATTGGAGTTTCAGCTTCAACATCAGTCCTTCCAGTGAATATTCAGGACTGATTTCCTTTAAGATGGACTGGTTGGATCTCCTTGCAGTCCAAGGGACTCTCAAGAGTCTTCTCCAACACCACAGTTCAAAAGCATCAATTCTTTGGCGCTCAGCTTTCTTTATGGTCCAACTCTCACATCCATACATGACCACTGGGAAAACCATGGCTTTGACTAGATGGACCTTTGTTGGCAAAGTAATGTCTCTGGTTTTTTGTATGCTGTCTCGGTTGGTCATAGCTTTTCTTCCAAGGAGCAAGCATTTTAATTTCATGGCTGTAGTCACCATCTGCAGTGATTTTGGAGCCCCCCAAAATAAAGTCTGCCACTGTTTTCATTGTTTCCCCATCTATTCCCCATCTATTTGAAGTGATGGGACCAGATGCCATGATCTTAGTTTTCTGAAAGTGAGTTTTAAGCCAGAATTTTCACTCTCCTCTTTCATTTTCATCAAGAGACTCTTTAGTTCTTCACTTTCTCCATAAGGGTGGTGTTATCTACATATCCGAGGTTATTGATACTTCTCCCAGCAATCTTGATTTCAGCTTGTGCTTCATCCATCCTGGAATTTCACATGATGTACTCTGCATATAAGTAGTCCTTCACTGGAGACTGCATACCTCCAGTCTTTTTCACAATAGTTCTATGAGGTAGATACTTTTGTTATACCCATTTATAAATGTGGAAACCAAGGTTCCAAGAAGTTAAATCATTTTTCATGGGTGCACAAGCCAGAATGTGAACCCACATCTGTCTAACCAGACCTAGAGTAGGTCAGGAATGAATTTAATGCCTGCTCTTGGCTGCAAAGGCGCCAGTCTCTGTTGTCTTGCTCGTCTGGTAATTCTGTGAATAGCCAGGTATCCTTTAGTAATTCCCTTATCTATTTGAATTAGGCAGAGTTGCTTTCTTGTCTCTGCAGCTGAGAGCGCTGATTGATAACATGCACTGTCCGGATGTTGTGGGCACTCCAAACTTAATGGTGTCCAAAACAGAACTCATTCCCTTCCCTCAGAGACCTATAGCATTTCACTCTGAATCTCAAGTACAGCTCCTCAGTACATGCTGGATTTATGACATTAGAAACCATAGTCACCTTTAACTCCTTCTTCCTAAGCCCCAGGCCCCTCAGTATTTACCAGGGAAGGTCTACCTCCTCTGACTTTTTCTCTGTTTTTACTGTCTCTGTCTTCACCCAGATCTTGTCGGCCACCTCTTGCCTTGATCATGGCACAGCCTCAGATCTGATCTTTCTGCCGTTCTCAGGGCAGGAAGAAGAGAACGTTCAGCATGGCTTGCAAGGGCAGAAAATGAGGACAAAATACAAGAGAGGGTGAGGATGAAGGTGGTTTCAAACCTGAGAAATTCATGCCTGGAGTGGAAGAGAAAACAAACAAACTTACTTTTAAGGGTTTGAAAGGAGACAAAGTAAAACAATTGATTCTTATTATTCACAGATATGGTAGTTTCAGTTTCACCTACTAACTAAAATTTGCAACCCCAAATCAATGCTGGTGATGCTTTTGTGGTTATTTGGGACGTGCTCAGAGTGGAGAACAGAGAGTCCCTTGACGTGAACGTTCCCAGTGGAGGTGGAACAAGATGACGCTTTGCCTTCTTTGCAGCTCTTGTGCGGTAAACATGTCCTTTTCACATTCTGTTTTGTGCCACATTTTTCACATCTTTGGTGTTTTTTTCTTGGTGATTATGCTGTGTAAAATAGACCCCCAGGACACTGTGGAAGTGCCAGCTAGTGTTGCTAAGCGCAAGAAGACTGCAGTATGCCTTATGGAAAAGATAGGAATGTCAGATAAACTTCCTTCAGGCATGAGTTACAGTGCTGTTGGCCATGAGTTCAGTGTTAATCAGTTGTACATATTAAATCAGGTTTTAAACAGAAGCACACATAAAACAAAGAACATATTGATCAGTTGATGAAATGTGATGAGAGGCTCACAGGAACCTAACCATCTCTTTCCCTTAGGAGCCATGCCTTACTTTCCTTAATTCAACGTTCACAGTCACTGTCTGGAACAGAACTCCTCTAAATAAAAAGAACCAACCGCATTCTGGTGCTCACATTCAGCCTCTTTTGATTCTTAATAGTGCTTGATATGGAAAATGGGAAGTGGCTCATTACATCCCCAGGTTTACCCTCTGGGAAGTGATTATATCAGCCTGGATTCAACCAGAGAAGCATAAACCAGTAGGAGATGTCTATTCTAATAGATATATTACAAGGCTTATGTAATTGTGCAGGTTGGCTGTGTGAGTCCCAAATCTTGTAGAGAAAACCATCAAGAAGGCAAGAAGCCCCAAATCTTGTAGGGAAAGTCATCAAGAAGGCAAGATGAGAAGCCAGCTGGACCCCCATGGGCAGGATGGAAAGGGAAAATCCAGCAAAGCAGCTGTAGATCCAGCTGCTGTTGAAGTCTTTTTCTCCACAAAAAGCTTAGTCCCTTTTAAAGGATCACCTGATTAGGCTGGACCCTTTGAGGATAATCATCCCTCCTTGATGTCAACTGAATGGAGCCTTTGATCACATCTGTAAAATGCCTTCACAAAAATTACCTACCTTAGTGACTGAATTGTTGGGGGGGGGGTGTGTGCGCACCACAAACTGGCTTTTGCACTTTTCTGTCCTTGTCATCGAGTCTAACCAAGTTAACACCTCTAAAGACCGTCACAGCGATGCATCAAATGTAGATTTTGATGCAGCTGATTTTTCAGAGTTGGGATGATGGGTTCTGTGCGAGTGAAGTTACCTGACTTCACTTGGCTACCTTCAGACCAATCTGAGTTTTGTTCACCCCCTGCCCCTCTCCCAAGACCAGGCACCATTCTAAGTGTTTTCCATAGAGAAAGGTATGTACTTGGACAACATTCTCGTTTTACATGTGGGGACACTTGAGCACAGAAGTTAGTCAGCTAACTTCAACTAACTTCAGTTAGTTGATGGAACCGGGATCTGACTCCAGGCAGCACAGAGCCGGAGCCTGTGCTCTGCTCCTTCATGCTGGCCTGAGTCCCACTGTGGCATCGCGACAAGCCATTTCTGTTCTAGACTCCAACATGTTTGGGAGGGCAGGGTCTCTACGGGAGCACATGGGAACCTATGGGCCTTGGTGGTCTGATAGCACGGGGGGAGTGCTTGCTTGTCAGGGACATTAGTGTCCCATGAAAGGGCTGGGCTATTAAACTCTACTTCCAGAACTCTGGTCTCTCTGACTTTTGAAGCATGTGCCACCCAGAGTCCCTTGAACCATCTCAGCCTCTGTTTTGCAGAATGTCCATTTGCTCCACACCCTGGTCTTATTCCACAGTCATCATCCCAGATATTTCCTGAGACTTCAACTCAATCTCCTGGCTAGGGTTAGAACCTCCACAAAACTTTCCTGTGGGACTCTGGCTGCTGAGGCACCCAAGCAGCCAGTGCGGAGTCCTTTATTTATGTGCCAGAAACAGCTTGCTGGGTTCTAGGGATGCAGCCATGAATAAAACAGACAAGCCCTAAGAACTGTCAAAGCCATTACACCCCCAGGTCCCAGAGAAAAGGCCTGGGGAGTAGGACTGCCTATCCAACAGGAAAAGTGGACACACTAGGCCTTGCATACTGCCTTTCTTCCTCATTCAGCAGATATTTGCAACTTCTTGTGATTCTCTTTTATAAGGTGAACAATTAAAACAATTTTACATTGTTAAGAGTCCCTCTTCATCCTCCATGTCCCTGTCCCCCGCCACCACCCCAAGGATGATGACTCTATCCATTTAATGCCTATCTTGCCAGATCTTTCATGTGTTTATAAACAAATATGAATATATTGTATTTGAAAATGTTTATAATTGCACACAGTAGTCATTCCATAAATGCTTATTGGTGAATGAATGGGTCAGTTTTCACATGTGTTTCTCCCAGTTTCCTTGCTGCAATCCCTGACTTTTTTTATCATCTCCAGTCAGATGAGGAGGGTAAGGGCCCTGGATTCCTGGTTTTTCTTGTGAACCACAGTGACTGGATATGTTAATTAGCTCAGGCTGCCATATTTAAATATCATAGGCTGAGTGACTTAAAACAAAAAAAATTTATTTCTCACATCTCTGAATGCTAGGAAGTCCAAGATCAAGGTGCCAGCATGGTTGGTTTCCAGTGAGAACTCTTCCTGGCTTATAGATGGCTACCTTCTGGTTATATCCTCACATGGCTGGGGGAGACAGAGAGATTGAGAGATTCTCTTCCTCTTCTTAGAAGGCTGCAGTCCTATTGGATTAGGGCCCCAACCTGTGGTTTCATTTAACCTTCCTTACCTTCTAAGGATCTTATCTTCAGATACAATCACATCGGGCTTTAGGGTTTCAGTATAAGGATTTAAGGGTGCCACGCATCAGTCCAGAGTGCTGTCTGTCATGTCTGCATCTGTGTCAGGGCCACCAAATACAGAGCTGGGCTGCTCCTGGGCAGTGCCCTGGTTCATACTCTGCCTGCAGTGGGCATGCTCTTGGATGTTTGTGGAAGCATGCATTTCTTAGGATAGAACAACTTGCCTGGGACCTTTGGAAAGCCGAGGGCCTCCCAGTGGCCTCCTTCCCTAGCATTCCATGTGAATTAGTGGAAATTTCAACCACCACTTCGTGAATGATTCCAGATGTGCAGGCTTGGGGAGAGGGAGGCAGCTGGAAAGCCAAGCTTGAATTAAAAGTTCAATTAAGCTTGGGTTGGTACACAACTACTATCTCCTTAGGATCCAAGAAGGGGAGGCAGGAGCATCATGAGATGCCTTGGGCCTTTTGAAAATAGGGGCTTGCCCCACGCCTTGATGAAGCAAGTGTCATGCGAAAGCCAAGTAATTAACTTAGTCCCTTGGCTCAGATCTCGGTCGGTTGTAAAGGCTCAGAAGGACAAAGACAGGCAAGAGAAGGAAATAGAGAGTCCACACAGAGTTGCAAAGAAGAGAGATGAGTTCACTGGGAGACTGAGGGCTAATTAGTTTTCGGAAGGCAATTTCAAAGGAGAAACTGTCGAGTCCTCACAGAGATCCTGTCATGGGGACTGTGAGTCACTGGGGATGGCTCTGAGACCCATTTCTGTAGTGGTTCAGATGCTAGGATGAAAGACGGTGAATGCAGGGTTTTAGGGGGATGGAGTGCATAACATTTGTGGAAGAATATTGGGGGGAAATGAGCTGCTGGCTTGATGTGGCAAGAATTCTTGTAAGGCAAGCCAAACACAAAGACTGTATATTATTCAGAAATGTCTGCTTGATGTGGCTGAAACATGTGGTAAATGAGACTGAAAGTTAGATCAGCAAAAACCAAACCGTTGATCAAGTAATAGGACTATGAAGCTGGTAACCTGCTATCTGGGTGGGTCAATTTATATCAGTCTTGAACTTGGACTTGGGGATGGTTGTTCAGCATGGGGCATCCCTTCTGGGTACCTGAAGTGGGGAGAACCATCATGCATCATCAGGTAGTACAGAAAGATCTTACCAGGATGGTTAAGATCAAACAAACTCTAGCACTTCCTATGGGCAAGTCATCATCTCTGTAAGCCTCAGTTCCCTCACTAGTACAAATGGGTAAAAATGGTACCTATCTATTAGGACTGTCAAGAGGACTAAACTAGGAAATACCTGGTAAATGCTTACCAAGTGTTCGCTATAATATCTCAGTTAAGCAGTACAATTTCACTTTGTGTCCTTGTGATAAAGAAGAACATTTTTACTTCACTTTCTTAACTCACAAAGAATAGGCACGTGGAGAAGGAAATAAACAGAGCACAGGTGCAATCAAATGGGTTTTAGCCAAAGTCAAGCCAACGGGAGCAGAGGAGAGGGCTCAAGCTATGGTTGAGTGTTTATCAATAGGAAGAGGGAATTGGGTAACACAGGAATGGGAGGATTGAAAAGAAGAGAAAGGAGAAAAAGGAGGGAATTTTATCCCTGTTACCTGGGCTGTCAGCGGCCTGGATAGAGCTCTGTACAGTGTGCCCTGTTAGATATGGGGTTACCTGGGGATAGATGGGCTGGTCCTGTCACATGTCCTCACGGCCCACCTTGTCAGGATCAGTGGAGTGAGTGTAGCGATGACAGAAGAATGAAGTCCTGCACATGGGCAGGAGCATTAGTTTAGCAGAGGCCTGCTTCTACCTGAGCGAAGGCCCATGCCCTCAGGGACTCCATGTATCCAGGACAGAATTGAGCGCCCGCTTCTATACTGCATTTCTCCAGGTGCTCTAGAAGCATGCAGCCTGAGTTCCGTTTTTCAGTCCAAGTTTGGAAGAAAGTGCTTGGAGAGAACATTCAGGAGTCTTTGATGAAATTCGGGGCACAAGGAGATGAACCCCAAATGGGGGACCAGTGGGACTGAAAAAGAGAGGCCAGATGCGGGAGCCAGTGTTGGCAGTGATCAGCAGGACTCAGTGAGAATATGGGAGAAAGGGGAAGAAGTCCAGGGGTCTGCCTTGGGTGACCAGAACATCCTTTTAGCAGAGCTGGGGACACTGGAGAAACTTGGACCACTGGTCTTCATATTTTAGGGTGTTTGAGTCACTTGTAGGGCTTAATACTACAGATTTCTAGCCCCATCCCAGACCTACTGAGTCTGGATTTTTACAGTGGGCCTGGAATCTGCCTTTTTAGCAAGTACCCCAGGGGATTCTGATGTAGGTGGTCTGCACCTCTTGCGTGCATACTCAGTTGTGTCTGACTCTCTAGGACCCCCTGGACTGTAGTCCGCCAGGCTCCTGTGTCCATGGGATTTCCCAGACAGGAATACTAGACTGAGTTGCTGTTTCTTCCTCCAGGCTATCCCCGATGCAGGGATTGAACTCATGTCTCCTCAATTGGCAGGTGGATTCTTTACCACTGAGCCACCTGGGAAGCCCAGTTTGCATATCACGCCTTGAGAAATGCTGAATTAGAGAAGATAAACATCTTAGCCTAGCCCTGTTGAAAGCAGTCTTGAGTTAGGGGCAGAGGCACTTAGGCTGTATCAGAGAGAGCAACTCCCAAGAGTGAGAGGAGAAGTGGCGAAGATGCAGTAGGACACATGGAATTTTCACTATTTCGGAGTAAGCCATGGAGAATCAAGCAGGTGACTCAGCATGGAGGCTGCTGCAGGCAGCTTTTGGGAGGAATGGCACCTCAGCGTAGTTGCAGGGCAGTGGGTATTGGGGAGACTGTCTGTCTCCCCACCCTGCCTGACCTCTGTTTCCCACTGGTGAGTCACCCCACTGGAGCTCAACCCCCTGCCTTTCAGGATGTGTCTTCTGTCCTCTTGGTGGCCTCACGAAGTCAGATCCCATACCCTTGGGATCCAGGGTGGGTGGGGTGCTGGCCTAGAGAGAAAGGAAGAAAGAAGCAGCGAGAAGAGGCCCAGCTTTGTCCCCTAATAGAGGAAGGAAGTCAGGTTGGAAAAGGTAGATTGTCAGTTCCTGTAATGAATTCAAGTTTTGAAGCTGAATAGTAAGAAAAAAGATTTCTAGGGAAATGATCTAAATGGAATTACATTATCAGTGATAATAAGAAAGGAAGAATTTGTATCCATAGCAAATGTCTTTAAATTTTTCTTTAATTTTATTTCTTGCCCCAGAAAAGCTTCCGGTAAAAGAGGACACTGGCAGTCAAATAACATGTGTGAACAGTGACCAGTTTTGGCAAAAGGGAGGCAACAGAAATTCAAGGTATCACCTGTTTATTTTATATCTTGAATTAACTTCCTCCCTTCTTAGCCCAAAGTTCTAGTAAAAGGTTCCACTTGGAGTAAAGAGCAAATGAATTTGTGACTCTCATTAGAAATTCCACAGTCTTTTTTTTTTTCCCTCTGAAGATCTGTAAGTTCCTAAGATGCTCTGAAAGGAATATAAAAATAATAGTTATAATTCTTAAGGGCTGCCAATAGCATACCAGGTTCCAGAGAGTAGTAACCTCACTTAATGTTTACGTGAAGCTTTCCATCTGTGTGTTACCAGAACTCGGTAACATTACACACTGGCAGATGCATTAATCTGTTATAGAAACAGGGGGAAGTTAGTCCCAGGAAGTTTAAGTGACTGATCATGTTGTATAAGGAGCTGACAATGAATAGATGCTTAGATTTATCTTCTGCTATTATCATATTTATCATCCTGAATAAAAATATTTCAGATGGCTTTGAGATAAGATCCTAGGAAGAAATACCTCTTGACAGATGTTGATAACTCAGTTGTGAGAAGTTGATTTTAGTTTGTACGTGTGTGTTTTCTGGGGGCAGAGGATAGAAATTTGCAACTGTTTTGTAAATTTATCTTGTTGAAGTGTAGTTGATTTACAGTGTTGTGTTCATTTCTGCTGTACAGGAAGGCGATTCAGTTACACACACACACACACATACTTTCTTTTTCTTTTCCATTATGGTTTCTTCAGGATATTAAATATAATTCCCTGTGCAATACAGTAGGACCTTGTTGTTTATCCATTTTCTCTGTATACGGTAGTTTGCATCTGCTGATCCTAAACACTCAATTCATCCCACTCTCTCCTCCTCCCTTTTGACAGCCACAAGTCTGTTCTCTATAAGTCTGTTTTGTAGATAGGTTCATGTGTGTCATATTTTAGTTTCCATATACAAATGATATCATATGGTATTTGTCTGTCTTTCTCTGACTTCACTTAGTATGATAATTTCTGGGTCCATCCATGTTGCTGCAAATGGCATGATTATATTCTTTTTTTTATGACTGGATAATATTCCATTGTATATATGTACAATTTTTTATCCATTCATGTGTCAGTGGACATTTAGGTTATTTCCATGCCTTGGCTATTGTGAAGAGCACTTGCAACTATAAGGCAATTGCTGTGCTTGTTAGTAGAGGTAAAGAATGGGTGAGGATTGGTATATAACTCATGATTTGAGGTAGAAGTTAAAGTATAGACAAGTGCATAAAGGGTGGATTATTACGTGCCTATAGGTAAGGTCATTACTTTCAATTAAGAAGTAAAGGTTTTGAGAAACTAAAAGGGCAAAATGGGGAATAGAAAGAAATGCCAGGCTGATGTCATGTAAAGAAAGAGAAAAGGATGGAGAAAGAGATTATGGTAGGAACTAAAAGTAATCAACTAAAGCATATGTTGCAAGAGATATTGGCCTTACAGAAAGAAGACTCATGAGCTGCATGTTTTAAGGAGTGGTTATTGGAAACTGGGTCTATAACGCTCATTCAGTGTTTTACTGAGCGACGGTACATATACAGCACTGAGACAGTAGTGAGAAGAGTTTGTCTCTTGCTTCCTGGGTCACGTCTTTCCTCTCTGTACCATCAGGTACTACATACCTATTTAGAAAAAGACAGAAGAGATGGCTTAAAAGGATGCTTTGTTCTCAAGGTCTCTTCTAAAATCAGGGCACCAAGATCCATGCATTTCCACTGAGGCTATAGCAAGTATATTTTTGGTGGACTGGATCCCTGTAGGATTGGATGGTGGTGGTGGTGGTGGTTCTTTTAATGTCTTGCCTCCCAATCTTATTTCTACCAGATAGGTCATTTATTTTTTATTTTTGCAAGTTGATAGGAAGCCTAACCAAAGCCAGCTTAACCGTGAAAGTAATTTATTGGCTCCCAGTACCAAAAAGTTGTGAGAGTGGATTCGTTTAGGAATGGCTGTACCTAGAACCTCAGGTGCTATCATAGTGTTCTGAGTTCTGTCTTTCTTTCTCTTTGTTCTGCTTCCTATGGTTTGTTTCCATTTTCAGAGCTGCTCTTCCCTGTGGCCACAAGGTGACTACCACAGCTTCACACTCATCGCATATCCACCTCCAGTTTGGCTGTGGAGTATGTCTACCCAAGCAGGAACTCCTACGCACATCCTGTAAGTCATACCGATTGTACTGGTTTGGGTCAGATGCCCATCCTTGAGTCAAACGCTGCGACTGGAGGGATCACACTGTGCTGATTGGTCGGGACTGGGCCATGTGTTCCTTATGTCATATGGGGCGCTTGGGACAGCATAACCAGGAGATGACAGAATGGATTCTGGTGAGCAAAAATTAATACTTCTCTACCCCAGGCTCAGTAAAACCTAGGGAGAGACCTGAGGTTCTGATCCAAAAAAATAGGAAGAGGTCAGAGGGGCAAGAAGGACTTCCAGTGCAGAAGCAGCTCCGGGATGGAATGACGTGTCAAGGGTGGCAGTCACCATCCACTCAGCATGCTGTGTATTCCATGGACTGACCAGGGATTCTGTGTAGCCCTGGTACAGTTTCAGGACATTCAAGGGCAGTGTGTGTGTTGGGGGGTGGGGATCCTCCACTTCCTGTTTAGGATTACACTCTTCACCCTCCCCTCCCACGCAGGCCATATGTTCATTCTAAGCCTCAGCATCCAGCCAGAAAAGCCCTTTGTGTTTTCTTGGCAAAACTAGGGCCCAGTAATTAAAGTCCATATGCAAAACTGCTCCCCCCAGCCCACACTGAGGGCTTTTAATTAGTATGTAATTGGTCAGAGAGGTACTATCAAATCACTCCCAGTCTGGCCGGCTGAAAATGCGGTATTTGAAAAGTCCCAGACCAGAGAAGGATAATAAATGCTTTAAGTCCCATCTGTTGGAATGATTTGTTTAAGGTAGAAATTTCTGTTCTGTTACTATTTTTAACAATTCTGCTTACAATGTTTCTCCAAACCCTGTAATGACTACCAGAGTATTCATAGGAGGTAGGATGGTGAGTATGTGAACTAGGAGAAGGCTTATTAGCAGACCTATGTTTCTCCCTTCAAAGAAATTCATAGAATTCAGTGGGAATGGGGAGGCAAAGAGGTGAGCTGGGCATTCGGTTTGAGTAGCTGGGCAGGAACTTCATGGTCATGTCCACTCACACAGAAACCGTCAGGGAGATCAGCCCATTAGCTGTGTGGTCTTTGAAGGGCACCGTGTACCCCAGAGCACCACGTGAGTGAGTCTGTCTCCATGGGAGGAAGGACTTGGAATTCACCATGGTGGACAGGGGTCATCAACTGTGGAGAAGCCAAGGAAACGAGGAGGAGGGAGGCAGAGATCTCCTTGCCCTGTGGAAGCCATGCAGAGTAGAGTGAAGCAATAATGCAGTAATAATGATGATAACAAGTATTATTGTAGTAGCAGTAGGGTAGACAGTGTGTGCTCATGCTCGCTATGCGCTTGGCCCTGCGCTCAGCATCTTTGGATTGTAATCTTCGCACTGTCTATGATGTTGCTCCCATAGCGTCCCTGTTTCCTAGATGAGGAATCTTAAGACTCTGATGACTTACTTGAGGTCACCAGCTAGTAAGTAGCAGAGCTGGGATTTGAACCCCAGTGGTATGACTCCAGATTCTGGGCTGTCAACCACCAGGCTTGCTCCCTCCTACCCTTCATCACCAAGGGCCTGGATTTGCTTGAAGAACATGTCCTGAAAGAAGGAATGTTGGACACGATCTGTCTCAGCTCCTGTGTTTTCCCACCAGGCTCTCCAGTGTGGAGGTGAGGAGAAATGTTGATACCCACTGGTACCACACCCATAGGAGTGAGTGAGAACCTGTGTGGAAGGGGTAGAAGGAAGAGTCTGGAGTGTTTCGGCCCCTGGAAGGCCCACCTAACCTCAGAAGGGCCTCTCTGTTCCTTCATGTGGCTGGAACCCTAAGGGTCCAGGCACTGTCCCTGCAAGAGACTTTGTTTCCTGTGTTGTCACTCTGCTACTTGGGGGCTCGGAGACAGCTCTGCTCCTGCCCCGTTGGCTCGTTGAGATGGAAGTCAACTGAACTTGTGCCCAGTCATTTGGCTTGAGGCCTGTGCTCACTGGGAGAAGGCCTGGCTGTCTTCTTGTTCTTTTATCTCCCTGCCCTTTCGTTCTTTCTTGGTCCTTCCCTCCAGTGCATTCACTCCCTCTCCCTTGGCCAGAGGGAATCTGGGGAGGTGGCCTGGGTTTACTCCACTCTGAGCATGGGGTCCATCACCCCATTCCCCGCTTGCTTTCTGCCTCATGTGTCATGGTAGTGGCTGGCTCTTGTCAGAGGCAAGAACTGGACCTGCGGTGAATGTTCAGGGTGGTCCCTCATGCTCAGCTTGCTCTAGTTGGGAGTGCATAGCCCAGCTGTTCTTGCTGGAGTTCTGCTCAGAGCCCAAGGCCAATCCCAGCCAGTAATAAAGTGTTGCTTGGCCTTGCTTTGTTCTCTGTGTGCCCCTTTCCCCCCAGGAGACTTGTGGGGACAGTGGCTGGTTTGTGGCAGGGCTTGGGTTTTTCTGTGTCCCTGCCAATCCCATCATGATGCCGTGTTACTCTCACTCCTTCAGACTCCATGTGCACACACCCTGTACTTGCCCATGGGCGCTGGACAGACAGTTGCCAACTAAGATGGGTCAGTTTGGGTGAATGGGGTCTGGATTGAAGGAGACGGGAAGAGTTTGTGCTTGCATCATGGTGCCCTGAACAGAATGCAAGAGATGAAAGCATTTGCATAAAGTAGCATAGAACCAGACAACAGGGAAAAGCAAGGAGGGTGGGAAGGGGCAGTTGTAGGAATTGACAAGAAAGCAAAGTTAGAAAGTCTGGCTTCTAGATGGAAGTCCTTTGAAGAGAAAACTAGTGATTGTTTAAAATACCATATTTAACATAAATTAGAGGGGATTAAGGCCAGAATCTAGAGTAGATGTTATTTGTCTCACACTTATATCCTTGCTTTTAGAATGCCTTCTCCTTGAAAACTAACAGTATTCCAGGTTTGGGTTGTGATGCTGTATGAGTGGATCTTAGATTAGAATATTTATTTACTAGCCACTCTATAAGAGCTATTTATAGTATCTTTCCTTTCTGTAACATCTAAAACAAAGGTTGGTTTAAAAAAAACAAATCTTTGTAGCATTCCCAGTAGAACTAAGGGCCTGACACTGCATGTGGTTTGGTTTATAATCTAGGGATGGTTCCAGCATTCAAAGATGCAAAGTGGGTTTCTTTGTGGCTTGTCTGCACCTGCCGGAGATCTGGTGCACCGATTAAAGTTACAAGGCAGCTATTAGCCACCAACTGACACCAAGATTATAGGTTAAAGTTTGAATTGGTTTAAACGGTGTCATGTGTCCACCAGGACAGAGAGTAAGGTGGGGGACATGTGTTTGACAAATGCTAGGGAGCCATTCCAGTCAGGGGAAGGAAGTCTTCTTTTTAACAACAGTTAAACCCAGGAGAAGTGGAGTTTTGGGGTAGGTTTGTTGGAAGAGCTTTGAATCTAGAGTCAGGAAGACCTAAGTTCTGAGTCCTGTCAGTGTGACTCATGTTAGCCTCTGTCTGTCTTCTTGAAAATGGGAATGATAATCCCTGATTTCTAAAAAGAATTCAGTGAATTGGAAATCGCATCATTCTTGCTGGCATTAATGCAACAAAGTTACACTGAGCTGCATCAGTAGAAAATGAGCAATGGGACTTCTTGGCGGTCCAGTGGTTAAGACCCTTGCATGTCTAGCACTTCCACTGCAGGGAATGCAGGTTTGATCCCTGCTCCAGAAACTAAGATCCCACATGCCATGTAGCATGGCCACAAATTTTTTTAAAAAAGAAAATGAGCAGCAGCAGCAGCATTGAAAGGAGGAGCATGTTGTAGAAGCAGCCAGCCTGCTGGATTGAGGTGTGGTGTGATGGAGAGAAAGGAGTCCTCCAGCCCTGGATTCAAGTCCTAGCTCTGGAACTTACTAGCTGTTTGACATTGGGCAACCTCTCTGAGCCATGGTGTCCTCATCTGGACGCTAGGGATAACACTGACAGCGACCTCACGGGGCTGTTGTGAGGAGTATATGACATGCTCCAGGTCAGTGCTAGGCTCATGGACCCAGGAAATGCTCATAAATTCAGTCACCTTCACTGTTAGTCACCTTGCTCCATCAAGAAACACTTCTCCCTCTTGCATTGCCACTGTTTAATCTGAACTGGAATTTCTTAGTCTTCCTATAAGTTCAAGCATCCTCAGATGCTTCCCACAAGCATTTCTCAAGACTTCAGTAACTGCAGGTCCCCTGCCCACTTTTTACCACTTATGCATGCCTCCTCTCTTGTTATTTATTACTGTTTTCTTCAAGTCAACTTTTTAATCCTGAAATTCATTTAAGAGAAGCTTCACATCATGATGGTAAGTGAAAATCTGTGTAGATCTTAAAATAGAATGTTTATGACTCACCTAAATTTCTGTGTGCACTGTCAGACATGTACGTATCATACTTGGGTAAATACTGTTCTGATCCTTTGCTGTTCAAAGTGTGGTCCCTGGACCAGCAGCATCACTGTTCCCTGAGAGCTTGTTAGAAATGCAGAATCTCAGGCCTGACCCCAGACCTTCTGACTCAGAATTTACATTTTAAGAGGATCCTCAATTATTGATATACTTTGGAGGTCATTTATTCTTTTTTTTTAACTGAGGTGAAATTCACATAGATTCTTTTAATGTTTAAGAAACAGTGGTCTAGGGGATCTGAAGCTCCAGTACTTTGGCCACCTGATGCAAAGAACCAACTCGCTGGAAAAGACCCTGGGGTGCTGGGAAAGATTGAGGCCAGGAGGAGAAGTGGGTGGCAGAGGAAGAGATGGTTGGATGGCATCATTGACTCAATGAACATGAATTTGAGCAAACGTGGAGATAGTGAAGGGCAGGGAAGCCTCATGTGCTGCAGTCCGTGGGGTTGCAGTAGGCCACAAATTAGCCATTGAACAAGGGGATCTATAAAGTTCCTTCCAGCTCTGACAACTAATGCCACATATTGGTATTTCTCCCTCCTTCTGAGATTCAAGTCCATATTTCCAACCTAGGTGTTCTATTCTTGGCCTAAACCTTGGCCTCTCTAAAGTGCTACATGGCCTCTCCTGAGTGCTCCATTCCCCCAGACAGACCTTGTAACCATCTTTAATGCCTTCCTAACTCTGTCCTGCTTCAGTTCTGCAAAATAGACCCAACTCTATCTCCATCAAGATCTTCTTGATTCCTGTAGCTCCCCTAGCACTGCAGGCCCCTCATCTGAGTGCTGGCTGTTGCCTCCTCCCTGGGCTCTCTTTCCTCCAGGTTATCCTTGCAAGTTCCGTGTTCTTAAGGCACAAGTGTGATCTTATCACCCACTCTTCGGTCACCATGTATGTTTCCCTGTTACCTCCCATGAAGCAGCCAGACTCCTTGGTCTGTCTTTAAGGCTGTCCATATGTCACTGACATCAGCCTCTCACCTGTGTTATACTCTGAGCTGTAGACGAGTCGTACAAGTCATCATTTCATACAAAGCTTTCCCTGCCTCCGAGTCTTTCTCTTGTGTTCCCATTTCTGACATGCGCTTCTCTCCAGCTCATGATTTCATGTCTCCACCACTCAAAATTTTTCCAGTCCAAGACCCATGCTCACCTTTCACCTTCTTCCCTCCCGTGGCTTCCCAGCTCCATAGCTCTCCTTAGTTTCTACCGACTGTGATGTCCTCTGCCTTTTAGCATGGCTGTGTTAGCACTGATCTTAACTCTTCAAGCCTGTAGGGCAGGTATAACTCCCAGAGTCCCCATGTCAGTTTAACGCAACTCTCTTTAACTCACTTTCCATTCTGAGCTCCCCATCTGCTTGCACATAGACCATCTCCACTCTCCATTATACTACCCTTGGCCCCAGGCAGCATTCTGAATGCTAGAAGACTGGGGCCAAGACATCTGCGAGGTGGTATATTGAGTCCTCAGATGCCATCTGTCCAGCTGGCATCTACTGGAATGTGCATCATTCTGTTAAGTCTTCAGTCATTGGACACGTAGGTGGCTGCTGCCTTATCTCATATTTCCCTTTGCAAAGCCTCCTTAGGTCCTGCCGCTGTACTCTTTTTACTGCATCGATGTTTCTCTTGGACACCAGGGCCCTTCTTCTGCCCTGTACCATGCTTGAACAGTGCAACTCTACACAGCTGCCTGGCATTTTAGTGGCTCACGTAGCTCTGCCACCTAGCTGAGGTCTGGGTGCTTCCCCAAGCATGGATCAGCCCTGTGCTCAGAGCTTTCAAACCTATCTGGAATATTTGATGTTTCCTTCTTCCTTAGAGTTGATCCACTTTGAAAGGTTGGATTCAGGTGAAGCCTTATATTGTCATGTATTTTCCTCCAGAATGTTAATTACCAGAATCTGCTCCAACAGGGTGTAGATTCTGAAGCTCAAAAGAAATTTTTTCTCTCTGCTTTCTCATCCCCTGACTAGCCTGTCAGACTGATTAGGGCAAGGGCCATGGATACAAAGAAACCTGGGGGAAAATTCACCATTAATATTATCAAATATCCTGCTATATGATTTGTAAACTGCTTGGGGACTTGGGAACTCTGTTAACTCATCCTGATATGTCCCTTCAGTAACTGAAATAGTGCTTGCACAGAGGAGGTGCTAAATACACAGTTGTTAGGCAAGAGAATAAGTGATAGTTTGCTTTTTTTTTTTTTGATTCTGTGTTATTAGGATCGCATTCATGGTTTTTTTTTTATCTCATCGATACTAACAGATACCATCTCTCTTTATATGATGATAAAATAGGAAGAGGGAAAAGAGCCTAATGACTGGGCTACCTGGATAAAAGTCAACTAAGTAAATGAGAATAATGGTATCTGACAGTCATTTATTCATTCTGCCAGTTAGGTGAGGACTTTCTATGGGCCATTCAGTGTTGTGGGGGGCATTGGGAAATATTTGTGGGTGAGACATTACAGTCCCTAGTGAGATTGTAAGGAAATAATTAACATGTGTTCAGATAAACAGGATAACTTCAGAGGTAAGTGCAGCAGAGACAGTCATACACATAAATGTACAATTACAGAGAAGAGAAGGCACACAGAGAGACCTGGCAGGGATGTTTGTGTCAAGATCTGAAAAAGGGGTTGGAGTAAGTAGGCAAAGAAGTGAAAGTGAGGGAGGGGAGGTGGGGTGGGGCATTTTAGGCAGATGGAAGAGTATGTGCAATGGCCCTGTGGCAGAGAGAAGCATTGTATGGGTACTTAGTATATAGAGAATGAGGGGTGTGTAAACATGAGGAAGGAGGTGAACAGAGGCAAGTTCATCTTTTCATTTTCTCATCTATCAGGCAGGTATTTGTCAAATGCCTGCTATGTTCCAGGTGCACACTGAGGTGCAATAGTGAATAAGATGGACATGGTCCCTGCCCTTGTGGAGCTCAAAGCTAATCAGTAGAAGGAATACTTTTTATAATATTATGGCAAGCTAATGGATTGTTTAATTTCTGCCTGTTATTTATTTAGGAACTCTTATCTTGCTAAATGTAATTTCTTCCTTTTAAAAGAAATGACAGCATGTTCTTAGTGCATACTGTTCTGGAATAATGTATTCCTGATGAGAACATCACTTTTCAGTTAGCTAAGTCATGAAGTTGAGACCAAAAGGGCCAATATGAGTGTCGATTATAGTTAGTCTGCTGATCTTTACTCACAATCTTTGATAAGGTCATATGAAAACTCAGCATTTGCAAATACCAAAGTGAGGCTCTCTGAAGGAGATGGGTAAGATCTGAGCTTATTAGTTCCTGGAGCACCAGCTTCTGTGAACAGATACACACCAACGTTTCAGTGGCTTATTATGCACAAGTCTATTTTTTACCAGATGTCTCTGGTCAGCAGATGAAGCTCCTCTAAGCAGTACTTCAGGTTCCCAGGTTCCTTCCGTCTCGTGGTTTCACTGTCTTCAACATGTAGCTTCCAAGGTCACACAGAAGGGGATAGAACATGGTCAGTTACCCGTGGGAGGTTTTAATGGACTAGGCTTGAAATGGCATCCATCACTTCTGCCCTTTCTACTGGCCACAACTCAGTCACGTGGTCACACTGACTGCAAGGGAGATTGGGAAATGTAGTCCAGCTATGGGCCCCAGAGGAAATGAAAACTGTTTTAATGAATAATGAAACTGGTTTCTGCCACCATCTGCAATTTAATTAATCCTGGTGGTACCTTTTGTTCTTGGGTTCATTTTATTCCATGGCCTTTGTCTATTGCTTTAAGAAAGAAAAAGCTGAGGTTGGAAATATTTGACTTTTTGTATGTTGATACATGGTTTAAATAACGTTGTTGTTGTTCAGTCACTAAGTCATGTCTGACTCTTTGTGACCCCATGGACTACATAGCCCACCAGGCTCTTCTGTCCTCTACTATCTTCCAAAGTCTGACACCCCTGAAAAAGTTTCATTACTTTTACTTTCTTTTCTCTTTCCTCCCTCCCTCCCTTTTCTCCCTTCCTTTCTCCTTGTGTTGAGAGTTCAGTTCAGTTCAGTCACTCAGTTGTGTCCGACTCTTTGTGACCCCATGGATTGCAGCACACCAGGCTTCCCTGTGCATCACCAACTCCTGGTTCTGTTAATTCTGATCCTGAATTTACAGGTTTGAATATAGCCAGCTTGTCTTTCATATATTTGTCAGTCTAAATATTTCGGTGGACAATTAACAAAAATTTAGAAACCACTTATCTCCATTTGGAGAGGGAATTAGAGGAGTGTACTTAGCTTTGATAGCATGAGATCATTTGATTTTAGGGCCAGCTCATCTTGACCCCAGGAAAGGAGGGGATGGAATTCAGGCTCTCTATGACTCAAACCCTCACTATCTGTCTCCATTCTTAGTAACAGATGGGGAAGGGGGGCAGTAATAGGGGCCTGTTTCTGAGAGCTGTTGGTTTTCTCCCTGATCATACAGGGCTGTGAAATGTGAAAGACATCAGGGACTCTGAACACCATTCCCCTAAATGCCCCAATGCCCGCAGGGAACCAGCCAAAGGCTGGGGTTGGCTTCAGACGGCTGGACAGGTGGCCTTGTAATTAAAACCTTTCCCTTCTAACTGCAGGCCTTGTTTTGCCAGGAATCTGAGGTGAAGAGAATGTTCTAGTTAGATGCCTGTACCAGCTGCTTTGAAAGCTTCCTCACAGCTGTCCCCAGACCATAGCAAACAGCCACATCTTTGCTTTCAGAATCTTGGGGGCTTAGTGTTATTTGAGATGGGATAAGCAGACATAGAGATGAGGGAAGATTTCTTCCTGATCTCAGAAGTTCTGAGTCTTTGAAGACAAAGAGCGCAAAAGAAAGTCTGGAATGCGTGCATTTCCTCTCTATATTAGCTTTGTGAGGTAGGGGCCATTCTTAGTCCTTGTATTGTGGATGGGAACGCCGAAGCTCTCAGGATTTAAGTAACTAGACTGGTGTCATGGGGTTAGGCATCAGAGTCAGGATTCACATCCAAGTAGTCTTGACTCCAGATTTAGCCTCTGGTAACCCCTACTCTTAAGCAGATTAAAAATTTAATTCCCGAGCACCCTCTCCATGTATTCTTCACCTTCATTCTCCCTCCATCCTACCACATGGGTCACCCACCCTCCCAGTTCCCCAGGCCCAAAATCTGCGAGTCATCCTTGAGTTCTAATCTCATGCCCCCAGTAGAATTTACCAGGAAATTCAGCTGATTGTGTTTACAATCTGTATCCAAAATCTAGGTACATCTTACAGTCTTCAGTAGTCTACCAGCACCTTAGTCAAAGCTATATCTGTTCCATCCTCGATTCTACAATAGCCTTGACACTGATATCTCTGCTTCTAGTCAAGCTATCCTCTGGTGTCTTCCCGACACACTGGCCAGAGTGATCCAGCCCCGGGGGCAGCTTTTTTCCACAAGGTCATCCTGGACCTGAGCCACCACCTCTCTTATTCACCTTTCCTAGGTGGCTGTGTTCATCTCTGTGGTCAGGGCTGCTACAGCTCCTTGTCTCCCAAAAAGGGGATCAGAGAGGAAATCCTGGCAAGCAGTTTCCTTTTAAACAAATGATGCAAAAGTAGTACACATCGTTTCTACTCACATCTCTCAGGCAAGTCAAGAGTCACATGGCCAGCAGATAGTCATGTTCTCAACTCCCCAAGAAGAGGAGACTGGATTTGGAAATGACTAGCCGTGTGCCAGAGTCTAAGAGAGGAAGTGGGTAGATCCGTCAGGAGGCTATTCAGGATCCTTAGGTGAGTGTTGACAATAGCTTAACTTAAAGAAGAGACAGTGGAGATGGAGAGAGATGGATTGATCTGTGATGTGGTTTGGAGGTAGAATGAGGGGGAGCATGTAGGGTTGAGGGAAAAACAGAGATCAAAGATGATTCCCTGGGGCTTTGCAGGTGGTGCCAGTAGTAAAGAACCAGCCTGCCAATGCAGGAGACATAAGAGATGCGAGTTTGATCCCTGGGTCAGGAAGATCCCTTGGAGGAGGGCTTGGCAACCCACTCCAGTATTCTTGCCTGGAAAATCCCATGGACAGAGGAGCCTGGTGGGCTACAGTCCACGGGGTTGCAAAGAGTTGGACACAACTGAAGTGACTTAGCACAGCACACAAGGATGATTCGCAGGTATTTCTGTCTTAAGAGACACATGATGCTGAGGAAGCAGTCTGGAGTGACCACCCGGGGACCAGTGTGTGAGGCCTCTCAATTAGGGGCTTCTCCTCTGTCATAGTGGAAGCAACCATGGAATATTGGAATGGATCAGCGGGAGAGTCCGAGGGGCTGTCTGCTAGATGGATCACATGTGTTTTACCTTAAAATGCTTCAAAGGAAGGAGGAGGGCAGCCTGTTTTTGCCACATTGGTAGGCCTTTGTGCCGGCCAGGTAGACGTTGATTCAGAGAAGCCAGGAACCATAGAAGCCCGTGTGGCATGTGCTTGCAGCTCAGGTTAGGTCAGCGGAGCTGCTGTCGGTTTGGAGGAAGGGAAGAGCTGAGTGAAGGTACTTATTTTTCAGCACCTGGGACAGAAAAGGTCATGCTTCCAGCACCTTGATGCCCCTTGACGTTGAGGGATATCATGTGTTTCTGTCTTCTGTTTGCCTGAGTTGGAGCATGGTGTAAGAAAATGTGTTTGCAATTAAGAGTAGTCAACAGACAGAGGGTCTGGAAGGATGACTGACTCACCCAGCTGGACAGTTACACGGCCTGCTCTGGTCAATTTGAGAGACAGTGTGGGTGGGTTGGGGGTGCTTTGCAAGGCTCAGGGGCTGACCCACCTTGAGGCTGATAAACTCTGAAAGAACCGACAAAGCCAAGTCACTCACTCTGTCTTTGGGGCTGAGACACTCAGCCTGAGGTGAGCCCAGCTGGTTCTGCCACCTCTGAGAGTGTGCTGGGGCCAATGCAATTCCCAGAAGCATAGCACAGTTTCTATACATGGTAGCTAGTCAAAAACATGGTTCATTATTAATTTCTAAATCACTCAGTATTATGCCATATAAAATTTTTTCTTCACCTTTCCATTTCATAACTGAGAGATCTAAAGTTTAGTATCTAGTCCAGAGAACCACGGTAAGGGTTTGAAATGTTGCTCGTGAATACACTGATGTTCAGCTCACAAACTGACTCTGTAGTGATCATTTGTCACTAATTTCTGCCTGTAGTGACCATTTGTCAGAAGGGAAAGGTGGCTTGATGTTGGGAAACCTGACTTATGTATTTATGGTAGAAGAAAAAAAAAATACCTTGAGACCAGTGTCAATGAGAGAAGGAGGGGAAAGCCGTCATTTCCCTGTGATAACTGATGTGTTATTTAGTGACAACCAAGATTCTGGGATCGGTGAACTTGTTTCTGTGGCCATGATCTCACCCAGGGGTCAGGAGCTGTGGGACAGAGGAATGCTCATGACCTGTCCAGTAGAGGCAGTGAAGGCAGACCTGGACCCACTGCTGCCTGACAGCATTTGAGCCCAGGGCCTCACCTGGACCTACCGCCCGGGGAACCTGTGTTAAATTCACTCAGGGCTGAGCAGGCTTGGAGCTCCCGTACTAGAAGCAGAGCTTGACTCATCAGCCTGAGTGCTAACTTAGCAATGTAGCTGGGAGGAGAAACCCTGTGCTATGCTTCTGGGAATTGCATTCACAGTATAAAGGAGCTGGATTGCTCTTGGTGAGCATGAAATCAAAGCAACGGAGTTAGTAAGACTTAGTGGGATATTTTATCTACCCTGTTTTGGACAAAGACCTTTGAGCTTTATCTTTGTCATTGACCTTGCAGCAGAGTAGAATTCTCTAGCCCACCATAGGCAGGGTCTCCTGAGTAAACTCTGATGGGGTCTTCCTACCCTGTTGGTCTTTCCTTGGAGTCACCAAAAACTTCTGTCATCATAGCTCTCCTCCCCTAACCATATGAAAGTTTCTGAGGTCTGACCTTCTCTGCCATTTGCTACATTGAAATCAGTGTCTTCCTCTCGAGTCATGAAACCTAAGATACTTTAGAAGTCATGCACATAGATATCATTGCTTAGGTGGATAAATTTCTGAAGGAAAATGTACACATTCAGCTAACCTCCTATCTTTTATGTTGGGTCTTTTTAGCTTCCATACAGGAATGAGGCATCTTTTAACCTGCTCTCCAAATTCTAGGATACCATCGTCTTTGACCTTGCCCCTTCCTCTGCACTGAATAATTTAACTTCATCCAGTGAGCATTTGTTTGGGATTCTCATGTGGGAGAATAATGCTTTAGTTAAAAGCTACAGGCTTTTGAATCAGATCTGGGTTCATATCTCAGTTCCACCACTTATTGGCTGAGTCACCATAAGCAAGCTTTATCTAACCTCAGTTTCACCCCCTGTAAAATGCAGTTAAAGAGTACACACCTGAATAGGGGTTTCATGAGGATTAAATGCAATAGTGTATGTAAAGTACTTAGTTCAGTGGTAGTACATGATAAGTGTGTAATAAAACAATTTTTAAAATGTGTATAATATTCTATGCATTTAATTCATATGTTTCTAAGCAAGTATCTATCAGTTCCGTTAAGTCGCTCAGTCATGTCCAACTCTGCGACCCTATGAATTGCAGCACGCCAGGCCTCCCTGTCCATCACAAACTCCCGGAGTTTACTCAAACACATGTCCATCAAGTCAGTGATGCCATCCAGCCATCTCATCCTCTGTCGTCCCCTTCTCCTCCTGCGCCCCATCCCCCCCAGCATCAGAGTGTTTTCCAATGAGTCAACTCTTCACATGAGGTGGCCAGAGTATTGGAGTTTCAGCTTCAGCATCAGTCCTTCCAATGAACACCCAGGACTGATCTCCTTTGGGATGGACTGGTTGGATCTCCTTGCAGTCCAAGGGACTCTCAAGAGTCTTCTCCAACACCACAGTTCAAAAGTATCAATTCTTTGGGGCTGAGCTTTCTTAACAATCCAACTCTCACAGCCATACATGACCACTGGAAAAACCACAGCCTTGACTAGACGGACCTTTGTTGGCAAAGTAGTGTCTCTGCTTTTTAATATGTTATCTAGGTTGGTCATAACTTTCCTTCCAAGGAGTAAGCGTCTTTTAATTTCATGGCTGCAGTCACCATCTGCAGTGATTTTGGAGCCCCAAAAAATAGTCTGACACTGTTTCCACTGTCTCCCCATCTGTTTCCCATGAAGTGATGGGACCAGATACCATAATCTTAGTTTTCTTAGTTTTCTAGAGCCAGACATCCTGGAATGTGAAGTCAAGTGGGCCTTAGAAAGCATCACTATGAACAAAGCTAGTGGAGGTGATGGAATTCCAGTTGAGCTATTTCAAATCCTAAAGGGTGATGCTGTGCAAGTGCCGCACACAATATGCCAGCAAATTTGGAAAACTCAGCAGTGGCCACAGGACTGGAAAAGGTCAGTTTTCATTCCAGTCCCAAGGAAAGGCAATGCCAAAGAATGCTCAAACTACCGCACAATTGCGTTCATCTCACACGCTAGTAAAGTAATGCTCAAAATTCTCCAAGCCAGGCTTCAGCAATACGTGAACTGTGAACTTCCAGATGTTCAAGCTGGTTTTAGAAAAGGCAGAGGAACCAGAGATCAAATTGCCAACATCCGCTGGATCATCAAAAAATAAGAGAGTTCCAGAAAAACATATATTTCTGCTTTATTGACTATGCCAAAGCCTTTGACTGTGTGGATCACAATAAACTGTGGAAAATTCTGAAAGAGATGGGCATACCAGACCATCTGACCTGCCTTTTGAGAAACCTATATGCAGGTCAGGAAGCAACAGTTAGAACTGGACATGGAACAACAGACTGGTTCCAGATAGGAAAAGGAATACATCAAGGCTGTATATTGTCACCCTGCTTATTTAACTTATATGCAGAGTACATCATGAGAAACGCTGGGCTGGAAGAAGCACAAGCTGGAATCAAGAATGCTGGGAGAAATATCAATAACCTCAGATATGTAGATGACACCACCCTTATGGCAGAGTGAAGAGGAACTAAAAAGCCTCTCAATGAAAGTGAAGGAGGAGAGTGAAACAAGTTTGTATAGTCCCCTGCATATGTCAGATTGGCTCTAGGCTCTAAGGAGGAGTGGTGAAAACAAGGTCCATGTCCTAGAGCTCACATCTAGTTGAGATGCTGGCAATAAGCAGGTAAACTCATACACATGATGTCAAAGAGCAAAAAAATGTCTTGAAGAAAAATAAAGCAGGAAAGAGGGACAGAATGACAGGGTTTTGTTGGTGGACATTTTGTTCCTCAATCCTGCCCCTTGATAAAGGGCCTTTCCATTGGCTGTGTCCTCTGCTGAGATGTCCCCCTCCCATTCCCCATCCTCCAGGATTGTTGTTATCTCTTTCAGGGATCTGCCTAAGTATCATCTCATCAGAGAGGCACCCCTTACCTAAAAAAAATGATACACACATAAAATACATAAAGAGATGCCATTCCTCCCTTTGAAGTTTATAGTCCTATAAAACTGACAAGTAGACAAATGACTATCCTTGCAGATGAAGGTAGTTGCCTTTAACAGAAGTACAAATAAATAACATTCAGTTAAGGGAGTCAGGAAAGGATTTATCTAAAAAAATGATACTTGAGTAGTTGGGGTTCCCAGGTGGCCAGTGCAGGAGACGCAGGTTGTATCCCTGGGTTGGGGAGATCCACTGGAGGAGGAAATAGGAACCCACTCCAGTATTATCGCCTGGGAGATCCCATGGACAGAGGAGCCTGATGGGCTACAGTCCATGAGGTTGTAAAGAGTTAAACGACTGAGCGACTGAGCACACAGGCACACACTTGAGATGTTGCTTGGTATAAAAAGAGGAAGAGCTTTGGAATTGGACCAAGCCACTCTGGTGACTTTGGGCATCACTCAGAGTGTCAAGATAAGAACACCTACCTCAGAGGGTCAATGTGCTCATTGAGAAACAAATCCTAAGTGCCTACGGTAGTACATGAGGTTGGCTCTTAATGGTGCCCTCTTCACATGAATAGATAATTAATAGTGGTGTTTGGAGTGCGTTCCCATTAGCGTTCGATTCTTGTAATATGCTGTTATCTTATAATTGTCTGTCTGGGCATCCAGCTCTACCAGGAAAAGGGAAGCTTCTCATATACCTGGATGGCTGTGTCCCCGACATGGATGGCACCGTGTCTGTTATGCAGGGGCAGTTGACTAAGGACAGTAAGTACATCATCTCTAAGAGGCAGAACTGTTCTACACAGATGGGGACCTCAAGAGATGGTCTGTTCTCTTCTCCATCTCTGTACCTCAGTACCCCCAAATTGTTTCTGACAGATGGGCATTTAGGATTTCTTGAAAGAAGACTCCACTTCCCCTCTAGGGACATGCATGCTGGGTTTAACCACGTAATTCGAAGTGGGTGAGATGATGCCAGCATGCTTCCCTCTTAGAGCCTCGATTCTGTTTTAATGCCCTTTGTTTTTAGAAGGAATTAAAGAATATTGGTTTGTCCAATGCATGGACTGTAAACAGATTATTTTGAAGATCAGAGATGGTCTTTAAGACATGGAGATTTTTAACATCAACTAAGTCTTAGTTATTCTAGAGATGCTGAATATCAAGATACTGGCTTTTCCAGGCATCACCTTTCTCTTCTTGCATTTTTTTTTAAGGAGTTATCTGTGTTTTTTTTTCCTCATAGCAACTCCACCATAAAATGAGACACAGAAGAGACAACCTGGGTAATTATGCTTAGGAAGTTTCATTAAAATGTGGGAAAAGGGAGAGCAGAGGTGTAGTATACTGGCGGGCATGGGGATGCCTTGTTGATGGCGCTCAGTCACCTTTCACCTCTGTCCTATGTGAACATACTCTGAGGTGACAGTCAACGAGAATTTGGCCATCACATCTGAAATTGGATGCCCAGGGCCCACATGTGGTGTTGTGGGAAACTCTCCCTGCTCCTCAGACCTTCCACCATGATCACGGGAGGTGGGCTTCAGAATCAAGTGCAGCATCAGGCAGGTGGAAACTTCTTCTGCAGATGGATTGACGTACCTGTGGGGGAGGGCTGGGCATCCCCTGGCTTCTCTGAGTAGAGTTATATTTACTGCTGCCTTGGTTATGGCAGCTCCTTTGGGGGAGAGTTCAGCATAGGGGAGAGGGCAGGACATTCATCCAAACCATGGCCTGCACCTGAGTGGACCCAGCACCGTGCTGTCTTCCAGTGTGCACGTCCTTCCTTCTGCTCCAGGGCTTGAAAGCCAGCTCTGCCCTCCAGCGTTGCTGCTTGTAGGTCAGGGCATGTGGCACTAAGCCTTCCCAGGCTCCCCATCTAGGCATTTGTACCTAAATAGGAAAGGATGAACACCTGCAGCATCCCTTTTAAAGATTACTAAGTCCCTGCCTTGTGAAAGGTCCATTCATAGCTCTCACATTTCTGAACATCCTCATCTGCCGACAGGTTTAATCTTCACCTCCGATCCTCCAGCCCCTGAGTCCTTTGTGCAGTGAATCCAGGCGCCTGTGTCTGACCGATGCATGACTGATACATCCCTGTTCTCCCACTCCTTCCTCTTGGACTCGGTTCTGTTTTTCATCCCTTTAGCTTAACTTCTATAGCCTCCTCTCACCACTGACTTCTTTTGTCTCTTTAAGACATCCAAGTCTCTCTGACCCTACCAAAGGCCCATGCCTTGACTCATTAACCTCTCCAGCTTCTGTTCATCCTTTCTCCTCCCTTTCTTACCTGAGTGATCTATGTGTACTAAGCGATCTATATGTACTGTGTCTATTTTCCTCTCATCATCTATCCAGCCCATTTCTATCAGCTTCTTCCCTTATTGTGCCACCAAGGCAGCTCCAGGGCACCCATGACTCATTTCCCAATGTGATGTTTCCTTTGGACCCTTCTCTCTCTGGATCTCCTCTTGCCTTCAGCACAGGTGAACACTGCCTCCAACTCCAAACTCTTAACCTTAACTCCTGAGACTTCATGCTCACTTGCTCCATTCCAGTTTCTCTCTCCTCCATGAAGTTCTTTTCCTCTGTTTATAAAAAATTGATGACTCCAGGGTGACCTCCTTGACCCACTTCTCTTTCCAGTATGTCTTCCATCCAGTATGTGGGCTTTGACCACCATCTAAATGCTAGTGAGTACCAGATGTCTGACTGCAGCTCTGACCTCATCCCCCTTCCCCACAACCTGGGGTTCTGAGCAAGGCATCAGATGGAAATGCCTTCAGAGATCTATGGATAAAGTCAGTGAGTAAAATGGATTGAGTGAGTGTGGCAGGCCAGAGAACCTCTTGTTCTAGCTGAAGGGAATGGCTGCCACTGGGCTCTAGCCGATTGTTGACATGTAGGAATTCAGGACCTGTGTTGCCAGATTTTCCAGTTTTCCCTGAGAAGCCAGAAATACATAATCCTGTTTGGACTCTCTCAGTGATTGAATGTTGGTTCAAAAATGTCTGTATGGACCAAAGCCCGTCTGAGAACCATGTCTGAGTACGGACCACCTGTCTGGGATAACGGTTTGACTCATATACTCCAATTATTGGTTCATGACCCAGTCCAATTATTCTGATGTCCACAGTCCTTTCACATTGAATGTGCCCCAAGCCAACTTTTCCCCAAACCCTCCCCTCCTCCTCTTGCATACTTTTGTTCAGTTACTGGCACTTGCTTCTACCCACTCACTGGAGCTGGACATATGGAGGGAGGGTATCCTTCTTTCCTTCCTCCCCCCCCCCCCCCCCCCGCCTCCCCACCATTGAATCCACCATCAAATGCCACCAATGTAACTTCCTCAAGTTCATTATTATCCATTATTATCCCCCCATCTTTTACCACCACTATCATAGTTTAGGCTTCTAGCATCTTTTACTTGGACCAATAGCTTCCCGAGTGTTTCAGGCGATGACTCAGAGTAATTGATTCTTCCTGTGTATAAATTATTATTCTAAGCCAAATATTTCATCTTATTTCCTTGATAGTGGTTGGTTTTGGAATGGATTTGTGACCCAGTCTGGAACAGTGGGGCGAAAAGAAGGATTTTCTGGGAAGCTTCTGGAAAAGTTTTCCTTGCTAAGAAAGAGACTAAAGAAGAGATGATTCCCTTCTGGCGGTGGTCCTTGCTGTGCCTATATGTCACTCTGGGAACTGCTGTCACCACCCTCTGAAGATGAGAAAAGGCAGCTTGCAGGTAGAGCCCGCCACAGAAAGTGGTAGAATGGAGGGAGAGGGCACCTGGGCCCATGGTTATGTTGGTGAGCTACTGAGTCAACCACTTCTGCTGTCTGTCATCTCAAAGCATGCAGCTATGTTGCTTAATGAGTCTCTTGATTAGTTCAGCTGATGAGAGTCAGGGTTTTGTGCAAAGACAGCAGAGACATCCTGACTGGTACCCTTGTTTTCTGCCTCCAGGTCTGTGCTCCATCACTCTGCGTGACACCTTACTTGCAGGGTGGTCCCTTTGGATGCTCATCTGACCACATCACCTTCTGTTTATGCTTCCCATTGCCTAGGATAAAGTCTTAGGACTTTGGTAGAATATACAAAGGCCTCTGTGACAGGCGCCCTGCCTCCACAGCCCAATCAGGTCACTCTCTTTAATGTACCCTCTGTACCTACTTTAATCTGATCTGCTTGCAGTTCCCTGTGTAATGATGCTGTTTAACTCTTTCATTCATTTGACACATTTGTACAAGTGCCATTTCTGGGCCAGGAGCAGTTCAATGCATACCAACTACTATCCACAGTCCTCTGCTCCAGCCACTTCCTTTCCCTGGAGTGCCTCCCTTCTGTCTTTATCTGACTTCTGCTTTTCTTTTTCCAGTGTGGTGTTTAACCCTTGTAATCTCTCTCTCTCTCTCTTTTATACACACACACACACACACACACACACACACACACACACACACACGTACATTTATATATGCATACTACTTTAAATTGTTTATCCAGTGGTTTTTCAAAATTGTTAAACATACAGTAAATTAAGAGAATAGTACAATGAATATTCTTATACCTAGATTCACTAACATTTTGCCATATTTGTTCTCTCTTCCCCACCCCTCTGTGTACATACATCATATGTGTACAGATAAGTCCTTTTCTGAACCATGTGAACATAATTTATAGACTTGATGGCTCCTCACTCATAAATAGTTGAGCTTGTATCTCCTAAGAATAAGGAGATCTTTTATGTAACTGCAATGCTGCTATGACATCCAAGAACTATATCAATACAGTATCTAATATGTTGCCCACATTCATATTTCCTCAGTTGTCTGAAAAGTTTGTGGCTTTTTTTTCATTCAGAATCTTCTAGGCTAAATTCTCATAGTTTTTGGGAGCCTTCCTTGAGCTCCTTCTATTCTTCCATGCTCTTAGATGCCTTGTGCATGTTGCCACCAGGGCGTTAACCGCTCTGTTTCTCTGGGCTCCTTTCTCGTCACATTGCATCCTGCGTCATTTGATTCTTCCTGTTCTCTGTGCCTAACACAGTGTGTGGCACATAGTAGGTGCTCAGCATTTGTTGGCTGAGTGGGTGATTAAGTGGCAGAATTGAAGGTAATGCTGTTTTCCTTCTTTCAGTATTTAACTGCTTTTTGCAGACAGTGGTGTTAATAATGTAAGAGCAGAGAGACCCACCTGCCAGATGGTGAGGAGAGAAATGATCCAGATAGAAAATTGTGAACAGTGGAAAGAGCTAACAATTGGTGATGGCCAAGGCCGTGCTCTTATAGGATTATGTCCCAGGGAACTGAGAGCAGCAGTGGAGAAAATCACCAGCCTTCTAGCTGTTGTTGCGAAGCCCTTGTTGTATTTGCAGGTTCATGTTATAAACAGAAACCAGAATCCCTTCCAAATGAAATGACCACAAAACCTCACATCTACCCAGAGCTGTCCTTTTCCCAGAATGCATTTGTCGGCCATTGGGATAGGTCTGATCACAACCAGGTGAGGGAAGTGTGTCTTAGCTTTGATGACAGCATTCCTACCTGCCATCAGAGCTAAATAGTTTGACGTTACTTTTTGGAGACAGGTCTGAGAAGTTGTCGAAATTTATAGAAGCTAATACCATAATGAATATTTGGATCCAGAGACTCTAAATATGAACTCAAAGGACATTTTTGTTCTGCTGCTGCTGCTTCCTCAGCCAAGAAGAATGTGGAGGCAGGATTGGGACTGGTGAGGTCACTGAGAAAGCTTCTGACTGTGGGGGAAGAGACCACTTACTGTCTTCCTTGGAGGTCTTGTATTTCTTTCCTAACTGTTCACCTAACTGGTCTTATAAGACCCTCTGCATTCCCTGGGTAGGGGTCTCTGATGTTAAAAGATAAATTCATCATAAGCCACTCAAAAACTTATGAAGATAGTCTTCCCAGCTACCTTAAGAACTGATCTAAAGACAAGGCAACCCAGCTGCCTCACCCTTCCTGTGGACAGCAGCTTTGGGCATCTCCAAAGGGCCAGGTGTCATGGGTGCAATGGTAAATAAGACACTGCCTTCTGGAGCTCATAATCTACTGGGATAAAGAGATACACAGAGTTTCCATGTTTATGGGGAATGTAATGGGAGCTGTGTGGGCCACCATTCCAACTTGGGGAGGGCGAGGCAAGGACGGGCCAGAAGACAGAAGCAGGTATAGGGTAGATAGGAGTTAGATAGGCAGGCTGGGGTCATTCTAGGCCTAGTGCAGGGAATGAGGCAATGATGGAGACTTTGATCATCATGGTGAACACAGGGACAAAGTAGGCATTGCCTCTGTGCAGGTGATCCTCAGAGTGTGCCATTTGAAATGTTAATTTTTTTTGGCCAGGTTGAGTCTTAGTTGCAACATGTAGAATCTTTCATTGTGGTGTGGACTTAGTTGCCTTGGGACATGTGGGATCTTAGTTCCCTGACCAGGGATCAAACCCATATCCCCTCCATTGGGAGGCAGATTCTAAACCGCTGAAGCATCAGGGAAGTCCCGAGTTGTGCCATTTTTGATAATGTAAGATGCCAGCACCAAGTCTGAAGGCTACCTTTGAGCCGACTTGAGGAGACTTTGCCTCTTTGGCTCTGGGTGATCCGTTAACATTACTCCCACTAAGGGTTAAAGGTGGGAGACCCCCCCCTCCAACCCTCCAAATAAAAAAAAAACGTCAGTGAAGGTAATTAAACCACCATCTATTTAGCTGCTGAAGAATTTACCATTCAAGGAGATAGGACCCTGCCTCACCAGAGGCGTTTAACAGTCCAATACTATCACATTACCCAGATTGTATAAAGAGTATGAATGATTTCCGCTCACAGACCTCTAATGGAGGTATCTCTTTACAAAGCCCCTACTTCAGGCCAGCTGAATGCCTTAGCAGTGGCTCCGAAATCCCGCAGCCCTAATCCCTTTAGCAACAAAGATCTGTTTCTTTGCTTAGCATGAAGTAGGCCTCAGAGGTCTGTGTGTGTCTTCGCCTGTAGACCAGAAGCCTCCTGTTTACAATTTCCCTATTCCTGTTTTTAATGTTGTTCTGAGAGCAGCCACAAAGGGCTAGTTTTGTCCAACAGGAACAAGGGAGCTATTAGAGAGAGATGGAGGAAGGAAGGAAGGGCGATCGCAGGGAGGACTCCTCGAGGGATTAGCAGACACAGCTGTTCCCGAAGGGAGAGGACCTTTAGGCTGTTTATAATTTCCGTCACATTTACATTTTTTAATATTTTATTTCCTTAAATTATTTTTTTCCTGATCAGTTTCTTATCCACCATTTAGAGCGAGCATCTTGCTGCCATATTGACCGACTTAGGGACGTGTTTCATATAAATTTAGTTGTGATTTGGCTTTTTCCATCTGTGCTGTGTGGCTCTGGTGTGGTGGTCTCAGCTTCCTGTGAGGTCACAGACCCCAGACCACCAGGTGCCTGAGGAAATCACGAGAAGGGGCCAGTTTCATTTCTTGTCCCATTGTGCGAACCGTTGGAATTCTTTAGGCTGTATTTGATTCATTTCGATACCGTGCACCACCCTGTCCTCACACACTTTTCAAATGTACCTCATTTTTGTCCTGATGTTATCTTTCTAGCCTGGGTGTTATAAAGCATGTTAAGTACAGGTAGAGACTCTTTCATATTCCACGTTGCAAAAACGCAATGACTTTATGAAAATTATTCATGGCTTCATCCAGAAAGCAAACAAGTTTCCATTTATGTCACCTTCCAGTTCTTGTTTTTTGTGCATGTTCAATTTTTGCACACTTATAATAAAACCACAGAATTTCAGTTTTAATTTTCCATACAATGAGGCTGTGTATATTTTTCATATCCAATGACAGCCAGTCTCTTTTTTTAAAACCTTTTCTCTCTCACGAAGATTGGCATTATGTACTTCTTTTCACACCTAGTTTGGTGCTCAGATAGTCATATGGAAAAAAAACTTTTATCCTGGATTGACAGGATTGCTGTTTATTTTATTAAAATGGATTATGTATTTCCCTTACATCTTGCCTTCTTCACTTAACAGAGGAAATTGCATTTAGTATATTTTTATCCTCACATGATCTGTATAGGTTCATTTTGCCTGAGAAAACTGACTCAAGTGGTGGATGCCCATTTATGTGGCTATTTTATTTTCATTCTGTTTTTGTTAAGTTTAACTTTTTCCTGCAGAGCTTTACTCAAAAAACAAATGCTTTTATCAAATGTCCAGTCAGCCGCTGCTGACCCTTTGGGCTCTTGCTGTCTTAGGATACATTTCCGGACTCGAGTGTCTCTTAGATCTGACTGACCTGCTAGTACTGTTACAGAAGTATTCCTGATGATTGTCTCAAAAGTTCTGTGTATGTGGTTTCCTTTTGCAGGGGCCTGGGATGTGAGCTAATCTTTAAGTACAGGAGACTTAAAGTCCTAACTCACTCAGGGACAGCTGTTCTAAACCCTTCCTTCCTGCTCAAAGTAGTAACTAGTTTTCAAGAGGAACTTAAAAAATTTTTTTTCTTTAAAGAAGAATATGGAGTTCTTCCAGGATCGCTTAATTTTTTTTTTTTCTTTCTCTAAAGTAAAATAGTACAAAGCACGTGCCATTCCAAGTGCACTGTCTGAATTCAGCCTCACTGGAAATGTGGACCATCAGGTAAGATGCATAGCCTTGGGGATATTATTTCCCAGCACTGGCCAGGAAGAAGCCACGATTCCAGTTGCTTTAGTTTCCCCACGTGTCTTCGAGAGGAACACTGAAGATATCTGAGGGAACGTGAGCGTCCACAGGCCTATCATCTGCTGCTGCTCCTCTTGTACAGGTTCCTTTGGCAGGATTACAGACGGGAGATGCTGATTATTGTTTTGGTGATATATGTGTTTTGGGGGATCATTTTCTGATGAAAAAAAAACTTAGGATGTCTTCCCATTCCAAGTATAAATTAAAGGTCCTGTGAATTTTAATAAATGCTTTTATTAAAAAACATAGAATTGCCCAGTATACACATATCCTGTAGGTTTGAGTGTTTTGATTTTGGTGGCCTGTGCCAAACACATGCCCTTGGAAGATACCTTGATTGGAGATCTGTATTTCTTCTTATGGGAATCTGGGTCTTTCTTTTGTCTTTTAATTATTATTACTTTTTTAGTTGGAGTATAGTTGAGTTACAGTGTTGTATTAGTTTCTGCTATATAGCAAAGTGAGTCAGTTTTTTTTTTTTTTTTTGTAGCCCACCAGTCTCCTCCGTCCATGGGATTCTCCAGGAAAGAACACTGGAGTAGGTTGCCATTTCCTCCTCTGGGCGATCTTCCCAACCCAGGGATCGAACCAGCATCTCTTAGTTCTCCTGCATTGGCAGGCAGGTTCTTTACCACTAGCGCCAGCTCTATGAGCCTGCTACTTTTCTGGTATATTCACTATTTGCTGTATTTGTATTAATAATGTTTTTTTTTGTTAATATAAATTTATTTATTTTAATTGGAGGCTAATTACTTTACAATATTGTATTGGTTTTGCCATACATTGACATGAATCCGCCACAGGTGTACATGTGTTCTCCATCCTGAACCCCCCTCCCACCTCCCTCCCCATCCCATCCCTCTGGGTCATCCCAGTGTACCGCATCAAACCTGGACTGGCGATCTGTTTCACATATGATAATATACATGATTCAATGCCATTCTCCCAAATCATCCCACCCTCACCCTCTCCCACAGAGTCCAAAAGACTGTTCTATTCATCTGTGTCTCTTTTGCTGTCTCGCATATAAGGTTATCATTACCATCTTTCTAAATTCCATATATATGCGTTAGTATACTGTATTGGTGTTTTTCTTTCTGGCTTACTTCATTCTGTATAATAGGCTCCAGTTTCATCCACCTCATTAGAACTGATTCAAATGTATTCTTTTTAATGGCTGAGTTATATTCCATTATGTATATGTACCACAGCTTTCTTATCCATTCGTCTGCTGATGGACATCTAGGTTGCTTCCACGTCCTGGCTGTTAGAAACAGTGCTGTGATGAACATTGGGATACACGTGTCTCTTTCAATTCTGGTTTCCTTGGTGTGTATGCCCAGCAGTGGGATTGCTGGGTCATATGGCAGTTCTATTCCCAGTTTTTTAAGAAATCTCCACAATGTTCTCCATAGTGGCTGTACTAGTTTGCATTCCTACCAATAGTGTAAGAGGGTTCCTTTTTCTCCACACCCTCTTCAGCATTTATTGCTTTTAGACTTTTGGATAGCAGCCATTCTGACTGGCGTGAAATGGTACCTCATTGTGGTTTTGATTTGCATTTCTCTGATAATGAGTGATGTTGAGCATCTTTTCATGTGTTTGTTATTCATCTGTATGTCTTCTTTGGAGAAATGTCTGTTTAGTTCTTTGGCCCATTTTTTGATTGGGTCGTTTATTTTTCTGGAATTGAGCTGCAGGAGTTGCTTGTATAGTTTTGAGGTTAATTCTTTGTCAGTTGTTTTGTTTGCTATTATTTTCTCCCATTCTGAAGGCTGTCTTTTCACCAGCAAGGTGAGTCAGTTATACACACATGTATCCACTCTTTTTTAGGTTCTATGCCCAGAGAGGTCATTATAGAGTATTGACTAGAGTTCTCCGTGTTGTTCAGTAGGTTTTTATTAGTTATGTGTGCTATATATATTAGTGTGTATATGTCAATCCCAATCTCCCAGTTTATCCCCCCCCCCCCCGAGATGTGGTTATTTTGATGAGAGGTAGTAGGAGATAGGTCCATAGGGCCACGGTGGCTGGCAAGGATCTCTATCTAGACATTTAAAGAAACAGATCAACCCTGACCATCAGTGTGTGACACATATCATAATGTAAGCATTCTACATTCACAAAGACTGTGTAAATGAAAATGTGTAGGAGATAATGGTAGGACCCTTTTATAACTGTATAGTATACATCAATTTGGCTAATTCCATAGACATGTCTAGTAGTTGAATCATGTTATAGGTGAAGAATAAGGAAGAAGGATTTTTATCCCTTTTATCTTTTCCCTTTTGCCAATAGGCAGACAGCTGAAAAGAAATATTAACCAAAAAACAAAAAGGGAACTTGGTAAGATATTAGTTTTTTTTCTAAAAGGTAAAAACTGGTTTGGGGGTGGCAAATAATAACCATGGAAATGAGATAGAATCTAGCAGAGTAAAAACAAAAATTGACATGTCCAAATTACACTCCCTAATAATTTATGTGAGCTATTAAAAATTAATTTAGGAGATGTCAGTTTATGCTCCTGTGGCTTAAATAAGAACTGACCCTAAATGGTGCCAACTCAGTTCATTGAAAAATGAAGAAACTCATTCAGAAACTATTTTTTTCATGTATGTATGTATCCAGACAGTCAGTAGAGGACAAAGAAGATCACTGGGTGAGCAGTCAGGGGAGAGGGTTGAGCTTCTAGAACACTGTTTTACTAGAGCAGTTTCCCTTTTATCCATTTTATATATTCATCTTCTGCACAAGACTGTGTGTTGTTTTATGGGAGAAGGCGGGGGAGGGGCAGTGGGAGAGGAAACATTTTGTTACTTCTAAAAATTATTTGGAATTAGCAATTTTGTCTAGAGGATAGCTCTTTCTTTTTTGTTTTTTGCAGTTTTAAAAATTGTTGCACTGTTGTGCCAGTTTTAATGCTGCATCGATTAACAGTATTTTATTTGGGTCTTATGGGACGAAGTCATAGTTATGGTTATGAATGGAGTTTTGCAAAGGTGAATGCTTTAGAATTGTTCAGATTTTGAATCTTTCAGAGGTTGGAGGTGATTAAGAAATATTTTTCTGTGTTGAGTATCAAGAGAAAAAACAAGTTCCAAATGCCCTAACATCTATCTATAATACAAATCACCCAGAGCTCTGAGAATGTTTCCTGTAGGAGAAAATCATGATGGCCACCCCCATAAAATGTTAACTTTGAGTTGTTGACGAACACTGCTAGACCACAGTCATGGTCCAGCAAATTAAGTTTGTGGAGTGAAGGAATCAGAGGTCTTCCTTCCTACTATTGATGGTTTGCCTTTTTCTCGTCCTGATAAAACATTCTTTCCTTGGGATTTAACCAGTGACACGGTACAGAATTAGATCCACATGTGCCTGCTGATTTTTTCCATTCTCTTTATTTCCAGTTATTTTTTCTTAGAGTCTGAAGAAAAGGGACGGAACATCAGCCCTGGATTGCATACATCAACTCTGTTAGAGAATTCTTTCCATAACAAATACTTTATCCTTTGTAACTTGGAGTGCTGAAGTTACACAAAAATATCCATTATAATCTTCACTTTCCTTTGCTTCTCACTTTCCAATAAGGTATCCTTTTGGGCTGAAACTTTCCATGCTTAGTTTCAGCTCAAAGGTGAATTTATTTTGGAAAGTTCACACTAATCTAATTCAGGGACTTGGAAGGGATGTGAGAGTAAAAATATACCTTCTTCAATTCTACAAATAAATGTTAAGACTTCAGTCATAGATAACTTCAGAGCAGCCAAGCAGCGGAACAATAAACAGGGCTCGGAAAATCTCTGTTAAAGTCAAGCAGGTTGAAGTGATTAATCACAAATTTCCTGCATGCACTGAACAGCCTGGGCTTCCTTGGGGCTCCGTGGTCCCTTCTGAAGAACAATGGCCACAACAGGGAACTTGGAGGTCTGTTTGGAAGAGATGAAAGATTTAGTTTGGATCAGAGCAAACTATTTTATGGTCTACAAAGTTTTAAAACACACTGATTATTGTGAAAGGCTCTTCTTTGGACAAATGGGCTAGTTGAATTGCTGCCGGAACTAAATTACCCAAGCCTGTGACATGATGTCTGTGAGTATAGATCCAGGACCCCTAGATGTTAAAGTGTAATGGTCTAGAATAGGGGTCCCCAACCTCCAGGATCTAATGCCTGATGATCTGAGGTAAAAACTGATGTAGTAATAATAGAAATAAAGTGCCCAATAAATTAATGCACTTGAATCATCCCGAAACTGCCCCCCTCCCCAGCCCATGGAAAGATTGTTTTCCATGAAACTGGACCCTGGTGCCAAGAAGATTGGGGACCACGGGTCTAGAGCAAGGTTTTTTAATGTCAGCACACCTAATTCCTTGGACCAGATGCTACTTTGTTGGGGGAGGGAGCTATTCTGTGCATAGGATGTGTAGCTGCGTCCCTGGCCTGCACCTACTAAATGACAGTGGTCACCTCTCCTCCGCCCCACTTCCCACCCCACCTAAGTTGTAACTATCAGAAAATGTCTCCAGATGTTCTTGGATGTCTCTAGGGGTAGGGGAAAGCCCCTCGTTGAGAAAACTGATAGAACTGAGTTTAGCCCCATCTGAGCAGGGCATTTACAAGAGAGGAGAATCCATGCAGTGTAGAATCTGACATTGCTAATAAGGGTTTTCTGCAAAGTAGAGCTGGCCTTGCAAAGGAGTAGCCCTCCTGTCCAGAGCTCCCCTCCCTTACTTGTGCATCTATCTTATCCCCTCTCTCTTCTGCTACTTTTGGGGAAGGTCCCTTCATTATACTTCCTAAGTTTTTTTGCATCTTGAATTTTTCCTTCTCCAGTGAAGCCTTTCCCTCAACCCTCAAGTGTGTTTCAGAATCTCCATGTTAGAAAAAAATAGATGCTCTCAATTATTACAATTTTTAATGTAAAGAAGAACGTTGACTCACTCCATCAACAAAAGGTAGCACTAACCATAGATAGCGCATATGCATTTTACGTCTTAATGGTGTCATTCTGTGGTGGGTACCATCCTATCTTCATCTTCTAGGTGAGGAATAAGGCACAGTGAAGTGAAGTAACAGGTTGAAAATCACACAGAACCGGCACAAAGTGGATTTGGATCTAGACTCCTGAGCGCACCCTTTTAACTGCTGTGCCATACATTACTCCCACGTCTCTACAAGGCCTCATTACTCTCATAACAAGGCAAGGTTTTAAATATGCCTTTAAGAGTCTAACAAATATTAAGTAAGACAAGGTCTTCATCCTGTACATTGGGTAATGCACGGACGAACACAGTATCATACCTGCCCACAGGATGGCTCGTGGTCAGAAGACACAAATAGAAATGAACCTCAGAGAATGGTGCAAAATGTGAACCGTTACTATAATAAAAGTACGAGCCAAGGGCTGTTGAAGTTCAGTTCAATTCAGTTCAGTTCAATCGCTCAGTCATGTCCAACTCTTTGCAACCCCATGGACTGTAGCACGCCAGGCCTCCCTGTCCATCACCAACTCCCAGAGGTTACTCAAACTCATGTCCATTGAGTCGGTGATGCCATCCAACCATTTCATCCTCTGTCGTCCTCTTCTCCTCCTGCCTTCAATCTTTCCCAGCATCAGGGTCTTTTGAAATGAGTCAGTCCTTTGCATCCAGTGGCCAAAGTATTGGAGTTTCAGCTTCAACATCAGTCCTTCCAATGAACACCCAGGACTGATCTTGAGGATGGACTGGTTGGATCTCCTTGCTATCCAAGGGACTCTCAAGAGTCTTCTCCAACACAACAGTTGAAAAGCATCAATTCTTCGGCCCTCAGCTTTCTTTATAGTCCGACTCTCATATTGATACATGACTACTGGAAAAACCATAGCCTTGATTAGACAGACCTTTGTTGTCAAAGTAATGTCTCTGCTTTTTAATATGCTGTCTAGTTTGGTCATAACTTTTCTTCCAAGGAGTAAGTGTCTTAATTTCATGGCTGCAGTCACCATCTGCAATGACTTTGGAGCCCCAAAAAATAAAGATTGTCACTGTTTCCACTGTTTCCCCATCCATTTGCCATGAAGTGATGGGACCAGATGCCATGATCTTAGTTTTCTGAATGTTGAGTTTTAAGCCAACTTTTTCACTCTCCTCTTTCACGTTCATCAAGAGGCTCTTTAGTTCGTCTTCGCTTTCTGCCTAAGGATGGTGCCATCTGCATATCTGAGGTTATTGATATTTCTCCCAGCATTCTTGATTCCAGCTTGTGCTTCATCCAGCCCAGTGTTTCTCATGATGTACTCTTGCATATAGGTTAAATAAGCAGGGTGACAATATACAGCCTTGACGTACTCCTTTCCTGATTTGGAACCAGTCCCTTGTTCCATGCCCAGTTCTAACTGTTGCTTCCTGACCTGCATACAGATTTCTCAGGAGGCAGGTCAGGTGGTCTGGTATTCTCATCTCTTTAAGAACTTTCCACAGTTTGTGGTGATCCACACAGTCCAAGGCTTTGGCATAGTCAATAAAGCAGAAATAGATGTTTTTCTGGAACTCTCTTGCTTTTTTGATGATCTGTCAGATATCGGCAATTTGGTTCCTCTGGTTCCTCTGCCTTTTCTAAAACCAGCTTGAACATCTGGAAGTTCATGGTTCACGTACTGTTGAAGCCTGGCTTGGAGAATTTTGAGCATTATTTTACTAGTGTGTGAGATGAGTACAATTGTGTGGTAGTTTGAACATTCTTTGGCATTGCCTTTCTTTGGGATTGGAATGAAAACTGACCTTTTCCAGTCCTGTGGCCACTGCTGAGTTTTCCAAATTTGCTGGCGTATTGAGTGCAGCACTTTCACAGCATCACCTTTTGGGATTTGAAATAGCTCAACTGGAATTCCATCACTTCTACTACCTTTGTTCGTAGTGATGCTTCCTAAAGCCCACTTGACTTTGCGTTCCAGGATGTCTGGCTCTAGGTGAGTGATCATGCCATTGTGATTATCTGGTTCATGAAGATGGTTTTTTGTATAGTTCTTCTGTGTATTCTTGCCACCTCTTCTTAATATCTTCTGCTTCTGTTAGGTCCATACCATTTCTGTACTTTATTGAGCCCATCTTTGCATGAAATGTTCCCTTGGTATCTCTAATTTTATTGAAGAGATCTCTTGTCTTTCGCATTCTATTGTTTTCCTCTCTTTCTTTGCACTGATCACTGAGGAAGGCTTTCTTATCTCTCCTGGCTATTCTTTGGAACTCTGCATTCAAATGAGTATATCTTTCCTTTTCTCCTTTGCTTTTGGCTTCTCTTCTTTTCACAAATGTTTCTCTTCTTTCACAGCTATTTCTGTCTCCTCAGACAGCGATTTTGCTTTTTTCCATTTCTTTTTCTTGGGGATGGTCTTGATCCCTGTCTCCGGTACAATGTCATGAACCTCCATCCAGAGTTCATCAGGCACTCTGTCTATCAGATCTAATGCCTTGAATCTATTTCTCATTTCCACTGTATAATTGTAAGGGATTTGATATATAGGTCATACCTGAATGGTCTAGTGGTTTTCCCCACTTTATTCAATTTAAATTTGAATTTAACAATGAGGAGTTCATGATCTGAGCCACAGTCAGCTCTCAGTCTTTTTTTTTTTTTTTTTTTTGCTGATTGCATAGAGCTTCTCCATCTTTGGCTGCAAAGAATATAATCAATCTGATTTCGGTGTTGGCCATCTGGTAATGTCCATATGTAGTCTTCTCTTGTGTTGTTGGAAGAGGGTGTTTGCTATGACCAGTGCATTCTCTTGGCAAAACTCTATTAGCCTTTGCTCTGCTTCATTCTGTACTCCAAGGCCAAATTTGCCTGTTATCCAGGTGTTTCTTGACTTCCTACTTTTGCATTCCAGTCCTCTATAATGAAAAGGACATCTTTTTTGGGTGTTAATTCTAGAAGGTCTTGTAGGTGTTCATAGAACCTTTCAACTTTAGCTTCTTCAGCATTACTGGTTGGGGCATAGACTTGGATTACTGTGATATTGAATGGTTTGCCTTAGAAACGAACAGAGATCATTCTGCCGTTTTTGAGATTGCACGTACTGCATTTCGGACTCTTAGGTTAACCATGATGGCTACTCCATTTCTTCTAAGGGATTCTTACCCACAGTAGTAGATATAATGGTCATCCGAGTAAAATTCACCTATTCCAGTCTATTTTAGTTCACTGATTCCTAGAATGTCGATGTTCACTCTTGCCATCTCCTGTTTGACCACTTCCGATTTGCCTTGATTCATGGACCTAACATTCCAGGTTCCTATACAGTATTGCTCTTTACAGCATCGGACTTCTCTTCTATCACCAGTCACATCCACAACTGGGTGTTGTTTTTGCTTTGGCTCTGTCTCTTCATTCTTTCTGGAGTTATTTCTCCCCTGATCTCCAGTAGCATATTGGGCAACTACTGACCTGGGGAGTTCATCTTTCATCTTTCAGTGTCCTACCTTTTTGCCTTTTCATAGTTTTCATGGGGTTCTCAAGGCAAGAATAGTGAAGTGGTTTGCCATTCCCTTCTCCAATGGACCACATTTTGTCAGAACTCTGCACCATGATCCATCCGTCTTGGGTGGCCCTACACGGCATGGCTTATGGTTTCATTGAGTTAGACAAGGCTGTGGTCCATGTGATCAGATTGGTTAGTTTTCTGTGATTGTGGTTTTCAGTCTGTCTGCCCTCCTATGCAGAAGGATAAGAGGCTTATGGAAGCTTCCTGATGGGAGAAACTGACTGAGGGGGAAACTGGGTCTTGTTCTGATGGGCGGGGCCATGCTCAGTAAATCTTTAATTCAGTTTTGTTGATGGGTGGAGCTGTGTTCCCTTCCTGATGTTTACCTGGGGCCAAACTATGGTGGAGGTAAGGAAGATAATGGTGACCTCCTTCAAAAGATCCCACGCATGTACTGCTACACTCACTGTCCCCAACCCTGCAGCAGGCCACCACTGACCCACGCCTCTGCTGGAGACTCCTGGACACTTCCAGGCAAGTCTGGGTCAGTCTCTTATGGGTTCAATGCTCCTTTCTCCTGGATCCTGGTGCACAGAAGGTTCTGTTTGTGCTCTCCAAGGGTCTATTTCCCAGTCCTGTGTAAGTTCTGGCAGCTCTTTGGTGGTGTTAATGGCGACCTCCTTCAAGAGGGCTTATGCCATACCCAAGTCTGCCGCACTCAGAGCCCCTGTCCCTGTGGCAGTCCACTGCTGACCCGTACCTCCACAGTATCCGTTCAAACACAGTTCTGTCTCAGTCTCTGTGGGGTCGCTGGAGAGGAGCTGAAGGCTGGAGAGACTGTTAAACCTCAAGTGGGAGACAATCAAGCATATAGATCCCCTAGGCGTACAACACTATAGTGCCTCCTATGAGCCTGAGCTGTATGGCAGGGACCATTCTAGGTGTGAGGGATGGTTCTTGGAGCACAGTGGGGGTCTTGCAGGCGTGAATCTCATGATCACATGCATTTAGGTGGGAGATGCTAGATGTGAAAGGAATATGGTACCATGAGAGTATCTGAAAAACACTGGACTAACTTTGGAATAGGGGTCAGGCAATATTTACCTGAGGAAATGGTGACCGGTGTGAGAGGTGAAGAATGAGCAGGCATTAGCCAACTGAGACGAGTATGTATGTGTGTGGACACGTGTTTGTGTATATATATTTAGGCACATAGTTGGGTGGCAGATGAGGATGTTTGTGGCTGAGAACCGGCACATGCAAAGGTCCTGGAGTTAAAGAGAACCCAGGGAGCACTAGGTACTGGAGGAAGCCAGAGAGGCTGGAAGGCAGAGAGTGAGAGGGAGCAGGGACCAGAGCCTGCAGGGCCTTGTGGGCCATGATAAGGATTTCACTCTTTGTTGGAAGAGCAGTGAACATCATGAAGGGATTTGAGGAAGATGGGTGACATCATCTGACGTGAGTTTTTAGAAGATGTCTTCGGTGCAGTGTAGAGAGTTGATTGAAAGCAGTTATGATAGATGTGGAGTTGTTGTGGAGTTCAGATAGATCACGTAGCACAGAGGCACACAAACATATAACTTTCGTTCTCTTTCATGGAAAGATTTTGCTGTTTTAAATGCTGCGCCCCCCCCCCCCCCCCGCCGCAAATTCCTTTAGGGTCCTATTCCCGGCCGACTGGTCTCATGCTTATCTCCTTGCTTCCTGTGGTCAGCATTCCTTAACTTGTAGATGCATCTCTCCATTCTCTGCCTCTGTCTTCACATGGCATTCTTCCTGTGTGTTTGTGTCTCTGTGTGTCTCTACAAGGAAACCAGTCATTGGATTTGGTGGATTTAGGGTGGACCTAAATCCATTATGGTGAAGGACAGGGAAGCCTGGCGTGCTGCAGTCCATGGGGTTGCAGAGTCAGACATGACTGAGCGACTGAACAACAACAACAACCAATCCACTATGCCCTCAGCTTTACTTAACTGACCACATCTGCAGAACCCTTATTTCTTGATAAAGTCACATTCTGAGGTTCCAGGTAGGCATGATTTAGGGGACACTGTTCAGCCCAGGACCTGGACTATCCTGACTGTGTGTCAGGATATTATATGAACTTAGTTTCTATCAGAAGAGATCTGCAAAAAATTCTTCCAGAAAAGCATTCTGAAGTTATAGCCATTGACTAGAGCAGAAAGTAGCTTCTCTCTTTGTCCATGCAGGGTCTGTCTTGTTGTCAGTAACCTGCTTTGGTCATTTATGTTATCTGACTGGCTCCCATAGCTATTTGGGTTTACAACTCCTGATTTAGAGTAAAAAGTAAGCAATGTCGTGATGCAGAGAGAATGGGAGGCTGCTGAGTAGTGTGTAGCAAGGGATCTGATTCCATAAACATTGTTGAATAAGTGAATGGCTCTGTTGGAAGAGTGCAGCGGGGCTGTTCTGGCGGCTCTCTCTCTGGAAGACCACAGATGATGTCTGTTATGTCCCCGTGCAGCAGCCATTACCTTGGAAACAGGCCATCCTGACAGCGTGTCAAGGAAGTTGTTACAGGGAATTATTTCAGCCAGAAGAGATCTCTGCAAAGCAATCTGTTCCAGTCTACTGTGTCATGGAGTAGTCCCCATGTCCCCATTTTTTTTTTTTGCTGGAAATGCAGCGGCAACCAGCATGAAGCCTACACCTGTCATGAGCTAATGTGCAATTCCTGCCAAGGTTTGCACTTGGGCTACATTAACAGGGGAGAAGAGACCTTCCAGGGAAGTGTGTTAATATTTAACCCTTTACCCACAAATTCTCTCTCCCTGAGAAATCTGCCTCTTGCCAAACCGCCCCCAGACATTTGGAATTTTGCTTTTTAGCATTTTTTTTGGTTTGGGAGGTAGATTGGAGAAAGGCATGTTAATAGATATTGACCTTCAAGGGCAAGTTTCATGGACCTTCTTGAAAAATCAAGGAAGAACGAAGCTGAACCTTGTCCTGGAGAGTGTTCCTTGGCAGAAATTATATAAAACTGAGATGAGAACCAAATCTCATTGGAGTCAGATGTCTTCTTTCTGTCCAGCTCAGCCAGAGCAAAACCTGGGTGTCTAGGAGGGAGGTCAGCAGATCCTAAAACTTCAAAATAACCATCTGCTCTTTCTGTGTATAGTGGGGGGTAGGTGGCAGTTTTCAGGTGGGATCTGCATTTCACTATGGTTTGTTTCCTACCATGAGACGTGGGTGGGGAGAGATTGGTGGGGAACACCCCTCCCCATGCCTAACCTTTGTAGACTTGGGAATGCTCCCCATCAGATCAAGGGTGGGGTAAATGCAGTTAAATGATATAGAGGCTGATAGTTATGTTCACGTTTGCAGAGAAAGAGCTGAGTGACTGAAAGGATGGCTGAAACTCAAGGGTCAGAGTTGGAGAACCAGAGCTTAGGAGTCTGGGGGTTCTCAGTGGTAAAGGACTTGGGCTTAGAAGGTATGCTGTGGGAAGTATTAGGGAGTGAAGAAACTCCAGAGAGGGTGGCTCTGTGCTGAAGACAGAGGCTGGCTTACAGAACATGGCTCTGCACATAGTAGGCCCGCAGGAAACATTTGTTGAGAGGGAGAAATTGGGCAGTTTCTCGGAGTGGAGGAGAGGTTCTTTATTTTGTTTCTTTTAAGTGTGTTCACGGGGAAGGACCCCATTGCTCGAAAAGACCTGTTTGATTTATTTAAACATTTTAATATAATTTCTAATTAGAGCTTCCCTGGTGGCTCAGCTGGTAAAGAATTCGCCCGCAACATGGGAGACCTGGGTTCAATCCCTGGGTTGGGAAGATCCCCTGGAGAGGGGAATGGCTACACACTCCAGTATTCTAGCCTAGAGAGTTTCATGGACTGTATAGTTCACAGGGTTGCCAAGAGTTGGACACGACTGAGCGGTTTCCACTTTCTTTCAATGCACAAATATATTGTCTTTATAAACAAAGTCAGCCTCATCTGCAAGATGGTATAATGAAGTGTGTTTACTTTATATGTGTTGTGACTGTGACATGTAAAGTGAAAGTGATTGGTATATAGCAAGTGCTCAATAAATGTCAGCTGTTATAATTTTTTAAATGTTTGTTTTTTAACCCAGAAATTCTGCTTCTAGAAATTCACTCTAAGAACATAATCATGGATTTATACAAAAAAATTATTCCTTCAACTTTATGATATCAAAATCTAGGTACAATATGAGTATCCAAGGAGGAAAAACTGGTTGAATAAATTACAGTATATCCATAAAATGAAACACTATTCAATAATTAAATACCAATATGTCTCTGGATATGACATGAAATAATGTCATGAAATATGGTTAATAAGGGGTAAAAAACAAAAATATAACGGCTTCCCCAGTGGTCCAGGGTAAGAGTTCACTTTGCAACGCACAGGACACCAGTCTGATCCCTGGTCAGGAAAGATCCTACATGCCACGGAGCAACGAAGCCTGTGCACCACAACTATTGAAGCCCTTGCACCTAGGCTCATGCTCTGCAACAAGAGAAGCCACTGCGGTGAGAAGCCTGTGTACCACAACTAGAGAGTAGCCCCTGCTCGCCACAGCTAGAGAAAGCCTGTGCACAGCAGCAAAGACTCAGTGCAGCTAAAAAATAAATAACTAAAAAAAAAAGTCAGAAAATTTCAGGGTAAGACTGAAGTTTCCTTTAACCACTAACCCAAATCCCAGGACCCTTCCCCCGTATTCTTTATGGGAACTTAGGTTTTTCAGATTGATCTGTAGACTTGCAGACCTTGATATGTGTGTATATATGACTGTATAAAACATATGAATTTGCTTGTAGGTGAGGAATGATGATATGTAAATCTTGGTGGGCATTATTGCCCCGGTTGCCTTTGTCACTCAGGAAAGTGCTCTAGAACCTCTCCAGCTCTGTCTGTATGGATCTGCCTTGCTCTTCCTACCCGCAGCACTGTGTTCTTGGGTTGACTCTGTCATAGTTTATTGATCCGTTTCCCCTGTTGATGGACATTTAGGTTGTTTCCAACTTCATGCTGTCACCAACAGTGCTGTGAATAAATATTCCCCTACATACCTTCTCGTCAAGTATGAGGATTTAATCTGATTAAATACACATCTGGAGTTCGTCTGGCATCCATAGTAAAATATTTGTGAGCTTTGACAATTGACTGTGCTCTACCGTAAATGGATTTTTATAGGGAAGGGACAGGACAAGATAATTGATAAGAAAAAGATGGATACCCAAAGACTAGGGTCTCTGGAGACAAATAATATACCCCAGGCAGTGTTAACAGAAAGTTCCTAGAGTCTGGGGGACCATGTGTCTTGCAGGAACTCTTGAGGGGTCTGGAACATAGTCTCATTTGAGAGGCACATTTGTCTGTGCCTACTACCTTGAGGCAGGCTGCCTTCCAGCCCCAATCTAGCCTTTTCTCCACCATGGAAAGCCACTGTTCTCTAAATGACACATGCAATATATGTTTGCTTTGTTTCTTTCAGGTGTGCTCAGCGGTAGAGAATTTAAGTGTATCTATATTTGTATATGTGTGAGTATGTATTTGTCACTGTGCAAACCCAAATCTGTCTGTTTTTGGTTGCTACATACGTTGTGGTACATTTCCTAGCTGTAGGTGGGGAAAATTCCTGCAGATGACATTTGCATCTGATATGGGGTTGATTTTATTTTTCCCCCTTCCATCTGATCTGAGGTTGGAGCCTCCATCAATGAGATGCAACCCACCTACTCTATTGAGCAATGAAGACTGTATCTGTTTTAAACATAGAAGGAGTCACGTCTCTTTGGTGATTTCTTTTGTCATCCTGAAGCATTCTCTGTACTGTCCACCGAATTGCTTTAACCATTTTGGTGCCCTATGCTGCCCAGTGTTAGGTTTGCAAAACATTTGTGGACCAGTTTAATAATCCCATCACTAGCATGTCTTCTCTGTAGGTAACAAATAGGGATAGCATAATTTCTTAACCACTTTTGTGTATGATCTAGGAGCTTGGTGCTGAACAGACAGGGTAAGGAGGTTATTGGCCATGGGACTATTTTCCTTGCACTGGTTCTTTCCAAAGACTAGGATAAATAAATGTAGGTTCAATTTTCTTCCTTTTGAAAAAAACTTTTGCTATTAATGAAAACTCCTCTGTGATCACTTCTAACAATACTGTGGATTCTTACAAATCCTCAAAGATGACACCAAAGGACCCATTTTTATCAGTTGTCTTGCTATTGTTAGTCACCTTTGGCAGACTTCTTTTAGGCAGTTTAGTTTACTGAAACAGAACTTGGACTTCCAGGGGAATCCTTTAACATGCTGCTCATAGTTTAATTTGACTTTCAAATTCCTGGCCAGACCCAGGAACCTTCAAAAGTTTTTGTTTTTCCCCCCTGTTCTACCTTAGTGCAACCTTAACTGGGTAAATTCAGGTAACATCTTCTTTCTCTTTGTGCTGTTTCAGTGTCCAGGCTTTGGAGGGACTTTGAATTCTGTCTCCATTATTTGCCAACTGTGACCTGGGTTGTCATTTAAAAGACTTGAGCCCTGGATTTATCACCTGAAAATGCTGATAATGATAGTCTATGTTGCTAGTGTATTGTGAGAATTAATGAGGCACTGTGTGTAAAACAATGCCAGGCACACAGTAAGAGTTCAGAAATACATGATGAGGATGATGAAGGTGACTTTGTTGAGTATTTCAGAGAAATCACCAGTCTAGGAGCTGAAAGAGGGGACTGGGGGCTGTGGGCAATAGGGGTGGAAAACAATCACTTCTTTCCCCCAATTTTGCATAACTATGCTCTCTTTTCATGCCCTCAACTGATGAGCCACAAACTTGTCCTTCTGATGCTTTTAGGTGGTTTTCTAGAAAGTCTCAAGGCCAAAACTTAGAATAAACAAGATATTCTAAAAACTTAGAATTTCCATTATTAGCTGGAGAGAATATACACCAAACCCCTAACCCTCCCCTTGTTTTTGCTGAGAAATTGCCTGTCCTGTTTTTAAGGGAGCTTCCTGGATCTGCTTCGATAGAACAGATTTAAGAGTCCACTCACAGGCTGTTCACTGAAGGTTGATGTGACAACAGGTCACAGAGACATCCAGCTCAGGCAGTTACAAGTAATGACAGAACTCAAGACCTTTGAAGTCTCTAATTTAGCCTGAGACGCTAAAAATGCAGAGTCTCGGTCATTGGAGGGTTTCCTTATTAGGTGTATCAGCTTCTGTGAGTTTTCTGAGAAATCATTTATTATAACTCAAGAAAAGGGAAAGGGTGTGAAAAATGTCTTCCTGAAAAAGGCATTTCTCTAACCCACTCCACGCTGGTCCAAATACCTGGCAACTGCCAGAGTCAACATAATCTGTTGCTGGATTTCAGGCCAACCTGATGTGGTCGATAGTGGTATTGAGGTTAGGTGATTTCCTCCTTTTTTCCATTTTCATCTTGGCCCAAGCACCTGAAAACCCATGGAAATGATTGTGCTAGGCTAGTGATTTTTGAGCTTTTTGAGTTTTTTGTTTGTTATTTTTCTTGATCTGATACCCCGATCTGTAGTCAGCGCCTGGAAGTGGCAGGACAGATACTTGGGGAGTACAAATGTAGAAAGAGTTTGAGAACCAGTGTGGTAGGTAGCCTTATCCAAAATATAAATGGGCAGAAATATGATAGCATTTGACTGTATGACCAATGGATTCTTTCCCAAGGCACATTTGCTTTACAACTCAGCTGATGGCATGTCCAGGTTCCCACCTCACAGGAAATAAGCTGTTTCTTACCAAGCTGTGGAATTTTTTAATAGTTATCAGACAGGGTTTCCTCCTGGTCCATTTTTCTCTTGTTTAAGTTGGCTCAGTGGAGCTGAAACCATATTGCTGCCATCTCTGGAACCTCCCGTGGTATGCACTGTGTGCTGGCCTTTTCTTTGTCTGAGAGGAAACCAGTATTCCTCACAAGCCTGTTTTATGGTTTACATGGAATTCTTGGAGAAGTTTCTCCCTGTTTATTTGTAGAACTAAAATTCATGCAAAACTTGGACAAAGAGTTTGTTTCATTCTCATTTCAGTTTCTGGTGGTTGACAAGATGCATGGAAGACGGGCTGTGAAGGGCACTGTTGTAGAAAAGAGGAACAGAGACCGTGAACTTACAAAGGACAGTGACAGAACTCACACATAATTAGAGGGAGACACGTCTGTGTGTCTGTGGAGGTATCAACAGAAAGATGGAGACCCACTGGGAATCTCAGGAATGAGTTCCTCTTCAGTGATGGAAATTGCTTCTCAGCTCACCAGGGTGCTGATAAAGCGTATTAGTGACTGTTCCCAGGACAGCAGAATATCTTGTCTACGATGCCTTGAAACAAGATATTGGGATCACTGCACTAGAATATAATTCACAGCAACTGTGTTTCCTTTCTCATGGACCATGTTGGTATTAATGTAATTAGAAGAGAGGATACACAGAACTGTCTCATGATTGTCTGCAAAGTCCATTTCCTGCAGCTATCTCTGCCATTCTTTTCTTGTCTTGGAGTAAAGGATGCAGGCCCAGAGAAACTCCTGCCTGTGTGAGAGAAATCCCTGGCCTCTGCAGCGGGTCTCTCCTGCCAGCAGTGAACTTACTCATTTGGCTGGTTACGCCCTTGGCCCTGATCTAAGCGGATTTATTTCTTCCTCATGTTGCATGAAGTGCTCTGTGCTCTGTGTGTCCTAATCAAAAGACTAAGTCAGGTCAGTGTTGGGAGCAAAGAATTACTGGCAAATTTGATAAGTGTGTTTTTGTTTATACATTTTTCCCCACAATAAACTGCCCAGGAGAGTGACTAGGTCTTGCTTGCAATTGTTAGTGTGTGTTTTAGTTTCCTCAAACATGTTAATATCTCAGAAGCCCTACATTTCACAAAAGGGAGCCAAACTCATCTTCTCCTGGACCCATAGGAGCTTTCAGTCAAGTTGTTAGACCACGTGTACGTTAGTGAGAGTTTCCTTGCTGCAGCCGTTTCCACTGTGAGCTCTGGGTTCTAGGTCCCTCTAGCATTAAACACAGTGCCTCATGGGAAGGTTGTTATGGATGGAGGATGGGAGGCAGGGAGGAAAGAAAGGGTGGATGAGGCAGACGGAGGGCAAGCGGAAAGGGAGCCATAGGTAGCATGTGATAGAAGAGTGGTTTTTCAAACTTAGGAGTGCGTAAGAATCCCCAGCTGGGCTACTGCACCAACATAGATTCCTTAGCCTGGCTCCCGTGAACTTCCAATTTAGCTATCTATGTTCTCGACAAGTCTCCCTGGTGCTTTTGACGCAGGTAGGCCACTGGCCTCACACTGAGTAATGTTATAGAAACTGTGAATGTGACTAATCAGTTTTACCTTGTGGAGTGTGACAGTGGGTGGATCAGCCGTAAGAAATGTTTCCCAGAGCTACAGTCCTTACTCTGGATGGAGAAGGAGAGTGTATAGAGTTTCACAGCATGCTGGTGAGGGGACAAGCTGATTTACCATTTCATCTTTCAGAGGATGTAAGGATGTAGTAATCACTGAAAGGTCATCATCTTTAATCCCACAGGTAAACTTATCACTGCGCACCTGGCCATTTCCTTTTCCTGGGGCTCTTTTCTTCCCTTGAGATTCAGGCCAGCCATGTCATATGACTTGATTCAGGAAACAAGAACTTGTAGTATATTGTAAGCTTAAACTTTGCTGGAGTTGGTTTGGCTCTATCCTCGAGATGGAGATGTTACATAACAGTGCTGGTACTGTTTGCCCTGTGCCCCAGCTCTTCTCTGGAACTCGTATTTCTTGCAAAGTGGAACCTGCCGCTGACTAACAGGATTCTTTTCCAGGCATTTTGATCCCTTGTCTGACCTTTCTCTGCCCTCACCTCCCCACGTCACCTTGTGCGGGGGCCGCTGTTGTGCGTCGGTGCCCTGCCAGCCCATGTGCTGGATGAGGTGGTATTACTTGGTGCTGCGTCCACTTGTGGAAGGATTTTATGTGAAAATAAAAACTTCTCCATCAGTGAAGTTACTTATGTGCCGAACTGCCTTCCATGTACTGGCCTTTGGCAGACACAAAAGATCTTTCACCCCGCGCCATCCTCAGCCTCTGGACTGAGGCGAATGTCTGTTGCTTTTGGCTTTTGTGCTGGTTGCTGGTAGAGAAGTCAGCAGAAGGCTCCAAATAAGCCCTGTCATTGGTACAAATAGGAGACTGAAGTGACTCCCGGGCAGCTGTGTTTGGAGGTCTCTTCTGCTTTTGTGATCCTGTGAGCACTGTCATAGCAGTCTCCGATTTGGAAAGATTTCATTCAGGATGCTGGCCATGGGATGTGGCCAGAGGAAGTCTGTGTTGATTATCTTTCTGGAAAGGCCAGATGGCAGTGGACTTTAGAGTTCTAAGTCCCACTTTGCCCCAAGGTGCCTGAGCAATTGCAGCCCACTGACAGCTTGAAGTATGGTGCGCTGGGTAATTGGCTTCCTCATTTAGTAATTTGTCTGCTTTCTTTCCTCTTCCTCTGCTTCCTCTCTTCTTGTAAACTGATAGCCTCCTGCCTCTTCAATAGACTGATAGAGAATCCCCTGAGCAGCAGCTGAACGGAGGGGGTGGCCAGAGCCCCAGGTGGAGGGTTGTTTGGAAACTGACACAGAAAAATCATCATCTTTCTTCCCTGCCTTTCCTCTGGCTACCTATCTTGGTTTTGTCTCTTTTTCATTTTCTTCTTTCTTTCTTTCTTCATTTTCATTAGCTTCTTCTTTCACTGTCCCCTCTTGCTACTTCACCCTTATATTTTTCTTTCCATTTTATGGATGAATTTCCCTATTTTGTCACCATCTTTTTACTTTTTCTGTCCTTCCATTTTTCTTTATTTTTTTTGATTCTCCTCATTCTTTGCCTTTGCAGTTGATCTACAATTCAGAAAAGGAAATTGCACCACATTTATTCAGGCCAACCTACCTTTTTCTTTCTTTTTTTTTTTTCCTCCAAGGAAGAAAAAAAATTGAAAGCATGTTTCCGGCCCTTTCTGGCACCTTCATCCCCTCTAATGTGTGTTTGTCTTCAGGTGTCGGAAGTCCCAGAGCACAACATCTCTGCTTCATTGAAAGTACAGATGCACCACTTTGAGCTTTTACTCCTGGACCTGGGGAATGATGTCTGGTTTCAGTTAATAAGTCATTTTGTTCTCCAGGTGGAATTCAGATTATTTCATTGCAAACTTAGGAGCAGACCTGACCCTAGTGTTGGAAAGAGTTAAACTCCTTTGTCCCTCTAGATTGCAAGCAGGCTATGTCAATGTTAACCTCCTCTTCCGGATGTTTTCCCCAGAGGTTGGGTCATCCTGCTGGCAGAGATAGAAAAAGATCACCATCTCTGCCTTATGGTAGACCAATTTGCTCCACCATCACAAGGCAGCCTGAGTGAACCCTATGGACAGGGACTCTGTTCAGAGGTAAAAGGAACAGCTAACTGCAGTTCACCACACTTGCCCATTTTTTACTTTAATTAAATTTACAGAGGGCATCTAGGTCAGTGACTCCCATTCTGTTTTAGAGGGCAGGCTGAGGAGTCAGGGTACTTGAGTTCACATTCCAGCTCCACCAGATGTGTGACCTTAGACAAATAACTCATCCTCTTTGAACTTCAGTTCCGACATAAGCTTCATGGAGAACTTTGTCCCCCTGCCCCTTTTTAGAGCTGTATCTCCAGTATTTAATATATATAACACATAATAGATGTTCAAGAAATGAATTTCAGACATAAATGTAATGGTTAAGAGCAAGGACTTCATGCAGACTCCTAGGGTTCAAATTCCACTTCTGCCACTTACTGACTTTTTATTATTAGTTTCCTAGTTTACTATATTAGTGTCCTAGGACTGCCGTAACAAACTACCACAGACTTGGTGGCTTCAGACAACAGGAAATCATTCTTTCACAGTTCTGGAGGCTAGAAGTCCAGCCTCCAGAATCAAGGTGTCTGAGGGCTGCACTCCCTCTGAAGGCCCTAGGCGAGCATCCTTCCTTGCCTCTTCTAGCCTCTGGTGGCTCCAGGGGTTCTTGGCTTGCGGTTGCATCACTGTGGTCTCTGCCTCTGTCTTCACATGTCTTTTCCTCTTATGTCTTCTTTGAGGACACTTGGCATTGGGTTTAGGACCTGCCTGGATAATCCATGAGGATTTCATCTTGAGATTTTTAACTTAATCAAATCTGCAAAGACCCTTTTTCTAGGACAAGCTTACGTTAATAGTTTCTGGTTAGACCATCAACATAGCTTGTTAGGGCCACCCTTAAACCCACTCCAGGGCTGTCATGAGGATCAGCTAAGTTACCATATGTAAAGTGCTTAGGGTAGTGCCTTACAGATGGTGAGAGTGAAATAACTGCTTTTTCTGACCTCACCAGTCATCCTCTAACAAAATACCCGAGACAAGTGTGTGTAAAGGTGTACAGTGTGTGGTACTCAGTAAAGAGGCCAGTGAGTGTTATTAACTTACTAAATTGGTATTGAAGGCCAATATCTAGTAGTAATAATAAAGGATAAAGAATATGCAAAAAAGGCTTTTTTCCTTGACTGTGCTTACGTTCTGGTAGTTTTCATTAGTATTCTTTCAATCACTACCACCATGATAGACTCGAGTCTGGTAATACTGAACCACCCTTGCAAGATGCTGAAGAATGAGTTTCCTAGGCCGAAGAGGTCAACACAAACAGCCCACAGCTGAAACCAAATTTCTGCTTGTGGTTCCAGAAGCATGAAAGATCAATTTTAGTTTTAGCAAAACTGAGTTCAAAGGTTTCGGGTTTGGTTTTCTAGGGAGCCCTTTTTTTTTTTTTTTTTTTTTTGATCTGGTAGATGTGCAAGGAGCATCAGTCTTGTCTGAAAACTGCAGCTGGCTCTTGGTCTGGCAGTGGTGGCAATCTGCTGGGGGCATGGCCTGGGTCGCATCCTGGCCCAGGGTAGGCAAGGCTGTTGGAGAGGAGGCTGAGGCCCGTGGGCAGTGGGCCACAGGGTGCATTAACCTCAGAGAACAGCCTTGTTGGTCCCTGTTGCTATGACAACAGTGGGCTGTGCCAGCAGCCCCAAAGAACAAATTAAATGAAAGGAAATTGCTGGTGTCCTCAAAAGAAAAGAGAAATTAAAGCAGGCTTCTCAGGAATCCTGGGATGTCTCTTTGACCTCCATATTCATGTTGAACTTGTCAGCAAGAGACACTCTCGGGGGTGCCAGTTGGAAGGCCCTGCCTTACCCACTGGATGTCCTTCAGAGAAGGAAGGTAGATGGCACAGTTCGCGGACACTGGCTCTCCCTGGCTGGCCCTGGAACAAGGACCCCACTCTGTGGTGGCGGCCTGGGCTGAGCATCAGCGGTGCTGGCCTGTTTTATCTCCCAGCTCATCCCACATCTGTTGAGTTTGCCCTGATGAGACGCGGTGACCTGGAAACTCACACAGAGCTCTGTTTCGGAATAGACTGTATAGAAAATAAACATGTGGGATAAATAAAGCACAGGGCAGGAAGTAATGGTTTCAAAAAGTTACCAGGAAAACCACGGGTGAGGTCAGGTTCAGAAACTGAACGGCTTTTGGAGGCCCTTGGTCCTGACATCACTCACAGGGCTCAGTAGAGACCTCCGAGTGGAGCGGTTGCTTTTGGAATTGGCCCAGTGCTCAGTGTGCTAGCAGGCAGAAGAGCCCTGACCTACTTTTTTTCCTTTCTTTTGTTCTTTTTTTTTTTTTTTTTGAAGAAAGTTTTGCTGCTTGTTGTAAGGCCTCCAACAGGGCAGTGAACTTGAAGAAGTAAGCTTTTGGCAGGGGGGCTGTTTAATATGTCCGGTTCCATGTCTCCCTCATGGAGATGAGCCAGCCCTCTAAGTGGGCTGTGTGGGGATCTGGCTGAAATGAGAGCCTTGGCATAGTGAGCCCCTTCCCTCTGGCCCCTTCAGCTCAGGCTGCATCCCAGGGCACCGTGATGCATGTTTAGGGTTCTGCCCTGCTGTGAAATTGATAAAATGGCCTTTTTGAGCAGTCAGACCAGAGGGCAGGCTGCAATGAAACCTCCTGGTAATTGGATCATGGTTTGTCATGCCCTTCCGCACATGTGCCAGTGCCTTCTCTCTGTACTTAGAATAGTACCCAGACTCCTTGCCGTGGTCTTCAAGGCCCGACCTGACCTGATTCCTGCAGACAGCTTCAGTCTCAGGCTCAGCCTCTCTCATGCCATTCTAGCTACTCATACATTCTTTCTGCTCCTGAATCACCTCAGGCTCATTTTCTCCCCAGGCCTTTGCACATGGTGTTCACTTCTTCTTGGAAAATTGTCCCCAGATCCCCACATGCTGGCTCCTTCTTTCATTGCTGCACAGATGTCACTTCCTGAGAGAAATCGGTGCTGCCACCTTATCCAAGATGGTCCTACGCCCCACTAGTCACTTTCCATCCTGGCACTCTGCTTCCTTTCCTGCATGGTTCTTATTGCTCCCTGACATCATTGGTTTACTTCTTTGTTAACTCATTTATTGTTTTTGCCCCTCACCCTCAAATATCAGTGACTGTGTTGTTCTTGGTCACCAGTTTATCCCCAACTTGTAAAAGAGTGCATGACTGATAGGTGGTACTTAGACTTTTGTTAAGTGCATGAGTGATTACCAAAATCGTGGGCTTTTTGAAATGCTGCCCAGAAGAGAGATTGAAAATTCTCAAGTGACAGATAGGCCCAAGACCTATATTTTAAAAGATGTGGATAGTCTTCACAGAGATGCTTTTGGCCAAGAGCACACCTAAGGGAATCTGGAAATCAGTTTGGGGTTGGAGGTAACTGTTGGGGTAGTTTCTGTTAGAAGAAACAGAAAATCCACTTAAAAGCAACTTAAAATTTTAGGGCTTTTCCTAGCTCACTTAACAAGCAATCCTAGGGTAGGGCTGTTGCAGGGTGATAGTGATCATGTCAGGGCCTTACTTTCCCTCTACCTTCCAAGGGCTACATAGCATCCATGGGGTTGTAAAAAGTTGGACATGACTTCGTGACTAACACTTTAACTTTTCATCTTCCATTCCACCATTCTCCGTGTGTGACTTTTCCCTTTAGGTTTGTCCTCATGTCATAGGATAGATGCAGTCACTAAGGGTATCATCTCACACAGTCAACTTGAGAAGTAGGAAAAGGAAATGGTCCTGTCTTGTGGCCTTTTAGGGACAAAATGAGTTATTGAGCAGACTTTTCCTCCTGTCTCTTGACCAGAATGGCAATGATGCTTATTCCTTAAATAGTCACTGGCAAGAGGAATCTACTATCTTTGGCTTTGACTAATAAAAATTCATCCCCTGGTATAAGGGAGGGGCCCAACTTCCCATGGTGCACTCAACTTATAGATCTCTGTGTCAGATAGAGGCTGCTTGGTTGACATCGACAGGTTTCTTTACCGACTAAAAGGCCTTTTCAAAGCAGACTTTGCTCCATGAGCAAGTGACAGGCTTTGAGGCAGCCTTAAAAACCTGATTAAATAAACCTTGGGGCCAAGTTGACAAAAGCTTAGAGGGAAACAGAGTGGACCGAAAGTCGGTAAAAGCAGAAGTAAAAGGGGAAAGATAAAGTAGAAAGCTTATGTGGTCCATGAGGGTAGAATTTTATCAGGAGAAGTATCACTTCCCTTTGTCTGGTTGCCTTGGTTGTCCTCTTTGTCACAGCAGCTCTGCAAGTTCAACAAATGCTCACCAGGCATCTAGGATATATTCGATTCTTTTCTCAAGCAGTATTTCACTCAGTCATGAGATGCTCTCACTAACCTGCTAGCCTTTCAGCTGTGACTTCAAGGGAAACTTTTTGCCTAGGGTGCACCCAAGGGAAGAGTTAAGCCCTCTGGGTCTTGCTATGGTTTGCTTGGAGACCAACCTCTGCCAGTCTATGACCAAATGTATGTTTTCAGGATATCACAAAAGATACCTTAGTTTTCTGGGTTTCACACTAACTGTTACAGGTCTCATCATCTCTTTGGGTTCTTTGGTGGTATTTTTATGACACATTTATTTAGTGAGAAAAATCATAACCACATTATCTTATATCTGCTAAAAACACTTGGTTTCAAGACAGCATTTCACACGTGCTTTTTGTCAGCATCTTTGTTCTGTCCATGAGTAAATACTACTACTCCGATTTTGCTTTAATCAAATCCTGTAGGAGTTAGCACTTGCAAAAATCTTTCATTTCTACTTCCCACCAGATTTTTTTGAAAAAACGGTGACCTAGACTCCCACCCACCTGGCCTCCTTCCTTGTATCACACAACTATGATGGACTGTGCCAGTCTTACACAACCTGATAATGTCTTTGTGGTTGATTTTTGTTTGTTTTTATTTTAATTCTTTATTTTTCTTGTCATTATGAAACATTTCAGCCTACACAAATAATACAGCAGACATCCGTTTACTCACCACTGAGATTAACACATTAACATTTTGTCGTATTTGCTTCAGATCAGTTTTTAAAAACATGAAATGCAGTAACTAAAGTCCATCCCCAGAAAATTAACTGAATGATATGTACATCGTTTGCATGCGTGCTCTCTATCTAGTTGTTCACGTAACAGTATATCGTATTTGTATGTCAAGGGTTTACGTAAATGGCATTCCATGCATAGACTTTTGGAATATGCTTAACTTTGGATATTGTGTTTTTTAGATGTATCCCTGTTACTTCAGTAGCTCTACTTCATTCAGTTGCTGTTAGTGATCTGCCATATGGATATAGCACAGTTTGTTTATTCACTGCTCTATTGATGGATATTTTGGCTTTTAAGGAAAGCATTCTCCATATTTTCTTTTTTCTTAATGTATAATTGTCAGCAAGGCCAAAATGAACTTTCTTATACACATTTCCTTGTGTACATACAGGAAATTTTCCTCACTGTTTACTTGTAAGTAGAATTGATGGGTCATAATGTAATGTATATTTTATAATTAAGTAGAGATTAAGAAATTGCTCTCTAAACTGATTCAATGAATTTATAGTACTGTTAGCAATGTACAGGAGCTGTCATTTCTTAAGAGTCTCACAAGCACTTAATATCATCAGTTTAAAATATTTTTTCCATTCTGATAGGTATGAAAATAATATTTAATTTTTTAAAATGTTTGCATTTTCTGGAGTGTTAGTGAGTTGAGCATTTTTTCATTTGCTTGTTGGGTATTTCATTTGTTTGTTTATATTGTGAATTTTCTGTATCCTTTATCTATTTCTATACTGGGTTTTCTATTTCCCACTGGTTTATAAGGAGTTTTAGTAGACTTTTATCAGCTTTGAGTCTTTCAAATATCTTCTCTTAGTTGGTTTCTTATCTTTTATATTTCAAATCTTATATATAAAGATTTTTTTAAAATTTCATGTAGGCAAATTGATAAATCATTCTTTTTTACTTTGATCTTATTGTGAAAAGTGAAAGTGAAGTTGCTCAGTTGTGTCCAACTCTTTGTGATCCCATGAACTGTAGCCTACCAGGCTCCACCATCCGTGGGATTTTCCAGGCAGGAATACTGTAGAGAGTTGCCATTTCCTTCTCCAGGAAATCTTCCCCACCCAGGGATTGAACCTGGGTCTCTCTCATTATAGGCAGACGCTTTACCATCTGAGCCACCAGGGAAGTCCTTTGATCTTATTGTAGCTTGTTCAAAAAAGTCTTTCCCTATCACAAAATGAAAAATTCTTCTTGTTCCTTCTAAAGGGAAAGAATTGCTTGTTTTTCATATTTACTTTTTTTTTTTTCATTCTCCTAGAATTAATATTGTGTATGGTGTGAGGCAGAAGTCACATTTATTTTTTCACATAGATGCCAATTGTCCTAATCCCATATTTTGAACAATCTTACCTTTATTATGTATGTAACAACCTTGGCCTGTCTGGAAGTAGAGGTGAAGGAAATCTATTTGTTTTATTCCACAAGGCCCAATCCTGTAATAATTCTTCCCATACCCTGTGCTAGTGCGTTTCAAACACTAGGGCACCTGAGAATCACTAGGGGAGTATGTCAGGAATGCAGATTCCTAGAACCCCCCTCTGACCACTAAAGGAGAATATCTGCGGGTAGGAGCCTAGGAATCTATATGTTAAACAGATGCCCCAGTTGAGTTTGGCACAAGTGGCCTGTAGAGCACGCTGAGAAATCCTGCCTTTAGTTTAATACCAGGAAGTTACAGTTATCTATATCCATACTGCACATCTTCCAGGGGACGCAGTTGAAAATGTTATGTTTTCTCTTCTTTTATACACACATACTCTTATACTCATTAATAAAGGGCCCCAACCAACCCCTTTGATGAAAATGAAAAGGATTTCAGTCTTCAGTCTCCTGTGATTGCTGTGGGCTCAGTAAATCTCCTAAGGAAATCAGATAAGTTAGGCTGGTAAAAATGAACGTCTAGGAGTCCAGAGAGGTTAGAGACCCATGAAGTGAAGTGAAAGTCGCTCAGTCGTGTCCAGCTCTTTGTGACCCCATGGACTATACAGTCCATGGAATTCTCCAGGCCAGAGTACTAGAGTGGGTAGCCTTTCCCTTCTCCAGGGTATCTTCCCAACCCAGGGATCAAACCCAGGTCTTCTGCATTGCAGGCGGATTCTTTACCAGCTGAGTCACCAGGGAAGCCCAAGAATACTGGAGTGGGTAGCCTATTCCTTCTCCAGGGGATCCTCCCAACCCAGGAACTGAACCGGAGTCTCCTGCATTGTAGGCAGATTCTTTACCAACTGAGCTATTAGGGGAGCCCTAGAGACCCATAGCACAGGCTGATTTGCTGCTCAGTTTGACCACCATGTATATTCCATTTTGTTAATTCCTCTCTTCGTAATCTTGCTGTTTCCTGCCGAATCTATTCTGTTAACTCTGATTGGACCTGGAAGGAGGTTTTATAATTTAAAATAGTAATAATTCACCCACAAGCCTCTATCTTGGGTGGTGGTTTCTATGACTGCTGTCATCAGGGCTTTCCCAGGGGAGAGGTTGTGTAGCCTACAATCTAAGCTCTTTCTTGGGATACCTAGACTCCTTGGCACCATGGGGCCAAGGCAGCCTTTCATACTGTAGGAGCAGGAAGATTGTGTTTCTCAGACTGGCATGTATGTGTGTGGAACGAAATGTGGATGAGTTACTGGCGGCAACAGAGCTTTGTCTGCTCATTTCCAATGTTAAAGAGGCCGGAGAAGAAGCATTCCTTAATGCAAGAATACAGGAGCTCCATTTACTGAGACAGTGTGTAAAGCTAGGTGAACACTCAGAAGCCTTTGGTGGAACATTTATATTTTTACTTGTCAATGAGTCACTGTTTTCTCTGTTTCACTCTGAAGTGTACTATTAGTTTGATACTATAGTGGTTTTGACTTTCCAGGTAGCATAAAAAGTATATGCAAATCATTAGGAAATACCTATTTTTCTTGTTGATTCATTTTCAGACAAATTCCAGACCTCCAAGTGAGAACAATGGGAAATCTAATCTTTGAATAAATGACTCTCAATATAATTTCTAGACATGAAACATAACCACTCTCAGATCTTTTCCTTTGACTTGAGATGGGAAATCTGATCCTTTCCATTGATGTGGAGAGTGCCTTGTCTTTTAATAGGTTTCATGGAGAAGTATAATTTTTGTCTTGTTTTGAGTACTGTTAGTTCAGATAAGGCAGAGGGGAAAAGAGTGACCATGTAGACAAATAGGACCAGTTGTTGGAAAACCTGTAGGAAATCCCAGGAAAAGCATAATCTTTGTAACAGGTGCATTTCTGTCTGACTTATCTTTCTGGATCTCTCTTAGGAAAGGCTTTGTTGTGTTTGCCTGGTGTTGACAACACTGATTCTACCTCTGTAGCCATAGATAAAATAAGTTGTTCATGATTAACCTCTTGGACTTTGCACAGACACCTGCTTATGCAATTTAGTGATCCTGGTGGCCAGAAATTCTTGGGCTAGCTCACATCCGCAGTGCAAATACTGAGTGCAGGGCTCAGGTCACCTGCACTTATAGTTTTTGGTACCAAGGTAGTTTTTAAAGTGGTTGCAGGACATATTACCTACAGTTACATGGACAGGGCAGTCATTGAATCCAAGAATGAAAAGTCAGGTATAGAAATGAAGTCTAGAAGACACACAGAAAGTTGACTAGTGATCTGTGTTTATTATTTTTAAAAATAGAGCTTTAGAAAGAGGCAGAACCAGAACTTAAACTTGGGTCTGAGTCATACCAAACTTGGGTCTGAAACATACCAAAATCTGTATTCTCATCACTACCTTGCATTGCTCCTCTGGGGATTGTAGGAAAGACCAATGCAATACATCACTAAAAGAGTTGAATGCCCATATCACCCAGAGACAATTCTCATATTATACAAGGATTTTCATATATATATATATATATATTTAACATTTAAATAGGATCTTAAGTGTAGAACTGTTAGAATCAGTGACCACAAGGTACCTATCAATAATTACGTGACAGTGGGGGAATCTAGCCATGACCACACAGTAAAGGCAAGTGGATATTCCCTATCAGTATACATACATTCTTTTTTTTTTTTTTTTTTTTTTTTAGTACACAAACAGTCTTGTATCTCCAATATGAAACTGAAAAAAGCTTTCTTTGACCCACATCCCCCTTGAGACACTGGCCGATTTCTTTCCTGTTCACTGTGTAACTTTTACAAATATTCTCCCTAGCCACCAATGTAACATGTTCCTTACCTTCAGTTTTCTCCTCAAGGATGACCCACATGGGCTTCAGACCCTTACTCACAGATACCCTCCAACACGAAGTCTAAAGGTTGTTTTCTGTCTTCATTTTCCTAAAACTCACAGCAGCAATCAACTCGATTCCTTCTTTTTTGAACTTGGGTCATAATTGACATAACATTACACATTAATTTTAAGTGTACAGCATAATAATTTGATGTCTTTGTATATTATGAAATGATCACACAGTAAGTCTAGTTAATATCTATCACCATACATAGTTACACAATTTTTTTCCTTGTGTTGAGGACTTTGAAGATCTCCTCTTGGCAATGTTCAGATATGCAATACAGCTTTATTAACTATAGTCACAATGCTGTTCATTATGCATGCTGCATGTGTGCTCAGTTGCTTGGTCTTGTCCGACTCTTTACAAGTCCATGGACTGTAGCCTGCCAGGCCCCTCTGTCCGTGGGATTTCCCAGGCAAGAATACTGGAGCCAGTTGCCATTTCCTTCTCCAGGGGAATCTGTATTAGTGGGCTTGGAGCTTAGGTGTTCTTGTTTGTTTTTTTAGGTTCCACATATAAATGAGATCATACTACATTTGTTTTTCTCTGAATTACTTTATTTAGCATAATGCCCTCAAGATGTGCCTGTGTTGTTGCAGATGGCAAGATTTCATTATTTTTTTATGGCTGAATAGTATTACCTTATAAATATATGCACCACATCTTCTTTACCCATGTATCCACTGATGGAGACATAGGTTATTTCCATATCTTGGCTATTGTAAATAATGCTGCAGTGAATGTGGGAGTGTATATATCTTTTCGAGTTAGTGTTTTCATTTTCTTTGGATAAATACCCAGAAGTGGAATTACTAGATCATGAGGTAGTTCTATTTTTAAATTTTTGAGACACCTCCATAATTTTTTCCATAGTGGCTGCACGAATTGACATTTCCATCAACAGTGCACAAGGATCCTTTTTCCACATCCTCACTAGACACTTGCTATTTCTTGTCTTTACGATAATAGTCATTCTAACAACTGTGTCAACATCTCTTATTAAAGTTTTTTTTTCCCCCTCTACTGTTTTTCTCCTATCTTATTCTTTGATTCCTTTTTGATTTCTTTTTTGCTGGCCTCTTCTCCTCTGCTGAACCTCTAAATTTTGTTAAGTCCATGGGTTGGTTCTTGCAGCCACCTCTTTTCATCTCCACTTTCCTTAGTCCTATTATGTTATATACCTTATGTAAACTGAAGACATCAACTCCATACCTTCAAGTGTAACCTCTGCCTTGAGCTCCTGTGTCATATATCCAGCTTGGAAGTAATCCATTGTAAATTTTTAAATGGGAGACCACCAAGAAATTTTATTCTTGACGCTTCTTAAATAATTTCATAAGCACCTCAAACTTAGTATGTCTTACTATACCCACCCAGCCTGCTTCTTCCTGAGTCTTCCCTATCATGAAGAGAGACCGTTATCTACCCAAGTGCCCAGGCTATAAACTCACCAGTAATCCTGGCATTTTCTCTTTCTCTAATTATCACATCTCATCTTTTAGCAAATCGTGTTGACTTTACCTTTACATGTGAATCTTTCTGCTTCTCTCCATGGTATAAGCCCCCTCAACTCTTTTCTAGACCATTGAAGTGGCTTCATAACAGCTTTCCTTGCTTCCACTATTGATTCCTGCTACAATTCATTCCTCCTATATGGCAGCCAAAATTACTTATTTAAGAAGTAAATAAAAATTTTTGGTGGTCCCCCATTTAAAAATTTACAGTGGACTACTTCTAATAATATCTAGCAAACTCCTGTCAGACAAACCCTCATGTAGATAACAGCTATAAACTCTGGAAAAAATAGATAAACAGCTACCTGGAGGGACTAGTGAGTCATCGAAAGCAGATACAATTGGGAAAGAGTCTATGTTTGAAAAGTGGGATAGAAAAAAAAAAAAAAAAAGAAAAGTGGGATAGAGCAAAGATGGGTTGCCCAGAGACCTGGCCGATGTCTGAATTATGCTTGTGTGGGGTAGACCCCAAAGAGCCCAGAATAAGCCTTATAGAACTCAACAGAGATATCAACTGCCACCCACTGCAAGGGAAGCAGAGCTTAGGGTTTCATGTTAGTCAAGTCAATTGGCCTGCTAAAAGTGAGCAAGGTAATAATAATAAAACTACTTGGAAAAATACAACAGAGTCCAGGGGTTTTACAGCACATTCTTTCTGGTCAGGAAATACTACAAAATTACCAGGCCCATGAAAGAAACAGAAAAATGTGACTCACACTCTAGCAAAGACAATCTTTGGATACCCATCACTGGATGATCTATTTGTAGTATTTAGCACCCAGAGGTTTTAAAGCAGCTATTATAGCTACATTCAGGTACCTGTAGGAAAATATTCTCACAATGAATGAAAAAATGGACATCTCAGCAGAAAAAGAGAAATTACAAAAAAAAGTAAGAGTTCTAGAACTGAAAAATGAAGTATCTGGAAAAATTTACTGGATGAGATTAATGGAAGATTAAAGATAGCAAAAGAAACTTAGAGGTAGATCAATAGAAATCATCCAAGATGAAGAATAGAGAGGAAAAAGATTTTAAAATCTCATGACCTATGAACAATATAAAAAGGTCTAGCATACATTTAATTGGAGTTCCAGAAGTTTCCAAGAAGAGGAAAGAGCATGGAACAGAAAAATATTTGATGAAACAATGGCTGAAGATGTCCTTTCTTTAGTTAAAGTCATACACTTAATAATTTATGAAACCAAATAAGCCCCAAATTGAATAAATAAAGAGAAAACTATACCCAAGGCAAAACATCATAAATCTGAAGAAAACAAAAGATGAGTAAATCTTGAAAGCAGCCAGAGAAATAGAGTATGAATGACCAGGGACTTCTCCCACTGTTTTCAGGCTTCTATAGATGACAGTAATTTAAAAATGCTGGAAGAAACGAAAACCAACCTAGATTGCTGTTTTCCACAAAAATACTTTTTAAGAATGAGGGGGCACAGAGAGGACATTTTAAGATAAATAAAATTAAGAGACTTCATCATGAGTTGACTACACTATAAGAAATGCTACAGGAAGTTCTCCAAGTTGAAGGGAAAGATACCAGAGGGAAATCTAGGCTATCAGGAGGGGATGAAGAGCACTGGATATGGCAAATATGTAAATAAATAGGAAAGGCATTTTTCCTTCTAGTTCTTTTAAACTACATATGACTGTTTAAAAGAAAAATTATAACATGTTTGGGGATTTATTAATATCCCACATTTATAGAAAACTACAGTGTCAAGAATGGGAAAGGAGAAAATGGGTATATACAGCTGTAAGGTTCTTATGTGAAATGGTATCACATTAAGAGGATTGTGAAATGTTAAGGATATATATTGTAATCTCTCCAGCAGCCACTTAGGTAAAGTAAAACAAAAAACAGAAAGAGATGTACCCAAAACACTAATAGATAAAATGGAATTCTAAAAACATTTGATTAACTCAAAAGAAGGTAGGCAAAGAGGAACCAAAACAAAGAGGACAGGCAGAAAAGAAAATAGTAACGTGTTAGACCTAAATCCAAATAATCATGAAATGTAAATAGAATAAACACTCCAGTTAAAGCAGAGATTAACAAGCTGCATAAAAATACAAGCTCCTATATATATTCTGTCTATAAGTAACCCATTTTAAGTATCAGGGCACAAACAGGTTGCAACTAAATGGATAGATTTAGTTATAACATGCAAATAGCATAAAATGACTAGATTGGCTTAATATCAGGTAAAGTAGTCTTTAAGATAAAGGGGTCAAGAGAGACATATCATAATGATAAAATGGCCAATTCATAACTGATCAATCATAAGTATGCATGCTCCTAATAAGAGCTGCAAAATGCCTGACAAAAATAGTGTTAAAGGGAGAAATAGACATATCCACAGTCATTATTAGAAAATAATAATTTTATAACTCTTCTCTCAGGAATTAATAGAACTACACAAGAGATAAATAAAACTATAGAGGAAATGAATAGCACTATCAACTTTTTTTATCTAATGGACATTTACTAACACAGTGTAACTGCAGAATAATGTTTTCTTTTTCAAGTGCATATGGTACATTCATCAAGATAAGACACATCCTGGGCTATAAAACACATCTCAATAAATTTACAAGGCTTAAAATTATATGCAGAATATTTTCTGACTACAGTAGAATTGAATTAGAAATTTAAAACAGTGGAAAGTCTAGGAAAACTCCAAATATTTGAAAGACAACACAATCTGATAGGCTCCTTTTTCTTATTTGAGGCTCACCTTAAAACTTCCCTGGTGGCTCAGAGGTTAACGCGTTTGCCTGCAATGCAGGAGACCTGGGTTCAATCCCTGGGTTGGAAAGATCCCCTGGAGAAGGAAATGGCAACCCACTCCAGTATTTTTGCCTGGAGAATCCCATGGACGGAGGAGCCTATTAGGCTTCAGTCCACGGGGTCACAGAGTTGGACCCGACTGAGCGACTTCACCTTCACTTTAAATTTTACATCCCTTCATGAGGGCTTCTCTGACTGCCTGTTTAAGGTAAGCTCCCCAGTGAACTTTATTATATAATTTTGCTTCACTTTCACCACAGTACTGTTCACATTACCAGATATTTACTTGTTTGGCCATTGGTTTAACTGTTTTCCTCCACTAGTGTGTAAGTTCTAAGAAGGTAGAGATGTTTATTGTTCACTGCTAGGATGGCGACAAAACACAGAAGATGCTTAACAGGAATTGCTGGATGTGTGAACAGGAAACACGGGTGCTCCACAGTCCATCATAAGCCCATTGAGGTGCTGATTATGAGACTCGATAACATCACCAGTGACAATAATAAACAACATTCTATTGGTATTATTATTGCTCAGGCACTTTAAATGCCATAATCCTTTCAACTGCCTGTGCAGTAGTACTTCTGGTATCCCCAGTTTACAGAAAGAGAGACTGGGCTACAAAATATTATAATCAGTGTCACTTAAGTAGTGAAGAGGAAGATAGAAAACCTGGGTTTTCTGATTACAGAGCGCTCATTCTGAGCAACCAGTAGTTTATGATGAAGAAAGAAAGGCTGGTAGTTCTGCTTGCATGTGGTAAATGAAGCAGCACAAACTCTGTCAATTCTTAGAAACAAGGCTTTGGTCCTCTGCTTGAGAGCCACAGTTAACTGTCAACTAAAGATGTGGAAGACTCTTTTCAATATTAAAGTCAGTTTCATGTTTCTGTAGACCAGTCCTGATAATGACAGTATTTTAAACCAGTGGAGAAAGGATGGGCTAGTCAGTAAATGGGTTAGTCAGTTAGTCAGTAAAAAAGATCTTCAGGATCCAGATAATCACGAAGGTGTGATCACTCACACTCACCTAGGGCTGGACATCCTGGAATGTGAAGTCAGGTGGGCCTTAGGAAGCATCACTATGAACAAAGCTAGTGGAGGCAATGGAATTCCAGTTGAGCTATTTCAAATCCTAAAGGGTGATGCTGTGAAAGTGCTGCACTCAATATGTCAACAAATTTGGAAAACTCAGCAGTGGCCACAGGACTGGAAAAGGTCAGTTTTCATTCCAATCCCAAAGAAAGGCAATGCCAAAGAATGCTCAAACTACCGCACAGTTGCACTCATCTCACACACTTAGTAAAGTAATGCTCAAAATTCTCCAAGCCAGGCTTCAGCAATACGTGAACCATGAACTTCCAGATGTTCAAGCTGGTTTTAGAAAAGGCAGAGGAACCAGAGATCAAATTGCCAACATCCGCTGGATCATTGAAAAAGCAAGAGAGTTCCAGATAAACATCTATTTCTGCTTTATTGACTATGCCAAAGCCTTTGACTGTGTGGATCACCACAAACTGGAAAGTTCTGAAAGAGCTGGGAATACCAGACCACCTGACCTGCCTCTTGAGAAACCTATATACAGGTCAGGAGGCAATAATTAGAGCTGGACATGGAACAACACACTGGTTCCAGATAGGAAAAGGAATACATCAAGGCTGTATATTGTCACCCTACTTATTTAACTTATACGCAGAGTACATCATGAGAAATGCTGGGCTGGAGGAAGCACAAGCTGGAATCAAGATTGCTGGGAGAAGTATCAAATCACCTCAGATATGCAGATGACACCACCCTTATGGCAGAAAGTGAAGAACTAAAGAGCCTCTTGATGAAAGAAGAGAGTGAGAAAGTTGGCTTAAAACTCAAAATTCAGAAAACTAAGATCATGGCATCTGGTCCCATCACTTCATGGGAAATAGATGGGGAAACAGTGGAAACCGTGGCTGACTTTATTTTCTGGGCTCCAAAATGACTGCAGATGGTGATTGCAGCCATGAAATTAAAAGATGCTTGCTCCTTGGAAGAAAAGTTATGACCAACCTAGACAGCATTTTAAAAAGCAGAGATATTACTTTGCCAACAAAGGTCCATCTGGTCAAGGTTATGGTTTTTCCAGTAGTCATGTATGGATGTGAGAGTTGGACTATAAAGAACGCTGAGTGCAGAAGAATTGATGCTTTTGAACTGTGGTGTTGGAGAAGACTCTTGAGAGTCCCTTGGACTGCAAGGAGATCCAACCAGTCCATCCTGAAGGAGATTAGTCCTGGGTGTTTATTGGAGGGACTGATGTTGAAGCTGAAACTTCAATACTTTGGCCACCTTATGTGGAGAGCTGACTCATTTGAAGACACCCTGATGCTGGGAATGATTGAGGGCAGGAGGAGAAGGAGACGACAGAGGATGAGGTGGTTGGATGGCATCACCGACACAATGGACATGGGTTTGGGTGGACTCTGGGAGTTTGTGGTGGACAGGGAGGCCTGGCATGCTGTGGTTCATGGGGTCGCAAAGAGTCAGAAACCACTGAGCAACTGAACTGAACTGAAATGAGTCAGTAAATGGTGTTGACACAACTGACTAATATTTGGAAACAAAATTATATCACTGCTTTAAGTAATCTAAACAACTTCTAAAAGCAAGATTTAAAATTAAAATATGAAATCATACACAAGGATGTGAGAGAAAAAATGTAGGCGAATATTTAAGCTTGAATGAGGTGGGTTTGCTAAGTATGGTAGTATGCCCTAGTTGAACCTGAACTGGGATTCAGATTTAGTGCATTTCAGTGATCAAGTGGGCCAGCACAGAAGGTACAGCATGCATCTGAAGGTTGGGAAGTAATCCCTTCACCTGGTTTTTAACAGCTTTTAACAGCTGTTTCAGCCTTCCTCCACCTCATCCCCCACTATCCAGAGGAAAAAGAGACTAGGGGTCTTAAACTATAAAGTGATAAACTCATTCATCCTTACCTTCTTGTCATGGGTTTCAGAGGAAGTGATGTCCATCTTCTTGACCCAAGCCACTCCTACAAGTACTTTAAAATTTATTAGTTTACAACAGGAAATAGTACCATCAAGCACACAGGTGTCATCCTAAAATGTGTGAGGTGATATATCATTGTGGTTTTGATTTGTGTTTCCCTAATGGTTGGTGATGTTGAGTACGTTTTCATGTTGGCTATCTATATGTCTTCTTTGGGAAGATGTCTATTTAGATGTTCTGCCCTTTAAAAAAAATTTTTTTTTTTTTTGGGTTATTTGCTATTGAGTTGTATGAATTCTTTTTTTATTTTGGATATTAATCCCTTATAGATAGGACTTGCAAATGTTTTCTCTCATTCAGTAGATTGCTTTCTTATTTTGCTAATGATTTCCTTTGTTGTACAGAAGATTTTTAGTTTGATGTAAACTAGTTTATTTTTGCTTTTGTTGCCTTTGCTTTTGATGACAAATCCAAAAAAATACCATCAGGAAAAATGTTGTCAAGGAGCTTATCACCTATGTTTTCTTCTAGGAGTTTAATGATTTCAGGCTTACATTTGAGTTAATTTTTGTGTCTAGTGTAAGAGAGCGATCCAGTTTCATTCTTTGGCATGAAGCTATCCAGTTTTCACAGCACCGTTTATTGAAAAAATGTCCTTTCCCCATTGTATAGTCTTGGCCTTTTTGTCATAAATTAATTGACTGTATATGCATGTGTTCATTTGGAGGCTGTCTGTTTTGTTTCACTGATCTGTGTGAGAACCTATTTTATGCCAGTACCATACTCTTTTGATTACTATAGCTTTGTGATATATTTTGAAGTTTAGGAGCATGATGTCTCCAGCTTTGTTCTGCTTTCTCAAGAATACTTTAGCCATGTTGGGATCTTTCTGATCCCTGAGTTGGGAAGATCCCCTGGAGTAGGAAATGGCAACCCACTCCAGTTTTCTTGCCTAGAGAATTGGGATTCTCTAGGAGGAGAGGAGTCTGGTGGCTACAGTCCGAGGGGTTGCAAAGAGTTGGACACAACTAAGCAACTAACACACACACAGCACAGTGCTTGGCTTATAGTGGGTTATGGTAAATATTTGTTTAAGGATAAGTTAATATCAGCTAACATTTATTTAACATTTACTGTTTTTTGAGCATATGCTAAACACTATGGATATACTATGTCATTTACTCTTCACAAGAACCTATAAGATATAGACTATTACTTTCTTCATTTAGCAAATGAGGAGACTAAGAAAACTGGCTTAAAGACTACATGGATAGATTGAGGTTGTACAGTTAGTAAGTAGCAGAGCCAGGATCTGACTTCTGAGCTGGTGTGATCTTTACACTAGGCTACAGTTACTCTGTGACCTTGGGCAAGTCACTTTCTTTCTCTGGTATTTCAGTTCCTCACTGAAACCAATGGGTCGATCTACATTATCTGTAAAGCCTGTTTCAGCTTTCAGTTCAGTTTAGTGCAGTCGCTCAGTCGTGTCCGACTCTTTGCGACCCCATGGACTGCAGCACGCCAGGCCTCCCTGTCCATTGCCAACTCCCAGAGTTTACTCAAACTCCTGTCCATTGAGTCAGTGATGCCATCCAACTGTCTCATCCTCTATCATCCCCTTCTCCTCCTGCCTTCAATCTTTCCCAGCATCAGGATCTTTTCAAATGAGTCAGCTCTTCACATCAGGTGGCCAAAGTATTGGAGTTTCAGCTTCAGCATCAGTCCTTTCAGTGAATATTCAGGACTGAGCTCCTTTAGGGTGGACTGCTTGGATCTCCTTGCAGTCCAAGGGACTCTCAAGAGTCTTCTCCAACACCACAATTCAAAAGCATCAATTCTTCAGCACTCAGCTTTCTTTATAGTCCCGCTCTCACATCTATACATGACTTCTGGAAAAACCATAGCTTTGACTAGACAGACCTTTGTTGGCAAAGTAATGTCTCTGCTTTTTAATATGCTGTCTAGGTTGGTCATAACTTTTCTTCAGTTATAAGTAGAAGACAAAGTTATAACAAATTCCATGTATATGAAAATCTCCTTAATAGAAAGATTTCCAAGTCCCAAATATTGCTCCATTTCCCTGCAAACACAAATCATTACATTGATGTTTCCATTGAATCATAGAGCTTCATTGGCTTCTTGAAATTCATTGCTTTTGTATTTCGCTCACCCAGTAGACAGGGAGATTGAGCAGGTTCTTCATCACCAGCCCCATAACATACTCCAGCTAGTTGAAGCAGAAATGGAAATTTGCTGAAGGATATTTTGAGGTTCACAGGTTCTTCAGAGGGCTAAGCAGTATCAGACTATAGCCAGGGAGGAGGCCCAAGCCACCTGGACAGACTATCCAGGGAAAGTTCAGCATTTGCCACAGCCAGGCACAGAGTGCAGGTCACACCATGATACTAGGCCCTGGATACCTAAGATTATGCCAGGGCTGCCCCTCAAGCTTACATGCTTGGGCTCCCAGCCTCCCACAAAATGGATTTTGCATGTTACTCTTGAGAAGAGAAGGGTCTCTGGCTCTAATTAGAGAAGACTAGTCCCACACCTGCACTTCATCTTTAAGGGATGCCAGATATGTGGGTAGGCATCTTTTACCTCCAGGAAAGAGAACTTAGGATGTAGTCCACTCCCTAAACTGGAAATCGCCCAGAAGGTGCTGGGTGACAACATGTACTGGGGCAGTTGAGCACTATGTAGATTTATTTTACTGCTGTAGAAAGGCAGCTGGACCTCATAGTATAAGTATATGGCTAAAACTGGGAACCTCCTGGTATTTCCCTGGCAATCCAATGGTTAAGATACCATGCTGTCAATGCAGGGGGCACAGGTTCAATCCCAGGTCTGGGAACTAAGACTCCACATGGGCACATAGAGAGGCCAAAGCCCCCCGCTGCCCGAGAACCTCTTCAAATTCAGACATTGAAATAATAGCTGCTGACACGCACTCTGCATCAGGCTTTCTGGTAAAGTATGTATACTTTCCACTTAGAGCTCACAACGCTCCTGTGAGGAGTCTGCTGTTGTCCTCAGTATGGGCTACCACCGTCATCTGACAGCTGAGGATTCTGAGGCCCAAAGAGGAAGTACTGTGTCCTACATTGCTCCTCTAGTAAATGGTGGAGTGTAGCCTTGAACCAGATGAGCCACCGCACCATTTACCTCAGGCAAGGAGACAAGCACACCTGGTGCCAAGTCACATCTCACTCTGGCCATCCTCAGGTCTGAATTTTGGGCGTGCTCAAACCACAGAGAATTTCCTGAGAAATGAGATTGACCAGCTTTGTAAGAATCTTTGTATATCTTCCTTTCAAATGTTTTCTGAGGCCAGCAAGTTTCAGGATGCTCTTATGTCTAGTTAAAAGTTGAAGCTTTGAAAATGCTTTGTCCTTCACCCTAGTGTTCTGGGAACTGGGTCTCTATGGAAAACTATCACGTAAATCCCCGGGGTCCCTGTTTAGTACTGTGCTGCTGCCTCAGGTTCACAGATGTTGTAAAGTTCTGGAAACCTGCTTTAGGGGAGGAAAATAATTTTTCTTGACCCTCTTAGGATTCTTGGCTGGGTCTGAAAATTAACCTGACAAAGGCAAATTAACAGGAGAAAAGTATACAAATTTAATATAACTTTTACATGACACAAGGATCCTTCAAAAGGTAATGAAGACTTGAAGAAACTAAGTGTGTTTATGCTGGGTTTGAGCGAGAGTGGGCAGCCCTATAGAAATAGGATAGAGCAGAGTATGAGGCAGTAACTGTAGTAACTGGGGAAAACGTCTCAAGGTCTGTTCGCTTGATTTCTTCTCCATGTGTCTCTGACTTGGAGATAAAGATGCTTCATTCCTGTGGATGTAGAGAAGGTATCTCCTACAAGAGGGTCTGATGACCTGCTTCAGGGAAGAAGATGAAAGGGGAAGGCCAGAGAGACCTTCCTGCTTCTGCTATTCTTTCAAACTCCTTCAGTTTAAAATAGTCGCTATGCCAAAGTGCTGTCTGCTAGGGTAGTATGTCTTTGACCCCATCACTTGATAGAGGTGGTTCCTGTTCTCACCCCTTCACATGTATTCTTGCAGCTTTCCCAGAAAGAGTCAGCAGCCACTTTGGAGAAACAAGTATTTAAAACAAAACAACCTCACCTTCCACCTTGCCATAAATATATGAGCGTAAACTCTGGTTGTGAAATTCAATGCTTATTTGGCCTAAGGCGAAACCATAAAGGAGTTTTACAGGCCCCATTCAGGGTGGAGATAAATGCACAAATGAAAATACACAGAACTTAGGGAACACACATGATTAATGATGTGGCCAGAGGGAAATACCCCCACTCCCTGGGCAAGCGGCTCTCCTGTATGGTACAGGTTAGAGAGAATTGGCAGGAGTCAGGAAGAGGAGATGCTGCTGCTTGAGAGCGAGATGACAAGTAGAGCCAGGAGGGGAAGGAAGTGGGAGGAGAGGCCAGAACAGAGGGCCATAATTTCATTATGAATTCCTGCCTATTCTGAGCAGATTGTCCCCAAATTTGTCATTAAAAGTGCAATTTCCTCTATGAAAACTGTCTTTCCAAGGACCCCGGGAAAGATACTGAGAACAGGAAGTGGGGTACCCAATTATTCATGTGAGTAATGAACTTTATTCTGTATTAATTATTTAAGAATTCTGCATTCTGTCCAATCTTTGTTTAGTAATAAAGTTATTACTTTTTGTTCCTTCATTTGTGCATCTCTCCAACAGACATTTATTGACTTTCCACTGTGTTGGGACACTGGGCATACTGAGGAGGTTGTTTTTACTGTCCTCTGATGCTTACACTGTGTCAGGAGAGGCAGACATTAAGCATCCTATTACTCACTGAAATTACAGAGTTATCAGGTCGTCATGTGCTGTGAGGAATCAAAGGGTGTGATGAGAGGAGGTAACAGGAGAGGCTGACTGTGTCAGAGGGTCAGGAAAAGTGACATTTGAGCCTGAGGAAGAAAAAGCAATCAGTTGCAAGGAATGGGTGTGAAAAGATGTAAAAGTGGCTTCTAAGCATGGGTTCATCATCTCCTGTCTCGTTGTCTTTAACTACATGAGAGTTTTTCTAAGTGAGATCTGGAGCTACCTGTGTCAGAATCACTTGGAAGTGTGTTAAAAATTCAGATTCCTGGGCCCCACACCAGGCCACTAAATCAGTATCTCTAGGAGCAGGGCCCAGCGATCTGAACTTGAAATTTAGCTCACTCCCCTTCCCCCAGTAATTCTTACCCGCACTGTTTGATTTGAAAATCACTTCCTTATTATCGAGGAAGCTTTATAATTCTTACAAAGGTTTCTGCTTATGACACTCTTTGATTCCCCACTGCAACCTTACATGGTACTCAAGCCTAAGTATCATTATTCCACCCTTACAGGTGACATACCTGAAACCTGGAAAAGTAAAAGGTTTACAGACTCATCAGTGAGCCTTGTGCCCTTCTCATACCACACTGTGTCTTGGCAGGGATTATAATGATACTCACTTTACAAATGTGGTGTAGTACACCCAGGAGTGGATTGCAGGCTTGAAGACATATTTCCTGCACCGTGATTGTTACTGGCATAGTATCACCTAGTAGTTCAGCAGTTCTGAAAGTCAGATATACCTGGAGTCTAGTCTAGCTCATCCACTTAAAAGCTTATACTTATACATTATTGACCTGGGGATTTTTGCAGAAATTAAGGCCTATGGCCAGCAACTTGTTATATAAGTGAATATTGAGACACTATGGTCAATGATGTTTGGGTAACAAAAGATGTATTAATATGTTTCTGGTCAATAGTTTGTTCATGGCTGTGTGACCTTGAACAGGTGGCCAAACCACTCTCTACTTCAGTTATGTCATTTGTTAAATAAGGATAAATAACAGCGCCTACACTATTTAACTGTTACAAAGATTAGGTGAAGCACTGGTGTGAAACACCAAGTATAAGCTTTTGAGTCCTTAGTAAATACCAAAAAGATGACAGCTATTGTGCCTATAATATTTCAGTTCAGTTCAGTTGCTCAGTCATGTCTGACTCTTTGCGACCCCATGGATTGTAGCACACCAGGCCTCACTGTCCATCGCCCACTCCCAGAGTTTACTCAAACTCATGTCCATTGAGTCAGTGATGCCATCCAACCATCTCATCCTCTGTCGTCCCCTTCTCCTCCTGCCTTCAATCTTTCCCAGCATCTGGGTCTTTTCCAATGAGTCAGTTCTTTGCATCAGGTGGCCAAAGTATTGGAGTTTCAGCTTCAGCATCAGTCCTTCCAATGAATATTCAGGACTAATTTCCTTTAGGATGGACTGCTTGGATCTCTTTGCAGTCCAGGGGACTCTTGAGAGTCTTTTCCAACACCATAATTCAAAAGCATCAATTCTTCGGCGCTCAGCTTTCTTTATAGTCCTGCTGTCACGTCCATACGTGACTACTGGAAAAACTATAGCCTATAATATTTACAACCCACTGAATGTGTAGTAGTTACCAACTAACTGAAACCCAGATAGAAATCACAAGAGATGTTACACATGTAAGGTTTAAATAAAGGTTGTGAGTCATCTGAGACAGCTTAGTATCAGTAAGCACATCCAGCACCCAAATCTTGGTTTCTAAATACCATTATTCACGAAAGAAACTAGGTATTTGTGAAGAAGTGCCACTTTTAAGTTCTGGAGAAGGAAAAATACAAGCTGATCTGGAACATTTTCTTGTGCCACAAAATGATGAAGTGCTTAAAGATTGGGGACATGTCAAAAAGACAATGCTCTGGCCTGAATTGGCTCCCACTTCTCAAATTTGGAACAGTTTGAGCGTCAGAAAAATAATGACAGTGATGCTTGCTGACTATAAAACTTTGAGAGAAAAAATTCGTGAGTTTGCAATGATTTAAAATGTGGAATAGAGCCAGAAAAGCTTTTTTTTTTTTTTTTTAAAGAAATGAAATTCTAGTAGCTGTATGTGGAAGGAATTACAGTTAGAAAAGTCACCAAATTACTGTTTTATGACACTTTTAATAATCGGATTCAGGTAGGATCATCATTGGAGGCTAAAATCTTTGTTAAAGGTTGTTTGGGAAACATACGGAAGCAGTGACAGATTTTATTTTCTTGAACTCCAAAATCACCACGGACAATGATTGCAGCCATGAAACGAAAAGATGCTTGCTCCTTGGAAGGAAAGCTATGGCAAACCTAGACAGCATATTCAAAAGCAGAGACATCACTTGACTGACAAAGCTCTGTATAGTCAAAGCCATAGCTTTTCCTGTATTCATGTACAGATGTGAGTGTTGGACTATTTAAGGAAGGCTACGCACTGAATAATGGATACTTTCTAATTGTACAGGAGAAGACTGTTGAGAGACCCTTAGACTGCAAGGAGATCAAACCGGACAATCCTAAAGAAAATCAACCCTGAATATTCATTGGAAGGACTGATGCTGAAGCTGAAGTCCAATACTTTGGCCACATGATGCGAGAAGCTGCCTCATTGGAAAAGAACCTAATGGTGGGGAAGATTGAGGGCAGGAAGAGAAGAGGGCAAGATAGGATGAGATGGTTGGATAGCATCACTTACTCAATGGACATGAATTTGAGCAAACCCTGGGAGGTCATGGAGGACAGAGGAGCCTGGTGTGCTTTCACCAGTGGGGTGGCGAAGAGTCGGACACAGCTTAGTAACTAAACAACAACAAATACTATACAAAGAGAAAAATATATCTTTCCTATGGGGAGACTTGGTAGATACCAAATAATCAAATGGTCAAATTTAGCTTCATAAATTAAGACATACTGACATTATATACTTTCTGATGTGTTGGCAATAGGAAATATACAACCTCACTCACCTGTGGCATTATGGCCAAAATTGTCTAACCCAAAGTTGGAGAAGACTCTTGAGAGTCCCTTGGTCTGCAAGGAGATCCAACCAGTCCACCCTAAAGGAGATCAGTCCTGGGTATTCATTGGAAGGACTGATGCTGAAGCTGAAACTCCAGTACTTTGGCCACCTCATGCGAAGAGTTGACTCATTGGAAAAGACCCTGATGCTGGGAGGGATTGGGGGCAGGAGGAGAAGGGGACGACAGAGGATGAGATGGCTGGATGGCATCACCAACTCGATGGGCATGAGTTTGAATAAACTCCAGGAGTTGGTGATGGGCGGGGGGCCTGGCGTGCTGTGGTTCATGGGGTTGCAAAGAGTCGGACACGACTGAGCGACTGAACTGAACTGAAATCAAATTTTATGAAACGTCAGATAAAATCCACAAGGATATTCTCCAAGAGAATCAATCTGTACTCTTCCAAAAATTTACTGTTGTAAAAGATAAAAAGAAAAATAGGGGAAGAGTTTCTAGAATCTAATGTTCTAGAATTAATGATGTAGAATGATTCATGATTTAAGTTAAAGGAAACTAAAGACATGGCAGTTAAATGCAGTGTGTAGTCCTTGATCAAATTCTGGCTTTTGAAAAGCTATAAAACAACCCAAATATTCATCACTTAACAAAGGAATAAACAAAATGTGGCATTTTTGTACAATGTGATATATTTTTTTTAAATTTTGTTTATTTGCTTATTTTTGACTGTGATGGGTCTTCATTGCTGTGAAGACTTTTCTCAAGTTGTTGAACACAGGGGCTCCTCTCCAAGTTGTGGTATGAAGGCTTCTCATTGTGATGGCTTTTCTTGTTGTAGTTCATGGGCTCTGGGGCACAGGGGTTCAGTAACTGTGGCCCTCAGTCTTAGTTGCTCCATGGCATGTTGGATCCTCTTGGATCAGGGATCAAACCCTTGTCTCCTGCAGGCAGATTCTTTACCACTGAGCCACTAGGGAAGCCCCACAATGTAATATTTTTCAACCAGGAAAGGAATGAAATAATACACGCTACAACGTGAGTGACCTTCAAAAACATTATGCTAAAGGAAAGAAACTAGATATAAAGGACTACATACTTTATGATTCTATTTCTATGAAATTTCCAGGATAGGCAAGTCTGTTGAGACAAAAAATAGACTAGTGGTTGTCAAGGAATTGGGGGAGGAAAGAATGGGGAATGACTGATAATTAGTTACTGGGTTTCTTCCTGGGATGTTGAAGATGTTTTAGATACAGGTGATGGTTGTACAACCTTGAGAATATATTGAAACTGAATTGAACACTTGAAAGAAGTGAATTTTGTGACACATGGATTATATCTTAGTTAAAGCTATAAGGACATTGATTGGGGCAGTTGGAGAAATTTGAGTATGAGGTGTCAGATGATATTTTTTCAATTTTGAATTTCTTAGGTGTGATAATGGTTTTGTGGCTGTAAAGGAGTATATTCTACCTCATAGGAAATACTTAGGGATGTATTTAAGGATGAAGTACTGAGGGATAAGGGCTTACCTGATAGCTCAGTTGGTAAAGAATCTGCCTGTAATGCAGGAGACCCAGGTTCGATTCCTGGGTTGGGAAGGTCTGCTGGAGAAGGGATAGGCTACCCACTCCAGTATTCTTGGGCTTCCCTTTTGGCTCAGCTGGTAAAGAATCCACCTGCAATGCAGGAGACCTGGTTTCGATCCCTGGGTTGGGAAGATCCCCTGGAAAAGGGAAAGGCTTCCCACTCCAGTACTCTGGCCTGGAGAATTCCGCCCTGGAGAATTCCATGGACTGTATAGTCCATGGGGTCGCAAAGAGTCCCACACGACTGAGCGACTTTCACTTTCACTGAGGGATAAAATGTCATGATATTTGAAAGTAATCAGGAAAAAAGAGTATTCGGAGAAAGCCAGTGTGGTAATATTTGAACAATTGGTGATCCAGGTAAAAGGTACACAGGAGTTTATTGAAGTATTATTTTAACTTTTTTTTTTTTTTTTTTGTAGCTTGAAATTTTTCAAAATAAAAAGATTGGAAGAGCGGCCCACTTATGATTTATCTATTACTCACCAGACTGAGGATGAAGACCCTTGCGGATTGTGACAAGGAAATCAGGCGCGTAGAGGCACAGCCCTACCTCCTGAGAGAATCCTTGAAGGAGAGGGGATTGTATGTCTCCCTTCAAAACTTCTCTCAGACAGACTTCCCTGATGGTCCACTGGCTAAGACATGGCACTTCTACTGCAGGGGGACCAGTTGGATCCTTCGTCAGGGAAATTTCACATGCTGTGTGGAGTAGCCAGAAGGAAAAAAGAAAAAAACAAAAACAAAAAACTTCTCTTGGTCTCACCGGCATCAGAGACAGATGGTCAAGGTGTGTTCCAGAAAGTCATTCTGTAATTGGGCTTCTTAGGTAGAGTGGTAGCATCTTAACTGTGTTGTCTGACTTAGCACTGTCTAGGGGGTCTTAAGATCTTCCAAAGATGAAGTGTTAACTGTATCAGTGAAATCAACAGGGTGATGAGATAAAAGTAGGTTGGGAGTGATGGCTTAAGGACCGGAAGGAAGAAGGAGGTGGGCATGCGTGCATTTAGTAGGGAAGGCAAATGGTCCAGGCCATCAACCAAGACTTGGCTGTGTTTGAGTAATAAGCAGGAAGGGAGGTGAGCCAGTGCCCCGGCCCCGTTTACAGAGTCTGAGTAGTAAAACTGATTCTCAGGAGCTTCCCTGTTCTGGTCGCAGCTGTTCCTGGATGCTGGTTAGAAAAGCCCCCTATCATCTGACCTACTCACATTACCCCTTTCAACCAAGGAAACATTGTCATCAGTAGGCTCTTTTTTTGGCCTTTGTTCTTTTTCCTTCAAGAATGCCAAGAGAGCATCTATTAGAGCTGAACTAACTGGTGTTTATTCTTGGACCACGATGGGAGGTGGGGGGCAGATCTCAATTTGGAGGAGGGGTTGGAGGTGTGGAAATGGCCAGGCAGCAGCAGCCATTAGGTAGGTTTTGTGAGGCCAACCGGGGAGGGTGGGGAAGACTGGTTTTCTGGTTCACCCGGAGCTCTTGGGCCTTCTGTTTTTAAAACAGACGTGCTTCATCCTTCCCAGAGCTGGGGCCAACGATGGGAACGCAAAATGCAAAGTCGCAGCCGGGGAAATTAAGCTGCAAGAGCTCAGCGCCTAAAAAATATTGACTGTTTCTTTTTTTAAGCTAATATTCCAAATTTCTTATGAAAGTCAACTTAAGACATCCAGGACACAGGAAACAAGGCAAGAGGCCGCAGCCAGCTGCCTCAGAGGACCCGGGACACTTTCTTAATAACATCCAGATGGTTCCACAGAAATTGTTAACATCTTGAAAAAGAAAAAAATTCAGCTGCAGGAGAAATGAGATTCAAGTGGTTTAGGAAGGACAGCCTGGAGGAGAGTCCCAAGGGATGAAAGTGGGTCTGAAATAGAAACCTCTGTGGTGGGATTACTGCTTCCTATGGCAAGGCTGGAGGGGAGTGGGTGTAAAAGTCCAGGGTTTTAGTAGAGCCTTTGGGTTGGAAGGGAGCCCCAACAGAACTGAACTTCTGGTCTTGTGTATCCATTTGCTAACCTGGATTTGCCATAACGTTTTACATGAATATTTTTTCTTTGTTTTTTCGAGGATTATTTACCTCCCAAGTATATCTGTTAGGCTCTAAGAGGCCCAGCGCTTAGATCCCATGATGTTTTAAGGGCCTAAGGCAATATCTAACCCTGAAAAAATATGATGGTATTTTTCTAATCATGTGTACATGAGAGATAGATGGCATAATATCAGTGTATTTTTTAACATATGAAAAGAAACTCAAAATATAAACCAGTAAATGTCTAATTATATGCCTGCAATAGCTAACATTATGGCAACTCAATGAGTTCTTAAATTTAGTGTCCTTTAGGTTATTTATTTCATTGGAAAACAATTTGTACATTACATTTTTTCACTTCCCATGCATTTGTGCAGATATCAGTTCCCTGGACTCAGATAATTTTTAAAGTGAAAATTTTAAATCCTTCTGTAATTTTACCAGGGAAGAAACACACATCTTTTAAAAGGGTATGTGAGTGTTTTGTAATGCATTTACATGGAGTGGGGAAGAGAGTGGAGCTCTCAAACGAAGAGCCTAAGGGTGTAGGAAAGCTTTAACACAATCCGGTTTTTCTAAAGAGGTGTTTCTTCCGCCTTCTCCTCTCAGTCGCCTTCCCCCAAGGAAGAGGAAATGGCTTGTTTGTGGAATGTAACTGTTGGCACGCAAATCACTTATTTGGAAACAGAAATAGGGGTGAAGAAAGTGGGAGCTGCAAATTCAGGGCTCAGTCAGCATTCAGCAAGGTGCTCCACATCACCCCTTTGACCTGGGCCACTCAAAGCCCATTAGAGGCACCTCTTGCCTCCCACCCATAGAGTTCCTCCCACTTAATAGGATTGGCTTGTCTGACCGTAACAATAGGAGATTAGAGCTGGAGAGGCTGGTGAGGGCAGGTTGGTTGGCCTTCCTTGCAATTCCCATGTCCTAAATCAGGAAGCATGTAGGAGTGAAGAATGAACAGTAAGAATATACACATCCTGAAACTTGCTCTGAAATGGCTAGAGTATTTAGTATGAAAAATCTGTGTGTAACTGCAAACAAACACCACCCCCTGCCCCTGCCGTGCTGAGAACAGCTAATACAGGAATCAGAATTTTCTGTAACAAGCAACATTAACAAAGAAAGACCAGCAAAGAGAGCTCAGAATCTGGCTATGGAACGCTAACCAGGTAAAGTCATTAAATGGAGGCATCTCTTTCCTTTGGGAGAACACTGACATTGAAGCTTTGGCTTCTTGGGATTCAGCTGGAGGACTCTGGTAGAATGCAATGACTCCTTCCTTCCTCCGCAAACTGAAATCCGGGCTATTACAATTCCAAATGGACACAGAGTCCTGCCAAGTTTATAGGAAATTGGAATGACAGCATAGGTTCCCACCACTGGGGATAGCAGAACCTGAAAGCTCCGAGAATAAGTAACATTTCCCTTGTGATTCCCAAACGCGTCTATTTTTATTTTAAGGGGCTCTGTGTTTTCATTCAGTTTTGTGAACTGAGGAATCCATATGGAATTTTCACCAACTCTACTAAAATAAAACCATCCAATTTCTCGGCAGTGTACTGAAATAGCCACTATGATAGGTCAGAAAGAATTGCAGAATTAACTTCTGAGGATCTGTGAGAAATCAACTCCTTTTCAACAGGTACCTTCTAGGTGAATGGCAGAGTACAGTATCAATTGCTAAATTCATAAATGGGAGATACTGTCTTTGACATGGTATAGTTAGTTCATCATTTAAAAGAAGTCATAAAGTGGCTGCTCTGAGTTGGACAACTTGAATTAATATATACGAAATATAAATATATATTTATTTTAAGGGCAGGGTTTTTTGTGGGGCCCAGAGATGGAAAGAGACTCTTAAGTAATGTGTACTTACTCAGTCGTGTCTGACTCTTTTCAATCCCATGGACTGTAGACCACCAGTCTTCTTTGTCTGTGGAATTATCCAAACAAGAATACTGGAGTGGGTTGCCATTTCCTCCTCCAGCAGATCTTCCCAGCCCAGGGATCAAACCTGCATCTCCTCTGTCTCCTGTATTACGGGTAGATTCTTAACCTGCTGAGCTGTTGGGTGAGCCCATGACTCATAAGTAAGTCCCTATGTGTAAAACCAGATATATTTTTACTGGTAATTTTTAGAAAATTTTCTTAAAATATATATATTATTATTTGAAACAATCTTGCTTGCTGATTGATGCTGTTATTTCCAGCTTCTTCAACTTGAACCTGTACCTGCCTGTTTCCTCTGTAATACAAACTCCACAAAACAGGGCCTTCCTATCTTAACTCTATACTCCTCCAGAATTAGAATAGTGCCTGAGACATAGTAGGTGCTCAATAAATGGTTTCCCTTCCATTCAGCCAACAAGCAGAAACTTTCCTTCTCCTATGCTTTTAATGGGTTCATTATGGAAAAAAACAAAAAAGGTTAGCTGTGAAAAAAAGGCATGACATATTTTCATATAGATGACTGGGTTTTCTGTTATCCTGGGGGCTATTTGGCCTCATGCCGTATGTGAGCTGGGCAGTGTGCAGCACCATTGTTTTTCAAGTATTTGTCTGCTCCATACCAAGCACTGTTCTAGGGAGAAAATATTCTGCATCCACGGGACTTATAATTAAGGAGGGAGAGATGGACAGTAACCAATAAATATATATTCTGTCAAGTGGGGATACATACTATGAAGAAAAGTAAAGAGGGTAATCGGGTGGCTGGGGAAGGTTTCCGACTGGGGAGCTTTTGAGAGTGCCTTGCAGGGAGTGTAGGAGCAGACTTGGCAGATGTGTGGAGGAAAGCTATGTGGGCAGGAGTCAGCTTGCCTGGCTTGTGAGGAGGGGAGGGGGCTGGAGCATAGCCAGGGCAAGGCATGGGAGGTGACAGCTGGAGAGAAAGGCTTGGAGTTTGGTATGGATATGGACTTTTACCCCACTTGAAATGGGGTGGCCCCCAGAGGGTCTAGAACCAAGGGCTGTCCTGACTTGGTTTAGGTTTTCCAAGGTGAAAAGAATGGGTGGGTTGGTGAGAGGGAGCACCAAGTCAGGAGGCTTCGTAGTAAATCTGGTGAGAGTTTCTCCTGGACCAGTGGGAGTAGTGAGAAGTGGTCAGGTTCCAGATGGGCTTTGAAGGTAGGGCCAATAGAATTGACTGATGGTTTGGAAATAGGGTGTGAGAGAGGGAGCTTTCAGACTGAGCACTTGGCAGAACACCCTGTTCGTTGAGTGAGCTAAAACTGGGAGGTGAAGGTTTGGGACTCAAGAGTCATCTTTTAGGGTTCAGTACCTGAATAGAACCTGTAGGGCACAGGCTTAGTAGGCAGTAGGTGCCATCCTAGCTTGACACATTTCTCTGGCTGATGATCAGTGAGTCTTGACTAGTCAAGGGCCTAAGAGCATGGGGCTAAACATGGGGCCAGTGTCAGATGCTGATACTGATGCTGAAATAAAGTGGTCCCAAATTCTCAAGTCTGGAATGATGCTCTGCCATTGTTATCAGAAAAGGAGCCTCTAATTCCCACCTCTCTGAGTCATTCTCAGGGGTCTGTCTGTAACCTTCATGTCACTGTTCTGTTCCTTTGACTCAATATTCTTTTTTTTTTTCTTTTTTTGACTCAATATTCTTATGCTATTTATTAATCAAGGAACCATAAAGTGACTTATTTTTAATAAGACAGAAGACTACACATGGAGGTTCACTTTCAGGTTTAAACATTTGCCTTTTTACTGCTAACCGGTGGTCTGTAGGCTAGGATATGCAAAAGCACTGTACTTGAACTCCTAGTGAAAAGGTGTCCCGTGTCTGGGAACTTGCTATAAGTGACAGGTATGGCCAGGGCAGGGACACTTCAGGTCCTTTGTTGAAGAGACTCCCTGAACTACCAGTCTTTGGTGTCTCTGAAGATGGGTATTCAATAGGAATGCCTGGAGAGCTGCTGCTTGTCTTCTCTGCAAGAGGAATTAGTCCTTCTTAACCTTGGGCAGTTTTGAAATCCCAATTGCTTTATGACTGTTAACAGTATTATCCATAGTCCCCAGGGATACTGTTTAATCAGCTGATGAACTCCTTTTTCCTTGATTCTAAATCTGAAGCCCCATGGGCTTTTCCCATAGTATAAATAGCATTCTATTCCAGTGTGTATTATCTCATTTACAGGAAATAGTCTTTGAATTACATCACTGACCAGTTTTGCTGTTTTCTGTTGACATTTATTGTGGAAGTATTGTAAGATTGACATGGATCCTGTCCCCCAGAGTTAGTATATCCCATCCATGTTTAAGATTATAGAGCTGGATTCAGAGATGGGAGAAACAGTTGAATGAAACTCCAGGACATTTTGCCATTTTTTCATTGTTAAAATACTAGGAAAACATTTTTTCTAAGCTTATAAACGTGGGTATATGGCAAAATATGCTTTCTTTAGTCATGCCATTCGCTGAAATGATGTTTATATTTGAAAAATAGATTAGGGGGCTAGGGAAGGTAGGTTAGACAGTGTTGGAGAAACCACTCAGCATTTCCCAGTGTCCATCCACTCTTACGTTCTTCTGTGGTAATAACATAGACACTCCCATTTTAAGCTGTGTATAGCCCCCTTGACACTAAGACGTCATTTCCGAGCTTCCCTTGCAGCTAGGTAGGCCATAAGATGGTTCTGACCAATATGAATAGATAAAAATGTCTAGTGGCAGCTTCTAGAAACTCCACTTAAGGGGCCTTATGAGTATATACTATGCTCTTCTTCTTCATGTCTTCCTCCATCCTGCTCCTTGAAATGTAGAAGCTGCCATCTCAGACCATGAGGTTGAAGCTATGCACAATGAAGTAGCAAGAGAAAAGGCACAGCCTACTGTGCCCTGTCTTTGAGACCTTGTTCTAATTTTAAAATTTTATTTATTTATTTGGCCGCACTGATTGGCTTATGGGAATCCTAATTCCCTGACTAGGGACTGAACCTGGGCCACAGCAGTGAAAGCCCAAAATCCTAACCACTAGACCAACAGGGAAGAGGCCTGTTATATGAGGGGGAAAATGAACTTTAGTCATACTTAAGGTGCTATTTGAGATTTTGTGGTCCTCATAGCTGAGCCTGATCCCAGCTCATACAAACAACTAAACTTTCCTTGAATTAAGAGGGCTCAAGGCAGAGTGTCATTCTCAGCTGAAGAGAACAATGTACCTGTTCTGCCAAGTCACCAATCTTTCACTTTTCCAAGATACTGCATTGTATCATTAAGATCATTTTTATAAAAGCCTCATGTAGTGACATCATTTATTACCTGAGAACCAAAAAGTGAAAATAATGGTGTTACACCTAACATGATTTGAACTCACATCCCCTCAGCCACAAGAACTTGTCCATCCCACACCACTGTCCTCCACTTTTGTGTTTCTGTCACTTGGAGTCTAGATATAGATGAATAAAACCAACAGATTTTCTAAACACAGGTGAGAGGGGCACCAACCACCCTTAGAGGCTGGTCTTTATGATCACAGAAGTAGCACATGTAAAAAGTCAAAACTCGGGAAAAATGTGCCCCTTGTCCCCAGTCCCACCACCTCAAAGTCACAAAAGCTTTAGGAACATCCTTACAGAATTTCCCCATGTGTAAAGAGCCTTTCTTTTTTTTTTTTTAAATATATAAATGAGAACATATTACATGTACTATAATATACTTCACTTTTAAATTGAATAATTATAAATATCTTTCCAAAACAGCATCTACACATTGACTTCTGTCTGATGCACAGTACAGTAGATGCCACTGGTTAATTTAACCAGTCTCTTGTTAATGGCCATTTGTTCCAGACTTTTGCTGAGATAAATGTTGCTGAACAGATTCACTCATATGTCTGTCTTTGTGAGTATGAACCCATATAACTTTAGGATAATTCATGGAGTTGCTAGGAGAGACGGCATGTTTAAAATATAAGCAGTGCCCTCTGCATTTATACTCCTTCCAACAGAAGCAAGGCTGCTTTTTGAACTCAGTTTCCTCTCATGAGCCACAATTTAGCATTCAGTTTATTTCCTATTCACTTACTACTTTTAAAATTTGGGTTTCTGTACAGAGCAAGCATGACATGTGACTAGTCAAAAGACAGTTGAGAGGCAGGTGAGTGATCTGCTTCAGCTTAATACTGTGTACTGTTTAAAGGGCATTATGAGCAAAAATCCCACCTTATTGCTGAGAATATACTAGCCATTATTCTTGTTTAAGGTTTGGGCCTAGTGAGCGCTAAAGAAGTGAAGGGGATGGCTGAAGAGCTTTGGGGAGAAAGAATCAGGAGTGCAGCTAGGAATGTAAAGGCCAGCCTTCTAGGTCCCAGGCTCCAGAGATGTTGTTTTACCACAAAGACAAAGGGACTTTGAATATCACTGGAAATAGAAGGATATTTTATGTAAGGGCTGGGAGAAGGTCCAAATTTAGGGCTTATTCAATATCCCATGATCTCTAACCACCCATCCCTACATTGAACACTTCCTCTATTTTCTCACGATCTTTTAAAGTATGCGTCTTTTAAAGTATACCTCAAAGTATGTGTTGGTCATAGAGTGGTGTTTTTTTAAGTTATCCAGTGTCCAGCAAGCTGCTTGGATAATGCTTGGGACAAAAGGGGAAGCTTTGCATCTGTTCTGCTGCTTTTCATGCTCCTTAGATTCCTAACTGTGGTTTAATTTAGAAGACGAGGTCCTCATATCAGAGGAGGACACAGGAAGTCAGAGCATTTTCCCTGCACTGGTAAACGGGCTACTCTGAAGCCCAGACCCCAGCCTCACTTCAGGGGACAGGCTTTGCCCAGCTTTCTGAGTGAGGTTGTCTTGGAAGTAGGTAGCACCCTCTCCTGGGCTAAATCCAAATGTTTTCTGTTGGTCCTGAAGTCATCTAGGATAATAACTGGCATCTCCCTTTCTCTGGCAAGCTCTGCCCCATCACTGCCCCCTCCTGGCTCCTGCTATTTTTTATCTGAATGGTGCTCACATTGGATATTCTGCAGCCTCAGGTGACTCAGCAAGGAATCTGCCTGCAATGCGGGAGACCTGGGTTCAATCCCTGTGTCCGGAAAACCCCCTGGAGAAGGGACTGCAACCCACTCCAGTATTCTTGCCCGAAGAATTCCATGGAGAGAGGAGCGTTGGCAGGCCACAGTTCATGGGGTCGCAGAGTTAGACACGACTGAGCGACTATCACTTTCACTTTCACCTTTCACATTGGATATTAGAGATTCCAGGTAAGATTTGTTAGGAAATAAGAACTTATTGCATACTTACTATGGGCAGGACACCAGGGAAGAGGTGTGAATGTAAACAAATAAAAGCTTGTAGTTAGTATAGAAATGGACTAGGAAGACTGAGTAGCTAAATGCAGACAAAGTACTGTTTTAAACAATTATCAGATGGCAAAAGCATGGAAGAGACTCTACTGATGACAGAAATCTTGGAGTGGTGCGGTGATGCTTGTTACCTAGCAGTCTCTTCGTGAAATGGCAGATGCTAGGAAAGTCGTTGCCCAAAGGAAGGGCCTAAATCCTCATCCCTGAGAAATAGTGTCTGGAAATAGATATACTAGAGGTTTCTTTTACTGAACCAGTTAAAATATGACTGCAAATTTTAAGCCTTTGAGAACCCTTAAGCATCTAATACCATTTTCTACATTCTTTTCTTCACTAGACCTGAATATCTGAATGAAATTTTCAAAAACCTAAGAGACTGTGATGGTGCCTTCTCAATTTTACTGTGTTCTAGTTTCTGTTTCACCCAGGCTTATATTCTAATTGGCATATAGGTTCTGTTTTATCTAACTCCATCTGCATGCTGAAGACCATGGACATTGTTCATTTTATCTCATAAATCAAGGATTATGTCTGTTTTGCATGTTCAGTTTTCAGTGCAGCAACAACAAATATGGTTGTTGCTTAGTGGGTCTTTGCCTGAAGCCAGGAGCAAAATGACATTACATTCTTTGATTTGATTGATGCTCACAATTACTTAATGGTATAAGTTCTATCTTTATTATCCCTGTTTTTTCTTTTTTTTTAAAGATGAGGAATTTAAGGTTCAGTGATGTTGGGTAACTTGCCCAGGTGGCAGGGATAGGATCTAATGGAGGACTAGCTCTAGAGGCCTTGTTTTTATCTACAGTGCATATTTCAACCATAGCATTTGCAAGTAATTAATAAATGTGCAATTGAGGAAATAATCATGTTAGCAGGTATAGTTCATTTCATAGATATGTGATTTGGGTATCATGAAATTGAGCTAGGGAGGAAGTAAAGCATGTCTGATGTCTGGGTAGTGTTTTGTAATTGAGGAGGTGGTGGGAGCAGAGTTGGCTTACTCCTAACAGCACACCCAGCACAGACCTTCAGGGTCATAGTCAAAAGTTGAATGCTTAGTCTATTCCAGGAAGCACTCTCGCTCAGAACCTGGCATGTTGTTTCATTTAATTCTTGTGACAGTCGCACTTTACTGGACATGCTCAGTAAGGTGAAGTAACTTGCCTAGGATCACACAACTCGTGATTGGTGGAGTCAGGACACTTGACCACTGCTCCCCTGAACTTCTCTCAGGGGTCGTGAGGGAGCTTCTAGCAGCCTCACTTTCTCAGCCCATAGGGGAAAGATCAGATTGTGCCCCCCTGCCCCTGGCTCCTGAACAAATAAATGGCCTGCTGCCTCTCAGAGAACCCCCTCTGAAATGGGAGTGGTGGGCAAGAGGAATGGAATGTGTCAGCTCCAGGCAAACTCAGAATGGGCCTGTTGTTGTTTAGTTGCTAAGTCTTGTTGGACTCTTTGTGACCCCATGAACTGGAGCATGCCAGGCTTCCCTGTCCTTTGCTATCTCCCAGAGTCTGCTCAAGCAAGCTCATGTCCATTGAGTCGATGATGCTATCCAGCCATCTCATCCTCTGTCACCCACTTCTCCTCCTGCCCTCAATTTTTCTCACCATCAGGGTCTAGAATGGGCCAAGAATTATCATATTAAGAGGCTTCCCTGGTGGTCCAGTGGTTAAGACTCCACCTGCCAATGCAGGAGACACGGGTTTGATCCCTGATGTGGGAAGATCGCACATACCTCGGGGTAACTAAGCCTGTGCACTGCAAATAATGAAACCTGAACTCTAGATCCCTGCACAACTAGAGAAAGAACCTGCACAGCAATGAAGACCCAGCGAAGCCAAAAAATAATAAAATAATTTTAAAAAGAAAGAAAAAGTATGTATCAAGACCCAGGAGAAGACTGTAAATATATTTGGACTTTTAAGTCTGTAAAATGTGTCCTCTTACTGTCTTTAGAAGCAGGAATGGGTCTTGTAATTTCATAGTATCTGACCTTGCTGGTCACACCACCAGTAGTTAATAGATATAAGGAAGAAAGGAATAAATGGATAGATGGATGGGTTGATGAATGAAGGATGGGCATGGAGAAGGCAGCGCCTGTGTTTGGGTAGGAGTCTGCTTAGGAACCTCTTTCCACCAGAGACATATATAAAATAATGACTCTGATGCTCTAATGACAAATACCCACAGCATATGCTTTCAACTGGATTTTGAGTGTGGAGCTCTAGAGACAGATTACCTGGGTTCAGATTCTTGTTCTGCCACCCCTAGCTAGTTATCTGCAGTGAGTCAGGGAAGCTCTCTAGTTCTCAGTAGCCAGGGAAGGTTGTTGTGAGTTAATACAGGTGATGCGCTTAGCTCCAGTGAGAATTTGGTAAATGCCAGATACGGTCATCTCAGTTGCAGTGTGCCAGGCCAGCTGGAATCCGTGCAGCCACCGTGCTTGACTTCTCAGTCCCAAGTTGAACCCTAATGTAGAGCAACAACACCTGGCCCCAAATATAATTTCCTCTTGCAGCTCATTGCAGCCATGAGGAAGTCGCCAGGGGAGGGCTGGGGAGGGCGGCACAGCAGCCCCATAATTTCCAGAGCCCTTCTCCTAGACTGACACATAATTGTCAGATTGTTTTATGAGAGCAGCTTCCTGCCCCCTTCCTGCCTCGCTTCCAAATGTGCTCATTCCCGAGGAAGCCTCACTTCTCCCTCTCGCCCTTAATCGCTCCTTTCCTGCCCGCCCCGGGGCTGGGCCGATTTCCTAAATCACTCGGAATTGGCTTCCAGTGCTGGCGCCCAGGGTGGGCTGCAGGAGAGAGCGTTTTTGTTCTAAGTGGCTTGTGACCTAGAGGTCAGAGATGCTTCCATTCTGTTTGATGTCTTTCCCAGGGGGCCTTCCTTCACCTACCCCTTCTCCTTCCCTCCCGAGCTGACTTTAATTCTAAGGTCAGGAAGAGATTAAGGAACCAAATCCTGCTGCTTTTCCTAACCAGTGCACACTGGAGATGCAGGCAGGCAGGGGTGGGAGTGGGGGGAATAATAGGTCCTGGAGGGTGAGAACCCTGCTTCATTCCTCAGCCCTTCAGCCCTATGCCTCATGCATACCGACTGGGGTGTGGGGTAGGGGGCCGTTCAGAATACTCAGACTGAGAGAGCCCTGAAAGATTCATCCAGGAGATTCTTCTGGGCATGCCCCTCTCTCTCCAAAAGCCCACACTTAAGAGGAAGTGATAAGTCCTAACATTTTTAGCTTTATTTTTCCCACTTGAGGAATTTCAGAGGAAGCAACATGGAGCATTTCGTGTTTTCAGTGTATTATTTTTTTTTTTTTTATTGCTAAAGCAATACACAATCACAGTAGTGATTTCAAACAGAATCGTTTCCAGACGTAACCACAGTTCACAGCATTTTGTATGTCCTTCCAGAAATGTTCTCAGCATACACAAGCATACATATGTGTGTGTGTGTGTGTGTGTGTATATATATATATATATATATATATATATATATTTAACACAAATGGGAGCAAATTGGACATCTTGTTCTGTAACTTGCTATTTTCACTTAGCACATTTTGGATGTTTTCCATTTCAATAAATGTAGATTTACCCATAAAAAAACACAACACAGCATTCCATTGTGTGAGTGTCTAATGTATTTAGCCAATTTCCTGTTAATGAATATTTAGGTTGTTTTGCTTTTTTACAAATAACGCTCTAAGTATCCTAAATCTATATCCATATCCTACTTAGAGTGCTTCCACTTAGAGGTGTATTTTTTGGATTAAAGTGTCTGGGAAGTTAACATTTTGACAGATGTTGTCCAATTGTCCTTCAGAAAGGCCAAATGAGTTTAAACTCTAGAATTAATGTATGAGAATACCTGATTGGCTGCAACATCACAAATAATGGTAAAATCAAAGTTTTTAACATTTCTAATCTTAAAATAAGTATATTTTTATTTAAATTAAATTTTCCTTTAGAGTGGGCTTCCCACCTTACTTCCAAATAATGACCGTTTATTTCTGTGAATTTCTTGCTTATGTAAATTTGACCATTTTCTTGTTGTACTGTTTATCTATAGCTTAATGATTTGAGGATCTCATTATATATATAAATGAAAATAATCCTTTTCTGTCACAAGTATTATCAGTGGTTCCCCTTTGTATCATATACTATTTGGTTTTTAAAAATTTTTTTTTTTTATTTTTTAATTGGTGGAAAATTGCTTTACAATTTTGTGTTGGTCTCTGCCGTATAACAATGTAAATCAGTCATAATTACATATCCCTTCCCTCCTGAGCCTCCCTCACCTCCCCTATCCTACCTGTCTAAGTCATCACAGGCTGGGCTCCTTGTGTTATTAAGTTGTTGTTATCAACTTGCCACTAATTATCTATCTGACACATGATAGTGTATATATATCAATGCTTCTTTCTCAGTTCGTCCCACCCTCACCTTCCCTCACTGTGTCCACAAGTACAAATTCTCTACTAGGTTCATTGCTACCATTTTTCTAGACTCCATATATATGTGTTATTATACAATACTTGTTTTTCTCTTTCTGACTGACTTCACTCTCTGTAAGAGACTCTAGGTTAATCCATTGCAAATTGTAATGGATTTACTTTGCAAATGCCATTTGGTTTTGTTTGTTATTTTTTCAGATAATATTTGGAAAATTATCTTAATGGCAAATTTATCAAATCTTTCTCTCGCTCTCTCTCTCTCTTTTTTTTTTCTTTGCTTTTGGACATGCTTAGAAACTAACATAAACTAAGATTTTTTTCTTAGATCACCCATGTTTTCTGTTTTTTATATTTAAATTTTAATCCTAAAATTTAGGGAGGAACAGTAAATGATATGATAGAGGTTGACTCTTTCTCGCATAGTGAGTTGTTTCACACTCTTCATTAACTAATGCATGTTTTCTTGTGTTATGTGCTTAGTCGCTCAGTCGTGTCTGACTCTTTGCGACCCCATGGACTATAGCCCTCCAGGCTCCTCTGTCCATGGGGATTCTCCAGGCAAGAATGCTGCAGTGGGTTGCCATGCCTTCCTCCAGGGGATCTTCCCAACCCAGGGATTGAACCCAGGCCTCCTGTATTACAGGCAGATTCTTTACCATCTGAGCCACATGGAATGCATATTTTCTAAACACTTTAAAAAATGGAACTTCTTAATATAAGAACATTTACCGTTCTGTAATGATGGTTTTCCCAATATGTGTAGCTCTTTAAAGAAGAAAGTAATTTGATCCTTCTAACTTTTAAGGATGCAGAGACCTGTCTTCAAGAAAGAAGCTCAAATTAATTGTTAATGTTGGATGAGTCTTTGTGAAACGAATAAATCCTAAGATGGATTTCCAGAGGCTCTGTTTTTCATTCATTCACTCCAGAAGCCTTCTTTGACACTTTTTGCAGTGGCCTATGGGACCACAGATGGGGCAACAATGGAAACAGTGAGAGACTTTATTTTTTTGGGCTCCAAAATCACAGCAGATGGTGACTGCAGCCATGAAATTAAAAGACACTTGGTCCTTTGAAGAAAAGTTGTGGCCAACCTAGACAGCATATTAAAAAGCAGAGACATTACTTTGCCAACAAAGGTCTGTCTAGTCAAAGCTTTGGTTTTTCCAGTAGTCATGTATGGATGTGAGAGTTGGACTGTAAAGAAACCTGAGCGCTGAAGAATTGATGCTTTTGAACTGTGGTGTTGGAGGAGACTCTTGAGAGTCCCTTGGACTGCAAGGAGGTCCAACCAGTCCATCCTAAAGGAAATCAGTCCTGAATATTCATTGAAAGGACTGATGCTGAAGCTGAAACTCCAGTACTTTGGCCACCTGATGGGAAGAAGACTCACTGGAAAAGACCCTGATGCTGGGAAAGATTGAGGGCAGGAGGAGAAGGGGATGACAGAGGATGAGATGGTTGGATGGCATCACCAACTTGATGGACATGGGTTTGAGCAAGCTCTGGCAGTTGGTGATGGACAGGGAAGCCTGGCGTGCTGCAGTCCATGGGGTCGCAAAGAGTCGGACACAACTGAGTAACTGAGCTGAACTGAACTAAACTGATGGGACCACAGAAAGGATTACCACAACTATTTGCCCTCAGGAAGTTTATAATCTAATTGGAAAGTGGTGGGCCTTTCATTTTGTGGAGTGTGCCTATATTCATGTATTTATAGGTCACTGAGAGCCTTTCAGTTTCTGGCTCCTTGAAAATGTAAAAAGAGTAGATTCAAATTTGTTTAATTGATTCTTTTAGGAAATAAACTATTGAGTAAATGGATGTTGAAACAGAACATCTGAAAAATCTTGTAAGGGAGTTCTATTGTAGGAATGGGTACTCTGTGTTTTCATTTTTTTTTTTTAATTAGTTGGAGGCCAATCACTTCACAACATTTCAGTGGGTTTTGTCATACATTGATATGAATCAGCCATGGAGTTACACGTATTCCCCATCCCGATCCCCGCTCCCACCTCCCTCTCCACCCGATTCCTCTGGGTCTTCCCAGTGCACCAGGCCCGAGCACTTGTCTCATGCATCCCACCTGGGCTGGTGATCTGTTTCACCATAGATAGTATACATGCTGTTCTTTTGAAATATCCCACTCTCACATTCTCCCACAAAGTTCAAAAGTCTGTTCTGTATTTCTGTGTCTCTTTTTCTGTTTTGCATATAGGGTTATCGTTATCACCTTTCTAAATTCGATATATATGTGTTAGTATGCTGTAATGTTCTTTATCTTTCTGGCTTACTTCACTCTGTATAATGGGCTCCAGCTTCATCCATCTCATTAGGACTGGTTCAAATGAATTCTTTTTAATGGCTGAGTAATATTCCATGGTGTATATGTACCACAGCTTCCTTATCCATTCATCTGCTGATGGGCATCTAGGTTGCTTCCATGTCCTGGCTATTATAAACAGTGCTGCGATGAACATTGGGGTGCACGTGTCTCTTTCAGATCTGGTTTCCTCAGTGTGTATGCCCAGAAGTGGGATTGCTGGGTCATATGGCAGTTCTATTTCCAGTTTTTTAAGAAATCTCCACACTGTTTTCCATAGCAGCTGTACTAGTTTGCATTCCCACCAACAGTGTAAGAGGGTTCCCTTTTCTCCACACCCTCTCCAGCATTTATTGCTTGTAGACTTTTGGATAGCAGCCATCCTGACTGGCGTGTAATGGTACCTCATTGTGGTTTTGATTTGCATTTCTCTAATAATGAGTGATGTTGAGCATCTTTTCATGTGTTTGTTAGCCATCTGTATGTCTTCTTTGGAGAAATGTCTGTTTAGTTCTTTGGCCCATTTTTTGATTGGGTCATTTATTTTTCTGGAATTGAGCTGCAGGAGTTGCTTGTATATTTTTGAGATTAATCCTTTGTCTGTTTCTTCATTTGCTATTATTTTCTCCCAATCTGAGGGCTGTCTTTTCACCTTACTTATAGTTTCCTTTGTAGTGCAAAAGCTTTTCAGTTTCATTAGGTCCCATTTGTTTAGTTTTGCTTTTATTTCCAATATTCTGGGAGGTGGGTCATAGAGGATCTTGCTTTGATTTATGTCGGAGAGTGTTTTGCCTATGTTCTCCTCTAGGAGTTTTATAGTTTCTGGTCTGACATTTAGATCTTTAATCCATTTTGAGTTTATTTTTGTGTATGGTGTTAGAAAGTGTTCTAGTTTCATTCTTTTACAAGTGGTTGACCAGTTTTCCCAGCACCACTTGTTAAAGAGGTTGTCTTTTTTCCATTGTATATCCTTGCCTCCTTTGTCAAAGATAAGGTGTCCATAGGTTCGTGGATTTATCTCTGGGCTTTCTATTCTGTTCCATTGATCTATATTTCTGTCTTTGTGCCAGTACCATACTGTCTTGATGACTGTGGCTTTGTAGTAGAGTCTGAAGTCAGGCAGGTTGATTCCTCCAGTTCCATTCTTCTTTCTCAAGATTACTTTGGCTATTCGAGGTTTTTTGTATTTCCATACAAATTGTGAAATTCTTTGGTCTAGTTCTGTGAAAAATACCGTTGGTAGCTTGATAGGGATTGCATTGAATCTATAGACTGCTTTGGGTAGAATAGCCATTTTGACAATATTGATTCTTCCAATCCATGAGCATGGTATGTTTCTCCATCTGTTTGTGTCCTCTTTGATTTCTTTCATCAGTGTTTTATAGTTTTCTATGTATAGGTCTTTTGTTTCTTTAGGTAGATATACTCCTAAGTATTTTATTCTTTTTGTTGCAATGGTGAATGGTATTGTTTCCTTAATTTCTCTGTCTGTTTTTTCATTGTTAGTATATAGGAATGCAAGGGATTTCTGTGTGTTAATTTTATATCCTGCAACTTTACTATATTCATTGATTAGCTCTAGTAATTTTCTGGTAGAGTCTTTAGGGTTTTCTATGTAGAGGATCATGTCATCTGCAAACAGTGAGAGTTTCACTTCTTCTTTTCCTACCTGGATTCCTTTTACTTCTTTTTCTGCTCTGATTGCTGTGGCCAGAACTTCCAACACTATGTTGAATAGTAGTGGTGAGAGTGGGCACCCTTGTCTTGTTCCTGATTTCAGGGGAAATGCTTTCAATTTTTCACCATTGAGGGTGATGCTTGCTGTGGGTTTGTCATATATAGCTTTTATTATGTTGAGGTATGTTCCTTCTATTCCTGCTTTTTGGAGAGTTTTAATCATAAATGAGTGTTGAATTTTGTCAAAGGCTTTCTCTGCATCTATTGAGATAATCATATGGTTTTTATCTTTCAATTTGTTAATGTGGTGTATTACATTGATTGATTTGCAGATATTAAAGAATCCTTGCATTCCTGGGATAAAGCCCACTTGGTCATGGTGTATGATCTTTTTAATATGTTGTTGGATTCTGTTTGCTAGAATTTTGTTAAGGATTTTTGCATCTATGTTCATCAGTGATATTGGCCTGTAGTTTTCTTTTTTTGTGGCATCTTTGTCTGGTTTTGGAATTAGGGTGATGGTGGCCTCATAGAATGAGTTTGGAAGCTTACCTTCATCTGCAATTTTCTGGAAGAGTTTGAGTAAGATAGGTGTTAGCTCTTCTCTAAATTTTTGGTAGAATTCAGCTGTGAAGCCATCTGGTCCTGGGCTTTTGTTTGCTGGAAGATTTTTGATTACAGTTTCGATTTCCTTGCTTGTGATAGGTCTGTTAAGATCTTCTATTTCTTCCTGGTTCAGTCTTGGAAAGTTATACTTTTCTAAGAATTTGTCCATTTCATCCAAGTTGTCCATTTTATTGGCATAGAGCTGCTGGTAGTAGTCTCTTATGATCCTTTGTATTTCAGTGTTGTCTGTTGTGATCTCTCCATTTTCATTTCTAATTTTGTTAATTTGGTTCTTCTCTCTTTGTTTCTTAATGAGTCTTGCTAATGGTTTGTCAATTTTGTTTATTTTTTCAAAAAACCAGCTTTTAGCTTTGTTGATTTTTGCTATGGTCTCTTTAGTTTCTTTTGCATTTATTTCTGCCGTGATTTTTAAGATTTCTTTCCTTCTGCTAACCCTGGGGTTCTTCATTTCTTCCTTCTTTAATTGCTTTAGGTGTAGAGTTAGGTTATTTATTTGGTTTTTTTCTTGTTTCTTGATGTAAGCCTGTAATGCTATGAACCTTCCCCTTAGCACTGCTTTTACAGTGTCCCATAGGTTTTGGGTTGTTGTGTTTTCATTTTCATTCATTTCTATACATATTTTGATTTCTTCTATGATTTGTTGGTTATTCAGAAGTGTGTTATTTAGCCTCCATATGTTTGAAGTTTTAACAATTTTTTTCCTGTAATTGAGATCTAATCTTACTGCACTGTGGTCAGAAAAGATGACTGGAATGATTTCAATTTTTTTGAATTTTCCAAGACCAGATTTATGGCCCAGGATGTGATCTATTCTGGAGAAGGTTCCGTGTGCACTTGAGAAAAAGGTGAAGTTGATTGTTTTGGGGTGAAATGTCCTATAGATATCAATTAGGTCTAGCTGGCCCATTGTGTCATTTAAGGTTTGTGTTTCCTTGTTAATTTTCTGTTTAGTTGATCTATCCATAGTTGTGAGTGGGGTATTAAAGTCTCCCACTATTATTGTGTTACTATTAATTTCCTCTTGCATACTCGTTAGTGTTTGCCGCACATATTGCAGTGCTCCTATGTTGGGTGCATATATATTTATAATTGTTATATCTTCTTCTTTGATTGATCCTTTGATCATTATGTAGTGTCCTTCTTTGCCTCTTTTCACATCCTTTATTTGAAAGTCTATTTTATCTGATATGAGTATTGCGACTCCTGCTTTCTTTTGGTCTCCGTTTGCATGAAATATTTTTTTCCCGCCCTTCACTTTTAGTCTGTATGTGTCTCTTGTTTTGAGGTGGGTCTCTTGTAGACAGCATATATAGGGGTCTTGTTTTTGTATCCATTCAGCCAATCTTTGTCTTTTGGTTGGGGCATTCAACCCATTTACATTTAGGGTAATTATTGATAAGTGTGGTCCCGTTGCCATTTACTTTGTTGTTTTGGGTTCACGTTTATACAACCTTTCTGCATTTCCTGTCTAGAGAAGATCCTTTAGCATTTGTTGAAGAGCTGGTTTGGTGGTGCTGAATTCTCTCAGCTTTTGCTTATCTGTAAAGCTTTTGAATTCTCCTTCATATCTGAATGAGATCCTTGCTGGATACAGTAATCTAGGTTGTAGGTTATTCTCTTTCATTACTTTCAGTACGTCCTGCCATTCCCTTCTGGCCTGGAGGGTTTCTATTGATAGATCAGCTGTTATCCTTATGGGAATCCCTTTGTGTGTTATTTGTTGTTTTTCCCTTGCTGCTTTTAATATTTGTTCTTTGTGTTTGATCTTTGTTAATTTGATTAATATGTGTCTTGGGGTGTTTCGCCTTGGGTTTATCCTGTTTGGGACTCTCTGGGTTTCTTGGACTTGGGTGGCTATTTCCTTTCCCATTTTAGGGAAGTTTTCAGCTATTATCTCCTCGAGTATTTTCTCATGGCCTTTCTTTTTGTCTTCTTCTTCTGGAACTCCTATGATTCGAATGTTGGGGCGTTTCAGTGTCCCAGAGGTCCCTGAGGTTGTCCTCATTTTTTTTGATCCTTTTTTCTTTTTTCCTCTCTGCTTCATTTATTTCCACCATTTTATCTTCTACCTCACTTATCCTATCTTCTGCCTCCGTTATTCTACTCTTGGTTCCCTCCAAAGTGTTTTTGATCTCATTCATTGCATTATTCATTTTTAATTGACTCTTTTTTATTTCTTCTAGGTCTTTATTAAACATTTCTTGTATCTTTTCAATCTTTGTTTCCAGGCTATTTATCTGTAACTCCATTTTGTTTTCAAGATTTTGGATCATTTTTATTATCATTATTCTAAATTCTTTTTCAGGTAGATTCCCTATCTCCTCCTCTTTTGTTTGACTTGGTGGGCATTTTTCATGTTCCTTTACCTGTTGGGTATTTCTTTGCCTTTTCATCTTGTTTAGATTGCTGTATCTGGAGTGGGCTTCCTGTATTCTGGAGGTGTGTGGTTCCTTTTTATTGTGGAGGATTAACCCAGTGGGTGGGGTTAGACGATTGGCTTGTCAAGGTTTCCTGGCTAGGGAAGCTTGCGCCAGTGTTCTGGTGCATGGAACTTGATTTCTTCTCTTTGGAGAGCAATGGAGTGCCTAGTAATGAGTTTTGAGATGGGTCTATGTGTTAGGTGTGACCTTGGGCAGCCTGTATGTTGATGTTCAGGGCTATGTTCCTGCGTTGCTGGAGAATTTGCGTGGTATGTCTTGCTCTAAAACTTATTGGCTCTTGGGTGGTGGTTGGTTTCAGTGTAGGTATGAAGGCTTTTGGACAGTCACTTATTACTTAAAGTTCCATGTAGTCAGGAGTTTTCTGGTGTTCTCAGGTTTTGGGCTTAAGTCTCCTGCCTCTGGATTTCAGTTTTATTCTTCCCGTAGTCTCAGGACTTCTCCAACTATACAGCCCTGATAAGAAAACTTCTAGGTTAATGGCTAAAAGATTCTCCCCCGTTAGAGACACCCAGAGAGGTTCACAGAGTTACATGAAGAAGAGGAGAGGGAGGAGGGAGATAGAGATGAGCAGGAGGAGAAAAAGGGGGACTCAAGAGGAGAGAGACAGATCTACCCAGCTGTCTGTTCCCAGAGTGTTCTCCGTAGCCCAGTCACCTACAAAGATTCACAGAATTGGATTGGGAAGAGAAGGGGAAAGGAGGAAATAGAGGTGTTCTGAGGTAGAAAACAGAGAGTCAAGATTGGGAGAGAATAATCTTCGGTTTAAAAATAGGGCTTCTCTTTTTTTTTTTTTTTTTGTAAGGTTATAGTGTATTGAAAATGAGAATTAAGGAGTAGTAGAGGAGTACTAGAGGACTTTAAAAGAAATAAGAGAAAAAGAAAAATAGAAAATAGAAGAGAAAAAGGAAAGAAAAAAAAGAAGAAAAAAAAAGAAAAAAAAATTTTTTTTCCCTAATTAAAAAAAATCGTAAAAATATATGGAAATGAAAGTTAAGGAGTAATGGGGGAGTAATAGGGGATTTTAAAGGAAAATAAAAGAGAAAAAATAAAAAATAAAAAAAAAAAAAAGAGACCACTCCAGTATTCTTGCCTGGAAAATCCCATGGATGGAGGAACCTGACAGGCTATAGTCCATGAGGTCATAAAGAGTCAGACATGACAAAAAAAAAAAAAAGAGAGAAAAGTAAAATTATATCTAGGAGTTTCTCTGGAGCTGTTGGGGTCAGTGTGGGTTCGGCTCAGTTTCAGATAGCTCCTCGTTCCAGCTTACGCTTCTCGATATCTACGGGCCCCTTCCGGTGTAGTCGGTGTTTTCTAGAGGGATTTTAATCTGTTGCACCAGTCCCTTCTGAAGCGGTTCCCTTTGTTTATTTGGCTTCTGTTTGCCAGTCTCTTCAGAGCCTCATTTCCGCCCTGACACAGGTGGGCGGAGGTGGACTCTTATTCAGGTAGCTAGTTCCGTCGCTCTGCGGGGAGGGCCTGGCGCTGCAGGGAGGGGCTGGCGCTGGGGGCGGGGCTGGCGCTGTGGGGAGGGGCTGGCGCTGTGGGGAGGGGCTGGCGCTGTGGGGACGGGCTGGCGCCGCGGGGACGGGCTGGCGCTGCCGGGAGGGGCTGACGCTGCTTTCTCCGTCTGTGCTGCTGAGGCTCCCGGCTGTTCTATATGGAGCACGCCCCGCGCTGCGCGAGGTTCCAGTCCTCCGGTGTTCCACAAAAGCGCGGAAGGAAAAGCTGCGCCTGCTCTCTGTGCCTTCCCCGTCAGAGCGGTCCAGGCAGCCAGGGGCTCGGTGGGCGCACTCTCCCCAGGTGTGGCGCGCCCACTCCCTTCCACGGACCCAGTCTCAGTTTCCGCTGGCGCCAGTAGGGTGCGCGCGCCTTCTGCCCTCCGCGTCCCCATCCCCAGTCCCCGCCCGCGCCGGTCGGGTGCCTGCGCCCTGTGTCTCGCCGCGCCCTTCCCCTCCCCCCTGCCTCCTGCCTCCGGCGGGGCTGGGCCGGTCCGCAGCCTGCGAGCTCTTCTCTGGGTTTTCTCGGTCTCTTTGTTCTGCGAACGGCCGGCAGTGTGTTCGGGCCCGGTTAATTTACTCTCTCTCTTTTGGTCTCCCACAGTTCAAGTTGGCAACTCACAGAAGCTCCCTCCGATTGTCCTCAGGGCACTCAGGCCCGGACCCTACCCCAAGCAATGCCGCCTAAGACTTCCCGGGACGGATCTCCGTCCTTAGCTCTTTTGTCTCACTTTTTATCTTTTATATTTTGTCCTACCTCCTTTCGAAGACAATGGGCTGCTTTTCTGGGCGCCTGATGACCTCAGCTAGTGATCAGAAGTTGTTTTGCGAAGTTTGCTCTGCGTTCAGTTATTCTTTTGATGAAGTTGTAGGAGAGAAAGTGGTCTCCCCGTTCTACTCCTCCGCCATCTTGGCTCCTCTCTGTGTTTTCATTTGTTGTAGAAACAAAGTCGTTTCTGAGGAGAGCCCCCTCAGATTTAGAATTTTAGTGTTGAGGGGTGAAAAGGAGCATAACTATTGAGTATTATCTCCGTTTTACTGAACCCAACTTTTGTGTTTTACCCATGGTCACTGCTCAGTGGCAGAGGCAGTCCAGCTCTTTCTACTCAAGAGTTGTGGTAAATATTATTAGCTGCCTATCTAGTAGCTACCACCACTACCCTTCCTGTGCTGGAAGCACTGGTTTTGTATGGGGTGAGAGTGCCAGCATAACACAGTCATGCCATCTCACTTCCTTTCCTAAATCTCTCTTTTACAGACTCTTTTGCAGCTGAGGGGCTGTGTTAGTTTATTCGGGCTGCCACAGACTGGGTGGCTTAAATAACAGGCATTTATTTCTCACAGCCTGGAGACTAGAAGTCCATGATCAAGGTATTGTCTGGACCACTTTCTTCTGAGGCCCTTCCCTTGGCTTGTATATGACTGCCTTCTTGCTGTGTTCTCACATCATCTTTCCTCTGTGTGCAGGCATCCTTGGTATTCTCAATGTATTCAAATGCTCTCTTCTTATAAGAGGGCCAGTCAGATTGGATCAGGGCCTATGCTAATGGCCTTGTTTTAACTTAATCACCTTTTAGAGGCCATGTCTGGAATATAATCTCATTTGAGATACTAGGGGTTGGGCTTCAGCTTATGAGTTGGGGGTGGGAAAGGGGTCTCCATTCAGCCCATAAAAGGGACCAAACCTAATTGGCCATGAAGACCTAAGGAGACATATACTGGTTGCTCCTGGAGTGGATTTTCTTTCCAGATCAATAGACCCTTGTGAAGAGAACGCTTGGGATGGTGATGCTTGGAGCAGTGGCAGCTATCTTGTTATCACAACTTGAAAAACATAAACACAAAAAGCCTTTGTGCTGGGTATGATTAAGCAGAGGGATAGATAGAACTGCAAACTTCACATGATTTTTGAGTTGCTAAATGGACCGTGAGATCATCCATTTCCAGACTTCTTGTTAAATAAAGAATAAATGTCCTGACAATAGTAATGCCATTATTAGATTTTCTGTTATTTGTAACTGAAAGGATTCCTAACTAACAGGTAACTTCATTATTTCTTCAGTGAACTTTACTTTCAGGGGAAGCATAGCTCAGCTTTCTCATGGTTATCTTGAGACATGTGGATGCTACGTCTCTCAACAGCCTGCAAAGGCTCATCAGCCAAGAATTCACCTTAAACCTTCCTGAGAACTTTTCCCTTTTTAAAAAATGTCTTTTCCCAACTTTTCACTTTGAAATGATTTGTGCCTTTGGATCTGTAGGTGGATTTTTTTAAAAATGATTTTTATTTATTATTTGGCTGTGTTCGATCTTAGCTGTGACACACAATCTTCGTTGTGGCATGCAAACTCTTAGTTGCAGCATATGGGATCTACTTCCCTGACCAGGATCAAACCTGGGTCCCCTACATTGGGAGTGTGTAGTCTTGGCCACTGGACCACGAGGGAAGTCCAGACTTTTACCTTTTATACCAGTTCTCCAAAGAGAGAGTTTTAGGAATTCACTTTGTGCTAAATGTGGCTCTTGTGTATTTATGAAATTACTCCTGTAAAGTTCTGAGGTTTTCAAGATTCTCATGTTCAAGGGTTTGGTGAAAAATTCTGTATCCTGTCTATGCATGAACTCTGATTTTTATGGACCTTAAACATACCCTTTCTTACTCTGATGATTAGAGCAAGAGGTTGAATGTTCAGGGAGGTTTTGATTTTAGATCCTTGTTTATAGCTTTACTGTGTTCAGTTATTATTTAAAACATGAATACAAATTGTGGTAACTTGGAAGTGGGCAGTAAACAAAGCCTATCTCTTAATCTTCCTCTTTGTAAATGAGCACCCTAGTAATCTACTCTTTTATTAGATGCTGTTTTATGTCTTTGAGTTTTCTGTTCAAGGAAGAGTTTCCCCATCTTGTGAAGGAAAGAATTGGTGGAACAGGAGGTGCGTGGCATGGCAAGTAAGGAACAGTCTTTGGAATTATTTTGTCTAGGTCTGAATTCTGACTCTGCCTCCTACCAGTTTTGTGACTTTGGGTGTGTTATCTAACCACTCTAAGGTCCAGTTCCCTCCTTTAAGAAATGGGGATGAAATTAGGGTTTGTGTCATAGAGTTGTTGAGAAGCCTCAATATCTACTATCAGTCAAAGGCTTGGCTGAGTGCCCAGCGTATCATAAACACTTGTGAGGCATCTCCTATCACTGTTGCTCTAAGGTTTCTATGCTGTGCCATCATCATGGATTTTACTTTCTCAGAATTGCATTTTTAAAACTTTTTGCTCTAATTTTAGGTTAAAAGAAAAGTTGCAAAGAGGTACAGAGAATTTTCATAAACCCCTCACCCAGTTTCCCCAGTTTTTAAGATCTCACATTGCCATGGTGCATTTGTCAAAACTGAGAAACTAACAGACATGGGTACATTACTGTTAACTCCAGAATCCAGTTCTTCTCAGGCTTCTGTGGTCTGCCAGTTGCTCAGTCTTGCCTTGCTTTTCATGACCCTAAAAGTCTCAAGGCGTGAACCCTGGACATTTGAGCAAAAGTAGAAAAACCGATGCTACTTCCCTCAACCTGTACCTTTTCTGTTCCAGAGTTCTCTGGGTCTACAGACAGGAGCAGAGGACACTGATCAAAGGAAGTGAACTGCATTCTTCTCCTCTGAGGGTATATGTACATCTGCTTTTGGAGGAGTCCCTTTAGGAAGACTCTACTTGCTAATGGGTTCTATGTATAGACTGAAGAGTGAAGTGTCCCAGGGGAAGGTTTTGATGTATTTGTGGTCAGCTTGGTAACTGGTATATCTTCTCATTTGTGTTGAGAAGTGGGTGACATTAGAATCGCTTTCTGTCCGCCTTCATCCTGAACTCATCCCCTTGGCCCCATTGAATAGCTCTATAGCCACCCCTTCAAGCTTAGGTGTCCAAGGGACAGAATTCATTTCTAAAGGGAAGAGAAAGTCTCTGATTGAGCAGATCCACAGCCATGCACACTAATACCTTCTGGGGCTTAGTACTTTTCCATTCATGGTCATGTTCATACATCCCTAAAGGACATCTGAGTTCCATTAAGTCCAGATTTATATTCTTCTCCAACAAATGACAGTACTTAAAAAGTTTATTTAATGTAAACTGCAGTTTAAAAAAGTTTTAGGCCCTAGAGTATAGGAGTTTATGTGACTTCATGCCCCTCTTTCTGGGGCAGAATAAACAAAACAGGGAAATGGCAAACTCTGTAGGTTTATCCTCCCTCCTCAAGGATGGCAAGATTTTTTTTTTTTTTTTGCTTATAACACTGTAGGAAGAAAAAGGCAAGATTGTTTTCTCTTGAGCGGAGTTGTTTGTATTTATATTTCTGGAAGCTGATTAGTTTTGGAAAACCTAACTCCTTCCTTACCATTTATTCACTTTATTCTTTCAATTTGGGAAATTAATTGCATTGCTTGTGTGTGTGTGATGTCTTGGGAGGGAACCTGGCCTTGATGGAACTGTTCATTATGTAGATATGTGTCGGGCATGTGTGTCTGTCGCCTCCTTAGGGTCTGTCGTCGCCTGTGGGACTCACATGTGTGTTGGGCACGTGTGTGCCTGTCCCCTCCTTAGGGCCTCTCATCGCCAGTGGGATATATAGGTCATAGCACCTAAGCTAACCAGACCTGGACCTAGAGCAAGGGGATATCCCTGAAGGCAGGCAGTCCTTCCCAAAGTGAATTTCAGAGATTCTCAATTAAAAAAGAAAAAATTAACAGCTGAATTGAGATATAATGTACACCCTAAATTCACTTTAAAAATTGAGATTTAATTGAGATATAAAATATAATGGCCACCACAAGATGTCGAGTTAACATTTGTTACTCAGAGATCTTTTTAAAAAGTCTTTGAGCCAAGAGATGCCACTTTGAGGTGGACCAGCTATCAACATAGAGGCCACAGGGAAGGGAAACTTCAGGAGATCAGAGGAACAGAGAGATGACATGTATATAACAAATGGTCATGGTATTTAAGAGAGAAGTAGGTCTTGATATTAAAACATCTCAAAATGCTATACAATTGTCAGTCATTGATGAGAATAATTTGTGGAAGAATTTAATCAATACTTGACTAGTTTCTTCCTCTTCAATGTTAATACATTCAACCTGAAAAAACTCCAAGGGATTATCAGACTCTTGGATTGTCCTGGAGTTACATGGTATAAAAGATTGCTAGAAATAAATGGGTCCTGAAAGGAATTTGGAATTATTTTTTGTTGCAGTTATACTGTTGCAACGGCATTTGGTCTACCTGCAACCAAAAGTTCCTGCTAATACAGCTTTGTTAAAATTCACACATCTGTCACAGGTTTTAACTGCCACTTACAGTTGACTTTTGGAATGCTATGAAAAATTGTCTGGTTCTCATTTCAGAGGTGAGGGACACAGATTGAGAGGCTGGGCACGAAGTCACACAGCACATGGTTGACAGGCATGACTCCCGGCCACAGACCTTTTCACGGGCTCTGAGAATCTGTGTTCTGAGCTTCTTTCCTATTCCTCAGCCTGCTTCCCTTCATAAATAGCACTAGGAATGGGACTGAGGACCCAGGGGTACTGGAGGATCAGCCAGATTGCTCTTGGGATAAACAGTCTTGGGGCAGGCGAGGTATGTGGAGGTGAGGCCAGGCCTCGTGGAAAAGTGGTCAGCCTGGAAGTGGGCCTGGTGCTGACTGTTACCCCTCACTGCCCACATCCCCCACCCCAAGGTGCCAGGTTAGCGTGTAAAAGAGGCCCCACCCTTTAACTTCCTTCCCTTTGAGACTCAGTCTTATTTTCATGCTGCTCTCTGCAGTCTTTCATCGTGATTTTAACACCCATCCTGTCAACATACTATCTTTGGGAGTCTGAAAAGGCTTCACTTCTGGAGAACGTGCCAGAGGAGAGCAGGGGTGGCTCTCCATCCTGCTCCAGTCCCCATGGCTCCTTTCCCTCAATGAGCCTGTTTAATGAGTCAAGAATATTCCGTTAACCAAAAGAGTGCTGCTGCCAACAGGAGTGCTCCAAAGAAAATAAATGAAAACTTGTCTACTTTGCACTGTTTTGATGGGCAGTCTCTTTTTTCAATCATGGTGCCTGAGCTGTTTCTTTTCAGGTTGTAGCAGAGTAGAACAAACTCACACTGGAAGGCCTGGCAATATTTTCATGTAGTGATAATTCACAGTTCCAACTTTACAGGACCGCATACTGCTCTCTCTTCACTGTCTAAGACACTACCTGGTAAGAAACTAAACACTGAAGGAGGTACATTGAGTCTTTGGAACCACTGGCTTCCAGATCGAAAATGAAGGCAATCATGACAACAACAAAGAAATAGCCACTATTGTTATTTTAAAACATAATCTGTCAGCAAACCTCTGATGAATGCTGTTACATCTCTTAAATGATAAGTCCTTGGCAGCCAAATTTGAAGGAGTGAAGAGAACTCCCATCAAATGACCAATGCCATCATTTTCTCCAGTTTGGAAAATATGGAGTTCTCTTGGTAGATACTGAAGACTCCAAAGCTGGAAACTTGAAGCAGCTAATGCACTTCCTCAAGTTGCAAATTTTCCTGCTTATTAGTATAAGCACTTTTCAGATGAAACTGCTTGGTTTCAGCTAGCTAGTCAAGAGAAGCCATGTAGTAAAGTGGATAAGAGTCTGACTGTCTCAGACAGGTTTGAGTTCAAGTCGCAGTGCTGCCACTCATACTGAGAGTATGTTGCCAAAGCTCTCTGATCCTGTACTTCACCTCCTCCAAGTCCATACATGTTGTTGGCAAATGTCAAAATTTCATTCTCTTTTATGGCTGAGTAGTATTCCATTGTATCTATATTCTACATCTTTATCCGTCTTCTGTTGATGAACATTTAGGTTGCTTCCATATCTTGGCAATTGTAAATAATGCTTCTGGGAACGTTGGTGTGCATGTATCTTTTCAAATTAGTGTTTTTGCTTTTTTTGGATATATATTCCCAGGAGTGGAATTGCTGGGTCATATGGTAGTTCTGCTTTTAGTTGTTTTTGTTTTTTTTTTTTTTGAGAATTATATTTTTTACTTTATTTTACAACTTATTATAGAAGTGAAGCAACCACCTTGGCTATGTTATTTGTGAATGTCTCTACACTTCTAAACCCTAATGTATGCTTTCATTTTCAGAAATACTGAACTTCGACGTTTTGACAGTGTTATTTAATATATAAACAAGTTTGCTTACTATATTTATCTTAAACCTAGCAACTTAGATTTTCTATACAGCACCGTATAAACAAGTTGAAAGTGAAAATTTCAATCGAAATAGTACTTTGACGGTATTTTTCACATGACTATTAAGTACTGAGAATTATAATTTTGCTATAAAAGAACTTGACTTCCCCTAAGGAAACTCAGCATTTTCTAATGATCTGTCAACAAAATATCTCCACAAATGAATTTATTTATTGAGTTCTAAAGTCCCAAGTGCTTTTAGTTTTTTGAGAAACCTCCATACTGTTTTCCTCAGCATCTACATCAATATACATTCCCACCAACAGTATACAAGGGTTCCTCTTTCCCCACATCCTCACCAATATTTGTTATTTGTGTTCTCTTTGATGATAGCCATTTTGACCCATGTGAGGTAATATCTCATTGTGGTTTTAATTTGCATTTTAAGCATAATTATTTTAAAGTAGTTATCAGCTAGCTCTGAAATTGGAATCATCTGTAAATCTGGTTCTCTTGTCTGCCTGTGATTCTTATCCTCCATTTTATTATTTTGGTGTCACATTTATTGATTTGCATATGTTGAACTGGGGCTTTCCAGGTGTTCAAGTGGTAAAGAATCCACCTGCCAATATAGGAGACATAAGAGACATGGGTTTGATCCCTGGATCGGGATGCTCCCCTGGATTAGGAAATGGCAACCCACTTCAGTATTCTTATCTGGAAAATTCTATGGGCAGAGGAGCCTGGCAGGCTACAGTCCATAAGAATTGCAAAGAGTTGGACACGACTGAGCATGCGTGCATGTGTGTGTGCACACACACACACACATTTTCATGTTACTAATTCAGTTCAGTTCAGTTGCTCAGTCATGTCCGACTCTTTGCGACCCCATGGACTGCACCATACGTAATTACTGTCCCTTTATTTCAGCTTGAAAAACTCTTTTAACTTTTCTTGTACAGCAAGTCTAGTGGTGATGAACTTCAAGTTTTGTTTGTCTAGGGAACTCTCTTCTTCAATTCTGGAGGACAGCTTTGCTGGGTAGGCTATTCTTTATTGGCAGTTTTTTTTTTTTTTCTTTCATCAGTTTGAATACACCATCCACTCCTTTCTGGCCTGAAATGTTTCCCTGCAAAATACCCTGAACAAGGGTTCCCTTGTACATAATAACTAGCCTTTTCTGAGCTGCTTTTAAGATTCTTTGTCTTTAACATTTGACAATTTGATTTATGTGCTATTATGGGTCTCTTTGAATTCTTTTAAAGTATCATTTGAGCTTCCTGAATCTGCATATCTGTTTCTTTCTCCAGTTTAGGAAAATTTTTAGTCATTATTTCTTTGGATAGTTTTTACTGCTCTCTCTTTCTCTCTTCTCTGAGACATCTGCATTATGTATATCAGTCAGTTCAGTCGCTCAGTCGTGTCTGACTCTTTGTGACCACATGGCTGCAGTACGCCAGGCTTCCTGGTCCATCACCAACTGCCAGAGCTTGCTGAAACTCATGTCCATCAAGTCAGTGATGCCATCCAACCATCTCATCCTCTGTTGTCCCCTTCTCCTCCTGCCTTCAGTCATTCCCAGCATCAAGGTCTTTTCAAATGAGTCAGTTCTTTGCATTAGGTGGCCAAAGTATTGGAGTTTCAGCTTCAGCATCAGTCCTTCCAATGAATATTCAGGACTGATTTCCTTTAGGATGGACTGGTTGGATCTCCTTGCAGTCCAAGGGACTCTCAAGAGTCTTCTCCATCACCACAGTTCAAAAGCATCAATTCTTCGGCACTCAGCGTTCTTTATAGTCCAACTCTCACGTCCATACATGACTATTGGAAAAGCCATAGCTTTGACTAGATGGACCTTTGTTGGCAAAGTAATGTCTCTGCTTTTTAATATGCTGTTTAGGTTGGTCATAGCTTTTCTTCCAAGGAGTAAGCGTCTTTTAATTTCATGGCTGTAATCACCATCTGCAGTGATTTTGGAGCCCAAAAAAATAAAGTCTCTCACTGTTTCCATTGTTTCCCCATCTATTTGACATGAAGTGATGAGACTAGATGCCATGATCTTAGTTTTCTGAATGTTGAACTTTAAGCCAACTTTTTCACTCTCCTCTTTTACTTTCATCAAGAGGCTCTTTACTTCTTCACTTTCTGCCATAAAGGTGATATCATCTGTGTATCTGAGGTTATTGATATTTCTTCTGGCAGTCTTGATTTCAGCTTGTGCTTCAATCAGCCCAGCATTTCACATGTATTGTATTGTGAATACAATGTATTCACATTGTATTCTTCAGCTCTATGATTTCTCTTTGGTATTTTTATACATATATATATATATATATATACACACATACACACTTTTCTTTCTGAAATTCTCACTTTGTGCATTGGTCTCCTGACCTTTATGTTGTTTATACTCTGCTTATAAGTTAAATAAGCAGGGTACCAAGATACAGCCTTGACGTACTTCTTTCCTGATTTGGAATTCTCTTGTTTTTTTGATGATCCAACAATTGGCAATTTGATGTCTGGTTCCTCTGCCTTTTCTAAATCGAGCTTGAGCATCTAGAAGTTCTTGGTTCATGTGCTGTTGAAGCCTGGCTTGGAGAATTTTGAGCATTATTTTGCTAGCGTGTGAGATAAGTGCAATTGTTTGGTAGTTTGAACATTCTTTAGCATTGCCTTTCTTTGGGATTGGAATGAAAACTGAAAATGAACTTATGTTTAATGAAACGGAGATAAATAATTTATCTGCATAAATTTATCTCCATTTCATTACATATATGCACCCACTTAATAGTATGATAAGTCTTTTCAGCTATCTTCACTCTTTTTTATTCTTTTTCTTTTTTTGGTCTTTTGATAGAGTGATTTCCACTATCCTATCTTCAACTTTACTTATCTTTTCTTCTGCTTTAGCTAGTCTGTTGTTGAACCTCTCTATTGAACTTTTAAGTTGTTATTGTATTCTTCAGCTCTATGATTTCTCTTTGGTATTTTTATACATATATATATATACACACACACACACACACACATACACACACATACACACTTTTCTTTCTGAAATTCTCACTTTGTGCATTGGTCTCCTGACCTTTATGTTGTTGTTTAGCTGTTAAGTTGTGCCTGACTCTTGCAGACGCATGGACTGTGGCCAGCCATGCTCCTCTGTCCATGGGATTTCCCAGGCAAGAATACTGGAGTAGGTTGCCATTTCCTTCTCCAGGGGTCTTCCTGACCCAGGAATCAAACCCTTGTCCCCTGCATTGGCAGGCGGATTCTTTATCACTGAGCCACTAGAGAAGCCCTGACCTTTGTGACCATTTTATGACCGTTATTTAGAACTATCAGATAAATCACTTATCTCCATTTCATTAAGATTGTTTCTGGAGATTTATTTTATTGTTTGGAACATATTCCTTGTTTCTTTATTTTTCTTGACTCTCTGTTTTGGTTTCTACACCTCAGATAAAACAGCTGTCTCACTCAGCCTTGACAGACTGTACTTGTGTAGAAGATGAGCCCAGCCTGAGCTCTTAGTTGCCTCTCAAATCTTTGTGATTGTCCAAGCCAAACAACTATATATATGTTTCAAATTCTCTTCAATTATAGATTATTATAAAGTATGGTTATAGTTCCCTGTGCTATACAGTAGGTCTTGTTGTTTATCTATTGATATTTTATATTTAGTAGTGTGTATCTGTTAATCCCAAGGTCCTAATTTTTCCTCCTCCTCCTCCTTTCCCCTTTGGTAACCAAACATTTATTTTCTGTGTGAATCTATTTCTGTTTTGTAAATAAGTTTATTTGTGTCTTTTTTTAGATTCCACATGTAAGGGATATCATTTTATAATTGTTTTCCTCTGTCTTACTTCCCTTAGTATGATAATTTCTGGGTTTATCCATGTTGCTCCAAATGGCATCATTTCATTCTTTTTTTATGACTGAGTAATATTCCACTGTGTGTATATGTGTGTGTGTGTGTGTGTGTGTGTGTGTGTATACACACACATATACATACCACATCTTCTTTATTCATTCATCTGCTGATGGAAACTTAGATTGCTTCCATGTCTTGGCTGTTGAAAATAGTGTTGCTGTGGACATGGGGGTGTGTGTATTTTTTTGAATTAGGGTTTTCGTCTCTTCTGGATGCCCAGGAGTGGGATTGCTTGATTATGTGGTAGCTCTAGCTTTATTTTTTTTTAAGGAGTCTCCAAACTGTTTTCCATAGTCAAGTCACTGTCTTTGTTCTTAGTGGTTCCTAGTAGATGAGGATATGCCAAGATCTGTCAGTGTATGAAAGACTTGGGAAATGCCCATATGCTTGTTGACATTCCCAAAGTACTACTAATTGCTTCCCCTTTCAACTTCCCGCTGCAGTCTAATTGGAAGCCTGACAGTCAGACTGCAGCTGGGAAAATGAGGACTTTATATGTGCAGTCTGGCTTCTGTAAGGAAGAAACTGAGATCTGGGTGTTTTTGTTTACTTACTCTGTGCTGAGCCAGAGAGAATACTTTAGGCACACAAGCACTCCCATAGACTAGAGCCATCTTTTTTTCATGTGGTCCTCATGGACTCATGGATGCTGAGCCCCGTTAGTTGCCAGAACTAGGTAATTTGGGAGTTAGTCTCTTAGGTATCAGTTATAATAGTTGGGGTGCTAGATGTATGGACAAGTTCCTTCCAAGGAGAAACTGGTAACTTAGTTTTACTGTTGGAGTAAGCCATGGGTAGGCAGTGGAATATGTGCCCACCAGCTCTTTTTGGGTTTCCTTGTCAGTTCCTACCTGCAGACTGATTAGAAGCCAGACCCTCAGAAAGGAGCTGGAGAAGTTTGCAGTCAGATCGCTTCCAGTGAGAAACTGAGGAAGGGGCATTTCTGTTTGATCCCTCTGAGCTGAGCTGGGTGTTGGGGGAGTGGTAATTGCCAGAGAGTCCTTATGTACCCATTTAACAACTGTTTGTTTATTCGCTATAATTTTGTAGGATATTTGTGAATGCAAGCCCCTTTGGCTCTCAGAGCTTGGTGATTTGGGGACCATACTTCAACTGATAGCCTTAAAAGTTGGGGCACTAGATTTGTGATCCAGATTCTTCATTCCTTGGGTGAAACTTGGAGGTAGGAGTTCCCTCCCAATTGTAAGGTACTATGTCAGGGGTTGGGTTTATGGGGAGAGTGTCTCAGCCTTTCCTACCGATTTTAATGTGGGTATTTTCCCATTCACCAATGTGTAGGAGTTACTCAACCAGATTTTGGATTTCTCTCAGAGGGAATTGATCCACCCGTTCCTGTATATTCAGTGCACCCCTGGGAAGAGGGAAAGTCAGGAGCCTTTTATGCCACCCATTATGTGGGTATAGAGTTTTAGTCTGTGCGCAACAATGTGAATGATCTTTATGTCCCTGAATTGCACATTTAAAAACATTTAAAAAGACAAATTTTATGTATACTTTACTATGATAAAAATTTTTAAATCCACAATGAATAGAATGTCAAAATTGTTTTCACATTACTAATAGTGTCTTTTGATGAACAGAATAATTAGTTTTGTATTAATAACAGAACTGTTATTTTGTAGATGAGTATAACCCAAATTTTCCCCCTCTATGGTAGAATGGTTGTATCCTATATAAGAAATCTTTGCCTTCCCCCAAATCAAGAAGATTTTCTCCTTAGTTTTCTTGTAAAGTCTCCATTGTTTTATTTTTCACATTTAGATCTTCAGTCTGTCTGAAACTTACTGATGTGTGATTTGGAGTGTCAGTGTTCATTTTTTTCTATATGGATATCCAGTCAACTCAGATCCTTTTATTGAAAAGAGTATCTTTTCTCAGAGTAGTACAAACTCATGTGTGGGTCTGTTTCATTAGGCAGTCTATTTTTGCATGAATTAGCATAGCCAATGAATGCCTTCATTAATATGACTTCATAGTAAGTCTCAATATTCGGTAGTTTATGTCCTTCAATTTTATTCTGAATTCAAGATTGGCTATTTTATTTTACCTCCTTGTTTTTCCATACAAATTTCAGAATCAGCTGGTCAGTTTCCAGGAAAAGAAGAAACAACTATGCTGAGATACTTGCATTGTATCTATAGAAGAGTGTGTGGAGACTTGTCATAATTGAGTATTGAGCTTTCCTATCTGTGAACATATTGTATCTCTTCCTTTTTTAGGTCTTATTTTTCTCAGTAAAGTTTTATAGTTTTCAGTGCAGCAGTCATACAGATCTCTAATTATTTCCAAGTGTTTCATCCTTTTTGATCCTATTATAAATGGCATTATTTTCGTTTTCTTATTTACTTGTTGCTTGTAGAATGTGAAGTCAAGTGGGCCTTAGGAAAATCACTATGAACAAAGCTAGTGGAGGTGATGGAATTCCAGTTGAGCTATTTCAAATCCTCAAAGATGATGCTGTGAAAGTGCTGCACTCAGTTCAGTTCAGTCGCTCAGTCATGTCTGACTGTGCAACCCCATGAACTGCAGCACGCCAGGCCTCCCTGTCCATCACCAACTCCCAGAGTTTACCCAAACTCATGTCCATTGAGTCAGTGATGCCATCCAACCATCTCATACTCTGTCGTCCCCTTCTTCTCCTGCCCTCAATCTTTCCCAGCATCAGGGTCTTTTCCAGTGAGTCAGCTCTTTGCATCAGGTGGCCAAAGTATTGTAGTTTTCAGTTTCAACGTCAGTCCTTCCAATGAACACCCAGGACTGATCTTCTTTAGGATGGACTGGTTGGATCTCCTTGCAGTCCAAGGGACTCTCAAAAGTCTTCTCCAACACCACAGTTCAAAAGCATCAGTTCTTCAGTGCTCAGGTATCTTAATAGTCCAACTCTCACATCCATACATGGCTACTGGAAAAATCATAACCTTGACTAGACAGACCTTTGTTGGCAAAGTAACGTCTCTGCTTTTTGTTAGCAAATTTGGAAAACTCAGCAGTTTACTATCTCACACGCTAGTAAAGTAATGATCAAAATTCTCCAAGCCAGGCTTCAGCAATACGTGAATCGTGAACTTCCAGATGTTCAAGCTGGTTTTAGAAAAGGCAGAGGAACCAGAGATCAAATTGCCAACATCCACTGGATCATCGAAAAAGCAAGTAAGTTCCAGAAAAACATCTATTTCCGCTTTATTGACTACGCCAAAGCCTTTGCCTGTGTGGATCACAATAAACTGTGGAAAATTCTGAAAGAGATGGGAATACCAGACCACCTGACCTGCTTCTTGAGAAACCTGTATGCAGGTCAGGAAGCAACAGTTAGAATCAGACATGGAACAACAGACTGGTTCCAAATAGGAAAAGGAGTACGTCAAGGCTGTATCTTGTTACCCTGCTTATTTAACTTATATGCAGAGTACATTATGAGAAACGCTGGACTGGATGAAGCACAAGCTGGAATTGCTGGGAGAAATATCAATCACCTCAGATATGCAGATGACACCACCCTTATGGCAGAAAGTGAAGAAGAACTAAAGAGCCTCTTGATGAAAGTGAAAGAGGAGAGTGAAAAAGTTGGCTTAAAGCTCAACATTCAGAAAAGTAAGATCATGGCATCCAGTCCCATCACTTAATGGCAAATAGATGGGGCAACAGTGGAAACAGCGGCTGACTTTATTTTTGGGGGCTCCAAAATCACTGCAGATGGTGATTGCAGCCATGAAATTAAAAGACGCTTACTCCTTGGAAGGAAAGTTATGATCAACCTAGACAGCATATAAAAAAGCAGAGACATTGCTTTGCCAACAAAGGTCTGTCTAGTCAAGACTATGGTTTTTCCAGTAGTCATGTATGGATGTGAGAGTTGGACTATAAAGAATGCTGAGTGCCAAAGAATTGATGCTTTTGAACTGTGGTGTTGGAGAAGACTCTTGAGAGTCCCTTGGACTGCAAGGAGATCCAACCAGTCCATCCTAAAGAAGATCAGTCCTGGGTGTTCATTGGAAGGACTGATGTTGAAGCTGAAATTCCAATACTTTGGCCACCTGATGCAAAAAACTGACTCATTTGAAAAGACCCTGATGCTGGGAAAGACTGAAGGCGGGAGGAGAGGGGTCGACAGAGGAGGAGATGGTTGGATGGCATCACCGACTCAGTGGACATGGGTTTGGGTGGACTCCGGGAGTTGGTGATGGACAGGGAGACCTGGCGTGTTGTGGTTCATGGGGTCTCAAAGAGTCAGACATGACTGAGTGACTGAACTGAACTGAACTGTATATAGAAAAAAAGGGTTTTGGTATCAATCATAAAGCAGTGACCTTATCAGATTTGCTTTTTAAACCTAGTAGATTCTTCCATAGTATTCAAATGTATAATCATGTCATCTCCAAATAAGGACAGTTTTATTCTTTCTAATCCTTAGCCCACCCCCCTTTTTTTTGTATTTGCCATCTTATTGTTATTATTATTCTGAGAAGGCCCTCTGATAAAATGTCAAAATTAGGTTTCTTGGTCTTATTCAAGCTCTCAAGTATACAGAGATTTCAATATTTGGCTAATATTTCAGGTAGCCTTTGCTGGACGAACCTCCCCTCCCCCCCCACACAGAGTGGCTTAATATAATAATGATTTATTCTTTCTCACCATTCTGTGAACTGCTTGGGTAGTTCCACTGCTGGATTCATGTTAGTTCACTCATGTTCTTGCTTGACTATTTGCATCTAGGCTGCAAGATCCAAGTTGGCCTTACTCATATGTCTTGTAGTTGATGAGGGCTGCTGGCTTGGGCATCTCCTGTGTCCTCCTGTGGAGGCTTTACATCCTCCAATTGGTAAGACTGTTTTCTTTAAAGATGTCCTGAGAGCAGTGTTCCAAGAGGCAGCTTGTTGGGAATTCCATGAGAGTCCAGTGGTTAGGACTTGGCGTTTTCACTGCCTGCACCCTGGGTTTGATCCCTGGTTGGGGAAATAAGATCCTGCAAGCCGTGCAATGTGGCAGACAGAACAAAACAAAAAAGCAAGAGGCAGCTTGTCTTTTTAACAAACCATGGTTGACAGTTGCAATTAAGGCGGCTAGAAGGAGGGAGAAAGCAAAATTAAAGACCTGAAAGTTCTATAGCTAATTAGCTTATAATAAATAATCTAATGCAAGAATCCTTAGAAAAAATGAAATGTCTGAGGGCTTTGGAAATAATCCCAGATATGAAGAAGTGGATAGAAATGTAGGAAATAGGCAAAGTGAAACTATCATCTGGAATTAGGGATGATAGGAACTTCTAGCCTCTCAGCTTTTGAAAATGATTTCTCTTGTAGTGAAGACTAAAAATACAAACCTGCCTCAGGCGAACCCCTGACAGAGTGAACAGTGGGACATCCTGGTACCACTTCAGTTTTTTCACAAAGTTGGATGTAAAATAAAAAATTAAAAAGAAAACCTTTGAGCAGGTTAGTATAAAATAGTTTCAAAAGGAGCTTTTGAATTGGTATGACTCCAGTGATTCCCAAGGAGGCATGTGTCCATCTTACTTCTCCCTGGGTATTGTGCTGCTGTAATGTCAGGTTTCTAAGCAAAATATTACATTCAAAAAGTTTTAAGGGGAAAAAGGATATTTATTAGTAAGTTGCCATTGCTTAGTGAAGAATCCAGGGAGGGTATTTTATAAATATCTAATAAACCATTTTGATTATGCCTGGAAAATTGCATCTTTAAAAATTAAAGTATGTGTACCTTATGGTACATGGATTTAGTTGTTCCAAGGACCAGGAATCAAACCCATGTCTCCTGCATTGGCCCGCAGATTCTTATATGCTGTGCCACCAGGCAAGTCCAGTACCTAACATTTTGAGAGTCTGTTTGCCTGTGTTGTTTGGGAGACTCACCACAAACTAATAAATAGGCTGGAACAAGTTATCTGAACCACGGCCATTCACAGAGACACAAGGTAGTTCGTCCCCATTACTGGCAGTTCCATTGTGGACTAGACATATTTTTTAGATGGGAAACCAGGTCTGAATGGAAGGCTTATGAGAAAAAAGGATTGGTTTGCTGGAGTGGTTGGAGTTCAACCTTGAATACAGTAACATATTTGGGTAAAGCGGTTCCCACGAGCCACAGAACCAAGAAGGTACAGAGAGGCCATGTAGTTGAGACAAGGAGGAGAAAACTTCAGAATGGAGGAGGGAATCAGGACTTTGTTTTAAAGAGTTGTACCTTAGGAGATTGACAAGGGCATAAGATGGAGAGGTAAGTGCTCAAGCTCATCAGGTTCACCACTACCACAGTTTTGTGGCCCTACGCCCTTCACTTACTCTCTTTGGGCCTTAGTTTCCTTATTTATAAAAAGAAAAAGAGTTATATAAAGAGTTTATATAAAGAGTTTGGTGATTAGACTGTGTCTAGATTTCAAGCGCTAAAACTGTCTATGAGGACATAAATGTTCTTTATTTATGTTTGCTTGTTTGTTGTGTGATGCTATTGATAAAGTCATCAACTGGTCTGAGACTTATAAATGGAAACAAAGTTTATTTTGTTTCTACTTCCAACTAGAGGCAGTGGCCAGGCACAGCAGAAAACCCAGTGTTTTTCAGAAAAATTCTTGAAGAGGGGGCAAGAATCAGAGACTGCTCAAGAGTCACTCCTTTTGGAAGATTTTTCTCTTATTCTTTCAATAATTTTGTGTTATGAAAGTGCAGGATGATTTTGCTAAAGGAAGCTATAAAAGCTCTGATATCCAAAGAGTTAAGCAAATCCCACAGAAATCTTCTAATTTTCCTTACTTGTGAACAATAAGATGGGTCCTGTAAATGATCATACTGAGTATAAACATAGAAAAGCCTTGAAGTTGGCAGTGGATTATTTGACCAGACTCTCCAACTTTAAAGAAACCATTTCTGTCTCCTGGGACATGCTCCCTAACTCCCACCCCTGTCCAGCCCCACAAACACATACACCTCCCCATTACCCATCTGCCTCAGGGTGGGCAGGTGTGTAGAGCAGGGCAAGAGCTGCAGGAACAGCTGTCGTCACCCAAGGAGAGTGAAGAGGCCAAGAACAGACCCTTTTGACAAAAAGGGAAAAGACGGGACCAAAAGAGATGTCGAAAGATGGTTACGGCTGTTGGCCAGACCTATGTCACTGTCCTTTGCTCTCAGAGGAGACAGCCCATGGCTCATTCACATGTCCTATGTCTGTTCTACAAATCACCAGTTTTCGATGCTTTGTGTCTAGAATGTCAACATTTCCAGGATATATTAGTGTTCCAGCTTGTCTAGCAATCTCTCCTCATGCACCATTAATTCCTAAGTAGGTAAGATAAAATATCTGGCCTTGTTGTGCCTGCCACCTTTCCCATCCCTTCTGATCCATTCAGATTGATGAAGATATCCATTAAACCTTTTGGAAGGGATCCAAGAGGCTGGACAGCAGTGTCACAGCCTTGGTGATTTGCTCTAGGCCCAAGAAAATCAGTGAGTGTTAGAATTCATCTCCTGGCTTCTTGATCTCTTATTTTCACTGGGAAAGATAATGGGCTGTGTAGCTTTTTTCTTATGGGGGGCCAAGAAAGGAAGGGCTTCTGGTTCTTATGGGCAAGAAAGAATGCCTGAGATTCAGATGAGACCTAGAGTTTTGGATTCTGCCCTTGGGCTTCGTGTAAACACTTGGGACCTTTTCCCTCAGTCTTGCTAAATTCTCACCAGTGATGAGATGGAGTTGGATGCTTTGCCCCGAAAGAGTCTAGTAGTTTCCTCCTGTGTCTACGATCCCAGAGACAGACTCAAACACAGAGAAATACTGGTTTGGTTGAGTGAATGTTTTTATATTTCATTTTACCAGTTCAGAAAATAAATGGACATGGTTTCAGTTTGAACTATATTCCAAGGCTTTATTGATGTATTTAAAATCTTAGTTTTTGCCTTTGAAAGAAAAAAAAAAAAAAAAAAAGGAATGCTTGGGTTCAGTTCAAAATTCACAGAATATCCAGCTTCTTGGTACACGGTATGGCTCAAATCCCTATTTATTCTCAGCTGTTTACTTCAAAGAGAAGTTTCTCAGCTGTTTACTTCAAAGAGAAGTGGGGTGACAGCATCCCTTTACAAGAAAGGCCTATGAGAAATTGGTTATTATTTATTATTCCTCCTCTATTTCTCTCTGGATAAAGAGAAATATTCCTAAATTTGGTAAAGTCTAGGTAGATGATCTCTTTGTCACGTCCTTCCTGTTTTATTCATGATCTGGCACAACTCTTGTGGTCATATGGGTTTTCTTTTCTTTTCTTTTCTTTTTTTTATCAGGCGAAGTGTTACTGTTTCTTTTTCTTCTCAAGTGTTCAGGATGGAACCTCTGTAGTAACTCCTGAGGCTCTTGCCCTCAATAGAAGAACAGTGAGGAGGTTAATGAGGTGTTGGAAGATGGCAAAACCAGCTCCAGTGTTACGCTTTCCAACTTTTAAATTAGGAACCCTGATGAATGGCTTGCTTGTAAAGTATTCTTTCCCTGGGTGACACCCCTGCCCAGCCAGGAGAGGTGAGGAAGAGCATGATGAGATCCAGCAGGCCAGCTCCTCTTTGCTTTTTCCCATCTGCCTGACTCCCACCCAGCGCCTTTAACTGTCATAAATAATGCCCCAGGGGTTTTCAGAGGCTTCCAAAGGCCAAGGCTGCCAGTGCAGCGTGAATTGCCACGGAAACATGAGCTAGCTGGGAGCTTTCTCTTTCCGTTTTTCTCCTGCAGACCATTGGTTTGGATCCAGAGTTTCCCACAGCTTTTTGGTGTGTTTATTAGATGGAACCTTAGATGTGGGCTCTGGTGGGACTGGCTCCTTCCAGGTACTCATAGTCATGGAACTAGAAATGTTTTTCAGGGGGAGTGGTGGTGGAGGCTATCACTGTTAAACAGCCTGGGAAGCTCCACTGTGAGAACACGAATTTGTCGAGTTTGTACCTCGGAGGAAGCACTCTGAGCATTCCCATCATGTCGTGACAGATGTGTAATCTGATCATTTCCAAGACCCTGTGGCTGGCAGCAATGGGACACAGCCACATTTCTTTTCCCAAGTGAATCAAATTTCATCCAGGAAAGATATCAAGGCTAGAAAGACAGATGGGGTGATTATATGTGGATGGATGTGATGCAGGGAAAAGAATTCCTTCTAGGAATAGCAGCATGGACCCTTCATTATAATTTTACAAAGCATGTTTTCCAGTCTGTGATCTTTGGATATTTTAAGAGGTAGAGAAATGCACAGAAAATACAGGGAGGCACGAGCAAGGAAGCAGCGATCGGTGGTTACGAGAACCGGATAGCAGTGAGTGCTATTTCTCCTTGTACCCCACAGTTTTTTTTTAAACTTAGCTTGAAAAAAATTTATGAAGAGTAGTTCTGGATTTTAATATGTGCTTAGATGTATATGGCTATCACCACAGTCAGGGTACGCCCCTAAAACCTCTGTGCTATCTCTTTATAAGCATATGCTTCCTTTCATCCCCAGCTCCTGGCAACCACTGGTCTGATCGCTAGCCCTCGAGTTTTTCTTTTTGAGAATGTCATTAAATGGACACTACCGTGTGTCATCTTCAGAAACTGCCTTCTTTACTCAGCATAAAGCCCTTGGGATTCATCCCAGTTGTTGTGTGTGTATGTAAGTAGTTCCATTTTATTACAGCTTTGGGATATACAACACCTGTGAAGGACATTTGGGTTATTTTCAGTGATTTGAGTCTCTCATTTTTTAAAAGTGTGGTAATATACATTTACCACAAGACTTGCCACTTTAACCATATTTAAGTGTACAGTTTTATGGTATTAATTATATTCACTGTGTTGTGCAACCATCACTACTGTTTGTTCCATAACATTTTCATCACTTCACACAGAAACTCTTTAGCCATTAAGCAATAATTCTCCATTCCCTCCAACCTCTACTAGCCTCTTGCCTACTTTCTGTCTCTGTAAATTTGCCTATTTTGGCTATCACAAGTAAGTAGAACCATACAATAACTGTCCTTTTGTGTCTGGCTTATTTCATTTAGTATAACGTTTTCAAGATTGATTTCTGTTGTGGCCTATATCAGCACTTCATTCCTTTTTGTGGCTGAATAGTATTCCCTTGTATGTATATACCACATTTTGTTTATCCATTCATCTGTTGATGGGCACTTGGCTGGCTTCTACCTCTCGGCTATTGTGAATAGTACAGCTGTGAACTTGGGTGTACAAGTATCTGTTTGAGTCTTTGCTTTCAGTTCTTTAGTCACTCCCACTTTTTAGTTTAAATTGGTGGGGTGGGAGGTGTTTGGTCTGAATCTAGTCATTGTTCTTTGTACTTAAAGGATTTGAGGAATTCCAGCAATTTTTTATCCATCGGTCTCCTCAGGATCCTGGGAGGAGGAGGAGGCAGTCACAATTTGGGTACAGGGAAAGTGGACTCCAGGTAACAGGCTGGAGCCCGTCAGTGGAGCCAGCCTCTGTGTGCAGCTTTCTCAGGCCATGGTGTAATGTTTTGCTTGGGTCAGAGTTCAGTTCAGTTCAGTTGCTCAGTCGTGTCTGACTCTTTGTGACCCCATGGACTGCAGCACTCCAGGCTTCCCTGTCCGTCATCAACTCCCAGAGCTTACTCAAACTCATGTCCATTGAGTCGGTGATGACATCCAACCATCTCATCCTCTGTCATCCCCGTCTCCTCCTGCCTTCAATCTTTCCCAGCATCAGGGTCTTTTCCAGTGAGTCAGTTCTTCACATCAGGTGGCCAAAGTTATTGGAGTTTCAGCTTCAACATTAGTCCTTCCAATGAATATTCAGGACTGATTTCCTTTAGGATTGACTGGGTGAATCTCCTTGCAGTCCAAGAGACTCAAGAGTCTTCTCCAACACCACAGTTCAAAAGCATCAATTCTTCAGCACTCAGGTTTCTTTATAGTCCAACTGTCACATCCATACACGACTATTGGAAGAGCCATAGCCTTGACTAGATGGACCTTTGTTGGCAAAGTAATGTCTCTGTTTTTAATATGCTATCTAGGTAGATCATAGCTTTTCTTCCAAGGAGCAAGCGTCTTTTAATTTCATGGCTGCAATCACCAACTGCGGTGATTTTGGAGGCCCCCCCCCCCAAATAAAGTCTGTCTCTGTCTCCTTTATTTCCCCATCTATTTGCCATGAAGTGATGGGACCAGATGCTATGATCTTAGTTTTCTGAATGTTGAGTTTTAAGCCAAATTTCTCACTCTCCTCTTTCACTTTCATCAAGAGGCTCTTTAGTTCTTCTTTGCTTTCTGCCGTAAGCGTGGTGTCATCTGCATATCTGAAGTTATTGATATTTCTCCTGGCAATCTTGATTCCAGTTTGTGCTTCATGCAGTTCAGTATTTCTCGTGATGTACTCTTGCATATAAGTTAAATAAGCAGGGTGACAATATACAGCCTTGGCTTATTCCTTTCCTGATTTGTAACCAGTCTGTTGTTCCATGTACAGTTCTAACTGTTGATTTTTGACCTGCATACAGATTTCTCAGGAGGCAGGTCAGGTGGTCTGGTATTCCCATCTCTTTAAGAATTTTCCACAGTTTGTTGTGATCCACACAGTCAAAGACTTTGGCATAGTCAATAAAGTAGAAATAGATGTTTTTCTGGAACTCTCTTGCTTTTTCAGTGATCCAGTGGATGTTGACAATTTGATCTCTGGTTCCTCTGCCTTTTCTAAATCCAACTTGAACATCTGAAAATTCACGGTTCATGTACTATTGAAGCCTGACTTGGAGAATTTTGAGCATTACTTTGCTGGCGTGTGAGATGAATGCAATTGTGCCATAGTTTGAGCTTTCTTTGGCATTGCCTTTCTTTGGGATTGGAATGAAAACTGACCTTTTCAAGTCCTGTGGCCACTGCTGAGTTTTCCAAATTTGCTGGCATATTGAGTTCAGCACTTTCACAACATCATCTTTTAGGATTTGAAATAGCTCAACTGGAATTCCATCACCTCCACTAGTTTTCTTCATAGTGATGCTTCCTAAGGCCCACTTGACTTCACACTTGAAAATGTCTGGCTCTAGGTGAGTGAGCACACCATTGTGATTATCCGGGTTATGAAGATCTTTTTTTTTTTTTTTTTTTTCTTTCAGTTCTTCTGTGTATTCTGGCCACCTCTTCTTAATATCTTCTGCCTCTGTTAGGTCCATACCATTTCTGTCCTTTATTGAGCCCATCTTTGTATGAAATGTTCCCTTTCTTTTAAGGGATTCTTGCCCTCAGTAGTAGATATAATGGTCATCCGAGTTAAATTCACCCACTCCAGTCCATTTAAGTTCACTGATTCCTAAAATGTCGATGTTCACTCTTGCCATCTTCTGTCTGACCACTTCCAATTTGCCTTGGTTCATGGACCTAACATTCCAGGTTCCTATGCAATATTGCTCTTTATAGCATCAGACTTTATTTCCATCACTAATCACATCCATAGCTGGGTGTTATTTTTGCTTTGGCTCTGTCTCTTCATTCTTTTTGGAGTTATTTCTCCATTGAAAATAAAATGGGTCAGAGTGGTCTTTGTTAAATATTTCGTGAGATCTACTTTGCGTGGTCTTTGCTATATTTCACCAGTGTTTGCCATGCCATTAGGCGAGCACTTAAAGATAGGGGCAGAAAATGCCAAGTGAGAAATAGCTTTCTCCTTAAGAATAATCTGCTTTTTATTTGTAAAATATATCTGGACCTACCTAGACTCAGATAACTCAGCAAATTCCTTCCTCATTTAGAATAATTGGCAGTAGGGCAAGCCTGAACTGTAAGTATGGGGAATAGATAGATTTTGATTACCTTCAAGGATGTACCTTTGAGACCAAGAGCTTAATAGACTTTCCTTAATTAAGAGATAGCTATAATTTACTTTTTTTTTTTTTTTTTAAAAATATGGAACGCTTCACGAATTTGCGTGTCATCCTTGTGCAGGGGCCATGCTAATCTTCTCTGTATCGTTCCAATTTTAGTATATGTGCTGCCGAAGCGAGCACTATAATTTACTTTTAAGTAGCTTCATTTGTGTATGATAGGAGCTAAAGTCATTTTTTTTAAATGGGTGTTTTTGTTTTTTTGTTTTTTCATTAGTTGGAGGCTAATTACTTCAAAACATTTCAGTGGGTTTTGTCATACATTGACATGAATCAGCCATGGAGTTACATGTATTCCCCATCCCGATCCCCCCTCCCACCTCCCTCTCCACCCGATTCCTCTGGGTCTTCCCAGTGCACCAGGCCCAAGCACTTGTCTCATGCATCCCACCTGGGCTAGTGATCTGTTTCACTATAGATAATATACATGCTGTTCTTTTGAAACATCCCACCCTCGCCTTCTCCCACAGAGTTCAAAAGTCTGTTCTGTACATCTGTGTCTCTTTTTCTGTTTTGCATATAGGGTTACCATTACCATCTTTCTAAATTCCATATATATGTGTTAGTATGCTGTAATGTTCTTTATCTTTCTGGCTTACTTCACTCTGTATAATGGGCTCCAGTTTCATCCATCTCATTAGAACTGATTCAAATGAGTTCTTTTTAATGGCTGAGTAATATTCCATGGTGTATATGTACCACAGCTTCCTTATCCATTCGTCTGCTGATGGGCATCTAGGTTGCTTCCATGTCCTGGCTATTATAAACAGTGCTGCGATGAACATTGGGGTGCACGTGTCTCTTTCAGATCTGGTTTCCTCAGTGTGTATGCCCAGAAGTGGGATTGCTGGGTCATATGGCAGTTCTATTTCCAGTTTTTTAAGAAATCTCCACACTGTTCTCCATAGCGGCTGTACTAGTTTGCATTCCCACCAACAGTGTAAGAGGGTTCCCTTTTCTCCACACCCTCTCCAGCATTTATTGCTTGTAGACTTTTGGATAGCAGCCATCCTGACTGGCGTGTAATGGTACCTCATTGTGGTTTTGATTTGCTTTTCTCTGATAATGAGTGATGTTTTTAAGTAGTGAAAAGTTTCTCCTCCTGTTACTAATTTGCTTGTTAAATTTCCCTTGATAAATATTGTAGACATTGTTTAGTCCAGCCTTTCTTATCATAAGTTTGTGTGTGTGTGTTTTGTTTTTAATGTGGAAGCATTCTTTTACCCCTAAAGGATGCCAAGCTCTCTCTTTAACCAGCGTTCTGCTACAGCCTGCCACCAAGTCTAGGATTGTCACCCCTGGGGAGACTCCTTTGGCTTAAATCCCTTCATTTACTGGAAGCTGTTAAATCTGTAGAGGTGATGGTGGTGTGTATGTGTCTTTCTATTTCTGGGAGGTTCTTTAAAAAGGACTGTAAATCTATTTTGGATCACCTGGGTGATTACCCCATGACTCAGCCTGGCTATTTTGTTTTGATTCCAAGGTTTGCATGGGTGTTTCTGCTCAGAGTGGGACCAAGGGAAGGCCATTGACATCCTGTTGCAGAGTAGACTAAAGATAAAACATGGTATCCAAATTGAGTCCTCAGGTGGCTCCCACTGACAGAGTCATTCCAGTCTCTAAAGCTTGGTGTGGTTGGCACCTTATTTTTATTGCAGTCAAAGATGCAGCAAAGAGCCAACTTTGTAAGTCCCAAGTTCATTAGGATTTCTTTTCCTTGTAGGGGATGTTTTTGATATTGCATTTTAGGGTACCACATTAAATTGATTAGCCTTTCAAAATAATGGAACAGAAGATCCAATTGTTTTATTATTTAAAAGAACAAATTACAACAACAAAAACAGTAATTTATAAAGCTGTTTTTGTAGACTAAGTACTTCGCTTCTATTTAATCCTCACAACATCCCTATTGAGTTGATACTCACCATATTTTACAGGGGAGTGGTGGGGCTTACAGAGATTAAGTCACTTGCCCATGTCATCAAGGGCATTCAGCCTAGGCATCCTGACTCTAGATCCATCACACTAAGCCTCATTTTGTGAAAGAGAAAACACACAACTGTATCTTTCTGCTATTAAACACTTTTCAGTTTCAGTTCACTGTCTCAGAAACTCATATCATCTGTCACATTTATGTCTGTATTTTGGGTTTTATTGGCATTGCAATTCTTATTTTTAATTTCTTTTTAAATAAGTCACATATGGTTTCCCAGGGTGGCACAGTAGTAAAGAATCCACCTGCCAATTTAGGTGACTCAAGAGATGAGGGTTCAATTCCTGGGTCAGGAAGATCCCCTGGAGTAGGAAATGGCAACTCAACTCCAATGTTTTTGCCTGGAAAATTCCACGGACAGAGGAACCTGGTGGGCTACAGGCTATGGGGTTGCAAAGAGTGGGACACGACTGAGCATGCATGCATGCTAATCACATATACTTATTTATAAATTTGGTTTAATAGTCATGTAAGAACTATAAGCATAAGAGTTTATACCTAGTTTTATATATTTGTGTGTATTTAAGTAATTTTATAATAAAAATGGCTTAAGTCAACACTGGCAGTCCACAGTATTAAGTCATTAACACCCTCAACACATTAACACTGTTTACTTTAAATAAAGTCCCTTAATAGCCTAAGAGACTGGACGTATTTTGATGGCCTGGGAGTGAATGCTCATAATTCAAGGTGCTGTGTAGAAATGACTCTGCCACTGGTTATGAGGTACCAGTAGGGAGTAGGTTGATATTTTTTTCTTTGAGCACTTTGAAGACCCGATTCTACTCTTCTCTGCCACTACTGTGCTGAAAAGTCTGCTGCCAGTCTAAAAGCCACTTTATAGGTAATGGCTCTTTCCTCCCACTGTTTTTGAGATATTCTCTATGGTATTCTCCATATTCACAGCTAGATGTGGATATAGTTTTCTCTATACTGCATAGGACTTCATATGTGTCCTAAATCTTTGGATGCACATGTTTCATCGAAACTGGAAAATTCTCAGTGAAAATCTCTCTAGATACCCTCAGTCCGTGTTTCCACTCAGCTCTCATACTACAGCTCTTCCTTTCATTCTGTTCTCCTTGTCTCTTGACCTCTTATTGATCTTACCATGTTACATCCTGGTTAATTTTTTCAGATTTATTTTTCTTTTTACCCAGATTCTCTCTTCAGATATGTCCATAATATTTAGCCCATTTGTAAGGATTTTTTTTTTTTAGTGGAAGGGAGAAATATATTTTATCATTTACATTTTTGAACTTTATTAAGATATAATACATGTACAGTGAAGCACATCATTTAAATTGTATAGTTAGATGCATGTTGATAAATGTATGCACACAGGGAACTACCACCACAATCAAAAAAACAAAACATTTTAATCACCCTTAGGAGTTTCTTTGTTACCCTTTGAGACATTTTCAACAATTATTTCTTCATATATATGTTTTTCTGGCCCCTTTTCTTTCTCCTTGTCCTTTGGAAATCCAATTTCATGTGTATTGAGCATTTGTACATTGTCCTCTTAGGTGTCTGGGCTTCTCCTCAATTTTCTCCAGTCTTCATTCTTTGTGCTCTTTGGGCATTTCTATTGCTCTGTCTTCAAGTTCACCAGTTCTTTGTTCTGTTGTCCACCAAATGTGGTTGAACTCATATAGTGAATTTTAAAAATTCAGTTTTTTACTTTTCATCTCTAGAATTTCCATTTGTTTTGTTTTAGTTTCCATTTCTCTATTGAGAATTCCTAGCTGTTCATTCAGTGTTATAGCCTAGTTTCCTTTAGTTATTTGAACATATTTATAATTACTGCTTCTCTGTGTTTCCTAAATGCAATATCTGGAACTGTTCAGAGTCTGTTTCTATTGGCTGCCCTTTCCCCTGAGTATAGAGCACACTTTGATATTTCTTTGAATGTTCACTTCTGGTTGAAAATTGGAACTTGCAGATAGTACATTATGGCTACTGTAGATTCTGTTGTATTTTTCTGAGTGTGTGTGTGTGTGTGTGTGTGTGTGTGTGTGTGTGTGTGTGTGTGTATTTAGTTCTAGTAGCCAATTAACTTTTCTGGACTGCAACTGCAAACTTTGTCACCCTTCTGATATGAAGCAACTGGAATCTCTATTCTTACAACTTCCCACTGCTACTTTTTTTCCTGGTCCCTTGAGATTTTTTTCCTTGTTTCTGTATAATTTGTTGGTCATTCTTTTTTTATTTTCTTCTCGGGATTCCAGTTGTCCTAATAAGCTGTTTGACTGATTTGGGGGCTCTGTTCCAGATCTTTCAAGCCTATAAGTTCCAACTTTCTGACACTTGCGCACGGTTGGAAAGTTTACTCAGTTTAAAAAAAGGCAGCAGACTTACAGATAGGGCTGCACACAACTCTGTCATTAAGGAGCAGATTTGTCTCTGGCTCTTACCCACTTTTTCACCAGGCTCCTTAGTGCCTCCTCCTGCACATGCATAGTTGAGTGCTTGGCCTGGGATTTGCGCAGAGTTTATACTCAAAGTTGTATACTCCTTCTGTGGGGTTTTTTGGTGGTGTTTTATTTTTTTATTTTTTATTTTTGCTGCCAGTGTTTTTCCTCTAGACTTCTAACTACTTTTTCGGCATTGAACTTTGATCTCTGGCACTTTGGCTAGTAAGGGTGTGATTTTCCACTGCTGTTTTTTTTTTTTTCCCACAGTTAAAGCTGTAGAGTTGGGCACTACCTCCAGCCGGAAAGACAATAAACTCTCAATTCTGACCCTTTCCTGTGGCAGTTTTTGGAGAGTAAATCCTCCTTCTTTCAGACTCTCTCCGGGGTCTTGAAAGTTGCTCTTAAAAAAAACAAAAGCAACATACTTCTTTAAAATTATGTTTTTATCATTGTTATCTGTAAGAGGGTTTCATGATCATTTCAGTCCTCTTACATTCCTGGAAATAGTTCACCCATTTGGTTCCTTTCTGAATTAAATCTGCCTAAGGGTCTATAGTAGTCTTTTTATTTCTCTCATTATAAATATATTTATTTTATGGTCTATATAAAATTAATGTCTAATAGTATTTCCAGCATCTGAAGTTCTTGGGTGTTTAGCAGTGCTGCTGACGAGTTGTGTCTACTGTCTCTCTCTCATTCAACTTTTTCTAAGTAGATTTTGGATGATGAACCAATGATCTGGAGTGCATTAAACATGGAAAAATACTACATCCTGATTTGAGGGTTTGAATCTGCAAAGAGGTTTTTGTTTCTTTTTTCCTGGTGTCCAGAGAATATTATGGACCATTGTTTTATTAATGTCTATGGCTAGGGGCTTTTAGAGGTCAGTCATGTAGTAAAAATTTGAGTCTAAGTCTACTTGAGCACAGGCTCATGATAATAAATTCTTACAGGGAAGCTCTTCTGTCTCATAATACAGAGCTAAGGAAAGCCATATCCGTAGCCCAGTGGATAGAGTTTTCTTGATCCATTTCTTCACTGACAATATAGCTCTTCAAAACTTCTGGTCAGCAGTAGTCTTGATAATAGTTTCTTGCCTACCTCCCACTCAAGGGTCTGTTGTGTACCCACTTCTCTATAGAAACTTTAAAGACTTCATCTACTTGATTACTAGAGGGATCAGATGAATCCCTAGCACTGCCAATTCCTACTTACTTCTCTGATATTTCATTTTCTTATTTGATTTGACTTTCTATTCTGGGAAGTTTGGAACAGAAAAGTATAGAGAAGAGTATAATAAAGACCTGTATACTCATCACATATATTTATTAGTTAACATTTTGCCATATTTGCTTTGTCTGTGTTTGCTGAACCATTGTGAAGTAAATTATATATCACATCATAACATTTTACCCCTAAATGCTTTAGCATGTGGGCTTTCTAGGTGGCTCAGTGGTAAACAATCTACTGCCAGTGCAGAAGATGGAGTAGACACGGGTTCAGTCCCTGGGTTGGGAAGATCCTCTTCCAAGGACATTGCAACCCACTCCAGTACTCTTGTTTGGATAATCCCATGGACAGAGGGTCTGGTAGGCTATAGTCCATGGGGTTGCAAAGAATCAGACTGAGTGACCGAGCACACACAGATGCATACACTTTAGTATGCATCTACAAAAAATTAGGCTTTTCTCTACACAATCATATTGCTGTTTTCATGTCTAACAAACTGTATTAATTAGGAGTCTCCAAAGAGATAGAACTGTGAGAGAGGGAGAGAGAGAATGTGTGTTTGTGGCTGGGGTGGAGGGTGGGGGCACAGAGAGAAAAAGAACTGAGTAAATGGGAAGAAGAAAATTAAGAAGTTTTACCAGACAATTCCTTAGGACAAAAAGTCATGTATTTCTAGACTAAAATGGCCCACCATAAACTCAGCATAGTGAATAAAAAGATCCCGCACCAAGGCACATTATTATAACCTTTGAAACACTGGAAGTGTTAACAAGATGTTGAAAACTTCCAGAGACGAAAAGAGGTGATATTCAATTGATCAGGAATCAGAATGGCATCGTATTCTTCCTATAAGCACTATACACTTGTGGGACAAAAGAACAGTTCCTTCATGTTTCTGAGTGAGAATGATTTCTAAGGCTTTCTTACTCAGCCAGACTGTCAACCAAGTGTAATGTTACAATGAAGACATTTTCAGACACAAAGGCCTTGTAAAGTAACTTTTTGCGTAACAAGTTGTAAGAAAGCTGCTGGAGGAAGTATTTATAATTGTGGGGCTAACTAAAAAAGGATTGTATAGATCCTGGAATTGCATAGCTAAAACAGGAGAGAGGCATAAGAGATCCTAGGAAAATATGGAGGAAGTCATAGGGTGATTGCCCCATGGGCTCCAGAGATGACATCTCAATGAAAATTGAACTGATAAACAATGTGGTTGATTGTACTGAGAGTCTTTTTAGAGCTTTGTCAGAAATTCTGGGGTTCAATTAGTGATGAAAAAGTTGAAAATGAAAGAAATGAAAAACAGATACCTACATAAGAAAAGACAAGCAGTCATCCGTGGCTTATCTGTAACAGTTACGCAGTTTACAAGTATAAACATTGAATCTTGCACTAATCAGTGATGCTGTGTGACTATGGAAGGTCACTGGGATGGGGTGGAGGCTATGACGTAGCTGGCTGCTGGGTAGAGAAAAAAGCTAAATCCTTACCTTCGACAAAATGAAAGCAATAGATACTATTTAATATTGAAGAAAAATCAAGAAATGAAGCATCAGCATATTGTTTAGAAAAACAAAGCATCAGAAATATTTAAAGTGAAAGTCACTCAGTCGTGTCCAACTCTTCGCAACCCCATTGAATTCTCCAGGCCAAAATACTGGGGTAGCCTTTCCCTTTTCCAGGGGATCTTCTCAACCCAGGGATTGAACCCAGGTCTCCCACATTGCAGATGGATTCTTTGCCAGCTGAGCCACAAGGGAAGCCCAAGAATATGGAGTGGGTAGCCTATCCCTTCTCCAACAGATCTTCCTGACCCAGGAATCAAACTGGGGTCTCCTGCTTTGCAGGGAGATTCTTTACCAACTGAGCTATGATGAAAGTGCTTGCCTCTGGGAAGCAGGAACCAGGAGTACAATGGGAAGAGGGACAACTGTTTTTTGTTAACATCTTGTAGTGTTATATGATTTTTAAAGCTATGTACCTGTGTTAGTTTGATTTTTTAAAATATTGTTTAAATCAAAATTCACCAATTTCAGAATTGTGTAATTTTATAACTAACTGTGACACATTTCATGATGCATTGTAACATTGCCATGTTAGTAAAGGTCTAAGTCATACTCACTTTTTTCAAGGGCAAGGTGTTCCAACTCTTAAATTTGCATTGTTCAGTGGAGTGGCCATTAGCCATGCATGGCTGTTTAAATTTAAATTTAAGCTTCAATTCTTCAGTCGCACTGGTCACATTTCCCAATGCTCTGTAGCCACATATCAGGTTAGTTCAGTTGCTCAGTCATGTCTGACTCTTGGCAACCCATGGACTGCAGCATGCCAGGCTTCCCTGTCCATCACCAACTCCTAGAGCTTGCTCAGACTCATGTCTATCAAGTTGGTGATGCCATCCAACCATCTCATCCTCTGTTGGCCCCTGCTCCTTATATGGCTAGGGGCTAACATATTGGACAGCACTGCACTGTCCTAAATCATTCTTGAATACACCTCTTCCCAACTCATTGCCATCATCTCTAGGCAGCATACCGTGGAGACTGAAGGTGTGGGCTTTGGAGTCAGACTGCATTAGTTCATATCTTACTAGCTGTTTGACTTTGAACATGTCATAACCTCTTAGTGTTTCAGTGTCCCCATCTATAAAATGGGGTTCTAGGGGTTGTTCTAGGGTTTGTAAGGAAAGACTGTGGTAATGCATTTAAATGAAATGCTTAGTACCATGCCTGGCCCACAGTAAGCACTCACAGGTTTATCTGCTGTAACTACTGTCATCATCGTGCCCTAATGCCCATCCCTTCAGCCACTTCTGAGCTCACATGCAGTCCTGGTGGACAGTCTCCTTTCAAGCTGACAGCTTCTCACCTCAAGGCCTGCCTCCCTCTTTTTCTCTGTCTGAGAACTTCCCTGGGTGTTATGTGACTTTGCTCAGGTGAGAGGCAGAGAAGCCCAGAAATGCTGGGATTATACCTCTAGCGGAAGCTTACAACCAGAGAAGGAAAGTACCCACTTTCTTTATTGGGGCAGTTCTGAGGTGTCTTCTCCATAATCCTTGAGAGGCTCCCAGAGAAACCGAGCCCCCCACCCCCACCCTCTATTCCACAGCAGTGATGTGATCAGTGATGTGCCTTTGTTGACCTTCCTCCCATTCCTCTTTTTACTTTCCTTCCCTTACTTGTGCTTCTTGGGATCTGCTCCCAGCCTTGGTGGAACCCACCCTAAGACAGTCGATCATCATCACTACCACCATCACCATCAGTTCTGGTTCTCATTATCTCAAAGCCAAGCTCTTATAGTAGCTTCCTGGATTGTTTTCCCATCTTCTCTTCCATATTATAGCCAGAGCTATCTCAGTTTAAATGTAGAGTTATGGCTTAACTGCTTAAAGACTCTGATGCTTCCTTCTTGCCCACAGGTGGAGACTGAACTTAGTCCTGCAATGAAGAACTTTTACAAATTCTCTAGAGCCTACCTTACAGCCTTACCTCTTGTTAGTCTTGCTGTACACCACCCTTTCAGTATACCATTCTCCTTTGCACCTCTGTGCCTGAACACATGCTGTCTTCTCTGATTGGAGTAATAATAATTGCAGTGCACAGCTGTTAACCACCTACTCTGTACCAAGCAGAGCCCTATGTAGTATGCACAGATGAGTTCTTTAATCCTTAACTTTATAAAAAAAGCTTTTATGTTCTCCTTGTATTAGGGATGTAGAAACCCAGGCTTAGGGAAGTCACATTATTAATAGCAGAGTTTGGTAATACCAAGCTGATATCCTGTGTTTGGCAGGAAAGTGACATGATGTAGACATAGTTTACTTAGAGGAAATCAACTTTACTCACCCAGGAGAGAGAGATTTGGGGGTGGGGAGAGAGAGAGAAGGAGAAAGATAAATAGCGTGGGTGATCTGCTTGCCTGTCTGCCCCATGCATGTGTACTCCCTGGGGAGAAAGGGTGAGGCACGACTCTGCTGTTACCCACATTGTCCTGGGGGCACTTTGCCAGTGAGTGTGACTAGAGTGCTTACTTATTCACAACATTCCTATGACATAGCTGCCTAAACCCTTGCCAAAGACTTCCGAGAGAGAGTATATCCTTCTCCCTGCAGGCTTTTCAGGGCTGCCTTTGACTGTGTGTGACTTGTTACAGGCTGACTCTCCACAGCCTGATCCAAGAACGAGGTGAGACTCCGTGGTCTTCCTTTCCTTTCCCACTTTCCCGCCTGGTAGACACCTGCTCATCTCTTCCACAGCACCTCCTCTGGTAAGCTTTCTCCATCTCCTTTGGGAAGAGCCTTTCCTCCCGCCCGGGCTTCTGTGGCCCCCTGTACACATTTCTTTCAGTGCTGTCCCGTGTGACCTTCCAATGACTTGTTTATACACCACGTTCCCCAGCCAGGCAGTAGATTCCTCATTGGACCCCCTTCTCTTTTCTTTCTCCGGTATCTGCTACAGGCCCCTCTCCATAGCAGCGAGAACTATCTTGGTTGTCAGCAAGGCAGGTCTCCGTGCCTTCTAGAGAAAGGAGGGAGATCAATTCTGAATGCTTATTGTAATCAGTCACGTTCTTACAGAATCTGGAGACCGAAAATAATCTATTCTGTCTCTTCTCTCTTTCTCTTTGGTTTCTATTTTCTTTCTGTGGGGTTGCTATTTGATCATAGGTCTTTAAGAAGCCAGTTACTGCAGGGTAATGTGGTCCATCGGATTTTTCTTGTTAGATCTGTGAAAACACATTTTTGTTATCTATCTTCATACCCAAATTAAGACATCTCCATCAGACAGCCAACTTCCCCCCAACCCTGAGACTGGCACCATCCCTGAAGAGTTTCCAAGTTATCATTCTGTTTTTCTATCTTGTGAAGGATGTGGTTTTTGGTTGTGTGATTCTTTTTAAGCTGCTTCATTTGTTTTTGGACTGATTAATAGCGTAGCTACCCAAACTTGGACAGAAACGTCAAATTCAGAATCTGTGGAAGCAACAGCACCAAGACGCTAATTAGTTCATGTTTTCCATATGAATGAGACTCAAGTACATGATCACTGCTTCCTTGTTTTATCTCTCACCCTTGACTGTGCTGGCAAACCTTGCTTTTCCTTTTAGCTGTAAGAGAATTTGTTGGGAACAAAAATCCTTTTCCTGTACTTCACCTGCTGGATGGAGTGAATAAAAGCCTCAGGGCAAGATCTAAATATTTAACAAATATAACCTCAACCCCCAAAGTTTTAAATCTGGAATACATTTTACAGTCTAAATTTGAACCCAGGCCAGGGGCATGCATGCTGATACTGATTATTTGTGTTCTTTGGCAGAGGGTCTAGAGAAGTGATTTAATTCAATTGTGTGGGAAAGGGAAGGGGGAGAGAAAATGATCATGTAGATAGAGTGTCCACTTGGTTATCTATATGTGCTGGACAGTGGAATCCACCTGATTCCCTCTTCCGTCACTGGCCTCTGTCTTGCTGGCTGGCCTCGGTTTGCACCATGCTCCCCATCCCATGCTCTCCACTCTTGGGCCTCACTGGCATTGTGTTCCCATCTGCCACAGGGCCTTAGCACATGCTACTGCCTCTGTCTGGAATGTTCTTCACAGCCCATACTCCACCTCTTTAGCTAGTCAGTTCTTACTCTTCTTGCATGTAACAGCTCACTTTCTCGGGGAAGTCCCTGAGATACTTAAGAGTGAGATAAATCCTCCGTTATGTATTTTGAGGACACTGAATACTTCTCCCTTGTAAGCACCTGTCACAGTTGGAGTTTTACGTTCTCCTGTATGGTCCTTTGTGTAGATTGTTTCCTAGGGTGTGGCATTGTTATATGGGGAAGATGATATGCAAGTGTTCATTTTTTTCCCTTTAAAGTTCTGTGTTTAATAGATGTTAGAAAAAAAAATCTATATAGTAGTAACTTGTCCCTTTGTGAGTATTTCTGCTTACAGTAGACCTAAAATAGATAAGACTGTGAATCCACCTTTCATAAACCATATGAATAAAGAAGTGCCACGATCAGGCAATGGGCATAGAGAGAGAAATTTTGGAAGCAGTATGCAAATAACTGAAATTTGGGAAATAGTATGTTCATATGTTTCCTGTCACTAGAACGTGGGCTGCAGAGAGCCTCATTGTGCACCGTTGTACCCACTAGGCCTGGTGCATATTTTGGCCTTCATAAATATTTGTAGGAAGCCTGGTACATGACTAGATGAACAATTTAATGACTCAATGTGTGCCCCTCCCAGGCACATCAGGGAGCCATAGGTCAGATGACTAGAAAGAAGGCCAAGATTTGTCTTGAGGATCATCCATATGGATGCACACAGTAGAGACAAGTTGGGACTTTGTATACTTAGAATATTCAGCTTGGGATGCCGAAAGATTGTGTAGAGTCTTGGGGATGTAGAAGACCTCTGCAGTTATCCTGCTCAGAGTGGTGCTTTCTAGCATCCTGGGCAGGTACTGTCACAGACAAGCTTCCCTGATAACAGACTCTGTGATGAAAATTAGCATGCAGAAAGTTTATTAGGATCTTGGGATGAACACCTGTGGGAGGAGAGGAAGCAGGACAGGGCAGAAGGGGAGGTTGAGGCCATCTCAGCATAGAGGCCTCAGCTGACTTTATGAGAAGGTCTGAAGCTGGAATGATCCTTCAGAGCTACCTAAAGCTGGTAGCTTCACGGACTGCCTCAGAGGGACATGCTCTTGAGCAAGGCAGCTCTCCTCCCCAAGGCCACCTGCAGGTAATACTCTCAGCAGCTGGGAGGATCATTTCTGAAGAGAAACCTTAGGGATGCCTCACAGAGTCAACCATAGACGGCCATCTAGAATCCATGTGAAAATCTCCAGGAGTGGCAGATGGCAGCCACTGTCTGTGGATTTGCTTCAACCATGGAGTTGCTATAGTTGTTAGAGATGGTTTTTGCTTTATACTGAAACCACTTTCTCAGCAAGTTCCAAATACCTGTACTCATTTTGACTATGAGCAAGAAAAGGAAAATGACCCTTGAATGATCTGAGTCGATTTTAAAAGTGAAAGTGAAGTCGCTCAGTCATGTCTGACTCTTTGTGACCCCATGGACTGTAGCCTACCAGGTTTCTCTGTCCATGGGATTTTCCAGGCAAGGATACTGGAGTGGGTTGCCATTTCTTTTTCCAGGAGATCTTCCCAACCCAGGAATTGAACCCACATCTCCCGCATTGTAGGCAGACGCTTTTAGCCACCAGGGAAGTCTATGATATCTCAGGTCAAATCTTCTCTTGACTGAATCACCTAGTTTCTTCTGCTGTTTTTTGGTGTATGTTTTTCTGGCCCCTTGCTATTCATCTTTTAGCCTCCATTTGCAAAACTTCATTTAATGTGTAGCATCTAAAATGAGATATAGTAATCCAGATGTGGCCTAACCAGCCCAGACTACAGTGGGACAATTACATAACATCATCTGTGCCTTATAGAAGTAAGCTTGGAGGCAATTGAGATTCTTCTTTTTCAAATGAATTGCTATGAAGCAAGCTCTCTCCAAATGTGGGCTTATGAAAATAATCACTAGGAACCTAAATGGAGAATCTAGAAGATCATTTTAAGCTCTATCATATTACATAGTATGTATAATTATATTTTTATAAAAATAATAGCAAATGTTTATTCAATCCTTATCATATGCCAGATACTGGGTCAAAAATTCTTGCATGCCTCCATCTCATTGGATCCTCTCCACAAACCTGTGAGGTTGGTACTCTTTGTATCCTCATTTTGCAGAGGAGGAGACAGAGGGCAGAGGATTAAGTAACCTGCGCTAAGTCACCAAGTCAGTAGATGGAAAAGCTAGGATTCCAACTCTGCCAGTCTGACCCCAGAGCTACCTTCTTCTGTATGTGGATATTATATTGGTTTGAGTTGACTCAAACCAGTTAGTAACTGACTTAACAATGTCTAAAGAAAGGACCTTGAACATACATGATGGGCTTCAGAGAAGCTTAGAGGGCTTAGAAAGATGTTATTTTATAGGGGACAAAGCCAAAACACTTGACGCTTTCAGATAAGGACTTTCTTCATTGCTGTTGTAAGCTTTTTAAGGGTGAGGACCATACTTGTTCATCTTCTAACACTGTGTCTAGCACAGTATCTAAGTCATGTTTATGCTAGTTACCAGTGCATCTGCTCCATTTTCATTCTTCTCTGCTTTCTTTTCATGCTGGAGCTGGACCCTGTAATCTTTTCTCCTTCACCAGCTGATGCCACATGAGGTTTGTCAGTAGAGGGCGCTGGAGGGCCGCTGTGAGAGGAAGGGGCTTTTTTCTAGGGTTCTTTTCTTCTTGCTCCTATGGCCTTGGCCATTGGGCAGCTTCCTGCTGAAGACCTAGTGGTGCACAAGCTCCAGTGAGTGCCATTGGCACCCCAGTAAGTTGCTTGCAGAGTTTTGCCAATACTCCTGTGGGAAGCTCCGTGAAGCACCATGGTGAGAGCCTCTGTCCCCATGTGCCCCAGCCACACCTTTGCCCATGAAGTCTGAGTGTCATCCTCCAGAGAAGGGCTTCTTGCTTATTTGTTCCTTCCTTGAATACTTTCCTCAATCTTGGGGGTTGTAACTGCTCCCTACATCTGCTGTTCAGTTATCTTCAGAGGTCGCTTTACCTCTCTTTGTAGTCAGTCCCTTTTTGCTAGCTAAAAATTCTTTCCATTGATATTTTCCTATTTAAATTATTGGTGTGGTTTCTGTCTTCTTATCAGACGTTGACTAGCCTAGTCCCAAACGCTCAGTAGGTAATGGGTGAACTAGTGAGGGAATTGAGGAAAGATGCTTCATTTTCAGCTTATTGCTGCTGTTTATCTTGTGGACTGGACTGGATTGACTAGCCTTCTGCCCCATCGAATTCTTCCCAGATGTTTCAGTTGCTTGGGAGTTATACATTTTCAAGTGTTATGTAAAAACCTTCTCTCTTCTTCATACCAATTAAATATGATGTGACATGTTCTGATAGCCCCAAAGATAAACCAATTTCTCCCTCATTTTTCCTCTCTGCACTGCTACCCTGGATTGGGTTTTTATCCTGTATTATCAGAAATAATCTGGTCAGTTCTAAAACAAGCACAGTTTCCCAGGTGATTTGGGGATCCTCATGTAGATATTCTTATTTTGAGAATGTCATAGATTTTACCATTCTCTTCTATGTTGTTCAGTTGCTAAGTCATGTCTGACTCTTTGCAACCCATGGACTGCAGGACTTCAGGCTTCCCTGTCCTTCACTGTCTCTCAGTTTGCCCAAACTCATGTCCATTGAGTCGATGATGCCATCCAACCATCTCATCCTCTGTTGCCCTCTTCTCCTCTTGCCCTCAATCTTCCCCAGCATCAGGGTCTTTCCCAGTGAGTTGGCTCTTAGCATAATGTGGCAAAAATACTGGAGCTTCAACATCAGTCTTTTTGATGAATATTCAGGTTTGATCTCCTTTAGAATTGACTTACTTGATCTTCTTGCTGTCTGAGGGGCTCTCAAGAGTCTTCTCCAACACCACAGTTCAAAACCATCAATTCTCAGAACTCAGCCTTCCTTATGGTTTAACTCTCACATCCGTACATGACTACTGGAAAAAAGCATAACTTTGACTATGTGGACCTATGTTGGCAAAGTGATGTCTTTGCTTTTTAATATGCTATCTAGATGGGTGGTGGCGCTAGTGGCAAAAAACCCGCCTGCCAGTACAGGAGACCCAAGAGGCTGGGGTTTGATCCCTGGGTCAGGAAAATCTCCTGGAGCAGGGCATGGCAACCCATTTCAGTATTTTGCCTAGAGAATCCCATGGATAGACGAGCCTGGTGGGCTGTACAGTCCACGAGGTCGCAAAGAGTCGGGTACGACTGAGTGACTAACACAACAGGTATGTGACAGCTTTCCTTCTAAGGATCAAGCATCTTTTATTTTCGTGTCTGCAGTCACTGTCAGCAGTGATTTTGGAGCCCAGGAAAATAAAATCTGTCACTGCTTCCACTGTTTCCCCTTCTGTTTGCCTTGAAGTGATGGGACCGGATGTCATGATTTTAGTTTTTTGAATGCTGAGTTTTAAACCAGCTTTTTCACTTTCCTCTTTCACCTCTTTAGTTCCTCTTCACTTTCTGCCATTAGAATGGTATCATCTGTTTATCTGAAGCTGCTGCTATTTCTGCCTGCAATCTTGATTCCAGCTTGTGATTCGTCTAGCCCATATTTCGCATGGTATGCTCTGCAAATAAGTTACATAAATAGGGTGACAGTATACAGCTTAATTGTACTCCTTTCCCAATTTTGAACTAGCCAGTTGTTTCATGTAAGATTCTAACTGTTGATTCTTTGACCCACATACAGGTTTCATTTCTATAGGAAATGACTAAATTCTGAACACAGTTGATATTCCCAGGCTATGAACAGTCCTGTGTCTACAATTTACACAAAACGTGCGAGCATATGATAACATTCCTATTACATATTGTGGAGAAGAAAGTTCAGTAAAGTAATCTAATGTCTTGCTCTTATGTATCTTTAGGCTAGACTAAAAATGTTTTTCCTGAGGCAGGAAAACATGAAATGTGGAAATCACAATGAAGAGTGTTTCTGTGATTTGTACAAATTGCCTGCCTACAGCTACATCCCCAAACACTGCAGCCCAGTGAACTAAATCCTGAAATTGAATACCGTTCCAAAGAGGTAATGCCCAACCCTTCATTAAGGCTGATAGAAAAGCACGTCAAGGACACAGTGAGGTTTTGCTTGTTTATGTAATAAAATAGACACCAGTGTTTAGCTGCTGAGTGTATAAATTTAGCCTGTGTGACAGTTGGAAGCTAAGAAGGAAGGAAGTAATTTGGGAAATACCTCCTCCCCACATCACAAATATTCTCAGACTTCTTGGAAGACCCCAAAACACCGAAACAAGGTCCTACAGCTATATGCATTTTTTTTTTCAGTTATATGCATTTTATAAAGCAAATCCACTCTCTAGCTTCAGGCTGTGTGTGACCTGGTTTCTCTCTTTAATTTTATAGCTAGAGTGGAAAGCTAACAATGTAGTATGTCATGGTCAATATGTCAACCACAGAGTGAGTACCATGTTACAGAAAGATCCCAGTAGTCACTTAGTATCATTCCTTTGTAACTTGAGAGGGTATTAGATGAATCACTGGGGTCCAGAATACCCAATGGCAGGTCCCAACGTCTTAAGCACTCAGTTGTCTACCTAGATTTTAGATTAATTGTATGTACAGTGGCAAAGGGAGTCTTTCTGGGGGTGAAGAAGAGGTTTAGGGAGCCAAGTCGGAAGGGGGGGAGTGTGCCACTTTTTGTGAGCCATCATTTCACCTTTAATACTTGTCAAACAAATCCTTAGTAATTGTGAAAAGGAAAACGTACAAATCCCACTGCTTGGCTGGGCTTCTTACTTTGCACGAATGCTCCTGAAAAGATTTTTTTTTTTTAATTTGCAAAAGTCCAGTTTAGGGGCACATCTTTGTTTAGGTGTCACTTTTACCATGCTTGTTAATATCCTGACAACCCAGAAGCAATTAAGGTTTGGGATTTCCCTCCTCTCTTCACTACAGGGCGGACAGGACATCACTGTCCTGCCAGAAATGTGAAAGGTGACCTCATTTATATTTTTCTCTTTGCAGTCCAGTTCACCCATAAGAAGCATCCATAAGAGGTCAATTATCAACCACCCTAAACCCCTCAAATATTTAGAGCATAGGGTTACACTTTCTGGTTGGTTCAGCAAGGATGGGAATTTTTGAATCTCTGAATAAGACGTAGTCCAGTAGTAGTGATGTTTTATCTTATGACTGAGTCATGAATGGTATATACTTTTTTTTTTTTAAGTAGATAACAGCATCATTTCTAGAAAGTGATGGGCACTGGGGAGGATGCTTAGAGGTCCTGGGTTTCTAGCCTTTTCCTCGCTTAGTCCACTTTTCATGTCTTGTTCAGAAATGGTTATGAAATAGGAATTGTGGGGTCAAGAGTGAGGCATGAAGTGAAGACAGTGGGAGTTAGGGAGGGGATGACCTCAAACCCCAAAGTCATGAGATTTCCATAGGAGGAGGTTGTTGTTGTTTAGTCACTAAGTCGTGTCCAAATCTTCGTGACCCCATGGACTATCGCCCACCAGCCTACACAGGAGGGGAGAGGGTCAGAGTCTCTGTAGCTCTGAGAGCAGAAATCTGCTGAGACCAGCATTGGAGGCAGCACTGGGTGCCCATGGGATCTGTATCACTGCATTTGTTTTGCATGATTAGTAGCAAACCAGCTAAAAAAATTCATTATGCCCTTAAAACAGATGGTTCCTAGGTAACAGGATGTCCTTTTGTATTGTTTATTCAAGAGCAAACCATGTCTTTTTATAAATATATATATATATTTTAATTGAAGGACAATTGCTTTACAGAATTTTGTTGTTTTCTATGAAACATCAGCATGAATCAGCCATAAGTATACATATATCTCCTCCCTCTTGAGCCTTCCTCCATCTCCCTCCCCTCCCACCCCTCTCGGTTGATACAGAGCCCCTGTTTGAGTTTCCTGAGCCATATAGCAAATTCCCTTTGGCCATCTGTTTTACACATGGTAATGTAAGTTTCCATGTTACTCTCTCCATACAGCTCACCCTCTCCTCCCCTCTCCCCATGTCCATAAGTCTTTTCCCTTTGTCTGTTTCTCCATTGCTGCCCTGCAAGTAAATTCTTTGGTGCCATCTTTCTAGATTCTGTATATATGCGTTAGTATACTGTATTTATCTTTCTGAATAACTTCACTGTATAACAAGGCTCTAGGTTCATCCACTTCATTAGAACTGACTCAAATGTGTTCCTTTTATGGCTGCATAATATTCCATTGTGTATATGTACCACAGCTTCTTTATCCATTCATCTAGATGAATGTTGATGGACATCTGGGTTGCTTCCATGTTCTAGCTATTGTAAATAGTGCTGCTGTGAACAATGGGATGCATGTCTTTTTCAGTTTTGGTTTCTTCAGGATGTATGCCTAGAAGTGGGATTGCTGGGTCATATGGTGGTTTTATTCCTAGTTTTTTAAGGAATCTCCATATCATCTTCCATAGTGGCTGTATCAATTTGTATTCCCACCAGTAGTGCAAGAGCATTCCCTTTTCTCCACACCCTCTCCAGCATTTATTGTTTATAGACGTTTTGGTGATGGCTATTCTGACTGGTATGCAGTGATCTCTTTTTGATTTGCATTTCTCTAATAATGAGTGATGTTGAGCATCTTTTCATGTGTTTGTTAGTCATCTGTATGTCTTCTTTGGAGAAATGTCTGTTTAGGTCTTTACCCCACTTTTTGATTGGGTTGTTTGTTTTTCTGATATTGAGTTGTATGAGCTACTTGTATATTTTGGAAATGAATCCTTTGTCAGTTGTTTAATCTGCTATTATTTTCTCCCATTCTGAGGGTTGTCTTTAAACCTTGCTTTTAGTTTCCTTTGCTGTGCAACAGCTTTTAAGTTTAATCAGGTCCCACATGTTTACTTTTGTTTTTATTTCCATTACTCCAGGAGGTGGGTATGGAGGATCTTGCTTTGATTTATGTCATTGAGCAAAGAGCATACCATGTCTTTGAAAACACTAAAGTCAAAATACACGAGGCTAGTAGGGTCCAGTCATCTTTGGGAAGGAGATTGGTTGCATTAAGCCAGTGTTTTTTAATCTGTGGTTGTGACCCTGAATGTTGTGACCCCATTTAATTGATGTTTGACCAGCATTTTTTAGGGGAGTGTAATAGGAAAATCTCAGTGTGCATTTCATATATGTAATGTTTTACATTTTTTTTTTTGTTTCAATTATGTGAATGCTAAAAGCAATATATGTACTATGTTAGAAAATGGGATAGAAAATGTAGTTCTTATGGTTGCTTAAGCTCCAAAAAGTACAAAACTACTGCTTTAGGCAACTTTAGAAGGAAAAGGAGGGATTGATCATGATACATAACTCAAAGAGTGAGCAAACACCACCCAACCTTTTTTTATAGTTACATGTGAGCATGCATGCATGTGCGAGTATATGCATATGTTTGCATATGTGTGAGGGTGTGTGTGTGTGATCTGATTCTGTCACAATGTCTAGGAAGCAGTGTCCTTCCTTCTAAAAATAAGAAATCATAAGATTTTGTTGTTCAGTCACTTAGTCATGTCTGATTCTTTACGACCCCATGAACTGCAGCAAGCCTGGCTTCCCTGTCCTTCATCATCTCCTGGAGTTTGCTCAAATTCATGTCCATTGAGTTGATGATACCATACAACCCGTCTCACCCTCTGTCACCCCCTTCTCCTCCTGCCCTCAATCTTTCCCAGCATCAGGGTCTTTTCTAATGAGTCAACTGTTTGCGTCAGGTGGCTAAAGTATTGGAGCTTCAGATTTAGCATCAGTCTTTTTAATGAAAATTCAGGGTTACTTTCCTTTAGGATTGACTGGTTTGATCTCCTTGCAGTCCAAGGGACTCTTAAGAGTCTTCTCCAACACCACAGTTCAAAAGCATCAATTCTTTGACACTAAGCCTTCTTTATGGGCCAGCTCTCATGTCCCTACATGACTACTGAAAAATCATAGTTTCGACTATACGGACTTAGGAGTTTATTTAAGGAGATGTTTTTTAATGTGTTAATTTCAGAAAATCTGGTGGGCAGACCTCTAACTCCACATCAAGGTTCTGGAAGATGCAAGAGATGCTCTTCTTTCCATTGACTGAAAATTGTAAGTATATCCTTAAAATTTTTTTCAAGTTACTATATCTTTGCCAAATGCAAGCTGGTTAGCTTTCCAATAGTAGCATAATTTTGCATGCTACGATGAAGAATTAGTGTCAGCTAAGTTAGTTATGCAGGGCTACCCCAGACAGGTCATGGTGGAGAATTCTGACAAAAAGTGGTCCACTGAAGTAGGAAATGGCAAACCACTCCAGTATTCTTGCCTTGAGAACCCCATTAAAAGTATGAAAAGGCAAAAAAATAGGACATCAGAAGATGAGCCCGCCAGGTTGGTAAGTGTCCAATATGCTACTGGGAAGGAGTGAAATAAGGACAAAAAGAATGAAAAGGCTGGGCCAAAGAGGAAATGATGTTTGGTTGTGGATGTATCTGGTGGTAAAAGTAAAGTTCAGTGCTGTAAAGAACAATATTGCATAGGAACCTGGTATCTTAGGTACATGAATCAAGGTAATTTGGAAGTGGTCGAACAGGAGATGACAAGAGTGAACATTGACATTTTAGGAATCAGTGAACTAAAATGGATGAGAATGGGTGAATTTAATTCAGATGACCATTATATCTACCACTGTGGGCAAGAATCCTTTAGAATGAATGGAGTAGCCCTCATAGTCAACAAAAGAGTCCGTAATGCAATACTTGGGTACAATCTCAAAAATGACAGAATGATCTCAGTTCATTCCCAAGGCAAATCATTTGACATCACAGTAATTCAAGTCTATGCCCCAACCAGGTTCCAATGTCAAAGAAGCTGAAGTTCACCAGTTCTGTGAAGACCTATAAGACCTTCTGGAACTAACATCAAAAAAAGAGATCCTTTCATCATAGGGTATTGGAAATCAAAAGTAGGAAATCAAGAGATACCTGGAGTAACAGGCAAGTTTGGCCTTGGAGTACAAAATGAAAGAGGGCAAAGGCTAACAGTATTGTCAGGAGAACACACTGGTCATAGCAAACACCCTCTTCCAACGACCCAAGAGATGACTCTACACATGGACATCACCAAATGGTCAATACAGAAGTCAGATTAATTATATTCTTTGCAGCTGAAGATGGAGAAACTCTATACAGTCAGAAAAAGAAGACCTGGAGTGGACTGTGGCTCATATCATGAACTCCTTATTGCAAAATTCAGGCTTAAATTGAAGAAAGTAGGGAAAACCACTGGGCAATTCAGGTATGACCTGAATCAAATCACTTATGATTATACAGTAAAGGTGGTAAATAGATTCAAGGGACTAGATCTGATAGACAGAGTGCCTGAAGAACTGTGGTTGGAGGTTTGTAACATTGTACAGGAGATAGCAACCAAAACCATCCCAAAGAAAGAAATGCAAGATGACAAATTGGTTGTCTGAGGAGACCTTAAAAATAACTGAGAAAAGAAGAGAAGTCAAAGGCAAAGGAGAAAGGGAAAGATATACCCAGGCTAATGCAGAGTTCCAAGAATAGCAAGGAGTGATAAGAAAGCCTTCTTAAGTGAGCAATGCAAAGAAATAGAGGAAAACAATAGACTGGGAAAGGCTAGAGATCTCTTCAAGAAAATTGGAGATACCAAGGGACCATTTTATACTAGAATGGGCACAATAAAGGAGAGAAACAGCAAGGACCTAACAGAAGCAGAACATAGTAAGAAGAGGTGGCAAGAATACACAGAAGAACTATACAAAAAGGTCTTAATGACCCGGATAACCATGATGGTGTGGTCACTCACCTAGAGCCAGACATTTTGAAGTGTGAAGTCAAGTGGGCCTTAGGAAGCATTACTACAAGCAAAGCTAGTGGAGATGATGGAATTCCAGCTGAGCTACTTCAAATCCTAAAAGATGATGCTATGAAAGCGTTGCACTCCATATGTCTGCAAATTTGGAAAACTCAGCAGTGGCCACAGGATTGGAAAAGGTCAGTTTTCATTCCAATCCCAAAGAAGAGCAATGCCAAAGAATGTTCAAACCATCATGTAATGTGCTTATTTCACATGCTAGCAGGGTAATGCTTAAAATCCTTCAAGCTAGGCTTCAATGGTACATGAACCGAAGGCTTCCAGATATATCAAAGTAGTTTTAGAAAGGACGGAAACCAGAGATCAAATTTCCAATATCCACTGGATCATAGAAAAAGCAAGGGAGTTCCAGAAAAACATCTACTTCTGTTTCATTGGCTATGCTAAAGCCTTTTGACTGTGTGGATCGCAACGAACTGAGGAAAATTCTTAAAAAGTTGGGAATACCAGACCATCTTACCTGCCTCCTGTGGAACTTATATGCAGGTCAAGAAGCAACAGTTAGAACTGGACATAGAACAATGAACTTGTTCCACATTGGGAAAGGAGTACATCAAGGCTGTATTTTGTAGCCCTGCTTATTTTACTTACATGTGCAGTACCTCATGTGAAGTGCCAGGCTGGATGAATCACAAACTGGAATCAAGATTGCTGGGAAAAATATCAACAATCTCAAATATGCAGATGATACCACTCTCGTGGCAGAAAGTGAAGAGTAACTAAAGAACCTCTTGTTGAGGGTGAAAGAGGCAAGTGAAAAAGCTAGTTTAAAACTCAACATTAAAAAAACTAAGATCATGGCATCAGAAAACTAACTTCATGGCAAATAGATGAGAAAAAGTGGAAACAGTGACTAATTTTATTTTCTTGGGCAGTTTCATAAAGTTTCATGAAAGTTACTTTGATGACTGCAGCCATGAAATTAAAAAATGCTTGATCCTTGGAAGAAAAGCTATGACAAACCTAGATTGCATATTAAAAAGCAGAGACATCACTTTGCCAACAGAGATCCATATAATCAAAGGTATGGTTTTTCCAGTAGTCATGTGCAGATGTGTGAGTTGGACCATAAAGAAGGCTGACTGCCTAAGAATTGGTGCTTTTGAACTGTAGTGCTGGAGAAGATTCTTGAGAGTCCCTTGAACTGTAAGAAGATTGAACCAGTCAATCCTAAAGGAAATCAATCCACAATATTCATTAAAAAGACTGATGCTAAAGCTGAAGCTCTAATACTTTGGACACCTGATAGAAAGAGCCTAGTCATTGGAAAATACTCTGATGCTGGGAAAGATGGAGGGCAGAGAAAAAGGGGTCGGCAGAGGGACAAGAGGGGGTGACAGAGGGATGAGATGGTTGGAGATGGTTGGATGGTATCATGGATGGACATGAGTTTGAGCAAATTCTGGGAGATAGTGAAGGTCAGGAAAGCCTGAGGTGCTTCAGTTTATGGGATCACAAAGAGTCAGACACAGCTTAGCAACTCAACAACAGCAAGTTAGTCATGGTCCTTGGCCCTTGAGGGGGCAAATTTCCTGCATATATTTCCCTAATGGATCCCTGGAAAAGCACCATTATTGACTTAGGTTTCCAAACAAAATGAAAAGATGTATTTCCTATCAACCTTCAAAGTCTCGTATCTGGTAACAAGCTAAGTGCAGGAGACAAAGCAGCCAGAGCTCAGAATGCCAGCTAAGTCCTTGCACAGGAAGATGAGACGCGGTGACGTTCACAAACCGAGAGAAAAGTTTTCGCCTGTAAGTGTAACATTTACTAATATTTTAAAGGTGCAAAAAAAAGAGAGACAGTGATATGAATGACAGGCATCTTCTTCTTCTGAGGTCTGCTTTGCAGCCCAGGAACTTGATTGGTTTAAGCAGTATGCTTTACAGGGCTGAGGACCTGGGCTCCATCTCCTCCAGCACAAATCACGGACCCTTATCTTCAGTAACATGGGATGCTCTAGTCAGTTTTTTCTAAGTCCACATGGTTAGCCATAGGAGGCTTTAATTATCACCCCTTCCAAGGAAACAGATTTCCACCACCTCCACCATCACATTGAAAACAATCAGAACCGTATACGCTTCTGATGCTTTGTACAGAATGTCAGGCAACTCGTAACAGTTGGCTTGAAAATGAATCCACACAACAGGCATCTGACAAGCAGATGGCTTCGCAACTTTCTCGCGGGAGAGGGAGAGCAACAAGAATGCTCCATATTTGAGGAATGAGAACATGTTCAAAACAGTGCAGGAAACTGCCACCCACTTCCTTCATATAAGTTCGGAAGGCCTTTTTTATTGATTTGAAGGCCATCTGCCTGAACTGACGTGGTTCTGCAGTTGCAGTGTTAGATTTACCTGGCCATATCCTGACACTTTGATAGAGGTTTATCTCAAGATAGGGGTTGCTAATTCTTCCAAAAATCTTGGTTTCTGGGAGTTGTTTATTCAGCAGTATCTACAGATTCTCTGGTCTTTACTTGACTGAAAGAAATGAATCCTCAGCATTTTTCATTATAAACATTATATAATGCCGTGGGAGAGAATACAGCAGCAAACCAGGCAGACAATGTTCCCAGGGGCGCCAGGACCCAGTAAAATGCCTGACACACCTTTGGCACTTACTCATTGAGTGAATACACTAATAACGAGTGGGCTGAGCTTGTCAAGTTCACAGTAATGTTTCTTCTCAATGCTTTGGGTCTTTGCAACCACAGACTTCTGTCTCACCTTTTGGCCACAGTTTTAATTTTTCTTGGCCCATGTTATACTTGAATTTGATTCATAAACTAAAAATTATGGACCATTATAAATATCTTAGATTTCCTCTCTGGGTACCTTTTTCTGGCCAAATCTTCATAGTCAAGAGATGTCAAGCCACACTGCACTATCCCCAACTTGCCTGCAAAGACTTAACTAAAATAAAATAGAATTGTCTTATCCAAGTTACAAAAACAGAAAAAGTTATGAAATGTTCTGCTGTACAAACGCAGAATTATATTAATAGTGTAGTGTTAACTTAATTCCTCAATTGTATCATGCTGAACTTTCACATATTGCCATTTTTCTTATTCAGAATAGTTCAATTACTAAGGAATTACCTTTCAATGCATAATTACTAAAAATCATTATAAGACATCAGTTTTTATACACAATTATATCATTGCTCAAGAGTCCCCATTTTCAAAAGAAAATTTATAACACCACAGTGAAAAACAGAGAGAAATCTCATTTTCTAAGGTAATTGTAGTAGTCTAAGTAGTAGATAATTAAGGAGTTTATATAGCATATGCTATCATTGTAATTCTCAATGGCTGAATACTAATCAGTTTAACTGCCTTTGAGCTATATATTTTTAAATATGACTAAAAGGTACAATCTCACAGTAAATTTAAATGGCTTATTAAAGGCCTTTACATGGCAACAGTGTCATGTCAGAGATGAATGGTGTTTCTAATTTGCTAGCCACTTGGGTCAAGTTTTCTTGAAGCAGGAAGCATATTTATATAAGTAATCGTCACACAAACGGCCTTTTGGGAAAAGCTGTTTGTGAGGGTTTAACATTTTTGAAGTATGCTTTTGTATATCTTCTAAATGGGCATTTTATAGGCACTTGGCCAAAGTGCTTTAGACCCACAATCCTTAACTCAAGTATAACTGCCTGAGTGCAGGAAGATCCATGGAGCATGCATTTTTAAGGGTGTGGTGGGTGGGGTCTGGGTTTGAGCCCCCTTATATTTGAATAACACTTTTAGGGACCTTGCTATTTAATGTGTGGAGGTGGAGTGGATAGGCAGCAGCATCTGCAGCATCCAGGAGCTTGTAAGAAATGGGAAAACTCCACCGCAGACCCACTGAACCATAATCTGCAGTCAAAACAAGATGCCCTATGGTTTGTAAGCAGTGCCCCAGGACCTCCAAACCTGCACTTTCTGGTGCCCACACACAGGTCATGGTGTCCCTTTCTCTTTCCTTCTCATTTCTAGAGTGTCCTCTTTGGAGAATAACATCCTCTCAGCCCATGCTTCCTCTATCTTATCACTCCCACACCCACTCCCCAGACCCAAATGAATTTCCCAACACCCGACAACCTGATTTTTATCAAGAACCCACTTCTGCTCTCCATCTGACATCATCCAAGGGCTTCCTGCTGCTGAATGACCAGGGGGAAGTCAAGGCATTGTAACAGCTACTAAGGCTGTGCCTTCATTCTGCTCTCCTGTGCCTGAGCCTCCCACAATCATCCCAGTGGGACTGTGCGCTGAAATCCCACTCGGATCCAGTCAGCCTCCCCTTGCTATTGGAATCCCTTCTGTTCTTGAGAGGGGATTTCTTCATCCATGTTTCCACTCATGGAAAGCTGCCTTCCTCCAACCTAGCCATCAACTTTTCTGCTGACATTCGTGATGGATTGAAAGGATGAAAGGGAGTCATGCCAGATGTTCGGGGGACTCACAGGCAGGGTTTACTCTGTAGAGGGAATTGCATGCAGTTACTCCCAACCCACTTGGCAGCCCCCTGCTCATACTTCATTTGGCCCCACCCATTCATTGAGAGGCTCAGCCAGCAGCAGATGCCCAGAGGCAATTGGACTTCCAAACCAGACCCAGACTGGCCAGCCAGCTGGCCCCTAAAAGCCATTTGGTTCCTCAGTTCCAAACTGTGCCAGGGCGAAGGGCTCTAAAAAATAGTGAACTGGGCATTTAGAAGCACGTTACAGGTTTAGGCTGTGTGGGCCAGGGGTTAGCACGGCCAATGGTAAAGGGTACAATCTGGGGTCAGCCAGGTGAGGACCCCTTCAGATTCCTCTGGAGTGGTCAGCACCCAGAACAGATTTCTTTAATCAGAGGAGACTGGCAGGGGGAGAAACAAGATGGCTTTCTGGCCGAAGTGAGTCCGAGGACCGAGTTTGGAGCTTCCGTTCTTCTTGAGACCAACGAACCAATTCTTCTCTGCATACTTCTTGGATGTGTAGGTGTTGTAATGGTTTTCCTCTATCCTTTCCAGGAACAAACATTCCTCATTGGGTGTCTGCTAAAAAAACCAATAAAACCAGAGAGAGTAGAATAATTAGTGAGTGGTTTTAGATGGGGTTCCTCTGTGTTACTAGCTGTGTGATCTTGGGCAAGTTAGTGAGGCTCTCTGTGCTTCACTTTTTTGTTCAGTGAAACAAATACTGGGAAAATAATGGAACCTGTGTCTAAGGATAGGAATGAGGACTTCAGTGAGCCTTCAGTGTACATCTGCTGTTATGTAAGCTCTTCTCGAATCTGTTGTGCTCAGGACCCTACACTCTCCAATGGAGGAAATCCTAAAAGACTTTAAGTACCTCAAGGACAAGGCTAAATCTTTTGTCTCTGTGGAGACCTGGCAGCTAGGTTTGACTGTGAAAAACATCCAAAATAGGTGAAACCAGATTGTGATGCTGTGGGACGTTCTTAAGTGTGATCCTGAAGAGTAAATGAAAACCTGCTAGTTTTACTTTATCCCCTGGTGATTTTCACTAACAACATCAGGATTTTACTTTAGTGCTGTTATGAACATGCTGCTGCTGCTGCTAAGTCGCTTCAGTCGTGGCCGACTCTGTGCAGCCCCATAGACGACAGCCCTTCAGGCTTCCCCGTCCCTGGGATTCTCCAGGCAAGAACACTGGAGTGGGTTGCCATTTCCTTTTCCAGTGCATGAAAGTGAAAAGTGAAAGTGAAGTTGCTCAGTCAATGTCTGTCTGACTCTTCGCGACCCCATGGACTGTAGCCTACCAGGCTCCTTCGTCCATGGGATTTTACAGGCAAGAGTACTGGAGTGGGTTGCCATTTCCTTCTCCATCATGAACATGCGTGCACAAAATATCTCCTAAGCACAAAACATGTCCTGGAACGTAAAGGGTTTCTCTCTCTCTCTTTTTTTTTAATGAAAATAACTTTATTTTTTGCTACTTATCAAAAGAATGATACTTGTAAAAGATCACAGCTTCACTTTAAAAACAGAAAGAAAAAAAAAAAACAGAAAAAAATCACCCCAAAGCATACCCATTCAGATATAGGCATCTGTTAACAGTTGATGAACTTCCTTCCATACATCTTTATGTATGAGCATACAGAGACATGGATAGGCCATATGGATGTAGACTTAGGATGTTATCAAAATGGCCTGTTATCTCTGTTGTCTTAAAAATGGGTGATAAACCTATGAAAACATATTTAATCTCACTAGCAGGAAGATGCAAATTAAAAAATGATTTAACTTATGTTGGTTATAATAATCTTAAAAAGATTTACAAGGCTTAGTATTGGGGAGAGTGTGGGAAATAGGCACTTTACACACTGTTGGTGAGATAAATTGGTGGAAACTTTTTGAGGGGACTTTTGCATATGCTGAAGCTGAAACTCTAATACTTTAACCACCTGATGTAAAGAACTGACTCATTAAAAAAGACCCTGGTGCTGGGAAAGATTGAAGGCAGGAGGAGAAGGGGATGACAGAGGATGAGATGATTGGATGGCATCCCCGACTCGATGGACATGAGTTTGAGCAAGCTCTGGGAGTTGGTAATAGTCAGGGAGCCCTGGCGTGCTGCAGTCCATGGGGTCGCAAAGAGCTGGACATGACTGGGTGACTGAATTGAACGCATCAAAATTTAAAGTATGCATTACCCTTGACTCAGTGATTTCCCTTCTAGGAATTGACACTTCTGAGATAGTTGAGCCAGTGTAAAACTATATTTTCAAAAGATGTTCTTTGAAATATTGGCTATAATGATAACATGGGAAATAATGTAAATACCCATGGAAAGGTGATTGGTTAAGTGGAGAGCGGTATATCCATATGAAAGGATCCAATGCAACTGTCACTTTATTAATTGGATAGATAGTTAAAACATTTTAAACTGTGCAATTACATTGAAAATATCTACCAACAATTACTTTTCTTTCTTTCTTTTTTTTTTTACTAAAATGTATGTTAGAATGGGAGGAATTCCAGTTCTTGGCACTTTCTATTTGTCAAGATTTTAGAATACATTTATTATGTTTGGACATAAGACAGGAGTTTTAAAATACATGTGCTCTGTATTGACTTAGCTCCAATTCCAAGTCATGTGATGTCTATATTATCTCTTCACTCAACAGTGGTTGGCAAGTCCCTTTCTGGTGGTTTCCAATCCTATTGTTTATTCTCTATTGGTGAGCATGTTTGTCTGTATGGACTGTCAGTCCTACTAAGGAAAGAAATGGAATCTTGTGTCTCCTCCCCAACACAGAAAATTTGCACATAAGAGGTGCTCACCAAGTAGGTGATGAATGTACTTTCATGCTTGAGTTCATTTAAAGTATTCAGTTAAGTTATCTCTGATTAGTAAGGAACTACGTAACAGGATTATACAGTGAAAGTGACAAATAGATTCAAGGGATTAGATCTGATAGACAGAATGCCAGAAGAACTATGGATGGAAGTTCATAACGTTGTACACGAGGCAGTGATCAAAACCATTCCCAAGAAAAGGAAATGCAAAAAGGCAAAATGGTTGTCTGAGGAGGCCTTACAAATAGCTGAGAAAGAAGAGAAGTGAAAGGCAATGAGAAAAGGAAAGATATACCCATCTGAATGTAGAGTTCCAAAGAATAGCAAAGAGAGATAAGAAAGCCTATCTAAATGATCAGTGCAAAGAAATAGAGGAAAGCAATAGAATATGGAAAGACTAGAGATCTCTTCAAGAAAATTAGATACCAAGGGAACATTTAATGCAAAGATGGGTACAATAAAGGACAAAAATGGTATGGACCTAACAGAAGCAAAAGATATTAAGAAGCGGTGGCAAGAATACGTAGAAGAACTATACAAAAAAGATTTTCATGACCCAGATAACCATGATGGTGTGATCACTCACCTAGAGCCAAACATTTTCGAGTGTGAAGTCAAGTGGGCCTTAGGAAGCATCACTACGAACAAAGCTAGTGGAGGTGATGGAATTCCAGCTGAGCTGTTTCAAATCGTAAAAGATGATGCTGTGAAAGTGCTGCACTTAATATGTCAGCAAATTTGAAAAACTCAGCAGTGGCCATAGGACTGGAAGAGGTCAGTTTTCATTCCAATCTCAAAGAAGGGCAATGCCAAAGAATGTTCAAACTACCTCATAGTTGCACTCATTTCACATGCTAGCAAACTAATGCCCAAAATCCTCCAAGCAAGGCTTCAACAGTACATGAACCAAAAAATTCCAGATGTACAAGCTGGATTTAGGAAAGGCAAAAGAACCAGAGATCAAATTGCCAACATCCATTGGATCGTAGAAAAAGCAAGAGAATTCCAGAAAAACATCTGCTTCATTGACTGTGCTAAAGTGTTTGACTGCTAAAGTGTTCCACAACAAACTGTGGAAAATTCTTAAAGAGATGGGACGAGCAGATCACCTTACCTGCCTCCTGAGAAATCTGTATGCAGGTCAAGAAGCAACAGTTAGAACCAGACATAGAACAATGGACTATTCCAAATTGGGAAAGGAGTACATCAAGGCTGTATATTGTCACCCTGTTTATTTTACTTATAAGGAAGTACTTCATGTGCAATTCGGGCTGAATGAAGCACAAGCTGGAAGTAAGATTGCTGGGAAAAATATCAATAACCTCAGATATGCAGATGACACCACACTTATGGAAGAAAGTGAAGAAGAACTAAAAAGCCTCTTGATGAAAGTGAAAGAAGAGAGTGAAAAAGTTGACTTAAAGCTCAACATTCTGAAAACTAAGATCATGGCATTCAGTCCCATCACTTCATGGCAAATAGATGGGGAAAAAATGGAAACAGTGACAGACGTTATTTTCTTGGGCTCCAAAATCACTGCAGATGGTGACTGCAGCCATGAAATTAGAAGACTCTTGCTCCTTGGAAGAAAAGCTATAACAAACCTAGACAGCATATTAAAAAGCAAAGACATTACCTTGCCAACAAAGGTCCGTCAAGTCAGTTTTTCCAGTAGTCATATGCAGATGTGAGAGTTAGACCATAAAGCGAAGGCTGAGTGCCTAAGAATTGGTGCTTTTGAACTGTAGTGCTGGAGAAGATTCTTGAGAGTCCCTTGAACCATAAGGAAATCCAGTCAATCCTAAAGGAAATCAACCCTGAATATTCATTAGAAAGACTGATGCTAAAGCTGAAGCTCCAATACTTTGGCCACCTGATACAAAGAGCCTACTCATTGGAAAATACCTTGATGCTGGGAAAGATTGAGAGCAAGAGAAGAGGGCCACAGAGGACGAGATGGTTGGATGGCATCACTGGCTTAATGGACATGAGTTTGAGCAAACTCCGGGAGATGGTGAAGGACAGGAAAGCCCAGCATGCTGCAGTCCATGGGGTTACAAAGAGTCGGACACGACTGAGTGACTGAACAACAACAAGAGTGTAACAGGAGGTGTTCTGCTGCTTGTTCATCTGTAGTCTAGTGCAGTAACAGCTGGCTGAGAAACTTTAGACCACTTTGAAACAAGATAGGACATAGATGTAATATTTGATTAGGTGACTCTGCTGCCTCTGGAGGAACTTACCCAGACATTGCTGTCTGATGCACATCATCGGGGTGGGAGGAGGTTGGCCAGTGTTGGACCCAGGTGGGTTATCCACTCTCCTGCCGGGAGGACTTACCCTATGACCGCCCTCCGTGGGTGTCAGGCCTGGGTGCTGTGATGAAGCTGAGGACGGCCACGTCCCCCACCTGATATGTCTATTACACAAGAGCAGTTGACACACACAGAAATGCTGAGTCACAGGCTGAGTCAGAGCCCAAATTGGAGATGCTGTATCTGTGCTTCAACCAGGATTTGTCAGCACTTACTGTGCACTTCGTGCAATGCCACGGGCCTGAGGATTAACAGCTGATTCATGCCTGTTGTTCTAGTTAATTTTTTATATTTAGCATGAAAAAGAATGAAGTGAAAGTGTTAGTCACTCAGTCATGTCTGGCTCTTTGCGACCCCATGTCATGCTTTCCCCGTTATGTAGGCGACGTATACCCACTGTAGAAAATTTGGAAAATACAAAAAAGCATTCACGTATTGTAAAGTCATCCATTCACCATTCCCAAAGAAAAATATATTAATGTTTTAGAGCCTTTCAAACTTCTAAAAAAAAAATAAATATATACTTTCTACGTATAAAAATTTGTATCTGGATAAATACCTACTATTGGCTAAGAGCATGGGGCAAGCTCTGAGATATTTTAGAACTTTCCTTCATCAGTGAAGGCAGATGAAAATTCATATTCTTAGGAATATAAAAATAGTGATATATTAAGATCACCCTGTGCATATTTCAGGTGAATCAGTGACATCCAAGACTGTGGTTAGAGAAGCGGGTGCTTCAACCCTAGAGGAAATGGAATTTAGGGGCATTCTCCATCAGAGTTTTATACAAGTAAGAGAAGGTTATAATAAACATCAGGATTGACTTAAAGGAAGAAAAGCCATAAAACTGTAACATATAACATGATAATGAATGTAAGGAATTTGTAAACCAGTTGCCTTATAGCTGTCATTGCTACGTGTGTGTGGGTTCTGAGTGTTGTCTCTCTGACTCTCCTGACCTATGTAAGTATGCAGTAATTACTGTTCATTACTATCCTTGCTTCAGATAAGGCTCAGAGTAGGTGAGTAACTTGCCAAACTGGCAGAGATATGAGATTAAGTTACAAGTCTGATACTGATTGATGGATTGGTCTATTGATTTCATTACAGATTGGAAGATTTGCCTTTAAAAAAAAAAAAATCAACTCTCACTTCCAGTCACTGCCTAGCTCCAAACCCTTTCAAGTTGTCCTATCAATCTGTATTTCAGCAAACAGCTTACAGGAGTCAGCTGTTCCTCCAATGGTCTCATCTGCTGAGCCCTAGTGGGCAGCATGAAAAAGATGACCTGTGTTCAGATCCCAAGCCCTGGCTGAAATTCCCGCTTCAAGAAAAAGTTTCCCATTGCCACTTGGCAATTTGATTTAAGTTAAAGGGAGCCCCGGACTGAAATTCCCCTGCTGGCTGCCTTTTGATAGATATCTTCTTAAAAGGGAAGAAGGGGGGTTTGGTGAAGCCTTAATGTTCAGTTGTTAGGCTACAGAGAAGGGATTATTGAAATCCAGAAATAATTCCAAAACGTACAGCCATTGGCTTTAGCTCTCTTTCAATTCAAATCGTTTACCAGGGATACGAATAGGGACAAAATCAGATTGCCTCTGTTTCCTTCCTTTCTCACAAAGATCAATATGTACTGAGTCAGACATGTATAAAGCCTTAAGTAAAAGAGAGAAGGAGCAGGAGATGGAGGAGGATTTTAGCCACTGAATAAGCTCTTGGACCGTGCTTCTCCAGGGCAGGGATGTGTCTATTCATTACCCTCCCCATCCCCACTCCCAACCCTCCTCTCGCCCCTGTACCCAACTGCACTTTGACACAGGAGGCATTGCTGCATGTTTGTTGAATTAACTTATTAAACTTTTTATCCTTTTAGGTGACCCTTCTGGAATAAAAGGACTGTTTTAAAGGTTTTATGTATGATGTATCAACTGCGAGAGTCTGGGCTCTGCAGTTTTTATAAAAAGCATAAGAGACATACCTATATAATCTGTGGCACATGCTCAGGAAGCATTTTTGGAATGAATGAGTGAATGAAGTGGGATTGGGTATTCTGGAGCAAGTGACTGGATGAGTTACTAAAATTTCAATCAATGTTTTCTCTTTGTCTATGTGATAATATGTTGGAGTATTTTGAGAGAATACCGCAAGAAACTCTTTTATGTTTGTGCCTAAAATAAGGCTGTGTGGAGGGTGGGAATCCTGCTGGAAAAAATAACAAACAGACTAATTGATGCCTTATAGTTTGCATCACTCCATGTAACAAGATTTCTGGAAACCTCAAACCTTGGCTGAGTCTGGAAGCATGTCAGCCTCATACTTACTGAGCCGTACAAAAGCCCGTTGGTGTCCATGGCCAAGAACTGGCCAGTCTCCGTACTCTTAATATACACCTCCCCTATGCTTTGCGCAGAGAGCTGCAGCTGAACTGAAATAAAAATAACATGAGCAAAAGTAAATAAACACTAAGCTTTTGCCGATAGAGTCTGGCAGCCAGGACAGTTAGCCATGGAAAATTCTGCTCATTCATCTCACAGAGCCCTCAAGGATGAGCCTCATATTAATCAAAACACAGAAATACAGTTCCTTTTTCTTTGCCCTCCAAAGAAAGCCGTCTGTTGGGAGTCATGTTCTCGAGGGAAGGAGAGGTGGTGGCAGGCTCGCCCACCCGTCTCTGCCTCGTTTGTTACAAAGTGACCCCACATGCACTTTACAGGGCAGGGTCAGGGGAGGAACCTCATTCACTTCCCTGGATCCAGCATCCCAGTGAGCGATCTGGGGGTACCATAGAGTCGGCAGCTGGCCAGCCTGGGGCTGTTCAGCTTTAGTTCTCAACCTGCTTTGGCAGGAGTGCTTTTTATGGCCTGGGCCTTCCTTTCATGGGTGCTTTTCATGGACAGATTGTTATTTTTCAAAATCTAATAGTGTTATTTTCCCAGATGGAAGAGATTCCCAGGAAGTTAGATTGCTTGGCATGTATGAAACTCAAGGAGCTCAACCATGATGAAGTTCAGTCAAGACCCTGCCTCTGTGACAACCCCACTCGGGTACTGATAGAGGGGAAATCCTGACCTCTGGCAGGGAGAATGAAGAAGGTACCTGGGATGGGAGTGGTGGTTCTCACATGGGGGTGATTTTGTTCTGCGGGGGACAGGTAGCCATGTCTGCAGACTCTCTTGGTTGTCCCAGCTGAGGTGGGATAGTGCTACTCGCATCTAACAAGTAGAAGCCAGGCACACTGCTCAACATCCTACAGTGCCCAGGGAGTCCCTTCACTGCAAGGAATTATTCAGCCCCAGAAGTCAGTAGTACCAAGGTTGGGAAACAGTGAGGTTAAGGGTAAAGACTGAGATGCTCTGAGTTACCCCCTCTCCAATTACACTGACTGATATTCCCATGGCACCTTGCCTACTTTGGGACAATTTCATTGGTCCCAACCATTGTTACGATTAGGAGTGAAATCTGGACTAGGGACCACTGAGCATCCAATAGTTCTTTGGGAGTCAGCTGACCTCTCTAAGGGTCAACTTTGTCAGAGGCTGAGGTGCAGGGGATGCTAGAAGGAACACAGGGCTTCAGTTTGTACCCCTAGGCCCCTCATTGCTTTTCCTTGTTTTCATTTTTTATTTAATTTCTTAGAATCAGAAATGTATTCCCATGTTTCAAACTTGGAAACATAGAAGAGGAGGTGGTGAATGTCTTCCTCCTGCCCCTTCCAACCTCTCGCTCCCAATCGATGGGGGTCAGGACAGACAAGGGTCCTTGTCCTTCCCCTGGGATACATTCTCCTGGGTAGACAGAGACAAACAAGTAAACTCTTCCTAGGTGTATTTTGAGTGTGTTTTTCTAGAGAGATTTTATGTATGAGACATTGATTTTATCCCTCCTGGCTTTTGTTTTATTCCTACACAAATGGTAAGATACCCTACAGTCCTGTACCTGTGTTTTTCAGTTAAAACTGACTGGAAATCTTTCCACTGAAGCAGTGAAGGAGTTACCCTCCATCTTTGCCAATTGAACTGTGTCCCCTTATGTGGATGTGCGGTAATCATTTTACCACTTCCTTATTAGTATGTCTGTATCTTCTCATTTCCCTCTGTTTTCCTTATCTTCTGATTCATCCGAAGGGTGATACGTAGTTACATCACCCTTATTGAAGACTCAGTTCTCTTGTCCTTGAAAGTCTTTGCTGCAGAGACTCAGGACCTCCACTCACTTCCTCCGGTGAGCAGAGTTTATTTAACTCACAAGAAGAAAACCAGAAGCCACAATCTCCTTTGCCACCAGGCCTCCTGACTCTGCTTAGCTCTGAGAGGCAGTCATGGGAGCACAGGCCAGAGGCCTTCTCTCTCCAGCCTCGGGTCCCACCACTCGCTCACTGACTCACTGCTCCGGCCACGCCACTCCTTTCCCACACCAGTCTCTCTTCTGCCACAGAATCTTTGCACAGGCTCTGCCCTCTGTCTGGTATCTCCTCACCCCTAATAGTCACAAAGATGGTCCTTTTCCTCCTGGCCTCAGCCCCAAAACCCTTCCTCAGAGCGGCCTTCCCCGCACAAGTACCCCACAAGACTCTGCACAGCAAGTCCTTTCACTCCCACCCCAGGAGCCCTGGCTCCCTAGTCCCTGCATCTTTGTCTTTCTCCTTCCTGGTTTGTTTCCTTCATGGCACTTAGCGTGCACTTACTTTGTGGTTTAGGGCTTTACTCATTTATTTCTGCCTTCCCAGGGGAGTGTACACTTGGGAGAAAAGGCAGGAATTTTATCTGTCCTGCTTCCTCTCCAGTCCCCAGTGCCTCCCATAGTGCTCTGCACCCTGGGGAGAGCCATTGTGTATTTGTTGAGTGGACAATATTAGACTAATCTTTGCAGAGATGATTCTGTTGGCCCATCCTTAGTAAGCTGCACATTTTGAATTGTGTTTCCAATAATGCTTTGTGGAGTGAAGTAAGATGAGACCGAGTTGTGAGTTGTAAGGTTCAAGGCTGGGCTTTGCCACTTATGAGCAGGACCTTGGCTGGGTTGTTTAACTTTCAGGCCATAGTCTCCTTGTTAGTAAAATTGGAATGATTTAGATTCAATTTCTAGAGGTTTTTTCCAGCACTAGTAGTCTCGGAAGCATGTGAATAAATTCAATAATGGTGCTATATACAACAGAATATTATTTAACCATAAAAAGGAATAAAGTACTGGTGCATGCTACAAGATGACTGAACCTTGAAAGCATGTTAAGTGAAGCAGCTTACTCACAAAGGACCACATATTGTATGATTCCATTTAAAATAAATGTCCAGAATAGGCAAAATCCATAGAGACAGGAAGTAGATTAGTGGTAGCCAGGGGCTGAGGAAAGGGTTGGAGAGAGAAGGGGAAACTATGGTTAAGAGGTATAGGGTTTCTTTTAGGGTGATGAAAGCTGATTGTGGAGATGGTTGCACAAACCTCTAAGAAAACCACTGAATGGCATACTTTAAATGGGTGAATTATAAGGTATGTGAATGTATCTCAATAAAAAAAATTTTCAATGCTCAGTATTTTCACTGACCTCTGATTTGCAGAGAACTTTCACATGTGTTTTCTATTAGTTTCTCAGCATAATCCTGTATATTTAAGAGAGACCAAAGGAAGGGAATAATTGTTTACTGATCATCTACAATGTGCCAGGCATCTTGCTAGTTTCTATCTTGGTATAAATAGTGTAAAACTAAAGAGTTTGAACTCAAGAAGCAAACTGCATGAATTTAAATTCTGGCTTGGCTGTGTATTAGCTGTGTAATGATTGGGCATGGTATTTATTTCTGTTTCCTTATCTGTAATGATAGTGTCTGCTCCCTGGAGTTGTGAGGTTTAATGATCTGATACCTAGAAGTGTCCAGTAAAATTGCTATCATTTTTATTGTGTTTAGGTGACATCATCGCTTCTCACAGCATCCCTGGAGGAAGGTGGCACTGGCTCTGTCCTACAGGTGAGGAAACTGAAGCTTGGTAAGAGCACCTTTTACCAGACATTGTACTTAGAATCATAGACAAAACCATGACCAGAATCCGGGCTTGACTATTTTAAATATCCTGCTTTTTCCTCTCTTTCATACAGTACCTTGAATAGTTACCAGAGAGATTGGTCCAAATCAAGCCATATTCACTTGCCTCCTTAGTCCCCTTTATGTTCAAGATCTGACTTGCACAAGATGTCGGATTACCATCCAGAAGCCATGATGATGTTAGCTACCTGGGACTTTTGGCTCAGATGGTAAAGAATCTGCCTTCAGTGCAGGAGACCTGGGTTCAATCTCTGGGTGGGAAAGACCCGTTGGAGAAGGAAGTGGCTACCCACTCCAGCATCCTTGCCTGGAGAGCCACATGGACAAAGGAGCCTGGCAGGCTACAGTCCGTGGGGTCTCAAGAGTCAAACACAACTGAAGTGACTTACGACGCACACCTATATAAGTAGGTCACATTATTATAAGTCGGTCACATTATTATAAGTCAGTCACGTTATAGCTGCAACAGAAACCCCAAAGGGCAAGTCCTTTTGGGTAATCAAGAAAAATGTTTTTTAATAGACTTCCTTTGGTAGAGCAGTTTTAGGTTCACAGCAGAAATACAGGGAAAGTATGAAATTTACCAGGTGCCGCCTCCCCTGCATGGCACAGTCTCCCCATTGTTGTCACCCCCCCACCAGCGAGGTACAGTTGTTATAAACGACGAACCTACACCAGCACATCGTGATCACCTAGGAAGACTTATTTTTTTTAACTTTTTATTTTCTAGTCCATTTCTGTTCTGTGCCTTAAATAATGCCCATTTGTCTCGCTGTGGGGGTAGGTAGAGTTGACTTTGCTGTCTGAGGAGCCCCGTCTTGGCCGTGTAAACGCCCCATGGAGGTAAACATGAGACAGAGCTGCCTGGCGCACGACTCAGCCCTCGGCCCTGAGCCCCAGCACCAAGTTGTTGCACTGGTGAGAGTTTGTCTCAAGAGTTTCCTCTGTAAATATTATTTCTCCAGGATGTCCAAGTTTCATAGCTCATTTTCACTGGATTTCTTTCTGGCTAAGTTGCTTAAACATATATCCTTCTACAAGCAGAGCTGGCAGGAAGGAGTAACACCCAGCGCGTTGCTCGCGTAGCTGACTAGGTGTCCAACTGCCTAGTGTGACTTCATTCCAGTTTTCCAAACCTACATCCTCCTGCAGCTGCTGCTGAGGGGTGGGAGGGAAGGAGAGCAAGCGGGAGAGGGGGGCTTACAAAGAGAGGGAGGGACTGGCCGACAGCCTTGGCGGAAGCAGCAGCCCTTCCCTCTTGGAGGGAGCAGGGGCCTCAGGGGAAGCCACCGAGTCACCACGTGTTCATGGCCCGGGCATCACGTGCTGGGTGCTCTGCTCAGGGTGGGCAAGGTCCCTGCCTTCAGGGGCTTACACCTATTTAGGGTCAGATGACCCAGAGTAATCAAGCAGTACAATAGCAAAAACTCCACTTGTTTTTGAGCTAAAAGCAAACAAAACCAAAACCCTCTTTTTGTTTCTCCCTTTGTATAGTTGTTTTCTCTCTCAAAGAAAAGCAGAAAATAATGTACAGTGGGGAAAAAAGCAAACTGCAAAAGAGTATTTGTGGTAAATCCTTGATGAAAATTTTGTAAAAAAAATAAATAAACCAATGCACATAGCTCATGAATAGATAGGGAGTAAAAGATAAAAATGTGCACTTGATTCAGTCCAAATTCATAGCAGTGGCTGCTCTAGGGAGGATGAAAATGAGACTGGGGAAGGGAGTGGAGGGAAATTGCCTTTCATCCTAACTCTTCATTCTTTCAAAAGACAATACTGAGGCAAGAACAGCCAGCAAGTTGGTAATGTGGTTACCTTTGGGTGGTGGGGCTGCTGATGGTTTTGCCGTGCTCCGGGTGGGGCTGGGTGGCTGATGTGTAAAGCCTGGTTTGTAGTTGGTGGGCAGGCACTGAGTTTCTTGCTGTTGCTGACCCCTGCGGTGCTCTGTGACCCAACACGGACTTTCCCTCGGGGACCATCTAGACCTGAATGTAGGTATCTGCAAAAGGTGTGTCATCTTGAGGGCAGACACACCTTTCCGACTCACTGGAAAAGACCCTGATTGAGGGCAGGAGGAGAAGGGGGCGACAGAGGGTGAGATGGTTGGATGGCACCACCAACTCAATGGACATGAGTTTGAGCAAACTCCAGGAGATGGTGAAGGACAGGGAAGCCTGATGTGCTGCAGTCCCATGGGGTCACAACTTAGTGAGTGAACAACAACTTAAGGGCAGACAGGGAACCCGGAAAGCTGGTGAAGGGCCACTCAGGCCACACCTGCTCTGTTCAGTGTCTCCTTCCAGCACCTTCCACCAGGTTAGCACCCAGGACACAGGGGTGGAGGGAGTGCCTCCTCTCTCCCGTATGGGGAATTTAGGACTTGCTCTCTGTGAGCAGGGTGGTCAGTGGCTCTGCAGCATCCCAAGGATGAAGGGGCAAGTGCTTTTTGAAAAACAGGGCAAATCGCTCAGCCCTCAGGGGAGTCACTGTTCCCCGTCTCTGAAATATGGACAGCGACTTTTGACTCAGCTGAAGAAATGAAAAGCAATTTTTAAAATAGGTACTCTAGTGATAGTTACAAGTTTCTTAGAGAAATTCAAACTTATAAAGCACTTTAAAAATGTGCTACAGAAAGACTGGAAGCATTTGCCTGATGGACTAGTAACCACAGTGTCCCCAGTGGAATCAAGAGTCCTGCTCCTTGTCTAGGAACGCATTAGGGTGTGCTGGTTTGGGAATGGCTAATTTATCAAAAGTAAATGTCAAATAACTGAAATATACAGGATGACCTTTGCAGCCCATGCTCCTGCCTCATCCTTTGGACTCTTCAGAGGTCTTTACTTAGGGGAACCTAGGTAAGGGGGAAGCCAGGGACCTGAGTGGCTATGCTGGTCCCTGTCTAGAGGTCCTCCTTCTTTTCCTGAGGAATTATAAGCCGGTGTCTCTGGTTTTCTCTTCTGCTCCTCAGAGCCTTCCATTAGCTCTTCATAGTAGTTTAGTCACAGTAAGACACATGATCCCTTACATTCCAAGGATAGAAAGAAGGAACAGGAGTTAGAACTTGCCAGTGCCAAGAGACATGAGCTTTGGGGCACCATGCTGGTGTCTTCCTGTCCCTCCCTAGGAATTTTGAAAGGTAAGACTATAGCTGCTGCCTTCAGCAGGATGAAAGCTGCGGAGGGAGGTCCTGCTTCTGCAGCACTTTCCTCCATGGCCTTTAAGCCTGCTTTCCACCTCTGCTCTCCAGAGAGAGGCCCAGAGAGATTACGTGCCTGGTTTATTCTGGGTTGGAGACTTCCCGTCCTTTGCTGTGTTTACCCAAAATGAGGTCAGCCCCATTCAGAACTTAGTGAGGTTGTTTTATGTCAGTGGCATTTATAATTAAAATGTAGCCACAAGCCGGGCACCGTAAAACATTAGAGAAAGACGGACAAGAAATAAAATGGAGTTTGTGGGGAAAAAAAAGTTACAGTGGTTTGGATACATATATGTGTGTGTGTGTGTGTGTGTGTGTGTGTGTGTGTGTGTGTGCGTGCGCGCGTGCGCGTATGAAAAAGACTTTTCTTAGAATGTGTAAAGGTGTTTGCTTCTCCTCTAGGGTCTGAAAAAGGTGCCTGGAAAATTTTGATACAGTCCATGGACTGTGTGATATTTTTTTAAAAAAATAGTCTATCTGGAAAAATCCCTCCTGTATAAGCAGATAAGGAGCTGGTAGGGAGGAGAGGGAAGGAGGCCTTTGGCAGGGTGTCCCACCAGGGAGAGCGTGCCTGTCTGAAGACCAGTTGCTCTCTCTGATGCCTGGCTCTGCCCACTGTGGTCACCTGAAGAGCACACGAGTGCAGTGGGGAGCACAGTGGGTTCGCCGTCAGGTGGTGAGCCGTAGCAGGATGGGGAATCTGGACTGCCCTCAGAACTGCGGGCAGGAGGGATTCACTGAAGGGAAGGAGCCTGCCCTTTCTAAAGGGCTGCAAAGCAGGGTTCTGGGGACCAGCGAACTCCTCTAGTGCCTTTAGGATGTGGTTTGATTTATAAATATTTGATTGGCACACACTTTGCTCAGGAACATTTCCATTTGTGTGGTAAGTGGTGCCAGTAATCCTGCTCCCCATGAAGCCTCGTACGTGCTTGGGGAGGTGAGGGGTGCATGCTGCGGGAGGGGGCTGCAGGTTTGGGATGCTCGTGAACTTTTTCCTATCCTCCAGTTACTGCTCCAGAAATAGGTTATGGCCCCCTTAAACAGAGAGTGAACTCCCCCAGAAAGAGCGGAATCAGGCATGGAGCTCCTTGCTTTGCCCAAGACAGCTTGCTGTGCAGAGAGGCGAGACAGGGCAGGACTTGTGGAGCTGCTGGTGCCTGGGCATAGGGTACCTACATGCCAGGTCTCAAGAGCTCCAAGCCTGGACAGTCCCAGAGATGCCGAGATGCAGGGAGCTGGTGTAGCATTGGTTTAACTCAGCATACTCCAAAGATCAGATGGTTAGATGAGGAAGGCCCAGCAAGCCTCAGGTTGCTGCTGCTGATAGATACCATGTTCCAGGCGCTTATCATGCGCCTGGCAGGCTGTTAAAGACATTCACAAACTGTCACACTTAAAATTCCAACTTTCCTATGAGGGTGGGTACTGTTGCCATCCTTGTTTTTAAAACAAGGAAACTGAGGCACGTGGAGGAAAAGTAACTTCCTGACAGGGAAGCTGACAGGGAGCCAGTAAACTGCAGTGATGGGTCCTGCATCTACTGGGCCCACAGATGGGCTGTGTGAATCCAATATGTTCATTTAATCAGTGTGTGGGGGTGAAACCACCACTGTGGTGTTGGTGTCAGGGGTGGAAGTGTGCTATAAGAGAGCCTTTGTTTTGGAAGATGCAGCTGTGGGTCGGTGCCAAGTTTCCCAGTTACTGGCTGTTCCCAGGGCCCAGTGTTCACAGAGTTAGTTCACAGGGCAGTTCATTATGAATGATAATTAATAACCTCATCAGGACCGTGGCTAAGAGGAAATTAAATAGTCTAGTGCAACGCCTGGCATATATTAGGTGCTTGATAGATATTTATGGAATATAATATTGAATTTGAATTTATTTGCTTGCAACACAGTTCATTCACTCATCAAATTAATATTTATTGGCCATGAACCTGACTGCCCAGCCATGTGCTTGACACACAGATTGCAGTGTTGAGCTGTGAGAGACGAAGTCCCCGTCCTCAGGGAGCCCAGTGGGGCAGAAGACCATTAGATAATCGCACAAGGAAATGTGCAGTATGACCCTGAGGAGGGCTGCCCTGATACACAAGGCACTCCTCAGACACCTGGTGTCTGAGGTGGAGCTGGTCCTCTTTCCCTGCCCCTGTTCCTCCTCCAGGAGCCTACCTCTCCTGGTGACATGGCCACTTACCAGCCCCCCAAGCCACACCCTAGCAGTCAACGAAAATCTTCTCATACCCTGCCCCCAGCACCGCTTTTTTGCAGTCTGCCACTCTCCTCTCTGGTCCTGCCTGGCCTCCCTAGTGTGGCAAAGTAATAGATGTCTATAGTCTGCATTGCTAACTGCCTACAGCTATGATTTGAGCCTTTGTAAAGGGATGAACCAAAAACATCTTCTCTGCAGCCAGAAATTCCCACCTGTGGAGACCTCTGACTCAGGTCTACAGGACAGTGGCCCATGCACATCCATCCACCGTGGGTTTATTCCACTCCAAGAAAGACCTTGGGTTAGGTTCTGGGAAACTTATTCTCCTGGAGATAGGAAGGGAATACATTTTGCATACTTCTCAGTCATGTCCAGGGTAGATCAACTGGTTGGGGACAAAGAGAAGCTGTAAAAGGAGTTGAGTTTTTTGTTTGTTTGTTTGTTTTTTGCCTTATAGTGCTGGAAGGCGTATAGTTCCATTTTGCATGGTTTATGTAGATTTATTTAAATATTTGATTGGCTTTTAGAAATACTCTCCCTGGAGGAAGTTTTAGAGTGTGGCTCTCCACTTATCTTCATGGTCTCTGCTGCTGCTACTAAGTCACTTCACTCGTGTTCAACTCTGTGTGATCCCCTAGAAGGGAGCCCACCAGGCTCCCCCGTCCCTGGGATTCTCCAGGCAAGAACACTGGAGTGGGTTGCCATTTCCTTCTCCAGTGCATGAAAGTGAAAAGTGGAAGTGAAGTCGTTCAGTTGTGTCCGACTCTTAGCGACCCCATGGACTGCAGCCTACCAGGCTCCCCCGTCCCTGGGATTTTCCAGGCAAGAGTACTGGAGTGGGGGGGGGGGGGGGGTGCCATTGCCTTCTCCATCATGGTCTCTAGTCATGCTAAAACTAATGATCAAGGAATACAAACCATTGTGCTAACCACCCAGGGATCATCCACTCCATGCCTGCCCAGGTTGTTTCTATTTCTGAAGAACCTTGAAATTCAGAAAGATTGTGGCAGTACCACCTCTGGGCAGAAGAGGGCGACAGAACCACACTTAGTACGTGCATCCATGGCAGGGAGTCAGTCCTTTTGGCTGCAGGATCTCATGAGTTTTCAGCTTTGTCAGGCACACAAGGCTGTGTTGCTCTTCCCATTGCACTGGTGAGGAAACTGAGCCTTAGTATTTCCCCGCTAGTTGAGATAGCTGGGAACACTGGAGACTTCCACATTTTTGTAGAGAAAAAGATGATGGGAAGGGTCTGGGGGCTGGGAGACTTAAAGCTGCTTTTGCAGAGCATTTTATGCCAAATGGAGAGAATGGTAATTGTCTGGTGCTGATCCAGTTAGAAAGTGGCAGCACAGGAATATAACCTCAAGGTTTCTGACTCTAAATCTAGGCCTCCTGACTCTACAGGGGGTATGTGGATTACCTGGTTCTCCTGGCGTTGACAGGTACGGGGATGGATTTCTGCTTACTCACCCTGCTTCCATTTCTGACCTCCTTGGCCCTTGTTCTTACTTCTCGACTAAGTAAATAGGCCAACACAACAACTCTGAATGTTGCCAGAGAGGCCTTGAATCCAAACCTGAATCCAAACCCTTGGCCTTCCTGGAGGGCAGTGTTACTGAAGGGAAGAGAGTAGGTAGGGTCCTTGAGTGTTATGCTGTGTTCCATGTGCTCTGTTGAGTACATGGAAATCTCGGTGGTGGTAGTGATGGCGACAATGGTGATGACAGTAGCAACATGAACCAACATATGCTGAGCAGTTACTCTCGGTCAAGAGACTGTGCCAAGAATTTTCACTACATTGTCTCATGTAATTCACCCAAGAAACTTGGGAGGCAAGTAATATTGCTCTTATTTTACAACTGAGAAAAGTAAGGCCAGAACAGTTACATAACTAGCCTAAGTTCACTTGAGAAGTAATTAATCCACCGTCACTCTTGTGTTGACCTCCTCACATACACTCCTATGCTACTGTATGCTGCCCTCCAGGGCTTCTGACATCTTAGGTCAGACAGCTCAATTTGCAGCACCATGTAGAAGTTGTCCCACACTTCTGTACCCAGAGTGCAGACTATAATGTTAACAGTGAAGTCACATACCCTCTGTACAGAAATCCTAGTACTTGGAATTGTACTAATTGTAGCCTCCTGTGACCCCAGAATTTAAGGTTTCCCAGAAGAGCCAGCTTAACCCCATAGAACACTTCACCAAGGTTGTCTTTTCCTCTGGGATGAGGAAGACCAGAGAACATTCTCGTTGGTTCAGAAGACTGATAAGACTTATTAGAAATGTTTAAAACCTTTTAGAGATTACAGCTTGTTCCCTTTGTGTTGTATGAGGCATATCACACAAATTGTGTAGCTTGCCTAATACAACACAACAGATTGAAGTCTAAGTCCATTTATTTGCAGCGAATGTTGCTTGTGTATATGTCTGACATACTCAGTAGTCTTTTTTTTTTTTTTTTGCTATACTCTGGTACCTATTTTTCATCAAGTATAAGGCATTGGGAAGTCCATCTGAAGACAAGCCATTAAAACTGCTGCAGGGCTGACCCTGCAGCAGTCAGCCCCAAACCTCAGCCCCAGACTTCCTGCTTCTCATGGCAAGGGTCTGCTTGGTGGATGAAACGGAAGGGACAGTGCCGCCTGGTTGGTGAATGCTAGCTTCCGCCCCACCATCTGTGCTTCTGTGCGTGGAGGGTGAGCACCACTGGGGTGACCATTTGTCCTTAGTGCTTGCAACCTTTGGTGTGTGTGCATGCGTGCTACGTCGCTTCAGTTGTGTCCAGCTCTCTGCGGCCCTATGGACCATAGCCTGCTAGGCTCCTCTGTCCATGGGATTTCCCAGGCAAGAATACTAGATGGCTTGCCATGCCCTCCTCCAGGGGATCTTTCCAACCCAGGGATCAAACCTGTATCTCTTGCATCTCCTGCATTGGCAGGTGAGTTCTTTACCACAAGTACCACCTGGGAAGCCCTAACCTTTGGTGTAAATCGAATCAGTAATAAAGACTACCATCACATAAAAGCCAGTGTTCTCTGTATCTCATTTTAAAGCCGTCCTGTACAACCTTAAATTCTACCTGTGCTATTCTGTGTCTCCTGATTTCATCCATACTTTCCTTCCCTTGGCTTATGACACGTTTGACCCTTCAGACCCTCTGAGCAGGGACCAGATCTGACTTTTGACTCCGCTCCAACATCTAATGCTTTGGTGGTGCTCAGGGAATCCCCAGTGACATCACAGTAGAACCCAGACACCTAATATCAAACATACACCCCACTGCCAGAAATACTAAAGCAGAAGGGAGAGATTTTTGTTCTTAGATAGTCAAGTCTTTTCTCCAAAGTCATACCGCCATTTATCAACACCATCTGAGAGCAGGGCTGGCAGGAAGGCCCAGAAGAGATACTCAGTCTTTGGCTCAAATCACTCCTACTTTCCTGTTTCTGTAAGGTCTGGAGAATGACTTTAGCCCTTCTAGTCACCGCAGCCACATCTGCATGATATGCAGAGCGAGAGCAGCATAATTAATGAGGTGTAAGACTACGACTGTGAACTAGGATTTCACAAATCAAGCCCAGTGGAAACATAACCTGGAGAATCGGTTAACTTGAAGTCGAGCCCTTGTCTGTTGGGAGTTTACTGCCCCTGCCTCATGTGGCCCTTCCCGTCATGGAGCGAGAAGGGCCCTGACAGGCCTTGGGGACCAGGCCTCTCACTGCTTACAGGAATCTGGAACAATTGAACATTGGCAGCCAGTCTGATCTCACAGCAGGTATGTTAGGTCAACAGAGAGTCCTCTTAAACTCTTGAAATCAGACTCCTTTAGGCAGGCTGTTGCCCTCACAAGTCCCCCTTCTCCACACCCAGACCCTCTGTACCTTGTTACCCCTGCGTCTGAGTGTGTCATATCTGAAAAGAACCTTGGAGAAGAGGGTACAGCCCTTAGCTATTCTCCCGTCTCCCGTCCCTGACTAAGGAAGATACCAGAAAGGTGAGATGGGTGCTTACTGTGCTGGTCGCTCCTGTCCTTCGTCCCATCCACTGTGCCATCTGGGAGGATTCTCAGGAAGTAGCCCCCGTTGCTGCAGTAGAGGAGTTTGGGCTTCTTGTAATTGCCTAGAGGCAAGTTAAACTTCTCAGTCAGGGCCGTGAAGGTCGTGGTTTCTCCTTCAGCCATGGCTCAGCAGCTGCTGGTTGTGGCTGTTTCAAGGCTGTAAGAAATTAAACAACCCTGTAGGATGTTCTTCCAGCGAAGGTGCTGTGTGCCCTTTCAAGAAGGCAAGGAGAGCCTCAGGGCACCGGCTCCTGGGTGGGCGGAAACCACAGACTGCCCAGGTGCTGCCCACAGTAAACGGGCCTGCGCAGTGGCCAGTGGTTAAGGAAGGATGGTCCCTGGCAGGGGAGGGATTTTTAGTCATTTCCCACGTCCCAATTGGACTCAGCTCTGGACCAGGCTGTGCGTTTTTTGGAATATCAAATTTGATCATTTTGGTGGACGGAAAAAAAAATAATGTTTTGGTCCCTCCTTCTGATCCACGCACATCCTCAAATTAAACACCGAAGTTGCACTAAAATAACATTCAGGGTCTGGCTGAAACCCACAGAAGCCAAGAGGCCGGCACCGAGGTTGTGCCCTCCACCCTCCCACTGTTTTGCCCAGGTGCTGAGGCCTGTGTACAGAGATAGCCCAGGGAGCCTGGGCACGCAAGACCCGTGGGGGAAGGGGTGGGGTGTTTCCGAGCTAGCCAACAGTTAATGTGTAAAGGAAAATTATGGGTTTGCTGGTGGGAACGGAACCAGAAGTGGAGAAGTAGGCACGTGGAGGTGTTAGGTGGGGTTTTTAAAGGGCCATCACTGTGCCAAAGGACATTTTATGGGGTGGAGTGTTTTGAAGATTCTGCTGGCTGTTACCTGCATTCACAGCTTCCTGTACATCCTCAGATCACATAGGGAAGACAGTAGTCAATCCCTGGTACAAAGACTACCTTCACCCTAATTACTTCCTAATGAGAAGTCTTATGACACAGAAACCATTGTATGACCTTCTATGACCCTCTAATGATATGTATACCCACTGTACACAAATTATATTATCAGAAATGCATATATATAGAAATACATCAGTGGACCCACTATACACAAATTTATATTATCAGTGTACAGATGGATTAGTGGACCCACTCTACACAAGTTTGTATTGTCAGTATACAAACGCATCAGTGGCCCTCTACGAACTAAAAAGCAAAGCCGATAAACTTTAGTATTTTAAAACATCTGCTTGCTCCACCATTTAGAAGACTGAATCAGTGCTCACTACAAGGACTGCATAAGAAAGAGGTGAAGAAGAGACAAGAAAACCACCATGGGAATTTCATCTTATAAGAGTGAGTAGATGCCAGTTGTACACATTATCAAGCGGCCTTATAATACTAGTGATCATCAGCATCGTCATTAACATATTATGGGCTAGAGTTAACTTATGTCATTGAGGCAGACACTGATATTATCCTCAATTTTTTTATAAAGTGAAACCAAAGCTTATAGCTGCTCATAGCCTGTCTCAACAGCTAGTAAGTGAGCCTCTAAAGGGGTCTGTTGAAAGAAAGCCCCAACTTGCCCTTCATTCACTCTAGGTCAGTTCAGTCGCTCAGTCGTGTCCGACTCTTTGCAACCCCATGAATCGCAGCACACCAGGCCTCCCTGTCCATCACCAACACCCGGAGTTTACTCAAACTCATGCCCATCGAGTCGGTGATGCTATCCAGCCATCTCATCCTCTGTCGTCCCCTTCTCCTCCTGCCCCCAATCCCTCCCAGCATCAGGGTCTTTTCCAATGAGTCAACTCTTCACATGAGGTAGCCAAAGTACTGGAGTTTCAGCTTCAGCATCAGTCCTTCCAATGAACACCCAGGACTGATCTCCTTTAGGATGGACTGGTTGGATCTCCTTGCAGTCCAAGGGACTCTCAAGAGTCTTCTCCAACACCACAGTTCAAAATCATCAATTTTTCGGTGCTCAGCTTTCCTCACAGTCCAACTGTCACATCCATGCATGACCGCTGGAAAAACCACAGCCTTGCCCTTCATTACCATGACAGTATTAAGTGACTTCAGTGATAGCACAGTATTACTAGCAGAAGTGGGAGTTTTACTCAAAGCCTGGCACATACATCTGCCCCCATGACCTGATCATTCATTGTTACTCATCTGTAACCCAGGTATTGGCCGTCACCACCAACAGCCTCCACTTTTGCCCCCATGTATGTTGTCATTCCCTGGAGAACCCATGTCACCAGGTGTTAGGAGTCCTGTGAACTTAACAGAAGGCCAGCCAGTCTCCTACATTCCTCACTCTCCCCTTCCAGCCATCCAGCCATCCCTGGAGTGGCTTCAGGGAGCTGCTCGCATAGAAGGTAATTCCAACAGAAATCAAGACAGCAATTTGGGTGATTTGTCCTAGTGACTTTGGAATTAGAGTTCATGTTAGAAGCCTCCACGTGTTCCTCTGCTTCAGGCATTGTAATGTGTCTGGTACATCTCTTCCAATCTGCAGCCGCATGGGCTATGGTTTGAAGTCCCTCCAAGGATCCTCAGAGTTTTGCATATACCATGTAAACTACCTTTAAAGTCAGACCACCTCCAAATGTCTTCTTCACATAAGGCAAAACTCTGTCCGGTCCTTTTCAGATACAACAATAACAAATGGAAAATTAATTTCATATACATCAGTTCCACAGGGCAGACGGCAGAGTTCACCTTCCACAGCTCTTTACATTCCCTTCCCAAAACCTCACTCTCTTTCCCAAAACCCTCTTTATCCACACAGCTCTGAGTCTCTCTCTGTGCTCAGCCCTGTTTCCTCCCAGCCTCTCAATGTCCCTCTCCTTCCTCTTCCCCATTCCACACAATTCTGGAATCCCCTCTGATGTAAAGCAATTCAGTGCTTCCAAACATGGGCATTTTCACCCATCACCTGTCGTCAACATACAACACTGACCAGATCCTTGTGCCTTAAATTACAGCTAAGAGATAATCCATGTTTTTTGTCCTATCAGTCCTCTTTTCAAGCACCTAGTACTTAATTAGGTACAGGAGACAATAACCATATACTAGTGGTGGCCATTTCACTATACAAATAGTCATTTGTATTCTCCGTCTTAGGCAGAATTTTGCTTCTTGCTGTCCCTGGATTTTTTCAAAGGGAGGTCCCCGTGAGCCCTGGTCATGCAGCAGTTGCTGTGGTGAGGATGGCCTCTGTTCCAGATCCGGCACCCATTAGGAGTCTCCATTAAGTTGGTTTCTGAGTGTTGCATGTGAATCTGGCTCTACTAATTTACATTGTTGCTTCCATTCCATTAGGAAGAAGGGAACAGATGCACCGAAAGGCTGGCCATGGTTGGAGGCATCAGTTCTGGCCAAGAATTCTACTGATGCTCTCACATTCATGAGTGTGTTAAGCCACGAAGCCTGGGCTTTATCACTGCCACTCTCCCCAGATAGGACCTCTGCCAGAGGCCAGGCACCCCTTCCCTCTGGTTTGCATTGCAGCCTGGGGTTATACAAGCCCCCGCCTCTGCTCTGGGCCTGCTCCACCCAGTAAGAGGTGCAGTGACTGTGTGGCTGCATTGACTTAAGATTGCTCCCATCACCCTTTGGTTCAAATCCATACCTGAAATCTGAAGGTGATATGCTGATGCCTGAAAATAAGCCCTGAGTTCAATGTGAATTTGGTAGGCTGTGAAGTGGCATTTGATGAATCAGCTGTGAAACATACAAAAATGAAAAATGTTTTGTTGTTGAAGGAAACTCCAGAGGCACAAAATGCCCGTCCCCTTTCTGCTTTGTTTACAGTTTACTTGTATTTTCAGTAGTGGTTGGTCCAAAGTTCCTTGCCAATCCAGTAAGTGTTAAAGGACGGGCATGAAGAAAGTGTATGACATGATAAAACCATTAGGCAGCAGCCTTACCAGGCCCTTGGGGATTTTCACAAATTGCTCTAATAAATGAATCCATTAACTATGTGAAATCAGGCATAGAGCATAATGGAAATTTATAAGCCCTGCTCCTGGTTACTATAATCTTTTTGTTGCTGTCAGGGAAGGGGGTTATCTCTGTGTTTGTTGGGAGATGGAAAAGACCAAGCCCAGTGGATGTCATTGTCATGTGCTTGGCCCAGCCCTCTGGGATTTGGGGCCCTGGGGAGATTTTCTCGACTCACCAGTGACAACCAAAGTGAGGAGAACACCAGGCGTGTTGGAACATTTATATTAAGCCTGACATATTTTGTTAGCTGTAGCCTCTGGAAGAGAACCTGGGCTCTGACACATGAATAGGATGTGAAGTATATGCTTTTAGCTGGGAATACCACAGTCACTTTTCAGTGTGGGAGAGTAAGGAACACCGTACAGCTCTAGCTATGCACAAATTGGCTCTGGGAGTCTGGGCGAGTCAGTAACTTCTTCCAAGATGTTTCCTCTAATAATCCCCACCCTGCTGCCTACCTCAGATTTAACCCTTCAGCTGACTGAAGGGTTAAATGAGTACAGTATTCATAACGCTACTTAGAAAGTTTACAAGTGTGACCTGACCTCTAGGAGATAGGGGTAAGTGGTTATGTTGAACTGGTTGAAGCCTAATGTGGTCTAGGTCAGCTGCAACTGAATGCTTAATTTAAAATAATTTTTTCAGCTGGTATGGAAATAGAGTTTTTCTCCCCTCTAATATTTGGCAGAAATTAGCTAAGCCCTTCCTCCCTTATCATTCAAGCCACAAACACAGTGGAAAAGATGGAGGAGGCACAGGTGAGCCATGGTTATGTGAGAGAGAATCCAGGTCACTGTTTCAGACTCAGTTCTCAGCTTACTGACGGGTATTGAAGGAATGTTCATGAGGCTTGCTGTTTCTAGGACACATATGTGTTCAGTGTGGCCCTGGGCTAGGTCAGAAGCGAAGACATGGTTCTAAGAATCAAAGGAAGACAAACACTGATGTTTATTTTTTTTAATTTTGTTTTTAATTTCTGTCACTGCTTAAGCAATGCAGAATACCCATGAAGGAGGATGTTTTGCAAAGTGTATTAAGCCATTGAAGGTAAGTGCATAGGCATCTGTTAAGGTGATAATTGGGTATGTGTTCTCAAATTCAGTATATGTAAAACAGATCTCACCTTTGGCCTCAAATATACCCCAGGTCCTTTCTCTCATCTCTTTGAATGGTGTGACTCAAAAGCCTGAACTTTTCCTTAGAGATACTCATTTACCTTAGATATTGATAAGTCAAATATACATGTTAAAAGAAATAGAATGTATTAATTCCAACCAGCAACTGACAGGTATAAGGGAAAAAAGGTGAAATGAATAAAACTGTACTTATCCAAAAGAATCTAGAAAAAAAGAGAAAACTCATAGAAACTTTTAAAAACATTGCTCATAATTAAGTGACAGAAATAAATTCAAATATATTTAAAAACATTGCTCATAATTAAGTAGCAGAAATAAATTCAAATATATTTATAATCACAATAAATGTAAATGGGCTAAATTTGCTAGTTATTTGATTTTTTTAAAAAATCCATCTATGCTGATTACAAGAGACACATTAAAAGCATGAGGACACAGAAAGATTAAAAGAAAAAGGATGAAAAATAGACACCAAAAGTTAACAAAAATTTAAGTGTAGCAATATTAATATATTAATAATATAAAATAGATCTATGGCAAAAAGAATGATCAGGGATAAAAAGGATCACTGCATAATGATAACTGGATCAACTCAACAGAGAGATGTAAAACTTCTAAGCCTGTGTATACTTAATGATGTAGACTCAAAAATGAAAATGGACAAATATGTAAGAGAAGTTGTTGACCAGTCCACAACGATGGTGGGAGATTATAGCACATTTTTATCATAAATAATAGAGCAAATAGACAAAAGTACTATGGATGTGGAAGATCAAAATACACAATTAACATGCTTAATTGAATGAACCATATAAGAGAACCCTACACCAAACAATTAGTGAACACCGTTTTTCTCATGGACACACAGAGCATTTACAAAAATTGACCATGTTCAAGGTCATAAAGTTAGACTCAACACAAATAGAATTTTGTTGAGACTATTCTTTGGTTAGAGTAGAAATCACTCCCACCCATCCCACGCATGACAAAGCCCTTTCAACTGTGCCTCTTCAATGTCTGCTAGCATCACCCTCCCTCTTGCATTTTCACTGTGCTGCTGGGAGCAAGTGTAATACCTTCTCTCACCTGGGCTGCTGAGACGGACAGCAATGGCCTCTCTTCTCCAGCACTGCTCTCTTCCAGTCCACTTTATACCCTGCTGTCAGTGACCTTTCTAACATATGAAAATGAGCATTTCTCTCCTATTGAAGATCTTTGACCTTGTCAGTGTGTTCTCTGCTGCCGTCAGGATAAAACCCAAACCTATGACCTATAGCCTTTCCTCATCTGGTCCCCACCTAACCTTGTTGCCTTTCCTCTCATTGGTCTGCTCTTTTTGGAGTCCCCCCACACCCTCACACTCACCCAGCTGCATTCTCTCTGTCTCTCCCTTCTTCCACCCTTCCACCATGGCCTGGCTAAGTCATACTCATCTTTCAAAAATTCATCTCAGATATTCCCTCCTCCAGAAAGCCTGTTTGGACATATCACCAGCCCTAACCTCCCTACTCTTCCTCCATCCCACAGACACCAGTTTAGATTAGTCGATTCCCTAATGCTCCCATGGCAGCATACCGTTTACTCTGTCATAGCACTGGGTGTAATTGCTGTACATATTCCCTACTTAACCCTTCATTATTTTCCAGTTGCTCTGGGATAAAGAGTAAGGCCAGAACAAGGACAGCAGGGCTCTGTGAGGACCAGCCCTGGCCTCTACCCCTGCTCATGCCCCTTCATATTCTCTCTCTAAGCTTCCGCTTCCTCACGCTATTCCCTCTCTCTGGAGCACCGTTCTTCTTCTCCTCCCCTCTGCCTTATTCACCTGATTAACTCCTACTTTTTTCCCAGTCTTAGTTCAATTCTCATTTCCTCAAGCCTTGCCTCACTTCCATTAACTGGATTAGGTTCCTCTAGTTCTCCCAGGACCATTTAGCATTTCCTCAGAGCTCCTATTTCAGTTTTTAATTACACCTTCATTCTTAGATTATTTAATTAATGTGTCTTCATGACTGAGCTGTCAGCTCCAGGATAGTACAAACCAATCTGTCTTGCTCACCATGGTAGCCTAGTACCTGGCAAAATGCCTGTTACTGAATGGGCATTTGATAAATATTTGTTGAAAGAGTGAATGAATATAATTTGACTATGTTTGCTTGACTGTCTCCTTCATTAGTCTCCAAGGCCCTGGAACAGAAGCTGTGCTTTTTCTTTCTAGACCCAGAACTTAGCAAATGGCTGGACATAATCAGTGTTATGTGCATTTCTGTTGATTGAATAGCAGGCCAGTCCCTTCTTGGGAGCCTCTCATGGAAATATATTATCAGGACACCTAATTAGAAGGTGGTGTCCTAAAGGTGTTAACAGAGTAACTAAGCCAAGAGCCTACATGTATTTTGATTTGGTTCAGATTAGGTCTGGAATATCCTATCCTATGTTAAAAGCAGGCCAAAACCTGGTTCTCATTTTATAGAAGATACTTCCTTACTACTTCGAAGGAGATGTTAAGGAAATTAAAGATCTTAAAGGAAGGGATCAGACCCTTTGGTCTCAAGTCTGACCTCCTTATCTCACCTAGAGAAAGTTGGTAGGGTCTGGAAACAAGTTCCAGGTGTTATTTCTGCCAGGGAGTGTCAGGTTGGCAGGACCCACTTCACACCCTCTGGTGAGGAGAGGGACACAAGTGTGTTCTCCTATTTCCTATTCTACCTTTGGTGTGTGCCAGGTCTGCACCAGCACTGAGGAAGGAATGGGGCCATGACTGACTGGCTTGGGCTATCACTTCTGCGTGTTCCTCCTAAGCCAGATCTGTTCCATGAGCTGAAATCCCATCTTCCAAAGTTAGCAGTAAACCATGGACATGGCTGTGGGATGGACTTGACAGTGACATGCAGGAGTCATCTCCTACAAGTTTGTGAAAGCCAATTTATCAATTATGAATTTTGCTAGCCGGTTGTTGAACCATTAGTAACTTGTAAGTTGGCCCCAGGGAGAGTGTTTACACCACAGAAATTGGCAAATACTATAAGAAAAGACTTTTCCTCTCTCTATTCTTCCTTTCCCTCTCTCCCTCCTTGCCTTCCTTCCTTCCTTTTTTCCCTCTGACTGCCAAACTCAGGTTGGAGTTCTGGCTGGACACTCACTAGTGTGTGTCTTTTTTGTTTTTTGTTTTTTTTAACTCCTTATCTCCAGAATGGGGCCCCATAGTAGCAGCTACTGCACGGAGTTCTGTAAGCCATAAATAATAATACATGCAAAGCACTGAGCCCAGCACTTGAAAACTTATAAGCATTCAGTATATGTTAGCTTGATTACCAGCCTCCATGTATCTTATTGTTTGGTTTTGCCAGTTATCTGTGCTATTAAAATTGAACAAAGTTGATTTTTAATGTTTACTGATATTTTAGCAATATTTGCAAATATTTTTTAAGTGATAGGGTAGAAATTTTTCATGTCACTGACATGCATTGATGCTCTCTTCTCCTTTGCTTAGGTGTTGACTATGATATACTATGGGTTTGTGTGTGTTACTGTCCAGGATGATAGAAAATCTATGTTTCAGTTGTCTTCATCTCCAATACTCTTTGATTTAGTATTCTTCTAATCCTTAAGAATCCCAAAGTCGTTGAGAATAAACTATCCCCTGGCTTCCAGAATCAGATATTACATGAGGGATATCAAAATGTCATGTTTTGGAAGATAACTTCTACTCTGTACCTGTCAAGGGCAGGATGCTGCAAATGTTCTGAAAATTTGCAAAAGAAAAGAAGGAAAAATAAAATAAATTTTTAAAAAAGCCTGAAATCCCTAATCCATAATTCTGAAATTCAAAAGACTCTGAAAACCAGAAGTCCTTTCATTATTCAAATGTGGCAAAACCTGACAGAAACTGTCCTGAGACTTTTTAAAGTTTTTTTTTTATTCCATTTGGGTTAATATTTATATAATCTGGTGGAGAGTTATTAACATGCTTGATTTTAGGCTACTATGCCAGACACCTCTGGAATTATTCCATCATATACAATATACACACCATACTACCTTTCTAAAATCTCCCAAATTCTGGATTTTGAAACATATCTAAGTCTTTTTGAAACAGGAATTCTGGAACTGTAGTAGAAATCATAATGTCTGCCTTTAAGATATTCACAGTCTGGCCATACCAGAAATGAAGTCATAAAGTTATGCTTCAGATAAGAGGGATATAGATGCTTAGACCAGGTATAGCCAGCAGGAAGTGGGGACTGTTCATCTAATTGGGCTGTGTTACCCAATGGCTCAGTCCCAACCTTAGGTCTTTTACCCCTCAATGAAGAGTAGAAAATATGAACAGACACATACTTTCCAAAGAATCTCCTCCAATATCCTTCATTCCTTCTCTTGATTCCCAAATTTAATTCTCTGCAGTCTGGCTTAACCATTCCCAAAACACTTCCCCCATAGAGCATCATTTGTTTAGACATCAGGAATTCTTTTAAATGCTTAGAGAAAACAGCCTCTGTTCAAGAGGAAAAACAGAGTGCTCCCTGGCGCAGCTGTGTGCTCTGTGGGCCCCAGGTCTGTCTGGGCTTAATGGTACACCCCGGGCCAGAGCATCCAGCAGGCACTTAGCCGTTCTGAAGACCTGCACACATCTTCAGTGGAAACATCCTTCCTGCAGACTGACACAGGAAGCCCCAGGGCCTTGAGCCAAATGCAAAGTGATTCTGCAGGGGCTCTAGCAACCCTTTCCACCCATCCTTTAGCCTCCTCTTACTGATGTGTCTCCAAAAATCTTTTGAATCTGTTGTGCAAGTTAACAGTCTCCAGGACCAGCCCAGCAAGGACATTCCTTTCTTGAAATCGACAGACCTTCCAGCTCATAGAAAGAGAGTCTGTTTGCTGGGTTGTTTTTTTTTTTTTTCTTTTCTCCTGACCTAGAAAATTTGGCTTCTACAAACTCAATCTTTTGAAGTATGTGTTTGTTATCTCTTTGGAAATGCTGAGGCCTTGCCCTACCATATGTTTCCCAATAGCCTACCCTGGACATACCCATAAATAATAAAATATGCCCATAAATAATAAAATAGTGACCTTTTCTCAGACATTTACTATGTACCAGGTACTGTCTAAAATGCTTTGTATATATTATGTTAATTAATCTTGAAGAAATTCTGTTAGGCAGGCATTGCTTTTCTATCTTTGTTTTTATGGCTAGGAGGTAAATGAATAGAGTAATATTTTCTAGCAGTCAGCTACCCTGGTCAGTTTGATGTCTCTGAGTTTAATTAACAGAACAGAGACACTGCCCTGACCTGAACTCAAGGCATTGCTTGTTTGTCCCCTGTTTTGCTTCTGAAGACCCTGAGACTCAGAGAGCTTAAGTAATTTGTCTTAAGGTCACACAGCTACATAAATGTGAAAACTGAGAGCTGAAGAAAGACTTAGGTTCTGACTCCAGAGTCCATGATTTGAATTGCCAAAGAAACATGTGAAAGAGAATAAAATGCCTGTTGGATTAAGTGATCCTTAGCTTTTCTACCCATTTTACCCTACCAGATTCCATAGCTTGCAAAGGCCCCTGGACTGTGTTCTGCTGGAGGTACTTTTCTTCCTTGAATGAAGTCTTTGACGGGTTCTTTGACACATGACTATCGGCTTCCCCAGCGTTATAGTGGCGCCCACCAGCACTCTCCTCATTGTCACTGTGATGCTTTCCCCAAATAACCCAACAATGGCTAAATCTTTCTTGGCTTTTGTCACTGCACAGTCATTTGCCTTTACTTTTAAAGGGCTGGGTGAGATCTGAGGTCACTGGGCAGACTGAGTGAAAGATCTTCCTTCCTGTGTTGGAGCGGCCGTGAAAAAGGGAGGTTCTCATAGACGTGGCTTGCATGACCTGGCGAGTCATTTAATTTTTCTGATCCTTATTGATAAAAGGAAGCATGGCTGATTCATATCAATGTATGACAAAACCCACTGAAATGTTGTGAAGTGATTGGCCTCCAACTAATAAAAAAAAAAAAAATAAAATAAAAAAAAGGAAGCTGTTAAGAGGACTGATCCTGTTGTGCCATGAGGATGGGAGAGAGTGAGGCCTGGGAAGGGCCTTGCATGTAGTGAGTGAGTACCTTGAAAATGGAAGGTATCATGACTGTTGTTAGTAAGAGCATTATTTTATCCCATGTGTTGATTATTTACTTTTTTACAACATTTAGGGTTTCACAGAGCATTTTACTTGAGTGAACTATCATCTTGGAGTGCCAGTTACATAGACTGTACGTTAGGTACTTAATAATCATTTCATATTTGTTCTTCCTACTGTTATGCCAAGAGACCTGGGGTGCAGAGAGGCTGAGTGACTTATCAAAGCAAACCTATGACTTAGCCGAGACTAAAACCCTCAGTCTTGAGACATCAGTTTATTATCCTGCTGCCTCCACTCTGTGGGGCAACCTCGTTTCCAAGGGCCCCATGCTCTCTCGAAACATTAAAAAATAAAAAAGACAAAACTCACATTTCTGCCAGACAGTGATTTCCAAATGTCTCTGGAAGAAGAGTTAGCAGTCCTGGCAGGCGGTTTTGTGTTGCAAGGTGCTTGGATACGAAAGAGGAATGTAAACCCCATGGAACTCATTTCACATGTCAGAGTCTATTCTGGATCTTGAAAGTGGGCCACGGAGGCCCCAGCTCTGCCCCAAGAGCTACATTCCTGTGGAGGCGTCCAGCAGGAAGCGGGCGGGGAGCAGGGCCCAGGATTCACAGAGGGACCCAGTGGGTGTCACAGCCAAAGGGCAGGAAGAAAAGAATCCTCCACCCCAGCACCAGCCTTCCAGAGCCTGGTCCCTGCAGAACTTGCCTTAAGGCAGTGTGAAATTGGTCTCCTTTTGTGTTATTTCTTTTTAAGGACTTCAGCTAGTTTTATAAGTTCCTTTCACTTGCCTACTCTTTTTGATCCCACATGAAAAGTCCAAAAGGGACCAGTGTCCAGTTTTCACTGTTTGCCCTGTTTCATCATGTTTGATGGCTCTTTGGCCCTGTGACCCCATCACTCGTGTTGCCCACACAGGTCTACACATAGCTCAGCTATTGACAGGAACCAGGGGGACTTTATGGGAAGGGCATGGAACAAGAGAAAATCACCACCAACGGCCCTGGGAAATGATTGGTGTTTGATAAAGCTTGGAAGTAAGTTGAAATTTGTATCCAAGAAACTCAACTAAGAGATAACTCTGCCCCTCATAGCTAGCGTCTCCAGGAACACGCACATTGCAACCAAGACACCATTTATCAGGAAAATCACAATGATAGCCCAGGACCAATAAGCAGGGCAGTGCACGCGTATGTTAAACATGGCCTCATGAGAGTTGTCTTTAGTTCTGGCGGTAGCTGGAAGCATGCTTTGCTCTCATCCTTCCCACTCCACATGGTTTCTGTCCTTGCTTATTTCTTTTTCCTAACTGACTTTTCAAAGTCACTAATGTCCTCTAGTGTCCATTGCTCCCCTCTGATGTTTCAGAGATCAAAGCGCCATTACATTGGGTGGAGTGGTTTGAAAAATGGGGCACTTCTATGTTACTGACCTTTGAAAACAGATTAAGCAACAAGAAGTAAGGGGAAATGTCAGAGAGCCTTCTTTCTTCTCTGGGCTGCCATCTTTTTGCACATAATTCCTCTTAACTTTCAAGGAGCCTGCATTCCTTGGCTCCTTAACATTGTCAGGTTCAGGGGCCTCCTCTGGAATTTGATAAATCTAGACATTTAGGTGGGACCATGGAATGGAGTGGTCAGAAGGCTGAACATTTCCTAACATTTTCTTGATATTGTATTCCTAAACCCTTGATGGTATGAATAACTTTTCTGTGGATTAGTTCATAGAGAAGATAGATAAATAAATGAATGTTGCTTTTCAAAACTGGCCTGCACCGGATCAGATCATTAAGTTGTCAGGTTTCACTTTCTGTAAGGAGCTTGGGTGATTAGATTTGCAAAAATTCTCCTTAACAGCAATCTTCAACTTTATGACCATTAGGAGCCTCCCTGAGTCTACTTATGTTGGGCCCACCCTGGCTAGGGGAGATCCTATCACTTCACTATCCTCTATCTCAGACCCAAACATTCATGATAATTTATGATTTTATTTATGTATTTGCTTACTTGTTACTGTCTGTCTCACTCCAACACCACACACACACACATACACTCACTCACTCACTCACTCACTCACTCTGTCTCTAATGGAAGCCCCAGGAGGGCCCAGGTCAGGTTCCTTTGGCTTACATGATATTGTCAGTGCCTAGCTCTGTGCCTGATGAGTAGTAATTACTCAATAAACATATGGGAGTGAATGAATTCAAGAAATATGTTCCCAGAAAAGTTGTTGGGAAGAAGTGTAAAGAAAACCAAAGTATCAAAAGTTCTTCCTATGGAAGATGATATTTAAGGTTAGTTTCCTTTTCCTTTGAGTCCTTTTAAGCAAGGTAAATAGCATGTTAAAGAACAGTGTTTGCCAGAGTTAGAACCACTGGTTATCCCTATAGGACTTTGAAGGAATTAGTGGAAGGCCCATCCCTTTTTCTTTCTCTTATTTTCCCTTCTATCTACTCATCCATCTTTTCTTACTGTATTTATTAAATGCCTGTCAAGTATGGATATATGCCAGACATAGTAAAATAGGTAATAGAATATCTACCTAGTGTATATTACTGTGAGGATTAAATGAGATAATTGTACTTAACTGTTTCTGGCAAAGCACCTAACATATTAAGAGCCTGATAAATGTTAGTTATTACCATTACTATCAGAAGTATTTATGAAGCAACTATTTACACCATTTGTCTCAGAGTCTCCGCAGTAAGGAAGAAAGGATACCATCGAAACCACCAGGGGCTTTCGATGATATATGTCATTAATTCCCCTTCCATTATGTCTACTTTAGAGCAGAGTTACATATAGCCTCTTATTTTACAGGTGGGGATGGTCAGCTCAGCAGGACAAGAGTGAGGAACAGAATGTCAAATTTTTCTGTAAAGATAGGATCTTTACAGTGACTGATTTTCCCCTTTTGCCCCAGCTTCCTTAAATGGCTTAGCTCAGTACTTGTACTCTTTAAAGAAGCTTGATATTTTGTTCATCATGGACTTTTCTGCATTAAATTTGATTTTTTAAAAGTCTTGCATTAAAATATCATTTCTCTTGATTTCTAAGTATATTTTGTGCCCAATGCAAGTGCCCCCCTCATCCTACCCTGGTACCAGCCCTTTTAGCTGGTTGACCTGTTTGAGCGCGCGTGATCAAGCCATTCGACTCTAGTTAAGGGCTGTCAGATTCACGTTCTTGTCACCCACGGTCAGTACCCAGCCCAGTTCACCACCAGCTCCTGTCTTAACATCTAAAGTAGCCCCTCGTTTGTTCTTGGTCTCCTCAAGTCATTACTATACACAGAGTCAGAAGATCTTTTAAAACCTATTTCAGGTGATCACTCCCTGGCTTAAAACCTGTAACTTTCCATTTCCATAAAGTAAAACTCAAACCCTTAACCATGGTCTGAGACCCTATGACCTGGCCTGACCTCCCATTCCTCTCTCCCTTTGCCCATCACTTTCCATCCACTCCGGTCTTCCCTTGGATCCTTGAGTCCACGGTGGTCTCCACATGGCTGCCTTCATCACACGGTTCCTCTCTCAGCAGTGCCTGTGCCCACCTCTTTCTACCTTGCAGATGGCAGCTGAAGTGCCACCTCCTCAGAGGTCTTCCCTGACCTCTGGTCTAAGTTCTGCTGCTCTCTGCCCCTACTGTTCTCTTCTCTTGCCTCTTGTTCTTTCCCTTTCCAACACTTCTCATCATTTGTAATTTCATTGTTTGTCCACCCATGTGTTTACTTGCTTGATATCTTTCTCCCTGACTCAACCGTAAGCTCCTGAAGGACAGAGCTGGGCTTATTCACCACCTTCTCTGCAGCCTCTAAACCATGTCTGGCACAGAGAAGTCACCCAGCCCTTTATTGAGTAAATGAGGGAAGGAAGGGAATGAGTGGAGAAATCGGTCTTCAGCTTGCAAAATCTTGATCTAAGGACTCTCCCACACACTGCGAACTTTTATGTCCTATTCTACTCTCTGTCGTCATGAACTTTGCTCTTCTAAAGCAAGTGTTTTTCCCTTGGATTATTTTTATAGAAAAAAGGGAAGCAAATATAGAGATAATTATTGATTCTCACTCATCAAGTCACTGCTCCCTATCACCAACATCCTTCTGAGAGCCTGCTGCAGAATTCTTGGGAACCACAGGAAATAAGTCCACTAACCACTTGAAATGCTCTTATAAAAATAGACTGAACTTGACCTTCTTCCTGTGGAAAGGCCTCTTTCTTCAGGGCAAATGTTACAGAGAAATTCTGTCTGCCCTTAGGAGCCTCCCTTTTCCATCCTTCCAGCAGGACTTATCTGGACGAGTGTGGAATCCTGTTCTGACCCTCTGCCTGGGTCAACATCTGAACAAATTCTTCCTTTATTATTTTCATGCTGTTGTTTTTATATTGAAATGGTGAGATAAGCAAACAGAAGTCAAAGCCTGGGGGACCTATTGGAATATTCTGCTATGCACTGGTACTCCCTGAGGAGTGGTGTTACTCTCGCCAGAGGTCATCACTACTGTGCCTGGGCTTCAGTACAGGGGTGCACCTTCATCATGCTGATCATTATCTGCTTACTTTAAAATTTTATTACCAAAGTGCAGTTTTACTTCAGTTCAATGTCCTTATGTAAAGGAGGCTTTATCTCTCTAGTATAATCGCAAAAATATCCCATCAGTAGAAGGCAGTGGTCAAGACAAATAAAATCAAAGGACATAGTCACTGGCTTCTGCTTAGGTGCTGTTCTCTGCCTGCTCAGCTCTTTAGGTTATCAAGAGAGAACAGCAATTCTTCTAGAGGAGTTGAAAACAAAATTGTACCAAGATGAAGCTTTCTCCCTGAACAGTGAAAATGGTTGAAGGAGACTCCGAAGGGGGCAGTGGTCTCCCTACAGTGGTCCTGAGAGATGTCATAGCACCACTTAGAAGTGCTCCTGTAGCAGCAGGGGCGCATGCAGCATACTTGATGAAACAAAGGTTAGTACTTAGGGTTTACTGTTATACCAGCTCAACAAAGAAGCAGAGAATGCCAGTCAGTCCCCTTAGAAATCCTGAAATATGAGGAGGTGATAGAAAAATTAGAAAATACAGATAAACAACAGTAAAAAGTTTTAAAAGATTGTTCATGATCCTGTCAGCCAGAGAGAACTCCTTTTAACATTTCCATTCATGGAAATGTAAGCATTTTACAAAGTGGAATCATATATGTGAATCGTATACACAAATATCTCAGATTTCCTGCGACACAAAACCTTCTGCTTTGTTAATTTTCTGCATTGTTTGCCTAATTTCTAATTTGTTACTATCTACTTTTATCTTTATTTTTTCCTATTACGGCTTACTTTTAGTTTACTTTCCCCTTTTATTTTTCAAAACCTTTTCCTGCAGAATCTTGGATCATCAATTTTAAACCTTTTAAAATATTTTAATGTAAGCACTTAAAGGTAAAATTTCTAATAATTGTCTTGAGTTACCTCCCTAAATTTTTGTATGCTGGGTTTTGTATATCATTTAGCTTAAGCTATTTTGTAATCTCTTCTTTGAATTTTTTTCTATATGTGTAGTTTAATTGAAAATATTTATATTTTTCCTAGACATGTTATGGTTATTGATATCTAATTTAATTTACCAGTGACCATAGGATTTATTCTCTATGGTTTCAGTTCTGTTAAATTAATTCAGACTTGGTCTAAAGAAAGTGGAATCACATGTATGATTTTTTTTTCATTAATAAATGTAAATCTACGTACATCTCCATTTGTAATGGCTACATAGGATTATAGCATTTAGTTATAAGTACAAGCAAAACTGTGTCAACTAAGCCTCTATTATTAGACATTTAGGTTGTGTCCTCTCTGTCACTGTTACGAACAAAATTGCTCTAGGCAGCCTCACCCACCAGACCTTTAGGAGGATTTATGTCCTTAGGAGGATTTATGGAAATAGAATTGCTAGGTAAAGCATATACATTTTAAGTTTTTTACTCAAAATTTTCAGAAAGTTTGTACCCATTATGTGCTTAGGTTCCATTTATACTCCTTGACTTATTATCAATATTTCCCTTCTTATTCCTATGTCTGCTCTTCAAGGTAGAGAAATTAATTTGAAACCTTCTGACCTGCTGACTGGTTTCCAAGTCCCCTCGTAAACTGGGGCCCTTGCTCCTTTTGCCTCCACTTGCTCTGAGGGTGCCTGGCACCACTCGTGGGATCTTGCTGCACACGTTCCCAAGCCTGTGACCCAACGTAAAGAATGCTTTCCCAGCAGTGTGGGCCTGTGGAGCTTGCCAGAGTCCAGTGAGCCCTGGGCTCCTGGGGAGCAGATGCCCTGGACCAGCACTGGCTCAGGCGACCTTGGAGGCCTCCTTTGTCTCTTTGACACTTCAGGCCACTTCACTCCTTTGCTACACTGACCTCATCTCTCAGTTCTGACAAACCACTCCTGACTTCTCTTCAAAGCTCACCTCCTCTATGAATCACCTAGTATTGATGACTGTTCAATCCAGCAATTCCAAGACCTCTTGTGATATCACCTCTAAGTGATTTTATCCACTACTAATTTATAAATTTACAGTGAATTCTTGCAGAGGGGCACCACACACACCTTATTAAACATGGGGCTCTTGTGTAGCATGAAGCACCATGTATTGAAGGCAGTCAGTAAACACTTGCTGAAATAAGAACTCAGCATCTCCCAGACTGAGGCGAGGCTTGGCATAACCAAATACAAAATGGCAGACAACTGGGAATTCTTGCTCATTGAGTATCCCAAGTAGTATCTGTCCTTGTGTTTAAGAGACAGCCAAGGCACTGGGTAGAAACTCACTGGAGTTCAGACGAGCAGGTGCAATCCCATAGTTGGTGTGTGATTCCAGGCCAGTGTCTTGACCTCTCTGAGTCTGCCTCCTCTCCTGAGTGGTGCCTGCTTGTGGGGTTGTTGCAAAGATCCAGCTTGGTAAGAAGGTGTAAAGTGAACAGCACGTGATCAGCTCACCATGGATGACATCATTAATATCCTTTGTATTTAGGGCACTTACTGAATGATACAGTCTCCCTCTGAGTTTGGCCTGTGGTCTCCCACTGCCATACCCTTCTGTGTGCAGCAGAAACAGGCTGGGAAGGCCACTTGGTTTTCTCTAAAATCCCCTCACTTCATCCTTCCACAGAGGAGGGAAAACAGCTGCTTTGCTTTCCGGGTTTGCCTTTCATGACTCCTGAGATCCAGGGAACAGAGCCTCAGACAAGTGGTTAGCTAAAACAGGATAAGACTCATCCAGTGTCCCTAGGTTGATGGCTCATTGTTTCATGAAACTATATAGTTTGTACCTATTCTTTTGATTGTCTTCTGCCTTTCCTGTTAATTGTAATTAACCAGGGGCTGACTATCTCAAGAGCGCTTATGTGGTAACAGTTAAAATGGGAGATAGATTGCACAGTGAGGAAGACTTGGGTTTCAGTCTGGGTCTGCACTTACTTGCTGGGTGACTTTGGGCAAGTCATGTCATTGCCCATGCCTCGGTTTTCTCATCCATCAGTGGAAACAGTAATAGTAATACCTCCACAGGTTGGTTGAGCATTAAATGAGATCACGCATGTAAAACACCTAGCACACTCTATGATGCCAATACCTGTGAGTTACCATCATTTTCATGCTTAATTCCATCCCTGTCATCACTTTGCCCTTGCACCTGGCACAGGTCCTTGCCTATGAGGTCCTTTCAGTCCGTGTCAACTTAAGTGAATGAAATGAATAGAATATGCCTTCTGCCAGAAGGCAAAATCAACAATCTTCACTGTCCTACCAAACTTAACTATAGTTTGTGGTGGTGTACTATGAACAAGGTTGTCAGTATCCAGGAGCAGATGTGAGTCTCTTAGGTGGACCCTGTGTTACTAAGCAAGCACGGGGCATGACATCGCCTTCACATCCTGAGTGTTATTCCTCAAGGTGGTGGTGCTTCACTGCAGTGAGGGTCCCCTCCCCAGGGGTCCTGATTCACTGGGCCTGGCTTAGGGCTGGCACCTGCGAGTTCAGCAGACCTCCCCTAGGGATTCCGGTGCACACCAGGATGTGAGAACCACTAGTTTGGGATAGCCTTCTTCTTCTTTTTTTTTAATGCATCAAGAGAGAGGAAAGGAATTCAGCCTAGAAGGGCCAGCTTGGTTCTTTTTCTCATTTTAGCAAAGTCACTGAAATAACTCTAAATCTACTCACGTTGTTTTCTTTAAAAGCAGTGGCTCAGAGGACACTGCCATTTTGATATGTTTATTTTTTCTCTCTCTTTCCATTACTCATATTTCCTTTGCTGAATTATTGTTTGTGCCTGCTGGGGGTGGGGGTGGGGGCAGAATAAGCCAGAAGGTAAGGTGAAATGAGTGAGGGCTCCAGGTCCTTCTCAACCCTTTTGCTCTGAGAGGCTGGGATGGGAGGGAGGCCTTCCTTTCTCTGTTGTGGGAGCCACAGGCCACCAGCAGGCAATGTCTCCCTAGGTCTGGTTTGTTCTAAGGTTCTGGCTTGCTGATCATGGTAGGGCCTGGTGGAAAGGCCCAGATTTCTCTGAACTCAGTCAGAAACCAGTTCTGAAGAATTAACTGGGACCTCATTACAATGTACAAGCCAGAGTAAGATTAAATCAGGCCTCCAGAGTGAGGGAGCTTGTGCGGCTTGGAATTGCAATGCAGTTCTGTTGTATTCTCATTTCCCTCTGCTTCTTAATTTATTTGGTAAAGTTGTTCTCAGTTGTTCAAAGATCTGAGTACTCATTCATTCACTTGACACATATTTAATGAGCACCTACTATGCATCAGGCATGAGGAATGTAATGGAGAAGGCAGATGCAATGAAATCCTCTTGAACCTGGCATTCTAGTGAGGAAGACCCACCATAAAAGGAATTCCCAGTGAACTGAATGTTAGAGCAGCGAAGTCCAGAGCACCTTCCAAACTACATAATAGGTAACTTACAGAGCCTGGGAGATGGGAAGACTTCCTGGAAGAAGGAGCATTTATATTCCTAGTGAACAAGGGGAAGAAAGCAGCAGGAAGAGTGTGTGCAAAGATCCTGAGCCCACAAAGGGCATGTTTCATTTAGGGAGCTGAAACTAGTCCACTACAGGTGAGGTGAGAAGACTGTGGATGGGGAAGCTGGTGGGGTCAGGTCATGCAGGGCCCTGCAGGTGGTCTCAAGACCACCAAACAATGCAGGTTGCAGGTTGACATGATGAGAGTTGCATTTTTAAAATGTCACCCTGGCTGCTGAGTGGAAAAGTACTGGAGAGGAGTTCAGGGAAACTAGATGCACTGGTGAGAGGTGATAGGGACTCAGCAGATAGACGTGATGTACACAGACGTGATGTACTCAGCAGGCCAGATGTGGTGTACACACTTCACAGCTACCCAACCACTAGCCTTCTCTCAGAGGGACAGCAGCATCCAGCCAGCACATGGTATCATGAGATGAGCTAAAGTTGGACTGAAAAATCTCACCACCAGGTATACCAGGAAATGTCATTTCCACAGGAGATGGTGCTGCTGGGGAAATGTGGGCATATTGATCTTTAGGAGCAGATTGGGAAGGGAGGCACCTTGGTGTCTTAATAAATGACACAGAATCCAGGGCTCTAGAAGGCCTTGCTACCTGACCTGCCGACTAGGACCCTTGTCCTTGCTTTTCTCCGTCCTCCCCTGACTCACCAGGTGACTGGACAAGTCATCCATCCCTTGACTGTACGTGTATGAGCTCAGAGACTTGAGTTTCTGAATCATGCTACTAACTATAAAATCTACAAGATTGTATCAGCTCAGGGCAGGTCAGACAGCCTGGAGGGAACAGAGTGGACCACCTGGCTCTCGAGATGACTCTTGGTCTTATGATTCTGTGGGGCTTGGTGACACCAGAAGAAATGGCTGGGGTCACCTTCAGGGCACTTCATTCATTCACTCAGGAAATGGATAAAGTCTTCTGGCCTCATCCTCAGATGGTGAAGAAAGTGGCCGAGGCTTCCCCCGGGGAGCTTATGTTTCAGTCATTTCCTGAGGTGTAACTGGTAGTCCGAGGTGCCCCTCAGCTCTCCTGGTCTTGGTATTGAATAGCAAAGCCCAAGACTTCCCTGGCCTCGAATTCCTCAGTGACCTCTAACAGGGGTAACCATCTTTTGGTTCCAAGCTGGCGATCACCTCTGGGCCTTTGAACTTGTTTCCTTGTGGCCTGCGCCTCTCTTTGCCAACATTGTCCACTGCCCACTGCCACCCGGGGTGTTCCTGCTTCTTTCTCAGCCACACCCTCAGGTGTTCCTCAGACAAGCCTTCCCTGACCACTCACTCACCCCAGATCCAGGCCCAGCCTCCCAGCGGATGTCCTTGCCCCTCTGTAGTTCACTACAGCTGCTTACTGACTGTCCCTCCCATCAACTTTGCTCCATCAGGGCAGAGCCCTTGATTTTGCTGCTCAGCTGTTTAGCATCCTGCACAGACTAGCACATAATACGTGAGTAATAGTGTTTGTTGGAAGAAAGAGGGGTGGGAGAGAATGATGGTCTGGACAAGTGCATGGTATCAGTTTTCCTGAAAAGTCACATGCTACACTTAGAAGACCCCTTGTGAATCAAAGCCTGAAAAACTGTTCTAATTTGCCAGTTGCCATACTGAACCGAGATATTAGTATTTTTAATAGATTAAATCAATCAGAAATTCATCCTATACGTTTTCTGAAACCATTGATCCCATCCCACAAAAACTAACCCAGTCAGCCAGGAAGATGAAGAGACTGTGGGAAGAGATGAGGTTGAGTCAGTCTGTTATTATTCATTACTTCATTCCAACTGTATACTGTGATTTCTCAGGCACTGAGGATACAGCACCGTCCCTGCTTTCATTGTCTGTTCTTATTCATATGGGGGAGATAGTAAGTTTGTAAAAAGTGAACAGCCAAATGAGACCATCTTTCAGTGCTAATTCCTGTATCTCCCTGTTGAAATCCCACAGCAGATGGCTGGAGGTGGCGAGGGCACCGGTAGATGGAGAATGGTTGGGATGTCTCTGAGGAAGTGACTGAGCTGAGACCTTGGGGGTGGGCAGGAGTTCAGTGCGCGGGCCCAGGCATGTGTGCACAGCCACGTGTCCTCATCTGATCCTCCTGGGTAAGGAACTGGCTCGTTTCAGGAAAGCAGTGTCAGGATGCTAAGCCTTCTTGCAGTAGCTAGCCCAGTCTAGGCATGGGACTCAAAATAATTCAGCCTTTAGGGGCCATAGGAATTCATGTCATCTTTTAAAGGATAGATGCGTCTCAGAAGGCCAGTGCTGCCTCCTTCCTGAACCTTCCCAATCTGCACCAAGCCGAAATTGATTGTTTCCTCCCTCGGCATCCTGCACCTAGCTGGCTGGAGCTGTTTGTGGCAGTTACTACGTTCTACCCTGCAATTAGAGTTATTTGCATCCTCCAGTTGGCCTCCGTAGTGAATTTTCACCTCCTCAAGGCAGGGATTGGATCTTAGGGACTCCTTTCCTTCATAGATACATACTCTTGGCTTGCATCTAATAGATGCTTGGTGATATTTGTTGGCATTTATTAAATTGAGTAACTGAAATTCCTGACTAATACTTTGGAACCATAAGTTTTTTAAAAGAGTTTGATTTGGGGGATGGGAATGATAATTTGGATCATGTAGGAGACTCACACCTGGATGGTTCTAGCGGAGACCATTCAGTGCCTCAAGGCTTTGCAGTGGGGGCGGCTGGATAAGACAAAAAGAGCTGATGAAAACACAAAAAGGGCTGGGGCAATGAGGACTAACTGGCTATTGTAGCGTTCTGGTCTTGATGCTGATAAAAAGCTATTGAAAATCACCTTGCTATGCCACACTTGTACGTGTTTGCTCTGAGGTTATGCTGATTGGCTTGTTGGTTAATTTGGAGTCTGGGGTTTCATGTCTTCTTGTGTTCTCTTTATCATTTCCTTCTTTGAGTGGGTTTATTTTCTCTATGTACAGAATGTATTGTCCTGAATAATCTAGATATAGGCAGCTTTGTGCAGCTTTGTTATAATTGGTATTTTTGGAGTTGAACCGGTGTTCAATCTGGAATTCAGATCAGATAGAAACTTAGTGTCACTACTGAGGCTTTCCAGGTGACTCAGTGGTAAAGAATAGACCTGCCAATGCAGGGGACTCAGGTTCAGTCCCTGGGTCAGTAAGATCCCCTGAGGAAGGAAATGGCAACCCCCTTCAGTATTCTTGCCTGGAAGATCCCATGGTCAGAGGAGCCTGGTGGGATACAGTCCGTCGGGTTGTAAAGAGTCGGACATGACTGAAGTGACTTAGTACAGCTCATAGCACATTTTAAGTACTGAGTTGGCCAAAAAGTCCATTTGGGTTTTTATATAAGCTGCTATAGAAAAACCCGAATGAACCTTTGGGCCAACCCAATATTTCATAGATGTCATCTCATGGTTCCATGTAGGAGCTGAAGTGGCATGAACATTGTTATTCTCATTTTCAGAGGAAAAATCAGATTTTGAGCAGTGAAGTAGCTCCTAGAGTTATGAGGTGTTTTAATATAAATTATCATTTAGTTTTTTGTTTACAAATGGAATAATGGAGCTAAAAAGTAGAAGGTGGGCCTAAAGATGATTAACTTTTAAAGTGGATTCTTAAGTACTGTTTAGCTGTTTACTTTTGTAACTAAAAATAAAATCTAATGAAGCACAAGAAAATAAAGCAAAAAAAGCAAGAACAGAAAAGACCTCTGTCCCAGGAGGAGTGAGGTAGAGTGTCTGCTGTTGTCAGGGGAGCCAGCTGACCTTTGGCCTGCTGGGCCACCACGTGGATGTCCTTGGCAGTGCCGTCCCCTCAGTCCAGGATGAGGAGTGGTGGCTCAATAAGCAAAGGGTTACATGGAGATGCGAAGAAAGCAGAGGGACCAGGTGCTTTCTTCCCTCTTGACTGTTACCAATTAACTAAAACCAAGTCCATTTTCCCTGTCCCCTTGGACTGGGAGCAAAGTGCTGGTGGAGGCCTGCGGGGATAGTTTTGTGGGGTCTTTTCAGGGTCAGAAAACTCACATGAAGGCAGCTTTGTTTACATCAGCAAATCCAGCTGCAGCGTGCAAGCCCCTGACCGGCCAGTGACTCCCAACACAAAACAGATGTCCGGGCTGCACAGAGTGAGCACACAGGGCTCCTCAACTGGTAGAACTGTGTCTTGATGAGCTGGGAAAAGGGCAGGAGATGGGTGGCAGTGGGTGTGCAGAGTTGACAACAGCAGTGACCACATAGACCTGGCTTTGTGCTGGCTTGAGCCACGTGGGCTCCAAGAGATGATGCTCAGAGGGGGCTGTAAAGGCCAAGCCACATTCCTGCCTGAGAAGGCTGCATTATTGTGTATGCTGGACTGTGGGAGTTTGAATTGCCTGTGACTTGGGCATGGGAAGAGATGGGGTCCCCTAGGCCAGAAAAGGGGAAGTGGGGTCAGAACCAGGATTCCACTTGGTGCTCAGTCCTAAAAGCTGCTCTTCTACTTTTTGTCCATATAGCATGATCAACATCATTTGTATGGTAGGTAGATTGTGCAATGAATCTTTCCTAATTAATAAATCATTATCTGATTAGGTTAATCATTACATTAAACATTTTTCAGGTAATGCTTACCAATTAGAAATATTAATAAATAATGAAAACCCAAGTCCTCCTAAAAGAACTAGGCACATATGCTAGATCCAATGCACCCCAAGAGGTCCCCATGTCTTCTGTCCTTTGAACAAAAGACCTTGCATTCCAGATCATGTTCTACTCTGTTCACTGATATTCATTTAGTAGATTTATCAATTTGAATACTCTGATAAAATTCTCCCTTGAGGAAAAAGGTGAAATCAAGGCAATAACGGTTATTTAAGATATTAAGAACTATGATTTAAAAACATAATACCTATATATACATACATATATATATATATGCAGTTTAAAGAGAGACTACAGATTATATACACACACAGACCCCAGAGTATGACCATAGCCATTATTGGGTGTCAAGGTTATAGATAATTTTTGTTTTCTTATTTATATTTTTCCATAGTTCCCTAGTTTTTTATAAGTAACATGTATTATTTGTATAAAGACATTTTTAAATTCTAAAAAACCCATCAAATTGCTATATATACCTCTTGCTGCAATCTAGAGGTTAATATCCTGAGTTACTGCTATAGGCACCTCACTAAAGTGTTCCTTTAGGAAATCAGTCTTTTTCCCCTCGGATAAAATTTGAAAATTTCTCAGTAGGGAGCAGTAACTGACCTTAAGATTCAAAATGGTACCCATGAGAGAAGCAATACCTAAGGAATGACGCTTCCAATCTCTTAGCATAGAAAACAAAGTGTTTTCTTCCGTGGTGACATTTTTCTTCATCGATGCTCACTTTGTGTTTTCTGTCAACACACTCTTGGTTATAGTGTAGTAAATCTACATTTGCATCCCAACTCCACAATTTGCTAACCATGGGACCTCAGCCAAGCCATTTATAATCTTTGTGCCTCTGTCTGTTGGTTTCTAAATAGGCTTCTAATGAGGATTAGATGAAGCAATGCATGTAAGTGTGTGATAGCACAAGCAATAAAGGCCAGTTATTGTCATGATCCCATTGGCTTGTCCCAGTCATCTTTTCTAACTATTTCACAGAGAATATTTTTCTGATTTAGCTGGTCTCTATAATCTTATGTCAAGCAAGTACTCAGAACTGTGACCTTCCAGAATGGCCCCAGGAACACCAAAAAAAATTTTTAAAAATCCAATATAGTTCCTACTTACCTGCTGGCAATAGGCTTATTTCCCCACAGAGCCTTGAAGTCTCTGAGCAGCAGACTTAACTCACTCAGGAAACCCTGAGAGCCTAGCTGTGGCCCCAGTGCCTGCTCTCCTCGGTTAAGTCAGTGCTCCCTTTCAGCTGTTCCTTTTGCCTTTTCTGACTCAGTGTCTTAGGTCATTCTGAGACAGCCTTCTCCTCCCCACCTTCCCCACTTGTACCTGTTGTCCTGGACATTTGTCATCCTTTTTGACTGCACAGTATCTAAAACCCCAACATAAGCACACAGGTCTTGTTCTGGCTGGACCCTTCTTGCAGTGTGATTTGGGGGTACCACACCTTCCCATTAGTTCTGTGCAACTGCGGGTTCTCCATATTCTCCAATTGTCAAAGTCATTGGTTGCTTACAATTAAGGAGCTTAGCCAGCTCCTGCTTGTCCTATGTTGACATAAATCCTTCAGCTGTTAGTTCTCCAAACTCTCTGAGCTTCCTATGGCTTACTATTTATTACATTCTCCTGGTTGTGACATTTTATTGGAATTACCTTCTTATTCTCCCCTAGACTTAGCTCCCTGAAGACAAGAACTAAAGCCATCTAGATCACTGTAGCGATGCTCTATCATGGAGCAGAGTGCCTGGCACATAGTAGGCCCTCTGCAAATGTCAAATGAATAAACAAGCAACCACTTGGGAGGGGACCAGAACAACCACAGTAGTTCCACTTGGAGAACCTGTTAACTTGCCAACTTTCTGATAACCTGGCACCATTCCTAGCCTGATTCCAGGAGAAACCAGATTTCCTTTAGGCTTTGGCAAGGAAGAGGCTATTCCAGCAGCATCCTGAGTGGGCGGGTGAGATGTTGGCCACATCTTACAGTGGGTGAGTAATCCCCCAGGCAGCACTTAGCTTGCAGCCCTGGCTTACATCATGGTCATCTCCTGAAGCTCCCAGCTTAAAATGGAAAGTGGCATTACTCATGGCGGAGAGCAGACAATAAAAAAACATTGAGGTGGGGCCCAACACAATGGAGTGAATATTCCCTGTTGATGGATGAGAGCATCTCTGCTCTGAGGGCTCACTGCCCTGGCAGACAGCTCAGTCATAGCAAGGCTTTTGAACTACACCTCCAAATTAGTTCGTCACCCAGCACCTCACTCTTTGGGATGTTGGAAGACGTTGTGTTTCTCAGCCTGCATCAGGCCTGGGGAGAAGAAATGCCCCTGAATCAATATCAGAAGGTGATAGCAAGCAGCAATTATGAATTGAGGCTTTAACATGCAACAGAGCTAAGCCTGAATCCTAGCTCTTCTAGTTGCTAAGTCTGTGACCCAAAGTAAATTACTTAACCTCTCTGCTTTTTGTGTCCTTCAGCTGTAAAATGGGTTGAATAATAGTACCGACTACAAGATCATGAGAAAAGTTGTCAGAGAATTTATATAAAGTCCTTACCACAATGCCTGGCTTGCAAGAAACACTCAGTAGATGATGACTGAGGTTGTGCTTTTACCATCTTCCTTCAGCAGCTCCATACTTCTCCATCCTTTATATTTTTATTCCCTTTTAATCTCTCTCAGCCTTCCTATCCCTGCTCCTTCCAGCAGTCCTCTTTCACCTCTCAAACCCTTCTGAGTTGAGGCCACCACCCAGCATCCCTACATGCTCACTCCTCTCCATTTCTAGTTCATCTTTCTCTCACTTTCTCGGTATCTGTCAGCTTGTATCCCCAGACCTAATGTCCGGCCCATCATGGTCTCTTCTCCACTTCAGAATCTATGACCTGGCACATGGTGAAGCAAAAGACACTGAAATAAATCAGTCTGATTTTAGTGACACCTCATGGACAGATTGGGCCTAAGGTCATAAAATGGTCAGAGCTCAGTGCCCATTTCCAGTGCCCCAGCATGCTGAACGTGTCCCCACAGAATGTACAGTGGACCAAAGTCCAGTCTTGTCAAAGCTGGGCATGGCACAGCAGTGGTGATGATCACAAAGACAGTATTAAAAGATCATATACCAGCTTTTCTATTAATAGCCTTCTTTAGTAAGTTCTAAATTGGATTCTGTTTTTTTTAAGGGGTACACTTTTGACCTAAGCAGGTTACATGCATTACTATTGAGATATAAGCAATGATATACATGAGCTGAGACTCTTAACACTGTACTAGGTAGTTCTTTACCAATGGTCTGAGGACTCCACAAACATCAGTTCTTCCATGGTTAATAAAACCTTCCACCTTTGATCTCCAATGACTAGATTAACCACAGGCTGTCATCCCAGGATGTGTCCTGATCATTATTTATTCAACACAATGAATGAATAGCCTTTTATGTTCTAGGAACATTGTGGATACCATGGCAGTGTTATGAGGAGACACAAATCCCGTAACTGATGGAGATATTAGGGAAGATACATGTATCTTTTTCAGATTCTTTCCCACTACAGGTCATCATGGGATATTATATGTAGTTCCCTGAGCTATACAGTAGGATCTTGTTGTTTTATCTATTTTCTGTATAGTAGTATGTATCCATTAATCTCAAGCTCCTAATTTATCCACCCCAGCCTTTCCCCTTTAGTACCCGTAAGATTTTCTGTGTCTGTGAGTCTTGAGAAACAGTACACTTTGAATTAAGGATGGCCCATATATAATGAGCTCGTGGGGAAGGGGTAAGTCTGGAAAGATAGTTTATAGCCAGATCTGTACTTGAATGTCTAGTATTTATCTTAAAAAAGATGACCTCAGGAATCCCCTGGCAGTCAAGTGGTTAGAACTCAGCACTTTCACTGCCATGGCCTTGGTTCAGTCCCTGGTTGGGAAACTAAGATCCCACAGACTGCTCAGTACCAGGGAAAAGATAAATAAATAAAATAAGACCAAAAAAAGAAAAACTCTTAAGATGACCTCGACAGAACAATTGGTTCCCCTCACCCAACCCCCCAGCTTTCTCAAGTATTTGAAACCTTCGTAAATGTCCCAGTTATTATTTCTCTCTTCTTCACCCTAGCCCCCTTCAGTCCATCAGCAAGCTCCGTATCCAAAATATATCCTCAGTCTGACCTCTTCTGTCTTCTCCAGTACTGTCCCTATGTTGCAAGACACCATCATTTCTTACCCACTTCCTTGTTTCATTTCTTGCCCTCATACAGCAGGTAGCTAAGTCAGATCACATGCCCTTGCTTGCTGGAAACCTCCTAGCAGCCTCCTGTTGCTGTATCTGTCCGTGGGAAGACTGTGTCCTACAGGCTCATGATTAGACCCAGGCTCGTCCTCTCCTCTCCTCCCTTGCTTGTCCTGCTGCATCCACACGACAGGCTTCTCTTCTCTTCCTTGAACTCTCCAAGCATGGACTTGCTCCAGCCTCTTTATGTTTACCGGTCCCTCTGTCTGAAATGCTTCTCTTTCCTTAGACCTCTGCTTGTCCACCTCCTCATGGCTTATATCTCAGCCTGAATGTTACCTCTGCAGGTCACCCTCACTATCCTAACTGAAGTAGCCCCTTCTCAGTTTTTTTTCTATCTCAGAACCCCATTTTTCCCTTACAGCACTTATCTGAAATGCTCTTCAGTATTTACTTTTCTCTTTTATCGCCATTACTTCTATTACTTGCAGGCTCCATAAGACTTTGTCTTATTTACTACCACCTCTTTAGTCCTTAGCACAATCCAGCCCAACTAGGTACTCAGTAGTCACTCACAGAATGCAGATGCCTAGACCACATGCCCAGAAAAATTCTGATTAGTCTGGGTTAGGAGTTAAAGAGAAGTTAAATTGTTTGAGGTGTTTGTTGTTTTTTTTTTTTACTATATGCATATTTTTATCCATGTTATATCTAGTACAGTTCCCAGGTGGTTCTGATTTTTAGATAGTTAAGAATCCTTGACATAGAGAACAGAAATCTCTGTAGCATCTTTTACTCAAAATGGGGTCCTTGGACTGGTACCCACCAGATACTTGTTAGAAATTCAGATTGTCAGGCTCCAGCCCCACCTTAGAGAACCAGAATCTGCACTGTAAGATGATGCCCCAGCTGACTTGTATGCATATTAAATTTGAGAAGCACCAACCTAGCAGAAATACAGAATTCCTGAAGAGTAAGAACCTTGAATTTGGCAGGTTGAGTTTGCTTTGTTTGCAGGACAGTGAGATGGGCATGTCTCCCAGACAGCTGGAAATGTGGTTCTGAAGTCATGGAAAGAGAACCCAAAAGGAAATGAGCATCTTCACCAAAATGCTCATTAAGGGTCAGAGTGCAGGCTGTAGTGAGGTCATGAGTGGAGAGAAGAGGACAGAGTTGGTGGACCACAGGAGCAGTCCCGGTAAGGGCAGAAAAGAAGGGGAGCTGAGATGAGGAAGTAGGGAAAGAGAATGATGGCTCAGGTGAGGGCAGGAGGCAGGGTCAGGAATGGAGTGATCCAAGCATCAGATTCTGCAGCAACATCAAGGAACATAGAAACTGAGAAATGGCCATGGAATTCTGTCCCCAGAGGTGGGTGATAAGAGAAACCAAGTGAGGGGAGCAGAGGCTTGAGTCAGTGGTGAGCAGTTGGAAGCAGCCAGTCCACACCACCCGCCCAGGAAGGATTGTGGTCTCACCAAGAGGAGAATTGTGTCTTGAAGGAGCAGGAACGGAGAGAAACTTTTCTCAAATGGGAGACCTGGGAATGCTGTCAAGAAGAAACCTTCAGGGAAGGGGACTGAGTAGATTAGAGATCAGAAGAGAATTTAATTGATGAGACTGGGTCCTGAAGCAGGTAGGAGGGAATCACATTGGACTCTTATGCTTGTTAACACATAGACTGACCTAGATGGGCACGAAATAAACAGCAGGCCACCTTCAGGGAAGGAGACTGAGTGACTAGAGAGGCAGGGTGGCTTTCTTTTTTATTTAAGAAAAACAAAATAATAGTTAAAAAAAAAAAACCACCTGTGTGTGCTCTGCCCAGATTTAACAAATGTTAACATTTTCTCAAATTTACCTTAGATTTTTTATATATAAAAGAAAACATTAGAAAGTTGAAGTTCCTCCTCTTTCCCTTTTTCTTAACATTTTTGTCCTCTCTCCTCCAAGGGCAGGGGCAGATAGAGGTGGAGAAAGAGTGTGCTTGGGTAGAGGTGGAGAATAACATTGATTGACAGCTCCCCTGTGCCAGGCTTGTGTTTGACATTTGAAGTAGGAGGGAGAGGGAATCCACAGGGATTTATCAGGATGATGTGTGCAAAAGGTCAGGAAAGGTGAGTATGGCAGTTAAAACAGTCTGTGAGCCTCAGTTTCTCCATCTGTAAAATGGTTGTAGTAATACTACCTACCTCAGAGGTAAAGATCGAATGACTTGGGTGAATGACCTACTCAGAATTTGAGACTTCTTACATGGCTATTAAACGAAGACACTGGTGGCAAGAAGGATGCTTACGACTGTGATTATTCAACCCCCTTTATAATCAATATATATATTTTATCAGTTCAGTTCAGTCACTCAGTCATGTCCGACTCTTTGTGACCCCGTGGACTGCAGCACGCCAGACCTCCCTGTCTATCACCAACTCCTGGAGGTTACTCACACTCATGTCCATTGAGTCGATGATGCCATCCAACCATCTCATCCTCTGTCATCCCCTTTCCCTCCCACCTTCAATCTTTCCCAGCATCAGGGTCTTTTCAAATGAGTCAGTTCTTCACATCAGGTGGCCAAAGTATTGGAGTTTCAGCTTCAGCATCAGTCATTCCAATGAATATTCAGAACTGATTTCCTTTAGGATTGACTGGTTTGATCTTGCAAGGGATTCTCAAGAGTCTTCTCCAATATCACAGTTCATAAGTATCATGTAATAAGGGGTAATGTGTTCATAATGATGATAAGCATGAAGGTTTAAGTACTTAGGTCCAGGTTCTCCATACCACCTCATCTAGTCCTTCCTGAACCCTAGGATGTAGGTATTATGAACCCCCCTTCTTCATTCAGATGAAGAAACTGAAGCCCAGGGAGGTTAAGTCATTGCTCAAGGCCACAGATCCAGGAAAGGATTGGTCTGTTACTTGAACCCAGACATTCTGACTTTAGATGTTAGTATTGGTAGTGCTGTTACCTCTCTGAAAAGTTCTTAACAGTGTTTGGCATGTAGTGAAAACATGCTCATGTTACCTCTTATTATTGTAAATATTTTTGGAATGGAGCCATTTAAATGGTCAGGCTGCAATTCTTTTCTAATGAGACATACAGAGCACTGAGATGTTTGGAAATCCCCTAGTGCCATGCTGCCAAGGGGTTACAGAACTGAAATGAAAAGCTGTGGGTACCAGAGGCTCCAGGCTGCTCTGAAGAGAGTGCTAATTGACTTGTAAGCTGAGCACTTACCGGATAGGTTATCCCATTCCATGCTAAGACAACCATTTTAGGAAACAGGTGCCCAGGAGCCTAGCCTTGCTCCCCCTACTCCCCAGAAGCTCCTTCCATGTTGCCCTTCCCACACCACTTCTTCCCATCTGAGCCCAGGGACCAATGTCGGCAGCCCAGGCACATATCAGAGCACAGAAGCAGCCTGAGAGCCTGGGGTCTGGCCTCAGGTGTGGGTGCCTTGGCAGCCAGCCCCAGCTTCTCATCATCACCCTAGCCACAGTACATGCTGGTCCCTGCAGGGTGCCTCAGCCTGGGCACACCTGCTCACTCCCTGTCCCCTCCACTTCCTTCTGCCCTGGATTTCCAGACAGAGTCCAAAATGGGTTCACATCAAATAAGATTTGTTTTCTTTCAGTGTAATTTTCCATTTATAGACAGCCTTCTAGCAGGAGGCACTGTCCTCCTTCCTCTGTCTCAGTTTTTTTCTGGGTGTTTGGGGACAAACTCCTGGTGGTTGTTTTGGAGCCCTGTGGTCAGCAGTCCAGCCGGTCATTCATCCAGAGTGTCTCCAGAAAGCCTGCACTTAACGCTTACAAGAGCTTATGCTGATTTCTGTGGCCTTTGAGCCGTCTATGGAACTGTGCCTATGTAGCCAAGTGTTAAGAAATATCTGATCTGGGCCAGCAGGATCCTTATCTGCAGGCTCATCCTGGTGAGATGATGCAGATGATAATTATAGCATTATAATAGCAGCCAATCCTCACAGACACTCCTCTAAGTGCTGAAAGGGATTCCCTTATTCCTGTGAGATAGGTGCTGCTTGGACCCCCTCTACAGAGGTGAGGAAATAATCACCCAGAAGTGACAGTCCTGGCTGACCAGGGGGTGTGTGGGATCCAGCGCTGCTGACCTCTCTGGCCCAGCCACCCTACCACCCTGCTCCGACCCTTTGATCTAACCACACCAGCTTTGGTTTCATCCCTTAGATACACGGCGTGACCTCCTGCCACAGGTCCTTTGCACATGCTTTCCCTCTGCCAGGACCCCCCTTTCCTCCACTCCACAGCTAATTCACCCTGAACCATCGTTCACATCTCAACTGTGCCTTACTCAAGGATGTCCTACTCAACCTTCCCTGACCACATGTCCCATTACAGCTCTCGTGGTGCTGCCTGCCTTTCCTCCATGGTCCTGGTCAAAGTTTAAACTCTACTTTTATTTGTGCAATTTACCAGTCAGTGTCTGGCTCTCCTTCCAGACTGTGACTCCATGAGAGGGGAAGCTTGAAAGTGCTGCCTTGTATGTAATTCTGTCATTACACTTACCATGCTGAACTGAAATGATTTGTTTATTCATCTGTCTCATCCCTTGGTCTGTGAGTTTCCTAAGGGCAGTATCCAGGTCTTTTTCTAACACAGAACTCAGCTCAGTAACTACTTGGTGAATTGAATTGAATGACTGGGATTTAACTGAACAGTATAACTTGGAAAAGGGCACCTGAAAGTTCAGAACTTTGGATGGAGCAAGCCCACAAATACTCCCTCAGAATCACCCTCTGTGGAAGTCTGGAGTGATGTTTGAGAGAAGGTTAGTGTTTTTAAAAAGCCAAGTTCACTTATAATTTGGATAGCAAACTAGGAGGATCTATGACTTTCCTAAAGAAGCATCATGTTACGGTTATAAATCCAAGAGAAGTGAGGACGAAAGGGTGTCTGCCTGTCCGAGGTTCATCTGAACTTTAGTAAAAGTCAGAGCATAAATAACAAGTGGAATCTCATGGAAGTTGTGCTGGGATTTGGTTCCTCAAGCCCTCGGCCTTGCGTCATTTCCTTATCTCTCCTGGATGACCTTGCCTGGCTCGCTTCCCAGTGCGGTTATTGCTGTCTTTGACTCCATAAATGTTGTGGTCTGGTTGCAGGGAAGCATTCCCGTCTTTGGAGCTGGTCCTTTCCATGACCTGATGCCCCTTAGTCTGGCAGATGGTCCCTGGGGATTCCTTGAATGAGAATAAGAGAGGCAGAGAGGGAAAGGGGGCTTCCCTTTTGCCCAGAGGATGAGCAGGGCCATGGGCGAGCTGCCCGTTAGAGGCTGGTGCTGACCTAGCAGGGTTTATGAAGAAAGTGCCAGGTGACTGCGGGCTCTTGCATCCAGACAGGACCTGGCCTCAGCTCTGCCCACCCTGGCTCCAAAGAAAACAGGCAGTTTTTCAAAAAAGCTGTTTTCATTCATCATGCCTCCTCCTTCCTATCAAAACAGATTATGAGTGTGTTCTTTGGAGGATTGAATAGCACCCTTTAAGAAGTTAGAAGCCATTTCTGAGTTGAGAGGATTAACCTAGTTAAATTTAATAGTAGCAGCACATCATAGATTAGCAGGTAATTTGAAAGAACATGATTGAGGCTCCAGTAACCCATTATGATGTGCGTAGTTTTTCAACTATTTTGTAATAACAACACCACCTGGTTGTCATCTGTCAGGGATTAAAGTGACACTATCCTCTTATCCCTGTGTGAATACCTCTGACACATAGCAGGTGCTCAGCAGTATTTGTTAAAGGAATAGAAGAAATATGAGACTGATCTAAAGTTCTGAGAACTTTCTAAAATGGGACAGAAACCCATGGTCTTGAGTAGACTTTGCCCAAATGCATTGGGTAATGGCACATCCAACTGCTTGCTGTTTCTCCTTGGGTTTCTAGATCTAGTTCCCACTCATTCAAAATTAGGAATGTATTCCTGACAGCAAACTTACGAGGAATCCCAAGGCTTAACTCAGATCTAAGGAGGGTATTTTTTTTAAAGTCACCAAGGAATCATTCTTAAAAAGGAGACAGAGTCCTGTGTAACCTGAAAATAGCACAAATATTGAAAAAGAACATCCTGGGGCTTCAGTGGCTAACGCAGAGGAAACTCAAAGATGTTTTGAAGTTAGAATTGGAGCTTTCCAAACTGAAAATCAGACTTGTCCTCTTTGGTGGGCTGGGCACAGGCTGGTGCAGAGGAGCCCAAGTCCAGAAGAGGGCGCTCGGAGCTAAGGGTGCTGACTGCAGCTGGGAACTCAGGGCCCTTGAAAGAGGCTGTTCATGCTTCATCTTTGTCCTGCCTGTTTTTGTGTTCTCTGTAGAAATGAGAGAGGGTTTTCCCTCTTCTCTGCCAAAGAATGATATTCCGAAAATATAATTAAACTGGTGATTTCACAGATTAAATACCAAATCCTAGGTGTAAAATTATGTTTAAAAAATTTTTAATGGCCTTCAACCTTTGGTCTCCCTGAAATCTGTGAACAAATTTTCCACATCATGGCTCTTCTAACTTATTTCAGTGGGCCCTTGGGAATCAGTATATTTTTCAAATATTGACTCTAGTCCTGCTGCTGCTGCTGCTAAGTCACTTCAGTCGTGTCCGACTCTGTGAGACCCCATAGACGTCAGCCCACCAGGCTCCCCCGTCTCTGGGATTCTCCAGGCAAGAACACTGGAGTGGGTTGCCATTTCCCTCTCCAATGAGTGAAAGTGAAAGTGAAGTCGCTTAGTCGTGTCCAACTCTTAGCGACCCCATGGACTGCAGCCTACCAGGCTCCTCCATCCACAGGATTTTCCAGGCAAGAGTCCTAGAAGATGGCTTTTCAAATGAAGAAGAGTAGACTGTCATTTTCTCTGTCTACAAGTTATTTATGTTTGTTCCGTCTTTATCAGGTTAATGAATAAAAGTTACCTATACATGAATACTACCCTACCTGCAGCATCTTGATTAAAAAGAAATCTGTACAGTCATCAGACTGGAATACATCAAAGCCTTGTTTTCAGTTGTATAAGCTTCCTTGGAAATATACCTCTTTCCGGCCTTTTTCATCCCCAGGCCCTAAGGAGAAAGCAAACAAATCCAACAAGTCCTTCAAGGAAGCATCACACTGTGTGCAGACTCTGACTGGTAAGTCCAATGTTAAGAATTTGTCTTATGGAGGGATTCACCCCAGGACCCAGAGATCAATGTATAAAGTCCACAGAGGCACTGTTTCCCATAACAAGACCTGGGAAACCATGCTGCATCAATAACAGAATGATAAAACAAATTATATAGTCAAGCAGATACCAGGTAGCCATAAAAAGAGAGCTAGACATATGGGGAAAAGAAAGCCCCGGAACAGTATGTGTGGAATTATCCCATAACTGGTTTTCAAAATTATATGTGTAAGTATAGATACACAGATAGAAACCTGAAAAAATGACTACCTCGGATTGTGGAATGGAGTTGGTGAAAGTATATCAGGCATATTCTTCTAATTTAAAGGAAAAACAATAACACTTGTACAGCCCTCTGGAAAGAGAGCAAGAATGCTGTGCTCTCAACCTGTCCCTTCAACCCCAGACCTGCTCGATGTCTTCCACCTAAAGATTTCTTCCCACCCTCCCTGGGGCCTTCTTGCTCCCACCTCACTCTTAGCTTTCCCCATGGCCAAGCTCCCCCCTCCCCAACCAGTGTCACTGCCTCCAGCCCCTCAGTCACCCTCAGCCCTCTGGAGCCCTCCTTCCGCCAAAACTGCCTCTGGAAAAGCTCGCCCGTGATGTTCTCCAAAACCGGGACTGCAAGCTGGTGGCCCGCGAGCCAGAGGTGACCTGAGGCTGTGTGGTTTGCTGGAGCTGTGCTTTGGTTGTAGTTGCTCTCGGTCGATTCGACATGTACCAACTGGGAGGTTACACCTGGACCTGGCGCTGTCCTCTCTGTAACCGTCTGAAGATCTGACCCATTGCACCCACTGTCAGACTGAGGGGCAGCCTGACCCAGGGTCTCCACTGCTCCCTCCCGTGGGTTCTCCTGCTCCCATAGGCAGTAGAACTTTCTAGTCCCATTCTAAACCATTCTGTTCTGTCTGGTTTCAACCATTGCTCTGGCTTTCAGGTCTTCCTCTTTAACTGTGTTTTTTTTAGCATCTTTTCATGGCTTTGTCCTTTGGCCCTTCCTTGGATGTTCATCACCCCTCAGGGGTCTGCCCCACATGTCTTCTCTGAACTATGTGCCTGCTCTCCTCCTCTCCCAACATGCCCTTGTCTTCGTCAGCTTCCGCCCATGTCTCCAAAATCCCAAATTGCCTCTGCCTTAATGAATGACAGTACAGTGGTTACAAAGTAACCCAAACTATAAACCTTGGTCATATTCCCATTCCCTCGCTTCCCACAGGCATTTTCTAATGATTTGACCTAAGTATGCCTTACATCTTCATTCCTTTCCTTCCCTACCATCAGTGTCTTGGGCCAGGATGGTGAAATCTTGACCCCAATCTGAGGCGATTGCTTCTAATTTTTCTCTCTGTAGCTTATTCCTCTTACCTCACCCACAACACCTCCAGCCTTGTCCTTCCAAACCACAAATCTGATCATGCCTCATGTATGCATACATGCGTGCTAAGTCACTTCAGTCGTATCCGACTCTTTGCGACCCTATGGACTGTGACCCACCAGGCTCCTCTATCCATGGTGATTCTCTAGGCAAGACTACTGGAGTGGGTTGTCATGCCCTCTTCCAGGGGATCTTCCCCATCCAAGGATCAAACCCAGGTCTCCTGTGCCTCCTGCATAGCATCCTTGCTCAAATACTCTTCCATATTCTTCACTGCCCGCAGGCCAAAGCCCAGACTTCTTAGTTTGGCATTCAAGGCTCTTTATGATCTAGTTCTAGCCTTTGTTTGTTCAGGCAACAAACTGAGGACCGATGGCATGTCAGGCCTTGGAGGTACTTTGGTGAAAAAAGTAAGTCCTTTTCCCTGTCTTTATGGGACCACATTTTACCTGGAACTTTACAGAGACCACCACACACACACACACACACACACACACACACACATGACTTAAATGACAGAGAAAGAAAAATTCAGTATCAGGAAACAAAGGCACAGAATAAAGAGTAAATCCAACTTTAGAACAGTCAGGCAAGACTCCCTGAGGAGGTGACATTTAAGCTGAGACCTGAAGGAGGAGAAGGTGCAGAGATTGGGGGGTAGCTCACTAGCAAAACCCCTCCTTCTCATGCCTGCCTATCCACACTCTCTTTTAAAAAAATCTGTTCTCTATTGCATGCACGCTAAACCACCATCTCTACCTGTATACACTGTACTGCGGGGGTGCTTCTGCCCCAACTGTGAACCTCTCAAAGGAGGAACTTTGTTGTTCATTTGGGCCCCTGGTGCTTTATACATACTAGGCTGAGAGGGAAAAGTGAGATGAAATGCTGAGGTGAGAGGAAAAAGTAGATAGACCAGTGGATGTGTAGGTGAATGGATGGATGGGTAGGCGGATGGATGGGTGGATGGGCAGAGGGATGGGAGCACACATGCTTTGAGCTGAGCTGGGTGTAGTGTCTTTTGAGTACAGTTACATAACCAACAAAGCTGAGGTCTTGGGTTTGCTGGAGGTGATTTATACTGGGCGAAGAGTCACTGTTAAAGAGTGCTTACTCGGGTTCTCTACCAATTTGTTCACTAGTCCACTTTGGTCACTTTTTGGGGCAATTTTTTTTTTTACAAATAGGAAACAATAACATTAAAATTTTTTCTTCAGTAAACAGCTCTTGCCTCAAATCTTAAGGGGAATTTTTAGATAGAAAAGTGAGAGACCATGTATCCAGTGGTCAGTCTTCAGCCTCTGCAGCTAGATCACTGTGCTTCAAATACTGATGCCAACACTTGTGTATGAGATCCTAGGGGACCTCACTAAGCCCCCAATTTCTTTATAAAACACAACCACCAGTAGTCCTTACTTTCACAGTGTCTCTGGGAGGATTCGATGACGTGTGTGTTAGTGCAGTACCTATAATAAAGGAAGGGCTCAAAAACTCAGAGGAGCCACTGTTCGAGGGGTTATGTTTTCTCAGCCTGGCCCATCCACATGTCTCCAGAAGCTTCTAAAGGATCTGAGCCAAGCATGACAAAGGCCGTGCACTTTGAGCTGGTTTTCTGGTTGTAGAGGAGAGTTGCCTAGACACTCCTGGACCCTACAGTGGACCCTCAGAAACAACTGCAGACACAGCCACACTCAGGCTGAGGTCGGATTCCGAACATGTCCCGTGCCCACTGCCCGTGCAGCCTGGGTCACTGCTGAGTGAATTAGCCCTCCAAGGCCCCAGGTGGCATGTCACCAGTTTCATCACACAATGTGGCTGGAGCGTCTCTTCATTCGTCTGTAATCTGGGCTTCTTCCTAAGACCTCATGGGTTAGGTGGCTGAAAAGCAGCAACATCAGTCTCATCCAGAATAGGAATCCGAACAGCCCTCTTGGGTGATGCCCCAACCCAGAGAGCCCCCTATCTTTGGCCACTCTACCTGCCCCTCTCCGAAGCATCATCTAGTTGTAACGGGAGCGGATGTCTCTCAGCCTCTTATTGGAAGTGTCAAGACCCTCACTCAGGGCCTCTGGGCCCTGAGGTCTCGGTGTGGAGCCCTCTGCCTGCTCTTGAACTGCCCAACATGGCCTTCACGGCTCGAGTTGAGGCCCTGGCTTCACTCGGTTTAGCTGGGGCCCAGGGTGACTCCCTGGCTGAGTTGCTCTTGCTGGCCGTGGCCCCTCTGGTTGTCTGCCTCCCAGCCTAGGAGGCCTGTCCCTGGCCCTGCTACAGGTCACCATACAATGGCCTCTGGCCCTCATGTCAGTGTCTACATCACCCAGGGACAGCTGGAAGTCTGGAGTCCAGTCTGCATCCACCTTCCAGGGGCTCAGACCTGTCCACCCTCTCAACCTTCCAGGCCTCCCTATGTTGCAGGCCCAGCATTCCTCTCAACTCATTGGGGGTATTATCAGAGCCACAGCTACCTCCACCCCCTGCACACATGCACAGGCAGATCATCCTCAAGTCTGACCCCCCGTGGCAGGTGGGCAGCCCCCTCCACAGTGACAGAAACTCTATAGTCTGTCTGCCAGGCCTGGCCCTCCCTGTGTTAAAAGGGAGCTTAAGCAGTTTCGCAAATCTTGGCAGTTGGGTTGCCTGCCCTCTTTTTCAGCATTCCAATTTCCCTCCCTGGCTCTGGGTGCCAGGCCTCCTGACCCAGCCTCTGGGAAGGGAGGCTCCAAATGGAACATGGTTTAGAGGCAGCAGGATGGGATGAGAGGGATCAAAATACATCGCTTCGTTTTTGCAAAATATAATCCTTTATCTTACCACTCCTCTTCCAGGCCTGCTGTGGCTCATGGAGCCAGCGTCCTTTAAGGCAGTTTTCTTTGCTACATTCTGAGTTGTGTTCATTCAGTGATATTATTGAGCACCTGTGACAGGAATGCATTGTTCTGGGACTCAAGTCAGTTGCTGTCTTACAAACATAATTTAGATATTCTCATCTTCATATGGAGAGATACTCAGGATCATTAACCTTCAGGGATGTGCAGATCAAAACCACAATGAGATGCCATTTACATCTGCTAGGATAGCTGTAAGCAAAAGACAGATAATAACAGGTGTTGACAAGGATGTGGGGAAATTGGAGCCCCTATACATTTTGGGTGGAAATGTAGAATTGGTGAACCACATTGGAAAACAGTTGGACAGTTCTTCAAATGTTTGTCCAAGGGTTACCGTATGACCCAACAAAACCACTCCTAAGGACATACCTAAGATAAGTGGAAACATGTGTTCGTACAAAAACATATAATAATGTTCAGAGCAGCATTGTTTATAATAGCCAAAAAGTGGAAATAACTCAAATGTCCAACAAATCATGAATGAATGAATAAATGAAATGTGGTATACTCATACAATGGAGTATTACTGGACTATAAAAAGGAATGAAGTACTGAAAAAATGAAGGGATGGAGCCAAAGGAAAAACAACACCCAGTTGTGGATGGGACTGGTGATAGAAGCAAGGTTCGATGCTGTAAAGAGCTATATTGCATAGGAATCTGGAATGTTAGGTCCATGAATCAAGGCACATTGGAAGTGGTCAAGCAGGAGATGGCAAGAGGGAAGCTGAAACTCCAATACTTTGGATACCTGATGCAAAGAGCTGACTCATTTTGCAAAGACCCTGATGCTGGGAAAGATTGAGGGCAGGAGGAGAAGGGGACAACAGAGGATGAGATGGTTGGATGGCATCAACCACTCAATAGACATGGGTTTGGGTGGACTTTAGGAGTTGGTGATGGACAAGGAGGCCTGGCGTGCTGCAGTTCATGGGGTCACAAAGAGTCGGACACGACTGAGCGACTGAACTGAACTGATAAAATACTACAACATGGATGAATCTTGAAAACAATATGGTAGTGAAAGAAGCTGGTCACAAACACCTATATAGCGTCTGATTAATTTATATAAAATGTCCAGAATTGGCAAGTTCATAGAAACAGGAAGTAGATTTGTGGTTGCCAGGGCCTGGGAGAGGAGGGATGGGGCAGTGACAGTCTAGTGAGTGTGGAGGTGTTAGCACGATGAAAATGCCCTGAGATTAGATAGTGGCAATAGTTGCACTGCTCTGTCAATATAATAAAATCTATTGAATTGTATGCTTTGTATGGGTGAATTGTACGGTATATAAATTAAATCTCAATAAAGCGGTTAAAAAAATGTCTTCATCTCATTTTCTGACTCTCCCTTTCCCAGTTTCTTAGCCCTCCTAGAACAAGCATGAATTCAAGACCTTCTCCAGCACACTTATTAGAGTCCAGTACTTGGTGACTAGACTTCAATTTAATGATTTTCAAACCGTCCTTTTCCATTAGAAGTGAAGCTTCAGGGACTCCCCTGGTGACCCAGTGGCTGAGACTCCACGCTTCCATTCAGGGGGTCCAGGTTCAATCCATGGTTGGGGAACTGGATCCCACATACCACAACCAAGAGTCCTCATGCCACATCTACAGATCCCACATGCTACAGCTAAAGATTCCGCATGCTGCAATGAAGATAGAAGAAGATCTGGTATGCCACAGTTAAGACCCGGTGCAGCCAGATAAGTAATAAACATTTATTAAGAAAAAAAAAGTGAAGCTTCAGGATACCAGGGACCACAGCAGGGGAAGGAGAGGGTGGGACAAATTGAGAGAGTAGCATCGAAACATATACATTACTGTATATAAACAGATTGCCAATGGGAAGTTGTAGTATAACACAGGGAGCTCAAGCCAGTACTCTGACAACCTGGAGGGGTGGGGAGGGGGAGGGTCAAGAGGGAGGGGACGAATATATACTTATGGTTGATTCATGCTGTTGTATGGCAGAAGCCTACACAATGTTGTAAAGCAATTGTCTTCCAATCAAATTTTTTAAAAAGATCAGAGACTGTTGTTTCATTCATACCCACCATGCTTGACACAGGGTCTGGCACATGGTAGGGTACCACAGAGGTGTGTCAAAGGAACAGATGCTTCATGGTGCTCATGTCCTAAATGGAGGCCGAAGCCCAGCATTGGCTGCGAGTCATCCATTCCCTCGGCACATATTCACTGTGTCCTCATGACCCATGGATGGAGTAAATGTACAAGGCAGATAGGTCTTTGCTCTGGAGGGACTCCGAGCAAAGGAAATCTGTACTGAGCAGGGTTAATGCTTTGATCAAACACTGAAAATGAATAATAATGAACCTTCAGTAAAAGTGTACATAGACGGAAAGTGGAAATTATGTTAAAGGGGGCTTTGTGGGAAGTTAGACTGAGTTGAGACAGCTGTGCAGAAAAGAAGAGAGATTCTGAAGGATAGAGGCAGAGTGAGAAGAAACTTAATCAGAAAAAAAGAAAATGGGCATTTTTCAGTACAGTGATTCTGCCAGTTAGGAGGCGTGTCCACATTGTGATTTTAATTTCTCACTGAAGTGGGGAGTAGTATCCGGAAAGTGGAAAGTGCCAAGTACCCTCCTTCATCTCCTGTGTCGGGAAAGCTCTGAGAAGAGATGTGCAGGGAAAGAGTGACTCAGTGACCATGAGAGGAGGGAACCAGGGTGTTTCAAAGAGATGGCGGAGATTTCATTAAAGTGCGACCGCCTCCTTCGCTTTGGATAATTGTGGGAAGGACAGCCAGGAGGTCAGGACACCTGGCAAGCAGGTATACAATGACACAGGCTGGGAAACCAAGAGGGCAGCTTATAGCTACACAGCCCTCGGTAGGTGATGGAGGTCTTGGCAATAAAAATTAAGGAACCTTGTCCAGTTGGCTTTTCCCACATACAACCATCTCGTTCCACGTCTCTTTTCTTTGTGTTTTCATTTTGACATGCAGGGATTCTAGAAAGCCTTAAATGAAAAGGAGCTATGAAACAGGGCTAGGAAGTGATTAATATGTGAATAAGGTCCTTGAACAAGGCAGGGCTAGGCCAAAGAGTTAAGACACTTGGGAAGATGGGAGGAGGCAAGGAAGATGTGGGAAGAATAAAGTTCAGGGTCAAGGATGATGTTGCAAAATCTGATACAGATCACCAGCTGGAGTTTGGGGAAAAGGAGATGTGGGTCAGAGAAAGACCCAGGACTAAGGAGGCTTATGAACTCAGAGATGAAAGGGCAGAGCCGAAAGGTCTTCCTGAATGGGTCACCTGAGCCTGCAACCAGAGGCTGATGCATCCCCAGGGTTCAGGGGGAGCTTGAGACTCGGAGTGTGTCCAGGCACAGATGAGCCTGTGAAGAGCAATGAAGCAAAGTTTTCTTTTCTCTTGAAAAGTGCCTCTGCTGTGTTTTTAGTTTGTTTAGCTGGCTGCCCACCAGAAGGAACAAAGGACAAAGATGGCCCATCTGCCTCAGAGGCAGTGATGCCTGGTGGTTAGGCACAGTGGTTGGGGGCCCGGGAGATTGCTGAGGACCCTCCTGGGCTCGGGGCTCCATGGTGCTGTGTCACTGACCATGGCACAGGCTCTGCTGCTCCAAGTGGTGTGTCCCCCTCCCTCACAGCGGGGCTGATAAAGGGCTACTGTTAGCTTGAGATAAAATAGCCTAGGCGAGGCTTTTGGTGCATCATGGCACTTAGAACCTTTTCTCAAGCCTCAGATGCAGTTTTCCTTTGGTATTTTAACACCTCTGATATTAGGATGTGCAGCATTGATTTTTTAGTGGTACGTAAAATACAGTTTATGGTGCCTGAGATTTGATCTGGAAGCAGACAGCCAGTCAGCGGCAGTGGGGGTGTTCTGTGTCATTCCCCCTTGGCCACACTCATGGCTCTGTCCACATCTCGGGGTCCCCTCTTCTTTCTGGACTGATTGAGCCTTTTCCCTGGGGGGCAGTTGGGCTTCCCTTGTAGCTCAATCGGTAAAGAATCTGCCTGCAATGCAGGAGACATGGGTTCGATTCCTGGGTTGGGAAGATCCCCTGGAGAAGGAAATGTCAGCCCACTCCAGTATTCTTGCCTGGAGAATCCCATGGACAGGGAGCCTGGCAGGTTACAGTAGAGGGGGTTGCAAGAGTTGGACACGACTGAGCGGCTAACACGGCACGCACCTGGGGGACGGGAACCTGGGCCCTGCAGTCAGGCCTGCTGAAGGCAAGTCTTGTCTACTGCTCTCTGTGTGACCCAAACTAAGCAACATTCCCTCTCTGAACCTGTTTCCTCTGCTCTGCAAGGGAGAAATACTACCTACATTTATAGGGTTATCAGGTGAGGATAAGAGGAGATAAAGTTTATATAAATTGCTTGCTTAGCACAGTGCTACATTGGATAAATGTTAGATGATGATACAAATAAACAATGTTACCTTAGGTAGCAAAGTTATACTTTGTTACGTGTTACTATTCCTGAGGTATCTTGGGAGCCCCACACAAACATTCATCTCACTCTCAATGGGACTGATCTCAGAACCCAAATCCATCCTGCCCTGTGATGGTGGCTGAGGTTGCAACCTCCCACTGCCTCACCTGGAACTCTGCTCCCACTTCCTGCCCTGCTCCTTTCTCAGCACTCTCCAGCACTGCCCTCAGGACTCTGGACTCATTACTTCAGGAACTGTTTTTCTTGGGAAGTGGGCTGGCTCGCTCCCTTCTTGGGAAAGACCACCCCAAACCCTGGCTGGGGTTTTGTCAAGCAGTTAATCACCCGAGACCTCCCCCAAGAAGACTCTTCTCTGTGGCTTCATCTTCCATCTCCTCTTAAGTGCCCTGACTCACTTCACAAAGCTGTCTGCCTCTGTCCTTGCTGGCATCCCCTACCCTAAATGTAAATACCATGTTTTTCTCAAAGCTTCTTACCTCTTACCTTATCAGAATCAATCATGCTTTACATTTATAACGTTTGTAACTCATGCACCCAGAGCCTCCCCAGGTCTTCAGATCCCCACTTGGTCTGTCCCATTCACAGCTCTCCGTGGTCCTGAGGGCATCGCACAGCCTTCCTCTTCAAGTGCCACAAGCAAGCCTTTCCTTGTGGAGGAGGCTACAGAGCCTCATGGAGAGACAGGTTTGGCCAGTTTCTTTCTTGAGCCCTCCTAATCTTCCTCATCATTTTTCAGCACGGAAGATAGAACTAATGACTTTTCCCCAGGCTAGCTCTTTGGCAAGCCCTTCTCTTTTGAGGTGAGACACCCCACTCTAGCCCTGCCCCTACCTTGCCAGCTGTCTTGTGCTGCCTTTTATAACTGGCCTGCCTCTTTGCACCAAACCCAGGGGCAGGAAACTCAAGACCTGTGCCTGTACCTTGGCTGGGGGATTCCACGGTAACACAAGCTTCTCAGGTATGGAATGGCATAGATAAAAACCTCAGACTTTGTCAATGAAACAGCCACTGGCTCCCCCTCAAGATCTTTATCAGGGGGCTGGATCTGGAGGAGCATGGTGGGCCTGCCCCTCGGGGAAGCTGTGGAATCTCTAGTCTTCACTGCATTTGTAACAGAATGACTCTTGTGGTCTTAAGGAGTGTGTCCCAAATGTCTTGGCTTCTCAAAACTGGTTTCTGCTCCCTTAAAAATCTTCTGGACAGGGTACCGTGTGCTGAAAGGGATGGGGCAGATTTCACAAAATGCAGCAGCAGCCATATGGCATCGAGTTAGGAGACAGCACAACATGTTAGACACAAGTCCCCACGTCTACTTCTTTATCAGTCTGTTCGTCTGCCTGCCTGTCTGTATATCCTCTGATATGTTTAGAGAAGGACATGTGGCGTATAAGCCAGGATATAAATGAAGCTGAGGATGGTGTTTAAAGGTGTCTGTAGGATCGCGAGATGAGGAGCCTCAAGAGCACCCTCCCCGGAGTCCCTCCCAGGCCATGGGAGGGGCAGACAATAAGAAGGCAGGAGTGATGCCCTCCCACTGTCAAATGTCCCACACTGCAGTGTGTCCTTCTGGGGGCTCTGAGAGGTCAAAGTGTCTAATACTGTCAGGCTTCAGAGCCCAGGGCTCCAAACCTTCCTGAAGGTTCTGTGGGGTGAGCCCCTACCTCGCTCATCCCAGAAAGGAATGGAGGAAGCTCCCAGCTGACTGGTGGCGGCTGCGTGTCCAGCCGTCCGGGAAAGCGGCCCTTTCGCCTCCCCAGCCTTCCCGCCGTGGCTCTCCCCTCTGGCCCAGCTCCCAGGATGTGGGATGCCAAGCGGTGCCCGCCTCCTCCCCCCACTCCCCACCTCCCGCCTTGCTCACAAAGGCAGGTCTGTCTGGAGCTGAGCAGGGCAGGCCCACGGGTAGGGCTGGTGCTCCACACCACACCCTTTCCTTACGGAAACGGACAGGTCTAGTCCAGGGGAGAGGGTGTTCCCCTTGTGGAATACCTCCTCCCAGGCTCAGCAGAGGCAGCGGGTGTGTGTAAATGGGAAGTTCTCTGCTTTGGATGTCTGGGCAAAAGAGGGCTGTGAGTGCAGCACGTCACCACCCAAGCCAAGTCAGAGTACATGCTCCTGTATTCAACAAGCTGCCTTCTAATCCTTTGCTCCTGAGTCAGTCAAAAATGTTTACTTTGCTTTGAAAATGGCCTCCATTTCCTAGCTAATACGTGTAAGAGAAGATGCTGCCACTCAGCATTGTGCTTTTGCCCAGCGATTGTGACTTGCAGCAATGACCTTGAAAAGACTGCTCTGGGCTTCGCTGTCTCCATTCACTTAACTGCACTACACCTACTAAGGGCCCACACATACTACTATTAGGCACATGGACTTGACCAGACACTGCAAGGGAATAAAGGTCAAAGCATAAGCTCTGAAGTCTGGCTTCCTAGACTTAAGTCCAGAGAGTCAGTTCACCTCTCGGAGCATCAGGTTACTTGACCTGTGGTAGCCCCCACCCCACATTGTTCATTATGAGGGTGCAACAAGGTAACATGAGTAACCTCGCTTAGCACAGCACCTGGCACATCTGATCTCTGTAGCTGTTATTCTGTTACCGCTGTTCAGGATACATAAGACAAGTTCCCTGTCCTTGAGGGAGGGTGAGAAGGAACATCATGAGTAAGGCAGACTGGTAAGTGCTATGATGAAGGTGCCAGAGACTGGAGGGGGAAGAGGTCCAGGAGGATTTAGTGGAACCTGTGGCAGGTCAGACACAAGGACAAACAGCTTCAGCAGAGGCCTGAGTGTGGGCAGGTGGAGGCGGTCTGGTCCCAGCATGAGTGAGTGGGGCTGCGGGGCCAGGGCATGCACACTAGTTTGGAGTCACACCAGAGAGGACCCCACATGGTGCCACCTGAATAGTGTAGACTTCTATCTGCAAGTGATGGGCAGTCAGTGGAGATCTTTGAGAAGGGAATTAGAAAGATGTTTCTGGTAACATTTTATGGGAAAATCTTGGTGGAGGCGGGGAGGGCTGGGCACCGAGGCTGAGGGACACTTGTTCTGTGTTTCCATCTCGGAAAATTCACTAGTCTTCTAGTCCTTGCTTAATATTCATCTTCTTTACTTGACTACAAGGTCATCTAGGACAAGAGCCATATGCTTCCTTCACACAGCTCTACCCCCCAGCACAATCCCCGGTGCTTGTTAGATAGCTGTTGAATTGAAATAGACAAAAGATCTGAAACTCGAGCCTTGAGAGTAGAGGGAAGGGATGGTCTAAAGTCACTTGAGGAGGAGCATGAAGAAGATTTGGCAAATGCCAGGAACTCAGCAAAGGAATAATCAGAGATAGCATAGGACATGGTGGGGAAGATGGATGAATGGATGGGAGAATGGACAGAATCAGGAGAAGCCTGGTCAGTGAGGCAGGTACCAAGTGCCTGACAGAGTGGGCTGCTTCCCAAGGGTGCGACACCATCTATTCAGAGCTGGGTGTCGGGCAGGCCTTGGACACGGGGCTCTGGGGGAGAAGCCAGAGTTGGAGACAGATGCGGGAGGGTCAGAGACGAGGGGAGAGATGGGAATCTTCAAGGGAGAAGGACCCAGAGCCTGAAAAGAGAGGTGGACAGAGGCAGCTACCCTGGGGGACATCCCACATTCTCAAGAGATCCCTAGTGCAGCCAGTGATCTCAGAGGAAAAGTCGCAGGGGACTGGAGGCCAGAGGGTACAGGATCACAACATTCAGCGGGAAAGCTGGCTCTGGGCCACACCGTTCAAAGCTGCTGAGAGGTTAAACAGATGGAAAACAGAAGCCAGAACCTCAAGATTGGTCTTGTGGCATTGCTGTGCCAGTCACTTCTTCCAGTCATCTAAAGGAAGATACATACTCACCAACCCTCCCATTACCAGAACCTTCCATTGCTTCCCACTTCCCAAACATTAAGGCCCTAAGTCCTTGGCAAAGGGTTTCTGTGACCCCCTAATCTTGCCTAGAAGCCTCACCTCGCTGTTGCACGTCCAGACCTTCTTGAGTTGGTTCATGCTATTCCTTCAGCCTGGAAGGGCCTTCCCTTCCAGTCTCTTCTAGCTAAAATTCTTCTTACCCTTCAGGACCTACATCACACTGCACCTCCACTGCAAAGCCTTCGCTAGTATCTCCAGTAGAAAGGGTCCTTCCTTTGAGGACCCATGGTGCAGTGCTTTGCCTAGCGATTCTTCCGTTCCTTCTAAGATTCCATCCAGTTGTTGGCTTGTCTCTCCCCTTCACTGGATTATGACATCATGAGAGCAGAAGATGTATCTTGTCTTTGAACATTCTGTGGCTTGATCTCTTATGCACAGAAGGGACTCAGCCAATGCCAGCAAAACATATGGAGAAATGAATGTCTGAGGACAGTAGATGCTGGTTGTTCCACTTGAAAATTGTTACAGGGCCTAGGAGTTGTTTGACTTCAGGGCTTGGCCCTGCTATTAAAATCTTGGCCCAGCATTAGGTTGCCTTACAACCAGATGTGCTATCTGTGATCTCTAGAGTCATTTTGATATTGTGGATACATTATTACAGATACATTTAAGATTTTCCTGAGCATTTCCCATATTTAGACAAAGATGGAAAAACTTGGCCTGGTCATCAGAAGTGCTTTATCACTTATGTTCCCCTTGATGGCGATTAAGAGTAATCCCTACACAATTCCATGAGGATCATAAACATATTTCAAGAGCCATGAATTAGGAGGAGAAAGTTTCCCAACACTCAATTTACAGACTCAGAAAGCATCTGTTCATTTCATCATCTGTCATCTTCAGCCCCTCTGAATAGACTCTGACAGTATATAGATAAAATGAGTATAATGATTTTGCGACAGCTTGTTATTTGTAAGGAAAACATGTATTCAATAGATATATTCAACAAGGTTCAACAAGCACCTACTATGTGCCAGTCGTGTGTCTTTCTTAGTGTATGAGTTGGATGAATTCTTTCTGTAGTCTGTGTTTTAGGGGTTAGATATTCTCTGTTTTGTTATATAAAACTGAGAGCAATTTAGGACTGATATAGACAGTCCTGCTTTTTTGGGTAGGCTTTGTTTTTATTTTAGGATAGACAGTTACAAAACACAGCTGGCAAAATGGAAAGAAAGGCTACATTCTTCATGCAGCTGTGAACAACAGAATTTAAATATCTCTAATCCAGCAGACCTGGTTCTTGGCAAGGGAAGGAAAAAGAGTTAATTGTTTTTTACCACTTTAGGCTTTCACACTCACACACATGTGTGCACATGCATATCCAAAGAGTAAAAAGGCAGTGAAGCCAGAGGGTATGTTGAGTGCTTTTAAAATTCTTTTTCCATGGATCTTGCAGTGTAGGCTGGGAAGGAGTTTCCCAAAGAACTAACCTTGTAAGGAAAGCCTTCCTCTGCCTTTGTAATAATAAAAATCACATTCTCCTGAGCATTTATCCTGTGCTAGGCAGGTGCCTGTAGGGCATTACCTGTTTTATTTTATTCTCTGAGGTGTGTGCCATCCACACACACAAAATGAGGCTCAGAATGATGAAACAGGTCGCAAAACTAGTTAGGCATGGAATTGGAATTTAAATCTAATTGTCTAACTTTAGGGCCCACATTTAGCCACAACTGGGATTTTCCTTAACCCATCTCCACTGTGGCAGAATAGCACCAAAACATACTTGAGAGGTGAATAATGACCAGACTTGGGGAAATGGGGAACATTCCAGATGACATCTCACCATCTTTAAATGATTCCAAAGGACAGATGTAAGAAATGTGGTTGCCCTGCACAAAAGAACCCTAAAAATAGGGGTCTTTCTCTTTTTTCTATTTCAATATGTATTGCTCTTTCCTCCTTAACAGTAATAGAGCTATGCTTAACTGTTTTTGTAGAAGGATATTCAATATGGCATTATTAATAATAGTGACAATGAACTGATTATCCAATAATAAAGGACTCATTAGATTATAGAGGAGTACACTGCCACCATTAAAAAATCTGTTTCAGAACAGTCTTGAGTGGAGGACACGCATGATATGTTGCTAAATGAAAAAGTAAGTTAAAAGTCTATAAAGACAGTATGATCCCATTTTGTTTCACACACAGAGAAAAAGACAAATAGAGACACACAAACACACAAAGAGACACACCAACACAGACATATATATAACACAAGAAAAGAACTGGGAAATTATCAATATTTTAACTGTGATTATCTCTTGATGATGGGTAAACTTTTATTTTCTTAAATTGTATTTTCTGGTATTACTTCCATTTCCTGTACTGAAATATGTTACTTAATTATCTAAGAATAATTTTTTTAAGTAGTGCATACTCGTTAACTCAACAACTTTATTATACAAACAGTTTTTGAGAATCCACTGTGTCCTAGACTCAAAACATAAAAAAAAGAAAAGCAGAAAGAAAGCAAAGTTACTCATACCCTTGTTCACTGGCTCTTTGGATGATCTCCTTCAGCTTGTTTTCTGTGCTGCATTGAAAGCATAATGGTGACCAAAGCAGACAGCTACCAAGCCCTGGACAGTTAGGAGTCCTGCCAATAGAGATTGAACAGCCTCTGGGCCCTGACTCGGCTGCTTCTACCACCAGACATCACTTCACTTCCCTCTAAGTCTCAGCTCCATCATCAGTAAAAAGGATGGAGAGTGGTACCTACGTCATCAGCCTTTGGGAGGATTAACCGAGTTACAAGTAAGTGCTTTGAAGTAGACAACAATTAATAGCTCTTATTACTGTTACTGTGTAGAATGGCTGCATTGCTCTTCTGTTCTCCATCTCCTTTCTTCCAAAGAGTGTAACATAGTTGTATTGCTCTTGGAGAGAGGGACCACTTCCCAGGTCTTTTTTGAAAATTTTATTTATTTATTTTAATTGGAGGATAATTGGTTTACGATATTATGATGGTTTTTGCCATACATCAACATGAATTGGCCACAGGCATACATGTGTCCCCCCCAACCCGAAGCCCCCTCCCATCTCCCTCTTTTTAGGTCATTAAGACCTAGGACTTCCCTGGTGGCTCAGATGGTAAAGTGTCTGCCTACAATGCGTGAGACCCGGGTTCAGTCCCTGGGTTGGGAAGATCTCCTGGAGAAGGAAATGGAAACCCACTCCAGTATTCTTGCCTGGAAAATCCCATGGACAGAGGAGTCTGGTAGACTACAGTCCATGGGGTCACAAAGAGTTGGACACGACTGAGCGACTTCACTTTCACTTTCCTTCAAGGCTTATAAAGTCACCTTTGAGTTTTGTCTGTGGTCAGATCACTCAGTCCAAGCCATTTTCAGGCAAAGCTATAAAGGACAGAGGAGCTGCCATGGTTTAAAGAAAAATCAGAATATTTTTATATCTTTCAGAAAATCTTGGGAGCCAGTGTTGGACAAAGATCTTACTTAATTGTGTTTGGAAACCTCATGAATGTGGCTCGGTATAGGCATTTTGATAGCTAAACTCTTGCTTATTCTCACCAACCCTGTGACTTTGGGCCTTGGTGTTCTGTTTTGTCTTATCAGCTCTGTTATTGTATGAGCTCTTTGGAGACAGGATGTCTAGTAGTGGGCTATTTCCTGGAGGAGCCAGCCTGTTTCTGGTTGTGGCCCTGTTTCAGCCTCCCCCATCTCCTTTCTACATGACTCCCAGACCTCTTAACTCAGACCCCTGCCTTCCCTCCACCCATCTCAGAATCAAATCTCCACTCAGGATCAAGTGAGGGTCTTAAATTGCCCTTTGTTGCATGTCACCTCTAATGCTAATCCCCCAGTTATTTTCAGAGCATTTAGAATAAAGCGCTAGCTCTTTGCTTGACTCCAGGTTGTACATGATCTGGTTCTTGCACACCTCTCCAACCTCGTATTGACCCATTCCTCCACTGTTTGTTCTTCTTGAGGTATCCTGGCCTCTGTTGGAGTCTAGAACACATGAGTTCTTGTCCACCTTGAGGCTTTATCTCAGGTTCTTCCTTCCATGAAGAATAGTCTTCATCCCTCCTCTTGGCATGCCTGGAGCCCCTTAATCCTTCTGGTCTTTGCTTCTGCGTCACCTTGGAGAGACTTTCCCTATCTACCTAATTTGTAGCAGCTTCTCTTGTTCCGGGACCTTGTTCGTTCCATTTTTAGATCTTAACACTGTTTTTACTTATTTCTTTTTGTTGACTTACTTGGGGTGTGTGTGTGTGTGTACACTGTTTGCCATTCCTGTGCCTCATTAGAATGTAAGCTTCTTAAGGGTAGGGACCATGTCTGTCTCCTCCTCGTATCCTTGAGGCAGGGCCCTTCATGGAGAAGGCACCCAATATATAGGGAAGGGAGAGAGGGAGGGAGTCTCTGAAAAGTGGAATGCTTCTCCAGGCAGCCCAGTTTCCCGTGAACGTGGGCAGCGTGTGCTGCTCAGCCCTAGCATTACTGTGCAAGTTTAAAAATAAAATCCCTGGGTGGAGTGAGAAACCTTTAAAGAGGATGGGGGAAAGATAATGAGAAACAGAAGCTGGCCAACACAGGCCCAGCAGGATGTGGGACTGGCCAGGAAGAGAAAGGGACCCTGACTCCAAGAAAATACTGCAAGAGTCTGATGAAGGTACGACTCTGCATTAGGTACTAGAGGTCTTCCTCTTACTCGACAGTGGATGAAAGATTTTAACTGTTTCAGGCTGCGCTTCCATCCCAGAGTGAGACGTGTTTAGAGTCTTTTTTTTTTTTTTAAGAGCTACTCTTTACAGTTCCTAGAACAGAGGCCTCCACACCCCACTTCTGACTGCCATGCTGTCAGAAGAAGGAATAGCAGGAGGTTACAGGGAGGTGATGAGGCCTGCTTTGGCTCACTCTCCCCGTGACCTTCCCCAGGGCCCCTCCCAGCGTGGGATCTGAACCTCCCACCACAGTCGGGCCCCGGCCAGACAACCCAAGGTATAGCCACCCTCCACAGTCTTGGCTCACTTCTGGGGATGTGCAAGGCGGGGAGGGTCAGGTCAATGGGTCGCTAGAAACAACTCGGACGTTGCCTTGGAAACCCTTTTCCCCCACTTGCACTGTGTGCATTTGGATCCACCCTGAACCAGCTGTGTATTAAATCCTCTGGCCGCAGTGGGAGGTAGTCATGTAGAGGAAGGTCAGAGTGTGTCAGGAAGGGGTCCACCTCTGTGATGGGAGACCATCGATCTTCGGGTCTTAGTGAGAGGTCTGATGACCCAGGAGAGCCATGGGCTGAAAATCCATACTCCGGGCCTGGTCTCTGTGGTGCAAGAATGGGCCGGGCTGAGTGTGGGGGCTGCCAGCATCCCCTCCTCCAGACTGTGGCCTGGACCCCTTCCCGTAATCCATCTCTCTGTGCTGCTCCAGAAGCCAAGTGATGTGCTCATGGTCACCTAGTGCAAGGGAGTGTTTGCAGGCCTCTACAGCATTGATCGCGAGGGGGTTTTTCCATAATCCCTCCTCTGTGATGGTCAGGAGGGCCATGAAGGAAATTAGCGAATATAGAGAGAGACAGATGGAGCTTTCAATGTCCCCTCATAACCTCTGCTCCACCCTCTAGAGATGAACTGTTGTAAAGAAGGAAGCCAAGGCCCAGAGAGGACCAGTTCTCACCCACAGTCACTCAGGAGGCAAGATGGGGCACTGGGTAGCCTAGGTGCAAGATAACTGTGCAGTTCACAGCCTGCAGCAGGCCATTCTGTTCACTCTGCGTTTAGTCTTCAAATGTGTTAAACTCAAAGCCCAGGGTCAGGGGACATAGAGGAAAAGTTTGAAAGCACCCGAGCACCAAGGAACCGCAGGTACCCTGGAGGGGTGGGGATCCCACAGCGTTTTGGGGAATGGTGCTAAAGGAGCCTTGCTAAAGTTGAAGCTTCTTTAATTGTTTGTTACAAACTCCTACAGCTTAAAACTGCTGAACAGAGAGGCTTGTCTGCTTCATGCTTGAACTCTTTAAAGGGGCTATTGCTTTCTTGGCTAGTTCTAGGTTCCTGACATGTGAATTTTAAGGGTTGAAAGAGCACAGGGTGATAATTGTCCCTTGGAACAAAGAAGACTGACAGGGGAACAGCAGATGACCTTAATATTCCCAGATCTTTTTTTTAGTTCAATTACATTCTTAGGTTTCCTGAAAACTTTAGCCAGACTGCAAAGTGTTGGTAGCAATAATAATTAATATTTTATTGATCAAACACTGTGTGTTCTGCATTATGTACTGAAACATTTTTGTCTCACTGACATCTTAAATCACCTCTGTGGGGGAGTAACAGCTAATGCTGATAATAAAACACACTTTCTCAGACTTCACCTGTATAAATTCACAGAGTCCCGTAAACAACCCTCGGGTGTGTGTGCTGTTATTATGTCTCATTTCAGAAGTGGAAAGGTTACAGAATTGGATCAGGGCCTTGCAGCTCTTGTGTATCAGAACCAGAATCCAAACCCAAGCAGTCCTGCCTGCCCCAACTGGTATACTCCTATCCTTATGCCCTGCACACTGTCACTCTGAAATAAGAAAAGGATGATGAGAGAGATGGGCCAGAAGTGGAGGCATCAGGAGAACTCTTGGTTTACAACATCAGCTCCCTTTCCAATGAACTTAGGACACTGCCTCCCGAGTCTTCGGCAGAGACATCCCAGAACCAGCCTTGGAAAATGGCAGCTCATTCTGTGTGGCCAACCAAGTGGGGATTTTATCCTTGGGAGGAAATCATCCTGAGGCTGACCTGCATCTCTGTCCCAGAAACATCCCTATTAGCATTTCAAACAAGAAAAACCAATGGAGGCTTAAGGAAGAACTTTTTGTTCCTTGAACCTAAACACCACCTTAGCCCTGAAGACAAAGAAAGGAGCCAGGGCCATGCCAGCCTTGAACTCTGAACCAGGGACATGCTCTCCCGGGACTGCAGCTTGCCATGTAGACTCCAGGGAGTGACTCTGCAGTGGTCATTCCCAGCTTTCCTCCAATTGCCATTTCGAAATACTGACATAGATTCTGAGGAAGAGCAAGCACAGCCTGGTTTTCGAACAGCTCTTTGTGTCCCCGGTGGTACTGAAGCTGTACTTTGCGCTCACTGATTAATCGGTGCAGACACTGCTTCCGCCCCCATGGGCCTAGTGGCCAAGGTGGGGGTGAGTGGCTTTGTCCACTCCTCCCTGGGTGCGAGGGCAGGAATGTGCTGGATCAATGTCACCCTTCTGGGTGCCTGACATCACTTGTTTGCCTTTGATGCCCATCAGCCAAAAGGAGTTATTCATCTCTGAGCATGAATAACACAAACAGGCTGGATTTTTCCAGGCTTCCAAAATGAGTTCTCTGAAGAGACGAGATTATGCACCCTAGGCCAGAGCAGCTGACGCAGAGCATGGGGTTCTGGGGGCTGTGAGGGGCCTGCTCACCTAAGTCAGGGTCTGAGGCCCCAAAGCACACTTGGTAGCACTGCTTTCAGATGTAATGTGCTCCTTTCTAGAGCTATGAGGAGTGACAGAGGCTGGGCGGTCCCACTGCTGTCCTTGGTTGTGGTTTTTCCACTCCCAAGATTGAACCAGTTGCTCATTTATTGAGAACTTACTATGTGGCTCAGCTCTGTTCTAGACACTGGGGATACAGCAGGGAAAAAGAGAGACAAGGCCTACCCTCCTGAGACTTACCTTCTAGTGGGGAGGATGGATCAAAGCAAACTTTAAAAAAAAAATTGACAAGATGATACAGACTGGGTCAGTGCCATGAAGGAAATAGAGATAGAATAGGGAGTAACAGGAGAGAAAGCCTCTTTAAGGAGTTGACCAGAGAGATGAGACCTGAAGGACAACAAGGTCTGCTATGTAAAGAATAGCAGGGAAGGTACTCCAGGCAGATGGAACAGCAATTGCAAAGTCCCAGAGGCAGGAAAGGGCATGGAATGGCCGAGGCATGGAAGACAGGCCAGTGGGGCTACAGCCTGTGGGGAATATGAGAGGAGTGGGAGGATCTTGTCCCCACGAGGCCCCCTAGCTGCTCTCACCTTCCTGAAAGTCTCCTCTCTTCTCCACAGTGGACTCCACTTGCCCCAGGGACTCATTCTTGCTAAGCCAAGTCTATCTCCTCTGCTGGAAGGAAAAGGAAGGGAATTCTTTTGTGTCTATCAGGACACATGGCAAAGACATGGCATTTAGTTTGACATCAGGACTCATGGTTTATGTCAACAGTGGCTGGCATCGATGAGAAGTTTCTGAATGATGGAAATGGTGTGTGTGTGTCTGGTAGGAAAGACATTTGAGAGGGCTACAAACTCCAAGCTGGAATTCCCATTGCCACAGACCTATCTTTCTGCTTCTCATGTGAAATCCTGAATAAGGCACATTTTGGTTTTAAGTCCTTTGTACTCCTTTATATTCTCTGCCTATTTTCATACCTGTGTTTGCCTACTTACACCCTTTGCCACAAGGGGTCTGCCTTGGGTTTCTTTGCCCCCACTTCTTGCCCCTTCACAACTTGAATCTCGACCATTCTCCACAGCCCTGCTGAATGAGCCTGCTGACTGCTGACCTGTTCCCGTAGCTTCAAGAAATGTTCAGCAGGCAAAGGAGAGGTTACATTCATGAGACCTCTTTGTATCCTTTAAGTGATGCCAAAGAAGATTGGGCTTGGCTGCCTGGTCAACTCCAGTCTGAGCCTGGCCCAGCTCCCAAGGTCTTGAATTAACCTTATCAATGGGAGACAATGATCCCTATCTAGACTTTAAAATGCTGCACTCAGTATGTCAGCAAATTTGCAAAACTCAGCAGTGGCCACAGGACTGAAAAAGGTTAGTATTCATTCCAATCCCAAAGAGGGGCAATGCCAAAGAATGTTCAAACTACTGTACAGTTGTGTTCATTTACATGCTAGTAATGTTATGCTCAAAATCCTTCAAACAAGGCTTTAGCGGTATGTGAACCAAGAACTTCCAGATGTACAGGCTAGATTTTGAAGAGGCAGAGGAACCAGAGATCAAATTGCCAATATGCATTGGATCATGGAAAAAGCAAGGAAGTTCCAGAAAAACATCTACTTCTGCTTCATTGACTATGCTAAAGCCTTTGACTGTGTGGATCACAACAAACTGGAAAATTCTTAAGAGATGGGAATACCAGACTACCTTACCTGTCTTCTGAGAAGCCTGTATGCAAGTCAAGAAGCAAAAGCAACAGTTAGAACCAGACATGGAACAACAGACTGGTTCCAAATTGGAAGAGAAGTACGACAAGGCTATATATTGTTACCCTGCTTATTTAACTTCTGTGCAGAGTACATCATGTGAAATGCTGGGCTGCATGAATCACAAGGTGGAATCAAGATTGCTGGGAGAAATATAACAAGCTCAAATACGCAGATAATACCACTTGTAATGTCAGAAAGCCAAGAGGAACTAAAGCTTCTTGATGAGGGTAAAAGAGGAGAGTGAAAAAGCTGGCTTAAAACTTAACATTCAAAAATCTAAGATCATGGCATCTGGTTCCATCACTTTATGGCAATTAGAAGGGGGGAAAGTGGAAGCAGTGACAGGCTTATTTTCTTGAGCTCCAGAATCACTGTGGATGGTGGCTGCAGCCATGAAATTAAAAGATTCTTGCTCCTTGAAAGGAAAGTTATGACAAACCTAGACAGCATATTAAAAAGCAGAGACATCACTTTGCTGACAGAGTCCATATAGTCAAAGCTATAGTTTTTCCAGTAGTCATGTACAGATGTGAGAGTTGAACCATAAAGGATGCTGAGTGCTGAAGAATTGATGCTCTTGAATTGTGGTGCTGGAGAAGACTCGTGAGAGTCCCTTGGACTGCAAGGAGATCAAACTAGTCAATGCTAAAGGAAATCAACCCTGAGTATTCATTTTAAGGACTGATGCTGAAGCTCCAACACTTTGGCCACTTGATGCGAACAGCCGACTCATTGGAAAAGACCCTGATGCTGGGAAAGATAGAGGGCAAGAGGAGAAGGGGGCAGCAGAGCATAAGATGGTTAGATAGCATCACCGACTCAATGAACAAGAATTTGAATAAACTCAGGGAGATAGTGAAGGACAGAGAAACCTGCCGTGCTGCAGTCCATAGGGTCAAAAAGAGTCAGACACAACTTAGCAACCAAACAACAAAACAGTGAGGCCATGATGAACACCTAAAACATGCTGTTGAAGGGACCATGGCTAGAACACTATTGGGAAAGGGTCTGGAACTTTATTCCCTAATGGTGATGTACCCAACACTAAGTTTATGAGCTCAGGAAGCCTGCTGTCTTCCTTCGGGGCTGACCCACTGTTGAATCACGCCATCAACTTCTCTGCCCTTTGTTGAAATCAGAGTTTACCCTGCAGAGGATTGCCTCCTTCTCTGGCTTTCTGTGGCTCTCAGCAAAGGACCTAAACCCTCAATATGGCCACCATGGTTCAGCCTCCGTCTGTGCCTCTTCTTCCCTGCCTTCTAGCCGCACAGCCTCCCCTCCACTCCTTGGTGAAGCCACACTTCTCATACCATGTGATCTTCCCTCATGCTCCGCCTGTAATAGAGCGAGGACTGAATGCAGCCCTTAGCACACAGCCAACCCTCTGTGCTATTACCCTGCACCCTGTTACCAGGCAAGGGTTACCATGGCCCATTGGTCTTGCCCAGCCATTGGTTGGCGGGGCAGTGGGTCCTTCCCCCCAATCAACCAACTGGCAACAAGCAACCCATAGTAGTCCTGTTCAGTCATTGGTTGGTGCTGGTGGGCCCCGCCCACAAGCCATCAACTGTCGTTGAGCGGCCATTAGTGAAGCAATTCAGCCAGCGGTTGGTGGAGTGGTTGTCGTCAGGTGTAGAGTGAGGTAAGAAGGGGATCTCGGCCTCCTCCCTGAGGCCCTTCGGCTCACCCAGCCTTGGTCCAGCAGGTGAGTTGGGGGCTCGGGGAATAGGTGAGGGACTGTGTCCTCACCAGGGCCGCCCATTGGCTGTGAGGCAGCCAACCATGAACCTCTCCTCCACCCCCACCTCTGTTAAGGAATGGCTATGGCAGTCTCCATGGGACAGTCTGTGGGTTCGCCCTTGCCCCCACCTCCCACCCCTTCGGTTTGGGCGGCCTGAGGAGCCTGAGGGTCGCTGGGTCCTGTGCACCAGGCTCCCGCAGTGATGATGGCTGGACAAGGTCTGGGCACCTGGCCCTGAGGGAGCTGCAACTCAGTTCTGCCTCCTTTTAGCCAATATCTGGACCTTGGAGGAGGAGGAAGAGGAAAGTTGGGACCTGGCCCTTGTCAGAACAGAGAATAATATTTATTTGTTAAGAGATTTACAGGAACATGGTTACCTGACAATGACCTGACCTCCAGAACAGAGGATCTGACACCAAGAAATTTGCAACAGCTAACCATGCCCCTCCTTCACCTTTCCTAGAAAATGGCTTTGCTGAAAGCTTTTGGGGAATTTGGGGTTTTTAAAGCATGAGTTACTCATGTCCTTGCATGGCCTTGCAATAAATCTTTCTGTGTTCCAAACTGACGTTTTGGTGTTGTTTGGCCTCACTGTAGTTCGGGCACATGGACTTGCATTTTTGGTAACATTCTCTCCGCCTGAAACGTTCAGCCGTTACCCATCAGACCCCTGCCCATCCTCCAGATCTTATCCCAAGCATCACCTTGTCACTGAAGCTTTTCCAGACACCCTGACTTGGTCCAGCATGCTGCCCTGTGCTTTCAGGGGGAACACTCACGAGAATTCATGCAGGGTGGATGTTGATGGCCCCACCTAGCCTCTTGCTTTCATGCAGGTAGGAACTGTTGGTCCCAGGCTCTGTGGCCTGCTCCTGGCACACAGGAGGGCCCCACGAGTGAACCTCCTGACCTGGACTGCTCAGGAGTAGACTCCAGGCTGCCTCTCCTGGTCTGCACCCTCTCCTCTTTCTCTGTGTTCTCCTGTCTTCTTTTTTCTTTGCTTTTCCTTCTCTTCTTCCTCTCTGTCCTTTCTATCCATTCCTTCTTCCTTCCTTGGCCTCGGGCTTACCTGTAGCTCCCCAGAACACTATTTAAGTCAACAGAAAAGCACTCAGAGTTAAAGAAATAGTTGCCACAACTTGGCAGGGTGTATTGGTCAACTAGATCACCCCAGACCCAGGGCCTCGAGAGGAGATCTGATTCCTACTGTGATCATTTTCTAAGGCTGCTGTAACAAGACTGTTACAGAGACTGGATGGTTTAAACACAGAAATTTCTTGTCTCCCAGTTCTGAATGCCAGAAGTCCACATTCAAGGTATTTGCAGGGTTGGTTTCTCCTGAGCGCTATGAGGAAAGGATGTGGTCCAGGCCTTTCTTCTTGACATGTAGAGGGTTATCTTCTCCCTGTGTCTTGTCATATCCTTTTCCCTCTGTGTGTGTCACTGTGGCTTAATTTCCCCTTTTGAAAAGGAGACCAGTCATACTGGATTAGAATCCACCCTAATGACCTCATTTAAACTTGATGACCTCTGTCAAGACACTGTCTCCAAATAAGGTCACATACTGAAATACTGGGGGTTAGGACTTCCATCTACGAATGTCTGGGGGGACACAGTTCAACCCATAACTACTACCTTCCAACTACCCATTGTCCCCACCCTTTTGGGCTTATTGAATGAGATAAAAATAGGAAACAACAGGGATACATCATCTTCTGAAGAAATTATGTGGGAGTCTCGGGATAGGGGAGGACAAGATAGGAATATGAAGAGGAGAAAGACACTGAAGGGTGAGAAAAGAGGGTTGAACTGACAAATAGCTAAAACTACCCTCACACATTTGTGAGGGGCTCCATGGCTATGCTATGGAGATCTGTGGGGCCTGGGTTCCTATCCTAGATCTGCCACATACCAGCAGTGAGGTCTTTCCCCTCACTTGTGAAATGTGATGATAATAGTACCTAACTTATGGGATGGTTGTGAAGGGCTTAGCACTGTGCCCAGCACCTGATAACTTAGTAGCAGAGGGTGGGCTGTTACTGTTGTTCCTACAGTGTAGGTTTAGCCTAAGTACAACGGTGGTTCAGGAAGAAGGCCAAGTCAAAAAAGAGGCTAATCGCCACTGATTCAGGCCACACAACTCTGTTCTCATTAAAAGCAATGAAGATGGAACCAGAGCAACGGTGAGCCCTGGGCTTCTTCAGCTGTGACCTGTTGACCGAAGGCATCAGAACCAGCTGGGCCCTACCCAGGAAATGCACAGTCCTGGGCCGCTTGTGAACCCAGCTACGTTAGTACTTGTGTGGGTAGTTCCCAGAAACCTGATGTTTTAACATTTTAAAGTTGATTTTTGGCTGCTCTGGGTCTTTGTTGCTTTGCGTGGGCTTTCTCTAGTTTCCGGGAGTGAGGGCTACTCTTCCTTGTGGTGCACAGGCTTCTCACTGAGGTGTCTTCTCTTGTTGCGATCACAGGCTCTAGGTGCATGAGCTTCAGTAGTTGCAGTGCACAGACTCAGTAGTTGTGGCCCACGGGCTTAGCTGCTCCACAGCCTGTGGGATCTTCCTGGGGCAGGGATCGAACCCATGTTTCCTGTGTTGGCAGGCAAATTCTTATCTGCTGCCCCACCAGAGAAGTCCAACAGGTTTTTTTTTTTTTTTTTTTATTAATAGTTAACTTATTTTTTGAAATACAGTTGATTTATCATGTGTTAATTTCTTCTGTACAGCAGAGTGATTCAGTTATATATGTATATACATTTTTAAAATATTCTCTTCCATTATGGCTTATCACAGGGCATTGAATATAGTTCCCTGTTTTATATATATATATATATAGTAGGACCTTGTTGTTTATCCATTCTATATATTTATATATATAATATATAGTATATATAATATATATATAGTTCCCTGTTATATATAATATATATATATATAAAATATATATATAGTTCCCTGTTATATATATATATAGTAGGACCTTGTTGTTTATCCATTCTATATATAATAGTTGGCATTCGCTAATCCCAAACTCACATTCCATCCCTCCTCCCCCTTCCCTTTCAGTTCAGTTCAGTTGCTCAGTCGTGTCTGACTCTTTGTGACCCCATGGACTGCAGCACACCAGGCCTCCCTGTCCATCACCAACTCCCAGAGTTTACTCAAACTCATGCCCATCAAGTCAGTGATGCCATCCAACCATCTCATCCTCTGTCATCCCCTTCTCCTCCTGCCTTCAATCTTTCCCAGCATCAGGGTCTTTTCCAGTGAGTCAGCTCTTTGCATCAGGTGGCCAAAGTTTTGGAGTTTCAGCTTCAACATTAGTCCTTCCAATGAATATTCAGGACTAATTTCCTTTAGGATGGACTGGTTGGATCTCCTTGCAGTCCAAGGAACTCTCAAGAGTCTTCTCCAACACCTCTGTTCAAAAGGCATCAATTCTTGGGCGCTCAGCTTCCCTTTAGCAACCAAAAATCTGTTCTCTATGAATCTGGTGTTTTAAACAAACTCCCATGTGATTCTTACGCATATTAAAGTTTGAAAATGCCTGGGCCAGACCACGGGTTCTGGAGCAGCAAGGGTGAGTCTTGTCCATCAGTAATCCCCACATCTACACAGCTCTGGTACAAGATAGGCATACCTTCCCATCGCCAGCATTCCTTAGGTGAAATTAGAGACGTGGACTTGAGCAACTGTGCATAAAACAAATCTCTGTGTCATGTTTTAAACATTCAGTTTAGAGAGATTACATTACAAATCAAGCCTTTTGCATCACTATAAACTTCACTGTGCCCAGATGCTAAGTTCTTTATTGCTTATTCTTCCTCTCTCCATGGCTGGAGTCACCTAGTCTTGACCTTAGGCTTAGCTCAAGATGACCTCTGACCTTAGGCTGGAGGTTTGTCAAGAGCCCTGGCCCAGCACCCTTGCTGTGTCCTTGTCTCTGTTGTTAGGCACCATTTTCTCTCTTGGTATCATCCTCTTGCAGGAAAGCCTGTGGCCTACCTAGTCCCCCAGGGCCTGCGTTCATGTCTTGTTCCGAAACACCCAATCCCAAAGGTCATGAGTCCTCCAGGCTGAGATTCTGTCTCCAGTCCAGTCCAGGGTCTTTCCATCTCTTGACAGAGCTTCCAATTCCTGGCCTACTTTCTAGGGCCTTCAAGAATCATCTTTTCCTGAAGTCCATCTGTCACCAAACTCTACCTGCCTCTCAGAACACCTCCAATGATCCCGCAAAATGTAGATGACACAGCAGCTAGGAGCACAACCTAGGTGTAAGTTCGGCTCTGCCGCTTTTTAACTGTGTGACCACAGGCAAATGACCAAACCCACCAAGCTCAATTCCTGCAGCCATGAGAGCCCCACTTCACAGAGTTGTTACCAGAATCTGGCGAGGTTACATAACAGGCTCGAGAATGGTGCCTGGCTCATGTAAAGGCTCAAGAAATGCTGGCCACCAGCCCAGAAGCTCCTCTATTCTGAAAGCTCGGAAGTGTAAGTAAAACACCACACCAAGCAAAAGCATCTCCATGTTGCCCAGAAGGTGGCGCTGGTGGTCACACAGAGTGTCACTTTGGACCTTGGAACAAATGGACTTGTGAACAGCCTTTTCAGAACTCACCTTTCAATATAGTAGTAACAACAGATACTTCAATTTTGCTCACTATAAACCAGCCACTGAGCTAAGAGCATTTACTCATTTGAGCCTTTCAATTATAAGGCTAATACTTTATTGCCCCATTTTATAGATGAGAAGACTAAGGCACAAGGTCACAGGACTAGTAAATGTCAGACTGAATTTGAACCCTGGCTTCTTCCTACCTGCAGAGTCTATGTTCTTAACCACTGTTCTGCTGGCCTCTCTTAAGTGGTAACATTTAGGAATTAAGGTAATTACCCTCCCATCCTTCCCTCTTCTCCTGCTGTAGGCCAGATGCTTGTCCTTGTTCCTGTACCTCGGACTCCATTACCTCCCAGCTGAGTCAGACATCCTGCCAGCCAAGGTTCATTCGCTCTTACCTGCCCATCCAGTTAAGTCCCCACCTTTCTCTATGGTTGGATAGGCTGGATCCAGTCCCATGGGACACCTTGCCATAGTATTTGATGAACTTGATGAGTGATACTTTTCTTAAGGAAAAATAGTCATTGACCTATACTTTATATGTCATGTATAGTTGTTAGAGTTACCTAAAACAGGGTATGTCTGTAGCCCAAATGACTGCAGATTATTTTTCCAGTAGCTTAAATCAGGGAGTATTTCATTAGCCAAGCAGTGCCTATTTGATGATGTGGAAGGGGTGTGCCTTCCCCTCGGCATGGTCCCTGACTGCTGGAAGCTGGCATAGTGGGCCTGGCAGCTCCACGATCCTTAACCCCTTTATTCAGGATCCACAGAATGCACATCAGCAGAGTGAGCAACCACATCTCTGTCCTGGCGTTAGACATCCCTTCTCTGGGTGTAAATGGAGCGTATAGGTGTCTGTCCACTGTTAGCATGGAAATATCATCATCAGAGTTTGTGCTCCCTGCCTGTGAAATCAAGCCACTTAACTGGATACTTCCTCCTTGAATCCTTTTTGGAAGCTGGCAGGTCATATATGCATATGTGCACACCAGGTCTGGGAGGAAGTTTATAAGTAACTGTGTCTTCTCCCTTAATTTTTTGTGTGTTAACTTTGCTTTTGATATAATACTACATTTGCAAGTCCTGTTCTTTGTGCTAAAAAGGCAGCATCAATAGAAAACAGTTTCCCGGAGTCTACCCATTGCCCTTAGCAGCAGATCTGGCAAATTTGCCTTCAGATACATGATCTCAAAAGGGGAATTTCCTTGAGAGCCCTCAATGACCAACACAAAGAAAACAAAGGAAGTTTGTGACTGTGAATCACAGTCTCCACCAAAATCCACATTCATTCACCCAGACAGCTTCTTTGCTAGACACTACTTAGCCTAGCTGATTTCTCTCTAACCCTTTGCCACCGCTGGGCTGGGTCACTCTCAGTCAGAACCCGGATGCTTGTGTCCGCCCACTGGTGTTCGTGGAGCTAAATCATGAACAATTGTGTCCCTAGAGCAAATGAAAGGGAGAGTACTAGTCACCACAGCAGGAAGGTGGGGGTGGATTTAAACAACTGGAGAGAATCAGAGCGAGCTCTTGCACCTGACAGGTGAGATAGGTGTGTGCCCTCTTGAAAAATGTGTCCTTGATTTTTTTAGGTATGGATTTTTCGAATGTTCTATCTAGAAGCCTTGCATACTTTCAGCATGTAATAGTGACGTGGGTGTGGATAGCATCAGTGCCAGAGAATGTACCCAGTGGCTAGTCATTCCCGTTCTCTCTCTGCCGGTGCCTATCTGGAGGGGCACTGAGATGACGGTGTGATTTTCAGAGAAGATTAGAAGGATGGTAGGATGTAATCCAGGAGACCAGTGGGGCCATTGGAATCCCAGCCTCTCAAGCATACTCAGATAATTGCATATTTCAGCATAACATATCAGAATGTTGACTAAATCTAAGGTGCCCACCCAGTAGACAGGGTTTCTAAGACGGCTGAATTTCCAGGCTACTTAATCACTAAAGTATGAGTATGACAAGCAAAATAATGCTAGCCATGCTCAGTAGGGCCACAGAGTCCTGCCAAACCACAAAGGTTTTAGTGAATGAGAGCCTTCTGCCCCCTCCGGTCCTCATGGCCGGCAGTGGGGGATGAAGATACAGGAGGAAGCATGCTGCATGATTATTCTCACGGGCTCTGCACTCCAGGTGCTATTTTTTACATGTCTGTGATGTTAGCCAGCCTTTCTTTTTTTTCTCCAAGAAGCCTTATACTTGCACTCAGACACACACACACTGGGACACACAGACACACAGACTCTCTCTCTCTTCTCTCTCTACCTCAACACTGGATGTATAACCTGCTCTCTGCTCCCAAGAGTAGAAACCCTGATTCCTACCTGATCAGCTTGCAGGCTTTTCCTCTCCAGTCGAAGTGAAAGGGGATCCTCAGTCTCATCCGCCCTGCGTTGTCACTGTCACTGCGCTGCGACTGCTGCTCCAGCAGCCCCAAGCTGGCTCTCTGCACCTCCCAGTGCAGACTGCGGCTCTGTGTGGGGAGAGGGGACGGGCCGTGGCATGTACATCAGGTTGCTGGTCCGCCTCCAAACACCGTACTCCAGAGCCGGCTCCCAGTCCTGCAGGGCTGAGTGGGAAGCAGGGAGGCAGGCAGGGGGGTGAGCATGCAGCCTGTAGGTCTCTCTCCAGCCCCGTTTTGATCGGCAGAGGGGACCTGCCTTTAGACAGCTGCCTGCACTGACCCTGCCCACAGGGATGCACATGGAGTACCCTTAGCCTTGGGCAGCCAACAGCAGGCCCAGGGACACAGAGCTCGCGGCCAGTGGGGAAGGGAGGCAGAGACAGCAGACAGCGGCGGCAGCTCTTCTGGGTGTTATTTTAACGTGGTTTGTCTTGGGGCAAATGGCTGCACTGAATGGACTACTAGCCCGTCTGAGCAGATTCCTGTTTATTTTGAGGCCTCAGTTGGCAGGGAAACAGCAGGTCATGGCTCAGAGACACTCCTCTGCAATCAGAAGACTGCTGGATGAAAAGGAATCCTTTTCTGTTCTGACTTCTGGCATCTCTGCATAGGGTGTAGATGTCTGCCTGTCTGTCTGTCTGTCTGTTCCTGTTTTACAAAGCCACTCCAGGCAATGGCCATGCAGTTTAGAGCTGGGGAGGGGCTTCAGAGAGAATATTTCTGCCCTTTCTCACCAGTGGTCAAACCTGTCCCTGCTGAACTAAGCAAATTATCAGGTGGGGTTTCTTCAGTGGCCACGGGCATCATCTTTGTGCCCCTGGCCAGGATGGGGTAAGGAAGAGGGAAAGCTGCTTGTACGAATGACTTTTGGCTACAACATGAGGAATGAACCTGGACTGAAAGGCTATGGATCAGGAGGTATCTCTGAAGAGACCAAATGGAAACATGATTAATAGTTTCCTGTAACTGACAAAGAGTCCTGTTCCCGATGCAGGCATTTGAGCCTGGGAGGTGTCACTGAGAGAATGTGTGTATGTGCACACACGCATACAAGCCTGCCCACCTGGTGATTCAGATAGGAGGTACAGATTGACCTGTTGGAACTAGAAATAATTTGCTGGTTTCTCCCTCCTCTGGGAAGGTGGAGATGGAAAACTGTTCCCCCAAGTCATCAGGGAGCAGCCAGGGAGACTTCATGTGCCTCTGAAGGAAGGAGCTCAGAAAAGCTCAGTTCCTGTGACAAAGAGTTAGAAGCACAGACAAACATAACTCTGATAATGGTTGAAGCACAGCTCTGCTAAAAGGGACTTGAGAGGTACAGGAATAATTGATTTTTCTAAACTTTATTAACAGGGACCTCAATGAACTGTCAAGAGGTCCTTTTGACAAAATTTAAAATTTGCTTTTAAAAAAATAGTAATCTTCTTAAGCATCTGCACGATTCCAAAGGACCTTCCAGATCATAGATGAAGATATTTTAGATAGTCATCTTCTTAATATTGGAGAATTGCTTTACTGCTTCCAGGGTGCATGTGAGCTGTCTTTAGCCACATGGAATGATAGGTGGTAAGGCTAGGAAGCACCCTAAGTCTTCCTTGGCTGCTGTGATTATGGTGACAATCAAATGTGCCCAAGTGTGTGACAACACCTCGAACACCAGTAATGCAAGTGTAAGTCGTTATTTTAGTGTTGTTTCTTCATTACATCTAGTCGTCAAATGCTATTAAGGAGAAAAAACCAAAAAACCACACAGCTCCTAGGCAAATATAGGCAAATGCAATCCCTAGCTACTGATATAAACCAATTAATTTTCTACTATCAGGTGTTGTTTGGCAGTGCTCCTGTCCAAATACTGGGAAATCATGATTTCTCAGTTCCTTAAAGTACTTAACATAACTCTTCTCAATACTGAGTTTTTAATGTTTTAATTTAACATCTCTCAAGTTCCATATTTGTTTCAATTTCCATGTCAAGTATGTAGATTTATCTTTTTTAAAAATGTATTAAAGTATAGTTTATTTACAATATTGTGTTAATTTCTGCTGTAGAGCAAAATGATTCAGTTTTATATACATATATATATGCACACATACACATATATATATTCTTTTTCATATTCCTTTCATTATGATTTATCATAGGATATTGAATATAGCTACCTGTACCATACAATAGGACTTGTTGTTTATCCATTCTATATATAGTAGTTTATAGTTGCTACAATTCCAACCTCCCACTCCATCCCTCTTCCACCTCCCCTTCCCCATAACAACCACAAACCTGTTCTCTATGTCTGTGGGTCTGTTTCTGTTTCACAGACAGGTTCATTTGTACCATATTTTAGTATGGGTGCTGCCGAAGCAAGCACTCATTTGTACCATATTTTAGATTCCACATGTAAGTGTATATGGTATTTGTCTTTCTCCTGATTTATTCTAATTAGAATGATAATTTCTTGTTCCATCCATGTTGCTGCAAACGGCATTATTTCATTCTTTTTTATGGCTTCGTAGTATTCCATTGTGTATATATACCAAACCTAGATTTATCTTTTAAATAGTATATATTCAGATGCTTGGAATCATGAGATATGAAATGTTCATGCTTCCTGGCCCTTCTGTTATTTAGCATGGTAAAGGAAGGGAGGTTTCCTAGTTTAAAAGTCTGACCTCAGAATAGCCCCCTAGCTCTGAGCTCATGGAAATAATAGCTGTCAAAGCCTCTTGTTAAGCATTCACAAGCCACTAGATCCTATAGAGAGTATGTAACAGAAACCATAGCTTCCTTCAAAGCTCTTAGATCACTTTCAAAGCCATTAAAACCATTTAAGGTTGTGAAGTAATTAAAACTTCATATGTGCACTTACTAGCGCTACAGAGAATAGGTCTGAGAAAAGAAGAAAATGACAGATTTGGAGGACCAGCAAAAGTCCTAGTAGAAGTCTGGTAGGTTTGTCCACAGAGCTATGGCCTTGGCCAGAGTCAGCCATGTCTACAATGTTGTGGCTGGTGCTGGAGGTGAGATTTTTTCCTTCCCCGACCTGAGAGACTGACTTACTACCAAGTACTTCATCACTTGCTATTACAGAAAGTAGTTCTAAACCTCTTATAAGAGCTTTAGAAGGACAGGAAAAGTAAAATGTGGCATTTCTATATATTTTTTCTTATTCTGTGTTCAGCGCCTCTGAAAATCAGACATAAAACTATCACTTTTTAACTGCACCAACATGAAAGAGGAATCAGAGCATGATAGATTCAACAGGACTCCAAACGTCTGCAGGAAATAAATTTTCTTTCTCTCCTGGCATAACACATGAGCCCTGGCTTCTTGTCTTTGAGTCTTGAGGCTGATATTCAATATTTGCTTTAAAGTTTCCCCGTCATTCATCCTGTTTACATAAACAATGCAGTTATATGAAGTGCATACCAGACACTACATTTTCTTTCTAATCTCATTTGACCTTCTTTGGACTCAACAAATCCTAATCAGCTGACAGGAGAAATCAGATGCTGCCTGCCTCTCTCTCCCCCCAGCAAAGTTATTTCTTTCTGTTTATGCTCAATCATGCAATTAAATGAAGGGCATGCTGGCCTCCTGGTGAACCAGCTGCCAAGATGACGGAGGGAAGCAATTTGACAAACAGGGCACAGGGAAACACAGCAGACATTCACAGGAAATTGTATTAGTTGCCCAAGGAAACCCAACAGACACAAACATAACCAGAGCTACAGGACAGAAACGGGGTCCAGAGGTTCTCAAGTGAGAAGATGCCTTGCTCAAATCTCCCTGTAACCCAAGAGCAGGAACTTGTCCCAGTTTGTCAGCCTGACTCTCAGCGACTACAGGAGAGGATGCTTGGAGAGAGTCAGACCCATGAGAAGTAGGCTTTCTTTTTCTGATACTGGTATCCATTGCCTAGTCAATGTTTTCCTCGATCTCAGCTTTTCAATTTTATTTAAAATATTTTATCTTTAAATAAAAGGAATGCTTTGTGCATATATAAAAAATGTACAGTATACAGAGAGGAACAAAATGACCCTCACTAACCCCCTTCTTCCCAAAAATAATCACTATTCACTTTTTTTCTGGATCCTTTGAGGGGCAAAAATGTCTTTATACACCTAAATGTGTTTGTTTAAAAGCAATTTACTAGGCAGAGTGTCCTGCATTCTTTGTTTTTCACTTAATACTAGATCTTTGCATATAGGTCTAGTCTATCCAGGCACCAGTATTCCTTGCCTGGCTTGTTGCAGCACCTCCTTGCTGACTTCCCTGCTTCTGCCCTGACCCCCTACAGTTCATTCCAGAGGCATCCTGCTAAAAGGTTATTGGAATTGTGTTTCTATTTGAACAGAACTGCCCAGTGCCTTTCTCTGGCACAACAAAAGCTAAGCTTGCTGTTGTCGTTTGTGTCTTCAGGTCCATCCCTGATGCATTTCTCACTGTGCTCTGGCCTCCCCGCTCCTCATACAAGCCAAGTGTGGTCCTACCTCAGGGCCTTTGCACTTCCTGTTCCCTCCACCTGAAATGCGTGGATTTCTCTTCTGCCCCTCGATTCTTTACATGGCTGGCTCTTCCTTATCATTCTGGTCTTACTTCAGACCCTCCTCCCTGACCACCTGTTCTAAATTAGCCTCTCATAGATTTTTCTTTTTCTTCATAGATCTTATTACTATCTGAGAATTATCATGTTCAGTTATTTGTTGACTTATATGTGTGTCCTCCTGACACACACACTAAAATGTAATGTCCATGAGAAGAGCCAGGGATTTTGCCTTTTCACCCTTATATTTCCAGTACCTTGAGCAAGGGTTCTCACATTTGAATGTGCATCACAATCACAGATACCTGGACTTCAACTCCAGAATTTCTCATTCAGAAGGTCTGGAGTGGGCCTGGGAATTTGCTTATCTAACTAACAAGTTCCAGGTGATTCTGAGGCTGCTGGTCCATGGGCCAGACTTTGAGAACCACCAGTCTGCACAGTGCCTGGTACACGGTGGGTGTTGTTTATACATTTATTACATGAATACACAAGTCTGCACAGAAAAATCTACTTTCTTTGGAATGGCAGTTTTATTTTCAGTTTATCATTTATTTATATTTATTGGACTATAAACCTCCAATTCTCTGTGACAGGAGGGCTCCAAGTTCTGTCAGCTAAAATGATGTATTAGCTCCATTCATTTGTCAGCAGATGATTAGAAACCTAAAGTGTTACAGGCCCAGGGGAACCAGTGAGAGGCATTCATCGTTCTTTGCCTTAGTAACACCTCAAAGCCAAAGGTGGCGGGATTCTCTCTTGACATGTGAAGAGTACTTTCCCTGTGGGTAAGTACTCAGGCCTCCCCTGTATTTGTTTAACAACTATCCTGTTGACTTGGCTTAGGCCTTCGTCCATTGGAATATATACAACACACACACACATGCACACACACACATTTCCATATTGAATTTCAGGAAGTTACAAGTTGCCTCAAGTCTGTTTTAATCTAAAATTTAAAAACTCCTTATCTAATCATTGGCTATGTACTTGGCAAAACAAAGACAACCTGGATCCTCAATTTGTTAAATTCCTGATGAATAAAAGTTTATTAAATGTAACCAGACAAACCTTAGAGGACAACATTAGAGAAAAGCATTAGAGGAAATCAGTAGGTAATAAGGTTTTCCATCTTAGGTTGGAGAATGCTTTTTGAAGCATATTTTGAAACCCAGAAACAAAAATAGAGTAGTTAGATTGATTCCATAAAACTTAAAATGATCTTTACAAGAAAGAGGAGAATAAGATCCTTCTAGTCTAAATTCCGGGGAGAAATCTGTGCATCCTATGTTTTCCATATATATTTTTTCCACTTGAATTGTCTGGAGGATCTATAGCCAAGCTCAGTGGGAGGAGACATAAGCTTATCAGAGCAGACAGGGTAAGACTACATCCTTCAACAAAGCCATTTTGTCACTTCGTTAATTATTTCATTAGCCATGGTTTGGGTTTTTTTTTTTTTTTTAGAGAGATTTTATTGAGATATTGTTCACGTATCATGCAGTTCATCCATTTAAAGTGTGCAGTTAAGTGGTTTTAGCATGTTCCCAAAGTGGTGCAACCATCTCCACTGTCTAATTTAGAACACTTTTGTCATCCCCCAAAGAAACCCTCATACCCATTAGCAGTCATTCGTCATCCCCTCCCTGCCTCCCGCTGGGCCTACACAACCACCAGTCTACATTCTGTCTCTATAGATTTTCCTGTTCTGGCCGTTTCATAGAAATGGGATCATATAGTATGGGTTTCTTTTCCTTAAAAAGAATAACGTCTTCAAGGCTTATCCTTATTGTAGCTTGATTCATATTTATCAGAATGTCCTTCCTTTTTATTGCTGAGTATTTCATGTGTATGGATATGTCCCATTTTATTCGTTCATCAATTAAAGGATATTTGGCTTGTTTCCTCTGTTTAGATATCATGAGTAATGGTGCTATGAATGTGTGGGGTCCAGATTTTCATGTGAACATATGTTTTTATTTCTCTTGAGTCTAGCAATGGTTTTTCTCTTAAAGATTTACCCAAAACATTTTACTTAACTTACATAATTCTTTTGGTTTTAGTTTTGTTCTATCATGGTCACTTGGGGAAGTAAGAAGGCTTGTATCCTAAGGACTTCAGAACTTCTCTGCCCTGAGTTTGGGCCCTCCTTGCTTCTGTGTAATTGGGGATGTGACTTCATCTCACTGTGCCTCACTTGTGAGAAAGCCAGCTCTCTGATCCTCTCAGGGATACTGTGAGGATTAATGACATATACCCAGTAGGATCTGCTCTTGAGAAGATACTATCCCACAGGAGTAGGTTCCTGTGCATCAGGGAAACAAGATACCCTCAGGCCAGGCAGGGGCTCCCAGCACCATAGGTGACGGCCTCAGCCAAGAGGCCAGTGGGTGAATGCAGAGGCACAGATGGTATAAAAAAATACTGTTTACTTGAGATTTGGGTTTCCTCTGCGATCTGAATTTGGTTGCATTCTAAATCCTTCAGACCACCCTCTGCAGGAGGCCCTGGCCTGGTCACCCTGTTCAGAGGGCAGGAGAAAGGTCAGGGCCATGCTCAGTGATGGGCATCCTGGTGAGCAAACAAATTCTAAAGCCCACCCTCCAGCTAATGTTTTCCCAAAGACCACTCTAATCAAGGTCCTCATTTAATCAAAAAGCACATTGCTTTCTGTGGAGTCCCAGAAGTACCTCCTTGTGTAAAATTCCTGTACACTTGACTTTCTTGTTGGCTCTAGGGTTGGGGTATGAACCCTCACCCCTGGATACAGTCTAATAAAGACCCCCACATCCCCTCCCCTCGGTAGAGGCACTGGGAGCCCAGGTGGCAAGAGAAGAGGCTAAAATATTTGAGCTTCCTCATGGCCTCTGGCCAATCGCCTATATCCTTCACTCTTTAAAATCAGGCAGCAGAAAGTGCTATTGATAAACAGGGAATTGATGAGTTTACTAGGAAAGAAGATGGCAGGTTTGCTTGGGTTCTAACTCCCAGGCCACAACTTACTAGCTGTCTGATCTAGGACAGGTGACTAAGTTCTCTGAGACTAAGGTAAATGTTGGGATAGTAGTGGTATTTACTTCACAGGGTCACTGTGGGGAGTTGCTGAGATGATGCCCATAGGGCCTTTAGTCTATATTCAGAGCTCTGTCAATGTTTGTCATAGTTATTATATTACTTGCAAAATAAGAATTAAGGATCTCAAGTAATATAGCCATCCTCTCTAAGCTATCTAGTGGCAAAGTGACAAAGTGAAAGTCACTCAGTCTTGTCCAACTCTGCAACCCAATGGACTATACAGTCCATGGAATTCTCCAGGCCATAATACTGGAGTGGGTAGCCTTTCTCTTCTCCAGGGGAATCTTCCCATCCCAGGGATCGAACCTAGGTCTCCCACTCTGCAGGTGGATTCTTTACCAACTGAGCCACCAGGGAAGCCCCTGCAAACTATTTAGGGAGGCTGTTTTTATTTTTATTTATTTTTACTAATTGGAAGCACCTAATATGTGTTAGACACAGCAGGTAGGGCTGGGGATGAAACTTAATTTTCCCCAGGAATATAGAATTCAAGTTGGGAGAGAAACTAAGATACATGCAGCTCTTAAAGAGCAAGTAAACAGTGACGGAATGCTGAGAATCAGCACTGCCCTGGCTCATAGAGGAGAGAAGAGGAGCAGAGAAGGTTGGATGGGCCAGACGAGGTGTCGGAGGGAAGGCAGTGCAGAGGCCAGCCTTTGAAAGGCAAGATGAGTTCCCATCAGCAGAGCAGAGGGAGGCAGAAGTGGACAAGGGTAGGTGGGGGGAAGGGGAGACCCATGTGAGCACAGCCAGGTTGGGGGTCCCGTCGGTCTGGGCATGGTGGGTGGTCTGGGGACTGAGCCAGAGACAAGACTTCTGATGTCTTTCCCACTCTCAGGAGTTTCTAGGGATGGTATACCATGGGATCTTTTAGTCACCTGTTCTACTAATTATCCTTTCTATGAGACTTTCTGTCACTTATATGTTTTTGTGAACTCTTAAGAGGGAGCAAAGAGGAGGGGCTATGCTGGAGGAGTTTTGGCTCTTACTCTGAATGGTCAACATAAAAGCAGTACAAAGTGGTAACTGTTGACCCTAGCCGTCCTGCATCCAGACCCCTTCTTGTCTTTGGGGACCAGCCTTTTGTTGCTTTCAGGTAATTTGTTTTGGGTGGTGCTGACCATACCCCTGTGGTATGGCTAGACACAGTTCCCACATTGGTTCAGTGAAATGAGATCCCAGCTAGAACTCTTGGGAAAGGACAGCACCCATTCTTGTAGGGCAGCCGTACCAGCGGCTGCTGGCAGCCATCCTCTACCATGATGGATGGGTCTTGCTGGAAATGGAATGATCCGAGGATGCAAAGCATGAAATGGAGAGAGACAGATTCAGGTACCGTTGTCTGAACACCTGGATCCCACCAAAGCAAAACCCTGGCTGTTTCAGTTACGTGAAGAAAACATTTCCATCCCCTCTCTTTCTTTTTTTTTGTGTAAGTCTCTTTAAAATGGATTTCAGCCCGTTGTCACTCAAAGAATCTTGATTTATTCAAGGATTTATCTTGTTCCCACCAGCATTTTGTTGGTTTACCCTTACCATAGATATTCATAGTCAAGAACTGTGTCAAGGAAGAACAGTATGTGCATGCAAGCAATGGAGATATCTCTCTGTACCTCCAAACAGGCCCAGGTACATGTCAAGTGCTTGGGAGGCAGAAATATTAGGAAGAGAACACAAGACTCTGGAAAAAATGTCTTTCTTCTTCTTCCCTTGACTCTGCTTACAGAGCAGTTCTCCCCCAAACCCTTGCCTTTTTTCCGAAGAAAAGAATTTTTGGATCTGTTGAGTGTATTTTGCAGGGATCCAAGATGTCAGGAGACAGGAGGAGGTGAGGGGAAGGGAAACTCTGCAGATGCCCTTAGATCTCATTTGCGTTCTTCCCTTTTGCCCAATTACAAGGAATCAGCTGGCATCTTTTTTTTTAATTTCCTATTTGATGCAGAGCTTTTTCTAAACAAACAAACAAACAACTAAGCATTAACATTACCGTAATGGCATTTGTTAATGATTTTCTGGGAAATATCTTCTTGAATCTCAGCAAAAATAAGTCACTTGGTAGCAGCCCTTTCCTGCTTCCCTGCTAAGAATTCAACTCACCCAGTTCTTTCTGGAATCTAGCTAGTGTCTGAATGAGAGAGGGGAGTACAAGGAATGTTTCAGTCAAGCATCCATCACATAGACTCAAGCCTGCCACCAACTGAGGTCAGGAAGAAGAGGGTGGTGGAGAGCATTCGAACAGAGCAAAAGCCTGAAATCAAGCACAAAGTCCACAGTAATCTGAGCCCCTTGGAGAAACAAATGTACTCACCTCTGCTTTGGCTCTGGGGCGCTTTCTTTCTGGGGTGCTAGCAGCTGCGGCAGCCTACGGCGTCCACACTGTCCTAGCAGGACTGCAGCAGGCAGGCCTCAGTGGGAGGAAGGGAGTTCCCATCCTCCATCAGAAGGGAGTGGCCTTCACCAAAGGAGGCGATGCCCTTATTCCCCTAGGGTCCAGATGATTGGATCTGCTTGTCCTCCCCTGCTCCCTCTCTGATGTGTATGGAGCTCAGGAGAGCCCCCAGAGGAGGGCTACGTGCAGACCACACACCACACTCGCCCTGCTCCAGCTTGTTTCCCCAGCCTTGGGGAGTCTGGGGAGGGAGGCAGCGGAGTGTGTCGTGAAGCCACTCTCTTGGGGCCCCTACTAGAGCAGCTAGTGGACCCACAGAAAGCCCAAGGACGAATACTTGTGTATTTATTTCTCCCCTTCTCATGTGATCTTATTTTTGGACCAAACACAAAAGCTATTTGGGGGCTGGACAGCTGCCAGGTGAAAGGACAGTTATCTCATCCAACTTGTCTCCATGCCTCTCTCTGAACAGTTCCTTTTACCTTTCCCCATGTAAGGCAGGAGGGGGAGGCGGGGCTTGCTCTGAACCTTACTTTTAATATATCTGAGCAATTAGTCTAAATTACTAACTTTATTTCAACCAATTCATCCGCACCCTTTAAGGTTTCACAGAGGATCTATCCAATGAACAAAGTCACTGTTTCTATGTCTGAGGCTATACGTATAGCCATCATCTACACAGTACTGTAGACAGAGACCCTGTTAGCAGCACTGGGTGGGACCTCAGCCCTGGAAGGCACTTGTGAGTGATGTGGAGGAGCAAGACTGTAACTCTGAATCTCTGATTCTGCCTGTTTCCTTTGGCTGCTTCTGCTTCTAACTCCTGGAATTTTAAAACTTACAATATGTAAATAGCTTGCTTTTTTCACTTCTGATTCTTCCTCTTCAGACCTGAATGGGAAGCTCTGAAATGCTCATGCCTGACAAAATGCCAGTTCCATATCATTGTCTTCATCATCACCACAGTTATTTCTTGAGCCCTTGCAAAATGCCGTTCCCACGCTGAGCTCTTTTTTCACGTTGTCTCATTTATTCTCACAACAGCTCTGTGGAGAAAGTAATCCTGTTCCCATCTGACAGCCAGAGAAGCAGAGGCCAGGAAGGTGAGCTTGCCAAGAGGAGAGATCCCAGCCCCATCAGCCGACTCCAGAGCAGGAGTTTTCAGTCACTTTGCTCCCTGCCTCCTGAATCTATAAATCATTGATATTTCACTGTTGTTTTCATCTCATAAGAATAACAAAAACCCACGTTTGATTCAGATCCATGACTTCACTCCTCAATTTCTTTTCTCAAACTCAGTTCTTGAAGAGGAGAAAGAATAAAGTTTACAGTCCCAGGCCCTGATTCGAGGTGCAGGATGGAGAGTCTCGGGCCTCCATTCTCTGTGGAGCCAGTTTCCTATGAATAATTCACTGTGCAAACACAAGACACCAGAAAGGACTGGGCTGGACTGCCCAAGCTGTGGTCCCCACTGCATCCAAGGTGAATTGCCCTTTCGTTCCCTTATGAGAGCCAGGGAGATAGAGCCAAGCAGGTTGTACAATACTGGCCTCTGCTGGCCACTGGTATGAATTACCCCCGGGATGGTGGTCTTCGACTTTCCAATGGGCACACCCAGGAATATTTCTAGAGAACCAGTTTCCAGGTTCTCAGATTTTATAAGGTATCTTTTCCTAAAACTGGTTAGCCTGAGGACAATGTCTGTGTTCATAATAATCCTATCCTTACTGGAAAGCATACCCCTCACTTTTCACAAATCTTAACTCAGGAGCCATAGCCCCAAATGTGAAAATTTCCAGGTCCAAGTTCCCAGACAGAAAGGTTCCTTTAATAATTTAACTCAACTTCCTTCAATAACTGATTAAGGCAATTTTAAATTTCACAGATTTTTCTTTTCCACCCCTTGAATTTGAAGGAGAGTACTGTGAAAGTTGTAGAGGATATTAGAAATAATAACAATAGGTTAATAGGTATATTTAAAGAATTATATCACAGTTTAATTTCTTAAATCCAGTATTTATAATATGCTGGAAGTTATTATCTTAATTCCCTATGAACTTGGTGGTGACCATTTAACATCAATTTTTAAATGTGAGTATAGGTAACATAATTTTTCATAATTGCTTTAGAAGGCACAGGGGCAAAAATGGGTGAAGACTGTTGTAGCCTAGGGTGGCCCTTGTTGACTGATAATTTGCTCTTATCCACCCACCCATCCATCCATTCATCTATCTTACCACCCATCCATCTTACCACCCATTGAGCATCTACTATGTGTCAGGCATTGTTTTAAACACTAGATATAAAAATGGTGAGTAAGAACTGACATGTGATATGCCAACTTCTTACTTATGAGTCCCTCTAGGGAGTTGAATGAAGGGAAACAGATTAATTTAGTAATTTCTCAAATAAATGTAAGGATTCACCTTTGATAAGTACTTCCAAGGAAGGGTATTCAGTGATGAGACAATGTGTAATGAGGATTATATGTATATAATGTATATACATATATAAACACTAATATATATATTAATGTATATATACATTAATGTATTAATGTATTTAACATATATATGTACATAATGTATATAATGTCAATGTATAATGACACTATATAATGAAGATTGACCTAACTCATGGTAAAGATGTCAGGAATAAGATCTGAACTGAGAAAAAGGTATTCAGCAATCTATATGAAAATCCAGGAAGAAAGGGCATTTTAATGAGGCAAGATTGGCAAGAAGTAGGATCAACCTTTGCTGAGTCAGTTGTTTTTTAGAAAGGGCATTTACTCTTATACAAAACAGTCCATATTGAAAATCAGTGGAAGCAAATTTTCCCCAGGGACTATTTGGCAATTTTTGGAGACATTTTTGCTTGCTGCAACTGGGATATGCCCGTGGCATCTAGTGGGTAGAGGCAAGGATGCTGCTAAACATGCTACAATGTTCAGGATAGCACCCCACAACAAAGTGTCCAGGCTGGCCCTAAAGTCAGTGATGGTGATGTTGAGAGGGCAGGGAAGGCCCAATAAGTGTCTACTGTGGATGTGGTTTCATCCATTCATTCATTCAACAGGTGCTCACTGGGTACCCACTATGTTTGAGACACTCTTCTGGGCGTAATCAAGGCATACCAGGCACTCCCTAACCAAAACTGTCACCTCTAATGGCCTGTCTGATTGTGTTCCTCTTACCCAGCCTAAACTTTTCACTATTAAAATGGTGGGCAAAACTGGTCTGGTTGCCTGTAGAAAAAAAGACAAAAATCTATGGGTATTATTCACAACCTGGTCACTGCAATAAGGTAGTGGTGAAAACAAACTATATGTCTGTCAACAGGGAAATAGCTTCATAATTTGGTACATTCATACAGTGGAATACTGGGCAGCCAAAAAAAAGAAAAGAGGCAAATTTCTTTGAGATGACTCAGAAAATAACCATGAAGATATTGACTGTAAAATTTTTTCTGAACAGCAGATTGAATGTAGTTGATTTGATTTTTTTAAAAATTGGTTTATATGAGTGTTTGCTTGTGCATGCAACTGCTGGGAAAATTCTCACCAAATTTTTTAAATGTCCCTTTCAAGGAAGTGGGGGAAAATGTTTAACATGTTCATTGGGAAAAGTTCCCTATCTGATTCCCTCCTTTAATACCAACTAGATTCTCCCTACTTCATCCTCTCAGTTACTTTTAACTTCCAGCACAGTATCTATTCCATACTGTTAATCCAAGGTCCTTCAGAGCTTGCTGCCAGACAGTCTTCATGGACCCTTCTTGGGAGCTGCTCTTCCTGCCCCGGCCCTGTTCCCACCCCACCTCCCCAGAGCTTAAGTCAGGTGACCTCACCGGGACTTACAGACCACACTCGTACAAGACAGGCTCACCTCTGTGCCTGTAAAACAGTCCTTTGCTTTTTCTACTTGTATCAGTCTGGATAGACCAGGTTACATGACATTTATAAATAATTTCCAAATTTCAGTGACTTAAAGTAACAAGGGCTTCCATGATGGCTCAGTGGATAAAGAATCTGCTTGCGATATAGGAGACATAAGAGATGCTGGTTTGATCCCTGAGTCAGGAAGATTCCCTGTAGAAGGAAATGGCAACCCACTCCAGTGTTCTTGCCTGGAAAACCCCATGGGCAGAGGAGTCTGGTGGGCTGCATACAGTCCATAGGGTCGCAAAGAGTTGGACACAACTGAGTGACCAAGCACACACATGAAGTAGCAAAGGTCTGATTCTCACACATCAATATCAGCATGTCCATTTGTAAGTTGGCTAGGCAGCTCTGCTCCATCTCATCCTCATGAAGGTCCAGACTGAAGGAACTCTAACCCTCCACTTATAGGAGGGAAAGGGGAGAGGTTTTTGCTATTACAACTAGCACCTGGAAGTTACTTCTACTCACATTTCATTGGCCAAAATGAGTCTTAGAGCCACACCTAACATAAAATGAGACCAAGAAGTTTAGCCCTATAATTTGCTTGGAAGGTCACGGATCATAAATACTTGGGGAACCTGTATTCCCCAAAATAAATACTTGGGGAATTCTATAATTGCTGTATAATACATAATATTGCACTAAATCAAGTTTACTAATCATGTTCAAATAATCTACTTCCTTAATACTGACCTTCTTTATCTGGTCACTTCTTGTGGTTTTTGTCAATCTTAACTACATATTTTTTGAAGCGACATCATAAACTGTATGATGTACAAGTTTTATAATCAAGATTTATAATCACTATTTTCTTTATGAATTGAACGTTTTATTATTTGATATATTCTTCTTTAGCTATAGTAATGCTTTTGGCCTGAAAATATGTTTTGTCTTACATTACTATGTACTATCAATATTAATATAATTTTGTTTAATATTTGTATTTTGTCCACCCTTTACTTTCAACATTTAAAAAATTTTTTTTTCAACATTTTTAAAATTAATATTTTAGCTGTGTTTCTTATAAACAGTATATAGATTTTTTAAATCCAATTCAGTACTCTTTGGCTTATAATTGAAGTATTTTGTTCATTTATATTTAATGTAATTATTGATATATTTGGGTCCATATCTACATCTTGTTAAATGCTTTCATTTGTCCCACATGCTTTATATTCTTTTTATGCTCCTTTCTTTTTTGCCTTTGAAGTGGTTAAATATTCTATTTTTTCACTCTGTTACCTTGCAAGTTATATTCTTTTTTACTATTCTTTTTAAAAGTTATCATGGCAGTCACAATATTATCTTGGATTTATCAAAGTCTATGGCAACCCACTCCAGTACTCTCGCCTGGAAAATCCCATGGACAGAGGAGCCTGGTGGGCTGCAGTCCATGGGGTTGCAAAGAGTCGGACACGACTGAGCGACTTCACTTTCACTTTTCACTTTCACCCATTGGAGAAGGATATGGCAACCCACTCCAATGTTCTTGCCTGGAGAATCCCAGGGGCAGCGGAGCCCGGTGGGCTGCTGTCTCTGGGGTCGCACAGAGTCGGACACCACTGAAGCGACTTAGCAGCAGCAATGTTAATTAATGGGGCTTCCCAGGCTCAGTGGTAAAGAATTCTCCTGCCAATGCAGGAGACAAGGGTTCATTCCTGGGGTCGGGATGACTTCCTGAGAAGGCAATGAATGGCAACCCACTCAAGGGTACTTCCCTGGGAAATCCCATGGACAGGGGAGCTTGGCGTGCTATAGTCCATGGGGTTGTAAAAGAGTTGGATGTGGCTTAGCGAGTAACCATCAACAATAACAATGTTAATTAACATTTCAGTCTTCTTGCATAGTAATACAAGGACTTTGGAACATTTTAGTTCCATTTGTCCCTCCCTCCTTACTACGTGTATTATATATTTTAACTTTTTAAATCCCCAATGTACATTGCCATGTTGTTTTGTAGAGTCTACTTCATTTGGGTTTCCTCAAATTAACCTTTGCATTGTTCTTCATTTCTTCCTGCACCTATATCTATCATATTAAGTCATTTTCCTTCTGCTTAAAGATGCTTTAGTATCTGCAACTATTAAAGAATCCTGGAAATGTCTTAACCTTTCTTATTAGAGGCTACTTTCACTGGGCATGGAATTCTAGGTTGGCATTTATTTTCTTTCACCACTTGAAAGATACTTAAATTCTGTTAATTTCTAGCTTCCGTTGTTTCTGTCAAGAAGTAAGCTAACAGTCTATTCCATTTTCTCAAGTAGTGATAGCTCCTTTTAATGTTTTTTTTGTCTTTGGTTTTCATATATTTTACTATGACGTACCTAGGTGTTGTTGTTATTTAATCACTAAGTCTTGAATGACTTTTTTTGTGACCCCATGGACTGTAGCCCACCAGCCTCCTCTGTCCATGGGATTTTCCAAGCAAGAATACTGGAGTGGGTTGCCATTTCCTTTTCCAGGGAATCTTCCTGTAACAGGGATTGAACCCGCATCTCCTGCGTTGGCAGGCTACCTAGGTGTAGTTTTCTTTTTATTTGTCCTGCTTGGGGCTCCCAGGGATTCAGGAAACTGTGGCTTGCTTTTGGTCAATTTTGGCAGTTTCTCAAATATTTTCTCTTCAAATTATTGCTATTGCCCTATTCTCTCTCATCTCTTTCTAGAACTTCAGTCTTCACTTTATCTTCCTTATCTGTTATTCTCTCCACAGTATTTTCCATCATTGTGTCTATGTTTCATAGTGAATATTTTCTTCCAACTGACTTCCCAGTTCATCAGTTCTCCCTGTGACTGTGCCTAATCTGCTTTAAAGCCATCCACCGAGCTCTTCACTTTTGTTATTGTATTTTTCAACTCTAAATTTCTACTTGGTTATTTTTCAAATCAAAATTGCACCCCCCCCCCACCTTTAAGTTTACAGTTCTCTACCGTATTTTTACATCTCCAAAGTCTGTGTCCAGTAACTCCGAAAGTGGAATTCTCTGGGATTGTTTCTATTGTAGTTGTTTCTGTTCGATCTCATTCATGTTGTCTTATTTCCTTAGGTGTCTGGGTATTTTCAGGCTGAAATTATATGTGAAAAATTGCTAGTAGAAGTAACATGTGACATTATGGTGTTATCTTCCTCCAGAGAGTACTTAACGTTTGCTTCTACTAGACACCTGGGGATATTAGCAATTTGGGATAGCCTTAATCCAACTTAAAGAATTAAACTCATTGAAAGCTGGGTTGAGGCTCTACAAAATCTGTAGTTATTTCTGATTTGCCTAGACTTAAGGTGTTGTCCTTCAGGGTCTTTGCCTAAAATGGGGAGTTACAGTGCCCTCTCTTCTTTGGTGGGCACTGGATTCCACCTTTTGTCCCATTCAACATACAGAATTGCCTAGGTGCTGCTTAACTTTTCAGCTTCTTAGCTATCTCTTCCTGAAGCAGTAAGTGTCCCATGGGGGAAAGAGCCCCTAGTTGTTGGGCTTGTCTCCTTGAACAGCCATCTTTTCCCAAAACTTGGTTTGGCGATTCTTCATTATCTTATTGTCTTTGATGCCTTCAGGCTGATTTTATTCTTGTTTTGTCCAGACTTTCTAATTGTCCTCAGGAAGAAAGGAGAGCCCAAGGATCTAGTCTGCTCTGATTAGATGGCAGGAAATATAAATTCAGGAAGTTGTCCATGTGTATGTACATGTGCATACATTATGTGAATGGTGAGCACTGAGGTCAACCAGAGAGCATGGACCTATTTTTATTTTAGGAGAATGAAAGTCTCATGTTACCAGATTTTCCAGTTTTTTGCTTTTCAAGAGAAGTAGGAAATGCAGACTTTTTAAATGTGAAATTCCAGTTTTCAATGGTGGTTAAAAAATTAACTCTCAATGAGCCAAACAAAACCCATCTGTGGTCCAAACCCAGCCCATAGGACATCAGTTTGAAATAGCTAGAATATAGTGTGTTGATGGGAGAAGTGGGGTGAAGGGTGGCTGTCCTGCACCATTAGACACTAGCTTCCAGTGGTCCAGGCTGCCTTGGATAAACTTCTGAAAGTCGCTCAGTTGTGTCCAACTCTTTGTGACCCCATGGACTAGCCAGAATACTGAAGTGAGTAGCCTTTTCCTTCTCCAGGGGATCAATCCAGGGATTGAGCCCAGGTCTCCCACATTGCAGGTGGATTCTTTGCCAGCTGAGCCACAAGGGAAGCCCAAGAATACTGGAGTGGGTAGCCTATCCCTTCTCCAGTGGATTTTTCCAACCCAGGAATCGAACTGGGGTCTCCTGCATTGCAGGCAGATTCTTTACCAACTGAGCTATCAGGGAAGCCCATAAGTTAATCAAAGTGAAAGTCACTCAGTTGTGTCCAACTCTTTGTGACTCCATGGACTGTATAGTCCATGGAATTCTCCAGACCAGAATACTGGAGTGGGTAGCCTCACCTTTCTCCAGGGGTTCTTCCTAACCCAGGGATTGAACCCAAGTCTCCCACATTGCAGGTGGATTCTTTACCAGCTGAACCATGAGGGGAGCCCAGATAAACTTGAGGCCCTCATATAAAAAATAGCTTTAAAACCACTTTATGTCTCTACTGAAATCTCTTAAAAATGCCAAGGGGAGAATGGATTCCAGTCATAATACCAACAACATTTCTGAACAATCTCCCATCTCTCTCCCAAATTCTCCTCATAGCAACCTAGCAGCCACTCCATTTCCCCTTAATTTATCTCTTAATTCCTCCCAATTCAGGCAATCCCTGGCTCCTATCCCTCGTCCCCCTTCTCACCTTCTGATCTGTTCTGCATTCTCCACTAGATTCTCCGGTCTTTTCTTCAGTGAACCCATCAACTCATCGAACCCACAGCATCACACAGTTCAGAACCCCTCCCCTATTTTCCTACAGTCTGTACAAGAAAGTCTCCAAAACTTAGCTGGCCAAGACTAAATCCTCCTTCATAGGAAATCGGGGTGGCAAGAAACGGTGCTGTAAATACTCTAAAATACGTATGTTTTCCTATCCCATCAGCTGTGCCATCTGGGCCGGGGTGAATCAAGGACAAGATTTGCAGAGGAGGCAGAGCCCATATCCTGGATACTTTGGCAGCAAGGTGACTTTTCAGATGGCTGCCATCTCCTTGTCACTTACTCTCTATTGAAAGGACAGGGCCCCCACCCAAGCCACCACCCCTCCCATAAATGGGGAGGGAGAAGTTAGAAGGAAGAGAACTCAAACATGGACTTTTTCTGATGTGTCTAATAATAGAAAGTTGGCAAAGCATGTCACAGAATACAAAGTATTTGATAAAAATAGCATATGTTGAGCTTGGGACTCAAGCTAGAGATGCATGGAAATGAAATTTATTCCTTCCTTGAATGTTCCCATGCTAGTATAACAATTCTGTCTCTCTCATTAATGAGGGCTCAAATGCTGTTTTCTGTGGCCAAGCAGCTTCCTTTCCCAGGGTCTGATGGTGGAGGAGGTGCTGGCTCAATTAAAGAAAGCACAAGGCTGAGAGGGCCATGGGCCATGGGCCATGGGTGTGGCTCCGCTACCCTCACACCCACCCTTGACTTTGACAGGCAGTGTCAGGTCTACCTTCCCCCAGCGTGAGAGTTTTCTAAACAAGCTAGGAGCCTGAAGAGTAGTAGTCTTACTCCCCTAGAGAGGCACTGCCCAGGCGGGCCTCGGTAAAGGCAAGTCCATAAAGGCTGCTGTTTTCCTTCCCCCTCAATCAGCTTCTGGAGAAGGAAATGGCAACCATTCCAGTGTTCTTGCCTGGAGAATCTCAGGGACAGAGGAGCCTGGTGGGCTGCCGTCTATGGGGTGGCACAGAGTCGGACACGACTGAAGCGACTTAGCAGCAGCAGTAGCAATCAGCTTCTGAAGGTGTCTGAGACTCAAATTCTCCTCTTGCTCCTGAGGACCCCACAAGGCTATCCCTCTCAGTCAGGTTGGAACTTAAGACTTGTCTTTTCTCAAAGCACATCCCACAACCCAGAGAATTACTATCGCTAGGACTGTCACCTCTCACCAGCTCTTCCAGATCCCAGCTCCTCAACATCCCGCTCTTGGCTGAGCTCCCTTTACTGAGAAGCAAAGCTGAGCCAATCTAATAACAAATAAGAACAAGGGATCAAGTGGCCCCTTTTAAATTGCTTTTTAAAATTGTGGGTAAGATACACATGACATAAAACTACCATCTTATTTTTAAGTGTACAGTTCCGTTTACATTGTTGTGCAACCATACTGTCATCCACCTCCAGAACTCTTTTTCTCTTCCCAAACTAAAATTCTGTACCCAGCAGACAACATCGCCACATGCGCCACCCCCTCAGCCCCTGGCAACTGCCATTCTATTTTCTGTCTTTATGAATTTAACTACTCCAGATACCACATACTCGTGGAATCATACAGTATTTATCCTTTTGTGACTGGCTTATTTCACTTAGCATAGTGTCCTCAAGGTTCATCCATATTGTAACATGCGTCAGAATGACATTCCTTTTTCAAAAGGGCTGAATAGTATTCCATTGCATGAACATACTACCTTTTGTTGATCTGTTCATCCATCAATGGACACTTGGGTTGCTTCCACCTTTTGGCCATTGTGAGTAACACAGCAGTGAATGTGGGGGCTCTTTTCCTGACTATTTTGACCCATTTGTTTTTTAACAAGACTTTTTAGGAAAGTTATCCAAATGATGCATTATTTCAGGAATCTGAGGCCAACCCTTGAGAGCTGTTTTAGACAGACTTGATGTTTCTTGCAAAAAAAAAAAAAAACTATGTCACATGCATATAAGGCTGCCTGGGGATTTGTATTCTGGTTTCATGTGTTGTGTGCTTTCCTCACTGATAGGGTTAAGAAATTATGTCCAGTGAGGGGAACGTGTTTCTGACTATAGACACATAACTTCTCAAGCCATTTGGCCATGGGACTCTTGACAGTGGTTGATTGGCAGACAGTGATGGTAGGAGGTGATAGGATAATACAGGTGCAAGAAGGCTTTGACATCAGACCAGCAAACATGTATCCCTGACATGGGCTTCAAACACCTCCCTTGTTCTGACTCTTTAGGGTCCTTGCTGATTTACATCTACCCCCTCCCCAAGTTCTTAATTTTCTGTCAGCCTTGCAACATGCTCATGTTTAATAAAACTGCAAAGCAAATCATAACCTCCGTCACCTTGCGCCCACCCTAAGCCCTATCACATTTCTTCTCTCACCCTCTCTCCCTGTCTTCTCCAAGAGACCTGTCTTTACTCTCACTTCCACATCCCCACCTCCATTCACTCCTAAACCCATCACACTTTGGTGCCCACACTCTTCTAGTTCTGGGTTATGATATATGGCCTGCTGGGCCTCCTGGTTTGAACTCCTGATAGACCTGAGTCTCAGCCCCCTGTTCAAAGCAAGAGCACTGCATCTTGAATAGTCCTGGCATCTTGCTTCAGAGGCAGTCCTTAGAACACCAAGAATTTTATATTTTATTATGTTTTTAAATTTAAAATCTTTTATACAGTTTTTAAAGGTTACACTCTGTTCACAGCTATTACAAAGTATTGGCTGTTTGGACAGATCACGTCTATGTCCAAATCCTTTCTTTTAAAAAATTGTTTTAAATTTTTTATACAATTTTTAAAGGTTACTTCCCATTCACAGTTATTGCAAAATACTGGCTCTATATCCCATGTTGTACAATACATCCCTGAGCCTATCTTACACCCTATAGTGTATATCACCTACTACTCCACCCTTATATTGCCCCTCCGCTCCCCCTACTGGTAACCACTAGTTTGTTCTCTGTACCTGTGAGTCTGCTTCTTGTTATATTCACTAGTTTGTTGTACAGTGATATTATACAGTATTTGTCTTTCTCTGTCTGACTTATTTCACATAGCATAATGCCCTCCAAGTTCATCCATGTTGCTGCAGATGGCAATATTTCATTCTTTTTTATAACTATATAAAGTGTATATTTAATACTATATAATAGTATGCCATTGTATATATGAATCACATCTTCTTTATCCATTCATCTGTTTTTTCTTTTTTTATTAAATGAATTTGTTTATTTACTTGGCTGCACTGGATCTTACTTGAGGCATGTGGGATCTAGTTCCCTGACCAGGGATGGAACCCAGGTCCTCTGCATTGGGAGCTCAGAATCTTAGCCACTGGACCACCTGGGAAATCCCCCATTCATCTGTTGATGGATACTTACATTGCTTCCATATCTTGGCAAGTTAAATAATACTGCTATTATTTATTTATTTCTCCTCCCCATCAAGAGAAGAGGTAAGACATATGTAAAATAGACAGCTAGTGGAAAGTTTCTGTGTAACACAGGAAGCTCAACCTGGTGTTCTGTGACAAACTAGAGGGGTGAGATGGGGGTGGGAGTGGGAGGAAGGTTTGAGAAGGAGTGGACATATGTATACTTATGGCTGATTCATGTTGTTATACAGCAGAAACCAACACAACATTCTAAAGCAATTATCCTCCAATTAAAAAAATTTAAAAGTTGGAAAGAAAAAAGAGAAGAGGTAAGGGATATAATCTAGACCTGCACCCTTACAAATTCAGAAATGAAGTCGATACTTGCAAATCACCTTTCAGACAATGGAGCATGGTGATGAGGAGATCATCTTTGTCATCAAACAAACTTTGATACAATGCCCGACTCTGTCCGTTGCTAGCTGGAGACCTTGGGCCAAGCTTCTTATACCCTCTGTGTCTCTTCTCCTCATTTCTGGATGGCAATTGTAATTGCACCTACCTTGTAGAACTATTAGGAAAAATAAGAAAATGTGTGTCGAGTGCTGAGTGCAGCATATGGCTTGTAGGAAAATATTTCATAAGGATGAGCTCTTATTACAACTTTTTATTGGTGTAAGTTGATGTTAGTACTTATATCTGTCTTAATTTTCATACCTTTAAAATTTGAACGCACAAATCTGGTAAGACTAAGGGATTTACTGCAGAATTATCTAGTGAATAATTTTTTCCAAAGAGATCAGATCAGAAGCATTTACTGAAGATGGCATGAGAACTACAGGGAGAAACATTGTCTAGGAGCTACTGAAAGGCACGGTCACTAAGTGAGGGTGAACATTCCTAGATGTTAGGAGATAAACCAAAAGACAGGAGAGTGTGATGAAATGTGTGCCTCAGTAATTAGTGACAGATAAGATGTTCTCTGTGATGCAAATACAAACACAGACTGTGGAAAAACAGCCAGTGGAAAAGCTGTAGGAACTAAAATTGGATGATAGTAACAGGATGGCCACCAGATGAGGAATCTACTGTTTGATGAATTTCACAAAACTGTAACCCTCATTTTAAAGTAAGTAGAGATGTTCCAAGAAGAGATTGCAGGGTCCATGAATAGGTATAGGGGTCTGATAAAATGGCTGAAGTATAGACTGAAATTAAAAGACATTGAGGTGAAACTGACACATATGTTCCACACGTGGAGGCTGGAGGGTGGCTGGGCTGAGGTGCAAGTCTAGTCTAGGGTGATTCTGCACAGCCCTGGAGCCCTGACCTGTGGCTGGTGGGCACTGAGGTGCTATGAGTATAAAACATGCACAGCTCTCAAAGGTGGAATAAAAAAATGTAAAATATATCAGCAATGTAAAAAAAATATTAGTTGCATGTTAAAATGGTAACAGTTTAGGCATAAATGTTGGGCAAAATAGAAGATTGTGTTCAGTCGCCAAGTCATGTCTGACTCTTAACAGCCCTACGGATTGCAGCAGGCCAGGTTTCCCTGTCTCTCACCGTCTCCCAGAGTTTGCCCACGTTCATGTCTATTAAATCAGTGATTCCATCCAACCATTTCATCCTCTGTTGCCCTCTTCTTCTTCCTTCAATCTTTCTCTGCATCAGGATCTTTTCCAGTGAATCAGCTATTTGCATCAGGTGGCCCAAGTTTTTGAATGTTGAGTTTTAAGCCAGCTTTTTCACTCTTCTCTCACTTTCATCAAGAGGCTCTTCAGTTCATCTTCGCTTTCTGCCATAAGAGTGGTGTCATCTGCACATCTGAGGTTATTGATATTTCTCCCGGAAATCTTGATTCCAGCTTGTGCTTCATCCAGCCTGGCATTTCGCTTGATGTACTCTGCATGTAAGTTAAATAGGCAGGATGACCATATACAGCCTTGACGTACTCCTTTCCCAATTTGGAACCAATCCATTGTTCCATGTCCAATTCTAACTGTTGCTTCTTGACCTGCATACAGATTTCTCAGGAGGCAGGTAAGATTGTCTGGTATTCCCATCTCTTTAAGAATTTTCCACAGTTTGTTGTGATCCACACAGTCAAAAGCTTTGGCATAGTCAATAAAGCAGAAGTAGATATTTGAAACTCGACACTGAAAAAACTAAGATCATGGCATCCGGTCCCATCACTTCATGGCAAATAGATGGGGAAACAATGGAAACCATGACAGTCTTTATTTTCTTGGGCTCCAAAATCACTGCAGATGGTGACTGCAGCCGTGAAATTAAAAGACGCTTGCTCCTTGGAAGAAAAGCTATGACCAACCTAGACACCATATTAAAAAACAGAGGTATTACTTTGCCGACAAAGGTCTGTCTAATTAAAGCTGTGGTTTTTTCCAGTAGTCAGATATGGATATGAGAGTTGGACCATAAAGAAAGCTGAGTGCCAAAGAATTGATGCTTTTGAACTGTGGTATTGGAGAAGACTCTTGAGAGTCCCTTGGACTGCAAGGAAATCAAACTAGTCAATCCTAAAGGAAATAAGTCCTGAATATTCATTGGAAGGACTGATGCTGAAGCTGAAGCTCCAATACTTTGGCCACCTGATGCAAAGAACTGGCTCATTAGAAAAGACCCTGGTGCTGGGAAAGGTTGAAGGCAGGAGGAGAAGGGGATGACAGAGGATGAGATGGTTGGATGGCATCACTGACTCAATGGACATGATTGTGAGCAAGCTCTGGGTGTTAGTGATGGACAGGGAGGCTTGGTGTGCTGCAGTCCATGGGGTTGCAAAGCATCAGACACAACTGAGTGACTGAACTGAACTGGCCAAAGTGTCGGAGCTTCAGCTTCAGCATCAGTCCTTCCAATGAATTTTCAGGGTTAATTTCATTTAAGATTGACTGGTTTGATCCCTTGCTGTCCAGGGACTCTCAAGAGTCTTCTCTAGCACCACAGTTTGAAAGCATCAGTTCTGTGGCACTCAGCCTTCTTTATGGTCTGATTCACATATAGAGGATATGAAAATTATTTTGACTTTTTTCTGTTTTAATGTGACTTCTAGAAAATATAAAATTATATATATGGCTTGCATTTGTGACTTGCTTTATACTTCTATGGGACTGTGCTGGTTGGTTCAGCCCCACACTCCCCTGTCCCAGCCAGATCTAACTGGTATTAACCATGACCTTGGACAAGTTATTTAATCTACGGAAGCTCCATTTTCCTCATTAGTGAGAAAGTGGTTGTAGGAGTTAAAGAGGGTAATTAAAAAGCATTAGTGTGCTTTTAAAAAGCATTAGAGTGCCTTGCCTAGAGTAGGTAGTCAACGAATGTAAGCTGTTTTTTTGTTTGTTGTTAGTTAAACCCATAGAACTGAAAATTAACTGTAGGTCAGTGGCACCTTGTCTTAAAGGCAGTACTATGGGACGCTGTCACAGTCTATCAAGTGGGAGAGGAAAATGTACCCGCCGTTTAGAGCAGCGGCTCTCAGGCTCTAATGCCTGACAGGGGTGCTACTGGCATCTAGAGGGTATAGGACAGGGGTGCTGCTAAACATCCTACAACATACAGAATAGCCGCCGCCCCCCAAAACACATGCACAGCAAATTATCAGGTCAGAATATCAATAGGGCCCAAGGTGAGAAACCCTAAATTAGAGACTTTTGGTTGCTTGCAACTTACACTGATTGATGGTCAGGTTCTAAGCGTATGTATGATGTGAAGAGAAACTACAAATGCCATCAGTTGCATGCCTCCCAGCCAGCAGCATCATCGTCATCCAGGAAGTTATTAGAAATGCAGATTCTCAGGCTCCATTTCAGTCCCACTGAATCAGAATCCCTGGAGGTGGAACCCAAAAATCTATGGTTTAACAAGCCCTCCAGCAGATGGTAATATACTATAAAGGCTGAGAAGCCTGCTCAGCTGACATTTTCCTGGTTACCATTTCCTGCACATCCCAAGCCCGAGCAGCAGGTGGCAGCAAAGCCTATAAGGATGTTGTAATTCCTGCAAGAAGCTTGTGCTTTTGCCAAATGAGTTGGTAACAGAGTTGGACACCAGAGTGTTTTCACACTAGATCACAGTTAATAATGCCAGCTTTATAATTTTAGGGAAGTCAGAGGGGAAATGGTTCATAGTCATCCTAAGGTCCCTTCTTGGTCACATAGTGCTTCCAGGACTTTGAAATTGTCCAGTTCTAACATCTGTTACAAAGGCATCTTCTCCAACAGAGAATTTAGCGAGTAGTCCGGTTTGGACTATTCTCCTAAAATACTTCTCACCCTGTAAAATCCCAAAGCCAAGAGAATAAATAATTTCTGCTGTCCTCAGGCAACTTTGTGCCAAGTATTCAACTCATCACTCATCTGAATGGACCCTTGGCCCTTCCTCATGGACCAGATCTAGTGAATGATAAGCATCTCAAGTTTCCAGGGGTAAAAGTGAGATTTCAGTTCAGGTAATTTTCCATTTGTGCCACAAGGGGACACCCTCCACACTGTCCTACGCATTCATGGTCTGGATGAAGGCAGGAAGGTTTAGTGACCTAGGCAGGGAAGAATGGAGCTGGGAGCAGTTACTCTTCTTCCATCAGGTGGCTGAATGATGTGGCTTCAGAGTTAGACTTCAGTCCTGGACTTTGGGCTTCCCTAGTGACTTAGACAGTAAAGAATCTGCCTGCAATGCTGGAGACCGGAGTTTGATCCCTGGGTTGGGAAAATGCCCTGGAGAAGGGAATGGCTACCCACTCCAGTACTCTTGGCTGGAGAATTCCATGAACAGAGGAGCCCAGCAGGCTACAATTCATGGGGTTGCAAAGAGTCAGATGAGACTTAGCGACTGACACCACACAACCTTGGACTCTAGAGCTAGGTTTCTCAAAAGTGTAATCCCTGGTCCAATTACCTGGGAAGCAGTTGGAAAAGCAAATTCTTGGCTCCATCTCAGATAGCTGTATCCAATGCCCTGGAGGCGATGCAGCCATTTCTTTTAATGAACAGCTCCCACTCTCCCCCAAGATGATTGCTCTGCAGGCCCTAGCTTGAGCACCACTGTTCTCCAGTCCAAAGCATCTCCCTGGTTATTGGCTGGGAGGCAAAACCACCTTGCTATCTGATCTCATCACACTTTTGCCAGGAAGTGAAATCTAAGAGCCCACCTTCTTGATGCCCAACATCTTCTTCAGGTCACTTACCTGAGAACACCTGAGGATACTGAGGTCTGTCACTCTGCATTAACCTGCGGAATCTCTGGCTCTGGGAGATAGAAAGGAGTGCTAAGTTGGACATCTGTCCTCATGGAGCTTCCACTCTTCCTGTAGAAGATAGGATTGCCATAGAAAACCAAAGACCGAGGGAGTCCCGGAGGGTGTGGTTCTGGCTACAGGGGGAAACAGCATGGAAATTCCCCTTATGCCAAATTCCCTTCCTGACCTTGGACTTCCATTCTTTCCCAATGCTGCTGCAGCCCCTCCCTTTCTCCTTCTGGTGCAACTGATCCCCCCTGGGTTAGCCCTGGTTTTCTCTTCCTTTTCCCCTAACCTCTCACAGCTCTCGTCTTATTTCTCCCACCCTGTTCTGGTTTTGTTTAAAATCACAAAAGTTCAGGGCTAGGTCCAGCAGGGATGGGGACCCCAGGGGGGCAGGGGGAAAGGAGAGAACAGAGTGGACAAAGGCAGATTTCCTTGTGGGGTAAAGCCCGAGAACCCCTGACTGCACTGGAATCGTGGCTGCTCCTGCCCATCATGCCACGCAAGTCTGGGGGGTGGAAAGCACCCCAGGCTGCAGAGTGTGGAGAAGTGGCTGTACCTGAGCTTAGCTTTGGCAGGTGAGCAGGAGGGAGGGAGGGGCCATGCCAGCCCCATAGCAGGGAGAAGCTAAGGTGTGACGGGAGTCATGAGAAGTGAGACTGGGTGGGTCTCCAGATTGAGATGACAAAGCTTGACTTCGATGATGGAGGTACTAGAGAGCTATACTAGATTTTTGAACAGAGGAGAACTGTGCATAATAATAAACTATATTGGATTGAGAAGGCATCACATATGACAGGGGTTGCAAACTCAAATACTTATAATGTGAAGCAGGCCAAGTAAGAAGCAGTGGGCATGGGAGGTTCTGGGGAAGCTAGAGAGCTGATGTCTGCCAAAATGGGCAGTTAGTATACAAATCCAGACAATTACGGCCACGGAGAGATAGAAGCCCATAGCAGCCAACTCTTCTAGCTTCTCAAGAGAAGTCAGAACTCTGGATTTTTTCCTTAATATGAAGTTTCTTCATTATTAAATATGGCTAATTAAAAATTTAAAAATCTGGACCTCTGGTTGGTCAGCTCTCACATGCATTTTTTGTCTGACCTGGGGGTTTGTACCGTAGTCTCAAAATACTATACTGTTTATTCCTCCCTCAGTCTTTTATTATCAAATACATACATTATGACCAAAAAATAAATACAACATTCATCTATAAGTGGGACTACCTCATTGATCCTCCCACAATCCTGTAAGATGAGTTAGTTCCACTTATGGATGGGACTCAGCATCAGAGAGGTATAGTCACTGGCTCTGCATCACATAGTTACCAAGTTGGGAGCCAGGATTCAAATTCAAGTGGTCAGATTCCTGAGTCATGCATTTATCCTATGTGTTATGGCCCTTCCTGTATAGTTCTGTTAGTATATTTTTGTCCTGTTTTTCTCTCTTCTAAGCATGTGATATTCATGAGGTTATATTTACCATCTTGTATTAAAATACCATTTCTGCTTTTTCTTTTGCTCATACTCTTGGTGAGTCAGTTCTGGTCAGTTTGACAGACATTTATTGGAAACCAATCATGTACCATGTAAGGAGGTGGAGACAAGTCCAACTTCATGAAGTCATTTTAATAGGGGATTCTGAAAAATAGAAGTGCCACCTGTCATGGGATATCATGTTGGGATAAAGGCATCTCCAGTATGCAGCGAGATCACACTGTGGAGTTGTGAATATGGGGAAGGGATGGGTCAGGAGTGTCTTCCTGAGGTAAAGGTTGTGGGGCTGAATGTCAGAGAACTCTGAACAATACCAGGGTTCAAGAGAACAACAAGTGGGAGAGCCGCAGGGTGGAGGGAAGATCAGGAGAGTGGTGACAAGGCATCAGGAGGAGTGAGGAGAATCTACCTGGGAGGGCTAGTAGATAGAAAGGAGGGCCAGTGTCAGAGTATGTAAGGTGGATAGGCTGAGGGGACACCGCATAAGAATAAAGATTTGTAGTATGAATAGATCAGTGAATCCATGGCAAGGCACAACGAGGACATTGCCTCAGCTCACCTGGGCACATAGGAAGGGCTGACTGCATGGGAGTCTGTTCTGTATCTCCTTTTTAAAAAAAAAAAAATTGTATTTACTTATATATTTATTTGACCGTGCCGGGTTTCAGTTGCGGCACTCGGAATCTTCGATCTTTGTGGAATCTTTAGTTGCAACATGTGGGGTTTAGTTCCCTGACCAGGCCCAGGCCCCCTGCAGTGGGAGTTCAGAGTCTAAGCCACTGGACCACCCGGGAAGTCCCTGCTCTATCTCTTATTGTTTGTGGCATCTTAGGCAGGCAGCTTCACCTCTTTGATCCTCAATTTCCTCATCTGTAAAATGGGATCTCTCACTCATATGGTTTGATGAGAATTGTATGAGATGGACGTGCCAACCCTAGACCAGTGCCTGGCCCAGGGCAATCACTTAGACAGTGTGAGTTGTGATTATCATAGTAGGCGCTTGGTAAATGTTTGTTGAATGAATGAGAGAGAACAATGGCTTAAGCAGCCCCAGTGATACCCACTAGAGGTGGGAGATCAGGAGAGGAGCTAAGCTTAAGGCTAGCCTCATGATTCCATTGTCTTTGACTGGAAAATGGGAGTTACATTCATCTGAATGAGACTTCAGCTTTATCATAAACTATAAATGAAGCCATCTGGTTCCCCTGAGAAGCTTCCCGCTTGGACAGGCAAGTCTGACCACAAGTTCTGCAGTTGAATTAGCCATGATTGGGTGCTGAGGGTGCTGATTTTCCCCAGTGCACTTGTCTGCCTGCAGGCGAATCTAGCATTCCTGAAGGTTACGTCATTCCCTCCAGGTGTGGCTAGCCCCTCCAACGGAGCATGTTCTCCCGGGCAGTTGCAGCAAGCTGGCACCTGGCCTGGAAGAGCCCAACTAGTGCTCACATGCAGCTGTTCAAGATGTGTGCCAGCCTCACTGACTCTGGATGATGGGCAGATACAGCTATCGCCGCTACCTCCCTTGCTCCTGAATACAGTGGAGCGGCCAGTCTCCCAGTCAGGTGGGTGACCCTGAGTGGCCACTTTCACCCCAGGGATTCCCACGAGACCCAGGAAAAGAGAGAAAAGCTCTGTAAAATGGTTATACTCATACTTTCCATTTCTGTAGTCATTTTTGTTAAAGATCTCAACGACTGGGGCACATCGGAGTTTTTCTTCAGAGATTCTATGCCGACAAGCATTGTACCAAGATTTTCAGGTGGTGTTGGGTGCCCCTGGAGGAAGGAATCTCAAAAGTGAAAGTCCGTCTGCTTTTTTCTGAATGAAGTACTTCCTGTGGCAGTGGATCCTCAACTTAGAGTGAGCTGGATTCCTCTGTGAAGAAGAACACACATAGCACCATAAGTTCTGAATTGGTAGGTGAGTAGCCAGACCCAGACACTGGGCTCTTTAACCAGGTCCTTAGGAGCTGTTTCTCACTGTGTGGTCCATAGGCTGCCTACATTGTCTCCTGGGTACTTGTTGAAAAATACAGGCTCCTTGTTCCCACCCCAGACTCACTAAATAGACTGGGTATGATGACTTCCTGTTTAACAGGTGACTTTGACCACAGATCTCTCAGCAATTTGAACACATTTACATTAAAAACTGCTGCATAAAAGATGCTAATGTACCAGGACACTCAGGAAGCCACTGCTTTACAACAGTTAAGTTTGAATTTCTGTCCCATAGACCCCAATTTTTTTCCTGACTCAACTAGACTTCCCTCAGCAACTGAGGGGAAGGGTTGATCAACAGAGCACAAAGAAGCAGAGAAAGAAAAGTGATATAATCTGAGGCCATATTGAGTCTAAGGCCAAGAAATTACGATGGAGAAACCCCACAGCTTCTCACCTGGCCTGTGACAAAGCTTTGAGGGGGGTGGCGAAGGGGAGTGTGTGAGAACCTTCAGAAAACTGTCCACATCACCTGTTTTATTTTTTAAAAATAAGAAGTAGTCTTTTATTTTATTTTACTTTATTTTTATTTTTTAATTTTATCGGAATATGGTTGATTTACAGTGTTATGTTAGCTTCAGGTGTATAGCAAAGTGATTTAGTATACATATATTCATTCTTTTTTAGATTTTTTTCTCATGTAGGTTACCACAGAACACTCAGTAGAGTTCCTTGTGCTATATAGTAGATCCCTATTGGTTATCTGTTTTATATAAAGTAGAGTGTGTGCATTCATCCCAAGTTCCTGATTTATCCCTCACCCCCTCACTTCCCCTTTGATAACTATAAGGTTGTTTTCAATATCTGTTAAATCTGTTTCTTTTTGTAAATAAGCTCATTTGTATCATTAAAAAAAACTGGATTCCACACATGAGTGACACGTTTGTCTTCTCTGACTTCACTTAACATGGCAAACTCTAGGTCCATCCATGTTGCTACAAATGGCATTTTTCTTTCTTTTTAGTGGCTGAGTAACATTCCATTGTATACATGTACCACATCATCTCTATCCGTTCCTGTCAGTGGACATTTAGATTGCTTCCATGTCTTGGCTATTGTAAACAGTGCTGCTATGAATATTGGGGTGCATGTATCTTTGCAGATTATAGCTTTCTCTGGTTATATGCCCAGGAGTAGGATTGCTAGATCATATGGTAGCCCTATTTTTAGTTTTTTAAGGAACTTCCATACTATTCTCCACAGTGGTTTTACCAATTTGCATTCCCACCAACAGTGTAGGAGGGTTCCCTTTTCTCCACACCCTCTCCAGCACTTATCATTTATGAACTTTTTTTTTTTCATTTATGAACGTTTTGATGGCCACTAGATGATGGACATTCTAACTGGTATGAAGACCACTCAATTCTTTGATGAAAGGGCTCATGGTAGTTTGCAACCTCCTCCGGGAGAAGAAGCTGCTGCTGCTTTCAGACCTGAGTGGCTTTTACCTCTGCCACAGGCTGGGGGCAGGACTGTGTGAACAGAGCGATTGGCAACTTGGATACCAGAGATCAGAGCACTATCCCTGGCCTTAGCCTGCAAGGTCCAACCCCCAGGGAACAGAGGTGCACAGGCCAAGTGTCTGTGAAGTGGTTGGGGAACGTTTACCCCTGTGTTCCCTGTCCCTGTGGTCAGTGTGAGCCGCAGGAGTATGATAGCGGGTGTTCTCTAGGAACCCAGTCAGCCAGACAGTGTTCACTCTGTCCCCATGTTTCCTGGTACCTAGATAGTTAACTCAGAAATTGCCCTTTTGCCCTTTGGGTGTGGGCAGATTTAAGGGCTCTCCTTTCAACTTTAGCCTGACATCTCATAAGCTGAGAAGATGCACTTTTCTACCCCAAAGTGCAGTTTTTCTGCACTCTTTGACCATCAGGCCTTCAAAAGTCTCTTTTCTTCTGCTGAAGCTGATGGTCCCTGGGAGAATTCACTGAACTTCAGAAGAATTCCCCCAGAAATTCCTGTGACCAGGGGACCCCATGTCCAGCGATTTGGACTGGGACCACTCCCACTCCCAAGACAGCCAGAGATCAAAGAGCCATCCCAGAAGGACAGAAACTGAAGAAATATTTTAAATGTGTTCTCAAGGTCATTGCGTTATACTCAATGCCATTTATGAAACTAAGGCAGCTTGCCAATGCACACAATATATCTCAGTAAAAGAAATAAAGGCAAAGGGAAAACAGGATGGGAAACAGACAAAACCAGGTTCTTGTATAGACGCTTGAGTACACTTAGTAAAGACAGCACACAGATGGGTTCTGAGTTTCCTAACAAGAAAAGTGATCAGTCTTAAAGGTGACTCAAATATCCTTAATTCCTTCACCCTTAAAAGATCCCCTGGAGGAGGGCATGGCAACCCACTCTAGTGTTCTTGCCTGGAGAATCCCTATGGACCGAGGAGCTTGGCAGGCTATAGTCCATGGGGTCGCAAAGAGTTGGACATGACTGAGCGACTAAGCACAGCACACAGCACACCCTTTACTGAACTTCTCTATGCCAGGCACTGTCACTGGCATGGAAGATAGAGCCATGTGAACAAAATTAAGCCCCAGTCTTCCAGGAGCTTACTTGCCAGTTGAGAGAACTAAACAATATCCAATGAAACAATGAAACATATGATAATATATCAAGTGCTACTAAGTGCTAAAAGAAAAATGAAACTATGTACAGAGGTCTATTTAGAGAGAACAGTTAGGAAGGTCCTCTTAAGGAGTGGTGTTTGAGTGGCAACCTGAAGAGTGAGGAAGAGAGTCACACAGATGTGGGAGGAGAAGGTCTGGGGCAGAGAGGGCAGCATATGCAAAGGCCATGAGGCACAAGGACAGTGGTGTGTCTGAGGAACTTCTGAGCCATCAGTGGGGCTGGAGCCCAGTGAGGGGGAGGAGTAGGACTTGCAGGATGCCCTGGGGAGTGGTGTGGCCTGGCAGCCCTGGGAGGTGATGAAGGCAGAAGGAGAATGGCACATTCCAGGCCATGTGAGGACTGAGATTCTTACTCTGAGTGAAATGGGCAGCAAATGAGAGTGTTGAACAGAGAACTGATATGATTCTCAAAGATCTCTTGGGCTGCTATGCAAAAAATGGGTGGTAGAGGGATGTTTGGCTAGCTGGCTAGGACTGCCATAATAAAATATCACAGACTAGGTGGCTTAAGCCAGTGGTCCCCCAACCTTTTTGGCACCAGGGACCAGTCTCATGGAAGACAATTGTTCTATTGACCAGGATGGGGAGGGGGAGCAGGGAGGGAGGGGAATGATTGGTCTCGGAATGCTTCAAGCACATCACGTTTATTGTGTACTTTATTTCTATTACTATTACATCAGCCCTCACCTGATGGATCATCAGACATTAGATCCTGGAGGTTGGGGACCCCTAACTTAAGCAACAGAAATGTATTTCTCCAGTTCTGGAGGCTGGAAGTCCAAGATCAAGATGTTGACAGGTGTAATTTCTTCAGAGACCTCCCTCCTTGGGGTGCAGACCGCCTTCTCCATGCATCCTCTTGTGGTTTTCCTCTGTTCTTGTGTATCCCTGGTGTCTCTCTGTGGGTCCCCAGCAGAGCTGGCTTCTGATGATTGACATTTGGCTTATGTTACTTGAGAATGAGGAGTCTATTGGCTTAGTCATAGCAAGTCATAGGCTTGCTATGGATACTAGCAAGCCTAGCTCTGTGACTAGCCCTCCGGCCTGCAGAGGAAAGCGCCACTAAACTTCTTACTGACACGTAAGTTAATAAGGTCCTGATGGTCTTAGTTAATAATGTGTCCCCTGGACTCTCTCATGAAACAGGGTCCTGTGATCCCCTGGCCACACATAATGGATCCACTCCAGCATTCAGCTTCTTCATTCCTCCCTTGCCTGTCTTTGAGAGAAAATCAGGCATTTCCCCTTTGTCCTGCATGGCTCATCACTGTCTAGGCTTCTAAGAGCTATTGGATTTCTTGTCTATTACTATAGAACAAATCCCCTAAAACTTGATGGTTTCAAACAACAAACATACATTATTTCACAGCTGTTGTGGGTCAGGTCAGAAGTAGTTTAGCTGAATGGTTCTGGCTTAGATTGCAGTCAAGGCATCAGCCAGGTCCACATCATCTGAAGCCGTGGTTGGACTGGAAGGGTAGCTTCCAAGAAGGCTTACTCACCTGGCTGGCAGTTGGTCCTGGCTGGGATGCCTCGGTTCTCTTCCATGTGACCTTGTGCCCTCCAGGACTTCTCTTCTCCATGTGGCTTCTCTAGTCTGGATTTCTTTACATGATGACTGAACTATGGGAGAAAAAGAAAGTGTGCATTCAAAAAAAGAAAAAGAACCCCAGAAACAGAAAGAAAGAACCTGAAGGAGAGAGAGAGAGCCCCAAACTTAAGCCAGCCTAATCATGGAAGAGCCATCTCATCACTTCTGCTGTGTTCTTCTTCGTACCAGGAGGACCATCTTGGAGACTGCCTGCATAGCTCCCGTAGCAGCAAATTGACCTTGGACCCTGGGATCCTGGGAAAGGTATTAACTTCCATGTATCAGGAAAATCCCTCCAAGTCGAAGTATTTTGAGTAGTGTATTCTTACCCTTTGATCAAGAACCCTCAAAGCGAATCCCTGAGGTCTTCAGCTCCTGCTGACACATATTTAGCTAATTCTTATAGCTCCCATTGTATGGCCTCTTTCCTCCCTTGTCAGGCCTAGCACATGCTGGAATTTAATCCTTACTAGTAGAAGGTGAGCAGAGAAGGCAATGGCACCCCATTCCAGTACTCTTGCATGGAAAATCCCATGGATGGAGGAGCCTGGTAGGCTGCAGCCCGTGGGGTCACTAAGAGTCGGACGCGACTGAAGCGACTTAGCAGCAGCAGCAGCAGCAGCAGCAGTGGAAGGTGAGAGCAGTTCTCAAGAGGACTTGTCAGGGGAGAAATCTGTGCAGGACCATCCCGCACGGGCAAGTGCTCTTACTAGAAAGAAATGGGCTACCCCTATGGAGGCCTCCCGGGGAAGCGGGGTGTTGCCATGGATATAAAGAAGCCTAGAGCATCTGTCCAGATGTCCCCATCCCACATTTCAGGGACCAGGTTTTCCAGCCAGGGTTTGACCTTAGCACAATAGCTGGTCTAGGCTGAGTTTTTGAATGCCTCTGGAACTCTGAAATTCAAACAATCAAGTCCTCTTCAGTTCCTCAGCTCTGTTAGCTTTTCTACTGTAGGAAATAAGGACCTCTTTGTAAACTACCAAATAAACCGTGTGGCTCTCACACTTAGCCTTTAATTGTTTGTTTAACTATTTGTTAACAATCTTCGGTTCCTCCTCCCTGGCTGGGCTTCAGGACAGCTTAGCAATAACCAGCTAACTCTGAGCTATTTGTAGACATCATCCCAAACCTGTTCCTCACCCCCAGTATCATTCAAATTCCTCAATCTGACAGGCCACTGGATGCCTACCCAGGCCACCACCAATGAAACATCAGCCATTAGGCCACCAGCTTGTGCCAAGGATTCTCTATGCCCCCATTCCACTCAAGATGATGTCCTCAGTCTTCCTGGTGGTAAACAAGGCAGGTCCCAAGCCTCACCTTTCAGCCTGCCTTTTCCAACTGTTCCTGTGCTAGTTTGGTTTCTCTGAGAAGCAGATGCCATGATGTGACGAAGTGTGAGTGATTATTTGTGGAAAAGGGAGGGAGCAGGATTGGACAAGGAGAGTCTTCAGACTGTTTTGCTGTTCTGATAGCTGTTTAAGGAAACCTTGCAAAGAATGATTGAGAAAGAGACTCAGGCCACAATGTGGTTCTAAGAAAGCTTCAGCCAGACAACGAAGAGTGCTTCAACTTGAGTTAGAGGAGTCGTGCGCTTAGACCTCATCATTCTCAGTCATTGCTGGGAGCAGCTCTGGGAAGTACCTGGGCACCAAACCCGAGGGATTCAGAGGGGCTGTCGATCAGCTACGCACTCCTCCCCTTCCCCAGCTTCTGGAAGTTGCAGGAGGACTGAGCAGCCTTGTTTTGCTTGTTTTAATTTTTATTGAAATATAGCTAATTTACAGTGTTTTTTAGTTTCAGGTATATGGACGTGGGTTTGGGTGGACTCCGGGAGTTGGTGACGGACAGGGAGGGCTGGCATGCTGTGGTTCATGGGGTCACAAAGAGTTGGACATGACTGATCAACTGAACTGAACTGAACTGATAACAGCAAAGTGAATCAATTATATATATATATATATATATGTATGTATGTCCACTTTTTAAGATTCTTTTCTCATATAGGCCATTACTGAGTCATGAGCAGAGTTCCTTGTGCTGTGCTGTGCTGTGTGGTAGGATACTGAACAGACTTTTTATAGCCTCCAATCCGCAAGTGTGCTGACTATTCAGAACTCCAGTGTACACAGCTTGTTAACTGAACCTGGTGAGAAGATATAATAACCCTGAGCCTCTAAGTATCTGAATTTGAGGCCACTTCTGTTCTAGAAGCTCAGGGCCTCCTGGACTGCCCCCACCTCCCCTCACTGGCCCTGGGTGCATACCTGGTCTCAGGGGTGAAAAACTGGTTGTGTGTGGAATTGTGGAGAGTCAGGCAGAGACAGTGGGGCACATTTGGCATCCTTGGAGAGTCTTCTCTAGGATTTACTGGTCAGGCACAGAAAAGCTGGGATAGGAAAGCCATCTCAACAGCCAAGTGGGTTCCTCAGGCTGTAGCCAGAGACTTGCATTGTGTTGTGATGGGTCCCAGCTGTTTGCTGCCCTGCCTTTGTGGCTGAACTTCCACCATTGGAGTCATTCCTTTGTCCAAAACATGATCTTCTTCAGGCTCCTCTTTTTAAATGGTGTTCTGTATCCTCATCCCCATCCTTCTCTCACTTCCCAAGAAGTAAGTGATTAAGTCTCAAATGCTCCCAAATGAACTCATTTTCCTGGGCCTTTCCTCAGTCCAGGAAAAACCCTGGCCGTAGGGCTGCACTGAAGGTGCAGTGAGGGATGTGGTTAGGGCAGCAGATGGGAAGCCCCCATTTTTTTTTTTTCTTTTAATGATATGCTGCATAATAGATTGCTGATCCTTCTAGGAAGGTCAAGTGACCATATTTTTTTCTATGTGATATTTGCCTACTTCACCTATCTCCAAGTATTCTAGTGTGTTTTTGAGGCAAGAAAACAGCCTTTAATATCATGCAGTGGGCGGGTGAGAAAAAGCTAAGATAAGGCAGTGTTTCTGTTTCTTTGGGTGCCTCCAGCAGGTGGTGAGGGAAAAGAGGACTCAGAGCTGCCTCACTCCACTTCAGAGTTTTTGTGTTGTAGCCTCTTCAGGGTGAAAATTATTCCAGCTCAAAGCTCTAGAGGAAAGCGATCCCCACCCCCTTCCCTTACCCCACAGCCATGTGGGACTGAACACCTCGTTCTAGCCTGGAGAGCAGATGCGGGGATTGTTCTCATCTACAGAAGGGCAGGCAGCCCTTGGTTGTTTCTGTAAGTAAGACAAAGAGCTGATGCAAAAAGGCCTAGCCCAGGCATTGTTGGCTTTTTGTCAGGACTTCTTCACAAACCTGACAGGTGAAGGTGGTAAGGGAGTACATGTCTCAAGGGGACTGACCTCAAAGTGGAGCCGCCTCTGCAAAGTGAGAAGTAGGGAGCCCTATTCTCTGCCACGTACTGAAGAGAGACCTGAAGCTGGCTGCCAAGCATCTCTTGGCTTCTAAATCTGTTGAATAGATAGATAGATAGATAGGTAACTGACTGATAGATACATGATAGATTAAATAGATAATAGAAAATTATAGATAATACTGATGATAATGATAACTAGATAATGATGGTAGACAAATAGATAAAAATGGATAACAATAGCACCTCTCTCATAGCCTCGTTTTGAGGTTTAAGGGGAGTAACGGGCAAAAAGTGCCCAGGCCAGGCCTGGCATTCTAAAATCTTAATAAATGAAGGTTGCTGTAAATGTGGGTATTTCATTAGTCAATACTGGAGCAGCGCATGGAGTGTTTTCCAGAACTCAGATGAATCTGAAATGTCCCAACACTTTCTTATTTTTTAAAAAATCAAATGAAATCCAACTCTAAGCCATCAGGTTTTCAGGAAACTTGGTCTCAGTTATTATTCTGGGTTTCACAGCATGCCCAGACATGGGGGAGATGCCTATAGGGGGCTAAGGGGACTGATGTACCTGAAGTCTGCTGACCCTGCACTTGTAGGCCTCCAGGGCATAGAATTTCCAAACCAGGCTTCATGCCTGTCTTTCTGAGCCCACCATGAAGCTATCCCCCCTACACTATCCTGTAACTCTCAGGTCTCCATGTGACCCCAGGGAATGTCTCCAAGGCTTCATCACTCACCAACCTGCAGTCTTGCTCCTCCTCTCCCCATCAAAGCCAAGCCCCTCACCCCTCCCCTACTATTTGCTCTTCAATTTGGTGAGATCTTCATAAAGAGGAGGACAGGATGACTTCAGGCAGTTTCTGCTTATAACTCCACATCACATATTCCCCCACGGCAGGGAGGTGAGGACAGGGGAGGGTTTAAAAGGGTGAAATGCACATTTATTTACTTATTTATTCAAGAAATCCTGTCTGTGTCAGGTACCACTCTAGTCCCTGAGACTGATTTATGAACAAGTTCCCTCCCTCCAGAGGCTCACATTCTAGTGTGCGGAGGAGGAGTCGGATGATAAGTAAACATAAACAAACATAGACTGTGATTTTGCCTGGTGGTGGTAATCTTTTAGAAAGCAATAGAATAGAGAATTGAGCAGGAGAATGAACATTTGGTTGGGTCATTGAGGAAGGCCTCCCTGGGAAGGTGATTTCTGAACTGAGCCTCACTTGCACAGATGTGGTAGGGGCAATCCAGGCAGAGGGAACAGCCCTGCAGTGGGGATGTGCTTGGCCTGCTCAGGAACCATGAGCAGGATGACGGTGCAGAAGCAGTGGGAGGCCAGGTGGCGGGGGACCTTTCAGGCCATGGCAGGAGAGTGGATTTGATTTGAAGTCCATTGGGAAGCCCTTAGAGCAGATTTGAAACAGAGCAGTAACATAATCTGATTTATGATTTTTAAAGATAACTTTGGCTGCTGGGCAGAGAATAGTTTATATGGGAGCATAAGTGGAAACAGAAATCATAAAGACATTGCCTCTGTGGTGCTGGGGAGTTGAAGACTCCTACAATAAAGCAGTGGAAGCAGTGCTCTCTGGCCACTGGGGCTGCCTCAGTGTTTTGATATTACAGCTGAAGCAGCCTGGCCTTCTTTCCCCCTTCCAGTAGACATTTTAATTGTACTTCTTCTTATTTCCCTTTTTATTTAGGAACAAACACAAACAGTTTCCTACCAAGTTTTTTGTTTTGTTTTAATTTTTGGCCAAACTGTATAGCATGCAAGATCCTGTTTCCTCAACTGGGGATCAAACCCATGTCCCTTGCATTGGAAGGCAGTCTTAACCATTGGACAGCCGAAAAAGTTATCCCTCCTGCCAAGTTATTTTAATTTTTAAATTTTAATTTATTTAGTTTTGGCTGCTCTAAATCTTTGTTGCTGCATGTGGGCTTTCTCTAGTTGTGGTGAGTGGGTACTACTCTCTAGTTGCAGCTTATGGTCTTAGCATGTGGGATCTTGCTGGACCAGGGATCAAACCCGTGTCCCCTTTATTGGCAGGCAGATTCTTAACCAGTGGGCCCCCAGGGAAGTCTGTTATTTTAAATGTTATCGTCTGTCACAGACAGATAGACTTGTACTGACTGGTAGACATGTATTCTTACACTGGGCTCTTTCTCTCCTCCATCTTCCATTCCTACTTGGTATTTCAGAGACTTACTCATTCATTCCCCTCTTCTCTCTTATTTTCGTACAAGGTGTGGATTTGGTCAAATCTTGCCCCATTTCTGTGTCAATCCTCTTTGTACTGTTAAAATATAAATGGAGTTATATTAAAATTTTTAAGTTTATTTGAGCAAAAAATCGATTCAGAGCAGTCAGGGTCCATCCAGAAGTGGTTAGGAGTGCTCCTTTGACAGGGAGTGGGGAAAGACTTACATAGAGAAAATGTGGAAGCAAGGAAAAGAAGTTCTTTGATTGGCTGTAGCTTAAAGTGTAGTTGACTGTTTGTGATTGATTGTCCTTAGGTTTTGATTTTGTAAGCTTGAGGCACTTCCAGGCTTAGATTTTGGTTTGCATTCATATGCTGCCACATCATGGCATTAGAACCATCTCATTTTAATGACCTCCTTGTTTAATTAATTTAACAGTATGCTTTGATGTTCTGTAGGGGGGCAGGACTTCAAAGGTAGTAATAAAGATTGTTACAATAAGAATCCGTCCTAGTTAGTTGTAATCATACATTACTTAAGCACTTACTGTATGTCAGGCTGCGTGCGTGCTAAGTCAGTTCAGTCATGTCCTACTCTTTGCGACCCTATGAACTGTAGCCTGTCAGGCTCCTCTGTCCATGGGATTCTCCAGGCAGGAATACTGGAGTGGGTTGCCATGCCCTTCTCCAAGGCATCTTCCTGACCCAGGGATCAAACCTGAGTCTCCTGCACTGCAGGCAGATTCTTTACCACCAGATTCTGAGCCACCAAAGAAGTCCCGGCAGGCTGCAGTCCATAGGGTAGCACACATGTGTGTCAGGCACCAAGCTAAAAATTTATTTAATTTCTCATGGCAACTTGTGAAGTGGTTGTATTATCCCCATTTTACAGGAAAAGAAAAGCTCTGGAAAACTAAGTACAATTTCCCCAGGTCTCATGCCAGAGTAAGTGGCAGGGCCAGCATTCAGACTCAGGCTGTCTGATGCCAAAGTGCCCTCTTGATTAACCCCCTCACTCCTTCCTGCCCCGAGGTTGGTTGTTTTATGCTTGGCTAACGCACCTAGTTTGAAATTAGAAGAATGTGGAGCTATGTGAACATACACTACAGTTCCTTTCTCTGCACCTAAGTGAAATAAACAACATGCAAATTCAAATTCTAGTGCAAATTAGCATCTATTTGTTTTTCGAGTCAACTATTCAAGCATTTTCTGTAGCAAGTCAGTGGCTCTCTGGGTCAGACTAGGACTTGATTGAATGTGATGTTGCTGTCAGTCCAGATTTGTGCTTCCACATGTGTGCAGGTCCCTAGAGGCTGCACAGCACTTAGATGCAGCCCAGCAACGGCTCCTGCCCACTCTGCCTTCCCCCCAAGAGCACGGAGCTGGTGCAGCTGCTGAGCCTGTCCTAGCCTAATGACTGTTCATTTTCGTGCCTGGCCATTGTTAATGACATTTGGCCATGAGACACACATGAACACACACTAAATAGAATTAGGATGTACTGGAAAATGTGACTTCTGTATAGGAAGTTAAAAAAATCCAGAAATTGCCATCTGGATTTAGATTTTAAGTCTTCTTACACAATAAGGCTGCCTCTCAAGATGGCACATGTTGGGGTCTGCTTGGCAGCATCATTGCAGCTTGCTTCCTCTCCATCCTTCCTGCTCCCAGCTGCTGAGTCCAGCTCTATAGCTTGTAGGGTAGGAGATATGTCAGTGTACACAGAATCCAAGGCTGTGCCCTCCTTGTTTTTGACTGTGACCACAGATGGGCCAGGATTCTTCTCTGTCTCTTTGCTCAGGCTACCATGGAAGCTTCTTTTCTCTTCTTTGAAATCTTAATGAAACCATCCTCCAGCTAAATCTGGCCCTCATTCTCTGCATAGACAGCCCTTTAATAGTTTCACGTATTTTATGAAGGCTGGCACAGCTTCCCCAAGGAAGACAAGGGAGGAGAGGGTAAGCATAAATTCTCACTAAAGGTTAACCACTGCTACTACCACTGGTAAAATCCCCAATTCAGTGTCCATGCTTTCTAAGTCTCTTATATTCTAGAAGAATGCTGGACACAGAATAGATATTTATTAAATAGTGACCTAGCCGCATATTTCTGTGCCACTGCCTATCAAATACTCATCAGTGTTTCCCAAAGTTAAGTCATTTACTCATTACCTTTGCATATTTTCGTACCATCTGTATAATTTTTTTTCCCACTATTCTTCTTTAAATCCATGGGTCACTTTTGTTTTACCTGATTTATTTTTGCAATTTATTTATTATCTTCACAAATGGAAAGTCAGCATCTTATGCATTGAGTAAAAGGGAACTTTAATAAACTTAATTTATTACTATTACAGGAGAAATTTGAGCTTCCCTGGTAGTGAGTAGATAAGAATCTGCCTGCCAGTACAGGGGATATGGATTCCATCCCTGGTCTGGGAGGATTCCACATACCATGGAGAAGCTAAGCCTGTGTACCACAACTCCTGAGTCTGTGTACTGAAATACTGAAGCCTGTGAGCCTAGAGCTTGTACTCCATAACAGGAGAAGCCACTGCAATGGGAAACCCATGCACTGCAATGAAGAGCAGCACTCACTCGTGGCAACTAGAGAAAGCCTTACTGCTTTCTTGCTCTCTAGACCCTTCTAACTGCCGAGATCTGCACCTCTGTGCTTGAGCGCCCCTCTGCCGCTGCCCTGTTCTGTGGGCTGTCAGGAAATTACATCCCTGAGAGTGGCATCTACCAGTCACTGAAGAGAATTAGTGTACAAATATACCTTAGCTCCCTTACCCCTCTGGTGGGATACTTCTGAGGCATGTCTTTTATACTATTTCCCAGAGTTTCTCTGGAGGGTTAAGTTCCAGTCACTTGTTGTAGTTGCTGCCCAACACCTCTTGTTGGCTATCTTCCTTCCCTCTATCTTCTTTGCCTGCATCTCTGCACCTCCCACAGGAGCTAGTTTCTCTCAAATCCAGGTCTTTTTCTAAGTGAACCCAAACTATGTCAAGGGCTGCTTGCAAATCAGGAGTTGATGATCAAGTTTGCACTCCCCAGTTGACATTTGCATTTATGCTCTGCATGACTATGCACTCTCTATGCAAATTTATTAAATCACAAAAGTGAAGAAGCGTGACCACATTTCGACAAATATTTATCCAGGTAACACGTTTCTAACCAAAGTAACAATTTGAAAATATTTCCCAAGAAAAAAAATTAACTACATATACACAGTTTCTAATAGCAATGGCTCTTTACAATAACACAAGTAAACATGTGACAAAAGTTTTATTTGGATAATGTCCTTCCATGAGGAAAGTCAATGTCTAAATGCCTGGGTGTTATTCAGTAGAGAAATTGGTTATAACTGCAAATAATTACTTAAAGAGAATAGTTGAGTTAGATGTTCATCAAATAGTAGAATCATCACAATAGTGACTATGGTTAATAATTTCAGAATTCTCATAACTTTATCACTTGTGCTCTCTTTTAAAGGAACCCTTTATGTAAAACTCTACCAATGTCTCCTGCAAAAACTTGCTCCAAGTGATGGAATAACAAGACAGCTTGGAATACAAGGTTATTCCGCTTTGTTGATCTAGATGTTCAGCTGATATTCCACTTTGGTCTTCAGAGATGCCAACATTACTACAACCCCTTTGAAGGACTCCTATGTGCTTTCTTGACATTCAGCTATTGGTGGGGCTGATTAGCAATGGAGTACAATGGTCACCCCAAAATCTAGTTGTCCAGATTTATAGGTGCTAAGAATATAGCAGTGAGCAATGCAGAATGAGTCCCACTCTTCCTGGAGCTTATAGACTATTAATCAAACAAATAATTATTTGGAAGAGGACAATAGATTTTTAGAGAGAAATCAAGGAAATACTTATTTACTCCTGTGAGGATTATCAATGGAGGTTGTAGTTACCTAGAAGTAATAGAAGTCCAATGAACAGTAACTTAAGCAATTTAGGGTTGGTTCCTTCCCACTGGGGGATGAGAAGTCTGGATGTAAGTAGACCAGGGTTGGCATGGCAGCTCTTCAGTGTCATCAGGGTGTTAGTGAAAGTCGGTCAGTTGTGTCTGACTCTTTGCGACCCCATGAACTGTACAGTCCATGGAATTCTCCAGGCCAGATACTGGAGTAGATAGCTTTTCCCTTCTCCAGGGGATCTTCCCAATCCAGGAATCGAATCCAGGTCTCCCTCAGCTGTTAGGTTCCTTCTAACTTTCTGCCATCATCAGAGTATGGTCCTTGACCTCATCCCTAGTAGAAGGCTGCTGGAGTGCCATTCATGAGGACAGAGGTCCAAGGAGGAAGTGTCAAATATAAACAGGGTTAGCTTGCTTGCTGGTTGAATTGGCTTCCCTTTTAGGGAAATCTTCTGAAAAGTACAGTCTTAACAGCGTCTATTCATACCTCATTGGCTTGAACCTTGTCATGTGACCACCCTTAGTTGCAAAGGAGGCTGGGAAATGTAGTGTTTTACTGGGAACTTTACCACCAACAAAACCAAAAGGATGCAGTTAATAAGGAAGAAGGAAGAATGGATCCTGAATAGGCAGCTAGCAATCTCTGCTACAGAATAAAGGTTGGAGTAAGCTCTGTTGAGGAGTACACTTCAGTTCAGTTCACTTGCTCAGTTGTGTCTGACTCTTAAGGACCTCATGGACTACAGCATGCCACACCTTCCTGTCCATTGCCAACTCCCAGAGTTTACTCAAACTCATGTCCATTGAGTCGGTGATGCCATCCAACCATCTCATCCTCTGTCATCCCCTTCTCCTCCTGCCTTCAATCTTTCCCAGCATCAGGGTCTTTTCAAATGATTCAGTTCTTCATATCAGGTGGCCAAAGTATTGGAGTTTCAGCTTCAGCATCAGTCCTTCCAATGAATATTCAGTACTGTTTTCCTTTAGAATGGACTGGTTGGATCTCCTTTCAATCCAAGGGACTCTTGAGTCTTCTCCAACGCCACAGTTCAAAAGAGTCAATTCATTGGCACTCAGCTTTCTTTATAGTCCAAACCTCACATCCATACATGACTACTGGAAAAACCATAGCTTTGACTAGATGGACCTTTGTTGGCAAAGTAATGTCTGTTTTTTAATATGCTGTCTACTTTGGTCCAGAATTTTTCTTCCAAGGGGCAAGTGTCTTTTAATTTTATGGCGACAATCACCATCTGCAGTGACTTTGGAGTCCCCAAAAATAAAGTCTCTCACTGTTTCCACTGTTTCCCCATCTATTTGCCATGAAGTGATGGGACCAGATGCCATGATCTTAGTTTTCTGAATGTTGAGTTTTAAGCCAACTTTTTCACTCTCCACTTTCACTTTCATCAAGAGGCTCTTTAGTTCTTTGCTTTCTGCCATAGGGGTGGTGTCATCTGCATATCTGAGGTTATTGATATTTCTCCTGGCAATCTGGACTCCAGCTTGTGCTTTCTCCAGCCCAGCATTTCTCATGATGTACTCTGCATATAAGTTAAATAAGCAGGGTGACAATATACAGCCTTGATGTACTCTTTTCCCTATTTGGAGCCAGTCTGTTGTTCCATGTCCAGTTCTAACTGTTGCTTCCTGTCCTGCATACAGATTTCTCAAGAGGCAGTTTAGGTGGTCTGGTATTCCCATCTCTTTCAGAATTTTCCACAGTTTGTTGTGGTCCACACAGTCAAAGGTTTTGGCATAGTCAATAAAGCAGAAGTAGATGTTTTTCTGGAACTCCCTTGCTTTTTTGATGACCCAATGGATGTTGGCAATTTGACCTCTGGTTCCTCTGCCTTTTCTAAATCCAGCTTGAACATATGGAAATTCACAGTTCAGGTACTGTTGAAGCCTGGCTTGGAGAATTTTGAGCATTACTTTACTAGCGTGTAAGATGAGTGCAATTGTGTGATAGTTTGAGCATCCTTTGACATTGCCTTTCTTAGGGATTGGAATGAAAACTGACCTTTTCCATGTCCTGTGGCCACTGCTGAGTTTTCCAAATTTGCTGGCATGTTAAGGGCAGAACTTTCACAGCATCATCTTTTAGAATTTGAAATAGCTCAACTGGAATTCCATCACCTCCACTAGCTTTGTTTGTAGTGATGCTTTCTAAGGCCCACTTGACTTCACACTCGAAAATGTCTGGCTCCAAGGTGAGTGATCACACCATCGTGATTATCTGGGTCATGAAGATCTTTTTTGTATAGTTCTGTGTATTCTTGCCACCTCTTCTTAATATCTTCTGTTTCTGATAGGTCCATACCATTTCTGTCCTTTATTGAGCCCACCTTTGCATGAAGTGTTCCCTTGGTATCTCTCATTTTCTTGAAGAGATCTCTAGGCTTTCCCATTCTATTGTTTTCCTCTATTTCTTTGCACTGATCACTGAGGAAGGCTTTCTTATCTCTCCTTGCTATTCTTTGGAACGCTGCATTCAAATGGGTATATCTTGCCTTTTCTCCTTTGGCTTTCACTGCTCTTCTTTTCACAGCTATTTGTAAGGCCTCTTCAGACAACCATTTTGCCTTTTTGCATTTCTTTTCTTTGGGGATGGTCTTGATCCCTACCTCCTGTACAATATCAGGAACCTCTGTCCATAGTTCATCAGGCACTCTGTCTATCAGATCTAATCCCTTGAATCTATTTGCTACTTCCACTGTGTAATTGTAAGGGATTTGACTTAGGTCATACCTGAATGGTATAGTGGTTTTCCCTACTTTCTTCAATTTAAGTCTGAATTTGGCAATAAGAAGTTCATGGTCTGTGCCACAGTCAGCTCCTGGTCTTGTTTTTGCTGACTGTTGAGGAAGCTAACATGCTAAGTAACGTGCTAGTAGTGGGAGAGGCATTTCAGGAAGAGAGACAAGTAATACAGGAGAGAGAAAGAAGGGGAGGGGGAAAGAGCGAGCTTTGAAGATTGAGCATCTCATCATGAACAAGGTGAGAAGATTCCAGCCCTCTTCCGAATTCCCAATGAAAGCCATGAGGAGTGTAGTCAGAATATAAAAGCTTGCTGAGCAGAAATATTCAGTGACTGCTGTTCAAAAGAGGGTATTATACATCATCACTTGTCCATGACTCATGCCTTCCCAAATATCTTCAATTTTGAGCACTTAGTACTTTTCCCACCAAAAGTATGAAGTGGTGATCCTTCTTCCTGCCAAACTTCTTGTCAGCTTTGTTTTGGACGTAGGAAAGAAAGAAATCCTGTTTCCTGTCCTTTGTTTCCTGGCTGCAGCCTCTGGTTCTGCCCCTTCTTAGTCTCACATGTCTATTTCCTCCTCAGGCTCTCAAACAAGCTCACAGAGCTCTTTCTCTTCCCCGGTTACTAGTTAGTCACACAGAATTATCAAAGTAGAAAACAACTTCTGTCCCTTTGTGAAGTTTGTTTTCTCCACACCACACCCGCCCCCCCCACCCCCACCCCGGCCCCTTGGATCTTTTTGTTTTGTTTTTTCGTTAGGTTAATTTCCCAGACTCCTCTCTGCAAAGCCAGGAAGAAACGAAGCAGGTGTTGAGGGCCTGCTTCTCCTGGGGAATATACTGGAGCAACGTTGATTTCAAACCAAAAATGATGTAATCAAGTCACTGGCAACAAACGAAGACAAGGAAAACTGCAGGATTTTCTATTTTGAGTGTGGGAATTGAGATCTAACAGTTATGGCCAGGAGTGGGGAGTAAAGTGTGCATCATCTAAGAGAATACCTCCTGGGTTTGTGTAAGTTCTCCCATTTCCAGGCTGGCTGACTTCTAACCAGTTATTTGACTGCTCTAAAGTTTGTTATTTTGCATTTGTACAATAGAAAAGGAGATAATAGTTCCTATCTAATCAAGTTGTTGTGAGGATTAAATAGGCCAACGAATGTAAAGTGCTTGTTGAGTGCCACATTGGAAGTATTCACCAGATGATTATCATTATTACTAGTGAGATTTAGATCATGTGTGTTTTTAAATTAAAATATTACTATTGATTCCAGCAATGAGAAGAAAATATATGGAAGATTACTGATTCCTTCATGGAGAGACTGGCTTGGGAATAGATGACATGTGTAAGATTGGCATCAACCCTTAGCCCTTTTTTATTATAAACTCCTTAGAGTGAGGGCTGCTTGGCATGGATGATGTATCTGAATGTGTTCCCAGTTTGGGGTCAGTCAGCTACCCAACTTTCCTGAGCAGTGCCTGTGGATGAGAGAAACAACCAGCTCTGGGTTCTCTCCAGGGTATCAGTGGCCTAGTCTGTATATAGATGAAATTCCAGCTGGGAATACAGATTTAGGAATTGTGTTTCTTACTCTCATGATGGCACAGAAATCTCTTTGATCACTTTTGGAAAGGTCTCTTTGAATCTTTCCGCTAGTCTGTTAAAACTGTTCTAACATTGACTGTGATTCAGAGCTTCATTTTTCCATTCCACCAAACCAGTAGCTTCTGGAAATTAATTATTGACAAAAATGAGAGAATTTAAGCATGGCACCATGAGTGTGCCTATTTTCTATGTCACCTGCATTTAGATTTTTGCTATATCAGTTGGGATAAGCTAGATTATGCTCTAAAATTTAGTGGTCCTAAAATCTTTGCAGCTTAAAACAATAAAAATATTATTTTATACACACTGTACATCCAGAGCAACCTCAACTGACCCTGGCAGGGAGAAGGGGGACATATAAAATCATGTTCTGATTCTTAAAGACTACTGCCTACTTTTCCATAGCTCAAAAAGCCACAGTCCTTGTAGCCACACCTAACCTCAGCAAAAAATTCTCTCATCCTTGTATTAGGATTTTCCCCATTCAAATGAGCCTACCTGTAGCCAATGTGATCTGGTGGGTTTCTTGATCCTTTGAAATCAAGGAAACTGGCTTGAAACTGTCAAGGACTGACTAAAGATCTAATGAAAATGAGACAGGATAGGAGTTTTGAAATGCCTGTTAAGAGTCTCTTCTGAGAAAGTAGTAATGTTTCATCTGCATACTGTGTTCAAAATTAAACCTGTTTCATGCCTCTCATCTGAACCTTGAAATAGAGACAGAACGTATGGACCATAAAACAGTCAAGTTTTGTGTAATATCAATAGTTATTTTCCTTGAGAAATGATCAAAACCATCTTTGTAAGAGTAATAGATTTAGTTTATTGAAGCTTTTCCAAGGGAGAATTTAGTAAGAAGTGCTATGATAAATAAGTCCATGTAGCTTCATTCCCTTATTTCCAATTAATTCTGCTTATAATTTGGAATTAGAGAAAGTAATCTACATGCTTTAAGGATGACTTCAGATCACACTTGCCACTCAGAACACTGAGAACACACTGGACTTTTGGACTGTTTTGAATAAAATGTGTAAGTGGAGCCAGCAGAGATATCACTATTCCTAAGTCATCAGTTTATTGCCTACCTGTCACGTGCCTGGCACTGGACTAATCATTCTATACACATTATCACGTTTTGCCATTCTTTCAACAACAGACAAGACTGCTGAAGCTTGGGAGTTTACACTGTTCTGCCCAAGGTCACTCAGCTGGTACAGGGCCCAGCTGAAGGCCTGAATCCAAAGGCCAAACTGAATTAATAACAGAGACTGAATGAGACTCTACCGAGGGAACCCTGTAGATTTGGTGTGAAATTTGGTTGGTTATTTATGTCCCTATTTGGCTGTTTTCCACATTTGAGGAACTGAGGCATAAAAGGATATACAATGATAAAAATAACTGGAAAAAAAAAGGATATACAATGGGTCTTATATCAACCAAAGATTAGCTTTAGTTCTCAAAGTATTAATAATAAAATAAGGTTATGCTTCCAGTCCTCAACAGAGAGCATAATAGCTGGATTTGAGGGTTTTGTGAGCTAACCAGCACTGGAAAAAGTATGATACTTCAGGTTTTAGTTTATACTTCCCCTATCAGATTTTTGCCAACTTTCCTGGTGGCTCAGTGGTAAAGAATCTGCCTACCAATGCAGGAGATGTGGGTTCTATCCATGGGTCGGGAAGATCCTCTGGAGAAGGAAATGACAACCCACTCTAGTATTCTTACCTGGGAAATCCCATGGATATAGGAGCCTGGCAGGCTATAGTCCATGAGGTCACAGAAGAGTCAGATACAACTTAGTGACTAAACAACAACAATCAGACTTTTAGAAGCTTCCATTCCTTATAAACTCAAGCCAAAGCATGGCTGTGCATAAAAGATGGAAGAAAAAGGGCTTCTAAATGTCCCAAGTTCAGAATCATCTGATGCTGTTTAAAGGCTTAATCAAACTTTCACATCAGCTGAATTTCCTAGCAAGTGAAAGTGGAAGTGAAGTCACTCAGTCGTGTCCAACTCTTTACGACCCCACGGGCTGTAGCCTGCTAGGCTCCTCCATCCATGGGATTTTCTAGGCAAGAGTACTGGAGTGGGTTGCCATTTCCTTCTCCAGGGGATCTTCCCAATCCAGGGATCGAACCGAGGTCTCTGGCACTGCAGACAGATGCTTTACCGTCTGAGCCACCAGGGAAGCCACCTGAGAATTTTCTAGGAGTACCTTAAATTTCTGTTTTCTGAGAGAGGAAACCCTCTGCTGGTCCCTAGGATCCTACAAAATAGTTTTTAGTTTCCCAAGCATTTTTTGAGCATTTCCTTCATGCTAGACATGTATGGTGATACCGTGGTGGAAAAAACATAATTCCTGTCCTCCAGTAATTTATAACCAGGAAACAGAACATGACATGGACAGTGAGTTCAATTGCCACTATATCTGAAATGCTGTGACACATTTAATATTCTTTCCAGTGATACTTTGGACTAAGCAGGCACCTTCCATTTAAGGCAATAGCACACAGTGCGTGGAAAGAAGGGCTGGAGACAGATGGGGACATAGTTATAGTAAATGATTAAGTGATTCTATTGCCCATTAGTCCCATTACTTAACCTCACTAAATTCTGTTTTCCCCTCTGTAAAATGGGGGTAGTAATATGACTTTGAAGGACCATTATAAGGATTAAATGAGGTAATGCATGTAAAGTATCCAACATTATGCCTGGTTTACACAAAGTACTCGAAAACTGTTAGCTAGAATCATAATAATGAAGATGTCAGCAAAAGACAAGAGACAGTAGTAACTGTAACAGTGAGATGGGGTGGAAAGAAAATAGAGGCTAGAGAGAGGAAAGAGTTCAACCACTAAAGCTCTTTCCTCTGCAGTAGTCACACCTTAAAATTTATATTAGAATGCAATTTCCAGCATTCTTTTAAGTAGTTAAAGTGTAGGCCTTTTCTTAAATTTGTGTGTAAAGGTTGAGATACAGCTGAAGGGGAGATAGTTTAAACTGAAATCAAGATCTCCCTTTTTCTCTTGTCTTTTCCTTCCCTGAGGTCCAGAACAATGAACCTCCTTTAGATAAAAGAGTATTTACCCAAAGCCTGTTTCCATTTAGGATATTTCAGCAGAGGAGTTAATCTTTTATTCTACTGAGGAATTTTCACTGTCTGTTATTATTGGAACAAAGATGTCTTTATTAAAATAAACTCTTGGCTTCCCAAAGAATTGTCACCTTAGTTAAAAGAGCATTATATGTAATGGTTTTTATAAGAATGGAAGCTATGACATCATCATCATGTGGAACACTATCAAAGATCTTGATTCTAAGAAACAGGATTCCTTGGTGGCAAACAACAGAACCAATTCTGGCTCATTAAACCCCTCCCATACTTCACCCCCTCCACCCCCCCAAAAAAGAAGACTTCTGCTCATAGATCCCAAGGAAAAGGTGGTAAACCAGATTTCTTTTCTCTTTTCTCCATTTATTTATTTAGTTATGTCAGGTCTTAGTTGCAGCATGTGGGATCTTCATGTGGCATGGGAGATTTTTTTTTTCCTGTTTTTTGGTTGTGGCATGTGGGATCTAGTTTCCCGACCAGAAATTGAACCCTGGGTCCCCTGCATTGGGAGCGTGGCATCTTAACTACGGACCACCAAAGAAGTCCCCAAACCAGGTTTCTGAAAGCACGGGAACCAAGATAGCTCAGGGAGCAAGTCCCTGGTCACCTGTACCAGGTGAATCAACTTTGTTTTTTTTTTTCTGTCTCTGCTTCATTTGTCCCATGATTTTATTTCCTGGGAGAGAAAGCCTGGTTGGCCAAACTTGGGTCTTGTGCCTACAAGTCAGCAGGGGGGACATCAGAGCTCCTTGACTGATATTCCTATCAAGCCTACCTGCAGTGGGAAAGTGGGAGAGGAGTCCTGCCACCTCCAGGGGGTGGTAATAGAAAGCTAATAGAAAGGCAATAAGAATTTCACTATCGAGAGAGCTACTGGGGAAGAGAAGTGATGGAGGAGTCACCACCACAGGACTTTGTGGGAGAAATTGAGTCACTGAATGAACATAGTTTTCCTGAGGGGTCACACTGAACAGCAGAAATGAAACCTTCTGACTCCTAAGAGCCAAACGGGGAGTTCTCTCTTATTCTGTCCAGCTTGCTAAAGCAGTGGTTCAGAGACCTGGCAGTGCATCAGGATTACTTACCTGTGGAGCTTGTTAAAAATAGAGGAGCTGGGTTTGGCATGGGGCTGGTACCTCTGTATTTTTAATAAGCTTCTCATCTGATGCTGTTTACAACTAACTTGGAGGCCCATTACACCAAATCTTCACAGGCTCCAATATAGAAAAAGAGCATTATAGAACCAAAAATGGAAGAATGTGATTTTAGGGAAAAGATTCAGGTTTGGTAATAAAAGTTTTTGAGGTCCAGTTAGTGTTAGCTGTCTACGTGGTTTGGGGTTTGGAGAAGGTGAGGACAAGGAGAATTCTTCCTTGTTTATGATGAACCTGGGCCAAGTGGATTAGGAGGTTAGGCCATTGTCCCAGGAAGCACTTGCAATTGAGCTCTGTGGAGAGGGGCCTGGGGCCCTTCTGGGGCTGTCCTGACCATCTATAGTGCTGAAGGGGGAGGATCAGATTATATGGATAGATTACCCAAGGGCTAAGATCTGGAGTGTAGAAAGGGTTGGGAAAAAAGGCCTGAGCTGACACAGACAGGAAAAGGATCTGTTACCTTTATCTTTCTGTTTCATCACAGCTGATGACAGGCCACACCAAATCTCTTAACCACCATGGAGGAGAAGGGCGAATGCTGTTCTTCTGCTGGGAAGCTGCATGCCTCCACTTCTCACCTGGCTACTCCCATCCATCCTTCAGTCCCTTGCTTAAATATCATCCTCCTTCCTGGTCCCTCGAATCTAACGAGGCCTCCTGCTGTTCTCTCTTGTGGACACCTGTTCTTTCCCAGGGCCAGTTTCTTGGGCATGCAGCTTGAGCAAATCACAGGGCCCTGTACTTAGGAGGACTAAGCTTGGTTGGTTGGTTGCTCTGCTGTTGTCATCTTGCAATTCTTCATAATTTTTGAACAAAGGGCTCTCCATTATCATTTTGACTAAGTTCTGATGATCATATACCTGGTCCTGTTTGTTCCCTTCCTTAAACTTAGCATCATTTAATTTCAGTAGCTCTAGCATCTAATTCTATGCCTACCACTATAGTATAGATTTGATAAATATTAGGTTTAATCATTTGAAATTATTATTTACTATGTTTGACTTATTAAAAAACATTCATGTGATTCAACCTAAAATATTCTGAGTGACTGCATAAATGAATGATGGAAAGAAGAAAGATAACGAACACAGTGAGTTTCTCACCTAGTATCTGCTTTCTTCCTTCCTACCTTTCTTCCACCAGTTTTGATTGTGTCCATCTATTCCCCAGTGATTCGGAGAAGGAGACCCCATCCCTAATTCCAGGGTAAATCCTGATCAGTCTATGTATTCTTTCTTCTAGGAACAATCTTTCCTTTTTCTCTGGACATTGTCAGGTTTGAAGGAGACCTGCTGTGGCCATCTGCCAGTCTAACAACAACAACAACAACAACAAAAACTCAAAGCAGAGAGCAGACGTCAAGGGATTTCAGGAAAGCAGTATCAGGATATGTTGTGGATAGCTTGTAATCTACCCCTGAACTTCTTATTATGTGAGATAATAAGATTTCTGTGCTGTTCATTTTGATTGTCTATTGTTATGAAACAGTTATCCCAAAATGGAATGGCTTGCAACAGCATCCATTTTATTATATTTCACAATTTTGTGGGCCAGGAAGCCAAGCAGAACTCAACAAGGAAGTCACTCAGTGCTACTCAGATGACTGATGGCCTGGACTGAGAAGTCCAGGATGGCTTCCTCGTACTTGGCATCTTGGTGGTGATGGCTTGAAGGTTTTTTGTTTGTTTTTTAATTAATTGATTTTTGGCTGTACTGGGTCTTTGCTGCTACATGTGCACTTTCTCTAGTTGCAGTGAGTGGGGGCTTACTTTCTAGTTGCCTGTGGTGGCTTCTCTTGTGAAGCGCCAGCTCTAGGCATACGGGCTTAGTAGTTGTGGCGCACAGGGTAGTTGCTCCTTGGCACGTGGGATCTTTCTGGACCAGGGATCAAAACTGTGTCCCTTGCATTGGCAGGCCAGTTCTTAACCTCTGGATCACCAGCGATGTCCCGTGGCTTGAAATTTAAGCTCAACTGACACCTTCAGCCAGAACATGTCCATGTGGACTCTCCAGCATGGCCATCCAAGGTAGTCTGACTTTTCACAAGGAGCACAGGGCTCTCAAAGTGCTGTAAGAGGCAGAAGGCAGAAGATGCCAGTCTCTTTAGGCCCAAGATTGGACTGGCACAGAACCGTTTTTCTCATGTACTGATCAAAGCAGGCACAAAACCCACCCAGGTTCAGAGAGAGATGACATAGATTCCATCGCGTGAGGGGAAAAGTCCTGAACGTCACATAAATCAACTGGAAACAGGTTTTCTGTTGTTTACAGTCAAAGGGGTCAGAAATAATTAAAGAAATTCAAGGTTCTCTCAAGCCTGGGAAGATATTTCTTCCTGTTCCTACAATATAGAGGTCAGCAAACATTTTTGTTAAGGGCCAGATAGTAAATATTTTAAGTTTTACAGGTCACACAATCTCTTCTGCAACTATTTGGCTTTGCCAATGACACATGAAACCAGCCATGGGAAATATTTAAATGAATGATATGTGTTCCAAAAAATTTTTATTTATGATCGCCAAAATTTGAATTTCATATAATTTTCATGCATCATGAAACATTTTTTTCCCAACTACTTAAAAATGTAAAAGCCATTCTTAGCGTTTGGAGTGTACAAATAAAGAAGGCAGGCCAGATTTGATCCTCAGACCACATTTTACCTACCCCAGCTGTAATGTAGCAAGCTTGCTTCAAGCTCAGGGCCTTTGCATGTGCTGAATTTCTGTCTGGAATACTCCTCTCCAAGGTCTTCATGTGATTTGTACCTTCACTTCATTTGGGTTTTAACTCAGACATTACCTCCTCAGAACAGCCTTCTCTGATCGCTCTATCTGAAATAGTTCCCTAACTGTTTATATTAGCCCCTTATATTTTCTTGATCGCACTTCTCATTGTCTGATGATAGGCATCAGATAGCACTGTCTGATGTTTCGTTCATTTATGTCATGTGTTTATTTGCTACCTCTTTTTGACCTTCAGTAGAGGAGGAGTTAAATAAAGCCTGCCCTGTTCTCTTTTGTGTACCCCTTACCTAGTACAGTGCCTGGCACGTAATGGATGCTCAATTTAATATTCATTGAATTTGTATTGAATGGTTACAGTGCAGTTCTCTGGGCCTTGACAAGAACATAGAAGCCTACTGAATTCCTATGGACTGAATGAGAGAAAGATGATTAAGCGGAAGGAGACCACCTCATCATCTGCACTCGGAGAAGCACTGGTCCCTCTGTTATTCCCCGTGTTTCAGGTAAACGCCAAAGGAAAAACTCTTATCCTCTGTATAATTCTAGAATAAATTGTTTTCCTCTCTTGGCAGGTGTTTCCAAATAGATACCTTGCCTGTTTAGAGGCAGGAAAAAGGGAAACCACCTTATTTGAGGACAGAGAGTGTCATCTTGGTAGTTGTGAAATAGTGTTTGGAAGCTAGATTCTTCTAGACTACTAAGGTATGATTTCCCAGAAATTCCTAAGATCCCTGAGGGAAAATGGCAAAGGTCTTTGACGTCATGGCAACAATCGAGATGACAGAATTGGGAATAACATCAGGGTGAACTTGTCATCTGGAGAGAGAAGAAAAAAGCAGTAGGTACAACATTTGGGATAAGAAGATTTGAGCTTGAACAAAGTGTACCGGGTGGTGTTGGGTGGTGGCCAGAGGCCAGCCATTTGGCAGTGGGCTTTGCAAGCCTGGGGACAGAAGTGGCTTCCATCCAGTACTGCCTTTACTTATTAAAGCAAACAATTGACAGAGTAGAAAGAGCGTGCTGCAGGTGAATACAGTAAACAGGAAGTATCCATGGGAAGCAGTGAGGGCTACAATCTAGTGGATATTAGAACTTAGGACTTTCTGAGTTCATTGAGTTCAGGTGATGAATAGAGCTTTAGGACACAAAGTAGAAATAGAGAGTGAGGCTGACACAGAAGATGACAAAAGGCTGATCTGAGAATGCTGAGCATAGTGTGGGCTGTGTTCATAGGATGGCTTGCCAAAGGAAGTAACTTTGACTTTAGACAGTTGACTCCATTTTCAGGGGATGAAGCAGAAAGAAGAAAGATGGAATTTTGTCTCTCATGTAGACTTTTTGGTTTCAAATGGTGGGAAAGCTAACAAAATGTTGCCAGAGTTTAAAAAGGGAATTTATTGCTTCACATAACTGAGATGCCCAGATCTAGGATTTCAAGCATCTTTAATTTTTTTTAAAGATTTATTTATTTTTCATTGTACTGGGTCTTTGTGTGCACATGGGCTTTCTCTACTTGGAGTGAGCGGGGGCTACTCTTTGATGTGGTGTGCGGGCTTGTCCTGGTGGTGGCTTCTCTTGTTGCAGAGCATGGGCTCTAGGCGTGCAGGCTTAAGTAGTTGCAGTGCATGGGCCTAGTTGCCCTATGGCATGTGGAATCTTCCTGGAGCAGAAATCAAACCCATGTTCCCTGCATTGGCAGGTAAATTCTTAACCATTTGACCACCACCAATAATGTCTTTAGTAACTTTTAGTCTTTCTTCATCTCTCAATTCCTCTTTCCTCTATATTGGCCCTCCCCATGACCAGCTCCTAGTATATACCCATCCAGCTTTAAGTTCAGTAAAGAGTTTATTTGGCCTATTTTCTCTAGCAAGTGCAAGGATCCTATCTCATTGCTTTTGATTGGTCATGTGACCATCCTTCGAACCCAGGGATTACAATGTTTTACTGATCAACTCTGAGTCACATTCCCTCTCCTTGAAGTCTGCTGCAGTTGGCTCCAACCAGATTACTTGGACTAGATATGGGGAAGAAGTGGTTCCCTAAGAAAAACTCAGATACCATCATCATAAGACTCAGTATGGATGCTGGGTAGGCGAAACAAAATAAAATGAAAATAAAAACCAGATGACAGACATCTACAACCAATAATCTACACACTCACATAAAATTGAACTGGAAGCTACCATCTATCATCAGCACATGAATATATTATTAACTAAATGCTGTCATCAGGTCTTAGATATTCAGTTGTTCTCATACTGACAGAATTTTATCCTCTGGTTTAAATCAGCATTAGGTCTTACATTTAGATCTTTAATCCATTTTGAGTTTATTTTTGTGTATGGTGTTAGAAAGTGTTCTAGTTTCATTCTTTTACAAGTGGTTGACCAGTTTTCCCAGCACCACTTGTTAAAGAGGTTGTCTTTTTTCCATTGTATAATCTTGCCTCCTTTGTCGAAGATAAGGTGTCCGTAGGTACGTGGATTTATCTCTGGGCTTTCTATTTTGTTCCACTGATCAATATTTCTGTCTTTGTGCCAGTACCATACTGTCTTGATGCCTGTGGCTTTGTAGTAGAGCCTGAAGTCAGGCAGTTTGATTCCTCCAGTTCCATTCTTCTTTCTCAAGATTGCTTTGGCTATTTGAGGTTTTTTGTATTTCCATACAAATTGTGAAATTATTTGTTCTAGTTCTGCGAAGAATACCATTGGTAGCTTGATAGGGAATGCATTGAAAATGGATTGAAGATCTGAATGTAAGACCAGAAACTATAAAACTCCTAGAGGAGAACATAGGCAAAATACTCTCCAACATAAGTCACAGCAAGATCCTCTATGACCCACCTCCCAGAATATTGGAAATAAAAGCAAAAATAAACAAATGGGACCTAATGAAACTTAATATCTTTTGCACAACAAAGGAAACTATAAGCAAGGTGAAAAGACAGCCTTCAGAATGGGAGAAAATAATAGCAAATGAAAAAACAGACAAAGGATTAATCTAAAAAATATACAAGCAACTCCTGCAGCTCAATTCCAGAAAAATAAATGACCCAATCAAAAAATGAGCCAAAGATCTAAACAGACATTTCTCAAAAGAAGACATACAGATGGCTAACAAACACATGAAAAGATGCTCAACATCATTCATTATCAGAGAAATGCAAATCAAAACCACAATGAGGTACCATTACAAGCCAGTCAGAATGGCTGCTATCCAAAAGTCTACAAGCAATAAATGCTGGAGAGAGTGTGGAGAAAAGGGGACCCTCTTACACTATTGGTGGGAATGCAAACTAGTACAGCCACTATGGAGAACAGTGTGGAGAATCCTTAAAAAACTGGGAATAGAACTGCCATATGACCCAGCAATCCCACTCCTGGGCATACACACCAAGGAAACCAGATCTGAAAGAGACACGTGTACCCCAATGTTCATTGCAACACTGTTTATAATAGCCAGGACATGGAAGCAACCTAGATGTCCATCAGAAGATGAATGGATAAGGAAGATGTGGTACATATACACTATGGAATATTACTCAGCCATTAAAAAGAATTCATTTGAATCTGTTCTAATGAGATGGATGAAACTGGAGCCCATTATACACAGTGAAGTAAGCCAGAAAGATAAAGACCAATACAGTATACTAACTCATATATATGGAATTTAAAAAGATGGTAACGATAACCCTATATGCAAAACAGAAAAAGAGACACAGATGTACAGAACAGACTTTTAGACTCTGTGGGAGAAGGCAAGGGTGCGATGTTCAGAGAGAACAGCATTGAAACAAGTATACTATCAAGGGTGAAACAGATCACCAGCCCAGGTTGGATGCATGAGACAAGTGCTCAGGGCTGGTGCACTGGGAAGACCCAGAGGGATGGGATGGAGAGGGAGGCGGTGGGGGGGTGGGAGATCGGGATGGGGAACACATGTAAATCCATGGCTGATTCATGTTAATGTATGGCAAAAACCACTACAAAATAAATAAATAAAATAAAAAAGAAAAGAAAAAAAAATAAACTAAATAAATCAGCCTTAGATTTATTTATTTATTATTTATTTATTTATTTAGAGATAGACAAAAAAAGATCTTTACAACCCAGATAATCACGATGGTATGAGCACTCACCTAGAGCCAGACATCCTGGAGAGCAAAGTTGAGTGGTCCTTAGGAAGCATCATTACGAACAAAGCTAGTGAAGGTGATGAAATTCCAGTTGAGCTATTTCAAATCCTAAACGATGATGCTGTGAAAGTGCTGCACTCAATATGCCAGCAAATTTGGAAAACTCAGCAGTGGCCACAGGACTGGAAAAAGTCAGTTTTCATTCCAATCCCAAAGAAAGGCAATGCCAAAGAATGCTCAAACTACCACACAATTGCACTCATCTTACACACTAGTAAAATAATGCTCAAAATTCTTCAAGCCAGGCTTCAGTAATACATGAACCGTGAACTGCCAGATGTTCAAACTGGGTTTAGAAAAGGTGGAGGAATCAGAGGTCAAATTGCCAACATCCGCTGGATCATCAAAAAAGCAAGAGAGTTCTAGAAAAACATCTATTTCTGCTTTATTGGCTATGCCAAAACCTTTGACTGTGTGGATCACAACAAACTGTGGAAAATTCTTCAAGAGATGGGCATACCAGACCACCTGACCTTCTTCTTGAGAAATCTGTATGCAGGTCAAGAAGCAATAGTTAGAACTGGACATGGAACAACAGACTGGTTCCAAATTGGGAAAGGAGTTCCAAATATACATCAAGGCTGTATATTGTCACAGTGCTGATTTAACTTACATGCAGCATACATCATGCAAAATACTAGGCTGGATGAAGCACGAGCTGGAATCAAGATTGCTGGGAGAAATATCAATAACCTCAGATATGCAGATGACACCACCCTTATGGCAGAAAGCGAAGAAGAACTAAAAAGCCTCTTGATGAAAGTGAATGAGGAGAGTGAAAAAGTTGGCTTAAAACTCAACATTCAGAAAACTAAGACTGTGGCATCTGGTCCCATCACTTCACGGCAAATAGATGGGGAAACAGTGGCAGACTTTATTTTTTTTTGGGGGGAGCTCCCAAATCACTGCAGATGGTGATTGCATCCATGAAATTAAAAGATGCTTGCTCCTTGGAAGAAAAGTTATGACCAACCTAGACAGCATATTAAAAAGCAGAGACATTACTTTGCCAACAAAGGTCCATCTAGTCAAAGCTATGGTTTTTCCAGTGGTCATGTATGGATGTGAGAGTTGGCCTATAAAGAAAGCTGAACACCAAAGAATTGATGGTTTTGAACTGTGGTGTTGGAGAAGGCTCTTGACAGTACCTTGGACAGCAGAGATCCAACCAGTCCATCCTAAAGGAAATCAGTCCTGAATATTTACTGGAAGGACTGATGCTGAAGCTGAAACTCTAATCCTTTGGCCAGCTAATGTGAAGAACTGACTCATTTGAAAAGACCTTGATGCTGGGAAAGACTGAAGGCAAGAGGGGTAGGGGATGACAGAGGATGAGATGGTTGGATGGCATCATCGACTCGATGGACATGAGTTTGAGTAAACTCTGGGAGTTGGTGATGGACAGGGATGGCCTGGTGTGCTGTAGTCCATGGGGTCGCAAAGAGTCAGACACAACTGAGCGACTGAGGGAGTTAACACCATGGACAGAAAATAATCATCATAAATGGGGAAAAACATTATCCAAAGTGATTTAAAGCAAAAGCACAGAATAGCATAAACTTAGTAATTAAATTTGGTGATTGGAAATGCAACTACTGCCCAGTAGCCCTTGGATTACAAGGTGACAAAACTCTAGAAAACAAGAAATGCTCGTTCTTATTTAGATTTGTCTTAAGACATGTTTCACCTTAAACTTAGAAATAATTCATGAAGTCCTTCTAATATTCAATAATGTGTGTGTACTTGGGTCCTATGTCTACCTCACTTTATGTCCATGACACCATACCCCTCTAGTCCTCCACATCTCTGACTTTTCCATTTCTGTATCCTTTATCCAGGCCCGAACCATTGGTATTTTCTAGAGCTTCATCATTGATTCCCAGCTCTTCTCTTCTTACAAAGTCTCGCAGAGTAGCTCATCCATGCTTTTCAACAGATGCCCAAGGACAGCATCCTTTGTGCCAGGTACAGTACCAACCATCCTTGAAGGATCATCCCACAAGCTAATGACACCCAATTCTCTGAAGTCCAGACCTCTCCTTTCAGATTCAAACTTGGACATTCACGTGGTAGGTACTTTATAAAGAATTCTTGATCAATGAATAAATGAATGAATGCTTTTCCCTTAATGTTCCAAGTTCAACGTACATCACAATGAAATCTTCTTCATGCCTGATCCTGTTACTACTTATATTTGGTAATACCCTCAGAGATAGAAACCTCAGGTTTATGCTTGCCACCTCCTTCTTGGCTCCTTCACACTCAGTTCAGTTCAGTTCAGTCACTCAGTCACGTCCAGCTCTTTGTGACCCCATGAATCGCAGCATGCTAGGCCTCCCTGTCCATTACCAACTCCTGGAGTCCACCCAGACCCATGTCCATCGAGTTGGTGATGCCATCCAGCCATCTCATCCTCTGTCATCCCCTTCTCCTCCTGCCCTCAATCTTTCCCAGAATCAGGGTCTTTTCAAATGAGTCAGCTCTTCACTTCAGGTGGCCAAAGTATTGGAGTTTCAGCTTCAACATCAGTCCTTCCAGTGAACACCCAGGACTGATCTCCCTTAGGATGGACTGGTTGGATCTCCTTGCAGTCCAAGGGACTCTCAAGAGTCTTCTCCAACACCACAGTTCAAAAGCATCAATTCTTTGGTGCTCAGTTTTCTTTATAGGCCAACTCTCACATCCATACATGACCACTGGAAAAACCATAGCCTTGACTAGATGGACCTTTGTTGGTAAAGTAATGTCTCTGCTTTTTAATATGCTGTCTAGGTTGGTCATGACTTTTCTTCCAAGGAGCAAGCGTCTTTTAATTTCATGGCTGCAGTCGCCATCTGCAGTGATTTTGGATTCCTTGATTTTGGATTTTGGATTCCTTCATGCTAAGTTCTACTAATTTTAACTCAATATTTCTTCTATTTGTCTCCTTCTCCTTCATCTCCACTCCTCCTGTCTTAATTCAGACTTGTAGCACCTTCTACTTGGACGCTGCCACAGCCTCCCTACTCATCTGTCTGCCTCTAAATGTATCCATATAGCATCACACTCTCCTCTTCAGTGACTCTCTGTTTCCTATGAACAAAGCTCATACTCCTTAAAATGCCAAATAAAGTTCCCTGTGCCCTGCTCTCTGCCTCTCTTTCCAGTCTCATCTTAAAGATGGCTTGGCTCGAATGTTTGTTATTTCTTGCACACCAGCACCCAGATTCATGGCTTTGCTCATGCTCTACTTCCTGTCTGGAATATGACCTACACGGTATTCCCATTTCTGCACATCATTTATGCTTCCAATGAGACATCATATCCTCTAGAAAACATTGTCAGCCTTCTTTAGACTGATCTGGGTGCCCTCTAGCTGGCTTTCATAGCATCGTGGCCATCCCTCCATCATTACACTATTAACATCAAATCCTCTTGCTGCAACCTGGACTCCTGTGTGAGTTCCTTGAAGATACAGGCATGTCTTGTTCATCCTTGATTCCTCAATGCCTACCCACTACCTGAAACACAGTAGGATTTCATGTATGCTGAAGGACTGCGTTTTAAGTGGAGCAGGTATATTAGCCTTGGTACTTTTATAGTGTGAAAAAAGCACTCCATAAAATACTAAAAGCTAGAGGATATGCTATCCAAGACCGAGATCAAGAGTTATCAGTAGAAACTTGGAGGTAATCTAATTTGCATTTTCTGTCCCTAAAGATTAACTCCAGGCAAATACTAAAGACCCTAAAATATTAATATTTATGCTGATTTCATACCATGGGATCAGGGAATATGGCAGATTAAAAAAAATCAGATATTTCTCTAACTTAAATAGTTTATTTACTTATAGTCAGACATTTTAAACCTTTTCCTGAATTTTCAGACTAATACTTTCTAAATTAATCTGAAATCCATTCAGATTGTCCACCAGTTGTAGCACAGTGAATTGTGGGGAAAAGATGGAAATAAGATGAGAAGAGGTATTCTGGCTCAGATCATGCTTTTGCTTTTACTTTGGTAAGATGGAAAACTGTTGGAGAGTTTTGATTAGAGGAGATTATTGATGAAATTTTATACTCTGATAGGATCACTCTGGCTGCTTGGAAGAGGCTTTAACTATATATAGGCAGCATGGGCAGAAGCCAAGAGACTAGTTTTAGAACTGTTGTGATTCTAGGAAAAAGATGATGGTGACTTGGACCAGGGTGGTAGCCAAGAGGCAGAAAAGTAGTCAGATTATAGGTGTATATCAAAGACTCAGCCAAAAGAATTTGCTGGTAATTGGATATGGATTGTAGAGAGGGAAAAAATGGATAATTCCAAGGATTTGGGGTTGAACAACTGTAAGAATGGATTTGCTATTAGGGGGAGCAGGTTTAGGGGTAAAAATCAGGAGTTCAGTTCTGGTCCCTTTTTCAGTTTATGTCTGTTAGGTGTACAAGGGGGGAATACTGAACAGCTGAGTTGGGGGTACCTATCTGGAGTTCAGAAGGGAGATCAAAGGGAGGACAGATACTTGGAGGTTTTATCCTACAGAAGGTATTTGCAGACATAAGGCAGGTAGGGGTCCTCTAGGAAGTGTGTAAGGAATAGAGGTTTGAGGACCAACTTGGAATGGTCTGGTGTTCAGAAGTTGGGAAAATGAGGAGGAATCAGCAAAGGAGTCCAAGGTGGAGGGACCAATGAGAAAAGAGATCCAAGAAGCAGTGAGTGGGTGGTGACCCAGAGGTCAAGTGAAGAAAGATTATTGTGCCTGAAATAAAAAACAACCTACCAAGTTCTAATTTACCCTAAGTCTCAGTGGATAGTGTCTTTTTGTATATGTACACGTGTGTGTGTGTGTGTGTGTGTGTATAATTTTTTGGCTTGAGGTCACGCAGCTACCATTTATTTCCTTTGTTCCCCACCCCTATCCCCCCCGAAACCCCCTGCAGGGATTCTGAGTCCCATGTAGTTGTGGACTTCATTACTGAGTCTATGTGGTCATGAATTTTACTAGTTCTCTTTTCCTCTTACGGTAACTGCAAGATCAGTTCACCTTCGTTTCTACACTTCTAGGGAAAATCTAAAGCCCTGAGCACCTGCTGGGGCTTCCCATTCATAAAATCACTCATTCATTCACCAAATAGTTACTCGGAGTTGACAATACACAGGCACTGTTCTAGGCCCTGGATTTATAGCTGCGAACCACTGAGTCCCAGCACTGTCTATGCCAACAAAGAGCTTACATTCTAGCAGAGGGGATAGGAGTGGAAGAGAGGGGGATAATGTGTGTGGGGTCAACAAATAAACAAAATAGCTTCAAATTGTTATGTCTACACTGAAGGAAATAATCAGGAGTCTGAGACGTAGAATAACAGTGCAGACTAAGTTTGGGGACTATTTTCCACTAGGACAGCAGGGAAGCTTCTCTAAACTCTAATATCCTGATGGTTCCAAAGTAACCAGCAAATCTATTTCTTTTTAGAGTCCTGAATTGAACTTGAAGCTCTTGTTAGAACAAGGGAGGAAGCCTACCTCTAGTTCCATCTTCACGTGAGCATCTGCCCTTGACAGTTTACAGGAGTAGGCTGAAAAATCAGTTCTTTTACAATTTTATGTAACATCTGCCAGAAGAAACAGAAGATTATAAAAATGAGACTTATCAAAGTTCATCTTCCAACAAAGAGGTTAGTAACCATTTAATTTTTAGTACTTATCTATTTATTTGGCTATACCAGGTCTTAGTTGTGGCATGTGGGATCTAGTGTCCTGACCAGAGATTGAACCCTGGCCTTGGGAGTGCGAAGTCTTAGCCACTGAACCACCAGGGAAGTCCCTGGTGCTGCTGCTGCTGCTGCTAAGTCTCTTCAGTCATGTCCGACTCTGTGCGACCCCATAGACAGCAGCCTACCAGGCTCCCCATCCCTGGGATACTCCAGGCAAGAATACTGGAATTGGTTGCCATTTCCTTCTCTAATGCATGAAAGTGAAAAGTGAAAGTGAAGTCGCTCAGTTGTGTCCGACTCTTAGCGACCCCATGGACTGCAGCCTACCAGGCTCCTCCGTCCATGGGATTTTCCTAGTTACCATTTAATTTAGCTAAAATTTTCTGGGGAACACTTAATACAGTGCAGACACTGGTCTAAGTAAGCTTTTAATATGCATCCTAGCATTTAATCTTCACAAAATTCCTTGAGGTTGATACTATTATTATCCCCATTTTACACTTAAAACTCTTGAGGCTTGGATGAACTACCTCACTGTCTAAGGTCACACAGTCAGCAAGTGGCAGGACTTCAGTTAAAACCCATGTCTGTCCAGTGTTCAAGATTTTGCTTGCGGCATAACTTTGAAAAAGATGATTTGAAGACATTCTTAACTAGATTTTAAGTACTACAATCCTTATCTTCATAAAAGTTTGTTAGATAAGAAAGAAAATTACAAGCTTTGAGGTGCTAGGATTTCTCCATAGTTGAATAATCTTTGGGATATTTCAGTGACAAACTTGTTTTAAGCGGTGTCAAGCAAATTCCATCCTAAAGTGAAAGTATGTCAGTTGGTGATTTCAAGTTTGAAAAAGCCCTACATTGTCTTTCAGGAATGCTATGAATAGAAATTGAAGGGAACTATTTGAACTAATAAAGATAATATTTTTGGTAGGACATCAGATATTTAGGTCTTATTTCTTACTTAGCTCATTTAAAACCCACAAATTGAATATTTTTTAGCAGGTATGGTAAATTGTGAGGTTTTTAAAGTTCACATAATAGAAATTATAGTTATAATTTATTGAGCATTCATTGTGTGCCCCTTCAGTGTACTGTGTATATTATTTCATTTGTTCTTAACTATACTTTTATGAGATATTATCAATGCTATTTAAAAGATGAAGACATTGGGTCTCAGTTAAGTAACAGATTCAAAACTATGTATCAAAGCCAGCATTAAAATCTAAGGATGGAAACCCCATGTTTTTTTCTTACAAGATCTTATTTCTTATTCAGGTTTCAGAAGGTATCTTTTCTTATTAGACTGTTTTCATTCTTTAAATAAGTGACCTTTGGGAAGTATCTTTATTCTCTAGTATTCAGTTTCCTTGCCTTTAAAACAGTGTGATTGCACTGGATGTTTTCCATAATCTCTTTTCGTTCTAAAGCTCCATGGTTCTGTGACTCCATAAATAGCTCAGTTCAAAGATAATTCAATGGTGTTCAATGGGACTTCTGATTTTATTTTTTCAATTAAAAAAAAAATTGAAAACAGTAGGAAATTATATCTTTTAAATCAATTTAGTAGATCTGTCTACTATTTTCTCTTTTATACACATGGATATACTATTTGACCCTTCTTTGTTGCAAAGTGTTTCCTCCTTGTCATTTATAATACTCTATCAGTAACAATAGCCCTAAAAAATAGATTCCAATTGCTTTCACCAACTTATAGCTAGGGAAACAGGTTATTCCAATGCTGTAGTTTGGGTTTTCTGGGGTCGTGGTCACTCAGTGATAAGGAGGGATCGGGACCTACGTCACTGAAGTTTCCAGTTTTACTCTGTTTAGTCACTCATTCTTGCATTTGATTAGTCCAGAGGTCAGTATCCTATGGCTGGTGGGACATATTTCCAAATTTTAATTTCCCAAAGGATGTTTAAAAAGACTATAGCTACTATCTTTGCTTATCACTAAAAAAAAAATGAGTATACCAATACCAAATATGTGGGAAGGACATATCTCAAAAAGCACTTATTTAAATGGAATACATGTAGCTTCATAAAAAATTCATTACATAGTCACTTTTTTTTTTTTTTTCATTTCATGACAGAACACAGAAAACTTCATTCTAGGCAGGTCCAGGTCATCAGGCCAGCTTTGGAAAGCAGAGGGGTAGTTCACACTGTTCCTTTTTTAGACAAAACAACCTTTTAAAAATGTCTAGTTTGTACATGGAAAAATGCTAGTATTTTAATTTGAGAATATTACAGCCTCAAGTTTTATAAGTAAAATTTTTCTATACATGAGTTTTGGGTAATAGAAATTTAACAATGGGAAATTCTGGAAAAGAAATACAAAGGAAGTAAGGAAGAAAATGAAAGAAATCTGCCATCATCCACTGTTGTAGAAAGAGCAGATATTATATCCTCTTTGCCCTGTGCTTAGTATTGATTTTTCACACTGGCTTCTCCCTAGAAAAAAGTGATGGAATAATTTTCTCTCTTGAAATATTGCCCTCTGCCCCAACAGTGCCACCTTCAATAGACCCAGGAACCCACTAAAAACCACATCACCTCAAAACCAGAGTCACCTAACAGAATGTGAATTCATGTGGAGGAAAAGTCCATCCATTAATAAGGTTTTAAAGTTGGATATGATAGCTTTCTAATTGCTTTAGAAAGTTTATTTATTGCCCATGACAAAATTTCTATTTTGCAACCACTGAATGGCAACCAAAAGACTAGCAATTAACCCTTTCTCCTTATTCCTATTCTGTTGTCTATGATATTGTTCATTTTCTGAATGTATTTCCTAGAGCACTATGTGGGATGTAACATTGGGGGAAAAAACAGGATTCTGTGTTCCAAGAAATATGGGAAATACTGGGTTAGACGAAATCTCACAGTATTATTTACTTCAGGGCTTCTCAGGACCTCTAATATGTTGAGGTGTCCAAGGTAAGAGAAACCCAAGTAAGATGGTAGGTGTTGCAAGAGGGCATCAGAGGGCAGACACACTGAAACCACAATCACAGAAAACTAGCCAATCTGATCACATGGACCACAGTCTTGTCCAACTCAATGAAACTAAGCCATGCCGTGTGGGGCCACCCAAGACGGACGGGTCATGGTGAAGAGGTCTGACAGAATGTGGTCCACTGGAGAAGGGAATGGCAAACCACTTCAGTATTCTTGCCTTGAGAACCCCATGAACAATACAAAAAGGCAAAATGATAGGATACTGAAAGAGGAACTCCCCAGGTTGGTAGGTGCCCAATATGCTAGTGGAGATCAGTGGAGAAATAACTCCAGAAAGAATGAAGGGATGGAGACAAAGCAAAAACAATACCCAGTTGTGGATGTGACAGGTGATAGAAGCAAGGTCTGATGCTGTAAAGAGCAATATTGCATAGGAACCTGGAATGTTAGGTCCATGAATCAAGGCAAATTGGAAGTGATCAAACAGGAGATGGCAAGAGTGAATGTCGCCATTCTAGGAATCAGGGAACTAAAATGGACTGGAATGGGTGAATTTAACTCAGATGACCATTATATCTACTACTGTGGGCAGGAATCCCTTAGAAGAAATGGGGTAGCCATCATAGTCAACAAAAGAGTCCAAAATACGGTACTTGGATACAATCTCAAGAATGACAGAATGATCTCTGTTCATTTCCAAGGCAAACCATTCAATATCATGGTAATCCAAGCCTATGCCCCAACCAGTAACGCTGAAGGAGATGAAGTTGAATGGTTCTATGAACACCTACAAGACCTTTTAGAACTATTACCCAAAAAAGATGTCCTTTTCATTATAGAGGACTGGAATGCAAAAGTAGGAAGTCAAGAAATACCTGGAGTGACAGACAAATTTGGCCTTGGAGTACAGAATGAAGCAGGGCAAAGGCTAATAGAGTTTTGCCAAGAGAACACACTGGTCATAGCAAACACCCTCTTCCAACAACACAAGAGAAGACTCTACACATGGATATCACCAGATGATCAACACCAAAATCAGACTGATTATATTCTTTGCAGCCAATGATGGAGGAGCTGTATATAGTCAGCAAAAACAAGACCAGGGGCTGACTGTGGCTCAGATCATGAACTCCTTATTGCCAAATTCAGACTTAAATTGAAGGAAGTAGGGAAAACCACTAGACCATTCAGGTATGACCTAAATCAAATCCCTTATGACTATACAGTGGAAGTGAGAAATAGATTTAAGGGACTAGATCTGATAGACAGAGTGCCTGATGATCTATGGATGGATGTTCGTGACATTGTATAGGAGACAGGGATCAAGACCATCCCCAAAGAAAAGAAATGCAAAAAGTTAAAATGGTTGTCTGAGGAGGCTTTACAAATAGCTGTGAAAAGAAGAGACGTGAAAAGCAAAGGAGAAAAAGAAAGATATTCCCATTTGAATGCAGAGTTCCAGAGAATAGCCAGGAGAGATAAGAAAGCCTTCCTCAGCAAGCAATGCAAAGAAATAGAGGAAAACAACAGAATGGGAAAGACTAGAGATCTCTTCAAGAAAATTAAAGATACCAAGGGAACATTTCATGCAAAGATGGGTTCGATAAAGGACAGAAATGGTATAGACCTAACAGAAGCAGATGATATTAAGAAAAGGTGGCAAGAATACACAGAAGAACTGTACAAAAAAGATCTTCATGACCCAGATAATCACGATGGTATGAGTACTCACCTAGAGCCAGACATCCTGGAATGTGAAGTCAAGTGGGCCTTAGAAAGCATCATTACGAACAAAGCTAGTGGAGGCGATGGAATTCCAGTTGAGCTATTTCAAATCCTGAAAGATGATGCTATGAAAGTGCTGCACTCAATATGCCATCAAATTTGGAAAACTCAGCAGTGGCCACAGGACATGGAAAAGGTCAGTTTTCATTTCAATCCCAAAGAAAGGCAATACCAGAGAATGCTCAAACTATCACACAATTTCACTCATCTCACACGCTAGTAAAGTAATGCTCAAAATTCTCCAAGCTAGGCTTCAGCAACACGTGAACCATGAACTTCCAGATGTTCAAGCTGGTTTTAGAAAAGGCAGAGGAACCAGAGGTCAAATTGCCAACATCTGCTGGATCATCGAAAAAGCAAGAGAGTTCCAGAAAAACATCTATTTCTGCTTTATTAGCTACACCAAAGCCTTCGACTGTGTGGATCACAATAAACTGTGGAAAATTCTGAAAGAGATGGGAATACCAGACCACCTGACCTGCCTCTTGAGAAACCTATATGCAGGTCAGGAAGCAATAGTTAGAACTGGACATGGAACAACAGACTGGTTCCAAATAGAAATAGGAGTACGTCAAGGCTGTATATTGTCACTCTGCTTATTTAACTTATATGCAGAGTGCATCATGAGAAATGCTGGGCTAGAAGAAGCACAAGCTGAAATCAAAATTGCTGGGAGAAATATCAATAACCTCAGATATGCAGATGACACCACCCTTATGGCAGAAAGTGAAGAGGAACTAAAAAAGTGAAAAGAGAAGAAAGTGAAAGAGGAGAGTGAAAAAGTTGGCTTAAAGCTCAACATTCAGAAAACTAAGATCATGACATCTGGTCCCATCACTTCATGGCAAATAGATGGGGAAACAGTGGAAACAGCGACAAACTTTATTTTTCTGGGCTCGAAAATCACTGCAGATGGTGATTGCAGCCATGAAATTAAAAGACGCTTACTCCTTGGAAGGAAAGTTATGACCAACCTAGATAGCATATTAAAAAGTAGAGACATTACTTTGCCATCAAAGGTCCGTCTAGTCAAGGCTATGGTTTTTTCAGTGGTCATGTATGGATGTGAGAGTTGGACTATAAAGAATGCTGAGCACCGAAGAATTGATGCTTTTGAACTGTGGTGTTGGAGAAGACTCTTGAGAGTCCCTTGGACTGCACGGAGATTCAGCCAGTCCATCCTAAAGGAGATCAGTCCTGGGTGTTCATTGGAAGGACTGATGCTGAAGCTGAAACTCCAATACTTTAGCCACCTCATGCGAAGAGTTAACTCGTTGGAAAAGACCCTGATGCTGGGAGGGATTGGGGACAGGAGAAGGGGACGACAGAAGATGAGATGGCTTGATGGCATCACTGACTCAATGGACATGAGTTTGAGTAAACTCCAGGAGTTGGTGATGGACAGGGAGGCCTGGCGGGCTGCGATTCATGGGTTCGCAAAGAGTAGGACATGACTGAGTGACTGAACTGAACTGAACATTTAAAGTATACACATGTATGGGAAGATCCAGAGGCAAGAAAGATAACAAATGTATGAGGGCTGCTTCAATTTAAGTTATTTTTCATAAGTAAGCTGATTCATTTTGTCATTTTAGTAGCAACAATGGTAAGAAATAGGCCAATTACTTTTATTGACCCGAATAACCCTGAGTGCGTAGTGAAATTGTATTTTGACACTTTTCTGGTATCATCTCAGCTTTTGAATAAGTTTATTTTTATTAATGGATTATTGTTTTTCTTAAATATTATTTTTTATTGTTTCTTATTTAATATTCAATCCTGCCCTGTAAATCAGATACTACCTTTACCATAAATGCTTCAGAAAACATTCTTATAAACTTGACCAAAGAGGTAAAAGATTTATATTCTGAGAACTATAAAACACTGATAAAGGATACAGAATATGATTCAAAGAAAAGGAAGATATCCCATAGTCTTAGATTAGAGGAATTAACATTGTTAAAATGGTCATACTACCCAAAGCAATCTACAGATCTAATGCAATCCCTGTACATTTACCCATGACATTTTACATAGAACTAGAACAAAGAATCCTAAAATTCATATGGAACTGTAAAAGACCCAGAATTGCCTAAGCAATTCTGAAGGAAAGATACCAAGCTGGAGGCATAACACTCTCAGACTTCAGACAATACTACAAGCTATAGTAATCGAAACCACGTGGTATTGACACTAAAACAAATACATGGATCAATGGAATAGAACAGAGAGCCAGAAATAAGCCCAACCCGGACACCTAGCGTTAGTTAATCTGCAAGAAAGGAGGCAAGAATTTACAATGGGAAAAAGTCTCTTCAGCAGATGATGTTGGGAAAGCTGGATAGCTGCATGTGAATCAATGAAGTTAGAACACATCTTCATATTATACACAAAAATAAACTCAAAATGACTTAAAGACTTAAATATAAGACATAATAAAATTCCTGGAAGGGAGCATAGGCAAAACATTCTCTTATATAAATTATACAAGGTCAGTTTTTTAAGGCAATAGAAATAAAAGTGAAAATTAAAATCTAATTAAATATATACACTTTTGCATAGCAAAGGAAACTATAAACAAGATGAAAATACAACCTATGAACTAGGAGAAAGCATTTACAAATGATGCAACTGAAAGGGCTTAATTTCTAAAATATACAAACAGCTCATATAACTCAATAGTTATAACAACAGCAACAAAACAACCCAATCAAAAAAGTGGGTGGATAGAAGACTTAAATAGACATTTCCCCAAAGAAGACATACAGATGGCCAATGGGTACATGGAAAGATGCTCAACATCACTGATTATTAGAGAAATGCAAATCAAAACTGCAGTGAGTTACCACCTCACATCATTCAGAATGTCCATCATTAAGAAGTCTACAAATAACAAATGCTGGAGATGGTGTGGCAAAAAGGAGCCCTCCTGCATTGTTGGTAGGAATGTAAATTGGTGCATCTGGTGCAGCAACTATGGAAAGCAGTATGAAGATTCCTCAAAAACTAAAACTAGAGTTGCTAAATGATCTAGCAATCCTATTCCTGAGCATATATCCAGAAAAACTCTAATTTGAGAAGATATTTGGACTTCAGTGTTTATAGCAGCACTATGAACAGTAGCTAAGACATGGAAGGAACCTGTATGTCTATCAACAGATGAATGGATAAAGAAGATGTATATATACACAATGGAATACTACTTAGCCATAAAAAGAACAGAATAATGCCATTTGCAGCAACATGGATGGATGCAGAATTTATCATACTAAGTGAAGTAAATCGTAAAGAAAAAGACAAATACCACATGATATCACTTATATGTGCAATTTAAAATATGACACAAATGGGGACTTCCTTGGTGGTCTAGTGGTTGAGAATCTACATTCCAATGCAGGGGACTTGGATTCTATTCCAGATCAGGGAACTAAGATCCCTCATGCCATTGGGCAACTAAGCCTGCATGCCACAGTGAAGAGCCCATGCATACCACAGGGAAGACCCAGCACAGTCAAAAAACAGAAACATACTCACAGACATAGAAATAAACTTAAGGAGAAATGTAAACCAAAGGAGAAATGGTTTAAGGGGGAATATGTTGGGAGTTTGGGATTAGCACATCTAAACTACTCACGTAAAATAGTTAAAACAAGAAGGTCCTGATGTATAGCAAAGGGAACTAATATTCAATATTCTGTAATAAAGCATGATGGAAAAGAAAAATTCTTTTGTGTGTGTGTGTGTGTGTGTGTTTGTGTCTTTATTTATTTATTTTTATTAGTTGGAGGCTAATTACTTCACAACATTTCAGTGGGTTTTGTCATACATTGACATGAATCAGCCATAGAGTTACACGTATTCCCCATCCCGATCCCCCCTCCCACCTCCCTCTCCACCCAATTCCTCTGGGTCTTCCCAGTGCACCAGGCCCGAGCACTTGTCTCATGCATCCCACATGGGCTGGTAATCTGTTTCACCATAGATAATATACATGCTGTTCTTTCGAAACATCCCACCCTCACCTTCTCCCACAGAATTCAAAAGTCTGTTCTGTACTTCTGTGTCTCTTTTTCTGTTTTGCATATAGGGTTATCATTACCATCTTTCTAAATTCCATATATATGTGTTAGTATGCTGTAATGTTCTTTATCTTTCTGGCTTACTTTGCTCTGTATAAGGGGCTCCAGTTTCATCCATCTCATTAGAACTGATTCAAATGAATTCTTTTTAATGGCTGAGTAATATTCCATGGTGTATATATACCACAGCTTCCTTATCCATTCGTCTGCTGATGGGCATCTAGCTTGCTTCCATGTCCTGGCTATTATAAACAGTGCTGAGAAAAATTCTTAAAACTAATAATTTTCCTTTTTGGAAGCTATGTAAGAACCATGTATTAATGCAGATGACCAAAATTCAGGCAGAAGTGAAGCAGTAGGTTTTGTGATTAGTGCATTTTATCAATTAGAGTTGTGTTTGGCTTTGAGTAGCAACAAACCCCATTAATGGGACTTAAACAGGTTATGTTTTTTTCCCCTTCAAGTGATGAGTAGTTGAGAGGAAGGCACTTTGGGGATAAGAGTTATGGCTCCATGGCATCTGGCTTTCACTATCTTCCCATCCATCAGTCCCTAGCATGTGGTATTCCTCTTCATAGTTGCAAGATAGCTGCTCCTCCTTCATGCTTTGTACCCACATTCTAGACAAAAAGAAGAGGAAGGAAGGTGGGCAAAAGATGTGTGTCAGTTGTCTCCTTATTTAAAAAAAAAAAAAAAAAAAACAACCCTTTTCCAAACCCTACATAGTAGATTTCCAGTTATATCTCAATGGCCAGTATAGTGGCCATGGTCATGAGTAGCTGTGTGAAAGTCAGAGGAATTGAAATCTTTAGCTGGGCCCTTGAGGTTCTGCTAGTTACATAGCTTAAGATTGGAGCTATACTACCAGTTAGAATCTCAGCTCTGTAGCCTAGTGGTTATCTCACATAGATGATTCCTTTTCAGTTTCCTCTTGTATAAAATGGAGATAAGATAATAATCTTGTTGTTATGAGATTAAGTTGTGTAAAGAGTTTAGAAGAGTATTTGATAAATAGTAAACGTTATATAAGTACTTTCTCATTAAATGAGTAAGGAAGACGGGGGAATGGACTTTGGGTAGAAAAGTAGCAGGCATGGAATAAATAAATTATAAAAAATGGAAATAAAAATATTGCTAACATATACAGCAGACTTACGTAGTACAAGGAATGAGTTTTATTGATTTCTTGCATGAAAGAATGTTAATTAAGTGCTGTTACCTACCTTAACAGGGCTTCTCAGGTGGCATAATGGTAACAAATCCGTTTGCCAATGCAGGAGATGCAAAAGACACAGTTTAAAAAAAAAACAGACATGAGTTCGATCTCTGGGTTGGGAAGATCCCCAGGAGGAGGAAGTGGCAACCCGCTCCAGTATTCTTGCCTGGAAAATTCCATGGACAGAGGAGCCTGGCAGGCTGCAGTCTGTGGGGTCGCAAAGAGTCAGACATAGCTAAGCGTGCGCGCGCGCACACACACACACACACACACACACACACACACACACACACTTCCCTTAAAGAACTGCAAGCCAGTGGTTTTATCAGGATATATTACTCTTTTTTTCTTTTGGAGGAAAATGAGAATTTTACGTCTGTTTCAGTCAGTTGCTTCTACACAAATTACAGGGCCTGAGACTTAAAGCCAAAACAAATTAGAGGCTTTTGTATAGTGATTGATGTATCGGGGACATACTAGCAAAGGGAAAACACATACACTTCAGAATGAGATACCTCCTTTTTCATTCATGTGTGATCTTTATTCCATTTTTAGGTATTTGGCTATTATTATTTACATATATAAAGAGCCTTTCTTACAGACATCTTGTACGGAGGTAGTTGGGCTTCTCTGGTGGCTCAGATGGTAAAGAATCCATCTGCAATGCAGAAAACCCGGGTTTGATCCCTGGTTTGGAAAGATCCCCTGGAGAAGGAAATGGCAACCAGCTCCAGTATTCTTGACTAGAGAATTCCAAGGACAGAGGAGCCTGGAAGGTTACAGTCCATGGAGTTGAAAAGAGTCAGACAAAATTGAATAACTAACACTTTCACTTTTCATGGAGATAGTTATTGAAGGCAGACAGATTTGAATTATAAGCATTGTTCCACCACTAACTATGTGACCTTAGGCACCTTACATCTTCAAGCTTTAGCTGCCTTATCTATAAAGTAGGGAGGGTTACAGCACCTATTTCCTAGAATTCTACTAAAGGTTAAGTGAGGAAGTACCCCCCCCCCCAAAAAAAAAGGCTTAGCATGAATCCTACTACTCAGCAAAAACAATAAATGTCATTGTTAATGTTACCACCACCATCATCATTTTTTAAAACCAACTTTGAGGTGTAATTTATATAGACAAAAATGCACTCATGGATTTCCACAAATATTGATGCCTTTGTGCCACAGTCGAGAAATAGATTTTCTGTTATCCCCAAATCATTGTTTTAAAATAGGATAACTGATGTCTCATCCAGTAAGAACACAAAGGTGAAGTCATGTGTAAGGAAATATATGGTATCAACTATAAAAAAAGCTTGAATGAATGCTAACTAGAATTACGAAACCCCGGGGAATGTAGCAGTAGGAGCACCGGTTTTGAGGGATGGGTGGGGGACTGGTCAGGTGTACTGCATGTTATAGTGTCTGCCTATTTAGCAGCAATTCTCTCTTCTCCCGTTAACAGCACTTTGCTTGTCCTTTGGGGGAGCAACTCCTCCCAAGGCTTTATGTGTTGGGAATGAGACTGTTTCATCTCTGGCTTTAGTCTTGTATTTCTGCTAGATTTTTTGGGAAAAAAAACAAACGAAACTTTCTTACTGCTAACACTGCTTGATGTTAAGTTTGGAGAAGTAGAGAGAACCTCTGAAAATGACGGCATCACAGAGGAAGGTCTCATGAAGTGATGGAGAGAGAGATCTTATGCCGATATCATCAGCTAAACTGTTAGAAGCTGTCCTGAAGCTGTACTACCCTGGTCCTGTTACATGAGGACCAGTGAGCTTTTATCATAGACCAGCTGTGTTCTATAGCTTGTGTTTAGGAATCATGGGTGAGTGGCCCTTGCCCATCTCTGATTGTGTGGGCTTGGAGATAACATTTGTGAGAGTGCTTTCCTGTTTTCTACAAAGGGGAGGTAATTGTATTGCAGATTTAAAGTTAATTGGACAATTGAAGTCAGAAATTATATGGATTTAAAATATATTGATATCAAAAGTAGAACTGTTTGGACTAACTGGCTAATTTGGAGGAATTCAGATATTCATCCAAAATGTTTAGGCCAGATCATTTTGCCTAAATAATTTCTGTATCTCATCTGAAACTGATTTCTGGGCTTTAACTGTTCTATTCTATTTGCATTCATGGCCACAGCCTATGTTGTTACAGGAGTCACTGTTTCTTCCTTATTAAATAAGTGCCCCTCCCATTGGCATTGTGCATCTTTGAAGTGCCCATTGATGTTCTAGGTGCTGGGGCTGTACAGTGAATAACACAGAAACTATATTTCATGAAGATTACATTCTAGAAATAGAGAGACAGCTGCATCTTCCAGGGGCCAGTTACTGTACTCAATACTACTGCATTCTGATTCTCTTCTTCTGATAATATTATCAAAAGTGTGAGAGGTCTTTGTGGAAATTCTGGATAAAATTCATAAGAAATTTACGTGCTATCCCCATACTTACACATACACAAATGTATACCTGAATATACATTTGTGTATGTGCCAGACACATATCATAGCTAGGTAACCTGGTTCAACTTAACAACTCCAGGCCTCAATTTCTCACCTGAAAAATGGGGATTATCCTAGTAGTAATCCTACCTTGTGGGGACTAAATGCATGTAAATAATTTAGCATAGTGTCAGGCACAAATTAAGAGCTTAACAAATGATAGATAATATTTATTATTGTTATTACTAATACATATATATTACTTATACACATTTGCCCAATATTCCTCAAAAGAATAAATAATTGTGTACCGCATTTTGTTTCATTCATTTAACATTTATTGAATCCTTTACCACGTGCAAGGCCCACAGTGTCAGATTTTTTTTTTTTTTTTTCAGAGATGGCTGCATTAGTATCTCCCTTTCTTGTTGCTTTCCCATCTGGAGGTACAGTCTAATTGTTGTTGTAGTTTAGTCCCTAACTTGTGTCTGATTCTTTTGTGACCCACCAGGCTCCTATCTCCATGGGACTTCTCAGGCAAGAATACTAGAGTTGGTTGCCATTTCCTTCTTCAGGGGATCTTTCCCACCCAGGAACTGAACTTACATCTCCTGCACTGCAGGAGGATTCTTTATTGCAGAGTCACCAATGAAGTCTAATTAGCCTCTCCTTAAATCTGAGCTTTTGACTTGTTTGTAGTCAATAAAGGTGGAAGAAGTGTTTGACTTCCAAGGCTAGGTCATAAAAGGTGATTCAGCTTTCCTTTTGTGAGCTGGAACATTGATACTGGGGTCCTGAGGACCCTGTGAGAAAACTCAACTAGATCACATCCAGTGACCACACAGTGAAGCCTGAGCCCATCTGAAGATAAGAAGATGCTCCCGTTACCATCTCACTGCAAACACATGCAAGAGCCCAAGTCAGGATTACCCAGTCAAGTGCAGTTCAGTTCAGTTCACTTCAGTCGCTCAGTCATGTCCAACTCTTTGCGACCCCATGGACTGCATGCAGCATGCCAGGACTCCCTGTCCATCACCACCTCCTGGAGTTTACCCAAACTCATGTCCATTGAGTTGGTGATGCCATCCAACCATCTCATCCTCTGTTGTCCCCTTCTCCACCTGCTTTCAATATTTCCCAGCATCAGGATCTTTTCAAATGAGTCAGCTCTTCACATCAGGTGGCCAACGTATTGGAGTTTCAGCTTCAACATCAGTCCTTCCAATGAACACTCAGGACTGATCTCCTTTAGGATGGACTGGTTGGATCTCCTTGCAGTCCAAGGGACTCTCAAGAGTCTTCTCCAACATCACAGTTCAAAAGCATCAATTCTTCAGCGCTCAGCTTTCTTTATAGTCCAACTCTCATACCCATACATGGCTACTGGACAAACCACAGCCTTGACTAGATGGACCTGTGTTGCAAAGTAATGTCTCTGCTTTTTAATATGCTGTCTAGGTTGGTCATAACTTTCCTTCCAAGGAGTAAGTGTCTTTTAATTTCATGGCTGCAGTCACCATCTACAGTGATTTTGGAGCCCCCCAAAATAAAGCCTCTCACTGTTTCCACTGTTTCCCCATCTATTTGCCATGAAGTGATGGGACCGGATGCCATGATCTTAGTTTTCTGAATGTTGAGCTTTAAGCCAACTTTTTCACTCTTCTCTTTCACTTTCATCAAGAGGTTCTTTAGTTCTTCTTTGCTTTCCGCCATAAGGGTGGTGTCATCTGCATATCTGAGGTTATTGATATTTCTCCTGGCAATCTTGATTAACCCAGTCAAGTTCTCCCCCAAATTCTTGATCCACAGAGATTAGGAGAGAAAATACAATGATTGTAGTTGCTTTTAATCTATTAAGTTTTGGTGTCATTTGTTATGTATTACTTAAGAGCCAGAACACTTACTTTTAAGTGCTCAAGATATAGCATTAAGCAGATTTAGTTTCATGGAATTCCATTCCACATCTTTCTCATTCTTGGCAACTGAGGAACAACTATTTTCAGAGTTTTAATTATCCATCTGATAACTGTTTGGGCCTGCTATCAAGTCTAAATCTGTAGCTACAACTGGCAAACAGATCACACTCATTCATTCATTTATGCATTTAATAAATCAGTACCTCCACCTAGATGACTTCTCTAGCTCCTGAGTTAGCATCCCCTTCTCAATGTTCCCAACTTACTATGCAGGATTGCTATTGCTTGTCGCTTTTCTATCCCACTAACCTGTAGCAGACAGGTTCATTCTGTGTTATTTATCTTTGCATCTCTAGTATCTAGTCTAGTGCCTGCACATAGCAGACCTATGTAAAAACAAAAACAAAGACAACCAACCAAACAAAAAACAAAAAAGCCACACACACACACACAAAACCACCTAACTGGGGGGCTCCTCCTTCCTGGACATACGAAGAATTTATTCAAAGACAGTCCCTATCCTCTAGCACTTCACAGTTCAGCACTGGACACTGTGGGATCCAGCCTGACAGGTGCAGTTAGTGAGCTGCCTAGACTGATTACTGTGGTGGATACCCAAGGGCAATAGGGCAACATATTGCACAAAAGTGGAGAAGGACACGGGAACAGATCCATTCATTTATTCCGCAAATACTTATCAATCGCCGTAGCACATATAGCACAAGGTAAGTGCTCAATATCTGTGACTAGGTGCCAGCCACTGTTCTAGGCGTTAGGGTTGCCGCAGCGCACAAGAAAGCGGCGATGGCTTATTTCGTACTCTTGAAGCTCACAGTGTAGCAAAGGACTACAGTCAGTGGACGTAATTATGTAAAATTGTGTGAGGTGCCCATCAGGAAAACAGGCGGCTGAAATTCTTGAAAGGATGTTAGATCCTTCGGTTGGGGGCAGACGCGGGCGGGTTTTGAGCAGGAGTGGCCGTGAGGGGGCCGGACTGTAGGGGGCGGGAAGACTGCAGGCCAGAAGAGCTGGTAATTTTAAGATGCAAGTCTGTTTTGCTTGAGTGGAAGAAGGAGCTTGTGTCTAGGGGCGACGTGGTCGCTTGGTACGCTCGGGGTTCTCCTGGGGCGTGCGCGAGGGCTAAGTCGCTTCAGTCGTGCCCGACTGGGGAATGCATTTTGAGTGTAAGCACGATTGCCTCAGGCTTAGGGGAACTGCAGCCCTAAATTCCTAGATTTTTCATGTTCGGCACATCTAGGCTCCTCCGCTCCCCAGATATGCAGACGCACCGTCTCCGGCTCGGATCCCGGCAGCTGCGCGGGCCCTTGCGGCGGCGATCACCGTTGCTTCCCGGCTCGGACTCCGCAACCCACAGCAGACGGGAGGGGGCGGAGCTTGTGCTGCGGACCTAGGCGGTGGCGTGGGCCACGCCCCCCGACCTAGACCCCGCCTCTGGACCCCATTGATTGGGTTATGGTCGCGGAAGGGCCGGGCATCCTCGGAAGGCCCGTGGGTAGGGCTGAGGCGGGGTTCTGATTGGCTCGGCTGGGATTAGGTCATTGCTAGCAGGTTCGGCCAGCCCGGACGCCGGCTGGGCGGCCGAGGCTGCTGTGAGAGGGCGCTCGAAGCTGCAGGAGAGCGAACTGGAGAAGGAGGCGGGGAGGCGGCTGCTGCACTCGCTCGACTGCTGGTTCCCTTCCCGTCGCCGCTGCGGGTCCGCCGCTGCTCTTCCTGCTCCGCGGCCTCTCGGTTACACGCCGTTGGAGCAGCCGCTCTTCGTTCGCGTCCAGGCTCTGTTCAGGAGTGGTGCGCGCCCGCGGACACCGCGCTGAGAGAGAGCCGGCGCCACACCTGTGGAGCCGGCGGCCGTCGGGGGTGCCGGCCAGGGTCTCACCGCGTGCGTGCTCCCGGCTGCGGGCCGCCGGAGCCCCGGGGGAGGCGCGCCCCCCAACTGGGCGCCGCGGACACCATGGGGCTGCCCGCGCTCGAATTCAGTGACTGCTGCCTCGACAGCCCTCACTTCCGAGAGACGCTGAAGTCGCACGAAGCGGAGCTAGACAAGACCAACAAATTCATCAAGGAGCTCATCAAGGACGGGAAGTCACTCATCAGTGCGCTCAAGAGTGAGTGCCCCGGAGCCTGGTGGGGACGGTGCCCCGGGGCGGGAGGGGCCGTCGGGCGGCGCTGAGACCTAGGGGTCCCGCGCCCGGCTGGATTTCTGCCCCCGGGCGCTGAGGGACGGGCGTGGACCCTTGTCGCGAGGCGGAAAGGATACGTAAAAGGGGCGAGCTAGCAACAAGACAATGAAGGAAGAGACCCGTCACCCGGCCGTTTGCGTACCGGGGTGACTGGGAGGTGACCGAGCGCGAGTAGCGCTCTGGGGCGCCGCGGGTGGGTGTGCGCGGCACACACAGGTGTCCCAGGAGTGGGACTGGCGTGCCTGGAGCACCGTAGCATATTGGGAAGCCCCTTCGCGTCCACGACTCCGGCTTCCTTGGGGGAGAGTTGCTCACCCCTGAGTGCCCAGCCGTGGGAATGGAGCGTGCCCCGCCAAGGGGGCGCTGCCTCCCCTCAGGAAAAGGCGGGTTGTGCCTGCTTCGCTCCCTTTGCTCAAGCCTGCTCAGGGCCGCCGGGATCTCCGAGAGGTCTCCTTCCCTTCCCAGAGAAGGGCTGGATAGGGTGGTTGGTCAGCTCGCGATTCTTTGGAGCAGTGGCAGCTTGTAACCCACCAGATCTAGAATCAGGACCACGTACGTGTGCAGGTTCTGATTCTTGTGTTTAGCAGAAGGTGATAGGGGTGGGAGTACAGAATCAGAGTGTTCCTTTACTCTAAACTGTGGGCGAGGGTTTAAAAATAGAACGAACACATCCTCTCCCTCTCCCGCTCCCTCATTCTCCTTTTTTACCTCTCCCAATATCCTTGAAAACTCAAAGGTCTGGGAAGGAATGTCCTCGATCTTCGCTCAGAAAGAAGTTTAAACTTATCCTTAGAGATTTTCGAACCTTTTGTAAAACCATTTTTGCAAATTTCCCCTTGGCAGGGGAGAAATGAAATTTACATTCTGTGTATGATTTCCCTTGTCATTTGCAGAGCCAGAGAGTGTCTCCTTCTGGCCAAACGAGTGCTCTAGGGATGGATGCCTTGGATTGCTGAGCTCCTTTTTTTGGGTGCCTTTTCTGTCTACCCATTTAAGAATGATTTGGTTCATCTTTTATTTTTAAGAATCAGGAATAACATAAAGGCAGATAGTGGAATTGTCTCTGACTTGACTTTCCCTTTCTCTTTGCTGCATTTCTTAATAGGTGATATCTTTCAAATAGGAAAGCTTGTCTTGGCAGAGTGCAGCCATGGGTCTGAGAATTGTCACCAAGTCTCTTTAAAGGAGACTCAAAGTCAAGTGCCTGAGATGTCATTTTGTGAGCCTGTTGCTTCTAAAGGTGAAGAAGACAGTGGAGCCCCAGGGCAGCAAGTGGTAGTCTGTTGAGGTGAAATAAAAGTAGAACTTTGGTGTGCTGAGGCTCTTCAGAGGCAGGGTCTCTGTTGGAGGCTGTAACCTGAAGCAAATGAATAGACTCTTCTTTTGTTGATGACCAGGGCCATCCTTGGAATATGTGATCCCTAGTTTGAAGTAAGTTAGGGGCTCACTTACAGGTTGGACCCACACATTTTGTTTGAATCTCAGACTGGCTTTAATTGGGCCTCTCCTTTATTCAGCAAACATTTGGAGTGCCTGCTGTGTGCTCGATATTATTACCCTGGGCACTGAGGATGTAGTAGTGATTGTTCTCTTGTCCCTGTGGCTGTGGAGACTTACTCCATACTAGGCACTGCTTCACCCACAAATTATCTCACACATTATAACTCGTCTTACAAATGAGAAAGCAGGCGTGAAAGCATCGCTAGCTGAGAGTCGCACCGCTCTAAGAGCAGGGCTGTTTTTGAGCCCCGCAGGGTCTGGGCCAGAGATGAAGTTCCTGCTGATGTTGAGCTCTTAATTCTGCCTCATTCCTCTTGCCCAGATTGGAGCCCCTGGATCAAGAGTGTTGGAATTTGGACTTGCATTTTGTATCTTAGCCTTGAGTCTGAGGAGGATGCCTTTATGTGACTGGCTATTTATCTGCTTGCCACTATTTTTAAGGCGGGGGAAGGGGGGGTTTAAGAATTCTTTGGGTAGGAGGAAACAGTACAGGTGATAAAATTAAAGAGTTTTTTAAATTGTCTAATGAATGGACCAGCTGTATAACTTCGGGGAGAGCTAGGTGTTCTAATCTCTTAATATCCAGCTCTTTTACTAACTATACTCTTCTGCTCTTACTAGTGCTTAAACAGGTGCCACATGCCCTCTTAAAGAGGGTGGAGGTGATTATTATTTCCTGAACTTCAGGCATTGTGTTATCATTAGGTCCTTCTTGCATTGTAAATTACTATTCTAGTATGTGTGTATTCATTTTCTTTGGATCATCTTTATCACTTCTGCAAAATGTAAAGCCAGCGTTTTAAAAATATATATATGTAAAAATACATAATTATGTAAGTAACATTGGTTTAGATGTTTATAGGCTCTTCCATCTCTAAAATTTTATGGCTTTATTTTATAATTAATATGCACAGATCTTTGGGTTTAGATCTCCTTTGTGTGTTAATTTGAGGCAATAATACTGGGCTCCAGGGATTGCTGAAGTTCAGCTAGATCATTGCTCTTTATGAATGAGGAAGCTGAAGATCAGAGAGATCAGTAACCTGCCCAAGGCATCACAGCAATTAAGTGTACTTAAACAAAAGTTATCTGATTCTAGAGCCTGTGCACTTAACTGTGAAGTAGAAATGTTGTGTAGGTCTGTTTATTGAATACCCTTGAGAATCTGGTAAACAAACGAACTCATTGAAGTCTTTCCCTAGAGTTCAAACCTCTGGGCTGGACACATGGCAGATAAGCAATATAATAATTTTGCTGCATTTCAAAAACTCCTGCCTTTGGAGAAAGTTCTTGTTTGATGTGGTGACTCCCAGTCAATTTTTTCTGTGCTAATTTGTCTAGGCATTTTCTGTGAGCACTCTTTCCTTGACCTGATTAATCTGTCTCAGTCTAGAGGATTCTGTATGCTTTGGTCCTTTTTTCTTTCTGGAGAAATAATAGAGGCTGGCAACGACATTCAGATTTGTAGAATTAAGAGTTTTAGGATTTTCTGTGTTTGGTTCTTGACCTCATCACTTACTGGGCAAGTCACTAAGCCTGAGCTGGTCCTGTGTAAAATGGGAAAAGCCACTCTGACCTCCTAGGGCTGTTGTGAGCACGAAATGAAACAGTGCATGTAAAGAAAGCACTTAGCCTGGAGCCTGGCGTGTAGTGCTGCTTAGTTAATGGTAGCTATTATTATCTTCCAGAACGTCAAGACTCAGAGCAAGAGTCACTAAGAGCAGAAGTGTCTGCACAAGTGCGCTGAACTTCATTTCTGTCTGTCTCATGGACTTGATGGCAAACCAACTGTGATTTCATAGAACTGAAAGTGAATTAGGCTGTTGGTTTTGAGAGGTGGTTTTCAGGAACTGTTTTCTTTCCACCTTCAGAGTTGGTTTATGGACTTGTTCCTGGGGATATGCCCCTTTCAATTTGACTTCTTTCTAAGATAGAGTGAATTCTATTACTTTAATAGTCATAGGTGGGAGGGGTGGGGCAGGAATTCGCATTTTAGAATATCAACTTTATTGAGATATAATCTGTTCACCCTCTTAAAGCATCCAGTTCAGTGGTTCTTAGTACATCCACAGAGCTGTGCAGCTGTCGCCACAGTCAATCTTAGAACATTTTTCATCACCTCCAAAAGAAATTCCATTCCCATAAACAGTCATCCCCCACCATTTTCTCCCAAGTCCTCCCTCCCCATTCTCATGCCCTCCAAACCTAGTCAAGCACTGATGTATTTTCTGTCTCTATTGATTTTCCTATTCTGGATATCAGAAGTGTAATTTTAATAGTTTTCTCTTAGATGGTGGTGGGCAACTTGAGGCACTGAGTTCTTGATTGGAATTTCAGGTGGGAAACTTTGAACCATAAGCTGCTCTCCTACATTGGGGTTTAAGTAGGGGTGAGGTCCCAGAGACTGAGTTGTGTCCTAGGGGAAAACCCAGTTGTCTCATGAGATGGAAAGATGGATTCATTTTAGTTCCTGGCACTTTCAAGGATACAGAAAGTGAAAGTGCTAGTAGCTCAGTTGTGTCTGACTCTGTGACCCCATGGACTAGCCTGCTAGGCTCCTCTGTCCATGGAATTCTCCAGGCAAGAATACTGGAGCTGGTTGCCATTTCCTTCTCCAGGGGATCGTCCCAATCCAGGGATTGAACCTGAGTCTCCTGCGTTGCAGGTGGATTTTTTTTTATCATCTGAGCCACCAGGGAAGAGATTACCAAAACTAGAACAACAATCCAACCCCTTCTGTCAGTCACCTTTCAGTCAAGTTGGGGCAGAGAGTGTGATACTGAATAAAGCCTTCCTCTGGGATTGATATCTTGTTGGGTGACACTTTTTAAAAAATTTTTTTTTTAGTAAAGTGAAATGAGTGTATCTGTGTTTCTCTAGTTCAGCCTGTAGTTTTCGTGAGACTTTTTGGGTATGATATGCCTTTATCAATGTGTTCTCAGAGGTTAGTAATTCTGACCTGCATCACATTTCCAAGGCAATCGCAGTGAATTTTAACAGAAATAAATGAATAAGAATGCCAGTAAAAAACACAACAGTAAATTTTAGCTGCTATGTATTTGTCTGTCAATATCAAATCTTAAGTTCAAGGGACATTTATCTTTTAACAGAAATAAGAGTTGTAGAAATCTGTCACCATAACTGTATATGAACAAAGCAAAATGCTGTATTTTGGAACTTGAACCGAGTGGAGAGATGGATAAAAAGTCTGATTTACTTAAGTGAGGTCATACTTAAAAGGATTTTTGCTAAGGCATGAAGAAAGAACATTTAGATAGTGCGTTACTTAAGGGGGGAAAAAAAAAAGAATGAGATTTAAATAGTTTTGATAATATTTGCTAGAGGGCATTCATGAGGCTCAGTGGGGCCCTGACCTCATATTATGGGGGGGAAAAAAAGTAAAATTTATCTCATGTCTACATTCTTAAATAATGCAAGCTGTCATTAATTGCCATAGTCTAAATATCCAGTCTGATAGATGTGTTCTAGAAGGAGCATGAAAAGAAAGTGAAAGTTGCTCAGTCGTGTCCAATTCTATGCGTACTCCAGGCCAGAATACTGGAGTGGGTAGCCATTCCCTTCTCCAGTGGATCTTCCCAACCCAGGGATGGAACCCAGGTCTCCCATGTTGCAGGTGGATTCTTTACCAGCTGAGCCACAAGGGATGCCCAGAAGAAGCATATATGTCTTCAATGTATTGAAAATTGTTTCTAATCCTTGGTTTGTAACTGCTCTTCTGCATTTCACAATTATCTGGATTTGGAACATTAGTAATACTAACTGAAAAATTGATGCTTTTGAACTGTGGTGTTGAAGACTCTTGAGAGTCCCTTGGACTACAAGGAGATCCAACCAGTCCATCCTAAAGTAGATCAGTCCTGAATATTCATTGGAAGGACTGATGCTGAAGCTGAAACTCCAATACTTTGGCTACCTCATGCGAAGAGTTGACTCATTGGAAAAGACCCTGATGCTAGGAGGGATTGGGGGCAGGAGGAGAAGGGGACGACAGAGGATGAGATGGCTGGATGGCATCACAGACTCGATGGGCATGAGTTTGAGTAAACTCTGGGAGTTGGTGATAGACAGGGAGGCATGGCGTGCTGCGATTCTTGGGGTCGCAAAGAGTCGAACACGACTGAGCTACTGAACTGAACTGAATACTAGAGGGCATTCTCTTTATAGAAGTCCTTCCACAGGATGCCTTCCAAGAATACATTGGATGTGGCTCTGGCCCCTTTATGTAGATGGGGAACATATCTCAGCATTAAGTTCATTTAAGAAGTGAACTCTGCAGAATTAACTTGGAACTGGTAATGTGCAGGCTGAGGAGACCCAGACCTGGGGCGCATAGTACAATTCAGAGAGCCAGGCCTCTGTTATCAGGCAGACTTGATGTTCAGTCAAGCTCTAGCACATACACGCTGTTAAGACTTTGGGAGCACTGTCAGTTTTCTCAGCAAACAAGCAAACAGAAAACCTGGAACCTTGCCAGCAGCTCTTGTTTTCGAAACACTCACCAAGGGCCCGGCCCTATGCTAAGTGCACACATTGTCTCATGAGTCCTTTACCCTGTCCTGCGAGGTGAATACTCTTATTCACCTGCATTTTGCAGTTAGGGTAACTTGTCTCAGGTCACAGAGCTAGGAAGTTGTGCAGGCAAGTTTTGAACTTGGCAGCGGACTGCAGGGCTTCTCTTAAACATGACCCATCAGTGCCTCAGTGAACACTTTGGCAGTGAAGATACAAATTCCTCAGAGAGCTAGACGCTAGAAAGGAGAAATGTGCAGCAGGTGTTAGATTAAGTGAGAATATTGTGCCCATTGTTTTTCAGTCTCTGAGTCCTGGTTGCAAAGAATAGCTAAGATTTGTATTGTGCTCTGAAGTTTTGTGTTCTCATCTTCGTAGGATTAAAGAGCCATTGTAGGCTAGTGAGGCATAAGTAAGGGTGTCTGACTACTTGGCTTTTTGAAGCAGTAGAGTTGCTCTTTGGGGGTAGCACTGATTATCAGTGAGTTTCTCTCTTCTTTTTAATGTTGTTTAGAAAATGCATACTTTTTTTTTTTTTAACATTTTTCAGTTGAAATATTAAAAAATTGAGATATAATTGACACAGAACATTTTTTAGTGTTAGATGTACAATGTCATGATTTGCTATTTTGTATATATTATGAAATGGTCGCCACAGTATGTCTAGTTAACATCCATCACCATACATCTATTATGAATTTTTTTTTCTTGTGATGAGAACTTTTAAGATCTATTCTCTTAGCAGCTTTCAAATGATAGTACTATTAACTATAGTCACCATGCTATGCATCACATTCCATGACTTATTTATTTTGTAGATGAAAGTTATTCTGTTTTAACTGGGTAGTAAAGCATTGAACTTGGAGGCTAAAAGCTTGTTCCTGGGTCTGATTTGTTAAGATAAATAGTTCGTCCTTTTTGCTCATTAAAACAAGAGTGGAAAAAAAATCAAGAGTTGTGTGCTTAAAACACGTCACTCTTTTGTACTTCTTTAGGGTTTGATGTAGGTTTTTGCAGTAGTGAGATGAGTTCTTCGTTAATAGTAAAAACTCCCAAAGGCTCTTCAGTGCCAACGTGCTTTGTTTAGGACTAATTATATTACTTAACAAATCCTAAAGGATCAAATGCATATGGAGTTAGGTAACAAAAAGTTTTTTTCTCAGCTCTGTTGCTTTGCTTTAGCACCTTTCGAATAAAAGAAGAAAAAGCATTTCCTAATTATTTGTAAATGGTGGTAATTTGCAATACTGACATTTGGAATATTACTCATGCAAATATAAACATCTGCAAATTATATCCAAACAAGATTTTGTAGTTTTTATGTAACACTGACTTTAAAAAAAAGTCCTTCCACTTTAATCCAGTTATTCAGTTCTGGATTGGACTGAATAAATTGCATCTATAATCTGTATAAGATTTCCCACGTGGCTCAGTGTAAAGAATCCGCCTTCAGTGCAGGAGACATAGGTTTGATCGCTGGGTCGGGAAGATCCTCTGGAGAAGGAAATGGCAACTCACTCCAGTATTCTTGCCTGGGAAATCTCATGGACAGAGGGGTATAGTCATTGGGGTCGCAAAAGAATTGGACACCACTCAACGACTAAACAACAACCATAATCACTAGCACTCAGCCCACTGATTTGAGGCTCAAGTTTCCCCTTCCCTTCTTTTAAAAAAATATGATTAATAGACTTTATTTTTTAGAGCAGTTTCAGGTTTACAGAAATATTGAGTGGGAAGTATAGAAAGTTCCTTTATAGCCTCTCACACCCATTTCTCTCAGATAGTACATTTGTTCCAATAATGACATAGTGTTGTAACTCAAGTCCATAGTTTACATAAGGGTTCATTCTTTGTGTTGTATATTCTATGAGTTTTGACAAATGTATTGACCTTAACAGTATCATGCAGGAATAGTTTCAGCCTGTGAAATACATGTCTTTGTATGGACATATGTTTTCATTTCTTATTTAATTTCCCACCTTAGAGTAGAATTACTAGGTTGTATAGATAAACTTAAGTTTAATTTTGTAAAAGCCTGCCAAACTCTATTCTGCAGCAGAAGCATCCTTTTAAATTCCCCTCAGCATCATCCAAGGGTTCCAGTCTCTCCACATTATCACCAATACCTGCTATTGTCTGTCTCTTTGATTGTAGCCGTCCCAGTGGATGGGAAGTGGTACCTCTTGGTTTTACTTCGCATTTCTGTGATACTTACAATGCTGAGCATGTTTTCCTAAGCTCATTGGCCACTGGTGCATTTTCTTTGCTGAAGTGTCTGTTCAGATCTTTTAGATGGGCACTGTTTACATTTCGGATTGTATTTTAATCCTTTTGTGTGTACATGCTCAGTTTCTAAGTTGTATCTGACTGTGACCCTGTGGACCATAGCCCGCCAGGCTCCTCCATCCTATGGGATTTCCCAGGCAAGAATACTGGAGTGAGTTGCCATTTCCTTCTCCAGGGGATCTTCCTGACCCTAGGATCAAACCTGCATCTCCTGCCTTGCATTCTTTACCACTGAGCCACCTGGGAAGCCATTAATTCTTTTACTTTTTCTGTAAAACTTTTGATGAGTAAGTGAACACCATGGGGTATACTTTATTTGTCCTCATTTGGGGACTTTTTGCTTCTACTTGCTTCAACCTCAAATGCACTTGACTGACCAGTTTCACATCCCAGGGCTTGAAAGGTGATTCTGACAAGGCCGTGGTTCAGATTTCTGCTCTAGTTAGGCCAGTCAGCGTCCCTCTGGGCAGAGGCCCCAGGCTGAACTTCCTAATGCTGGCCAGTGTAAGCTAATGATCGCAAACCCCATGAATTGACAAAATGAGAATGGGTCAGGGAGAAGCTGTTGTCACCATGGAGCTATTGGGGAAAGCAGTTCATGAAGGTGACTTTGCTACCCTGTCTAGGCCATTGCATTTTTAAAAGTTAGTCAAAGGAGAGATGCCAGTACGAAGCTAAGTGTCATACATTTCTGACTGACTCAAGTTTTAATTTTTAAAATTATAACCCAGTATGTTTTAAATTATATATCTTAGGCCATCAGAGGAAAACTTTCATTCAACAAATACGGAGTCTTGCTTTGCTCTTACCATATCATCCAAGGCCTGGCCTCGAGTAAGGGCTTTTAAGGTTGTGGTAACAGATGCAGAAGTTGTGAGGTGAGAGGAATTATGGGGTGTCCGAGGGCTCGCAGGGAGGCCTGTGTAGCTGGAGCAGAGCAATGGCAGATGCACAAGGAGAGAGGCTAGGAGCCAAGTCCTCGAGGTCTTGACTCCCAGAGGGACTTTGAGTTTCATTCTGAGTGTGATGAAAAGTCAGGAGAAGGTTGTGATATCATCCTTCTTGTGCTTTAAGAGATTATGGGGAGCACTGTGTAGAGAATAATTTAGTGGGGCAAGAATGGAGGCAAAGAGAGCAGTTAGGAGGCTGAATAATAGGTGAGGTAAGAGGCAGTGGCACCTTTGGCTAGGGGGCAGCGTTGGAGATATAGGTCAGATCCTGGGTGTTTTTGGAAGTAGCGCCCACAAGATCTACTATTTGATTGGATTTAGGCTTTGAGACTACTGAACGACTTCACTTTCACTTTTTACTTTCATGCATTGGAGAAGGAAATGGCAACCCACTCCAGTGTTCTTGCCTGGAAAATCCCAGGGAGGGGGAGCCTGGTGGGCTGCCGTCTGTGGGGTCGCACAGAGTCGGACACGACTGAAGTGACTTAGCAGCAGCAGCAGCAATAGGCTTTGAGACTAAAAATCAAGAATGATTCAAATGTTTTTAGCTAGAGCCGTTATGTGAATGATGGTGCTATTTTCTGAAATAAGGATGCCTTGGGAAGGATTAGGTTTGGGGGAAGATGAACAGTGTAAATGGGTGACCTAATCTTATAGTGCAAAGACAAAAAATTACACACTTCATGAATACACTCATGAAAGAATGACAGAGTGTGGAACTATATAGAGTAAAGCACCCCCTTGCCTGAGTTAACCACTGATGTACTTTTTTTCTCGTCCTTTTTCTGTGCATATTTGTTGTTTTCATAAGTGGAATTATAGGGTATGAATTAGTCTGTGTTTTTCTTTTCTGGTTGATATTATGTTTTAGAGGTCTTCCATGTCAGTATACATATACAGTGTATTCTTCTTAACACCTGCAGAGAGCGCTGCTATGTGGCGACACCATGGCTGATTTACGCCTTCTCCTGTTGAGGGATATTTGGATTGCCTCAGTTTTCACTATCAGAGAAAGTGCTACAGTGATGGTTTGCACACTTTCCTTTCTGTGTGGGTCCTAGTAGTTCCAGGGGGGTAGACTCCTTAAAGCGGAATTATTGCCAGCTCCCATCTTTTTTTTTTTTTTTTTTTTTTTAACAAACTCCTTGACATTGACTCTTTAGGTCTTTGGCATCTCTGTCTAGTTGGTGTTTATCTGGCACTGTTTGAAGTGTGTTGTCAGATTCTTTCTGAAGCTTAATGTTTTGCTTTAATTGGAAGTGTCCTTAACTGGACAAGTTCTTCTTTTAGGCGCTGGCATGTATTCTGAAGGAACCAGGGGCTAGAAGAGAGAGAGAGAGATTACAGTTAATTGGCTATGTCCTAATTAATGTTGGACCTGTCTGATATCCTTTCTGAGCTCTAAGTTCGTACAGATAAAATGGGACATGGGATGTGGCTTTGCCCATATCTAATAGGCTGTTCCAACCTCAAATTTCAGAGAAATCACATTTGTTAGGGTGAGGGAAATAGCCTTAGTGGCCAGAGGAATATTTACAAATTAGAGTCACTGGAGTTTACACATTTTGTAAAAACCCAGAGTGGAGAAAGAGAGGAAATAGTAAGGAAAACAGCTTGGTAGTGTGGGCCAGAAGCTGTCATGGCATGTTTATATCTGGCTCATTTCACCTTGGTTGGAAGGCATAGAATGCTGCAGAGGGTGAGCTTGGAGACTTGGGCAGTGCTTACTATATTTAGAAAGAGGAGATTCCTGGGGTTGGAGGGGTGTGTGTGTGTGTGTGTGTGTGTGTGTGTGTGTGTGTGTTTTCTTTGCCAGATGGATAAAGGATTGAGGGGCTTGGGAATTCTGGATCAAACCTGGCTAACTGGCTGGCTTCCTTTGGCCAAGCCAGTAGCTACGGTTTGATTCCTGCTGCTGCCACACAGGAAAAGCCAAAATAAACCCCATTTTACATGGTTTGTAAAGACACCACAGGTTGGTTTCAGAGCTCATCTGATCTTGCTGTCAGATGTGCTTTTAAGTTTATTCCAGGCTGACTTGAACACTTTGAAAAGATGAAGTGGCTTCTCCTGTGAGACTTTAGGTAGGTTTCCAGGTAGATGGAGTTGAACTTGAGGCTGTTTCTGTGCCACAGAGACTGTCAAGCAGATTGAGCTCGAAGCATAACAGATTCCTGACTGTATCTTGTTATTACACCGGTGGGTCAAGTGTGGAAGATGATTATTGGGCAAGTGAGAGGAAATGAAAGAGGCATTTTTACTTTAATTCATACCTATGTTTCTTTTTAAAAAGTTTATGTCAGTAAGTAATACCTGTAAAATAGTACACAATTTAGAAGGGACAGGAAGAAATGCAAGCATCCTTAAATGCCTCCTGTCTCCAGATTCCTGGTTCTTCTACTGGAGGCAGCATTTCACCCATTCTTGAGTATTTTTCAGATATAATTTATGCATGTGCTAGCAAATACATATTTATATATTTCTCCGGTAGCAAGCCATATGCACTGTTTTGCATATATTTGCATTTGTACTATTTTAATGGATTTTGAATATTATTCAACTTTGGTACATATAGAGCAAATTCATTTTTAGCATTGCATTGTATGGCACTGTATGGACATAATTTATTTAATCAGGCTTCCCAGGTGGCTCAACCGGTAAAGACTCTGCCTGCAGTGCAGGAGATTTGGGTTCGATTCCTGGCTCAGGATGTTCCCCTGGAGAAGGAAATGGCAACCTACTCCAGTATTCTTGCCTGGGATATCCCATGGACAGTGGAGCCTGGTGGGCTATAGTCCATGGGGTTGCAAGAGTCACACGTGACTTAGCGACTAAACCACCACCAAATAATAGACATTTAGATAATTTCCAACTTTTTGCCATTATAAGCAATGCTGCTGTGAACCTCCTGGTACCACCTGTCCTGGGCAGATGAGTGAGTAGATCTGTAGGGTGAATTCTGGCAATGGAACTGCTGGGCCAGAGGGTACGTACACTTTTCATTTCAATGGATATCTCATAGGAGTGCTTCTGAAGAGTTCTGAGTGAACTGAATTTTATAAATCACATTTTTGGAGTGGAAGGGAAATTCATCATTTGTTCTATCATAGAGTGGCGCCTGCAATAAAGCAATCCTTAGAGTTATGTCCATTTCCTACTCCTTAGTTTGTGTGTAGTTCATTCTGGGATCAGAAGAGACAACAAAATTGTTACCTAAAATGAGCCAGAGCTGGACTGGTGATCATTTGCATGTGGGGCCCCCGGAGAGCTTGTCTGTGCTTCTGGTGAGGGTGCTGTTGAGTTGTATCTTGGTGCAGTGTGTGCTTTACTTTGGAAGTTTGTCAGGTGTGAAGGAGGGCAGGCTCCCACCTCTGTTGACTGGAGACTTTTATTCTGAGCCAGTAGGCACAGCTTGTCTGTCTGTGAAGCTTCTCTGGGAAGTGGCAAGGGAGCTGGGCATTTTCTTCTGACCGCTCTCTTCTGCTGCCTCTTCAGCAGAGCTTGGCACATGCCCTGAGGAGGGCATGTGTTGTCTGTGGTGTCTCTTTCAGTGCCCAGGACCACTCACATTGGGTGGAAGGCTCCTGGTAGTGGGGTTCTGGGACGGGGTGGGCACAGTCCTTGCTCTGGGTGCTCGGCGTCTTCAGGAGGCCAGGGAAGCACAGACCGTCCACAGTACGGTGACTCCTGGCAGGTTAAGAGGATCTCTGGGGAGCTAGCAGAGGACTTGGGGAGAGGCAAGTCCAGGGAGGCAGTGTTCCCAACTGTCAGTCTTCTAAAATCGCCTAGGTCATTTCTGCCCCACCTTACCACAGTTTATTTACTTTGAAAAAGTCTACTCATTAAAAATTACATTTATTTCAGAAGGGAACTTTAGCGTTCTGAAATCATGGGTTTGATGTCTGGTTAGTAATATTTTTTCCTAGAGTATCTTCAAGTGGTCATTAATTCATAATCAGTACTTTGAAAAGTATTTGCTGTTGTATGATCTGAAATAGAACTATATTTTATCAGTGGTTTGAGCTTCCCTCTGCTTCGCGCTGTCCCGAAGCAGCCGTGTGTCAGAGAACAGACACCGTGTGGCCCTGTGCCGGGAGGGGAGGGAGGGGCAGAGCTGTGCTTCTCAGACTCAGGGGCTGGTGTCGGGGTGGGTGGCAGTGTGCCACGGGGATGCAGAGAAGTGGCAGGGAGTGCACTTCTTGAAAATCTGTTTTACTCCGTGGAATCATTATTTGAATATTCAAACAAACACCCATAAATTATGGAAGAGAAATCAAGATACCATGGCACTTTTCACGGAAGACCTGCCGGTGTGACTGAAGAGGAGAGCAGAGGGAGGGGGTGCAGGGGTGTCCCCGGCTGAACTGTGCACGACCGGAGACGAGCTGCAGTGTGTGGTGGGGGACACGGGGCTAAGTGTCCTTGCTGAGTTATTTCCATGGGACCTACAGGTGGAGACACCTGCCAGGTGGAGGGAAAAACAGGCCAGGGGCCCCAGAGAGAGGGGGGGGTACTGCTATGGGTTTGGGTCTCACCAGGTGCTATTAGAGGCCCAAGCAGTCCATCGAAATCACTGGGAGTCTGAGACTCACCCCAGAGATTCTAACGTAATTTGTCTGGGTTGTAACTTGTGCCTGGGGAATTTTAAAAGTGCCCCAGGTACTGCTAATGTGCAGCACAGTTGGAGAACTACTGGCATGGAGTGAGAGGAGAGTGGAGGCCGAAATTGTGGGCAGTATCAGCATTCGGCAGAAGAGGTGGGTGGAATAGGGATGGAGAGATTTGTTCTGATTAAGTATGAGGTGTGTCTTCCTGGGCAGTGTGGGCGAGGGCTTGCCTAAAGCCTTTGAAACCAGAGAAAGCAGTTTAAGTATGAGGGTGATACATATCCACCATCCAGTATTATTGTGAGGAGTAAATGAGATTATCATAGGTATCGTGACTAACGGGGTGAGCAGGCCCATGGTAAGTCCTCTGTAATTGGAATGTCACTACTGTCATTTCTAGTTTTGTCTCTGGAAGGAGCCGTTAGAGCAGGTCAAGGAATGATGGGGAATTGGCTCCAAAGGGTACAGGTTCTCCCGCTTCAGAACATCTCAGCATGTGGCTCCACGCCTGGGATCAAATTGTCCCGTGAGCCTGGGGAGGCCGGGAAGCTCCTGAAGGGAAACTTTCTGCTCATACCCAGTCACAGGGCACACATTTACCCACAGTGAGTCCTGTCAGGGTTAAAGTCATTTGGGATCAGAGCCTGTGATTATATTGCATGTTTTTTGTTTAAAAACCTAGAAGAAGCATAATGAGCTGACTGAGCTGTTGTTGCACTGCTAGTGGGGGGAACTCTGTCTCTGGGAGAGACGCAGAGGGACTGGCTGATGGCTCTGGAGGAAGAGGTTGTGCACCAAACCCAGAGAGGACTGGGGTGCCTCAAAGGTGCCTTTGGATAACTCAGTTCTGGCAACAGCTCCTCCTTATCTCTTTTCTGATCTCAGTGGGTTCTCAGCCTCCTAGGAAGGACTGGGTGACAGAGCAGACAACAGCTACTGCTGCTGGGGCCCTGGGGTGTTGACCCATGCAGCTTTCCCCTTGTGATTTGCTTCTTAAGAAATTCTGTAGGCTGCTCTTCCAAAGACAGGGAAGGGGGTTTGCATTTGTATCTGACTGGTACCTTGAGATGTTGACACAAATCCTGCCCTGGGCCGGTACCCAGCAGAGCATCAGCCTCATGACTCTGACTGTGGGCAGTGCGGAGATCAGGCAGGCCCTGGGGATGGGCACCTTGGCATCTGCAGCCTCGTCCAGCCCCAGCCACACCCGGAGGTGTCTGGCCTGCTGGCCAGGCCTTGGAAGCCACAGATGACTTTGCTTGCTGCCTTTTCCCAACCCTCTGACCGAAGCCACCCTGAGCTCACTGTGCAAGGTTAGCAAACCACTGTATTGTCAGCTCTGTGTAGAGCAACAAGATGGTTCTCTCTCTGGAAAGAAATTCTGTTTCTCTCTATATAGCCAGCATGTTTGAAATCAGTTCCCCAGCGGAAAGCTCTGCTCCAGTGCTTAGAAAATTGGAGTGGAACTGAGCTTTTGGCCCCCGTATCTTTTGGGTTCTGTCTTTGGCTTGCTTTCCTGTCCCCTGTCTATTCTGGCTGGCATCACATCATGCTGTGATGAAAAGAGAATCCCAGCAGGGCTTGGGATTTTGCACTTGAGGTGCAGAGTTCAAGCGTGAAGATGGTTATCAGCCGACAAGAACCTATATTTGGCTTGTTTTCACAAGTCGTAGATTTGAATATTGGGGTCTCATCTTCTCCCCCTCCCCTCTAATCTGGAGAACTGAGCCCCTTAAAAAGAAGGTTGAAATGTTTTTTGGTGGTTATCTTAAATGAGAGACTTGTGAAATGTTATGGAGGAGAAGGATGACTCATGTTTCTTACTGTGACACCTCAAGCAGTCAGATCACTGAGCTCCTCAAATGTGTTGGCATGGAGTTAAGCAATGGTGGGCAGAGACCTTGGAGGTCCTGCCTTAGGATTTTTTTAAAGTAACTTAATGAGATGTAGTTCACATACCACACAGTTCACTCATTTATAATGTACAGTTCATGACTTTAAGTATGTTCACAGAATTTTTCACCCATCTCCACAAGTAATTTTAGAATATGTTTGGTGTTCATCCTCAAAAGAAATCCTGCACTCCTTCGGCAGCATCCCCATCTCCCCAGCTCTAGTCAGCCACTTAAGATTTTAACCCAGGGCCCAAAGTGTGGTGCTCACCTGTCTGCTTTGTCCTTAGATCGTTTTAAACTATAGATCTGTTTCCTTTAAGGAAATGGCAACCCACTCCAGTGTTCTTGCCTAGAGAATCCTGTGGACAGAGGAGCCTGGTGGGCTGCTGTCCATAGGTTCGCACAGAGTCGGACATGACTGAAGTGACTTTGCGTCCATGCATGCATTGGAGAAGGAAATGGCAACCCACTCCAATATTCTTGCCTGGAGAATCCCAGGGACAGAGGAGCTTGGTGGGCTGCCGTCTATGGGATCACACAGAGTTGGACATAACTGAAGCGACTTAGCAGCAGCAGCAGCAGCAGCTGTTTCCTTTGGTGCATCCAGATAATTTGCACTTCTCCAGAATGCTACAGTTTCAGCACCAAGGTGTTTGGATCTGGAACTCAGTTTTTCTGTATTCTGTTCACCCCCTGACAAATGTGCTAGTGTGGCAGGGACTAATTCACACTCATCCCTGAGTGCATGTACATCTCTCGTTAGGACTTCTTTCATCCTGTGTTTCTCTGTTTTGATCTTGCTTTGGAGAGGGTAATCTGGTGTAAGTTGGGAGGAATACCCAATATCCAGTAGGTAGATGCCTTGTTTTGAGCAGAAGAGAAGAACATTTATTTCTAGAGTGGGAAAGATTTCAGTGATACACTGATTTGGATAGTCACATTTGGAAGGTTTTAGCTTTATTTTAGGAATGTTGGTAAAGAAGTAAGTTTCCTGTGCTAAAATGATGGTGTCTAAGGTCTTAACATGAAAGTCCTTCTTCCCTACAAAAGACCTTGCATTGTTCTAGGAAATGCCAGCCGAGATGTAGATAACACATTTTCTATGTCTGTTTGTGTTCTCTTTCTCTCATTTGCTTCTGTCCCTTCTTTTTCTTTTGCTTTTTTTTCCCTCTCTCATTTTTTCCCTGTGCCCTTCCCACATCTTGCCTTGCCAAAGGGCAAAAAAAGTGACTGATCTCTGACCTCTTGATTTTGAAAAGCAAAACTTTTTATAAATGGGAATGACCTGAAATAAATTTCCAGAGTTTCTAGGGTTATACTTAAAAAGACTTCTAGATTTGAGGTGATTATGAGTCTATAGTACCAGGAAGAAACGTGGGCTATGAGTTGGTACTGTGTTGTAGACAGCACTATGTGGGGTCCCGTTTCCTGTTAAACTTCCTGTGTTAGGTTCCAGAGGTGAAAACTGCTCAGAACCAGTGAGGGTATAAAATGTCTGGCCCCTGGTTAGCTGTTCTGATGAGGAGCATATTTTTTTCTTCTCCTAATGGGACTTGATGCAAGCCTCATTTTTTTTTGGTCATTGAGATGGGGGTGCTGTTAAGATTATCTTCAACAAAAGTAGGTCAGTGATTTATATTTCATGAAGATAAATTTGGGGACACTGAAGGAGAGCATGTTATTTGGGTTAGTTGAACAGATCCAGATATAATTATGTATATTTATAATGCTGATTAGAGACCTAGAAACCTATTTAGGATAGGTCAGGAAACTGGGAATGACATCTCAGTCTTTACTAGTATAATATCTGGAAATAATATATTTTGGACATAATTAAATGAGACCTGCATCAGGTGGGTTATATCTCCCTCCCTCTAGCTGAACAACCCACAAAGTTATTAAATGGCGTGATACTATGAAAATAACAAGACGCCCCTTCAGCTTTCTTCTGAGGTGTATATCTCTTGCCTTTTTCATCATATAAGCTAATTCTTAAAAAAAAAAAAAATGAAACAATCCAAAAACAAGCTTGTATTTTTTCCGATTATACCAGTGAAAGTGAAGTCACTCAGTCGTGTCCGACTCTTTGCGACCCCGTGGACTGTAGCCTACCAGGCTCCTCCGTCCATGGGATTCTCCAGGCAAGAATACTGGAGTGGGTTACCATTTTCTTCCCCAGGGGATCTTCCCGACCCAGGGATTGAACCCGGGTCTCCTGTGTTGGAGGCAGATGCTTTAACCTCTGAGCCACCAGGAAGCCACTTAATGCATGCCAATTAGATATAACTTAGAAATTACAGATGAATAAAAGAGGAAAATGCAAACCACACCAATAGTACTGATCAGAGATACTCATTTTGGTTTTATCATTTTTTCTACTCGTTATGATCATCTTTCCTTGTGATTATACACTCTCTGAGATTGTTTTTGATGGTTATGTAATATTCCAGGCATGCTCTGTCAAGACTTACTAATGGCCTACTTTTGGACAGTTAGGTGGTTTTTCTCTTTTTCATGTTCATTAACCAATCTATAATGAGTGTTCTTACAGTTATGTCATCATTAGCTCCTTAGGAGTATTTACATAGGTTGCCCCGTTTCTTTGCCTGTCTTTAAGATTCGGTTCTCATCTCTCTGCTTGTTCCCTTCTTTTCCTACAGGTTGAGCAGAACCTTGGAGACAGAAAGTGGATGTCTTTTTTGAGTGCCACAGAATGAAGAGTCTCATATATTGAATGCATATGATTGCATTCATTTGAACATAATAACTAGTAACATGTTTACCACCATTTAACTGCTTATTAATATGTCAGAACCTTTTATTATGTGTTTTACAAACTGTTTCATTGCACCTTCACAGTAGTATTATGAGGTATGTAGTAATATCCCAATTTATAGATTAGAAAGCGGAGACACAGAAAGCAAAAATAACTCATCCAAAGAAAAAGTATTAGACTCAGGGTTAGAACTTTGAGCCAATGTGGGCTCTTTTGCTCTTAACCAGTGGTGGACAGTTGACTATAATCTTAGCCCAATCCCTTAAATCTTCTGTTTCTTCCTTTGAAGTGAAGTTAAGTGAAAGTCGCTCAGTCATGTCCGACTCTTTGTGACCCCATGGACTATACAGTCCATGGAATTCTCCAGGCCAGAATAGTGGAATGGGTAACCTTTCCCTTCTCTAGGGGATCTTCCCAACCCAGGGATCGAACCCAGGTCTCCCATGTTGCAGGCAGATCTTTACCAGCTGAGCCCCGAGGGAAGCCCTTTCTTCCTTTATAAAGTAAGAATAACAGTATTTGCTTGAGAACATTGTAAGGATTAAATCAGCTAGTTGTGAACAGCATCTGGCCCCAAATCACTGCAGCTGTTGCTACTCTAATGACTATTTCACCTTTTTTAAGGTAGGAATAATATAGATACTATAAAAATTGTCTTTGTGCAGTGTCTACATTTGAATCTCTAACTTTCTCACTGGAGATGAATCCATGTGTTGGGGATTATCTCTTAAGAGTTAAACTGGGTCTCATACTCTAGTCACTAATGTTTTGATGGCTTGGTTTTATACACGTCTGCTCACAAGATTCTGATGCTGAGTTGTCCAAAACCATTCTAAAAGTAACACATCCCATGAGCATTGGTCCCATCCCACCCCCAGCCTCACTACCCAGAGGTGAACACCTTTACTTTCTTGTGCGGGCAACTGAATTCTAACAGGGAATTCTTCCTTGAGTCTAACCTCAAGTATCTGTTTCAGGACTGGACAAAAGTGGTGTTTTAGGTAAGTGTTGGTGTTAAGTGGAGGTCAGTGATCTCTGTCCTCTGGTCATGAATTATCCCCATTTCCAACTCCAGTTGTTTCCTTGCGCATACCCTCCTGTCTCTCCCTCCCCTCCCCCCAATCACTCCTGCCTCTCAGCAGCCATGAACACTTGGGCACTTCTAAGGAAAACAGTGCCAGTTCTCACACGGCATTCTGAGAGCATGTCTAGGCTGACTTATCTAGGGATCCAGAACAAGGCTCTTTGTAGCCATAGGACCTTTCCATTGCTTAGAACACCTTTGCTACAGCTCTTCATAGGGTTGGCTTCATCTCATCTTCGGGCCTCAGCCGAAGTTTCCCTCAAAGAGTCCTCCCCTGACCATCTGACCCTCTCCTTTATGTCATTACCCTGGTTTATAGGTAACATGACTGTTCCACCCTTTAAACTCCCCAGTGCATTTTTTTTTTCAGTTAATTTATTTTTTAACTGAAGGATAATTGCTTTACAGAATTTTGTTGTTTTCTGTCAAACCTCAACATGAATCAGCCATAGGTTTACATATATCACCTCCCTTTTGAACCTCCCTTCTATCTCCCTCCCCATTCCACCCCTCTAGGTTGATACAGAGCCCCTGTTCTGTGAAAAATGCCATTGGTAATTTGATAGAGGTCGCACTGAATCTGTAGGTTGCATTTGGTATTATAGTTATTTTCACAATATTGATTCTTCCTACCTAGGAACATGGAATATCTCTCCATCTATTTATGTCATCTTTGATTTCTTTCATCAGTGTTTTATAATTTTCTGTGTGCCGTTCTTTTGTCTCTTAGGCAAGTTTATTCCTATATATTTAATTCTTTTTGTTGTAGTGGTGAATGGGATTGATTCTTTAATTTCTGTTTCTGATTTTTCATTGTTAGTATATAGAAATGCAAGTGATTTCTGTGTATTGATTTTGTATCCTGCAAGTTTCCTGAATTTACTGATTCAGTTTGGTTCAGTTGCTCAGTCGTGTCTGACTCTTTGCCACCCCATGGACTGCAGCACGCCAGGCTTCCCTGTCCATCACCAATTCCTAGAGCATACTCAAACTCATGTCCATCGAGTCAGTGATGCCATGCAGCCATCTCATCTTCTGTCGTCTCCTTCTCCTGCCTTCGATCTTTCCCACCATCAGGGTCTTTTCCAGTGAGTCAGTTCTTCCCATCAGGTGGCCAAAGTATTGGAGTTTCAGATTCAGCATCAGTCCTTCCAGTGAATATTCAGGACTGATTTCCTTTAGGATGGACTGGTTGGATCTCCTTGCAATCCAAGGGACTCTCAAGAGTCTTCTCCAACACACAGTTCAAAAGCATCAATTCTTCTGTGCTCAGCTTTCACTGATTACCTTTAGTAATTTTCTGATACTGTCTTTAGGGTTTTCTCTGTATAGTATCATGTCATCTGCAAATAGTGAGAGCTTTACTTCTTTTCTGATCTGGATTCCTTTTATTTCTTTTTCTTCTCTGATTGCTGTAGCTAGGACTTCCAAATCTACGTTGAATAATAGTGGTGAAAATGGACACCCTTGTCTTGTTCCTGATCTTAGGGGGAATGTTTTCAGTTTTTCACCATTGAGAATAATGTTTTCTCTAGGCTTATCATATGTGGGCTTTACTGTGTTGAGGTAGATTCTTTCTGTGCCCATTTTTTGGAGAGTCTTAATCATAAATGGGTGCTGAATTTTGTCAAAGGCTTTTTCTGCATCTATTGAGATTATCATATGGTTTTTATCTTTGAATTTGTTAATGTGATATATCACATTGATTGACTTACATCCCTGGAATAAACCCAACTTGATTATGGTGTATGAGCTTTTTGATGTGTTGCTGAATTCTGTTTGCCAAAATTTTGTTGAGGATTTTTGCATCTATGGTGATCAGTGATATTGGCCTGTAGTTTTCTTTTTTGTATTGTCTTTGTCTGGTTTTGGTGTAGGGTGATGGTGGCCTCATAGAGTGAGCTTGGAAGTGTTCCTTCCTTTGCAATTTTTGGAAAGAGTTTTAGAAGGATAGGCATTAGCTCCCCAGTGCATGTTGAATGAATTATGTCAAGTGTCCCTTCAGAGAGCCCAACTCAACCACTTGACTTTGTATTCTAAAAGTCACTCTTAAGTGCTTATGGCCTCAGGTATCCCTTGGTTCTCTTTAGATTTTATTTTATTTAAAGATTCTTTCTTGGACAGATTCAATGTTACTGCTCTGATGGGGTGGCAGTCCAGTCTACTTTTGGGGTGGCACAGGAAATGATGATGGTTTAGAAAAGGCAAGAGTCAGATCAAAGAGCCTTCACCAGCTACCTCCTTGCTGCCCATCCCTTTGCTGTGTTTGCCCTTTCTCTCTTAGATCTTTCTCACCTCTTTATTTTTATGCTTGTCATATTTTATCTTTATTTTATGTTTATCACGCAGAGGAAAGGGAAGAGAAGTCTGATGTTCTAAAATCTGTGTAAGTAGTTGACTGGGCCAGTTAATGACTCCTTTCATAATCTTCACACCTAGAAGAAAGTGACTTACAACTGACTCTTAAATCAATAAGGCTGTTTGCTTAATTTTTGTTTTTCTTTAAAAAGAGAGATTTGAATATTAGGGTGTTCTCCTCCATACCTCTCATTTAAAGGTGTTAAGTTTTGGATTTCCCTGGTGGCTCAGTGGTAAAGAATCTCCTTCCAGTGCAGGAGACACCAGTTTGAACCCTGGTCCAGGAAGATCCCGTAAGCTGCTGAGCGACTAAAGTCTGTGTGCCACAACTACTGAGCCAGTAGGCTAGAGCCTTGGAGCCACAGCTACTGAGCTCATGTGCTTAGAGCCTGTGCTTTGCAGCAGGAGAAACCACTGCAATGAGAAGACTGTGCCCCACAACGAAAAGGAGCCCCTGCTTGCTGTAATGAGACAAAGCCTGCATGCTGCAACCAAGAGCCAGAGTAGATATCAGTAAATAAATAAATCTTAAATAAAACTGTTAAGTTTTAATGATCATTTTAAAGTAACACAAATGGAAAAGGCATCCTTGATAAGCCTCGTGATCATAAAAGGCTTATTTTTCATTTTCCTCTAAAAAGATTTAAAAAATATTTCTTTTGTTCCTATTGCAGGCTGTATGTTGCTGACATTGTTTCCAGCTGGAACCAGTGTCCTTCCAAAGGATACACACCACTCCCCCAAGGCATAACGTCTGTACAAAATTTTTTCCTGAAACCTAGTAGTAATTTTTTTTTTAAACAAGATTTAATATCAGTTCATTTGGGTATTTTCATGTGGACAGATGGGTGTTAACAGTGATCAGCCAACTAAAGACAGTGCTTCCCATACAGCCCCTTGCTTTTTAGGACTTCTGTCTTGCTAAATAGAATATGAGCACAAGTGTGAGTTTCTTGTCCCTGTCTCTCTTGGGCTCTGTCTCTGTGTTGTGTGGAAAGCCATTGTCCTTAGTTAGATATTTAATTTAGGAGCGGGAAGAGAGAGAAGGAGCAGCGTCATGTCTTTGTGCACACAGATGCCCTGCTTGGAGACATCTAAGCACTGGAGACTCACTGACCCACATTCTTTCCCTACCCCCCTGCAGTGTACTGACCGTGCAGGGATCGGCTGCCACAGTTACTTCTAAAATATGTTGCCAAATGCAGAAATCTCCGTCCCCACTGACTTCTTAGTTGTTGGAAAGGAACTCATGACCTAGAGTCGCATAGCACAGTGGCCGAGCTTTCAGCACCCAGATCCTTGGAGGTGTCCTCAGAGTATACAGGGTCAAGGAAGATTCCATAAAATCCTGAACCTGAAACACAAACTGGCCCATTTTTTCCTGAGTGTGCACCATGCCCTCTGCTCCCTGCTGGTTTCTACTATCTTCATAAATAGTATTAGAGTTCTTTCCATGTCAGAAGCTGTTCTCTGTTCTTCTGACAAGCTGTTTTTGAAAGTGTTTTTAATCTATTTTGAGGAGACATCCACAGCTTACATTCATTGAAGGCGAAGGTTCGAGGGCAGTGTGGGAGAACCCCTAAAGACAGCAGGTGCTCTGTGGGCTGGATTTGGCCAGTTTTGCAGAACAGCACGAACCCACCCCTGCCCTGGAGTCACAGGGCATAAACAGGACATGCTGCGTGACCTGGAGGTCTGACATTCGTTCCTCTGCTTGTCCACGGGAATGACCAGGCTGAGGCTTGTTGCCAAGCAACCCTGGACATAATAGAAGCAAGAGAATAGAAGCAAGAGAACTCGCCCACTGACTGTTAAATTCCCTTTGCCTTTTTTCTCTGTTTTCCCTTGGAGGCTTGAGGGATACTGGTTTTGGGTGGGAGGAGATCAAGTACACTAATTTGAAAGACTGATTGTGAGAGTCTTACTGTTTTAACCCCACTGGTCTCAGCTCTAGTCAGATAACTGAGTCTTAAATGAGAACGATCATTCTCAGGGATCCCCACATTCCCGGAGCAGTTGGGAGAAGAGAGGTGAGCTTCCTCTAGTGTCTGCATGGACGTGGCCTGTTGGTCTGGACCTTTGCTGACTGTGAAGGCAGCTTTTGTTATCACTAGCCTCTCGGTCGGTTTTCAGAAAGTACATGGTGGACATGACGATTCCACTCTGACTGTGCCAGACAGGCCACTTTCTGTTGCGAAGGAGTGAAGACACAGTCCAAGCCACTTACAACAGAGAGTTGATTGTGGTGTGGAGCTGGAAAGGCCAGAGATGTTCTGAGTTCTCACCGTACCGGGTCCCGTGGCTAACACAGTGTCTGCAGGCCCCAGTTTTTGCATGTCTCCATGATGCTTTTCTGTAGGTTGGTGCCATTTTCAAACAGCCTCTTCCCTTATGTTGGCAAGACAACCTGTGGCCAGGAGTTTGAACCAAAGCCCTGAGTGTGGTTCTGTTTGGCTTTTTATTGAATCATGTGCATATCCTTGAGATAATCCTTGAAGCTTGCCTGACCTGAGCCCAGAGTGGAGTCAACAGCATATGAAATGCATGTTCTGAGTGTCAGGGAGGAATGGTCTCCCAGAGGAATGTTAAGGTGCTATAAATACAGAAGAAGTGGGGATAGCTGCCTGGCAGCCAAGGCAACCAAATTCCTCCACTGGCCTGGTTAGATTGAACAGGGTCATCCAGGGAAGAGAAAGGGTTATGCCTCTCAGATACCTCATAGTTCTTGGCCACATTTGGGTGAGTTAATTTGGGATATGAGACTTATTTTTAAGTGAGGTAACCTGAAGATTCAGATTTGGGGGAAATGAGACAGTTTAGAGAAGCCTTGAGGACCACTAGGATTGGGCTGATGGTGGGCAACCTGAGAGTAGTGTTTAGGAACCTAGTAAGCTGGGGGTGGGGTGTCTGGTGGGTAGGAGGGTGACAGGGGACTGTCCCTGTTGGGATAAATTTTAAAAAATACAAAATGCTGTATGAGAATTGTTAAGTAATGCAGCAGATCCATAACCCCAAGCCACCGATTATCTTGCAGCCCAGCCAATATGAGAACGAGTTCTCCATCTTTCAGAGCCTGTTTCCCCTAATGACACTTAAAATTTGGGAAACATAATACATCCTGTGGTGTTTGAACCTGCTGGTGGCCAGTGTAGCAGGTTAGACTACCAGGGTCAGCAAACTTTTTCTGTAAAGAGCCAGATAATAAATGTTTTAGGCTTCATGGGCCATGTAGAGTCTCTGTCACATATTCTTTCTTAGGCTTTTTTTTTTTTAAAGCAGCCATTTAGTAGTGTAAAAACCCATCATAGCCCAAGGACCACAGTTTGCTAAGTGCCAGTATGGGTTGTGGAATCAGGTGGTCCTGGGTTCCTGTTCTGTCTCTGTGGGCATTTTAACATCTCGGAGACTCAGTTGTCCCAGTTTTCTCATATGTAAAAATGAGTCTGGTAAAAGTACCCACCTCATTGGGTTATTGTGGGGATGGCTCAGAAAGTATTGGCTCCTTGGAATCGTGATGTTGACCCCTTAGACCCCTGCACAGTGTATGTACTCTGAGGGGAAGATGCGGTTGAGGTCTAAGAGTTTTTGTAATTTCCATTCTTCTTCCTCTTTTTTTATGCTCACTTTTTCTCTGCTCTGGACAAGTCTACCAGCTTTTGGGAACTTGGTGCCAATCTCAGTTTCATTTCTGGTCTGTTCAGGAAGTGACCCACATTTTAATCCATATTTGGCAGTAACTGAAATAAATTGGCTTGGTTCATTGTCAAAGTGCAGAATGTGTACTTGTTTTCCTTCCAGCCTGAAACTCCCTCCTTATCCACTTTTTCACTACATTCCACTTCATCAGCCATCATGACCTCTTATTAAAGCTGGGAGGAGAATTGTTTTTTTCTGTTTTATCAGAGAGAATGTTAGAATTGTGGATTTTTGTTTGTTGAACTTGGTGGATGGATGTCAGCCTATTACCTGCACTTACTTGTACAGGCAAATTGTGATGGAATGGATAGAAATCACATGACTTTCCAAATCCTTAGTATCCTGCAAGCACTCACCTTCAAGTCTTTGCTCAGTTGACATTCCTCAGTGAGATCTAAGCTGGCCACCCCCTCCCATCCTACTTCTTAGTTCTACTTTTTTCTGTAGTGCATTTCTCATTCTAACATACTATATAATTTATTTATTATGGTTTCTTTTTTGTCTGTCCCTACTAGAATGAAAACTCTGCAACGCCAAGTATGTTTGTCTTGGTTCACTTCTGTACTTCCTATGTTTTAAATGGCATCTGGTACATAAATATTTGTTGAATGAATGAATGCCTTGATTCCTATATCAGAATGTTTACATCCTGTTCTCTCTTGCCTAGAAATCCATGAGACGGGTTTGAATATTGACCCTACCACAAATTGCCTGTGTCTTTGAGCAAATCGTTTAATCCCTCAGGACTATAGTTTTCTTATCTTTAAAATAAGGGGTTAGAGTAAATGATTGCTAAAGTTCCTACTAGGTCTGCAGTTCTGTGATTATAATCTCTGGTTAAAAGAGACGGTGTACTACTATTAAAATTGCCACAGGTATTTCCTAAAAACAGCTTGGATTTCATTGGTGGGCAAAGTGGATTTAAAGAGACTCAGAAAACATTTTTAGAGGTACCTTCTGCCTTCCCTAAAACAGTTCTCAAGTATTATAGTCTGGTTGCATTCAAGAGCCCTTCCGCTAGCCCTTTTAGGAGAAAGCGCACATGTCTTGATAGTGCTTTCTGAGCCTCCGTACTCCGGCCCCTGCCTGCGGCTCCAGCTACACATTATCTTCCTGTCTATACTCTGTGTTTTGGTCCTCCTGAATTTATTTTGGTTCCTCCAATGGAAGATGGGTTCAGCCCACTGAGTGTTTCTCTTCTTCTACCTGGTATCCCTGGTGCCTTCCTCATCCCCCTTTGGCCGGTGCCTAAACATACTTTGAGTCTCAACACACAGTGGGTATGGATTTAGGAGGGATTGGCAGTGGGGTTCCAGTTCTACCAGGAACCTCACTAGCTAAAGAGGAGACCAAAAAAGGCCTGAGTTTGCTCAGGAACCGTCACTAGCCTGGGTTGGCTGGAGCATCTATGCAATAAGTATGCCAGGGTTTGGGGGATTAGACTGTAGAAGGGTTGGGTGCCACAGTGAAGAGACTGTCTTCATTTAGTGGGTACTGGGAAGCCAGTGTAAGTTTTGTGAGTAGCACTGTGACATAATCAAAGCTTTATGAACTGAATAGCACAGATGAACCTCTAAGAGCATTGAAAACATAATTTCCCTAATCCCTAAAGCATACTTGGAGAGGGGTAAATGCTAGGGTTCCTGTTTTGCAATTGGGAAAAAAGCTGGGACACGTAATGATTAAAGGACTTATTTTAGGCGTCACAGAAAAGCAGTGATTGAGCCATCAAGCGTCTTTATAATTAGATAGCATTGTGATCTGCAAGATTGATGAGTGTTGTAAGTGACTTCGTTCATTTTTCAAAGTGGATAGCAGAGTGAGTAGTTGTGTGAGTTTTAAGATTATCTCTCAAAGGTGACTGACTCATAGATGCTTCTGGAAGCTTTGGCAGAAGCTTGGATTCTGTTTAGGTGTGTTAACCAGATCCTTTGAGGGTGGGTAGAGGATGCTGCTTTGTATCATAGCTATTGTCACCCTGTGTGGTTGTTATATGTGCAGATTTAGCAAAGTCAAGGAGCAGAAATGCCAATTTCCTCTCCTGGCTGGTTTAGGAAGAGTTTTTTTCACAGCAGGTGTTGTCTGTGATTCCATTTTACTTAAGATTTAAGGGAGGTATTGGGCTTTTCAGCTTCATTACAGACTGTGTTTAAAGCTGTGTTTAAAAGACTTCAGTGGTGTAAATTAATGATCTTCAAAGACTAGTTCCCCCTCTGTATTGGAGCAGTGCTTTTCAACCTTTAATGAGCATCCAAGTTGCCTGGGGCCTTGTTGAAATTAGGTTCTGATATGTGTCTTTCTCACAAGTTCCCAGTTGATTATTGGTGCTCTCGAGTTGCAAGGAAAAGGCCTGGATCTCCTTTCACCTGAACTTTCTTCGTTTCCTCTGTGACCTAGTCTTTCTACTTCTTGGTGTCTCATATACTTGTCTTCCTCAGTGGCTGCTTGTATTTGCCACTAAGACTCATTGTTTAGCTTGTAGCCAGAATGATCTTTGCAAAGTGAAAATCTGAGCATGTCAACATACTGTTGAAGTCCCTTTAGGGGACCCCAGTGTATACCTTTGTATCCTAGTCTGGCCCATTTGCCAGTCTGGTCTCATCTTGCACCATCTTTGTATTTTCCAGCTTCGAGGCCTCTCTTCTGCTCTCTTTGATGCTCACGTGGCTCGCATCACAGGGCTTTGGCACACATGGTTCCCTCTGATGCTGCACTGCTCTGCCTCCCTCCCCCTAACTACTACTTCAGATCTCAGCTCAAGTGCTACTTGCTCTGAAAACTGCTCCAGGCTTCCCTGTTCTGTGACCTTCTGCCTTGGCCTCTTTTGCCACTGCCTGTCCCCTCTGGTCTCTAGCTGGGGTCCAGAAGCAAGGAAGTGGGAGACTTAGCTGGGAGCTTGCTGGATATTGTGTTCCAATAATCCACTCACTTCAAGTGTCATGCATCATTTTAGGAAGTTGTAGATTGCCCAAGAGCTTTCAAAAGCTGTCTGCCTGGAAGGGTGGTGATGGTGAAAGTGTTCTTCGTAGTGTGAAGGAGGAAGAGGAAGGGCACAGCTTCCACTCGAAACCAAATCATGTCATCTAAAGTCTGCTTTCAGCGCTTTTATTGGTGTCCATGCACTTGGTGAAATGGTCCTGTGTGTCTCTCTTTCTTCCCCACTGCTTCTCCTTTTTTCTATTGTTCTTAAAATTACAGAAACTATTTTCCAGAAAGCAGTTGCCTAGCTCAGGCATATAGGACATGTGGCTGAGCTGAGAGAAGAATCCAGGTGGGATTGCTGCTGGGCTTCGTCATCTGCCGAGCTGGGCTGCTGTGCATGTGGGGGTTCCCTTTAAAGCCCGGCAGACCTTTGACAGCTTTCTGGGCCTGCACACAGCCCTGTTGGGGTGAGGCTCTTCCTTCCCGATCTGGAACGTCTTGAAGGGATGCCCAAAAGTGTTCTGTGGCAAACCTAACAAACCTCGGTAACGTGGTCACCTTTTCTGCTGTGTCACAGCTCTTACACCAGTGACTGTTACCATGAGTAACAACTGTGATACTGTGTGTGGTGTGTGTGTGTTTTTTTTTTTTTTTTTTGAGGTAAGAGCTGTCATCTATTATCCCATTAAATTTTTTTTTATTTGTATACACTTTTTTAAAGTTTACTTTCCATTTACAGTTACTGCAAAATATTGGTTATATTCCCTGTGTTGTACAATAACATCCTTGAGCCTATCTTACATCTAAGAATTTGTGTCCCCCACTCCACCACCCCTATGTCACCCCTGCCCCGGTAGCCAGTGCTTTGTTCTCTATATCTGTGAGTTGGCTGCTTTTTTGTTATGTTCTCTAGTTGGTTGTATTTTTTAGATTTCCACATATAGGCAGTATCATTCAGTAGCTTTCTCTGGCTGACGTATTTTGCTTAGGATACTGCCCTCCAAGTCCATTCATGTTGCTGCAGCAACATGGTAGAATTTCATTCTTTGTTACAGCTCAGTAGTACTCCATTGTACATAATGTGCCACATCTTCTTTATCCATTCATTGTTGATGGACAGGAACTATGGGTTTTTTACAGGCATATTTTAATTTTCTCCTCCTCTCCCTTTGGAGGTTTGTCCTCTGCATTTTGGATCCTTCTCATAACTTATTATGATTTAGACTGAAAAGTGCACTTAGATTCTAAGCTTCAGGAGGACAGGCTCTGGGGCTGTATCCTTTGTTGTTGTTCACACAGTGACTGGCATATGATAGCTGCTCCACAAATGGTCATAAGGAGGAACTTAGTAATTTGCAATATGGTGAGATACCCCAGCCTCATCCTTCCCACACCGATCTGATCCTTTAGCAGCCCTGCCAGTGATGCTTTGAGGCTGGGAGTATTTATCCCTGTGAATTCCTGCAGATGCCTTGTTCTGCCGGCTGTGGGGAAGGACATGAGCTGTGTGGTTGTAATTGGCCTCACGGCTGCTCACTGACCTGCTTGACCCGTTGGCCTGATGCAGTGCGGTGCACAGTATTGAGTGAGTGATCCATCGGAACAGAGGTACAGGGAGTGGCTCGTTCTCCTGCTGTCTTTGAATGCAAGCTCTGAGAGGAGCCATGCTTATGTTGCTGTTGTCTGGAGTGGCTATCCAGAAAGCACTGGCTGTAGAATAAATAACTATAAAAAACACAGACTAAGTGGATGAATGATGAATATATTTGTCCTGACTTAAATGTTGGGGTGCAGAGCTGGGGAGGCCCAGAGAGACACATAGATTCTTATGACTCATTGGAATCCCCTTTCCCTGCCTTTATTTTGGGCTTCTGTTCCATTAAACTACCTTTAGAAGGCCAAGCTGTTTTCTTTTTTCTTGTCTAATCCCATTATTTGTGCTTCATTGATAGACCTGGTGGTGGTTGTTCAGTGATTTCCCAGCTTTCTGCAGTCCTTCTTGGGAACCCAGCAGCGTGTTTCCAGTGTTCATGTGTGCTGTGAGCCTCCTAGTAACATGGCATCTGTCTGTAAGCGGGAGGGTCTTGGCATCAAGGTGGGAGGAAAGCAGGAGCAGTGGCAGAGTAGATTGAAATGATGTCGGGCTCATGTCTTATTTCAGTCTAAGCAACTGTCTAGGGAATTCCCTGGTGGTCCAGTGGTTAGGATTCGGTGCTTTCACTGCAGAGACCTGGGTTCAGTCCCTGATTGGGAAACTGAGATCCCACAGACCACACAGCACAGCCCAAATAAAATTAAAAAAAAAAGAAAAAAAAAGTAGTGTCCAAACCTCCCCTTCCTATGAGGAATATAAGGGCACAGACGGGCTCCAGGCAGAGCGTGTGTGTGTGTGTGTATGTACAGTTCAGTCGTCAGCTCACAGTAGGTGCTGTTTCCTATGCTGGAGGCACCTTTAATTGTGTGGTTTAGTTGGTTGGGGCACAGGCTGATAGCTTTTTCTTTCTTTTTAAAATTGTTTTCTGGCTTTGGTTCTTTTCTTTGGTCTTGAGTTGGAGAATTTCCACAAGAACCTTTGCCTTGTGTCTTGCACACCATCCAGTTCTATCTCCTGTCTTTCCAAGTTAACCTTTGTGTTCCAGGTACTGTGCTGGGGAATAGCGACAGTCATAACTAACATGCATCGATGATGCCCTGTGCGGCAGACCTTTCTGTACATCCTACACACACTCTCAGTAAACCCTCAAAACAACCCTAGAAGGTAGTGATATTATCACCCTTGCCACTGTCTTCGTTTCATGAGTGAGGAAAGCTGTGAGATCCCCTTGGAAAGATACTAGATGCCCCCTTTTGATAAAAACAGACAAAACAAACTAAGCATCCCTTTTAGAGAAAGGACTGCATGTCTTGCCTGAATCACAGGCATATTTTCTAGACTGCCTGCTAAGGTGTAAGATTTAGTAGAGGATTTTTTTTTTTCCTTTTTTCTTTTTTAGAATTGTTACCAAGGAGATATATTGCCTCTGAAAGGCAAATATGATGACGAATTCCCCCTGCTTTTGGCTACTCCTGTGTTTGAAGATTGTCACCATACCCAACTCTTTTCCTTATGGAGAATAAGGATGAAAGGCCTTGTCCTGAACTCTCGTGGTTAGAGTAACCCACACATCTCAGGGAAACACTGTGTTCTTTAAAAATGAATTAAATCCATGCCATTCATGCTTATTTGTAAGGCCAGCCTTTGGTTAGAGTATCCGTATAAGCAGTTGCCTTCAATCTGGTGAGACTAGAGTGGGCGTGGGTCAGATTCAGTAACCTTGGAGAAAGTGGATAAAAACTAGACTGAAAAGAAGAACATCAAAGAGTATCTGTTCCCTCTTAAACCCCTGGCAGCTCTAGTGGCTGTAAGCATTGAGATGAGAAAAACTCTTCTGTGGTACCTTCTATAAGAATAAAGCATTTGTTTATGACAGCTGTCCAGGGAATTTTCTTTTTTACAGTAGTGGCTACCATTTTCTCATTGTGGCCTAGTCTCATGATCACTGGTGATATGAGCACTGGTGATAGGAAGCATTGCTAGGAGATAAATGGATATGATGAGTTGTCACTTTTCAGATTTCATTTTGATTCTAGTCTTGTTTTCAGTGTATCCTTTAACAGAGCTATGTTAAAATGATTTAACTTGTTTAAGGTTTGGTTACCCTTTGTTTTTTCTGTCCTTAATTTTAGTGGAAAGGCTCATGAGAATTGAAATTGCTGAGGTCTGGTATAGAATGGAAGAGAGGAAAAGCAATTATATTTACCAGTTGAAGTGGTTCTAGAGTGTTTTATGGTTTGAAGTTTCTCAGTTTTATTGATGGAGAAGTAGATATTGGAAAGCATTTTTTTTTTTAACAGCCTTATTGAGATGTAATTCACTTACCAGAGCATTGGAAATGTCGAGTTAGCTCAGGGACACCTGAATAGATTGTAGGCTGAGTCTGGGACTCTGGTGAGAGGCCCCAAGATGAAATAAATTTTAGGTTCAAATCGGGAGGCCCAAACTTGAGTTTGATTCTACCTCTCCTAAGCCTCAGTTTCCTCACTCGTAATACAGAGATAATAGTACATGTGCCTACCATGTAGGGATACTTTGAGGATTCAGTGAGCTAATATTGCTTAAAAGGTGCTTAAACTGTGCTGGTTACAACCACAATAAATAGTGGCTGGTATAGACTCCCCTTAATCTAGCTTCATACACAGACTATCACTAACCTTGGGAACTTTATCTTTCTGGCCTGCATAGTTTTTCTGTGGTTAAAGAACAGTTAATCAAAGATGCATTTTCTTGTGTCAGGGAAATAAGATCTGATAGAGTGCCTGAAGAACTATGGACGGAGATTCATAACACTGTATAGGAGGCAATGATCAAAACCATCCCCAAGAAGAAGAAGAAAGGCAAAATGGTTGTCTGAGGAGGCTTTACAAAGAGCTGAGAAAGAAGAGAAGTGTAAGGCAAAGGAGAAAAGGAAGGACATATCCATCTGAATGCAGAGTTCCAAACTCTAGCAAGGAGAGATAAGAAAGCCTTTCTAAGTGATCATTGCAAAGAAATAGAGAAAAACAATAGAATGGGAAAGACTAGAGATCTCTTCAAGAAAATCAGAGATATCAAGGGAATATTTCATGCAAAGATGGGAAAAATTAAGGACAGAAACAGTATGGACCTAATAGAAGCAGACGATATTAAGATGTGGCAAGAATACACAGAACAACTATACAAAAAAGATCTTAATGACCCAGATAACCATGATGGTGTGATCGATCACTCACCTAGAGCCAGACATTTTCTTTTTTTTTTTTTTTAAATTTTTAAATTTATTTTTATTATTATTATTATTATTATTTTTTCCAGTGGGTTTTGTCATACATTGATATGAATCAGCCATGGATTTACATGTATTCCCAATCCCGATCCCCCCTCCCACCTCATATTTTCGAGTGTGAAGTCAAGTGGGCCTTAGGAAGCATTGCTAGGAGCAAAGCTAGTGGAGGTGACTGAATTCCAGCTGAGCTGTTTCAAAAGATGATGCTGTGAAAGTGCTGCACTCAATATGTCAGCAAACTTGGAAAGCTCAGCAGTGGCCACAGGGTTGGAAAAGGTCAGTTTTCATTCCAATCCCAAAGAAAGGCAATGCCAAAGAATGTTCAAACTACCACACAATTGCACTCATCTCACATGCTAGGAAACTAATGCTCAAAATTCTCTAAGTGAGGCTTCAACAGTACATGAACTGAGAACTTCCAGATGTTCAAGCTGGATTTAGAAAAGGCAGAGGAACCAGAGATCAAATTGCCAACATCCGTTGGATAATAGAAAAAGCAAGATAATTCCAGAGAAGCATCTGCTTCATTGACTACACTAAAGCCTTTGACTCTGTGGATCATAACAAACTGGAAAATTCTTCAAGAGATGGGCATGCCAGACCACCTTACCTGCCTCCTGAGAAATCTGTGTTGCAGGTCAAGAAGCAACAGTTAGAATTGAACATAGAACAACGGGACTGGTTCTAAATTGGGAAGGAGTACATTAAGGCTATATATTGTCATTGTGCTTATTTAACTTATGTGCAGAGTACATCATGCAAAATGCCAGGCTGGATGAATCACAAGCTGGAACCAAGATTGCCAGGAAACATATCAATAGTCTCAGAGATACAGATGATACCACTTTAATGGCAGAAAGTGAAGAGGAACTGAAGAGCCTCTTGTTGAGGGTGAAAGAGGAGAGTGAAAAAGCTGGTTTAAAACTCAACATTCAGAAAATTAAGATCATGGCATCAGAAAACTAACTTCATAGCAAATAGATGAGAAAAAGTAGAAACAGTGACAGATATTATTGGGTTCCAAAATCACTGCTGATGGTAACTGCAGCTATGAAATTAAAAGATGCTTGCTCCTTGGAAGAAAAGCTATAACAAACCTAGTCTGTATATTAAAAAGCATAGACATTACTCTGCTGACAAAGGTGCATCTAGTCAAAGCTATGGTTCCTCTAGTAGTCACGGATGGATATGAGAGTTGGACCATTAAAAAAAACTGAGCGTTGAACAATTGATGCTTTTCAACTGTGGTGTTGGAGAAGACTCTTGAGAGTCCTTTGGACAGCAAGGAGATCAAATCAGTCAATCCTAAAGGAAATTAGTCCTGAATGTTTATTGGAAGGACTGATGCTGAAGCTGCAATACTTTGACCACCTGATGTGAAGAGAGGACTCATTAGAAAAGACCCTGATGCTGGGAAAGATTGAAGGCAGGAGGAGCAGGGGACGACAGAGGATGAGATGGTTGGATGGCATCACTGACTCGATGGACATAAGTTTGAGCAAGCTCCAGTAGTTGATGATGGACAGTGAAGCCTAGTGTGCTGCAGTACATGGGGTCGCCAAGAGTCAGACATGACTGAGCAACTGAACTGACTTTGGTACCAATTTAATCTTGGGTTATAAGATAAAGCATTGGATGCCCAGTTAAAATGGTATTTCAGATAAACAATGAAAATTTTGTAATGTCAATCAGTCCCTAAATATTTGTTTACCTTAACTTTAACTGGTTGTCTTATGTTTTTATTTGTGAAATCTGACCACCCTAATTTAATCCCAGTTTCCCTGTTTGGAATCATGGGCTAACTTTATGAGTACTACAAATGAGGAATTTTGAGTAGAATGTAAGGATAGGATTTTATTTGCTTCTCCCCTGCTGTCCGCATCCTTTGTAGTTGCCAGTAGAAACCTGGCCTTTCCCTAATAGACACAACATCCACTAAAACACTGGTTGCGTAGCAGCCAAACATCTTTGTTGAGAAATAAACCAGAAGGAACTGTCTCTGAATGCACTTCCTCTGCTGCATGGTATTGCTGAGCTTGTGGTGAGAAGACATTGGGAATGACATCGTTAACAGTCCTGCAGTGATGTTGGTGATTCACCTTGGAGGAACCTGGGGGTCTGCAGGCAGACACTGCAGTGGCGTCCAGGAAACTGTGCTGTCAGGCTTCAGGAGCTGTTTGGAAGCATTCCCTGTGCAGGACTCCAGCAATGAGCATCCTTTGTCTGCAGGTCTAGGGAGCACACGAATGCAAAAGAAAAATCCCAGTCCTTGATAGCTGAGGAATGAGCAGTTTCATAGACAGATAGGAGCAGCAAGTAACAGTAGTTGCTGTCATTCACTGAGCCCTTCCTTGGTGACTTTGCCTCAACGCTGGTCGGTGCGTTCCATGCATTGTCCTAGTAATCCTCACAGCAGCTCTAGGAGCTGGATCCTACGATCATCTCCATTTTCCCCCTGAGGAAATTGAAGCTTCCCATACGGGATGGAGCCTGGAGCCACACTTAGGTTGGTCTGACTTAAAAGCCTCTGGTCTTGGGACTTAGTTGGTGGTCCAGTGGTTAAGACTGTGCTTCCAGTGCAGGGGGCATGGGTTCAACCGCTGGTTGGGGAAGTTTCACATGAAAAAAGAAGTGTCTGTTCTCTCTTGTCTCCTGCATCAAAAATTGTATGTATATAGGTTGAATCACGTGAAATTACCACTGTTATACCAACCATTTTTGACCTACAGAAATGACAGTTTTGTATAGTTCAACCTAATCCAAAGAGTTGATGATAAACGTACACACACACATATATAACACAATTCATTGTTATATAACTAATATACATAACTTGTTGAGGCTGACAGGAGTGAATGAAGTGTGTAGACCTGGTTCAGGTTACCAGGGAGGCTTCTGGGAAATTAGTTTTCATTCATTCATTCATTCACTCACCCCCTCACTCTGTGGCTCACTGAGAATCTCACTAAAAAATTCTGCCAAGCATCATATTAAGCATAGAATTGAGCAAGTTTTTAAAAATATGTATTATGAAAAATATCCCTCTTGTACATTTGTAGTCAATCCCGCGCTCACCGCTAGGCAGTCACTCATCTGTTTTCTGTATGCTGGGTGTTTGGACATTTCATAAGAATGAAAAAAAGAGTCATGCTCATACATTATGTGGTCTTTGTGACTGGTTTCTTTCATTCAGCATCCAGTTTTCAGGTTCATCCTGTGTTGTAGTATGTATCACTAGTTCATTCCCTTGTACAGATGGACACCGTTTTGTTTTTCCATTCACCAGTTCATAGATACTTAGATCGTTCCTGTTGTTTGACTGTTAATGTATATTGCTAGTATGAACATTCCCTACTTTGTGTGGCATTGTTTTCATTTCTCTCAGGTAGGCTGGGTCATATGATAAATTTCTCCTTAAGGAACAGATTTCTGAGGAAGGAGAGTGAAAAATGGGTTTACATGAAGGCTCAAAAGTGGAAATGAGGTTTGGATTAGACAGCAAGGCAATGATGACCTGGAGTAAAATGTCAGAACCCAGAAAGGTTAGCTGGACATATTTTAAAGTAGAAGAGTTAGGAAGGGCAGCTGGAGTTGGCTAGAAAGATCCTGGTGTCCGTGGAGGCTAATTCTGCTTCTCTTTGCACACTTGGCAGAGTGGGCAAAAGCTGCCTCTTGCCCTTGCTGTTTTTGGACATAGGTATTGGAATTCATTTTATAATCTTATTGCAGTGATAGTCCTTTATAGGAAAGTAGTGTCTCCTCCTCAAAATCCCAGTCCCACAATTTTTGCTGAGAAAAATGCAGACTATATATTGGGTTTTTTCACAAAGCTAAATTATCTTATTCTGAGAGTGTATCTGTATTATTTTGGAATAGTTAAGACTGTTCTTTTTATATTCAGTGATGGTGATAAAATTTTTTATAATGGTTGTGCTTCAAGTAATGTTACTGGCACCCAAATGTGTGTGTGCCTGCCTCCTTGCAATTCTTGTTTAGTTTAAGTTGGTTGTTGAAATCCCCAAATCTGGGAACAACTTTTCCAGAGAAGGTTTTGGGAAGGAGGCTATTGGCATCCATGGTAGCCCTTGTGTTTTGCCTCCTTCCTGATTTTCTTACATAATTGTGGATTGTAGGCATCTGGAGTGATGCCTGGGTAAGACCAAAATAAAAGATTAGTGAAACCAAGAAAGGACTCTCCCAAGAACGTCACCCGCTTCCTTCCTTAGCCATCTGACTCTGTAAATATATGCAATTGCTTTGGTAGGGTAAGGAAGCCAGGCTAAGCTCAGGTTGGATTTCTTAGGCATGTTTGAGGCTACCCAACAGTTGATTCTCTTCAGGGCAAGAGTTGTTTTCTTTGGATCTTCTGCTGAGGCTAGAGGCTCTGCAGAAGCAGTACTGTGGTGAGGACTCTGGCACAGAACAGCAGCCCTGGGTCCTGAGGGTGTGAGGGGAGCCCCTAGTCTTGCTCTCCAGTGCCTGTTCTCTTGACTGGGGTTTTGGAGTGGAATTTTTCTGTAACATGATCCTGAAGTACACGTAGCCATTTTTTCCAACTAACCACAACAATACTGTTGGTGCTTTGCATGAAATTATAAGAATGAAATGCGCTGATCCGTGCACTGTGCTCAGTGCTCTCAGGCATGGAGTAATTTGACTGTAGCAACAATTGTGTTAAAGAGGCATGGTTATTCCATTTTTGTGTGAAACAACTTCAGGTCAGGAATGTTTAGTAATTTGTTCGTTTAACTTGCCACTGAATGAGACAGGGATTCAGGAGTCAAACCTCGCCTGTTCTCTTAAAAACCCGAGCTCCTCAGTTCAGCAGTTTCTACTCCAAATCTCATTTCCAGAGACCAGTCTCACTTTGATCCCCCTTCACTGTGGGGGTCTTGTGTGTGAAAAGGTTGCTGAAGATGGCTGCTGTGGGCGGTGCTTAGCAAGTTCTCCCTGGGGCAGCCCACACAGCTCTGGTGTGTCTGATAACACTCTGTTTGCTGCCCCTTTGTCTATAGACAGCTCTATTGATTCAGCCTTGGGAAGTCTTTGCCCTGGCTGCCCTCCTCACCCCTTTTGTTGATACATCCCCAGAACATTCAAGTTCACACCCAAGTTGCAGCCCTGGCTCCTGGGGCTGAGGACAGGATGTGAGCACCTGCCCTGGTGCTCATAGGCATCTGCTGGGTCACATGCAAGTGGCTTCCCCCTTGCCTGACCTTGGGAACTAGGGGCTTCTTATCAACTGTCTTCATGCAGCTCTTTCAAGGCCATAGTTTAAATACTTTGCCATTTCCTAGTGAGGAAGAATGTGGCTAGAAAATGAGAAAATGCAAAGTTCTATTCATTTCTCTTCTATTTTTAAGAATGTTATAATTCAGGAGAACACTAGACTGAACAACAGTTGAATCTCTTTTCTGCTTGTTCTACTTTAGCCCTATAGTTTGAGGTGGTGAAATCCCATCCATCTAAGTGGTATCAGATTTTGCTTAGTGGTTCTTAAATTATTTCTTCCTTCCCTTTCTGCCCCCTCGCAGCTTAACGTTTGCCTTAGTTTTTATGCTCAATAGCCTATAAGATATGACTGATCTTACTAAGTTTTGGTAAAATGGACTGACCAAGGCATGCAGTGGTTGAGTTGTACAGGGTCTGGTGAGAATCGGACCTCAGAATTAGGTCTTTGATTGCCAGACCAGCTGCTTTCCTGTCACCACTTTGTGGCACAGACGAGCCATTGACAGTGAATTCCAAGGACCTAACAGAAACAGAGGCACTTAGCTGGTGGTTACAAACTGTTTAGAGTATGGTCCATCAGTTTGGGACCAGGGGTGAGCTCCAAGATGGACCAGCCAGCTCCATGAAGAAAGGAAAGCTCTTCTATCCCTGCAGAGGGTACCCTGGCCACTATTAACTTCTGGAGGTTTCTGCCTCAGAAAAGAGTTGCCGAGCAGCTTTTCTTAGCATGAATGAGTTAGAACATATGTTTTATCCATATATGGCACATTGCTTATTAAGCTTGTGTCCTTGTACTTGTCTCATTCTCTGGCACTTTGCCCATCAGTTAGTTGCCCTATTATAAGATAAGTGCCTGTATGACCGGGTGTTCCGCTTTTAAGTCAAGAACTTTGACTTTAATCAGAAATTTACAATTTGCTCTTCAGAGGACTTAGTTGAGTGCAATTACATGACATAGCAGTGTTAAGTTTTGCAGTGTATCAATAGAAACATTAAAACGAAGTCCTGTAAAATATGCAGGACTTCAAAATATTCAAAAAGTGTCCTTTTTGAATGGTCTTATTTGTGTGTTTCATCAGCCTGTGTTAGACATTTTTATAACTTAAGTAATCCATGTTCATCGTAAAATGATTAGAAAATTCAGATAAGCAAAGAGAGAAAGAGCAAAAGGAAAGGAGAAACATATTTATACTCTAAATAGAAGTCCCTTGAGAGAAACCAGGATGTGAAGGACTTTGAACTTTTTAAAAGGAGGAGTTGAGTCCATTGGTGCAAGTCATCATTCTCAGAATCATTCTTCTCTTCCTTCGTCCAGGGAGCAAGACCTGGAGTTGGAGTATCTGAGCATGCCCTGGAGAAAGTCAGGGTTGCTTTCGGTTTGCTGCATTCTGCTATAATGCCAGATAGTTCAGGGATCAAAGGTTCTGCTGTTAATTTACCACCTGCTCTGGGTGGCTGTGAAAAGGAAAAAGTATCCTTTTTGGGGTCTCCTATTTATACAGTTGCTAATTCTCAGGAAGAAAGGGGAGAGAGAATCTTACAGTTACACTTCTTCACTTCCTCCTCCCTTCACTGCCTTGGCCATCCATCCATTCATACATTGATTGATACATAGATAGATTGACTCATCTATTTATTTAATACCTGTTTACCGTGTACCTCCTGAGCACCAGCCACTGACTGCGCTTGGCTGTAGAGTCAGACAAGCCCCTGCACTCGTGGAGCTCACGAACTTGTTGGAGCACGTTGGCTTGGAGCAGGTTGTGGTACCATTGCTTCCGTTTCAGCTTTTACTTCCATGGCCTTGAAGGCGTTCTTCTCTCCCCAAGAACTGATTGGACTCCTAGGTCTGACCTGAAGCTCAGCTTGTCCTCCCACCTACAGCCGGCCTGAAACTTTACCATCCCCAACAGGGAAGGTGAGGAGGAGAAGGCCGCATGTGGCTGGCAGGGTTCTGCTCAAAATGGGACTTTACTTTTGTCTGGGAGGAGCAGGGGAGCAGATCACAGAGGGAGGGGTTCCTGGCTTTATCAGAGAGAGAAGGCCTCATTGTGTGTTGTTGTTGGAACAGGTCCCAGAGACCTCAGTGCAATTCTTTGGACAGGGCTGAGCTCAGCTACCATGCCATAAAATAATAGCCGAAAGAACCGGTGTGGAATTCAGGATAGTATCAAAGGGAGCTCTGTGTTGCTGCTCTCCGCAGGCAGAGGGCAGGGCTTCAGCTCCAGGTCAAGCCCTGCTGTGAACTTGGTAATAGCTTAGTGAACGCGCCTGTTGTGTTTGTGTCTGTGCTTTCTCTCTCGCTCTTTTTGGTCTTTGTCTTTCTCTCACATGTAGTCATTTATTAAGGGATTTGGATGGAAATGGAAAAATTTCATCTCTGTAGGTTCTCTTCCTTTTGCGCTGTGGCATGTCTGGGTGAATGCATGAGGTGCAGGGATGGGAACATTTGACACAGAGAATGGAGAATGTTCCAGGAAACTGCAGTTCCCAAACTTTAGTCACTCATGTACTTCCATTTGGACTTTCTGTCACATCAATGCAACCTATTCTATTGTTTACCTAATGTGTTTATGTAAATGGGAGTACTGTTCTTTTTGAAAGGTTACCCTTTGTTTTAAAAGGGTATTTTATAACTTGACCATAAATAAAGCACTGGTATATTTTGGTCAAAATAGAAAGTAACCTTAGCAATCAATCCATCAGCTCTAGTGAGTATTTTTGTGCCATGTAAGATGATTTTGTACCCTGCAAAGTTGTGTGCACACCACGCTTTGGGAAGTTCTGTCAGAGATTGTACTGGCTCTGTTCAACTTATTCCTGGCGAGTCGGATGAATCAGTCTCCCTGCTTCCAGTTGCTTTCTCTCCAACTACCTGTCCACTCTCAGGTGAGTTCCTGGATACAACACACGTTGTTGTGTGAGGCCTCAGGGAGTGTCACAGGTGTGAGGGAAGGGCACATTCCTGACTGCCCCTTTTCCTGTCATCTATAGGCCCCGGCCCCTTGTTTCACTTTGCTCTGTACTCTGGATGCAGATAACATCTCCTTGCTGAGGAGCAGGAGGTGCAGACATTGAAAAGTGCAGTGGACCAAGCTGTTTTCACACCAGGCATTTCCCCCAGCTCTTTAACAAACATTCTCCATCCTGTGTGGCAGAGCAGAAGCCGAGAGTGTGGCATCTGGTGCCAAGAGCACAGGCTCAAATCCCAGGCCCCCTCCTTCTGTAACATTGACACGTAACCTCTGTTTTTGTTTATTCAGCTAGTAAACACGATGTGCCTACTGTATCCCAACCACTATTCTAGGCTCTAGGGATAACCTAGTGAACAAAACAGGAAAAACACTAAGCTTTCGCAGAGCTTATATTCTGGCCTTATTTTCATGTATTGAATTGAAGTTAATAATAGTTCTCCCTGCTGTGGTTGTTTGAGGTTTTAGTGAGCCAGTGTGAGAAGTGTGCTTGCACAGTGCCTGGCTCAGTGGCTGCCTTGTAAATAGCAGTTGTTTCATTATGATAATTAGGTGCCCAGCAGTATTCTTGTCTGGAGAATCCCAGGGACAGAGGAGCCTGGTGGGCTGCTGTCTATGGCGTTGCACAGAGTCGGACACGACTGAAGCGACTTAGCAGCAGCAGCAGCATCGTACCAGGCTTTGAGCCTGTTGAGCCCACTCCTGCCTGCCTCAGCTTCAGCAGCACCCAACTGAAATACTCTCTCCTTATTTCTTGGCCTTTAAGTAATTCTCGAAGCCCCAGAGCCTCTGGGAAAATGGCCTGGTTTGGAGCCTCCTCACCTAATCATAGGACTTCATGTATCCTGGTCACCCCCTGAAATAAGCTTAGTCATCACCTCACTGCCGTCCTGGATGACGTTTTTGGGACGGGCTCTTTTGCCCTTTTGTTAACCGAGAAAGGATCCTTCTCTGCTGCTTTTTCCTGCAGAGCCGCCTCCTCTCTTCCTGTAGTAGGAGGGTTATTTAGGCAGAAACCCTCCCCCTGCAGTGTGCTGTAAGCAACCGTTTAATGCAATTCTTTGTTACCGCACATGGGAAAAACCTTCCGTAGCATGGTTGGACTCAAACAGAGGTATCAGAGGTAGGCCTTGGCACCTGTCCGTGAAGGGATTTGACTGCGTTTGAATTCCATTCATTTCCAGAATACTGATTATCACCTTTGTAATTAAGCACGCAAGTATAGTTTTGTCCTGGGTCCCCAGCCCCGATGGCAAAAGTTTCCTCTGACTGGAGCACTCAGTGGTCTGTCTGGTTGTGATTTGTGTGCCCAGAGGGACTGCTTCAGAGGAGAAACCAGTCTGCCTGTGCCCTGTCAAGAGTGGGTGATGGGCAGTGACTTGGAGTTTGGAGCAACATGAATAGTGTGCGCATTAGTTGTCAGGGGCTGCCATTACCTGGTGTCACAGACTGAGTGGTTTAAACCACAGAAATTAATTTTCTCACAGCTGTCTGAGATCCAGGTCTGCAGGGTCAGTTTCTTCTGAGGCCTGTTTTCTTGACTTGTAGATGGCCGTCTTCCTTCTGTGTCCTGACATGGTCTCCCCTTGGTAATTGTCTGAATCCTGGTATCGTCTTCTCTTTTTTTTGGCTGCGCTGTGCAGCATGTGGGAGTTTAGTTCCCCTGTCGGGGATTGAACCTGTGCCCCCTGCCTTCGAAGCCCAGAGTCTTAACCACTGGACCACCAGGGAGGCCCTCTAATATCTTCCTATAAGGACCCAGTCATAGTGGATGAGGGCCACCCATATGACCTCATTTTTACATTAATCCCCTCTTTATAGGCCGTATCTCCAGATATAGTCTCATTTTGAGGTACTAGGACTTGGGACTTTTGAGAGGGGACATGGTTCAGCCCATAACACTGTGGTTCAGGAGTGCAGTTCTAAAAACACCTCTATTTCCTATGCCTTGAGTTGTTCAGATGAGTGTTTGAGGGTGTTAGGGAGGCTCAGCAGGCCAGCCAGCTTTAGAATTGGGCGTTAGCTTTGTGGTGGCCGCCGATACTGATTTAATGAGATCTTTCTGGTGACTTAGGCCAGCACCTTCCTCAGAGGTGGGCCAGGCCTCATGTAGGTGGCTAGTTTTATCCAACAGGTAGGTAAACTTTGTGAGAGAAGAGTAGAAATAGTTTGGGGAAGGATTTGTTGACAGAGGAAGCATGATATCGTCCTTCATAGACAAGACTCAGAACTTTGTCAAGAGTTGGGAAAACTATGGCAGGAGCTTTCCAGTAATCTGAAACCCCCCTCTCCTTCCTGTTAGATGTCCTGTAAACAGCGACTGCCTACAAGAGGGTTTGGAGGCTGTTGACTTTGGCTGTGATGTGGCCTGGGAAGATTCATCGGTTTCCAATTCCTGTTCTCTCAGGATATTAAGTATTGCAATGAACTGGAAAACTTTTCTTTATTAAAATTGGAGGGAGAGTTGGGGTGTTTTGAGGGAGACCTACAACAGGAAGGGAGCTGACACTAGAAGTTTCCTTGCATTCCTTCAGAAATTATTTCATCTTGTTTCCATTGTCTGTGTTTAGCAGCTTAAATGTGTGTGTGTGTGTGTGTGTGTGTGTGTGTGTAGGGAGGGGGGTTTAAAAATAAACACAATTCCAGAAGTTCTGACATTATAGCTGGCTTGTGAGGCAATGTAGCGTGGTGGTTAAGGGTGAGGCTCTGGTGTCCCATCGATCCTGGCTCTACTGTTCGTCATCTGAGTGACCGTGAACCAGTTACTAATCTGAGCCTCAGTTTCCTTCTCTGTAAGATGGGAGTGATACTAGTACCTGCTTCATGGGATGTTGTGAAGATCAAATGAGAGACTGCATGTTAGCCAGTGGTTAGCTTAGTGATTGACAGGCTATTTATTTCCTCAGTCCAGTGGCTAGCTGTTAATTATGAAAAAAACAGCATTATATAACTTAGAGTCTTATGTGATTTTTATCAGGTTCCAGCCTTGCTTGCATTTCCATTTCTAGCTAAGAGAACTTACTTTCATCTTTTTCTGAGAATAGCATTCATGCTTAAGGAGGAAATTTCTTTCAAATGGGAAAATATATGTATATATATAGAAATAGATATTTTAAAATTGACTTTGGTGTTCTTCTGTAGAGCTAAGGTGTATTGGTCTTACTGACTTAAAAATTGTATGCTAATTAGGTGAAGGTCATATAGTCATATTCATTCCACAGATTTGCTGAGATTCCCGTCACAGTGCATCCTTCCCCTGCTTCCTTCACAGTCTCTGATTGAGGTGCTGTTGCCCACCACAGGGCCTTTGCATATGCCCTTGCCTAACCATGGAGCACTTTTCCCACTTCCCCTTCTCACCACTCATCCTTCAGACTCATCCCAGCCTCAATTCTCTAGCTGGCCTTCCTGACTCCTCTGTGCTTCTCTGTGACCCTGGCTCTTGCCTTCTGTAGCACAGAGCTGTTTTTGATTGCACACTCAATTAGGTAAGGCCTGGTTAAAGTTCGTCTTGTCACTAACTAGGAATCCTGTGAGGGGAGGAACCGTGTCTTTTTTGGCTTACACTGTATACTGAGTGCCCTGTAGCACCTTGGGACATAGTAGACACTGGGTAAATAGGTATTGAATGACTGAATGGATATTGTTTTGGTGGGAAGAGCTGTGTTAGGTACAGTGGAGAGCTGCAGAGATAATCCTGTTCAGTCCCTACTCTTAAACTCTGAGTCTCACGGAGAACTCAGTGGTGCCATCAGAGGAGTACACCAGTCATGCTTGAGTTCACAGGAGGGCAGAGTCATTCTCCACAGGAGAAGAAGCATACGCGTCTTCTAGGAGAAGAAGCCTGCCCTAGGCCTTGGAGAAAGAGGAGTTGAGCATGAAGGAACAGGAGAAAAAGGCACATTGGATGGAGGGACCTGTGTGCCCAGGCTTGGAAGGCACAGCCTGGATTCAGAGACTGGAGTCACGTGGTTTGGCTGGAGCCTCGAAGGTTGGTGGGGAAGCAGTGGGTAGTATGTTGGAAGGTATGTGAGAGCCAGGTTGTGGCAGGCTCCAGGGCCAGGCAAGGCACTTGGGTTGGCATGGAAGAAAAGAGGAGATGTCCTAGAAGTTACTGATGATGTGGGCACTGTGTCTCAAGAGGATAGTGTCTATTATCTTGTGCCAGGAGGCAAGCCTGTGATAGGGAGGATGAGTAGGAGACGCTCACAGAGAGGGAAGAAGAAGGCTTAAAGGGGTTTTGGACAGTGAGGTGAGAGATAACATTTACTGGGTGTATCACTGATTAGTGGACAGAGACCTAGGTGACTCTGGGAGGTTGTAATGATTCTTTTAAATGCAGGAATGTGGAGAGCACCCAGCATGGTGCCTAGCAAGTGCTGGAATTTCAGTAAATGCTAATTCTCTTCCCTGTGCCAGAGATAAGGAGCTTAGGCAGAGAAACAGGTGGGAGAGGAGGGAGCCAGATGGAGGTGCCAGCCCAAAACTCAGGTGATGAATCTGGGCAGGTGGCTGGAAAAGCAGGAGTAGAGCTGGCCAGGGAGAGAAGCGTATGCCACTGTTGTAGAGTTATTTCTGCAGTCAACCAAGGGAGAAGGGGTGTCTTAGTAAGTTCTGGCTGTTGTGACCATAGGCCAGGCGGATTATAAACAATGGAGATTGATTTCTCACAGATCTGGAGGCAGGAAGTCCAAGATGAGAGTGCTGGCATGGTCTGTTTCTTGGAAGGGCCCTCTTCTGGGTTGTAGACTATTGACTTCCCATTGTGTCCTTCCCTGGCAGGGAGCAGAGGTAGGGAACAAGCTCTCTTGTGTTTAAGGGCACTAATCCCATCATGAGGGTTCCACCCTCATAACCTCCTTATTACCTAATTACCTTCTGAAGGCCTCACTTCCTAAAACCATCACGTTGGGGAGTAGAGTTTCCATGTATGAATTTTGGCAAGGACACAAACATTCAGTCTATAGCAAGGGTTTGGGCAGCACTTTGGGGACCATCTCCCTCTGAGGATAAGAGAAGGGAGCCAGGAAGACTCAGAGATACAACAGGTGAAAACCTGAGGGGATGGTGCTTTGAAAGCCTTGGTTTATAAGATGGGTTTTCCTGCTGTCGACATGACGAAGGCTAAGAGGATTTTAGGTGGTCTGTGGGTGGCATTGGATCTTGGGTCGGATGTCATTTCAGCCAGCATCTTTGTCATTCTGGTTTCCTGACCATAGGTTGCAACCCCAAATCCTGGCAGCCATCTGGTAAGTGCCTACTTCTCACGAGGTGGTGAGGACAGCTTGGCGTGACTTCAGCCCTTGGCTCAGTGCCTTGCCCAGAACTGGCATTTCATCCAGTCTTGTCGAATCGCACTGTTCACTCCTCTGGCAGAGATGGTGAGAAGTGAATGTGTCAGTGCTGTTTTCATAGGAAAACTCGCTGCACAAACATTGAAAAGTTCAGGTGCCTTATTTAAGATTCCCGGCCAGATTTGGGATCTTCTTGGAGTTTGGGGAACCAGTGCTTTAGTTGTAATTGATTTGTGAACTGTGACAGGTTAGTTGTCTGCTCTGGGCTTCAGGTTTTAGAAATGAGAGATGAGTACCAGGGGAATCTATCAGAGCAGGCTCTGGGGCATGATTAAGGTTCTGTTTTCTCTCTTTGACCATGTCATCCAGTCCCAAACCTGGACGTGTGATGTCTGTCCTGGTGTTTATTAGTAGTTCTGACAGCATGGCCCTTGGGCAGGTTTGCTTAGACCCGTCTGACCTGGGAGTGTGTCTTCCCTTTCACTCCGTGTGGGACCACAGAGGGGACGCCGGGCACCATTCTACTTTAACCCTGTATCTGTGATCTGGGTCAAAGCCCGGCTCCAGTGGGTCTCACTTGGGTCAGCCAAACCCCGCCTCAGCCAGGTGGCACCCCTCCCTTGGCTTCTTTTGCACCCCCTTGTTTACTCGGTGCTGTCCCCACAGGTGTGCTGTTGCCGGCTGGGGTCAGGGGCTGGTCACTCAGGTGCCAGTTCTGTCTGGGGTCCCTGTGTTGTCCTTTAGTATTGTTTCATAAATCAATATAGCGTGATAGGTAAGAGCTCAGACTCTGGAGTTTGGATCCTCCCTTAGCTTTATCACCTTTGTGAAAGTCACTCAGTCATGTCTGACTCTTTGTGACCCCATGGACTACACAGTCCATGGGATTCTCCAGGCCAGAATACTGGAGTGGGTACCCTTTCCCTCCTCCAGGGGATCTTCCCAACCTAGGGATCGAACCCAGGTCTCCCACATTGCAGGCGGATTCTTTACCAGCTGAGTCACCAGGGAAGCCCACCTTGGCAAACACTTAACTTTTCTGACTCTCAGTTTCCTTGTGTATAAAATTGGGAACACAACATCACCACCTTCTTTGGGCTCTCAGGAAGAATAAATGAGATCATAATTGTAAAGAGTCTAGCTCATATGCCAACAATCAGTAAATGTCAGCTGTATTTGTCATCTTTCTTATTCTCTGTCCACCATCAGTGGGGGGAGGAGCTCCGTGAACCCTTGTGTCAGCTGCTTCTTGTGAACCTTTCACCTGGAGTGATGTGGAGGGGACTGCCATGAGAACCCCTCTTCCGTGTCCATATGATAGGGTTCCAGCTTTACCCTTTCTCTGGGTGTGTCTGGAAGGGCGCCCACCCTGGCTCTGGCTCCTGGCGCCTGGCCTTTCTTCCCCTCCACCTGGTCCTCTGAGCCAGGGCTGTGCAGCACACGGAGTCTTAATTTAGTGCTGATTGGGTTGCGAGGAGCAGCTGCCTGTTCAATCCAACTGAAGCCAAGGGGAGAAATTTATTGCTGGGATGCCGGGACGTCCCATGGACCCTGAGGGCAGGAAGTGCAGCTGGCTGGGAACCAGGAATGGGGAAGTCTGGAGCCAAGTTGTGTGTACTTTCCCTCTGGGGCTGCTGATGTGCCCTCTCACTTGCCTCCACAGACCAGCTTTCTCTGTTCTGTGTGCACACAAGGGAGAAGGAGGCTGCCCCTGCCCAGGTCTGAAACACTCCTCAGTTTGAATGTTCAGCATCAAGAACAGGCTCCTCTCTGCCCCAATTACAAATGCCCAGAAGAGAAACAAATTGGCCCAGCCAGCTCAGATGCCCACCTTTGTCCCTGTACTGAGGAGGCAGGGCTGGGGCTAGGGTGGGCATGTGTCACCTCATTGATGGGGGCAGGCAGGTCACAGAAAGGGCATATGGACAAGCCAGTCACCTCCAAATGTGTCATATCTCCAGTCCTTCTCTTCGGAAGGAAAGCCCTCTCTCTTCCTTGGCTGGCTCTGCCAGGCATTTGCAGACTGAGGTTTTGAGGTTATCTGGGATTTGCCAGAATAGACAGCCCCTCACGTAAAAGAGCATGAGTGCCTCATAAAATCCCCAGTGGGTTCGGATTTCTGAACAACACTAAGTATTTCATGAAGAGGGGTAATACTTAACGTCTGTTAGGTGACACAGGAGATGGCTTTAGGATATGCAGTAACAAACATTTTTTGTATTGTTAATCATATATTTTACTAGGAAAACTTATAGCTAAAGATCAAACCAATAGATTCAAAGCTATTACACATAATATGTAGATAAAAGTGAGTTTGTTTAGAAAGTTTAAATAGTATGGATTTGGAAAAAGAAAGTATGGAGGTCGTATATGAATGATTGAGGTTGGGAAGCAGTGACTGTTGGTGTACAGAGTTTTTACCCTTGAATCCAAGGGAAGACATCAGGAGGTCTGTGAATCCCTTGAAGCTGTAGGCAAAATTTTGAATGCATTTACTTGTTTGCCTTTTTCCCTGGGAGGTTAAGTCTTAGCTCTGTTTAAAATTTAGTGTGTGCTGGAACTTTCTGGAGGTGATTTATTAAAACTTGCAGTTTCCTTCCTCAGAAATTTTGATGTAGTGGGTTTTAATGGGACCCAAGAATGTGTATTTTCATAAGCATTTAGGTGACTAATCTTGCATTGAGGAACACTGGAACTTAAAGAGCTCTAGGAGGCTCAAAACTTGAGTATCCAGTTTTTGTTCACCCCATGTTCTTAGGATTGTTGTGCAAACTGGTATAACTTTCTTGTTAAGAATTTTTGAGGTCTGTGGACAAAGGGTGCTGGATACATTCACATCACAAATTATTAAGGGTTTGTTAGCATTGTGGCTCTTTTCTCTCTGAACAGCCATTTCATATTTGGGTTTGGCCTTGTTAGTTCAAGATGCTAATAAAAACTAAGGCTCATATTGAGCCATGCCAGCCTGGAGGCTTTGGATATGATCTTGAACTTAGTAGTAGAGAAACATGTGCCTGGCCACAGTGGTTGTTAAATGGCCGTCACAGTGTGTTTTACTACAATAAAAACAGAAGCAGAAAAGACAGTCACGGGGTTTGTGAGTGGCAGCAGTAGCCCAGCGTGGTTCTATGATAGTCGTGTGTCTGTTTGCAGTGGAAGGATGGTGGGAGCTGGCCTTTGCCCTGGAGATGCAGCATAGCATTTAAGCTCTTCCGTTTAGAAAAGACTCTTTGGGAATGGTTCTTGATCTCTGCATGTTCATAAAGACCATAATAATCAAAGCATAATAATAAGGAAACATTTTTAAAGCTTTTTCAGTGTTCCAAACACATTTGTATGCATTGTTTTATTTTCCCCCAGCATGCTATGAAGTGGCATCTGTTCCTAATTGCATTTTACAGGTGAGGAAACTGAGACTTTAAGAATAAGTAGGGAGGATAGTCTTCTGCTCCTGGGTCTAGACCAGAAGTCAAATCATCTGGGAAGGCAGTGCCATATGATGGTGGGATTCAGGTAGTGTCTGCTCTGCTTGGGACAGACAGATTGCCAGAAAGGAGGGCTCCTTGAGGCAAACTCAGGCTGAGGATGAGTCACCTGTATCTTGGAGGCAGTTTATGGAGTTTCCTGATATCCTATCTTCATTTCTTACTTATTATCCATCATCTTTATGGCATCTTGATTGTGTTACCTTTGACCGAGGGAAGAGAGCGCAAGCTGCTCACACACGGGCCAAAGGGCTCACTGGGATGCCTCCCTCTACCCTACGCCTTGCTTGTCTGGTATTGGCAACAGTAACAGGCATGCTCCTAAGGCAGAGGTTCTTGTCTTGGGTTCCATGGACCATCTTACAGAGGTGGGGAGGCTCTTCAGTTGCCTATAGGAGAATTCTGAAATTTGTTGTGTATGTGCCCCTGGTCACCGTGGTGGCTCAGATGGTAAAGGATCCACCTGCAAGCCTGGTGTGCTGCAGCCCGTGGGGGTCGCAAGGAGTCGGGCACTACTTAGTGACTGAACAACAGCAACAGTGAGCCCCTGCCTGCAGGTACACACGTGCGTCTTTCTAGGTAGTGGAGTCCTTGGCTTCCGCTGTACTCCCTGACCTGTCTGTGACCCTGAACAGATGCCTCACTGCAAGGGGAATGTTCACTGATGAACCATGGCCAGCTGGTCTAGCTCTCTGCCTCTCCAGGTATAGTTTGTGGACCAGTAGCCTCCATGGCATCTAGGAATTTGTTTACATATGCAGAATATTGGGTACCTAGAATTGGAATTGGAAGTTTAACAAGAATCCCAGGTAATTTATAGGAACATGAAAACTTGAGAAGCACTGGCCCGGGTAACCTTCTCCATCTGGTGAGTTAATTTCCAGTGCCAGCTGTGTGCTGAGAGGAATGTTTGTTAAAAAGCCATATTTCATTAAAATCTTTTTTAGGAAACAGTGTTCCTTTATGCATAATATTTCTCATCTTTGTCCTTTGCTTATTGGTGCTCAGCTGATTGTAAATTGAGTTAGCTCTAGATAAGGGGATTTTTGACCTGCGTTGGTTAATTCATGTGAACTTTTATGTTGGCCATAATGTGGCATCTGACCCAGCCCTTTGAGGCCAATAAATCGGAGGTGATAAACTATTGATTTGCTGAACAAACTCCACTCCCCATTAGGAATTTCTTCAAAGAGTGTCATTTTGGGCTTTAAAGAAATAATTGAATTGACTTTTCAGCTGGTCATGATTATGCTTGCTCATTTTCTTCTAGAGTTGGCTCATTCTTCATCTTTCCGTTGTACTTTTTGATGAATTGTCAACAATAAGCCCATTTAGTCTTACATTTGCCTAGAGAGTTGCCTGATGACTCATACTCACAGTTAATAAGTGCAGCCAGCTGGATGTCCATGCATCTTTAGTCTTGTGATTGTACGTTTTCTGGTGACATACACCCTGGACTCTGTTCATCTCTGAAGGGGGAGGCGATCTTCATTTCGATGTGTATCGATCTGGCAGCTCCTCCAGTTCCTGCTGAACTTTAACCCACTGTTGAACATTTACTCTCTGTGGGTGTGTTGGCAAAAGCAGTGCTTGGTTGAATCTTAGCGTAGTTCCTGTGTAAGGAACAGATATCATATGGTATCTGATATGTGTATTTTTGACCAGTGTCACAAATAAAATTCTAAATTATGAAGAGGCATTTGAACTGTTTTATTGTGTTTATGCTTTGTTTTACTCTGGAAACTTGGCCACCATATCAGTTATGTGCGCGTCTCCCCCTCAGACTAGAGTTGTTGAAGTTTGAGCCCCATGCTACTCACTGCTGTATCTCTAACCTCTGGCACTGTGCCTGGCCCTTGGGGGAGCAGTCAGTAAATATTTGCTAAATGAGCAAGTGGATTAACTACTTTTATTGCTCTAGTTCATGGGTGAGCCCCCATTTATGGAAATACTGATGATGTTGACAAGAGCAGCTGTCATTTATTGAGTATTCTTGCTGAGACAGGCCCTGCGCTAAGCAATTATAGTACCTTCTGTCATATAATTCTCTCCACAACCTTACAAGGCAGGTGGTATCAGTATGTCCATTTTACAGCTGAGGGAACTTATAAAGTAACTTGGTCAGCATCACATGGTTGGTGAGGTTAGAACAGGGATGGAACCTTGGGCCATTTGACTTTGAAGCTTGTGCTAAGTTGTTGTTCGCTTACTAAGTCGTATCCAACTCTTTGTGACCCCATGGACTGTAGCACACCAGGCTTCCCTGTCCTTCACTATCTCCAGGAGTTTGCTCAAACTCATGTCCATTGAGTTGGTGATGCTATCCAACCATCTCATCCTCTGTTGCACCCTTCTCCTCCTGCCTTCAGTCTTTCCCAGCATCAAGGTCTTTTCCAGTGTGTTGGCTCTTCCCATCAGGTGGTCAAAGTATTGCAGCTTCAGCAATAGTCCTTGCTATGAACATTCAGGGTTGATTTCCTTTAGGATGGACTGGTTTGATCTCCTTGCAGTCCAAGGGACTCCAAAGAGTCTTCTCCAGCATCACAATTTGAAAGCATCAATTCTTTGGTGCTCAGCCTTCTTTATGGTTCAGCTCTCACATCTGTACACAACTACTGGAAAAACCATAGTTTTGACCATCTGGACCTTTGTTGGCAAAGTGCTGTCTAGGTTTGTCATAGCTTTCCTTCCAAGGAGCAAGCGTCTCTGAAGTTCATGGCTATAGTCACTGTTGGCAGCGATTTTGGAGCCCAAGAAAACAAAATCTGTCCCTGCTTCCTCTTTCCCCCTTCTATTTGCCATGAAGTGGTAGAACTGGATGCCATAATCTTAGTTTTTTTAAATGTTGAGTTTTAAGTCAAATTTTTCACTCTCCTCTTTCACTTTCATCAAGAGGCTCTTTAGTTCCTGTCCATTTTCTGCTATTAGAGTGGTATCATGCGCATATCTGAAGTTGTTGATATTTGTCCCGGCAATCCTGATTCCGGCTTGTGACTCATCTAGCCTGGCATATTGCATGATGTACTCTGCATGTAAGTTAAATAGACAGGATGACCATATACAGCCCTCTTGTACTTGTTCCCCAATTTTGAACCAGTCAGTTGTTCCATGTCTGGTTCTAAATGTTGCTTCTTGACCCAAATATGGGTTTCTCAGAAGATAGGTAAAGTGGTCTGGTACTCCCATCTCTAAGAATTTTGCACAGTTTATTTTCATCCACACAGCCAAAGGCTTTAGTAGCCAGTCAGTGAAAAAGAAATAGATGTTTTTCTGTGATTCCCTTGCCTTCTCCATGATCCAACAGATGTTGGCAATTTGATCTTTGGTTCCTCTGCCTCTTTGAAACCCAGCTTGTACATCTGAAAGTTCTCTGTTCATGTACTATTAAAGCCTAGCTTTGTACATGAGCATTTAACTTTTTAGGTAAGGACACTGGCTTGCAGAGAATGATGGGGTATGTGGGACTGTGGCTTCTGTTTGGCTCCTTTAAAATGGTGAACAGTTACAGACAGAAAATGTTGGCTGCGCAGGTGCTTGGTGGAAGTCTGCACTCAGCATGCTACTTACCTTCTTCTCTGCAGAAGTAAAGCTGCAGACTGGTCAGTGCGGCCCCTGTTCTCTCACTCCCAGCCTGAAACCTGGTTGGAGGGCCTCTGTGACCTTAGACACGACTCTCTTTGTTTTTGGAATCCATCGTGTCACCCTGACGTTAACCTAGTTTTAGCGGCAAACCAATCTTAAAGCACTGGTTGGAAGCAAGTATTGTGATTTTTTTTTTTAAGCCTTCTTAAGACATAGGATTGAGAATCTAGTTTGAAACATCTCTTAAAGATTAAGCTAAAAATCTGTGCTCTGCTGTCTTTTAACGTAAATGTCATAATGTGCATGTTGACAAGTATTTGACGGCGGTAATTGCTTATGACAGCTTATAGCTTGCTGATGGTTATTTAAAGTCAGTCTCTCCTTAGATTAACTTCCCCCTCCACTGCAGGGAGCAAAGTGATTTGTCCTTTTGTAAGGTCTGTCATGGCACACTTGTCACTTTTTAAAAGTGGGCATCTTATTTGTCACCCTAAAAAGATCTTTTCTTTTCAGTGGTTATAGATAAACAGCCAACACAACGAGTGAGTATTGTAAATAGTTTGTGGACCATTTCACTTATTTTCCTGTGGTCCTGGGCTGAGTATGACTCATACATTTTGGAACAAGCTCTACGGTTAGTTTCACATCACAGTTTTTGGTTGGTTGCAGAACTCTGTATAGTTTGTGTATGTGTGTGTGTGTGTGTGTGTGTGTGTGTGTGTTGTTGCAGTTTCCTCTTACTGTATCTTATGGGTGTGTCCTGGGATGTTCCTGTCTTCCAGGTTTCTGGGAGTATGTGTTAGTGCTTCTAAAGCTGAACTCTGTCTGTCTGTTAGTCCTGCATTTGGCTAAATAGAACTTTAAAAATCCCCAGGGAGTTAGGAATGGAGTAGGAGGCCTAGTCTCCGAGGGTCACCTAGTACCAAACACCTCACCTGGGCTTTCTTTGGCAGGACAGAGCTGGAAAGTGTGTGGGCCCTGAGCTCCTGGCCTCTGCCGTTTACCTGTTGTCCTGCAGGGTTGCAGCCCTAGCATCAGCAGCTGTATAATCTCCAGGGTGGGTGTCCTGGCAAGAGAGCCAGACAGGTGATTTGTTAAATTAGTACCCATGTGCAGCTTCTAGCCTCTGGTGCCAGGCAGCGTGGAGCTTGGCAGGATTAAAAGCAGGCTGATTACACAGCCAGCAAAGGTGGGAGGTGAGACTGCTGGCTGTCACCGTGCTTAACCGTTGAGACACCCACAGAAAATGGTCCCAGCAGCTCTGTCTCTGTGGGATTTCAGAGCATATGATAAATGAGAGATCCAAGCACCAAGTTTTGACTAGAAAAGGATTTCCCAGGAGGCCTTGCTAATGGGACAGGGCATCAGGAGTGCCATCGTCAGGGCTAGGCTTTATATATAGGAACAATGTTTTAGGAGTTAGGGACTCTGCTTTCGCTCAGTCATGTCCAACTCTTGCAACCCCGTGGAATATAGCCCTCCAGGCTCCTCTGTCCATGGGATTCTCCAGGCAAGAATACTGGAATAGGTTGCCATGCCCTCCTCCAGGGGATCTTCCCAACCCAGGGATGGAACCCTGGTCTTCTGCATTACAGAAGGATTCTTTACAATCTGAGCCACCAGGCAAGCCCAGGAGTTAGGGGAGTATCTGGCTTATGTTAAACAAATATTTATTGAGGGTCTTCTGCTCTCTACTGCTTCAGGCTGAGAAGGGAGAAAGTGGGCTGGTACCTTTTCCTGGGATAACTAGTGGGAACACAGGCCAACTGCTCTTTTTATTCATTTATGTGTATTCCTTGCCTCCTGTGTATGAGGTCTGTGTTCCACCTTCCTTCTAACAAGAACAAGAGGCTTCTATTCTCTCTCCTTCAAGCCTGGGAAGTGGGCTTGAATGAAGAGTGGTTCCCTAGTTGTGTGATCTTAGGTATACTAACATGGCCTCCTTCATAGGGTAGTTGTGAGAATTTAAATCCGTGTCGTGTGAAATGGGCTGAAAGCATCAAAAGCTGGAATCAAGATTGCCAGGAGAAATGTCAACAGCCGGGAGGGGGAATTGGGATGGGGAATACGTGTAAATCTGTGGCTGATTCATATCAATGTATGACAAAACCCACTGGGGGGGAAAAAAAAATATGGCACTTAAAATGGTCAAGCAAAAAAAAAAAAAAAAAAAGAAATGTCAACAGCCTTAGACATGCAGATGATACCCGCCTAATGGCAGAAAGCGAAAGGAACTAAAGAGTCTCTTGATGAAGGTGAAAGAGGAGAGTGAAAAAGCTGGCTTAAAACTCAGCATTAAAACTACTAAGATCATGGCATTCAGTCCCATCACTTCATGGCAAATAGATGGGGAAAAAAATGGAAACAGTGACAGGCTTTATTTTCTTGGGCTCCTAAATCACTGCAGATGGGGACTGCAGCCATGAAATTAAAAGACACTTCTTGGAAGGAAAGCTGTGACAAACCTAGACAGCATATTAAAAAGCAGAGACATCACTTTGCTGACAAAGGTCCAGATAGTCAAAGTTTTGGTTTTTCCAGTAGTTGTGTACAGATGTGAGAGTTGGACTATAAAGAAGGCTGAGCGCCAAAGAATTGATGCTTTTGAACTGTGGTGTCACAGAAGACTCTTGAGAGTCCCTAGGACAGCAGGGAGATCAAACCAGTCAATCCCAAAGGAAATCAACCCTGAATTGTTCATAGGAAGGACTGTTGCTGAAGCTGAAGCTGCAATACTTTGACCACCTGATGGGAAGAGCTGACAACATTGGAAAAGACCTTGATGATGGGCAAGATTGAGGGCAGGAGGAGAAACGGGTGACAGAGGATGAGGTGGTTGGATGGCAGCACCGACTCAATGGAAATGAGTTTGAACAAACCCCAGGGGATAATGAAGGACAGAAAAACCTGGTGTGCTACAGTCCATGGGGTCACAAAGACTTAGGTATGACTGAGTGACTGAAGAACAAAGCTGTATTTAAAATGCTTGCAACAGTGTGTTACACAATCCTAACACACAGTGCAGATTCTGTGATAATAATAATAATTCTGTTAGTAGTAGTAGTACTATTATCATCATCATTGAATGAAGGAGTAATTCCAGAGGAAGAGTGTTGTCAGTCGCTTCCACCCCAATGCCAAAAGTTCTAGAAGTCTCATTTTATGTCTCTCCTGCTGGAGGTGGATGTGAGAATGTGAATGCAGAATCTGAGTGGGAGGAACCGAAGCCTGGTCCCTTCCCATTGCCCAGACAGGGAGCGAACAGGCCCAGGTCAACAGCCTCTTCCTGGAGATAGCCTGGAGCAGTGTTGGCTTCTTTGATTTAACCTCTTCTCTGTCCCCAGGCCACAGAAAGTTCAAAGAATTCTTATTTTTCTATTGTAATCCTTTAGAGGAATGGTGAATTCCTTCTGGCACATTCAGGACATTTTTTCTTTTTTTTGAAAAGCAAAATTGGCAACACTGACCGAAGGATAAGGTGAAAAGTACTTAAGAGCCAGTATTCTAAGAAGGCCTTTCTCTGTAGCAGAGATTCGAGATCAGAAAGGAGGAAACTTTTCTTGAGCCAGAAAGTATCATTTATAGGTGTCCTTGATGGAATCAGTGCTCAAAACACAGTTTTAAAATCTGCTTGTGACAGTGTTGCTTTTCCTCCTGCATTTCATCTGGCCTGGGATTTGAGGAATTTGCACAGGATGCCTGTGGGTATTTAGTTTCCAGTGGCTGAGCAGAAATGAAGAGGAGGAGGAAGCAGAAGTTTTGTTATGGACTTGCTAGTTAGCATACTCGAGTATTCTTGCCTGGAGAATCCCTTGGACAGAGGAGCCTGGTGGGCTGCAGTCCATAGGATCGCACAGAGTGGGACGCGACTGACGCACTTAGCAGGCACTTGGCACAAGGAAGCCTACAGCTGTGCCCTGGGTCTTCATTTGTAAAATCAGAATATCTTTCTAGTTCACAAGGATATTAGTGACCAGTGAGACAGTACTGAATTTGGGGATTAGTTTTTGAGGAAGGGTGTAGATATTTTCTCCAATTGCAGTTCACATATTTGACACACTGAGGTATTTGTGCTTCCTGTGTCCATTATTGTAGGGGAGTGGGGGTTGCTTCATAGGTCCAATTTCCAGATAACTGAAGATGAGCTGTACAGATGTCACAGTACAGTAAGCTCCTCTCCACACCCTGGATGAGGCACTTTTCCAGAATTAACCCGTTTAATCCTTACAATTCCGTAATATAGGAATTGTCAGATCTACTTGGCAGTGCAGGAACATGTAGTTCAGAGACAGTGAAGTAATCTTTTCAAGGTTGCATGGTTTCATTCAGTCATTGAATAATCATTTATTGGATTTCTGATGTGTGCCAGGTAACAAGATTATCATCATAAGCAAACTAGATAGGAGTTGCTAGTGGGGTAGTTAGGACTCACCCGAGGATTGCCTGGCTGCAAGGCACATGGCTTGTCCGTACACTGTGTTCTTTTTAACAGAGTTCTAGTGATGGGAGGGACAGGGAGGCCCACCCTGTTGTTGAGGCAAGCCCCCAGGGTATGGGGATTTCCCTGGGTCCCCAGCCACAGTGCTGGGCGTTCTGCAGCTCTCAGCAGTGGAGCCCAGGGCAGGGCACTGTCCTCTATGCCTGTTTCTACCAAGCCCCTCTACCTCTTACTAGGTCAAATGCCAAGTCCTGAAAAATTTGAAATACTTGATCAAAACCTGGCTTAAATGTTAGGGATTTCCCTCCTTCTAAAGACAGAGGCTAAAGACGCTTAAGCAGAGGCCAGTTTTTTTCTTCACGATGACTCATGACTCTCGTTATGTGTTTCATTCATGTACCATATAATTTTGCATCTGTGATTTCAATTTTTCATTTTCTTCCCCTCTCTGTGTCATTTGTCACCTCACCTGCAGTTACTGAGATTGTCACTAACTGCCTCTGACTCCCTTTGGATTGTTTCTAACCTGCATGAATGAGGACACTGAGCATCTGGGCTATTTATTCTATTTGTGTGTGTGTGTGTGTGTGTGTGTGTGTGTGAGTGGAATAAAAAAACAGGAAGTTGCTGGGTGAGACTTGAAGAATAAGAGCCAGGGACTTTGTGACAGCCGCCTCTGGAGTTGGCCTCTGTTGTTGTTTGCATTACGGTCCCTGGCCTGTGGTCATGGTCTTGCTATAGCCCTGGCCTCTGATGGAGGGATTGAGAACTCAGTCTTTGAAGTCCAAGGGACCGGGCCCAAATCCTGGCTCCTCTGCATGTGTCGAATCTGAGTCAACTTAACATCTCTAAGCCAAAGTTTTCTTATCCTGGCCCAACAAGCCCTCCATAAATGATGTACTCTGTTATTAATAGTGATAGCAGAATTTGTCATACTCATGGAGTTCGGGGCCGGATGTCTAGTAATAGTGTTCAGGTAACTGTAGAGTGTGGGTTAAGAGCATGGGGCTTTAGGGCCAGGAAGACCTGGGGTCCAGTCCTTACCTCCCCCCTTCACCAGCTGAGTGACCAATAATAGAAAGTTACATACTGAATATAGTGTAGAGGTCACCAGTGTGGGTACTTGAGTTAATGTGGGGGCCCATTTCTCGCTCTGCTGACCGAAATCTAGAAGCTGCCTCCGGTTTCTTACCTCCAGAATGAGGATGGTAATGGAAACTGCCTCTCAGAATTGTTGGGGGATGAGCTTAGTGCATATGTACAGTGCTTCACATGGTGTCTTGCACATGTAGGAGCTCAGTATCAGTTGTTACCAGCTGTGGCTACCCTGGCTTCCAGGAAGTGTTGATACAGTTTTTATTCCTTAAATGTTGTAGTTTATGTTCTCTTTCCCAGCACTGTAGTTAATTTCAACATCACTCTTCCTGGTCTTTGTTCCCTTGGCTTTTCTTGGTCTACCACGGATTGAAGTAGGCCTGGTGGATGGGTTGTTCTGGGAACAGTTACACACCCTCTCCTGAGGGAATAGATGGTTTGCTTTGGGAAGTTCTTTCACGGGTAGGCGTTATCTCCGTATTGGGTTCTCAGCCTGGAAGTCCCTGGGAAGCTCTACCAGGTAGTATGAAATGCTGGAGATACTCTGAAGACAAGTGTCTGTTAAAAATGGAAAATGTTGTCTTCTTCGACATCTCTGCCCTTTTGTAGGGAAAAAATTGGAGTGCACTTTAATGGAAGGATTATTCCTACACCCTGTACTATTCCACTTTTACTGATCTAATTTTTCTTGTCACAGACTTTTCTTGGGCTTATAGAATATGCATCATAAAACACATCATTATGAATTAAGATTATTTTATTTCCCTTTTGTTCTAAGACTGACACATAAAGCAGGGTCCTTCCTGGACAATTCTATCAGTGGTTGGGGAAGTGAAAATTAAACATATACATTATCTTTTTCCCAAAGGCTTTTGTTTTGACCTGAATTTGCTTTCCTTTTCCTGATGATTAGTTGTAACTGAAATACTGTTGTCTTTGGGTTAGGTTAAGAAGAAAGGCTTTGCCCTCCTATGCAGGGGGACTGGTTACTGATAGCTGCTGTGAGCCTGGGGATGGTCTGATTTCACCAGGACTTGTCATGTGGGGGAGTCTCTGTATTTCTGGGGTTTGGCAGCACCCTCAGCACTCTTATGTGGTATTGCCCAAATCCGGTCTTTGCCTCCCCTACCAAGACTCAGACTGTTGTGCTAGGTGATTGTAGCAAACAGCAGGTGCCTCTTACCTCCATCAGCCTGACCTTGTCCTCAGCCCAAACCAGCTTGTCTGACTGTGTTTCTGCTTGACTTACCTGAACACTTCTGTGCTCAGGTCTTCACTATTGCTGTTGTTGGCAGTTGGTCACCGTGTTCAAGGGAAAGGCATGGTTTGACTGTGTAGGTTGTAAGTGCTGGTTAGGCATGTGCTTTTGTTGACTCAGGGAAAGGGCTGGTCCTGAAAGGGAGGGGAGGAGGCTTTGAGGTTACCATAATTTTCTGACCTCTGGATTTCCTTGACTGAAACCTGGTAGAAGGGAGAAGAAAGGTCGTATACCCTCTTCCTCCCGGCCGAGGACGTGGCCAGGATGGACTGTATGTCCTGGGTCGCAGCTCCTGTCTCAGAATGATTTCTAATAGTCCTCTTTTTCTCAAAACTGCCTTGCTTTGGATATGGTCACCCTGTGAATGGATCACATCGGGTTCCTCTGAAAACCTTTGTCAATAGGAATGAACATCAGCTTCCTGAGGGGTTTTTCTCCAGTAGATGATAATAAGAGTGAGGCCACCTCCTTCTCCACCCACGTCAGCAAAAAAGAATGGTTCTGGAAGTGGTTGTTACAAGTTCCATCCTGACTAGCTTCAAAAAGCTACAGATCTGTGGAGCGGTGGGCACTTTAGATCCTTACAGTGGGAGAGAGTGAGGGATGACATGATGGGATTGGGGTCTCTGGATTGAAAAAGCAAAACTTCAACGCTAATTGTCGAAACCCGATATGCTCATTGGGGAGAGTATGAAACCTAAGGGAAATGAATGATGAGCTTACCCGGTGTCATCAGGCCCAGTAGGTAAGGGAGAATCCAGAGGGGTGCCAGTGTGTCTGACTCTTTCTGCTGCCCCTTGCTGTGTGCCCTGTGGACCTAGCGTTTTCAGTTCATGGCTCTGATATTCCCATCAAGCAAGCAGGGGATGAAACTGATTCCAACCATGAGCCACTTCTCACTTGGGAGTGGCAGAAGCAACTTTCACACTCAGGGCTTTATACCTTTGTTACCTTGGAGAGGTACAGTTGGTAGATGCTTTTGGCCTGAGGAGAATAGTAGAAAGGGACAATTAGGATATTGGTCCAGGGTGAACCTCTTTGAGCCTATCTATGTGAGTCAAGTCATATCCCTAGAATGCTGGCCAAACCTCGGAAACACAGCACGTGGGGATGTTATTCATGTTCAGTAAATGTCAAACAGCTTCCACAGACTTATGGGTTTCTAAATCCAAAGAGGCTGCTATTATTGGGGCTTCTTACAAGCTCTGAATTGCTAACATTTAAAAAAAAAAAATCAATTCTAACAAAACCGCTCATTACTATCAAGTATGATTTAAGTATCTGGCTGAGAAAAGCAAGCTGATTTTTGGATCTTTTAATTCACGCCATTGAAGACAGCTGTGGTGATGATGCAAAATTATTTTGTGGTAGATAATGAGTTGTGGTAGAGGGTAGAAAGAAGTAGTGAAAGATTTCCAAACCCCCTAATTTTCCCATTTGTGTTAAATTTCTACAAGTTGGAAATATTTCCAAGAGTATATTATACTCCATTTTTCTGTATAATTTTCGAACACATTTTTCATAGCTGTGATGACCTGTGAGTCATTGCATTGATTTTTTTCCCCAATCAATGGCCTGCTGAACTCAGAGTTTAACTAGTATAGCTGTGCAGGTGCATGCAAGAAAATCAGCCTTCAAAAATTGTTGCTAATAGTATAAGTTTCCACTGGGACTAATTGACCACATCAGCATGTTCTTCTCCCAAGCAGTTTTTGTGGGAGCCAGAGAAACACACACACACACACACACACACACACACACACACACACACACACACACAGAAATCCATTGCCATTACAAACATTTTGATCATGTGCTTTAGTCACCCAGCCAGGCCATTCCATATTCAGCCCCTCTCAGTTTGTATCATTTTCCCTGATACCAGTTTCCAGCTACATGCTTGCTCTCAAATCTCCATAGCCACATCAAAATATGTATGAGAGGTTTTTTTTTCCCAGACAGATATGCTTCTTTCGTTAAGTTATACACAAAATGCTCTGGATACAAATTATCCATAGCACTTACTTTTAAGGGATGTTTGTGAGGATTAAAGATGATAAATCCATACAAAATTCCTATCATGATGCCTGGCACACACGTATGTACTCAGCCTGTTAGTGGCTGCCTCCTTCTTGCTTTTTGTGGCTCCCTGCTCTGCTCTCCCCACCTTTTTGAAACACCTTGTCCTACTGATCACATAGGAGCCAGATCCAAATGCTCTGTCTCGGCCATTCGATGTTTCTGGCCCCTGCTGATACTGAGCACTCCGTCCAACCGGGAGACATTGCTTTTCTGGTTCGTGGCACTGTGTTATCCTAATTTTCCTCCTGCCTCTCTGACCTTTCCTCATTTCCTTTCCTTGGTTTTTTGGCCTCTTTCTCTGCTATCCAAAGAAGATAGTCTCTGAGTTTCCGTGTTCAGTTCACTTAAATTTCCTTAGCTCTCTTACTCACTTCTGTGGATGATGTTCAGCTACCCATCTCTGGTCTGATTTCTCTCCTGGGGTTCCCTGCATCCATTTCCGATGGATTGACTAGCATCTCTGCCTGGATATCTCCTGGCAGCCCAGATTCAATGTATCTCATATGCAAACCACCTTCCTTCTGCAAAGTGTATCCTTCTCCTCCCATCCCTAGGTCTTTGGATGATCAGTTCTCCTCTCCCTATCACCTCTCTTCCCCTTTGCCATTTTTTCTTTCTCTGTGTCTCTCATCCAGTTGGTAACTATTTTGTGTGGATCTGACCTGGGTGATACCCCTTGCATCTGATCTTCCCCCTCTCTCCTTACTATGAGCACCATAGCACTCAACTGACTCCTGAAATGGCATCTACCAATAAATTCTCACCTCCTGTGTTTCACATCTATATCCAGACTCAACTGTCTTCTCGTTAATCATTCTAAAGCACAACAGGTTTGGACATATCACACCCATATCCAAATTCTTTCTTTCTTTAAAAAATTAAAAAAAATAATTATGCAGTGTTTAAAAGTTACTTTCCATTTATGGTTATTGCAAAATGCTGGCTACATTCCTTGTGTCGTAAGTACATCCTTGAGCCTATCTTACACTCAATAGTTTATATCTCCCAGTCCACCCCCTTCTATTGCCTCCAGTTCTCACACTGGTAGCCACTAGTTTGTTCTCTGTATGTGTGAGTCTGCTGCTTTTTTGTTATATTCACTAGTTTTTTATGTTTTTTTAGATTCCACATATAAGTGGTAGCATACAGTATTTGTCTTTTTCTGTCTGACTTATTTCACTTTAGCTTAATGTCCTCCAAATCCATCCATGTTGCTGCAGATTGCAGAATTAGGTTCTTTTTTACGGCTGAGTAGTATTCCATTGTATATATGTAACACATGTTCTTTATTCATTTGTCTGTTGGTTGACACTTAGGTTGCTTTTGTGTCTTGGCAGTTTTAAATAGTGCTGCTGTGAACATCAGGTTGTGTGTATCTTCATGAATTAGTATTTTTGCTTTCTTTTGGATATATACCCAGGAGTGGCATTGCTCTGTCATATGGTTGTTCTATTTTTAGTTTTTTGAGAAACCTCCATACTGTTTTCTCAGTGGCTGCACCAATTTACTTTCCTACTAACAGTGTATGAGGGTACCCTTTCCAGCACATCTCAGCCAACATTTGTTATTTGTGTTCTTTTTGATGACAGCCATTCTGACAGGTGTGAGATCATAGCTCACTGTGGTCTTGATTTGCATTTCCCTGATGATTGGCAATGTTGAACATCTTTTCATGTACTTCCTAGCCATCAACATGTTCTCTTTGGAAAAATGCCTGTTTGGTTCTTCTTATCGTTTAATCAAGTTGTTTTTTTTAATGTTGAGCTGTTTATATCTGTTGGCTATTATTGGTTGTATCATTTTCATATCTTTTCTCCCATTCAGTAGGTTATGTTTTCATTTTGTTGATGGTTTCCTTTGCTGTGCAAAAGCTTTTAAATTTAATTAGGTCCCATGTGTTTATTTTTTATTTTATTTGCTTCCCTTTAGGAGATATATCCAAAAAGATATTGCTGCAATTTATATCAAAGAGTGTACCACCTATGTTTCCTCCAGGAGTTTTATAGTATCCAGTCTTATATTTAGGTCTTTAATTCATTTTGAGTTTATTTCTGTATATGATGTTAGAGAATGTTCTAATTTCTTTCTTTGACATGTGGCTGTCGAGTTTTTCCATTACCACTTGTTGAAGAGAGTCTGTCTTTTCTCCGTTGTATATTCTTGCCTGCTTTGTTGTAGATTAATCGACCATGAATGTGTGGGTTTATTCTTGGTTCTCTATCCTGTTTCATCTGTGTGTCTGTTTTTGTGCTAGTATCATACTGTTTTGATAACTATCGCTTTGTAGTATAGTCTGAAGGCAAGGAACATAATTCCTTCATGTCTGTTCTTCTTTATATTGTTTAGGCTGTGTGGGGTGTTTTGTGTTGGCCCATATTCTTTCTTGACTTGCTGTTCTGCGTGAAATTAGGAAGACATACCAAAATCTTATACTTCTGTTTGGTGCACCCTATCAGATGTTTTTCTGGTCATAGGCAGTAATCTATTTTTGGTATCACTTTAGTGATCCACTGGTGAGGTGAAACGTTATCGATTTTCATTTACTAATGATATAGACTGAATTTTGCACCCCCACAACTTACATGTTGATGCTTTTATACCCAATGTGACTATTTGATAGGGCTTATAAGGAGGTAATTGAGTTAAATGAGATCTTAAGGGCGGGGTTACATAGGATTAGTGTCTTTTAAAGAAGAGACATGTGTGTGCACTTGTGCTTGCTTGCTCTCCCTGCCCCTCAACCCTGTGCACATGCACAGAGGTGTCATGTGAGCCCACAGCAAGGAGGTGACTGCCTACAGGGCAGGACTAGAGTCCTCACCAGAACCCAACCATTCGGGCAGCCTGATCTCAAGACATCCAGTTTTCAGAATTTTGAGAAATAAATGTCTATTGTTTAAGCCACCCAGTCTCAAATTTTCTTATGGCAGCTCAGACTAAGACAAATAGCATATACTTATTTTAGATCTTGTGTGCGCCAGGCATGGGATATGAAGGGAAACATGGCCCTTGCTGCCACGCAGTAGGTAAATCCTCTTGTCGTTACTCTGACATCCAGCAGCTTTCAGTCAAAATATATTGAGTGCCCACTAAGGCAAAGACACTATGTTAAGCATTGGGTTTACAAAGAAAATGAAGAACTCAGAGCCTAGAGGAGAAGAAAGAAAGATAGATTATTGTGATTCATTGGGAGTTGACTGGTAGAATGTTCAAGGTATGTAAACAGCTGAAGTTACGATTCCGGACAAGGAATGTAAATAATGGATAAAATCACAAATGGTTACTAAAAGAGAAAGATTATAATGTTAAATACCTTCAGTTCAATGCATTTTTCTGGTTTTTTTCTTTTATTTTGATTTTAAAAGTAAGAAGTGAAGAACACTTGCACTTTGTAGAAAATCTGAGAAGTACTGAAAGCTGTAAAGAAGTAGGAAGAAGGACACTCAAAGAGAGAACCTCTTTTCTCTCTCTCTCTCTCCTTTTTTTTTTTGGCCACACCATGTGACTTGCAAGACTTTAGTTCCTAGAACAGGGATTGAGCCCTTGGCAGTAAAAGCACCGAGTCCTAACTACTGGACCATCAGGGAATTCCTTCTTTTCTCTTTCTTAATGTCATTTTAAACGTCTTTATGTTTCTACTTTATGAACGTATAGCATTTCCTTATCTAATCTCCTAACTTTAAACATTTAAAGGATTTCCATTCTTAATTTTTTCTATGTTAAAGAACATGACAATATCAAATGTAAATCTTTGTCTCCATTTAATAAAATTACTTCCTTTGAACAGACTCCTTGAAGAGGAGTTACTTAGTCAAGGGATATAAACATTGTTAAGGGCTTTGGGGTGTCCTAACAACCACAGACATGTGTTGAGTTCTTTCTTTGTGAACAAGTGATTCTGCTTGTCTTTAGGATGAAGATGCTGGGATTGGGGGACAGTGAGATGAGAGAAAGGTGGTCTTACAGAGTTTGTGTGATCTTTTACAGGCTGTTTTGTCCATGCCAAAAAGTCCTTGAAATTTGGTCCTGTCTGAGACTTTCATTGAGACATTTAGTCTGTGATTCATTAAATAATACAAACATTTAATTTTGCCAAGAGATCACTGAAATTTGGTCCTTTTCCAAATATCCATTGAGATGTTTGATCCATGATTCGTTCAATGTTGCAAACATTTAACTTAGTTAAATTTTTATTTACATTATTTTTATTGTAATTCATGATGAATTTTGGTTTTCACATTTATTCTTGTTCGTCCTCATGATAAAGTTTGTCAAGGTTACTCTTAAGTCAGTGAGCAGTCTTTTAGGTATATGTTGACCTGATTACTGGTTTTATATTCATTATGTTTGTAAACAATTTCAGTAATATGGTTTTGCTTTTGTTCGTATTATTGCATAATTGATGGCTATATTTGTGTGCGACCACCAAGAACTTGGGTGCTAGCTTATTGACTGCTTTGTTGTTCATCTTTTAATATGTCAGTAAATTTTCAGATTGAAGAATGGTGCACTGCCATCAGCTCTTGAAATTTGCTTTGCCAGCCGTCCACTGTATTGTTCATTCTGTGATCTATGTTCAGCTCTGATGTATAAACATTGCAAGTTTCTGGGGGAGATCTTGGAACTTCTGCCATGTCTTCCATGGGCATGCGTTTTCTCCACATAATCTATTAGGTCATCTGAGTTTTCTTTTGCATTCCTCATAATGCTTAAAAGTTTCATTTACCTCTTCCAAAGGCAGAAATGGCAGTCCAAACAAGATGGTTGACCCTTACGGGTATTACGTTCCTTTGTCATATGCCCACACATTAGACTCAAAAGGTATTTTTTTGTCACAGTGATTGTGGAAAATGAAACAAGCATCCTCTCACTTGTGCAGTTGTTAGAAGTAGTCTAATCACCTTTATATATGCAGTTTTGAAATCCATCATGTACAGTGAAGAGTTATTGATGAGATTTCTTTCCCTTGCAAATGCAATACTTTCTTATATGTATATGTATAAGTGTCTTTTCACCTTTCACTGCTAGTGTATGAGCCAATGGCATAGTCTAGACCAGTGAAACACCATGCGCAATAAATAACTGAACTTGTTAGTGTGTGAACCAGTGGCATGGTCTAAACCAGTGAGACACCACACACAGTAAAATAATTGCACTGCATTGGTGCCACCTTTAAGATGCCATTATGTAATAATGTGGAACTGGTTCTTAAATATTGAATATTGTCATGAATTGTGTAAGTAGGAAATCTGTCGTCATCTTGAGCATAGGCATCATGCATGAAAAGTGGTCACTTTATACTCTTCTAGAATTTGACTTCCACGTGGTGAAGCTGGGTTTGAAGCTTGAGGTCTACTTTCAGTTCTCTTTACTTGACTCTTTAATGAGTTTCTTTCTGGTAGTTTTAACAGGACCTCATCATCATGAGTATCATGATGAGTTCTTAGAAGTGCCTGTGATGGTGCTGCATTTGGTTCTTCTGTGTGTTGTTTTAACCTATTTGAGGTTTTCCTTCCTTTCCTTTGCCATCAGTGCTGTGCTGCTGTTTTCTTGTCCCATCTTGACTGATGATGATGTTATCCGAATCCTGACTTGTGCATATCGGGCATTACAGGTTCTCCTTTCTTCATAGTGTCAGTGCTTTTTAGTTCTTTCTCTTTTAAAGCAATGAAAATAGTAATAAAAGCCATTATAATGTAGCACTGGCTTTTCTATTGTGAGTTTACTATTTCCACCATACTCTGGGGGAATTTTCAAAGATAACACATTGCCAAGCAACAGGAAAAGAGTTGTTTACTTTTTCTGTAGCTATATGTCCAGTGGTCACTGGTAGGGGAAACCTAATTAAATGTCTTATGTATTGAATCCTGATTTGGCTGGGCTGAATCAGCCAGTAGGTAGGCACTAGCTGAGGGCGTGGTGGTCGCTGCTGATTGACAGTTGAGTATGGGAGTCATACCCACAAAAACGTTTCCAAATAGTGGCAGACATTTTTGTGGATACTGCAGTATTACCATGTAGAGCATTGATGCGAGAGTAATATTGCCCCTTAATCCTGGGCACTGGTATAGTTGTATGGGGCTTAATTAGATGCCTGATATTCTCTTCATGGTGACTCTTACACCAGACCTCTTACGTGGTAGGAGAGCCACACCTATTCTCTCTCCTCCCATACAAGCAAAATAACTTTGTTAAGTGTTTACATTACACTCGCTGCTTGTTTTACACAGCAGCTTGACCAGGCTCCTCCTTTCAAACTCTGCCCTTATTGAAGGACCCAGCCACATTCAGCCAAATGCCCAGTGACGTATTAATGCACCATACATGCATTGTGAGAGTCCATCCTCAACTTGTGAGTCATCCTTTGTACATTTCTCTAACTATAGGACTCTTCCTGGGCATACATAGTTAATATAAATTCTGCTCTTCTGTGGGATTTGAACGCTAACCCATCTACCTAACCCCAGCTAGACTACTGAGGCAAGAATGGTTATTATTGGTGTATAGCCTCAATACAATTATTGGACCAATAAGATGGTAATATTTTTTAATATATTAATTCCGTAAACTGAAAGTGTAAGTATTATGGGCTATTTGAACTCAGACATTTTCCAAATGTGCATGTTTTTGGCAGGACCCTGAATATCAAGGACCATTTGGCATGGACCAAGTATACTCATGGATATATTTTTGTTTTTATATATCCTGCCTTTAAAAAATTAATTTGTTTATTTTTGGTTGCTTTGGGTCTTTGTAGCTGCGTGCGGGCTTTTTCTAGTTGCAGAGGGTGGGGGCTGTGCACGGACTTCTCATTGTGGTGGCTTCTCTTGTTGCGAAGCACAGGCTCTAGGTCTATGGGTTTTGGCAGTTTCAGCCTGTGGACTCAATAGTTATGGCACACAGGCTCAGTTGTTCTGTGGCATGTGGAATTCTGAATCAGGGGTTGAACCCCTATCACTCATGTTGGCAGGTGGATTCTTATCCACTGTACCACCAAGGAAGTTCACTTGTGGATATTTTTGATAGGACCAGATTTCGAGGAACTTTTGGGGTGGCCCAAGTGTCTCAGTAGATGTTTTGTACAGGATCAAATGTGTCCTAATCATGTGACCCCCCAAGGGAGACATACCTGTGTATACAGAAGCTCTGAGGACCTTTTACTTTGTAAGTGATTTATACAGTGTTTCTGAAATGACATGAAAATTTCAAACCAGGACTTAAATATCTTGATCTAGGCATTACAGAGTTTCCTGGGATTTCAGGGGATATCTTTAGACTCATAAATGGGTTATGTTTTTGGCAAAGAAGAAACATGCTCATAGTTAACAAGTGAGGCTGAGTTTTTAAAACTGGACTTGTGTGTGTTATATGTTTTTATGAGGAAATTTTCATCAATAAAAAAAATTATTAGCATGATTATTTATTTCCTTTAGCCACATACCTATGTTTCTCAAAGAGATTTTTCCAAGAGAGGCTTATTTTAAACTATTAAAAATGTAAGTTTAGTATATATCTGGAAAAGTTCACAGCTCAGAATTGCAGGGTTTGATAAATTATCACAAAGTGGATGTATCCATGTAATCACTACTCAGGCCAAGAAATAAAATTATCAGCATCCCATAAAGTTCCCTTCCCATCCCATTCCTCCTATCCTAAGGTAGCTGCTATTCCTGAGTTCCAGTAACCTAGATTTTGCCTGTTATTGAGTTAGGTAAGTTTAGGATTGTTTTGAAAACTCATTTCAAAAGTTAAACTCCAATTAGTCTACCTGTATCACTTATCTCTTGCTATATAACCAGTCACCCCAAACCTTTGAGACTGAAGGTGGCAATAGTTATTAGAGTCTCTTCTGGTGACTCAGTGGATTGGCTGGATGCTACTCTTGCCTCTCCTGGGCTTGCTCATGCAGATGTATTTCACTGGGACATAGGACCCCTCTCTCTCCCCATGTGGTCTCTCTTCCTTGGCTTCTCCATGGAATGACAGTCTCAGGACAGTGTTCCAAGATGGCAGAGGTGGAAGCTTCAGGTCTTTTTGAGGCCCAGGCTTTGGAATTCACATAGCATCATTTCTACCACATTCTGTTGACCAAAGCAAGTCGCAAGGCCAGCCAAGATTTAAGAGAGTGGAGAAGTGATGAATGGCAAAGTCACATTGCAGCAAAGCTTACATTAAAGATCTGTGACCATTACCCAATGTGCCATACCACCTGAAAAGTGCTATTCTTACTATGTGGACCAAGATTATTGTTAATAATATAACTTTACTTAACAATACTGAGGCTATACTCTACCTGGTCCAGTGTGAACACTGTCATTTGTCAAAGCAAAGTAGCCTGGGGCAGGTGGAGGATCAATTTTATCTACCTCTGATAGAAAAGAATTGGATCAGAAATAGAAAGTAGTGCTTTTAGGGATTGACTTTTTTTTTTTTTTTTTTTTGAACTAAGTTTGTACTGTATCTTTTTCTTTTCGTGATATTTCTTTCATGGTTGGGTGGCTCTGCCTAGCACATGAAGTGATATAAAGCACATGCTTTACCAGCACACACACTTATCTGGAATTTAAATGGGTATTCTCAAAGTGCATGGCACTTTGAACCATCAGAGGAGAAATTTGTGGTATAGAAGCCCCTTCTCTTCCCTCTAGTCCATAGAATCCTTGTGTAAGAGAGCATCTAGTAGGCCTTACTCATTTAATTTCTGGGTCCTGAAATCTGTATGAAAGTGAAATTCTCAAGGTAATAATCAAGGCTGTTTGCAACTAGAGGCTCTGACCCATCAAAAAGATCTGGTTTATGTGTTACAAAATAGATGCCTAATATGTGATTTTCTTCGAATTGTATTACCCAGATTTCTTTGCAGAACTGAGTGAAGGGGTGTTTTGAGTTTGATTTGATAATGATAGTTGCAAGGGTGAGTTCCCTTTATCAAGCATTTTCTATGTTTCTGAGGGCACTGAGCTCAGTGCTTTACATTCATTGACTCACAGGGCTTTGGGGGCCTAATTGGCAACCTATGGTTAGCACATGGTACAGAAGAAAAGCCCAGTAATGGCTGGCTAATAACACAGTGAGGTAGGTAGTAATAGCTTTCATTTAATTGAGCACTTGCTGTGATCTATATTTGTGTTCACTCATACAATACTCGCAAAACTCAGAAAAGATTGCTTCTGTTATTATAACCATTTTGCAGATGAGGAAATCCAGGCACAGAGCATTAGATCACAGAGCTAGTTAATGGCAAGAGCTAGGATTTAAACCCATGTTGTCTGAGTCCAGCGCCTTGGTTGCCATGCCTGCTTCACCCAGGAATGGAGCTCTTGGGTATATGTTGATGTGATGTCTGGGTTGTTAGAGAGCAAAGGCAGGATTGCTGCCCCTTTTCACAGGCCCCACCCTCCTCTGTTGGATTTCCAGGGCCAGGAACCCTCGGTGGTGGTGCCATCACAGCGGCCCTGAACTGGCTGTGCCAAGTCTCTGTCTCACTCAGTTAGTGATCTCTGTAGGGTTTTGACTTCCTCCTGAGTCTAGCATTCATGCTTCCCCTCTGGAGAAAGATGCTGGCTTCCTTAAAGCCCAACAGCCTTTTCCTCTGTAGTGAAACAGTCCTGTAAATCATTTACAACTTTAAAGAAATTTTCCCTTCTTCCAATACTAAAATTCAGTATAACCTGTAAAGCAAGAGCTAAATGCCCTGACTTGCGTGTGTCATTAGGCCACCTTTTCTCTTTGCTCTGTTTTGGGCTTCGGATGATACTGAGCCTCCTATGTACCAGCCTGAAGTAATCACCATGGTTTTCATTGTCACCAGTGGGTGTTTTGACATATCTTGAAAGCATTTGTTTTTGCAGGAGAAGTTGTCCCTCGGTTGCTTGGAAGAGTGAAGATTGGAAGAGAACTGCAGGGTGCCACAGAGTAGTTTGAAGATATCTGAAACTAAACAAATATAAATAAGATGTTATGAGTCATTTTTTGCTTACCTCTTTCCCAATTTAGAAAAACTTTGGGTTGGGTACCATGATAGGCATCTCACATACATTAATCCATTTCTTCTTTAAAACAGGTCAGTGATGTCTGTGTTATTGAGCCCATTTTACAGATGTGGAAGCTGGAGGACGATGGTGTAATTTGCCCCAGGTCAGATAGGAAGTATCTCTTGCAGTGCTGGGGTTGAGTTTTCTGATTTCAAATCCTGTGCTTTTCCTGGCAACTTACCCTGGGGCCTGTCCTTCAAAAAAAATAGTGAAATTAGAAGTGTTATTCATTCATGTCCGACTCTTTGAGACTCCACGGACTGTAGCCCACCAGGCTCCTCTGTCTTTGGAATTCTCCAGGCAAGAATACTGACTGGAGTGGGTAGCCATTCCCTTCTCCAGGGGATCTTCCTGACCCAGGGATCGAAGGATATCTTGCATTGCAGGTGAATTCTTTACTGTCTGAGCCACCAAGGACACCTGTCCTTCAAGACCCCTTTAAATCTCTCACAGAACAATGTTGGAAAACCAAACAATTTTTATTTAAAACCCATTCTCTGGAACTTGCCATAGTGAATGCTCTTTCTCCTCTTTTGCTCTGGGTTTCCTTTTTCCCTCTGAGTCGCAGGATGAAGCAATGAGGTTTGGAGGCAAGAGGCCTGGGATTAGCTTCCCTTTAAGTTATTTGGCAAGAGAAAACAAAAGAGTGGAAGTGTTGAGAAACTTAACCATTGTATTGCAAAGCACGTGGAAGATACCCTCTTGAAAAGGCCAGTTCTTCCCAGGGGAGGAATTAAGAAAGGGAGGGAAGATCTTCAGGAAATTTGTTTGTTCACCCTCCTGCTGACTGACCTCAGTACTCTGTCTTCACTTCTATGCTATCTCCTTCCGCCTCTCTCCTGCTGACCGACCTCAGTACTCTGTCTTCACTTCTCTGCTCTCTTCTTCCATCTCCCTCCTGCTGACCAACCTCAGTACTTTGTAGTAAAGGCATCATTCTGACATGGTAGCTTGCTTTTCCAGCTTCATTTGAGCTTCCTTTTTGGGCTTTGGTTTCCAGCTGCCCCACTTCTCTCCCTCTTTGCCCTGTTCTGTCCTTTGGTTCTTTGCAGGGCTGAGGAGCTTGGGCATTTACCTTGTATCTCAAAGGCACAAAACAAAACAAGAAATGCAGAGAAAACAGACTTCGCAGTGAGACGACCAGAGGCATAATGGTGTAGGAACACAGGGGTCGGGTCCGGTTAGCCTGGCACAGAGTCAAGGCTGTGCTACTACTGGCCGTGTTACTTCACAGTCATTAAACCTCTAGCAGGTGGTTGTGAACGTTAGAAATTTTTAAATGAATGAAGCATTTTGGACAGTGGTCTTGCACATAGTGGGAACTTAATAAATGTGGGGGCTTAATAAAAGTGGGTACTCCTAGTTCATTTGCTACAAATGCACAAAATCGGGGGGTCTGAGGGACTTGGGTCTAGTAGTCAGGTTCTGGGATCAGGTTTGAAAAGAAGGCACCTTTGGGGTTATCTAATCTGAAGCCTGCCTTTTATTAAGACCCAGAGAAGTTAAGGGTCTGTGTCCCAGCTGTAGAAATAGCTAGGGGTGCAGCTAAGATAAGAGTCAGGACTTCTCACTGTGAGCATATGCTCTTTCTATGGCATCAGGATTGATTCAGTCCAGATATTTGCACCAGCATCTTTAGGGCAGGGTTTGTGGAGTCACCTGTGGATGGGTGGGGGTGTTAAGAAAGCAACTTCCTAGACTCCATCCCAGACTATTAAATAAAAAAATCTCTGGAGATGTAGCCAGGGATCTTCTTTTTAACAGGCACCTCAGTTGATTCTTATACATCTTATGAGTTTACAGCTTTATGAGTTGATTATAAATTTGAGGCTCATGGCTCTTGGGCTGTAATAAGAGTTGATGTTTACAGAGTTACCCCAAGGGTTATGGCTTCAGTCAGAGGAATATATCGTCATCTAATGATGTTACATTAGTAATAATGATGCTCATGACAGCCACTGCCTATGGACACCCACTGTGGGCCAGGGATGGTTTGAGTGCCTTCGGGCACTTAGAACAGTGTCTAATGTATGGTAACCACTTTATAAATGTTAGTTGTAGTAACCTCATTTAATTCTCACAATATCCCGTTGAGGGTTATTTTTGTCTCCATCACAGGTACAATAAACTGATACACAGAGAAGTCAAATAACTTGCCAGAGGTCCCACAACAGCTGAGTGGTTGAGCTTGTATTTGGACTCATGAGTGTCTGATGCTGACACCCATGTAGGATCATAATCATGTGCATGTGAAATGTTCTTTCAACAAATATGAGACTTGAAGGATTCTCCAGATTAGAAGAATATCCCTCCAAGTTTGGTTGATTAATGTCTGCCAAAAGAGATCTAAGAGCGCTCTTACATAGGTAGATAATCCCTATTCCAGCTTATTCAAAACAAAAGAAGTTCCAGAGTGAGGCTTTCCTGAGAGTGAGTGAACAAGCTGGTAAAAAGAGCTTGTTCAAAGGGAATGTTCTTACTTTCCAGTCTCTGTTTGGGGGAATGAAATATACAGTGAAGGGGGAAAGTGGCAGCTGGCCAAAGAGCACCTTCTTCAAGTCTAAAGAGCTCAGAGACTAGAGAACTTGGAAAAACTTTGTGTGCTGTGCGGTTTTGTATTTTTTTTTTCTTCTTGTTTTATGACTTTCATTGATCCAGAAATTTTGGGGTTGTATATTTGTGTGTGTGTATATATACACTGTGTGTGGACTGAACCACCCCCCACCACCCCAGACACGGTGGTGAAAACTACAGATGAGGGACTGTTACTACTGATTTTGTATGTGCTGCAGCTTTGGTGGCTGAAAAACACAATACATCCAAACTCAATGATTTCAAAGCAACAGGATTTATTTTACTCATGGATCTGCATTGTGGACAAGGCTTATCAGGGGCAGCTTGTTTCGGCTCTGCCTATTGTCACTGAGGGCTGGGGCTGGAATCATCTCTGTGGTCCACTCGCATGGCACCTGGGCTGGGAGGACCAGAAGAGCTGGTGGTGGGAGCAAGTGGGTATCTCTTTATGTGGTCTTTCTGTACGGTCTCTCAAGCTCTACAAGGTCACTGTGGGCTCCAGAGTCATGTGTCAAGAGCAGGAGGGAGTGCACACTGGGCAAATGCCATCTTGGCTCTTGATCTTGCCTCTAAAGTCCTGCAGTATTACTCCCACTGTGTTCTTTCAGGTGAGGACATTGCAATGGCCCATTTGGTTCAAGAGAAGGGGAACATAGGCCCCACTGCTTGATGGAGGAGTGTCTGTGTCTCACTTATTGTAAGAGTAGCATGTGGGATGGGCTGTGTTGGTGGGGCTGTTTTTGGAAAATATAATGTGCCACATTTGTTGATTCTACTCTTGCTGAATAGGTTCATTCAGGGCCTGGGTAGTTTGTTGAGTCCCTGTATGATCATGATTAGTGTAATTTATGAATTTGCAGATGTTAAAAAAGCTAAGTTTACACAGTTTTTGGGTGGAACCTGAACTGAGTTTACTCAGAGCCATGTGAATATATGATGGGGAGGGGCTGGCAAAGCCTTACCTCATCATGGAGGAATAATCCATAGATTATTTTTTTTCTTTCAAGAAGGAACAGGCTCTTTGTCTTTGTTCAGAAGCCTAGGCAATCTCACAAAGCATGTAGTTACTGTTAAGTTTCTTTGACTATTGTTTTATGGGGCCTAAATTTTCTGCACTCTTGGGAACAAGACAGACAAGGCTATGCTCTTATGAAACTCAGATTCATGTGGAAAAGACAGATCCATTTAAACAAGTAGATGGATAGAAATTTCAGATAGTTGTAAGATTCGTAGGTAAACAGATGAGAGAGCCTGGGGTCAGTAGTAGTTGCCATGATGTTTTTGAGCCTAGTTAGTTGGGCAGTGGAGTCATCAGAAAAGTTATCTGTGGAGTTTCATGTAGCCTTCTTCTCAGGCTTCCCATGTGTGTACTCCCTTCATAACTGAGAGAAGATTATCAAGGGTTAGGGGAAGTGTGGGCTTGCTTATTCACATTCTAGAATAACAGTTGGATTTAGCCACCCCTTTAATATCTGTCCTGCAAGTTTCTTCCCTTCCGTTACCCCTCTAAGAAAAGGTTCAATAGAGGTAATTTAGGAACATAAAAAGAAATGTTACTTTCACACAGTAGATAGCAAACACATGTAATTCATTTATTTTTCTTGAGACTGAAAGTGTGAAAAGTCATAAGAATAAATTTGTGAAAACTGGATCTGTAATAGATTATTTAGGCAAGTTAGTAGTGTTAGGATATATCTCTTACCACATGACGATATACGAGGGCCTCTGTGTGGTTTTCCTCTCACCATCTTATCCCCATCACATGGTAAGTATTAGTTGTGTGCCTTCTTTGTGCCCATCTCTGGGGTTGAAGGATAACAGCAGTAATCAGGGTCCCTGTGTTCATGGAGGCAAACAACAACAACAACAACAACAACAAAAAATGATGAGGCAAAGTAACTGTAAGCCAGGAAAGAAACAAATCAGGGACTGACTTTAGGTGAGGCTTTAAGGAAGGGCCCTGAGGCTGTAATCAGTGCTGTCAGTTATTGTGGTGCTAAGCCAGTTGCCTAGGCTGGAAGACACGTTGGGCCAAATTCAGGACCTCATTGGCACCATGCTTACACTGTAATTGAGGACAGATTGGGTGAGAGCTGGGGAATCCTGTGGTTTCTGCAGTGTATTGAGTCCTTGAAGTTTAATAAGAACCTTTGCCCTGGTCTGAGTGGTTCAGGGTTACTCTTCAGTGACATCGAGTGAGGGCACCTCTGCAGAGCTGCTCTTGCTCTGAGCCCAGGTCTGATGGAAATTGTTGCTCTGCTTGAAGCTTATCCCATGAATGCTAGGGAGCAAGAGTTTTCAAAAGCCTGACTTCATCTTGGCTTCCTGGTTTTGGTTTCCCAGTTTTCCTTAGTATTTTGTTGGAGAGTAGTTGCTAAGTGACAGGTTCCTCTGGCTGGAGCAAAGGAGATGGCCAATTGAAGCGGGTGTGAGTCCTGTGAAGGATGACTTCTAGGAACAAAAATCCAGAGAGAGAGTGTTTCATTTTCAGAGGGAGGTCCTGTTGCAGAATTTCCCACATCCGTTGTGTCTACCTCTTGCTGTCTCGCTTATGACCTCTGCTATTGGTTTTGGGATTCATAGACTTTTGCTGGCTTGGTTAGAGCCATGCAAACCTCAAGTCTGGTGGTAATTACCGGAGTGAGGTGGCCTGGTGTGTGAAAGTACATTTACCCTGGTAGAACATTGTAGAACTCTTCAAGGGGGGAACAGACCTTTAAATGGGAACATTTGGTTCAGATTATTTTGATTTGTGTTAATGGGTTGGTTCCAAAGTCATGACTTGCTTTGGGAAATCTAATGGAGAACACTTGTGGGATGTTATGTATTTGCTTTTTTTATTTTGTTTTTAAGCGATATGTCCTCTGCATTCTTCTTTGGTCAGGCTTTCCAGGTAGTGCTATGTGGTAAAGAATCTGCCTGCTAGTGCAGGAGACTTAAGAGACATGGGTTCAATCCCTGAGTTATGAAGAACCCCTGGAGGAGGGCATGGCAACGTGCTCTAGTATTCTTTCCTGGAGAATCCCATGGACAGGAGCCTGGCAGGCTATATATAGTTCATGGGGTTGCAGAATCGGATGCTACTGAAATGAATTAGCACATATGCACGTTTCTTTGGTCACCTCTCCTTATTCTAGAGACACTTCACTAACATTTATGGAATCTTGTTCTCTTTGAAGAAGGCATCTTTTCTTGAGATTGTTCTTGAGAAGAGAGGAGTGTGGAATGCTCTGGGTATGTTGGTCTATGGGATAAAAGGTTCGTGGTCACATCCTCTTTTCCCTTACCTGTTAATTCCTCACCTCACATGTATTTTGTGTTATTTAAACCCCTGTCTTGTGTGCTTATGAGCATAGCTGTTGCTTGGCTTAGTGGGGTTTATCTTGGGTTCAATACCTAGCATAAAAAGTATTTTGGATTAGGATAGAGTGAATAAGTAAGTCCCTCACTTTCTGGAAGGACTAGGAAAAAACCTGTCTAAGAGGCCTAATGGGTGGAACCCAATATTTTATGTGAAAACATATAGTAGTAAGAGCATGGAAATTAGACATCTCTCTTTGTCACTTACTAGCCTTAGGACCTTAGACAGGCTGTTTAACCTTTTCGGTGCCAATTTCCCGTCTGTATAATGGGGATGGAAATTTTCTCAAAATTCCATTTTGAGACTTAGATGAGATGATATATGTAAAAGACAGCATAGAGTGTAAATATTTAATAAATAAATGGCAGCTGTTACTGTAAATATTTTCTGTGTGGGGACTTCATCGATGGTGCTAGAGATGGTATATTCTGGCTGTGAAGAGTGGGTCCAACTCATAAAAATTATCATTCTTGGAGAATCACATTAGTTAGATGTGTTTTTTGGTAGGGATGAAGGGCCTGTGAGTCAGAGGTCTCTCAAACTTTTATCCTCCCAAAACCTTGTCCACCAAAATCCTGGCCTTTTCATCTGTTTGCATATCTGTCTCAGGTGGCCCTGCCTCACCTTTGAGAACTTCTTATACTTATTTTCTGTTTTTATTTTCTGTATCTAGAGAAGCCTGCCATGAACATTCCCCACCTCCTGTAATTACCCTGGAGGTTTCCAAGACCTCTCTGCACCTCAGATGATGTCGAATAGTTGGCTCTGGACCTAGGCTTGCTCCCAAGTCTTGCTGGCTGCCACCACTGGCTTCCCAAGCAGGCAGCTGCGGGGGAGAGTGTGATCACTTCTGGGAGCCACAGTGAGGCCTCTCTCACCAGCATCTGAGCAGAGTTCAGGGATGCAGGGAGGTGGGCTCACCGAAGCAATCTGGGGTTCATTGACATAAAGATGGCACCTTTGATCACTGGGCTTCCCTGACATCTCAGTTGATAAAGAATCTGTGGGAGACCCTGGTTTGATCCCTGGGTTGGGAAGATCCCCTGGAGAAGGGAAAGGCTACCCACTCCAGTATTCTAGCATGGAGAATTCCATGGACTGTATAGTCCATGGGGTCGCAAAGAGTTGGACATGACTGAGCGACTTTCACTTTGATCACTAGGACATGTGATTTCATTAGATTTTACTAATTAACGATGATGCCTACCATTCATGAATGCTTGCTACATGCCAAATGTGCATGGAATAGTCATTTATAACCCTCATTTTCCCACCAGGGAAATTGGGGCTTTTGGTACTGATGTAACATACCCAGCTTTCTGTATACTTCCTTATGACGTCTTGTTTCTTTCCTGATGTCTAGAAAATTTCTCAGTGTCAGTGTGTGAAGACAGACAGAATGGGTGTAGTGGAAAGAGTGTTGAACTGTAAGTCACATTCTGACCCCTCCCCCTTTCCCTTCCCCCTTTCCTCCCACCCTTCCTTCTGGTTTGTAAGATTTGGGGCTTGGCCTGGAGGAGGTAACACTCTTGACGTGATGATGAGGATCCTGAGCCCTGGCTTCAGACTCTGTTGGGGTTGCATCCTGACTTGGCCGTTTGCTCATCCAGGGGCCTTGGGAAGTGGTGACCTCCTGTGAGCCTCAGTTTCCTCATTTTGGGATGGTGACTGTCCCCTTCTGCTGTCATGGGGACTGAGTGAGATGACACACGGTAAAGCGCTTTGTGAGTATCGTTACATGTGAGCTAAAACTGGCGATCATTTTATGTTACTCTCTTTCTCAGACACTCTGTTTTCCCTTAATGAATTGGTGGTTTTAAAGTCTTTTTCTTGGGGAAGTGTCACCGACTTTGTTGAGAGTCTGATGGATGTTCTGGACTCTTTCCCAAAAAAGGGAATGTTCACCCCAAATCGTATTCAGTTTCAAAGGACTCAGGACCTTCTAAAGCTCCTTGTCTGTGAACTCCAGGAGGAAACCCTCCCAGATGATTGTGACCTCCTTTCTACAGAGACCCTGCCTTATCTTCCCTCTGCACCCTGCTGTCCCTTAGCTGAAGCCAGGGTGCATGGAGGAGCCCTCCTGAGGACTGTGGGATGGGTTTTATTTTTTTCCTCCACTCCATTCACTAACATGCAGCCTCCTACTTGCTTGGCCCTGGTGTTGCTGCCCAGAACACACAGCAGGAATGTTCTTCAGGGGTGAGTTGCCCTGGGAGTAGGGAAGATCAGTCTTTGTCTTCCTGGCTGGGTTATTTTAGGAATGAGAGAGGGATAAAGGAGGAGGGAGACACTGGGATCTCAGGAATGACCAAGCTCCTGTGTGTTGATGGCCTGCTCTGTACCAGGAACTGTCCTAGGTGATTTGCAGTCATTTCTGATCCTCACAAGAAGCCTGTTGGGTGGATGCAGCCCTCACTATCTCTTACAGATGAGGACCCTGAGGCTGAGAGAAGTTAACTGAGCAGGATGAGAGGCCGCGGTGGGAGTCAGGACCAGTCTGTCTCGGTCACAGAACGCCTCTGTGCCGTGCTGTTTCCTGAGACAGAGGCATCCTGCGAGGTGAACAGCAGCTTCACACCCTTTGCTGTTGATAAAGGAAATGCTTTTCCTCCTGGGGCCCAGACATCCGCAGATGGCAGCTTTGTTATGGGCTCTAGATGGCCTTTGCAGTGCTGAAGTGCAGATGTGTATTTTTAGAAAAGGAAGAGACGTCTCTGTCTACTGTTTATGTACAGAGATGTATCAGTTTCTGAAGACTAAGGCCAGCTGAAGCAGCCAAATGTCTGCCATGGTTGATGGCCAAATGCCGATGGCCGATCTCCTGGCTGGCTGATATTTGCTGTGATGGCCTGAGGGGCAGGACTGACCCTTAAGGGTCAGGTCTCTGTTCTTAATAGGCTAAGTGCTGTGTCCCCACAGGGACCTGTGTCTGCTCTCCCCTGCCGAGTCTGGACTTGCCCCTAGCATGGCTCTCGGAGTGTTGGCAGCTGGTTAGGCGACACCCTTCTCTTCCGTTTTCCTATTAGCGTTTTCTCCTTTTTATCTCCCCACCCACTGGCCTTTCCCCCATGTAAGACCAACTGCATTTTAAGTTCTTGTTATTGTCAAAGAGGTGTTTATGTACCACGCTGAGAGTGACCACCTAATTCCTATATAGAACTGGTTTCTTAGAGTTCATGGGGCCAAGCTGCTACCCCTGGAAGCCAGGACAGTGCACGGTGATGTCGGGGTCCCTCTGTGTCCCCATTGTCTGCCCACATTTGGAGCTGACACACACAAAGCGCTCCTTATGTACCAGGCAGTGGCTCCGTGGATTATCTGGCCACTGCTCCCATCAGCATTCTAAGGGTAGTTGTGGGATTGTCTGGATTTTCCAGATGGGAAGACTGAGGTTTGGGCGGGCCTGTGACCTGCCATGCCGGGGTGGTGCCTACACTCAGAGCTGGGAGCTGAGGTGTGTGTGTGAGGCGAGGCTGAACCAGCTCAGAGGGAGAACCGTGGGGTGGGCCACCCTGAGGCCCGCATCCTTGCTCCCGGGAGGCTGTCCTTTGGTGTGGCACAGGTGAGCCAGAATTTCAGGTCCTCTGGAGGATTAGTCTCCTTGACCTTCTTGGCGCTGACAAAGAGGATTTGGATGGGATTTCCCTCCAGTGAGGATTTTGTCTTAGTGAGAGTTGTAGAACTGGACCTGGTGCTCTGGGGAGGCACTGTGTCATTCCTGCCCACCCCACTGCTGTGACCTCCCACACCCTTCCCCTTTATACTCGGAGTGAGCACTCCGTCTGAAAGACACTGTGGAGAAAGAGGCTACCTTTTGTGCTGCCCTGTGAGAATCTGTATATAGAATGTTCTGTACCTGCTTTAAAAATACGTCCTTCTCTTAATTTAGTTTAGCTGATACTCTTCATTCTTTTCATTTCATTCATTCATTTATGCATTTATCCATTCTCTGTTGATTAGTATGATTAAAGCATGCACATATGCCAGTAATTCTTCTCCCTTAAAGAATGTGACCTTTCTGGGAACAGAAAGACCCAGTACCAGTCAGTGTGCTAAGGACTTTTTCTGTATTATCTCAGAGGAGCCCTGTGAGGTAGGCAGGGGACTGAAGAAAAGAAAGGCAGCAGGGCCTGGTGATTGAGAGAGGTCCTGGGGGGGAGATTGCCAGAGAGAGAACCTCTGCTCTGGTGCTTGCCGGCTGTGGACGTGGGCAAATCACTCAGCCTTTTTGATCATCTGCTTTCTCATCTATGAAATGAGGATGATGGTGCCTGCCTTCATAGGATTTCGAGGATCGAAAGAGACAGTGTTTGTAAATTTCACACCATTTCTCTGGTATGTAGTAACAACTTCTTAAAAGGTGTCTATTTTTCCTTTTATTGTTTGTAGGCATTTCTACAAACAATGTTTTAGGATCTGTTTTAAAGATCCAGAAACCAAGCCTTGGAGAGGCTGTCTCAGCCCAGGTTACAGCGAATACTGCAAAAAGAGATTCCAGGGAGGGGAGTGGTGCTTGGTTTGTGTGAGTGGCAGGAGATGCTGCAGGCTGGGTGACATGGCATTGGGAGGACTTCATGGAGGAGATGGCATTGGAAGGATTGGTCTATCTGGACGAGGGGAGACTAGGAAGCTAAATATTGTGATGGAGGGAACAGCAGGGATAAAGGCCCAGTCAGGAGGATAGGGTGGCATGTGTGCTCGCGCTGGGAACCCTTAGGTTCAGAGGAGAAGCAGGGTTGTGTAAGCCTCAGGAGTGTGGAGCCTGGGCTATGGCTCTATACAGAGTTTAGCCCAGCTGAAAGGCAGTGTCTAGAGGGGTAAAGCTTTAGTTGGTGAAGGGGAGTTGACTTGATGGAAAGGAATTTTGAACTTTAGTTGGCGAAGTTGATTTCTGCCCACAGTGTCTCCTGGGATTGTTTATTTCATCTGTAGAACACCATCCCTCTCTCTCAGCTGCCTTCCTTAAACTGTAAGTCACTCTAGACACTAGTTTTGGTTTTACCTGGACTGTGAACAGATCCTCCCTGAGCTTTTGGTCAGCATTCTGATAGTAATAGGAGACTATAAGACTGGGTGGCCAGTTCTGTCCCTGGGGTCATTTAAATTTGAGACCGTCGGACCTTGAGCCAAGTAAAAACTTGTTTGAAGTAAATATTGTGGGTGGCCCTGTGGTTTCCCCAATCGTGTTTCCCTCCTTCACTCTCTCGCAGTTTTTCCTTATTTCCCATGGTCAAGTTCTCACCATAGGTAGTTCTCAAGTCTTAGCTCATCAGCCGAGGCAGATGCTTCTCACTTCCTGTAACATGGGGGTAGAGAATGTCGTGTGCAAATAAGTCCCTGTTGTGTGTGCAGGGTGGATGCTGTCAAGGTGAGCACTTTGTGAAAGCGGATCTTGCTGCAGTGCTTGCTTTGCAAGGTAAAAGATTGCTTTAGTTTGAACACCTGTGCTCTGACACGATTTATTTAGCATTTTCATCATTGGATTTTCCTGGAGCAAGATTGGAAGCTCTTTGAAACAGGGATCTGCTCTCTCAATATGTGGTCCAGCCTTGGCTTGTGGGAATTAACCAGTAGGTTTCTGATCTCTGGGCCAGGTAGTCCTTCCTTCCCTCCTGTTTGGTTTCTTGGCCTTACTAAAAAATGACTGTCACGAGGATAAATAATTGGTGTACTGTATAGATCCCAGGAGCAATTAGTTGTCTTTGCACTAAATTGATTTTAAACTGGAGGTAGTGATCCAGATCATCTTTTTTTAGTGATTGTCTCTGCCATGCTATTTATCTCTTTCATGCTAATTCCATTCCCAACTGCAACTTGATCTAAAAAAATGGTTTTATCACCATCCTCTCTGAGCCACAAACAGTACTTTAAAAGGAGGCAAAGGATGTGAATGAAGGTCTGCAGTTTTGAATAATGTTATGAAAGACTGAAACCATTAAAACAGGAGAACTTTCATCTTAGCTGAAGAAGCAGTTCAAATAGGTTTTCATGATGAGTAGGTGTGGACTCTGTCCACTCTGTAGTTTCCTCACCCTTGAGTGAGACAGGTTCTCATATAAAACAGAAGGAGCAACAACAACCAAACACAACAGCCCCCAAGTCACAAGACTTCAGAGCAAGTGAAGCAACTGCAGCCTTATCTTTTCTCTTCCCTCCCAAAACACTCACATTGGTGTTGGCTTTTCTTCCAGAAAGATGAATGGTGCTTGGGAAGGAATGTGGGTTCATTTTCAAATATGACTCGCCATGTGGTGTCTGAGTATCATAGGCACTGTGGTTGGAGACACAGTTAATCAGTAGAGAGACTGGTCAGCCTTCTCTCCAGGGAAAACCTACTGATGCTCTTAAAGCTCTCTTTCCCTGTTGCAATCCTCCTCCCTCTCTGGACACATGATCGATTACTTTAGGGCCCAGAGCATCCTCCTTCCCCTCACAAGGCATCATTAGACTCTCCTCCTTTACTACTGGCACATTTTCCTTTTCATCTGCAAACAGGCTGAAGTCTTTATTGTCTTTTAATCAAGAGGGAACAAAAAACCAATCCCAGCAAAACTTCCCTTTGTACCTCTCCCACTTATGTACTATCCTGTGCTGCTGCTGTTTTCATAGCTAGAGTGTTTGAGAGCGTATTTTGTGTTTACTGCCTTTACCATCGAAAGCCCTGAGGTCTAGTTTCTGCCCATAGTTCTCTTTGGACCTGCTGTCTGTCTCAGAGGTCCTGGGGCTGCCCACTTACTTAAACCAGTGGTTGTTCTTGGCCTTCTTCTTTCTCGAGACTCTTTTCCTTTGCCTTCATCGATGGTGTACACTCCAAGCATTCTTCACCCCTTCTGAGCATCCCTTCCTAGCTCATCGTTTTTGTCCTATGCCTCTTCCCAAGGTTCCAGGCCACCTTTGCCTCCCAGACCAGAGGGTTTGTCTCTTTCTGTCATCATTAATCTCTCCTGTCCCTGGCTTCAACCATCACCACTTGGACGTGATTCCCAGACTTCTGTCCAACAGTCCCTGCCCCTCTCCTGTTCTTCATCATCCTGAGGGCCAGAGAGGTCAGGAGGTCTGCCTGAGTCATGGCAGGTTGTTCATAAGGTCTGTATATTTCTAGAGTCCTTGCTTCATAGGCACACTGCCCCTCCCCAGCATTGGAAAGGTAGTTCACTTTGACCAGAAAGTTAGAAATGAAACTGAACTCTAGCAGTAGTTTGGATTTGCTAGTTGTCCTCCCTTCAGAGCTTGATAAAGTTATGATAAGCACTTGTGCTAAAGGGTTCTACAAGTTTTCTGTGAAGAGTTAGGGAATGCTGTGTTGAGAAATGTTAATGAAAAAAGAAAGAGTATTGTGCGTGAGGTAAGCAGTAGGGCTAAGTGTTAGGGAACTATTTACCAGGTAGGGGCTCTGAGCAGCTGGATGTGGTTTGGAAGGGGCAGGTCTTAGATGGGAGTCATTTAGCCTGTAAGGCACTGTGGGTGTTAGTGGGTATTGTAATGAGGATCGCATTGTCCTTTGGAGGCCTGGGACCAGCGCAGGCATCGCCAGACTCCTCTTGACCAATGTGTCTGCTGTCCAAGGTGAAAGGCCTTCTAGGGAAAGAAAGTATGACAGGATCTGCATTCTTAAAATCATTCATGTATCTCTTGTGACATTCAGAGTTGGTTTCTTCATGGAGGCTGTCTTAGGGCAGGTTTATTTTAGTTTTCCCTGAATGACTCTAATGATAGGAGTTGTGCTATTAATACAGATGTCCATGGCTTGTCACAGAGGTTTTTATCATTTTGCACATAAATTCTCACATGCTGTTGTATTTTATCTCCTTGCTGCATATAAACTGCCAACAGTCATATTGATTTTTACACGATCTGGTTGAGTGTCCTGGATGGGAGCTGGTGGAAAGGTTCTTTGATTCAGAGGATTTCTGTGTTCCTCTGCACTCTGTCGTTGTTATAACCATGATCTCTCCCAGAAAGTTTGTATCTTACTTGTATCTTAAAAGACCAGCAGAACAGAAGAGTTTGTCAGCCAGAACCTTGGGTGTCACTCTGCCTGCAGCCAGGGAATTGAACTGTTGTCTTTCCGTGTCCTGTTGAGCACTTCTTTTGGCACCAGAGAGATGTCAGTCTCTCTCGTGCAGAGTCTTGCTGCTCTGAAACATGTGAACTCCCTTACTTCTCATACTTGCCTTTGTCAAGCTCCAGAGGTGGTGGAAGTACTGATGGGGGAGGGTCAGAGAATGTGCTCAGCAAAATTTGTACTGGAAAAATTGCTTAGACTGTGAAGTAGCTTTCTGAGGCAGTTGATGGGCAGCTTATCCTTACGGTGCTATAGCGTAGATTTTTAAATTGTGGGATCTAGAGTCGGGCTCTTGGGTTTGTATCTTGGTTCCACCACTTAACTGAACATTTTCCTCTTTGTAAACTGGATTTAAACAATAGTACTTACCTTAAAGGGATTGGGGGAGAATTGCATGACATAATACCTTTAAAGCTTTTAGGGGCTGGGTTCATAGTACACTTTCAATAAGTTGTTGTCTGTCATGACGTTGAAAGTCCTTCTGAATAGCCTTAAATTCATGTTCTGAGAATGTTGCAAGTCCTTCTTAGTATGTAGACAACATTCTACTTGGGCATACATTTGTAGGAAGCTACAAGCTCTAGGAGGACTGGGTTATGTATGTATGTTTTTATTTGTAGTATAATGGAAAACACAGAAGACAGTATTTGACCTGCAGTAGGTGTTTAATAAATCCTTGTGGAATGAATGAATGAAGCTGTGAGCCAGTCAAGAAGAGGAATATGGCTGGGTGGGATGTTTGGTGTAGCCAAGTCGTTTTTATTAGTTTGTAGTTATAGGAACCTGCCTTGTCCTGGAGATCCTGAGAGGTAAGCAGCAAATTTAGGGGGAAAGTCTTCTTTTTTAAACAACTCAATTGGCATACAAAAAACTACACTTGTTAAATTGTACAGCTTGATAAATTCTGTTATCTGTATACACCTGTGAAGCCATCGCCACAATGCTAGGGGAATTCTTAACGCCTGTCTCAAAAGTCTTTTGTTTCTGGGTAGCTGATCAGCCACTTCCCCCTTTGCCTTGATGTGGCTCTCTGCCTCACATAGAGGGAGGGTCTGCTTTCCGCCCCTTGACATCATTCCTTCCGAGCCACCGTCTGCATTTTTATATCCTTGCCAGTGAGCTTTTAGATGATTATTGTGTATATTTTTGTCTTTGTTGAGTGTCTATTCCACCAGGTTGCAGGTTGGGAGCACGAGGACTATATCAGTTTTGTTCAGTGTTTAATTTTCATCACCTCCCACAGTCCCCCACACATGGGAGGTGTTCGGTGGAGAGGTAAAGTATGAATCAATGAATCATGGTGCTTTGGGGCCTGAATTGAGAGCATAGGAAACAATTGTTCTGAGACTCAGAAAGTTATTCTTATCTTTACCAGAGGGAAATCAAAGGGAAAAAAGGCCTCCTAGGGTCTGAATGACTTTAACTTCATTACTGAGTGAGACCAAGGAGAGCCTGGAAATGCAGGGAATTTAACCTGATACAAGCCAGACCCAAAGATGAGGAATGTGGGGACCTCTTCTGTTGTTCTGAGTCTAGCTGTTTTATGCAGGAGTAAACGTTTATGTTGGGGCTCTGTTAGGTTTTTTTTTTTTTTTTTTTAATTGCAAACTGTTTCTCTACTACAGGTTGCCATAGAAGGGGGCTGTGACTGGATATGCTCTCAGAACCCCCTCCCCATCCTTTTCTTCTCCAGTTGTGGTATTTCTACCCCACCCCACCCCACCCCTCAGTTGTAAATGGCAGTAAATTTTCAGAGTCAGCTCTGATTCCCTCAAAGAGAAGTCTCTCTTAGGTACTTGAAGAATCATAAAAATAATAATTAAGCATGACACAACCAGGTAAGTGGTCTGTGGTGTGCATTTTGGCAAGAGTCAACATTGTAAAGCAGTAAATACTGACTGTGGTAGAGAAGAATGAGCAAAACAGGCTTTTAAAACCCCCATTACAGAGAGAAAGGGGTGGGGGAGCGAGAGAGAGCATATTTGTGCTGGTGAAGCTGATTTTCCACTAAATGTTTACAGAAGATCTGGATACCAGATTCATTTAGAATTATCATTTCTTTCAGATGCTAGGAGACAGCTGGGATGCTTTGGGAAGAAATGAGGTGATTCCAGAGGTACCACTTAAGGCTCTGAAACCTTTTATACTGTTAAGTTGTATTCTGTACAGATTTCATCCCAGGTGCTTTGCTCCCTAAATATCCGTCTCTGTCCTTCCATTTGTTCATCATCATTGACTGCCTGTTATGTATGAGGCTATATCCATACACTCATCTGTCTTCTTCCATCTGTGTATCCACCTTTCCTATTATTGACTGCCTGTTATATACCAGGCACCCTCCCTGCCCTCCTTCCATCCATCTACCCATTCTCAACCTATTCATCCTCCAGCCATACAGAATTTTGGCAATCCTGTTATGTACCAGGTGCTGTTCTAGGCTCTAGGAACCCAGAGGAAACAGGCCCATGAACAAGATTGTTCTGTTGTTTTTCAGCTTTAATGTGAGGTTATTAATTGCTGACTTAACACCCCATCACCACCATGTCGTGCTATGAAGACACAGGCTGGGTCTGCTTTTTCCTTCCTCTGTTTCTCAGACTAGTATATCAGGCACATAGATGCTCAATGCATAGGTTTTTGAATGAATAGTAGAATTAAGGAGTGATCTATATAGTGTGGGACACGCTGTGAGAAGTCACACAGAAGGCAGAATTACTCACACTGACCCCATTTCTGGGCTGAGTAATGAAGAACGAGGGCTGGCCGAGCATGCTGCTGAGTTTGCTGTTTGTGCATTGGCTTGTGCACCCGCTGAGCTGCTCCCCTGTAGTGAGCTGTGTGGGAAGGCAGCAGGCTGTGATTGAGTACAGGCTTGGCAAGGTCTCTGGCCTCTCAGAGCTGCCACACTGAATGTGGATAGTGCTCAGAGAGAGAAATCCAGGTGCCCTGGGCACGTTGGGGGGCAGCCTGGGCCAGGGCAGGATGGCGGGCAGGGTGTGTGTAGCTGGCAGGGGTAACAGGTGCAGTATTGTTGGACAGGGTGAAAGCAGGCCTGTGAGGGCACTGATCAGGAGGAAAGCCAGGACTGCCCTCAGTGAGGCCAGGACAGGGCCGACTACAGTATTGGAAGCATTCCTTTTAGTGTTGTTGCAGAACCTCTAGATTTTGGTTGCAATGTGACTTAAAGGCTTTGGCTTCCTAAGAAAGGAGGTGTATTAGCTTCCTGTGTAACAAATTTCCACAGTCTAGGTGGCCTAAAACAACAGAAATTTATTCTCTCGTGGTTCTGGAGGCTAGAAATCTGAAATCAGGGCTATGTTCCTTCTGAAGGCTCAATTGAAAGGACTTTCCCTTGGATCTTTCTGACGTCAGTCGCTTTTAGCAATCCTGGGTGGTGGCTGACTTGTAGCTCCATCACTACACTCTTGGCCCCTCCTTCCATGTGTGTGCATGTCTTCTCCTCTGCTTCTAAGGATACTAGTCCTTGGGTTTTGGTCCCATTCTAATCCATTGTGACCTTATCTCATCTAATAACATCTGCAAAGACTCTGGTTTCCAAATAAGGTCATGCTGTGAGGTTCTGGGTGGACATGAACTTGGGAGACATCATTTAGCCCACTGTAGGAGGGGATATTGAAGTTGGTGTAGGTGTGCTGAGAGGCTTCTTATGGATCTTCTCATTTCTCAGGGCTTTTGGGTTGACAGGCAGGAGATAGGTGGTGAGGAGGGTGGGCCAGGAGTGGCTGGAATTCCAGTCTCTAGGGAGGGCTCCTGGCTATTGGATCCTTTTCAGCCTAAAGGAAGCTCTGAGACTATAAGAGGTGGCCCTGCTTATGCAGTCTCTGGCTCATGTTCTCTGTGTCCTTCTTGCAGTGAGGGGACAGATGTGAGGGTCCCTTACTGGCTGTCCCCAGAGCACCTTGAGAAAGGAGGAAGTGTCCCCAAGAATAAAACGGCCAGAATAATTAGCAGCCCTAGCCAACAATGACCCAGGGTTTTTCCAGGCTCCTCCTCTTCTCTGGGAACAGTTTCCTGCTTCTTTCTTGGAGGCATGTTGCCAGGGACTTTCTGGGTCCGGGACGGGACATGGCTTTCCTTTTCTTTCTTGTGTCCCTGCATTCTCAGGTTCAATGTCACTAGTGTCCTGCCGTCCCTTGGCGTTTAAACAAATGACTCAACAATGTCTTCTTATAACAGCAGTTCTTAAACTTGCTGTGATTTCCAGATTTGATTGCCAATCTGGAAATTTGATTTCCAGATCTAATTTTCAGATTAGATTCCCAGAATTTCAGATTTAAAAAGTCTGGGGTGATCTGGTTCAGGTGACCTTTCAAAGACAGATCAAGAAATACTGCCCCCGAAGTTAGGTTTCTCTGTTTTCCCTCAAGTAGTACCTGGTGTGTTAAAAGGGATGGCTTCTGTGTTTGCATGACACAGTTTGACACCAGATTATATTTTTAAAGTTCTGACCTAGGTATGCTGTCTAGGTATACAGATACCAATTCTTTGCCTATCGTTTGCTTGTAGGTAAAGTGATTTTAAGATTGAGTTAGTGGTACCTTGAAAACACTGTAGGACTGTGGGACAAGAAAGAGAGTAGGGCCTGCATGTCTGGTCCGTGGAGTGGCCGCCTGCCTTTTTTTACGCAGATGGGCTCCGTGGCCTAGCGCCACGGTGCCCACCATCAGTGATCGCATGCCGAGGCCCGCGAGGGGTTGCCGCCGACGTTTCCACCAGCCCGCAAGCAAGAGGATGGCAGCCATCCCCTCCAGCGGCTCACTCATGGCCACCCACGACTACTAACGGTGCTGCCTGGGCTCCACTTCCAGTAACGGTTCCTGCACAAGTGCCGAGTACTCAGGGGAAGCCATCCCCCACCACCCGGGTCTCCCCAAAGCAGACCCCAGGACACTGGTGGGCTAGCTTCTTCTAAGGGAAGTCCACTCTCCTGTTCATGGCCGTGGTGCTGGAGTCCCCAGAGCACTCGGAGTCTGCCCAGGCCTCCACCAGCATGATCACCTGTGACCTGGCTCGGGAAGCTATGGGGAAGCAGCAGCCTGGCGGCCAGCCTGGCAAAACCAACTGCAGGCCCCCATCCTGAGTGACCACCACCAGCTTCCAGGCTTCCTTCCAAGGCACTAGGCTCATCAGAGCCCTCTTCCTCCCCCCGCCCTGTACCCTCCCTCCCCGTCCACTCCCCAAGACCAAGCAGGCTACAGTCAGGGAAACAGTTTGGTTTTTAATATCAAAACAGCAAAACACCAAAAAGGAAGTTGAGAGAATCCCACTCTGCTATCTGAGCCACACGAGCGCGCCTTCCTCACACCCCGTAACGTTGTGCCTTGCACCAAGTGAACAATAAACTCCAGGAGTGAGAAAAAAAAAAAAAGAGAGTAGGAAAAGTGTGTCTTGTGGCTTCAAGGCTAAGCTAAGCCTAGGAAATGAGGTTCCCATTTGATTTCGTGAGTGTAATGGAGTAATTAAAGGGATGGCTGATCTTCATTTTGGTGATCTGACATCTTCCCTTTCTGTAAAAAGAGGATTGTAGGGTTTGTCACTCCTGGCTCAACTCTTAAAAAGAGTCACGTGAATTCATTTATATATTTAAAAGTGTTATTGGAGGCTTACTTACTACATACTAGAATTGTGACAACTGTCCTAATATCCTTGGTGGTACACATTAAACAGCCATGAAAATCAAAGGAAATTACCTGTCATGTAAAGGGACGGGAAAGGAAGTTGTGAGGAGGCAGGAGAGCGACCACTGGGAGTGGGTGGGGGGTGAGAGGAGGCCACTTCCCTGAGGAAGTGACCCTCCAAGCGGAATTTGAAGGGTGACAGCAGCAAAGTGGAGAGGATTGGGCGAGGACTGTGGGCTGAGGGAACGTGCCAGGCTTTGTGGCCAGAGCAGGTGCATAGTTACACATTTTCTTTTCCCTTGTGTTGAGAACTTTTTTTAAGACGTACTTTCTTAAATACTTTCAAATATGCAATACAGTATTTTTAAGTATAGTAACCATGTTCTACATTACAAACCCATGACTTTATTTTATAATGGGAAATTTGTACCTTTTGGCCACCTTCACCTGTTTTGTCTGTCTTCTGCCTGCTGCCTCTGGCAGCCACCAATCTGTTCTCTGTACTATGAGGCAGTTATTTTGTTTTTATTGTTTCCACATATAAGTGAAATCACACATTATTTGTCTTTCTCTGACTTATTTCACTTAGCATGATGTTCTCAAGGCCAATCTAAGTTGCCACAAATAGCAAGATTTCATTCTTTTTTATAACTGAATAATACTGCATCTCTCAACACACACACACACACACACACACACACACACACAACACATGCATCACATCTTTATCCATTAATGGACATGTGGTAGTCCAGGCATGGCTAAGACTCCATGCCTTCAATGCAGGGGGCCCAGGTTCAATCCCTGGTCAGGGAACTAGATCTTACATGCTGCAACCAAGAGTTTGAATGCCGCAGCTGAAAGATCCCACGTGCTGCAATGAAGTTCAAAGATCCTACCTGCTGCAACTAAGACCTGGCACAGCCAAATAAATAAATAATTAAAAATGCATTAATACATTTAACCTACTGAATATGGTAGTTTAGTCTAGCCTACCTAAACATACTCAGAGTACTTACAGTAACCTACAGTTGAGCAAAATATGCAAACCCTATTTTGTAAGTGTCGAATAGCTCATGTAATTTATTGAATATTGTATTGAATGTGAGAGACAGCATGGTTGTCAGTGTATCGGTTGTTTACTCTTGTGATTGAGTGGCTGACTGGGGCTGTGGTTCCCTACCACTGCCCATTATCGTGTGAGAGTATCATAGTGCATACTGCTAGCCTGAAAAAAGATCAAAATTCAAAACCTGAAGTCCAGCCCCCAGAGAGGGTTACGCATTTGCACTTTTGTAAGTCAGAGACTGTCTGTGGCGTTTTTCTTTTCTTTTTAAAAAAGTTTATTTATTTTAATTGGAGGATAATTTCTTTACAATATTGTGGTGGTTTTTGCCATACATCGACATGCACCCCCAGGTGCACATGTGTTATCTTTTTCTTTTTATTTATTTATTTATTTTATTAGTTGGAGGCTAATTACTTTACAGTATTGTAGTGGTTTTTGCCATACATTGACATGAATCAGCCATGGATGTGTTTTCTTAAGATACGTATCCAAATGGGGAATTGCTGGATCATTTGAGGACCCTTCACACTGTTTGCATAGTGGTTGCACCAATTTACGTTCCCACCAATAGTGCACACGTGTTTCCTTTTCTCTGTATCCTTGCCAGCACTTGTTGTTTCTTGTCTTTTTGATAACAGCTATTTTAACAGATGTGAGATAATCTTTCTGTAGTTTTGATTTGCATTTTCCTTCTGATGAGTGATGTTGAGCTTCTTTTTTATGTACCTGTTGGCTGTTTGTCTTCTTTGGAAAATTGTCTGTTCAGATCCTTTGCCCATTTTTAAATTGGGTTGTTTGGGTTTTTGCTGTTGACTTACATGCATTCATCATATATTTTGGATATTAGCCCCTCATCAAATATATGATTTGCAAATATTTTCTCCAATTTGGTAGGTTGCCTTTTCATTTTGTTGATGGTTTCCATTGCTGTGTAGAAGCTTTTTAGTTTGATTCAGTCCTGCTTGTTTATTTTTACTTTTGTTGCCTTTGCTTTTGGTATCAAATTCAAAAAATCACCTTAAAGACTAATGTTATGGAGATTACCATCTATGTTTATTCTAGGAGTTTTATGGTTTTGGGTTTCATATTCAAGTCTTCAAGTCATTTTGAGTTAATTTTTGTGTATGGTGTAAGAGAGTGGGCTAGTTTCATTCTTTTGCTTGTAGCTGTCCAGTTTTCCAAGCACCATTTACTGAAGAAGCCGTCCTTTCCCCAGCTCATATTTTGTAATTTAATTGACCGTATGTTGTGGGTTTATCCTAGGCTGTCTGTTCTGTTTTAGTGATCTGTTTTATGTCAACACCACATTGCTTTGAATGCTATAGCTTTGTAATATAGTTTGAAATCTGACAGCATGATGCCTCCATCTTTGTTCTTTCTGAAGATTGCTTTGGTTATTTGGGATCTTTTTGTTCCATACAAATTTTAGGGTTGTTCTAGTTCTATGAAAAGTGCCCTAACAGAGCTATTTCTGTTATTTCACTTTTTGATACTTGCACGTCCTACTAATAGCCTCTCTCTTTGACTTACTGATGAATGAAGAAGGATTGAAAGGAAATGTGACTATGGGTTGCTCCATCCTTTACTGCCCAGTGTTGTCATGGTCAGCAGAAGTAGTTCATTTATCCTGGGAAATAACATGAATAAGAATGGCTGTTGCAGGGTTCCTTAGTCATTCATATTTCTAGAATGCTCTTTCTTCCTTTTGCGTTTCAGAAGTTATGGTCTGAAAGGAAAGTGTAGCCCCTCAGAGCTGTCAGTATCCCTGCTTATTCAGACATCACAGACTTACCTTGTACTCAGTTTGGCTCAACTCCCACATATTGTGGGTCCACCAGAATCCTTTATTTAAGGGGCATCACAGCTTGTGCACATGGGGCCAAAAGGAACCCTGGTGGACCCACATGACATTTCATGTTATAGGTCTTGCCTCAGCTCATATGTATGCTCCACCATCACACCAGACTTCACTTGTAAAACTCAAGTTCAGAGAGGAAAATTTAAGAATCTCAAAATGGTGACAGGAGAGCGTTAAACCAGGTAGGCCCTTCTGGGTGTGGGTCCTTGAAGAAGGTTGCACACCCCAGAAGCACCTTAGGTACTCTCTCTCCTAGGGTACCTGTGGGCCTGTATCCCAGATTCAGTGGAGTCTGTGTCAGATTTATTATTTGCAGGCTCAGAGAAGATTAACCGGGCAGAGCCTGTATTGGCAGCCGCATCCTTGCCTAGTCCAAGAGTATTTGGCTCCCCAGGCGCTAAAGGCAGCTACCACTTCTTTGGGATGCCAGGTTTTGGATGGGTTTCTAGGCAATCAACTGGCATTCGTCAGTTCCAGGTGCCATGAGCCGGGTCTGTGCAAATCAGGTCCTAAATAGAGCAGCTTTCCTAGTGGATTGTGTGGGCTTCACAGTAGAAGATGTGATTGAGAACATTTTTGGGAAAAGGCTCAGTGTTTAGAATTTGTGATTTTTAAATTGAATTGTGGTGTTCCCTCCTCTCATCTCTGCTGTCACTTAGATTTCTTCCACTGTGAGCTTTGATTTCCTGCTTTGGAGACATTTGTAAATCTGTCTGGAGTCAGAATTTCCGGCTTGCTCCTTGGAGCCCCACCTTTGTGATTTGGAGAGGTTTTCATTCTTGGTAGTGGAATGAGATGTTCTGAAGGCTCAGTTGGTAGGAGTTTTCAAACTTGTGCATGTATAACAACTTCTGGGGAAGCCCAGGTTCCTGTACCCTAGCCCCAAGGTTGAACTCAGGTGGCTGGTGTGGGCTCCGCTGGGAGAGTCCACCACAGGTGATGGCCCATCATATTTTTGACAAACAGTAGTCTTTTTGGTCCCTCAAATTCTGTGATGGTGTGGGGAAAAGGGGGTACTCTGAGAACTAGATGAAGCCTAATTTCGGATGTGGATTGGGGGACGGAGCTGGGGAGGGGACAGTTGGGGAAGGAGGCAGGGAATCAGGTTCAGTGGGGAACCTGTGAGGCAGAATGGTGCCCACCTGGACCTCGCTGCTTGGCCCTGGGTCACAGCTACCCCTGAGGGCAGCAAGGAAGTGGTTCATTAAACGGGATAAAAGAAAGTGAAACTAACTTCTGAGAACATTATTAGGTGTGGCTATGTTCAGAATTGCTAGATACTTTTATTTTTTTTTTTTCCTTCAGGAAACGTTAATTTAATCCAGGAGCAACAGGCAGATTTTCCCTTTTTAATTGAACTTTTCTGGTGCTGAGGAGTGGCCGTCCTGCTTCCTGTGGTGTTAGTGAGGAGGAGAGTCTGAATTGTGCCCAGGGATTAGGTGGATTCTGCTTAGAAGATAGTGATGTGGGAAGTCAGCCAGGTAGTGGGTGTAAAGGTGGGTGGAAGGAGACCCAGTGGCTTGGCTGTCCTTTCATCTTTACCCCAAAATAAATCAGCCTGGCGTTTTACTATGTTACTGCGTAAAACTCTACACTACAAACACCTATCATTTATTGCCTGTTGCTTAGCCAGGCTTGGTGCTAAGTGCTTCTGAGCATCATTTGTTTCCTCACAGAAACCCCCAGAGGCAGCTTGCTTTCTTCTCAGTTTCATACAGGTGGAAACTCAGTACGGAGACCACGGAGGGGGCTGCTGTGGGCTTTTGAACCCTGCAAGTTTGTTTCCTTACCCACTGTTCTTGGCTTATAAGGCTGATGGATGGCCTTATTTTACTCACTGTGCCTTGTCTTGCTTTAACTACTCTTAAACTATTATAGTTCTTGATGAGAACCACCGGTGACGTAGCAGATTTTGTGTTTCAGTTCCAGGTTTTGCTGCCCACGACTTTCTGAGTTAATAACAGTTAAATGGACATTGAACCCTAATTCTTTAGGCTGGGTTTTTGGTTTGTTGTTGTTGTTTTTTCTTTTTATCCTTTGCCGGAAAAGATTTGAAGGTTATAGGGAGGTAATGGACCTTGGCGTCCCTTTTCCTACCTTTCAGGTGATATTCTTGCTTGCCTGCATTTGTTCAGAACAGACATGGTTGCCCAAACCCTGGAAGAGGCAGGCCTGAGGGTGTGGGAAGATGGTAAATTATAAAACTTACAGATGCTGTATTTTCCCTTCCCTTTTCTAACTCCAATCTAAAGACCTTGGAGCCGGAAGGTCTGCATCCCATGATGAGCTGGAAATCCAATACCACCCGTAATTTACTATTTTGTAGTTGTCCTCTTTTTTACCTAAGAGCCTTACAAGTCTTCTGCTGAATCTCTTAGAAACCTTTTCTGAGGGAGCAGTATTTGTTTCCTTTGATTATACATGTGAAGGAGGCATGGAGATAAGACAGCTGCTTGCTGATTCCCTGGTAGAAGCGGTGGCACTCAGATCTGCAGCTGTTTAACCACCTTCTGGACTCACGTCTGGGTGATGGCTGTGTCTGTGTGACCTGGGACAGGCAGGGTGGCCCTGCTCCAGTTTCTCATCAACTCAGTTTTTCTGGCTCTCTGTGCTGTCTTCATTTTATTGGCAAGGCCTCTCTTTTACTTATAGACCTCTTCCAAGAAGGTCTGGCTTTCACTGTAAATTTACGACCATAAATTTTGAGATGGTACACGTCACCCTCTTAATCTAATTGAGCCAGCACATCATTGTGAAGACATCATTTTATTTGGGGGGGTATTAGTTGCTATGGTTATTTGCTGAGACCAACAGAATCTGTTCTCTCAATTGGATTTTTGGAAACAACTGAGAATGACAGAGGTGTGCATCGCTGGAGGAATATCGAGCAAATATCCTCACCACTAAAATGATTTTTTTTTTTTAAAGACACAGAAAAAAATACTTTGGTGGAGTTTTAGAGCTGGAAGTCCTTAGAGATCAAGTGGTTCATTCTCCAGGTTTTGAAATGAGTTTCCTAAGGCCAAGCATGTTAAGTAACTCTCCCTAGGTTCACATACATGATTGGTGGATGAGCAAGGATTCAGCCCATTTCTGGTTGTTGTTTTAGATTTTGTTCTGCTTCTGTTACAGTTTAAGTCCTCGTAAGTAATCCATTCTTCCAATATATAGATTTTGAGGTCCTGTATACCTTAAGCACTGTCCTGGAAGGATAAAGACACTGTGATTTTTGATCTTAGAGTCTCGGGTGGGAATCACAACCCTTGCCTTGGAGAGTGTGGTACTTGGACCAGCAGCACTGGGATCACCTGAAAACTTCTTAGAAATGCAGTCTCAGATTCCCAGGCATACTGAACCAGAATCAGCATTTTGATAAGATCTTCTGGTAGGTATTAAAGTTTGAGAAGCTCTGCTCTAAGTAGGGAGAATGTTCTAGAAACAAAAGCTAAATCTTGAGGCCCAAGCTGGGCTCATTTGCCCCTCGGCCAGTTTGTTCCTCTGCAGCTTCTTGAGCCTCATGCAGTGGTGTTGACCTAGGGGACACTCACTCAGCCTGTACTCTAGCTCTGTCTCACTCTGGCCCCTCCTGGTCTTCTGAGTACTGCTCTGACTCACTCTTCCCGCAGATCCTTTGTTTTGACTTGTGTGGTCTCTTCTTCACATCCCCCTCCCACTCTTTTCTAAAACATGCCAGTTTTAGGGGTAAAGCACAAATGTCAGCTTCTCAGAAAGCTAGGCACTACAGGCCTGTGAACCCCCAGATCCCATTTATCTTGGATGTCATGTCAGCATGCTCAGTCTTTTATCTGTTTCCTCTGGGACTGGCCTCCTTCCCCAGGCAATTGACAAAAAGGGTTTGATGATACCACTCTTTCCCCAGTACATTTAAAAGGTACCACTTGAGGTTAATAATCTCACGAAGAAACCCATGCTGCTTTGAGTTATAGTTCATTAAAAAAAAAAATACTGTTATTTAGTCCAGGATTTTTGCCTTTGCTTTCAGCTCTGAAAGGAAACTTTTAATTTGTAGATGCATTGGGGTTTTCTAAGCATCTGAGGAAAACCCTTACGATCTCAAATGTGTTTTTCGTAGTTCACTAGAATGAGGTTTTTTGATTAGCTTGGTGAATCAGTGAGGCAAAAATTTCTTAATTCTTACTGTAATTAAGATTCTCCTTTTGTTAATTCTCTTATCTTTAACCTGCAAGTCAACTTCCACTCAGCCAGTGCTTATGAGCATCTAAGTTGGCAGCGTCTAATATCTAAGGTTTGCCCTGTGCTTTGCTGTTTCATAACATGTTTTCTTGGGGAAGGAAATGGCAGCCCACTCCAGTATTCTTGCTTAGAGAATTCCGTGGACAGAGGAGCCTGGTGGGCTGCTGTCCATGGGGTTGCACAGAGTCAGACACGACTGAAGCGACTTAGCAGTAGTAGGAGCAACATGTTTTCTTCCTTCCTTCCTTCTTCCCTATTTCCCTCCCCACTTTCTTTCTTTCTTTCTCCCTCCCATCTTTCCCATGACAACCCTGTGAGGTACATATTATCCTCATAATTACATGAACATTTGGAAAGGTTGAGTAATTTGTTCAAAGTCAGACAGCTAGTAATTGGCAGATCCAGGGTTTGAACCCCTGTTTGTGGAGTCCATGTACTTCACAGTCTTCTGAATTGCCCTTGACTTTGCTCTGTGGGTATGTGTACATTAGTATTTGGATGGCCTGGAAATACCCTTTTTTCCCTTTCACTTGATTAGTCCCTCTCAAAATAGATTTCTTTGTTTTAACTAAGCAAACCATCACTCTTTCCGTGAGTGAGTTTTTCCTGTGCTGACCTGCTGTCTTATAAGATCTTGGGACATTTTAAATATAATTGTTCTGAATCCTGTACCTCTGTATTTTGGTTCTGTTTTGTGTTAGGGCTAAGCAATTCAAATTTAGGGCTAGAGTCTTTAGAGGTTGAGTTTTCGTCTGTTGACCTAAAACAAATAGGCTGCCAGTTATTTTTCTAGCAAAAATGGGATTGTCAGGATCAACAAAGAACTGCAGTATGAGTTCTGCAACCATGGTGAGCCACGTGTGTGTCCCTTGCCCAGGAAGGAGAGTCAAACTCTTTTAAGGAGGAAAAAAGGAAGTTGGGAGGACTATAGTAAACAAAGAGTCCATTGGAGGAATCGGGTGTTTAAAGTGCAGTGGCTTTTCATCAGCTGAGTGGTAACAGTGTCTCATTGGATGAGCTCTTGCCAACTAGAAGAGGAAGTCTTGCTACTTCCTCTTGGACTCTGCTATCATTGTAGGGTGTGAGAGCTCTCCCTCTAGCCTTCCAACTCTTATTTTAATTGAGGTTTTTGTTTGTTAATTTTTACATTTCCTCCTTTTGATTAGGATCCTTCTCTGAAAGCATCATTGGTCAAGAGTTAGGTGTTCTTGTTTTAGCAGCTTTTTGTCCCTTGGTGCCAGGAAGGGCCTTTTCTGAATGTAGTGTCCCACATTGGAGGGAAAATACACAGAAACCTACTGAGATCACATCTAAAAGTAACTCTCAGGTTCTTTTATCTAAAGTCCATATGTTATTAATATCCTAGTCATTGGAAATCATCTGAAATATTAGGTCATCATCAAAGGTTTGACAGACACACTTGATCCAGGTATCTTAGAAAGGCTGTTTCATCGGATGTTGTCTCCTTCAGTTCCAGGAATCTTTCCATTCAAGTTACCAAATGATGTGCAGATTTGGTTTGGTTTGCTGCTTTGTTTAGCTGTGTTATGTAAATACAAGAGTCTATTCCCTGGATTTTGGCTGCAGAAACATTGGTTAGTAGTACCTGATAGGGTCCTTTCCAGTGAAGTTGAAGAGAGTCTTTCTGGAGGTGTCTTTTCCAGTAATGAAATCTCCAGGTTGCAAGGTGTGATGCTTAGGGTATTCATCTCCCAAGAGCGCTCTGTGAAAAGATTGCTCTACCAAAATGGTTATTTTTGATAGAAGCTGTAAGACGTTTGCAATATTGGAGTACTTCTCCTTTTATCATTTGTGAGTTAAAAGAATGATGAATCAAATGCATTGAACATCTTGTGACTGTTTTAAAGGGTGAAAGTTTGAGTTCCAGAAGGGGTGGATATGAGATTTAGAAGGATTGATGGCAAATCCTTTAGAAGGACTGATGCAAAAAAGTGCTTTTTGCAAAGGTATTTGGAGGGCCTCTTTCCTCCAGTTTTGCCAGTTGAGTCTTCTTCTTCTTTATTTTTTGAATTATGAAAGTATGATAACTCATCTATAGGAGACTTGGAAAATATAGAACAAAGTTGCAAATAGTTGCACTAGTTGTTGCAATTATTTTTTTAAAAATAGATAAATTAAGATTTTTAGTTGGAGTTTTAATTTCAAATTCTCAAAAATTAATAGAACAAATAGAAAAGTAGAAGGATATAGTAGACCCCAAAAGCACTATGAACCAATTCAACATAATAAAGATTTATTCAGTTTTCACATAACAGCAGAATACAAATTCTATTCAAGTTCTCATAGACTCTAAACCAGGAGACACTGGAACATACCCAGAGACATAAAACTGACAAAAATTTCATGGTCTAAAGGTATTAAGATGATTAGATAGCATCACTGACTCAATAGACATGAATTTGAGTGAACTCTGGGAGATAGTGAAGAACAGGGAAGCCTGGCATGCTGCAGTCCATGGGGTTTCAAAGAGTCATACACGACTTAGTGACTGAAATACAGCAACAAAAGGTATTGAAATCATACAGGGTCTGTTCTCTTATCACTGTGGAATTATGTTAGAAATCATTATCAAGAGATATTTGAAAATAACTCACATATTTTCAAGTGGAGTGTGACATTTACCAAAAGAGATCTTTGACTTAGCCATTGAAAGCCTCAATAAAGTTAAAAGACTGAAAAAACACAGAGGGTAATTGCAGAGAAGAAAGCATTTAAATGAGAAATTAATATCAAAGTGAGAAATTAATATCAAAGATATTTTAAAGAAAACCTATGTATTCAGAAATTAGATGTCCACTTTTAAATGATGAGTGTATCTAAGAAGCCATAATAAGGGAAATTAGAAAATATTTGTAACAAAATAAAAATAAAAAGAGAACTTATCAGAATTTGTTGCATGCAGTTGAAGCTACTCAGTACAGTTAAATAAATTGTGGAATCTTAAATAAGGTATGAAAAATAACGGATGCTAGCATAAAATTCTGTGTAATTTGAACAAAATCTATGCTTTAGTTAATAATACTGTATCACATGTTAATTTCCTGTTTGTTTTACAACATAGTATTTCTTTATATTCTCAGAATTAGAAGTTTCAAGCCTCATTAAGATTATTTTTTAAAAAATCACTAAAATAATAAGCTGTTTAGACTTTTAGTAGTAATGCCAGATGCCAGAATAAATGGAACTAATACCAAAGTTTTGAGTGAATATGAATTAGATATCTAGCATTCTATTCATACTTAGTCAAACAAATGGAAACAAAATATCATAAACCTTTTAGTTAAGCAAAAAATCATGTTTCCTAAAATATAGATTATAAATATTATATATATGTATACCTAAACTTTTTTTTTACTATATTTGATAAAGGCATGAGAAATAATAACAACAAAAAGAGTTGGAAAAATTGGAAAACATAAAATAAATGAAATGGGAGCCTTAACTATAAAATAGAAAGAGTGAAACAACTAGATAGAAGTAAAAGATCATCATATAGTCCAGTTGTTTTTAAACATGGATGCTCATTAGAATCGCATCTGGATTTTTGGAGGAAAAAACAACACCTGGGTATTTGTATTAAAAAAAAAAAATGCCAAGATAATTCTACTGTGCATCTGGATTTTAAAAAGTGGTTGCAGATTTTTCTGTTATATGTTAGTTTTAGTAATATAGAATTCTATTATTTTCTGTCGACCAATCATGATACAATGGTTTTAAAATGAAGAAGAGTTACATAATCACAATAACAAAAGATATTTATCAGTTTTCATAATCAATAGCCAGAAAAAAATAAAAGATAATTACAGTAATAAGCCATAATGGAAATATGATTAACCTAACAATATAAAATATAAAATAATTGCATACAATATGGGGGGTTAAGTAGAGTGAGGTAATAAGTGGAAGTACATACATGCAAATATTTTCATCCACCTAGCCAGTCTGTATCTTTTGATTGGTGCATTTCATCTATTTACATTTAAATGTAATTATTGATATGTATGATACTATTAACATTTTCTTAATTGTTTTGGATTTATTTTTGTAGGTCTTTTCCTTCTCATGTTTCTTACTTAGAGAAGTTCCTTTAGCATTTGCTGGTTTGGTGGTCTGAATTCTCTACATTTTGCTTGTCTGGAAAGCTTTTAATTTCCCCATCAAATCTGAATGAGGGTCTTGCTGAGTAGTGTATTTTTGGTTGGAGGTTCTTCCTTTTCATCACTTTATATATATCATCTCATTCCTTTCTGGCTTGTAGATTTTTCTGTTGAGAAATCAGCTGATAACCTGATGGGAGTTCCCTTGTATGTTTTTTGTCGTTTTTCCCTTGTTGCTTTCTAATATTTTATCTTTGTCTTTAATTTTTCTCAGTTTGATTATTATGTGTTAGTGTGTTCCTCCTTGGGTTTATCCTGCCTGGGACACTCTATGCTTCCTGGACTTGGTTGACTATTCCCTTTCCCTGTTAGGGACATTTTCAGCTATTATCTCTTCAAATATTTTCATGGGTTCTTTCTTTCTCCTCCTCCTTCTGGGACCTGTATAATGCAAATGTTGGTGTGTTTAATGTTGTCCCAGAGGTCTCTTAGGCTATCTTCTTTTTTTTTTTTTAATTCTTTTTTCTATATTCTGTTTTGTGGCAGTTATTTCAACCATCTGTCCTCCAGGTCACATATCTGTTCTTCTGCCTCAGTCATTCTGCTATTGATTCCTTCCAGTGTATTGTTCATCTCTGTTTGTTCTTTAGTTCTTCTGGGTCTTTGGTAAACATTTCTTGCATCTTCTCCATTCCTTTCCAAGATCCTGGATCATCTTCACTATCAATGTTCTGAATTCTTTTTCTGAAAGATTGCCTATGTCTACTTTATTTAGTTTTTTTCTTTTTTTTTTCTTTTCTGGGGTTTTATCTTATCCCTTTATCTGGGACATAATTCTCTGTATTTTCATATTGAACTGACAGTTGAACTTTCTGTGATGTGGTTTTTGTTCTGATAGCTATGGGATTGTAGTTATTGCTTCTTTTATCTGCCCTCTGGTAGATGAGGCACAGAGGGCAAAGCTTATGCAAGCTTCCTGACGGGAGGGGCTGATCGTGGGAGAAACTGGATCTTGCTCTGGTGGGCAGGGCTCAGTAAAAACTTTAATTTGATTGTCTGCTGATGGGTGAGGCTATGCTCCCTTCCTGTTAGTTGTTTGACTTGAGGCAGTCCAGCCCCAGAGTCTGTGTGCTTTATGTAGGGTTAATGGTGTCTTCCAAGAGGGCTCCTGCCAAGGGGTACCTCCCAGGACTGCTGATGCCAGTGCCCCTGTCCTTGTGGCAAGCCACTGCTGACTCATGCCTCCACAGGAGACCCTCCAACACTGGCAGGTAGGTCTGATTCAGTCTCCTCTAGGATCACTGCTCCTTTTCCCTGGGTCCTGGTATGCACTAGACCAGGGTATGTTTGTGCCCTCCAAGAATGGAGTCCCTGCTTTCGCCAGTCCTGTAATCAAATCCAGCTGACCTTCAAGGCTATATTCCTTGGGGATTTTAGTCCCTTTGATGGATCTTCAGGCTGTGAAGCCTGATGTGGGGCTCAGAACCTTCATAACAGTGGGAGAACTTCTTTGGTATTATTATTCTCTAATTTGTGGGTCATCTACCCTGTGGGTGTGGGATTTGGTTTTATCATGATTGCAGCTTCTCCTTTGTCTTTGAATGTGGGGTCTCTCTTTATTTTGGTGGGTTCCAACATCCTCCTGTCAATGGTTGTTCCACAGCTAGTTGCAATTTTGGTGCTTTCTCAAGAGGAGATGAGCACATGTTTTTCTGCTCCACCATCTTGAACCAGTCTTGCCAGAACCTTAGCGCCATTAGTGCCTTCAACTAAAACAGAGAACTGAGGGTGGTGAGTAAAGGTAAAGTGTTATTACATTGGCCAGATAGCACAGATTTGTTGAAGTACTTGACCAATAAAGTAGGTTCCATGATCATTATGAAGACTGAGAGTAGTTCTCCAAGTAGGGACAATCTTTTCCAAAAGGACTCTAGCCACAGAAGAGGCTGTCTGCAAGGGGAGGCTTCACTCAGTCCAATGTGAAAACATACAATGACCAAAATATGTTTATATGAACAAGAGGGAGGAAGTTGTATGAAATCTATTTGCCATATCTTGAATGACCTGTTAGGCAGTTTAAAACATCAGAGAGCGGTATTCAGCTTTCTCTAGGTTGTACTTTGGACAAGTGGGACAAGTGAGGTAGGCACTTTAAGCAGTCTTGTTAATGTTTCCTGCCAATATTGATTCACAAATGCTGCCATTTTATTAGTAGACCAGTGGCTGAATGGATGTGCAGTGGTGAGGAGTGGGAATTTTAGAGTCTCCAATATGACTGGGTGTTATTTGGTATGAACTAGCACCTTATCTTTTTAATCAAACAAACAATTGTTGAATTTTTAATCTTGTCTTTCCTTTTTTGAGTCCAGTTATTATGCTTCTGTAGCCAGCTTTTCTAAATTCCTATTTGGGGAAAAATTTATTTGAACCATGACAGAGGTTTGGCTGTTCTTGATTTCTTTTAGACCAGCATTTCTTCTAGAAAAGTCAGTGAAGTGATTTCCCTTAGCTTCCAAAGAATTAGGCTTCCCTGGTGGCTCAGACGGTAAAGAATGTGCTTACAATGAGGGAGACCTGGGTTTGATCACTGGGTCGGGAAGATACCCTGGAGGAGGGCATGACAACTCACTCCAGTATTCTTACCTGGAGAATTTCATAGACAGAGGAGCCTGGTAGTCCATGGGGTCACAAAGAGTCAGACACGACTGAGCAACTTTCACTTTCACTTTTCCAGAGAATCAAGTTTAGATGCTCTGGGATCTTAACAGCTATAAAGTGGTGGGTTAAAGTATCACATCCAATAGTTTCTGTATACATGGGCCATTTTTATTTCTGCTGAAAGTAAGGAAACCATGTTGCTTCCGCAACATTCCAAAATCATGAGCTGCTGAAAGCATATCTACTGTCAGTATAAGTATTGGCAGTTTTGCCCTCAGCTAAAGTATCAGCTTGTGTAGGAGCGTGTAATTCAGCCTGTTGAGCTGAAGTGACCATAGGTTAAGATGCTGCCTCAAAGTATTAAAAGGAATTGCGATATATCCAGTCCAGTATTCACCGTTGTCATCTTTTAAATAAGAACCATCAGTGAACCATGAGAAGTCAGCCTTACCCAAAGGAATTTACTGCAGAATATCAGTTGGGAGGTGATCTCACAGAGTCAGGAGGTGATCTGCCACCATTGAGCAGTTGTGAAGGACTTTTTTTTCAGTGACAGAGGGGAGAAGAGTAACTAGGTTAAGTGTATTATAATGTAATATTATAGTTAAATGAGGAGCAGTTAACAAAAGGACTTCATAGGAGGTAAGGTGACTGAGAAAAGTTGAGTGTGATGAAAATTCAGCAGGGTTTCTAGTACACGAAGTAGAGAAATTGTTAAAGGAGATCCCACAGTGATACTCTTGTTGGCCTTAACCAAAAGGGCAGTGGCAGTTTTGACTTTAAGGCAAGAAGATTTTTTCCCTGTGTCATGGATGGTGCCCAGTTGCTGGCTCTAATACCATGTGGTTCGTGGTGGTCCCCATGTTTTTGGGTGAGTACTCCAAGGACATTCCCTTCCACTCATTTTCCTATACAAAAAGGAAAAAGGCAATCTGATAATTGGACTGCCCAAGGGCAAATGGGTTAACCAAATTCTCCTTCAGTGCTTTAAAGGCTGTGTGGATGAGTTCTTATAAAGTTAAGCCAAGGTGGTAGTTCTTTAGTAAATCACATAGAAGTTTGGTCATAAGAGAGAAATTTGGAATCAGCAGTAGCTAACTAGCCTGAGAATCCCTTGCAGTTGGTCCTTAGTTTTGGGTTTTGGGAAACTTAAGACACCTTGAATCCTATCTGGATCTAGGTGGAACCTTTGTTCTGAATCAGTTACCTTAAATATTGAACCTGGGTTTTGGTAAACTGCAGTTTTTTCTTGTTGACCTTATGTCCCTTTAAGGCTAAATGATTTAGCAAGTTGATATTACCTTCCTGTGAGGAGGCTTGAGAAGAATAAAGAAGTAAATCATCAACATATAGCAGCAAAGTAGAACCTCCCAAGAACTTCTTATCATCCAAATCAGCCTTCAAGTTTTGTGACAAATGAATTTCTGAGGCATTACTCTTAAGGTGAATTCTTTTTTATTTTCAAGTGAAGGCAAAGTGGTGTTGACCAACTTAAACTGGAATGCTAAAGAATGCTCTGTGTTGATCGATTACAACACAGAATTTGCTTCCATGGAAATGAATGTTAGTAATGTATGAGGGTTAAGAACAACAAGGTGTCAAGAGATAATGTTTCTTACTCAGAGATCCTGGACAAACCTTCATATGCGGCCCTTAGATTTTCTTGCTAGCAAAATAAGAGTATTACAAGAAGTAGTGTCGAGGGCAAGGACTTTCAGTCTTCTGTTATGGACTTTGTACCTTGAAGGGCTTCTTATAAAGTATTGATTAATTCTGGGGAAAGATTTTGAGGGGTCTGTTTGAATCTTGATAGGAGGCGCATTATGAATTTTGCCAATATCATTTTGGAGATTTTGCACATAAGGTTGGTAGCTGATTCAATAGGAACAGATGATCTGTGTTTCCAGACCCTACTCTAGTGTTGTCAGAAATGGAGCAAATAGAAGACCTCAATGGGTCATTTAATTCACCTGGTTGGTTGCTTTGATGACTGCTTTTAAGTTCTAGAGTTATTTTCCCCTTTTAGGAGAAAGAAATTTTGGCATGATACTTTTCTAAGAAGTCTAAGCCTATTAAATGGATGGGGCAGAGGAACCGCAGAGAAAAAGTTATTTATCTCTCAAAGACTCTACACAAAAGAGGATAGGCTCAAAACAGGAATCTCTGAGGTTCATCGGAGATCCCCATTATTTAAATTGATTTAGTGTCCTGAGGCAGGGGTTGTTTCGTTATAGTGGGGTTGAATCCCGAGAGTATAGCCCCAGTGTCAGGACTGGAAGAGATTTATCCATAATCTGGAGAAATGTTTCTCCAAGCCGGTTAAGAGGGAGGATTGAAAAGAGCCTCTATAGTTCCTTGGAGTTCTGCGATTGAGAATTGGGAGGACATTGGAAAGGCTGGTTAGACAGCAGAAGGTACCTGAAACGTTAAAACTTATCATCTCTTTTCCAACGTCCTGGCTCTTTGTGAGAATAGAAACTAGGAGGGTTTGGGCTTCATTTTGAGACCTTAATTTGCTGTAGTTGAAGATTAAGAATTATAGCAGTCTTTTAGGTGACTCACCCACAATGTGAGAGAGCTAGTTTGCCAGATGAACTAAATCTGGAGTGGACACAGTTTCCCATTCTATCCTGGTCCTTTTTACTAGAAGGGAAAGGTCTCAGTTCAGCCCATTAGTAAACACATAGCTAAAAGCTATGCAAATGGAATCAATATCTGAAGGAAGACCAGAATTTCTTTTAAAAATAACATTATCAATTGTAATACTTATGAATAGGCTCATCAGATTTTTGTTTGAATGCCTGAATTTTGTTTCTGTCAACAGACTTTGGAAAAGCCCTAGGGATTGCCTGATGAAGTTGCCTAGTGATTGTCTGAGCCTGTTAATAACAGAAATCAGTGGGCTGGTCGCCCGGTTGTAATCCTAGAGACCTTCAGGATTTTTCCCATTAGCAATTTTCATCCAGTGCTGGTTCTGGCCTTCATTCACAAGCATATGAACTAGCTGATACAAGTCAGAGCAGTAAGGTTGATAAATTTGAATGCTTTATTAAATTTCTCAGCAAATACATGAGGATTTTTGGTTACTTTGGGAAAATAATCTTTGTGGTTTGCAATTCAGCTTTAGTCCTGGAAACATAAGAAATTAAGAGTTTGGCCTCAGGATCCTCAGAAAGGTTAATTTTAGAGGCTCAAGTTCTGATAAGTTTAGAGGAAAAGGGAGTGAAGAGTTTTAGGAGAAGTTGGGGCAGAGAATTAGTATGGGAGTCTTGAAGGTATAGAGGTGTAGACAGCATAGAAGAAAAGGAAGAAGTTGACCCTGGAGACAGAGCCTGAGACAGCCCAGGAAGAGGATCTGGAAGCTTCAGAAGCCACTTTATATTTCTTTAATCATTTGTTTGTCTTAGTTATTTTTAAATCTTATTTTGCAGAAAGGCAATTTTGTCTCCTAATAATGTTTGGAAGCCTCAAAATACCAGTCAAAATAGGCATTTCATTCAGTTTTTGAAAGTTTTGAGCTATGGTTTTTAGTTTGGTTTTAAGAAAAGTTTGGGATTTTAAAAGTTCCTCATAATGGCTTTGATATTTTAAATTGCCTTTTGTTAGGTAGGTTCATTTAGTTTGAAATGTGTGAGAAAGGATTATGTGTTTAAACAAAACTGGCTGGAATCCTGGTGTGGGGAATGCCCTAAAAATAGAAACATAACTGGGTTCCCATCTCTCAGAAGTTTTTCTCTTGAGCAATCAGTAATTTTCAGACAGCCTGTTGTTCAGTCACTAAGTCATGTCTGACTCTTTGTGACATCATGAACTGTAGCACGTCAGGCTTCCCCATCCTTCATCACCTCCCTGAGTTTGCTCAAACTCATGTCCATTGAGTCAGTGATGTCATCCAACCATCTCATCCTCTGTCTCCACCTTCTCCTCTTGCCCTGAATATTTCCTAAACAGCTCAAATATTAGCCTGCAGGCCTAATACCAGCCAATCCTAGGGGAACAGTCTGGTCCTGGAAGAGCCAGGCTAAAGGCCGCACAGCACAGCTGTAATGACACAGCCTAATTCTGAAGGAGTCAAGCCAAAGATATAACACATAGTTCCACTAGAGCAGTTTAGTCCCCAAGGAGTTACATCAAAGGCTTAACAGCACAGTCCCAGTAGAATAGCTCCTGCTTCAAAAGGAATAAGGCCAACGGCTCAAGTGGCACAGCTCCAATGAAGCAGCTCTTGTTCCAAAAGAAATGAATAGAAGACCAACACAGGTTGAATTGTAACAACCTAGAAATCAGGCTGAAGTGTCAGGTTAGTACTTGAGTATATTGATAGAATAAGGCCTATCAGAAACAAGACCTAATAAGAAAGGATGAGGCCTTAAAATAGATTTCAAATAAAACCTGGAGAACTTCAAAACACAAAGAGAGCAGAAGCTTGGATTTGGATGGACAGAGGAGGAAAAACAGCCTTAAATCCCAGGGTTGGTGAGAAAATCAGTGAGCAACAATGGACTTTAAGTGGGTACCACATCTGTTTGCTCACCAGACTTGGAGTCATTGGGGTCTTCTCTGAATCCCCATACAAGCCACCAAAATCTTGACATAAATAGGTTGACAATTACTTCTCCAGCAAAAATGGGTTTATTTGGAATCAACAAAGATTTGCAATTTGGAGTTTACAACCATGGTGAGCTACATGCGAGTCCCAATACAGCAAGGAGAAGAGAACTTTTTCAAAGAGGGGAAAAGAAAGCTGGGAGGGCTGTAGTAAACAGAGAATCCACTGGAGGAATTGAGAGTTTAAAGTATACTGGGTTTTCATTGGCTGAGTTGTGACAGTCTCTTGTTGGCTAAGCTTTCGCCAAGCAAGAATGGGAAGTCTTTTTCTTCTTGAGCTTTGCTAACTTTGTAGGGCATGAGAGTTTGCCCTTCTGGCCTTCTGACTTTATTTTAATTAGAGTTTACTTATGTTTATTAATTTTTGCACATTGTAGATCTGATGCTGAATCACTTAACATAATGGTAATTGATTAGCAAATGTCCATTGAGCACCTACCATGTGATATGCACTGTTATTCAGTTAGTCCTTAATTTCCCGTCACTTAAACTCTCAATATTTTTATGAGGTAAAGCTAATTAGCAGATATCTTTGTATGAATCATTTGTATATACAGTTGGCCCTTAAACTGTGTGGATACACTTGTATGTGGATATTTTTCAATTGCAAATACTACAGTACTACATGATCTGTGGTTGCTTGAAATCTGCAGATGTGGAAGAAATGTGAATATGAAGGGAGAACTGTGAATATGAAGGGACAACTGTAAGTTATATGTGATTAACCCCCATCTTGTTCAAGCGAAAGTGAAAGTCGCTCAGTCGTGTCAGACTCTTTGTGACCCCATGGACTATACAGTCCATGGAATTCTCCAGGCCAGAATTCTAGAGTGGGTACCCTTTCCCTTCTCCAGGGGATCTTCCCAACCGAGGGATCGAACCCAGGTCTCTCACATTACAGGCAGATTCTTTACCAGCTGAGCCACAAGGGAAGCCCAAGAATACTGGAGTGGGTAGCCTATCCCTTCTCTAGCTGATCTTCCTGGCCCAAGAATTGAACCCGGGTCTCCTGCATTGCGGGCGGATTCTTTACCAACTGAGTTATCAAAGAAGCCCCATCTTGTTCAAGGGTCAGCTGTTATTATGTATATGGAGTGATGATGCTACTGATCCCTCATAGTTGGACCTGAACTTGGAGGTTTTAGTAAGGAGCAGAGTTTCTTTGAATTCCTCATGGTCTCGTTATCTCCAGACTGGGTGGCCTGTGCACCAGTGTCCAGTTTGAGAGGTGTCACACCCCACAGGGAGAAAGCCTCTTGACTGTGGTTGCTTGTTCTTGAGTGAAGTGGGATGGAACGTCAGAGTAGAAGTTCCCAAACTAAGTTCTAGGCTAGCCTCTCAGTGAAAGGGTTAATCAGTGTTTAAGTTGATCTAGTCTCTCTTCTGTGTAAAAATCTGGTTTCCATTTTCTTGGGGATGAAGTTCAAATTCCTTAGCTTGGCATTCAGTTTCTTCCAGAGTTTGATTCAAACCTCTCTTCCTAGTCTTATATCCTTCAAGCTGAGCTTCCTGCTATTTCTGGGTAGGTCCTCTGCTTTTGCATCTCTTTGCTTCCCCTTCCTACTTCTAGAATACCTTTGCATGCCTGTCTCCCCTGCCCTGTACCTCTTCCCATCTCTAGAGATTCAGATAGTACTAAAGTTTTAAAGTATACTTCAAATGCCACTTCTTTTTCTTTTTTTTTCCTGGGGAGCCTCCTCCCATGGCTCCAGCTGAAATAATATCCCTTTTACACTTCTGTGGCTATTTTTCACCTTAGCATGCACTGCTTTAATTGATAAGTTTGTATACATAAAGTACATGTATGCATGCTCACTGTCTCAGTTGTGTCTGACTCTTTGTGTCCCCATGGACTATAGCCTGTCAGATTCCTGGATCTGTGGAATTTTCCAGGCAAGAATACTGGAGCTTGTTGCCATTTCCTTCTCCACGGGATCTTCCTGACACAAGGATCGAACCCATGTCTCTTGTGTCTCTTGTGATGGCAGGTGGATTCTGTACCCTAGCACTGAGTAGACCCCTCTAAATTGTATTCTCCTCAAGGATACAGAATATATATGTGTCATCTTTTTATTTCTTTGAGTATATTGCTATCAGATTCTCAAATATTTGAGTAAATTAGGCATTATGGTATAGTAGTTAAGAATTTGGGCATCAGAGGAACCAGGTTCTTAGACTACCAGTTATTAACTATGTGGTTGTGACAGGTTATTTAACCTCTCTGAATCCATTTACCCATTTGAAAAGGGGAGTAATAACACGTCCTTAGTACAGTGGTTGTAGGGATGAAATGATTTAAATTGCTTAGTAGGTACATGTTACACAGTAAAGTATCCAATAAATAATATATTTAAAGTTGTTTTGATTTACATAAAGGTGAGTTTGGATCTTCCACGTTTTCTTTGAAGGATATTTTCATGTAAATGGAATTAGAAACCTCATCTGGAAAAGGTTGACACACCTTTCTTTGTTCTGTTTTATTTCATTTTAAAATCAACCCCGAAAATTTCATTAGCTTTAGTGCTCTGGTTAGAAAAACAAATTCTCCAGAGTCAGTGCTGGCTATAGCCTCATTTAAGAAATACAGTTTTAGGGAAAATGGCCTTAGGAAAAACATTCAGATGTGTACTCAGAATGCACATTGTGAGCTGTGTTGTGACTGATGTGGTTGGTGGGCATATCATCGTCTGGAGAGCTGAGAGGTTTTCCGAGTCTTCTCCAGCCATGTTTGAAGAATGCAGAAGACTTCATCCCTCCACCTTTCCCCTCCATGTCTCAGGCTTGAATGGATTAGACCAACAGAGGTTCTTGGAATGTATCAGGACAGTTCTTCCCCCATGGAGGCTAGGGCCCTTCTCTCCATTGCTGATTGAGCATCCACTGGACATTTCCCTCCTCTCGCGGGTATCTTCATCAGTGGGACAGGATGAAGACTGGCCCTGTTGTTTCTCTGTGAGTCTTGGCACACCTTCCCTGACATAGTCAATTGTCATCTAGAAGCTATAGGCAAGACTGCACATCACAGAAATTAGTCAAATGTATTTGAACATGGTCTGTTTCCTTTTGCCTGTGTAATAATATAGAGTTCAGGCTGTAGAATGGCATTGAACAAGGAGACATCACTTGCTTTTCTTACAAATTAAGCAATAGAACTCAGCTTAAGATGCCACATGTGACTTGGGGAAATGCCTCTCTCCAAGCGCAGTTTTTGGTAGAATGTGCTCTCAGCTTGTCCACATATGGGGAAAGAGAAGAGTCACTGGGATTCTGCTTTCATCTGTTTTAGCTCCAGGCATGGGGATGTGCTGGGGCTGAAGAGAGACACCTGGCTGTGACCAACAGTGACTATGTTTGTAGCTCATTTTCCTGGTCACTTGGTATAGAGCTTGCTGGCGTCTTTTTCTTCAGTTCTGTGGGAATCTTCCTTAATGGACAGTGTCAGGGCAAGTGGCTGTATGTTAATAGTAACCACATTCTTACATGGTAAGCTCTGACCAGACTTGCATAGTTGGAAAGTTTCACCTAGTGTACCTAATCTTTTTTGTTTTTTCTTCTTCACTCATCAAGCATAAAATCAGGAATATCACCTTTGATGAGTGTGATGAACTATGGAGTGGCCAATTTCCTCTCTCCCTTTGTTTTTTCAGTGACACCTTCTCTCAACCAGTCACTGTGCTAGGTTCTCAGGATACAGTGGTGAACATGAAGAAACACAGTCATCACTCTTATGAAACTTACCATTCTGGGAGACCCTAATCAGATAATTATCTGAACAAAGTAAAGTTGCTGTGAAGAAGAGGTACATAGGATTCTGGGAGTGAAATTGGGGCAGGGTTTGGCCTGATTAGATGAGTCAGGAAAGACTTCTTGGAGGAAGGAACTATTGCACAGAGGGCTGCTGGCAGGAACAGGGTCCATTCCAGAAACTGGCAGAGGCCAGGGCTTGCAGAGCCCACTGGGAGGTGGCGGCCCAGACCCTGCAGAACCTTTTAGGCCTTGGGGCGGTTGCGGGGGACTTTGGTCTGTGTCCTTAGAGCTCTGGGAAGCCATTGCAGGGTTCACTGCTAGAGCTGGCATGGTTGGGTGGAGAGCCATTGGAGGGACAAAGTTGGGAGACCAGGAAGGGGCAGTTTCAGTTATCCAGGCAATGAGGGGTTTTGGTTTACAGGTTGCTGGTATTGAGGCAGGAGTGTGCAGAACTGAAATGCATAGGAAGCAAAATGGACAGACTTGAGGAGGAGAGCGTTTGCTGTCAAAGATAACGCATGGGTGTCTGTCTCTGACTTCTGTGGCACGTTGAATGGTGGTGTCCTTTGCCTAAATAGGGACACAGGATGGGGCCTGTGGTTGGCTCTTTGGGGAGCTGGTAGGAGAGAAGAGAGGATTTCATTTTGAGAGTGTTGAGCTTTACCTGAGAGTGGGGCTTCTGAGGAAAAGCTTCAGCTTCTCTGGGGCTCATGTCCTCCTCTCAGCTCTCAATATTGGTCCTCTCATCTAAAGAATCTGACATTCCACACAAACCAACTTGTGTTTCTTTGGCCAAGCAGATCAATGTAACAGGTTTTGAGGGCCACCTTGTCCAGCCCTGTCCTACACACTCATTGTGCATTGTAATTCAGAATCACTCATGAATCATTCTAAATGCAGTATAATGGGGTGCAGAGAGTAAGTATAATTGGCTTTCAGAGAAGGGAGAGATTAACAAGGCCTGGGGCCTTTGGTGTTCTGTACACACAAGAACACCACTTGTAAGCAGCCGAGAGGCTAATCCTGTTGCAAGTGCTTCGCTCAGCCGTTGGTCTTTATTAACTGTGGCCAGTTTCTAGATCCAGGGACAGTGACAGAGTAGCAAAGAATTTTAAGCATAGTTATATCCAGTATTGCTAACTTTGGACATCAGATGCACCGGTAATAAACATAACTGTGAGGTTACCTTGAGTTCTTCATTATGTATGCGTTTGTAAGCCCATGTGTTCATTTGCACATGTGTGTTGTTTTACCCAAGGAGCAAAAGGAAATGGCTTGATTTGTGCTATTACTGGTAAAACTTGTATAAACCAACTTAAGAAATTAGGGTAAACCTATCTATTTCAGTGAAAGAAAGGATTATACTTGGCTTACTCTCTTAATCTCTGGGGAGTTAGTATCTGCTGTGGCATCTCCAGGAAGAGAAGGGCAGTGTCCTTTGGTTCTCGAGTGAGCAGCAGCTTTTGGAGCAGCCTGTCAGGGCCCAGACTCCCAGCTGCTTCCTCGTCCCTTCACTGCCTGGTCTCCTCACTCAGCGGCAGAGCCTACTTTAAAGCAGATCCTTGTCCTTCCTGGAGGCTGCCAGTCACGCCTTCCCTCTGCTCTGGCCAGCGTTCTGCCTTTCTAGCAACAGATGTTTCTGAAAAGTAAATATTATTGCCTCTGCTTGGCTCCTTGCTGTGTCTCGCGCTGCCTGAACATGAAACAGTGGGGTTATATGAGCAGGGTGCCACGAAGCTTGGCATGCACCCAGCGCCAACACCAGCCTCCCTGCCTTCTCTCCTCTTACTGAAATGTGTGTGTGAGATTCCTGTATGCATCAAAATGAAGGCACCGGAAAGAAGTGTCTGTGCAGCTGCATATCCAGCGTGGTCACCTACATAAGAGGCCAGCACTCTTTCTGGGTGGCAGTAGCCAAGCAGCAGTGGCTTTTGGGTGTTCTCTTTTTGATGTTCTCTGCATTGTCCCAAGTAACAGAGAGGAGTTGATCTTAATGGGGTGAACCAGTGCAGTGTGCTCCAGGGACCTCAGTTCAGAGGGCTTGGTAGAGTTGCAGATCCACGTCTTAGAGGTTGTGTGCGCTTATGTCAGCCCCTTCACTTCTCCCACTTTCAGTACGGGTGATTGTGCCTCGCTTCCTGGGCCCTGTTATGAAAGACTAATGTATTAAGGAAGGGTAGCCCAGCCCTGCCTAGAACAGAAGCTGACAGCCTACAGAGCGCTTACCCCATGTGTCTCAGTGGGTCTCCTGGCAGCCCCACAGCTTAGGTAGGCCTCCTCACCCAGAGGATGATGACTTACATTAGGTGGGATGTTAGAGGCTTTATGACTAACCCAGGGTTAGTTACATAGCTGATCAATGATGGAGCTAAAACATGAATCCAGGAGTGGTGGAGGTTGAGGTGAGGGCCAGGGCCTGGGGAAGGGATTGACCAATGTGTAGAACCAGGACCCCATGTAATGCCAGTGGAGAAGGGAGGTTCTCATAGTTGAGCTGGAAATGCTGTTCCAAAGGCCGGGAGTAGATGCTGAACAAGGAAACAGCGGTGTTCACTATACCTTTACATGGAAAGTTCTCTCTCAGGCATGTGTCATTCAAGCCCATGGTGAGTTTCTTTTCAGATTCCAATGGCTGGGCTGCTCACTCTACCCAGCTGTCCTTCCTGGCCCACAGCCCAGTGTTGACTCCATACCAGGACTCATCACCTAATCTCCCATCCAGGGGACCAGCCTCTTTATCAGCTTTGTGGGGCCCACAGCGCTTCACAGGGTATGCTGAGTGTCACCACACAGGGAAGTCGGGTCACACTCTGGTTGTAAGCTTACAGGTTTGTTTCTGGTTCCATGGGCCTCCCGAGGAAGGCCGCACAAAGGCCCCATTGTGCATCATTAGCCACCGCTCAATCTTCGTTGGCAGCACGGCTTTTCAGGTGCCTGTTTGGGAGCTTTCCCAAGCCTGGCTGACTTTTCTCCTTTCTTCTACCGTGTTGAGAAGAGGGTCCAGCTTGAGTCTTACTTGCCCCATTGGAGAGGCACAGGAGGGTTGCTGAGTGGATAGAGAAGCACTCCTGTTCTTACTCTTTGCTCAGGCCTCTATCTGTGAATCCCGATCAGAGAAACATTCTGGCAAAGCCTAGACTTGAATACCACCTGTCCACATTCCATGCACTGTAGGAAGAGCTTTGTCTTCTACTTAGAAACATTATTCTTCCTCATTTTCTTCCTGCCTGACTGTTGCCACCCCTGTCCTTCTCCCCATAGTGTTCTTTCAGATGCATCTGTTTCTTTCTTGACTTGCCAGGGAGTGATGTGTGTTCTTGGGGATATTCTCAGCCTGGGTTGGCCAATCTTAAGAGATGCCCTGAGAGATTTCTCTGCCAGAATCTATACTTTTGGCCAAGAACCATTCCATTAAAGTGACTGAATCAGAGACTGCTGGCCGTTGGCTCCTGTGTTCTCCTCTGCTCCAAGTGCCTTCCTCTGCTGGTGACAGGTAGAGGGCCTTGCACAAGGCACAGCGAGCTTGGGGCCCGCGTCGTATGAGCTGAGGTTGGGAGGGCGGTCCCAGGGCGGGAGCCCCGGGAAACCGTGCAGTGGTCTGAGCCTCGGACCCAAGAAGAGCAGCACAGCCCCACCTGGCTCCATCGCTTGGGGTGAACACTCGGTTTGGCGAGCTCACTACTGGGGGTTGGATTTGTATACAGCTCTCCCCATCACTGCCACACACATATTATTTAGCACGTACTGAGCAGGGTACAGTGCCAAGTACATGGAGAGGAAACAAACCAAGCCAGCAGATGGAAAAAACATGACCCCTAACCTCAAGGGACAAATTTAGGAACTAAAAAAGAAGTGCTGAATATCATGGATGCTTTTATTCCAAAAGGTTCTGTTGATCTGTGAAGCCAGAATCCTCCCTCACCCCTGACTCCCCCTAGTACCTTATGAAAGCCAGACCTCGCTGCCAGTTATGCCTCATATTTCCCTCCTCTGGGAATTTGAACATAATGCCATTTCCCCTTCAATGAGGGAAACATGTCCGAGGGTAATTTGAATGATTAGCCTAATCTGCAGGAAGGCTGCACATGGAATTAAGTTAAGCACATTTGTGCCGAGCAGCCTCGTCTGTCAGGCCACTTAAAGGTACCTCGGTGGTTTATACCCTTAACAGAAGCTGAGGGTTCCGGAAGGGTCATTGGTTTTTATTACTGTCTTAAATGAAAGCTTGTTTTTAAAATTTGACAAGGGCCTCTGAGAGCTTTCTTTATAGATACCATGTGTGGGGTGCGTTTTTTACCCCAGCTCAGAACATTGCCAGGGCCTTGTTCTTGTGGCGGTGGTGGAACAAGGTCACCCAGGGAACTAACTGGTTCAGGCAGAGCTTTGTCAGGCTGGTGGCTGCTCTCCTCTGAGGGGAGCCCAGAGGGTTCTGAGAACTCAGGCCTTGTGTGTCCTTGAGTCAGAAGAGGAGGTTCGGGTGCTCCTGTGTAGTTCCAAGCCCTTTCTGCCAGCTCCCACTAATGCCTGTTTGTTGTGTGTGTGAGATTGGGGTGCGTATTGTTGAGTCTGACATGGGGGCAGCTTCACTGACCCATGTGGAGGGTCAATGACAGAGCAGGGCCAAACAGATCCTAATGTGGGCTCTGACCCCGACATTCTTAGGCAAGTGGATTCCCATGTGTATCAAGTGGAGATGGCAGGACTCTCTGTGTAGTTTGAGGAATTAACTACACAGAGGGGGCCAGACTCATTAAAGCAAATGTAGCAAAAGTACTGACTTGTGAAGCAGCTATTTCAAGTTATAAACAGTTACTTACTATTTTGAATTTACATTATTTTGTGCTCTGAGATGGACTCAGGAACAGATCTAGCTGCTTTTTGTAGTACAAGGACTAAAAAGCGCAGTAAATAGGAAAGTAGATTTATTTCAGTAATTCACATTTTTTACTCTTTTTTTTGTTGTTGCTAGATTTGTCTTCAGCGAAGCGGAAATTTGCAGACTCCTTAAATGAATTTAAATTTCAGTGCATAGGAGATGCAGAAACAGATGATGAAATGTGTATAGGTAAGTCACAACCACATGTAAGAATGTAAAAAGTGCACTGTTCACCACACTTTCATCGTCCTCACTGGGTCTTTCCCCTGGAATAGCGAGTATGTAAGTGTCATAAATTTAGTCAATATTAAGAGTAGACCCAGCAGAGGGAAGTGAGGATCAGGGGCCCTGGGGCTCTCCTGGGCTTTTCATCAGAGTTCTGCGATTGCCTCTCCCCGCTCTGGCCTGTAGGAGAGCACGGGAAGGTTTGCGGTGGGGCTCCTGTCTCCACCCTCCACTAAGCATGCTGCTTCTGGCTGGCTTCTTCCCCCAATTCCAAACGTGGTACCTTAGGATTAGAGCAAAAGTAGAACATGGGGAGATGGGAGAAGAGCTAGATCAGAGGTCCTAATGCAGACATATTTTCTTGGACACTCATTTTTTTAAAACTGAATTAACGTATAAATTGAATTTGTGTCAAGTTCCAGTTTTTCAGCTTCTTTAAAAATTGGGGAGCCTGAGCAGCTGACCTCTCGTTCTGCCCTGGCAGCAGTTGGCTGGGGCTGTGTAGCTGTCATTGCCTTTGGATGTGGAGAGGAGCTGGGTGTCTGCATTATTCACTGCCCACCGCTCCCCCACCCCCACCTACCCCTTGCATTTTCCTTAGCAACAGATGGAGGTTCTCACTGCGTTGTGTCTCCCTTCACCGTCTCCTGTCCATCTTTTGTGGGCAACACTCAGCACAGAGGATTTGCAATGTCAAGACACCTGTCTTTGCCAGATCCTAGTCTTTACACCATATCCTTCCATTGGGCATATTGGTTGACTCCATTCAGTGAGCAGGAGTTGAGCGAGTTACACTGAATTAATTAAGTCACTAAATGCTTATGGAGTCCCTGTTGGCTTACAGAGCATCAGAATCTGGGGATGAGCAGGGGGAATTGGGAGACAGCTGAGAGCAGTGAAAACATATCATTGTTGTAATGCCTGAAAATGTGAATGCTTTTCCCAACAATACATGAATGTCTCCAATATCCTTAGGGCTGTTGTATGCAATGCTTGTTGCGTTTGGAATAATTTCAGTGAAAGAGACTGTCTACGTCTTACTGCTACACTGCCAACTGTGTTGCAATAATAAGGGGCTTGAGGATTCAGAGAGGAGGAACCCAAGGCAGAGAGGTGGCTTTCAATGCCAGCAGCATTGTTTGTTTAACTCTGGTGCAAAGAAAAGGTTGGGTTCTGACGCAGCCCCACAACAAAGGTTGCAGAGGTTGAATCCTGGGCAGGAAACCCTTGAACTCCTGAGAAGAACTCTACCCCATCCAGCCTGGGAGTTGGCCAGCATCCCATCAGTCCTGGGGACTCTCAGGAACAGGCAGGCCTTTTCCTTGAAGGAAACCCTTCCCCAGCTTGAGTTCCCAGTGGATTATCCTGCATTTTGGGGTCATCCTTAATGGTTAGTGATGAAAAGACAAGGGGAGCCTTGGGAAGAGTTGTCTTTAGGCTTCTGCACATGCCAAGGGATTTTAGTCCGTAACATAATAGTTGTATCTGGAAGGGTTTCCAAGGGCCTTTCACTCTACTTCCACCTCACGACCCCTTTCTCTTTTCCAGCAAGGTCTTTACAGGAGTTTGCCACTGTCCTCAGGAATCTTGAAGATGAACGGATACGAATGGTGAGTATGGCTGGGTTGCCCTTGGTCATGGACAGTGTGATCATTGAGGGGGCACAGGGTTTGTCATCAGAAGAATGGGGTTGAGTCCAGGCTCTGCCACTTGATTGCTCTGGGCTCATGAGCAGATCTCATCTTCTCATCCTTGCTGGGTTTTGAAGCCTTTTGTAAATATTAAAGGTTTACCATGTGTAACTTAGAACCACATACTTACCCTCCTAAAGATTCACTATAAGGTGTGTGTATATATATGTATGTATATAAAGTATATGACTTAGGGTGGATCATTTGAATTACTTAGCTTTTAGATGGAATAAATCTTTTGAATTTAACTCAGATCCCTTATTGGCAGAATGGGAATGAAGGTGCCCTGCCCTGCTCCCCTTCTCCTCACCTTACTAAACTCATCTAAGAGCTCTCTTTTGTTAATTCTAAGGCACCTAACACGGTGCCTGCCATGTTGGTGGGCACCCAGTCAATGGGTACTTAGTAAATGATAGGAACTATAAGAAGCTTTTCAAAGAGAGGCAGTATGCAAATTCAAGAATCAAACACTGATCTCCAAGTTTCTAAGAGATATCTTTTGTATGAGGATTTATTCTGATGTTGTTCAACATTCACAGATGAGGGATTTTGTGTTCACAAGAAGCTCTTGTGGGCCTCCGTCTTATTCCTAAGATATTAGGAGTGAAGCTGCGTGCTGCTTTGTCCCCAGGTGGGCTTGTCTCTAGGCAGCAGTGCCGCAGAGGAGAGTCATCCATGAGCATTGGTTTCTCTTCCCATACTGACAGTCAGTTGTTTCAGGACTAAGTACCACCTTATCCTGCTCAGGTTTCCATAACAAATTTCCACAGACTGAGTAGCTTAAACAACAGACGTTTATTTTTCACAGTTGTGGAGACTGGTAGTCCAAGATTAAGTTGCTGGCTGATTTGGTTCCTGGTGAGGGCCCTCTTCCTGGCTTGCAGACAGCCACCTCCTTCCTCCTTGCTGTTTCCTCACAGTGCAGAGAAAGGTCGGGGAAGCTCTCCTGCCTCTTCTAACAAAGTCATTAATCCCATAATGAGGAGTCTATCCTCATGACCTAATTATCTCCAAAGACTCCATCTCTAAAATTTTTAATCAGTACTATCACATTGCGAGCGTTGATAAACTGAGGCTTGTTAAATTTTTAAGTTTATTTGAACAAAAATTGGTTCAAATTGGGTGGAACCAACCCATAAATGGTTAGGAGCACCCCATCGAAAGGAGACAGGGCAGAGACTTTTATATAGCAGATGTGGAAGCAAAGGAAGGAAATTATTTGATTGGCTATATAGCTTAAGTGGTTTCCTTGTTTGGAAAAGTCTAGTTGTTTGTGATTGGTTTCATTTTCTTAGATTTTAGTTTCTTCACCTTGAGGAACTTAAAGCCTTGGGTTTTAGTTTGCTTATGTAGGCTGCTAAGGCATTAGAGCCACCTCAGTCTAATGGCCTCCTTGTTTAATTTAATAGGGGTTAGGGCTTCAATAGGAGAAGGCAATGGCACCCCACTCCAGTATTCTTGCCTGGAAAATCCATGGACGGAGGAGCCTGGTGGGCTGCAGTCCATGGGGTCGCTAAGAGTCGGACACGACTGAGTGACTTCACTTTGACTTTTCACTTTCACGCATTGGAGAAGGAAATGGCAACCCACTCCAGTGTTCTTGCCTGGTGAATTCCAGGGATGGGGGAGCCTGGTGGGCTGCCGTCTATGGGCTCTTACAGAGTCGGACACGACTGAAGCAACTTAGCAGCAGTAGGGCTTCAATATGTGAATTTTGGAGGGGATGCAGTTCAGTTCACAAGCTCTACCAAGACATTATGTAGGCATGCATTTTCTATTTTAACTCTCATGATGACTCTATGAAGTGGGACCTTTATCATCTCCATTGTCCAGATGAAGATACTGAGATTTACATCTGTAAAATAATATGACCAAAATCACCCAGTTAATAAGTGGCACAGTCTGGATTCAAACCCAAGTGTGAGTGATATCAAAGAAGCAGGTGTTTCTTTAAAACTTCAACCAGAGCAGAAGTCTGTCACTTTCAGCTCTGTAGAGAGAGGCACTGTTTGCCTTGATTGCTCCCTGCTGGGTTCTTGAGCCAGAATCAGGAGGGTGGTGGGTGGAAGCAGAGCAAAGCTTGTGTGTGTGTGCACGTGCTAGTGCCTCAGAAAGGGAAGTGATTCTTTTGAGTCTGGTTCTTGGCGGAGTTGTTATTTGGGGGTGTGGGGGGGTGTGGCAAGCAAATCATGATGAATACTCTGCAGATTGCTACGGTCTGGGGTAAGGGAATAATGACTGGATTATACTTTTCAGCTTGCCTCTGCAATTTTATTATTAATGTCAGTGAATCTAGTTTCTGCTGTCTGCATATGAGTATCTGGCCATCGCAAGCCCCTTCCCTAACCTCCTTCCCTTGTGATAACTTTGTTTTCAGTTCAGCTTAGCCTGGTAAAGCTGTACCTTCCTTGGGAAGCCTTCCTGGCCATCCTTTGTATTTTCTCAATGTCCAGTTCCTGCCTCTTACTCTGCTTGCGGAGTGTCTTGATAGTCACTGCATATATTTGTGTCCCATTGGAAGTATGAGTTCTTGAAGGGTGAAGAAGGGGTTACTGTGTTCCCATATTAGCTTAGTGCTTGGAACTGAGTGGAAATTATATAGTCATAGAATCTTAGACCCATATGGACCTTTTTCCTTACTGTGTACAGCCCCTTATTTCACAGATAAGAAAAGTGAGGTGTCCTGAAGACTGATAGCTTGCAGTAGCAGGTACTGGGACAAGGACTTGGGCGTCCTGATTCCCATGTGGGAAGTTAGGGCTTTTGTGTATTTAGCATCTAGTGAGGGCTGGATTCTCCCCATGGAGGCCCATTGGGACAACTTGGGGAGTCTAAAAGATACTGATGCGTGGAATGAGGTACAGAGTTTCTGATTTATTGGTCTGGAGCCTGGCCTGGAGACTGGGAATTTTAAAAATTCCTCAGGTGAGCCCAGCTTTTAGTTAACATTTAGAACCACTGACGTAGGGGCTCTGAGCACCATTGTGTTTGAGATTTATACTTGATTTGTGGGAAAGATGAAATAAGTGAGCCAAATGACAGTATAAATCAGCAAGTTAAACAATATTGCAGCGCTCTAGAGTTAAAATATTCTAACAGAAATGCTCTCAAAAGTGAGAAAAAGGCAAACGGCAATAAATTTGGAGAACTGCCACCTTCTCCCCTTCACGTTGTCTAGTTAGTTCTTTGCTGTCTCCATCTATGGCTTCTGGCATTTACTCTGTTAGTTTCATTGCAGTGGATAGGCATGTGATTTAGAAAAATAATGCTTTGTTGCGATGAGATTCCTGAAATAATTAGTTGAGTGACGAGTGAGCAGTGAATGACTTAAAAGGAAAGATTATAAAATATTGTGCTGCCTTAGAAAAGAATATAGAATCTTAGAGCTGGAACAGTTCACCCCACTTATTTTGCAGATGAGGAAATTAGAGCCTAGAGAGGTTAAATGTTTTGCCCATGGTCACACAGTTGGCAGCCAACCAAGAATCAATTCATTCATTTATTTAATTGTTGAAAACGTTTGAGTATTCCTTTGTTTCAGCACTCTTCTGTGTTTTGGGGTTGGTGGTGGACAAGTGAGCATTTATGAGTGCCGTGTATGTGCGTATATTGTAATGGTGAAATAGAGAATTTTAGCTAGTCTACATCTTCTGAAGAAAATGCTTGGTCAGGTGGTGGGAAGTTTCTTTGGATTACTTTGGCAGTAGAGAAAGCCTCCCTAAAGAGGTAATATTTAAGCTGAAAACTGAATTGCAAGAAGTAATGAGTTGTCCACACAAGAATTTGGAAACAGAACATGTAAAAGAACAACCAAATGCAGAGTTTTGGAAGTGGGGAAGGTTTGGTCCATTTGAGGTGCCTTCAGGTGACAATAAGGCTTCCCTGATAGCTCAGTTGGTAAACAATTTGCCTGCACTGCAGGAGACTCCAGTTCGATTCCTGGGTTGGGAAGATCCACTGAAGAAGGGATAGTCTACCCACTCCAGTATTCTTGGGCTTCCCTTGTGGCTCAGCTGGTAAAGAATCTACCTGCAATGCGGGAGACCTGGTTTCAGTCCCTGGGTTGGGACGATCCCCTGGAGAAGGGAAAGGCTACCCACTCTAGTATTCTGGCCTGAAGAATTCCATGGACTATTACAGTCTATGGTGTCGCAAAGAGTCGGACATGACTGAGCAACTTTCACTTTCAGGTGACAGTGTGGTTGGAGGGCAGGACCTGAGGGGGTGAGTACAGTGAGATGAAGTTGATAGGCAGCCAGGAAGCACAAGTGTCCTGATCCCAGTCCAGAACTGGTAGGGAGGGCTACATAGAATCAGTCTTGGATGGTTTTTATGTCACCAAAGGTGGGATTTTTTTGCAGGGAGAGTTAACATAGCCTTAGAGTTGAATATATCTACTTAAATATAACTTGGCTGAATGAGCACTTACAAGAAGATGTCCGCTGAAGCTTGAAATTTAGACCCTACTCTGTCACCAGTTCTGCTCTGCCTTCAGTGTGGTTGCTTACATTTTTAAAGGTTCTCATTTTTATTTTTAAAGAATCTGTCTTACTCATGCATAGGAAGAATACTGTATTTTGAACCAATGACTAAATTTTGATTTCGCATGCTGTTGGTTCAAGTGTTATGAAGAGGTGACGCAGGCACCATTGTGCTAACTCAGATTTTATACTGAGGCATGGGGTAGTTTTTTGTGCCAGAACTGCTTTGCTTCTTTACTGAGATACTGCTTCTGTGCCCCCCTGCCTCACCCCTCTGCTTTTCCTCTCCAGATTGAGAATGCCAGTGAAGTGCTCATCACTCCCTTGGAGAAGTTTCGAAAGGAGCAGATTGGGGCTGCCAAGGTGAGAATTTTGCAAGCCTTCTTGGATTTCAGGACAGGAGGTCTGGAAAATACAACACCTAGTGTCTGAAATAAGACTGAGAGGTCAACCTCAGATCAGTCATTGTAGTGTTTTGATATCTAATTGTGTTGTGCTAGTTCATAAATTATCCAGAGGTGGAAACCGTGCCTCCTTTGCGTGAGTAGTTACCTGTGTGTTTGGACACTATGGTATTGTATTGTTTGCAGAGGTCCAGGACTGAGGCCTAGGACAGGGGTTGCAAATAGGCGCCTATGTATGTGAGGCCCCTCTTCTTAGCCCACTTTTACTGTGTGTGAAATTGAGCCCTTTGTTGTTAGATCTTTGCATTTTTTCAAGAGAAACTGAAAAGTCAAAGTTTTATGTGAAATTTCCTGGCTTTAAAAAAATTGGGGCACATAATTAAAAAATATATATTGTATGCTGTGCAAGTCAAAAAGTGGGACTGCTTCAACCCAGAGGTCAGCATTTGTTACCACTGATCTGGAAAGATGGTCGCTGAAACTTGGCTGATTCTAACCTGTTACTCATTTTTTTAAAGGTGGATTCTCCCGGGTTTCCCGCCCTCTGATAAATCACTAGACAGCCCTAGCCAGGTTGACCTTCAGTAGAGTGTTAGAGGCCACTTATGGGCAAAATGTTTTCATTGGAATCAATGAAAGCAAAAGGATTTTCAAGGTTTTCTTCCTTTTTTTTTTTTTAACGGAACTGAAGTCATTTGGCTTGCAGCCCCTTGCGCCACCTGCAGGGGATCTTGGGCAATGTCACCCTCTTGTTGAGACGGTGTGGATTTTACTCAGCTGTGAAATGGCCTTGAGAGGTGCTTGCTTGTAGGTAGGAAAAACAGAGCCGAAGTATAACTAGGGGTGGTCTATTCCACCCCCAACTAAGTGCATCTGCTTTCTGAAAATGAATATGATTAGGGCGTGAAAGAGACGTTCTGGTCAGTCACTGTTATTCAGAGGGATGGACGACCCTAATTTGAAGGAAGGACCGTGGCCAAGATTTTTCTTCCAGTTTTCCAGCACTTCCCATCCAATTTTACAGTTTTCATTTATGAGGAAATTGGAGCTCATTGGTATTGTATCATACATTCAGGAATGTATAATTTAAAGGAAGTCTTATTCTGCTAAGCTTTTGTCCAAGCCTTTGAACAGGCCCAGGGACAGATGGGAAAATGCCGAGTGCCCCTCCCTGAGTTCTCACTGATGCAGACCCCATGAGCACCTTCTCTTTTGTGGCCTTGGGGCCTCTGTCTCCTGGTCCTACCAACACAGAAGTGGCTCTGGAGGGTCCTAAAGAGCTTTGAGGCAGAGGCAGAGCAGACCCATGTATTGAGTCATCTTTCCAGTAGTCACTTCTCCAACTCCCAAGCACAGACGCCTCTCACTCTGTCCTCTTCCCTCGGTGCAGCTTTGGGGATTACCATGGTTACCATGGAGGAGGAGGGGAAGTCTGAGCACGCTTCTTTTGGGCTGATGTCAGTGATGGTCATGACAGGAGCAGGTCCTTTTCAGAGAGCTGTAGATGGTGAGAAACACAAGAATAAAAAAATTTGTAGAAAACAGTCACTCACCAAAACATGTTTCTCCTCACACACACTCTCCTCTCTCATTCTTGTCAAAGAACCATGTGGTGAATTTGGGGATGATTTCCCATACCTCCCCCTTTGTTATTTATTTTTTCCTATATATCTGTTCCTCGTCCCCACCTCCACACTGTACATGTATATCACAGAAGTATGTACACTTACAAGAACACAAAGAAACAACAGTCCCTCTACTAGGCTGTGAGGGAGCAAATTCAGGGATACCCCAGAGCCAGCAAGTTCTCTGTAGCGGCCAAGTGGAAGTTTCCCAGCTCTGCCCGTGTGATGCTTAAATTACCCATCCTCCTCCCCACTCTGGTGCCAGTTCGGTTGCTATAACAACCTGTTGCTACTTGAAGAAGCAGAAGTTAGAGTGCTGGGGGTGGTGGCAGGGAGTGAAGGTTATGAACGAGGAGGAGCATTCTTGTGCTAATTTGGCTGCTTTGGGGTAGGGCAGATCCTATGGCTTGGCTTAGCCATGGCCTTACTTTTAGATACCTGAGTTTGGGGGAGTTGATTTTTCTTACAGCCAAAGCTGGGTTCTCCAGTGAAACTACAATAGACGTCAGAGAAGGTGGTTCAGAGTGGGGCTGCTTGAGCCCAAATCCCGTTTGTGCTGTTCACATATAAACATAGGGCGATTACTGACCTTTTTCCTAAACTGAGAAATGGGGATCATAATAGTGCTCACCTTACAGAGTTATTATGAAGAAGAAATCAGAGAACCCCTATAAAGTGCTCAGAATGCTGTCATAAGGTCATTTGGTATTAGCTGTTCTGTTCCGTATGCACAGTTCATTCATAAGATACGATGAGAGCCTGCCACATGCCTGGCACTGTGCTCCACTTTGCTGTTTGGTGGAGAATAAATGCAGATGTAGTTGCCTTGCTTGTGGCATGCAGGGAGAAAGGCCCTGTACAGAATGGTGTAAATAAGCATATGATCTTTCACATTGCGGTGGGTGCTGTGAAGGGTTTCCCTCCTGGAATGTGGGACATGGAAAGCGAGTGGTGTTTTGATAAGAAGGAGGTAGGTTTAGATGCTGGACCTCATCATCACTGCCACTACCCTGACTGCCACCACCATCATCAGCACGGAATTCTATCAAGCACTTTCCATGTGCCACGTGCTCTGCCAAGCACTGGATATGCCTTATCTCATTTATTCCTGACAGTCCTACAATGGGGTGGGTGTTCTTAATGCTTTTTTGTTAGTCTCTGAGCTGAAAGGGAAAACTGGAGGCATTATCTGGGCTAGTCATCCTGAATTTATAGATCAGGGAACTGAGTCCTGGAGGGACAGTGGTTTGTACGGAGTTGGGAATCATTACCAGGATCCTAACTCTGTCTTGGATCCATTTTGCCAAATACTGTGTACCCTCTGGAAGTCAGTGAATAGCATCTTGGTACCTGAGTGAGGGAGTCTTACTACCTTCCTGTCTAAAGAACATTATCTCAATCTTAGTGGAGTTATGCCCCCAGAGATCTTGTTGCTGTTTTCTCAGGACAGGAACTGCTTCCTGTTCCCTTGAGTTCTGGCTGTCCTCTTGAGCATGGAATGTGGAGGCTCAAGTTGCCAGAAAGTCACAGAATGTCAATGACTCATGTTCCCAGGCCTCTTCTCACCTCTGGTCAGCTGGACTGTGCTGGCACAGGGTTCTCTTTGGGGGGTTGCTGACAAGGCTGATGAAAGGGCTGTAGGAGTATTAATTAGAGTTGGAATCGCAGCTCCAAGTCACTAGATTTCTATGAAGGAAAAGCATTGAGTCAAGTGTCTTGTCTTGTACCTATCCTTGTTTGAAGGAGTAATGTGTCCTCTGGCTTTGTCTCCACTTGCTTCTGCATGTTTTTTTCATGTATGTAAGGCTTTCAAACAAAATTCAGATTTGTAGACATGGACACTTGCTAGCTCAAATGGGTAAATGATGATTCTGCCCATTTTGTGAGGCTTAGAGTCTTGGTGTTGACCAGATAAATGGTGTTCTGATGCCACGGGTGCTTGTCAGCACTTCAGGTGATGGTTTCTTGGTGTGTCCTTCACGCTTAGGCTCTGGGTGTTCTGCCCGTCTGCATTTATCAGACCCCTCCCCCTCACTAGGTGAGCAGATCTTTGATCATACTTCCCCTCCCCAGGGAGGCCTCTCCAGAACATTTGTCTGCAATTGGGACTACACCCTGTCTCCTTCATGGACCTGTGGCAGTCTGAAATCATGCTGTTTGTTTACTGGTTAATTGTGTTTCTCCTTCTGCTTGAACACCCCTACCATGAGGATGGGGCCTTTTCTGCCTTGTATTTCCAGTGCCTGAAGGATCCTTACATAGAGTGCTTGCTCATTACATCATCATTAAATGAAGAGGGGTCTCAGCTTCCTTATCTGGCAGCAAATTTTTTTCTTCTCCTATAAGCCTTGGAGTTGCAGAAAAATATCTCCCGTAGAATCCCCGAAAGTCAAAAGCAGGAGTGATGCACCCAGTTAGTGCGTTTGATCCTTTTTATCAGGCCACGGTGGACCTTCCTCCAGCCCCCTTGCCTACCATTTCCACTGAAATGTGGAGTGAAGAGAAACCACCTACGACAGTATGTCCAGGTGTGGGCTGAAAAGCAGCTTGTCTTGGGCTCAGACTCCAGCTCTGTCACTCTCTGGAACTTTTTACAGAAGTTAACCTCCTGAATCTAAGTTTTCTTATCTGTAAAATAGGGAATAGAAACTCAGTGACTTTGGGAGAGCTAATACAATGTTTCAGTTCAGTTCAGTCGCTCAGTCATGCCTGACTCTTTGTGACCCCATGAATTGCAACCCGCCAGGCCTCCCTGTCCATCACCAACTCCCGGAGTTTACTCAAACTCATGCCCATCGAGTCGGTGATGCCATCTAGCCATCTCATCCTCTGTCGTCCCCTTCTCCTTCTGCCCCCAATCCCTCCCAGCATCAGGGTCTTTTCCAATGAGTCAGCTCTTCGCATGAGGTGGCCAAAGTATTGGAGTTTCAGCTTCAGCATCAGTCCTTCCAATGAACACCCAGGACTGATCTCCTTTAGGATGGACTGGTTGGATCTCCTTGCAGTCCAAGGGACTCTCAAGAGTCTTCTCCAACACTACAGTTCAAAAGCATCAATTTTTTGGCGCTCAGCTTTCTTCACAGTCCAACTCTCACATCCATACATGACCACTGGAAAAACCATAGCTTTGACCAGATGGGCCTTTGTTGGTAAAGTAATGTCTCTGCTTTTTAATATGTTATCTAGGTTGGTCATCACTTTCCTTCCAAGGAGTAAGCGTCTTTTAATTTCATGGCTGCAGTCACCATCTGCAGTGATTTTGTCTTTTTTTTTTTTATTAGTTGGAGGCTAATTACTTCACAACATTTCAGTGGGTTTTGTCATACATTGACATAAATCAGCCATAGATTTACACGTATTCCCCATCCCGATCCCCCCTCCCACCTCCCTCTCCACCCAATTCCTCTGGGTCTTCCCAGTGCACCAGGCCGGAGCACTTATCTCATGCATCCCACCTGGGCTGGTGATCTGTTTCACCATAGATAATATACATGCTGTTCTTTCAAAACATCCCACCCTCACCTTCTCCCACAGAGTTCAAAAGTCTGTTCTGTATTTCTGTGTCTCTTTTTCTGTTTTGCATATAGGGTTATCGTTACCATCTTTCTAAATTCCATATATATGTGTTAGTATGCTGTAATGTTCTTTATCTTTCTGGCTTACTTCACTCTGTATAAGGGGCTCCAGTTTCACCCATCTAATTAGGACTGATTCAAATGAATTCTTTTTAACGTCTGAGTAATATTCCATGGTGTATATGTACCACAGCTTCCTTATCCATTCATCTGCTGATGGGCATCTAGGTTGCTTCCATGTCCTGGCTATTATAAACAGTCCTGCAATGAACATTGGGGTGCACGTGTCTCTTTCAGATCTGGTTTCCTCAGTGTGTATGCCCAGAAGTGGGAGTGCTGGGTCATATGGCAGTTCTATTTCCAGTTTTTTAAGAAATCTCCATACTGTTTTCCATAATGGCTGTACTAGTTTGCATTCCCACCAACAGTGTAGGAGGGTTCCCTTTTCTCCATACCCTCTCCAGCATTTATTGCTTGTAGACTTTTGGATAGCAGCCATCCTGACTGGCGTGTAATGGTACCTCATTGTGGTTTTGATTTGCATTTCTCTAATAATGAGTGATGTTGAGCATCTTTTCATGTGTTTGTTAGCCATCTGTATGTCTTCTCTGGAGAAATGTCTGTTTAGTTCTTTGGCCCATTTTTTGATTGGGTCATTTATTTTTCTGGAATTGAGCTGCAGGAGTTGCTTTTATATTTTTGAGATTAATCCTTTGTCTGTTTCTTCATTTGCTATTATTTTCTCCCAATCTGAGGGCTGTCTTTTCACCTTACTTATAGTTTCCTTTGTAGTGCAAAAGCTTTTAAGTTTCATTAGGTCCCATTTGTTTAGTTTTGCTTTTATTTCCAATATTCTGGGAGGTGGGTCATAGAGGATCTTGCTGTGATTTATGTCGGAGAGTGTTTTGCCTATGTTCTCCTCTAGGAGTTTTATAGTTTCTGGTCTGACATTTAGATATTTAATCCATTTTGAGTTTATTTTTGTGTATGGTGTTAGAAAGTGTTCTAGTTTCATTCTTTTACAAGTGGTTGACCAGTTTTCCCAGCACCACTTGTTAAAGAGGTTGTCTTTTTTCCATTATATCCTTGCCTCCTTTGTCAAAGATAGGGTGTCCATAGGTTCGTGGATTTATCTCTGGGCTTTCTATTCTGTTCCATTGATCTATATTTCTGTCTTTGTGCCAGTACCATACTGTCTTGATGACTGTGGCTTTGTAGTAGAGTCTGAAGTCAGGCAGGTTGATTCCTCCAGTTCCATTCTTCTTTCTCAAGATTACTTTGGCTATTCGAGGTTTTTTGTATTTCCATACAAATTGTGAAATTCTTTGGTCTAGTTCTGTGAAAAATACCGTTGGTAGCTTGATAGGGATTGCATTGAATCTATAGACTGCTTTGGGTAGAATAGCCATTTTGGCAATATTGATTCTTCCAATCCATGAACACGGTATGTTTCTCCATCTGTTTGTGTCCTCTTTGATTTCTTTCCTCCATGTTTTATAGTTTTCTATGTATAGGTCTTTTGTTTCTTTAGGTATATATACTCCTAAGTGTTTTATTCTTTTTGTTGCAATGGTGAATGGTATTGTTTCCTTAATTTCTCTTTCTGTTTTTTCATTGTTAGTATATAGGAATGCAAGGGATTTCTGTGTGTTAATTTTATATCCTCTGCAGTGATTTTGGAGCCCCAAAAAATAAAGTCTGACACTGTTTCCACTGTCTCCCCATCTATTTCCCATGAGGTGATGGGACCAGATGCCATGATCTTAGTTTTCTGAATGTTAAGCTTTAAGCCATTAAGAGGCTTTTTAGTTCCTCTTCACTCTCTGCCATAAGGGTGGTGTCATCTGCATATCTGAGGTTGTTGATATTTCTTCTGGCAATCTTGATTCCAATCTTGTGCTTCCTCCAGCCCAGCATTTCTCATGATATACTCTGCATATAAGTTAAATAAGCAGGGTGACAATATACAGCCTTGACGTACTCCTTTTCCTGTTTGGAACCAGTCTATTGTTCCATGCCCAGTTCTAACTGTTGCTTCCTGACCTGCATACAGGTTTCTCAAGAGGCAGGTCAGGTGGTCTGGTATTCCCATCTCTTTCAGAATTTCCCACAGTTTATTGTGATCCACACAGTCGAAGGCTTTGGTGTAGTCAATAAAGCAGAAATAGATGTTTTTCTGGAACTCTCTTGCTTTTTTGATGATCCAGCAGATATTAGCAACTTGATCTCTGGTTCCTCTGCCTTTTCTAAAACCAGCTTGAACATCTGGAAGTTCTCGGTTCACGTATTGCTGAAGCCTGGCTTGGAGAATTTTGAGCATTACTTTACTAGCGGGTGAGATGAGTGCAATTGTGCGGTAGTTTGAGCATTCTTTGGGATTGCCTTTCTTAGGGATTGGAATGACAATTGACCTTTTCAAGTCCTGTGGCCACTGCTGAGTTTTCCAAATTTGCTGGCATATTCAGTGCAGCACTTTCACAGCATCATCTTTCAGGATTTGAAATAGCTCAACTGGAATTCCATCACATCCACTAGCTTTGTTTGTAGTGATGCTTTCTAAGGCCCACTTGACTTCACATTCCATGATGTCTGGCTCTAGGTGAGTGATCACACCATTGTGATTATCTGGGTCGTGAAGATCTTTTTTGTACATGTATATTTTTTATTTTGAAAGCAATCATATAGGATAATAGACATCTCCCTAATGGAGGAAAACATCACTCATTATCCCATTTCCTATCTCAAGTATTTTCACTGAAGTATCTTCCCACCTAATGTTTGTCTGTAGGTAGACACATTGTTTGTAGGATGCAACAAGTTTGTATCATGCTGTCACTACTTTTCATTACATTGTGAGCATCCTTCCATATGACTAGCTAGCCTTCTAAGTTATGTTTAATGATTGCCTCATATTTTAATTATCCCAGATTATATTCTTAGGCAGCACTGTTACTGTTGCTTTTTCTTTGGTTATTATAAATGCTGCTGCAGTGAACACATCTGGGAAGATAACATCTTCTTTGTTTTGAATTATTCCTTACCTTGAAGACCCACATGTGATATTATTGCATCAAGGATGTTTAGATCTCCAAATTAAACAGTGATTTTTGAACATGGTTAAAGCTTGATCTACCATTAGTTCGGACTTGTCCCCTTTAAGGTGTACTTACACCTTCCTGTTTGGGGATTAGCTTTACAGATAACTTTCCTTCTTCCTTTGGCTTTGAACATCCTTGCGAGTTATAAACTAGAAATTTCTATCTTACAACTGAAGTTTTTAGAAGGTGGAGTCCTGACTCTGCCACTTTGAAATACTGGCATTTACCTCGTTTCTGGTATTATAGTGAGTCCTCTATGGTAGACCCTCAAAATGGTCAGGATATTGATGTGTGGTTGTTTGGTTTCATGGGCATTATTGGAAGAGTAGGAGCTGGGTGGTCTGCCACATTTCTGGGTCTAAGGGAATGATGAACGCATGAAGATGAACAGGAAAAGTCTGACCCGGGTTGCTTCCATCCCTGGAACATCTTATTTTTCTTTTTTCTTTTTCCTTTCCTCTTTTTTTTTTTTTTTGCCAGGAGGCCAAAAAGAAGTATGACAAGGAGACAGAGAAGTATTGTGGCATCTTAGAAAAGCACTTGAATTTGTCTTCCAAGAAGAAAGAGTCTCAGCTTCAGGAGGTAAGTGACTTTACTAGTGTCCTGAATAAAGTGTTTTAATGTTTCCATGGTACTGTGGATATGTGCTGGTTACCCTTTGCTGGAACACCCTAGGGTTGCAAGGGATCTCAGAAGCCAGGAGCTTCATTCTGATCCCTCCTTCCATGCTTGCTGCCTACATGGCCTTTGTCCCTTCTCAAACTGCAGCTCACACTGTGTGCTGTCCATCCTGTCCACGGCAAGGAATATGCAGCTGGTCAAGATCACTCTAATCACTAGACTTTGCTTCTTCTTTTCAAACTGAGATCTGTTTTCCTGTTTCTCTCACCCTTGACTTTGATTCTGTACTCCCTTACCTTGCCTTTTGACTTTCTCCTTACATCACTGATTTGAAATGTTAGTATCTGAAACCCTTTGGTCATCCTTCCTTAATGTGAAATGAAAAAAAAAAAAAAAAAAATCCAACCACTGCTTGGCATTAGTCTTTTTTTTTTTAAAGCAGTATTTTGTTGTCTCTCATATATTTTGTGTAGAGGTTACTTTGTTTCAAAAAAGTAAATTCTTTGATCTGCCCGTTTTTTGTTTTTTTTTTTTTTTTTTGCATAAGGTCTTTTTAAAGAGTGGTTAACTTGGAAAGAAAAGTTGGCTTTGTGACCTTGGAGCTGTGACCATTTTTATTTCGTTCATGGAGATTTGCATGGGGAGGGGGTATATGTTTTGGAGAGACAGGGCAGTTTGCTAGTGTAACTCCATGCTTGGCTACATGAATATCCTCCTACTTAACTCTTAAAAATTTGCTTGAACTGTCTCAGGTGTGTGCTAAAAGAGAACCTGAGGCTTTTGAGCTAGCTTGCATTCTTCAGTTTCCTTTCTTTTAGAGCAAATTCCATGCCAGTACTTCTGTTCACATGAAGGTGATGGGGTTAAAGGTTGAAAGATCAGGAATAGTCAGCAGATGGTAGAGGCCACTCCCCTCCCCACTAGGATTTGTTTCATATCCCAGTTAGGAAGTGGTGTGCTCAGAACTCTTTGCTTTGAAATGAGTGAATGAGTGAGTGAATAGTTGCTCTGGCACCTACTGACATTGGGAGATGCACACGTATGCACATGCATGACGTCCCCGGAGTGAGACTGCTTCTCCTCCAAGGCTGTTCTGCCCATGCTTGGACCCTGATGAGTTGGTCTGGGACACGTACCACATTTTCTTTCAGGGCCATGCCAATAGCATCTCCCCCTGAGACAGCTGAAGCTCCAACACTTCAGCCATCTGATGGCGAAGAACTGACTCGTTGGAAAAGACCCTGATGCTGGGAAAGATTGAAGGCGGGAGGAGAAGGGGATGACAGAGGATGAGATGGTTGGATGGCATCACTGACTTGATGGACGTGAGTTTGAGTAAGCTCTGAGAGTTGGTGAATGACAGGGAAGCCTGGAGTGCTGCAGTCCATGGGGTCGCAAAGAGTCCGACACAACTGCGCGACTGAACTGAACTGAGATAGCAGTACGGGGACCAGAACACTGGACTGACAGAGACACCTTCTTTTCAGGGCTTGCTCTACCACATAGTTGACTGTGTGACCTGGGAAAGTACTTGGTCTCTCTGAGCTCTAGTTCTTTTGTAAAATACTCATAAATCACCTGTCCTGACTACTTCATGTATGAGAAGGTAAATTACAGCTGCCATACAAATGTAAAGTATTATCCCTATAACTGGCCTGATCCACCCCCTACCCTGTTCCCACATTGGATGGCATTTTTCCTGATGCCTTATGTTCTGGCTGCTGTGATGGAATACCATAGACTGGGTGGCTTATAAACAACAGAAATCTGTTTCTCACAGTTCTGGATATTGGGAAGTCCAGGATCCGGGTGGTGGCAGATTTGGTGTCTGGTGAGGCCTGCTTGCTGGTTCATAGATGGCTGTCTTCTGGCCGTGTCCTTACAAGGCAAAATGGGTAGGGTGAGCTAGTCTCCTTGGCAACTTGTGTAGAAACTCTACAGAGGGACTTCCCTCACGGTCCAGTAGTTAAGACTTCACCTTCCAGTGTAGGAGGTGTGGATTTGATCCCTGGTTGGGGAGCTAAGATCCCACACGCCTCCTAGCCTAAAAAACAAAAGATAAAACAGATGCAACATTGTAATAAATTTAATAAAGACTTAAAAAAAAGGATTCTATGCTCAAGACTCTAAGCTCATAATTATTTCCCACAGGCTCCACCCCAAATGCTATCACACTGGGGATTAGTTACTAATGTAGTGGTGAGGAGGGCAAACATTCTGTCTGCAGCTCTGACTCTGCCAGTGTTTATCTGCTTATCTTAGTGGATATTTTTGCATTTATGGTTTTTTTTGTTGTTGTTGTTACAGTCCTTGTCTTTTACCCATTTACACTTCCTAAGTACTTTGAAGGCAAGGATTAGGCTGCAGGTCTTTGTTGCAAGTCCTGGTCTCTTCTCAAGCACTGCTTTTTATACCTTAGCTGAATTAAATTGAATAAAAATCTCATAATAATAATGATGATAATGTTTTTACTAGCAACAGCAACAATAATAGTGGCGGTTGTTTACTGAATACATATTTATATACTAGCACTTCACATGGAATCTGCTCAGCTTTTCACAACCAGCCTATGAGGTACAGATGGATTCCCTCTCATTTACATAGGGGGCGGCTGATGCTCAAAGATGTTAAATAGCTTGCCCATTGCTAGTCAGCAAGGATTTGAACCCTGGCTCCTGACTCTGGAGACCTTTCCCTTAACCCAGTAAGCTCTTGTCTCTCCATCTTGGAAAGGAAGGATGTTGCTGGGCTGCCTGCCAGCCATTGTTATTTAATGTGAGTGTCAAGATAATGGAAATGGAGAGCAGGAGGGACCGTGGTGATCCTCTGGTTAAACCTCTTAGAATTCCATTTGCAGGAACTGAGGTCCTTGCAGAGGTCAAGTGATTTGCTCAATGTCTTCCAGCTATTTAGTGATGATTTTCCTCCCATTTATTAAAAAATCAACTTTTAACAATCTTATTAATCTCCTGCTACACATTTAATGAAATCTATTTCCTTTGATGATCCAGAATTGTTCCTAACTTGTAGGCCTGACCTGAATACTTGTAAATTCTAGCCCATCCCCTGTCTCTGGTGGCTGAAATAACAGGGTAGTGATGTGAAGCAATGCTGCCATCTAGTGGATGACTTTAAAATGTCAGTGTCTTCACTGGCTCAGAAGCTGGCTTTTAAGATAGAAATCATTCCTTGGACAAATTATTCATTGGATGCTTCTGTGAAAAGTCTGTTCAGGAGTTGAGTGTGTTGTGGGGAGTGAAATGTATGGTAGGAACTTAGAATCTAGGAGAATGTCTCTTTTCCAGGAAGCACAGAGTGGTTGGTGGGTCTTAGACAAGCTGGTAGGTTGACGGCTTCTCGAGTAACAGAACTGCCTACTCAGGGGTTGGAATCCGCCTTTTGATTCCATTGTAGCAGCCGCTAAGGATGTGGGTGAATTCAGTGGCCCAGATGAGAGGGTCATTGGCAGGAGAAACATACCATTCCACTTGGGATTTTTTTTTTCCTTTTCCATTGGAAATGCATTCTGTTAAACTTTACTTCTTAGTGCTGGGTCACTGGTGTTCACATAGAGATCAATTCTTTTGTTCCTCAAGCATCAAGTTGAATGTTTGCTATAGGCCAGGCCCCTTTCTGGGGTCTGAAATGGAAAAGTGGATCAAGGTCTTTACTCTCATTGACTTTATATTCTACTAGGCAGTACATGAAAGAAGAATAAATAAGAATTTCATGTAGTGATAAGGAAATAAATTGGGAGATAGGATATAAACTCCTCGGGGTAACCTTCCTAAAATAATGTCAACTCAGGCTTCTCTAAAGAGGGGACATTTGAAATGAGACCAGGGGAAGAGAAAGGAGCAATATGGGTTAAAAGCTAGGACAGTGTTCTTTAAATTGTGCATGTGTCTCAGATCTGAGTTACTGGATCATGAAATAGAGTAGAGTAGGATGGAATAGAGTGAAAACATGAAAGTGTGTTGCATTTACTTATATATGTATGTTTATTGAGTCATGTGCAAAAGATATTTCTTAGTATGCATTAAAGTTCAAAAAAATCAAACATCTATCTAGGGAGAGGGGTTTTCAGGCAGATGGAACAACAAGTGCAGAAGTTGCATGGAAAGAAAGAGTTTATAGTATTGGAGGGTGGCTCGAAGCCCCAGTTGGAACAGGAGAGGGAGGGATTGAGGGGGAGAGAGAGGGGTGGGCTGGCCCCTCAGGGTCTTCATACCATAGTAGGGCCCAGGGGAAGGCATCGAAGGAGCTGTGAAAGTATCTGATGGAGATTTTAGGGAAAGTGTTCTGGCTGCTGGATAGACATTGGATTGTGGGGACAGAGAAAGAAAGCAGAGAGGCCAGTGAGGAGAGGATTGCCACTGCCCAGAGAAAATGTGGCTGGTTTAGGGTAGGAGCAGGGCTTGAAGCCCATCTGCTTCCACTTTCCTGGTGGTAACACTCAGTGTACACAGGACACATCCTGGTTTTCAAATTGTTTACATCCTTTAACTCATTTTCTCTTCGAAACAGCTCTGCTCAGAGCAAGGGCAGGTCATACCATCCCCAGTCTCCAGGTGTGGGGAAGAGACCCAGAGAGGATAAGTGGCTGTAGCAGGTCCCACCAGCTAGAAAATGATAGAACTGCGATTTCCATCCAAGTGGTTGCTCTCCTGGCACTCTCACTGATGCTGGGCTCTACTCTTCTCGGAGGACTTTCCTCCTGGCTCCTCCAGCCTGGCCTAACTTGTGGCTTTTAAGAAAGGCCCTTTTTTCTGTTGCAGCCTCACTTGGCAAGTCCAAGCAGGGAGGATGTATTCAGGTTGTGGGGGAAGTCAAGGGAAGTAGATGTGTCCCCAGGTGTAAATGTGTTGGATTTGCACTACAGGAAATCAAGAACTGCAGGGACTTACAGACCTTAGCTGGCAGGAGCCCAGGCGGAAGTGTATAGACACTTGCTGGCCACCCTGGAGAGGGGCTTAGTACGGCACTTTTTGAACTCTGTCCTCCAGATAAAGCTCAGTCAGTGCTCAGACATCAACTCTCCTGCTTGGAGGCTTAGGAAATGCCCGCCCACAGGCTTAGCCCTTCATGTTGATTTTGTGCAGCAGTTAAACTTAGGGAGCTGGGACCTTCTCTCTATTAATATGGAAGTTGCCCTGGGAGGAAGTCACTAGCAGGAGACTTGAATGGATCTTTTGGATTGTCTCATAGCACCTCGTCCTTTTCCAGAGTTTGTAAATTTTTTTTTAATTTACACGATTATTTATCTCTTTTCCTCATTAAGCTGTGCACCCCAATGAATGAATGAACAATTTACCAAGTCCTTAAGATACAAGGTTAGCAATACCATATGTTTGTTAGCAGTACCTAATGAAGTGAAAGGTCTGTCCCAGGTTAGCTCTGCAGGAATCTTGACAAAGGAATGCTGAAAGAAATACTCCTTTGGGAGCTTTGTCTTTGTAAAGTATGTTATCGAATGACACCTGACACCTTTGTTTCTAAAGAAAAGAGTGTTTTGTTTCCTATTAGCAGGATATCCATTTTTGTTTTTAAAAAATCATATTTTTCTTTTGTCATTGAAATGTGCTTTCAGTGTAATTACCTGTTTGGAAAGAATAAATTGACTTCCGCCACACTGTTGAAAGTTTAAGAACATTGTAGTGATAGTTGAGGCACTTCTCAGCACAGCTTCTTGCTGCTCCACACAGTCATTTTCTCCCCTGGGTTCTGGATCCCAGATCACTGGCTTCCTTGTACCCAGTTGTGGGTCTTTCCAGGTCTCATGACCTGCAAGAGTTGGAGGTGAAGCTTTGAGGGAGCAATGTAATTACTGTGCTTTGTTGTTCGTCCAGGGTGTGGGGAGAAGTAGGTGGGTCCCTGGTGTAAGTGTGTTGGATTTGCACCATGGGAAATCAAGGACTGCAGGGACTTAACAAATCCAACTGCTAGTGTAAGTATGTCTGACTGTTTTGTGACCCCGTGGCCTGTAGCTCGCCAGGCTCCTCTGTCCGTGGGATCTCCTAGGCAAGAATATTGGAGTAGGTTGCCATTTTCTTCTCCAGGAGATTTTCCTGTCCCAGGGATGGAACCCAGATCTCCTGCATAGGCATGTGGATTCTTTACTACTGAGCCACCAGGGAAGCCCAGTTACGCTATAAACAAGCCCAGTTCATCCTTGTCCAAAGAAGGTGTTTGGGATGAGTGAAAATGTTCTGTTCTGAGGTCTCCTGTCTCCTATCATCTTGTTTTGTTCATTAGGATGGATGAATGAGGATGGTCCTGCACATTTTCTTTTTCTCTTTAAAATTCTGTCTTTCATGGAACATAGGTCTGCCCCACTGTGGGAAGGTGGTAGAATCTAGAGGTTTAAGGATGTACAGCAGTCTTGGAGAAAGAGCAGCCAGGACAGAAGTCCCAGCTCTGTCTTGTACCAACTCTGTCAGGTTCCTTAATGTTAGCCAATTTCATTTACTTCCTGTAAGTTAGGGGTAAGGATGCTATCTTCTTTTTAGGATTAGAATGAGGATTAAATAACTAAAATTTGTGAGGATTGAATATGATAATGATGTACAGCTATGGGCACAGTGCTTGGCCCAAACTTAGCGCTCAGGTAACCATGAACATTATTCTGATTTCTGCTTCATGCTACTGGATTTGTTTTTAAAAACCATCTCTGGAGATCTTTTCTTGGCGAGGGATGGGGGTAGGGAGCTGCTTACTGAATTCTTTCCTCAGATAGTGACCTGCTTTTTCTCTGAAATCCCATTTTGCTTGTAGGCAGACAGCCAAGTGGACCTGGTTCGGCAGCATTTCTATGAAGTATCCCTGGAGTATGTCTTCAAGGTGCAGGAAGTCCAAGAGAGGAAGATGTTTGAGTTCGTGGAGCCTGTAAGTAGATGCTCAGGGTTTTGCCGTGTACCCAGACTTTCATCCCCACCCCTCATTCCAGTTACCTAGATGACAAAATGCTCTAAGTTGTTAGTGAAGAGACTGACCAGCCCTGATGCTGTGCCTTCTGCTAGTAACAGTGCTGTCACCTGAGTACCCTGGATTCTTCCCAGTGCAACCATAGACACGGACGGAGAATGTTCCGCAGTGGTTCCCGCCTCTAGCCACTCTGTGTTGGGCTGGTTGATTTCCAAGTCTGGGTAAGGGAGGGGAGGAGTTTTCATCTTGCCAAACAGTAGTGACGACCTCTTACCATTTCTCCTTCCTCTGCCTGCCCCCGAGCCCCACCCCCGCCCCTGCTTCCTCTCTCCCTCAAATAACCCAAAGGTAGCAGTAACCCAAGGAAACCTTTCTTTTTTTGTCCCCTAAGTTCAAAGCCCCTTCTTATCCCAGGCATGTATTAAAAAGATGGGATAGGAAGCAGCTTCTCACTCTAGGTTTGTTATAACCAAGAGGCATGGAGATTGCCCTGAGGGGACTGTAATGGGATTTGGACTTGGGTGGAACATCCCATTGGGCTTGTAGGGCTGCAGTGTGGGAACAAGTCTGGCTGTAGCCTAGGCCACCCCAGTGTGGTTGTGCTTTCGTGGAGATGTGGTACTGCTTTAACCCTGCTGTGGCACTAGTGTTCAGAATCCATGGAGACACCAAATGAGCTTATGGGCCTCAATTTAAGACTTGCAGATCTTGAACTTTTCAGCCAAATGCAATCTCTGATTTAGACCCAAGCCTTGAGTCTCTTTACAAATAAGATTACCTAAACTTAAGAAAGAGTGATTTTCTTTAGTAAATAATAAAACTATAAGAAACTGAAAGAAAATGACCTCCCTTTTTGGTTAAGAGTGTTTTGTGCCCCCTTTCTAATTTATAAATTTTGGGGGTGCTTTTTAGGCGTGTAGACTGGCAGGCGATTTTAAGACTATTTGGTCTTGAAATCTAATGCTTCTGTCTTTTACTTTGCTGAAACTGTTATGTTCTTGGGATCTCCTCCCAGCCATGTCATCTGGCAAATTCTTCAAAGTAGTTAATTACCTCAGTCTTAGTTGAATATTGGAAATTTTAGAGACATCTTCCGTTCTAGCAGTGATCTCTACCAAGATCTCAAAATCCCTGTCTTTCTGCAGGATCTGTGAGATGGGGAAGCCATCTGTCAGAGAAAGCAAGCTTGTTGATTTCCCTGCTTGGGGCCCAGAGGTGTTAAAACCAGCCATTCAATTACAGTCTCATCTCTCATGGTTGGGGCAGGAATTCAAATGCTGTCATGAAGAATTAGCCTTTGGCATTTTTACTTGCTTTTGCTAGAATTTCTATAGAAAAACAGAAGTATGATTCTAATAACCTTTATGTACAGATTAATTGCTATTATTCTATAAATGCCTGATTTTGATGAGTTGCATTTTAATTGACCCATCCTATTTTTTGGAGGTGTTTTTCCTTGTTCATTTTGATTTCTCCATATAGTAAATCAGATACTGTATCTGTTAGCTTTTGTTGGGTAACAAAGAACCATAAAACCTTTTACAACAGTAGATGTTTCTCACACATCTGTGGGGTTCATCCAGTCTAGGCTGGTCTCAGCTGGATGGTTCTGTTCATCTATGTGAGCTTTCCTCCTCCTCCTCCCTTTCTTTCTCCTCTTTTTTAAAAGAAATCTGTGAGGATTTACCTTTCTGTTTCCTGGCATTCTAGTGTAATATATCAGTGTCTTGAGCTTTTTGAGAGGCAGTGTAGCATCATTGTCAAGGGCTCTAGAACCAGATTGCCTGCTTTTAAATCTCAGCTCAGTCATATTCCAGGTGCATGTTCTTGGGAAGTTATTTTGTGAGCCTCAGTCTTCTCATCTGCAAAATAGGTATAACAATCCCATTTATAAAGATGTTAGGAAGATTACCTGAGTTTATCCAGGTAAGATGCTTAGAATAGAGCTAACCTAATTGTGTGCGTGTGTGCTCAGTCACTTCAGTTGTGTCTGACTTTTTGTGACCCTGTGGACCATAACCTGCCAGGCTCCTCAGTCCATGGTATTCTCCAGGCAAGAATACTGGAATGGGTTGCTATGTCCTTTTCCAGTGGGTCTTCCCAACCCAGGAATTGAACCTGCATATCCTGCATTGCAGGTGGACTCTTTATGAGCCACCAGGAAAGTGCTAACCTAATTAACACTCAATTATTATATAGTTGCTTATTAGGACCCAGTTAACAGTTTTTTTTTTTTTTTTTAATTCTGAGACAGAGGACTATGTCAATTTTGGCCACCCAGGGTCTCCTCAAATGAGTGAATGAGTCAAGTGGCAGTGTTAACAGGGTCTGCTTGGTTTAGTACAGTCTTGATAAATCTGAAAGCATTTTTTTCTGAATACATAGAAAATACTGACAACCCAGCTGCTCTGTCTGAGGAGCTCATAGCCTCCTTGGGGAAGCAACATGTATAGTAACGAGCTAGCCAAAGTTTCGTTCAGGTGAGTGCCAGGTTGGACAGGATGGACAGAGGGGTTTAAAAAGTAGAAAACCATTGTGGATTGCAGATGTTTTTGAGTTCATAAAGTGAGGCACCTGGAAAGCTAATGAAAAAATGTCTGGCCTTGTGTTAGAATTGGCTGAGTGGCCAGTGGCCAAGACTCTGCACTCCCAATGCAGGGGGCCTGGGTTTGATCCCTGGTCAGGGAACTACATCCCACATACCACAACTAAAGATCCTACAGACTTCAACTAAGATTCCGCATGTCACAACTAATACCCAGCACAGTCAAATAAATAAATATTAAAAAATGAGTTGGCTGAGAAGTTGAATATAGATATGTAACCTTCACTTTTCCACAGAAGTTCTTGTTTCTGAGCATACTAGTAGACAAGCAGGTGAGTGGCTGGAGCTGTGAGTAGGGAGAAGAGAGTCATATAGCAAAAAAGCTACTGACTGGATTAGTGGTTCTCAAAGTCCCAGAAGTACAAATTCTCAAGCTGTAACCCATACCTGAAATTTGGGAGTGGGATCTAGTCAACTATACTTTTGTAAGCCTTCCAGGTGATTCTGCTGCACATTAAAGTTTAAGCTACTGGCCTAGGTTGTACAGAAGAAGAACATAACACTTGATGATACCAGCTGAAACTGTTATGTTCTGTAATAAGTGCTTTGCCACATCATGTCATTCAATCATTATATAAGGGTAGGTCCTGTTTTTGTTTTCAGATAAATTGAAGCATGTTTATTTACCTCTGCAAGGTCACACCTAGTAAATGGCAGAGCTGTAATGGTCTGACTCTTAATTTCTATTTGAAACAACATTTGACTATATGCAGGTGTAAAGGAAACCAACAAAAAATCAGTTGAACTAAATTGTTGGGGTGCCTGGTATAAGTGTACATGTGTTGAGTTGGTTTCAGTCAAAGGAATCTTGCAGCCATTCAGGGAAGCTCCATGCACATCCACTATGTTCATTTGTTTCTTAGAAAGTAACTTCAAGTTCCTTTGGAAAAACAAAATTTTAGCATGCCAAGGAAGAAAAGTCAGACTTCTGGAATCTAAACCCTCTATTTTTTTTGTGCCCCGGAAACCTTAATTTTCTTTTGAGGTACTGAATGTTCTGGAGATTGGGATCATAGATAATGACTTAATGGCTTCCCGAAGGTAAAGCCTTGTTCCGTCTGTTCCTGAGTTTTCATAATTGGTGGTTTCCTCGTGTTGCAGAGAACTCACTCTCCACATTTGTCAGGCTCCGCAGCCTCTGAGTTTCGCCTCCTGAGTATTTCTCGGTGCTCTGCCTTTCTGTCCTTTCTCATGGCTCTTGCTCCATTGCAGGTTGTCCTTCTTTCTCTTTGGTCAGTGGCGTCCTGTCCCGACCCCATCAGCTCAGCGTCCCTTCTGATACATTGGTCTGCATCTGTCTCAGCACTCCTGTGCTAAATCAACTACGTAGCTGATCGCAGTCTTTGCCGTGGCCCAGTGTGCTGATAGGTTAAGGATGAGTTACAGGGAGTTACTTGGCTTCCCCAGCCCAGCTTTTCGTCTCTCTGCCGGCAGCCCTTCTCTTCACTGTGTGCATGAATGGTTCTTAGTAGCTGTATTTTTCTGCTATAGTAGCTGTATTTTTCTGCTATAGTTTCTGTACCAAAGTACCAAAGTACCACAAACGGGGTGCCTCAGAACAGCAGAAGTGTACTGACTCATAGTTCTGGAGGCTATAGAAGTCTGAGATCAAGGTCAGCAGGGCCCTGTTCCCCCTGAAACCTTTAGAGAACTAATCCCTCCTTTCCTCTTCCTGGCTTCTGGTGCTTTCCTGGCAGTGTTTGGCATTCCTTGCTTTTATAGATCAGTCACTTCAGTTCCTCATCCTCACAGGTCTGTCTTTTCTCTGTGTTTGTTACTATGTCCAAACTCTGCCCCCCCCCCCCCCAGTTTTCAAGGACACCAGTCATTTTTGATTAGGGCCTAATGGATTCATTTTCACTTTATTATCACTGTACAGACCCTGTTTCTACAGAAAATCACATTCTGAAATACTAGGGGTTCAGACTTCATATCTTTTGTATATAGAGGGGCAAAATTCAACCCCAAACAGTAGCTCTGTTCTGTGAATGGAAACCACTTAAATTTATCAGAGTCCAGAATGATGCAGCCATCACTAATAAAGCAGTTATGTTTTTGTTCATTTTTTTAAAATCTATGTAATCAGCTAGGAAATAGAAATAGATTTTTCTTACAGTAATTCTCAGAGGGAAGCAAGGATGGGGAGGAAGGGAGGGGGACAGTGGTGAGGTCTCTCCTTGGCGTTTCCTTTGTTGTGCTGTGGCTGTGTGTCTGGTGTCCAGGGAGGAGCCTGGTTGCATGTGAGGCTTCTCTTACCTAATAACCAGCTAAGGCCACAGCCACACTTCTCTCTGCGTGAGGAGAAGCATTTCTTTGAAGTGGACCTGTCCTTTCTTCTCTGGAGTCTTTCTGTGGGCCTTCCCCACCCCCTGAGCAGTGGACTTTTGTTTCCCATGGGTCATAGGTTCAGAGATGCATACAGTGTGTGGGAGGTTGGGGAGGGGAGGAAAGATGCTGTGAGGGGAGAAGGAAGGGAAGTGGTCCAAAGATAACAATATTTAAGGGATCATTTCCTGTGGAAAAATGGACAACCAGGCATGATACCAAAGGAAGTGAAAACCAAAATAAATATTAGCAGCTCTCTGCCTTTGGAGTGCTTGTGTGTATATGCAGGTGACATCTTAGCGAGCTGTTTGAGATAATTACCCTGAGTAAGAGAGGCCCTGTTGATTTTAAGTGAAGGATAACTCAGAGTTGATAGGAGGAATCCCCTGAGCATCAGTTGCTTATCTTCTGCATTATTCTCCAGTAGAGGGTGACTCAGTGCTTTGGAAACGTTGATGGAGCAGCAGCATTCAAGGACAACAAGGAGGGAAGAGCTAAGGAAGGACAGTTGTCCTTTGAACACTGGCACTAGATTTGGCACGAGAGCCCCTTCTTCTCCATTACTGGAGCTGTTTAGAAGAAAAAGTATGGGCCTTCTTCACAGAAATAGAGGACGTCCAAAGACTGTGGTCATCTTGAGAAAGAGAGTTCATTTTTAGTCCTTAGTGACTCTCTGTGGCTTACCCCCCATTCCTTAATTTAGGTTAGAGATGTATAAATGGGCCCCTAGATATGTTTCTAGCCAGAGGACCCAGCAATGCCTGTTCCTTACCTCCTGTGAAGATGTAAGGGAATGGATGCTCCAGGGACAATGGCAACAGGAAGTCAAGGGACCCTGTTGTTATAAGCTGTACCTTGCCTGACTTTCCAGTCTAAAGCTCTGTGATAAAGTGGGCTGGACACGTGGCTTTGCCTGAAGGCAGGTCAGTATATACCCTGGTGTTTACCGTTCCTGCCACAGGCAAAGTGTAAGGGTTTCCTTTACTCTCATTGTTAGGGCTGCTTCTCAGAAGGGGAGAGTTAGGTGAAATCAAATGAGATTGTGTGTAATAAGTAAAGGTATGCTCACTTAAGGACTAGAAGATTAAACACAACAGTATAAAGTGATGCAGCTGTGTCTTGATATAACGTGTTTGAGGCAGGTCTGAGGGAATAGCTCAAACGATGTGAGTCAGCATCGAGACCTTCATGTTAGAATGGGACTGATCTCCAAATGTAGTAGAATTGAGCTTCTGATAGAGTTGGGGTCCTGGTTATTCTGAACCGTGTTCAGGCTTTAATTATAATTCTTTCAGGTTGCGATATGGGACCGAGGCAGGATATGTAGAGCTTGGGAAAGGGCCAGGAAGCGTAACAGCAATGAGGTTCCATGTGTGCGATGAGAGGAAAGATGGCAGGACATTCGTTTATTTAGCTTGGAGAGGTGAAGGCTCAGGGTGGGGACATTAGTGGTTTTAAGTATATGAAGGCCTGTTGTGAGAATCATGGTGAACAGATGTTTTCAGTCTTCACTAAAGACAAGACTAAACAAGGAATGCCCTTACCTTTTAGCCCAAGGCACTTTAAATGAGAATTTAGGGAAACCATCTTAACTGAAAATGTGGGAACATGGGATTATTTTAATAAAGGGATCCAGGGTGTTGACTTTTGGATAATTTATGGCAAGTGCAGAAACACAATTGAACTAATGTCTAATCTGGATGATTTTCTTTGATTTGACTTTGCCTGTTAGGCTGCAGACTCAGGACACACCAGCTTCCTTTTCTCTCTTCTTTGCTGTTTATCAGTATAACCACACCCTTTTGCATAATAATCTGATGTTATGAATTTAATAGAAGGAGACTGAGTGGGACCCCTTGTCTTCAGTTTCTGAAGAAGTGATTTTCTTAGGAGGTGATGAGGCTCACAGGATACGAGCTTGGGTGTTGGTGCCAAGGAGACCTGGTTTCAAATCCTAGCTGCTATATACTGTGTGTTTGGGGGCAAGGTACTTAACCTCTCTGAATCTGCTTCCTTATTGTTAAAATGGAGATAAAAACCTATGAAATGAATACTACTGTTAGGACTATTCAGTGAGATGGGACATATGAAGTCCCAAGTGCCTGGCGTGTAAGAAGAGCTCAGTAAATGATGGTCATTATTATTACTTTGTCATTATTATTAGGTTCAAACCAGGGCTGGGAGCTCAGATACAGCTCCATAATACCTCTTGAACCTGCTTATGTGAGGTCTTCCCTTCTGCCTTCATTACAGCTACTGGCGTTCCTACAAGGACTCTTCACTTTTTATCACCATGGTTATGAACTGGCCAAGGACTTCAACGACTTCAAGACACAGTTGACTATCAGCATACAGAATGTGAGTGGGCGAGGGGATGGGCTTCCTTCCCTTGCTAAGGGGAGGAAGAAACAAAATATGGGTCTGGTTGCATAGAGATCGCTTAAATGGATGGGAATGCAGATGGGGAGAATGGGTCTTGCTTGGGTTCAAAGGGCAGCAGAGGGCAGTCATTTCCAGGGTGCTTGGTGGTCCCAGAGTTCATCCTCACCTCCGTTATTTCAAAGCACATTATTTCAAAGCTCCGTTATTTCTGTTTGCGGAAGTGCTGCTGCTGCTGCTGATGTTTTAAATCTGTAGCACCGGCATCAGGATTTCCTTTGGCAGTGGAAGTCCCAGCCCCACCCAACCCCACCCGGCCTCCCTTCTGTGCGTCCAGCTGCCTGGCCACTTGAAACAGTAGACTGTGTGTGTTTAGGAGTAGGGGGTGGGGCACACATGCTGGCCTCCAGCTCAAAGGATGTGCTCTTGTTCAACTCGCGGTGACGAAATCCAAGTCAGTGCGCCTTACTCCCAATCTCCTTTCCCAAACTGTAAGCAGCAGGACCTTTGGGTGCACAGAATCCTGCTTAGGCCTCTGATCAGTCTCACTGGGACTAAACCCCTTTCTTCCCTAATGTGATCACATTAGTCTGCATGTTGTCTTTGTCTCTGGGTGGTCCTGTGTCCAAATAAACCCAAGTGTGTCCTAGTGGGTTGGGCTATATGCTTTTGGAAGCCCGAGCTCTCATTGTTCCCTGTGGTGCCTCTGAGAACAAGAAGTTGCAAGGTCTTGGACAAGCTTTCACGAAATGGCCTCCTGTTGGGCTGGGTTTCTCAGAAGGCAGGCTCTGAAGCGGAGATTTACACGGAGCAGGTTCCCAGGAGGCAGTGTCTGCAAAAACACCTGTGAGAGAGTTGCGGGCAGCAGGCCCTGCAGAGGGAGAAGTTGAACTGTGAGGCCTCAGCTGATGCCACAGGCCCCCTGGAGCTGCAGTGGTCCCTGGGCTCCCCTGGGTGCTGGTGCAGGCTGTCCTGGGGGAGGGAGAACCTTACGTGAAGCAGCTGGTTTTGAGGAGGAAACTGTCAGCCAACAGCCAGGGTGAGAGCACCTCTGTCCTAGAGGGCTGTGGAGGGCTTGCCCTGCTGTGGGCCCTCGGCCTCGGAGTTGCCAGGACACTTGCTAGAAACGCACGTTTCTGGTTTGAGAGCTGATGAATTTATCTTTGGGGGTGAGGACGGGTGAGATGCATTTCCTGCCAGTTCCCCACGTGATTTTGATGGTCCCTAGAGCTTGAGAGTCATTCTTGAATAGGGCTTTCAGGCTGAAGTATACTTCAATAAAGTGAATGTTTGCCTTATTTCTTGATAGCTGAGCATTCCTCACTTGGTTTTAGACCTAGGATTCTGTAGGTTGATACTCTGAAGTGCTGGAGAAACAGAGAGGGTTTCATTTCTTTGATTTGGTTTGATTTCATTTCTTTGATTTCATCCTAGACAAGAAATCGCTTTGAAGGCACCAGGTCTGAAGTGGAATCCCTGATGAAGAAGATGAAGGAGAACCCCCTTGAGCACAAGACCATCAGTCCTTACACTATGGAAGGGTACCTCTACGTCCAGGAGAAACGTGAGTGCCAGACCAACCAGCAGTGTGGGTGTACTCATGCCTTTTCCCCCAGGGGGTGTATCCAGTAGTGCCTGACATGGAGGATTTATTTGGTCAAAGGAGAATGACTTTATAGTTCAGCTCTCTAGGGGAAAGATGCTGTCTCCAAGGTCTTATCTATCTCTGTGATATATTGTGTTTTCTGTGTAACTGGGAATCCTTTTGCAACCCGGAATTCATAGGCTCTGTGGTGCCACCTTTCCCCTTGAGGTGCCTGTATACCCTCAGGATAGCTTTATATACCACAGCCTTGGTGTAGAGGTCCTGAAGAGGTCTAACTGGCTGGACTTTATAGTCATATCCTTTGGTAGACCTAATAATAGTTGTTTTTGAGACTTGTTTCAACAAGGCCTAAACTACCATGACTTTGGCCCTTTCCTTCTTCACTTCAACTCCTGTCATTCCAACAATTAAATTTTATGAAAAGTAGAAACAAAGGCTCACTTCACAAGCCAGGGAGAAGGGCCATTGACTTGCACATAGGACGTCAAGGAAAGAAATGCTAGGTGCTGCTAACCTAGGGTTTTCAGTGATGACTCAGATTTATGCACTGGTCTGTAGCACCCCCAGACTTAATTCATGCATGTAGTACTAGAGATTAAAGAAAGGACATTATTTTTCTTTAATGGATAGTTCTTCTTATAGTCTCCTATCTGGGCACTGTTGGTTAGGATTGTCAAATGTCTTCACTCCTAGAAGTTTCTTATGAAACAAAATACTTACAGTGATTATTCTATGTAGCAATTACTCAGAAATTTGCTTGGGCATAAAATTGTTCCCTGGTGACAATGGTGAAGTAATGGGATTAGAAGTTGGAGTATACAGTTGTGATGAGAGTTTTATGTCCCTTATTCTTACAGGTATGAGCTTGTTAAGGCTTGTAAGAAGCAGAAGCTACATATACAGCACTTTTGAAATCTTTGTGCCATCATTGGAATATATTCTCTAAGCCACAAAAACACATGAGAATAGTTGCTGTTTTCATTTGTCCTTGATGCTGCAATATAAACACTCTGTTGCTTTTTTAGTGTATTAAGTGACATCTAACACTTGCAATGGGTATTCATACCCTGAAAAATACCTATTAAGTGTCTGCTGAATCTTTTTTCATGTTATCATTATTATTTTTTTAATCATATCTTCTATGCAATCTCTATAAGCATCCAGAACTCATATTGATTGAGGTCTTTGCAGGTTAACAATGCCAATTAGGCCTTCTTCCCCTAATAGTACTTTGTTTGAAATAAAATAATTGCCCAGGCACCAGTAGAATAAGAAACTGTAAGAATTTGTCTGCAGGGCACCTGCCTCTTTGCCGAGGGATAATTTCAAGGGAGAAACACTTAGATTACATTTGAGCATTTATAGTTACTTCCATTCCACATGTCTAGTGTCTCTGGGTTTTCCTTGTCTGCTTTTCAGATCTTCTTGAGTTCTGCTGAAATAAAAATTAGGAGTTTGAAGGTAGGTCAGCACCCCTGTATATCTGTGCACGTGATCACAGAGCAGCTGTGTGGGAAGCATGATGTCATCGCACCAGATGGGGACGGTGACAGGCATTTTGAGGAGCCTTTCTGTGTGCTTTTTCAGTCATCTTACTCCTGTCAGGGGAGAGAAAGGAAGCTTCAGATGGAAATTGATGACGGGAAAATGAATTAATTTCCCCAGAGAACCTCTACTTCCATAGTATTTTAAGACCCATCAGATGCAGCATTTAGTGGGAAAAAGTCTTCCTTGGTCCTTGGGAAAAGTCCTGGGTTAGTTCCACTTCCAGTGTGTGAGATTAGATTTCCACCTGTGGTTGTCCAGCTGATGTGGAGAATATATTGTCCCTAGAAACAGTGTAAGGATAGGTGAGCACTGTGAGTTACATGTTCTGTGTTGTCCAGTATGCAGTGGACATGTCGAGATGTTTAATGGGGAATATTACTTTGCAGGTCATTTTGGAACTTCCTGGGTGAAGCATTACTGTACATATCAACGGGATTCCAAACAAATCACCATGGTACCATTTGACCAAAAGTCAGGAGGAAAGGGGGTGAGTTCATTTTTAAATTTCATGTTTGATTTGTTTGGTTAACACAAGATGAGTGTAATGCATGTTAGCAGTAACATCTCCAATGTTCACTGTAATTTTCCTCATTTTTATATAGTAGTTTCAGGGGGTATGGCATCTGAATAAAGTAAATAGATAATATGATTATTTTTAGTTCTAAGCTGTGTTAGAAGCTGTAATTAAGACAGTTTCTTGTATTTCAATATATGCAATATTAAGTGTGTTAATGTGTTTAGATACTGGAAATTCTTGGATGACCTCATCCTGTGAAACTGATTTTCATCACTTTCATCTGATACCTAGAAGACTGCCAGTTGGCAGTTTAGATGTTCCAGTTATCTATCTATCGTTTCGGTTTTCCAGATATCTATTCCAGTTATTTATTGTAAGAGAACACTAAAAAATGTAGTGACTTTTAAAACAGCACCAATCATTTTAGTTATTTCTTACAGTTTCTGTGGGTAAGGACTTTGGGGAGCATGTGGATCAGTGGTTTGGGCTCAGAGTTTCTCAAATGGTTCCAATCAGATAGTGACTGGAACTGGATCATAAGGGTTTGAAGCAACTTTGAGCTGATCAGATATAGCTCTCTTCCTTTCTCCTGACCTCCTCTTCTCTTCTCCTCCCTCTTTCTCTTTTGCCCTCTATAGTTCCAAGGCCTGTTCTCTGGCCTCTCTACGTGGGCTGGTTTGGGCTTCCTCATGGCATGGCAGCCTCAGGACAGCTAAAGTTTTCAGGAGTGAATCTTCCAGCAACAAAAGTAGACACTGCATTGCCTTTTAATGATCTAGACTTATGTTGGCCTTGTGTGTTGGTTGAAGCAGTTATAAAAGCCCACCTAAGCTCACCCAGTTGCCGCGGGAGAGGATGCAGACCCTGTCTTGCTGGGAGGAACAGCACAGTCACATTACATTGCAGAGAGTGTGGAGTGAAAGGTATTCTTGTGGCCATCATTAGAAGAGCCAGGCTGCATTTGCGGGGAGACTGCTGCTAGAAGTGCCTTGCCGTGCCCTAGTGTTCACCTTTCTTCTGGGAGCACTCTTTCTGTCTCCATTGCCTTTTTAGGTCTGATCTGTCTTCTCTCTGGCTGCACATTACATCATCTTCTTTTTCCTTTCAGTATTCTATTTATGATGGTCCTCTCTGTGAATTTTTTTAAAGAATTTGTTGCACTTAGGCATTTTGGCCTTTCTGGATTTGCAGATTGGTGTCTCTTAGTAATTTTGGAAAGTTCTTATCAATTATCATTTTGAATTTTCCCACCTCCCCATTCTTTCTATTATCTACTACTGGAGATATTTAAATACTTTTAATAAAAAATATTCACATTTTTCATTTCTTTGAATCTCTGGACTGTGTTCTGGATAATTTCTCTGGTTCTATCTTTGGTTTAGAGAATTTTTCGCTGTGTCTGATTGGTGATGAGGCAGTCCTCTGTAAGTATTCCAGCCACGGTCCTCTCTGTGGTGCATTTTGTGCATCCTGTCGGGTTTGCTTGCATGTGTGCAGGCACTGCAGTGTAGAGGCGAAGAGCCCTGACTTTGAGCTTAGACTGCCCAGGTCAGTGATGTGTGACACTCTTGTCACTACTGTTAGCTGCTCCCCCAAGCTGCCCCCTTGCTCTCTGCCACTTCCAGTTTCTCTTCCTGACTTTCTTTTTCTTGGGCCACAACACTGGAGTTGGTCAGCATCTCTGTCCTTCCCTGTATCAAAACATAAAAAAAAGTCAAGGCACTTTTAATGTTTCTTGTTAGGGGTAGAGCTGACTTGTAAATAATCCCAGGAAAATAGACATGTGAAATGATCAAACATAGAGAAATAATAGAGTTAGGAGGAGTATTAACAATCTCTGTTAGTAGGAGTTCCTTATTATCATGAAATGGAAATAGAGGTAGGTCTGCCTTTCTTAGGTCAAGTTAGTTCTTTTCTAATTTCTAGTCCTTCTAGAAATCAACTTCACGGAGTTAAGTAAGTAAGTATTAGTCACTCAGTCGTGCCCGACTCTTTGCGACCCCATGGACTGCAGCCCACCAGACTCCTCTGTCCATGAGATTTTCCAGGCAAGGATACTGGAGTGGGTTGCCGTTGCCTTCTCCAGGGGATCTTCCCAACCCAGGGATCGAACCCGGGTCTCCTGCACTGCAGGCAGATTCTTTACCAATTGAGCTACAAGGGAATCCCTGAAATCAACTTCACTGAGTTATTCTGTCACATTTATTTCGGGACTGTTTATGTGGTGTTTTCCTAAACCTGGAATGAAGGAACTCTCTTGTATTTTCTCCACTCTGTTCTTACCACATTGAAAGTGGAAAGCAGAAACCAATTATGGTGAGTGTTTGGAACTCCTTAGACTTTAGTGAGATAAAAGGAAACACCTCACTGAGTTGTTAAGAGGTTTATATGTATTAGTGTATATAAACTTCTTGGGACAGAAAATAGAGGCTGATATGTAATAAATGCTGCCGTATTGGGAGCTTGGTATTATGTGAAATCATTTCTCTAGTAATAATTACTTATATTTATATTATATTTTACATTTTCTAAAATATTGTCCTTTATCATCCTGTTTGATCCATTTTTCCTCCTTTACAAAAGAGGAAATTGAGGATCAGAGAGAGAAAGTGATTTCTAAGGCCATATGATCAGTGAGTTACTAAAGCCAGTACTCAAACCCTGATTCTGGAGCTGGTATCTCCTGATTCTGAGGCAAATGTATAAATATAAAGTAAGAGCTTTCCACGACACCTCTATGTTTCCTTAGCCTCAAGGTGGAGGAGACATGAACTGGCTGTCCAGAGGTGATATCTTCTTAATTTATACAGGAGAAACATGTGATGTTGTTGTGTTACGTGTTTATGCAAAGCTCTCTTAGGAGGTGCAGATAAATAGGTGATAGTGTGTTTTCTTTCCCTAACATGCTCTTTATCCACCCCTTCTCTCCTTCCTTATCCCCTTGCATTTGGGTTATTTTCCTTTGAAAGTACCCGCTTTTCTCTTCATCTCAGTCCAGGAGATGTGAGCAGATTTTCTGCATCCTCTTGGAGACAGGGCTTGTGCGTGGTGAAAGACAGTACCCCGAGTTCTACCTTGTGAGATGAGGCCCCTCTCTGCAGGAGCCCTGGAATAGCCCAGGGCTGACCCTGTCCCTTCCCTGGCTTGAAACCCTTCATTATGTTCCCACTGCTCGCAGGATACAGACCATAATCTGCATGATCAGGTCCCTGTCTTCCTCAGACCCTTTCTCAGTCCTCTTTCCCTCTTGCTCTTGGATTCCAGACACACTGACTTCCTTTCAGTTCCTGCAGGGCTCCATGGACCCTGACTGTGGGGCCCTCTTCACCTGCTGTTCTCCACCCTGATCTGTGTGCTTGGTTTTATCTCCTATGAATCCTTTGGTCTCAGTTCAAGAAAGCCTTTGCTGACCTTTTTGCCCAGGTTACACCCCCTTAATTTAGGCTTTTGTTAGCACAACATGCTTCTTTTTTTGTTGTTTGTCATGGTTATAACTCTTCATTTGTTTGTATAAATGATCATTATCTCTAGCCCCCATTTTTAAAAACCATGAGTACTTGAACGGATTGTCTTTATAGATTTTTCCTGGTGTGTTATGGTCATTTTTGGAACAGATTCTTATATTCCTCTTATTTCTGCTTATATTTGCCAGTTTTGTTTAGATCCTCTGTTTTCTCCTATTTCTCAGGGACACCTCCCCCTAACCTGGAGAAGGAAATGGTAACCCACTCCAGTATTCTTGCCTGGAGAATCCCATGGACAGAGGAGCCTGGCAGGCTACTGTCCATGGCGTCGCTAGAGTCAGATACAACTTAGCGACTAAACCACCCTCCCCCTAAACTTTCAAAATGGGAAGCAGTCCAACACCATTAAATCAGAAATAGAGTTAGATAGTAACATGGTCAGAAGTACATATGCTTGTGTGTTTATGGTCATACATTTATGCATTGCAGAAGGAGCATTTCTCAATCTGAGAAGTTAATCTTTGCCATTCGGTAGAAGACAATAGTCTAAGACTTGTGAATATAGACGGTCTCTTCCTAGGTCTTCTGTGTTTTATGTGTTATTTTGATATTCGTGGGTGATTAAGTTTTACCATAGGGGTCACATTTCCTATTATTCAATAGACTAGGCAAGTTTGTCAATTTCCCCCTAGTTTAGAAAGAAACATTGGCAGATAAGGAGAAAAAGGAACCCTAAAAAATTCCTATGTGGCAGGAAGAGAAGAAATCAGGAGAAAGCTCTATGTTTCTAAGCAGTAAATTAGTGCTGTGCTGTGTGACAAAACTGTTGCATTCCGTTTGTACAATGGAATATTACCCAATAGTAGAAAGAAAAAACTCCTTTGTTTTGTATCATGGATTTTAAAAAAATTGCCTGCATTGTTTTAATATTAATGGTTATTTTTTATTGAGATATAGTTGATTTCCAATACTACCTATGTTTCAGGTATAAAACAGTGATTCACAATTTTTTAAAATTATACTCCATTTATAGTTATTATAAAATGTTGACTATATTCCCTGTGCTGTACAATATATCCTTGTAACTTATTTATTTGTATAAAATAATAATTTGTATCTCTTAATCCCTTACCCCTATCTTGCTACTCCCTCCTTCCCTCTTCCCACTGATAACCGCTGGTTTTTTCTGTATATCTGTGAGTCTGTTTCTTTTTTGTTCTATTCACATGTGTTTCACTTTTTAGATTTCACAGATAAGTGATATTATACTATATTTGTCTTTCTCTGATTTATGTTATTAAGCGTAATACCCTCCACTTCATCCATGTTGTTGCAAATGGCAGAGTTTAATTCTCTTTTAATGGCTGAGTGGTACTCTGTTGTATGTGTGTGTGTCTGTGTGTGTGTCATGCACACACACACCACTTCTGTTTTTAAAATGGATATATATATGGTTTCTTTTGGCTACAGTGGGTCTTTGTTGCTGTACGCAGGCTTTCTCTAGTTGTAAGGAGCGGGGACTACTCTCTAGTTGCGGTAGTGGTGGCGTCTCTTGTTTTGGTGCACGGGCTCTAGGAGTGCAGGCTTCAGTAGTTGTGGGCTCAGTAGTTGTGGCTCGTGGGCTCTAGAACCCTGGCTTAGTAGTTGTGGTGCGTGGGCTTAGTTGCTCCACAGCAGGAGGCGTTTACCCTGACCAGGGACCAAACCAGTGTCCCCTACATTGCGAGGCGGATTCTTAACCACTGAACTGCCAGGGAAGCCCTATACCACTTCTTTATCCATTCATCTGTTGATGGACACTTAGGTTGCTTTCATATCTTGACACTTGTAAATAATGCTTCTATGAACATTGGAGTATGTGTATCTTTTTGAATTAGTGTTTTTGTTTTCTTTTGGTTGAAAAACCTCCATACTGTATTCCGCAGTGGCTACACCAATTTACATTCCCACCAACAGTGTACAAGGGTTCCCTTTTCTCTACATCCTCACTGACATTTGTTATTTGTGGGCTTTTTGATAATAGTCATTTTTGCTAGGAGTTGGATGATATCTCATTGTGATTTTGACTTGTGTTTCTCTGATGTTTAGTGATGTTTAGCAGCTTTTCATGTGTCTGTTGGCCATCTGCATTTCCTCTTTGGAAAAATATCTGTTTAACTCTTCTCCCCATTTTTAAGTTGAGGTGTTAGCTTTTTTGTTGTTGTTGAGTTGTATGAGTTGTTTATATATTTTGGGTATTACCCCCTTGTTGATCATATCATTTGTAAAAAGAAATAAACCCTTGATTCACACAGTGTGAATGAACAGTAAATGAATTATGTTGAGTGAAAGAAGTCTGGCATAAAGGGGCATTCCATTTGTATAAAGTTACAGAGCATTCAAACTAATTTGTAGTGACAGAGCAGATTCAGTGTTTGCCTGGGAATGGACTGCGTGGAGGGCTGATGGATTACAGAGGGACTCACGAGGAAACTTGTGGGGCTGATGGAAATGTTCATTACCTTCATTGTGTTGATGATTTCATGGATGTATACAGATGTCAAAACTCATAAGTTGTTTGCTTAAACATATGCAATATATTATACATTAAAAATTATACTCAAGGTCCCCTGGAGAAGGGAATGGCTACCCATTCCAGTATCTTGCCTAGAGAATTCCATGGACAGAGGAGCCCGGAGGGATACTGTCCATAGGGTCACAATGAGTCAGACCCGACTGAGTGATAGGATGGATAAACAACAAGGTCCTATTGTATAGCACAGGGATCTATAGTCAGTATCCTGTGATAAACCATAATGGAAAAGAACTGAAAAAGAATATGTATGCAAATAACTGAGTGACTTTGCTGGACAGCAGAAATTAACACAACATTGTGAATCAACTATACTTCAATAAGAAAGTACATACTTTAAATATATATATATATATATATATATATATATATATATATACTCAAAAAGCTGTTAAAACACATTCATTGCACACCTACTCTGTTCCAGGGACTGTTTGGTCTCTGGGGACCCATGGGCAAGCAAAAAACAGACTTAGGTACGTGCCTTCAGGGAGCTTGCAGCCTAATGAGGAGAGAGACATTATTTGAGTCATCCCTTAGGGCAGCAGCAGATCTCAGCTGTGATCTGTGCTATGAGGGAAGGAGGGGGGTACATGGTGTTATGTGAGCATATCTGGTGTATTTGACCTGGTGCAGGAATGTTTTCCTGAGAAGTGACCATTGAACCAAGATGATAGAAGCTCAGAATTGGAAGGAGGACCTCAAGGTCGTCTTGTTTCAACTCTTATCAAACCTGCAGTTTAAATTTATTTAAAACAATACCAACAAGAGTTTAATCTAGCGTGTGTTGCTGCTATACTATCATGATCTATCAATACTAGGATGCTGGGCTCCAAGTAGAACATGGCTCACAGATTTTATCTGCATGAGGCTTCGGCCTGAGGAAGTTGGTGACCAACCTCCTGTGGTCCTGAATACTTAGGTCTTAGAAGATGAAATGATCATTCCTGTTTTTGTGGCATTTTTGTCCAGGAGAGGAGCTTGGCCCGAGTTCTGGCCTCATTTTGACTGTCTGTGTCTTTGCAACAGGGAGAAGATGAATCAGTCACCCTCAAATCCTGCACACGGCGGAAAACAGACTCCATTGAGAAGAGGTTTTGCTTTGACGTGGAAGCAGTAGACAGGTGAGCAGCTGTCACACTTTTTCTTAGAAACAAATATTGCTGAATTTGAATTTCTTACCTTTCCCATCCAGTCATAACATTCTGGTTTTTTACCCCCTCTTTCCCTTCTCCATTCCTTCATTTAGAATAGAGGCCAATTGCTCCTATGCAGGAATCCGTGTAGCAACCCCCATGCTTTACATTCGGCACTGAGGCCCTGGTTGGTTTTCTTTTAATGTCAGGGCTTCCTTCTTGGGAATGTGTATTAGGTCTCAGGAGGGTGAATTTATGTTTAAAGAAATCTATTTAGCACAATTGTATCAGCTATTTGAGATTTTTTACTTAAAAATTTTTATGAAATGATTCAAAAGGAGTTAGGTAAAGGGAAAAGTAGAAGTTCTACTCATTTCAAAAAGGGGCTTTTAGTTACAGCATTTCGCCTACCATTGTGTGTATGCACCCAAGAAAGAAAGCACACCACTTGTGAAATCAGTCTTTGGAGAGGGAGCTCTGTGTTGTGTTCCTTGAGATTTATAGAATCTCATTAAGTTGTACCATTTCATGGTGTTAAGCTGGTTTGACAGCATTCCAGTTCTTTGAGACACTTTACTTGGCAACAGGTTAATTCTTTGAATGAATGCCATGAGTTAAGCTTATTTAAGCTGTCTATTCAAGATCAGCAGTGCTAGCACAAAGATGCTTAGATCTCAGCATGATTCTCTTGTCATGCTGTTTAATTTCTCCCCTTTATTAAAAAAAAGAAGAAAAAGCTACACACATTTTGTCAGGCCAGTATTTCTACCTTCCCTGAGACGTTCACCTGTGGCCACTTCGTGACAGCTCTGAAGGGTCCGGAGCGAGGGTACACCTGGCGTGTGCTGCTCCGTGTGCTGCCAGGGGTGAAACGCCTTCTTGTGGTGCGACGTGTCCCTGCAGTGTGGCCCCTGAGGCTGACAGCGTGCCCGTGGAGAGAGCATGCCCATGTAGTCTAAACTGGACATTTGTGGAAACTAACCATGTCTTATTAGCAGTCTAGTTATTATACTTTTGGCTCTCAAGTCAGGAAACCCAGATCTAAATTTTGACTTAGTAAAATTTTGCTTAGTAGCCATATGACTCTGGGCAAGTCACTTAATCTTGAGGGGCCTTGATTTCCTTCTCTGGAAAATGAAGATGGTCATAGTACCTAGTGCCTGGAATGGTTAGGATTCAAGAAGAGAAGGCATATAAAATGCTTGGCAAACTAGCAAATAATAAGTGTTCATCAATGAGTTGTTATTAGTTATTAATTAGCATGTCCGTCCCTCATGGTTATCTGACTTGATATTTCAAAAGCTAGCATCTGAGTGCAGAGGAATAAATACAATTTGTAAAGAAAAGCAAGTACCCTAGTCGTTTGCTGTGTGTAGGTTTTGAGGGGGAAGGGAATGGAGAAGGGCTGTATGGAGGAGTAGGTTGAATTGGGGCAGCAAAGGGGGATTGCGAAAAGTGCACCACAAACTGAGATTATTCTTGACTTTAAACAAATCCTAAGTCTGGATGCTTTGAGCCCTTGTAGGCATCTCTCTTCTCTTAAAGTTTGGAATTTATAAGAATTCCTATTTGTTGATGTCCATGAAAAATGGATTAGTGGATGTGTTTGTGTGGAAATGGAGCCCTGTTGTTTGATGCTGGTCAGCTGAATAGTTCCCAGAGATGTTCATCTATATGCAGGGTTCCTTGAACGAGGGCATGCCCTGCATTGCAGCTCTTGTTATTTTGGAAATGAGGTCAGTGACACTTTCTGAAGCTGAGTCATTTTCTTCTTCAGAAGTTTCCCAGAAGTTGTAAAGAGTTGCTTTTTAGGCAATTAAAACTCACCATGGTTCCTGTATCTCATTTCCACCCTTGCCAACACTTCCTACCACCTTCCCCCTGTGTTAGGCCAGAAAAGCTTTGCACGTCCCAATTATAAGCTGAGAGCAAATGTGTCACATTCAACATACTGAGTGTATTTGGGAAGTCCATTTCTTTTAAGTCATCGACTCTGGTTTCCTTGGCGTGACATGGAGAGGTTTCAGTTGTGGTTCAGAATAAGGCTTCTGAATCTCCTCTTAATAAGCTGGAAGGGAGTAGAGGGTTCTGTTGTATTATTTGTGTTTTTAATGTTCTGTGTATTGTGATGCCGTTCTGCCTGGGGAGAACCTGCCCTGTTCAGGGCTGGCCAGTTTTTGGAGTCATTTGAGGGCTGAACCTGGGGAGTGCCACTGACATGTGGACTCCTGGTCCACAGCCACGCTGCCTCCACTGGCCCCAGCACCCCAGGAGGCAATATTCCTCTGCCTGAACCATCCAGCGCCAGGAACCAGGCCCCTAGGGACCGCTGTCACAGCTTAGCACTTGTGAAGTTATTCAAACTAGCCAGTCCTAAACAGTTGACCTGGCTGGCCCTGCCTTGCCTTTGCTGCAGAAACTCTTAACAAAGGTCAGGGTCTGTACTCTCCTCTCCAGCCACTTCTGCCTCCTAGATGATATTGGTGTTTTCCCACGTGGTCTATGTGGTGTTCCAGGCATCCTGTTTCCAGCACCCTTGAATATAAGAAAATTGGTTTACTTGAGTCCCTTCTGTGTCTCCTCTTGTGGTCGCACTTGACTGGCCATCACCTGAAAGAACACAGAACATCCATGAACCAGCTTCTCTCCATTTTCTATACAGGTTATCATCTTTGGTCTCAAAGATGAGGTTACCACTGGCACTATTTTCTTTAGCATCTTTCTACATTTTCCTCCCACATCCAGGAAGAAACTGAGGTGAGAGGAAAGGCATTTGCACGTGCTCAGGGGAGACATCCCTGGGAACTCTGCATAGAGTCCTGTTCTCTGGAAGACGCCTGCACCCCTCTTTTTCCACCAGTGTGCTTTAGCAAGGCATGGATGCTGCTAGCTGTCCTGCTGTCTTTGCAACCTTCCACAGACGTCCTAGCTTCTGCCTGCTGAGTTGGAGAAGCAAAGGGGTGAAATGCAAGTTTAGCACCTAGGAAATGTGAAAGTCAAAGAGGGAATGGTTATATTTAACAGCATGAAGTTTTAGAATGTTCCCAGAGTATGTAGCACCAATTAACATTTATGTAGTAGCTATTAATGTTTTATTCTATGAAGATATTAATACATGCTAAAGTGTGACTTATTTGACTTAGAATATGTGAAGTTGTGGGGTTTGAAGATTGAATACTTTTATCCCTTAGGCTCAGTGCTGATATTTCATGTCATTGTGTAGCTGAAACTGTAACCTTTAGGAAGTGATGTTCTAGGAGGTCAGTGTTGTGAATTGAAGATACCAGTGTCTCTTACTGTGTGGTGAGAACCACCCACTCTCAACATCCACAGGGGTGCTTGTGAGAACTGCAGCTTCTTGTTCCTGCCCCAGATCTACATAGTCCGCCTTTATGCAAGAGGGACCCTGAAGTCCACTTTTTGAATAAGGTCTTCTGTTGTCCTCTCCTCTTGCTCACAGTTGGTGTATTAAACAGCAGGCATATCCTAGTATAGTGTTCTCAGAGTGCACCAAAGCATTTTCCTTGTTAAAAACAAGCAGTAAAACAAAACAACTCAGGCTCCTTTACTAAGGAGCTTAATTCTTAGCTTGATGGAGGAGAATACAGCTAGTAGAAAAGATGATCACCAGTCTCTGATATAGAGTAGTAGGAATAAAGCAACAGTAAAACCCACAATAAAACCCAGTTTTTTAGTTAACTATGGAGGAGACCAGCAGTTAGAGAGGACTTTCTGGAAGCTGAACAGTTCATGTAATTTCATGTAATCCTCACCCAGCCCAGGGAGACTTGTGCTCCAAGTGTCTCATGTTACTGAGGAGGAATCTGCAGTTTAGAGGGTGAGTCTTACCCAAGGTTCAGGTGGGAGTTAGTTGAACTGTTTTAGAATCGTTTTCGAGTGATGAGCCCAGTGCTCTCTGTCCTTGGGTCTTGGGGCCACTACTGAGCAGTCACCTTGCTGCCTGTGAAATCTGAGGAGTGCTTTCTCACTCTCATCATTGGCACTTGGTGTGTAAACTAATAAAAGCCTCACACACATTTCTGTTCCCGTATTTCCTACCCTGTGCTCTTCAGAAAGTCCTCACATGGCTAATAGTTTAAAGAGGCGCATAGTAGGTGTTCCATGAATGCTGTGTGTTTTTTGTACACTTTTTACCTTTTATTCTTTTGTACACTTTTTACCTTTTGTACTCTTTTACCTTTTATTCTTGATGATTTACATTTCTGTTCATCTAAGGAGACTGGCATGAGTAAGAAATCAAAGCACTAGTGCCATTTGTCAGTAGATTGTTTTCATTGTATCCCAGTGCATTGCTGCCAATTTGTTAATCCTCAAATTCTGCCGAAAAGGGATTAATCCCTGACATTTCTGTCCTCTAGGAAGAACTGTTGTAACTCTGACCCATGAATGAGTTGGAAATGAAATTGAGGATTAATTCAGAGTTTAGGGATTTAGATTTATACCTCTTAAACTTTTTGTGTCAAAGATCCTCCTTAATACTGTGAATACATTTCAGAAAGCTACTTTTAATTCTCACATCTAAGAATCTGTGTGGCTTGTAGTAGTTGTGGGTGTTACCACAACTTGCTCTGAAGAGAATATTTTCTTTTCCCAGAAGGTACTTGTTATGGGTTAGGTTGTATACCCTCACAACTTCATAATGCTAAAATTCTGATCTCCAGTGCCTGACAACAAAAATTGTTTGGAGACAGAGTATTTGTAGAGGTAGTCAAGTTAGAATGAGGTGATTAGATTAGGGTGGGCTCTAATTCAGTCTGACTAGTGTCCTGATAGAAAGGGGACACAGAGCCAGACATGTACACAGGGAGAATGCCTTGTGAACATGAAGGCAGAGATCAGGGTGATGTCTCTTCGAGCCAGGGAATGCCAGAGATTCCTAGCAGACCACCAGCAGCTAGGAGAAAGGCATGGAAAAGCTTCTCCTTCACATACCGCAAAAGGAATCCACTTGCTGACACTTTGGTCTCGAGCTTCTAGCCTCTAGCCTCCGTGACATAATACATTTCTGTTATTCATGTCACTCACTTTGGGGGTCTTTGTTATAGCGGCCGGAGCAAACCAATACAGTATTGGATAAGAGGGATTCTCTTCAGGAAGCAGCCGTGAAAGGCCCCTGCAACCTTTTAGATGGGTGGCCCAGTACACATTCCTTGAATAATCCTATTGATAAGGAGCCCCACTTCACAAAGCCACCCTTTGACATACATTATCTTCCTTAGTATTTGAAAAATCATTATTTCTTATACCTTAATAAAGAAGCATTCTTTGGTGCCTTTGTATCACCTTGCTGTAGAACTGAACATTTGAAAGTTTATATGTTACATTGGTTAATATAATAAAAAATAGATTTTTTTTCTTTGAATTGTGTTAACTCTTTTTGAGTGAGTTTAATGTAAAATTCCTGAGTAAAAAATGAGAGTTCATCTAAAAGCAGCTGTTAGGGGTAGTGGCATGTGATACTTGCCATTGTCTGTCTTTAGTCACTTTGAATAATTAACTCTACCATGCAGCATCTTATGGAAATTAATAAGCAGATGTAGGGAAAATACTTGTTTAAGCTGAAGAATCATGGTGGTAGTCATCTCTCAGCATCTCTGCATTTGTTTATTTTAAAGAGATGTCTCTTTATGTGACACATGGGTATTTTCTCACAAATGTTTTCCAGGAGGAGCCATAAACCATATGGAAAATAATTGAAACAAAAGACTTCCTTTTGATGCACTGAATCAATGTAGTCTCTTGAGGAGTGGTGTTTATACTTGGAGGAAAGGAAACAATTAGAATGCTTTATGTTTTCCAGGACTAGCTGACCCGAACAGAAGTCCATACATTTGAAGATATTGTGTGGAGTGTTGCATGCCGCATTCCCACCTTTGGTACTCTCCAGAGGTGGGCAGAACAGGAGGACTTATTAGGATCACAAGGTTACTTGGTGCTAGGGGTGTCATGGGGACCAAGGCAAGCATAGTCCTTGCCTTCATGGGTCTTACTTAGCATTGATTGTAGAATGGCAAACACATTCATGCAACTGGAGGTATAAACACCAGTATATTGAGTATTCAGCAGACTTGGAGGATCAAAATGCTATGAGGAAGGTGTAACTCACAGGGGGACTTCACCTTTCCAGTCTTACAGAGAGTGATGGCATAATTAGAATGCTTTGAATTTTCGTTTCTTCTATTCTCCCTCTCCCCTTCCTAATTTATTAGCCATAACTAATGGCCGGAGACTGTACTGACCATGGAGATACAAAGTTTAATGAAACAGTATGAATCTATTGGACTTTCCTTCTTAAGAGTCATTATCTGATTTTCCTTGCAAACCACATTCAAAGTCCTCCTTCTGTGAGCTTTCCATGAATAGGTAGAGAGAGACAGCTTTCCTGTGAACCAGTCCTAGCCTGGCATGTCACACCCACTGTGAACTCTATCCTCATGACCCACCATGTACGGGGTGTTTGCACATCGTACGGGCTTTCCTTTGTATTGGTTAGTTGTTCAATTAGTTATGTTTTATATAACTGTTCAATTCTAAATATCTGTCTCAGGTAATTTGCTCCCAGAGGCAGAATAACATTACTTCATTCAGCTTTTAGTACAGTACTGTGTGCTTGTAGTTCAATTTTGTTTTTTATAGTAATGCACTTTCTGAGTTAGATTATTTTGTTCTTTCCTTTGGGACTTTGGTGAATTACTGTGTAAGAGATTATGGGAACTGAATCATGTTAGTTGATATTTAAACTGAAGCTTGGGCAAGTTTAAACATAATCTCCATTTCTGCATAGGTAGGACAAAAAGCCAGAAAAATGGGAAATTGGTTAAAGAAAGAATAGTGACAGCTAGAAAGATTAATGGAAGATCTGAATAATCTTCCCCAACCCTCCAATGAGTCACCACCCTTAGTATATTTTTATAGAAAGCTGCATGATGCAGGTAAAAGGTTGAAGCAGCCCTCAGTTTGAATTTGGGATCTGCCTCTTACTGGCTGTGTGAGTCTGGACCGGTGGATTAACCACTTCTGTAAGATCGGGCTAATCATACCTACCTTGCAAGATTATTTTGAAAATGGAATACTGTAATATTCTTCCCTGATGTAGTTCTTGGTTGGAAGAGGTTCTTTCTTTGAAGTTTGCTCTCTGTCCTAAAACCTGGGACTTCATTGTTCTTACTGTGTACCTTAGTGTTGGAAGGAATTTCTTTGAGCCTGTTTCATTTTGATGGCACACCTTTTCCCTAGTGTTGTGACTTTTCAAGTCATCTATAAGTTGAGAGTGAATACAGGTGCTTTAAGGGTATATGTGTACAGGAGGAAGAATCTTTTTTCAAACTATATGTGATAATCTATTATTTATATATATTTCCTATACAAGATAAAAGGTTTAAGCCTCTCCTTCCAATTTACGCTCTCAAAAGGAAACCATATCATACTACTTTTAAGTTAAAATAATACTCTTCTAGTTTGGTATGTGGTGTGTGTGCATGCATTTGTTTGTGTGTCTTTGTGATGTTTTGCGAGTTTAAGACTGTTTTCCAAAAAGGATCATCTTATGTAACAAACTTTGTTTCAGTGCTCAGCCTCTAGATGGCAGTGTTGTATATGTATTATAACTGTTAGCTGGTCTAGTGGAAAATTAGCTGTCCTTACTACACTGACATTTAGTAGTCAGTGGTGTGTGTGACGTGTGTTTCTGTAGAAGAAACCATCATGTGAATATTACCTCTTAAAGGAAAGGCATTCTAAATGACTCATTCTTTCCCTAGAAATTCCTTCCTTCCCACCCTTCTATGATGGATCACTTCATACCCACTTTCCTGCAGAAGCAAGCATGCTCAGTTAGTGCAGCCTCTGTTTAAACATTGCATTTTACCGTACTTTCTGAAGTACGGTAAAGAAGTACTTTCTCAAGTGTCAGGCTCTTTGCTTCAGGGACAGCTTATTCGAGGCTGGTGACAAAAACAGATGAGTGATTGGGACTGTCCAGTGTGTGCTGAGAACCAGGCATTTCTGCTTTTCCCTCTTGGTGCAGTCTGCCTTTATCTTCTGCAGCAGATGAATCCATTTTTCCTGGTTTCAAACTTCCCCTCCCCTCCCCTTCTCACCCCTTGTTTCAATAATATTTGATTTTGCCTTCCTGCTGGTTGGTTAGAGTGCTGGTCTCAATGCCGTTGACATTTTGGGGAGGAAATGGCTTTTTCCTTCCTCAGGGTGTTCTCCTGCTCTGACTTACATGATTTGGGTGGGGGTAGAGTGGGGAGAAATATTATAGTTTCTGAATTGCTCCTTGACGGTTCCATAAAATAAGCTAGTTGAGAAGTTCTTAGAATCTTTAGTCTTTGTGTATTTTTTAAATTGCTGGATTTTTTTTTTCTTTTCCTTTTTAAAAAGTTAAATGGTTAAATGAGAGTATTTGCTGTTTGATTCTGGTTTAAGTAAGAGTGGGATGTGCTGGTTAATGGACTGTGGTGTGAAATAAGGCAACCATATTTATTTTATTTCTATTACTTAATCTTGTTTCTGTTCTTTAGTCTGCATTGTAAAATTTGGAGTTTTATTGATTGAATATATCAGTTTATTTGCTAATTTCTAGGTATAAAATTAGTTTAGTTTTTAAAAATCAAAACCAAAATTTTGCTATTATATGAGTCTGAAGAAAGGAGACAATTCAATATGTAAACTCCACTTACCTGCATGTCTGTTCATCATGAGATAGAATACTAAGAAGGATTGATAAATGACCTAGAAGATTTTTAGAATTAGAATATTTTTTCGTAGGTTGTTATCAAAATAACAAGTGTTTGCATTCCCCGCAAGGGGTACTCGTCCTGGCAATGCATAATGCTTTCTTCTGGTGGTGTGTGTTGAAATCTGCTTACTGTTCGGTCCTTGGTGCCTGTGGCGCATAACTGGCACTCAGTATGTTTCGTTAAAGACCATGTAACTTACTACGCCAAAGATGTCTCTGTCTGGGCTTCCTGATGTTTCATGACTTCATTCTCCTTTAAAGAAAAATGTAAGGAAATTATCTGAAGCCATTGGCAGTATTCCTCTTTAGACTGTTATCTTTGCTATAGTCATGATTATTTTAGGACCTCTCCTCCCAGGAGCTCAGTGCTATAGGCTCTAGGAGGTTATGATTCATTCACTCATTAGGATCATATCCTTTCTAAATAATTGATTAGAAGCCTGCTTCTGAAAATTTCTCGAGGGCTGTATGTGTATTTGTGTGTGAGGGGGTAGGGGGGTGTAGAGGAAGTCCTTTCCTCCTTCTCCCGTTTCCTTTCTCCAGAGAGAGAGAGAAAGAAAGAAGTGCCTTCTCCCCCTTCCCTCCATCCTCATAAGGAAATGGTCACCTTGGATCCCAGGGCACAGATGCTCCCTGCTTGGGGTGTGGGCAGTACAGTGTTGTGCTTAGCATATGGGCCTTGCTTTAGAGTCAGGCAGACTGGGTTCCAGTTGAGGCTTTGCTGTTGCCTACCAGTTGAAGATTGTGCAAGTCATTTCTGAGCCTCAGTTTTTTAAAAGAAGTATAATGAAAGTACCTACTTCATTGCGAGGAACAAATGATAATGCTAGCCACATCCTTAGCCCAGTGCTTGGCCCATAGTAAACACTCAATAAACCTTAGCTACAGTTGGTGGGCCACTGTTTGCAATGTCTGTTTTCTCTCTCAGGTCTGTCTTTTTCTCACCTGTAGCCCACTGCAGGTTACTGTGGCATGTGTGTTTTTCTCATGTGCAAGCACATGTAATGCACAAGGACCGCTAATGGTTATTTATCTCGGAACATGCAAATTGTACAGATTCATAAGGTTCTGAATGGTAGATGAATATAGGAGATGAATGTTGCCCTTCTGTAATGACTCTGAGTCCTCAATATTGGAAAAAAATGGGCAAGTATCCCAAGTTCCCCTTTTGTTAATGAACTGGAAAGACTCTGCTCAGTTGGACTGTGAGGCACATCAAGAATGCAGACTAGCATCGTTGTTAGTCCCAGTGCACCAGATGACATTGTAACATGTGGTGATACCTTGGGATGGAACTCAGGCAGGGAGAGGCAGAGAAGGACCAACGCAGACCCCGGGATCGTAGGCTGGCAGTCCACAGATGTTCAGTTTGGCTTGAATAGTGCTTGAGGCAACGTTTTAAAGTGGGAGAGATCTGTAAACACTGACCTGACTGGCCACGGGCCAGCTGTCTATCGAGCTGGATGGCAGACGCCTCCTTTCGGTGGGGCACGTGCTTTCTACTTCGCGACAGTCTCGACCATGCCCTGATGCCCCCCACCGTGATGACAGGGGCCAGCTGCCATTTCGCCTTCCACTTGTACTGTTGTTTTTCCCATAGAGGAAAACCCCTTTTGTTTCTGTGACTTTATCAGAAAGCAAAAGTGCAAAGGAAAAAATAATGAGCTGCACATTTTAAGGTAAATGAGACCACACCTGTTTTCCTTGGGGCAGGGAAAAATCTTATCCAGTTTTCCTCATTTTGCTTTACTTGCCTGGTCTCTGTAGATATTTGACTCTGTAATCTCACATACACACGGAAGAGATGTCATTCTCCAGGATTATTCTGCTTTGTCCATAGGTTTGTGTACTGAAGATCTGCCATTTGTTTGGTAACATGAAGATCTGCTGAAACCTTGCATGCTTGTAATTGCCAAGGAACAGTTAAGGATCAGTTTTGCCAGTAGCACTTTAAAAGCAAAGGACCACTTCCTTTGGCACTCATGTGTCTCTCTTTACCTGTGGCTGGCAACCTATTCTCTAGACCTTCATCGTTTTCGTCTGTCTTCCTATCTAAGAACAGTGAGGCAGGTTTTGTGCACAGGCTGTGAGAATGTGTTTCTGTGGATGCCACAGTCCTTCTTTTACTCGGAATTTAACCCTTATATGTGCAGTACTGTGAATAGAACCTGGGGAATGAACTCTTGCCAGCAGAAGATTTATAGTGTTATGAATGAGTAAGCCCTAGATCTTTGGAGGTCAGTATAAAAGAAAAGTACTGTTAGATTCTGAGTGTGTTTCAGTGGGGTGGAGTGAGTTAGTAATAGCATTTCCTGGTCCAGTAGGAAGTGGGTGAATTGCCAAGCCATTGAGATCACCATTGTTGACTCAGATTCAGGAATAAGATTAGAGTAGGAGGGCTGTCAAGCAACCCTGGAATCAGGGCTGGTTGTGATTCTGCTTGCTCCTGGCTGGTGAGAAGGCTGTGAGCTGACGTGAGTGGTCCCAGGTTCATGGATGTGCTAATAAATCATATATTACTTTACGTGAACCCTTTGTGGAGACCAGAGTTGAAAGGAGATAAGGTGGTGGGTAGCAGTTTGCCTTTTGATAGGTGCATAACTGTTTTCTGCATCACCCCAGTAGTGTGAGAGGCAAGGTGCTTAGAAAATTGCAGATCCTTATTCATGCGTCTCAAGAGGATCCAGATAGAGCACCAACCAAGGACTTGTTCAGAGTGAACAGGAGGTACTATATTTGAAGTAGAATTTTAGGATTGAGCTCTAGAAAGGATTGTAAATCATTTGTTCCTTCTCTCCTTTGGTGGGTAGTGGGAACACTCTGGCAGGTTTTCTAGGATTTGCTGAAGACCCCTTATCAATGATCAGACATTAATTCCAAAAGGGGGAAGTAGGCCACTTTGATGTTTTACTCAGGAGGAAAAAGGAAATGGCCATGATCTCAGAGACTGTATGTCAGCCCTTGGCCTGGCTTGCTTTGTGGTAGAGGTGTGATTTTTCAGTGGTGTGTGACAGTGTTTGGGGGGTGGGGATCTTGTGTGTCAGAAGCACCTGTGACTCTTTCTTTCCCTTTTTAATCTGCCCTTCTCCTTCCGTAATTTGGACACTACCCAACATTTGTCATCTATTCCCTTCACTGACCTGCTGCTCATTTGCTCCTGTGATAACAACTAATTTTGGGAGCACTTATTTTGTGTCTGACATTTTTAAATGCCTTATACATAGTTCACTTAGCCTTCACAACTACCCCATGAGGTAGGTACTCTTATTGTCTGCTTTTTAAAGAATAACATAGAGTCATTCAATTACTTGTCTGCTAGGAAGCACTAAAGTCAGAACAACAAGTAAGCTTAGATGACAGGTGGTATATCATGGGTATTTAAAAACATTTTTTTATTGATTAATAAAATGGATAAATCTTAAGTCTATATCTTAATGACTGTGCACATACAGACACATCCTCCCACATACCTGTGTGACGACCTAGGTCAAGTTATAGAACATTTCTGTCACTCTGGCAGATTTTCTTGGGCACCTTCCCTATCACTGCCCATATTTCTTTTCCAAGACAAAATCACTGTTCTGGTTTCTATCAGCACAGATGACTTTTGCAAGAATTTGAACATTCTATAAATGAAATCCCACTGTTGGTAGTCTTTTGCATCTGGCTTCTTTCCCTCATTATTATTTCTATGAGATTTATTCATGTTTTTGCATGTAACAGTAGTTGGTATTTTTTGTTGTTTGTGGTGTTCCGTTGTTTTAAATATACAACAGCTTATTGTCTTGTGAATGGATATTTGTCTTCTTTGCAAAACCTGGCCATTATGAATAAACCTGAGTATTCTCAAATGTATTTTTTGGTAGACATGTGCTCGTTTCTCTTGGGTATATGTCTAGAGGAAGAATTGCTAGATCATAAGGCACAGGTTTAATTTTAATAGATATTTCCAAAGTGGTTTTATCACTTTACTCTCCCACCAGCAGTGTATGTTCCAGTGCAGAGTTCCAGGAACTCTGCATTCTTGCCAGTGCTTGTTATTGGTGGTCTTTTGAATGCTTTCCATTCAGAAGGGTGTTTATTTCATTGTGGTCTTAATTGCATTTCCCTGATATGTTATCACGTTCCCTTCTGTTTCTTATGTTTGTGGCCATTTGTGTGTCCTGTTTTATGAAGGTCTTTCATCCATTTTATTAATTGGGTTGTTCTTTTTTTTTTTTTTTCTTATTTGTTGACATTCTTTGCATATTCTCGATGTTTGTCTCATTAGAGAGAAAAATTACAAACACCTCTTCCTCTCCTAGTAGCATCTTTTGACTCTCTTAGTATCTTTTGATAACTGGACATTCTTTTATTTTGGTGAAGTTCAAATTTATCCTTATTTTTTATGATTAGTGCTTTTTGTGTTCTTCTGCAAAACATGAAACTTATTGCCTTTTCATTTCTTGGATATTTTTAGGCAGAAAAAAACGTGGAGACCCACTGCTATAGAATGTAAACCACAGTCACACTGGTCATTATTGGATTCCTGTTTTTGAACTGACTGCCTAGAGTGGTGTTCTGAGCCCTCATATATATAAAGCACTTTAGGTTTCACAGAGCTCTTAATCATTCGACCTCATTTGATCCTAGTCAGGAGCTCACTAAAGGCCTTGCAGGAGGGTTTAGTCCCTTCTCATGGCCAACAGAAGCTCTCTGGCAGCTGCAGGATCTACATGTTTCCCACAGCTTTGTGCTTGAGGGCAAAGCATTAGACTGTGTGGTTTGGTTCCTGGCTCTGTAACTGGGGACAAAATGCTTAACCTATTTGTGCCTTGGTTTTCTCAGCTGCTAAATGGGATAATGAGAATATCCCTCCCTCATGATGTAGTTGTGAAGATGAAATGAATTAATTACTGTATAGTGCTTAACACACTATCTGGCACACAGAGTTGGGTTATTATTATTGTAGTTTTATTATTATTGTTTGATGTGGGTCACAGTTCTTTTTTTAATTGTTGTATAATTGACTTAAAATATTAGTTTCAGGTGTACAACAGTGATTTTTTTATAGGCTACACACCATACAAAGTTATTATGAAATATTGACTATATTCCTGGTGCTATATATAACATCTCTATGACTTATTTGATCACTTGTACATCTTAATTCCCTTCACCTGTTTTGTCCCTCCTCTCACTCTTCTCCCCTCTGGTACCTACTAGTTTGTTCTCTGTTTCTGAGGACCACAGTTATTTGCAGAGCTGAAAAGAGCTCTGATCATTTATTGGGTTTTCCTTTTATTGTGTCATTTTTTTTCCCCCTCATTCCACACTCCTACCTCATGAGTCCTCTGTCTCTTTCCCTCTTTGTCTTTCCACTTTTGTTATGAAAAGCCAGATGCATTTCACACATGAACTAAATTGATACCTGAATGAAAGTGTACTGTCTTATAGGGACTGACATGGAATGTGTAAGATCATTGAGAGTTTTGCTCAGTTTCTTTGCTTTTGAGGGATGGTGGCTAGCAGGGGCATAGAATATGGAAAGGAAGTGACTACTTGATTCCAAAATAAAGTTGACCCATTTACCTTGGTTCTAAGAATTACAGACATAAGAGATTTATGTGGTTTAAATTGTAATAAGGGAAAAGAAAACTTGAAGCCAAGTGAGTGTTTTCTAGATGTCTGGAAACGATAGTATAATACTATGCTCCAGATGTTAACATACATGAGGCTGAGAGAAAGTTTTCTGAACTTGGGGTGATAGGACTAGTATCAAGTGTGTTAAATCTATTCAGTTCTCTATCACCCCATCCCTCCAAAAAAAAAAAGGAGAATAAGATCACACGTGGAAAAGAATTTATCTTTTGATATTTCTTCGTGAAATAAAAACAAATCCTGTTGACGTTCCTGGTTATTAATGCCAAGTGGCCCACCCTTAATAGCCTCTGAGTTTGTTTGAACTTCCTCTTTGTGACTGGGTGGAAATTTCACACTGTTTGCCATGAAGTTGATGTGACATCTGCGAGGTCCCTGACATCTTGATGTGCTAGGAAGCTATTGTGGTTTCACTGTTTGCTGATGAACACCTAGCAGGAAATGAACTGAGACACTTTGGTGTGTAGAGAGTAGCTTTACCCCAGTGTGGAGAGCAGGCTGTCTTTGCTCTCCAGTGTGGGGAGAACATAAAGGAAAAACGGGGTGTCTGGGTGGGCAGAGGGACTTCAGAGCTAACTGTGCCTCAGGATCACCTGAGAAGATGGTTAAAATTCAAGTTCTCAGGCACAGCACAGAAGTTCAGGTTGAGTGAGGCAGGGCCGGGCTGGGTACCTCTACGCTAAGGGGATGGCTGATGTCCAGGCACAACAACACTGAGAGCAACACTCAAAAAAGAGTTTCAGGCTCAGGGACTGGAGAGACTTTTCGTAGACTTTTCATCTCAAAGCTATTAAAGGTTTGTGTGTGGCTTTAAACTGGGAGTAGAATCAGTCCACCAAGCCCCCAGCCACAGGGCCGCAGATGCCAGCAGGCTGCAGATACCCAGCAGGTCAGGCACACCAGATGGGCTGACAGTGGTGGGACAAGGAGGAGGAGTCCCCTGGCCTGTGCAGGGAATCACTGTCCCTTTTGAGTCATTGGGTCTAGGTACTAGCACCCAGTGTGAGCTTCACGAGAGTGACCGCCCTCTGCCCCATCACCTGTCTGTCATCCACCTGCTTATCCCCAGCCACCTACACACACCCCCTTCTCCCACCGCTGCTACTCCCCCTGGTCTTTTTCCCTCTCCCTGCCCCCACCCTCTCGTTCACCACCTCCCACACTCACACTCCCTCCTCAGTGCCCCTCATTCCCAGCCGCCCCTAGATACGTTGTGTGTGTGTGTGTGCGCGCGCGTGTGTGTACACTAGGTCTTCATTGCTGTGTGGGCTTTTCTCTGGTTGCAGAGAGTGGGGCTACTCTCTAGTTGCAATGCATGGGCTCCTCATTGTGGTGGCTTCTCTTGTTACTGAGCATAGTCTCTAGGCACGCAGGCTTCAGTAGTTGTTGCATGTGGGCTCGGTAGTGGCAGCTCACTGGTTCTAGAGCACAGGTCATAGTTGTGGTGCGTGGACTCAGTTGCTGCATGGCATCTGGGATCTTCCCGGATCAGAGATACAACCCATGTCTCCTGCATTTGTAGGCAGATTCTTTACCTCTGAGCCACCAGGGAAGCCTCCAGGCTTCCATCTTTGAGAACTTTTTTCCTTTGGAGATGTTGAGGAAGGATGAATGAAAACAAATGTGATATTTAAAATATCTTCAATATAAGTAGACCTAGCATGTTCATTGACACTGTGGAAATAAGCCAGGAGCAGCTAGAACAGTGACTATAAGTGGATTGAATAAATAGGCTTAGGTGTTTATGGGCCCAGACTTGTGCTGTGCAAGGCATCATGGAGTTCGTGTGTGTGTCCACTGTACCTTCTGTGATCCTGAGCAGTGCTGCAGACTTAATTCTTGCTCAGTGGATCTCTGCCTTCCTTTTAGGCTTTCTCAAATTTTAAAGATGATTTGAGTCATTAATTCTTAACTTTTTGTGGGTTGCAGTCTCCTTTCATAATCTGATAGGCAGTTTGAATTATTTGTCCAGAACAAGGCACAAACATTTGGAGGAGGGAGGGTGGCTCATAGACTCTTTGGGGCCCTTCCTTGGACCCTAAGTCAAGAATTCCTGTCTTAATGAGCATAGAGGGCTTGTAGTCCCTTCTCCCAAGTTCCTTTTTGTGGTGCACCTCTCTTGTGTGACATCTGTTAGGGGTACACAACAAACATTATTCGATATCGTGTGCATGCTTTCTGCAGGGTCTTTGCTCAGTTTGAAAGAGCAAGAATATTTCAGGCAAAGAGTGAAAAGAGCTAATGCATATAAAGAACTTAGTTCCTGCTGTGCTAAAGATTCATTTAAAACTAGTGTGTACATTTAATATAGTTATAAGTATAATGCCCATTACCCCATAAAACTTTTTCATGTCAGAAGCAGTTTAGAAGCATTGGACTAGATATTAGACCAGGATCCCTCCACTTGTATGTTCCATCTCTTTTTATTGAGTCCAATAATTCTCTTCAGTTTTTGTTGTTGGTTAGTCGCTAAATCGTGTCCAACTCTTTTGTGACCCCATGGACTGTAGCCCGCCAGGCTCTTCTGTTCATGGACTTTTCTAGGCAAGAATACTGGAGTGGGTTGTCATTCTGTTCTCCAGGGAATCTTCCTGACCCAGGGATCAAACCCAAGTCTCCTGCATTGGCAGGTAGATTTATTACCACTAAGCCACCAGGGAAGCCCTGTCTTCACTTTAGCACATGTTTATTGTACCCCTACTTGGAGTCAAGCACTCTGGTAGCATTTTGGGGGAGAGGAACGAATATGATCTCAAAGAACAAACAAGGCTGAAGGGAATCACTTGACTCCTCTGTGTACTTAGCTGTATGTGGAGTCCTGTCTTCTGTGTTTCCTGCCACCTTCCTGAGGGAAGTGGGTTGAGAGGGATTTGGGGTGATGGCTTTGCTTTCTGACACTAGAAGGTGGCTCTAAAGAGCTGAAGGGTGCCTCTCTCTCTGCATGCCATTAACCCTGGTAGCTTTTCACTCGGTTCCGTGGGTGTTTCTTTAAGACTCACCTTCGTCTGTGGCACTGGGTTTACATGTCCTTGTTTCTCCGTAGGCCCGGGGTTATCACCATGCAGGCATTGTCTGAAGAGGACCGAAGGCTCTGGATGGAAGCCATGGATGGCAGGGAACCTGTAAGTAACAATTCAGGGGAGTAGAGCAAGAATAAAGGTCTCGAGTTGTTTTGCTTCCTTAGTGCAGCAATTTTTGCTTTTGCTCTAAATAAAACCTTGGGCTCGTGAGACCAGTGTACCAGAGGGGCTTTTTATTTTTATTGTTTTTTATTCCTGGACTAATGTTCCTGGATATTGATATTGCTTTTGTGTGAATGCAGTTCTGGAGCTTTGGCCTGTCAGTCTAAGGTATGGGTCCTGTATGACGCCACATCAGACCAGAGACCACCCCCACCCTTCACCAAGGCAGTTGTAACGCCCAGAGGACTTTTAGAGGGAGGCACCATCAGTCTGACTCATTGATAACCTCCACAAAGTGCAGTGCAGAGCATTACTTCAGATCCATTTTAATAGATTAAATGATGATAAAAGTGTGTACAGATGATGCAGAATCTTGTCATCACCCTCTGGTTCAGCTTCCCATTGCTATACTTGGCTCACACCCCACTATAACTGATGAGATTACCAGGGTCCACGAAAGGATTTAAGCCTAAAATGTGATCCACCCTCCCGTTTCAGAGGTGCTGGTCTCCTCTGATGGGTGATGTAATCTTGTGGTTTTCCTGCATCTTGTGACATGTAAAACCCACGGAAGAACCTTGGGGAAGTCCCGAGAGTCAGAGTAGTCATCTTAACTTGGGGCCAAGGATCTCAGCTCCAGTACTCAGCAAATCTCAAGGTTACAGAAGTTGTAAGAGTATGGTCTTACCATGTCCCACCTGTAAAAGATAAAAAGAATCCACACTGTCAGAGGGCCAGTAATTGGGCCAATAATTATCACATACAAAGGCACTGTCAAAAAAGGGAAATATGTGCAAGGGACATGAGGCAGGCATAGCCTCCATTGACTATAGAACTGTGCGTCACATAGGGTGTGCAATATAGATGATTCCAGTTCATTTGTGTGTCTCTTTCTCAGCCTGCTCTGATTAGGTGATCTGTATTGATTAATGTCATTTTCTATTGAGGTATTTTGTGTCCAAACATGGAACTCATTATAGTCAACATAGACAAATAACTAGTATTTGTAGCACATTTAATAATACAAAGCAAGATTTGAAGCACTGTTTAAAGATTTAGGTGCAGTTTGCTAAACCTAGTTAATTAAATAAACATATCTTAGTTCTTCTCCTGGACTAAGATACAGGATATCCCTGATTTTCCCTGAATACTTTGTTACTGATAACTTTTGATGGCTCTCTCAAAAGCAGATACACATTTCTACCTTCAGGGCTTTGTGAGCACAATAGGTGCTTGATATCACAGGCTTTTCAGAGCAGTTTCCTAAGTAGTCTTCATCTCTGCTGTTATCACCTACCATTAATTGAGCTTGTGTGTGTGTATATCCGTAAGGCACAGATTTGGCACATAGCATCTCTTAACCCATTTATTCTTCTTAGTACCTAACAAACTAAATGTTATGATTTGATATCACAGATGAGGAAACTGAGGCTTAGAAGAGATTAAATAACTTACCCCAAGTTGTACAGATAGTAAGTGGCTATATTTGTAGGGCACAGGCTAGGTTGCTATAGCAAAGAGATTTCAAAGTGCAAAAGCTTAAATAAAATAGAAGTTTATTTCTCTCACGGAGCTCAGAAGTGAGCAGTCTATGCCTGACAGGGTCATTTTGCTGAGACAGACTACGACCTGGGACCTTTTGCTGCAGTGCTTGCACCTGGACAAACCTGTACGCCAACAACAGAATACAAAGAAACTATAAGGGACCAAAAATAACTGAGTACTGGCTCAGTTGGGGCAGATTCTGGACAAAAGATACAAACAGACCAGAAGACCTAACTGCAACTTTTGAAGAGCAACTAGCAAAAGCAGGGATTTGGGAGCAAAAGCAGGGCATGCCCCCTGCACACACTACCACCTAAGGGGTGAGAGAACCACCTAAACCACCCCTCCAGCCCAGTCCCTACACGCACCTTTACCTTTACCCTCACTGCATATAAGGAGCAATCTCCCACCTCCTCAGGGAGCAAGTAAGGGAAGCTGTTACTTGTTCTTGTTCCCCTGCTAGCTGCACTGGGGCCCATAAAACCTTGCGTGAGTTTCTTGTCTGGCCTCTAATCAATTTCTATTGATTGGGAAAGGCTATGAATCCTGGTTGGTATCAGTGCCATCCTCAATCCACGGCTTTCCATGTTCCATTCATTTCCGTTTTTCAGCCAGATAATGGAGATGAGAGCATCTAGGATCCAGAGGATGCATACCCCGCTTCCACTGCCCCCCAAATAATTATATGGCCACATTGATCTACAAAGGAGCATGAGAAAACATAGGCAGCCATGGCTCCAGCCAGTGCCCAGGAGATCTTACCACTTCAAGGAGGAAGGACAGAAACTGTGGGGTGGTTAACAGTTTCCACCACAGTGCAAAGCTAGCATTAGAACCTGTATCTAGCCCTAAATGTCTTTGGTTTTCATTTTTAATAGAGATAAAATGTCAAATTGCCTTCTAAGAATCCTTACACAGTTAATTTTTACATTACTTTCTGTGACTCTCTTGAATGATTCTTAACTCATAGGGCAGGAAATACCCAGGAAGAAAAATCCTGTCGGGGCATACTATTCTTTGTGTGAACAAAAAACCCACTTTGGGGTGGGTAGATATGTGTGTGTGTGTGTGTGTGTTCCCTCCAATAAGCTGGAGTTCTTAAATTGCTTCACGCACTGCATTTTAAGTCTCCCCACCTCCCTCTCCCACCCTTTGGTGTTTGTTCTCTGTCTGCATATACTTGGTTTTCTCATAAACCACCTTAGTTTCCCCGTAGATGAACATCTGGCCTCTGCTGGTTGTGTGCTTCTGAGAGACACATCTCCTTGCTCCAGAATGTGCATAGTAAAACAAGCTTAAGCACAAAATAATTGTTTTCCAAATATAATATAAATTTATTTCCTCTCAGTAACATATAGCTTGCATTGAAAAACCACACCTCTGTGTGCTTTTAAGTTTCCTGAAGAGACACATAAATGCAGGCATGTGATGACAGTTTAATTGGCAAGAATATTAAGCCTAATTTTGTCTCCCATTGCTGAGAGCCTCTGGGGAGCATTACAGGAGCTATATACCCAGTAGACAATTAGCAGCTCTGCTTTAATCACCATCTCCCTAATTAGTTAGGTCTGTCCCCTTGGGAATTTTGGCTTTGGTAAGGGAGCAGAAACCTTTTTCTCTAGTTGATCTTCAAATATTTCCTTTACTTCAGGGAGATGTTAATAACAGCACCTATCTTTAGTTTTTGTACTTAGAGCTCGGTTCTGTAATTGATTACTCAGAGTTGGTTTTTGTTTTTTTTTTATTGAAGGGGTTGATAATCTTGGTTTCCATCTTTTTGTTCTTTCATCATTCAGTAACACCTTTTTTAACTCCGAGTCAATTTTATTTTTTTTTAAACAATGTTTTAGCTAATTGTTAAATAAATTACAGTTTCTACCAACCAGTAACATGCTGGTCTAAAGAAGAGTTGAATGTCTTTATGTTATTGATGGATATATAATGGAGAAAGAAATTAGAATTGTGTTTCAATAATGAGCATTATGATTTTTAATTTATGTAATGAATTCTAATTCAGATGAAGGAAAGCCAATTTAAACTTTTCAGAGAAAAATCTGAATTTATTGGCTTACATAACTGAAAAATCTTGGGGTATAATAGCTCTGGCCCATCTGAATCCAGGGGCTTCCATAATATTTGGAGTCAGTTTCTTCTTTTGTACTGGCTTCATTTCCAAGAGGTTCTTTTTATGTAGTGCTGATATGCTTTCTGGATGTTCCCGGCTTACATGTTATTATCAAGAACAGGAGAGAGGAAACTTTTTCTGTAATGGGCTAGATAGTATTAATAAATATTTTAGGCTTTGGAGGCTGTAGGGGTCACTATTGCAGCTACTCAGTTTTGCTGTTGGAGCTCAAAAGCAGTCGTAGACAATATGTAAATAAATGCATGTGGCTGCATTTCAATAAAAGTTTATTTATAAAAACAAGTAGAAGGCCAAATTTCAAGTTGTGGACTGAAATCCCTGATCTGTAAGTCTGGTAGAAGGAGAGCTTTGCTTAATAATTCCCAGGAAGTCCCATGTTTGAATCTTAGTGGGCTAAATACTTGGACCAGAGCATGGAACAGGTGAATTGACAGTGTGGCTCACTTTCCCACTGCATGAGAACTGTATAAATGGTGAGGGAAGGTTGGCTTCCCCTGGGGTAAATCGAAGCACTGTTATGAAGAATGGTGGTAGACATACATGAAATAGGCAAAAATGACACAGTTTATCCAACTCTGATATCTATATTCCATTAAATTTTCTATTCAGAGAGCTTGTTCTTTGATACTTGGCCGGGAATGAAAACCACAAGTTTACCATGAACATCATACTTCAAGTGAAAGACTGGATGCTTCCTCCCTAAGAGTAGGATCAAGGCAAAGATGTCCACTCTCATTACCAGTCTTACTCAGCATGGTACTGGAAGTCCTAGCCAGTGCAGTAGGGTAAGAAAAGAAAAGACCCATAGACATTCTTTAAGAACTCAGCAACTGGCTAGTCAGATAAAATTTTGAAATGATTTTGCTGGATTTTCTTCACTTTCTGTTAAATGTGGGTTGACAAGCTATAGAGTCAACATTCCAGCCACATAAGCTTTGATTTTAATATTCTATGGCCACTGTCTCAGCTTGAGAGTAGACTTTCTATATTAAACGGGACACAGAACTTTAGTGCAAGTTGCATAAATATTGCAACGAGGAGAAATTTTAGAGACAGCAAATTTCCTTTTTTCTCGGTTCCTTATAACTAAAGTTCTCTCTCTTATTCTCTTTGTATATTGCTCGTAAGTATGTTCAGTACATTTAAACAAGCAGATTAGACTCAGAACAGTCATTACCAACACATACATCCAACCTTCTGCCCTATGGAAAGATGACTCAGCACATAAGTAGAACTAATAGGGTAACCCAGAGTCTTAGAACTTAGACCTGTATGAACTGTGTTCCTACATATTTCCTGTAGTTGTGATTAGTGGTATCTCTGGAAGCGCTTCTCTTACCTCCTTATTTTAGAGGTATTAGTCTTCCTTCACAGCCAAGGATTCTTTAGTAAAATTAAATGTTTATCCACTTTGAGTCAGTACTTGAATCTCTTTTGATAGCCAGAAAGTTCAATAGTTGGGAGATGCCAGAATTATGTGGAATTAGATTAGGAGGAGAAGAAACAGGTAGCGTAGCATCAAAGATTGTGTGTAAATACACGTATTAGTTTGAAACAATGAAATTGCCACTTTTGAAATTCAAAATGGCCAGATATTGGTGATTTCATATGGCTCAGGCTCCTACTTGTGGAACATAAAGAAGCCCACACCCAGGCCAGTATCACATGCTTATTTTTTTAAGTGGGAACACTGCTCAAAAGGGCCAGTCAATGGTTGATCTTGGGTGGATAATCCAGGTCTCCTAGCTTTCAGCTCTGTGATGTTTTATTAAGTACTACAACTCGTAAACTGATGACTTATTAGGAAGCCAAAATTGAATGGGGGCTTCCCTGATGGCTCAGCGGATAAAGAATCCACTTGCAGTGCAGGAGACAGGAGACTCAGGTTCAATCCCTGGGTTGGGAAGATACCCTGGAGGAGGAAATGGCAATCCACTCCAGTATTCTTGCCAGACAAAATTTCATGGACAGAGGAGCCTGGTGGACTACAGTCCGAAGGGTCATAAAGAGTTGGACGTGACTGAGTGACTAAGCCATTAAGCACAAGCACATAGCTGAATGGCGTCTACCCTCCCTTTTATTTTCATTATTATTTTTTTTACCCTCCCTTTTAAGTGGAGCTCCTCTGTCGGGGCTGCTGCTGCAGAAGAAGGAAAAAGCACCAGGGACTAAGGAAAAACCACTTGTCCAGTAAGTGGACAAAACAGCCTGGCTTCCTCCTGGTGACCTCCAGTTTAAAGAAATGTTCTATTTTAGTCCTTGTGGATTTTGAGACTGAACGGTCTGCCCTTCTCTTGCCTATTTCTGCTAAGCCCAAGTTCCAGCCCCTGAGTTCTTCAAGAATTCATAGGAAGCAGCAGTTGCATTGGATCTTATGTTCTGTACCAAAAGATCTGTGCTTTAAAGGCAAAAGTGAGATTGATGACCATTCAGATGAGATCTCATAATCAGAGACAGAATGTCATGGTGGTTAAAAATGTGGGCTTGGGCAGCCAGGCTTTAAATCCCTATTCACCAGAAATAGCTGTCTAACACTAGGAAATGACCTGGTCTCTCTGAGCATGTTTCTTTACCTACAAGGTGGAGATATTAATAGTGTCGTCCTATAAGATTATTTTATAAGGATCAACGTTTATGTGGAGTACTTAGATAAGGCCTCTGTGTGGTGAAGTGCTTGTTAAATGTTAATTCATACCATTATCTTTTTGGAGAGGAGGGACAGATAGCCAGACACCTGGATTCTCTTTCTAGCTCCTTTTCTAAATTACTCAGCTCATTTGAACACAGAGTTTATTTAGTTACCCTGGCCAGGCTCACCAAAGTGCAGGCAGGAACTGTTTTCACTAGTATGGAAAATGTGATTTCATTTAGCAGTCAGTCTGAACTCTCAGGCTACAAGTTGGAGGAGCATGCAGTAATGTTTAGCCTTATTTGCTATGATGCGGCCCAGGCCTGGCAGTTTGTAATCCCAGCTGTATGCTCAGCTCAGCTCACTACTGCTGAAACTTACATTTTCCTTTCTTAATAAAATAAGTGATCAAAGGAGTATGGATGGTTAAGAAGGTGAGGAGTGGAATTGCTGAGCTCCTGTGTAATGATGCAGGTCTCTCTTCTTTATGAGTGGAAGGGTGGTTTGGAAGACTACTTCTGTCCATTTTGTGAAGGCTCTCTTTGTAGCATCACATAGTGTGAACTGATAAATCATCTGAAAGTGAGGTTCCTAATTTACTTTCCATTTCCCCACCTCAGCCCCCCACTTGGCCCCAAGCTGCTGGGAAACTGTATTAAACCTTCACATTACTTGTTTCTGTTTCTTTTTCTCTTACTGAGTTAAGAAACTGGTTGTAAGCTTCATCTTTGAATCATATCAGTGTTTTTATATAGGTATAACTTAGTGCATATTCTATCACCAGCGTGCTCAAGTCTTAAAAGAATTGTAGTACTCGTCATGTCTTTCCTTGTTCTCTTTGGCTAGATGTCCTTTAGAAGAACAGTTTCTTGTGAAAATCATAGAATATTTAATTGAGGCATCTGAGCTGTGAGTTGGGAGAAAAGAGGAGATCAAGTGAAATTGTTTTATGATGGAGAGCTGATGAAACTGTTCTAAGAAATGGAAATTTTGATAGCCAGAAGACTTTTGGTTTGAACCTTATGATTTAATAACACACTGGTGGTGCTTACTCAGGTCTTAAACATTCTTCTTTCAGCATTTTAGCAAACGTGTACATTGTCCACCAATTATCTTGATGAGTAATGAGGATACCAATATGAGGAAGGCCCATATTAATAGAAATTTCATTTGTTTGCTGCAATTTCCTCATTGCCTAGCACAGCAGCTGGCCTGCCATAAGTGCTCCGTAAATACTTGTTGAAAAACTGGAGTCAAAACTAAGGGGAGGAGTTGAGGATAAACCTCATTTTCTTCACAAACTGTATTGCTTCCGTTACTTGAGACTGTGTGGGTAGATTTTTAATTCCTTGACTGTATATTTCATTTTGATACATATCTACTTACTTGCAACAGAATTTAGCTGAGGGACCAGTTAATCTTTTTTGTGCCAGGAAGACATTTGGCAATCAGGTAAAGCCTTTAAATCATTTCTCAGAGTAATATTTTTATTTTTTTTTTAAATTGGGGTATAGTTGTTTTATAATGTTATACAACAATGTTATATAGTGTATCAGCTATAGCTGTGTGTTGTTCACTTCACTTGCTCAGTCGTGTCCAACTCTTTGTGACCCCATGGACTGCAGCACGCCAGGCCTCCCTGTCCATCACCAACTCCCAGAGTTTACTCAAACTTATGTCCATTGAGTTGGTGATGCCATCCAGCCGTCGCATTCTCTGTCCTCCCCTTCTCCTCCCGTCTTCAATCTTTCCCAGCATCAGGGCCTTCTCAAATGAGTCAGTTCTTTGCATCACGTGGCCAAAGTATTGGAGTTTCAGCTTCAACATCAGTCTTTCCAATGAATATTCAGGACTGATTTCCTTTAGGATGGACTGATTCGATCTTGCAGTCCAAGGGATTCTCAAAAGTCTTCTCCACACCACAGTTCAAAAGCATCAATTCTTTGGCACTCAGTTTCTTTATAGTCCAACTCTTACATCCATACATGACTAGGAAAAACCATAGCTTTGACTAGATGGACCTTTGTTGGCAAAGTAATGTCTCTGCTTTTTAATATGCTATCTAAGTTGGTCATAACTTTTCTTCCAAGGAGCAAGTGTCTGTTAATTTCATGGCTGCAGTCCCCATCTGCAATGATTTTGGAGCCCAAGAAAATAAAGTCTGTCACTGTTTCCACTGTTTCCCCATCTATCTGCCATGAAGTGATGGGACCAGATGCCATGATCTTAGTTTTCTGAATGTTGAGTTTTAAGCCAACTTTTTCACTCTCATCTTTCACTTTCATCAAGAGATTCTTTAGTTCTTCTGCGCTTTCTGCCATAAGGGTGGTGTCATCTGTATACCTGAGGTTATTGATATTTCTCCCAGCTATCTTGATTCCAGCTTGTGTTTCATCCAGCCCAGCATTTCTCATGATGTACTCTGCATATTAGTTAAATAAGCAGGGTGACAATATACAGCCTTGATGTACTCCTTTCCTGATTTGGAACCACTTTGTTTTTCCATGTCCAGTTCCAACTGTTGCTTCCAGACCTGCATACAGATTTCTCAAGAAGCAGGTCAGGTAGTCTGGTATTCCCATCTCTAAGAATTTTCCACAGTTTGTGGTGATCCACACTGTCAAAGGCTTTGGCATAGTCAATAAAGCAGAAATAGATGTTTTTCTGGAACTCTCTCGCTTTTTCAATAATTCAGCAGATGTTGGCAATTTGATCTCTGGTTCCTCTGCCTTTTCTAAAACCAGCTTGAACATCTGGAAGTTCACGGTTCCCATACCGTGAAGCCTGGCTTGGAGAATTTTGAGCATTACTTTACTAGCGTGTGAGATGAGTGCAATTGTGCGGTGGTTTGAACATTCTTTGGCATTGCCTTTCTTTGGGCTTGGAATGAAAACTGACCTTTTCCAGTCCTGTGGCCACTGCTGAGTTTTCCAAATTTGTTGGCATATTGAGTGCAGCACTTTCACATCATTTAGGATTTGAAATTGCTCAACTGGAATTCCATCACCTCCACTAGCTTTGTTAGTAATGAGGCTTCCTAAGGCTCACTTGACTTCGCATTCCAGAATGTCTCGGCTCTAGGTGAGTGATCATACCATCGTGATTATCTGGGTCGTGAAGATTTTTTTTGTATAGATCTTCTATGTATTCTTTCCACCTCTTCTTAATGTCTTCTGCTTCTGTTAGGTTCATACCATTTCTATCCTTTATTGAGCCCATCTTTGTATGAAATGTTCCCTTTGTATCTCCAATTTTCTTGAAGAGATCTCTAGTCTTTCCCATTCTATTGTTTTCCTCTATTTCTTTGCACTGATCACTGAGGAAGGCTTTCTTATCTCTCCTTGCTATTCTTTGGAACTCTGCATTCAAATGGATATATCTTTCCTTTTCTCCTTTGCTTTTCACTTCTCTTCTTTTCACAGCTATTTGTAAGGCCTCCTCAGACAGCCGTTTTGCTTTTTTGCATTTCTTTTTCTTGGGGATGGTCTTGATTTCTGTTTCCTGTACAATGTCACAAACCTCTGTCCATAGTTCATCAGTTCACCCATTCACCCATTCCAGTCCATTTTAGTTCACTGACTCCTAAAATGACGACTTTCACTCTTGCCATCTCCTGTTTGACTACTTCTGATTTGCCTTGATTCATGGACCTAACATTCCAGGTTCCTATGCAGTATTGCTCTTTACAGCATTGGACTTTGCTTACACACACACACACACACAGGAAATGGCAACCCACTCCAGTTGCATGGGGTTGCAAGAGTTGGACATGGCTTAGCACGCGCACACACACACACACAGGAAATGGCAACCCACTCCAGTATTCAGTGCATGGGGTTGCAAGAGTTGGACATGGCTTAGCGTGCACACACACACACACACACACACACAGGAAATGGCAACCCACTCCAGTATTCTTGCCTGGAGAATCCCATTGACAGAGGAGTCTGGCAGGCTACAGTGCATGGGGTTGCAAGAGTTGGACATGGCTTAGCAACTAAACCACCACCACCTCCCTCTTGGGCCCCCTTCTACCCATCTTCCCCACAGTCCTACCCATCTAGACCACCGCAGAGCACCGAGCTGAGCTCCCTATACTATACAGCAGATTCCCACTAGCTAGCTGTTTTATACATGGTAGTGCACACACGTCAATCCCAATCTCCTGATTCATCCCACCCGCACCCCACCTCCATATGCCCACACATTCATTCTCTACATCTGTGTCTCTATTCCTTTCCTGCAATTAGGTTTGTCCATACCATTTTTCTAAATCCCACATATATGTGTTATTATGTGATTTTCCTCTTTCTAGTTTGCTTCACTCTGTATGACAGACTGTAGGTCCATTCACGTCTCTACAAATAACTCAATTTCATTCCTTTTTATCGCTGAGTAATATTCCATTGTATATATTACCACATCTTTCTTAGATTAATGTTTTTAAACATATAAAATATATGACTTACAAAGGAAAAATATAGAAAAATAGTTATGTGAATATTAAAACCATTTGTGATAAAATATGTGCTTCTTTATTACCACAGTAAATAATAAGATACAAAGGCAGGTCTGACAACTCCTATAAATAATATTTCAAGTTACTTGCAATGACAGTAATGTTATATGGAAATATCTGTGATTTCTATTGGTGACAAAGTCACAGATACTACTAATGTGGTGCTTGCCCACAGTCATATTTCAGAAAAATGCTAAATTTCAGTTAGAGGCTAAGGTAAATAAAGGTTTATTTTTTTTCTCCTTGCTGGTGAAGTTCACGGACCCTTGTATGCTCTCTGTGCACCCTATTACTCCATTTCTTTGCAAAGATGTTTTGAGAGACTTTCTTTCTGACTTCCAAACCCTTGTCTCAGCTTTTAGTTGTACATCAGTTAATGTGATTGTTTGATTAATATCCATCCTCTTGCTCAGACTGCCATCTTCCAGAGGACATGACCATTTTCACTTTTTCAAAAGGTTTTTTTTTTTTTAATCTTTTATACATAGTGTCTGACACAGAGTAAGAGTTCAGTATCCACTTGTCAAATAATCAGATGAATGAACCTAGGAAAAACAACAGTATTGGTTTGGTGTGACTTGTCCTAAATTTATTTTGTTTCCTGGTGATTTCCCACCTACCTTTGTAGACCTGCACAGACACACTGTTTAATATTCTCACTTCTTTGTTCACTTTTGGGGTCTACATAGAACATAAAGGCCCATTAGATTGTCTTTAGCATTTTCTGGAAGTCTCAGATCACTGTCAACTTCATCTTCACATCACTGCCTTTCTAGACTTGAGCCCCTGTTCTAACATGTCCCCCTTTACACTCCTGTCATTATTTTTGTCTTTATTATTTTAGCTTAACCTTGGGTAGGGGTATTGAACTGGTTGTGAGAAGGACTTCTTAATGGTTTGAATTTTTCAGAGTCAGCATGTGCTAATTTTGTTATTAAATAAAAGTAATAACAGAGACTGCCCCTGTGAGTCACATTTATTCTTTCAGTCGTTTCTCACTCTTCCTTTGTCATTGGCATTAGTTATTTGGGTTGTGGGGCCTTCTATCCCTAGACATATTGGAAGGGAGAAACCCCTCTCTAGAGTTAAATATATGGTGTGTGTGTCTCTGGAATTTTTTCTGGGTATTTATTCCTGTACTTGTACATCTAGAAATAAACTCTTCTATTTTGTAGAATTTTTGAGTTAGTAGAGATTTACTGTGGATTAGTAGACAGTCTTTGACATTTGGGTTGTTTTCAACTTTTCATTATAAACAATTATGTCATGAAATCCTCATCTGTATTCTACTGTCTGTCTAGTTGAACATTTTTTCTAGGATGCATACCAAATGGAATCGCCAGTTGAATGGTATATGCACAGTTAATGCTGTAATGAATTTTGGCACATTGCTCTCTCCACAGAAAAGTATTAGATTTTACTTCATCTAGTGACTTGTGAGGATACCCAGTTTTTCCACACCTTTGCAAGTACTGCATAGTATGAGTACACACAAAGGTGTGTATATGCATGTGTGTTTCTGATGGTAGAAAATTATTCCATTTGCATTTCTCAAATTACTAATGAAATTGGAAGTCTCTTCTCATGTTTGCCAGCCATACATATTTCTCCTATTTTTATATAATAATGTATGTAAAGTACATAGAGCAGTGTCTAGCTCATGAATCGTGCTATAAACTCAACATTAAAAAAAATGAAGATCATGGCATCTGGTCCTATCACTTCATGGCAGATAGAAGGGGGAAAAGTAGAAGCAGTGACAGATTTTATTTTCTTGGGCTCCAGAATCACTTCAGTTGGTAACTGCAGCCATGAAATTAAAAGACACTTGCTCCTTAGAAGGAAAGCTATGACAAACCTAGACAGCATATTAAAAAGAAGAGACATCACTTTGCTGACAAAGGTCCAGATAGTCAAAGCTGTGGTTTTTCCAGTAGTCATGTATGGATGTGAGAGCTGAACCATAAAGAAGGCTGAGCACCGAAGAATCGATGCTTTCAAACTGTGGTGCTGGAGAAGACTCTTGAAAGTCCCTTGGATATCAAGGAGATCAAACTAGTCAGTCCTGAAAGAAATCAATTGTGAATATTCATTGGAAGGACTGATGCTGAAGCTGAAGCTCCAATACTTTGGCCACCTGATGCAAAGAGCTGACTCATTGAAAAAGACCGCAGTGCTGAGAAAGATTGGCAAAAGGAAAATGGGGTGACAGAAGATAAGATGGTTTGCTAGCATCACCAACTCAATGGGCATGAGTTTGAGCAAACTCAGGGAGATACTGAAGGATGGGGAAGCCTGGAGTGCTGCAGTCATGGGGTGACAAAGAGTTAGATACAACTTAGCGACTGAACAATAGCAACAACAACACACATAATTTCATATTTTCTGGAAAATCCTCCATTTTTTGTCTTAGGTTAACTTCTGCTTGACCTCTGCAGAGGTTGTCATAGGTGAGGCTGTAAATCTGAAGGTTTTTGTCACCAGTTAGTTGTTCATTTGAGTCAGTATTAAGGCCAATTAAGAGTTCCCTATTTTGTTTCCTCCACCTACAAGATGATGTTTTTCCAAGTCAAGAATTTATCAGAGACTTCATTTGAAAAGGCCCTGATGCTGGGAAAGATTGAGGGCAGGAGGAAAAGGGGACAACAGAGGATAAGATGGTTGGATGGGATCACCGACTCAGTGGACATGGGTTTGGGTAGACTCCGGCAGTTGGTAATGGACAGGGAGGGCTGGCATGCTGTGGTTCATGGTGTCGCAAAGTTAGACGTGACTGAGCGACTGAACTGAACTGATACTTTTGTATGTGTATGTGTGTGTTTGTATTAGCTTTTTTTCTTAACTTTTAATTTTGAAATTGTTTCAGAATTATAAAAATGTCACAGAAATAGTGCAAAGAATTCCAGAGTACCTTTTACCCAGGTATCCTGAATGTTACATCTTGTGTAACCACTGTATAATTACCAAACCAGGAAATTCACATTGATGCAATATTATTAACTATTTTAAAGAACTCAGATTTTGCCAGTTATCCCACTAAAAAAAGTTTTTTTTTCCTAATCCAGTATTCTACCTTATCACATCTCCTTAGTTTCATTTAATCTGGAACTTTAGAGGCTGGGCTTTTTAAAGGAATATTACCATTAGCAGACATCCAGATAGTTGAAATCAGGACATCATCCTGTCTCTGTTCCCATCTTGGGGTGGATTTGAGGACTGTTGTCAATATCCTCTCTCCCTTGAGATAATTTATAACTTTTACTTATATTTCTGTTCTCTTCTGAAGATTCTCTGATATATAGTTCATCTTATGTTCGTAGATTTTCTTATAATACATTTATTTCTTTTGGTCGTTTTGTCTTCCAGCATATCTGCTCACATCATATATTCTTCCTTGTGCAATTGACTGTGTTTATTATCTGTATTGTACTTGCTGGTTCAAAGGCACTGATGCTGTAGCATGGTCTTAATAGACATTCCATAGCATAAGCTCTGCCTCTAGCAGCAGCATCAATTACTGTTGGTCTTCTCTCAGATATCATGGCAGTGATTCATGGGAGTGGAGATTATGTTTGAAGTAGTTTCAGATTTTTTTATTCTTCTTCAGGAAAGGCAGTCAATAAAAGAGAGATCTTTTTCAAATGACTTTGTTCATTGGAAGAATGATTGAATGGCTCTTAGGTCCTTTTCTGCAGCCTTCTTTTATACCCTAAAAGCCAGAAAGTGGTCATATCTCTTTAGTGATAAAAGTCAAAGGTGGTAATGTTAAAAATATATGGACAGAAGACAGCAATTTGATTATTAGGAGGACTGTGAATTAGGTTGTGGTAAGGTGTGGAACAGGATAAGCATTTTTGCGAGATTACCTTTGGGTTTGCTGAATCGGGGTGCAGTGTGGTCAAGTTAGGAAGTCTCATGATACCATTGTGACCACATTCTTTTTAGGTGTGTTCCCCAAAATCCTGGCCCACAATCGTGGAAGAAATCACAAGAACAAACAAAAGAATCTGAAAAGCAAAGCCATTTTCTAATATGGTTTTAAAAATCTTTCCTTTTGGTCATCAGGAAAACAGTGCAGACGTGTGGTCTAGTGGTTACAGCCAAAGGCTGAGCAGAAGGAAGTGGGCCCTGACCATCCGCCAGCCAGCTCCCCTGGCTCCCACATGCTATGTGGTCCTGACCCAATGCCCAGAAAAATGAGTTCCCCCTATCTTTACCTCTATTTTTAAAGGCAAAGAAGAGAAGGAGGTGAGGGGAACCAGAAACTGGGTTAAGATTCCTCAGATTAGAAACATGCTCTCTTATAATTAATCATTGATAATTAGTTTTGTTTTTTTCTATAAATCTTAAGAGAGCTTTACTTCTGACAGACTAAGGAAATCATCCACATTCTTGGAGTAAATGAACATGGGTTTTTTGATTTTTGTCTTTTTATTTGGGGGAGAGGTTCCTAGTATTCAAATATATTGGAGCAATTTTTAACTTTCCCTCTTGAACTGCTTTGTGGAAATGAATGCCATATTTCTCCTAGTTGTTGTTGGCTATGCCAGACATCTGGATGGATTATAATACCTGGCTTTGGCAATTTCTCCACTTAGCTCACACCTCTGTATGTTGTCATCTCGGAAAGATGTTGATGTACTCATGGCCGGGATTGACCATATTCTTTCTGTCCTTAATATTATTTACCTATAGTGTTTGTGTTTGGAGTGCATAATAAGCACTCGCGACTTACTAAATTAACTTGGGGACAGTGAGTTGAGTTGGCTTCTGTTATGTACTCTACAGTTCAATTCATTTGTTGAATTCTTGGATTCTGGTCACTATTGTGTGTTTGCTTATTTGCTCAGTTGTGTCTGGCTCTTTGGGACACCATGGACTGTAGCCCGCCAGGCTCCTTTGTCCATGCGGATTCTCCAGGCAAGAATACTGGAGTGGGTTGCCATGCCCTTCTCCAGGGGATCTTCCCAACCCAGGGATTGAATCTAGGTCTCCCACATTGCAGGTGGATTATTTACCACCTGAGCCACCAGGGAAGCCCATGAATACTGAAGTGGGTAGCCTATCCCTTCCCCAGGGGATCTTCCCATCCCAGGAGTCAAACTGGGATCTCCTGCATTGCAGGCGGATTCTTTACCAGCCGAGACACCAGGGAATCCCTCTGGTCACTATTGGGCCACTCTGAATAGAAATCCGTGAAGGCAAGGACCTTGCTGTTCTTGTTCTTCTGTACATCTCTAGCCCTAGAACAGCCCCAGGCCAAGATCACTGTAGCATATTGATTGAGAATCCATGTTAAATAAATATTTTTTGAATGAATAAAGGAAAGGATACCCAGGACTGTGTTTCTGTTCTTAGTCACAAACTTTGAATTTAACTACATTTACTTCCATGTGGCTCAGGGTTTCTTCTCCATATTTTAGTCATTGTTGGTATGTGGCCGAAATCAGTGTCCTAAACTAGAGAAAGTCTCAGATTAGAAGGCTTATTGGAGACCAAAAATCTGGAATTGGTTGACAAGTTTGTAATCCTCTGACTGTTATATGCTGTCTGCAGCACTGACAACAAAGTTAGAATTCATATATGTATATACAATATTAGGGAGCTTGCCTGGTGGCTCAGTGGTAAAGAATCTCCCTGCCAATGCAGGAGACACTGGTTTGATCCCTGGTCCAGGAAGATCACCTGGAGAGGGAAATGGCAACTGACTCCAATATTCTTGCCTGGAAAACCCCACAGACAGAGGAGCCTGTGGGCTACAGACTGCAGGGTCGCAAAGAGTCAGATATGACTTAGTGACTGAAGGACAACAGCAATATATAATGTTAGTATATACTTGTGCTTGTGTATATATCTTCTTGCTGCTGGTTTTCCATGAATGTATGCAAAGTGCATAATTATGGTCACAGGTGTGTTTTTAGTGGTCAGGTTGCCATGTTGTAGGAGACTCTGTGACCATCAGTATTCTTGTGGCCATGCTGAAGAAGTAAGAGTGATAGGTGAGGGCTGATCTCAGCCTTCCATGTCCCGAGATGATTCCTTTACTTTGACCCTTTATTTAAAAGTGTAAAAAATATAAACCCTAAGAAAGTATGTGTGTGTGTGTGTTGTATACACATATGCACATGTGCATACACACACATACCTGCAACAATTAGGTACAGTATAGAAGTTGGCAGTAGTCATTTATTATAATTTCACAAATGGGTTTCACTCTGTATTCAAGTGGATTCCTGCTGTCCTAGTTCACTTCATTTGTGGTAGGAAAAGGGTTAAATACATGGGCTTTGAAGTCAGCCAACCTGAGTTTGAATTCTGCTTCTACCGTGGACCCTTGAGCAGCTTATCTAATATCTCCAAATCTCAGTTTACTGAGCTGTAAACTGGGGAGAATAATAGTACTTATAAGACTCGAGGACATAACACATTGTTTCACATCAGTTCTATAAAGATTAGCTGTCCTCTTAAATGTGAATTCCAGAGACCTTTAGATTTTATATGTGCCTGTGTATAGATTATGCCATTGTCTAGATGCAGGATCTATCCGGACTCTATACTGACTGCCTTTTGGGTTAGTTATAGTCAGTGGAACTATCAGTTCAGTCTCTCAGTTGTGTCCAACTCTTTGTGACCCCATGGACTGCAGCATGCCAGGTTTCCCTGTCCATCACCAACTCCCGGAGTTTGCTCAAACTCATGTCCATTGAGTTGGTGATGCCATCCAGCCGTCGCATTCTCTGTCCTCCCCTTCTCCTCCCGTCTTCAATCTTTCCCAGCATCAGGGTCTTCTCAGATGAGTCAGTTCTTTGCATCAGGTGGCCAAAGTATTGGGGTTTCAGCTTCAGCATCAGTCCTTCCAATAAATATTCAGGACTGATTTCTTTTAGGATGGACTGGTTGGATCTCCTTGTAGTCCAAGAGACTCTCAAGAGTCTTCTCCAACACCAGAGTTCAAAAGCATCAATTCTTTGGCACTCAGCTTTCTTCATACTCCAACTCTCACATCCATACATGACTACTGGAAAAATCGTAGCCTTGACTAGACGGACCTTTGTTGGCAAAGTAATGCCTCTGCTTTTTAATATACTGTCTAAGTTGGTCATAGCTTTTCTTCCAAGGAGCAAGCGTCTGTTAATTTCATGGCTGCAGTCCCCATCTGCAGTGATTTTGGAGCCCAAGAAAATAAAATCTGTCACTGTTTCCACTGTTTCCCCATCTATTTGCCATGAAGTGATGGGACCAGATGTCATGGTCTTAGTTTTTTGAATGTTGAGCTTTAAGCCAACTTTTTCACTCTCCTCTTTCACTTTCATCAAAAGGCTCTTTAGTTCTTGTTTGCTTTCTGCCATAAGGGTGGTATCATCTGTATACCTTTTATTGATATTTCTCCCAGCAATCTTGATTCCAGCTTGTGCTTCATCCAGTCTGGCATTTCGCATGATGTACTCTGCATGTAAGTTAAATAAGCAGTGTGACAATATATAGCCTTGACGTACTCCTTTCCTGATTTGGAACTACTTTATTGTTCCATGTTCAGTTCTAACTGTTGCTTCTTGACCTGCATACATTTCTCAGGAGGCAGGTAAGTGGAACTATAATGATTTATAAAATCCCAGGTGGCACTAGTGGTAAAGAACCCACCTGCCAATGCAGGAGACATTGAGAGATGGGGTTCAATCCCTGGATCCCCTGGAGGAAGGCATGGCAACCCACTCCAGTATTCTTGCCTGGAGAAGCCCGTGGACAGAGGAGCCTGGCAGACTACAGTCCATAGGGTCATAGTTGGACACAACTGAGTTGACTTAGCATGAATGCATACACACAAAGCATGATGCATTTTTTATCAGTATGTTTTGGAGCAGAGTTTGGAATATGATATAAAGCAAGAAAGCAAAAGTAGTAATCCTAAAAAACAAACTTTGGGGTTAAAAATTGGAGGGAAATGTGATTCTCAAATTGTCAGGCCAGTTTTGTTAATTTATGTCCATATGGCAACAGTACATTATGCAAGCACAGAAATGACCTACTGAGGTTTAATTCCCAGATACTGTTGAAGTATCTTGACAGAATGATGGGGCTACTTATGATGTACTACTGTCCAGTCTTTGTTGCAAAGGGCTCAGAGGCCTGGTGGTTAATACCTTCCTCTCTGTGAACAGGCTCGGGACCAGAGCCCTTATCACTCTCACCTTGAACAGAACATGAGCTATTTCTTTGGTTAGGTGTATCCATCAGAATTCTTACTGGATTCAGGACTCTTAATAGGTTATTCTAAACTCCATCCACAATATACTTGGTCTGTATGCTCATCACAATCCATAGAGAATTGGTATAAGTGGAGGAATTAGACACAGAAGGTTAAGTTTGAAGGGTAAGGAGGTAGCTGGCACTTGAATCACTTCTACTGATGTGGTGAACAAGGGCTGCTCACTCTGGAAGCTGAGGATGGACTGGAGGAGGGGGTGTAATGATGATGTCTGTGAACCCTCTGAAGTGGCATGGAAGATGTCTATGTATGGGGCTGCTAAGGAAAAACACTCAGTATTTCTTAGTCTGTCAGAGAGCACTGTGGTCCACTGCGACCTGGTCATTTCGTGTGGACCTGGTTGTTTCATGAGAACATTTGAGGATGGGCTCTCTCTCTTTTTTCTTTTTGTAGTTGTGTCTATTTTGGCTGTGCCGTGTGGCTTGTGGAATCTTAGTTCCCCACTAGGGATCAAACCTGGGCCCATAGCAGTGGAAGCACAAAGTGTTAACCACTAGACCACCGGGGAAGTCCTAGCTTTCTCCTCCTAGTACCCAGTGAAGGAAATGGCATATTGTTTGGTCTGGGTCCACAAAGGAGACTTGGGAAGGCTTTACTGCTAAGTGCATTTATCTGCTGTCTGCTTGCATTTTGAGTTTGCTCAGAGATAACATATAATCACATTTCTTTTATAGATGAGTTATACAAAGGACAAACTTTAAAGGGTAAGTGAGTGTGTGTGTGTTTGTGTGAGAGAGAGGGAGGGAGGGCAGGGAAGGACAGGCCGAGAGCTGGAGGCAGAGGGAGAAAGGTGCACACACGCATTTGAGGGGAGTTTTCAGTCTCACCGTTGGCTTTCTGTGTCATGCTGATACCAGTGATATTTACCTCATTTGGGTTAGTGCTTGTATTTTCCTTTTTTAGCTACCACATTCACAACTAAACTCAAGGTAGTATGTGATTTTTTTAAAAATAATTTTAGAAAGTTTTTCTTACACGAAAAATAGAATCACCATCTCATTTCCTTTTTCCTGAACAACTCTATTCCTTTCGGTTTCTATTCTTGGTTCAAACAAGAAATCCTTAAAGTGAACCTTTCTTTTTTGCTTGTCATTCCTTGTTTGGTTGTGTTATTGTTAGGAGAGTGCTATGTTTCTGGCAATGACAGCCAATCTGAGTCATTGCCCAGGAAAGTCAAGTTCATGATTATAAGATGTCTGAATCTGCTTTTGTTTCAGTTCAGCTCATCCTAGGCCAAGTTATGGTAGAGATCTAGTTAGGTAAGAGAAGACCCTCTCTTAAGTGGTGTAGAGCACAGAGATGGCAACATGAGTTTCATGAAGAGAAGAAACCCTGGTTTGGGAATGTGGGCTGGGTCCTGTGTAAGGACAGGGTGAGGAGAGCACATCCTGCGCGGAGACCATGTTGCTCCCATGGTGCCTTTTGGTGAAGTAGTTACGAGGTGGTAGGTGCTCGGGAAGTGTAAACTCAACTTTCATTGCCTTTAGAAGACCTTTGAGGAAGGCTGGAGATGTAAAGTGAGGAGAGAGGGGAGGCACCAACTGTGTCCCCACACCTTTGGGGACTAGCTGTTTGGTGTCCTAGCCCCTCTGGTATCATTTGGATTCCTAGGGGGGAGAATCACATTGAGATTTGGGCTGGACTCCAGTCCGATTCCATAGCTGTGAACTTTGGGCAAGTTAGCTAACTTTCAGGGCTTGATTACCTCACCTGAAGAATAAAGGGACTTGTAAGGATGATAGGCATGTCAGTCTTCAGGATTTTATTAGTCTTAAGGGGGTCCTTCCATCTCTGAGATATGAATCCAAATCTCTGGCTAAAGAAGCAGTTAACATCTGACCACTTAGAGTAGCTGAGGATCCTGCCCCAGAGGGTCCCCATGCTGCTCTGGCTGCTCATGTGGGAAGTGTTTCTGTGTCTGCTGGGCTGGAGATGAACACGCCATAAGAGGAATCCTGAGGGTAGGGCAGGTATATTAGTTTCCTGGGGCTGCCGAAACAAATTAGCACAAACCAGGTAGCTTATAATTATAGAAATATGTTCTGTTGCAGTTCTGGGGGGTTTAGAAGTCCTAAATCAAGATATCAGTAGGACTGTACTCCCTATTAATGCCCCGGGGAGAGTGCTTCCTTGCCTCTCACCGCTCTGTTAGCTCCATACACTCCTTGGCTTGTGGCTGCATCACTCCAGTTTCTGCCTCTGTCTCCACATGGCATTCTCCTCTTCTCTGTGTTGAGAACTCTTCTGTCTCTTATAAGGACACTTGTCATTGAACCTGGGGCCCATCAGATAGCCCAGGATTATCTTTTCATAATTACATCTGCTAAGATCCTTTTTCCAAATAAGGTCACATTCACGGGTTCAGAGGGTTAGGACACCATCCAACTCATTAGAGCAGATTAACTTCCTTTCTTGGTTTCTGTGTTTAGAGTTGACATACATCATCTTCGCTGCCAGTGTTCAGCTGTGAGGGAGGCCTTTGCCTGGGGCGCTTTCTTTCGTGGGTGTGTTTCTGTCTTGTGTCTTTTCTGTTGTCTGTGTCAGAGGTACTCTCTTCTGTCTTCGTGTTTGTTGGTGGTGGGCTTCTCACTCTCCTGTGATCTCTCTAGACATCGTGGCTTGACTGGAAGTGGATAAAAGCCTTGGTTCCTTAGTGGGGGAAGGGGGTGGAGGTTGGAGGGGCGGGAACTGTGGATAGAAAGGAGAACAGTTATTAAAACGAAACTGGATCCTGTCTCCATCCATGAGCCAGTCTGGTGATTCAAAGGCAGATACAGATGTTTGCTGTGCGGGAGCTCTGGCCCTTGGCTGTTACTGTGCTTGCTTGTTTGTTTTTATTAAGATGGTAGCAGCCAAATGGAGGCTGTAGCTTTTATCCCCTTGGCCCAGCCAGTGCACTGAAGCCGTGGTGTGGTGTGGCATGACAAATCGAGCACCCCGCACCACCCAGGATGTCCCTTCTCCACTGTCACCCTCCTTCACTGACACATGAGAGGGCATACGCTGATCTTCAACAGTTTGAGCCTCTGGAGTTTACCTCAGTGAACATGTACTGGGTATAAAGTACGTACCAGCCACAATGTAGGCCTTGAGAGAGTTAACAAGCCAACAGGTTAAGACACCTGCCCTTGTGCCGTAAATAGTTCTCTTTTCCCATCTCTTGTTGTACCTTTTTCCAGTCCTGAACAGACTACAGTAGTTAGTTGTTTTAAACTTAAGGACTTTTTTGTTTTTAAAACCTCCATGCAAGAGAGTCTCTGTGCACCACATGTTTATGGATGTGGTGTTTTGTAGCTCCAGAGCCTCATTTCCCATAAGTTGGGAGCTTTCACCAGCCTATTTGAAACACCTGTTGATTTCACCAGCTCTGTCCTATTAATTGGCTGACCTTTCAAGTCCTGACCGTAGAGGACACTGGTCTGTGTCCTGCTAGTTCAGTGTTTTAGGACTTGCCAAAATTAAGGCAGCTTGTCTTATATGGACAAGATTTTCTTTTTTTTTTTTTTTTTTTGGTGAGGTGGGACTTATGGAGTACCAGTTGACAAGAGATCAGCCAAGAGTTTTCCTATAAGATGTGCTGGCTAGGTATTCCCTCTGCCTGACAGGTGAGCTTGAACTGTCCATGAGGCTGCAGAGTTTTCTCAGTTTGGTACAGAGATTCCTGCAGAACCTTTGGACCACTGAGGATCATGATTCTGCCCATCATTTTATAGATGATGCAAGGCCAGCAAGTGTCTAAACAAAGGGGTTTTCCCAAGGGATTTGCAAACACTGCATGTTTTAGTTCTGCATCCCGTCTCTGGGAAAGGGCATCTAGACTTCGGGGTGATTATTGCAGACCATTAAGACAGTGGGGCTTCCTAGGTGGCTTAGTGGGTAAAGAATTCACCTGCAATGCAGGAGACTTGAGAGAAGAGGGTTCAATCCCTGGGTCAGGAAGATCCCCTAGAGAAGGATATGGCAACCCACTCTAGTATTCCTGCCTGGGAAATCCCATGAACAGAGGAGTCGGGCAGGCTACAGTCCATGGGGTTGCAAAGAGTCATACATGACTGACTGATCAGCTGAGCACGCATACATGCACTAGACTGTAGTCAAGAAAATCTGCTAATTGCACTCTTCCTAGGAGGTAGAAGAATGTTACGCCCCATAAATGGGACTTTTTTCTGAGCACTTATTATAATATTCACCCAATTTAGAGCTCAGATCAGGCTATGCTTTTTTTCTCCACTCCTGTGATCAGAGTCCCTACATCCACTTTCTTGGCTTCTGGTAGAATCCCTTTGTCATATAATTGAAAATTCCCAAGGTTTCCTCTCCTCTGTTAGAATATGTTTTCTATAATAAGCTGATGAATTATCCTCTACTCAACCCCAGCCCTTTTGGAGTCATTCATTTGGCCCTGTTTCTCTCCAGCGCTCTGTTTTCTTTCTGTCCTAATGATGCTCAGCTTCCTTGTTAGGCCAGCCTACCTGCTTCCCATTGGGATCTCTGTATCCTCCCTCTTAGGAACTTGTCTGGTTCTCTTGCCTAGATGAGTAACTTGTCCCAGTAGCACAGTATCTGGCACAGGGTCCACTCAGGATATGTTGGGAAAGAGCTTGAAACTTGACCAGGGTCCATTGGTGATAGAACATCAGTTCAGTTGTGTTTCAGGTGTTTTGATGCCCATCCTATGTTCTCATGGGGTCACTGAAGTATCCATATTAGGCTTTTTGTTTTATTATTTATTTAGGGACATGCGATTTGCCTATTTACTGAAGTATTTTATACAGGGCTAATTCCTTTATGGCTTTAGTGACATTGATTCAAAGGTACACTGTCAGTTTAATAATCACTTTTGTTGATCATGAAGGAAACATTAAATATAAACCAGGATTATGAGGTGCATTTCCAGGGGAAAGTGTTTAGAATTGAGGAAATATGATGTATTTATGCTTTCCTGGTGGCTCAGTTGTAAAGAATCTGCCTGCCCTGCAGGAGACATGGGTTCAATCCCTGGGAAGATGGCCTGGAGAAGGAAATGGCAACCCTCTCCAGTATTCTTGCCTGGAGAATCCCATGGACAGAGGAGCCTGGTAGGCCACAGTCCTGCAGTCCCTCAGATACAACTTAGCTTTTGGAGGAAGAGGTGTATATGTAAACTCCTGGTGATGTACTGGGATTGATCTGGAGGAAAATTATGTACACAGGAGGTTTTGGAGGGAGGAGGGGCATGAGAGACTGTTTTTAAAATCCAGTGGATACTATGGCCTATGTGAACAATAAATGTATCCAAATAAGTAAGTTTGGCTTAATATTTATGAGCATTTATGTGTATAGACCCTCTGTGTCTGCCCAGGTTCAAATCTCCAGCATCACACATTGTGGACTAGCATGTCCTAGTTTGACCTTGTTGGGGAAACTTTCCAAGGAATGACTGAAGAAGACATCCTGCAGTATTTTGTATCAGGAACCTTACTTCGGTTACTAACACTAAAAGCTCCACAGGCCTCTACTGGGAAGAGTGAGAGTAAACGATGGCCATTTCCAGATGTTAGTGTCCTTGGAACCTGTCTCTCTGGCCAGGACACGTCCCAGGCTGTCCCCGTGCAGCATGCAGCAGACTCAGAGTGAATCCTTCTACACTGCTGCTTCCTTGGCTTGATTGGCTCGAAATGCCAGAATCCTGGCTGTTGTGAGAAGTGAATCCAGCTAGCCCAACTTTTTCTTTAGAGCAGTCTCTGGAAGGGTTCGTGTACTCAGGACTTTAGAAGACAGCTGAGAATTAGTTGGGAATGCTTAAACCCACACTATGTAATGAAGAGAGGCGTGATTTTAGGCCTAACTTTAGGGGTGGGAGTATTTGTTTTTCTGTGTTTTCATTCTCTCAGTCTCTGAAGTTAGGAGCCTACCTATGGAAGCAGAGGTTACAATTCATTGAAAATATCAGCTGATAACAGACACTAATAAAATCAGTCACAGCTTAACCCATTGTCCTCCTCTCTTCATGTTTTCAGTTATTGTGAGACATCTTGTCTGTGTCCTGGTTTCCCCCTGAATGGCAGATAAATGTTCAAAAGCAGAGCACAGGGAAATTGTAAATCCTTGGAAGTGGTTTTGGAGAACTTCTTGAGTTGTGTGCCTGGTCATGGACAAAGGAGAACCTTGGGTGTTAAAACAGTTAGCAGCTGATGAGGAGAAAATACGTGAGGATGGCAACTTGATTGACACTTGAAATGAGAATGAGTTGAATCGAAGGATTAAGAATGGACCTTGGGAAAATTGATGAGGCTCTTAAATACAGTAATGACCATTTTTTAATTGTGCAGTTAAAATCAAACTTATGGCATTTATCATAACATCTTGTAGGAAAAATTTTGTTTCTTATCAGCTGTTAGTCTGTTAATATCTTGTGCACTGGTGAAATATGAAGTTCAGTCTTATATAAAGGAACCTTATTTTGATTTTTATTTCGTTTTCTAGATAAAGTCCTATTCAGCCCCTTCACCCTCACCTAAGACCCCCATTTGATCATCAAATGTTGGTCTTCTTGTTAGGGATATTCACCTTGTGTCTTTGATTTTAATCAAAGACCAATCTTCCTGTGATAACAAGTCCTTCTTTCCAATACATGCACACAGTACACAGAGGCAGGCAGGTCCTCCTTACTAAGAATGGTGTTTTTTCTGATTTGATCTAGATTTCTGTGCAGTCCTGTTCTTATTCCCTGCTGCCCTGTATTAAAAAGTATCTTCTTTTATTGTAGCATGTGATACTTTTTATAGGAAGCCCTCCAGCACTCTTGTGTGACAATTCAGAGTTCAACTTGAAGTACAGAGAATTTAGCGGTTGAGCTGCTTAGGAAACTTGTGCCTGTCTAAACATGGCAAACTTCTCTCTTTCTGTCTCCCTCTCTCCCCCTTCCCACCCACTCCACCCTCTTGCTCTGTCCGCATCCTTTCCCCACAGTAATTCCTCCCACTTTCACACATTATCTTTTCATTTGCACATGCTCAGGTTTCCAATCTGGAAAAGTACTTGAACTGTGACAAAAGCTCCACATAGTTTTTGTAGAGAGATCTTTATTTCATAATGTTTCAGTTCAGAATGACTTGCAACTTTCACATGGCAATGGCACGTTTGAAATAACAGAGGTGAATGTATGTAAGGGCCCTTTTCTCTGTTTGATTTAAAATACAAATTAGTAGTGAAAAATCCGAATGTAGAAATGGGAATTTGAACAGAGGCCCCCAAACATGTATGGTCATTTTTTATTCAGAGAACATTTTTTAGGCTTTAAGGCATGTTTTTAGATAACTATCCTCCCCCCTCCACTCCTAATTTGACACCCAGATTGTGTTTTACATAGGTTTAGGATTATGTTGACTCAGCTTTTACGTGCAGATAAGCTGTGTAGACTGCCTAAATATTTAGTTAACTGTGAGACTGAAAAGCCTCTGAGATGTTGTTACATCCTGTGATAAAAATAAATGCAACAATCATGTATTGATTATATTTAAAATAAGAAGTATTAGCAGATTTTTGTTCTGCACCCTTCCTTAAATATTACAGCCTGAGACACAGGTACACTAGTACACAGGAAATGATGAGTATCATTTGAAGATAATATACAGAGAAAAATATGCATGTTTGGTTTTAGTTCACTTTTCTTACGTAATAAGGAATGACTCATCTCGCAGAATGTCAGAGCTGGAGGAGACCCTAACCGTCAGTTTGAGCATCTCCCTCATTTGTAGAAAAGACAGGCTGAGGAGGAGAAGGACTACCTCGCTGAATGCTCAAGTACTTAGTGGCAGAGCCAGGACTAGACCTCAGTGCTGCTGGCTCCTAATTTTATGCACTTAGAGTATCCCGTGCTCTTAGATGGACATTTGTAGGAATGGTATAGTGAGGGCTCATCTATTTATTCATTTTATCATTATTTGGCAAATTGGATACCTGCTCCACCCAGTGTATTAATTTTCTATTGCTTTGTAACAAATCACCACAAACTGAGCTTAACTGGCATTTGTCAGCTCAGAAATCCAGCTGGGTGTGTCTGGGTTCTCTTCTTCAGCTGAAATCAGAGTGGCGGCTGGCTGGCTGTGTTTTCCTCTGGATTCAGGGTCCTCTTCCAAACTCATTCCTGTGATGAGCAGAATTCAGTTTCTTGTGTTTGTAGGACTTGAGTCCACAATCCCCAGCTTGCCATCAGCTGAGGCCCACTCGAGCATCGAGAGGCAGCCCCCATTCCTCACCACGTGATCGCCTCCGTTTTCAGGCCGTCAGCAGCGTGTAGAAGCCTTCCTGTGCTTTGACTCTCTCTCTCTCTCTATTTTGCTACCAGCCTGAGAATACTCTCTGCTTTTCAGGGACTTGTGTGATTAGATTAAGCCCATTCCGATCATCTCTATGTCTTAAGGTCAGCTGACTTTGGGACTTTAATTGAGAAAGCTTCTTCAGAGTTGTACCTGGACTAACATTTGAATAACCACAGGACTGAAGTTTTAGGAAAGCTGTCTTTAGAATTCTACCTACCATATCCGCTTTATCTGGTGGCCCCACTTTGGACAAACCCCAACATCTGTGGCACTTCTATGAACCTTGAAATAAAGACAACTATTTGGGATTGATCTGTCTATGTATTCCAGGGTCCTCATGATGGTGATAGTCTTTGGGCAGCAATAACTGTCACGAAATCCATGCCCTTGATTGCACAGAAGAGGCAGTGTCTTGCACAGCCTGATGGTCATAGCTGAAATTGTTGCCAATAGGGCAGCTGGGACAGTCTTATGGAGCAAGAGTGACTTCTGGTAGCAGAGGAAGAAGAAACTGGATTATAAAAGCCCCGTTACCTTGGTTCAGACACCTCTGCTCTCCTCATGGATGACAGTACTAAAGAGGAGTTGATTGAGCCTAAGTCAGCAAGAAAAAGTTAAGCTCCATATCCTCAGTTTAGGAAGAGAAAAATCTATGATCTAGTGTGAAAGGAATTCCTGTCAAAAAATGGTTTAACATTTTGATACCTAAAAAGGCTAAGTTTTAACTTAATGAGAAAACTACTCTGCTTTAGTGGCACCCTAGTGGCTTCCTACTCACTTGAAATAAAACCTAAAACTCCTGGTGTGGCCAGAAAGGCCAGCTTCATTGGCTATCTTTCTGTTCCCAAGTTCACTAATCTCTTTCCCTCCTCACGACCTTTGCACAAGCCTTTCTGCCTATCAGCTTTTCACATGCTTTTATTTATTTATTTATTTAAATAGCTCAGTCTTTCATCATTTCACAGCCTAAATTGTGTATTCTTAGTTTCCTGATTGCCCTATTTATAGCATTACCATCTTGCCTCTTCCTAACCTCTGGTACCTTCTGTCTCATCACTCTGTCTTCTGTGCAGTCTACTCCTTTTGCTTGTTTATGATTTGTTTGCCACCTTTAGAATTGCACTCCTTGAAATAGGCCTTCTCTAACTCACCTTTGCCTCCCCAGTGTCTAGATTGGGGCCCAGCATGGAGTTGACACTCAGTCACTATTTGTTGAATGTTAAACGGGTCCCAAGATATTAAATGTTCCTTTGTCACAAAGGGAAGTCATGTTGTAACACGAGTAGCTCTGTCAGCATGTCCCTGGACCTGTTGGTATTCCTGGTGATCATTTTGGCAGTCAAGATAAGAAAGGCTTCATGACTAGCCTGAGGTCATACAGTTAATCAGAGAAACAGCTAACTAAGATTGACTTCCTCAACACTTGATGTTTTCCATCCTCCCATATGGAACTGGTCTGTGTTGAAAATACTCAACTTTTAGAGGTCTTCTCTTTCTCAAACAAAAGTCTTTTACTGATAGTCTTCTATTGTCCAGTTTGAATTGTTTCATTTCACCCTCCTTACTCTTTTCATATTTTTTTCTGCTTGTAGATTCTCTTCCAGATATGTTGTTTTCATTTTCAGTGTCTGTTAAACAAAAATGATGGCAGATTCATCTCCCAGTGGAAATTACACATCTTTTGAACTCTGGCCAATGTTCCTAACCCTTAGCACTCCTGGCTTTGTTAAAAATATTTTACCCTTTAAGATACTTGTGCAGTTGGTATCGAGAGTAAATTAATGAGAAACTTCAAATGTTGGTGCGAAGCAGGGGAGATGCTGGTGGCAGAAGAGTACATAGAAATTATTTCCCAAATAAAACTTTCTCTGTGCTTGTCTTCTGCAGATGATGCCAGATACTTCTTTCTCTTCTGAGGCTTCTTTCATTTAGGCATCTCCACATGAATTTTATCCTGGCAAATATGAAACCATGCTTTCAGGTTTTTGCTTGTTTTGCTTTTATTGCATCCTTTAATGCCCCTCAACTCTCTCCCCTCTGGAGTTTCTTGAGTAAACAGGAATGTACTGTTTGGGTGGGGTTGCTTTTGGCTCTTGCCTGTGTAGGAGAATGGTGGGGGGGGGGGGGGCAGGAAAGAATAGGAAAAGCCAGGACCCTTTTTGCCAAGTTTCCAGATCATCTGCATTGTTGGGCAGTGATATGATGACTTATATTTGGTATCTTTATAGTCTTAATCTATTCCCAGTTTATGGGCTGCCAGCCAGGAGATCCACAAGAGTTTTCCTTGTTTGACTAACAAGACTGAATGGTGACAGTTTTTCATTCTCTTCCTTTTCTTTAAAAAAAAAAAAAAAAAAATCTCTGGTTGATAAAGCTATATATGTACAAAACATTGCTTCTACTTGAGTGGTAAGAGATACAAGAGGAACCCCCAAACCAAGCAAGCCAGATGAACTTGGGGTAGAACAGAGAATAGACACAACCTTTTACATAACCATAGAGGTGTTTAACTTTTAATGTCTGAATATCTTGGAAACATAAACTGGGAGCAAAGTAAGTTAAGGGTCAAAAGGATTCCACGTAGTCACACATAAAGGGATCACCTGATGTTTTACTAGAATGTCTGCCATATTCTTTATATATTATCAAATAATTAACAAGGGGAAAACCTGAAATCTGAAGGGTTCTATGTCATTAATGCCAAAAAGCAATCAGAAGTCAAGATAAACAGAGTTAAATTATAATGATTTTTTAATTGGACAAAAAGATCAATGAGAAATCAAGAAAAAACAAATCTGAAGTTATAGTGCTTTCATTGGACTCACAGTGTCTAGTTTTAATTGTTTGTTTTAACTGACAGAAATTAGAAGTGTTAGATAATTTGTTTCTATGTCAGATTCCTGGCAATTGAAATAAAACATGATATTAAAATAGAACCCTTTCCCCTTAAGGATATAACAGTTATGTTGAGGGTTGAGGGGATGAAGACGTACAAAAGGTGACAAGTATGAAATGTAACTAGGCCTAATGCAGTTTTCCAAACTTCAGCCTTTCTCAATATCCGTCTTGATTTTGGTCATATTCCCATAACACTTGTTCTGTTTGTTTTTTTGATTCTTTTCACTTTCTTTACTTAGCAAAACCATGTAAGCTAGTTATCACCTACTGTATAAGGATATCCTAAAGATAAAGAAAATGGAAACACACTTATATTGGTAAGTTCTAACTAGATACGTTTACTTGCTAAAACCTCTTCCTTTATGCCCAGCTTTTCTCTCTGATAAAAAAAGAGAGAGTATGTTAGCAACTGTTAAATGTTGAAGACTTGCCAATACCAGATAGACACTTCTTTTAGATCGATCACAAACCTTAAAAGGGAATAGGAAGGAAATATCTTTCATATGCTGTGACACAGTATTTATCAAGGATGCAGCCCTGGGCCAGATGAAATCACATCTCACACAGGAGCATAGGTGCCACATGTGGGGATGCAGGCTGAGTGCAGGATGATGCTGAGATCCAGACAGGGTGGATTTTTTCAGTTTTATGTGTGCTTGGGAGTGGAGGCAAGCTTCTGAAAACCATCCAAGGTAAATAGGAGGAGCATAGTAATTTAAAGGGCTTGTAAAAATGGGTAGTTTAGTTTAATCTTTAGTAGATAGTTTTAATATAGGACTTTTATTTTTTCTCCCAGTCCTTCCCCCTTATATTTTAGACAGTTTGGTTTCTGTTTTTAGGGATTTGCTTTGCAGCATACAGAATGGCAATGACTCTATGGCTGGGATGATGGAGAAAAGAGTACAGAAGGGAGTCAGATATTGACACACACTTTCCTTTTTCTCTTTGGGGACTCAGAACCAAGTGGAGTCACAGACAGGAAGGCTGTTCCAGTGGCATTCACAGTGTACTGTGGGAGAGGGCATCTGTATGGAGACAGGCAGCTCTCAGGTATCTGTGTGTAGATGATTTCTGGTCTTCTTGCAGTTCCTGGACTGGTGTCCCCTGGCTTCTCAGCAACATTCAAATTTGTATTGGTCTATTAATATTGCATAGTACTTTCACATACCTGATCTCTTTTTTCTACATGTTCTCTGTTGGCATATGAAGTGTAATTAAGAAGATAAATAATCTATAAAAGTATGTGTAAATATTTGGTCTCTCAATTGCAAACAAATAACTTGAGTTATCCTCAACTCTGCTTTCTTCTATTAGTGTGGATAATAGTGTTGACTGTAGGCATAATTGTTAAAACTCTTCAGTTTAATAGCCTATGGCTACATTCTTTTTTCATAGCTTTGGGTCTAGTAATCCCAGGGCTGGAAAAGTTTGTTCCAAGTCCATAATTAAAAAGAAGAAAAGGAGTGTATACAGGAAGATCACCTGTCAATGAGTTAACTTTTAAAATGGAAATACTTTATGTTTTCATCAGTAGGAGAGTAAATAAGTATGGTGTGACAACCCTTTGAATCTTTATAATGCTCTTAAAACCATAAATATTGAATGCAGAAAAATGCTTTCTCAATGAGTAGAAAAGTAATATGAGAGTTTATGTGTGTTATGATTACAAATGCATAAACTGACACACATGTACAAAAGCAGAGAGAAGACACGAGCAAATAAAATAGCTGCTGTTAGGGTGGTGAAATTTTTTTAAAAAAATTATTCTTCTTAATGTTACTTTAGTGCTACAATAGTTTGTGTGTAATAAAATTCAGGAGAAGAAAAAAGAAAGATACAACTTGACCACAACTTAAAACAAGTGACACTGAAACACAGCCAACTCCAGTTGTATAGGGTAGTCAAATAATGGAATCTTTTTTAAATTAATTTTTGTTGGCATATAGTTGATTTATAGCATTTTATTTGTTTCTGCTGTAGAGCAAAGTGAATCAATTATACATATACATGTATCTACTCTTTCTTAGATTCTCTTCTCATATAGGTCATCACAGAGTACTGAGTAGAGTTCCCTGTGCTTAATAGAGCCATTAAACTGCACGGTTGTTAGAAGATATGTATAGCATCAATTTAACTTTTTATTGTGTGATGGTGTTCCCAGTCTCAGATGCCCACCCTGACTTAGCACCCAGCACAATGATTGCCTTGTTGTTGTTAATCACTAAAGGACGGGTAGGTGAATGGATGGATGGCTGAGGGAGTGGGAGGATAGTTTTCTAAGAACACTAATTGAAATTAGAGTTTAAGGTTGAAGGGGTAGGGAAGAAGAAGAACATGCCTCAAACATCAGTATATTTAAAGACCAATCAATCTAGGCACTTAAATATGTAGAGTGGGAAGGGATGGAAAGGGAAAGGAAATAAAACAATAACAGAACCAAGCGGATCTACTTGGATAAGCCTTAATGAGCACCACAGAGAGATGGAAAGAATCCAGTTTATTGGAGAACAGAGAAACTTCAAGGCTGGAGAAGTAACATACTTGTAGCCATGGAGATAGGAGAGGGTAGTGCATGGATATGGATCATACTGGCTGGGAGGGAAGTCAACTGATGGGGTTAATGATGAGCAGGAGTTTGCTAAAAGCTCCTGATACCCTTGGAAACGTGGTCCTTGCTGTTATTAGAGGAATAGATCACAGAAAGGCTAGAAGGGCTTCAGTCAGGCTTGTGCTCAGAGATGTTTCAAGCAGGGTGGCATGTTCATGGATAGTATGTCTGAAGCAGCTTCATCTCCTTATTCTCCAACATCATCATTGCCTCCTCCACCTTTGTTATTAATTCATCTAATCCTCATAACAGAAGTAGAAGAGATTAAGAAGAGGTGGAAAGAATACACAGAAGAACTATACAAAAATGATCTTCATGACCCAGATAACCACAATGGTGTGGTCACTCATCTAGAGCCAGACATCCTGGAATGTGAAGTAAAGTGGGCCTTAGGAAGTATCACTATGAACAAAGCCAGTGGAGGTGATAGAATTCCAGCTGAGCTATTTCAAATCCTAAAAGATGATGCTGTGAAAGTGCTGCACTCAATGTGCCAACAAATTGGGAAAACTCAGCAGTGGCCACAGGATTGGAAAAGGTCAGTTTTCATTCCAATCCCAATGAAAGGCAATGCCAAAGAATGCTCAAACCACTGCATAATTGCACTCACCTCACACGCTAGCAAAGTAATGCTCAAAATTCTCCAAGCCAGGCTTCAACAGTACGTGAACTGTGAACTTCCAGATGTACAAACTGGGTTAAGAAAAGGCAGAGGAACCAGAGGTCAAATTACTAACATTTGTTGGATCATGGAGAAACCAAGAAGATTGTACAAAAACATCTACTTCTGTTTCATTGACTACGCTAAAGCCTTTGTGCAGATCACCACAAACTGTGGAAAATTCTTAAAGAGATGAGAGGACATGTCTCCTGAGAAACCTGTATGTGGGTCAAGAAGCAGCAGTTAGAATTGGACATGACACAACTGACTGGTTCAGAATTATTGTATATTGTCACCTGCTTATTTAACTTCTGTGCAGAGTATATCATGTGAAATGCCGGGCTGGATGATTGACAAGCTGAAATTAAGATTGCTGGGAGAAATATCAACAATCTCGCATATCATCTGATACGCAGATGATACCACTCTAATGGCAGAAAGTTAAGAGGAACAAAAGAGTCTCTTAGTGAGGGTGAAGAGGAGAGTGAAAAAGCTGGCATGAAACTGAACATTCAAAAGACTCTTGAGAGTCCCTTGGACTGCAAGGAGATCAAACCAGTCAATCCTGAAAGAAATCTACCCTGAATATTCGTTGGAAGGACTGATGCTGAAGCTGAAAACTCCAGTACTTTGGCCACCAGATGTGAAAAGCCGACTCATTCAGAAAGACCCTGATGCTGGGAAAGACTGAAGGCAGGAGGAGAAGGGGATGGCAGAGGATGAGATGATTGAAAGCCATCACCGACTCAGTGGACTTGAATTTGAGCAAATCCCAAGAGATAGTGGAGGACAGAGGAGTCTGGTGTCCTGCAGTCCGTGGGGTCACAAGGAGTTGGACGCAACTTAGCAACTGAACAACCACAAGCCTCGTAACAACTCTGTGAGGTCAGTCCTGTAAGCCTTAGTTTACAATTTGGTGATCTGAGGCACAGAGAGATTAACTTAACCTAAAGTCACATAGCGCATAAGTGACAAAAGTAAAATTTGAGCCCAGATCATCTGGTATGACAGCCAGTTCTCTTATATATTGTTAGATGGGACCATAAAATTTTAATGCACAATTTTTAACACTCTTAAAACTCCCAATGATATGATGAAAGTAGTATGTAGATGATAATAATTACCCAAATCCCCACCTTTTAGAGATGACTGCAAGTAACATTTTAGTGATTATTAAGATACTTGCACTCATAGATATAAATATAAATTTTCTTTAATGAAAACTGGAATTTCACTGCATCCAGTGCTTTGTACCTGTGTCTTTACACAGGTTCTCTGTGAGGTTCTCTGCGTGAATATGTATTAATTGGCGGGACTGTGTTTTGTGTGCTCTTTTGGTTTGTGTGCTTTTTGAATGGCCATCTGAGATCTTACCTTGTTAATGAATTTAGATGTAGAGCTCTTAGGTTTGCAGTTGTCTCTCCACTTCCCAGTGAAGCTCTGGTGGATAATAGATGTTCAATAAATCTTTGTTTAATGAATCGTGTTGATTGCATTGTCTTAATGCAGAATGTTTAACTGGTCTTCTTTCTAACGAACATATACTTTGTTTCCTGTTTTTCACTGTAGTAAATGACACTGTTCCCTCATTTCAGGTAGGCCAGTGGTTTTTTGTTAAAGAAACCTTTATAAGGTTAGCAGGCTCTTCGGCAGGGTGAGGATCTACCTCTTTTCCAACTCCCTTCACCTGGGCATTTGCAAGCTGCCCCTGATCATTCCCATTGGAGACAGTGAATCTTGAGAAATCATTTCCTCTTCTACCAGAGGCCATATTTAAACAAACACATAAATAAACCTTGACTTTTTGTTGGCCTCTTCCTTGGAGATTCTATCTTTTATGGGTAAAAGAGCTCTAGTTCAGTTATTTCCTGTGTTTTTTTCTGTGAGTTATGGGCATTTTCTTCTAACTGAATTAGCAAAGGAAGAGAAACAAAACTCCCAAAAAGCCACTTGTACCCTTAAGAGCAGTGGCTCTCCACCTCTGTGGCATCCCAGACCCCAGTTGTATATCATCTCTGAAGAAGATTGCAGATGGGTGTTCAGAGCAGGACCGCCCCAAGGGTGAGGCTTACAGGTTGATAAGCGGGGGTCCCAAGGTAGCTGTTCCTACCCTGCTTTCCTTGCCTTCCTGCTGTGGTCGCTTAGCTCTTTTCATGTGATGGTGTCTCAGTGACACTGCTTTGGAAACTTTGTGACTTTTGTTGTTGATGATAATAGTTTGAGATTGGGGGTACATATAGAGAGTTAATAAATGATTCTTTTGTAACAAAAGGAAGAATACTCTTTGTTTTTGAAAGAATTCTTCCCTTTTGCTCTTGTATAGCAAAAAGGAAGAATGCAGCATTTTGTTTTCTCTCAGTGTGTTTGAACAACCCCTAATCAGATCCCTTTTGTGCAATTTGTTACTCACATTAGGCTAATGAGCCGGGTGCTTATGCACCTTTTCTTGAAATAGGATAGTGGTTGTAGGATAATTCCCCCTGAGCCCAGGGCTACTGTACATATCTACTCAGGCCTTCTGCTAATTGTGGGCAGAGAAAGACAGTAGAACATAGTTTCTGCCCTTCATGGACTAACAGTCTTGTGGAGGAAGTTGGACATGAGTAGAAATGAGTAGAGCCAAGCTGTATTTGTTAGCATGTTTGTTTCCAAATACCAGAAACTGGCCCATGGCAGAAAAGAGAAGTTTTAGGCATATATATTTCTGAAAATATCAGGAGTATACTTGGTCTGTTTCCATTTTCCTCTCTGTTGACTTTTTTCTTAGGTTGTATCTCTGCATATATGACCTAACAGCCATCTGCTCCTGGTGGGCCCAGTCTTGCATCATCCTTACCACCAGCAACCCTTAAGAGAAGACCTGATATTCACCCCCTCAGGTTGTGATAAAGGTCTTGGAGTTGGGTCACATGTTAAACTCTCAGCCAGTCACAGAAAGGAAGGATAGAATATATTGGTTGGCTGGATCATGTTGGTGGAAAGGTAGGGAACCATCTGACTGACATTTGAGGACACTGAGGTGCTGTTACCAGCAGTGGGAGTGATGTGGGGCAAGTCAGAACAAGGACCTCCACAGTAGTCTACACAAAAGTTGCTGTAAGTTATGGGTGGGCAAGGGAGGAAAGGCTTTCTGGGGAGGGTGGTGGTGTTTAACCAAGTCTGGAATGAATGAATGAATGTGCAAATAGGGAATGAAAGAATGAATTAAAGACTAAATTGGCTAGTTCTCGGGATAAGAATTCTCTTATATGAAACTGTGTGATTCTGTTAGTTTAAATTCAAATTTCAGCCCCACTTTGGTGAAATTCAAGATTCTATGTGTTTTTCAGGTGACACTGAAAGTTTGAATGAATTTGAGAACCAAATTATTTTTGTCAGAGATACACATTAGATTAATACTTGCTGTGGTGGTCTGGGTGTTAGATACATATTCTGAATGGAAGGAAGAGAGCCTGAGTTAAAACTGTTTCTCTTTGGCACCTGGCATTTCTTTGCAAGGGACTGTGTTAGGAACTATAGTGTAAACTCTTGATTACTTGGTAGGGTAGAATAACTGTGGTTAAATAAGATGAAAACAGAATTGTTACGAAGAAAATGAAATGACAGAGAAAGGAAAACATCTATAAAGGTTCTGATTTGTCTGGAACTTGGCCACAGTCAGTAAGTGTCACACGCCATTTTTTGCATCATGGAGACACCCTTCACAGTCTTTCTGGTTAGCTGTATCCTTGCCTCATTGCAGCCCTGGATTAGCTACTGTCTCCTAGTCTGAGGCATTCCCAGGGTAAAAATAATGGCTGTACCTTGGGTAGCTTGAACAGGTTTAATCATATCTCTGAGCAAAAATCTATTTCTTCTGGTAGATAGAGCCAGAGTACTCTTTACTGTGCCAGCTCATTTTTCAAAACTGAGACTGTGATGTCGTAAATTACCGACACCTTTTGAGCCCTTATTTTGTATCATTCTTCCCTCCAAGAGTGTCGCATGTGTTATCTCATGGTCCTTGACTGTGACGAGTCAGTACAGGTACTGTTCACATATCGCATTTGAGGAAATTGCAGCTTAGAGAGGCCGTATCTTGCAATCTCTTAAGTTCAGCACCAGGCTGATCTGGGGGAACCTGTGGGGCCTCTCTGATGACTGACATTTGAGATAAATAGATGTGCGTGTCATGTCTGGGGGAGACATTTGAGGGGACTGGCATTAAGCAGGTTAACTTAATTCCCTGATTATGTGATACCTGAGGTTTAAGATACTAAGCATTGATACACGGTGGTGAGGTCACTTGACAGAGAAGAAGAACAAGTAAGAAGCAGTGAGAGCCACTGGCTGGCTGACCCTTAAGTCATTGAGAGGCCTGGTCTCTCTTAGCCTCTGCTGCCAGATCCTTCTAAGAGGGTGGTTTGCTCAGAGATGAACTGTGGTCCGTAGGCTCCCTTCTAACACTGGAGGAAAAGAAAACTCATCTCCATAGGGGCCTTAGCAACAACAAGGGACTGCTTTAAAAGATTGTTACCAATTTGACCCCCCCCCTTTTTTTTTTTAAAAGAGAAAGGCTTGATCCCAAATCTTTGTATGGTGCAGTTTTAATTTTTTTCTATAATGTTTTAAAAATGATAAATATTTCTATATATTGGATATCAGGTTTTCCAAGTAAGTTTTCATTTATCCCATTTTATACCATAATTTAGTAAGTTTTCACTAAGAATTGATTTTGGGTTGTTATTGAGTAGTATTTCGAACCTTTTGGTGCATCTGGTTAACTGGGAGTTAACGCAGGTTGAGAACAGACCCTCACAGCTCAGAGTGGCTTAGAGCGAATGCTAGGGATGCAGATCAAGATGTTTACTGCAGCTTGTTTGAAAGAACCAATGAATATACTGGATGGACAGATAGATGGATGGGTGGATGGGTAGATAGACAGACAGGAAGACAAAAAGGAATTGCTCACACATCTTACTAGCATGGGACTGGTTTATTCCATTCCAATGGGTCTATATAGCAGATTACTGTGCAGTGCTTTTGACCTGATATAGGCCTGCCTGTACTAATGGGAAAAGCAGTGTGTCCAAAACTTTTTGAGTAATATGATCTCATTTGAATAAATAAAAATATGTGCACATGCCTTTCCTAGTATATAAATAATTTCTTTTCCAGGGATGATACTCAAAAATGTAAAGGTTACGTCTTTTGGGAGAGTGTTTAGAGGATATAACTTTTAATTTTTAATTTTTCTGTATAGTTTAGTTTTACTCCATGCACCAGTATTACTTTTGTGTTTTAAAAAAAAAAAGAGAAAACACCCATTGGTTATGAATGAGTAAAAGTGAACTTCCCCTTTGAACTCCTTAATGAAAACCTTCAGTGTGTTGTGAAGGAGCAAGGTCTGTCACTGACACTGAGACCCAGGACATTTCTCTTCTTTTCTTTCCTTCCTCCCAGGCTTTATGGAACTGCTTATTTATACCTTGAATGTTCAAAAGTAGGTCAACGACAAAACTGAAAAAGCCTCTCCTTCGGTTTTTGTGTGGTGGTGGGGAGAGAGCTGGCAGAGGATGTGAAGTTTGCTTCCTTGACCCTCTTTGGCTTTTTGCATTTGTTGCTGGCTTCTAATCCCTTCCCTCTCCTTTTCCACATACAGTTTGAAGCGATTATTTAGACAAGGCAATGCACTTGTAACTTTTACTGTCTGTATTTTTGTTTTATTTTCTATTTGATCAGTTACGTCAAATTTTGTATGCAGTATTTTATTCTTACCCTGATTGCTTCTGGCATAGTTTAGGGCGGGGGTCTGGTTTTGAGACTCCCCTACTATCCCCCTCCTTTCTTATGTCTGTACATCAGTGGTTGCTTTTGAATATCAGGGTAGTTCAGTGTCTCTGACCCAAATAACCAGTGGAGCTTTTCTTGGATTCCTTCCTTGCGGTATCTGAAATGGTATAACCAAGAACCCCGGGGCAGGCGGACCTCTGATTTTGTTCTCTGTGTCGGTCGTCTGTTCGCCTGACTTTGAAATCTTGGCAGATTAATGCCTACAAATGCCTTGTTAATGTTGGAGAATTGGAAGAAGAGCCCTTTTACCTTGGCTTTTCTTAGAAATGGATTATTTCACATGGAACGATTACTTAGTATTTTGTTTTTAAATACTAACTATATATACTGTTTTAATGTTTGTGAAGTATTTTTTTTTTTAAACATTAGCTCATTTAACTTATTGGTAGTTATACTCACCCTCATCCACTGTGGATGAGGAGGCAGGGCCACCTCTAGAATCTAGGCCTCATGATGCAGGCCCCAGGCCTGTACTTTCCTCTCCAGCTCCACACTGTCTTACCCGTGAGGACTACTGACCATATTCACCAAGCATATCTTCAGGGAAGCTATATCTTTTTGGAAATAGGTTTCCCTCAGCTATTTAGAATGACTAACATACTCCCCTTTTGTTCCATTCTCCCCTCTCTCCTTGCTTTAGGTTCTGTCTCTTTCCTAGAACTTCTGTTCCGTTTCACTTGCCAGCCTTCTCCCCGACACTATCTGAACTCTCACACTCTACATTTCACCCCCATGACTTTTTCAACTAGTTCAGTTGTGACTTGTTTTTCCTATAAGATACAGCACCAAACTTTCCTCTTCCCAGAAGTCTTGCCTGACCTGCTACAGCCAGCCTCATTCTCTCCATATCTGCATTAGCCCTTTGCACATAGTTGTGAAAGTTCACATCTGATGGACTGGTGGGTGGTGGAGGGATCAGATTTGTAATGAAAGTGCTGGCACACTGTGTCAGGAAATGCAGTGTCTTGCCCACTGATGCATTAACTGCATGACCTTGGAAAAGTTCCTCACCCTCTCAGCCTGGGATTATGCAGCTCTAATGTCTCAGGAACATCTGAGCTGCCTTGCTTTTTATCTTTTTAGTGTGTAGAAGTTTCACATTTGACTTTTCCATTGTTGGATTCATGGTTTTTTGATAAAAAGAATTCTGTACTAATAGGTTGAAAACCACCAGATTACATGATCCTAATATGATTCCTGTCTCTTACCACAATTAATTCCTACTCATAAAATACTTTTCATTTGACTTGGCTTTGCTTTAGATGTTTTCCTTCTGCACAACCCACACCCCACACCCCTGCTTCCAGTGTAAAACTTCATTATCCCAGATACCTGAGATGCGGAGTAACAGACTGTATAGGCTGAAAGCAGCATCAGTCTTTGTGTTGTGGGTGACTTGGATAGTAGAGAAGGAAAGCATGATAACGTTAGTTGAGGTACGTACATTTATCTCAGATAAATGCTTAAACTGTAAGTGTCCTGCGTGCCGCACCACTTCACTGTGGCCTCTGAACACAGGCTCCTGCTTTGGCAGGTACTCAGCTGAAGGAGCCACCAAGTGGTAAAGAGCCTCTCGGTGGAACTGACTGACTTGCAGCCCAGTACAGTTTAAACGAAGCAGAGTGCAGTATGCTGTGTGCACAGCTTAAGGGCTTTGCAGGAGAGATTCCCACTCGTTCTGGGTTTTGCCGTAACCATTAGCTTTAGGATCTTATAACATGATAAAACATGATGTCACCGTATTCTGTTTCATTTCACTGACAGTTCTTACTCATGAAGGAGTTTATAGATTTTTATTGTATGGTGGTAATTTTACAATACTGCTTTACTCTTTAAAAGAATTTTTGAAAAATCTGCCTGAAATAGGAATATGAAAATATTTAAAAAGCACCTCCTTTAAGGAAGTTGTACATTTATAAAGAAAATAAGTGAACTGATGTCATACTAGCGGTCCATGCAGAGTGGCTTCTGCTTCTGAGGAGCAGGGGCTTTTGACTGAGGAAAGGACAGATCCTTTTGGTCTGTGCTTTTGCTGATCCTAAAGGTAGCCCAAGGATAAGTTGTCTGTCATTCCAGTATGTTTGACCCAGTCATTATCATTATATTTTCCTATCATCACCATGAAATCTTTAATATATCCATTTATCATACATTCAGACAAGGAATAAAAGCACACCCGATAAGACTGAAAAAATGCAAGATTCATAAGATATCCTGCCAGGAGAAGATATTTTTGACATGCCAGAGATAGAAATTGAGACCTTACTAAACTAGATTGGATAGACAGTTTCATAGAGACATCTGGTTCGTTGTAGGTGGAATTTCAGCTCTTAAAACAAGGCATGTCAACTTAGGTAGTGTGTGAACTACAGAGATTTAGAGTCTGAACCTGTCGGCCCCAGCTTTTCTTTGCTTAGCATTGCTTGGGGCTTCCCAGGTGGTACTAGTGGTAACGAACCTGCCTGCCAATGCAGGAGACAGGAGATGCGAGATCATCCTTGGGTCGGCAGCATCCCCTGGAGGAGGACATGGCAGTCCACTTCAGTATTCTTGCCTGGATACTCCTATGGACAGAGGAGCCTGAAGGGATACAGTCTTTGGGGTATAAAGAGTTAGACATGACTGAGCGACTTAGCATCTTCTCAGGTAGGTGCTTCTGACTGTGTCACAGAGAGGCCTCTGTACACCAGCAGCTCCTGGTTATCCTCTACCAACTCAGCACCCTCAGCACAGAAGAGTCAGAATTCAAGCAGAAGCCCCAGGGATGACTGTTTCATTAGTTTGAACTGCTTCCATCCCCTAAAGTGGTCACTGCGATGGATGGGCCAGATCTGAGTCCTAATACAGCCCTGGGGTTGGCTCCTCCTGACCACATAGAGATGAGGGAAGGGGTAGTTCCTCAAAGGAAAACTGAGGAGTTTTGACAGAAAGGGGACTAGATTCTGGGCAGACCAAGCAACAGATTGATGGTCCACATTGCTGTTGTTGTTCAGTCACTATGTCGTGTCCAACTCGTGCAACCACATGGACTGTAGCACACCAGGCTCCTCTATTCTTCACTGTCTCCCAAAGTTTGCTCAAACTTATGTCCTTTGAGTCGGTGGTGCTATCCAACCATCTCACTCTCTTCCATCCCCTTCTCCTTTTGCCTTCAGTCTTTCTCAGCATCTTTTCCAGTGATTCAGCTCTTTACATCAGGTGGCCAAATTATTGGAACTTCAGCATCAGTCCTTCCAATGAATATTCAGGGTTGATTTCCTTTAGGATTGACTGGTTTGATCTCCTTGCTGTCCAAGGGACTCTCAAGAGTCTTCTCCAAAAAAAAAAAAAAAGAATTTTCTCCAGCACCACAGTTCGAAGGCATCAGTTCTTTGGTACTCAGCCTTCTTAATGGTCCAGCTCTCACATCTTTACATAACTACTGAAAAATCCATAGCTTTGACCACATGGACCTTTGTTGGTCCATGTCTCTGCTTTTTAATATGCTGTCTAGGTTTGTCATAGCTTTCCTTCCAAGGAGCAAGTGTCTTTTAATTTCATGGCTGTAGTCATTGTCCGAATGATTTTGGAACCCAGGAAAATAAAGTCTGTCACTACTTCCACTTTTTCCCCTTGTATTTGCCATGAAGTGATGGGACCAGATGCTGCCCATGACCTTAGTTTTTTGAAAGCAGAGTTTCAAGTCAACTTTTTCACTTCCCTCTTTCACCCTCATCAAAAGCCTCATTAGTTCCTCTTCACTTTCTGCCATTAGAGTGGTATCATCTGTATGTCTGAGGGTATATTTCTTCTGGCATTCTTGATTCCATCTTGTGATATGAGCAATTAAAAGGGATTGTATAGATATGCCTCAGAGGGGGCTCTTGGAGGTGATAGGTAAAGAAAGCTCTATAAAAGTAACACCTGAGCCCTGGGTTCGTTCTTGATCCTCTGGTTTTGCTTGGTTCATGATGTATGCCTTTTATCTTGTGGCACTGCTCAGCCAGTTAAGGGGTTTTCAGACAGATGAATAACCCTTCGTTGTTCATCAGTTAACACAGTCATCAATTAACCTGATGTTGCAAAGAAAGAATCCTCTTTTGATTTGTTTCAGAAGCACATAGAAGGTAGGCAAATTTTCTGTTGGATTGACTTGACTAGAGGTCATGGGGCTGCCAAAGGTCAGTCCATGTGTTCTTTTTTTCCCCACTGTATGATGCTGATCTGTGAATATTAACCTCAGGTCTTTGTGCTGAATCCTGCAGTGTCCTGGGCAAGGAGTTGATGTTTGTGAGCTTGACTCTCTCCACTTGGCACGGTCTGATGTAGTTGTGTCCAAAAGTGCCTACCCATCTCCTGGTTGAGAAAGAAAATGGAAGGTAGTAGGGAAAGGAAGCAGAAACAGCTCACACTTGGCCCTCCCCAGAGACAGATCTGTTATCCTCCCCTGACCACAAAAATTCACTGAGGAAGTTGGTGAGTCAGAGATGCATCAGGCTGGACATCTTTAGCATAGTTCAGCAAACCTCTGGTATCCTGTGTTTTTCTGTTTTTACCATTACTGCTTCCCTTCCAGGGTAAATTCACCAGCACAAAAAAACACGAGTGGTACCTTGAAAGGTTTCCTCAGGCCCACGGCCAGGTGATTGATGGATCACCCACAGAGGCACAGGAAGGTGATCCTCTTGACCACTCTGACTTTATTTTCAGTGACTGACATCTTGACAACATTTTCCATTTCATTCCTGGGCTCTTGCAGACCTTCCCATGAATAAGCACATTTAGTCTTAAATTTTTCCATTTTGCGTTAGTTGCAGCGGGGTCAGGTTTTGTCTTGTTAGGTGTTAACTATATTCAGAGGGGCTATGTGGCACACCCGAGGTTCAATGTCATCAGTGGTGGTACATCAGTGGATGCCTTTGCTCTCAATAGGAGTGCTGCCTCAAATTTGTTTTACCATTTCTTTCCTTCTCTTTCTCTTCAACTATGAGGAGGTATGAGATAATGTCTGAGAAATCCTTGGTTCCCTTCGGAGGAAGGCGCTCTCTCCACTTACTTGTGTCTCTGTCTGCTGGCCAGGGTTAGCCAGTGGCCACTCCCAACCTTGATCTAGGCTATTCAAACTCAAAGTTGAAACACTAGTAGAGAGTGATGATGAAGTGTGTGGTCTGATTTTAGACAACCTGCGGTTGAATTCAGGCCTCATCATGTATTATTTGAATTATCTTGTGTCCCAGATTCCAATCTGTTAAAGTGAGGATAATTTTAACACTAACCTCATAGAGTTCTTTGTACAGTTGGATAAGCTAATGCTTCAGAATTCCCTGGCACAGTACTTGCCATGAGTGCACCCCCTATAAGTATTATGATCTTATTGTTGGAACTCTATAAAGAAGGGAGTTTTCCCTTTTTGTAAGGGTTGAAATTTGGGAGAAAATACAAAGAGGCATATTGAGTGGTATAATGGCTAGCCTGCCTGACCAGTCAGCTTTCTCAAATCAAACTGTTTACCAAGTTTCTTTAGTTTTTTTAAAAGAGTTAAAGCATTGAAGATCAAAGTTCTTCAGTAAAGCAACGCTATGTTAAAGGAAAAGGGAGGGGAGACTATAAAAGGCAAAAATGACTTTTATCATCTAAGCAAATGTAGTGTGTGGGCCAGGGTTGGACGCTGGTTTGAACAAAACATTTATAACAGTTTTTGAGGCAGTTCTGGAAATTTCAGTGTGGATTATCAGATTATATTAAAGAATTATCATTAATTTTGTTAGATATCATAATAGATGGTTGTTATTTATGGAAAAAAGTAAAAGTTGAGGGGATTTATGAGAAGTTTTTCTTAGTGTTTCCTTTTTTTTTTCTCCCCTTAATAAATAACATGTCACTTTAGCAATTTCATCTAGATGCTCTTTCTTTCTTCTCTCCCCACCTCTTGACTCAACTGAGTTCTGAGGTCCCAGCTGCTGTCTGGGTTTTGCTCCATCCTGCTTCAGTCTGTGTCTCCAGCCAGAGTGAGTCTGCTTAGAAAGCAGATTCTTTCCTGTAGGAACCACGGTGCCTCTGGAAGGACTGGGGTCTTCCTTTTGACTCAGTGTCTTCACTTATATGTGCCATGTAACCGCCTCAAGGACCAGGAATGCCAGTGATAGGCTGCCCTGTCATGCCCCACAGAAGAGAATAGCAGGAACAGAATTATAGCTTTTGGAAGATTTAAACATTTCTTCCATACACAACTGAAAAGGAAAGTTCGGGGACTGAGTCTCCAAGTTTATATTCAGACTGCATTGTTTATATTGGGGTCAAAGAAGGTATTTGTATGAGAATTAAGGGAAACCTCCACCCCTACTGTGAGCCCACTCCCAGCAGCTAATCCCTTGTGAAGTTCACCTTCTGCAGTCCCTGTTTTAGGCATGCCAGAGGGTAAGGAAGGGTATGGGAGGTTGGCAGAGTCCTATCTGCCTATCCAGTAAGTAGTTAGAAACTCCGGAGTCAGGTGTTCTAGAGAGGAATATCAACTGGAGGATCATGCTCTATTGTCGCTTTCAAGCCAAATATACAAGTATTTCACCACCCAGATTAAGATACAGAATATGTCCACCTCCCCAAAAGACTTCCTAGTGAACCCAGTCAGTTCCTCTCTCCGTCCCCCACCCTCTAGGGAACCACTATTCTGACTCCACCACCATTGATTACTTCGCCTATTGAGCTTCATGTAAGTGGAGTCATCTGTCATATACTCTCTTTTGTGGCCTCTTTCCCTCAATATATGTCTGTGAAGTGTGCACATGCTTGTAGTAGCGTGTGTGTTAACCTCTCAGTTATGTCCGGCTCTTTGCTACCGCATGGACTGTAGCTCACCAGGCTTCTCTGTCCATGGGATTCTCCAGGCAAGAATACTGGAGTGGGTTGCCCTTTCCTTCTCCAGGGGATCTTCCCGACCCAGGGATCATACCCAGGTCTCCTGAATTGCAGGCAGATTCTTTACCGTCTGAGCTATCAGGAAGCCTGCATGTAGTAGTAGTTTGTTCTTTTTCTTGATGTAAAGCATTTCATCATGGAGAATATATATACCACAAGTTTTTCATTCTTTTGTTGATGAATGTAGGGTTGTTTCTAAACTTGGGCCTTTATGAATAAAGTCTCTAGGAATACTCTCTTACATATCTCCTGATGGCCATAAACACTCATTTTTCTGAAGTATATCCCTAGGGGTAGTATTGCTGAATCATAGGGGTAGATGTCTGTTTACCTTAGTAGATATTGCCAAATAGTCTTGAAAAGGACTGAACCCATTTCCATTTCTACCATCAAAGTGTGAAGGTTCTAGTTTTTCCACATCCTCATCTACACTTGTAATTGTCCGTCTTTCTAATTGTAGCCAGTTTGGTGTGTATAGTAGTATCTCATTGGGTGTGTGTATTTTCATTTCCTTGATGAGTAATGATGTGGAGACCATTTGGATATCTACTTTTGTGAAATGGATGTACTGTCTTTTGGCCTTTTTTTTTTTTTTTTCAGTGCACACTTGTCTTTTTCTATAAAGGCAAATACTAATGTCAGTAGTTACCATGAAGAGAAAAATGCAGGTAGACAGGTTGCATGTGGAGGCAGCATCACCTGGTTAGTGATAAAAGGTGTGGTTGTTGGTGTCTGACACCATGAATTCCAGCCCCAGCTTCACTTACTTGCTAGCTGGGTGGTTAAGTAGCTTTCTCAGCCTCTTTCCTCACTATAAAATGTGGGTAATAACAGTACCTATCTCAGCAGTGGGTTAGGAAGATTAGATATGTGTCACTTATGGAGTGATGCCTGACACATAGTAAGTGGTTAGTAAATATTATAAATGAATAGCCATGTTGGTGGTGATGAGGGTGGGCAGGCAGGGAGCTCAGGGTATTATAAGTGTGTGAACTTTCAGTCATTTTTAGCACCAGTAGTCAACCAACCCCTTTTTCCCACTCCATCTGTCTGGTCAGGATCTGATTGTCCCGCTGTCCATTCCTGCTAGGGCCTGTCTCAGCCATTTACTGGCAGGGCCTTGAGCTATCACCCTGATTCTGTGGACAGTTCAGCCCTTGAACTTCTCTTTCCAGCTCTGACCCAAGCTTTTTTATTTTTCTTCCTCTTCAAGTAAGGTGGATAATGCATTTATTAAGCACCTAATTCCTAGGAATTAGATAACCATTGTTATTATAAGTAGTGGGTTGGCTGCTCTTTTCCAGGGCAGAATTATGTTCAGTTGAGTGGTCTTTCTGTGTGCGTGAGTGCTTAGCTGCTCAGCCATGTTCACCTCTTTGCGACCCCAGGGACTGTAGCCTGCCAGGTTCCTTCGTCCAGGGAGTTCTCTAGGTAAAATACTGGAGTGGGTAGCCATTCCTTTCTCCAGGGGATCTTCTTGACCCAGGGATTGAACCTGAATCTCCTGCATTGCAGGCAGATTCTTTACCGTCTGAGCCATCCGGGAAGCCTTGGTCTTTCTCTATACTTTTTACTTAAAAGAACTGATTGCTTCCTCCTCCTCAGCTCCCTTTTTACTTCTCCAGCACTATGGGCCAGAGTTAAACTGGAGTTGCCTTTGTCCATAGTGGGAAAAATTTACTTGAATCACACATGGTGTCAGCACACCACTACTGGCTCAGAGCTAGTTCAGCACTTCCCCCTCCTTCTTTTTATTTATTTTTTACTTTTTAAATTTATTTTTTAATTGGAGGAGTATTACTTTACAGTGTTGTGTTGGTTTCTGCCATACAACAACATAAAAGAGCCATAATTATACATACATTGCCTCCCTTCCCTCCCTGACATCACCCCTCTAGGTCATCCCAGAGCACCAGGATTAATCTCCAAAGAGTGTAAACAGCTCATACACCCCCTCCTTTTTAAACTTCAGAAGTTACTGGCTAAGGGAAAGTTTACCATTTCCCTGTCTTCTGTTACAGTTATACATCTGCCTGTATTTTGCTCTGTAGCCTGTTAATACATAAAGGGGACCCTTGGTGGCTCCTGTTGTATTAACCCACTCAGAAGCCTTTTCTCCACTCCATTTGACCTGAGGCTCCTTTTTTGTTGTTGTTGCATGTAAGCTAGCTCAGTCCAGTTTACCTTATGTTGCCTTCAAAGGCTAAAGCAACTCTTGTGACCAAGTATTTAGCAGGCCTTTCAGACATGATGGTGTGACAGCTCCGTCTCAGTCCATTTCCTGCCTTACACACTTGTCCCCTTCCCCCAAGCCAAAGGTGGAAACCCAGCACGTTACATAAGCTGTTGGAGCAGTGCAGATGGCTGGCTGCTGGCCCAGGAGACTCAGCCAGCAGTTTGGGAATGCCTGCACTGGCAGTAAGAGGTGGGTTCATTTTTAATGAGAACAATTATTTCGTTCAGCTGTGTGAGTTGGAAGAATGGAGCAAAGTCAGAACAGGGATCCCCTAAATTTGGCTACTGCCTCCCCTCTGGGGCAGGAGAGAGTTTGTCTCCCAGGGGAAGGGGTCCGTCTCTACTATTTAGATTTTACAGGGAAACTCTGCTATTTAAACAGTGAACAAAGGGGCACAGCAGGGCAGGAGTATTGGGTATACAGCCTGGCAGCCCTGTGGAATCCTCTGGGGAGCAGAAGGAAGGGATCTGAAAAGGAAGGAAGGAACAGTTTCATTGCAGGGTCCTGTCAGTTCCAGCCTTGCTGTTTTGTGAGCTTGTGTCTGAGCTTACCCTTTGTTGTATAGGAACACCTCAGGGATATTACAGGTTCAGTTCCAGATCACCTCTATAAAGCAAGTATCACAATAAAGCAAGTCACCTGAATTTTCTGGTTTCCCAGGGCAGACAAAAGTTATGCATACCCTATACTGTAGGCTATTGTATGTAGTAGCATTATGTCAAAAAAACAACAATGTACATACTTTAAAAATATTGCTAAAAAAATAGCAAGATGTTGACAGTGGTATCATAAGAAATCACAGATCACCGTAACAAGCATAATACTAATGAAACAGTTTGAATGTGAGAAGCACCAAAATGTGACATAGAGTGAACAAATGCTATTGGAAACATGGTGCTGATAGACTTGCTTGATGCAGTGTTGCTACAAACCTTTGATTTGTTAAAAAATGCACTAGCTGGGAAGTGCAATAAAGCAAAACATAATGAGGTACACCTGCATGCCATTTTTCTTGAAAGGTTTTGAAAAGACATCATTCCTTCAGCTTTGAGGTACAGCATGTCTGCAGTTGGGTAACCTGCCTTTAAATCTCAAGCTCTGTTTATTGAGCCTGATGTTTTAAGGAAGAAGATATACCAGAGGCTTCCAAGAGACTGTGGGATCATCCTTCCTGGTGGCTAGGTGTGGGCTCGCAGGGAGCCCATCTCTGGTCCTCCTCATCTGCATTGCCTTGATGTGACCTGGAAGCAGCTGTTCAAGGTGGTTGCTCACCTACAGCACCTCATACAGGCCTTGTATCAGAACTATTTTGTCCAGGTGGCCTGAGTACTGCCTGGGACTGCCATGCCTCCCAGAGCAGCCCTACAGAACTTGCCCAGCTCCCTCTCTGCTCCCACCCTAGACTGTGCCCTTTTGGCAGGTGGGGTAGAGCTAGGATGGGTCACCTGTCTGCTACCCAAGTTCATCTGAAACAGAAAAAGTTGTGTTTGTCCTTGATGTCTGAGGCTGATCCTCCTTGCTACTCAATGGTAAATCAGGCTCAGGGATACTAATCCTTTGTTTCTATTGTTTTGAAAATGGTCAAATATGGAAAATAATCAAAACCATAAGGAGGAAAATGAATATCATTCATCTCTCTCACAGAGAATAGGGGCTAATTTTTCATTTATGCTTTCATCCTTTTTTTCTATTATAAACAAAATGGATCACTTTATACATATTGTATTATTGATAGGATTTTCATTTAATTTATTATATTTTTATCATATGTACTAGTTTAGTCATGAATTTTAGTGTTAACAACTGAAAATCCACCAAACAGTGACTTAAAAGAAATGGGAGATGTTTAGGCATTAAGACATAGGGTGGACAGTATGGGACAGAGAGGTGACTCTGAGAAGCCTTCAGGGACCCAGATTTTTTTCTATATTTATGCTCCTTTATCCTTAGGGTGTAAGCTTTTGTCTTCCTTGTCATCTCATGATTGCAAGATGATTGCTGCATCTCCTTGCCTTGTGTCTGGGGATCAGGCAGGGAGAAGGATGGAAGAAGGAAAGAAGAGTTAATATGTGTGAGAGGAACAGAAGGTTCCCAGAAATCCGCAGTTTGCATCTACTTGTGTCTCCTTGGCTGGACCTGACTCACATTCCTGCCTAAAAGAATGGTGTTGTTTTCAGCTGAATGAGGTTTTGCTTCTACATAATCAGGGGGTCAGTTCTTAAGGAAGACAAAGGAAGATGGACATTCTATAGACAACTAGCAGTGCCTGTCATACCTTATTTGTAGGTATATTATTTCTCAGCCAAAAGTTCTTGGGTGACTTACAAACTCCTTGATGATATTAAGAAAATTATGTGCATTCGCCTCAGAAAAATGTATAAATAAATAACATTTCACATATAATATCAGGGAGTTTTATATATTCACTAAAATCCCTCTTTGGGCTACTGTCTATGATTCTCTCCTTACCATAGATTCATAGAAGTACCATACTTGATAAACACATGGATCCATTTTTGAAACTTGTTCTTCAATGAAGACTGTCAGTTTATACTTCTATAATTCACATATTGAAGTATCTATTTCCCTGAGCCCACATCTATACTGATACCATCTTAAATTTTTTTTAAATTTTTTTCAAAAGATAAGCAATAATATCATTGTTATAATTTCAGTTTATTTTCTTTCAAGTTTAAATATTTTCCATGTTTATTGAATACTTGTTCTCCTTTTGTGAATAGTTTATCCTTTGTCACATTTGTTTTTCTATTTACCTTTCTCTTATTGATTATAAGCGCTTTTTATATATTAAGGCCTCAAGCTATTTTATGCATTTTATCATTTCTTGAATGCATGCCATTCTAAGGTAAATATCTTCTGGAGACTTGGTTTGGCATCAAAATGGAGTAAAATAGGGATCTACCTTCATTTTTTTCCCTTCAAATTATTATCTCACAAGCCTTTATTTCTGAACTGATGTGAAATACTCCAAGACAGTTTAAGAAAGGTAGCAGTGATTTTTAAGCACACGGAATATGTAAAGTTTAGTTGCCATAGAAGAAATCAGATAAGTTGCCATGCTTTAAGTCACCCTGTTTTTTTCCATGGCTGACGGGCTTCCAGGAGTGAGAAAGTTATATTCTGTGCCTGGGCCTGCTGCTCACTGCTTAACCTTGGTGTGAACAAAGCTGTAAATGAGCAGTTTGATACTTAAACTGCTGATGGACAGATGGCAGTTTGCTCTTCCCAGGTTTAAAACGTTCTCTAAATACTAAAATCTTTTGTAATTTCCTAACTTCTTTCAGTGATTTGATTGGCACTTTCTAAGTTAATGTAAACTGAGTCTAGGATGTGCATTAACAGCATTTTCCTTGGCTTTGATTCATAAGGTCATTCATCAAATGTTTTTTAATGCCAGCTATGTACAAGGCCCTCTGGGATCTACAAAGATAAATCTATTGCTTTTCCTTTATTTCAGAGTGAAAGTGATGCATGTGAGGTGTAAATACAGGTCTTTGAAATAGAAGAGATGATTTTAGACAAGGGAGTTGAGGACAGCTTAGGAGAGCAGGCACATATAAGTAGGGCTTTGAGGGCTATACATAGGCAGAGATGGATAGGAAGCCTTTCTTTGCCAGAAATACAGGAACAAGGTTTCTTAGACAGAATAGCCTGTGGCAGGCATAGGAAATAGCCAGTCACTGAGTGTAGCTTGGATGTGAGGTTAGGGAAGAGAAAGTAGGAAGTAAGAAATGCTGGGGCCAGCTTGCCAGAGGCCTGGGACAGAAATTTGGACATTGTACAGTCAGGGAATGATATGACCACAAAGATTTTGAAGCAGAAGTGATTTCAGAGCTTTGGCCACATGAAGGATGTATTGGCAGGGGAAGGGCAAAAGTCAAACCAGTTTGAACTAGTTTGAAGTCATTACAAGTAGGAAGTACTAACTCCTCAAAAGTAGTCTTGGGACTGAAAAGGAAGGAATAGATATGATCATCACTTTGAAAATAGAATATAGTTATTGTCACCTGTTGAGATGTGGGAGTAAAGACAGCATTTTTAGGTTTTAGATCCAAGTTACTGAGATTAAAGTGATGCCATTAACCAAGACAGTGGTTATTAACTACTGTGTGTGCTGGGCACTGTGCCAGCTGCTTCCCTGCTGATGTCTCATCCCTCAATTTGTGTGGAATAATCTCTATATTGCAGATGGGAGATATGAGCCATAGAGAGGTGTCACAACTAGAAAGGAGCAGAGTTGCTATGTGAAAATAGGTCTGTGTATTCTTCTTCCTGTTAAATGACCTTGTGTCAGTCAACTGAAAACAAGTTCTCATTTAGCTGCCTATTCACAAGTTTTAAGGTGTTACTCCTCTCATTGTCTCAAGAAACCTTTCTTGGTGGTGAGAGGAGAAATGGATGCTGGGTTTGAGGTTCAGGGAAATTCCCAAGTGGAGATGACTGACACGTAGTAGAAAATGGAGATGTGCTCCTCACAAAGCAGGGGAGAGGTTGAGATTGCATGTTTAGAGGTGGGGAGCCATCTGCATAGAGTCATTTGTTGAAGCTGCAGAAATGGATGAAATTTCCAGGTGTTGTGTGTGGAAGGAGAGTGGTGATAAAGAGAGCTAAGGAAGGAGCTTTGGGAATTTTTAGAGCAAGCCAAGGAATTCTCAAATATACTGCTGGCGGAGTGTGAGTTGGAAAATCCATCCAAAACCTAGTATGGCTGAACGTGCACATACCCTCCAGTGATCTGTGTTGAAATGACTCGGCCCTGCTGTCGTAGCACAAAAGCAATCACGGGCCATCTGTGATTGAGCAGAGCTGTTTTCAAAATATCTTTATTTACACGGGACCAACTGGATGTGACCCACCAGCTGTGGTTTACTGATGCTGTTGCCAAGAAACACACATGAGTACAAAAGGAGACACGTAAAAGGTTGTTCATTGCAGTGTGGTTTGTAATAGTGAAAAAATGAGAATAACCTATATTGTTACGGACATATATACAGTGGACTAGTAGTAGCATAATTTATTGTGGATAAAATGAATGAACTTGATCTGTATGTATTAATGTGGATAAATCTTACGAATGTAATGGTAAGTGAAGAAGCAATTTGCGAGATCAGATATATGTATATATGGTATAAGCTATCTATGTACATTTTAAAAACTTAAAAGTGTTGTCTGTAAACATGTGCATATGTAGTAGAAGTATTAAAACATGGAATGATACACACCATCTTTGGGGTACAAGGAGAAAGGGGTAGAGATAAGGTTAAGGGACTGTGATATTCAGTTTCTTTAATATCTCAGAAACAAATTTAGAAAACTGCTAATATCTATAAAATCTGCATCATGACTTAAATCATCTTTTTGTGCTTTTATGCTCAAAATATTTCATGTGTATGTATGTGTCTGTACATACAATTGATCCCTATTATTCACAGATTCTGTATTTGTGAATTCACCTACTTGCTGAAATTTCCTTGTACCTCGAAATCAACATTCATGGTGCTTTCACAGTCATTTGTACATGTGTGCAGAGCAGAGAAAAACTTCAGTTGCTCAATACACATGTTCCCAGCTGAGGGTGGACAAGGTGACCCTCTGGCTTCTTTCAGTCATCATACTATAAATAAGTATTCTTTTTGCTGTTTAGTACATTTAATATTGTAGCATATTTTGTGTTTTTGTGCTCTTTGCTGTTGATTTTGCTGCACAGTGAAATGGCCCTCTGCACAGTGCTGAAGGCGCTGACTACTGTTCCTAAGCACGGGAAGGCTGTGGTGTGCCTTATTGAGCAAACAAGTGTTAGGTGAGCTGTGTTCAGGCATCAGTTACAGTGCTGTACCATAAGTTCAATGGTAATGAATTAGTGGTATATGTTAGATAAGGTATCTTGAAACAGAAACGCATAAAACAGGGTTATATACTGATCAGTTGATGAAAATATTGTCACCAGAGGCTTGTAGAAATTTAACCCTTTATTTTCTCTATGATCACTGGTTTGGTGTTTGTGGTGACTTTAAAAAACATAATTTACGTGTAAATCTATGGCTGATTCATATCAATGTATGACAAAAAAAAATAATAATAATAATAAAAATAAAATAAAAAACATAATTACTGTGAATAATGAGACTCGACTGTGTGTAAATATATATGTATCAGTATGTTTTATATTTATGATTACTTTGTATTTGTGATGATTTTATACTCGTTTATAATATTTATGTGTAAATACTTCCCTCCCCCCCGCCAAGTTAAAGAAGATTAGCTCAGGGTAGAAGAACCTGCAGTGTTGCCTGTGGAGCAGGGCTGGAAGGGTTCAGAAGAGATGAATTTTTAAAGGACGCAGGCTATCAAGTGCCTACTAACCATATCAAGTGCTGTAGGAAAGGGCCCAGAAGCAGCCTTTGGTTTGTGTGTTTACCTGCCATGCTCTTAAATTCAGATCAGAAGTAAAGCGTGTCCTAATCTCCTCTGTCCGCCACTCTGGGGAGGGGACCAGGTGAGCTTAGCCGTCCCAGTTGACTTTGGCAGCTGCTGTGCTCATGACCAGCTCCGTGGCTCTGTGTGCAGCGTGCTTTGGCTTTCTCTGCGAGAAGCAGCAAGAGAATCTTGGGTTGGGCACTTTGTGCTTTTGATGGGAACACTAATAACAACCTCTTTCTTCCTGGTCAGTTTTAAACCATACTGTTCAGTAAGCTAAGCTGTCCTTTGATCAGCAACCTTCCAACCCTGCCTCCTTTTCCTTTTCAGTCCTTAGTCCCTGTTCCTCTAAACTTCCAGGACCTCATTCTTAATTGTCAGCAAATCCCAATTTAGCAGGTTACTGATAAGATATAAGGTGGCTCCCCTTCCGTTGTAATGGGAAATCCTTAAAGAGAGTGGAGTGTTGACATGAGCCCTTCAGGCCAAAGAAGTTTACTTTTGATGGTGGTGTGTTAAGAATGTGAAGTAGTAATAGTAAGGGAGTTGAATTTTTTTAATAAGCAGCTCTGTTTATAGCCCCTCTTTGATGGACTAGGAAATTAAGTCCAGAGAGAGGGAGAGGCCAGATCAGGGTCACACAGGAAGTCAGTGGCTGGTCAAGACCACTCTACTTGTCAGCTTCAGGCTCCCTGACTATTCAGATCACAGCTGTGTGGTTAGCTGTATACCCTGAATGTTAGTCTTGAGCATGTATGTAGGTCTTTACAAACTTCAGCATTCTTATGCCCTGTCCTGAGCTGGGGGTACAGAGCATGTATTAGTTTTCTAACAATGTACAGACTCCCAAAAGTGATGTGGATCAATTTTACATGATAGCTTTCTGGGGGTGGGGAAAAGGGGAGTGAAGTGTGTTAGGGCTCCTTGTCCTAAATTTGTATTTTAAACCAGCGAGTTCCAAATCTAGGCTGTGACTCAGAAGCAGCTGTAAATTATGTTTACAAACTAGGGAAATTAATTCAAGATGAAACATAAACATAAAAACTAAAACTATAAACCTTCCAAAAGAAAGCATGGGACAAAAATCTTTGCAGTCTGAGTTTAGCATTGGTTTCTTAATGAGATACAGAAAGCAATAGCCCTACCCAAAAATGAAAATTTTGACTTAATTAAAATTAAAAACATGTGCTTATCAAGAAGCACCATTGAGAAAGTCAATTGGCAAGCCACAGTAGGGGAGAAAATATTTGCAAAACATGCATCTGACAAAGGACTTATGTCCAGAATGTAGAGACAGCTCATAAAACTCAATAATAAAAAGAACAGTTCATTTAAAAGATGGCGGAAAGACTTGAAGAAACACCTCATGAAGGAGGGTTAAGAATGTCTAGTGAGCATAAGAAAAAAATACTCAACACCACTAGTCACCAGGGAAATGCATCTTAAAACCATGGTGAGATACTACTACCCAGCTACCAAAATGGCTAAAATTAGAAGTCTGACAATACCACATGTTGATGAGTATGTGGAGCTCTTAGAACTTTCATATATTATTGGTGGGATTGTAAATGAACATTGGTTCAAGATCTCGGCAGTTTCTTATTTAACAACAAATAAAAAAGCCTGCCTCATAATCCAGCAGTTCCACCCTGAGATATATACACAAGAGAAAATGAAGAGGTAGGTCTTCAAAAAGGTTTACGCAAAGACATTCAGAGCAACTTTATTTATAGTAGCCGAAGGGGGAGAACAGCCTAGATGTCTATAAACAGGAGAGTCAATCAACAGCAATATAGTCAAATAATAACATATTATTCAACAGTGAAAAAGTCAGAGTATTAATTCAGGCCACAATGTGAATGAATCTCGCAAATTGTATGTTGAGTGAAATGGGCAGCCATAGAGAGTATGGTCAGTATGGTGCCATTTGTGTGATGTTTCTGAACAGGCAAAGCCAATGGTGAGAGCAAATGAAAACTTAGCACAGTGGGTGTGCGTGGGCATGTGTGTTTTGTGTCTGTGTTTTGACGGTAAAATGGAGAGACCTGAGAGAACTGTCTGAAGTGATGGAAAAGTCTCTATCTTGATATGGGTTCAGGACACCTTCATGCATGACTTTGTCACAACTCCCTTAAGAATTGTGCATTTCACTGTAGGTAACTTTTGCCTTAAAATACTGGTAATATTGAACCTTTGTGAGTGATAAGCTTACCAACGTGTTTAGAAGGGAAGACCTGATATCTGCAACTTACTTTAAAATTTATTAAAGAAGTAAGCTGTGTTGGTGGATGAGAGAGTTGGCTAGATATGTGATAAGGCAGATGTAACAATATGTTAACACCTGAGGAGTGGAAGTCATTTTCCAAGGTCCCACCCTTACCCTTTACCACCATTGCTGTGGGGGAAGCGCTATGGAATCTTGATAAACCTCCTCCCTTTCACACTGTGTGGAGTTGAGGAAAGGCTCAACTTAGTAACTTTTACCCTCTGTAGAACCAGAAAGAATTCTATTGGGTTGCCCAAAATGTTCATTTTGGTTTTTCCATAAGCTCTTACAGAAAACTCTGAATGAACGTTTTGGCCAACCCAATAGAATCTACTTTTCTTTGCAAACCTCATTCCATTCATTGGAGATTGTCGGAAAATACAGAGATTCCTCATGTTTAGAGTTAGGAATCCTCTGTCTGCCAGCTTCAGAGTAAGGAAGTCAGAGTGGCTATTCCCAGAACTCCTTGCTGCATACCCATGAGTTGGCATCAGGATTATTCCTATAAATTTAGGAGAGGTCCTGCATCTAAGGGAGCTTGGTTTTGAGTCAGTCATCTGTCTGGAAATGCGGTACTCCGACCCCGCAGTTGTCTGAGGCAAAGAAAGAAGTCACCTGTGTCTATCTCAGATAAATTCACCTCTTGCCTCACAAAGATGCATTGTGCAGATTAATGAGCTCAGTATAAAAGCCACTTGCTTAAGTCCTCTGAAGAACAGAGGGCTGGAAGGTGAAAGGAGTGGGTTCTGTCCAGTGTCTCACCCTCTGGCTGTCCTTCCTCCTGGGCAGGGCCCTGCTCTGGCAGCAGGACCTCACATGCTCCCACTTTGGGATCATGTATACGGGACCAAGGAGTTTGTCATCTGCAGTTTTCCAAAGTACAAAAGAACAAGGTTCCCTCTAATGCTGATGGTGCTGTGTCACTATTTCTGAAGACAGAGAGAAAGAGAGGAGCTGGGAGAGAGAGGAACACAGAAAGACCTCCTCTGTTTAAAGACCACTGTCTTTGGAGAATGGGAAGATGATCCTCCCTCTCCCCACAGAGAAGCCAGGCTGATGGACTAATGGGTTCACGCCCTTTTAAGTGTTACATGAGCATGGAGCCAGGAAATTTTAAAGCCAGAAGACTCCTCACATTATGAGCCAGCCACATCCTACATACCTGTCAGCTCACACGCCATCTGTTTAACTGTCGTGCATTTGATATCAAGTGAGCTTGTGTGCTTTCTGTTGCCTTTAAAAATTTCCTGAAACATTTTTCCGACTTGTACATTACTTAGATTTCTTTTTTCCTCTTTTGTGTTCAGTTTTTGTTTACATTGGCTGTGACTCCAATCTTGGGTTGAAAGCTAGGGAAGTTGCTTATAGGGGTTTTCAGGATTTCTGAATATGAAATGCAAGGAAATTGCATAATGTTGCAGAGTTTCCTCTTCTTGTTGCTTGCTTGTTACCCCAAATATAGTAGTTCCTTCTAGAAGCTTAAAGGAATTTGGCAGGTCTTACCCACTGATGGTCTATTGTGGTCTTGAGAGTCAGTGTTACCCTGATTTGAGGTTGAATTTTTTTCTTGAGGTCAAGCAACAAAGCTTCCTGAATTATAACTATGACAACAGTGTTTATATAACATGCAAATCAAAGTTCTGTGGCGGAGGGGAAGCACCCACTGACAACACTCAGTGTTAATAGTCCCAGACTACATTCTGCTCATGAAGCTGGTTAAAGTAGTTAGCTTATCCCTCCACTGGCTATCTGGCTGGACCCTGCCACCTATATACTCCAGGAGGAGCTGTTTCACCTTTTCCTGAAATTCTGTTGGCTTCATTTGTGATTTCTGACAGGGAAGGGTAGTAAATGCCAGCAACACTCAAAGTGGGAAGTGCTGCTTTAAGAATAATCTGCTCATCAATGTCATTATAACCGGCTCCTGACCCACTGAGGAAGACTCAGGCAAGAGAATGTGGATCCCGTGTTTTAAGCTCCTGTCCCTCAGTCAGGGGTGATTTCTTGGACTGTATATTTGCCTAGCCCTGTGTTAGAAGCCGGGTGATCCCCCATGGAAGGGTAAGGCAAAACTAGCCATTGGGGAGTTATTTGGAGATGAGAAATAATGAAAAATGCTAAGTTGTATCCTGAAGCATTAAATTCTATAGAGTAGCCTGTTCGAGCAGTGAGAGATCAGAGAGAGGATATAGGAGGGAGGTCTGCAGCCGTTAAGTAAGGTAGGAATTCTTCTTGAAGGTAGAAGAAAGGGAAATGACATTTTTGAGCACTTTCAGGCACTGTGAAACTACTTCTAATTCTCCCATTACTTCTATAGATGTTATTACTTAGCTGTACTTTAAGAAAAAAACAGTCTCAAATGTTAAATAACCATCTGAAGGCCCACAGCCAGAAAGGCCCATGGAACCAGGCCTTTATGCCAAGTCTCCAGGGCGCACAGCCCATTCTGTCCACCACTCCACTTTGCCTCAACCACCTCCATTTCCCCTTGTTCTGGATTTCATCCAGTTCTGTACAGGTGAAAGGATGGGCTAACAATAATGAATGAGGCTGACTGTATTAGCCCAGGAATGCCCAGGGTTGCCTTCTGGATGAAATGGGATTTAGTCTGATGTATGGGAATGACATTCAGCCAGCCTCCCTACTTCAGTGGACCAAGGAGAGCTTCTAACTGCCAGTTATTTTTGTCCAGTTGAAATCTACTTTCCTGGAACTCCACCCTGACTTTCATCTCTATTCAGAGCAGTAAGTCTTCCCCTTCTTGGACATGATAGCCCTTCGAGTATTTGAAGGACCAGTATTGTGATGTTTTGAAGTTTGTTCTCTAGCCAGAGCTGTGGTTTAGGGCAACGCATTTTCCAGGAGCAGTGTGTCAGATAGATTAGAGCAGAGCGAGGAGGCAGCAAGACCAGGGAGAAGGCCAGTGTTGAGATCCAAATGAGAAGACACAGCCTGACCTTGAGCAGTGAAGGAGAAGTGGGATGAGGGATAGAGTCAGGATGCAGGACAGTGATAAATCCTTTCACTATCTGGATATGTGAAGTAGAAGGAAAGAGAAGGAAGGGGGAAAATCAAGGATGAATGAGTTTACTTTCCCTCTCTACTGTGTTGCGTATTTTTCTTTGTTCTTCATTTAAGAGTTCCCTATAAAGCTTAATTAGGCTTTTCTCTCGTTAGCTTTTTTTTTTTTTTGCTAGAACTCTTGGCTGCAAGCAATAGAAACACAATTAAAAAAAAAAAAAAAAAGAATCTTGCTGGTTCACTCATGGAAAGAGCAGGGATGACAGTGAGCTGCATTCTCAGTAGCTCAGGTAGTGCCCTTAGAGTCTGGTCTCCCTCCATGTCCTCACTCCACTTTCCTTTGGCCTGTACTCAATCTTTGTGTCTGTGGTGGCAGAGTCAGCTACAGAAGCTCCAAGCAAGTGTCCTGTCCCAACAAGGCCTCATTCCCTCTGGTGTAATAAAGAAGTTTAAACACAAATCCTGTCAACTGCATTTGGCCTGGGGAGAATCACATGCACACTGGGATGCCAGGTCTGGATCCTCTGGCCACACCCAAGGATGGAATTAGGCTCAGCCCCCCACCCCCCGCCTCCTGCCCCAAACAGCAAGGACTTGGTGGTGGGCTGGCTCCCAAGGAAAATGAGGGCAGAATCCCTGGACATAGAAAGCATGGGTACTGAGCAGATGTTCTGAGTACTTTGCTTCCCCTGTGGTGTTCCTGAGGAACTGTACAAGAGATAAGCCCTTTTAGAGCCTTTAGTTCAAGCAGCAGACGATGCTTGAATTAATGGAACAGAAGGTATGTTTTTCTGTTCATCATCATTGTCATAGTCGTGTTGAAGAGCAGGTGGTCACTTTTGGTCACCAGTGAGCTGGTGTGCTGCTGAGCAAGTCTACAGGTGTCAAAGACTATTCAACTAACTTTGGGAGCATGGCCATTTAGTCACTTGTGCTGGGCCATTTTCCAAGAGAGTGCCTTCTTCCTAAGGCGCCTCTGTTGCATGGGGGAGGGAGCCTCGGTACCTTGAACTACAATAACCCCTTCCTGGTGACACCACAGACTAGCATTAGCAGCATTTGTGGTCAATTGTTGGGTGTAGAGCTAGCATTCATCAGTGTGCTATAGAAAATTAATGACTTTGTGAAGGGTTTTGACAGCCTGAAGTTAAGCCAAGTAAGATAAATCTGCCTTATATTGTCTCATAATAAGACCTGAATTGTGTATTTCTCTTTCTCTCTAAGGTAAAGTGAATTTGCCAGGTGTTGAGAAGAATGAGGCATACTCACCTGGCAATGATAGATCTGGCTTACTTTCTGTCTGGTTGATCCATCAATGCATTGTCCTTGTTGCTTCAACTTGGAGATTGTTTAAAAATTTACATCTCTTTTATTCCTCTACTCACAAACATTCATCCAATCAATATTGAGTGGCCTACTGTATTCCAGTTACTAAACCTCTTTGCATGTAAGAGGGCAAGAGCAGGGTCTTCATGTTTGTTTAGGAACAGGTCACGGGGAAGAGCCATCAGACATGTGTTTATTGGTTTCACTTTTGAAAGAGCCTCCCTAAAACAGCAGATGCAATACTGGTAGCAGTGGAAAGGGCAAGCCAGAGGAGGCGCTGCCAGGTGAGAATTAGGAAAGCCGCAGCCATTTTACTTCCTTCTCTGGTTGCCTTCTGCCACTCAGGCTGTGGTGACAAGAGGCATGTTCTAATGGGAGAAGGAGGAACCAATAGTAGCTCCCCAGCTCTGGCACCTCGAGACATATCCTCATTTATTCCAAGCTCTTTAAACTGATTTTATCCCCACAGACTGAAGATTCAAACAATTCATTTTTTTCCATTATACTTTATGGCGGGATATTGAATATAGCTCCCTGTGCTATACAGTGTCGGACCTTGTTGTTTTTCTTTTATATATAGCAGTTTGTATCTGCTAATCCCAAGCTCTCAACTTATCCCCTTCACCTCCTTTCCCCTTTGGTAACTGTATGTTTGTTCTCTGTATCTTGAATCTGTTTCTCTTCTGTAAAGAAGTTAATTTGTGTCATATTTTAGGTTCCAGGCATATGTGATATCACATGCTATTTGTCTTTCTCTTTATGACTTACTTCACTTAGTATGATAATCTCTAAATGGATCTAGATGTTGCTGCAAATGCCATTATTTCATTCTTTTTTATGGCTGAATAATATTCCATTGTATATATGTACCACATCTTATCCTTTCACTGGTCAGTGGACTTTAGATTGCTTCCATGTCTTGGCTATTGTAAATAGTGCTGTTGTGAACTTGGGGTGCATATATCGTTTCAAATTAGAGTTTTCTCTAGATATATGCCCAGGAATGGGATTGCTAGCTCATATGGCAGCTCTATTTTTAGTTGCTGAAGAAACCTCCATACTATTTTCCATAGTGGCTGCACCAATTTACATTCTTACCAACATGTAGAAGGGTTCCCTTTTCTCCACACCCTTCCCAGCATTTGTTATTTGTAGATGTTTTTAAATGATGGCCGTTCTGACTGGTGTGAGGTGGTAACTCACTGTGGTTTTGATTTGCATTTCTCTAGTAACTAGCAGTAATGAGCGTCTTTTCATGTGCCTTCTTGTTGTTCAGTCCCTCAGTCATTTCCGACTCTGCGATCCCATGAACTGCAGCACGCCAGGCCTCCCTTGTCCTTCACCATCTCCAGGAGCTTGCTCAAACTCATGTACTTTGAGTCGGTGATGCCATTCAACCATCTCATCCTCTGTCGTCCCCTTCTCCTGCCATCAATCTTTTCCAGCATCAGGGTCTTTTCTATTGAGTCTGCTCTTGGCATCAGGTGGCCAAAGTATGTCTTCTTTGGAGAAATGTCTATTTCTCTTCTTTTCTAAATGTCTTCTGCCCATTTTTCAGTTGGGTTGGTTTTTTGTTGTAGTTGTTACGGAATTGTATGAACTGTCTGTATATTTTGTAAATTAAGCCCTTGTCAGTTGTGCATATCTTCTCCCATAGGTTGTCTCTCTGTTTTGTTAATGGTTTCCTTTGTTGTGCAAGCTTGTAAGTTTGGCACACTGACTCGATGGGTATGAGTTTGAGCAAATGGCAGGAGATGGTGAAGGACAGGGAAGCCTGGCATGCTGCAGTCCATAGGGTTGCAAAGAATCTGACATGACTAAGTGACTGAAAAAAAAGTTTGATTAGGTCCCATTTATTTATTTTTGCTTTTATTTCTTTTGCGTTGGAAGGCTGACCTATGAAAACATTTTTATGAGAAAAGAAGGTCTACTTGATGCAACAATTCATGTCCATTATTGGTTGGTGGTGCACACATGAGGGGTGTCTTCCTAGTAACTTCTCGTGGGTGTTACTGACAGCCCCTATGTTAAGCCTGTTTGAATTCAGATGTGGTGCTCTTCTCACGGATCTGTCCACCACACCATCCTGGGCCCCGCTGCCGGTTCTCTGTGCTGTTAGCTTTTGTGAAGGATGTTTTTTGAGCATCACAAAGTGTCTCCAGCTGGTTGTGGTTTTCAGTTACTGCCGTACTTGTATTAATTGGAAGTTTATAGAATTACTGTTATGTTTAAATTGGGTGGAAATTCTGTTCTTACATAATGGTTGTGTTGTTGCCATTTTAATTACTGCTTAGCTTCTTTTGAGTTCTTTGTTGATTGCCAAACTTGTTTTTCCATTGGACTGGGTGGAGGAGTCGTATGAAGTTGTGACTGAATACAAATCTAGACTAGAAAGCTCTCCCACTTGTTGGCCTTTGTAACTTTTGGAAATTTATTTAATCTACATGATGGTATAAAGTGGAAGAAGTAGTAGTACCCCATAAGCTTGAAGATGAAATAAAATGGTTCATGTAAATGCTGAGTGTGGTGCCTGGCACATAATTGGTGGTGAATAAGTGTGGTGAGTAGTTACTTTTATGTTTAACTGATACTTTAAAAAACATTGACAACTATTGCTCTGCAAGTTGACTTTAGATGGTCTAGTTTCCTTTAGTCCTTTAATTAGTTTCATTTGTTTAAATTGCATGGCTAATGAGGTCACTGTCACCGTATCCCTCAAACCACAGACCTGTGCTTAGCCATTTACCCCACAGAGGATAAGTCTGAAGAGAAGGAAAGGGGAGGGGTGGTGATAGTGGTGAAAGGCCATCTCTACAGAATGCTCTATGGGCCATAGAATTTGTATTCTACCCTCTATGTTAAATGTTGTCTATCTATTGTCTTATTTAATTTTCACAATGACCCTAAGAGACAGGGAATATTAATGTCCCTCTTTTCGACTAGGTAAGACTGAGGTTTAGAGATGTGAAGTGATTGAACTCTATAGCTGGTAACTGGTAGAGCTGGACTTTGAACCTATGCAGCATATGAGCATAAATCTGTCACCCCTGACAGTTTAAAAGAGCAATCCCTAGTGATGGTGGATCCATTGTGTCTCACAGAAAGGAGGGACAAAAATTGTCTCTGATGGTGTAGAGCCAGCTTGGGCAATATTTTGGAGTATGGGCAGGTAGTTCTGTTTTGTATTTCTCCACATGGACACGTAAGAGGAACAGCTAGGTGGGAGGGGTTTAGAATGTTCCAAGCTACTTGGAAGAGACCTGAGAATGACAAAGCTTAAATGTGAGTTCACATGCAGCTGAGATAGGAACAACAGTTTTAAGTGAATTTTCCCATGAACCTATTTCTCCAGTACTTTCCTTTTGTGCAGATTTTGATCCAAAATGTGATGTGGCCAAGTGTTAATGCAGCTGTGTGTCAGAGGGAAAAGTGAGATTGCTTTGGCTAATTCTTGCTTTACTTATGCCTTTAATTTATAAGTTAAAAGATTTCTGTGCTTTCTTGGTAAGGCCTGGATAATGGTGATAAAGGACAGCCGTGAAAAAATTCTGGGAACCCAAATAACTCTGCTCTCTTAATTCTCTAGGGACACGTAAATTGAATTGGCTCATCAGTGAACAGAACTGATTGCAAAATCACATCTTAGTGCAATAGGAGCATATGAAGGCTTTCCTCACCCTCCTTTGATTTAATTAAATTGTACTCCCATTGTAGCTTCTGGGTGAGGTCTCACAGAATTGCAGTATCCTGTGATTTGTATCAAAGACCTACTTTCCTGCCCTGGTGTTTATCTTCAGAATTGAGCCCTGTGGTTCAAAGAATATGAAGTGTTACTTCTGGGTTAGATGCCAGCTGGTCACATGGGTTAGTGGTGAATGCTTCAGTCTGGAATCAAAAGGCAATTCCCAGTTTCATTTTCTGACTCATGGCAAATTCTTTATGCCAGTGACTCACCTTCCCTAGCTGCCCATGACATCTCATCATGTTTATCATCATCATCATCATCATCATGTCTTATGTATCACATGGTTAGTTATTAAGAGTTTGGGCTTTGGAGAAAGACTGTAGGAATTCTGTCTGGATTCTGCCCAATGCTAGCTGCCTAACCTTGAGCAAGTGACCTAACCTCTCTAATGCCTCAGTTTTCTCATCTATATGTCAGGAATAATTAGGTTGGTGTGAGGACTAAACAAGATAATGTATTTTAGAGTGCTCAGAGTGGTGTCTGACACGTGATAAGTCTTTTGTCATCATCCTTTGGTTTAATCCATTATTGCTATTGTAATTATTTATAATGAGTCTCAGGTGGACCCTCATAACATAAAGTAAATCTGTAGTTTGTATTCTCTAGAAGTGTACACTTGAAAACAAATATTCAGTGATATGGATATTTAACAAATCCTCATGTACAGAGTTCAGCTGAAACTAGTACATCCCTGAATGAAAGTACTATAGGAAGCCAGAGGGCCAAAAGAGACTTGATTATGGGGGCCAGGTTTTAGAGCACTCTGGCTAAGCAGGATGGATGGACTTTAGCTTAAGTTGGGTTGTTGTGTTCGTGTGTTGAGTGATTCATTCTTCCTTGGAGTCATAACTCAGGAATTGTTGAGTGACTCATGTCACCTTGAATTGGTCCTGGAGAGTTGAGTTCTATCCTTTTAAGATACAGTCTCTTAGAGACTTACTTGAAGGCACACAAACTGGAGATAACTCTACTAATCAATCTTAAGGCAGAAGCCTCTGCCAAAGGGACCTTTTAGTTGGGGAAATTGCCCTTGTCTCTGAACCTCAGTCTGGCATTAGTGGGCAACTGTGAGATCTCACGGTTTTCCCAGAACAGACTGAGCATTTCTGAATGGGTGAATTGCATGCCCTTTGCTTCTGCCAGAATGGAAGGTATTTATAAACCATAGACTACTATTACAGCTTGGTAGTTGTGTGCATTTGCCACTGCCTAGAAAAGTAAAGGACAATTGGAACCTCCCTGCAGCAGCAAGATAGACTGGTATACCACCTTCCAGCTCTCTATTCTTGGATAAACTATGTAACCTCTCTGGCCTCCAGTTCCACATCCATAAGATGCAAACAACACTAGTGCCTAACCCACAAGGTGGTTAAAAAGATTTGATGATGTCATGCATGGAACTTGGTAAGTGCCAGTGAACAAAGCCATTTCCACTTAGCACTGTTCCCATACCACCATCCAGCCTGTGTGATGATGAAGCTGCTTCCCTACCCAGGCCTGCCTTGTCGGGCCATGTAGTCATGCCATTCTGGCAGGCATGGTTTGTTAGCTTCATTTCAAACTCATTCTCTTTGGCTCATTTACCCAACCCAGACAGAGATTAATGGCCTGGCCTCAGAGCACCGGGCGGCACATGTTCCTGGCACCTTTGGCTTATTGATCGCGCCTCTGCAGTTTGGGGAATACCTCAGTGTTCTAGGCAGGGGCCTCCTGAGCCCTAGGAGACATTTAAAGGAAAGTAATTTGGTGCAAATTCACCTCCTAATTAAGGAGGGCTGAAAGCTCTGTTTTATTTTACTATTCCTTCTGGATTTTGCCAGTTAGAAACAGGAGCAGGATCCTCTGGACTAGGAATGAAGTGAGCAGGGATGGCCGAAAGAAGTACTTGCCCAAGTATGGTCTCTTCCCTTGTGCTTGCCTTAGCTACCTGTGCCATTGTAGTGCATGCCGTTGACTGTGGGTCGCTGGTCTGACCTATACCCATTTGGCTCTGCAGGATTGTGTTTCTGCTTCTCTCTTTGTCCCATTCTTATCTCCTCTGGTCTGATGCCTTTTCATTCATCAGACAGTGGTGCTTGAAATGTAGAAATCCCTTTTATCATCATCTTTCTGGCTTTCAGTATGTGCCTATTTTTGTACAATCTTTGAGAAATGAATAATAACCGTAAGATGGGAGATTTGTCAAATTATCTGTTTGATCATTCAAAGACCTTCTTGGCTGACTTCTTCAGGTTATAGATGGGGCAGCTGAGATGCAGAGTGGGTGAGAGACTTACCCAGTGACACAAGGCAACTGGGGGCCATGTTGGAATTATTGCTTAGCTCTTGACAAGCAGTGTCAGTAAGTATCAGTCTCACGGATACTTACTAGCAGATAAGAAGCCCCCTTAGGATATCATGGCTCCCTTTTCAGAGTTGCTTGGCTCTGTTTCTCTAAGGGTTAAATAAGTGGTTCTCAACCAACAGTGGCCATTACAGTCACTGGGAATATCCTTTTTTTTTTTTAAGTTATCACCAACTTCATCCTATGCCTTTTCATATCTATAGGATCATAAGCACCAAAGAAAGATTTTGGAGCTATGATTTTTTTTTTTCTAAATCAGAAGCTTTATCATCTTAATAATGTCAGCATATCAGGGATTGGCAAACCCTGGCCTGCAGGCCAAATCCAACTGGCTACCTGTTTTTTGTAGCCCACGAGCTCAACATGGTATTTACAAGTGAATATTTGCCATTGACTCAGTGATAGGAAACACTTTGAAATCTATTTAAGCTAAATGCTATCCTCCCTCTATAAAAATTCTGTTTTTCTCATTAGTCTTATCTGTATTTCAGAATGTTATACTACTGAGAAAAGATACTCCAAGTGGTTGTGATGGCCACTCTTAGAGTTGAGAACCAGCTGTATAACCCCTGGAAGAACCAAGCCAAGCATCCCCAAAAAAGCCAGCCATGAAACAAGAAGATTGATTTTCACCTGCTAGGAATATTATACCTGTATTTTCAAAACTTACTCTATTTGAATTTTGTCAGGAAAAAATTATGAAAATTTGTGGTCTCTCTTGTTTTTCAAGTCCCTGTATAATCACTGGTTTGGTTTTTGCCTCTTAGCTTGCAAAGCCTGAAATACTTACCATCTAGTCCTTTACAAGAAAAAGCTTGCCAACTCTTCCATTGTGTCATTGTCTGTTTTATGTTGGGACACATTCCCTTTTATGATTTGTATAAATCATTTAAGAATTTTTTTGTTGTAAAAGTAGTATGTTCTCCTTATAACATTTAAATTCACAGTAAAAAGTTGTTGGTCCCATTCCCCAGTGTTAACACTTAACAGTTTATAATGTATCTTTGTCCAGACTTTGCCATGTACTAGCTGTGAGACCTTAGTTAACCTCTCTAGCCTCAAATTCTCCATCTGTGTATCAGTGATATTAACAGTTCCTACCCAACAGAATTGTTGCGTAGATAATTTGAGATAATTTATGTGAATTGCTTAGTGCCATTGCCTGCTGTGCAGTTAATGCTTAATGATTTGTAACTAATTAATTTTTTTCTCCCTTTTAGTTTATATACACATATTTTTTTTTTTTAAAGGATGTATGTGACTTGTTTTTTTAAACAGTAAAGCTCCAGAGGTGATTCTATGATGTGCACACACTTAAGAACAGCTGAAGTAAATATTAGGAAGTAAGTAATAATAGAAGGAATTTCCATTTGGGGGCCAGAAATTGCCTTCCATTTTCTAGCACACACTAGGCAAAAGGAGAAGGTAATGGTTTTCTATAGTGAACCTGTTGGGTGGTATAAAATGCTCAGAAGTAAATGTTATTTCTGTTTTCCAGGTCTACAACTCAAACAAAGACAGCCAGAGCGAAGGGAGTAAGTATGTTGCTTGGATACTTTTCCTACAGCTGGGTGTGGGCCTTTGCCTGGTGAAATTGCCATTCTGGGGAAGAACCACCAGGAGGTGCTGTGGGCACATTGGGTTGGCCCCATTCCCCCAGTGCTTCTGCCCTAATATACCATGTCAGGATGGTCAGTGAGTCTGATGGGCATGGCTATGATGACATCTTGCACTGTATAACCCTTCACACTGTGCAAAGAATTTTTATGTACATTATCTCAGTTAATCCTGTGTTGTCTTAAGAATGTAGCTCCAGTCACCACTTAAAAGTCACTTAATCCAATAATACCCAGCTCCCCCAGTGCCCTGTCCTGTGGGAAGCCAGAATTGACTTTGCCTCCCACACAGTCTCACTCAGAGGCCTGAAGAGGCAAGAACCATCTTAGTGATCACTTAGTAACTAACTCTGTGTTCCTTGTTGCTGCTCTGCAGAGTTATGAGTGGAGACAGTGAACTCTGTAATAATATTCCGTTTTGATGGGAGTGACCCTGGGCGGCCTCTGTAGCATTATACATCACGTTTTCCCTGCCACTGGCTCTGAGTACTCTGGTTAATTGTGGTTTCCAAGGGCACCTGTAACCTTGTAAAGATGATGGGATTAAAATGGAACTGCTTTTGCTAAGTGTTTGGGCTGATTATCTCCTTGGTACATAGGGGAAAAAACAAATTCCTTCCACGTTGCTACCAGAGTACAAAGGAAATTCTGTCCCCTTGCCTCAGAATCACTTTTGTAAAATCCATTTTGGAAAAGGTTCCAAGGTAGCCCTCCCATGAATTCTACTTTTGTCAGAAAAGTCAGTAAAACAGTGCCTCTTCTTGTGGACAAAAGGATGAGCCGTTTAATGTGTGTGTGAAATCCATTATGGAGCAGAGATTTTCCTTCTTTCATTCTTTCCAAAATACAGATTTTATCAGAAGTTTTAAATAAAATGTTAAGTAATTTGGAATGGTTGCTGTTGGTAAGTTCAGAGGCCTGAGGGGAGGAAAACTATTTTTTTGTTGTTTCTTTTTTCCCCTCAGGAATTGAGCAAGGGAAAATTTTTTTCAAGTAAATATTCAAAGAAACAAGTCATTTTTCCCCCCTCTGTATCAGGTGGGATTGCTTTAGAATATCTGAAATCAACTCTGGCTAACTTGTCCTAAAATAGCAATAGCAAAAACAATATTAAAAATAATGAAGGAATATAGAAATCTTCAAGGTAATTCAAAGTAAGGTAGAAAGAGCTAAAGAACCAAGGCTTGAAAGCCGGACAGTTCTGGAGACCTGAGAACCAACGAGGAAGGGTCCTCTGGATGATACTTGCAGGATCATAAAGCCCTTACAAATTTTCAGTCCTTGCCTCACTCTTCTGAAGGTCTAGATTGCCAGGAAAGGTAGCATCAAGCTTTGGCCCACCCAGAGGATAACAATGCACCTTGACCGATGGTTTCAAAAGTGCTCATAAAATGAGAGCATGGTGGTTTACCTGCAGGGAGATCAGCGAACTCCCGGGACATGAGAGGGTAGATCCCTGCAGGGCTGAAATAGCAGATGCCTACCCCACGCCCCAGCCCACAGTGCATGTCTGTTATAAAGGACCCAGAACTGTGGGGGTTGAGACGCATATGAATGGAGAACCACCCCCGCCCTCACCCCCAGAACAGAAGCTTGCCTGTAACTTTTGACCTTACGAATCTGCGTGTCTCTCCTTGAGATAAGTGCCAATAGATATGAAAGATGACTAGGATTCTGCTGGTGGGCACGCCAGCTGGTTGTACCATTCTGTAAGGCCTTTAGGGCATAGGTACCAGAAACCTTTAAATAGTAAACATCCTTTGATTGATGTGTACACACTGTTGTATTTAAAATGGGCAACCAACAAGAGCCTACTTTATAGCACAGGGAACTCTGCTCAATATTATGTAACAACCTAAATGGTAAAAGAATTTGAAAAAGAATTCAAACATCTCCTGCACTGGCAGGCGGGTTCTTTACCAGTAGCACCACCTAGGAAGCCCAAAGAATATATGCTGAAAAAGAATGGACACATGTATATGTATAACTTAATCACTTTACTGTAAACCTCGGTACTATACTATGCACTGTACTCCCCAGGTACACAGTTTACTGTATAAACTAATACAGCATTGTTAATCAACTATGTGCTGTGCTATGCTTAGTCACTCGGTCGTGTCTGACTCTTTGTTACCCCATGAACTGTAGCCTGCCAGGCTCCTCTGTCCATGGAAATTCTCCAGGCAAGAATGCTGGAGTGGGTTGCCATGCCCTCCTCCAGGGGATCTTCCTAACCCAGGGATCGAACCCAGGTCTCCCACATTGCAAGCGGATTCTTTACCATTTGAGCCACCAGGGAAGCCCTATACTCCAATATAAAATAAATTAAAAAGAAAAACTCCCAAAGTATTAATAATTAAAAAAAAAAGTAAATATCGTTCGACCTAGTGATTTGTCCTAAAGAATAGACTGGAGTACAAAGATGTTTCTGTTAAAAAAAAAAAAAAGTTCACCAGAGCATTGATAATAATAGGTGAAAGAACTGGAGACAATCCAAATGTTCAGTAGGAAGTTCATTAAAAGTATCATAGAATGCTCTGTAGCCTTTAAAAAGACTGAGAGACCATATGTAAAATAGATAGCCAATGGGAATTTGCTGTGTGGCTCAGGAAACTCAAACAGGGGCTCTGTATCAACCTAGAGGGGTGGGGTGGGGAGGGAGACGGGAGGGAGGTTCAAAAGGGAGGGCATATATGTATACCTATGACTGATTCATGTTGAGGTTTGACGGAAAACAACAGAATTCTATAAAGCAATTATCATTCAATAAAAAAATAAATTTTAAAAAGCACTTAAAACCAAAAAAAGAAAAAGAATGAGAGAGATCTTGATATATTTGCAGAAGCAGTGTCCCCCATATACTGTTCATTGAGCTTTTTAAAATTCAGATCGTGGAATGGTGCATTTATTAAAATAAATTATTTGACTTGTCTAGATATATTGATTGGAGAAGGCAATGTCACCCCACTCCAGTACTCTTGCCTGGAAAATCCCATGGACGGAGGAGCCTGGTAGGCTGCAGTCCATGGGGTCGCTAAAAGTCGGACACGACTGAGTGACTTGACTTTCATTTTTCACTTTCCTGCATTGGAGAAGGAAATGGCAACCCACTCCAGTGTTCTTGCCAGGAGAATCCCAGGGACGGGGGAGCCTTGTGGGCTGCCGTCTATGGGGTCGCACAGAGTCAGACACGACTGAAGTGCCTTAGCGGCAGCTTAGCAATAGCAGCAGATATATTGATAGAAAAAGTCTGGAAATACATTTATCAGCAAGCTGTTACTCAGGATAGAGGATGCTGCTGCTGCTGCTAAGTCGCTTCAGTCATGTCCAACTCTGTGCGACCCCGTAGATGGCAGCCCACCAGGCTCCGCCGTCCCTGGGATTCTCCAGGCAAGAACACTGGAGTTGGTTGCCATTTCCTTCTCCAGTGCATGAGAGTGAAAAGTGAAATTGAAGTCACTCAGTCATGTCTGACTCTTCGTGACCCCATGGACTGCAGCCTTCCAGGCTTCTCCGTTCATGAGATTTTCCAGGCAAGAGTACTGGAGTGGGTTGCCATTGCCTTCTCCACAGGATAGAGGATAGATTACCACAAGACACTGACCTTCTACTTTAAATATTCTTTAGACTTTGAATTGTTGACAGAGGGTATGTGTTTTATAATAATAGCTATTAATAGGTAGCATTTATCAACTGCTTACAGTGTTTCACCGTGTTTTATGCACATTAGCTTATTTGATGCTCACAGTGCTGAGTGAAGTAGGTGCTCTTGACCTACTTTGTAGATTAGGAAGCTGAGGTTGGTAAACTCAGGAGATGTAATTTAATCTGAGTGCTGTCTGACTCTAATGTCTTTGCTGTTGACGACAAAAGATTTTCTACCTCCCTAGGAAAAGGGCAATGCAGAAAGTTCCATTTTGGGAAACAGACACACTTGAACATTTCGCTTTTGGCATCCTGTTACCTACCCACAGGGCACAGAGAGTTGGCTGCCTCGAGTCTCTGATGATTCTTCAGTTGCTTACCCTTTCATTTAGGAAGTGGGAGAGAAAAAGATGTTAAACATATTGACCACTTTTCCAGGAGCACTTTTCACAGAAACTGTTTTTCCTAGGGTATTGCTATCCTAAGAGATGTTCTGTTCTTTAATTTTCAAACTGGCAAAACCAGAGGAGTGTTCTGGACTGGTGCTTCCTCTCGTCCTCTGACATTAGGATCCCCTTTTCCCATCACACAGGCCTTGGCTTTGCCTCGCCTCGCCTCCCTTCCAGAGCGCTGTCCCTTTCTTATTCCTCCTGGCAGTAATTTGCAGCTTCACTGCACACCCACCATAGCTCTCATCGCCACAGGAAGCACTATTGCCCAGGGTCTAGTTGTTCTGCAACTGTTTATAGGACCATCAAAACTTTTTTAAAGGAAAGAAGTCAGTCTGACAGGAGTTTAAGAGCTGGACATCGTGCTTTTTACCTCTAATAGCCAACTTCCAAATGTCTAGCGTTTTCCTTTCTAGAAAATATTTTGGTGGGAGTTTGAGTGCCAACATTTTTATCACAGAACCAGAATGTTGGAAAAGACAGATTGCAAAAGGGAATTCCTTTGGGGACAGTGCTGAATTTGTTGCTTTTTCTCTTGAAGTTTCTCTCAGGGCTTACTGTGTCTGTGGGGTATAAGACAGGGCCATACATAATGTCTGGCAGCTGCTGGTATTTTCCAAGTGGCCCGGTGCCATGGAGAGGTTGCCAGCAGACCAATATATGCACCTTTCTTTGCAGAGCCTTTTCCCCCTTCTCTTTCTTCTCTATTTGGATCTCAGGTACAGAGAGAATGATTTAATCATTCTCCCCGATTTGTCATACGTGGTCATCCCAGACCCCTCCCTTCGTGTGTTCGTTCATTCACTCATTCCCTCGGAATTCTTTTCCCGCCTCCTATTCCTGTCCTCCCTCACACTGTTCTAATGTATGTCTCTAAAGTGTACCCTTGGGCAGTTAGTCTCTTGCCTAGCTGTGTTTTAAGTTTTACCAAAGTTTCCTGTGTTCTGTTTCCTACTGTGCTCCCTCAGTGTTGTGTTGGGAGCCGTTCATGGTCCTCTGTATACTCACAGTGGCTTCTGTCTGCTGCATGCTCCGCAGTGTGTGACTGTGCGGAGATGCCCTCCACCTGTGCGTCCTCCCACTCCTCATCACCATTACCAGTACCACAGTGAACGTCTTCGTACAGGTCCCCTTGTGTGAGAATCTCCTTGGGGTTTACCCTCCGGGAGAGTTGCTGGTCAGTCAAAGGGTGTGTGTGTACTTGGTTGGAAGGAAGGCTCTCACCTTTGTGACCTAGAGTAGCCTGTTCACAATTCCCCCAGCCCAACGTGACGATTTCCTCATTCCTGCCAGCTATTTTATATTCAGCTTTGTAATTTTTTTGCCAATCTAGTAGATATAAAGTGGTAGCTCATTGTTGTCTTAATTTGTACTTCTCTGATAATTGATGAGTTTACTGGGTATCCTCTTCTGCTTTTTGCCTGTTTGCGTCCTTTGCCCATTTTTCTATTGCAGTTACCATTTTTTATTGATGATTTATAAAATGCCTTCTATATTCCAGATATTAATTCCTTGCTGTAGATTTTAAATATATCTTCGTATTTTGCCATCTGACATTTGATATTATGTGTGATATCTTCCCTTGAGTGTAAAGCTTTACTTTTTATAAATTCAATTTTTTTTTTTGCCTCTGGTTTGTGATTTTCAAGTTGTGTTTTGAAAAAGGCCTTCCTGACCATGTTGCAAAGATGTGCACTTACACCTACATTTTCTTTTATTGGCTTCGTGATTTTGTCTTTCAAAATCACTTAGGTTTCTAACCCAGTTGATATCTATTGTTGTATATGATGTTTCATAAGGATTCAATTTTGTTTTAAAAAGCCAGTTTTCCCAACAACATGTGTGAAGCTATCTATTCTCTCCCTCTTTTACTTGTGATACCAGCTTTCTTGTGTATTATGTTTGCATATCTGAGCTCTGTCTCTGAGCTCTTTATTTCCTTGGTCTGCTCTGTCTGTTCTTGTGCTAATACCTCTCTGGTTTTAATATGATGACTTTGAGGCAAGTCTTAATATCTGGTAGTTTAAGTCTCCTCTCTTTGCTTTTCAATGGTTTACTTAGCTGATTGTGGACCTTTATCCTTCTATATAAATTATAGCATAAATTTGATAATTTCCTCAAAAATTTGAAATTTTCATTTGGAATTGCATTGAAGTGTACAGGTTGATTGGCAGGAAATTGACACCTAAAAATAGTATTAATAATGGTTTACTCCTCAATGTCATTTCTTACAGTATGCTTTACAAGTAACAAATACTTTTTTAAATTGAAAAATTTTTTATTGAAGAATAGTTGATTTACATTACTATGTTAATTTCAGGTGTATAGCAAAGTGATTCAGTTTTATATATATATGTATAAAAGTGATATATATATGTAAGTGATATGTGTATATATATATACACACACACACACACAGTCTTTTTCAGATTCTTTAGGTTATAACTAAATACTGAATATAGTTCCCTGTGCTATACAGTAAATTCTTGTTGTTTATCTAGCCTGTATATAGTAGTATCTGTTAATCCCATACTCCTCTAATTTATCCCTTCTCCAGCTTTTCCCTTTGGTAACCATAATTTTGTTTTCTATGTCTGTGAGTCTGTTTCTGTTTCGTAAATAAGTTCATTTGTATTATTTTTTAGATTCCATATGTAAGTGATATCATGTAATATTTTTCTTTCTCTGGTTTATTTCACTTAGTATGATGTTCTCTAGGTCTATTCATGTTGCTGCAAGTGGCAGGATTTTTTAAATGGCCGAGTAATACTCCATTGTAGATATGTGCCATTCCTCTGTCTTCATCCATTCCTCTGTCAGTGGACATTCAGGTTGCTTCCATGTCTTGGCTATTGTAAACAGTGCTACTGTGGGCATTGAGGTACATGTATCTTTCTGAATTAGAGTTTTTGTCTTTCCTGGATATATCCTCAGGAGTGGAATTTCTGGATCATTTGATAACTCTATTTTTAGTTTTGTAAGGAACCTCCACGTATTCTCTGTAGTGGCTGCACCAATGTACATTCCCACCAACACTGTAGGAAGGCTCCCTTTTCTCCACACCCTCTCCAGCATTTATTATTTGTAGAGTCTTGATGATGGCCATTCTGACTGGTGTGAGGTGATACCTCATTGTAGTTTTGATTTGTATCTCTCTAATAATTAGTGATGTAGAGCATATTTTCATATACATCTTAGCCACCTGTATCTCTTCTTTGGAGAAATTATGTCTTCTTTGGAGAAATGTCTATTTCGGTCTTCTGTCTCTCCTCCTCCCCGCCCCCCCGCCTATTTTTTTTTTTTTTTTTGCTTTTGGGTTACATGAGCTGCTTGTGTATTTTGGAAATTTAGCCCTTGTAGGTCACATCATTGGCAAATATTTTCTTCTAGTCCATAGGTTGTCTTTTTGTTTTGTTTATCATTTCCTTGCTGTACAGAAGCTTGTGTGTTTGATTAGGTCCCATTCATTTGTTTTTGCTTTCATTTCTTTTTTCTTGGGAGACTGACCTAAGAGAATATTGCTACAATTTATGTCAAAGAAGAATTTTACCTATGTTCTCTTCTAGGAGTTTTATGGTGTCATGTCTTTATATTTAAGTCTTTAAGTAATTTTATTTCTGTGTATGGTGTGAGGGAGAGTTCTAGCTGCATTGATTTACATGCAGCTGAAAAAATTGACACTTTTATAGTGCTAAGTCACTTCCTTTAAGAGCTTTGAATGTCTTTCCCTTTATTCACACCTCTGTTAGCATTTTAGTTTTCTGCCTAGAAGTCTTCTGTATTCTTGGTTAAGTTAAGCCCTACATACTAAATTCAAATCCCAATCTGCTTTTTTTGCCAGTTGTATGGGCCGCTCAACCATGGATCCTGCTGCCATCAGGAACCTTACCTGGGTTTGTTCCTGGAATGTGAAGAATATGCAGCAGTGACACTGAGTTTTCTCTCTTTAGTCAAATTTGTAACCAGTAGTGAAGGGAAGGAAAAAACAGGAGTAAGAATAGCAGACAAGAAGGAAGTCCTGTTTGTTGCTCCCTTCGCTTCTTTACTGAGGAGGTGATCGCACCAGGGTCAGTCATCTGGACAGCAAATGACTGTCACTGATTTTCCCCTTTGTTATTACAAAGAACAAGAGTCTTCCCTGGGCAGGAATGTTGCCACCTTAATGCATATCTCCTGAGTCTGCATGTCCCGTCGCATCTTACGTTTGGTATAGTTGTGAGATTTACTCCCCAAAGGCTCTGTGAGAACTGGTTCATTCTCCTTTGAAGTGAGCCCAGGTCAGAAGCAGGAGGAGGCGCCAGGAAGGAACCTCTTCTCAGCCCCCTTCCTGTTGTCCTGTCGTTCCACTGGAGGGACAGTTGGAAAGCTGAGAACTTGTCACAGAGAGTACACATTCCAGTGCAAGAGATCCAGGGAAAGGCAGGCTGTTCTAGTGTGAGTTCGTCTTTACCAGCTTTGAAGTTTTAAATAATAAATGTCACTGCCTACTTAGCTGTGGAAAGATTAGCTTGTTAGTGAAAATGTGCTCTCCCGCTGCTTTGCCAGCTGTTTGGAAGCCGACAGACTGAGAGAGAGAGGGCTGTCTCCTAAGCTTGGCTTCTAGTGACATGTCCCTTAGTGTATTAACTCAGATCCCATGGGCCAATCAGGTAGTTTCAAAGGAATATGCCTGAGTTGCCCTAGGTGTGCCTTTTTGTGCACTGCTGACCCCAACTGGCTTTTCAGAGGGACATTGCAGCCATTTTCTTGCTTCCCCCTCTTGTTGAATGTGTTCCTGTGCTTTAACCTGAACCTTTCACTAGACTTAATATCTGTACTTTTACAGATATACTAATGTGCAGGCAAGTGCCCACAGCCAGTTGAAATGGACTTCCAGCTAGGCTAGAAAGACTTTAAGAAGTACCCTCCCTTCTCCCCAGAAGAAGGAAATATAGTTCTTCCTCTTTTATTTCCTTGTTTTAATCCCTTAATTCCTTCTAGTTTGTTTTTAACTTAATACTTTAACAAGAATCCTCTTTATCTGCATAATGCTTAAGAACCCACTTCAGGTTGCCAACTTGTCATTCACACTAGAGGTGAAGGGAAGAGCAGTGATTAGAGAAAGTTTGCAAAGTTGGAATTAGGATCTGTAGGGTGTGGACATTGAATCTCTGAACCTCATTCCAAAGGTTTGACAGATTTGTATTTTTGCTTATTATGAAAATAATATGAACTCATTGTGGAACATTAAGGAAATATAGCAAGGATTTTAAAAAATTCAATAAGAATCATCTATAATTTCATCTCTAGAGATACTTCTTCCTTGCTTTTTCTTTTTTCATGATGTCTTATGTTTATTTTGCCAATGTCAGTATGTGTTTCTACTTAATTGACATTATACTGAACATACTTGTTGGTATTCTGCTTTTAAAAATTCACAAGCTTTTTCTCAGATGATGAAAGTTGTTTATAAATATTATTTGTAATGGTTGTTGCATGCTCTGTCATAAGAGTGCATCCTAATTTGTTGACTATTTCCTGTCATTGGTCTTGAATGTCCTTTCCAGAGTTCTGCTTTTGTGAATGACTTCAGGGTGAGCATCCTTGTACATCCATCTTTATACACATTTCATGTAACTTCACATGGGAAAGTCCTAATGGGTGAACTGGAAGAGCTGTTTCCTGGTGAATACAATTCCTGGTGAACTGGGAGGGTACTGTATGAATGATGCAGATTATCCTGCAGGCCCACTGGCCATGAAACCGTGGGTCAGTGCTGGGCCTCTCTAAGCTTCTGTTTCCCTGTCTGTAAAATGAGGATAAATCACAACCCTACCTCATAACCTTGCTGTGAGCATAAAAGCCCAGCACAATATCTGGCCTATTAGTGAATAAGTGCCTAATTACTGTGGTTATTATCCTTGTTGTTATCTGGTCATACCAATTACTCTCCCATATGAGGAAGAAAGAAGTCACTGGATTAGGGGAACTGCTTCTGAGCGGAGCAGGGGAAGAGAACAAAGGGCAGAAGCCAACACGCCTGCTGCTGGGGGCTGGAGGCCACCCTGTGTTAATTCAGTGAACCCTCTGGATCCTCATGACTGCATTTCTCAAACTGGGGGGGGTACATTGCTGGCGACAGCCCAGATCATTTTGTATAGGACCAGACAAATGTTTTCAATTGCCTTTTAAATTTATATATTTATTTAATGTGTATTGACTGGGGACCGGCCCACAAGTAAACATAACTTCTCCCTGCCCCACCCAGTTTTCTAAATGTTACTGCTTAGCACAGGGGTCATTTTTTCAGGAAAGGAACAGATTTTTGGATTTGTGGTGCTATTTAACTCTGCTCTGGTGGTCTGAAAGCAGCCATAGACAATATAGAAATGAAGGGGGTGGCATTATTTACAAAACAGGCAATGGTGAGTTTGGCTCATTAACTACAAGTTTGTTAACTCAGCATGATACAAAGATAGGTTTTTAAATATTCATCTCTTCAAAACAGCATGGGGTTATGGCAGCGAGCATGAATGTGGTGTGTGGATGGGTACCATTTGCAGAAATACTTTTCACAGCAAGCGAGTTACAAGTGAGCAAACAGGCTTAAAGACGGCAAGGTACCAGAGCTGAGTCTGCCCGATTGCCAAGATCATTTCCCCTACCATTCTAGTTGTGCATGAGATCTTTGCTCTGCCCTGCCGTCTGTCATTATGTGGGCAACCCAGTGGGACTGGAAAGAGTTTCATCATCAACTTCTAATACCTAACCCACCCAGCAGTTTGCCATTGAGGGGCCACCCCTTGTTCCTTCTTTGTGAGCCTCCTCCAGAGCCATCTGCTGCTCCTCACATGTCACATAGGATGCTGGGAGAACCAGAGTCACACATTGCAGTGACTCAAGCTTCCCAGGTGCAGAGCTGTAACATGGCTCATTACTCTCCCACGGACTTTGACAACACAACCACAGCTGCTTTATATGTTGTTTCTGTTATGTACACTCATTCTCTCGGCTATTATTCAGATTAGACTCCATAATGGTGCTGGATCAAGGCACTTCTTGTTTCATAAGGATAAGATTGAGGACAAGGAGATAGATGGGAGGGGCATCATTACCTTTCTCTGTTTGCCCATTGCCCTGCCTCTGGTTTCTGCATTCCCTTCATCTCTCTGCCTCAGCTTCCATTGATTGTAAAACAGAAAAAGAGATTGAGTCTTGAGGCTCGCAGGGGAAGAAGGTCTGATGGGACCACATGGGTCACTGTTTTTAAAATGTTCTGAAGTCTTCAGCCGTCACTAAAAAGCTAGCAGTCTCACGTGAAGCAGTGAAGGACAAGAAAGCAGCTTTTCTTTTTTCTTTTGCTTCCGATCATCTTTGGCCTTTTGCTTTGAGAACACCCACAGTTGAGAGGCTGGAGAAGACAGCCGCGAGTAGCCAGGATCCCTGTAGGATCAGAGCCATCCAGTGGCTGCCAGATCTCCACTGGTTGGTGGCTTATAAATAGAACATTTCCCCTCTTAAGCCTGAGAAGGATGGACGCATTAGTGGGGATGGTGGCCTGGCCTCCTATGTGCTGGCCCACAAGGGAGTCAGCTGAGTGCATCTTCCCCTCCAGCTTTCTCTCTACACCTGCCAGCCAGAGTTGATAGAAGACAGGCGTGCATTCCCTTCCTGCTGCCCCCAGCCCCTCTTGGCCCTTTTTCTTTCCCTGTTTCCTCCATGGCAGATTTTTGTCACCATTACTTTCTTCTCCTGAGCCATGGTGGGATAAGATGGTCTCATGCTATCTCATTGAAGTGCTGACCCTCTGCAGCCTGCTTTTCCTTATGAGTTGTGAGCACGGCACAACTGGTTGGTGTGGCCTGTGTAGAGTGGCAACGGCCCAGCATGAGCGCTGGGGGCCAGCAGGAGAGGAAGGAGAAGGAATGGATTGTTTCCTCCAAGATGCTATTCTCTGGGTTCCCAGCCCTTTGGTTTGGTGACACCCCATCCCCCATGGACATGGCTGACCCTGGTACTCCTCAGACTTGCCTGTATAGTCAGAAGACTTTCGGCTCAAATCTGTCCTCAAATCCGTCCTCTCCTCAGCCAGCTTTTGACTGACAAATGCAGCCAGTGCGTGACTTTGCTGTGGCCTGATATCCCCTTCCCCTCAGCCATATGGCTTCTGGACAGACAGCAGGCTGCCGCCTGGCAGGTGCCCACCACCCCTTGGCATCCCAGTTTGGGCTTCAACCAAGGAACAGCAAGCAGGTCTGTGGCAACATCCTTAACTCTTAAAGCCCAGGGCAAGGGGCTGTGGAGACAGAGACTGATTTACCTCACTGGCTAAGAATGCAGGCTCTTGATCAATGATATCATTAGTGATAAACATTATCATTAGCACATACTGTGTCCCAGGCAATGTGCTTAGTGTCTGACCTACATTATATTATTTGATCTTTGTAAGAACCCTGTGAGGCAGATGGTAGTATTGACCCCATTTACAGATGAGAAAACTGAGGCTTCATCCTAAGTGCAAACTTGTGGTTACTCAAGATCATTCCTTCCCACCCTAGTCAGTGTTCAGAGTGTGCACCTGTAATTCAGCAGGTGAGATTTAGTGACAGCTGTCAAATTCTGTTGCCCACGGAGTGGGGGGGGAGTGTTGGGTAGTGGTTGGGAATGTTGGCTCTGGAGTATTATTACACATGTGTCTGGAATCCCAGCCTCATGGCTTATTGAATGTGTGACCATGGGGAATTAATTTCTCGAGACCTTAGTTTCTTTATCTGTAAAATGAGGATAGTCTTACTGTCTACATCATTGGTTTTTTTGAGAGTATCAAATGAGAATAAACTGGAAATTCTTTAATCAGTGGTGCTTGGTATTCTAAGCCGTCATTAAATGTTGCTCTCTGCTGTTATTATCAATAACATCATCATTAGCTGAAACCAGAGGCTATTTATATAAAGCCTGACACTGCATCGTTTCTTTCAGAGTTCCTCAGAGTGCCTTCACATGCATTGCTTTTTTTTTTTGATTTCTACTATGCTTGATCTTCAAGATGAGAAAAAGGGTCCGAGAGGTGAGGTATTCCCACATCATACAATATCATGGTGACTCCAGGTGCAAATCTTAGGCCTCAGATTCTGAATGGCATCTCCTTCCCTGCCTTCTACTGCCCTGGGGTTTGTTGTGTCTGAAAAATAGCTAAACCACTTCTAGGGCAGATAAGGTAGAGGACGCGTAGTCAGAGGCAGGGAAGGGATATAGCTGGACAGAGGAGATTGGTTTTCCACTTGAAACACGTCCACCTTTGGAAAGCTGGCACTGATCTCTCTTGGTTGAGAAATCAGTGCACAGCCACCCAGGCCTCGAGGTAGAAAGGAATTGAGGCCACTGGACTGTAAGTCATTCTTGGGATGCCCAGAGTCCCAGGTAGGAGACAAATAGTTCTGATTAAGATGGTTCACATTACCAAGGCGTGTATGAAGCCTTCCTTCTTCGCAGCTGTCCTGATTAGGAATTTTAAGGCAGACTAGGAGACTGCAGATGTAAAAACCCAGAAGGAAACAGTCCTTCCTCCATCCTCCCACCCGAAACTGGCCTGCAGCTCCCAGCCTGTACTGTGTAGGAACCCGACTGCTGCCACTTTGGCTGCCTCTGTCTGGCTGAGAACTGGGACATCTGAGACTGGCAGGTTTATTCCAAGCCAGGCAGGGTTGTCATCTCTTCTTCTGCTACCTGTTTTACTTGCTTTACTCTCCATCCTTCTCGGCTTATTTTTCTAAATGTGTGTCTCCAGAAACCATGAGAAAAGAAGTTCTTCCTGGCTAGGGAAGAAAATTCTGATTGGTGGTGTTCATGCACAGAGGCCAGGGGGTGAATGAGACCCCTATCCATGCTGTCCTGTGCTTCCCCAGGAGACCCTGCACTCTGGAAGGTACCAGGGTTCAGTCAGCTGCTTCCCACTGAGGTTCCTGGAGTGTCGGAACTGCTTCACCTATTGATTTCTTGGTGTCTCTGCTGGTGAAAATGTGGGTTGTAGTTGTTGCTTCCTTCAGGAGATCTGTACTGAAGCTATGGTAGTGAACAAGGCAGATAAAGTCCCTGAATGAGAGCAGGGACACCAAACAGAAAGCCAGCAAACAAAGGGAGGCTTCCAGGTGGAGAGAAGGGCTATGAGGAAGTAAGAACAAAGGGACAGAGAGTTACAAGGGAAGGGTGGCTATTTTATATTTAATTTATTTTTTACTGAAGTATAGTTGATTTTACAATGTTGTGTTAGTTACTGTTGTACAGTAGAATGGCTCAGTTATACACCGATACACATTCTTTTTCATATTCTTTTCCAATTTGGTTTATCACAGGATACTGAAAATAGTTCCCTGTGCTGCACTGCAGGACCTTGTGTATCCATCCTATATGTAACAGTTTGCATCCACTCACCCCAAAATCCCAGTCCATCCCTCTCTTGATGGGTGGCTGTTTTAGATACCAGGAACAGAGGAGGCCTCCTTGAAGAAATGACATTTAAGGAGAAACCTGAACAAACCTAGGGAGGGTGGCATGTCAGGAACTGGCAGAGAAACAAGCACGTACAGAGGCCCCTGCAGCGGAGAAGCTGAACTAGCCATGTTCAAGGAGTATCAGGAAGGACCCTTGTGACTGGATTGGCAGAGACCAGAGGGAGAGTGTTTAGGTAGACTGAACCATGTGAGGCTGTGGTCAGGAGGTAGGATTGCGTTCTAAGTGTCATAAGAAGTCCCTGGCGGGTTGTGATCAGGCGAGTGACATGAGCCAATGTATATTTTTAAAAGATGACTCTGACCACTGGCAGAGAATACACTGTAGGGGGCAAAAGGAGAAACAGTTGAGAGGCTATGGGAACAGTCCAGGCAAAAGATGATGGTAGCTTGGACCAAAGTATTAGTAACAGAGATGATGAGAAGTAGCTGGATTCCAGGTTTAAGTTATTGCTGATGGGACTGGCTAACAGATTGGATGTGGGGTGTGAGAGATGGCAAGGAATCAAGGATGACTGTTGAAATAGGACAGCTTGCTGATAGAATGTGGTACCCTCCCATCTTGTCCTTTCAGCCAGGTTGAAGGTGGTGCCTGGGCTGCTACAGATTAGGACAGTAGCTCCCAAATGTGTTGTTTGTCACCTTCATTATTTTTTAACATGTGTATATGCCCCCTGTAATATTATTTATGTACTATTTTTTAAAATTAACTCACTCTTCTTAAACTACATTTATTTTAAAAATGCATCATACTTTGTGAGATAAAACAATAAATTTCTAGTATTTATTAAAGTAAGTATGTAACAATTTCAAATATTTATTTGTGAACTACTTGGAATCGTTTCATATACCCTGATGGCACAAGCCAACATTACACTTTGAGGTACACAGCACTGGTGAATCTTTTTTATTGGATGAGGAATGTGGAATAGATATCACCCATTAACTAATAATCATTTGTAGTGGTCTTTAGTGACAATAATTTTAGTCCCTTGATGTACAGTACAGTGTTATCTATCCCACATATGATTCTCACACCTGCTGAAGCATATCCTTTGGGAGGCACCCAGAATCTGCATTGAGCAAGCATGCCCCTGAGTCTGTCCCCTAGGTTTGGGAGCTACTTCTGGAGTAGAAAGGGCAGAATCCAGAAAATAGGACTCCAGCCCTGGCCCTTCTCTGACTAACTGTGTGAACTTCAGCAGAGGAACAGGGAATAGAAGAGAATGATCTCTGGAGCCAGACCAAGTTAGAATCCTGGTTCCACCACTCATGAACACCATAATCCTACAGAAGTTCCTTAATCTTGTTTGATCCAAGGTTTCTTGCCTGCAAAGCAGGGCTGGTGATAATGATAATGGTGATGATACGGTGCAATAAGTGCCTACTCCAGAGCAATACCATGTGCGAAGTGTTACTACTGCCATCATCATTGTTGGTACCACTTAACATCGTGAGCCTGGCATTTCTCATCATAAAAACTTAACAGGTATATTGGAAAAGTCAAATAAACTATGAGCTATTAATTTATTCTATAAATAGTGTTGTATTATCCTTCATTATACTTACTAGTGTGGAGACACAGCTAGATGTTTTTAGTAAGAATAGTAGCAATATGTACCCCCATGAGATTACAGTAAGGTTAACATGCACTTGGATGTGAAGAGTATTTCATCAACTGGAAAGTTTGATTCAAGTATTGTAGTGTAGTTACTATATCCTAATAATCATAGTACTGGTAATGACCATTTACCGAATACTAGCTAAGTCTCAGTTGCTGTGCATTTCATTTGACCTTCGTAGCATTAAGGTGAGTTACCATACCACACAGGTGAGGAAGGTGAAGCTTCTTGCCTAAGAGCATAATGGCCAGAGGTGGCAGAGACAGGAGTCTAAGCCAGGTCTGTCTGGCCTTAAAATTCATTATTCTCTTTCCAGTACATACAACTTCTGTCAGTGTTACTTCAGTTAATGTTAAAGTTCATTCACATTCCCTGAGTACCTACCAGCCAGGGAACAGAATAAAGGGCAGTTGGCAGTGAAGTGAAATGGGTCACAGGTGTGGGGAGCTGATCTGGGATTAAAACTGGCTCTGGGTAATTGCCCAAGTAGAGAACTCACACCTTTCCTGGACCCCACTGGAAGCTTCACAGCCAGGAAGCCCTGGCAACTCTGGGGCTTCACATGCTTAGGAAAAGGATGTGAGCCCCTCTGAGTGTGTGAGTCAACTGGAAATCTCTTCTCCAGATGGGATTTTGTATTCAATTCAGTGTGGGTGTTTTTCTTCATGGCTTTTAATGGTGCTGAAATTGATTAAATTCAGAAGGAGCGAGGCAGGTCAGGCTTTAAAGAGCAAATCACATAGGGAAAGTGAGTAAATTTCTGTGGTGAGAACGTGCCCCAGGAACTGTCCATAAAGTGGTGGGCTGGTCTCAGCAACTCCAGATGACTTCCTGTATCCATCAGCATTGAAAACACAGCAAGGACTTCCTTTACCTCAGTTCTCTTGTTTTTATTTCCAGAAAATTCCATTTCTCCCATAAAAAAAGAAAAAAAAAACTTGAAAGGTATTTTTTTTTTAATCAAAGAAAAGTTGAATAAAGAAAAAGTCAGTCGAACACCAGCTTTAGGAAACTGTTAATTCCATCTAATTCACGTTGAGCCTAATTCAGGTAAGTCAGTTCCTCTCCTTTCGAGGAGAGGTCTGAGGTCTGTTAGAATTCCTGGGAGGCATGTCTGGGGTAACTCTGGGACATATTTCAAAGTATCATTTTTTTTTTTCCAGATTATATGTCCATCAGTCAGCCTATGCTGTGAAAACGTCCCTTCTATTCAGAACTGGTGATTTGGCCATTTCTTACCTAGTTTCCGGGTGCTTTGAATACTAAGGATTTGGAGACAGGCAGCAGCTAGTCAGTGATTTTTATAAGAGGGACTTTGGGACCTCAAGAGTGAGTGGCACAGAATTCTGGAGGTGAATGCTCTTATTTTCTAGAGCTTTCTCTACCCTCAGGCCTGTCTGACTGTTTTTGTTGTTTTTTTTTTAATGATTTTATTTATTTATTTTTATTTCTGGCTGCACTGGGTCTCCATTGCTTTTCTCGGGCTTTCTCCAGTTGCAGTGAGTGGGGACTACTTCATTGTGGTTTGCAGGCTCCTCATTATGGTGGCTCCTCTTGTAGAGCACAGGCTCTAGAGGGAGGGCTCAGTACTTGTGGTACACGGGCTTAGTTGCTCCGCAGCATGTGGGATCTTCCCGGACCAGGACTTGAACCCATGTCTCCTGCATTGGCAGGTGGATTCCTATCCACTGTACCACCAGGGAAGTCCTGTCTGACTGTTTAGATGGCCTAGTTAGTATGTGCAAGCAAAGGATTTCTATTATTAAAAGTATCCAGGAAACCTAAACTTGGTTTTGTTTCCTCTGGTCTATGTCTTGGCTTGCATAGTTTTTATTTTTCCCTGATTCTTAGGGCTGTACTGCTTGGTAATACCTGTTTGTATTGATACAGGAAGGAAGGAAGTGGTTAGATTAAGCCATTCATTTCTTTATTTAACCTTTTGTCCTCACAAAAGATGGAAAAGCTGAGGAGCAGAAGCTTAGATAACCTATCTGCTTTCATAGGGTTTACATCAGTTGAAGTTTGAAACGTCAGTTTGACTCTACCACACTGCCCCTCTGCAGCTCTTCCTACCATTCAGTCACCACTTTACAGATCCGTGTATCCAAAATGAAAAATTACACCAAATGAAAAGTTACATGCTTCTACTTCATTTCCAGCATTATGGTGGACGGTGGATGACAGAGATTTAGTAATAATGACAATAAATGAGTAAAGTTATATATGGACCATTGTCTTTATGAATGCATATCCAGCTTGGTAGACAGACAGTCTCTTTTGCAGGATTGTACAAATAAATGTAGCTTTGTACTCCTGTTGCATACTCTGATGGAGAGGTTGAGGAAGGCATCAACCTAGGTGGAGGGGTCAGAGAGGCTTCTTTACAGGAGATGATACTTGAAGGGGAAGACCTGAGAATTTGGAGTCACATGGGCCAAAGGGCTCCTAGGGGTGAAACACAGCTTGTACAAAGGCTGAGGAGAAAATGTGGTCAACTGGACACTCTGAGAGGAAGCCAGTGTGGTTGGGATGCTGAGACCTGGGGGAGGGCCATGAGACGAAGCTGGAGCCAGACCATGCAGGGCTGTGTGGGCCTTGTTAGGGGCCAGGGTTATGTTTCTAAGAGCAGTGGGGTGCCATTAAATGATTTTAGGCAGAGAGGTGATGTGGTCTGGTTTTGTCGAGGTCATGGGGGTTGCAGGGTTGAGGGCAGATTGGAGGAAGTCAGAGGAGGTGTGCGCCAAGGAGACCAGTTAGGAGGGCCTTGCAGCTGTCCTAGTAACAGACGAGGGGACCAGGGTGGTGTGGTGAAGGCAGCGAGAACTAGGTAAAATTGAGATGCATTAGGTGGTAAAACTGAGGTGAATAATTTGGATGTGGGAGATAAGAAAGAAGGGAAGTGCTAAGGGTTAAGTTCATGATTTTATTGTAGTTCTCACTCTTTACCATCACCTACATGCTGCTGCTGCTTCTTTTTTTTTTAAAGACCAAGGAAAGCTTCATATGAGGTAACATGAGGTACCAGAAGCTGCAGAACAAGGCATTGAAGGTTATGCTAAAATCCATGTGTATACCTGACCCACCAGTCTCCTTCTTTTAAACAATTTGACTGATCCTTAAAGTATATTGCTGTTTTAAGCCCATTGCAGTAAAGCAGTCAATTCCTGGATCTCACCTGCTTCCCTCCTCTCAGAGTTCATACCCTGGGCATGGTAAGCAAAGACCAAATAGTCTGCTAGGCATCCTCCTCCCTCTTTGGCCCTAAGAATATCCAGGTTGACTGAGAGTCAAACTGCCTGTCCCATGTCTTTCTGTTCTCCATAAAACTTCGAGAAAATAGCTTTGTGTGACACTGGCCCTTAACTTCCTCTAAAAACAGACAAATAATGCTTCAAAAGTTGACATGACAGTTAAGAGGATGACCCTTTTCTAACTTGGCAGGTCAGCCTGGGTGTTTGTGTGAGGTCTGTGAATATTCATTATCTGACAACTGTTTGGCCTGCCCTTTGTGTAAACCTGGGCAGAGCTAAACTCATGGCTGAGAGAGGAAGGTGAGCCAGTCCGAGCCTTAGCTGCCAGACCGTGAGTGTCTGGCCCAGGAGGTACCGGCCCTGCAACAACTCATTGCCAGTCAAATTAAGGGAATAATGCAAGCCTAGTAGATATTTAATGAGAGATTATTTCTGGAGATTATAAGGATACAGCAATTGCAAATAAATCCCTGACCTTTTCTGAGCCTGGGCTCAGTAAAAGAGCTGAATCACCTGCTTGAAGGGATTAAGGACAGCCGCTTCCATCTGGCGGGCTGCTCAGACTTTTTCTTTCATTAGCAAACTCTGCTCAGTGGTGATGGTGTTATAAACCTGATAGTGGGAACTGGATTTTTCGAATAGGAGATCTCAATTAACTTAGATTATGTATCTTCTGGACAGTGATCAGGACTAATGATCTGATTATGGATTCACTGCAGTCCCTGTCACATCAGTGGTACTCAGTACATGTTAAATAGGAAAGAAATTGTTCATCATCAGTATCTTAATCACGATGTCAGCAGGAAACTCAGACTGGTGAGAATAGAATTCAAACCTCTGTGTGTGTGTGTGTGTGTGTGTGTGTGTGTACACACACATGTGCACACCAGAGATAGAGAAATACAGAGAAGTGCCAGGGTAGGGGGCAGTGTAATAATTTATACCAGTTACAGTTTAGAGATTTACAACAGTGATAGTTAAAGTGTTTTTCATGAGTTCCTTATTAGGACTGTTGTTTCATATTAATTCCATCTCTTAACACAGTTTTGTTTATGAAACTGTAGTAATTATCATTAGTATGCAGCTTGAACACGTTAGAGGCTTATAGTGTTACCTTGAGCTCTTAGCATTTGACTTGGCAATATATGAATTTGTTATATGCATTTGAATTTATACAACTAATAATACTAATATTGTTACATGTGTAATGACTTTATGTGTAACATCTGTGTAAGATTTATTTCATGAAAAGCTTTTGCTGGTATAAAACAAATTGGAGAACTTCTAATTTTGGGAAAACCAAAGAAGGAACATTTACTCAGAGATTTTGGGTGGGGGGCATTTTTCTTTGGCATTTTCCAAAAGACATAAGTGTAATTAGTGTGGCTTAGTGGAATTTAGTTTTTTTCTGAATATGCTTGGGGGATAGCATTGTATTCTTTTCCATTAGCTATTACCTACTTAGAGGAGGAGCCAACTTCCCACAGTTCCATGAGAAAAGGTCAAGGACTGATTTGTCTCTGCAGGGTTATATCTAGCTCTGTCCGTATTTCTTCCAGTAGTTGGGCTAGTGGCTTTATGAGCATGTATCTCCTGGCCACTGGGGTCATCCCTGTCAGCTGCCAAGTTATTTCTAATTTTAACCATGTTCACGGGGTAAGGAAGCAAAATAGTCTTTGTCCAGAACAGAAGTTCGTCAATGCCTAGAACATCATCATGTTCACAAACCTACCCTTAAAATTTCCAAATTTGGAATCCATCTCAGCAACTCCCCAGAGCACTGTCCACAACTTCAGTCCTTTCTCTCCCAAACTTCCTTGACTATCATCCCTGTGCAAGAATCCTCTTAATCACCTCTCAAAAGAAGAACCAAAAGGCTTCAACTGACTATTGAATCATGTTATGGACATTTAGGTAACATCCTTAAGCATAGAAAACAATTTCCCCTCTGACAAATACTTGCCAGTAGGCTCTATTTTGACTACTGTATAAAGGAATGAACTTTCTCCCCTACACATGAAAAGATGCCCAGCACCAGTAGTCATTAGGGAAATGCAAGTAACAACCACAGTGAGATACCATTTCACATCCAGAATGGCAGTAATTAAAAAGACAATCACAAACATTGGTAAGGACCTGGAGAAATTGGAATTTTCATATGTCACTGGTGGGAATGTAAAGTGGTCTAGCACTTTTAGAAAGCAGTTTGGCATTTCTTCAAAAAGTTAAGCATAGAGTTACCATATAACCTAGTACTTCTAACCTTGGGCACATAATGAACAGAAATGAAAATATATGTTCACACAAAGATTTGTACACCAGTGTGTTCCTAGTAGCATTATTCATAATAGTCAAAAAGCAGAAATGGTAGCTGATGAATGGATAAATGAAATGTGGTATATCCAGGCAATGAAATGTTATTTAGTCATAAAATGGAGTAAAGTGCATTGATGTTGCATTGTAGAGAAATCTGGAAAGCATTATACTAAGTGAAAGAAACTAGATACAAAAGACCACATATTATATGATTGCTTGTACATGAAATGTCCAGAATAAGCAAATCTATAGAAACAGAAGATAGATTTCTGGTTCTAGGAGCTGAGGGAGGAAGGAAATAGAGTTACTGTTAATGTGTATAAGGTTTTTCATGGGAGTATTGAAAATGTTATGTAGAGAATGGTGATTGATTCATGACTTTGAAATATACTAGAAATTAATGAATTGTAAAGTTTTAAATGAGTGAACACTACAGTATGTGAATTATATCTTAGTGAGTTATCATTTTTAAAAAATCTTGCTTTGATTCCAGTAGATATTTAGACTATGTATTATAGTTTGTCATAAAATTTGAGAAAACTCAATGGTATGAGTTGAGCTTTATTTAGAAGAATGATCCTTTTCTGAGTCAGAAAGCTATATACAACACAATTTGCAGAGTAAACACTCGGTTCATATTAGAAGAAGCAAGGGATTGAATTAGTAGACTCTCTGTAGCTTTAAGAGAACAAGAACAATGGTTTGTATAGCAAGTGCTCTGCAGGAAGAAAAACATCATTTCCTCCCCCTTTCTGGTACTTTATTTACTATCCTAGAGATAGTAAGTATGTTTAATAATAAGTACCACGAAGTGATATGTACACATGTAAGAGCTAAAGCTGGTTCTCTTTGGGAAGAGAAGTTTGGGGAAGTTGCCATTCCTTTTTGGTTTGATTTGGGGAATTTCCAGTGATTTTTTAAAGGAGTTTTTCCTTCACTGGACCTATAGTCAACCATATACATTAAGAATGGAGAGATTCCATTTGGATGAGATCCAAGATGAGTTCAAGTTCTGCTCAGTTCTCGTATTTTATAAGTGTATTTCTTGCCCTGGGATGACAACAAATCATTTATAAATACTCACTTTCCTTCTTCCTACCATTCCCTTCTCCACTCAGGACACTGGTTTGTAGAACATCTTGTCCTGATATCCTAAGGAGGTCAAAGATTCTTAAAGATTACCACGTACATCTTATCATTGGATAATCAGAGCATGGGGATGAATTTTGTTGGGTTTTTAGCCCTGTTGCCAGGTTGGCAGTTGATTCTGTGCTATGGAAAAGTTGGTGCTGCTTGTCATTTATTTTCTGAGTGACAAGAGGGTGTTTTGGAGCAGATGGAGAACCCTGTCACCACATAGAGGATGGGTCTTCCACATTAGTGCTTTTCCCTTAGATATCTTCTTTGTCCTTGGTTTTAATTCCTTGTTTTAGTTTAATGTCCTTGTTTTAATTCCACCCCCCCCCCCCCCCGGTCACTTTTCCTTTTTTTTCCTTTTTCTAGTCATCTGAGCAGAATTTTATTCTTCCCTTTAACTCAGAGTCACTTATTTTTTTATTTTTCAGAGTCACTTTTAAGGCAATTAAGGTTTTACTGGCTCCTTATATGAGTCTCTCACATATTAGCTCTGCAGCTTTGGTCAAGATAGTTAGCTTTGCCAAATCTGTTTCTTCTTGTATAATTTGGGGCTCATGATAGTACCAACCTAGAGGACTTGCTGGGATTAAACAAGGGGAGCTCTGTGAAGCACTTACCTGACATTTATTGAGCATTTAATTTATGCCTTTTTTCCCCATTTATTTTTATTAGTTGGAGGCTAATTACTTTACAATATTGTAGTGGTTTTTGTCATACATTGACATGAATCAGCCATGGATTTACATGTATTCCCCATCCCGATCCCCCCTCCCACCTCCCTCTCTACCCGATCCCTCTGGGTCTTCCCAGTGCACTTGTCTCATGCATCCAGCCTGGGCTGGTGATCTGTTTCACCCTAGATAATATACATGTTTCGATGCTGTTCTCTCGAAACATCCCACCCTCGCCTTCTCCCACAGAGTCCAAAAGTCTATTCTGTACATCTGTGTCTCTTTTTCTGTTTTGCATATAGGGTTATCGTTACCATCTTTCTAAATTCCATATATATGTGTTAGTATACTGTAATGTTCTTTATCTTTCTGGCTTACTTTGCTCTGTATAAGGGGCTCCAGTTTCATCCATCTCATTAGAACTGATTCAAATGAATTCTTTTTAATGGCTGAGTAATATTCCATGGTGTATATGTACCACAGCTTCCTTATCCATTCGTCTGCTGATGGGCATCTAGGTTGCTTCCATGTCCTGGCTATTATAAACAGTGCTGCAATGAACACTGGGGTACACGTGTCTCTTTCAGATCTGGTTTCCTCGGTGTGTATGCCCAGAAGTGGGATTACTGGGTCATATGGCAGTTCTATTTCCAGTTTTTTAAGAAATCTCCACACTGTTCTCCATAGCGGCTGTACCAGTTTGCATTCCCACCAACAGTGTAAGAGGGTTCCCTTTTCTCCACACCCTCTCCAGCATTTATTGCTTGTAGACTTTTGGATAGCAGCCATCCTGACTGGCGTGTAATGGTACCTCATTGTGGTTTTGATTTGCATTTCTCTGATAATGAATGATGTTGAGCATCTTTTCATGTGTTTGTTAGCCATTTGTATGTCTTCTTTGGAGAAATGTCTGTTTAGTTCTTTGGCCCATTTTTTGATTGGGTCATTTATTTTTCTGGAATTGAGCTACAGGAGTTGCTTGTATATTTTTGAGATTAATCCTTTGTCTGTTGCTTCGTTTGCTATTATTTTCTCCCAATCTGAGGGCTGTCTTTTCACCTTGCTTATAGTTTCCTTTGTTTTGCAAAAGCTTTTCAGTTTCATTAGGTCCCATTTGTTTAGTTTTGCTTTTATTTCCAATATTCTGGGAGGTGGGTCATAGAGGATCTTGCTGTGATTTATGTCGGAGAGTGTTTTGCCTATGTTCTCCTCTAGGAGTTTTATAGTTTCTGGTCTGACATTTAGATCTTTAATCCATTTTGAGTTTATTTTTGTGTATGGTGTTAGAAAGTGTTCTAGTTTCATTCTTTTACAAGTGGTTGACCAGTTTTCCCAGCACCACTTGTTAAAGAGGTTGTCTTTTTTCCATTGTATATCCTTGCCTCCTTTGTCAAAGATAAGGTGTCCATAGGTTCGTGGATTTATCTCTGGGCTTTCTATTCTGTTCCATTGATCTATATTTCTGTCTTCGTGCCAGTACCATGCTGTCTTGATGACTGTGGCTTTGTAGTATAGTCTGAAGTCAGGCAGGTTGATTCCTCCAGTTCCATTCTTCTTTCTCAAGATTACTTTGGCTATTCGAGGTTTTTTGTATTTCCATACAAATTGTGAAATTTTTTGTTCTAGTCCTGTGAAAAATACCGTTGGTAGCTTAATAGGGATTGCATTCAATCTATAGATTGCTTTGGGTAATATAGTCTTTTATTTATGCCTTTTGAAGGAGACCAGCACACAGTTAGTCCTAAAGCTCCTGACAACAGCAAAACAAGTTAAAGTTTGCCTGGTTACTCCTTCAGTAAAGTACTCATCACTCTGTGCTGTGTTTCTTCTGCTGTTAATAGACGATAACCTTGCAGAGAGTTACCATGAGAATTAAATGAGATAATATGTGCAAAGCACTTTGAACTGTACCTGGCATATGGTAAACTCTCTGTGAGTGCTACCAGTTTTAAATTTTGAATCATTCCTGTACTTTCAGTGGAAAAAAAGAAAAGAATCCCTGGCAACACCATGGGACTGAGTCATGCTGGGTTGGTCAAGCCCTGTTCCAGGGTTGGTATGTGTGTGGCCAGCAACTTGACTGCCTTCTTCTTCCTCTTTCAGCTGCACAGTTGGACAGCATTGGCTTCAGCATCATCAGGAAATGCATCCATGCTGTGGAAACCAGAGGTAAAATAGTTCAGCAGATGGCATTGTTCTCAGTGAAGGTCACACATCTGGTGAGGTGGCAGACCTGCTACCTGCTATTTCCCAACCTCTAGTGACTCATTAACTCCCCAAACGCCATTGGCGGTGTGTTTCCACAGCTTGTGTTGTTCTGAGGCACAGGGGCTCTCAGCTGATTTGGTTCATTTGGTGTCATCAACCTTTTCAGCTAATCAAAAGACTGTTTTAAATGCATGCATATCAAATACATAGAATTATAAGGAATCTAGTTATTGATGTGTGTTAGTCACTCAGTCATGTCTGACTCTTTGTGGACCTGTGGACTGTAGCCCACCAGGCTCCTCTGTCCAGTGAATTCTTCAGGCAAGAATACTGGAGTGGCTAGCCATTCACTTATCCAGGGGTTCTTCCCAACCCAGGGGTCAAACCCAGGTCTCCTGCATTGCAGGCAGATTCTTTACCTTCTGAGCCACCAGGGAAGCTACTGAAGTTACTGAAATTCGGTTAAAATACTAAAAACCATGGTTGTGATATAATAATATATGTGATTCTTTGTTTACACATCAGGTTCCGGCAGTGGGTCTGATAGCTAGCATAATTCAGAATTAGTGATAGTTCAGGATGTCAGTGACAATTGTAACGTGTTAGGAAAATATCTTTGGTTTCCAGCCAAGTTGCATATACTGCTAAAGCTGTGATTTGTTGCTTATGTTGTAATGGAAGGAAATGTTTAATTTCAGTTATAGGTGGAAATAAAGTTGTGATAGTTTTCCTAAGTTGATAGATACCCTGAATTCTCTAGTGGGCTTCTTGGGGTTGTGGGCCCCAGATTAGGAATTCAGCCCAGGGTACTATCTAGGTAAGGAGAAAGGGTCAGGCCCCTGGTTTCTGCAGTGGTGCTGTTTCACACGTTGACCTTTCCTGGATCCATAGGAGCGGCACTTTGAGGTCAGAGAGGCTGGTTTGTCAGTGGTCTCTGTCTTAGAGGAGACAGCTGCAGAGGAGATTCCTCAATTCTGGCAGTTTCAAGCTTTGAGTACATTGTCTGTTATATTCCTGAGGAAAGCTGATCGTTGTCTTTCCACTGGATTTGATTTGAACCATTGTCAAAGATGGGAATCTTCTTGATTTTCCCACATCTCAACCCTCCAGCCGTTTGTCTGAGGAAGTTCTGTCTTCTAAAACAGGATCCTTAACCTCTTACAAGTTTAGAAATACAAGCATTATATTAAAGGCTATGAAGCATTGAGTAGAGGGGAAGAAGAAAAAAAAAACTGACTAACCGTATAAACCTCTACTCCTGTGCATCTAGTCCAAATTTATTCTTTCCAAAGTAATCATTATAATGTGTGCTATTTTTTTTAAGTTTGCTTATTTCTGCTATACCTTCCTTTAATAAAGAGTTTCAAAGATTTGTAAAACATAGCCAGAGAATATAAAATAGAAGAAAGTGAGATTTCTGGGAATTGATCTTGAGGAAATAAGGTCATGGGCCAGGTTGAGCCATAAAGATGTTTATACAGTAGTGTTAAGGTAAGAAACAAAACAAAAAACAGAAATGGGCCAAATGTCTCAAAAATTGGTTAAACCAAGAATGTGCTACATCCATACAGTAAAACACTCTGAATTTTTAGTGAAAATTTTTAGTGAAAAATGCAGTAGAAATATATTTATTGAAATCTAAGGTTTTCATTAATGTATATTACGTGAAAAATGCAAGTTCTGAACCAGCCTGTCCACTCTGAACCCATCCTGGGGATGGCAAGGAGAGGAAAGATCATGCCTGCATGGGCAACTTGTGTTGTGAGTGGCAGATTCTGCTGTCCTTCACTGTCTTCCTTGGATTTGTCTGTTTTCCATAACTGTACTTTCAACACTTTTTAAAGTGTGTTACTAAGGTAATTTTTCAATAGGCGTTTTGATTTGCTTGTCATTTTAAAGGAATGAGAAATAAGAGGTACAGGGTTCAGTTCAGTTCAGTCACTCAGTCGTGTCTAACTCTTTGTGACCCCATGGACTGCAGCATGGTAGGATTAACAAGGGTAAAAGTATAAAAATGGAGCCAAAAGTGAGCTCCCCTCCTCTCCATGATGAAGTTCAAGTTCCTGCGGAGGTGGGCCAGCCTCTTTGTCTCTCAGTTTTCAGGCGCCAAAACTGAGAGCAATATCTCCTAATCATTTAAACTCCTTCATAGTCTATGTGATAAATGCAAACCCACAGCTCAAGAGGGTGACTTTTTCCTGATGTAAAACCAGAAAAAAATGTGCATTGAGTAGTAGAGGAAGAAGAGGGTCACCAACTGGTTTGATCTTTTAGCCTCCATCTCCTCGTCCCCACCCCCTCTAAAATGAGAATGAATGTGATATATTTTAACATCTAAAGAAGTTTTAACACAAAGAGGAAACAAGGACAGGGTGAGTTAAATGCCATTTTCTCATAAATGCTTGGGAGGAAGTGGGTTATCTCCTTACTGCGGTGCATGTATGTGCACACCACCACCATTGGTGGTGACCAGAGGTGAGTGAACAGACCTCTCATGCATGCTGAGGTTCGGCAGTCATCCACTGGGAGCTAGAAGAGTGTGAAGCTCTAGGAAAGCACAGGGACAGAAGGGGTGGAGATGTTGCAGAAACGATAAGCCCTTCAAGCCACCACATGATTGAATAATGGTTCTGCTACTCAGTCACTTGAGGCCCATCCCTCAGGAGATCCAGGGTCTCCTAGCCCATGAACCATGCAGGATAATGTACATGCTTATATAGTCCATTTGAGCTGTAAAATCTTACCATTCTGGACTATTTCCTTTTGTTTATTAGTTCCATTTCTCTGAAGGCCTTGTTGAAGACACTGCAGTCAGCCTTTTCCCAGATTTCTTCCAGGAAATTTTGTTTTGGTCCCAAAGTAGTGGCCCTGATGAATGCTCTATTCATTCTGCCCTAAATTGTAGACTTACGTAGGTACTAGGGATATAATGGTGAAGAAGATAGACTCACTATACTTAAAAGTTTACATGGTAATTGTGGGGGGAAAGCAAACAAGAAATTGAATAATAAAGATGATTTCAGATACTGTTGACTACTATTAAAAAAAGAAAACTGGTTAAGGCAGTGGAGAATAGTGCTGGTCATGGGATGTTTTTGATCGAATAGGTGGCATGTAAGCTGACACCTCAGTGGTGAAAAGATCTGGGAGAAGAATGCTCCAGGTAGAGGGAATCCTGTGCAGAGGCTGTGGTTTGGGGGCGTGAGCTTTGCATGCTGGAGTAACAGGAAGGCACACATGGCTGGAGGCATGTGTGATAAAGCAGTCAGAGGTGGGCCTATGCTCAACTGTGTAGGGCCTTACAGGCCTTGGTAAATTTTGATTGTGATCCGAATGCAGTGGGAAGTCATTGGAAGATTTTAAGAAAAGAGATGATTTGAACTGACTGACACTTTGAGAAGCTCCTTTTGAGTACTAAGTAGAGGAATAAGAGGCAGCAGGAGACCAGTTAGTTGAGAAGTGTCAGATATAATGGGCTTGGGACCAGCAGGAAAAAAGTCATTTCACCACATCATTCCACTTGGTCTGGATGTAAAAGATGCAGTGGTGATCTAATCCTTGCAGTTAAATGAACAAAGCACTGAGGCTGGTTAGCTTTGGTTCTTTGTTTGGGTGTTTGAAGGTGAACCCCTTGTAGTCTATTTGTGTGTTTCCTTGGGTACAATAAAGGTGGTCGACTTTTTTCTTTATAAAGAAATTTGCACCACAGATGAATGAATTGACTAATTTCTCAGCCTTAGCTGATAACATTGTCCAAAATATAAAATGCCCCAACAGCTCAGTATTTGTATTCTGTATGCAAAAATAGATTATAAAGTGTATATCCTTGTCTGTAGTGTGAACTTATTTTATCGTTTCATTTTTGGTTTTTTAAATGAAAAAACTGGTTAAATATGACATATGTAGAAGTGTATATTTCACATCTTTAAAAACTCTTCAGATGCTACCTTGGCAAGAGAAGAGGGCAGTTTCGTGCCCTGTGATGACTGAACTAACATGAGGATTGAAGTGTGCAGCACATCCATGAAATCCTAGACAGCTGTACCAAATCCCACTCCTTTGCTAAGAGCAGAGCTGAGTGACAGGGAATTTTAATTAGAGAAGCTTTTAGAAGTCCTGAGAAAATGAAAAAAGTGCATTTGGCTGGGTTGGCCTGACTAATGTTCTGACGTGCCTCTAATTAAATCTTCACTGTTTCTCTTCTCAGGGATCAATGAGCAAGGGCTCTACCGAATTGTGGGGGTCAATTCCAGAGTGCAGAAGCTGCTGAGCGTCTTGATGGGTGAGTGCAGGGGCTCTGCCAGGCAGTTGCCAAGGGTTGAAGGGGGAGCCTCCTGAGAAGGAATTTGCGTGTCCAAGAGGTAATTCACAAATATCAACTGTCCTCCTCACCAGTGGTCATGGCCTGAGGCGTTACTGGAGGAGATACTGAGTGGAACTAGATAAAACAGAAAATGGCAGATCCAAGGCAGCACACCCTCTCTGTCTGTAGAGATGGTTGCCACCAGTCCAAGTGATGCTCCACTGCGTGCGACTGGCACACCCTACTCTGTCTTTAATAGCTCATGACACTCCCTTTGTCCTCTTTGAAGACCAGCATTTCATGGGGCACACCCATTTGCCTAAGAAAGCTCATCCTTCTAGCCTGCAGAGAACTTCAGATCTCATGTTCCCAATGACTGAGAAAGTGTCATCCTGTGACTTCTAGATAAATGTATAGAAGCAGATAAGTCTTCTGATCCTCTTTCCTTCTAGACTTCCACCTAGTCTCTGTCATTTGAGCAGCAGAACCTCCTTTGCAGCTGGTTGGTATAAATATAAAACCACTATCTCTAAATGTGCAGCATTTGAATCAAAAAGCCCTGAGCCAATGAGCCAAATTTGCCTAGGCTGCAGATTTCCTGTATTTTTAGATATGAATGCAGGCAGCCTTGGTGAGTCACATGGCTCTAAATGGCAAACGGATCAGATTTCACAGATTGGTGGCTCTTACTCATCCCTATGGAAGTCCAGCCGTGCACTGTTAGAGATAGACTTGCTCAGGGTCCACGCTCAGTGTTTTGGGCAGGGACACTTCTCTTTGTTAGTACTTGTCATTTCTTTTTGCCATCCCAGTTTCTGAAAATAATTTTTATGTGTAAAGAAGACTCTCCTTTCATATTGATCAGGAAGATTCTCTTTTCTTCTCACCTCTTTTAAGCAAAACTCTAATGTATGATAGTTGCTGTGAGATCTTTTGTTGGAAACTATGATTGATTGTGAGGTGCTCTTGCACTGAGAATCTAATTTTTGGTTCAGATTTGAGATATAGCTAGTGTTTTGTGTTGTTTTTTTTTTAAAATTAGACTTTTTATTTTGAGAAAATTGTAGATTCACGTGCAGTTACAAGACATAGAGCGATCCTGGGTACTTTAACCCACTTTAATAGTAGACTTTAATACAGTATCACAACCAAGATATTGATGTGATCAAGATACAGAACAGGTCAGTCACCGCAAGGATCCCTTTTATGGCTGCCCTCATCTGCCTCACCTCCCACCTCACCCCCATTCTTAACTCCTGGCAACCACTAATCTGTTTTCTGTTTGTTTGTTGTCATTTCAAAGAAGGTGTTAGTCACTCAGTCGTGTCCAACTCTTTGCATTCCCATGGACCGTAGCCTGCCGGGCTTCTCTGTCTGGGATTCTCCAGGCAAGAATACTGGAGTGGGTAGCCATTCCCTTCTCCAGGGGATCTTCCAGACCCAGGCCTCCCGCATTGCCAGAAGATTCTTTACTGGCTGGGTTACCACGGAAGCCCAAAAAGTAGGAATGAATGTGTCATTTCAAAGTTTTTATTTAAATGGAATCATATACTGTTTGACCTTTGGGATTGGCTTTTTTTCAGTCAGCAAAATTCCTTTGAGATTTGTTCAAGTTGTCTTGTGTATCAAAAGTTCTTTTCTTTGCTGAGTAATATTCCATGGTGTAGATGCATCTGAGTTTGTTTAGCCATTCATCCAATGAAGGATGACTGGATTGTTTCTAGTCTGGGGGCGAATAAAACAGCTGTAAACACTGTACAGGTTTTTGTACAGTGTATAAAATTACAAAGTAATGAAGATTAATTTCTTTCTGTAGGATAACTCCCCAAGAGTGCAGTTGCTGGATTGTACAGTAATACGGTTAATTTTTGAAAAGTTCTAGTGTAAGAAAGAATGAAGAGTCCAACAGGTATCTATCCTTAGTCTTTCATTTCCCATTAGAGCTGCATACATTTGTGGAGTGTCTGCTCTCTGAAAGAGATGGTCAGGTGCTAGAGGTGAAACTTTATAGAGTCATTCCTTGTTCACAGAGTATCCAGTTAGGGGGCAGTTATGCTTGCATATGAAAATTGTTATGTAAGATGTGATGCTGGTGCCCAGTAGGAGCTGGGTCTGAAGGTCTGAGTAGTAGAGGGAGAACAGAAGAATAATTCAGATTCAGGAAATGTTATGAACCAAGAGTATTGATTTCATTATTATTATTTTAATATCTGAAAAAACTTGAGACTGAAATAGGAGAATTAAAGCTGGAAATCTGAGATGGCCCCTTTGATTGAGGAACTTGAATATTGTTCTGAGGAGTTCAGGGTTTTTTTTTTCTCTGTAGGAAGTAAGATGCTATTAAATTTTCAAAGTAGTGGAGTTGTTTGTGTGAGTACTCTTTTTACACAAAAGTGTCAAGAAGACAATTCAGAACAGGTGTTTATTTGCTCACATTACTGGTGAGTCCAAGATGGCAGGAGCATGGCATGGTCTGGGGGCTCCACATTCGTTGCAGCCTTTCCCATTCCTTTTTTCTGGTGTCTCATTACCTGTGAGCCCTTGTCTTCCTATATTCTCTGCAGGAGGATTCATAGATAAACCAGCCTCAGTGGTCCTTGGAACTTGCATCACTGAGTGGAGAGTGTCTTTCTTGATCATTTTGACAGAAGGTCCCAAGGGTGGACTTTGACTGATCCATATGGGGCCATGTGTGTGATTCATTTCACAGTCTTCAGGCCAGTTGCATGGCCTACAGCAGATAGATCCCAATGGCCTGGATCCTTTGCTTGTCTCTGATCCCACACCACCTCTGGGAGGTTGGTGGGTGTGCAGGGGTGGGGTGGGAAAGGGTTTGGTCCACAGAATCCTGGGGATTGAACAGGATTATTAATAGAATGATGGGGGAGTGCCTTCTGGAATAATGCTTCTGGGTGATTTTTTTTTTTTTTTTACGTATGTGGTCAACATAGGTATAACTTGATCAGATGCTAGTTTTAGGTGAATAATGCTGGTAGCATTATGGAGCATGCATGTGATCTTGGAAACACATGGAGGAATAAGACAGTTGGGATAGATTAGGCAGAGCATACATGATCACCTGCTGAACCAGAGAGCTGCTGTGAGATCAGGAAGAAAGGACAACCTCAAAATGACTGGAGAAAGAGAATCAACAGGACCATGTAACTAACTAAATACAGGAGAGTCAAAGGGGCAGAGAGATTTCAAAGGCAGCAGATGATTGTGTAAGATGACACTACTGAAAAGAAATACGACATTTTAGATGGGGTTGCTAATTTAAAAGAGAACCAACCATCTTAGCTCACATGTGCTAAGCAAAGAGTGGTATGAAAAGATCTTGTTTTTATCACTTCTCTTAGTGACCTTTGAACAAGATATTTGTCCTGCTTGCTTTGTCAGTTTTCCTAGGGACAGACAAAATAATCATGAACATCTGAGAAATGTCATGAGAAACTAATAACCAACAGCTGAAAGTCACAAGGCCAGCTGTCTCTGCCAGGAGGACATTAGAGATAGACTGGGTTCCAAACTGAGGTTCAACCAGAGCTGAGAGGTGACCATAGTGCAAGATCTAATCAAAAGTGTTGAGAAGGATATCTGGGATTCTCACCGTCAGTTAAGTTGAACTGTTTGGGTCTTGGAACTGAGGGATCACCCATTAGGCCAGAGAAATTCCAGACCTGAAGGCAGAGTCATGTCTCCCTTCATCTTCATCAGTTCTTTATACTCGTACCAGACTGGGTTAGCCAAGAGTGTAAAAAAAATATGACGCATACTCCAAAACCTCTCCCTGACATGGCTGGGCTGAGTATGAACCATCAGTCACTATTCCTTCATTCTGTATTCACTGGATGCTGTATTATGTACCAGGTACTAAGATTTGGATTATTGGTCAGAGTCTCTCAAAGTGGAAGAGTGCATTTTTATTATTGAAAATGAGAGTTAGAACTAAGCAAAACCATAAGCTTCCTTTGATTGCTTCAAGTTGGGGGGCGTTAGGTGGGAGGAGGAATAGAAGAGCCAGACTTCGAAAACATTGTATTTTGCAGAATCGAATTTCTTAAGAATGCTTGCCAGAATTTCTCATAGCATATGCTATGTGGCCTTCTGCTAGTGTCATCCCAAGAGCTGCCCTTGATCCATGTCTTTGAAGAGTGTGAAGAGGAAGAAGATTTACAACTTCCTAGAAATAGAGTGGCTTCCATGTGTGTACTGTTTGGTTTTTTCTCCCCATGAATGTTAAGTGATGGTAAATCTTTCTAAAGTTAGATTCAACATTTAAAAAATATAGGTAGCTCTGTCTGTGCATGTTCAGTATATGTCTGTCTCTTCATGTACAGATTTTAAATACCTTTTTTCTGATTAAAAGTTATAGTAGCAAAGAAGAAAATAAAAGTCTTTCAGACTATAGATAATCTTTATTGACTATTTTATCATATTACTGTCACCTTTTAAATGTAGTATTCCATCATATAACAAAAAATGCTTAGAAATGACATGGTGCATATATGCTGCTTTTTAGCAATCTTCTTTCACATAATAGTATAGTGTCTATTTTCTGTTACGTTCTTCTAAAGTGTCGTGGTTTTTTTTTTTTGATCATATATTGTATAGATGTACTATAACATTTTAATTAGCCTCCTCTTCACAGATCTGTAGATTACTTTCAGTTCTTCATGATTCTAGAAAGTGCTCAGGTGAACATCCCGACAGAAGCAGGATAGCATAGGTTATGAGCATGCCTTTTGGAGTTGAGCAAGTTATAATTAAATTGCTTGTCCATTTGACTTTACACAAATTATTTAAGCCCATCTAGTCTTCTGTCTCATTATCTGTAATAATAGCCTCTGCCTCTGTAATAAAGAGAGGATTAAAGAAAAGATGCATGTGGGTTGCTGAGCCCAAACCCTCTACATGTTAGTCAATAAATGTTCAGTTCAGTTCAGTTCAGTCACTCAGTTGTGTCTGACTGTTTGCGACCCCATGAATCGCTGCATGCCAGGCCTCCCTGTCAATCAACAACTCCCGGAGTTTACTCAAACTCACGTCCATCAAGTCGGTGATGCCATCCAGCCATCTCATCCTCTATCGTCCCCTTCTCCTCCTGCCCCCAATAAATGTTAGCTGTTGTTATTTTAAATTTTATATGCATATTTAATTATTTCCTTAGAGTTTATTTTAAGACGTTGAATTTCTGGGTCAAGGTATGTACATGTTTTTAAGGCCTTTAATTGATATTCCCAAACTTGCTCTCATAGTATCTTTTCACCATTCTCTGTTACTTTTTTGCATATAAATTATAAGTATTTTAAAAAATATTCTGGGTGAGATTGGCCATTTTTTTCTGGTTTTTTGCTGATATTTATTTTTTTGTGAACTGCCTATTTGTGTTGTCAGCCAGTTTTCTATTGATGTATTCATCTTTTGATTTTAAGACATTCTTATATATGGAAGCTATGTTACCAATATTTTCTTTCAGATTATAATTTATTTTGAACTTTATATGGGTACTTTTGTTTTTGTTTTGTCTTATGAATATTTATAATATTTTTATGAAGCCCTAGTCTTTTTCATAGATGGATCATGCCTAAAAGACCTTCCCCATTCTAGGACTGCAAAAACTTTGTTTTCCTTAAAATCCATCTGGAATATATCCATGAAAAATGAAAACTAACCCTCCTTTTCCTCAGATACTTACCCAGTTGACAAATAACCATATGAGGAGGAAATTTTTCTCTTTCCGTTATTTTATTTTATTTTTTAAAGATGCTTTTTTTGATGTGAACCTTGTTTGATGTCTTTATTACATTTGTTATAATATTGCTTCTGTTTGACATGTGTTTTGGTTTTTTAGGCTTAGAGGCATGTGGGATCTTAGGTCCCTGACCAGGGATCAGATCCACACACCCTTAATCACTTACGTCTTAACCACTGGACCGCCAAGGAAGTCCCTCCATTGCTTTATCACCATTTAGTCATTTTCTTATACATACTGGGGTCCAGTGAAGGAGTTTTCACATCTGGTTTTCTAAAGAAAAGCAAAGTCTCTTTCTGTTTGTTATTCTTCAATTCTTAATATTTTAAAAACATAAATTATCTTCATTTTTCGTCTTTCTAATGTTGCTTTCTCTCTTGATTCTTTGCATCATAAGCAAACATTCTAAAATTTGCATCCCATATCCATGCCATTTGTTTTAATTTCTTTGGGGCTAATTTTTTTTTTTTTTTTTGCTATTTATAATGCACATTTTAATTTGGTTATTGATTTATCAGTGTTTTTACTGACTTTAGCTCTTTTCATTTCTACCTTTCTGCCTTCTACATTTCACCTTTATTATTTCAGTGTTTCTTTTTTTTTTGCTTTGATGTCTTATTTCACAGCATCTGTGTTTTTCTGAATTTTATTTATCATACAGAACAGATGCTTTCTGAAATGTTTTTGAGTGCTTTGGTTTCTGTGTTTTATGTGAACAAGTATTTTATCAGCTTTTTAATCTTCTTTTTAAATCCACCTGAACACAGAGTGGTTTATAAACCTTTGCAGTTGAATTCATTGTGAGTAGACTCTCCTTATTCTGCTGCTGTTTTCATGATTCCTATTAGAATCATCCTGTCACATGAAATTAGAGCACTATTATACATGATTCCATCCAAGTTTCTGGTACTCTGAAGTTTTTTTATTTAGTGTGGACCTACCTGTACTCATGAAAAGACTTCTCCTGGTTCTGCTATTTGGTCATGGTTGTGGGTGAAGTGGAGTTACTTCCTGGTTAATCTGAAGTATGCTGTGGTTATTCATTTGTCATTCTCATATTTGTTCTAGAACTTTCCTCTCCTGAATTCACCTCCCTTTGTATAAGCAGACACACCTCCACTTCTGTCACCGTCTCTTCTCACTGTCTGGATTGCAGTCTCAAGACCCTGAGCTGTGCTGTGGTGGGATGGGCGCAGTGCAGCGTGGCCCCCTCCCTGGGGTAGCATGGACTATACCTCAGAGTGGGCGGAAAGCAGTCACCTATCACATAGTTCCCCTACGTGGGTCTTCCTCTGGGCTTCTCCTGAGCTCTGCCTGGTGGATGATCCTGTAGGGACAAGTAAAATGTTGACTGTGAGCCTTATTTTCTGTGCTAGTGAAACTTTCTGTCCCTTTGTGTATGTGTGTCTTTATAGTTTCTCACAGTGGTGTTGAAGGAATGCAAGTTTAGTGTTGTTCTTTTTTTTCTTCTTATCCTGTAACTTTATCCTGTTTTGTCTTTGGGTTTTTTTTAAACTAATATTTAATGTTAGTGCTACAGAGAACACATGGAAGGTTTAAATTGCTGTGCTTTAAAGCACCAGGTTACAGTAGCATGCCTCACTCACTGATCTCTGATCCAACCATAAGCCAGCCTTCTGACTCCTCTGGGACCTTTTTTCTGTGCCTTTCATTTCTCACACCCTTTACACAATAACATAAATAAAAGCAAGCAAAAGCTTCTTTCTCAAGAAACACTAAAATGACAGATATTCTTACTGACAACTTCTAAGACCTAAAGATTTGCAGAAATGGCCCCAAATCTTTGAAGACAAGCAGAGAAGCCCTGTACATTGTGCACTTCCAGTTTTACTTAACAGTAAAGGAGAGCAGACAAATGTTTGGATGGAGGATTGACCCATCTGAGAGCTAGTAAGGGCACTATTCACCACAGTCCCAAGTTCCTAGAGAATGGAGACCACAGATGGACACTCCGCTTCTTCTTTGCTCCTCCCACCGTCACCTTTGCTTACAGGGATGCTTCAGGCAGGTTCTCCTGAGACAGAGACATGAGATAGCAATAGCATTTGGGTCTTAGAAGTGGCTATAGATACTCTGGATTCTTAAGCACTAGATATAGAGAACGATTAAAGTTTTTAAGAGGTACAACTTTTATAATCAGAAAATAATTTGATAAACAGATTTGCTTATCAAGTTGCTGAGTATCAAATCTAGGCTTGAAAGAACTGCCTATAGGATAAACAGAAAAAAGTCTTAATTCTTTAGACTTAAAGGATAGTATTCTTAGAGAAGATAGTTTATTTATATAAATGTCTTTCTCGAAGATGTAATGGAGAATGAATATTGTGAAAGACTCAAGATTTTAGAAAAAGACAAAAAACAAAATACAACTAATGTTTGTATGCAGGAAATTCAGATTGTATGGTAAGGAATGACATGTAGATCAGTGAAATAGGCAAGAGAATCCAGAAATAGGGTCAATTAATTTGGATAAAGGTGTCAAAGTAGTTTAGTGGGGGAAACAACAGTCCTTTCAACAAATCGTACTAGTGTAATTGGACATCTATATGAAGAAAAATAAATTCAACCCTTATCTTAAACTCTGTACAGAAATTGACTCAAAATAGACTAGTAGTCCTAAACCTAAGAGATAAAACTGTTAAACTTCAAGATGAAAACACAAGAATCTATCTTTGCTATCTTGTTTTAGAAAAGATTTCTTGGCTAGAACACAAAAGCAGGAACCATGAAAGAAAAATCTGATTAACTGAACCTTATCCAATTTTTTTTTTAATCTGCTCTTTAAAATATATTAGGAAAAAGAAAAGATGAGCTACAGATCAGGGAAAATATTTGTAAAATATATATCTGAATAATGACTTATAACCTGAATGTATTAAAAATAACTTGCAATTCACTTTTTAAAATGGACATAAGATTTGAACAAATAGTTCACCAGAGAAAATATATAGATGACCAAAAAAGCACATGAAAAGATGACCAACATCATTAGTCATTAAGGAAAATCAACTTTTAAAAATCAGTTATTTCTACATACCTAATAGAGCTAAAATTTCAAAATTAAACACATGGTTGTATCATGCTTTGACAAGTATATGAAGCAACTAGAGTTCTCCTGTTGGCTACTGCGAATGCAACATAGCCCAACTGCTTTGGAAACCATTTGATAGGTTTGATAAAGTTGAACATATTTACCATATGACCTACTCCTACATATTTTTACCCAGTTCTACCCCTGAGTATCTACTCAGGAGTCAAAAAAGTAGTTCATAAGACCCATTGCAAGTATTTGTAGCAGCTTTATTCATAACAGTCAAAAATCAAACAGCCCAAATTCCCTCAACTAGTCAGTAGATATGCCCATAAAATTGAATACTACTCAGTAATAAAAGGATTGAACTACTTGTATATGCAGCAGCATGGTGAATTTCACAAGTATTATTCCATGGAAAAGGGTTGCCAGAGCTGGAGATGGAGGGAGGGGAGTGACTGTGGAGAAAGAGGCACAAGACAGTTTGGAGAAGGTGTGAGGAAAATGACTTTTATCTTGATTGTGGCAGTGGTTACATGACTATATATATATTTGTCAAAAATCATGGAACTGTATACTTTAAAAAGGTGAGTTATACTTCAGTAAATTTGACTTTAAAACACACGTGCAGGAGAGGATTCTCAATTTTCCTCCTCAGACAAAAATGCAAATTAAAGTAGATGACCTGTTTTTCTTTAACCTATCAGAGTGACTAAGATCAAATTGTTTGATTCTTCATTGTTGTCAAGGATTTGAGGAGGGAGTCACACTCATTCTTAAATGTAATGGTAAAACCTCTGAGAGGTCGTTGAACAGTATCTTTCAAAATTAAAAATGCACTTTCTTTTTGACTCAGAAATTCCACTTAGAGGAATTTTTTCTGTAGGTAAGATAATCTACAAAGGAACAATGGTTTATATCATTGTTTACCATAGCAAAAACTAGGGAACAACCTGAATCTCTTTGAATGGGGGCGTTAAGCATGGTACAGTGAAGTACTGTGAGTTAGATACATTTGTCTACTAATAGGAAACTATTTCTTAAGATATTATGAAATGAAAATAGCAGTGCACAGAATGGCATCTAGAGTGTGCTTCCATTTGTGGTTTTAGAAAGCTGTAGAAAGCCACTTAACTGCTTGTTCGTGTACACACTGTTAGAGGTCGCATACACATGCACAAAACTGGTATCGTGTTTTTAATTAATTAATTTTAATTGGAAGATAATTTCTTTATAATATTGTGCTTTTTTTTTTTGCCATACATCGACATGAATCACCCATGGGTGCACATGTATCCCCCCAACCTGAACCCCCCTCCCATCTGCCTCCCCATCCCATCCCTCTTGGTTGTCCCAGAGCACCAACTTTGGACTTTGAGTGCCCTGCTTCATGCATTGAACTTTCACTGGTCATCTGTTTTGCATATGGTAATATACATGTTTCAGTGTTATTCTCTCAAATCATCCCACCTTCGCCTTCTCTCACAGAGTCCAAAAGTCTGTTCTTTACATCTGTGTCTCTTTTGCTGTCTTGCATGTAGGATTGTCATTACCCTATCTAAATTCCATATATGTGTGTTAATATACTGTATTGGTGACAAAACTGGTATTGAGTCACCTCTAGCAAGGAAAGTTTTACTTTTGATGTATACGTATTTGTTTTGTGTGATTTTTTTTTTTTTTACCCCATGCATGTACTTCCTTCACAGTTAAAGAGAAAATATTTTAATATGCATACATTATAATGTAGCATTAGGAGATTAGGGGTGTATTGGTGACTTTCTAATCCCTTCACCCAGAAGATCCCTAGTGACTTTGTCAACAGCACAACAGTAGATCACTGGATCTTCTGTGATCCAGTGTGACATTTCTAAGACCATTTCCCCCTTGTAACCATCACTTCCAGCCCATATCTCCTGTTTTTCTGAATTCATGCAGGGAGTAGGTTGAGGAGGAAATGCACTCGCTTCACTCTACCTAGATGCCTTTCTGTACATTGGATTGCTCCTCTAGCTTAGGTCAGTGTTACTAAGGCCACAATCGTCAAGTGACCTGGTGGGAGGAATTGTACTGAGTTATGAAGGAAATTGTCAATTATGTCTCTGTATCATATGCAGGTGCTGCCAGAAAGCTTCTGTAAGTGAGGGGAATTTTGGTAGGGAGGGGTGTCAGTTGGCAGTACTTTCTGAAAATAGGGTCATTTGGGAGGCTGTATTCAATTTAGTTTGGAGATTAAATAAATTAAAATGAACATACTCAAGTTATGAACTTTGCCTCATCAGTGCTATAAAAAGCCCTTTAGCCTGGCTGTAATTTGACTCTCCTCTCTGTAATGTTACACAATATTCCTATGGTTACAGAGGCCGAGTAAGTGGAAGCTAATCATTAGTTTGCTAAATGTGGTTCATGGAACAGTTCACAACTCCCAGACCTGCCAACTGCTGCTTATTTAGTGTCATGTTCACTCTTCTTGGGTAGAAGTCGGTTTGTTCCTCAGAAAAATGTACAGTAACATTTGTCTTGCATCCAAGAGCCATGCACTGTGGCAACTTTCCATGTGTCTTGGGGATGGGGAGGGAGGAAGGTCATGGTAAGTGAAGTTGTTTGGTACCTACACTTGCACAGGAAGAAACAAACCATTAAGGGAGTGTGAGATGGCAAAGCCAGAAAAGAATTAATGTTACGCCATTCGGAGCCAAACACTTACTGAACCAGGGCCCTGTCAGGAGAGCACACTGAGAGCAGTAGACACCAGCTGGCTTTGTGCCCTTACTTGGGGATTAGGGCCTAAATCCTTAAGCCACTCAGGGTTTCTGACCTCTTCTTACTAGGATGAAAGTAGATGGAAAACGTGTCATGCCCACCTGTGGACTCATTTCCAGCTGCAAGGCTGTGGGCCCTGCAGGAGGCTCCTCTTCTTAGACTGTCCAGAAAGAGAGTCTGGTTGCTGTCTCCATTTACCTGCTACAACATTTAGACCTCTTTGGATTATAAAGAACAGAGAACCTGACCTTAACTGGCTTAAACAAAAAGGGACTTTTTTGACTTACTTGATTAAAAAGGCACGGTGATCTACAGGGCCTCAAACCATGTCATCCGGACTCTCAACCTCTCCCTGTGGCTTTGTCTGTCAGACTGTACTCTCAGGCTCCACGTGGTGGCATCCAGAGTGGCAGTATCGCCCCCCAGGTGCTCAGCAAGTGCCTTCTTTCCTAGAGAAGTCCTGGACTTCATGCTGACTGGCTTGGCTTAGGTCTTGGGCTGAACCAGTCCCGGGGTTCAGAGACATCTCATCCTCCCCACCCCAACCTGGAAGACTGGGGCCTCACCTGAGCTTGGGGAGTAGGTGTGAGAAAAGGGTAGCAGCCCAGCTGAAAATGAACTGAACCTCTGTGCAGAAAGAAATGGGAATGGGAGCTGAGAGGCAAACTGCTAGAAGTTGGATTGTCCATTCAATGCACTGAGAGACTCTGCTTCTGACTTCTTGCCAGCGAGAATCCAGTTTTCTGCTGGTTTATGAAACAGTTCATGTTTCCCAACCTCTGCCTCTCCTCTTGGCCTGCCTGTGTGCTGCTCAGAAAGACTACAAGAATTATCTCTTCTTTTACAGTATACATTTATCTGAAATACACATATTTGTTTGGAAGTATACACAGAGGAAACGAAGAAAATGATCAGGAGTTGATATAATTATGGTGGTTTTTTTTTTTTTTTTTTTTTTTTGCACATCTTGGTTTAGGGCAATTTAAAATATATAAGTAATGGAATCTAAATCATAGTTTAAAAAAATTAAAAAACACAATTCTGCTACTCTCCAACCAACCACTCTTTTCTTTTTAAAATATTTCCTTTCAGCTTTCATTCAAGTTTCTCACAAAACCTTAAATCTTTTTTTTTTGCTTGACACTACATGGTAATTCAGGCATTTTCCATTTTGCTATGTAGTTATCATTTTCATGTAAATGCAGCATGCTATTCCATCAAGAATATACCACGATTAATTTAATCATTCTATAATTGGTTTTTTAGGTTCTTTTAAAATGTATTCTGGTATTATCAAGAGTAGTGTAGGTTGGACATTTCAAGTGTATGTAACTTTCTCATGCCTTATCTTATTTCCTGAGGATGGGTTGTGAGAAGTGGGATTACTGTTTCAAAGTGTATAAACATTTTTAGGACTTGATATATATTGCCAAATTTCTTCTCACATCTCTTGCATTAATTCTTCTGCATCCAACAGTTTCTGAGAGGGTCAGTTTCACTGCATTTTTGCCAGCAGTAGGTATTTGGATTTTTAAACATTTTTCTAATTCAATCAGGAAAAACTAGCTGTCTTTTTTTTTTTTTTTAACTCTGGATTTCTTTGTTTAGTAGGGAGGTTGAATGCTTTTATGTATGGTTGTTTTTTAGCTATATTTTCTCCTCTGTTTTACCCATTGTCTTTTCTTCTCTTTAGACCCCAAAACAGCTTCTGAAACAGAAATGGATATCTGCGCTGAGTGGGAGATAAAGACCATCACTAGTGCTTTGAAGACCTACCTAAGGTAGGGACTTTCCATTTGCAGGGCATGGTGCCAGCTTGTTATCATGCAATCAAGAAGAAAGCAGTTTTATTTTCAGCTTCCAGAGGACTGTTGGGTGGGAGTTTGAGATGTGGAAACAGCTTATGTGTGGGTGCAATTAGCTCAGCTGGTCAAACCAATTATAAATCATACAGAGTTGATAGATTGCCATTGTGTAATGATGCCATGAGTGATTTAGGAAGCTTTGCTCTTTTCGAGAAGCTACTCTGATGATCAGCCTTTAACAGAACCTCAAATATGGTATTTCCTGTAATGCTTGGGTAATCAGCTAAGAAAACAAGGAATCATGTACCCCGTTGTGTTGAGAATGCGTGATTACATACCCTATGTATTCTGAGAGTTTTGCACCTTGCACAGATAGAGTGTGTTGCTAATGTTGCTCCTTAAAAATGAGAAGTTTAATGGCACTCCTTTTTAACTCCTTCTGCTTAGATTGTAAAATATGACTTCATTGGAGAGAAGACTGCTTTTCTTGTAATAGTACATGTGTTACTCCTGCTGCCTCCTACCCTTCCCTTGGTTATTAAGGGAGTGGGTGATTGATTAGCTGCTCACATCCCAGTTTCCAAGTGGACTGAAAGGCATGCTAGATGTGAAGCATAGGGATGCTATAGTTCTCCACTGTGGTCCCTCTTGAAGAGGAAAGTGGGGGTCTAGTCAAAAACAAAGAGGAGAACTATAATCGTGAATTACATAAGCATTTGTACGAGTTTGTTAAGATTTACTTGGCTCGAAAGCCACAGAAAAGGAATTGGTGGTGCCGGTTTTATTGGCTGTTGGGGAATTGCTGGAAGGCTCTTGGTATCAAGAGTAAGATGTCATGTAAGTGATGACTAAGAGTTGAATCAGGGGATCCAATGAGAATAAAATGAAATCTGAACCAAGGACCATAGATAATCTGTTGAGAAGCTTATTATTTGGACTGTCAGTAAAAATACTCAAGTTTATAGTTAAACATATTCATACAACAAATAATTAGCATAATAGATTACATAAAGCCTAGATGCTAGAGGTTTGTATTTAGTACTTATCTGTGCAGCTTGATATTGATTAGCTAATAGACAGTATGTATAAAATATATAATTTTTTATGATAGCAGGTAAAATTTGATTGTGTCATGCCTAATATTAAGGTTCTAACCCTTTGGCTTACTGGAACAATACTTCATAGTGAATTTGCTATAAAAGCACCTACAAAAGTCTCTCATAGTGTTTCCAGATGAAGTGATTAATAACAAGCTGCCAGGAAGACAAGAGTTTTAAGAGCTGATGATTGCAAATGCTGGGTTAGTTGCCTGTTTTTCAGGCACATCTTAAAATGCTCTTGTTGTGGGTGAGTCACTGGCTGAAAAGGAAATCTCTGAGTTTGTGCTAGACTTCTATATTAGCACTTTTCTGGTTTGTGGCTATGAAATGTAAGTTTTGTCTATTCCCTTAAAAAAGGAGAAAGAATGAACATTTCAGGTGAAATCTCAGGACCCTTTCAAAGGGGAAACTAAGTTGGACTAAACCGAGTTGCTCTTGTTTACCCATATTCTTTGTCTTTGAGAAATGTAACACAGTCCACCATCTGGATCCTGCTGGGTAGTAAGAATATGATTGCTTTTGTTAAACTGACTAGTGTATATCCTTTTATTCCAGAATGCTTCCAGGACCACTCATGATGTACCAGTTTCAAAGAAGTTTCATTAAAGCAGCAAGTAAGTTTTCTATTTGCTACAGTTTTAAGGGAAAGGGAATAGATTTCTCTATTTCAAAGAAAAGTGAAAAGTGAAAGTGAAATCACTCAGTCGTGTCCGACTCTTGGTGACCCCATGGACTGCAGTACGCCAGGCTCCTTTGTCCGTCCATGGGATTTTCCAGGCAAGAGTACTGGAGTGGGTTGCATTTCCTTCTCCAGGGGATCTTCCCAACCTAGGGATCGAACCCGGGTCTCCTGCATTGCAGGCAGACGCTTTTACCGTCTGAGCCATGAAAAGTGTCCCCAGATAAGTATTAGCTAACCCCTTGTACTCTGTGTATAAACTACCCACTTTCACACTCACAAGACTGTCACAGAATGAGAGCAAAACCAAGTCGGGTTCTGCTAAGGACCCTGTTAGCATACTGAATTTACAGTAGAGGGGAGAAGCTTCAGAAGTGAGTTGGGGGGTAATGGTACAGGGAAGGGGAGAGATGAAAAAAGCAAATTTGACTTTCTAGTTTTGATTATTGGAGTTCTAACTCCTTGGGCCTTTGCCGGCCCTGGAGGTAACATTTTTCGGAATGACTCAGACTTTGCCCATTACCTAAATTGAGCACGGGATGTTTCCCTGAATCTGACACCATTTATATAACTTCTCAGTCCTCTTTTCCATCGTAGTTTATATAACTTCTCAGTCCTCTTTTCCATCATGGCTAGCATTTATATCTTCTGGTCAGTCTTCAGCTATATCATGCAAGCCTGGGCGTCATATTACTGGTATTAAAATACATAGGGATTAGGTGCAAGCTACCCTAAGCATACTGGAATCTTTCTACGTGGGGCAGGCCTCTTGTAAGGGGAAGTAAGATTCTCTATCAAATTTAAATCTGGCACAAATCCCCACCGTGCTGTTATGTCCATAGTATGTGCTTTTTCCCGCTTCCTTTAAACCATCTGAGTTAGTTTACCATGGTAGCTGCTACTGGCCTCATTAAGGAATACCTCATGTTCTGGTGGCCTTATCCATGCAGAGTGGTCCCCATAAAACAGGAGAAAGACCTGGGAGAAAGCTGAAAGTAAAGATGGTGTTTATGTGATTTCTTTCTCAGAGAAATTCCAAACCCATAGCAACCATTCTTTAATTAAAACTCACCTCAGAACTATAAATAGGTATGGTGAGTGCCATCAATCTGTTTCCCAGAGACATGAAGCCATGTACCCAAGTGCAACCATTAGAATGTGACAGATCATGATTTAGGTTACAGGTTGGCAGAAACATTTCCTTATTTTATTTGCCATTCCTTTCTTCTCCCTGGCTGGTTGTTTCATGTGACTTGGAAATAACTGGACATTTCCTTTGATGTCTTTGATGCAGTCTTGAGATGTTATTTTGATATTTGAGACACTTGCAGTGTTGTTCACATATAATTTGTTCATCACTTAATGAGTGCATAAAGTTCCTTCCTTCCTTCCTTGAAACAAAGCTGCCACTCTAAGGAGCCAACCACTCTCAAATTTATTCCCACTCCTGAGTGAGGAGGTGACTGTTTCCATTTCCTTACGTTATCATTTTGGCTTGATTTTTTGGACAGTCTTATTTTTTCATGAACTTTGTCATGGAGAGCATTATTAAAAGCACTTCTAGATCCAGTCAGTCTAGTCATGAGTACACAGGACAGGGTCTTATCTGTGAGAAATCTTCTCTGTGTTGTGCCTCACCTTAATTTTCCTCTGATTTTTGTCTTGCAAACTAATTTAGCTGTAACTCTGATCCAGTGTTACCTCCCGCCTTCCTTTGCAGAGCTGGAGAACCAGGAGTCTCGGGTCTCTGAAATCCACAGCCTTGTTCATCGGCTCCCAGAGAAAAATAGGCAGATGTTACAGCTGCTCATGAACCACTTGGCAAAGTAGGTTTAAAACTGATTGCTGGCCTTTCTTCAGCCCTGGAAAGTTTTTATCTTAGCACAAAAACTGATTTTGGTTCTGCTTATGTTTCCCTTTCTTCAGGTATGCTGAAGACATAGGAAAGAAATGTGTGAAATGTTAACTCCAGTGGGTAACAGCAGCACACACTGGGTGGGCTTTGCAGGGTAGGCTGAGGAGGCGCCCATATGGCCAGGCCACTGGGTAGAGTTTGCAGGATACTTTGTGCTCTTGTGATGATCAAAGTCAAGAAGTGTGTTCTCCGTGTTACCAGATCACAAAGCAGATTTTTTAGGAGTTACATGTTCTTGTGATGATTGAGGGCAAATAGGAGTGATGATTGAGGGCAAACAGGAATATGTTACAAGTTTAGAGACCTTGGATTTGGAATAAAGAGGCCTGAATTCTAAAGCTGATTCTGTTCTTAACTAGCCCTGGACAAGCCACTGACCTCTCAATTCCTTAGTTTCTTCATCTGTCAAATATGGGTGGTAGTCTCCCCCTTCTCTTTAATGTCATTGAATTTAAAAGTTACGTGTATTAAAACCCTTGAAGTAGTATAAAAAATAGAGGAATTGGCAAATGCCCATTTGCCTTCTGAGGAAATCAGTGGGGACTTGATTTTCCTGCTAGGAATACTTACAGTCTTGGAACCTTTTGAAATCCTTGTGTGTTTACTGTTGCTTGACCTGTTTTGGATTGGCCTTGCTGATACCCCTTATTGTATCAGCTACTGCATATGTGTATGTTCCAACCTTCTCTTAACTTTGATGGACGTTCTTGATTGGAGACTACAGTCTAAGAAAAGACAGACTATAACAGTTAACCTGAATTGATAAATCTACATTCTGTGGAACTGATACATTGTAAATCCAGCCCTTATGCATGCATTGTTCTGCCATTAAGCCATGTCTTTTGGGTAAATACTTTGCTGAGGGAGATTATGATGGCTTGTTTTGATATTTCTACTAGTGAAAATTGAAACTGAAAATCACCCAGTCGTGTCCGACTCTTTGCAACCCCATGGACTGTATAGTCCATGGAATTCTCCAGGCCAGATACTGGAGTGGGTAGCCTATCCCTTCTCCAGCAGATCTTCCTGACCCAGGAATCGAACTGGGGTCTCCTGCATTGCAGGCGGATTATTTACCAGCTGAGCTACCAGGAAGCCCTATATTTCTACTGAGCACTTGATATTTTGGAGAGAGTATAGATGTTACCATGAAATTTATTCATATGTTAATGATAAATAAACAAGAGTGGTTTGCATGCTGCTGAGATGCAATCAGGCAGAGTCAAGGGTTGCTGTATTCTATTTTGAGTCACATTTTTTTTCTTGCCCTACCACATCAAACTTGTGTGTTCAAAAACATTTAAGCATAACTGAGAACAGGGGAATGCCCCCCCCCGCCCCCACCCCCGGCTCCCATGTCAAAGAATCTTGATGAAATGTGTTGAAAATAATGAGAACTGGGCTTTAAAAAGTAGTCCCAGATTCTCTGAGATGATGGTATGGTGCCTGTTCCACATAACCTAGTCAGGCATTTGCAAAATGGAAAAGCTAGTTTAGATGTTAGTTATACACTTGAATGGCCTGCACCAGAACAGAGAAAGTTCTAGGTACACCCTCTGGCCAAATATGTGTGGTGATGCTCATTTGTGACTGCTTTATGGCCCCTGGGTGTTAGAAGGCCTCCATACTTGCTGGGAGCAGCTGGAGAAACGATAGGAAGCAGCTGAAAGAAGTTAGGCATTTCAAGCTGTGTAGTTGTGATGAGAGTTTAATTGGACTGAGAGAGACCAAAAGTCAGTGGTGATTCAGTGGAGCCAGAACTGAATCTTCCCATTTTTAAAATGCCCTGAGGATTGTTAGAGATCCTCAAAGAGAAATAAATAGAAATTTAAAAAATCTAAAACCCTCAAGATGGGTATTGAATCAGTGAGGTTATTCATCTCTGGTGGATGCTTCACTTTGTCCCTCTGGTTCCACCCTCTTCTCTTCCCACCCCACGAAGTTTGGTCTTTATCCCTAAACCAAGGAGAAGTACAGCTGGAATATGTATGTTAAAGCTGTGACCTTGACTTTCTGCCTTCTAACAAATTTAAACCAGTTTTGTTGCTGGAGTTATTTATTTTGTGGCATTTCTGGAGCATTGTGTATTATCTTTGATACTTAATGATTTTTTCTGGTCCTGTGAGGTTCTGTGACAGTTCTTTGCTCATATAATCATTAAGAAATCTACATATAGACCTGCCCTCATGGTTGTAAGTGGGAGTTGGTTAGAGCTGGTGGTAGGACACACAGACTCCTGTTCTCAGTGTGCTGTGTTCTTGGTCTCTGGTGGCTCTAGATTTAAAATCTCTTGTGGAAATGAGTAGATGGTGCTAGTGGTAAAGAACCCGCCTGCCAATGTAGGAGACATAAGAGGCGTGGGTTTGATCTCTGGGCTGGGAAGATACCCTGGAGAAGGGCATGGCAGCCCACTCCAGTGTTCTTACCTGGAGATTCCCATGGACCGAGGAGCGTAGTGGGCTATAGTCCATAGGTCGCAAAATGTTGGATACAACTGAAGCGACTTAGCTTGTATGCATGCTGAATCCAGTAAGGAGTATTCATTTAGGTTTGAAAAAATCTTTTGGCACCCAGAGGAGGTCTAAGATTCCACATAAACTCTCTATTCTCATTTACGATGCTGTCCTATCTTAAAATCTAACAAGGGAAAGTTAACTTGGAACAAGAGGTTTGTCTGTTTCATTCCTGTTTTCTCAGGTTCAAACTTATCTGAGGATATGCCTGAGCTATTGTTCCTCTGGTCCACTTACTTAACAGTCAGCTTCCTTTCTAAGTTTTAGTTTCGGGGTTGGTTCTGCTGGAAAACCTGGTGTTTACTTCTCTTGTTACCTACTCTGTTTGCCCTGTGTGTCCCAGGCGTCTGGTTCAAAGGGAGGATATTTTGTGTACTTCTTAAAGCACTCTTGAAACACTTTTTAAAATTGATTTCCTTTAGCTGTGGAGGAAGAGTTAAGACATTTTATATTTAATCCCAACTAGAAATGCATTCGGGGGGGAAAAAAAGTCTTGAAAGGAAAAGAAGAAACTCCAAACCTCCACGCAAATGATTACCAGGGTTCATCCAAATCACAGACCTCTTGGGTCAGTTTCAGACCTCAGAGGGAACCTAAAAATTATAGGCAGCTCTGTACATATTTTTGTTGTTCCAGCTTAAATCTACTGTAAAAATTAGATGTTTTCTATTTGGAACCTGGAATAAAGCTTCAAGCACATTTACACTCACCTGGGGAGCTTGTTTACATGGACAGTGCTGGGCCCCACCCTTAGTCTTTTAAATTGGACTCTGCCTGGGAATCTGCATTTATGATTTACTTCCTGGGTAAACCAGATGCAATCTTTTGAGAATCATTGGGCTCAAGAATGGCCATATGAAGGGGTTTTCTAGGAGGGATAAATGATTTTGGGAGGAATGGATTGGAATTTAGGAGGATATTAGAAATAAGGAAGAAGAAACTCAAAGCAACAAGTTCAAAAAGTAGATTTTACTTGCATAATGTAATTACTAAAAAAAAAATTCAGTTTTGATTTCCTGTGTCTCTACAATTCTCCTTTCACTAAATTGAGTGTTCAGCAAATAATTTTGTTCTAAAATTGCACACAAAGAATTTTTAATAATAAAGAAAATTGCCCCCGACTGGCTTTGGGACCTTGTGGAAATCTTTTAACCTCAAAGCCTGGTTTCCTGACTTCCCCTTCCAATCATGTGAGTCTCTGTTTTCATCAGGTAGAAAGGGGGCAAAAAAAAGAAAAAAAAAAAAAAAAAAAAAAAAATCCCCAGTCTTATAAATGTAGAAGGAAATAAGAGTAGATGAGTAATAAAGACTAATTTCATGGTCATTCCCTGATGTTTACATATTATTATGACGCCAAGTATATTGTATATCCCCACACATACCATTCACAGTGGCTCACTGGAACTTTATTACAGTGTTTATGCTGCATGGGAGGATTCCAAAGTGCTCTCCTTACATCCGGAGTGGCTATTAACAATACCTTTTCACAGCTGGTTTTCCCAAAACATTTATTGAGAGATAAATCTTAGTCTCTTTTCTTTTTTGAAGCAACTATTCCTTCATTCCTAGGGTGTTGTCAGGGAGCCCTTTTCTTGCTTCTCCAAAGAAGTACTATATCATTTGAGATGCTTTGGGCTGCGAGAAACAGAAAATCCAGTTTACAGTGGTTTATACATCACAAGGGAATCTATTGTCTCATTACACAAAATAAGTCCAGAGGGTTGGTTAATTTCTTGGCTCATGAAGTGCTTGCGTTATTTCCATGGCCCTGCTCACAGCCAACTTCATTGTGTTGGCTAGCCCCTCTCAAGATCATAAGATGTTACATTGCTTTTCTGCATATGAGTATGAGTGGTTGTCCAGAGGCAGAAAGGCATTACAGTTGACCCCTGAACAACATGGGTTTGAACTGTGTGGGTTCATTTATATATGGATTTTTTCCATTAAATATGCACTGTTTATACACATAATGCAATATGGTTGAATCCATGCAATATTGTGGGGCGGATGCTTGGCATACAAGTGAGACTTCGTCAAAATATGTAGATTCCATTGCCACAAGTTATCAAGGGTTGACCATCTAGTGTGATTACCTCCAGGCATCCCTGCAAGTTATAAAGGATTTATTTACATTTCCTTAATCTACATGTAGAGTGAGTTGGGTTCCTGTAAAGATGCCTGTGGTTATAAAGAAAATCATTGCTAGGCCTTAGCACCAAGGAGGTTGGACCCTGGTGAGTGAAATGAAGTCGCTCAGTTGTGTCCGACTCTTTGTGACCCCATGGACTGTAGCCTACTAGGTTCCTCCATCCATGGGATTTTCCAGGCAAGAATACTGGAGTGGGTTGCCATTTCCTTTTCTAGGAGATCTTCCCGACCTGGGGATTAAACCCAGGTCTCCCACATTGTAGGCAGATGCTTTACCGTTTGAGCCCGACCCTGGTAGTTAATTAGAATTTCTGAAGTCTCAAGGTTAAAATGTAAAGAAGTGGATACTTGACATTAGCATATATCTTACAGATATTAATCTGCTATTCCTTCTTCTTTCACCCCAAAGCTAGAAGATTTAGCTTCTTGAAGAGCTGTTGAACACATGAGTAGTACTTTCCATTTCCTTGCCATCAAAGTTAGTCCAAACAAAATAGGCATGGAATTTTATAAAGCACATTTAAAAGAAAACAGTACTTTTGAGATGATGGCTTTCTAAGATGGAAATCTCCTGTGAGCTTCTCTGGCAGCCTTTCCTCGGCCATACACCCTGGCTTCAGAACCTTCTTCTCTCTAGTAACCGCTAGACACCCACTGCTGCCGGCACAGAATTGCTTGGCTGCTGGGCCACGGGTGGTGTGGCCTGAGAACTCCACAGAGCCACGTTGGCCACACTCTCCAGGCCTATTTGGCTTCTGCCTCACTGACTCCTATCCTGAGCAAATCGTTCTGGTGATTTTAACCCCTCACTATCTTGTGAATTCATCCAGTTTCCTCCATTACTGCCAGCCTAGGTCAAGCGGTCATCATCTCTTCCATAGACTGCTTCCCAGCTTGCTCTGGCTGGTAGAGCTCTGGCGCCCTGCCAGACCACAGAATGCATGCTCTGTGGCTGGGGAAACTTGGAACACTGCAGATCCCAACATGTGATTCCTCTGCTTAAAAAAGACTTCAAAGGCAGCTTCCCCCCTGCTTTTAAGACAGAACTCTGGTTATGGCTTCCCAAGGCCTTGTCTGGACTGGAACCTTTCAGACTTCACACCCTCATCTTCATTGCTTGTGATCACATTGCATCTCTACTGCCTGGTGCACAGCGAACATGCATGAGTGTTTGTTGGGTAGAAGCATGAAGCACCTTTTACCCATCTCAACCTTCCCCTTCTCTGCCCTGTGTTAGGAAAGGACCCTCCCCAGCTTCTGCCAGCCAGAGTCTCCCTTTTTCTTTAGCCTCATCTCCCATGCTGCTGCCTGTAAGAATCGTTTCTGCTTCAAGTGCCCTCTTGCTGTCCTGAACTCCCATAGCCTCTGCTTATTCCTCTTTTAATATGTATCACATTCACCCTGGGGGTTGGTTTACAGGGTGTGCAGCTTCTCACTCCTACTGGGTCATAAGCTGTCGGGACAGGAAGTCTGTCTTCCTTTATCTTTGTGTCTTGCCTAGAAGTTGCAAACAAGGGCCTCCAGCCAGAGCAGCCCACACATGTGCTCTATTTGGTATTGTTGTCCCACACATTGCTGTTTTTAAAATTTGAACAGGTTTCCAGCGTTTTTAATGGGTCATTTTACTAGGAAAACTTCAGATCTTCTTGAGAGCAATTTGCTGGAACTGAGTGAGAGCTACACCCTATCCCCCTGGGCATGCCTTCTTCAGTTTGCCTAGTTCAAAGATTGAAGGCAAAAGGAGAAGCTGGTGGCAGAGAATGAGATGGTTAAATAGCATCCCCGACCCAATGGACATGAATTTGAATAAACTCTGTGAGATAGTGGAGGACAGAGGAGCCTGGCGTGCTACAGTTCCAGCTATGTCCAACTCTTTGATGGCAAAGAGTTGCAACTTTGCCATCAAAGAGTTGGACAGAACTTAGCAACCAAACAACAACAACTATAGTCCGTATTGTGCCTGGCCTATTTCTTTCCTGCCCCCTACCTGCCTGAACCTGGGTAGACATTTGGATGTTCAGCCCTTGGTCTGACTGTCTGCTTATCCCAAAAGAGGGCCTTGATATTTGGTAATCCCATAATGAACAAGCAGAAATGGGCTGGGAAAATTATTTCCCTGACCAGCTCTGTTTTTATCCTGAAAGATTTATTGTTTTTGATAGATTGGAGATTCCTGGAAGAAATAAGAGATACTGCTTCCAGGCCTGTTTATGTGTATGGGGCAGGGAAGAGAATGCATTTTTTTAAGACTAAGAATGGAATTCTCAAAGGACCTTCTCTAGCTATTTTTGGTGGAGCCAAAGAAAAATCTATTTAAAGGGCCACTACAAAGAGGACAAGCACATATTTTGAAGCAAACAGGCATTAGCACTTTAGCACTTTAAATTAATGGAAATGCAGGTGACATGAGAACTCAAGTCTTACTCAGCCTACTTGCCAGACCTTCACTTACTTTCAACCCAGGAATTTCTCTTTTGTGACCTTCCAGCCTTCAGGGTTAGAGAAGGAAAGACACAAGTTCAAGTTTTTTGCTTTAAAAAAAAAAAATCAACAAAATTTCTGAATTCAAGGAACTGAATCTTTCACATTGTAAGAAATACCATTCTGAAAGGGGAAATGCTTGGCTTCAAGCTGTTAATGCTCAGTAGTCTTAGAGCTTCTTTGATTTAGGTCTCTTGTTTGTTTTGATTTGTTCCACTTCTGTTTGGGTTAATTTTTTCAGAGACTTTCCTGGTTTTTGATACATCTCTGATGCTTCCTCTTCTGAACCCCTGGAGTCACCTATGGAGTTGCCTTTCAAATTCGGGGAGGAGCAAAGGAAAGGATGCTGCCTTCCTCCTGGTGGCTGCCCCTGTTATTTCAGGATCTTAGAGAAGTGAGAGTATCATCAAGCGTGAACACAATTTTGTTTCTTTTTTGTCAGCCCTTACCAGAGCCAGATTTCTTCCCATCCTTTCTTCTTCTTCCTTTCTCCCTTCCTTTCTTTTCAAATTTCGAGTCCTCTCTCTCTTTCTCTTGATGAGTCTAGCTAAAGGTTTGTCTTTTCTATTTACCTTTTTAAAAGCCAGCTCTTGGTTTCATCCATCTTTTTTCTTTGTCGTTTTAGTCTCTCTTTCATTTATCTCCACTCTTATGAGCCAGATTTCTTATGTGTTGGCCCCGGGGCGGTTTCATTAAAGGTCTCTCTTTGGCTCAGCATCAGTGGCTGATTCACTGGCACTGTTTCGTGTACTGAAGCCCTCTCTCACCGCATCCTCTTTGCCTTACACAGTGAACATTATCTGTGACACTTATTTTCTTACACTGACTGGGTTTTCAACAAACTCATGACTGTTGTGGCTCAAACAGGGCAGCTGCAGTGAGGCAACCGGCAGACTTTGGGGCAATTGTAGTTCGTCTATAGGTTCTTGAGCACAGTGGTAAAGAGAGAACATTCTGGAGCCAGACTACCTAGTTTTACCCATCTCTTCTGAAACCTTGTGTGAATTACTTCACTGATTTATGCCCACGTTTTCTCATCTGAATAAGGATACATAATAATTGTATCAGAAACATTTATATCAGCATATCTGATTCTTCTGCCTTCTCCTGTGCATATTTCAGCCAGCACTGTGGGGACTGGTTGTATAGCCTCCAGCTCATTTCATGCAGGTGCAGCTTGATAGCTTATAGCCTCATGCCCATACTGTGTGCCCCTGCCTCTTACCTGCCAGCCCAGGAAGACATGACACAAGCTGCCATCCACACGCATATGGCCTGGAAGCAAAGGGGTATTAAAAAAAAAAAAAAATACAACCTCCAAGGGGAAGCCTTTGACCAATAGAATGTTAGAGCTGGGTGTCCTGAATTGCAGTCATTAGGTAGCTTCTTGGGGGATGATCCCAAGAGATGAGCAGCTATTGGTGCTTGAACCAAGAAGGGGTTAACTTCTCTGCCTTGTTCCTCCTGAGAAGCCCCCTAGTAGCATAGAATCATCTATGCCTTCACCTCAGTGTCTTTTTTCTGGGAAAACTAAAGACAATAATAGCATGTACGCTCTTAGAGTCTTTCTGAGAATTTAGTTAACTCGTCCAAAGAGCATCTGGCAAGTAGTATATCCACAGACTGTAAAAGTCTACGTGAGAAATCAGGGGATGGAGGAAGAAGGGTCATGGAGCTGTACCTTAAGGTGAGGGAAGATGGTGAAATTATTCTAATGATTAAACCCAAGCAAGGCATTCTTATTGATGGGATGGGGCTTTCTCCACAGTTCTGTTCTTGGCAAGCAAAATCCTTAGGGCTGAATGCTGAAAAGTAGCACACATGGCTCTGATCCACTTGGGAGATTTGCATGTGTATATGTGTTTACTTTTACTTGTCTTTTGTTTTCTTGGCAGTTTGGGTATGTTTGGCCCAAAGGACTAAGCATCTCTCTCACTCTTCCTAGCAAAGGGTGAGCCGGCGAGGGGTCAGCCAGGAGAAAGCTGTTGATATCTGCTTTCAGGTCACACTTTACACCAAGCCTTACAGTGTCCTGTGAGTGTTTGGAGCTTTCCATGATTCAGACGTCCTGTGGAGCAGCACACCTGTTTGAAAGAACAAGCTGTGTGGTGCTGATTCCGCGGGAGGTTATAGACTCCTCACCCTCAGTCTCTTGCCTCTTGGTGTTGCAAGGCTGATTTCATCTCAGAAGCAGCTCTCTTTGCTGCAGTTTAATAACTCTTAATTTCCTGGAGGGGGAACAACACGTTCTATCATGAGGACTCATCTTAGTCTGCACGGTCTGGAAATTCCCAGTCTTCTTTGTGATCTTCGAAATGTTTCTCTTTGTGGGAGAGTCTGACTTATCATCTATCTTAGTGTGACTGCCTCTCAGATGCCATTCCCAGATTAAAGTCTCATCCAGAGAGAATGGTTCTGTCTGCCACCAGTTTCCCCCGCTATGCAGTTTTCACGTGGGTTTCCCTCCCTGAGTCACTGAAATCTGTAATGAACTATTAATCTGAGCTCTAAGGACAGTTGTATATGTGTTTGTCTTCATTCTGTCTTTGTAGACACTTTGATGTTTAATTCAAAAGAAGGTTTGAGGAAATAGTAAGGCGATTTGAATTTCGGTATCAATGCTTCCTGCTTTCTCCCATGTATTGAAATGCTATTCTTTAAGCAGTTTAGCATGCTGATTTATTGTTACCAGTTAGGTATTGTAAGTATGAATCAATATGTCTTGGTTCTTTCAGTAAGTGGTAGAGGAACCCATCATATCTGGCTGGCTGGTCCATTGCAAGCGACTCTTATGGACTTGGAGATGCATAGTCTGATAGGATAGAGTCAGTTTTGTTAAAGTTGGACTTTCAGTGAGAAAATGGGGTAAGCTCAATGCCTCAAGGAAGGACTGGTGTATTAGATCTTTGGTTGTAAACAACAGATGTCAACTGTGGCTAGTTTTTAAAAAGAAGGGAATTTACTGGCAGTCTTCTGGGAGTAACTGAAAACGGAGTTGAGCTATCAGATGTTGGAACGCAACCTCCAGGGCAGTTACGTGCCTTGCACCCTACTCCATGTCCCTGTGCTATGTTACTCTTCTCCTCTAGGTGATTCTCCCAGATCATGCTTCCTGCTTCATTGACAGAATAGGTACGACGGGAGAATGTCTACAGTCCATGACACCTGTGCCCATGTGTCCTCTTTCCCTCCAGTGTGTGCTAGAGGAACACTTGGTGCTCCTCCCTAAAGGTAGTTCCATCACTGGGGCAGAAGAGCTGATCCACAATTGCGTCCAGAGGGGTTTGGCTCCAGTAGTTTTTCCCTCTGTCTCCTTGGCTGGTCCTTTTCAGTCTCGTTTTCTGTACCGCAGGATTCATTCTGTCCTTTAATCCTTAGAACTGCTCTGCCTGCTCTCCCTCCTCTCTCTCTACAGTGAGGTCTTGCTCTAGAGTTGCAGCCTCCAGCTTCAGTGCTCCCTACCCATGAACACTGCTGATTTTTTTTCCATAGCATATATCACCGTCTAATATACTAGATATTTGACTTATTTATTGTTGTTTTCTTCTCACTGAAGTGTAAACAGTTTGAGGTTGAAAATTTTTCTGTCACCACACTGCCTGCAACAAAGCTTTGCATATTTGTCGACTAATGAATGAACTAAAAGGTAGAAAATGTCCAGGGAACTCTTGCTGGCCCTGGAGCACTACTTTTTGAATGTCTCACCTCTGACCACCTTTTTCTTCTTATGGTTCCACTACAGGTTAATGTTTCTAATAAAGAGAGTACAGTGACCTCCCTTGTGTAATGCACTCAACTTCTATGGTGAGGCGGTAGCCAGGTTCTCAGCTAACATTCTTATTAGAACCGCATGTCACGGGAGAGGGCAGTCTAAGCAAAAATTGGAGGTTATCATTCAAAGGTTGCCAGGCAAGTGAAAATATTAGGTAGTCACAAGAGTTGTGTTTGCTGAAACACAATTCTTATAAATGCCTGGATAACTTTATTATGCACTGTTTTGTAGTTGGTGGGACCATCATAATGATAAATAGAAAAAAACAAACATTGCTTTCAGATATTTCTCTAATACCTGGTTGCACGGTTCAGTTCCCCAGAATGCTTGATTCTGTTTTTCATGAGCTAGCTCTTGACAGGAGCCTGTGGTCTCTTCAGAGCATGTCTTCATACATACCCTGGGCCCATAATCACCTTCAGGGGTGGTTGAAGGAGTGAAGGTGTGAGCTTGGTTAACCAAGTCCCAGAACTAGACACACTTGAACACATTTCCTTAGGTCACCAAGCAAATGGGGGTTTCCCATTTCAAACCTGCCTCTTAGTCTAGCAGGCTAGTCGGGTTTTTTTTTTTCTCACTATTGAAAGATAACCTTACCATGTTGCTGCTTTAAGAGCCACACTTTCCTTCTCACTTGAATTACCACCTAAACTGCTTTGCATGCCACATGGACAAGTTTTTCTCCCAGCATTGTTGCATGTCTCACATAGTCCATCTCCCTGGCCAGACCAGATGGTTAAGGAGGAAGAGAACATGGGCAAAACCATAGGTTTTCCTTTCCATTTCATGTCATTAATGTGTCGTGACTCTGAAAAAATTTTACTGAAGTATAATTGACTTAAAAATACCATATTGGCTCCATATGTATAACGTAGTGGTTTACTATTTTTAAATATTACTAAATGATCACCACACTAAAGTCAACTTGCCATCTGTCACCAAAAGTTACTGTAATGTTCTTGACTGTGTTACCTATACTGTTCAGTATATCCTCGTGACTTACTTTATTTTATTACTAGAATAATGTACTCTTTAATCCCCTTCACCTGTTTCCCCCATCCCCACCCCCCCCCATTCCTCCCATCTGGTGACCACTGGTTTGTTCTGTTTTTATGCATGTCTCTATTTTGTTGTTTGTTCGTTTGTTTTGTTTTTTTAGATTCTGAATGTAAGTGAAATCAAAAGTATTTGTCTTTCTCTGTCTGACTTGCTTCACTTCACATAATACCTTCTAGGTCAATCCATGTTGTCACAAATGGAAAAAGTTCATTATTTTTTAATGGTTGAGTAAAATTTCAGTGTTTGTGTATCACACCTTCTTTATCCATTCATGCGTCATTGGACACTTAGGTTACTTCCATATCTTGTTTGTTGTAAATAATGCTGCAATGAACATTGATGTGCATATATCTTTTCAAATTACTGTTTTTGTTGTCATCAGATAAATACCCAGAAATAGAATTGCTGGATCACATGGTAGTTCTGTCCTTTTTGAGAAACTGTCATACTGTTTTCTGTTTTCTATAGTGGTTGTACCAATTTACATTCTCTCCAACAGTACACAAAGTTTCCCTTTTCTCTCCATCCTCACCAACACTTATGTTTTGTCTTTCTGATAATAGCCATTCTCATATATGTGAGGTGATATATATCATTGTGGTTTTGATTTGCATTTCTATGATGATTAGTGATGTTGACTATCTTTCCATGTGCCTGTTGGATATCTATATATCTTCTTTGGCAAAATATCTATTCAGGTTTTTGCCCATATTTTAATCAGATTTTTTGGGTTTTGATAATGAGTTGTATGAATTCTCTATGTATTTTGTTATTAATCTCTTATCAGACATACCGTTTGCAAATATCTTTTGCTGTTTAGTAGGTTGCCTGTTCAATTTGTTAATAGTTTTCTTTGCTATTAAAAAGCTTTTTAGTTTGATGTAGTCCCATTTGGTTGTTTTTGTTACCCTTGCCTAAAGAGATGGATCCAAAAAAATATTGCTAAGACTGATGCCAAAGAGCTTTACTGCCTATGTTTTCTTCTGGGAGTTTTATGGTTTCAGGTCTTATATTTAAGTCTTTAATCCATTTTGAGGTGTTTTTTTGTTTGTTGTTTTGTTTTTGTATGTGATCTATGAAAGTGGTCTAGTTTTATTCTTTTGTATATAGCTGTCCAGTTTTCCTAGCATCATTCATTGAAGACTCTGTCTTTCCCCTATTGTATATTCTTGCCACTTTTGTTGTAGACTAATTGACCATATAAATGTGGGTTTATTTCTGGGCTCTCTATTCCGTTCCATTGAGCTATGCATCTGCTTTTACTCCAGTAACATACTGTTTTGATTACTATAGCTTTGTAATTTAGTTTGAAACAAGGGAGTGTGATATCTCCAGCTTTCTTTTTCAAGATTGCTTTGGCCAGCTGGGATCTTTTGTGAATCCATACAGATTTTTAAGATTATATGTTCTAGTTTTGTGGAAAATGCCATGAATATTTTGGTAGAGATTGCCACAAATAGGTAAGATTTTTGGCTAGTATGAACACTTCAACAATTTTAATTCTTCTAATCTCTGAGCATGGACTATCTTTCTACTTATTTGTGTCATCTTTAATTTCTCTCATCAATGTCATACTTTTCAGATCTTTCACCTTCTTGGTTAAGTTTATTCCTCTTATTTTACTCTTTTGATGTAATTGTAAGTGGAGTTTTTTCTTAATTTCTGATGAATCATTATTAGCATGTAGCAACACTATAGACTTCTGTATGCTTCTATTGTATCACGCAACTATACTGATTTCACTTATTAATTCCAAAGTTTTCTTGGTGGAGTCTTTAGGGTTTTTGTATAGTATCATGTCATCTGCAATATTACATTGAATAAAAGTGGGAAGAGTGGGCATCCTTGTCTTATTCCTGATCTTAGGGGGAAGCTTTCAGCTTTTCACTATTAAGTGTGATCTTAGCTGTGGGTTTGTCATATATGGCCTTTATTATGTTGAATACATTCCCTCTATACTTCGTTGAGAGTTTTTTTTTGTTTTTTTTTTAATAAATGCATGTTGGATTTTGTCAAATACTTTCTCACCATCTACTGAAATGATCATATGATTTTAATCCTTCATTTTTTGTTCACATCATATATCATGTTGATTGATTTCTGGATGTTAAATCATCCTTGCATGCTTGGGATAAATACAGCTCGATCATGGTGTATGATCCTTTTATAATGTATTGTTGAATTCAGTTTGCTAGTTTTTAATTGATATTTTTTGCATCTATGTGTCAGGGATATTGCCTTGTAATTCTTTTTTAGTAGTGTCTTAGTCTGGTTTTAGTATCAGGGAATGCTGGCCCTGTAGAATGAGTTCAGAAGCATTCTTTCCTCTCAGTTGTTTGGAATAGTTTGAGAATAATAGATACTAACTCTTCTAAATGTTTGGGAGAGTTTACCTATAAAGCTATTTGGCCCTGGACTTTGGTTTTGTGGATGTTTTTTGATTACTGATTACTAGTGATTGGTCTTTTCATTTTTTCTATTTCTTCCCATTTCAGTCTTGGGAGATAGAATGTTTCTAGGAATTTTACCATTTCTTCTAGGTTGTCTGATTTGTTGACACATAGTTGTTTGTAGTAATCTTATTATTCTTTGGTATCAGTTTTAATTTCTCTTTGATTTCTGATTTTATTTATTTGGTCCTCCCCAATGAGCCTGGCTAACAGTTTATTATTTTTAAAAAATCTTTTCAAATCCCATCTCCTTTATTGATCTTTTCTATTGCTTGACAATTAGCAGCTTTTATGATGAAGCTGACTTGGACAGAGCCTGACTGAGATAAACAGGACAGCCCAGTTGGCCTCATTCATGCCAGCATATATTAATTGATTGAGCACCTGTGGTAACAAGGCACTAACTTATCCAAGATGCTGATGATTTATTTCTATTAGGAGGTGGTAGGAGAGCGTGTTGGCACAATAGGTAAAAGTCATTTTATTCACGATCTTGAGCAAGTGTGCCAGACCTTAGGTATATAAGGCCTCTACCTACAAAATAAAGAGGATTATTTTTGCAATAAAAAAAAAAGCACATATATACATACACACAACGTAGTTAAGGAAAACAGGATAGCCAGCAGTATCTTAACTGTTGTTATCTCTAGGTGCTTGTGTTTTCTTCTCTTGCCTTCTTTATTTTTATAAAATGACCTTGTGTGCTATTTACAGTTATAATTACTTTTCATGAATGGAGCAGACTCTGATTCTGAGCCTCTTTTAATTTTGAAGACACTATGATTTTATGCACAAGACTTGGTAAAACAGGACAGGACAATCAATCTTTGGGTATTCTGAGGCGGAATCCCTTTTCTCAGCTTTTGCTTCCCATCTTTTGACCACTTCTCTTGCTCATTTGGATTTCTACCTGAGAATGGGGATCAGAGAGAAAGGAGACTGTATATTAGACTATACCGTAGCAATGCTTGAGTTAGGGGTAAAACTCTAACCCAAGAAGCTTTGGTCTTTTCCCCTAATTGGTATTACTAATGACTTGTAACTATATCAGTTTTTTTCCTGACTTCCTTAGGCATTAGTTCATTATATATGAGCTTTATTGTTATGATAGAACTTGTTTAAAATTTTTTTAAAAAGAACAGCAACAAAAAAACTGCACTGTTTTTATTTTTGGATTGTGTCCTTTTGTCCCCTTTTAGGTACTATGAAGGTCCACTGGGTTTTTATTCAACATAGACCCATTTCTTCTCTTCTTAGGTTCAGTCTACTTTAGCTTGTTTGGTATCTTGAGCTTCTTCCTCCTGCCTGTCTGCCCAGATCTGCTAGAGCTGGAGTGGGAAAACCCTGCTGCTAATTTTTATACAGCCCTCAAGCTCAGAATGCTTGTGTACAGTTGTCAATAGTTGCAAATAATCAAAAGAGGAACAATTGTTCATGACATGTGAAAATTAAATGAAATTCAGATTTCAGTGTTCACGAAGTTTTATTGGGACAGAGGCACTTTTCTTTATTCATGTATTATCTATGGCAGCCCTCCAAGTTACACTGGCTAGTTGAGGAGTTGCAAGAAAAACTGTATGGCCCTCAAAGCCTGAAATATTTACTATCTGGTCCTTTAGAGACAAGTCTGCCAACTCTGTGCTGGAAACTCTCTCTTCTTTGGATGTCTTCTGCTAACTCATTCAAAGGATTATTTATCGAGTGCCTGCAGCTTGCCAGGTACTGTGCTAGATACAGGTATCAAAGAGAGCATGATCCCTTCCCTGTTGGGAGGAATTGATGGCCTGGGTGGGGGGCTTGGATGTGACTATAGGTAAGCTACAGCATAGATCTGTGTGCTAATCTCAAGTATGAGTTAACGGCTATGGGAACCCTGAAGGGGTACCCCAACTCTGCTTGGGAAAACAGAGAGGATATCATCATTAGATAAAGGATTACAAAGTCTTGATAGCTTAAAACTATGTTGTTCTACATTGGTGACTTTTTAAAAAAAATTTATTTTATATTGGAGCATAGTGGTAAAGAATCTGCCTGCAATGTGGGAGACCTGGGTTTGATCCCTGGTTAGCGAGATCGCCTAGAGAAGGGAATGGCTCCCCAATCCAGTATTCTGGCCTGGAGAACTCCATGGACAGAGGCGCCTGGCAGGCTAGAGTCCATGGGGTCGCAGAGTCGAACTCGACTGAGCAGTTTTCACTTTCACTTTCAGTTGATTAACAGCGTTGTGTTTAGTTTCAGGTATACAGCACAGTGATTCAGTTATACATACATCTATTCTTTTTCAAATTCTTCCATTAAAACACGAATTGTTCCACTGAAGTTAGTTGTTACCTAGAATAAGAGTTTCATAATTTCAGCAAGTGTGCCTTTAACATTTCATTTGTACATTGTACATGTAATTGTTCTATTACAGGATCAACATTTTATAGAGCTTTGTAAATAAACATTGAATAAAGTGACTTTATCATCATCAAGATATAAAATTTTCTTTTATAGAGCCACTGTTAGCTATTCACTTTTGGACAAAGGGAAATAGACTTTTACATTAAAATTGCAAGTTTCATTTACTTTACGTTTCTTTTTAAATGCTTCTCAATGCATTTTAAAGTGAATTGGGGAGCCAGTCCCTTCTCCAGGTGATTTTCCTAACCAGGGATCCAACCCAGGTCTCCCGAATTGCAGGCAGATTCTTTACCATCTGAGCTACCACTATGTTCTAATATAAAATAACAGTTTTTTTTAAAGTCACCAATGTAGAAGGCTTTTACACTAATGTAAAAGGCTTAACTCTACTGTACTCAGGATATATATATAAATGAGATATAAATTCATTTATATATATAAATGACAGTAAATTCATTTATATATATAAATGACATATGAATTTATTAATATATATATATAAATGACATGAATTTATTTATATATATATATATAAATGAAAATGAAAAGGAGATTGCTAGGCTCCATTTAAGATTTCCTGATTCAGAATGTTGCGGGCTGGGGTAAACAGGATATGGAGTTATATTTTTAATAAGCTCCCAAGTTTTCCATCTACACTAAAGTCTGGGAATATTTTTAAGGATAGTATTGATTAAAGATGCATTTATAAAAGTTATTCTTAACTTCATTTTTAAAAACTCTTTTCTCTTTCTTATCACCTGCTATCAGCCTTTGACATACACAGAGCTTTTTCAGGATCCTTAAGACAATGTGAAGGAATTCTTCTGATTTCCTAAAACGTGCCCTCTCTCCTCCTCTTTTTTTTCTCTCTCCTTCTTTTCTTCACCTTTTTTTTTTTTTTTGAAAAAAGAATTAGGGCAAAAATGTGTATATTTGGAATGCACATTTTATATGTTTTGCTGTAATTTTTCATGTGTATATATAGACATGTATACGTATTTATGTGACAGTTAACATTTTTATTTGACCTCTGTCTTCTTCATGTTAACACTGAAATCCTCTTTGGGGTTCTCCCCAATTTCTTTTATTACCACATATGGCCATCTGGTGTGTGTCCATAAAGGCTCTCAGCATGCACTCACATTTTTCAACATTTTTTTCTACTCAGTTTTATCTCTTTGAGATAAATGCTGATTCATTCTCTAAATGCTATGTAAAAATGGCACATACTATTATCTCTTTTCCCTACTAATAGACACTTAGAATTGTGTCTCATTTTTTTACCATTGTAAGCAGTGCTACAGTGAACATCTTTGCAAACACCTTTCTGTATACATGTGAATTTTGGCATGATGTATACCTAACACTAGAATTCCAAGCATATATGCAGCTTCACTGTTTTTAGATATCACCAAATCATTTTCCACAGTGATTGAATTTGTTTAGCTGCCTCACAGTTTTCATTTGGAACAGTGGGTCCATATAGATGCAGAATGCTACAGGTGGCACATCTTGGGTCCCAGGCAGCGCTCTGACTTCTTTGAATGCATGCAGTTTATTCAGTTCAGTCCAGTCGCTCAGTTGTGTCTGACTCTTTGCGACCCCATGAATCGCAGCATGCCAGGCCTCCCTGTCCATCACCAACTCCCGGAGTTTACTCAAACTCATGTCCATCGAGTTGGTGATGCCATCCAGCCATCTCATCCTCTGTCGTCCCCTTCTCCTCCTGCCCCCAATCCCTCCCAGCATCAGGGTCTTTTCCACTGAGTCAACTCTTCGCATGAAGTGGCCAAAGTATTAGAGTTTCAGCTTCAGCATCAGTCCTTCCAATGAACACCCAGGACTGATCTCCTTTAGGATGGACTGGTTGGATCTCCTTGCAGTCCAAGGGACTCTCAAGAGTCTTCTCCAACACCACAGTTCAAAAGCATCAATTTTTCAGCGCTCAGCTTTCTTCACCGTCCAACTCTCACATCCATACATGACCACTGGAAAAAATATGGGAGCTGATATATTACCATTAACCTGAACTGTAAAAGATTTAGGCAGAAGTTAACTAGGCTACAGAGTTGGAGTCGAGGCCTAGAGTATCAGGGAAGAAAAAAGAACCAATGAACCAAAGGGGCAAATCTCTTCATAGGCTTATGGACCAACTGATGTTGAATCACCCAGAGATCTGATGTAGCACCACCCCAGCACTTACCCTTACCATTGTCCTCACTGGGACCTTTGCAGGTCCTGCTTATTCTATAAGCAAACTATAGAAATGATCCCTAAAAGTGTAGTCTTAAGAGTGAAAGTGTTAGGTGCTCAGTCGTGTCCAACTCTTTGCAACCTTGTAGACTGTAGACTGCCAGGCTCCTCTGTCCATGGAATTCTCCAGGCAAGAAGACTGGGGTTGGTTGCCATTCCCTTTTCCAGGGGATCTTCCCAGCCCAGGGGTTGAACCCCAGTCTCCTGCATTGCAGGCAGATTCTTTACCATCTGAGCCACAAATATAAAGGCTTTTAACCTGTGCCACCACCTCCATAAAATAACCCTAGCACCCCAGGGGCCCAAGCAGCTACAAGTCATCACAGCCTCACTGCAGGTGAGTGGGCTCCAGGGGCTCCTGGCTTAAAATACGGGAGCCATCTTTTCTGCTTGCAGTAGCAATAAGGCCCTGCCAACTTCTTTGTGGAAGTCTTTTTTGAGGATGAGTTCAAAATTTCTAACTGGGGTGAGGAATTTGTAACAGCAAGCTGTTCAGACTTTGGGTCTGGTTAGCCATTTGGACCACCCAGAAGGGTGTAAGGCCAGGACCCCTCACAGTTCTTTGACTTCTCCAGTGATGGGAGAGGAGCTCTGGCTATTGGCCCTTGGCTCTTGTCTTCTGGGGTACAGTTCAAGAGCACCTCTCTGTCCCCAGTGCTGATTGCCAGCAATATCCTTAGACCCCTGAGTACTGAGAGGGGGCTCACCTTTGCTGCCAGCCTCTAAAGGCCAATTAGTGTCTGTATGCCTTGTTTATTCTACCACCATTAAAGTGAGCCAACACACAGCTACTCTGTTTGCTACTTCTTGTGAATGAACAGGAAGTGAAGGAAGCAAGGAAGTTGATGAGGGAAAGACAAGTCTTAGCAGAAACTTGTTTCCTATATCATCCAGACAATAATATTATGGTGACTCAATAAAAAAAATGTTAATCAGCAGGTAAAGTAAGCAAGGACACCAAGATGATGTATATAACAGGTTTGGGAGCAGGATGAGGGAAGAGAGACACCTGAGGTGTACAAGTTAAGGAGATGATGACCCTTAACATTGCTGAAGGGAGTGCTGCTTTAAGTAAGTGCTAAAGATGATTCAGTTTTTTAAGTAAAAATATATATGAATGAGTGAGTGAGTGAGTGTGTGTGTATGAAAGGAAAAGGGCCCGAAGCATGCACCAAATGGTTAGTAACAATGACTAGATTTTCACAGTAGTTATAATGGGGGAGATTTTATTTCTCAAAAATGTGACAAAATTATGAATAATCATTACTTCCACTTTCTCCTTAATTATTTTTCAAATAACAAATGTTAAAAGGAAAAACTAAAATATTTTAAAATAAAGTTGTTTTTTTTTTTTAAATTTTTTAGTGAGAAGAGAGGTTTTATTTGCAGTTTTATTGTTGTCTGCTCTTTGCAGTGCACGGGCTTCTCATTGCAGTGCCTTCTCTTGTTGTGGAGCACAGACTCTAGATGTGTGGACTTCAGTAGTTGTGGTGCACAGGCTTAGTTGCTCCACAGCATGTGGAATCTTTCTGGGCCAGGGATCGAACCCATGTCCCCTACATTGGCAGGTGGACATTCTTTATCCACTGTACTAGCGGGGAAATCCTAAGAGTTTTAATCCTAGTGTTTTAAAATAAATTTGGAAGTACTGTGAGATGTTCCTTCTCAGGTTGGTTTCAGGACCTCACCTCCTGAAATCGTGCATCCCACCTGCCTCTCTTGTCTTACTCTAGTCCAGGCTCTGACTGGATTTAAATTCCCCTTTTGGGCTTTTTGTTAGCCTCCAGACCATAGTTCTTCCCTCAGCTGTTGGCCATGATAGAGAATAGATATTGGTTCAGTGTGTCCTTAGTTTGCCATCTCAGACTACATCTGGAATTATATAGCAGTGAAAGGGAATAGGGGGTTTCAGACACAGAATTTCAGTTTAGAGAGACCTTTTCAGCAGTGTATGTGTTGTGGCTTAGCATGGATAATTGAAAGTTGTGGGCCCCCCCCTCCCCACCTTCTGTTAACATCAGTAATTGAAAGTTGTGTGGCAAAATAGGAACAGGTGGGTTTGATTTGCTTAGGAACTGGAAAAGTTGCATTAGAGACTTCTGCAGCATCAAAGTTCTTTGGACTTCTTGAGTACTTTGTCCCCGGCTTGCTGGTAAAACAGGTGGTGGTGGTAGAGCCATTTAAGCAAATTAGTGGTAATAGGAGAAGCAAAATTTATACCGCCTTTTTGTTTCAAGGAACCAATCCTCTAGTCACGCACATCCTCTCCTCACCATGCCCTGCAAACTTGGACCCCAAAGACAGTTTCCAGCTGAAGTGGGCAAGAATTACATTGGCCATGGAGAAGGTCCTGGGATTATCAGATTATCTTTTCACAGTTTTAACTTTTTCTTTGGTTTCTCATAACCAGTCCTACAGAAGACCTTTCCCTCCTTCAGCTTATGCTCTGTGGGGAGTACTGAGAAGCTTAGCCCCATCTAAGTGCCAAGTCAGCCTGACAGGGGTAAATCTATATTTACTATATAGGAAATATATAGGAGTAATACATAGTAGAAATATAGGAGTAAATCTGTATTTATAGACAGGAGGATCTATATAGTTGGATAACAAGACAAATTATCCAACTGTAGCACAAGGGTGAGCCTGTGAAATTAAAAAAAAGTTTTTTTTTTATCCTGCCTCACTGTGAAATAAGTACCTTCTTCTTTTGGGACTGCTGTAGCAGAAGCCCACCTCTCACCCTCTCTTTTCCTTTCTCCTTCCACCTTACATGCCCAAAAGCACATCTGCTTTGTGCCCTTCACTTCAGCCGTTGCTCTTTGCACTTACCCTGGTAGTAAAACAGATGGGCGATCACCCAGGAAGCTCGGCTTGCTGCTTCAGAGCTCACTGTGCTGTGCAGCTAGCTTGATTATCACGTTTAACTGGAAACATCTGTAGGGACTGTCAGAGTATAGCCAGCCTCTAAGTGTGGGCCCCATACATACCCTTCTCACCGTCAGACTGAATTAAATGAACGTGTTCGTAAGTGTACCTGCCTACGTCGGGCAGTGGAGCAAGTCCTTGCATCACTTTGGTGGCTCCTTGGGGTAGAGCTCAGATGCCCTGAGAACTTGTCTTACTTTTGGACTCATGCTCTGAGGAGGAGGGCATGGATTTGATTTGGAGGAGACCCGGATTTGATTCCCAGGTTGGGCAGATCCCCTGGAGAAGGAAATGGCAACCCACTCCAGTATTCCTGCCTGAAGAATCCCATGGACAGAGGAGCCTTGCAGGCTACAGTCCATGGGGTTGCAAGAGTTGGACACTACTGAAGCAACTTCACCACCACCTTATAGTCTTAGCAAGGTAGTGTTTGTGGGAACTGACCCAATGGTGCAGCCTGTCTCGGGAAAATAAGCTTGTTGGATGCAGGCTCTGCAAGGCCTGGGTGGGGTCTCAAGATAGGGGTGAGATACAGAATTCCCTTGATGGTCAAAACTTGGGCTCATATTGCCTCACACTGTCTTATCCCCTTTTGAATGACCAAGCCAGCTGTCACCCAGTTTTAGGACATCTGGATGGGGAAGTTCTAATGTGAAGCCCCAGGATTACAACATAACTCTGGATAATGGGGCACTTTGAACTACTCTGTCGTGAGTTCAGATGGCCATTCCACTAAGGGAGTTCCAGTCAGGTGCTCATGCTCAGTTGCTCAGCTGTGTCTGACTGTTTGAGACCCCCCCTGTAGCCTGCCAGGCTCCTCTGTCTATGGGATTTCCCAGGCAAGAATACTGGAGTAGATTGCCATTTCCTTCTCCAGGGGATCTTCCTGACCCAGGAATCAAACCTGCATCTTTTGCGTCTCCTGCATTGACAGGCAGATTCTTTACCACTGAGCCATATGAGAAGGTCCTGCCTATTAGGTACACCTACTCACTATTATGTCCTGTGAACACAGCAGTAAGTTTTTTTAAAGTATGGTATAAAAATATAGACTAAATATAATTTTAGAAAGTTTTAAGTGCTCTCAGGGAACGGAATGCTATTAGAATGATGGGAATGGGCAAGGAACTATTAGATCCAGATGGTCAGAGGAGGTGACATGTAAGTCCCTACATGAATGATGTGGGAGAGCAAAGCCATGTGAAGAACTGGAGGGAGATTCTTCCAGGCAGAGGGAATAGTAAGTACAAACAGCCTTTGAAGGACAGTTGTTTGACATGGAAGCATATGTGGTTTATTCAGAGAATCATGTCAGCGTGTCACAAGCTGAATTTGGACAACTAAGCAAGGAACAGACTAGGTATGGCTCGGGAAGAAGCTTGAATTTCATTCTAATTGTAATAGGAAGTCACTGGATGATTCCGAAGAGTGACATGATATGTTTTTGTTGTTGTTGTTTTCTCCAGTGTTGCCCTGTTGGTCTCTAGAAAATGAGCTGAATTGGGGTAAGGGTAGAGTCAGGGAAATCAATTGGAAGGCTGGCACAGTAATCCTGAACTGGGATGGTGGTGGTGGAAGTGGTCAAATTTGGGATCTATCAATATTTTAAAGATAGGGCCAACAGGATTAATTTATGAGCTAGATGTGGCTTGTGAGAAGAATCAAGGATAACTCCTGGATTTTGACCTTCTGCAGGGAAGAAAGGGGTCTGGTTTTGTTATATGGGTGTGGTGGGGTGGGCAGGGATCAGGAATGAACATATCCAGAGTTCTGTTTAGCGCTCTCAGCATACAGATGCTTTCTCTTTCATACATATCAGCATGGGACTGATGAGATGACTCAGGAGATCAACAGAGGGAGAAGAGTGGTCCCACAACAGAGTCCCAGGCATGGCAGCAGTTAGAAGTGGGGAAAGAAAGATCTAGCAACAGAAACTGGAAGGAGAAGCTGGCAATCAGATCAGAAGCTCCCGGATGTGTCCTAGTTAGGACTCATACCTTACACAAAGAACCAAAATGGAACTCAGGAAGACTAAGCCTACCTTTTGGGAAATAGATTACTTGGCTTGTTTAACTGGTGTAATGTGTAACTGGTTTACCATTGATGTATTTGGAAGTGGAAATGGCACATTGTTTAACAGTGAAGCCCTGGAATCAGACAGACCTGAGTTCAAATTCCAGTTACACCACTTAAGCTGGGGAACCTCCTATAGTTATCTGCAGTTATCAGGGTCTCTATGTCCTGATTTATGAAAGGCAGTGGGGGGGGGGGGGGGGGACAGTAGGACCTACCCCTGAGTCCTGTTGTGAAGATGGAGTGAGCCGATGCATGGAAAGCGCATCATCAAAGTTGATGCTTGCAGCGTGCATGTCTGGCACGGAGTCAGCACTCAAAAATGACAGTGTTTACCTCATTAACCTCTGTTAAGGTCTTTTGCTGTGAATGTGTAATGCTTTGTGGGATACTGTCTTTTCTACTTTGCATTTTTGGGTCTTCAGTTGCTATAATGACTTTTTGGTATCTGTTGCTGGCTCTCAGCTTGTGATAATGCCTCAGTTGCTTCAGCACTGACACTTGCCCTGACACTGAAGACAATAATGATGTCACCCTGGAAGGGTTTGGAGAAATTCCTTCAGGGGGACTGAGCTGTGATCTCTCTGGATTGTCACGGCAATATGGAGCTGTGTTGACCCTTCCCATCCATGGAGAAAAGCTCTTATCACTCTTTGTACCTGCTCAAAGTTAAGAGGGGTCAGAATTCATGCTCAAGAATGTAAGAACATTAAAATTGCATTGCATTTGTTGAAGATCTTTATTCAGTATCTGATATCATTGCAAAGATATCAAAAAGCAGTTACTGGAATTTTTAGTTTACAGAAGAGAACATTGAAATTCAAAGAGTCACATATTTTACCCGAAGCTACATTGCTACCAAGTTTCAAAGTCAGGATTTGTACCCATGATCCTACCTGAATCCCAAGCCTGTTTAATTTCCTCACTACATTCTACCTCCACATAAGCGATAATTACGGATCTGAAACCGAAATGATAGGAATATGGTTTACAACGCACTTTAAGTAGATCTTTCCTTCTGATTTATTTTATTTCCTTTTCAATTTTGTAACACATTATTATTCCTTTTAAGATCATAAAAGTCTTAAGTGATTTAGTTTTTCCCATGTGGCTATTTAAATGATCTTTTTCTGTAGAACTTCTTGAGTTTTGATGAGTTTAAAAAATGGAAGGAAAGGTTGATGTTGCTTTGAGGGGGTGGTATTCATAACTAGTTTTTTGCAGTCCTCAAGATAAAAGGTCATTATTGTTCCTTACTGTTGAGTGTAAATTTTCCATACCAGTAGGTTATACTTACGAAGAATCTCAGTAGAGTATATTCATCAGTTGAGAGCAGTCCTTAGTGCACCTTGAGTTTTTTTATTTTTTTGTCCCCTAGACCCAGGTTGCATTGTTTCCTAGATGCGGTCTCGTTTAAATTATTAGTAATCTAAGCTATGGGCAGTAGCCACCTTCCTGAGGAAGCTGGTCTACTGTTTAGAAATATATCTGAAGTTCTAACTTCATTTTCACCCCAAGTGTATACTCTAATAGCTGATCCAATTCTACTGTAACCAAATTTACCTTTGTCTCTCATTTCTCCCCTTCTTTCCACTCAAATGTTTTTGGTGGAGTGGGAGATCATTATTTGCCTGAATATCCCCAGCATCTAGTCTGTTGGCCACATTGTAGGTGCTCAGTAAAAATTTTTTGAATTGAGAGGAATCTCACTTTTTATGTCCTCTTAACTTCTTTGCATCTTAAATCAAATCCAGTATCTCTTTATCCTCTCTTTATCCAGTATCTCTCAAATCCAGTAACTCTTTATCCTGTCTTGTATCTTGGAGCTCGTCTCTCTCATACGAAGTATTTGATGTATTTCATTTGCAGAAGGCCAATTTTAAATCATTACACATAAAAATTATAGCATGATTTTAGAGCAGATAATAGTCTCCAAGACACTTTAGCACTGCCCACGTTTACTTTATTGAAGATACCTTGGCAGGATCCATCCATCCATGTTGTTGACCTTTATGTAGTGCTACCAGCCCAGTCCATCCAAATGTGTCCATACTATAATTGAGGGGGACGTTAATAGTCTGAGAAAGATTTTACTTTTAATGACCTGACTGTAGGTGGCTGATTAATTTCCAAGGAGATTTGGGATTGCAGCCACAGTCACAGTATATTCCCGGTTGCTTAATCCCATGTTAAAAAATTTTTAAGGTTTCTTTATCGTATGCTACTAAAATAAAGAAAGAAAAGAAAATGAAAATGAAGCAAATTTGGCTATCTGAGTCCTGCCCTGGGCTCTGGATTCTCAGCTCGCTGCAGTGATTGATTTGTGATGGCTCATGCAAGTGAATTTGGAATGCACGGAAAAACTGCTCACTCCTTTTTGCTCCCTTGAGTGGAATGCATGGAGTGCTGATGGGAAATCTGGCAGGAGAGCAGGGGAAGGAATATGACCCGAGTTTCCACAGATTTGGAGGGAGACATGTTTGTAACCAAAAGGGAACCCTACCCTTTTCACTGCCCTACTTAAAGCCACAGTCTGCACTCCCCAGCATGGCATAAGAAGGCAAGCTTCCTCTGGAAACTGCTTCCCCTCTAGCCTTGCCCTGACCACTCCATTGCAAAGACCGGATGCTCTGGGAGCTATCAGCCGCTTGTGGTGCCCACAGACTTGTGCAGCTCTCTGCCTTTGCTTATGCCCTCATCTCCACCAGATGCTTTCTACGCAGGTAAAGCTTGCTGTCCCCAGCCCAACCCTATGCATTGTGCATGCCATGGTCACAGCCTCTGAAACACTTAATTCACCAATTTTTCTTCCTCTCTGTTATAGGACAAGCTGCTTGATGACAGGCCCAGTGTCTGCCTCATCATTGGTCCCACTCTGCCCGGCCTGCTGTAGGTGCTTCACAGAGCAGCCTCTGGTGGGAGAAAGTGAGGGATGCCTTCACCAGCTAGTCCCATAAACACACATGATAACAAGCTGCAGCAGAGTTCAGTCCCTCAGTGATGAGGAATCAGGTGGCGTTAGGGTTGAGCCAAGAGCCGAAGAGTTACTAGAAGTTAGTTGGATAAAGACAAAGAACATGAAGGAGGAGGCTCCCAGATAATAGCATGTGAGCAGTGTAATTGGGGTACCAAGAGGAAGAGGCCAAGGTAGAGATTAGCTTAGGAAGTGCAGGCAGGGATGATAAAATAATTGTGTGTAATGAATAATTTTTAAGTGAAGTCTTTAGTCTGGGCTTCATAATTAGACAGGCAGCACTGAAAGCCAGATCCTGTTTAGGAGGTCCTAGACTTTGAGTTTGGGGGTGACAGATGCAGAGTGCTCCAAAGCATTTGTTCAGCTAGACCAAGTGTTCATCCCTTCTAGCTGGAGTTGAGAGAGTGCCAAAAGTTAGCTGAGGAGCCCCAGCCCTGATGTAGCTGGTAAGGACAAGGTAGGAAGCAGACCTCTTAGCCAAAAGAATGCCCTTAAAATTCAGGTTCGATGGAAACCTATCTTGGTTGTTGAGATTCTCTCTTATTTTTTTAAAATCATATTATAACATTTTTAATGTTTAAATAGTTTTGGCTGCACTGATCCCTTTTACACAAGGAAACTTCCAACCTCTTAGAGCTGATATATTGTTCATCAAGGATTTTCACAAAGAAGCAAGAGTCTTCATTCCAGCCTTTGATTGTCAGAGCTGACTCTCTGGGGTTCCAGACAGTGGCAACGCAGCTTCCACTGACCGTACATGAGGTTGTTGATCTTTGTCGGAAGAATTTTTTTCTTTCCAGAGTATCTGGAAAAAAGAATTGTACATCTGGGTGCAGCCATTCAAAGAACTAGAAGACTTCCAGCCCCCTCTGGTATTGCTAAAATGACACAAACCCCTTATCTATCATTGTTTAGAATTTTGACTATGGAGGAAATGAACCTAGGCCTCCATTTTTATTTTTTGTTTATCATACTGCAACTTTTGACAGTATACCTAAATCCACACCTGTGACCTTAGTGTAGAGCTCCACAATGAGAAAGTAAGAAATTACCTCAAAGAGATGTAAATTCTGCCCTTGGGTTGTCTTCACCTTGGACATTATTTTAGGGTTTATTAGATGGAGATTGAGCCAACCTTCCTTGTTTTAATCAAGGTATTTCCTGACCTTCCTAGCACTTTAGGCTTCTGCTGAGATGCTTCCAGTGTAAATTATCTTCTGTAGCCTACATGCACACTAGGAGTCTTCCTCCTTCCTAGGGGTCTTCATATGACTTGTTTTAGTCAGTACAGAGGAGACTGCTGGGCATAATTGGTTCCTTCCATGCTAAGACATCCATGAATACCTGGAGCTACAAAGCTGTGGGTCATGTTCTTTCTGTCTCTTTTTCTCTGTCTCTATCTCTCCATCTCTTAAATATATACTGATTGCATCTCTTTGGTACAGGTCCTGCAGTACAGCCTTCAGAGTTTGTCCTGCTGGGTCATGTTCCATTCATTTTCCCAAGGACTAGATACAGTGTTCACCAGGATCAGTGGCATTGTGACCCACATTTGGTATCAGAGAGCTCAAATACATGGAGGATAAAGATTTACGCAGAATTGAGAGCGCAGTCACTCATTCTTAAGAGTTCAGACCTTGCTAGTAATGAGGGGCCTCCAACGCATCAAGAAGTTAATATGATCTCTCACACACATTCAAATTAAGGCTTTGCAAAGCTGCCCTGTTGTTTCACTGTGGGGAACCAGAGCTGTTGCCACTTGTGCTATAAGAGCTTGGTTCTTTCATTGGAATTAAAGGAATTTGCCCTTCAGCAACTATAAAAGGATGAGAATCTAACTGTTGGGTTTGTTTTAAAATCAGTTTAGTGCCGGAAGGCCTGTCTGGTGGAGTTCAGGAGATAGCATTCTAACCCCTGTTTACTCATGCCCAGGTTCAGTGTCTGCCAGCCCCTGACAGCTCCCGTACCATCCTTCCCAGGCTCTTTCTGTTCCAGCCACTATAGCTTTCTTTGAGTTCTTCAAACACACCCTCCTCTGACCATAGGGCCTGGGACTGTTACCTCTTCAAGAGTATTCTTCCTTCATAGAATGAACGCCTGTACATTCTTTAGAACAGTGAGTGCTTTTAAAGCGGGAATGACTTAGGAAGCTTATTAAAATTCAGGTTCTCCTTCAGCAGTTCTTGAAGGAGCCTGGGATCTGGCATTTCTGACAAGTTCCCAGGTGAAGTTGGTGCAACTGGTCCTCTGGAACACTTCTTTCCATCTTCAGTTTAGTCAACCCTTCTGTTTTTCATGCTTCTGAGGTTGTAGCCTTTCCTTCATAGAGGACTCTCAACTACTGTACCGCTTCTTTAATGTGAGCCATTGTCTGATGAATGTTTATCATCTACTGAAGTATGAACCCTGCAGGAGTGCAGAGTTCAGGGACCACCTGTTGGTTTTGCTTACCCCTTTGTTCCCAGGACCTATCACAGTATGGCATATAAGGTGCATTGTGTCGTCCTGGCTTTTGACAGAATGGTTAAATTTATTAGTCTGAGATGCATAAGATTATAAAACCCAGGATGCATGATTTTACCCATGCATGATTTTTTAAATGTACATCGGTCATTTGAAAAATACTGATTAAAATCTTCCAGTGTGGACATATTTCATCATACAATACTTTTTAAAAAATAGTATTTATTAGTATCACCACTGATCACATTTTTCAAGTAGTCCTTAAGTATTGGGAACCTGTCAGACTCATGGTGTCAAATCCAAATTTTCTAAAATTATACTTACTGCTTGAAAGAATGAATTTTATCATTATACCAAATACTGTCAGTTGTTTTCCTTGCAGTGACAGACTCACTTGGTTCATTTCTGAGAAAATGTCTGCCAAATACCGAAGTCTGAATAACTGTAGTTTCTCAGTTGTTCTTTCAAGCTAAAATGGTGTTTCATGAGAAAAGAGGTTAGTTTAGTTGCAGCTCAAATAATTGCACAACTGCTCTCCCTCAAGTCAGTTCTGGTATGTAATAGAAGTACTTTGTGCCTGTTTCCTATTCATTACAATATAAAAAATATTTGTTTGGGGGAGAATGGATGTATGTATGTGTATGGCTGAGTCCCTTCACTGTTCACCTGAAACCATCACAACGTTGTTAATCAACTGTACCCCAATACAAGATAGAAAGTTAAATATATATATATAAATTTTAAAAAATGTGTGCTAAGTAAACAGTCAAGATTTAATCAAATTAATAATTGCTGCTACTTTCTCTAGGGTATTTTTTTTTGTTTTTTTATTTAACATGTGAGTCTGTGGTGGTGAAGAGTACAGTGATTACTGGTGCAGCTTGGTGCCACTGCTAGATTAGTGCTAAGGCATGAGCAGTTTTACATACACTTGTTATTGCATCTCATGGAAGCCTTGAAAAGGTCCCGGAGATCCTTCAGGAGTCCATGGACCACACTTTGAAAACCCCTGTCCCAGCTAACACCAAAATCACCTTCTATTAAATATGAGTATTCCAGCCTCTTCCTTTAAGAAGAACAAGGAAAGAATTTGAAGAAATTTCCTTGTATGTTAAAGCAAATTTACTTACTTCTATAGAAATAATATCCTGAGAATTTGAGGAATTCTATGATTCTAAAGAATGGATTCTATGATTCTAAAGAGTCCATCTGGCAATGCAAGATACCCAGGTTCGATCCCTGGGTCAGGGAAGATCCCCTGGAAAAGGAAATGGCAACCATCTCCAGTATTCTTGCCTGGAGAATTCCGTGGACAGAGGAGCCTGGCAGGCTACAGTCCATAGGGTCACAAAGAGTGGGACATGACTGAGTGACTAACACTTTTGCTTTTACTATGATTGCAGAACTTATCTGAAAATTCCCCTGTGTTGCCTATTAATATCTGGTATTTTTCGATTCAGATATCTTCAGTATATCTTGTTTGATGACAGTTTCAGTGGGGCCTTTTTTTTTTTTTAAGATTACAAAAATCTGGAGATTTTTGAAAACTGATTTTTGTAGAATTTCAATTTTTAAAAAGTAGCTCAAACTCAGGTTCCTAACTTCTCAGAATTCTATACTATACCTTTTTACTTATTGAGAAGAGCTGGTTGCAGCTCTTTCTTGTTTTCTGTTTTTGAGAGCCTATATAATTAAATAATTTGGAATTCAAAGTTTAGAATTCTCATTTTAAATTCCCTTTTAGATTCTTCTTGTTCTGCAAATGTGCTTGGTATATTTCACCATAAGTTAAAGTGTTACAGTACAAACCATATAGACTTCCTTGGTCTTTGCATTGGGTAGCAGACCTGTTATTTTTTAAATAATTATGTTACCTTTAGTGGCGAGTTCAACTTTAACATAAAATCAGTTCATGGGAATAATCAGTAGGAGATTAAGTTGTGTGTAAGGTAAATGTGAAACAGATTGAATTATCTACCTTCAAATTATTTTCTTGTTATTAAAAGTTAGTGTGATTTTAATTTACATTAGCTAGAATATTTTATCTTGAAAAGGAAGGGATAACTCCTTGTGGTATTAACACCAGTGGGTAGATGTTGTAGGAAAATATCACTTCATTACATTATGAAGACAAAAGAACATGAACTTATAAAGCAATTTTCCTCCTATTAAAAAACAAATTAAAAAAAAAAGAGAGCATAGGATTTGAATCATAGCTCAGTTCCTTCTTGGCCTGGTGACCTTGAATAAATTAATCAGGTTCTCTGGGCCACAGTTTCCTCATCTGTCAAAGTGGAATAATCACCCCTTCCTCATGGGAATTGAATTTAATCATACAACATGTATAAAGAAGTTAATGCTTTGCCTTACATGTGATAGATTCCCAGTAGAGTTAGTGTACAGTTTTCAAAAAGTTTTAAAAATATTTTTAAAAAAGTATAAAAAGAGCACATGTCAAAGATCTGTGAGGCTCCAGGTAGAAATATAAAGCCTCTCAAAAGAGAATAGGAGAAACTTATTTACATAGTTGGTGAAAGAAAAAACACTGAAAATAAGATCAGTGAGTTAGGGTCATAACTGGTAACTGGTTAATGTTCAGTAGGGAAATAAAAATCTCAACTTTTGAGATTATTTTGTCTCCTGGACAGAAATTATATGCCTCTCTATCAGACAAAAATATATGCAAACTTACCCATTTTAACTCAAGTTGAAATCTATCTTTCCAGAGACTGAGTCCTCATCAGTAGTAAGTACAAAGTCAAGCAAAAGCTACTTTTCCCTAGAAAATTATTTAATAAGAGCCTGCTGACTCTGTAACTGTCCTAGGAAGGTGGGGCTAGGCATTGGGAAGTTAGAGGAATGTCAGGTAATCAGTGCCAGTTACCTTGGATTTTAAAATCTTGTGTGGATGGAGATGAGACCTGGGGGCTGCTTGAGGATAGAAGGAGTTAAAACTGAGACTCCTGCCTTAATCAGGGGTCCTGGACAGCTTCACTGTCATCGAAAATGTGGCCTGGATTTTATTTTTAATCTACTTTATAGCACAGGAGTACAGTAGGGAATTTACTTTACTCTCTCAGCCTGGGATCTGTAAGGAAATTTATGACCTCATTCAAGTTTATTTTACCAACATCACTCAGTGACACTTCTTGAGTATGTACTTGATCTGAAGTACCTAGGATTTCCATAAATAAAGCTCCTCTACAGATAAGTTCAAAATCATAAACACACAGGAAAATAATCTGTTATCAACTAGAGTCAGTGGGAGTAGTGTACAGGAGTATCAGAATTTAAAAAATGCAAATAATAAAACAGAAAATTCCCACAGAGACTATAAAATAAATATGTTTAATTAAAAACATAAAGAAAGCAAAGTGGTTGTCTGAGGAAGCCTTGCAAACATCTGAGAAAAGAAGATAAGTGTAAGGCAAAGGAGAAAGGGAAAGAGATATACCCAATTAAATGTACAGTTCCAAAGAATAGCAAGGGGAGATAAGAAAGTCTTCTTAAGTGAACAATGCAAAGAAAGAGAGGAAAACAATATGTGAAACGAAATGTGAAAGACTAGAGATCTCTAAAAGAAAATTGGAGATAAGAAGGGAACATTTCATGCAAAGATGGACATAATAGCAGAATTATGCACAATAGCAGAAACAGCAAGGGATTAAGAAGAGGTGACAAGAATTCAGAGAAGAACTAGACGAAAAAGGTCTTAATGATGGTGTGGTCACTCACCTAGAGCCATCTATCCTGGCGTGTGAAGTGAAGTGGGCCTTAAGAAGCATTACTGCAAACAAAGCTAGTGGAGGTGTTTGAATTTCAGCTAAACTATTTCAAATCCTAAAAGCTGATGCTGTGAAAGTGCTGCACTCAATATGCTAGCAAATTTGGAAACTCAGCAATGCCCACAGCACTGGAAAAGGTCTGTTTTTATTCCAATCCCAAAGAAGGACCATGCCAAAGAATGTTCAAACTACCATACAGTTGCACTTGTTTCTCATGCTTGCAAAATAATGCTCAAAATCCTTCAAACTAGGCTTCAGTAATATCTGAACCAAGAACTTCCAGATGTACAGGCTGGATTTAGAAAAGGCAGAGGAACCAGAGATCAAATTGCCAACATCTGTTGGATCATAGAAAAAGTAAGGGAATTCCAGAAAATCATCTACTTGTTTCATTGACTACGCTAAAAACCTTTGACAGTGTGGATCACGACAAACTGTGAAAACTTTTTGAAGAGATGGAAATGCCAGACCACCTTACCTGTCTCCTGAGAAATGTATGCAGGTCAAGAGGCAACAGTAAGAATTGGACATGGAACAATGGACTGGTTCCAAATTGGGAAAGGAGTGCACCAAGCCTATATGCTGTCAGTCTGCTTATTTAACTTCTATGCAGAGTACGTCATGCAAAATGCCAGGTTGAATGAATCACAAACTGGAATCAAGATTGCTGGGAGAAATATCAGCAACCTTAGATAGGCAGATGACACACTCTCATGACAGAAAGCAAAGAGGAACTGAAGAGTCTCTTGATGAGAGTGAAAGAGGAGAGTAAAAAACCTGGCTTAAAACTCAGCATTCAAAAAACAAAGACCATGACATCCAGTCCCATCACTTCATGGCAAATAAGAGGGGAAAAAGTGGAAACAGTACCAAATTTTATTTTCTTGGGCTCCAAAATCACTGCAGATGGGGACTGCAGCCATGAAATTAAAAGATGCTTTCTCCTTAGAAGGAAAGCTATGACAAACCTAGATGGTATATTAAAAAGCAAAGACATCACTTTGCCAACAAAGGTTCATATAGTCAAAGCTATGGTTTTTTTCGGTAGTCACGTACAGATGTGAGAGTTGAACCATAAAGAAAACTGAATGCCGAAGAATTGATGCTTTTGAACTGTGGTGTTGGAGAAGACTCTTGAAAGTCTTTTGGACAGCAAGAAGATCAAACCAGTCACTCCTTAAGGAAATCAACTCTGAATATTCATTGAAAAGATTGATGCTGAAGCTGAAACTCTAATACTTTGGTCCCCTGATGTGAAAAGCCAACTCTTTGGAAAAGACCCTGATGCTGGGAAAGATTGAGGGAAGGAAGAGAGGGGGCTGACAGGATGAGATGGTTAGATGGCATCACCTACTCAATGAGTGAGTGAGTTTGAGCAAACTCTGGGAGATAGTGAAGGACAGAGAAGCCGGGTGTGCTATAGTCCATGGGGTCGCAAAGAGTTGGACACAACTTAGCAACTGAACAACAACCAAAAGCATAAAGAAAGGACAAAGCCCAGAAGGATAGGCAGCATTGGAAGAATCAATAGAACTTATAGAAATTTAAAAGATCATTAAAAGTAAAAACTCCAAATAAACACCAAATTAAACAAAGCTGAGGAGAGAGTTAATGAACTGAAATATAGATTTTAGAAGACTGCTGTACTGCAGTTCAGAGAGATAATGAAACAAAATAATTGAAGAGACATGGAAGGCAGAATGAGAATATGTCTTTAAGATGTGCTAGAAGGTGAGACTAAAAAGAATAGGAAGAGGTAATGTAACATTTGAAGAGTTTAAGGCTGAGAATTTTCTTAAATTGAGAGATATGAAGCATCAGGTTCAGTAATCACACATCCAGCAGATGAAATAAAACTAAGTCTACACAAATAGATATCTTAGTGAAGCTGCAGAACACTCTAGAAATAAAGAAAGCATCTGTAATGATCTCTTCAATATAAAGAGATCCCACATCTCTTTATATCTTCAATATAAAGAGATCTTAAAAAGAAAAGCCCACACAGCCATGGCCCACATGGTGTTAGAAAGTAGTGAATGAACTTTCTGTCTCTAGCCTTGTGCTTGGCAACATAAGTCCTGGTACAGCACGAGCAAGTTCAGTGATGCTGACTTTCTTCTCCTTGAACTTCTCTGTTGTGAAAGTGCTTTTAGACTGATAACCATTAGGCATGGCATTTTATAGCTGAACATTATTTGTTCTACCTATTATCACCTCTAATTTTAGGCTTAATCACCTCCAGTGGTCTGAGTGTGGAGGGTTAGCATTCTTTCTCCTGTCTTTAGCTATTCCAGGCACCAAACTAGAGTAGTTACTGCTTGGCAGTTGCCTTAGGGACTTCTCTAGCTTTGTGAGCAGGAGAAGAAACCTCAACATCTTTGGTGCGGTCTGGACTTAACTAAGCTTCTCCTTTGCTGCTGCTTTCTGCATGTGGATCAATGCATCTGTCTCCGTTTTCTGGACTTAAATAGAGGTCTGAAGCTTTCCCTCACTTGGGAAGCATCCCTGGGAGGGAGTCACATGCCAGGTCAGCTCCCTCATGGACAGTAACCTCAGAGCTCGGAGAGAATGGGAATGAGTGCTGGTAGGCGGGCTGCCCTTTTAGAGATAAGGACAGTATAGGAGGTCTCTCTACTCACGGTGCAGCTGTCCTTCTTGCTTTCTTGTTATTTTTTCATCCTGCATTCCGTGGTGGGGACCAGTAAGTCCCGTAATGCAGGGTTGTGACTGATACATCACCTTGGATTTCTCTCCAGGGGTCTAGTCCTTAAATGTGTCTTTGGTTGGGCTTCCAGACAGCTCTCACTTCTTCTTTTGGTTTCTGTTAACAAAGGGGGGTTGTTTTCTCAGCACCCTAGGGGACTCTTTCTCATCAGCCGTTACCATTACTGATTTTTCTTCCTCTCTTTTCCTCAGCAAATGTCCAGACAGTGCTTTGGTGTCTGAAGATCTAATGATCTAATGATCTTCAGAGAATGTCTTTCTTTAATTACTTTTCATTCTTTCTTTTTTTTCCTCTACCTAACCCAAACATATATACACTGTTCCTTTGAACAGTTATTTTGTACCTTCCCTCTTTGTGGGAACTGGATTATTAATTTTTTGTTATTGCTGTAATTGAAATGCCCACATTTCAATTTCTGCTGTGAGTACTACTCAAAATTTAACTGGACAAGACAGAGAGAAACAGGAGGTGAGGTGAAACATAAAAGCTTTTTATTTTCATAATGGCTTGGAGCGTGCCCTCCCTGAGAGTGGGGAAAGCAGGTACCATGGCAACAGGTTCTAGTCTCTGGGAGGGCTTCAGTAGCACTGGTAGTACAGGAGTCTGAAGGGTGGGGAACAGAAATCAGGAGCAGCAGTAGCCTTTCCAACAGGAGCTTAAAGTTGCAGAGGCTCACTTCTAGTGATTACTGCCATGTTTCATAATTGAGTGTGTCTGTTATGTATACATGGCCAGGTTGTTCATGAAGCTGGAAGACAGTGGAACTAGGAGACAAGGGCACGGACCTTTAAGCTCCTCTCTGTCCCCCTCTAGCAGGTGCCTGGGTTAGGGCACTGCTGTGCGCCAGATCCTTCCAGACTGTCATCCACTCTCTCCCCCCACCACCTTCCTGCATCTCAGGCCCAGGGCTCCTGCCTGGTGAAGTCCAATCTTCTTGATCAGGAATTACCAGAGTGTGGATCTTTCTGTCAGGGCTTTCTAGAAATGCCACCCAGCTGTTTCAAGAGCTTTACCTTCACCAAAGACCTCTATGTTGAACCTCAAACATGCAAAAACTGTGTGGGTTTTTTTTTTTAAATCTTCCCTAGAATAAGTTCTTATCATAGGATTTTTTTTCTCTCCCGACTCAAAATGCTGACCCTCATAAAATGTGCATAACCATGCTTAGTTCTGCTAGTTGCTGACTTCCTGCTGGACCTTAAACTGAAAGATCTGAAACATCAGATTCAGTAGTCACAGCAAATTCCAAAAGGAGAAATAAAACTAACTCCACACAAACGCACGTCCTAGAGAAGCTTTAGAACTCTCTAGATGGAAAGAAAAATCTAGAAAGAAGAACCTTTGTATGAGCCCAACAGCCAGAGCCCACAGTTAAAAATTTATTTTCAGGACTTTGTGCCCTAGTTACACTCCATGTCGTTTGTATCACCCACCCAGGGTCCATGGAGACAGGCTGTCCCCATACCCAGCTCACAGAATACCAGAGCAGAAAGGCTGGTTTCATACCAGGACTTGCTTCATTATAACGCAGTCTATCCATGTACCCATCAATCCTGCCTCCTCGAGGCTTCTGTTTAAATTTGTTCTCTGCATCCTCCTTCTCCTCATCCCACTTTGCACAGCACCAGATAGTCTTCAGAACCCTTTTCGCCTCTCTTTGTTGCTCTGTCTTTACAACCTCCCCGTGAGGGAGATTAGAGGGCAACGATGGTCCTTTTTTGGCCTCTTTGGCAGCCACATCATTTATATGCCTCCCAAGTGCCCTGGTACCCATTGGCATGGGTGCAATATATTGAAATTAGCAGGGCTGATATTCTGAAGCTTGAGTTCCTTCAAGTCCTTTGACCACCAGCCTGAGAATAGCCCGCAAATATTAAGTGCTTGTCCTGCCAGGTACATTGATGAATAAGGCATACATTGATGAACTGGGCATACACTGAAGAACACTTTCCTCCTATAGACTCAGTTGTTCTCCTGCACCAAATGCCGGGCCAGGGAAATTCTCCCTTGCCTGGCCTCATAGAGAGGAATTTGATGTTAATTTTTTTTCCTTACCCATTAAATTTCATGAACAATAGATGAATTATAATTACAGGAATGCTTTAATAGATGTAGAACTGTGTTTATTTTTAAAAATATAGTAAGGTGCCATCCTTGCCTGGTGTATGTTATTATTTTACCTGAGACTTTTGGTCTGCTCTGTAGAAGACTAATTGTTTTATCTGGACCCTTAGCAAAGTTGTTGAGTCAATAAACAATTTGAAAAAATTCAATACTGTAACTAATCAAAGAAATGCAACTTAAAATGGAATAGGTACAAAATTGTTTACTACTTATTAAAAATTTCAAAATAGTATTGCCTTAGGGTTCAGAGAGCTAAAACATTCTAGGTGGGAGTGTAAATGGATAGAAGTCTCCTAGATGACAGTTTGCTAGTGTATAGTAAAAGTATTTATACGCTTTAATCCAGAAATGCCACTTCTGTGAATTTATTCTAGAGAAAGAAAGATGTGCCACTATTGAAAACAATTGGATTAGCCAATAAAAGAGGATTTCTTAAATAAATTATGGAATATCCATACAGTAGAATACTATAAACCTTAAATATGTATATTAGGACAGTGAATGATATGTGAAAAATTCATAGTAGAGCAATAGCAACAGGTTATAAAATTGTGTACATATAGTATGATTCTGGCTTGTATTAAGATACATGTGTGTATCCATGTATGTGTGTGTGCCTGGGAAAAGCATAGGACATAACATGTAAATCTTTAAAAACTGGGTAAAACTTAGTTATTTCTAATCAGTGGAATTACAAGTGATTTTTATTTTCTTTGTGTTTTGCTGTCTTTTTCATTATACCACAATGGATGCTTTTCACTTATAATACCAAAAAAACCCCCCAAAAAACCCAAAAAAGCAGGCGGAGGGGGGAGTTAAGTCTTAGTTTTCTCCCCCTGGTGATAACACCGAGAGAAAGAATAAAGGATAGCCATTTTTAAATGGTCACTACACGTTAAAGACATCTGATGACATTTACTGATTTGTATTAGGGGAGATAAAAACGTTTTATTTTGTAAATTTCACACCCTGTGTCTGTGCTGAGGGTGGAGGAGTCATCTGTGGGGATGTGCATTTTTAAGGGAGTGTACATCCAGGTAGGAGTGTGTATGCATGCACGTGTTTATGTGCACACACGCGTGTGTGTGTGTGTTTGTGTATATGTAGCCAGATGTCATAACCTCACAGGACCACCATCCTTGCAGGAGGCTCTTAGATCTGCATATCCAGAGATACTGCCTGTGGTGAGCTGACCACTGTGGTTCACACCCCTGACTCCTTGGCCACGAGCTCACTTATTTGATGCCAAAGGTGCCCCTACAGGCATCCTGCCTTCAGTGGGTCAGGCGTCTAAAGAACTTACAGTTGCACTGAGGCTTCAGGAGACAGTCACATCTAGGACTGATGCTCTGACTTCTTAAAGCCCCTTGCTATTTGTTTTTTTTTTTTAAGCACCAATACCAATTCATAGAGAAGACTTGTTTTGGTGAGTTCAAGTGATTTTTTATATATTTTGTTACTTTTATTTAGTGAACTCTCTCCTACCTTCTGTGGAATCCTACCTTCCACAGAGTAGCAGGACACCCTGAACCTTGCTACTTTCCCCTCTCAAGTTTCCCACACACACTTGATCTTTCTAATGGATTACTCTTTTGTTTATTTCCTGCCCCTGTTTAATGATTACTTAGCTTTTTACGTAGCCCAACCACATGCTGGGACCTGTCACCAGGATTTTCTCCTTCTATGTGACTTTCTCCTTCTATGGATTTTCTCCTTCCATATAAATTTCTGGAAGGTGGTCTTCTGTTTGCAAGACTGAGCAGTAGATCTGCTAGTGACATGTTTTCAGGAAGAGCCATTTCCGAACTGGGTTGGGGCCACAGAGGTGGGTGGAGTGGGGTGAGCTGCCAAAGCCGCAGGGCGTTCCCATCATTGTGTGGGAAACCATAGGAGTAGCAAAGATCCCAGGGCTTCCACTTGGGTTAAACAGCTGTTGACAAAGACTTCGGAATTCCTGTGGAAAAGGAGCCAGACTCCTTTAGCATATAACTTTTAAAGAGGTCTCAGGCAGGTTCTGATATTTGTGGTTGAAGATAGTTCTTCTTACTTGCCTGTGTGTTTATACATGTGCTTTGTAGTCTCCTCATCTGTACACTTACAGATGAACAGGCCCAGCTCACACATCTTCCCCTTAGGGAGGCCTTCCCTAGTCTACTTAGATTGGTGCTCCTCACTTTTTTATCACATGCTCCTGTTTCATATCTTCTTGTCACTTTCACAGTCAGATATTCTTACTAATGTACTATGTACTGTCTTTCCAATTGGAATAGAATGCCAGTATGCCAAAAACAGGGATCTTGCCATTCTGGTTCCCTGCTTCAGTGCTTAGAAGGAGTTGTGGGCTCTCCTGGTTGTTGAATCACATGTGGTAGGTGTAAGAGCCTGCAGGAGTCCAGGGGAGTTGGAGCTGAGAGTGAGAGCAGAACCATATGACCTGAGGTTAGATAGATAGGCAGGGTTAAATCACATGGGCCACAGTGAGGGGTTTGGAGTTACCTGAGCACCTGATGTTCATTACGTTGATTCATCTCTGTGGGTTTACACATATCCAGATTGTCTGCTGAAGTCACTTCTTGATGGCATTTCTCCTGGGGCTTGTGCGCCCCTGGGTCCTCAGAGTGTTTCTTTAGCCGGTGCCACATTCTCTTCTCATCTCCACTGCCAGCAGCTTGGCGTTCATTCTTCACCTGCCTTTTCCAACAAGCTGGGCAGAACAGGATGACAAGAGCTAAGGTGTTAGGCTTTGTTGCTTGCACAATTGGAAGCATTCCAGAAGCTTGTCATTAACCACCTTGACTTCCTCATCGAAAAGTACTGGATTTGGGCTTTATGAATGATACTCACCAAGAGCCTGAAGGCTGGGGGATTCGGGCCCAGATCTCAACTGCACTGTTTGAGTCATTTGTGTCTCTTTTCCCAGGCCTTATTTGCTATTCTCTGCCTAATGATATTGTTGGTTTTCACACTTTGAATCTGTAATTCCTATTTGTCAACACTGTACTTTGTTTTAGAATTTGCTTCCAGAGTAGCAGAATTCAGTTTGGCGCTGCCTATGAGGATAAACCAGGTTTTGCCTGGCATGTGTTGAAGTAAGGACTCTTCTGGCATAATTCCCTGATGAATCTATTTTTGTGATTAAGGCAATAAATGTAACAGAAGGATTTGTGTATTCACTTATATTCTAACATGTACCACTATATATAAACACATTTTATATGTATAGATAAATAAGATGAGCTGCTATTTCACTTCAGCTTGGACTACATTGACATTTTAGGAGATAACAGTTTAGGTGTAGCAAGGAGCTAGATGTTGGTGTAGAACTTCAGGAACGAGGAGTTGTATAAAGATGTAATTCACTCAGATTTTTTTTTTCTAATTTTTATGAGTTGTGAAACATATGTTGTTGCATTTTTTTTTAAGAATTGTATTCTTTAGCATAAGAAATGTAAACATATATAAAAATGTTGATTTCTACTCATGTGATTCTTCATGGAGGTTAGAGATCTGGGGTTTCATTTTTCATTGATCTTAATAACTGGTCTCCAGAACTTTTCCAGGGGGTGTCAGCTCTTGTATATGAAGAGGCATGAATTTTTCAGGACACCTTGAAATAATTATTTTCTCTGTTAATTGCCTGTCCACATGTAGTTCATAAGTGCATTGATAGCACATGTAGGTTTATAAATTTCAGTCATTTTGGTATGTTGGCCCAGTGTACCAGTAATCCAGTTTTTTCAGCCTAAGTCTCTCAATTTGTTTCAGGTTCATGGCAAGGAATGTAATTTTCTGTCTGTATCCTTTTTGAGGTGAAAGTACACTCCTTTTCAAAGCTATGCCATTCAGATGGGCTATTTCTTTCATTTAAAAAATCTTCATGAAAAGAAATAGATTACCCAGTGCATAAGTGTGTGTCCATATTCATGTATATGCATACCTGTTTCTCTCTCTCTCTCTCTCTCTCTCTCTCTCTCTCTCTCTCTCCTACTCTCAATTTGTCAGTTACTCTCTCAGTAACATCACCCGTACTCCCAGCAGTGGATTTGAAATCTTGAGTGCACCTCATGAAAGGATTATGGTCAGTTTGTAGATGCAGCAACAAATTTAGCATTTCACAGAAATTGAGAACCCCTGACTGTTCAGTCTTGGAGCCATTGTTCTTATTGGAGCTAAGCCACATGGAAAAGGGCCAATCCCTTAACCTTTGATGTAGTTCCTTTTATCCCTGACTTTTCATCTGTAAAATAGATCTAGTAATACAGATCTGTTATTTTAATTAATTAAAGGTTGTTAAGATGGTTCAGTTCAATGGGCTTTATAAATGTTTACATGCCATGTTTAATATTGGTGCTCTTTGTGGGTGACTATTAGCTAGGTAGCAGGTAACTAGCACCTAGAGGCTGTTTAGGTACTCTAGGTTTCCAGCTTATTGGCTAAACATTCTGATCTTTCATGGACTCGCCTGTGGAGAAGTTGGTAAAAGACTTAGCGTAATGACTAAGGGAAAAATGTGGAATAGCTTCAGAGACCTACCGTGTTAACAGACATAGATACAAAGTACAGTGCTGACACATTTCAGTTACTCAAATAAATATGAAAAGTAGTATATTCTGGTGTTCGCCTGTCTTGAACTCATCCTCTCACAGGGCTTTCTTATGCTAGTTTGCAAAGCTCTTATATCTCATGGAATAGAGGCATTTAAGTCTTAGTAGTTGAGACCTTTCTGAGTCTACAGAGAAGCATAACTGATTATTTTATCCCTCTGATCAGAATTTTCTCCTGGAGTATCACCTCATTGAGTGGGGTGGAGGGGGGATGGCGAGGGGAAGCTATAGTGGCCTGCAAAGTCCTCCAGGATTTCCTGCCCCCAAGTCCGTGACCTGACTTCTCCTGATACCTTCTTCTTTGCTGGCTGTGCATCAGGGACACTGGCTTTCACTGGTGCTGCCAGCTGCCTGCATCTGCTGTTTCCTTGGAGGACTCTTCCCAAAGACCCACGTGGCTTGCTTCCTTCTTCCTTCAGGCTGCTAGCACATGCCTCCCTCCCAGTGGCTCCTTCCCTCACCACCATGCCTCAAACTGCAGACAGCCCCCCGGTGCTCTCTTTCCACTGTAGATTTTATTTGGTTATTGTCTGTTTGACCACAAAAGAATAGAAGCTTTTCAAGCAGGGAATTTGTGGGTAGGATCATCCATCTTGTGTGGGTAGGATCATCCATCTTGTTCATGGCCTTATCCCTAGCACTTAAAGCAGTCCCTTGTGCATGATAGGCAGTAGAAGGTCCTAAGGCAGTTTCTCTAGGGCCTGCCTTTTTTTGCACAGTGCTCGCCTAAAGGTGGCAGGTGAACCACTGAAGGAAACATCACCACCAGCAGAAACTGATCTGTTCACAGTGCTTGGTGGCATCGGGTTGGCACACACAGGAGCATCTAATATGCCTCCTCTGTTCTCCAGCATCTCTCTCCAGACTGGAGAACATAAGCCTCAAAATAAGTCAATCAGTGGTAATGTGAAAGGACTTTAAAAACTGTAGAATGCTTTGAAAATGATAATAACACTGAACTTGAGAATGGATTATTATATAATTTGAAATAGTTAAGTAATTTTCCAGGAAGCAGGGTTCCCTGGGCCAGCTTCTCTGCAGGTCTTTCTGTATGTCAGTACTATGCTTCCTCATCTGGGCCTGTGGACTGGGTCCAAGAATACAGCTGCAGGCCAGAGCCTGATCTAGCCAGGGCCAGAGAGGGGAAGTTCATCCATTAACCCCTAGACTGAAGGGATGTGCCTTCCATCTGCACAAAACTATTCGGGTACCAAGTAGCTGAGACCATGCAAGGCAAGTAGAATGCAGGTTAGCCTGTTGTTAGTGTCTGAATGACAGTGACTAATTAGGAAAACTAGACAGCTTAGCAGCAAAAGTATAATTCTTGTTGTTAATGAAACTTGGCCTATTCTGGAGGGGGCCAGTAATTCCCATGACCCAGATTAGTTTCCTCCCAGAAGAAAAGCCTAGGGATTTTATACTGTTGGTAGGCAGAGATGAACCTAATATTCTTGTTTGCTTTCAAAACATCCTTTTTAAAATAATCTGGTTCTCCATTTACCCATGTTCTTTTTAAGGCTAGGCTATGTAGAAGAGAGGCAAGTGAGATAAAAATGACAGATCATATACTGTATATATTATATCTCACACACACATACACACCCGCATTGCATTGTACCAGAGAGCATTTAGTAGCAGTAGCTCTGGACTGCAGACTGCCTGGCATCAAATTCCCGCCTTACGATTTATTCAATATGTGGTGGTGGTGTTTAGTCGCTGAGACGGGTCCTACTCTTTGTGACTCAATGGACTGTAACCCACCAGGCTTCTCTGTCCATGGGGTTTCCCAGGCAAGAATACTGGAGTGGGTTGCCATTTCCTTCTCCAGGGGATCTTCCTGACCTGGGGATCAAACTTATGTCTCCTGCCCTGGAAGGCGGGTTCTTTACCACTGAGCCACCAGTGTGTGGTAGGCCCCAGTATGTGACCCTGGACAAATTTCTGGATTTTCTGAGCCTTAGCTTCTTCATGTGGGGGGCAGTAATGGAACTCACCTCATAGGGTTATTGTAAAGATAAAATAAGTTAATCAATGGAATGCTTAATACTTGTCTCACAGTAAGTGCTTGGTCAGTGTCAGTAGCTGTTATTGTTGATGATGATCTTAATAATCTAAGGCAGGTAGGACATAATGAAATTGCAGAAAGGGATAAGAAAAGGCAAAGTGAGATTTTTTCCCCCCACAGGAGACACTGTCCTAGAAGGTTTAAGTGTATTGAAAAGAGCCTGATATAACATTGTGAACTTATGCTGTATTTTATAGTGCATATTAGAGCAGTCATGTAATAATGGTACTTATACCCTACCAGTATTTCATGGCCTTGATACCTTTTGGATTAGCACTGTGGCCAAGGAGAGCCGCCTGGTTTGTTACATGCTGTCAATGTTGCAGTAAGATGCTCTGGCCACTCCCCTGACTGCTGTCCCCCCTTGACAAAGGTAGCAATACATTAGTAGATTACATGACAGTTTAAGCCAGACATTTAGGGAGTTGGTGATGGACAGGGAGGCCTGGCGTGCTGAGGTTCATGGGGTTGCAAAGAGTCGGACGTGACTGAGCGACCGAATTGAATTGAATTAGTGCAACTGAGCCTTGATAACCTCAAAGGAAGGTGACCTCCTAAAGCATGCATGTGTTCTTTTTTCCCCCAACACCTAATACAAGCAAACTCTGTGCCAAGCCCTGGTAATGGGGCAATAAGGGAGGATAATGCCATCCCAGTTTTCTTGGAACTTCTAGTAAGTGGAGGAGACAGACAATGATAATTCCATGAATAATGGCATAATTCACTAAGTGCTAGGAAGGAGAATTGCAGAATTAAGAGTTGTAATGAGGTATCTGACCTGGCTTGGGGTATCCAGGAGAGACTTCTTTGGGAAAAGAGAGTGATGAGTTAGGAGAGAGCCAGATCAAGAGGGACTGCAGAGCTTCCCTGGTCAGGGGATAGGCATTAGAAAGGAAGGCACCCAGACCTAACTAGAGTTTTAGCCCAGAGATCCATGAGCTAAGGGAGAGACAATGGAGGAAGGTCTAGATCAGGCACGAACTTGGAGGCCAAGGGTTTTCAACTTGAAATTTAAAACAGTAATCTTTGGTGGATTTTAAATAGGTAGTGGAATTGGATTGGAGGAGACCAGAGTAGAAATAGAGTTGGTTGCACACTCAGATTTTGGAATAGTCTCCACTTTAGACTGCAAGCTGTATCCCAAAGGTACTGTGACTTTTTGAGATTCACCCGAATCCCTTTTCCTTTTCTCTAAAGAATTTTCAGCACCAAATGGGCCTCTGTAACTGGGCATTAAAGTTGACGTGTGTGAAAAGTGACAGTGAAATTCACTCAGTTGTGTCCAATTCTTTGCGACCCCATAGACTATACAGTCCATGGAATTCTCTAGGCCAGAATACTGGAGTGGCTAGCCTTTCCCTTCTCCAGCAGATCTTCCTGACCCAGGAATCGAACCAGGGTCTCCTGCATTGCAGGCGGATTCTTTACCAACTGAGCTATCCAAGCCCTGATGTGTATCATATTGGTCAATACTTACCATCTTAGCAGTGATGCTTACCCATCTGAAATATAGTTTATACATTTCACTGAAAGTAGAGAAGACATTGCTGTTATTCACAGAACTTTGAGGCCCTTGGATGAAAGCAGAGCAGCCTGCAGGGATGCACGTATGGCCATAATTGTCTTGGGGATGGGGAGGGGCTGCTCTGGAAACCATCCATTTAGCCATTCCTTCTTTTTTCCTTTTAATTCATTCTTCTCTCTCAAAGTGTTCACGCCTTTGATCTGACTCTGCCAGCCAACTACAAATGGATTGCTATCATATATGAGGGGCATTTTGCCACTTTCATGTTTTTGTCAAGCATGAAGTCATTTTCACTGCAAGAAGGGAGTAGAAATGGCGTTTAGTCCAATAGCACTGTCATAGGCTCTTCTCCTTTTTCTTCCTCTCTCTTGCTTTCCCCCCCCCTTCTTCCAGTTTAGTAATTTGGGTGGTGAATTGAGGGAGAAGCTTTTATTTATTTTTTTTCTCTATTGTAACCATTGCTTTTTCTCTCACATGCTCAAGCCTCAAGATGTTCATTTGTGGTTGGATTTTCTGAGTGGGTTAAAGAAGAGTGTCTTTTAGCCTAGCTGAACTGACCCTTACTTGTGTGGGAGCAGCAGAGTGCTGAAGTGAAGATTATGGGCTCTGCAGCCACCTTGAGTTCCTTTCCTGGCTCTGTCCTTTGTTAGAGTGTGACCTCAAGCAAATTACTTAACTTTTCAGTGCTTCAGTTTCCTCATCTGTAAAATGACAGTGATAGCCTTACCTGCTTGTCTCAGGGCTTTCTCTCAAAGATTACGCTGTAAAAAGTATCCATCATAAACCGTTTCAAAGTTTCGAATCTGACTTCTCACTGGATAGCCATTCCCAGAAAGATGTTAAATATGGTTGGTGAACATGACCCCAGTCAGTACACGGAAAAATTTATTTTAAACTCTCATTCTGGTGCCAGCCATCGGTACAGTCCAACAAAGATGTATTTATGGCTCTGATGGGTTTCCTTGGTAGAGGCCTCCTGAGCACCATCCAGACTGGTCCCGCCTCACTGAGTTCAGGTGGTATCTAGGCAGCACACACAGTCCGACTTAGTAGAAAACTCGTGGCCAGTGGTGATGGGGATTCCCCTCACCATTTCCCCACTCTGTACTAAAGATGAATTTGAAGCTGGTGAAAGGAACCACATTAACAACCCTTGAAACTTAACTTGCCTTGGGTAACCACAAAAAATGTATAGTTCTAGCAACTTCATTTCTAGCTAATCCTTCTTGGCACCGGGGCTTGGAGCTTCTCTAACCCTGAGAGGATGGTAGAGAAATAAGTGATATTCATTGCAGCTTGGGTGCCCACTCACACAATGACTTTCTTAATTGGTAACCTGAGGCCTTCCCAGTCCCTGCCTGTGTGCTGCAGGGGACTCACTCCAAGATCCAGATCCATCTCATAGTCCTGAGACACTCATGAGAAGGGAAGCTACACGTGCACCCCAATGTTCATCGCAGCACTGTTTATAATAGCCAGGACATGGAAGCAACCTAGATGCCCATCAGCAGACGAATGGATAAGGAAGCTGTGGTACATATACACCATGGAATATTACTCAGCCGTTGAAAAGAATTCATTTGAATCAGTTCTAATGAGATGGATGAAACTGGAGCCCATTATACAGAGTGAAGTAAGCCAGAAAGATAAAGACCATTACAGTATACTAACACATATATATGGAATTTAGAAAGATGGTAACGATAACCCTATATGCAAAACAGAAAAAGAGACACAGATGTACAGAACAGACTTTTGAACTCTGTGGGAGAAGGTGAGGGTGGGATCTTTCGAAAGAACAGCATGTATATTATCTATGGTGAAACAGATCACCAGCCCAGGTGGGATGCATGAGACAAGTGCTCGGGCCTGGTGCACTGGGAAGACCAGAGGAATCAGGTGGAGAGGGAGGTGGGAGGGGGGATAGGGATGGGGAATACGTGTAACTCTATGGCTGATTCATATCAATGAATGACAAAACCCACTGAAATGTTGTGAAGTAATTAGCCTCCAACTAATAAAAAAAAAAAAAGAAAGAAAGAAATGTTCCCATGGATTGATTGTGAACATAATCACTTAGAGGAGAGAGTTCTGTGTGGCCTTCTGTCAGAGGGGTATCTAGAGCTGGCCTTGCAGACAGGTGAGCTTTGGATGGTTAGGGGAGGAATTGTCAGGCAGGCCTAACCCTTGGAAGCAAATGAGTGTGGTGAGTTTTGCTATAGTTTCCAATGAGGCTCTCAACCTATCATACCCAGAGTTGCTTGTAGGGAAATAATAGAAATTAAGTAACAGTCTATTTTGAATTTATCTGTAGATTTGAAGTATATCATAGTTTTTTTTTTTGAGTAGAAATGAAAAGAAAAAAGAATAACCAGAAGAAAAAATTAGCCCTTGAAATACAGGTGGAAGAGACAGGTTCCTTGCCCCAGGTAAAAGCAGGCCACTAGAGATTCCTGAATGTGACACCAGGTGACACCACCAACTTACAGTGTGACTTTAAATTGGCACTTGCTGCTGCTTCCACATTGTCACCTCCACTGTCTTGATGGCCCCTGTGGACAATACCAGCTGTTATTTATTAAGCCATTATTTCAACCCAAGAGATCAACTCACCTAGTTTTTCTTTATCGGCCTTAAACAAAGAGTTGGGCATGACTTAATGACTGAACAACAGCAAATTTTATGAAGTAGATATTGTTGCTCATGTCTTACAGGTGAAGAAAGGGATTTAGAGAAGCCCAGTGACCTGCCTACTCTCATCCTGCTGGGAATCTCTGTCTGACTCCAACCCCTGTACTATACTGTCTCCTTTGGCCTTTATTTCTCTGTATTTATAAATTGGACATAATATTTGTACTCTTTACCTGTAGAAGGAAGCTTTTCAAACTGTAAGTCATGACACGTTAGTGAATTGTGAAATTAATTTAGTAGATATAAAAATGAATAGAATCAAAACTAGCAGGATTTATCACACTATTTCTGAAACTTGTGTTTCTGATATGCACGTGGGTATGTGTATGTACCTCTCTCTGTGTATATATCCGTATGTATGTGCTAGTGAAATGTTACATGGAAAAATCTATTTCCTACCATGGGTCCTTGTCAGAAGGTTTGAGAGCTACTATTCTAGACATATTATATGAAGTTCAAGCAAACATAAAAACGTGTTGCAGAGCTCCTTGTAAACTCTAAAGCACCTTACAAGTCTAAGTTATCATTTCTTAACACTGGAAGCTGAAGCAAACAAATAAAGCGTGGCAGATAGTGTTGCTGTGCTGTAACCTCCACCCATCTGGTCCATCGCAGATAGTGCTACTCTGTCAACATATTGTGTCCTGTGGAGCCAGGTTGCAGCTTTGATACTCTGTGACACAGCACTGCAAGCCTCAAGATGGAACCTGTTTGCAAACCTAGCAGCAGGCTTAGGTATTGTTGGTACATCAGGACCAGTCTGTAGTTATAAAGTACCACTCAGCACTTCCAGAGCTCCGACTCTCATTTAAACGCTAGAAAAACAGATGTGATCCTTAAAACAGCATGGGCGTCTCTGCATTTCTGGCCCCAAAAGAATTGGCTCCTTTTTCTCTCCTACTAATACTCCCCCATCACCATCTTCATCTGGAAGTAATCTTCTGCCTCTCAAAGGATGTCAGACCAATCCAGAGCCCTCATCCATTTTCCCTGGAAGCAAAGGTAGCAAGAGGCCCCTTTGCCATGGCCATGTTCCTTGGAACGTGCTCTTCCCTCATTAACCATAATTCCTGAGGGAACTACAGAGAACATGGGGTGTTGACCCCCACCAACTGCCCTGAAATCATGTCCCTCAGGAGATGCCCTGTTTTCAGCTATTGTGGCAAACTCTTATGGGTCACAAAAGGAAGCAGGCCTTTCCTAGGTTAAAATCACACGTGGAACTGTTTCTCTGCTGCCTGCAAAGGAAGTCTGTAGAACTGGCAGTAATGTAAGAAGGCTCACAAAGGAGTCCCTGTGGACCTAGGCAAGACCTATCAAAGACTTCCTTGGTGGAATGTGCAGTCATGCAAAAGAGACTTTTGTGTGTGGATTTAAAGTCAAGACTCAACATGACATTCTGGGCTGTGAGGAAGAGCTCAAGCACCTCAGTTACCAGCCCAGAAAGCAAGTTCTCCATGTTTTATAGACCTCACTAATGAATGAGTCCCGTGGCCTCAACTGGACCAGGCTCCCCAGCACTCTGCCAGCCCACCTCCCACACACAGGTAAATGCATCAAGCTGTAATGGATGGCTGGTGCCAGCAGAGGCTGAGGTCTGTGCCTTTCTTTCTGGGATACAGAGTGATCTCCAGCCATTAATAATTCATTCTTGAGTAATGAACATAGCTATACCAAGTTGTGAGCAGTAATAACCAAGTGATAGATCAATTTGTTGCTTCAGTGTACCAGAAGATAAGGGTAGTTAGTTGTAAAAGGTGCAGCCTTTTCCCCCAAAAGTTTATAATTTAGATCAGTGTGTTGTAAGTTCTAAAATAAAATGGATCATTAAAAAGGAAATGAATGATGTTAGGTAGCCTCAAGCTTATTTATATTAACAAATGCTTATTCAGTTACCGTACCTTTTTTCCAAATGCCTTTGGGTCACTGGGCTCTGCTAACCAGAGTAATTATTGCTCATTAATTAAATCTAAAGAGTGGAACACAGTTCCACACTTTGAAAAGTTGAGATGCATTCCCCCAAAATCATCAGTAATAATTTGAGGTTTTCCAAGTAAGTAGCTGAGTTGTGAATAACTGTTTAATGTCTACTCAGAAGCTCCCATCATCTTTTAACACCACAGTGAACATTTGTTGTGTTTCTCCTGAGCCAGGCACTGCTCTCAGCACTGGTGTTACCAACTGAAATAAAAACAGTCTCTATCCTAAGGCAACAGTTGAGACACTAATAACTTGTAATAAATCCAGGGCCAACACGCCTGCCTTCATCGAGCCGTGGAGGGTTGAGAAGAGACTAGTCAGAGACTTCAGAAAGAAAGGGCGCAATTGGAACTGTGCCTTGCAGATCAGCAGTTTGCCAAGCAAAGGAAGGAAGGGTGAGAGGACATTCTAGGGCGAGGATTGACAAAGGCAGATAGGTATAAAAGTAGACAGAACATGGGTAGTGAATGATTAATAGAATCATCATCACTGCACTTCCCACATTATATCCATTTAATCTTCATAGCAACCTCATGAAGTAGATTAGAAATGAAACTCACCCTATTTTTAAAAGATGAGGAACCCAAAGCTTAAACATTAAGTCCCTTTTCCAGGGACCAGATCTGGGAGGAGGCAGAAGGCTTAGAAGTGAGTTGGAAAAATCTGTGCTAGGTCATAGGAGTTTGACATTAGAAACAATGGAGCCCATCAATGGTTTACAGTCACCATTATCAGAACATTCCAACCGTGGAAGCATTCCTGAACATACACTGTGTCATACACATATACTGTGTCACTGTGTTCTCTCCCAGCGACCAGATGAGGTGTGAAGCCATTGTAGTTTTCAACAGAGGACTGACTTGAGCGATGCTGAATTGGCAGACAGAAGCTGGTGGGGGCAGGCAGGACGCAGCTGAACCCAGAGAGTCTAGTCTGAGAGCCCTGTTAAGACGCAGTTGCTTTAGTCAGATGCCGTGTTAAAAAGCGTGATGGTGAAAGTGATCATTATCCAAACCCTATATTTTTATATTGGTCTACAATTTAAAAGTGCTTTCATACATAAATAGCTTGTTGATTCATATACACAAGGGACTTTTGTGACAAGAGGGTAAGTCTACTGACTTGGCTCATTTGGCAGGGGAAATTTAAGAGCATGGAATTCACTTCCTGCACAAAGGAACTGATGTTGAAAGTAGTGGTGTTACAAGCAACTTGTAAATATGCAGACATGGTGATTCTGAGACCCAGAACCAAATCTTTTCCCCTTTGCTAGGTAAAACCTTGACCATCTGCTTTAACACTTTCAGACTAGAAACCTGATACAGTTCTAGGTAGAATGGAAAACTATAAGTAATATCAGGAAATTCAGCTAGATCTCAGGAAATGAAAATAGTCTTATGTGGACCAGAAACAGGACAAGGCATCATCAGTGGCAGAATCTCCTTGCTACAGGTGTTACTTAGCAATAAAAAAGCAAATTCCCTTCTTGATTGGGCTGTTCAGGTTTCACAGATGTAACCATCTCTCTCAGAGGAGGAGTTTTTTTTTATGAAATTAGACTTTTAGCCCTAGAAAATGAAAGAAAAATACGTTTCTGGTGATAAAATCAGTTAATATAGTGTTCAGTAAAGGCTCAGTTTCAAAACCAGCACTTAAAGCAGTCAAATCTCTTTTTCCGCCTACGAAATAGAAGTATCCAAGAGAAACAGTGCAAACATTTATAGAATTGTATGGGGGAAAAAAAATTTAAAAAAACCTCTGTGTAAATAGTACTAAATGCTAGGGAGGTATGTCTGTGCAAACTGCCACCTCTGCCCAATTTCTCTCTAGTTTCTAGTAATGAATAGTTTCCTTCTTCCAACAGGTGATTTAGGGAAGCCCCTAATATTTTCTTAACAATATTGAATGGTCTTAACTTTTAACTTAATTTGTTGTCAATAGATAACTTTGTATATTTTTATACATGGGGCTAGCAAATGAACAATGAAGTTTTATGACTAGGTCATGGTGACCTGGGTGTGGATTTCAGATACATGTTTTGGTTAATTGATTATACAAAAATATGCATATGTGTTTAGAAGCTTACTCAGAGCTGTTACTCCTGGCCCTGTGTGCTTCTTGGATTTTGAGTATAAGTGATAATATAAACAGCTATATACGTGGATGTAAGTAGTGTGTTTTTATTTCTGTTCATGCCATGTGTTTGACTTAATACAAGCCACATGCTGATGTGATGGGACTTAAATACTTTGAGCCTAAAGTGCTGAATTTCCTGACTGAGATCTACTCATTTAAAAAATTAGATCTATTTTGAGCCTGTGTTTGCAAATGTATTAAAGCCGTCAGGAGTTTTTATATTTGCACTAGAGAAAATGCTAATGATCACAGTGGTTTAAGCAGCAGCCAAGGATAAAAGTTGTAACTAAGAGGGATTACCAGTTAACCTGGGTTTGCAGAACAAGGATTCAAATGTGCAAAGGTTCACATTTTGGAAGGCAAGCCATTTTGGTTGGTTGGTTGGTTATTGGTTTTTTTTTTTTTAGGCAAAATGGGAATTGTAAAGAGTGTCATATCATGAAATAGCAAAATAGCCTAACACTGGAGATTTCTGAAACTTTGGTAGATGAAACTGTGAGTAAAAAAGTCTCTCTTTGGACTCCAGCAGCATCTGAACATGCCCGTAGGTCTGGCTCCTACCAGATCAGGTGTCTGAAGATGAGACGGGTATAGGAAGTCACTTGTCTGTCATTTACTATTTCTCTCATTTGTGCCATTTCTTTTGCTTCCTCTCAGTGTTGCTAACAACCACAAGCAGAATTTGATGACAGTGGCAAACCTCGGCGTGGTATTTGGACCCACCCTGCTGCGTCCTCAGGAAGAAACTGTGGCAGCCATAATGGATATCAAGTTTCAGAACATAGTCATTGAGATCCTAATAGAAAATCATGAAAAGGTAATATATTGTTCATCATTGCAAGTGGAGAATTTACCTGGGGAGAGCTGAGTTAGAACTGGTCTACGGGGTTGACTCAGGTCTGCGCTGCTGGTGGCTCTTACACTGTGGTGACAATGACGAAGTTGCTGATGGTGGTGGTGATGGCGGTGGTGATAGTCATCCTGGGATGGCAGCGGTGACAACGGTGGTGCCTGTGGTGGTGGCAGTGGGCAACGTAATGAGCATTTCTTTTGTAATAGGAACTGTGCTAAGCACTTTATATATGTTGTCCTTTTAACCTCACAACTATCTGGTGAAGGAGGTACTACTTGGAGCCTCATTTTGAAAATGCCTTTTATCCAGTTTTTTACTTTTTTTTGCTATGAATTTTTGAGTTTTTAAATATTAGGGATAGTAAACAATTTTCATGTGCATTGCAAATATTTTTCCTAACATAGTTTCCTTATAATTTTACAAATGCTGTATTGTTTTACACTGTGTATGTGGCTGGGTGCATGCTCAGTTTTTTTCCTTTAGGGCACTGAAGTTTCTAGTCTGTATTAAGAGGGTTGCCCTCACCCCTGCATAGTGATGTATGTCAACAGAGCTGCCCTTAAAAGCTGGGCTAAGGGGACAGAAAGCTGCATGCACCCCTTGGTCCCACCTCAGTTTCTGGTAGCAAATCCCTATGAATCTTCTCAGCATCCACAAGAGCCCCTAGGGCACCATTTGACAGTCCAAGGTGCTGAGATATAATGAAATCCTAAATAAAACCTTTACTTAGAATGGTGAATTAATTGTGCTAGATTACCTGCCAGATGAATCTAGCACCTGACCAGTAACCACCTGCACTGACAGCACAATACCATATGTCATCATCAGCTCTTGTTTGGATTTATAGGAACCTCCTAATTTGTTTCCTTGCATCTACCATTGGCCTGTCTGTTCTGATGTCAGTTACCAGAATGAGATGTTTTTAGTGTTAGATTATAGCATATCCATTGTCTGCTAAGAACTGTCCAGTGGCTTCACATTTCAGAGTGAAACTCAGAGCTCTTACAGGAGCCTGGAATGTCTTCCACAGTCTCTGCTCTCCCCTCTGCTACTTGCGTCATGTCATCTCCTACAGCCCTCTCCTCCAGCTCCTGCCTACAGCCACCTTGACCACCTCACTGTTCCTTGCCCACGGCACACACTCACACCTCAAGGCCTCTGCAACTGCTGTTTGTGGTGCCTGGAACACTCTTCCTCCTTCAAGCCTCAGTGAGGCCCACCCATATCTCTCTGTGAAACTGTGGACAGCCCCAACTCCAGCACTCCCCCTGCCCTTGAGGGTGCTTTCTCTCTCTCCACAGCACTTACCACTTTCTAGTATACTGTATATCATTTACTTGTTGGTTACATCTGTTACCTTTCTGACCTCTTCTAGAACATATGTATCATGAAAGCAGACAAATATGGGCTATTTTGTTCCCATAGTTCTTATGTATGTGCTTAGTACATGAGTGTTGGGTGAATGGATGGTAGCTGACCTCCAGACTGGCTCCCGGTGACCCTTGTTTCCTGGTATTCACCCCCTTGTGTGTTCTCTTCGAACTGTGAATAAGGGATCAACATGGATCCCAGTGTGATCAGTAGGAATTGATAATAAGAAACTGTGACGGTAACGGACTTGACTTTGGAGACCAGTCCTAAGACCTGGTAGCATTTGCTGTGGTCTAGATTTTCTCACTCTGGGGGAAGCAAGCCACCATATTGTGAGGATGGTCACACAGCCCAGTGGGGAGAAAGTGAGGCTGCCTGCCAACAACCAGCCCAGCATGCCAGCCATGTGAGCCTGTTATTTTGGAAGTGACTCCTCCAGCCCTGGTCATGCTTTCAGATGATGTGGCCCCAACCAACATCTTGAGTACAGCCTCATAAGAGGCCACTGAGCTAAGCCTCTCCTGAATTCCTGACCCATTGAAAGTGGGAGAGTTATCAAGTATTTTAAGTCACTAAGTTGGGGGGAGGGGTAAGTTGTTACACAGCATTAGTAACTACTAAAGAACCTCTGAATATAGACTTTCATGGAGTAATTGAGGTATCCTGAAAATTGTGTTAGACAACATAGGTTTTTTCTTATATGGTTAATAAAGAGATCTGAGGTCAGATAACTTACTTGAAGAAATTATCTTCTCTCTGTCTCAACCTTGGGACTTTGTCCAGCCACTTCCTTTATATATAAAGTCAGGTATAGATGATTATGTTCTGTATGATTAAAACAAACTTGTCAATGCAATCCCTATCAAGCTACCAACGGTATTTTTCACAGAACTAGACCAAAGAATTTCACAATTTGTATGGAAATACAAAAAACCTCGAATAGCCAAAGTAATCTTGAGAAAGAAGAATGGAACTGGAGGAATCAACCTGCCTGACTTCAGACTCTACTACAAAGCCACAGTCATCAAGACAGTATGGTACTGGCACAAAGACAGAAATATAGATCAATGGAACAGAATAGAAAGCCCAGAGATAAATCCACGAACCTATGGACACCTTATCTTTGACAAAGGAGGCAAGGATATACAATGGAAAAAAGACAACCTCTTTAACAAGTGGTGCTGGGAAAACTGGTCAACCACTTGTAAAAGAATGAAACTAGAACACTTTCTAACACCATACACAAAAATAAACTCAAAATGGATTAAAGATCTAAATGTAAGACCAGAAACTATAAAACTCCTAGAGGAGAACATAGGCAAAACACTCTCCGACATAAATCAAAGCAAGATCCTCTATGACCCACCTCCCAGAATATTGGAAATAAAAGCAAAACTAAACAAATGGGACCTAATGAAACTTAAAAGCTTTTGCACTACAAAGGAAACTATAAGTAAGATGAAAAGACAGCCCTCAGATTGGGAGAAAATAATAGCAAATGAAGAAACAGACAAAGGATTAATCTCAAAAATATACAAGCAACTCCTGAAGCTCAATTCCATAAAAATAAATGACCCAATCAAAAAATGGGCCAAAGAACTAAACAGACACTTCTCCAAAGAAGACATACAGATGGCTAACAAACACATGAAAAGATGCTCAACATCACTCATTATTAGAGAAATGCAAATCAAAACCACAATGAGGTACCATTACACGCCAGCCAGGATGGCTGCTATCCAAAAGTCTACAAGCAATAAATGCTGGAGAGGGTGTGGAGAAAAGGGAACCCTCTTACACTGTTGGTGGGAATGCAAACTAGTACAGCCGCTATGGAAAACAGTGTGGAGATTCCTTAAAAAACTGGACATAGAACTGCCATATGACCCAGCAATCCCACTTCTGGGCATACACACTGAGGAAACCAGATCTGAAAGAGACACGTGCACCCCAATGTTCATCGCAGCACTGTTTATAATAGCCAGGACATGGAAGCAACCTAGATGCCCATCAGCAGATGAATGGATAAGGAAGCTGTGGTACATATACACCATGGAATATTACTCAGCCATTAAAAAGAATTCATTTGAACCAGTCCTAATGAGATGGATGAAGCTGGAGCCCATTATACAGAGTGAAGTAAGGCAGAAAGATAAAGAACATTACAGCATACTGACACATGTATATGGAATTTAGAAAGGTGATAACGATAACCCTATATACAGAACAGAAAAAGAGACACAGAAATACAGAACAGACTTTTGAACTTTGTGGGAGAATGTGAGGGTGGGATATTTCAAAAGAACAGCATGTATACTATCTATGGTGAAACAGATCACCAGCCCAGGAGGGATGCATGAGACAAGTGCTCCGGCCTGGTGCACTGGGAAGACCCGGAGGAATCGGGTGGAGAGGGAGGTGGGAGGGGGGATCGGGATTGGGAATACATGTAAATCCATGGCTGATTCATATCAATGTATGACAAAACCCACTGGAAAAAAATAATAATAATAATTAAAAAAAAAACTAGAAAAAAAAAAAAGCGAGCATCTAAATAACCTACCTATGAAGTTACTGTACTAAATACAGATGGTAAAGCTAATTTCCATAGCAAGTAAAACTCGAGCTTTAAAAAAAAAAAAAAAAAAGGAAATATAATTGAATAACATGTTTCTAAACAAGTTAATAACATGATTTCTAAAAGCAAACCACTTGGATGTAAATCTGTTACCTCTTGTCAGCTGTGTGACCATGAACAGATTACTCAACCTCTCTATGCTCATGAAAATACTTTCAGTACAGTGTGACTGCTATGACAACCCCCCAAATCAGTAACTCAGGACAATAGTAATCTCTGTCTTCCTCACATACCAGTTCACTGTGGGTATTCTGTTGGTTGGATGCTACACAGTGATTCAGCAATCTAGGTTCCTTCTCTCTTGTAGTTCTGCCTTCTGCTCTGCAGATCTCTGCAATCAGCCAGTTGGTGAGGGAAATGAGAGGGCATGGAAGATTGGGTAAGATTCTGTGGGTCAAACCTAGAAGATGCTTTCCTTATTCTCTTCCACTTTCCATTGGCCAGAACTCAGTCATGTGGCCATCTCTAACTGCAAGGAAGACTGGGAAAGCCCCTAACCGTGCAGAGCAAAGGGAAAGAAGTTTGATGAACAATCAGCCAGTGATCCACATCCCTTTAGTTGGTTTGTTGTGGGGGTGAGATAAGGTGATTTATGTAAAGGTCTTAGCCAAGAATCTAACAAGGAGTATCACTAACTGTAAACTATTTTTTTCAGCAGTCTGAACAGATTTCTCTGAAGATAGAGCATAAATACATCTACGAGTATCGCATGTGCCTGCTTGCTCAAAATAATACTTTTTAAACATAATATTTTCTCAAATAAATAATATTAAATATTGAGACAAAGCTCTAAGGAGTAAGTACTTTGATTATGTTTCATGTCTGAGCTTATAGCAGGCAGCATCTAGTAGGTTTTGAACTGTAACAGTTTTTGGTGTCTTTGGGCCTTCAAAGCCAGGAAACATTAAAAAGTAACATGATAGGAAAAAGATTGGATACTGCTAATAACGTTATTGAAACTTTTGTCAACAAGTGCCATCCTGCTTGACTTCAGTGCAAAAAGCAGAAATAGAAATGAAATACGAAATGCAGGGCCAGGCCTGTAAGTATATGGGTAGGAACTGGTGCAAATACTCATCTGGTTTGTTGGATTATAAATTATGTTCCTCTCTACTGTGTATCTGGTGAGGCACATATTAAAAGAGCATTGCAGTGCTTTATTATATGTTCTTTTTCACTAGTTTCTGCCAGAGAGTGGGATGAATCACAGTGAGATTTATGTTCCTGTGGGAACCAGTGCAGGAGTGTCAGTGGAAACATTCTTGGGATGAAGGCTACAGTGGAGTGTGTGTCTCCAGTCCTGAGGGATCTCCCGTGCCACTTTGATGGAGGTTTTTAACCTGGGGTCTGTGATGGGCCAAAGCTATGTGCACAACCTGTGTTTGTACATGATTCTGGGGAGAAAGTCTTTAACATTCATCAGGCTTGTCTTTCTGATAAAAACAATTTAGAATAAGGCAATTTGACTCCTTTTCAAATGTTGCTTCAGGCCTGGTCTGGTATAAAGTCAGCAGATGCTGTGTTAGTCTCCTTTGGAAGCCTGTGATGTTCACCTCACAGGAACTCATGCTCTGAGAGCCCTTAGCTTTAGAGACAACACTTTGGATGAATTTACTGCCAAGGGAATTTCATTTTATTCATCAACAGACCTTGTTTATGTCCTCAGATAAATATTGTCATCTTTCTTTAAAATTCACAATATGAAGATGTTAGTTAACAGTATTTAATGAGCATTCCCTTGGTGGTGGTGGTTTAGTCGCTAAGTCATGTCAATCTCTTGCGACCCCACTGATTGTAGCCTGCCAGGCTCCTTTGTCTATGGGATTCTCTAGGCAAGACCACTGGAGTGGGTCGCCATTTCCTTCCCCAGGGGATCTTCCCGACCCAGGGATTGAACCTGGATATTCTGCATTGCAGGCAGATTCTCTACCAACTGAGCTATGAGGAAAGCTTGGCTTGGCTATAATTTTCTAGAAACATAAACACACACACACAAATCTCTTGAGTGACTACTTTTCTAACTTTGTTGTCAGAAGCTGCACAAAATCCTGAAACACCACAGGAAGAAGTGCTAACAGCATCATTTCAACCTGTCCCCCAACAGGCATTTGATAGCATATGTCCTCTTGCTTGAAACAAGCCATCACACAGGTCTTAAGTGTATGTCCCCTCAGTTAGTGGCATAATGTGCTCTCCCATGTTGTTAAGGGCATTTTATATAAGATGTGTAGTTTGTGCCTTGGAATAAAATTGAGTGAGACCCAGGAATAAGTATTGGAAGATAGCACAGAGAGAGGGTATAGAAACCCAGGCATGTAGCCTTTTTGGAGCCACTTGGTGGGGGGAACCATAAGGTATGTCTTTCCATTATTGCTTCATAATAGATCATCTGCAGACCTAGTGACATAAAACAGCAGTAATTTTTTTGCTCACAATTCTGTGTACCAGAACTTTGGGGAGGGCTTACCTGTGTTCTATATAATATCTGCTGGAGTGGTTTTGGTGCAGCTGGTAGATCCAAGATGACCTACTCCACATGTCTAGGACCTTGGTACCAACTGTTGCTGGGACACCTTGGTCCTCCTCCACTTGTCCTCTTTCTCCACGTGCTCTCTCATCGTTTAGTAGTCTAGGCCAAACTTTCAAAAGGACAAACACAGAAGCAGCAAGGCCTCAGAAGTTCTAGGCCTAGAATAGAATAGACAAAGTATCACTTTGACTGCATTCTGTTAGTCAAAGCAACAAGTCCAGCCAGACTGAAGGGGCAGGAAAGAGACCTCCCCTCCCACCATGGGAAGAGCAGTGTGCCCGCACAGATGTGGGAGGAGTTGTGGGCTGCTGTCTTTGCAGACCATCTCCCAGAATGCTTCTCTCCCCATCACTGGCAGGTTCACATGTAGCTCCATTGGAAATGCTTCCTTTTCTTATTAGTGCTGCAACTCCTCGGCATGTCTTATGGGAAATGCTCTTGTGTTTCTCCTCAGTAGTGGTCATTTTTACATGACCAGGGAGCATCCAACATTTGGTGGTAGTGGCAGGTTCAGTCCTCACATACCCTTTGTGAGCCTCATAATGGAGTACTAACTCATTAATGTCTAAACTGGGGAAAACATCTTTGTCTTTAAAGTTGACCTTTAGAAGAGAGGGAGAATTTTCTCCTGACAAGAAAACTCAGTTTCTTTTTCCTTATAAAACATATTTTTTCGTGCATAGGGCCTTGCCTGTCTACTCCCCACTACCGCCCCCCTCACTGCTGCCTCCCACTCTCTCGTTATTTACTGAGGATTAACACTAGACATTCAGACAAAGGGTTAAAAATTAAAATGAACTCCTGGACTCCTTTATGTTATCTCTGGCACATCTGCACAGCCTCAGGACAGCACCTATTTGTCAAGAAACATCCCCTGCTTAGCATCATTGTCTCATCTGGAGAACTTAACCTGTTTCTTGTTCGTGGGAGCCTTCATGATGTGTTTCTCACAGACATGGTTTGGTCACATTAAGTTCACTAACTACATACCTTGTTGTGATGCTCCCGAAACTTTGTTGTTCACTTCCTGCACAGCCCTGGGTAGGGGAGCAATGTTTGGAACAATTTGTACCAAATAGATATCCCATAGTAAGTGAAAGCAGAGAGAAAAAAGCCAGAAGATACAGAAGATACATGGGTGTTCATGGTACTTGTTCTTTTTCCATGCTGGTAATACATACTGATTTATTTGCTCAGTTAAAGGTAATGGGTCTTTTTAATGTACATCATCTAACAGTAATGAGAATAGCGATATTAATAGCTAACTTTTACTTACAGCTTATTGTTCACAAGACATTGTGGTAAGCAGCCTTATATTTATCGTATCATTTACTTTCCACAGCAACATTATAAGGCCAATATTGTTGGCTCTCTTTTATAAATTTTGAACCTGAAGTCCAGAGAGTTGAAGAAACAGCTTGTTAGGAGAGGAACTAAGGTTGAACTTAGGACTCCTTTCACAACTCAAGCTACTAAAATCTATTCTTGTTCATCTCTAATGATGGCATTTATTGAGCATCTACTGTTAACCAAAGATAAATGAGACAAGATCTTTTTTCCAATGGCTTTCTTGTTTTCTCAGGATATCAGTTTAGTTCAGTCGCTCAGTCGTGTCCAACTCTTTGCGACCCCATGAATCGCAGCATGCCAGGCCTCCCTGTCCATCATCAACTCTCAGAGTTTACTCAAACTCATGTCTATCGAGTCAATGATACCATCCAGCCATCTCATCCTCTATCGTCCCCTTCTCCTCCTGCCCCCAATCCCTCCCAGCATCAGGGTCTTTTCCAAAGAGTCAGCTCTTCGCATAAGGTGGCATAATACAGTTTGCCAAGTGACATTCAATAAAATGACTAAATTATATGGTACCGCCGAGGAGAAATACTTTCATTCTGCTTGTACTGGCCTCTCACAGATAAATAGAGGTTTTCTAGGCAGAGCAACAGTGGAGACAGTGGGGACAGCCTTCCAGAAGAACCATTAATCAATTAATCAACATTAATCAACTCGTATGTATTACAACATGGTTGTGAAAGAATCTTGGGTTGTATGTTAGCAAGTGGTCGGAGATGATGCCAGACAGTTGGATTGAGCCCCTCTGTCAGGGGTCTTGAAAGCTATGGGAAAAAGGTTGACATTTGCTCCAGAAAAATGAGAGCTCTCGGGGATTCCAAGTAGAGGAATGAAATGATTGTATCAGCACTTGAGAAAGACATCCCTGAAGCAGAACCAGATTGTACTTTGGTTGCTGATATCAAAATCACTCGTTAGATAAATAACAAAACCATAGTGTTGACCATAGTGTTGTAAACTTGGGGCTATATAGTTTAAAAGTCTTACTCAGAGACTGTAACCTTTAATATACAGCCTTTACTTATTATAGGCTAGGGTAGGATCCTAATGGCTTTTATTTGAGTTGTCTTGCCAGACTTCCTAAAGGGAAATACTAGCTCATGGCATCATTTCCCATCAACAACTCCATACCCTGTACTCAGCTTGGTTTATGTGAAAGCTAAAGAACAGACTTGAGAGTCTGGCTCTTTTTGTGGTTAGATTTCAGAGTTGAAAGTTCAGAGGGCAAAGACTTTGGCTGTTTCCATGCCTGTTTAAGGTAATAATTATTTTGAGTTAAACAGCTCATTCCTTGTCACCCTGAGCCTTAAGACATCAATTGGCCCATACTTGGGGTTATAGTGGAAGTTACCAATATTTATATGCGTCTAGTTAAGATTTCAAAATACTGAACGCTGTCATTGTCCAAGATACCTGAAAGCCCAGAAATTCTGCAATTTCTTACAAAGTTTTTTCCATTTCTCTTTTTAAAGGTTACCTTGCCAGTAACTTTGAAAAATTTAAATGTCTCGAAAGAACAACCCTGTCAAGAAACAAACTGCACCTTTTCAGGGTTTTGGTTAAACGTAAAATCTCAGGTTATGTGTATGTCTTCGTGTTCCTGTTACTTTCTGACACATATTTAGTAGGATGGGACTGGCTTGTTCTTGAACAGTCCATGATGTTTCCTTTGGCCATAACACTCAAAAGGGTTCCTGCACATGAAGCTGGACGTGGGTGTGCACAGGTGCCCAGGCACCTTGTGCTTCTATCAGTACTGCCCCTTTTAATGCCTATTGATGTTTTACCAAGTAAGTTACCGTGATCCTTTTTCCAGTCCATCAGTTGGCTTTGGAAGAGGTAGGAGAGTTGTGCTTTGAGTTGTTAATTCCCAGAAGTGCCCAAAGATCAGTGCCCCTTTTTCATACCTGTTAACTTTTAATCTTATAGTCAAGGGAAAGAGTGAGCAAATATGGATGGCCTCACTTAACACCTAGTGTAAAAGCAGCAAGCCCTAAACAACCTTGCATTTCCATTAAAATGATAGTGTTTCTTTCAAGATTGTCTTGATTTGAGTTGATTTGGGCCACCAAATTGCCTTGATCTGCTTTTAACAAAATACTGATGGCATTGAAATCTGTTGCATTCATTGTTGGGGTTTGTACACAACATGTAGGTCAGTTAATAGAATGCAATTGATTTGAATAGTTTCGGTCAACTGACAAGTGTTGGGCAGTTGTATTTCATTTTCTTGGCATTTCAAGAAGCTGTTGGTATGCAGAATGGATGATGGTGATGATGAAGGAGAACACCTGGACTCTTTATTCCATAGAGATAATGCCTGTCACTATGGCCTGCTTGGGAAGCTAATCTTATGTCTCATGGCCATGGCTTTTTTCATTTGCTTATTGATTTTGTTGTTGTTGTTACCTTTCCTTACATTGGTCCCCAAGGACATTCTTTTGCATGCGTGCTCAGTCATGTCCGATTCTTTGCAACCCAGTGGCCTGTCACCTGCCAGGTTCCTCTGTCCATGGGATTTCCCAAGCAAGAGCACTAAAGTGGGTGCCATTTCCTACTCCAGGGGATCTTCCTGACCCAGGGATCGAACCTGCATCTCTTGTGGCTTCTGCATTGGCAGGTGGATTCTTTACCACTGTGCCACCTTCTTTTTGGTTCTATCCAATTAGGTCTAGAAATAAGCTGGAATTACTTTTATGCTGGGCCAGAATGGTTCTGTCACAGACCTTTTTTCTATTTGTTGTGTCTAATGCCATGTAAACTGTTCTTCCTTAGTTTCATAGGTTGTGGATCTGAACATGTGTATCCCCCCCCCCCCCAACCCTGCCAGCAAAGCTCCAGAAAAACCAAGCATATTTGAATTGTGAAGCTTCTTTAATGGTTCTCAAGTAATGATGGAGCTTTGTTATGTTATACTCTATTCCTCTCTGTCAGCAAAGATAATAGGAAATAGAATCATTTTGGAGATAAGGAAAATCACAGCTGGCTATATATATGGCCAGTTACTAAATGGAATTGGTTCCTTTTGAGGAACTTTTAATAAAACTCCACAAACTACTTTCCAAATTGTTGTTCTCTGGGCCAAAATGCTGATATCAACAGGACATTGGACTTCCAACTGTCCTTAAAAAACCTCTCTGTGCCTGTAGCCTCTGAATTTGGCTTCTTAACTATTATATTAAATGAGCCCTGTTAAGACTTGCCTGGCTTTCCAGCAGAAGGCACTGGGTTTGTGGTTTGCCGTACCCTGAGCAATCCTGCTCTACAGCCTGTTGTTAGAAAGAGTGGGCAGTATGTAAGCTGGTATGTGTAGGCCTAGTCCTTCGGCTCCAAAGCAGACACTCTTCAGATTAAACAAGCCCATAACTTGTTATTTTTTTATTACTTGAAACCCTGATGCACCGTGTCTCAGGAAAGTGCTTAGTCTCCTCTCTCTAGAAGCCTTTCTCTTTTGCCTTGTAATCCCAGGCCTCTGGCGTTGATTTATTGTCTCAACTACTTTTCAGTTACAGACCAGGAACTCTTCATCATTACCTAATTTTCCTCCCATAAAAATCACAGCACATAATAAAGAGTACACCACACACATGGGGAGGCTTCTAATCCTTGTGAATTGCAGAAGCATATTACTGGTGGAATCAGAATAGGTATAAAAATGTATATATGACATGGCTAAGAATAAATCCCACAAGTGTCAGTGGTCTCCAGTGTCAAGATGGGCCCAAGGGAGGGGCAGGGGACAGCAGTGAAATTTGAATTTTGTAGACAACAAGGGGGAAAGAACAGCAAATTCTAACATTGCTGTAAGCATTTAAGATCGATGTTTTGCAAAGAACAGTAATTAAATTTTCACTTATAAATTAAATCCTCTGCAGATAATTCATTGTTGAGTCTCCAGTTATTCTCCTTCTTATATTTTTTTATTGGATACAGTCATGGCTTTTGGGCACTGAGTGTCAAACTGTGTTAGGTGCTTCTGTCCTCACCTCAGTCCCAGTAGTTTTTATAGATGCAGCAGCTGAAGGTCAGAGTTATATAATTTGTTCAAAGTCACAGAGCTAGTGAATGACTAAAATCAGATCCATCAGACTCCACAACTATGATCTTTGCATTTTGTTTTTTGTCTCTCAAATTAATAACAGATATAAAGGCCACAGGTGATTAAGACCCAGACAGTCCAGCTAAGCTGTCTTAAGTCCTAGTCCAACTGTACTCATCCATGTGACCTTGAACAAATCAGCTCGTCTCAATGAGTCTCACCTATGAGATGACAATGCTTAACTTAACATCTGCTTCTGTCGTGTCCAACTCTTTGTGACCCCATGGACTGTAGCCCGCCAGGCTCCTCTGTCCATGGGATTTTCCAGGCAAGAATACTGGAGTAGGTTGCCATGCCCTCCATCAGGGGATCTTCCCGACCCAGGGACCAAACCCGTGTCTCCTGTGTCTCCTGCGTTGGCAGTTGTGTTCTTTACCACTAGCGCCACCTGGGAAACCCCAAGAATAATGATAAATCCTGAGAGAAAGTGAAAGTGTTAGTTGCTCAGTTGTGTCCAACTGTCTGCCACCCCACAGACTGTAGCCCACCAGGCTCCTCTGTCCATGGAATTCTGAAGAATTCCAAGAATACTGAAGTGGGTAGCCATTCTCTTCTACGGGGTATCTTCCCCACCCGGGGATTGAACCCTTGTCTCCTGCACAGCAGGCAGATTCTTTACTGTCTGAGCCACCAGGGAAGCCCAAGTCCTGAGATAATACATGTGAATAACAGCATGATAAGCACTCAACAAACTTGGGATATTTTTATTGTCCCTTACCCTAACTCTACCTCCTGCCCACCCTTTATCAGGTTCTGTGCTCAGCATTTAATGTGCATTAACTTTTCAGTATCTCTGCAGGATAGGTGTTAGATTCCCATTTACACAAGGGAAACAGCTCAAAGGGGTTAAGGCTTTTGCCCAAGTTGAACCCAAGTCTGTATGGCTCCAATGCCTATTTGCTTTCTCCCCATAAAACGATGGTAAATTCCTTTCCTATATATTTATTTTTTGGACGATGTTTAGGTTTTTTTTAAATTAATTTTTATTGGAGTCTAGTTGATTTACATTGTTGTGTTAGTTTCTGCTGTACAGCAAAATGAATCAGTTATGCATATATCCACCCTTTTTTAGATTCTTTTCCCATATAGGTCATTACAGAGTATTCAGTAACATTCCCTGTGCTATACAGTAGGTTCTTGTTAGTTATCTATTTTCTATATCAGTTCAGTTCAGTTCAGTCGCTCAGTCGTGTCCGACTCTTTGCAACCCCATGAATCGCAGCACACCAGGCCTCCCTGTCCATCACCAACTCCCAGAGTTTACTCAAACTCATGCCCATCGAGTCGGTGATGCCATCCAGCCATCTCATCCTCTGTCGTCCCCTTCTCCTCCTGCCCCGAATCCCACCCAGCATCAGGGTCTTTTCCAACGAGTCGACTCTTCGCATGAGGTGGCCCAAGTGCTAGAGTTTCGGCTTTAGCACCAGTCCGTCCAGTGGACCCCGGGGCTGATCTCCTTCAGGATGAACTGTCTAGTAGTATGTCAGTCTCAGTCTCCCCACTCTTCCCGACCCCACACCCCCATTGGTAACCACAGTTTATTTTAGGTATCCGTGACTCCGTTTCTGTTTTGTAAATAAGTTCATTTGTATAATACCACTTTTTTAGATTCCGCGTATAAGTTGCATCCGTTACACAGCAATGATGGCACTGTCTATGTTGGTGATGTTAGTCCTGCCCGCTGAGCAGCCAGACCAGGACTTAGCCTAGCTCTGTGTGACTGCAGAGGCCAAGCCATCCCTGACCATTCTGCCACACAGCTGAAGGGGAAACAGTAGCTTGGTATTTACAGGTCTGCTCATTCCACTTGTAGGAATCTTGAAATTAGGGATACTTGGGAGAGTTATTTAGAATCATATTTTTATTTTATGGTCTTCTCCTCCCTGGTGGCTTAGACGGTAAAGTATCTGCCTACAATGCGGGATACCTGGGTTCAATCCCTGGGTTGGGAAGATTTCCTGGAGAAGGAAATGGCAACCCACTCCAGTATTCTTGCCTGGAAAATCTCATGGACAGAGGAGCCTGGTAGACTACAGTCCATGGGGTCGCAAAGAGTCGGACACAACTGAGCGATTTCACTTTTCCCTGTTAGCTTCCAGAAGGCTTAGAGCCTTCCTAATAACTTTTATTTCCAAGGCATTCCTAAGTCAGAATTCGTTTGTAAATTTGAACAGAATTAATGGGACACTTGGGGTATAGAATAACCTCCCCACACCCCCCCCCCCCCCCCCCCCGCTTTTCTGTTAATTTGGAACGTCTCTGTGAGATGAGTAGATTGTTCAGCTACCTGGTAGATCTCCATAAATCTATTGCTCAGAGACTACGTGAGCTCATACTTCCGTTGTTCGGCAGAGATGTTGGTATACTGATTCTACTCGTTAGAATGAGGGAAACTGCACAGGGTTCTCTTGAAGTCAGCCCTTCCAAACAAATTAGGATTGGAGTAACAGCAAAATTGTGAATCATTTGAATACTTATTAGAATTCCAGCTCACTTTTAGCACATAGGCATCTCTTGGCCTGGCTGAGAAGTTGGCTCAACAGTGAGCAGCCTTTAAACAACTTGTATGTATTCAAGTTTCAGAGTTAAACGAACAACAGTAGTTTGGGGAATGATTGCCCAGACTCCTTAGTGAAAGTTTGTATCTTCTTTTCTGAATTGGTCTGATTTGCATGCCCTTGTGCCTCAAAAAAAAAAACGTGTAATAATAATGATGATAGTCCTATGTCTGGCACTCCACATTTCATAGCAGGCCCACTTGCACATGTGTCCATTTGATCCTGAAAATAGCCCTGTCCAAGTACTTCAAAAGCCTGGGCCTGGCTTGCACTGAGGCCCAGAGAGCTAGACCTCAGGACTATAGCTCTGGCCCATGGAGAAAATCTCCATCTTCTAGAACTAGAATGATTCTAGTATGCTCCAATAGCTTTCCTTTTAGAGAGAACAGCCAATAAGCAGAATGTAATTCCCATGTCTCCTGCTATTTATCAGTATATAAACACAGTTTGGGAAGCAATTTTCCACTCCTCTGTTTAAATTGGTAGCTCTTCCTCACGACTCACTCTTCTTTGTTTCTCTAGCATCTAGTACAGTTTTTAGGAAAGAGGAAATGCTCACTTTTCTGGTGACAGTTGAAATGAAAATGCTGCATATGCATTATCATTTTTCTTATTGTGGTTGTACAAGGATCTCATTTTCAGTAGCTCATTAGAAAAAGAAAGACAAAATTTGGAAGCCAGACATAGGAGGTGGGGGCTTATCACTTAGTCTGAATTCATTTTCAGATATTTTTTGCTTGGAATTGCAGAACATGCTGTACTTAAGGCCAGAGGCAGAAGGGTGTTAAGAGACATCATTATTTGTTGAAATCTGTACTTGCGGGTTTGGGCAGCAGCTTTGGTAGTATAGGTTGGCTGGAGAAGATGAGCTGAATGCTGAGAACTGCTGTGGAGATGGGGAGGGGAGTTGTTGGAAACTGCAGGTCTAGGGTTCCATCCAAGCCCCTCTCCTGCTGGGCCATGTGGTTCAGGAAATCTCTCCTTGTGGAATGGTCCTCCTGCTTGGCTGCACTGAGTTGACCTAGCACAGTGACTGGCAGGTGCAGACACTCATATATAAGAGCAATTGCCAGTGTTACTGGTGCACAGGGTGTCACCTAGGGGCAGCCCTGGCTGGATCGTTGGGGTGCAGAACGAAGTGGGAGGGAGCTTCTTAGGTCTGTGCTTAGGTCTTAGCACTGTGGTCCTTGAGCTCAGCAACAAGCATAGTTTCTCTTTTCTTTCCTTGGAGATCCTCAGAGGGATCCTGGTGACATGTGTAGCACTGGTACTTATTTTTGGGGTTCAAGCTCCTCTGGAAGCTAGGGGGTTTTTGTTGTTTTTAAATTCCCTTCTCTCCTTACATCCTCGCCCCAAACGAACTCAGCTATGTAGTGATTCAGTTTATTTTGCTGAAAATTCAGTCCGTTGGGGAAAATATGATAATGCTGTTTTCAGACAGCTGTGTTTGGAAGGGAGACTGACTGCACCAGCTGGCTGGCATCATTGGAACCCAAAGACCTGCCAACTCATGGAGAGCAGCTGTTTTGGCTGAAATTCTTATCATTCTTATGACTTTGCTTCCTATATCTCAGCTTCTGAGTTCTGCTTTTTAATGCATGCACAAAGGGGAGAAAACCGTGGGAAAGATTCTCCTGTGTCTAGGGCCACCCATAGGTGAGGGGCATGGGGGTGCCACCACTTTCCTCTCATCACTTGTGATTACTGGGAAACAGATGATCCAGAAGACTCCAGAGTATGAGATGATAATGAATGGGTCAATAAATGTTGATATCGTAATACAGTGGGTATATTATGCAGTCAAGAAGAATAAGGTTTGAAGATTTTTTAATGAAGGGGGAAATGTTACAATACAATGTTAGAAGAAACATATAGGATACAAAATTGTAAAAAGAATAGGATTCCAATTATGGAGAAGTGTATTTTAACTTTAAATGAGATAACTCATACAAAGCACTTGAGGTGGTTCCTGACATGGTTGATACTCAGTAAATCACAGCTGCTAGATGCAGACTCTCTAAACCATAGGAAACGTGCTGTACCCAGAATGCTGGTAGAAAGGAGATGCTCAAAAGATCTTTCCAGGCTGAATGAATTAGTGTTGTTGTTATCATATGCTCTTAAGAAGGAATCTAGAAAATCTAGGGACACAGTTTTTCTGTGTTATCATCTGTAATTATGTTTGTAATTGTGGCAGCTTAACCTCTCTGCCTCAGTCTTTCATTATAAATGGTGAGAACAGTACCTGATGCCCTGGGTCACACAGAACTGAGTGAGCTACATGGGAAACACATGCAGCGACTGGTCCTTAGGGAGCTGGTGTTGCAGGGTGGTGATGTCATCATGGTGAGCACCATGTAAGTGGTAGCTATTATAATAATTCTGTCATACTTGGATCTGTAGGAAAAAAGACAAGCATTGTCATGAATTTTATCTGTCATTTTCTTCTCACTTTTTTTTTTTTTTTTAACCATGGACCTGTTTTGTTTTTTGCAATGAAAGCTTAAAACAAAAAAGCTCATGTGAAAATAAAATTCAAATGCTAACAGTGGTTATCTCTAAACAGTGGAATCGGGAGAGTTTTTCTGTTTTCTTATTGAAGCTTTTCTACATTTTCCAAACAGTTTGTAGTATGTATGTTACTTCTGTCATCAAGAGTTGGGAGAAACAGCCTTTTTTTTTTTTCAGCTCAAAGATAACACAAAGCTGCTGAAGTAGAAAAGATGGTCCAGCTAGAGATGACTGAGGATGAGAAAATGATGCCCTGTTCTGGGCTTCTTTGGGGGATGTCATTTAAATGCATGTTTAACATCCTTAGAAAATTGTGAAGCAGTTGTTAAGAACTAGGAAATAGACCCATGCACAGTGAAGAACAGGAAAGTGATTTTGATTAATCAGTTCTGGATAAAGGTAATCAAAAAAAATTTGAGTCCTTTTCACAGACAGTGGCTACTTTCCATTGGCCCTGGAGAGAACAACAGAAAGAAAATCCATGGACATGATAACAGAAGGGGTGGGAAATGAAAGTGGATGGTTCCTGACCCTTGGGGTGTACTTCCAAAGGAGACAGTTCCTAGAGATGCTTACAATAGAGTCCTGAGCAGATGCTGGTGGTCTTTTTCAATGTTTTTCTAGCTGGTTCTTAGACCCCACTAGACTTTCTAATCATACAGGTCCAGACTTGTGCTTTCTTCCGGGTTCGCATTAGTGTATAACCTTTTTATGAAACTATTTTGCAGATATTTAACACCGTGCCAGACACGCCCCTCACCAATTCCCAACTACACCTGTCTCGGAAGAAGAGCAGTGACTCCAAACCCCCGTCCTGCAGCGAGAGGCCCTTGACGCTCTTCCACACCGTGCAGTCAACAGAGAAACGTGAGTCACTGCCTAGGGTGCCCTAAGAATACCTCGGCCGCCTCCCCACTGCCCGGAGAAACTTACCTCTACCTTTGTGTGTAAGCTGCTGCCTTTTGTGACCTTGAGGACAGTGTATTGACCATCATGCCCTCCCAGGTTCTGTGGCTGAGTAACCTCGACAGGACAGGAAGCAGGGGTGCAAGGAGCCGCACTGTCCAGGATCCACTTTCCAGATCTCCTGTGGGCAGATAGCTGAGCCTCTTTTCCTCCAGTCACACAGTCAAAGCTTAGTTCAGGCACTACTTCTTCAGTCCCTCCTTTGTTATTGGCTCCACTGGGACCAGTGTCCCTTCCTTTTCTCAGGTTGAAATTCTATGCTTATTAGCACGAGACACACGTACCACTGGAATGGGGCTTTCTCTGTTCGGGGACCTTGTTTGGCTTGCTTCTCCTTCCCCTCCACTTCTTCCAGGCCTGGTGCACAGTAGATACTTACTAAGTGTGTGGAATTAATTAACAGATTAATAAGAGAGCACTACGCTCCTTGCTCCAAATAGCAGAGGGTTCTCACCATGACTGTATCAAATCTTGTTTTCACTTCTGGATTTCTGAGTACTTTGCAGCGATCGGGTTACTGGGCTCTCAGATCTCCAGTGTGGTTTCTCTTCAGTTCCTGTAATGAGGGAGTCCAGCGGTGGAGGAATGGGTTTGAAGGCCCCAGCACTGCCCATGGGCAGGCAGACCGGGCTTCTGTACCAGTGACAGCATTTGAGCAAGCCTCCTACTTTCTCTCAGCTTTAGTTTACTTGTGTGTACAGTAGGGTTAATAGGCCCTAACTCAGAGGAAAATGATAGGGATTCAGCAAACTTATGCAGTTAAGCAGCTAGCACAGGACGTGGCAAGGGTGATCGGCTGACAGCTGCTCCTGTTATCATTAGTTACTGTTTAATCACATGTAGGAACAGAGGAGGATAAAAACGTGACCTTGTCTGTAAGGAACTCACGATTGAGTAAAGGAAGTAGACAAGTGAATAGGTAACAGTAAGTCGGCAGATAGCTGCTCTCACAGAGAAGTGTGTATTGGGGAGGCAGGAGAACCTGGTGGTTGAAAGTGCTCATGGGCACAGCTGCCTGGGTGAGAGCCCTCCTCGACAGCTCCCTGGCTGTGTCACGTGGGCCCATTCTCTACTATTGCAGGGCCTCAGGCTCCTCTTCTGCAAGACAGGGGTAATGGTTTTCTGCCTCACAGGTTTGTTGTGAGGATTAAAGCACTTCAGATGGTGCTGTGTAAATGCTGGGGGTGTGAAAGTGCTATGATTATTATATAATTATTATATATTTTATTTAATATATTAATATGTAGTCTGTATGGTTTTATATATTTATACAAATATGATATGTCTGTTATGTATTATGTGATAATAACAATATTCTCTATGAGTTACAGTAAAATCACAAATCAGAAAAAATGATCGTCTTGATTTTGAGGAGGGAAGACATTCTATATTTGGATTGGCATCTTTCTCTTTGTTACAGAAAATGTTTTCTATCCCTTTGTCTTCCAGAAGTAACAGCCTTTCTATCATTATTCCTGAGAACAAATCTGCCCCACCTTGGAGGATCACTGCTTTTAAAGAGATTGCTGTATCCCATAATGTGGCCACACCTTGGTGTATCCACTTGGGTTGTTTCAGATACCTTGCTTTTATGAATAAAACCACTATATCATCCTTGTAGCTGAATCTGTTCATATTCATGATTATTTCCTTAAGATAAATTCCTGGAAGAGTCCCTGGGTCAGCAGATAGGCACAGTGTCAGGGCTTTGACCCCATACTGCAACTGGCTTTCCTTCAAACAGTAGCCTGTGTTCCCCTTAAGTATCTGGCTAGGGACATTCTCACTGTGTTCTATACCAGAAAATACTTGCAACAGGCCTGGCCTCACCCTCATCTGCCACGAACACAGTATCTGGCTGTGGGGTGAGAAGCTTCTCATATTTCCAGGACAGCCACGGTCACCTAAGGTTTTGTGCTAAGCAGTGTATGTTTGCGCCTCAGGACAGATCAAATGATATTGGTAAATTCCTCTAAGCTTGAAAAAGTGCCAAGTTGATGCTTAGATGGGAACAGAGGCAGCTATGGATCAGGTCTTTTTTTTTTTTTCCCCCAATTATTTTTATTAGTTGGAGGCTAATTACTTTACAATATTGTAGTGATTTTTGCCATACATGGATCAGGTCTTAAAGCATATTCTCAGAGCATGTAAGAAAGAAGGTGGCGATTAGGAGAAAATCAATTAGATCTCTTCTCAAGATTAATTCTGTCACACAAGGCAGCGAGTGAAAGTTAAGGATGTGTGAAGGCAGACGTGCCTAAGCTGCAGATCAAGCTGTCCCTGTCTGAACACGGGTGGACAGGAGGATGCGAGACAGGAAGACAGTGAAGCAGTAATCTTCCCTGGGAGCAGAAGGAAACCCTCCCTGGAAACAGGGCTGCATGCTCATGTGTGAGGATACTTGCAGGATGCTCAGCTTTCCTCCTTTCCTTGGGAGAAACATTGTCATTGAAAGGTATATAGGGGTGTATGTATAATATACTTTTTAGAGTTTGCTTTGGAACCCCCAGTTCCCCGAGAAATTAGAATAATACTCAGGCTGGCCTGTAGGAGAAGTGGGTGAGGAAGACTGGCCAAGAGCTGAAAGGTTCTGCCAGCACTCACTCCTCCTAGGTTGCAGTGCAGCTGCTCACCACTGTCACATGAGCAGGTGACAGGGTACTATTGCCACACAACAAACCCTCCCCTTTGTCTGATCTATGAACAAAGATGGAAGATTTTTTTTTCCATTTATTTTTATTAGTTGGAGGCTAATTACTTTACAATATTGTAGTGGTTTTTGCCATACAATGACATGAATCAGCCATGGATTTACATATGTTCCCCATCCCGATCCCCGCTCCCACCTCCCTCTCCACCCGATCCCTCTGGGTCTTCCCAATGCACCAGCCCCGAGCACTTGTCTCATGCATCCAACCTGGGCTGGTAATCTGTTTCACCCTTGATAATATACATGTTTCGATGCTGTTCTCTCGAAACATCCCACCCTCACCTTCTCCCACAGAGTCCAAAAGTCTGTTCTGTACATCTGTGTCTCTTTTTCTGTCTTGCATATAGGGTTATCGTTACCATCTTTCTAAATTCCATATATATGCATTAGTATACTGTATTGGTCTTTATCTTTCTGGCTTACTTCACTCTGTAAAGATGGAAGATTTTATCAAAACACGTCGCTGAGTTTACACTTTGGGATCAAAGTACTGGTGAAGACTCTGCAGGTAATCTGTGAAAAAAAACTTATATTTCCATATAGTGATGTCTTTCAGTTTAAGGCCTCTATCCATGCCTAGCTCAGTACTTCCCAAACTTGGCATCATGTACATAATCCTTCATCTACTCTTTGGGCCACAACCGTATAACTTTTCCACTGTTGTTTGTTTGATACATTTCTTTAAATCAGTTTTTAAGAACCTTACTTCTTTACATTGCCTCATCCTATTAAATAAAATTTCTAAAATATCAGTTTTGTTATCTTACCGTATTACTCTCTAATATACATGAAAACATTCAGTTCAGTTCAGTCACTCAGTTGTGTCCAACTCTTTGCGACCCTATGGACTGCAGCACTCCAGGCCTCCCTGTCTATCACCAACTCCCAGAGCTTACTCTAACTCATGTCCGTTGAGTCAGTGATGCCATCCAACCATCTCATCCTCTGTTGTCCCCTTCTCCTCCCACTTTCAATCTTTTCCAGCATTGGGGTCTTTTCCAATGAGTCAATTCTTCACATCAGGTGGCCAAAGTAGTGGAGTTTCAGCTTCAGCATTAGTCCTTCCAATGACTATTCAGGACTGATTTCTTTTAGGATGGACTGGTTGGATCTCCTTGCTGTCGAAGGGACTCTCAAGAGTCTTCTCCAACACATAATTCAAAAGCATCCATTCTTCAGTGCTCAGCTTTCTTTATGGTCCAGCTCTCACATCCATACATGACTACTGGAAAAACCATAGCTTTGACTAGATGGACCTTTGTTGGCAAAGTAATGTCTCTACTTTTTAATATGCTGACTAGGTTGGTTATAACTTTTCTTCCAAGGAGCAAGCATCTTGCTTTTTAATATGTAATATTTAGTATTACATATGTAATATTTATATTAATATGTAATGTAATACATATTATATATATAATATAATAATGTGATAATTAATATGTAATGTCTCTGCTTTTTAATATGCTGTCTAGGTTGGTCATAACTTTCCTTCCAAGGAGTAGGCGTCTTTTAATTTCATGGCTGTAGTCACCATCTGCAGTGATTTTGGAGCCCCCCCAAATAAAGTTCCTCACTGTTTCCACTGTTCCCTCTACTATTTGCCATGAAGTGATGGAACCAGATGCCATAATCTTAGTCTTCTGAATGTTGAGCTTGAGACAACTTTTTCACTCTCCTCTTTCACTTTCATCAAGAGGCTCTTTAGTTCTTCTTCACTTTCGGCCATAAAGGTGGTGTCATCTGCGTATCTGAGGTTTGATAATTCTCCCCGGAATCTTGATTCCAGCTTGTGCTTCCTCCAGCCCAGCATCTCTCATGATGTATTCTGCATATAAGTTAAATAAACAGGTTGACAATATACAGCCTTGACATACTCCTTTCCCTGTTTGGAACCAGCCTGTTAAATACATGGATTTTTAAATATTAAATGTTAAAACATAAGTAACTGTGAAGCTAAAGAATGTTCATCCACATCAAACCCTAGATTGTCATATGTCCCAACTGTGGAACATGTACCACAGTTGTAGTCCACAGATCTTGCTATAAATTTTTGACTCAGATCCTTCCTCTTAACATACACTAACTCAAGATTCTTCTGTCCAGTCAACTGGAATCAGGTTCAGATGTTGCCTGTTGGTTTTTATATCATTGTGGACACTTACCAATCATCTGTCAATTTCATGTTGAAAACTTTGGGTTCATTGTGACACCTCTCCGGGTTTGATGTGACCTTACCTTTCTTCAGATTCTTGTTACAGGGATGACATCTGTGAGGACACACAAATCTACCCCTACACAATATCTCCTTGTCCCTCCCTTGTACCTTCAAACTTCATATGATATTGCCAGAACTTCATTTCTCTTATGTCGATGTGCCTGCTCTTATTTGAGTTATGTTTTTTCTCAATCTCATTGGCACAGTTGCGGCTTAATATTTCCTGTGGTTGTGGGTCAGCCTTTTCTTCAGCCCCCAGTTGAAATGCTTGATGAGCCCAAAATTCAGAGTAGGTGCTTTCCATTGACACATGTTTTCCCCTCACCTCACTGCAGTGTCCCCAGCCTGTGCAGAAGTTGGAGCCCGTTTTTTTCTCTTAGATGTGAATCTGTGCCAACACTCTGGTCTCAGATTGTCATGGAAGTATCTAACCTGTTGATATTCACAGATGCATGTCTTATTTTCCAGAAGGAGTTTTTCCTTCTGTGAGGGTAGACTGGTTGTGTGTCTGGGCACCTCTGTAAGACTCCTCTGCTTTAATCTGAGAGTAGTTACTGGAGTCTTCTCCAGGTGGTTTTTTCCTTTTCCCAGTGTTACTTCATCTCATCCTTATAATTGGTCATCACCCCATGAGGTAGGTTCTCATCATCCACATTTTACAAACAAGTAAACTGGGGCTCTAGGGGATCAGCAGTCACCTAACTGGTAAATGGCAGAGGAGGAACTTGGACCCAGGCCATGTCCCTTCCCCATCCCATGTTGTCTCCAGAAGGGTGCCTCTGTCACTTCTCGAGCCACAGAAGTGAAAACCTTTCTAGACTGAGTTCAAGAAGGAAGAAAAGCTATCTGTCCAGTGCCCAGCGCTGCCACAGAGGCAGCTTGGACCATTTTGAATGGGTTCCTCACTATGTGTGGTGGCAGGCAGCAGCCACACCATGGCCACCCCCCTCCCCTACCCCCCATCTCACAGCAACTCTGCAGTGAGCTGTGTGCATTCAGCAGTCGCTTAATATGCTGGGCCGAGGCAATCACTCTTGTTTGTGATCACCTTAGAGCAGATGAAAGGAGGTTTTTCATCTGTGCTGCCAGATGAATGGTAGCAAAGGAGATTACTGTTTAATCTCCAAGTTTCCATGCAGATACATCATACAGCAGAGACTAGACTGGTGTGTCTAGGTGAACGGTACTGACACACAGCTGTACTTTTTTCAGACAACTGTAGAAGGTAGAGCCAGAGGATTGGAGGGAACCAGGCACACAGGCCTTGTACTTTTTAAGATTTCTTCCAAGAGGTTGCAAGGTAACATTTATCATTTTGTCCCAGCTTTTTAGTACCTACAAAGACATGCCTCTTTTTATTGCACTTCACTTTATTGTGCTTCACAGATACTGTGTGACACCGCATGGTGTCAGATAATGATTAGCATTTTTTAGCAATAAAGTTTTTTTTTAATTAAGGTATGTACATTGTTGTTTTAGACATAGTGTTATTATATACTTAATAGGCAATAGTGTAGCATGAACATAACTTTTATATGCACTGGGAAACCAAAATATTCATGTGACTTACTTTGTTGCGATATTGGCTTTATTGCAGTGGTCTGGAACCATAGCCACAGTGTCTCCAAAGTACAGCTGTTCCAGGTCCTCAAATACGTTTCTTGGAAGTATGGTTCTTCATCTTGGGTATACATTAAGATCATGTGAGGAGCTTGTTGAAAATACAGACGCCTGGTCTCCCCAGTACATTTTGAATCAGGTAATGGCTGGAGCTCAGGCCTCTGCCATTTTAAAAGTGCCATCTCTATCTGCTACCAGCTCTGCAACCTGGAGTTCATTACTTTTCATTTGTGAGCCTCCATTTGCTCATCTGTGAAATCGCTTCCTTGGGGGGTAATTGCCATGATTAAGTGAGCCAGCGCATGTAACATACTTGACAGCAGGCCTAGAACATAGTAAGCACCTAATAAATGTTAGCTCCGATTATGATGATTACCGTCAGGAGTCCTACTTTATGTTTGACTAAGAAAATATCCCCTCTCTGGAGCCTGCAGATTCCAAAGGAGAGGCCCATACGTGAAAGAGTCGCCCTGGCCCAGAGAGAGCCCGTTCAATGCTAGAGTGCCATGCATCAGCAGCCAGGGGTGGGTTGTGCAGCCTTGGTGGGTCTAGGAATGGGTTCTTGGGCTTTGTTTTACATGGATCTTATTAAATATCTGCTGAGATTATAGCTCTGATTAATTCTCTTAGTTCAGTTAATTCATCCTGGACCCTCTCCCAGACAGGCCCAGGGAGAAGTTGAGAATTCAGCTCATGTACTTCGCACGTGTGTCTCCCTTGCTGAAAAATAACTGTGACCATTCAGAGGTTTACGTAATGCCTCTCTCGGAGCTGTCGAACCTGCGGCATGTGTCTTTTCTCAGGTAGCCTCTGCAGAACCTGGGTACTCTGGACACACCTGTTTGTTTTGGCAGACAGCATGTGTATCCACAGGAATTCCTATTGTCACACACACTGTAAGGTGTAATGTGGCTCTGGTCTTAATTGTATGTGGTTACCAGTGTGACTGAGACCTGCATAGTTGATGTGGCCCTTAGACAGTGATGCCGTGGAAAGCTAATGGCAGGAAAAAGATTAAATTAAAAAGAACATATTCCAGGCTGCCATCTCTGGCATTATCACTATATGAGCAAAACAGGTATCACAGCATTAGGCATTATGTTATCCTGCTTTGTTAAAAGAAAAAAAAAATTTATATAAGCACCTATTTCTACGTATAGAAAACTAACTGGACTTTTATGCACCAGAATATATCTGGAGTATTTGTATGCCGTTGTGTACTTTTAAACTAGAGAGAAATGCATATTTATTATGTATTAACTAATTTTTAAGTTATTAAAAGCACTCTAATCTTACACTTCATTTACTGTCTCAACCCATTTTGCAATGAGTTATGGTATAAAAATAAGTAACTGTATCAGTTTCTTCTTTTCCCATAAGTAGTGGGAAAGAAGAAACTGCATTGTCAGCAATACATCAGCAGTCTGTGTGTGGGCTTTCTCAGTTATCAGGGAACCATAGGTTAGAGGGAGTGTCCCTCCTCAAAAGTAAGTTCTCAGGGAGGAAAGAAGGCTATGTTGTGAGCAGCAAAGTGTCTCTTTAACTCTGAACATTCAAGTCCCTGTTCAGCTGTTAATTAGAGGTGCATTTCTAAAATGTGGTTTTTGAAATGTTGTTTCAGGAGCAGGCTTCCCTGTTGTACCTCGGCATCTCATTCCTGTGAATCTCTTCGATCTGGGACCAGCCACAATGACTTCCCCATTCTCTCATGAAACCCATTTTCACTGGCATTCTTTCCCTTTGCAAAGCAGAGGGTTATTATGAACACCACAGGGAGAGTATGTCAGCCATACATACTCAGGGGACTGAGATCGGTGGTGGTTTTGCTGAAGACCACTTGCCAGAAGTTCTGATCGCATGTCCTGTGTCTGTGGTCCAAGCACCATTGACATTTTTCACTTGTCACCTCCCTGTTTAATACAACATTGCCCAAACTATGTTTTAAGATTATTTTTTAAAACATTGTCCAAACTGTTTTCATGTGCTCAAACGTGTTGCCCAAACTGTTTCCTAAGATTATTTTTATCATAGGGACTGAGACTGGGTCAGCAAGCTTGTAATCAGACCAGCTCAGATTTTAGTGGGGCTTGGCATGCCACCCTTATCAGGAGCAAAAGCTACAGGGGAGAAAAATTGCTTCGGAAAGTCTTGATTCCAAGCTTCCTGTGTACTTGGGTGTTTCCCAGAGATGGCAAACTCCAAAATTGCTGCGCACTCATCGTTTTTTATTGCAAAATTCATTAAACTGCCTTGCTATTATCATCCTATCTTGTCAAGATGATACATTACAGGCTTCATTGCAAAACTTTAACAAGTGGGAGAAAGTACACCTTTCGCTCCAACATAGCCCAGGAAAGCCTCTGGGCGTTTGCTTCTGCCTTAGTATTTTTCGTGTAACGCCCTGGGTCTTTGCAGAACCTCCATCTGGTGACTCCCTTTTCTCCCTGTTTGATCATGTGCAGAGACAGTTCCCTCCTTTGGGCTCTGTGAGGCGTTGTGAGCTGCTGTTACAGATTAGTCATCTTACCTCTTCTTTTTGACAACTAGTCCAAGACCTCGTGGAAAGCTAAAATACCAGCCTGTGTGATGACATACTGTTGTGCATGGTGGGAAAGCTCCCCTAAAGTGTTATCAGAGCTCTTTGTTTCCTGTTTACCCTTCAGATCTGAGTATTCAGTGGGCCAGACAAGTTCAGGCCTGCCAAGCCAGGAGAATTTGGCTGGGCTCTGCATGTGCGTTCCTTGTCTCGCCTCTGGGTTCTGTGATCAGCAGAGACCCTGCCTCTTGTATGTGGTGCGCTTGTCATCAGAGCGAGCAGGAGTCACTTGATAAATATGGAGAGTGAAGGAGCTTAGCTCCAAAATTTCCATGGCAACCCCCAAAAGAAATACAATATCACCAAAATTATTCTGTGGCTTGCTTTTTTTAGTTGCAGTGATTTGGTTGCATACTCATGTTTTTCCGCTCCTGATTTGTACAGAAAACAGAGACTGCCCACTGTAACCAGTACTTTGGTTTCAAGGACATTAGTGGTCCCTGCATGAAGCACCTGAAAAATTAAGTCACACAAAACTGCCTCCTGTGTGCTAGCAAAACACAGCCTGGTAGTTAGGGTTGCCTTATTGATGTTTATTATTTATGTCATGACCACTGTAGAGCCTTAATCTCTACTGTGCATGGCCTGGGCACCAGGAGTGTATAACTAACCTTCACCTCACTGGCCATTGTCATGGCTGCTTGATGTAGTCTGTGTGGACAGACATGGCCCTGCCCTTGAGTAGCGTGCATTTTTAAGGCACAGACCCACATCCAGTTTGTCGCTCCTCAGGGAACACATGTTAATGAAAGCATCGAACACGTTACCTGTGCACATTTGCAATTGTTTGAGCTTTTATTTTACCATTTCTTTGTCTCTGGGCTCTTTTTTCCTGTGAGTAATAAGAAAAGAGATTCTTGTTGACAAATAAGCAAGTGTTCTCACTGCCTTCAACCAGTTCAGGAAAATTCCTGCATTGTGGGGATTCTTTCTGTTTTGGTCACTTGATCTTGTTGATTTGACTCATAGCTGGTTGCTGTTTTCCTTTTTTCAGCCCACTAGCCTGTGATTTTTTTTTTCAGCAATATAATTGCCATCAGTCCTTCTACCTTCTGATATGGATGCCAGAGCTCGTTTGACTCATCAGTGACTCAAAAAAGTCCAGCTCTGGTATTTGAATGATCTGGTTAATTTATTTTTTTTAAATCTTTTAGACTGCTTGTTCTCATGTTTTTCTGTCAGAAGCAAATGTCCATTTGCCCACTTGACAGACCTCCTCCTGTTTTGAGTGACATTACTGAATCATTTGCTCTTTTTTTTTTCTTAATTCATTGAAGCTACAAATTAGAATTGTTGTTGTATAGTTTCCTTAACCACTAAACATTTGATTTGCTGTTGATTTTACTCCCCACTCAGTCTCTGCAATAATCACCTTCCTACTCATCCTCAGAAAGGATTGTCAGCATTTCAGCTTAGACGTCTGTCCTCTTAGAAGCTCTCAGTCTTATTATGTGAGGTCTCCTGTCAAAGAAAATTGTAGTGTTCCTGTAGTCAGAGAGTGCCAGGTTTTTCAGGTCTCCATATCACGTCACCCATGGGGGATGTTGGTAAAGAGTCTCCCTCTTGGGATGCATATTTGTCTATCTTGGCTGCAAAGCTGTGAAATATTATGATTAAGTTTTTGGCATTTTCTTCTTGGACAAAGAATTCCTCTCCCTGATTTTTTGCTTTTGTTGTTGTTTTCTTATAGGTCTACCACATGTGACAGGTCCTCGATACCTGAATATAAGTCAAAATATAATCTCAAAAAGAATTTATTGTTTTAAGAAAGAATCCTATGTCCTCCGGTAAATGAAACCCTCCTCAAGCTCAGTTAGGGTGTAGCCACCTGTTTTATTCTATTAACTGCTAGTCCAAGGAAGGTTGAGTCCTCGTTATGTATCCATACCCCCGTTCTCTTATGGGTTTATGGGAGTTTGGGATTAACACACAGTACTATACGTAAAATAGATCAACAAAGACCTACTATATAGTACAGGGAACTCTACTCAGTACTCTGTAATAACCTAGATGGGAAAAGAATCTGAAAAAAAGAATAGATATATGTATAACTGAATCACTTTGTCATACACGTGAAACTAACAATGTTATAAATCAGCTATACCCCAAAATAAAATTTTTAAAAAATAAAAAAATCTTCAAAAACCAAAATTATCATTGTTCCACATGCTGCAGCCTTCCTCGTTAGCTCATGAGAGAGACCCAGTCTATAATACTGTAGTGGGAGCTAGATTCTTAAAACTTTTACCTAAATCCATTTTTTACAAACAAATCTTTTTTATGAGCATTAGGATTCTGATAAAATATTTTATAAAGCAAAGCATCTTTCTGTGACTTTTTTCAGTTGTGATTTCAAAATGTTGTCTGTCCTGTGCCGAAGTCTACTGAGAAAGGTAGACATATAAACCAGTCAGTACTCTAATATTCATCTGATTAAAATACGAATGAATTAGTGTCAGAGTCTGCTGTCTGGGGCCTAGGTTCGGTACTCAGGAGGAGCTCAATAAATATTTCTTGAATAAGTGAAAATTTTAAAATGTTTCATTTCAGATACTCTGTTTTCTAATGAATAGTAAGATAGGAAAAAAAAGGTCCTGATAATATTTTAGAAAAGCTAATATTCTTTTAGCAAGGCATTATTTTAATTCATAGAATTATACCCCTCTCATGGACAAGTAAATATAATCACAGAGAAATATGAGCTATAGTTATTCTCTTCTCTTTCCTATGAATTCAGATAATTATGTCCTACATACTTAGCCTCAAACTAGAGTTAATAAAACTCTTCATCTCTCCTCTCATGAAGCAGAACACACATCCTTTGAGCCCCAAAGAAGTGTCATCCTTACTCCCCATGGAGTGGAGGTAGTCTTGGGCTCCTCATACTGTTTCAGGAGTCTTGATGCAAGGATTTTGTGCAAAGGAAAATTTTACTTACTTATGAACTGATTCATACTGATAAATGGCATATCCGTTCTCTGAATGATCCCCTAATTATGTAATTTTGGAGTTGTTTTTCTTCCTGGTAGCAAGCTCCCATTTGCAGGCACTATTAGTCCTCCCACATCTTGGCTCGATGTAACTCTTGATTTCTCTTTCTTTGTTGTTTCTCTTTGGAACTCAAGCTTTTGAAATATGAACTGTTCTAAACCTCAGGAATCAACTTAATAATCTATTTTTTTCAAAATCTGATTAGAGTTCAAGGATATCCCATAAGCTTCATGAGTTTTTTTGACTCAGAATTCTGAGAGGCTTCAATATGGCCTTGAGAATTTGCCATGATGTGTGTGTGTGTGTTTGTATGTTTTTGCATTTGTGTACCTAATGTGAATATTACTCTAGCATCATTTCATAAGTTTATTTTTATATACATAAGTATATAAAGGAAGAGCATTATAAATATATATATAAAGTATATATATAGGAATATAAAGTATATAAAGTATATAAAGGAAGTATATATAGGAAGAGCAAGGAAATGCAAAGGAAGAGCATTTTTTATCATAACATTCCCCCCCTGTTTTGCCTAAAGAGACCTGAGTTCAAATGTTGACTCTGAACTACCATGGAAATGAGCCTAGTCTTTCTTCTTAGGGATATGGTATACCTCTGGCTCATGTCAGAAAGATCCAGTGAGGATTAACCCAAATATGATATTTCTTGATACATGAATTGATTGCCCAAAACATCAGTTGATTCCAATATGATGTATCTGTAAGGAATGTGGAACAAGAAAGATATTCTATGTCTCTGATGCTCTGCTCCTACAGTAGTGCCCATGCCATTTGTCTAAATCATCCAAAATGTTTTCTGCAGCACATGGTTCCACGTTTTTAAAGATGGGAAGAAACAGAAAGTTCTTTTCTTTGAGCAATGTTCTGAAGTTTACAAAATGCATTCTTGCATGTGGTCCCACTTGATCCTCATGACAGCTCCCCAAGCTGTGCAAGGCATTTCTCAGGCTCCCCATTGTATAGCTGCATTAACCAAGAAACAGAGAGCCAAGGAATATTGCCTGACTCTACATACCCAGTCAGGAGTGTGGTCTTGGAGGGAACTCAGGGTTTCTCCCCTCTGACTTGGTAATATTCTTCAAACACTAATATGACTGCTTGGAACATAGACTCAGATTTGTATAAGTAGACTACTCTGTGGTCCTTACAGGTGTATTGGTCAAAAAACTTTCAATGGAAGCTCAGCATCAAATACTTGGAGTTAGAGGCAACCCAGAAGGGTCTGGTTGGGGAATGATCAGGGGGTTAGATTGCAGAGCCATAAGGAAGTAGATGGTCAAAGAGTAAATATTTTATGGTGTGGTACCATAGGGTCAGAGGTAGGAATGGCTTAGGCAAGTAAGACAGTTTTAGGGGCAGGAGTTTTAGAATAAAGGGTGAATGTCACAGAAGCCAAAAGGATATGATTGACTGCAAGGGGACTTTGAAGGTTCTCTCTGTTCTGACCATCTGCCAGTCCAAAGAAGACACAACTTATGGTGTGGTGGTTGAGCCACTCAGGAAAAGGCTGGTCATGTGAAAGAGAAGATATGTCCTGTCAAGTGGAGGAATGAGTTTTGCTCTAAAGTTTCACATCACCTGTTACTCTCAGGTTCTTCCTTGTAATTCCCACTTGTAATTCTTACTTTAAAAAAAAAAATCATTATTTATTTCTGGCTGTGCTGGGTCTTTGTCTGGGTCTTTGTTGCTGTCTGTGGTCTTTCTCTAGTTGCAGCGATCCAGGGCTGCTCTCTAGTTGTGGTGTGCAGGCTTCTCATTGTGGTGGCTTCTCTTGTTGCAAAACATGGGCTCTAGGCACACTGGCTTCAGTGGCTGCAGCGTGTGGGCTCAGTAGTTGTGGCACCCAGGCCCAGCTGCCCCTCGGCATGTAGAATTGTCCTAGATTAGAGATCAAACCCATTTCCCCTACATTGGCAGGCAATTTCTCAACTACAGGGTCCACGGAGAAGTCCTCCCACTTGTGATTCTTATTTGTCCTGTGATTCTTCCCTATGTCCTTTTCCTAGTTTCATCAGCACCAGAGAGCACCGTGTAACCTCATTATTTATAAACTTTTGGATAGGTAGGAACAGACTATCCCAATGGAATTGAATGGAATAATATTAATATTGGTTTGTGGGTTTTTGTCCCCCCCAGAGGAACAAAGAAACAGCCTCATCAACTCCAGTTTGGAATCTGTCGTCTCTTCAAATGCGAACAGCATCCTCAATTCCAGCAGCAGCTTACAGCCCAACATGAACTCCAGTGACCCAGACCTGGATGTGCTCAAACCCACCCGGCCCAACTCACTGTAAGTATGACGTCTGGCTGCCGGCCACAGGGGGGCCTCGTCAGCCATTCTACCCAGAATGTGCTCTCTGGCCCGGCCTGACTTTGAGTATTGTCCCATGAGCCCAATGTAAACCTTCTCCCTCAACTTGGAAGCTTGGCTAATAAGTTTATTTCACATTTTTTAAGCATCATCATCTCGAAGGGGAACATACTGCTTCTTGGCCTTGGTGACGTTTGACCTACCATCCTGCTGAGATGGCTTTGGTGATGGCTCCTTGCCTGTGCTGGCTGCTGGGGCATGAAAAACTATTTCTTTTAGTTTTACAAACATCCAGGCACTGTAGTAGCTCAGTAGATCAGTAGCTACATTTGTTTCACTCATTTGTGTTGTCACAGTTTCCCCCTTCTCCCCAACTTTGTTGAGTATGTTCAGTGCTATCTGTCTCCACTGCTAGAGAGAATAGCTCCAGGAGCCCTTTGAGTCTTTAGCTCCTGAAACCTTAGCATGAGCATGATCACAGAGTAGATGCTCTAAAAGAGAAGAACCTCTGTTGCTTCATTCTTGGGCGTTGAGCACCCACAGCTGAGACAGGCAATTTTGAGGCTGGTTGTCCAATCCTCCACGGAAACTAGATCTACTCTGCTTGGGCCAGAAAGTTCTCTTTTGTGGTTGCATCCCACATTACTTAGCTTGCTTCTTCAGACCACCCCATAAATCTTATCCACTAGAGCCTTTGCAGAAAGAATGTGAGGCCATGACCAGAACAACTGGACCCTCCGGCCACAGTTGTATGAAACTCAGGAAGAGCAGAGTTGACTTTGCCTTTCTCTGGTGAAAATAGTTTGAGGTTCAGCCACAAATTGCCTTCAGGGCAGTCATTTCTCCTGGTGAGACACCAGCATGTTAGAACCTTTTCCTATCCTTCTCCTTGCTGTGGTTGCATGATTGCACCCCGCCATTCTATCTCACTAATGTATTTACAGACCCGCAAAATGGGTCTAACATTTTTTTTCCTTAGAAGAGACTAAGGGATACTAAAGGTTGGAATGAAAAATGACTCTAAAATGGGTAAGAGGTGCTTAGAAAATGCAGCCAAAGTGTAAGATGAAACTGTACATTGAGAAAATCAGGTCTCTTTTTAATTGGTGACAGCTTTAAATCCTACCTTGATATTCAAGAAGTTTAATTACTTAACCTGTTATGAGGTAGATGATGTGTTTGTTTACCAAGAAGTATCCTCAAATGTTCAAAATAATGTAACTTGTTCAGCTTGTGGGCAGTGAGTCCCTTCTGGTTCTCCAAAGCCAATGGAGCCTCCCTCCATTGATGGATGGCTCCCTCAGGGACTCCTAACACTGCTTTCCTAGACTTTAAGGAGATTCTGGTTCCTTTTCTTCCATTTTGTTTAAGCCTCTGTACCTTGCAGTTGCTGAGGTTATTTGTTGCTCATCATGAGCACAGTTGCTCAACACTCCCTGATTTTCACCAGCAGCACCAACTAGTGGTCTTTAAGCTCTGTTTTCAGCAGCTGGTGTCTGGGAACCCCTGAGGCTTTGTTGAGTATAGTGTGTCCAAAGAGGCTGCTTCAGGAGTTACATGGAAATGGAGGGTTATGTCTTTTAAACAGGTCATGGATGAGGGGGCTTGTGACTTTTTATTTTTTGATGTCTAGATGTGATTTTTTTGAGAACCCAATTATTTGTCATATGCTATGAAATGTACAAAAGTCATACTTTAAGTAAGCTAGATTTGTATTCTGTAAAACACTAGCTATCACTTTACCTGCTTCATGCCATCCACGGGACACATGCCTACCTGCTATAGGTTTGGGGGCTTTCCCAGGGAAGGGAATATGAGGCCAAGAACAGTCTCCTTGTTTGGTGGAGGATGGGAGGCTGGAATGTGGGTATGTTTCTTGCTGGGCTGTTGTCTTCCATTCAAGGGAATAGCTAAGTGATACCTGGGAATCCTGAGCTCCGGGAAGGCTGCTGCTCTTGAGGTAGAAGCAGTGCTGACACTGGGGTTTGCCTCAGCCCTGATGAGGGCCATGTCAGTGGCTCCACACTGCAGCTGGTTCACCACCCATTTCTGAAACCCAGAGCCAGGAGAGGTTGTCACCCAGTTTGTGCCTGCCTGTTTTTTTCTGCCTGGGATTGGCCTGGATGGACCATACCCAGACAGACTCGAGGTTACGCTGGCAAATGCAAGCCGCAGCTTTTCCCTGAGGCTGTGAATTCTGAAAAGTCTGAAGCACCTTCTGCAGTGGTGCTTGGGCTCTGTCACAACCAGTCCAGGCTACTTGGGTCTCAGCACTGAAGCCTTTCATTCTTTCCATCCTTGCTCACTTTGAAGTGCACCAAACTCCTTGAATGGGGAACACTTAATGATGCAGATGAGGACACAAGACCAAATCAAGGGGTGGGGGATTTCCACTACATTGAATATAAATTAGGCATAAGGTGGGGAACCAGTCACCAGAAAACTGTCCGTTTTTTTTTATTTCATTCATTTGTTTTTCATTGTTTTCATAATGACTGGGATCATCCTTCTGACCACATAACAATCATAATGAAAGAAACACATTTGTGACTCGGCATCTTTGGCACTTCGGAGGCCATATTTTGCTGTCTCATTGGTAAATCTTTCCTAATTCTCCAAGGGGATGAGTGCCCCTTGTTTGTGTGGACATAATGCTAAAGCTGGCATCAGAATCAGAGATGCTACCATTTCAGCCTTGCTAGGGCAAGACTTTGGAGATCCTGTCTTTGGAAGGTCCTCAGCCATCTCTCCTAAAGATGAAAGAGCACTTTAGCTTGTCTAAAATGGTCGGTGGAGATCACTGACCAAATTTGTGCTCAGACCTCTGCTGAGCTTCCTGTGGTAAAGGAGAAGGAGAGAATTCTGGGCCTCCCCAGAAGTTTATACTCTGGTTGAGGAGGAGAGACAGTGGTAAACGACAGTGCTAAATGCAACTTAGAGCTCAGAAGTGCATATAGAGTTCAACAACTCTTAATTGGGTATTTGTTAGGTACACAAGCCAGTCTAGTGTTGGGAAAGGTGGAGTAGACGAAATGTGAGGCGGGCACTAGGTAAGATGATACGAATGGATGGAAGAGCATTTCAGGTAAGGGGATGAGGGAGGCAGAGGTGATCCAGGATGGAGAAAAATATTCTACGGAAATGTGTATTGGAGGAAGGGGAACTTAGTTGTCATCTCAGCATGACCACCAAAAAAAAAAAAAAAAAAATTGAACCAACCTTTAAGATCAGGTCACTTCACAAAAAAATCCAGATTTCGTACTGGCTGGAACCACTAGACATACACACACACACACACACACACACACACACAAATGAATTTAGATATAGACCTTACAAGTTTCACAAAAATTAACTCAAAATGGATCATATACCTAAGTGTAAAATGCAAAACTATAATAATTCTAGAACACAACATAGGAGAAAAACTAGGTGTCTTTGAGTTTGGCAGTGACTGTTTCAATATTGCACCAAAAGCATAATCCATGAAAGAAAAAATTGGTAAGTTGGACTTCATTTAGGCTAAAAGCTTCTGCTCTGCAAAAGACATTATTAAGAAAATGAAAAGCCAAGCCACATACTAGAAGAAAACATTTGCAAAATGCATATCTGATAAAGGACCAGTATGCTCAATATTAAAACAAGCATATATCATTCCACACCTATTAGAACAGCTAGCCTCCAAATCACTGACATCAAATGCTGATGAGGATAAGGAGCAACAGAAGTCTCATGCATTGCTGGTGGGAATGCAAACTGAGAAAGCCACTATAAAAGGCAAGCTGATTGCTTCTTATAAAACTAAACATAGACTTATCACACAACACGATCAAGTGACCACACTCCTCGATATTTACTCAGATAAGTTGAAAACTTACATTCACAACAAAATCCTGCCCACAAATATAAATAGCAGCTTTATTCATAATTGCCAAGTTGGAAGCAACCAAGTCATTCTTCAGCAGGTGAATGGATCACCAAACTATGATACATCCAAATAATGGAATATTATTTGATGTTGAGAGGAAATGAGCTATCAAGTCATGAAAAGACATGGATGAACCATAAATGCATAAAGCCACTCTGAAAAGACTATAGTATGGTATGATACCAACCACATGACATTTTGGAAAACAGAAAACTACAAAATCAGTAAAAAGATGAGAGGGCAGGAAGGACAGTGATACTTTACTATACGATACTCCAAAAGTAGATATAAGACATTATGCCTTTTCAGAACTCATAAAACCCATAGAACAGAAAGAGTAGATCCTAATGTAAGCTGTGGACTTTAGTTGGTAGTTAATAATGGTAATAATAATGTATCAAAATTGGCTCATCAGTAGCTATAAATGTACCACAGTAATGAAAGGTGTTAATAATAGAGGAAACTTAGGGAAACGGGAGAGTTATATGAAAATTCTAAGTTATTTTCAGCAATTTTTTTATAAGCTTAAAACTGCTCTAAAAAATAGGCTATTAATAGATTTTTTAAAATCTAGATTTCCAGCTTCTGAAAAGTTAAAAGATTTGGCCACTTTAAATCCATATGTTTTCTGGTGACAGATGAGACTCTTTAATCCCTAGCTTCTTATGGTCCCAGTTCATTCCTTTCTGTCTCGGAGGCCTATGATAAGTATGGCCCAAGAGTCTTTGCGGCTCCTCCCCTTAAGAGGTGGAGCTGTTGAACTTAGGCTGGCCTTCACCCTCTGACTTGATTTGACCATCATATGACTTCCACACCAGGCCACAAGGCCCTGCAGTTTCCTGTCTCATCCTCTTAGAACCCAGTCACCATGTAAAAAAGCCCAGTCCAGCCTCCTTGAGGATGAAGAACTATTGGAGAGAGAAGGCCTACTATCCCAGCTAAGCCCAGAACCTGGGCCACCAGTCAGCTAGTGTAGCCACATGAGTGAGTCCAGGAAAGAGCAACAGAAATGCTGCCCAGTTAACTCACAGATTCATGAGGAGTAATACATTATGGATGTTTTAAGCTACTGAATATGGGCCAGTTTTTTCAGCAAAGGTTAACTGACAGAAGTCAAGAGTCATGAGCAATGGCCTTGGGATGGAGCTGGGCTGCCTGGGTCAGTAGGAGGGGATGGAAGGTTCTCACCCTGCCACAGTGGCATATGAAGATGAGCTTCCCATTTCCAGAATCTTATTTGAAAGAAAATGACTCATAAATGAGATTCTAAGAAGTTAAGAAACAAAACCAAACCATAGCTGATGGCAGAGGCAAAAAGAAAGATAGTTCTATCACTGACATGGAAAGCAGGAAGACCTAGGTTTTAATCCTGGCACCAACATCAGCTGGCCAATGCCTGTCCTTGGCCCTGAATGTGTCCCTGAATGCACCCATCCCCCTACTCCTGATGGTGGACGGAGTGGGGTGAACTGTCCTAAGAAGAAAGGTCATTCGCTGGGTGCTTACAAAGGACAGCAGAAATTCATCTCTCTCCTTCCTAGTGTCCAATAGAACTGGCCTCATGCCTCTGCTTTTTTGTAGGATAGTGATTTTTAAGGAGGAAGTAAACAAATGCTGAGAAAGAAGTCAGGGGACGTCCCACTAGGGACTGAAGATACTGCAGTAATTCCCCCAAATTAAAACTGACCAAGGAAATGCTTTTTTCCAGACCACTGGGGTAGGGATAGAGAGAAGGACAGGGGATGATTCCAGTAATGGAACAACCTAACCTGAGAGTTCTCCCTGCCTAAGTGGTCCCCACCCCTAAAAACTAACTCACTGCCCAGTAGCCCCATAAATAAAGCTGATTTTTCTTGTCCTTTCCGCTCAACACACACACACATGCATGTCCAAGTTATTTCTGGTGACCTAAAAGATGTGTGCATGCCAAATGCCTTCAATTTTTGCCAGAGTCAACCTCTCCAGTTTTAGTGGCCAGTGAGAGGCAAGAGAACACTGCCTGGAATTCAGAGGATAAACACGGCCTGCTTCCAGGCCGAGTTGTTTCTCTGAAGCACTGTTGGCTCCTACTGAATTTGCTTCAGCTGCTCTCACATGAAACCTGGGAAAAGCTCACCAAGAGAGATATCTCTAAAAGTTTACTTCTGTTTTACTTATTCAGTCAACATTCACTCAACAAATACTGTTTGAACACTGACTGTGGGCCAGGTGTTGTTCTGAATCCTAAAGATAGGGTGATAAGAAATTGCATTGTTTCTGCTGTCATGGATTTTATATTCTAGAAAGCTAATATCAGAATCTCAGGTAGTAAATGTTGAAAAGTTCTGTGGAGAAAATTAAAATAGAGAAAAGCAGGTATGGATTTGGAGGGGAAGGAGGCAAGTTACTTTAGGACTTTCTGCCTCAGTTTCTTCATCTGTAAAATAGGGTAATCATACCCTCCATGAAAAGGTTTTGTGAAGTTTAAACGAGATTATCTTTTGTTGTGTCATTTACGTGTTCGGCACTATGAATGGCAAATTATCAGTAATTCGTCAGGGGTCCTCTTCTACACTGTCCTTCCTGTCCCTTTATTCCCTCATTTCTGGTGTGTGTCATTCAGGCGCAGAGAGATGTCCCAGGCTGTTCTGACCATTCTCCACACTGGCCTCCTGTCTTGATGGCCTGGAGCTGTCAGGTCAGTCTTTGAGTTACTAGTGAAAGAAGGAACTTCTACTGTAGAGGTAGGTACTGCCCCACCTTAAACCTAGACCCACTGGGGTAGACAGGCCTGTTCCTAAAACATAGGAAACCTCCACACCCCACGGGGTACCTGATAAGCTGCATGCCTCACTGTTATTTATTGGGTCCAGATAAATCACTAAATGAATAAGAGGCATTGGACAAGTGATAACTAATGGCATATTTTTAAAAGTAATTTTACCATCTAAATGCTATTTTATGCCAAAAGAGTTACACCCAAACAGGCAGCTATGAGTTTGCTCCAGTGATCTTTATTTGTCATTCTTTGGAATGCAGGGATTTGAAAGAGGAAGTTTTCCTCTGTGGTTGAATCAGCTTTCTGTGGGAAGAGGATCTTTCCTGTTAGGTTGAGGATATTTTTTCTCACCTGCCTCCAAGCATAAAAGATCTCTTCAGACTGTTTTGCTTGAGAATTTGGCAGTGTTCCCCACCTTGCAAAATAGCTTGAAAGCACAATGATTTTCACAAGGAATCCTTTTCCTTTTCTTGTTACTCCTCACCACCCCCACAGTAGTTCCCGCCTGCTCGATCGTGGTCATCTCTTGGACAAGCCCTGAACCATCCCTCTTACATCTCAGGCTCTTGTGTCCACCATGGCCACAGCTTTTCCAAGGCTAGGTTGGATACCTAGCCAGGTTCGATTTGGTACCAGGCTAGGTTCCCTTGGCATTTTCAGAGGTTGTCACTGATGTCACCCACATTCTTGTTTTCTGAGAGGCTTCCTGTCAGCTTTTCCCATTGCCCAGCCAAGATCTCACTTGGTCGAGGGTGGCTATCCTGCCTGGTGACCCATCCGGTTTTTATTGGATAAATGCGTTTGGTTATTAGCGGTTCTTCTTTTTTTTCCACAGACAAAATTGCTCAAGGCAGGCCTCACTGTTCATGACCCACAGGATTTCTTTCCCAAGCACCAGGGCTGTCTGTGGGCTTGGATATCTCCAGCCGGTCGGCAGAGGGGGTATGGGAGGAGACGGGGACCAAACACTGTTCAGTGCTTAGCCGGCGTCCCTGACAGAGTGGAAGTCAAAAAGGGAACAATGTTTTCCTTCACATGGATTGTCTTCCCCCCTTTACAAGCTAAAATCATGGAAAGGGTCTGCATTTTCTTCTATAAACTAATTAATCTTGCTAAATAGTCTTAAATAATTTCCCCCATTTGCCATGACATGGTAGATGCTGAAACCTTGGAGTTTAATTAAATATATGAATAAACAAGTTTTATTCTGGAGTTAGCTGTATTTTGTATATGTAAGTAGGTGTTAAGCATTTTAAATCTCCACTTTTTGGTAGTGCCTTTAGGGAAGGAAGTAGGCTTAAGATTTTGCATGGCTTTCAGCACTATTATGCCTGTAAGTGGATTTGGAAGGAACACTAAATGGCTGTTTTTCTTGATTTGGGTTAGAACTGGGATTGTCTGTCTCCCTCCCTATGTATATAATTTGGAGGAATCTTACTGGGAGATCCAGATCCTAAATTAAGTAAATTAAAAGCATATTGGAGTTCAGGAGCTACTTTTAAATCTTTTTAGTCAGTCTGGAAAGCAGATGCTTACTTAGCTAGGAACACATTTCTAGTTGGAAACAGCCTTGAGGTCTTATTTTTAACGTCTCTTTTTGAGTTAAGAATCTAGAAAACCTTGTACTGTAGGCTGCTTTGGTCTCTGCATGCTGCTTTTTCTGGGCAGGGTCTTAGCTCAGTACAGTGGTTCCCAGAATGTGGTCCTGGGACCACCATCATTGGTATCACCCAGAAGCTTGTTAGAAATACATGTTTTCAGGCCCCACCCAGACTTACGGGGTGGACAGCTCTGGAGGAGGGGGCCAGCAGTCGTGGTTTAACAAGCCCGGCAGGTCATTTTGACAAGTGGTCCTCACGTCTGAGAACCATAGTCACAGTGCCTTAGGCTGATTGACTTCCACAAGAATAAAATCTGGATATACACCAATATAAAGCTCTCAGGGCCATGCCTATGTCATCACTGGCGCTTGGATTGTCCCTGCAGTGATGACAGTAGTGGAGCTTAAGAGCATCCTGCCCTTGGCCTTCAGGGGAATCCAATTAGCTCACCAGTGCTTTCCTTTAAAGCTCCTCAAGGAAGCCAGCCAGCTGCCTTGCAAATGCTTGCCTTTTGGTCATAAATCAATACAGGATGGGTTCATCAATTAATCAAGCCAAGAGATATTCCTGCTGTGCATCTACTGTGTATGTAACCCAAGAAAATCAAGACTCTTGCACTGGGTCTTGAAAGAAAAAGAGATCTCAGGGTATGTGATACTGAAAGTGTTGGGTCAACATCAGCATGTATGAAAGATGTGAGACTTGTAGATCACCATTCACCAGACTGATGCAGGAATGGGAGACAGGTGCAAAGAGTGGAGTTAGGGTTAGTTCAACAGATTCTTAACAAGAGGACTTCTGTGCCTTTAATATGTCCATTGTGAATCTCCCAAGGGGCATGTCTTAGGCTGCATTTCCTAAATGTATGTGACCACAGAAGATGGTTTTACAGTACTTCTCTTCAGCCTCTTAAAACAGGATTCCACAGTTTAAGGAAATGCTATTCTGAAACACTATTTTTGAGGGGGGGAATATGTTTCTCATAATGGATGGTATCATTATGGCAGAGATCCTGCAAACGAATAGCGATTCCATTTATATAGAGATGTATGACTGCACATAGGTATCTGAAGACTGATATGGGCTCTATCATAACATAAGTGGCTCTGTCATGCACAAACCATCAGTGAGCCTTGGGATCCAGTGTTAAGGAAAAGCCAATGTGGCCTGGGCAGTGAAACCTTAGCTCTGCTATATCCTAGCTGTGTAAACTTGGGCAAGTTATTTGCCCTGTCTGAGTTAGACCTCTTCTTTGAAATGGTAAGGAATAATACTGAAAGTGAAAGTTGCTCTTTGTGACCCCATGGACTGTAGTCCATGGAATTCTCCAGGCCAGATACTAGAGTGGGGTAGCCTTTCCCTTCTCCAGGGGATCTTCCCAACCCAGGGATCAAACCCAGGTCTCCCACACTGAAGGCAGATTCTTTAGCTGAGCCACAAGCAAAGCCCAAGAATACTGGAGTGGGTAGCCTATCCCTTCTCCAGCGGATTTTTCTGACCCAGGGATCGAATGGACGTCTCCCACATTGCAAGTGGATTCTTTCCCAACTGAGCTATCAGGGAAGCCCCGATTAAGAATAATACCTGCATTCAAGACTTGTTGTGAGAGTCAGATGAGATATCACTGTTCAGTTCAGTCGCTCAGTCGTGTCTGACTCTTTGCGACCCCATGAATCGCAGCACGCCAGGCCTCCCTGTCCATCACCAACTCCTGGAGTTTATTCAAACTCATGTCCATCGAGTTGGTGATGCCATCCAGCCATCTCATCCTCTGTCGTCCCCTTCTCCTCCTGCCCCCAATCCCTCCCAGCATCAGGGTCTTTTCCAATGAGTCAGTTCTTCACATGAGGTGGCCAAAGTACTGGAGTTTCAGCTTCATCATCAGTCCTTCCGATGAACACCCAGGACTGGTCTCCTTTAGGATGGACTGGTTGGATCTCCTTGCAGTCCAAGGGACTCTCAAGAGTCTTCTCCAACACCACAGTTCAAAAGCATCAATTTTTCGGTGCTCAGCTTTCTTCACAGTCCAACTCTCACGTCCATACATGACCACTGGAAAAACCATAGCCTTGACTAGACGGACCTTTGTTGGCAAAGTAATGCTCTGCTTTTTAATATGCTATCTAGGTTGGTCATAAGTATAACATTTAGTAAATGGCCAGGTTCATAATAAGTGGTCAATATAAATTGGTTACTTCTGTAATTTTTAAAATTACCTTATCTTTATTGACTCTTAGACTGTCTTCCCACCACCAATGAACAAACCCCTAGTGTTGATTCCTTTCAGTTTTCGCAGCAATGTTTATTTTTATTTGTTTGATCCTTGTGTAACACAGAGCAACCCAATTAAAAATACTGAAATAATTTTAAAATAAAAGAACTAAAACTAAATGAACTACAAATAATAAAATACATAGAAATCAGTAGAAGCACTCCCTTTACAAGTCAAGCTACAAGCTGTTTGCTCAAAGTCATGAGGTTTACCTGTTTGCTCTTGAGAACCTTTTCAGGCATCTACCCTATTGTTTCTCCATTGGGTGGAGCCAGTTGGAACAACACTAATTAGACTGCAACACAGTTGCAATTCTGAGTTTTCACTGAGTGATAATTTAGCCTCAGGGATTCCTTTTCAGCCTGTAACTTTTTGTCAATTTGATTGTCATATGGCAAAAAGAAAAATTGTTTCTGAAAAGAAAGCATCCTGAAATTCTGCATCTTAGTCATCCACTGCCTTTGTTCTGTTTCTCTTCAGTGTCTTTCTGCTTCCTTCCCAAGAAAGCAGTGAGGTTCTCCCTAAGCCATTGCTTCAGAATACTTCCAATACTTCTTGCACATTGTAGAGGTAATAGGGCTGTTTCTTGGCTGTTGTCAAAAACATTCAGAAGAAGGGATAAAATGGCTGTGTTACAGTAACCTTGTTACCTCTTGTTGCCCTTTGTGAAGAAGCCAGTGTTCTCAGAAGTAAGCAGAACAGCATTGTCCACCAAGAAATAAAGGCATAGATGCCGTCCAGGGTTGACCTGCTGGAATCCTAAGAAGAAACATCAGTCTACAATGAAAATAGCATTATTCAAGGAGAATTTATTTATAAAGGGGTGGGAACAGGAGAATCACAAGAGTTATTAGTACAGTAAACCAGGGCTAGTAGCAACCAATTAATTACCATCCTTAGGCCAAAGGGATATGAGTAGAAAGTGGTTACCAGAACCCAGAAGGAGAGAGACTTCTACCAAGTCAGCACTTTGAAAGGACCTTTGGTCAAGGGATTCAGCCAGGTGGAGGTGATCTCTCAGAAGGGGAGACTAGGGAATAAATACCTTGGCTTTCTCCTTCCTCCTGCTGATCTCTTGCCAGAGCTCCCCACTGGTAAACCCAACAAGAAATCCATGCTGGTTAGCACCCAGAGAGGAGGGCAGATTCTCCTCCCAGAGAGGAGTGGATGCTCTCCAGCACAGAGGTATAGTGTGGTGCCATTTATAAAAGCCAAACCATGGGACCAGAAGGGATAACTGTCAGTAAAGGGCTGCCAAAATAAATCATAATGTAAGCAGAGGAATGAGATCATTCTGTACGTGCACGTATGGAGCATGCTAAGAGCAAGGTGTAGGGTGGTGTGCAGCTCTCAGCCCACCCGCACTTTAGCACCTGGGGAGCTGAAAATGAAAAATTCCAGCACATAAGCCCCTTCCCTGGAACCTCAGAGTTCATTGATCTGGGTGGGATCTGAATTTCGGTATGTTTCTTAAACTTTCTTGGTGATTTGATATGCAGCTACTTTTGAAAACCATTAGTGTACATACTTATATATATGAATCCAGGAGTATATACTCAGACAGATATGTGTATGTGTTTGTAGTATTTCTGGAAAGATACAGGAGAATGAATCAGGGTGGTTTTCTATAATGAAGGCAGACTGGACAGTGGCTTGTGCTGGAAGGGACATTGATGTTTCAATACTGCCCTTTTTATCATTTTAGAATTTTTTTACAAGCACATGCTTGTATTTTTCTGTTTTGAAAACTCAATTTAAAATAGATATATACTCAGTTTTGCGATTGCCATTCTTTTATTTATTTGCTCTTTTAAGTTATGCTATACATCTTTGCGAGAAAGAATTTTCTTTTTAACATCCTCAGTAACTAGTAATCTGAGTGAGACACCTCCCATTTGATTAAAGAATAAGGGCTTTACAGGAAGGTGTTGCTTTTGGTTTGTTTTCAATGAAATTAGTGGTATTTAAATCATTCATGCAGTGACCAAATGACTTCTCCCAAGGTTGGTCTGTCCATGACTTCAGGTCAGTTTAGTAAATGATAACTCTTTTAGGACAGCAGAGGAAATTTGTCTCAGGCAGCTAAGTAGAGTGGATCCAGTTAGACCTCTATGTCTGGACTGATTTCAGATTTCTTAATAAATTAGGAAGCCCTAACTTAGGAAACCAGAAAGTCAGCTGGCTATTCATGAATTCCTCTCCCATCCTATCAACCAACATTGTGAAATTTCAGGAGTTCCATTTTCTTGAGCTATATATAGTTCTTTCACCTGATGTTCATTTGTCTTTCTCCAGCTACCCAATTTCTTTTAAAAGCCCCATTTAAAATATATATATGTAATGGAAAAACCTTAACTTCTGACCTTTATGGACATATGCTAGAGTTACTCCATCTTAATTAGCAGTTGCTCTGGAAACTCAGACACACAGCATAAGTCACCTGTGTTCCTCACTACCCATCCCTGCCTTCTGGATAGTAAGATCACCTGCTTCCTGCTAATGAAAAGGAATAATTTAGTACTTTTATCGTTCTTCTCAGCTCCTCTTGTAAAAGATAGGAGTGACACCGTTTGTGATTACACACACTGAAAGTAAGTGTTTTATGTAGTTTCTGGTGACTCTAGCAGTGACATAGAGAGAAATCATCTTGGGTTTTGAGAAAATTGGAAAGCCCTGTTCAGTTGATTTTGCTTACCACTATACTCAAACCTTTGACGATTTAAGCAGGTGAAACATGCAGGTTAGAATTTGAGGGCAGTGGCACCCAAAAGATAGGATGGGAGAAGGAAGTTGGCAAGGCTGTTGTCATGTTACGTCAGATATCACTGACAGAAATGATTATAGCCCACGAACTTCAGCATTTAGACTTGAAGAATACTGCTTGAAGGTTGGGAAATCCAAAGCTGAAGCTTGAGAGAGATTTCTGATCTTCAAGTAAGTGTGTTGGCTTCAGCCCTGTCTTGGAGGAAATCTATACCCTTCCCTCCCCTAGCTTCCATACACTGTGCCTTGTAGCATAGACCTCGTGATAGGAGTGCCACGTAGGTCTCTGCTCCCTCTGGGGGAGAAGCAGAAGCCTCACACACACACACATCCTCTTTACCATTCTCTTGACCCTTTGCATAAAAGTGGAATTAGGGGATTTATTCCCTGAGCCATCCATGGCGGTACTTGTGATGTGTGGTTGTCACAGTGAAAATAAACTGGCAGAAGATCACGAATTAGAGTCATAGGTATTTGAAACACACTGAACCAGAAGGTCCACGTGTTAGTGACCAACATAGACAAGGTGATCATTTCAGATAGCCGTTAGACCCAGCACTATCCCAAGTGAAGACTGCAATTTAAATAATTATTAGCAGAGGAACACCACTGACTGCTCTTATTTGAGCTTCTATCCTTTCTTAAATCTCAGTGTAACAGAGACTTTGCTCCAATTTATGTGTCCATATGGTTATATGGCACCACCAGTTGAATGTTTGCTGGCGTAGCCTACCTGCACAGTGTGAGCCTCCAGGACTACCAGATCTGAGGGACAGTCTCTTCCCCATCAGCCCACAGACACATAATAAATACCTTCTGTTCAGGAAATAGGAAAGAGACTTAACAATACTCTCTGCTAAAATCTCTCAGAGTCCACATGGGGGAAAATCAGAACTTTGGACATAAGGGGAACATTACTGCCAATGAGAGACAGATTCTAAGTAGTAAATGAGTGAGTGATCTGGTCATTCATTCAGAAATATTTGTGGTTGAATGAAGTGCCTCTGCAGTTTACGTTGTACGGACAGGGTTTCCAATAGTCTCCCTCCTTCATCTTCTAGATCTGCTTTAGATTTGTAATTTCCTTGTCTGCCTTGGTCCAGTTTACTGAGAGTGGAGTGGGGAGGAGTTCTGGTTTAATGATCCAACATTTTTATCCTGTTAGCCAGGAGACTTTCTGCCTCTCAGAAGCTGCCAATTTTCAAGCATTGGATTTATAAAAGAAAAGATAGTATATTTCCCAGTTGTTGTTGTTTTTTTTTTAAAGGTCTATGGATCTAACATATTAGATGACCTAAAATTTAAAATTTGCACCATTAGAGTGATATATAGAGAAAAAATATTGAAAGAAATGAAAAGTTGGAATTTGATCATTTGAATATGTTGCAGTTAAAATTTTTTTTCCCGTCCCTAACAAGAGACTTTCTTAGGGATTGGTATGAAAACTGACCTTTTCCAGTCCTGTGGCCACTGCTGAGTTTTCCAAATTTGCTGGCATATTGAGTGCAGCACATTCACAGTATCATCTTTCAGGATTTGAAATAGCTCAACTGGAGTTCTATCACATCCACTAGCTTTGTTCGTAGTGATGCTTTCTAAGGCCCACTTGACTTCACATTCCAGGATGTCTGGCTCTAGGTGAGTGATTATACCAGCGTGGTTATCTGGGTTGTGAAGATCTTTTTTGTACAGTTCTTCTGTGTATTCTTGCCACCTCTTCTTAATATCTTCTGCTTCTGTTAGGTCCATACCATTTCTGTCCTTTATCGAGCCCATCTTTGCATGAAATGTTCCCTTGCTATCTCTCATTTTCTTGAAGAGATCTCTAGTCTTTCCCATTCTGTTGTTTTCCTCTATTTCTTTGCATTGATTGCTGAGGAAGGCTTTCTTATCTCTTCTGGCTATTCTTTAGAACTCTGCATTCAAATGGGAATATCTTTCCTTTTCTCCTTTGCTTTTCGCTTCTCTTCTTTTCACAGCTATTTGTAAGGCCTCCTCAGACAACCATTTTGCCTTTTTGCATTTCTTTTCCACGGGGATGGTCTTGATCCCTGTCTCCTGTACAATGTCACGACCCTCCATCCATTGTTCATCAGGCTCTCTGTCTATCAGATCTAGTCCCTTAAATCTATTTCTCACTTCCACTGTATGGTCATAAGGGATTTGATTTAGGTCATACCTGAATGGTCTAGTGGTTTTCCCTACTTTCTTCAGTTTAAGTCTGAATTTGGCAATAAGGAGTTTCATGATCTGAGCCACAGTCAGCTCGCGGTCTTGTTTTTGCTGACTGTATAGAGCTTCTCCATCTTTGGCTGCAAAGAATATAATCAATCTGATTTCAGTGTTGACCATCTGGTGATGTCCATCTGTAGAGTCTTCTCTAAGAAAGGCAATCCCAAAGAATGCTCAAACTACCACACAATTGCACTCATCTCACACGCTAGTAAAGTAATGCTCAAAATTCTCCAAGCCAGGCTTCAGCAATATGTGAACCGTGAACTTCCAGATGTTCAAGCTGGTTTTAGAAAAGGCAGAGGAACCAGAGATCAAATTGCCAATATCTGCTGGATCATCGAAAAAGCAAGAGAGTTCCAGAAAAACATCTATTTCTGCTTTATTGACTATGCCAAAGCCTTCAACTGTGTGGATCACAATAAACTGTGGAAAATTCTGAAACAGATGTGCATACCAGACCACCTGACCTGCCTCTTGAGAAACCTGTATGCAGGTCAGGAAGCAACAGTTAGAACTGGACGTGGAACAACAGACTGGTTCCAAATAGGAAAAGGAGTATGTCAACGCTGTATATTGTCACCCTGCTTATTTAACTTATGTGCAGAGTACATCGTGAGAAACGCTGGGCTGGAAGAAGCACAAGCTGGAATCAAGATTGCCAGGAGAAATATCAATAACCTCAGATATGCAGATGACACCACCCTTATGGCAGAGAGTGAAGAGGAACTAAAAAGCCTCTTGATGAAAGTGAAAGAGGAGAGTGAAAAAGTTGGCTTAAAGCTTAACATTCAGAAAACTGAGATCATGGCATCTGGTCCCATCACCTCATGGGAAATAGATGGGGAGACAGTGGAAACAGTGTCAGACTTTATTTTTGGGGGCTCCAAAATCACTGCAGATGGTGACTGCAGCCATGAAATTAAAAGACGCTTACTGCTTGGAAGGAAGGTGATGACCAACCTAGATAATGTATTAAAAAGCAGAGACAGTACTTTGCCAACACAGGTCTGTCTGGTCAAGGCTATGGTTTTTCCAGTGGTCATGTGTGGATGTGAGAGTTGGGACTGTGAAGAAAGCTGAGTGCCAAAAAATTGATGCTTTTGAACTGTGGTGTTGGAGAAGACTCTTGAGAGTCCCTTGGACTGCAAGGAGATCCAACCAGTCCATCCTAAAGGAGATCAGTCCTGGGTGTTCATTGGAAGGACTGATGCTGAAGCTGAAACTCCAGTACTTTGGCCACCTCATGTGAAGAGTTGACTCAGTGGAAAAGACCCTGATGCTGGGAGGGATTGGGGGCAGGAGGAGAAGGGGACGACAAAGGATGAGATGGCTGGATGGCATCACTGACTCAATGGGCATGAGTTTGAGTAAACTCCGGGAGTTGGTGATGGACAGGAAGGCCTGGCGTGCTGCAATTCATGGGGTCGCAAAGAGTCAGATACGACTGAGCGACTGAACTGAACTGAACTGAACGAGACTTTCTCATTAGGACAGTTACACTTCTTTTCTTGCCAAAAAGCTAGCAGTTCAGTAATACTTGTTGCAAAAATCAGTAACAATTTCTTGTGTAAAGTCCTACACCAAATGTCCTATTAAATTGAAAATTAATTCATACTTTGAAGGTTTATTTTGTGACCTTACATGGAAAAGGAAAGTTCTTGAGAATTAGTAGTACTTTAATCTCTGAATTAGAGTAGCCAGGAAAAATAAGTAAGAAGAGACTATGCCTTGCTGTGGGTCAAGAGAAGTTTTGCTAGTAAAATTTCATGCAACATCCAAATCTCTGTGTAGGGGTGAGGGCTATTTTTTCTGTGTCTTTGTCTGTTAGGAAATTCTAAGTTAAATTTCCTCTGCTTCACAAGCCAATTATTAATTATGCCTTTAATTTCAGTATGAATCAATTAGGTAATATGACCAAAAGTAAGTACCCAGCTTCATCATTGCAAAGAAAGAAACTCTTCTTATAGTATTTTTCTTTGCAAACTCGGATGAGTTTTCCAGGCTCTTCTTCTGCTTAAAGAAATGTCAGCTCCTGGAGTTATCCTTTTCAAGGTAAAATTTAGTAACCAATTCCAGTGGCAGTACAAAGGGGCGCTTAATAGAACTTGAGCTGAGTTGATATTTTGAATAGGGCTTGCTCAGAATCAGGCCATAGAGAGCTCTGTTAACCATACCTGAATGCTCCTGGCTGAAACACAGCCCAAGCCAGCTTCCTGCCTTACACTTCACTCTTGGTGTGCCTCATACAAGCAGTTCACCAAGTAACCCACTGAACTTGGCATAGCTCAGGAAGCATTGGACATCTGTATTAAAAATATTCAGCAGAAACCTAAGACACTCCTCTAGAATATGAATATGTGATCAGTATGTTCAGCTCAGTTCAGTCACTCAGTTGTGTTCGACTCTTTGTAACCCCATGGACTGCAGCACACCAGGCTTTCCTATCCATCACCAACTCCTGGAGCCTACTTAAACTCATGTCCATTGAGTCGGTGATGCCATCCAACCATCTCATCCTCTGTCGTCCCCTTCTCCCCCCACCTTCAATCTTTCCCAGCATCAGGGTCTTTTCAGATGAGTCAGTTCTTCACATCAGGTGGCCAAAGTATTGGAGTTTCAGCTTTAGCGTTAGTCCTTCCAATGAATATTCAGGACTGATTTCCTTTAGGATGGACTGGTTGGATCTCCTTGCAGTCCAAGGGATTCTCAAGAGTCTTCTCCAGTACCACACAATTCAAAAGCATCAATTCTTCAGCACTCAGTTTTCTTTATGGTCCAACTCTCACATCCATACACGACTACTGGAAAAACCATAGCTTTGACTAGACAAACCTTGGTGGCAAAGTAATGTCTCTGCTTTTTAATATGCTGTCTAGGTTGGTCATAGCTTTTCTTCCAAGGAGTTAGCGTCTTTTAATTTCATGGCTGCAGTCACCATCTGCGGTGATTTTGGAGCCCAGGAAATCAGTATGTGGGGCTCCCCAAAATAGAAGAGTGGTGTGATTTCCAGCAGAACCTTAGATGTGTGTTACTGCAGCCTCATGCTTAGCTTTGTTCCAGGTTCATTGAGAAATGCAAGAATCTGTAGTAAAGAAGAGAAAGACATATTATCTCTACTCAGGTGAGCTGACCTGTATTTCACCACCTCTCAAGATATTCCCTTTTCTATGAAGAGAATGTGATTCTTTCAGAACTCCTTCCCATGCATCACTGTGGGCCTGCCTGTGCTCCATGTGGAAGCTTAGAGACTAGAGTGCGCATTTGTGCACAGCTGGAGGTGGAGTCCAGACTCAGGAGGGCCAGGCTTTGATTTTGTTGAATGGGGCATCTAGATGCAGAGTTTTAGAGGCTGGGGAGAGACAAGAGAGGAGAGATGGGGGTGTTGTCAGTTGGGTGGGGCGCTTTGGGGGAGCAGAACTATCTCAAGGGAAATGTTAGGAGTCTCTCATAAGTGGTCGGTGATATGAATCCTCTTCATGTCATTTCACAAAGTCCACAGGTTTTCATTATTCAGGCAGTCACAGTGTTAAGAGTGTAGGCTCTCGAACAGACTTATTTGAGTTCATGTCCCAGCTTTACTGCTTATCAGCTGTGTTGCCATGAAGTTACTAGACATCTGTAAAACTTGTCTGTTTAATAGAAATAATAATACTCTTTACCTCCTAAGGTTGTGAGGATTAAATGAATTAGTTCATGTAAAGCAGTTAGTATGGCTCTTATCATGTAATAAGTGCTCAGTAGAAGTTACCTGCCCCACTGAGTGTCATAGTTGTTATTTTAAAAATCACTGAGGACACAAAATGTCTCGGTTGGTTGTACTGAGGTCCTGAGTCCTGCTTTCTGGTAGGCATGGGGTGAAGAGGGATCCTGCATATCTGAGTTAGAAAGTAGCACAGCCCCTCCCCCTAGACCAATCCCAGTGCACACATGGCAGTGAGCCCCAGAGTGCTCTGAGTGATCGGGAGAGTCCATACCTTCACATGGTTTCTAACCTGGTTGGACACCCTCAGGTCACTTGAGGGGAGTGAAGGAGTATGATGGGGAGAAACACAAGCCAGGAACTAAGGCAAGGCTGGAAAAAGCTGGGACTGCAGAGAGGTGAAGCCACTTAGAGGATGGCCAGGACCAAAAGGAAGCTGAGTAGGAGTTTTTACTCCACATCACCACCTTCAGCTGCCAGATGTCTTGGCCCTCATTGTGTCCAACTGTTTCTGCTTGATGTTCACACCTGGCTTACTCTTCTTGTCATTTTGTGTGTGCATCTTTTTCCCCTTTATGGCTTCTACACTCATAGCTTTGGATTTTCATGACTTCGGTGCTGCCTCATAGCTTCTTTCTACAGAATTTCATCTTCTACTTCTGTCTAATTGTCTGCTTCCCATCCTGACTTCCTAAGAGTAAAACTGACTAAGTCCAGCTTTCTGCTGGACCCTGTCCTTGGCTGGTGATCACTATGGAGTGGAGACCCTGAGGCAGGTGCCTCTACCACTTAGTCATCTGAGGCCAGAGGAACTGGGTTACAAAACTTTTTAGCAGAAACAGAGGAGAGAGCAGTTTCTAAAGGTGCCCTGTCCGACATATATACCTTATTTTGCACACAGTTCTAACAAACTGGGCTTGAAGATTTCTCATCATCTAGTATTTTGGAATGTAACAGTCCACTCTGTTCATTCACAGAACAGAAATTAATAATTACCGGTAAGGCAATGCACAGAGTACTTAGGAGAAAAAAATACACGAAGATGTTAAGAGTACAGAGGTCTGCATAAAGAGCGAGACACCCTTCATCATACCCAGCAGTCCCTTGGGTCACACCTGTGTGAACACACAAGACACTAATTAGCGTTTATAATCCTGATTTCTTAATAAAGTAAACTCTGCTTGATATATTCTGGTTTCAAAAGTAGAAAAATACATGTGCTGGATCTTAGAAAGGTGTCCACTGGTTATAATAAAAAACATGGGAGCTTAAATAATTTAATTTGATTTTTTTTATAGAGTTCAGTTCAGTCCCTCAGTCGTGTCCGACTCTCTGTGATCCCATGAATCACAGCACGGCAGGCCTCCCTGTCCATCACCAACTCCCGGAGTTTACTCAAACTCATGCCCATTGAGTCAGTGATGCCATCCAGCCATCTCATCCTTTGTCGTCCCCTTCTCCTCCTGCCCCCAATCCCTCCCAGCATCAGGGTCTTTTCCACTGAGTCAACTCTTCACATGAAGTGGCCAAAGTACTGGAGTTTCAGCTTCAGCATCAGTCCTTCCAATGAACACCCAGGACTGATCTCCTTTAGGATGGACTGGTTGGATCTCCTTGCAGTCCAAGGGACTCTCAAGAGTCTTCTCCAACACCACAGTTCAAAAGCATCAATTTTTCAGCACTCAGCTTTCTTCACAGTCCCAACTCTCACATCCACACATGACCACTGGAAAAACCATAGCCTTAACTAGATGGACCTGTGTTGGCAAAGTACTGTCTCTGCTTTTTAATACATTATCTAGGTTGGTCATCACTTTCCTTCCAAGGAGTAAGCGTCTTTTAATTTCATGGCTGCAGTCACCATCTGCAGTGATTTTGGAGCCCCCAAAAATAAAGTCTGACACTGTTTCCACTGTCTCCCCATCTATTTCCCATGAGGTGATGGGACCAGATGCCATGATCTCAGTTTTCTGAATGTTAAGCTTTAAGCCAACTTTTTCACTCTCCTCTTTCACTTTCATCAAGAGCCTTTTTAGTTCCTCTTCACTTTCTGCCATAAGGGTTTATAGAGTTACTTGGTGGGAAATCTTGACACATGATCAAACCAGACCCACCCTAATATTTTCATGTGTTGGTTTTTTTTTTTTTTTTTTAATTTTCACTTAAAACTTAAAAAATTTTCAGTTAGAGTCTGATTTGCGCCCCCAGAATGGTGAGCAGCCATGTTTCCTGCACAAGGAGGAAGTCCAGTTGCTGTCATTCCAGTGTGCAGAGAGAAACAGAAGATAGTGGGAGCAGCACTATAGAGGTGGCTTCTTGTACCCCTTTCATTGCTCTAGTTTAAGGTGTTTCAGTCTTCTGCAGCCAAAATATTCCTTAGTCATTCAGCAGTGTTTACTGCATGTCCTCAATATGTAAGCACATTACCTTAAAGATGAGTTAGTTGGAGACAGTGCCCTTAAAACAAGAGTCTGCAGGAATATAAAATACATTAATATATACAAATATATAATCTCTCTCTATATATAAATATATATGAGTGAAATCGCTCAGTCATGTCTGACTCTTTGCGACCCTATGGACTGTAGCCCACCAGGCTCTTCCATCCATAGAATTCTCCAGGCAAGAATACTGGATTGGGTTGCCATTTCCTTTTCCAGGGGTTCTCCCCGACCCAGGGATCGAACCCAGTCTCCCGCATAGCAGACAGATGCTTTAACCTCTGAGCCACCAGGGAAGCCCATAAATATATATACATACATGTTTAAAAATGGGTGAAGGTGGTCAACCGGTACAAACTTATTAAGTCCCAGGGATATAAAGTACAGTATGGTGACTTCAAAGAAGTTAAAAGAAAAAATAAGAAAATATAGTCCTTCTATATAATCATACATATTATTAATATATAAAATATGTGGTAACTGTAAACCAAGACCAAAAAGTCTGGATGCTACAGGATGAAGTGCTGCTGAATTCCCCAACAGGATGATCAAGGAAGGGTTTGTGATCAAATTAACACTTGAACCTAGGTCTTGAGGGATGGTTTAGGCAGAGAGGACTGGGATGTTCTGGGCAAGAGGGATAGTAGGGGAAGGCTCAGAGGCAGAAATGTACCAGGCACATGTGGGGAGCAGCTCATAATTGACTCTGTCTGAACATATGCTTTTCATCTACAGTATTATAGTTGTTTTGCTTCTTATGTCAATATGATTTTTTACTTCTTTAGGCGCTAAAGCTGGGAAAGCCTAGTAATGTTGTCTTCCCATTCCAGAACTCTATGCTAGCTGGATCCCAGTGGAACATCTTCTACCGATTTATCTTGTGTAATTGACTTGCCTGAGACATTCCCTACTTTCATCATAGTTTTGCTTCACAGTCAAATAGACCTCACCATCTGGAAGTCTTCTTTTTTTTTTTTTTTTAGGCCAAATTCTCTTTCACAAAGGGCCTATTTTCATTTCTAAGTGTCACATAAAGCCCTACAACGTTCTGCTGCTCCTTCTTTGCTTTGAGTTTTCTGTTGTAAAAAGTAAGCAAAACGGTCTGAAAATAAGTTATATTCTTCTTGTCTGTGCTACAATCCAGCACCAAACACATCAGACACATTCTGACACCTTTAGCTTTCAGCAGGGGCTGCTTACCTTGGAGTTAGGCTATAGTTGTAAGAGACGAGTTCTGAGCTCAGAATGGGGAAAGCAGCCTGGAGACAATCGGGACAGGCTAAACTCTTAGTGGGCTTAATAAGGAGAGAGTATAAATAGGGATCACATAGCCTTACAGAAAATTCCTGCTTATTTTTACTCCTTAGACAGAGATGCTATGTTTAGCCTTCAGTTACTGTGCTAAACTCACTAAAGTAAGCCTGGTATTTATTTTCATTCGGATCAGTAACATCCATTCTCTTTCTCAAATCATAAGTGAATGATGGAAACTGCATCCCAGCTGTTCACCTCTAGCTGACACATTGTCACAAGGCACCATGCTCTGTAGAAGTTACTGTGCAGCCTTTGCTTTTGGAATCTTTGCTTTTCTATCAATTCAGGGTCTTTCTGAGTTCTCGTAAGAAGTGACCATTCCTGTCCTCACATGTTTCTGGTACTTGAGCACTAAGATAAACTTCCCTAATTTGACATCTTTTCAGTGAGCAGGCATTCATTATATTGAAGACCCTATCTGCCAACTTAGGCAAATCCACCAATCAGGATTCTTGATACAAGTAACAGAAAACTCAGCCCACCTCCCGTAGGCTGACATGGAACTTACTGGTTCACCTACATAATTGATAAGCAAGGAACCTCTACTTCACACATGCGTGGATCCAGGCACTCAGATGTTGCTATTGGGACCCAGCTCCTGCCATCTCTCAGCTCAGTTTCCCTCTGTGTTGATCTTCTCTTAGATAAGCACTTTCCTTTTGATTGTAAGATGGTTGCTACCAGCTGGACTGACTTCCTTAAAAGCCCAACTTCAGGAAAAAAGAGAGAACCTCTCTTCCTTAAAAGTTTGAATGAGGCATTTGAATCAGGCATTGAATGGTGCCTGATTTCTCTTGGTCCACACCACATCACCTGTCCAGTCCCTTGTCCAGTACCTGTGACTGAAGTGTGGGATGCTCTGCTGGGCGGGGCCTGTGTCTCCTGCTCCTCCTTGCCTGGCTGGAAGGAGGAGGATCAACACTCCAAGCACAAGGACTGTGAGTATTGGGGGTGGGGTGGGGCACTGTCCCCAGAGGAGAGGTGACCCAGACAACAAATGTCTACTCTGCAGGCCTTTCTGACGTGGATTTGGTGAAGGATTTGGTGTCTTTAGATGCCAGGAGGCAAATCTATACTGCTTTTTGTTGTTGTCCCCAATAGTTCCTCACATGTCCTCTGAAAATGTCACTTTTTGAGTCTAAATGCTTGTTGTAGAATGTCTCATTTTAGTCCTAGTTAACTGACTGGCTCCTTCCAGAAGAACATAGTTTATAGTTTTAAAAAATGAAGAAAATATCATCTTCTTACTTAGCTCTGGACAAAATTGATTCACTTAAAAAACAAATTTCTGGGAAAAGGTTTCATTATCAGAGCCCATTACAGATCATTAGAGGACACGTGGCAAACACCGGTGTGCCTGGGCCCAGTATCCATTAGTTTTGATGACAGTGTTGGGAGGAGTGCATCTGAGCATGTGAGTAATTGGAGGGAAAGGTACCTCAAAGCACTGGCCCCTTCTCTTCTGTGAGAGCCGTGAACACACGGGAACAGTGTATCCCCTGGCTCAGCGGCTCTGGAAGCTCCTCAGGCCAGGCCCCTGGGTGGTGGCATCTTCTGGTGGCCTGCCAGAAATGGCTGGGGAGCCATCAGCCAACTCACTGAGCTATGCACCAGTCTCCAACTTGTGGTGACGTTGTCCAAAGCCTACGAGTGTGGATAAGAACTGAATCTTCTGCCAGGATCACATTGAGCTGCTGGAACATTCCACCTTAGTTTGATCGTCCAGGGCCTGATTCATATTCCTGAGAACAAATTTTGCTCTCAAAGATTGAAAATATAATGATGGGAAGTGAAGTCTCCAAAGAATTTAGGATGATGGTGGTGGTGGTGTTGGTAGCTAACACTCAGTAAACGTGGCTGTACCAGGTTCTTGACATGTATTTACTTATATTATAACGTTTTAATACATGAGGGATTGTTATCACCCCAATTTTACATGTGAAGAAAGAGCACAGAGAGATTGCCTAACTTACCTGAGGGTAGAGGTGGAATTTGAACCCAGACCGTCAGATTCTAGTATCCCCCACCCTCAATTTCTATGCTTAAAATGCTCTTTCGGAGGTGATTGGGTGAGGACAGGCTTCCAAGGTTGGGAACGCAAAGCAGCCCCACCACATTCTCCCTCTCTCACCTCTGTTCCCTGTATGACTGAAGTTCAAGGGCTGGGCAAGTTTGAGAAGTTAAGAAGGACATAAAAGAATAAGTAGCAGTGAATGAGTGCCTGAAAAAAGAGCTCAGGCCAAAGTTTAAGAGAAGCAGGGAGAGAGAGGAGAACAGGAAGGAGATGGGATAAGCTGCAACAAAGGACAGAGAATATAAAAGATAAAAATGGGGGATTCCAGGGAGTTCGGAGAATGGGGTAATCTGCTACTGCCAGGCACTAGTCTTGAGATTTTACATTGTCTAACTTTCCTTACAACCTAGTGAAGTAAACAACCACTTTTTACAGATGGGGAAACTGAGTTTCAGGTGGATGAAGTGACATCCACAAGGTCACAGAGCTGGCAGGAAGCAGAACCAGGATGTTAAAAAGAGGCCTGTGTGAGCCGCGGGCCAGCAGGTCTTCCGTCGTCTTGGGGATCAGTCAAGGGCACAGGAGAGAGACTAATCATTCCTGGCTGTGGTTTGTAGCCTGGATGTGGGCCCCACTTCGGATCTGGAGCTCTGACAGATACTGGGAGATAAGACTGATACAGCCCATCCTTGGCTGGAAGGCACTGGCTGTTTTCTCCCATTTGCAAGGAAGGGTGGGGAAGGAAATACAGTTGCAGAACATGGCTCCTTTCTTCCAAAGTTTCTAACTTTCTAGGGCAAACTCTTTAGACCACAAGTATGCTGGCAGAAGTGCTCGTCTCTCCTTAAGCATTCCATAAACCTCTAATCTCAGGTAAGCAGTGATTTTTCATAGTCATGAAATTTCCTTACATTTGCTTGTTTTTTCCCTTTAAAGACAACAATAAAAGCTAGCTTTCCTTCAGAAGCTGACCATCTGTTGTCACTTATACTTTACTCCAATTGAAGAGGAGGCAGCAGAGTGTTTGCAAGTTCAGTCCATCTCTGGTGTCGACACCATCCCAGAGCTTACTGATTGCAGTTCCAGTGTGCTGTTAAGTTTGTGATTCAGGGATTGAACTTCCTGTCCAGTTTTTTCCCTTCCCTTCCATTTCTTGTTTGGAAGGTATAAATATGCCCCCAAAGAATGGAGAGATTTCGGTACACTTATCAAAGGAGGGCTTTAAGACTTGGGCATCATATCCATTTCAGAAATCTTTGCAGTAACCGTTACATAAGTTGGTTCCTGTTGCCAGCTAACACCAGCTTTTCATGACACACAAGCCTTTACTAAGTGCAGGCATTTGTTTTTTATTTCAGGTCTTTGTGTGCCAACAAGTTCTGTATGATGTTTGTGCATTTAGAGCACAGTTGGGTGACAGTGCAGGCAGATGTGTTCCATGTGTCAGGTATTTGGTGACACGTACCCTCCAAGCATTGGTGATAAACAAAACGTGAGACTCATTACTCCTTCTCAAAATACATACACAATAGAGTAAACTTAGATTGGAGAATAGCAGTTTAACAAAGGCTGAGAGAAGAAGTGGGTTATTCACCATCCGAGTACCCTGAGTTATCTAGCAGCCATGATGAAGAAGGGAAAAATATGACAGAATGTATAATTCAGCTTTCTCTTCAAAGAAAGCATACGTGTTCATTGAGTTGCAAGTTTTGATATTAATTTGTCATATGAGTCTCTGCATTAATGATTTTGAATCATTAATTGAATGAATTAATTAAATGATTTTCAATCATTAATTGAAGAGGTAGACTACATCTTCGCTAGCAGTTTTATCAATGTATAGGTCATGCAGCTGTTTCTCTCACTGGTTCTGACTGACTGTAGAGTAAAAGCTAAGCTAAAGTACTGAAAGGTCCTTTGTATTTTGGCATCAAGAGGAGAACAACCTTGACAAAGCATGTGGTTTTTTGGTTGCAGAGATGATGGGAAGGCAGGAGCTCTCTTAGAAGAAGGCTGTCCTGTGTCGCCTCAGCCCTGCTTTGACAGGTGACTCTATGAAGTTTTTAAGAGTATAAACACCTGTAGTACAGATAACTGTGTTGATTAAAAGAACATACCAGAGGCACAGATTACGTTTTATTGAGGAAATGAAGCAGGCTGATAGAAATCCTTGTCACCATGGGGTTTGTCTGAATTCACCAAGCAGTTACCAAGTAGCTATGGTGTGCTAATACTGTGCTGGGTGCCTGGAATTTAGGATTCTGTTCCTAAGAAGACCTGCTCCCATGTCCCTTCCAGGTGGCCTGGCAGTGCTGTGAGGGAGGTAGGTTCAGGACGCCATGGGATCCAGAGGAATCCTGGATTCCTGTGGGCTGCATCTTGGGAAGTGAAGTTACCCATGTGAATTCAGGAGACCTTGTAAGCCATCAAAAATGCTCAAACACATAAAAGGAGGCAAAGATACTGAATGTTCAAGAAATGGCAAGCCATTCTGCAGTTTGTGCAAGAAACATGGGGCCTGGGAGAATGAGGAGTCAGAAGATTGGAGCATCAGCCCAGGGCCAAAACTCACAACAGATGTGTTTTTAAGATGGGGTCAAGATGTTTCTCAAAAAAAAAGGAAGTGGCTTTGGATTGTTTTGTTAATAATAATTACCATTTTCTTGATCTCTTATTAACTTCAGGCACTTTGCTTAGCGATTTACCTATGTGTTATTTTACTTAATCCTCACAATCAACCTCTGAGGTAGGTATTGTTTTCCCATTTTATAGAGAGAAAGCTGAGCTGTGGAAAAGTTAAATAACTTGCCCAGAGTCCAGGCAGTTCAGCTCCAGAAACTTCTCACCAACTTGTTGTTTGGGAGTTTGGGATTTTTTTTTTTTTTTGTCTAAGGCTTGTGTAAGTCCAAAATTAGAGCCCCCGTAGAATGAGATTCCTGCAAGACACTGTGTAGAAGGGAGGGAGGACCTTGACCTAGATTCTACACTAGGCTCCCTAAACTAGGAGGTTTTACCTTACAGAGAATTTTTGTTTGGTGGAGGCAGCTTCGATGCCGAGTCTGTTCTGTCCAACAGGATGAATTGGGTTCTGGCAAAGCTAAATACCTCCTCCTCCCAGGATTCAGCTCTTGCTCAAGGACAACACCAAAACTTCCTCAGCTTTGGAAGTCAGCCATTAGCTCTAGAAGAGAGGAGAGGGTTTATCTTCCTGTGTGTAGCACCAGGGAGGCTATCATCCATTTCTTCTGAACATTCTCTCCATGTTGTTTAGGCATCATTGTGTTTTAAAAGAAAAAATGGCAGTAAGTAGGACAAAACATCAGTATTTAAACAGTGCCTTTCCTGTCCTATTACAGCTCGGAGATGCTGTCCCATTAGAAGGCAAAAGATAGGAAACAACCTGTGTGTTCTAGGGTAGAGGTGTAGTTGGATAAGACCTGCGTCTGCAGTGAAATATTATAGGGCCACTACAAAGAAGAAAGGGGCAAGTCTTTAGGGGCTTTTGGAGCTAGCAGTCTGCAGGATATATTAAAGAAAACAAGCAGTGTTCAGAATAATGTAAAAACTTGCTGCTATTTGTTTTTTAAAAGAAGGGGGAGTCACACACAGGTACCCATGCAGGCACATCCACACATATAAGCTTGTATATTCATGTTCATATCTCCGAAGGAAATGCAAGAAACTCATAATGATGGTTACTTCTGAAGAGGGGGTCAGTGGGAAGACAGACTTACTATTCCCTATCTGTGTTTTAATATTCACACCCTTTTATAATGTTCAGAAATTTTATCAACTGAGGTAATATCCATTCAAAGCAATAAATTAATATAAAAATTAAAGGGAGAAACCTCCCCATTCTCCAAACAAGTTTTAGGATATTCATATGTTTTATTTATAGATATAGAGATAGACCTCTAGCCCATGGCTATGAATTATCCATCATGAGAGTATTTTAAATCTGTAGTTTATAACCAGGCAACCTTGGAGCAATATAGGATTACCTAGGATCAGAGGTAATTGGACCCCTTATCTAAATACTGGCTGATAGACTACATCTGAGTTTCTACACAAATAAGCAATGAAGTACTATATTGAACTCTTAAGCCTCATACCTGTCAGGGACTGATAAGTACCCCTGGGCAGGTTCTTTGATATGTGTCCAAGTCCATTATCAGAGATAAGCAAGCTTAAGTGTAAACCTGTGATTTAACTACATTTCAAATTTGATACAGAGCTACAGGAAGAATGCCAGAGAACTCATGTGCTCAGAATACATCTGTTGCTCCAACTCTTTAAAAAGATTTTCCTTTTCTATGTAAAAGGAGCCCCAGAGTCTGTCTCCTGTTTATGGCTGTTTAGGTGACATAAGAGCTAACTCTTACTTTCTAGTGCTTCACAAGTGACCTCAGTGGTTGTATTATTTTAAAAAGTTCAGGCCTCTAGGGTCGTGCTCACAGCTGGCAGAATTTGTAAACGGAGAGATTGATAAACACCATGAGAGGCAACCCATGGGACACATTAAGCAAAATGCTTAGGGACTGTGGTGCTCTGGTGACAATAAGGGAAAACCTGTTTGCTGTCATCTTATCATCAAGAAAGGATGTCTGCCATACTGCAGCTTTGCATGATAGTTTTCTTTTGTAAATATGTGTTTTCAGAAATGTTTTAGGAGAACAGCTTTTTTCTTTTCCTTTTACTATTTTTTTAGTGTTTATTAGAAGACGCTGAAAAAATTATACACTTCCTCTTATGAAGGATTATGGATACCAAAATGTAGAGGATTCCTAGTACATACCTGGTCCTGAAATTCTATATACTTTCTAGTATACTTGATGGAGGGAGGAGTGAGCATTTTTTCTTTCTTTTTTTTGCAAAAACAGGCTTAGGTTTTTTTCTGATTCTTAGGTTTGGGAGAGAACTGGCATAGGGAATTTTTTTTAACCAACTTTGACTTTTTTTCCCTCTCTTTTTAAGTTTCTCATCTGAAATATGAACTGTAAAAGAAGACAGAATCATCTTTATGAGATATGTGTCATCTCTAAGCCAAAGATTGGCTCTCCATCTGTCCCTTAAGAAAGATGAAAAGTCATGTCATCTGTGTAGTGAGATGTCTGCTGCTTAGTCAATTACAGATAATCTGATTATCAACATATCAGGCCATCAAGTCTACTTGTGTATTTATAAACATAAGCTTGCTTCTTAAATGGTGGGCTTTCATTCTATGGGACTTTTCCTTTAAAGTGAATTTCACCTGGGAAATTACTTCTGCTGGCAAGGGAGCTCTTTAGGCAGGAGAGTGACTTGCAAACCCTGTAGCCTGTGGACGTCTCCAGCGTATGTTTGGTCCTTCCCCCAGCTCGTCTTTCTGGGAATGTCCCCTCTATGCTCACATACATTAAAGTAGAAGCCTGGATATATAAAAACCTGGATATATAGAGAGTGAGTCTAAAACCGAGAAAGTGAATTGAATTAGCCCTAGGGTAACTTGGAGAATGATTTTAAATGCTAATATTAAAAAGCACTTAGAAAGACTGTTCATTTTGGAGCCTGAGAAGGGAAATCCTTTAGATGAGCATTTAACATAAGCCTAAGTGGCAGGCCATTAGGCAGAAGCATAGAAATGACGTGGAAACTTAAAATGCCATAATGTAGATTTCTGCCGTTAAAAAAAAAGGCGTAAGTATTTGATTATCATCTTTGTGCAATTTTCAGCCCATAATCGTGAAATCCACAGACGGCTTTAGGGCCCAATACGCAAAAGATATAGTATATTGCAAGGAAGCATGAAAAGGAGGTAACTAGTTTCCTGGAGAGCAAAAATATTAGTTATGTTGAATCAGGCTACAGTATCAACTTGCTTTGGTTCTGACATTTATCTGCCATTACTTTGAGCAAAAACTGGACCTCTGTATTCTGTCTAGGGACCGTATAGCTCAATTCATGTTCATAGCCCAGGTATAAATTTAGTGGTTTCACCCCTCTTTCACGGTCCTGGTTTAAGTGACAGATGATACTATCACTTTAGTTGGATACAGCATAGCACTACTCGTAACACCTCTTCACATTATTGCCCAATGTCTTTCTGACTAAACTGATTGCCTTTGGACCAGGAACCCTCTTACTTGTCTTTGTACCTGCAGCCTGTTAGAGCACTGCTTGGCTGACATTTTGCCATGAAGTGGGTGTTGAATGAAAGAATCGGAATATCAGACGGCATCACAAGCCTGTAGGGTTTGGGTCCATGAAATGTATGTGAAATCACCAACCATAATGTTACCCAGTGTGGGCAGGCCTTATCAAATGCCAAGATGCTCTGTCACAGTTGATGACCAGACTGAAAGCCTGCCCGTGGCAGCGTGTAGGGAGTCGACATATGCATGTATTTTATGTGCACGTGGACCCATAGCTTGAAAACAAGGTGCCATCAGCAGACTATAAGTTTAGAAAACTTCCTGGGAGGTTTAGAATCTGGCTGGTGCTATTAGAGTAGTACTACAAAATACACTGATAGGGTTTCCCACTTTTCAGAGCCTGTTTCATTTGATGTTTGTATTAACTCCAATCACAGCACTTTGCACACTGTATTCTAGTTGCCCATTTACTCCTCTGACTCCTGCACTAAACTGTACCATACCTCACACCCATGCCTGTTTCTGGTTCGTGGCTGTGTCCCTGGCACTTGGCAGTGCCGTTAGTAGGTATTTGATAAATAAGGACTGACTGGCTGAGGAATGAGGGCAGCTAGCGCCTGCATTTTGTGAATGAGAGGAACTGAGGCTGAGAGGGCTGGGTGGCCTGTTCACATGGGTCTTCAGCTGGAAGGCTACCCTCCAAGCCTGGACCTTCTGATTCCAAGTTTTGTGCCCTTCCTGTGGAATCAGCACCAGGGTGGAGGGTGGGAATAGCATCATGCTTATTGTGTGGGGTTAACACCTTTGTGAGTAATGTAGAAAGACAGGAGATTGCAGTTCCCCCTGCCTGGTGTCCCCCACCACACCTGCACTTGCTGACATCTGCTGGCCCTCACAGGATCCATTGTGAGCTCCCTGGAGAGCCTTCCCTGACCCCTTTGCCCTTGACTACACAGATTTCCCAAGCTGTCAAAGTAGCCAGGGCCAAATTCTGTCATTAACACAAGTACAGCTGCCACCATCCTTCCAGGGCTCCAGTGGTGCCAGTGAGCTGAGTGAGATGTTCACATTTTCTCACTGTCAGCCCCCTGTGTGTCCCTAGTGGCTCAGCAGTAGAGAATCTGCCTGCAGTGCAGGAGACGTGGATTTGATCTCTGGGTTGGGAAGATCCCCTGGTGAAGGAAATGGCAGCCCACTCCAGTATTCTTGCCTGGGAAGTCCCATGGACAGAGGAGCCTGGCAGGCTACAGTCCATGGGGTTGCAAAAGAGTTGGACCCAATGACTAAACAGCAACAAGCCAGGAGGCAGACTGCTATGACCTCAGTTTTCATATGGGGGAACTGAGGCTCAGAACGATTGTCTCCCCTGCACTAGGTCACACAGTGTACACAGGGAAGACCAAGAAATGCATCCCATGACTCCAGGTTGCTGAGCCCCCCACACCCCCCTTATCTAACTGCAGAATAATCTTCTGTTTAGATACCTCACTGGGCTGGACCTTACTGCTTTTCAGCATCCAATCTTCCCCAGCATCACAGCGGTGTTTAGTAAATAGTTGTTGGGTAGATAAGCAGGAGAGGCAGCAAGGAGAGAACTGTGTGACCCCAAGTGTGAACAGTAGTCGTGTCAGCTTCTCAGACCAGACCATGACCACGTGTGATGCTTTTCGTGACCGTGGCTTTCGCATCTTCTGGCGATGCTCCCTCCCCTGCATGCCACCCTTGCGACTCTGAACAGACGGTGAGCCGCGGTTGGAGTCAGGTTTCCTGGCATCACCTCCCCTCTACCTGAGGCAAAGCTCATGGGAGGGAGGCCAGTCCTTACCTCCAGGCTGTAAGGTGGCCCCTCCAAAAGGATTCAGAGGGAGACATCTTGAGGTTTCTTCAGCTTTTTTGCCTCGGGCAGTTTGCCCCCAAATAGCCCTTTTATTTCCCATTTTTAAAAATCTGGAGTTACTTCCAGTGTTTGGAAAATTCACATTTGATTTGTTAATGTGGGGAAAGTTCTGTGCTGAATTTTTTTCACCCCTATTCTTGAGACTAAATATAGGCGTCCCTCCTGTTTCCACTTCCTCCCCCCACTCCACCCTCCCCTCTCAGCCTGGGCTTTGTCCCCAGCTACCCTGCTGACACTGCTTCTCACCAGGTCACCAGCGTCTGCCCTGTCAAACCTCGAGGATCCTTCTCAGCCCCCACCTTGCTTCACTGCTGGCAGTGTGGGACATGGTCAATGGACCCCTCTGTTTAAAGTCCTCTCTTGGCTTATCTTGGGTGGCACCACAGTCTCTTGATTTTCTTGCTCGCTCTCTGCCTGTCTCTTCTGAGGGTTCCTTTTCTCCTAAAATTTTTTTCTTCTTCTTAACTTTTCAATGGATCACATCATTTTCTGTGGTTCAAGTTGCCAGCAGCATGCAAGACTCTCTATCCCGATCTTCTGCCTGTTTCCATGTGTCTGCCTTAGACCCATGTGTCCAACTGTCTGCCAGGCCCCAGCACCAGCTGATTTCATGCACGAATGCTTCCTCTCATAATCCTGCGTTTCCTGTTTCCATGTATTTTACCACTCTCCATCGGGTGCCTGGAAACCTGGCCAGCTTCCTTTACTTCTCTTACTGACTTCTCATCAATCATCTGTGCTGTGCTTAGTCGCTCAGTTGTGTCTGACTCTTTGTAGCCCACCAGGCTCCTCTGTCCATGGGGATGCTCTAGGCAAGAATACTGGAGTGGGCTGCCATGCCTTCCTCCAGGAGTTCTTCCCAACCCAGGGATCAAACCCAGGTCTCGCGTTGCAGGCGGATTCTTTACCGCCTGAGCCATCAGGGAGGCATCAGTTATCTAGACCTGTCATTTCTGGCTCTCTCATACCAGCCCATTTGTCTCTGTCCCTCCCGCCTCCACCCTAGCCCTAGACCTTCTCGTGTTCTTTACCCTTGACTGGTCCCTCCAGCTCATGCTGCATACTGCAACCATTGGGATGTGCAAACCTGAACTCCCCTGCTTCTTTACAGTCTTGATACCACTCCCCCACCATTGATAGCATAAACTCTAGAATCCTTGTTAACTGAGAGGCCCTGGGTGATACACCCCTGCTTGACCCTGTTTAAACCCTGCACTTGGGCCAACTGAACTTGTTTCACTTCCTCAACCTTGCCCTGTGCCTTTTTACCTCTGGAGAATGTTGTGTTATTCTCTTTCAGAGGTCACTTCCTTCAGAAAACCTTCCATGATTCTCCCTGCTTGCCCCTATTCTCTCTCCTAGACTGTGTAGAGAATCCCTGCGTATTAGGGAAGCGCTTACCCACCCCCGCATAGGGGGTAATCACAGTGCATTGTCATTGCTTGGTTATTTGTCTCATACTCTGCGGGCCAATGATGTCTTCTCCATCATATTTCCTCAGCCCCCAGCACAGTGCCTAGAACTTAGTAATACAAGTTTGCTTTTTATAGGAATGAGTAAGCACATAAAATACATTGAAAAAGATTTCAGAACAATCAGTTTTGCAGAAAATAGAACTTGTGCCCCACCCCCACCCCCTTCCCTCTACTTGGGAAATGGCACTCATCTTTGAGATTTGTCAGTGGGTTTTTTTTTTTTTTTTTAATTCTATAAACACATCAAATGTTTAGCAATGCTTCAGATTCAGAAAATTGTTTAGAACTCTCCAGTGCCTTCTAGTTGAACATAGAATAAAATCTCAACTGTCTATCCTGGCCTGACTGGTTACCTTACCTGACCTCTCCTGCCTCTCTTCATATGACCGTCTCCCTTGCTTGCCATGCTCCTGTGCTTAGTCTGTTCCTCATACAAAACACACTTCATTCTTGCCTCAGGACCTTAGCAACACCTGTTCCTGCTGCCTTAGAAGGATCTTCCCTGATCCACACACACCCTGGCCTGCCCTGACCCTTCCAAACCCCACCCATCACTGTCTACCATCACTGTCTCCTTCTTTTATTTTCTTTATAGCACTTTTCCTCTGAAATCTCATCTTGCCTCCTAACTGACTCGCTTGTTGTCCATCTCTCCTCAAGACACTCTAAACCCCATGAGAGTAAGCATCATATTATAATATTATATATATTATATATTATATATATAATATATATATAATATATAATATAATTATATAATATTATCATATTATAATATCATATCACATAGGATCCCCAGCAGTCCTGGCTCACAGTACCTACTTCATAAATATTTGTTGAGTGAAACCATTTTAGTTTTGGGGGGAAAAAAAGCAAAAACTTGTTTGTTCATGAGTTAAGAATTCCTTTATCCAGAGGTAGTCATTAACACAGAAGATGTGCGACATAATTTCTCACCTGCCTGAAGTACTTGACTAAATTATCCACATAGCAACTGAGTTTTTGTAGACTCATCACCAGTTGTATCAGGCCAGAATGTCCTGAAGTTTCCTAGAAATAGAGACAAATTCTTTGCTCTCTGGATGGTGGCCTGGCTGTGGCAGTTCTTAAGTAAATAGTCACTCTATCTTTAGCCTCTCCATTCTCAAATTCAGATCCTTTGTAAGTAGTTGTTTCCATAAATCATGTCAAAGAAACTATTTTTGCAAGGTATGGCCCTCAGTTAATCATAGGGCACCCGATCCTTTAGAACACAGGTCCTTTGGAAAGGTGATGCTACCACTTGCTGAAAGCATGTTCCTCTAGTTTTGACTCCAGCTGAACACAACATATCGGCAACAGGATGGCTAGTATAGAGTTATTCTCCTTATGCCCTGTGCAGTTTAAAAGTGGCGCATGAGCCTGTTTCTTTTCCTGGATATGGCCTATCAGGGAATTTGGGCTATTCCTTGTGGCAACATAACCTCTCAAATAAACACAGCACTTGGCCCTGTACTTCTGGAGATGAGGGCAGGAGGTGAGTTGGGGGGTAGGCCCAGAGTGAAAAATGTCCTGGAAGATTTTCTGTGATTTTCCAGAACACCAGATTCATGTATCTGTGCTCCTTATCTGCCAGTGGTTTCTGGTGGGGAATTGAGCTAATGAGTGCAGAGCTCTCTGTGACCTGCCTTGTAATGAGCCCTAAGTAAATATTAACTATTCCTACTTTTCACTTCATCTCAGCTGCTATTCTGGAAGGACATATGACCCTAGGCTCTGGGGTGAAACCACCAGGAGTTTGCCCCCCACCCTGAGCAATTGCAAAACACACCGACAGTCTGTCATCTTCTGAGGAGCAGCTTGCAGAATGAGTTGGCTCTAGGCAACTCATTTCTTGAGCTCTTCTCTGCCCACACGTACCACATTTTACCCAGAAAGCAACAGCTGTACCCCAGTGGAAATTCCCCTAGGGCACTCACTGCCTCTGGTACTGGGCAGAGCACACCAGGGGAATGGCTTCCCTCTCCCACTCCCAGGTGTCCAGCACAGGCACCCAGATACCCGTGGCAGCCCTGAGGCTCCACAGCAGTAACCCTGCCCCTCGCAGACATCAAAACAAGCCTTTCTTTGTGGTCCCTGGAAGCAGGCAGAGATTCTGATTGGGGAGATGGTAGAAGGCAATTGGGGAAGGACTCCATTTTCTTAGTTTCAGTAGAATTTTGGATAACTTGTAGTTCTTGAAGACTGTTTGTTCTGTCTCTTTTCCCCAAGGGAGCCACGTCATTTGAAGTTACCTTTGCCCCTGGTCTGGTAAGGGGGTAAGGCATTCAGATTCTGAAAGTTTCACGGAGGGAAAGGGGTTAAGGGAAAACAGCATATGTGTGCACACACTGATGGCCTGAATATTACATTATCTATTTCAACAAATAAACTTTAGACCAGATCGGTCTATCAAATACAGAGACAACATTGATCTTTCAAGAGCAATTTGCCAACTCCAAAATGCCAGCTGTCTCTTGTTGCCCGTTGGGAGTAGGAGAATGCTTCTTTTTCACTAACTGAAATACTCATTATGAATATTTGAGCCTCCAACCCAGATTATTTTTTTTTAGTCACATATCCTTTTATCTCCCCTTTTAAAAAGGGACATGAGGAACATTCCCTCTTAAGGACACCGTACCTGCCGGAGTATCTCCAGTGTCAGTTGCAGCTGAGGTGTGATGGGGCTGACTGTGGGCTTGTTTGCTCTCAGCATGTGTGTCCCTACTATGTATAAGCTCATTCATTCCCTTGCTGTAATTCAGTGTTCAGACTCAGCTTGCTGATTGATGGACTGGAGGAAGCCAGTAATTCTCAATTCAGGAGAAGAGGCTAAGGCAGAACAAACCTCCCCTCCCTTCTCTCACCACCCCCTTACTCTGAAACAGTGCAGTGGTTCAGGGCAGTCTCCTCTTAGAGCTCTCATTTACTTTGGAATAATGATTTGAACATAAATGAGATCACCCTGTTTTTGTCTCAGTGGTTTGATGGGCTCGTTTGACAGAAGCAACAAAATTCATATACCCAAGAGATGAAGAAGAGGAGTTCTGTGTATGAGGTCAGAATGGCCCTGTGTGGGTGGGATTCTGAAGCAGCATGACCTTTGCTGGGAATAGTATGGAAATAGGTGTCAGAAGTCTCCAGATGGACTAGCCCTTTGACTCAGTCATTGCACTCCTAGTATTTATCATAAGGAAATAATCACAGGTATTTGCAAAGGTGGAGGAACTTTCATTGCAGTATTACTTATCATAACAAAATAATTTAAATGTCCAACAGTGGTGATGATTTGGTAACTATCACACAGCCATGGCCTACAGTGTAGCTATTAAAAATCTTGCTGCTGATAAACTTTATTGGCATGGGAATATTTTTATAATAAACCACTTTGTTAAAAAAAAAAGCAGAATAAAAAAGTATGTAGGTTATAGTGCCATTTTAATGGGCTAAGCAAATACATATGAATGCGTTTATGTACCTGCAAAGGTTCTGAACCAGTCCACGATACATGGCACTTTTTGGCAGGTTGGTTTTGTTTCATTTTTTTAGTTGTTTTTTAATTGAAGGATAATTGCCTTAGAGTATTGTGTTGGTGTCTGCCACACATCGACATGAATCAGCCATAGATATACATATGTGCCCCTCTTGAACCTCCTTCCTGCCTCCCTCCCCGCCCCTCCCCTCTCAGTTGTTAGAGCCTCAGTCTGAGTCCCCTGAGCCAGACAGCAAATTCCCCTCGGCTGTCTATTTTACGAATGGTAATATGAGTGTCCATAGTACTGTCTCCATACAGCCCACCCTCTCCTTTCTCCTCTCCCTCCGAGCCCATAAGTCTGTTCTCTATGTCTGTCTCAGTTGCTGTCCTACAAATAATTTCATCAGTGCCGTCTTTCTAGATTTCATATATATACGTTATTATGCAATATTTGTTTTCTCTTTCTGACTTACTTCACTTTGTATAATAGGCTCTGGGTTCATCCACCTCGTTATAACTGACTCAGATGTGTTCCTTTCTAGGCTGAGTAGTATTCTATTGTATATATGTACCACAACTTCTTTATCCATATCTGTGAATAGACATCGAGGTTGCTTCCATATCCTAGCTATTGTAAATAGTGCTGCAGTGAACATTAGGGTACCTGTGTCTTTTTCAATTTTGGTTTCCTCAGGGTATATGCCTACTGGTGGGATTGCTGGGTCGTATGGTGGTTTTATTCCTAATTTTTTTAAGGAATCTCCATACTGTCTTCAATAGTGGCTGCATCAATTTACATTTCCATCAACAGTGCAAGAGGGTTCCCTTTTCTCCACACCTTCTCCAACATTTATTGTTTATAGACTTTTTGATGATGGCCATTCTGACTGATGTGAGGTGATACCTCATTGTTGTTTGATTTGCATTTCTCTAATAATGAGCAAAAAATGTTGAGCATGCTTGCTTGTGTTTATGAGTCATCTGTATGTCTTCTTTGGAGAAATGTCTTTTTAGGTTTTCCCCCTCATTTTGATTGGGTTGTTTGTTTTTCTGGTATTTACTTGTATGAACTGCTTGTATATTTCGGAAATTAATCCTTTGTCAGTTGTTTCATTTGCCAAGTTTTTTGTTTTCTTGAAGTATAATTGACTTGTAACATTGTATTGATTTCAAGTGTAAAATAAAATGATTTTACATTAATATATATTGCAAAATGACCACCATAATAAGTCTAGTTAACATATATAGTTACAAATTTTTTTCTTGCAATGAGAACTTTTTTTTTTTTTTAATCTTTTTTTTTTTTATTAGTTGGAGGCCAATCACTTCACAACATTTCAGTGGGTTTTGTCATACATTGATATGAATCAGCCATGGATTTACACGTATTCCCCATCCCGATCCCCGCTCCCACCTCCCTCTCCACCCGATTCCCCCGAGTCCTCCCAGTACACCAGGCCGGAGCACTTGTCTCATGCATCCCACCTGGGCTGGTGATCTGTTTCACCATAGATAGTATACATGCTGTTCTTTTGAAATATCCCACCCTCACATTCTCCCACAGAGTTCAAAAGTCTGTTCTGTATTTCTGTGTCTCTTTTTCTGTTTTGCATATAGGGTTATCGTTACCATCTTTCTAAATTCCATATATATGCGATGAGAACTTTTAAGCTCTATTCTCTTAGTGATTTTCAAATATGCAATAAATTATTATTAACTATAGTTGCCATGCTGTGTATTACATCCCATGACTTATTTATTTTATACCTAGAAATCTGTATGTTTTGACTGCTTTCACGACCATTTCCCTCACCCCTTTGCCTCTGACAACCACCAGTCTGTTCTCTGTATCTATGAGCTCAGTGGATTTTTTGTTGTTGTTTTCATTTTAGATTCTTACATATAAGTGAGATTATATGGTATTTGTCTTTTTCTGACTTATTTTACTTAACGTGATATCCTCAAGATCCATCAATGTTGTCACAAATAGCACCATTTCTTTCTTTTTCGTGGCCAAATAATGTGTGTGTGTGTGTGTGTGTACCACAGCTTCTTTATTTGTTCATTTGTTGATGGACAGTTAAGTTGTTTCTGTATCTTGGCTGTTACAAATAATGGTGCAGTAAACACGGGGGTCCAGCTATCCTTTCAAGTTAGTGTTTTCATTTTCTTCAAAGTGGAATTCCTGGATCACTTGGTAGTTTTATTTTTAATTTGGGGGGGAGTTTATTTAGTTTGGAGTTTTGCCTATTATTGTTTCTTTCATTTCTATATTGAGTACAAATTGCTAGAAACAGAAATGATGGTTTTCTTTTTGTATTTAAAAAATAAATATTTATGTGTTAAAAATACATATTTGGGGGACATGCCCCTCCCCCTTTTTTTAAACCAAAACAAGGGGGTGGGGCGAAGGAGAGAAAGTGAGCTGGCTTTGGGTATTTGAATTAAGCAAAGCCCTGGCATCCTTCTTCCTGGTCCTGGTTAGTTTTAGTTTGGGAAAGGCAGATATAACTGCCCATAACCTTAGGTCATCTACTCCTTTCCTTAATTCTGCTGTTTTGTCAAGCTCAGAAAGTATTAATACTTGCTGTTGTGTCAAGGGCACTTTCCAGGTGCCAGAGATGGCACCTGGCCCTTTATAGACATAGAGTCATACAGTTCTTACCAAGACCCTTTGGGATAACAAAAGGGTCTGATATTCAAATGAGAGTGATTTTCGAATGATTTTCAAATGAGGGTGAGGTGGAGTTGTAGGGATTCCCACCCTCACACCAGCTGCCCCCACGGCCCTTACTCCTCCCTCTCAGCCTTGCGTTTCCTGTGGGAAGTTTCTTAATGATTCTTTCCTAGACCGTTCTTAAAAGACCTTCCCTATTTAAACACCCAGCATTTAGTCTGTTGGAAGAGATGAGGACGGGGAGAGGGGAAGTTAGATGTTGAGAAGCCCGTGGTTTAGAAGGAAAAGATGAAAAGAATGCTGCTGCAGTGGCCCCCGTGCCACCGCCAAGAAACTAAGCCTTTCATTGAGTCCTCACGTCCAAGGGTCTGGCTCAGCCTACCTTGGCCACTTAATGATGGTGACCCTGGCTGCCCAACTTGCAGAAAGATTATAAGAATGAGCAGCACCATCTCCGGGAGTTTTGCGTGGTGCTGCTCTTTAGAGCTTGTAGTCATCCTTGGGGGAAGGCCTACCCCAAGAAAGAAGTACTTCCCACGATTCTGCCCCTCTGCCTGCCCTCTCCATGTGGGCTTCTCGGGACGCTGCCAGCGGTGCACCCAGGAATTCAGATTCTCTTCCTGGACACCCTGAGAATGAGTGTAGATAGGTGGACAGTGCTTGTCTTCCTTTCTTCCCCAGGTCCACTCTCCTCAGCACCACCAGCTCTTCTATGAGAATCAGTGGAAAAACAGACACCTCCTGCCGCCCTCCCCTTAAAATGAGTCTGGGGCTTAATTAAGGTTCATGGATGTGCCAGAGCTCGGCATTGACACCTCTTCTTGAACATGCACTTCTGGGCTTTAAGCGTTAGTTATTTGATCCCTGTGGACTGATCTGTCCCTGGAAACACAACCCGAGTGCCTGTGAACTTGTTTCTGTGTGTTTTCCACCAGGGGCTTTGCTGTGCAGACACAAGTGACAGGGCTGTGCTAAGAGGACAAATGATCCTGGGATGAAAGCCCTAGAACTGGAGGCAGATTACTTCTCTCCTTTTGGTTAGGAAGTGGTACCATTTGCTCTTCATTTTCCCTTCTGTTTGAATCAATGCCTTCAGATTTATAGATGGTACAAGTGCTGAGTCCTTAAGTCTACTTTTCACTTTAAAATAGAGGAACCACTTTTTCAGGAGAAGTCAAGCATATCCTAATCATCATAATTGTTGTTGCTCAGTCACTAAATCATGTCTGACTCTTTGCAACCCCATGAACTGTAACCCACCAGGCTTCCCTGTACTTCACTATCTCCGGGAGTTTACTCAAACTCATGTCCATTGAGGTAGTGATGCCATCCAACCATCTCATCCTCTGTCACCCCCTTCTTCTCCGGTCCTCAGTATTTCCCAGCACCAGGGTCTTTTCCAGTGAGTCGGCTCTTCGCATCAGGTGGCCAAAGTATTGGAGCTTCAGCATCAGTCCTTCCAATGAATATTCAGAGTTGATTTCCTTTAGGATTGACTGGTTTGGTCATAGCTATAATTTAGTGTATGTTTACTGTGTACCAAGCTTCAGTATGCTAAATGTGTTATATGTATGATCCCCTTTAATTCTCACCAATGCTCTCAGATAGAGTTATTATTAACTATCCACATTTTAAACAGGAGAGGAAAATGAGGAGCACAGAGGTTCAATTGCCCACAGTCACACTGTGAATTAAGTGGCAGAACCAGGATTCAAAGCGTATTGGAGCTCTGACTCCAGACTCTTACACTTAATGGTTAATTCACCATTCTTAAGAATAGTGTTTTTATTTAGAAGTCCATTTATCAAACGGATAAACTATGGAAATATTGAGAAGCTTCCAAACCATTTTTCTTTCATATTCTGTGTAATGTTATTTGTAAGATCTTGGAACTGGGATTTACCTGCTTCAACAGGTTCTAGGGCGCTCCAGGCAAATTCCCTGTAATTCAGCTTGCTGTGTTTGCATCAGGCATCTCCCAGCCCTTCTGTGCCCCAGACCCATGTAGAAAGTGTGCTGGGGACTCGGTGAGGAGCTGGGGAAGGTTGGAGGGGAGCAGTAGCAGGGGGGAGCAGTAGGCACAGGTGTTCAGAAGAGGCTGTTCTAGAACCAGGCTGTCTCACTTCAGTCCCAGCACCACCATTCTCTGGCTCTTAGAAAATGACTCAACCTCTCCAACCTTCCCCATACCTCTTTGCAAAGTCAGGGTAGCAACCCAGTCTCTTGGGTTATTGGGACAGTCAGGGACCAAAAGTGTTCAGCCTGGAGTCTGGCGGGTTGTAAGCAATCTACACCAATGGGAGTTGTTACTGTTGAAGCAAGGCTGTGTATGCTGTTGCTGCATCTTGTTTCAGCAGAGAGTGACAAAGGGGCTTTTTTTGCTCTTGACACTGATTTCTCCTTTTCCAGCTGCAAGGCTGACCACATAGCCCGCCTAATTTGAAACCCCGAAATGAAAAATGGAAACACTCCAACTCAAGGGAAACTTTCCCAAACTCATCCAGATTAAACTTAGCCCTCTCTTTCCAGAACCCTTTCACTTCTTTTGACCAAATCACAGATTAGCACTGACATTTTGTTAATACCCTGTTTAAGAAATTTATACTTAACTATACATGACATATTTGCCATGTCAAAAATAATGGTAATAAATTCCATGAGAATAAATCAAAAATTTTATAGGAACAAAATAATTCCTGGGAGGATGAGAAAAAGGATAAGTCTATGCAGAATACCATTTTGTCCCTTTAAGCTTCGGTAACGATAAGGAGGGGAGCTGGCAGAGGTATAGTATGGGCCTTGGGGGATGATGTTGTAGAGAGCTTACCACGAATACCTTTGCAGGTGAATTAACATGAATATAGTGACAAAAAGTGAGTAGAACTTCAGAGGTGTTATACCTCAGGTAGTGAAGAGAGATCCAGAAAATGAGGTATAATAACTAGGGTGTCTAACTTTGTGCTTGGTCCTGTGGAGACCTGGGAGATATGGCAGTTCCCACCAGGGAAGACACATCTCCAGGCTGACTGTTGGTTGGTTTGGGATTTATGTCTTCTGAAAAGGAACAAGCAACATACTTTCTTTAGGGTACATAGAGACTTCATTGAAAAGGCACACATTTATTTCCCCCAACAGAATGACTTTTTAGCTTTACCAGGAAACAATTTCTTGCAGAAAAACTGTGTCTTGCTGTTACTAGGCACTACTGGGAATTCCGTTACTAGCCACCACTGGGTTTCCCTTGTGGCTCAGCTGGTAAAGAATACGCCTGCAATGCAGGGGACCTGGGTTCGATCCCTGGGTTGGGAAGATCCCCTGGAGAAGGGAAAGGCTACCCACTCCAGTATTCTGACCTGGAGAATTCCATGGAATGTATAGTCCATAGGGTTGCAGAGAGTCGGACACGACTGAGCAATTTACACTTTCACTTTCACTGGGATTGCTGCTACAGCCAGGCCATTAGATTTACTACTAATCTTCTTTCAGTAGTTCTTCCCTTCAGAATGGGACCTTTTCCATTAAGTTCACACGGAGTTTCGGGGAAAGGCTCTCTGATTAAGCAAAGAGACTGTGAGGGTGCTTAGGAAGAAATGGAATTTGTTTTTTTTTAAATCCTGAATGGTTAAAATAAAAAGATGCCCTGATCTTTAAGAGAAGGAGCCTTGAACATTCTCCTGTGTGAATGTCTCAGCTGAGATGTTCCTCCTGAAAGAAGCAGCCCCATCCTTGGAATCCGAATCACCCCACCCACTCTTTCCCACTTGGCACTTGTCTTCACACTGGTTGTTATTTTCTTCATAGCTCTTGAAGAAAGTATGTGCTGTTTACTTGTTTGTCTGTTAACACACACACATGAGAATAGTGTTTCCTAAACAATTTTAATCACTTAAGTGATCAAAATATTGTCATTAAAAAAAGTATTTGGGGTAAGTACCTCCAATATGTATTTGTTGTTTTTACTTACTTATTTATAAAGTATTTACCTATCTTACTAATTGTTTTACACACATCAGAAAACATAATAAAATAAAAATCTTATAAGGATCAGATGAAGAATGCAAGTGGAAATTTTGATATTTTCCTCCACCCAGCCTGTGCTCTCACACCCTGCCTTGACCTTCGCTGTGAGTGAACATAAGGTGCCTGAGAGCAGAAACCTTTCTCCCCTGTTTTCTGCTATGTTCTCAGTGCCTGCAAAAGCACCTGCCATGTAGTAAGTGCGCAGGAAGTATTTGTTTAGTAAATATCTATCATTGGATAACAAACAAGATTAAGTCACAATTTACTCTGCCAGGCTTTGAATAGCTGTGGTTTTACTGCATCTGTGCAGGGCAAGGTGGTAAAAACCCTGGGTTTTAGAGTCAGAATGCCTTCCTGATACAATATGTGCTGAATAAGGGATTTACTGTAATGATTCAAATCCTTCACCAAAGAGGTAATTACAGCTTCCTTGATAAGAGCAGAGCTCAGGCAGGCAGACAGGTGGTTTTGAGTTTCCCTTATAACAGATGGCACAAATGGACCAGCTTGAGGCTTTTTGAGGAAACTTGCTCATAAACAGCCTTAAATATATTATTTTTTTAAATGTTTTCCGACACATGTTTTCTAAATAAAGTGAAAAGGCTGCAGAAGATTGAGGACAAGAGCACATATTATGAAGGATGCTGTGAGGAGCAGGCCTCTTTCGGTTTGCCTGAGTGGCAGGAGCAGTGAGCCTGGGATGCACGACGGGGACTCTGTGCCCCGTGGAGGCTCACTGTGCTGAGAAGGTGCCAGAGTGCCCACTGTGGTGAGCCCCCCCCCATCCAGGCACCCTTAAATGTTTGATTGTTTTTTTTTTTTCCCTCTAGCACCATGAACTGTATTATTGCCTTCTCCTGTAAGTTGAAATATCTTTTTTTTTTTCTTTTAAGGAAAATCTCTGTTGGTTCATCTCAAGATTTTTTTTTTTTTTTAAACACCAGGCAGATGGCACAGTGGCCAAGATTTAGGGCTAGTTTCAAATCCCAGCTCATCCAGTAATTAGTTAATTGACTTTAGGCAAAGATCCTTCAGTTTTATGAACTTTTGTCATCTGAAAAATGAGTATAATAGTACCTGTCCTTGTGGTTGTTTGGAAAAATTAAATAAGGTCATGCCTCCCAAAGCTTGGCAGAATTACTGGTATATACTAAGTATTCAATTCAAGTTAGTATTTGTTACCATCTTCTTTTCACCTTCCTTTTGGCTCACTTTAAACATCTGCAGGTAAAATAATCCAGATACAGAAGATCATACTTTGTGGGACTCAGTTTTTTATGTAATGTTGGAAAAGGCAAATGTCTAGAGATCGAAAGTAGATCAGGTTGCCTGTGGCTGGTTACAGGAGCAGGGCTTGGCTGCAAATGGCAAGAGGGACCATTGGGCGCTGATAGAAACATTATAAAAGTGGATTATGGGTGATTATTGCACAACTCTCTCCATGTTGTACATTTACAATGGATTAATTTCATAGTATGTGAATAATCCCTCAATAAAACTACCTTTAAAAATCCTGCTCTCCCAGGAATGCAAAACACAGTAAGTAAATGTTGACTTGATGATGATGATAGTATAGACAAGTGATAATCAAAATTAAGAGAGGAAAAATATTAAATGACAATCACCACCTTGCCTGAAATGAAAGTACACATTTTGTATTAGCTGATTTTGCTCTTTGGGGTAATTGAGTAGGTCTTGGGAAAATATATGCTGTATTTCTGCAAAAGGAAATGAAAAGACTGGTAACTGAGAACAGAAATGTTCAAAATGTGAGCCTTGTTGCACTGAGGTGCTTGAAAGTTTTAAACGGTGCCTGGACAACTTTTTCTTCTTCATTTTAACCATAATGAGGCTTTATTATTTAGAGTGGATTAACACAGTTGTTCATGTTTTGTTAAAATATTTTATATTTATATTATATTTTGTTTAGTCACTATGTTGTATCTGACTCTTTGCAACCCCGTGGACTGCAGCATGCCAGGGAAGTCTGTGTCCTGGCAAACTATCTCCTGGAGTTTGCTCAAACTCATGTCCATTGAATCGACAGTGCCATCCAATCGTCTCATCCTCTGTCATCCCCTTCTCATGCCCTCAATCTTTCCCATATATAATATTATATATGCTACATTATAAAGTAAAACATATACTATGGTGAAAAGATAGGAGGCTGGGTCACAGATGACTGAGTTTAGGCAGCACTACACAGTAGCCAGAAGGAAAAACACCACAAGTGAGCAACCAGAATTACAGACTGAGACACAGGAATCCTTCAAGTCTAGACCAACATGCCTGTCTCCCTCCCCTCCAGGAACAAACTGTCCGAAATACCCCTTATGTGGTACTTGTTGGGCATAACCACCCTAGACAAGCAAACAAGTAGCTGTACATAGAGCTGTCATGACAACACTGAAGTGAGGGCTGTTCTTTTTTTGTGATATTCTGATGTCTGGCTTCCTTGGCTACCAGAAGTCTTACCCTGCACCTCTGGTGGATCCACAAACCTTTACTAATTGCTTTGATCCTGTGGGGTTTTTTGTTGCTGTTTTCAGCCTTTCAGTTCAGTTCAGTTCAGTCGCTCAGTCATGTCCGACTCTTTGCGACCCCATGAATCACAGCATGCCAGGCCTCCCTGTCCATCACCCACTCCCACAGTTTACTCAAACTCATGCCCATCAAGTCGGTGATGCCATCCAGCCATCTCATCCTCTGTCGTCCCCTTCTCCTCCTGCCCCCAATCCCTCCCAGCATCAGGGTCTTTTCCAGTGAGTCAACTCTTCACATGAGGTGGCCAAAGTATTGGAGTTTCAGCTTCAGCATCAGTCCTTCCAGTGAACACCCAGGGCTGATCTCCTTTAGGATGGACTGGTTGGATCTCCTTGCAGTCGAAGGGACTCTCAAGAGTCTTCTCCAAACTTTCAGCCTTTAGATATCATCAATTCCAAAGAAACTGACTAAGCACTCACAGTATACAAGAGCTACCAGAATAGTAGCAAAACTACAGTGCAAAATGGGGTCAAGACCAAAGAGACATTGTCCTTGAGGATTCAAAAGAGAAAGACCTCCCTTTGTTTTGATAAAAGAGAAGCCTCAGGTGGGAGTTCAGATTTATATGGGCTTTGAATGGTAGATGGGCAGTAGTTAGTGGCAAGGGGAGAGACCTTCCAGGGGAGAAAAACATCATCAGCAAGAAAGAACATGGCAATAGAAAGCTTACAGCATGCCCATGGCACAAATAAACCAGTTTGACTGGAACAGGGGTTGGAGAACGATGGCCCATGGTCCAAATCCAACAAGTTACCTTGTTTTTCTTTGTTCTTATTTTTACTTTATGGCTCATGAAGTAAGAATGGTTTTTACATTGTCAAACTGCCACATTTAGAACATTTATGTAACTATGTAATACCCGTAATTTTGCCTTTTGTTCCACAAAGTCTAAAAAATATTTACTATGTGACCCTTAAGAAAGTTTGCTGACTTGGAGCAAGTAATGACTCCAAAGAAGAGCACTGAGGATGTCTTGTGAAAGACATTCAAATGACAGGAACCCAAGTAGCTTAGGGAAAAAGTGGAAATCATAAGCTTACAATTTTGGAAAATCTCAGAGTGAATCTAACTTTGAGCACAATTGAATCCAGGAGCCCAAATTATTATTTTAGTTGGCTCCTTTTCCCTCTTGTAAAAAAACAAAACAAAAAACTTCATTTGCAGAAAGATGCTTGCCATGTAATAGAAAAAAGCACTCTCTGGTCATCCTTAGCCAATACATTTAGGTTTTGCATCCATGAAGAAGAGCATTCATGTATTAGACCCCATGGATGAACTGTGATCAGTTACCTGCTCATTCTTCACTCACTGTGGCCAGAAAGAAGGGAGTCCTCTGATTGACTAGCCTGGATCACATGCCAGCCCCTGCAGTAACATCGGTAGGACACTGGACCTTCCTGTGTTGCTTGGGGTCTAAAAGAACTTCTCCAAATGAACCAGAAGAAAAGGAGATGGGAAACTGGTGGACACAAGTAAATTGTAATTACGTATTCCACTCTAGTAGGGCAAGCAATTTATTCTACATACAGTATGTACTGGAGAGTTAATGAGTGGGAAACAGTGTTCATTGAGCAACATTCAGCAAGTTGTTATTAAGCTATGTGTTTAGGAGGTTTGTGTGGTTAGGATAGATGAGATAGGGTGGATTGAAATGGTAAAAGATAAAGAAACCAGGCTAGGGATTTTATAACAGTCAGCTGGGAAGGCTGTGGTCTTCACCCTAGAAGCAGTTGGGGAATCATTGTGTGTTTTATGTAAAGAAATCATATGATCAGACTTGCATTTTGAAGTGATCACTAGAAATGGTTCTTTTGGGTTAAACATCTGTATTGAAAATCTTGTTGACATTGTTAGTTGGCTTAGTCACTCATAAACTGTTCAGGGTAAATTTGGATCTACCTCAGATCTGAAAAAATAGAAATTTCAATTTTGTGAGATTAGAATTAATGGTATTTTGCTTTGTCTGTTTTCATTGACTTCTCAGTGGGTGTTTGGTTTTGGAGTCTAAGAACTAGAGAATATAAAAATCATTTTCCTTCACTTTGTTTTTGTTCACAGATGTTAAATCTCTTTTTCACCACTGGAAAGGGTGACTTTGCTGGAAAATCATTTAAAGTTTTTTCCAGTCAAGTCAATAAGCTCCCCAGAAGCAAATGAACAAGGGGTGAAAATCACCATGAAGCCCAGTGAGATTGCATTTCTTCATTGCAACCCAAACCAGCCATTGTGGAAAGTGAGCATGGTCGAAGGGAGAAAGTGGGTTTTGTGCATGCTCACATCTGTGAAGCAAGGCCAGGGGTGGAAAATATAAATGGAGTAGGAAGACATTTGGGGAGGTTAAAATCAGATCAGAGGCAATTTGCCACGTGTTTAGACTAAAGAATAAACACTAGAATTTGAGGGAAGCCAGCTATTTGCTTTGGGGGGCGGGGCAGTGGCCCCGCCAGTGGCCTTCACATTAAAGTCTATGTCTCCTTATCTCTCTGTTTCATGTGCCTTTCATGGTATCTGGACCAAGCATTGTACTGTGTAGTTTAATTTAATTCTCCTGGATATTATCTTCAGCAGAAGTGCTTTTTCTATTGCTGAGAATTGTGAACATAGCAAAATATTTTAGGCTACTTTTCCAAGGAATCCTCTTTCCCCAGGGTTACTGTTAAGCTGAAGTATCTTGGGCCACCTCTGCTAATTTTAGATATTCCTTTGTTTTCATCAGTGGACATTTAGATTCCTATTAAGTCCTTTTACCTCCTTTTCCTCTCCCTAGTCCAAACAGGAAATATTCCCTGAGAGCAGACTGTATAGAAAGGGATGCCAGATGGCCAATGACTTGAGGCAGTGTTGTTAACTTGTTGTCCAGCCAGCTCAGAATGCGACACTGGAGATGTCCCCCTCCTAGGGCGAAGGAAGACACTGTTGATTTACTGTAATAACTTTACCTAAAAAAAAAAAAAAAAGGTCTCTAGAGCAGTCAACACAATTTCTCAGTGAGGACAGAGGATGGAAAATTTAGACCTTGCATATGGAAGGGCACTCAGTAAATATTTGTTGCTTGTATTTGACTGAAAAAGAAGAGAAACAGTAGAAACAGTGGGGAACTGCCAACTGTATTGTGCAACCTAAACCACGGATTGGTGTAACAGAGACAAAATGGTCATCTTGCCCCTTTTAAGCATCCCTCCTCTAGAGAATAAAAGTAGCCATTTGTATGATTAGGGAGAGCATTTCTTCTATTAACATGATTTAATTTTTTGGTTTTAAATGTAACGTATTAATTGTAGAAAATATGGAAAACATTTTAAAAGCACAAAGAATAAAAATCACCCAGAGAATACTATTAATATGCTTACTGTCCTTAGGTATGTCTTAAGATAGATGTGTACATATTTTTTTATTATATAGAAGAGTGCATGAGAAATATACAAATTCACAAATTTATCTTCAGCAGCTGCCCCCCAGGTCAGTTCAGTTCAGTTAAGTCGCTCAGTCATGTCTGACTCTTTGTGACCCCACGAATCACAGCACACCAGGCCTCCCTGTCCATCACCAGCTCCCAGAGTTTACTCAAACTCATGCCTGTTGAGTCGGTGATGCCATCCAGCCATTTCATCCTCTGTCGTCCCCTTCTCCTCCTGCCCCCAATCCCTCCCAGCATCAGGGTCTTTTCCAACAAGTCAACTGTTCGCATGAGGGGGCCAAAGTACTGGAGTTTCAGCTTCAGCATCAGTCCTTCCAATGAACACCCAGGACTGATCTCCTTTAGGATGGACTGGTTGGATCTCCTTGCAGTCCAAGGGACTCTCAAGAGTCTTCTCCAACACCATAGTTCAAAAGCATCAATTCTTCAGTGCTCAGCTTTCTTCACAGTCCAACTCTCACATCCATACATGACCACTGGAAAAACCATAGCCTTGACCAGACAGACCTTTGTTGGCAAAGTACTGTCTCTGCTTTTGAATATGCTATCTAGGTTGGTCATCACTTTCCTTCCAAGAAGTAAGCGTCTTTTAATTTCATGGCTGCAGTCACCATCTGCAGTGATTTTGGAGCCCCAAAAAATAAAGTCTGACACTGTTTCCACTGTCTCCCCATCTATTTCCCATGAGGTGATGGGACCAGATGCCATGATCTCAGTTTTCTGAATGTTAAGCTTTAAGCCAACTTTTTCACTCTCCTCTTTCACTTTCATCAAGAGGCTTTTTAGTTCCTCTTCACTCTCTGCCATAAGGGTGGTGTCATCTGCATATCTGAGGTTATTGATATTTCTCCTGGCAATCTTGATTCCAGCTTGTGCTTCTTCCAGCCCAGCGTTTCTCATGATATACTCTGCACATAAGTTAAATAAGCAGGGTGACAATATACAGCGTTGACATACTCCTTTTCCCATTTGGAACCGGTCTGTTGTTCCATGTCCAGTTCTAACTGTTGCTTCCTGACCTGCATACAGGTTTCTCAAGAGACAGGTCAGGTGGTCTGGTATTCACATCTCTTTCGGAATTGTTCCACAGCTTATTGTGATCCACACAGTCGAAGGCTTTGGTGTAGTCAGTAAAGCAGAAATAGATGTTTTTCTGGAACTCTCTTGCTTTTTCAATGATCCAGCAGATATTGGCAATTTGATCTCTGGTTCCTCTGCCTTTGCTAAAACCAGCTTGAACATCTGGAAGTTCATGGTTCATGTATTGCTGAAGCCTGGCTTGGAGAATTTTGAGCATTACTTTACTAGCGTGTGAGATGAGTGCAATTGTGCGGTAGTTTGAGCATTCTTTGGCATTGCCTTTCTTAGGGATTGGATTTTCCAGTCCTGTGGCCACTGCTGAGCTTTCCAAATTTGCTGGCATATTGAGTGTAGCACTTTCACAGCATCATCTTTCAGGATTTGAAATAGCTCAACTGGAATTCCATCACCTCCACTAGCTTTGTTTTTCGTGATGCTTTCTAAGGCTCACTTGACTTCACATTCCAGGATGTCTGGCTCTAGGTGAGTGACCACACCATTGTGATTATCTGGCTCATGAAGATCTTTTTTTGTACAGTTCTTCTGTGTATTCTTGCCACCTCTTCTTAATATCTTCTGCTTCTGTTAGGTCCATACCATTTCTGTCCTTTATTGAACCCATCTTTGCGTGAAATGTTCCCTTGTTATCTCTCATTTTCTTGAAGAGATCTCTAGTCTTTCCCATTCTGTTGTTTTCCTCTATTTCTTTGCATTGATCGCTGAGGAAGGCTTTCTTATCTCTCCTGGCTATTCTTTGGAACTCTGCATTCAAATGGGAATATCTTTCCTTTCCTCCTTTGCTTTTCACTTCTCTTCTTTTCACAGCTATTTGTAAGGCCTCCTCAGACAACCATTTTGCCTTTTTGCATTTCTTTTCCATGGGGATGGTCTTGATCCCTGTCTCCTGTACAATGTCACAAACCTCCGTCCATTGTTTATCAGGCTCTCTGTCTATCAGATCTAGTCCCTTAAATCTATTTCTCACTTCCACTGTATAGTCATAAGGGATTTGATTTAGGTCATACCTGAATGGTCTAGTGGTTTTCCCTACTTTCTTCAGTTTAAGTCTGAATTTGGCAATAAGGAGTTCATGATCTGAGCTACAGTCAGCTCGCGGTCTTGTTTTTGCTGACTGTATAGAGCTTCTCCATCTTTGGCTGCAAAGAATATAATCAGTCTGATTTCAGTGTTGACCATCTGGTGATGTCCATGTGTAGAGTCTTCTCTTGTGGTGTTGGAAGAGGGTGTTTGCTATGACCAGTGCGTTCTCTTGGCAAAACTCTATTAGCCTTTGCCCTGCTTCATTCTGTACTCCAAGGCCAAATTTGCCTGTTACTCCAGGTGTTTCTTGACTTCCTACTTTTGCATTCCAGTCCCCTGTAATGAAAAGGACATCTTTTTTGGGTGTTAGTTCTAAAAGGTCTTGTAGGTCTTCATAGAACCATTCAACTTCAGCTTCTTCAGCGTTACTGGTTGGGGCATAGCTTGGATTACCGTGATATTGAATGGTTTGCCTTGGAAATGAACAGAGATCATTCTTTCATTTTTAAGATTGCATCCAAGTACTGCACTTCGGACCCTTTTGTTGTCCATGATTGCTACTCCATTTCTTCTAAGGGATTCCTGCCCACAGTAGTAGATATAATGGTCATCTGAGTTAAATTCACCCATTCCAGTCCATTTTAGTTCGCTGATTCCTAGAATGTCAACATTCACTCTTGTCATCTCCTGTTTGACCACTTCCAATTTGCCTTGATTCATGGACCTAACACTCCAGGTTACTATGCAGTATTGCTCTTTATAGCATTGGACCTTGCTTCTATCACCAGTCCCAACCACAACTGGGTATTGTTTTTGCTTTGTCTCCATCCCTTCATTCTTTCTGGAGTTATTTCTCCATTGATCTCCAGTAGCATATTGGGCACCTACCGACCTGGGGAGTTCCTATTTCAGTATCCTATCATTTTGCCTTCTCATACTGTTCATGGGGTTCTCAAGGCAAGAATACTGAAGTGGTTTGCCATTCCCTTCTCCAGTGGACCACATTCTGTCAGACCTCTCCACCAGGACCCGTCAGTGTGGGTGGCCCCACATGGCATGAAACTAAGCCCCCCAGGTAAGAAGGACAATGTCGCTGGGACCCCAGCGGAACTCACAACTCTCATTTTCTCCTTCCCTCTAACAATCCTTTCCCTCTCTGTGGATAACTACTAGTCTGATGTTTATAGTAATCAATTCCTTGTTTTTATTTATATTTTAGCTCTTCAATACAAATTCTAGGGGGCTTCCCTGGTGGCTCAGACAGTGAAGAACCCACTTACAATGCAGGAGACCCCGGTTTGATCCCTGGGTCAGGAAGAGCCCCTGGAGAAGGGAATGGCAATTGTTATTTGCAATAGTAAGGTCCCATGAAGTAACTGCAAACGCTGGATTAGCAAGTATCTAACTATTGCTCCTACAGGAAATACAGGATTAGGTTCCTACAGCCTCTGTTTATGATGTTTTTGTCAATTTATTAATCCATAACCTTGTTTTACATGGATTTCTATTTAAAGACACTTTGTTTAATATTACTATTGATTCATTAACATTCAGCTCGGGACCAGCAGGGCTATAAGTTATGCCTGAGTAAAGCTTATTAAGCACATGTTTTCTTTGTGAAGCATATCCCAGCATTCTTGCACATAGGGACCCTGCAGAGCTGGAACAGAAGGCAGAGCATCCCTTTATTCAGCCTCAGCTGGGAATGTGCATGTTGGGTGACTGAAGTTTTTCATCACTCCATATGTGTCCACAAATGACTATGAAAGCACCTTGAGTATTGATTCTGGACTTACAAATAAATTTTAGGAAATAGGCGAATTCACAACTACAGATCCATCCGCATCCCTAAAATGCAACATTTTGTTTTATTATTTTGAGTCTGGCTTCTTTTGCTCAATAGTTTTAAAAGTCATTCCTGTATAATAGCTATAGTTTATTCATTTATTATCATTATAGTAGAATGAACAATTGTATTAATATACTAAAACTATTTCTTCATTCTACTTTTGCTCAACTTTTAGCTTGTTTTGGGGCTTCCCCAGTGAGTGGCTCAGCAGTAAAGAATCTGCCGGCAATGCTGGAGATGTGAGTTTGATTCCTGGGTTGGAAAGATCCCCTAGAGGAGATGGCAACCCACTCCAGTGTTCTTACAACCCACTCCAGTATTCTTGCTGGGAAAATCTCATGGACAGAGGAGCCTCGGGGGTAGGGGGTAGGGAGCAGGGACCACAGACCATGGGGTTACAGAGTTGGACACGACTGAAGCAGCTGAGCATGCACCCACTAGCTTGTTTCCAGTTTTTGTTTTTTACAGATAAACTGCTCAACACATTCTCATACATGTCTTTTGGTACACATACACACTGTGCTCTAGGGTGCACATCTGGAAATGAACTGCTGAGTCACAGAGCATGATAAATTACTCATTTTTGCTAAGTAATACCAACCTGTTGTCCAAAGTGGGTAGAGCAGTTTACAGCCATCCTCCAACAACATGTAAGAATTCCAGTTATTCCACTTCTTGTAAACACTTGGTATTTTCAGCATTTTGATGTTACCTCTTTTAGTTGTTCTGGTAGGTGAGCAGGATCATCCCTCTGTGGTTTTAATATATGCTTCTTGCATTACAGAAAGTGTGAGCACCTTTCTTTTGCAATTTCTCTTCTGAAATCCCTGCCCAAATGTCTTGCCCGTTTTTGACTTGGTTGTCTGCTTTTTCTTACTGATCATGATCAGTAGGAGTTCTCTGTATAGTCTGGTATGTGTTCTTTTTTAGTGTATTTATATGTTGTAGGCCATCTTTTGCTGTCTTTTAACTTTGTCTGTTGATACATAAAAGTTCTTATTTTAATATAGTCACATATATCGATATTTTACTTTATGGTTAGTGCCTTTTATGCCCTATTGGATAAGTGTCAATCCCAAATTCCCAGAATTATTCCCTGTTTTATTGTTTGCCTTTGGCATTTAGACCTATAATCTGCTAGGAAACCATCTGTTAGGTATGATATGTGGAATTGGTCATGTCATTTTTTCCGTATAGATATTTGATTATCCTAGCGCCTAGTGGAAGAGTGCTTTCCATTAGTATTATAAAGTAATATGGGCTCATGATTTAAAAACTCAAAACAGTATAAACAAATGTAAAATTTTAAAAAGTGAATGTCCAGTCCATTCCTGTGGACTCAGTCCCCATTCTTAATCCCCTGAGGCAGTTGCAGTTTCTTGCCTATAGATTTTAAGAATAGTTTAAAGAACCCTAGCATTAGAATGGTGACTTTAAAGCAAACTTAAGTTATGCCTCAGGACAGGACAAGATTGAATCTAGTGTCACTATCATTCTGTTTGTTACAGTGAATGCATTTGCTTTTGTAGTATCTTCATTATGTAGAGAATGACAGTTGTATTGCACTCAGTTTAAGATAGTAAGAAGATACTTGGATTTCTCTGCAACCACTTCAGTCTTATGAAATAGCAAATGTTACCTTATAGATCCTTTGAAGTGCTCCCAAAATGTTTTTGAGTTTCCTTAAAAATCGCTTCATAAATTGTGAGGTTATTTAGTTGAAAGGAAGTAAATACATTTTAAGAACCAGTTCTGATGTAACTAAAAAGTGATTTTGAAAAAGATTGAGGGACTTTAATAGGAAAGAATAATCCCCTTGGTAAGTACTGTGCAGCATAGAGCACACCGTTCTGTTTCCCCTGCTGGTCCTTTTTCTCTTGAGGGTTTTCCCCTGCATGGAGTAATCGAACTGAGATCATTGTCTTTTTACTTACATTTTAACATTGCATCTTTACTTACAATCCAGAGTTTTGCCCTCTACCTCGTATTTCTTTATTATTCTATGTGAGAAGAAAGTTCAAGTGATTGGCTTCAGAGAGCATTAAGGATAACAGATTCCGTATTCTAAGATTTTAGATTTTATTTAATCGCAGAATTATATGTCTTTCCCAGAATACTCCATCTGGATTTGACACTTGTTTGGAACTTTAGAAAAAAAATTTTTAAGCTAGAAAACAGCGCTGCTGCCCTGTAGACTAGTCAAGCTATTTTAAAAGCAACTTATTTAAAAACCATTTTAAAAGCAATTGTATATAATTGCTAAGGCCTTAAGGGGATTTCACCAGCCAGTCTCATTAAAATAAGAATCAGGACTCTGTTATTGTCTGAATAAAAATATGTATTAAATTATATTAGATGAAAAAAATTATATTAGACGAAGGGAAAGAATCTGTAAATACTGTGCATACTTGTAAGAGTCAGAAAAAAATACAGAACAATGCATCTTGGGGGCTTGTGGTTTTCCTCTTGTAAAGTTGTTTAGCACATACTGAACATTCAGGACATAGATAAGATACATGTGAAGAATATGTTCAAATTTCCAACAAATTGAAATTGGTTTTTGTGTCATCTGGGGCTTCCCAGGTGGTGGCTCAGTGGTAGAGAATCTGCCTACAGGAGGAGGTGATGCCCTGCAGGAGACACAGGAAACATGGGTTTGATCTCTGGGTTGGAAAGACCCCCTGGAAGAGGAAATGGCAACCCACTCCAGTATTCTTGCCTGGAGAATCCCATGGACAGAGGAGCCTGGCGGTCTACAGTCCATAGGGTTGCAAAGAGTCGGGCACGACTGAGCGTCTGAGCACTTTGTATCATTTACTCTGATTCACTACTATCTAGTTTACTGGTATTCCTTTTGACCCTGTTTTCCAACTGAAGTTTGATTTTCCTTCTGTTTTTATGGCACTTTAACTGAGGACATAAAGAGGTATTTTCCAAGGAAGAAAAGTTCCCTAATTTGGGATTAGATTAGATCGGACTTTACAAGTTTTCATGGGATTTTCTCTTGTCTCTCATTATAGGGGGAAAGAGAAAGAAATGCAGGCCTCCTGCCTTGAGTTTAATAGCACCATCTGCTCCAGGCCTAATGGGGAAGGGGGACTGACGGAGCAGTCAATCCAGGCCTGAGATCCATGACCCAGAACCTGGCCGATAGGTCACAGACCACTGCCTGGCAGAGAGATATCAATGTCGGTTTTGTGACCTCTCCCTAGTACGCTGCCAGCGAGACACTCTTTGGCTCCCCTGTGTACCTCATCTCTCCAAGTTAGTATTGTCTTTGAGGATCCTACACTAAACCAACCACCCACCACTCCCTGTCTCTCTTGGGTGAGCCACACCACGTGGCCAGGGGTCCAGCACCCCCCAGGCTCTGGTAGTCTGACTCTATCCATCTGCCTGTCTCCTTTCCCACGCGTCCTTCTTGGCAGAATGCCCTTTAGAAAATTAAACTTTGCTTCCAGATAGAAACAACACAGGAGAGGAATTGTATTCATTTTTCTGCAAATGCTAGGAAAGAGAAGAGTCCGAGGTAACTTTGTGGACTGGGTAGGGGTGGTGGGGAAATCTATCTGATTTTTCAGAGTGGTGATTGTGCTGGTGGGGCCATCGTGAGAGGGAAGGGGCAACCCCCATTTGCTGTTGCGGGGAATGCAATTTAGTCTAAACTGCTGCAAAGCTCTTTGCTAGGATGTATCAGGACCCTTAGGAAAGGCTCCTAGCCTTTGACCCATTAATTTAACTTCCAGGAATTTATACTAAGGAAACAACTGGAGACAAGCAGTGGTCTGTTACAAGAATGTGAATTGCAGCACTATTTCTTAAAGCTGAGGGGGGATAATAGTTCAAATGTACACAATAAGAAAAGAGTTACATAAATCAGGCTATACCATACAGTAGACTCCCCTTTAGGTCTGAGAATAATCTGGGGGGGGGTTGGAGAAAGGCCTTCAGGGGGTCATCTGCTAAGATTGTGGTTTTAAAATTATTTTTCTATCCTAACATCAGTTGCTTTTTAGCCTCATTAATGAGGAAAGAGTTTTATGATTTTTGGAATATATCCAAAGGTTACTTAATGACATCAGTAAATGCTTACATGAAAAAAGCATGCTACTATGTATATAGTATTATCTACAACCCTCCCCTCCCCCCCATATTATCAGTGGCATAAATTATGTATGATTTTACTGCTTTTCTTTTGATATTTTTTCATTTCTTCATCATCTATAATTTTGCATATCAGAATTAAAGAAGATCAGCTTTCTTATTAATGGTCAGCTGGCTGCTTATCTTGTACCGGCTCAGGATTTTCCACTCCTGTGCTGTGGAGCCACGAGAGGGTCTGCCACATCCGTGATCAAACTGGGAGCCTGCTGGGGCAGCCCTGTCCACAGCCCAGTAGGCATGCCCTGGCTGGTACATCAGATGCCCCATCAGTCAAGTGAGTCACCACAGAAGGGTGTCAAGCTGATGATATTGCCACACAACTGTACTTGAACTCTCAGCCACATCCCAGCATGATGCCAGGCCTTTGAGCCTTATCTTCCTAAATCATTATTTCTTCCCTGTCCAGTGAATGTCACAGGGACTGGTTGGGCTGTGTGACTCCTTTTGAGGACACTGTGGACCAGCAAACTAAAGCTGATGCAAGTCTCCCAGTTGAATCAAAACCAGACCAGCAAATGTTCCTTAAAGTTTAAGCTATTGTTGCTGTACTTGGGCCTTGATGTGGGGGCCTGGCAGGACCCCAGGAGTATTTAGGGTGAAAGATGTGCTAGGGCGTTCAGCTGGACTCTGAGGTTGTGGAGAGGCCTTCATGGGTCAAGTGCTAAGAGTGTAGTTATAAAATTATTTTCTTCTACCCTAACATCAATTATTTGTTATCTTTGGCCTCATTAATGGGAATAGAGTTTGAGAATTCAATATCGGAGATTTCAGAGCCAGTAATACCAAAGCTGGCCTTTTTTAGTTTATCTTGGATTTTTTACCATTGCTGTGTCACTTTAAGTAACTTATAGCCAGACACTTCTGTGGTCAGAGGTTAAGATTATATAAATAGTCTTTGGCCATTATCGTCATCCCTGTGCATCTTATTTTCCACCTGTGTGTTCTCTGGGTTGCATCAAAACTGATATATAATGTGCTCTATATTTCTTGGAGGAATGTTTATATGTTTATGTCATTCTGTTGCTACAAGCATCAATCATTGTGGTATAGAAGAGTGTTCAGTAGTATTGTTGACATTTGGTTTTGTTAATGTGACTCTGGAGCACAAGCAAAGTATAATTTCAATCAGTTTAGAAATCATAGAAGTACTGTGGAGTGTACATTTTATTGTTGCACTAAAATGTAGTGGTAATAAGTTCTAAATCAGAGTTATTTTATAGCAAATAAATGTTATTGCTGTAACTAAAATGCAAGCCAACAAATGAAAATCTGTTAGTCGTTAAAAAGCACAGTTAATAATACTATGGCAGTAGACATGGAGATTGAAGAGTAACTTCTTATGATCATTGCAAGTGTCCTGCATTGCAACCATTGTTGTTGTTCAGTCACCCAGTCATGTCCCAACTCTTTGCAACCCCATGGGCTACAGCACTCCAAGCCTCCCTGTCCATCACCATGTCCTAGAGTTTGCCCAGGTTCATGTTAATTGCATCAGTGATGCCATCCAGACATCTCATTCTCTGATACCCTCTTCTCCTTCTGCCCTCAATCTTTCCCAGTATCAGGGACTTTTCCAGAGAGTCATCTGTTCACATCAGATGACCAAATATCAGTCCTTCCAATGACTATTCAGGGTTGATCTCCCTTAAGATCAACCATAACCCCAGATAATTTCAGCCATGTACTAGGTTGCTAAGAGCCACTTAGATATCCAGGGTTGTAAAAAAGCATTCACAGCCCACATTGTGTTCATAGACTAGACTATGTTCCCAGCTATGCCTTTAGCCAAAGGCATGATTCTTGGTACAGTTGAGGTAGGAAACCGGAGGGATTTCCTGTTTATTGTTGTTTGGTCACTGAATCATGTCCAACTCTTTTGTGACCCCATGGGGTGTAGCCTGCCAGGCTCCTTTATCCATGGGATTTCCCAGGCAAGCATACAGGAGTATGTTGCCGTTTCCTTCTCCAGGGGATCTTTCTGACCCAGGGATTGAACCTGCATTTCATGCATTGGCAGGCAGATTCTTTACCACAGAGCCACCAGGAAAGCCCTTCCTACTTATAGAAGCCACTCAAAAAAAAAAAGTCTTAAGAACTTTTTAATTATCCTCTGCTGGAAGGAACAGATTAGTTCAGGCCTCTGGGCCTGGGTTGCTCTCATAAACCTCCAGACTGTCCCTGGTTGGAACCTGAGTTCCCAGGCTGGGCTGCAGTTGGAATAGCCAGGCCTTGCTCACTGACTGGGTCATTACCTTGTGGGAGGGTGGGTGGTTGTGGGAGGACTAGGGAAAGCAAGGCCTTTCTTACCAGCTACTCTATGGATTAATTAAGGACTGACTACCCAGTGGAAATAAGGTAGCACTTCCTCCCAGGACCCAAGACAGAATCAAGTGTGGGAACAGGTATTAAACTAATCATAGAGTAACTGATCCCTTAACTAATGAAGCTTACTTACTATCTTATATTATAGTTGTTTTTTGGTTTGTCTCATCTTGTGAAATACACTGTATGCTCTGCAAGTCAGACCCCTTGGTAAATGCTGAATTGAATTTCATTTGTTGTCTTGATCACACTGTGTGTCCAATAAGTTAGTCATTGCTGGAATAATTGAGAAGAGAAGAGCCATACTCTTCAAATGTAATCTCTTCTATTATATGAATTCCATCTGCTGTATGGAAGTCTTCCATCTACCAGACGGAAGACTGAAGGCAGGATTGAGTATTTTGTTGGGATTTACAATGTGTTGAGTCTATTTGGGTCTGTCTGTTGCTGCATTCCCATTTTCCCTTGCAAATGTGGTAGGCATCTGAAGGAAACTCATAAATCAGTGGTTAAGAAGGTTTCTAGTGGCTCTATAAAGAAACTTGGCATAGCCTCGAGAACCAAAGCAAGTCCTACTACCCAGAGGCAATGCACCGTGGCAGCAAGAGCCTTGTGCTTGGAGCCAGCAGGTTGGGGTCGAAAACTCGGCCCTGACACTTAGAGCCTGAGTATCTTCAGGTAAGCCTCGAATTGGCCCAAGTTCCCATATCTATGAAATGGGAATTATAATAACACCTCTTGGCTAGATAGTTGGGTTAAATGAGATTCATTAATTTAGTGAATAATTATTTCCTGAAAACCTCTTAGGCACTGTTTTAGAAGTTAGAGGTACAGCAGTAAACAAAACGAACAAAAATCCCTGCTCATAGAATTTATATTCTAGAAATACAATACCATAGCGGCATTTACTAAATGTTTTCATTCAGTTAGTCTGAGGATATTCGACGAACTCACACAATGGGATTTTACTGTACACTTCTGTAGGAATTTATATTACAACTGTAGATAATTAAGGCCATTATTGAGTCTCTCATCTGAGTTGAAGATATCTCATTAAGTAGAACATTTATGTGTTCTTGCTAAATCCTGGAATGTTTAGACAGTGTGTTCCCTGGAATTGGATTCATACAGTGCTTGGGTCAGAAAGGCCAGCTGCCGTCCAGGGCTGCAGGTGGTGTGGCTGGGTGGTTTCTGCGTTGTTTTGGTGTTTGCGCTATCTATGCCTTAATGCAGTTTCACAGAGTTGCTAAGATGTTTGTTTGTATAATTTGTAAAATAAGTCAAAGGGCTAGCATGACTACTTAAAAGCCACCAACCATGTATGTTATAGTGAGTGATTTCAACCTTTCCTGTCCAGCTTTTTGATCAGCCACCCATCAAAGAACAAATTGACAGATTTAAGCTTTAAGTTCATTTTTTCATTGCCTTCCATCTTGGACTTTTTCTTTGAGTATCAAGATGCCCAAAATCCTTGAAAAGAGAAAGAATAAGCCTGGAAAGCAAACCTCAGAGGGACAACTGGGTGCTGCACACAGTTGTGTGCCCTCTCCTGGGAGGTGTGTGTCCAGACCCATCCTCCACCTGCAATCACTTTCCTAATGCAGTCCTTCTCTGGGTCTCCAATGGCACACAGCCCGTTTAGTTAAAAATGTAAACAGGAAATCGTTTCCTGGTGGACTGGCCTGTGTGGCACTCCCCACCCCCACCCCCAAAAAAAACGTCATTTTTGCTGAGACACAACTTTCTAAACACATAGCGGTGGAAGCTGGAGGCTGGTTGTAAGTTAACCCTGCCCCAGATGGAGGTCAGTGATAGGATGTGGGTGTGGGAACCCATGGATGTGGCTTCAGGACATTTTTCACTGATGGCCAAAGGCACAACAGACAACTGCAGAAGCTCCTGTCACCTAGAAAGCAGTTGCTCTGTGGGGCAAAGAGACATGTTACTATCCAAGGAATTCCAGAACAGGCATTACTTGGAAGACACGGAGGTTTGGTCTGGAGAAATGTGACTTGGCACTGAAGACACAGCCTGGGTTCAGTGCCCCTCCAGTCTCTCCAGCTCCCTGTCATTCAGCCTCGCCTGAACCTCCTGTGCTCCCGCTGTGGTTTCCCTGTGTGCTGACGAGTTTTTTGGTGGTTATGTCTTGCAGCCCCCCGAATCCAAGCCCAACTTCACCCCTCTCGCCATCTTGGCCCATGTTCTCGGCGCCATCCAGCCCTATGCCCACTTCATCCACGTCCAGCGACTCATCCCCCATCAGGTCTGTTGCAGGGTTTGTTTGCTTTTTTGTTGCTGCCGTTGTTCTCTCATTGGCTTGGTCCTCTCTTCATGCAGTGTTCAGCCTCCTCGTCAACTTTGTTCCCTGCCATCCAAACCTGCACTTGCTTTTTGACAGGCCAGAAGAAGCAGTTCGCGAAGACTCCAGGTAAAATCACGGATGATGATCACTCTGTTCCTGCTTATCCAAAGCTGGTCAGGGATTCCAGCCTCAGAGACCAAAGCTGGGAGGGACCATTTGCATGAACCAGCATGGCATTTTTCATGCCCCTCTGAACCCTTCCTCCAGTTTCTGAATTTATTTGTGGTGCCTAGAGTTTGGGGAGAGAGTGCTTCTTGAAAGGGCTCCTGTTTAGATTGCTCTCTGAATCAGGAAGCTCTCTGCACTTTAGAACAAGATAATTTCAAAGGGAACAGTGCTGAGACACATGCCGGCCTTTTCTCCCCTCATTTTTATCAGGTAGCATCAGGCAACATTTATTTGTGGAGTTGGGTTTCTGGCCATGAATATTGACACCTAGATGATGAGACCCAATATTGTAAAGTAATTAGCCTCCAACTAATAAAAATAAATGAAGAAAAAAATAGATGATGAGACCCAGACCAGTTGGGAGAGAGACAAATATAATACAGAATAAATTGTTCCTTACCTTCCATGCAGTCCCAGGAACCCTTGTGCTCCCAGCCTGAGTCTGTCTCCAGGTGTCATGAACCCTTAGCTCTTATGGGAACAGGTGACACCTCTTTCTGTGAGTTGACCTAATTCTTCCATCCAAGGCCCAGGCTGTAGTTTTTCCCTGTTTTGATGACACGCAGACTTAATTCTTTGCATTTGAGTTCTTTGGAAAAAAGAAGCTGTTTAAATCCTACAAAAGAATTCATGAGGATGCTGCAGAGTCCCTCCGCTGTGTAGGTCCCCAGCATGTGTGTGTCTTGCACTGATAGTCTGTGCTTTCAGATAGCCAAAACACGGAGCCTAGTTATAAGCTTCATCAGTACTTCAGACCATGGCAGTGTTTTCTCATCCATCTTTTACTCATAGCTGGTTTTCTCCAACGGAGAAAGCCTCCCTAGCAGAGAGGCTTAAATAATCAATAAAGCTGTGTCTCACTTTAAAAAAAAAGAAACACCATGCTATTTATACATATGTACATACATACATGGGTGCTCCCCAGGTGGCACAATGGTAAAAGTCCGCCTGCCAGTGTGAGAGATGTGGGTTCAATCCCTGGGTCAGGAGGATCCCCTGCAGTAGGAAATGGCAACCCACTCCAGTATGCTTGCCTGGAAAATTCCATGGACACAGGAGCCTGGCAGTCTATAGTCCATGGGGTCACAAAGAGTTGGACACAACTGAGCGCGTGTGCACACACACACAGATTACTTTATTCTCCTCCAGGTACTTCCATATCTATCATTTTGTTGTATCTGCATGTGAGAATGAGAGAAGAAATGGCCTGAACCCTGTTACAGAGAAAGAAAACTAAGGCACAGAGAAGTGACTTGTATACAGTCACATGACTCATGAGATCCAATCCAGAATTCAGGACTTCTTGCCCTCAACCAGCACTCTTTCCTCCAAATACATGGGTAGCCCCAATTTTGAGTTTTCATGCTTCCCAGCCCAATAGCCTGGCCTGCTTTTCTAGGTTTTATGTCTAGCTTTTTCCTTGAAAATGGGAAAGAGAGAGCTTTTCACTATATCCTTTTATCCTCACCCTGGGAATAAGGTAAAAATACAGATTATACTTTTCTTGACACTCAGATTATCTCCTAATTATTTCTTAGGTACATTCTGGGAGATGTTAACTTTCAAGGACAGCAGATATATGGCTTGAATTGTTCTGGTTAGATCATTGATTGCCCCATGAAGACCTGAACCAGAGCCAAAATATGCCTCCTTCATTTTGATCAAAAGAAAGTAAAATCTTCAGAACATTAGCCCTTGAATAGAATGGGTTGGGGGACTCAAGCCAGTAGAATCATTCAGATAAACAAAACTGAAATGTGCTCTGCTTTGATGGTTTTCATTTCTCTATATCTCTAAGCTTTGGGGCCCTATTGCCTGTCCAGTATCTCCACCTCTCCACTTCTGTCACCCAGAAATTTCCAGGTTTAACTCTTTTAGCTATTCCTTTTCCAAAGTATTTCCAGATTGGCAGAGGACAGTAGCAGCAGAATCTGTACTCCCCACGTGTCTGGGTTCATGATTACTCAGGACCATTCACCAATGGCCCTCGTTGTAATGGTGCCATTTGGATGATGCTGTTGCACAACCCTGTAGGATGCTGCCGTTTTGAAATAGGCAAGACAGAGTAGGACTTTCAATTGGCTATCACTGAGCTGACCATGTGTGCCAAAGCGAGCATGGATGGGGACACAGCTGGGGAGCCAGCCAACAAAAGGCAAAAATCCCATAATTGCTGTTGCAATATGCAGCCAAGAGGTGGGGGCATATACCCATTATTCAGGTCCAATGAACCATTCCCCCAAATCCACTTCCAGAACTTGAAGTTTCAGATTTCCTTCCCTAGACAGAGCTTTTAAAAATAAAAACTTAATTAGACCTAATTAATGGGCCCATGAACTTCTATATAAACGTCTTCTCTGGAAGAGGTTTGGTCCCCCCTCTTCAAAGCATTGCTTTGCTTGTTAGTTCAAGCTCAGGAATGGAGGTGCCTTTCACAGCACGGCAGAGAGAGGGGACTGGAGGAGTGTTCCCTTTCCTTTCACTTGTACCCCTAGAAAAGGGGTACCCCACCCCAAATTCCTAACTTGGAATCACACAAGGGCTCCTGGAAATTATGCCAAAATGATCAGACTGTTGCATCTCGCCAGTCTAGCTGAGCCCACCTCCCTGGACAGTGCAGACAGTGGGTTGTCATTTTGCAGAGCTTGCAAGGGCAGTTGAGGGAAACTCCTCTGAGTGCTTTCCTGGCCCCATGCCATGCTCAGAGGCAAAAACTAAAAATGAACTAGCAGAAGGTTCCAAGCTTGTTTGTGCCCTTGAAAGCCCCACTGAGGTCTGAAGGGCACCATCACAGAAGAGTCACGGGCACCCCAGGCTCTCTGTGTCCAGGGTAGAGGTGCTCTGTGGAGAACAGGGAGCAGAAGAACCAAAGTGGAGATCTTTTGTTTCTTTAATCAGAGCCAAAACCCACAAATAAAGCCTGTGTGCCAACAGGATCTGTTTTGGTAGAAACCCTACCTAATGCAAACCGCTCAGGGCTTTTGATAAGGAGAGAGTGACATGGGGGTCTGTGGGACTCGGTGGGAATCAGGCTAGCAAATTCTTACAAAGAGGAAGCTTTCCCCTGGGTAGGGCTGCCAGATGTAGCAAATAAAATGAAGATTCAGAATATCCAGTTATATTTGAATTGTAAACCACAAATGTTTGTTTAAGTATATCCTGTGCAATATTTGGGACATACACTAAAATAGTATTCCTCGTTGATCTGAACTTCAGATTTAACTAGCTGCCTTGTGTCTTATTTGCCAGCCCTTGTCCTGGGGAACAGGAGTAGTTCCTTTTAGAAGTAGCCCTTGTATCATTTCTCCCATTCTTGGCTCACGTGCTGTGGAGGTAGGAGGAAGCCCTCTTGTAGACTGTCATTCACCTCTTAATTTGAAACAAAAGCAAGATTTTCTCCTGACCTTTGTTCTTATATTTAATATGCTGCTTTATTGAATGTTATCATTGTTAAATCTCCCAAACCAGGTATTAGTGGAAAATTTACTCCTCTTGAAAGACAGTCTTGGGCATCTGAGGTATTCCCCCTGCTTCCTTCCTGCCAGACACCCAGCTGATTTCCCTGGCTTGTCCCTGTTTTGTCCCATTCCTTGTATTTGAGGAGGTTAATAAGTAACCTCTATGAAAACCCAGCCAGAGAATCCTTGCCTCAGATGATTTTTGCCTCACTTCTTATCTCCCGTCCCTGGTCCCTGTCCTCTGCCCGCAACTGCTCTACCCCGTCCTCCAGGGACAATGACCCTGGCTCGTGGCCACTGCATTCTCCTTCCACGTTCATGTTATTGAGGGCTTCACTTGCCTGTCTGTAGAGAATTTTGGTTGTTTTAACACTTTTCACAAGCAGATGCTCTCTGCTCCCCATTCCGTCAAAAGCAGACAAACAACAACAAAATAAAACAATAAAACTTTAATCTCACATTGGCTGTTTGGCCCTTGGTGGTCAACACATAGTCTTGGTTTCGTTAGATCACAGACTGTGCCCCTTGTCCTGAACTTAATCCTAATACTAATGATAATTATGTAGGAGGAGCTGGTTTCCAGCTGGAGCTGATACATTCTAAAGGCTCTTCCTCCTTTCACTCCCAGCAAACCCACTTCATGTTCTCCCACTTGCCCAGTTTTCTCCCACCCAGTTATTATCTCCTGGTTACTAGAAGACCAGGGAAAACACCAGGAAACTGCACCTCAGCAACAAATTCTGGATAGCCGTTTATCCGCACAACAGACCCGTTACATCACCTTTCCTTCAATTTTCATGGAACCAAGACTAAAAGTTTTAAATACCTGGCCATGGTACAGGTTTCCAAACATCCATGACGCCTCCTCCCAGTGGGAAGCTGGACTTGGTGACTCCAAGAGTAACAGTTCTGTAGTGATCGAAAGTACCCTGATCCTTCTGATCATGTCTGGATTTACCTAAGACCATTCCTCTGCTAAATCTCACTCGGCCACTTGAAATGGAGGTTTAGCCTCCCTGGGTCCTTGAGGCCCTCCATTAGCCAAATAAAGGTAAAGCAAATAATACGTATCTCTTGAATAATTGTCTAACCCAGAGGACTACTTGCTCTTCAGCTACTCTACCCTGGAGCCCCTAAATATGCTTCCTCAGATAGGTTAGGAGAAGAGAGAGGTTGCTTTCAGCAAATGAAGAGCCAGCCTTTGACCGCTAAACATCCATTTTCTTAAAACTTTTGAGAAATCATAGATCTGTTGGAACTGGTTGAATATCAAGACAAAAATTGATTTAGCAGTGCTTGCAACTTGTACTTTAGAACAGGGGCTCATAATCTGTAGCCACTGGGTCAAATCCAGCCCGCCTCCTGTGTTTGATAAGTATAAAGTTTTGCTGGAACATAGCCACACTCTTCCATGTACATCTTGTCTGTGGCTGCTTTCATGCTACAGTGCAGAGTTGAGTAAAAGCAGCAGAGACCATATGGCCCACGAAGCCTAAAATGTTTACTGTGAGCCATTTACAGAAGGAGTTTGCCAACCTCTACTCTAGAAGAATGGTTCTTAGCCCTCGTTGCTCGTGAGAGTCACTTGGCGAGCTTTATAAAAATACTGATGCTGGTTTCTGCAAGTCAGGGTGGAACCCAGACATCTGCATTTTTTGAAGTGCTTCTGATTCACAATGAGTGTCAGCACTCCTTGAATGAGAAAGGCACAAAAAACTGCCACAGTGTCCCTTCTCCCTTCTTCATCCCCACACACGTGTACACACGTATGCTCATACACACACACACACACACACACACACACACACACACGCACACACACACACGATCATGCCCACACCTTGACTGCTCCCCACCCTGCCCTGCCCTGCCCTGGGGGTCCGGGAGTTCCAACTCTGGAATCCTGCTCCACCAGCCCAATGAGAAAGAAGTAACATCTGTGAAAGCTAACGTCAGCCCTGGGCCTGGAGCCCAGACCCATCTTTGCTTGAATTTCTCCTTTTCAACTCCTTGAGCATTGCCGGCTTCTAGCATGGTCTGCTGGGAGTGTCCTCAAGAGCAACTTGGAAATTCTTTCCTGCCTTCACTTCCCTACTCCCCAGCTAGTCCTGCTCCCCATACAGGGCCCAGCCTGCCCTCCCAACTGTTCAGCTCTTATGACTCCCAGGTCAAGTTTTGACTTGTCACAACATGACCCCACAAGAGGAGTGGTTTTCCCGGGCTTATGGCTATTCTCTGCCTATTTCTCGTTTTTACTCTGGTGACCTTTGTGACTTTCCTACCTCATGTTTTGCCATCTGGCTGCCTTGTCAGGCTCTTCCCACAAGAGAGGGCTAGGCCGCTTGCAGGGAAGGAGAGGAAGAGAGATGAAATATCTTGCAGAAGGTTTTTTAAAAATGCTCATTAAACTGTTTTCCCCCAGCACACCATTCCGGAAGGCAAAAGCCTTGTATGCCTGCAAAGCAGAACACGACTCCGAGCTCTCATTCACAGCAGGGACGGTCTTCGATAATGGTGAGTTTTTCGAATAAATAACTGGAGTTGTCAGAGTTGCTTTCCACCTAAGGAAAATTTCCATAGAACAGGTAAGACTGAAAAGGACTGTGTATATATGTGTGTGTGTGGGGGGTGGGGGGGGGGGTGGTCTTTTCCCACAGTGAGAGAGCAGTGGCAGAACTCAAGGAATCACTGTCAAGAGAGGACGAATGGAGTCACCTCCTCACTGTGACAGGACAGTGTTGTGGAGATGTCATGGGCATTGAATGCAATGGTCCATGCACAGGCTTTGAGCATCAGGGGGCTGGACAGAGCGGGGAGACAAAGCAGTGGAGAACAGGAACCCTGCAAGTGGGCAGAAGCTTTGGGTGGAGCCTGTGGCCGCAGGGTCTTTGCCTATCTTCTGGGGTTCCAGGGGATTCACTGTCCATGGCAGGTGAGGCCAGTTTCTGAGATGGTCCAGTGAGCTCAGGGTGTCGGGTGAGCTTGGGGCAGATAAGCTGTGCTGCATCCCTGCTCGTCCTTCCCCCGTTGCCCAGAGTGGGAAGTTGACCCCAGAGTCAAACCACCCCTGCCAAGTGCCAGCTGTCCTGCACAGGCATTCCTGCAGGGAAATGGATTCGGGCACCTGCCCCAAGGGCCTTGGGCTTGCTTGATGCAACATTTCTTTGTTCCATTTGTTTGTATTCCTCCCTCAAAAAAAAGGGAATATTTTTAAAAATGAAAATTGGTGGAGTTGATGTCCCAATGTGTCATAACTTATTATTGGCCTTGAGAGAAAAATCAGGATTCTGGGGAAAGGCCCAAGTTTCTGTTGCGGCTGAGATTTCCCCAGATGTAGTTCTCCTTGGGGATTAATCCCTCTAGATGCCTGGGTGAAAGGGTCTGTTTGTTTTGCTCAAAGGAGGAAGCAAAAACCAGCTGCCTGGTTTCCGGAACTGGCCATGCTCTGGGCCTCCCTCCTTGACCTCAGGTGGGGCAGGGGCAGAGTTCCCCGGCAGGGGTGAGTTAACACTGCGCACTGCTCCTTCCCCGTCCTGACCGTGCAGTCCTGCCTAGAGCTGGACCACACCTCCTACCACCTGCCTGAGACCTGGAAACGTGGGAATGCCAGGGCTCCCATGTAGCACTGGACAGCCTGAACTTGAGATTCAGGCCACTGTAGCGCAATCCCTGGCTTGACCACGTGATTATGTGTGGCCTCAAGCAGTGACTTAACCTCTCTGTGCCTCAGTCCTCTCTGTCATAGAGAGAGAACAGATGGATGTGAGAAAAGATTGAGGTAGTGTACATGACATGTTTAAAGTAGTACTCAACACACAGTGAGCTCTCCATGTCTTGCTTTTGTTATGATGATCATCATTCCACTAGGTCTGTTTTAGAGAAAGGCCCTGATGCTCTTATCATTTACAATGACAGTTTTCCTTCTTAGCTGCTAATACAACCCAGCTCTGGCTTGCTCAGCTGGGCAGTAGGTACTGCACCTCAACACCCCAGATCCTGGCTCTCTGTAAGGGCCTTGAGGTCCCAGCCAGAGCAGAGATGGGCTCCTGGGGACCAGCCTTGAGTGCATCTGTATGCAAGGGGGCTTCCCCACTGTGTGGCCAGCTCCTGCCTTCAGCATGGCAGAGATAATAATCAGGCTTGAGTAGATAAAATGGGAAACAGGTCACAGAGCACCTGGGGAATTCCCAGGTCACACTTGGTGGCCCTTGATCTGAGCCGACAGGGCTGGGAGTGAGCCCACAGCTCCTCATGTATGGTTCTCAAAGTCCCCAGAGCACTGTCCTTAAACCTTTGCTCTATTAACTTTCATTTGGGTTCTCTAAAAATCAAGGTGTACAGACAGCAAGCCAAGCCATCTCTCCTGTCAGCAGCTGGAGCTTTTAGGTTCTGGCACACCTGTAGATGAAGTGAGTCCACTGAAGGTTGTCTAAAGCCATGTCCTCGGCAAGTGTCCCTTATGAATAGGCCCATGTGCGGGGGAATCACAGCCCAGCCATAATATGACACAGTTTTCATGGCAGACAAATCAGTGGGCTGCATGCATGGGCTCTGGTGCTATGCTGTCAGCAGGGAAGGGGCTTCTGTACGTACATGAGCAAGAATTTAGAGGTCCCCACATCTGGCAGTAAATCCAGAGCTTAAAAGTCTGTCTTCTAAACCACAGTTCACTACAGTACCCCGATGGACAAGGGCCTGGTGTGTTCCTATCAGCTATTCACTCTGACAGCACAGAGGACCCCTGATCCCAGGGCAGAGTGGGTTTAAGCTCACAAAAGGTCTGTGTAAGCATGTGTGTCTTGTTTGGGACTCCTCTTCCTGAGTTCAGCCTTCTTCCTTTTTTTTTTTTTAGACAACTTTATTGAGGTAGCCATATACCATGTAATTTACCCATTTAAAAATGTACATTTCAGTGGGTTTTAGTATATTTAGAGTTGTGCAACCATCACCATTATCTCATTCCACAATATCTTCATCACCCCCAAAGAAACTCTGCTCCCTTTAGCAGTCATGCCCCATTTATCCTAAGCCTGCTCCATCCCACCTAGATATCTGCTCATCTACTTTTTGGCACTATAAATTTGCCTGCTCTGGATGTTTCATGTAAACGGAGTTATACAATACAGGGTCTTTGTAACTGACTTCTTTCACTTTGCATTATAGTTTTAGCATCATCCATGTTGTATTATGCCTCAGAACTCCATTCCTTTTCATGGATATACCACATTTTGTTTATCCATTTATCCGTTGATTGACATTTTTATTATTTCTACTTTTTGGCTCTTTTTATGAGTAATGCTGCTATAAACATCTTCACACAAGCTTTTGTGGGGACATAGATTTTCCACTCTCTTTGGTGATATACCACGGCATGGGCCTGCTGGGTCACATGGTAACTCTATGTTTAATTGTTGAAGGAACTGCCCAACTGATCTCCAGCAGGGTTATACATTTGGCATTCCCTGCTTCTTTAGTTTTTAAGTCTCCTTTTTGAACTAGCCAACTGAAAAAAGAAATGATACTTGATTTTTAACTGCCAAGTCCTTCCCTTCCCAGCAGGTTCTGTGACTGCTCCCGCCCCTCAACTCAGTAATTGTCTTCACCCCACAAGGGCCAATGATAGCAGGAGAGAGGCAGAGTACTTACCTGGCCTTCCTGTGGTCTCCGGGGATCCCAGCAGCATTACTGACACTAGTTTATTTTTAACCAGCAATGCCAGTGACCTTTCCAATTCCCTGAAAGGCAGAAGGCCACAGTAAGCCCTGAAGACAACACCTCTCAGTGTTCACTGAGCTGCTGTCAAAGAAGGATCTGACAAAATGTCGATCTAGTTTTTAATCTAGTTGGTTGGTAATGTTTTATGACTTCCAATTTTCAGAAAATGCTATTTAGACCCTACTTGCTCCATCCCTTTGCCTTTTTAGGAAAAAAAGTAGACATTAAAGAAAAGAACTATTCACATGTCAGAGAGGTTTTTTCCTTGTTCTCTCGCTCAGTAATTTGTTGCTGAAGAGCCTAGGTAAGGCCTTAGCCGTGTGAGTGGCAAGCTCTGTAGCTGTCAGATTAAATCATCAGATCAATGAGAAGGAAGTTTTCTAATGACAGCGTTAGAATAAATGAGTGAGTGTGTGTGTGTGTGTTTGTGTGTGTGTCTTGTCTTTCTCAAGATCAAGAAGCAGAAAAGAGGATGAAGAGGGAGGGGCTCCTTGAGGGGAAAGTCAGTTGTTTGTAATGATTAATCTCCAGGCCTCTGGATTCCAGGGGCCCCCTGTGAATCTGGAGCGGCTGCCCAGTCAGCTCTTGGACTTTGTGCAGTGGGTAACGGCTGCGCAGTACTCGGAAGTAACTCCAGTGGCAGCCCTTGCCAGTCTACTAGGAAACTGTGCGTTTCACCAAGAGCACCTCAGACAGTAACTGGAAAGAAAAATAACTGGTGTTCCCAAGAACATTAGTCATCTAGAAGCAGTACGACTAGTGATACCTGGAAATTCACATGGCATTCACTAAAATTGGGTTCTTGGGATGCTTTTATCCAGATGTGAGAAGGGTCGGATCCTTCCTTCCTGGGGTAGAGTGCAGGGGTGAGTGCAGGCAGGGCCGCCCCAGATTTCCTCTGCTGATAAAGGACATCTCAGGCAGTGGGGTTCCCAAGAGAATTTCTCAGTGGAGTCTTTTAGCCTCCCCAGCCTCTCCAGGCATTTCTACCAGCTGCCTAACTGGTCTTACTGCATGTACTCCTGCCCCACTACCTAGGCACTACACAGCAGCCAGATGATCATTTAAAAATGGAAGTCACATCATGTTGTTCTCCTGCTTCCAGTAGCTTCGTGTTGTTCTTAGAATTATTGACGAAGTCCTCCAGGTCCCGCCTCTGCCCTCTGGCTCCCTCTTCCCCTCCCTTGATACATAGCAGCCTCTGAGTCCTTCTTTTTTTTTTTGAGTCCTTCTTTATGTTCTTAAATAGGGTCGGCAAACTATGACCTGCCACTGACTGTTTTTGTAAATAAGTCTTCCCTGGGGCACAGCCACCCACGCCTTGTGTTTACATATTATCTGTGGCACAACAGTGGCAGATTTGAGTAGTTTGACACTGATGATCTGGCTTTTTAAGAAAAACTTACACAGCACTGTTCTGAAATCACAACAAGCTTCTCCCCATCTTGGGGCCTCTCACTTGCATTACCCACTGCGTGGCCATCCACTCTGCATTATTTAGGTTTTAACTCTTCAAACTCTTGGCCCTCCATCCATATCCCTATCTTAGTCTCATTCTCTCCTCATCAGTTTACCTAAAATTACATGCTTACTTACTATAGATGGCCTCTCCCCTAGAGCAGAGTCTCTTCTTGTTCTGTACTGTGAACAGAATGTGGCACGTAGCAGGTGCTGAAGTAATATTTGTTAAATGAGTCCACTCATTCAACCACACAGGGGTCTGCACTCCTCCAGCTAGTGCTGCTTCGCCTTGGGGCAGCCTGCTGTCAGGATCTTGGGCACACAGTTGCTCCTTGTCCATCGTGAGTGAAGGAGCTGGGAGAGCGTGATGAGAGTTCCAGGAACCTGGGGAAGGGAGGGAGCAGGTAGATGGCATTCCATGATGATATTTATGGACGAGGTGGGGCTTCAACTGAGCCCTGAAGTGCGAGGAAGGGAAACAAAAGATGACAGAAACCTGGGGGTTGTGGGGCGGCCTCTTTTCTTCGTCATTTCTTACTATCACTTCATTGCAGGGGCATTTTGGCACAGAGAAGTCATAACTTTCTCTGAATGAGTTAAAATGCAGATCCCTGGGCCCCTTCCTCGAGATTCTGCTGTAACCGATATGCCATGAGGCCTAGGAATCTGCAGTTTTAATAACTGTGCAGGTGGTTCTGTTGCACCTGGTCTGGTACCATGCCCTAGTGAGGCCTAGCTTGCTGACTGCACTGAGTCAGCAGTCTGACCCAAAGGCTACATCATCCTCTGCCATCCCCCATGGCATTTCTCTCGTTCTTTAGTTTGGAGGGCCTCCTTTGTCCCCTCTGATTCTTCCCTTATTCTGCAAATTCCATTTCTAATGTTTGCACACATTACCATCTCTGCACCCGAACTGTGTTTGAACACAGGAACGGAGAGAGTCTGAAAGAGATGGACTCAGTGCATCCAGTAGAACAGCAACTCAACGAGGAGCTTTGCTGTTAAATAGGAGGTGACTTTTTTGGGTTTTTAATTTGTGTGTTGATTTATTCTTTCTAGGTCTTTTGTTTATGGGAGTGAGTTTGATTTGTTTGGTTTGGGTTCTGAACATTTGAGATTTCCCCCAGCTTAGGTAGTTGTTGAAACCAGGTTGTTGAGACTCAGGTTTGACCAGGAAAGTCCTGCTGACCAGTCCAAATTACTGGTCAAATGATGCAGGCTCTCCTACTGACTCACCCACGCTGAGCATTCACTGTGCTTTCTCCGTGTTGGCTCCTGAACCTCCAAAAGAATCCACCGAGGGGAAGAGAGTGTTTGTTTTTTTTTTTAATCACCACTTGATAGGTTGAAGAAACTGAAGTAATCTTGACAAGTATCAGCTGGATAGATGGGCAGGAGGCTGGGGTGTTTGGGTGCTAGCATTTCAGTGGTGGGCTGAGAGAGCTTGGTCATTGGAGACACTGCATTGCTTTTAAGCTGTGTTGTGTTCTTTCTTCCATGGAACTTCTCTCCCAGACTTCTCCCTGTGTGGTGTCATGAATCCAAAGTACCCTTGCTACTTGGATCTATTCCTAGAGAAACAAAAGCATGCAAACATGTTGAAGGCCAGCTCATAGGTGTTTGATCTTGTCTTTACCTACAGAAGCCTTCAAAATCTAGCCAAGGTTGACACTGATCTTCTGTAAGCCTCAGTGGCGATCCTTCTGCTGCTTCTACATTTAGTCTGTTTGGTCTCTGTTCTTCCTTCTTTCCCTACAGACCGAAACTAGTGTTGTATTGTAGTGTTGGGGGTGGAAATGTTTTTCTAAGATGAACTCAGGATGTCATTTAATTAGCCTAGGAAGGGAATAGGGGGGAATTCATTCTCTCCAAACAATCTTGGAAAAATTGGTGTTTTCCTAAAATGTTAGGAGCAAATATCCTGCCTCACCCAAGAGTGATTTGTATATTCCCAGTTCACAAACATGAACAGTCCCCTCTCCCAAGTCCATGATCCCTTCTTTTTCCCTTCCTGCTGTTGACTGCTTTGCGGACTCAGCTGGATTGTGTGTGTAATTTTTACAATGTCACAGTGGTTTCCATGGAGATGGATTGTCATATCACAGAATGTTGGGTATGTAGTCTTTGGATATGGAAAAATCAAAGGGGTAGAAATTTTCTAAACTGCAATAGAGAGGGGAGAGGACAACTTTCAGACTTGTATATAGGAAAGAGGAAAACTGTAGAGAACAGGAAAGAAAACTAAGGAAGGGTATGGTTGGAAACAAGAGAGGGCCATTCAAAGACTATAAGATACTTTTTAAAAATGCAGAGGGAATTTGCAAGAAAATTGGAAGCAGAGGGTCAGGATTTGAAGGGAAGTAAAATGATTAGGAGCTAGGTATCTTTAAGGACTAGTTCTCAGCAGTCCTCCATGGGTACTTTGTCTGGTACATAGTCAGCACTGGGTGGGTAGATGAGTACATGGATGGATGGATACCTAGGTAAATATAGAGAGGGAATATCATGACTGTGACCTCTAGCCTAAAAAATTGAAATGTTACTTCTTTATAGTTAAAACCAGGAACTTCGCAAAGTCCATGAAACTCCTAAAATTGTAAGTAGAATTTGAGTGTCTGTGTCTTTTCTCCTTTTAATTATGGAGAAAGTTCAGAATGACCTTCACCAGGTCCCCCCAATGGGTGAAAAACCTCTGGTTTAAACAAATTCAAGAATTATGTTCCTTAGCGAGCAACGGCACTCGATCTGTACGCTTCCTCCACACCGGCGCGGTCCGTATACCGCCCCTTGCCCTATGTGTAACGTCATCTTCTCTCTCTGCTCACTTCCCGTACAGTGCATCCGTCCCAGGAGCCTGGCTGGTTGGAGGGGACTCTGAATGGAAAGACAGGCCTCATACCCGAGAACTACGTGGAGTTCCTCTAACCGGGAGCCCTGGAAGAACTGCTGAGCTTTCCACGGTATCCACGACAACTGCTGATTCCAGTGTTGTGGGCCATTGCTTTTTGCCGCTGAGAAATACAGGGTGACTGACTCTGCTGCTACCTGTCAGCATGAACGTTTTCGTAAACTCTGGTGTCACACATCCCCGCGATCATCTCAGCTGACATGCGGTGATACTGCAAGAAAGAGAAGGAAATCAGCAGAGGAGGCCATTTGATTTTGATAACCACGAGAAAGGCTTACAGAGCCATGTCTCTTATTTAGCACCCTACATGGGCTGTGCTCATTTTGTTTTCACAGTCATCCAAACCCCAACCTTCTGAAAAAGGAAGTCAGTGAGATACAAGTAGTCCCCAAGAGCATGCAGTGTAGCCAGCTCTGACAGGGCTGGGCAGTGGCCTGAGATCTAGGCTGGGTCCACTGCTTTTGTTTACAGTAGACACTCACTCTACCCCACCTCTGAATACTTGAGCCCTGCAGTGCTCCAGGCTGCAGGGTCTGTTTGTTTGCATGAAGGATGGAGAGGGGTCACGGCACTGGTTACACAAGATCCAATCTCACCGATTCTCAAGCAGCCATTGGCCCAGCATCAACAGAATTCTGTCCAGTCCTCTCATGCAAGAGAACACACTCCAGGACCCCCCTCCCAAGCTGGGAACTTCTCTGCCACCGAGGGCTGCCATCACCTCATAATCATGGCAACCCAGCCTACTCTAAACCAAACCAAAAAGTAACACAAAATCTTTGCGTGACATATTTTTTTGCCTCCTCCCCCTTTCAGTCATTTTTTGAATGGTTTTCCAACAACCTGGTCAAGTTCTGGACTTCCCTGATGGCTCAGCTGGTAAAGAATCCGCCTGCAATGCAGGAGACCTGGGTTTGATCCCTGGGTTGAGAAGATCCCCTGGAGAAGGGAAAGGCTACCCACTCCAGTATTCTGGCCTGGAGAATTCCATGGACTATATAGTCCATGGGGTTGCAAAGAGTCGGACACAACTGAGTGACTTTTAATTAACCAGGTCTACCTGGGGGCAGATGGAATAGCAGCTGAGAACCGTTCCCTTTCTGATGAATTTCAGCAGCACCAGGATATATTTGGAGCAAACTCTAGTAACCTCGTGAGATTAAATTACATACAGGCTTAATATTTCTGTTCTTGCATGCAACTCGTGTCTGTTTTCTAGAGGGCAACATGCTGCCTCCTAAAGAGGGACACCGTCTGTCTATCTCTCTCATTCCCTCCCGTTCACCTCTCCCTCCTCCTGCCCCTGCCTGCCTCTAGCCTACCACTGACCAGCTCCCCTGGCCATGCCCTGTGTTGCTCAGCACTGGTCCCCTGGAGGTTTTCAGGCATGACTCCTGAGCTAATAACCCCGTGGCCTCCAGTTTAAAAGGACATACATGTTCACTGCCACTCAGAAAAAGGGAATTGTTTCTTAGGCTTTTGGGGTATGAGACTAATATCAGAAGCCATTGTGATTTAGGAGGACGCCACAAGGCTGGGGCATGGAAGGTGGAATGGGTACCTTCTGAGAAAGAGGATTTCCTGGACCAGAAGGGGCTGGGTCTTGTGGAAGACCACCTTGGATGGGGAAGTTTGGCCTGGACATTTCAACTCCACTTGGCTTCCAAAGAAGAGAGTCCCAGTATTTCCACACTTGAATGTCCCTGCAAGAGTGATTCTGGGCAGACCAACTCCAGAGTGAGGGACTGTCAGGCTCCCTGGGAGCCCTACAGGAATGGCAGCCATGTTCCAGAGTGTGTCCTGCTTCCGGAATTCCTCTTGAGGGAACTTTAAAGAAGAAAAGAAAAACTTGAATTGTGTTGAATTACTGTATCTTTTACATTTTTTTGAAAAGATAAATTTGTAAATAGAGTGATTTGAAATACTATATGGCAAAGTTTTATATTTGATATTCTTTAAGCTAGTTGCTTCACACATTTAAGCTTTGATTGCTGAACAAGTGTGTATATGAGGCAGAGAGGGGGACACATGGTCAGAGAGAGCCAAGGTCAGCCCCTCTCTTGCCTTGAGGAAGAAGATATTTTCACATATTCTTGCTGGTTCTTGGTGGTGGACATGTCACCTGAATGGTGTTCAGTCTTCTTTATCTAGATGTGGTTTTTTAAGCATTTCTTGGGCTTTGGCTTTGGAGATGGAAAGAGCATCTTCAGGCAATTAACTTTTCCAAGAACTCCTACCCAGTAGTAAGATGAAGCTCAGGATTTAAACAGGTGAGGCCAAGGGTTAGATTTTTTTTTTTTTTTCATTTTTCTTCTCAGGTGTATTTCTTGGTACCCCAAAGTACCAGGACAGAAGATGGGTTAATTGTGTGCTCCTTGTATCTTATTCTTCTGGCACATCTTATAAGGCTTTATAACCAAGTCCAAGCTAAAATTTGCAAATGTTGTGTGTCTAGGTTCTAAGAAAAACTGGCTTAGGATATTTAGTTCTTGATATGCTGCTGCTTCCTTTTTTCCTAAACATGTTTATTCATCTCAGATTTCCTCTGGCTCCAAAATAAGAAAAAAACTCCAAAGAGGGATGAAGATTGTGCTATTATAGCTTTCTAGATGACTTTAAAGGTAATAGGAGTTTGTTGTGATTCATTCCATCAGCTCAGGGATGACACAGCTATTACCCAACCCAGAGCAAGTGAGACACTACCAATGGATGAGGGAATAAGAATTAAGATTGGAGAAGACTGAGATAGGACTCAGGGAAGCTACTATTGAAAACCCAAGAAGAAAAGGCACATAGGGGCAGCATACATGTACTCCTTGCAGACTTTGAACAGCTTGGGGACCAGCACACTCTGTACCACTGTGCTTTCTAACTAGAGTGCAACATAATGCTTTTAATACATTTGACGTTTTAGATCACCTGCCCCATCAGATCCTTAACTGGAGCTACTGTGGGGGCAGCCAGAAGGTCCAGACCCTGGCTTTCAGAGCTCCTTACTGAAGCGTACCTGTAGACATTTGGCCCCACCTTGACCACTTTGGAAACATGTCCCTGCCTCCTCAGTTAGCCCTGATTTGAAGCTGAGGGAAATTGGACTGGCGCCAATGGGAATTTTAGGTAGAGCCCTTCCTGGCTTCTCTGGGCAATGCTGGGCCCTGACAGATGGCTGCTCTGCTTCCCTTTCCCTGGCCAGGCTCCCCTCCTCCCCATCAGCTACAGAACTGGAGACACTGTTCAGAATATGAGCCAATGAAAAAGAAGGAACTTAAGGACTGAAAATGGGTTTTGCCCTCCACTACCTTTGCTCCTCATTTCTGACACTTGTCTTTTGGAAGAAGGGATGTTAGGGCAGATTAGGGGAGTGAACTGGGTAACAGAGTGGAATACTGTGGACCAAAATCTCCGAGCTTTCCCAGGAGTCTCATGTTGCTTTTGGAAGGCCCTGGGATCAGGTGGGCAGACATAGCCTGAGTCTTCTGTGGGCATCAAGATCAGTCTCTCACTCCTCCTCCAGGTACTCCCAGAATTCCATAGCTACAGAATACCATGTCTTGAAAAGACAATTAGTTTCACAGTCTTCCCCCAACTCCCCAGGCAAGTGAAGTCCTGACTTGCTCAGGACTGATAATATTCTCTTCTCTTTTCAAATCTGAACATAGAGGCATGTATCCTGTATAGCACTGCCAGCCATGGTGTCCCAGGATTGGAGCCAGGTTTTAGCTTGGTTTTTTAGTATTTCTACAGACGATAAGTATTTCCTTATGTCAGACCAAACTGGGTTTTGTTTTTTTTTCCAGCATAATTCCAGTTCATGTCCTCTTGCTGAGTCCTTTTTGGATAGAGAGAAAGAGAGAAAATGGAACAATCAGGTATTGGCCAACTGGTATTAGCAACACAAAGTCATGCTAGTGACAGTGTCATTTCAGGTTTGCCAAGACTCTGCAGTTATGTATGCCATGCCTATAGCTCAGATGGAGGTCCTTCTGCCATGAGAGCTTGTATCTCTTGAAAGCAGCATCCCCAGTGACACCAAAAACTATTTTGACTGTATAGATCCTAAAAACATCCATGATTGAGGAGTAGTGAGACCGAAATAATCGACTGAAGTAACACGATCAACTACTCATGACTGTCTTGGCACATTTCATCTTCTGGCTCCTGTTTCCAAAAGAAAAATCTGGAGCACTCCCCTTTATAGACACAGAACTCCTAGGTACAACAGTGGCTGTCATGGCACTCACAGTTCCCCCTAGCATTGAATGTTTTATGAGCAATCATGTTACCCGAGTAGGTAGCCAGCGTTGAGGAAAATCAACAGCTTCTTGACTACCTGACTTTGAAAGGAATGGCCTGGGTGTTCTTCTAGGGAGTTATCTGTCATATCTGGCAAACTTGACAGTGATTATTTACCTAGACAACCCTTCCCCACTCCTTTAAGTCAGCTGTGTGTCCTCTCACACACCCTGTGTCGGCATTTAAAAAATGTATCTTCTTGTGCTTCAAATGTGTTTGACAGGCTTGTGTGCTGGGTGCAGAATCACTTTTCTGTAAGTGTAGCCTCCCAATGACAACAGCCATGGAATAATGGACCTTGCACAAACCTGAGACCTTACACAAACCTGAGCATACCTGAGACCAGACTCCACCAAGTCATAATTAGCTTTTTCTTTTTACTGCCTACAGTACCTATCTAACTAAGGAACTTCCTAGAGCAGAGGGAGAGGCCATGTAGAGAATCCACACATCATCCAGAGCCAGCCCTGGCTAAAATGTGGCCTCCTAATGGAAGGATTTGTATTCTTAGAAGAAAAAAGATTGGGTGTAAAGTAATGCTAGTAGCAGAAAGGGATAAACCATGCTGAAGAACTGTGGATTTTTTTAAAGAAAGATAAATGTAGTTCTTAATAGGGGGGGGAATCTATCACATGAAAAGGTCACAACTAATATTTTACAAAAGTTTTACAGGACACTACAAGATGAAAACATCTTTCAAGGCAGAATGCCTTAGCAAGCAAGGCTAAGGACCTTAGCACAGTCCTGGACCCATGTAAGTATAGCAATTACTATTACATCAGAATTCTACCGAGTGTAGTCAGTGAGAACCAAGAGGAGTGATAAAGTGTCAGAATTACCTGGGCAGTCCTGGAGGGGCCAAGACATTCAGCACCTTTCCACATCAACCATTTCTATAGAATTGTCCAAACAGACCCTGCATGCAGCTTCTTTGGGTATCCAGATGCCAGGGTCAACCTTGTACCTGTGAGAAGAGGTTCATCTGGTGATTCTTAAGTGTATCTGTATTAGTATGTGTTTGTGTGTATGTGTGTGTGTATGTACAGCTCACATTTACATATATAACGACACAGACTGTCTTCTAGAAACCCACATAAGCTGGCAGTTGCTGAGCCTTGACAGCCTTTAAGATTTAAAGGTTGAGAATTACAGAAACAAGAGGGGCTGTTGACAGATGATCAGAATGATCAAAGATGTAAATTAAGTGCCATTTTGAAATTTTGTTCATATTTATCAGATGGTTACTATCTACAGCTATATTCCTTATTAACTTATTAAGAGTCATGTTGAAAAAAAAGATCAAACTCATAAACAGTAAGTCATTCATACTAGGCTAGTGTTCACAAGCACTCTAAAAGACATTTTGTCCATTACTTTGAAGAAAATATTTGCATGTTTAGTTCATAATTTAGGCTACCTTTGAGTATATTATAAAGTGCTGTGTGATATAATATCAATAAAGTACTTAAAAATGGCACTTTAATGTTTTTTTTAAAAAACCGTAAATGCACTGTTTTAAACTTCAGTTCAGTATTGAATATTGACTGGTGTGTAGAATCCTATTTCTTAATTAAAAAGTAACTTGTGACTAGAATAGAACTTTTCCCCTGTTATTCATAAAACAATTTTGCCATGTTCGGGCTTTAGAACAGACAAACCAAAAAAAAACTGTGCTTTCATGTCACTAAGCATATCTATAAAGAAAATATAGTTTCTGTTGAGTGACTTCTGAAACTTGGCTTTCTTACATTTGGTTGGTTTATGTGACAATCTCTGTGAAATGAGTGGAAGTATGATTTTTGCATTAAATGACTTTTCCATTTGGTGGTATGTTTGTCTCTTGAATTTCTGACAAAGTTTTGTTTTGATGTGATGCATATTTTAATATTTGTTTCAAATAAGCAAAGACCATGATCAGAAGTTACAAGTGTGGTCTCCTGTGGTCCCTGGCGACAACCGCTGTGCTGATTTCTGGTTTCCTTTAGGGAGAGGTCCGCTGCTCGTGAACTACAATTAAGCTGCAGAGTCACATTCCAATGACTGTTTCTGAATTTATCTCTTGGGAAACATATTTTATTCTTCCTAAATTCGATTGTCAAATCAACCATTTTCTGGAACTTCCATTAACAGTCTGGAATAACCAAAGAGCCAGAGTGTAGACAGTCCTGTCACAAAGTTGGGTGTGTCTCCCAGGGTTGTATTAATAAATCAGTTACTTGTGACTTGTTGTCCCGGGCCAGCTCGTGTTACTGAGTTGTCTCATTCATCACATCCCCTCCAGGTACATCCTGAGTTTGCAGCCTGGGAGCCAGGTTTACAGTGCACTCCCAGCTTCTGCTATGAGAGCAGAGGAGCCAGGAGGAGAGGGGCAAGGGAGCCAGGACTTTGGGGATGGAGGGCAAGGCTTCTGATTCCAGAAGCTTGCCCTGGGCAAGCAGAAGGTGAGTGAGTAGGTGCCTGGTTCTGAGGGATGCCTATTTGAATATGTGAGTCACATGTGAACTGTTTATCCTGTCCTTGTTTGCCACTTGGTAAGGGCTGGTTTACCACAGGAACAACACAGATTCACCGCACCTTCCTTCACTGAGCTCATACCCTGCCCTGGAAAACTGGCCCAGCATCTGAAGCATCATACATGGGTGGGGTCACAGGGTACCTGGGTGAGACCTTCTGAGTGGCACATGTAGACAACTGTTGCCAACATGTGGAGAATGAAATGAATGTACAGATTTATATCTTATATCTATGTGCTTGGTTTTTCCACCAGATTCTCTTCACTTCCACTTTCACATCTCTTTAATGGGAAAGATTTTCATTTTCTTGCTGCTTTTAACTGCCCACTCAGAACAGAGCTCAAATTGTGTCATGACTTGTGGTTGGTGTTTTCATTTATTATTTCCAGCCATATGATTGATCCTAAGAGCACCTTGATTAGACATGGACTTGATTGACACTTGAAAACATGTAAATGAAAGATTTTCTTCGATCTCAAACACATTTGCACTTTGGGGAGTTAAATCAGTGTTTCCATTCCTTCTTTTCTCGATTCTGTCTCAACCTCCACTCATACCGTGTGTCTCTCTTACCCAAATGTGTCAGTGTCTTTGGCTCACCCTGCTTTTAATAGCACTGTGCTAAGCTGCAATTCATTAACTGTGCCGGGCAAGTCAGGATTGCCTGAGTTCAGCCTGTGCAGCAGCCAAGGGAGCCTCTAACCAGCACAGTTCCTGCTCGGGGTGGGGCAGGCTCATCGCCTGAGAGAGTGCGCAGCCATGCCCAGCCAGGCTGCATCTTTCAGAAAGTCACCCTGTGTTACCTGGCCATTGTCAGCCAGTGGGGACCAAAGCAGGATGGTTTTTGGTTGAAATGATCAAACTCGACTTATGTATCCCACAGCACTTGGCAACTCCTGTCACACTGGGTATTGTAAAGTGTCTTGTGTCATTGACTCCAGGAGGCCTGCCCCAGCCTCTGTTCTCTAAAACCCAGATAACCAATAGGCCTTACCGAGGCCAGCCAGCAAATCAGTCAAGACTTGAATTCATATGTCCTTTCTCTAAGCACCAAATCACATTTGATGATCTCTTGTTCTTCTATGCATCCTAAAACTAAAAGTTTTTTTTTTTTTTAACACCATAGCTGTATGTTCTTTCACATTTGGGGGAGTAGATTATTGAAAATACTTTATTATTAGCTTTATTCTGTGTTTTCTGAACCTTTATCTGTTAAAAAATGTGGGTAAGTAATGCCTGCCTTGCCAGTGTTAGATGAAGGGATGACAGTGAAGGGGAACCAGCCTTCTTTTCTACCTTTTCTCCTAATCACACAATTCTGCCCTTTCAAAGTACTTTAAACCTAAAGTGAACTCATTATTTGTCATCAGATGTTTGGCATTGTATGTCACCCTCTTAATACCTCCATGAGGACAGGACCTGGCACCTGGCATGTGGCAGATGCTGGATGGCCCTTGGGACTGACCTAGTAACAGGAGGCAGGAGAGCACTGCTGTGGACTCTGATCCCTCCTTCATGTCTTCTCTACACTTCTGGTTGAAAGAAAGAAGTTGGATCATTAGACATGGGTGCTTGAACACACGGTAATATTGTGGCCCTTGGCAAGCTACTCCACTCATTTGTGTTCCAGCATTCAGGCTTGTGTGAGAGACTTCCCAGGCTCCTTTCAGACACATGCAGCCACATTCTTTCCCAGCCTCCTTGCTAGTGCTTAACACAGGAAACCATCTGGATGACCAGCTGACCAAGAGCCAAGACCCTTCTCGGTCATCTGAACTACTTATGGGTGGTTTTATGAACTTCAGATCAGACTGGAGACCTGTCTTCAAGCAAACCCACATCAGAATCACCCCTAAAATAAGAAGTCTTCCTTTTTCAAGACCCTTAGAGGAAATTCCATACAGTCCCATGGGAACTTGGCCTGGTATCTAACACTCTCACCAAGGGAATTTTGTGTCCAACTGAAGTTTCCCAGGATGCAGCTTTGGTCCATTTCCTTTCTGTATTTCCTTAGAGAGGGGCCATCATCTTTTTAGAGCAGTCACCCTCCATTTTCATGCTCTCATTCAACACACACTTGACAATGACCTCTTATGTGCCAGGAGCTATTTAGACCAGGAGGTATAAATCATGATCTCTGTCCCCAGGGAACTCACAGTTGGCCTTGTTGATGACTAGTGTACAAGAAACAAGAGTTTACCATGTGCTATTGCTACACTTGCTGTGTGTGGCAGGTCTTGGGCCCCAGGGAAGATTGATTCTTTCTCTTTGAGAAAGAGTTACCAGAGAAATCTTCAAGTGACATTGGAGATGATCTTGAAAGATGGATAGAAGTTTGCTACTTAGGCAAATGGAAAAGTATCCCAAGCACAAGGACAGTAAGGACTAAGGCATGAAAGGGAGAGAAAGAAACACAAAGCAACAGAGAGGTGAGATCACTATGATTGTAACATGAGGAGATAAGGGCTTTCTGAGAATTGTACTCCTACTCACTTAACCTTTAGGCTTCTTTCTTCTCTCAATAAGTGACAATATCGGCTGACATTTACCACTGTCTTACTAGGTACCAGATACTATTATACATGTAGTGACTCACTGAATCCTAAAAATATGTGAATGAAATACTATACGTACTAGGAGTACGTCAAGGCTGTATATTGTCACCCTGCTTATTTAACTTATATGCAGAGTACATCATGAGAAACATTGGGCTGGATGAAGTACAAGCTGGAATCAAGATTGCTGGGAGAAATATCAATAACCTCAGATATGCAGATAGCACCACCCTTATGGCAGAAAGCAAGAACTAAAGAGCCTCTTGATGAAAGTGAAAGAGGAGAATGAAAAGTTGGCTTCAAGCTCAACATTCAGAAAACTAAGATCATGGCATCTGGTCCCATCACTTCATGCAAATAGATGGGGAAACAGTGGAAACAGTGAGAGATTTTATTTGGGGGGGGCTCCAAAATCACTGAAGATGGTGACTACAGCCATGAAATTAAAAGACGCTTACTCCTTGGAAGAAAAGTTATGACCAACCTAGACAGCATATTAAAAAGCAGAGACATATCCATGGCTGATTCATATCAATGTATGACAAAACCCACTGGAAAAAAATAATAATAATAATAAAAAAAAAATTAAAAAAAAAAATAAAAAAAATAAAATAAAATAAAAAGCAGAGACATTACTTTGTCAACAAAGGTCCGCCTAGTCAAGGCTATGGTTTTTCCAGTAGTCATGTATGGATGTGACAGTTGGACTATAAAGAAAGCTGAGGGCCAAAGAATTGATGCTTTTGAACTGTTGTGTTCGAGAAGACTCTTGAGAGTTCCTTGGACTGCAAGGAGATCCTACCAGTCCATCCTGAAGAAAATCAGTCCTGAATATTCATTGGAAGGACTGATGTTGAAGCTGAAACTTCAGTACTTTGGCCACCTGATGTGAAGAGCTGACTCACTGGAAAAGACCCTGATGCTGGGAAAGATTGAAGGTGGGAGGAGATGGGGACGACAAAGGATGAGATGGTTGGATGGCATCACTGACTCAATGGACATGAGTTTGAGTGGACTCTGGGAATTGGTGATGGACAGGGAGGCCTGATGTGCTGCAGTCCATAGGGTCACAAAGAGTCGGACATGACTGAGCGACTAAACTGCACTGAACTGAAATACTATAATTTTATAGATGAGGAAACTTGAGCATCAGGGAGATCACACAAGCTAGGAAGTGATGAAACTGAAATTCCAACATGGGTCTGCTTTTAGAGCCCATATGCTCTTAATTTTTTTTAAATTTCTTTATAGATACATGTGATTTTACATAAATACATACACTTTTTTAATGGGGTGGAAGATTTTCCTTCCACTTTTGACTTGGTTCTTCAATTCTCCGTATCAGCCCCCTCCCTCCTCAGAACTATGTCAACCTCCTCTTTACGCCCTTTGCAATAGTGAGCCCTTCAGAAAGTACAGCTTGGTTTTTCAGTGGCTGGAGTAAGAACAGGATGTTTTGGTGTTAAAACCTTTCCTCCAAGGAGCCCTTTGCTCACTCATCGTAGGTGAACTGCTCCCGTCTCCACTTGTGGAGCCCTGTGCAGACACTCCCGGTTCTCTGGGCAGCCCCGGGGACTCCAGCTGCAGTCTTTGGCTGGTTCCAGCTTCCTTGAGGACACAGCAAGGAAGCAGTCCCTGCTAGAGGGCTCAGCCATATTTTTCTGGCTAAGAAGAAATAATGTGCAAATTTTTAAAAAAAAATTTAACAATTTGAAAACGGTCCCTTTTCCCACCCTGATCCAGCTGCTGACGACAGACCTTCAGGCTCTTCTGAGACTGCCAGGGAAATCCCAGGAGCATGTGTCTTCTTGTGGGAGAACCAGTGTTTCCAGCCTGCTCTACTAATGCACCAAAATAGAGAGTTTTGGGCATTTTAACCCCCCCCCTTAAGCTTCACGAGATTTTAAAAATTCAGAGAGAGGAAAGAGCATGAGAACTAAAAGCAGACAATGGGTGAGTGCTTTTAGGAGATGGAAAATATCTGAGTTCCACTAAGATCTGCTTATTGACTGTCACCCAAGTCTCCTCTAGGGAGTGGAGCTGACCTGTTACATGTCAAGATGACAGTGACCTAGTCAGTTTCATTTAGGGAGCACTGCCATTACACTAATTGTTGTACATGCATCATTTCATTTAATCCTCAAATCAATCATCAAATAGGTACTGTTGGTACCCTCTCCTGCAGAAAAGGCAGCCAAATATTAGATTGGGTAACCTGTTCAAAGTCACTGAGTTAATGAGTAACAGAGCAGAGTTTCAACCTCAAAAGGCAGACACCTACACTACCCCAACTCTGGGGAAGGTTTCAGGAACTTCGGCCCTCAAATGTACTTAAGTTCTTCTCACCCTGAGGGCTTTCTTGTTGTTTTTGCCTCCTTGGCAGCCAGTACCCCTTCTAATGCTAACAGCAGCTTAGTTTTTCTTTGGGGAGTCCCCCACTCAGGTTCCATGGGTTTGGGTGGGCTGGCATCCATCCTTGATCCAGTGGTGAACCTGTGGCCCTTGTTGGGCCTGTGAGATCATCACATCCACCCAGCCAAGTGACTGGTTGGTTCAGGAACAAGTCCAGGACCTAGTGAGATCCACAATCCCAGGACTTTGTCCTGGGACAAGGCCTCCAGGTCATAGCAGGGGAAGTCATTGTATCAGGGAAGCTCAGTAAATGTCCCCTCCCCTGCCCCATCCTCAAATGACTCCCATGAGCTCTGTCTACCACTTCTCTTTATTTGAAAGCCCTCATACTTTTGTTGAGTATTTATAAAGATTTTAGTAGTGCACCTCTTAGAAAAGTTGCTTCAGAAGACAAGCAGAAGATTTTAAATATGCACAGCAATATAAAATGAACAAGACTACTCTATTGTGATCACTCCTGGAATAAGTTCACCAAAAGAGAAACCTTGATGCCTGAGCTCAGCAAGTATATCTTTTCTTTTTTTTTCAATTCTGACATTTGTTCTCCATTTTGGACCAGAAGCAGCCACGGCTCCACATAAGAATAGGATGAAATTGTGTCATTCAGAGCCCTCTGCCCATACTCTTCCATCCCCAGTTGATTCAAGTCATCAGTTGATGATTTGACTCATCCTGGGGATGCATCAGTGTTGAGACATTTCACCCTGCAATTCTCATCGAGGACCCCCCAGTCAGATGTAATAAAGAATGCCCATAAATCATGCCTAATCATGATACAAAATTGCATGCCATCAAGTGCTCCTTGGTTAAGAAAGATGTTCACACACCCGAGGGGCCGCACCCAGACCTGTTCAACCATCCCACAGGTGTGAGTCTGAGAAACTCCAGTGTCTTGGAGTTCAGACCTTCACCTTCATATGGGTGGGGCTACATACTTCGAGGCCCTGAAAGGGAGAGGGTATATCTAATCAGGCTCCGATAGGATAGCCTGCTGCTACTCTTCTGAATGACATGTTCATGGTTTTCTTTTCTCAAGGACTTTCAGATCAAGCAAAAACCTTCACAGGCAAGGAGAGCACTCCTGGCCCACAAAAAATTAATGCTCTCACTTAGTATAGCACTTTAAAATTTTCCAGGTTTTTTTCCTCCAAATTTTGATCATGGCACACCCCTGATCAAAAGACCTTCAAAAACTCTCATGGCCTAAAAAAAAAACAGCATGGCGCTTCAAAGGGTGCTTCCCAGTATGGGTCTAGCATCTTTTCTTCAATATTCCTTTATGTATCCTATGCTCCAGAGGGTCCCAGTCTTCATTATTCTATGACAGTCTGAACCAACATTCATTCATTTCTTTGTTAGTATTTATTGGGCACCTTCTCTGTCCACATTCAAGTGTGGGGTGCTGTCTCCCATTTGTGCCCCCCGCCCCCGAGTTTCACTCAGGCTCAAATGCTCTTCATCTTTTCTACCGCAAGGGAGATAGCTATTTGGCAGCCATTACCCCTTATTCTGGTAATAGCACCTCAGTTTTTCTCTAGAGACCCAGCCCTCCCCTAATCTCAGGTCCCAGGATTTGGGGTAGACAGACACCAACCCTGCATCCAGTGATAAACCTGTGACCCTAGACAGACCTATGAGATCATCCAAGCTACCAAGCCAAAGTGATGGGTTGATCCAGGAATGGGCCCAGGACATTCTGAAGTCTGAGAACCAATTTCTGTATTGGACTGTTGTGATGAGAGATTTTTTTTCTTTCTGGATTTGAAACCTTGAGGACTGCTAGTGGTCCTCTTGTCTCTTTGTCAAGGAAGTCTGCCAAAGAAATGGGAAGCCTTGACGTGATATCAAGACAGATGATACCAATGTTCCCTGTTCACAACAGTCAAAAGAAATGGAAACAGCCTAAATATCCATTGACAGAAGAAGAGATAAAGAAGATGTGGTAGATGTATAAAATGGAATACTGCTCACCCATAAAAAGGAATGAAATGATGTGATTTGTAGCAATATGGATTCAACTGGAATTCTCATACTAAGTAAGGAGGAATGGTATCACTTACATGTGGAATCTAAAATCTGACCAAACAAACCTATCTAATGAAACAGAAACAGACTCATAACATAGAGAACAGACTTGTGATTGCCATGGGGATGAGGATGAGGGGAGGGACTGAGCATTTGGGATTAGCAGATATAAGCTATTATGTACAGAATGGGCAAACAACAAGGCCCTACTGTAAGGCACAGGGAAGTATATTCAATATCCTGTGGTATTATGTTATTTTCCATTATGTTCCATTAATACAAACCATAGTGGGAGCAAATATTAAAAAAAGAATGTGTGTATATATGTATAACTGGATCGCCTTGCTGTATAGCAGAAATTAACACAAAAAATTGTAAATTAACTCTACTTCAATGAATAAAAATTTAAAAGATTACTAGTGGTCCATGTCATGAGTCCAGATACACCTGAAATCTGTTACATAAACCAATAAACTCATTTTGTTTCTAACAGTTTTTTTTTTTTTTTTTATTCTTTCACTTACAACTTAAGTCCTGAGCTCTAGATAAACCTTCATAGTGTTTCTGTACAGTCCTTTCTCCACCCCACCCCCCTTTATTGTCTGATCCTTTCCCAGGAGGAAAGAGCATAGGATTTGTAGTCAGAAAATCTGACACGAAGTCTGGTTCTGCCATTGTCTAACAACTGGAACTTGAGGTAACTACTTATTTTTTCTGCATATCCATGTTTTCATCTGTAAGATGGATCTAAGTATGCTTTTAATGCTGTTTCAGTGAAATTACATGATACTTATTCATGTACTTTATAAAACTTGCCATCCTCAGAAATCAACAATATAGTATTACACTATGAATTTCTTCAACACCTTGCAAAAAGCTGGCAGTTTCTAGGTATCTGTTACATTGTCTCATATTCATTGATGTGTCCAGTCTACCAGTCTTGGGAGGCCCTAGGGCTCTGCCCGTTGCCCCTGTAAAGGACAATCCTGCATATCATGTGTTTCTCCCCACTTGCTTCTCTAGTCATACCCAAAAGGAACATACCTGGGCAGACACCAAAGCTAAAGATTCTCGGAATGCAGTGTCCTGTGACACATGTGTTGGCTTAAACACGTGATGTAGGTCAGTTAGTTTTTCAGTCCTATAAATTTGATTTCCAAGGGAAGTCACCCTTAGAGTTGAGAACATGAGATGAGAACTCCTGATGGTGAGCTATGACTGGTGACCATGTTGTGCTGGCTACAAGTTTAAAGACACAAGGAAGTCTGTCTTCAGAGGAGGAGACTGGAGCAAAGAGCAGTCTCTCTGGAAGCAGAGAAAGAAAAAAAACTGCCTCAATCCTGGCAGCAGTGTATTTTTCTTGAGCTCCTGCATATACTTGATGCCTTGCTCTAGAATCCTAAATGAGCCTACATTCTTACAACACATTGTTATACTTGGTTCAGTTTGAGTAGCTTCTGTTCCTTGCAACCAGAAGAGCCCTCCTTAAAACCATGATGGGTCCCAGCTGGCAATGGGGAAACCAGAGGTTCTGGCAGCTGAAAGAGTGGCCCGAGGTCATATAGAGATACAGAGTAAACAGCCTCTGGGCTTTTTACTCAGTCTAGAACTCTTGGACTAGGGAACTCATTCTGAGGTTTCTTTATACCAGGAGAGAGGGTGGTATGTGCATCTTGTACCCACATCCCTTTCCAGCCAGTTAGGAAGGATGGGTTTAGAAACTGGCATGAGTTGGGCTAATTCATTCCACTTGATCTCTTTTTACTGTTAACTTTAAGCATTGGTCTTAAAACATACACACTCAGCAGTATTTTTGCAGGGAGATCCAAACAGAAACAGCTACTTTCTACTTCCTCTGCCCATTGGAGATAGGCAGAAGAATTGGTATTCTCTCTTTCCATTGGTACAACCCAGGTTGGTTTTCCATTAAAGGCAAAGCTGAGTGCCCTGAAGTCTGTGAAAAATCCCAGGCCCTCGGCCACATTGCTGTTCTCAGATGCTAGGAAGAAAGGTAGAAATCTTGAGAGCAGACGGATTTCCTCTCCTCTGAGACCACCGCTGACCATCCATTACTGCCCAGTTCATCCCCTTTACTATGGAGAACAGTGTGCTCCTCCATCGCCCCTCCCTGCACAAGCCCCAGTTTAAGCCTATGAATCTCTTGGTCTTAGGATTGTCGTGTCCTGGATCCAGCTCACAAGAGCCAAGTGTTAAATATACAGAAATCTTGTGAGCTGGTTGTTAAATTGCTGACAGCATAAAATTGGCTGTGATGGGAGTATTTACAGCAGCGAAATAACCAAATGCTACCAACCAGCCCCTCCCACAAAGAGCTGGTTGTTAAGCCTTGACCAGCACACCACTGTGTGTTTGACATGACAGGTGACGTCTGCACTTGGCTCCATTTACAGCCTGGACTGGTTTCAGCCTGAGAGAGGGGGACGGGTTTAGGGGTGGGGTTAGGTAGAGCTGAGAGAAGCTACAAGTACCCTACTTGGAGTTGTCAGTTACTTTCCAGTGATCTTGGTTTGGGGATAAAGTAACCTTTCCTAAGTGCAGGCAGGACTCTGCTTTGTGGATCAACAACTGGTTTTTATTTATTTGCACTGGTTTTAACCAGAGCCTAGAAAAGGTGTTTAGCTCCTCACCACATTCAAAAATACTTTTCAGAACTTTGCTTGGGGCTGCCAAGAACAGTGTACAGATTCTGTACATTAGAATACTTGGAGGATGATGCATTCCTTCTGGTGCCCACTTCCTGCAGGAGGGAGGAGATGGGAACCCACCCTAGGCTCATTCCCCAAGGGCAGTGAAACTGATGAATTACCTTTCCCTTGATGACTGCTCTAGGCAAGAGGTCAAGTAGCGAAGGCTGACTTTGCTGGTAGAAAGCCAGCATCGTTGTGAGTCCAGAGGAATCACGCTGGGTCAGAGGTCCTAGCCTCCATTTCCACTTTAGTGAGGGGTCTCTGGGAAGTTTGTTAAAACTGAAGAATTCTGATTCAGTAGATCGGGACAAAGCCCCAGACTCTGTGTTCTTTTGTTGTTGTTGTTTTTATAAGTTTCCGAGCATATAGTTGATTTACAATGTTGTGTTAGTTCCAGGTGTATGGCAAAATGATTCAGTTATACATGAACATATACTCATTCTTTTTCAGATTCTTTTTCCATATAGGTTACTACAGAATATTGGGTATAGTTCCCTGTACTACATATGAGTAATATCATACAATATTTGTCTTTCTCTGTCTGACTTACTTCACCTTGTATGATAATCTATAGGTCTATCCATGTTGTTGCAAATGGCATTATCAGATTCTTTGTTGTGGCCAAGTAATATTCCACTGTATATTTGTATTGATACCACATCTTCTTTTTATTTATTTATTTATTTTTCATTTATTTTTATTAGTTGGAAGCTAATTACTTTACAATATTGTAGTGGTTTTTGCCATACATTGACATGAATCAGTCATGGATTTACATCTTCTTTATCCATTCCTCTGTCAATGGATATTTGGGTTGCTTCCATGTCTTGACTGTTGTAAATAGTGCTAGGATGCATGTATCTTCTCAAATTATCGTTTTCTCTAAATATATGCCTGGGAGTAGATTGCTGGATCATATGGTAGTTCCATTTTTAGTATTTTAAGGAACTTCCATAGTGTTCTCCATAGTGATTGTACAAATTTACATTCCTATTAATAGTGTAGGAAGGTTGCCTTTTCTCCACACCCTCTCTAGCATTTATTATTTGTAGACTTTTTGATGCTGGCCATTCTGTCTGGTGTGAGGTGATACTTCAGTGTAATTTTGATTTGCATTTCTCTGATAGTGCTGTTGAACGTTGTTTCATGTGCTTTTTGGCCATTTGTATGTCTTCTTTGGAGAAATGTCTATTTAGATCTTCTGTCCATTTTTTTTTATTGGGTTTTTTTTTTTTTTTTTTTGACATAGAGCTGCATGAGCTATTTATATATTTTGGAGATTAATCCCTTTTGGTTGCTTTGTTTGTGCATGCTTCCTCCCATTCTGTAGGTTGTCTTTTCATTTTGTTTATGGTTTCTTTTGCAATGTAAAAGCTTTTAAGTTTAATTAAGTCCCATTTGCAAATGGAGCTGGAAGAATCAGCCTCCCTGATTTCAGACTATACTAAAAAAGCTAGTAGTCAAAACAATATGGTACTAGCACAAAAATAGAAATACAGACCAATGGAACAGGATAGAATGCCCAGAAGTAAAACCACATGACTATGGTCAATTAATCTATGACAAAGAAGGCAAGAATATACAGTGAAGAAAAGACAGTCTCTTCAATAAGTGGTGCTGGGAAAACTAGACAGCTATGTGTAAAAGAATTAGTGCGTTGTCTAATACCATACACAGAAATAAACTCAAAAGCATCAAAGACCTAAATGTAAGGCTGACCACTACAAAACTCTTAGAGGAGAATATAGTCAGAACACTCTTTGACATAACTCACAGTAATATCTTTTTCAGTCCACCTCCTAGGGTAACAGACTCTGTGTTTGTAAAGGGCATCTGGGGTGACTATAAGTCTGGTGGTCCTCAAACATCATTTTAAGGTCACCTGGGATCAAAGCTAGACATAACTGATGCTTTAATACATACACTTCCTTTTCAATTAAATATCAGAAATGTCCGGGTTCTCTTTATTTAGCTATTAGCAACTTTTGTTGGCCCACAGGTTCATGATTGAGAAGCTTCTTCACTGTGCTGTGATTAACACAAACATAATAATGGAAAAATCCATAGACAGTAAATTTGAGGGTGACTATGTGGTGAAAGACCTCACCAGTCTTCCTGAAAAACTGGAATGAACCCATTCATCTTGAGAGATTAAATATTTTAGTAACTGAATTGCCATGATCTTCCAAGAACACCAAGGATTACGACAAGATCTAAATCACCACAACTTCCCCTGACTTAGGTGCTGATTAAGATCAGGGTAGCTTTTAACCAAAGCAAAAACAGTTACAAAAACAGGCTATCAGTTTTGGGGGGGAAAAAAAAGAATACCCACAGTTTCAATGCCTCTGTCTTGAATAGGATTAGATAAGACTAGGTGCTTAAGGAACTCATCTACAAAAGGGAAACAGCTTAAAGGAGCAACATGGTCTGCTGGAGAACAATATGGGATTTCAAATAGGCTTCCAAATTCTCATCACAGCTTCTGTGACTGGTCACTTAACATCTCTGAGCCTATTTTCCCATCTTAAAAAGTGAGGGAGGGGATAATTCCTATATGGCAGACACATAGGGAGAACTGGGAGGGAAATTTACATACATGTGTATGTATGTACATTTATATCAAGCCTTTATCATTAGAAGATTGGAAACTCCACCAATTAAATGTGATGAAAGTTGATCTCTGAGTTTCAGTTTTGTCTGCAAAATAAGGATAATCATAATCTGCACCACATAAAGTTGTTTTGAGAATTATATGAAATATTTTACATGAAGTACCTGACAAACATCTGGGACAGTTTGAGTGTCAAAAGATGGTAGTAAAGGATTATAACAAACTGAATAAAGTAAGAATTCATGAACCCATCCATTAGAAATAAATATGGCGTGTAAGAAAAACTCCTGCTTACAGTTGAAAGCCAACTTATAATGGTGGAAGAGAGAATTGATTTAGAATGCCACCATTTGGCAACCATAATATTTGAGTCAATTGAGAATCACCTATGGATGTCTCGTCATAGGATATTTGCATAATCTCAAGTATCTCCTCACAACAGACCCATTGATCACAAAGGATAAAATAGTGACTTTACATGAGTGAAAACCAGTGGACACTGCCTTTTACTGGGACTAATTCATAACACGTCTTTTCTATGAGGCACTGATAGGAACTCATATCTTCTGTGGAATTCCTAAAAAATAAGTGCATGAGCTGAGTTTCATCATGAGAAAGACAAACCAAAAATTTCAAAAATGTCAATGTCATGGAATAGAAGGACTCAGGAATTGTTCCAGATATCAAGACACATGACAAGTGAACGCAATGCCTAAAAGTGAGTTGGGCTAAAAAGAACATCACAGGGACATTTGGTGAAATCTGAGTAAGATTTATTGATTAGGTAACTAATGTAGTGCATTAATGTTAATGTAGATAATTGCATTGTGGTTTTGAGAGGCAGGATTTGTAGGCAGACTTTTAGGAAATAAGTCTTAAGGGTTAAAGGGCATCAGATCTATAGCATCTTAAATGATAAAAGAAAAAATGATAGATAAAGCAAATATAGTAAATGCTAACATCTGAGGTGTGAGGGAAAGGGTGTTCAGGAATTCTTCACTATTTTAGCAACATTTTGTAAATCTGAAATTTCCAGTTTTCTTTTTAAGTATCCCGTGTATATGAAGTAACTGACAGCTGTTTGTCTTGTTAATCAATTAACAACAATAATGAAACTCTCAGTGTGGTCTAAAGAGTTTAGAAGCCAGGAGGAAAATGAGTACCAAGCCAGCACGAGGATTTCCTGAAGGTTAGTTTTTGGATTGGCAGTACAAAACGTGACTCCCCATCTGCCTTCTGTGACTCCCGTTGTTTCAGTTCCTCTTGGCAGCTTGGTCGAAGGATTGGGGTCCCTGTATGGTCTTACAGGAAATGAAGGTTCAGTGCATCCTGCCTAAGGTAGAGGCCACTAGGGTTGACTGATGCTGTGACTCAGGCTCTTACGAATGGAAGGGACAGTGGTGTACCAGATCCTGGGTCTACCTTCCATCCCCCAGAGAACTCTGTAGAAAGCCATTGCAGGTTAAAGGTTTAGTCTTGGCCCTGTTGCTGTCAATTTGGAGGCTTAAATATGTGGCAGTGATTTTAACAGCACAGAGTGCCATAAAATACATCAATCACACACACATACTAGGGAGACTGTGGCTTTGTGGTTAAGAGGGCAGCCTCTGGAGTCAGACAGACTGCTTCTAGACCTCAGATACACCACTTATCAGACAGACAATTTGGGGAAGGTCATTAAACCTCCATGCCCCCAATTTTCCTCATCCACAAAATGGGGATAATAACTTTAATACAGAGCTCAACTCACAGGAATAGTTCTAGTAAGTGAGATAATGCAAATGACAGAGCTTTTATGCCCATACATCCTAGCACATCTGTAGGTATAAAATAATGTTATTATGATATTATCCTGAAGTTATCTAGAATCAGAGCCAATCCATTAAAATATGAGGGGACTTCTTTCTTTCTTTGTTGCCTGCCCTGGCCAGCCCATCTTCTGATAATGCCAGTCACCAACTGCTTTTCGTGTTTTCTCCTGATGCTTACTGGGCACCCAGGGATGGGACATGCCTCCTCCCTCTGCTTCTCCCATCTCAAAGTTCCAATTTGCTCATTGAGCCCTGGAGTTCTGGAGACTTCTATGATTCTGTAGGAATTTATCCTGCATGACAAGGTCAACCAGAAAACGTGTGACAAAAGATGGAACTTCAGTGCTAGACCCCCAGAATGGTGGAATATGTTTTCACTTCTACTCTCTGCCAGGCGCACGATGATCCTATGAAAATTTTGGTCCCCACACAGAGGTAGAGGAAGAAAGCTGTGTCACTGTTAGGGCTGGGAGACTACACCCAGGATCGCAGAACAGCACTCCCCCTACAAATCTGTCCACAGTGGCCTTAGCCAAACCCCAGGAATGGAAGCTTAATAGGAATGTGTCATAAGAAAGATATTCCACCAGAGTCCTCTCTCCAGAGCTCCACACCCATATTTCTGCCTGCTTGCTGGACATAATCAGATGACCCACAGGCACCTTAGATGTGGCACATCCAAAATGACACCTTGCCCCACTTCCTCCTATGCCCTCTCTTTTGGGTGATGTCACAAACAAGTCAGAAATCTCAAAATCATCCTCCCCCGAACCCTTCCTTTAGGAGGGCTGGTGGTGGTGGTTTAGTCGCTAAGTCATGTCCAACTCTTGCGACTCCATGGACTGTAGCCCGCCAGGTTCCTTTGTCCGTGGGATTTTTCCAGGCAAGAATACTGGAGTGGATTGCCATTTCCTTCTTTAGGGGATCTTCCCGACCCAGAAATTGAACCCGGGTCTCTTGCATTGCAGGCAGATTCTTTACTAACTGAGCTATCTGGTCTATCCCAAATCCTAAATGGCCCAGACCTGATTCTCCATCTTCACATCACAGGTTGATATTCAGCCTTTATGATTTCTCCTTCCCTCCTTTGGACTATGTCAGTAGCCTCCTACCTAGTTTCCCTTCTATAAGCTCACCCCAGTGTGGTCCAGTCTTCACATTAAGGGCAAAGTTATCTTCTAAAGCAGGAATGTGATAACTCCCACAGTGGTGAAGCCTGTGCTAGCTCCCCCAGCAACTCAAGGAGGAAGTGTGGACTCTCGAGTGGGCATGCAAAGCTCAGCCTATCTAGCCAGCTTCTTCTTGCCCTGAAGCCCGCCCTCTGGCATACCAGACTGGTTACTTGTTCCCAGACTGCTCCTTATTCACTAGTGAATAAACCTTTGAATGAGGTCTTCCTTCTGTCTGTACTCTACTTTCTCCTCCTTTTTTAACCCAGAAAATCTTTACTTACCCTTCATACTCAGTCCAAAAGTCACCTTTTCTGGAAAGGAATTCTTCCTCTTCTCTGCTCCCAGAGCATGTTTTCTGTGCCTTTGTTAGTCTAACCCTCAAGTCTGCCTTGCAGTTGGTTGTTTCTGCATTTATACTGCACGCTCTTCATGATCAAGGGTTCTGCATTATTGGCTTCCATACTCTCAGAGCTGGACTTGCCTGGCTTGGGGAAAGGACGTGTATAACATATCTATAGTCAGAGCACCACTGTGTCACCGTTTTGATGTAGCTTTATACTGTTGCCTACGTGCTAGAATGTTGGTTCTATGAAAGTGAACTTGTACCTGTCTTCTTGATCTCCTGCCTTCTCAGCATATCTCTGAGGGGATGTCTCTGGCCTAAAACAAAAACAAAAACAAAAAAACATGTATTCTGGATTTGCTGGCTGGGGAAATTTACTTCCTATTGGATCAGAGAAAGAGCTGAACTTGTTAGAAAGGCTTTAGCTATTATCCCTCAGAGACAGAATAATATGTAAATGGTACAAAATGCTTACACCTGAGGTGTTAACTTGGACACGTGGTTATGTTTTCCTGTGATATTTAGAGCAGGGTTAGACTGACCCTGACATTCACTTAACAGCCTTCGTTCTAATTTCTTCCACGTTGAGTTTTGTTCCAAGTCTCTGGGCATTTCTGCTTTGGGAGGTGGCCAAGGTCCAGGGAGTACCTATGGTCATGCCAGGTCTCTGTGCCCCTCTGCTCCCAGGGCCTGGTCTACTTCTTGGAGTGTGTGCATTCTGGCAGATGCAGTACATGCAGGGGGCAGACCCCACCGTCTGAGGAGGTGGGCGCCTCCTGCACGGGATCTCATTTTTCTCCATCTGCACAACCATTTGGGGCCTCGGGCTTCGTGACTCACACAGTGACTATCCATCTGCCCATTTACTCCAAAAAGGAAGAAGGATTTCTTTACACACAGTTGGCCCAGATTCAGGCATGAGCTGAGTCATCCTGTCACATGTTCCAGAGCCACCTGTCCTGACCCATACACTGTAGTAGATCTCCATAATAATAAGGCTTCCCATTACATGAAGATGAATATGACTTACATGTTACACTCCCAAACCAGCTGAAATTCCCAGCCTGGACCGATAACGGGACAGGTCTGGGCTGGCAATCCCCTCTGCACCTGGCAGAAATGCTAACATACTGTGGAACCCCCCCTCCTCTGAGCCCAGTGGGGGCCTGGACATCATTGTCAAGACAGCACTCCTAGAAACGACCCCTCATGGAGGTCAGATTTGGCACCAGAGGTTAAAGCATATTGATACCTGAAGGTTAGATTGGCAAGACTTGGTGATTTTCTCAGTGATGAATGTAGTCTCCTGAAGGCTACTTATATTCGCTTGTATATATAATGACTTATTGGTGGGCAAAGGGAGTTTGAAGGAACTTTGAAGGTGAAAATTTTCTGTTCCACCTGTTTCCCTCCCTAGAGGCAACCCATATCATTGGACTTTTTGTGTGTATATTTGTACACACACACACACACACACACACACACACAGGCTGTATAAGTTTACCAAGGCTGGTGCAGGTTAGAAGACTGAAATCAAGGTGTCGGCAGGGTAGATTTCTTCAGAAGGCTATGAGGGAGGGTATGTTCCATGCCTTGTTCCTAACTTCTGATGTCTTGCTAACAATCTTTGACGTTCCTTGGCTTATAGATGTAACACCCCAATCTCTACCTTTCTGTTTACATGGTGTTCTTATTCTGTGTGTGTCTGTGTCTACATTTCCCCTTTTTATAGGGATACCAGCCATATTTAATTAGGGTCCAATCTCATGATCTTATTTTAATTCATTACCTTGTCTTCCCAGTAAGGTCACATTTACAGATACTGGGGGTTAGGACTTCAATGTAAGAATTTGGGGATGACATAATTCAACACATGTAGCAGGCACTTAACATATTTTAAAGTAAATGATCTCGTGCTTAATTGCTAAGTTGTGTCTGACTCTTTGCAACCCTATGAACTGTACCCCACAAGGCTCCTCTGTCCATGGGATTCTCCAGGCATGAAGACTGGAGTGGGTTGCCATTTCCTCCTCCAAGGGATCTTCCTGACCCAGGGATCGAACCCACGTCTCCTGCAGGTGGATTCTTTACCACTGAACTACTGGGGAACCTTGCTCTAAACACTCTTTTGTATCCTGCTTTCTTTAATATTCTTGGGAATTTTTCTATATCAATACAGCGACCTTTGTTTTTCTTTAAATGTATATAGCAGCTTTAACCTTAATTGGCTAAATTGGAAGTAACCAAGATGGGTTTTAAAATTTATTTTTAATTGGAGGATATTGTTTTACAATGTTTTGTTCATTTCTGCCATACAACAACATGAATCAACCATAAGTATACATATATCCTCTTCCTCTTGAACCTCCATTCTTTCCCTCTAGTTCATCACAGAGCACTGACTGAGCTCCCTGTGTTATACAATAACTTGCCACCAGCTATCTGTTTTACACATGGTAATGTATATGTTTCAGTGCTCTCTCTCAATTCATCCTACCTTCTCCTTCCCTCCTGTGTCCACAAGTTCATTTTCTACATCTGTGTGTTTGTTCCTGACTGGATTCTCCCTCTTCATGTCACATGTTGGCATTCAGGATTTATGATCTGTCTCTCCCTTGAACTATTTCCTCTATTCCTGCCCCCAAAGTTTCGTATCATTTTTATAGATTGCATATATGTATTAGTATATTTGTTTCTCTCTTTCTGACTCACTTCACTCTGTATAACAGGCTCTAGGTTCATCCACCACAGTTCAACTGACTCACACTCATCCCTTTTTATGGCTGGGTAATATTCCATTGTATATATGTACCAGAGCTTCTTTATCCATTCATCTGTTGATGGACATCTAAGTTGCTTCCATGTCCTGCCTGTTGTGAATAGTGCTGCAGTGAACATTGAGGTATATGTATCTTTTTCAATTATGGTTTTCTTAGAGTATATGCCCAGTCATGGGATTGCGGAGTCATATGGTAGTTTTACCTAGATTTTTAAGGAATCTCCATACTGTTCTCCATAGCAGCTGTATCAATTTGCATTTCCACCAACAGTGCAAGAGGGTTCCCTTTTGTCCACATCCTCTCTAACATTTATTGTTTGTAGATTTTTTGATGATGGCCATTCTGACCATTGTGTGGTGATACCTCATTGTAGTTTTTATTTGCATTTCTCTAATAATGAATGATGTTGAACACCTTTTCATGTGTTTATTGGCCATCTGTATGTCTTCTTTGGAGAAACATCTGTTTAGGTTTTCTGCCCATTTTTTGATTGGATTGATTGTTTTTCTGACACTGAGCTTCACGAGCTGCTTCTATATTTTGGGGATTAATCCTTTGTCAGTCGCTTCATTTATAATTATTTTCTCCCATTCTAAGGGTTGTCTTTTCATCTTGTTTATAGTTTCATTTGCTGCACAAAAGCTTCTAAGCTTATTTAGGTCCTATTTATTTTTGTTTTTATTTCCATTACTCTGGGAGGTGGGTGGTGGGTCAAAGTGCAATTTATGTCAAAGAGTGTTTTGCCAATGTTTTCTTCTAAGAGTTATATGGTTTCTGGCCTTACATTTAGGTCTTTAATCCATTTTGAGTTTATTTTTGTTTATGGTGTTAGGGAGTATTCTAATTTCATTCTTTCACATGTAGTTGTCCAGTTTCCCCTGTACCGCTTATTGAAGAGGCTGTCTTTTCTCCATTGTATACTCTTGCCTCGTTTGTCAAAGATAAGGTACCTATAGGTGCTTGGGTTTATCTCTAGACTTTATATCTTGTTTCATTGATCTATTTTTCCGTTTTTGTGCCAGTATCATACTGTCTTGATGACTGTAGCTTTGTAGTATAGTCTGAAGTCAGGATGGTTGATTCCTCCAGAGACCTTTCTTTTTAACAGGTACATAGGGCTGCATCAACATGTGGAAGTAGTTATTTACTTATTTAACATCTCTTGATGATGGACATTAAGCTCCTTTCAATCTTTTGTTATTACAACAAGTTTTCACTAAATGTTCTTGAAGTTGTCCTTTCATACTTTAAACACAAGTGTAGCTGTAATAGGGATTCTTACACAATTCAAAGGGTCAGTGCATTTTGATTTCGGTATGGGTGTAAACTGCTTTGAATTGCACGACAAAGGGCAGAAGAGAGGGGTTTATTCGATTAGCTAAATGCCACAGTGGATCTCTTTTGGGTTAAAATACAGGACTAGAAAGAGCCCACAGGAGGGAGGAGGACCTTTCTAAAACTGGCACTTGTGAACCACCAGTTGGAAATGACACCCTTAGTCTGTGCCATGAACAGACACTTCTCTGAGTCTGCAGTAAGACTATCTCCTCCTTCTGAGCTCAGAGACTGGGGCTGGGTCCAGCGACTCCTGCCTGCCTGAGCTTTCAGTTCAGGGCTCTGGGGGCAGGGGCAAGGGGCATGGGGGACTGGAGGGCAGAGATAGAGCCCCAAACACAAAAGAAGATGCTTCAGCTGAAGAGCGGGCTCAGTGTGTCCAATCGCTATTGTTCTTTCTCCCTGGTACCATTTCTGTTCAACTGCTGTGGAATGCTAAACCTCCAGTTGCATTTCGGCCAGGAATTTCCATTCCTGTGAGGGCTCTAACCTTGCTGAGGGTGTGAGGGCATCTGCAGTCAGTCATCCGACAACAGCATGGCACAGCATTTGAACATAACTGCCAGCTGGAAACTTGGAAGCCCTCCCTCGGTTTTTGCTTATGTGTAGGAGCCTGACTCATGTAGGTTAACTTGTCTGGCTCTTTGTAGCCCTCTCCTCATAGACTCACAGGGTTTAGTATTGTAAGGAAATCCAGAAGCTTGTCCTTTGTTGCCAGAGAATTGCTGAAGCCCAAAGAAGTGATGTATGTGAGACTCACTCAACACCCACCTACAGGTGTTGATTTAGCATGATGCTAAATCCTGGAATTCCAGTTGTAATTAGAACAGATCCGACCTCTGCTCTCCTCACAGTCCTGTAGAGAAGACAGCTGTGAACAAATGAATTACATTAGGCAAATGTGCACCAATAAAGAAATGAACAAAAATGAAAGCTGTGAGAGTTGTGAAGAAGACATTCATGGTGCCGGAAGGGTGTGTGGGGTCAGGGACGGCTCCAAGGAGGAGTCACCTTTTAAGCTATGACTCAAAGAAAGCTCCATCTGTGAAGAACAGAGTGGCTGAAAGGGCCTCATCTCATGGTCGTCCTGTTGGGATCAGCAAAGTAGGATATAAACCATTCCCTCCCCAGCCGCTCCAGACTTCAGCCATAAAGGAGAAAAATTCTCTTGGAAGACAGTTCACTGCTCTGGCTGCAGAAGCCTTCTATAGGGAATTTACTGGCCCAGGAAGAGTTTGGAAGATTCTTCCAGGATGAATGAAGGACTGTTTGCTGCAGGATGGAGCTCTTCCAGCTGGGAAAAGACTTAGAAAACCTGGCCTCTACTCCATTGTTAGAAAAGAAAGCAATTAAGTTTGCGTGAAGCTGGGGGGCCACAGCCAGGCAGAACAGCTGCTAACTCTGCAGGCCTAGCTTTATGCTTCTCCCGCTTAATGCCCGGCTGCTGAGGGCCCGCTGGCCTCTGCCTCAGCCAGAGCAGGAGCGGCACTGGAGAGGAGTTTTTCTGTGTGCTTCAACCTGACCTTCCTCGGGCCCTGTTTTGTGCCAGCCATAATTATCTAATTTATGTATTTCTGGTAAATGTGAGTGTAGCTCGGAGCCATTAAAGACATTAGTACAGGTCTGGGACCCAGGATGTCTGGAATTCAGCCCAAGTGGTACCACTGATCAAGTCAGTGACCCAGTGAGTGCCCTTAGGCCGTGTTGCTGGGTTGTGTGAGTATGGAGATGTGGGAAAGGAACTTGGCAGGCAGTAATGTGACCTGATAACTGTCGTTCCATGAACACTAAAGAGAGAACTGGCCTGCCTTTCACTTTAGCACCCTGTGAAACTGGTATGATGGGCTCCATTTTACAGATGAGCAGACTGAGGCACAGAATGATTCGTCCAAGCTCACAAAGCCTGGAACGGATGGAGCTGGCTTTCAAACCCAGACACCTTCAGACACCAGATTCTCACTTATAAACAGTCATCTAGGGACAAATGCCCCCCAACAGAAAGTAAATCTAATAGCACAGTAATTTTGTCCTTCTCTACCCCTTCCTTCTCATCCAAGGTTCTTGTTTCAGCAATTCACTGCCCAGCAAGACCAAATGAAGGGTGTGTGCAGAAAGGGAGAGAGCAGCTTTTCTGTTTGTTTGTAACTAACCCAGGATAAGAGTGACTAAGGGGATGGGGAGAGGGATGGGTAATGCAGTGGGAATTTTATTGCTCCAAAACAGTCATCTAAATTTGATCAGGGAGGGTCAGGTCTAGGATCTAAATCTTGTCCCTTATCAACATATGCAAAACTAAACTGCTGGTGGACCCGTAATCCAGAGGTATCTGTAAACTATTTTAGGGAGTTTCTTAGCTTTTCAACCACAGAAGCCCTTCTGAGAACTTCTGATCTTAAGACGACATAAGCCAGTGTGAGCAGGTACAAGGCATTTAGTGAGGTCTCTGCTTCTACAACCCAGCTATTCAACTGTGTTTGAAACAAGAACCTGGTCCAAGTGCCAGTATCTCTGCCTGGATAAAAATAGACTAGTCCTTTGAGCCGATGGATGTGGCTGAATCATTGAGCATGAAAGCAGTGGGCTAGAAAAATCTCCCCACCCATACCCACACCCAGTGGATAGCAGAGAACACTGGCTCAGAAATGCCCCAGGCCCATGAAAGATTTTTATTTCTTGTAGGTCATCTTTTAAGGGTTACTCAGGCTCTCTGCTGCTCCTTTTTATTGTTTCTGTGAACCAATGTAAGTCAGACCTTGTGCAACTTTATTTGCTCTCCAAGTTTTAGTTCCTCACTGATAAATGGAATGATTGAATTAGAGTCTCTCTGCAGTCGTTGTTGTTGTTCAGTTGCTCAGTCACGTCTGACTGTTTGCAACCCCTACAGCAGATAACACACCAGGCTTCTCTGTCCTTTACCATCTCCTGGAGCTTGCTCAAACTCACGTTCATTGAGTCAGTGATGCCATCCAACCATCTCATCCTCTGTCATCCCCTTCTCCTCCCTGCTTTCATTCTTCCCAGCATCAGGGTCTTTTTCAATGATTCAGCTTTTTCCATCAGGTGGCCAAAGTATTGGAGCTTCAGCTTCAGCATCCGTCCTTCCAGTGAATATTCAGGACTGATTTCCTTTAGGATGGACTGGTTGGATCTCCCTGCAGTCCAAGGGACTCTCAAGAGTCTTCTCCAACATCACAGTTCAAAAGCATCAGTTCTTCAGTGTTCAGCCTTCATTATGGTCCAACTCTCACATCCATACATGACTATTGGAAAAGCCATAGCTTTGACTAGATGGACCTTTGTTGGCAAAGTAATGTCTCTGCTTTCTAATATGCTGTCTAGGTTTGCCATTGTTTTTCTTCCAAGGAGCAAGTGTCTTTTAATTTCATGGCTGCAGTCACTATCTACAGTGATTTGGAAGCCCAAGAAAAAGTAGGTCACTGTTTCTATTGTTTCCCCATCTATTTGCCATGAAGTGGTGGGACTGGATACCATGATTTTAGTTTTTTGTTGTTAGTTTTTCTGCAGTCATATGCAGTTCAGAATCTATGCTTTCTCTTCATTGACTGTATCAGACCAAGACAGAGATGGGGATGGGGGATGGGGTGGGAGGGGACAGTGGTAGTGCGCACGGGGGCCAGCAATACAGAGGTGCCTTGTCTACAGAGAATTCAAACAGTGATGTGGTCAGCTGAGAGCTGATCTACATGTGATAAAATGCACCGATTTTAAGTGAACAGTTTGAGTTTTGAAAAATATATACATTATTATAACTACCACCAGCACCACAGTCAAGATACTGACCATTTCCATAACCCCCTCAAAATTCCCTTCTGCCTCATCTCAGTCTCCACCTGTTCTTTACACCTGGCCCCAGGAAACCAATGATCTGCTTTCTGTTAGTATAAATTAGTTTGCCTTTTATAGAATTTTAAATAAATGAAATCATACAATAAGTGCTATTTTGTGTCTGGCTTCTTTCACTCAACATGGTTTTGAGATTCATCCATGTTGTTGCATGTTTCAGTGTTTATTCCTTTTTATTACCTGTAGCATTTCATTTTATTAACATACTACAATTTGCTTATCCATTCACTGTTAATGAGTACTTGTTCTTTACTGTTTTTCTTTGTTTGTTTGTTTCAATTTTTGACTTCTGTGAACATTCATGTACAAGCCTTTGTGACGGCATATATATTCTTTCTTTTTTAAACAAATTTTTATTTATATTTGGCTGCGCTGGGTCTTTGTTGCTGCACAGGGGGCTTTTGGCGAGCAGGGACTACTCTTTGTTCGGTGTACAGGCTTCTCATTGTGGTGGCTTGTCTTGTTGAGGAACAGGGGCTCTAGGTATATGGGCTTCAGTAGTTTCAGCACACCAGGGTCACTAGTTGTGGCATGCTGGCTCTAGAGTTCTGTGGATGCAGTAGTTGTGGCCCAAGGGCTTAGTTGCCCCATGGCATATGGAATCTTCCCAGACCAGGGATTAAACCCATGTCTCCTGCATTGGCAGGCAGAGTCTTAACCACTGGACCACCAAGGAAGTACCAGGGCATAGATTTTTAATTTCTCTTGGGTAAATATATAGATTTTAAACAGAGAAACATAGCAGTGACATGCCTTCTTCGGGGCAGGGCATCCAGAATGGCATTATCACAGAATAGGACCAGGTATATCTTACATGAGAACAGCCTGCCCACTCTGAGTCCTTCCAGTTAATAAAATGACTATTTTAATGCTTTATGAGACAGAGAACAGGTGCCTTTCTTCTCCTAGTTCTGAGTAGTTTATATTGAAATTAAAGGTGATTTGGGATGAATTTATTATGAATGGTAATTATGGCTAGCATCTATTAAACATTCAGTATACTGACCATTTCACGTATGTTTTATTGAATTCTCACAAAAACATTGTGAGGTAGGAAATATGATTTCTCCATTCAGCATATGAGGAAACAGAGGTCCAGTGGTTAAGCAAGTTGTCCAAGATTACATACCTAATAAATGGTAGAGAAAGGATTTGAACCCAGGCCTGTCTCACTCCAATCCTGTGCTCTCAAACCCAAGTTACACTACATGTAGTGCCTGACTTGTATTACTTGCTTAGTAATATTAATGGTGGTCTATGCTTAATTGCTGACAGCTTTCCAAGGAAATCATTCTGGGTGTACTCACATGAGTCTAATTATGTGGAACTCAAACTGAAAGCAGCACTCTCACATTCTTCCCCAGAGGGGCGGAAATCCTTCAAAAGGAGCACAAATTCCATTATATTTGTAGATTCAGCCATTCATTACTCCATCTATTTTTTCACCAAATAGTCATTTACTGAGTGGCTTGTAATAGACACTTGGAATTGACGGTCAAGTGTCTCTTCCACTCATAGAGTGGGTTTTCAGTCAATCATGATTAGTTGGCGCTCTCTTGTTACTGATTGGTTGAGGGGTGGGCAGGCCCAAGCCAGTTTGGGCCAATGATAAGTGAGTACAAACGTCAGTCTTTGTACTAACGTAAAGTCTTTGGGAGGAAGCCCCACCTCTCCACAGCAGGCAAACTGATAGGCGCCATGTTGCAGCCCGAGGGAGAACCCGTCCTGGCAGAAGGCATACGTGTGCAGAGGAGAGTGAGGGAAGAAGCTGGTTTCGAGCCTCAACATCTTCCTCTGTGAGGTACAGTTTTTCTTTTAGTATTGCTTAAGCTGGTTTGAGTCGCGTTTCTAGCCCTTGTAGTCGAGTTTTTTAAGTTGCCTCGGTGTGTGTGGTGTCTGTCTGGCACAGGTGAGGCAGGCGTTGGCTGGCCGGGCCTGCCCAGTTGTAACTCTGTACAGCCACTCAGGCTGCCCAGCTCCTGATCTTGGCTGTAGGTTCCCTGAGTATTGGGACACCTTTTTTTTTTTTTTTTTGGCATCCTGGATGCATGTGCTGATAAACTTTTGTGGAAAACCTTTATGGAGTATCTGTGTGTGTGCCTCTGTGTGTGTGACCACTTCAGGGAGGCGATTTACGTTTTTGAGTAGCTGCTTTCTTGTGCCAGGTGTTTTACATAAACGTGTTAATTTCGTCCTTGCACTCATTCCAGAAGCCAACCGCAATGATGATTCCATCTTTTACCTAAGAGCCCAAAGCCTAGACGAGTTTTTACACAACTTGTAACCGTTGCCTGTTGACGCTATACGGTTAGAACATGGTACTGTAGTGCTGACTAATAGAGCCTTCATTATTGGAAAGTGGGTGGTTGGCCCCAAGCCAGAGGAATCCCTTTTCACCACAGGTGTAATCTGTTAACGAAACAATTAGGATTCATCCTTTTGGTGTTTATACGGGAGTTTCATTGTAAACATCTATGACCAGCTTGTCAGTAGAACCTGAGAACAAATGACTTCATCTTAACCTTATGGGATCAGAGGAGAATAATCAGTCTCTTCCTGTGGGTAGCCTGGCAAATAAAGTGTTTAATTTATCCCAGCCCATCCTTTGCCGCAGATGCAAACATGATAGTCAATTTTTTTTAATTTCTTTGTACTTTCTTAATTTGCTCTTGAAAGAGTGAGTGTAGTCATGTTTTAAAAGGGAACTTGAAAAACCACGCTGGAAGTTCTCCTGTGTTTGTAAGTAGATATATAAGGTGGACAGGTAGTATTTTTTAAATTCCTGATTTACAGAGGCTTAAAGTCATTATTTTAGATTGGACTTCATCAAACATTAGTTTAAGAAATATTGCTAATAAAATGCTAATCACTGTGCTAAGCCCAGGCTTCCCCAGTGGCTCAGCAGGAAAGAATCTGCCTCCAGTGCCAGAGAAGCAGGTTTGATCCCTGAGTCTGGAAGATCCCCTGGAGGAGGGCATAGTAACTCCAGTATTCCTGCCTGGAAAATCCCTTTAACTGAGGAGCCTGACACGACTGAAGTGACCCAGCCACATGTGCTAAGCCCTGGAGGTAGGTAATCAACACAAACATAGGCCTCTGCTCTGAAGCACATGTGATATACAGTACTTCAAGCTTGATTTGAGTGTCTGTGTTGACTGTAAGAGCCCCTGCTAACTTCTTACAATTTTGGATTTTGAGTGTGAATACTAAAGGCATAATACTTTTTCTTTAAAAATGGAGTGCTAAAAGCTCTTGTCAGTGAATTTTAGTATTCTGGTTAATTGACCCTTTGTTGACTCTCTGAAGTCAACAGCTCTTTTCTAGATTATTGAATACTGTTGGTGATATTAATTATTATGCTTGGGACAAATTTCTTCCCATATTCCCATAACTGGTAGGGAAAGTGAGTCCTTTTAGGATATTTATTACAGTGCCTTATTCCCATGTTATAGACACAGAGAACACCATTTCTTCCAAGACACTTTACTCAGTAATTTAGTATATTCTGGAAGCAATCATATTCAAGGTAAAATTAATGCTGAGATGTTCTTCCTGTGGTACTGAAGACCAAAAATGGATGTGGCTAGAGCAAGGAGCTCTTGGGAAAAACTTTTTTTCAGCTCTGTACTTAACTGTATTTTTTTATGAATTCTTGGGGCACAACAATGAAAAAAAGTTTCAGCAGATCAGTTTTTCAGCTGACTGTCTGGCTGCTCTGTATACGAAAGGTGGTATCATACCAGCTTTCTGATTCTTGATTGTGATTTGACAGCATCTGTCTTTTGATTCTGGGCTACAAGAAGGTGTGTAATTTGTGATATATCTAAGTAGGAAACAGCTAACTGTTCATGGTCCCCAGGTCACAAAGTTTATGCCTTGTTTAATCAGATGGATCACCCTATTCTGATGCACTGTATTTTTAAAAACTGAGATAGATTCGCCCGTTCAAAGTGTACAATTCAGTGATTTTTAGTATATTCACAAAGTTCTGCATCATTAGGACTGTCTTAATTCCAGAACATTTTCATCAGCTGAAAAAGAAACTTTCTGCCTATTAGCAATTATTCCCTCTCTCCCTCCATCCTTTGCCCTTGACAACCACTAATCTACTTTCTTTCTCTATGGATTTGCCTACTCTGGACATCTCTTATAAATGGAATCATACAGTATATGTTCTCATGTAATTGGTTTCTTTCAGTTGAGATGTATTCAAGGTTCATCCATGTTGTATGTAACAGTACTTCATTCCTTTTTATGGCTGAATGATACTACATTGTGTGTGTATAGATTTGTGTGTATATATATACATATGTGTGTGTATATATATATATATAGCATTTTATTTATCTTTAATCAGTTAATGGACGACGTTTGGGTTGGGTTTTTTACATCTTTTGGTTATTGTGAATAATGCTGCTCTGAACATTCCTGTACAAGTTTTTGTGTAAGAATGTTTTTTCAGTTCTCTTGAGTATATGCCTAGGAGTGGAATATCTGGGACATATGATAATTGTTTTACATATGTAATTGTTTTACATAACATTATAACCTCTTATCTTTATTAATACATTCTCAAAGCAACATATAGGAGTACCAGTTTCTCCACATCCTTGCCAACACTCTTTATTGTCTGTCTTTTTAATTATAACAATCCTAGAGAATGCTGACACACTGTTGTCGATGGTAGGAGGTATATTTTCACATTTTTAGGATTAGAGGTCTGTTCACTGCAAAATCAGAATTTCTATCTAAATCTTTTATTTTTGACCTCCTGAATGCTTCAGTTTGAATGATTCTACTGTTGTGTTATTTACTCTTTTGTATAGGTTAATCTTTGAAAATTTTTCATTATGGCTTGAGATTTCTTGGGTCTCATTTGGGTTTTATTGAAAGTTCTAGCTATAATTGAAAAATCCCATAATTTAGATAAAAACTAAAAATTATTTTTAGTCTTTTGAGTACATTCCCCTGCCCTAGTCTGTTTTAATGCCCCAGTCTTATTTTTTTTTTTTTTTTGTAACACTCCCAGACTGTTTTCAATGCTCCAAATTCATTGAGTGGCAAAACTTCTTTGCTTAATCAGTCACCCTGGTTTTGACTTTGAAGTTATTTCCAAACTATTTATTAACATTATAACCTCTTATCTTAAAGGAGGGTTCTGTGAACCAAAAATTTTAAGTGTACAATACAGTATAACTATACACAGTGTTCAGTAGATTGTCAGGTCTAATTAGTCTTGCATAACTGAAATTTTATGCCTATTGGTTAGCAACTTCCTATCCCTAACCCCCTCCCCACCAACCCCTGGCAGCCACCATTCACCTCTGTGATTCTACGAGTTTGCTTATTTTAGATACCTCATTTAAGTGCTATCTTGCAGTATTTGTCATTCTATGATTGGCTTATTCCCTCAGCATAATGTCCTCTGGATTCATCTATATTGTTGTATATTTCTGAATGTTCTTCTCTTTAAAGCCCAAATAACATTTCATTGTGTATGTATACCTCATTTTCTTTATCTGCCCTGATGGACTTTTAGGTTTTCACCTTGTAGCTGCTGTGAATAGTGACTGCTGTGATCTTGGGGGTATAATAACAGATACCTCTTCAAGATCCTGATTTCCATTCTTTAAGATATATACCCAGAAGTGAGATGCTGGATCATATGGTACTGCAATTTTTAATCTTTTGAGGAACCTCTATGCTGTTTTCCATAGCAACAGTACAATTTTGCATTCCTGTGAACATTATACAAGAGTTCCAGTTTACCCATATCCTCACCAACATGTTGTCTTTGGACTTTTTGATAATAGCCATCCTAACATGTACAAGGTTTGTGGTTGTAATTTGTCTTTCCCTGATACTTACTGAAGCTGAGCCATCTGTTCATATTCTTGTTAACCATTTGTGTATCTTTGGAGAAGTGCCTATTTAACTCTTTAGCTCATTTTTGTCCAGGTTATTAGTGTTTTTGCTGTTGAGCAGTAGGAGCCACTTATATATTATGGAAATTATCCTCTTATTGGGTGTATAGTTTGCAAATATTTTCTCCCATTTTGTAGGTTACTTTCTCACTCTGTTAATTATAGGCATTTAAGTATAGGCATTTAAAGAATATTGAGTCTTCTGGTCCATGGACAGGGGCTGTCTTTCCATTTGTTTATGTATTTAATTATTTTCATCAATATGTTATACCTTTCAGTGTGCAGATCTTTCATTTTCTTTTTTTTTCTTTCTTTCATTTTCTTAGTTAAGTTTATTCCTAAATATTTTATTCTTTTTGCCACTATTGTAAATGGGATTGTTAGCCTAATTTCCTTTTCAGATAGTTTGTTAGTGTGTAGAAATAGAACTGATTTTTGCATGTTGATTTTGTGTATAGCAATTTATGAGATTGTTTATCCTTTTTTTTTTTTTTTTGGTGGAGTTTTCTGCAAGATCATGTTATCTGCAAATAGACTTTTCCTTTTTAATTTGGATGCCATTTGTTTCTTTTTCTTGCCTAAATACTCTATCTAGGACTTCTTGTACCAGGTTGACTAGAAGTTGCTGGAATGAGCAGCCTTGCTTTGTTTCTGATCTTAGAGGAAAAGCTTTCAGCTTTTCATCATTGAGTATGATGTTAGCTGTGCCCTTCACATTTATGGCCTTCATTATGTTGAGGTAAATTTCTCTATGCTTTGGTTTTGGTAGACTGTGTGTTTCTAGGTGTTTATCCATTTCTCCTAAGTTATCCAATTTGTTGGTGTATGATTGTTCATAGTACACTATTTTTTTTTTTAATTATTATTATTATTTTTTTTTCCAGTGGGTTTTGTCATACATTGATATGAATCAGCCATGGATTTACATGTATTCCCAATCCCGATCCCCCCTCCCACCTCCCTCTCCACCCGATTCCTCTGGGTCTTCCCAGTGCACCAGGCCGGAGCACTTGTCTCGTGCATCCCACCTGGGCTGGTGATCTGTTTCACCATAGATAGTATACATGCTGTTCTTTTGAAATATCCCACCCTCACATTCTCCCACAAAGTTCAAAAGTCTGTTCTGTATTTCTGTGTCTCTTTTTCTGTTCTGCATATAGGGTTATCGTTATCACCTTTCTAAATTCCATATATATGCGTCAGTATGCTGTAATGTTCTTTATCTTTCTGGCTTACTTCACTCTGTATAAGGGGCTCCAGCTTCATCCATCTCATTAGGACTGGTTCAAATGAATTCTTTTTAATGGCTGAGTAATATTCCATGGTGTATATGTACCACAGCTTCCTTATCCATTCATCTGCTGATGGGCATCTAGGTTGCTTCCATGTCCTGGCTATTATAAGCAGTGCTGCGATGAACATTGGGGTGCACGTGTCTCTTTCAGATCTGGTTTCCTCAGTGTGTATGCCCAGAAGTGGGATTGCTGGGTCATATGGCAGTTCTATTTCCAGTTTTTTAAGAAATCTCCACACTGTTTTCCATAGCGGCTGTACTAGTTTGCATTCCCACCAACAGTGTAAGAGGGTTCCCTTTTCTCCACACCCTCTCCAGCATTTATTGCTTGTAGACTTTTGGATAGCAGCCATCCTGACTGGCGTGTAATGGTACCTCATTGTGGTTTTGATTTGCATTTCTCTAATAATGAGTGATGTTGAGCATCTTTTCATGTGTTTGTTAGCCATCTGTATGTCTTCTTTGGAGAAATGTCTGTTTAGTTCTTTGGCCCATTTTTTGATTGGGTCATTTATTTTTCTGGAATTGAGCTGCAGGAGTTGCTTGTATATTTTTGAGATTAATCCTTTGTCTGTTTCTTCATTTGCTATTATTTTCTCCCAATCTGAGGGCTGTCTTTTCACCTTACTTATAGTTTCCTTTGTAGTGCAAAAGCTTTTAAGTTTCATTAGGTCCCATTTGTTTAGTTTTGCTTTTATTTCCAATATTCTGGGAGGTGGGTCATAGAGGATCTTGCTGTGATTTATGTCGGAGAGTGTTTTGCCTATGTTCTCCTCTAGCAGTTTTATAGTTTCTGGTCTTACATTTAGATCTTTAATCCATTTTGAGTTTATTTTTGTGTATGGTGTTAGAAAGTGTTCTAGTTTCATTCTTTTACAAGTGGTTGACCAGTTATCCCAGCACCACTTGTTAAAGAGGTTGTCTTTTTTCCATTGTATATCCTTGCCTCCTTTGTCAAAGATAAGGTGTCCATAGGTTCATGGATTTATCTCTGGGCTTTCTATTCTGTTCCATTGATCTATATTTCTGTCTTTGTGCCAGTACCATACTGTCTTGATGACTGTGGCTTTGTAGTAGAGTCTGAAGTCAGGCAGGTTGATTCCTCCAGCTCCATTCTTTCTCAAGATTACTTTGGCTATTCGAGGTTTTTTGTATTTCCATACAAATTGTGAAATTCTTTGGTCTAGTTCTGTGAAAAATACCGTTGGTAGCTTGATAGGGATTGCATTGAATCTATAGACTGCTTTGGGTAGAATAGCCATTTTGACAATATTAATTCTTCCAATCCATGAACACGGTATCTTTCTCCATCTGTTTGTGTCCTCTTTGATTTCTTTCATCAGTGTTTTATAGTTTTCTATGTATAGGTCCTTTGTTTCTTTAGGTAGATATACTCCTAAGTATTTTATTCTTTTTGTTGCAATGGTGAATGGTATTGTTTCCTTAATTTCTCTGTCTGTTTTTTCATTGTTAGTATATAGGAATGCAAGGGATTTCTGTGTGTTAATTTTATATCCTGCAACTTTACTATATTCATTGATTAGCTCTAGTAATTTTCTGGTAGAGTCTTTAGGGTTTTCTATGTAGAGGATCATGTCATCTGCAAACAGTGAGAGTTTCACTTCTTCTTTTCCTATCTGGATTCCTTTTACTTCTTTTTCTGCTCTGATTGCTGTGGCCAGAACTTCCAACACTATGTTGAATAGTAGTGGTGAGAGTGGGCACCCTTGTCTTGTTCCTGATTTCAGGGGAAATGCTTTCAATTTTTCACCATTGAGGGTGATGCTTGCTGTGGGTTTGTCATATATAGCTTTTATTATGTTGAGGTATGTTCCTTCTATTCCTGCTTTTTGGAGAGTTTTAATCATAAATGAGTGTTGAATTTTGTCAAAGGCTTTCTCTGCATCTATTGAGATAATCATATGGTTTTTATCTTTCAATTTGTTAATGTGGTGTATTACATTGATTGATTATTAAATTAAAAATAGAGTCTTGGGACTTCCCTGGCAGTCCAGTGGTTAAGTGCTTCCAGTGCAGGAAATGTGGGTTTGATCCTTGGTCAGGGAACTGAGATCTCACATGTCTTGCAGCATGGCCAAAAAAATAAAAATTTTAAAAAGTAGGATCTTTTTAATTTCTGTAGCATCAACTGTAATGTCTCCTCTTTTATTTTTGATTTTACTGTGAGTGTTCTCTCTTTTTTCTTAGTCTAGCTAGAGGTTTATCAATTCTGTTTATCTTTTCAAAAAAGCTAGTGTCTAGATTTCTCATGAGCAATTTTGTGAATTGTTGAATTAGTGTGTTTGTGGGATGAGAACAGGGTTTTTTATTCTGCCATCTTGGTGACTTCTGGAAGATAATATTTTTTTTTCCTTATTATTGCTACAGTTTATGTTCTAAATTCACAAAAGCCCTTTCACAGTGTGTTATTTCATTGTGGTGGTTTACATTACCCCATTGATAATATTTACGTTTTATGTATCCAGAAACTATATACAGAAAGATTAACAATTTCCCCAAATCACAGCTGGTAAGTAGCTCATGTGGGCTGGTAAGTAGCTCATGTGGGCTTTCTGATTTCATTTCTTGACTTTTTTTTTCCTCTCACAGCATTCTCATCTAAATATAGAATGCTGTTTTTAAGAAATTATTTATTTTTTAATTCAAGGGTAATTGCTTTACAAAATTTTGTTGTTTTCTGTCAAACCTCAACATGAATCAGCCTAGAATGCTGTTTTAACAACTAGAAAATGGTATTTGTAGGTTCTCAGCAGTTGCTTTTTCCACACTGCTTTAGTGATATGAAAAAATATATCCTTTTTCTTGAATAAGAAATTCTCATTAACAACTGCCTTTACAAGTGTCTGGCCCACCAAAGCACTAATTCAGTTAGAATATAGCTAGGCCCTGGAGAATCAGAGCTAAGTTAAGACATGATACCTGTCCTTGAGGAGATCTTACTTTAGGGAGTTCAAACAAGTAAACATTGTAACTGTGTGCTGAACACTATAAAAGTGTGTACTGTGGAACATAGGAGAGGGAGAAGACCTGGAAAAGCCTCCTCCAAGATGACATATGTGTAGGAGAACCTGAAGAGACGGGCAGTTAAGGTAGAGGGAATACTATAAGCTAGATGGTACAGAGGCCCAGAGGGGTATCAAGTGGAAACCTCAAGTAGACTAGGTAATGTGATTTTAATGTGTACTTGGATATATTGAGTTAAAAATTTGTGTTCAGGAAGGCAGAACTGAAAGTTAGCGTGAAGAGGTTACGTTAAGACTAGGTTGGGAAGGGTCTTCTGACCTTTGGGTTTTTAAAATTTATTGTACGGGAAAGCATCAGAGACTTTTGAATGGGAGACCTGTGTGGTCAGATTTGGTTTAGAAAGAATGTATGGAAAACAGTATGGAGGATGTGTTCAGGGAGATCAATTAGAAAATTTTTGCTGCAATTCAGGTGGGCCATAATGAGGGCCTGCATAGCAGGGCCAGTGGGACTTTAAAAAAGGACTTTAAACCAGGTTTTTTAGTTGAAAAATTGAATTTTCATGTTAGTGATAGTCACAGTTTCTGAGAGCCTTTATTTGAACTTCTTTCAAGTGCCTAATGTTCTTTAAGAAATAAGGACGTTTCTCGATTCTATTCTCTCGAAACATCCCACCCTCGAAACATGTATATTATCTAAGGTGAAACAGATCACCAGGTCAGGCTGGATGCATGAGACAAGTGCTCAGGCCTGGTGCACTGGGAAGACCCAGAGGAATCGGGTGGAGAGGGAGGTGGGAGGGGGGTTCGGGATGGGGAATACTTGTAAATCCATGGCTGATTCATGTCAATGTATGGCAAAAACCACTACAATATTGTAAAGTAATTAGCCTCCAACTAATAAAAATTAATGAAAAAAAAAAAAGAAATAAGGACAATTAAGTCTCTGTCTTATTGTTTCTAAGAGCAATTATATTTGATTCAGTAAGTTGAAGTTTTTTTATTTTCAACTTCAAGTTTATTAAAGTATAATATACTTACAGTAAAAATAAGTGTGCAGTTCAGAGTTTTGACAGACTAATACACAGTCATGTAAATATGTAACTATCACCACATTCAGGGTTCAGTTCAGTTGTTCAGTCGTGTCTGACTCTTTGCGACCCCATGGACTGCAGCATGCCATGCTTCCCTGTCCATCACCAATTCCCAGAGCTTGTTCAAACTCATGTTCATTGAGTCGGTGATGCCATCCAACCATCTCATCCTCTGTCGTCCCCTTCTCCTCCTTGCTTTCCTTCTTTCCCAACATCAGGATCTTTTCCAATGATGCAGCTTTTCCCATCAGGTGGCCAAAGTATTGGAGCTTCAACTTCAGCATCAGTCCTTCCAGTGAATATTCAGGACTGATTTCCTTTAGGATGGACTGGATTGATCTCCTTGCAGTCCAAGGGACTCACAAGAGTCTTCACCAACACCACAATTCAAAAGCATCCATTCTTCGGCACTCAGCTTTCTTTATAATCCAACTGTCACATCCATACATGACTACTAGAAAAATCATAGCTTTGACTGGACAGGCCTTTGTCGGCGAAGTAATGTCTGCTTTTTAATATGCTGTCTAGATTGGTCATAGCTTTTCTTTCAAGGAGTAAGTGACTTTTAATTTCTTGGCTGCAGTCACCATCTGAAGTGATTTTGGAGCCCCAAAAAGTAAAGTCTGTCATTGTTTCTATTGTTTCCTCATTTATTTGTCATGAAGTGCTGAGACCAGATGCCATGATCTTAGTTTTTTGAATACTGAGTTTTAAGCCAGTTTTTTCACTCTCCTCCTTCACATTCATCAAGAGGCTCTTCAGTTCCTCTTCTCTTTCTGCTATAAGTGTAGTATCATTTGCATATCTGAGGTTATTGGTATTTCTCCCAGCAATCTTGATTCCAGCTTGTGCTTCATCCAGCCCGGCATTTCATATGATGTACTCTGCATATAAGTTAAATAAGCAGGGGACAACACAGAGCCTTGACTGCTCCTTTCCCAATTTGGAACCAGCCTGTTATTCCATGTCCAGTTCTAACTGTTGCTTCTTGACCTGCATACAGATTTCTCAGGAGGCAGGTCAAGTGTTCTGGTATTCCCATCTCTTAAGAATTTTCCACAGTTTGTTGTGATCCACACAGTCACAGTCTTTGGCATAGTCAATAAAGCAGAAGTAGATGTTTTTCTGGAACTCTCTTGTTTTTTTGATGATCCAACAGATGTTGGCAATTTGATCTCTGGTTCCTCTGCCTTTTCTAAATCCAGCTTGAACATCTGGAAGTTCACGGTTCATGTAGTATTGAAGCCTCACTTGGAGAATTTTGAGCATTACTTTGCTAGCATGTGAGATGAGTGCAGTTGTGCAGTAGTTTGAACATTCTTTGGCATTGCCTTTCTTGGGGATTGGAATGAAAACTGCCCTTTTCCAGTCCTGTGATTCTTTACCAGTTCAGATGGTAAAGAATCTGCTTGTACTGTGAGATAGCCAGGTTTGATCTCTGGGTTGAGAAGATCTCCTGGAGAAGGAAATAGCAACCCACTCCAGAATTCTTGCCTGGAATATTCCATGGACACAGGAACCTGCTGGGCTATAGTCCATGGGGTCACAAAGAGTAGGACATGACTGAGTGACTAACACACATATAACACACACACGCGCACACACACACACCGCTCCACACCTTCTCTTATCCCCAGCCCCTGGCAACCACTGATCTCATTTCTTTTCCTATGGATTTGCCTTTACAAAATGCCCTATGCAGTAAATAGAACCAAACAGAATGAAGCCTTTTGTGTGTCTTCTTTCATTTAGCACAGTGCTTCTGAGAGTCATCCATGTTAATGCCTGTATCTGTTCATTTTTATTTAGCATACTCACAGATCTGTAGTGTTACATTATTATGGTTTTATTTTGTATTTTCCTAATAACTAGTGATGGTCATTTAAAAAAAATGTATCGATTTTCCATCTGTATTTATTCCTTAGTGAAGCATCTATTCAGATATTTTGCCCTTCCTTTTTTTTTTATATTGCAGCTTTTATTCCCCTAAGCTTCCTCTTCTCATTGTAAAATGTATTTGAAAGATATACAGACATATAACATAAATGCTCAGGAAAAATACATTAAAAATATATCACAGTGGTGGTAAATAGTGGTAATGAGATTATGACTGATTTTCTTCTTTTTTCCCCCTAAATTTTACAGTTTGTACAGTTCTTTTGTTTTGAATATTCCATTTTCTTTTTTAAAAAATTTTATTGGATATAGTTGGCAAAAACAGTGTGTTATTTCCTGCTGTGTGGCAAAGTGAATCAGCCATACATATACATAATATCCCCTCTTTTTTGGACTTCCTTCCCATTTAGGTCACCATAGAGCATTAAGTAGAGCTCCCTGTGTATACAGTAGGTTCTCATTAGTTATCTGTTTTATACATAGTAGTGTATATATGTCAATCACAATCTCCCAATTCATCTCACTTCCCCTTTCTCCCCCTTGGTGTCCATGCATTTGTTGTCTCTGCCTGTATCCTTATTTCTGCTTTGCAAATAGATTCATCTGTAACATTTTTAAAGATTCCACAAATATGTGTTAATATATGATATTTATTTTTCTGACTTTACTCTGTATGATAGCCTCTAGGTCCATCCACATTTCTGTAAATGGCACAATTTCATTCCTTTTTATGGCTGAGTAATATTCCATTGTATATATGTGCCACATCTTCTTTATCCATTCCTTTGTTGATGGACATTCAGGTCGCTTCCATGTCCTGACTATTACAAATAATGATGCAATGAACATGGAGGGGCATATATCTTTTGGAATTAAGGTTTTTTCGTATATGCCCAGGAGTGGGATTGCTGGGTCGTGGTAGCTCTATTTTTAGTCTTTTAAGGAACCTCCACACTGTTCACGGTGGTTGCACCAATGCACATTCCTGCCAACAACTGTAAGAGAGCTCTCTTTTCTCTATACCCTCTCTGGCATTTGTTTGTATATTTTTTAAAAGATTTATTTATTTATGGCTACACTGGGTCTTCATTGCTGTGTGTGGGCTTTCTCTAGTTGTGGTGAGCTGAGGCTGCTCTCTGGTTGTGGTAGGCGGACTTGTTGCAGTGTTTTTTCTTGTTACAGAACATGGACTCTAGGCATTGCAGGCTTAGTTGTGACTCAGGGCTTTAGAGCATTGGCTCAGTAGTTGTGGTGCAAGGGCTTAGTTGCTCCGTGGCATGTGCGATCTTCCTGGACCAGGGATTGAACCCATGTCCCCTGCACTGGCAGGCAGGTTCTTTACCACTGAACCACCAGGGAAGCCCTAATTGTAGATTTCTTTGGTGGTTGCCATTCTGACTGGTGTGAACTACTCATTATAGTTTTGATTTGCATTTCTCTAATAATTAATGAGGGGCTTCCCAGGTGGCTCAGTGGTAAAGAATCTGCCTCTCACACATGAGACTCAGGTTTGATCCCTGGGTTGGGAAGATCCCCTGGAGAAGGAAATGGCAGCCCACTCCAGTATTCTTGCCTGGGAAATTCTGTGGACAGAGAAGCCTGGCAGATTGCAGTCCAAGGGGCCTCAAAGAGTCAGACATGACTTAGTGACAAACAGCACAGCACAATAATTAATTATGCTGCGCATCTCTTCATGTGCTTCTTGGCCATCTGTATGTCTTCCCTCAAGAAATGTTTAGGTCTTCTGCCCGTTTTTTAAATCAGTTGTTAGTTTTCCTGACATTGAGTTGTATGAGATGTTTGTATATTTTGGAGATTAATCCCTTATTAGCTGCTTTGTTTACAGATGTTTTCTTCCATTCTGGGAGTTGTCTTTTCAACTTGTTTATGATTTCCTTTGCTGTGCAAAAGGTTTTAAGTTTAATTAAATCCCATTTGTTTATTTTTATTTTCATTACTCTAAGAGGTGGATCAAAAAGATTGTGCTGCAATTATGTCAAAGAATGTTTTGCCTATGTTTTCCTCTAAGATTTTTATAGTGTCTGGCCTTATGTTTAGATCTTTAATCCATTTTGAGCTTATTTTTGTATATGGTGTTAGAGAGCGAGATAATTTCATTCTTTTACATGTAGCTGTTCAGTATCCCCAGCACCACTTACTGAAGAGACTGTCATTATTCTGTTGTATATTCTTGACTCCTTTGTTATAGTTTAGGTGACCATAGGTGTATGTGTTTATCTCTGGGCTTTCTATCGTGATCCATTGATGTGTATTTCTGCTTTTGTGTCAGTACCGTACTGTCTTGATTACTGTGACTTTGTAGTATAGTCTGAAGTCAGGAAACCTGATTCCTCCAGTGCCATTCTTTTTTCTCAAGGTTGCATTTGCAATTCGGCGTCTTTTGTGTTTCTATACAAATTGTAAAGTTCTTTGATCTCATCCTGTGAAAAATGCCATTGGTAGTTTGATAGGAATTTCATTAAATCTGTAGATTGCTTTGAGTAGTATAACCACTTTCCCAATATTTATTCTTCCAATCCAGGAACATGGTATATCTCTCCATCTGTTTCTGTCACCTTTGATTTCATTCATTAGTATTTTATAGTTTTCTGAGTATCCCTCGGTATATTATTCTTTGTGTTACAATGGTAAATGGGATTGTTTCTTTAATTTCTCTTTCTCATCTTTAGATTATAGGAATGCAAGAGATTTTTGTTAATTATTTTTGTATCCTGCAACTTTACCAAATTCATTGATTTAGTACCAGTAATTTTCTGGTGACCTCTTTAGGATATTTTTTGTAAAGTATCCTGTCATTTGTAGACAGTGACAGTTTTACTTCTCATTCCCCAATTTGGATTCCTTTTATTTCTCTTTCTTCTCTGATTGTCTTGTCTAGGAGTTCCAAAACTATGTTGAATAATAGTGGCAAGAGTGGATATCCTTGAGACCCATGCAGCTAAAGGAGGCTTTATCAGGAGTGACAGGTGGACCTCTGGGACTCTTGGGTCTAGAAGAGGCGGCCATGGTGGGGTGGGGCACAGGCCCAGGATCTACACGGTACTTGAAGGCTTTTTGTGGGAAAAGGGCTCAGGCCTGGGAACTGTACAGCCAGAGGGGACTCTGGCAGGAGTGGGTCTCAAGCCCTTGGACCCCAACAGGCTTGCCTGAGCCTGAGCTCACATACCTGCAGGGGCATGTGAGCCTGTATAGGTGTGTGCCCCTATTGTTGCACAAGGAGGCCAGGGTGGCAGACAGGAAGGAATGCCAAAATGGTGGCCCCACGCTTTGTATACCACTGTACAATGGTACCTCACCTCCGTGGTGTCCTGGAGCTCCTCCACCAACCTCCCTGGTGGAGAAGCCCCTCCCCTACCACCACCAACAGTTGTCCTCTCTCTGGGTCCACTCCCCAAACCCCCCTTCTCCCCACCAGGAGACACACAACTGAGGCTGAAGTGCCCAGGGCTGTGACATGTACCATGCACACAGGTTCCACTCCATCCTGCCCTCCATAGCCTGGCCACTGCATTCCCCTCTAATCTCCCGGTCCCCCGGAGGTCCCTCCCATGCTTGCTGATTCCCCCAGCCATGAGCAGAGTTTCTTGAGTATGGGAGCCTCTCCTCTCCCCAACTCCCTACCATGGGCACTGATTCCCTACTGTCTTCAGTCTTCATTCCTCATCTACCCCTCTTTCCTTCGCATGCCCTACTTGGTTGCGCAGAGCCTCCTCCCATCCCTCTAGGCATGGGAAGCCCTCCATCAATGCCCATCAGGCACGTCAAGTACTGCTCCAACTGCACTCATGATGTATCTGTCCCCTCCCCCCTCTTTTTTCTGTTGAGCTTTGAGAGTTCTTTATGTATTCTGGACACCAGTTCTTTATCATCTTTGTGTTTACAGATATTTTTCTCTCAATTTGTGCTTTGTATTTTCATTTTCTTGAACGTATGTTTGAAGAGTAGATGTTTTAAATTTTGGTAAAATACATTTTACCAATTTTTAAATTAATAGATAGTGCTTCTGGTGCACATCTAAGAAATCTTTGACTAGCCCAAGGGCACAAAAATTTTCTCCTGTATTTATTCTGCAAATTTTGCAGTTTTAGATTATTCATATATGTCTGTGTTCGTTTTGAGTTAGTTTTTGTGTATGGTTCAAGGTATGGATCCAGGTTGTTTTTTAAACACACATAGCTAATTATTCTAGTACATTTGTTGAAAAGGCTCCTTCTCTGTTGTGTTGTCTTTGCAACTTTGTTAAAAAAACAAAACCAGTGTCTATATAAATGTGTTTATATCTGGACTCTCTAGTCTGTTCCATTGATCTATTTGTTTATATGTCAATACCATGATTTTTGTTTGTTTTTTGTTTTCTTAGATTTACAGATTTATTAATCTATAGGCCTCCCTTGTGGGTCCCTATTATGGAATCCAAAATATAGCTTTTTATCACAGAAGTATAAACAATCATGAGAATACTTCAAACAGTTCAGTATCTGCAAATCAGTCAACACGATATACCACATTAACAAAATAAAGCTAAAAATCTCAGAATTATCCCAATAGATGCAGAAAAAGCACTTGACAAAATTCTGTATCCATTCATGATAAAAACTCTCACCAGAGTGACCATAGAGGAAACATATCTCAACATAGCAAAGGCCATTTATTTTTTAGTTAATTTTTATTGAAGTAAAGTTGCTTTACGATGTTGTTTTAGTTTTTGCTGTACAACAGAGTGAATCAGTTACACACATACAGATAACTCCTTTTCAGATTTCCTTACCGTTAGGTCACCACAGATCATTGAGTAGGGTTCCCTGTGTTGAGAAATGGTTTCTCGTTAGTTTTATACACAGTAGTGTATATATGTTGTTTGCAGTCTCCCAATTCGTCCCATCGCTCAATTCCCTTCTCCCCTGGTAACCGTAATTTTGTTCTCTACATCTGTGACTCTATTTCTGCTTTGCCAGGAAGTTAATCTGTACCATTTTCCTAGATTCCACATATAAACAAGGTTACATGATATTTTTCTAATTTACTTCACTCTGTGTGACAGTCTCTGGGATGTCATACACTAGAGACATATTTCTGCAAATGACACTTTTTTGTTCCTTTTTATGACTAATCAATGTTCCATTAAATATATATACCACATGTTCTTTATCCATGCCTCTTTTAGGTTGCTCGAATGTCCTTTAGTTCAGTTCAGTCACTCAGTCATGTCCGACTCTTTGTGATCCCATGAACCACAACACACCAGGCCTCCCTATCCATCACCAACTACCGGAGTCTACCCAAACCCATATCCATTGAGTCAGTGATGCCATCCAACCATCTCATCCTCTGTCATCCCCTTCTCCTCCTGCCCTCAATCTTTCCAGGAAATCAGGGTCTTTTCCAATGAGTCATCTCTTTGCATCAGGTGGCCAAAGTATTTGAGTTTCAACTTCAACATCAGTCCTTCCAATGAACACCCAGGACTGATCTTCTTTAGGATGGACTGGTTGGATCTCCTTGCAGTCCAAGGGACTCTCAAGAGTCTTCTCCAACACAACAGTTCAAAAGCATCAATCCTTCGGCTCAGCTTTCTTTATAGTCCAATTGTCACATCCATACATGACTACTGGAAAAACCATAGCCTTGACTAGGCGGACTTTTGTTGACCAAGTACTGTCTCTGCTTTTTAATATGCCATCTAGGTTGGTCATAACTTTCCTTCCAAGGAGTAAGCGTCTTTTAATTTCATGGCTGCAATCACCATCTGCAGTGATTTTGGAGCCCAGAAAAATAAATTCTCTCACTGTTTCCCTTGTTTCCCCATCTATTTGCCATGAAGTGATGGGACCAGATGCCATGATCTTAGTTTTCTGAATGTTGAGCTTTAAGCCAACTTTTTCACTCTCCTCTTTCACTTTCATCAAGAGGTTCTTTAGTTCTTTGCTTTCTGCTGTGAGAGTAGTGTCATCTGCATATCTGAGGTTATTGATATTTCTCCTGGCAATCTTGATTCCACCTTGTGCTTCCTGCAGCCCAGCATTTCTCATAATGTACTCTGCATATAAATTAAATAAGCAGGGTGACAGTATACAGCCTTGACATACTCCTTTTCCTATTTGGAACCAGTCCGTTCCATGTCCAGTTCTAACTGTTGCCTGACCTGCGTACAGGTTTCTCAAGAGGCAGGTCAGGTGGTCTGGTATTCCCATCTCCTTAAGGATTTTCCACAGTTTATTGTGATCCACACAGTCAAAGGCTTTGGAATAGTCAATAAAACAGAAATAGACATTTTTTCTGAAAGTCTCTTGCTTTTTTGATGAACCAGCAGATGTTGGCAATTTGTTCTCTGGTTCCTCTGCCTTTTTTAAAACCAGCTTGAACATCTGGAAGTTCACGGTTCCCATACCGTGAAGCCTGGCTTGGATAATTTTGAGCATTAGTTTACTAGCATGTGAGGTGAGTGCAATTGTGCAGTAGTTTGAGCATTTTTTGGCATTGCCTTTCTTTGGGATTGGAATGAAAACTGACCTTTTCCAGTCCTGTGGTCACTGCTGAGTTTTCCAAGTTTGCTGGCATATCGAGTGCAGCACTTTCACAGCATCATCTTTTAGGATTTGAAATAGCTCAACTGGAATTCCATCACCTCCACTAGCTTTGTTCGTAGTGATGCTTCCTAAGGCCCACTTGACTTCACATTCCAGTATGTCTGGCTCTAGGTAAGTGAGTGATCACACCGTCATGATTATCTGGGTCCTGAAGATCTTTTTTGTACAGTTCTTCTGTGTATTCTTGCCACCTCTTCTTAATATCTTCTGCTTCTGTTAGGTCCATACCATTTCTGTCCTTTTTTGAGCCCATCTTTGCATGAAATGTTCCCTTGTTTTCTCTAATTTTCTTGAAGAGATCTCTAATCTTTCCCATTCTATTGTTTTCCTCTGTTTCTTTGCATTGATCACTGAGGAAAGCTTTCTTATCTCTCCTTGCTGTTCTTTGGAGCTCTGCATTCAAATGGGTATATCTTTCCTTTTCTCCTTTGCTTTTCGCTTCTCTTTTCACAGTTATTTGTAAGGCCTCCTCAGACAGCCATTTTGCTTTTTTGCATTTCTTTTTCTTGGGGATGGTCTCGATTCCTGTTTCCTGTACAATGCCACGAACCTCTGTCCGTAGTTCATCGGGCACTCTGTCTATCAGATGTAGTCCCTTAAATCTATTTCTCACTTCCACTGTATAGTCATAAGGGATTTGATTTAGGTCATACCTGAATGGTATAGTGGTTTTCCCAACTTCCTTCAATTTAAGTCTGAATTTGACAATAACGAGTTCATGATCTGAGCCACAGTCCGCTCCCAGTCTTGTTTTTGCTGACTGTTCAGAGCTTCTCCATCTTCGTCTACAAAGAATATAATCAATCTGATTTCGGTATTAACCATTTGGCGATGTCCATGTGTATAGTCTTCCTTTGTGTTGTTGAAAGAGGGTGTTTGCTATGGCCAGTGCATTCTCTTGGCAAAACTGTGTTAGCCTTTACCCTGCTTCATTTTGTACTCCAAGGCCAAACTTGCATTTTGTAGCTTTCAGTTTATAGGTTTGTCACATATTTTTGTCAGGATTATTTCTATTTCATATTGTTTGGAGGAATTACAAATGGTATTTTTAAACAATCAACTTCTAATTGTTTGTTACTGGTGCATAGAAATACGGTTAATTGTTAAATATTGATCTGGTATCCTGGGTGTCGGCAAGTTTTTTTTGTTGTTGTTAAGGGCCAGATATTGTAAGGGCCAATATTGTACACATTGTAGGCCATATATTTCTTTTACAACTACTCAACTCTGCCTTTACAGTATGAAAGCAGCATAGATGGCACATAAATGCATGTCTGTGTGTCAGAAACTTTTTTTTTTTTTTTTAGCAAAAGTAGGAAATGGGTTGAGTTTGGCTATAAATCATATTTTGCTGACCCCTGTTGTATCCTGCAACATTCCTAAACTGTATTATTTCCAGTAGATTTTTCCAAAATAGTAATTCATTGACATGAAATTAATAAAACATAAAGTTTACCACTTAAATAATTCAGTGGCATTTATTATATTCTCAGTGTTGTGGAACTACCATCCATGTCTAGTTTAAAAATATTTCTGTAAACCCACAGTAAAACCCTTACTCATTAGTGATTTCTCCCCATTATTCCCTTCCCCCAGACCCTCTCTACCAACCACCTTCCTTCTGTATCTGTAGATTTTTCTGTCCTAGATATTTCATGTGAATGAAATTATGTAAAATACCACATTTTGTGCCTGGCTCTTTTCACTTAACATAATGTTTTGGAGGTTCATCCACATTATAGCATGAATTCATACTTCATTTCTTTTTATGGCCAAATAGTATTTTGTTGTATATATATACTACAGTGATTCATCTGCACACTTATTGATGAACACGTGGAGTATTTCCATTTTTTTGGCTGTGGTGGATTGTGCTATTATGAACATGTGTAAATGTATTTACTTGAGTACCCCTTTTCAGTTCTTTTGGTTTTATGCTTAGAAGTGGAATTTCAGGATCATGTGGTAATTCTGTGTTTAACTTTTTGAAGTCTAGTAGGTTTTCTATAGATTCCATAGAATTTCTGCATAGATGTCTGTGTGTTAAAACAGTTTTACTTATTCCATCTAATCTAATTACATTTTATTTCCTTCATGCCTGGTTGCATTGGCTAGGGCCTGCAATATAGTATTAATGGAAGTGGTAAGAGGGTACATTCCTGTTTGGTTGTTTTCTTACTGAAATTAGGAGGAAAGTGTTTAGTATTTTCCCATTAAGTATGATGCTAGAAGGAGGTGGTGTTTGGTAAATACCTTTTATAAAACTGAGGAAATTCCCTTCTATTCCTAGTTTGCTAAGAGGTTGTTTATTTTAAATTAGAACTGTATGTTGGGTTTTGTCAAATGCTTTGTATCTGTTTGGGTAATCATATGGAGTTTTCATTTTTTCACTGTTGTGAATTGCATTGATTGATTTTGAAATGTGAATCCAACCCTTGTTCTCGAGGTAACCCTTTGGTCATGATGTGTCATCCTTGTAATAAATTGTTAAATACTGTTTGCCAAAGTTATGTGTAGAGTTTTTCCATTATGTTCATTAGGGATATTAGTCTGTAGTTTTCTTTTCTTGTAGTTTTTGTCTAATTTTGATATCTAGAGCAGCATAATGCTGGTCTCTTAGAATGGATTGAGTAATATTCCCTCCTATGCAGTTTTTTGTTTGGAAGAGTTTCTGTAGAATTGGTATTATTTCTCTCTGAAATGTTTGGGTGAAATCACCAGTGAAACCATCTGGGGCCTGAAGTTTTCTTTATGGAAAGGTTTTTAACTACAAATTCAACTTAACTAATAGATAGAGGGCTAATTTGGGGCTTCCCAGGTGGCTCAGTGGTAAGAATCAACCTGCAATGCAGGAGACATGGGTTTGATCTCTGGGTCAGGATGAGCCCTTGGAGAAGGAAATGGCAACACACTCCAGTATTCTTGCCTTGGAAATCCCATGGACAGAAGAGCCTGGCGGACTACCGTCCATGAGGTTGCAAAAGAGTCGAACACGACTTAGCAACTGAACAACAACAACGATAGGACTAATAAGGTTATGTTTCTTTCCTGTTTTTTAAAGCATCTTTTTTGAGCTGTAATTTGGATAGCAAAAAATGTACCCATTTAAAATGTACAACTCAGGGACGAGCCAAGATGGCGGAGGAGTAGGACGGGGAGACCACTTTCTCTCCTACAACTTCATCAAAAGAGTAACTGAACGCAGAGCAAACTTTGCAAAACAACTTCTGATCACTAGCTGAGGTCATCAGGCGCCCAGAAAAGCAGCCCATTGTCTTTGAAAGGAGGTAGGACAAAATATAAAAGATAAAAAGTGAGACAAAAGAGCTAAGGACGGAGATCCGTCCCGGGAAGTCTTAGGCGGCATTGCTTGGGGTAGGGTCCGGGCCTGAGTGCCCTGAGGACAATCGGAAGGCGCTTCTGTGAGTTGCCAAGTTGAACTGTGGGAGACCAAAAGAGAGAGAGTAAATTAATCGGCCCGAACACACTGCCGGCCGTTTGCAGAACAAAGAGACCGAGAAAACCCAGAGAAGAGCTCGCAGGCTGCGGACCGGCCCAGCCCCGCCGGAGGCAGGAGGCAGGGGGGAGGGGAAGGTCGCGGCGAGACACAGGGCGCAGGCACCCGACCGGCGCGGGCGGGGACTGGGGCTGGGGACGCGGAGGGCAGAAGGTGCAGGCACCCGACTGGTGCCAGCGGAAACTGAGACTGGGTCCGTGGAAGGGAGTGGGCGCGCCACACCTGGGGAGAGTGCGCCCACCAAACGCCTGGCAGCCTGGACCGCTCTGACGGGGAAGGCACTGAGAGCAGGCGCAGCTTTTCGTTCCGCACTTTTGTGGAACACCCGAGGGCTGGAACCACGCGCAGCGCAGGGCGCGCTCCATATAGAACAGCCGGGAGCCTGAGCAGCTCAGACGGAGAAAGCAGTGCCAGCCCGTCCCTGCGGCGCAAGCCCGTACCCACAGCGCCAGCCCCTCCCCGCAGCGCCAGCCCCTCCATGCAGTGCCAGCCCCTCCCCGCAGAGCGACGGAACTAGCTACCTGAATAAGAGTCCACCTCCGCCCGCCTGTGTCAGGGCGGAAATGAGGCTCTGAAGAGACTGGCAAACAGAAGCCAAATAAACAAAGGGAACCGCTTCAGAAGGGACTGGTGCAACAGAAAATCCCTCTAGAAAACACCGACTACACCAGAAGGGGCCTGTAGATATCAAGAAGCGTAAGCTGGAACGAGGAGCTATCTGAAACTGAGCCGAACCCACACTGACCGCAACAGCTCCAGAGAAACTCCTGGATATAATTTTACTTTTTTCTCTTTTTTATTTTTTCTCTTTTATTTTCCTTTAAAATCCCCTATTACTCCCCCATTACTCCTTAACTTTCATTTCCATAGATTTTTATGATTTTTTTAATTAGGGAAAAAAAATTTTTTTTTCTCTCTTTTTTTCCCTTTTTTCTTCTTTTTTTTCTTTCCTTTTTCTCTTCTATTTTCTATTTTTCTTTTTCTCTTATTTCTTTTAAAGTTCTCTAGTACTCCTCTACTACTCCTTAATTTTCATTTTCAATACACTATAACCTTAAAAAAAAAAAAAAAAAGAAGCCCTATTTTTAAACTGAAGATTATTCTCTCCCAATCTTGACTCTCTGTTTTCTACCTCAGAACACCTCTATTTCCTCCTTTCCCCTTCTCTTCCCAATCCAATTCTGTGAATCTTTGTAGGTGACTGGGCTACAGAGAACACTCTGGGAACAGATAGCTGCGTAGATCTGTCTCTCTCCTCTTGAGTCCCCCTTTTTCTCCTCCTGCTTATCTCTATCTCCCTCCTCCCTCTCCTCTTCTTCATGTAACTCTGTGAACCTCTCTGGGTGTCCCTAATGGGGGAGAATCTTTTAGCCATTAACCTAGAAATTTTCTTATCAGGGCTGTATAGTTGGAGAAGTCCTGAGACTGCAGGAAGAATAAAACTAAAATCCAGAGGCAGGAGACTTAAGCCCAAAACCTGAGAACACCAGAAAACTCCTGACTACATGGAACTTTAAGTAATAAGTGACTGTCCAAAAGCCTTCATACCTACACTGAAACCAACCACCACCCAAGAGCCAATAAGTTTTAGAGCAAGACATACCACGCAAATTCTCCAGCAACACAGGAACATAGCCCTGAACATCAACATACAGGCTGCCCAAGGTCACACCTAACACATAGACCCATCTCAAAACTCATTACTGGGCACCCCATTGCTCTCCAAAGAGAAGAAATCAAGTTCCATGCACCAGAACACTGACGCAAGCTTCCCTAACCAGGAAACCTTGACAAGCCAATCGTCTAACCTTACCCACTGGGTTAATCCTCCACAATAAAAAGGAACCACACACCTCCAGAATACAGGAAGCCCACTCCAGATACAGCAATCTAAACAAGATGAAAAGGCAAAGAAATACCCAACAGGTAAAGGAACACGAAAAATGCCCACCAAGTCAAACAAAAGAGGAGGAGATAGGGAATCTACCTGAAAAAGAATTTAGAATAATGATAATAAAAATGATCCAAAATCTTGAAAACAAAATGGAGTTACAGATAAATAGCCTGGAAACAAAGATTGAAACGATACAAGAAATGTTTAATAAAGACCTAGAAGAAATAAAAAAGAGTCAATTAAAAATGAATAATGCAATGAATGAGATCAAAAACACTTTGGAGGGAACCAAGAGTAGAATAACGGAGGCAGAAGATAGGATAAGTGAGGTAGAAGATAAAATGGTGGAAATAAATGAAGCAGAGAGGAAAAAAGAAAAAAGGATCAAAAGAAATGAGGACAACCTCAGGGACCTCTGGGACACTGAAACGCCCCAACATTCGAATCATAGGAGTTCCAGAAGAAGAAGACAAAAAGAAAGGCCATGAGAAAATACTCGAGGAGATAATAGCTGAAAACTTCCCTAAAATGGGGAAGGAAATAGCCACCCAAGTCCAAGAAACCCAGAGAGTCCCAAACAGGATAAACCCAAGGCGAAACACCCCAAGACACATATTAATCAAATTAACAAAGATCAAACACAAAGAACAAATATTAAAAGCAGCAAGGGAAAAACAACAAATAAGACACAAAGGGATTCCCATAAGGATAACAGCTGATCTATCAATAGAAACCCTCCAGGCCAGAAGGGAATGGCAGGACATACTGAAAGTAATGAAAGAGAATAACCTACAACCTAGATTACTGTATCCAGCAAGGATCTCATTCAGATATGAAGGAGAATTCAAAAGCTTTACAGATAAGCAAAAGCTGAGAGAATTCAGCACCACCAAACCAGCTCTTCAACAAATGCTAAAGGATCTTCTCTAGACAGGAAATGCAGAAAGGTTGTATAAACATGAACCCAAAACAACAAAGTAAATGGCAACGGGACCACACCTATCAATAATTACCCTAAATGTAAATGGGTTGAATGCCCCAACCAAAAGACAAAGATTGGCTGAATGGATACAAAAACAAGACCCCTATATATGCTGTCTACAAGAGACCCACCTCAAAACAAGAGACACATACAGACTAAAAGTGAAGGGCTGAAAAAAAATATTTCATGCAAACGGAGACCAAAAGAAAGCAGGAGTCGCAATACTCATATCAGATAAAATAGACTTTCAAATAAAGGATGTGAAAAGAGACAAAGAAGGACACTACATAATGATCAAAGGATCAATCAAAGAAGAAGATATAACAATTATATATGCACCCAACATAGGAGCACTGCAATATGTGCGGCAAACACTAACGAGTATGAAAGAGGAAATTAATAGTAACACAATAATAGTGGGAGACTTTAATACCCCACTCACAACTATGGATAGATCAACTAAACACAAAATTAACAAGGAAACACAAACCTTAAATGACACAATGGACCAGCTAGACCTAATTGATATCTATAGGACATTTCACCCCAAAACAATCAACTTCACCTTTTTCTCAAGTGCACACGGAACCTTCTCCAGAATAGATCACATCCTGGGCCATAAATCTGGTCTTGGAAAATTCAAAAAAATTGAAATCATTCCAGTCATCTTTTCTGACCACAGTAGAGTAAGATTAGATCTCAATTACAGGAAAAAAATTGTTAAAACTTCAAACATATGGAGGCTAAATAACACGCTTCTGAATAACCAACAAATCATCGAAGAAATCAAAAAAGAAATCAAAATATGTATAGAAATGAATGAAAATGAAAACACAACAAGCCAAAACCTATGGGACACTGTAAAAGCAGTGCTAAGGGGAAGGTTCATAGCATTACAGGCTTACATCAAGAAACAAGAAAAAAACCAAATAAATAACCTAACTCTACACCTAAAGCAATTAGAGAAGGAAGAAATGAAGAACCCCAGGGTTAACAGAAGGAAAGAAATCTTAAAAATCACGGCAGAAATAAATGCAAAAGAAACTAAAGAGACCATAGCAAAAATCAACAAAGCTAAAAGCTGGTTTTTTGAAAAAATAAACAAAATTGACAAACCATTAGCAAGACTCATTAAGAAGCAAAGAGAGAAGAACCAAATTAACAAAATTAGAAATGAAAATGGAGAGATCACAACAGACAACACTGAAATACAAAGGATCATAAGAGACTACTCCCAGCAGCTCTATGCCAATAAAATGGACAACTTGGATGAAATGGACAAATTCTTAGAAAAGTATAACTTTCCAAAACTGAACCAGGAAGAAATAGAAGATCTTAACAGACCCATCACAAGCAAGGAAATCGAAACTGTCATCAAAAATCTTCCAGCAAACAAAAGCCCAGGACCAGATGGCTTCACAGCTGAATTCTACCAAAAATTTAGAGAAGAGCTAACACCTATCTTACTCAAACTCTTCCAGAAAATTTCAGAGGAAGGTAAGCTTCCAAACTCATTCTATGAGGCCACCATCACCCTAATTCCAAAACCAGACAAAGCTGCCACAAAAAAAGAAAACTACAGGCCAATATCACTGATGAACATAGATGCAAAAATCCTTAACAAAATTCTAGCAAACAGAATTCAACAACATATTAAAAAAATCATATACCATGACCAAGTTGGCTTTATCCCAGGAATGCAAGGATTCTTTAATATCCGCAAATCAATCAATGTAATACACCACATTAACAAATTGAAAGATAAAAACCATATGATTATCTCAATAGATGCAGAGAAAGCCTTTGACAAAATTCAACACTCATTTATGATTAAAACTCTCCAAAAAGCAGGAATAGAAGGAACATACCTCAACATAATAAAAGCTATATATGACAAACCCACAGCAAGCATCACCCTCAATGATGAAAAATTGAAGGCATTTCCCCTGAAATCAGGAACAAGACAAGGGTGCCCACTCTCACCACTACTATTCAACATAGTGTTGGAAGTTCTGGCCACAGCAATCAGAGCAGAAAAAGAAGTAAAAGGAATCCAGATAGGAAAAGAAGAAGTGAAACTCTCACTGTTTGCAGATGACATGATCCTCTACATAGAAAACCCTAAAGACTCTACCAGAAAATTACTAGAGCTAATCAATGAATATAGTAAAGTTGCAGGATATAAAATTAACACACAGAAATCCCTTGCATTCCTATATACTAACAATGAAAAAACAGACAGAGAAATTAAGGAAACAATACCATTCACCATTGCAACAAAAAGAATAAAATACTTAGGAGTATATCTACCTAAAGAAACAAAGGACCTATACATAGAAAACTATAAAACACTGATGAAAGAAATCAAAGAGGACACAAACAGATGGAGAAAGATACCGTGTTCATGGATTGGAAGAATTAATATTGTCAAAATGGCTATTCTACCCAAAGCAGTCTATAGATTCAATGCAATCCCTATCAAGCTACCAACGGTATTTTTCACAGAACTAGGCCAAAGAATTTCACAATTTGTATGGAAATACAAAAAACCTCGAATAGCCAAAGTAATCTTGAGAAAGAATGGAGCTGGAGGAATCAACCTGCCTGACTTCAGACTCTACTACAAAGCCACAGTCATCAAGACAGTATGGTACTGGCACAAAGACAGAAATATAGATCAATGGAACAGAATAGAAAGCCCAGAGATAAATCCACGAACCTATGGACACCTTATCTTTGACAAAGGAGGCAAGGATATACAATGGAAAAAAGACAACCTCTTTAACAAGTGGTGCTGGGAAAGCTGGTCAACCACTTGTAAAAGAATGAAACTAGAACACTTTCCAACACCATACACAAAAATAAACTCAAAATGGATTAAAGATCTAAATGTAAGACCAGAAACTATAAAACTGCTAGAGGAGAACATAGGCAAAACACTCTCCGACATAAATCACAGCAAGATCCTCTATGACCCACCTCCCAGAATATTGGAAATAAAAGCAAAACTAAACAAATGGGACCTAATGAAACTTAAAAGCTTTTGCACTACAAAGGAAACTATAAGTAAGGTGAAAAGACAGCCCTCAGATTGGGAGAAAATAATAGCAAATGAAGAAACAGACAAAGGATTAATCTCAAAAATATACAAGCAACTCCTGCAGCTCAATTCCAGAAAAATAAATGACCCAATCAAAAAATGGGCCAAAGAACTAAACAGACATTTCTCCAAAGAAGACATACAGATGGCTAACAAACACATGAAAAGATGCTCAACATCACTCATTATTAGAGAAATGCAAATCAAAACCACAATGAGGTACCATTACATGCCAGTCAGGATGGCTGCTATCCAAAAGTCTACAAGCAATAAATGCTGGAGAGGGTGTGGAGAAAAGGGAACCCTCTTACACTGTTGGTGGGAATGCAAACTAGTACAGCCGCTATGGAAAACAGTGTGGAGATTTCTTAAAAAACTGGAAATAGAACTGCCATATGACCCAGCAATCCCACTTCTGGGCATACACACTGAGGAAACCAGATCTGAAAGAGACACGTGCACCCCAATGTTCTTTGCAGCATTGTTCATAATAGCCAGGACATGGAAGCAACCTAGATGCCCATCAGCAGATGAATGGATAAGGAAGCTGTGGTACATATACACCATGGAATATTACTCAGCCATTAAAAAGAATTCATTTGAACCAGTCCTAATGAGATGGATGAAGCTGGAGCCCCTTATACAGAGTGAAGTAAGCCAGAAAGATAAAGAACATTACAGAATACTAACACATATATATGGAATTTAGAAAGATGGTAACGATAACCCTATATGCAGAACAGAAAAAGAGACACAGAAATACAGAACAGACTTTTGAACTTTGTGGGAGAATGTGAGGGTGGGATATTTCAAAAGAACAGCATGTATACTATCTATGGTGAAACAGATCACCAGCCCAGGTGGGATGCATGAGACAAGTGCTCCGGCCTGGTGCACTGGGAAGACCCAGAGGAATCGGGTGGAGAGGGAGGTGGGAGGGGGGATCGGGATGGAGAATACGTGTAAATCCATGGCTGATTCATATCAATGTATGACAAAACCCACTGAAATGTTGTGAAGTGATTGGCCTCCAACTAATAAAATAAATAAATAAATAAATAAATAAAATAAAATATACAACTCAGACACCTTTTGTATACTCAGAGTTGTACAATCATGAAGACAGTTTTATTTGAGAACATTTTTGTTACCTTTAAAAGAATCTTGGTACCCACTAAGGGTTTCTGAGATGATGCCAGTGGTATAGAAACCCATGTGTCAGTGCAGGAGACATAAGAGATATGGGTTCAATCTCTGGATTGGGATGATCCCCTGGAGAAGGAATGGCAACCCACTCCAGTATTCTTTTTACTTATTATTTTTAAATGAAGGAAAGATGAATATTTTTAATGATAAAAGGTACCATTCACAAAGAAGATAGACATCATAAATGGTTAGACACCTAACAACAAAGAAACAAAGATATATGAAGCAAAAAGCAGAAGAAATCTAAGGGAAAAGAAAAAAATATACAATAGTGAGGCATGTTAGCATTTCCCTGAGAATATTTTATAAAATGCAGAAAAAATAAGAATAGGAGCTTCTTGAGTGATGTTGGTAAATTAACTATAGTAGATTTCTATTTTATATTAATTTATATTAATCTCATATTCTACATAAATATATTTCAAATTTTGTATCTCACACATTGTTATTAGATGTCCATATGATATTTAGAAAAACTGGCAATAAGATAAACATTACTAAATTTCAAAATGTAGAATTCTTTTTTTGTGTGTGCTTTTATCGTCTGCGCCACCAGGGAAGCCCAAGAATACTAGAGTATGTAGCCTTTCCCTTCTCCAGGAGAGCTTCCCAGCCCAGGAATTGAATTGTGGTCTCCTGCATCGCAGATGGATTCTTTATCAGCTGAGCTACCAGGGAAGTCTGATTCTGTTATACATGTACACATATATTATTTTTGAAATTATTTTCCATTATATGTTATTACAAGGTATTGACTATAGTTCCCCGTGCTATACAGTAAACCTTTGTTGCTTGTTTCATACCTGTTTTTTTAGATTAGAAATCTAGCATTCTATTCATACTAAGTCAAATAAGTGGAATCAAAATATCATAAATTTTTTAGGCAAAAATTCATAGGTTTTATAAAAATATATTATACAGAGTATTTATATTAGTATATAAGAGCTTTTGTATTATGTTGGATAAAGGCTTGAGAAAGAACATAAAAAAAAGAGATGGAGAAATTGGAAAATATAAACTACATGAAATGGGAGCACTGAATATGAAACAGAAAAAGTAAAACAAAGTAGAAAAATATGAAAGATCCTCATATAGTTCAGTTGGCTTTAACCTGAACCATGGTTTTAAACATGGCTGCTCATTAGAAACATATCTGGAGCTCTGGCGAGAAAAAGCAATACGTGGGCATTTGTATTTTTAAAAAAACTACAAGATAATTCTGATATGTATCTGGATTTTAAAAAGTGATTACAAGTTTTTCTATTAAATGGTAGTTTTGGTGATAATAGAATTATATTATTTTTCTGTTGACCAAACATGATGTACTCGTATTAAGTGAGTACTAGTTACATAATCACAATAGTGAAAGATGTTTATCAGTTTTCACAATCAATAGGCAGATAAAAAATAAAAGATAATTACAGTGCAAGCTGTAATGGGACCATGATGAACCTCATAATATAGAATAATTACATGCAAATTGTGGGGTCAAGCAGAGTGATGTGGTAAGTGGAAGTGCGTGCATGCACATGTTTTCATCTGCTCAGGTAGTGTATGTCTTTTGGTTGGTGCATTTAATCCAGTTGCATTTAAGGTGATTATTGATATGTATGATCCTATTACTGTTTTCTTAATTGTTTAGGGTTCATTTTTTGTAGGTAGGTCTTTTCCTTCTCTGTTTCCTGCTTAGAGAATTTCCTTTAGCATTTGTTGTAAAGTTGGTTTGGTGGTGCTGAATTCTCTTAACTTTTGCTTGTCTGGAAAGCTTTTGATTTTTCCATTAAATCTGAAAGAGAGTCTGGCTTGGTAGAGTATTGTTGGTTGTAGGTTTTTCCTTTTCATCATTCTAAATATATCATGCCATTCCCTTCTGGCTTATAGAGTTTCTGTTGAGAAATCAGCTGATAGCCAGATGGGAGTTCCCTTGTATGTTATTTGTTGTTTTTCTCTTGTTCTTTTTAAATATTTTATCTCTATATGTAATTTTTGTCGGTGGGATGACTATGTGTCTTGGTGTGTTCCTCCTTGGGTCTGTCCTGCCTGAGACTCTGTGCTTCGTGGATGTGGTTGACTATTTCCTTTCCTGTGTTAGGGAAGTTACAGCTATTGTGTCTTCAAATATTTTCTCAGGTCCTTTCTGTCTTCTTCTGGGACTCCTATAATGCGAATGCTGGTGTGTTTAATGTTGTCCCAGGAGGTCTCTTAGGCTGTCATTCATTTCTTTTCATTGTTTTTTCTATATTCTGTTCTGCAGCAGTGATTTCCATCATTCTGTCATCCAGGTCACTTATCCGTGCTTCTGCCTCAGTTATTCCACTATTGATTCCTTCTAGTGTATTATTTTTCTCTGTTCTTTAGTTATTCTAGGTCTTTGGCAAACATTTCTTGCATCTTTTCAATCTTTGCCTCCATTATTTTTTCAGGTCCTGAATCATCTTCATTATTATTATTCTGAATTCTTTTTCTGGAAGACTGCCTATCTCCACTTTATTTAGTTGTTTTTCTGTTTTGTTTTTTTTTTTTCTTGTCCCTTCATCTGGGGCACAACTTTGTGCTTTTTCATGCTGGTTAACTTTCTGTAATGCAGTTTTTGTTTTAGTTGCTGTGGGGCTGTGGTTCTTCTTGCTTCTTCTGTCTGCCCTCTGATGGAGGAGGCTAAAAGGCTTGTGTAAGTTTCCTGATGGGAGAGACTGGTAGTGGGAAAAACTAGGTCTTGCTCTGGTGGGCAGGGTCTTGCTCAGGAAAGCTTTAATCCAATTTTCTGCTGATTGGCTTCACTCTCCTTATATATTATGGGCTTCCCTGATAGCTCAGTTGGTAAACAATCTGCCTGCAATGCAGGAGATCCTGTTTCAATTCCTGGGTTAGGAAAATCCACTGGAGAAGGGATAGGCTACCCACTCCAGTATTTTTGGACTTCTCTTGTAGTTCAGCTGGTTAAGAATCCACCTGCAGTGCTTGCTTCGACAGCACATATACTAAAATTGGAATGATACAGAGAAGATTAGCATGGCCCCTGCGCAAGGATGACATGCAAATTTGTGAAGCATTCCATATTAAAAAAAAAAAAAAAAAAAGAATCCATCTGCAGTGTGGGAGACCTGTGTTCGATCCCTGGGGTGGGAAGATCCCCTGGAGAAGAGAAAGGCTACCCAATTCAGTATTCTAGCCTAGAGAATTCCATGGATTGTATAGTCCATGGGGTCGCAAAGAGTCGGACATGACTGAGCAACTTTCACTTCACTTCAGTTCTCCACACTCCATCTTCGGTAGTGTTTTGCCCCAAGGCAGTCCTCCAAGAGGGTTTACGGCAAGGGGGACCTTCCCAGGCTGCTGCTACCAGTGCCTCTGTCCCTGTGGTGAGCCCCTGCCAACCCATGCCTCCACAGGAGACCTTCCAACACTAGCAGGTAGATTTGGTTCAGTCTCCTGTGGGTTCTCTGCTTTCCTCTGAGTCTTGGTGTGTGCAAGGGTTTGTTTGTGCCCTCCAAGACTGGAGTCTGTTTCCCCCAGGCCTGTGGAAGTCTTGTAATCAAATCCCACTGGCCTTCAAGGTCAGATTCCCCAGGGATTCCCAGTCCCTTTGTCATATCCCCAAGCTGGGAAGCCTGACATGGGGTTCATAACCTTCACAACAGTGGAAGAACTTCTTTGGTATTATTGTTCTCCAGTTTGTGGATCACTCACCTGGAAGGTATGGGATTTGATTTCATCATGATTGTGCCCCTCCTGTTGTCTTGCTGAGGCTTCTTCTTTGACTTTGAATGTGGGGTATCTTATTTTAGTAGGTTCCAGCACCCTCCTGTTGATGGTTGTTCAATAGCTAGTTGTGATTTTGGTACTCTTGCAGGAGGAGATGTGCACATGTCCTTTACTCTGCCATCTTGACCCGGAAGCCCACTCCAGTATTCTAGAATCCCAAGGCTAGAGGAGCCTGGTGGGCTACAGTCCATAGGGTCGTAAACAGTCAGATCCAACTGAAGTGACTTAGCACACATGCAGCACCCAATAAGCAGTCACTTTTCAATATCCCCTCCTCCTCCCTCAGCCCCTGGAAATCTCAAATCTACTTTTTATCTCTATAGATTTGTTTATTCTGGACATTTAATGTAAGTGAATTTATAAAATGTGATCTTTTATGACTAACTTCTTCTACATAGCATGGTATTTGTGAAGTTCATCCAAAAAACATATGTATCAGTATTTCATTTCTTTTCATTGCCAAAATAATATTTCATTGTACAAATATATTGCATGTTATTTATTCATTCATCAGTTGATGGACATTTAGATTGTTTCCACTTTGGGGGGCATTATGAACGATAGTCCTGTGAATATTTGTGTATAAGTTTTTGTGTGGACATGTTTTCATCTCTGTTAACTATATAAAAGTTTACAATTTTGATTTTTGGCTCAAATTGTCCTCCTGCTCATTAATGACATTTAATGAAATTTAATTCATATTTATATTCATCATTACAGTGATAGCCCTGAGAAATTGTCCAGGTGAGGTAAACAGGCTGGTCCTCTTTGTCAGACTTCTTATTGACCAGGATACTGATTTTTCATTGTTAGTGTATAGTCATGCAGTGTATATATGTGCATTAATTTTATATCCTGTGACTTTACTGATTAGTTCCAATATTCACTGATTAGATCTAGTACTTTTCTGGTGGCATCTTTGGGTTTTCTGTATATAGAGAGGATCATGTCATCTGCAGACAGAGTTTTGCTACTTCTTTTCCAATCTGTATTCCTTTTATTTCTTTTTCTTCTCTGATTGCTGTGGCTAGGACTTCCAAAACTTTTGAATAGTGGTGGTGAGAGTGGGCACCGTTGTCTTATTCTTGATTTCAGGGGAAATGCTTTCAATTTTTTGCCACTGAGAATAATGTTTGATGTGGGTTTGTTGTATATGGCTTTTATTATGTTTAGGTATGTTCCTTCTGTGCCTACTTTCTGGAGAGTTTTTATCATAAATGGGTATTGAATTTTGTTAAAGGCTTTCTCTGCATCTGTTGAAATAATCATATGGTTTTTCTCTCTCACTTTGTTAATATGGTGTATCACATTGATTTATGAATATTGAAGAATCCTTTCATTGCTGGAACATAGCCCACTTGATCATGATGTATGAGCTTTTTAATATGTTGTTGGATTCTGTTTCCTTGAATTTTGTTGAGGATTTTTGCATCTATGTTGGTCAGTGATATTGGCCTGTAATTTTCTTTTTTTGTGGCATCTTTGTCTGGTTTTGGTATCTGGGTGATAGTGGCTTTTGTAGAATGAGTTTGGGGAGTTTTTGTTCCTCTGAAATTTTCTGGAGGAGTTTGAGTAGGATAGGTGTTAGCTGTTCTTTAAAATTTTGGTAGAATTGTCATCTGATCCTGGGCTTTTGTTTATTGTAAGATTTTTGATTATAGTTTAGATTTCTATGCTTGTCAATTGACCTGTTCAAATTCTGTCTTTCTTCTTGGTTCAGTTTTGAAAAGTTATAGTTCTCTAAGAATTTGTCCATTTCTTCCAAGTTTTCCATTATATTGACATATAGTTGCTCATAGTAGTCTCTTATGACCATTTGAATTTCTGTGTTGCCTTTTGTAATTTCTGCATTTTCACTTCTAATTTTATTGATTTGAGTCGTCTCCCTTTTTTTCTTGAGGAGTCTGGCTGATGTTTGTGTGAGGTGATATCTTATTATAGTTTTGATTTGCATTTTTCTAATATGAGTGATGTTGAACATCTTTTCATGTGTTTATCAGCCATCCATATGTCTTCATTGGAAAAATGTCCATTTAGGTCTTTTTCCCACTTTTTGATTGGCTTGTTTTTCTGGTATTGATTTGGATGAGTTGCTGGTAATATTTTGGAAATTAATCCTTTGCCATTGTTTCATTTGCTATAATTTTCTCCCGTTCTGAGGGTTGTCTTTTCACTTTGTTTGTAGTTTCCTTTGCTGTGCAGAAGTTTTTACATTTAATTAGGTCCCATTTGTTTGTTTTTACTTCCATTACTCTAGGAAGTGGGTCATAGAGGATCTTACTGTTATTTATGTCAGAGTGTGTTCTGCTTATGTTTTCATCTAAGAATTTTATAGCCTCTGGTCTTACATTTAGGTTTTAATCCATTTTGAGTTTATCTTTGTGTTTGGTGTTAGGAAGTGTTCTAATTCCATTCTTTTACAGGTAACTGTCCAGTTTTCCCAGCACTACTTATTGAAGAGGCTATCTTTGCCCCAATGTATATTCTTGTCTCCTTTGTCAAAAATAAGTTACCATAGGTACGTGGATTTATCTCTGGGCTTTCTGTCTTGTTCCACTGGTCTATTATTTCTGTTTCTATGCTAGTACCATGCTGTCTTGATGACTGTAGCTTGTAGTATAGCCTCAAGTCAGGAAAGTTGATTCCTCCAGCTCCGTTCTTTCTCAAGATTGCTTTGGGTATTCAGGGTCTTTTGTTACTCCATGTGAATTATGAAATTTTTGTTCTAGTTTTGTTGAAAAATGCCATTGGTAATTTGCTAGGGATCACACTGAATCTGTAGATTGCATTTGGTCATATAGTCATTTTCATAATATTGATTCTTCCAACCCAAGAACATGCAATATCTCTCCGTTTGTCATCTTTGAATTCTTTCATCAGTATCTTACAGATTTCTGTATACAGCTCTTTTGTCTTCTTAGGTAGATTTATTCCTAGATATTTTATTCTTTTTTGTTGCAATGGTGAATGGGATTGATTCCTTAACTTTTGATTTTTCATTGTTAGTTTATAGGAATACAAGTGATTTCTGTGTATTAATTTTGTATTGTGTGACTTTGCTAAATTCACTGATTAGCTCTAGTAATTTTCTAATAGTTATCTTTAGGGTTTTCTGTGTATAGTATCATGACAAGGAAGACACCTTCTTATAGGATTTCCTGAAAATCAGCTGCACCTGCCTTTTGTATTCAAAGTACTTTGTACCAGGTGCTGATACAGTGAATGAAAGTTCACTTAACACATTTGCTTACATCCACTCTTAGATGTAGTGTGTGTGTTTGTGTGTGTATATATATATATATATATAACTGACATACCATAAAACTTACTCACTTTAAGTGTAAATGTTAATGATTTTTATTAAAATTGCTGAGTTGTGTAGCCATCATTATAATCCAATTTTAAAGCATTTCCATCTTCCTATGAAGTTCCCTCATACTATTTTCACTTGAGCCCTGATGCCACCCCCAGTCATAGGAAACCATTGACCTGCCTTCTGGCTATAGCTTTGCCTTGTCTGGACATCTCATATACATGAAATCAAGTAATTTGTGGTCTCTTTGTGTGAATTCTTTTGCTTCAGGTTCATCCATATTATGGCATGCACCACTATCTCTTTTATTGTTGTGTAGTATTCTACTCTGCTTTGCTTACAATTATTCTTTTCTACTGTATGGCTATACATAAGAACTGAGATATAGCTATGCCACATTTTGTTTATGTGTTGATTCATTTGTTAGTGTTTTATTTGTTATGTATTTATGTTGGTGGACATTTGAGTTCTTCTTGCTTTTTGTCTATTACAAACAATGGTGCTGTGAGTATCTGCGTGCAAGTCATTGTATGCCCATGTTTTTATTCCTTTTGAACAGATACATAGCAGTGGAATTGTTGAACCACGTCTCTCATTTTTGATTCCTTGAAGGCAGGAACATCACCTTGAAGTTTTTAGTATTGGCTTAGTGGTTGGTCTTTGAATTGGCTCCTCTAGCACGCCTGCCACACAGTGGGTCAGGCAACTGATCAAGAGGTATTTAGGACATAATTTCATGTTCTGTGAACCCTTGTTTGGTTTTTGTGCACACTATATCTCCTGTTACACCCACTTGGAAAGTTATTTTTATCTCTATTCTTTGCAAAGCTAGCAAACAATCCTAATGGTTTTGGATGATCTAGATTTTTATTTCTAGCAATACTCCATGTATACTCAAAGACAGTACTTTCTAAGACAATGCCACATTAATAGTAACAAAAGCTATGGCTTATTTATACTGTGTATACATATTATTCTGTTGATTTATGGACAGGGTATAAAAGATGAATAATATAAACTGTCTTTTATTCAAGTGGGTTGGATAGAGTGTGGAAAGTTTTTTGGGTGTCTGATGTGTTCTGTATGAACTGTTTTGTTCTGATGTTAGCCTGTCTGTGACCAAATAAAGTAAAAAATGTTTCCCTACCAAAGTATGGTTTCATTTTAACTGGGCAATGGAAGCCTGACATAAGAAAAGAAGACTGGATTCCTTGCACTAAAGCAAATGCTATAAAATTACTAATGCTGTTAAGAGCCATATACTGCCAGTTAATAGAAATTAGCTGAAGGTCTAAGAAAAAATACACTCAAAATTCAGGCTCTTATTTTACTTGCCAAACTAATCAAATTTTGACTTACATCAGGTTTCATTTATAAATGACTCTCTTCCTCTGTTTGAGTGTAGCCTATATTCTCTATATAGCTTGAAGGAATATGTTAATTTTGCTTGAAGGAATATGTTAATTTTCCTGTGGGTGTTAAGTGAGACAGATTCCTTGTACAGTATATTTGACAAAACAAAGGATATTGGACACATGGTAGAACACATGTTCTTAAGAGAAGGAATTATCATTGTTAAATGTGTAAGTCAAAATTGATATGGTTAAATTAAAACGATTAGGTTAAATGAGATTAGGTCAAAGGCTTGACATAGAATGGTCAACATTGGCTCATTTAATCTAGTTAGGAGCTTCCTATTAATAATTTCTCAGTAACGTTTAAGAGCATGGACTCTGGAGCTAGATGCCCAGTATTTAAAAACAAACAAAAAACAACAAAGAAGTCCTACTTAACCATTTCCAAGCTTTGTAACCTAGGTAAGTTAGTTGTTTAAGCCATAGTTGTCTCATATAAATACAGTGAGCTTATATGAAGTTTATAGTAGCACTTTATAGAGTTTCTAAGTTTAAATGAGATAATATGTTGAAACATGATGCCTGGCATGACGTAAGTGCTCAGTAGATGTAAAACACAAATTTAAAAACAGAAAAGCAACCCCAGTTCCCTGGGAATTTGTAGACTAGAGCCATATTCTCTGACGTCGTAAATAGCCTCATTACAAAGATTTTCCATTCAGATTTCAATAAAATGGGTTAGCAGCTATGAATCAGGTGTTTAAACTCTGAACTTGTTCCCTTTTTATGAAATGGAGTTATGTTCCTTAGCATTTGTTTTTATTTCATTTGTTTATTGGGTAGGTGAGGATTAACTGCTATATGTTAGTGTTTTACAAATGTAAGGCTAATACTTGAAATGAATAGTAAAGCAATAATATGTATACATACTAGTAAGACACTGGGAAGGGAGGCTTCTTGTATACTTTTGCAAATGACTGAAGGTAGGAATAGTAATTTTCTTGTTCATATTTGAACTTCAATATTTATCATATAGTGGGTACACAGCAACTACTTGGTACACATAAGACAGGTAAGACAGACTTTGTTTTAAAATCGTAATGCCTTTTCCTTAGCGATGGAGGCCACATGTGGAGAGGAGAGTATTTATAGGGAAGTTTGTTAGATCATCCAGTTTATGGATATGATTGAACACATTATGCTTTTGGAAGTACTGTGTAAATTGTATAGAATAACTGGTTTACCATTTTACCCCTTTTGCCCTTATTGTCTATAATATGCAATATTGCTGTGTTTACTGAATGTTTATGTCCTTTTTTGGAGAAAGAATTGATGACTTTAAGGTAAGAATCTTGATAAGCTAATCAGTTTGTTTACATAAAATAGCGTTTTCATGGTAAAGACTATTAGGTTTAGAACAGGCTTGAATGAGTTCTTCCTTCCCTTGGTACCCTTTGCAGTAGTTGGCACATGACCATTTGAGGCACAGTTGGGACAGTCTTTGGTGCCAGGGTTAAGCTCATTTTGAATTTATGCGATATTAGCATGTAAACTTGCCACATTGCCATTTAAATGTCCTCTTTAGCAGCTTAAGCTCCCTGAAGTGATAACTCTACCTTCAATAGAAGAGGGAAGAAAAGCAGCAGGAAAATGGAAACTGCATGAGTTCTACAAAAGCATGTTGGAGTCATAATGAAAAAGCAGATTTGTTTTTTTTTATTATGATGTTTCTCCATATTTGGCATTGCTGTAAATGGCTAACTAACATTTACTGCCAATTCAGTACAAATGTGTGGTTTGGTAATACCAGAACAGCAAATTTAAATGAAAAATAAAAGTTAAACATTTCCACACAAGATTTTACAGTCTGACATTTCACTGTGTAGGTAAAAAGACACTTTTTTTTTAAACTACAGATTATTATTCAGCATGAATAAAAAACTACAACTTTTATTTTTTAAACAGGAGTCACTGGTTTTAATTTTTACACATTTTAAAATTACTGTGATAAAAAATAATGAAAAAGCTTCTTAATAATGCCATACACAGTATAATATAGATTTGTCCCCATTATATAGCATTTGTTTAATATACAAAATAGAATATTGACACACTTGAATCTATATGTAGTTAAGCAAGTTATTTGAGGAGGGTATTTTCATACAGCCTTTCATCAGAAAATAAAATCCTTCTTTCAGGCATTTGCTAGAGAGAAGCTAATCCTTTCCCAAGAACCTGGTCACTAATCCTTGGTGGACCAGGCTGACTGACCATTGTCTGGAAAACGATAAACTTCCATTCCAAGTGGTTAACATGTCCTCCTTACACTCTTCGTTTCTCTTATTCTCAAACCAGGCACAGAAAAACATTCATATACAGCTGCAGTCCTTTCAGTGATCTACCAAGACCAAACTCTTACTGAGGGCTGTCACAGTTCTTAACTTTTGACAGATTAAAGTGTAATAATAATGTCTATTACATGGTGATGTAGTTTTAGGATATTTAACAGAGAACTAAAATGATAAGACTTAATGATAATTGGTTGTATTGGTAGATATGTAAAATTGGAGTTGCTCATTCTTCCATTCCTCAATTCTGAAGTGATCCTGGCTTTCCTTTATATATGTATCCACAGCTCATCCTATGCTAAATACTGAGTTCTTCATAGACACTAATCATATGTGTTTTCCTTTTGCTGTGTCGTTTTTTTTTTTCCCCCCCCAGGAGAAGGCGGGTGCACTTTTAGGTTCCCCTCACATAGTTTTAGACGATTGGGTGTATATATATATCCTCAAAACACTTGTCCTGTATCCTATAGCAAGGCCTAAAAACACAGAGAGGGTCCCTTTTTCCACCGGTAATTAAAAATACTTTTCAGGATTTGTTGTGACTCATCTACGCATGTTACCTGTCACTAAAATTACTACACACTTTAATAGTTTGGGATGGCAACATACCAAATATATAGAAAATGAAGCTCCTTTCAGATAGCACCATAGCTTTCTTCACTTAAGTCCATAATTACACTCACACATAATTAAGGTAAATTTCTTCTTTCCCACATTTTCTAAAAGATCACGGCTTCTTTTTCCATTTAATGTACAGCTTCCTATGGTTTCATGAATGTCAGTCCATTTCCTTTTAACAACAAAGTGCACTTGTCTTTATTCATTGAGCTTGATTTTTTGGGAGCCAAGGTGATTGGGGCTAAAATTAAGGTTAATGTGTGGTACGCCTTCTGGTTTTAACCAGATAAAACTCTATAAATGATTAATAATTTATCTTTCAGAAGCTCTTTTTGAAACTTAACACTATCACTGATAATATTCAAGTGATATTTCTTAGGCACCAAAAATTTCACATCCAGCTGGGTTACAAATCATTTTAAAATACTTTGAGATCAATTTAAAGAATTACAAAAGGAGTATTCCCTTTTTAGACAGCATTCAAAAAGCAAATGATTACATTTTTATTAAATAATTTCTCCAAAATACTGAAAAATAACAACATTCAAAAAGCATTCAAAGAAAACATAAACATGTCCTCATTTTATTAGGAAATGAACTCTTATAGGATAGAAAGGAATTAGTGTATTATTGGCAGCCTATGAGATTCGTCACTATTTACATATTGCTGGTACCTCTATGCGTATTATTGCCAAACTGTTAAACTGTTGGGGAGGCTGTATGTGATGGTGCCTGTAAATGTGTAAGCACCACCTTTCTGTCCTGTTAACACACTTTAGCGCAAGGGGAGATTTAGTAAACTAAACCTGTGCAGACAGACGCACTGTTGGAATGAGAAGGGTGGTCATTCTGGGAGGCAGAGGATTACTTCCTCTCTTGATCTGAATGGGACAGAGCCTCAATAACCTTCATGGTGCACAGGGCCAGTTTCCATTTCCCTCTTCCTGTATAGCAAACTTGTTTGGTTTCTGAGACCATTGCTGCCTGTATGAATGCTTGCACACATTATAAATCATATAGGTTATCTGTCAACATTTCTTTGACCCCTACAAAAAATATATAACATGTCATGATAAAACAATCTCATCTAAAAATCATTCTTATTTTACACTATACAAGCTATTTTACAGTCATTTTAATAAATTGCATGTAAAGCTGCAGTAGCCCTTCCCTTCCCAGATTAGTGAATACCAATATGATATATATCTGAAACTATAACTAAATATAAAAATATATTAGAAGTTTCATATTTTTAATATTAGATTTTCCATTTTCTATTACACAAATAATTTGGCCACCTTGAATAGAAATCAAATTTCTTGTGGCTTAGTAAATGTAAGTTTTGAGTTTACAGAAAGTTGGTAAGGTGCACACAGAAAGGGCTACTACAGCTTCTATCTTGTTTAAAATGATAATTCTCAACAGTGAGAAGGAGAAATTCACATGACTTTCATTAAACTCTATGGCACACATAAGGCTGTGAGGGATGTATAGTTTTATGAACATGGAAGTCTGACAAACAGTTCTAAATCAGAAAAATCAGTAGCTGAGCTTTCCTGTGTCCCCAGGAAAGAAAGACCAATTGGTGACAAGTGGGAATGTGAAAATGGGTGTCTGGCCACTTTTGCCATATTAGAGATTTTTGGGAGGGGGTAAAGTTTAGTGGGAGGAATTACTTGGACTGGTTAAAAACTCTCAACTGTGTTTCAGCTGGTTATCTGGCATTATAACTTTTAGGACGTTTTACAAACTACAGCAAAAGGTCCTGAAAGACAGTTTACTGACTTTCTTCCCATCTAACCATTGCAGAGATAGCTAGGGCATTAGGTACAAACAGGGCCTCTTGGTAGTTTTTTTTTTTTTTTTTAATTAGTCTTTTGCAATCCACAGTTTACCCAGCAGGTCACTGGACTAGGTGCTGTACACCAGTTAGGACGGTTAATTTGCACAATCTATATAATTCTCCACTGAAGCAAATATATACAAAATATGAGCTTTTTTGACAAGAAAACTGGAGATTTGAGTCAATTTTTGTGGTCTTCTGATAGCTAACTGCCATCAGGTTAGAAGCACCAACCCATTTTCACACAGAAGATTAATGTTTAGAGTTCGATTAGGAAAGCTATGAACTAGCTGCCCATCTTAAACAGCTGTACAATAACTTGAATACAAAAATTATGTAAGAAAAAATGAGCAAGCGTAGTTCACTGAATATAAAGGAAATTGTTAAAACCAGACAGTAATAGCTATAAAAGGCACAACTTCCCTTTTCTGATATACACTTGTAAACTTTGTTTCAGGTTTCCATGCATAAATCAAAAAAATGCTATCCTAACTATACAGGGGAAAATATACCAACAAAAAGTCTAAAAAATTTTGTCCAGCCAACTGTGAAAAGTATGAGCAGAAAGTTTATCACACAGACTTCGGGCACTGGTGGTTTAGGTGCCATCCTTCTCTGAAAGTGGAGCTTATACACCCACATTATTGGCTCTAATTTCTGGGATCCACCAACTCTCACTTTCTACTTTTCCCATCACTGAAAAGTGATAGCTCAACTGTTTCTGTTGCCAAGTCTTGGCCCTCTTTAAACCACATGTAGTGCGTATTCAAAACAAAAGCAAAATCTAGACAAAAACAAAAAAAATGAAACTGCTACAGGACAGATTGATAGTTTGTACAATAAAAGCTATAAATTCAACTTTCTTTAAGGCAACCTTTCTTATTAAGGCAGTCACTTTTGATGAAACAGAAGTTTTTTGATATTTCCACTTGAATATTTTGGTATCTGATTGGTGATGATTTCAGCTAACATCTCTGGGAATTCAATACTCATAGTCTTATCCAAAAATGTTTGGAAGCAATAGTTAAGAAGATTTTCAACCACCTGCAAGAGAAGATATAGTGATGATCAGTCTTAAAAACTTAGCAGTAGAGACATCTCATGCTTGTTTTTGGCCTCCCCCCCTCCTTTTTTTTTTTTAATCTCTGACTTGGAATATACCAATCTGCTGGAATTCCCGGGGTAAGAAAGAAGCTTACTTAAATAAAATGAGCACTCAGTTACCACAGACATTTTGAATTTCTTAAATAGTATATAGAATTATATGGAATTAAGTGTTTCATGATGAATTGTGGTACCGTAGTATATGAAGGACACATTCAAACTTACTGGATAAATTCATACAGAAAGAGGGAATTCTACCTTTTAAAAAACAGTGCCATTACATTCTGTATTAGTATCTTGATATTAGATGCATATGACTAGATGAAATGGTATTTCACAATTGACTTTAGGAGAATTGTGTGCCAAACTGAACTTCACAGCCTGAAATCAAACCATCATCAAAATCGATGAATGGGAGGGACCCCAAAACTATTAGTATATAATTATATACAAAAATCAGGACATACTTCATGTCTCAGGAAATTCTTTGATACTTGGATTTTTTGTTTGACACTTACATCATGCATGGAGTCCAAGAGTTTTGTCAGTTGATAAAACCGCTGCCAGTTCTGACTGGAGTTTCCTTCCCTCTTGACAATGGCTTTTCCTAGCTCTTTGATGTAGGTCATTCTAATTTCATCAAATAGTTCTTGACTCTTCAAGCCTTCCTTAGGAACTAAAAGGTTAATTGTAATCAATTAAAGAATTTTCTTGTGATAACTTTTCATATATACAAGTAGGACATTATCAGTAATAGATCATGTTTTACACTGTATTTAATGCATTCTTAAAATATAAGCATTTTGAAGGATTATGAAACTATAGCCACATGAGAATATGGGATAATAGAAAATTGGAGGATGTAACTTTGGGTTTATCATGTTGTTTCTCATCTGTGAATGGATCTAGTAAACACCTTCCTCCTTAGTTCACAAAGCCAGTTTGAAGACCAAACAAATAATACACTGATTGTCATTCTGCCCTTGAGTTTAATTCTAGTACAGACATAGATGACTTCAACAATAGTGTTTATTCCACCAATTACATCTTGGAATATCTGTGATATAACCAATTAGGACCTTCAAATCAGCATGCAGTACATTTTATTAATGTGTTAACATACTGAGTTTGTATGATTCCAATCTAAAAACAAACTTGATTTTTTTATGTGGTTTATATGTATGCTTTACTGGGGAGCAAATATCTACCTTTCCTTATGTATAGAAACACAGAAAATACCTCATGGATCATAAAATTAGTAAAAAAAAAAATCAATTTTTCACAGTACTCCTCAGGAAACAATACTAGGAAGAAGGACTGTGAACAGAGGATTAAGATTAATCATGGTTTCACTTGGTCTTGCAGAGATTATAACTTGTGGATACTATATATCTTAAAGTGTGCTCCAAGGAACTCTGGTTCTGTGTTAATAATGATTAGGGGAAAAGGATTTGATGATCAGAATTTAATAAAACTAGATGTTTCAATACCAAGTTAGGCAGATTTTTGGATTTCAGGACTTCTTAGAGCTATAATTATGCACTCTCCAGGGATCCCATGGACTGGGGCCTGTCGGGTTCTCTGTCCATGGAATTCTCCAGGCAAGAGTACTGGAGTGGGTTGCCATGCCCTTCTTCAGGGGATCTTCCCCACCCAGGGCTTGAACCTGGGTCTCCCACGTGGCAGGCAGATTCTTTACTGTGTGAGCCACCAGGGACGCCCACTCTCCAGGGAGGGGGAGCAAATCCTTTTCCAAACTTAAACTTCATTTCTACTGACGTCTTAGAAAATGCTAGAACAGAGGAAAAGCAGTGTGTTTAGGATAAGTCTTTTTAATTCTTACTTGCCAGGTGGACTTGAGTATAACCTCCCTGAGCCCCCGTTTCCTAACTCCTTTCTTTCTCAGTGAATTAAAAAAAATTATTTTTAAAAATTTAGATATAATTAGTATGTAACATTGTATTAGTTTCAAGTGTACAACATGATGATTTAATACTTGTATATACTGCAGAATGATCACCACAGCAAGTCTAGGTAACATCTGTCACCATAAATTGTTACAAAACTTTATTTCTTGTGATGAAAATTTTCAAATTTACTGTTAACAGTTTTCAAATATACAATATCGTATTAACTATAGACACCATTACATCTCCATGCTATACATTACATCTCCATGACTGAAGTTTATACTTTCTAAACCCTTCACTCATTTCTCTCATCCCCAACACCCCCCACCCCCAAACACACACACCTCTGGTACTTGTTAATTTGTACTCTGTATCCATGGGCTTTTGTTTTTAGATTACACATACAAGTAAGATGTATGTGGTATTTGTCTTCTTTGACTTATTTCACTTGGCACAGTGCCCTCAAGGTCCATCCATGTTGTTGCAAATGGTGAAGTTTCATTTTTTCTTATGGTTGAATAATCTCTCATTGAATCATTCACCAGTGGACATTTAGGTTGTTTTCATATCTTGGCTATTATAAATTATTCTGCAGTGAACGTGACGGTGCACGTATCTTTTCCAGTTAATTTCTTTGTTTTCTAGGTTAAATACCCCGAAGTGAAACTGCTGGGTCATATAGTAATTCTATTTTTAATTTGCTAAAGAACCCCCAAACTGTTTTCTGTAGTGGCTGCACCAGTTTAAATTCCCGAGTGCACAAAGGTCTCCTTTTTCTCCACACCTTTGCCAATACTTTTTGTCTTTGGATGTTTTGATAATAGTCATCCTGATTGATGTTAAGGTGGTATTTCATTGTACTTTTGATTTGCATGCATTTCCCAGATGACTAATGACGTAAAGCACCTTCTTATATACATATTGATTATTTGTATGTCTTTGTGAGATACCTGTTCAGGGTCTAAGCCCATTCAAAAAATTCAGATATTAGTTCTTTTGCTGTTGAGTTGTATGAATTCTTTTATTTGTAGATATTAACCCCTTATCAGATACATGATTTGCAAATACTTCTCTCATTTGGCAGACTACCTCTTCATTTTGTTGATGGTTCCCTTTGCTGTGTTTGATATAGTCTCATTTGTTTCCTTTTGTTGCCTTTGCTTTTGATGTCTGAGCCAGAAAATCCACCTCAAGACTGACATCAAGGAGCTTACTGCCTGTATTTTCTTCTGGAACTTTTATGATTTCAGAACATATGTTCAAGTCCACATGATCCATTTTAAGTTAACTTTTGTATATGGTGTGAGATGGTAATCTAGTTTCATTCTCTTGGATCTGGTTTTCCCAACATCTTTATTGAAAAGACTGCCCTTTTCCTATTGTATATTGTTAGCTACTTTGTCATTAGTTCATTGACAATACATATATTGTGGGTTTACTTCTTGGCTCTCAATTATGTTCCATTAATCTATGTGAATGGTCTTGTGCCAGTACAATACTGTTTGGATGACTACAGCTTTGCAATATAGTTTGAAACCAAGGTGTAAGTTCAGCTTTGTTCTTTCTCAAGTGTGCTTTGGCTATTCTGGATTTTCTATGCTTCCATACAAATTTTAGGATTATTTATTTCTGTGACACATGCCACAGGAATTTTATAGAGATTGCATTGTATCTGTTGATTACTCTGAATAGTAAGGACATTTTGACACTATTAATTCTTCTAATCCGTAAGCATGGACTGTCCATTTTTGTTTTCTTCAGTTTTGTTCATCAATGTCTTATAGTTTTCATTGTGCAAGTCTTTTGCCTCTGTGGTTAAATTTATTTCTAGGTGTTTTATTCTTTTTGATGCAGTTGTAAACAGAATTGTTTCCTTAATTTCCCTTACTGCTAGTTTGTTATGAATGTGTTGAAACACAACAGATTTTTGTAAACTGAATTTGTATCCTGCAACTTTATTGAATTTACTAGTTCGAACAGTATTTTTTGATGTCATCTTTAGGGTTTCTATATATAAAATCAGATCATTTGCAAATAGAGTTTTACTTCTTAAAAATGTTTTTTTCCTAATGGTTTTACTTCCAGTTAAACAGGCAGTAATAATCAGAACACTCAGGATGTGCTGACCCCAGTTGGAATTTTTACTTCTTCCTTTTTGATTTAGATGCCTTTTCTTTCTTTTTCTTACTTAATTGGTCTGGCTAGAATTTCCAGAACTAGGTTGACTGGAAGTGGCTAGAGTGGACATCTTTGTCTCATTCCTTATTTCAGAGGAACAGCTTTCAGCTTTTCACCATTGAGTAATGATGTTAGCTGTGGGCTTGTCATATATGGCCTTTATTATGGTCAGGTACCCTATCTATATGTGGTTTATTGATATTTTCTATCATAAATGTATGTTGAATTTTGTCAAATGCTTTTTCTGCACTTAAGATTTTTATCCTTCATTTGGTTAATGTAGTATATCACTCTCATTGGATTTTGATTAGGATTAGACCAAAAACTACATATCAAAATATTTTGATTCCATAAAGCAAACTTGACACTTCTAGGATACCAGTATTAGTGTGCAGATGAAGGTCATTTAATCAGGAGTGGTGGGTTAATTTTTACACATGATTATATTACAGGTGATCTAGTTATTGCTAATTTTTAAAAGAATGATTTCTTATTTATAAATTTTTCCCCTGTGCTGGTTTTCCTCATTGTAAAAATAATTATGTGAGAAACCTATTCAGTATTTATATTTAGAAGACTTTCATCCATCCCAAGTTACCACAAATATTCCTTGGGATTTTTGCTTTATGTCGTTTAGGGCCATATATTCAGAATTATTTTTCTGGTGCTAGAATGCTTTATGTAGTGAATATCTTTAAATATAGAACTGTTTTGGGGGGCCTTAGTGTTTATTTTTATAGTAATATAGCTGCTTCAGATTGCTTTTGGGTAAAACAGTGGTCAGCAATGGCCCCTTCTACCTGGAGCCTCTTTTTGTAAATAAAATATCATTGGAACACAGCCATGCCTGTTTTCTTTAAGCACTGTTAATGACCATGTTCATGTCACAAGGGGCAGAATGAGTACCTCTGACAGAGATTGTATGCAAAACTGAAATCATTTACCATCTGGCCTTTTACAGAAAGTATGCCACAAATGCCATATACCATGTGGCATGTAGATGCCATATACTACACTATGCGTAGTATATCCTTTTACTTCAGCTACTCAACATCTTTATTTAGATATATATCTTATAAATAGAGTTGGATTGTTTTCTTAAACTAGTCTTGCACTTTCTGTATATTTTTATCTTGGAGCATTTAGTCCATCTACATTTAATGAAATTGCTGATATTTTTGAACTTATTTGTACAGTCAATGTATTTGTTACTTCCTCCTATCATGCCTTTGTTTATGCTTCCCCTCTGCCCTCAACTTCCTCTCATTTCTTTTATTCTTTTGGATTGTTTTTTCTTACCATGTTCTCCCCCAAAGCTCTCATGATTTGATAATGTACTTTGTATACTCTTTAAGAAATTTAAACACTCATCTTTAACTTTTCAAAGGCTCCTTTTTTCTTCTTTGCTTATATGTAATTATTGTGTACTTTAGTTCTATTTTATAACTTCCCAAAGACATTATTACTGTTATTTTACAGAGATAGTTTAAATGTATCTAAATATTTACCACTTTCTTTATTCTGTTTTCCCTTAGCCTGAGTATATTCTTTATATTACTTTACTGAGAATCTGTGGTGGCAAATTCTCTTTTGACCTTCATTAAAAAAAAAAAAAAAGACTGTATATTAGGCCTTTCAAATTTAAAGTGATTGAGATATCTACATTAATCTCTACCATGTTTGTAACTTATCTATTCATTTTTCTTATTTCCTTTTTCTGCCTTTTCTAGTCTTTACTGAGTATTCATGTGATTCTGTTTCCTCTTGGTGTATCAATTATGACTTCATTTACAAGTTGTTTTTAGTGGCTGCCCTAGAATTTGAAATACACATTTACAACTAATCTACATCTTCTTTCAAATATTTATAGGTACTGTAGGTACCTTAAAACATCATCAGTGGATGTGGAATCTAACATTGGGTGATCTTTTTCTTTTAACGGTAAATAGTTCACTACCTTCCTGCTTGCATGATTTCTAATGAGAATATCCTTCCTTTATAAGGAATAGGTAAACTGTTTTCCCCTCTGGCCTTTTCCAAGATTTCCTTATTGTCTTTAGTTTCCCGTAGTTTGAGTACAGTATGCCTAGGTGCAGCTTTTCTGGTATTTATCTGTCTTTCTGGATATTTTCCGAGCTTCCTGGATGTATTCTGGTGTCTGTCATTAATTTTGTAAATTTATCAGCCTTTATTGCTTCAAATATGTCTTCTCTTCCTTTTACTATCTCTCTCAACGTGAGATAGGAAGGAAAGGGGACTGGACTTATCTATTTGCCCTTTCCCCTAGGGTAGAAAGGGGATCTTCTCTGATCTTCATCATTAGAATTTGGTGGGGTTTCTCAAGGTAAACCCCAGAGAACTGTGGGGGGAAACCCCCGAAGACTGGGTCTCCAGAGTTCTTATATAGTGATGTGAAAGTTGCTCAGTCATGTCCGACTCTTTGTGACCCCATGGACTATTCAGTCCATGGAATTCTCCAGGCCAGAATACTGGAGTGGGTAGCTGTTCCCTTTTGCAGGGGATCTTCCCAACACAGGGACTGAATCCAGGTCTCCTGCATTGTGGGTGGATCTTTTTACCAGTTGAGCCCCAAGGGAACCGAAGAAAACTGGAGTGGGTTAGCCTATCCCTTCTCTCGCAGATCTTCCTGACCCAGGAATCAAACCAGGGTCTTCTGCATTGCAGGTGGATTCTTTACCAACTGAACTATCAGAGAAGCCCTGATATCAGGGTTCTTAACACTCCAGCTATTCCTTACTTGGTCTTCAGAAATTCATCAAAGATATCATAAGTGTTTCTGCGTTACTGGGTCCAGTAGCTTCTGTTTCCAGGAAACTGATCTTGGCTGTGGTCCTCTGTATTTGCCTGTTTCTCCAGATTTTGATGTTAGTGGTTTGTCCTGTGACCTTACTTCTCAGATGGATCTTTAAAAAAGTTATTGTCAGTTTGCCTGGCTTTTTCTTATTTGTGAGGATGGGAGCAATAACTGCCTAGTTGTTTAATTTACCCCTTAAGCTTTTTGAAAAAAATTATTTCGCTTTCTTCAGTTGCTGCTGTTCTGGAAAGTTTCCAGCCATTATCTCTTTGTATAGTATCTTTTCACCTTTCATTTTGTATCTTTGATTATAAGACCACCATATGAATGGGTTACTAATGTGTTGTTAATGATCTGCTATGCTGGTCACCACTGGTTGCAGGAAGCTTATTCATTTACCTCATTGTGCTATGAATGAATGCTATTTTTTTAATGTTATTATGACGTGAAAAGAGTTGTGAAGTACTGTTGTAGACCTTCTCTCTCAATCATGCCTCTTATCTTTGTTCATTTACATATACACAAACACACATTAAAAATGTATTCTGGATAAATTCTTTAGATGTATATTTCAGTTTAAATGTCTCTACAAATATGTCTAATCTGCCTTTAGATCCATCTCCCCCTCGCCCCCCGCCCAATTACACTTGTCTTTAAATTTACTGAATATACTAATTTACCGGTCTTGGCAACTACCCTCTAAGAGAAAGCTAGCTTCAAGTGCAGCTCACCTCTTTAGGTACCTGCCTGCATGTAGTGTTAAATTTTTTAAGTCCAGCATTTCTTAATGGAAGGTTAGGACACTTCTTCTAGTGTTGTCAGGGTAGCAGTCTAATTAAATCTTAAGATACATATTTTCATCCTTTTTTTTTTTTTTTTTTTTTTTTTTTACCAAAAGGTTAGTATCTTGGCATTGACTTGTACCTGGATATTATCAACCCAAATAATTCATTATCAGAACTTTAACTGTTTACTTCAACAATATCAAGCTCACTGCTTTAACAAGGGTACTGCTACAGGTAACCTTAAAAAATTAACTTTTTAAAAATGGGTTGTGGAAAATTTTCTTATTTTGGAATATTACTACTACTCCTTAAGTCCCGTGACATTAAACAACAAAAATAGCATTAAGGTTGATGTGTGCTTTGGAAAAGCTTAGATAGATACAGTCATGTAGTCATGTAAGGAGCTTCCCTGGTGGCTCAGACAGCAAAGGATCTGCCTGTAATGCAGGAGACCTGGGTTTGATCCCTGGGTTGGGAAGATTCCCCTGGAGGAAGGCATAGCAACTGACTCCAGTATTCTTGCCTGGAGAATCCCCATGGACAGAGGAGCCTGGTGGGCTACAGTCCAAGGGGTCCAAGCAAAGAGTTGGACACGACTGAGCGATAAAGCACAGTCATGTACCATCCATAGATTTTTTTTAGCCACTTTGAAACCACAGTTACTAATGGAATGAAGGCTTTAAAAAATTGGAATGCTACTTATATGGAAGAGGTACATAGCTATCAACTCCGCATTTTAGAAAGCTTATAATGCCTACTGGTTCATAGACCTTCTTTCATTAGTTGTTGATAATGCTACATTTTTACTAATATAGACAAGATACTTTGTATTTTCCAGAAGTTTTCTAGTTTGCCTTTGCTTGCTGAAAGTAGTCTCACTGAAGTTCATATACCAATTTACTTTTGTAAACTTTCAAGATAGCGTTGCTCCTTTCTAGATAAGAACCTCTGTCCAACAGTCCAGCTCCAATGCTGCATTGACTAATTCTTTAATAGTACTCAAGCTCACTTTTTTTAGGTCGTCCTTTTCTTTCATAACTGCTTTCTTTTAAAGTAGTTTTCATTGGGAGTGTAGTTGACTCACAGTGGTCGTTTCTGCTGTACAGCACAGTGAATCAGTTATACAGGCAGCCACTCTCTTTTCAGATTCTCTTCCCATATAGGTCAGTACAGAGTATTGAGTAGAGTTCCCTGTGTTGTATGGTATGTTCTTATTATATTTTATATATGGTAGTGTATATATATATATATATATATCAGTCCCAGTTTCCCAATTTATCCCTCCCACCCTTCCCCCTTGGTAACCTTAGTTTTTTTCCCTACAACTATGACTATTTCTGTTTTGTAAATAACTTCATTTGTATGTAAGCAATGTTACTGTTGTTCAGTTACCCAATCATTTCTCACCCTTTTTGACACCATGGATTGCAGCATGCCAGGCCTCCCTCCCTGTCCCTCATCATCTCCTGGAGTTTGCCCAAGTTCATGTACATTACATTGGTACATGTAATGTACCATTCAGCCATCTCATCTTCTGTTGCCCTCTTCTCCTTTGCTTTCATTCTTTCCCATCAGGGTCTTTTCCAATGAATTGGCTCTTCACATCAGGTGGCCACAGTATTGGTGTTTCAGCATCAGTCCTTCCAATGAGTATTTAGGGTTGACTTACTTTAAGATTGACTGTTGATCTCCTTGCTGTCCAAGGGGCTCTCAAGAGTGTTCTTCAGCACCACAGTTTGAAAGTATCAATTCTTTGGCATTCTGCCCTTCTTTAAGGTCCAACTCTTACAGTCGTACCATGACTACTGGACAGACCATAGCCTTGATTATATGGACCTTTGTTAGCAAAGTGATGTCTTTGCTTTTTAACACACTGTCTAGGTTTTTCTAGCTTTCCTGCCAAGAAGCAGTTGTCTTATAATTTCATGGCTACAGTCACCATCCACAGTGATATAAGCAATATCATGTGATATTTATCTTTTCTCTGACTTACTCTGTATGACAGACTCTAGGTCCATCCATGTTGCTATAGATGGCATTATTTTGTTCTTTTGTTCATTATTATACAAACAAAATATTTTATATTTGTTCATTATTTTGTTCTTTTTTATGGCTGAGTAGTAATATTTCATTGTATATATGTACCACATCTTATTTATCCATTTCTCTGTGGATGGACATTTAAGTTGCTTCCAGGTTGCTGGCTATTACAAATAGTGCTGCAGTGGACACTGGAGTGCTGCATGTATCTTTTGGAATTATGATTTTCTTTAGTTATGTGCCCAGGAGTGGAATTACTAGATCATATGGTAGTTCTATTTTTAGTTTTGAAAGACCCTGCATACTGGGGCTTCCCAGGTGGTGCTAGTGGTAAAGAACCCACCTGCCAATGCAGGAGATGTAAGAGATGCAGGTTCAATTCCTGCCTTGGGAGGATCCCTTGGAAGAGGCCATAGCAACCTACTCCAGTATTCTTGCCTGGAGAATCCCATGGACAGAGGAGTCTGGAGGGCTGCAGTCTATAGGGTTGCAGAGTTGGACAAGACTGAAGCAACTCAGCATGCACAACACATACTGTTCTCCATAATGGTTGTACCAATTGATGCTCCTACCAACAGTGTAAAAGCATTTATTATTTCTCCAGCATTTATTATTTCTAAATTTTTTGATGGCCATTCTGACTGATACGATACATCATTGTACTGTTGATTTGCATTTCTTTAATAATCAGTGATGTTGAGCATCTTTTCATGTGCTGTTTAGCCATTTGCCTATTTTTTGATTTAGTTGTTTCGTTTTTGATACTGAGCTGCATGAATTGTTTGTGTACTTTGGAGATTAATCCCTTGTTCACTTCGTTTGCAAATTTTTTCTCTCATTCTATGGGTGGTTTTTTTGTTTTGTTGATGGTTTTCTTTGCTGTGCAAAAGCTTTTAAATTTAGGTCCCATCCATAATTTCTTCTATATAGTATGAAATATGTCATTGTATTACTATTACTAATGTATTATTAGTCATTGTATAACTAAAATTTTTGACTAAGTAACTGAGTTTGAGCAAGCTCCGGGAGTTGGTGATGGACAGGGAAGTGTGATGTGCTGCAGTCCACGGGGTCACAAAGAGTCAGACACAACTGAGTGAGTGAACTGAACAGTATTGTAGAGAAAAATCATTCAAGTTGGCGTGTCTTCTGTAGTGGAAGTTGTAAAAAGTTGTAGGAAGGAAGAAGGCTATAGATATTCCAGATCAGCAGTGACTTCCTCCTCCCTGCCATGTGGTTCGTATACCTCTCCATTTCTCCATGATACCTATCTAATCTTATTAATCTTAGCCTTTCTAAAATTTTACATTTATGAAAGTCTAAAGTACCAGGAAATAGTAGACTTGGTATAATTATTTAGTGCTTTGTATACAAACAAACCTTTATGTCTAGACTTCTACGTTTTATGTTTTTGACATATTTTAGAAGTCCATTTTAGAAGAGAATAGATGTTCTACCAACCTGAAGAGAGGAGCAGTAAGGTTTTCATACAGAGATACTCTTCATAAGATACCTGAAGCCTGTTTAACTCAGAGGAAACATATAGCATATGTTTACATTGGTCATACATGCAGGGTAAAGCCATTCTCTGCCTGTGAAAGACAAATATCAAGTGTTTGAATTAAAGAGAAGTAATTCTTGTTCCACAAAAAGTACTTTTCTATTTTGCAAAGTGTTTATTAACTCATCTAACTATTGCAATTAATGCGAATTCCCTCTGATCTGAATTTTGGAAAGCTTTCCTTAAGTATTTAGAATTTATTCCTATAGAATCTTTTATCAGTCATTCGTTTAAATCAAGCTTTTATTGTAGTATTTAAATATGAGCAGTTAGACAACAGAGTTTTAAATCCTACCCAGTTGAAAATCAAGTTATTTTTTTCATAGCACTGCATTCTAAAGACAACTGTGTGTGATAATGTTTATAGTTATGTAGAGGGTCAGAAATAAAACTTGACTCTAGGCTTTCTGATACCCAAAATCTGCCTCTGACCAATGTTATGTGACTGAATATTCTTCCAACTAAAGGTACTACAAAAGGAATTCTCAGTTAGGGTTCTCAACAGTTACGATCACATCTACGATTTTCAAGTAGCTCTCTCAAGTTTCTTAACTTTTTAAATGACACAAAGAGCCTGAAACTGTGTCTCTTCATGGTTTAAAATAAGATCTGTTTTTAAATTTTTTGACAAAAAGTGACCTTGGACTTAAGAAAAAAAATAAAAGGTTATTATCACAAAGGCATAAGGAGACAAGAATGGGAAATAGAATGCCCACTTAAAAACTATTGTTTCTGTAAGCCATCCATCCTCAAATAAAGTCAAACACTGAGAAAAAATTTCTGTAACTCTTACTTTAATATATCAGGTTATGCTATGATGGTTTAAATCTAAATTTGAGTACCCTCCCAAATAAATACTCTGAGCCAGATTAACTTTATAAAAGAAGATATGTTGGTGTTTCATATCATACCTCTATTCACACTTTTATTCCCAATTAATGACTTCAACTTTCTTTTTAGACAGTGACTATAGACATTGTCAACATGTTTTTAACTTCTAAAGTAAGCATGGTCAGGTTCTGAAATGAGCAGCAAGTACTTAGAGATTTCAAAGGTGTTTAAGCTTACATATAAGCTACATATTTTTAATTAGTTAAATTTAATCAAAAAACTTAAATCTTGTTAAGCCATAGCACAGTGGATTGAGCAGTCCTTTTTTGGCAATAGATAAGTCAGGGTGACGTCTGTCTTTGAAGTAGACACTTGAAAGTATGTGTGGAGATCTGGCCTGGTCAAGCACATGCCAGTGCCTACTAACTGAAAAAGGATATAATTAATAGAAGGCAGAGTTTGATTACAGCACACCCTTCACAGGCCTCTTGTCATGTCGCTTCTAACAACAAAGCCTGGGCTTTTCTCTTTCACGCCTCATTCAGTTACTCCTCCTCCAAGAAGCCACTAGTAACTCATCTGAAAAAGACCTCTGTCTAGTAAAAACTCAAATTTTATTTTATTTGATGGTTATCTGTGTCTCCCTAACTAGAGTGTAAGCAATAAAGGTAGGGAACCTTGTTTGTCTTGTTTTCTGCTAATACTGTAGCAGGCACATACTAGGAGTATGGTAACTATTTGATGTTCCCCTGTAACCAGTTTTCCTGTTTGAAACTGCCCCTCTCTCCTCCCAGTGCTGGCTTCTTCATGCTCCTAAAACAAACTCTATCTCATGGCTTTCAAGATGCTGCTTCACTCGGTCCCTGTCCACTTCTCTAAACTCATAGAAAGTCCTTATTGGCTTTCTCTAAGTTCCTCACATATGCCAAGGTTGTTTTTCAGCCTTTGTAGTCATCTCTTCTGCCTGAAATGCCCTACCTTTCCTATAAGCTTGTTCTTTTGTACTATTCAGTTCTCAGATATTTAGAGAGGTCTTCTATGGTACCCCACACTATTATGTTACGGCTCTCTGAAATAAATTTGGTCATTTATTTGGTTTTCCTTATTGGTATGTTAGCAGAGCCTTATGTATTATAGCTCAAGCTCTTAAAAACAGTGTCTGACACTTGTTAAGTACTCAGATATGATTAAATGAATACTGTGCTGGAAAATAAGTATCACCAATAGAGATACACTGCCAAGTTTTACTCAGCAGTTAAGCCTCTTAAAATATCTAGAGCTAGTATCATCTAGTCTCTACTAAACAGATACAATTTGACCTTTACTGTGTCATGAGGCAAGTCCTGCTGTTTAACACTCAGCTCAAATAGATGCTTTTTTTTTTTTTAATAACTTCTACCCATTATTTTTGTGCTTGGTACACCCAACAGTGAAAACAATATGTCTGCTTGATCTTCACAGGATAGTCCTCATCACTCCTTTTCTCCTTTACACATCCTCTGTTCATCAATAGATGTTAATCTCTAAACTTATTGCCACTCTGGACATAGTTTTTTTTAATATGGCATCCAGTTCTAAACAGTAGTTCTGAACAGGAACTACTAATGATGGATCAACTCACATTGAGTATAGTGAGACTGTTATTCTAATAACATGGTTGAAGATTTCATTAAATTTTTTTTTTTGGACCCCATAGTCGACAGCACCCAGAGCTCACAATTAAATCTTTTTTTCACATGAATACAGATCTCCTTCTGCCCGGATCAGTGGGTATGCATATGTCAGTGTGTGTGACTTCCTTGTTTGCTATCTAATAAAGGAGATAAACTGTGAGTGCAAAAGTAGTAATAAAAGGTAGAACGTGATAAACGCTAGGGATATGTTTGAAGAACTGATCATCTGAGGGGAAAAAGAATATGTGAAGGAGAATAACAAGAGATAAAGTGATGCCAGATTCTGGAAAGCCAGAAACCATGCTGAGTATGCACTGAGTGCTCAGTGAAGACACCTGTGTGTTAAAAAGAAAAACTTAGCATGATGGAGGATACACGGGCAGCAGAAAGCTGGTTAGAAAACAAGTGCAATGGGTAAGGGGGAATAGGTATCTGAAATATTTCACAGCATAGACCTAGAGGACTAGAGGATAGCTGATTTATCAAATCTTAGTGTGGTTGGTTCTCTCCCAAATTAAAAAATAAAAAAAATCTTGTTCCCATTTTCTTTACAACTCATAGACATTGAGTGAGCCTTGCCATGCAAAGAGATGCTTCTTGTCTTTGGGTCCATATCTGTCAGCCCTTCATCCTAGTTGTCCTCATCTGTTCATTGTCCCTGCTGAAAGTAAGGTATTATGCTGTTTCCTTTCTGAAATACGATCATATAATTAAAACAATGCCACAGTAAGTTTCCTTTTCCCTTGCTATAGACTTTACTGACCCCAAGAGATGCTATTTAAAAAATATCCTTCAGTATGTCCTGGTACGTAATAGCGCCACATGTAATTTGCTCTGTAGTACATTCTGGCCTGCCTTAAGCATTGATAAACTCTGTTTCAAGATACTTGGTAGGTTGCCCAGTTCCAAGATAACCTGGTAGGATTGATTCAGTCCTGAAGGAATATAAATACAGGGAAAAAGACTCACAAATGACTTACTCATTAATAATCAGATCAGGAGCAAAACACAGCATATTTGCACTTGATTGTCTGTATGATCTCCACCCCAGGGCGAATGCCATGAGGAACATCCATGAATACTGCAGTAGGGTCATTTGGTCGTCCAGATGTAAGTTCCTGAATCCTGAATTAAGAGGAGTAAAAGGTGTGAGGAAACACTCTCACTGCCAAAGAGAAGATCCTCTCTCTGGGAACTGCCAAAGACAGTTTTGGAAGACTCTAATAGAAGAAATGAAGTGTTAATTGGACACAGTTTTCCTTTGTCATTTGACATGTAAGACCAAAGCTCTGAGTAATTTTTTAATAGTATTCAATGTTAGAAGAAAAGAGTAGCCAGTTTTTGTCACCTTTTGCTTATTTGAGTAAATATGGACTAAATAGTAAAATGCTATATTAAAAAGTAAAACAGAAAGCTAAGAGTCTGGCAGACATTACTCATTCAGTGGATTTAAGTTAAAAAAAATGCTCCTGATATTTATACCTCTCTACCCCTAGATTAAGTAGGGATGACAGGAAGCCATGGGACCAGGGTGATACAGAGCCAGAGTGTTTTATGTAAAAAATTCTAAGGTTTACACCTTAGTGGTGGTATCTTTTGCATCTTACCTGGTATTGCCTTTGCCCATTTCACTGCTGCAATCACCTGCCGCCCACCTAACATGTTGAGTGCGGTCATGATCCGCCAAGTTGAATCTGGCATAGAGCTGTCATATCCTGCATATAACACCTCAGGTTCAATGACTTCCAGCAGTGACACCAGCGTAGGCGTGAGCTGTGGTAATGTTGCAGGAACTATTGTTTTGTTAGCAGGATTTTCAGAAGTTTCTTGCGAGACTCCTGTAGTGGCCTGCTGAATTCCTTTTATCTTTTTCTTTGTTTTTCGAGCTGTGGGTATATTAAAAAAAAAACACAGAAATCAGCTGTAATGGGAAAGTCTGGGCAGCATAGTTTATTCCAGTTGCTGAAACTAATTTCAAAGAGGAGAAATCTTTTATGTAGCAGTGACATAAAGTGACATGAAAGAAGAGAAAAACATTTTTTTCCTGAAAGCAAAGAATCAAGAGGAACCCATTCATTTAATTTCCTCTACAAATAAGACAGTTACTTCATTATAGTTAAAATTAAATCTTACTATGTTAAAACAATATAAACATATCACTTACATATTTTCATTAAAGTAATTTGTCTCAATTTCACTCCAAAGTAAAAACTTTTATTAGTTTTATAAGGCAAATTACTCTCAACTGAAAGGAAGAATTTAAGTTTGTAATACCAGTAACTGTGGTAGCTTAGGGTTAATCTAAATTATGGGTATAATGAAGAGAGTGATGCTGTTTATCGTCTTGCACAAGAGATCACGCACGCAGAAAGATCCACATTTCACCTTTATATGATGTATACTATATGGGATTTAAAATCTTTGTGGACATTCAGAGAAAACCATTTCTTTATATAAATTACCACTCGGTATAATTTCTTTTATAAGAGATTTTAACTGATGACTCTATAAACCTAAAGTATCTATTTTCATTTTTGAAATATATTTTCCATTTTCACTTTTATTTTTGACTTTCTTTGGAACAGTATAATTAAATTAAAAGATGGATTCTGTAGGTTTTTTTAGCAGACATATTCATATTCTTTTCTGGTTATATGTGGGGCCAAAGCAAGCAAATTACGGTATTCTTAAAGAGAAATTATTCAGAACTCCAAGGAGGGACAAGGAATGTAAGTTGTATGAAAGCAGTAGTGTGCCTGCCTCAGTTATCAGGTATGCAGACCACTGTGCTAAGGAAAAGTAATGATAGTCACATTCAAAAGTAATTATTATATCTTCTGTCCCTAAAATGACAAAGTACATAGTTTGCAGAGGACAGATGTGGGGGCAAGAACTATGTATATCCATGTGCAGTGTTAGAAAGAGGGGAAAAAAAAAAACAAAAAACCTGTCGTTTACATTGAGTAGAATGGTCCCATTTCTTATTGTGCTCTGTGCTCAAACATTTAAGAATTTTTAGTTAACATTTCAAAACAGAGAAACACGATCATGACAGACATGTTCTAATTTATTTTACCATGCTCTCTATGCAGTAGAGAGCATAAATATGAAACCAACATGTTGGAATATAATCCTGGCTCTGCCACTGAGTAGCTGGGTATCTGTGCAAGGTATTCCCTGGGCCTTTGTTTCCTCTTCTGTAAAATGAGGATAATGTCAGTAGCTACCCTCACAGGGTCTGTTGATAATTAAATCAGTTAGAATATATAATATGCATGAAACAGTTCTTGGCACACCTTAAGTGCTATGTAAGAATGATCACTGTCTCAACTGGTAGTAAAATACAGTTGGAAAATATTCTGAATTCACATAGTTCAAGTCTATAGAGAAGTGACAAAGTTAAAAATGGAAGAGCTCCTATACATTAAGGAAGCTCTTCAAACAACCAAAGGTATTGTATCTTACACCCAGACCTCAGAATCATGAAATGTATTTTGTTGACAAATGAGAACATGCATGTCCCAAATAAATACACTGAAAGTATTTTAAAAACTACTATTAACCATAACTTTAAATTTGTCTAGAATACGTGTTCTTATTATCCTTTCTTCTGCTCTAATGTAGAGTATGACAAACTGGAGGATTTTAAAGTCTTCTCACCTTATCATGAAACTCCTATAAGAGAACACAGGCAAAAGATTTTCTGACAATTATACCCATGTTTTCTTAGGTCAGTCTCACAAGGCAATAGAAATAAAAAGACAATCTACAGATAGGAAGAAAATATTTGCAAATGATTCAACAAGGGTTTAATTTTCAAAACATACAAAGAGTTCATACAACTTGCCAAAAAAAACCAAGCAACCCCCCCAAAACGGGCAGAAGACCTAAAGAGACATTTCTCCAAAGAAGTATACAGATGGCCAATAGGCATGTGAAAAGATGATTAACACTGCTTAGAGCTCCAAAGATGAAAGTTAAACTTGGTGTGTATTCGGGAAAGCATCTAAAAATGTTACTGGGTAACTAGCCACACTGTATTTTAGTGATAGGACCAAATGTTGAGTTTATTCTTTGAATGAACTTATTTCTAATATAAAATATCTGAGATGAATACTTGGGGAATTAAAGGAAAGCAGTAAAACTGGGGCTGGAGGACAATATATATAAACCAATCCCATTTTATTTAAATGGTCAGACAGAAGGAAGATGAAACTAAAATATGCAAGGAGATGTAAAGAAAAGTGAGGAATAACTATCTGGTTTTGGTAATAAATTATCCTGGCACTGAACGTCTACATGAATTTGTAGTCAATCTCTGTGGCTTCTGTAACACCTACAAGAAAATCGGCATTTATCATTTTCTTTCTTTATTTTTTTTTTAATTATTATTTTTTAAAATTATTTTTATTTTTTTTTTCCAGTGGGTTTTGTCATACATTGATATGAATCAGCCATGGATTTACATGTATTCCCAATCCCGATCCCCCCTCCCACCTCCCTCTCCACCCGATTCCTCTGGGTCTTCCCAGTGCACCAGGCTGGAGCACTTGTCTCGTGCATCCCACCTGGGCTGGTGATCTGTTTCACCATAGATAGCATACATGCTGTTCTTTTGAAATATCCATGTTTAACATACTGGCACTCTGTAGTAAAATTTAAGAACGTAGGCATACTTGGAAAAAACTGGGCTAAGTGATTGATGTAAATATGGTGAAGAAAAGACTCATCTTTTTTGCTATCAAAGTAATATGAAGAACTGAGAATGTTCTTGTGAGTGTGGATCGGGGAATTAGACTGTAGTTACACCCATAAATCTACCTTATGTTTTAAAACATGTATGCAGTGTGTACTGGACAGCACCATCAGTTAGTGTCTTTTCTGTCAGAAGAAGCACATGGATTTCATCCTTCCTCTAGTAGCACAATATACAAGATTCAGTTCAGTTCAGTCACTCAATTGTGTCCGACTCTTTGCGACCCCATGGACTGCAGCACGCCAGGCTTCCCTGTCCATCACCAACTCCTGGAACTTGCTCAAACTCATGTCCATCAAGTCGGTGATGCCACCCATCCATCTCATCCTCTATCGACCCCTTCTCCTCCTGCCTTCAATCTTTCCCAGCATCAGGGTCTTTTCCAAATGAGTCAGTTCTTCGCATCAGGTGGCCAAAGTATTGGAGCTTCAGCTTCAGCATCAGTCCTTCCAATGAACACCCAGGACTGATCTCCTTTAGGATGGACTGGTTGGATCTCCTTGCAGTCTAAGGGACTCTCAAGAGTCTTCTCCAACAGTTCAAAAGCATCCATTCTTCAGCGCTCAGCTTTATGGTCCAACTCTCAACATCCATATATGTCTATTGGAAAAACCGTAGCCTTGACTAGATGGACCTTTGTTGGCAAAGTAATGTCTCTGCTTTTTCATATGCTGTCTAGGTTGGTCATAACTTTTCTTCCAAGGAGAAGGATCTTTTAATTTCATGGCTGCAGTCACTATCTGCAGTGATTTTGGAGACCCTCCCCCAAATAAAGTCTCTCTGTTTCCATTGTTTCCCCAATGTATTTGCCATGAAGTGATGGGACTGGATGCCATGATCTTAGTTTTCTGAATGTTGTGCCTTAAGCCAACTTTTTCACTCTCCTCTTTCACTTTCATCAAGAGGTTCTTTAGTTCTTTGCTTTCTGCTGTGAGAGTAGTGTCATCTGCATATCTGAGGTTATTGGTATTTCTCCCAGCAATCTTGATTCCAGCCTGTGCTTCATCCAGCCCGGCATTTCCCATGATGTACTCTACATATAAGTTAAACAAGCAGGCTGACAATATACAGCCTTGAAGTACTCCTTTCCCAATTTGGGACCAGTCTGTTGTTCCATGTGCAATTCTCACTGTTGCTTCTTGACCTGCATACAGATTTCTCAGGAGGCAGGTCAGGTGGTCTGGTATTCCCATCTCTTGAACAACTTTCCACAGTTTGTTGTGGAAAGCAGAAGTCGATGTTTTTCTGGAATTCTCTTGCTTTTTCGATGATCCAGCGGATATTGGCAATTTGATCTCTGGTTCCTCTGCCTTTTCTAAATCCAGCTTGAACATCTGGAAGTTCATAGTTCACGTACTGTTGAAGTCTGGCTTGGAGGATTTTGAGCATTACTTTGCTAGTGTGTGAGTTGAGTGCCATTGTGTGGTAGTTTGAGCATTCTTTGGCATTGCCTTTCTTTGGGATTGGAATGGAAACTGACCTTTTCCAGTCCTGTGGCCACTGCTGAGTTTTCCAAATTTGCTGGCATATTGAGTGCAGCACTTTCACAGCATCATCTTTTAGGATTTGAAATAGCTCAACTGGAATTCCATCACCTCCACTAGCTTTGTTCGTAGATTAGTCTTTGCAAAATTCAAGTCTGATTCTGTCTATGCCCTGATTTTCCATCTAACTCCTACTCAACTTCTCTAGGTTTAAACTCAGTGTTGCTTTTTTTTGCCTTTTAGGACATAATCAGGTGACCATCCTCTTGCTCCTACTTATCTTATAGTGTGTTGTACAATTTTGTGATTGACTCTGCAACCTAACTACACAGTAAAGTGCTTGAGTACAGGCACTATTTTACTGATTTTGAATACAAACACTGTTTTATTCATTTTATGTCTAATGCCTGCTTTGGTGAAAACTTGATGAATTGAAGTGCACCACTGCCACCTTCAACTAAAGCAAAATTTGAAACTTTTTCCCCCAGAGAAGAGATTGCAAATAATGAGATCAATGTTAATTATACTTGTTATATAAACAGGAATATGAAACTCATTCATAACTAGTTTCAGATTTCGTCTTTGCTTGAAAAAACCCATCGAAGGCTTTTTTCACTTTTTCCCCACTGTAGATTTGAAATAAAAGATTGATATATACATGTATATGCAAAGTAAAAGGTAAATAACAGAATAATTCTGACATGTTTCTATAACAGATATATTTACATTTCTAACCCTAGCAAATAGTTTTGAGTTTGAAAAAAGAAATAAAGACCAAAGTAATGTTTCTTCAATTCTTACAAGTTTCATTATTACATGATTTCTTTCTTCATGTATAGTTTGGCTATAATGAAGTCGGTCTATGTAATAAGCAGAATATGAAATACTCATTTTAAAAATCCTACTTTTAACTATTACATCTGCTTATTTATTTTTTTAAAAAGTAAAGTGATAAATTTTTATATGATGCAAAGACAATTCATTTTCAATATTTACATTACCTTCCAGGTTCATTCCAGCTTGAAGACATTTTCTATAGCGGCATGCTGGGCAGTTTTTTCTTCGAATTTTATCAATGATACAATCATTTCTTCCAGCACAAAGATAATTGTGCTGTCCTGTATGGAAAATAAAGGCACTGTTAAAATTTCTCAGTCCTTAAAGGATATTTTTATGGGGAGGCTCTTTTTTGTTGTTTTGGTGGAACAGAGCCGAGGACCAAAGGCACTGATTAACGCAGGCATAATGTACATCCAATACAGTCAACTTAAAAACTCTTTAATATTGTTCATTAAATAAAAAAAGTTACTGTACTATACATACAGAAAAGTACACAAGTCATAAATTTGTCACCTAATAAACTTAAAACTTATTAAGAAGCAGAAAGTACCCCTCAAACCCTCTTTTTGCCCCTTTCCAGTCACTACCTCTTCCTTGATAAACTTTTCTTTAAACAGTTTCTTAACCATTATAGAAGACCTCTGTAATCACTATTTTATTATGACTTCTAACCCAGATAATCACAATGGTGTGATCGTTCACCTAGAGCCAGACATCCTGGAATGTGAAGTCAAGTGGGCCTTAGAAAGCATCAGTACGAACAAAGCTAGTGGAGGTGATGGAATTCCAGTTGAGCTATTTCAAATCCTGAAAGATGATGCTGTGAAAGTGCTGCACTGAATATGCCAGCAAATTTGGAAAACTCAGCAGTGGCCACAGGACTGGAAAAGGTCAGTTTTCATTCCAATCCCAAAGAAAGGCAATGCCAAAAAATGCTCAAACTACTGCACAATTGCACTCAACTCACACGCTAGTAAAGTAATGCTCAAAATTCTCCAAGCCAGGCTTCAACAGTACATGAACCTTGAACTTCCAGATGTTCAAGCTGGTTTTAGAAAAGGCAGAGGAACCAGAGATCAAATTGCCAACATCCGCTGGATCACTGAAAAAGCAAGAGAGTTCCAGAAAAACATCGACTTCTGCTTTATTGACTACGCCAAAGCCTTCGACTGTGTGGATCACAATAAGCTGTGGAAAATTCTGAAAGAGATGGGAATACCAGACCACCTGACCTGCCTCTTGAGAAACCTGTATGCAGGTCAGGAAGCAACAGCTAGAACTGGACATGGAACAACAGACTGGTACCAAATAGGAAAAGGGGTACATCAAGGCTGTATATTGTCACCCTGCTTATTTAACTTACGTGCAGAGTACATCATGAGAAACGCTGGGCTGGAGGAAGCACAAGCTGGAATCAAGATTGCTGGGAGAAATATCAATAACCTCAGATATGCAGATGACACCACCCTTATGGCAGAAAGTGAAGAGGAACTAAAAAGCCTCTTGATGAAAGTGAAAGAGGAGAGTGAAAAAGTTGGCTTAAAACTTAACATTCAGAAAACTAAGATCATGGCATCTGGTCCCATCATCTCATGGGAAATAGATGGAGAGACAGTGGAAGCAGTGTCAGACTTTATTTTTGGGGTGCTCCAAAACCACTGCAGATGGTGATTGCAGCCATGAAATTAAAAGACGCTTACTCCTTGGAAGGAAAGTTATGACCAACCTAGATAGCATATTAAAAGGCAGAGACGTTACTTTGCCAACAAAGGCCCATCTGGTCAAAGCTATGGTTTTTCCAATGGTCATGTATGGATGTGAGAGTTGGACTGTGAAGAAAGCTGAGCACTGAAATATTGATGGTTTTGAACTGTGGTGTTGGAGAAGACTCTTGAGAGTCTCTTGGACTGCAAGGAGATCCAACCAGTTCATCCTAAAGGAGATCAGTCCTGGGTGTCCATTGGAAGGACTGATGCTGAAGCTGAAACTCCAGTACTTTGGCCACCTCATGTGAAGAGATGACTCACTGGAAAAGACCCTGATGCTGGGAGGGATTGGGGGCAGGAGGAGAAGGGGACGACAGAGGATGAGATGGCTGGATGGCATCACCAACTCGATGGACATGGGTTTGAGTAAACTCCAGGAGTTGGTGATGGACAGGGAGGCCTGGCGTGCTGCGATTCATGGGATCACAAAGAGTTGGACACGACTGAACTGAACTGAACTGAATCTAATGCTTAGGAGGATTAAAGAAAGAGGAAACTGGTTTAAAAATATGGTGAGAGTACCAAAGGGAAAGTTACTTTAATTCAGCATTGCACCACCACATGCAAATAAAGTATGCTTCCCTTCCAAATTTTAAGTGAAGTTATTGGTAAAGGCTTAATCTTAATTATGTTAAGGTGGCCAGCAATTAGTCAGGTGAATCACAGACTTGGCAAACTAAACTACTGTATATGTAACTTAGGGGGATTTGTTCTTTATATCACATGTTTTTAGACACCAGATATTGATGATTGTTACTGTCTAAAATCTTCTGGGACCCAGTATTAAATGTGTTAAGAGGCAGAAATCTAGTTTTTACCTGTCAAAACCTCCCTCTACCCTCAGTGTACTCTCTTTTGTTGAAGAAAACTATCTGAGGATTTGCTAGCCTGGCAAAAACTGAAAGGCTCCTTCTACACAAGACCAGCATATCTAAACAGATACACTGGATAGTTAAGACTCCATGTCCTTACACTAGAGGGGGCGGTATTCAGAATTTGCAGGACATTTGTCTTCTCAAAAATAAATCATATTCAAAGAAAAGAGAAAAAATAATAATCATCAATTCGTTAGGTTGAATATACCTAGTTCTGATATTAGGAAAAGATCCTTTATGTATAGAATAATCTACTTGATTTGGATAAAACAAACTAAATTCACTTCTTCCTAACATGTTAAATCACAGGGCTTGTTAAGCATTAGTTTGGGGTAGATGGTTAACTACATCAGTTTCAGTTCTTTGAGGCCACAGAATTCAACTACTGGTCTACAATTCAGCTTTGTTCCAGAGTTGTTATCCAGTGCCAAGTGTCTGTACCAGTCGTTCCTATTCCTTTCTGTATTGTTTAAGTTTCCTAGCTTCTTTTCTTGGACAGGATATGGAAGCTCTAGCCCAATAATTCTGTTATACAGGATTAAAAGAGGAACAACAAATAAAATCATAGTTGAAGCAGTTATAATAATGAAAACATTTTAACCCATAAGACTACCCCTGAATCCTTGTTCTTCAGTAAACTAGAAGGACAATTAAAAAATTATAGTAAACACAGAGAAAGTTTCAATACTTTATATCTAACCAAAAGCTCAGAATGTGCATGTTAAGCTAATATTTATTTTTGGCTGTGCTGGTTCTTCCTTACTGTATGGACTACTCTCTAGTTGTGGCAAGCAGGGGCTACTCTCTAGTTGCAGTGCTTGGGCTTCAACAGTTGTGGCACACGGGCTAAGTTGCCCTGTAGCATATGGGATCTTCCCAGTTCAGGGATTGAGTCTGTGTCTCCTGCATTAACAGATGGATTCTTTACCACTGAGTGACCAAGGAGGCCCTAATAATGTTTTCTTTATCCCAGGTATATCTTGAGCACAATTAAGAATCTGAGCTACAGAATCAGGGGGCATTGTACCTTCATAAGTTCAAATGCTCTATCTGGTTATTAGTATGAAGTTGGACAAGTATGTGGGTATCGTATCTTAAAAAGAGGAATTTCAACTAGTGGTCACTGTTTACAAGGCATGGACATGTACTCCCTGTCAGTATATTTGATAAGAGAATAAGACATTTTAGTTTGGAGTTTCTGTCTTCTACCACTTGGTAAATTTGTTTTCTTACTAGAAAGAGGGCAGATGTCAGGAGAAAAGCCTTCAGGCCAGCTGGGATTTCTCAATATCATTTTGTTTGTATTGTCCTTATTTTTACAATAAAAATCAGTTTTTGCACTCATTTATGATAAAAACTCTCCAGAAAGCAGGCATATAAGGAACATACCTCAACATAATAAAAGCCATATATGATAAATCCACAGCAAACGTTATCCTCAATGGTGAAAAATTGAAAGAATTTCCCCTCAAGTCAGGAACAAGACAAGGGTGCCCACTCTCACCACTACTATTCAACATAGTTTTGGAAGTTTTAGCCATAGCAATCAGAAAAGAAAAAGAAATAAAAGATTGGAAAAGATTGGAAAAGAAGATTGGAAAAGAAGAAGTAAAGCTCTCACTGTTTGCAGATGACATGATCCTAAAGGCAACACCAGAACATTATTAGAGCTTATCAATGAATAAAGTTGCAGGATATAAAATTAATACACAGAAATCCCTTGCATTCCATACACTAACAATGAGAAAACAGAAAGTGAAATTAAGGAAACAATCCCATTCACCAAGACTAAAATACTCTATATAGAAAACTATAAAACACTGATGAAAGAAATCAAAGATTACACAAATAGATGGAGAAATATACCATGTTCATGGATCAGAAGAATCAATATAGTGAAAATGAATATACTACCCCAAAGCAATCTATAGATTCAATGCAATCCCTATCAAGCTACCAATGGTATTTTTCCCAGAACTAGAACAAATAATTTCACAATTTGTATAGAAATATAAAAAAACCCTGAATAGCCAAAGCAATCTTGAGAAAGAAGAATGGAACTGGAGGAATCAACCTGCGTGACTTCAGACTACACCACAAAGCTATAGTCATCAAGACAGTATGGTACTGGCACAAAGATAGAAATATAGATCAATGGAACAACATAGAAAGCCCAGAAATAAATCCACACACCTATGGACATCTTTGCTTTGACAAAGGAGGCAAAAATATACAATGGAGAAAAGACAATCTCTTTAACAACTGGTGCTGGGAAAGCTGGTCAACTACTGTTAGCAGAATGAAACTAGAACACTTTCTAACACCATACACAAAAAAGCTCAAAATGGATTAAAGATTTAAATATAAGACCAGGAACTAAAAAAACTCCTAAAGGAAAACATAGGCAAAACACTCTCTGACATAAATCACAGCAAGATCCTCTATGACCCACCTCCCAGAGTAATGGAAATAAAAGCAAAAATAAACTAAAACCTTTTGTACAACAAAGGAAGCTATAAGCAAGGTGAAAAGACAGCCTTCAGAATGGGAGAAAAATAATGGCATAACGAAGCAACTGACAAAGAATTAACCTCAAAAATATACAAGCAGCTCATGCAGCTCAATACCAGAAAAATAAATGACCCAATCAAAAAATGGGCCAAAGAACTAAACAGACAGTTCTCCAAAGAAGACATACAGATGGCTAACAAACACATGAAAAGATGCTCAGCATCATTCATCATCAGAGAAATGCAAGTCAAAACCACAATGAGGTACCATCTCACGCTGGTCAGAATGGCTGCTATCAAAAAGTCTACAAACAAATGCTGGAGAGGGTGTGGAGAAAAGGGAACCCTCTTACACTGTTGGTGGGAATGCAGACTAGTACAGTCACTATGGAGAACAGTGTGGAGATTCCTTAAAAAACTGGAAATAGAACTGGCATTCGACCCAGCAATCCCAGTGCTGGGCATACACACCAAGGAAACCACAATTGAAAGAGACACGTATATCCCAGTGTTGATTGCAGCACTGTTTATAATAGCTAGGACATGGAAGCAACCTAGATAAGTTTTGGTACATATACACAATGGAGTATTACTCAGCTGTTAAAAGGAATGCATTTGAATCTGTTCTAATGAGGTGGATGAAACTGGAGCCTATTATACAGAGTGAAATAAGTCAAGAAAGACACCAATACAGTATATTAACACATATATATGGAATTGAGAAAGATGGTAATGATGACCCTGTACACGAGACAACAAAAGAGACACAGATATAAAGAATAGACTTTTGGACTCTGTGGGAGAAGGTGAGGGTGGGATGATTTGAGAGAACAGCATTGAAACATGTATATTACCATATGTGAAATAGATGACCAGTCCAAGTTTGATGCATGAAACAGGGTACTCAAAGCCAGTACACTGGGACAACCCAGAGGGATGGGATGGGGAGCGAGGTAGGAGGGGGGTGATGGGGGACACATGTACACCTGTGGCTGATTCATGTCAATGTATGACAAAAACCACCACAATATTGTAATCAATATTGTAATTAGCCTCCAACTAAAATAAATAAATTTTTAAAAACCCAGGATCAAATGCCGAAAACTGATTATTTCTGGTAGGAGTTGTAGCCTGCCTCCAAGTTGACCCCCAGTGGTCTCTGTCTCCTGGTAGTCACACTCTGATTATCCTTCCCACACTATACCAGGACTGGCATGTGATCAATAAAATAGGGCCAAAATGACTATGTCACATCTGAGATTGAGTAATAAAGAAAATACGTTCTCATATTCACCAGAGTCTCTCCCTGTGGATCGTTTGTTCTGGGGGATGCCATTTGCTATGTTGAGAGCAGCGTTAGAAGAGGCCTATATGATGATGAACTAAAGCTTCCTGCCAAAGCAGTGTTAATGAGCTGCAAGTGGAGTCTGCAGCTTCCACCAACAGTCTGAATGTAACTTCATGAGAGACCCAGCACTACCCAGCTAATAAGCTGCTCCCAAATTCCTGGCTCTTAAGAAACTGTGTGACATAATTAACATCTGTTGTTTTTAGCCACTAATTTTGGGGGTAATTTGTTACACATCAACAGATAACTAATACAGTAGGGATAGTAAAAGTGTTGTTTTAAATAAATTTAAGTTATAAAAAAGAGTGATCCAAGAAAAATATTAGGTAGTAAACAGAAGAATGATGCATGGACATGATCAAGTTAATTAACATAGTACAGGAAACAGGCCACACAGCAAACGGCATCATCTAGGATTTTTTGTAGTTTGTACATATTCTGCTGGAAGTACCCAAGTTTCAAATGTGAACTGTGACTGTGAACTTGAGTGCAACAGCTTCATACTGAAGAAAGCTTCAGCTTCTTTACTGCTGTCAAAACCAGTGTCGTATAGTGCAAAGTGCACTTGGCAAGATTGCTAGGAAGCCCTTGGTCTGAATTGCAGCTCTGCTGCCTAGCTGTGTGATCTCAGTAATGTTTATTAACCTTTCCGAGCTCCCAGTTTCTCCATCTGTAAAGCTGGAAAATTAGCATCTACCTTGCTGTGCTTCTGCAAGGGTTAAAGGCAGTTGTGAAGAACGTTCTTAAAATAGTGCCTAACACATTGTAAGCACTCAATAAACACTATGAATATTTCCCTTGTTATTGCTTTCATCTCAGTATATAACTAGATTATAAACTGCCAGGAGATGAGATTTTTATCCTTTCAGGAAGTCAGTATAGCATTGAGGTTAAGAGCCTGTTTGCAGACAGCTATGCTTGAATCCTAAGTCTGTTGCTTAAGCTGTGAGCATCAGTTCCCTAGTGTATCAAATATGGATAATAAGAGCATTTAAGAGCTCATATAGCTGCTAAGTAAGTAGTATGACATATATAAAACGTAGTACTTGGGTGTGCTAGTCACTCAGCTGTGTCTCTTAGCTACCCCATGGACTGTCACCCGCCAGGCTCCTCTCTATGGGATTTCCCAGACAAGAACACTGAGTGGGTTGCCATTCCCTCCTCCAGGGGATCTTCCTGACCCAGGGTAGTATGACATACATAAAACATAGTACTTGGTAAATTATTAATAAAAGTAGCATGTGTCTGTCTCCAATATGACCCACCAACAAAGAATATATGCAGTTTGTGCAAAGGGAGCATAAGAAGAAGGGACTCAGTGAAAAAAGACCACTGAACTAGTATACATCTAAAGAAATGAAGCTACCCAAATTCTTTTCTGTACACAGAAAGTAACTCCCAGAATAACGAATAAAATTCAAAATCTCAATCCTTGATCTGGCTTGTATGGACAAGTAAAACTTGTACAAATTTTCTAAAAGTATTTAACTTTTGGGTCTTTATGATACTATGTCTGTTTGGTGGATAACTTATAATTTCTGGCAAGTATTAAAAATGGAATGAATGTAGTGTAATGAAAATCACACAAGCTTCATCTTTGTAACTGTTCAAGAAAGTGCTCTAAAATCTGTATATTGGCTTAAAACAGATTCCCATCATGTCTAGAAAGAGAAAAGTAGATCTGCTGTGAGTTAGGTTAGCAAGTGATTACAGAATTTTAGAGCTGGAAGGGACTCTGGAGAAAATTTAAATCCAAATAAAGGATTTACTTAGGGCTTCCCTGGTGACTCAGATGGGAAAAAAAATCTACCTGCAATTCAGGAGACCCACGCTCAACCCCTGGATCGGGAAGATCTGCTTCAAGTTAGGATAGCAAATGATTACAGAATTTTAGAGCTGGAAGGGACCATGGAGAAAATTTAAATCCAAGTAAAGGATTTACTTAACACAGTTTACATTTTAACCTTTTCTTATTTATCATGTAATCTAGCTATCATATTTAACTGAATACATATATATCTTTTCAAAGGGCATAGCTAATATTCACATATTCATAGCTAAAAACATGCATAAGAATTTAATTCTAAAGCATAGGGGGCATATGGCCTGCAGTGATGTCTTATCTGTAATATATTTAGCTTTTCTTTTCTTTTTAAATTGCATTTGGACGCGTTTAGGTAAGGCATGCTTGCACCCTCTATCAGTGACTGCCCTTCTTCACTCATTTGGTATTGTATTTCGCCAGAACGACACATACTCAATCCCTGTAAGCACTGGAACTGGAATTTTTAGCCCCATTTTAAGAAATAATTTTAGTTAAAATGAGGGAAATGGAAAAAGGAAAAAAAATTTTTTTAAATTCCTCTATTTCTTTTAAGGCTCCATTGTCTCATTCTGAATTTCACTTTCAGAATTAAATCTGTCAATATTACTTATTATATACAGGAATACTGTAACACTGTTATCACATTTACACCATGGACAGAACTAATCAGTGAAGAAAGTGCTGAATAAAGTTAAGTGAGGACAAGAAGCAGCTTCCATCTGGGGCAGATAACATCCACTTTGTTAGCAGCATTGTATTAATTAGGGATGAGCTTTAACTTAATGACTCTACTCAGTTGTTGGGTGATAACCAAACTGGTTAAAGCCTCAATTCCTGTGCTCTCTGTGGAATAACTTAAGTAATTTTATAGTTTGCTAATGTATTAAAAGCAATCCAAACAAAAGAAAATGACTCATCTAACCCTTAAGCATATGCAAACACAACTGAAGCCAAATAATAATACTTCATGTACTGTGAATAAATACATTAATTTTTAAAAAATATAATTATCTAATCAGAGCTTTAGGTAATCCATTCAGGCCACACTGCCTTCTAACTGCTTTACAAATAACTAAATTACACAACAGTTTTTCCCAAGAGGATTCACTGGTAATATTAGAAAATTTTAGTGTGACTTCCAGTAGTTTGCTTATGGAATGAATTTTACCTTTAAGGAGGTGACGGGCAGACTGAGTCTGTAACAAGGGTAAACATTATGTGAATATAATATTTGTCAAGTGAAATCACTTTCTTTTAAACACCTTTCCTGACCTCCCCAGGCAGTTTTTCACTTGCTCCTCTGTATTATAATCTCTGTACCTTGTAACTGTGAACCCATCTTTCACTTCCAAGTAGACTGTGACCTCCCAGAGGACAGTGGGAGGTCCTTACATCACATTTATATCACATAGCACAACCCTGGCTTATTAGAAAACCAAACATGTTTCCCCCTCATTATCACTCATTTTTGCCAGACTAGAATAGTGGGTGGCTCTAAAACTAGCTAACTGATGGGAATTACAGTTGGTAATGCTAATACAATGAGCACTAATTGCTGCCGAAACCTAAAACCATCATTTCACATGCATGGCACTTTCTTACGGTTATTTTCTGTTCTCTGACCATACTCCCTCCCTTCAATTTTTACTTGTCTGTTTTATCTTAGTTTGCTTTTAAAAGTATCTTTTTCCCGCTAGAAGAGTTAGGAGCCACCCTCCTATCCCTGATTTTAATGACTTCCAGCGTTAATGGGCTTTGCATACAGAATCCAGTCTGAGAAACAGAAACCAAATAGAGGAAAAATAAAACTCTTCAAAACACACACTACCTTCCACTGCTCTTTTGAAGAATACTTTACAGCTTCCACAAGTCAGGACCCCATAGTGGCACCCCGAAGCCTCATCCGAGCACACCAAGCAGAGTTTGGGGGGCGGCCCCGCAGCCGCCGAGGAGCTGGACGGAGGGGAGCTCACGTCCGGCCTCATTCCCGGGCTAGGAAGGAAGAAAGTAGTGTTAGGGTCTACCTGTCAGGACTGTCAAACAAGTATCAAAACACAGTTCTCTTACCTCTTTCACTCCACAGTAAACATGTTCACACTGAACGTGTGTATTTCAAATACTGGCAAGAATTAAAAAAAATCCTACCGATATGTAGTCAAATAATGTTTTATTATTCTTCTATACAAAATTAAGAGTGAGGTCATTTATTTTTAAGTATCCCTTAGAAGTTCCCTGGAGTCTAGTGATTAGGATTTGGCACTTTGATTTCCACAGTCCCAGGTTCAATCCCTGGTCGAAACTGAAATCCCACAAGTCACACAGCATGGCAAAAAAAAACCAACACAAAAAAAATCCTTTAAGAAGAATGGTGAAATTGTGCTTTGCTTAGATACAGTTTTTAGTTGCTTAGCATCTGTTTACAATCATCTTTAAAGGAATAATTGTGTAATTACCACCATGATCAAGAGATACAATATTATCCATCTTCCCCCCAAAGATTCCACCTATGTAAGAAATTTCTCTCTGCAATATTCTTAATCTGCCTATTCTCTAAAAGAGATAATATTTAGGAATAAACTTTGGGTGTTAGGTGTGTCTTTATTAATGCAACTAATAATATGATTAAATCTCAATTATAAATATGCTTAAACTAATTCACAGAACAAACTAAAGAAATTGGGTTGTCAACATGGTTAGAAATTGTATTTATTAAGTAACACCTTTTTGTTCTGTTTTAAGAATAAAACTTAAAGTAACAAATTATTATTTTACGATTAACTTTTAAGTAATTAAGCTGATCAACTCCAAAGTTCCCCTTAATTCTGTCCTTAAATGAAGCATACTGGACTTAGCCAAACCTATGTTTATCTAGAGGGTTAGTGAATAGGACAGCATTCCTACCAGCCCAGCTCTGGGAATAGGCCCCAGGGTTTCATATTTTTCTCTCAACATTGTTAAGCAGAACTTTTGGATGCTTCTGTATCACAAGGTATTGATCCCAGTTAGATTTGGGAGAATGGACTGAGTGCATATTGAAAGCCTACAATGGAAGAGAATATATTACCTGAAATGACTCTGCTGTAGGTCTGGCACAAGTCATGTCTAATTAATGGAAACTTGTGACTAATGTAGCAGAGCTGCTATGGGCCAGAGTTTTACAGAGAAGTAGGAAGGTCTTGGACTGAGTGAGCAGAGCACCGTGTTAGGGAAGCAAAAACTTGTCTGGCTTTTGTTCTGAAGATGCTTCTACTCTGGTTCAGCCAATCTCTGTCATCTGACATCTATTTTTAGGGACCAACCAGTTGTTTGTATATTTCATTTATGGAAAATAAGTGCAATGTTCAATGATTTCAAACGTTAATTCTGTACTGTTTCCTCAGCCGGTTTTTTATATATATAATAAAATATATATATGTACATGATGTATTTGCACACACTAGTATATACTAAAAATGTTTTCACAGTACTTAGGTGTAGTATTTAATAGTTTTGAAACACTTTCATGAATACAGTCTCATCTGTCCTCTCAACGACCCTGTGAAAAGGATGTCATCACCTCTAGATGAGGTTACTCAGCTGTCAGAGGTTGATGAGGGAGCCTGTTTGTGGTCAAACTCACATGTTTCAGATCTCAGTTCTACCATTTCATAGCTTGTGTGACCTTTGATATGTATTTACTACCATGAGCCTCTGTTTTCTCATGAGTACAGTGAAAGGATATTATCTGTGTCTGTGTGTTATAAGAGAACACACTCAAAGTCTAGTGTATAAGTCCTCCATCTAGCAGGCACTTGATAAATGTTCATTCTTTTTCAGGAAAACTGGAGATTTTATGAGAAAGTCTGGTATAAGTATTATGTAAGTAGTATTAAGTCTAAAATCTAGGACAGTATTCCCAAATTCTCAGTTATAATTAGAGCATATGCAAAATACATTCAGGCCAGTCAACTGTGAGCTAGAGATGACAAAAAGGAAAGTTAAAACTAAATGGACAAATGGATTGATCGAACTGCAACTAAGAATCTGGAACTTTAGTCAGGCTTTTGGCATCCCTTCAGGCAGTTATTCTAGGCTACATCAGGTAAGAATTGAGTTCATGGAAAGCTACCAAGCATACCACAAACATCAGTAGAGAAAAACCAGTTTTTGTCACACAAATAGGAGCACCAAGATGGCCTATAGTGAACACCACTGGGAGAAATGGATGAACGCAAAGTGGTCTTCAATTGCAAACATGACCCTGTGATACTGCTTTAAAAGGCTAGGGTTCAAGAAAATGGTTAGAACTCAAAGGAAAACCATATGAAATCACCATATTTTAACAAGGATACATGACAGAAAGAAATAAAAAGCACAACATAATAAGAGTGTATATCACACTCATTCTGAATAGGAAAGCGAAGATGTCTTAGTCCTTGCTTAATGTGTGTTTACAGCTGTGTCAAACATTCTGAAGATGCTAAGAGATTCTATTAGGAACTGACTGTATCCAGAGTGCTTTAAGTGAGGACCCAAAATAACAAAACGTGCTGTTTCAGATATTTGAATGCTGTCTCCCATTCAGAATGGAAAGTATACTGGACATTGCTGTTCTTGAGGTCACCGAGTTTACATTTGAGAGAGAAAACAAAGTAAGTATAAAGCAGGATTTTCTATTTAATTGTCTTGCAGAAAAAAAGCAGTCAATGAAAGGAGGACGGACCATGGATGGAGAATCACGGATGGATTATGAAAGTTCCTCACACACCTTGAAGAACAGGTGAAATGTGCAGGCAAATTACACCCTTTCACTCAGCAGATGATTCCTGATATCTGGATGAGGAATTCCTGGCACTGTGAGGATACAGAAGTCTTATATATGGTATGGAAGTTGTCTCATACATGAAAATGTGTTACTGAAATGATAGTGGACTTAGCAACTTCGATCTAGGTAGGAGGAGCAGAATTATTTTTGACTGCTTTGGTGTCGAGGTGGTACTTCTGCAAGAGATGGAGCTAGGGAATGTAGACAAACATCAATGTGACGACTGTGACAGTGGCTAGCTGACCCAACCCCTGACTCTGTTTCCTTATTGGTACCTTTTCAGGAATTTTTAGGTAGATTATATATTTGAATTATATAAAGTACTGGTACACACTTGATAATCAAACAGTATGTTTTTCCTTAACACTCAGGCATTAACTTTTTTTCCCTCCTTCCCTTGACTCCTCTTTCCCTTCTGGAGGATCTCAAAGAATGAGAAATGCTTTGAAGAATGCTGCCTGTGAGCCAGGGGAGGGTTAAATCCTCCAGAAACTTCTCAATTGGGAGCAGTTTTACTTCCCAAGAGACAATTGGTTAGTCTGGGGACATTTTTGGTTGTCACAACTTGGGATATGCTACTGGCATTGTGAGAAGAGGCTAGGGTGCTGCTAAACCTCCCACACCGCACAGCAGACAGTCTCCACGACAAATAATTATCCAGCTTCAATGTTAGTAGTGCTGAGGATTAAGAAATCCTTGCTATAAATCTTTAAGCAACATAAAGTGGAGAAAAAGAAAATTCAACAAGGACCAGAAATTTACTGTAAAACCTTTGAAACTACCTTTTAAAGGAGAGCAACTGCCCTAACTGAGGCAGCTGCAAATATTCTTTGATTCAAGAGAAGTCCAAAATGAGATTCAAAACAGACCTGAAGCCAGGGGACTATACAGGTCTAGTGATTAGCTAGAGTGAGTAATTTTATTTTTTCCTTTAGCTCTAGCCCTAAGAGGTAGTTTTTACACATTAATGTCACCTGCACTTTTCTTATCTTTGTTCATTAGGTAAAATGTAAATACTCAGCTGCACACACCAGGTGATTATATTTTCTGACTGCCCATTTATCCCTGCATTAGCTAAAGGATTACTGCGTTGTTTGATAATAAGCTATGGGATAGTTTTCAAATCAAATAGAAAAATACTCTGGGGGAAGGCTTTTACAGTATTTCTGTTAAATGGTTTTAGCAGAGTGCATTTTATCTTATTTAGCAAACCAAAGAAAGACTGATTAATCTGCTTTTACACTTGTTGACAGAAGTTTCTATTGGTTTTAACTTCAGGTGCATATTAAGACAGTTTCCTCCAACTTTGCATGATTTATACTTACTCATCTTATGGAGGAGATTAGAGAACAAAGTCTGTACTGTAAACCCTGTACTGTAATGTTCAGGAGCATTTTCAGTAAAGGATGTGTGATGGAGGAGATGTCTTTTTTCAGATCTGAGACACCAGTGGCGTGTAATTTACAATCTCTGCACTCAGTTCCCTTGTCTGTAAAAATGAAGGTGCTGAATCAAAAAACTCCAAAGAAGTTGTCCATATATCCCAAGGTAGAGGTAGGAAGTAGGGAAGAATACCCTTGGGTCTGTGAAAGGCTTCTTTGGACCTGTACATTTATTTATATGAAGAGAGAATATGGTCACCTTATCTATGTTTCTTTCTTAAACTCATAACATGTTTTCTTGTGTATTTCTTTTTCTTTAGGAGGGTCAGTCCGTGGTCGAGTGACTGTGCTGCACAACTTAGTCCCTAACAGAAGAAATACTGTTTCATGTTTTCAGTTCTGTTTGCTTAGGCTTGCACTGAGGGCCATGTGTTCCAAGGAGGAGTAATGGTGTTCTAGTGACAGAACATTAAGACCAAGAGTAAGTAGCAAGAACTACGAGGAAAAACTTTCTTAAGGGAGGAGAAACTTTCTTCATTACATGGTTATTTCTAGAATGAAGACCTGATTTTGTTTTGATGCTTTCTTGCTTCTAAGAGCACACAAGGATAATAACTATGATTTGGTACATGCAGAATTATAAAGGTGACATCTTCAAATAAGCCAGTAACAGGTTTGAGACAATATTACACTCACTGCTTTCTTCATATGTGTATGTGTGTATGTATCTAGGGTTGAAACCAGTGGCTGTGGAGTGTTTCTAAGCTTGAATCTTTGATTAATTTTTAAAAATGTCCTTTCAAGACTTGTTTTTTTTCTCATAAACCAATATATTTATAGTTTTACTTGGTTTTATTTTTAGGGAGTAGAGTAGTAATATCTTATCTTCCTACAGTGCTACTCAGTAGGTTAACTTCAGAGTCAAGTCGTACTGTTGGATGCTGTTGTTACTGTAATTATTTGTAATTCCACTAGAAGCTTGAATTTGGGCTTGTACCTACATCTTGTATTTTGTACCTTCACTTATTTGACTTTGGGAGTCCTCTTTGGTTTTAGTCATCTATGTTTACTTTGTAGATTTCATCAACTGTGGTCTGTTTTAGGTTTGTACTTTGATTTAGAATAGCATTGATTGTATTTTATTTCATTTTACATTAGTTTGAAGTAAATTATTTAATTTTTGGATTCTGAAATTTTGATTATTTACTGAAATTTGTAATATAAAGCTGTGAAATACTTGACAAAAACGTATTCATTTCCACCTCAACTACAACCACCACATATTTCTAAACACCTTATTACCTTCTCAGAGTTGAATTCCTCTCACTATACTTAGTAACAGTACTTTGTTCCCAATTCCAGTCCCTTTAACACATCCTGTTTATTATTCTCTATTACACTGTACCATGTACGTTTCCCTTTCTGTCCACTCTGCCTCCATGTTCATACATGTCTTCCCTCACCCCTTGCCTTAACCACTGCAATGATTTACACTAAGTAGTTCCTCCCAGCTCTGGCTGCTTTTCTTTCCTCTCTCCCACGATGCTAAAACTCATTCTTCGCATCGTGATTACCTCTCCGAGGCTCTTCCATGTAAGCATTACAAGCCCAACGTGGTCTTCAGTCTGGTTCCTCTTTCTTTCCCAATTATATGTCTTCCCATTCCTCTATGCTGCCATGTAGCACTTTACACATGACACATTCTGATGTAATAATATTTTTCCGTCAATAATTCCTTTTAGGTAGGGTCCATGTCTAGGTCTCTTATATCACCAGCATCTTGTACTGTGTCCAGTATATGTTATTGTATTTAGCTTACTTTTATATCTTTATATGTTCTGCAGAAGAAATTGAGGCAACTCACATGTTACATGTTTATGAGATTGCACCCAGAATACAGGTATCACCTCACTACTACCAGGAGCTGCTGTGCAAGCCCTTTCTTTAACCCCTTTAATCTCCACAAACCTACAAAGTGGGTACTGTTTTCATGTTTTACAGATGAGGAAACAGATTTAGAGAAACTGACTTGCCTATAGTGACACAGTAACTAGCATCGACAGGATTCAAAGGCCTATCTTTCTGATACCAAAATCAGCGTTCTTAACCAGTATTCTACCTCATGACTACCTGAGAATCTGAGGTAGAGCTAGGTTTTCAAATTGAGGAATAAACTGCCCTCTGCTTTTAAGGGCTGAGGTGTGATGTCTCAGTGATGTACAGCAAAAGGAAGCAAATGTTCTGTGACTTCTTCCACACATGATCTGCAATAAGCCCTGCCAAAGCAGGTCATCAGGTAAAACCACTGCCTTAGAACTGTGTGACAGTCTACAGGTCATTTGGAAATTTAGTCAAACTAATGTTTACCTTATACTCCACAGTTTTAGCACAGTAACTCCTAAGATGTGTGTAAATGCAAACAAAAGGCAGAACAGTTGTGTCTGTAAAGGAAGGGAAAAAAACCTTTAACATCAACCTGCTGCTGCTGCTGCTGCTAAGTCGCTTCAGTCGTGTCCGACTCTGTGCGACCCCACAGACGGCAGCCCACCAGGCTCCTCTGTCGCTGGGATTCTCCAGGGAAGAACACTGGAGTGGGCTGCCATTTCCTTCTCCAATGCATGAAAGTGAAACATGAAAGTGAAGTCTCTCAGTCGTGTCCGACTCTTTGCGACCCAGTGGACTGCGGCCTACCAGGCTCCTCCGTCCATGGGATTTCCCAGGCAAGAGTACTGGAGTGGGGTGCCATTGCCTTCTCCAACACCAGCCTCAACTTGGTCTAAAGCCACATACTCCCTCTCTTTCCTTAGCACCTAGTGGCTCAGCTCGTACAGAATCCATCTGCAATGCAGGAGACCTGGGTTCGATCCCTGGGTTGGGAAGATCTCCTGGAGAAGGGAGTGGCTACCCACTCCAGTATTCTGGCCTGGAGAATTCAGTCCATGGGGTCGCAGAGAGTTGGACATGCCTGAGGGACTTTCACTTTCCTTAGTTAAAAAGCCAAGACTTGATTCTTCAATCGTTAGATTCTTAAATTAGTATGAGAACTTCCTTACTTCTATGTATTTTCCTCAGGTTTTGATAATGATGCCCTCACTTCACACCCTAGTTCTTAGATACACATTGAAGCAATTTAAAGGAATAATTAAAGTATTTAATATATGGTAAGTACATCGCTAAACATCCCTTTCTTCCTCTTCTAGGGACAAGTTTACTGATGTTCTTACCATATATTACATACTTTAATTATTCCTTTAAATTGTTAGGGACAAGAAAGTACATTACATCTGCAATGATGTAAAAATTACTTCTTCCTTCCTTCCTCTTCTAAGGATGTTTGCAATGCATGCAGTTAGATGAAAAATTTAAGACTGGGAAGGTTTTCTGATAGGTGGAACAAAACATTTCCTTCACAGTAATAATAAAATGTGACACCCACTGATTTCTTAGTTCTACAAGCCAAGATCGATGGCTAGGTACTTTAAAAAATGGATTATATCAAATAATCCTTGACTACTAGTTCATTTTACAAACCAGAATATAGGAATTAAGCCATGTGCCTGCCCAAAGTTACATTAGCACAATCTGGAATATGAATTCAGCACTGTCTGATTCCAAAATCCATGCTCCTTACCCTCATCACTGTTTATCTGGCAGGGACCTGCAGGGTAACATTTGTTCAGCTCGATAGAATTCTTAAAAGAGTGTGGGAGTCATTAAATATCAGAGTCTTGATAAAGGTAAATATAAAAATAATTTGTTTTTCCCTCTTCTGATTATGCTTGGTATCACAGTGAAGTAGAAATTATCTATAATTAAAAGATATGAAACTATTCTGGTCACTTCCATTTTTCCTTTAGATTCTTATTATACTGACTTAAATCTTAAATTAGCATAACTCACTTCTATACTATTAAGACAATGTCACACTAGCCATTAAATACTGAGTTAATAGCATGGAGACCTTGTATCAAAAATACAAAAATAGAAATTAGTATTTTGCATACTCAAAATATCATTTTTGCCCTTAGGGGAGCTTTGTAGTTATTACGCAACTACCATATTAGACCGTAGAATTTTTTGAAATGCATTTAATTTTTCTAAAATATACTGCTCCACCAAAGTTTTCAGTTGGGACTGTATAGTGATGTGATTAATTTCTGTATGCTTCTGAAAAATGCATAACACTTTAGCCTTAGTTAGAAAGGAGTTGTCTAGTCACACTAACAATTTTACAGATCCAAGATTTATGTCTGTTGACTAGACAGGTCAACTGTTAGAGCCAAAAAACTGTAGTTATTTACTTTGAAAGTGCTGAGGTAGCAGAATTATATATCCAACTGGATTATGTAACACTTGAAATACTCTATAATTCTCATCAGTATCTGAAAGTTGATGTCACCAATCCCACTGTGTAGAAACAGAAAGCTAAAAACTCAGAAACTAAAACAGAGCTAGTTAGAGAACTACAGGACCCTTTTATACAAAATACACAGGAATCTGAATTTCTATACACTAACAATAAAAGATCAGAACAACAAATTAAAGGAAAAATAAAATAAAATTCCTAGGAATAAAACTACTTCAGGAAGCAAAAGACCTATACTCTGAAAATCGTAAGATGCTGATAAAAGGAATTAGATGACACAAATGGAAAGATATATCATGGTCTTAAGACTGGTAGACTCAGTGTCGTCAAAACAACTGTACCACCCAAGGCAATCTGCAGATTCAGTGCAATCACTATCAAATTACCAATGGCATTTTTCACAGAACTAGAACCAAAAAAATCTTAAAAAGTTTGTATGGAGACACAAAAGACCCTGAGTAGCCAAAGCAACCTTGAGAAAGAAAAACAGAGCTGGAGGAATAGATTGTACAAAGGTACAATCACCAAAACAGTACGGTATTGGCACAAAAACAAATATAGATCGTGGTACAGGATAGAAAGCCCACACATCTGTGGTCAATTAATCTATTATGACAAGAGAGGCAAGACTATACAATGAAGAAAGACAGTCTGTTCAGTAAGTGGTGTTTGGGCAACTAGACAGCTACATTAAAAAAAAAATGAAACTAGAATATTCTTTAACAACATACAAAAAAATAAACTCAAAATGGGTTACAGACCTAAATGTAAGATTGTACTATAAAAGACTTTTAGGGGAAGACACAGGCAGAACAGTCTTGAACATAAATCACAGCAATATCTTTTTTGATCCATCTCCTAGAGTAATGGAAATAAAAACAAAAATCAGACCTAATTAAACTGAAAAGCTTTTGTACAGCCATAAACAAAATGAAATGACAACTCAGAGAATGAAAGATAATATTTGCAAACAGTGTGACTGACAAGGGATTAATCTCCAAAATTTAACAGCTCATGGGGCTTTAAAAAAAAAAAAAAAAAATGGGTAGAAGACCTAAATAGGTATTTCCCAGAAGAAGACATACACATGGCCAAGAGGCACATGAAAAGATACTCAGCATCACTATTGAATGGGAAATGCAAATCAAAACTTCATACTGTCAGAATGGTCATCAAAAAGTCTACTAACAGTAAGTGCTGGGGAGGGTATGGAGAAAAGGGAACCCTCCCACACTGCTGGTGGAAATGCAAATTGGTACAGCCACTATGAAGAATAGTATGGAATTTCTTTAGGAAACTAACAATAGAGCTACCATAAGATGCAGCAATCCCACTCCTAGGCATATATCTGGAGGAGAAAATGGTTCAAAAGGATACATGCACCCCAATGTTCACTGCAGAGCTACTTGCAATAGCTAAGGCATGAAAGCCACCTAAATGTCCACTGACAGATGAGTGGATACAAACAATGTGGTACACACATAAAATGGAATACTACTCAGTCATTAAAAAGAATGAATAATGTCATGTTCAGCAAGGATAGACCCATAGATTATCATACTAAGTCAAGTCAGATACAGAAAGACAAACAGCCTATGGTATTGCTTATAGTTGGAATCTTTTTTAGATACAAATGTGCTTATTTACAAAACAGCAACAGACTCATGTAGTTAAAGAAGAAGCTTATGGTTACAAGGAGTGGGGGGGGGGGAAGGGCAGGGAGAAGGGATAGATTGGGAGTTTGGGATTGACATGTCCATACTGTTATATTTAAAATATATAACCAATAAGGGCCTACTGTAGGGCACAGGGGAACTCTGCTCAATACTATATAATAACCTTCATGTGAAAAGAATTTGAAATAGATACATATAGAATAACTGAATCACTATACTTCAATATAAAATAAAAAGTACTACTTCTGAGAGGCAAAGTAAAAACTTGAATCTAAATTCTAATATAAAAAATTATTAAAAAATTATTTAAATGTATTTTCAATTTATTTTAAAAGTCTACTGCTTTTTAAATTTTTAGCACATACAGTATAAACTTGGCTATCTAACTACATGGTAGAGTAAATTAGTACATTATAGTAATAATAGGATGTTATGAAGCTAAGGTCAAGTGATGCCCAAAGTAATAGTTACCATCAATCTAGAATTATTAATTTTCACCCATACTCATTTATTATCTATTTGCCATGCATTCTCCAGACATAGATAAAAAAGGCTGATTACATTTTGAAAACATATGTGAGTTGTTTTAAAATTCAGTACTTTCCTTAACTTTAGTAAGATCCTTTGGTAAATTATTGCAGAAGGGAAAGGTTACCCACTCCAGTATTCTGACCTGGAGAATTTCATGGACTATATAGGCCATGGAGTCACAGAGTTGGGCACTACTGAGCGACTTCCACTTTCACTTCACTTTGGTAAATTATAAAATTAAACATAATCAAAACATACTGAAAATATAATGTACTGTGGCACTGTATATAATGCATAAGTACTATGACTTCAGTGTTTGTCTATATACAGATTTTCTCAGTAGAATTTTATAAATAACAGTGATAAGCAACATTAGCTATCGTGTAGTTTCACTTTGCTGAATTTAGCAATAAAGAACAAGCAAGCTTTGATTTGTTTTCTGTAGATTATTGCAGTTCAATTTAGAATATTATAAAGGTAACTTCTGTTTCTTCTAAAATGGTGTCTGCTAACATTTCAGAAACCATATGGTGATGGATTTGAAAACAAGTGGTGACATGATTTTTGCCTTACGTTTTGGGGATAATGCTAGGAGTATAAAAATTTCAAGGGCATGAGCAGCACTTTTTTGAGAAAAAATAAATGGTAGCTACTGTGGTAGGAATCTTGCAGTCTGCAAGCTCTGAATTTGAGATGTAATTATGATTCAATAATTAATTCTTTCTGTAAAATCATTTGCAGAAGATTTAAAAACAAAACCAACACTGTATTCTCACAGAATTATCTTAAACATTTTAACAAAACTTTTATCTTCACAGAAGTATTACAAAATCCGTTCTTTTAACTAACCCTTCCTTAAGAGAATATGAATAGCCAGCCATCAGACAGTGTTTTAAAATTCAGTTCTTATGTAAGCAGCTAGTTCTGTATGCAGGAAACAGAATACCAGTGCAGATCTGACAACTTTGTTTGAAATTTTAATTTTTCTCACAGTGTCCAAAAAGAGTAATATGAAGGAAAGAATTTTATTTCTGAAATATAAGCCTGAAAAAAATGTTAGTTATAGGATAAAGAATATGAAAGGCTCACACTTTGTTGCCACTGCAGTGAGTAGCTAAAATGACTGGCTGACTTCAAGTCTACTTGTGGACTCGAAGCTCTCATTTGGAATAGGAAAAAAAAAAAATTGGTTCTCTACCTGCTAGCATCAACAAATAAACATCATGTGCAGTAGAGTGTTACATGCTAAGGCAGTTCTAGGTGTGGACTTGCCTCGTTTTTCATTCATGTGGGAAAGGAAAACTGAATAAACTCAGTGTAACTATGATCCCCACACCAGAAAAACTTGTTACAGTGTCCATTCATAAAAAGCCCAAACTGTTTTTTTCCTAGTTCCTTTCTTTATAGCTAATCTATAATCTACCCCAAGGTTATTGCTTTACATTCATTTAGAAATGTATAATAAACATTAACTTGCCAAATAAAGCTAAACTGGAAGATACTTTTAAAAACTGTAAAAATGATATTCAGTTAACAAATTTGGAGAACACCAGAAAGTTTAAATTAGAAAAAAGCCATCTTAATTTTTGTTAGAGAAAACCCAGCAAACACTTCCATACAAATCCTTATTTATTTTGGGGATAACACTATAAATGGCTCAGCTTTTTATATGCGAGGCATGGTTCATTGGTTGCTAATGAACATTTTTGAGGAAACATCCTGTATGTCAATAGACATATTGCATTACACGATTCTTTGACAGTTGCAAAGTTTAACTTAGCCATTCCCTCACTGTAATAGTGAAGAAAGAAATGATCAATAAACACCACTGCATAAACCTTTGCAAACATCTTTGATGACACACATTTAAATACCTCAAAGGGCAAGGAAAGACAATGGATAATTGTAGGGCTTTTCAAGTGTTAAACTGCCTACTCTCCCTTGTTCCACGAAAGCTGGCACAGGCATGTCCCCACATCCACTCCTAATAGAAAACAAATCTGGTTCACTGTCAAGTGACCATCACTGCCGATTCCTCTACTAGGGTGTTTGTCTTCTCTTGATTTATAAAAGTGTTTTAGACATTAAGTATTTAACACTTAGTCCAATGAGGATATATCTATAAAGCCCTAATTTTAAAATTGTTCAAGTCTGATAGTAGAGTCTATGATGATCAGATCCCATACTGTTGCTCACTTGATACTTCTTTTAGCCATATCATTATTTAAAGTGTCTGTGAGCTTGAAAATAAGATGATCAGCCAGATACAGTTCTGATTTAAAGACAGTATTTTTAACACAAGCTTTCATTTCAGCTCCCTCTGGAGCCCAGTAAAGTGAAAATAATGACATTTTTTTTAAAAGGCATAAACCTCTAAGAATAAAGACAAAAGAAATAATATTTTGTTATATTTAGGTTGGTGAAAAGGCAATTGCAGTTTTGGACCCTGAATTTTAAATCATTAAAACTAGATTAAAAAAAAAACTAGATTCAAACACATTTTTATTAATCACAATAGAAGCCATTTACAATAAATACATTTTTGCCTAAGAGAAATTTTTTTATTCATGTAGCATAAAAATCCATGCTTCAGGATTCAATGAACTCTTTGGAAAACATTTTCTGCCTCCTGCTGGTTGGAGAAGTGTTCTCCCTGCAAAAGGCTGTTGAGTTGTTGAGATGCTTGAAGAAGTGCTAGTGAGGTTGGCAAGAGGTCAGGAAAATGGCACATGAGGCAAAACTTCGGTAGCCCAATTCATTCAGTTTTTGAAGCGCTGGTTGTGCAATGTGTAGTTGGGTGTTGCTGTGGAAAAAAGAAATGAGCCCATTTTGTTGACCAATGCCGGCTGCAGGCGTTGTAGTTTTCAGTGTATCTTATCGATTTGCTGAGCATACTTCTCAGATGTAATGGTTTTGCTGGGATTCAAAAAGCTGCAGTGGATCAGTTAGGTAGCAGACCACCTAACAGTGAGTGACCATGACCCGTTTTTGGTGTAATTTTGGTTGTGATAAGTGCTTTGGAGCTTCTTCTTGGTGCAGCCACTGAGGAGGTCATCACCAGTTGTATAAAATCCACTTTTCATTGCACATCACTAATCTGATCAATAAATGGTTCGTTGATGTCGCATAGGATGAGAAGACACTTCAAAACGATTAAGTTTTTTTGATTTGCGATCAGTTCATGAGACACTAGCTTACTGAGTTTTTTCACCTTTCCAATTTGCTTCAAATGCCAAATGACCACAGAATAGTTGACACTGAGTTCTTCAGCAACTTCTTGCATAGTTGTTAAGGGGATTAGCTTTGATGCTCTTCTCGGTTAGTCAATGTCAACTTCTGATGGCTGGCCACTGTGCTCATCTTCAAGGCGCTTGTCTCCTTTGCAAAACTGCTTGAACCACCAACTGCATTGTATGGTTAGTTAGCAGTTCCTGGGCCAAATACATTGTTGATGTTGCAAGTTGTCTGTTGCTTTACAACCCATTTTGAACTTGAATAAAAAAATTGCTCAAATTTGCTTTTTGTCTAACATTTCCCTAGTCTAAAATAAATATAAACAGCAAGTAGTAAGTCATTAGCAAAAATACATAAAGCGAGAAATGTGAATTAAAATAATGTGTAAATAACATAACCACATTTACTTAAGAATGTATTCCAATATCAAATGGCAAAGTTCAACAATGCCAAACCACCATTACTTTTGTAATAACCTACTATCACAGAAACACTAATACCAGCAACATTTTATACTGGATTTGGGTGTCTGGGGTCTGTTAAGTTACCAGTGGGGAAAGCTAAGAAGCTACCTCATTAATATGACAGCAATTCCAGAAGGCTCAGAAACTATGGATAAAGGTAGGGTCAAAATCAGGAGATGGTGCAAAGTCAGGTGAAGAACACATACAGGTTTCTTTTTATAGAAATGGCAGGCCAGGTTATGGGGCCAACTTGCCTGACAAAAACAAACTGCTGGATAAAAAACATTTTTGAAAAATCATCTTAACAGCAAGAGTGAGCTGACAAAATAATACAGGACTTAGGCTAAAATCTAAGGAAAAAAACCAGATCCACTTGTACTCTGAGATTAATTTACAAAAATTTAGGCAAATTTGGGTTTCAAATAAAAGAGAAAACCTGCTAGAAAAAAATGGGCAAAAACGTATACAGATACTTTATAAAATAGGAACTCCAACATTTTATCAGCCGTTGTTAGTAATCAGGGAGATGGAAAGTAGAATCATTATGAAATACCATTACATACCTACTAGATTGGCAAATGTTAAATGAGAAGAAGGAACTGTGTTTAACTGGTACATCACTTTTAAAGACAGTTTGGCATTACTCAGTAAGGATGAAGACAAGAATATCCTAAGACCCAGCAACTGTACTTCTTGCAATATACCAAGAAATTAATGTGTATATACAGTTAAACGTATAACAGTGCTGACAATAGCATTTTTTGGTAGTAAAGCATACTAAAGTGTTCATAAAAAAATGGAAGAGATGTATAAACAGTGGTACAATTCTAAACACCAATGGACTACAAGCTAAATATAACAACACGGATGAATTATACAATGTAGAGTGAAAGAAACAACACAATACATGTTATGTTATTCTATTCATTAATGTTAAAAAACACGCAGACTAAGTTATATTGTTAACAGAGTGTGTGTGTCATATATATATATATATATATATATATATATATATATATATGTATATAAGAAGGAAATGGCAACCCACTCCAGTACTCTTGCCTGGAAAATTCCATGGATGGGGGAGGCTGGTAGGCTCCAGTCCATGGGGTTGCAACGAGTCGGACACAACTGAGCGATTTCACTTTCTTTCTTTCTATAGTTACTTTTGGAGAAGGAGATGGCAACCCACTCCACTGTTCTTGCCTGGAGAATCCCATGGATGGAGGGGCCTGGTGGGCTGCGGTCTATAGAGTTGCAGAGAGTCAGACATGACTAAGCAACACACACACACACACACACACAATTTATACAAATTGCACTCATCTCACACGCTAGTAAAGTAATGCTCAAAATTCTCCAAACCAGGCTTCAGCAATACGTGAACCGTGAACTTCCAGCTATTCAGGCTGGTTTTAGAAAAGGCAGAGGAAACAGAGATCAAATTGCCAACATCCAATGGATCATCGAAAAAGCAAGAGAGTTCCAGAAAAACATCTATTTCTGCTTTATTGACTACACCAAAGCCTTCGACTGTGTGGATCACAATAAACTGTGGAAAATTCTGAAAGATATGGGGATACCAGACCACCTGACCTGCCTCTTGAGAAACCTGTATGCAGGTCAGGAAGCAACAGCTAGAACCAGACATGGAACAACAGACTAGTTCCAAATAGGAAAAGAAGTACGTCAAGGCTGTATATTGTCACCCTGCTTATTTAACTTATATGCAGAGTACATCATGAGAAACTCTGGGCTGAAAGAAGCACAGGCTGGAATCAAGATTGCCAGGAGAAATATCAGTAACCTCAGATATGCAGATGACACCACCCTTATGGCAGAAAGTGAAGAGGAACTAAAAAGCCTCTTGATGAAAGTGAAAGAGGAGAGGAAAAAGTTGGCTTAAAGCTTAACATTCAGAAAACTGAGATCATGGCATCTGGTCCCATCACTCATGGGAAATAGATGGGGAGACAGTGGAAGCAGTGTCAGACTTTATTTTTGGGGTGCTCCAAAATCACTGCAGATGGTGACTGCAGCCCTGGATTTAAAAGATGCTTACTCCTTGAAGGAAAGTTATGACCAACCTAGATAGCACATTAAAAAGCAGAGACAGTACTTTGCCAACAAAGGCCCATCTGGTCAAGGCTATGGTTTTTCCAGTGGTCATGTATGGATGTGACAGTTGGACTGTGAAGAAAGCTGAGCACTGAAAAATTGATGCTTTTGAACTGTGGTGGGAGGGGGAGACTCTTTAAAGTCCCTTGGACTGCAAGGAGATCCAACCAGTTCATCCTAAAGGAGATCAGTCCTGGGTGTTCATTGGAAGGACTGATGTTGAAGCTGAAACTCCAATACTTTGGCCACCTCATGAGAAGAGTTGACTCACTGGAAAAGACCCTGATGCTGGGAGGGATTGGGGGCAGGAGGAGAAGGGGATGACAGAGGATGAGATGGCTGGATGGCATCACCGACTCGATGGACATGAGTTTGAGTAAATTCCAGGAGTTGGTGATGGACAGGGAGGCCTGGAGTGCTGCGGTTTATGGGGTCGCAAAGAGTCGGACATGACTGAGCGACTGAACTGAACTGAGTAAGGGAAGCAAGAATGTAATTATCCTAAGTGTCTGGACAGTAGTTACCTCTGGGGGCAGGGAGCAACATGACACTGTAATCTTGGAAGGTCATTCATGCTGCAGGTTCCCAAGGTGTTGGCAGTGTTCTTTTTCTTTCCCTGGCTGGCATTTATACAAGTGCTCGTTTTATAGTTATTCATTAAATTGCATTCATATATGTTTTGTTTATTCTTATGTATGCTTTGCTTTGTAGCAACTTTCTTAAAAATTCTAAATAAAATAAGCAAATACACAAGTTAACTCCTATATTACATCTCCTATTTCAATCATTGATAATTTCTTTTCTTTTATTGTCTACATTTTCTGTTTCTGGAACTCCTTGGTCTTTGCATTTTATTTATTTTCCATCTCTTTGTCTCATTTCTGGCTTAATCTCCCAATCCTTCTATTGAGCTTTGCATCTATGCTATCACCTTTTTAATTTCCAAGAGTTAGTTAATCTTTTGTCTGTTGCTTTGTTTGCTATTATTTTCTCCCAATCTGAGGGCTGTCTTTTCACAATTTGTATGGAAATACAAAAAACCTCGAATAGCCAAAGTAATCTTGAGAAAGAAGAATGGAACTGGAGCAATCAACCTGCCTGACTTCAGACTCTACTACAAAGCCACAGTCATCAAGACAGTATGGTACTGGCACAAAGACAGAAATATAGATCAATGGAACAGAATAGAAAGCCCAGAGACAAATCCACGAACCTATGGACACCTTATCTTTGACAAAGGAGGCAAGGATATACAATGGAAAAAAGACAACCTCTTTAACAAGTGGTGCTGGGAAAACTGGTCAACCACTTGTAAAAGAATGAAACTAGAACACTTTCTAACACCATACACAAAAGTAAACTCAACATGGATTAAAGATCTAAATGTAAGACCAGAAACTATAAAACTCCTAGAGGAGAACATAGGCAAAACACTCTCCGACATAAACCACAGCAGGATCCTCTATGACCCACCTCCCAGAATATTGGAAATAAAAGCAAAAATTAACAAATGGGACCTAATGAAACTTAAAAGCTTTTGCACTACAAAGGAAACTATAAGCAAGGTGAAAAGACAGCCCTCAGATTGGGAGAAAATAATAGCAAACGAAGCAACAAAGGATTAATCTCAAAAATATACAAGCAACTCCTGCAGCTCAATTCCAGAAAAATAAATGACCCAATCAAAAAATGGGCCAAAGAACTAAACAGACATTTCTCCAAAGAAGACATACAGATGGCTAACTAACACATGAAAAGATGCTCAACGTGAAAAGATGCTCAACATCACTCATTATCAGAGAAATGCAAATCAAAACCACAATGAGGTACCATTACATGCCAGTCAGGATGGCTGCTATCCAAAAGTCTACAAGCAATAAATGCTGGAGAGGGTGTGGAAAAAAGGGAACCCTCTTACACTGTTGGTGGGAATGCAAACTAGTACAGCCACTATGGAGAACAGTGTGGAGATTTCTTAAAAAACTGGAAATAGAACTGCCATGTGACCCAGCAATCGCACTTGGGTCATACACACACACATATTCCTTGGGGCATACACACCAAGGAAACCAGATCTGAAAGAGACACGTGTACCCCAATGTTCATCGCAGCACTGTTTATAATTGCCAGGACATGGAAGCAACCTAGATGTCCATCAGCAGACGAATGGATAAGGAAGCTGTGGTACATATATACCATTGAAAATTACTCAGCCATTAAAAAGAATTCATTTGAATCAGTCCTAATGAGATGGAAGAAACTGGAGCCCATTATACAGAGTGAAGTAAGCCAGAAAGATAAAGACCAATACAGTATACTAACACATATATATGGAATTTAGAAAGATGGTAATGATAACCCTATATGCAAAACAGAAAAAGAGACACAGAAATACAGAACAGACTTTTGGACTCTGTGGGAGAAGGCGAGGGTGGGATGTTTTGAGAGAACAGCATCGAAACATGTATATTATCAAGGGTGAAACAGATCACCAGCCCAGGTTGGATGCATGAGACAAGTGCTTGGAGCTGGTGCACTGGGAAGACCCAGAGGGATTGGGTGAAGAGGGAGGTGGGAGGGGGGATCGGGATGGGGAATACATGTAAATCCATGGCTGAAACATGTCAATGTATGGCAAAAACCACTACAATATTGTAAAGTAATCAGCCTCCAACTAATAAAAATAAATGGAAAAAAAAAGTAAATAAAAAAATAGTAAAAAATAATATTTTTCAAAACAAAAAAATGAAATTTAAAATTAATGTCACTTATAATTGTGTGCATGCATACTCAGTCACTCAGTTGTGTCTGATGCTTTGCAACACCAAAGACTGCAGACTGTGGTTGTCATTTCCTTCTCCAAGGAATCTTCCCAACCCAGGGATCAAACCCACGCCTCCTGTGTCTCTTGCATTGGCAGGTGGATTCTTTACCACTGGGCTACCTGGGAAGGCCTGTCATTTATAATTAGAACAAAACAAATACATATAAACACACAACAAAAATAAGTGGGAAAAAAGGTAAGAACTCTTAAGGGAAAGCTAGAAAATGTAGCTGAAGGAAACTAAAGAAGATATAACTAGATGGAAGGATATAAAATATCATTTACATCTGTTCTTGCCATATTGATTTATAAATTGAATGCAGTCATAATCTCAGCTGGGTTTGTGTGTGTGTGTGTGTGCTGATTCTCAAGTTTATATGGAAATGTGCAATTCAGAAGATTCAAACCTTGGTTCTGCCTTCCGAGAAAAGATTACTAATAAAAAGATCATATCATTCATCAGATATTTTTAGTGAAATGATTTGTCAGTGTGTGAATGTACACAAAACTTTTCTTTCAGATATTTTATATGCTCTTCAAGTTTCAAAATATTAACCTGTATCACTTGGTTTAGTCAAAAGCCTAAAATACATTAAGTCACTGCTCTAAAGGAAAAAAATCAGAAAAAAAATGATAGTAGGAATGTTAAAGGAAAGCAAATCAACTTTCCTTAAGAGAAAAGTTCCTTTTGCCAAAAGCCTGGATGGATGTGTTAACTCGGAATTATTGTTGTTCTTTAATTTATGCGGTTCTCATTTGAGTACATGGGCTTCCCTTGTAGCTCAGTTAGTAAAGAATCGGCATGCAGTGCAGGAGACCGGGGTTCAATCCCTAGGTTGGGAAGACCTCCTGGAGAAGGAAATGGCAAACCACTCCAGTATTCTTCCTTGGGAAATCCCATGGATAGAGGAGCCTGGCAAGTTACAGTCCATGGGGTCGCAAGAGTTGAACAGGATTTAATTGAGTACTTTTAAATATACAAGCAACTCCTGCAGCTCAATTCCAGAAAAATAAATGACCCAATCAAAAAATGGGCCAAAGAACTAAACAGACATTTCTCCAAAGAAGACATACAGATGGCTAACAAACACATGAAAAGATGCTCAACCTCACTCATTATTAGAGAAATGCAAATCAAAACCACAATGAGGTACCATTACACGCCAGTCAGGATGGCTGCTATCCAAAAGTCTACAAGCAATAAATGCTGGAGAGGGTGTGGAGAAAAGGGAACCCTCTTACACTGTTGGTGGGAATGCAAACTAGTACAGCCACTATGGAGAACAGTGTGGAGATTTCTTAAAAAACTGGAAATAGAACTGCCATATGACCCATCAATCCCACTTCTGGGCATACACACTGAGGAAACCAGATCTGAAAGAGACACGTGCACCCCAATGTTCATCGCAGCACTGTTTATAATAGCCAGGACATGGAAGCAACCTAGATGCCCACCAGCAGATGAATGGATAAGGAAGCTGTGGTGCATATACACCATGGAATATTACTCAGCCGTTAAAAAGAATTCATTTGAACCAGTCCTAATGAGATGGATGAAACTGGAGCCCCTTATACAGAGTGAAATAAGCCAGAAAGATAAAGAACATTACAGCATACTAACACATATATATGGAATTTAGAAAGATGGTAACAATAACCCCATATGCAAAACAGAAAAAGAGGCACAGAAATACAGAACAGACTTTTGAACTCTGTGGGAGAATGTGAGGGTGGGATATTTCAAAAGAACAGCATGTATACTATCTATGGTGAAACAGATCACCAGCCCAGGTGGGATGCATGAGACAAGTGCTCGGACCTGGTGCACTGGGAAGACCCAGAGGAATTGGGTGGAGAGGGAGGTGGGAGGGGGGATCGGGATGGGGAATACGTGTAAATCTATGGCTGATTCATATCAATGTATGACCAAAAAATAATAATAATAATAAAAAATAATAATTAAAAAAATAAAATAAAATAAAATAAAATTAAAAAAAAAAAATTAAAGGTAAGTTCTCCGATGGCTTATAGTAAAAGGAGGTTCTCTACTTAAGCAAAGTCATTAGAACAATAGTGAGTTTGAACACAAGAGTTAAAAACAAGTGAATCACTCAAAAACCAGACTGCCAGTCAACAATGACAGAAGGACGAAGAACTATATCCATGACTGGTCTTTTCAGGAATATCTGTATACACTTCACAGCTGCTCTCAGGAACATGCCTTTCCAATACCAGAAGACAAGTCTTCTAACTGCCTCAACTCTTTTAACATGCTTCATATCCTTTAGTATTAATATAGTTATTTTGTTTCACAACAAAGTGAAAGGACATTAAATACTTAATATAAACCTGTCCTTAAATATTCTTAGAGGATTCTTTCATAATCCTTGGGAAAGAAAAGATCTATTTGAAATAAATTATGACTGAATATAGAATTATTTAATTTACAACAGATAATACACACAGATGCCCTCAATTTTTATGAAGAATTGAACTGAACTGTTGTTACTATGGAAAATTTGGGCTTAACATGACTAGAATTTTGTGGCAAAGAAAGCACAGAGAAGGAAGAAAGGAGAAATGAATGTCTGTTTCATCACATCAAACCCTGGTCCAAACCCATCTGATGCTTGTCAGGGATGACACGATTGATGAATCATAAGCTCTGCTACTGACGCCATGTTCAAAAATGACTAGTTGGTCTCTCAGACCTTCAGCAGGAATCCAGGACAGCCACAGTCAGAGCAGTATGAATAACAAAGAGGTACCTTGCAGGTGTTTCACAGAAAAGCTCTGAAACACGTTTTAACAGAATTTCTTTCCTTTTGGTACTATTTCACTTAATCTGTTAATTTACTAATTTTAATCTACAACTAATTCTTAATTTTCACTTAATATGTGTTAAGCATTGTGCCAAATGCAGTATTGGAATTACTGTAATTATTTTTATCTTGGTGACATCTTTCATAATGGGTTCTACTAATATCCTCACTTTGAAAATAAGCAAACAGGCCCAGAGGGTCAGCTGTCAAGGATCATATCACCCAGGTGGTAGCTCTCTGAGAACTAGAACTGATTCTCAGACCTCTGGCTGAGGAGTCTCTTTATTGAGTTCTGTTGCTTCTCTCTACTTTGATGACATATCAGTAATATTTACTGCACATTTGAAGAATCAATTTTTAGGAGAAGTTGAAAAAGTCATCAAAAGGCAGTAAGAGAAAAATGGTACCAAAACCAAGAGAAGGAGGTACCCCAATATGTTTTGAGATGGCATCAAAGTCCTGAGCAAAGGAAGGAAGGATGACTGAATTCTTTTATAGGAGCTCAGAGCTAAGAAATGTGCTCTTGTACTCAGGATTACAGAGAAGTTAGACACAAGTTCTGTTTTCATGATGCTTCATGAACGCCCATTATAGGAGACATGCAAGGAGATGGGCAGTTATCATACTCTGTAAGTCATGCTGCCATGGGAGAATACGGAAGGACCTTTAGGTAGAGACAGGTGTCTGGAAGTGTTCCTGGAGGAGATGACATCAATGCTAAGAGCTGGAAAGGTAAGGAGGAGAGAGAAAGGGGATCGAGGGAGAAAAGATAGCATGTGCAGAAGTCTTTTGATATGAGTATGGCTCTTTTGGGAAATGGAAAGACAACAGAACAGGACTAGGAAAAATACTAAAGAGCATTAGAAAATACTGTCCAACCCAAGGTCCAGAGAGATCTGGAAGTCATAAAGTGCAAGTGTTAGCATCTATGGAAAGGTGGTAAGACAGAAATTTTAGTACACAGTGGTCGCAGTGCATCTTCATGCTGAGGATGGCACAGCATGTTAGTGCAAAGCAGATCCCCGTCCCCCTCCCAGAAATGGGTGACCAGAGAGATTCCAGATGTCCTGTCACCAACTCAGTGGGTGACACCAGTAAGCTATTTAGCGTCCCTGGAATTTGAAGCTCTCTCTTCTGTGACAGATAAAGCCACTTCTCTTGCAGGTGGCAGGAGCTGAACCTGATACTTTTCTCAGGATTCTTTCAGTTCTAACATCCATGATTATCTAAGACACATAATGGCAGACAACCAGAGATGACCACCACCACCACCATCTTAATGAGAACCAGTAATAGTAGGTGTGTGTTAAGGACCAAGCAGTGTGAGTGAACTCAGTATTCCTTACCTTAAATCAGACCGTATGAAGTAGGTACTCTTAAGGTAGGTACTATTACTGTCCCCACACAGACAAGGAAAATGCAAACTCAGACGTTACCTGTCCAAGATCCTACAAGATCTTGGAGCTACAAGTTCCTAGCTACTCGTGGAGCCAGATCTCCCTCCCAGGCATCCCAGCCACAGAGGCCGTGCCCTCAGCCAGCAGCACGTGCTGGGTGCCGCCTCTCTTCACGCACCGCTGGAGCAGTAGGCTCACACCGTCACTGTGTACACTGATTGCACTTAACCTCTGCAAAGTCTGTTCACATTAGCAATGCTAAAGAGTGTTATCCCTATTTAGAGGTGAGGTAACTGAAGCTCTGCAAGGTGCTGAGGGGTTTAGTGATGGCACTAGGACTAAAATTCAGGTTTTATAACCTCTATCTCTGTGCTCTTTCAAATACAGCAGATTATATAAATTTAAAAAGCCAACATCACAGGAAAATAAACTGCATATGATCTCAATTGTGGTTAATTAATTTATAAAAGGATGATTAATAAAAAAGATTTTACTTTTATAAATCAGTAATTTTAGGTGAGCATTATTTTTCTGAATTACACTTCTATTAATTATGTTCCTGTAAGGTATAACATGGAGCAATCTTTAAGTTACTTTACTGTGATACAGTGCTTAGCATTTAAATATTATATATTACTATGTCTAGTTTGGGGAATCCAGACTTTAAAAGGACTGAAATAAATTAGCCATGAAAGAGAAAAACATACTCTTTACAGTCTTCCATAACTTATCATCACTGTACAACAGTCTGCTTTTCTCTAACATGAAGTCAGTTTTTAAATTTTATTTCAGTGTATGTTGTTAGCACACAAGTCAACCAAATAGAACCACATCAAAATAACAGCACAACCGTGAACACTGAGTAATTACTATGTACTAAACACTGGTCTAAGTATTTCATAAATATCAGCTCTTTCTAATCCTTACAAAACCCTGACCTTATTCAGTCCTCACTACAATCATATGAGGCGGATATTATTATTATTATTACCCCGAAGCAGACAAGGAAAATGCACTCAGAGAACTCTACCTGCTCAAGGTATTGTAACCAACAATTAGTGTAGCCAAATTCCTTATTTCACACCTACATTATTATCATTAGCTCCATTTTATGGATGAAGAAATTTGACTCAGGTCAGGTAATTTTCCCAGAGAAAGAGATAAAACCAGAAAAATAGCTGTATCTGGATCCCAAATAAGGTAACCACTCCAGATGCCACTGTTAACCACTATGCTAAACATACAGTGATACAATATTATACCTTTAATAAACAGCTGGTATTTAGGAAGCATACATTGCATGGTATCAGAATTCTAAATCTAGGTTATCAAAGTAAGCTACTGGAAAGCTAGAGATAATTGACAAAAGATTAAGCTGATAGCCACTTGGTTAAATGAAACAGCAGCTGTGGTCAGCCGAGGGCTATGTTAGGGTCACTATCCCACTGTTTTCCTTTCTTCCCCCTTGCGCACAACAAACTGATTTCCAGGGCATTTGCCATTTTAAGTATGGAAGTCTCCTAATTTGTTAGTCTCCTAATTTGTTCCCACCCAGGTCCTACAGGGGCCTCCCAGGTGGTAAAGAATCTGCCTGCCAGCAGGAGATGCAGGTTTGATCTGTGGGTCAGGAAGATTCCCTGGAGAAGGAAATGGCAACCCACTCCAGTATTCTTGCCTGGGAAATCCCATGGACAGAGGAGCCTGGTGGGCTACAGTTCATGGGCTTGCAAAGATTCAGACACAACTTAGCGATGAAACAAGAGCGAGGTCCTAGAGATCTCAAACCTTCAATCCTTACAGAGTGGGTCTCTCAAAGAAAAGGTGAGACAAGGGAAATAGGAAAATAGGAAAATAGGTCTCTATTCAACTACTTAAAAAGTCAACATCGGTTTGATTTCCTTATCTACTATGCCATCAATACTTTAAAATAATTTGACAAAAGGCGTGCGGCCTTGAACAATATATAGGAAACTGGATTTTTGTATTTTTATAATAAAATTAATTATCTAGAAAATTAAAATTTCCTAAATTTGGATACTCTCTAGATTATAAAGATTGCCACCAAAATAATTTTCAGATCCCAGGAGCAGTTAAAGTGAAACATTCTTAAAAGATATTAATAAAGTATAGCAGCAAAAGTGAAATAATGAGAAGCTTTATAATACTTTTTTGGAATTAAAAGGGTAGCAAGTAGTTTTTAAATTTAGGGAGAAAAAATTTGAATCAGAAAATCAAATAAGATTCTTCTGTAATTAAAGACTGCTTAAGCAGAAACACAGTAAATGTTAAAGAGTTACTGAAAACTGGTTTCTAAGGTTACTGAAGCAGCAATAAGAGGGTGACCTTATAAGTGCTCAGTGTTTCATGATTTGCAGGACAGGCTTCATTCAGTAAGCAGCACCATAAAGGACATCCCTTTTCAGAGAAGCTCTTAATGGGAAGTCTCCTACCCTCACTGGACTCTCTTCCTGATCCCTACATGTAACAGTATATAAAATGTATACATGATAAAATACCAAATATCCACATACCCATAAATATAAAAATCTCTTGCAAACTGTTTAATTTCAATATATTCTAATTGTCTTTTATTATAAAATGCTAAGAAAGTAGAGACTAAAATTGAAGATACTCTCATCTGGTACAAAAGAGAACATTTTTATAAACTGCAGTCATTACCATTTGTAAAAAATGAAACTGGAACTAGTACTGGCATTTACTTAAAAAACAAAGAGAAAAAAAAGAAAAACTTGCGCATGAAACCTTACCACTTAAGCCAGTGTCACTACTTGTAGGCCCCAAATCTTATTATAGTAGTTATTTTTACAGGGTTATCAAATTGTTAAAGAATTAAAGGTCTTCTTCTTCACTTGTAAGTCCCACTTAAATTACATGACATTTCTATCTGTTATAGACATCAGAGGGTATACACAAAGACTTTTTGGGAAAACTATTTTACTATGCATAGAAGTAGAGACTGCCAAAAGCTTAATTAGGCAGGATCTTTTGGTACCCAAGGATTTCAGCCTAAAAAGGCCACTTCCTCTCCCAAAGCAAGAATGTGCGATCACATTCCCACTGTAGAAACTTAAACCAAACTGTACATGGAGGAATATCTGGTGAAATGACACTGATACTTTCAGGCAGGTAAAAGCTGTATCAAATATATGCTACTAAAATAAAATGCAGCTTTTATGCAACCCCTTAAAAACCAACAGCTTTGTTTTGTAGAAGACAAAGTCCAAATTTATTCAGTTGGCAAATAACAGCTTTCCACAGACTGTGCCCAGTCTCCTGTCCAGGCTGAGTTCTTATTCCTTTAAGTACACACCCCAGCGTTAGCTTCCAAACTCTGTCCTCCAGCCAGGTTATCTGAATTCCTGTCCACTATTGTCTTCTTGGTTTGAGGCCTAGACCTCAAAATACAAATAGTCTGACAGAGTTACTCTGCACACAATTCTTCAGTATTCATCTAAAATCTCAGAGTCTCCATGCAGATTTAAAATTATTCCAGCCCACAGTTATGATGATAGATTATCTGTTGCTTTTGTCTCACATCATCAACTCACCTTTCTTACAGCATACTTTGGGACTTCAATTATAAGATTTGAAATGGGACTTCTTATAAAACTACTGAAAATGCCCACTGAAACTATAAACTACAACATTAAGTGACTAAGAACCAGGGCAAGTTATAAGGTACTGTAATACAACTTTTAAAAACTAATTTAATTATCAAATAAACTGGTAGGGGTGATTCTCATTATTTGCAGTTTCCATATTTGCAAATTCACCTACTTGCTAAAATTTATTTTTAACTCCAAAGTCAATGCTCACAGTGCTTTCCTGGCCTTCTGTGGATAAGCAGAGAATAGTGAAAATTTTGAGTTGCCTAATGAATAAGTTCCCAGCTGATGTCAAACTGACACTATGAAACACTCTTTTTTGTTTCAGCTCTCATACTGCAAACAAGTGTCCTTTTTGTGGTATATTTAATGCCATGTTTTTGCATTTTTGTGCTTTTTGTTGGTGACTCTGCTGTTTAAAATGAAGTGGTTAGTATTCCTAAGCATAAAGTGGTTGTACATTAGGGAGGAATGATGTGTATCAGGAAAGCTTTGATCAGGCCTGATTTACAGTGCTACTGGCCATGAGTTCAATGTAAATGAACCAGTGATATTTATTAAATAAGGTAGCTTTAAATAGGAACACACACAAAACAGGGTTACACATTGATACGTTGGTTACAATATTGTGAATAAAAGCTCATAGAAACCTAATCCTGTATTTCTCCTAGTAGCAAATGCCTCTCAATATTTGCTAATTCACATTGATGCTACTGTGGAACCTAAGTAGAGGGAATAATGAGGACAGACATCCACAGGATGAGTAGATGTCCTTTTCACATCCACTGAAAAGGATGATCAGATGAGGGGTCAGCTATTTGTTTCTGTAAAGGGCTAGACAGTAAATATTTTAGGCTCTGTGGACCATGTGTCACATACTCTCTTTGTTTTTACAGTCCTTCAAATCTGTAAAAACCATTCTTGGCTCATGGCTTTAGAAGGGCCAGATTTGGGTTGTGGGCTGTAGGCTTGCCAACCTCTTATGTAATCTGGATGTAGTATCCACATCCATCTATTCATCCATTATGTATATCTCTCCACCTATCCACTTATATACATTGGATGACTCCTTCATTCAACAGATTATTATTTGAGTATACTTTTTTCAATATACTAATTGCTTTTCCTTTTTAAAAATAATCTAAGGGCTCAATTGAAAGTTTCTATATGAATATAAATAGAATGGTTTTTGGTATGTTTACTATGTTTGTAAATATTTTTCCAGAAATGGATTATTGGCAGAGGAAAACATTTAAATAATTACTTTTCTCTCCATGCATGCCATCTGAGTGAAATTTTATACAAATTCCTAATTACTGCTGAGTAATATATGGTAAAAACTGAAGTAAGGGATGGGGGTGGGTAGAAGACTCTTAGACTCCAAAGGATTTTTCTCTTCTTAGCCCTCCTAAGTCTCTGAGAAAGAATGGAGAGAGTCAAAGGTGATCATATTGTCCTTTTGTAAAGGTGGTGGTTAAAATGGTAACACAATCTTCCTTAGCTACATTGCTTTACAAAAACCCATGCTTTCCCATTAACACCATTTTCCTTACAATACTGCCTGATGATGGCTGCTGCTTCTCTGTTTCCATTTCAGATTAAAGGCCAAGAAGAAGAGTCAGAAACCTCTTCTTTCACTCCATCATTGCTGTTACTCACTACCATGACTCAATCAGCCCTTATGTGTGAGATCTGTATGCACATGGAGTAGGCTTATCTTTCCCTCCCCTAATCCTTTTCTTGGTAGATTTATCATTTTACTCCTTCTCTAGGTATACTTTCATTCATTCCAATCCCAAAGAAAGGCAATGCCAAAGAATGCTCAAACTACTGCACAATTGCACTCATCTCACACGCTAGCAAAGTAAGCCTCAAAATTCTCCAAGCCAGGCTTCAACAGTACGTGAACCATGAACTTATCGATACTCAAGCTGGATTTAGAAAAGGCAGAAGAACCAAAGATCAAATGGTCAACATCTGCTGGATCATCAACAAAGCGAGAGAATTCCAGTAAAACATCTACTTCTGTTCATTGACTATGCCAAAGCCTTTGACTGTGTGGGTCACAAAACTGTGGAAAATTCTGAAAGAGATGGGAATACCAGACCACTTGACCTGCCTCCTGAGGTATGCATGTCAAGAAGCAATAGTTAGAACTGGACATCGACCAACAGACTGGCTCCAGATTGGGAAAGGAGTATGTCAAGGCTGTATATTGTCACCTTGCTTATTTAACTTATATGCTGAGTACATCATGCAAAATGCCTGGCTGGATGAAGCACAGGCTGGAATCAAGATTGCAGGGAGAAATATCAATAACCTCAGATATACAGATGCCACCCTTATGGCAGGAAGCGAAGAAGAACTAAAAAGCCTCCTGATGAAGGTCAAAGAGGAGAGTGAAAAAGTTGGCTTAAAACTCAACATTCAGGAAACTAAGATCATGGCATCTGGTCCCATCACTTCATGGGAAATACATGGGGAAACAGTGGTAACAGTGAGACACTTTATTTTTGGGGGCTCGAAAATCACTGCAAATGGTGACTGCAGCCATGAAATTCAAAGATGCTTACTCCTTGGAAAGAAAGTTATGACCAACCTAGACAGCATATTAAAAAGCAGAGACGTTACTTTGCCAACAAAGGGCCATCTAGTCAAGGCTATCGTTTTTCCAGTAGTCATATATGGATGCGAGAGTTGGGCTATAAAGAAAGTTAAGTGCTGAAGAGTGAATGCTTTTGAACTGTGGTGTTGGATAAGACTCCTGAGAGTCCCTTGGACAGCAAGATCCAACCAGTCCATCCCAAGGAGATCAGTCCTGAATATTCATTGGAAAGACTGATGCTGAAGCTGAAACTCTAATACTTTGGCCACCTGATGTGAAGAACTGACTCATAGGAAAAGACCCTGATGCTGGCAAAGATTGAAGGCGGGGAGGAGAAGGGGATGACAGAGGATGAGATGGTTGGATGGCGTCACCGACTCAATGGACATGAGTTTGAATAAACTCTGGGAGTTGGTAACGGACAGGGAGGCCTGGTGTGCTGTATAGTCCACGGGGTCGCAAAGAATTGAACACGACTGAGTGACTGAACTGAAACTGAAGGTCTACTTGGGAGCTTGGCTCTTTCTCCCCATCCTGTCACCTACTACTATCCATTGTTTGATGATTCTGCCCACAACCAGGCCTCAGTTTCTGCTTCATTTGTAGTGGTCTAAACAGTATTTCCTAAAACAAATCCAACTATTCTTCCACCTCTTATCTTGCTCCTTTCCTACTTCTTTCATAGACTTGTTTTCTTCTTACTTCCTCTCTTACTGCTCAGTTTTTCATTTATTTGTATTTACTTTTTGCATAAATATTGTAATATTTATTTAATTTTATTAAATATTTATTGAGCACCCGTCATGTACCAGGCACTAGGTATATCACAGTGAAGAAGACAGATATAGTCCTTTCTTCTCACAGAACCTTTAGACTAATGGCAGATAGAGACAAGTAAACAGGTAATTGTTATACAGTGAGATAAACACTAGGATAGAGAAAATGCCTGGTACTGAGGAGGGACATCTAACCCATCACAGGGCATCAGGAATTGGTGTGCTTGAGGATGTGAATTTTAGCTAGGTTTTGGCAACCGAGGAGAAAGAGGTGGCTAGCCAGGTGGAAAGGATATGTGGTTAGAGGTGGGGTGAAGTATATAAAATAGCATAATGCAAAGAGAGAGGGAAATGATATTAGTTTGGAATGTTACACAATAAAAAGGTTATTGCTAGATCATAAGAGTTCCTGAAGCCATCTGTGAGACTGTCCTGAAGCAGCAGGGACCCCAAGGAGTTATAAACAGGGGAATGATCTGATCATTATCTGCATGCATAAATACTGCAACTATAGGATACAGTATGGATCAAAGAAGGAAGAAGCAAAAGGAAGCGTGGCCTGGAATAAGCTGATTTGTCATTTTGGACATGTTGAGTCTGAGAGGACTATAACTCATTGAAGAAAAGATACTCAGCAGGTAGCTGGAAATAAGGGTCAGGAGGTTGAGAGAACGTGTCTGAGTTGGAGATACAGAAAATACAGGTGTCCACTGAATATGGACAGATGGTAGCTGAAGCAACAGAAGAGGATAAGATTACTGAGAGGGAGGGAGAAAGTGAGAAGGCCTAGGACGGAGCTCTGGGAAACTACAAGGAAGAGGAACTTGGAAAAGAGGAGGCCAGAGAGGTAGAAGGAGTGAAAACTAGAAGGAGTATTATTACGAAAACGCATGGACAGAAGCCTTCCTTTAAAAGCAGGACCCTGGTATCTAGCATAGGGCTGGTACACTGTAAGTCGCTGGAATGTGTCGCCTGGATTTAACAAAAGAAGCTGATTGGTAACTTTGGAAAGATGTCCGTGGTGTAGACAGAAACCAAGGTCAATCCTATGCCCAAGTGACTTTCACGTCTGTCCACGTGTTTCCTTCTCCAATGCCACCACTCCAGTTCCTGCTTTTACTACCACTTCCCTGATCTTTACCAATGGGTTGTGTAACCATGTTTCTATTTAGTCTCTCTTCTACAACTCTCCCTTCCTCAGAACAAAGCAATATGTAATTTATCTTACATACAACTGCTAGAGTAATTTCTTTTTTAGGTACAGCTTAGAGCAAATCAATCCTGGGTCAAAACACAATGATTCTCCACTACCTTCAGGATAAAATCCAAACTGCTTACTCAGCATGATGTTCAGAGACTTCCAGTATTTTGTACCAATCCGTGTCCAGTCATTTTGCCTACACTCCACACACTTGACTTAAAAAATTACCTTAAAAATTATAAAACACTTTAAAAAGTCAAATTTTTAACTATAAGCATGTTGTGAGAGTAATTTTTCTTTTATGGGGGGGGGGGGAAAGGATTGGGGGCAGATGGGTCCAAGGCTCTGTTTATCCCACCCAGTGAACAAACAGTACCTGACACAACAATCAAAGTCTTCTAACTCAAATGTCCCCTGTTGTGCTATGGCCTGAAACATAAAGCTTAAAGAAGGGGGAATGGTGGTGTTCTAGCAATTAATAATGCATTTTCTGTTTTTTAGAAAACATTTCCACCCTATTGTCAATTCATTCATTCTACTACCTTCTCAGCTAAGTAAAATGACAAGAAAAAGAAATAATGGCTTTCTTTTCAAAGGTTTTCCCCTTACCAGTCTTGGAGAACCTGTCCAGTGGTTTCTAACTGGAAGATAGTAGTTTGTACACACTGCCCTAGACCAGCAAGTGTCATACTTTCCAGTTATACCACAGGCTTATTGGGAACTAATTATATGGGTCAAATTTTAATTTTAATCCAATTTTAATCCAAACAGATCAGCGAGGCCTGTGACACATCGAAGGGAAATATTAAAGATGACCTAAAAGACCAAGTGGGTTTTGTTATGTAATTCCAGGCATAGCTGACTCCCCCACAACATTCCCATTCTCTTTTGTTTTTCTTTGTAGCTTTCTAAGATTCTGCACAATCACATACATGGGTAAACACACTTAATGCAGTGCAGTGATGATAAAATGCTTAGCAAAGTGTTGCCCTTTTATAATTTATGCTGCTTGCATTGGTACTAGATTACATGGTTAATGAAATAAATGATAAACAAATATAAATGCATGTGTATGTTCACATATATAAAGATATATAAATGAAATAATCCTCAGATCAATCAGAAGATTATGTGCACTTTATCTTATATTCCCAAATAATATTTATGAAAAATTTTTTCTGAGATTGGTACAGTAAGAATTTATTACTGTGAACTTAAAATTTCACTTATTGCCATGAATTGATTATCCTGGACACATCTTTTTTTTTAATAGAGGAAGTATAAAGTATGCCATGCAGTATGTTCCCCTACTTACTGTAATTTAGCATGTTCTGAATCAGAGAAAAAAATTTCCATTCATATTGCTGAACATCTCAACATATTCTACAACATGTCTTTTTTAACATGCTAGTTTTATCTTTCAGCCAGGAAATATTATTACTAATAATATCTAAGATGAGATTATGCTCCTATATTGGCCACCACTACTATGTTGCCAGTAGTTCTCAGAAGAAACACCTGAAGCATTCGGAGGGCCTTTGCAATACACAAATAACCAATCCAGAGCCCCCAAATTCTAATTTATTAAATCTGGTATGTAGCCTGAGAATTTCCCAGGGGATTCTGATTTGATGATTAGCTATTTTTTACTCATCACAGTCTTTGCACCAGTTAGAGGTGACAGAACATGTAATTTATATTTTTACATACTTGGGGCACACAATCTGTTTGGTGCCTCTGTTATTGCTAATTGTTTAGCTTAATTCATATTAAGATAAATGTCTTGACTTAATTTTTTTTGGTAAACTGCCATGAATAGTTTTAGAGCTAATGGTCAATTTCTTAGTATTATTTACAGTATCAACTATCTTAATTTTTAGCCTAATGCTTAAGTTCAAAATCAGTAAAGCATTATTGAATGAAATGACAAATGCCAATCCTAGTTTTGACTTGCTTTTTTAGTTTTCAAGAGGAAAAAAGTTTCACATTATTTGAGTTCTTTAAACATTGTTAACAATAGAGATGTTCAAACCTAGCCTTCTAGATTGTACTGTCTGCAATGCTGACAGACCCATAGGGCTTATTGACTTGAGTTTCATGAATGAGCTTGAGTTAGTTCCAAGAATTTCCTCATTGATAAAATGATAAAATATTGTATGTATGTGTGTTTCATTTTTCTTTGGGAGAAGGTCAGTTACTTTCATTAGATTCTCAAAGGGGGTTATGGCCCAAGAAAACTTAAAAATACCAATTCAGGGAGAACTGAAACACTCACTAAAGTACACTGTACACTAAAAAAAAAATTTTTTTTTTTTCCTATTTTAACCATGAAAGAAAGGCAGGCTATTGAAAATCAAATGTCTTTCTGTTTCCAGCTTGCAGTTATGTTAGTTTTAAAGGCACTGAAAGGACAGACAGGTATTTCTATGAAATTTCTTAGAAAGGGAAACATATGCCAACTCAATAAATGTCTTTTCACCCAAAGAAAACTTTTATAATGCAGTTAATTTTTATTGTCCAAAACATTATTTTTTTAGATCTTAATCCTTTAATTTTTAAAATAAATTTCAATTTAGACAAAACTGCTTTCATCAAATTTACAAGTAAACAAAAATCTGTTAAAAACCTCCAAATTAGTAATTTGATTCCACAAAACAGCTCTAATCTTAATTAAAAAAAAAAAAAAAAAAAACCAAAAACTAACCACAACCATCTTTTGCATTGTGGATACAATATAATAGAATATTCAAGAATACCATTAGGCTTTGACTAGTTTATCAGTAAAAAATTGTACAGAATTCAGGAGCCTCCACTTTTCATGTAGGGATGACATTCAGTTGGCTCATGTGGCTGAATGATTCACCAGCTCCAAACAATTGCTTTGGGCATAATACACCTTTAGAGGAAAGGTATCTTTGGGTTTATCTTATCTAAGTAAAATAAAATGGAGAAAAAAAACAACTCAGTTTTTTATATCATATTTTTTTCCCAAAATAATGTTGGCCAGTAAATTGAATTTTTTCAAACTAGGTCAGAGAAATTCCCAAATATAATCTCAAATACACAAGGTGAGGACAAACCAATTTGAAAAATTCCTTTTAATGATTAAAACTGCCTTTTAAAATGTATTATTGTTATTTATGTGGGACATATTCAGATCCTGTGAAATAGTACTAATAACTTCCGAGGAATTCCTAAAAGATCTTGTAAGCCTTAAAAGATCTTATGAGGTACTTAATGAATCAGTACAGTTGTTCCTTTTTCCCCTGTTTAAAAGAAGCGGAAATGAATAAGTTAAAAGGCATATTTTCCTAACCCTGACTGCAAATCACAAGCTTGATGCTGCATGAAGCCAGCTGGCATGGTGCCCGTTTACAGTAAGTTGTTTACTCCTTGTCCACCAATCACCACACAGAATGAATGCCTACAGACAGAGTCAGACTGTCCTTTCCAGACAGAGCAACAGAGAAAGAGAGGTTTATAAGCTTTATTAAATTCTTAGAGGTATTACTTTTAATACTGCTTGAAATATTCCAATCTAGTTTCCATAACCTCAGCATTTTAAAGTCAAGTAATTGACTGAGCAACTAACACTTCTGGGCTTCCTCGGCGGCTCAGACGGCAAAGAGTCTGCCTGCAACGCAGGAGACCTGGGTTCAATCCCTGGGTCTGCAAGATCCCTGGAGAAGGGAATGGCTTCCCACTCCAGTATTGCTGCCTGGAGAATTCCATGGACAGAGCAACCTGGCAGACTGCAGTCCATGGGGTTGAAAAGAGTTGGACACAACTGAGTGACTAATACACACACAAAAACAAACAATCTTAACAGTTCATCAGTGGAATGAGTGGTGTCCTCTGATAAATTAGGTGAAGTGAGTGAAGTTGCTCAGTCATGTCCGACTCTTTGCGACCCTGTGGACTATAGCCTGCCAGGCTCCTCCGTCCATGGAATTTTCCAGGCAAGGACACTGGGGTGGGTTGCCATTGCCTTCTCCAGGGGATCTTTCCGACCGATGGATCGAACCCGGGTCTCCTGCACTGCGGGCAGACTCTTTATGAGCCACTAGGGAAGACCTAATAAGTTTAAGTACCTTTTAAATATCGGAGGAGGAAATGGCAACCCACTCCAGGATACTTGCCTGGAGAAACCCACGGGTAGAGGAGCCTGGCTAGCTACAGTCCATGGGGTTGCAAGAGTTGGACATGATTTAGTGACTAAACCACCTTTTAAATATAACTTTTATAAAGTGGCTTTGAACTTAAGACTGAAACCTTTAAATATGCAGTGCTTAACATGAAAACCGAGAATCATAAGAGAAACAGAATGTCCAGAGGAGGAGTAAAAAATAGAAAAAGTGAACTCTTATTATCAAGTGAGAAGTGGGTTAGAATGACACAATGGTTTGAACAGTGATTCCTGGTCTGCCCTGAGGAATCATGTTTGCTATCTGGCACTTGGAGAGCCTCTCCCCACCCACACTGGCTAGTTTAGAGAAAACCAGTAAGTAAGTAATAAACCTTTTCTTTTAGATCAAACTTGTCTACTATCGATTTTGTCTAAATGTCTCCCCAAGGTTATCTGCCATCACTGGTATCAATGGCCACTGAAAGTTCAGAACATGTCTTTCACTCAGTGTGTTCAACGAATGTTAAAATGAGTGATAAGACATAAAAAGGGAATGTCTCATCACATAATCCTAGAATCAAGTCACCAAGCATCTGGAATAAACCCTAGCTCAAAGGGCCCTAGGAACCAAAGGTACTTTTAAAATCATGTATTTGGAGCAAAAAGATGACCAACCACAGAAATGACAGATAATTTCAACAGCCTCTGTGGAAGGAGAAGTAAGCTGATAAGACTTCAGAAACATCCAAAGCTAGCTACTATAAAACAGATAGCACAATTTTGTAGGCGATTGCTTCTCTGGCTTCTTCCTTATATGCTTCTTTGGGCCAACTTTTCCATAGGTTCTAAAAACATATCTTTTACTATCAGAGTACCCTAAGGAAATAATTTCATGACAACCATTTTCTAGTTATCTTGGTAATTTTACCTAATTCCCAAGCCCAAAGGGTAGCATGAATAATTTTATTAAATGTAGGATTATCGAGGCCCTCGGAGCTAGAATGGGTTGTTTTTTGTTTCTTCCTGTTCTAAGTCCATTATGCCCAATAAATGTGGAGTGCTAGTTCCTGCAACCTTTGGTTCTATGGTAATAATTCTGCCCTGTCTTTAACTTTTTTGTATTTCTCATAATTTTCATTTCTTAAAAAAAAAATCATGTGTAAATTCTGTAAAATAACTTAATAAATTATCCCGTACTACTTTCTAAAAAAAACTTTGAGGGGGCACTGAGTGCTAATGACCATCATAGTTGTTAAACTTCTCCTTTAGGAGCTCACATAAAAAGGATATACACAGAGTACTGGGTACTGGGACTAGGTATGGCTCAGAGTACATGCTATTTCTGATATCTCACTAGGGGGTGAGGTTTAAATTAGACTTTAATCAGTAGGTAAATAAAACCAAATTCTATCTTTGGTACAATAGTTAATACCTGGAAAGGTGCCAGACTCATGGCCTTGGAAATTATATGGTTTATAAACAAGATTTCGAAATAATGCTGAGGCAAGAGTGGTACTTCCTCAGTTACTTCTAAACCCAAAGGACTAATGATCATCAACTATTCATTAAATAGGTTGCAAGTTTTATTTTATTATGGGCACTATATTTCCTGGTACATTTGCTATAGGACAGCAAGTTGGTTTGTCAATGATAAATATCTTGAAAAGAAGAATATGCATAGTATTGACAAAATTCAAATTTAATAGGTTGATAATTAAATATAAATTTTCTATAATTTCATTTCTCAGATAAATTTCTAACCTCAATTTCCCTTTCAATTTTAACCAATGGGGAAAACTTTTTTAAAATTACTCTTTTGTTAACAATTCTATTCTGTACAGAATTGAGCATCAAGCCATGAGAAAGCTGAAACTGAAGAAGATCAAAAGATGCACAATTTACCTACAGAGTGAAAAATAGTTCCACAATTAAAACATTTTAAATGAATTCTGTAATCTTCACTGTACAGTTGAACTGGAAAAGGGTGACTTGGGCACTATAAATAGGGTCCATGGGCTTTTTTCCCTCCTTTTCTTCACCTCCCCCACTATTTTTATATATGTTTTTCAGACTAGTGCCTTTAAGTTAGCATTTTTAACACTATGAAAGAAAATTCTGTGATATTATACTAGTCATCCTCACTGAAAAGTACATACCTTCATAATTGTAGTTTAATTGTCTCATATTAAGGTGGTACATCTATTCCTAAGTATCTTCTCATCTTCCCTCAAGCCTCACTTTTCCTTACATTGTTGTTAGACATAAGAACTAAAATGAGTTCTGAAATTTTGGTTAATAGCTAACCAAACACATGAGGTAAATAAGAAAAAAACTTAAGCAGATATTTTCTGGAACAAGTATCTTTTCAAGCCAAATGAACAGTTCTTTCATCTAAAAACAGCCCAGTTACGATGCCTTGATCTTTAGGTTATTATGTGTTACTGAATAGGAAATTTGTTTTCAGTGAAGTATGTTAGGATCTGGCTGAATGGGGTTGGGCTACAAGGAAATGAATGCAAATATCTCTCCTGTTCACATCCTCTTTTACCAGCAGCTCTTCCCACACCTCACTCCAATAAACAAAACATTTATAGAATTGTTAAGTTTTGTTCTTTTTACTTCTTTATTCATCCATTTTCCAAAAGACATTATTATGTATCATTCAGTATGGCTCAGATGGAAAAGAATCTGCCTGCAATGCAGAGACCCTGGTTCGATCCCTGGATTGGGAAGATCCTCTGGAGAAGGGAATGGCTACCCACTCCAGTATTCTTGCCTGGAGAATCCCATGGACACAGGAGTCTGGTGGGCTACAGTCCATGGGGTCGCCAAGAGTCAGACATGACTGAGCAACACACACACACAGTGTATCGGGAACCCCCCACCAGAAGTCCTGCAGTGGACAGGTCACAAGAGGACAAGAAAGGAAGAAAGGCTCTGGGACACCTGCATTAACAACAAGTATTCCAAACAAATAAATGGTATGATTTTGAAGAGAGATAATCTTAATGTCATTTCAATCATGAGTCATGAATATTGTAGCATCCTTTGAACACTTCAGCCATTACAGCCATCTAATATCTGATATCATTAAATATTTATGAAAAGAATTCTACCGTGTAATATTACCAAAGAAACCTGAACACAAGAACCTCAAAACTATTCTCTTTGTTTGTAGTTTTAACCTGATCTACTTCATTTTCCTAAAAAAGGAATTTTCAAGCCCTTAGCAGCAAAATCCTGTTTTTAAAAAATTAAACTTTTGGCAGAACACCCAATACATAAAACAGGTAAAAGTGATATAATGCTGACAAAGCATATTTTATACATTTGGAGTCATAATATTAATCTATATAGGAAGCAATCGAATCAGTGAAGCTGTTTTGCTAAAACCAGTAAAACTGAAACTGGAATGCCAGGCTTACCATCAAACTTTGTATTTAAACAGAGTTTGGAAACCACTGCCCTAAAACCTCACACTGTTTCCATTATCAGCCCCAAGCCACATTTCCACATCTCTATCAAATTGCCTTTTTGTCATAAAAATAAAGCCCGAGCAATAACAAGGCCAACCAAAATCTGTACTGTAACAACTCTTACCAACTTCTTTTTTTTCTATTTTAATTGGAGCTATTTACTTTACAATATCGTGGTGGTTTTGCCATACAATGACATGCATCAGCCACAGGTGTACATGTCCCCCATCCTGACCCTCCCTCCCACCTCCCTCCCCATCCCATCCCTCAGGTCACCCCAGTGCACCGGTCCTGAGCACCCTGTCTCCTGCATCGAACCTGGACTGGCGATCTAGTTCACATATGCTAATATACATGTTTCAATGCTATTCTCTCAAATCATCTCACCCTCACCTTCTCCCACAGAGTCCAAAAGTCTGTTCTTTATCTCTCTGTCTCTTTCGCTGTCTTGCATAGAGGGTCATCATTACCATCTTTCTAAATTCCATACATATGCGTTAATATACTGTATTGGTGCTTTTTTCTGACTTACTTTACTCTGTATAATAGGCTCCAGTTTCATCCACCTCATTAGAACTGACTCAAATGCATTCTTTTTAACGGCTGAGTAATATTCCATGGTGTATATGTACCACAGCTCTCTTATCCATTCATCTGCTGATGGACATCTAGGTCACTTCCATGCCCAAGCTATTGTTAACAGTGCTGTGATGAACACTGGGGTACACGTGTATCTTTCAATTCTGGTTTCCTTGGTGTGTATGCTCAGCAGTGGGATTGCTGGGTCATGTGGCAGTTCTATTTCCATTTTTTTAAGGAATCTCCACACTGTTCTCCATAGTGGCTGCACTAGTTTGCATTCCCACCACCAGTGTAAGAGGGTTCCCTTTTCTCCACACCCTCTCCAGCATTTATTGTTTACAGACTTTTTTGATAGCAGCCATTCTGACTGGTGTTCTCACCAAATTTTTGCAGGGACTGTCTTCCAGTCAGTATATTTTCTCAGCACCCCTCAATAGACCAGCTTCATTCCTTCATTCATTTACTTAATGTAATGTTCTGAGTGCCTACAATGAGCTAGATTTTCATGTATTCTGCCCCTTTTGCCTTAGAATCTTCCTCAAGGATCCTCAACAAAAGCTTTCTCCTCTTATTTCCCAAAGTATTCAGTGATTTCTGCCACTCGTGACTTCTGAAGTGATTGCCTTTATTAATTTAATGGGCCACCTGATATATAGTCAAGACTAATAGAGAAACATACCAAGAAGTGTACCAAGTACACAATTGTTTCTTCAGTTTGGATTTTTAAAGAATCAAACTTTTATTTCTATTAAAACGACTTCTGAATTTCAAAAATGAAGACTTTATTCCTATATATATATATATATAAAAAGCATACATGAATGCATAGTTTAAGTGGTATGTGTGGTTTCAGCTTATTCGGTTAAATAATTAAAATTTTTAAAGTGTGACACTGTGGAAAACTACTAGGTTGCAAAGGAAAAGTCACTGTTTTTACACACATGATCAAAGAATAATTATCAAGGTATTTTTAAAATACAATATTGGATCCAAATTTTTAAATATACTAAATGCACGAGTTTACTATTTGCAAACTTAGTAAAACTACTTCTAGTGGATCATATATGATTCAGTTTTGAAAGATGTTTAGGTTTTTTCTCCACATCTTTGTGTACTATCAAGCTACTTTTTAAAAAAATTGATAAAAGATGCCAGCCTTGTTTCAGCTTCAGACTTGAGTCAGCTTTAAAAGACGGGTAAAATTCAAGGTGGTAATTTTAAAGAAGATGAAGTTTTCAAACTTACCAATTACATTTCTATAGGAGTAGCTTACTAGATCACTTAAATTATTTAGAAACAAGATATTCAGGATACTCTCAGACTTTTTGATTATTAAGACTAACCTAAAATGTACTACTGCCACATAAAAGGAACAATGTCAATATAAGAATAAAGAAATATATTTAGTCACATAATTGCCAAAATTGGTACCAGGTTTTGTCTTACTGTAACATTTAATGAAACATTAATGACATTGCTCCACCTACTGAGGTTTCTATGGTTTCTGTTATCTCCTTAAGGGAAAAGCAGCTGCTAAATGGCAAGCAGAGTGGCTTCCAAGTTAAATACATGTAAGCACACAGCCTAGCTACACTGTAAACTGTCTCCACTATCAGCTGCTGGCTACTGCTGCACAGGACCTAGAAAGTTCTGTCTTGAGTCTCTCCAGCGAAAAATAAAAACAGAGCACACTGAAATTATGATACACTGATGAGAATTTAAAATAAGGTAACCTTCCCACAGAAGGAAAAGCGGGGATGAAGAAAAGCAATCACACTGCAGAACAACTCTGGGTGGCGTGTTTTCCTCTCAGCACCTGGAGTGTCCTGAACACTTAGTGTGAAAACGGTTAGGGCTCTGCTTCTAAACTAAGTCTATAGCTTTAGTTTTTGATTGTTAGATTAAGTTAGTTTCATTGAAATAAACAGGCAGCACTGCTGAAAAGCACTGCTGAATGACAGAAAAAATAGGCAGCAGCAATACAGGAACTGATGTCACTGAATTAAAACCTTCATCTGGATTATGGAATAATCAAAAATACTAAATTTTAGAAGGATTAGAAAAGGAAATGAAAGGTAAGTTAGTTGTCAAAAAGTTTTCTATTGGTCACAATGGAGAGTCTTGATTCAGTGATAACATTCCTTGTCTCTGTACATATGCCTTTTAAAAGCATTTGTGACAAGTGAAAAGACTTATATTTTACAAGGGATTGTGGGGATGAGGTGGGTAATGTTCTGTTCCAAGAAAGCTAAATAAAGTATACTACACAAAATTCTTATTTGTATTTCATTCTAATGATACTGTATTCAGTGATATATTCCCATACTTTACACATGTTCTCTGATTTTTATCCCTATATTACTGAACAAAACGTACATCTGATTAAGGAGCAAGCAGATGAAGCCAGGGATCGACTATTTGGTGCATACTCACAATTTCTAAAACTGATTTTATTAAATATAGAAACCCAACATTTTTATCCTTATATCAGCACTGTAATTTTTCTATTTTCAGTTAACTTCGCTAAATTCACATAAAAACATAATATGCCAAATAGCATTTGAAATAAAATTTAAAACCCTAGAATTCTTTCTTCAAGAAAAGCGTCACTGGAAATGAAGTGTGTAATAAAAGCTGGGTAGGTTTCTCTGTGCTAAACCCCAGCTTTTGGAGTTATCACTATAGCTCCTGACAGTTCTTCAGAGTAGTTTGGAGAATATTACTAAAACAGTCAGCTTCTCAGATACCACCACGCAGACAGAGACGGCGCTACTGCTTCAGCTGCTGGGTGGCGGGAAGTGCCACCACAGGCCGGCTTGAAATGTCTGTCAGCTGCTATACGACAGTTCAGTGGAGAAGGCATAAATATGTACCTTTCAAACAACTGCAACTTCTTTACAAAGAAAGCTCAAAGCTCATTTGTTCCAAAGTTGAACTTATGATGGTTCAGGACCACTTATACAGTAACAGCCAAGACAATAGACTGTAAAGTTAAGACCAATAGTAAAACAGTTTGCAAGAGCTCCGATGCTGGCTTTTGGCGAATGTGAATTCATTTTCCCAATCATAATAGTATTTTCCATTATTCAGAACTGGGAGAGACTTCAGAAAAACAAACAAACATTTGGGTTTCACAAAAAGTGCTTTTAATATAAAAGTGGAATTAGTACTCTGTAACTACCTATATGGGAAAAGAACCTAAAAAGGAGTGGAAACATGTATAACTGATTCACTTTGCTGCATAGCAGAGACTAACAACACTGTAAATCAACTATATTCCAATAAAAAAATTTTTTTAAAGAATGAAATTGGAAAAATGGTGGAGTAAGGAACTCCAGATTCCACCCCCACATAAGAGCAAAGAAAGAAGGCATAAACTGTTGAATCCACTTTTTTTTGGAACCCTCAAAGGCTTGCAGCAACCCAGATGATGCTTATTCCAACACCCTTCCCCCTCCCACCCCCACCCTGATTCTTGGTAAGAACAGCAAACTTTGCGGGGTTTTTAACTTACCCAGCCCCGCCCCCTACTCTCCAGTTTACTAGTAAATAAAACACATGAAAATAACAGGCCTCATTCCTAGCACCAGCGATAGCAAAATAAACTTCATTTGCAAAGAATTCTAATTATTTGTTCTAACCATTCTGGTGGCTCCCTGGAAGACCGCCTCAAAAAGATTGTCTTTATTTTGCCTAACTCGGACCTAGCTTAGTGCTAAAGTCCTACTATGCTCTAGACGTTGGGGGCAAGGAAATAATTTGTTGGCAATGTTCATGGTGATGTCTTAGGCTGCTGTTGTTTGAGGTGATGGATAAAAATTGGGGGCAAACAAAAAACTAACCAGAAGGCTTAGAAGCTTCAAAGCTAGAGCTTTGAAAAGGTCTGACATAATTCTGGAAATCTAGAAGACCACAAGCATGGCTTTAGGAAGGCCCTTAGAATCTCACCTCTTATTGACCTTGAAGCTCTATGGAAGCTGGAGATAAAGGCTAAACTAAGGCAGAGCTGTAAGCTCTAGGAGTGAGAGTTAAAAGGCTCATCCTAACAAACACACTGAGCCCGTGGGCAAAGACTGGACGATGGTTTTGTTTGCAGATACTTAATAAAATCACTGTTCAACCATTAGCTGACACCAAGCTAAGGGAACGGAGACTTCAGGGTCCACAATGGACAAAGAATGCAACCTTTACAGAATTAGTTCAAAGAGTCAGACAGGAAGCTGCCTGAGGAAGCCCAGATGTTTATCTTTCTAGAGAAGGCTATTTTCACTGTGTTCCATGACATAAGGTAAACTATGTCTAAAGAACTAAAGGAAAGTAAAAGCAAGAATATGTGTCATTAAACTGAGTAGATTAATAAAGAGATATTATAAAACTGAATCAAAATTTGGGAGCAGAAAAGTATAATAACTGAAATGAAAAATTCATTATTGGGGCTCAAGAGCAGATGTGAGCAGGCAGAAGAATCAGGCTTGAAATGGAAAAAAAGAAAAATATCCAAGAAACCCAACAGACTACATAAGAATAGACTTAAAAATATCCACACACAGACACATCATAAACTATCAAAAGTTAAATACAGAAAACAGCAAGAGAGAAGCAACTCATTATGTTCAAGTGATTCTTAATGAGACTACCAAAGTGATTTCTCAACAGAAACTATGCAGGGTCAGGCCAGAAAACAGTAGGACGACATATTCAAAGTGCTCCAAGAATTCAGAATTAATCAAGAATTCTATATCTAGCAACACAGTTCTTCAAAAATGAAGCAGAAACTACATTTTCAAGTAACAAAAACTGAAGCAGTTCATCACTAGCAAACCTGCCCTCTGACAACTGCTAATTGGAGTTCTTCAGGCTGAATTGAAAAAACAGTAGACAGTAAATCAAATACACATGAAGAAATAAAGTACACCAGGAAAGGTAACTACATAACCTCTGTCCACAGGGTTTCCCAGGCAAGAGTACTTGAGTGGGCTGCCATTTCCTTCTCTAGGGGGTGATCTTCCCAACCCAGGAATCAAACCTGGGTCACCTGCATTGCAGATTCTTTACCAACTGAGCTAGGAGGGAATGCCACGTAAATGCACAGAAGAGTGTAAATGTATCTTCTGTTTGTAAATCCTTTTCCCTTTCTTATTGAAAAGACAACAGCATCAACAATAATTATAAGTGGACAGGCACACAATATATAAAGAGGAAATCTATAACAATAACAGACAATCTGATACAGAGATATACAGAGACAATATGTAATCTCCAGGGCAACCAGTCAGAAAATAACCGCAAAAACATAGTAAGAGAAATGACAAGGGAGGTAGAATGATCACACCAGAAAACTTTAATACAAAAGAAGGTCATAATGAGGAACTGAAGAACATAAGTCCGCCTTATCAGTAATTCCATTAAATAGCAATAGATTAAATCCTCAAAAGGCAGAGGTTGGCAGAAGGGATTTTAAAAAATGATCCAACTATATGCTGTCTATACTCACCTTAAACACACAGATAAACTGAAAATAAAAGGATGAAAAAAGATATTCCATACAAGACAGCTAGAGCGGCAACTCATATCAGACAAAATAAGACAACACAAAAATTGTCCCCAGAGACAAAGATGACTGTATAATGATAAAAGTGAATAACAAATATATATATATACACCTAACAACAGAGTCCCAAAACATATGAAGCAAAAGTAGTTGAAAATTTTAATACTCTCACTTTCTGTCTGTAACAGAACTAGACAGAAAATTGGCAAGGAATGAGGACTTGAATGCCATCCTATAACAATTAAATCTAAAAGACAACTATCAAACACTCCAAATTACAAAGTAAGAATATTATTTCTTGTCAAGTACACATGGAACATTCTCTAGGATAGGTGACACATTAGGCCATAAAACAAAACTTAGAAGGCCGAAATCAAACAAATTATATTCTCTGACCACAAGAGAATAAAGTCAGAAATTAACATAAGTAAGCTTGGAAAATTCACACACACAGACACACACACACATATAAATCAAACAAACATTCCAAATAATCAGTGGAAGAAAGAAAAAAAGTCACATAAAAAAAAAATCACATGGGAAATGAGAAAATACCTTAAGATAAATGAAAACAAAAGTAAATTTCAGGGGATGCAGCAAAAGCAGTGCTAAGAGGGTAATTTATAGCTGTGTTTATCTTATAAAGAAGAGAGTACTGAAATCAATAGCTTTATCTCTCACATTGAGAAACCAGAAGAAGAAAGCATAGAGGAATAATAAAGACTAGAGTGGAAAAAAGGAAATAGAGAATAGAAAAACAATAGAAAAGATCAACAAAACCCAAAGTTGCTCCAACGAAAAATCAATAAAAACTTTAGCTACACTGACCAATAGTGGGGGGGGGGGGGTGGGGGGGGGGGAGGGGAGAGATGACTTAAATGACCAAAATCAGAAATTAAAGTGTGAATAGTTACTGCTGACCTTAGAGAAAATAAAAGGATTATAAAGGAACAAATGAACAACTGTATACCAACCAACTAGATAATCCACATGAAATGTACACATTTCTAGAAACAAACTACTAAAACTGTCTCAAAAAGTAACAGAAAATGTGAATAGACCTATAACAAAGAGATTAATTTAGTAATCAAAAAAATTCCAACAAAACCCAGATGGTTCACCTGGTGAATTTAATCAAATGTTTAAAGAAGAATTAAAAACGAGCGAGGAGGGAACACTTCCTAACTTGGTCTGAGGCCGGTATCAAAGCCAGAAAAATATATTACAATGAGACTACAGAACACTATCCCTTTTAAAGACAAGTGCAAAATTCTCAGCAACATACTGGTAAACTGAATCTAGATGCATACAAAAACTATTATAAACCGTAGTCAAGTTAAGGGTAATCCCAAGAACACAAGGTTGATTCAATGTGTGAAATCAATTAGTGTAATAAACTATACAAGAGACTGAAAGAAAAACCACATAATCATCTCAATAGATGCAAAAAAAGCATTTGACAAAATCCAACACCCTTTCATAGTAAAAAAAATTTAACAAACTAGGAAAAGACAGAATATATTTTCAATCTGATATAGTATATCTATGAAAAACCCACAACTAACAACATAACATACTTAAAACTGAAAGTTTTCCCCCTGAATTCAGGACCAATATAAGCATGCCCACTTTCACCACTGCTACTTAGCATTACACTGGAGGTTCTAGCTAGGGCAATGAGGCAGAAACAGAGGTAAAAATAATCCAGATTGGAAAGAAAGAAAAATATTTTTCCTTGCAAGTGACAGGATCTTACTTATAGCAAATCTTAAAACTAGAGTCAGTAAGTTCAGCAGTTGCAGGATACAAAATAACACAAAATATCAGTTGCTTTATTATATACTGCAGCTATGAATAATCTGAAAATGAAACTAAGAAAACATTTACAATAGCTTCAAAAAGTATAAAATACTTAGGAATAAATTTAACCAAAGAAGGGAAAAGAGTTGTATTACTGAAACCTACAAAACACTGTAAAGAAATTAAAGATCTACAGAAATGGAAAAGATATCCTGTGTTCACGAACTGGAAGACTTTAATGTTGTTAAGACGGCGACATACCCCAAAGTGATCTACAAGTTCAATGCAATTTTGTTATCAAAATTCCCACTTCCATTCTTCAGAAATGGACAAGCTGATCCTAAAATTTATGTAGACTTGCAAGAAATGCAGAGTAGCCAAATAATTTTGGGAAAAAAAAAAAAGTTCAAGGGCTCATATTTCCCAATTTCAAAACTTTAGTATGAAAAAAGAGCAATCAAGCAGTGTAGTACTGACATATAATTAGGCATGTAGACTGATGGAATGGAATTGATTGTCCACAAATAAAACCATACATTTATGATCAATTGATTTCAACCAGGGTACTGAAATCATTCAGAGGATAAATTAGTCTTTTCAACAAATAGTGGTGGGACAACTGGGTACCAGCATGTAAAAGAATAAAGTTTGGTCCCTGCCTCATACAAAAATTAACTTAAAATGGATCGAAGAGTTAAATTTAAGAGCTGAAACTATAAAAATTCCTAGAAGGAAACACAGGTGAAAAACATAAGCAAAGAAAAAAATAGGTAAATTGGACTTCATTAAAATTAAAAATGTCTGTGATTCAAATAACACTATGAGGAAAATGAAAAGAACACTCAGAATGGGAGAAAATGTCTGCATGTCATGTATCTGGTAAAGGTCTAGTATTCAGAATATATAAACAACTCTCACAAACAACAATAAAAAGACAACCCAATTAAGCAGGCAAAGGATTTGAACAGACATTTCTCAAAAGGTATACAAATGGCCAAGAAGCACTTGAAAAAATGCTCAACTTCATTAGTCATTTGGGAAATGCAAATCAAAGCCACAATGAGCTAGACACACCCACTCGGACAGCCATTATGAAAAAGACAGACAGTAACAAGTATGGGCAAGGACACAGAGAAGTTAGAATTCTTATATGTTGTTTGTGGAAATGGAAAATGGTATAGTCACTGTGGAAAAGTTTGGCAGTTCCTCAAAAGGTTAAACATGGGTATCTATTAATACTCCTAACTAGGTATCTATGAAAGAGAAATAAAAACCATAAAAATGTGTTATATAATGGAATATTATTTAGTCATAAAAAGGAATGTAATACTGTTAAATGAACACAACACAAATGAACCTTGAAAACATTCTAACTGCAAGAAGGCAGATACAAAAGGCCACTTACTGCATACCATTTATATGAAATTTCCTAAACAGGTAAATCCACAGAGACAAAAAAAGTAAGGTTAACATTAAATATCCTACAATGAGCAGACATCCTCAACAACAAAGAATTACCCAGTCCAAATGTCAGTAGTGCTAAGGTGGAAAAATTCTGTTCTAAAGGTGAAGCTTAATCTATTAAATAGGAAGAAATAATCAATCATGTAAAATTGTGTTGTTGTTTAGTCACTAAGTCATGTTGGACACTTGTGGGCCTATGGACTGTAGTCCGCCAGACTCCTCTGTCCCTGGGACTTCCCAGGCAAGAATATAAGAGTGGGTTGCCATTTCCTTCTCCAATGGATCTTCCCAATCCAGGAATCAAACCCACATCTCCTGCACTGGCAGGCGATTCTTTACCACTGAACCACCAGGGAAAGTGAAAAGTGAAAGTCACTCAGTCGTGTCTAACTCTTTGCAACCCCATTAACTATACAGTCCATGGAATTCTCCAGCCTAGAATACTGGAGTGGGTAGCCTTTCCCTTCTATAGGGGATCTTCCCAACCCAGGGACTGAACCCAGGTCTCCCATACTGCAGGTGGATTCTTTACCAACTGAACCACAAGGGAAGGGAAGCCCCCAAGTAAATTACATTAAATACCATTTGAGACAACTACTCTGAACTTTTCATATTGTGCAGGGGGTTCTCAAGGCAAGAATACTGAAGTGGTTTGCCATTCCCTTTTCTAATTAAATAATTTCCAATGAAATTAAAAGATGCTTGCTCCTTGGAAGAAAAGTTATGACCAACCTAGACAGCATATTAAAAAGCTAGCTGAGACATTACTTTGCCAACAAAGGGCCATTTAGTCAAGGCTATAGTTTTTCCAGTAGTCATGTATGGATGTGAGAGTTGGATTATAAAGAAAGCTGAGTGCCAAAGAAGTGATGCTTTTGAACTGTGGTGTTGGAGAAGACTCTTGAGAGTCCCAACGAGATCCAACCAGTCAATCCTAAAGGAAATCACTCCTGGGTGTTCATTGGAAGGACTGATGCTGCAGCTGAAACTCCAATACCTTGGCCACCTGATGCGAAAAACTCACTCATTGGAAAAGACCCTGATGCTGGGAAAGATTGAAAGCAGGAGGAGAAGGGGATGACAGAGGATGAGATGGTTGGATGGCATCACTGACTCAATGGACATGAGTTTGAGGAAGCTCCGAGAGTTGGTGATGGACAGGGAGGCCTGGCGTGCTGCGATTCATGGGGTCGCAAAGAGTTGGACATGACTGAGCAACTGAACTGAACTGAAGTCTGAACTTAGTAGAGCTGTAATTCCTCATTCATTTTGACAATATCAAATTAGACGGTGAAGGAGTGTTCAAGTATCAGTTTCAAGTTTAGAGTGTACCTTAAAGGTCACCTATTTTAAGACATCTTTAAGATTTTGCAATTCAAATTTCTTTTTCTGAGAAGAGTTCAACCATATTGTATATAAGAATTTTGGGAAATTTGAAAGTCATCACAGTATTTTTAGAACTTGTTTTAAGGATGTTTCATTTGTAGAAATCTTCCTATTGGGCATTTACCCTCCACTCATTAAAGAAGAAGAGATTATTGAGGCTGGGATCCAGGACCTCACAGGTGGCTTGGTGATCAGGTCAGGTGTGCATATTGCTGTAGAGGTGCTACACAATTATGTGTGTAACCTGTAAGAAAGCCTGAGCACACTAATACCCATGTGTCTTTTCTAGTGTTTTCCCTGGAACTGGAATCTGACCAATCACTAGTCAGTTTTCCTTCTTTGAAAGATGAGATAAAAGATGTTCATGAAAACTTTCAAAGGGAGCTCTTTATTGATGAGTGTCTGAAAACCAGGAACATGGGCAGAAACAGCTTAGTTTACCAAATCAATGCACTTCTGAATGAAAAATATGAGAAGTAAATTATCATGCTTATAATTCTGTGAAGCAGAAAGCACTGAACTATAGTGCGAAAAGGCACAGATTCAGAAGTAATGACCCAGTTTCAAATCCTGGCACTGCTGAATTAACATCCAAGTCACAATCTCTCTGAACCTATTTTCTTATTCAAAAAATAGGGATAATTTTATATTTATACTAAGTACTTCATCAGATTATGAGGATCAAGCAATAATATAATTTGTAAAAGGTGTTATAATCACTTGCCTAATAAAGAATGTATTTCAATGGAGAGGTTTTTTTTTTTTTTTTTAAATGAACAAAGTTAAAAATTTATGGAAAAAGAGACTAAGATGGAATATGGCTCTTTGGTTTAAGATACTATTACAATACTAAAGCAGCTCAATGGGATCTTTGTAACAGTAGTTCCCCCAAACCCTCTTCCCCCAACTCTCAAAAGAGATGGTGCTGAAATTTACTCAAAAATAATAGCTCAAAAACACATTACAGATGCTATCAACTGATTAAGTTCACTCTCTTTAGCTGACTTCATGTCATCTTGGGCTGGCAGCCAGGAGCCAATGGCAAAATGGTACACCCGCACAGTCTCCAGGCAGAGGAAACCTACTGACTTTTTGCTTTTAAAAGACCTGCAAAATGGTAACTCTGAGGTATAATATGCATTACTGTCATCCTTATAAAAAATCACTAATTATAAATATACCTTTATTATTTAGCTGACTTGACTTAAAATGAGGGAATAAGTTAATTTTGAAATTCTTCTGGGGCAAAATGATAATAAGTTGCACATTTATGAAAGGGAGTCTTGAGACATGAAGCCAGTACATTAAGAACTCTGGCTAAGATCTGTGCATTACAACACACTGCTCTTCCTAGGCTTTAGCAATGGTTATACTGACTTCAGACTATTACTGGTTGTATCCCCTACTCAAAAACCTGCCTGCCTGAGCAGCTTTATCTGCAACCTGACAGGTGCAGAAGCCCCAAAGTTATCACTGAGTTTTTACAGACTCCAAGAATTTCATAAAATAGCAATTGAAGAAAATAAAGCTCAAGTTTAAAAAAATGAAATTAGGTATATATATAAAAGCACATTATCAACTATAAGTTGATAGTTGTATCAACTATAATTAGTTGGAAGCTTAGTATCTGAGATCATTAATCCAAGTCTGACGCTAAAGATGTATCAATTCATCTTTAGAAAACCTGTTAAAATTTGTTCTTTAAATGTCCATGAATTTTTAGACCATAGCTAAATGAAAAGTCATATGCAAAGTATGGAGGGCTATTAACAAAAGTATAGAAATACAAGAAAATATTTTCTATGAGTCTTATTCATAACTAAATATGTCAACTGACCAAAGGCCAAAAAAGGGGAAAACCGTTATTTTAGATTTGGGTAGTGGCTTTAACACTGTTGGTGGGAATGCAAACTAGTACAGCCGCTATGGAAAACAGTGTGGAGATTTCTTAAAAAACTGGAAATAGAACTGCCATATGACCCAGCAATCCCACTTCTGGGCATACACACTGAGGAAACCAGATCTGAAAGAGACACGTGCACCCCAATGTTCATCGCAGCACTGCTTATAATAGCCAGGACATGGAAGCAACCTAGATGCCCATCAGCAGATGAATGGATAAGGAAGCTGTGGTACATATACACCATGGAATATTACTCAGCCATTAAAAAGAATTCATTTGAACCAGTCCTAATGAGATGGATGAAGCTGGAGCCCCTTATACAGAGTGAAGTAAGCCAGAAAGATAAAGAACATTACAGCATACTGACGCATATATATGGAATTTAGAAAGGTGATAACGATAACCCTATATGCAGAACAGAAAAAGAGACACAGAAATACAGAACAGACTTTTGAACTTTGTGGGAGAATGTGAGGGTGGGATATTTCAAAAGAACAGCATGTATACTATCTATGGTGAAACAGATCACCAGCCCAGGTGGGATGCACGAGACAAGTGCTCCGGCCTGGTGCACTGGGAAGACCCAGAGGAATCGGGTGGAGAGGGAGGTGGGAGGGGGGATCGGGATTGGGAATACATGTAAATCCATGGCTGATTCATATCAATGTATGACAAAACCCACTGGAAAAAAGTAAAAAAAAAAAAATTTTTTTTTCATTATGTGTACACCCCTGTTACATTGGGTGGCTACCTGAAGTTACCAGACAAATAAGTATTACCTTAAATAACAATGAAAAGTATTTTTCTTAAAAGTCAATTTGAATTTTGAAAATAACTTTAACTTTCAATTCTTACTTTTTTATTCCACTCTAGAAAGTGCCCTTGATTTTGATTTATAACTAAAGCAGAATTTTACTGCACAATCTAGCACTTGATCAGATACTACTTTGATCTCTTGTTTCATATCACTCTTTTTCATCATTCCACAATTCTAAGTTCCTGAGTAGGAATTTGGCTTTTTCTTTTTGGTCCTTTGCAGGACATGAGCTTGCTCAGAAGACAGAGGAGCAGTGCTTGCTGACAGACAGCACCCACAACAGAAGCTGCAGCGGTGATGCTCAGGTGTCACAAAAGGATGAAGCAAAGGAACAGTGAGCTTGTGAAGAAGAGCCCTGAGGACACCACCTCTCTGTCACTTGACAGATGGGTGTCAATTTGTTTCAACTCTCTTATCTTTTGTCTCTTTATCAGTAAAACAGTGGTAAAGGGTACTTCCTTCTAGTATTATCACTAAATGAGATAAAAACAGGAATGTTCTATATACTATAGGAGCTCTTTGTCACCATTTTCTCTGCCACTGTTGCTAGGATAAAATACTAATCACATTTTTCTTTTTTCCTTTCTCAAATAATTGCTTTGTCTACCCCCAAACTGCCTACCTGATCCTCTCCAACCTTCTTCGTACCTCTTTCTCAGCCTTCATCTAACACTTTATAGTAAATTTCAAAATTTCCTGAAGTAGTCTCCTGTATTTTCACACAGCAGATCACCACCATTCTCATCTAAGACAAGTCTTTAGAGCTTGTGGGAACTTTTAGCCAATAAAAGTTGGGGAGGCCGAAACAGACCCACAGCAAGAGACCTTAGTACAGTCACTCAGAATAGCTTACTATCATTCTGTTCAATAAGCAAAATTATTGCTCTGACTTTTAAACCATACATGCATAATTTAACATACTAGTTTTATTCAGTGAGGCAGAGGAGCTCCAGAATACCAAAAAGATTTCCTTTTTTGTAAGCTCAACTTCTGCATTAAAAGAAAACAAAACAAACAAAAATCCTTCCTTGATTTCTTTGTATTTAAAAAAAAAAAACTACTTATATGGTAAAATGAAAAATTAAAATGTAAATATTTTGCATACACCAAACTGGCACAAAAGACCAGCGCTAAAACATGTTGGTGAGCATGTGGGGCAAAAAGGTCACTTATAACACTGCTCAGAAATAATCTGGCATTCTCCAGAGGTTGTAAGTGTATGTATCTTCTGAGCAAGTTATTCCACTTCTAGATAGAATTCCCTAGGAGAACACTCTTACACTATATACACCAAGAGACATTTTCACAGCAATACTGTTCAAAAAGCAGAAAACTGGAGACAAAACCAAATGTCCGTTAACAGTAGGACAGATAAATGTACTATATTCATTCAAACATGTAACATATATCTGTATTAATATAGTTCAGATTACATGGATGATCTTTACCATGTTGAATTTAAAAAATGTTGTAAAGATTACATTCAATATGAGTCTATTACATAAAGTTAAAAATATCTAAAACTAAATAATGTATCATTTGGGGATATTTAACTAGGTAATAAAATCATAAAACAAAGCAAAAGAAGGCAAAAACACAAAATTCAGTATTATAGTTACCAGAGGTTGGGCAGGAGGGTGAAATGACTGGGAAGGGACACGCAGTGAGCTTAAGAGAGAATAGTAATGATCTCTTATGTTGGAGTGAGTATAATGAGGTACTTGCTTTATTTTTCTGTAAATCATACATATAACATATATTTTTTCCAGTATGTATGAAATAATTCACTTAAAAAGGTACCTATGGTAAAAGAGAAAAATGTGTTTTTGAGATATCACATAAATTCATTTTTTTTCTTTCCTGTCTTTCAGCTTCTATAACTTTTTTATTTAAGCCACTCTATTAATATATAAAATATGCCACTGCCTTTATTGTCTTTTCCTGATGTTTGTTCACTATTCAAGATTTATATTGCTTAACTTCCCCATATTCTAAATCATTAATAACTTACCTCGGCCTCATACCTGCCTGGAGAATGTTTTACAGAGCAGTAGGATTAAAAACTTACAGTAAATCAAAAAGAAAGAGAGGAGGGACTTGAATTCTCAAGTCACGTTCTTACTTAGTAGCTAGATTATGCTGCTTTTCTCCAAGTTCCTTGGGCCTTTACATCCTACCTGTTTTCAAAGGCCCCATCTTATAACTTGTGATGGCTATCATGGAGTGATGAAACCCACATATCTCAGTAATGGGATGCTGGCATGCGAGCAGATGCTGGATTCAACAAAGCACCTTGTCAGGCTCCAGGCTGACATCAGGTCAGCCCCTATATTTGAACTTTTCCCAAACCCTTCTCAGGCCCTTACTCTTGGAGCTAAGAAAGTCTAGTCATCTCACCTGCTCTTAAACTGAAGATTTCAGGAATTTCATGCAGAACATATTAGTGAAAACTAATTATATAGAGGATACAATTTTGAAAGAAAAATACAAGAAGCTATTTAACGTTTCTGATGTTACTTAAGGTAGTTTCAGAACTTTTCCTTTGTTAAGACTCAAACCTACAGAAACACTTGAAAGAATGAGAGTGAAAATGCATGCATACATACACACAAACACAGAGATGTACATTGCAACAGGGGAATAGCAACAAGTAAGTTAATCTAAATTCTCTTCAATGGAGGTCTAGTACGTACAGTAATATCCATTTAGCTGTTAGAGAGAAAGAAGCAGACCTACCATATGATCTAGCAACCTCACTCCTGGGCACATATCAGAGAAAATAATAATTTGGAAATATACATGAACCCCAGTGTTCACTGCAGCACTATTTACAATAGCCAAGACATGGGAGCAACGTAAATGTTCATCAACAGGAATGGATAAAGATGTGGTACGTATATAAGTGGAATATTGCTCAGCCATAAAAATGAAGTAATGCTATTTGCAGCAACATGGATGGATCTAGAGATTATCATACTGACTGGTCAGACAGAGACAGACAGATATCATGTGGTATTATTTATATGTGAAATTTAAAAAAAGGGGGTACAAATGAACTTACCTACCAAATAGCAACAGGGTAACAGATGTAGAAAACACACACGGTACCAAGGGGTAAGCAGGAGATAAACTGGAAAACTGGGATTGACACACACACTACTATGCACAAAATAATTAACAGATAAACAAGGTCCTGCTGTAAGGCACAGGAAACTCTGCTCGACACTCTGCAGCAGTCTACATGGGAAAAGACTGTAAGAAAGAGTAAGTAGATACATATGCATAACAGATTCACTCTGCTGGAGACTTGAAACCAACACTGTGGGTCAACTATACTCTTAACAAAAGTAATTTTTAAAAAGTAGATTTGTTTCACAAAGAGATGTTACACATTTTCAAGAGACAATTTTTATATATATATACACACACACGTATTTTACAAATTAGAATGTTATTCAAATTTTAAAATATTTTAAAGAATTGAAGATCATGTATTTTTATTTACAAGTAAATCATCAACTTCTGGAAAGTACAAAAAATACCAAAAGTAATCAAAAGATCAGCGTCTAACATAACAGCACACTGTCACTTAACAATTTCTGTCAATCTACTTCTCTGAGAACTGACTGTTTCAGTTTCTATCATTTGCCCAATTGATTAATGAAAGAGAAACGAGTTAAAATGTGAAGTGCTTTTTTAAAAAGCTAAGAAAAAAATCCTAAAAAAGTCATGTTAATTTCTTAATAGTCTCTGGATGAATATTTGAGAAATGCAAAACACAGGGCAGGGTTTGGTATCTTGCAACTTTTCGCTGTTTTTCCCCTTTCAAAGGAGACACAGTGCTCTACTGCACTTTCAGAAACCCTCAGTGTTATTTATTTAGCTTTCAAGTGAGTCTTCCTGAAATTAGGTCTGTGCCACTTAGAATTTTTCTACGGCAAAATAGCAAAAATCGCTACCCATTAGAAAGCTGAAAGGTGTACAGAAAGAAGAATAAACTTAGATGATGACAGGAAGCTGAAAAAATTCTCATACTTCACACACAAGAGCAGTGAGAGAAACAAACTGAAAAACTTAAGCAGGTTAAAAAAGCCGTCTCTCTCGGTCCCCCAAATGCAGTAACAATTTGACTGCTGAGAAGGGGAAGGAACCTTAGGTAAGTTCTCAGATAAGGACTTGGAGGCCCTACAGACCTAAGACACGAGGGAGCCTTCTCTGCAGGACTCGGTCCATCACACCTTCCCCATCTGGCCCTGGAGCACGCATCAGCGCCTGTTACAGCTCACTGTTCCTTAATTATTTCATGGATACACATCACGTCTCCCCCACTAGATGGAGGCGCCTTTGAGATCAGCAAGAATGTCATTTCACCACTTCTTTGGAGCACAGTGTGCAAGAGTGAACAGGCGGGAAGGTCCTAGGTAATACATATATTGACCCACATGATCAGCAGCCAGCAGAGGGAGGAAAAACTCTTCTGCTGCTGTCTCTCTATGACCATCCACTTCTGAGCACTCAACTTTACTTGCCTCACAAAATTTCTTCTTTCCAAGTCACTGTTCTCCCAAACTAAGGTTCTTTCCTTAGCACAGTCTATTTTTGTTTGTTTGGCAAACATGTACTGACATGAAATTAGCATTAATGTTTTGGGAAACTATCTCTGGATCCTAAATATATTTGGGGAAGCTAGTTTCCCCTGGTTTATGGTTTAAAATGGTCTCAGTAAAGGATGAAATTGGGAAATGATTTTTTAAAAAAAGAAAAGCAAAGATTGAAATCCATAATCCAATAGCTTAGCCTTAAAAAACAATGGCTTCTAAACACTTTCACTGTCCACGGTAAAATATTTTATTATCGTTAATCAAATGAGTAGAGCTGACCCTTGAATAACAGGGTGCCAACCCCCATGCAGTGAAAAGCTGACTATAACTTTACAGTTGGCCCTGCATATCCCCTGTACCCTTGGTTCTGCACTTGGTGAACTGTGTAATATGGTAGTACACACTCAGATTTTTTTTCAAGAACATAAGTGGATCCCCAACGTTCAAACCTGTATTGTTCAAGGGTCAACTGTATACTCAAAGGTTCTTTTCCTAGAATAACGTGTAATTATTAAGCATGAAATGTAGCTAAAGTGAACGTTGCTCAGTCGCGTCCAACCCTTTGCAATCCCATGGACTGTATACACAGTCCATGGAATTCTCCTGGTCAGAATACTGGAGTGGGTAGCCTTTTCCTTCTCCAGGGGATCTTTCCAACCCAGGGATCGAACCCAGTTCTCCTGCATAGCAGGAGGATTCTTTACCAGCTGAGCCACCAGGGAAGCCCAAGAATACTGGAGTGGGGAGCCTATCCCTTTCTCCAGGGGAACCTCCCTATGCAGGAATCAAACTGGGGTCTCCTGCCTTGCAGGCAGATTCTTTACCAGCTGAGCTACCAGGGACTTCCATGAAAGGTGGCTAAGGTACAGACAAATCAACCTGACTTGCTTGTGTTCACACCCTCAGCTAAAACTAGAGGTGGTTCAGCCTCAGCTTTCAGATCTTTGAGGACATGCACCTGGTCCTTTTTCTAGAAGAAGTTAACATTTCTGATTATTTGGATTCTGAAATACCTGGCTCTTTGTTTGAGCTGAGCTAATTTAATTTTACTTTTATCATATATGTATGTATGTGCATGTATATGTGTGTGTGTGAGAGAGCCAGACCTTTTCTATTTCCCACTAGTAGGACAGAGATTTGTGTCTAGTTAATTAATTTGACAACTGTTTTCAGCACAAGGAAAATAAATTCATGTTGTTTTATTTCTGTGTGGCACCTTCAATTTTTTAAAAGCAGCCAACTTAAAACTGGTAATGTGGGATGGTACTATTCTTTTCATGTCACATGTAATACCTGATTCAGGTATGACAGTTCCCAAATCTAATGTTAAGGCACCCAGTGTGTCTAAGAGAGGCCAAAATTCTTTCTAAAAATGTAGATTTGGACTGTGTCTAATGTTACAACCCTCACCCCATGGATCAGTGAATTCTACCCAAAGAGACCTATAGATTTTCCTCTCTTAACTGTGGGTCTCAGCCATTCTTTTCTTATAGGGAAATTCCCCAGTTAGTCATTTTGAGGTCACAGCTAGTCACATATTCTTCTTTCCTTCCCTAACACACTTTCCCTTCCCTTTTATTCCAAAGAAATAACTGAATCTGGCACCTTGATTGGACTATGGGAGCCTGGAGTAAAAGCAATTTTAGCTTCCATGAATAAAAACAATTATCTAAGTACTTAGTAGACATCCAATCTAACCCTTTCTTTATAATAAATTACACATAAAGCATCAAGTGAATCAACCATTACAGAGTGCCTATTAGGAAGGTTAAATAAATTGTTCAGGACTGTAGAAATAAGTGATAGCTGGAGTTTGAACCTCAGTTGGTTTCTAATTCCAGGCTTTCATCCTTTTGATTGCAGTGACTCTGCCTTTCCACCATGGGCAAGCTTCATAAGCAATTAGAATATCACCAACAGAAGGATCACAATTTCAAATGCACCCATTTCCCATAACGACTGGGATATAATGTAAAAGAACCCCCCACCCCCCTGCACCCAATATAGTCATGCCCTCTGCAGTATAACTTCCCAGCTCCTCCACCTCCTGCCTGCATCTTGGCCAGGCATTCTATCTTGCTTTGATCAACAGAACCTTTGACAATAGGGAGAAGTAAGTCTAGGCCTTAAGAAGCTTTGCATGCTTCTGCTGGTACACTCAACAAGCTCTGAAGAGCCTGTTGGATGAGACACGACTCTCAGTCTTCACAGCCACAGTCAACCAGCCGGCTGCCACAGACATGCTGAGTGAGCCCGGCTGAGATCAGTTAAGCCTGGCCAGATCAGCAGAACTGTCCAGTTGACCTGAGACTCAGGAGGAACGAAAAAATGGTTATTATTTTAAAGGTACTGAATTTGGGGACAGTTTGTTATAGAGCAAGTACTACCTGATACAACTATCAAACAAATTAACTTTGAGCAAGCAGAAGTGAAACAAAAAAAAATCCTGCTTCCAAAAGATAGTTCCATGATGGAAAATGTTGTTGATCTATAATAAATTTAGACATCAAAATAAACAATCAGGTAAAATCTACATCTGGAAAATAAAATCCTTTTAATTGTGATAGCTGATTCACTTTGAATCATTAAAAAACTATTTTCTTGAAATCTGTCTTTGAAGAGATAGAAACTTTATATATTGCAATATGATTTTTAGAGAGTTAATATTCTCTTTAATAAGGAGCTAAAGATATATAGAGATCAGATGACTGAAGCAATGAACTTATTTATAAAAGCACAAGAATCTGTCAAGACATGAGAGGGTTGCTCTTCCTCAGTTACCTTGATTTAGCTTAACTGAGTTCCTAAGAGGTTCAAATAGTAGAAGAGTGACTCAGAATAGAGAAGCGTAGGGGGAGGGAGGACAGATTGGAGAGAGCACCTGAAAGGGAGCACTCAGCACTCATTTGAACACAACACCCATTGTATATACATTTTTCAGTTCCTCTTCAAACTTATAGGCAAAAAATCTGATAACGGTACCAGGGGTTAAAGTCTCCACTATGCAACCATAATTACTTCCTTTGAAAGTTAAGATCATAATGAAGCTAGCTGAAGAATTATCTTAATTGAAACGGCTTATGAATAGCATGGTATGGCACAACGACACAGTTCTCAAGCAGGAACCTTTGGCATTTAAGGAGCTGACTAATCTCAGCCACATCACTAAAAACAACACCTAAGAGTTCATGAATATTTTACAACTGCCAGACACTGTATTAAGAAGTTTACACCCATCATCCCACTGTGCCCATTTTAAAGGTGAGGGAAGTGAGGGCTTACAGAGTACACAGCTCTTCAACAGATTCGTACCCAGAGAATCTGACTGCAGAGTCCTAATTCTTACGCACAGTACTGTACTCACTGTACTCAGCCTTAGTTTCCTCATGTGAAAAGTGAGGACTGCACAGCAAGATTGGCTTCCACTGGAGTGAATGTCAGGAGCAACCCCCTAATGGTTTGTACTTTTGAGTAGTGACGGGGATTGGCACCTTTCCTGAACAAGGAATGCCCTGGAGCACACACTAACATTCATTACTTGGTCTGTTCCTTTGCTTCTCATACACAGGTGTGGAAGCGGCAGAGCTAGTTTGGGAACAGGTCTGTCACCAGCGCCAGTTACCCTGGTTGGTTTGCTGCCTTCCAGCAAAGGTCTGGCTGCCCCTGGGCTTTCTCTTCAGTGCCTGGCAGAGTTGTGCGTGTGTGCGCTCAGTCACATCCATCTCTTTGCGACCGTGTGGTCTGTAACCCTCCAGGCTCCTCTGTCCGTGGGATTTTTCAGGCAAGAATACTGGAGTGGGTTGCCATTTCCTGTTCCAGGGGATCTTCCCGGCCCAGGGATCGAACCTGCGTCTCCTGTATTGGCAGGTGGATTCTTTGCCACAGAGCCACCTGGTAGAACCGACCCTAAGTAAATGCTGAATGAATAAATACTCCACAGCCTCTGCTGGAAAGAGCCTGAAACTGGACACCACTGTTTCAATGTTTCCTACAAATCTTTTAAATATAATTTCTGTAAGACCATAAGTTTCGCAAGTACAGAAACAGTATCAGCCTTGCTCACTGCTGCATCCTTTGCAATCTGACTTATGCCTCACATACTGTACCTGCTGAACACAAGTGTTCTTATTGTTACTGCCGGCACTGGAGTCTTACAGTTCCAATTTGCCCTCGGTAAAATATATGATTAAAGGTAGAGTCATGTCATTTGCTCTTTTTCTCTGTGGTTCCTTGTTTAAATAGTCAACCTAAATTGAGTATCTTAAGTGCTAAGTGCTATAGTGAAAACCTGTGTTCAAGAAGAATGGATCTAGTTGAAGAGGTAAGAAATATATAATGAAAACAGCATTAGTCCAATAAATATTTATGGTGCATCTACTATGTTCTCTATTACTGAGCTACATATAAGAAACCTGCATGATTAGCAGTTGCCATTCCATACCATCAGATGAGGAACGTGGTTGCTATGGGCTGGGCTCATAAAGGGAAGTACACAAAGTGAGTGGCCATCAAACTGATCTAGAAGGTGACACAGTGCTAAAAGCAGAAAGGATGGGCTTGAATCCCAGACGACAGTAGTCCTCAGCTACTTAAATAAACTTTAAGTTTTATTTTAAGCTTTATTTTAAACTTTTAAGTTTATTTTATTTATTTATTTTACTTATAAGTTTATTTATTTTAATATTAAGTTGATTTAATTTATTTTATTTATTAAGTTTATTATTTATTTATTTAAGTTTATTTTATTATTAAGTTAATTTTTTAATTTATTTTATGTTATAACTAAGTTTTATTTTAAACTTAATTTTATTTTAAACTTTAAGTTTTATTTAACTTAAATAAAATTTAAGTTTATTAAATCATTCATTAACTCATATGGCACACTGCTATGTTGTGATCAATTATAGAATTTGTGGCAAGGAATTTGTTATTAATAATGATTTATGTATTTTCATTATAAAGTATAAACACTGCCAGGTTATAATGACCTGCTATAATCCTTGTGGAAAGTAATCTGGAAATACCTGTTGAAAAATGTAAATGTATATACCCTTGACTCAGGGTATATACCCTACTTGGAGGAATCTATGTTTAGAAACAAAGTTGCTATGTGTAAGAATACACAAAAAAGGATGTCTATTAGAGCCTTGTTTGTAGTGGTAAAAATCATGAAACAACCTTAATGAAATACTGTACAAGTGATTTTAAATGAAATACTGTACAAGTGATTTTAAAACACTGAAATACAAAGGATCATAAGAGACTACTACCAGCAGCTCTATGCCAATAAAATGGACAACTTCTTAGAAAAGTATAACTTTCCAAAACTGAACCAGGAAGAAATAGAAGATCTTAACAGACCCATCACAAGCAAGGAAATTGAAACTGTAATCAGAAATCTTCCAGGAAACAAAAGCCCAGGACCAGATGGCTTCACAGCTGAATTCTACCAAAAATTTAGAGAAGAGCTAACACCTATCTTACTCAAACTCTTCCAGAAAATTACAGAAGAAGGTAAACTTCCAAACTCATTCTATGAGGCCACCATCACCCTAATTCCAAAACCAGACAAAGATGCCACAAAAAAGAAAACTACAGGCCAATATCACTGATGAACATAGATGCAAAAATCCTTAACAAAATTCTAGTAAACAGAATCCAACAACATATTAAAAAGATCATGCATCATAACCAAGTAGGCTTTATCCCAGGAATGCAAGGATTCTTTAATATCCACAAATCAATTAATGTAATACACCACATTAACAAATTCAAAGATAAAAACCATATGATTATCTCAATAGATGCAGAGAAAGCCTTTGACAAAATTCAACATCCATTTATAATAAAAACTCTCCAGAAAGCAGGAATAGAAGGAACATTCCTCAACATAATAAAAGCTATATATGACAAACCCACAGCAAGCATTACCCTCAATGGTGAAAAACTGAAATCATTTCCCCTAAAATCAGGAACAAGACAAGGGTGCCCACTCTCACCACTACTATTCAACATAGTTTTGGAGGTTTTGGCCACAGCAATCAGAGCAGAAAAAGAAGTAAAAGGAATCCAGATAGGAAAAGAAGAAGTGAAACTCTTGCTGTTTGCAGATGACATGATCCTCTAAACAGAAAACCCTAAAGACTCTACCAGAAAATTACTAGAGCTAATCAACAAATATAGTAAAGGTGCAGGATATAAAATTAACACACATAAATCCCTTGCATTCCTATACACTAACAATGAGGAAACAGAAAGAGAAATTAAGGAAACAATACCATTCACCATTGCAACAAAAAGAATAAAATACTTAGGAGTATATCTACCTAAAGAAATAAAAGACCTATACATAGAAAACTATAAAACACTGATGAAAGAAATCAAAGAGGACACAAACAGATGGAGAAAGATACCGTGTTCATGGATTGGAAGAATCAATATTGTCAAAATGACTATACTACCCAAAGCAGTCTATAGATTCAATGCAATCCCTATCAAGCTACCAACGGTATTTTTCACAGAACTAGAACAAATAATTTCACAATTTGTATGGAAATACAAAAAACCTCGAATAGCCAAAGTAATCTTGAGAAAGAAGAATGGAGCTGGAGGAATCAACCTGCCTGACTTCAGACTATACCACAAAGCCACAGTCATCAAGACAGTATGGTACTGGCACAAAGACAGAAATATAGATCAATGGAACAGAATAGAAAGCCCAGAGACAAATCCACGAACCTATGGACACCTTATCTTCGACAAAGGAGGCAAGAATATACAATGTAAAAAAGACAACCTCTTTAACAAGTGGTGCTGGGAAAACTGGTCAACCACTTGTAAAAGAATGAAACTAGAACACTTTCCAACACCATACACAAAAATAAACTCAAAATGGATTAAAGATCTAAATGTAAGACCAGAAACTATAAAACTCCTAGAGGAGAACATAGGCAAAACACTCTCCGACATAAACCACAGCAGGATCCTCTAGGACCCACCTCCCAGAATATTGGAAATAAAAGCAAAAATAAACAAATGGGACCTAATTAAACTGAAAAGCTTTTGCACAACAAAGGAAACTATAAGCAAGGTGAAAAGACAGCCCTCAGATTGGGAGAAAATAATAGCAAACGAAGCAACAAAGGATTAATCTCAAAAATATACAAGCAACTCCTGAAGCTCAATTCCAGAAAAATAAATGACCCAATCAAAAAATGGGCCAAAGAACTAAACAGACATTTCTCCAAAGAAGACATACAGATGGCTAACAAACACATGAAAAGATGCTCATCACTCATTATCAGAGAAATGCAAATCAAAACCACAATGAGGTACCATTACATGCCAGTCAGGATGGCTGCTATCCAAAAGTCTCCAAGCAATAAATGCTGGAGAGGGTGTGGAGAAAAGGGAACCCTCTTACACTGTTGGTGGGAATGCAAACTAGTACAGCCACTATGGAGAACAGTGTGGAGATTTCTTAAAAAACTGGAAATAGAACTGCCATATGACCCAGCAATCCCACTTCTGGGCATACACACTGAGGAAACCAGATCTGAAAGAGACACGTGCACCCTAATATTCATCGCAGCACTGTTTATAATAGCCAGGACATGGAAGCAACCTAGATGCCCATCAGCAGATGAATGGATAAGGAAGCTGTGGTGCATATACACCATGGAATATTACTCAGCCATTAAAAAGAATTCATTTGAACCAGTCCTAATGAGATGGATGAAACTGGAGCCCCTTATACAGAGTGAAGTAAGCCAGAAAGATAAAGACCATTACAGCATACTAACGCATATATATGGAATTTAGAAAGATGGTAATGATAACCCTATATGCAAAACAGAAAGAGAGACACAGATGTACAGAATAGACTTTTGGACTCTGTGGGAGAAGGCGAGGGTGGGATGTTTTGAGAGAACAGCACTGAAACATGTATATTATCTAGGGTGAAACAGATCACCAGCCCAGGTTGGATGCATGAGACAAGTGCTCGGGCCTGGTGCACTGGGAAGACCCAGAGGGATTGGGTGGAGAGGGAGGTGGGAGGGCGGATCGAGATGGGGAATACCTGTAAATCCATGGCTGATTCATGTCAATGTATGACAAAAACCACCACAATATTGTAAAGTAATTAGCCTCCAACTAATAAAAATAAATGGAAAAAAAAAATGGGATCTACACCTGTTGATCTGGAAGGATGTTCAGAGTGTACTGTTAGAAAAGCAAGCTGCAGAGAAAGTGGTATATGATGATCCTATTTTTATCTAAAACAATCCAGGATGCCTTATATGTATGTATGCTTATATGATTATGCAGAAATGTAGAAGATAAGGAGAGACAGGAAAGGAAAGGAAGAAAGAGGAAATGAGAGGCAATGAGGAAGAAGTTTATTAAATGTTCTTGGTATAATTTTGCTGAAGGGAATGAACACATTATTTTTGTAAATTTTGAGAAGGCTTTAGTGAAAATAACAATAATAAAAACAATTTTAAAAAAGTCAATTCACAAACTAGCCTACCATCTCATCCTACACTCAGATATGCTTTCTTGGATATGACAGGTCAGGACAGAGCTGCATGAGCTGTGCATAATCCACATTCTCCAAGGGTTCCGGAGCATCCACACGGCTGCTATGTGGATACAGGCTGTGGTGGAAAGAGGACGGTGAACCACAATGCTACGAGCAACAGAACCACAGACATGTTTTGATTAGAGGAATAATAGTAAGAGCAGTGTTGCACTAGGTATGGTCAGTTTTTGTTGTTTTCTTTCTGCTGTGCTGGCTTCTCCGGAAACAGAAACCTAATTCCCTCCTGGTTTCCAGTCTTTTGTCTCTTACTCCTAACTCAGTGCCAGGGTCCCAATGGTGTCACAAGTGTGTCTATCATTATCCACTTTAGTATTTTCACCTAAACTTGAAAGACTGATCAGGCTCTGAAACTTAGGGATAATCAAATTTAATCTAGTTATATTGCTGTTCCATTTAGGAGTTCACTGATTTCTCTGGCTTTAACTTTTTGAGAATGTTTATATATTTTACAGATTGGCTTCAACAGCAGTCTCTCATATTTATGATAATCTATTCTTTCTCTTTTTCCCTAGTTGACTTGACAGTATATGCTACTCTCTCCCACCCCAGTTTAAAATTGTTGGTCTCCTAATTCTACAGCTATTCATTATCTTTTGTGGCTGCTTTCTCTGGATGCGTTCCAGAGCCCTGTCCTTGGTCCTCCATTCTTTCTTCCTGAATGCTAAAGCAGTTTGTTCTTAAATGACCTCATCTGATTTTCTTGCTTTAGTTTATGCCTACTTACCTTACATTTTCTCTTTTCTATGACTGCCTTCACCATATTAAGTTGAACTCTATTACCATTTTTGGTAGAAGGGATATCTTACTAGCTTTGAATTGCTGCTATGTACTATAGATAGAGCAAGTCAAAACTAAAAACAGAGTAAGTCAAATCTAGAGAAAAGAAATGTCAGCAGATGTATGACTGAGAGATGACAACCCAAGTTAAGTTCTAAATAAGCTTAAGAAAGATAATTGGGAAATTCAGACAAAAAATAAGACACCTTCTCTCTTGGGAGTATTCAGTCATTATACACATACTTATCTGAAAAATGGGCAAATTGGTTTCTTGCCTGACTTGTTCTAGATAAACCAACACAAATGTGTATATTACATGTCTGCAAGTGTAATCTCAATTCTAAAACAAGTGAGAAATAAGATGAAAGCTATGAAAGTACTATCTAAAGGAAGATAAATTTCAAAAAGCCAGATCCCAAACTCTTATGTTCAAAAGCTTTGGCTACCTCAATTTGCCCAATGGTAAATGTACCAGACTCAAAGGACATGAATTTGAACAAACTCTGGGAGATATTGAAGGACAGGGAAGCCTGGTGTGCTGCAGTCCATGGGGTCGCAAAGAGTCAAGACACGACTGAGTGAACAACAATAACAAATGTATCAGCACTGTTCTAAGACACTGTGAAAAAGCAATCCATTTCAAAGTCTTAGAGCAAGTTTAAAGGCTGACAGCAACTAAAAACACATTTTCTTTATGTACACATTGTCTGCATAAGCACTAATCCATCTTAAAACCTACTTCCTATCTGGAGAACATAACTTGGGTTGTCATCTCTCAGTGATACTATCTGCTGACATTTCTTTTCTCTGGAAAGACAGAGGTGCAGTCCATCCCCACACATCTTAGTTTGTATGTCAGGTTTATTCATATATTCAATGTGCATTTATTGAGGTCTTACTATGTGTTACACACTCTGTGACTTGCTAGGATACAAGAATAAGCAAGGCCAACAGCATCACTGCCCTTAAGCAACTTAGATTTCAGCAGGTGAACAGATAAGACATAAACAATTAGATATATAATGTTGAGAAGAGATGCTACTATTTCAGATAAAGCAGTCAGAGAAGTTTTCTCTTAGGAGTTGACATTTAGGTGGAGACCTAAATAAAGTGAGAGACAGAGCCGTGTAGATATATGTGTGTGTGGCGGGGGGTGGGGGGGGGGGGAGAATGTTTCCAGGCATAAAACGCATCAGGGGACCTAAAAGGAGGGCTATGCTTCTTGTAGAGTAAGGAGATATTCTCAAGGGACTGGAAGAAAAGGAAAAAGTCTTAACATCAAGGGTGCAAGTCAGGTTTCCTCCTTCTTATATCACACAATGTATAGGGTGACAGTACTGTATATACTGAGCTTCCCTGGGGGCTCTGTGGTAAAGAATCCACATGCCAATGCAGGAGACATGGGTTTGATCCCTGGGTCAGGAAAATCCCCAGAAGCAAATGACAACCTGCTCTAGTAGTCTCCTCTGGGAAATCCCATGGACAGAGGAGCCTGAAGGGATGCAGCCCATGGGGTCACAAAGAGTTGGACATGACTGAGCAACTGTGCTCATGACTGAAGTCTCCCGCTGGTTCATTCCCAGCTACTCACTGCTCATCTGATTAGTTCATTCTTTCCGCCTCTCTCAGACTCCTTGTTGCCATCTTTTTATTTCAAATAGCTGAATCAACTCCTACTTCCCATTCATCCACACACTCTACTCCATGAAGTTTCAGTTATGCCTTTTGGGGAAAGTGGACATTTCAAAAAGCAAACTGGGTGCGGAAAGTGATGGGGGAAGCTGGAGTCGAGGGCAGAATGGAAGAGGCATGAAGATCTCTAGATCTGTGAGGTTCGTGGTTGGAGATATTTATCTTCACCTCCAGATGTCCAGTGCCTAGCTCGTTAAGTGTGTGCTGCGGCCAGAGCTGTTGGGAGGCACTCTGAGATGCAGTTAACCTCCCACTCCACCCATCTCAAGAATTCCCTTCCTAAGACATGCCTTTGTGGCTCCTCCACCTATTACCACAATGTAACTGGAAGCTTATGTATTTCCCAGTGTTCGTACAGAAACACTTAGGCATAGAAAAACCAGATTTAACCAGACCCTGGAACTGGCATTTAGAATTTTCATTTTCTTCTTCCATCGGTTTCTGTTCTAACTTTTCCTTCTGGCTTCACTTATTTACTTTCTCTTTTAAATATGTCTGTGGTACCCCCACAGTACTGTACAGCCTTGTTAAATGATTGTTCTCAATTAAAGGGTTACTCATCCCTAATATATTGAGTTAGAGATTATTTCACCTATTTTTCTTACCTTTCTTCTAAAATTATTTCTTATATTAAAAACCTAGTGCCCACAGACTGCACCTACACCAGCCCATTGTATATGTTTAGTGATAAGAAGCATTTCCTACTGAATAGAAACATCACTCAGGCTCCCAGCTAAAAGAACAAGCTAGAGTATGCCAGTCTAATAAAAGAGTAAAGACATAAAAGTGAATTTATTAGAAGAGCACATTGGCCACACTATAATGGCTCTTTATTTCCTTTCCTTAGCCATCAAAAACCTACAGATCATTTTGAGGGGGAGAAAGAATAACTATTTGAGAAAACAAGTTGTTTTCAATACAGACATGGGAAACGTACTAAACTTATTAAGCAGAATCATCTCAAAAAGGAAATTCTCACAAAGAATTTCAGCACTAACAGAATAGTTACAAAAGGTATATCGTATTTTTAATGCCACTGCATGTATCTTTATGATTTCAAAGGCTGGGATCCATTCCAATTCTAGCATTTTATGAAAAATAAACATGGCTAAATTAAAAAAAGAGTAGTGACAACCAAAATTTACTAAATTTTTAAAAGTACTTTCAGTAGGAGTAGAACATTTCTTTTCAGGTCATAAGGAATAAAAGTAGAAAACACATGTAACTGTAACTATCTGTTAAACTATTTTATGGATATAAATAAGTTTAGTGTACTTGGGTTAATCTTCCCATACATGCTAAGTCGTTTCAGTCATGTCTGACTCTGCAACCCCTTGGACTGTGGACTGTAGCCCGCCAGGGATTATCTAGGTAAGAATATTAGAGTGGGTTCCCATGACTGGCTCCAGGGGATCTTCCTGACCCAGGGATCAAACCCACATCTCCATCTCTCATGTCTCCTGCATTGGCAGGAGGGTTCTTTACCACTAGCACCACCTGGGAAGCCCCTGTTCTTCCTATAACTAACCTCAAACAGTTAATTCTCTGATACACTGACTGGAATGGGAAATGAATTGTTTGGGATTGGGAAATGAGATTGGATTTGGATTTTGGAAAAGGAAATGTATTGCTGTAGGAATTTACATTTGCTGTACATCTGCTAACATCAGATTCCCTTCAAGTTCAAGGCAAAGAAAGGCCCACTTTACTTGAACATAAAATATATATTAATATCTATAAAAAAAATCAGGCTAAGAGGTGAGTAAATCTATTTTTTTCTATACTATGTCAAGAAAAGGGAGTATATAAGTTGCTAGCATAAAGCTCCTTGATAGCTTAAAGAAAGCAATCTGAATTTAGCAATCGAGTCACATTCATTTCAAATTAGTTAATGTTGAGAGGAGCTCAGTGGTGTCAGACTCTTTTGTGATCCCATGGACTGTAGCCTACCAGACTCCTCAGTCCATGGGATTCTCCAGGGAAGAATACCAGAGTGCATTGCCATTTCCTTCTCCAGGGGATCTTCCTGACCTGGGGATCAAACCTTTGTCTTCTGCATTGGCAGGAGGATTCTCTACCATTGAGCTACCAGGGAAGCCTTATCTTGGGAGGCTAGGCAATTGCAGGGGTATTCCACAAACTTCTAAATGTAAGTCTTCTACAGAAATACCTACATGAGTTCTTTTAAATAATCTCAATGAAAACAAATGTTATAACTTGGCAGAGGATTAAATTTCTACATTATTGGAAATACTCAAATCATCTGGAATCACATAAGTAAGGTAAATGATCAAACTCAGGAATAAACACATTTTCTGATTAAGTGAGAACATTTAGGTGCTACTATAGTGTAATAAGTCTTATAAGGTGGTTTTGAAGGCAATTTCAAAAGAAGAATATACATAGCCTCCCAAGGTAGAGGCTTAAAAAGACAACATTCATTTTGTGTTTCCTGTTTTTAAAAAATCAATCTAGGTATTTTATAGTCACACTTTGTCCTTAGTAAACTCAGCTGGATTCCAGATGACACATTTCACATTTAGTTCTAATTAAAAGTCTTAGTTTCCCTATAAGAAAGCTGCCTATAAACTGAGTTATTCTTTTATATTACCAATTTAAATTAGCATATTACCATTTTAAATTATCAGTTTTATATTATCAATTTTAACAGCTTACCCATTTAAACTGTCACTTGTTTCTGAATTTGACACTTTGTTATCCAAAGAGATTGGTTTCATCCACTAAATTTGTTTTTCTGAAAATTTTTTCAACCACTTTATCAAAAAGAAAAATGTTAGTAAATAAAGTTAAGTGAACTGCATAATTCTCCCAGATTTATGCCCTGAGGATACATTTTGGTATTCATTATAGTCAGAAGTTCTTTCACACACAGCTTTTCAGATTAAAGTTTCTTAATGACAATCTTTGCATACTTGATTTTAGAATACCAGACAATAAAACAGAAAGAGGGATACTCTAGCATTTATTTAAAAGGATAACAATGTGGTTGAAGTTATTAACATGGCTATTAAATTTACATCACACTGAAAAGCTAACAAAAAACCCAAACTGAAAAGAAAAAAATGCAATAAAACAGTGATTTGGCCCTTGAAAGCTTTAAATATATTTCGTCCTTATAAAACCGGTATCCATGACCCTTCGGGGGTTATACATAATGGTACTGAAAATGTCTTAATGCTTCATAAATGGGAAACGCCTACACAGGCACAGATGTCCCAATGTACTTAAGCCAGTGAGGGGCATGTTGGTTTGAGCTCAGGAGACTTGGCAGAGCTTTAAGAATGCCACACTGAATTTTTATAGTACTTTTTAATTTTCAAAGTAAACAACCATGCACAAATCCCTCAAACAAGAGTGCTGGGTGTTCTATTTTACAGAAGCTGAAACTGACAGAGAGCAGAAAGTGACTACACAAATATACACATGAGAGACAAGTGGCTTGATCCCATTTCTCCTTCTTATATTGTTTAAAAATTCACTTATGACAAATAGAAAGTATCAGTTGGTAAAGACTCCAAGTGCAGTGCAGGAGACCTGGGTTCAGTCCCTGTGTTGGGAAGATCCCCTGGAGAAGGGAAAGGCTACCCACTCCAGTATTCTGGCCCAGAGAATTCCATGGTATAGTCCACGGGGTCGCAAAGAGTCGGACATGACACAGAGACTTTCACTTCACTTCAAGAGGGATTTCTAAGACAATATTAAATATTTCCCCTTCAGATCACAATTAAGTATTCCTATTATTTTCTCTTTCTCTATAAATGTCTCAAATTTCCCCACCTGTAAAATTAAGGTAAATAACAGCTGTCTTCTATACTACAAAGTTATTGACAGAGTCAGTAACAACACAGAAACCAGAATTAAAAGCCTTCATAGGGTTGTTAGGGGTTTAAATGAGATGAATGTATACAAAGTCTTGAGCATACTGGTGACAGAAAATTATAGAAAAAATTATTAGGAAAAAAAAGTTTAAAATATACAGGAAAGAATATGGATAACATACATTTTTAAAAAATCTGAAGTAGTTAACGTCATCATAACTTTTACAAAATACCTGACTAATCTGTATTTTGTCTCAGATATCTAGAGACCAGATGTTAAGAGAGGCCTGCTGGGGAGCTTAGACTACTGAGAATTAGTTATTCTAAGTGTAATTGTTGGTGTTGTTTAGTTGCTAAATCGTTTCTGATAATACCACTAACTAATCCTGTGCTGTTTCTCTAAACACTTTCTATAGGTCTCATTTCCTCTTCTGAAAAAATAAGTGGGCTGTAAATGAGCTCTCAAGTCCCTTTAACTTCTAATCTAAAATCACTGTACCTAACACGGAAAGCAAGCTTTGAGAACTCGAGCCCCAGCTCTCAGGCTCTACCAACAACAGTTTTTACATATTATTTTCTATGTACCACCAACTACATTATTTTAAATTACTATTTTGTAAAAATACTGAACCTTGTTTCATTCTTGTCTTATACTTGACAGTGTACAAAGAATCAATTTCAGTTTTTCATTCCCTACCCCAGGTGCCTCATTCACTAAAATAATAAGAGGACTGTAGGATTTTAGAGACAGAAGCACACACATGTTTTGAAAATAATTCATGTATACTTGTAAAGAAAATATTTTTAGTCTAAAACACCTGATTATTCAAGGTCACAGATCAGTTCAGCTCAGCATTAGAACTCAAGTCTCCTAATTTTTAGTCTATTTCTTTCTATTACTTCTACTATTAAGTAACGAAATTGTTTGGAAGGGATTGAAGTTTTATTATTTTTTTTAAATCCACCAAATTTGCCATTTATGTCATCTTAAAATTAAGGAAACCCTTATCCCCAGTAATTACAAAACAAAAGCACAAACCATTAAAACAACAGCAAAGTAAAAAAGTGTCCACAGCGAACCAGTAGAGCGTTAATGTTCAACATGTGACAGTCATAAGGTCATAAGTCACACACTGCCCCAACCAGCATGAAATAATAAATCATGTACTAAATTAGATGTCATTTCACAACAGCTTTAAAAAATTGGCTATCAAATATACTTTCATAATAGCCATAGCTAAATATTAAGGACAATTATGAAATCAACCAGAATAAAGGTTAATTTTATTATAAAAAAGAAAAATTAACGTTTATTGCCACAAACTGTATGTCCTAAATACTACATACTTAAGTTGAACTTAAGTTTAAAAAATAAAAATTCAATGTAAGATAATGTGCTAAATATTTATAGCTAATCATATTATTAATAACCTTTCTCCCCTGAAATATATATATTTGGAGCTCTACAGTGCAAATGAAAAAAATTCTAAAATGAGACATTTTCACTAAATTTGTTGTATTAGAGACATTACTGATCTTGTTGAAACTTGCTCAAATGAAAAAAATTTTAAGGCACTCAAAATTAATATGCTACTCTGAAAAAGTATATTTAAGCATGCAGCTCTACTAAGATAAGTCATTAATATTAAAGCTGGGCCAGAGATAAAATTAGGTGATGACACACTTCCATTCAAAATAATTGGCTTTAAGGAATATATTGCAATATAAATAGCTTAAATGACCATCTAGCAACTGGAGAATTCCATAGTTTATTATGGGCTTCCTCAATGGTTCAAGCGGTAAAAACTATCCCTGCAATGCAGGAGACTTAGGAGACTCAGGTTCAATCCCTGGGTAGGGAAGATCCTCTGGAGAAGGAAATAGCGCAACCAATTCCAATATTCTTTGCCCGAAGAATCCCATGAACAGAGTAGCCTGGTAGGATACAGTCCATAAGGTTGCAAAGAGTCAGACATGGCTGAGCATGCACACACACATAATTTATTATAAATTGGTAATTATATTAAACAAGAATCCGTTTCCTTACTTTTCAGTAGAAAAATACACAACCCATGGAAATACATTACTACTCAAGAAGAGGATTCTACTCCTGAAGTGTATGACATGGTCAAATGACAGTGTATGTCAAAATGCACTGAGAAATATAAAGTGCTTATATTCACATCATATATCATCACTGTTTCAACTACATGGCAGTAATTAGACTTTTTTTAATAAAGAGCAGTCTAAATAAAAATGGGAAAAATACAAACTTGGTCTTAGCTGAAATAATCTAAAAGCAACTAAAATTTCCATTCCATCCTTTTTTTTTTTTTTTTTGGTAATAAAGAATAGCAAAAGACAACAAGGATCCCTATAAACATCAGGGCTGTATTGCCACAATTAGCTTTAGATTTTTACGTCAAATAAAAGAAACTAAATTGTAATCCTGGTTAATGCACTGCTTTATGTGCAAAGAGTTGATGTGCAAACAGAGCTCCAAAGTTCTCTTTTTTCAGTCCTCTGAATTCATCACAGCTGATCCAAACTGTTGGTTTTCGGAATGTTCTTGATGTTTCTAAACTTATCTTCCACCTTTTCACATCTTTACTACTTCGCCCTCTCACATCCCTTCCCCCAACACCTGTTAATCCACAAACTCCACTGGAAGCCTGTATTCAAGGCATGTATGTGACAGTGGTAGTCAGAATAAAAAGGCAATCTATCAAAATCTGGTGTTTGAGGGTAGAAACCACTCTTTCCAACTAATTTTGAACTACAATATTTTCTAAAATATACCTTCGTGGGTAAAAATCAGTACAAAAATTTACCGTTAAAACTCACACTCTAACCCAGTCTAGCATAAAAATGATCATGCACAATTCAGAGAGAGGAACACTTAACAGATCTTTTGTTTTTTTCCCTAAATGGAAGTCTTTCTGAAATTACAGAAATAAGGAGTACATTGCCTTTTAAACCCTTCTATAAAGGTCAATAAGTAATTGATTTTTTTTTCAATTATAGCTATATTTAACAAAATATTTCTTGAAAATTCTTTTGCAACACAATTTACCAATATACATTTTTTATGACTTGGAAATTTGGAAGCAACTGCCCATTAATTTGGCAAACACCTGTAAATACTGCATTACACAATTATCAGGATGTCCTGATATGCTATCAGGCACAAACCTATTTTGTGTATTTAATTTGCTCACATAAACAGTGGTACATAATGAAAACTTTTTGCTCACTACAATTAGGTATGATGTTAAAAGTAAGAAAAAATATGTTTTAAGAAATATGCCCCAGGCTAATTTTAAACCCAATGTAAATTAAGAGTTCCTAACAACTAGGCTATTTCAAATCACCTGCAGCCCAGAGTGGATTAAGACTTATATAACCAACCAATTAATACAGATATTCTTTTATATTAATCACTCATACTAAACACTTTTGATCCAATCTCTCCTTTGCTAAAATCTCAAAAAGCCACTAATATGATCTCTACACACATATGAATTTTACTGCTGTTACAACATGCATTTAACCTATATTTATGCAAGGTATGTTTCAGAATAGGTCTTTTATAGTTCATAAAATTTATAAGCAGTCTATATAATAGTGAAAGTGGCCAGATTAACTAAAATATCTGTAACATCAATAGATAAAGCCAAAACATCATTGTAATACAAATTATTTTTATCAACTATAAAAATATAATGGAACAGTCAAAGAAAAATCATAAGAAATAATTTCAATAAAATCTGACCACACGCTAATCACACCTCTCTGTATTGTAGTGATTCCAAACTAAACTAACACACCTGAATACACATTGTGTTTATCTTTTTTTTTCTTTTACTAATAATAAAGCCATAATGAAGTACAGGGTTTTAAAAAATGAAGACAAAGGGTCAAAAGCTAGCCTCCTTTAACATTCAGAAATCATTTTGTGAGTATCAGAAATACTAGGCTTAAAAAGACACTGATTGAAATACTCACTGCCAGAACCTTTGGAAGGAGAGAAAAAAGGTACAAATAAAGTACCAATTAAAAAAACGAGAGAAATCAGTAAAAATCTCTTCCTCAGGCCTCCTCTCTCTCTGAGAAAACAAGCAACACAATGTTAATGAGAAAAATGTAAAGGGGACACAATTTGCTTCATTCATCCTGTGTTTGTACAGGTCTTCATTCCCATTATGTTAATAAGTGAGGCACAGATGCAAATAATGATGAGATGTTAAAATCTACATAAATTTTCATAGCTTCATTAAATGCCAATCAACAGAGCCTTAAACTCCACCTATGACTTAGTTTACAAATTCATCTTGTATCATTCTTTCTCTCCAATAACCATACGATTCAGAAAATGATCAACTTTTTCATATTAAAGTTTCAACACAGTTCCAATAAAACCTCTTAATTCCACCGGAAACCATTTACTTCTATGCCTCCTTTCAGCAGTTGCATCATTAATGCTCAAGTGAAACAGCGTTGAAAATCAATTATGCAGAAATGTGCCTTCATCAATGTTACAAGTTTATGGTAAATTTTTTGAATTTCAGTATTTAAAAAGTATATTAAGGTAGAATGGCTACTGCATTTTACTTAAAGAATGTATCTGAGTATCAACAAGGTTCCTCTCATTTTACTATCAATTAACTTAAATCTTCAAATAGTCTACTACGGCCCATTGTGATACTCATAATTTTACAACAATGTATTAACTGGATGTTGTACTATGCTGATACATCAGAAGAACTGCCTTCCCTCATAAAAGAGAGTGAAAAGTGTTTTTAAGCTTTTTAAGAAAAAGCAATTTTAGGTGACATCTTAAAAAGTCAAATTACAATTTACACTTTAAAAGAATTTAAACAGAGTGCAAGTGAAGTTATTAGTGGATTTAATATTTCTGTATCTAAAGTCAGAAAGTCATTATTTAACATAGTTGTGGTCTTATCATGTTGAATTATCTGCCAATTACTCAAGGTCACTAGTCTAAGTTTGGCTAGAACCATGTAACATATAGAGAAGAGAAAGCAACCAATTTTAGTTATATCAGGGTTATTGTTTGGAAACAATAGCCTAATTCAATGATGGTAAAAAGAAACACTGTTTCAATTTACTTGGAAGAAGCTTTGTTCAGGGTAATCACAGTTCCCAATGTTAAGATAATGCCACCAAGTACAAAATTTTCAAACCTTCTCAAACTACCCTGTAAAGATATTACATCTTTTCATTAGGACACAAACTACTCATTATAATTCCAAACCACACATCAGCATAGAATAATCATTTCACTAAATATTAAAGAATCTTGAAAGAGCCACATGATCGTTTTGCCTATGATCATATGGTTGTTGAGGCTGACATACCTTAAATGTTATCAATGACCTGAAAAAGTATTAAAACTATCTTAAATCATTAAAGAATAACTATATTCATTTAAGACTTATTCTCCAGATCCTAGATTTTATAGCGCTTAATGAAAGTTAAGTGATTAGAAAATGAGAAGTTCTTGTTCCACGCCTTTTTTACAGTAAGGAAAATGAAAACAATACCATGCTGAGTATCAGAACAAAAAGCATTAATAATCACCAAGTGTTTCCTAAGATATATTATTTTTCTTTGTACAATTAAATGTTTTATAAATCAATGTAGCAGTTTCCTACAAATACCTTAGTCAAATCAAATGCACTTATTCTTTTAAGACAAATAAGCACAATCATGAATTCCACTACCAAAAACTGAATTGAAAAATTTAAAACACAGCATGTCTTTCAAGACTGAAGCACAACAAGCTAATGTAGTAACATCTCAAATCTTCTTACTGAAAACATTTTAAACCTTCAGTTCAGAATGACAGCAATAAAAAGTTGAAACGTTCTACGTAAAAGATAATTATTATTTAAGTAACACATTAGTATGTAGTTTACATTAAAACACACAAGAACCAAGGATTTTTTTTTTTCTTTTACAAGAAACATCTAAGCCTTTTAAAAGGAATAGAACATGGCCTAAATCTAAGTCTAAAATTTTTCCCCAACGAGCAAAGCTTCCTAATTAAAGAGGAACGAAAAGAGTCACCTCAGTATTCGGGTATATCATTAATAAAGTATTTTTTAAAATTTTAAATAAAATTTTCAACGACTTGTAAGTGGGAAGTGACTACCATTATTAACATCTTAGAACTTGAAGTACTTACATACAAAAAATCATGGTGTCTACTATGCCCTCCTCCCAACTCAAGAAGTCACACTGATTAATCAGTCTTGTCTCTCTATAATTAATTTTTATATTTTCCTTCACACCTAAAATGTGATACATATTTATCTGAATTGGCAATGGGTGTGCAGGACAGAGCATTTAACCCCTACCAACAGATTCACCTACATTTAGAACTTTTTCTTGGTAATTACATTTTTACAGACCTTTTTGAGTCAAACAGAAATGTCAGTACACTTATAAATGATGGAGAATAAAGAAGATAGAAACAAATTAAACATAGCTGAGACAGAAGCTTAACAACGTTGGCCATTAGTTATATATCTGAGAACTTGCAGGAACATTTTAAAGTAAACTCAGCACCAATTTCTTTCTTAAAGAAACCAATCAGCAGACATAACTTATCTACCCTGGGTCAGGAACTCTGTCCCACATCTAATACTCAGGTCAGGTAAACTGTTCACTGCACTGCTTTAGTAATCTCAGAACTCAGCATCTTCAACAGGAAGGTTCACAGTTTGAAGAAAAGGGTTTATTGTTAGCACTTCTAATTTTCCCCAGGCTAACACTTCACAGATGTACAAATATAGCACAAGGTTTGATTATGTAAGTATTAAAGGTGTTTTTCATTGTCACGTAAGAGCATATTTTAGGACAACTTAAAAATATGCACAATAAATATGTTTCCACACATTATCCCCCTCTGAATTTATGTCACTTTTACTAAAGTTAGCTGTTAATGAGCAACATTATTTTAAATTTTTACATAAAATTTTCAATCACTGCCCAATGGGATACTAAATACCACTATTTCGGAAAAAACAAACACAAAACTTGAAAGCGTTTTGTCCATATGGATAAATCATGTAGTTTGTCTACCAAGCCTACTTTCAAAAGACCACTTAAACTTATTCACATGAAAAAGCACTTGAATTGCAGTCGAATACATTCAAATAAATGTTTAAATCTATCAATGGATCTTAAACATACCATTTTCAAGAAATAGAAAGCATTAATCTTACCTTGAATAGCCGTTAGAAAAAACAGATCGACCAGAGAAGTTCAAAGTCCCCAAGGAAGTCAAGTTATCATCTCCAGACCCTTGGCATCTATTCCAATTTTCTGAACCAACAGGAATTGGTGGAATGACATTAAAAATAGGTTTCTGATCCTGTTGTTGAGAAAGGGATGCTGTATTCATGTCGTAGTGGTACATCTGTCCCCCAGAGGTACTCACACCATGAACAGAAATGGCAGACATTTTATTACCAATTATATTGGCCCCAGAAAAGCTGGCCTGACAATAAACTGGGCCCAGTTTCTCCTGCTTAATTACCCCAGGGGTGCAGAGTTCGATAAAATCTTCTTTTTCTGTTTTCACTTGGGGCAGTGGCACACTGCTAGGACTTGGTAAGATCAAATCTCCATTATCTTTAATTTTAGGCTTAGTGTCCGGTAAAACAAGAGGCTTACAGTCCTCATTCGAGCTTCCTTCCAGAAGGAATGGATCATCCTCTCCTGCCAAAGGAGAAAGCAAACAGTTTTCATCTATCAAGAGGTCTGAGCTCCAAGGACTTTCACTTGTCTCTTTACTTGGGGACCCAGAAGAAAACTCCAAATCCTGGAGCTTTTTCCTCCAAATGTCAAAGGTGCTTTGGTCTGTGGTATATAACTTCATATTACCCCCGTTACTGCCCTTCTGGCCTTTCAAATTCTGCTGTTCTGAAGACACATCAGAGTGAGTTTTTGGAAACTCCTTCTCTGTGGGGGCAGCAGAGACAGCAGCAGATGCCGAATTCTTGGGGTTCTCTGGAACACTGGTTGACCTATTGAGGTTTGCGATGCTTTCTTCCAGAAGCCGAAAGTCTGTTTCCCCAGAGGAAAGGCTGATTTGGCCCTGTTGTGGGAATCCCAGGTCATTTCCCATCACTTTTGTCTCTGTCTCTCCCATGTACAGTCCCATTGACAGTGAAACTGCCTTGGACAGATCTGGCTGCTGCGCATTGCTTCCTGAGCCTTTTGGAAAATCAACCAGAAGTCTTTGCTGCTTGGAGTCTGACTGAGAAGCAGCAGCCAGTGAGGGCGAAGATGCAGAAACCTTCAGAGTAGCTCCTCCCCTTAGGGTTTTATAGAAGTCCATCACATTTCCCCTCTCTCGACCAAGCACACTGCTGGGAATTTCTTCTCTACTGGGGGTGCTTAATGACTCCTTGGGGTCCATCAGTGAGTATCAGCTACAAAAAAAGAAGGGGACATAATAAGCTACAAAATCACATTATCTCTGTGATCCGATTAGTAAGAGCCTGTTAAGTGAACCTTTTAGTTAACACCGAATCTAATTCCTGTTATCAAAAGAGTAGATAGATTCTGCCTTCCAGAATACAAAAGCAGAGGCTCCTGCTCCCATTCAGTCACCACATTTAAAAGTACAATGCAGTCCATTTGTACAGCTCTGAACAATACTGTATCAAACTAAGCCTGGCTTGTCATCCTGCCACTCACAAATTGGTATCTTTGTTAATCAGAGACATTATAATTCATGACATCTGATTATTCTAAAGGTTCCAGCTGATGTCAAAGTATTTAATTTTAAAAAAGGAAGTATGATCATTTCTTTTCAACTAATCAAGGTTATCGGCTTTTCTGAGAACCAATAAACGTAAAACTTGATAAACACTATGCTAGAATTCTCTAATTACTCCTCAATTCCCCTCCTACTGGCTGGTCACACATCCAAACCTTTTAGTACAACCTACTGGTGAACCATGTATTCTATTTGAAAAAATAAACAATGATGGTCTGCTCATCTTTCAATAGAGTAGGAAAAGGCTCTTATTTTAACCCATATTTCCTACTGAATGTGCCTAATAGTGCCTGCCTTCAAATTTTGGACATATGAAATGACAGGCACTGTACACAGGCTAGTCAAAATTTAGATTTAAAAAAGTAGAATGTGTAGTAGCTTCACACTACAATTTTAGCTTATTTAAATACTGTACAAGAACTATAGCTCTCTCAAACCCTTACAACACAACAGAATCTATTGATGAAATTACATGTTTTTAAACCGCTTAAGACCTCAGTATGAAATACTACTATAATCTCTAAATTAAATTTTTTCCGTTCTGAATATCTAAATATTGAAAAAAACAAAGAAAAACAAACAAAAAAAATAAAAACCACCCCAGACCTGTAAAATCACATTCATATAAATCCAAGTAAAATGCTAAAAAAATTTGCTCCGCATTCTAAAGCTTAACCTATCCTAATTCTGAGCCTTCTTTCAAGAAGGTTAGGTTGATAGGTTATAAACAATCCAAATCTTTTAAGAGGCAGGTATTCTTCGATAAGCATTATTTGCGACATTATAGTCAAATCCCGTTCAAAGAAAGAAAACTTTTCCTGTACGGAGACTTTAAGATGCTCAAACTTCACCGGTCCTCTCTAAAAGTGGAATGTGATGAAGGCAGGCAGAGGTGGGTACCCGCCTCTATAAATCTCAAGGGTAAACTGCTTTTCTCCCCTCCCCTCTGCTGTATTTATCTGATAACGATCTCTAAACACAAGGTATCAAATGGAGCCTAATGAATATCCACGCCGCTTTGACAGCTGCCTTCAAACTCGAAACCAAAACAAAACTTCATAAAACGAAAAGATACCTCAAACGACTTTATCCCCCCGTTTAAGTTGCGAATAACCCTGTCACAGTAGTCGGCCTTAACGAACCATGCCGAGGAGTCTTAAGCGGCATTACAAGGCTGCAATTGTCGAGTCTGCAATCTCAAAACGTCAAACTAGCGCTTGTCAAAAACTGCACCTCAAAACTATTATGGTTAGCGAGGGTCTTTTTTCTAAAAGGGGCTACTTCAAACCTTCAGGCGCGAAGTGATGCCCAGCGCTAAAGAACAAACCCGGGGCCGAGGGAGGGGAGAGGGGAAAAAAGTGCGAGGTTAAGAGAGAAATGTGTCCAGACCTGTTGAGTTCTTTCTCCGACACGCCCACTTCCACCAGATAACGCCAGCCCTGGCCGAAGTCTCCAAGTCGCAGACTGTCAGCCCCCTGCGTGTGTACACGCGCGCGCGCGCGCGCACACACACACACACACACACACACACACACACTGCGCGCCCGCCAGAAAGGAGACGCACTGGAGCCTCGACACAAACCCTGCTCGCGCTCGGGCGCACTAGGGTGGAGTGGAAAGATTCAGGCGAGAATTCAGACGCCGCTCAACGTTCACCAGAAAAATGGGTGTCATGGAGGCCCCCTGGGAGGGAAAAGAAAAGGGACCAGGAAAGAGGGAAAAAAAGAAGAAAAAAACCAACCAGGATTCCTTGCCAGGGAACGAGAGCGAGAGCCTGGAAACCTGCGGCGGCTCGACGAGGCTCCACTCGCAGGGAGCTCGGGTTCCTCCCCCTCGGCCCGTCCGAGGGACGGCGGCCCAGGGAGAGGAAGAGGCCAGCGCTGTCACCCGCGCGCTGCCCTTTCGTCACCGCCACCCGGCCCTCGTCAGCCCCCACCCCCACTCCCCGAGGCTAATAAAAGTTTGCGAGCTACCGCGGCGCCCCCGAGCCAGCCTCCAGGCCCCGGCCCGCACCTCGGGGAGCAAGCGCCCGCCCGGGCCCCGGCCCCGGGCCCTCCCCTTACCTCTGCCGGCTGCGCCGCTCACCCGCCACCGTCCGCGGCTCCCACCGCAGCCGAGATAAACAACTTAGCGTGTGAAAGCAAGAGCAGCAGGAGAGAGAGATTTTTTTCTCTAAAAAAAAGGAAGTAAACAGCTGCCCCCTTCTCCATGAGGGGGAGGGGAGAGCCCCTATTTGAGAAAGTCTCCCATTTCCCGGCTGACAAGCCAGACCCCCGCCCCGCGCACGTCTTCGCGGGCCGGGGCTCTCCGGCGCGCGTCCTCCGGGCCGGCGCTCCGCCGCTCCGGCTGCGGCGTCTCTTTCCACCCACTAGAATCCGTCCCCGACGGGCGGGCGGTGACTCGGGCTCCCGTCACAGACTCGAGCTCGCAAAATGGAGGAGGAGGAGGAGGAGGGGAGGCAGCGCGGACACGCGAAAGGGCCGCCCGGCCGCGGCGAACGAACGGGACCGAGACGGGGGCGGGCGGAGGCGGCGCCACGGCGCGCACACATACACACACACACACACGCGCGCGCGCGCGCACGCTCCCACTCCACCCCCGGCCGCTCCCCGCCTGAGGGGCCGCGCGGTGGCGCGGGGAACGGTGCAACCTGTTGGCGACGGTCGGCAACTGCAGGAGCGGCCGCGGCCCCCGCCCCCACGCCCTCCGCGCGGGCCCCGCCACCCCGGCCGCGACGGCGCCTGCCCGCCCGCGGCCCCCCGGCGCGGCTCCCGCCCAGGCCGCCTCGTCGCCCCCCACCTCTCCACCCCCCAGGCAAAAGGAGAGGAGGCGCCGGCGAGGCCGACCTGGCCTTTCTGGGGCAGGCTTCGGAGGGAAGCCGAGTTTTCTCTCTAGTTTCTCTTCTTGCCGCTCCTTCCCGCCCCCGCCCAACTCCGCGACTCCGGATCCACTCCGGGGCTCGCCCGGTCCTTCGGCGGTAAACGCCGTCAGCGCCCCTGCGGATGACAGCGGGCTGGCTGGGGGAGCCGGGGCGCGGCCGCAGCAGAGCCGCGGGGCCGGTCCGCGCCTCCGCCCCCGGGCCGAGTTGAGCGAAGTGTGTCACTTCGAATGGGGCTACGGGGTTGCACGGAAACGGTGCCGCAGCGTCTCGGCCGCTCGCGGGACCGGACAGCTAGACACGCCCTCTGGGGAGGCTTCAGGGAGGGGCGGGCAGGGAAGGGGGTCCGCTCGTACGTACTCTTGGCCCACGGGGAGTCGCGTGCCGGCCGATCCCCCACCCCCGCATCGTCTGGGCGGCCCAGTCTGCACCCGCCGAGCACGCTTGCACCAGAGTGAAGTTGCAAAGCAGAACCCACCCTCCCCCGCGCCGCGACCGTCCCCCACCCTCTTCTCCGAGTCTGCGAGGCGGCGGCGGCAGAAGGAGGCGCCGCCTGCCAAGTTCAACCCCCATCCCTCCCTCCGTCCTAGCGCGCTCACACTTGAAGGAAGTTGCACGCCAAATGCAAAACCTCCGGCGAACTAGATTTCTTTGCACTTTTTATTATTTTTAAGGAAAGCAGGAGGTGGCAGGCCTAAAAGCAAGTTGCAAGCGAAATAGTAAGTTGCTTGCAAAGTACGCCCTCCTCCCCCGCCACCCCCAACTCCTGACCTCTCCTTCCACCCCCCTCGGGGGCCCACGTCCAAGTTTCCAGCGGAGGCCCTTCCCCAGAATCTTGACATTTGCTGCACTCGCCTCAGTGCGTTGCTCACTATTTCGTGTTCATGGGACCCCAGTCCCTCCAAATAAAATTGAACACACGCAGCTTTAAAATGTCAGCGTTAAACTCCTTCCAGCTGTTCCCGTTACGCACCTCCCCCTCCATCCGAGGGAAACACGTGGCTTGTCCCCAAAGAGAGGGGCGTGGGGCCAGGGGAGTCGGCGCGGGAGGCCCACGCCCCAGCCTCCGCTCCAGCCCCCTCCCCAAACTCGCCGCCTCGGGAGGCTACGGCGACGCCGGGGTTGAGCCTCCTACCTTGGGCCGCACATACTACCATTTGTGTGACTCGGGGAAAGGTTGTGTTTGTGTTGCTTTAGGGTTTGGGGAGGTAACTTTTGCGCCCCTACAGGTGACATCGCTTGCCTGCTGCCGCCGGGGACGGAGGCTGCGGCAGCTCCACCTAGCCCTGCCCGGGCGCTCGGCGGCAGCTACTTTTCCCCCGGCTGCACCCAGACTGGCAGCGGCTGCTCTGCCCTGACATTTGCAGAGGATTGGGTAAGCGCGTGCCGGAAGCCGCCCGCCGCCATCTTGGTAAAGGCAGCTGACGCCGCCTGGCTGCGCGTCCACCATCTTGGCCAAGGTTCTCGTTACCCGGCAGCCCAAGTCGCTCATCCTTGGTTCTGAGGTGGTGGACGCTGCCCCGTGTGTTGTCCGAGGATGACAGGGGAGAACTAGGCTATTAGCAAGCCACCTGTCCGGAGGCGATCTGCACTGTCCGCCTCCAGATGATGCCAGGGCCACCATCTTGGCAAAGGAAAAGACGCTCACCGCCCGAGCAAAGAAGGGAACCGAGACCTTTGCCAGCGTAGAACCCTCAGCCGGGAGAATTTTTATGAAGGGCACTGAGCAAGCCAGTTGCTAACAAAACCCCTTCTGTTAGCAACATTTCTTCTGATCCAGAAGAAATGACTTCTCTTTTCTTTTCCTTGGCAGTAGTCAACGGGAGGGAAGCCCTTGTCTTGGGTGCTCACGGTGGCCTCTAAATGAGAATTGACTCCAAGAGTGCTGCTTTGCCTACTTCCCAGGTTTCTTACCTTCCAAGTTCAAATACTAGAATCACATGTCTTTACCCGATGGGTCCCTAAACAACCAACAGCTTCATGGAAAGAAAGTCAAGACCCAAACCTACAATGTTACCTTACTATGTTTCAAAAGTGAGTTAAATAACTTGCACTGAAATGAATATCCTTGTACATCTGCTTAGAAGTCATATTAGGAATTATTTAAGTATTTAAGCATATACATATATAAAGGGGGGGAGGGCAGACTTTCCTGGTGGCTCAGTGGTAGAGTCTGCCTACCAATGTGGGAGATGCAGGTTCACTTCCTGGGTGGGGAAGACACCCAGGAGAAGGGAATGGCTACCCACTCCTGTATTCTTGCCTCAGAAACCCCATGGACAGGTGAGCCTAGTGGGCTACAGTCCCGGGGTTGCAAAAAGAGTCCCAAACGACTTAGCAACTAAACAACAAAACATATGTAAGGGGACCCTAATTTATCTAATCAAGTGTCTTTCCCCATACTATAATCCTGTTTCATAGTTGAATCTCTGCTCTTAAAAAACAAACACACACCTCATCCCTCTTACCTGTTCATATTGCAGGTGGTTGGCACCCTGCATTTATATAACATCTGCTTTTACAAGAGTTCCCAGTTAACTCTCCAATCTCATTTTTTTTCTTGCTGGTCTAGGGAATCACTTTAAAGAGGGAGAGGACTCATTGTTTCAAATTAACAATCACCATTGAAAACACTTTCAGTGGAGCAAAAGTGTTAAATTTTCCTGATTTGTTTCTTTTCAGTGGTCTAAGTATGCCTGTTAATTTTTTAATTTGATGGGAAACCTCTCAGTCTTTAGTCTTTCATGTTTATCTGAAAGCATGGATAAACTTTAGATTAGCCCAGTGTCTGCTTTTTAGAGTATTAGAATTGTTATGCTTTGTGGCTAACATTTATTGATTCCCCCAACACCCCCCCCCCCAACACACAGTCTGCTGTCCACTTCTGCTGACAACAGCTGAATAGATAGGTATATATCTATCTATATATTTAACATGAGGAACCCAAGGCTTACAGAGCTTGAGGTTTATCCAAGATCACATAGCTAAGCATGGAAGGTAGAAATAGACAATATTAAAGAGATTTTTCTTCACTGATCTTGTAATTTCCACAAAAGAGTTTGCAAATCCTATGATATGCCTACAATAAACGTGTATGGAATTTAATTCAAGAAATGAAATCCTGTGTACCAGAAAGGACATGAGATTAAGCATTGTAATAATAACAGCAATTCTAACAGTAGTTAACAGTTACTGAACTTCTATCTAACCAGGCACCACTGAAAGTGTTTCATATATATATGACCTTATCTTTAAATATGAAAAATTACTAGTAGATAAAAAATTATTAATCTGTAACCCTGGGAAGTTATAATTACCAAAAAAGAAGAAATAGGATGAATCCCTGTCTAAGGGGGAATATATTTGATTGTCTCAGAAGTAAAGGTGGCAATGAGGTGATACATCCAAACTGCAACAAGGCAAGGACCTTTTCTGTCTTGTTCATCGCTGTATGTTCCACTCCTAGAATACAGTCCAGTACATAGTTACAATCAAACATTGGGTAACTAGACATAATATCAGTTTTACTGCATTGCTGCATTGTTGTGAAGGCCAAATGAGTTAATGAAATGTGTCCAAATATCACTCTAGGTCTTCATTTTAATTGAGTTATGTTTAAACACCTGAGTACTCCTTCCTAAAAAAATTTAAAAAACAACAAAGACCCATTACTGTTTGTTCCTCTAGTGTCCTGTACTTTACCTTGGTAGCACATTACAGTGATAGTTTGCTACTTCTGGATTCATTTGTTAAATTTCTGTCTCCCCCTCTAGAATATAAACCGCTCTGGGACTTCCCTGGTAGTCCAGTGGCTAGGACTCTAGGCTCCCAGTGCAAAGGGGCCTGGGTTCGATCCCTGGTCAAGAAACCAGATCCCACATGCTGCAGCTAAGATCCAGCACAGCCAAATAAATATTAAAAAATTTTTAAAAAGCTCTGTGATGGCAGAGCCTGTATCACTGTATCACTGCTGCTGCTGCTGCTAAGTTGCTTCAGTTGTGTCCGACTCTGTGCGAGGCGACCCCATAGATAGATGGCAGCCCACTAGGCTTCCCTGTCCCGAGGGTTCTCCAGGCAAGAATACTGGAGTAGGTTGCTATTTCCTCCTCCAATGCATGAAAATGAAAAGTGAAAGCGAAGTTGCTCAGTCATATCTGACTCTTCATGACCCCATGGACTGTAGCCTACCAGGCTCCGCTGTCCATGGGATTTTCCAGGCAAGAGTACTGGAGTGGGGTGCCATTGCCTTCTCCATCTGTATCACTAGTACATAGTGGGTACCCAGTGGCTGTCTGTTAAATAAATAAGTAAATGAGGGAAGGAAGGAAGAAATGGAATGGGTCTGAGACTATATCCTAAGATCAATAAAACCTTAAACCTGAACAGTAACTAAACAACTTTTTTACATTTATACAGCAATTGATATATTATCAGAGTGAATTCTCCAATTCTGTTCATCTGTTGTATCATTTTAGATAGCTAATTGGAGCCTGCTATATATAAAGCATAGGAAGCTCAGCTTGGTGCTCTGTGATGACCTGGATGCACAGTGGGATGGGGGATGGAGGTGGGAAGGAGATCTAAGAGGGAGGGATATATGTACACATTTAGCCTATTTACTTCATTGTACAGCAGAAATTAACATTGTAAAGCAATTATATACCAATTAAAAAAAAAGAAAAAAATCCAGGCCTCACTGCCAGAATGCTCCTCCAAATCATCAATTAAATCCTGTCACACTTCTGCTTAAGTATCTACAATAAATCCCTATTCCAGTGTATACAGACCTCAACTCTCATTCTGGTTAGTATTTAAGACTACGACTTTCACCCTTGTAGAAGGCAAAACTTTGTCACCAATGTGATCGCACTGGTATTAAAGTCAGTTAAAGCAAGGGAATCGTAAATTTTATAGTTGTAAATTTGGAGCTTTAAAACCTAGAATTTATGGCAATATTTAGTTGTTAATCCTTTGATGAGGGTCTAAAGCTTTTGAGAGTCCAGTGACTGGCATTTTGTGTTTTCATTCATGTATAAACTACACTTGCATTGCATCAGCATAGCTGTTAAAAGCCAGACTGGCTGGCTGGCCTCCACCTCTATGGATAATGTAACCTTAGGCAACCTAACTCTCTGTGCCTCAGTTTCTATTATCTGTAAAATGGGGATGATATTGGGTTGGCCAAAAAATTCACTTGGGTATTTCCATAAGATATTATGATAATAGTACTAATTCAAATTATGATAAACATTAAACAAATGTGATATATTTGAAGTGCTTTGACTAATTCTTGGGGTATATTAAATGTTCAGTCATCACTAGCAGTTATTATTAATATGTGGTATTACTATTTTTCCAGTTTTCTTTAAAGTAGAGCAAGAAATTAAAAATACTTAAAAATAATATGAGTATAGATTTCTAAATTTTTATCATTCATCCTCTCTGTCCTCACCCCAATCTTTTAAAGCAGTCTTACATTCACCCAGTTTGACAGCAATTATTTATAGGGTATTTTTCCATTTGGATTTTATAAACCAAAAAGTTTCATTACTCATGTTTCATCATTTTACTTAATATTTAATTAAATCAAGTAATTACTAGGCCGATGCAAATGGAATAAACATAATTTTGGGGGAAAAACTGACAGGAACTGTTGGAGAGCATAACTGGTAGAAACAGCAATATGTGGAGCATAGGAAGTAACCATGGCCCCAGTGTTCAGTTTGTCCTGCATTAATCAGTATGTTTCCAGGGAGAATGGAGAACCTGGATTAGTTGATATGAATGCTTTTAGTAGTTTTAGTTAAGAGAGAGCCTAATGAAGAAAGAGCACAGTGTACATACCACATTCATTTCTACCTTTACCATTGTTTACCACATGTATTTCCTTTTACATAAAGAGACCTCCTTGTAACTTATTTTCCTACAGCCCATGATTCCTTGTCATGGCTGTACTTTCTGGTTATTCTATCCTTTTATCCCCCCACCTCACTTTAAATCTATGACATTAAATGTAAATTAGAATCAATAAATTTTTATCATTTTCATATGTATTAATTTGGAGTATGGCAGTTCATTGAATATGTTAATTTTACATTAAGCCAGCAAAAGCAGATTTCGTGGGTTGTTGGAACTTATTTAAAAAGATTACTTCTACAGCTACCATAGGTATTAGATGCCTCTTTAAAACAGTATCCTGTCTTTAGGAAACACTTTTGTTCTTATTTAACTTTGTAAGGTCAGAATTTCAACGGAACCCAGCTGAGTTCCAAAAGCCCCGTCTTTCTTTGCTTCAGTATTTGCATTTTACACCAGACATGCTTTTTATAAACAATGCACATTTAGGACAGCAAGTTCTTAATCATAATGAATTCCATTTTGGTACTTCTTTTTGTAATTGGAATTAACATTCCCACATGAACTGGGAAATGCTAAATTGTTACTGGCATCCCTGGTGTTTTTGCTGATTCTTATGATGCTTTCAATGGTTTCATTATAAGCTACCTAAAATATCACAATTTATACTCATATGCATGATATGCTTATGGGTGTCCTATTAAGTCTATATTCTTTATGCTGCAGAACTTAGTTTAAGCAATACCTGATTCAAAGAGGAGGTAAATATCAGCAGATAAATGAGATAAATGTTGCAGTGAGCAGGAACCTAATGTTTTTTAGTGTTTGCAGACATTAGAGCAAGCACACTGAATAACTGTAACAAGTATTATGTACCTTGTTTTTCATCTGTGGCATTTGTGGCTGGCCATTATGTCATTAGCTTTCTTCCTCTTTCTGATTTAATCTCCTTTTCTATTCCATGTACCTTTAGTAGAGATTGTCTCAATCGGTTCCATTTCTAGGCGGGAACTGTCAGCTCATTTTCAAAAACTTACATTTCCATTTTGGTGCTTACACCTTGTTTATTTATTAGGTCACGTAGGGCTTTGTTAGAAATAGTGGAGTTGAAAGATCAAAACATCCTTGGTATAGGGGTCCTTTAACAAGACACGAATGTACTTTATAAGAGACTCTTAAGTGTTAAAAAGGACATTTGTTACAACTTTTAAATCTGATGTCAGTATTAGTCAATTAATTTTCTCTAGGCTCTTGTTTGTCAGTATGAGACCTGACTTTGAAATCCTGTTCTGTCCTTTGCTTAACTGAATCATCTGCAGCCAGTCATTCACTTCTTCTCAGCCTTGTTTTTCTATTCATAAAAGAAGGGTGATATCAACCCCCTACCTCACAGGAATCTGTAAGTCAAACAGGATGGTGTGTACAAAAGGAGTTTTTAAACACTAAGCCTGGGAAAACAAGGAGGGGTGTGTATAATTTTTCATTGTTAGTTCACCACAACAAAAGTAATTATTAATTTTATTGACAATCATCATTGCCTCTCTTCACTCCTTCCCCAGATAGTGCAATGGGTGGCCTGACAATTCCCTCAGAGGAGAGGCAACTCATGAGTGCTGGAGCCAGGTGCACCTGCTTGGGGAGCTGATTGCTAAGTTTTCAGGAATTCTGTAAGTCAGTTGTTCATCATGGCCAAGATTCAAAACTAGACCATTTAGAAACTTACAATTAAACAAAATACTTAAAAAAACAAGGTAATAAATGCTCAAAACTTCACTTCTTAATTGCTTTACCATTATCTATGCTTTATAGTTGTTTCAGTCCATTCTTTATAATGCATATCCCATATAATGGTGTGACACAACATCTCTTCCCAACTTTGCATTCAGAAATGTTATTTCAGTAGTTTGAAATCAATTGTGATGGAGTATGTATGCTATAGAAATTGGAAAACGCTGCAAATCAGAGCTTGATTTATTGTGTTGATTGTCTAAACTTAAGAAAGTGATAGAAGAAAATTTGGCAAAAAAGATTGGACTTCAATGTGTGTTCATTCATGAATAACACAAAAAAGTGATGAAATATTTTTCCAGTACTTGAAAACTACTATCTGATCAACAGAGAAGCACTCACATCATTGCCAAAGTGTAGTCCAAACATACATCTTTGTTGTTTCACTTTCATCTTGCTCATTAATGTAAAAAAAAAAAAATCAACATTCATGTTTGAACTTCAGTGGCATGAGTGACTTCTTTGCTGAACTGAATATTAACCAAATATGATCTGCTTTTGCCAAACATAATTGCAGCTGTGGGCTGACTATGGGTACAAGAGTTTGGCAAAAACCATTGAAACCAATCTGAAAATCAATGGACTATACAGAATTTACTGTAAAAAGTGTATTTTATTATTTTTTGGTAAACTGTATGCTATGCATTCTTTGTATCAGTAAAACTGTATAACAGATACAGAGATACTCCCTCCCAGCAGCTGTTAGACATTTATCAGCACACTGATTATGGGTGTAATCTAATTTACTATTTGAAAGCTCATTCCACCTGTCATGTGGAGCCTGGGTTGTAGGAGCTAAGGCAGGAAGCAGAGGGAACAGTGAGGAGGCGGGCACACAGGATTCAAGGAAACATACAGATTTGCCCTGGGGTGGTGCCAGTGGAGGTGGGAAGCTATGGCTGGACAGGGGAAACATTTTGGAGGCAAAGGAAGGCAAACCAGTCATTTGGCAGCTCCAAGGAAGAGACAGACTTTCAGAACTACCCATGCTAAAGGAAAACTGTCTGGCAAAGACTGAGAAGGCTCAGTGGTTGGAGGAAGTGAGTGCTTCTACGAGTTGCACCTGACAGTAGCATGGAGGAAGCAGCATGTGGAAGGAGAGAAGTAAATTGTCAGCTCAAATTCATTTCTTTGAAGCACATGCAAAAAGTTAGGCTTGACTGCCTTGCAGTGGGAGAAAGGAGGGAAAACCCTAAATACCAGTAACATGTCCTAACCAGAACTCAAATACTTGGAAGTTTCTTACTCATCTAGTAATTTTATTAAGATTTTTGCCCATATATCTGGAGAAAACCTTAATTGGAAATAGGCATGCACCCCATTATTCACTGCAGCACTATTTACAATGGTCAAGACATGGAAGCAATCTAGAAGTCTGCTGATTTAAGAATGAATAAGAAAATGTGGTATGTATATACATTAGAATATTGCATGTGTGTTCAGTCACTAAGTAGTGTCTGACTCTTTGTGACCCCATGGTCTGTAGCCCACCAGACTCCTCTGTTCATGGGATTTTACAAGGCAAGAATACTGGAGTTGGTTGCCATTTCCTTCTCCAGAGGATCTTCCTAACCTAGGGATTTAACTTTCATCTCCTGCATTGACAGGTGGATTCTTTACCACTGAGCCACCCAGAGAAGCCCACAATGAAGTATTACTCAGCCATAAAAAAGAATGAAGTAATGTCACTTGCAGCCACATGGATGGACCTAAAGATTGTCATACTACATAAGTCAGACAAATATCATATGATATCACTCATAGTTGGAATCTAAAAAAGGGCTACAAATGAACTAATCTACAAAACAGAAATAGAGTTACAGATGTAGAACAAACTTATGGTTACCAAGGGGGGAAGGGTGGGGGAGGAATATTGGGAGATTGGGATTTATAGGTACACATCACTGTATACAAAATACATAACTAATAAGGACCTACTGTATATCACAGGGAACTCTACTCAGTACTCTGCAATGACCTATGTGGAAATAGGATATAAAAAAAGTGGGAACAAAATAGAAAGCCCAGAGATAAATCCACACACCTATGGACACCTTATCTTTGACAAAGGAGGCAAGGATATACAATGGAGAAAAGACAATCTCTTTAACAAGTGGTGCTGGGAAAACTGGTCAACCACTTGTAAAAGAATGAAACTAGAACACTTTCTAACACCATACACAAAAATAGACCCAAAATGGATTAAAGATCTAAATGTAAGACCAGAAACTATAAAACTCCTAGAGAAAAACATAGACAAAACACTCTCTGACATAAACCACAGCAGGATCCTCTATGACCCACCTCCCAGAATATTGGAAATAAAAGCAAAAATAAACAAATGGGACCTAATTAAAATTAAAAGCTTCTGCACTACAAAGGAAACTATAAGCAAGGTGAAAAGACAGCCCTCAGAATGGGAGAAAATAATAGCAAATGAAGCAACAGACAAAGGATTAATCTCAAAAATATACAAGCAACTCCTGCAGCTCAATTCCAGAAAAATAAATGACCCAATCAAAAAGTGGGCCAAAGAACTAAACAGACATTTCTCCAAAGAAGACATACAGATGGCTATCAAACACATGAAAAGATGCTCAACATCACTCATTATCAGAGAAATGCAAATCAAAACCACAATGGGGTACCATTACACGCCAGTCAGGATGGTTGCTATCCAAAAGTCTACAAGCAATAAATGCTGGAGAGGGTGTGGAGAAATGGGAACCCTCTTACACTGTTGGTGGGAATGCAAACTAGTACAGCCACTATGGAGAACAGTGTGGAGATTCCTTAAAAAACTGGAAATAGTACTGCCACATGACCCAGCAGTCCCGCTGCTAGGCATACACACTGAGGAAACCAGAATTGAAAGAGACACGTGCACCCCAATGTTCATCGCAGCACTGTTTATAATAGCCAGGACATGGAAGCAACCTAGATGCCCATCAGCAGATGAATGGATAAGGAAGCTGTGGTACATATACACCATGGAATATTACTCAGCTATTAAAGAGAATACATTTGAACCAGTTCTAATGAGATGGATGAAACTGGAGCCTATTATACAGAGTGAAATAAGCCAGAAAGAAAAACACCAGTACAGTATACTAACGCATATATATGGAATTTAGAAAGATGGTAATGATAACCCTATATGCAAGAGAGAAAAGAGACACAGATGTATTGAATGGTCTTTTGGACTCTGTGGGAGAGGGCAAGGGTGGGATGATATGGGAGAATGGCACTGAAATATGTATATTATCAAATGTGAAATGGATCACCAGTCCAGGTTCGATGCATGATACAGGGTGCTCGGGGCTGGTGCACTGGGATGACCCAGAGGGATGGGATGGGGAGGGAGGTGGGAGGGGGTTTCAGGATGGGGAACACATGTACACCCATGGCTGATTCAAGTCAATGTATGGCAGAACCAATACAATGTTGTAAAGTAAAATAAATAAATTAATTAATTAAAAAATAAATAGAGGATATGTGTATATCTTTTCACTTCGCTGTACAGCAGAAACTAACATCGTAAACCAACTCTACTCCAATAAAAATCAATTAAAAAGAGATTTTGCCCACATAAAGGGATTGTTATTTCAATGCCTTGATCCTATCCCAATGTACAGTAGAGTTTTTCCCCCATCATTTGCCCAGATTAACTGTAAAACTCACTCAACCACCCTGTGCAACAGAGATGGTGCTGCCTGTTTTTATTCTCCTCAGGACCTTATTATTCTTTGCTTTGTCACAGAAGACCCCTACCATAAGCCACCTATTGTATTGCCTACTAGTTAGCAGCAAGATTCTGGTCACCATTGCTCTCCCTGCTTCCTCCCTTACAGCATAAAACCTGTACTCCACATTGCAGGTTGTACATTTCAGTTTTAAAACATATTGCAAGAGGTTATGAAATTTTACGGAATTTTAAACAGTCAATGTTTTGCAGGAAAAAAAAAAGGACCATCTCCTCCATATTCACCCAGCTTCTGAATCCTAATGATCAAAGAAAGGACAATTTCTCAACTGCTGCTGCTGCTGCTAAGTTGTTTCAGTCGTGTCCGACTCTGTGCGACCCTATAGATGGCAGGCCACCAGGCTCCCCCTTCCCTGGGATTCTCCAGGCAAGAACAAAAACCAGAGTGGGCTGCCATTTCCTTCTCCAATGTGTGAAAGTGAAAAGTGAAAGTGAAGTCGTTCAGTTGTGTCTGACTCTTAGCGACCCCATGGACTGCAGCCTACCAGGCTCCTCAGTCCATGGGATTTTCCAGGCAAGAGTACTGGAGTGGGGTGCCATTGCCTTCTCCGAATTTCTCAACTAGACACCCCTAGTGACTGACAGTTTGAGGATTCAGTTTGGATATATTAATTTGGTTTACTCTGGCCTTCTGATACTAGTTATTTTATTGACAATTTCAATCATAGAATCTTCATTAATAGAAGGGATTTTTCCCAACTATTTTCCTCTCCCATTCATTCATTTCTTCAGGAAAATATAATTTCTTCAACAAAATAGCAACTATTACATGTTAGGTCCCAGTGTAAGGTTTCAAGGACATAAAAATGATTAAGATACAGCCTGAACTCTGGAAGAAATGGAGACAGAGTAACAAGTCATTATCAAACAAGGAAGATGTGTAGAAATGTGGTGACAGCTGCATGGAGCTCTACATACCCAAGTCACCTAGATGTTTAAGGACAGGGAGGTAGTTGTGGGTCTGGAGGTGGTGGTCAGGGAGAATTTCCAGGAGGTGAACAGGTCTTGTTTAAATTATGAAAATTCTCCTCCAGGTTATTTCTCATGGAAATAACACAAAGAAAACTTGCCATTAGTATTTTATCAAGACTTTTTTTTTTTTTGATGGATTTAAAAGAAACCCAACTGTTAAAGCAAAAAGAAAGTTTACTGATTTGCTTAAAAGTGAAGAGGAAATTTAGTTTTAGGCATGGTTGGATTCAAGGGCTCAAATGATATCAAAATGACTTGAGGACTTCCCTGTTGGCCCAGTGATTAAGAATCTGCCTCCCAGTGCAGGGGACATGGGTTCCATCCCTGGTCTAGGAAGATCTCACATGCCACAGGGCAACTTATCCCAAGCACCACTATTACTGAAGCATGCACACTTAAAGCCCGCATACCACAACAGAGAGTAGTCTCTGCTCACTGCAACTAGAGAAAGCCCACTTGCAGCAACGAAGACCCAGCAAAACCATAAATAAATAAAATTTTAAAACTTATTTCAAAAAAGGACTTGACCCCTATCTCTTAGCTTTACTTTCCTCTGTTTTGGCTTTATTCCTGGGAAGGTTACCCCCACCTGGTGGCCCATAGCACTTGGATTTAGTAACCTCAGTGGAAAGAAAGTTCTTTTCCAAAAATTTTAGTGGATGTCCCTAGGAGTAGCTCCATGGATCTTGCTGGGTCTAGTTGGGATTGTACTCTGACTGGCAAAGCCTAGGTGAAATGCCCACCATTGATACTTCATAGTGGGGTACAAATGAGAGAGAAAGAAAGAGAAGGAAAAAATGAGAGAAGAGAGATGCTCTTTCCAATAATTAGGCTTTTAAATTAAAGTAGGAGAAAAGGCCACGCAGAAAACAACAGATGTCTACTTCAACAGCTATTTATCAAAATAAAACAGTGACACAAATACCATATTTTACATTTTAGGGGAATTAATCACGACCTAAAATTTTTGCAATCATGACCTAAAATTTTTGCCAGCAATGAACGCTGAAAATTAAGTATAGTTGTTTTAAATCCTACTTATTCCCCTTCCCAACTTTAATAGGAAAAGCATAAGGATTTTTGTTTTAAACATTTCAAATAGAGCACAAATGAATTAACTATTACTTTGCAGAAATAGTACCTCTACTAATTGGCCCTTTTCAGTTAACGTAGTGATATTCGCAATTTGTAGGCTAGGTTTGTAGTCTTTCGCAGGACTTTATCTTGCTTGCCTGTGATTCCAGTGAACATGACAGGTTATAGAAGGCTGCTGTGAGCCTCTGCCTATTTTGCTCCTTCTGTCCTGACAAGCTGACTGTCATGCAATTGTCTCCAGCCTGGGTGCTGGGCAGGCAGGAAGCCAGAACCAGTAAAAGAAGCAGGAGGCACTCCATGAATACTTGCTGATTAATTTTAGCTCCATAGGCCTGATGGGTTTTCCATCCCTATAATTACCATCAGCAAATAGTTATTGAATGATGTCCAGCATATTTTTATTCCTCTTTCCTTGGTCCTGATTTTCATTCCCCATTTCACCCCCCTGTGATTTTACCAACAGAGCCTCCTTGATCTGTTTCAACTTGCTCAATTTTATTCCACATATGAAATATCTATGTATCTATCCATCCATCTATCCATCCCTCCATCCATCTGCCCATCCATCTATCTAAATTAGTTTTATTATAAAGAGTTTAAGTACTCTTTGGATTAGTGAAGGGATACATTGTGAGGGTGGAAAGAAAGAAAAGGATACTGAATGGCTACTCTGTTAGTACATTCCACATACACCTTACAAGTCAATCTTTTTTTATTAGAAATAATGCCTAATAAGCCTGTAAGTCCTGACTGGGTCTTTCAATAGAGCAGCAGTCCCCAACTCGCCAACATTTTTTGGCATCATGGACTGGTTTCGTGGAAGACATTTTTTCCATGGACTGAGAATGATTTCAGGATGACTCAAGTGCATTACATTTACTGTGCACTTTATTTCTATTCTTCTTATTATATCAGCTCCACCTCAGATCTTCAAGCATTAGATCCCAGAGGTTGGGGACCCCTCTATAGACCAAATGGAGAGCAGTGAAGAGTGACAGTATGAGTTATGAAAATGACAAGTAGAGAAAGATTTTACAGAGAGAAGATTGGGGGCTCTCAAGAAAAACGAATGTCTTTGTGTGCATGGCATTAGAAGAATGACACAATTTTAGATATTACTTCTGTCTTTTAAAAAACTTTAAAATATACATGCTAAAACACATACTTGTTTTTAAAAATTCAAACATATAGAAGAGAGAAATGCATAAATGAAAAAGTAAAAACTCTCTTCCATATGATCCCATTTTGCAGATGTAACAATTTTAACAAGTTGGTATACATTCTTTCAGACCTCCTTCTTGTCTATGCATATACACACATATAGTTTCTTAAGAAAACAAAGCTAGGATTTTACTATATATTTTTTTCAACTTTATTCATCAAATAAGATGTTTGGGGACATCACTCCATGTCAACATTTTCAGGTAACACCAGCAGAGCTTTCTATTGTTTGGTTATAATTTATTTAACCTTTACCTTATTGATAAATATTTAAGTCATTCCCAATTTTTCATAATTGTCAGCTATACTTCTATGAATATCTTTGTATATCTTTACACACCATTGTGAAAGTATTTCTGTAGTATATAATTGAAATTACTCAGACAAATGTGATTCATAACAATCATTAAGCACCCAAGTGTGGCACACTAGTGGGCTTATTAGAAAACTGCTTTTCCATTACCAGCTCATTTTCTACTTTCATCTTCTTTGAGATATTACAGTAAGATTCAATTAGAGCAGGAGTCACGGGTGGCTATGCAGAATGGGCTACTACCTAAAGATTCCTTGTATATTGCTATGGATCCAGTTTTGCTGTATTCATCCTTATGTTAACTATATTATAAATTCAAGAGGATTGGTTTACATATGAACTGTGAAGAGTCACCTGCATGTGGTCCCTTAGGGATACCACAATGCTTTTGATGATCAGTCTCCATCCTATGAGGGTACCTGTTGTGTTCTCTATGATAACCAGATGGGTGTAGATATTGTTTGTGACTGCCACACACTCATTCACCACATATGGTACTAGGACCTCAACTTTCCTTTGGAAGACTATCCTCTTTCCAACTTAAGTCCATGTGTTTGTGATGGGATTAACTCCATCCCAAACTCTATAGAGATGACAGGCCTGGCCTTAGGTCAGAGACGGGCACGTGACAGGCACAAATGAGCCTGTCGAGGCCTGCAGGGACTATTTAGAAACTCGCCCTTTTTTAACAGGAGTAGCTAAGCTGATAAGATGCCTATGTGGAGCAGCTGTATTCTACCACTTAGAACCTCCATCAGAAAGAGGTTAAAAGAAAGAAAGAAAAAGGAAAGGGATCTGGAGATAGACAGCTTCTCAGTTATGTAATTCGAATACCTAGGTCCTCAGGCTAGGGCTACCCCTTCCTAGACTTGACAATTACACACTCTGATAAATTATTTTTCCTCTCTTCAGCCAGTTGGTGTTAGCTCTGTAACACTGGCATCCGAAAGGATCCTGACAGAAGAAGTAAAGGTCTAAAACACAGGGCACTGCTTCTTCTGGAAGACAGAAGCAAGCTAAGGTTACTAGGCATCTAGGGTGACCCCAAAAGAGAAGCCAGAGAGAGAAGCCCGCTGAATGTCTAAAAATAAACTTTACCTGCTTCATGAGTTTGGCTCGCATTTCCCCATTAATAATTAACTATATGAGATGGCCAAACTTCTTTATTTATATATCCATAAATGAGAACATCAACCTTCAGTTAATTTACTCATTTTGGCTATATCTGCCTTAGATTTCCATTGTTTAAAATTAATATAGAAATTACTTCTCTACTTTAGGTTGTGTTTTAACAGAAAAAATAAAGGCTGGTAATATTCCCAAAGAAATGTTTTATCTAGTTTGTCTTCACTAAGTCGTGTCTGACTCTCTGTGACCTCATGGACTGTAGCCCACCAGGCTCTTCGGTCCATGAGATTTCGCAGGCAAGAATACTACAGTGGGTTGTCATTTCCTTCTCCAGGGTATCTTCCCAACTCAGGGACTGAACCCACATCTCCTGCATTGGATGCTTTACTGCTGAGGTACCAGGGATGCCCCAGTTTCTCTTTAGGGAAGCCTAAGTTACTACTCTGCTTTCTTTATTGATCCAGCCTTATATTCTACTGCTTTGTTTATAGTAGACTTGATAATATATTAACTTAAATACAACATTTGTAAATATGGCCTAGTGAAGTATATGTGAAAATATTTTATATATTTTTATATCTTTTATATATTTTTTATATCTTTAAATATATAAAAAAATAAGTATTTTAATATATTTTCTAACTTGTGTTTTTGAAACTCAAACTTGATGGCTAAAGGAAAACCTCCAATAATATGAAAAACCAATCCCTCAGCTGAATTAAATCTACAATATTTATACAAATATTGCTACTGTTGGTGTATGTAAGCTTTATATTCTTCTCTCATCTGTAGCAGGGAAATAAGGCATGGTGGTAGATGGGGATTTTATTAGTTAGACTCAGTAAATATTTATTTAGTTATTAATAACTCCAGCTCTGTCGGAAGTAAACTTGAGACTCTAGCTCTTAGTAGACATGTGTCTTTAGCCAAGTTAGTTAACCTCTCTGAATCTTAATTTCCTTATTGGAAAAATAAAGGTAATAATAGTGTTTGTTTCATAAGGTTCTTATACAGATTAAATAAGCTATTCTATGTCCAACATTTAGCACAGTCTCTGACATAAGTGCTTGTTATGTTACATGATGATTGTTGTTACTAAGCCCTGTGCTAAAGATTAGTAATGTAAAGAAACCAACAAATCGTAACCCCTGCAGAAAGTGAGATGGACATGTAGGCATACGCCAATCAGAAAGACACACACATACACTCACACTGCCCCAGCGTCCTTCAGTCTAAATCACTTTCCTCCTCGCATCACAGATAGTGAGGTGAGACTCACTAAGCACCTGCTGGGGATTCTGCAAAAGAAATTCAGCCACTAGCTGGAAATTTTCACTGTATGACTTATCAGGCTCCTCAAAGCTTTGGGGTTCAATAATTCTGTAAACCACACAAGTTACAGATCATGATGGGATTTTATCCCATGAAGCCCACATATTTCAACTTCCAGCTGAGCATGCTTAAATAGAGAAAGACATTTAAAAGCATAGAAATGGATCGTATGTCCTTTAATCAGCAAAATCCTACAGCCAAAAGAAATAAAAGCACAAAGAACTGGAATAATTTGACTGGAATCTCACTAATTTGCCAAGGAACCAAAACGAACACACAAGCTATCCTAATTCCTGGTTGAGTTCTCTACTCAGTAAATACAGTGATATATAATCTTCATATGTCAATATTTACCTTTTATGAGTTTATTGCTGGCCATGTGTCAACCCACAAATTCATTTGTTTACTTTTATCACTGCCATGAAAACTCCTTTCACTTCACCGTCAGTGTTTGTATAGCAAGTAGACAAGGCACTGAGCGGTGGGGAGGGGATTGGGTTTTGGTTTTGGGAACCCCTTCTTGCCTCACCCAACCCCCAACTACATGATCTTGGGTAGGTTTCTTTTCATCTTTTCAACTGTCTTTCTTTGATTAGGGCCCTGGACTTTTACTTCCTATGTCTTTCAACCCAAACAGAAGTAATCCTGTTCCGACTGTGAAGTTTTTACTAGACAGCCCATATTTATTTGGCTCCTTTTATTGTTCAGTCGCTAAGTTGTATCTGACACCTTGCAACCCCATGGACTGCAGAACACCAGCCTTCCCTATGCTTCACTATTTCCCAGAGTTTGCTCAAACTCACATTCACTGAGTCAGTGATGTTATCTAATCATCTCATCCTCTGCTGCCCTCTGCTCCTTTTGCCTTCAATCTTTCTCAGCCTCAAGGTCTTTTCCAATGAGTTGGCTCTTCGAATCAGGTGGGCACAGTATTGGAGCTTCAGCTTCTGCATCAGTCCTTCTAACGAATATTCCGGACTGATTTCCTTTAGGATGGACTGGTTTGATCTCCTTGCTGTCCAGGGGACTCTCAAGAGTCTTCTTCAGCAATTTGAAAGAATCAGTTCTTCAGTGCTCAGCCTTCTTTATGGTCCAACTCTCACATCCATACATGACTACTGGAAAAACCATAGCTTTGACTATTCAGACATTTGTTGATAAAGTGCTGTCTCTGCTTTTTAATATGCTCTCTGGGTTGGTCATAGCTTTTCTTCCAAGGAGCAAGTGTCTTTTAATTTCAGGGCTATAGTCAGCCTGCAGTGATTTTGGAACCCAAGAAAATAAAATCTGTCACTGCTTCCACTTTCCCCTTTTTTATTTGCCATTAAAGTGATGGTACTAGATGCCATGATTTTAGTTTCTTGAATGTTGAGTTTTAAGCTGGTTTTTTCACTCTCTCTTTTCACCTTCATCAACAGGCTCTTTAGTTTCCTCTTCACTTTCTGCCATTTGGCTCCTATTGTACGCCTATATGTAAAGCACTGGAGATAGAGATAAATAAGGGAAGCTTCTGACCCTCAAAGCTCTCCCAGTGAAGAGGGGTCAGAAACACAAAGAGATGACATAATACAGTAAATACAATAATAAAGATGTGTACAGGGTATGACAGGAGCATAGGAAGTCAGAGGCTGAAGTCAGGGAACAGGGAAGGTCTTGGAGGAAGGAAGTTTAGATTTAAAGGATAAGCAAGAGTTGGTGTCGGGTGGGGCAGATAGATATAGTCTGAGCTTCCTGTGAGATGACAAAGATCATGCTAAGAGAAAGAAACTGGTTTGGATTAGGGCAGAACTACAAAGAACACAGGCTCTGATGCTTCTAGCTGGGTGATCTTGACCCAATTACCCAGTTTCCCAGTCTATTAAATAGGCATAATGACTAGATTCCTTCTTAGGGCTGTTGTGAGGATTCAATGAGATTATTTATGCTAATTTTAGCACAGTACTTGACACTAATTACAGTTAGTAATAGCTAATAATAATAATAATAGTGGTAGTATTACCAATTTACTATCACCAAGAACATATTGCCTCCTCTTGCTCTTCCAAGGACACAAACATATTCATATCCCACTACCAAATATATTTTGTTTATAAATTTTTTTTAGGGATAACACCCAAGTATTTGAAGCACTGTGATTAAAAAGTAAACATTTCATGCAAAGCTTGAAGAGATCATAGAGGAGCCATTAATTATAATGGTTTCTCCTAGATCAGTAGTTGTCATCTGCAGCTAACTTTTGACCAGTTGGCAATGAGTGGTTATCATAGCTGGAAGGGGGAATCTCATTGGTATCTGGCTAGATACCAGGGATGCTGCCAAACATCCCACAATGCACAAGACAGTCCCCACAACAAAGAATTATCCAGCCTAAAATGTCTACAGTGCAGAGCTCAACAATCCCTGCCCTTGATGTAACCCACTTGCAGCTGGCTCTCAGTCACCATCAGGAAACAGCAAAGCAGTGTTTCTAAAGACCCAAATTTCAGATGTGAAAGTTCATCCTCCAGACATCATACATGTTTCAACATCTGCAGAAATAAAAGTCCTTCAGAGCCCCTGATAGCATCATTCAGACTTTCCTCACTACAAAAGTAACGATAATTTTAAAAAGTCATTTTCCCTTACTGAGATAACTCAGGACAAATACACCCTTTTTGTGATAGCTGTTTCTTTAATGAAATTTACCAAAAAGAGACTCAGTTAGCCCTTATTTGGGAGTCTTAGAAACTTGGAACGGTCTTGTCTTGTCTCTATTGCATGGAGGTCCAAATGGCCAGCCATCTGTGGTGGCTCCCATAGTCTCTCAGGGGAGGGGGCTGAGTGCCCTCTGGGCTCCCTCGGTCTTCTAAACATTCCTGCCAGAGTGGGGCCAGCATCAGTGGGCCTCAGAGGGCTTGTGTGTTCATGTCTCCTGGAAATTTGATCCCATTAATGGTCTCATCTTTCATTCCTTCTTTTTCTCTTTCTTCTAGAAGCAGTCTAAGAGTGTGAGCTCTGGTGCAAAACTGCCTAGGTTTGAATCTGGCTCTGCCATTTCTTACCATGTGACTTTTACAGGCTTCTTAACCTCTGTGTAACTCAGGTTCTTTACCTGTAAAATGAGGGAAGACAATAGGACCTTCCTCCTAGGATTGTTATGCAAATTGAGTTCTTATATATAAAGCATCTGGAACACAGCCTGGCACATAATAAACAGTAAATAAATGTTAGTTCTTTCTCTTACTATTTGTTCCTATTTGCCCTTATGGTTTATTCATTTGCTCATAGGATACTCTGAAATCTTATGATTCTAGGTATGATAAGGACTTGGTAGAAGGTACATGTCATTGCAGGATATGCCATACAGTCATAGTCAAGGGCCAGCTAGGGTCCAAGGGAGGGGTGGTTGATGCTTGGTTAGTTCTACTTCTTGGTTAGACTACCAGTAGCTTGTATTTTTCTTCCTCCCTCATCTTTACTCATACCCAGTTTTCTCTTACTTTTCCTAGTGTTTCCTCCCAAGTGTGACATCTCAACAGAATCCTCCTTGCTCTCAATAAAATCCAGTGTTTTATTTGGCCACTTCTTAAAGCATTGGTTTCCAACTGAGCTTTCCACCAAATTATTTGAGAATCTGTTTAAAAGTACAGATATCTGGGTACCACCAAAAACCTACTGAATGAAAATCTAAAGGCAGAGTTCAAGGATCTCTGTTTTATTAGTCTTTATTTGAGAGGCAGCCTGGCACAGTATTTTAGAACATGGCCAAGGAGCTAGACTACCCTAGGCTACCTGATAGCTGTGTGACTTTGGGCAAATTGTTGAACTCTGTGACTCATGTTTTCATCTGTGAAATGGGGATTATAAGAGTAACTTATTTCCTAGGGTTGCTGTGTGAATGAATACATGAAATAATGCCTCTTAAAACAATGCCTGGAACATTATAAACATTTTGTAAGTGTTACCTATTTCTTTGGGCTTTCCTGATAGCTCAGATGTAAAGAATTCGCCTGCAAGGCAAGAGCAGCAGGAGCTGTAGGAGACTCGGGTTCGATCCCTGGGTCAGGAAGACCCCCTGGGAAGGGCATGGCAACCCACTCCAGTATTCTTGCCTGAGAATCCCCATGGACAGAGGAGCGTGGCAGGCTACAGTCCAAAGGGTCGAAAAGAGTCGGACATGCCTGAAATGACTTAGCACCTATTTCTTTTCTCTTTCTCATCCATTCTTGCTTCCCTTTAACCTTCTTAAGTATCCACCCTTCTGTCATTATTGTCTTCTCTCTTTACAACAAATACATACTGGCCATCTACTTAGGACATGACTTTGGGGATCCAGAGGCAAATTAGACAAGTGTGGTTTTAGTCCTCCATGGGGCTATAGTCTAATGGGGGGGGGGGTGGAATAGACATATAAACAAATATAGTGTTCCAGTTCCAGGTGCTGGTAGATATATATACAGTGTATGAATGAAGAAGTTACTGGTTTTCTTAGAAAAAGAGTTTGAGGAAAGGCTCCAAAGAAGAAGTGACTTTCACATTAAATCAATCCAGCATGTGGAATAAACATTTCTGAAAGTTGTATATAACAAGCACAGGTCACAGTGCCTGCTTGACATTTTCTTTCTTTAGTGAGTTGCAGCTTCATTTTTAATGTTTTAAAAAGTTATTAACCAGGAGTAGCAAAATAATCTTAAAAGGAGAGTGAAGTTAGAGGAATCATAATTCCTGAACTCAGAACTTCCTACTAGGTCACAGTAATCAAGATAGTGTGGACTGGCATAAGGAGAGATAGTTGGATCAATGGAACAGAACTGAGAATCCAGGAAGCTATATATCCATGAACAACTGATTTTTGCCAAGAATGTCAAGACTGTTCAACAAAGAAGGAATAATCTTTTCAACAAGTGGTGCTGGGACAACTGGATAGCCATATATAATATAGAAGAATAAAGCTGGATCCCTACTTCATATCGTATACAAAAATTAACCTAAAATGGAACAAAAATTAGCTATATGAGCTAAAACTATAAAACACTTAGAAGAAAACACAAGTGTAAATCTCCATATCCTTGGATGAGGCAATGGTTTCTTGATATGACACCAATAGCGTAAACAAATGGGAAAAAAATTGATAACATGGACCCCATCAAAATAAAAAAAATTTTTTTCTGCTTTGAAGAACATAATGAAGAAAATGAAAGGACAACTCACAAAAATGGAAGAAATATTTGAAACTCATGTGTTTTCAATTCAGTAGTAAAGGTGATAAAGTGGTAAAGAATCCACCTGCCAATGCAGGAGATGCGGGCTTACTCCTTGGGTTGGGAAGATCTCCTGGAGTAGGAAATGGCAACCCACTACAGTATTCTTGCCCGAAAAATTCCATGGACAGAGGAGACTGGCAGGCTACAGTCCATGGGGTCACAAAGAGTCGGACATGACAGCACAGCAGCACAGCGCAGCACAATTAAAAGACAATTTTATGTTAAAAATAGCCAAATGAATTGAATAGACAGTTCTCTAAAGAAGACAGATAGCCAATAAACACATAAAAGATGCTCAGTATCATTAGTCACTAGGTAAATGAAAATAAAAAACACAAGATGTATCACTTCAAACCCACTAGGATAGCTAGAATTAAGAAGAAAAAAAAGGAAAATAATAAGTACTGGTAAAGATGTGGAGAAATTGGAACTCTCAAACTTTGCTGATGGGATTATAAAATGGTTCACCCACTGTGGAAGTTCCTTAGAAAGTTAAACATAGAGCTGCCATATAACCCAGCAATTCTACTTCTTGGTAGAAATAAAGACATATGTTCACACAAAAGCTTACACATGGCTATTCAGAACAGAATTATTCATAATAGCCAAAAAGTGGAAATAACCCAAATGTCCATCAACCAATGAATGGATAAACAAAATGTAGTATATTCATTCAACAGAAGTTTATTCAGTGATAAAAGAGAATATGCTACTGCTTGATAAATACTATAAGATGGATGAATCTTTAATACACTATGTTAATTGAAAGAAGACAGACATAAAAGGCCACATATTATATGATTCCACTTATACTAAATGTCCAGAATAGGCAGGTCCATTGAGAAAGAAGGTTGATTAGTGGTTGCCAGGTGGATTAGGAAGAAGGGAATTGTGAGTGACTGTTAAAAGGTACAGGTTTTATTTTTGGGCTGATGGAAATGCTCTGGCAATAGATAGTGGGGCTGATTGTACAAAACTATGAATATACTGGAACTCATTGACTTGTACTTTAAAAAGTGGTGAAGTTTACATTATGTGAATTATGTCAACAGTAATAATGAAAATGAAAAAAATTATTAGAAACCAACAACATATGCTTTCTATTTTCTTTGGAATGTTGATACATTGATACAAATCAGCTAAAATAATAAAGCAGAAGAGTTATTCCATTAATATTTGTTTTGTAAGAATACATGTGTTCCATACTAGGTGAGAAGTTCATTTAGATTGTTACCAAGAGTAGTCAAGTGAGTAAGGGAGAGCAGAGTTTAAAGGACTTGATTGTTAAGACTCTTCTGACTAATTTTTAAACTCCTATGTGATAATTCAACTGTTCATTAAAATAGCACTTGGAAAAAACAAATTTTATTAGAACTTTATGGTATACTAATTCGTGGGTCAAATACTGTCTTAAAGGGCCAAGTGAGTTATTCTTAGAGATGTACAAGCTCTTGGAGGGTACTGAATGGCTGTGTATCTGTGGGGTTCCTGTGATTACTGCCTCCCCTCAGCTTGGTTCACCGTGAAGACTCCACCAATAGTACCTTGCTTGCTCTTTGGATAGAGGAGTATGTGTGTTAGTCGATGTAGGATCTGACTTGTTCTTGGGCATGTAATTCATAAATCATAAGGACCCAGTCTTGTTTACCAAAGCAGGTGTATTCCTTCATTTCTGCTTTCTTTGAAGGAGTTCAGAAGTTGAGACACTCTCCCCAATGAACATGCCTAACCCTTGAGGAAGAGCCCTAGTCTACACTGAGTTAAGGAGTTAAGGATTTTCACTATTTGATGGGACAAACTGTGTTCTTATTGACCATTCTACTCCAGATATGGCTTATTTCTTTTCTTTCCTTAAAAAAAAATTTTTTTTAAAGTGAGGATACAAATAGAGATTCTGAAACACTTTGCATCTTACTAGATAGGGATGATTAATCATACCTGGGGACTGCCCTGATGGTGGAGTGGGGTGGAAGGAATTACGCCTCATAGTTTGACTATGAAATTTACATGAAATAGATGCAGTCATCTAAGGGGAAAGAATGGCAGATAAGACCAGATGCAGAGGGAAAATTGTTGGTAAAACAAAACTCAGTAGTGCTTTCTCGGGCCCCATCTAGGGAATAACAGGATTTGGGAATTCCCGTTTGAGTGGCAAGGCCACAGTCAGTGTGGAGTTGGATGGAGGGTTGTAACCAAAGGACTTTGTGAGCTGAGGATCTGCTGGTGATATCACTCTTCTGTGAAATGGATGCACCTGAAAACTGGATTTTCTGCTATCCTTTCTCTAAGGATTTGTCTACCAGCAGCCTTCTGAGCATATATGCCTTCTATGGACATTATGGTGTAGCAGTTAGGAGCCCCAACTCTGGTTTATACCACGTGGTTCAGTTCCTGGCTCTACCGCCTACTAGATTTGTCATATTACAAGTTACATAACCTCTGACTTTCTCTGTAAAAGGGGCTTAACCACAGTTCCGACCTGACAGGCTTGTGGTGAGGACTAAACAAGGTTATCACGCTGAGTGCTTCATGCTATGCTCAGCACATTGTGAATAAATGACAACCATCATAATTATTGTTATGTTATTCCCAAGTAAGTATATCAGTGGAGACAGCTCACATGTGGCAATTATGTTTTTCATTGACAGTTACTATGATGAGCTTCTGACTTCATATGTTGATCACTTGAACTCGATGTAAGTTTGACAGGGAGAAAGATATGTGGGCTGACAGATTCAAGGTTCTGATCCTGGCTTGGATTAGCATTAAAAGCCACAGCAAATTCACCAAGGTTATCAGTGCTGCCTTATGAGGTGCCTTGGGTTTAGCTGCTGGTCATACCCTGAAGATACCATCTCAATCAGGAGTGAATTTCCATAGGAGGAGACTCTACAGAGAAACTAACCAGATAGGACCAATGATTCACATGGTGATTGAAAGCTGAAATACTGGTCAGCTGAGGGCAGGGCTTATATATACCAGGTCATATTCTTTCCAAAACTCCATGAAGGCTTTCCTTCTACTCTTTGGGTAAAAAGCAAACTTAATGCTAGGGTACACAATTCTGGCAATTTCTGCCCTTCCTGCCCTGTGGTGCAACTCTTCCTCGCTTGATGTGCTCCAATCCAGGGGCTGACAAGCTACGGTGAAGTTCTGGAAGGTTGTATGGGGACACAACCACACACATTTGTTTCTGGAAGGCTGTAGGTGACACAACCACACACATCTGTTTCTGGAAGGCTGTAGGGGACACAACCACACACATTTGTTTGCGTCCTGCTGAGGGCTGCTCCCATGCAGCAGGGGGAGAGGTGGGTGCTTGAGACAGAGACTACAATGCCTACAAGGTCACATGGTAACACCTAACTGCATGGACCTGGGAATGAGGTCCACTTTTGGGTCCGTGGAGAAATGGTTTTGCTCATCAGCTAACAATTTTTAACTGATGATGACAAACAATTTTTCACCATGAAAGCAAAGCTATGTTCTTGGCTAGAGGTGGGGGGGTGGGGGGGTGGGGGGGTGGGTGGTGGTGGTGGTGGCAATCTTGAAATTCCCAATCGCCCTTTCCATTCTGATTACTACACTCTTTCCCGTCAGGTCCCTGCAGAACTGATATCTTTCAGGCACACATTTTGAAAAACACTGGTTTTACTAATTTGCTTAAGCCTTTTGAATAAAGTAACCTTGGTATTCTGATAACATTTGTAATTACATGATACGGATGTACTCACACCGTCAGTGCTTTAAGAACATTCAACAGAAAGCCAGGGACTTCCAAAGAGCTTCAAACACACTGAGTCTAAATTCATTGCTTAATAATAAGCAACAATGATAATAGTAACTTGCTACATACTTTAAAGACATGATCTTACCTAATGCTCACCTATGAGGTGCTTTGCATTCATATGATTGATGAGGAAATGGAGGAAAAGAGAAGTTAAGTAACTTCCCTAAGTTACATAATAATAAGTAATGAATGATGGATCCAGAAGTCAAAACCAACCATCTGATGCAGAGCACTAATGAATTCCCTTAACCCTATAAGCACCTTACATAATTAAACTAATACCTTATCCTTGTGCAATAGTTTATAGTTTACAAAACTGATGAGATTAACCTTGTTTTCTAAAAAAGGGAACCAAGGGAGGTAAGTTGTGATTTGACAAGGTTATGTACCTGATTTAAGGTAGAAGAACATTAAGAACTGGGTAATGGATTCCTCCCATTAGAAACAAAAGCTGAAGCCGAACCATGTGTAGCTGCTCATTCTCCAGGCCAGTTACCCACCTAGAACCTGGCACCACATCACAACTGGCTGTCTGCATGGCATTATACTCCCAAATGCCAAATATCTATCCTTGGAAGTTCCATTCCTAACAATACATCCTACCTCTCTAAGAATAAGAGGGGCATTGTGTGCTAATAAAAACTAGAAAGCACCCTAATCTCAACCAATGGGAGAATGGTTAAATAAATTATGTTGCATCCATAAGATTGAATGATGCCATCAAAAATCATGACCACTACATTGTTAAAAACACACAGGAAATTAACAAGTGATACAGTATTATTAACTAAAGTACAGATTTTGTTCAAATTTTACAAAATTTTATGCTAGTGTCCATTATTTGTTTTCATATCTTATTTAAGACTCCACACTCTATTAGGACTTCCCTGGTGGCTCAGATGGTAACAGCGTCTGCCTACAATGAGCAAGACCCAGGTTCAATCCCTGGGTCGGGAAGATCCCCTGGAGAACGAAATGGCAACCCACTCCAGTATTCTTGCCTGGAAAATCCCGTGGATGGAGGGGCCTGGTAGGCTACAGTCCATGGGGTCGCAAAGACTCAGACACAACTGAGTGACTTTGCTTTCTTTTCTATACTCTACTCAGTTGCATGGAGCAGCTTCAGCTGCATGCAACAAATTCTGGTAAATTACCTTTTCATTTTTATTCTACTACAAATATTTTCTAAATTTTTTTTTTTTTTGGCTGCTCTGTGCATAAGATCTTAGTTCCCTGACCAGTTATCAAACCCACACCTCCTGCAGTGGGAGTGCAGTCTTAATCACTGGACCACCAGGTCCCATCCTGTTTAGCGCTGTTGAACATTTACATGCAACCACTAAAAATACATCCCCATTTTGAACTTGTAAATAATTCTGACTTCCAGTTAGGAACTTCCAGTTGACCATTCATTAGTAACAGCTAAGTGTGTCTTGAATTCAATCATGTACAATGTTCCTTGAGCAGAGATGTGGGGAAAAGAGAGGAGGTTTTAGTCTTTGTGTCTTCATGGGATGTAATGTTTGGTGTCTTTTCAGAGGAGAAGACAGAAAAGATTCAGACATAGTTTAGGACTACAGTATCCAAGACCAGACATGGCCATCTGATGCAAAGAGCTGACTCACTGGAAAAAACCCTGATGCTGGGAAAGGTTGAAGGAAAAAGGAGAAGGGGGGCGACAGAGAATGAAATGGTTAGATAGCATCACCAATTCAATGGATATGAGTTTGAGCAAACTTCAGGACATAGTGAAGAAAGGGAAGCCTGGTGTGCTTCAATCCATGGGGTTGTAAAGAGTTGGATACGACTTAGCGACTGAACAACAATAATCCAGGACCAGACATAAACTGTGGCCCTGGAGCTTCTCAGAGGGAGTTAGTCCACTCTCTTCCCCAACACCTTCATCTGTTTCTACTGATTTTCAACAGGAGGGCTTAGGAATGTCCAGAGAAAAGACTGGAATCCTGCCTACCAATGCAATTGCAAACTGACTTCTGCAAAATGAGGTGCTCCCGGGTGGAGGACAGATGTGGAGGAACAGGTACCTCCAGAGAAGAATGAAACTGGCGCTGCAATTCCAGGAGTAAAGGTTGATAGGTGTGGAGAGCAGGGATTACAGTTAGTCTCTCAACTGAGCCCAGAACTTGTCCTGACCTGGGCCGCCGGGGCTTATCTGCAGCCTTGGTGAAAGGGACTGTGGGTAAAATATTATCCAGATTTGCCTCATGCCATAGTGTTTCTCTATCATTTGGAGGAATGATACCCTATAATGATAGGCACATGTTGGCACTCAAGCAACTTTGCAGGGGGGCCCAAATGAGTGCACTACAGCCATGACATCCTCTGACTTTGAATCTCACTTATCTTGGCTTGGGCACAGAGATGATTCTCCCTGAGGAGATGACAGTGGCCACAAAGGCGACAGCAGAGCTTCAAGCTTGGAGACACAGCGCCTAGGGAGAGCCGTCAGGGTGTGGGCTGAGCGGTGCCCTGCTTGGCTCTCCGCACCTCCAGTGAGGAAGCCCTGCCCTGGGCTACTATGACAGTTGAGGCTCAGCAAATCTGCTGTGGAACTTCTAGCTGGATGTCGCCCCGTGTGTCCTCCTCTCACTTTGCTGAGTGGGCAGGTGACAATCGCTTCCAGTTTAGGGAACTGGCAGGTATTTCAAACTTACCAGGATTGCAGTGGCCTCTGTGACAGCCATGGGGCTGGGGACAGATGTCTAGTCCTGAGGGGGAGTCTGTGTGGAAGAACTGAAGCCTGGATCCATGGGTTCCCGCCATGATGGGGACACTCAACCAAATTGTTTCTGGTCACATTTCAGTACCCTTGGCAATTCCAGAAATATTTAGAGGGAAAGGGCTCTTTAAAAGGCTGAGGTAAAGCAGGGACATTCATAATTAGAGAAGTGTGAGGTGCTTGGGGCAAGTTTATTTAAACAAAGCAAGCCAAAGGGGCCACTGAGGCATGTTGAAAGTGAAAGGGGGAAAGTGGCTTAGTCGTGTCCAACACTTTGCGACCCCATGGACTATACAGTCCATGGAATTCTCTTGGCTAGAATACTGGAGTGGGTAGCCTTTCCCTTCTCCAGGGAATCTTCCCAACCTAGGGATAAAACCCAGGTCTCCCGCATTGCAAGCAGACCCTTCACCAGCTGAGCCCCAAGGGAAGCCCAAGAGTACTAGAGTGGGTAGCCTATCCTTTTTCCAGTGGATCTTCCCAACCCAGGAATCAAACCAGGGTCTCCTGCATTGCAGGCGGATTCTTTAACAAATGGCATGTTATTCTCCACAAATTCAACATTTTTCTAAAGCAATTTGGCTGCCATGGCTACTTGTTATAACTGTTCCAAGATGGTGCCCTTATAGGACTTCATTTTTTATTAGATGAGACCAACACTATGATGTGAGGCAAGTCTGGATAATATTTCACCATTGACAGAGTTTATTTTCAGAGGTTCTCCCCACAAGGGATCCTCTCAATCTGCCCACAGTATACTCAGCAACCCCCCAACTGTCACATCTCTGCCCCATATTTATTCTTTCCTTCCTCCCATTCAAACTTAAGCCAGCTATCATGGCAGAGACGTGATGTAACTAAAATGGCAAGTGACTGATGGTAGCTCAAGAGTTTCTGTTTTAAAGGAGGATGTCTGGGGTCCATGATGCCTGAACAGGGAAGAATCAGGCTAACTGTGAAATTCTTTCATCCCGAGAGGCAGTTAGAAGGAGTCTTCTAGGCCGGGGAGCTTCCTGGGATCTATTAATGATACCCCAAAGGTAACTCAGCTGACTCATAAAATTAACTCTGAAGGTGCTAATGACGTAACTAATAATCCCTAAACCTGAGCTGCCTAAACTCTAGTTTTGTTCAATGACTCCTTTTGAAGTAGGGAGAGCAGAAATGACCATCCTTAATTCTCAGCCAAGATCCTGAGGAGCAGAGAGTGTCCTTCATGTGCCCTAGTCTCTCACCTAGTAATGGGTGGAACCAGGACTAAACAGTCATCTTGTTAGGCCAAAAGGCCCAGCATCCAAGAGAAGGGTGTTTTCCTTGGCCCTGATGGGTATCATGGCATATGAAGCTGTAAGGGATTAACAGCTCATCTAAGTTTTCTGATCTGTAAGCCTCTTTTTCTCTCACACCCCATATTCCACGCTCCAGCCAGTTCTACAGACTTCATGTTGGGAATCCACAGTGAAATGGCCACCTTCACCAGCCCTTCTGTTCCACCCTCACCTGGGTCTTCACCATCTTTCATTTACAGGATCAGTTTCAGCATTGGCTTCCTGGCTACCTCCCTGCTTCACACTTGCCTCACTACAGTCTGTGCACACACCAGCCAGAGGGATCCTGTTAAACTAACCCAGGTTGTGGCAAGTCCTCCTTGGCTTAATACTCTCAACGGCTCCCCATCTCACTCAGCATCAAAGCCAGACCCTGGCTGCCATGTTGGCTGCATCTCCCCACCACCCCAAGTTCTTTGGGCTCCTGCCATGCTGCTCCTCTTGCTGTTCCTCAACCTTGACAAACACCTTCCTTTCTACTTGCTCTTCCCCTGCTCCGAGTCCCCCAGATACCACATAATGAACTCCTTCCCTTTCTTGAGATCTCTGTTCAAATGTCACCTCCTCAGAGAAGCACCACCCTCTACTCTCTATACACAGCCTCCTCCCAGCACGCTCTATCCCCAGTGTTTTTGCTTTCTTCATAGTATTTTTCATCTGACACATTAAATATTTTTTAAAATGCTTTGTCTGGCTCTCTTATCTAGCACCATGTGAGTTTTGCTATATCCCCCATTGCTAGAATAGTACCTGGCACCTACTTGCTGAATAAATGAAACTGAGAAACTCAGAGCAACCCATTTCTTTTTTAGATACGAATGTTTTCTTCCTTTTTAGTTTAAACTACCGAGCACATGACATCAATCTTGTGATAATTTTTTTCTGAAGCTCTGACCTCTGGGTGACCTTTAGCAAGTAATCTGACTTTGTTAGAACTCACTTTAGCCAGCTGTGGAATGGGAATGAAAAGACTACCTACCTTCCTTCCCTGACACTTGACTGGAGCAGGCTCTGAGAAGCCTTCTCTGTTTTGAGAGGGAAGGAGCCCCGAGAAAATTCTCCTCATGAAGCTGCAATGAAAGTCCCAGGAGGGTAGAGGCTGTGCTTTCTCTCCATTCTTGCACAAAGTAGGTATTCACTAAGTGCTCATCCAAGTTAGGATCTGTGGGACATCAATGACACCTTCTTCTACAGCCCTGCTCACGGAAGCTGGCTCCTTTCTGGGCTAACGCTCTGAAATAGCAGAAGAATGAAGTCTAGCTTAGAGGTGATGTAGACTCTTTTTCCAGAAGAAGACAACTGTACAGCCCTTGATGGACAAATTATGACTGTCCATGTGGTCTTTGCTTTGAACATGAAGCAGGGAATTTCACAAGACGAGAAAAATTCACATCAGAGGATTCTTCTTCTCGGCTATAAGTTTCTGGAGTGACCCTGACTGATACCATTACTCTCTTAATTTGGGTGAATTTTCTGGTTCAGTTCAGAGCCACTGATTCAGCAGATATTCCCAGAGTCAGACCCTAGTGGAAACTAATATATATGTGAAATCTGGTGCCAGGCACTTCCTGATGTTCAACAAGGACTTCTAGAATAGATGAGTGCATGGATACTCACGCCACTCTACTGGCTTGTCATCACCTCTTAGTCTTTCCTTCTCTTCCCCTTCTCTTTTGATCCCTCCCCTATTTATGCCTCGGTGCTTCTCTGAGGTACGCGGGCATTTTATGGTTTTGTTGGTCTTGACAGATTACTGACCTTTCAAAGTCCAGTGATTTGGTGTCAGAAGATCTAAGTTTTCTCCTTTTTCTCTACCTTCTAAAGTAGCACGCTGTAATTTCCCCAGCAGAAGTGAAAGTGCTTTCGCGGGCAACTCAGATGTCTGCACAGGCACAAGAAAGAGGGGGAGAGGGAGCAACAGCCGAGGACGAGGCGACTTTTGGAGGAGCTGCGAGCAACCCCCCGCCCCCCAACACACATACTGACCATCCAGTGGAAAAAGATGATATCTTGCAGGAAAATAATTATCATTTTGATTTTTGTACATTCATTTTAACGACTGAGACTTCCTCATTTGCCTGAGGAGGAGCTATACGAGGATGCACAATTTACAGTTGATTTGAAGATGAATAGAATATTAACATACCATTTGTTGCCCCTATAACACAATACCCAAATTAGCACTGTGCTCTGCCTGCTGTCCCACACACCCATTTAGGTTGTAAATGAGCTCAGTTTCAAGCACATTTGTAACGGTTGAACAAGTGAGGGACCAATTAGGTGGCCATATTGATACTAATGAGGGTGACCTCCAAAACTGTCCCAGCCCAAGAACACCCACAGTGGAACCAACAGTCCTGGCTTTAGTCCCAATCAGGAGGTTTTCATTCAGTCCTAATCATAGCAGAATCTGTCAAATGGATTTGTTTCCAAACTTGCTTGACACAGGTCAAATGGCAGAAGTTGCAGAAATGTTGTTGTTTTACATAAAATATCTGCAGAAATTATGCCCAGAAACTGTTGCCCTTTTATCCCATTAACTGGTGGATACAAAACAGCCAGTTCCAATGGTTACCATAGTGTCAAGGATTATTTTATGGTATATTTGTAATTGTTCTAAAAAAACTGATATGAAATGAAAGTTATCAGAATTAAGATGTTTTCCTTTAGAAGTAGAAAAGATGAACAACTTATTAAGAGTCTAAGAAGAAACTGGTTCTATAAAACATATTATTGTATTTGTTGAAAGAATATTGTCAAGGTCTTGATCCATATCATGTGGCACCTCAGAACATAGTTTCTTCAGATTTTACTCTTAGGTTCTGCAGTAGTGCTGGTTTGTTTTAATATTATAGAAACTGTAGGTTTTTATACATATTTTCCTCTTTGCTTTGGTTGGTAGGGAGCTCAAAATCAAACTTACTGATTATCTCTAATGACTCTGTGAACTTCATCTTTGCATTTCTTTTTCCTTTTTCTTAGGGAAATTAGTGATTGTTCATTAATTTTATCCTTGGTTTTATTTTCTTCTCAATATTTTCTCTTTGCTGTGATTCCTTCACTTGTTACTTTTCTGCTTTTCTACTATATACATTCTTAAAAGCTATCATACAAGGATATGGAGCATGAATATATAAATATTAGTAAATCTGGTCTCAATGTGATAAACTTAAGACATCCAAAATCATCATCCTGGTGCTACTATTTATCCTATCTTGCTATCTTTTTAGAACATTTAAAATGCTGTTCTCCTTCTTGAAATTATAAAAACATTTTCCTGAATTAGCATATACTGAACTCAGGTATTCCTCTTAGTCTTTTAAATTTTGTTCTTTCTTTTTTTATGCTTTGCCTCAGAATAAGTTCATGTGAACCATTACCTTAAGTTCTATTAATCATCAACTTAGGGACACAATACTGCTGCACTGGCAGTGAGTATCTTAGTATTTTTGATAGCTCGAAGAGGAATGATGAATCTATCCTGAGCCATCACATTCTTCTGCTCTGTCTGCCCAATGGATTCTCCTTTCATTTACTTCTTTACTTTCCAACTCAAATTACCTATTTATTATTTGGCCATTTCATATTCTCTCTCTTCCTCTCTTTCTCTCTCCTACCCACTTCAGCTCTTTCCCTTTATCTCCTTATTATTTTTTTAATCCAAGTATAGTTGATTTATAATGTTGTGTTTGTTTCAGGTGTACCACAAATACACACACACACATATATATTCTTTTTCAGATTCTTTTCCCTTATAGGTTATTACAAAGTACTGACTGTAGTTCCCCGTGCTAAGTCTTTGTTGGGTATCTATTTTATACATAATAGTGTGCATATGTTAATCCCAACCTCCTAACTTAGTCTCCCCCCACTTTCCCCTTTATAAGTTTGTTTTCTATGTCTGTGGGTCTATTTCTGTTTTGCAAATAAGTTCATTTGTATCATTTTTTAGATTCCACATATAAGTGATATCATATGACGTTTGTCATTCTCTGTCTGGCTTACTTCACTTAGTATGATAATCTCTAAGGTCCATCCATGCTGTTGTAAATGGCATTATTTCATTTGTTTTTACAGCTGACTAACATTCCACTACATATATATACAACACCTTCTTGATCCATTCCTCTTCTGATGGACATTAAGGTTGTTTCCATGTCTTGGTTATTGTAAACAGTGCTTCAGTGAATATCAGGGTGCATATATCTCTTTGATTATGGTTTTCTCTGGATATATGCCCAGGAATGGGATTTGTGGGTTGTACGGTAACTGCATACTTAGTTTTTTAAAAATAATTTTATTTATTTATTGAATTTATTTTTGGCTGTGCTAGGTCTTCATTGCTGCACGGACGTTTCTCTAGCTGTGGCAAGTGGGGGCTGCTCTCCAGTTGCGGTGATGGATTTCTCAGTGCAGTGGCTTCTCCTACTGTGGAGCATGGGCTCTCAAGCATGTGGGCTTCAGTAGTTGCAGCTTCCCGGCTCTAGAGCACGGGCTTCATTGCCCTGCGGCATGTAGGATATTTCTGGACCAGGGATTGAACCCATGTCTCCTGCATTGGCAGACGGATTCTTTACCACTGAGCCACCAGGGAAGCCTCATATTTAGTTTTTTAGTGAAAGTGAAAGTCGCTCAGTCATGTCCGACTCTTTGCGACCCCATGGACTCCATGGAATTCTCCAGGCCAGAATACTGGAGTTGGTAGCCTTTCCCTTCTTCAGGGGATCTTCCCAACCCTTGGATTGAACCCAGGTCTCCTGCATTGTAGGTGGATTCTTTACTGAACCTCCATATCGTTCTCCATGGTGGCTGTACTATCCCTTTATCTCTTTCCCCATCCATCCATCCATTCCTTCCTTCCCTTCCTTCTTCTCTCCCTTCCTCCTGTATATGCTTTTCTAGTTTAAAGTGAACATGAAAGTTGCTCAGTAATGTCTGACTCTTTGTGACCCCATGGACTATACAGTTCATGACATTCTCCAGGCAAGAATACTGGAATGGATAGCCTATCCCTTCTCCAGGGGATCTTGCCAACCCAGGGATTGAACCCAGGTCTTTTCTAGCTTAAAAATAACAACAAAAGCTCATATACAATCAAGCCATGAAAACGTAAATAAAATTCCAGAAACCATAGAAAAAGAAGAATAAACACGTACAACAAAAATCTAGTTATGACTACAGTCTCAAACTCAGTTTGGAGTCTGTAAATTCATATAAAGGGAAAATCAGAATAGATTATATAAGTCCAAATGGCAGACAACTTGTGCTAACATCTGGGCCTGGGGTGGGTGGAGGTAGAGAAGAAGAGGGTTGTGGTGGACATGGAAGATTTATGTGACTGTGTAGTGGAATGAAGACAGCCGGATCCATTTTGGAATTATCCCAACTCCTCCCTTTCTTTCATACCTCACATGTAATTTGTTAACAGATTATATCATTTCTGGTATCAGTATGTCAGGATCTGCCACATACTTCTGGTACTCTCATGACACAAATCATCACCTCCTGTCTGGTCTAGCTTGGTCCCTTTTGGTGGTCCCCCCCTTGCCTTTCTTGCTGTTCTCCTCCCAGTAGCCAATGTGACAGTGTGAAAATGTGGATCATGCCCTCTGCTCAAGCATCCCCAGTGTCTTGTCTTTTCATCTAACTCACAGAGCTGAAGTCCTCCCAAAGGCTACTCAGCCCTACAAGCTCTGGGTACCACCTCTCTGAGCTTCCCTGCTCACTCACTCACAGTGCTTCTGCCATGCAACCTGAATGCCTGTCCTCAGGGTCGTTCCCTTCTCTTGAACAATGCCTCAGAGTCAGCCCTCAGCATCCGCGGATTCCATATCTGATTGCAATTAGATCATTTCACGTAAGGAACTAGAGCATCTGTAGATTTTGGTGTGCATCATGGATACTAGAACCAAGGGGCTGTATACCCATGCCTCCTTATCTCTTTCAGGCCTTTGCTCAAGCCTTTTCTCATCAGAGAGACCACCTGCCTTGACCCTTTCTCATTCTACCTAAAATTAAGGCTCCTCCAATAACCTGCCCTCTCTAGCCCTTTGTTTTATTTTGCAGTACAGCCCTTACTACTTCCTAACACACCCTATGTGTTCATACCAATTTACTTATGGTTTATCTCTGCCTACCAACAACCCACTTGAGTGCCAACTCTGTGAGGGCAAAGGTTTTAATCTGGTGTTTGTGCTGTATGCTCAATACCTAAAACAGTGCCCAGTGGGCACTTAGCTCAATACCTATTTGTTGAATGAATGGATGAAATGAAACACTCTGACCTTGTTGGCACAAATCTTAAACAGCTAAGATAATATAGCAGAGTGCCATTCAAAATAAATTAATTGGATGGAGCAAGCTCCCCACTGTCAAAGTAAAATAGAAAGTTAAAGCAATAACCAGTTAAGTAGGGCAAAGGGGCTTTTATTTTTTTCTGTTAGAGGATCACATAATCATAGGCAGCTCTCATCCAGTCCTGATCCTGACAGCAAGAATGAGGGGCACATTTACATCACATGAAAGCGGGTCTTTTCTGTATTTAAGGGCATTTGGAGAAATACTTTGGTTTTCCCGTTGTTCACAATTTTTCCTTTTGATGTTTAACCACTCACCATTCCCTCCCCTTCTTAGAAAAGTCATATCTTGAAATGAAATCACGCTCACTGAAATGAAAAGACAACTGCAATTACATCCGCCTCCTGCTTCCCTTTCTCTTTGATTATCTGGCCCTAAACAGCAATAGAAAAAAGCACAATGTTCCTCAAGTATCTATGGCACAAAATCAAAATTCTACCAAACAGTACTGAAGACTCTGGTCTTTTCCTAAGTTGTCTTAAGTCATTTTCTTTGAAATACATTTTTCTATTACAGTTTGCAAACAACTTTCCCTTTTAATTTTTTTAAAGTAGGGAGGAACTGTTAGCTCACTTGCCTTTTGATGTTTACACATCATAGGTCAGACAATATGTTACAACCTAAAAAAATCACATGAGGTCAGATTTTCTGGTCTGTCAAAGGGCCCACTTTTGGCTATAATATCATTTATGTTGGAAGTTGTTTGAAGTCAACTCAAACCAATAGCAAGTTTCCAGTGAAGCAAAGGTGTGCGAGAAGGTATATTAGACTGGAAGTCAGGAGACTGGGCTGGAACCTGATTCTCATTCTGTTATGGACATGCTGTGTGAGCTTGAGGTAATTTGCTCAATATTTCTGGGCTTCAGGTTTAACTCCTGCAAAAGAAGAGCTTTAAAGGAACTTTGTATTCTCTTTCATCCCTAGGATTTCTGATTCTTTGCGTGGTTGAAATAAATTTAGCCTGAGGATTTATATTTTGATTTCTTTCCTCCCACCCTCTCTCCCGCCATCATTTCTCCCCACTTAGTCCCTCTCTTTCCTCTCATCTCTCCATCTATCTGCCCATCCATTATATTTTGATTCCCTTCTTTTTTTCCTTTTATTCTTTCTTCCCCCTTTTTATTTTTCCATTTTATTTCAATAACTTTCTTTATCTTTTTCCTATTTCTTTTCTTTTATTCTTTTTTCTTTATTTTTCCCTCTGCCCTCTTTTCAGCCTTCACCATGCTTCTCTTTCTTAAATTCTTTCTCTCAGCAGCAAATCACTGGACATTTCAACAAATTCATAAAGTAGCGGTGATTTTACGGGCTGGTGTTAACACCTATTCTAACCAACCAAGATTGCAAACTGACGTGAATGCTGATAGTGTGGCTTCCAGGCCTTGCATGGAAAGTAGCCAAATCAGCACATGGCTATTATTTAATGATGCCCGGAGACTAACAGGAAGCCTTCTGCAAATTGCCTCACAAATTACACAGTGGCTCCCTGCCTTCTTTATTGGCACAAAATAGACTTGTGAAACTAGGCTTAACATCCAAATTCTTTCCCTGTTACAGGAAGCACCAAAGTTACCTTTTTAAGCATAAAAATGAAAAATAAATTTATACCGAAAATGCCACAAAGAAAGAAAATATAAATGACAGACTTGGGAAATAGAGTATAATATGAGTCAAAAGATCTAATTTTCATAATATATAAAATGCTCTTGTACCTCTTTAAACATAGCTTTTAAAAAATACTTTCTCTTAATAAATGATTTCACCAAATCTCCTCCCCTTCCTGTTCTCTTAAAAATGTAGGTTATAAAGAAATGCGGGGTATTTTTCCAAGTAATGCTTTATTTAAGTCTAATTCTTCAGACTGGGTCACCAATTTTTCTTCCTCATTTCCCATCCTTACTGACATTCTCAGAATATTAGGTATCACTGCCATTTTTCAAATATATGCTTTAAAAGTTCATGAAACAGGAAGGAACTGGGCTACCTTTGAGATCCCTTCATGTTTCTCTTTTGCTTAGTACAATGGCAAGGTAAGATCACAAGATCGGGAGTCAAATTGAACCTGAGTTTAAACTTAGCTCTGGTATTTAGTTACTCTATGTCCAAGTTACTTACTCTCTGAACCTCAATTTTCTCATCTGTAGGGCAGGACTTAACACAGGCGTGTCTTTCGCAAGGCTGTGGTGGGGCATAAATGACACAAGGCGTGTGGAGACTTAGAGCAGACACAGTAGCAGGACCAGATAAATACGTTGCTGGAACAATGATGGTGACAATGACGACAACTTAAGAAAGTGAGAAAGTTCATCAGAGCTATGCAAGAAACTCCACGTTGTATCTGCTTCATTTAGAAGGAAAAGATGAACTTTCACCTAAATGCTAAGAAAAGAGCTTTGCAATTTATTCAAGGTTTGAATATAATCCCACCGAAATCCTACTGAGTCACTATAGTACAGAATGATATTTCATTCTGGTAAAGAGCCAAGCTTTAAAATCTTTCACCATTTTTGAATACAGTAGAATGAGGGAAACAGATGAGAAAGGAGAGTGACAGTAGTCAGAACAGTAAGGAAGGCAAATGTACATCCAGGTCCATGTATAATTTGGCACAATATGGGTCAATATCTAATAATGTCCCAAAGATGATAAGAGGTAATCTTGACAACCCAGTTGATGCAAGCTGAAAGAATAAGCGATTTGCAGGGAGACATAGGAGAAAATCTGGGCCATTTTCTTGGTTGACTGATGGCTCGTAGCTTTTACTCTGTAGAAAACTTGCTACAACTAGTAAATCAGTCTTTTTTTTAACTTCATCAATAAACATCTGTTAAACATTCATAACATGCCAAGATGCTGTGCAAGGGATACAGAGATATTCCCTGCCCACGAGAAGCTTAAGAAGGACATTCCCATTTACAGGCAACTAAAAAGCACCAACACCCCCAACCCCTGTCCCCGACACCACCCAGAGCCCCTGCAAGCCTTGGCTTATTAGTGTTATTTTATTGACCAAGGAAACTGAAGTTCAGAGAAAATACAATTAGAAAGAGCCAAGGCTAACATTTCAACTTCATTCTGCCTAGGTTCAATTCTCAGGAGGAGGGTGACAAAAATAAAATGATTTATTTTGATTGGGATAATGGTAATAATGAGGATAAAAATAGGCTAGATTTGTTTCAGCAGCAACATAAAAAAAAAAAAAGCCTCAAACCTTAGTGGCTGAACACAACCTCATTTCCCAATCATGCTCCATGTCTGTGTAGGCCAGCATAGGACCCTACAACATGGAGACACCAAGCTCCACCTTCTGGAACCAGTGGCCTCCTCGGCTGCAAGGAGAAGGGCATGGAGATCATCTGGTATTGGCTCTTAAGGGTCACTTCCACATGCAGCTTACTGGCCAGCCCTCATCACATGGTCTTACTCAGTGTTAGGATGAGGCTGAGAGGAGTGAAGCCCTTAGTGTGACATCCAAGGAGGCACAGGCTCTTTGGGTCATGCAAGCACAGGATTGGCACTGGTATGATCCTGAAAGCCAGCAGCTCCTTATATTTTTCATCTTAGGAAACTTACTGGTCTCACCCTTGTCCGGGTGGTGGCCCCACCTAACAGATAGGAGGCTAGGAAATGCAGTGTCTCTCATATCTGGGAGGGAGAGGTAAAGTGGATACTGGTGAAGACTAGAAATATCTAGTAACCTGGGCTTGAAACCTCAGTTTCACATGTGACGCTGCCTGCTGCTCCACTCCTCTCCCCGGCTCTTTAATTCAGGAAGTTGCCAACTTTGGGATTTTAACCAAATATAGCAAAAGCTGTATGTCAGATGCTTGCTATGTCAGGTATTACACTATCTACGCTTACACTCATCAATGCATCTATTCATTCCTCACAACAGCTCCCTGCAAAAGTTCCCATTTCTAATTTGGTTTTTAAATAAGAAAACTGAGGTTTTCAGAAGTGGAATAACTTGCCCAAGTTCATTTCTATAAAGGGTAACAGTCGCGATCTGGACTCATATCTAACTGTAAAGACTTTTCTCTTGCTCTTGGGAGCTTACAGTTGTGTTGTGTTCCAAGTGTATTAAATGAAAGTGTGGCTACATCATCCCAACTCATGAGATAGTTGGAGCAAAACATTGACTTGCCACTGTCATATGTAGGCATCATCTTCGGTGCCTCTGTCAATGATATTAATAAAAGATGAAGGAATTTTGTTGTTTAGTTTTGGGTTTCCACATGAAAATTCAGTGCCATCTGTTATTAACAGATGTGGAATAGAGAATGAGAGTCAAGATGTCTTTACTAATCAGGTGTATGATTGGGGCAACTCCCTCTGTTTTGCTAGCTACCAAATAAAGGGTTGAATCAGATTTCCTAAGGTTATCTCCACTACTGACCTTACAAAACTCAGCATGGATGGCAGAGATAGGTAAGATCATAAGTATGGAAAATATTTTAGAATACACAGAAATATTCTCTAGTAAAGCTGAAAACCTTATTATCTGAAATAAAATAGAGCCTGACTGCTAATATGGATGCAAACTTATCACAGTACTTCAACACAGAGTGTAGACTCATCCCTTAATCAGACAAAACTGTATGGTTAACTGGAGAGAGAATAGCAATTTCATATGCTAACTTGCCATGAATGAGTTTTTGTCAGTCAAAGAGCTTAAATGTTTATTTTGGATTTTAAACGTACAGGATGAGTATGAGTGGAGCTAAGTTTGATTCCCTCTGAGGACACAGGACACTCACACATGGCTGAAATGCTGAGAAGTTGTGAAGACAAGAGACAATAGATATTCTTGACACAGGAACTGGTGGGTGGGGAGGGGTGGGGGGAGGGGGAACTAATTCTCTTAATTAAGGAGGGGGAGCATTTTGAGGCAGTCATTAAGGATGAAGTCATATGCACCAATGCACAAAAAAACTTTGCCTTTACACTTTTTGTGTGGAAACATCTGGCAAAAACATGTTGAGAAAAGAGAACTTTTGTGCAGCAGGATCTTGCTGTGAAAAGATGAAAACTTAAGCTAATTACAGGATGTCTGTAAAAAGAAAGGGCTAGCTTTATATTTTAGGCCCATTTTTCTTCCTACAGGGTAGACATCTAATGTAAAAGCAGTGGTATGCTGTGGGAAATAAATATGGGGTAAGAAACAATGAATTGGATCTAATATATAATACTGCACCATAAAGATTATTAAAATAGCTTTCAATTTATACTTGCCTTTATTACTGTGCCAAGAGAAAACCAGACAAGTCTGAAACCTATATGATAGAGACCACAAAACTGCACATTTTCTTATATGTAAAATGTCGCAGACCTTTTAATTAAAAATGACCCAGCTATTGTCCTATTTAGAAGTAAATAATGCAGTCTGGAATTTTTCTTCACATCTATTTTAAAACTACGATGACCTCAAACTCTTTTTGAGATCTCCTCTCTCAATGTCCTTTAGTTCCTTTTGCCTTTCTTTATAATCCTACCTTCATTCTGTTCCTTTTCCAGAGGTCTGTGATGCTTCAGCTTAAATACCATAATTAAAAAAAGAAAAGTGAAGTTGAGTGCAGCCTGGTCCTAATCTCAAGATTGAGGCATCCCATGTGACTCTATGAAGATTCTAATCATAGGCATTCAAGAGGCTAAGTCCAACCCTAGGCATTCAACAAGTTCTTCTGATATTAACCATTCTAAAAGCATTAGGATTTAATCTAGCAGAGGAATGCTTGATCCTGGTACAGGCTTCTTCCTGCAGGAACAAGGTGCTTAAAATCACCTGGAGAGGAAATTTCTGACAGTCTTCTCAAGATGAATGAAATGTGTTTTCCCTCTTTCCCATCTCTATAATTTGGGTGAATATTAAAAGAGATCTTTATAAAGGGGTAGGCCAGTTGTTACCTTCCTCCTAGTTGCGCAATATGACCTACACCGTCAGGTACCTGGCTGAGACAAATGGGCTCAAAGACTAGGGGATCTGGCTCCTACAACCCAGTCTTGTGGGGATCGTATCCCTTACTCATGGCCCTCACAACTGCCTGCCATCCGCTGTCCTTTATAAGTGCCTCACTGTTGGAACTTAGTTCTCTTCAGACTGATCTGAGCCAGAAATCTCAAATCTATTTGGAGATTGTGTCACATTTACAGTTCAATAGGGACATTCTCCCCCGCAGTGAGCCACACTTACCAGGCACTTCTCCGAGACGGAGGCTGTAGCATCTGCCATCTACTCCATTACCTAGCAAGTCTTATAATGTTGGTTTTCTTAAAACTGAGAATGATTTCTCCATGACTACGTGTCTATCATAAGTGGGAAAATTAAAGAGGCCAAAAAGATTATGTGACTTTTCTGACATCTTCCTATGCCCTGGGAATTTTTGATTTGCAGTCTTGTAATGGGACTACCATCTCCATGAGGGCTATGACTGCACCTGTTTTTGCTTATCTTTGTTCCATCTTTCAGACCCTTGCACTGATTTGGGTATCCAGTAGATGCTCAGGAACTTAACCTATCCAGTAGAGGATTGAATGAGTCTACTTTGGCTGTGCACTGTCCTAGGTGCTTTGAATATAAATACGTATAAGACACAGTTCTTGCCATCGAAACCTGACACAGGGCTAATCTTTCCAACATGTCTTTCAGCGCTTGAGCAAAACCATTTAAGTGGAAATTCCTTTTAAGCCTCTGGTTTAGGGATTCTAAAGGAAATTCTGCTCCCAAATGTCTCTCCCATGAGCCAGGCCACTCATGATATTTTCTGCATTTATTAACAATAATGACAGGGACTTCCCTGGTGATCCAGTGCCTAAGACATCAAGTTCCCAGTGCATGAGCCCTGGGTTTGATCCTTGGTTAGGGAACTAGATCCCACATGTGATGACTAAGAGTTCACAAGCCTCAACTAAAGATCCTACATGCTGCAGGTAAGACCTGGCACAGCTAAATAAATGTTAAAAACAAAAACAGGGCTTCCCTGGCAGCTCAGTGCAGGAGACATGGGTTCAATCTCTGGTCCAGGAAAAACCCATATAACGCAGAGCAAGTGAGCCTGCACGCCACAATGATTAAGGCTATGCTCTACAGTCAGGGCAGAGAAGGCACTGGCCACCTACTCCAGTACTCTTGCCTGGAGAATCCCATGGATGGAGGAGCCCGGTAGGCTGCAGTCCATGGGGTTGCTAAGAGTCGGACACGACTGAGCGACTTCACTTTCACTTTTCACTTTCATGCACTGGAGAAGGAAATGGCAACCCACTCCAGTGTTCTTGCCTGCAGAATCCCAGGGATGGCGGAGCCTGGTAGGCTGCCGTCTATGGGGTCGCACAGAGTCGGACATGACTGAAGTGACTTAACAGCAGCAGCAGCTACAGTCAGGGAACTGTAACTAGTGAAGCCCATGTGCCCTATACTCCACAAGAGAAGCCATCGCAATGAGAAGCCCACACACTGCAATGAGAGAGTAGCTCCTGCTCAACACAACTAGAAAAAAGCTTGCGCAGCCATGAACACCCAGCATAGCCAAAACCAAGTAAATAAATGTAATTATAAAATAGACAGCCCCCTCAAAATGATTTCAGTCATGGCAAACATAACTTATGGATGCTTTCACTGTGCTTGACACTTGTACAAAGTGCCTTGCATATATTCTATAATTCTCACAATCCACCTTATATGTTAACAGTAGGTGTTATGATAATTTTATTGATAAGGAAAGCCAGGCTAAGAGAGGTTATGTGTCCCAGTCAGTATACCAACTACACAGCTGGTAAGTGGAGACAGTTGCTTTCAGCCCTGTCTGGTCAGATTTCAAAGACCAGACCTGTAACCATGCTCTGTTCTGCCTCCCACTCCTTCCTTAAGAATAAAGTAATATTTTCAAAAAAGGGAAATACATTGACAGGAATTACTTGGTATGATTTTGTCCCTTGTGGAAAACAAAACTGGGTACTTTTTGATTTGATTCTTCTAAATATTTATTGTATGGGGACCAAGTATTGTACCTGTACTTTGTGAGGGACCTGGGACTCTCCAGGGTCACACGGGGAACAAGCAGCAGACTGCGGGTCTGACTAGATCACTTTATAGTATTCTTTCTACTGTATGAGGAGGGAAGCCTCTGTGCATTTTAGGAAGAGATTTTCTGTTCCATGTTTTCACCAGGGATGGGACTCCATGGAGCATTTTTGCATCTGGTCCAGAGTAGTTTAAGGAGACCAAATTGGTGACTTTCCTGTCATATATTTTTCCAAATATATGTCCATCCACGTCTCTACAAATGGTGTGATTTCATTTCCTTTTATGGTTGAGTAATATTTCATTGTATGTACCACCTTTTCTTTATCTATTCAACTGTTGATAGACATTTAGGTTGCCATGTCCTAGCTATTGTAAATTGTGCTGCAATGAACGCTGGAGTGCATGTGTCTTTTTGAATTACGGTTTTCTTAGGGTGTATGCTTAGAGTCTATCAAACAGAGTGAAGTCAGAAAGAGAAAAACAAATATTGCATATTAATGTGTCTATGTGGAATCTAGAAAAAAGGTACAGATGAATCCATTTGCAAGATAGGAATAGAGATGCAGATGTAGGGAATGGATGTGTGGACCTGGAGAGGTGGAGGTGAGTGGGATGAAGTGGGAGATTGGGACTGATGTATATACACCCCTATATATAAAATAGATAACTAATGAGAACCTACTATATAGCACAGGGAGCTCAGCTCAGTGCTCTGTTGTGACCTAGATTGGTGGGATGGAGATGAGGGGTGCAAGGGAGATCCAAGAGGGAGGGGAATATATGTGTACTTACAGCTGATTGATTTCATTGTACAGCAGAAACTACCCCAACTTGGTTACACAACCATACCCCAGTTAGAAGAACAAAAAGCCTTTGGACCTCTCTGATGATCCAGTGGTTAAGAATCCATCTGGAAGTGCAGGGGACATGGGTTCAATTCCTGGTCTGTCAAGATCCCACACGCCACAAAACAACTAAGCCCATGAACCACAGCTACTGAGCTCAAGCTCTAGAGCCCACAGGCCATAATGACCAAGATGGAATGCTGCGACTACTAAAGCCCACATGCCAAGAGCCCGTGCCTCATAATAAGAGAAGCCACTGCAATGAGAAGCCAGAGCATCATGACAAAGAGTAGCCCCCACTCACTGCAACTACACAAAGTCCTCAGGCAGCAATGAAGACACAGCACAGCCAAAAATAAAGAAAAAAGAAAAATACATGACCAAAAAGGCCAAAGATGGTCTTCTCTCATCTAGGTCTGCCTTTCTTAAAGGATGTAGAAACAGTCTGCCTGCCAGCCTCTCCCGCCCTCTAAACCAATAGTTCTCAATGGTGATGATTTTGCCCCCTAGAACATGTGGCAATGTGGCGGGACATTTCTGATTGTTGTAACTGTAGCCTGTGTGTGCCACTGGAATTTCATGGGCAGAGGCTAAACATCCTACAATGCACAGAAAATCCAGACAGTTTAACAGCCAGGATATCTAAATTAATCCTATAAAATATGCCGTGTAGGCCCAAACCACCTCACCTGCCTCCTGAGAAATCTGTATGCAGGTCAAGAAGCAATGGTTAGAACTGGATATGGAACAGACTGGTTCCAAATAGGGAAAGGAGTATGTCAAGGCTGTATTTTGTCACCTTGCTTATTTAATTATATGCAGAGTACATCATGCAAAATGCCGGGCTGGATGAAGCACAAGATGGAATCAAGATTGCCGGGAGAAATATCAATAACCTCAGATATGCAGATGACACCACCCTTATGGCAGAAAGCAAATAAGCACTAGAGTCTCTTGATGAAAGTGAAGGAGGAGAGTGAAAAATGTGGCTTCAAACTCAACTTTCAAAAAACTAAGATCATGGCATCCAGTCTCATCACTTCATGGCAAATAGATGGGGAAACAGTGGAAACAATGAGAGACTTTATTTTTGGGGGCTCCAGAATCACTGCAAATGGTGACTGCAGCCATGAAATTAAAAGACCCTTGCTCTTTGGAAGAAAAGCTATGACCAACCTAGACAGCATATTAAAAAGCTGAGACATCACTTTGCCAACAAAAGTCCGTAAAATCAAAGCTATGGTTTTTCCAGTAGTCATGTATGGATGTGAGAGTTGGACTATAAAGAAAACTTAACACTGAAGAATTGATGCTTTTGAACTGTGATGTTGGAGAAGACTCTTGAGAGTCCCATGGACAGCAAGGAGATCCAAGCAGTCCATCCTAAAGGAAATCAGTCCTGAATATTCATTGGAAGGACTGATGCTGAAGCTGAAACTCCAATACTTTGGTCACCTCATGCGAAGAGTTGGTTGACTCACTGGAAAAGACCCTGATGCTGGGAAAGATTGAATGTGGGAGGAGAAGGGGACGACAGAGGATGAGATGGTTGGATGGCGTCACTGACTCGATGGACATGAGTTTGAGAAAACTCCGGGAGTTGGTGATGGACAGGGAAGCCTGGCGTGCTGCAGTCCATGGGGTCGCAAATAGTCAGACACGACCAAGTGACTGAACTGAAGCTGACTGAGGCCCATTAAAGAGAAGGGAGATGTTTTACTTATTTTTGAACATGACGTTCTTTAAAAATATTTCTCTCACTCTCAAGTATGACAGACATGTAATAGTATCCTGAATTTTTTTAAACTCCTGTATTTTGAAAACAAATTATTACACAGCAATTAATAAAATATTAATTGGGATCCTTTTTCTATCTAAATAACCTAGAACAAAATAGAATGATGAAGCTACTTTTTAATACAGTCAGTGAAGTAAACATCAAACAGATGGTCATGGAAAATTAAAATAATTTCCTGTAAATGAAGGGAAATGTGAAATGAGGTTAATATAAACCTTTAATTCACTGACTGCTTTCTGGGACTTTGAGAAGCATTCCATTTAGCAATAATTCCACTTACGTAGCACACAGTCTGTTTTTTCCCTCTGCTATTTGTTTTGCGGATATATGTAAGTTACCAAGAATTCACCTTTAAGTATCCTGCGATAGGAACTGGGACCCCAGAGCTGAAGTTGCTCAGGGCCTTCAGTGTAACTGGGCTGAAGGCTTGAAACTCAGAGACTGGGTGGGATCTCTCCAGGGACAGCAATAGCAACCTGTTTTCTTCTTTTAAAATTGAAGCATGGCTGATTTACATTATTATATTACCTTCAGATGTACAACATAGTGATTCAATACTTTTATAGACTATACTCCCTTTAAAGTTATTATAAAATAGTAGCTACTTTCCCTGTGCTTAACAATATATTCTTGTGGCTCATCTATTTTATACACAGTAACTTGCATCCTTTTCATCCCATTTGCCTATCTTGACCCTCCCCACTCCCCCTCTCAACTGGTAACCACTAGTTTGTCAACATGGCTAATTGTCAGGGAAATGGAAATCAAAACCACAATCAAATATCACCTCACACCTGTCAGAAAGGCTATCATCAGAAAGGCCACAAATAGCAAGTGTTGGGTAGGGCATGCAGAAAAGGGAACTCTTGTATGTTGTTAGTGGGAATGTAAATTGGTACAGCCACCTGTCTTCTGAAGCCAGCCTCCTCATTTTAGGCTTCTCAAGACTGTGACCTCTGCAGAGTGAAGACTTCTTCTCATTAAATACTTTAAGAAACATTTTTTTTATGCAAACCAGACACTGTGTGAACACTGAGAGTATGTACAATAAGAAAATGATTGATGTGACCCCTGTCAGCATGGAGATTACAGTCCAGCCAGGGAAAGACAGAGGCAACTGAAAATCTCATAAATGACCCTTTAACTACAAATGTGCTAAGTGTGATGGGGTAGATACCAGATGATTTGATGAAGGCACACACCAGGGGACCCTGACCAAGTCTCCATATCTGGGGATAGGAGTAGGGAAGGAGGATAGGGAGGTTTGTTTGGAGGTGATGTTTAAACTGAAATCTGTAGGATTAATGAGCAGTCTGGGGAAAATGTGTTCCAAGCACCACAAGCCACCTCACAGCTTCTACTTGCTTATACTTTTGGCTCAAATGTAAATTTAACTCGCATACAGGTCTTCATGCCTTTTTGGCTCCTGTTATTAATACTTCCACGTATAGCAGTACTGTTGCATAGTTCTGCCTTCACTTCGTAAGGGAAGCTGACTAGGTCAGTTCACTTTTTCCCTTGGCATGTAGGACTTTCAAGTTATTCCTATTTCTGCAAATAGAGTCAGATTTCTTTTTTTTTCTTTTTCTTTCTTTTTTTTTTTTTTTTACTTGGGAATATTTCATTTTTATTCAGATTCTTTTCTTTTTTCTTTTTTTTATTAGTTGGAGGCCAATCACTTCACAACATTTCAGTGGGTTTTGTCATACATTGATATGAATCAGCCATGGATTTACACGTATTCCCCATCCCGATCCCCTCTCCCACCTCCCTCTCCACCCGATTCCCCCGGGTCCTCCCAGTGCACCAGGCTGGAGCACTTGTCTCGTGCATCCCACCTGGGCTGGTGATCTGTTTCACCATAGATAGTATACATGCTGTTCTTTTGAAATATCCCACCCTCACATTCTCCCACAGAGTTCAAAAGTCTGTTCTGTATTTCTGTGTCTCTTCTTCTGTTTTGCATATAGGGTTATCCTTACCATCTTTCTAAATTCCATATATATGTGTTAGTATGCTGTAATGTTCTTTATCTTTCTGGCTTACTTCACTCTGTATAAGGCGCTCCAGCTTCATCCATCTCATTAGGACTGGTTCAAATGAATTCTTTTTAATGGCTGAGTAATATTCCATGGTGTATATGTACCACAGCTTCCTTATCCATTCATCTGCTGATGGGCATCTAGGTTGCTTCCATGTCCTGGCGATTATAAACAGTGCTGCGATGAACATTGGGGTGCACGTGTCTCTTTCAGATCTGGTTTCCTCAGTGTGTATGCCCAGAAGTGGGATTGCTGGGTCATATGGCAGTTCTATTTCCAGTTTTTTAAGGAATCTCCACACTGTTCTCCATAGCGGCTGTACTAGTTTGCATTCCCACCAACAGTGTAAGAGGGTTCCCTTTTCTCCACACCCTCTCCAGCATTTATTGCTTGTAGACTTTTGGATAGCAGCCATCCTGACTGGCATGTAATGGTACCTCATTGTGGTTTTGATTTGCATTTCTCTGATAATGAGTGATGTTGAGCATCTTTTCATGTGTTTGTTAGCCATCTGTATGTCTTCTTTGGAGAAATGTCTGTTTAGTTCTTTGGCCCAATTTTGATTGGGTCATTTATTTTTCTGGAATTGAGCTGCAGGAGTTGCTTGTATATTTTTGAGATTAATCCTTTGTCTGTTGCTTCATTTGCTATTATTTTCTCCCAATCTGAGGGCTGTCTTTTCACCTTGCTTATAGTTTCCTTTGTAGTGCAAAAGCTTTTAAGTTTCATTAGGTCCCATTTGTTTATTTTTGCTTTTATTTCCAATATTCTGGGAGGTGGGTCATAGAGGATCTTGCTGTGATTTATGTCGGAGAGTGTTTTGCCTATGTTCTCCTGTAGGAGTTTTATAGTTTCTGGTCTTACATTTAGATCTTTAATCCATTTTGAGTTTATTTTTGTGTATGGTGTTAGAAAGTGTTCTAGTTTCATTCTTTTACAAGTGGTTGACCAGTTTTCCCAGCACCACTTGTTAAAGAGGTTGTCTTTTTTCCATTGTATGTCCTTGCCTCCTTTGTCAAAGATAAGGTGTCCATAGGTTCGTGGATTTATCTCTGGGCTTTCTATTCTGTTCCATTGATCTATATTTCTGTCTTTGTGCCAGTACCATACAGTCTTGATGACTGTGGCTTTGTAGTAGAGTCTGAAGTCAGGCAGGTTGATTCCTCCAGTTCCATTCTTCTTTCTCAAGATTACTTTGGCTATTCGCGGTTTTTTGTATTTCCATACAAATTGTGAAATTATTTGGTCTAGTTCTGTGAAAAATACCGTTGGTAGCTTGATAGGGATTGCATTGAATCTATAGACTGCTTTGGGTAGAATAGCCATTTTGACAATATTGATTCTTCCAATCCATGAACACGGTATGTTTCTCCATCTGTTTGTGTCCTCTTTGATTTCTTTCATCAGTGTTTTATAGTTTTCTATGTATAGGTCTTTTGTTTCTTTAGGTAGATATACTCCTAAGTATTTTATTCTTTTTGTTGCAATGGTGAATGGTATTGTTTCCTTAATTTCTCTGTCTGTTTTTTCATTGTTAGTATATAGTAATGCAGGGGATTTCTGTGTGTTAATTTTATATCCTGCAACTTTACTATATTCATTGATTAGCTCTAGTAATTTTCTGGAAGAGTCTTTAGGGTTTTCTATGTAGAGGATCATGTCATCTGCAAACAGTGAGAGTTTCACTTCTTCTTTTCCTATCTGGATTCCTTTTACTTCTTTTTCTGCTCTGATTGCTGTGGCCAGAACTTCCAACACTATGTTGAATAGTAGTGGTGAGAGTGGGCACCCTTGTCTTGTTCCTGATTTCAGGGGAAATGCTTTCAATTTTTCACCATTGAGGGTGATGCTTGCTGTGGGTTTGTCATATATAGCTTTTAATATGTTGAGGTAAGTTCCTTCTATTCCTGCTTTTTGGAGAGTTTTAATCATAAATGAGTGTTGAATTTTGTCAAAGGCTTTCTCTGCATCTATTGAGATAATCATATGGTTTTTATCTTTCAATTTGTTAATGTGGTGTATTACATTGATTGATTTGTGGATATTAAAGAATCCTTGCATTCCTGGGATAAAGCCCACTTGGTCATGGTGTATGATTTTTTTAATATGTTGTTGGATTCTGTTTGCTAGAATTTTGTTAAGGATTTTTGCATCTATGTTCATCAGTGATATTGGCCTGTAGTTTTCTTTTTTTGTGGCATCTTTGTCTGGTTTTGGAATTAGGGTGATGGTGGCCTCATAGAATGAGTTTGGAAGCTTACCTTCATCTGCAATTTTCTGGAAGAGTTTGAGTAAGATAGGTGTTAGCTCTTCTCTAAATTTTTGGTAGAATTCAGCTGTGAAGCCATCTGGTCCTGGGCTTTTGTTTGCTGGAAGATTTTTGATGACAGTTTCGATTTCCTTGCTTGTGATGGGTCTGTTAAGATCTTCTATTTCTTCCTGGTTCAGTTTTGGAAAGTTATACTTTTCTAAGAATTTGTCCATTTCATCCAAGTTGTCCATTTTATTGGCATAGAGCTGCTGGTAGTAGTGTCTTATGATCCTTGTATTTCAGTGTTGTCTGTTGTGATCTCTCCATTTTCATTTCTAATTTTGTTAATTTGGTTCTTCTCTCTTTGTTTCTTAATGAGTCTTGCTAATGGTTTGTCAATTTTGTTTATTTTTTCAAAAAACCAGCTTTTAGCTTTGTTGATTTTTGCTATGGTCTCTTTAGTTTCTTTTGCATTTATTTCTGCCCTGATTTTTAAGATTTCTTTCCTTCTGCTAACCCTGGGGTTCTTCATTTCTTCCTTCTCTAATTGCTTTAGGTGTAGAGTTAGGTTATTTATTTGGTTTTTTTCTTGTTTCTTGATGTAAGCCTGTAATGCTATGAACCTTCCCCTTAGCACTGCTTTTACAGTGTCCCATAGGTTTTGGGTTGTTGTGTTTTCATTTTCATTCATTTCTATACATATTTTGATTTCTTTTTTGATTTCTTCTATGATTTGTTGGTTATTCAGAAGCGTGTTATTTAGCCTCCATATGTTTGAAGTTTTAACAATTTTTTTCCTGTAATTGAGATCTAATCTTACTGCACTGTGGTCAGAAAAGATGACTGGAATGATTTCAAGTTTTTTGAATTTTCCAAGATCAGATTTATGGCCCAGGATGTGATCTATTCTGGAGAAGGTTCTGTGTGCACTTGAGAAAAAGGTGAAGTTGATTGTTTTGGGGTGAAATGTCCTATAGATATCAATTAGGTCTAGCTGGTCCATTGTGTCATTCAAGGTTTGTGTTTCCTTGTTAATTTTCTGTTTAGTTGATCTATCCATAGTTGTGAGTGGGGTATTAAAGTCTCCCACTATTATTGTGTTACTATTAATTTCCTCTTTCATACTCGTTAGCGTTTGCCGCACATATTGCCGTGCTCCTATGTTGGGTGCATATATATTTATAATTGTTATATCTTCTTCTTTGATTGATCCTTTGATCATTATGTAGTGTCCTTCTTTGTCTCTTTTCACATCCTTTATTTGATAGTCTATTTTATCTGATATGAGTATTGCAACTCCTGCTTTCTTTTGGTCTCCGTTTGCATGAAATATTTTTTTCCAGCCCTTCACTTTTAGTCTGTATGTGTCTCTTGTTTTGAGGTGGGTCTCTTGTAGACAGCATATATAGGGGTCTTGTTTTTGTATCCATTCGGCCAATCTTTGTCTTTTGGTTGGGGCATTCAACCCATTTACATTTAGGGTAATTATTGATAGGTGTGGTCCCGTTGCCATTTACTTTGTTGTTTTGGGTTCACGTTTATACAACCTTTCTGCATTTCATGTCTAGAGAAGATCCTTTAGCATTTGTTGAAGAGCTGGTTTGGTGGTGCTGAATTCTCTCAGCTTTTGCTTATCTGTAAAGCTTTTGAATTCTCCTTCATATATGAATGAGATCCTTGCTGGATACAGTAATCTAGGTTGTAGGTTATTCTCTTTCATTACTTTCAGTACGTCCTGCCATTCCCTTCTGGCCTGGAGGGTTTCTATTGATAGATCAGCTGTTATCCTTATGGGAATCCCTTTGTGTGTTATTTGTTGTTTTTCCCTTGCTGCTTTTAATATTTGTTCTTTGTGTTTGATCTTTGTTAATTTGATTAATATGTGTCTTGGGGTGTTTCGCCTTGGGTTTATCCTGTTTGGGACTCTCTGGGTTTCTTGGACTTGGGTGGCTATTTCCTTCCCCATTTTAGGGAAGTTTTCAGCTATTATCTCCTCGAGTATTTTCTCATGGCCTTTCTTTTTGTCTTCTTCTTCTGGAACTCCTATGATTCGAATGTTGGGGCATTTCACAGTGTCCCAGAGGTCCCTGAGGTTGTCCTCATTTCTTTTGATCCTTTTTTCTTTTTTCCTCTCTGCTTCATTTATTTCCACCATTTTATCTTCTACCTCACTTATCCTATCTTCTGCCTCCGTTATTCTACTCTTGGTTCCCTCCAAAGTGTTTTTGATCTCATTCATTGCATTATTCATTTTTAATTGACTCTTTTTTATTTCTTCTAGGTCTTTATTAAACATTTCTTGAATCTTTTCAATCTTTGTCTCCAGGCTATTTATCTGTAACTTCATTTTGTTTTCAAGATTTTGGATCATTTTTATTATCATTATTCTAACTTCTTTTCCAGGTAGATTCCCTATCTCCTCCTCTTTTGTTTGACTTGGTGGGCATTTTTCATGTTCCTTTACCTGTTGGGTATTTCTTTGCCTTTTCATCTTGTTTAGATTGCTGTGTCTGGAGTGGGCTTTCTGTATTCTGGAGGTGTGTGGTTCCTTTTTATTGTGGAGGATTAACCCAGTGGGTGGGGTTAGACGATTGGCTTGTCAAGGTTTCCTGGTTAGGGAAGCTTGCATCAGTGTTCTGGTGCGTGGAACTTTATTTCTTCTCTTTGGAGAGCAATGGAGTGCCCAGTAATGAGTTTTGAGATGGGTCTATGTGTTAGGTGTGACCTTGGGCAGCCTGTATGTTGATGTTCAGGGCTATCTTCCTGCGTTGCTGGAGAATTTGCGTGGTATGTCTTGCTCTAAAACTATTGGCTCTTGGGTGGTGGTTGGTTTCAGTGTAGGTATGAAGGCTTTTGGACAGTCACTTATTACTTAAAGTTCCATGTAGTCAGGAGTTTTCTGGTGTTTTCAGGTTTTGGGCTTAAGTCTCCTGCCTCTGGATTTCAGTTTTATTCTTCCTGTAGTCTCAGGACTTCTCCAACTATACAGCACTGATAAGAAAACTTCTAGGTTAATGGCTAAAAGATTCTCCGTTAGGGACACCCAGAGAGTTTCACAGAGTTACATGAAGAAGAGGAGAGGGAGGAGGGAGATAGAGATGAGCAGGAGGAGAAAAAGGGGTACTCAAGAGGAGAGAGACAGATCTACGCAGCTGTCTGTTCCCAGAGTGTTCTCCGTAGCCCAGTCACCTACAAAGATTCACAGAATTGGATTGGGAAGAGAAGGCGAAAGGAGGAAATAGAGGTGTTCTGAGGTAGAAAACAGAGAGTCAAGATTGGGAGAGAATAATCTTTAGTTTAAAAATAGGGCTTCTCTTCTTCTTTTTTTTTTTTTTTTGTAAGGTTATAGTGTATTGAAAATGAAAATTAAGGAGTAGTAGACGAGTACTAGAGGACTTTAAAAGAAATAAGAGAAAAAGAAAAATAGAAAATAGAAGAGAAAAAGGAAAGAAAAAAAAAGAAGAAAAAGAAAAAAGAAGAAAAAAATTTTTTTTCCCTAATTAAAAAAATCATAAAAATCTATGTAAATGAAAGTTAAGGAGTAATGGGGGAGTAATAGGGGATTTTAAAGGAAAATAAAAGAGAAAAAATAAACAAGAAAAAAGAAAAAAAAAGAGAGAGAAAAAAGTAACATTATCTCTAGGAGTTTCTCTGGAGCTGTTGCGGTCAGTGTGGGTTCGGCTCAGTTTCAGATAGCTCCTCGTTCCAGCTTATGCTTCTCCATATCTACAGCCCCCTTCCGGTGTAGTCAGTGTTTTCTAGAGGGATTTTAATCTGTTGCACCAGTCCCTTCTGAAGCAGTTCCCTTTGTTTATTTGGCTTCTGTTTGCCGGTCTCTTCAGAGCCTCATTTCCGCCCTGACACAGGCGGGCGGAGGTGGACTCTTATTCAGGTAGCTAGTTCCGTCGCTCTGCGGGGAGGGGCTTGCGCTGCGGGGAGAGGCTGGCGCTGTGGGGACGGGCTTGCGCCGCGGGGACGGGCTGGCGCTGCCGGGAGGGGCTTACGCTGCTCTCTCCGTCTGCGCTGCTCAGGCTCCCGGCTGTTCTATATGGAGTGCGCCCCGCGCTGTGCGAGGTTCCAGCCCTCGGGTGTTCCACAAAAGCGCGGAAGGAAAAGCTGCGCCTGCTCTCTGTGCCTTCCCCGTCAGAGCGGTCCAGGCAGCCAGGGGCTCGGTGGGCGCACTCTCCCCAGGTGTGGCGCGCCCCCTCCCCTCCGCGGACCCAGTCTCAGTTTCCGCTGGCGCCAGTCGGGTGCCTGCGCCTTCTGCCCTCCGCGTCCCCATCCCCAGTCCCCGCCCGCGCCGGTCGGGTGCCTGCGCCCTGTGTCTCGCCGCGACCTTCCCCTCCCCCCTGCCTCCTGCCTCCGGCGGGGCTGGGCCGGTCCGCAGCCTGCGAGCTCTTCTCTGGATTTTCTCGGTCTCTTTGTTCTGCGAAAGGCCAGCAGTGTGTTCGGGCCGGTTAATTTACTCTCTCTCTTTTGGTCTCCCAGAGTTCAAGTTAGAGTCAGATTTCTTTGTGGGCAGAAGCCAGGGTCTTCAGATAAACTTACTTTGTGTACTCTGGAAATCTTCCTGGCCCTTGCCATATGACAATCCCTCTTTCACATGGGCAAAGAGGGAGTTTTCGACTGCATGGCAATGCAACACTTGGGCTATTCCAATATCATGTGTAGTTTCCCTTATGACAATGAGAGGTGGAAAGGAAAGCATGAAACACTCTTCTCCATCTTTATGTCTTTCTCTAAATTGATCATTTTGGGCACAAAAGAAAGAGGCATGTCCTTGCTCTACATCTCCACTGAGCTCAGCACTTTTTTATCTGTGCTGCTGAAAACAGAGTATGATCTTGTTCGGATTTCTCAAATAATTCAAGTTAGAAGCCTTATAGTTAGAACCAGAAAAACAGTGTAGATAATATTATTATTTAATATTATCTTGAGTAGAAAATAAAATGACTTCATTGAAAAATGCTTTTGGATGACTCTAACCCTTTAGAGTTCACAACCTTTCACCAAATTACTTAATTTAGGGTTGACAAAAAGAAGGGGAATCTCTTATGTTAGGCCATGAATTACGCTAAAACAGGCAGGGATGCCACCTGATACTTCTTTGGTATTCACAACAATGCACACAGTAGGGGTTGAACAAATGGTGATGCCTGAGAAGACTGCACTGTAAATATTCAGTTCAATGAACAGAAGCAGGAGAGCATGAAGTTTTGGCCCTGTCCAGCTCTTTGGGATCTCATAGACATCCTTTCCCAGGACATTTATTTTTTGTCATTCTTCCACTGTAGCGTTTATATTACAGCATCATCAATATTGCTATTATCGTCATCATCATTATCAACACTCACTCTGAGTTGCCTAGTAAGAGTTGTTATTAAGGGTGACCTTAACATGTGTACAGAAGCTTGGTTGTCTTGCTCATTCATCTGTCTGTCCATCATCCAAACACTGAGCATTTTAAGTAAGAATGTCTTGGTTCTGAAGCTATTTAAAGTCTGGTAGCACCATTTTGACCACAGGCAACTACTTCCTAGTGATTTACATTCTTAAGCTACATATAATGGGAGAGTGCAGTAGAGTGGGGGACATCAGAGAACTGTGTGTGTGTGTGCGTGTGTGTGTGAAAATGAGTATACTTAGTAGCAAGTAGGTACAGGTTTCTTTATCAGCTACTTTTGAATGAGACCAATGAATATGTAAAACTATTTTGGAGATTTATATGGCTTTCCTTGGGAAAACCCCAAGGTCTTGAACAAAGACCTTTTATGAGAAGCCACAAATAATAAAAGCCACTCATTTAAAGAAAGCATGCACAAAGAGGAGACTCTAACTCAAAGGAAACATTGAGAAATAGGGAGGCCATTGAGAAATAAGGAAGAACCTTAATGAAGAGGAAGTGGGGTAGGAAGAGGGTAAGCAAAACCTATCATGCTTAAAAAAATTAGTATAGCTCTCTTACTTCTCTGCCAAAAATAGTCTCAGACATTGAGGCAGAAAGTAGGACTCCAGGAGGTAAAAGGACTCTGACTCTAGCCCTAAAGAATTCCCTGTGGTTCCCCTAGACTCTCTGCACCCCAACTCTGTCACTCAAAACCACTAAAGCCTGTTTTTCAAAATTTCTATGAAGCTGTCCTTGATGCTTCAAGACAGTATAAGGTATAATCTCATTTCTGCAACCATAACTCCCACCCTGCTTATCTTTCTACTAAGGACTCCTTATTTAATTATACATTATTTACTTCTCTGGACTTGCTAACATGGCTGTGGACTTGTAGGCATGAGTTTTGTTCAGGTTGTCTTTTAATTTCTAGAGCTTAGCACAGATACCCTATTGATACAATAAACATTTGAGAAAGGGAAGAGAAATAAAGGAGTACTTAGATGACTAATTATATTAACTAGATAAAAAGACATATTCAGTGAGACTTTAGACATTCATTCATTAGTTCAATCAACCAACAAATACCAGTATTGACTAAATACCAATCAGTGGGACAAGACATGATTCTAGCCCATAAGGGTTTAATCTCTATTAGGGGATTCAGTCATGTCCGGCTCTTTGTGACCACACAGACTGTAGCCTGCCACGCTTCTCTGTTCCTGGAATTCTCCAGGCAAGAATACTTCAGTGGGTAACCATTTCTTTCTCTGAGGGATCTTCCCAACCCAGGAATGAAAACTGGGTCTCCTGCATTGCAGGCACATTCTTTACTGTCTGAGCCACCAGGGAAGACCCTGATGCTGGGAAAGGTTGAATGCAAAAGGAGAAGGGGGAGGTAGAAGATGAGATGGTGAGATAGCATCACCAACTCAATGGATATGAGTTTGAGCAAACTCTGAGAGATAGTGAAGGACAGGGAAGCCTGGTGTGAGGCAGTCCATGGGTTGCAGAGTCAGACACAACTTAGCGACTAAGCAGCAATAACAAAGTGGACTCAGACTTATCAATATGCAAGTAAAATGCAGTGTGATACTAAGAGGTAGGTAGTGGTAATGGTGAATGTGATTAATGCCACAAAATTGTATACTTAGTGATGGCTAAAATGGCAAATTTTACTGAGGTGGTGATTACATGGGTGTATACAATTGTCAAAATCCACCAAATTGAATATTTTTTATCTGTGCTTTTAATTGTATATTAGTTATTTCTCAATTAAAAAGACAATTTAAAAAAAAGAGGTGTTTATATGAGCAACAGGAGGGGCACCAAATCCTCCTAAATGGTGGGTGTCAGAGAAGGCTTCTTAAAGGTCAGAAACCCAACTACATGCAACATCAAAGAGAGGTTTATACATTTGAAGGAAGTGAAAAGAGAATTAGAGATAGGAAGTGACATGTCCAAGGTCACATCTGACTGATGGCAGAGCTGGAAACAAAACCCAGTGTTTTGATTCCTAAGCCAGGGCTCATTTCATAAACCCATTGTACCAGTTATTATCTAATAATGGCTTTCAGTCCCAAGCCCACTTCTCCATGATCTGCTCTGTGACGCTGCATTTCCCAGACACTTGAGTTTCCAAGTTAGGTCCTGCCAGTGAGAGGCTGTGGTGGAAATTTTTAGGCAGGAGGCAGGGAGAGGAGGCAGTGTGCAGCTCTCATCAGAGTTCTGAGCACCCGCCCTGTAGTGTCCCTTTGGAGATCCAAGTACTAGCCATCTCGTGATCCCACCAAGAAGCCCTAGTGCCAAGCCCCTAATCCAAGAGTATGAGTTCAGGTCTGAATGGAATTGAAACCAAACTTAACGATCTTTCACCCCATACTGAGTCTTCTAGTGCTTCCAAGCTTGGGGAATGACAGGTTATCCAAGGAGTTACTCTTGACATCTGCCTTTCCCTCACTCCGTCTGTCCAAAACCAACACCAAGTCATGGCCATTCTACTTCCTAGAAGCCTCTTAGATGTGTTCATTTCTTATCCCTACTCTCACCATAGGCTGGCTACTACTACCTCTTGCCTGGACTTCCATAATCATTTCCTAACTGATCTGGCATTCACTCTGCCCGTCCTTCTTGACTTTCCATTCTCCCTTGATTTAATGCAGTTTTCAGCCACTGAACCAGGAGACTTAATGTCCAGTCACAGTTCTGTTGGTATCTAGTACAGTCTTGGGCAAATCAGTTCATTTTCCTTGTTTCTAGTTTCCCCAGTTATAAAATACCAGGATTTATATGTATACCAACAGTTTTATGATGAAGGAAGGTTTAAAAGAGGAAGTAGCACTGGACCTGGACATTGAAGGATGAAAAGGTCTTTGATGTGTGTTTCAAGAGAAAACTATGGCCCAAAGGATGGGTAAAGTGTTCGTGTGTGTGTGTTTAGAAATAGCACAAAATCAGAAAATAGCTGACAACTGTATTATAAAGTTGACTTCCTGGAATATGTGATGAGATGGCCTACAGCACTGTTCTTTCTTGTCTTCCTCATCTTATTAAATGACACCAGCATCCAGGACTATGACAAGGCTGTATATTGTCACTAAGCTTATTTAACTTATATGCACAGTACATTAAGAAAAATGCTGGGCTGGATGAATCACAAGCTGGAATCAAGATTGCTGGGAGAAATATCAACAACCTCAGATATGCAGATGATACCACCCTAATGGCAAAAAGTGAAGAGGGACAAAAGAGCCTCTTGATGAGGGTGAAAAGGCAGAGTGAAAAGTTGGCTTAAAACTAAACCTTAAAAAAATTAAGATCATGGCAGACAGTGCCATCACTTCACGGCAAATAGATGGGGAAAAAGTGGAAGCAGTGACAGATTTTACTTTCTTGGGCTCCAAAATCACTGTGGACAGTGACTGTAGCCATGAAATTAAAAGATGCTTGCTCCTTGGAAGGAAAATGATGACAAACTTAGACATTTATTAAAGAGCAGAGACATCCTTCCTTGGAAGGAAAATGATGACAAACTTAGACATGTATTAAAGAGCAGAGACATCACTTTGCCGACCTAGGTCTGTATAGTCAAAGCTACTGGTTTTTCCAGTAGTCACGTATGGATGTGAGAGTTAGACCATAAAGAAGGCTGAGCACTGAATAACTGATGCTTTAGTACTGTGGTGCTACCCTGTATGCAAGACAGCAAGAGAGACACAGATGTATTGAACAGTCTTTTGGACTCTGTTGGAGAGGGCGAGGGCAGGATGGTATGGGAGAATGGCATTGAAACATGTAAATTATCATATGTGAAATGAATCGCCAGTCTAGGTTCAATGAATGATACAGGGTGCTCAGGACTGGTGCACTGGAATTACCCAGAGAGATGGGATGGGATCGGGAGGGAGGTGGGAGAGGGGTTCAGGATGGGGAACACATGTACACCCATGGCGGATTCAAGTCAATGTATTGGCAAAACCAATACAATGTCGTAAAGTAAAATAAATAAATAAATAAATAATAATAATAATAAAAGAACTGTAGTGCTGGAGAAGACTCTTGAGAGTCCCTTGGACAGAAAGGAGATCAAATCAGCCAATCCTAAAGGAAATCAGTCCTGAACATTCATTGGAAGGAATGATTCTGAAGTTCCAATACTTTAGATGTGAAGAGCCAACTCGTCAGAAAAGATCCTGATGCTGGGAAAGGTTGAAGACAAGAGGAGAAGGGGACAAGAGAGGATGAGATGGTTAGATAGCATCACAGACTCAATGGACATGAATTTGAACAAGTTCTAGGAGATAGAGAAGGACAGGGGAGCCTGGTGTGCTGCAGTTCATCAGGTCACAAAGAGTCGGAGATGACTTAGTGACTGAACAACAACAACCAGCTAGGAACTGCTTAATCCAAAACCTCAATCCAAAGCCAGTGTCTATGATTCTTCTATTTTTTTCCCACCTACCCACACTCTTTGAGGAGATACCCCATGTCCAAGGTCGGAGAAGACCCAGCAAGATGGTAGCCACTGGAGTGGTGGCTGTGCGGCGCTGGAGCGACTTTGAGGAGATACCCCACGTCCAAGCGCAAAGGAGAAGCCCCAGCAAGATGGTAGAAGGGGCAAATTTGCATTTAGAATCAAACTCCATTTCTGCCAGAGACGCTCAGAGGGCTCATACAAACCTTGTGTGCACCAGGATCCAGAGACCCCACAGAGACTGAGACAAAACTGTGTTTTAGTATCTCCTGTGGAGGTGCGGGTCAGCAGTGGACGGCTGCATGGGGAGGGGCTCTGGGTGCAGCAGACTTGGGTAGGTATAAGCCCTCTTGGAGGAGCTGGCCATTAACCCCACCATAGAGCTGCCAGAACTTACACAGGACTGAGAAATAGACTCTTGGAGGGCACAGACAGAAACTTGTGTGCACCAGGACACAGGAGAAAAGTGCATTGAACCCACAGGAGACTGACCCAGACTTGCCCAGGAGTGTCCAGGAGTCTCCAGCAGAGGCGTGCGTTCATGGTAGCCTGCTGCAGGGTTGGGGGCAGTGAGTGTAGCAGTACATGCATGGGACCTTTTGAAGGAGGTCGCCATTATCTTCATTACCTCCACTATAGTTTGGCCCCAGGTAAATAACAGGGAGGGAACAAGCTCCACCCATCAACAGAAAATAGGATTAAGTTTTACTGAGCATCAGTTCAGTTCAGTCTCTCAGTCTTGGTTGAATCTTTGCAACACCATGGAATCCAGCATGCCAGGCTACCAGTCCATCACCAACTCCCAGAGTTTACTCAAACACATGTCCATTGAGTTGGTCATGCCATCCAACCAACTCATCCTCTGCTGTCCACTTCTCCTCCCGCCTTCAATCTTTCCTAGCATCAGGGTCTTTTCAAGTGAGTCAGTTCTTCGTATCAGGTGGCCAAAGCACTGGAGTTTCAGCTTCAGCACCAGTCCTTCCAATTAACATTCAGGACTGATTTCCCTTAGAATAGACTGGTTGGATCTCCTTGCAATCCAAGGGACTCTCAAAAGTCTTCTCCAACACCACAGTTCAAAAACATCAATTCTTCCGTACTCAGCTTTCTTTACAGTCCAACTCTCACATCCATACATGACTACCGGAAAAACGATAGCTTTGACTAGATGGCCTTTTGTTGGCAAAGTAATGTCTCTGCTTTTTTACATGCTATCTAGGTTGGTCATAATCTTTCCTCCAAAGAGTAAGCATCTTTTAATCTCATAGCAGCAGTCACCATCTGCAGTGATTTTGGAGCCCCCAAAAATAAAGTTCCTCACTGTTTCCACTGTTCCCCCTACTATTTGCCATGATGTGATGGAACCAGATGCCATAATCTTAGTTTTCTGAATGTTGAGCTTGAGACAACTTTTTCACTCTCCTCTTTCACTTTCATCAAGAGGCTCTTTAGTTTTTCTTCACTTTCCACCACAAGGGTGTGTCATCTGCATATAGGTTATTGATATTTCTCCCAGCAATCTGGATTCCAGCTTGTGCTTCATCCAACCCAGCGTTTCTCATGATGTATTCTGCACAGAAGTTAAATAAGCAGGGTGACAATATACAGCCTTGACGTACTCCTTTCCCTGTTTGGAACCAGTCTGTTGTTCCATGTATAGTTCTAACTGTTGCTTCCTGACCTGCACACGGATTTCTCAAGAAGCAGGTCGGGTGGTCTGGTATTCCCATCTCTTTTAAGAATTTTTCGTGGTTTGTTGTGATCCACACAGTCAAAGGCTTTGGCATAGTAACAAAAGCAGAAATAGATGTTTTTCTGGAACTCTCTTGCTTTTTCAATGATCCAGTGGATGTTGGCAATTTGATCTCTGGCTCCTCTGCCTTTTCTAGATCCAACTTGAACATCTGGAAGTTCACGGTTCATGTACTGTTGAAGCCTGGCTTGGAGAATTTTGAGCATTACTTTACTAGCGTGTGAGATGAGTCCAGTTGTGTGGTAGTTTGAACATTCTTTGGCACTGCCTTTCTTTGGGATTGTAATAAAAACTGACCTTTTCCAGTCTTGTGGCCACTACTGAGATTTCCAAGTTTGCTGGCATATTGAGTGTAGCACTTTCACAGCATCATCTTTTTAGGATTTGAAATAGCTCAGCTGGAATTCCATCACCTCCACTAGCTTTGTCCGTAGTGATGCTTCCTAAGGCCCACTTGACTTTGCATTCCAGGATGTCTGACTCTAGGTGAGTGATCACACCATCATGATTATCTGGGTCGTGGAGATCTTTTTTGTATAGTTCTTCAGCATATTCTTGCCACCTCTTCTTAATATCTTCTGCTTCTGTTAGGTCCATACCATTTCTGTCCTTTATTGAGCCCATCTTTGCATGGCTCCGCACACCAGAACAAGACCCAGTTTTCCCCTCAGTCAGTCTCTCCCATCAGGAAGGTTCCATAAGCCTCTTATCCTTCTCCAACAGAAGGGTAGACAGACAGAAAACCACAATCACAGAAAACTAACCAATCAGATCACATGGACCACAGCCTTGTCTAACTCAATGAACTCTGAGCCATGCCGTGTAGGGCCACCCAAGACGGATGGGTCACAGTGGAGAGTTCTGAGAAAATGCGGTTCACTGAAGAAGGGAATGGCAAACCACTTCAGTATTCTTGCCTTGAGAACCCCATGAACAGTATGAAAAGGCAAAAAGATAGGACACTGAAAGATGAACTCTTCAGGTCGGTAGGTGCCCAATATGCTTCTGGAGATCAGTGGAGAAATGACTCCAGAAAGAATGAAAAGATGGAGCCAAAGCAAAAACAACACCCAGCTGTGGAACGTGACTGGTGATAGAAGCAAAGTCCGATGCTGTAAAGAGCAATATTGCATAGGAAACTGGAATGTTAGGTCCATGAATCAAGGCAAATTGGAAGTGGTCAAACAGGAGATGGCAAGGGTCAACGTCGACATTTTAGGCATCAGCGAACTAAAATGGACTTGAATGGATAAATTTAACTCATATGACCATTATACCTACTACTGTGGGCAAGAATCTCTTAGAGAAAATGGAGTAGCCATTATAGTCAACAAAAGAGTCCAAAATGCAGTATTTGGATGCAATCTCAAAAACAACAGAATGATCTCTGTACATTTCCAAATCAAACCATTCAATATCACAGTATTCCAAGCCTATGCTCCGACCAGTAATGCTGAAGAAGCTAAAGTTGAATGGTTCTATGAAGACCTACAAGACCTTCTAGATCTAACACCCCAAAAAGATGTCCTTTTCATTATAGGGGACTGGAATGCAAAGTAGGAAGTCAAGAAACACATGGAGTAACAGGCAAATTTGGCCTTGGAGTACAGAATGAAGCAGGGCAAAGGCTAATAGAGTTTTGCCAAGAGAATGCACTGGTCATAGCAAACACCCTCTTCCAACAAACCAAAAGAAGACTCTACACGTGGACATCACCAGATTGTTAATACCAAAATCAGACTGATTATATTCTTTGCAGCCAAAGATGGACAAACTCTATACAGTCAGCAAAAACAAGACTGGGAGTTGACTGTGGCTCAGACCATGAACTCCTTATTGCCAAATTCAGACTTAAATTGAAGAAAGTAGGGAAAACCACTAGACCATTCAGGTATGACCTAAATCAAATCCCTTACAATTATACAGTGGATGTGACAAATAGATTCAGGGGGTTAGATCTGAGAGACAGAGTCCCTGAAGAACTATGGACAGAGGTTCATGACATTGTACAGGAGACAGGGATCAAGACCATCCCCAAGAAAAAGAAATGCAAAAAAGCAAAATGGCTGTCTGAGGAGGCCTTACAAACAGCTGTGAAAAGAAGAGAAGTGAAAAGCAAAGGAGAAAAGGAAAGACATACCCACTTGACTGCAGAGTTCCAAAGAATAGCAATGAGAGATAAGAAAGCCTTCCTCAGTGATCAATGCAAAGAAATAGAGGAAAACAACAGAATGGGAAAGACTAGAGACTCTTCAAGAAAATTAGAGATACCAAGGGAACATTTCACACAAAGATGAGCTCAATAAAGGACAGAAATGGTATGGACCTAACAGAAGCAGAAGATATTAAGAGGAAGTGGCAAGAATATGCTGAAGAACTATACAAAAGCACATGAAAAGATGCTCAACATCACTCATTATCAGAGAAATGCAAATCAAAACCACAAGGAAGTATCATCTCACCCCAATCAGAATGGCTGCTATCAAAAAGTCTACAAACAATAAATGCTGGAGAGGGTGTGGAGAAAAGGGAATCCTCTTACATTGTTGGTGGGAATGCAAACTAGTACAGCCACCATGGAGAACAGTGTGGAGATTCCTTAAAAAACTGGAAATAGAAGTGGCATATGACCCAGCAATCCCACTGCTGGGCATACACACTGAGGAAACCAGAATTGAAAGAGACATGTGTACCCCAATGTTGATTGCAGCACTGTTTACAATAGCTAGGACATGGAAGCAACCTAGATATCCATCAGCAGACGAATGAATAGGAAAGTTTTGGTACACATATACAACGGAATATTACTCAGCTATTAAAAGCAGTGCATTTGAATCAGTTCTAATGAGGTGGATTAAACTGGAGCCTATTATACAGAGTGAAGTAAGTCAAGAAAGAAAAACAGCAATATAGTATATTAATGCACATATATGGAATTTAGAAACATGGTAATGATGACCCTATATGCAAAACAGCAAAAGAGACATAGATGTAAAGAACAGACTTCTGGACTCTGTGGGAGAAGGCGAGGGTGGGATGATTTGAGATAATAGCACTGAAACATGTATATTATCATATGTGAAACAGATCACCAGTCCAGGTTCAATGCATGAGACAGGGCGCTCAGGGCCCGGTGCACTGGGACGACCCTGAGGGATGGGATGGGGAGGGAGGTGGGAGGGGGCTTTAGGATGGGGAACACATGTACACCCATGGCTGATTCATGTCAATGTATGGCAAAAACCACTACAATATTGTAAAGTAATTAGCCTCCAATTTAAATAAATTAATTTTTTTTAAAAGAGCTTCTTGATGAAAGTGAAAGACGAGAGTAAAAAGTTGGCTTGAAACTCAACATTCAGAAAACTAAGATTATGGCATCTGGTGCCATCACTTCATGGCGAATAGATGGGGTAACAATGCAAACAGTGACAGTCTTCATTTTTTGGGCTCCAAAATCACTGCAGATGGTGACTGCAGCTATGAGATTAAAAGATGCTTACTCCTTGGAAGAAAAGTTATGACCAACCTAGACAGCATATTAAAAAGCAGAGACATTACTTTGCCAACAAAGGTCTGTCTAGCAAAAGCTGTGGTTTTCCTGGTAGTCATATACGGCTGTGAGAGTTGGACTATAAAGAAAGCTGAGTGCAGAAGAATTTATGCTTTTGAACTGTGGTGTTGGAGAAGACTCCTGAGAGTCCCTTGGACTGCAAGGAGATCCAACCAGTCCATCCTAAGGGAAATCAGTCCTGAATGTTAATTGGAAGGACTGATGCTGAAGCTGAAACTCCAATACTTTGGCCATCTGACGTGAAGAATTGACTCATTGGAAATGACACTGATGCTGGGAGAGATGGAAGGCAGGAGGACAAGTGGACAACAGAGGATGAGCTGGTTGGAGGGCATGACCGACTCAATGAAGATGAGTTTGAGTAAACTCTGGGAGTTGGTGATGGACAGGGTGACCTGGCATGCTGCAGTCCATGGGGTCGCAGAGTTGGACATGACTGAGCGACTGAAGTGAACTGCACCCACATTCACTCCATCAGTAAATCATATTGTCCCTATGGCCAAACCCTTTCCACCTCCCACTTGTCTCCCCTGCCACCACTTAAGTCCATGCCATCCCTGCAATTGCCTCTTAAGTGTCTTCTCTTCCTCCACACTCTCCGACACTTAAAAAACCCAGATAAAGCAGCCAGACCACTCTTCAAAATGGTCAGTCAGATTATTTATGACCTGCTTAAAACTCTCCTTTGGCATCCTCCTGCAGTAGGAATAAAATCAAAACTCTTTACCATAAGCTAACAGGCCCAGAGGGATTTACTCCTACTGTGTTTTGCTGCCCAGGTTCCCTTCCAGGACCAGGAGCTGATCCTCACATCTGCTGGCAGTGCTGCTACCTGACAGCCCTGACCTAACAGCACCGACTGGCAGAAAGCAGCCCACGTCTACTGACTGTTCAACATGGAGACGTGAAGGCTGTCCCCTTGGCCCATCACTGAAGGGCCATCCCAGTTCAGAGCTCCCTGCAGGGTTGGCTGAGGTCTTCCTGTCATTGCACCACAGCTCCACTTCTCCATCCACTTCGTCTTACTCCTTCCTCTTCTCCTAATTAGTGATCCCAAGAGTCAGGGAACCCAACTGACAATAGCCCGTGTTTAACTTGTATGCCATGTCCTCCTCCAAGTCAGTCACCTCACTCTTCCTTCACTTTCTCTATGGCACCATGCTCCTTCTGGCCTTGGAGTCATTGCTGTTCTGGTTTTCCCCTCTGTCTGCTTTTTGCCTGATTAGTTCCTACCCCATCAGAATTCAGCTCCAAAGAGACTTCCTCAGGGAATTCATCCCTGATCTGTCAGACTAGGGCAGGTGTTCCTGTTACAAACTCTCATGACACATTATAACTTTTCCTGGCACTTAGCTGTTATCTTTAAGATCAACCTTTCATATTAGAATATAAACTTCGGGCATGTAGTGAATTTGCGGGCTGTTTTTCATGTTTGCTTAACAGAGCATGCTGCCCTACCTTTAATAGATGCTTAATACATTCATTTGTTGGATGAGTGAGTGAGTAAATGATTTAATTCTTTTGTTTTGGACCACAGTGATAGGTAGGAAAAGGCAGCAATAAGGATCTCTGAATAACTGTGGCTGACACTTGCTTGTTTTTCCTATTCATGAGAAAACAGAGCAATGCAACTAAAGAAACAAAAGCAGCAACTTAGAAAAAGTGTCTGGACCACATCCAGAGTAAGAAACAGGAGTTCCCAGTAAGAGCTAAAGTTATGTTTTAGCCAACAGGACAATCAAAGTATAATGTCCTCAGGCAGGATTAGCAAAATTCTTTCTCTGGGTCTAATGTCGAGTTAAGTGTGTCCCCAAACATGGAAAATGTGTCAGTTAAATTGGACTCAATTCAAGAAGCATCTGTCTTTTCTTTTAATATTACCAAATTTTCCATTTTTATCTTGAAATCTTTTTGGAATGTGAGCTGTTGGACAAAGAAACAACCAACTCAAAAAAAAAAAAAAAAGTCTTACTATGAATCAAAATGTAGAAGCTATAAAACAAAAAGTTAATAAAGTATGTAAAAATTAAAACCACTTTGTGTGGTAGAAATCACAAGAGCAGAGAAAAAATTCAAAGGACATACCAAGAAACTGCAATTCATACTGCAAAGTATTTCTCTTTCTGATATATAAGTGATGACTGGAAACTAAAAAAAAAAAAAAAACGACCAGTGACCATGTGCAAGGGATAGGTACAGACAATTCACAAAGAAGGCAAAACAAATGGTATATAAATGTATAACAAGGGTCTCAGTTTCCTATAAGAGAAACTACATTGGGACATCATTTTCTACTTATGATTTTGGCAGAAATCCAAGTGTTTGATCACTCATTTTTTATTATTTAAAAAGAATGGAAATAACCTATAGCACATTAATCAATGGAACATTTCATAATTGATCTCTAAGTAGTGATGTGCAAAGAGATTTAAAATGTATTGTTAGTTGGGAAAGAAAACCCCACAAATGCACAAGTGATGGTAGCTACTTTTTACATAACAAAGAGGGAGAAATAAGGATATATATCATAATTTCATAAAGAAATACACAGAATAATAGTTTTTCTTTCCTTTTCTTCTTTTCTTTTTTGGTGGTGTTGGGGTTATGGGAACCAGGTAAAAGAGACTGCAAAGAGATTGGGAGGAGATTCTTCATTGAATAATTTTTATTATTTTAAATTCTTGAACAACATAAGAGTCATTACTGAAATTCCTTCATAAAATTTTGTTTTACCTATTCACAAAGTAAATAATAACATGGAGAAGCGCATATGGAATACCACCTGGGTACCTCCTGTTCTCCCAGGGCATGGAAATGGCAGAGAGAGCTCTGGTCTCAAGAAGCTTGAAGTGAAACAGATCGCCAGTCCAGGTTGGATGCATGAGACAAGAGCGCAGGGGGATGGGATGGGGAGGGAGGTGGGAGGGGGGTTCAGGATGGGGAACACATGTAAATCCATGGCTGATTCATGTCAAGGTATGGCAAAAACCACTACAATACTGTACAGTAATTAGGCTCCAACTAATAAAAATAAATGAAAAAAAAAAAAAAGAAACCTGAAGTCTACTGTGGGGGTCACATTTAGACACAAGGAAAAAGAGGAAAGTGCTACAAAGATAATGACTTTATCAAAATGTGAGGTGAAGAAACAAAGTGCTGAGCAAGAGAAGGATCAAGAACAAAGTGGTGAAAACTAGAGTTCAAGAGGGTGAATTAATAGAAAAGAAACAAGGAACTAGTTCTTCAGGGCTCAGCCTATTTGGGAAGGCAGGAGATCAGACCACGCACAGTACAAAACCCTTTTCAGGGACTACATTCTTTAATCTTCTCAACCACCATAATGAGACAGGTACTATCATCATTTCCATTTTTAGATGAGGAATGTGAGTTATGAAAGGGTAAGTAATTTGCTGAAGGTCACCTAGCTAGTAAGTGGTAAAGCCAGGATTCATAGGTACATCTTCCTTCAGCAGTACCCTGTTCCCCCTTTAATGGAAAAGAGATCATTGTTTTCACTGAGGTAAATTTTACATATGAGAGACGCAAAGATCCTAAATACCTGTTCAATTTAGTGAGCTTTGACAAATGTATACACTTTTGTAACCAATACTCTAATCAAGATACAGAATGCTTTCATTACTTCATTATTAGTTCATTACCTTAGAAAGCTCTCTTGTGCCTCCTTCCAATCAATCCCAATCCAATGAAGAAAACCACTGCTCTGATTTCTATCACAATAGCCTAGCTTGTCTATATTGTTGGACATATCAGTACTGTGTTCATTTTTATTGCTGAATAGTATTCCATTATATGAACATACCACAATTTGTTTATCCATTCTCCTGCTGATAGACATTTGTTGGCAGGTTCTGGATATTAAGAATAAAGCTGGTATGAATATTCTTGTATAGGGTTTGTGTGGACATATGATTTTATTTCTCTTGGATAAATACCTAGGAGTAGAATTGCTGGGTTATAGAATAAGTGTATCTTTAAACTTATAAGGAATTGCCAAACAGATTTACAAAGTGGCTATCCCATTTTGCAATCCCATCAAAAACGTATAAGAATGCCAGTTGCTCTACAATGCTTACCAAAATTTGGTATTGTCTTTATCAGTTTAGCTGCTGTAGTGAATATGAAATGGTATTTCATGGTTTTAATTAAAAGTATTGAGCTCAAAATGGATTAAAGATCTAAATGTAAGACCAGAAACTATAAAACTCCTAGAGGAGAACATAGGCAAAACACTCTCCGACATAAATCACAGCAGGGTCCTCTATGACCCACCTCCCAGAATATTGGAAATAAAAGCAAAAATAAACAAATGGGACCTAATGAAACTTAAAAGCTTTTGCACTACAAAGGAAACTATAAGCAAGGTGAAAAGACAGCCCTCAGATTGGGAGAAAATAATAGCAAATGAAGCAACAGACAAAGGATTAATCTCAAAAATATACAAGCAACTCCTGCAGCTCAATTCCAGAAAAATAAATGACCCAATCAAAATATGGGCCAAAGAACTAAACAGACATTTCTCCAAAGAAGACATACAGATGGCTAACAAACACATGAAAAGATGCTCAACATCACTCATTATCAGAGAAATGCAAATCAAAACCACAATGAGGTACCATTACATGCCAGTCAGGATGGCTGCTATCCAAAAGTCTACAAGCAATAAATGCTGGAGAGGGTGTGGAGAAAAGGGAACCCTCTTACACTGTTGGTGGGAATGCAAACTAGTACAGCCGCTATGGAGAACAGTGTGGAGATTCCTTAAAAAACTGGAAATAGAACTGCCATATGACCCAGCAATCCCACTTCTGGGCATACACACTGAGGAAACCAGATCTGAAAGAGACATGTGCACCCCAATGTTCATCGCAGCACTGTTTATAATCGCCAGGACATGGAAGCAACCTAGATGCCCATCAGCAGATGAATGGATAAGGAAGCTGTGGTACATATACACCATGGAATATTACTCAGCCATTAAAAAGAATTCATTTGAACCAGTCCTAATGAGATGGATGAAGCTGGAGCCCCTTATACAGAGTGAAGTAAGCCAGAAAGATAAAGAACATTACAGCATACTAACACATATATATGGAATTTAGAAAGATGGTAATGATAATCCTATATGCAAAACAGAAAAAGAGACACAGATGTACAGAATAGACTTTTGGACTCTGTAGGAGAGGGCGAGGGTAGGATGTTTCGAGAGCTCAGCATTGAAATATGTATATTATCTAGGGTGAAACAGATCACCAGCCCAGGTTGGATGCATGAGACAAGTGCTCGGGCCTGGTGCACTGGGAAGACCCAGAGGAATCGGGGGGAGAGGGAGGTGGGAGGGGGGATCGGGATGGGGAATACATGTAAATCTATGGCTGATTCATGTCAATGTATGACAAAAACCACTACAATATTGTAAAGTAATTAGCCTCCAACTAATAAAAATAATTGAAAAAAAAAAAAGTATTGAGCACTTTCATGTGTTATTGGCCCCTCACACATCTTTGTGAGATATCCAAGTCTCTTTGTTCATCTTTACTGTTTTTTGGCTGCTGTTGATTTGCAATAGCTCTTTATATATCTGGATACAAACTCTTTGTATATGATCTACACATTACAAAAAGTTTATCCCTATCTTTCAATGAGCAGAAGTTTTAGATTTTCATGAAGTTTAATTTATCATTTATGATTAGTGTTTTTTGTGTCATCTAAGAAAACTTCATTTATCCCAAACTCATGAAGATAGTATTCTAAGGTTTTTTCTTTTTTTCCTAGAAGTTTTCATGTTTAGGTCTAAAGTTCAAGCTTTTATGTTCAGCTCTAGGATCCATTTAAAAATAATTTCTGTATATGGTAGGAGATAAGTCTCAAAGTTCTTTCTTTCTGTTTTTCCTATATACTTATCCAGCTTTTCCGGGACAAATCACTCAAAAGAGTATTTTCCCCAGTAAATTGCCATAGATTCTTTGTTGAAAATCAATTGAAAAATATGTGTAGGCTTTTTCTGGACTCTGTATTCAGATTAATTGATTTGTTTACACTTATACCAATGCCACACTGTCATGACTCCTATAGCTTCATAGAAAGTCTTGAAATCATGTAATGTGAGGTCCTCTAAATTTGTTTTTCTAGATCAAAACTGTTTTGGCTGTTTCAGGTTCTTTGCACTTCCACATATATTTTATAATCATCTTATCACTTTCCTCAAAAAGCCAATTTGACTTTTACTGGAATTGCTTTGGATGTCTTTCAAGGAATTTGTCCAATTAATCTAAGTTGTCAAGTTTTATTGGTATGAAGCTGTTCATAATATTTTCTCATTACCCTTTAATGTTTGTAGGATCTGTAATGACATGCCTTCCTTTACTTCTGATATTTGTAATCTGTGTTCTCATTCTTTCTTTGTTAATCAGGCTTGCTATGGGTTTATCAACTGTATTAATATTTTCAAAGAATAGCCTTTTTGTTTTGTTAAATTTTTTCTATTGTTTGCTTTTTATTTCATCTCATTGAATTTTGCTCTTATTATTATTTCCTTCTGTTACTTTGGTATTGATTTATTCTTCTCATTCTAATATCTTAAGGTATAAACATAGATCACTGATCTTTGCTGTTTTACTTCTTTTCTAATATAAGCATCTACATTCACAATTTTCCTTCTAAATGCAGTTACCAACATCTCACACATCTTGATATGCTGTATTGTCTTTAGCATTCATTTGGAAATATTTCTTAATTCTTCTTTGGTTCATGTATCATTTAAAAATGCATTGTATAGTTCTAAAATATTTGGGGAGTTTTAAGATATTGTACTGGTATTAAGTTTTAACTTAATTTCATTGTGGTCAGAGACTATGGTTTTATCTCAATTTTTAAAAGTGATATAGACTTATTTCATATTTGACGAGATGGCATATTCTGGTGAATGTTCCACATGCACCTGGAAGTAATGTCTGTTCTGCAGTGATTTCATATGGTCCATAAATATCATTTAGGTCAAAACGATCAACAGAATTTGGATACCCTATATACAGCATTTGCTCTAACAGTTATTGTCTACTTGTCTACTTATTTTATTAACTAATGAAAGACGGAAGTTAAGATCTCCGACTACAATTGTGATTTTTATATTAATTCCCTCTTTAGTTCCATCAGCTTTTGCTATTTCTAGGTTAATACACATTTGTAACTGCTATGTCTTCCTGCTGAAATGACCCTTCTGTCATTATGAAATGTTTGTCTTTATCTCTGGTGTTACTCCTGATTAAGTCATCTTTGATATTATATAGCCATGTTGGCTTTTCTGTGCTTACAGTTTGCATGGTGAAATTTTTCCAGCCTTTTGCTTTTAATATAACTTGATATTTAAAGCATGTCTCTTATAGACAACAAATAGTTTGCCTTTGTTTTCAGTTTAAAAGTCTTTTGTTTTCAGTTTAAAAGTCTCTTCCTCTTAACTGGAGGCTTAGGCTATTTATTTTTAATGTACTGATTGATAAGGTTGGATTTAATATTACTATCTAATTATTTGTCTTTCATTTGTCCATTCCTCTGTGTTCCTTTATTTGTTCTTCCCTATTTCCTGTTGGACTAATCAGACATTTTAAAATATTCCATTTAATTCCTTTCTTGGCATTTTAGTTTTTTTTCTCTAGGGATTTAAATAGGTATTATCTCCTAATGGCAGTCTACTTAGATTTAATATTGTACTACTTCCTACAAAATACTTAGAAAATTATTTTATTTTCTCTATGTCCTTTGTGTTATTCCTGTTTTGCTTCTTCCATCTGGCACATAGTAGGAACATGATGAATATGTTCTGAACGAATGGATGGCATATCAGAGTAAAATATCTAAGAGAAGAGAATGTTTCATTATAACTTTGACCACAGTTAGTCTTGCTGTGTTTGCTAAGTCCAGTGTTAGTGATATTCTGACAACTTCACTGAGAGCATCATTTTCAAGTAACCGCTTACTGAGTACCAGAGGGTGCAGAGGTGACAGAGCTGAAAGAAGAGGAAACAGAGTCAGGACTCCTTTTTGCAAGTTAAAGAAACCCAAGTAAAACCGGTCAAGCTAAGAACAAAGGAGAAGGACAGGTATTCATCAGTTTTCATAAGTAAAACGTTTAGGAATGCTGCCTCTGGAGGCTTAAACAATGCTGTTAAACCTCTCTATGTCTTTCTCTCTCTCCTCTCTCCCCTCTGTTTCTCTCTGCTTCCCTTTGTGTGTTGGCGTCACTCAGTCAGCTGGAGGTAGATCCTCTTTACCTGGCAGAAAAATATTTTCTGGAATCCCCAGGGCTGTATTTTTTCGGCTTGGCAGTTACAGATTCTGACTGGCTCCACTTGAGTCACATGACCTTCTGTGACCCCATCACTGTACACCAAGGACTGTGGCGTTGTGACTGACTTTGACTGATTCATGGGCTCTCATGCTCACTGGTTACGGAATGACTGATATTCCCAACAGGGTCTCATGGAATGAGGGATGAGTTCCTCTAGGGAATCTGAAGAAGGCAAACGGGAATATCTGTTGGGCAAAAAACAAACAAACAAACAACAACAACAACAACAACAAAACCGGCCTCTGAAGGCTTCTGTGTGCTGTGCTGTGCTGTTTTCAGTCATGTCCAGCTGACTCTCTGAAACCCTTTGGACTGTAGCTCCCCAGGCTGCTGTGTCCTTGGGGTTGTATTCAGGCAAGAATACTGGAAAAAGGTTGCCATTTCCTCCTACAGGGGATCTATCCGACCCAAGGATCGAACACTTGTCTCCTGTGTCGCCTGTATTGCAGGCAGATTCTTTACCACTGAGCCATCAGAGAAGCAGAGTACTATTAATATAATCTTTTAAAGTCCTTCTCCACTGGTTTCTCTATGACTTTAGCCAAATCACTTCCCTTGCTTAGCTACCTTTTCTCATTTGTATAATGATCTTTGAGATTTATTCTATCTCTATTTTGGAAGCAATATAAATGTCTATGAAATGGAATGAATAAATTTGAAAAACACTCATACAATGAAATACAACACAGTAATGAAAATAGCTTCCCTAGTGGCTCAGTGGTAAAGAATCCACCTGCCAATACTGGAGACACAAGAGACACAGGTTCAATCCTTGGGTCGGGAAGATCCCTTAGAGAAGGAAATGGCAACCCACTCCAGTATTCTCGCCTGGGACATCCCAAGGATAGAGGAGCCTGGCCGTTATAATCCATGGGGTCACAAAGAGTCAGATACGACTTAGCAACTAAACAACAGTGAAAGTGAATGAGTTAAAATCACATATCCTAACATGGGTAAATCTCAAAAACATAATGTTGACCAAAAATGCAATTTGAAGAAGGCTATAGACAGTACTATATCACTTAAATAAAATTTCCAGAATATAAGATAAAAGTACAAAAAAAGGTATGATTCATAAAAAATTTGGGACTGTAGATACTGCTCTGATGGGAGGGACGGGAATGGGAGGTGGGAGGAGTACAGAGAGGACTTCAACTTAGTAACACCTGGAATGTTTCAGTTCTTAAAAAAAGATATGAAAAAATATGGCATAATATTATGATCTGACAAAGTTGAGTGCCTGGATGAATATCTGTTACTTCCTATGCTCAGCTTTTCTGTATGCTCAAAACACTTCAAAATGACAATGCCAACAGCTATCAGTACAATATTATTGACTGTGTTCCAGGCATTCAGGTAATGACTTTACATAAGTCATCTAATTTAATCAATATATTAGTTATCTATTAGACAGTGCACAGCATGACTGTGCAGGCTGGTAGTGGGAGGCAAGTCTAGAACTACAGGACATAGTGTAGTGATGGAGGCCAAGAATACCAGCACAAGGCCGAAGGAGGTCTACAATGACAGCAAGGTGGAGAGAGATGCCTCAGAGCTGGGCTTTAGGAAGGACAACGGAAAACTGGGAGGACAGAGGGAGGAGCCTTAAGTATGGAAACAGCTGGGAGAGTGTCCAACAAAGAGGAGGGAACAGAGGTGATGGCTGACAGATGGAGATGGCCCAAGAGTGTCTGAGAACTGAGTTAAGTGTTCTTTTTGCTATCTCTTTTTGCTTTATTTCTCACCAAAGCCCTATTGGGGAAGTTCTATACCACCTATTTTGTTGAGGAGGAAACTGAGTTCCTACTGTCAACTTTCTGAGGCCTAGTTCCTGATGGTGAGTTCCTCTGCTCTAGAAGGAAAAACATATCTATGACATCTACCTTCTGTCAGCTCTTTTCCAACTTGAAGTTTCTGAGAACTTCCCTTCAATGACCTAAAAAAAAAAAAAAAATCTTCCTTGACACCAAATATAGACCAGTGAAATTACTCATTATTAGATAGTTCTTGCCTTAAAAATAATCCACAGATAGATTCCTGGAATGGCAGAGTAGGGAAGAAAATAGGCTCATTTCTTTTAAAAGTAAATGGGCCTGTTGGAGGTGGCTCATGCACTGGAGTTTCACAGGAGAATTAACCCCAGGTAAAACTGTGTGTGGTAGGAAGTTTGCTTTGGTGGTGCCCTGCCTCTCTGCCAGGGTCTTTTAGGAAGAGAGGCAGTGCTTCCCAGAAGTTTTCCCCAAAAGAGACTGTCACCAGCTTTGATGAAGACTCATGGGAGGCCAAGCACTCTATGTGGATGGGTGGGAAAGGACCCTACCCTCAAGCTGCTGATGAAAGCTCAGCCACAGATAATAGCAGGGCATAGAGAACCTTCACAACTTATGCTCATAAAGTTAAGTTTCTGTCAGTCTGCCTGTCATCACATCCCAGGAAACAGTTGGATAGACTTTTATGATATCCAGGGGGTATGTGTGAGATAGTCTGACATAAAACATAGATTCTATGGAGTAGACAAAAATTAACTTTGAAGGCCAAGGAGGACATTTCAAATAGATGGGCAATTGCCCTCCAGGGCACATGAAACTGGATAGAACAAGTTTGTGGAGGGGAGAAGTATGGTGCTATTGATAGTAATAATGCTACTAAGAAGAACTAATGTTTGTTGAGTGCTTACAATCAGTTAAGATGAAGTGGATAAAGAACAGAAACAATGGTTTTATGTGAACCTCAAGAAGAAAGTCACTGACAGCGGATGTTCCCAACTGTCGACACTTATTAGCAATGTCCTAGTTGTTCTCACTAGGGCAAATACATACAGGGCTCCAGGGTGAGTAGCAACAGGAATTTATTTATTTCACTATATTTATTCATTCTCCTGAGCAATGTCAAAGAGGCCTATTATTTCTTCTATTACCACCATTAATAATAGCTACCATTTGCCATGGGCTTGCTACATGCCAGGCAATGAACCACATACTTTTACATTGGTTATTTATCCCTCATAACAACCTATGATGCCCATGCTACAGAGAAGGAAGCAGAGGCCAAGGAATGAACCAGTAACGTGCTAGGCTGCCACAATAAGGCTAAAATATTCTCAAACCCCAATTAGACACATGAAATGACATTCTTATGACCTCACGGAGAGCATAATTTTTAAGTAACTGCTTACAGAGTATCAAGGGGTACAGTGTTGACAGAGCTGAAAGAAGAGGAAACAGAGTCAGGACTCCTTTTTGCAAGTTAAAGAAACCCAAGTAAAACTGCTCAAGCTAAAAACAAAGGAGAAAGGACAGGTATATATCAATTTTCATGAACGAAAAGTTTAAGAATGCTGCCTCTGGAGGCTTAGACAATGCTGTTAAGCCTCTCTCTGTCTTTCTCTCCTCTCTGTTTGTCTCTGTTTCTCTTTGTCTGTTGGTTTCCCTCAGTCAGCTGGAGGTAGACCCTCCCTATCTGGCAGAAAAATAATTTCTGGAATCCCCAGAGCTGTATTTTTTCAGCTTGGCAGAGTTACAGATTTTTGATTTGCTCTGCTTAAGTCACATAATCTTCTCTGACCCTATCACTGTACATCAGGGAATGTGGTATTGTGATTGACCATGATTTATGTATCCATAAGAGTTATAACCAAGGTATAAACATTGGCATATACTTATTCAATAATGAATCATTTTTATTGAAAATATTAAAATGATATAAAATTAACTGTCTTTGGAAAGTCTCCACTGGAGGGTGACTGGTGTGGGGTACAGAGGGGAAGTCACACCTATCTGAGGGCTGTCACTGCCACTTGACTTCTCCCTGTACCACCTCTGCCCTGTTCTGAGTACCTGTGCCCAGACTTCTGTGGTTTCCAGTATTTCAGTTTTCTTCCATTGACACTGCTAAAATTCAGGTCTAATCGTACTCTTCTGCTTAGAAACTTTTAATGATCCGTTAAAGAGAAGACAAGACACTACACATGGACATCACCAGATGGTCAATACCGAAATCAGATTGATAATATTCTTTGCAGCCAAAGATGGAGAAGCTCTATACAATCAGCAAAAACAAAACCAGAAGCTGACTGTGGCTCAGATCATGAACTCCTTATTGCAAAACCAGACTTAAATTGAAGAAAGTAGAGAAAGCCACGTATGACCTAAATCCAATCCCATATGATTATACAGTGGAAGTAACAAATAGTTTCAAGGGATTAGATCTGATAGAGTGCATGAAAAACTATGGATGGAGGTTTGTGACGTTGTACAGGAGACAGGGCTCAAGACCATCCCCAAGAAAAAGAAATAAAAAAGGCAAAACGGTTGTCTGAGGAGGCCTTACAAATAACCAAGAAGAGAAGAGAAGCTAAAGCCAAAGGAGAAAAGGAAAGAGTTCCAATGAATAGCAAGGAGAGATAAGAAAGCCTTCTTCAGTAGTCAATGCAAAGAAATAGAGGAAAACAACAGAATGGGAAAGACTAGAGATCTCTTCAAGAAAACTAGAGATACCAATGGAACATTTCATGCAAAGATGGGATCAATAAAGGACAGAAATGGTATGGACCTAACAGAAGCAGAAGATATTAAGAAGAGGTGGCAAGAATACACAGAAGAACTGTACAAAAAAGATCTTCACAACCCAGATAATCACGATGGTGTGATCACTCACCTTGAGGCAGAAATCCTGGAATGTGAAGTCAAGTGGGCCTTAGGAAGCATCACTACGAACAAAGCTAGTGGAGGTGATGGAATTCCAGCTGAGCTATGTCAAATCCTGAAAGATGATGCTGTGAAAGTGCTGCACTCAACATGCCAACAAATTTGGAAAACTCAGCAGTGGTCACAGGACTGGAAAAGGTCAGTTCTCATTCCAATCCCAAAGAAAGGCAATGCCAAAGAATGTTCAAACTACCACACAATTGCACTCATCTCATACACTGGCAAAGTAATGCTCAAAATTCTCCAAGCCAGGCTTCAACAGTACGTGAACCGTGAACTTCCAGATGTTCAAGTTGGATCTAGAAAAGGAAGAGGAACCAGAGATCAAATTGCCAACATCCACTGGATCATCAAAACAACAAGAGAGTTCCAGAAAAACATCTATTTCTGCTTTATTGACTATGCCAAAGCCTTTGACTGTGTGGATCACAACAAACTATGGAAAATTCTTAAAGTGATGGGAATACCAGACCACCTTACCTGCCTCCTGAGAAATCTGTATGCAGATCAAGAAGCAACAATTAGAACCAGACATGGAATAACAGACTGGTTCCAAATAGGGAAAGGAATACGTCAAGGCTGTATATTGTCATCCTGCTTATTTAACTTATATGCAGAGTACATCAAGTGAAACGCTGGGCTGGATAAAGTACAAGCTGGAATCAAGATTGCCAGGAGAAATATCAATAACCTCAGATATGCAGATAATACCACCCTTATGGCAGAAAACAAAGAAGAACCAAAGAACCTCTTGATGAAAGTGAAAGAGGAGAGTGGAAAAGTTGGCTTAAAATTCAACATTCAGAAAACTACATCATTGCATCCAGTCCCATCACTTCATGGCAATTAGATGGGGAAACAATGGAAACAGTGAGAGACTTTATTTTTGGGGGCTCGAAAGTCACTGCAGATGGTGACTGCAGCCAAGAAATTAAAAGATGCTTGCTCCTTGGAAGAAAAGCTGTGACAAACCTAGACAGTGTATTAAAAAGCAGAGGCATTACTTTGCTGACAAAAGTCCATCTATTCAAAGCTATAATTTTTCTAGTAGTCATGCATGGATGTGAGAGTTGGACTATAAAGAAAGCTGAGTGCCAAAGAATTAATGCTTTTTTTTTTTTTATTAGTTGGAGGCTAATTACTTCACAACATTTCAGTGGGTTTTGTCATACATTGATATGAATCAGCCATAGAATTAATGCTTTTGAACTGTGGTGTTGGAGAAGACTCTTGACAGTCCCTTGGACAGCAAGGAGATCCAACCAGTCAACCCTAAAGGAAATCAGTCCTGAATATTCATTGGAAGGACTGATGCTGAAGCTGAAGCTCCAATACTTTGGCCACCTAACGCAAAGAACTGACTCACTGGAAAAGACCATGATGCTGGGAAAGATTGAAGGCATGAGGAGAAGGGGACAACAGAGAATGAGATTGTTGGGTAGCATCACTGTCTCAATGGAGATGAGTTGGTGATGGACAGGGAAGCCTGGCAAGCTGCAGTCTGTGGGGTCGCAAAGAGTCGGACATGACTGGGTGACTGAACTTAATGATCCATTGTCTTTAGAATCAAATTCAAACTACTTCACACATCATCTGGGACTCTTCATAGTGTGCTCACAGCCTGCCTAATCAATTCTATCCATCCTCACACCACAAATAATTTAAATAAAAAATTTAAATAATAATTTTATTGAAATAATAACACATTTAAATCCATTTTATATTCATGGTATACATCAGAATTTAGCAAGTACACTCACATTAAGCCATCTGATATTCATAATAACCATATGGGCAGGCAAGCTGATGAGCATCTCTGTTTATTAAAATATGCTTTTAATTTATAGTAGATTTAGATTTATGGAAATGTTTAAAGACAATGCAGAGAGAGCCTAACATCCTGCACTCAGTTTCTATTATTATATTTTGCATTAACATGGTACATTTGACACATTTGTGAGCCAGTATTGATCACTGGTATTAGCTGAAGTCCATACTTCATCCAGATTTCCTTACTTTTTCCCTACTGTCCTTCTTCTGTTCTAGGATCTCATCATGAGACTATTTAGTTCTCATGTCTTCTTAGGCTTCTCTTGGCTCTGACCATTTTTCCGACTTTCCTTGTTTTTTATGACCTTTAAAGTTTGAGAGCTTCTGAGGAGTACTAATCAGGTATTCTGTAGAAAGGCCCTCAACTGGGATTTTTTTTTTTCCCTCTTGATTATACTGAGGTGATGCATTTTTAGGAGGAAGATTCCAGAGAAGTGCCTTTCTTATCTCAATATTCTAAGGGTTCACAGGATCAAGTGTGGAACATATATACAATGAAATATTGCTCAGATTTAAAAAGGAATGAAATTTTGCCATTTGTAGCAACATGGATGGACCTAGAGATTAATATACCAAGTGAAGTAAGTCAGATAGAGAAAGACAAATACTACATGGTATCACTGAATATGTGTAATCTAAAAAAGTAATACAGATGAATCTATTTGTGAAACAGAAACAGACTCACAGACATAGAAAAAAAAACAAACAAAAAAAAACAACTCGAGGTTACCAAAGGGGAAAGAGAAGAATTAGGGAGAAATTAAGGGTATGGGGTTAACAGACACATACTACTATATATAAAATAGACATGCAACATGGATTTACTGTGTAGCACAGGTAACTATATTCAGTATCTTGTAATAACCTATAATGGAAAATAATCAGAAAAAATATAAAACTGATTTTTTACTTTGCTGTACTCCCCATCCCGAAATTAACACACAACTGTAAATCAACTATACTTCAAAAAAAAAAAAAAGATGGCTTATCACTATTGATGCGAGTTTTGGTCACCTGGCTGAGACAGTGTTTGTCAGGTTTCTCTCCAGTAAATTGAGCTTTTTCCCTTCCTTTTTCACACTGTACTGTTTGGAAGGAAGTCACTATGTATAGCACACCCAGTGGCAGGGAGTGATGCCCTCCTTCTGGAAAACATATAGTTAAGTTATTTGGAATTCTTTTGGATGGGAGACTGATGCTGGGAAAGATTGAAGGCTGGAGGAGAAGGGGATGACAGAGGATGAGATGCTTGGATGGCATCACTGACTTGATAGACATGAGTTTGAGCAAGCTCTGAGAGTTGGTGATGGATAGGGAAGCCTGGCGTGCTACAGTCCACGGGGTTGCAGAGTTGGACATGACTGAGTAACTGAACTGAACTGAACTTGGATGGGAAATTTGATTCTTTGCCCCCATTTATTTATTCAGTCCATCATTTATATCAGTGTGGACTTATGAGTATTTATTTTATGCCCTGGGTTCTAATTCAAATACTACTTTATTTCTCCCTCAAACTGCTTCAACCTGGGTCACAGGGAGGTTTTTCCTTTCTTTTTTCATTTATTTTTATTAGTTGGAGGCTAATTACTTTACAATATTGTAGTGGTTTTTGTCATACATTGACATGAATCAGCCATGGATTTACATGTATTCCCCATCCCGATCCCCCCTCCCACCTCCCTCTCTACCGGATTCCTCTGAGTCTTCCCAGTGCACCAGGCCCAAGCCTTTTCAATGGCCCCTATGCTCCTTCCACTGGCTTGCCTCATAAATTTCCTGCTCTTGTCCTGGGACTAGTCATTTCTCCAAGCAGCCCTGGTTCCCTTTACTGGAGGATGATATTAGAAACTGAGATCTAGGCATTGGCAGGTCACTGCTCCTAGGCCCCCTCAGCTAAGGTAGCTATTATTCCCATGTTCTGTTGGAGAACAGTAAGAATTCAGGAGACTTTCATCATTTCTTAAAAATACCAGAAACATCCTGTAGTCTCACTGCTTTAAACAACTCTCCCTCACTTTTCTGTTCAGTGAAGTAGCTCCTGGTGCACTCTGTGAGTTTTTCTTCTTTGTAATGTCCTCTCCTCTCCCTCATCAGTTAGTTTCTTCCTCCACGCTCCCATGGCACTAGTTAATAGCACCAGCATATGTTGGAGTTAGCCAACATTCGCTTGATCGGCTACCCTGTTGTTGCTCATCTAGCACACCTAGTAGGTGCTCAATAAACATAGAATGAACTCTGTTTAAAAACACAGATAATATCTGAACGTAAAGAATAGGCAGATATATGAAGAGGATGTCTTGTAGGATGTGTGAAGTCCTCTGACCTCTGTCCTTCCCACTTACTACTTAGAATTCATTCTTTTGGTTACAATTGACAGCATCATATAGGGAAAACAGGGCCACAGGGTCCTTGCAGGTCATCCAGGGGAGGTTTTCATGGTCTGAGTCCTCCAGCAGCCATTCCTAAACACTACTGCACACGGGAATCACCTGTTAGTATATAGAGTCCTTCCCCCAACCTCCACTCTAGAAATGTGATTTCAGAATGTCTGGAACGGGAACTATAGATCTTATATTTGATATCCTCTTCCTGAAGAAAGTAAGCCAGTAAAACCAAAGCAGACAGTCTGCAATCTAATAATTTTGGAACATCTATGAAATACAGAATCTCTAGTCAATCTGTAATATTTGAATGGTTAAACATTCTGCCAGAACCTATATCTCCTTCCATGGTACACATACAGGTGAACTAAAATACATAAATGAAAGTGAAGAGAGATCAAACTGCCTCAGAGGAGCCTGCTGGCAACTTTTCAGTATTGTAACTTTTACATTTTCTTTACAAGGTTAAATTGGGCCAAACCAAATTTTAAAGCAACAGTTCAGAGTCTGATAACTGTGCAGTCCATCTAGTCTCAATGGTCATGATCTATTTGAAGCTCCCTCATCCCATGCTGTGGTTTTGAGAAATACACTGCTGGGAACAAAGAACTGAAGTAACAGGGTATAATCTGTCAGTCCTTAGAGCTATTCCAAAGTCACTTAGGGATGTGGCCTTGCTCATCTTCCACAGGCAAAGATGATTTTACAGTAAACCTGTTTTCTAGAAAACATCTTCTTTACAAGTAAATTTATTAAAGACTTTTCTTTCCTCCTTTCCCTTCTCTCCTTCTACACTTACAAAACTCATTTGTTCGAATTCTGTACACTGAAAGAATAGATAAAAATCTGAATTTTAGAATATTTTTTAAAAGAATTATAATTTACAGCTTTCAACTATATTTAATGACACAAATAAAGCTGGAAACATATTGTCAGAGATGCTGAAACAATGAGATTCTTCAAAGTATAGAAAAGCAAACTTCATTATAGAAGAGCAAACTTATAATTAGTTTGAATGCACCATTTCTGGTAAATTGTGTTTTATAAAAATCAAATATCTTAAACTGTTTTTATTATAAAAGTATACTCCTCCTTTACAACCTTGTTTTTTATGATTTTTGTTAATAGGATAATTATTTTTCATAGTCTGTAAAAGATAAACATTTCAGTTTGGCTCCAAATGACCATACTTACTAATTTTTGTGATGACAATGATTATGATGATAATAATAAAAGTCAATAATTTTGAGTGTTTGCCTTGTGTCAGTCATGTCACATGCATTATTTTATCCAGCCCTCACATCAGCTCTGCGAAGTAGGTAGATATTATTATTAATCCCATTCTCAAAGAGGTTAAATAACCCACCTAAAGTCCAACTGCTAATAAATGGAAGACTTAGCTTGACTCTGTAGTACAATAGACCATACTTTGGACCGTTACATCTCCAAATGACTACAGCATCTCTAGCGACTCTTTAGGTGCTAGGGCGATACATGTTGATGCAATGTTAACAACAGTGATGACAGAAAATAATTTATATACAATACTTTTAAAGTTTTCTCAAACTTTCATTGAACAGTGACATCAACAAGATGGTGGAAGTGGAATTTTCAGCTGTCACCTCGCACCCCTCCCTCCCCCTGACGAAACATCAATTTTGACAACCTCCATGTCGACAGTACCTTTGTGCGAGTCTGATAATACAGCAGTGAAGTTCCATCATACCACTGGAGGAAAAAAGTAATCCAAGAATACACACATTGACGAGCATAAGAATAGTTTCCCTTTACAGCATCACCTCCTCACACCAAGGTGGCTTAGTCTAATGCTAAGAAAGACATCTTCAGCCCCAGTTTTTCCCCACAGGAGTGAGAGGGGAGGTAGAGGCCAGCTCCCCCAGCTGTGTGGACTGTAACCTGAGAGGTACGCTTCTTTCTCTCTTCACCCTAAACACTGAGAGGATTAGCATGGCTCAGTGGTTGGGAGAGACTGAGAGTGGAGAAGAGAAGTAGGAATTCATAGTAACCAGGGTTCAGAAATCAACAGAGGGCTATGGATTCTATTAACTGCTTTACAGACTCCATCAGGAGGCTAGCCTTTTCAAGGAGTCTCTAAATGGCCCTCAGACACCCCCAATTCTCTGGTGCCTTCTATGCAAGCATAGCTGGCCCACCTCTGGCTGAGTGTGAATTTTTGCAGATGGCTCGTAAGCAAACCCAGAAAACAGGCTCAACACTGTGGTATTGGGAAAAGGCTCACAAACTTGAGCATGTCTGGGAGGCATCCTGGGGAGAATAAGCTACTTTAGTGAACTGGACAAAACTTTAGTCTGGGGACTCATACTTGAGTAAGATGTGTCTCTTCTGTAATTTTCCTTCCATACTAGGCTACCTTTAGAGTAATATCAGTAAAGGTGAAGTTAATCTTGACAAAAATTTTTCTTGGGCTCCAAAATCAGTGCAGATGGTGACTACAGCCATGAAATTAAAAGATGTTTGCTCCTTGGAAGAAAAGCTATGACAAACCTAGACAGCATATTAAAAAGCAGAGACATTATTTTTCAGACAAAAGTCTATAATCAAAGCTATGGTTTTTCCAGTAGTCATGTATGGATGTGAGAGTTGGACCATAAAGAAGGCTGAGTGCGGAAGAATTGATGCTTTTTAACTGTGGCGCTGGAGAAGACTCTTGAGAGTCCCTTGGACTGCAAGGAGATCAAACCAGCCAATCCTAAAAGAAATCAGTCCTGAATATTCATTGGAAGGATTGATGCTAAAGCCCCAATACTTCGGCCATCTGATGCAAAGAGCTGACTCATTGGAAAAGACCGTGATGCTTGGAAAGATTGAGAGCAGGAGAAGGGGGTGACAGAAGATGAGGTGGTTGGATGGCATCACTGACTCAATGGACATGAGTTGGAGCAAACTCCAGGAGATTGTGAAGGACAGAGAAGCCTGGTCTGCTGCGATTCATGGGGTTGCAAAGAGTTGGATACGACTTTGCGACTGAACAACAACTGCTCTTTGCAAACCAATTATTTTTAACCAGTCATAACTCTGGCACCAAGTCCCCTTACGGCTGTAACTTTCCATTCTGTGAAACATTTTCTTCCCAAGTTCTGTTTTCAACATTCTCTCAAAGGTTCAAATCACTCAGAAACCCAGAAACTTTGTGCGACTTTTTCCCAACCTGTGCTGACACAATGGGAAGAGAGATGGAATTAGTCATCTATCAAGTCCCCATGGATTGCTATCTCCCTCATGGTACCAGTACCCCCTTTCCTATATAATGAAGAATCTGCCAATGTGGTAACTTTGCAGAAAAATGTTTTCCTGTTTGGAAATGTTTGGTTATTGATGTTTCTAGAATGAAAAATTGTATCCATTATTTATTTAGCTTCCTCTCAACCTAAAATATGCTTCTCTTAATTTTACATTCAAGAACTGTGTGGGGAGAAAGCTACAGTCTAACAAAATCACCACATCACAGTGCTTTTAGAATAGAGAACATATTTACTAAAAATAAGCCATTCTTAACACCAAGTGGTTATGAGAGCAATTTGGTGGCATGCCTTCTTCTACCTCACATGTAATTTCCTTCTTTTATCTAATTGGTCAGCAATACTTAAGGAGTACTTCTGTGGAAGTTGTCACTGCTTAGTGAACAAAGCAGACAAGATCCTCACCTTCATGAAGATAACAGTATATCACAGAAGGTGTAAAAACAGAAGAACTTTTTTTTTCTTCAATTTTCTTTACTGACAAATACTATGATTTGCCCTAAATCAATAAGAGAATGAATAAACATTATTTTGAACCTTTGTAAGGATGGAATGGCCTCCATTTCAGTTTGGGCTAGCTGATTTCAGTCAGTTTTTCTGTGCTTACAGAAATAAATCTCTCACCTACCAAACGTTTTGCAAAATTCATTCTATTGATCACAGAGGGCCTGCATAATAGAACATAGATAGATGACTCTGCCCTTATCCTGATTCCTAGACCAAGAAATCAAAGTGTGTGTCCTATGGACTGATTGATAATGCATCCAGATGGCTTATCTATCATCAAATGCCATCTGATTGCCTCTTCATCATGCCTCCTGAACACTTGCTAATAAACAGAATTCAACATAAACTAAATAATGGAGAAATAGATCATCTCTCTATGTCTTTTGGAGTTAAACTTAAGTCTCATGCAGAGGTTTCAAAGTTCAAAAGTGAAGACAGTATATTTAGCACTAGAGAACATAACATTTCCATTTCGTTATTAAAATAATTCCCATATTTTATACTGAAACAATAGAACTCACTATTCATTTGTTCTTTCATTCACTGACTTATTCTTTCCACAAGCACTTTTTACCTGCCTGTAAATGCAATGCAGGAGACCCTGGTTTGATTTCTGGGCTGGGAAGTTCCCCTGGAGAAGGGATAGGCTACCCACTCCAATTGGGTGTGGGCTTCCAGGGCTTCCCTGGTGGCTCAGTCAGTAAAGAATCCACCTGCAGTGTGGGAGACTGAGGTTCAACCCCTGGCTTGAAGATCCCCTGGATGAGGTCATGGCAACTCACTCCAATATTCTTACCTGGAGAATCCCCATGGACAGAGGAGCCTGGAGGTCTGGCTTCCATGGGGTTGCATCCAAGGAGTCAAAGACAAATGAGAAACTCAGCACACAATGGGTCAGAAACTATACAGGCACTGCTGAAAGAAACACAAATAGTATTTGGTTTGTAGCTTAAAGCACCTTGCAAACTGGAGGAGGAAAACACAGCATGCAATGCAGGTGTTAAGTGTGTGGGACTTGAAGCTTGTATAGAGGCCTAGTCTGATGTTTAGGGAGGACTCAGAAAGAAAACCAAGCTGTAACTGAGTTTTGAAAAATATGTAAATTTTTTTCCCAGGTGGAGGAAGGGGATTGAGGAAAGTGTGAGAAGCAGTTTAGCAAGTTTTGCAAGCAACTTGGAGCAAGGCTCAGCATAGATTGAGTGAGGGGAGATTAGTAAGGAGGGCAACCAGAGAGGAATCCATCAGATGTAAGATGTAGGAAGTAAAGTGGGGCCTACAGCATACGTCTGATTGCAGAGTTTTACAAGTTGTTTAAAAACTTCTTAAAACTAAGTTTGTAAAAGTTGATCTTTTTTCCCCTCCCTCTTTGCATTAGTGTCACAGGCTGTTTGAGTTCTGTTTTGTTTCCACTTGAACAAACTTTGTCCTACATCATAACACAGTCTCATTGCTGTAGTTTTATATTTTTGACTGTACCCTCTCTAAGCAGGTCAGAAGTACTATAGCAGGAAGGGAAACTCACACAGTTCAGGAACTTTGTACCTCAGATCAGAGAGAAAATTAATCATGGGACTGCCAAACTGGCAGGTTTCCTGGTGCTGAAATCAGTGTAAATTTGTCGAATTTCTTACAAAGAAATTTAAAAACATCAGAAATTATGTAAGCTGACTTTGAGAACCGCTTTCTTCTTTTGAGGGTATTGGGCCTCTCCTCTTTGCCTGGTGTGAAGAAATGTGCTCATCTGAGTTGCTCCCAGAATGGGCCTCATGCCTTCCTCCTGGCCCTTCAACCATGGTAGATTTTTCTGATTGATCAAAGCCCCTTTCTTGGTGAGTCAGATATCCCCAATGGATATGGATCTCAGATATGCATCTCTTTTGTCTGAATGCGAGTTACATATATAAACTTTTCTGGGGCTTTCCTGGTGGCTCAGTGGTAAAGAATCTGCTTGCCCATGCAGAAGACAAGGGTTCAATCCCTGGTCCTGGAGGAGCCCACGTGCTGTGGAGCAGCTAAGCCCGAGAGCCACCACTACTGAACCTGTGCTCTAGAGCCTAGAAGCCGCAACTACTGAAGCCAGTATACCTACAGACTGTGCGCCACAACAAGAGAAGCCCCTGCAATGAAAAGCCTGCACACCACAGCTAGAGAGTAGCCCCTGCTCACTGCAACTAGAGAAAACAGTCTGTGCGGCAACGAAGACCCAAAACAGCCATACATAAAAATAAACTTTTCTAATATCTACATTAGGACACATCCCTAAAAACAAGGCAGGGGAAATTAATTTTAATCATAGATTTTATTTGACCAGATGTATCCAAAATACTACCATTTCAAGATAGAATCTATGTGCAAAACTATTCATGATATATTTTATACCCATATATTCCTACTAAGTTTTCAAAATCTAGTGTGCATTTTTATATTAGTAACACATCTTAATTCACACATTTCAAGTGTTCAAGAGCCACATGGGGATAGTAGCACATCTATTTGACAGCTCAGGTCTCAATGTGACCTCAGGTCACAACAGGGAAGCTGAGAGAATGGGTTTGGAAACACTTCTCTTACTTTGGTGGCTGAGCCCTTTCTATGGTGGGGAGGGGTCCCAGTGGGGTGAGAGGAGAGAAAACCCACTTTCACACCAGCCCCTACAGAGCATGTCCTAGAGCAGCAGGAACTGCCCTCTCCAAAAAAAAGGGAATGTCTTTAAACTGGCAATTGACAGAGCCAATCAAAATCACATATTTTTCTATGGATGATAGAAAAGTGTGTGATTAAAGTGAAAAACATATGTTTCATGGAGCTTTTGCTTCTTTTAAGAATAACTTAAAGTTGGAGATCGTAAGAGGACTACAAACAATACTGGTGTTTAGAGAAGATATTCAGAAGAGATCAAAGACTCCACAATGTTAGAACTGGAGGAAACTTTGAGGTCGAATTTACATGTTTGGATACTGAGAGCCACAGAATTTAAGAGGCGTTATTAGCCAACAGCAGGGGAGAGACAATGCTGGGTGTAAGACTTAGTTCCTTCAAATCCTTACCTTAATAAAGGCACGTTGGCCCTGTATCATGAGGTCACTTGATGTTAGGAATGAAACATTATTGGAGGAATATGCAGCTCATAGCAGAATTATTTACAATTGCCAAGGTATGGAAGCAATCTAAGTGTCCATCAACAGAAGAATGGATAAAGAAGATGTGGTATGCACACACACACATACACACACACAAACAGACTGCTACTCAGCAATAGAAAGAATGAATTGTCATTTGCAGCAACATGGATGGACTTAAGATTATCATACCAAGTAAGCCAGACAGAGAAAGACAAACATCATATGATATCACTTAGATGTGAAATCTAAAAAATACCACAAACTAGAGAATATAGTAAAGAAAGGCGTAGACTCATGGATACAGAGAACAAGCTAATGGTTACCAATGGGAAGAGGGGCAATATCTGGATAGGGGAGTGGGAGACACAAATTAAGGGATGTAAGATAGGCTCAAAGGATGTATTGTTCAACACAGGGAATACGGCCAATATTTTATAAGTGTAAAGGGAGCATAATCTTTAAAAATTGTATTAAAAAAGATTGTGACTTTTTAATACAAAAAGCCAGGTGACTGCCACTCCTTCCCATCTCATTTTGTTGGACTTCAAAACCTCGAGGGTTCCCATCAACATTAAGAGCCTAAGAGTCTAAGATCTGTTTGACATTGCCTCCCAGAATTAGGAGGGAAAGGTTCTGGTTTCTGAGTGATTTTTAAAGAGAAAAAAAATATATAAGCAGATGATTTAATTACCAGTCCTTGAACTGATTTATTTTCAGCAGTAACAACAAAGTCATACCACCCAGTGACACAAATCAAGTGATTACTCTTTAAATGTGGGCGATGAGGAGGAGAAAGAGAGAGAGGAAAAAAAAAAAAAAACTCTGACTTCATATGATGGCTTCAAGCCAGACTGCAAAGAAGGAATCTGTGAAATTCAAGGTCCTGGAGTCTATTATTTCTCTTTGCTATTATTTCTGAAATAAGACCCGGGCAAAATCAATTCAGGTTCAGAAAGAATATGACTTTAATTTTCTACATAAAATTGTCAGGAAGTCTGATTTAGAAGGGGGGAAAAGACAGACAACTATCACCCAAGAAGAAATTAAATGAATAAATTAAACAAAGCAAAGAGCATTTATACTACCACAACTCTTGGTCATAAGACAAAACATATCTCCTGGCACAAACATGGATTAAAAACACAAACCAGCAACACAGATGATGAGGTAATGCTCCTGAAAATAAACTCTTGCTTCAGTGTTAGAAAATCAGTGATGGATCAATCAAATAGAATTAATTTTATTTTGATGCAAATGCATCCTTAATGCTTTGATTACATTTAATCCTAGAATATGTGATCTTCTTAAAATTTTAACTTATACTCCCCCCTCCTCAAGAAATTGACATGCAGTTTTTGAAAAATTGGGAAGTTCTTCCACCTGTCATTCTGCCTAACAAGGATGCTATACTGACTCTTTTTGTCCTTCTTTCAGAGTAGGTTTTCCACTAACCATAAATTCTATCTGTCTCTCATTCGATCTGTATCAGATGTCCAAAGAACAGCAAAGAAATCTGAAGAAGTGGGTGATAACAGTAGATGAGACTTCCTTGGAAATATTCAAGTGGTTTACAGTCTGGTGGGACTATGTTATTGCTCTTAAGCTTTCAGCATTTTACGGGACTTAAGTTTTCACTCTTTAAGTTTTTGCCTTTCCCTTTTGGCTAGCAGAAACTTTTTCACAGGCTAAACTACAGGTCCGGTGGGAATCTGTCAGCATTATTTGTGGTTGTTTGTATGACACAAATACATGTTCCCTTGACTCTCCCCTTACCAGGCAAATGCCAATCCATTTTCCAGGTGGAGAAGCAGAAAAAGGTGGGTTTTGGCATTCCATTCAACAAAACTGTTGAGTGCTTACTCTGTGACCAGTGCACACTAGATGCTGTGTCTCTAGTGGCCACATGCTCTATGTGGTGATCTTACATCTAGAGATAGAGATAAAACAGCTTTATTTTTCATCACTTTGTTTTGGATGCACACTAATCTTATTCTCTCTTAAGTATACAGAATTCATGTGCTGCCCAATTTGGGCCATGATATTGTCTCTTGATTACTTATTCTGAATCTCTGCTCCTAAATCAAAACTCACCTTCTCTGTGTCTCGTCCTCTCCTGATCTTTCTGTCTAGTGACAAGAGCTAGACTGATCTGTGACCGTTAAGAGCTAGAAGGAATCTCATGGCTCATACAGTTCGAAGTTCTCATTTTAGGTAAGGGGGAAAGGAATCCTGAAAAGTTCAGTTCAATAAACATTTAATAAGCATCTCTTTGGGGCCAGTGAGCATGCCAGCACCTCGGTGGTCCATATAAGAAAGACAGGATACCACAGTTCTTTTGTTGGAATAGAATCACAAAAAGGTAATTAGAATAAGTGCAAAGAAAGAGGTATGTTTAGGGTAAGATGGTGTTCATGGAAGGACAGAGGGGAGGGCTTCTTGGAGATGATATCTAGGCCAAGTTATCAAGGATGAGATGGAATGGGTAAGGCAAAAGTTCGGTGAGGAAAGGTGGCGGGTACTACAGGGAAAGGCACGATTAATTCATGAACAGACTCAGCCTGGTGTGTGTATGTGTGTATGTGTGCTACAGGGAACTCAGGGTGCTGGGATGACAGTCTGAGGCCAAGGGAGGTAATGTTGAAAAGCAGGTAGAGGGTTTTGCATGCTTTTGAGAGCCTTTGTACTTGATCTGGCAGGCGGTGGGGTTGCAGTTGGGAGATAGGGGTGGGGTGGGTAACAATGAAGAATTTCAAGCTGAGACATGGTTAGATTTGTGTTTTAGCTGGATCATTATGGTAACACCATGGAAATGAATCTGGGGATACACAAGAGGCAGGAGGATTAGTGAGTCTAGAACTCTGGTCTCTTCCTTTCGAGCCCAGGGTTTCACCTACTACACCACCCTGCCTCCAAGGACTCAGCTGGAAGCAGATATCTCCAGAAAGCCTTTAAGTGATTCTCTTGGTTTTCTGGGCACCTGTTATTTTTGCCTGATGGGCATCCATTCCTTTATTCTTATGGCAACAATATTTCAATTTCCTTTTGGGGGAACTATTTCCATCCCAAACTCAATCTGAGCTTCCTCGGGAGGCCCAGGCTCTGTAGACTGGTACCTGACCCAGAGCAACCTACTCAATATATTCTGCCCTCTTAGAAAAGTGACTGGGTCAGTGATGGACATGTGACTAGGCCAGACCAAAGAGACTCAGTGATACTCAAGACTTCTCGGTTATGCAAATCCCTTTGTTGAGTTCAGCTTCATTAGCTATTCAAAGATTCCTAACAAATACATCAAGAAACATTTCTGAACACTTTCTACATCCCTAACTTTCAGACCCTACATGGTGAGTTCAAGTTCCATGGCATGAGTCACAGCTCTTGTCACTGAGGGAGCCACTCAGTGATGACTGCTGGATCGAAGGCATCACTGATTGATCTCTTTCCTTGGTCCCTCTAAGGTACAGTTTGAGATTCCAAGGAGCAGAGTAGTCTGGGAAACCCAGTAAGGCATAAAGAAGAATAAAAGTATTGCCACAGTCCCACTACGCAAAGCTACCTACTGTTAAGAGTTGTGTGTATTGGCTTCTATGCTTCTTTTCTATGCAAACATATTGATGCATACTCTAAGTACCAGAGCACACAGAGACACCCAGGGCATTGGATGTGACCTCGTTTCTTTGCCCCTGGCTTTTTCCACTGCAGAGTATAGCTTGGGCATTTCCCTCATATGCATGGTGTTCTTAAGCGGGCTCATTTAACCTCCAAACAGTTCCAAGATGCCCTTATCTGACTCCCACGTTTCTAAGTGTGTGCCAGCTGCCTGAAAGCAGTTTCTCTTGGCCACCATTCCAGGGGAACATCTGCCTGCTGCCTCTTTCTCCTGCTGCAGCAGCCAAGTGATCCACATGGTGGTGGTGGTGTTGTCGCCAAGTCATGTCCAACTTTTTTGCAACCCCATAGACTGTAGCCCATCAGGCTCCTCTGTCAAAGGGATTTCCCAGTATAGAATTCTGGAGTGGGTTTCCATTTCTTTCTCCAGGGGATCTTTCCCACTGGAATGGAACCCCTGTCTCCTGCATTGCAGGTGGATTTTTTTTATCATAGCCCGGAAAAAGTATAGGGCCAGGACCAGGGTTAGGGACAAACCTAGGCAAAGGAAGAGGAGGAAGCATCCTGGTAACTGAAATATGTATGACATGCGAGTTGCAGTAACCTTCACATGATTATTGTTATTATTGAGGATTCAAATATAATTCTGACCTTGCAATCCACCTCCTGCTTAAAATGCTCCTTGGCTGCTCAGTGCTTTTAGGATAGCTACCTGTATCCTGATCAGTTGTGGGGTGGGGGGTGGCACACTCGGTAGTTTGGCCTGAAGACCTCCCCAACCTGACTCTGTGGTCTGGCCTTTCTTCCTCACTCTTAGCAGTCAGTCTGCTCTCATTATAGTTGCAAATGCACATCAGCCAATGTAATTGCCTGAATCTCTGTCTCTTCTCTAGACTGCAAATTCCATGAGGGTAGGGAGACCATCTGAGCGAGTCACTGGGTGATCTTTAGTGCCCAGGTCAGAGCTGAGCATGTAGTAAGTTCTCAAAAGTCAATGAAGGAAGGAAGAACGTTGGGAGAAGAAGGTGGCCCACAGAGAGAATGCTGCTTCATGGCTGTCCCTCTCTTCTTGCCTCTCTTGACTGCTGGGGCAGCTCCTCTGCCCCACAATCCCCTAGAAAGGACTCCAAACTCCTTTATCTTACTTTCTGCCTCTATTTCCCGCTAGAAATGGGAGGCAAGAGGCAGAGGGGTCAGGACCACAGTATTTTGTTTCTCAAACACACATATGTGAATCCCTGCTCACGATTGCCCTAAGGGCCTTGAGTGCACCAGAGCAAGCAGAGACCTCGCCGTAGTCAAATGAGCCAAGGTCATGGAAGCAGAGGAGATGAAAGCCCTGCTGTGGACCCAGTAGAGCCCCTCCTTATGTAACTCACTCAGTCAGAAATTATAAGCGGAGAGTCGTTACTATTTTCCTACTTTCTGCCTGAAGCTCTGGTTTTCTACTCTTTCCCTTGGAGGGAGAGGCAGTGGCTATTACTATAACAGCAACATCTCTAAATAGGGCCTCCCTCGGAGGGTGGAGAGTTTCCCATTCATGAGCTCATAGGACGGTACAACAAATCTGCCCACTCAAGTGTGTTTTTGTCCTTTGTTACTGAATCGTAGCTTGATGTTGTGTTTTGGAAGTGTGCCTCCACCCAGTTTGTGAGAAGGGCCGCATCTCCCATAACTACCAAGCGTGTGTCATGGCTTTACAGAGTCACTTCTAGGCTCAGAAACCAACGGTGGGTCTTTTTGGTTAGAAAGGAAAATCCAAGTTCTTTGCCAGACACCCAAGGCCCTCCTAGCCCAGGCTTCCTCTCCAGTGTCCCCTTCTGGAAGGTGACTAAATGGGAAAGTTCCACTGTGACACATGTCAAACCCCAATGGCTACTCTGCTGTTTGGGTTTTAGGTGGTGCTGTTCCCCTTCCCACAATGCCTGTGCTCTTCCTTTCCATGTCTGGGTACCATCCCCACCCTGCACTTCGGAATCAGCAAAAGCCTTGACTTCACCATCTCAAACTAAAGCTAGTAACCCCTTCTACATCCTCATTTACTTGGCATCTTGGCAGCATTCAACTCTGCTGACCTCTCCTGTCCCCCCACCTCTTTGTGATACCCACCCATCCTCTTCTGCCTTCTCTGTGGATACCCAGTTTTCTATCCAGCATTTTCCCCAAGTACAGCCCCAGGCTCTTTCTTCTCATTTGCCACATATGTACAAACAACTCACAAATTAGTATCCTATCCCAGATATTCCCTCTAAGCAATAAACTCTTATATCCAACTCTTGGACTCTCAATCATATCTTATCCCCAGTACAGCCAAGACAGATTTAGGATTGTTCCTCCTGTTGCTCACTGCCTCTGCTGTCCATCTTGACCTTGCCAGAGTCCCTTCTCTCAGTGAATGGCTTTACCATCCATCCAGACACAGAGGCTAGAACTCTGAAGTCCTTTCTGGGCTCTCTTGTTACAGATACACTTACTGATGCTGACTATGGACCAGACTCTGGCTTCCATTCATATCTTTGATAGTGTCTTTGTTCTCTATATATGTGTCCTCTCTCTCTCCACTAAGATTGAAAGTTCCTGGAGAGCAGTGACTCTCCTGCCAGGCCCTAACTCCAGCACACTGTCAAATTCCCAGCAGGCACTCCAGTAAGTGTTTACTGATGACTTAAGTGGCCATAGAGCAATCTGCGATGTGCAGACAAGGCGGATGTTCAGAGGGCACAGGAGTGCTCTTTGATTCTTTAGTGCCGCCCAAGTCAGAGGCCTGACTCGAGTAAACATAAAGCATTTTATGGTCTCTTCCTGCTTTAAAATCTGTGATTCTAGGAGAAACTGTGTTTTTAAACTGATGGGGAGCCTAATTCCAAGCTTTATGCTTCTATGTTTTCAGATGCATGTATGGTAATAGAAAGTCTGGATTCAGAGCAGTAATTTTGTTCCTTATAAACGAGTGCTGGGGTAGGAAGCCAGTCTTTCTTCACCTTTTCTCAAGCATTACGGTGTAACACAGTAGGTCAGCTGCATGAAATAAAAGGTTGAGTCCATTCTGTTATAATGTGAAGAGTTAAGTCACTTGAAAAGGCTATAAAGAAAATGATTTATAAAACTTAACACAGGCATAAGAAAGGTCAGATTTATGGCATTTCGTGAATAATTTCAGGTAGTTGAATATGAAAATCATCAGACGGACAGATATGAATTTTATATTTAATTATGAGGGATAGTTTTAAAAAGTGGAATCTTGAGTTAACTAAAATGATGCACTGCATTTTATAAAATTTCAGGGAATAGAGAAAGACCTTACCCGGTGCAACTCCTTATCTGATATTCTATTCCTTATACAATAGGTTTGCTCAGTAGTTAATCAGACTGTACTTGAATACCCCAGTGGTGGGGATATTCACTACTCTATCTTTGAACATATCTTATTATTAGAAAGTTTCTGTTATGTTTGAGCCCACATCTTTCCATGTAGCTTTTATCTGTGTAAAATTACTCTTCCCTTTAGACTGATACAGAGTAAGTTTGAGGACCTGTCCACACAAAGACCACAGAGACAGCTCTCAGATTCCTTAGAATTGTGTTTATTGGTTATTCATTCAACAACTCTCTTTATGTGCCAGACATACCTGAAGAAAGTAAAGACATAATAATAACTTCAGGGCAAGGATCTGAATCTCCAATGCTTCCACCGTGTCTGGTATATACATAGTGGGTATTAACTGAACGAAAGGTGGAAGCCCTACTCAACTAGAGATGCTCACTAGTCTGGTTGGGGCAGTGAGATATAGAAAGATGTGAAAGATAGGGAAAAGATAACGGATTCACAGGAAAATGGGCGAATGACATCAACAGGAAATTAAAGGAAGAGGAAAGCCAAATGGCCAATAAACATCTGGCATAATGCTCAGTCTCACTAGCAATCAGGGAAATTAAAGATAGTACACCCACACTCATGAGATTGGCACAATCTGAGAAGTCTGACAATGCCAAGAGTTGATGAGAATGTGAGGCAATTAGAACAATAACACCCTGTGTTGGATGGCTAACTGAGAGACCAGTTTGGAGAGCCATTTGGCACTGTTTTGTAAAATTAAAAGTTGAGAGAACCTTTGACCCAGCAATTCCACCTCTGGGTATATGCCTCAGAGAAATAATTTCATATATGCAGAAAGAGGCATGTACTAGAAATTCACTGAAGCATTTTCAGAGTAGCAAAGAATTATAAATAATTCAAATGTCTATCAACGAAGGAATGGATAAATAAATTGTGCTATATTCACCAAATACTTATCATACAGCTGTGAAACTGAAGGAACTAGATCATATGTATAAACATGAATCTAATTAGCTAAGAAAGGAAGTTGAAGAGGGCAGGCTAAGTTACAGTATGGCACAAATTTTAAAACAGCCCAAGCAAGATTATGAGAGTATCTATATACAGTGAAAATATGTGTGGGAATAATAGATTTCAAATTCAGGATAGTGGTTGGTTATGGGGTTAGAGTAAGGAAGTGCAACTGAGGCATATACAGGAGGCTTCAACTGGATTTGTGATGTTTCATTTTTTTTTTAAGCTGGGTATGCTTGTTTGGGTGACATTAAAAACATTTTTTGTAGTAACAAACCTGCAGTTGTGTCCGTATCTTAGCCATAGCTGATGAATCACGGAGGATACCTGACTAAGCTAGACCAGTATGATTCTTTTGTGTATACTTGAAATATTTCTTTCCTTTTTTTTTTTCTCCAAAAAGGGAGAGGAAATAATGGCAATTGTCACAAATAATAGTGTTTGGCTGAAATACAGCTCTTATAGATCTCATTCTTTCTAGCTGCCTTCCACCCAACATATCCCCAGCTTTTCTTGCATTTAAGATGACCATGAGACACAGTTCTAATGAATGAGGTATAAGGGAACATCTTCTTGGAATTTTCTCAGAGAAAGCTTTTGCTTTTCTGATATTGTGAACAGATCAAGTCAATAGTCTGCCTTCTCCACTTTTTCCTGCTGTGAACATGATGACATGTCTGGAGTGCTGATAGACATTTTGCAACCACAAGGAAAGTTTAGCTGAATCACAGAGATGCCAGCCTTAACATCGATGGACCAATGACCCAATGCCAGAAACAACCTTCTTAGACTCTTTGCTATGTAAACTAAATAAATAAATACATTTCTAATTGTTTAAGACCCTGTGGATTAGAGTTTTTTTTTTTAAAGCTTTTCTAATTCATATGAAGGTATGCTGTAAAGTAGCATTATTAAATTTCACCATGGTGGTGGTGGCGGTTTATTTGCTAAGTTGTGTCTGACTTCTGTGACCCCATGGGCTGTAGCCCACCAGGCTCCTCTGTCCATGTGATTTCCCAGGCAAGAATACTGGAGTGGGTTGCCATTTTTTTCTCCATAGGATCTTCCCGATCTGGGGATTGAACTTGGATTTCTTGCACTGCAGGCGGAGTCTTTCCCAACTGAGCCACCCAGAAAGCCCCAATCCCAGCATATCTTATTTCAATTTGCCAATATCTATTTTAGTGAGGTATCTCAAACAGAAGACTCTATTCCAGGGGAATCAGATTTTTATCCAATGGAAGAAGGTTGTCATTACTCTCATTTTAGTATATATGCTTATTATGAGCCAAGATGATGCTCGCTACTTTTGGCAGCCTCATAAGACTCGTGATTCACCTTAAACTTATAGTCAACTTAGGTCCTCAAATCCTTGACTAGTCGTTTAAAGTTTACAGAGCAGTGATCCTTACAATAGGAAGTTCAATCTAGTTCACTGATAAGCCGTGGCTCACAGAGGTGAAATTACTTTCCCTGAGGTCACACAAGTGACATAATTCCTTTAACCCTTCTTTCCTCTAAGAGTATCTTTTCAGTCACCTGGGTGGGTTCCAGGTACCCATGCTTGCATTCTTGGTCCTAGTTATTTGGCTCAGGAATGGATACCTGACTGAAGTTGGACTACTTACATTATCTGTTTAGAATGCCTTCAGGATTGGAAACTGGCTTTGGTTTTTTTAGAATTCACTGCAATGAATATGAAGTGAGACTCACAAGTCCAAATATTATTTTAAGGACATGTTAATCTTATAGAGCTGGTATGCACAGTTAATCAGAGATGGAAATGAAAAATGTCTTCTGCAGAAATTGGTGTGCGTCTCTTATTCTGTCCTCACATCTCACCTGACCCAGCCCTGGTGAGCATGTCCATCCTGCCCAACATCACCCGCGGTTTAGGTACCCCATGTCTCTTTCTATCTCCTCTTCTATTTGCCTCTCCACATCCAACCTAACATTTTTCTTTCTTCCTTTCTTGAAGCAACTGTATGCTATCACATCTTTTATCATGGAGTAAGAAATTCACATTTTTTCTTAAATAATGTATACTTATTTTGCCTCTATATATCTACCTATAGTCACATCTACAAAAAGAAAGCAATGGGAAGAAAACACTCTTAATGTCAATGTAGGGAAAGATTTAACAAACAAATTGTGAGTAATTAGGGATTGATTATATTTTTCCTCCTGTGGTTATTAGGAATTTTAAGGCAGCTTTCACAGAAGGTAGAATTTAAGCATTAGAGGAAAGTAGATTTTAGGGCCTCTCTGGCAACAAAGGGACAGCACCTATGGGTTGGCCTCCCCTGCTTGTGCATGTGATTAGCCATGAGTATAAGCCAAAAGTTTATGTAATAACTTGGGTGGATCTTGGACTTTCATTCTTGAGGAGTGCAATGAACTTTTTCTCCTCAGAAAGGCTACATTTGGATGGCATGTTTTAGATCACAACAATCCTCAAATTTCAATTAGATGAAGTAATCTGACATTTTTTGGCATAGAAGATTTGAAGAATAATGATTATTCTTTGTCTCTGGAATAGTCTTTAGGACAAACAAAATAGTTAAAGCAATTTCCATAAAGATCCCTGTGCATGGCAGCAAACCTCACTGATAGTTAAACCCATTCAGAGAGATGAATATGGAATTCAGCTAACATCTTGTTTTTCTGCAGGAAATGTTTAAATATCTCCCATACTGCTCACTGTCACTTGGGACTAAGAAAATTTTAGACTATAAGGAGAAGACAGAAGAGACTGATTGGAAGCAAATAAAACAGCCTATTAGGTCAAGATGATCATGCAGAGAGCCCCAGTGGGTTTTGCATTGAGCATAGCTTTACAGAAAATATAGAAAATACAGATTGAGGCAATTAGTCCCTTCCAATTTTAAACAAGCAGTAGCAGTGGGAAGTGTGCCAGGAATGATGATTAAGGATTAAACAACAGCATGGGAACTTGATCAGAATTTCCAAAATTTCATTGCCAGCACCTGATATTTCTACATCACCACCTCCTTGATTATGAAAGGCGGGGGCCCTGCTCCTGGACCCCACCCCACCCCAGTCCCTTAATGCTTAAGGGAAAGTTATGGAAGAGAAGACTTCTGTCTCCACCAACTTCTAAGAGGGAACACAGCCAAGACAGGCAGGAAGAAGCATGCTCACTTCCAACCTTCTTGGCAAGCTCAAGTGGGAGCAAAAGCCACTGCCAAATCTATTTTTTAATACAAATTTTAAAAGGGTTGTGTCTACACATGCAAAGGGAAGTGCATAGTGCGCTGTGTTAAACAGCACAACAATTTAAAAAAATCAAACACACAAAAAAAGCCTAAATCTTTGCCTGACTATCCAGGTATTTATTTTCCATATGGTAGGTCCTCACTAGGGTGAGAGTCTGGATTTGCAGCAGTGTCTTCTGCAGTTATATGAATGGGACCCAGCCACAGAGCTTTCACCCTACCTGGCCCAGGTGGGCAAGACATGAACCCTGGTACTTCTTAATCTGATCCAGGAGGGAGGAACTCTCTTTCCTTTTGGAGACAGAGTTGAGTTCTTAGACCTGGTGTACCCTGACATGATTGGCACTTTGGTACTTAGAGTTGGATAGCCATCAATGAGAGGAAGATACCAAAGGGAAGGGGGGAGGATAAATTAGGATGCTGGAATTAACACATGGACACTACTATATATGAGACAGATATCCAACAAGTACCCTGTGTAGCACAGGGAACGCTATTCAATATTTTGTAATAACCTATATATAAGGGAAAACAGGGCTTCCCTGGTAGCTCAGACGGTAAAGAATCTGCCTGCAATGAAGGAGACCCAGGTTCAGTCTCTGGGTTGGAAAGATTACCCTGGAGAAGGGAATGAGGAGCCACTCCAGTATTCTTGCCTAGAGGATCCATGGACAGAAGAGCCTGGTAGGCCACAGCCCATAAGACACAGAGTTGGACGCGACTGAGCAACTAGTTTCTTTCACTTTCAAGGAAAAGCAACCTGAAAAAGATTACATATATATATACATATATGTTTTCATGCACACACATACAATTGAATCACTGTGCTATACTCCTGAAACTAATATGGCACTATGAAGCAACTATATTTCAATAAAATAAAAAAAATTACAAAAAAAGAAGAGAGAGAAAGAGAATGAGAGGGAGAGACACATATAAGTCCCAATTCTCTCTCCTCAAGTCTCTGAATATTTCCCACAGCCTGTTCCCCAACAATATTTAAAGAGTCAATTTTCCATGAAAATTTGTGCTTAAAAGATCACATGGGGAGAAACATTTATTTATTTAGTTTGTCCTAAATTTAACAGTCTTTTTAACAGTCTTTTTATATTCCAGTATTTTTGCTGAAAATGTATCCTGGTCTGATGCCATCACAAATAATGTTGCAATGAGCATTATCCCTGTGCCTTTATGTACTTGTTCCAGTTTCAGTACCATTCTTAGAAGTGAAACTGATGATCAAAGTCCATTTCTGTCTCGTGAATACTCCACAATGCCCAGCAGCACTTGCCGAGTAACGGACACATGGCCTGTGCTTAACAAGAGGCAGTACAGCAATGCAGTTGGAGCATCGGCTCTGTGACCAGCCAGTGCCAGCTCTGCAACTCATGGCCCGTGTGACCTCAGGTAAGTTATTCAACCTTTCAAAACCAGGGTTTACCATCTATTAAGTGAACTAACAATAATAACACACTGAGGGAGTCATGTGCCAGGTACTGTTTTAGGTGCTCCACTCATTACTTCTCAAACAACTTCACGATGAAGATTCTATTAGTATCTCCTTTTGCAGATGAGGAACTAGACACAGAAAGGCTGCGCACTTTGTCCAAGGTCACACAGCTAGTAAATAGTGAGGCCAGGCTTATCCCCAGAAAGCCTGGCTCCAGAGCCTATCTTTTAAATACTTTCTCATAGGGGATTTGCATATGATAATGAGAACTGATAGAAGAATATGGGAAAATACGTAGGTAGGTGGGTAGGTAATAGATGGGGAGAGAGGGAGAGAGAGAGAGAATGGATTTAGCATGATGTGCAGCCCTCAATGAATTCATGTGGCCTGGCTAGAGCAGAGGTGTGACACCAATCCTTCCTCCTGCAATGCACATCCTTTAAGAATGGACCGTCAGCTACTCTCTCCATTCATCTCACCCTCTCCTTCCTACCCGTCTACCATATGTAAAATGGATAGCCAAGGAAATTTGCTGTAGGATTCAGGCAACTCACCCTGGGGCTCCCCCTGTAACACAGGGTGGGAGGGAGGTTCAAGAAGAAGGGGACATATGTATACCTATGGGTAATTCATGTTGATGTATGGCAGAAATTAAACCAATATTGTAAAACAATTATCTTTCAATTAAAAATGAATGTTTTTTTAAAAAATGACCAGCTCAGGCTGGATGCATGAGACAAGTGCTCGGGCCTGTGCACTGGGAAGACCCAGAGGAATCGGGTGGAGAGGGAGGTGGGAGGGGGGATCGGGATGGGGAATACATGTAAATCCATGGCTGATTCATGTCAATGTATGACAAAAACCACTACAATATTGTAAAGTAATTAGCCTCCAACTAATAAAAATAAATGAAAAAAAAAAATGGATAAGCAGCAGTATAAAACAAACAACTCAATTAAAAAATGGCAGAAAATCTAAATAAACATTTCTCCAAAGAAAAGATGGACTTTCCTTGTAGCTCAGTTGGTAAAGAACCTGCCTGCAATGCAGGAGACCCGGGTTCAATTCCTGGGTTGGGAAGATCCCCTGGAGAAGGAAATGACAACCCACTCCAGTATTTTTGCCTGGAAAAATCCCATGAATAGAGAAGCCTGTCAGGCTACATACAGTCCATGGGGTTGCAAGAGTCAGACACAACTTAGTGACTAAACCACCAGCACCAAAGACACACAGACGGCCAAAAGTACATGCAAAGTGCTCAACATTGCTAATTTAGGGAAATGCAAATCAAAAGCACAATGAGGTAGCACCTCACACCAGTCAGAATGGCCATAATCAAAAAGTCTACAAATAATAAATACTAGAGAGGGTGTGGAGAAAAGGGAACCCTTCTGCACTGTTGGTGGGAATGTAAATTGGTACAGCTGCTACGGAGAAAAGTACAGAGGTTCCTTAAAAACTAAAAATAGAATTTTACAATCCAGCAATCTCATTCTTGGGCACGTGTTTAGAGAAAACCATAGTTTGAAAATAATAATAACCAATGGTTATTACAGGCTGTTTATAATAGCTAAGACATGGAAGGAACCCAAATGTCCATTGACAGATGAGTGGATAAAAATGTGGTACATATATAAAATGGAATATTACTCAGCCATAAAAAGAATGAAATAATGCCATCTGCAGCAACATGGATTGGACCTAGAGATTATCATACTAAGTGAAACAAGCCAGACAAAGACAAATATATGATATTGCTTATATGTGGAATGTAAAAATAAAGACAAATTAACTTATTTACAAAACAGAAACAGGCTCACATACTTAGAGAAAAAACTTATGGTTACTGGGGGGAAGGGTGGGAAAAAGGAATAGATCAGGAGTTTAGGATTGACATGTACACACTGCTATATTTAAAATAGATAATCAACAAAGACCTACTGCATAGCACAGGTAACATAGTCAATGTGTTATAATAACCTATAAAGGAAAAGAATCTGAAGAAGAATTTTAGAGATATATATATAAATATATATATATAAATATATAAATGAATTGCTGTGCTATATACCTGAAGCTAACAAGATATTGGAAATCACCTACACTTCAAAAAAGAAAAAATAGATGAGCTGACTTCATGGATTTCCTTAAGATTTCACTTCTAGGAAGAGGAAGCTTGGGAATGGAGAAGCATGTTACTCCAGAAATCTGTTAAATCTTTTAGTCCAGGAAGCAACAGAATCATTGGAATATGTATATTTTTTAGACTGGGAAGATTAAGGAGGTTGTAATGACTGTAAAAAATTAACCTGCTGTCCGAGGAAACCAAAACCAGGGGGTGGAACTAGTTATGGAACATGACCTTGGCTGGGAACAACGAACTGTTGGGCCAGACCATCTGGGGAAATTCTTTCCTATCAAGTGAAGCATGATATTCCAGAAGGGGTGGGCGGGGTTCCTAAAGGGTGAGGCTGCTTCTTCCAGGTTAAGTGCTTTACATGCATCATTTCATTTAATTCTCATAGCAGCTAACTGAGGCAAATGGGATTATTGTCCTGGTTTGATCAATGAAGAAACTGAAGCACAAAGAGGTGATGTGACTTAGCCTGGAGTCTGTGCTCTTATAGATCACAGTTAGCCTGAAGAAGAGGTACATGTTTGTCATAAGGAGAGCACAGTCAAGACAACAGAGACGGGGTTTGTCCAGGTGGGTAACCTTGGGCAACATACCTCACAGCTCCAAGCCTCTGTGTTCTCATCTATAAAATGGGCATAGATCTGGTATCCAGCATACAGGTGGAGTGATAGATAAGGGTATTCATATAGAACACTGAACCCAGTGCTGGCACATGGTCAGGGACTGGTACTGGTACACGGTACTCGTACACTTGAGAAATACACTAGGAACCAGAATATACAGATTTCTTCTTCTGCTTCTTTTTTTAAAAAAACTGGTATCAAAAGTCACAGTGATTAAGATTAGGCCCTTTATATATAGATTGTAACTATTTTATATTGTAATGAGTATCAAAGTGTCTCTTGCTCAGGAAGTAGAATAGATACAGCATAGATCACATGTCACTAGTTCTAATGACGTCAAGATGGCAGTTATGGATTGACTATTTTTACCAGCAACTTGCCAGACTCCGTGTGGTTTCAGAATTTGCCCTCTGTGGGACTCAGTTGTGCCATCCACAGACTAAGGATTCAAATATAATTTCTAATTTCATAACAAAACTGAGAAACCTAAAGAAAATTCTAAAAATAATCACTCAGCCCATAGAATAAACCCTTGCTTGGCTCTTACTGATGGAAGAGTTTGTTCTAGGGGTAAAAAGTGTGAGTTGCGGAAGTTTTTTTTTAAAAAGAGAAATATTATTTCATCATGATATGATAATAGTCACTGTTTATGAGTCCTATGACTCAGCCTGGGCCATGTGCCTGATACTCATCAGTTTATTCAGTCCTCCCAACAGTCCTGCAAAGTCAAGAGTTATAGCTTTTCCTTCTTAAATAATAAAGAAGCTGAGGGTCTCAGAGAGAAGTGACTCATTGGATATACCCATTTCTCTGTTATCTTGTTTCCCCAAAACCTTATCATAACAGATATACCTATTATGAAGTCCCTGTAACTGGAACAAAACAGCCCAAAGAGTCCTATAATGGATTATTTAAAAATTATTCTACATATAGTTTTTATTACATGACATGATGACATATAAATAGTTTCTTGGCTTAGTTCAAATTACAGACATTCCCAATTATGTACAATAATGAGCTTCAACCATGTATGCTATGCTTCTTTTGAAATCCTGAAATGCATTTGTTGAGTCTCTGTGCCCCTAACTCAGCAAGGTTTCCTGCTGTGTGAAGCTGGCCCAGGGCCATTCTCCCCTCCCACAAACTCAGGAAGACCCCTTTAGGATAAGTCCCCCTACCCTCGTGTTTGTGCCGGCAGGACTGTTCAGCCTCCTGCTTGTGGGCAGTGAGGGAAGATGAAGAAAACAAACGCCCTTTAAGTTGTTAAAAGAAAAAGCACTTGGGAAAAGATTAGCCTGGAACTAAGAACCTTTATGGTGATTCCTAAGTTGAGGTCAGCAAGTTTCAGAGAAGCCAGCTTGGATGGAGACTCAGATCAGGACAAGCCTGCTGCAAATGACAAACAGATGGGGGTGAAGCCCAGGCTCCCTGTCACCTTGGTGGACTGCGTTCACCCTAAGAGGACAGGGCTGCAGAGGAGGTGACAGACTCACCATGGCTAAAGGCCAGCTCCAGAGGGTCACAACAGTTACTCTGGCCTTAAACGGCTTCCATTATGTACAATTCTGCGCATGATTTTCAGTTTCCTCCCTTACATTTCCTTGAGCACGTCATACGCTTGCTGTCTCAGTGGCTATTGGCTTGCATCTCCTCTGAGAGGAAATTTCTTTCCTCAACTCCTCCTATTCCAGGTCTCCCCTCCTCACAGTTCTTCCCTGTAAGGTCTTCCCTGCTCTCCTCCGTTTACTGTTGGCTCCCTTCATGGCACATGGTGTGAGCCAAACTCCACATCTTTTTGTTGGTCTGTTTATTGTCTGTTTCTGCCAGCAGTCTGTAAGACCCAGAAGGGCATGTCTGACTGCTCACTGTTGATTCCAGTGCTGAGTGCGGAGCTGGAGACAGAGTACGTGTTCAATAAATGTTTGCCAAGTAAATTGCTCTCAACTGCCCCCAACATATTTGGAAGAAAATTTCAGTGCAGCCACGGAGTAAGGGATTATTAAGGACCTTCATAAAGAGCTTAATTCAATTTTTAAGGTATCCTCAGAGATGAATCCCAGGAGGAAAAGCCACATAAGTTGGTTTGTGGTATTTCCTGAAAGTGTCTTGATGAGATCGCTTAGCTGGCATCCAAAAGCTACGGGAATGCTGCCCCTTTCAGAGTCTGTCTCTTCTCAGTCTTATTTCCAACACGTTTATCATGATACAAGTTCTAGAAATACCAGAAGAGTTAGGTTTTCCATTATCCTGGGATTCCAATAATGGATCTGAAGGGCCGTCGTGGCAATGCTGTCATCTTGGCCACTTTACCACTTCTCAGAGTGAAAAAATGAACATGAAATCTGGATAGTTATTAACAATTCTAGTCAAGACGTGGGAGGAGAGGGTAGAAAAGCTATTGGCCAGACTGAAGTTTATATTAGAGCAGCAAGTTTCATTTATTTGGATATTCCTAGGCCCCATGACCACGTTCTAAGATTTAGGAGTATTGCATTATAAACCCAGCTCCAGAATGAGCCAGCAGTGGCTGTGGCTGTGATTGACTGGGGCTGGGCCTGGTGGAGCCGCACATGTGGTTGCACTGACCTGCTGGTTGAAGTGTTGACTTCAGGGCCATGATTAGGCCCTGAGTGGACAAGAGTGGACCTACTCCTTGGAATATGGGCCATGCATCTAGATGGGGAGGAATTGGCAAGGGAGGAAGGGAATATTCTCTTTTATCTCTAGTATTTATATAGAATTCACTCATTCCCTCACTCATCCAGATTCAAAATTATATCTGTGAGTGTTTGTATAGAAACTAACTATACCATAGCAGTGCTCACTCTGTACAGTAGTGCAGGACGATAAAAATTACCCTGCAAACTGAAATCTGCAAAGTGACCATTGGAATCAATGAGGAAAGTATGACTGTTCCATGACCTTTAAAATTCTCTTACTGTTAGTTATAAATGTACAAGGAAATGAAAAAAAAAATCATAAGACTATTATTTCGTTAGTACTCTAATTTAAAACATTAGAAACTTTGAGAGTTAGTATAAAAAACTTCTCAAGAGTCATTCGAACAGTGCTTGCCTTCTCTTTTCATCATATAACAACACAGAACAAACATACTTTCTATGTCTTGGCAAATGATCATATTTCCTTTAAAATTTGGATCAGCTTCTAACAGTTTACCCTTTGCTCTCTTTATATCATTGTCAAGTATCTCTGAGAGCTCCTTCCACGTGAAATGGTTTGCAGAATCACTTCTCCTGGGACATCATCTTCCCTTCTGTCATGAACACTTTGCTTATTTATGTCAGTAAATTTGCCTTCACCAAGTTCCTCTGGCTGCAAATCTAGACCATGTCCAATGGGAAAGACGTCATACAGTCCACGGCCAGCTATTTCTTCTATAACTATATTTACATTTGATTTAAGTTTGACTTCCAAGATAATCACTCTTCATTTCTTTGCTGCACTTTATTTTTTTCTGGCTAGTTCCCTCTTTCAATTATCCATATTCATAAAATGCCATATGGCTTTATCACCAGGAGACAAGGGGCAACACAAGTGCTGCTTTGTATGTAAAATGAATAACAAAAGTGCAGTGACCACTCACCATGTCACTTGAAGAAGTGACATAATTTGTTACTGATCATAATAACAGTAACATAATTTGTTACTGATGTGACTCTGTTATTCATGAGGTGATCTGTGGACTGAAAACCCAGATGGGAAGTTTATACTGTGCATAATTATTCACAGTTCATATACCATGGCAACTGTATTGTTGGAGGACTGATGTTATATAACTAAATCATGGTACTGAAGTTCGTGCACCTGAACTATGTAAAATGAGGACAAATAATAGGGGTAACTAGAGAATGTCATGGTGGGTACGTAATAGAAATCCCCAACTTGTAGAGGCATAGAAGGTTACTTGGAGAAGGTGACACACAAGCTGAGACTTGATAAATAAATAGAAATTAATCTGACAAAGGAGGAGTGTAGGGAAGATTGTTCTGGGCAGAGATTAAAGTAGGTATAAAGCTCCAAATGTAAGAAAGTGCATGGGGTGTAGGGTGGCAGCCATAGTTGTTTCAGGCTGATTGTGGGTGGTAATCCCAATACATTATTTTCAGGCTGCAGGCTGTTGTCCCTGGGAACCAGGCAGCACTGGATGTGATTGGGAATTTGGAATGCTCTTTTAGGACAGTCACCTGAAGAAGGTGTTGAAGGACCATCAACTACTGCCCTCAGACCAAGAGGCCTGCCTTTGGCGGCTAGGAAAGTCACCAGGAAAATGAAACCAAATCAAACAAAATGACCTTAGATGCTGGTCTGCATACATGATCCAGGGAACACTAATGATTCAGATGCGAATGCCCTAACTACAGGATGGTATAAAGCAAAGAGAAAACTCCCTTTCAAAAGTCACAATTCAAAAGGCTGGTTCAAATCTTTAAATAACAGATTGTATTTCTAGTCAATACAGAGTACAGTATCTTAATCTATGTGTCTAAAATCTGAATGGTTTTAGCCCAGGCAATGCATTGAAAATCCTCTCACTTAATTTCCACCACACTCTTATGAAGTAGCTATTTTTATCCCCATTTTACAGATGAGGAAACTGAGGTTAAGTCACCATGGTGTCACAGAACTGGTCACATGTAGGACTTGTCCTAAAGCTTGTACCTTTACCTAATATACTATCAGTATGTTTTATTTCAATACATGGAAATAAACACAGATGCCAAATTGAGTGATTATTTTGTATAAGATAAACAGACCAAGATAAATGTTAAAGAATAGGGCAAAGATATTCCATTTGTATAGAAACTCTGAGAGAGAGAATGCACAAGAACAGCAGTTTTAAGAAAAGTTTTGTACAATTGTGTGGCATCCCAGACATGAGCAATGCATTTAAGATTCTCCTAGGAAAACAAAACAATGAGATTATCTCAATTATTGAGTTAACCATGAGATTTCACCATCTACATTCTAGCTATGAGTGAGACATTTATTTGAATTAGATAAGAAGATATAATGTCATTTGAAGAAGGCCCAGTAAATTTAATAACAGAGATAAATGAAACTGACAATGATCTCACACTTTATAAATCTAAACATGGGACCAGGGTTAGACACAGGGACCCTAGCAGCTGATGAATGAGCTTGAATGCTGCTTCTTACACCATCAACTAGAGACCAGACATGATTTTTTTATGTTCCTTCTAACCAAGGGGATTAAAAAAGAGTTAATTTAATTCCCTTTAAACAAAAGCACAGGAGCAAGAAACAACCCTGAACTTTCCCTCCTCAAATAGCAGCTCTGTTGATAATTTAATCACTGAGTTGTGTAACTTGCCTATGACAAGTGGTAAAACACCTACAAATGTGGAAATCTGCCAGAGCCTTCTTTCGTAGGAAAGGGAGGGAAAGCCTTATCCAGCTCACATATACTTTCTATCTCCCTGTCTTTTGCTCCCTGCCCACAACCGCTGAAACTGCTTCTGTATTAGCAGAGAATATGGGAACTGTTCTGGATCTAGCAAGGAAGTGAAGTCACTGAAACATTTAGGATTCTCTGCTTCCCTCTCCACCCTTCCCCACCCTCACTCTATCCCTGTTAGCCTGTAGCCCCATACCAGGCTCCATCAAGCTGAAATGGCAGCACTATGGAGAACACCATGGAGATCCCTTAAGAAAATAAACATAGAACTACCATATGATCCTGCAGTCCCACGCCTGGGCATTTATAGAGTAAACCACAATTCAAAAAAAATATATGAATGGCAATGTTCTTTGCAGCACTATTAACAATAGCCAAGACATGGAAGCAACATAATTGTCTATTGACAGATGAGTAGATAAAGAAGATGTGATATATATACACAATGGAATGTTACTCAGCCATGAAAAAGAATGAAATAATGCCATTTGTGGCAAATGGATGGACCTAGAGATGATTATGTCAAGTGAACTAAACAAATATCATATTCTATCACTTATATGGAATCTAAAAAAGTACAAATGAACTTATTTATACAACAGTAATAGACTCATAGACACAGAAAAACTTACGGTTACCAAAGGGACAAGAGGGGGTAGAGATAAATTAGGTGTTTGGGATTAACATATACACACTACTATATATAAAATAATCAAGGATATACTGTATAGCACAGGGAACTCAATGTCTTAAAATAATCTGTAAGAGAAAAGAACGTGAGAAAGAAATGTGTGTGTGTGTGTGTGTGTGAATCACTTTGCTGTACACTTGAAACTAATACAACGTTGTAAATCAACTCAGCTTCAATAGAAAAAGACAAAGAAAAGAAGTTGAAATGGCAATAAGGAATGAATATGAGGCCTTGCATGATCTGGTTTCTTCCTAATTGTCCAGCTTTATCTCATGTTTCTTTCTGCCATGCTTGCTCCAATGCATAGTTTTAGACATGGACATATAGAATACAACTAATCTAGGCTGTTCTTCCTTTTCTTAATAACTGAATCTTTTCATTCTTTAGTCTCAGCTTAAGTTTCATTCTCTCTCAGATTTCCTAGGTCATCTAAACTACATTTGGTCTCTATGTCACAGACTTCCATAGTTCCCTGTGCTTCCTAATACAAAACCTGCTTCTTCTACATTCTCTACCAGATTAGAGGGTCTGTGACAATAGGCGCAGCATCTACCTTGTCACCATGGACTCCAACACCCAGCACAATGCCTGACATAGTTATTGCCCTCAGTCAGTGTTTGCAGAGTGAACAATTGCCTTCTTCACTTTCCTTTTTGAAAAAGGTATTACAAAATATTTAAGACACACAGAAATGTGTAAAGAAAAATATCACCACCCTCAGGTATCCACTACAGCTGCAAGTTTAAATCCCTGCTTATCACCTCTTGATCACATTCTGCTCTTCAAAGGCAACTAGCAGTCTGAATTTGGTTACTATTTCCATATATTTCTTAGTACTTTCATTACACACATATGCAAACCTATAATATTATTTTGTGTGTTTTTGTAGTCTATGTAAGTGTTATATGTATTCTTCTGCAACTGGCATTTTTCAAGTTCTTGTGATTCACTCACACTGTTGAATTTAGCTAGAGATTATTTATTCCACTGCTGTGTGGTATTCTATTGTATGACTCCCCCAATATTCATCGGCTTTCTTGTTGGTGGGTTATTTTCTAAGTTTTATCTATACCACAATGCCATGAATATCCTTACTTGCAATGTTATTCTTCTTTCAGGTAGCACTGTGGTATTTGATACACTGAATCTTTCAGTATTTACCTGTCAAAACTGACATGGAAAGCTATATGAGACAGATAATTGAACAACGCAATTTATGTTTGAGTGAAAGTGTGTATCAGTGGATTTTATGAGAAGCAGTATGGAATAGTGACGACTGATAGAGCACTGATTTGGGAGTTAAATGCGGTGGATTGCTGCACCCACTCAGCTGCTTAGCCACTATGCCACATCCAAATACAAAGCTCAGTTTTCCTTCTGTACAAGTGGAATAATGGTCCCCCAGCTGCCTACCTCACAAGGGTGTTAAAATGATCAAATGAAATAATGTTGCTGAAAAGATTTTGAAATCTGATGGATTATGCAACATTGGAACACCAACAACCAAATTTTATTACCCAAGTGTAATATCACAGAAGATTGTCATAAAATAACAAGACCAAAAGAATATAAAATAATTTACCAACATCTATATTTAAATTTGTCATCACCTGTATCTTATTATCTCCTATCCATATTTCATTGGGGTGTTTTAGAGATAATACCTTACTCCTCAAGGGCAGAACAGAGAAAACCATATTGCTCTTGAGAGAAATATGTTTAGGTCCATGGGTTTCTACTGTCTATAAAATCCTACCGAGAAGATTATTGAAATGAGTCAAACTGGTTCCAGTAATGAATATATTCCTACTTCTGCTTCACTGACTATCCGAAAGCCTTTAGCTATGTGGATCACAACAAATGGTGGAAAGTTCTTAAAAAGATGGGAATATCAGACCACCTTACCTGCCTCATGAAAAACCTGTATGTGGGTCAAGAAGCAACAGTTAGAGCCAGACATGGAACAATGGACTGGTTCAAAACTGGAAAAGGAATATGACAAGGCTGTATATTGTCACCTTGTTTATTTAACTTATATGCAGAGTATATGCTAAATGCCAGGCTGGATGACTCACAAGCTGGAATCAAGATTCCTAGGAGAAATATCAATAACTTCAGATATGCAGATGATACCACCCTTATGACAGAAAGTGAAGGGGAACTAAAGAGCCTCTTGATGAAGATGAAAGAGGAGAGTGAAAAAGCTGGCTTAAAACTCAACATTCAAAAAACTAAGATCATGGTATCTGATCCCATCATTTCATGGGAAATAAATGGGCAAAAATTGGAAGTAGTGACACAGTTTATCTTTTGGGGCTCCAAAATCACTGTGGATGGTGACTGAGGCCATGAAATTAAAAGATGCTTGCTCTTGGAAGGAAATCTATGACAAACCTAGACAGTGTATTGAAAAAGTAGAGATAGCACTTTGCTGACAAAGATCTGTGTAGTCAAAGCTATGGTTTTTCCAGTAGTCATGTATGGATGTGAGAGTTGGACCATAAAGAAGGCTGAGCACTAAAGAATTGATGCTTTTGAACTGTGTGCTGGAGAAGATTCTTGAGAAACCCCTGGACTGCAAGGAGATCAAACCAATCAATCCTAAAGGAAATCAACCCTGAATATTCATTGGAAGGACTGATGCTGATGCTGAAGCTCCAATACTTTGGCCACCTGATGCAAAGAGCCAACTCATTGGAAAAGACCCTGAGGCTGGGAAAGACTGAAGGCAAAAGGAGAAGAGGGTGGCAGAGGATGAGATGGTTAGACAAAATCACTGACTCGATGGACATGAGTTTGAGCAAACTCCGGGAGATAGTGAAGGACAGGGAAGCCTGGCATGCTGCAGTCCATGGGGTCAAAAAGAGTCGGACATGACTTGGGGACTGAACAACAAAGGAATTTATTCCAAAGTTTCTGTCTTCATGCTTAGATGTACATTAAGTTATGAAACTTAAAATGGTTATAGGAAGGGGTTTAGAGCTTGAAAGATGGGTTCAAATCTTCCTCTACTTCCCTTTCTGTACTGAGGGTAAAAAGATAATCATGTAGGACAATTGTTGGGAGGATTAAATGAGCTCATGTGTATAAAGCAGCATCCCCTTCAGGGTGTGGTTAAAAATTAGCCTTAGTTGAAATTGCCCAACAGGTGAGGCAAGGTTGTTGGGCTTTTGTTCTTAAATTGTGATCTCAGTTGTCTCAGTCTAACTCCTCTTCACTTTTAAATTTAATTTTATTTATTTACATTACAAATTTATGTCTCACAGTTTTGGAAGCTGGGAAGTCCATGATCAAGATGCTGACTGAGTCAGTTTCTGGTGAGGGACCTCTTCCTGGCTTGTGCGTGAACACTTTCTTACTCTAATCCCCAGGTTTGGAGAGGGAGATCTCATCTCTCTTATTTTTTATGCTTATTTGTTTATTTTTTGGCCATGCTGCATGGTATATAGGATCTTAATTCCTTGACCAGAAATGGAACCTGTGCCCCTTGCACAGGGATCAAACCCATGCCCTCTGAAGTGGAAGCACAGAGTCTTAACCACTGGACTGCCAGGGAAGACCTTCTCTTCACTTTTTTTAAAAGTGTTGGTCTAGCCATTCTGTCAGGACCTTCAGCTATCATATGTCTAACTGTCACTTCTTAATATATGACCGAGGCAGCTATGACATGTTCAGTGCACAAAGAGTGTTGCCACCACTACAAAATTTTATAGGTGCCAAGTGCTTCTGACCTGAACTCTTGACTTCTGATTTGGAAACTGAGAAAGAGCAGCCTGGTTAATTTGTCTGATTCATTAGCAAGAAATCAGAGAGAGGTTTTCAAATAAAATCCAATTCCAGCCATGCCATCTTGGTCTCATGTAAATGCTGGAAATAGATAAGGTTAAAACACAGTGTCACAGCTCTAGGTTTCTGCAGAATTTTTGCTCTCCATATTCTCCTGTACTAGAATTCTGTTTTAACTTACAGTGATAATAAGTCAAAGAATAGATTTATTCTGTGCATTTGCACACTGATAACTGGGTTCCTGGGAATTAGTTTACTTTGCAAAGTACATGTTTTCCTCTATAAACATATCTCCTATAAAGGTTTCTCCATGGCTAGAAAGGAAGTGAAAGAGCTAGGAAGAGGGACAACAGAACAATGTCCCTTCTGTTCTAGTGATATAGGGAGGGTTCCTGGAGGGCATATGCCTGGAAAAGATGGGTAGAAATGAACAGGTGGAATTTTACTGTCATAGATTTCTTTGTTGCACTACATACTCTTGTTTACTCAAAGAGGTTTATTAAGGTCCCGCTACCAGGCAACACACCCGAGTAGCTTGGGAGCTAGACTCCTGTGTTTAAACCCCAGTTCTGCCACTACAACTTGTATGACCTTGGGCAAGTTATCTAATCTCTCTGTATCTCAATGTCCTCACCTGGAAAACAGGGATAATAATAGTGCCTGTCTCATAGAGTTGTTGTTGGGGTTAAGTAAATTAATTATTGATATCTCTCTATCTCTATGTCTTTTAAGTGTGGCTAGGCCATTGTAGTGATAGTTGCTCAGTTGTGTCCGACTCTTTGCAACGCCATGGACTGGAGCCCACCAGGCTCCTCTGTCCATGGAATTCTCCAGGCAACAATACTGGAGTTGGCTGCCATTTCCTTCTCCAAGGCCATTGTAAGAGTTCAATAAATATTAGCCATAATTATTACTCTCACCTAGGGTCTGTAATTGGTATTAAAAATAGGAGTTCTGTGAACCTTAAAGACAGAGATTTTCTGATAGGTTATTAGTCTTTGGGGTTAAGAGGCTTAAAGCAAAACAAAAACATTGAGGTTATAATCTTCTCAGTCATGACAAATAGTTCAAACTTGGGAGGCTGATGCCTAGAACTGATTTAGGAGGCAGACACCAAACTATGTTTAATGGTAAAGAAAATAAATGCTATTATGTATCTGCTAAATAAGCCATCCTTTCAAAATGGAAAACATCACAGTCATTTCAGTTTGCCATTGAGCTTGGTCAATGCCATTGGAGTAGCACAAATGGAACGTAATATAAAAGTATACACATAATGTACTGTTCTAAATTCAGAGCTCAATTCTCTAACATGGCTATTCTCTGAAATTTTCAGAGAGATGATGCATAGAATAAGGTGGCTATTAAGCTAAAAATGAACAACAGTAAAACAGAGAAGGGACTGCAAGGCCTGATGGAGTTGAAGAGAAACCATTAAATATCTAGGTAGTAGAAATGGAGGTGGACTATAAGAAATTGTGTTTGCCTTCTTACTTTATGGGAATGCTAAACCTACTGCAGTTTGGAGTTCACAGATAAAAATCTTTAAAGAAACTAAAAAACAAATAAGATGTCCATAGATGGAACGTTTACATGTTTGTTCAATAACCCATTGTTCAGCAATACTCCTAAGAAAATGACTTTTGTGTAACCTAAATTCCTTACCCTGTAGCCAACATCTGCCTAAAAGATGCTGCTGCAACTATAGAAAAAGCCCACATAGCTAGAATTCCTGGGGAATGGGTGGTTTTATTGTTGTTTTAGTTGCTCTGCTTAGTTTGGACTAAAAAGAAAATTTATTTCAAGCTTTCTGTTCACAGACTTTTTGGGAGTCAGGGGGAAGGCTTAGAGATACAGTAGAGAGAATCTTCTGTACTTTTGTATAATTTTAATCCTCTTTGAATAATTCAGGACTCTCCAGGGCCTCAGTGCTCATCAGGAGGAAGGTGATTATGACTGGGCAGGACAGAAATGTAGAAAGTTTAGAAGACCTGCCCCCCTCAGTCTTGGAAGTAGTGCTTTTATGGGAGATGGAGGGGTAGAAAGACATTCAATATCAAAGTCTTTGCTTATTATCTCAGGGTGGAAAAAAAAAGCAATTCTATCCTCCTACACTGTTGTTGGGAATGTAAATTGGTATAGTCACTGTGGAAAACAGTATGGAGGATCCTCAGAAAACTAAAAATAGAGTTACCATATGATCCAGCAATCTCACTTCTGGGCATATATCCAGACAAAACTCTAATTTAAAAAGACACATGCACCTCACTGGTCATAGTAGCACTATTCACAATAGTCAAGACATGGAAACAACCCAAATGTGCACTGGCAGATGAATGTATAAAAAAATACGTGGCACCTACTCAGCCATAAAAAAAATGAAATGCCATTTGCAGCAACATGGATGGACCTAGAAATTATCACACTAAGTAAAGTCAGTCAGAAATACAACTATCATATGATATCACCTATATGTGTAATCTGAAATACACAATATGTATTGTGCATTCACAAAAATACACAATTTGTGAAATGACACAAATGAACCTATCTACAAAACAGAAACAGACTCACAGAGAGAATAGACTGGTGGTTGCCAAGGTGAAGGGGGTTGAGGAAGAGATGGAGCGGGAGGCTGGGGTTAGCAGATATAAGGTACGAAATATGGAATGGATAAACGACAAGGTCCTACTGTATAGCACAGAGAACCATATTCAGTATCTTGTGATAAACCATAATGGAAAAGAATATAAAAAACGAATACATGAATGTGTGTGTGTATATATATGTGTGTGTGTATATATATATCTACACAAAATATATATTGGAGTAGGAAATGGAAGCCCACCTAGTTTTCTTGCCTGAATAATCCCATGGACAGAGGAGCCTGGCAGGCTATGGTCCATGGGATCACAAAGAGTTGGACACAACCAAAGTGATTAGCATATATATATATACATATATATAAAACTGAGTCGCTTTCCTCTACAGCAGAAATTAACACAACATTGTAAGTCAATTATACTTCAAAAAGGCAGTTATAAATTTGAGGATTATGACAGTAGTTCTAGTTCTAAGTTTTAAAAAACAACTTTAGTGAAATATAATTTACATACTATAAAACTCATCTATTTAAAATGTACAACTTAGTGATTTGTAACATATTCACAGAATTGTGCAACCATTACTCTGGAAAGAAATCTATTAATATTAGCAGCCACTCCCCATCCCTGTGCCAACCTCAGGCAACCACTAATCTACTTTCTATGCCCATCGATTTGCCTTTTCTGGAGGGTTTGCACAAATAGAATCATACAACATGTGGTCTTCAGTGATCTGCCTTTTTCACTTAGCATAATGTTTTCAAGTTTCACTGATGTTATAGGATGTGTCAGTACTTCATTTTTCTAACTGATGTATGATATGACTTTATAGTCTGCCCTCCATATCTTTGGGTTCTATATGCACAGATTTAATCAACTGTAGATACAAAATATTCTAAAAAAAATTCAGAGACTTCCAAAAAGCAAAATTTGCGACATGCTGGCAACTATTTACATAGCATATATATTTTATTTACAACTATTTACATAGCACTTATACTATATTTTGGGCTTCCCTGGTGGCTCAGTCAGTGCTAAAGAATCCACCTCCCAATATAGGAGATGTAGGTTCGATCCCTGGGTTGGGAAAATCCCCTGGAGAAGGAAATAGCAACTTATGCCGGTATTCTTGCCTGGGAAATCCCATGGACAGAGAAGCCTGGCAGGCTACTGTACATGGGGTCACAAAAGAGTTGGACATGACTTAGTGACTGAACAATATACTGTATTAGGTATTATAAGTTATCTACAGATGATTTGAAGTATACAGGAGAATGTGTGTAGGTTATATGAAAATACTATATGATTTCATATAAGGGAGTTGTGCATCCCAGAATTTTGGTATCTGCTGGGGTTCTTGGAACCAATCTCCCATGGATACTGAGGGACAAGTGTACATGGATAGAATATATTTTATTTATCCATTCATCAGCTGATGAACATTTAGATTATTTCCACTCTTTGGCTGTTAAGAATACTGTTTCTATGCCATCTTGAGAAAGAAAAATGGAGCTAAAGGAATCAACCTTCCTGACTTCAGGCTATACTACAAAGTTATAGTCATCCAGACAGTATTATACTGGCACAAAAACAGAAATATAGATCAATGAAACAAATAGAAAGCTCAGAGATAAGCCCATACATCTATGGGCATATTATCTTTGATAGAGGAGGCGAGAATATACAGTGGAGAAAAGACAGCCTTTTCAATAAGTGGTGCTGAGAAAACTGAGCAGCTATGTGTAGAAGAATGAAACTAGAACATATCCTTATACCGAACACAAAAATAAACTCAAAATGGTTTAAAGATTTAAGTGTAAGGCCAGAAATTGTAAAGCTCTTAGAGGAAAACACAGGCAGAACAATCCCTGATATAAACCACAGCAAGATCCTCTATAGCCCACCTCCTAGAGTAATGGAAATAAAAGACAAAAATAAACAAATGTGACCTAATTAAACTTAAAAGCTTTTGTACAGCAAAGGAAACTATAAATAGAGTGAAAAGACAACCCTCAGAATAGGAGAAAATAATAGTAAATGAAACAAATGACAAAGGATTGAATTCCAAAATATATAAGCAGCTCATGCAGCTCAATACCAGAAAAACAAACAATCCAGTCAAAAAGTGGGCAGACCTAAACAGATATTTCTCCAAAGAAGACATACACAAAGCTAATAAACACCTGAAAAGATGTTCAACATCACTCATTATTAGAGAAATGCAAATCAAAACTACAATGATACCACCTCTTACCAGTCAGAAGAGCCATCATCAAAAAATCTACAAACAATAAAAGCTGCAAAGGGTATGGAGAAAAGGGAACCCTCTTGCGTTGTTGGTGGGAATGTAAATTGATACAGCCACTATAGAGAACAGTACGGATATTCCTTAAAAAACTAGGAATACTACCTATTCCTATTCAAACTACCATATGATCCAACAAACTCACTACTGGGCATGTAGCCTGAAGGAACCAAAATTGAAAAAGACACATGTATCCCAGTGTTCATTACAGCACTATTTACAACAGCTAGGATATGGAAGCAACCTAGATGTCCACTGAAAGAAGAATGGATAAAGAAGTTATGGTACATATATACAATGGAATATTACTCAGCCATAAAAGGGAACATGTTTGAGTCAGTTCTAATGAGGTAGATAAACCTGGAGCCTATTATACAGAGTGATGTAAGTCAGAAGGAGGAAAACAAACATCATATATTAATGCATATATATTGAATCTAGAAAGAAGGTACTGATGAACTTATGTGCAGGGCAGCAGTGGAGACACAGACATAGGGAACAGACTTGCGGACACAGTGGGGGAAGGAGAGGGTGGGACAAATAGAGAGGGTAGCATTGAAACTTATACATTACCACATGTAAAATAGATAGCCAGTGGGAAGTTGCTGTGTAACACGGCGGCTCAACCCTGTGCTCTGTGACAACTTAGAGGTGTGGGATGGGGGGCAGGTTAGGAAGGAAGTTCAAGAGGGCAGATATGGATACCTAAGCCTGATTCATGCTGATGTATGCCAGAAACCAACACAATATTGTAAAGCAATTATCCTCCAATTAAAAATAGATTAAAAAATAATGCTTCTATGAACATCTGCATACAAGGTTTATTTTATTTTACTTTTTTGGCCATGCCACATGGCATGTGGGATCTTAATTTCCTGACCAGGGATGAAACTCATGACTCCTGCAGTGGATGTGCAGAGTCTTAACCACTGGACCACTGGGAAAGTCCCTGTGTATAAGTGTTTATGTGACATATAATTTCATTTCTCTCCATTAGAGTTGAATTGCTTAGTCATATGATAGCTCCACATTTACCAATTTAAGGAAGTGCCAAACTGTATTCCAAAGTGGCTCACCATTTTATATCCTCACCAGCAATGTACGTTTCAATCTTCACATCTTTGCCCAACATATGTTATTTATTTATTTATTTTTTTATGGCCATCCTTATGAGTACGAAGTAGCATCTCACTGAGGTTTTGATTTTCTAGTTCCTAATGACTAATGATGTTAAGCATTACTTCATGCTTTTGGCCATCTGTATATCTTCTTTGGAGAAATATCTACTAAAATCCTTTGTCCACTTGCGTGATCTTCCCTGGTTCCTCAGTGGTAAACAATCTGCCTGCTAACGCAGGGGATGTGAATTTGAACCCTGCATCTGGAAAACTCCCTGGAGAAGGAAATGGCAACCCACTTTCGTATTCTTGCCTGGAAAATCCCATGGACAGAGGAGCCTGGCGGGCTATAGCCCATGGGGTAACAAAGAGTTGGACACAAGTGAGTGACTAACACTTTCCACTTTTGTCCACTTTAAAACTGGGCTATTTGTTTTTTAATCGTTGAGTTGTAAAAGTTCTTTACAACCTGGATACAAGTTCCTTGTTAGATGGATATGATTTGCAAATAATTTCTTCTATTCCAAGGGCTGGTTTTCTGGTTTCTTAATAGGGTCTTTTGAGGCATCACCATTTTAGATTCTGAGAAAATTCTATTTTTATGATTGCTTGTGCTCTAGATGCCATATGTAAAAAACTGTTCCTTATTCTAAAGTCACAAGGATTTGCACTTACGTTTTCTTCTGAGAGTTTTATAGTTTCAGCACTTACATTCAAGTCTGTGATCTATTTTGAATTAATTTTGTGTATAATGTAAAGGAGAGGTGTGACTTCATTCTTTTGTATGTAACACTCCAGTTTTTCTATCATCATTTGTTGAAAAGACTAGGAAATGGAAACCCACTCCAGTATTCTTGGCTAGGAAATCCCATGAACAGAGGAGCCTTGCAGGCTACAATCCATGAGGTCGCAAGAGTTGGATGTGACTTAGCGACTAAACAAAATTCTTTCCTCATTAGTTCATATACAGTTGATCCTTGAACAATGGTGGGGGGGTGGGGACTAGGGGTGCAGTTGAAAATCCTTATAAACTTCACAGCAGATTCAACCAACCACAGATTGAATATTGATATAAAAAACTGATTTTATGGATTTTTTTTCCCTCTCTAGTACATTTGTTTGACATCGGATCAAACAGTTTTCACACATTTGACCACTTTTTTCATTCATTAAGGATGTGCTGAATGTGTATTAGGCAGCAGTGGGTACAGAGTGAAGAATGTGACAGTGGGTGGATTCAGCCTGAGACTAGTTCCTCTCTTGGTCTCCAGACAAGGAGAAGGGATGAGGACATTATGTGCTTGTTTCAATAGATTCTTGTATCTTCTGTCCTCTTCCCCTCCAATATACTATTTCTTAATAAGTCGCGGTCTTCAAATATATTGTTATTCCCCTTTTTCTGAAATAGTTTTCCCCTTTCTCCTCTCCTGGTTAATAACTCCTTCTCACTTCAGTTCTCAACTGAACCATCACTTTGTCAGGGAAAATACCCTGATTCCCTCAGGTCAACTCCTCCTGTCAACACGTGTATGGGGGTCCTCTACTTCCACTGGGTAGTATGCTGTACGGTGGTTTAGTTGCTAAGTCGTGCCTGACTCTTGTGACCCCATGGACTGTAGCCTCTCAGGCTCCTCTGTCCATGAGATTCTCCAGGCAAGAATACTTGAGTTGGTTGCCATTTCCTTTTCCAGGGGATCTTCCTGACCCAGGGGTTGAACCTGGGTCTCTTGCATTGTAGGCAGATTCTTTACCAACTGAGCTATGAGGGAAGCCCCCAGTATGCTCTATAATGGTAGGAAATAATTATTTGGGTAATCAGTGGCTTACTGTACATCTTTTCTGCTGTTGTGATAGATCCTATGGGATGGGTATCGTGTCTATCTTTTCATGCACACTATTCCATAGCACTTGAGAGAGAAAATTCCAGAATCAACAGACAGACCTGGTGAGAATTCCAGCTACAGTTAACAGCTTTAGCTTTCTTTTTTCCCCATCTATGAAATAGAGATAATAATGGTACTTGCTTCTTAGGGCTCTTTTGAGAATTAAAGAATAGTAGTAGCATGTAAAATGCCCAGGTTGGTGCTTGGCACATGGCAGTTAGTTGGTTAAAATCTACTGAATGAATGAAGGCATCAGCCCTATGGGGCACCTGCTATGCCCAGTGGACTTGTGTAGGAATGTGCACTTCCCATGGCAGCTGGGCAGAGAAGGCTGAGTGACTGAGTGGCTCAATGACTCCTTAATAACATTCTGGAATCACAGGCATTCCCCCGGCACCCTGGGTGTAGGTCAAATCTCTCTGTTAAGTGGGGGATGATGACTTTCTGAGGCATTATCTGTAAAGCCATTGAAAACAATTAGCCCAGCCTAGGTACCCTTTCTAGCTCCTTGACTCAACATCTAGGCAAATTACACAGCCTTATTGAGCCTCAGTTACCACCTCTGTAAAACAAAATTATGCATCATATTTTCATTGTGAGTTTGGTGAGCAGATTTGGTGAGACAGAGTACACAATGCACTTAGCTCAGTGCCTGACACATCCCACAGGCTCAGAGAGCTTGAGTTCCTTCCAGTTGTTAGTGTTGGACAGGCTCTGGTTTCTTGTTATGAGAGATTTAAATCCCCAAGTATTAGTTTCATTAAACCCTTGACAATCTTCCAAGGAGAATGGGAAACAAAGGGCATATAAAACACCCATTTAGTGCTAGTTTATCGTAAGCCGCAGTTAATCGGATTGCCAAATTTTCCATTCATTCCCAAGAAGTCATAATTAGGAAAACAAACACTGTGTGTGTGTGTGTGTGTGTTATTTGGTGGTGGTTAAAATTCAGCCAACTTTTTGGTCTCAGTTTATAGAACATGAAACAAGCCAATCGCTTAAGTATGTCCATTGTTCCAAATTAAGGTAAAAAGTCAGTTTGTATTCACATTATTCCTGATCTTCAGGGAAATTTCTTTTGCTTTAGGTCTTCCATGGTCATTTTTCCTTCTATCTTTGAAGAAAGCTGAGAGTTTTGTCCCTCTTTTCCTCCCTCCTTTCCCTCCCCCACCCTCTGTTCTTTTCTTTCTTTCCCCTTCCTTTTTTTCCTCTGTCCCCCCTACCTTTCTTTTCTTCTCTCTCTTCCTCCAAAGTGACAGCTTGGCATCTCTGTGTCAAATGGGGATAATTAAAATAATAATGACTTCACAGGATTATTGGGAGAATGAAATGAGGCATGTTGGTTCTTAATGCAGGGCCTAGCATATAGTAAGCCTTTCTACATGTTGGTCAAGATTATCACTGTTTGAAAAAAAGCAGGTTGCCTATATTATTCCTTTCCTCTTGGTTCTTCTGTTTTGTCTTTTCAAACTCCAAGTCTTGGGAACAATTTGCCTGTATTTCTTTCCCTAGTTCTTTCCACTGAGGCCTGCTAGTGGTTCTCAGTAGCAGGAGAGCAGCAGAGCTGTTAATAAAATATTTCTGTATGAGACACCTTAGGAGACAGAGGATGAGATGGTTGGATGGCATCACCAACTTGATGGACGTGAGTTTGAGCAAGCTCTGGGAGCTGGTGATGGACAGGGAAGCCTGGCGGGCTATAATCCATGGGGTTGCAAAGAGTCAGACACAACCAAAAGGCTGAACTGAACTGAACACCCTAGGAGCCTTGCACTGGGTCAGCATGTCACATGAGAATTGGTTCCTGGCTGGATATGCTCACAGCATGGTGTCTGCTTAGGTACTGGCTGCCACTGTCATGTTCAAGCTGTCCCAAGGGTGCTGGGGCTATACAGCAGACAGGCAAAGGCAGCCTCAGAACCAAGACCTGTTTCCATAGGAACAGGTCAATACCACCCAGGGTCAATTGTGAGTGCCTGCAGCCTTGTGCACCATATTAAGTAGCATCAATGGATCGCTGAAGTTCAATATTTTAAATTAATGCACAGAGAGGGGCCAAATTCAATTCTTCATTGTCTGACTGTCAGTTGTTTAGCCTATTGGAGATGTTTCTCTCTGGTCCTCAGGACTGGGGCCATAAGAAAAGTAGGAAAGATGCCGGTGTTCTCCTCTGATTCTTCCTCTGCACTTTACCAGGGGGAATAGTGGTCCCTAACTTCAGAGAGCATCTGAATCACCATGTTAAAGGCAGATTCCCAAGATTCCACCCACAAGACTCACACTCAGTAAGTCTTGGGGCGAGACCAGAAACTGCATCTTAAGAAGCAACCCAGGTTTGCCACTTTTGAAATCCTTTCCTTATCTGTGGTCTGTTTCACCTCCCTCAACCAGTGCGGTGGCTATCGGAAGGCAGGACTTTGTCTAGGCTGTTTACTACTATATTCTTGTGGGTTGCCTTTCAGGAAAAGAGTGAAATGCAATCCAGCATCTCTCAAACTTCAACTGGCACACAAATCACCTGCCAGCTTATGAAAAGGCAGATTCTCATTGGTTCAGTCTGGAGTAGGGTCCAAGAGCATGCATTTCAACTCTCCTTGGCAATGATGCAAGGTCACCACTCTGAGTAGGTAGGGAGGCATCTTTCAGATTATAAACTGGGGTCAGACCCCCTGGATTTGAATCCTGCTTCTACCTCTTGCTAGTGGGGAAGCCCTGGGACGTTCTCTTCTCCTATAACGTAGAGCCAGTAACAGCAACTTTCCCACAGGGTCCTTTTGGGGCACTTAGGAAGTAACACGGTGGAAGCATTTAGCCCCATATATGGTGAGTATTCAGTTAATATCAACTGTTATTATCACTGTCATGAAAAGTACCAGGAAGTTAAAGCTCAGTCACAATTTAAGAAACGGCATTGTGGTCAACACACAAAGTTCAGCTTCAGATTGCATGGATTTACATCCTGACTCCACCACTTATTAATTGTATGTCCTTGGGCAAGCTTCTTCACCTCTCCATGCCACCGTTTCCTTATCTGTGAAATGGGGAAAATAGTGGCAGCTACTTCCTATGGTTGTTGGGAAGATCAGATAAGATGATGCATCCAAACTCCTTACTGTGGTAACAGGCATCCAGGAGCCCCTTTTACTGCTATTATTATTACTAATCAGCTGTAGCTGAAGAAATTTGGGGTGAGGTTGTAACCTACTAGGACCTCTGGCTTATCTGATCTACATCCTTGCCTAGTCTTAAGATGTCAACGGAGCTACCACCCTTCAGCTATTCCTTCAGATTAATCACAGTTGTATTTATTATGTGTGCTCCTTTGAGAGTTATTTAACATCTGTGTACCTCACTTTCTTGATCTGTAGATAGGAAAAATAATAGCAGCTGACTCACAGCATTATTATATGCATATAAGCAGAGAATAATTAGAAGAGAATTTGGCACATAGTAAGTGCCAGCAAATTTGGAAAACTCAGCAGTGGCCACAGGAATGGAAAAGGTCAGTTTTCATTCCAATCCCTAAGAAAGGCAATGCCAAAGAATGCTCAAACTACAGCACAATTGCACTCATCTCACACGCTAGTAAAGTAATGCTCAAAATTCTCCAAGTCAGGCTTCAGCAATGCGTGAACCATGAACTTCCGGATGTTTAAGCTGGTTTTAGCAAAGGCAGAGGAACCAGAGATAAAATTGCCAATATCCGCTGGATCATCGAAAAAGCAAGAGAGTTCCAGAAAAACATCTATTTCTGCTTTATTGACTATGCCAAAGCCTTTGACTGTGTGGATCACAACAAACTGTGGAAAATTCTGAAAGATATGGGAATACCAGACCACCTTACCTGCCTCTTGAGAAACCTGTATGCAGGTCAGGAAGCAACAGTTAGAACTGGACATGAAACAACAGACTGGTTCCAAATAGGAAAAGGAGTATGTCAAGGCTGTATACTGTCACCCTGCTTATTTAACTTATGTGCAGAGTACATCATGAGAAACACTGGGCTGGAAGAAGCACAAGCTGGAATCAAGATTGCCAGGAGAAATATCAATAACCTCAGATATGCAGATGACACCACCCTTATGGCAGAAAGTGAAGAGGAACTAAAAAGCCTCTTGATGAAAGTGAAAGAGGAGAGTGAAAAAGTTGGCTCAAAGCTCAACATTCAGAAAACTAAGATCATGGCATCTGGTCCCATCACTCATGGGAAATAGGTGGGGAGACAGTGGAAACTGTCAGACTTTATTTTTTTGGGCTCCAAATCACTGCAGATGGTGACTGCAGCCATGAAATTAAAAGACGCTTACTCCTTGGAAGGAAAATTATGACCAACCTAGATAGCATATTAAAAAGCAGAGACATTACTTTGCCAACAAAGGTCCGTCTGGTCAAGGCTATGGTTTTTCCAGTGGTCATGTATGGATGTGAGAGTTGGACTGTGAAGAAAGCTGAGCACCGAAAAATTGATGCTTTTGAACTGTGGTGTTGGAGAAGACTCTTGAGAGTCCCTTGGACTGCAAGGAGATCCAACCAGTCCATCCTAAAGGAGATCAGTCCTGGGTGTTCATCGGAAGGACTGATGCTGAAGCTGAAACTCCAGTACTTTGGCTACCTCATGTGAAGAGCTGACTCATTGGAAAAGACCCTGATGCTGGGAGGGATAGGGGGCAGGAGGAGAAGGGGATGACAGAGGATGGGATGGCTGGATGGCATCACCGACTCGATGGGCATGAGTTTGAGTAAACTCTGGGAGTTGGTGATGGACAGGGAGGCCTGGTGTGCTGCGATTCATGGGGTCGCAAAGAGTCGGACACGACTGAGCGACTGAACTGAACTGAACTGGACTGAACTGAAGTGCTCAATAGATGTTACCTATAATACCAATATGCCAGCAAATTTGGAAAACTCAGCAGTGGCCACAGGACTGGAAAAGGTCAGTTTTCATTTCAATCCCAAAGAAACGCAATGCCAAAGAATGTTCAAATTACTGTACAATTACACTCATTTCACATGCTAGCAAGATTATGCTCAAAATCCTTCAAGCTAGGCTTCATCAGTACATGAACCGAGAACTTCCAGATGTACAAGCTGGATTTAGAAAAGGCAGAAGAATCAGAGTTCAAATTGCCAACATCCACTGGATTATAGAAAAAGGAAGGGAATTCCAAAAAAATACATCTACTCCTGCTTCATTATGCTAAAGCCTTTGACTGTGTGGATCACAACAAACTGGAAAATTTTTAAAAAGATAGAAATACTAGACCACCTTACCTGCCTCCTGAGAAACCTGTATGCAGGACAAGAAGCAACAGTTAGAACCAGACATGGAACAATGGACTGGTTCAAAATTGAGAAAGGAGTATGTCAAGGCTGTATATTGTAACCCTGCTTATTTAACTTATATGCAGGATACATCAGGCAAAATGCCATGATGGATGACTTACAAGCTGGAGTCAAGATTTCCCAGAGAAATATCAACTACCTTTGATACGCCAGTTTAATGGCAGAAAGCAAAGAGGAATTAAAGCGCCTCTTGATGAAGGTGGAAGAGAAGAGGGAAAAAGCTGGCTAAAACTCAACATTCAAAAAATGAAGATCATGGCATCTGGTCCCATCACTTCATGGCAAATAGATGGGGAAAAAGTAGAAAGAGTGACAGATTTCATTTTCTTGGGCTCCAAAATCACTGCAGATGGTGACTGCAGCCATGAAATTAAAAGATGCTTGCTCCTTGGAAGAAAAGCTATGACAAACCTAGATAGCGTATTAAAAAGCAGAGACATCACTTTGCCGACAAAGGTCCCTCTAGTCAAAGCTATGGTTTTTCCAGTAGTCATGTATGGATGTGACAGTTGGACTATAAAGAAGGCTGAGCATCGAAGAACTGATGCTTTCAAACTCTGGTGCTGGAGGAGACTCTTGAAGAGTCCCTTGGACAACAAGGAGATCAAACCAGGCAATCCTGAAGGAAATCAACCCTGAATATTCACTGGCAGGACTGAAGCTGAAGCTCCAATACTTTGGTCACCTGAAGCGAAGAGCCAACTCATTAGAAAAGACCCTGATTCTGGAAAAGAATGAGGGCAAGAGGAGAACGGAGCAACAGATGTTGCGATGGTTGAATAGCATCACCAACTCAATGGACAGGAGTTTGAGCAAATATGGGAGATAGTGAAGGAGAGGGAAGCCTGTAGAGCTGCAGTTCAAGGGGTCACAAGAGAGTCAGACATGACTTAGCAACTGCATAACAAAAAGAATAATAGCAATTATTATTATTGTTAGATTATCATTACATTATAATAGTGTATGAAGTAGATGTTAGCTATGATGATAATTAATGCATATGTTATACAAAGTGCGTGTTATAATAGTATCATAGATTTAACTGTAATAGTTTGCATTATTTTGCCTGAAAATATCTTGTCTTCATTCAAAAAAATCTCAACTGTGGTAAAATACACATAACATAAAATTTATCATCTTAACCATTTTATTATTATTTTTTTTAATTTTCTTTTATTAGTTGGAGGCTAATTACTTCACAACATTTCAGTGGGTTTTGTCATACATTGATATGAATCAGCCATAGAGTTACATGTATTCCCCATCCCGATCCCCCCTCCCACCTCCCTCTCCATCCGATTCCTCTGGGTCTTCCCAGGGCACCAGGCTCGAGCACTTGTCTCATTCATCCCACCTGGGCTGATGATCTGTTTCACCATAGATAATATACATGCTGTTCTTTCGAAACATCCCACCCTCACCTTCTCCCACAGAGTTCAAAAGTCTGTTCTGTATTTCTGTGTCTCTTTTTCTGTTTTGCATATAGGGTTATTGTTACCATCTTTCTAAATTCCATATATATGTGTTAGTATGCTGTAATGTTCTTTATATTTCTGGCTTACTTCACTCTGTATCATGGGCTCCAGTTTCATCCATCTCATTAGAACTGATTCAAATGAATCCTTTTTAATGGCTGAGTAATATTCCACGGTGTATATGTACCACAGCTTCCGTATCCATTCATCTGCGGATGGGCATCTAGGTTGCTTCCATGTCCTGGCTATTATAAACAGTGCTGTGATGAACATTGGCATGCACGTGTCTCTTTCAGATCTGGTTTCCTCAGTGTGTATGCCCAGAAGTGGGATTGCTGGGTCATATGGCAGTTCTATTTCCAGTTTTTTACATCTTAACCATTTTAAATGTCCAGTTCAGTGGTATTGAGTACATTCACAATGCTATTCAGTCATCACCACCATCCAACTCCAGGACTTTTTTCATCTCGCAGAACTGAAACTCTGTACCTATTAGACAATAAATTCGTATTATTCCCAACCCTCACCGCACCTGGCAATTACCACCATGCTTTCTGTCTCTATGAATTTGTCTACTCTAGGTACTTCAAATAAGTGGAACCATACAGTATTTATCTTTTGTTACTGCCTTATTTCACTTAGCATGATGTCCTCAGGGTTCAGCTCTGTTGCAGTATGTATGCAGTATGTCAGAATTTCCTTCTTTTTTAAGGCTAAACAATATTCCATTGCATATGTATATTTTTGTTTATCCATTCATCTATGAATGGACACTTGGATTGCTTCTTCCACTTTTGCCTATTGTGAATAATTGTGCTATGAACATGGGTGTGCAAAATCTTTTCACGATGGTATTACTTTTGTGGTCAAAGAAGTTGTATCTGTTCTTATAACTTCTGACCTTAGTCAGAGATGTTTCTCCTTTACCCTATTATACATCAACAGAAAGGAGAAAGCTGAGAAACAAATAACAAAAACTTCTCTCACTTATTTATTCAAGCTCTTATCTACTCATTCCCAACATTTCTTTGGCCATCTCCTGCATAGTAAGGTATGTGTTAGGTGCTGTTGGACTCCAATAGTGGCCAGTATTCTAGTTGGCTACTGTATAGTGTAGAAAACTTAAATAGTGACTTTAAATAGTGACTTTATTTAAATAGTGACTTTATTTAAATAGTGACTTTTCTTCTTTCTCACAGGGCTACCTGGAAGCTCCTTCCTTTGGGATATGGATAGAACTCCAGCCTTGGGCACACTCAGAAACTCTGCCTGAGTCCCAGATAGAATAACCCTCTCAGATGAGGCACTTTTTTTTTTTTTTAACCCAAAGCATTTAAAAATAGTCTCAATCAAGACTTTGCAGGAACTCCAGTCTGCAGAAGTAAAACTTCTGTAGAATTAAAAACTTGTGCTCATACTTTCTATCATTCAGAAACATATTTGGAGAGATTTCGGGGTGGGAGGGTGGACTATTTCAATTTAACTTCAGGCCAGTCACAGGCATAAACTTCTACACAAAAGCACTCTCTAGTCCTTTGTATCTGGACACCCTTGGGGTGGGGAGCCTGTGGTGGCAGGAACCCATGTCCTTGGGGAAGTACAGTGGCTAAGAGTGTGAGTGTGCATGCCAGAAAGCCTAGGTAGAAATCTCAGCTTACTTAGAAAAGGTGGGATCTTTGGTTCAGGTTTAATATCATGAATCCTAACCTTCCGGATTCAGTTTCCCCTTCAGTAACACTAGGTGAACCACAGTCTCTAGCTCAGAGGGTTGCTGTGCAGATTTAATGAGCCAATACTCATAATGGGTCTGCTTGTCACAGAGCCTGGCACAGAGTAAGTGCAAATTAATGTTGGATATCCATCACCAAAATGAATGTGCTCCCCGCTGCAGCTGCACAGACCATTTTTTAATCCTTCAAATATGCCACACTCTTGCTCCTCATCTGGCCCTTTGCCCATGCTTTCCTCTCTCCTCTTCCCCAACTGTGAGCCCTACTGTCTTTCTAACTGTATTCATTCTTCATGTCCCATCTGAGATATTTTCTCCAAGAAAACTGGCTACATGGTTCTTGCTGAACTCCACAAATACCCTGCGTGTATCCCTGCCAGGGTACCCATCACGCTGTACTGTTGCTCTAACCCAGCCATCCTCTCACTAAGCTGTGAGCTCCATGAGGCCAGATGGAGGTCTCTGGGGGATCTCAAATGAAAGGAATTCATGAAAGTGGGGTCAGCTTCCACCAGCAAGACTGCTACTTTGGACCCCTATCTCAGGCACCCCAGAGACCCCCTGGTGCAACATGGCTCATGACCCTCCCTCACAGCATGTTGTAGAAGGGGTGTTCGTCAGTTCCCAGGGCACCCCTGGTTGGCTACCAAAGACCTAGCTTCTAAGGACTCCGATTCAGCTTTTAGAGGGAGTCATGAAGATTTTCAGATATATGTTCTTGTTCTGGGCCACTGGCCAGAGGTTCTATCCACAGCAAATAGATTGACTGGCCTTTTTTTCTTCCTCAAACCACTGTCTCAATCCTCATTAGCAATTCTCCATCCCAATTCTTACAATGGTGTTATTTGTCTCCCTTTCATGTAAAATGAATTGTAATTAAGCTACTGGCCTTGCTGGGCAGCTGATTTCTCAGAAAGGCTATGTTCTCAGTGATAAGACACTTCTGTGCTATTTCTAGTCAATCTATCAACCTTCCTACCAAATTAATTCCTCTCAGATTAATGTAAGACACATAGCTATAATAACAAACATTCATTGTTTCTCTGTGCCAGGCAGTCTGGGAGGACTCTATCTGGGTTATCTCATTTAATTTTTATACCCATCCTTTAAAATATTATAGAAACTACTAGTGTCCCCTTTACAGCTGAGGAAATTGAGGCACAGAGAAATTAAATAATTAGTTCAAGGCACACAGAAAGAAAGTGACAAAACAGGAACTCAAACTCAGTTCTGCTAAACCTCAAAGGCTGTACTCTTAACCATGAGGTTCCATCACTGACCTATAATTTTCAGTTATTATAATGTCCTGATTTGAAAGCACCAGGTACACTCAAAAATATACACTTTGTACCCAAAGTGACTTAGCTTCTGTGATCTTACTAAACCTGTGCTTTTCATATTGCATCCTAGCTTACGTTTTGTCTTTTGTTTGAAAAGTAAATGAGACAGAAATACTTCATTTTCCCCTTGTCTTCCTTTGGAATCAGGCACTGCTTTGTTTGTTGTGGATGAATGCAGACAGTTATAAGATTGTCAATGGATGGTTAGCTGGACTGGTACCTGGCTAAGCAAGATTAATCTGATGATTGCATTTTTATGGGAAGCATTTTGCTCTTCTTTGATCCAGAGCTCTGGCCTAACACATACCATCCATTTAGCCCAAAAATATTCTTGTACATGAGAGGGATCCAAGGGACAGTCTGGATAGTTCCATTTCTGTTACTGAACAAAGTACTCTGACATACTCACTAAACCGCTTCCATTGTGTGTGTGTGTGTATGTGTGTGTGTTTCAAGGTGAAGAGAGATGAAAGGAGATGAGAGAAACTGAAAATAAGTAACTCCAATCTTTGATTTCAAAGTAAATCTTTCTGATTCAACAAATCCAGAAAATTAAATTTGATAAACAGCAAACCACCTTACCTGCCTCCTGAGACATCTGTATACAGGTCAAGAAGCAAGAGTTAGAACTGGACATGGAACAACAGACTGGTTCCAAATTGGGAAAGGAGTACATCAAGGCTGTATATTGTCACTCTGCTTATTTAACTTCTTTGCAGAGTACATCATGAGAAATACTGGGCTGGATGAAGCACAAGCTGGAATCAGGATTGCCGGGAGAAACATGAAAACTTCAGATATGCAAATAACACCACCATTATGGCAGAAAGTGAACAGGAACTAAAGAGCCTCTTGATGAAAGTGAAAGAGGAGAGTGAAAAAGCTGGCTTAAAACTCAACATTCAGAAAACCAAGATCACGGCATCCAGTCCCATCACTTCATGGCAAATAGATGGGGAAACAATGGAAACAGTGACAGACTTTATTTTCTTGGGCTCCAAAATCACTGCAGATGGTGACTGCAGCCATGAAATTAAAAGATGCTTGCTCCTTGGAAGAAAAGCTATGACAAACCAACACAGTGTATTAAAAAGCAGAGACAGCACTTTGCCGACAAAGGTCCCTCTAGTCAAAGCTATGGTTTTTCCAGTAATCATGTGTGGATGTGACAGTTAGACCATAAAGAAGGCTGAGCGTTGAAGAATTGATGCTTTTGAACTGTGATTTTGGGGAAGACTCTTGAGAGTCCCTTGGACAAAAAGGAGATCAAACCAGTCAATCCTAAGGGAAATCAGTCCTGAATATTCATTGGAAGGACTTATGCTGAAGCTCCAATACTTTGGCCACCTGATGCAAAGAACTGACTCACTGGAAAAGACCCTGATGCTGGGAAAGATTGAAGGTGGGAGGAGAAGGGGACAACAGAGGATGAGATGGTTGGATTGCATCACCAACTTGATGGACATGAGTGTGAGCAAGCTCTGGGAGTTGCTGATGGACAAGGAAACCTGGAGTGCTACAGTCCACTGGGTCGCAAAGAGTAAGACACAACTGAGCTACTGAACTGAAACATAGAAACTTGTTCATTTTTATTCAAATTGTTTTTATATAAAACTGTAACATAGGAAAAAGTTAATACTACTCAGAAAAAAATAAATAATTGTGTAATGCTCATGTTCCTTCATTCATTCAAACCACTACTGGCAGTCTAGTATATACTAGGTACCACACTCAGTCTTGGATTGTGGAGCTAAGTCAAAATTCCCACCTTCACTAAATTTACCGTCTGTATACAAATACTTAGAGGTGATGAACAAGATCAAGTTGACAGTGGAACATAAGAAAGCAAGAGCTATCTCACAGATGTTGATAATGCAATGGATAAGACTCTTGGATGGAATATAAAACAGAGTCCTCTCTTGCCTTTGGTCTATATAGTCTCTGGGTAGGAAAGTATTTTTCACGTTTTTCACCTAGCCTTCTGTCAATAGAAACGGTAATGAATGTCTACTGCTTTTTATTTTTTCTTGACAAGTATTTGATTTGCTTGGGTTTTTTTTTTTTTTTTTTTTTTTTTGATTTGCTTGGGTTTTATCAGCTAAAAAATTTGGGGAAAAACCTGACAAGAAGTTCCCACTGTTTTTCCAATGAGCAAATGACCACTGATTGGTGATGTGGAAAGGATAAGAACCTGGGAGAAGGTGAACCTGCCGTTAAAACTAGGTGATTCAAAGGACTCAGCTGTGTGTCCCAGGTTTTGGAGATAGATTTCAAATGACCTGAAGCAGCCTTGTTATGGCAGAAAGTCCAAGAAATCTAAATCAAGAGACATAGGTTACTAAAGACTGTAATCTTGACTGCCTATTTATGAATAATTCCAATGAAGAGAAAGGTGAATACCCAAATCAGGCACAGTGAATAGATATGCTCTCAAATGCCAACTGAGAATGATTAGTAGCAGGCACTGGAACACTGAGAAGGATTCTGAGTCTTATCTAAAATATCACTGATAACCGACTAAACACTAAATGCATGGATATTAGACTCAAATCTCCTTGTAAAATGTAATCTCTTCCTAATGTCTGACTGAGTTAGGATTCAGAATAATCTTAATACACTAAAGCAATGAATCAAAACCAACAAGATGAAGGCTAATGAGGATAACAAAATAGACCTGTATTTAAATTAAAAATTCAGTGATGGTTTCCACTGTAGGATTGGGGAAATTTGGCTTGATAGCAGTTCAGGAGAAAAGACTCTACCCTAAACTCCATATGAATCGATAGGATGACTACAAAAAATTTCCAGAGCAATGGTGGGCTGCTAGAGTTGAACAGGGTAGCCCAATATCAGCTACTCCACTGGAAATGAATTTCGATTTCTCTTTTCCTCAGCCTGCTGCTTTGCTTGTAGATTTGAGAGTATGGATAAGCTTCTTATTTCTGAAGCTGGACATTTTCTCTCACTGAGGAACATGAAAAAGAAGAAAAAAAAAAGAAAGAAAGAAAGTACTTGTATAGAAACAAAGAAGAAAGGTGCCTAAAAAAGATCAGAAGTTCTTTGACCTTGAAATAGGCTAGATTTGGAATCAGTTTTTAAAATGCAACAAGTGAATTTTGCAAATATATGGATTTTAGAAAAGCCTGGAAAGTCTTTTGCCCCAAGCGCTCTACCCTCAGACACACCCACATACATTTCAGGAAGATTTTCATCCATGTGGTATATTCACTGACAGTTAATGCATCAGTTAAGTGTTGTATCAGAACCATTTGATTTTTAAACTTGCCATTTAAATCATTAAAAAAAATCACTCCTGAAAGCTTATTTTATTCAGTTAGGATATGGAGTTTGGTAAAAGGAATAAAAAGAATGTAAAATTTTCAGTTTGAATTTAACTCAGAAAGAAGGTTCAAGAATTGCTGGAATCTGTTTATTAAAACCAAGTTGACCTTTGCCACCATCTTATAAGGATGATGATGATGATGATTGTGGTTATTCAACTGATTGGGTTTGGATTATTTTCTGATTGTTCCTGGAACAAGTTTTTCCTAATAATTATGCTGTAAAAATAGAACAGGCATAAGAACTGGAAGGGAAAATTAAGAAACAGTCAGGGATGGTTGGGCTAAAAGCAATAGCTCACATAAGGAACATTAAGTTTGAAAGCAGAAAACCTAGTCTGTGAATTGACTTCCTGAGTAAAAAGTATCTTACGAGCTTTCGGTTAGTCTCCTTGCTGGAAGGTAAGCTCCAAGGTTGGGAAGGCAGCAACTGGGTTAACTCCTATGCAGCAGCCATCTGTTTGACATTCAACTCATAAGAGGGAATAGGGACCTGGCTTAAGCTAAGACAGTAAATTCGGGTTGGAGCACAAATTTCCAAAGGCTGTTTAGAGGACATTTGCTGTTTTTGACGAATTTTTACATTCTCTTCATTTAATTGCTTTTTCAAGGACATATAAAAAGACTGGAGGAATTCTGGCATCTTGCAAAGTAAGTACAATTAACCCATGCGCAGAGCTGAATTCACAGTTTTAGTTTCATTAAGACTTGGTCTAAAGATTGGTTATAGCTTTGTTTTCAGGTCAGAGCCCCAGCTGCCTTCTGACTTAACAGAAGATGATAGGGAGGAAGGGGTAAACAATTTTACTTTATAATCTTTGAATTCACTTTTCACAACTGGTATTTGAAAAGAGGGTTATGAAGAGTTTTACCTAAATTGAAATTCATGAAAAAAGTTACAGAACAGGTACCAAATCAGAGAAAAGGCATAGCTGGTTGTAAGTATACTTGACTCTTGAACAATATGGATTTAAACTGTGAGCCCACTTACACACAGAATTTTTCAGCAGTAAATACTATCAGTTCAGTTCAGTCGCTCAGTCATGTCTGACTCTTTGTGACCCCATTGACTGCAGCACACCAGGCTTCCCTGTCCATCACCAACTCCTGGAGCTTGTTCAAAATCATGTCCATTGAGTCAGTGATGCCATCCAACCATCTCATCCTCTGTCGTCCCCTTCTCCTGCCTTCAATCTTTCCCAGAATCAGGGTCTTTCCCAATGAGTCAGTTCTTTGCATCAGGTGGCCAAAGTATTGGAGCTTCAGCATCAGTCCTTCCAATGAATATTCAAGACTGATTACCTTTAGGATTGACTGGTTTGATCTCCTTGCAGTCCAAGGGACTCTCAAGAGTCTTCTCCAACAATTTGCAGATGACTGAATCTGTGGATGCTGACCTGAGGATATGGAGGGACCTTGAATACTGATGGCCTACTATAAACTATAAACAGATTTTCTACTGTTAAGAGAATCAGAACCCCTAAGCCCAGTGTTGTTCAAAGGTCAACTGTAATATCAACATGGGTATTTCTGTGAGTACATAATGAAAGGCCATGGAATAATAGTTAATTGTTGGATGGTAAGGGATGAAGAGGATTACAGCATCTCACATTTCAACCCTAGCATCCTCTGGAAAGTATTATCTGTTATGCACTATATGATTATTCTAGAAGGATAGTTAACTTCAAACAGGCCATGCCTCATCTCCTACGCTTTGTCTAGCCAAGGAACTTTCAACATTTTTAGTGACAAGAAGTCATCACTATAAGTTGTAAGTTATAACAGATACAAACAAGTTGCAGGTTTATGGCTGCTAGGTGTTCATTTTCCCAAGGATGTCATGAAAAATACATATTTACCCTAGCAACTCTTCATAATACTCTGTTCTATGCTCCCTTATGATATTTTAATATTTTCTCTATTAAACTGTTAAATTGGCTCCAACATTTGATAAAACAGCAAAGGTGGTTTTGATTTTGGAAAAAAAAAAATGTAAATATACTTGTCCAATGGAAGAAAACTCACTGTCTTAGGAAGAAACTTCCAAGTATCTGGCTAAACCAGACTTACTTCATGAACAATTTCTAAGAGCACTCTAGACTTAAACTTTTTTAAAAGCCTGAGATCTATGCATGCACTATAGATTTTCTCAGTCTTCTACTGGTTTGGTCACTGGTTCCAACCTCTTTTGGGCAAAGAATGTTAAGTGAGAGAGAAAGGAAGCTTTTGGTTACCATCCTACCTGGCCAGAAAGAATCAGATTTCAAGGAGTTTACTTTCCCCATATTGTCCAGTGAATTCTCTGACCAACATGGTGGTGTTCTTTGAATAAATAAAAAAGCATTGAGTTGTTTTTAGGGAATTGCCAATCATATAAAAATGGTAGTGTTCTGTTTTGCAGTGACTGAAAACTATCACTTTCTTTGGCAAGCTGTTTATTTTCCTTTCTTAATGTTCAAAGATCTTGCCTTATTTCCCTTTATTTTATTCTTCCCTACTTCTGTCATTTCTAAACCCAATCTAAAAAATTTAATTATGTGAATTGCTATGTTTATGACTATTTTTACTTCTATTAGCATTAAATCACTCTTTGAAGCACACTTCTAGCCACAGAATAGGAAATCATAACATATCCCCTAAGAACAGAGGAAGTTCTCAGTAAAAGTTTGTTATATCAAGTAGGAAAAATAAGGTCTAATGGAGGAATCTATTTACCTAGGAACATTTCATTCATTTGTTTATTAACTTAGCAAATATTTGTTGATCACCTACCTACAACCAGACACTGTTGTGGGTGTTGAGGACTTTGAGGTGGATGAGAAAGATAAGGTCCTTGCACACATGGGGTTTACTTTCTAGTAGAGAGAGACAGACAACAAGCAAGCCAACCAAATAAGAGTGTGCCATGCATCATTTAATTTTATTAAAGAAGGTGATGAGATAACTGGGTTACTGCTTTAGACTGACTGGGTGGCCAGAGAATACCGCTCTGAGGTCACTTAAGCTGAGGTCTTATTTTAGCTACTATGGCTGCATACTGAAGTACCATGGACTCAGTAGCTTTAAAACAACAGCTTATTGCACACATGGATTCTCTGGGTCAGGGATCTTCAGAAGGCACAGGGGAGACAGCTTGTTTCTGCCTCATAATGTCTGGGGCCAAGCTGGAGGACCCAAAGTCTGGATTTGGAACCACTTCAGGGTTTGCTCAATCACATATCTGTTGGTTGCTGGGTGCTTAACTGGGTCTACTGGCCAGCACACCTGCACAGGGTCTCTCTACATGTTCTGGTCTCCTTACAATATGGTGGCTGCGTTCCAAGGGTGAGTGTCCCAGGACAGTGAGTGAGCAAGCCGGGGGGAAGCACTATCATTTCTTGTGGCCCAGCTTTGGAAGTCTCTTCTGCTGTGCTCTATTGGTTAAGATGACTAAAAAGACCAACAGGGAGCAACAGAGACCCCCATCTCTTGAAGGAGGCAGGTCATCCGTACATTGTAGGATATATAGTGGTGTGGCCGTCTTTGGAAAATCTAATCTGCCACAGGTCTGAATGACAAGAAGGAGTTAGGAACATGAAAGTCAAGGAGAAGGACGTACCAGGCAAAGGCCCTAAGTGACAGGTAACTTGAATATTTGAATCACATCTAAAAAGCCAAGAGTAGTAGGATAAAATGAATAAGGGAAAGAATAGTACAAGAGAAGTCAGGAAGGTAGGTGGAGCAAGATCTTGAAAAACTAAGAACGACCTCTATTCTAGGCAGAAGGAGAAAGAAGGCTGGGTTTGTCTTGGAATCATTCCTACCTACTTTGGGGAAATCTTACTTCTTTGGGCCAGTGTGTCAATTTGGACCTATAACTTTTTAGATTCCTGTACTACTCTTCTTGGCAGTATTTTCATTTGAAATTCCCCCAGGTTTAAATTTTTTCCCTTTCTAGATACTGGACACTGTGGAATGGGGAATGTAAAAAAGCAATTCATTCCTTCAGCCATCCAAGTTGTTTTTCATATAGTTGGAGAGATTAATATGCATACAGACACACATACATAGATGTTAACTAAAATATGAGTCAGTAAAAGTATCAAATTTGGGCTAAGAATCACATGATTTGAGGATTCTGAATTCTTGATTTTGATTTAATAATCACAACATTCTGATTCCAGTATCAGAAGTCACAAGAAGATATCATCAAATATCTGACTAAAACGAATATATCCCAGCATTTATAAAGGAAAACCACATAAATGAAATACTTCTGTAGTATAAAAATACCATAAAGTAAAAAAAATAAATAACAAACTAGGAATACAAATTTGCTGCACACAGCACTAAGGTTATCTTTGTATAGAGATAGCTTACACCGTACAAAACAGAAAAATTTCAAAATGAGCAAAAATTACAAACAAGAGGCTCATGGGAAAAAAGTAACTAATAATCATGAAAAGATGTTCAACCTCATCATAATGAAACACAAAGCAAAGCAACATACCTCATGAGATTGATAAAAAAGTATCAAACAAAATCATTTTTACTAACTTGACAATAAATACAGTGCTTGATGAAATTCAGTATCAGCAAAGATGCAGGGATATATTGGTACTTTTGTACACCATTGGTATGCTGCTGCTGCTGCTAAGTTGCTTCAGTCATTTCCGACTCTGTGCAACCCCATAGACGGCAGCCCACCAGGCTCCCCCGTCCCTGGGATTCTCCAGGCAAGAACACTGGAGTGGATTGCCATTTCCTTCTCCAATGCATGAAAGTGAAAAGTGAAAGTGAACGCGCCCAGTCATGTCTGACTCTTAGCAACCCCACGGACTGCAGCCACCAGGCTCCTCCATCCATGGGATTGTCCAGGCAAGAGTACTGGAGTGGGTTGCCATTGCCTTTTCCAACACCATTGGTATAAATGTTTAAAAAAACTTGGTAATGTTTATGAGTTTAAAATGCATATTTTCTTTGCTCTAGGAATGCCACTGTTTGAGAATAATTTTATAAACATACTCAGCTCTAGATACAATTACATATACTTGAGGATGTTGATTTCCACATTATTTATAATAGCAAAGTAATTAAAAGTATTCTGATGCCTATAAGGAGGGGACCAGATTTCTAAGTTACGGTCTATAGACCTCTGACATACCATGCAGCTGCTTAAAAGAATGTGGGAGATAAAAAAGTATTGACTTAGAAAGATGTCCAAAATGTATTAAGTGAAAAAGTAAGGTATAGACAGTATAGATAAGATGATATTATTTGCTTGAAGGGCTTTTATGCACTATTTTAAGCTACCACTAACATTTGTACATCTGTCTATATATCTATCTTTATACATTATCTGATTTCTGAAAGGATATATGGTTTATGAAAGGTCAGTGGTAGCTTTTAAAGTATGGAACTCCAGGCTGAAGAAAGTGAAGAAAGAATTTTAGCTTTAATAATATAGCTTCTGTAAGGTTAAATATTTTTCTTTATAATCTTGTGTATGTATTAATTAAAAATTAAAGACTAATACTAAAACAACATGAGCTTGTCTCTATGAGGCCCTTAGGTGGTGAGGTTAATGGCGGGAATTTCAGACACTGATATGTTGTCATACTTTAGGCCCTTTGGTGCCCCTTAAATTATACCATTTGCCATCCTTGCTGGCTGGGTGTGCCAAAGCATAGACCACAAACAATACTCTCAGCTGAAAGTAAAAAAGTCATAAACCATTGTTCCTACCTTTTTGACTTCTATTACCAAATCTTAAAAGTTTCCATCCTCTAGGAAATTATACTCCAAGGTATAATTGCAAAAAGTCCCCTGCTCTAATTTCAGTGATACACGCTTATGTCACAATTCTACTCCTTCATTTTAGTTTGGGATCAGAGTTGTGGGGGGAGTTGGGAGTGGAAGGGGTGGTATGGGAGGCGGGTAGACAGAAAGAACTGTATTATTAAAGAGGAGGCATTAGTCCTTCTTGGTCTCCTTGAACCTTTAGCACCTATAGATGTCTATCTTTTGCTTACCCATTTTTTAAAGTTCCATAATATCATCATCATAAGACCTCTGTGCCCACATTTTGCAAGAGACAAGTATCAAGAGTGGTGGGCTTACAATTATCTATAGAGTTAAAAATTTTAATTTAGATTTAAAAATTTAAAGTCTGAGGTTTAAATGTTCTTGAGTTTAGAAAACCTAATTGATTACAAATAGGTTACTAATTTCTTCCTTGTAAACATCCTACTGCTCTTCAGTGCAAATCTATCTTCTGTGAAAATTCATCATTGTGACATGCATATTCTTTTTTTTTTCCTTTTTACTCAATTTAACAGTACATGGATTGGCTGTCACTTATCCACTTCTTTCTTACTAAATAAGAATTCTTTAGTTTCCCTCAAACATAATTCAATGTCATGTTTCAATTTAACAGTAAACATTCAATGATAATATATGTCTGTCTTCCTCACCCACATGTGTGTACACACACTTAGTCTACAGCAGGTTAGATCAAGATACCAACTTAAGAAGAATACCAAGGAGAGCCTGGAAGGAAAGAGGAAAGCCCAGAAAGGCAGAAGGCAGCCTTTGGATTGAGAAAAAGTCACCATAGCTTTAATCTTGACAGTGAATTGGTTTGGGGGGCTATTGGCATGAAAAAAAAATCTCAGAGAATTTTCAAAATCAGCTAATACATCCACATCCTTCATCTCCTTTTTAACTTTCTTGAGTCCCTGTGGAGAGCCCTTTCCTTGACCCTCTTGCAAATAAGAATGCTTTGCTCACAGCTTGGTAACACCATTTAAAAATAAATATGTGACCCATGACCCAGCAGTAACATCTCTAGGAATCTACCCCAGTGAGCCCTTGATTGTGCCCAGGGGACCATAGACAAGGATGCTCAGCACTGAATATCCTAGAACAGTCCCACTGTGGAAATAACCTCTAGGTCCACATTTTGCACTAAAAAAAAAAACCAAGGTGGAAACATATGATACCATTACTATAAAAAATTCCAACTCTATATTATATATTTTATAAAAATTATAAATAACTGTGTGCATACAAGTGTATAGGTGTGCCGTATATGTACAAATAGGGGACAAAACACTCTTGTTTCCTCTGAGACAAGGGAGATGGATGGGACTGGGAGTAAGGAGACTGGCCAAAGGGGATCTTAGCTTTATTGGCAACACTTTCATTTTTTAAAAGGAGGATTAAGTCCTGTGTATCACTTGGGGAATAAAAATAATTTTAAATATTTAAAGAATCCTTAACATTCTACCTTTAAACACGTCCTGGATAAGGTAAGATAACATTCGCCAAATTGGGTTCTATGAAACATTTGCGCTCTGTCAGGGGTCAGCAGGTATTTGTTGAGATTTAATGTTATTAATCCAGCAAAAATCAGAAGTTGGAATAGAATTAGCAGTAAACTCAGAGGAAGCAGAAAATTCTTAAACTTTCCTCCCATCTTTAATCCCTGCCAGGATGATTCTGATGGCTCCAGCAGCTTCCCTTTCTTTTAATTGCCTTAGAATATTTCTGTTAAGCAAACTCCTCTTTAGAGGTTGGGACTTCAGGCCTCTGTAAATATGGGTGAGGAAGGTAAAGAATGCATGTCACCATCTACCTATAAACTCAGTATTCTGAAATCTAGTAAACGTTCTGAGGAACCTTGCCGTGGCCTGCATGCAATATTAAAAGAAGAGATGAAAAAAAAAATAAATAAATAAAAGAAGAGATGAGACCTAACAGGAGAGGGATTCAGTCTCTCTTGGTAAGCTTTGCCTCCTCCTCCCCAACTTCATGTCATCATGACAGTGTCAGTTAGAAGCAGGTTGGAACTAACTGCTGGAGGAGACTATGGGCATTTGTTTTCATCCTGGATCACTATGAAAACCTTTCTGGGTCAGTATGTTCCGGGACTCTCAAGAAGGAGGTGGGGTGCCATGAAGTCAATGGAATTCCTTGCAATTCCCCAATTCCTCTGGCCTCTGTCTGAGTGCTGTCTTCTTCATTTTCATGATCCCAGAATCCAGGGGCCATGGACACTTGGGAGAATGTGGCTTTTAGAGCCACAGGAACTTCCATTCTGCAAAAGATTTGGGTACCCAAATAAGGTTGGGAAACACCAGAGAAAACAAATTTACTGGGTGGTCACACTGCAGGTCTCCTCAGAGTATTTGATATGTCAGCTTCCACCAAGAATCTCTAAGAGGGGAGGAGCAAGTGCAGTGAGCTTTTGACCTTTTCTCTCCTGGCTCCTTGCCTCATCCTATAGCAGAGAGCACCTCTGGAGCACAGGTTGGTAAAAGGCAGAATCAAGAAGGATGATCTCATCTCAGTGAAAGTAAAGTTCCCAAATTGCCAACTAAAAGTTAAACTTCCTGGTCTTGGTAACTGGCTCCCACTTTGATTCTGGTGAGATAAGAGTTGAGACTGTGTGAAACTTTGCTAATAACAACTTACAATTCTTCTTGTCTAAAAGCCTGCTGTCAAGGACAGCAGAAATACAATGCTCTTGGTATGCGCAGCTGCTGCCAGCATGGTTGGCACGCGGCGGGCACTCATCAACTCTACTCCTGGCCTCTGATCATGAGGTGAGGAATCGGGTAGCCAAGTGGGCAGCTCTGTTCCACTCAGGGAAGCAAGTCATGGGCAGATCTAGAGCTCAGGTTTGGGAGTTTGAGAATCTGTGGGCCGTGAGCAGAATTCAGTTCTGCTCTTTCTTCATTTCCTGTTGGACACTGTCATTTTAGCCATGACTGATGACTGAGCTGTATGGGAGCCCATGATGACAGATAACCAAAAAGACTGAGGCAAATACCCATTTAATTTAGGCTGAGCACCTGTATTATCTTCAATTCCATAAAAATGGCCTTTTGCTCGCTATAGAGCTCTCTATTACTGTGACAGTTGTGTAATAAAAAACGATGATATAAAGCAGAGAGGGGGAGGAGCCAAGATGGCGGAGGAGTAGGACGGGGAGACCACTTTCTCTCCAAATTCATCAAAAGAATATCTGAACGCAGAGCAAACTTCACAGAACAACTTCTGATCGCTAGCTGAGGTCATCAGGCCCCCAGAAAAGCAGCCCATTGTCTTCGAAAGGAGGTAGGACAAAATATAAAAGATAAAAAGTGAGACAAAAGAGCTAAGGACGGAGATCGTCCCAGGAAGCGAGTCTTTAGAGGACGTTTCCAGACACCGGGAAACCCTCGCACTGGCGGGCCTGGGGGAAGTGTTTGAATCTAGGAGGGCAACCCGACTGGGAGGGAAACAATAAATAAAACCCACAGACTACATGCCTAAAAGCAACTCTCAGCAGAAAAGTGCCCCAGACACCCACATCCGCCACCAGCAAGTGGGGGCCGCAGGGAGAGGAGCGGGCGGCATTGCTTGGGGTAGGGTCCGGGCCTGAGTGCCCTGAGGACAATCGGAGGGAGCTTTTGTGAGTTGCCAACTTGAACTGTGGGAGAGCAGGGAAGAGAGAGAAAATTGGCCCGAACATGCTGCCAGCCATTCGCGGAACAGGGGGGACTGAGAGAGTCCGGAGAGGGGCTCGCAGACTGCGGATCAGCCCGGACCCGCCAGAGGCGGGAGCAGGTCACGGCGAGACACAGCGCGCAGGCACCCGACCGGCGCGGGCGGGGACTGGGGCTGGGGACGCAGAGGGCAGAAGGCGCACGCACCCGACTGGCGCCGGCAGAAACCGAGATTGGGACCGTGGAAGGAAGTGGGCGCGCCGCACCCGGAGAGAGTGCGCCTGTCAAGCTCCTGGCTGCCTGGACCGCTCCGACGGGGAAGGCACAAGAGCGGACGCAGCCTTCTGTTCCGCGCTTTTGTGGAACACCCAAGGGCTGGAGATGCGCGCAGCGCTCGGTGCGCTCCATATAGAGCAGCCGGGATCCTGAGCAGCGCAGACCGAGAAAGCAGCGCCAGCCTCTCCCGGCAGCGCCAGCCCATCCCCGCAGCGTCAGCCCCTCCCAGCAGCGCGACGGAACTAGCTACCTGAACAAGAGTCCACCTCTGCCCGCCTGTGTCAGGGCGGAAATGAGGCTCTGAAGAAACCGGCAAACAGAAGCCAAATAAACAAAGGGAACCGCTTCAGGAGAGAGCGGTGCAACAGATTAAAATCCCTGTAGAAAACACCGATTACACCGGAAGAGGCCTGTAGATATCGAGAAGTGTAAGCTGGAACGAAGAGATATCTGAAACTGAGCCGAACCGACACTGACCGCAACAGCTCCAGAGAAATTCCTAGATATATTTTTACTTAAAAAAAAAAAAAAATAAATTATTTTTTATTTTTTCTCTTTTATTTTCCTTTAAAATTCCCTATTACTCCATCACTCCTTAACTTTCATTTTCATAGATTTTTACGATTTTTTTAATTAGGGAAAATTCTTTTTTTTTTTTCTCCTTTTTCTCTTCTATTTTCTATTTTTCTTTTTCTCTTATTTCTTTTAAAGTCCTCTAGTACTCCTCTACTACTCCTTAATTTTCATTTTCAATACACTATAACCTTACCAAAAAAAAAAAAAAAAAAAAGAGAAGCCCTATTTTTTAAACTGAACTTCATATATATTTAAAAATTTTTTTTTTTGGTGTGTGTTTTGGTTTTTGTTTTTAATATAGTATTTTTAAGAGTCTAATCTCTAGATTTTTAATTTTTGTTTTTCAATATATGATATAAATGGTGAACATTTAAGAATCCAATATTTAATTCCCATTTTTATTCAGGAGTGTGTTGATTATTCTCTCCCAGTCGTGACTCTCTGTTTTCTACCTCAGAATACCTCTATTTCCTCCTTTCCCCTTCTCTTCCCAATCCAATTCTGTGAATCTTGGTGGGTGTCTGGGCTACGGAGAACACTCTGGGAACAGACAACTGCGTAGATCTGTCTCTCTCCTCTTGAGTCCCCCTTTTTCTCCTCCTGCTCAACACTATCTCCCTCCTCCCTCTCCTCTTCTTCATGTAACTCTGTGAACCTCTCTGGGTGTCCCTAACGGGGGAGAATCTTTTAGCCATTAACCTAGAAGTTTGCTTATCAGTGCTGTATAGCAGGAGAAGTCCTGAGACTACAGGAAGAATAAAACTGAAATCCAGAGGCAGGAGACTTAAGCCCAAAACCTGAGAACACCAGAAAACTCCTGACTACATGGAACTTTAAGTAATAAGTGACCGTCCAAAAGCCTCCATACCTACACTGAAACCAACCACCACCCAAGAGCCAATAAGTTTTAGAGCAAGACATACCAAGCAAATTCTCCAGCAACGCAGGAACATAGCCCTAAACGTCAACATACAGGCTGCCCAAGGTGACACCTAACACATAGGCCCATCTCAAAACTCATTACTGAGCACTCCATTGCTCTCCAGAGAGAAGAAATCAAGTTCCACGCACCAGAACACTGATGCAAACTTTCCTAACCAGGAAACCTTGACAAGCCAATCGTCTAACCCCACCCACTGGGGAAAAACCTCCACAATAAAAAGGAACCACAGACCTCCAGAATACAAAAAGCCCAGTCCAGACACAGCAATCTAAACAAGATGAAAAGGCAGAGAAATACCCAAAAGGTAAAGGAACATGAAAAATGACCACCAAGTCAAACAAAAGAGGAGAAGATAGGGAATCTCCCTGAAAAAGAATTTAGAATAATGATAATAAAAATGATCCAAAATCTTGAAAACAAAATGGAGTTACAGATAAATAGCCTGGAGACAAAGATTGAAAAGATTCAAGAAATGGTTAATAAAGACCTAGAAGAAATAAAAAAGAGTCAATTAAAAATGAATAATGCAATGAATGAGATCAAAAACACTTTGGAGGGAACCAAGAGTAGAATAACGGAGGCAGAAGATAGGATAAGTGAGGTAGAAGATAAAATGGTGGAAATAAATGAAGCAGAGAGGAAAAAAGAAAAAAGAATCAAAAGAAATGAGGACAACCTCAGGGACCTCTGGGACACTGTGAAACGCCCCAACATTCGAATCATAGGAGTTCCAGAAGACGAAGACAAAAAGAAAGGCCATGAGAAAATACTCGAGGAGATAATAGCTGAAAACTTCCCTAAAATGGGGAAGGAAATAGCCACCCAAGTCCAAGAAACCCAGAGAGTCCCAAACAGGATAAACCCAAGGCGAAACACCCCAAGACACATATTAATCAAATTAACAAAGATCAAACACAAAGAACAAATATTAAAAGCAGCAAGAGAAAAACAACAAATAACACACAAAGGGATTCCCATAAGGATAACAGCTGATCTATCAATAGAAACCCTCCAGGCCAGAAGGGAATGGCAAGACATACTGAAAGTAATGAAAGAGAATAACCTACAACCTAGATTACTGTACCCAGCAAGGATCTCATTCAGATATGAAGGAGAATTCAAAAGCTTTACAGACAAGCAAAAGCTGAGAGAATTCAGCACCACCAAACCAGCTCTTCAACAAATGCTAAAGGATCTTCTCTAGATAGGAAATGCAGAAAGGTTGTATAAACGTGAACCCAAAACAACAAAGTAAATGGCAACGGGACCACACCTATCAATAATTAACTTAAATGTAAATGGGTTGAATGCCCCAACCAAAAGACAAAGATTGGCTGAATGGATACAAAAGCAAGACCCCTATATATGCTGTCTACAAGAGACCCACCTCAAAACAAGAGACACATAGAGACTAAAAGTGAAGGGCTGGAAAAAAATATTTCATGCAAACGGAGACCAAAAGAAAGCAGGAGTCGCAATACTCATATCAGCTGGAGTAGACTTTCAAATAAAGGAAGTGAAAAGAGACAAAGAAGGACACTACATAATGATCAAAGGATTAATTCAAGAAGAAGACATAACAATTATAAATTTATATGCACCCAACATAGGAGCACCGCAATATGTACAGCAAACGCTAACGAGCATGAAAGAGGAAATTAATAGTAACACAATAATAGTGGGAGACTTTAATACCCCACTCACAACTATGGATAGATCAACTAAACAGAAAATTAACAAGGAAACACAAACCTTGAATGACACAATGGACCAGCTAGACCTAATTGATATCTATAGGACATTTCACCCCAAAACAATCAACTTCACCTTTTTCTCAAGTGCACATGGAACCTTCTCCAGAATAGATCACATTCTGGGCCATAAATCTGGTCTTGGAAAATTCAAAAAAATTGAAATCATTCCAGTCATCTTTTCTGACCACAGTGCAGTAAGATTAGATCTCAATTACAGGAAAAAAATTGTTAAAACTTCAAACATACGGAGGCTAAATAACACGCTTCTGAATAACCAACAAATCATAGAAGAAATCAAAAAAGAAATCAAAATATGCATAGAAATGAATGAAAATGAAAACACAACAACCCAAAACCTATGGGATACTGTAAAAGCAGTGCTAAGGGGAAGGTTCATAGCAGTACAGGCTCACATCAAGAAACAAGAAAAAAGCCAAATAAATAACCTAACTCTACACCTAAAGCAATTAGAGAAGGAAGAAATGAAGAACCCCAGGGTTAGCAGAAGGAAAGAAATCTTAAAAATCAGGGCAGAAGTAAATGCAAAAGAAACTAAAGAGACCATAGCAAAAATCAACAAAGCTAAAAGCTGGTTTTTTGAAAAAATAAACAAAATTGACAAACCATTAGCAAGACTCATTAAGAAACAAAGAGAGAAAAACCAAATTAACAAAATTAGAAATGAAAATGGAGAGATCACAACAGACAACACTGAAATACAAAGGATCATAAGAGACTACTACCAGCAGCTCTATGCCAATAAAATGGACAACTTGGATGAAATGGACAAATTCTTAGAAAAGTATAACCTTCCAAAACTGAACCAGGAAGAAATAGAAGATCTTAACAGACCCATCACAAGCAAGGAAATCGAAACTGTAATCAAAAATCTTCCAGCAAACAAAAGCCCAGGACCAGATGGCTTCACAGCTGAATTCTACCAAAAATTTAGAGAAGAGCTAACACCTATCTTACTCAAACTCTTCCAGAAAATTGCAGAGGAAGGTAAACTTCCAAACTCATTCTATGAGGCCACCATCACCCTAATTCCAAAACCAGACAAAGCTGCCACAAAAAAAGAAAACTACAGGCCAATATCACTGATGAACATAGATGCAAAAATCCTTAACAAAATTCTAGCAAACAGAATGCAACAACATATTAAAAAAATCATACACCACGACCAAGTGGGCTTTATCCCAGGAATGCAAGTATTCTTTAATATCCACAAATCAATCAATGTAATACACCACATTAACAAATTGAAAGATAAAAACCATATGATTATCTCAATAGATGCAGAGAAAGCCTTTGACAAAATTCAACACCCATTCATGATTAAAACTCTCCAGAAAGCAGGAATAGAAGGAACATACCTCAACATAATAAAAGCTATGTATGACAAAGCCACAGCAAGTATCACCCTCAATGGTGAAAAATTGAAAGCATTTCCCCTGAAATCAGGAACAAGACAAGGGTGCCCACTCTCACCACCACTATTCAACATAGTGTTGGAAGTTTTGGCCACAGCAATCAGAGCAGAAAAAGAAGTAAAAGGAATCCAGATAGGAAAAGAAGAAGTGAAACTCTCGCTGTTTGCAGATGACATGATCCTCTACATAGAAAACCCTAAAGACTCTTCCAGAAAATTACTAGAGCTAATCAATGAATATAGTAAAGTTGCAGGATATAAAATTAACACACAGAAATCCCTTGCATTCCTATATACTAACAATGAAAAAACAGAAAGAGATATTAAGGAAACAATACCATTCACCATTGCAACAAAAAGAATAAAATACTTAAGAATATATCTACCTAAAAAAACAAAAGACCTATACATAGAAAACTATAAAACACTGATGAAAGAAATCAAAGAGGACACAAACAGATGGAGAAACATACCATGCTCATGGATTGGAAGAATCAATATTGTCAAAATGGCTATTCTACCCAAAGCAATCTATAGATTCAATGCAATCCCTATCAAGCTACCAATGGTATTTTTCACAGAACTAGACCAAATAATTTCACAATTTGTATGGAAATACAAAAAACCGCGAATAGCCAAAGTAATCTTGAGAAAGAAGAATGGAACTGGAGGAATCAACCTGCCTGGCTTCAGACTCTACTACAAAGCCACAATCATCAAGACAGTATGGTACTGGCACAAAGACAGAAATATAGATCAATGGAACAGAATAGAAAGCCCAGAGATAAATCCACGAACCTATGGACACCTTATCTTTGACAAAGGAGGCAAGGATATACAATGGAAAAAAGACAACCTCTTTAACAAGTGGTGCTGGGCAAGCTGGTCAACCACTTGTAAAAGAATGAAACTAGAACACTTTCTAACACCATACACAAAAATAAACTCAAAATGGATTAAAGATCTAAATGTAAGACCAGAAACTATAAAACTCCTAGAGGAGGTCATGGGCAAAACACTCTCTGACATAAACCACAGCAAGATCCTCTATGACCTACCTCCCAGAATATTGGAAATAAAAGCAAAACTAAACAAATGGGACCTAATGAAACTTAAAAGCTTTTGCACAACAAAGGAAACTATAAGTAAGGTGAAAAGACAGCCCTCAGATTGGGAGAAAATAATAGCAAATGAAGAAACAGACAAAGGATTAATCTCAAAAATATACAAGCAACTCTTGAAGCTCAATTCCAGAAAAATAAATGACCCAATCAAAAAATGGGCCAAAGAACTAAACACACATTTCTCCAAAGAAGACATACAGATGGCTAACAAACACATGAAAAGATGCTCAACATCACTCATTATCAGAGAAATGGAAATCAAAACCACAATGAGGTACCATTACACGCCAGTCAGGATGGCTGCTATCCAAAAGTCTACAAGCAATAAATGCTGGAGAGGGTGTGGAGAAAAGGGAACCCTCTTACACTGTTGGTGGGAATGCAAACTAGTACAGCTGCTATGGAGAACAGTGTGGAGATTTCTTAAAAAACTGGAAATAGAACTGCCATATGACCCAGCAATTCCACTTCTGGGCATACACACTGAGGAAACCAGATCTGAAAGAGACGCGTGCACCCCAATGTTCATCGCAGCACTGTTTATAATAGCCAGGACATGGAAGCAACCTAGATGCCCATCAGCAGATGAATGGATACGGAAGCTGTGGTACATATACACCATGGAATATTACTCAGCTGTTAAAAACAATTCATTTGAACCAGTTCTAATGAGATGGATGAAACTGGAGCCCATTATACAGAGTGAAGTAAGCCAGAAAGATAAAGAACATTACAGCATATTAACACATATATATGGAATTTAGAAAGATGGTAACGACAACCCTATATGCAAAACAGAAAAAGAGACACAGAAATACAGAACAGACTTTTGAACTCTGTGGGAGAAGGTGAGGGTGGGATGTTTCAAAAGAACAGCATGTATATTATCTATGGTGAAACAGGTCACCAGCCCAGGTGGGATGCATGAGACAAGTGCTCCAGCCTGGTGCACTGGGAAGACCCAGAGGAATCGGGTGGAGAGCGAGGTGGGAGGGGGGATCGGGATGGGGAATACGTGTAAATCTATTGCTGATTCATGTCAATGTATGACAAAACCCACTGAAAAAATAAATAAATTAAAAAAAAAAAAAAGCAGAGAATGCCTGGGTCCTGAAGTCTGCATCTGCTGGCTGACAATGAACAGCTCAGATAAAGTGTGACGGGTTGTGATTAACACAAAGTGTCTAAATACATCTGAACCTTGCAGAATACAATATGTAAATCTCAGAATGGCCATCAGGGCAGTGGGAGCTTGTGGCGGATTTCCAATGTCTTTTTTCTTTTACCAGTACTCTGTGTTAAATGATGTGCAGAGATGTGGTTCCAAGCAGGCTCTGGAGTCAGGGACCTGAGGCCACTCCTCAGGCCTGCCATGTTCTGGCTGTGCGTGCTTGGAGACTTGGGCAGGAATTGCATGTCTATGTGCGTTTATCTTACAACACAAAACCCATGGCTTGTTGAAAGAATGACAAGGGTCAGTGTGAACATCCAAGTGACTGGTACAGAGTGAGTGCTCATCCAAGTGACTGGTACAGGAAACAAAAGGAGTCATTGCTGCTGCCATCACCAACATCATTCATCATCATTATCATCGTGTAACCATATTCACAAGTAGCTGCCTGGATATGAGTACAAACTAGTTTGACAGAACTGTTGAATAGATGTTCCAAACTGATCTAAGCCTAGTCAACTATGGGACAGTGGCTTTTTCCTTATTATGTTCCGGAAATGGTTTTCTTTTTTTTTTTTTTAAGTTATGGTTTGGTGGTTTAGGTGGCTGTATGGAGGGGAAGACACAGTTTTTTATTCTCATGAACTTGGGCCTGAATTCTAGCTCTACTCCTGAGCAGGTAAGTGACCCTGGGCAGTTTGCTTCACTGCCCTGAGCCTCAGTGACCTTATCTGCAAAATGCGGATAATGGTTTCTGGGCTTCAGGGAGAATTATGTGTCAGATAACATTTGAATGGCAAATTCAAGCACACCCATGTTCCATCACATTTAGTTCCCATTTCCAGGGGGACCTGGATGAGATCATGGGAGTTTTAAGGGAGCATTTTGAACTGTCTTACAACATGAACACCTGGCTCACAGGTGGCTGGATCTAGTATTTCAGCAAAGCTTAACACCACCACTAAATCACAGTTCAGTTGATCCAAGCCATGGGGGTCCCTTAACCCAGCCAAAATACCCATAATGACACAACAGAGCAAGATATTCTTCCAACAATGCATGAGTCCTCTGCCCATAAGAAGCATCCTTATTCCTGAAACAGCTCATTCCTGAAACAGGTTAAATCTGTGGCTGGGGTCCCTGCCAGAGTTGTTCTCCAGGTCATGGATTAAAACATCTGGGCTACATATACAAACTGATTGCTACATCTACAAACTGATTGCTACATCCACAAACTGATTGCCTGGGTATTTTTTGTTTCCTCCTCATAGTCAAAATGCCTTCCTGGCACATTTCTGCTGGTTCCACCTTCATTCCCACCCCTGGCATCATAACAGCAGCATAACTTCAGCATGATGGTGTCTCAGGGGCTCTGCCCTCAGCAACTCAGCGGCCAGCTGGTTCTCCTCAGGACTCAGAGGGCTGTTGCTCTGGTTTGGCCAGTCTGACAGGGGAGGGATTGAGGAAGGGGGCAGCAAGGTGGAGGTGACCTGTGGAGGAAACCCTTGACTGAGGAGGGGTCTGGGGCAAGGGGCAATTAACATGCAAAAGGGGAAGGGCAGAACAGGCTGCCTTGAAGGGCTGAGGGGGACGAGGATGCTGCTGAAGCATTTGTGGTGGTAAAAATCTGGACCCAAGCAGAATGCTCATCAACTTGGGAATGGCTCACTAAGAAGGGATGCATCCCTGCTATTGGAGAATATTACCCAGTTCGCAGAGTTAGTGATAGCTCTATCCTTCTACACAGAGGAAGGTCAGTGCTGCAAGGAAAACAATGCTTAGAGAAATACATGTAAGAATAACCTCTATATGTGCACAAATAATAATGGTTTACATTTAGTATCTATTGTATGCCAGGGAGCATGCAAAGTGCTTCTCATGTATTAACTAATTTGAATCTCACAGCCATCTGACTGCAGGTGTTATTGTTATTCTGATGCAGACAGGAGAAAGATTCTAAGGCCTAAGGATGCCTATGGACACAGAGTTGCTAAGGGATGAACCAGAATTTGAATCTGGATGGCAGCCAGAGCTCTTGACCTCTTCTTGTACTGTTTCTCACATATGTTTGTATGTGCACAGAGGAAGCTGTGGAAGGATTTATATCAGAAACCAGGCCACCCGTGGTTAGCTGGAGGAGATAAGCAGAATGTATTCTCCAACAATATGCTAAAACTTTATGATTTTTTCCTACTGTTATCTATGATTACTGCAAATAGGAAAAAAAAAAAAAAAAAAAAAACACAAAAAAACCCCTAATGTCCACAGGACAAAGTTCAGACGGGAATGGAAATAAATGAAAACTTGGATTTGACAGGAAATTAGGCTATGGCAATTTCAACTTTGGATTTAACTGATTATTTTAGTTTTGTTTTGGCCATGTAGTAATTTTTAAAGGGAATAATCCATATGGTTACATTTGTGATATGCAAGCTGCTCATTTCTGTTCTCAAAGCATGGTCTCTGGACCAGCAGCATTAGCATCAATTGGAAGCTTGTGAGAAACTAAAATTCTCCAGGCCTAAGCAATCAGAAACTTTAGGGGATGGGCCCAGTAATCTGTGGTTTCACAAGTCTCCTACATGATTCTGATGTATAGAAGTTTGCAAATCACTGGGTTAAGCAAACAAATGAACCAATATACCATTCCAAGGGAGAAGAGGTATTAATAAAAGGTGGCACTTACAGAAAAGACAGAGGGCACCTCTTTGCTAGTTTTTTCCCTTGGCAGAATGCATTTCATTCTTTGGTCATCTCTGAAAGTACTCAAGTCATTTTGGCCAAGTCCAGCCTTTGGCCATGCATATTCTCATGTGGTTCTGCCATTATTTTAGATGAGTCATAGTACAAAATGCATTGGAAGATCCCACCACATCCTCCTTATCTGGGGCACAGCAAGACTAATAGTCACTAACTAATGGGCTTCTCTGGTGGCTGAGATGGTAAAGAATCTGCCTGCAACGTAGGAGATGTGGGTTTGATCCCTGGGTCGGGAAGATCGCCTGGAGAAGGAAATGGCTACCCACTCTGGTATTCTTGCCTGGAAATTCCCATGGACAGTGTAGCTTGTCAGGCTATAGTCCATGTGGTCGCAAAGATACACGACTGAGTGACTAACAGTTTCAGTTTAATGGTCACAGAAATGGTGACTTCTTGTTAGCTGCTGCTGTTTCAGGTCATAGAATTGACTCTGAGGTTCAAATTTTTAAATTTGGTTGACCTCAGTGATCCAACTAATCAGACACTTGATTAATCTCCCTTTCTCACAATTTGGAAATGATCTTTTGACTGCCTTCTATTATGAAAATAATAGATGCTTATTTTTAAAATTTCAGAAAATACAAGTAACAATAAAGAACATGAAAGTCACCTGTAGTTTTATAACCCAGAGGTAAACACATTAACATTTGCTCAACATTTAAGATACAGATTTCTGGGCTATTTTTTTTTTTTTTTATCAATGTGCACATTATCTTGTAAAATAAAAATGTGATATCAATTGTCTTCTAGTATGATTGTTTTCATATAACAACACAAGTATCTTTCCATGTCAACAAAAACTTATTTAATGATTACAAAATTATTCCAATGTATGGATAAGGTATTTTAACTAGTTCCCATACTTATGCAAATTCTAATGCTACTTATATACAACATATGATTATAACTTATATATACATATTACAAAACATTAACCTGATTATTTCTTTAGGCTACATTATTAAAACCGGTATTTCCAGGCAAAAGGGATTTTTAAGGATATTGATATATATTGCTAAATTGGCTTTCAGAAACATCCTAAAATATACTCCTACCAGGTATATATTGAGTTGGCCAAAAGTTCGTTTGGGTAAGATGTTATAGAAAAATCTGAAAGAACTTTTGGCCAATCTAATACAAAAGTGCCTGTTGCTCCAACTCCTTGGTAATACTGTGTGTTATCACTGCTTGCATCTTTGCCATTCTAAAAGACCAAATATGTTTTTTCATTATTTTAACTACCATTCTTTAATAACGTTTTAGGTAGACAAATTGATATATTTTCTGGCCATTTATAATTGTATCTTCCATTCTCTTACTGATTTTTCTATGGGGTCAGCCCTTCCTTCACATAGAACCATACTGATAAGGTAATTCCTTTAAAATGATAGTCCGTAATAGTATTTACTGATCAGTTTTGTAAGTAACAGATGTGGTAGTAATAATGACAATATCAGCTAGAATTATTCTAAATATGTTTAAAATATTAACTAATTTAATCTTCACAACAACCATGTAAAGTAGATACTATTACTATACCCATCTTACAATGAGGAAAGTGGTTATAGTTCAGAGCTAGTGCTATAAGAGTCAGCACGTGCAGCAGGTTCCTAAAGCCTTTACTTTGAACCACTGCACTTTACTATCAGCCTTCTACCATCATCACCACCATACACATCACCATCATTGTCAACTTGACCACCACCATTTCTACTGCCTGTAATCACTGTCATCCTGTACTATTTATTAGGTACTTACCAGGTACATTTCAGTTAGTAAATGCTCTTTCTTTTTATTCAGCATTCATTCAACACATGATACTTTTGTTGAAAGCCTACTATATCCTTGGCACTATTTCAGTCACTGGTGATATGATAGTAAACAAAACTAACAAAGTTCCTTGCCCTGATGAAGCTCAGTTTAGTGGGGGAAACAAACAAAAGTTATATACATAATACGCGCTATAACCATATAAAATGTGGTGCCTTAATAGGTTTTCTCTAGTCTAAAGGAACAAATGTGGATCAGTTGAATTGAAATGGATGAACCTAGAGTCTGTTATACAGAGTGAAGTAAGTCAGAAAGAGAAAAACAAATATTGTATATTAACACATCTATATAGAATCTAGAAAAATGGGACTGACTTATTTGCAGGAAAGGAATGGGCACGCAGACATAGAGAACAGGACTTGTGGACATAGCAGGGGAAGGAGAGGGTAGGACTAGTTGAGAAAGTAGCATTGACATATATACATTACCATCTGTAAAATAGCTAGAAGGGAGGCTCAAGAGGGAGGGGATATACATATATATACACATATACATATATAGTTATGACTGATTCACATTGTTGTATCATAGAAACCAACACAACATTATAAAGAAATTACCCTCCAATTAAAAAAATTTAAGAAAACAGGTTATCTCATGACAACCACATGAGTTAGGTGCTGTTATTACCTCATTTTGTAGATTAGAAGACCTAAGCTAGAGAGACTGAGTATTTTGCTCAAGGTCACTGAACTAAAAGTTGACTGAGCCTGTGCCTTCAGACTCTTCCTCCTTTAACATTTTGTATATCCATCTAATGGTGAGTTGGACACATCTGTCATGTGCCACATTCCCAAACCATGTTCTCTTTTTGAAGATGAGGGCAGAGAGTTCTGTAAATGTGTGGTTTTCAGCCCCATCCAAATTAATTCACAAAGGAGCATTTGGCTTCCTTTGTCACTGTCAAGAAAAAGTACTGGAGCACCTAGACTTATTTCAGTGTGACTGAAAGACAAAGATGGAGGTAAAGAGGGTATCTCTCACACACACAAATATATGTATCTATATGTATACATACACATACATATATGTAAAATATGTATACTACATATGTACATAGGTATGTATAATACCTATATACACGTACATACACATATATAATATGTATGTCTAGAGAACTAAAGACATTTAATTGAAAAAGGAGGATGGTAAAAATGCCCCCCTTACACATACTCTCTCTTCCTCTCTCTCTCATTTGTTTTAAAATGTATGTTAACTAGCTGAATTTGTTTGTCTGTGTCTATTCAAACTAGATTTAAGATGTGTTGTCCAACAGCTTTTCCAAAAAACAAAAGAAGTAGATTCATTGACTCCTCAGGACCTATGCACAACACACATTAAAAACCAAGTGTGAGTAAGGTACCATTCACTCCAAAATCAAAGGTTTTTCCTCAAAAAGTAATTTTTGAGGCCTTAGGTGAAATATATACTGCTTAATAAAACTTAATAAAACATACTTGAGTGGAAAATGCGTGCATGCTCAGTCACATCTGACTGTGAACTCATGGACTGTAGCCCGCCAGGCTCCTCTGTCCATGGGATTCTCTAGGCAAGAATACTGGAGTAGGTGCCATTTCCTTCTCCAAGGGATCTTCCCAATGAAGGGACTGAACCCCATGTCTCTGGCATTTCCTGCATTGCAGGCAGATTCTTTACCACTGAGCCACCTGCGAAGCTCCCTGGGTAGAGAGTAAAGGCAGTAAAAAGACAAACAGGACCAACAGTTGTTGTTCCAAGAGTTCAACTGCAAATTAAAAAAAAAAAAAAACATTACCCAAAGGTCCGTCTGGTCAAGGCTATGGTTTTTCCAGAGGTCATGTATGGATGTGACAGTTGGACTGTGAAGAAAGCTGAGTGCCGAAAAATTGAAAAGCTAAGTGGTGTTGGAGAAGACTCTTGAGAGTCCCTTGGACTGCAAGGAGATCCAACCAGTCCATCCTAAAGGAAATCAGTCCTGGGTGTTCATTGGATGGACTGATGCTGAAGCTGAAACTCCAGTACTTTGGTCACCTCATGTGAAGAGTTGACTCATTGGAAAAGACCCTGATGCTGGGAGGGATTGGGGGCAGGAGGAGAAGGGGACAACAGAGGATGAGATGGCTGGATGGCATCATCAACTTGATGGGCATGAGTCTGAGTAAACTCCGGGAGTTGATGATGGACAGGGAGGCCTGGTGTGCTGCGATTCATGGGGTCGCAAAGAGTCGGACACGACTGAGCGACTGAACTGAACTGAACTATGTTAATATGTCTTTTTATATAAAATAAACTGGTTTAAACTCAAGAAGGCCAAATAGCACTTGTTAATTATTATTATTTATAAAACATTGGAAGTGCACAGGGAGATTAAGGGCCATGTAGAGGTTATAGTCTCCCCTTGGTGGTGTTCTATTTGTTTACAGATAAATTTAGTGCCTGAGGTTTCATCAAGATCCACCTCCCAATGGGGCATGAGTGTTTGAAAATATCTTCTGAAACTAGGTAGTTTTCTGAATTAATTTCAATGAAAAATGAAAATGCCTAGGTTGTTTCTGATTATATAAAACCAATACCCTATGCATGTAAAGTATAATGAAAAGAACATGGAACAAATTAAAACATAGAAACTATCTTTAATTTTACCCTCAGAGATCACTTCTAACATTTTGCTATATTTCTATCTATCGTCACAGTAAGTTTTATGATCAGTTATAATCCAATAATTTTGATGACCTAGTTAAATGGATGAAGTCCTGGATAAATTCCTACATAAACTATGAACTGCCAAAATCAGTAAAGAGAAGAACTATAGAATTTGATACATCAGTGTGTACTGAATAATTTGAAATGATGAACAAAGACTTGTCTTCCTCAAAAAACTCTAGGCTCAGATGGAAAGTTTGAGTGGAAAGTTCTAGCTAATTTTTAAGCAATATTAATTTCTACCACATACAAAGCTTTAGAAAATAGAAAAAGGGAAATATCTATGCACATCACCTTACAAGGCTAGCATAGTCTTATTCCAAAATTAGATAAGTACAATACATAAAAGAAAATAATAGGCCAACTTTACTTATTTTAACATAGATTCAAAAACCCTAAATAAAATATTAGCTAATCTAACTGTAAATTTAATAATAACACATTAAGATCAAGTAGAGTTTATCTCAGACATATAGGATAGTTCAACAGAGAAAATGTATTTATATATGTTAGTATATTAACATACGAATGAAGAAAAATTGTATTATGATATCAATCAAGATAAAAATACATTTCGTAAGATTCTATTCAAATTTATGTCTAAAATTCTTAGCACTAGAAATAGCAGAGAATTTCCTTAACTTGATAAAGATTATTTATACTAAGAACCTATTAGTATAGGTTACCTATAGTAAGTATTATACTTACCTATAGAAAGTATTATACTACCTGTAGAAGCTCAAGATTCATTCTCTTTAAGACAAAAGTATGACAAGGATGCTTACTACTATCATTAGAAGTCTTGGCTAAAGAAAAAAAAAACTAAAGACAAAGAAATAATAAGAATGAAGGTTAGAAAGGGTGGTAGATTATAGTCTTGTTCACAATTATTTACTATCCTTTTCTCTGTCATGTAATTTGCAGAGCCTTTCTCTGGGTGGAGGAAACTTTAAACCCTGTTGTCATCAGCCTTGACCATGAGATTTGCTTTTGCCAATGAATATGAATGGACTTGATGCTGTGCCAGCTCTGTGCAGAAGCTTTAATAGTCATTGTGTGGATTAGCTGGCTGCCTTGTGCATTTCCTCTGCATATTCCTGATTAGGCAGAGCTGCAGCCAACATGTATTTTAACACATCATATGAGTGAGAAATAAATTTTTGCTGTTATAAGTCATTGGGATTTGGGGAACATTTGTTATCATAGCATAACTTAGTGAGAGCTGACTAATAGAGAATCAAGGTCAAGGTTTAGTTGCTAAGTTGTGTCCTACTCTTGTGACACCATGGACTGTAGCCCGCCAGGCTCCTCTGTTCATGGGATTTTCCAGGCAAGAATACTGGAGTAGGTTGCCATCTCCTTTTCCAGGGGATCTTCCTGACCCAGGGATTGAACCTGGGTCTTCTGCACTGCAGGCAGCTTCTTTACCAACTGAACTACCAGGGAAACTCCAATAGAGAATGTAAAGGATAAAATTATCTTCATTTGCATATGGTATTATCATTTATCTAGAAAAACCAACAGATTCAAAAGACAGACTACTAGAACCAGTCTAGAACTAAGTAAGATCACTGACTACAACATCAACATTTTCAACATTTGAAACAGCCATCAGAAAATATAACAAATAATAATATATCATTCTCTATCAAGAAATCTGTTAAACATCTAGGATTTAATTATATTAATGAACAAAGAGAAAGCAGAAAACTTTAAAATGTTAATGAAGGACATAAAAGATGATCTGAATAAATGAAGAGAATCCTTTGCTTTTGGATGAGATAATATTATACTATAACGGTATTAATTCTCCCATTTAATTGATAAATTTAATACAACTCCAACAAAAATTCTACTTCGACTTTTTTGAGGAACATGGTAACAATTTACTTTAAAATTTATTTGGAGGAATAAGAGTTTATGAATGGCTAATTAAAAAAAAAAACATGAATAGAAAGAAAGCTTGCCCTACTGGACATAGAAACACAAAGTGTTAGCCAGTCATGTCTGATGCTTTGTGACACCATGGACTGTAGCCCACCAGGCTCCTCTGTCCATGGAATTCTCCAGGCAAGAATACTGGAGTGGGTTGCCATTTCCTTCCCCAAGAAACACAAAACAAAGCCGTAATAACAGAAACAGTGGTGCCTTGGTAAAACAACAACAGATAAGTAGGCTTATAAAATACGACAGAGTTCAGATACTGATCTGTATATGTGGAAACCTAAATATGATGAAAAGAATATCATAATTTAGTACCTAGCAGTTCATGATGGGAAAACTGGCTCACTGTAAAGACAAAATAAAATTGGATCTTTGTCTCATATGTCATACAAACTCTACATGGATTCAAGATCTAAGAGAAAAGGGTAAAACTATAAAGTTAATGGAGCATAATGTAAGAGGATATCTTGGTGATCTAAGGACAACGAAAAGCTTCTCAAACAAAATTTCAAAAGCACAAATCATAAGGCAAAGTACTGATGACTTGAGTCCATTTACATCAAGGCTTCCTCTTCAAAGCCATCACGGACACATTTATCACACAGAGGCAGTATGAGAATACTCAAAATTTCTAAACCGTACTACATGAGTAATATAAGTAACTCCTGAAAATTAACTAAAGAAAGGCAGTAACACCAATAGAAAAGTAGGCAAAGGATACAAAAAGGCAATTTACAGAAGAGTAAATTTTAATTACTGCTACACATGTGGAAAGAAGTAGTACCTCAAATCGTTAGTAATCTGAGAAATTTTAGAGATTGCATTGAATCTATAGATGGCTTTGAGTAGTACGGATATTTTAACAATATTAGTTCTTTTGGAATATCTTTTAATTTGTTTGCATCTTCTTCAATTTCTTTCATCATAGTCTAGTATTAATGGTTTTTTCACTGTACAGATTTTTCACTTTTTTGGTTAAATTTATTTCTAAGTATTTTATTGATTTTGATGCTATTGTGAATGGGGTAATTTTATTTGCTTTACTTTATATTTCACTGTAAAATGCATTTTTATGTAAAAATGAAACTTTATTAGTGTATGTTGATTTTATATCCCATAACTTTACTAAATTCATTGCTGAGTTTTGATGGTTCTTTGGTTGAGTCTTTAGGATTTCCTATATTTAAGATTGTATCATCTGCAACTGAAGACAATTTTACTTCCTTTCCAATTTGAATGCCTTATATTTTCTTTCCCTTGACTGCTGTAACAGGACATCCAGTACTATGTTGATTAAAAATGGTGACAGTGGGCACATCTGTCTGTTCCTGATCTTAAAAAGCTTTCAACCTTCCACCAATGAGTATGATATTAGCTATGGGTCGCTCATACATGGTCTTTATTATATTGAGGTACGTACTTTCTATACCCAATTTGTGGAGAAAAATAAAGTTTGAGGCATCATACTTTCTGATTTCAAACTATAATACAAAGCCTTAGAAATCAAAACACTATGGTACTGGCATAGAATTAGGTGTATAGAAAAGTAAAATAGAATAGAATAGAATAATGCCTCCCTGTATATGGATAACCAATATTTGACTAGATAGCCAAGAATACTCAGTGGGAAAGGGTAGTCTCTTCAATAAATGATGTTGGGAAGACTGGATAACCACATGCAGAAAAATCAAATTAAACACCTTTTTACACACTTACCAATATTAAGTGAAAATGTATTATAAACTTAAACATAGGACTTAAAGATGCAAGAAGCTTATGGAAGCTTCCTGTTGGGAGAGACTGACTGTGGGGGAAACTGGGTCTTGTTCTGATGGGTGGGAATATGCTCAGTAAATCTTTAATCCAATTTTCTGTTGATGGGCAGGGCTTTGCTCCCTCCCTGTTGTTTGACCTGAGACCAAACTATGGTGGAAGTAATGAAGAAGATGGTGACCTCCTTTGAAAGGTCCCCTGCATGCTCTGCTGCACTCAGTGCCCCTGACCCTACAGCTGGCCACTGCTGACCCATGACTCTGATGGAGACTATTGAACACTCACAGGCAAGTCTGGATTAGTCTCTTGTGGTATCACTGCTCCTTTCTCCTGCATCCTGGTGCACACAAGGTTTTGTTTGTGCCCTCTAAGAGTCTATTTCCCCAGTCCTGTGTAAGTTCTGGTGCCTCTAAGGTGGGGTTAAAGCCCTCCAAGAGGGCTTATGCCACCCAGGTCTGCTGCACTTAGAGCCGCCCCTGCCCCTGTGGCCATTGCTGACCTGTACCTCCATAGGAGCTACTCAAACACACCAAGGCAGGTCTGGCTCAGTCTCTGTGGAGTCTCCTGGTGTGCACAAGGTTTTGTTTGAGCCTTCCGAGTGTCTCTGGCAGGTATGGGGTTTGATCCTAATTGTAATTTCACCCCTTCTACCATTACTTTGCCAAGGAAGGTCTGTCTAGTCAAAGCTATGGTTTTTCCAGTAGCCATGTATGGATGTGAGAGTTGGACCATAAAGAAAGCTGAGTGCCAAAGAAGTGATGCTTTTGAACTGTGGTATTGGAGAAGACTCTTGAGAGTCCCTCAGACAGCAAGATCAAACCAGTGAATCCTAAAGGAAATCGGTCCTGAACATTCATTGAAAGGACTGATGCTGAAGGTGAAACTTCAATACTTTGACCACCTGATGTGAAGAGCTGACTCATTGGAAAAGAGTCTGATGCTGGAAAAGATTGAAGGCAGGAGGAGAAGGGGACAACAGAGGATGAGATGTTTGATGGCATCACCAACTTGATGGACATGAGTTTGGGCAAGCTCCAGGAGCTGGTGAAGGACAGGGAACCCTGGTGTGCTGCAGTCCATGGGGTCATAAAGAGTTGGACACGACTGAGTGACTGAAATGAACTGAACTGAAAGATGTAAACCTCCTAGAAGAAAACATGGAGTAAAAGCTCCTTGATATTGATTCTGGCAATGATTTCTTGAATATGACACCAACAGCTCAGACAACAAAAGCAAGGGTCAACAAGTGGGACTACATCAAACTAAAAACCTTCTCTACAGCAAATAAAACAAATCAACAAAATGAAGAGGCAACCTACAGAAGGGAAGAAAATACCTGCAAGACATATATCTGAAAGGGAATTAACATCCAAAACACAGAAAAAATTCATACAACTCATTAACAGAAAAAGAAACAGATTAAAAAATGAGCAGAGGAACTGAGTGGACATTTTTCCAAAGGAGACATACAAATGGGCAACAGATACATGGAAAGGTACTTGATATTACTAATCATTAGGGAAATGCAATAAAAACCAAATGAGATATCACCTTACACTTATTAGAATGGCTATTATAAAAAAGACAAAATATAAAGTTTGGTGAGGATGTGGAGAAAAGGGAACCCTAGGTGGGAATGTATATAAATTGGTGCAGTCACTATGGAAAATAGTATGGAGGTTCCTCAAAAAATTAAAAACACAAGTAAGTACCATATGATCTAGTGCTTTACTTCTGTGTATATAAGCACAGGAAATGAAAACAGGCTATCTGCACTCCATGTTTATTGCAGCATTAGTCACAGTAGTTAAGATATGGAAACAACCTGAGTGTCCATCAGTGGATGAATGGATAAAGAAGGCATAAATGCATACACACAAACAATGGGATGTTATTCAGTCACGAGAAAGAAGAAAATTCTGTCATTTGTGACATCCTGGATGGAATTTGAGGGTATTGTGCTAAATGAGAGAAGTCAGACAAAAGACAGACAAATACCGTATGATATCACTTACATGTGGATCTGAAAAAGCCAGATTTGGAGAAACAGAGAGCAGAATGGAGGTTACCAGGGGTTGGGGTAAGGGAAGATGTTGGTCAAATGGTATAAAGATGAATAAACAGTACAAAGCTGTACTGTGATTACAGCTATTGATAATAATACTCTATTACATATTTCAAAGTTGCTATGAGACTAGATCTAAGATGCTCTCACCTCAAGAAAGAAATGATAATTATGTGACAAGATGGAGGTATTAGTTAATACTATGATGCTGATCATACTATAATATACAATAATCAAATCAACATGTTGTATACCTTAAACTTACACACTGTTCTATGTCAGTTACATGTCAATTAAAAAAAAAAAGACTTTTGGGTGATGCTGAAAGATGTTGAAGGAAGATGATAAATTTCAGTCACGTGGGTTAATTTTAGCAGTCTAAAAACAATAATGTCCTCAATGAATTTTCTGGGCATGGCTCACAAGAGCTTATTCTTCTCAAGGATATAAGCTCACAAGAAGAGAAGTATTTTAATAGATTGTGCTGGTTATTCTTTGTAATAATGACACCACATTATTACATTCGAACAGATCTTTACACTTCTCAAACTAGCACAGCCACTTGTCCATCTGATCCTCACAACAGCCAAATGAGAATAGGCCAGGAATGTGACATTATCACCTTCTTGAAGATGAGGAAATTGAGGTTCTAAAGATTTAAGAAATGTCCCCAAGTTCACGGCAGTATTTTCTTAGGAACTTCAAGTCTAGTGTTCTTCTTACTACTCCAATACTTGCATACTTCCCCTGAACTTGAAAGGGAACAGCATTACTTATGCTGAATTGTACAAACTTATTAACTTAAAAAATGATGTAGAGGATGTACAGTGGCAGGAAATATCAGAACTGATTTCTGTGCTTGTTTATATGAGCCTGTTGTGTAGTGCATAGGTATAGCAAGCTGATGTTCAAACAAGCATTTTAACCAGCAGAATGAAGTCCAATAGTTAATAACTTTTCTGCATTCCCTCAGGGAATTTTGGTTGGAGAGTGAGGTGAGAGATGGTGGGAATTTTATATTGTTTTGAAGCACACAGGGTGGAGTTTATCTGAGAGGCCAAGTGTTACAGCTTTTGTCTTTTGGTTCCCTTGTGGGTTAGACAAAGATCATTCACTGTGATGTCATGTCAAACAAACCCAACAACAGTACAGGTTTCCTTCAGATCTACTGCAAAGAGCAGCTTTATAGAAGACTTTATGCTGAGAAGTAACTTTTTTATTTCTAGTATGCAGCAGCATCCTAGCACACTGTAGGCACTTAATAAAATATCCTTAAATATGTTTCTCATTTTCCTTTTTTTATTTGTAATTAACTTTTATTGCATCTGTTGCTATACATAGTTGCTTTACAATCTTGTATTAGTTTCTACTGTACAGTAAAGTAAATCAATTATATGCATACGTGTAATTTTCTGCATAAAACTTTACATATCCATTGTAGGACTTGCTCTTCAATACCTTATATTTCAGAAGTAATTACAGTGGTGTCTTTTTCAAAAACATAGGTTTTCTACCTGCTTATAGCTTGTCATTAGATTTGCAATTGACTTTGGTATGCTGATCTTATATCCAGTAACACTGCTAAACTCTCATTAATTTCAAGAATTTGCTGCTAAATGTTTTTGTGCAGTCTATGTAGATAATTCTATATACTCTAAAAATGAAAAAATTAAGGTTTTTAACACTTAGGGGGTGTTTAATCCAAAGTTCCACCTGATCATGCCTTATTCAAAGGCCTCTAGTGACTTTCTATCATACTTAGAACAATATCCAAAGTCCTCACTGTGGCCTGCAAAGCTTGCAAAATCTGACTTTCTACTGCTCCTCCAACCTCATCTTCTCTCACTTCCTCGACATTCCTGGCTTCCTTCCTGGTCCTTGAGTATGGCCAAGGATATTCCTGCCATAGGGCCTTTGCCCCTGTTCTCCCATCCACCTGGAACTCTCTCTAGATATTTGTATGCCTTGCACTCTCATTTCATTTTGGTTTCTTACCTAATTGCACCTTTTCTGAGATGCCTTCTACTTTTGTATCTCTATCATCTCTCATCTCTCTTTATCTCCTTTCTCTACTGTGTTTTTCATCACAGTAGATGGCCTTATATATATACTTATTTGTGCATTTGCTTTCTCGAATGTAATGACTATGAAAGTGTGTCTGTGTTGTTTGCCACTGCCTTCCTAACGCCTAGAACAGTCCTGCACACAAATAGGTATTCAGATATTTGCTGAATCAACAGATGAATATCACTATCATTTTAATAAAACGTTGAGTCATTTTCTTTTAGAAGGGAGCTATATTCTGGGGCATGTGGCTTAGAAACTAACACTAAAAGACTATCATGTAACACATGGAATAATTTTTTTTAATGGGTCAATTTGGTCCTTGCAAAATGTACCATTTCCTAGCAGCTGCTTAAAAATGAGGCAATTCATTTCCAAGTGGTTTCCTGCAAGTAATTTGATAGGGTTAAATATTTATTAAGTGCCAGGGTGCTAAATTAGGTAATGCTGGAGAGTGATCACATTTCAATCCAGCTAGTGTGGGCCTGGAGAACACAGGGAAGAGAGCTGTGGAGTTGGCCTGGCTCCCTTCCTCAGAGCCTTCAGGATTCAAGCTCCTGAATCCTGAGAGATGGTTTTAGAGAATGCGTTTATTGTAGGTTGAGTGTTACAGTAGCCCCAAGTGTTTTGCCCCAGTTCAGTTTTCCTTGTTGCAAAAGTTATTTAGACAAGAAAGTAGGTTGGGACATTCTTCTGGGCCACCTTCTGTTCTTGGAATGACTAGGTGCTTCTAAGTGGTAGGAAACTTAATAACTTCACAGTATAAGCTTGCCACATATTCCTGAAAATGGGAATTACACCTGATTCTGCTCAAAAAGGAGCTGTTAAAGTATGGTCCTGGGACTGTGCTTTCACATGTGTTTTCCTAGTTCCTTTAAATCTCCAAGTCCTGACTTACTGTGGATTCCAGTTGCTTCCAGCTGCAGGTCATCCTCCCAGGTGACAGTGACAATTTCTATATTCCAGATATTGTTGCACAACTCCCATAAATCCCCAATTACCTGTTGAACGTAGCCCTCTGTTTTGTCAACCATTTCCTCAAAAACACATTGAGTCTTCATAAAACTTGCATTTTAGCATCATGTTCTACCTTCCTTAATTTCTTTCCTGTGAGTCCAGCTCCATTATCTGCCAACCTTTGTGAGCCATTGTGAGTCAGAATTGTCTACCAGGGCTTAAATGAACTGCAGGAAGAGGCCATTCATGTGTGGTAACAACCCACCCTGTTGGACCACACTCGCTCAAGATGGTGCAGTGGGGCTCCACTTGGCTGAGAGGACAGGCTGTGTGGTGCAGTGGAATTTAACTGCTAAAGTGGGGGAGTACTATCTCCAGTTCTGACTTGAGTTTAAAGGTGTACATTAAGTATTCACTGTAATGGATCATTTTATCTCTTCATTTAGGAAAAGTTTCCAGAGGATTACAAAGAATTGGTACTATACGCAGTGGCTTTAACCAGAAAATGCATATCGTAGCTGGAATTCTATTACACAACTGACTTTAGCTGTGGTCACACACAAATGAGTACTATGGGCTTTTTATAGTTTGTATGTGGGAAGATACAGGGCATGGCCTGTCCTTTTAGGATATCCACCCTGATAGGAAATTTATATAATATGTACATGTATATAAGCATATATTAAAATACATATACATTTTTGCAGGAATCCACTTTAGTCCAATAAAAATGCACTGTGTGCAAGACAATTTTCTAGGATACAAAGATGGATCAGGAATAGATTCTGCCCTCAAGGAATTCACTGATAGACTTACTCCTTCACTCATTCTTGGCAAGGGTAGGTATAAGTTTCCAAGACTCAAGAGGGGCTGAACCACTGATTTATTGTTACAGCAACCATTTTGCTTCCAAAGTTGTTATTTGGTTTGGGTTGGTGGTAAGTTACAGTTTGGACTTTCCTTATATTTTTTCATAAGGTTTCAGCTAAAAAGTATCCAAACCCTGCAACTAATTTAAATAATTAAATTATTGCTTAAAGTTTTTTTTTCTATTTTGGCATATAGCATGGAAAATCTTTGATTATATAAAGTTAAAGACCACTTAGGCTGAGTGTTTAAACTAGACTCACACCAGCTTGGTTCCACTTATCCAATATCACAGATAGTTAAGAAAAGGAGGAAGGGTGGGAGGAGAGGAGGGAAAACAAAAAATGGAGGAGAAACAAAGAGAACTATATCAAAGAACTGATGCTACTTTCCATGTCCTTAGAGATAATCTTTGAAGGCAGAATATGAACTGAAGAACACACTGGGTAGAAGAGAAGCTCTCTAATCTCTCCCTTTTGCAATAAACTTTCTTTTTAAAATTAATTTTTATTGTAGTATAATTGTTTTAGTGTCGTGTTAGCTTCTGCTGTGTAGCAAAGTGAATCAGCCAAACATAAACATGTATTTCCTCTTTTTTTCATTGAATAGACAATGAGCACTCACTATGCCAGGCACCTTGATGGGCACCCAAGAAATGGAAATAAACACAAAACTGTTTTCATCAGATTCTCAAAGGGGTCCATGGCTGCAAAAGAGGTTAAGAACTGCTGATCTAGACAGTCATTTGGAGGGGGTAGGGTGGCTTCCCTAGTGGCTCAGTGGTGAAGAATCTGCCTGCCAATACAGGAGACATAGGTTTGATCCCTGGGTTGGGAAGATCCCTTGGTGAAGGAAATGGCAACCCACCCCAGTATTCTTGCCTGGGGAATCTCATGGACAGAGGAGCCTGGAGGGCTACCATCCATGAGGCTGCAAAAGAGTCGTACATAACTTAGCAACTAAGACAACAAGTGGTATTTTATTTATCTTTGTATTCCCATGTCTGTGTCATAGTGCCCTCTCTGCTGAACTTTCAGATGCTTTAGTTTGTTTGTATAAAAGCTGAAGGATGCTCAGTCATGCAGCCCTCCTAAGACTCTCCTCCCAACACAGGGGAAGGATCTGATAAGCATGTGCTCCCTCCAGGAGAAATCACAGCTTACAAGCAGAGTCAGCTTCAGGGGAGGAGATGCAAACATTTCAGTAAGTTGCTTATGTTTGCTCTGACTATACGTTTCCTGTGGTGGTTGGTGGTTTAGTCACTAAGTCGTGTCTGACTCCTGTGACCCCATGGACTGTAGCCTGCCAGGCTCCTTGGTCCATGGGATTCTCCAGGCAAGAATACTGGAGTGGGTTGCCATTTCCTTCACCAGGGGATCTTTCTGACCCAGGAATCGAACCTGGGTCTCCTGCATTGCAGGCAGATTCTTTACCAACTGAGCTATGAGGGAAGCAAAAATGCAAATCTACTAATAGAAAAACTTTCCTGAACATAGTTACCAGTGATTATAAAGTTTAAATATATGACTCATATAGAAAAACAACTGAATCACAGGTAGAGTTAAATGGACAAGGCCTTCCATGGCATCATAATCGTAATACTGAAAAACTGGAAAATAACCTAAATGTCTATCAATAGGAGACTAATTAGAACAAATACTGTATATTCTAACAACAAAATGCTAGTAAAGCATTCAACAGAATGGGGTAGTTGTAATGTACTGAAGTGACACTCTAGCTAGGATAGATACATTTTTTAAAAGTGAAAAGTTTACTCGTTTTTAAAAACATCTTATTCTGAAATATTTATGGACTCAAGAGAAGTCAAAAATAGTGCAATAAGTTGTATGTACCCTTCATCCAGTTTCCCCCAATGGTATATTTAAATATGTTTTAAAGACAAAACAGGTTAAAGAATGGCATATATGGTAGAATTCTATTTATGTAAAAAAAAGAAAAAGAAATCAAATTGTTAGCACTGGATTGTTAGCACTCTCTGGGTATGAGATATGATAGGCAGCAGCAGCAGGAGAAAATGAATTTCAGTTTTTAATTGATAAATATATGTACTATTTAGTGTAGAGGCATTATATATCTATATAGATGCCCATATATCTATATATAGATATATGTTTCAATGAGCATATATTGCTTTGATGTTTGAAAAAACACCCTAAATAATATATTTAGGAGAATAATTTCTCTGATGCAAATCCATGCAAATTAAATCAAGCTTTAAAAAAAATCAGTGACTCTAAGTTTGTCAAATTAAAAAAAAAAAATGGAAGCTACAATTAAGAACTGTATTATGGGCATTTGATTGATGCCTTTTGCCCCAGAACTCACCACAACATTCCTCATAGAATATGTCCTGGAGAAGACATATTTCATGAAACACAAAACCCATTTACCATGATTCCATGGATGTTGGACCCTTCAGGCATGACCATTTACAAACTTGGAAGCCAAAGTATAAGGGAATTCTAAAATGTCTTGGTTTCTATATTTAAATGTAATTTTGCCAGCAGAATTATAATACTATGATGATTTCTCCCTAAGCCAGATTTTGAATGGGCACGAACCATTAGTAGCTAGAATTCAAACCTGGCCTTGGTATGCAGTCTTGACTATTTTAAGCTCTCTGGTTCCCCACATGCTTTTTCTCAACCTTTCTCATTTCTATATCTATTTGAATTATCTGGTACACAACCAAAAATGCATTCCCAGCTGTATTGTACCAGTCAGTAGAGAATGACAGGGCTTTCCCATATCATTTCTCTTTAAGCTTCAGCATCATATTTGGGCTCTTCATTCTATCTACTTGGAGCTGTCCCAAATTCCACAGGCTGCTCCACTGTGGGGAGGTGGAGAGGAAAAGGGGAAATGAAGAGAAGTGACTGCTGCTGAATGTGCAATGTAACACTTCATTGGACACTACTAATGTATTTAAATGTTTGTTTATTGAGTAATTTATTTGTGGCACATTAGAAGGTTGTTAATGGTGTTAGAGAGGAGTAATTGCTGTTTCTGTGATTAAGTGGAAATGAACACAGACACATAGTTAAAAGAAGATGTGATATTTACATGATATTTGTGAATTGTATAAATAGAGTTTTCTTCCTTGAATGTTAACTAGAGGCACATGAATCATTCATGATGTTTATGTGACTGAATGAATGCTGATTCCATAAGTAGAATTAGCAAAGAAGTTGATTCATATGAAGAATACTAGCATTTCTACTTTTCGTTGATCAGAATAGCCTTAAAGAAAACCAAAAAAATAATTCAGCAAGTTACATTAACAATATTTCTATTCACTCACACACACACATACACACACACACACACTTTCTCACACACACATACACTCACACACAGTCATGTGTATTTATCCATCCAGCACTAACTGCAAGCCAAGAATGTACCAGGCTCTCTATGCAAGGTTGACGACCCAATGCTGAGCAAAAATAGATCCAATCTCTGTTCCCACAGGGCTTACAAATTCTGGGGTGGAGACTGCCAATGATAAAGAATTACCCAAATTGTTATATAATTGCCAACTGAGTCAAGTACTTTGAAGGAAAAAATAGGTTTTGTAAGAGTGTATTAAGAACCTAATCTAACATGGTAGGCTTTCCTGCAGAAGTGGTACTGGTGTGAAGGGTAACAGTCAACTAGGGAGAAGAGGATTAGTGACTAATGAATGTGTGAGGTTGGCGACTGTGTGTGTCTACACGCATATGTGTGAGCTGCCCAGCACTGGGAACTATATGTACAAAGGATCTGGGATAGGAGGGAAGATGATGGTGTCAAGGAATTGAAAAAAATGACAGGTGACTGGACTACAAAGAAATTGGATCAGGTGACTGAGAATGAAACGAGAAAAAAGCAGGGAGATCATGCATGGCATTTTAAGTTGTAGCAAGAAACAGATGAAATAGGAAAATCTTAAGAGGTCTAAGGGTAATAAAGAGTGCTTCCCTTCCCCCATTCCTAATATACATTACACATAAGATAAACAGGAAATCTATATCCAAAAGTCATTGGGCACTGTGTTATATTCTAGACACCTGCCCATTAAAATTGACTCATATTCTCATTCAGGGCTCTGTGTACAACCAGAGCAGAACAAGTCCCAAGGAATATTTTTTATAAATGAAACTTTCATTTATTTTTGTGGTCTGTGCATCACAGAGCTCCTTTATAAAACTGAGACACATAAATATATATGACCACCCTGTAGACATCAAGAAGGTACAAAATTCCCACCTGGACCCATAAGGCTAGTTAAATGCCTACTTTGGGCTTTTGTTGTGCTTTTAGAACTGGTAGAATCTCACCTTCATGGAGACAAGTGGGAAAATCAATAGAAATTGGATGTGCTACAAATGGAGTTAGGACAACAGCTACGAGTATGGGCATTAAGAAACCCCAGAACAATATCTTTGGTGTCAGACAGCCCACTGTATGCTCATTCTATTATTTTACTTCCAAAGAGTATTGATGATTAAGATGTGTTTTATTTGCTGACACCTTGCCAAAGCATTTCTCCAGAGAAGATAACCACAGCCTCTCAATTGCTTTCATAAGAATCGCCCACTAAAACAAGTTTTTAAAAAAATGAAAAACAAAGAACTGTCCACTATCTATAGGTGCGCCCACCCAAGAAAAGTCATTGCTACAGTCAAAGGAGGAAGCCTGATGTGGTGGAGTCCACATTCTGTTTATTTAGTCATCCTACCTTTATGACTTGGAAATATCGACAGAGATATGCACCCATCAGTCACCATGGCAGTGCTCTGACAGCCCCATGTGTCACAGAAGGATGCATCTTGAATCTGGAGAATGAAAACCTCCTGAAACTTGTGAATAAACCTTCTGTGAGCTCATCCACAGCATTCATGTCAAGGAAATAGAAATAGCAACTAAAACCCATTACTGGGGAAGCTCAGAAGGGCTGTCTAGCCAACAAGTTCTGAACAAGGAAGTTAGGGGAAGAGGAAAATCTATGCTTCATACATATATATGAAAATCATCTCCTCTGCTACTAGCTTTGAAATAAAAATAATAAAATAACAGCAAGTCTTGGAGGACAGTAAGAAGAGAGGAATTCTATTTGTAATTTATAAACAATAGTGTCTGCCTTCAGCAACTAATCTTAAGAGAATCACTTTCAGAGTCCATAACGGAAGAACACTTAACTTGGATATTGCTCATTATAAATATTAATCTGATGGTCCACAAAAGTCCATAAGGTATGAAAGCTATTTTAACCCAACTAAACAAATCAATCGATAGTTGTTGTAAATATCTGTGTACCTAGTTCTCTGCTAGCACCACTGTGTATGTCTCTTAGGGATAGAGAGTAGGTGCATTCATTCAGGTACAGGAAAGGTTTTTTTTTTTCCTTTTGACAGAATGGATGAAACAGACTGTTATGGTGTCATGGAAACCTAGCCATGGAAACCTTATAGAAATATCAGGAGATTAAGGGAGAGAGTGTTGAAAAAAGCATCACAGAGACTGCTACCAGTTTATTTCTGTAGATATTACAAAAAATAAACACTCTTATCTCCCTATTGTCAGTGAGAGAAATCTCACTATTTAGAATATCATGCTTGCTGTTCTGCAGCGTTTCCCCACAAATAGCTAATAAACATCTTGGAAAACACTCTCTCATCTTGAATTGAACTGAACTGAATAGGATGTCTGGCTTGGAGGGCTGAGGAAATGAAGCTCACCTTCCCATCTGTGCCCTCTCCCAGCCTCCACATCAAGTACATCAGCAAGTCCCACTCATCTTACGTCATCAGCATGCCTTGAACCCACTTCTCTTCTGCCTCCTAGCTACAACCATTATCATTCTCCCTACCCTTAATCATTTTCTCTTCGATGCTTTCATGGCCCTCCATGCTTTTCTTTCATAGCACCCACTGCCCTTTTTGTTTATTTGTGTGACACTTCACTCATTCACTTGTTCATTCACCCATTTTTTCATGTTTCACTAAGGTCTTGGGAATTCCCTGGTGGTCCAGTGGTTAAGACTCAGCATTTTCTCTGCTGTGGTTCTGGGTTTGATCCCTGATCCGGGAACTAAGATCCCACAAGCAAAGTGGAGTGGTTAAAAAAAAAAAGAGAGAGAGAGAGACAAGGTCCTTCCTCCCAGGGAGCTGACACTTGATGGGCATAGATAGGTATAAGTGAATAAACAGCAAAAACAATGGTGCCAGCATCTAATGGAGAAGACAGATATTCAATCCATGATTCCCTCAGCACTCAGCACAAAATGAGCTGTAACACAAACCAGCTCACAAACCAGGCCAAACCTCTTCCCAAATCTTTAATGGCTTCTTGTTGTACTTAGAATAAAACACCCCAACATAACCTGTGTAAAGCCATGGAAGAGAGTACTTTGGTCTGAATATAACATTAGGTGACCATATAGGGTTTCAGGTCTACTTCAGGAAAACAAAGTGAATTCTAAAAAGGAAGGGTGTCCTTTCCCACGCCTCATTTTCAATATCCACAATATTTTGTACCAACACTTTTCTTAAGTTCATCTATTTTTTAAAAGGTTGGGTTTTTTTTTATTATCAGATCATCTCCTGGAAAACTGCTATATAATGAGTTATTTATGAAGTTTTCTGAGGTTCAGTTTCTTCATCTGTAAGATGGGGATGGTCATGTTTTATTTTATGCATTGCTTTGAAAATTAAATGATCTAAAGAGCAAAATACTTGCAACAATAGGAATGTTGAATTATGGATCCTTTCCTCTGAGCAAATGAAACAGCACACATCCTTTATTGTTGTAAATAAGCTTACTGATATTGGAATAAGAGGACATCACTGAATAGCTGTTTAGTAATTGTTGACTGCACAACATGGTGAAAGCTGGGGCAAGGAGGCATCTGTAGCCCAGGTCACTGGTAAGCTGTCACAGTGACTGAGCTGACACCAAGTCTTACTCTGAAGCAGGTATTTTTGTGCAGTTAACCTTCTCTGGGCTGGTGATTATGCAACATGTTTGTTCCCAGAGCACATACTGTTCTCACACAGCTAGCATGGCCACTAAAAATTCTACCTACTTAGAATCTCCCTATTTGCAAATACCAGGCAGTGTCACCAAAAAGGTTTACAGCTGGACAGAGAAGCTGGAAGAATCCTAAAGTCAAGATGAATCTACCTCTTGTGTAGTATTGAGGGAAAGAGGTCTTCATCTGTCAGACTTTGACACAAATGCAAGCTCCTGCCCCACCAAGTCACCACCTCCACTGCTTAACTCCTTCAATCTATTCCTTCAATGATTTATAACCTTATCAATTTTTTCTCATTATACAAGTAAAATAGAATTAGACATATAGGTGGGGAGAGGGCGGGAGTGGCGGGGGTTGGGGGAGAGAGAGACAATGAATGAGAACATAAAATATATGGCAAGAATAAAATACAGGTCACTAGTCATTCTACTTTCTCTCTACTTCCAAACAACAATATAACTTAAAAAAATTACTTCATTGAAGTATAGTTGATTTACAATGTTATGTTAATTTCTACTGTATAGCAAAGTGATTCAGTTATCCATATATTCTTTTTCACATTCTCTTCCAGTATGGTTTATCACAGGATATTGAATATAGTCCCCTGTGTTACACAGTAAGACCTTATTGTTTATCCATCTTATATATGATGGCTTGCATCTGCTAATCCCAAGCTCCCAATTCTTTCCTCCCCCTCCCCCTTGACAACCACAAGACTGTTTTCTAGGTTTGTGAGTCTGTATCTATTTCATAGATAAGTTCATTTGTGTCATATTTTAGATTCCACATGTAAATGGTATCATGGTATTTGTCTTTCTCTGTCTGACTTACTTCACTTAGTATGATAATTCCAGTCCACCCATGATGCTACAAATAGCATTGTATCATTCTTTTTATGGCTGAGTAGTACTCAATTGTTTATATGTACTACACCTTCTTTATTCATTCATCTACTGATGGAAATTTAGGTTGCCAAACAACAATATCACTATGATTGACATTTGGTTAGACTTTCAGATTTTTCTCTAGTCATCTACATTTGGGTTGGCCAAAACTTTCATTCGGCTTTTTCTGTAACATCTTACGGAAAGATGTTTTTCTGTAACATTTTATGCCAGCAAATTTGGAAAACTCAGCAGTGGCCACAGGATTGGAAAAGGTCAGTTCTCATTCCAATTCCAAAGAACGGCAATGCCAAAGAATGTTCAAACTACCACACAATTGCACTCACCTCACATGCTAGCAAGGTAATGCTCAAAATCCTTCAAGCTAGGCTCCAACAGTACAGAAACCAAGAACTTCCAGGTGTTCAAGCTGGATTTAGAAAAGGCAGAGGAACCAGAGGTCGAATTGCCAACATCCATTGGATCACAGAGAAAGCAAAGGAGTTCAAGAAAAACATCTACTTCTGCTTCATTGACTATGCTAAAGTCTTTGATTGTGTGGATCACAACAAAGTGCGGAAAATTCTTAAAGAGATGGGAATGCCAGACCACTTTACTTGTCTCCTGAGAAACCTATATGCAGGTCAAGAAGCAACAGTTAGAAACAGACATGGAACAACAGACTGGTTCAAAATTGGAAAAGGAGTATGACAAGGCTGTATATAGTCACCCAGCTTATTTAACTTATATGTAGAGTACATCATGCAAAATGCCAGGCTGCATGACACACAAACTGGAATCAAGACTGCCGGAAGAAATATCAACAACCTCAGATATGCAGAAAATACCATTCTAATGGCAGAAAGTGAAGAACTAAAGAGCCTCTTGATGAAGGTGAAAGAGGAGAGTGAGAAAGCTGCCTTAAAACTCAACAGTCAAAAAACTAAGATCATGTTATCCATCACTTCATAGCAAATAGATAGAGAAAATTTGGCAACAAAGATAGATTTAATTTTATTGGGCTCCAAAATCACCACAGACTGTGGCTGTATCACAAAATTAAAAGATACCTGCTCCTTGGAAGAAAAGCTGTGACAAACCTAGACAGAGTATTAAAAGGCAGAGACATTACTTTGCTGACAAAGGTCCATATAGTCAAAGCTGTGGTTTTTCCAGTAGTCATGTGTAGATGTGAGAAAAGTGAAAGTGAAAGTCGCTCAGTCATGTGCAACTCTTTGCGACCCCATGGACTATACAGTCCGTGGAATTCTCCAAGCCAGAGTACTGGAGTGAGTAGCCTTTCTCTTCTCTAGGGGATCTTCCTAATCCAGGGATTGAATCCAGGTCTCCTGCATTACAGATAGATTCTTTACCAGCTGAGGCACAAGGGAAGCCCACAGATGTGAGAGTTGGACCATAAAAAAAGCTGAGTGCCAAAGAATTGATGCATTCAAATTGTGGTGGTAGAGAAGACTCTTGAGAGTCCCTTGGACAGCAAGGAGATTAAACTAGTCAATCCAAAAGGAAATCAATCCTGAATGTTCACTGGAATGACTGATGCTAAAGTTCCAATACTTTGGCCACCTGATGTGAAGAGCTGACTCACTGGAAAAGACCCTGATGCTGGGAAAGACTGAGGGCAGGAGAGAGGGCAACAGAGGACAAGATAGTTGGATGGCATCACTGACTCAATGGACATGAGTTTGAGCAAACTTCGGAGATAGTGAAGGACAGGGAAGCCTGGCGTGCTGCAGTTCATGGGGTTGCAGAGAGTCAGACATGACTGAGCTGAACTGAATGGAAGAGAAAGTTGGTAGAATAAGACCTCTTGGCTTAGATCCCAGCTGTATAACTTATTAGGGAGAAGGCCTAAAGAACTGCTTTTCATTCTTCTGTCTCAGTTTCCTCATCTATAAAATGGCAATTCTCCTGAAGTATTACAAGGATAAATTAGATAATATATGTAAAATGGCTAGGATAGTACCTAGCATACAGTAGGTACTCAATAAATGTTATCTAGGTATAAGATAATATATAAAACTGAGTTGGGAACACTTAATTGTGTGTCTCAGGAAAGAGAAGCTTTTTCACAGCTGAGTTCCCAGAGTGCATAGTAGGTATATTTATATGGTGAGTGAGACAGTAAGCCAATGAATGGATTAATAAAACATATGAGTGGATCAATCATAAGAATGAGTCAATGGAGTATAAATGCAGGGAACCCAGAGGAAAAATACTGGCTGAAGGAATTTTCGTGTGCTGGTGATTTTTCTAAAAATATCAGTAAATGTACATTAAGCAGGCACTTGAGACATTTTTGAGAAGGGCAGGATGGCACGGAATCTCTCTGGAAGGCAGTGAAAGGAAGATATGTGACTGAAGACTGGTAGGGGTCTCCTCATTTGTTACCATGTTTCCTCCTACTGCTTTTAAATCATGTCCATGTTCCTGAGGGGAGCTGAAGGTTTCTGTTCCTGAGTGTGGCTCCTGCCTCTTCATATGCTCAGATAGCATGATCTGCAAAAGCTAGAACATTCTAGCAAATGCTAGAATGCCCCTGGGGTGTATTTATTTATTTTTTATTACTATTATTTTTTCCAATTATTTTTATTAGTTGGAGGCTAATTACTTCGCAACATTGCAGTGGGTTTTGTCATACATTGACATGAATCAGCCATGGAGTTACATGTATTCCCCATCCCGATCCTCCCTCCCACCTCCCCCTCCACCTGATTCCCCTGGGTCCTCCCAGTGCACCTGGCCCGAGCACCTGTCTCATGCATCCCACCTGGGCCGGTGGTCTGTTTCATCATAGATAATATACATGCTGTTCTCTCAAAACATCCCACCCTCGCCTTCTCCCACACAGTCCAAAAGTCTGTTCTCTACATCTGTGTCTCTTTTTCTGTTTTGCATATAGGGTTATCATTACCATCTTTCTAAATTCCGTATATATGTGTTAGTATGCTGTAATGATCTTTATCTTTCTGGCTTACTTCATTCTGTATAATGGGCTCCAGTTTCATCCATCTCATTAGAACTGATTCAAATGAATTCTTTTTAACAGCTGAGTAATATTCCACGGTGTATATGTACCACAGCTTCCTTATCCATTCGTCTGCTGATGGGCATCTAGGTTGCTTCCATGTCCTGGCTATTACAAATAGTGCTGCGATGAACATTGGGGTGCACATGTCTCTTTCAGATCTGATTTCCTCAGTGTGTATGCCCAAGAGTGGTATTGCTGGGTCATATGGCAGTTCTATTTCCAGTTTTTTAAGAAATCTCCACACTGTTTTCCATAGTGGCTGTATTAGTTTACCACCCTGGGGTGTATTTAAAGTAATGCATCTAGTCACTCGCCAGGAGGCCTCCAGAAGACCTCTGCAGAGTCTCCTCAAGCAGAATGCCCCATCTGTCCTTCCAAATCAGACCAGGGAAGCGGACTGCAGTGGAGGAGCTGCTCTGAGTTCTCAGGGAAAGTTCTGCCTGAGAATGGCCCCAGCCTTCATCCTTTCAGTCATGGGGCTTGCAGAAGGGCACAGTCTCAGTGGGCTTGGAGAGGGGGTGTGACAAGGTGTGTGTGGCTGAGACTCACGGTGGAGCCATGAGGGCCTGTGTGGGGCTGGCAGGATAGAGGGGGAGTTTCACACATTTCTCACAGTGAGGCCTGTTTTCCACCCTGGTCCAACACCATGACATCACTCTTTTCCAGTTACAGGAAATCCAGTGAGTGCCAGCCACAGCAGTTCCCTGTGATCCAAGGCAAACAAGCCACTCCTCCTCAGTTCTGGAGGCTGACAACATTTGGAGAAAAAGCCAATTCACAGTATCCTTCTGTTGGGCCTGAGAGGCTGAGAGTGAATCTGCTGGGTGGGCAGGTGGACAGTGAGCAGCTTTCAGAGTGCATAAATGACCAGGTAATTGGGGACACACACTCCTGTCTTTTTGCTTCTTTTTAAAGAAACATTATTTGAATCCCATTTTTCCATCTGACAGTCTGCCAGGACTGACAGCCTAGGTCTGCTATTTCTAATGGGGAGCTCTGGGCAAGTCCCTTGGTCTTGCCAAGCCTCAGTTTCTGCATCTGTAAACTGGGGCTAATAATAGGACCAATCCTCATAACACATGTGAGAATGAAATGAGAACATCCACATAAAGTACTTGGCATAGTGCCTGTCACATATTACACATACTATAAATGTTTTCTTTTACTGTTATCACCAGTGAAGATGGTCAGATCATATTATTCAGGGATTTAACTGCCTTCTCTCTCTCAAATACAGAATTTTTGTTTTTTTGAGTAAAGTTTTACTGAGGTAAAAAATCCACACTCAAAGGGCCAGAACCTTAAGTGAGCAGTTTGATGAATGTTTAAAAAGCGAATGGCCCCCATATAAGTCACCATCTAGATCAAGATATGTAACATCACCAGCTCCAAGAAGCTTCCTGGGACCCTTCAAATTCATTATTTTTACTATTCGGACTTCTATTGCTATAGATTGACTTTTTAAAAGTGAAATCATTGTCTTAATCACCATGCAAATAAAAAATATAGAACATTTTCAGCCATCCAGATGGATCCCCATTCCACTCAAAAAGAGTTGCTCTTTTGACTTCTATTACAATAAATGTTTCTGAATTTATATAAATAGAATTATACAGATTGTGCAGTATGTGCTCTTTGGTGTCTGGCTTCTTTTACTCAACCATATGTTTACTTGAGAGATTTATCCATGCTCTTGCATGGAGCAGACATTCATTTCTTCTCATTGCTGTATAGTATTGCACTGAATAAATATTCTACAATATTTGTCCATTTTATGGTTGATGAATATTTGTACTATTTCCAGTTTTTTTCTTTTGCTATTATGAATAATGCAACTGAGTAGTATTCCATTTATATATATGTACCACATTTTCTTTATCCATTAATCAATGGACACTTAGGTTATTTCCATATCCTGGTTATAAAAAATAATGCCTCTGAACATAGGGATGCAGATATCTTTTCTAACTCATTTTTACTTTCTTTAGATAAATACCAGAATTGGAATTTCTGGATTGCATAACAGTTGTCTTTTCAAGTTTTTCAGGAATCTCCATATTGTCTTCTATATTGGCTATACTAATTTATACTCCCAATAATAATAATACTAAATAATGCAAGAATTCCTTTTGTCCACATCCTTGCCCCAAAACTTAGTTGTCAGGTTTTTGATAACAGCCATTCTGACAAGTGTGAGGTATTATTTCATTGTATTTTGATTTGCATTTCCCTGATGATTAGTTATGTTGAGCATCTTCCATTTGTCTGTTGGATATCTGTGTGTCTTCCTTGGGGAAAGTCTGTTTTTGTCTGCTGCCCATTTAAAAATCAGATTATTAAAAATATTGAGATGTGTGAGTTCTTTATATATTTTGGATTTTAGCCCCCTATCAGATAACACTTACAAATATCCTTTCTCATTCAGCAGTTTTGCCTTATTATTTTGTTGATAATTTTCTTCACTGTGAAAAAGTTTTTTGTTTCATATAGTTCCATTTGTTTATTTTTGCTTTTATTATCCTTGCCTATGGAGAAAGATCCAGAAAGATATTGTTAAGACCAGTCCCAAAGAACTTACAGCCTATGATTTCTTCTAGGAATTTGATGGTTTGGGGACTTATATTTAAGCCATTAATACATTTTGGGGGCTTCCCTGGTGGCTCAGCAGTAAAGAATCTGCTTATAATGCAGGAGACACGGGCTTGATCCTTGGGTTGGGAAGATCTCCTGGGGAAGGAAATGACAACCCACTTCTGTATTCCTGTCTGAGAAATCCCATGGACAGAGGAGCTTGGCAGGCTATGGTCCATGGGGTTGCAAAAGAGTAGGACATAATTTAGTGACTCAACTACCACCACCACCAATTTACTGAGTTTGTTTTTGTATATATTTTAAGAAAGTGGTCCAGTTTTAGTCTTGAAATGAAACCTATTTGCCACCTTTAACAAAGAATTTTTGATAGCCCTTAAATTCATTAATCCTTAAAACTCCTAGGAACTTATTCTTTTCAACATAATCACTCTAAATTTTTCTCTGTGTTCAGCTGTGATTGAATTGTATTGCATTTAAGGTGGCATAAAAGAAGGCAAAAATTTTGGAAAACTCAGCAGTGGCCACAGGACTGGAAAAGATCAGTTTTTATTCCAATCCCTAAGAAAGGCAATGCCAAAGAATGTTCAAACTACTGCACAATTGCACTCATCTCACATGCTGGAAAAGTAATGCTTAAAATTCTCCAAGCCAGGCTTCAACAGTACATGAACCAAGAACTTCCAGATGTTCAAGCTGGATTTTGAAAAGGCAGAGGAACCAGAGATAAAATTGCCGACATCTGTTGGATCATTAAAAAGGAAGAGAATACCAGAAAAACATATACTTCTGCTTTATTGACTACACCAAAGCCTTTGACTGTGTGGATCACAATAAACTGTGGAAAATTCTTAGAGAGATGGGAATAACAGACTACATTACCTGCCTCCTGAGAAATCTGTATGCTGGTCAAGAAGCAACAGTTAGAACTGGACGTGGAACAACAGACTGGTTCCAAATAGGGAAAGGAGTAGGTCAAGGCTGTATATTGTCACCCTGCTTATTTAACTTATATGCAGAGCACATTATGAGAAATGCTGGGCTGGAAGAAGCACAAGCTGGAATCAAGATTGCTGGGAGAAATATCAATAACCTCAGATATGCAGATGATACCACCCTTATGACAGAAAGTAAACAGGGAACTAAAAAGCCTCTTGATGAAAGTGAAAGAGGAGAGTGAAAAAGTTGGCTTAAAGCTCAACGTTCAGAAAACTAAGATCATGGCATCTGGTCCCATCACTTCATGGCAAATAGATGGGGAATCGTGGAAACAGTGAGAGACTTTATTTTTGGGGGCTCTAAAATCACTGCAGATGGTGACTGCAGCCATGAAACTAAAAGACGCTTGCTCCTTGGAAGAAAAGCTATGACCAACCTAAACAGCATATTAACAAGTAGAGACATTACTTTGCCAACAAAGGTCCGTCTAGTCAAAGCTATGGTGTTTCCAGTAGTCATGTATGGATGTGAGATTTAGACTATAAATAAAGCTGAGTGCCAAAGAATTGATGCTTTTGAACTGTGGTGTTGGAGAAGACTCTTGAGAGTCCCTTGGACTGCAAGGAGATCAAACCAGTCAATCCTAAAGGAAATCAATCCTGAATATTCATTGGAAGGACTGATGCTGAAGCTGAAACTCCAACACTTTGGCCACCTCATGCAAAGTTGATTGACTCATTGGAAAAGACCCTAATGCTAGGAAAGATTGAAGGTGGGAGGAGAAGAGGACGACAGAGGATGAGATGGTTGGATGGCATCACCGATTTGATGGACATGAGTTTGAGTAAGCTCTGGGAGTTGGTGATGGACAGGGAAGCCTGGTGTGCTGCAGTCCATGGGGTTACAAAGAGTTGGACATGACTTAGTGACTGAACTGAAGAGAAGAGAACTGACTGGTTGGCTAGATACCTCTAGCAGGCCTGCTCAGGTAGGAAATTCCTTGGTAATTTAATCTCAGGACAAGACCTAATCCTCAACTTTGTAGTTTTAGATACTTTATTCTATCAGCTGTCTCTGAGTTGATCAAGTTCCCAGGCACTGACTCATAAGAAAACTTAACTAGAGACAGATTTATAAACCAGTGTGCAACTGAGTGATAGGTAGTAGAAACATAAAACTTTTCCATGGGTAGAATACAGGCTTCACTCCTTCACATTGAGCTACCCAGGAAACTGAATTAGGAATTTGAGGGTTAGTGATTAAGGACTAAGGCTCTCGAGTGGAATTCTACATTTGAATCTAGGTCTTGGTGATCTCAGGCAAGTTGTCTTTAGCTTCTAAATCTCAGTTGTCTCATCTGTATATTGAGGGTGGAGGTGAGGGTGGTAATAGCAATTACTTCTGAGGATTCAATGCATATATATCATTTAATAGTTTAGAATCAGGAACATAGTAAAAGTCAATAAATGATAAATTATTAGTACAGACTCAGCACAAAAGGAATAGAACACCTTTAAGAGATGCTTTGCCCAGACTATGGAAAAGCTTTGAACTGTTTCCTCTCCAAAATCATTTGCTTTCTCTGATGAAATATCTGTCACTTTCTTTTTGTTGGATAGTTCTATATGAATATTAACAATTCTTAAACACTGAATCTTCCTTCTCTAGATTTCTTGCCTACTTCTATCCTCTTCTGATGGCAGTAACTATAAAAGTAGCTCAAATAAAAGGACTACATTATAACTTTTATATTGGGCACATTCTACCCCTGAGAATAGAAGCTGGGCATCCTGATTAGATGACAGACTGAGAGATACTTTGATTGGTCCAAGAAAATATCTTGACTTCTGTGGTAAAGCCTTGGGAGAGGTCAGGAGGAGCACCCAGGTGCAGACATGTCTATTTTGACTGTGATTTTACTGGAGATGGGTGAAGAGGAAGAAGGAAATGTTTCCAGAATGATTGACGTGTATTATCACTTCACATATGCTACCTCAGTTAGTCTTTAAAATGGCCTTGTAACTTTGGTCTTTTACCCACATTTTATGGACAGTGCTACAGAGATGTAAATAACTAGCCTGAGACCCCACCAGCTAACAGGTGGTGGATTTGAATGTTTGGTGGACTTGAACCTGGAGCCATTTAGTATGAGAATCCATGCTCTCTCCATCACACCCAACTGACTAATTTTAGCTGATTTTTCAGAGGTTGACATTTCTTCTGACCTCATCTTAAAAATGATAGTTTGGCTTTGTGGCAGTTAATATGATCACAAAATCCTTCTCCATGTATATCAAGATTAGAAGACAGAGAGCTATGAGCAGATTCAGGAGAATGATCCTCAGTAGGAGGAAAGAAATTATTTAAACTAGTGGTTCTTATATTTGAGTGTGCATCAGATTCACCTGGAGGTCTGGCTAAACCATACATTGCTGGGCCCTACCAGAGAGAGAGAGTGAGTCTCGAGTGGGACCTGAGGATCTGCATTTCTGACAAATTCACAGGTAGTACTGATAATGCTGGTACAGTCATTACACTTTAATAAGAACTGGTGGATTTAAACAATGAGAGAGAAAGGAACAAGAAGAGAAAAGACACTGGACCAGAGGACTAATTACTACCCAAGCAAATCTACCGATTCAATGCAGTCCCTATCAAATTATCAATGGCATTTTTCACAGAACTAGAACAAAAATTTTTTAATGTGTATGGAAATACAAAAGATACTGAGAAAGAAAAACAGAGATGGAGGAATCAGGCTTCCTGACTTCAGACTATACTACAAAGTTACAGTAATTAAAATAGTATGGCACTCATCACATCAAAAATAATAAAATATTGAGGAATAAACTTATCTAAGAAGACAAAAGACCTGTATATGAAAAATTAAAAGACACTGATGAAATAAATCTAAGAAGACATAAATAGATGGAAAGATACACAATGTTTGTGGATTGGAAGAATCAATACTGCCAAAAATGACTGTACTACCCAAGGCAATCTATACGTTCATCACAATCCCTATCAAATTACCAGTGGCATTTTTCACAGAACTAGAAAAAAAAAAACCTCAACATTTGTATGGAGACATAAAAGACCCAAAATAGCCAAAGCAAGCTTGAGAAAGAAAAACAGAGCTGGAGGAATCAGGCTCCCTGACTTCAGACTTTACTACAAAGTTACAGTCATCAGAACAGTACAGTACTGGCATAAAAATAGAAATATAGGTCAATGAAACAGAATAGAAAACCTAGAAATAAACCCATGCACCTGTGGTCAATTAATCTACAACAACGGAGGCAAGGCTATACAATGGAGAAAAGACAGTCTCTTCAATAAGTGGTGTTGGGAAAACTGGATAGCTACATGTTAAAAAATGAAATTAGGTAATTCTTTCATACCATACACAAAAATAAATTCAAAATGGATTAAAGACCTAAATGTGAGACTGGACACTATAAAACTCCTAGAGGAAAACATATGCAGAACACATTCTGACATAAATTGCAGTGATATCTTTTTTGATCTGCCTCCCAGAACAATGGAAACAAAATGAAAGATAAATACATGGGACCTACTTAAATGCAAACACTTTTGCACAGCAAAGAAAGCAATAAATGAAATGAAAAGAAAGCCCACAGATTGGGAGAAAATATTTACAAATGATGTGATCAACAAGGGATTAGTCTCCAAAATTTAGAAACAGCTCATGATGCTTAACAGCATCAAAACAAACAACCCAATCAAAAAGTGGGCAGAAGACCTAAATAGACATTTCTCCAAAGAAGACATACAGATGGCCAAGAGACTCATGAAAAGATGTTCAACATCGCTAACTATTAGAGAAATGCAAATCAAAACTATAATGAGATACCACTTCACATCAACCAGAATGACTATCATCAAAAAATCCACAGACAATAAAATGGTGGAGAGGGTGTGGAGGGAAGGGAACCCTCCCACACTGCTGGTGGGAAGGTAAACTGGTATAGCCACTATGGAGAAAGCATGGAGTTTCCTTAAAAAACTACAACTAGAGCTACCATATGACCCTGAAATCCCACTTCTGGGCATATATCTGGAGAAAAACATGATCCAAAAGGATACATACATCCCAATGTTCACCGCAGCACTGTTTACAATAGCCAAGACATGGAAGCAACCCAAATGTCCATTTACCGAGGATGGATAAAGAAGATGTGGTATATATATAAAATGGAATACTACTCATCCATTAAAAGGAATAATAATGTCATTTGCAGCAACATGGATGGACCTAGAGAGTCTCATACTGAGTGAAGTAAGTCAGAAAGAGAAAAAGAAATATCATACAACATCCCTTATAGGTGGAATCTTAAAAAAAATGATACAAATGAACTTACTTGCAAAACAAAGAGAGACTCACAGACTTAGAGAATTAACTTATGGTTGCTGGGGAAAGGAATAGTTAGAGAGTTTGGGATGGACATGTACACACTGCTGTATTTAAAATGGATAACCAACAAGGACCTACTGTATAGTGTGTTGAACTCTGCTCAGTATTATGTGGCAGCCTGGAAGGGAGGGAAGTTTGGGGGAGAATTGCTAATCCCTTCAGTTCAACTGAAATCATCACAACATTGTTTGTTAATCGGCTATACCCCAATACCAAATAAAAAGTTAAAAAAATAGTATGGTACTAGTACAAAAACAGAAATATTGGTCAATGGGACAGGATAGAAAACCCCAAAATCACCCATATATCCATGGTTAATTAATCCATAACAAAGGAAGCAAGACTATCCAATGGAGAAAAGACAGTCTCTTCAATAAGTGGTGCTGGGAAAATTGGACAGTTACATGTAAAAGAAGGAAATTAGAACATTCACTAATACCATACAAAAAAATAAACTCAACATGGACAAAAGACCTAAATTTAAGACTGGATGCTATATAATTCTTCGAGGAAAACATAGGAAGAACACTCTTTGACATAAATCATAGCAATATCTTTTTTGGATTCACCTCTTAGAATAATGAAAATAAAAACAAAAATAAATAAATGGGACCTAATTAAACTTAGAAGCTTTTTGCACAGCAAAGGAAACAATAAACACAATAAAAACATAACCTAGTACTAACAGAAAATATTTTCAAAGAAAGCAACTGATGAGAGGTTAATCTCCAAAATATACAAACACCTCATGCAGCTCAAAAAAAAATAAAAAATAAAAAAATAAGCAGAAGATCTAAACAGACATTTCTCCAAAAAAAAAAAAAAAAAAAAAAGACATAACACATGAAAAGATGCTCAACAATGCTAATTATTAGAGAAATTCAAATCAAAATTACAATGAGGTATATCACCTCAGACCAATTGGAATGGCCTTCATCAAAAAATGTAAACTGAAACAACCATTTATGGAGAACAGTACAGAGGTATCTTAAAAAACTAAAACTAGAACTACCGTATGATCCAACAACCCCACTCCTGGGCATATATCTGCAGAAAAAAGTGTAATTCAAAAAGATATCTATGCTCCGATGTTCAGTGCAGCACTGTCTATAATAGCCGAGATGTGGAAGTAATCCACAGAGGAATGGATAAAGAAGATGTGGTACATGGTACAAAGGAATCCTACTCAGCTGTAAAAAGAATGAAATGATGCCATTTGCAGCAACATAGATGGACCTAGAGATATTCATACTAAGTGAAGTAAGTCAGATAGAGAAAAGGCAAATGTCATATGATATCACTTATATGTGGAATCTAAAGAAATGATACAAATGAGCTTACTTACAAAACAAAAACAGACTCACTTCAAAAACAAACTTATAGCTACCAAAGGGGAAGGATAAATTTGGAGTTTGGGATTACATTTACACACTATTATATATGAATTGACTTCATATACATATATAAAATAGATCATAAACAAGGACCTACTATATAGCATAGGGAACTCTAATCTGTAATAATCTATATGGGAAAAGAATCTGAAAAAATGGATACATGTATATGTGTAACTGATCACTTTGCTCTTCACCTGAAACTTGTAAAATCAGCTATATTCCAATATAAAATAAAAATTAAATATAAAAAGTTTTATTCCTTTGCAGTACCCTCTCCTTTGTTTTACTGGATTCCACACTCTTGTTGTCTATTCAGTCCTATCACCCATCCATGTGCCTATCAATTCTGAGAGTGGTGGTGAGATGACTGAACAGCAGGCAAGGAGGGAGGGCCAACTAGCAGAGAAGGCAGAGGAGGTTGTGAACTTCGTGAGTTAATACCAGGAGCTCTAGTATTTGCCAGGGTCTAAGCTGCCCTTTCCAGAGGGAGAAGTGACTTGGGCGTGGCCTTCTGCAAGGACGGCTGGATCAGGTCAGATAATGCTATCAGGTAGCAGATCCTCCTGGACCAGCCAGGCCTCCAACAGAGGAGGCTCAAGCCATAGAACTGGCTCTTGAATCACTCACCCTTGTTTCTGTACTGATGCATGAGCCAAACTAAGCCAAAGTTTTCCTATCAAACTGCTCTCTGTGTGTTTCCCACTGAATTGCAAAGAAGAACAATAACCAAGGAAGAGGCTCTCCCTACCCACTGGAAGATCTGGAAACTCACCTGGGGGCAGGGAAGAATAGGAGATTAAGCAATTCTACTTACTACTCAATATTGAACTTTGAGTCTGGAATGTGGTTTGAAGAAAAATATTTTCTTCTTAACAGATTGTCCTTGGGCAAAACCTAAGAAAAAGCTTTATTTGCTGTTATCTGCCTCTGTAGAGGTGTTTTTTTTAAATCTCTCTAGCTTCATATATGGCTTTAGGTGAAAATAATAGTGATTAATTTCAGGCACTATTGACTGTGAGCTATAGGTTTGCAAGATTCCTGAGGTGCCTTGTTTTCTTGGCCATAAAACAGAAATGTTGATGTTAGGTAGTTTGAGTCATTTCAAGAGGTTAATTTAGGTTATTTTAGGTTCAAGGTGTTAATTTAGGTTGGGTAAGCATTCCTTGAGCACTTACTATGTGCTAACATACTGTTAGGTGCTAGAAGTATCAGTAGTGAAAAGAACATTGATCCCAAAGTGTTAAGACCTGGGTTTGAGTCCCAGCTCTATAGATTACTAGTTGTTATGTCACTGAGCTTTTCATAGCCTCAATTTCATCTGTAAAATGGGAATACCCTCAGCATATGAGATTGCTACAAAATGACTTTAGAAATCATAAAAAATGACTTCCCTGCTAGCTTATTGGTAAAGAATCTGCCTGCCAATGCAGGGGACCTGGGTTTGATCCCTGGTCTAGGAAGATCCCACATGCTGTGGAGCAACTAAGCCTGTGTACCACAACTACTGAGCCTGCACTCTAGAGGCCAAGAGCTGCACCTAACTGAGCCTGCATACTGCAACTACTGACGCCTGTGCACCAAGAGTCTGTGCTCTGCAATAAGAGCAGCCACCACAATGAGAAGCCTATGCACTGCAATGAAAAGTGGCCCCTGCTTGCAGCACCTAGAGGAAGCCTACACACAGCAATAAAGACCAGCGCAGTCAAAAACAGAAAATAATAATTTTTAAAAAGTGTTTAAAAATCATAAAAAACCATACAGGTACGAGGTGGTATTCTTGTAGCATTTGAGCCATCCTCTCTTCCTCTCTTGGCGTTATTCACATGGACTTTACTGTGTGGCCTGGGATCAGCACAGGGTCTGGCACATTCATGGAAAGAAGGGCATTAGAACATGCAGATTCTTGGTCTTAGCATTTTGGTTTCAGTTCTCCCAGAACAAAGGTCCATAACGGTACACTAACTGTGAGGCAGGAGCTGAGCCATGTCTGTGCTGACTCACCCTAGGCCAGACCTGGGCACCAGTCCACATTCTCTGTCCTACTGATCACTGAACCTCTGAGATGACTTCACTTCTGAGCTGTAGTCTCCAAGAAGTAAACATGTATCTCCGACTCTGCCCACCTGCCTGGGCTGCTTTGAAGATCAGACAAGATAGTAGATGTGTGTGCAATACAAATGAGATGTTTGCTTATCTCTTTATTTATCCATGCCTCTTTTCAACTAAGACTTACAAGGAAGTCTTACATTATTTTCTTAGCTTGCTAGGCTCCTGTTCTCTTGAGGAACTATTTATGTAAAGATGAAAACAAGAGAAAAATAACCTTCTGAAACCCTTTTCGGGGAAAGACCACAGTAAAAATAATGGGTCACAGGAGAGGTAAGAATATTGTTGTGAAAGGGAGAAAAGGGAACTAATGACCAGCAGCCAGCAAGGAGGGTAGGAAAGACCCTCCTTTCCTACGCTGGGTGATCAGGAGCCCTTGGTTGATGGTGGAGCTGATCAGAGTGAATTCCATTGCTACAAAAACAGACCATCCACCCTGGGAGGAGATAGCTGGTCCATCATAGGGCAGGTCTTCCTCTCTTTGGCTTTGGCATTTAATGGGGAAGGACCTCTGCTTAGCTAACTGTGACCTTAACTGTATCCTGGTCCTGAATGTGAGCCCCAACAGCAGGGCCCTCTTTGCAGATCAATAGGACCAGGCCAGGTGTGCAAACAAGGGAAGTTTGCAAGCAAAAGAAATAGGGAGTTTGGGGCACTGGACAAGCTCAGCAACAAATGCCTGAGCTAAAAGTAGCAGCCATTCCAGTTAAATGAAGCCACTCTGGCATATGATCCAGTTTTCTAAACCAGCCAACTTGTTTTAAAAAAAAAAAAAAAAAAGGCAAGAAACCTGGATTTCTAAGTTGAGATCTCCTGATTTTAAGTTAGAATTATTGTGTGGGGCCAAGAAGATGTATCCGTGATTTGCTTGTTTGGAGTCTCAACTGTATCACAAACACACTTTTATTTATTTGTGTGAATTTCTCATAAGAACCATCAGCATAAGCTCTATGAACCTGCTACTATTTCAGAGCACGCTGACCTTTTCCCTCTTAGAAAAGCTACTGTATGTCTAGCTGGCACAGAGGCATTATGGTGCAGGGGTTATGAGCTTGGACTCTGGAGCCCTGGGCTTGAATTCCTGCTTTATCACTTTCCTACTGTGTGACTGCAGATCAGACACTTAATCTTTCTGAGCCTTGGATTTCTAATCTGACATGGAGCCAATTACACTTTATTCTTCAAAGGGGTATCATTAGGATTCAATGAAATATATAAACTACTTGGTGCCATGCCTGACATGTCAGTGAACACTGAATAAATGTCAAATATTCTCACTGTTAATAATTATTAACAAGCTTTTGAGTAGTTAAGTTTTTCCAAGCATTTTAATTTAATCTACCAAACATTCTTTTTGAAGCATCAATTCTTTCTCATTTTCTAGTGTATACCCTTCGGAATCATGGGCCGAGCCCAGGTCCTCAAATGCAGGATGATGATATTTATTACCATCACCATTATCACTATCAACATCATCACTTCCACCATCATAACTATCGCCATCACTGTCATCATCACTATTATTATCATGAACAATATCATCACCTCCACCATCATAACTGTCTTTATCATCACCACCACAACTGCTACCATTATCACCATCATCTCTAGAGCTATTACTCACCACATATATTATGTCCCAGCTCCTATACTGATATTGGTACTTTTCACATCTATTGGGTTTATAGCCTCACAACAACCCTACTAACTAGGAACTGTCTTATTCCTATTTTAGGAATGAGGATGACTGGGTGCTAAGGCATTAAACACCTAGCTCAAGGTCACCACTATAGAACCTCTGGACTAGATTCAGATCCAGGCCCATCTGACTCCTAAGCCTGAGCTGTCTTTTATGTCAGGCTCCTGAACCATTTGGGAAATGGAAGTGATGGAAGCTACAGATCATGCTTGGTGTTGACTATCTTAGTGTTTTGAGGTGTGTGTCCCTTGGAATGTTGGTATTAATACGTTGCTAGCATATTGTCTTTTTCAGATGGCTGATGGCAGTTTATTTAAAACCAAGGACTGACAGTATGTTTATCGAATAGTTCTCTGAAAGGTTCCAGTTACGGTTCTGCCACATCTCTGAAGCCTGGTGGTAGAGATCCAGCACAATGTTATCTGTGCCTGCCTAGGTATAGCACACAGCAAAACACCATTCTTTGAGAGGAGCCCCTAACAGGGCAGTATAACCACATTCCAGGGAAGGTCAATACCAAACATAGCCTTTTGAATAGATGCTGACCACCTTCCAGTTCAGGTCCTCCATTGTGATTCACTCTCCTGGACAAGGCACTGTATCATAGATCTAACAGGAAGTCTTCTGTCTTGCATGATTTCCAAAAGGTGGGTTTCTTGTCAGCCTGAATTGACAAACTCTGTCATGAACATGTGACCTCCCTTCTCACTCTCTGCCTCATCATCAAGATAAGCTAGTGAGGCCACAGTGGACTTGCAGTTGATCAGTCCACAGCAGCAGGGCAGCATCTGTGGCCCGGGTCCTACACTGAGCACCAGACACTAAAGATACAGAATTCAGAACCTTGGCCACTGTTGAGAGAAGAGATGAGGTTGGATGTGTAAGCTGGGGCTGGCCTGGGAGTATGCACCTTATCAGGGTGCTCTATGTGCAAGTCTGATTTTGCACTTTGAGGAGCTGCATGGAAGTGAAAAAAACTTAATCAGCAGATACAGCATAGCCAAGAGAGCAGCTTATCAGACATCTTCTGCCACAAACTTGCTATGTCAGCTTGGACTGGCTGCTTCAGCTGGAGTCAGACTGTCTGGGCTTGATTCCCAGCTTTGCCGCAGACTAGCTGTGTGACTTTGGCAGGCTGGTAATTCCTCTGAGCCTCAGTCTTGTTTTCTGCACAAGAAGGATACTAGTCAATTTCGCACAGAGCTGTTAGGAGAATTAAACAGGATAATGCATGTGAAGTGCTTAACATTGTACCTGGCATACAGCTAGAGCTGAAGGAGGGTTTAGTAAGAATAATAAAAATTAAAATGTGTAAATATTCTCATTAGTATGTTCCAGGGCTCTGTGCTAAGTTTTGTTCTCCTTTACAGATCCACTCCCTGGAGAAGGAAATGGCAACCCACTCCAGTATACTTGCCTGGGAAATCCCACGGACAGGAGCCTGGTGGGCTACAGTCCATGGGGTCACAAAGAGTCAGACATGACTTAGCGACTAAACCACTACCACTACAGCTCCATTCACTCTGAGGATGACCTCATCCTCTCTTGACTTTAAATGCTGTCTCCAAATTTATACCTCAGGTTTCATCCCTCTCCTGAGCTTCTTACTCATCCCACACACACACCAGTGAATGCATGTGTATACGTATACATGTCTGTGTTTATGTATGTGTATACATGTGTGTATATATATACATTTTTTCTTTCATAGACATTAATAGGCCTTTAACACTCTCTAAGTCCCTCACCTAATTCTTGTTTATACCCCTACCCCACCAAACTTCTCCCAGCTCAGTAATATCAGCCCCCCCTTTCTTGATACTCAAGCCAAAAAGCTGGGAGTCACCCTTGATTTCTCTGGCTCCCTTGTCTCCTATGTCAGTAAACCCCATGGACTTGATGTTCAGACCCAGAATCTGAGTACATCGTCATTGCCACCACATGCACTCTGGTCCGAGCCATCATCCTACCTCCCCTGGTTAATGTAACAGTGTCCTCCCTGCTCTCCTTGCTTTGGCCCTTGGCCTCCTGCAATCTACTCTCACACAGCTACTGAAGGGATATTATTAAGACCTAAGTCAGGTCACGTCACTGCCCTGCTCAGTACTTCCTAATGGCTTCCCATTATCCTGAGAATGAATCAAAGTTCCATGCAGCCCACAAAGTTCCTTGGCCCTTGCTCACAGCTTCATCTCCCATCACCCTAATGCTTCTCAATGAACTCTACTTGAAGCATGCTCCCACTCAGGGTTCCATACTGCCTGTTCTTCCTGCCTGGAATGCTCTTGCCCTAGATATCCATATGGCTCATCCCTTACCCTCTTCTGCTCCCTGCTCAAATGGTGCTAATCAAAGAGGTCTTCCACATCTACCCCATAAAGGAGAAACCACATCTCTTGTCCTTCTTTAATCTATTTATCTTATCTTATTTTTCTTCATAGCACATGTCCCCTTCAGACCTATCATATACTCTGTTGTTGTTATTTATTGCTTCTCTTTCCTAGTAGAATGTAAGCTCCATGAGCATAGGATTTTGTTTAGTTCACTGTTGAAGACTATGTACACAATAGGTATACTCTATGTCTTATTATGAAGGAAGGAAGGACCATTAGAAGTTTCATTTTTCCTGTCTCCAAAGAGCAGTGATTGGAGACAGTCTCTAAATGACCCCTCCAGGTCAAACATTTCATCACTCTATCAGGTCAGAAAAAGTCCAATCAATGGCTCTTAGCTCATATATTTTAGCAAAGTCATGTCACCCAGAAGACCAGAGTTCTTCTTCATAACAAATTAAGCCATTTATCAACATCCCCACACCATCCACCCAAGTTTCATGAACTGAATCAGATTACCCTTAAGAAGACAGTCTTGAGCAAATTTCAAACCTGCTCACTGTTAACCCCTGTGCAACCATCTCTTCTCTGACATCTGTTCCTCCTCCATATTTTGTACCTAAAGAGGCTGGCCCATGGACCACTCCATCAGGGCTCCCTTGCCTTCTGGCTTGGCTGGTTGGGTTTGGTCCATGGAAGCCGGAGATGAAGGGCAGGAAGTAAGAAGACCTGGCATATTTTGTCCCTGCTCCTTATTTTCTCTCCACTGTCTTCTGGCCACACTCCTCTGTGGCCCCAGCAACTGCCAGGCAGCCCTCCCCAGCTCTAGCTCCACTGGGCTCCCAGGACATCCTTTCTTTTAAGCTTCAGGGGTGAAAATGCCTTCTTCGTCTTGCTGGTCCCTGAACTTTCAACATCTTTTTTGGCTTCATTTACCCTATAAATGATTCCTTTATTAAAGTCTTGTCAATGAAAGCCTATGAGTGGAATTCTGCATTCCGTCTGCCAGTACTTTGACAGCAATGAGTGGATCTTGTTCCTTTGTACTTTGAAAGGCATGTAAGTCGAGATACGTGATGCTTTCTGAGTAAACACTTGAGACTGTGTGTGTGTGTGTGTGTGTATGTGTATGTAAGCCATGTAGTGGTTTAGAACCGGACCTAGAGATCTTTCACAATCTGAGGAGCAATCCATGCATTCTTTTTACTTGATTCAACCCCCAGACCTGTGAAATGGAGACTATTTGAAGAAATGTCTATGGATTGGCACACTGTGGAAGTTCCACTAATACATACTCCAGGGTGGGGGTAGAAAAATCCAGCTGAGTATTAATTTTATATTCTTACTATTCAAAGGAAAAGCTTTAGTCATCCTCTTTACTGTATAAGTATGAAAAAAATCACTCTGCATGCCTTTCTTGGGACAAGAGTTTTGAATTCCTTTCTTTATCTTTATTCAGAACAGTTCTGAACATTCCTGAAGAAACAAGCATAAATCCAGAGAGCTGGGTGACAGGACAGTGGCAGAATGCCAGGAAACATATTATCATGTGTGCTAACCCTGTTTAAGAAAACAGATCATTTTAAACTTAAGCAGATTACTTACAAAAACAAAGTGAAGCATAACCAAGGAGCCCTAACTGACAGAATTTAAAATGAGACTATAATACAAACTAAAATAAGAAAAAGAGAAAAAGGCGGGGGGAATATATTTGTGGGGAAGAGTAAAAGATTTAAAAATTCAAGTTAATGATCATGTAAATAGAGATGTAGACGTAGAGAACAGACAGGTGGACACTGTAGAAGGCAAAGGCGGGACACATTGGGAGAGTAGCACTGACATATACACACCGACATGTGTAAAACAGACCGCTAGTGGGAAGGTGCTGCATAGCACAGGGACCTCAGTTCGATGCTCTGTGATGACCTAGAGGGCTGGGGCAGGGAGTTAGAGGGAGGCTCCAAAGGGAAGGGATATATGTATATCTATAGCTGTACAGCAAAAGCTATCATAACATTGTAAAGCAATTATATTCCAATAAAAAAGAAAAAAGTAATCAAGTAAAATGATCTTTTCTTTTGCCTTCATACTTTTGCTAGAGACAGGAGTACCTCTGAAAACACGCACAATTCAAAACAAGATATTCCAGCTAATCTGAGCTACCCAGCCAACACCGCAATAAAGAATGAGCTAGATTTCCCCATCTGGTGAAAAGCATTAAATTCACAAATACAGAGCTGTGGGTAAGAAGGTTTTATAAACTGGAAGTTAGCAGTGGTCTGTGCATGTTTATTTCACCTTTGCAGGCTGCTGAATATGAAGAGCCTTCAAAACAGAAAGGATCTGAGTTCACTGAATAATAAACCCTTTAATGCCTGCTAGAGAAAGGACAAAGAGGAGGAGAGGCTGAAAACTAGAATGAACACCTGATGAGGGGGAAGAGCTCCCTCCTCCAGACCCTGTGATTCACCAGATACTACAGCACCAATCAGAGCTCTTAGGTGGAGCTCAAAGCTGATATGTGACTTGGGACATAGCCAGAACACACAGAGTTTCCCATTTCAATAGAGTCCCGAAAGTACCCTGTATTCCAAGACGAATCTCTTGTCTCCATCTAGTTCTATAAGCAAGGCCACATGAGAATCTTTCTGAACATTCTGAACCTACTATTTATACTATTGCCCACTGGGTCCTTCCTTGACATGAGGGTTCATGTGATATATCACAGCTAGGACTCAGTGCTAAGAGTTTCCCTTTCCAGGCAAATTGGTAGTCCTCCTTTCCCTAGCAAACAAAAACTGACAGATTATATTTATTCTTTATTTTCTCTTCTGAGTAATGTCACTCATCTTTTTTTTTTTTTGTCTCAATAGACATGGATCTCAGAGCAAATATAATAATATTCAAAATACATATTTTTTAAAACAGCAAGACAACTATTTCAATGCAAAGCTATGTAGGAGTCCAAACATAAAATAGACATATGAGGTACTATTATGAGAAGAGCAGAGACAGAAAAGCCCACAAATATGACCCCTTCTCATCTCCCTCATGCCTTGGTAGCCTCTCAGTCTCCTCTAAGTATCCTCTCAGGGTAAAGAGGGTTTCTCAAACACAATCCAGAAAGTACACAATATGAAAGAAAAAATCCATACATTTGACTGTGTTAAATGAGTTTCTGCATTTTTTTGGAAAAGCCGCCCCAAATAAAATTATAGTACCTAGCAACCAACAGGGAGAAGATATTTGCAATTCTTATAACAAGCAAATGTGTTTCTGGATTATATAATGAATTATGAATGAGCCAGAAGATGATGAACCTACCAATTTTAAAAAACTGACAAAGTTATAAATAAGTAATTTCTAGAAGAAAGAAACTGACTGGCTAGTTAAGATATGGGAAGATGATCAACCTTACAATTAATTAGGACATTATAATTAAAAGGCCACTATGGAGAACAGTATGGAGGATACTTAAAAATAGGATTACCATAGGAGCCGGCAATCTCACTCCTGGGCATATACCAGAGAAAACTGTAGTTTGAAAAGATACATGCACCCCAATACTCATTGCAGCACTATTTACAATAGCCAGGACATGAAAACAACTTAAATGTTCATCAACAGAGGAATGGATAAAAAAGGTGTGGTACATATACACAATGGAATACTACTCAACCATAAAAAGAACAAAATGATGCTATCTGTAGCAACATGAGATTGTCATATTGAGTGAAACAAGTCAGACAAAGACAGACAAATATGGTATTGCTTATATGTGGAATCTAAAAAAATAAAAGGGTGTACAAATGACCTTATATACAAAACAGAACTAGAGGCATGGATGTAGAAAACAAATGCTTACTAGTGGGTAAAGAGGGTAGGGGTAAATTGGAAGATTGGGATTGACATATACACACTACTATATATAAAATAGATAACTAATAAGAACCTCCTGTATAGCACAGGGAACTCTACTCAATACTCTGCAGTGGCCTGTATGGGAAAATAATATTTAAAGAGAGTGGGTGTATGTACATGTATAATTGATTCACTTTCCTGTATACCTGGAACTAAAACTACATTGTAAATCAACTGTACTCCAACAGAAACTTTTTAAATGGAAAAAAAAAAGACATAATGATTCCAACAATAAGTGGAAATAATAGAAAACCTAGGGGGACAAAAAGACAGTTTCACATGTATCACATAGGGAAATGTTTTAAAAGCTTGACAATCATTATTGTTGGGGACATTCTGATGTGCTGCTGGTGGGTGTACAAGTCAGGTGAGCCCCTCGGCAATGTCAAGAGAAGGCGCAGCTGCAGGGATGTGCACAGCCTACGTGTCGTGAGTCCTCGCCTAGACAAAAGGTATTTACATCTTACACAAAGTCCTCTCCTAGATGTAAGTTACTTACATATTATGCAAAGTCTCCACACACATGCAACAATAATGCACAGGAGAGCTCATTAGAGCGGTTTTTGTAGTAGCTAAAATTTGGAAACTCACTCAGTGTCTATCAATATGTAAATAAACTAGTTGCTCCTTTCATTAGAATGTTATTCAGCAGTTGAACAACTTAGATCTATATATGTCAACATAAAACAGTGAAAACACAACATAGAATGGAAAAGGCACACTGCCGGATAAAAGGTACAGTGCACTTCCATATGTACAAGGCTAACACACTAACAATACGTTACAATAATACATTACATACAATACAATACACTATGTCACATGGGTAGATGCATATGTAGTACCAGTATAGAAACCTGGACAGAAAGGATGTGCATTCTGCTTTCTGTTCCTAAATAGAAGTGGTTACCTCTTAGGCCCAAGAGGGGATGAGCATTGGCCAGGCACAGGAGGACTATAGCAAACCTGGGACATCTTTGTTTTTATAATAAAAAGAATAGATTAAAAAAAAAAAGAATAGATTTGAGTCAAATATGGCAAAAGCATTTACATTAGTGAAATCTTGATGACAGGTAGATTCATAATTGTCATATTATTCTCTAATTTTTTGTAACAAAAATAATATACTTCACTGAAAACTACTACAATTAAGAAATCGAGTAACCCCAGCCATGATTTCTGGAAGAGACAGGAAAGACATAAAGTGCAAAGGGACTTCTTTCCCTTTCATGATCCAACACTTGACCTTCTACCCTCATTGTAGAAGTCTTGCAATGTAGAAGCCCCAGTCTTTGTGTTTGAAATGAGATGACATACATAAAGGTCTTAGCATGGTGTGTGACACAAGGCAAGCATGTTAATTTCCATCTCACTGGAAAGCTTTTCTGCAGCATTGTATGGGGAATTTGAGTCATAAATAGTGACTTGGTTGTCCTTCATGTTCCTAGTCATTTGGCACTTCAATTTACTATCTCACAGTTCTATGGGTCAGAAGTCCAGTGGGCTTGGCCATGGGTCACACGAGGTCAGAATCAAGGTGTTTGTCTCCCTGGGGCCTAGGGGAGAAGGCATATCCAGGCTCACGCAGGCTGAGCTCAGCTGGTAGGGTTCAGCTCCACATGGTTCTAGGACCAAGTCCTGTTTCCTTGCTAGTTTTCTGGTCAGGGTTGTTCTCAGCTCCTAGAGGCTGCCCACATTCCTCAGCTCACTGCCCCTTCATTTTCAAAGCCAGCAACAGTGGGGTGCTTTCATGCTTTGTGTCTCTCTTGCCTCTTCTTACTGACTCTCCCTCCTCTACTTTTAATGGCCCATGTGATTACATTGGACCCAGAGATAATCAAGGATAATTTTTCCACCTCAAGGTCTGTAACCTTAATTACATCTGCCAAGCCCCTTTTTGCCATGTAAAGTAACACATGCACAGGTTTGGGGGTTAGGATGTGGACATCTCTGGGGAGCCATTACCCTGCCCACCATACCACCTGTTCAACTATTATGGGACCATCAACAACAGCAATGATTAAAATAGTAAGGCAGTGTTACAGATGACAAAATATAGGCCCAGCAAATCTTGGCTCCATGATAAGAAGTCAAGGAGTCTGACTCCAGAGACCATGCTCTTAACCACTATGCCACTGCAAAAGTGCTTGATCTACTCATTCTGGAATTTGTAGAGACAACAGATTGCTGTCTTAGCTCTGATTTTCATTATGCCTTGCTAATGTCCTTACAGTACTCTGATACAGAAATGAAGCCTCAGGATGGGGCCTGGAGAGATGGGGTTTGAAAGTCTTTTCCATTTAAAGAGAAAATCTGAATTCTTTTATTCACAAGATAATGATAAAGTCATGGAATTAGGGTCTTCAATATGTCACTATACACATCAGATTGGACATAGAATCAAATATAAGAGTGTTAATCATGGAAAATGCTCACAATGTAAAAAGTGAAAATAGCTGATAATAGACTAGGCATAAATTACTATTTATTGAGCCCCTGGGAAATACCAGGCACTGCACTAGACACCTGAATACAAAGTGACTAAAACTCCCACCCCACCTTATAAGAGCTTACATTCTATGGGTTGCTGGAGATTGACAATAAACAATAGGTACTGAAAACAATACACATATTGATTATATCATATGTGTGTGTGTGTGTGTGTGTGTGTAGCACGTCAGAAGATGATAAGTGCTTTGAAAAAAAACAGAACAAGATAAGGAAGACCAGGAGTGGTGCGTGGGCAAGTTTCAGTTTTAAGTGGGAAGGTCAGGTAGGATTCATCTAGGGAGTGCTATTTCAGTAAGGACTTACAGGAGGTGAAAGATCTGTCACAGATATTAGGGGGAAGAATATTTCAGGCAAAAGTGATCTCCAGTGCAAAGACTCTAAGGTAGGAGCTTGCCTGGGGTGCTTGAGGAAGAGCAAGAAGTCCAAGGTGTCTGCAGTAGAATTAAGAAGGGGAACACAGTAGGAGAAGAGTCAGCAAGTAGAGAGGCCAAGTGATGTGGGACCGTGGCTGTGACCCTGAGCAAGCCACTGGAGGACTGCCATCTGATTCGTTCCAAGTGGACTGGAGTGGCTGCTATGTTGAGAGTGGACTATAGGGAGACCTGCCTCCTGAGAGACCCGTGTGCAGGTCAGGAAGCACCAGTCAGAGCTGGGCATGGAACAACAGGCTGGTTCCAAATGGGAAAGGAGTGCGTCAAGGCTGCATATTGTCACCCTGCTTATTTAACTTATATGCAGAGCACATCATGAGAAACGCTGGGCTGGATGAAGCACAGGATGGAATCAAGATTGCCAGGAGAAATATCAATAACCTCAGATGTGCAGATGACACCACCCTTATGGCAGAAAGTGAAGAAGAACTAAAGAGCCTCTGGATGAAAGTGAAAGAGGAGAGTGAAAAAGTTGGCTTAAAAGTCAACATTCAAAAAAATAAGATCATGGCATCTGGTCCCATCACCTCATAGGAAATAGATGGAGAAACAATAGAAACAGTGAGACTTTATTTTTGGGGGCTCCGAAATTACTGCAGATGGTGACTGTAGCCGTGAAATTAAAAGACGCTTACTCCTTGGAAGAAAAGTTATGACCAATCTAGACAGCATATTAAAAAGCAGAGACATTCCTTTGCCAACAAAAATCCATCTAGTCAAAGCTATGGTTTTTCCAGTAGTCATGTACAGATGTGAGAGCTGGACTCTAAAGAAAGCTGAGCACCGAAGAATTGATCTTTTGAACTGAGGCGTTGGAGAAGACTATTGAGAGTCTCTTGGACTGCAAGGAGATCCAACCAGTCCATCCTAAAGGAAATCAGTCCTGAATATTCACTGGAAGGACTCATGCTGAAACTGAAACTCCAATACTTTGGCCACCTGATGCGAAGAACTGATTCATTGGAAAAGACCCTGATGCTGGGAAAGATTGAAGGTGGGAGGAGAAGAGGATGACAGAGGATGAGATGGTTGGATGGCATCACTGACTCGATGGACATGAGTTTGAGTAAGGTCCAGGAGTTGGTGATGGACAGGGAAGCCTGGCGTGCTGTGGTCCATGGGGTCACAAAGAGTTGGACACGACTGATCAACTGAACTGAACTGATAGGGCGAAAAGTAGAAGCAGGGTGGCTAGCAATCCTGGCAGGCCCAGACCAGGTAGTAATAACTGGAGAGTCTGAAGTCTGGTTCTCTTTTCAAGATAATATGCTGATGGACTGGTTAGAGTCTTCAGCAATGGAGGTGGGAAAGACTAAGTGTAGAAAAGGTTTGGTAGAGATGGGAGTGAGTGGAAAGGATAAATAGGAGTTCATCTTGGACATGCTGAGTTTCAAAATGCTTGTTAGACATTCAAATTGAGTTGGTCATTGGTTATGTGTCTGAGGCCCAAGAGACAGGTCTGGACTGGAGATAGAATTCCTGGAGTTATCAACATAAGATTAAAGTAAAATGAGAATTGTGGGGGTACCTGGGGCACTTCAAATTTGTAGAGAAGAGGAGAAACAAGCAAAGGAGACAGAGCCTGAGAAGGTAGGAGGAAAACCAAGACAGAATGGTGTCCTATAAACCCACATCAAAGCCAAATACTGACCACTGGATTTAGTAATGTGGAGATCACTGGTGACCTGAAGAGAGCTCTTTTCAAGGGTTGGGGAAGCTGGAGGAACCAGGCTGGATTGGCCTTAAAATTTCATGGGAGGGGATGAATTAGTCTCCATGTAAAGACAACTGTTTGGAGGAATTTTTTCACCAAAGAGAAAATAGAGAAATCAGGTATAACCTTGGGGGAATTGGAGGCTATTAATATAATTATTAAAGATAAGAGGAACAATGGCACATTTGTTGGCTGATGGGAATGATCCAATAAAGAAAGGGAGGGAAGAATTACTGAAGTATTGTCTTTGGCCAGAGGGGATTAGGTCAAGGGCACAGAAGAGAGAGATTGCCTTTAGATAGGACAGGAGAAGAGTGCTGTCCAGCAGTGGGGCTGAGGAAAATGAACTCTTGAGTGACTTGTATTTTCTGGTCAAAGAAGGTTCTTCTCTCTCCATAAGGTCACTATGCTAGCAGCTGCAGCGTTCAGTGTCTGGAGTCTAGAGTCTTTTCGTGACCTCAATATTCCTTTTGTTAGAACCAAGCTGCCTTAAGTCTTTCTACCTGTTCAGTTTTTTGTTTTTATTTTTCCAGGGAAAGTTCACTTAGCAGGATAGAATGTCAAAACTTACTGGGCAAAAGTAGCTATCTGATTCCCTTCTAGACCCAGGACTAGATTATTTAAAAGACAGAATATACATGTACTTAATGCCCTACCAGCAAAGAAGGGGCACTAAAAGAGAGAGATGCAAAAGGGCAGAGAAGAATTCAGGTTAATCACATTTATTCAGAATTTTGCCATCTCTAAAGCCAAAATGATGTTATTTTGATTTCTGACTGCATATAAATTTTCTGTTTTATAGTTAAGCACTGCTTCATGATTATGGTGTCTAAGCATCACAATCCAGCCCTGTTCAATCCATGTCCCTTTGAGTAGAAGAAATCCTTACCCATGGTCAGAGATCATACTCCAGACTACATAGACAGATCTTTTACAAGTGCCTGATCCAAACAGGACTGAGAAGAAGCATTTGCACCTCGGCTTTAACTCATCACCTCTAATTGAATAATCATAAGAAATGTGCATCCTCAAACAGCTGGCCAGAGTATCATGTCTACATGTGACAAATGACACACTGTCCATCTAAATAAAGATTTTCTTTTATGAAACCCAATTGCATCAAAGCCATAGGCAGCTCCAGATTTGTCCCACATTGCTCCACAGCCAAAAGGTATTGAAGACATGGATGGGTGTCTTTGCTTATAGTGCACAGAGAAAACACATCATTCTCTAGTTGACCCTCTCAATGAGGTTCCTTCACTTGATCAAGCATTTATGTTCTTTCTTTCCAAATTACATTCTCCAGAGAAGAAGTGGCAAGGGTGGACAGTGGACTTGCCTTCCCCTAATGGTAGATCTTTAGGCGATAGGAGGCAAGTTTATGGAAGAGGAGGGCAAACATCAGGATATTAACAGGAAAGAAAACAGAGAGGGGCAGTTGGGCAGTAAGAGAGAACAGGAGTAAATTCAGTTCCCACTTGTCATGTGCTACAAAGAGAAATAACCCACAGTTCCTGCCCTGAGTATCTTATGGGTTAGAACAGGGTCTCAACATCTTCAGTCAGTCAGTTCAGTCTCTCAGTTGTGTCCAACTCTTTGAGACCCTGTGGACTGCAGCACGCCAGGTTTCCCTGTCCATCACCAACTCCCAGAGCTTGCTCAACATCTTGAGTAATATCTATTAGATAGTATAGGATTGGCAGAAAAGTCCAATTGAGTTATGGAGAAACCTGAAGGTCTTTTTGGCCAAGCCTATATTTCACATGCCCTACCCACTCAAGTTTTCAGTAAGGGTACTTCTGGACTATGATAAGATACTTTGCAAAAGATGAATAGTTCTAAGCTCAGAATTTACACATTTCCCCTTTTCTTCACTGCGTTCTATGAGGACACTGCTGCCAGCCCTCCCATCCTCACCTCTCACTTCCCCCAGAGCATAATACACTCATGGAGTTAGGTTGATATTGACCCATCCCCAGCTCTAGGACTTAAGCAAATCTGTTATCATTCTGTTTGGTATAGGAAAAGGAGTGTGACCTCTCTTTTCCTGGAGAGAAGACCAGGACTGTAGCATAATGGTTGGGGTGGAAGTATTGGGGGAGGAAGACAAGTTCTTCCTTGACATGTGGTACACAGTGTGGATGTGGGACCCAGAACTGCTAATGTCATTTTGCTACCATGAGTGACATAAGCTTGAGATGAAGCCAGTAGAGCAAGAGCACTGCAGCCCAAAGGAGTTAGGGTCAGACACAAATATGCCAAAAGTTCATATAACATACATATATGTGTGTGTGTACACGTACACATATATATATATATATATGTTACAGAAGCTAATACATTCCTTTTATCGTCGTTTAACCCAGTGTCAACTGGGTGTTGGGAACTTGCCACCAAAAGCACTGATACACATAACAAGTCTCTCAGCACTGTGGCCAAGAACCTCCAGTGTAGAGCAAGTTCAAATACAGTACTAGTTTGACAAAGAAAACAACTATGTGCTCATAATAGCAGCTATTATTATAATAGTATATAGGTTATATCATGTCATATATAAGCATACACTAAACGCCGAAGAATTGATGCTTTTGAACTGCGGTGTTGGAGAAGACTCTTGAGAGTTCCTTGGACTGCAAGGAGATCCAACCAGTGAATCCTAAAGGAAATCAGTCCTGAGTATTCATTGGAAGGATTGATGCTGAAGCTGAAACTCCAATACTTTGGCCACCTGATGTAAACAGATGACTCATTGGAAAGTACCCTGATGCTGGGAAAGATAGAAGGCAGGAGGAGAAAGGGACGACAGAGAATGAGATGGTTGGATGTCATCACCGACTCAATGGATATGAATTTGAGCAAGCTCCAGGAGTTGCTAATGAATAGGGAATGCAGGGTTGCAAGGAGTCAGATATGACTGAGCAGCTGAACTGAACTGAAGCCGCCTACATATGAACCTTCTAGTTGCAAACTTTCAAAGATGCAAATGTGAGACTTCCTGGTGGCACAGTGGATAAAAATCTGCCTGCCAATTCAGGGGACACAGTTTCAGTCCCTGGTCCGGGAGGATTTCGAGTTCTACGGATCAGCTGAGCCTATGCACTACAACTACTGGGCCCAAGCTCTAGAGCCCAGGAGCCACAACTACTGAGCCTATGTGCTGCAAACACTGAAGCTCCAATGCCCTAGAGTTGCACACCACAACTACTAAGCTGGCAGTTCATGTGGTGCAACTACTGAAGCCTGCACACCTAGAGCCTGTGCTCTGCAACAGGAGAAGCCACTGCAATGATAAGCCCATGCATCACAATGAAGAATAGCCCCTGCTCCCTGCAATGAGAGAAGCCTACGTACAGCAACAAAGACCCATGGCAACCAAAATTAAGAATAACAAATAAATAAATAGTATTAAAAAAAACAGTATTATAAAAAAATGCAAACATGTTTGCAGGTCCAATCATGTAAGCTCAGGTGTTTGTAAGATAACTGTACTGTAAGGCTAAGGATGCTTTCTTTATTTTTTGTGTTTTTTTTTTTTTATGTATTATTTGTGTGAAAAGTATTATAAACCGACTACAGTACAGGGACTACAGTCCCTGGTGGCTCAGACAGTAAAGAATTTGCCTGTGGTGCAGAAGACCCAGGTTTGATCCCTGGCTTGGGAAGAACCCTTGGAGAAGGGAATGGCTACCCGCTGCAGTATTCTTGCCTGGAGAATCCCATGGACAGGGGAGCCTGGTGGGCTATGGTCCATGGGGTGGCCAGGAGTCAGACACAACTAAGACTAACACTGTCACTGTCACAGTACAGGACTGTAGAGCTGCTGGTGTTAGTTGGGTGCCTAGGCTAACTTTGTTGGACTTACAAACAAATTGGATTTACAAACGCACTCTTGGAATGGAACTTGTTCGTATGTAGGGACTTAATGTATTATATACAGATATGTAAAATCCAACAGCAAACAACAGCATTTAGAAAGATGTCTTGGGATCGAGGTGGTAATAGCAGTGGTGACACAAGACAGAGAATGAACATGAACACTCCAGACAAGGTAATACTTAATAATTGTTCATCGGCTCTAAAATACATAGAGTTACCAGAGAGGTCTTCCCATCATAAAGCTATAAATAGTAACAGGAGAGGTGTTGCTAGAAAAGAGAAAGTCCCCATAGATAAGAGACTGTAGGTCCAGACAGGAAATACTAAAACATTTCTGGTGTTAAGTCACTTCAGTCATGTCCAACTCTTTGCGACCCTAAGGGCTGTAGCCTGCCAGGCTCCTCTGTCCATGGAATTCTCCAGGCAAGACTAATGGAGAGGGTGGCCATTTCCTCTTCCAGGGGATCTTCCCGACCCAGGGATCGAACTCAAGTCTCTTATATCTCATGCACTGGCAAGTGGGTTCTTTACCGCTAGTGCCACCTGAGAGGCCAAACATCTCTGGACTAACCAGCAAAGCTGATGCTCAGTGTGACTGACAGACTACAACCATCTCAGAGGTCCTGGGGTATTAATGCCACTAGTGTGTAAACATTTGGTCATTAACAGAAAAACAAGTGGCTCAAACACACAGGCAGCTAGTTTGCATGACTATAGTGTGTTTAAACTAGTATGTTAGAGGGTCCTCCAGAGAACACAGTACCTGAGGATCCATCAACTTAGTTGATTCAATAAGACATGCCACCTTTATTTAGTTGCATCCTTTAACTACAATGTTTACTTTCAAATTAAGAAAAATCTTTTTCTCTCCCTCCATCTCAGTTCTCCTTTTATTTTTCCGTTCCTCTTCCTTGTGTGTGGATGCTTGCCTTTATAAGTAGAGCTTCTCCTTGATACTTGAGGTCATTTTACTCTGGGGCCTCAGGATTGTGCAAGCTCAGCTTGCGTGGCTCTAGGCAGTTTCTTGAACTTGACTGCATTCATGAAATTTTTAATATTTCCTGGAAATTGCTTGAGTCAGCTCAGAAATCAATGATAAGACATATCCTGTAAGCCTGTGTACAACATGTGGGCAGAGTAAAGATAAAGCAATTTTCCAGCTGTTAAAATCATGAGCAGAGGAGTCCCTTCAGTGAGTTCCCTTGTGTAGGATAGAAAGTTAAGGCAGGATGGAGTGGGCAGGATGCTTGCATGATGCCTGGAAAATGAAGTGGGAGAGAAGACCATGTGGTTGTGGGAAGGCCCCTGAGGGCTGAGAGGACAGATCCCAGGAAAGAGGTAAGTCTACCGTCAGACCAGAAAGTCCTCCAATTTTCATTTTTCCAAACACATCTTTGTTAGCATACAAGCTATAAGAAAAGAAAAGTGCACAGTGTGCTTGGAAAACTCAAAAGAACAAAACGTTTTAGTTTTGCTATCTCACAAATCCCATATTCTACCTTGCAGTTCTAAGACTGGAGATGGACAGTGTTACTCAGTTCAGATAAGCGGCTGAGTAGTGTTTTAGAAATAAAAGACATTTTCTGGTTCCAAGTGTTCAGATATCTTGGGTACAGGAGAAATCTAGAAATCTTGTCCCTCCACTTCACACAGAGCTTTACTGAGTCTCTGTGGGTTTGAGGACGCTCATGGGCTCAACTACTTTCTTTTTCCCCTCCCCCTCTCCTTCCTCCCGCCCTCTTTTCTGCCATTCATTCAAATAGCTCAGGGACCATGGATCACTATCATACACTATGATAGGTGCTGGGAATAAAAGGATGACTAGGCATGGTTTCTGTCCCAGAGGACAGTTTTCCCTAGTTGAAGAGCCAAAATATGACTAGATCAGTTATAATATAGAAAGATGATTGTTATGCAGAACTTGGAACAGTGGGAGTCCGAGCCTGCTGTGGGGTGCATTTCTAGCTAAGGCAGGGTAGGGGGCGGCTCATCAAATACCTCCACAGAACCAGGCATCCAAGAGATCATCAGCTACCAGGAAGTTCTGATACCAAGAATAATATTTTAGCTGGCAGAGAAATACCCTCAGGCAGAGGTTTGAAGAGTTGCTGTTACAAAATTTCCAAATTTCCTCTTATAGACTGTTGATTGGAAAGGAAACTGGCACTGTTTTTTATTTGCCTTTTTTTGTTGTTTGAGGAGAGAAGTAATCTGGCAGTTTTTCTATCAAAATAAGAATGGGCATAAAAATACACATCTTTGACCCTGCAATTCTATTTCTAAGAAATATGCTCTCGGATACATTCTGAAGAATGTATGAGAATAAATGTATAAGTAAGCTCACTAAAACATTGTTTGTAATACTGAAGCTCATAAAAGACCTAACTAATCATAGAGGAATGGTTAAATAAATTATTAAATACTATGCAGCACTTAAAAAGAATAATACAGAGATCTAAGTGGAAAGAACTTGTTCAGTACAAAAAGCATGATGCAGAATACTTTATAGAGTCTAATACCAATAATGATTTTTAAAAACTCTCCACACATACACATGTATTCTATTTTTCTATGTATCTGTCTAGAAAGAAGCATAGAAAGATGTTCACAAGTTAATAGCAGCTATTTCTAGGGAAGGGAATAGGCTGAAAGTAGGGAAGAGGATGGGTGGAATGGATATTCATTTTTCCATTACCTATTGCTATGTCATTTGAATTATTTTTTATACTGAGCATGCATCTGTAATCTGTGTATTACTCTTATTATAACATAAAAATGACATTTCAAATTCCAATGGCTTCAAAAATACCACTTTGGGCATGAGGCAGGAACAGAACCTCTAGTGAAGTGGTGAATGGTTGGCAAATTTCAGCTGCACAGAAGTGGCCTCTGACATTCTGCACATTCCCCAAAGGGAGAAGGCCTCAGACTTGTTCTTTCACAGTCAAACCTAGGACTCTAGGGTGTCAGCAAAGCTTATATGAATGTGTGAAACCTCTGAGCTGAGCTTCTGGTTCTGTCCATGGGTGCCACAGGGACAATCAGAAAAGTGGAAAGTTCAGTCAATTGAACTAGCTGCTTCAACTACAAAACTGGTCCCATCCCTCCCCCATATGGCTCACTGACAGCATCAGTCAAACCAGTTATACTTGTTGGCATGCAGACAATAAGCCCAGTTATTAGACAGAAATGTTCCCTTCCCCACCAATAGCCACCCCTTCTTGCACAGACAGAACCAAAAGCATGCATGGCACTCTCTGGTTATTAACTTAAGTTGTTGGCTTACCCTTTGTTCAAAAAAGTTTTGAAGCTGCTTCTTGGCAGGAGTGTGGAGGGGGCCCAAGGACTTCTCAGCATGAGATGAAAGCAATCCAGCTTGCAGGCAGGCAGGGAGGCACGGAGGAAGAGAGTCAGCCAAATCTAGATCTGCACCCTGTCTGCTCTTGCAGGCTCTGTGACTGTGGGCAAGTTCCTCCACCTCTCTGGGCCTTTCTGTCCTCATCTGCAGAAGAGGAGCATATTTTGCCATTCAGTTGCTTGCTCTAAGAACTAAATACACCTTAGCAATATGCCTGCCACGTCATCCCTGTGTTATTATAAGTATACTGAAGAAAAATATTTGTGTTTGTTATTAAAGCATAATATCCTTGAAATTATCATCTGGTCTACAGCTTTCATTCTTACTTGCCTTTCTCAGTTCAGCAAAGGCCTCTTTTTTGGCTAGAGAAATGTCTTGGATTTCAGGTTCAAGGCAGTTTGGTTTTGGGGTGGGGTGGGCTCAGTATAGTCTGGGGCATCCTAGTTGGAGTCTGTTTCCTGCAGCTTGCCCATGTCTTCAAAATATCTGGTAAATACCAAAAGCAAATTTCACCGAGCTGGTAATTCCAGGGGAAACAGAATTTCAGACTGTTTACCAAGAAGACTCCCAGGTAGGCACTAAACTATTTGGTCTGATTTTTACCACTGGGGACAAGTTTCCTTTTGAGTTCTCTCAATTCTCCTGCTGCAGAAGCAAGAATCCTTTTGGGGTTGGAGCTCTGGCAGTTCTGTGGGCTTTGCAAGCCCCACACATTTCTTGGTTCTCTCCAGAACGCTGGAGTAACAGGAGCAGTATAAAAAGTATATTCAGTTTTCTGTGTCTGGAAGCAGACCAACCCGAAGTATGGGGAACAGCAGACTGTATTAAAAGACCAGCTGAGAACACCACCTTTATACAGACAGAGAAAGGAACAATTTATGAATATGGCTGTACCCTTGCTGAACTGATCTCCCCATCAGTTAGTACCTGGTCACATGGCTGGGGCAACCATCCAGATGGGCAGGAAAGTAACCTCACCCACCTGAGGGATGGATGAGCGGACAGAGGAAAGTCACCCCTCAGGTCCACAGCAGAGCTTGGATTTTCATCTGTGCTGTTTGGCCCTCAAGTCTGAGCTCTGAACCTTTGGGATCATGGAAAGTCCAAGGGGCCCTGTCACAGTGGACCAATCAGCTGGTGACTTTAAGCAAGCAGTTAAACCTCTCTGCAGCCTCAGTTTCCCCATCAGTAAGAATGTGAATCAGAGGAAGCTCTCCCTCAGAAACCAGGTGTATGGATTCAGTGATTTAATATACCAAGAGATGATCAACAATGCTGTATACAGTAAGTGCTCACATGTTATTTATGGGGTTATGATTATTCCCCTTCACGGATCACAGCCTTGTCATGGTGAAGGGACTTGCCTAACTCAATGAAGCTATGAGTCATGCTGTGCACGGCCACCCAAGATGGACAGGTCACAATGAAGAGTTCTGACAAATGGGGTCCACTGGAGGAGGAAATGGCAACCCACTCCAGTATTCTTGCCATCAGAGCCCCACCTGGGGAACCCCATAAACAGTATGAAAAGGCAAAAAGTTGTGACACTGAAAGATGAGCCCTTACATATGTTCAATATGCTACTGGGGAGATGTGGAGGGCAGTTACTAACAGTTCCAGTTAAGAATGAAGTGGCTGGGCCAAAGTGGGAACAACGCTCAGCTGTGGATATGTCTGGTGGTGAAAATAAAGTCTGATGCTATAAAGAATAATATTACATGGGAACCAGGAATGATAGGCCCACGAATCAAGGTAAATTGGACACAGACAAGCAGGAGATGGCAAGATTGAACACTGACATTTTAGGAATCAGTGAACTAAAATGGATAGGAATGGGTGAATTTAATTCATATGACCAGTGTATTTATTACTGTGGGCAAGAATACCTTAGAAGAAATGAAGTAGTCCTCATAGTCAACAAAGTGTCCAAAATGCAATAATTGGGTGTAACCTCTAAAATGACAGAATGATCTTAGTTCATTTCCAAGGGAAACCATTCAACATCACAGTAATCCAAATCTATGCTCCAACCATTGATTCCAAAGAAGCTGAATCTGATGAGTTCTATGAAGACCTACAACACCTTCTAGAACTAACACCAGAAAAAGACATTCTTTTCATCATAGGGAATTGGAAAGCAAGATTAGAAAGTCAAGAGATACCTGGAATAACAGGCACGTTTGGTCTTGGAATACAAATGAAGCAAGGCAAAGGCTAACAGAGTTTACTTAAGAGAACACACTGGTAACAGCAAACACCCTCTTCCAACAACATAAGAGATGACTGACTCTACATGTAGACATCACCAGATGGTCAATATCAAAATCAGACTGATTATGTTCTTTGCAGTTGAAGATGGAGAAGCTCTATACAGTCGGCAAAAACAAGACCTAGAGCTGACTGTGACTCAGATCATGACCTCCTTACTTCAAAATTCAGGCTTAAGTTGAAAAAAGTAGGGAAAAACACTAGGCCATTCAGGTATGACCTAAATCAAATCCTGTATGATTATACAGTGGAGGTAATATATAAATTCAAAGGATTAAGTCTGGTAGACAGGATGCCTAAAGAACTATGGACAGAGGTTTGTAACACTGTACAGGAGGCAGTGACCAAAACAATCCCAAAGAAAAGGAAATGAAAGAAGGCAAAGTGGTTGTCTGAGGAGACGTTACAAATAACTGAGGAAGGGAGAGAAACGAAAGTTAAGGGAGAAAGGGAAAGATACACTCAACTGAACATAGTTTCAGAGAATAGCAAGGAGAGATAAGGCCTTCTTAAATGAACAATGCAAAGAAACAGAAGAAAATAATAGAATGGGAAGGACTAGAGATCTCTTCAAGAAAACTGGAGATATCAAGGAAACATTTCACGCAGTGATGGGCATGATAAAGGACAGAAATAGTAAGGACCTAACAGAAGCAGAAGATATTAAGAAGAGATGGAAATACACAATACACAATATACAGAATATAGAAAAAATATACAAAAAAGGTCTTAATGATCAGGATAACCAAGATGGTTTGTTCACTCACCTAGAGCCAGATATTCTGAAATGTGAAGTCATGTGGGCCTTAGGAAACATTACTTGAACAAAGTTAGTGGAGGTTATGGAATTCCAGCTGAGGTATTTAAAATCCTAAAAAATTATGCTGTTAAAATGCTGCACTCAAAATGTCAGGATATTTGGAAAACTCATCAGTGGCCACAGGACTGGGAAAGGTCAACTATTATCCCAATCCCAAAGAAAGGCAATCCAAAGAATGTTCAAACTACCACCCAATTGCACTCATCTCACATGCTAGCAAAGTAATGTTCCAAATCCCTCAAGTTAGCCTTCAGCAGTATGTGACTAGAGAACTTCCAGATGTACAAGCTGGGTTTAAAAGAGGCAGAGGAATCAGAGACCAAATTGCCAACACCTGTTGGATCATAGAAAAAGCAAGAGAATCGCAGAAAAACATCTTCTACTTCACTGACTACACTAAAGCCTTTAACTGTGTGGGTCACAGAAAACTGGAAAATTCCACAAAAGAGATGGAAGTAGCAGACCACATTACCTCTCTCCTGAGAAACTTGTATTTTAGTCAAGAAGCAACAGTTAGAATTGGACATGGGAACTGACTGGTTCAAAACTGGGAAAGGAGTACGACAAGGCTGTATATGGTCTCCCCGCTTATTTAACTTATATGCAGAGTACATCATGTGAAATATTGAGCTAGATGAATCACAAGCTGGAATCAAGATTTCAAGGAGAAATGTCAACAACTTCAGACATGCAGATAATACCACTCTAAAATGGCAGAAAGTGAAGAGGAACTAAGAGCCTCTTGATGAGGGTCAAAGAGGAGAGTGAAAAAGTTGGCTTGAAACTTGGTGTTGTAAAATTAAGATCATGGCATCTGGTCCCATAACTTCATGGCAAATAGAAAGGGCAAGGGGGAGTGGAAGGAATGACATTTTATTTTCTTGGACTCCAAAATAACTGCAGATGGTACTGCAGCCATGAAATTAAGACACTTGCTCCTTGGAAGGAAAGCTATGACAAACCTGGACAGTGTATTATAAAGCAGAGACATAATTTTACTGACAAAGGTCCATCTAGTCAAAGTTATGGTTTTTCCAGTAGTCATGTATGGATGTGAGAGTTAGACCATAAAGTAAGCTGAACACTGAAGAATTGATGCTTTAGAAGTGTGGTGCAGGAGAAGACTCTTACAAGTCCCAAGGACAGTCCCAAGGACAGTAAGGAGAGCAAACCAGTCAATCCTAAAGGATATCAACCCTGAATATTCATGGAAGGACTGATGCTGAAACTGAAGTTCCAGTACATTGGCCATCTGATGGGAAGAGACCTTGGACTCATTGGAAAAGACCCTGATGCTGGGAAAGATTGAAGGCAAAAGGAGAAGAGGGCAGCAGGGGATGAGATGGTTAGATAGCATCACTGAACACTCAATGAACATGAATTTGAGCAAACTCTGGGAGACAGTGGAGGATAGAGGAGCCTGGCATGCTGCAGTCCCAGTAGATTTTAGGACTTTCTGGTGTTTTCTGCACAGTGATGACCTATGCTGCTCTCTGGACTGGACTGAGACAAACAGAACTTTCTAGGTAAAATCTTTTTCATATATCAACCTCTATTAGTTATTCAGCAATATTTACTATGTGCCTAATGATGCTGAGTGCTTGCTGGTTGCCAGGTAGAGCAGGGAACATGATAGACACCATGTTTGTTGTCAGGAAGCTCGTGTTCTAGAAGGGAGATGAGCATTAAATATGTGCTTAAAAGCATCATTATATGCACTATAGTAGGGATTAGCATGGGGGCTTTCCTGGTAGCTCAGCTGGTAAAGAATCTGCCTGCAATGCAGAAGACCTCGATTTGATTCCTGGGTCAGGAGGATCCCCTGGAGATGGGATAGGCTACCCACTTCAGTATTCCTGGGCTTCCCTGGTGACTCAGATGGTAAAGAATCTGCCTGCAGTGCGGGAGACCTGGATTCGATCCCTGGGTTGGGAAGATCCCCTGGAGGAGGACATGACAACCCACTCCAGTATTCTTGCCTGGAGAATCCCCATGAACAGAGGAACCTAGTGGGCTACAGTCCATGGGGTCGCAAAGAGTTGGACATGACTGAGCAACTAAACACAGCACAACACAGGCATTAGCATAATGAAGGAAAAGGCAAAGAATGAAGGAATCTGACATAACGTGGGGGGATGGTGGACAGTCAGAGAAAATTATATTTAAGCTGAGGCTTGAAGTTTGCAGAGAAGTTGGTCAGATAAATCAGGGTAGAACAGATTAATTGTTCATTTACTTATTCAATAATTATTTATTGAATATCTCCTCTTGCCAGTCCCCCTGTTCTAGAATATCAGGAAATGCTATCGAGGAAATCAGACCCAAATAGCTATGTTTATAGAGTTAAATTCTCAATTGTTCTGATTATCTATGGTGATGTAACCAACCACCTAAAAACTTAGTGGGTTAAGACAACCATTTTATCTGACTCACAATTGTTTGTGCCAGGAAACTGGGAAAGGCTTTGTAGGCTGGTTCATCTCCAGATGGCATCCCTGGGGCTTCATCACTCACATGATTAGATTTTGTCTTGGGTGGAGGATAAGTGATGCTGGCTGATGGCTGGGAACTCTACTGGAGCTGCCTACTAGCCTACACCTATGGCACGGGCTTTACAGAGTGAGTATTCCAAGATATCTGGGAAGAAGCTTCAAGGCTTCTTTTCCTTTGTTCTCTTTTAAAAAAAAAAAAAATACTGATTTATGCCTCAAGTCTTCTTATGATCTAGCCTCAGATGTCTCAAATATCACTTCTGTCCCTGTCTATTGGTCAAGCAAATCACTAAGGCCAACCTAGATTCAAGATCAGGGGAAGTAGACTACATCTCTCCATAAGAGGAGGAATAAAGGATTTAGGTCATTGTTAGCCTACCATATGGAGAGGAATCAATATATCCTATTTTGAAGGTCTCTAAGGTCACAAGTGTGGGTAGAGTCTCTGACTCTGAGTTCAAAGCCAGGTGCAGATTACTGGAATTTGGGACTTTTAATGTTTATATTTTTTAAAATTCACTTTGGCAACAGCAAATCAATGAACATAAATTGGACACCTCTGACATGCGCTTATATGGCAGGAGTCAGCAAACCAAATATAATCCTCTGCTTGTTTTTATAAATAAAGTTTTACTTGAACACAGCTATGCTCATTTGTTTATTTTTTGACTATGGCTGCTATTACACTGCAATGAGTAGTTGAAGACTTGAATGTTTGTGACGGAGATTGTCTGGCCCACAAAGCCTAAAACATTCACTATATGGCTTTTTACAGAAAAAGTTTGCTGACCCTTGCTATACGGCTTTCATTAATTAGATATTTATGAAGTACCAGTTACTGGACTAGGACTTTATATGCATTAAGTTGTTTGATCCTCATGCCAGTCCTTTGAGAAAGATATTACCCTCGTTTTATAGCTAGAACATAAAAATTCAAGGAGGTTAAATAACATTTCCAAGATCACAATGACTTGTAGAACTGGGATTTGAATCCAAGTTGTCTGATGTTAGGGACCTGGATCTTTTAGATTTTGACAATGGATTTGCAGGATACCAACTACTTAAACTCACAATTGCAGTGACAACTGCCTCACACTAGGTATCCCCGAGGGCCAATCATTGGGGTAGCCTCTTTCAGGCCATGATGAGGTGCTTATACTTTAGTCAGGAAGCACTGGGAGACAAGGAGTAGTTTAGACAGGCGAAGGACAGCGGAGGGTGGAAGCAGGACAGATTGGGCCTTATACCCTAGGATGTCCCTGGGGTTCAAGCCCCTCAGCTTATGGTCTGGGATCCAGATTTGTCCCCTGGATAACGTCTATGGGGCCCTCCACACTGGTGCTGCTTTCACAGGTTGCTGACTAGAGGCAAAGTTAGGGAGATAATAGCAGGAATGCAAAGATGGAGATGGATGAGAGGAAACTTAAGGAGAGGGGTGCTAGGCGAGATAGTGACTTCTCAAAGCTGTCCATGACCTCATTTCTGGTGTTGGTGAACGTGTTAGGTTACATGGCAAGGAAAATTAAGGTTGCAGGTGGAATGAAATTTGCTAATCAGCTAGCATTACAATAGGGAGATAAAAATCTTGAATTATCTACTGGGCCAAATGTAACCGCAAGGGTCCTTTAGAATGAAGGAAGGAAGCAGAAGAGGAATCAGAGAGAGTTAAAGATGCTACAGCTGAGGGAGCCTTTAGAGGCTGGAAAGGTCAAGGTAACAGATTCTTCCCTGGAGCCTCTAGAAGGAAAGCAGCTATGCTGATACCTGGACTGTTAGCCCAGTGAGACCCATTTCAAATTTCTGATCTTCAGGACTATAAGACAACAAATTTATGTTGTTTTAAGCCACTTATTTTGCAATAATTTGTTATAACAGCAATAGAGAACTAAGACTGGGTGCAGCTCACTAGGTCATCATATTGCAAACCCACGCACTTCAATGGTAGCAGCACTTCAATGAGGGAGGTAGGCAAGAAGTCCTAACTAAATTAGAGGAGATGACCTTTGAGACAAAAATCCCATCAGTGAAGCAAAAAGCAAGGAGAGTGACCTAATGCCAACATGTTTGGTGCATTCATAGCTCTTGATATTCACAATAATAGCAACATCCTTGACTATGACTAAGCACTTACTATGCACTAGGCATCTGCACACATCCCTATTCGGTATAACAGTTCATGACATAGGATTTGGGCTATTTTTCTATATGAAGAAAGACTCAGCCCAAGTGACCTATACAAGGTTACACATGTAGTAGGGTGTTCTGAACTCAAATTTCACTCCATTATGCCACATTGTTAGAGCAACTCTACCATAAATTTGATTTACACTTTCAAATTGTTTGGGGGAGAGGAAAGACAGAAGGTTATGTATCCTATGGGGGAGAGATGCTATCCATCCTAGTTATTACTTAACCCCTCTGCCTAAACACTATCTAGAGCATAGGAGGCAATGCATGTACAGATTTTCCCCCGATGAATGAATGAATAAAGGGCTGGATGGAAGGAAATTCCTAGTGTAGGAAAATGGAAACCTAAGTTACAATCAAAGAGCCTTAGAACTGGAAGTGACTTTAGAAATGATTTAGTACACTTTACTTTTGCAGATGGGAAAACTGGGTCCTAGTGAGCAGAAGAGTGATCTCATGAGTGAATCAAAAAGTGCTCTGCCGAGAAGGGATGGTTTTGGATGAATATACATTTAAGAAGAGCAGGTTGGATTATAAAACAGAACTTCACATGTAACTGATTCCATTCCAGATATTCTAAGCTGAGCTCTACAAGATAAAGGCTAATGTGGGTCATTCTACTATCTCACTTTCAGGACTAGTCATCATCTACACACAGTGGGAGAATGGGGGATGTGCAAGCAGACAAAAGAGAAGGCAAGAGAACACAGGGACTGACTTTTAAAGATCATTTTCTTCAGCCCTGGGTGAAGTCACAGGTGTTATCTGAACCCGGAAAACAGTTGTTATTTCACCACAGTTCAACCATATTACACTTGTTGAAGCATGCAAAACTGAGAAGGAGAAGGTTATAGAAGCAGGTGGACAGGGGAGCAGTTGAAAGTAGTTTTTGTAAAAGGAGAGAGAGATCTGGAGCAGGAATGTCTTTTCCCTTCAGGGAAGCTAAGACACCTAGGACACCTGAGACTGGTGAGAATGTAGCTAATAAGTGAATGCAAAACTGTGTGAGCTCCAGAGAACCTTGTGGGCTTTAGATCACGTCAGTCCTTTAGAGGCTAGAGGTGATAACATCAGAGATAGACTGGGCTATAAAATGATTGTGTAGCTTCACCTGTTGTGTTAGGCAACATGTGAAGGTCAGTGTTTCAATCGGCTGTATAAAACGTTCAAAGTTTTCTCTTTGTTCATTGTAAGGAAAATGTAAGTGACAATTCAAAGGCATGCTTTATAGACGATGGTTTAGGGTGGTAGTAAGAGGCTCTTAATTTGGAGAGCTGGTTCTCCGCAAAATGGAAAAGATTTGATATGATAGTATAATCAGATGCAGACAGACTTGATTTATTGTCAAAGGAAGACAGCACAGGCATCGCTAAGAACTTGAACTTGGAGTCAAGATGGGCCACCCTTTAGTTTCTGGGGACATTGGCTTAAGCTGCTTCATCTGTTTCCATTCTCAGAGGGCTTCCTTGGTGGCTCAGATGGTAAAGAATCTGCCTGCAATGCAGGAGCTGCTGCTAAGTCGCTTCAGTCGTGTCCGACTCTGTTCGACCCCATAGACGGCAGCCGACCAGGCTCCCCCGTCCCTGGGATTCTCTAGGCAAGAACACTGGAGTGGGTTGCCATTTCCTTCTCCAATGGCAATGCAGGAGACCTGGGTTCAATCCTTGGGTTGGGAAGATCCCCTGGAAAAGAAAATGGCAACCCACTCTAGTATTCTTGCCTGGGAAATCCCATGGACAGAGGAGCCTGGCGGGCTATAGTCCATGGGGTTGCAGAGAGTTGGACACAACTGAAGTGACTAACACTTTTTTAGGATTGTTTCTCTGTTTTTTAAACTTTTTAATTGGAGGATAATTTCTTTACAATTTTGAGTTGGTTTTTGCTATACAACAACGTGAACCAGCTATGAGCATGCATATATGCTCTCCCTCTTGAGCCTCTCACCCACTGACCCCTCATCCCACCCCTCTAGGTCATCACAGAGCACTTTGCAGAGCTTCCTATGCTTTAGTGCAGCTTTCCACTAGCTTCCATTTTATACATGGCAGTGTATATATGTCAATGCTACTCTTTGAATTTGTACACCCCTTTCCTTCCTCTGCTGTGTCCATAAGTCCATTTTCCATACAACTGTTGTGAGAATGAATTAACATAGGTAATACACATAGTGCATAGTACATGCTTGCTGAACACACGCTATTTGTATCCATTTCTAAACTCCTGGTCATGTTTTTCATCACTCTCAATACTTTAGTGAAGCTATTGTGTATACATGCTTTCTCCACCTTCCTGGTTGATCTTTTTTAAATATTAGATAACATGTGCCCAGAGGAAGAGATGAAATTAACACTCATCCTCCAGCTTTGTAGCCAAATGAGTCCTGGAATAGAAACGGACAAAGGAGTCTGTGTGTGGAATGCACACCCAGCCACTTAGGGTGTGGACAGAGATCTCGTGTCTGCTTAGCCAGCAATCTCATGCAGAGGACTGGTGCCTCTCTCTGTCTTGTTGTCATTGTTCAGTCACTAAGTCGTGTCTGACTCTTTGCAACCCCATGGACTGTAGCACATCAAGCTCCATTGTAAACCCAGGGCCATTTTCTTGTGGTCTTCGCTTCATTGAGGCCTCTTATTTACAGAGACAAACACATATACCTTTTACATAGGCACCATGTGAGCAAGCCTTGGATCTCTCCTCATGTGGATTCCAAGTAAATGTGATTCGGTTCCTTGACTAAATACTGGTGGGTGCTTTTTTAACAAGTGTCTGGTCAGCAAAACCAGGAAAGGTGCTCCATGGAGACAGGTTGTGTTGACCCCAGGGAAAAAACCTGAAAACCCAGCTTCCCTGGCAGTACGGTCCTGATGTGCTGACTGACGTGTTTGCTGATTAAATTCTTAACCCATATCTATTTGCGGCTTGCGTCAGTTTTGCGTCTTTGATCCTTAATTTTGCAGTACTTTGGTTCTCAATTTATTGTTTTTTTCAGTAAACTGCATAAATGACTCATCAGCAGGAAATGTGGATAAATAGTCAACCTAACTGAAAATACAAATAAACATACTTCTTGTGTGGGGAGGATTTGCTTAAAGGGGAAAGAACCATGGGAGGACAGACCGTAGTTCCCAGGGCAAAATGTACTTTCTGTGGAATTCTAGCCCCTTTCTCTGGGACAGAGATAGCAGAAGTTCAGCTGCTAAGGGGACATCTATCCATATGGGCAATTTGGGATTACTGTGTTTCAAACTGGCTGTCTCTTCATCAGGAACTTGAGTGATTTTTGAAGACTTTTCTGGTAAGCATGTTAATGTGTGTGTGCATGCATGTTCACACACATGTTCCTGCTGTAATCCTTATGAATGATCATCCTGGTCACTCATATGACTAATAATATGGCCTCATATAAACAGAGGTCTAATTCTATTTGTTTATTTTTTTGGCAAGTCGTGCAGCTTGAGGGATCTTAGTTACCTGACCAGGGTAACTGGTCAGGCCCTCGGCAGTGAAAGCATGAGTCCTAACCATTGGGCCACCAGGGAATTCTCAGAATGGAGGTGTAATTCTATCAGTCACTAAACATACAATGACACCGAGCACTATAAAACACACCATGAAAGGACTGAGTGAGGAGTAGGAGCTAGATCAGATTGTTCCCACACGGGCATGGTCTTTGGGGACATAAATACAGTTTCTTGATTATAACATCCACATGTCCTTTGATTCCAAAATCTGAATTTCCATGTAAACAATTGTGTCAGCATGGCAATCGCAGGGAGAAGTTACAGGAACCTGTGTTGTATCTCTTGACAGAGATGAAAAAGGCAGAGCAGCAGTGGTGATGAAAGTGTTGCATCAGAAGTGCCTTTCCATATTTCACATCTGGAGCAAAGCCAAGTTGCAAAGTTCAGGAGGCCCCCTGAGCCCACTGGAGAGACTTGACTTGATGACTCATGAGAGGTGGAAATATTTCTCTTCCTTTGTTCAGGCCTGACCATCAACTCCCTCTGCTCTCACACCATTGCCTTCTGTGAGTCCCTGAGGTGGGTATTTCCCCCATCTTTCCCATCTGTGATGTTCCTGACAGTTTGCTGGCATACCACACTGGCAGGGATGTGATCACTCCCAGGAAGTTTCTCTCCATTATGACTTTTTCTGTTTAATATAGAAAACGCAAACCTCCAATCAATTTTCTGATACTGGAGACCTAGAAACTTGGCAAAGGCAAAATAAAATTCAAGGCAACATGTTATCTAGTCACAATGAAATGGAAATGCTTGTGTTGTGTTTTAAAGGAGTGATTAATACTAAAGTTAAAAAATGTTAAATTTAGTTAAGAGGATAAAGAATTATAATTTTGGGCACCATCACTTCATAATAATGTATCAAAAATTGGCAAAAGGCAGAGGGAAATTCAAGACTCTTCCTACAAAACCCCAAATAACTTTACTAAATGCTGAAGTATCAGGATGTAGTGTCTAGACACTGGCTACACTCAATTAAGTTGCAGGGGAAAGCCAAAATAGACTCTCGGACTCTGGGAATTCTGATTCAGGAGGAGAATGGAGAGATACAGAAACACATTGAGGACAGCCATTTTAGCAGATCTTGTAAGCAAACCGCTTAGTGATATATGGCATGAAAATTCATCTTGGTTATGAGCTTAAAGTATTCCTTCATGTTGATACTGCCTTCAATATCTTTCCAATTTTACTAGATTCAGATTTCTGGTTTTGAGAGACTACTACAGTACTATTCCTCCTAATAATGACAGCTGCTAATACTGGTTTAGTGCTGACTATCCCCTTGTAGTTCTAAACACAGTTCTAAGTGATATGCAAGTATTATCTCATTCAGTCCTCATAATACATTCATGAGATGAATGTGCGTATTATCCGCACTTGACAAGTGTGAAAATGGAGGCACTGAGAGATGCCAGACCTATCTAAGGTTATGCATCTGGTGGGACCAGGGGAGGGGCAGAATTTGATCAGAGAAGCACTTTCTCTGGTGTGGGACACATACACACACAGAGCTGAGACAAGGGCTCCAGAGCTTCCCTTCTCTGAACTGCTTGCCATGGATGGCCTCTCCCTGCCTGTAGCATCCTGGTGTTTTTCACCTATCAGCTCTCACAACAGTCATTAATAAGGAGTTATTTGTTTAGTTTCTCTCTCCTTTCCCCAGTTATAAGCTTCTTGAGAGCAGGGACTGCAGGTCTTGCTGAATCCTCAGGTCCTGCAGTGACTCAAACTTAGTAGAAATAAAATAAAAATGTGCTGAGTCAATGAATTCTCTTCTATGGAGATGTATGATGTTTGGGAAGTATTTGTCCACACACCCCTAAAACGTCAGGACTTTCATGCCTTTCCAAGACATACTTCTAACCTCAAAATGAATAGTCCTTTAATATTTTATTTTTAAAAGTAAAAATTTGGAATAAAACTCTTCATGGGTCACAGGTAAGGATGAATTTGCTCTTTGCAGCAACCAATGTCACAGTATGTATATGTATTTTCATTTAATTAAAAGTGGCAAGGTCAATGAAGTAGTCAAGATTTCAGAGATCTGAGCCAGATGCCCCTGGTCTTACTTAACCATCTGCAAGACAGTAGGCATGTTATGAATGCCATGTGCCCCCATTTCCCTGCCTATAAAATAGGAACAATAAAAGAACCTACCTTAATAAGGATAGTTTGAGAAATGAATGAGTTAATGTATGCATAAGTGATGCCTGGCACATATTAGTTGTTATGTAAACATTAACTGCTATTCCTAATGTGTTACTATTTTATGGTATTACATCTATTTTCCTACCATCTTTATTAAGCTAGTTAATCATCACTGAACATTATTTTTATTACTTTAGTATTTCATATTTTCTGGACTCTTACACTTTGTTCAATGATTTTTTCATGCATTCAGTCTTTTAACATTTTTTTTTTAGTATTTATCATGAGCCAGGAACATAAGAACATTTGAATTACTTCTTTTGAGCACATTAAAAAAAATCATCGGCCTACCTTAGTTGAAATTTTTTTCCCTTTTTCCCTGTAATTACAGACATATTTAGTGGTCTGTCTCACTGGCAGAGAACCTCACCAACATTTCTGCCAGAAACTATTTCCGACGAAATTTTTATTTCTTTCTTAGTACTCAGAAAATTTATATGTAGGTGCCTATACATTAAAAAAGGAATCAATTTTGTCCTTCTTTCATTTCTTTCTCTTTCCTCTACAATATTTTTTTTTTCTCTTTCCTCTACAATATTTTTATTGAGTATATGCTAGCTTCAATCCACTTGGCCGGGTCACTTGGCAGCTCCATATGTGCCAAGTCTCCTCTCTTTGTGGAGGACACTGGGAAGGAAGCTGTCCAACAGAAAGCACACAAATATATCTGTGATTCCATATTATTGTAAGCGTTATAAAGACAAAATTTTAAATGTCATGAGAGAATAATAACGGGTGACTGGATTTAGAATGAGAGGGTCAGCGACAGGTCCCTGAGGAAGTGACATTCAAGATGAAGAAAGGATGTTTTATAAATAAGTTCATTTGTATCTTTTTTTTAAAAGATTCTGCATATAAGTGATATCACATGATATTTGTCTTTCTCTGTCTGACTTACTTCACATAGCATGATAATCTCCAGGATACAAACTAACTTGTTTACAAAACAGGAACGACTCACAGACATAGAAAACAAACTTGTTGTTACCAATGGGGAAGGGTTGGTGGGAGGGAGGGCTAGATTGGGAGTTTGGGATTGGCACCTACACATTACAATATTTAAAATATGGTTATGGTAGGTCCAACCAGGACCTACTGTATAGCACAAGCAACTCTGCTCAATACTCTGTAATTACCTAAATGGGAAAATAGGCTGAAAAATAATATACACACACACACACACACACACACACACACACACACGGCGTAAAGAATCCGCTTGCAATGCAGGAGACCCAGGATTGATCCTTGGGTTGGGAAGATCCCCTAGAGAAGGGAATGGCAACCTACTCCAGTATTCTTGCCTGAAGAATCCCACCGACAGAGGAGCCTGATGGGCTACAGTCCATGGGGTCACAAAGAGCCGGACATGACTGAGCAACTAATACTTTCGCTTTCATATATATGTATAAGTCAGTTTGCTTGAAACTGAAACTAACATGTCTTTAATCAGTTATATGCAGATATAAAATAAAAAAAATTAAAAAAAGAATGGATGAAGGGCTTTTAGGGCAGAGGGAAGGGACTGGACTGTGTGAGGAGCCTGGGGCAGAAAACCCACACAGTTGCTGCAGGGCCTGAAGGGAGACCCTGCTAGAGAAGAGACACAATGGGGCAGGTGAGGGGTTCCGTTGGCAAGGCAGGCTGGTTCAGGGTTGTGTGCTTTATGGTCAGGTGCAAGTACTGACTTTGAAGGGTTGTAAGCAGTGGAGTTCCACATACAGGTTTACTTTTGAGAAAGATCATCCTGTGCTCTGGGATCCCTTGGGACCTTAGCAGCTCTGGGGAGGTGCCAAGATGGAGACTCATCATTGCTTGACTGGGTCAGTGAAAATCATCCAAAGTCCTGCTGATGCCAAAGTCTGATACTCTCACCACTGAGCCCACTAACAACTTTAGAAGATGCAGGCTAGCCTAGTGACCTCCACAATGGGGTGACACCGCATGAAAAGTGCAGGAAACGGTGTACTGCCAGGTGGCAGGGAAATATTAGCAGTTCTGGTTTTAAAAATAGCAAATAAATACAAAAGTTAAAAATCGCGTTTTCAAATTATCCATTTCTTTGTATATTTTGTAATGCACAAAATGTAAATACATAAACATTTATACATATGTGTATAAATATATACACATACACATATATATGTAATTTATAAGCCAACATATACAAATATGGGATGTTACTAAAAAGGCTTTAACTGATTGGGTGGCCTTTCCTCGCATGCTGCAAATCTGTTATCTCCGTTAAAGGTTAGTCTGGCTCAATCCATGAATTATTATTCTAGAATTTTTATTGAGATTTAGGGAAAACTTAGGTCAACATTTACACCAATAAATGAAAACAAATAAAATCAACAAATTAAAACTGAAGTTCTGCTCATCTCTTAAGCTCAGCCTTTCCAAAGTCTAGGACAGTGCCTGATACACAGTAGGTGTCTGATGTTTGCTGAATGAATACATGGATAAAGGAGGAACAATTTTTTAAAAAATAAAAGTAAAAATTAATTCTGTGCCCTGAAGTGTACCTATGTGCTGCGCTGTGCTTAGTTGCATCAGTCATGTCTGACTGTTTGCGACCCCATGGACCGTAGCCCACCAGGCTCCTCTGTCCATGGGTTTCCCAGGCAAGAATCCTGGAGAGGGTTGCCATGGCCTCCTCCAGGGGATCTTCTCAACCCAGGGATCGAACCCAGGTCTCCTGCATTGCAAGTGGATCCTTTGCTATCTGAGCCACCAGAATGATCTTAAATTGCTTAAATGCACTAATAAATAGAACTGCTACACTTTCACTTGATTGTATACAAACATTTCAGACACTTATCTTGTTTTTTGTGTATGACTTCCTAGTTTCTTTGTGGAACTCACTGTTTCAACCTGCACCCTTTCCGCCACTTTGCTGCATCCCGGCTTTGATAGTTTCCGGAAGCTGGCTGGCTACCCTGCTTGCAGATCCTCAGCTGTGAGTAGTTCTTAATTTAATTCCCTCCCATCCTCACTGGCTCTCTCTCCTTGGGGCCATTTACAGTAAACTCCTGGTTCTGGCAGCAGAAGCCAAAGTGAAATGGAAACCCCATCTCAAATGGATCTATTTTCTCCAACTAGTCTGGGTATTGATTTAGGCTCTCTCTTTCCAAGGTATGACTGCCAAAGCATGACAAGATAAAAAGCACAGGTTCACATTCCTAGGAGCAGCTCAGTTTCTGGGATGAGCAGGGAAGCTCAGAGAAGTGTCTGCATTGTCTCCTGGTGGCCATGGCTGCTGGACTAATGCAGAGCTTGCAAAATACAGATGGCTCTGAGGGCTAGGAGTTAACATCGATGACGAGTAGGCTTCCAGAGACGTGAAAGAAAGAGAATTTAGGCAGTGTCCAGAGGGAACAGCTGCTCTTCAATTCTAGCCTAAAGCTCTCATGAAAATATTTTTATATGAAATACTGATTTTTAAATGTTGACAATTCAATTTTAAAGATCCTACTGTCCCAGCTGAAGAAACAATAGCTGAGGGCCTGAATCAACCCTGGAGCCACCTTTGCAACTTCTAGTTAGAGCTATTTTCTTCCACAATCTCTCTAGTTCCTTCTTGGCTTGATGTCATGTTTGTTTCGTATCTTTCCTTCCTGACATGTAAATAGCCTTTAATTAGTCCAGATTTTTTTCTTCATTCCTCAAGGAGGAGCAAACAACAGAAATCTTTTTTTTTTTTTTTTAATATATATATTCCTTGGAATTTAAAAATTAAAAACATCCACAGATCTTTCTCTTATGAAGGGTCAACAGCTGCCTGGAGCAGAATTTGGAGCCAAGGAACAGAAGATTAGAATAAAGCTTGAAGTAAGAGCTGGATGATCTCCTTTCCCTTTTTAGAACCTTACCTAAAACCCATGCTGATCTTTTGTTCCCTGGAAATGCCCTTCCTGCCTTCCTCTTTCAAAGGATCTCTCTTCTGGATGAACCAAGGGCTGGAGAACCTTGCATCCAGGTTTGGAAGAACTTTTAAGTTCTCCAGTCCTGTGTGGTGGACATGGGTGGGTTTCGCTTAATTACAACTTCATTTTCCTGTGGGAAAACCCTCCTCCCTACTGTGACTCAGAGGTTATATCTATCCACATGCCTTTCCCTCCTCTTCCTGGGGACCTGCAATTGGGCTCCCAAAAGAGCCTGGGAGCAGCATGACAAGGCACAATGACAAGCTGACAGACACACACACACACACACAAAGAGCCCACTGGCTGGACAGGCAGAACTAATGGATGACCACCATACGCAACAATGGGTAATGTCAATTTAGGGGAAAGGGTGTTTCCCAGAGAAGTCCTTGCCTAGTTCTCTCATGCTTTGGGAGAGGAAGTGGAAGCTTGGAGATGATGGGTGACCAGCGTGCAGCACAAGAAATGGGACCTGCAGTTTGTTATCCGCTTCTGATACAACTTCGGAGATTTGAGCATTATTGGTTTGTCGGTCCTCTGCCTCAGTTGCCTTATCTGCAAAGTGATCACAATGGTTTCTGACTCAAATGAATTTTCTGAGAACAAATGAGGTCTTATCAAAGTACACTGTGCCTTGAAAGTACAGAAGTGACTAGTAAACAGATTGCCATGGAGGGTTCACATCCGGTACAATTAAGTAACACAAAGTCTTGAAGAGAAGGCTTCTTCTTCCATCCCAAATTACCTCCGGGGCTGGAGGACCCTAGTCATACTGATTATTGACCAGGTCAGGTCGCTCTGGAGAAGTTTCCAGTTGTTGATTTCTACCACTGAAAGGTGGCACAATGTGGTTGCTAAGAGTGGGCTGATGCACTCAGATTCTAATTCTGGGTTTGTCACTTTCTCCTCTGACCTGGGCAAGTGACTGCAACTCTCTGTGTATCTCAGTTCTCATCTACAAATGGACTGAATGATCGTAGCTACCACAATAGTAGTGAAGATGGAAGGTGATCAGGAGAGGAAATGCTTAGGAGGCTAGCTGGCACACATGCAGCTCTCAGTAAATGCTAGCTGGTGAACTTGCTGATGAAGTCTTAGTGCTAGCAGCAATGGTTCTGTTCCTAACTGGGTGAGACCTTGGCTACATACTGATTTTTAGGAAGTGTATGGAAGGACCAAGAGTGTATACATTACAGATAAGCTGGCTCAAGTGGTCCTCTGCCCTTCCCCTTACTACCCTAGGCAAGTCCTCTAAGGTCAATTGTTAGAGGCAGTAGGGTCACCCAGCCTTGTGCTCTGCTTATACAGAGAAAAAGCCTTCTTTTACAGTAAATGGAATGATCATGGAGGGAAAGAGAAGGGAAATGAAGCAGGATTGGCCTGATGGTGGTGGTTTTTCTGTCAATTTGCTTCAGTGTCACCCTAGCATAATGGTTTCTTAGAGTCCTTTCCCAAATATGTAGGGTGCATACGCCTCCCTGTCATAAATTCCTGTGCTTTCTTCCTAGCTCCCATCACAAAATTAAATGTTTACTTGTATAGTTAATTATTAACCATGTCTACCCCACCAAACTATGAGTTCTACGAAATCAGACTATTTCTGTCTCATTCACCACTGAACTCTCATCACCCGTCTCTTTGCATATAGTGTGCTCTCAATAAATATTTGCAGAGTAAATGAAAACACAAATCTTCCACGAGCTTCCTGGTTCTTTCTGTATCTGAGAACATGAGTCAGGATTAAGTCTGAGACAAAATTGCCCAAACTGATCAGATAGCCCTTGCTGGAATCTTCATTTCTCTTCCAGAAGAAATTCCTACATGAGGTGGAGACTGAACACACAGTGACACTTCTCACTGGGAGTAACACAGCCTTGCTCCATCTGGGTTAACACATACACATGGGCTTTGACCATATCAGCCATGTCAGATATGGAGTCATTCAGCTTGGGCCAGACCTTGGGAATTCAAGGAGAAGTTAGACAAATTCCTTGATCCTCAAAGAATTTGCCTTTTAATGAAGGAGACCAGAAATTAAAAAGTAGAAAAGATAACTATGGGTAGTGATGGGAAACATATTGAAAATAGAAGATGGTGGGATGATACAAGTGAAAGCAGCTGAGGGATGGAAGGAGTCACACAGATTTGGGTGTTCAGGGAAGGCCTGAAGTAGTGGTGGCTGAACCGAGACAAAAATGACAAAAGGAACCAACCTTATGAAGATCTGAGTAGTGAGTAATCCAGGAAGAGGCAAAGGCCCTAGAGGATAAGCTTGGTAAGTTTGAGGAGCAGAAAGAATAACATGGGAGCACAGTCAGTCTCCATGGAGTAAAACGAGATCAGCCAGACAGGTAAGGAGGACCAGGATCCTGCATGATAAGGCATGCATACTTTATCCTAAGTGTGTCAGGAAGACCTTCCAGGAGTTTAGCAGGGGAAAGTGGCTTGTCAGGAATTGGCAGCAAAAGCAGTCATGTTTTAGCAGTCCAGGTAAGAAACTGGACCTTCTAAGGTGTGGCCTTAGAAGCGCAGTGGAGGACAGGGGAAGATGTATCAATAGATCACCTGCTGATGAACAGGATATGAAGGAAAAAGTGGAATCAATGATGATATTTAAGGGTGGATTTGGGCAACTGGGTGGTACCATTTACTTATTTGGGGAAAAACAGAAAAGAAGTCAATCCTTGGGGGGAAACTTCCACAAAATTCTGTTTTAAGTTTGAGGCCCTAATGAGATGATCATTTGGAAATGCCGAGCTCGGTGTAGAGGTCTAGGCCTGGAGAGCCACGGAGTCATCTGTATATGAAGGGGCTCAACTCCATGGCTCCGAATGAGACCACTGGTGTAAAGTACTAAGATCACGAATAAGGAGGGAAGGGAGGTCAACACCTTAAATATGTAAGCCTATCAATCTATGCTGGCTTATTTTAAGGTCTTAATCAGCCTGAGCATTTCTCCAGTTTGTCACCATACTTTGCATGTGAAGAGTCATGTGTTTTTATTAGTTAGGTATTTGGTATAGAAATTATTACTGTAAGTGATCTGTAATCACATTCAAGAAATCAGTTGGCGGGTAACAGATGCACATATGACCAAAGGAAATGCCAAAAACCCACTTCCCATGGTTGTTCCTCTTGCTTGCACACATCTATTTTTAACACTCATGACTGCAAGGCCGAGTCCCAGGCACTGGAGGGAACTGTGTTTCCCAACAGGGACCCACAGCAACCGGACACAGAGAGTGGTGCACCCTTGTGTGCCAACATTTACTGCTGCTGATTTGGCAACGGAACTCAAACCACAGGGAAATTTAAGAATGACACTTAGCTTGTGTGTGTGTGTGTGTGTGTGTGTGTGTGTGTGTGTGTGTGTGTGTTTTAAGAATGACACTTAGCTTGTGTGTGTGTGTGTGTGTGTGTGTGTGTGTGTGTGTGTGTAGGGAGAGAGGGAATGGTTGCAGAACACCACTTCTATAGGCCTAAGGGTTTCCTAACACGTCCAAATTTTTCAGAAAACTTTGCTAATATAGGACTTTCTGACTAATGATCAGAAGTATTTACTCATCTCTTGCTTAAGAGCTCATCCTCAAACTCTCAGCTAAGTGAAGTTCATTATTTTCTAAATTGCGGTAGGTCTTGACCCAATAACCTGAGACAGATTTCTTAAAATTCAAACTCCAACAGGTTCCGGCAGTTTGCCTGGAGCTGTGTTTTCATTGTTTCTGAATACTCAATTGAAAAGCTAATTATTGCTTGACAATGACTTGAACCAGCTACAGATAAACGGTTTGGGGCGGGTGGAGGTCAAAATCAGGTATTCCAGTTAAGTGGCTCAGCTTAAAGGTAGCCTGTTTTGTAACCATGCCCCACTGGTTTGGATTCAGACTCTAAAAGTTACCGGTTCTATTAGTGTGGGGAAGTCACCATATATTTTTGGTCTTTTGTTTTATTGTCTATAAAATATGTATTATAGCTACTCCAGAGTTCTAAAAGGACGGAAATGTACTTTCTAAACTAGTAACTGCCATATAAACCTTGAGATAGTGAGAAAAATCCTTACTATTTCTCCATTTGTTCAGAAGGACTTTTGGAAGGGAGTGGAGGCTTAGAGGAATTCCCATCTCCAAGAATCTGCTGAGTTCATGAATTCTTAACCACAGAGGGCCTGGGCCTCAGTGGTCCTGTCTCAGTCCACCAAGCCGGCTATGTGTGAATGTGAATCTATATAGTGGTGACTCAGTATGGTCCGTTAAGAACTCAGTGACCTTGGTTATATTAGATGAGGAAGAACCGAGCATTTTTTGACCTTTATCACACAAAATCACATTCCCTTTCACACTTGAGTGTTTCATGCTTCTTCTGACTCACTATTTCATGCCCTCTCTGGCCCCACATTCAGCAGGCTTTAAGGCCCCTTTCTTCAAAGTTAGCCTCATGGAGGGGGAGGCGATTAAATAATATTTATTGACCTCTAAAATGCCTAAATCATGGACCCCAGCAATTATAATTTAAGAATTTATACTGCAAATAGACTTACAAAATTACTCAAAGATACACAGGTAAGATATTGCTGCATTAATTATAATACTAGAGAACTAAAAACAACCTAAATCCTAGGAGATTTATTAAATAAATTACAGAATTTCCATACAACCTTTGTTAATAAGATGACAGATATATATTTTAGGACTCTGGAATGGGATTGTGTAGTAACAAATGACTGCTGAGGGCCCACTCAGGTTGAAGGTAAGGAAAGTCATTATGGGAAGACACTCCAAAAGTAACCTCCAAGACTATTTATGGATGTTTTTGGCAAGCTTGAAAGTCTGGGTTGCTAGGTTACAGATGAGGCTATTTTTAAGTGCCAAGACACTAATTCACTCTTTTTGTTGTGCCACTGATTTATTTTGCTAGGAAAATTCACATTGAAGAACCTGTGGTACAGAAATACTGGTTTAAAAAAGAATACTTTGAGTGCTCACTTTAGATATATTTAGTAGCTTGCTAGTAGCTAACCAATTCACACAGGCTGGAATCACTTGGTGTCTGAGACAACTCGATTATCATATTGGGCAGTGTTAAAATTACAAGAATAGAACACTTTATATCACCAGAAGATATTTTTTCTTCTCAGTCTTTAATCAACTGACATACCAAGAACTGACTGAAGGATTATTGTTCAAATATATTTTTAAGATACACCAGAATTAAAATAAAAGAACGTCAGAACCTGGGTCTCCCACATTGCAGGCAGATTCTTTACCATCTGAGCCACAGGGAAGCCTGACCTGCATAGATGTTGTATGTTTAATCCATCTATCCATCCAACTAGTATTTATGACATACCTAGCTACTACAGGTCAAGCACTTGCTAGGCATGAAGAGTAAAGGGTGGTAATAGCAAACATCTGCTCTCAAGAAATTTAGTCTACTGGAGGAAACATGCATGCAGATAATGTACTACATTAAAAGATGAAGATTTGGGCAGGAGGTGAGAGCTCAGGGGAGAGGTGCAGGGATGCACCAGGTACATGGTATCAATACCTCTGCCTCTGAGGATGGGTGAGGAGGAAATGGTGAATTCAGTTTCAGGGAAAGTGAAGGTTTAAAATCTTTGGTTTTCTGTACACCCATGTCTGAGCTTCAGGATGACTTGTTCTTTCTACACAAAGGGCAAAAAAAAAAAAAAAAAACAGCTAGTCATTTAATCCTTCATTGGACTAAGTCCCATTAGGTCAGAGCCTAATTTCCTCTTATTTACCAACATGTCCCCTATACCTTCATGATGTATGATACATCACAGGTGCTCAGCAAGTATGTCTTATAGGAAAACTGTCTATTGAATGGAAATGTACATACAGGAAAGCACACAGATCATAAGCATTCACATAGCATGATGAATTTTCATGACGTGACTATAACCACCAAAATCAGGGAATATTAATGACACTCAGAAGATCCTCAAGCCCCTTACCAGTCATGATCCCTAAAAGGGTAAACACCACCCTGACTTTAATTACCATAGATGAGTTTTGCCAGATTTTGGACTTCATGTAATAGAATTACATAGTATGCATTCATTTGCCTTTGGCCTCTTTTGCTCAGTATTACACTTGAGAGGTTCATCTGTATCCCTGTATGTATTAAATCTATTCATTCTCTTGCTAAGTAACAATATATTATATGGATATACCACAATTTACTCATTTTTCTGTTGATTTGGGTTTGGGGCTCTTAAGAATAATGTTGTTATTAATGTTCTTGATTATATCTTTGGGTGTAAAAATTTCTGTTGGGAATATTCCTAGAAATGGAACTGTTGGGTTGTTAGTAAATCCCCAGTGCATGCGTTAGTAAACATTCAGTTCAGTTCAGTCACTCAGTTGTGTCCGACTCTTTTGCGACCCCATGAATTGTAGCACACCAGGCCTCCCTGTCCATCACCAACTCCTGGAGTCTACTCAAACTCATGTCCATAGAGTCGGTGATGCCATCCAGCCACCCCATCCTCTATCGTCCCCTTCTCCTCCTGCCCCCAATCCTTCCCAGCATCAGGGTCTTTTCCAGTGAGTCAACTCTTCACATGAGGTGGCCAAAGTACTGGAGCTTCAGCTTCAGCATCAGTCCTTCCAATGAAAACCCAGGACTGATCTCCTTTAGGATGGACTGGTTGGATCTCCTTGCAGTCTAAGGGACTCTCAAGAGTCTCCCCCACCCCCCACCACCACAGTTCAAAAGCATCAATTTTTCAGTGCTCAGCTTTCTTCACAGTCCAACTGTCACATCCATACATGACCACTGGAAAAACCAGAGCCTTGACTAGATGAAACTTTGTTGGCAAAGTCATGTCTCTGCTTTTTAATACACTATCTAGATTGGTCATAACTTTCCTTCCAAGGAGTAAGCGTCTTTTAATCTCATGGCTGCAATCACCATCTGCAGTGATTTTGGAGCCCAAAAAAAACAAAGTCTGACACTCTTTCCCTGTCTATTTCCCATGAAGTGATGGGACCAGGTGCCATGATCTTAGTTTTTTGAATGTTGAGTTTTAAGCCAGCTTTTTCACTTTCCTCTTTCACTTTCGTCAAGAGGCTTTTTAGTTCTTCTTCACTTTCTGCCATAAGAGTGGTGTCATCTGCATATCTGAGGTTATTGATATTCCTCCCAGCCACCTTTATTCCATCTTGTGCTTCACCCAACCCAGCATTTTGCATGATGTACTCTGCATATAAGTTAAATAAGCAGGGTGACAATATACAGCCTTGACATATTCCTTTTCCTATTTGGAACCAGTCTGTTGTTCTACATCCAGTTCTAACTGTTGCTTCCTGACCTGTATATAGGTTTCTCAAGAGGCAGGTCAGGTGGTCTGGTATGCCCATCTCTTTCAGAATTTTCCACAGTTTATTGTGATCCACACAGTCAAAGGCTTTGGCATAGTCAATAAAGCAGAAATAGATGTTTACCAATTTACATTCCTCTCACACGTTTACGAGCTTCAGTTGCTTCTTATGCTTGACATCACTTGGAATGATCAGTCTGTTTAAATTGTAGCCATTCTGGTGAACCTGTAATGGCATCTCATTGTGGCTTTCATCTGCATTTCTCTGATAACTAATAATGTTGACCCCCTATTCACATATTTGTGGTAACATGAATATCCTCTTGTGAAATGCCCTTTAAATCTTTTTGCCCACTTTTTTTCTTCCAATTGAGTTACCAGTTCTTTTTCTCTCTGAAGGAGTTCCATGTATATTCTGGATATAGTATATATAATCTCTGCTTAGACAGAGGTATCGCAAATATATTCTCCCACTGTAGCTTACCTTTTCACTCTCTTAATGGTATTTTTTGATAAATAGAACTTCTTACTTTAATGTGATCCAATTAATCAGTTTTTTCTTTTGTGGCACTTTAATGCTTGTTTGTGTCTTGTTTAAAAATCTTTGACTATTTCAAGGTCATGAAGACACACACTCCTACATTTTATTTTTTTCTTCTATGTTTTCTTTTATGTATTTTATTGTTTTGCCTTTCAGTCTTATATCTAAAATATAATTAATTGGAATAAGCAGACGGTCAAGAGTCTGCCTGTAGTGAGGGAGACCAGGGTTCAATCCCTGAGTTGGGAAGATCCCCTGGAAAAGAGAATGGCAAACCACTTCAGTATTCTTGCCTAGAGAATTCCATGGACAGACCATGGGGTCACAAAGAGTCCGACATGACTGAGCGCTAAATAGCAGGAACATAATTGGAATGATTTTTTGGGTATGGTGGGGTCAAAATTCAATATCTAGTTGTCCCAGAACCACAAAAAAGGCCATCTTTGTGCCATCCAGGCTAGTATATAACATTGAGTTTCATGTGTTATACAGCAATCCTTGTTGTTTATCCATTTTGAAAACAGCAGTGTGTACATGACCTTCCCAAAGTCCCTAACCATCCCTTCCCCCTGGCAACCGTAAGTTCATTTTCTAAGTCTAACAAAACAGAAAGAGACTCACAGACTTAGAGCACCTCTAATTTATTGGAATGTCCAGCAGCTTCTTTATTCCCTTCATCCACACAGAGCATACCATAGGTATGCTACAGATGATTGCTCACTATTATTTTTTCCCAGCTTTACTGGGATATAATTGACAATAAAATTTGTATATATTTAAGATGGAAGACCTGATGATCTGATATATGTACATGTTTGTGACATATTCACAATATATTTACAAAGCAAGATATGGAAACAATTTAAGTGCTCATCTACAGAAGAATGCATAAAGAAAATGTAAGACACACACACAATGGGGTATTATTAAGCCTTAGAAAAGGAAATCCTGCCATTTGTGACAACATGAATGAATGAACCTGGAGGACATCATGCTAAGTGAAATATGCTGGTCACAGAAGGACAAATACTATAAGATCTCACGTGAGGAATCTAAAATAGTCAGACTCATAGCAATGGAGAGTAAAAGGTGATTGCCAGGACCTAGAGAAAAGGAGAACTGGGGAGACATTGGTCAAGGTGTACAAAGTTCCAGCTATGCAAGATGAGTAAGTTCTGGAGAACTGGTGTGCAGCAAGGTGACTACAGTTGACTATACTGTATTGTGTTCTTAAAATTTGCTAAAGGATATTTCTTGGTTGTTCTCACCACAAAAAAAGGATAAAAATGGTAAACATTATTGCTTTTGAAGTTTTCTGTTCTGTTTACCACTGATGGTTTAAAAAATAATAGAAATAAAATTAAAAATAAATAAAAAATCAAAACAACTCAATTAAGAAAAGATAAAACTAGTTACTTGGTATCACTCAGACAAAACGAAGTGTTTAAATTTTTTTCCACTTTGCAACATGGACGAGCAAGTATGTGAAGTGGATATCATTCAGAAAGAGAACAGAGGAAGGACTGAAGCAAAGACAGGTAGGTGGTCTCTCTCCCTGTCCCGGGCTAACCACTAAGATCAGGGCTTTTCACCTATTGAATCATCCGGCCTACAGATGCAATTTGTTTGATTGTCACAACACATTTTTTAAATAAACTGAGTCAACAAGAACAACTGGGATATTAAAGAAATGCAGCTTTGGAGAATTTCTTGAAAAACTGACAGTGTGTTGGGTCTCCAGTACTATCAGTGTCTTTGTGACTTCTTGTCTTCTGAAGTGGACTCCTTCAGTTTCTAGCCTAGCTTTATTTTTAAATTTCCCTTTGTAGCCAAAATCCTTAAAATAATTGTTTAAACATAGTGTTTCTGTTTTGTCACCTCCCAGTTCCCTCTTCATTATTTAGATGGTTTTTGTCCCCATGTACTCCACTGACTTGGCTCTTTCAATGTCTTCTCTGACTGAAATCTTACCAGATATAATGACCAAATCTTTGTCTTCATTATACTTGGTCTCTTGTTATAGTCATGGTCCAGGTTGATCATGCCTTCTTTCTGGAAGATGACACCCTTAAAGCTTTCATAATGCCAAGTTCCTCTTGCTTCCCTTTTATCATATAATACAAGGGACTCCTGAGTCTTTTTGCCTCGTTTCACTACTGTCAGATTCTAAATGTGCTCCAGAGCACTGGTCTCAGCTTTCTTCTCTTCTTTACCTGCCTTCTCTCTAGATGAGCTTATCCAAGAAGGCAGGGTCTTCATCATGTTCACTCTTCTATCCCCAATATCTATAAAAATCTCTAACACAGGACAGGAGCTTGACAATTGCTGGTTGAATGAACAAGTGTCAACATTGGGAATGAGGGTTCCTTAGGATTCTTGCTTTCCAGTATTGTTCAGTGTTCACCCCCTTTCACCCTTAGACTCTCGGAGTCTCCTTACTGACAAATGAGCTAATTAAAATGGAATTGAAGAAACACAACATTAATTTAAAAAATAATTGAACACATGTTTACTGGAAATGAAGACAGGGAAAATAACCTGTTGTGTTTCATATATATGGTATTGCTGGTTTTAAAAATGTAGAAAATACATTACAGTACGAAAAAGGCAAAAGGGATTCTCTGCCTTAAATACGACTCAATAACACTTTTAACAGAGATGTGTTGTCTTTAGAGGATCTTTTTCTTTTTTAAAATCTCAATCAGATGTCCTTTTCTTCTAATTTTAAAGAAAACACTTGAGATATCTTTGATTGTCAAATTATCTGATTTTACTATTAATGATAATGAAAATTATGCTAATGACAATAAAAACTAAAGTCAACTTACATTCTTTACAATTGCCAAAGTCTGGAGAAATATCTTTTGATCATTTTTGTAGTTTTAGTTTTACTGTTTTACTGTTTATCATGCAGTTTGCTGTGGACCCCAGAATTTTATGCCTTTCTGCACCAATGGTCATAGAACTAAAATTTATCTTTGCCAATTGTTTCAGTGAAATTTCTTTCCAAATATAAATGACTATATTAAGGACAGATGTCACAAGAAAGGTATTATCCCCATGTGTGTACATTAAAACACAGAGGAAACTGTGTAGCCTTCATTTCAGGAACAAAGCTGTACTTCATGGTATATATTTATTGGCGTTAAAGCTTAAAAGTCAGGGAAATTCTCTCCTTTCCAGAATCTTCCTAGATGTACCTTATCCATAAGGTGGAGATTTTCCTTTCTATTAAGTACTTTCCGGAGATTTGAGTACTCACTTGCTGACTACATTTAAATGAGCTGTTTTATCTCAGCCAAAGACTTCTTTCCATGTGAACATGCAGCTTTCTAAATAGGGTTCACATAAACCACTCTAGCATCTTTTAGAGTTGCTCTTAATAAGACAGGGTCTGCTTATTTTAGGAAGCAGACCAACACATAAAGAAAAGGCTGTGAGGACAATAAGAAGGTTGAATGGTTACTTGTTGGATATAATCCTCTGAGCTATTTTATAAAGATGATTAATTACAACATGTGTCTAGTTACATGAGTTTCAGAGCCCAGCTGTCTGGGAGCGAAAGTGAGAAGGCTGTTAGTCGGCCCTGGATGAAACCTGATAGCCATGGCAAGAAATAGTCTTTACCCTTTTCACTCTCATCCCTCCACCTGTGTTTTTGATCCTGGGTTCCTAATAATACTTGCTCTTCTCTTTATCAAGATTTCCCCACTCCTGGACTCTTTCTCTCTGCTGATAAATAAGCTCAGATCACCCCTAGGTGGGACTGAGGATGTGGTTGTTGTTCAGTTGCTAAGTTGTGTCCAATGCTTTTGTGACTCCATGGATAGTAGCCTGCCGGGCTCCTCTGTCCATGGCATTGGCAGGCAGAGTCTTTACCACTGAGCCACCAGGGAAGCTCCAGGATTGAGGATATAAGGCATCAATTCAACAATTAACTAATTTAACAAATATTTATTGAACAACAGTCAGGAACAATTCTAGGCATTGCAGATACAGACTGTATTGGACAAGAAAGCCAAACTACTGTTTTCAGCGGATTTACAGGGGAGTGATGGTGGAGAAGACAATAAACACATAAATGGACAAGACAATGCTTGATAATGTCAAGCACTATATAAAAATAAAAAAGAGTGATGGGATTGATAGAGATTGAAGGGGTTATGGAGGAGACCACCCTAGAACGGCCTGGAGCTTGGGGCAGAAGTGTGATGGGATCCACTATGTCTGTTTCCTTCCCTCCATCTCCATCTTCTGTAGCATCCCTATTCGTTCAGGGCCAAATGTTCAGTAAGTGCACCTGGAGCCAGTGGGGCCTGAATCCCTGGTGTCCACGCATTCCTTTACTTTAACATACTGAAAGCACTGAAGCAACTACAAAGTTTCTTCACAACTATTATTTAAGCATGTCCTTTGTACCTGGGCAATGTTGTAAGTCCTAGTCTCCTCTAGTTATCACAGCAGCAGAATACCTTTATTTTTCATTTTATGTATGAATCCCAGGGATATTACATAACTTGTCCAAGGCTTACAGCTAATAAGTGTCACAGCCACAGGGACATACTGCCTTTCAAATCTCACCATTTTATGGGTAGTGTAGCCTTGGCAGTTAAACTCCCATGGCTATATAACAAAGCTTGTCTTAAAGCTCTCTCATTGCCTTGACTTTCCTGCCATGACCCTCCCAGACTTTCTCCTATCTGTCTGCCTGACTCTCTCCCCAGGGGTCTGCCTCTTTCTCTGCACTCATCTCTTACCCTGGCATCTAACACCTCCCCCCACGCCCCATCCCACAAGCAGAGCTTCTCAAAGCTCTATCCATATCCTTGTTCTTTTCTGATTTGCTATAGTTGGCTAGGATTTCCAGAGACTGATATTTCCAGGTATTATAATCAAAAGGATTTGCAAGAATGGTGATTTTTTTTTTCTCAGAATCACACAGTCCTGCAGTACTTCTGAAAGAACTGAAGTTAATGGGTGAAACTTCCTTAGGACGATAGGGAATTGGAAAAAACTCATAGTACTCAGTCACAACATAGCCGTATGTACTGAGTGTGCGCTGTTCTGGGCCCTAGGAGGGCCCCTGGCATCAGGGAACGGGGTGGGGGTGGGGGGTGCTGCCCCTCTCCGTCCCTCCACAGCCACGGCTTATCAACCCTATCACTCCTTCCCCGACAACTGCAGAGACTTCCTCAGAAGCATTCTTAACACAGCATTCCTAATTGATGTCAACCGATCAGAATTAATACAAGAGAAGAAGAATATTTGTAGTGGGATAGGCGCTGGGAAGGTAGAGACCAGGATGACAGGACTCCCACCCCTAGGGACCAGCAGGAAGAGATGGAGTACAAACAGGTAAGAGCAGTAAAGTGGTGCAGATGTTGGAAAGGCATGCACAGAGGGAGCAGCAGAAGCACAAAGTGGCCAGCTTGACTAGAGTAAGGGGTTTGGGTGAGGAACATGGGTGGATGACACCAGAAGGGACTCCATAGAGGGAGTATTTTCCACTATGGGCTAGTTACTTAGTCTCCCAGAGCCTCAGCTAACTATTCTGTGATCTCAGGGGGGCTACTCAATGTTTCTGAGCCCCAGTTTCCTCATCTGTAAAACAGAGGGAATAACAATGCCCGCCTCATAGGGCTGTTGTAAGGATTGAATGGATTGATCCACATAAAGTATTCAGAAAGTATCTAGCTGACAAAAAATACTCCAGTGGTAAGGGATGTAACCTCTGACTTCCTTTTCAGGTTGAAAGTCCAAGGGTCTCTGATTTCATGGGACCATCTAACATTTTTAATGAGAAACAAAGACTAACTTTGGGACAAGCCACCTTTCAGCCTGGGGGCAGACGGTGCCGTGCGGTGGCTCACCTGTGCAGCCCTTGCTCTGCACACAGACAGCCTTCCCTTCCCTTTGTCTCTGGGGCAGCTGTGAGGTGGACTCAGTGGTTGTTCGTCACAGTGGGGCTGTAGGAGCTGTGTGTCAAAGGCTATATTCAACTTGTGTGGTTACTTGGGGGACCTGTGGCCAGACCCCAGTGCTGGGCAGACTGGAGACAGGAGGCAGTAAGGGGAGTAGGTGACAGGTGATAGGAAAGGAGACAAGACAGGGAAACAGATCTGCTAGATAATTATAATTATTCTATATATTTTATAGGATAGTACAAACAAGTCTCTGCTTGGAAAGGATAAAAGAAAAGCCAAATCTTTCTGTGTTAAAAAAAAAAAAAACCAGTGTTGAGAAGTGTAGATTAAAAAAAAAACCAGGATTAAAAAAAATCCCTCTAAGACTAAGTAACAATAGCAATGTGTTTCTGATTAGCCCCCAATGAAAAGAGCCAAAGCAGAAAAACAAAACTGATACCCAATGAAGATGTGGGGGAGGAGTTTGATTTCCAAGTCTCTTGTATTGATCTGACCTGTAATCTTTATTTTACTTTGAATCTAAAAGCTGCTTTTTACTGGAAAGTGAGGCAAAAGATGAATCAAAAACTTGTCAGGGGCGTGTTGCCTGTTGGGAAGAACAACAGATGGAGAAAGCATATCTAATGGATAGAGGAAACATTCTGGGGAATTCCTGGTTTGCTTCAGCATGAGGGCTAGACAAACCTGTCTGGTTTCTGGTTGCTCCGTTAGGAGACCATCACAGAAACTAAGCAAGGACTTCAAATTACTCCAAGTAGGCAGATCATAGAAATTGAAGCTGTATGCTCTGAAATCAACTCAGCCACTCATGGTCAGAGTAAGCCCTGTAGTTTCTTTTGAAACATATACTATTATCTGTCTTTCAGTTAACCAACATAGGCATGTTCACAAAACATAGCCGAAGTCATTCTTGCAATGCAAGTGCAGCCCCTTTTTCCCTCATGTCTTGATTTCTGCTCTGCTTTCTCTTTAAATGTATCTGCTTGGAGGGAAAATGAGAAAACACTTCAAGGATTGTTTATATGCAAAGGCACTCATTTCACCATCAGATGTTTTCTTTTTCACTTTTGTGCTGTCCTTCTATATACTGGTGGAAAAAACAAAATTGTACCTATGTCAAGTTGAGAACAATTTAAAATGCACAAAAAGAAAGAAAAAAAGGTCTTATTAGACTTCTGTACTTGTATAAAAGAGCCCAGAAAGGCTGACACATACGAATTTACATGCATATACACTATTTTTTTCACTTCTTTGTTTCTGTGCTCCTCTGCGTTCATAAATGCTGACACACGTTGAACATACATTACCATGAGGCATCCTTCTAGATGCCTTGAAGTACTGACTCCTTCATTTCACAGCAACCTTAGGAACTGTGTACGATTAGCACCTCTATTTTACAGGTGAGAAGACTGAGGCCCAGCAAGATCAACAGATTAACTGCACAGCAAGGCTTTATCTAAGGTCATCTGCCTCTAATGCCCCACTGTGTCTTAGGTCTTTTGTCTCTTTAACTGCTAGATGTGTGCCACCCTGAAATATCCTTCAGAGTAGCTTTCCTTGGTATCTCATCTGTGATTGAGAACCATAAACCTTGACACAAACACCCTGTGGGCCTAGGTAGTTCTGAACTCAGCCCCTGAAGGGCTCTCTGGAAGCAAGGACACTATGTAAGCTCAAAGCGAAAGCTTTTTTTTTTTTTTTTTTTTTTGCTTTTAATAATGCCATTTCTCAAAGGGAATGAAAGAGCAATTTAATTTTAACTGATCTTTCACCCTAATTATAAAGGTGACTCAAACTCACACAAAACATTTAAAAATGAAAATTTATACAAAATAAAATCTTTCCCTCCTATCACTTCTTCTAAGAGGTCAGTACTGTTTCTTATACATGCTTTCCAGAAATTCATGAAGTTTTTTTGTTTTGCCTTGTTCTGATGGAAGCAGGAACATCTATTTTCTTGAATTCATTCAAAAGTATTTATTGAGTATCTACTAGATACCAGAACCTTTGTCTGAAACAATGTAGACATATATCCCTGCCATCAAGGAACTCATGATGTCAAAACTATAGAATTATCCAGAACACAAGTTAGCTTCTCATTTTTCAACTATATTTATACAGAAGCCAGAGAAACTCTATTTTAATTAACTGTTCTTGTACCTGAAACTTCTTTCAATGAGGAAGAGAAGAGCTAGGAAGACTTTATGTAACCAACTAAAGGGCAATGTTTCATTTTTTTTTCTGCTGCTGGGTCTACGCCTTTGTTTTCCCAGGAATAAAATGTCTTCTGGGCATTGAACAAAGAACAACTTGGATGCCTCCCTTCATCTTTATAGCCTCAGAGAGACAGCTCTACCATAAAGTTGCAACTCTTAGGTCTGAACATATCAGAAGCAACTATGTTTTGATTTTTATTTATCTTGCTTGAAGTAGATCCTGGAAAAGTTCACTCTTTAGTCAATTTTTTATTTGACTTAAAGCTAGGTTCCACTTTGTGTATCTCTCTTGCCCTTGTTCAGGCATGGATAGGAATGCAATCCCACCAATTCTGCAGTTAATCAATTGTTACCCACAAGCAGACACTCCAAGTACCATGTACATTCTTAGTCCTCCAGACAGAGAGCATGCCCTCCTGCATATCCCTCATCTAGCACATGGCAGGCACTTCCTAAGTGTGCCTGAACATGACCATTTAAAAAGTGAGTCTCTTTAAAAGAAGAAGAGAGCATAGCATGACTTTTCTTTCAATGCTGCATGTCAAAGGAAATTTTAAGAAATTGTATTAGCAAAACCAACCATGGTAACTTCCTGTAAGAGCAGGAGGCGAGAGGTATTTCCTAGCATTGACAACAAATTTGGTTTGGTCAGACTATTTATACAGTGCTCTGATGAAGGGAGTGATAACAGAATGTGTAACATTTCTACCTCAACCTCAACTAGAGCAGGATCCTAGCTGTCAGGAGTTGGAAACAGACTCTGTCAGTGACAAGTTGATGTTTAAGATGGTTCAAAAGGGCTTCTTTAAGGGCATTAATGTGCCTTAGAAACAAGCTGCCATCAACTAAAAGTTGGTCTTTCCTTTCTTAATCCTTAGCTCTTAAACAGTTAAACTTAAGACCTAAACACACCATAATCTTTCATATAGTGATTTCAGATTTTATGAGTTTTAAAATCTCAGTTTCAGATTATCTTCAATGTTCAGGTCCTTCTTTTCATGCTTCATTTCCTAAGAAAATGGCCATTGAGGCTCCCAGATAGACTGTGTCCAGCAAGCCTGGACCACATGAGCTGTGGTCTCATTTCTCATTCATCTCTTGTGATCCTCACTTGCTATCAAAGTCCAGCTTCCTAGTCTATTTTTTCATGGCTCCTTTCTCATCCTCTAAGGAAGGAGTAGAACATATATTTCCTTCCTCAAGTCTCCTGGGTTCCTCAACTCTTTTCAAAGAGCTGTTAGAACAGGTGTTCTGTTGTGAACTTCATTAGCTGAGTGTGATATGACTGCCATATTTGAGGAGATTTTGTGATGTGTGAGGATATATCACGTAAGACTTCTTTTTTTAAACACATATTTTAGGTGCTTCTGTCACACTAAATATTTAATCTAATCATGCTTTCCTTAGTATAGCTGATTGATGGGCTTCTCACGTGGCTCAGTGGTAAAAAAAAATCCATCTGTAAATGCAGGAGACGCAGGTTTAATCCCTAGGTCAGTTGAGAAGATCCCCTGGAGGAGGAAATGGCAACCCACTCTAGTATTCTTGCCTGGAAATTTCCATGGACAGATGAGCCTTGATGGGCTATAGCCCACAGAGTTGCAAAGAGTTGGACACACACTGAGCACACACTCACAGCTGAGTGACTGAGCATACACTCACTGCTGATTAACAATGCTGTGATGGTTTCAGATGAACAGCAAAGGGACTCAGCCACACAGATATGTGTGTCCATTCTCCCTGAAACTCCCCTGCTATCCAGGGCACCTCCCATTCAGGGTGCCAACGTTTATAATTTAAACTTTGTGCCAATATGATCTGGCCTTTTCCCCTAACAACTTTGAGGAAATGTTGAAATACAATAACCTGCATGTATTTGTAGTGATCTGCACAAACTTAGGAGAAGACAATGGCAACCCACTGCAGTGCTCTTGCCTGGGAAATCCCATGGACGGAGGAGCCTGGTAGGCTGCAGTCCATGGGGTCGTGAAGAGTCGGACACGACTGAGTGGCTTCACTTTCACTTTTCACTTTCATGCACTGGAGAAGGAAATGGCAACCCACTCCAGTGTTCTTGCCTGGAGAATCCCAGGGACGGGAGCCTGGTGGGCTGCCGTCTATGGGATTGCACAGAGTCAGACACGACTGACATGACTTAGCAGCAGCAGCACAAACTTAGATGGTAAAGAACCTGTCTGCAATGCAGGAGACCTGGGTTTGATCCCTGGGTCAGGAAGATCCCTTAGAGAAGGAAATGGCTACTCACTCCAGTATTCTTGCCTGGAGAATCCCATGGACAGAGGAGCTTGGCGGGCTACAGTTCATAGGGCCGCAAAGAGTCAGACACGACTGAGCAGCTAACACTTTCACTTTCTTTTTTGCACATACTTAACATATATCAGTACAACTCATTCAAATGTCAGGAGAGGAAAATATCAATGCACGGAAAAATCCACGAATTTTGAAGTCCCCCAAATTCTTTGGAATTTACTCCTTTTCATAAAGACAAGACAAACACAAGAGTGACCTAATGGGATACATCACATTTAAAATATGTACAGGAACTCAGGGGACCTTTTTTTAAAAAAGCAAATAAATAAACAAACAAATAAAATGAGGAGTCTACCTAACATGGATAGATGATGGCCCTGACAAGGAGAGAGGGAATAGACCCAAAGCTTTTTAAAAGTCTCAGGCAAAGTTTGGAATGGAATCCTGAAGAAAAAAATGCCAATTGGCAGGGGGAGGGCATACTTCCACCCCTGCTTTGCTTTTGTATGGAGAGTTTGCCACTATGATGCAATTGGTCAGACACTTCGGGTAAATCATAAAATACAAGAGGATCAAGCTGCTGGATTTGTCTAATGGTAGGACTTCACTCTGAGGCTTGGGTCCCTCCAGGTCTGCTTAGAAGTGTAACTGGGAGAGATGGACGAGCTTTGGAAAGGGATCAGTTTTATTTTGCTCTTCCCAAAGGACGTAGAAGACTGAAGGAGCCAGAAGGGTGAGAGCAGGAGGATGGGTACTCACCCTACAGCTCTAACACTGAGAAAAGGGGAAGCCACTGAATCTGACAACACCTTTCTTCTGTCTCAATTCAGAATTAACACAAAAGGAGTTCAACTGATCACTTCAAGTGGATGCACTGTACTTGATGGGAAGGAGAAGTGGTGTGAACTAAGGAGCTGTGTAAAGCAGCTTTGAGTTCAAGTCCTAAAGTCTCAGCTTCCCTGCTCTGTGACCTTGAGTTAGTGAGTCAGCCTCTCTGAGCTCTGACAGCCTCATTTGCAAAGCCAATAAAATACAAGTATAGATTGTGTACAGTAGCCGTGGAGAGTACATAGATCTGTATCAGCATGCTAGCATGATACTAACCAGGTAGCAAGTACTCATAAGTTTTAGCCATCATTAATATTTTTAGGAGAAACAGAAGCAAAAAAAAGAGTTACTAATTTGGTTTTATTGGAATTTGGGCTTGAAAAATTGATTCAACAAGCACTCAAAATTGATTCAATGAGCACTCAACATGATTTCTGTGACTGGATATGGCACAGAAAAGTCCCTTTCTCCTTTATAGAGTGACAATCCAGAGAGAAGACACAGACAATGAGTAAGTAAACAAATGGACATGATATTTTTAGATAAATATTAGACCTTCAAAGAAATTATAAAAACAAAACAAGGGCTATGAAATGCTTGTGCTCTGCATGAGAACACTGGCAGGACCTGTGACGTATACAGAAGGATGCCAATCCTAAACGCTAACATGAGGCATACACTGAGGGTCAGGTTTGACCCAGTTACCTTATAAGCCATAGTCCTACACTTACAGTGTCTTCATAAATCAGGTTTCAGGCAAATTGGTTCATTTGTTTCAAAGGGATTTCCTTCTGGACCCCTGTACTTCCTTGGGTCTCAGGCAAGTTAGATTACTCTTTCATTAAGTATTCTGGAATAACTTTTAACATATGTCTATTTTTAGTACTGTATTTACTTGTAAGAAAAATACATGTATCTTATTCATCTTTGTGTTCTAATGTTTAGAATCACAATGACTGAACTACAAAAGGTGAGCCAATTCACAAATGAAATTGAAGCAAGCAGGAACATTTTCTACAACACTATTTGTGAAATGACTGACTATATATCAAGCTTCTTGATTTCTACAGACAAAATACACAGTGCTTTTCTAGAGAGAAAAGGATTCATCCAACCCCAGATAAATGTAGGCAATAACAGAGAATTTCAGAGATAGTTCATAACTATGCTTCCCCTCTTCCTTCATTCTCCTGGAATAGCAGAAACACAAATCCTTTCATAGTCCATCTTTACAACTTACCACCAAAACCCTGAAATATTTTGAACATAATATTTACTGGAGAATTAAGAAAAATGGGCATAGTTTCCATCCCTGAAATAAGTTTTCTTGCTAGTAAAAACAGGATCTGGTGACTGAGTGGACAACTGGTCATTTATTGGTGTATTATGTTATTTATGCAATGAACTTATATTAAATGCCTTTTGTGTTGAGGATTTAAACTAGCCACTAAAGATCTAGCAATGAGCCCAAATAGACATGGTCACTGCTCTTCTGCTTATTTTCAAGAGAGGGAGACAGTCATCAAACAATATAAAAAGGTCAAAAATTGTGCCTTTGATTATTGCTATGAAGAGAGATGTACGGGCAATGAGAGCAAACAGCAGGGAAACAAGAGGCATGGTCCAAGTCCAGTGTGGAGACATGGGGACAGGACTGTCTTATTGGGATTAAGATCATACTAAGGATTCTGGTATTTATCCCAAGAGCAATGGGAGGACTTTAAAGCACTGAGCTAATATTATTAATTTGTGCTTTCAATAGGCCACTTTGCTTACAGTGTGGATAATGGATAGAATGGGCAAGACAGAATTGTAAGGACACGGATTACATGGCTATTACATTGGGCTAAGTGAGACCAGGTTTAGAAAACTAGTTATACTGCTCTGACCTCAAACAGTAGCCTATGAGTTTAGTTAAATCTACTGAGGCTACTTGTTAGCAGGTGAAGGGAAACAATAGCTGAGCCACTTGAAAGAAAAATATCACCCATTTGCTCCTAGTTTAGATATTTAAATATATATATTTGACTTAGTCAAGATCATTTAGCTTGAGGAAATGAATGGATATCTGAGATAATCAGGGAGAAAACTGCATGACCACAAAGGTACAGGTTTAGAACTTTATTTCTTTCTACTTCCAGTTATAGTTTATTCACAATTCTTCATTGAAAAGAGTAATACTCCCCCCTGCAACCCACCCACACACTCCCCCAAAAGGGTTTTTAAGACATAGATTAAATTAATTAGCAAGTAAATTTAACACTTACTTGTTCATTAAATAAAGTTTTCACACCCAAACTCTGTCTTGACCAGAGGCAGGGTCTTATCTGATCTTTACATCCCTAGTGCCTGCTTTTTTAAATTGAATGCATTAAGAGAGGAAAGAAAACCTCATTAACTGCAGAGGGAATTTAGATTAGTCGGGGCGGGGAGTGCAGGGGAGTAAAAGGATTTAATACCTTAATGCTACATGGGAATAGGAAACTTTAGGTGGATTTTGCATGCTTTTTTACTTCAGTTTCCAGTCTGACTATCTGATTTGTAATTTACATTTGTTTATAGTTGTCTTTATGCCAAGACTGGCTTCCTTCCATCTGCATGTGCAAATGTAATAAATTAGATAGTTATTGGTGCTGTGGTTATCTGTGGTATTTCCAGAGGTCTTTAGTGTGACCATGAAAATAAACACTTAATTTTTTCTACAAATTCTTGCATACTGAGAATTGGATGGTGAGTCCCAGAGAAACTTGATATACCCAGACTTGTCTTTTCTCCTCTCCCGATTTCGATAGCACAGGGCATCACTGCTCGGAGAAAACACTGGGAGGCCAGGTCATCATCACATATTTTCTGAGTCTACAGAGCTGAGTGTGCAGGGAAATGAGAGCTCGTAAAGATGCCTATAAGGAGGAAGGGATGACACTGATTAATGTGTACTGGCCAGAAACACTGTTATGAGCCTGGTGGCTCTGGGGAGCTATTTGCAAGGGCGGTGAATGTTTTCTCCTGCTTTATAGCTACTGGAAGGCCAAGGGAACTGACTCAAGGTCACAGGGAAAGTAAATCAAGGTTCAAGTTAGTCCTAGACCCAGGAGCGCCAAACCACTCTTCTCTCTTTATTGCTAAAGTGCAATCCTGAGTTATCTTCCTCTGGCAGACTTGCTCCTCTCCTGGGTTACCTCCCTTAGTTAGAGGCACTATCATTCATCCTCTTGGCCAAGGTAAACGCCCTTGTGCTCAGTCTCAAAAGCTTTCAGGCTCAGGCAGGTGTCAAAGATATATGAAGTGGATAAAGTAAGGCAAATGGGTATAGAGTCTTTGAAAAACTGCAGGCCATCAAATATAAGTTAAAAAAAACATGCTAGTCTGAACTGCTTACCCAGGTCTTAGAGTCATCCTCAACTTCTTTTCCCTCAGCTAGACATCTTAAAGTTTACTCTACCCAAACAAGCCTTCCTTTGACATGACCGTTACATCTTGCTACTTTTCTCTTCATAGAGTCACTGCTCTGGTTCAGGGTCTCATCTTCTCTCTCCTTCTACCTGAACTCCCTGACTCCAGTTGAGCTGTTGTACTCTCCCTGTGTCCCTCTACTACATTGTCCACAAAGTCATCCCTCTAAAGTCCAAAATGACTGTGTTATTGCACTGTATATGAACTTTGATAGCTTCCCACCGCCCATGGGGTAAAGTGAACCTCAGCATGGCTGAACCACTCTAATTTTTGAGATGAAAGCAGCCTCATCTGCTACCACTCCTCCTCTCTCACCCTCTACTCCAAAACATCAAATTATGTGCTAGTCTCCAAATGGGCGCCATGCTAGCATCTCTCATTTATGTGGAGGATGAACTCCTGGAAATGAAAATGCTTGAACCAACTGTATGTTTCAGCATGTAGATTTCAGCACAGTCTCCCCAGGGAGATATGTCTGGCAGTGTACACTGGCAATGGCTCTTCAGATTTTCTCAAATCCTCTGAAGTCATTACAACCCTCTGGTCATAGTTTCTTCCAGGTCACGGGTCACACAATTGTCAGTCAATCGTATCAAGCTGCAGCTATACTATGACTGGCCTCATGACATTCAAGGCATGATCTTTATTGTTTGTGCCCTTGATCATTTCATGAAGAGACTCAAGAAGCAAAGATTACTTTTTTAACACTGAACATGGTACTCCCTTTTTGTGGACAACTCCAGGACTAATAATGGCAAGTCTTTCAGCAATGCTTACAGGCCAAACCTGTTTCCTAGAATACAACATCAGTGGCAGAAGGAAAGGTCACTGATAAGAAAATCTAACACACTGAATTAGAAGAGTGTGGTAAGATGCTCAATGGCTGAGAATTACTCTGACCACAAATATATAGTACAGTTGACTAAAAATATAGTATCTGCTTATTGTGTCTATGTACCTGTTTGTCTATCCATGTATGTGTATATATATATTTTAAAGAAAATTATCTAGAAAGAGTTGCAATGGACTGCATAAAAGAGGATACGCACGTGCATTTGTACATGACCTTCCCCCAGCCCTAGGGGGCTCTCCTCTCTTCTCTCCACTTGATGAATTTCCTACTCATGTTTCAGGCCTTGTTTAATTGTTACCTAGCCCTTTGCTATTCACGGAACAGCAGCACTATCATCTCTTTGGAGCTGGTTACAAGTGCAAAAATTTCAGACCTCAGCCCAGATCCAATGAGTCAGTATTTGTAATTTAACAAAATCTCAGTAAAGCTTGAGAACAATGGCCTAGGCTTCCCTGCATCCCTCCAGCAAAACAAAACTCTTTTACTTACACACTAGGCATTTAGTCTTTATCACACTGAATCATGATTGATTGCTTGTATGAACCTATAACAAGAGAAGGCCCTTGATGATGTTTCCCAAAACATGTCATGACATATTAATGCAGAGGTCTGCTATTTATTATGACATCTGTAATAATACACTCTAGATTAGCTGACCCAATTTCTTCTCTCCTTTAGAGGTTTAAAAAGTTAAAAACTTGATTTTCTAAGCTTCCTTTACAGCCAGATATGGCCATATGACAGTGCTGCTAATGAGATGTAAGTAGGAATTTGCTATTCTTCTTTGGCCTGAAACATAGACACAAAATTGAGGTATAGCTCTGCTGCTGCCATGAGACCAAACAGCACAGTCAAGGATGGTGGACCAAGAAGACAGAAAACTCTGGATTCTTGAGGGCATCCTTCTGACCCCAAACTGCCTCTCTGTAGGCTCCTTATGGGAAAGGCAAACACATCTTTATGTGTTTGAATAACTTCAGTCAGTTGGCTATTAATCGAGCTGAACACATTTCTGACTAGTACACTGTCTAGTCATTCTGAGAGGCAAAGTTGAATTAAATCTCTTTATTGGTCCTTGCTGAGCTTCCTCAAGGTGAAATAGAAAAAGGTGCTAGAACAATGGCTTCCTGCTGTTCCCTTTAAAAGAAATCATCTCTTTCCCTAGTAATTGATTTAGAGTTACACTGATGCCCAATATCCCCCCAGTGGGAAACAGGGACATGGGGCATATGAAATCTATGTAACCTGAAATTTTGGTGAATGTGTAAATCTTGGATTATCAAAGTAGTTAGTTAAGGTCTTTAGTCAATATTAGAAGAGAAACCTCTTTCCTTCTTCTTGATATCTTGGCTGTCATAAAAATGGGGAGGGGCAGCCATAGGAGGGAGTTTAAAAAATTTAGCAATTATGATTGCTTTCACAGGAGTTTTGTGAAAACATCTGTCTCTGTATTATGTTTAAATCCAGCCATATTCCCTGACTCCCATGGCAGAAGGATGCTTTGGGTGACTACTGCCTCTTGATATTTCTCACATCAATTAAACACAGGCTACATTTCACTGGGAAACACTATGACGGCCAAACAGAAAACACAGTGTTAATAGTCATAACAAATAGAGTGGGATTTTGTGGCATTAGCCTGTGTAACATATTGCTCCCCAAACTACCCTATAAACTCTTGATGGTATTGTGCCTCCACTGCATTGCTCTATCTCCATCAGAATCTGGCAGCTACTGCATGGCCCATCACTGTCCAAACTACCCTCAGAATCCAAATCATGCAAGTTGAGCATCTCTAGAAACGTTGTGTGTCTATTTCTTGGTATACCTGGCCTCTGACTCACAGTCTGGTGTCTCCCAGAGTCTATGAGGTTATTCTTTGTCATCCTGGAGCCAAGCCCCCTTGTACCTAGAAGAGCCACATTCTCAGACTGTCCCAGATGGGTGCTCTATGTACGAATACCTAGAAAGGACAGGCGCACAGCAGCTCAAAGTCATGGTAAACAGGTCTGAGGTCACTGCCAGGAGCACATTCTGTTTGAATACCCTCAATGAGGAAATCTTTGTCCTCTCAGGCTGAATTTGAGTTTGAAAATTTGACAAAAGACATTTAGAGATGGGCCTGGGAATCAAGCTGTGTGATGCGACTTTGTGTAAAGAACCATCCAAATAGGGAAACAAATAAACAAGGTCCACTCTTATCCTGGTCTCTGAAGTCTCTTTTCAAAGATGAATCTGCCTAAAGAATAAAGACTGGAGCAAGTACTCATGGGGAGCCAGAAAGCCATGCTCCTGAGATGAGACGTTGTGCTATTTTCCTTAGACAATCAGCTTCAATTCTCAGTTCATTGGTTCTCAAAGTTCAGTCTGCATTAGACTTACCTGAGGGGTTTTGTAAAGCTCAAACCCGGCCCCAGCGTTTCTAATTCAGCGTGACTGGGTGGTGGGACTTGATAATTTGCATTTCTAATAAATGCCCATGTGATGCGGATGCTCCTGGTTCAGGACCACATCTGGAGGGCCATTGCTTTAGTCTAACCTTCTACTTGCATCCCATTGAGTCATCTAATGGCTTGACTGTCAATCTCAAGATTGTTTTCTTCTAAAGCAGTGTGCCTCAATCATATAGCTTTTACTGTACTCCAATTCTCAATTATCCTAACCTCTCATATTTTATGATTACATGGTCCATAATGCTAGATCTCAAACAGTACACCAGCAGGCACACCAAGTGAGAGATTGGGCTAGAGAGAAAGCCTTGCTGCTGGAGACCTTAGGGGAGATAGAGTGGGCAGGATGTGGAGGCGTAATCGCCATAAGCAATTATGACAATTACTGCATAGGATGGGCAAATCGCCCATTCTGAACCCTGTCAGTGAGTTCATGAAAGGATTTCACTTGCTTTCAGCATGTAACATTTTAGTGTTTCTAGCTTGCGGGAAAACCTGCTGTTCCTCTAGTCACAAGTTCGTCACGTTCTCCCAGTTTGTGTGGTCAGGTGTTCTGACTAGGTATTTTCCCCACTTTCATGTTGTCTCCTCTCCGCTCAGGTACACAGCAGCTGAGTGCTTGGTGCACGTTCAAGATTTCTATCCAAGACTCTCGGGTGAGTTTTCAATTCCTTCCCTTACTCATCTTTGCCCCGAAAAGAAATCTCCTACTATTTACAAGGTATCAACTAGCTGTGTTATCAATCCCTAGTTTTTGGCCATGAATTAGGATCTTACTTGTTCCTTCAGTAAACCCTTAATTATTCAGACTTTTATTATTCTGTTTTAAAAAAATTATGGAGGCACTTGGAGGAAAACCAGTGACCTCCAGGAGGCCAGCTGCCTTTTCCCACAGAGCACAGTCATCTGGCCTCCCTTCCAGCCCTACCAGGTTCTGTCCCCTCCCAACTCACATTTATCAGGCAGAGGGCAAGACCCTATTGTCAAGCTGCAAAGGGACTGAAGCATATCATCCGCCACTCTTATACAGATATGCAGCAAAGAAGAACATCAAGATGACATTTCTAATCCCTTTCCCTTCCTCCTCTTGTTCCTCTTTCAACCTCTTCCCATGGAAAGCCACTGGAAGAGTCATCAGAAGACGAACTCTCCATATAGAAAGCCACCTGCCTCCATGAAGAGGACACTTAAGGCCAGAAAACAATGAGTGTCTGACAAAGACTAACAAGCACAAAATTGCGGGGGGTAGGAGGAAAGGACCCTTGTCTGACTGTTTCTTTCCTTTTATCCTTGCAGGTCAGGGATCTTCAGAAGCAGGGCTCATTCATCTTGCTTTGGGGATGCATCGTGTGTGTTCAGTGCCCTGAAGAGTGCTAAACAACCACAGGATTTCTAAATATTTGCATTCCATAACTGTCCTTGGGCAGAATCTGTTGGGCTGAGTCACCCTGGGGACACTTTCCCCTCTCTCCAGTGAGGAGCTGCTGACCAGTGAAGCAGTTTCATTTCCTCCATTTGGTGGCTGATGGGTGCTCCTTCAGCCTGGTCACAGCTCTCCTTTCAAATGGCACTCATGGGACCCTACCATGAAGTGTCTGCCTACCCTCACCGCTGAGACCCAAAGGGCCTGACTGCCTGAATTAATAAGGCTTGTCATTCCCCACTACCAGCCACTCGGGTTCTTTCTGAGTCTCTCCTCTTTTCCTTGCTTCTCCTCTCTTTCTCAGGCCAAAATAAACCCAAACCAAATCCTCCGGATAGGGGAGTTTCCTGACATGTCTGCTGACAGCCAGGGCTTGGAGTATTACGGGATTAGACAAAAATATTGAGTGTGGCATTTTAATGGGGTTGTAATTCAGTTTGATGGGACAACTTGGGAACTATAAAGGCATCTGGAAATGAGGATACTTGAGACTAAGCGTCGTGACTTTTTTCTTCCCTTCACAAGCAAAGAAAACAAAGCCGCCCATTTTTCACCTATGACAGGAGAGGATGGGAGGGTGTTTCTTCAAAAAGTTTCCTCTCATTCTGGTTTTGACATTGACTAGTGGGTTTGGCTTCAGAAAATTCCAGATGGATGATGCTGGATGAATTTCCTGAGGGTAAGGAAGTGACTTTTTTTAAGGATGTAATTTGGCTCTTGGCACTCTTGCCCACATTGAAGGCAAATCCAAGGACCTCAGATGAAGATGTTTTACCTTGAGGGGTATTGTGTGTTCCCCTTCCTGGTTGGGGCCTTCTCTGACATAGTCTCTCACTGAAAGGTTCACACGTATGGGGACCAGCCATGGATTCTGGTGTGTGGGTATCAATCTCAGTGCACAGCAGTGTTAAGGAGCTCATCTCTTTACTGTACTTTATTTCAACAAAAGTCTGATCTTCAGTGCCCATCCTACCAGCCAGCATGGCAGGAAGCCTAACCTCAGTCATGGCTGGGAGCCATCTGCTCCTTGGGTAGCACAGGAGGCTAAAATTATACCTGTTCATCACTTTGTCATAGGGCTTCTCAGGTGGCACTAGTGTTAAAGAACCTGCATGCCAAAGCAGGAGACATAGAGATGCAAGGGACGTGGGTTTAATATGTTTAATACCTGAGTTGGGAAGACGCCCTGGAGGAGGGCACGGCAACCCACTCCAGTATTCTTGCCTAGAGAATCTCATGGACAGAGGAGTCTGGCGGGCCACAGTCCCTGGGGCTGTAAAGAGTCGGACAGGACTGAAGCGACTTAGCACAGCCCCAGACCAGTTTACCATGGTTACTGCTGACATCCTCACTAAAACTGCATCACTAGGTTGTACATCTGAATTCTCTTCAAGCCCTGCAGTCTATTTCTGTGTGTCACTCATGAACAGAAACTCTATCAAGGCTGGAGAACCCTTGCCCAGAGGGTCAGCTCCTTCTGGTGTACCTGGCAGAAGCCCCCGTCTGAGTTCTGCCCTATCCTTGGGGTGGGGCCTTCAATGGCCATCTGACTTTCCCTTTCCCGGGTACAGAGACATGTCTTCTTTCTCTCAACTTATCCTCAAGGGTATTCCTCTGTCTACCCTCTCCCACTTCCTTCCTGAGGATATTTAGCATCATCTCCTCAGAGAGCTTCAACTTTTACAAGAAAGGAGGAGCCTTGGTCTTCAAAGGGCTTCTTTTTTTTCTTTTTCTGCCCTGAAAATCTCTTAGGCAAAGAAATGGTAAAAGCTCATCAACTGGAATAAAAAGGTTGATCGAGAGGCTTTGAAAAATGTGGAGAAGACAAAATGGAAGTAAACTGAAGTAAATCCAAAGTAGTGCTGGATATATTTTAAAAGACGTGGTCATACACATACACACACACACACACACACACACACACACACAATGGAATACGACTCAGCCATAAATAGGAATGACATTTTGCCATTTGCAACAACATGGATGGACCTGCAGGGTATTATGCTTAAGTGAAGTAAGAGAGAAAGACAAATATTGTATGTTATCTCTTGTATGTGTAATCTAAAAAAGTTACATGAACAAATGAATATAACAAAAAAGAAACAGACTCATGGGCATAGAGAACAAACTAGTGGTTACCAGTGAAGAGAGGAAAGGAAGGAGGGGAAATATAGTGGTAGGGGACCAAGAGGTACAAACTACTATATATAACATAAATAAGCTACAAAGACATATTGAACAGCCCAGAGAATAGAGACAATCTTTTATAATAACTATAAATGGAGTATAATCTATAGAAAAAACTGAATCACTATGTTGTACACCTGAAACTAATATAATATTGTAAATCAACTCTACTTCAATAAAACAAAAACATTTCAGTCAGGGAAGCAAGTAGTGTACCTAACCATGGTTACACCTGCAAGTGAAAGTGCACCCTCATCCTGAGGGTGAAGGTGCATGAAAAGATGGAGAAATCATCAAGTAGGCATTGTGACACTGTAAGCATGCAAAATCAGTAGAACCCTCTTCAGGTCCCTCCTGCATGTGGATAACATCAGGAACAGGCATGAGAGGGATTAGAAGAGAAACAAAAGCAAACTAGATAGGGATTTAATTGGTGGAGAGTGAAAAGGCTTGAAAAATGAGGAAATGCAGTATTTTAATTTGGGAAGGACACGGTAATTGATAAATGGAAAAAATAGAAATAATCTTGTAAAACTCAGCAATAAATTACCCTGACAGGTTCATAAATAATCAGTTCAGTTCAGTTGCTCAGTCGTGTTCAACTCTTTGTGACCCCATGGACTGCAGCACGCCAGGCTTCCCTGTCCATCACCAACTCTTGGAACCTACTCAAACTCATGTCCATCGCGTTGGTCATGCCATCCAAACATCTCATCCTGTCGTCCCCTTCTTCTCCTGCCTTCAATCTTTCCCAGCATCAGGGTCTTTTCAAATGAGTCAGTTCTTTGCATCAGGTGGCCAAAGTATTGGAGTTTCAGCTTCAGCATCAGTCCTTCCAATGTATATTTAGGACTGATCTCCTTGCAGTCCAAGGGACTCTCAAGAGTCTTCTCTAACACCACAGTTCAAAAGCATCAATTCTTCAGTGGTCAGCTTTCTTTATAGTTCATGTTTTATAAAATGTATATGACCTGACAGGTGCTATTATAAGTATAAATAACATCAGCCCTAACTTATGGATGAAGAAATTGAAGCTCCAGATATATCATATCAAGAGAGCTAGAAAGGGATACCCCTAGACTGGGGCCTGGGCAGCCCAGTGCTCACCGGTCCAAGCAGGCCGGGTGCCCTTTTTGGGATCATCTCTGATGAGATGGATCAGAGACCCTGGTTGACTAGGCCTGAGTCTCATACACACTCATTCCTTCATTTGGCAGAGGACAGGGGGTCAGAGATTTCTAGAAGAAAATCAGGGTACTCTTTTAAAAAGTGGGGCAATAAAAGCTTTCCCTAGCAGAAATCCATTCCATGAAACAGAGAAGAAAATCTGCTTGATGCTTTAGTTGTAGCAGGGGCCTGACTGAAGCCCCATCCTATATCCCTGACCCCTCAAATGTCCTTTAAGCATCTCTTGGAAGCTTCTATGAACTGAAGAGCACATATGAAACCACTGGTCTGAACCAGTAAGGAGAATACAGAAAGAAGCATAAGAATTCTTTAAGCAACAGAACAGTGGTCACCAAGTCCAGGCAGAGAACTTTGTATACATGACTAATAGGAGTTCCTTCTATCTCACCCAGAAACCATTTCTGGTTTTGTATCAAGTAATTTTAATAAGCTTGGTTATCTGGCTCCCCCATCCAAAGCCAACAAAGTAACAAAAAAGGGCATTCCCTGGCCCCTGGGAGATATGTCACCGTTTGTTACCCTATTCTCTCACCTCCAGCCAGCAGGGGCAGAAAGACTGGAACATAAATCTTAAGTCATGGAGCTCAGGGACCTTTAAGCTCTCCTCCAGTGAGTCAAACACAAATGATTTCACAGTTAACAGAGCCAATGTTCCCAGAATAATTTTCATTCCACTTTAAACTGTAATGGTTTGCAAGAGCAGTAAGTCCACACAGTCAGGGTGGCTGCAGAGTTTAGATACTATGCTTGGCACCACTAAACTGGATCAAGAGTGCCTGCCAACTTGTGATCTGTAGACAAGTTGGGTGGAGAACACCGTATGTAACACCTGCCTCCCATCTCCCTTTGTTGTTGATCCCAGTTTCACTCATTTCTGCTTCAGGGTATGGCCCACCCAATGTGAATTTACCCCCTCCTAGGTTAATGCAAACAAGAGTGGGCTGTCTTTCCACAAACAAACTTATCTATGAAATAGACTCATAGACATAGGGAACAGACTTGTGGCTTTCAAGGGCGAAGGGATGGACTGGAAGTCTGGAATTAGCAGATGCAAACTAGTATATATAGGATGGATAAACAATGAGGTCCTACTATATAGCACAGAGAACCATATTAAGTATCCCATGATAAGTCATAATAAAAAATAAAAATGAATGTATTTATATATGTATAACTGAATCACTTTGCTGTACAGCAGAAATTAACACATAATTAACATATCATAAATCAACTATATTTGAATAGAATTATTTTTTTAAAAAAAAAGAGTGGGCTGTCTCTCTCTGGCTACTTCCTATCCATATAGATGCTTTCTCTTCCAATATTATGCCCGATGTTAAGGTGAATTCACGTGAACAGAAAAATTCTTAAGAGAGAAGTAGTTTTTCAACAGCAGAAAGAGCCAAGAAATCTCTCATACTTCCTTAGGGAGACTTAGGGAGACCCTGTACATTTTCTGTTACCCAGCAGCAGTGAGTGTCAAGGTTGAAAGCGGGGGTTTGCACTTGACTAATCTGGATGTTAATTCCAACTCCCCGGTACTACCCTGTGGCCTGGGGCCATTTAGCTTTCCTCAGCTAAAAACATGGGGGTATTACCAATACCTACAGCCCAGGGTCACTGTGAGTCTCTAGTAAGATAATATGTGCAAAGTGCTTTGCAGTGAGTCAACCCTCAGAATTTCCAGTTATCCCAGAAATGTTAAACCCCGTGGTTATTACTATTAGAGTTGTTATGATTATTAGTAGCTATATAGGTAACTCAAGAGTGTCAAGAATGTTCCTTCTTTGAACAATGTCAAATTGTTTTACCTATAGTTTCTTTTCTGATGTACAAAGGCAAAAAACCCAAAGACTATCTTTGGAGTTTGACATTTCTGGACTAAATCCATTTGATTGCTTATTGACAGTGTAACTTAGAAATTACTCTGAGTTTCAGCTTCCTCCAAGTAAAATCCCAGTTAATTCACCTTACATGTGGATAACAAAGTACCTATGTCAGGGGAGGCTGGTTTCAGTGATTAGGTAAACACTCACTAATATCACTGATTGTTGTTGTTGTTCAGTCACTAAATTGTGTCCAACTCTTTGCAACCCCACAGATTGCAGCATGCCAGGCTTCCCTGTCCTTCACTAACTCTCGGAGTTTGCCTCAAACTCATGTCCATTGTGTTTATTATGCCATCCAACCATCTCATCCTCTGTCAGCCCCTTCTCCTGCCCTCAATCTTTCCCAGCATCAGGGTCTTTTACACTGATAACTATTGTTAAATAAATTTGAATTCCCATTAGGTAGTTTTTTTACTTACTGTTAAGATGAACAATATACCATTAAGAGGTCCTTCATCTGATTCAAGTTAATTCAGAGACCTGATATGGTTTCAATGTTTTGTCACTGGGAGTTGTCACTGGTAGTTGAGAATTTTGAAAACTGGTAATGCTAACTGTAATTTGGGAAACAGGATGAGTTTTTAGATACAGATGTGTCATTTTTACCACTGGCTCTTAACCTACTGAGTCAGTACAGTGTGCCTATAATTTAGAATCAAACCTGTGTTTGAGTCACAGCTGTGTTACTTAGCTATGTTTGAGTTGTCACAAGAGAAGAATCTCACTAAATTTCAGCTTTTCTATCTAAAAAAATGAGGAAAATATTAATATCTTCCTCATGTGCTATGCTTAGTCACTCAGTCATGTCCAACTCTTTGTGACCCCATAGCCTATAGCCTGCCAGGCTCCTGTGTCCATGGGGATTCTCCAGGCAAGAATACTGGAGTCGGTTTCCATGCCCTCCTCCCAACCCAGGGGATTTTCCCAACCCAGGGATTGAACCCAGATCTCCTGCATTGCAGGATTCTTTACCATCTAAGCCACCAGGGAAGCCCCCAAAATGAGGATAATATTAATATCTTCCTCATAGTATTACTGTAACAGTTAAAAAAGATAAAGTGTATTAAAAGCTTGACATAAAGTAAGCAAGTTATTTGTTCTTATTGTTGTGGAAACTTAACTTTGACGAAAATTATAAAAGAAAATTGACAGCAAAAATACCCAAGTAAATTTTAATGCCTATATTTAGGTTGACGAGAAAATAGTGTCTCATTCTCCATCAATGATGCTACATTAAGCTGTCTGGTTCAAGATCCAGTGACAAGAGTTAGAAAATAAGGACATTTGGATTAACTTATAGAATGTTTATGATTCAACTTCAGACTAAATCATTACATTCAATCAGAAGCCTCATCAGGGAACTAAACATGACTAGGGATCATCAGGAACAAGGCAACAACAATCCTCTTTCAGTGATGAAGATGCATTTGTGCAAGTGGTACCCATACTGAGGTCACTAGGATAAAGTTGTTAGACAACAAGGTACCCGCTATCATGTAATCCACCAATATCAACATGAAGTGTTAACCAAACCACATTCCTGGTTCCACTTATAGGATGGCTACATGGAAATACTAGGGAACAGAGAGGATTATGTAATGTGGAAAAAGTGAGAGTTGGCACTGTATAGCAAAGTATCATATTTGAAGAAGAAATGATTCAATAGAGATCATCTGCTGATTGTGGTTCTTGCTTAAATTGAAGAACTTAGAAGAAATATACTATGCATATTTAGGAGAAATATACTATGTATTTCCATGCCAAGTCTGCCCCACAAAGTGAAGCAAAAATTTGGGAAGCTTTCAGCGAATGTGATCCACATCAACAAAGCAGGCAATTTTCGCTCAAAAGTATAGTTTTAAAGAATAACTGTTTGGCTCTAAAATCACCAGTTTATCAGGATATTCCTTGTAAGAGTCATTTGCAGCTTAATTATCCCAATAACCAACTCAATAATGCATTTTATTTTGACCTTATAGGGAAAAGAAATGCTTAGCCTCTTGAAGTTTACAAACATATGCCAATACAGTTACATTTCAGAATATTCTAGATTATAAAAGTACTTGCCCTAGAATTTATGTTGTTTTCAACCTAGGAAGGAAATAAGCATTGCACTAGGCTATCAAATAACCTATCTATTTATTCAGCAGTATGAATTGCCCCTATGCTAGCTCTGAGTTGATGATGTGAAAGTCAATAACCTAGTATTTTGATCTAATTTTGTTAAATATGCTCTTACCTATTAAATCAGTAATAACCAACAATAGGTCACATTTAGTTGGAAAGAGAATTTTAAATTGAATAGTCAGTGCAATTGAAGTATTATATGTTTGGGTACAAGACTCCTGTGAGTGTTGCCATAAATCAAACAGTAGATATAACTGGCTACAGGAAACACCAAAAGAGGCTAACTAGATAGAAATATGGAACACTGAAAAAGAAAAAAAGTAGATATGTGGAAATTTTTGAGATTTTGAGTCAATTTTGTGACCTAAGAAAGATGCTATGGGGAAAGGTTGGGGGAAAATGCAACAGAATACAGGAAACAGAGTACCAGAGTAACTGCAGGTGAGCAGGTTGGTCATAATTAGTAACTGCTCATTTGTAGCATCTATCATCACAGCTGTTTTGTCACAAAATAACCTTTGGCCATGTATTTCTTCTGCCTTTCTGGTTTCCACATGTGACTTTTCTTAGAGAACTTCCCACACACCCAGGCCACTGAACTCTTTGGAGATGAATGGAAACACTCATGGAACCACCAAAAGACAGGATTTAATTTGTCGTTGCTGAAAGCTAACGAGAAGAAAGTTGGGGGGTGGGGGGGAAAGGCACCTACAGGAATTATATTGGTGGGCTTCTGGTTGGCTGCCTGGAACCCTGGCCAGGTAATAGCTATGCCGATTACATTGTGATCACTGAGCCAACACCAGTATCTGCCAGGTCAAGCTCAAGCTCTTCTCTTAGCTCACATGGATTTGGTCCACATCAGACACCTGAGCAGTGCCTCATGAAAATACAAAACAGTTTGTTCTGAAAATTTAGGCTTGCTCATGTCAGAGATGTCTTTGCTGATGTCTGGAAGCTTGATCAAGGGAAAAAACATGTCTAGTCATAACAGGGGTGAAAGGACCTAAAAAGGTTGAGTAATCAGATCAGGTGAACACACAAAGAAGTATTCAAAGGACCTGGAGAGATCCTCACAAGACCAACTCACTGATCTTTAGTCTGCTGTTAGTGGTGGAATCTCTTTCTAGAACAGACCAGAAGAGTTAAGAGAATCAAATCACATGACTCGTGGAACCACCCTGCCTTTCACAAATATTTACTGAGAATTTCCTCTGCTTTAGACACAGGGCTAGGTATTATGTGCTCAGTATAAAGAGTAAATATATAGGTATGGCTCTTGATAGTTCGGAAAACTCGAAATTGCTCTCAATTAAAACATTAGCAAATAGAACCAAGCAGAATATTTATAGCATAATACATCCTAATAGAGTGGGATATATTCAAGTAATGCAAGGATGGTCCAACAACAGCCTATCTAAAAATATCATTAACCATAATAATAATAGATCCAATAGAACCATAATAATAATAGATCCATAATAATAATAGATCCAATAATAGATCCAAAGATGATCATTTGATCATCTTTGTACAGGGGCCAAAAATTCATTTGATAGACTTCAATATCCAATAAAAAATGTTAATAGATAGTAGGTATAACCTGCCTCAAGAAAAGTCACTTATATTCTAATAAATATAAAAGGATCAGACACATTCCATTTATAAAAATAAAAAAATAAAACATCTAAAATAAACTTAGCAAAACATGTATAAGATATATAAAGAAAATTTTAAAATTCTACTCTCAAAAAGAAAAACTGAATAAATAGAAACTATACTACCATTTTGGGTAGAAATATTTAATATCGTAGAGATATTAATTCACCATAAATTGATCAATTAAAAGTGACTTTTTAAAAAAAAGTGATCTTAATCACAATAGTAACGTTCCTTTCTCTGTCTCTTTTTTGCTTGCTTGAGCACTTTTTGTTTTTTTTTTTTTTCACAATTTGATCAGCTGGTTTGAAAAATAAACAAAACCAAATCAAATAAAAATTAAATTTAAAAGGGTAAACTGAAAATCTGATAAACAGGAGATTCAGTGACTAAAATTAAACATAAAAACCATAGCAATTAAACAGTTTTGCTCTAGGACAGGCAGACAAAACAGTAAATGTTGCAGAGCCTAGAAATAAGCTCCATGTAGTTTCAGTTTGTATATAATAAAGAAAGGCTTTTCAAACTAGAGAGGAAAACAGATTATCCAAGTAAACGATTTTGAAAAACTGACTAACCATTTTGGAAAAATATTAAGGCTGTATTACTCCTTCCATTGGACAGCTCAAAGATTTAAATATACATATTTAAAGAATGAAACTGATAAAGTATTAGAAGAAAAAGCCATGAAACTAAAAGACGCTTGCTCCTTGGAAGAAAAGCAATGACCAACCTAGACAGCATATTAAAAAGCAGAGACATTACTTTGCCAACAAAGGTCCGTCTAGTCAAGGCTATGGTTTCTCCAGTGGTCATGTATGGACGTGAGAGTTGGACTATAAAGAAAATTGAGTGCCAAAGAATTGATGCTTTTGAACTGTGGTGTTGGAGAAGACTCTTGAGAGTCCCTTGGACTGCAAGGAGATCCAACCAGTCAATAGTAAAGGAGATCAGTCCTGAGTATTCATTGGAAGGACTGATGCTGAAGCTGAAACTCCAATATTTTGGCCACCTGATGCAAAGAACTGACTCATTTGAAAAGACCCTGATGCTGGGGAAGATTGAAGCCAAGAGAAGGGGACAACAGAGGATGAGATGGTTGGATGGTATCACCGACTCTATGGACATGAGTTTGGGCAAGCCCCAGGAGTTGGTGATGGACAAGGAAGCCTGGCGTGCTGCAGTCCATGGGGTTACAAAGAGTCGGACACAACTGGGTGATTGAACTGAACTGATATTACCTGGACGAGATTAAGATGTCGAGACTTTATAGGAAACTGAAGTAAAAACAAGCACCTGAATATGACCTATCATAGATGGAATTCAAAGAATAGTCCATATATTTTTTTAATATACCACAGTCATTTTCATCACCATTCAAATGGTAGTATTACCTAATTAGCACAGAAATACTCTTTATCCTGGCTTCCCTCATAGCTCAGTAGGTAAAGACTCTACCTGCAATGCAGGAGACCTGGGTTCAATTCCTGGGTCAGGAAGATCCCCTAAAGAAGGAAATGGCAACCCACTCCAGTATTCTTGCCTGGAGAATCCCACGGACAGAGGAGCCTGGTAGGCTACAGACCCTGGGGTCGCACGAGTTGGACATGACCAACTCGTGTTGGTCTAGTGTGTTGGACTAAACCACACACACACTCTCTGTAACCTTTGTTTTAAAGTGGCTTGAAATTTCAGTATCTTATCTGTACTTAAAGTGCTAGCAAAGCAATTAAAAATTCAAATGCAAAATAAGTACAATACAAAAATGCAGTCACCACATTGCTCAATATCTCATGATTTAAGAGAATTTTTGAGCTTTTTTTGGGCATGGAACTGCAATGGAGCCATTGTGCCTATAAGGCCTCCTAATAGTGATCAGATGTTACAACTTGGACTTAATGAAGAGGGAGAACAGCCAGTCCTCTATTATGCTGTAAAGTCAGATGACAATTGGTAATCAAGAACAAAGATTAATAAGCAAACTTCAGAATTTTTTATCTGAAGTATAAAATTAGGAAATCAAGTATGAAGTCTGTAGATGTTCATCAAATGGTTTTTTAATTCATTGAATATTTTTTTCCAGGGTTAGAGTAATAATTTATTACTGTTTCTAGCAGTATTATACTTTGCATTTTAATAGAAACTGAAATTAGAGATGAACAAAAAACTGTCTGTGACAACTGGTTTGATCACTCTTAATGTCTTCTATCAGGGGCGGCGGCTGAGAGGAGCTACCCCATGTCTAAGGTCAGGGGTAGTGGCCAAGAGGAGCTACCCCCACGTCGAGGAGCAGCGGCTCCATGGGCACAGGAGGGCCGAGAGGAGCTACTTCACATTTAAGGTCAGGAGGGGTGACCTCATCCAAAGTAAGCAGTGACTGCACCTTGCTGGAGCAGCTGTGAAGAGATACCCCACATCAAAGGTTAGAGAAACCCAAGTAAGATGGTAGGTGTTATGAGAGGGCATCAGAGGGCAAACACACTGAAACCATAATCACAGAAAACTAGCCAATCTGATCACACGGACCACAGTCGTGTCTAACTCAATGAAACTAAGCCATGCCGTGTGGGGCCATCCAAGACAGTAGGGTCATGGTGGAGAGGTCTAACAGAATGTGGTCCACTGGAGAAGGAAATGGCAAACCACTTCAGTATGTTAGCCTTGAGAACCTCATGAACAGTATGAAAAGGCAAAATAATAGGATACTGAAAGAGGAACTCCCCAGGTCGATAGGTGCCGAATATGCTACTGGAGATCAGTGGAGAAATAACTCCAGAAAGAATGAAGGGATGGAGCCAAAGCAAAAACAATACCCAGTCATGGATGTGACTGGTGATAGAAGCAAGGTCCAATGCTGTCAAGAGCAATACTGCATAGGAACCTGGAATGTTAGGTCCATGAATCAAGGCAAATTGGAAGTGGTCAAACAGGACATGGCAAGAGTGAATGTCGACATTCTAGGAATCAGTGAACTAAAATAGACTGGAATGGGTGAATTTAACTCAGATATCTACTACTGTGGGCAGGAATCCCTTAGAAGAAATGGAGTAGCCATCATGGTCAACAAGAGAGTCCGAAATGCAGTATTTAGATGCAATCTCAAAAATGACAGAATGATCTCTGTTCGTTTCCAAGGCAAACCATTCAATATCACAGTAATCCAAGCCTATGCCCCAACTAGTAACGCTGAAGAAGCTGAAGTTGAATGGCTCTATGAAGACCTACAAGACCTTTTAGAAGTGACACCCAAAACAGATGTCCTTTTCATTATAGGGTACTGGAATGCAAAAGTAGGAAGTCAAGAAACACCTGGAGTAACAGGCAAAGTTGGCCTTGTAGTACAGAATGAAGCAGGGCAAAGGCTAATAGAGTTTTGCCAAGAGAACACACTGGTCATAGCAAACACCCTCTTCCAACAACAGAAGAGAAGACTCTACACATGGACATCACCAGATGGTCAACACTGAAATCAGATTGATTAGATTCTTTGCAGCCAAAGATGGAGAAACTCTATACAATCAGCAAAAAACAAGACTGGAAGCTGACTGTGGCTCAGATCATGAACTCCTTATTGCCAAATTCATACTTAAATTGAAGAAAGTAGGGAAAACAACTAGACCATTCAGGAATGGCCTAAGTCAAATCCCTTATGATTATACAGTGGAAGAGGGAAATAGATTTAAGGGACTAGATCTGATAGAGTGCCTGATGAACTATGGATGGAGGTTCGTGACATTGTACAGGAGACGGGGATCAAGACCATCCCCATGGAAAAGCAATGGAAAAAAAACAAAATGGCTGTCTGAGGAGGCCTTACAAATAGCTGTGAAAAGAAGTGAAAAGCAAAAGAGAAAAGGAAAGATATTCCCATTTGAATGCAGAGTTCCAAAGAATAGCAAGGAGAGATAAGAAAGCCTTCCTCAGTGATCAGTGCAAAGAAATGGAGGAAAACAACAGAATGGGAAAGACTAGAGATCTCTTCAAGAAAATTAGACATATCAAGGGAACATTTCATGCAAAGATGGGCTTGATAAAGGACAGAATTGGTATGGACCTAAGAGAATTAGAAACTATTAAGAAGAGGTGGCAAGAATACACAGAAGAAATGTACAAAAAAGATCTTCACAACCCAGATAAACACGATGGTGTGATCACTCACCTAGAGCCAGACATCCTGGAATGTGAAGTCAAGTGGGCCTTAGGAAGCATCACTATGAACAAAGCTAGTGGAGGCGATGGAATTCTAGTTGAGCTATTTCAAATCCTGAAAAATGATGCTGTGAAAGTGCTGCATTCAACATGCCAGCAAATTTGGAAAACTCAGCAGTGGCCACAGGACTAGAAAAGGTCAGTTTTCATTCCTATCCCTAAGAAAGGCAATGCCAAAGAATGCTCAAACTACCACACAGTTGCAATCATCTCACACACTAGTAAAGTAATGCTCAAAATTCTCCAAGCCAGGCTTCAGCAATTCATGAACCGTGAACTTCCAGATGTTCAAGCTGGTTTTAGAAAAGGCAGAGGAACCAGAGATCAAATTAAAACACTTGCTGGATCATTGAAAAAACAAGAGAGTTCCAGAAAAACGTCTATTTCTCCTTTATTGACTATGCCAAAGCCTTTGACTGTGTGGATCACAATAACTATGGATCACAATAACTATGGAAAATTCTGAAAGAGATGGGAATACCAGACCACCTGATCTGCCTCTTGAGAAATCTGCATGAAGTTCAGGAAGCAACAGTTAGAACTGGACATGAAACAACAGACTGGTTCCAAATAGGGAAAGGAGTAGTTCAAGGCTGTATATTGTCACCCTGCTTATTTAACTTATATGCAGAGCACATCATGAGAAATGCTGGGCTGGAAGAAGCACAAGCTGGAATCAAGATTGCCAGGAGAAATATCAATAACCTCAGATATGCAGATGACACCACCCTTATGGCAGAGAGTAAAGAGGAACTAAAAAGACTCTTGATGAAAGTGAAAGAGGAGAGTGAAAAAGTTGGCTTAAAGCTCAACATTCAGAAAACTAAGATCATGGCATCTGGTCCCATCACTTCATAGGAAATAGATGGGGAAACAGTGGAAGCAGTGTCAGACTTTATTTTTTTTGGGGCTTCAAATCACTGCAGGTGGTGATTGCAGCCATGAAATTAAAAGACGCTTACTCCTTGGAAGGAAAGTTATGACTAACCTAGACAGCATATTTAAAAGCAGAGACATTACTTTGCCAACAAAGGTCCGTCTAGTCAAGGCTATGGTTTTTCCAGTGGTCATGTATGGATGTGAGATTTGGACTGTGAAGAAAGTTGAGTGCCGAAAAATTGATGCTTTTGAACTGTGGTGTTGGAGAAGACTCTTGAGAGTCCCTTGGACTGCAAGGAGATACAACCAGTCCATCCTAAAGGAGATCAGTCCTGGGTTTTCATTGGATGGACTGATTCTAAAGCTGAAACTCCAATATTTTGGCCACCTCATGTGAAGAGTTGACTCATTGGAAAAGACCCTGATGCTGGGAGGGATTGGAGGCAGGAGAAGGAGACGATAGAGGATGAGATGGCTGGATGGCATCACCGACTTGATGGACATGAGTTTGAGTAAACTCTGGGAGTTGGTGATGAACAGGGAGGCCTGGTGTGCTGCGATTCATGGGTCGCAAAGAGTCGGACACTACTGAGGGACTGTACTGAACTGAACTGAATGTCTTCTATTAAAACAAGAAAGAATAGCATGTTAAATTGAATTCACCAGTAATCTGAGCCTAATGAGAGTGAAAGTATTCATACCTTCTGAGAGGAAGTAAACTAAAATGTTAACACTACCTGCTTTATCAAAGTGCTAGTCCAGAGAGGATGTAGGGAAGGGTGAGAAAGCAGGCCACTGTGTAAATGAGTAGAAAGCATTTCAGACCAAGAAACAGGGGCTCTGGATCCCAGTTTTAGTTCTGCCAGGAATAAGCTGGGTGATTTGGGGGAAATGACTGCATCTATGGCTCAATTTCTCATTTGAGAAAGGAAGGGATTGAATTAGGCTTCTAAGAGCTCTTTTAGTTCTTGGTCTTTAAGTAACACTTGTGATTTTTGCCTGGAAACAATGGTAGAGAATATGAAGAAGCAGGTGTCTACTTTGTTGTCATCGATGATTATTTCAGTACACTTGGTTCAGTGACTTCCCCTGAAACAGGTAGGATGATTGATTTGTACGTGAATACTATGAGCACTGTGCCAGGCGCTACATAATATACTGGGTAATAAAAGACAGCATCCTACCCTTGTGATGTGTATGCAGTAGTGTTATCAGATGGGCGAACAGGGCAGTGGAGTGAGACCCAAGCAGTTAGAATAAATTAGGTTGGTCATTTTTATAGCTTCCATATCTTGGTATAGTCTTCTAAAAACCAGTAAACCAAGTAACCAAATTTTGAGACTGATACAATTCTTATTAATGTGACATAGCAAATTCAGAATCTCATATATATGAATAGCTTTTCAAATTAATTCATGTATGTTACTAATGTTGCCTTTTCTTCTTAAACAAGCAAACAAACCAACTTTTGTATTCTGGAGTCATCAGTGGTAATACTGTAATCTTACTTTCTAGTTATTAAAGGTTATTATAAAATAAAACAAATATGTAACAACCTATAACATAAAAGGAAATACATGCAAGTATGAAATCAAGCAAAAAAAACCTTCCTTTAAATATTATTTGAAAATATCAGTAGGAAATCATGATTTATTTCCTCATTTTTATGCCCTAGCTTTGTCTAATTAAAACACTTAAGAGCAATGATTGTCCAGAATGATGAGCAATCCTAGCGCTCAAATTGTGGTCTCTTAATTCTCTGCCTCTCTAAAAGGAACCAGAGTTCTTAGAAAAGGCTGAGTCTAGGTTTTGAACAGGAAATGAATGAGATAAGCCTGGGAAATTGGCTTATGCCTGGGGTAGTAACCAAGGAAGCCATCAAAGAATAATAGGGAAAATGCCAAAAGACACAGGGGTCAACCAGAAGGTGTTTCCACTGTACTAATCAAGGGCAACATGAATACCGAAAAGAATAATTACAACAGATTGAAACTCATCTAACAAATAATAGTATTAAAAAAAAACCAACACTGTCTCCAGGACACCACCTTATTGCTCTGAAAACTGATAAAAGAAATCTATGAAGAATTTTTCTTGCTTTACAGGGCAACCAAAGGATTGATGAGGCAAAGTTCTTTATAGAAGAATTCCAGCTAATTCAGAATAACACTGAGATAATCCCAATTCTGCAATCTTAATAAAATAATGGATGCAAGCAATGATAAAATTATATGAAACACTGCCTGGGAAAGTGTTTATCAAGGAGAGATGAAGCTGAAAGCATTATAAACCCATCCCTCAATCCCTAAAAGTGGGGCAAACGGATATTATATGCCTCAAAATATAATACAATAGAAAGTAGACAATGCCACCTATGAAACATTCTTGCCTAAAAATGAACTAGAATCAAGCCTCTAAATGTAGTCACCAATTATAAGAAATGTGGATAACAAAAGAATAAGTTAAATGATACCACAATGAAGCAATCAGGCAAATCTAGAATATGTAACGGGACATAGGACAGATGACTCAATTTCTCCAACAAATCAATGATATTAAAGGAGGGGGGCTGTAATAGAAAAGACTGAGGAGACAAAATTCAAATGCGTCTTGTGGTCATGTTTCAATGCTGATTTAGACCAACCTTTTACAGAGACATCTTTGAAACAACTTAAGAAATAAGGTATTAGATGGTATAAAGGAATTTGTCAATTTTGTAGGAGTGATAATCACATAGTAACTCTGCAAAACATTCCTTTACATTTAAAAATGCATACTTCAGGGGACTTCCCTGGCAGTCCAGCAGTTGAGACTTCATCTTCCAGGGCAGGTGGTGTGGGTTCAATCCCTGATGGGAGAGCTAAAATCCCACATGTCCCAAGGCCAAAAAAATCAAAGCAGAAGTATACTGTAACAAACTTATTAAAGACTTTAAAAAAATGCATACTGCATTATTTGTGTCATTATGATGGACATCATGTCTAAAATCAGCCTTAAATACTCCAGTCCCATTCCGAGCCCATATCCTATGAGGCTACATGAAACAAGATTGGTGTACTGTTAATTATTATTGAAGTTGGGTAGTGTTAAAGACTGTTAACTCACTCTCACTTCTTTGTGTATGCTGGACAATTTCCACAATAAAATATTTATAAAGTACACAATTTCAGAGAAGGATTTGCTATATTCAGCAAGGCTTCATCCACTCCTAGTAGTTTCTTACTTTGTTTTCTCTAAGGCTGGTCACTGTCTTGTTAAATTCTCATTTTCTTGATTCCCTAGTTTTCCTTGAAGTCAGCACATTTCTAATTCCATTTACCTCTGCTTGCTGTCTGCACAGGGGTCAGGAGATGGGATCCTGTAAATATAACTAGTTTCCCATGCTCTTAGATAACATTAAACCCTGTGTCTATTTTCTCAATCTTCTCAGGTTGCCTTTAATTTATTTTTCTTCCTGAGAAGCTTTTTAAATTTGTATTGGATTTGTGGTTGAATTTCCTGATATGTATGTCTTTCTAGGAAAGAATTTCAGAAATTTGAGACACAGTTTCAACCTTTACCCTTAGAACCTCAGGTAAACAGACAATTAATATTTAACTCATTTCATCCCAAGAAAAAGAGAAGGAGAATGTATTCTACATTATAGAAAGCTACTTTCTGTTCACAGAACTTCTTCACTCCTTGTAGGCCTTACTACCAAAAGAAGATGTGCGTTACTTTTTCAGAATTGTGTATGCTTCAAGACAACATAGCCTTCAAGCAAACATCTCAAAAAAAGTCACATAACATTCACACATTAGATTGGTATCAGCTAAAACTGAGTCATGAACCATACGTTTATTTGCAGACCTATTATAAAGGAAGCTGTTGATGAGGGAATGTTAGTTCATTCTTGCTGCGCATGTACTCTACACTAGGCTCTGTGTTAAGTGCGCCGCATACACCATTTCATTAACGATAGTAGTAATAAAAGCAGATATGATCATTACAAATCATTTATTTCCCATCTGCTATGCTCCACTTGATATAATTTCCATTTGAACAGACAAAAGCTCTGAGGTTACTGCAGCTATTTTTAAGTGAGGTTAAGTACCTTACTCAAGTTTACTCAATTATTAAGTGGTGAACTCTGACTCCCACAACTCTGTTGCCTCCACTAGTTTTTTCTATCAGTCATTTGCTTAAGACTTAAATAATTTTTGCCACCTCACACACCACTTGTACAATGATGTACATAATATTTTAAATGAACATATTTTTCCTTAGGTGTATTTACCCCAAAAGGAAACAAATATCACCATCATAAACAGAAAACTAATATCATTTGCCATGAGTAGAAGGTAACCATATAAATAAATACAATGGAATTTTGGCCTCTGCAGTTTGAGACTGGCCCCATCCTGATGGAGCAGATTGATATCCCCGCCTTTGTCTCTGATTACCCTACAGAACAAATCACCTAAATCATCTTGTATACTGTTTGTAGTGTGGGTACCATATTCTCAGTTCAGTCGCTCACTCATGTCTGACTTTTTGTGACCCCATGGACGCACGCCAGGCTTCTCTGTCCATCACCACCTCCCGGAACTTGCTCAAACTCATGTCCATCGAGTCAGGGATGTCATATTCTAGGCAAAGCTTTGTTTAATGTCATCCAATGAGGCTACAAATAGGTGTAGCTATTATGGATCATGAGTCTCTTATAAAATTGAAATAGGGTGAAACCTTACTTATGCTTTGGCAAACACACTACTGACATTAGGCATGAAAGCCTGAAAGAAAAGCTCAGTTCAAATAACTAGATTAGAAAACAGAGATGAAAATATAAATTTAATGAATAAATAGGAAATTGTATTTCTTTGGCAACAAATTTTGACCATGTTCAGTTTTATAGTGAGACAGTATCTGGAGCTATGCATAAAATGTGTGTATGTGTATTTGTGGGTATGCATACATATGTGTATATACACATACATATAAATACACTACACATGTATATATGTATCATTCCATTTATACTGGGAATGTGCCTCCCAAAATTTTGTATGCCCAAACTAAAATGGTCTTATAAATGATGCTTATGTATAGGCTACAGTCCTAATTTATGCACAGGAAGCCAATTCATGAACAATTATAAGCAGAATATCAACTATAACAATTATCTGGCTAAACACTGCACACTTATTAACGAGCATGTAGATTCCTCCTTATAGTTTTGGGTTGGCATGTGTGTGGACAGAGGGCTTAAAAATGTCAAGTTCATTTAATAAGCAATGGAAAGCTCATTCTTTATTTTATTTTTTTTAATTCAAGGGATAAGATATCATTCTAAGAACTTTGGTCTAAAATCATAAGGCTCTGAAGGCTGGAGTCAAATGTCTTTGGATATTTAAAAAATCAAAAATCCTCTCTTTTGTGAAAAAATTTCCTACTGGAAGGAAAAACAATTTGGTAGAAATAAAAGTGACTTTGGAGTCAGCTAGACTTAAAGTGGAAATTTCCACTTTCTACATACAAGCTGCAAGACTGTATCTCTGCCCTCATTTCCTTGTTCACCAAGTGAGGATAGTAACTCCTCCAGAGGATTTTCATAAGATTAAAAAAGAAAATATTTGTAAATTATTAAGCCCAGTGCTTGGCCCATTCTATCATCCATTTGCTTATTCATCAGATATATGCCAGATCCTGTGCGAGATGGAGACACAGTGAACGAGGCAGCCATGGTCCTCCAGCAGATAAGCTAGATTAAGATGATGATGAAATAAATCAAGTGAGACAGACAGTAAGTGATGGGGACAGTTGTTAGCATAGCTCCCATGAGGAATCTAGTGGTATTTGAGGGGAAGGGAGGGCAGTGGGAAAACAGAGGCCATTACTATAGTCTGGGTGGTGACTTGGATGAGGGCAGTAGCAGTAAAGATGAATCTGAATATTGTAATATTCATTCTCTTCTCCTAAAATTTTTCCAAAAACAAAATTACATCATTGAATAATTTCCACTAAGTAGAAATTCAAAGGAAGAAAGTAAAAATGCTTAAGTCTGATGCAGATTCTTAAGATCTCAGAGCCTCACAGCCTTCCTTTCTATGGGTTATTTTTCTTCTGGAACAGACCATGAGATTAGATACATTACTATGACAAATGGGTCTGCTTTAGGTTTGATTATTATTTTCATTTAGTATTGCTTGTCCAGGCAATACTACCAAATTATTCTCGGTAATAAAACTTCTCAGAGATAATATATATCAAAAAAGACTGAATGTTCTCTTTTTCCTTTATGGATAGTCACTCAGTTGACTCACTAGCAAACAAATTTAATCACAGAAATTAACTGGTGTTGTGTTGTGGTCCCTCTGCCACATGTAAGGACAAGTCTTGGTGGCTTGCTGGCATAGTGACAAAAACCATAGGTGAAAGGCCTGTGACAGGACGTGTTACACATAAAAAACAGGTCTCAGTTCACATCCTCTCTTTCAGTCCTAATGCTGTCTTAATTTGGAGAACAGGCAATGAAGACCCAACCCTCAGTCCATTTCCTAAGACAGCAGGCCCAGAAATATGTTCTCTCTATAGGAAGTCTTTTGGGTATCCATGTACTTAAAAGCACAGACAACCTACACACCTTCTACCTTTGCACCTCCTGATAGGAGACCATCTTCCCCAGCTGCCTTTCTCTTGCTTGGAGTGTGGATCTCCAACACCATGCTAGCCTCAACTTGTCTTAGGTGGTTATTTAATCTAAGGAAACCAGTTATCAGTGATGTGTGAGCAACATCTTTATACTTGCAGGTATGATCAGGTAAGGATTGCTTGCTATTTAACAATCCTAATTGCCTTGGAATAGACTCCGAAGCAATACTGGAGCGTAATCACTGAAATGGTCTGGAATAGCTCACCCCTCACCCTCCTTATTTCCTTCCCTCCTTTATTTGTGTGTGTGTGTGTGTGTGTGGTTATACATATAACTGCATTTTTGCGCACCTTAGCATGGCCTTGTTCATTTCTGCAGCTGATGGCTATATCAAGAGATGCACACATTAAGCAGTCAGCTACTTGCTAATGCCCTTCCATAGGTAAAATTAACTGGATCAATTCCTTTTTTTTTTTAAATGATTCAACCTCTGATGCACGTGCCAGAAAAAATATCATCAGTATGGTGTAGTGGGAACAGCATGGGCTTTGGAATCAGGCTGAACCAGGCTGGGTCAGGTTAGTACATAGTAACTGGGTGATCTCAGGCACAATAATGGGTCATAACAGAACGTAAAGTAAAGGAATCTTGTGAGGATTCAATATCACAGTGCAGTGAAGTAGCTCAGAATCTGGCACAGAGTAGGCATTCAATAACCATTTTTATTACCACTACAAACTGCCACGATTCATCTGGATGGAATAAGGAGTATAGAAAAAGTACTTCTGGCTGAAAATGAGTTTCCCACAAGGATCTACTAATGACTTTGGTATAATTCCTGCCTTGGACCTGCTTCCACACACTGCTAAGTGTTCCTTTATCTCATTGTTGGGGCACAGAGTGTGCCTCAGTCTTTGTGTATCCTCAGTGTCCTTCAAAGTGTCTGGTACATAGTAGGGGCTCAATACATGTTTGTTGAATAAAAGAATCAATTCTTCAGGAGGGTTCTTTACCACTAGTGCCATCTAGGAAGCCCTATTTTTCTATAATCTCCTGAGCCTCAGATGCTGAAAGGTTTGAAAAACCAGAGATGTTTTAAAATGGAACTTAAAAAAAATGCTCATCAACTTTTAAAGCTGTTCAATATGACACATGTATGCTCAGTTGTGTCCTACTCTGCAACCCCGTGGATTGTGGCCCTTAGGCTCCTCTGTCCATGGGATTCTCCAGGCAAGAATACTGGAGTGGGTTGCCATTTCCTACTCCAGGGGATCTTCCTGACCCAGGAATTGAATCCGAGTCTCCTGTGCCTTGTACATCGGCAGGCAGATTCTTTACCACTGAGCCACCTGGGAAACCTGTTCAATACGGTATCATTGAATGAATACTAAGTGGCTGATTCATGTTGAGGTCTGACAGAAAACAACAGAATTCTGTAAAGCCATTATCCTTCAATTAAAAATTAAATTTTTATGGTTTTCAGGCACCTAGATTTAAAAACAATTCCAAATAATCTCCATTTTCTTTAAGCCAAAGGGCTTCCTTGATGGCTCAAATGGTAAAGAATCCACCTGCAATGCAGGAGACCACAGTTCTATCCTTAGGTTGAAAAGATCCCCTGTAGAAGGAAATGGCAACCTACTCTAGTCTTCTTGCCTGGACAATTCCATGGGCAGAGGAGCCTGGCAGTGGGCTACAGTCCACAGGGTCCCAAAGAGTCAGACGTGACTGAGCTATGGGTCAAAAATCTTTAAGCCAATCCATTGTTGATCTCACTTAAAAATTCAGAAGCATAATTTCATAGACAAAAGATTTTGCTAATTTTTCATAGTGAGATTCCCATAGACATAAAAATAGTATTTTAAAAAATCTACTTAAATGTATTTAAACTATAGTTAATAATACTGTGCCTCAGAAGGTAAAGAGTCTGCCTGCAATGTGGGAGACCCAGGTTTGACCCCTGGGTCAGGAAGATCCCCTGGAGAAGGAAACGGCAACCCACTCCAGTATTCTTGCCTGGAGAATCCCCACAGACAGAGGAGCCTGGTGGGCAACAGTTCATAGGGTCGCAAAGAGTTGGACACGATTGAGCGACTTCACTTTCTTTTTTCTTCAATAATACTGTATTATACATTTGAAAGTTGCTAGGAGAATAGATCTTAAAAAATTTGATCACAAGAAAAAACATTTTGTAAATATGTGTGGGGATGGATGTTATTTGGATTTACTGTGGTAATCATTTCACAATACATACAAGTATGGGATCGTTATGTTGTAATATTGAAACCAATGCATTATACGTCAAGTATGTCTTTTAAAACATATTTTCAGTTAACATTTAACAGAGAAGCAACTAATCAACTTACTAAAGCAGCAGCAGCAAAGCGTAGTAGAGTGACATTATTAATACTTCAAGATGCTCACATATTCTTAGACTTGAATGACAAAACTGTCCAAAAGGAAAGGCTATGTTATCTGTCAACAGATGCTTCCTGAGATTTTTACGAAGAACTTTCAGGAGGTTGAGGCAGTGATGGTGGCTGGGGGCGGGCGGTAAAAGCAGGAACACAAATACAAGGTATACTCGGGGGCAGTGGGGTGGCCATCAACCCAAATCAAGTAATGGCCACAGAATATAATCAAATTAATGAGAAAAACAGTCAGCTAAACTACAAGAGTCCTTTCCCTTTGTAGCAATTCTTTAGAAATACATGTTTTTCTTGTATCCTTTATTCTTTTATGAATTGCTGTTTCCTTCTCTTATCTGTCCCATCTGGAGAACTGCTACTTACTCTGAAAACCCCAGCTCCCATGTTTCCTCCTCTCCAGAGCTGTTCTTAATCTTCCTCTTCTCACTGCCATGCAGAAGAGAAACCTGCCTTCTCAGCACTTTGAAATGTTGCATTTGCAGCAACTTTGTCTTTTTCCTCATGAGACCAGGGGTCAGCAACCTATGGAGCATGGGTCAAACCTGACCCACTGCTCATTTCTGTTTAGTCTATAAATTGAGAATGTATTTTACATCACCAAGAAATGGAAAGAAAACCAGAAGGAGAATATTTGATGACGTGTTAAAAACAAGATGAGAGTCAATTTGTATTATCTGAGGTTACTTCCACACTTCAATGGCAGAACTGAGTTGTTGTGACAGAGACCATATATAGCCCACGAAACATAAGATTATTATCCAGCCCTTTGCAGAAAAGCTTGCCACCAACTGCTCTGTGGGGAGGGCTCATCTGTCACAGTCATGTAGCCATCATGTCCTGTTACCATAGGCAGAGCACAATGCTCCACACTTCACATGCTTTATCTTCGTTAATCTTCAACAAGACAGAGCTGCTGAATGATTTCCATTGTATAGGTGAAGCAACCAAGGCTCAGAGATGTTGAGAAGTTCTCTGAAAGTTATATGAGTAGCAGTTTGTAGATATGTGATTCAAATCTAGGTCTGTCTGCCTCCAGAGGGAACCCACAGGGTCATCCTAATCATCATCACTCAAGACCTGAGGGCAGTACCTGGAACTGGAATAAATCAATTACATTCCTCCCTGTTGCCCTCAGCTATACTCCTCCTTTCAGAGCAAGGCACTCCAACACAACTTCCATGAGTCTTTCTGAGCAGAGTGAGGGCATTACTAGTAGACGAGTTTATTAATCTATTAATGGCATGTGTTGACATATCCCTTGAGCCAGGCTCTGTGCCAGGGTTGAGATACAGAAATGAAGGAGCTTGCCGTCTAGAGATGAATCCTGGGCCCTGTATCCTGGAATAAGGAGGCAGAAAACTCTTTCTGGATCCTATCCAGCAGAATAGTTGAGTAGCAGATACGAGATTTCATGGAAGCTTCATGGTAAATGTTCTCTTGTTTCATAGGGAAGTCCTCATTGATTTTATTGTTTTCCCCTCATGGGGAAGATGTGGTGGTCAGTTCATATAACACTGTGCTTGCTACCACAATAGTAAGGGTTTTCTACTTTGCCTACGACTTCATCTTGCCATGCCTCGGAAGGAAAGGGCTTCCCTTTCCATGTCCTCAATGCTACTTGGGCATTTACTGGGATCCTTTCCCTGGTGGCTCAGACAGTAAGGAGTCTGCCTACAGTGTGGGAGACCCAGGTTTGATTCCTGGGTCGGGAAGATCCCCTGGAGAAGGAAATGGCAACCCAGTCCAGTATTCTTGCCTGGAAAATCCCATGGATGGAGGAGCCTGGCAGGCTACAGTCCATGGGGTGGCAGAGAGTCAGACACTACTGAGTGACTTCTCTTCTTCTTCTTTGGAATAAAGTGATTTCTTTAATGACCACAAATTGCCTGAGGCCCCAAGGGAAGGGGGAGGAGGGAATGGGTGGAGGATCTATTAATTAGTTGTGTGACCTGGTCACTTAAAACACTTCCTATGTTTTATTCTCTTTACTTGGAAAATGAGGCTAATAACAGTTATTAACTTGTAAGGTTGCTATGAGGATTAAATGAGACAAAGACAAGGATCCTTTGCACTGTAAATTCTCAAATATTAACTGCTGCCATGACCATTACTCCTACCAATGTTCTAACTACTGCTAATATAATATTACTAAATTCCAGAAATCTAGCCTTAAAAAGAGGAGACAGAGTCAGGCTTTGGACATATGCTGAGTGCTGGCAAGTGTGCTAAGCAGTAATGGCATCATTATAGCAGTTTCATAGTGTGCTTTTTGCTGGAATATTTTTCCAGGCACAGTATTATCTTGAGATACCTTCCTGAAGCCCCTTTGGTGTTCAGTTTAAAGGGATTAACTGGAAACCAGGTCTTCATTCTTTAAACCCATGGGCCCAACTGGCACCTCTAATGCCACTTTCCATATAGTCCCTCAACACCTCACCAAAGCTCTCAACCCCAGCTGGACAAAGGCACTGCCCAAATGTGGATCCACCTATAGGTTTCATCTTGCTCAGGGCTCTTCCTTCAACACAGAGCCCTCACCTGTGGATTCTATAAGTTCCAAATGGGGTGTCAATTGTAAGCCTTACTGGACAAAGTGTTTGTGGGCCAGCTGCATTGGTGTTACCTAAAAGTTTATTTGGAAGGACTGATGCTGAAGCTCCAATACTTTGGCCACCTGATATGAAGAAATGACTCACTGGAAAAGATCCTGATGCTGGGAAAGATTGAAGGCAGGAAGAGAAGGGGATGGCAGAGGATGAAGTGTTTGGGTGGCATCATCGACATGATGGACGTGAGTTTAAGCAAGCTCTGGAAGTTGGTGATGGAGAGGGAGGCCTGGCATGCTGCAGTCCATGGTATCACAAAGAGTTGGACGGGACTGAGCAGCTGAACTGACCTGACTGAAAAGCTTGCTAAAAATGCAAAATCTCTAATTATTATATCTTCCTCTTGAATTGACCCCTTGATCATTAAGTAGTGTCCTTTTTTATCTCTTGTAACAGTCTTTATTTTAAAGTCTACTTTGTAAATATATATGTAGCCAACAGAGGAGCAAATACCACCCTGTATAAGGCAATGTATAAGGCAAACACCATCCTGATTGCACCTGATCTCATCAACATATAAGGCAAATGCTATATACAGCCATAAAAGAAGAAATTGACAGTGATACAATAATAGTGGGGGACATTAACACCGCACTAACATCAATGGACAGATCATGCAGACAGAAAATCAATAAGGAAACACAGGCCTTAAATGACACATTAGACCAAATAGACTTAATTGATATTTATAGAGTATTCCATCCAAAAGCAACAGAATATACATTCTTCTCAAGTGCACATGGAACATTCTCCAGTATTGATCACATGCTGGGCCACAGTAAAGTTAGGAAGGTTGAAACCATATCAAGTATCTTTTCTGAACATGCTATGAGATTAGAAATCAACAAGAAAAAAACTTACAAACACAAACACATGGAGGCTAAACAATATGCTACTAAACAACCAATGGATCACTGAAGAAACCAAAGTGGAAATAAAAAATGCCTATAGACAAAGGAAAATGAAAGGTCATCCAAACCTATGGGACACAGAAAAAGCAGTTCTAAGAGGGAAGTTTATAGCAATACAGTCTTACTTTAGGAAACAAGAAAAATTCCAAATAAACAACCTAACCTTACACTTAAAGCAACTAGAGAGATAGGAACAAACAAAACTCAAAAGTTGGAAGAAGAAAAGAATTTATAAAGATCAGAGCAGAAATAAAAGAGACACAAAGAAGACAATAAAAGATTAATGAAACAAAATCTGGTTGATTGAAAAGAATAGAAAGCCCAGAGATAAATCCACGAACCTATGGACACCTTATCTTTGACAAAGGAGGCAAGGATATACAATGGAAAAAAGACAACCTCTTTAACAAGTGGTGCTGGGAAAACTGGTCAACCACTTGTAAAAGAATGAAACTAGAACACTTTCTAACACCATACACAAAAATAAACTCAAAATGGATTAAAGATCTAAATGTAAGACCAGAAACTATAAAACTCCTAGAGGAGAAGATAGGCAAAACACTCTCCGACATAAATCAAAGCAAGATCCTCTATGACCCACCTCCCAGAATATTGGAAATAAAAGCAAAACTAAACAAATGGGACCTAACGAAACTTAAAAGCTTTTGCACTACAAAGGAAACTATAAGTAAGGTGAAAAGACAGCCCTCAGATTGGGAGAAAATAATAGCAAATGAAGCAACAGACAAAGGATTAATCTCAAAAATATACAAGCAACTCCTGCAGCTCAATTCCAGAAAAATAAATGACCCAATCAAAAAATGGGCCAAAGAACTAAACAGACATTTCTCCAAAGAAGACATACAGATGGCTAACAAACACATGAAAAGATGCTCAACATCACTCATTATTAGAGAAATGCAAATCAAAACCACAATGAGGTACCATTACATGCCAGTCAGGATGGCTGCTATCCAAAAGTCTACAAGCAATAAATGCTGGAGAGGGTGTGGAGAAAAGGGAACCCTCTTACACTGTTGGTGGGAATGCAAACTAGTACAGCCGCTATGGAGAACAGTGTGGAGATTTCTTAAAAAACTGGAAATAGAACTGCCATGTGACCCAGCAATCGCACTTCTGGGCATACACACTGAGGAAACCAGATCTGAAAGAGACACGTGCACCCCAATGTTCATCACAGCACTGTTTATAATAGCCAGGACATGGAAGCAACCTAGATGCCCATCAGCAGATGAATGGATAAGGAAGCTGTGGTACATATACACCATGGAATATTACTCAGCCGTTAAAAAGAATTCATTTGAACCAGTCCTAATGAGATGGATGAAGCTGGAGCCCATTATACAGAGTGAAGTAAGCCAGAAAGATAAAGAACATTACAGCATACTGACACATGTATATGGAATTTAGAAAGGTGATAACAATAACCCTATATGCAGAACAGAAAAAGAGACACAGAAATACAGAACAGACTTTTGAACTTTGTGGGAGAATGTGAGGGTGGGATATTTCAATAGAACAGCATGTATACTATCTATGGTGAAACAGATCACCAGCCCAGGTGGGATGCACGAGACAAGTGCTCCAGCCTGGTGCACTGGGAAGACCCAGAGGAATCGGGTGGAGAGGGAGGTGGGAGGGGGGATCGGGATTGGGAATACATGTAAATCCATGGCTGATTCATATCAATGTATGACAAAATCCACTGGAAAAAATAATAATAATAATAAAAATAAATAAAAAAAAAAGAAAAGATAAACAAAATTGATAAACTAAACTGATAAACCTTTAGCCAGACTCATCAAGGAAAAAAAAAGGAAAGGACTTAAATCAATAAAAATGCACAATCTCCAGGTCTAAGCAGAACTCCTGAATTAGAATCTACATTTTAAGATGATTCCTGGGTGATTTACATGTACATTCATGAATGGAGAAGGACTATTGCAAAGCAAAACTCACTTAAGAAGGTAAGATCTACTCTCAGGAAATAGGATCTATGGTAGGATTAAGATGTGAGCACAGCAGAAGGCAAGTGATTCCTCCCATCACCCATCTGAGAGCCTCACTCATTGCAAATCAGGTGTACACTTGGGGTTGAGGAAATCCCAGGTAGTCCTGGATTCAAATTTGAGTTCTAATAATGCTCACTGTGCATCATCTCTGAGCACTTCCTCCTTCTAAAGATCTCAGCAAAAGCAGGAGAACACTTAACACTCAACATCAGCCTTTTTATAGATCACTTTTTAGCTTAGTGCTCAAACACACTTTCTCTTGTTGCAATAGACACAGAGAAATAAATAGGACTTGATTCCCCCAACATCTTTGAATTCCCATGAAAGCAGAAATGAGTTAACAACATATCTTTGGCAGGCTCTTGCCACCTACATTCTGAAGACAGCAACATCAGTAACAAAAACTTCCTCATGTTCTTTGGAGCTTCAATTATTTATGAAGTACTTATGGATAATTCTTTGAGCTCAGATTTAGAGGTGGTCAGGAGGGAATGTTATTATGATGCCAGTTGTAAGTAAGGGATTCAGGGTAGTTATCAGGCTACACATTGATGGGAAGATGCTGAGCTTGAGTTTGTGTGAATCAGTTCCACAACCACATAGTATGGACCACCTGGAGCCTGACACTGAGCAATGGGAGTACATATGAGCTTTCTTTGCATCACCTCCACAGGACAGGCAGACTTCATTTGATTGCACTTTACTTTATTGCCTTCATAGATACTGCATACTTTTTTTCTAAATTGAAGATTTGGGGTGATACTGCTTCAAGCGAGTCTATTGGCACCCCTTTTCCAACAGCCATTGCTCACTGCATGTCTCTGTATTATTTTGGTAATTCTTGCAATATTGCAAACTTATTCATTATTATTATATTTCTTATGATGATCTTTGATGTTCCTAGTATGAGTCACTGAAGTTTCAGGCGATGGTTAGCATGTTTTTGGGTTTTTTTTAGCAGAGAATTGTATTAAGGTACATGCTCTTTTAAATAATGCTACCACATGCTTAACAGATGACAGTATAGTAGTAGCTCTTTAACTACTATAAAAGGTAAATTATACATGAACTGGGCAACCAAAATTTTGTGACTCGTTTACTGTGATACTTTCTTTGCTATGGTGACCTGGAACAGAACTGACAATATCTTGGAGATATGCCTGTACTACACCTTTGTACTGTTTTGCATTTGAAGAAGCAGACCTTTAGCCCATCTGCGAGTCACCTGTGATCTCCCAGTCCCAGTGGCAGAATCTGGGTGCAGGTGGGTCCAACTCCAAAGCTCAGGGTCTTAGCTGTGAAATTGCTTTCTCTCTACAACATTCAGGCAAGGGATGAGGCACTTCCTCATCTGCTTTAGAATTGTAAGGCAAAATGATATGAGAAGGCAGAATTTTTAGACAAGCAAACGCCTAATCAAGAATAAGAAGCAGCCTGCTCTGCTTCCCATTTCCACCCCTCTACCAGTTAACAGAAAAGTTATACCTTTTCCTCCGTTTCTTTTGTGATTTAGTCTCAACCTGAGGCAGAGGGGACAACCCAGAAAGAATTAACCAGAGGTGACGTATGGATGTGAGAGTCGGACTATGAAGAAAGCTGAGCACCAAAGAATTGATGCTTTTGAACTGTGGTGTTGGAGAAGACTCTTGAGTCCCTTGGCCTGCAAGGAGATCCAACCAGTCCATCCTAAAGGGGATCAGTCCTGGGTGTTCACTGGAAGGACTGATGTTGAAGCTGAAACTTCAAGACTTTGACCACCTGATGCGAAGAGCTGACTCATTTGAAAAGACCCTGATGCTGGAAAAGATTGAGGGCAGGAGGAGAAGGGGACAACAGAGGATGAGATGGTCAGATGGCATTACCGACTCAATGGACATGAGTTTGGGTAAACTCCAGGAATTGGTGATGGACAGGGAGGCCTGGCATGCTGTGTGGTTCATGGGGTTGCAAAGAGTCGGACACGACTGAGCGACTGAACTGAATTGATGTCTCAGAGACTTATCCCAGATAAGGCTAACAGCAACACAGACAATATGAATTATTATTAATAATAATATGTAATGCTTTTTGCTTAAGTGCTTACCATGTACCAGGTACCACGCTAAACACTTTACATGTATTACCTCATTTAAATCCTTTAGTTACACTGAGGCCAGCATAAAAATCCCCATTTTGTAGCTGAGAAAACTGAGGATCAGCGAGGTGGAGAGCACTTCCCAAAGCTGCATGGCTATGTTGAAGTGAACCCAGATGTGTCTGACTCCACAGCAGAGGTTCACAATCACCTTGTGATGGACACTCTGAGGCCATTTATGCAGGTGGTCGTGCGTTCTGCTACCTCTTAGACTAGATAAAATAAGGCAATTAGAGAGATCTGAAACTTCTGGATAAATATAACCATGGGGTTCTTTAGCTTTTTAAGACAAGGATTCAGACGGTGGTGTTCAAATTTGCCCCTGGGTCAGAATTACCTGAAGGCTTGTTAAAACACATGTTGCTGTCCTCCTCCCTTGCCCCTCCTGGTGAGTTTCTGCTTTTGTTGGTCTGGCAGGAGGCCTGAGAATTTGTATTTCTAGTAAGTTCTCAGGAAGGGCTATTTAATTTGCAAGACCCAGAGCAAAGCGAAGATACTGGGCTCCTCATTCAAAAAGCAGGGGAAAAGTGCCATTAATTAAGGCACTAAGAGATAAAACTGTTTCCTTTCTACCATGGTCCCTCTCAACTAGTCATAGGTTTTTTTATTTGCCATTAATGTTCTAAAGAAAAAGTAAAGTTAAGAGCATGAAGTTAACTGTCCACCTGTAAACTGCACAATGCCAATTTTAAAGAGTGCATAACTCATCTGTGGAATCATCAAAATTATATGACTTAATCTTTCATGGTTTCTCTCTCTCTCTCTACATATATATACACACAAACACATACGTATAACATATATTCCATTTTAACCAGAAGAGTGGAACTGCCTCACAAAACTGAGTCCATTATTTTAAATTTCACTTCTTAATACATTTGCATTCTACCAACTTTCTCCGCTTTTGAGTTACTGATGGGTAAGGAAGCTCTGAAAAGATAAGGAACAACAGGATGCCTTCTCTCTTTCCTTCAAGTGTAAGTGGTTGGCTAATTCACAAGTTGGAGAAGATATGATGAGGTTTCCTGGTGGACTGTTGTTCTTAGAATGCCATTGTTTTTTTTCTGGGCTCCAAGAAAGTTCTAGTCCAAATACAAAGTGTGACCTCTCTGGGCTGTCATAGCCCTTCACCTCCCTAACTTCCCACATTTGATTTAGTTGCAGACCTAACATGCTTATCTTATACTTGCTTCGAATCTTACTGAACTCTCACACATGTGGGGTTTCCTGGAATTCTGTGCTCATGGGATACTGTAGATACTATCTTTGAATGGGTAATCTACTCCCACCAACATTCTGCTGTCCTCTTTTTCCACTGGAATTTAATTACAAAAAAAGAATTTCAAGATGGCAACAGCATCAAACCAAGTATGAGGCCTTTCTTAGCAAGAGGGCCCGGCCCAGGTGATAATGACGATGCTGGTCTGGGGTCCACAGTTTAAGATCCTCTGGTTCCAAAACTTCTATAATGTTCCAGTTCACTCCTAATGTATATACTCAAGGTCACACAAAATTTTGCTTCTTATCCCAACAACAAAGGCTTCCAAAGTTTTTCTAAAAGAATCAGATTGCTTCTCAAACAAACGACTCCTAAAAAAAAAAAAACATTTTAATAAGCTAAAGGGCAAGAAAATAAGAAACATCCAAATTGAATTTGTTAAAAAATACATATGGTATTCCAAAAGTAAAGGCTTGAGGCAAAATTTAAATCATATTTTACTGAACCCACGAATTTGGGAAAACACTGCAAGATACTCAGCTGGATTCAGGACGCCTGAAGCATTCTCTATTTCTAGAATTTCATTTTGGTGGGTTAGCTCCTGACCTAAGCTTATTCCACCAAAGGGTATAGGATTTCAATCGTGTAGAGAAGAGGCTATTTCCACAGTTAAAATTCTTATTTCTCATTAATTTTCACTTACTTTTTTAGGTTAATATAATTAGCTCAAGTTATTTCTGTCCTCTTAGCAAGGAAGAATTTCCCTTTTTTTCACCCCACATTTTTTTTGTCTTTGTGGTGTGATCCAAGGATAAGATCTGCAAGTTTCAAAGCAAATTCCCTCAACTCTGAAGCTGATCCCTTTCACCTTGACAGAATAATATTTTTACTCCCAGCAAGTGTGAACATTTATAACAGATGTATGGAAGCAGATTTTGTTTGAGAATGAACTCACAGGTGAGATCTGCTCCACAGAAGTGCAAAGGTTATCCCAAATCGTAGCTATTATCATGTGGATACCTGGGTACATGCACATCTTTCTACCCTGTCGGTTCAGTGCAGCTAAAGGCTGAAAGGATTAATTCAGGGGTTTTCACTTGTTTTAAGTTTACGGGTTTGAACCATTAGCAAATTTATGCATGATCAAAGCAGTTTCCTCTTTTCTGGGAAAACTGTTTTCCCTACACTGTTTCTGTACTTTTGGCTTTTGTTCAAATTTGCTAACATGCTGCTTTAATCTGTTTTCCTACACAGTTCTTTCAACTCTTAGGGCCCCAGTAAAAGAAGAGGAGGAGAAAACATGGCTTCTCAAGTCTATGATCGTGAAAAAAGAACATGATCTACATTATGATGGGGCTTTTATACATCAGGTTTGAAGTGACCTGAAACAAGAGGCACAAGCAGCTTTGTCACTAAATTTGTGTGACCTTCGGTAAACTGCACCACCTCCAAGGTTCAGTTTTTTATGAATAACATACGACTATCACCTCTTATCCTTAAACAAATGTTCTTGAACACCAGATTTATGTTAGATTCCAGGCCCTACCTTCAGAATTTGATCAAGTAGTTGTGTCAGAGACCCTTCCTGTTCACTGAAAGAAACTAGGGTTGTTTGGCAAAGCCAAGAGTAGAAGTGACATGCATGACTACTTTGCCAAAGTGTTTCACAGCTGGTGCATGAATATCTAAATGCCCTTTTCCCTTTGTCAGGTGACTCTGGAAGCCATATGTTCCAGTGATAAACCTCCAAGATGGAAAAAGGATGGAATCATTGCTTGGGAAGGAGTCACTAGACTCATGGTAGACTTTAAGTAAAAGATGAACTTTTAAATGTTAAGCAACAGGTACTTGGAGGTTGGCTTGTTTCTGCAGCATAAACTAATTTATGAGAAATGCAGAATCAGACATCCAAGGTAGAGGGCTGCTTTAGCAAAGTCTTAAAAGATATAGCATTCACTCAGCAGTCAGAGGACAGGCAGTGAACATACTGAAGAATAGAAATGTGGATATTGTTAATTCAGTGACAAAGAAATTTTGTTCAAACTGTCACCTGTGATAACTTGGGAGGGAGATTACATGTGTGCTAGGCTGCCAGCTCCAATGGAAGAGTTTTAGAAAACAGAACATCAATAGTACTTATTGGACACCAGTCGCATCAATCAGCACAGTGCCATAAAAGGAAGGAAGAAAAAAAGAGAGACACGCTCTAGAAAGAACTGGCAGAAATGAAAGGCAACAGAGCCCAGAAATGTGATGCCTTTAAAGATTGCAAAATCCACTGTAACTGGACTGTGAACTGGGAGAAATGGGATACAAAAAGGCTGTGAATAACAAATGTCCAGAAACATACATGATTCAAATGACTCAGGGCAAAGAGTCATTTAAATCAGATTTCATGTGTGGCCATTTAGTTTGAAGGAATCAACAAAGAAATGAGGCAGTTTTGAAAGCCATGTATCAAACAAGATATGTGGATGGGGTTCCTGGCACATGAGACTGCATGCAAGCAAATGCACTGAATGTCTTCTGAGTTTTTGAGAAAGTTGTATTTGTCTAAAAATCAAGAGACTTAAAGTGACCCTTAGCTCTCAAACTCCCTTGATTAGAAAGCCCTTAAGGAGGGCATATGCCACAATATGCACTTTAGATAGAGCAAAGGAAAATCAGGGGATATTAAGAACTTCCCAGAGGGTGGAACTGGGTGCTACAAGAAGTAACAGACAAGGGACTTCCCCTCTACTCCTAGAGAACACAACCAAGGTCTTACTGAGGAATCCACATTTGGGTAGGTAACCACCATAGCCATTGTCCACGGACCCCTCAGAATTGCCACAAACCTGTGATGTGTCTCCCTTTAATGTAGTTTAAAGTATTTAAGGTCAATACTCCAAATGGGAGTATTGACTGCAGCTACCAGGTCTCTGTTCCATCATCCTACATTGGGATTGTATGTGGGATAGTGGCAGATTACTTGCCTTTTTAATTCATAGTTCTCTAGCCCAAAAGGAGCCACGTCTGTACCAGGTAATGACTACTGGCCACTGCCCAGAAATTCTAAACTTTGAGCTCCATGCATCTATTCAAAGCGACTTTTGAGTTGTATTTCTCAGGGAGAGATTCAATATGTTCTCTGTATAGGAAAAAGGGGGATAGGATGGAAAGTAACAGATATATTTATTGCTCACTCTATGTCCTTGTGTTTCCTGGCACGTCTCAGTACCTTGTAGGAGGGAGGGTCTTTTGTACCAGTTACAAGCCAAAGCATGGTAGAGTGCTACGAACTCTTCATGCCCCTTTGTTGAGATAACAGAACCAGAAAATATCAGCAGCCTGGATCCTGGGTCACTACTTGGAAAACAATAGTGGGTAAAACCTGCAGCAAACTTTAAGTGAGGAAGAAACAAACCTTGGTTTTGTCAAGTCACTGAGACTTGGAGGTTAACCTACCTTATCCTGATCAGTGTGGTAGGTTTGGGATAGGGTCCTTTTTAAGAAGTGTCCGAGATGTTTCTAATACAGATGGTATGTAGATGTCACTTTAAGAAACACTGTCTGAAGATTGCCATTAGCTAAGTTGTTTTAAAGGGCCTTAGAAGAGAAGAATAAAAAAATTATTTTTAATCATGGCATCCAATAAATGAGTACATGCATTCTTAGAATGTTCAGAATATTCTCTGCTTTAAATTCATGATGATTACAGTTTAAGTGGAAACTGGATCTACTGTACATGCTACTGGTATAAATGCTACTGACACCAGTCAGGAGAGCCAAGCAACAACTTAAGCACTCAGAACATCATACAATGCACACCCACTGGGTCATGTTTCCAGGGTGCCAGAGACTCAACTTTCTTCCAGACTGGATGGGCACAGAGAGTTCAGACCTTTCCACTGCCTCCTGGCCAAATCAAGCCTCTGAGGCCAGTCCTGTTGGTGAGCAGAAAGAGTCACTCACATTCTTTATCCCATAATAGCCACTCTTGCCAATTTGGAAACCATATACACTTTGAAATGGGTGAAGTTGTACCTTATCCAAGAACCCTTCCAAGGTTTATTCCAGCCAGTTCTGGTAGATTTTCTTACTTCTGGGTCTATCCTTTGCATTGTAAAGCATCATTTTTTGTGTGTCTCTTTTCCTTAAGCATAGCAGCTGAAAACTTAGGTTTGATTATTGTACTACTATATACTGAGAAATGTTTGATGAGCTTCTTTCTCTCTCTCTCTCCCCTCCCTCACCCCCCTCCTGTTCACTCATTTGTAAGGGGAGGGTCACCATGAGAGCTAAGTGAGGCAGTGCATGTTATAGTACAATGCACTGTAAGAGTTTAATTAACCTTGGCTATTCGCTTCAGACTGTATTGTTCTCAATCTAATCTTGCATTTTAGCCTTTTGCTGCCATGCCCCAAATATTGGAGATTAGTAGGTGCCCAACTTGTAGTCACTGCCAGACCTCCTGCCTCTCTGGGATAAGAAGGAAGGTGTTCCCAAACACTTTAAACTACTCCATAACCAAGTTCACTTACACTATACTTGAACAAATCTTTGTCTTTTTTAAAATTTAAAGTGAATCTTGACACTGAGCTTGCTGGTAGTTGTGGGCTAACAAGTTTGAAGAGCCTTTTTGATATGTGGGGAAAAATAGAACCTCGAAGACTACATTATCCCCATCAGAATTACTGTTAAACCAGCTTGAAAAAGCAGTCAATTTACTCTGGGTTTAGAGATGTAAGGCAAGGAAAAGGACTCTATCTTGAGTTTACATAAAGGGTGTGTATTTCTCCATTCAATCTGGATTTGTTGTCTACTTTAGAGGCCTTTTAGTGAAGGAGAGGACCTTCCATGTTAAATAGCCTAACCATCTACCCAGGATGAGATCTCTTTCATTAATGCTGTCAACACTTTGATAGGGTACCCACTCTTTCATGAATTATTTCTACTTGTTAGAAAAATGATTTAAGTATGCCTCTCTATAACTTGTATCCATTAGTTGAGCCCTGTATCTGTCTCAGCTCCAGTATTTACATTTGTGAAATTCAAATCTGTCCATACTAAAGGGAAGGGCAGTCATGAGGAACCAGTACCTTCAGGAGTAGAGCAGTCCCTACTTGAACACTTTCCGAAGCTGTGATCTGATTACTCAAACAGTCCAGCAGCCAAGACAGAATTTCCTTGCACTAAAGATTCATGCACTAAAGAAATGCTGCTTAAAATCCTCCTTTCCCCATCCTCTTCCCTTGCCCACTGCTCCTGCTTGGTACCTTGCTCTCCAAAAAGAAGACACAACAGCAGACAAATGAACTCTTCTTGGGGATGCAAAAGTGAGTAAATCAGCAAACAAGCAAAGTAAAAGTTTGTTTTAAATGGTGTCCATAATAAAAATAGAATTTATGATGTGATCCTCTCCATGCACAAGTGTACAAATTACTGAAAGGATGGCCTATGAATAATAAAAAATAAAACCACTCATTTCTCAATCCCAATCTGAGCATCTTTTCAATTTTTCTGCTCACCTTTCATCTAGTTCTGAATATAAAAGCCCTTAAAATCAGGGAGAGAAGCTCTCTGGAGTTTTTTAAGGATGGAGAGAAAAAGAGTAGGCAGACCAAGACCGCTTTAGAGTGGGCAAGGAAAGAGTGGGAACACATCCTACCTTTTGTCCATCATACGCAGCACTTAAAAATAGCACCATAACCACACTGATGTGACTGAAACCCTGGGGAGTCTGTGGCAGACGTTTGATTCTGTTTCTCAATCAAATATTTTGAGGCAGAGTTCATTTATACATTCATTCATTCATCCAAATACTTTTGAATGCCTTTTATGTGCAAGGCAGTGACTCTGTAACTTAATGGTAGTCTCCAATTATGTGGCAGTTCTTCAGATGGTCAATAATACCTTTATCTCCACTATAAAGATGAGCAGTAGAGTCCTATAGATGCTGAGAACTGGCTAATGACATTCTAAATTTCAAATATCTATCTATCTATCCATCCATCCATGATGGGAGGGAATCCATGAGAAAGAACTTGAGAAACAGAAGTTTGGCCCTGGGGAATGGTAGATGGTTCTGTCATTTCAACATGAAGTTATTAAAAGTGCTTTAAAAATTCTGTTAAGACTCCAAAAAAACAAACCTAGAGCTATCCTGTTTGCAACTGAACCAAACTGTTCAAAGTGAACAATTTATTGGATGTTCACTCTGCTGGGGATTCATATCTACATATCTTTTTTTCCCTTTCCAATCAACATCAAGCACAATGTCAAACACATAGCAGATACTTAATTCTGTAGAACTGCAGAGCTGTAGGTGGCTTTGGAGACCAACACAGACAAACCTCTGAATTTTTGTAGATGATGAATCAGGAATCTGCCTGAACCATTAGAATAGTTTCCTGATTTTTAAGCCTCCAGCTCCCCCAAACATAGCTATTATATCTCTCTTAGCTTGACCAGTGGTTGCATATCTGTGAGGTTTCACTTGGGTGGCCTCACACTTGACCCAACTCTCACTCAACCTCCAAACAAAATTAGTTTTCCCTTACAATTCTCAAAGTATTTCTTGACCCTCTTCCATAGCATTTTCTACTACTTGTAATTAAACTTTAATTTCTGTGACTAATTTTAAAAGATCTATCTCCTAACCAAGCTGTGAGTGCCATAATAGCAAGGGCTAATTCATTCATCACTGTATTCCCAGTGCCTAATATGATTCTGGCACATTGGAGCACAAGGAATATTTGTAATGTTTGATTGAATAAGCAAATGGTTGGAAGGCATGCACCAGGGCTCTCTTTAGAAGACACAGATCTGATCAGGTCTTTCCTGACTAAATTCTTTGAGTTCCCCTGTTTTTGACAGTGAAGAAACAACGTCTTAGCATGTCTGAGAAGAGCCATCACAATTTAAAGAGTTTTTCTCTAAGCTACTCAGGTCCTTTCAGACCGTGAAGTCTTTGCATACCCTGTGTCCTCTAAGCAATGTCCTGCCTGCAGTCCTGACCAAGTGGTAAGCAACCACTCATCCTTCCCCTTGTCAGTGAGGTCTGGACTCCCAAAGTGAGGGCTGGTTCGCTGGCTCTTGTTGTCCCCATAGCACTTTTTCTATTTTCCTATGGGAACAGGAGGGGTGACATGGAAACAGCATGCTTTGTTCCCCAAACCTGTCCCTGAATTCCCTCTACTGCCCCTGACGCTGTTGTGAATAATGGAAGAACAGAGGCGGCAAACGGCCAGGAGTCCTCCCACCACTTTCAGATCTCTGTCTCCTGTTACTTTCCCAGACTTTCTCCTCATCTCCCTCTGGCTTTTCCAGGGTCCCCACTCTATATAAGGTGTGAAGATTTAGCTCCTTTTAAATTTATTCCCAGGAAAAAATACTGGAGTGGGTTGCCATTTCCTTCTCCAGAGGATCTACCCAGGGATTGAACCCAGGTTTCCTGCATTTCAGGCAGATTCTTTACAGACTGAGCCATAGGGAAGCTCTTGAGAAAGGGCGCAGGAATTCCCATATCAAACTCAAGGAATCCTAGCAAGGTATTTTCCAGAATAAAAAAACTGTCTCAGGGCTTCCCTGGTGCCTCAGAGGATCTACTTACCAATGCAGGAGACATGGGTTCCATCCCCGATCCAGGAAGATCCCATATGCTGTGAAGCAACTAGGCCCATGCATCATAACTCTTGAGCCTGTCCTCCAGAACTTGGGAGCCACAACTACTGAAGCCCCTGTGTCCTAGAGCCTGTACTCAATAGCAAGAGAAGCCACAGCAATGAGAAGCCTGCACACCACAACTAGAAAGTAGCCCCCACTCACTGCAACTAGAAAAAGTCTCCGTGCATCAATAAAAACCCAGTGCAACAAAAAATAAAAATGTAAATAAAATTATTGAGAAAATCTCCCTCTTCTGAGGGAGATTCTGCCATTTCCTTCACATGCAAAAAAGGGCAGTCAAGTTTCTGGCTTTATATTGTAACTTTTCCTTCCTCCTGTAGATGACTTACAACTTAAGCAAAAACAAGGATCTTTTATAAAGCCATTTCACTTTGACATCTCAGATTCTCAGCTGGTTTTGTAACAATGGTCACCCATTTATCCATCGCCCCTTTGAAGGTGACTCTATGAACTCCAAGAAGCTCTAAGAAGAGAGGCATCGTCAGGAAGGGGGTATTCTTAGAAATGGCTCTGCAGAGTTTAAATTCCAATTCCTCTTTCAGTGTTCAGACCTCCTTCTGTATTCAGACCAATAGCTCTTCAAGTGTTCGGTCAAGTTAGTTGTTTTATAACTCCTGTACTTGACAACATAGAAACAAGCCCCATTGACTAAGACAAGGCAGCCAGACCTGATGATACTCCTGTTTCACCTCCTGTGTGTGGTCTCCTCCAGGTGTGGAGAGGCCAGAAGCTCAGGCAATCAATTTTTGGTTCTTAGAGAATAGGGTTGCACATTTCCCCAACTGTTAACAGGCAAAACTGAGACACAGGACTTGAGATCTGGGAGATTTGTGTCCTCCTGACTGACCCCCCAGCCCCCAAAGCAGACAACTGAACTATGGCCTCTATTTAACATCTCCATCCTTTCATTCATTAAGTACAGAGGACATAAAGAAAAAGAGAGAACAGGCACAGAGAGTAAGCATGCTGCTGCTGCTGCTAAGTCACTTCAGTCGTGTCCGACTCTGTGCGACCCCGTAGATGGCAGCCCACCAGGCTCCCCCGTCCCTGGGATTCTCCAGGCAAGAATACTGGAGCGGGTTGCCATTTCCTTCTCCAGTGCATGAAAGTGAAAAGTGAAAGTAAAGTCGCTCAGTCGTGTCTGACTCTTGGCGACCTCATGGACTGCAGCCTACCAGGTTCCTCTGTCCGTGGAATTCTCCAGGCAAGAGTACTGGAGTGGGGTGCCATTGCCTTCTCCCGAGAGTAAGCATAAGTGAAGTAGCTCAGTCGTGTCCGAGTCTTTGCAACCCTATGGACACCAGGCTCCTCCATCCATGGGATTTTCTAGGCAAGAGTACTGGAGTGGGTTGCCATTTCCTTCTCCAGGGAGAGTAAGCATAGATGGATGTAATTCGGATAAATCTTACTAACCAAGCAAAAACCAAATTTTAAAGGGCTCAATTACATTTAAATCCATTGCCCTCTCTTTTTTTTTTTACTGAAACAAATCATTAAGAAAACACAACATGATAACATTTAGTAAAACTCCTAAACACATTGAAGACATTAAAAATAATTAGCAATGAATGGTAACTCTACATTTATGTAACACTATATTTAAAATTTTCTTTTCAGTGCCAATAAAGGGCAATCTCGCATTACTAGTGAAAATAAAGGAGAGAGGGTATTTTTATCCCAATTTATGGATAAGGAAATAGTTTCAAAATCTGAGATCATATGATAAATCAAAAAGATGCTCTCTGCAGCAACTGGGGTTATGGGAAAAACAGATTCTATAGGGTTGTTATTTTTTTAAACTAGTCTATCTTCAATTCAGTCCAGAAAAATGAGGGTAAAGCAAGTCAATGGAAGAAGAAAAAAAAAGATGTTTCTTTTTCCTTTGAAGCAAATTAAACTGTAGTCATCAGAATCTGAATACGCAAAATCTGAAATTAGTCAATACTGTACACTTCTAAATTTATAAGACAAGCAGTGAAACATACTTTTTGTACTTCTAGGATAATATACCAATTTTGACATGCATAAATAATAAACATTTATATTGCACACATACCTCTGCAAACTATCATACATAATCTAATATTTTTTGTGGCTGACAAATCAGCTGTCATGAAAAGAGTATTTGCGGCAGGCAAAAGAAACAAAGAAACAAAAACCACAGGCTCAGGAGGGGCCCAGATCACAATGGACTCTTACTGCCAGATTAAGGGTACAGGCAACATGTACAGGAGCCATACTTAGCAATGAAGACAAAGTGTCCAATGGTATTATAGTCATCCATACTTGGCCAGCTGGTACAAGTCAGGCTCACTTAGTTATAGGTAGATAAAAGACATGTACCTTTCTACATTCTACATATGACCCAGAGATCTATGAGAAATCAATTCCTCAAACATTTAGGATGAAAGATAGTGACCAGTAACTATAGTTATGTCCGTTTATATTACTCTCTCTCTCTCTCTCTCTCTCTCACACACACACACACACACACTCTACCCACCACCAATCACATCCAGTTTTTTTAAATCTCTCCCTTCAACATGAACTCTAACTAAAATTCCAAACTGTTGAAAGCCTCAGGTACGAAGTCACTATCCTGACTAAAAAGAATTTCTCTCTGTATACACAAATCGTGACAGCTGAAGTCCTCCATGGGTCTCTGTTAATGGATCCCCAATTTAGACCCTGGGCAATTACAGCCAGACCCTGTTTAACAGGGGGCCCTCGGCTCTGGTATCCCCTGTCTTGGTGGATCAAAGTTCCACTTGCCAACCTTCTGGGCTAGATGCCAACCTTATATTTTTAGAATAATCAAGAGGCAATCTGGGGCTGGAGTTTTGTAAGTGCGGCTTTTTTTTCCCCTTAAAGAACTGTTTTATTCAGAGTTGGTACTAGGTATCTTTAATCATTTGAATGAATCTATTTTATCAACATAAACTCATTATTTGTTTAATGAAATTCTTGAATTTTTTAAAAATACTGTTCACTGCAACACGCTCCTGGGCATAAGTACAGAAAATGAACACATTAATTATAATAAAACATTCAAGGACTGAAACTAATTAGGAGAAGAGACAGTAACACATGGGACTCAACATCTACCATACATGTATATGAATATGGTGCCTTTTTCTATCTAAAATGCATCTCCTTATCCACCTGTTGGGCAGTGGCTCTGCTGAGGACACTTTGGTGAGAACAGAAAAGGAAATGATGGTGTGTGGTCGTCTATGCCCACTGTTCTCCTCCCGGCCCTGTGCCACGCTCTGAAATGCCTGTAGCTCACCTCTGAGAACAGTTTTAGTTCATGCCACAAAGGACACACACATTAATTATAGGTTAGGAAAGAGGGTACTGGAATGCTGTGGAGGCACATTCCATTTTAATAGAAAGGAGCGCATGTGCTCAGAGTGTTTACCCTCATGCGTGTCCGTACTGTTGACTGCTCCCTTCCTCCATGTTGTGATTTTCTTTATTTTCTTTGTGCTTGTGTGCATGATAAGTCGCTTCAGTCGTGTCCGACTCTTTGCGACCCTGTGGACTGTAACCTGCCAGGCTCCTCTGTCCACGGGATTCTCCAGGCAAGAATGCTGGAGTGGGTTGCCATGCCCTTCTCCGGGGGATCTTTCCAACCCAGGGGCTGAACTCTTACATCTGCTGCATTGGCAGGCAGGTTCTTTACCGCTAGTGCAACCTGGGAAGCCCTAGGTGTGTCTGCTATTGCATTTAATTTACACCACTCTAAGAAATCTTAAAAATCACAATGAGAGAACACACTGATAGCACACTGTGTATGGAAAGGAAGATAGTTAATGAAGAAATTTTAAAACATGTATTTTGTGTGTTAGTCATAATTGTAATTCAATCTGATGAAGCTAGGATCAAATTTCTTGATCTGTGACTGGACCAGTTGGGTGACTTATCTGGGAAGGCTTGCTTTGGATACAAAAGATAAGTATTTCCCGCTTTCCTTATATCCTTTACTTTCCAATTTGATATTTGTTTTTTTTTTTTTTTTAACTGTTTATTTTATTGTTCACTTTTTTTTTTTAAATTATTATTATTATTTTTTCCAGTGGGTTTTGTCATACATTGATATGAATCAGCCATGGATTTACATGTATTCCCAATCCCGATCTGCTATTCCACATTCTTTGTCAAAAATTTTCAAAACAAAATAGGTTCACTTTAAATATTATAGAAATTCACTAAATAAAAAGTAGATAATCAACAAGGACCTACTGTATAGCACAGAGAACTACACTCAATATCTTGTAATAACCAATAATTGAAAAGAATCTTAAACAGTATGTATGTACACATGTACAACTGAATCAATTTGCTATACACCTGAAACTAACCCAATATTGTAAATCAGCTATATTTAAATAGATTTTTTAAAAAAAATGAATATACCTGCCCTAAGTGCCATGAACTCTCTATGTGAAAGAGAGACAGGAGATCTGTAAATAATTTTTAATACGGACAGAAATGCAAATTTTATTTGTGTTCTATCATCACATTTGTACTGGACAAAATGATCCATATACAGATTGGTCATACAGTTTCACATTTGTTTATGTAACTGCTTTGGTCAGGATAATGAAAATACTCCTGTACAAAAAAAATTTACAAAAAATGAGTTAGAGATCATTAAGGATCTAAATGGTAAAATGTGAAGCAAGATAAAAGCATAAAAATAATAAAAATATAAAGTATTTTGCCAAAAAATTGTAGAAAAATATGTTATAGTAAACTGGATCCCTTACCACTCATTCTCACAACATTAACAATATTGTAATATTTCACATCATTTAATGACATGTCATTAATGTCATTTAAAAACTTTTGTTAGTGATGTGCTAATGAGACCTTAAAGACTCTAATTTGTTACAGAAGATGTAGTCAAGGCTAACACAAACAGAGCTTCCCTGGCAACCAAGCATGAATTTTTTCCCAATATAAGAAGACTGGTCAATTTTCTACTCCACTGATGTTTCCTGTTACAACAATGAAGTAAGGTATATTTTCTCTGTAACAGGATGACTAATTTGGTTATTGGCTTTCTGTTTCAATTTCATCTTTTATTTAAATTAGTTGAAAATACAGTCTCTCTATTCTTCTTCCACATGTTCAGGGTCAGATATAAAAGTAATTTATTCCATTTGGCTGAATATCTGAAAGGGATTTTGTCTTGTCAATTTTTCTCCCTACTTTATTATTTTTTTTTTTACAAGCTCATTATTCAGGTAAGATAATCAACTGGGATTCATAGCCTATAATGTTGCCCAATCCAAAGAGAAATTGTGGATATATCTCAAAATTCATATTTGAATGTGAAATCACATAGATGGACTAAAGCTGAGAAATCCTGAGAAAAAGTCATTTTCTTATTGTATGGGTCCCTTTCTCTTGAGGCCAGACTCTATATTTTAGAGACAGAATTTTCTCATACCAGGTCACTTTGTGGTAGCTGGGATAGTGAAGAACTTCAAAATGCTTGTGCAGATGATATTGTGATCATATGGACCTGTTTAGAGTTTTCTGAACATTGGGTCTTGTTAATCCCGTTAGTTGATGGCTCTTCGAAAACAGAAGCTATATCTTATACATCTATATATGGTAACTAGCAAAGTGCCCTGCACAAAATAGGTATACAAGAAATGTCTGTTAAATAAAGCATCAAGAGAAATTATAGACTAGAGAAAGTTAGGGATAAGAGGTTCTAAGGACGTATGTCTAAGTAGGCACTAATATGTATTGTGTGCTCTATTTTCATCAGAAGCCCTTATCTGAACTCAAAATGGCCACTTACGTGGGTATACTGGGGTGCAACCATTCCCCTATTACTTAATTTAACAGTCCTGTCTTTGAAGTCACTAAAGGGCTAAGTCAGAACAGCCAAGAGGATTCATCCCATAAATTAATCAGTTCTGTTGAACTGGAGGTGATCTCTTGGGCTGGTGTATAAGGAAAGAACTCAGACTGTACCTGGGCTCAGTGGAGAAAAGGGACATGATGGTCATCTCTGGACTTGATAAGACAACCTTTTCTGTCTGGTAGCACGATCCTTCTCTCAGAGTCAGCCCTCATTCTTCTTTCAAAGCCCAGATCATGTCTAAGAGAAATTTGCAGATCCCAGCCTTAAACTCGGAGAAGGCAATGGCAACCCACTCCAGTACTCCTGCTTGGAAAATCCCATGGGCGGAGAAGCCTGGTAGGCTGCAGTCCGTGGGGTCTCGAAGAGTCGGACACACACGACTGAGCGACTTCACTTTCACTTTTCACTTTCATGCATTGGAGAAGGAAATGGCAACCCACTCCAGCGTTCTTGGCTGGAGAATCCCAGGGATGGTGGAGCCTGGTGGGCTGCCGTCTATGGGGTTGCACAGAGTCTGACATGACTGAAGTGACTTAGCAGCAGCAGCCTTAAACTGGAATGGGTCACCTTTCCATCCCTGCTCAAACAGCATGTTATTCCGGCCTTTATTCTTTTATCTATCACTGTCTCAGATATCTTTGCATCTCTCTACCTACCTACCTAGTCAGTCATTTATGTCAATCTTCTTCATTTTTCTGATTCCACATGCCCAGCATGGATGGGCTTTACTCATAAGACATGCTCCATGATGATGATGAAGGAAAGTGAACAGTAGGCTATTTGACAAAAGGCCACCCAACTTATCATTGCAGGGATTAAGGCGCTGATGGTATGTAAAGAGGGGTGGAATCTCTGCTTCTGCAGACTGATCTGAAACTGCAGCTATGGAGGCAAGTGTATGGGATTCCATAGATGAAGTGCCAATGGCATAAGATCATTCTTGACTTTTTGCCAGTTCAGGAGGAGATTTGTAGCACCCTGAGTTATCCATTGCTCTAAATGTTATTCTACTTCATGATCTGTCACCAAGAGGGGATGACCTCAACCATCAGTGAAGAAACAAACCAGGAAAGCAGACATTTTAAAAAAGGGCAATGCTCTGTGATTCACAGCTTGTAATTTGGTCAAGCTACTTAATCTGTATAAGCCTTAACTTCTTCTTCCTATACAAATAGAGATAATGGTATCTACACTCTGGAATTAAGTACGATAATACATGCAAAGAGATTAGCATGGTATGCTCAAGTGACATTCACACAATTGTGAAGATGATTGGATGCACTACTTTCTTTTACTTTCTTTGCCATATCATTTCCACTCCTGTGATTTTGTTTTACTGTGTCTGAGTGAAAAAACTATGCTGTTGAAAAATAAAGCTTGTATTTTTTGTTTTTAATCTGTCTAAAGCAAAAACGATTTTCTTTTTAACATCATGCAGCATCACCGAAATAAAAACTGAAGTCATGTGACATACTTAGCTTTCTCAAAAGGACATGTTTACTGATCTACACACAGCTAGAGCAGTTGGCCTAATTGCTATGAATCACGAATTCTTCAATTGATGCATGAGTCAGTAAAGTTGGGATAGATGCCTTTAATGTACGTTCCAAGGAAACTCCAGACTTTTATATCCCTTCCCACTCTGTTACTGAATCCTAAAATGTTAGGCATCTAAACAATAGCATAAACCCAAACCTCATACTTATTCTTTAGGATACTTCCCAATCATTTTTACATGTAATTATTTCTGATTATCTCTGATTATAGAGCAGCCATCTCTGCTGACAACAAAGAAGCTGAATCCCCAAAGGTTAAGTAATATAACCATAGCAACCAAGCTAATCAATGGTCAAATCAGTACAAATAGTCATTCCAGTTGCTCCAGAGATGGATGAAATAACAATTTTCCTGGGAGAAGCACAAGCCTAGCTGTGGTCACCTAGCTTGACCGATACCCACATAATGGCTATGAGCAGCCTATGGAAGAATAATAAAAGCAGCTAACATTTATTGAATACTCAAGTCCCATGCACAGTGCCAAGCACTTTACATGAGTTATCTCTCATCTTTATAACAAATAAATAAGGTAATACTGTTGTTATCTCCACTTTGTAGATGCATAAATAGGCTAAGAGATATTAAATAATTTGTTAACGGACACCCAAATAACAAGTAAGTCCTGACTCCCATTCCAAACTCATAACAATACAGACACTGCTTCTTTAAGTCATTTAACACTCTGACCATGGGGCTTCCCTGGGAGCTTAGTCGGTAAAGAATCTGCCTGCAGTGTAGGAGATCCAGGTTTCAAGAAGATCCCCTGGAGAAGGAAACGGCAACCTACTCTATTATTCTTGCCTGGAAAGTCCCATGGACAGAGGAACCTAGTGGGCTACAGTCCATGGGGTCACAAGGGTTGGACACGACTTAGGGAGCAAACCACCACCAACATTGACTATATCTATTTCATGACTAGATTTTATACTGACTCTGACCCAGCTTTTTGGAGAAATGGAAGTGGCGTGGAGTGAGATGGGGGAGACAGGGAGAGGAGAAGGTGGAAGAAGGGAAGAATGACTTGTTCACTCAGCTATATACATAGCCAGATGCTCAGTCATAGTTGTGAAGAAAAATAACCTTCTGGCTCTTATGAGGGTGACTGTCCCAGGAATCCAGCATCTACTTCTTTCAGCAAACCAAACGTATATTATTACTTGAGAAGATGTGGGTACCATGCTTTAACATCACCAATAGCTTTCTCTAAAGCTAATATGTGAGAAGAACTGCCTGATACCTGAAGATACCTCAGAGAAAGTTCTTAAGATATAACTGTTTTTCCTAAAACTAATTTTGAAGCCTGTGTTTTGACTAGGGTATATATGATATACCATATATTCCCCTTGATGTGAAGTGGATCGTATTACAGTCCTGAAGTTATGAGTTACCATAGTGAAGTAGCAGGCATAACACTGCTGTTGGCTGGTAACTGTTTCTAATAACAGATGGACTGCCTCCGTGCAGGGCTCTGGATGCATAGCAGGACACAGCTAGGGGTCTCCTTGTTTTCCGTGACTAAAGGTGAGGCTGGCCCCAAGGCAGATCCCTAGGGCTCTTCTAATGAATCTCCAAACTGCCCTGGAGTAGTCCTACCCTCTTTCTTGTCATGCAAGGTTGGCTTCCCTGACAGTCAACCACTGTCAATCATTAAGAGTTTCAGGACAGATGGGAAGGGGTGGGGGTGGAATGCATTGGGAGATTGGTACTGGCATAAATACACTACTAATTATAAAAAAGATAACTAATGAAAACCTACTGTATAGGACAGAACTCTACTCAATGCTCTGGAGTGACCGATATCGGAAGGAAATCCAAGGAAGAGGGGATATATGTAAATGTGTAGCTAATTCACTTTACTGCACAGCAGAAACCATTAATAACACAACATTATAAAGCCACTAAACTCCAATTTTTTAAAAAAGTTGATTGCTGAAAACAAAAATAATAATCAAAGTGAGTTTGTACTAGTCATTATTTAATACATTACTGATTATAATAAACACTTGGCTTTAAAACAAGTTTTAGGACAGGGAAGAATGGGCCAACTACATATCCCCTAAATGAGTTCAGCAATCATGCCTCACTGCATCATCTGGCTCCAAAGAGCAATTTTGCAAATATTTCTCTTCAACATCTCTTTCCATCAAACTAAAATGGCAGGTTAAAAAAAAAAAAAGCCTTGAGTAAAGGATGAAAAGTTTCATAATGGGATTTGAAAGCCTGGGCAATCATGTCATTAAAACAAAAAGAACTGGCTGCCAAAGAGCTCGCTCAAATGACACCAGGCACATTGCCTAGTGAACTTCAGATGAATAGGCGTTGGAATCTGTCTGGGCCTGATTTTCAGAGCCTTCTTAAAGAGGGAAATCTAAGGCAGGCATGCAAACTACAGTAAGATCGGGCCATGTCTGGTTAGCTTGAGGGAGCTTGGATGGTGGTCTTTATTAGCTTGCCAGAATTTCTGTGTCGGCTCACGCCCACCATTCCCTCTCCCGAAGGGACCAAAAAAACCAGACACTCCTCTGGCTCATGCAATATGGTGAACAGATGTCTGCCTCACACAACTTAAATGGGTTGGCTTTCCTGAAATGTAGAGGTAGCAGAAGATATCTTGGGAACAGTGGGGAAAGGGAGTTCACAAACCATGTACTGCTACCATTCCAAGGATGGGGATTCAAACATCCTTCTGTGCCATCCATCAGTAGTTCCCTCCAGTTCAAGATCCAGATGCAAGAGAATGTAACTCAAGAAGCAACATTTACCAGGTAGTTCAAAGAGCCTTGGTTGCCTTAACTTGGGCTGCCTATGACATCACAGCAATCCCTAACCGTATGTTTATATTCATACATTCACACTCTACCCTGACTCACATCCTTTGTTTCCTTCACAGACTTTTGTTTCCTAGCAACTGTTGACATCCATCTCTCCCTGGGCTCACCTTTTTCCTGAGTTGACCCCGTGGACCTGTGAGACAGCCAAGGGCCTTTGCCTATCCTTGAGTCAGCTGAATATACAGATGTCTGTACCTGTGCCAATGCATCTTTATCATTCTTGTGGTCCACCTGCTCTTTGTTTACCAGCTTCTGTACACACACAATTTAACTCTATGTTCTCCCTTGGCAGACATCATTGAGTAATGTCCAATCTCACCACTTACAGTGAACCAAGAACACTACTTATGGTGAACCAGGGACACTTTTGCTTATGCTACAGAAACCAGTTTGTCTTTTTTAAAATGTACCTTATTCTATGAAAGCTTAATGTGTGAAAATTCAGATCCAGGTATGGAAATTAAATTTACACACAGCTTTTCAGGAACATTTTCGGGTCTGCGCAAGGCAGTGGTTTTCAAGGAGAGGGACCGCCCCACAAATGTTTTGGCAGTTTGTGGGGGCATTTTTGCTAGTCCCAATGATTGAGGTACTATGGTTGGCATTTACTGAGTGGGGCCCAGGGAGGCTAGATTAGACAGTCTTATACAACAAAGAATTGTCCTAACAGGCATCCTGGAGCCTAAAACCAACTCTTTTAGACATAATCATGAAATGTTTTTATATAGTTTTAATGGAGTCTGAATTTTCCAGGAATGCATTACTGTAAAAATCAAAGAAGGAGATTGTATTTTGGTTTCTTTGGAACTTTACCAAGAGATTGTCATCATTGGGAAGGTGGGGTAGGGGAAGAAAAAAAAAAAAAAAAAATCACACCACAGAGAGCAATGCAACAAGTAGTTTTTGAGTCAGCAGTATACACACCATATCAGGCTGCATGGTAGTTGTTGCATTCATGGCAATACACACCATCAGTATTAGTAATATCAATATCCATAGTAAAGTTATGGTTTTTCCAGTAGTAATGTATGGATGTGAGAGTTGGACCATAAAGAAGACTGAGTACCGAAGAATTAATGCTTTTCAACTGTGGTGTTGGAGAAGACTCTTGAGAGTCCTTTGGACTGCAAGGAGATTAAACCAGTCAATCCTAAAGGAAATTAATCCCGAATATTCATTGGAATGACTGACGCTGAAGCTGAAACTCCAATACTTCAGCCACCTGAAGGGAAGAACCAACTCATTGGAAAAGACCCTGATGTTGGGAAAGATTGAAGGCAGGAGGAGAAGGGGATGACAGAGGACGAGATGATTGGATGGCATCACCAATTCAGTGGATGTGATTTAGAGCAAGCCCTACGAGATGGTGAAGGACAGGGAAGTCTGGTGTGGTACAGTCCATGTGATTGCATAGAGTTGGACACAACTGAGTACTGAACAACAATGGTAATACACTGTGTCTTTAAAAAAATATGTTCTATGGTTGTCATGCCTGAGGTTTTTACTGATGAAATGCTATGACTTTTATTTCCCTTTTACATTATACATAGGACATTATATTCTTTTCTAAAATTTTGTATAAGTTATCAAATCTATAAATTTCTATATAGGATGGTCAAGAGAATGTTATTTTTTATAAAAGTGAACTTTCAGTTTGATGGAGACAAGAACCACTGGCATAAAGCAACATCTGTCTGCAATTCAGACAAAAACATTTTCCATTTGCACAGACGAGATTTCCTGCTGTACTAGATGAGAATAGTAATGCAAAGATTTTCCACATTAAGTGATGTGATAGAAAATCTGAAAAATGTGTCCTATTTAATTGCATTTTAATCTGTTCAGCTGCCTTTCAACAAATCCCTTTAATGTCTAGTTCATTTTTATTCCAGTATTTGAGATGCTTCCTGATTACATCACTTTGCTAGATAACATGGGGATTAAGAAATTCAAGGACCTGACCATCTAGAAGTGTAGACTGCCCTCTCTTGGAGGGCAATCTGCATTAAGATGATAGCATTGAACAAATCTGGTGTTTATAACTTTGACACTCAGGGCATCAAATGATGTTTCTTTGAAATGAAATTCTGAAATGCCCTTGATCCCCTATTATAACATCACTGAGGTGGTTATAATGCAATGCTGAGGTTCTCAAATCAATTTAGGTGTCAGGTAGCCCATAAGGAGTATGTATTATAAAAGGGAAGAAGAAGAAATTGGTTTAGAGGAGTGGGAGGATGATGGGCTTTAGAATTAGGTAGATTTGGATCCACATCTTGGTTCTACTGCTTACTAGCTGCCCAACTTGGAGAAGCTCAATTTCCTCCTCTGTATAATGGGCATAATACCAACTGCTTCACTAAGCTGATTTGAGGATTAAATGAGATCCCTCCTAGCATATTAGAATGCCCAGCATACACCAGGACCAAATCATCATCATCCCATTTTCTTTGGGAGCTCTTCAATGAGTCCTAGGACTTAAGAATTGAAAGCACCCTAGTCGGCAAGTCAAATGTTCCATTAGACTATCTAACATAAACATCTTCTGTAGATAGTGAACGAAAAATTCCAAGCCCATATTGTTCCCATATGTTCTCTGGTCTTGATCAGTGGTAACTAATTCTATTTTGGTCACCTGTATATCTTAAGAGTCGAAACAAAATCTGAAAACATACGAAGTTTAGTTTCTTGAAGCTTATAATCAATTCCTTCCCTCTAAAACCATCTTCCTCCCCCTGCCCAACCAAATCACTGTGAGTCATAAAAACAAAATGAATGGTCAGCTTAGATATGATATCTATTTTTAAAGATTACGTTTAAAAAATTTTAGTACTCAGCATATTAAGGGCCAAATTGCTATACAGAACATCCCCAAATTCTCTCTGTACTTGAGCTCAAAATAACAAAGAAATAAATTCACTCTTTGCCATGAATACAAGACCATTTATGGTAAAATTCTGTATGATTGCTCAAAGTTAATCCCAAAGAGATGGGTATTTCGTAGTCTTGAATATGTGGGCAGAAGAGGTTTTCAGGATTAGGCTCTTGATAGAGATAATTGTTACCTTCTTCATGAAAGAGGGCCTGTTAACAGATTACTTCCTCTTCCCATACTAAAAGTTGTGAATTTTGCCCTTTGAAAATAAAAATTCAGCATTATCAGCTAGCATCATGGGTCTATAGTTTTCTTCCACAAAAAAAACACATGACCCATAGGTTATGTGCTCTGTTTCTGAGTCATTCCACCTAAGATCTATCTATTCTCTCCTTGAAACTAGGCCTTCCTGAGTAGTCACCAATGGAAGAGATTCTTTTAGTCCCGTCTAGATAGGCAGCATACATCCACAGACTGGGTTTGGGGCAAGATTCTTTGACCAAACATTTCTTAGGGAATCATCAATTCACTACTCTCTGCATAGTTAGTTTTCTCCTTTCTGAAAGTGGCGTGGGGGACGGGTGGTTCTTATCTTGCTTTTACTATATGTATGTGAAAGGCCACAGTATACCACACAATGCTTTATATTGTAACATTTTGAAAATTAAGAACTGACATATAATATTCTTCTCATTTTATGTATACAACATAAAGACTTTAGACATGCATAAAGTATATGCATGCATACAACATGCATATACTGCAAATGATCATAATAAATCTAGTTAACATCCATCACCACACATAGTTAAAAATTTTCTCTTGTTATGAAAACTTTCAAGATCCCTCTTTCTGCTGCTGCTGCTGCTGCTAAGTCACTTCAGTCGTGTCCGACTCTGTGCGACCCCATAGACAGCAGTCCACCAGGCTCCCCCGTCCCTGGGATTCTCCAGGCAAGAACACTGGAATGGGCTGCCATTTTCTTCTCCAATGCATGAAAGTGAGAAGTGAAAGTGAAGTCGCTCAGTCCTGTCCGACTCTTAGTGACCCAATGGACTGCAGTCTACCAGGCTCCTCCGTCCATGGGATTTTTCAGGCAAGAGTACTGGAGTGGGGTGCCATTGCCTTCTCCACAAGTTCCCTCTTAGCAACTATCAAATACAGTCTTGCTAATTATAGTCACCACGCTGTAAATCACATCTATAGGACTTACTTATTTGATCACTGGAAGTTTGTATCTTTTGAGCATCTTCATCCATTTCACACATTCCCTGCCTCTGGCAACCACCAATCTGTTCTCTGTAAATTCCACTTTTTCTTTTCTTTTTACTTATTTTTTTTAAGATTCCACATGTAAGACCTTGCCTTTCTCTGACTTATTTCACTTAGCAAAATTCCCTCAAGATTCCAATTATGTTGTCACAAATGGCAGCATTTCCCCATTTTATGGCTGAATAATACACCTCTTTTGTGTGTATTTTTATGTATATGTATGTATACAAACACACATATACAAACAATTGTGTGCATATATCTGTATCTCTCTCTATATGCCATATTTCTTTATCTTTTCATCCATCCATGGTCACTTAAGGTTTCCCATGTCTAGGCTATGGTAAATAATGCACTGATGAACATGGGGATGCATGTATCTTTTCAAGATAGTGACTTCATTTCTTTTGGGTAGATACCTAGAAGTGAAATTCCTGGATCATATGGGGGTTCTATTTTTAATGTTTTGAGGAACTTTCACACTGTTTCTCATGATGGCTTCACCAGTTTGCATTCCTACCAACAGTGTACAAGGGCTCCCCTTATTCTACACTGTCACAAACACTTATTACTTTTTTCCTTTTTGATAATAGGCATTCTGACAGGTGTAAGGTGATAACTGTGGCTTTGGTTTCCATATCCCTGATGATTAGTGATGTTCAGGACCTTTTAAGGTATTTAGCCATCTGAAGGTCTTTTTTTGGAGAAGTGCCTATTCAGATCCTCTGCCCAGTTTTTAATTGAACCATTTTCCTCTATTGAATTGTATGAGTTCTTTATATATTTTGAGTAATAGTCCCTTATTAGATTTGATTTACAAATATTTTCTATTGCTCTGTAGGTTGCCTTTTCATTTTGTTGATGGCTTCCTTTGCTGTGCAGAAGCTTTTTAATGTTATGTAGTTCCACTTGTTTATTTTTGCTTTTGTTGCTTCTGCTTGTGGCATCTAAACTGTAAAAGGTTAAAAGATGATAGAAGGAGAGTGCCATCCTCTGGTCACTCCTTGAGTTAGACTTCACTCATTATTATCATTAATAATAATAATATTAACGTCTAATTCAAGGAGTGACTAGAGGATGTCATCAAGAATGCATAGAGTTCTCATATTTTCCTAACCTATGTATCTTGGATCTATTGGCTTTTTAGCTGTATTTGTTTGTATCATTATTTTTGTGGCCACCCTAGGGATTCTAATATACATCCTCAACTATTTCCTATCTACATGCAGTTAATAGTTTACCACTTACAATAAACCGCAGAAGTGTTGTATCCATATAGGTCTACATCTATCCCATTTTCCTTTATGCAAGACTTTTTTTGTATTACATCTACATACATTATAAACTCCACCAGTGTTACAATTTTTACTTTAAACTGTTATACAACATAAATATATTGAGGAAAAAGGTAAACACTTAAAAAATCATTTATGTTTACTCAGATATTTACCATTTTCAGTGCTTTTCATTCTTTTCTGGGGATTTCTATCTTTTCCGGAAGTTTCTATCTTACATCATTTCCTTTCATCCTGGAGAGCTTCTTATATATGGTATATCTTGAAGTTCAGGCCTACTGGTGACAATTTATTTTAGTTTTGCTTTATGTGAAAATTTCATTATTTACTCTTTATTTTGCAATGTATGATTGCTGGGTAATGAATTTAGGTTTGACAATTTTTATTCTCTTATTACTTTAGAGATGTTGCTTTGCCTTCTATTAGCCTCCATAGTTTCTGCTGAGAAACCAACCAGCAATCAGATCACTCTTCCTACATACTTAATGTGTCATTTTTCTCTTGCTGCTTTAAAGGTTTGCTTTTTATCTTGGGATTTCTACAGTTCGACTATAATGAACCTTGGTGAGGGCTCCTTTACAGTTATTCTACTTGGTTTTCACTGATCACATTTCTTTACATTGTTTCATCAAATTAGTTATTAATTCTTCAAATATTTTCACTCTTTCCCCTTTCTAAGATTCTACTTATACATATATAGGACTACTTGATATTATCTAAGAGGTCTCTGAAGCTTGTTTTTTTCCAATTTTTTTCTCTATTCTTCACATTGGATACTTTATAATGTTGTCTTCAAGTCCACCTGCTCATTTATATCTCCATTCAACTCTGAAGTCTGTCCAGTAATTTAATTTCAGACATTGTATTTTTCAGTTCTAAATTTTCATTTAGTGCTTGTTTTCTATTTGGTTATTTTTTATTGGTTCTGTTTCTCTGAGGAGGTTTCTTATCTTTTCATTCATCCTGTGCATCATTTAGGTTATAATAACTATGTTCAAATCCTTGTGATTTAGTCGCAATATCTAAATCATTATGGGGTCAAAAGCAACTAATCTTTTTGCCTGAGAACATGTCCTATTTTCTTGACTCTTCATATGCTGGATAATTTTGGACTGTATCTGAAACACTGTGAATATTAACTAGTGGAGATTCTGGATGCTGTTATTTTCCTCCAGCAAGTGTCATTTCTTTTGTTTTGGGTGGCAATTATCTTCTGTCCTGGGTTAAGCTGCTTCAGTTGTGTCCTACTCTTTGTGACCTGATGGAGGAGGCGCCTCTGTCTATGGAATTATCTGGGCAAGAATACCGGGGTGGGTTGCTGTACCCTCCTTCAGGGGATCTTCCTGACCCAGGGATTGAACCCACGTCTCTGAGGTCACCTGCATTGGCAGACAGGTTCTTTACCTCTAACGCCACCTGGGAATCCTGGAAATTACCTTAGGAATCTCAACTCCAAACTGTTTCTTGGGTGACAGCTGCAGTCTCTGTTCATTTCCTCTGTCTTCAGCTTAGTTGCTTCGAGTCAATGTCATGCATGCATAGCTTAAGAGGCAGTTATAGATATGGGTAGACAGAATTTGAGCACTCCCGACATATTACTCTAGATCTTTCCTTCTGGCGATTCCTCTCAGTGTGTCTTAGTTCTCATGGCCAGAAAGACTTTTTTCTCCAGAAGCACCCCTGCTGCCTTGAGTAAGCTGTGTCAACTGTCCTTAGCCTAAGGTCATGTGAACTTGGAACTTAATTTATACAACTCCCCTTCTACCCTCCCTTAAGTGTGTTCTTCCCCCTGAAGCATTTCTTGTTCACTCTCTAGTGTTTCCAGCTTTTGACATTATGCCAAGGTTGAAAGTAGTTTTCTGCAGGAGAGTCATCCAAAAAGGCCTCATCCCATCATTACCAGAAGGAGAAGACATATCACCATTCATTATGAATGTGGAAAGCCCCTGGGAAGCCCCATGACTGAAAAGATACTGAGTATGAACATGAGAATTGCTTAAAACCTGAGCCATTCTCTTAAATATCAACCAACATCTTTTTTCTCTTTACTTAGAAATATCATAACCATTTAAAAGTGACTTATTCTATCTTTAGTTATCAGATTCAAAGTTATAAAAGATATATTTTAATTTGACAGGATTTGGTTTTCAGAAATTCATCTGGCTATAGACCCATTTCCTTGAATTATCCCTCACGCACTCCAAAGACTGGAATAGTTTGAGCCTCCCATTTTTCTCATTCCCCACAGATGTCCAACCTATAGTTTCAGAGAAGTACATGAAGAGAGGTCATAAACCACTTCACGTTTATGGGGTCAGTTCACATTTTGGGGTCAGTGCCCTTTTTGATTTCTTCTAATCAGATCTGCAGCAACCCTGGAACTTTGTGACTTAGCTTCTGTCCTTGCTGGTTATTTTCCCTCTAAAATCACAATCTTTCATAGCATTATAATCATTTCCACAGTCACCAACTTTTGTGTCACAAGCTCAGAAGTAATACATTTAGCTGAAAAATTTATAATAGAAGGAGAAGTGCTACTAGGAAATAACTTGTTTTTAATCATACAAACATAAATTGTAATAAGACACAAGAAGAAATATTAAAAACATAAATTAATAAGAACTTTACTGGTTTCCCATTTGGCCTCTGTATTTCTTCTAATATAACTGACTTGACTTTCCTATTAAGTACACTGTTTGGTGTTTAAGAGGCAAAAGCATGAAGTCTATCTTATTAGCTTACCAGCAACATCAATATCTATTTAGAGGATTGCAATGTTAATGATGTAAAAACAGAAAGTATAGAAATAAGAAGTTTGCTTTTGAATGTTAACAACTGTTATCTCTGTAAAGATGGGGCTAAAGGAATTGACGGTTTCATCTTTTTACTGGCAGAAAAACATACTTAAGCTCATGATCCCAGATCAAAGCCATGATTAGCAGCATTCAGATGAAAGGACACTAAATCAGAGTTAGAGTGTACACTGCGGTAAGACGGGTTTACCAGGACCCTGGAGTACACTGGTACGGGAACCCAACAGCACTAAGTTTACTTATTCTAGCACCAACCCTCACCTCCACTGTACTTTCTTCTCTCTCTTGCTTCCTGTCTTTGCCAACTGAAAGCATTTTAAAAACAGTTGTACTGTCATTTTAGCAGTGTTTGAGAAAAGAGACACTGTTCTAGGCTCTGAAGACAGAGTAGTGAACAAGGCAGAGATGTTTCCTATTCTCCTGAGTTTATGTTCCAGTGAGGACTGTTAATATATAAATCTAGACAAGTGGAGACACAGATGATTTCACACATTGCCATGCCTTCCTCCAGGGGATCTTCTCCACCCAGGGATGGAACCCGTGTCTCTTAAGTCTCCTGCATTGGCAGGTGGGTTCTTTACCACTAGACTAGCACCACCTGGGAAGCCTTATTAAGTCCTTAAGAATGCAAAATAGGGGAATGTGACACAGTGCAACAAATGAGGGGATGATTACTTTAGAAAAGGTCATCAAGGAGGTTTATCTGAGGTGGTAACATTTGATTTAAGAAGAGTTATGACAAGAAGGAATCAGCCTCATTGAGTTCCAGGAGCACAAATTAAATCCATGGCCAAGGGCCATGCGTCAGTTGTGTCAGACTCTTTACGACCCCATGGACCGTAGCCCACCAGGCTCCTCTGTCAGTGGGATTCTCTAGACAAGAGTACTGGAGTGGGTTGCCATTTCCTTTTCCAGGAGATCTTCTCACCCCAGGGATAGAACCCACATCTCTTGTCTCTTGAACTGGCAGGCAGGTTCTTTACCACTAGCGCAACCTGGAAGCCACTAAATCCATGATGTGTTTTACAATAGATGATATCATTAAAGTAAGAAAAAACTATTATCCCTTACTGACATCTTAAGGAAATAAATAAAAATATCTATACTAGTTGTGTCTGGATGTAGATTAGAATCTGGGAATCCATTTGCCACTGCATAGTTTTCCATATTTTTTAATAACAAGAAAAATATTTAAAAGAAGAACTCAAAATACATTTAAAAGGAGAGACAGAGCCCCAAAGCAAACTTAGATCACTGTGAGCAACATTTAACCAGCTTAAAATTTGTGCATTGGAGAGGGCTTGCCATGTGGGTCTGAGGGAGTCCCCAGACACAAAGTATGACCCCCAAACACAAGGTGTGACAGAGTTCTCTAGGGGCTGGACGTAAGGGCGGCGGTGGGGGGAGGAAGGGTGGGTGGGGAAGGAGAGTCAAGGGAGAGCAGCTGGTCTCCTCTTATACCCAGGCCTCATTCACGCCTGTAGGGATCACAAGGATCACCTCTGCAGGGAGCCCTCCAGGGGCCAATGCTACTTTCTGGAGGGAATTTCATTCTCAACAAGAAGAGGAAACCAGGACACAAGGCACTATCAGAGGGAAATGAGGATGAGGCTTACTGATAAAGAATTTGGTGGCACTCTGTGACAGATACAGGAATATTTTAACTATAAGTTATTAGTTTAACAAAATTTATTTGTCTTTAACTTATATCACAAGTTTTTAAAGGAAATTTAATTAATGAATCTGAAAGCATATTCTGTGCCAACACGAGATACTCTTGTGTTTTAATTTTTATTTTCTGGGAACCACTGGCAAAATTGGAAACAAAATATTCATCAGTTTGAGGCTGTTTAGCTAGAGACTTAGAAAAAAATACAAGGGATTTGAGCTGAAGTCCAAATTTAGACCAAGAAGTCCTACCATTTTATAAAGAGGCAAAAGATTCTTAGCTCAAAGAAATCAGGTTTTTATCCCTCCCACCCCCAGGGTATCAACCATGACAGACAAGAAGCTGAAAATCTCAAGGTTAACCCCATTTTTAAACACTGTTCTTATGTGCATCAAAGCTTGGGAAATGAGAAAAGCAGAGAACCTTCTTATAACTCACACAACTCAGTATCAAACAAACAGTCCAATTTAAAATGGGCAGAGGACCACAGACTTTTTTTTTTTTCCCAAAGAAGATGTACAGTCAGACACATGAAAAGATGCTTAACATCACTAATCAGGGATATTAAAATCAAACCACAATGAAATATCACCTCACATGTGTCAGAAAGGCTATCATCAACAAGACAACAATGACGAAAGTATTGGTGAGGATGTCAAGAAAGGGTGCCCCTCATGCTTTGTTGGTGGGAATATAAATTGGTGCCATCATGAAAAAAAGTATGGAGGTTCCTCAAAAAATTAAAAATAGAACTACCATACCAATTCCACTTCTGGGTATTTAACCAAAGAAAATGAAAACACTAACTCAAAAAGATATACATATCTCTATGTTCATTGCAGCATTATTTACAGTAACCAAGATATAGAACTGAAGTGTTTAACAAGAGATGAACGAATAAAGATGATGTGCACGTGTATTCTTGTTTGGAGAATCCCAGGGGCGGAGGAGCCTGGTGGGCTGCCGCCTATGGGGTTGCACAGAGTCGGACACGACTGAAGTGACTTAGCAGCAGCAGCAGCACATATATATAATAGCATACTACTCAGCCACAAAAAAAGAATGAAATCTTGCCACTTGCAACAATGTGGATGGACCTAGAGGGTATTATCCCAAGCAAAATACATCAGACAGAAAAAGACAAACACCATATGATTCCACTTATGTGGAATCTAAACAAAAAAACAAATAAAACAGAAAGAGATTCATAGATGTAGAGAACAAACTGGCGATCGCCAGAGACAAGGGGAAGCAGTGGGGGGGGGGGGGGCTGGTGCAGTCGTGGGGGGTGGGGAGGGGGTTGGGTTAAACAGGTGTGTGTAGGGGATTAAGAGGTACAGACTTTCAGTTATAAGTTATAGGGATATAATGCACAGCACAGAGAAGATAGTCAATAATATTTAAATAACTTTGTATGGTAACAGATGGCCATCAGACTTACTATGGTGATCAGTTTGTAATGTATAAAATGCCAAACCACTATGCTATACCCCTGAAACTAATAAAATATTATATATCAATTATGCTTCAATTTTAAAATTATGCTTTAAATTGTTTTAAATTTAAAAAGATAGTTGTTTCTTGGTCTCGGTCAAGATGATAGTAGCAACTCAGAAGCTTTGGCATCTTCAGTTTTGGACTCCTACCTTAACACGCTACAAACCCTCATTCCAACAGTGAGGTTGTGGATGATGCTCTCTGAGGACATTGCAGCTCACTGGTTTCTATAAGGGCTTATGTGACTGCTTCACAGTGGCCACAGACAGAAAACCCACAGGCCCGCCCAATCTGGCCTTGTAGACACACTTGGCTCAGGTCACTTTTTATTTTATTGTTCCAACATTTAGAAATTGAAAGCATAATCCAAGTTTATGGATTCTGAGGGAAAAAAAAAAAATCAGAAGATCTGGCAACTTTGGGCCTACATTCTTTTGTGGTCATACTTGGCTAGAAGTAGCAGTGGCTGCCCCAATTGTATGCAGTACCCATCTCGTATTTACGTTACTTTGTACACACTTCTGTTTGTTCTCTCTGGTGCTGCTCAGGCTGGACCAAAAGAGTCAGCCTTTTCCACTGTGACTCAGGATGTCTGCCACAAAAAACACGGGACACCAGACTATGGCCAGTGGAAATGGCCAACGCTCATGTATAGGCTGACTCCATCTCTACTCCCTGAGCTAAAGAGTAGGTTCCTGCTTCCACTGGAAACTAACAGCATGGACTTTTGGAACACTGGGAAGGAGTTCTCTAGGGGGTGAACAGGTTTTAGATCAATAAAAAGTAAGTAAAGCATTAATGAGAGCTCTGTTCATTTTTTTCCCTTTCTTGAGGACATTTTTCTTCTCTGTCGTATCCCTTGGGGGATTTTAAAAGAAGTATTTGGGAGGGAATTTCATGGGAGAGTCACAGATTTTAATAAAAGGGCTTAGAAAAATTTTGTGAGGTGCCAGAAGTTGTATTTTAAATTGATTTCCTGGTCTGAGAAGGGCCGACAAGTGGCCCACGGCCAGGCAGGCGATCGTTAAGGGTGGGGATGACTCACTCTGTGGGGTGTGGAGAAGATGACCCAAAACTTTGGAAAATCTAGTTTTAACTCTCATTAGGAAACAGCCCCAAACAAATATACTCCCCCACCCCCGACTTCCTCCTACCTCCTCCAATTGTGTTAAAATTCTAAGTGTACTGGGGGCTTTCTAAGTCCTTTATGGGTCAGCAGAGTAAATTCCTTTTATATGCTTAGACTGCTGCTTGAAAATCATTGTGTGAGATTTTTATACAGCAAAAGGATTCTTCACACAGGCTTGAACTCTCCTCTCCCTTAATTTTTTTTTTCTTGGTTCCTAAAACACAGCTTGAGCTTTGAACACAATGTGGGCTCAGGCCTTGACTGAGATCTATGCCAGAGCTACCTGCTTTGATTCTTCATGGAAACAAAGCCCGAATGAGCTAACAATACAATAAACAGGCCATTTTAGTGTTTCCAGGAGAATTATTTGGTAGGTAAAATAAGAAAGTATCCTCCTCCCAACTTTTTTAACTTCTTGCCCCAGAGCGAGAAGTGGTTGGTAATTAGGAACATTTCTCTTAGTCATCTAGCTACATGTTTAGAGATACCACTTTGCTACCAAGAGATAAACCTTAACTCTAAGGGGAGTCGTGCATGAACCATCTTAGAGAAAGCAGTATACTGTAAGATTAGGGCTTCTCAGGTGGCTCAGTGGTAAGGAATCCACCTGACAATAGAAGGAGATGCAGGAGACTCAGGTTCAATCCCTGGGTCGGGAAAATACCCTGGAGGAGGAAATGGCAATACACTCAGTATTCTTACCTGGAGAATCCCATGGACAGAGAAGCCTACTAGGTTACCATCCATAAGGTTACAAAGAGTCAGACATGACTGAGCACACATACAACAATACTACAAGATTAGGAAAGAACTGTTTCTGTATTAAATATGTGAAAATTCTTTAAAACATTTCCTTAGCTCAACAATAGCCCACAAGAGTTTCACTCATGTGATAATCAAAGAATATTCATTTTCTATTTCATTTTTGGATTTGGGAAACTGAGTGGTGGTTAAGATCATCAATTTCCTTGCCCTTAAGAAACTTAACTTCTAATGGGTGCAGAGGTTGATGGTAGGGGTGATAGAGATGGACACTAATACGAAGAAGAAAATAAAGCATGGGAGTGACTAGGGGAAAGTGCGATGCTTAGATTAAGTGCTGAGGAAAAGCCTCTTTGAGAAAGTAGTATGAATGTTTACTTCTGAATGGTGAGAAAAATGCTAGCCATGACACAAGCCAGGAAAAAGGATTCTGGGAAGAGAAAATATTAAATGCAGAGGCCCTGAAACTGGGAGGGAAAAAGCTTGGCAGATTAACAGAAAGACCAGAATGGCTGTGTCAAGATAAAGAGTGGTACCAAAGTCAGAAAGGTAGGCAATCTCCAGTCATAAAAGGAAGCCATCAGAAGGGTTTTCATGTTATAGCAATGCATCTTTTGGGAGCTCCAGACCAGGGCTGGCGAGCTACACCCTGCAAGCCAGATATGGCCCTCCACGTGTTTTGAAAGTAAAGTTTTATTGAAACATAGTTTGCTTGGTTATTTATGTAAGGCCTATGGTTGCTTTTGCACTGAAATGGTAGCGTTGCTTAGTTGCAACAGAGACTCAAGTGGCCCATAAAGATAAAAATTCTAACAAGCTATCTGGCCCTTTACAGAAAACATTTATCAACTCTTACTTTCAACTATGCATTCTTAATAGTTTTTATGGATGTTGCATTTGGTTTACACAAAACTGAGTACCATGTTAGCCTTTCTCAAAAGACACTAGATAAAACTGCTAACACAGGAATATTTCAGAAAATAAAAACTCGTCTTGAAACAGGGATCAGTCTCAGCCATATGAGATTATCTAGCCAAGACTGTTTTATCATGGAAAGTTGCTATCTCACAAAGCAAGAAGGCTGTAAGTGAGTTTGATTATTTCCATGGAAAGACACTGTCATCCAGGATCCAGGTGCTTGCCATCTTTCTGCTGCCTTCAGAATGTGGGAAAGCTCAACCTCCTGGTGGCAAGATGGCTACCATGAGCTGAAGATGGTTTAACCCCAGGGGTTCCTGCAAACAAGAGGTGAACTATCAGCAAAATAGGTTGGGTATTTCCTCCCATGTGCCTTTTTTTAGGAAAGAAAAATCCTCTCTGACCCACTGCTCATGGCAAGTGGGTCATCTACTTATATCTCTTATATCTACTATATCTATATATCTCTTATATCTACTTATATCTCATCTACTTATAAGTCATCTACTTATATCTCATTGGCTAGATCAGCCTGTGTGCACACCAATGTCTGGTAAGGAGAAAGGACTTATCATGACTGGTGTAGGCTACCTAACACTCATCACCTGGGAGCCTGCACATATACGTGGAGAATGGATGCCTGAACAAGATCAGGCTTCTACCAGCAAGGAAGACAGGCAAGAAAGGCTGAGAGTGAGGCCACTAAGAGTACCTGCCACAGGGTGGGATCTTTGTAAAAACTCCTGTGCCTGTGCCTGTTCTTGTCTATTCAGAGAATGAATGGGAAAGGTGGAAACAGAAGCTGAGCAGATCCCCTCACTGGGAGGTGGGTGGGCAGTGGTAGAATACAGTTGATTGCTTAGTTCTTTGACAATGTAAATATAATCTATTGTATCCACAACAGGTTGAGTAATTCATTCCAACATGTGGAAAACTTGCTCTCAAGGCAACATATACATTCAGCCTCTCTGGTGAGTCATCATTCTCCTGGGACAGCTTTCTCCTAAGCTCGAAGAAACCACAATTATTTGAATGTGGACTTGTTTCAACTGAGTTTTTCAAGTAGGGGCTTGAAACTACATTGGGCTTCCCTCCGATTCCCAGACAGGTTCCTCTCAAACACATCTCTAGTTGTTTGCATTTTTCACCTCTCTAGTTGGCTAGAAACCACAGTCTGTTTCAGGATTTATTTTTTTGTTTTGGAAAAATTCCCCTCTGGGGAAAAGGTACATTTTCTCTTTCAGTCTCACATTTATTCACCATGTATTTAGAGTGCCTACTACCTGGCCCTCAGAGAGCTTAAAGTCTGGTTCTAAGGAAGCTGAATTAGTTGCTGTGTTAATAGCATTTTCTGTGACAGCTGAGGAGTTATTGTAGAGAGAAATGTTAAAGGTTAGGACAGCTGAAACCCAGCAAAGATGAGACCAGAAAGAACTGTCTTGAGTTGAGCTGTATTAGATGACTTTATATAAAATATCTGGTTTTGTTTGACTTTCTTTTTAATAGAGGAAATTATAGCAACAGGGAAGTGACTGAAGTTCTGTGATGTTTTTGGAGAGCTGGCCAAGCCAACTCATTTTCGTTTTGAAACTAATTCACTTGGATTGAACTGACTTTTGCAAAATACAGGCTATAGCAGTTTCAACCTCTGAAGAGCCTAATTACCTTATTACTACTCTATGAAGAAATAGTACTATTTTTGGCCTCAGTAGCCATCATTCACACCCTCTTTCTTTCCTTCATTTGCTTATTTTATTATAAGAACATCTATTGTGTGTTAAGCTATATCCGGCACTGAGAAAACAAATGAATAAGATATTTATTAAGTACCTGCTTTGAACCAGGTGGAGGTTAATGCAGTGTCCTTGTTCTTATGGATCTGCCAGTCTAGTTGTCTGGCATCTAGACAAGTAACTCTAGCACACTGGAATGAAGTATAAAGAACATCCATAGAATAGCCTCATAATTGAGAGTATGAACTTGAGCACCAGATTCTGGATTCACTTAAGAGTGTAACTTTGAGTGAGTTACTGAGAGTTTGCAAGCCTCCGTTTGCACATTCGAGGACTGAAGCAACTGAGCACACACACATTCAGAAAGCGGAGGTACTACTAGGGCGTGCATCACACGGTTACTGTGGATGCTAAAGAGATGACAGTTCTAAAGTTATTAGCATAACACTAGACACATGGTGGGAGAAGGCAATGGCATCCCACTCCAGTACTCTTGCCTGGAGGATCCCAGGGACAGAGGAGCCTGTTGGGCTGCCGTCTATGGGGTCGCATGGAGTCGGACACTACTGACGTGACTTAGCAGCAGACACATGGTGAGTGGTCCAGAGTTTGGTAACTGTCAGCTATTGATATGTGCTACCAGAGGGGCAGCACTGTCAGAAGACTGCTGGTCAAGCACAGAAGTGGCTTGAAAATCAAACATTGTTTCTTAATGTTCAGTGACTTTGGGCAAGTTATCACCCTCCCTATCACTCAGGTTTCTGCTCTGCAAGATGGAGGTAATACCTAATTCAAATAATTGTCTGTAAGAAGAAAGAGGAAATACATGGAGAGCTGTAAGCCTGATGACTGACCCATATAAACTCAAATAAATGGCAACCACATCTGTAGATGCTGTGGGCACTGAAACAACAAAGGTAACCACCCACAGGGCCAGGACACATTTCTTGGAGAAGACAACACTCAAAACATGCTGTTTGGTGGCAAGGGTCAAAGTCATCAGCCTTCATGGCTGTGAAAACAACTCTATACCTGTTTTATGGATCATGGATCACTGGCATCTTGTTTGTGCAGTTTGAACAGAACATTAAATTATGGAAAATTTGAGAATTGCTGCCTCTGTATTTTCATGGGCTAGTACAGGGTGTGACAAGTCTAGACCCTGGTCCCCCTCTCTCCTAAATGGCCAAACTCTCCTAGAAATTTTCTTCTCAAGTTACAGAAAACACCTTCAGAGCATCAAGGTTACTATACTATGCTAACACTGACTTGTAATGTACTCCCTTCCAGCCTCCAAAGCTGTGCCAGTGCACAGGACTCTAATTTGGTCTGTGAACAGCTCTGTGCTTTGGCAGAAATCCGAGGAAATGGGTGTGAAGGAAGCAAATAACTGGTGAGCGGGATGACACGAGAAGCTTACAAGCGCTCTGTGCTCTCCAGACCCTCACTGCCTGACAGGCAGCCAGTGTTTCTTACCGGAAGTGACATTACCAAGATGGCGACATACGCCACTCTTCCCTACTGGTTTCCTTACCACAGTGTTTGGGTATTAAGTGTTCTTTGGGAAATAGCATCATCATCTTTTCCTTTTAGGGGATAACTCTTTCTCTACTCACAGTTCAAGTATTTCAGTAGAGTTAGCCCCATTGTAAGTGGCTCCCTAGTGGTACCTGTCTGGCCCAGGCCTAAGCCCACTGGATAATTCCCTTTGGCCAGCCTCAGTTTAGGAAGGGACACAGACTCAATTCAGGCCAACAGTATTCAAACTGAGGATTCTGGTCCTTTCTTCTAGGTCATAGTTTATCCCAGAAGAACACAGACCTGCATCTTTCAGGAAGAACCACAGCTTACCTAAGAATGCAACAGATACCATGCAAGCAGAGGAGAGAGAAGAGAAGCAAAGCATAGGAACATTATTTAAGCTCCAAAAACCTCCCAAACCCTGGACTTGTCATTTACACGCACCTATAAGTTCACCTTTCTGTTTAAGCTGGTATTATGTTCTGTTTTCTGTCTCCTGCAACCAGAAGAATCCTAATATCCTCAAGACCAGTGTTTAAGTCTTGCACAAGGAAACTGGTGAGATGCATGCAGTCAAGGTACCATAGATTATACTTCTTATCTGGCTAAACCTTGTAGAATATAGCAAAAAAAGTCCAAAACCACTTTGGCAGCTCAAGGGGAGAGTATAAAAGCAGCATTAGCAAATACTCTGCTATCAATTAAAAGCCTGGACCTGAGGTAGGCAACAGCTAGTTTTTGTGTCCCTATTTCTACTGTCATCAATTGGAGTATACTCACAGCAGCCCTTCGAGGGACGGTTCAGAGAAAAAGGCAATCCAGGGGTTGACTTGGGTAAGAGCCTGTCCCTGGAAAGTAATCTGTGAATAAGACTTTTTACCCAGAAAGCAAATTGTTTTCAAGAACCATACTTTGACTTTCTTTGAAAAATAAACAATTATCCTTAATTTTTATTCTTGAGGCCACACTGGGCTATTATTTTCTATCGGGTTTTCTGAATATAAGAAAACACTGGCTGGCTGTAGGTTTGTTTCTAGGATTGGTATCAGGTTTTATTGTGCTATTTATTCCAAGTTGTCTTAACCTCAGGCTGTTACTCAATTTTTAAGGGTATTTTGTTTGAGGGTGAGGAAGGAACAGCAACAATAAGACCAGTAGCAGCCATGAACAAAGCAGTTCACTTAGCGCTTGGCTTCTGTCAAGTATGTCACATCAGGTATATGTATTCACCTGCAAAGTCCTTAGAACTAGGGGAAGTGTGATTATCATGCCCACTGTATACATGTGAAACTGAGCCCAGGGATGATTGTTATCTGTTATCTGATAACCAGATAACAGCTATTATCTTTTGAGAGTCACAGCTTTGATTCAAAGCTCTTAAAGGTGACCCTAACTTCTTGATATGTACCCTTGTCGTTGTTTGGTTGCTATGTTGTGTCCAACTCTTCTGCTACAGTCTTATTGACTGTAGTTCTCCAGGTTCCTCTGTCCATTGGATTTCTCAGGCAAGAATCTGGGGTCTCCAGGGGATCTTCCTAACCCAGGGATCAAACCTGCATCTCCAGCATTGGCAGCCACCAGGGAAGCCCTTATAGAAGACAAATAAAGATGACCATGATTTTGTTAGCATAATACTAGCAAACACAAGACTTATATAAACCTCAATTCCCTACCCGGATTAAAATGTACATTCTAGGGGGATGCTTAAGATTCAAGACTCAACTAGAAAAATGACAAAACAGTCTACATTTTTTTTTACCTACATTCTGAAAAGCTGTAGAATATTAGAAAAGAGAGTTTTGCTGATGGGGCAGCTCTGGATATGCTGTGGAAGATATTGGGGGTTTTGGATGCTTAGATCACTCTGGATTTTTGAAATTTCTCCAGTCCTTGAAAGCTAACTAAAAAAAAGACATAACTATTTATTTTGCTTTCTGCAGCCCTTGTTAGGAGCTTGTACAGCCTAATATACACAAACAAATACCATTTGGCTTCACTGAGACAATAACATGCAACTATGAAGTCATGGATCTGAAAGGTGGCTGACTATCTGAAAGAGAGACAGTTACAAGACCAAGCAGATATTGAGTTCAAGATTCTGAGTTCTTTTCGCCATGTCTCTAAGCATGAAGATCCCTGGGATACACTTTAATCAGTCAGCTGAGAATTAATAAGAGCAGCTCATGCATTTTGAATACTGGTTTTAGGACAGAAAATATTAGCAGAAAAACAATTTGGTTTAATGATCATGTGTTACTTCAAAAAGGGGATGTGTTTGTGTGTGCTCAGTCATGTCTGACTCTTTGTGACCCTATGGACTGTAGCCCATCAGGCTCCTCTGCCCATGGAATTTTCCAGGCAAGAATACTGGAATGGGTTGCCATTTCCTTTTTCAGGGGATCTTCCCAACCCTGGAATCAAACCTGCATCTCCTGGACTAGCAGACGGATTCTGTACCACTGAGCCACCTGGAAAGCTCTGAAAAGGGGATACAACTTGCTAAATCTGATTAGCAGTACTGGCCCTGTCACTAACATCCTCCCTTTGACTTTACACATGGTAGTAAATGTGTCTTTTTCAGATTACAGTCTCCAAATGACAGTGTTAACACAGAAAAGGCCATCAGGCACCAAAAAATTGAAGGCAGTGAAGTAAAGCTGCAAAAGCAAACAACATGGAGTGGGTACAGTTAGTACATGGCTTCATCTCCTTCTCTGAGGGGAAGTCACAGCATTTCTGGGAAGTGGATGGCTAAGCCCTGTGCTGGGGACAAGTTCCCACTTCCTCTGTGACTCAGTGTGCACATCTTTTAAATGAGACATGAGAAGTGCTAGTGGACTGCCCTCTGTATTCTGGTCCATCTACCTGTTGAGGAGCAGCTTTACTTTCAACCAAAATTTAGAGTATGGGAGAAGTTTACATTGTGGTCCAAGTTGTGGAATACAGTTTAAGTGGCATGACCTCTTGGGAAAACATCTGGGGCTGAGCAATGTTTGCTTTTTATGTGTAGAAATTCCTCTTTGCATAGGTGTAATGACTTGATTATAGATGTATCATGCACCCAACATGATAATCTTTAATTATTTATTTTAATTGGAGGCTAGTTACTTTACAATATTGTAGTGATTTTTGCCATAATTAACATGAATCAGCTATGGGTGTACATGTGTTCCCCATCCTGAACCCCCCTCCCACGTCCCTCCCCATCCCATCCCTCAGAGTCATCCCTATGCACCAGCCCTGAGCACCCTGTCTCATGCATCAAACCTGGACTGGTGATCTATCTCACATACGGTAATATACATGTTTCAATGCCAGGCTTTCAAATCATCCCACCCTCGCCTTCTCCCACAGAATCCAAAAATCTGTTCTTTACATCTGTGTCTCTTTTGCTGTCTCACATATAAGGTCATCGTTACCATCTTTCTAAATTCCATATATATGCATTAACATACTGTATTGGTGTTTTTCTTTCTGACTTACTTCACTCTGTATAATAGGCTCCAGTTTCATCCACCTCATTAGAACTGATTCAAATGCATTCTTTTTAATAGTGGAGTAATATTCTATTGTGTGTATGTACCACTGCTTTCTTATCCATTCGTCTGCCGATGGACATCTAAGTTGCTTCCATGTCCTGGCTATTGTAAACAGTGCTGCAATGAACATTGGGGTACACGTGTCTCTTTCAATTTTGGTTCCCTCAGTGTGTATGACCAGCAGTGGGATTGGTGGGTTGTATGGCAATTCTATTTCCAGTTTTTTAAGGAATCTCCACACTGTTCTCCATAGTGGCTGTATTAGTTTGCACCAACAGTGTAAGAGGATTCCCTTTTCTCCACACCATCTCCAGCATTTATGGTTTGTAGACTTTTTGATAGCAGCCATTCTGACTGGCGTGTAATGGTACCTCATTGCGGTTTTGATTTGCATTTCTCTGATAATGAGTGATGGTCAGCATCTTTTCATGGGTTTGTGAGCCATCTGTATGTCTTCTTGGGAGAAATGTCTGTTTAGTTCTTTGGCCCATTTTTTGATTGGGTCATTTATTTTTCCAGAATTGAGCTGCAGGAGCTGCTTGTATATTTTTGAGATTAATTCTTTGTCAGTTGCTTTGTTTGCTATTATTTTCTCCCTTCTGAAGGCTGTGTTTTCACCTGCTTATAGTTTCCTTCATTGTGCAAAAGCTTTTAAGTTTAATTAGGTCCCATTTATTTTTCCTTTTATTTCCATTACTCTGGGAGGTGGGTCATAGAGGATCCTGCTGTGATTTATGTTAGAGAGTGTTTTGCCTGTTTTCCTCTAGGAGTTTTATAGTTTCTGGTCTTACATGTAGATCTTCAACCCATTTTGAGTTTGTTTTTGTGTATGGTGTTAGAAAGTGTTTCATTCTTTTACAAGTGGTTGACCAGTTTTCCCAGCACCACTTGTTAAAGAGATTGTCTTTTCTCCATTGTATATTCTTGCCTTCTTTGTCAAAGACAAGGTGTCCATAGGTGCATGGATTTATCTCTGGGCTTTCTATTTTGTTCCATTGATCTATATTTCTGTCTTTGTGCTAGTACCACACTGTCTTGATGACTGTGGCTTTGTAGTATAGTCTGAAGTCAGGCAGGTTGATTCCTCCAGTTCCATTCTTCTTTCTCAAGATTGCTTTGACTATTCAAGATTTTTTGTATTTCCCTATAAATTGTGAAATTATTTGTTCCAGTTCTCTGAAAAATACCGTTGGTAGCTTGATAGGGAGTGCATTGAATCTATAGATTGCTTTGGGTAGTATACTCATTTTCACTATATTGATTCTTTCAATCCATGAACATGGTATATTTCTCCATCTATTTTTGTCATCTTTGATTTCTTTCATCAGTGCTTTATAGTTTTCTATATATAGGTCTTTTGTTTCTTTAGGTAGATTTATTCCTAAGTATTTTATTCTTTTTATTGCAATAGTGAATGGAATTGTTTCCTTAATTTCTCTTTCTGTTTTCTCATTGTTAGTGTATAGGAATGCAAAGGATTTCTTTGTGTTAATTTTATATCCTGCAACTTTACTATATTCATTGGTTAGCTCTACTAATTTTCTGGTGGAGTCTTTAGGGTTTTCTATGTAGAGGATCATGCCATCTGCAAACAGTGGGAGTTTTACTTCTTCTTTTCCAATCTGGATTCCTTTTATTTCGTTTTCTGCTCTGATTGCTGTGGCTAAAACTTCCAAAACTATGTTGAATAGTAGTGGTGAGAGTGGGCACCCTTGTCTTGTTCCTGACTTTAGGGGGAATGCTTTCAGTTTTTCACCATTGAGGATAATGTTTGCTGTGGGTTTATCATATGTGGCTTTTATTATGCTGAGATATACTCCTTCTATGCCTACTCTCTGGAGGGTTTTCATCATCAATGGATGATGAATTTTGTCAAAGGCTTTCTCTGCATCTATTGAGATAATCATATGGTTTTTATCTTTCAATTTGTTAATGTGGTATATCACACTGATTGATTTGCAAATATTGAAGAATTCTTGCATCCCTGGGATAAAGCCCACTTGGTCATGATGTATGATCTTTTAAATATATTGTTGGATTCTGTTTGATAAAATTTTGTTAAGGATTTTTGCATCTATGTTCATCAATGATATTGGCCTGTAGTTTTCTTTTTTTGTGGCATCTTTGCCTGGTTTTGGTATTAGGGTGATGGTGACCTCACAGAATGAGTTTGGAAGTTTACCTTCCTCTGCAATTTTCTGGAAGAGTTTGAGTAGGATAGGTGTTAGCTCTTCTCTAAATTTTTGGTAGAATTCAGCTGTGAAGCCATCTGCTCCTGGGCATTTGTTTGTTGGAAGATTTCTGACTACAGTTTCGATTTCTGTGCTTGTGATGGGTCTGTTAAGATCTTCTATTTCTTCCTGGTTCAGTTTTGGAAAGTGATACTTTTCTAAGAATTTGTCAATTTCTTACAAGTTGTCCAATTTATTGGCATATAGTTGCTGATAGTAGTCTCTTATGATCCTTTGTATTTCTGCCAACACAATAATCTTTTAAAGGTAAGTCTTTGAAGAGGACAATTCCCTAGTTCATATTCTCTCCTATAATACTGAGGTTTTAAGAATCTCTGATCTGGGGCTACTATGTTTTCATACCATCACCTTAACCTAAACAGTTGAAGATCATCATCGTTCTTGGGGCTGACCCCCTGACCAATGATTCTGAGATTTGGGTAGATGAGTAAGTAGCTCTGCACAAATAATTTTATTGATATTCTCAACTTCACTCAAATGACAAAGGGAATTGGTAGAGAAGGCTTGAAAAAAAACACAATACATCACATCACAGTTTTGATAAATCACAAAACCCAGACCAAAGCTGTGCATATTGAGGACTGGCAAACTGGGCCCATGGGAACAGTCATCTATTCTTGTATGACCTGCCTGCATGCTAAGAATGGCTTCAATTTTAAATGGTTATATAAGTTCTTTGTAATATCCATGATTTTACTTCTTGGCCTGCAAAGCCTAAAAATTTACTTTTTGACCCTTGAAGAAAAAGTTTATTGTACCACTGGTTTACAACATTTTAAGTTCAAAACTTAAAACAACACCTGACATGAGCATTAGGTTGAAATAAATATTTGTTGAGTTTAATTATCCAGAATTCATAGTCAGACTTCCCTGGTGGCTCAGTGGTATAGAATCCACCTGCCAATGCAGGAGATGCAAGAGATGCAGGTTTGACCCCTGGATAGGGAAGCTCCTCTGGAGTAGGAAATGGGAATCTACTCCAGTATTCTTGCTTGGAAAACTCCACGGACAGAGAAGCCTGGTGGGCTACTAGTCCATGGGGTTGCAAAGAAGTCAGATACGACTTAGCGACTGAGCACACAAATGCAGAATTCACAGTTACTGACTACAGTTCAATGCCATGATCTGTGTGCCCCAATGTGCCCAGTGACCAACTTGGGCAAGTGATACATGGGGAAGTTTTTTAACAGGCTTCTGAGCAAGAGCTTTCAGATGGAATCATTGTGCATGAATGAGAGGCCCTGAATTGCTGTGGATGAAGCCAACAAGAGGGGATTGAAGCTAAGAAGATCACAGGAAAATGGTGCTCCCTGGATGAGGCAACCTCCTGCCAAATGAACTAACAGGACTTCATAAAAAAATAACTATTTATTACTTGCTTATGTGGCAGTCACTGGGTAATTATTTTATAGACTTTATTTCATCTTTAAAACAACCTGTGAAGAAGGTATACTTCCACTTACATCTAAGGAAAATGAGGCAAAAAGATTTTTTAAAAATAAGCTTACAGCCTGTAAGCAGCAGACCTATGATCCACACTCTGGTTCTACTCCAAAGTTGATTTTCTACTCTTAGTCACTATTCTATATTGCAGCTTTCAGATCTGTACAATGGCATTATATGTGATACTACATAAAGTGCTCAAAAGGTGAATCCCTTTTTTGATAATTTGTGCTTATAAAAGATGCAAGAAACCAAAACATTTTTCTCAGTGTTCTTACTTATGAGCCTACAATATTAAAATTATTTTCTCATCACATAGGATCTTTGTTTTTGTTTGGTTTTTAAACACAAAAGAAGTTTTTATTATATTAATAGGTGCAGGTGGAGCTATATAACTCTTAAAGTCTTATGCATCTTTATGCTTTTTGGTAGGCTGTAAAACATTTTATTACTGTGTTAAATCACTTGGACACACATGCTTTCCAAAGATGAAAAAGAATGCTATTTTAAAACAGTTTATTAAAAACAATTACCCTTTTTAAAAGCCTGTTGTTTCTGTGTATTTATTATATTGACTATTAAAATTACTTTGTTTTATTGGCACCCACAAATTAAGAAATGTCACATAGTCAGGTTAATTCCCGGGAAACTCTTAGCATTTTTATAGTGAATAAGCTTTTTCAAAACAGGAGGGTTGTTTGGTAATTTATTGTTGAAGTAGATACCAAGTGGCATTTTAGGGGTGAAAAGGAGGGTTCTCTTACTGGGAGAATCTGGCTGAGCCAACACATCTTACAAACTACTGGAGGGAGGATGAAATAAAAAATGGCTGTCACATCAGAGTGATTGCTCAGTGATACCCAACACCAAATGCTTTGACTTTCTGCAGACTAAATTCAGGCAGAACAGTTAGATTACAAGTCTGCTAACCAGAGACAGAATTTGTCTTTTGTTTTTGCGTTTGAATGAAACTGTCATAGCCCAATGATAATGAAATGCCATCTGGCATCTCTCTGGATGGCTCTAGGGAGAGTTGGTGGTTTTCACCCAGCTCTCAGAGCATAGTACTTCCCATCCCAGAAATCTCTGTTAGACTAAATTTTGCCAAATGTAAAATAAGCACTGTTTAGAATACATTAACCTTAAGAGTTAAATGAACCAGTCAACAGAATTTATTTGTTGCCCACTGTGTTCAGTCCTAAGGGGGGCGGGGGTGGATAGTGGAAAGTCACAAATAAGAGAGAACACATGGGTCGTAGACAGGGAACATTTCACAAGCAAAAATGTCAACTATCAAATTTTATAGCTTAAAGAGAATGTGGAAAACCACTTTCCAAATTATTTTCTAAGGAGCAAAGCTCTTTAAGATATGACTAAGTGTTCTGGGGTCAAATAAGTTTAAAAAGTGTCACGGTGCCTTTAACATGTTAATATACATGGAGAATCTCCAAGTGTGCATCCATAAGGTACAGGTTTCCCTGACTATTTGGACCAGATTTGGGAAATATTCCCTAGAAATTATCAGGCAACTTTCATCACTTTATAAATGAAGAAAATGAAGTAAAGTGATTTATCCAAGATCACAAAGCTAATTATTGGCATAACCAGAAGCAGGACTTAGCATTTTCATTTTGAATCCAGTATTTTTCAATTGAGATTGCTATGTAATCCTAGTTAAATAACATATGTATTAGAGTGATTTCTCCTCATCTCACTAAATGGACTTGTTGTATTATTATATAATTGCAGATTAGGAGAATGAAAGCAGGTCAGGGATTTAGCGGATAATACCTCTGGCCTTGCTTTCCCTTTGCTACTTGGGAAAAATTCACAAGTTTACTTATGTTCCTTGAGCCTCAGTTTGTGCATCCATGAGGCAGGAATAATAGCACCTGTCTGGTTGAATTGTTGAAGGATCTTAATGTAGAAGCTGCTGGTGACCAGATCATCTAGAATCTGAGCTCTGGCTAGGAGGTCATTCTCACTCCCAAGGCAATGGAATTCACTGGAGGAGTTAAGAGGGTTGGGGTCATGAGTTTGTCCGGATTGAAACCTTTTAGAGAGAAAGTATTTCCTCTCTTTCTCTCAGTGCCTGCTCTAACACATACTAAATAGATGTTTAATCAACAATAAATGACAAACTACACAAAATATAAATAGAAGTACACTAGTAACAGCTTTACCATGCTACACATACAAAACTACATATACATAGAGGAGATACCATTCATATTTTTGTATATTATGAAAAATGTTTTGAATAATAAGACTCCTCTCTTTCAAGTTCTATTTGATGTTGGAAAAGGAAACATCAGCATGTTGAAAAATAATTTGGGTGCTTAACTGGTTGGACCCAGGAGGGTAATTTATAGTACTTAATAGTGTAGTTAAAGCTAATTCCATTTTCCTAAGATGGATTGCTTTTCCAGTGCCCTGGCAGGTTACCCATTTCATAGACCTTTACTCAGAAGTATCAAGCTCCCCAGGACTGGATACAGAGTTGCTTTGTTACCTCACTTGAAGGATAGGAAAAACAAATTCATTTGTCAGGAATTTTGTAGGGTCATTAACTTCACTCTGCCTTTCCAAATAAATATGCCAGCTTTAATTTTTCATGCAAATGATTCACCTACATCCAAAATTCCATGTAGCCCTCCTCAGGAGACAAATGTCATAAATCACAAGGAGCTTGGCTCTTTGTAATCCCACAGAGTTGGGTCCCCAATGCTGAGTAGTTGGAAATGCAGATAAAGAAGGTACAGAAGAAGGACTTTCATTTACTTTTGTTTGCCTTCAACACAATTTCCACAGGCAGTCATAACCAATGACAGCTAGAAATGGTAATGACTCTACAACTGCTTTGAAGCTTCCAAAACACTCTTACAAATAAAAACAAATGATGCAATAAGTACAATAAGCCTTTGGGCAAACTAACCATAAAGGACACCAGAGTGCATACAAACATATGTGACTCTGCCCCGCCAGGAACACATTCCTTCTGAAGACTAAATGAGGATCTTACAGTTCAATAAGCCAAATGTGACCAACGGGCCTCAGTGCAATGAGAGGCTTTGTTGTCAAACCACAGTCTTTCATTGTCCCTTCAAGAGACAGCCTGAACTATTCTCAACATCTGCAAGATGTGCCACATTAAGCATAACAAAGGAAAATAAGCATATTCCTGCAAACTACATTATTAAAAATAAGTACATGACAGCAGCTTGCCTAGTTCTAATTAAATGGGAAAAACAAGGACAGGAAAATGCATTTTTAAGTTTCAGTGATTTGACCAGATTAGTATATTTGTATAATTTTGTTAATACTCTAATTAAAGTTATGCTAAATAGCCAAACACTGAAGTGTCAAGGAAAATGCCACAGAACAATTTTATATGGAGAAGAGTATCTTAATTAAATGTGACTTAATTTTCATCCTTAGGGACCTAAATGCTAGAAGTAATGGGATATGGAAAGAATGTTTTCAGATGGAAAAAAAAAAAAACAAAAAACTCCACAAATGTTGTTAAGAGGAGGATGTGGGTACCTGATAAGATAACAGTATAGCAGTTTGGTTTTTTTTTTTTTTTTAAACAAACAAATGCTTTCTTAGAGATGTAGATGCTTGCATAAAACTGAATTTATGCTGGTTTATGTTAGCCACTAATGCTTTTCACAAAGCAACTAACTGTGCACTGGTGATGACCTTATACCTTTGCATCCCCTTTACCACCATGTCAGACAGACACTAAGGTGGGTCCCAAGACACTTGACTCCTAGTGCTCATGTCACACTGTAATCCTTTCCCACTTAGCATGCACAGAAACTTTGACTTACTTCTAAACAATAAAATATGGCAGAGTTTCAGTATATAAGTGATTATATTACTTACGAGTCTAATGTCTGTCTTGCAAAGAGCTCTCCCTGTTGCTGGCTTTGAAGAAGCAAGTTGCTCTATGTTGTGAGCTGGCTATGGAGAGGGCCATGTAAGAACCTGAGGAAAGCCTCCAGCTGACAGCCAGCAGGAAATTGAGGCCCTTATGGTGACAGTTTGATCCTTCCCCAGCTGAACCTCTGATGAGACTCCAGCCATGGTCAACACCTTGACTGCAGCCTTACAGATGATCCACTTCAGCCTCAAGTCTTTTCTAATGTTGTGGCATGGGGTGTCCATGGGAACCCACTCTGCACTCACAAATGCACAAGCCCAAATTGTAGGGGAGTTAATGCCTGTGGAACCACTGTTGAACACTGGTCAATGGAGGATATGGATACATACTTCTGCCCTTCTTCCTTAGGAAATGCATTTCATAAAGTTCCTCAAGAGGTCTAATGGACTTGAGCACCCAAAGTTCATAGCAGGTGCCAACCTGACAGAGCTTCTTTGCATTGGTCTTTCTTCCTGTTTCTGTCTTATCCCTTATTCACAGAAACCATGAAATAGTAAATATGGATTGTTTTACACTGCAAAACTGGTGGAAGTATTGCTAAACAATAGATAACTAATACTCCTAACTAATTCTAGATAGTAAATCACTCATAGCTCTGGGGAAAAAAATAAACCAGTACATTATTTAGCAGCAAATCTGTAATCTATGTTTATGAGAAACCAGACTGTTTCATATCATATTCACCAGTGTTATACAGATGCAAGTGATCTGCCTCTCCATCCCTGAAAGCCCTACTCTGCCCTTTGATTAATAACAATAATCAGTCAAATTAACTGCAATTTCTCCAGACAAAACTATATTCTTGTATGATACCATATAGTTCTGAAAATGTAAGTTTTAGGGCTTACCTCATAGCTCAGTTGGTAAAGAATCTGCCTGCAATGCAGGAGACCCTGGTTCTATTCCTGGGTTGGGAAGATCCCCTGGAGAAGGGATAGGTTACCCATTCCAGCATTCCTCGGCTTCCCTTGTGGCTCAGCTAGTAAAGAATCTGCCTGCAATGCAGGAGACCTGGGTTTGATCCCTGGGTTGGGAAGATCCCCTGGAGAAGGGAAAGGCTACCCACTCCAGTATTCTGGCCTAAAGAATTCCATGGACTGTATAGTCCATGGGGTTGCAGAGTCGGACATGACTGAGCAACTTTCACTGTCACTTTCTTTCTTTCAGTCAAAAAACAGAATAAATTATTGACCTGACATATATCAATTTTATGTTTTAAAATGGGAGAATCATCATAGCAGTGTGAGTGCCCTTACAATTTTCTTTTTATTTCCTTATATCAAATTATGTTAGAATAAAATATCTAAATGCTTTATCTAGTGCCATCTAATATGCACTTGGGCTGATAGAGTCACTTCTGGGCACGGAACCCAGAAGTGGTTGGACTTTCTGTTTACAGAGTACTTTCTGCACCAAGTTTTACTGCATCTAATCTCATGACCCCTGAAGACCCCTGACCTATCTCATTAGGTGGCAAATTCTACCCTGGGAAATGGAGGCAGCAGCCGATCGAGGAGCAGGAGGCCTCATGATAAGGTGGCCCAGTTCTTACTGTCTCTTCAACTTGCACTGGTGGGAGGGGGATGACAATAGAGCCTGTTTGGGTGTCTTCGCTTTGTCTAGTTGACTAGGCAGGAACAGATGCTTAAATGGCAGAAACATACAAGTGTGGGTGTTTAAATGAGGTTATAAGACACAAGAAAAAGAACAATTGCAAGTTGTAGGTCTTGGCTCCAGAAGATGGTTTGATCTAGCACCAGATAAAGCTTCAAAAAGTCCCACTCATTTGTACATTAATCATTTGTCCATTATGTAGGTCAACTATTACTTGCCAGGAATGAGACTTCATGTTGGGGATCAATGGTATACAAGACAGACATGGTCCCTGCTTGAAAAGGTTTAAGAACAGCATATGCAAAGACCCCAAGCAATATGGTGAGCTGTAGGACTAGGACTAGGCTCTGAGAGAGGCAGGGGAGGAGAGAACAGGCAGAGCTTGGAAGTCAAGGCAAGGATGTCTGATGAAGTAAAATTTGTAAACAGCTCCCCTGACTTACTCTTTTGTACTTCTCACTGCTATTGTATTGCTGGAAACTTCATATTTTGCTTTTGCCAAGTGACCCCATGCTCTTTGCCTTGGCACTCCAAAAAGGCCTGTCCTGTCCTGTCAATATCTGAACCAATTCTATTGCATTGAAATGTATTGGGGGTCACAAAGCATAGTAACAAGGGTATGGGGCCTGGCGTCAGTCTTGGCTTAACAGTTCATTTCTACCACTTCAAGTCCAATGACCTTGGGTAAATTGTCCCACCTTTTTAAGAGGATAAGGTTGTTGAAAGCCTGTTGAGCTTGTTGCCTAGGAGACAGTGTGTCCTCAATCAATGATAGTCACTAATAATATTTTCTGCTCCTGGAGGGCTATAGCTGTTCATTAGCTAATGCTGACAAATCATATGCAATAACATGTTAAAGGAATATTTTATCAACACCCTTGGGAGGAGCATTTTTAAATGCTTAAACCCACAGAAAGTGAGCAAAAGCAGCTCAGTCATGTCTGACTCTTTGCAACCCCATGGACTATACAGTCCATGGAATTCTCTAGGCCAGAATACTGGATTGGGTTCCCTTCTCCAGGGTATCTTCCTAACCCAGAGATTGAACCCAGGTCTTCCACATTGCAGGTGGATTCTTTGCCAGCTGAGCCACCAGGGAAGTTCTACCGCAGAGAAGTGGTCCTCTAATGCTGGAATGTCAAATGGCAGGAGGCCTCCCACAGGCCTGTAGGAGGAAAAGTTCCCATCTTCCTTTGCGTACTATGGACCAGGTAACACAGTAAGTGTTTTGCATGTCTGCTCTAATTTAATCCCCACAATAAATCTGTGTGGTAGGACTCTCACTACTTTCTATAGGTGAAACAACTGAGGTTTGACAGGTCAAGTCATGTGGCTGTCACTATCAGGAGGGATTCCTACACTCTTCCCAAATGAGGTTTCCAGGGTGAGGGATGCCCTTGAATTATGGTCCTGGTATCCACACACCTGTGTACCATGGGGCAACCAAACAGGGTACATGGGTCCAGATGGAAGTTTCCTTTTAGTTTCTGGAGAATAACAAGCTCAGCCCTACAGCCCCCCTTGAAATGTAGCAGTTTATAGTTTTGTGTGTCCACCACACTACCTGCTTTCCAGTATTCCAGGCCTCAGCTTCTTCACCATCCTGTCCTGACGGTCCCCAAGCCCCTTCCCAAAGTCACCATTTGGACCCAAAAAATGTTTGTCTGGTCAGTGCTTAAGAATTTAACTAGTCCTGAATTCAGCAAACAGAATTTGAAAAATGTTACCCGTGGCTCCAAAGGAAAAACAAAACTAAACTTAAAAAAATCCTGGTTTCCTCCAGGCTCATTTCATCTGGGAAGGGGTACAGGAAGATGAACAAACAAAGCCACTTTGTCTGGACTTCGGGCACAGAGGGAAAAACCAACAAAAAGGAACAGAGCACTGAGGTGTCCCCTGTGTAAATGGACTTGGACATGGTGTTGGTACAGAAGTGATGGGCATACTTTAGGACCCAGATGAATTGCTGGGCATGAAATAATGATTCTACATTGACTGAAAAATTTGAAAGTAAGTAAAAACTTTGAGGCAAACAAAAAGATGATTTCCCTGTGGTCTTCCAAGCCAGCCAGTGAATTCAGAGGAAAAAGGAAGACAAATAGCTGAGACTTGTGAAGGAGACAGAGACAGCCAGGGGAGAGGATGGAGTAGAGGCAGAAAGAAAACATGAATTACAAAGATGCTCATTCAGTCAACAAGTATTTGGAAGCAGTAGAATACCAACAGTTGAATGCCTGGGCTCCACTGCCTGCTGGCTGGGAGACTGGGCTTTGCCCTGTCCTCCTCAGTCTGTAAAAGATGGATAATATGGGGATATGACTAGTATTTACTTCTTAGGGGAGTTGGAGAAAGCCCTTGGTGTACTACCTGAAACATAGAGCCCCCTAGCTGTTACTGGTATTATTTGTAATATTATTTACTTGTTTGCCATTTGCAAGGCACTGGGGGGAGGACATTAAGGTGACAGAGACAAGAATGCAGCTCTCATCTCTTAATTGAGTGAAAGAGTTAAGAGAAGTGCTCTCATCCTGTCTTTGATTGCAGTTTTGAGTACCTTAAGTTATCAAGAATTACAAGATTCAATAAAGTTGCTCAAAGGAACAGAGTGCCAAAGATATATGCACATGTATTGTTGTTTTAAGGCCAGGCAGCAATCCTGGACATAGAATGCTCAGATGGATTCACTGCATTCCTGGGTCAGGGGATCAACAAGAGGGCAGGTGGTGGCAGAAAGGAGAAGTTTATGTGCACAACTCTTTCTCTACCTTCTGGTCATCTTCCTATGTAATCCAGGTTGGTATACAAGCACTTGCTGTATTTCTTGAGTTAATTTAGGGTGGAGATAATTAAGTGCATGGATTTAGAATGACAAAAGTTGTCTGTTTTGTGTTTCTAATATTAGGTTTCTAAGCAACAACAAACTGTCTAGTCAGATAGGTCTTCACAATATATTGAATTCCTCTGCATTATTGCTCAAAGACAATTCACAAATGCTATTCAAATTATGTAAGAGGCTGGCCTAGAGATGATCCTTTACTAGGCCAACATTCTCAGCTTTTTATGACAGTAGCAGCAACCTGAACCTTTAGCAGGAATCAGAGATTGTTGGCAAGGTTGTTAAAACCCAAATTTGCAACTGGAACTGATGCTTGCTAAAAGCATCAATGTAAATCATGAGTCTTTCATCCTCATCCCCTCCCAGGGCACCTGGATCACAACCCTGCGGGAAATCCTATCACTGTTTTCTAGTGCTCCAGGGGATGAGCACATCTGTTGTTGACACATGAGAAACCTCAGCTTTCTTATCACTTCTCACACTCCTGATATGACCATGATATTTTAAAACTGAAGGCAGGAGGAGGAGCCAAGATGGCGGAGGAGTAGGACGGGGAGACCACTTTCTCTCCTACAAATTCATCAAAAGGATATCTGAACGCAGAGCAAACTTCACAAAACTTCTGATCGCTAGCTGAGGTCATCAGGCGCCCAGAAAAGCAGCCCATTGTCTTCGAAAGGAGATAGGACAAAATATAAAAGATAAAAAGTGAGACAAAAGAGCTAAGGACAGAGATCCGTCCCGGGAAGCGAGTCTTTAGAGGACGTTTCCAGACACCGGGAAACCCTCGCACTGGCGGGCCTGGGGGAAGTGTTTGAATCTAGGAGGGCAACCTGACTGGGAGGGAAACAATAAATAAAACCCACAGATTACGTGCCTAAAAGCAACTCTCAGCAGAAAAGTGCCCCAGACACCAGCATCCAACACCAGCAAGTGGGGGCGGCACGGAGAGGAGCGGGCGGCATTGCTTGGGGTAGGGTCCGGGCCTGAGTGCCCTGAGGACAATCGGAGGGAGCTTTTGTGAGTTGCCAACTTGAACTGTGGGAGAGCAGGGAAGAGAGAGAAAATTGGCCCGAACACGCTGCCGGCCGTTCGCGGAACGGGGGGACCGAGAGAGTCCGGAGAGGGGCTCGCAGACTGTGGATCAGCCCGGACCCGCCGGAGGCGGGAGCAGGTCGCGGCGAGACACAGCGCGCAGGCACCCGACCGGCGCGGGCGGGGACTGGGGCTGGGGACGCAGAGGGCAGAAGGCGCACGCACCCGACTGGCGCCCGCAGAAACCAAGATTGGGACCGTGGAAGGGAGTGGGTGCGCGGCACCCGGAGAGAGTGCGCCTGTCAAGCTCCTGGCTGCCTGGACCGCTCCGACGGGGAAGGCACAAGAGCGGACGCAGCCTTCTGTTCCGCGCTTTTGTGGAACACCCAAGGGCTGGAGATGCGCGCAGCGCTCGGTGCGCTCCATATAGAGCAGCCGGGAGCCTGAGCAGCGCAGACCGAGAAAGCAGCGCCAGCCCGAGAAAGCAGCGCCAGCCCGTCCCCGCAGCGCCAGCCCCTCCCCGCAGAGCGACGGAACTAGCTACCTGAACAAGAGTCCACCTCTGCCCGCCTGTGTCAGGGTGGAAATGAGGCTCTGAAGAAACCGACAAACAGAAGCCAAATAAACAAAGGGAACTGCTTCAGGAGAGAGTGGTGCAACAGATTAAAATCCCTGTAGAAAACACCGATTACACCGGAAGAGGCCTGTAGATATCGAGAAGTGTAAGCTGGAACGAGGAGATATCTGAAACTGAGCCGAACCGACACTGACCGCAACAGCTCCAGAGAAATTCCTAGATATATTTTTACTTTTTTTTTTTTTTAATTAAAAAAAATTTTTTTTTTAAATTTTTTCTTTTTTATTTTCCTTTAAAATTCCCTATTACTCCATCACTCCTTAACTTTCATTTTCATAGATTTTTATGATTTTTTTAATTAGGGAAAATTCTTTTTTTTTTTCTTTTTTCTCCTTTTTCTCTTCTATTTTCTATTTTTCTTTTTCCTTATTTCTTTTAAAGTCCTCTAGTACTCCTCTACTACTCCTTAATTTTCATTTTCAATACACTATAACCTTACCAAAAAAAAAAAAAAAAGAGAAGCCCTATTTTTTAAACTGAACCTCATATATATTTAAAAAATTGTGTGTGTGTGTGTGTTTGGTTTTTGTTTTTAATATAGTATTTTTAAGAGTCTAATCTCTACTCTAGATTTTTAATTTTTGTTTTTCAATATATGATATAAATTGTGAACATTTAAGAATCCAAAATTCAGTTTCCATTTTTATTCAGGAGTGTGTTGATTATTCTCTCCCAATCTTGACTCTCTGTTTTCTACCTCAGAATACCTCTATTTCCTCCTTTCCCCTTTTCTTCCCAATCCAATTCTGTGAATCTTGGTGGGTGTCCGGGCTACGGAGAACACTCTGGGAACAGACAACTGCGTAGATCTGTCTCTCTCCTCTTGAGTCCCCCTTTTTCTCCTCCTGCTCAACACTATCTCCCTCCTCCCTCTCCTCTTCTTCATGTAACTCTGTGAACCTCTCTGGGTGACCCTAAAGGGGGAGAATCTTTTTGCCATTAACCTAGAAGTTTTATTATCAGTGCTCTGTAGTTGGAGAAGTCCTGAGACTACAGGAAGAATAAAACTGAAATCCAGAGGCAGGAGACTTAAGCCCAAAACCTGAGAACACCAGAAAACTCCTGACTACATGGAACTTTAAGTAATAAGTGACCGTCCAAAAGCCTCCATACCTACACTGAAACCAACCACCACCCAAGAGCCAATAAGTTTTAGAGCAAGACATACGAAGCAAATTCTCCAGCAATGCAGGAACATAGCCCTAAACGTCAACATACAGGCTGCCCAAGGTGACACCTAACACATAGACCCATCTCAAAACTCATTACTGAGCACTCCATTGCTCTCCAGAGAGAAGAAATCAAGTTCCATGCACCAGAACACCGACGCAAACTTTCCTAACCAGGAAACCTTGACAAGCCAATCGTCTAACCCCACCCACTGGGAAAAACCTCCACAATAAAAAGGAACCACAGACCTCCAGAATACAAAAAGCCCAGTCCAGACACAGCAATCTAAACCAGATGAAAAGGCAGAGAAATACCCAACAGGTAAAGGAACATGAAAAATGCCCACCAAGTCAAACAAAAGAGGAGGAGATAGGGAATCTACCTGAAAAAGAATTGAGAATAATGATAATAAAAATGATCCAAAATCTTGAAAACAAAATGGAGTTACAGATAAATAGCCTGGAGACAAAGATTGAAAAGATGCAAGAAATGTTTAATAAAGACCTAGAAGAAATAAAAAAGAGTCAATTAAAAATGAATAATGCAATGAATGAGATAAAAAACACTCTGGAGGGAACCAAGAGTAGAATAATGGAGACAGAAGATAGGATAAGTGAGGTACAAGATAAAATAGTGGAAATAAATGAAACAGAGAGGAAAAAAGAAAAAAGGATCAAAAGAAATGAGGACAACCTCAGGGACCTCTGGGACAATGTGAAATGCCCCAACATTCGAATCATAGGAGTCCCAGAAGAAGAAGACAACAAGAAAGGCCATGAGAAAATACTCGAGGAGATAGCTGAAAACTTCCCTAAAATGGGGAAGGAAATAGCCACCCAAGTCCAAGAAACCCAGAGAGTCCCAAACAGGATAAACCCAAGGCGAAACACCCCAAGACACATATTAATCAAATTAAAAAAGATCAAACACAAAGAACAAATATTAAAAGCAGCAAGGGAAAAACAACAAATAACACACAAAGGGATTCCCATAAGGATAACAGCTGATCTATCAATAGAAACCCTCCAGGCCAGAAGGGAATGGCAGGACGTACTGAAAGTAATGAAAGAGAATAACCTACAACCTAGATTACTGTATCCAGCAAGGATCTCATTCAGATATGAAGGAGAATTCAAAAGCTTTACAGATAAGCAAAAGCTGAGAGAATTCAGCACCACCAAACCAGCTCTTCAACAAATGCTAAAGGATCTTCTCTAGACAGGAAATGCAGAAAGGTTGTATAAACGTGAACCCAAAACAACAAAGTAAATGGCAACGGGACCACACCTATCAATAATTACCCTAAATGTAAATGGGTTGAATGCCCCAACCAAAAGACAAAGATTGGCCGAATGGATACAAAAACAAGACCCCTATATATGCTGTCTACAAGAGACCCACCTCAAAACAAGAGACACATACAGACTAAAAGTGAAGGGCTGGAAAAAAATATTTCATGCAAACGGAGACCAAAAGAAAGCAGGAGTCGCAATACTCATATCAGATAAAATAGACTTTCAAATAAAGGAAGTGAAAAGAGACAAAGAAGGACACTACATAATGATCAAAGGATCAATCAAAAAAGAAGATATAACAATTATAAATATATATGCACCCAACATAGGAGCACCGCAATATGTATGGCAAACGCTAACGAGTATGAAAGAGGAAATTAATAGTAACACAATAATAGTGGGAGACTTTAATACCCCACTCACAACTATGGATAGATCAACTAAACAGAAAATTAACAAGGAAACACAAACCTTGAATGACACAATGGACCAGCTAGACCTAATTGATAGGACATTTCACCCCAAAACAATCAACTTCACCTTTTTCTCAAGTGCACACGGAACATTCTCCAGAATAGATCACATCCTGGGCCATAAATCTGGTCTTGGAAAATTCAAAAAAATTGAAATCATTCCAGTCATCTTTTCTGACCACAGTGCAGTAAGATTAGATCTCAATTACAGGGAAAAAATTGTTAAAACTTCAAACATATGGAGGCTAAATAACACACTTCTGAATAACCAACAAATCATAGAAGAAATCAAAAAAGAAATCAAAATATGTATAGAAATGAATGAAAATGAAAACACAACAACCCAAAACCTATGGGACACTGTAAAAGCAGTGCTAAGGGGAAGGTTCATAGCATTACAGGCTTACATCAAGAAACAGGAAAAAAACCAATTAAATAACCTAACTCTACACCTAAAGCAATTAGAGAAGGAAGAAATGAAGAACCCCAGAGTTAGCAGAAGGAAAGAAATCTTAAAAATCAGGGCAGAAATAAATGCAAAAGAAACTAAAGAGACCATAGCAAAAATCAACAAAGCTAAAAGCTGGTTTTTTGAAAAAATAAACAAAATTGACAAACCATTAGAAAGACTCATTAAGAAACAAAGAGAGAAAAACCAAATTAACAAAATTAGAAATGAAAATGGAGAGATCACAACAGACAACACTGAAATACAAAGGATCATAAGAGACTACTACCAGCAGCTCTATGCCAATAAAATGGACAACTTGGATGAAATGGAGAAATTCTTAGAAAAGTATAACTTTCCAAAACTGAACCAGGAAGAAATAGAAGATCTTAACAGACCCATCACAAGCAAGGAAATCGAAACTGTCATCAAAAATCTTCCAGCAAACAAAAGCCCAGGACCAGATGGCTTCACAGCTGAATTCTACCAAAAATTTAGAGAAGAGCTAACACCTATCTTACTCAAACTCTTCCAGAAAATTGCAGAAGAAGGTAAGCTTCCAAACTCATTCTATGAGGCCACCATCACCCTAATTCCAAAACCAGACAAAGATGCCACAAAAAAAGAAAACTACAGGCCAATATCACTGATGAACATAGATGCAAAAATCCTTAACAAAATTCTAGCAAACAGAATCCAACAACATATTAAAAAAATCATACACCATGACCAAGTGGGCTTTATCCCAGGAACGCAAGGATTCTTTAATATCCGCAAATCAATCAATGTAATACACCACATTAACAAATTGAAAGATAAAAACCATATGATTATCTCAATAGATGCAGAGAAAGCCTTTGACAAAATTCAACACTCATTTATGATTAAAACTCTCCAAAAAGCAGGAATAGAAGGAACATACCTCAACATAATAAAAGCTATATATGACAAACCCACAGCAAGCATCACCCTCAATGGTGAAAAATTGAAGGCATTTCCCCTGAAATCAGGAACAAGACAAGGGTGCCCACTCTCACCACTACTATTCAACATAGTGTTGGAAGTTCTGGCCACAGCAATCAGAGCAGAAAAAGAAGTAAAAGGAATCCAGATAGGAAAAGAAGAAGTAAAACTCTCACTGTTTGCAGATGACATGATCCTATACATAGAAAACCCTAAAGACTCTACCAGAAAATTACTAGAGCTAATCAATGAATATAGTAAAGTTGCAGAATATAAAATTAACACATAGAAATCCCTTGCATTCCTATATACTAACAATGAAAAAACAGACAGAGAAATTAAGGAAACAATACCATTCACCATTGCAACAAAAAGAATAAAATACTTAGGAGTATATCTACCTAAAGAAACAAAGGACCTATACATAGAAAACTATAAAACACTGATGAAAGAAATCAAAGAGGACACAAACAGATGGAGAAACATACCGTGTTCATGGATTGGAAGAATTAATATTGTCAAAATGGCTATTCTACCCAAAGCAGTCTATAGATTCAATGCAATCCCTATCAAGCTACCAACGGTATTTTTCACAGAACTAGACCAAAGAATTTCACAATTTGTATGGAAATACAAAAAACCTCGAATAGCCAAAGTAATCTTGAGAAAGAAGAATGGAGCTGGAGGAATCAACCTGCCTGACTTCAGACTCTACTACAAAGCCACAGTCATCAAGACAGTATGGTACTGGCACAAAGACAGAAATATAGATCAATGGAACAGAATAGAAAGCCCAGAGATAAATCCACGAACCTATGGACACCTTATCTTTGACAAAGGAGGCAAGGATATACAATGGAAAAAAGACAACCTCTTTAACAAGTGGTGCTGGGAAAACTGGTCAACCACTTGTAAAAGAATGAAACTAGAACACTTTCTAACACCATACACAAAAATAAACTCAAAATGGATTAAAGATCTAAATGTAAGACCAGAAACTATAAAACTCCTAGAGGAGAACATAGGCAAAACACTCTCCGACATAAATCAAAGCAAGATCCTCTATGACCCACTTCCCAGAATATTGGAAATAAAAGCAAAACTAAACAAATGGGACCTAATGAAACTTAAAAGCTTTTGCACTACAAAGGAAACTATAAGTAAGGTGAAAAGACAGCCCTCAGATTGGGAGAAAATAATAGCAAATGAAGAAACAAACAAAGGATTAATCTCAAAAATATACAAGCAACTCCTGCAGCTCAATTCCAGATAAATAAATGACCCAATCAAAAAATGGGCTAAAGAACTAAACAGACATTTCTCCAAAGAAGACATACAGACGGCTAACAAACACATGAAAAGATGCTCAACATCACTCATTATTAGAGAAATGCAAATCAAAACCACAATGAGGTACCATTACACGCCAGTCAGGATGGCTGCTATCCAAAAGTCTACAAGCAATAAATGCTGGAGAGGGTGTGGAGAAAAGGGAACCCTCTTACACTGTTGGTGGAAATGCAAACTAGTACAGCCGCTATGGAGAACAGTGTGGAGATTTCTTAAAAAACTGGAAATAGAACTGCCATATGACCCTGCAATCCCACTTCTGGGCATACACACTGAGGAAACCAGATCTGAAAGAGACACGTGCACCCCAATGTTCATCGCAGCACTGTTTATAATAGCCAGGACATGGAAGCAACCTAGATGCCCATCAGCAGATGAATGGATAAGGAAGCTGTGGTACATATACACCGTGGAATATTACTCAGCCATTAAAAAGAATTCATTTGAACCAGTCCTAATGAGATGGATGAAGCTGGAGCCCATTATACAGAGTGAAATAAGCCAGAAAGATAAAGAACATTACAGCATACTGACACATGTATATGGAATTTAGAAAGGTGATAACGATAACCCTATATGCAAAACAGAAAAAGAGACACAGAAATACAGAACAGACTTTTGAACTTTGTGGGAGAATGTGAGGGTGGGATATTTCAAAAGAACAGCATGTATACTATCTATGGTGAAACAGATCACCAGCCCAGGTGGGATGCACGAGACAAGTGCTCCGGCCTGGTGCACTGGGAAGACCCAGAGGAATCGGGTGGAGAGGGAGGTGGGAGGGGGGATCGGGATGGGGAATACGTGTAAATCCATGGCTGATTCATATCAATGTATGACAAAACCCACTGGAAAAAAAAAAAATATTAAAGATAGAATTACCATACTACCTAGTAATCACACTCCTAGCTACACAGCCAGGCATATTGAAAATATATGTCCATTTAAAAATGTGTACTTGAATATTTGTAACAGCATTGTTTGTAATAGCCAAAAATCGAATTATCCCAAATGTCCATCAGCTGATAAATGAATAAATCGATAAACAATAAATAAGCTGAAAAATGAATAAAAATATTTTGTGGTTTATCAAAATATTATATTATTCATCTATAGAAATGAATTGCTGGTATATTTTACAACATTAACAACCTTTGAAGATTATGTACAATAAATCAAATATTTTAAAAGAAAAAAATAAAATAAATTAAAATCTTAATATAAGAAATGAAATGAAAAACCTTAAAAATATTTGTTTATTAATTTAAATATCACAGCACACTCTTTATATGCCAAAAACCAATTTTAATGAAAAGTTCTTTTAACTATGGGGAAAAAACATAAGACTTCATTATTGTACATACTTTTCAAGTCTCTTTAATGTCTTAATAGGACGGAATGGAATTATATATGCTTCAACTAAAATCTGTTGCAGTATCACACATCACATAACTTCTGGAAAACTTCACTTTATACCCAAGAGGGAATGAAAGTAGGAAAAAACCACATAATATCTTGGTATTATAAAAATAGTTTTGACCTCATGGATTCCATGAAAGTGTCTCGGGGATCCCCACACTTTGAAAACAATGAGTTTAAGGCAACTGTCTTTCAAAACTTTCTCAATTGCAGAAGATTGCAAAGGTTTATATAGCAAAATAATGAGACCACTGCCTAAGAGAAAGAGAAACATCTAGACAAAGAATATAGTATATCTGAGGCCCACTGAAGAATCTAGTTTCAGAAGTAAGGTTGTACTTAAGTAGGAGGCAGGAGAACAGTAGGAGCCTGAACATATTTAGAATCAGGAAAGTATGCATTATATTCTCCAAGCAGAGTGAACAGATTTCAGAGTGATGCTGATTACCCAGCCATCATAGATCACTGCTTCTGTGTCTTTCTTCCCTCTCCACCTGTATCTCCTCTACTCCACCCAGAACAGCAGGAAAATTCCCAGTTGCTCCCCAGATTATCAAATGAAGTAGTTATACCCCATCAGGGCATGGCAACTTAAATCCATTAAAAACTGGGTTTTTCAAACACAGAGACCTAGGTGCAAATGCTGGATTTGCCACTTAGAAGCTATATGGTCTTGGAAATTTCTTAAATTTCCTGGATCTCATGTTAATTATGGGGACTGTGATGGGTTAAAAATGAACATATTTACCGCAACTCCTCCCATCAAAAGTACAGAATACAATGGAGTATTACGCAGCCATAAAAAAAGAAATCTTGCCATTTGCAACAACATGGATGACTCTAGAGGGCATTGTACCAAATAAGTCAAAGACAAAGACAAATACCATATATGATCTCACTTATATGCAGAATCTAAAAAACAAAAGAAAACAGACTCATAGATACAAAGACTAAACAGATGGTTGCCAGCAGGGAGGGTGAGTGAAATAGTTGAAGAGGATTAAGGGGTAGAAACCTCCAGTTATAAAATAAACAAGCCCAGGGATGGAATATATAGCACAACATGGTCAATAATATTGTAATAACTTTGTATGTGGACAGATGATTACTAGATTTATCACAGTGATAATTTCATAATGTATGTGTCAAATCTCTATGTAGCACACCTGATACTAACATAACATTATATGTCAACTGTCTTTTAATAAGAAAAATTTTTAAGAGAAGTCTATTTTCCCATGCCTTGAATTGGGCTGGCCCAGTGTCTTTCTTCATTACTCTATGTGGTGTAAATGGCAATATTTAACTTCTGAGCATGATTTCAAGAGACCCTGCAGCTTCTATTCTTGCTTTGTGGAACCCTGAGGCCCCCATGCTGAGATGGAAGATCCCATGGAGCTTCGAAGAGGTCCAGCTATCTCTGCTGAGGACCCAGGCATCTTACCCTCATTCAGCCTCAGCCAAGCAGCCATATCGAGAGCTCCAGCAAAAACAGCAGAACCACCATCCATTCAGCCCACAGAACTGTGAGAAATGATCATTCTGTTTTAGGCCACTAAACAGATGGGTAGTTTCCAGGGAGACCAATTTGTCCCAGTTCGGCTGGGACTTGCCCATTTTTAGCTCCCAGTCCCACATCCCAAGAAGCCCCTCAGCTCTTTTGTAGAACTTATGCAAACACCTTAACAGAAATAGAAGTGTACAACTCAGTGTTTGAGAGAATTTAGGGTAATGGTGATGTAAAGGCAAAATACAGATGGAGTCCATACAATGAAAGGTTTTTATTTTTCTTGTTTTCAATTTATAAAATAACCCTATAATAATCTGCTTTATAATTACTTTTAACAAAATAAAGATTTCTGAAGCTGATTACAATTTAATCTTTTATCTTTATCTATAACTGAACTTCTCATTCAGGGCCCTAGTTGCTTTAAATATACCAGAGAGCATTCTCTGCTGGAGAATACTACATTTCAAGCTAAGCACAAAGGTAGCAGACCCCAGGGAAATAAAGAACCAAAAAGCGAAAGAAAACATTGGTCTTAACCAAATTCAAACAGGCTGTGAGTTTTCAAAACAGTATCATTGTTGAATACGGAAAACACTATTATGTCATTCTGGGTGGGTCTAGGACAGGACCTTTTTTGGACAGTATTTTTCCCCAGGGGCATGTCTAGAGAAAACATAATCCAAGGAGATGATCTATAGGTAAGGTCAATGTAATGTGCCCACAAAAGGCAGAATCTCAGGGTAGGGGTTACTGGGTAAGATGGATGCTTAGAGCTATTCTTTAGGGAGAAAAGTGGAGTTTGGGGTATGTGTGGGGGGTTAGAAATCTTGGAAAAATCTGAAATTCATTAAATGATGGTGTAATCTTTTCCTCATGTCATAATTATTTGACCTAAAAATAAATATTATATGACCAAGAGGTAACATATCTTTCTGCCTAACAGAAATTGCCTGTTATTCATACAGTTAAGATGATTTCCCCACCCTACTGTCCAAAAGAACTTCATGCTGCTAAGGAAATACTATCCTGTACATCACTAAAATATTCTGACTCTGCAAAAAGCACATGTGAAATCATTCAGCAGGCTGAATAACAAAAAATGTCAGCCTCCAAGAATTTAATCAAGAAGGTATTTCCTCCTTCAGACTTCCGACAGCCAGCATGCTGAAAATGGCCCAGACACATCTGTACTGCATGTGTCTTTCATGCACAGGACATATCAAGATACTAGGAAAAGCATTGCTATTGCTCTGCAAACAAGTTAATGCCTAATTCCTGAACAAGCTCAAACTAGGATTCAATCAGCCAATTATTAACTGCCTTTGCTCCTTAGAGAGAACAAAAATATACAAAGAATATAGATCCTAACTTTTTAAAGAATAGCAGGTAACATGACACACTGGCAGCCTATAAAACCAAGAGACTGTTTTCCATGGCGTGGATTTGTATCTTTGAGGACACACGTGAATTGATGGATATACGCATATCTGCATCTTTAACCCCACCTACATCCATCAACCAGACATGATTAAAACCCACTTCACCAGATGTTGAAGAGTACAGTACCTTCACTTTGCAGCACTAGATTATTTACCCCCAAATCAACAAATGTTATCATGTTGATGATCAAAAAGCCACAACAACTGCAATTGGAGGTAAACATTAGAAAGCAGTGGGTTTAAATACTTAGGATTTTCCAAATTAAAAAATCAGTGTCAGGAGCCAAGTTTTAGACTCACTGGGATAGATTTTTCTAGTCATTTCCTAAGATTCTGTGGGTATTTGTAGAATTTCAATTTTTATTCTCTAAAATTAACCACCTCATGGTTTGCTAGTATAAAAATATACACATTGATAAAGGAGACAAGAATATACAATGGGGCAAAAATAGCCTCTTCAATAAATGGTGCTGGGAAAACTGGACAGCTCCCTGCAAAAGAATGGAATTAGAACACTTCCTAACACCATGAAAGTGAAAGTGAAGTCGCCTAGTCCTATCCGACTCTTTGCGACCCCATGAACTGTAGCCTACCAGGCTCCTTCACCCATGGGATTTTTCAGGCAAGAATACTGGAGTAGGTTGCCATTTCCTTCTCCAGGAGATCTTCCCAACCCAGGGACTGAACCCGGGTCTCTGGCAATGTAGGTAGACGCTTTACTGTCTGAGCCACCAGGGAAAGATAAACTCAAAATGGATTAAAGACCTAAATGTAAGGCCAGAAACTATAAAACTCTTAGAGGAAAATATAGGCAGAACACTTGATGACATAAATCAAAGCAAGATCTTCTATGACCCCCCTCCTAGAGTAACAGAAATATAAACAAGAGTAAACAAGTGGGACCTGATTAAACTTAAAAGTTTTAGCACAGAAAAGGAAACTACAAACAAGGTGAAAAGACAATTCTCAGAATGGAAGAAAATAATAGCAAAAGAAACAACTGACAAAGAATTAATTTCCAAAATACACAAGCAGGTCATACAACTCAATATCAGAAAAACAATCAATCAAAAAGTGGGGAAAAGACCTAAACATACATTTCTCCAAAGAAGACATATAGATGGCTAATAAACACATGAAACGATGCTCAACATCACTCATTATTAGAGAAATGCAAATCAAAACTACAATGAGATACCACCTCATACCAGTCAGAATGGCCATCATCAAAAAGTCTACAAGCAATAAATGCTGGAGAGAGTATGGAGAAAAGGGAAGGAAACCTCTTGCATTGCTGCTGGGAATGTAAACTGACACAGCCACTATGGAAGATGATATGGAGATTCCTTAAATAACTAGGAATAAAACCACCATATGACCCAGTAATCCCACTACTAGGTATTACCCTGAGGAAATCAAAACTGAAAAAGACACCCGTACCCCAGTGTTCATTGCAGTACTATTTATAATAGCTAGGACATGGAAGCAACCTAGATGTTCATCGACAGAAGAATGGATAAAGAAGCTGTGGTACATATATGCAATGAAATACTACTCAGCCATAAAAAAGGACACATTTGAGTCAGTTCTAATGAGGTGGATGAACCTACTGCCTATCTTACAGAGTGAAGTAAGTCAGAAATAGAAATATAAATATTGTATACTGATGCACATATATAGAATCTAGAAAGATGGTACTGATGAATTTATTTCCAGGGGAGCAATGGAGAAAAAGAGATAGAGAACAGACCTATGTACATGGGGAGGGGGGAGGGAGAGGGTGAGATGTATGAAGAGAGTAACATGGAAACTTACATTACTGTATGTAAAATAGATAGCCAATGGGAATTTGCTGTATTACTCAGGGAACTCAAATAGGGGCTCTGTGTCAATCTAGAAGGGTCAGATGGGGAGAAAGATGGAAGGGAGATTTGGGAGGGAGGGGACATTGGTGTACCTATGGCTGATTCTTGTTGATGTATGACAGAAAACCACAAATTTCTGTAAAGCAAATATCCTTCAATTAAAAAAAATATAGTGGCAAAAAAATGAAAAAAATATACAAAGCTACATGAACAAAACCAGAAATCAAAAGTTCAGTTTTCAAAGAATAAAGCTTTAACAAACGCTAAATGAAATAAAAGTAAGGGGAGAATTATACATTTAAGAGAATAATAAAAGGAGACTGGGACACATTTGAAAGATACATGTTTCATTTTAAATATTTATCTAAGTAGCTACAAATGCCACCAATTTGGTAACAGGCCAAAAAGCTTCATTCCTTTCCAACAGCCACTATCCTCTTTCATCTGAATAGGGATATAGGCTTTCAATCTGTGTCCTGTTCACCAACAACGTATTCCTCACATAGAAATGAGTCAGCTTATACAGTCATCAAAACAGTATGGTACTGGCACAATAACAGAAATATAGACCAGTGGAACAAGAAAGAAGGAAAGCCCAGACACAAACCCATGCACCTTTGGGCACCTTATCTTTGACAAAGGAGGCAAGAATATACAATGGAGAGAAGTCTCTTCAATAAGTGGTGCTGGGAAAACTGGACAGCTACATGGAAAAGAATGAAATTAGAATACTACTAACACCACACACAAAGATAAACTCAAAATGGATTAAAGACCTAAATGTCAAGACCAGAAACTATAAAACTCTTGGAGGAAAACATAGGCAGAATACTCTATGACACTTATCACAGGAAGGTCCTCTATGACCCACCTCCTAGATAAATCGAAATAAAAGCAAAAATAAACAAGTGAGATCTAATTAAACTTTTTTTGCACAGCAAAGAAAACTATAAACAAGGTTGAAAAACCCTCAGAATGGGAGAAAAGAGCAAATGAAACAACTGACAAAGGATTAATTTCCAAAATATATAAGCAGCTCATGCAGCTCAATACCAGAAAAACAAACAATCCAATCCAAAAGTAGACGGAAGATCCAAACAACTATTTCTCCAAAGAAGACATAGAGATGGCTAACAAACACATGAAAAGATGCTCAACATCACTCATTATTAGAGAAATGCAAATCAAAATTATGATGAGATACCACCTCACATCAGTCAGCATGGCCATCATCAAAAAGTCTACAAACAGTAAATGCTGGAGAGGATGTGGATAAAAGGGAACCCTTTAGCATTGTTGGTTGCAAAGTAAATTGATACAGCCACTATGGAAGACAGTATGGAGATTCCTTAAAAACTAGGAATAACACTATGACCAAGCAATCCCACTACTAGGCACATACCCTGAGGAAACCATAATTGAAAAAGATACTTGTACCCCAAGGTTCATTACAGCACAATTTACAATAGCTAGGACATGGAAGAAACCTAAATGTCCATTGAGAGATGAATGGATAAAGAAACTGTGGTACATGTATACAATGGAATATTACTCAGCCATAAAAAGGAACACATTTGAGTCAGTTTCAATGAGGTGGATGAACATAGAGCCTATTATCCAAAGTGAAGTAAGTCAGAAAGAGAAAGACAAATACCATATACACATATATATGTAATCTAGAAAGACGGTACTGATGAACCTATTTGCAGGGCAGCAATGGAGATGCAGACACAGAGAACAGACTTGTGAGCATAGGCGGGAGAAGGAGAAGATGGGATGAATGGAGAGAGGAGCATGGAAACATATATACTACATATGTAAAATAGATAGCCAGTGGAAATCTGCTGTATGCTTCAGGGAACTCAAATGGGTGCTCTGTGACAACCTAGAGGGATAGGATGGGGTGGGAGGTGGGACAGAGGTTCAAGAGGGAGGGGACATATGTATACCAATGGCTAACTCATGTGATGTATGGAAGAAACCAATAAAATATTGTAAAGAAATTGGCCTTCAATTAAAAATAAATTTAAAAAATGAGTCCACTTAAATTTTAAAAAGGTAATTCATTTTATTACCTTCTCTGCTTAATTTAATGGCTTTGGGTTTTTATTCTAAGAGCAATGTAAACTTATTTTATCTTGACTGACAAAGCAGTAAGTGACCTGGCCCTCATCTACCCTCTTGACTTGTTTGCAAATTACTCTGCCCCTTGGTCACTGTGTGTCAGTTACACAGGTCTCCTGTTCTGCTTCTTGAGAACAACTGAGCATATTTCGCTTTCAGGTTTCTAATGTCCCTCTTTCTGTTGCCTGGAATGCCCTTTCTCTGGCACCCAACATGGTTGTCTCATCTCATCCTTCAAATCTAACCCAACATCACCTCACCACAGAGGCTTCCCTGATGAACTTAATTTAAGTAGCCTCCTCCCAGCTACCCTTACTCCCAATCACCTCATTCTCTTGCACACCTCTGTGGCTCTTATCAAAGTCTGAAATTACTATTTCTTAGTTTACTTAAGTGGTGTTAGTGATAAAAAAAACTTGCCTGCCAATGCAGGAGATGTGAGATGCAGGTTCGAACCCTGGGTTGGGAAGATCCCCTGGAAGAAGACATGGTAACTCACTCCAGTATTCTTGCCTCGAGAATACCATGGACAGAGGAGCCTGGCAGGCTACAATCCATAGAGTCACAAAGGACTGGATATGACTGAAGTGACTTAGCACACAGCAGTTTACTTGTTCATCATCTGTCTTGAATGTTAGACATTGGAAGCATGGCCTTGACTTGCTCATTTACTTCTAGATCCCCTGTGCCTAGCATGATACCTGATTTTGGTTTCAGGAAAATTGCTCTGACTGATACAGAGGGAGAACTGATTAGAAGAGGGCAAGGCTGGAGTGGGAAGAATGCCATAATCTAGCAAACCAAAGTGAGGGTAATGGGGATGGAGAAATGGGGATGGATGAGAGGGATCTTCAGGAGATACAATCAGCAAGACTTGATAACTGGTTGGACAAGGGAGATCTTAAGGTCAGAATCTGGGTTTCTCCCCCCTTTATGGTGAATTTCCCAAGCAGGTTCCAAGTTTGTATGTATTAGGAATAACTTAAGATTTTCATGATATCAGTCTGCTCCTGACTGCAGCTAGTTGGTACAGGTAGTGACGTATGGATACATATGGTATCCACATGTAGGTCATAGTAGGAGGGCAAGACATTTCAGTTTTCCCAGGGAAGTTCTGGACTGTTGCCCTTGAATATTACTAGTACTACCTCCTTTCCCTCTCAAAAGTGTCCTTGTTTGAATGATCACACATTAGGTGCTTAGGGAAAGTAGGTGCCCCCATAATTGTCTGGTATTAACTCTGCCCAATGTGAGTGCCCAGTGCTGAATGGTGCCTATACCAGTAGACTCTAGCTTTTAAGAACATAAGCACTGTTTGAACAAAGAAAGAGTGGGTCACACAAGGTGGTGCCTCTGTCAAGGCAGTCAGCAAAATATTACAGAGCTGGATGTCACTGCGAGTGACAGTAGGGCTGAGAAGTTCCCCCTCCCTGGTCCCTGGCACTCTTGCAGGCTACTTCCGTCACTGAGGATTATTTGACTTAATCTCTTTGACATCATTAAGGAGTTTAAGTGACAAAATTACCACTCTAAGGCAGCAGGAACATGAAATGGGTCATCCTACATTTTGTAAGGACTTGCCTTCCATGGCTAGGAACCTGTACTAGGAGATCCATGAAGGCATCTAAGCCTGTAATGGTGCATCACAGAAGCTAGAAAGACTAAAGACTTGATCTCATGCTATATTAAAGAGTTCAGAGTTAGCCACTGTGAAATGATAAATAAATTATTTTAATGATTGTGAGCAAGAATGGAGATCCATCACGAAAATTTCTCTTTAACACATCCACAGATTCAAGGCTTTGAAGAGATTTCAAACTTAGAAAATATGGCAAAAATGATCACAATATTGTTTAATTATCCTCTAATTAAAATAAATTAATTTAAAAAGACAAAAAAAAAGAGCGATTTTATCAGTGATAATTTAAGGCCTCACATCTCAATAATGTCTTGAAATCTCAACATAAATTTCCATGCTTCTTAATTGTTGATCTGAGCTTTCAATGAGCCATTGATCTATAAATTGCAGCAGTTCCTTGACCTTCCCTCTACCCTTACTTTTTCATTGGGAAAAAAGTACTAGTTATGACTCCACCAGACCTTTCCTTAAAATCAAAGACTAGGTGATATTATGGCCCAATTGATGTTTAAGAAAGCAGTCTAAGGTTTCAAATGCTATATATGCTTATGGGGTTTGTTTCATCTATTAGCCCCCTATAAGACATTATTTAGGCTCCCTTTCCTCTGTCTGTTGGCTATTGGTCACCACCCAGAAAGAGAAACTCTGACCTGGGATGGAAGATGGGTCTTAGATTGGCTGAAAATATAGAAACTTTGTCAATCCCTGGACAAAGGGATTCCTTGACCATAACTTGATTCACTGAGAGGCAGAAAACCTGAATGATAATCAGCAACTGAAAGGTCACCAGCTCTACAACTCAATGACACAGCTTCAGAAATTGAGAAAAGCGCTTATATAATTACATTTCAAGCACTGGAGATTTAGACAACTTTCTACCCCCCCCCCAAATGTAATATATATTGAATATATTGAGAGTAACACAAAAGAAAACAAAAGGAAATAGGGCTATAATAAATGGAATGGGGCCCGATATTTAAACCCAATAAAAATATCATTATTGGCAAAGTTTACCAAAGTGTCATTGGAAAAAGCAATGCTGACATTTTCTGTTCTTTCTCCTTCTGTTTTTTCCCCTTAAATTAAAAATCACAGCAAAACAAAGCCGCTGACTGGACTCTGAGGAACACTATTCATTTTCCCCCTGACCTGATTAGTCAGAACGTCTTTCGAACTATTAGTTTTCAATTTGCATCACTGTCAGAGAGGAAGGCCTCCAAATTAATGGTTGCATTGATTGTTTATGCCTCCGAGAGGCACGTTAAAAAATTTCAGCCATGCTAAAAGAAATGCTGATCTTCTGAAAGGATTTTATTTAATGGATTTTTTAAAAATTAAGAGTTTTAGAAACTTGCCAGAACTTGTTTAAAATTCCACTTACAAGTTTGTCTAGAGAGCTTGAATGGGAAAGGCTTTGTCATTTCTTAGCATAAAAAGCTTTGAACTTGAATTCTGGGAGCCCTGGACCTACCAATTGGGATTTTGACAGAACTGCAATTCTGGCTCAAATGTAGGGCCCATCTCCCACCCAGCTTTCCCTTATTAACAAATAGGGTCCCACATTACTCCCCCAAGGGTCCCTCCTGGGTGGTTTCTCCTCTCTCTTTTTGGTTTTGGAAGCCACACTTAGGGGAAAAAAGAAAAGGTTTCAACAAATATTGGTCTGTTTGGTTGGCACAGAGGGATGGGAATTTGTACAAAGCCTTTGTTGGGCAAGCTTTCCTTAGCTCCCTGCCAAGGAAGTTCTAATTCTGTGTCTCAAATTGGGGAAGGTAACAATGGATTAGATGACTATTCCTTCCATCCTAAATTGTCTCTAAAGAACTGTACCATGTATTTGCAGCAGGGCAAGGACCATATCAGAAGCAAGGTCACTTTCGGTATTGACATATCCCATTTTGAAACTGGCCAATATAATGATGAAGTGGCTAATTCATGATAGTATCATGCACAAAATAACAGCTCACTTAGGACTCATGAACAAATGTTCAGGGATGAAAAGTAGACTTCTGTTCTTGTTGAGATCTGATGACCATGGTTTATGCCATGGCAAATGAGGGTTCATTAGATATCAAAGTAGTTCCCATTATTTAAAGTGGTACTGAATGCTCATTTTTCCTCAATCCCAAAGGTTATCTCCTAAACTTTTTTATGTGTGTCTTAACCAAACAATCATACTACCTCTCAAATACCCATGTGCTTCTTGGTTAATGCTTTGACCTGGGTTGGCACAGAAGAGAAGTGTCAGTCTTAAATGATACCTTATTTGAATGAGGTTCAGTAATGGGAAGAAAGATGATGAAAATCTAGAGTTTGTGGATCTCTGGTAAAATGTAGAGGTCAAACTGACTGAGACTTAGTGTCTGGCATTTGGAGACCTACAGTGAGCCCTGAAAGCATTTCTGGGCTCAGACTTGCTATTGGCAGGTCAACACAGTCAAGACCATAAGACTGGTTTTCCACCCTTCAGTTGTATGCAACAACCACTGTGCAAAGTAGCAGGGCTCTACAAAACCCATAACCTTAACACCAATCACTTGTTCCATATGAATTATGATGAAGTGAAGTGAAGTCGCTCAGTTGTGTCCGACTCTTTGCGACCCCATGGACTGTAGCCTACCAGGATCCTCAGTCCATGGGATTTTCCAGGCAAGAATACTGGAGTGGGTTGCCATTTCCTTCTCCAGGGGATCTTCCCAACCCAGGGATTGAACCCAGTTCTCCCACATTATAGGCAGATGCTTTACCATCTGAGCTACCAGGGAAGCCCGATCTGCCATTAAAAACAAATAAATATTTGAATATTAAAAGACAGGCTCCCCACTGTCAGTACCACTTTAAATAATGGGAACCACTTTGATATCTAATGAACCCTCATTTGCCATGGCATAAACCATGGTCATCAGATCTCAACAAGAACAGAAGTCTACTTCTCATCCCTGAACATATTTTCATGAGTCCTCAGTGAACTGTTATTTTGTGCATGAATTATGATGAGGTACTTCCAATTTTCCCCCTATCCAAAACCATAGCACTTCCTTACTCATAGCTGAGTGGTGGTATTTCTAGAAGTGCTGCTTTGACCATGTGGAATGAATACTCCTCATAGAGACCTGATAACTTCCTTCCAAACACAAGAGAAAAACTGACACTTGTCAAATGAGTTTCATGCCAGCTACCTCAATATAATTGACATGCTGTTTACTAGATTCTACCTAATGTCATCTCCCATTCTTGGTTCACTAATTTAGTTTTGAGGTTTGCCATCTTCTTTATACAATGCATAAAATAGTTTTCTTCTTAATTGTATTGTATTGCTCAGGACCTTTTACAAATCTTAAGAACAAGCTCTTGCATAAAGCTTTCCTGGAATCACTGGTTCCACTTTTCAGGACAGAAATAATAGCCTATATTTCACTCAAACATTCTGTGATTATATTTCCTGGTAGGACCCATCTCCTATGATACTGAAAGCTCTTGAAAACTGTCCTTAAAAATATTTAAGGTGCCTAGTAGTTTAACAAACTTGGTTGAGGGATAAAGAGAGCCAGTTATGTGAGCAGTCTGCTCTGGTAGAGAAAGTATTTTTTTTATTGTCATTGTTTAGAATTAATGGCATATGGCCATAGTGAAAAGCAGACCAATTTTTAATTGGTTTTATTATTATTTTAAAATTCTCTAGATTTAGACAAGGAACTTCCTTATCCTGTGTCACTTTTGTCAGAGTGTTCCCACCCCATCCATGTACACAACAGTTCAAAGAAAGTCCAAAATGACCAACTTCTATTCAAAAACAAAGCAACTCTTTAAGATCACCCTTTGGTTTTTAACCAAAAGCCAAGGATTTCAAAGACTATACCAAAAGGAGCCAAGCACTGTGTACAACAAGCAATTACTGTTATTCTTATGTAGATCTAAAATTGCAAAAGACACTTGTGTGTCTAGTTTATTCCTTCTGTGTTAATACAAATAAAATACATCACTTAGAGTCTTTAAAATCTCACACTTTCCTTTAATTTTTGATAGTTTTGTCTCCGCTATACCCAGCTGAAGTTCTTCTGGAGTTTTCCCTCATTTAGGTAAAACTACTAACTCTTAAGAAAAGACCAAACCAAGTACAAATATTTATTTTTCTCATCTTTCTCTGGGGACTTTCCTGAGACTTGAGGCTCCCCACATACAGGGTCATGTCCAATAGTTTAACAACTTCTCACTGAAAACACTTTCAATAACTTTTGTTCATAGTATATCAGTTAGGAAGTGTAAAGAACATGAAATTATATGCAGAGGTAGGTACATGGGAGGGTTTTGGGGCTAGGCCTGCAATGACACACTTCATTTTTGCTCATTCCCTGTACCACTCATTGGTAGAACTCAGCCATGAGTCACATGTAGCAGCAAATGGAAGCTGCTAAATGCCTGGCCAGGAAGAAGAGGAAATGGATGTTGGTGACCAGTTAGTGTTTGTACTATCCCATCAGATGGTTAGAGCCAGGAAGGCAAGGCATGCTAAATCCTGTCATGCAAAAATCTGTTCTTAATATAGTACCTCATACATGGTTGAGTTTTGTCAACTCTAGCCCACTGGATGGGAAGCAAGCATCTTATGAACAATAAAGAAAGAATTAGGCCTACAAAAAATTCAAAAACTTTAACCTCAGAGGTAAGACTTAATCTACTAAAAGAGAAGAGGAGACTCAGTAGATCCCATGAATGCTGATGAATTTCTAACTTTTGGTTGTGAATTTTAAAAATCAAGGACAGTTTATAGCAATTCACTTGAAAATTGTTTAGTTTTTGTTAACCTTCTAAATAATCAGCTTATGCACAGACAGATACACACACACACCCTTATGGTTATATAAGCTACTTGCATGTGTAAATGTACAGAAAATTTTGGTTTCATATGGCTCTTCCGAGACCAAAGAGAGAACATGTAACACTTACTATGAGTTAACAGAGCCTAATTCAGTATCTTAGTACACAGAACTTTGAAATAAATGGGAAAGATATTCTATTTTGAGCTTTCCATGAAGGACTTTATTATTGCATGTCACCCAGAAAACCTAGCAACAATTTATAAGCTCTCACAAATCAACCATTAAGCAGTGGCCCACATTTTGTTATAAGCATTGCTTCCTTATGAGAAAGGAACACTGATGCAGAAGTTCTGGAGATGCGGTTAATTCTTTCAGGCACAATATGATCACGATGATGACTAATAAGCTACATTTTTAAGATCATAAGAGAACTGTAGGTTAACAAGCAAATAATATTAATTATGCTAAAGTAATAGGCACTATCAAACTAGGATTCTGTGGAGATGGATTGCTCCTGTACACCAAAGAAACTCATAAAATCATTCCCCTTTTTATGCTCCAAGATAAAGATATCACACATGCACACTCTAAGAAAAACTAAGTGGCAGATTCCTTTTATTTAGGAGTGTACTGCTTTTTCCCTTGATATTATAATATTAACTGAAGATATTATATGAAGGTTATATAGGTAAGTCATACTGCATCAAATCATTGTTCAAACAGGATTTTTCAGAACCATTTAAACTATTAGTACAGAATGAAACATACAATCAACAGGCACCAAAACACAGAATGAATAAATAAAAAAATCAGGATGGTCCTCCACTTACCCGTGGAGTGCACCTGGATTTTATTCAGTGACAGCTTTAGTCAACTGTATCTTCACCTTGATTGTAGCATCTGTATCACCATATTCCTCATTGTTGGTTGTGGAGCTTGCTGTACTTGGAAGTGCACTAGTTTAATACCTATAAATATGAGGAATATAATGTAAGAACATCAGGACTGAATTACTGCTCAGACCCTAGTCAGTGGCGCCAATTAAGAGTAAATTTTAAATCAGAGACTCTCAAGCTGTAGGGGTCATCAGAATCACCTGGATGGTTTATTAAAACCCTGATTTAGTAGATCTGAGGTAGACTCTGGGAATTTGCATTTCTAACAAGTTCCCAGGTGATGCTAATGCTATCGGCTGGGGGCCACACCTTGAGAACCAATATTAAGTCAATAAACATCTATTTGAAGACCCTCATATGCCTGGAAATGGAGAATAGATTTTTGCCCTTAAAGAGCCAGAGGTGTCACCCAAACCAGTACAGTTTCATATTAGTGTTTGTCATATCTACAATTAAAATCTTTTTTAAAAAATATATTGTATAAAACAAAAATTTGAATAAAATGCTGGTATTAACAGTAAATTGTAAGAGTTCACAACATAACATTTAAAATCAAGGGAAACTGATTATTTAATACCTTTTAAATACACATATTTCTGATAGTAAAAATCAAGTAAATTATACAAATATGAACATTAAATTATATAAATATGAATTCCCCCCTCCCTTTTAGGGGGAAAATAAAATAAATCTAGGGATACATTACTTAAAATCCTTACCTTTTCTCCCAACAAAAAAATAAAAAGTGACCACCCATGCCCATTTACTAGCATCAAAAGTTTCTTCCACGTTTTACCAAAATAATACTGCAATCTTTTTTCAGCCTTATTACCTTCAGGAAAAAAACCGGCCCCTCTTTGGCCTGATGTCCTCAGCTTGTTCTTGGGAAGCTTAGCGGCTTAGCACTCATTCTCAGTTGAAGTAACAGGACTGAGGTCATCAACGGCTATTGGGTCTCCATCTTCTGATTCTGGCCAGTTCCCTGCAGGCAGTGAACATGTTGACGCCTAGGGGCCAACAAACCCTAAACGTTACTATGTGATGTAAAGCCTCTGAAAGACAGTGTATCTGGGGTCAAATTCAGTCATAGCTGCATTCCATTTGGCTGGTATGGTGCTTGGGGAGACCCGCGCTGGCGAATCCGCAGGAGAAGCCTGCCCTGTACTTCTGGCTGATTGCTTCTGACCGCTTATTTACATGACCTTCCTGGTCTCGCGAGATGGCTGAAATTGTAGCACCTGAACAAATGGGAAAACGATGGCTTGAATAAATGAAGCAACTTTCCTAGAGGCACCATAGTAACTTGTGCCACGTGCTCAGAATGACACTCACGGCTCAACGTTCCTTTCTTGCGTTTTGTTGCATCCGCCACTTCTGGGGTTTCTGTAGTGATAACATAGAACTTAGACAAGAACTTAATCAGCGTTGTTTACCCATCCTGATGAGTTGTGCTTAAGGACACAAATATCACAGTCATCATATCCATCTCTCAGGTATGCCATGTCAGCCATGGTACCTTCCTCAACTTGGTACCTTCTTCTGGAGTGTTTTGAAACAGGTTGAGACTCCACTTTCCATTTTTAGGTTTGTGGAGGAGGAAAATATTATGTAAACTAGTGAAGGTTAAAGAAATAACTTGAGCACTGGCCTTGGAGTCAGTGACTAGAAAAAGTATAGGTTTTCATAAAAGCATTCTTTAAAAACAAAACAAAAAAGAAACTGAGTTTCAAATGTCCACAGCACAGTCTGAACTGGAAAACATGAAAGTCAAGAGAGAGAAGGTTTCTCCTTGGCCCTTCCTACTTTGGCTGCCTGAGCTATTCTCCCAATTGTTTTTGTCATCGTTGCAGAGAGAGAATTCACCTGTTCCAGTTTGACCTTCTTATTCTTTTAACTGGCAAGTGAGGGGCAGAAGCAGGAGAACCAAAGGCAGTGATTCTCAAAATTAAGTACATATAGCAATCACCTGGGAAACTTGTTGAGGCTACAGCATCTTTGACCCTAGCTGCAGAGATTGCTGGTTAGTCTGGAATCTGCATAGCTCTCCAGCATCCATGGGGGTTTTTGATGTTGAGGGTACTAGAGCACACTTGCAGAAAACCCTTCTGCTTTAAAGCAGTCCTTCTCAAACTTTACCCACACATTTCTGTTAAAATGCAGAATCTGCTTAAGTATATCTGGGGTGTGTGTGAGAGTGTTCTCACAATCTCTTGGGGGATGCTGGTCCAAGAACTACTCTTTGAGTAGCAAGAGTTTAGGGCTTGGACATGTCAGTTGTATTGCCTGGGTTCAAAACTCAGAACACACTGTTAGTACTTAGTCCTATGACTGTAGTAATGTATCAGTGAGATAATAAATATAAAGCTCCTAGCATATATGGAGGCTTAACAAATGTTAGCAAGTATTGACATTTTGGGATATTCTGCTTTGAGTTTTGTTTGCTATATGTATTCCTCAGTAAGGGGACTTACAGAGTTGCATACTGGTGTCTTGGTTTGGGCTTGTCTGGGTCACTTGAGTTTCAAGCCTCTTTCCCCCAGCCCCCTCTTCTTCCCTTCTCTACATTGAGCACATCCTGAACAAGCCCAAATGGCCATTCCTTCCTCTAAAACTAGAGGTCTCTGAAGAATAGCTCATTAACTGGCAGTCTTGGTTGGAGTAGGAGATAAAGAAACAGCATAAAATTTTTGAGCTATGCCCAGGCTAAGAGATTACAGACTCCTTAAAAAAGGTACCACATCTTTCTGGAAAACCAAACTTAAGACTTCCACTTAATGTATCTTTTGCAATCACAGGCTCCCACAAACCCAGTTCTCTTCTGCAACACCAGGAGCATTTCCCCTCAGAAATCAGTAAAACTGCCTCAGTTTCAGGTTGACCAGTTGAGAGAAATCCAGGAAGCCACCCATCACCCACCACAAGTAAGGGTGGTAAACAGGGGAGTCAAATTCACTTCTTGGTTCTACTTCCCAGTGTAACATTGAGAACACATGTCTGCCTCCTTCAGCCTCTTTCTGTAGGAGAGTGACTATGATAGTTAAATAACAGCTAAGCTGAGCCTTATCTTAACTCTTCATTTTAATTGATGATTCTTACACCTCAGTCTGCTGAAGCATCTTCAGGGAACAATCTTGAAGCTTTTAGATACCCAGACCACACTTCGCAAGATGCAGATTAAGGAGGACTGAAATGAATACTGGATAGCTGTGTTTTTAAACTGACACACCAGGTAATTCTGAAGCAGGTGGTCCATTCTCTGATAAACAAAGCTTTATTAAGAGTAATGATGCTTAGATATGTGCTGGTTTAATAGGAACAGCTTGTCTAAACCTTGTTTAGTATGAAGTGATCTAACTGTGGTCTTTTGAATGACCCCATGTGGCTTCCCTGATAGTTCAGTTGGTAAAGAGTCCGCCTGCAATGCAGGAGACCCCGGTTCGATTTTTGGGTCAGGAAGATCCCCTGGAGAAGGGATAGGCTACCCACTCCAGTATTCTTGGGCTTCCCTTGTGGCTCAGCTGGTAAAGAATCCGCCTGCAATGCGGGAGACCTAGGTTTGATCCCTGGGTTTGGAAGATCCCCTGGAGAAGGGAAAGGATACCCACTCCAGTATTCTGGCCTAGAGAATTCCATGGATAGTCCATGGTCACAAAGAGTCGGATACGACTGAGTGACTCTCACTTTCATGAATAGAAGCTACCATCTGCTGACTGATCAGGGATCAAGTGACTATTCCTATTTATTTTCCTTTATACCACCCTGTTACTACCACATTTAGTCTCACAGAGTAGAATAAAGTCATAGCTCAGCATTTAAGAACCTCACCCAAAATTTTACCATGAATTAGGGTCCAAGGTGGACCCCCAACTCTTGTCTGTCAGACCCTGAGTTAACAGTCTTTTCTATTATGCTAAGCTTCAGTGGTAAAGTATCCTCCTGCCAATACAGGAGACATGGGTTTGATCCCTGATCCAGGAAGATCTCACATGCTGCAGAACAACTAAGCCCATGCACCGCAACTATTAAGCCTGTGCTCTAGAGCCTGGGAACCACAACTACTGAAGCCTGAGCACCCTAGAGCTGTGCTCCACAATAAGAGAAGCCACTGCAATGAGAAGTTAATGCACTGTAACTAGAGAGTAGCCCCCACTTTGCTGCAACTAGAGAAAAGCCCCAGCAGCAACGAAGACACAGCACGACCAAAAATAAAAATACTATAAAAAAGACTTCCCTATTGGCTCAGCAGGTGAAGAATCCACTTGCAATGCAGGGGGGACACAGGAGATGCTGGATAGATCCCTGGGTCTGGGAAGATCCCCTGGAGGAGGAAATGGCAGACCATTCTAGTATCATTGCTTAAAAAATGCCATGGCAGAGGAGCCTGGCAGGTTATAGTCCAAAGGGTCACAAAGAATTGGACATGACTGAGTGATTGAGCACTAAAAAAAAAAAAATATTATGCTGAGCTTCTCACACTTTAGCTTACGTTAGAATCCCCTGGAGGGCCCATTAAAACAGATTGCTGGGCCCTCAGAATTTATGATTCGGTATGTCTGGTGTGGGACCTGAGAAACTGAATTTCTAACAAGCTCCCAGCTGCTGTTGTTGGACTTTAAGAACCACAGCACTAGAGTTTGCTGTGGGGTCTTTTTCTATAAGTCTGATGCTGTGTCTCTTTAGCAGTCCTATCTACTCACCCAGGACAATTCAGAAAGCTTTCTTTTTCCTTCCACTGTTGCTTAGTCAATAAGTACATGACAAACGGCCAATAAAGTCACTGTTAAGCCAGTTCTTAAGTGCCTTCAGGTGTTACTTCTGTTGTAATATGTCACCCTCTCCCCTAAAGCAGAGAGAACAATGGTCCTTTTGTGGTGGCTCTTTCCCAAGAATTCTTCCGCTTTTTTATTTCTTGCTTAAAGAATGCTGAAATGTGTTTCTATTCTAACTAAGCAATGGTGAGTGATGCATGCATGCTTAGTCGCTCAGTTGTGGCCAACTCTTTGTGACCCCATGGACTGTAGCCTGCTAGGCTCCTTTGCCAATGGAATTTTCCAGGCAAGAATACTGGAATGGGTTGCCATTTCCTCCTCAAGGGAATCTTCCTGACCCAGGGATCAAACTCATGTCTCCTCTGTCTCCTGCATTGCAGGCAGATTCTTTACTCACTGAGCCATCAGGAATGGTCAGTGAAATGCCATCCTAATCACTTCTGTCCAATCAGGTGCTAAAGAAATTATCCAGCTCCTTTGTCTTCTTCCTCCCTCAGTTTGGTGATGGAATTCCAACTGGGATCTGGATCAGTTCACTTCAGTTCAGTCACTCAGTTTTGTCCGACTCTTTGTGACTCCATGGTCACAGCCATGGACTGCAGCATGCCAGGCTTCCCTGTCCATCACCAACTCCTGGAGCTTGTGCAAACTCATGTCCATTGAGTCAGTGATGCCATCCAACCGTCTCATCCTCTGTTTCCCCCTTCTCCTCCCGCCTTCAATCTTTCCCAGCATCAGGATCTTTTCAAATGAGTCAGTTCTTCGCATCAGGTGGCCAAAGGATTGGAATTTCAGCTTCAGCATCAGTCCTTCCAGTGAATATTCAGGACTGATCTCCTTTAGGATGGACTGGTTGGATCTCCTTGCAGTCCAAGGGACTCTCAAGAGTCTTTTCCAGCACCACAGTTCAAAAGCATCAATTCTTCGGCGCTCAGCTTTCTTTATAGTCCAACTCTCGCATCCATACATGACTACTGGAAAAACCATAGCCTTGACTAGACAGATCTTTGTTGGCAAAATAAGGTCTCTGATTTTTAATATGCTGTCTAGGTTGGTCATAACTTTCCTTCCAAGGAGTAAGCGTCTTTTAATTTCATGGCTGCAGTCACCATCTACAGTGATTTTGGAGCCCAGAAAAATAAAGTCTCCCACTGTTTCCCCATCTATTTGCCATGAAGTGATGGGACTGGATGCCATGATCTTAGTTTTCTGAATGCTGAGTTTGAAGCCAACTTTTTCACTCTCCTCTTTGGTCTTCCCTTTATTATGATGGCCCTGTGGTTTTCTCCTCCCTTGGAATTTCTGGGGTTTACTCACATTGGGGGCCTTCATCCTAACCATGAGCACAAACTTCTTTGTAAGGAGGGTACATTTCATCCTCATTACCTCTTGTTCTTCCCCAGGAATTGCATATATGGCTTGCTAGACTATCCCTACAGCAAGCTGAGGGAGTATCAGCCAGGGTCAAGCAAGTAAGATGACCCTGTGGAGTTTCTCAAGGCTGTGATGGTGATTCTCTCAGGACACCTAATCGGCAAGCTCAGAGTCAAACGCCCCCAGTGACTCTGTCTCTCCTGGTGCTATGTGCACATTGTACAGCAGTAAAGCCATGTCTCTGAGGTCCCTTCTTTTGCAGGATTCAAACTGCAGTTTTATTTGATGAATCTCATAACAGCAGTTCAGCAGGCCTTCTGGATGACTTCCCTCCAAGTCAAGAATCTACCAGCCTGACTTCAGCTGGGGAAACAGCTGGTGGAGTGGAAGACCTGGGTGCCAGACCCCCTGTGTCACTTACCTAAAGCAGTGTGATGTGACCACTCTGAGTCAGCATTACAAATGTCAGAGATATTTATACCTATTGCCCTCAATAAAATAGGATAAGAGGATGGAATGGGATTTTTTTTCCAAGTGCTTGGAAGGTTTAGACCCTCAGAAGATATAAGCAGAATCTGAGCCCCACTAGGCACCTAAGTCCATTTCTCTAATCTTTCTCTCTGGGGGAAAACATTTGAAATAGTCACAAAGTCTGACTTGAGATTCACTGAAGTTCAGAGGGCAAATGGTTGGAGGCCATTAAGGAGGCAGGCTAATAACTGTGGCATGAGTCCAAGTCCTTGCCTGCTATTCATTAGTAGTATGACCTGGGTAGGGTGACTCACAGTCTTCAATTTTCAAGGTTTTTTTTTTTTTTTTTTTTACTACAGAGTTATAAATATGAAACAATTGTGTATTAAGCTTTTAGTAAAATAATACATAGTAAACACTGCATAGATGCTAGTTATTTTTTACTGTTAACTATTTTCCCTGGTGGCTCAGATCATAAAGGATCTGCTTGCAATACAAGAGACCAGGCTTCAATCCTTGGCTTGGGAAAATCCCCTTGAGAAGAGAATGGCTACCCATTCTAGTATTCTTGCCTGGAGAATTCCATGGACAGAGGAGCCTGGTGGGCTACATTCCCCAGGGTGACAAAGAGTCAGACACCACTGAGTGAGTAACACCCATACACACACACACACACACACACACACACACACACACACACACATTTTCACATATATTTATATTTCATATATCTATTTCATGTATATATAATTATAATTTGCATGTAATGTCAGGGAGTTCATGTATTTTTTGAAACCTATTTATGAATATATGAATACTTGGGGCTATAGAGTTATATATGATATAAAGTATATGGTGTTATTGATTCACCATCCAATGGGTTGGACTTTGCAGTATGCATTTTCCCTCTATTCTCAGATGATTTCAAATGTACTCCTACGACCAACTGAATATGAAACCCCAGTGTAGCCCAGAAGCCCCCTGAATTTTGCCGATTTGGCAAAAGCAATCTGGACTTCAGTTATGCGACCTGTGATGGGATAGAACTTTTCCCATAAATCCCTATGGTGTCGTTCTCATCTTTCTCTTTGATTTCTCTCTGGTCACTGCTGGCCCCTTTGCATACTGTTTCTCTTGTGCTCTGTGACATCCCATACATAGAACTGAACCCCTCTACTGGTTTTCACAAGAAATCTACACTGAACACTTTGAGTCTCTGGTGAAGGCTCACATTGCTGAACATAACTTCTCACTGTCTGATCACTCCCTCCACCACCACCCCCTCTTCTTCTTAGGCACATCAAAAGCATTTCTCCCTTTGCTTCATGCATATGTAGTCCTCAGTCATATAGAGACCTGCCAGGTTATCACTTTCTATACCATGCATTCATGAATGAATGAATGGTATAAAAGCCATTCAAGAGTGGCTTTTACAAAGTAACACAATTTCTTTCCTAAGAGAAATTTGGTGAAAAAGTTTTCTCCCTCTTACTCTGTATGAGTTAATGTCATTTGTTACTGGGATGTCCTATTCTATGTTTCCAGTGCCTGGGAAGTACCCATCACATAACAGATGTTTACCCGTTGGATGACAAAAGGGGAGAGAGAGGGAAGAACAAAGGGAGGGAGGGAGGAAGAAAGGAAAAAGTGGAAGAGGAAAGAAGTCCCCAGACTTGTTCTGGATTCCTATCATGATTTTTTAGGCAGCTGAGAAGCTATGATCTAAGATAGTTGTCCCCCTGCGTACTACTGCTCAGGAGATTTTTGCCCTGTTTTTCATTCCCAATATCTCAGCAATTTTTTTCCTAAGCCAGTTTCTAAACCTTCCAATAGAGTAGTGAGGTGGTTCTTCCATTTTCCCCCCATAAAGCAGGAGAAGTTCACAATCACTTCCTAATCTCCTTGCAGGTAGTTAGTCGACTCAGGGGGCATCTTCAAGAAGCCAGAAGCATGTTGACTTTAATTACCCTTTCTGAGATTCTCTTCCCTCTGTTAACTTCACCTTTCCTCGGCCAAGGTAAAGTTAATTTATGGGCATCATTTGTCCTTCCAACAGGTTTTATTTATTTATTTTTTTGAATAGTTATCCCCTCAGTTCCTGCAAATTGTAATACTCCTGGTGTAGCTTTTCTCGTTTCAGAATGAATGTACCCGTGAGTGAGTCTACTCCAATTCAGCAATAATCAATATTTGTTACTTAATATATAATAGCTAATACAGACAAATACTACAGATTTTATTAATATTTTTGAAATTATTTTCATATAATTTAGGTACCTTTAAAAAGTGTTGTTTTCTAGACTTATGGTTGCAAAGAGCAGGGTTGGAGGAAGGATGGAGTAGGAGGTTGGGGTTAGCAGATACAAACTATCATATAGAGAATGAATAAACAACAAAGTCCTATCATATAGTACAGGCAACCATATTCATTATCCTGTGATAAACTATAATGGAAAATGATATTTCAAAAAAGAATGTATGTAATCACTTTGCTGTACAAAAGAAATTAACAACATTGTAAATCAACTATCCATCAATAAAAATATTAAGAAAAAAAACAGAAATGTGGTGTTCATTATTTCTTTGGGAAGCCTCCTGGTAGGATTCTGGGAGAGATTAGGGTTGATCCTTACAGACAGGGTTACCCTGTGACATAATGGGGATGGCCCAGATTGAGGAAGGGCTGGGAATTAAACAGAGGAAAAGGAAGGCGAGGCTAGAGGAGCCAGGGCAACTTCCTGTTTTTTAGGAGGACAGAGCCTAATCTCAACCTCACACAGTTATACTCGCTGGCTACATCAGCCCCAGGTGGCAGAGGAAAATGAAAGTCAGGTCTTTCCCTTGTGAAGCTGGATTGATATATTCAGACAGGTAAAACTGAATTGAGTGACCAGATGGCAAGCCTGTAATTTCAACACATATACAAGATTTACATCTGCACTCAGTTTGTGTGCTGTGTGAGCAGAAGAGAGACTAACTTATCATTTCTGTGTAGTGAGTACTTGGACCAATGCATACCACCTGATTGGAAGTCAGAACTATTCCTGGAGCTCATTTGAACTGGTTAATGGTTGCTTGAATATCTATAGGGCTGAGGATATCACAGCAGCTCACTACTTTAGAGAAATAAAGAGGAAATACTGCCTCCCAAGGTTGAAATATCAAAGAGAATCCTCAAAACCTTTGGAAGATATTGGTGGGAAGATTCCTGGTTTAGTTTCTGCTTATATCAAGCTCTATACAGATGACAAGAGTTAAGTGGAAAGAAGATTCAGTCCTTGACTCCAGAGTCTGGAGGGATATTCAGAGAGGTATATGGGTAATTAAAAATACATGATAAGGGACCTCCCTGGTGGTCCAATGGTTAAGACTCTGTGCTCCCAATGCAGGGAGCTTGGGTTCAATCACTGGTCAGGGAACTAGATCCCACATGCTGCAACTAAGACCCAGTGTAGCAAAAAAACAAACAAGCAATATAAAAAACATGATGTAATATGAACTTCTAGCCGTTGGCCAGTGAAGGAGAGTTTTCTTCGTGGCCTAGCATGATAGCTCAGTTGGCAAAGAATCTGCCTGCAATGTGGGAGAACCTGGTTCAATTCCTGGGTAGGAAGATCAGCTGGAGAAGGGAGAGGCGACCCACTCCAGTACTCTTGGATTTTCCTTGTGGCAAGGTAAATCTGGATTCCTGGTAAAGAATCCACCTGCAATGAAGGAGACCTGGGTTCAATCCCTGGGTTGGGAAGATCCTCTGGAGAAGGCAACTGCTACCCATTCCAGTATTCTGGCGTAGAGAATTCCATGGACTGTATAGTCCATGGGGTCGCAAAGAGTCAGACATAACTGAGTGACTTTCACTTCACTTCACTTCACAGAATAAAAATTACATTTGTAAATGTAAACTTAAAAACTTGAAAGAAAGGAAAGATAATCACTGTATGTATATATGAAAACAGCTGTACTTTAAAAGTATCACTTTTCTAATGAAAACTCTTTAATATTTTCCCACTATCTTCTGAATAAAACTGAACTCCTTCAAGCTGAAGCTCATGAAGCTCACTGTTACCTGTCATTGCCACCTACATCTTCAATATCATCTCCTTCCATTTTTCTTCCACCATCCCTCCCCACATCAGGCACACTGCGAAATTCCATAGTTCTGAGAAAGAAATCTGCCTCCCCATTAACATTATTTCAGGGTAAATGTGGAATAGCATGGCACAGAAGAATCAAATTACATGTATTTTCTCAAACGGTATAAACAATAAAGTCTTCAGACCTTTTTTATTATTTTACCCTGTGTTTGCCTTTCTTTACACCACTCTTGATCTAAAACATCCTTAAATTGGAAAAGTTTGAGAATAAGTACTTGGAAGAAGATATATCTTCTTTTCTTGAGCTTTATTCTATAATGATAGATCTGCCTACAGTTTATATCCAGCTAGAATTAGAAATAGACATGGGTTTTCTCCTTGACTGACTTCGAAATAAAAGACAAATGGACACGCTCAGAGGATTAGGAAGTCTGCACACATTTTAATCCACGCTCTGCATTGTGAAAGCCTTTTGCACAGACAAGTATGAATGTGGTGAAGGGAGCCATACTACAAACAGTAAAGAGAGCAGTGAGGAGATTACTAATGGAGATGCTAACATACAGACTCCCTTTAAGCCCCAGATGCCACACCAACTCTCCAGACCGCCTGTGAGCTATAACATGAAAACATCACCAAACACCCTTCCCGTGCCTTTTATAAATGCTTGAGCCCCTAACCCATGCTGCATGAACAGGGTTGACACTTGACACATCACACTGCTGAACTTCTTAAAGTGATCTTGGGGAAAAAAACAGTTATACTACTGTCATTTTTAACATTGAGAATTCAGTCAAACTGCAACACCCAGTGATAAATCTAGAATGTGAGTCAGAGACGCTGATGTTTTCATCTTTCTGTCACTAGCACTGAGCAAAGTATTCAACCTAAAAGAGGTTAATCAATCAGCAGATCACCAACTCAATTCCTTTTCAGAAGGAATTTGCTGGGCTGTGGAAAGGAGCCTACTTTGTTTCAGAATAGAAGTGTTAATGTGGAGTTCTTTACTTACTCTGGCACCCTCTTCATAGGATTCTAGGAGAGATTAGGGTTGATCTTTACACACGGAATGTCAGTGTGATGCCAGCTAATGGGATTACCTAAATGGCAATGCAGTGTAACAATAGGAAGACAATTAAACTTTCCTGGATTCTTCACTGAGAGTTATGAGTCCACTGCATATATTTGAACGGATATTCTAATGAGCCACTTGAAGAAGTGGGTAGGACTTTCAAGGGACATGGGCAGTCACATGAAATAATCACCAGATGGCCTTCCAAAAAGTTAGTCCTGTTTCTCTGCAGGACCTCACTTTTTTGGCAGGAAGAGGGCAAGTGGAGGGGCCAGAGTTAAACAGCTCATAATGTTAGTAGAGCGGTTGAGTGCAGCCACCAAGGTGTTTTTCCCTGCCCGGTCTCCGTGCCTCTCTGATGAAAACATGTGGAAGAGCTATTTGAAAAAAAAAGTTAAAGTGTTAGTCACTTAGTCTTGTCCAACTCCTTGCAACCCCATGGACTGTAGACTACCAGGCTCCACAGTCCATGGGACTTCCCAGGCAAGAATACTGGAGTGGGTTGCCATTTCCTTCTCCCTTCCAGACCAAGGAGTCAAATCCAGATCTCCTTCACTGCAGATGGATTCTTTACCATCTGACCCACCAGGGAAGGCTGGAACAACTATTTGGAGACTCTTTTTTTTTAATTTTTTTTTTTTTTTATTGAAGGATAATTTCTTTATAGAATTTTGTTGTTTTCTGTCAAACCTCAACATGAATCAGCCACAGGTACACATATATCCCCTCCCTCTTGAACCTCCCTCCCACCTCCCTCCCCATCCCACCCCTCTAGGTTGATTCAGAGCCCCTGTTTGAGTTTCCTGAGCCAGACAGCAAATTCCCGTTGGCTACCTATTTTACATACGGTAATGTGAGTTTCCATGTTACTCTTTCCATACATCTCACCCTTACCTCCTCTCTCCCAACGTCCATAAGTCTATTCTCTATGTCTGTTTCTCCATTGCTGCCCTGTAAATAAATTCATCAGTACCATTTTTCTAGATTCCTTATATATTCATTAGAATATGATATTTATTTTTCTCTTTCTGACTCACTTCACTCTGTATAATAGGTTCTGGGTTCATCCACTGACCCATCAGAACTGACTCAGATGTGTTCCTTTTTATGGCTGAGTAATATTCCATTGTGTATATATACCACAACTTCTTTATATCCATTCATCTGTCAATGGACATCTAGGTTGCTTCATGTTCTAGCTATTGTAAATGGTGCTGCAAAGAACAGTGGGGTACATGTGTCTTTTTCAATTTTGGTTTCCTCAGGGTATATGCCTAGGAGTGGGATTGCTGGGTCATATGGTGGTTTTATTCCTAGTTTTTTAAGGAATCTCCATACTGTCTTCCATAGTGGCTGTATCAATTTACATTCCCACCAACAGTGTAAGAGCACTCCCTTTTCTCCACACCCTCTCCAGCATTTATTGTTTGTACTTTTTGATGATGGCCATTCTGACCAGTGTGAGCTGATATCTCATTGTAGTTTTGATATGCATTTCTCTAATAATGAGCAATCTGAGCATCTTTTCATGTGCTTGTTAGCCATCTGTATGTCTTCTTTGGAGAAATGTTTAAGTTTTTTTTCCCACTTTTTATTGGGTTGCTTGTTTTTCTCATATTGAGTTGCATGAGCTGCTTGTATATTTTGGAAATTAATCCTTTCTCAGTTGTTTCATTTGCTATTATATTCTCCCATTCTGAGGGTTGTCTTTTCACCTTGCTAACAGTTTCCTTTGCTGTGCAAAAGCTTTTAAGTTTAATCAGGTCCCACTTGTTTACTTTTGTTTGTATTTCCGTTACTCTAGGAGGTGGGTCATAGAGGATCTTGCTTTGATTTATGTCATCCAGTGTTCTGCCTATGTTTTCCTCTAAGAGTTTTATAGTTTCTGGTCTTACATTTAGGTCTTTAATCCATTTTGAGTTTATCTTTGTATATGGTGTTAGGAAGTGTTCTAATTTCATTCTTTCGCATGTAGCTGTCCAGTTTTCCCAGCACCATTTATTGAAGAGGCTGTCTTTGCCCCATTGTATATTCTTGCCTCCTTTGTCAGAAATGAGGTACCCATAGGTGCATGAGTTTATTTCTGGGCTTTCTATCTTGTTCCATTGGTCTATAGTTCCGCTTTTGTGCAGATGACTACAGCTTTGTTGTATAATCTGAAGTCAGGAAGGTTGATTCCTCCAGCTCCATTCTTCTTTCTCAAGACTGTTTTGGCTATTTGGGGTCTTTTGTGTTTTGATATGAATTGTCAAATTTGTTATGTCAAATTGTCATCATATGGTTTTTATCTTTCAATTTGTTAATATAGTGTACCACAGTGATTGATTTGTGTATATTGAAGAATCCTTGCATTCCTGGAATAAACCCAACTTGATCATGGTGTATGAGCTTTTTGATGTGTTGCTCAATTCCGTTTGCTAAAATTTTGTTCAGGATTTTTGCATCTATGTTCATCAGTGATATTGGCCTGTAGTTTTCTTTTTTTGGTTGTCTTTGTCTGGTTTTGATATCAGGGTGATGGTGGCATCATAGAATGAGTTTGGAAGTGTTCCTTCCTCTGCCATTTTTGAAAGAGTTTTAGAAGCATAGGCATTAGCTTTTCCCTCAATGTTTGATAGAACTCTCCTGTGAAGCCATCTGGTCCTGGGCTTTTGTTTTTTGGGAAATGTTTGATCACAGCTTCAATTTCAGTGGTTGTAATTGGGTTGTTCATAATTTATATTTTTTTTCTTGGTTCAGTCTTGGAAGATTGAACTTTTATAAGGATCTGTCCACTTCTTCCAGGCTAACTGTTTTATTGCCAGATAGTTGTTCATAATAGTCTCATAATCCTTTGTATTTCTGCATTGTCTGTTGTAACCTCTCCTCTTTCATTTCTAATTTTGTTGATTTGATTCTTCTTTCTTTTTTCCTTGATGAGTCTGGCAAAAGTGTTGTCAATTTTGTTTATCTTCTCAAAGAAACAGCTTTTAGTTTTACTAATCTTTACTCTTGTTTCTTTCATTTCTTTTTCATTTATTTCTGCTCAGATCTTTATGATTTCTTTCCTTCCACTAACTTTTCTTTTTTTTTTTTTTTTGGTTCTTTTTCCAGTTGTTTCAGGTGTAAAGTTAGGTTGTCTATTTGATGCTTTTCTTGTTTCTTGAGGTAGGATTGTATTGTTATAAACTTCCCTCTTAGAACTGTTTTCATTGCATCTCATAGGTTTTGAGTTGTTATGTTTTCTTGCCATTTGTTTCTAGAAATTTTTTGATTTCCCTTTTGATTTCTTTAGTAACCTGTTGGTTATTTAGAAATGTGTTGTTTAATCTCCATGTGTTTGTGTTTCTTAAAGTTTTTTTTTTTTTTTTCCTGTAATTGATATCTAGTCTTAACAAACAGCATTGTGGTCGGAGAAGATGCTTGATAAAATTTCAATTTTCTCAAATTTACTGAGGTTTGATTTGTGGCCCAAGATGTGGTCTATCCTGGAGAATGTTCGGTGTGCACTTGAGAAGAAGGTGTATTCTTCTGCGTTTGGATGGAATGTCCTGAAGATATCAGTGAGGCTCATCTCTCCTAATGCATAATTTAAGACTTGTGTTTCCTTATTAGTTTTCTGTTTTGATGATCTGTCCATTGGTGTGATTGGAGTGTTAAAGTCTCCTACTATATTGTGTTACTGTCAATTTCTCCTTTTATGTCTGTTAGTGTTTGTCTTAGGTATTGAGGTACTCCTATGTTGTGTGCATAGATATTTACAATTGTTATGTCTTTCTCTTGGATTGATCCCTTGATCATTATGTAGTGTCCTTCCTTATCTCTTGTAATCTTTATTTTAAGGTCTAGTTTGTCTGATATGAGGATTGCTACCCCAACTTTCTTTTGCTTCCCATTTGCATGGAATATATTTTTCCATCCTCTCACTTTCAGTCTATACGTGTCTTTAGGTCTGAAGTGGATCTCTTGTAGATAGCATATATATGGGTCTTGTTTCTTGTATCCATTCAGCCAGTCTGTGTCTTTTGGTTGGAGCATTTAATCCATTTACATTTAAAGAAATTATAGATATATATGGCCCTATTGCCATTTTCTTAATTGTTTGGGGTTGATTTTGTAGATCTTTTTTCTTCTCTTTTATTTCTTGACTATATAAGTCCCTTTAACATTTGTTGTAAAGCTGGTTTGGTGTTACTGAATTCTCTTAACTTTTGCTTGTCTGAAAAGCTTTTGATTTCTCCATCAATATTGAATGAAATCCTGGCTGGGTACTGTAATCTTCATTGTAAATTTTTCCCTTTCAATACTTTAAATATATCCTGCCATTTCCTTCCAGCCTGTAGAGTTTCTGCTGAAAGATCAGCTGTTAAGTGTATGGGGTTTCCCTTATATGTTACTTGTTGCTTCTCCCTTGCTGTTTTTAATAATCTTTCTTTGTATTTAGTCTTTGTTAGTTAGATTAGTGTGTGTCTTGGCATGTTTCTCCTTGGGTTTATCCTGTATGGAACTCTTTGTGCATCTTGGACTTGATTGACTATTTCCTTTTCCCTGTTGGGGAAATTTTCAACTATAATCTCTTCAAAAATTTTCTCATACTTTTTCTTTTTCTCTTTTTCTTCTGGGACCTCTATAATTTGAATGTTGGTACATTTGATATTGTCACAGAGGTCTCTGAGACTAACTTCAGTTCTATTCATTCTTTTTACTTTACTCTCATCTTCAGAAGTTATTGCCACCATTTTATCTTCCAGCTCACTGATTCGTTCTTCTGCTTCAGATATTCTGCTATTGATTCCTTCCAGAGTACTTTTAATTTCAGTAGTTGTGTTGTTTGTCTCTGTATGCTTGTTCTTAATATTTGCAGGTCTTTGTTAATTGAATCTTGCATTTTCTCCATTTTGTTTTCAAGGTTTTTGATCATCTTTACTATGATTATTCTGAATTCTTTTTCAGGTAGTTTGCCTATTTCCTCTTCATTTATTTGGACTTCTGTGTTTCTAGTTTGTTCCTTCATTTGAGTAGTATTTCTATGCCTTTTCATTGTTTTTTTTTTTTTTTAAACTTATTGTGTTTGTGGTCTCCTTTTTCCAAGCTTTAAGGTTGAATTCTTTCTTCCTTTTGGTTTCTGCCCTTCTAAGGTTGGTCCAGTAGTTTGTGTAAGATTCATATAGGGTGAGATTTGTGCTGAGTTTTTGTTTATTTGTTTGTTTTTCTTCTGATGGGCAAGGCTGAGTGAGATGGTAATCCAGTCTGCTGATGATTGGGTTTGTATTTTTGTTTTGTTTGTTGTTTAAATGAGGCATCCTACACAGGGTGCTACTGATGGTTTGGGTGATGCTGGGTCTTGTATTTAAGTGGTTTCCTTTGTGTGAGTTCACTATTTGATACTCTCTAGGGTCAGTTCTCTGGTAGCCTAGGGTCTTGGAATCAGTGCTCCCACTCCAAAGGCTCTGGTCAGGAACAAAAATTCCACATGATTTGTTATGGCATTAAGTGAGATTAAAACAAATATCCAAAAACAAGAAACTGAAGATGAAACCCAGACAAATGGCAGTTACAAAATCAGACAAATAATAATTAAAATAATGGAATATACACATATACATATACACCCATGAGCAATGCGAAAACAGTTCAACCAAAATAAAGTACTGTAGATTGACCTGGTGAACAAAGTAAATAAAAAATTATATTTACCAGTTAAGAACAAAACTAACTAAAGCACTAACTAACTAAAGCACAAACTGGAAAACAAAACTAAAGCCAGGTGCCAAGTGGGGAATAAAGCAATGAAAACAAAACTAACAAATATGTTGAAAGGAAAAGAAACAAATAATTGATATGGAAAGTTAAATAGAGGCAGATGAAGAAGATTTATATACATTAAAGATTAACTGCAAGGGGAAAAGAAAAATAGGAAAGGGAAACAAAGGAATAAAAGAAAAAAAACAGTAGAAAACATATAATAGGTATTAAAAAATAAAAATTATAAAAAAGAGAAAAGAGAAAAAAATGGAAGAAGAAAGAAAAAGGAGGAAAGAAAAGGAAAACTCCACAGAATTGCAAAAACCCAATACAGAGGCAGAGGTTTATAACAATAATAAAAAGTTTGACTGAATATACACATATACACCCATATACAAAATCAAAACAGTCCAACAAAAAAAAAAAATGTACAATAGATTGACCCAGCAAACAAAGGAAATAAAAAATTATAACTACCAGGACAAAAGTAACTAAAGCACAAATTGAAAAACAAAACTAAAGCAAGGCGCCAATTGGGAATAAAGCAATGAAAATAAAATTAACAAAATGTTGAGAGGAAAGGAAAGAAAGAAAGAATAGATATGCAAAGTCAAACAGAGGTAGATAAAGAAGATTTATATACATAAATATTGACTGCAAGGGGAAAAGAATAGTAAGAAAAGCAAACGAGAACTTTCATGTCTTATTTCAGGTAGTTCCTAAAGTTTCTTCTCATTTCTTTAGGGTTAGTTCAAAGAATTAAGTAACTGTGGGAGTTATGAACTAGTGTTCTGTGTCATACTATGAATAAGTAGCTCAGCAGTTATTCGTGTGACAGAAAAGGATTTTTTTCTTTTTTGCATTCAAAAATGAACTTTGACACTTAATATCATTTACTTATAGTGAGGCATTCTAATGATGATAGTATATGAGAGTTTTTGCATCTCTCAATGTGGCATGGATTTTCCTTTCTACAAAAATAATAATAGGTTTAAAAAATTAAAATTAAAAAAAGAGAAGGTGGCGCAGCTGTTTCACTTGCGGGGACTCTGGCGGCACCGAGGGTTAGGGACACAGACCGGCTCTGCCACAGGAGTTATGGCCCTCTTAGAGTCTGTTTTTGAACCTCTTGTAGCTGGTGATCAGAAGGCTTCTTTGGTCAGTCTTTCTTCGTAGCTCTGCCTGTTCAGGCACATAGAGGGGCCCCCATGGCTGGGGTCCTACTCTGTAGATCGGCACATCAGTCACTTAAAGGAGCACCCTGGGTGGGGTTCTGCTCTGTAGTTTAGTATACCAGGCTTTGATGGGCCAGGCTATCTATTGTTCAGCTGCCAGTGAGGGCATGCGGGGAGAGAGGGGCTATGGCGATGGTTCCACCCCCTAGGCATGACTCAGCAGTGTCGCCTTTCTTTCATGGCTGCCTGGCTTTCGTCCACAGGCGTTTCCCACTACAGTCTCTCTCACCTCCTCTCGATACGTCTCTCCACAGTCAACAGCAGTCCTTGCCCCCAAACTCCAACTCTCAGCTGCTGTGCCTTCCAGGGGGCCCGCATCCCTGTTTGGGGTATGTATGACTGGGGCAAGGACTGTCTGATTCTCATTTCATTTAGGCTGCCACAGACCAGCTGTTTCACTCAGCGTCAAATATTTCTCCTCTCACTCTGACAATTGCCCTGATGTGGGAATCGGACCCCTGCTTCAGTTCCCCCACCCACTGAAGGCAGGTCCAGTCTTAGTATCACTCCTGTTTTTTCCCCTAGTTCCTTCATCCTACTGAGTTTTGCCTGGTCTATATATTCATTTCCTCTGGCCAGGTACTCCTGTCCACTCTCAGCTGGTTTTCTGCATGCACTTCTGTGTCTGAAGGTGTATTCCTGATGTGTCTGTGGAGAGAGATGTACTCCACACCCACCTACTCACCTGCCATCTTGCTCTTGGAGACTATCTAAGTGTATGCTGTGATCAGTTCTTCTGTGGAGCCTACATGTCTGGATGACATCATGGATCTGGCTCATGATATGGGGTGCCCTACAGTGTGCTAGCCAGCTATAAGCAGTGGTTCTCATGCCACAAAGGATTACTATCATTAATTCATCCTTCTGGAGGGAGGCTAATCAATGAAAAGTTTGAGTTAGAACAGCCTCAAAGAATTAGGTTTATAATTTTCAAGTTCCTGCCAACAGGAACTGGTTGAGGGTTTGAGAGGAAGGAGGGAAGAGGGAGGAGAAGCCACATTCTTAGAGAACACTGTGAATGTCTTAATAAATAGATAAGAATCTTGTTCATTTAGCATTTTCAGTATTAGAATGCAAACAGGACCAAAGCAGGGTCTGAGAACTGTATGTTCTTCCCTAATAGGAGAAGAAAGAGTCTACGAAGTGATGCATGCTCAGTCTTCATGACTGGTGCAGGAAAGCACTGAGATGGGCTTGGTCAGTATCTCAGCAGAGATGATAAATGATTAAGCTGGTAAACATCAAAGGAGAGTTGATTTCTCCTCAAGTGCCCTCTACAGTATTAATTTGTCTCCAAAAGGTTAGAGCTGTTTCAACAGTGGTTGTGCTATCTTATGAATTCATAGGCATCCTGCAAAACCCACTTAGATACCTATATTGCTAACCAAGAAAGCATTCCCTAATATACCCCAGCTTACAAAATTAGCTTACATTTTCTGCTTGCAGGTATTTTACTCTTATCATGTTGAATTGTCCTGTGTTCATTTGAAAGTCTGTCTCTTTTACTGGATAGGAGACACTTGAGTCCAGATGCTGGCTTCACTTAACTCTGGGTCCTTGTTTTAACCTAGAGTTTGGCTCACTGTAATGGTTTGGTATGTATCTAATTAATAAAGGATCACACATCATAGGTACAGTAATTATTCTTCAACTTTTGCTGGCCATGAATAAATATTCTAGTTTTCTTTCTGGATGCAGGTTATGGCTTAGTTAGTCTGATGTAATTAAATTCTGTCATGTCTTCCAAGGTAGTAGGGCTTGTTAAATGGCCCAACCATTTTATTAGTAAGTTCATGACAAACTCATTTAATGATAACAACTGACCTGTGCTGACAGTCAGTTCAGTTCAGTTGCTCAGTCATGTCCGACTCTTTGTGACCCCATGAACCGCAGCACGCCAGGCCTCCCTGTCCATCACCAACTCCTGGAGTTCACCCAAATCCATGTCCATTGAGTCGGTGATGCCATCCAACCATCTCATCCTCTGTTGTCCCCTTCTCCTCCTGCCCCCAATCTTTCCCACCATCAGGGTCTTTTCAAATGAGTCAGCTCTTCACATCAGGTGGCCAAAGTATTGGAGTTTTAGCTTCAACATCAGTCCTTCGAATGAACACCTAGGGCTGACTTTTAGGATGGACTGGTTGGATCTCCTCACAGTCCAAGGGACTCTCAAGAGTCTTCTCCAACATCATAGTTCAAAAGCATCAATTTATAGTTTTTAATCATCCCATTTACTATGAATATTCATATATTACATAATAAAAATATTTGTGCATTTTATTGTGTACCACTTCACATGAAATTCCCAAATTGTATAATACCTCTTGCCTCAGGGATTTCAGATAAGATTCCATGAGCTTATACAGTATGATTTCATCAAAAGAACCTGTATCATGTAGTAAGTGTCTTTATATTGTTAGTGCTTATTTCAGCAAAGCAACATCAATCATGTTGTTAGTCACTTGACTTGCTTGTGTTTTTTTGTTTGATTTGTCAACATACTTTGGGTTTAAATTACTATTAATGTCTAATTTTATGTTTATAATGTCTAGGTATATATTTGAGATTATTTTTTATAATAAAAGTAATCCAAGCCAATAAAAAATTAATAAAATCAATGGAAAGTTTTATAGCTAAGTTATACATAGCTATATAGTATGTATATACTATATAGCCCTTATATAGTCCTGAGGGACAGTATAAATGTGTGTATGATTATATTCATATGTATGTATATGTAAATAAATAGTGTATCCTGTAATAAAGATGGTCATTGTACATATTCAGATTGGTCTTCCTCTTTTCTTGGCAACTTTACTTATTTTCCTTTTTTGCCAAAGGCATATCGAGTCCACCTAAGTTAAATAGATACTAGTGGGTTACTATGAGGCGCTCAGCTAAGAAACCCTATCTGTATCTACAGTCACAGAAATGACTGATTGTTTCACTCAACTAGTCCTTTGCAGATCCCATTCCCAACTCTCCAGTGACCACATGTACACAGACGTTTTTGGAGAAATGATTACAATCAGTCAGTTGGTTTGAAACAACAAAGGTAGGACCACAAATTGGAACATTTGTGCATTCACTCTCAGCCAGAGGATGGAAATCTAACAACATTTGTGGGACAGTTTAGAACATTAGTTGTGTACAGGTACCCCATTAGGTAAAATAAACATGTGAGACAGGCAAGCTGTAAGAAAGAAAACAATGCAGGGAGATGGGGAATGGAAAACTGAAACTGTTTTCAGTCTCAGAGTGGAAACAGGCAGGGCTGGGACTATAGTGGGGAAACAGGCAGCCATGGGAATTTGAACATCCACACCAGTTAAATGTTGCCATGTTTGGGATTGTAGGCCCAGTGCTGCTACAGCTTTTGTTTTTATTTTTTTCCCTAGGGGGAAAAGAAGAAACCAGAGTTTTATGTGAATTCTCCTGCCTTTCCATATTGGCAGATAATTCAATTTAAAAAAATAGCATAGATGAAATAAAATACATATGTGGGCCAGATTTGGTCCTCAGACCATCACTTTGCATTCTGTGACTTAGCATCTGATGGCAGTCATTAGCATCCTGAACAAACTTGTCACACATGGCCCCCTATTCCTAACCATGGATGAAAGGAGACAGAAACTCTTCTCTTGTGGTAAATCATTTTATTTTCATCCGAGGTGATAGCTTTGGCTGCAGTCCAAGAATTCATTTCTGGAAACCAGAAATCTCTTCCTGCTTTTATTAATGTTTTTGGCTAGTTGTGTTAGAAATTAAACTGGATTGGAACAAATTGAAACAAATATGCAAGGGCCAATATTAGGGACCTATAAAACTCCTCCTTTCAAAGTGAATCCTCAACTAAAAATCATCCTCTTCCCATTGCCATATCTACACTTCCCCGGAATGTATATAAGGTGCTGAATGTTCAACACTGCACGCTTCATTGGGCCAACAGAACCTGTGAAATCAATCTGTTCAGTTACCAAATGACTAACACTTGATGATGGAATGGTTTCACTCATTTCCTTGAGAGCAAAACTGTTTGGCAACATGTTTGCAAAGTTGTTAAAAAAGACAGTTTTCACAGTTGAACACTTGCTTGTGTTCTGTTTCTTTCTTTTTGCAAAAATATACCTGCATGCCTATAATGTAGTAGGGGCTATTTTACATACTGGGGATACAGCAGAGGTTGAAACATACAAGGCCCCTACATTCCTGTAAGTACAAATCAAATATGCAGTAATAAGTTGATGCCACGTCTAATACCTATATTCCAAGCAGAAGTATAATATATGTATTACCCAAAACCAAACCTAAAATCACAGATTACTCTCTTCTCAAAGGATAGAAGAAACAGTTGTAGCCATCCTGGGAACAGGAGGAAATGAGCACAGAGAAGGAAAGAAAGAACAATGAAAAAAGGATAATAGTGAAGATAATGAAATTGGAAGATGCATATAAAAGCAGGTGAGCACAGGCAACTCTCAGGTAGTAAAGAGACAGTAAAGAGATTCTTGGGACTTCATTTATGTATCTCTGGTTCTCAGTTCCGTAGGCTAAAGAAAGGGTAAAAAGAAAGGGCTACTTTTGTGAAGTTGAGATTGTAGTTCACTGTAGCTGCATTAGTAACTCTATTTCCTAGGCAGAGTTTAAACAACATCTTTGTTGGAATAAATAAATCACTAAAAATGTCCAAGTAATAATCACAGTTTAATTTCAAGAGGCAATAGGGCAGAAAACAAGCTATTACTGACATAAACAAAGATTAAAGATGGTGCCTGCTTATCAGAATAGCTCAAGCAGAGAAACTTGGCAAACCTGGGTTTTAATGTGTCTTGAGTAACTCTTGGTCAACTTGACTTTATCTTTTATATTTGGGTTTTTTTCTGAATAAAACTCTTGGAAAAAATATCAATAGATTGGCTGATATCATCAAAGCAAAACTGTTTTACAAGTCAAGTTTCTCTATCAGCTGGTTTTCCCAAGGCTGATTATAGCATGTGTATCAATAAACATCATATTAAACAGTTCCTGTGTATTTCTGGAGGCACAGCCTGAAACTGCCAAAGCCAATGTACTAGGAAACCTTATTTTTTAAGAATTGAGAAATGTCTCCTCCAGCTTATAAAAACATAGATTTGACCATGACTTTTCTTACTCCCCTAAAACTTTGTCTGCTAAAAAGGAGAAATAAATGTTAAAAAACTTTGTAAGAATCTTTTGTTTTCCTATTTATATATAATCAAATGAACAAAATCTGAAGGAATTATTCAGATAATCTTATAATATTCACAAATAAATTTCAACTTATAAATAATTGAGAATGGATTGCTTTATATTGCTGGCATAATTCAGGTAGTACATCTTTCTTTTTCATTTAGTATGTGTATACCTACTTTATAGAACCTAGAAAACAGTAGAATATGCTCAGGATTCAGGAGAAATGACAACTTCTGAAAATTAAAAAATGGCTTCCAAGTGGTCATTCATTTAGTCATTCAGTTAAATATTTATTGGACACTTACTATAGGCAGATACTATATGTGACATTGAAGACACAGTGATAAATAAAATGGGTACAATCCTACCCCCATGATGCTCACAACCTATGGAGGGGACAGACAGCAAACAGGACAGTACAAGTGTGATGAGGGTTGTGAAGGAGAAGTTCAGCTATAATGGAAGAGACCTATTCCTAGAGTCAAGGATATCTGCTTGAAGAAAGTAGCATCTCTGCTGAGACTTGGAGGTTACATAGAAAGTTGGAATGAAAGGAGAAAGGAAGAAGGAAGGGAGTGAGTGACACCATCCTGGATGCTCTAGCCCTGCCCTCAGCTGCCTACAGCTGCATAAGAGAAGTAAGACAAGAATGACAGGAAAATGGTAAAGCCAAGTCAGCCTGCAAAATCATGAGTACTGAGGTGTTTATTGTTGTAAGCCCATTAAATTTGGGGGCATTCATCATGTAGCAATAAATAAACAAAGCACAATGGCTTCCATTCCACAAGTAAGAGTGATCTTAATCTTTGTTGATCATGGAGCTGGATGTTGAAACCTAACCAGGAGTCTCAGGGTATCAATGTATGTGCCTTCCAGACATATGTTTCATGGGTAGAAAGAAAGCTAAAGAGAACAAATATTAAGTGTATGTGCTTGGATGTTGGTAAGTTCAGGGATCAAGGGAAGGAAACCCAGTGCTTTTCTCTAAGGCATTACAGCAGATGTCTGAGTCCTCACATCTGGGTGGGACCTAGTGCAGACCTGTGGAGCAATGGAGACCAGAGCGAATATGGCCATGCTTGACATGTCTTGAAGGTTGTATGACTTTCTGTGCTTCAGAATGTTCCTCTGAAGTGGGAGGAGGAACGATTTCAGGGAGGAAGAGTTGAGGCATCATGCTCAGTGAAGTTGAAATGGAAAGCAGGCCAGAGTAAAGGATCATGAGTGGGTTTCCCTTAGTGTGGACTCCCTGAGGCAGTGGTAGGAGGCAGGGAAGGAGGTCAGGATGCTGTGATTATTAGTCTCAGAGAAGAGAGTCTCCCTGTTCCTGGGTTGTTCATCCCCAGAGCAGCTGTTTGCCTTTCTGTTGCTTTTTACCTCCCCACTTTTCATAATTCTTCCCACTAGAAAAGGCAACCTAACCTCTCTAAATCACATTTAAAAATTTTTTTAAAATAGGGAGAACAACAATATCTACTGTGGGAATTAAGATGATGCACATAAAGCACTTACAGAACTTGGCACGTAATAAAGGCTCAATAATCATTAAATATATTATTATCCTACTTGGAAAACCCTTCTAATTGATTCAAAATCAATTAGCTAAAAGCTGGGTATAGTCTGCTTTTAAAGGATAATGACCATTGGTTAGCCTAGGATTAAACTGATGGAGAAGTGTATTGGTGGTCATATCAGTGATTATTCTGTCCTTGTGTAAATCTCCTTAGAAGATATCTCTGAGAAAGCTAGCAGGAGAGACAGAGCATATTAGATAGTCAACAATATTTCCTGAACATCTACTAAGTGCTAGACACTGAAAATACAGTGGTGGCCAAAACAAACAACATCTTTCTCACAGAACTTATAAGGAAACTGAAAAGCAAATATTAAAGAAATAATTACCCAAATAATTACCAATTGTGTATCAACTACTAGCTACTATGAAGTGCCCACTGCCTACTTTACCCATTCAGTGCCATTTTGTATTTTCAGTAGTCTTACTGACCCAGGAATCTGATTTTATTTTTCTTTAAAAAAAAGCAAAACAGAACTTGGATCCAGGCCACTATGTTCAATATCAAGCAGGCATTTACTTTCTCTGAATGTCTGTTTGCTTATCAGCAAAATGGAGATGTTATAAAAATTCCAATCTCAAAGAACTATTGGAGGGCTTATTAATTGAAAGTGTATATGAAAGCATCCTCAATGCCTTGCTCATAGTGGGTACCTAGTAAATATTAAGTTTATGTTAAGTAAATGTTAAGTTCTCTTTCTTCTACCATTTCAGGTGCACATTACACTTTTGAGTGGATTATTGTGAACATCAAACTCAAAGACAGAGAAAAGGTTAATAAGCGTAATCCACATAAATGAAGTCTGTGTGTTTAATTGAGAGAATTAGGTGCACAAACTTTTTTTTGGCACTGTTTCTGAAAACTCCCTCTCTTTTATATGGTTCTGTATTAATTATATTTTGTTGTTTTAGTAGCTAAATTGTGTCCAACTCTTTTGTGACCCCATAGACTGTAGCCTGCCAGGATCCTCTGTCCATGGGATTTCCCAGGCAAGAATACTGGAGTGGGTTGCCATTTCCTTTTCCAGGGGTCACAAAGACTTAGACACAACTTAGCAAGTGAACAACAACAACAACAAATAATAATAATTCTATTTTAAGCCAGTCACTAATAAGAACCAAACCAAAATCATGTCTGTTAAGCAGGTTGAAATTTGTCTTATCATCATCCAATTAGAGGCTATCCCCTAGTGAGGAGGAAGTATTCACAATGTGTCTGTGTGTATGTGTGTGTGTGTGTAGATCTGTGTAGTGAGTGCTTGGGGGTGGAGAAGAGAAACATTCATGTGGCAGTTTGATCTAATGGAAGAGTCAAATTGTTTCTTTGTGAAAGGGAAACTCAGTGATCATCATATTATGAAACTGCAATTTAGGAATTTTTTTTTTATAATAAGTGGTTTAGTAAGCCAGCATCTTGTCGGAAAATAATTTCCTTACCTAACTGTGATGGTTCTAGCTGACAATTTCAGAACATATTGGAAATTTGGTCAATAATAGCAAGATATTGAATAATCATATAATAATAGAATTGGAAGAGTCCCAAGAGGTCATTTTTTCCCCAGCTCTTAATATTGGTTTTCTTATTTGGTAAATACATATACTCACACAAAATATTCTAATGTGTTTTACTATACTTTACATCAAAGTTATTTTAATAATTTGGATGGCTCTAGGGATCGAATTTTTGATATCTTAAAATATCCCCTTGCTATTAATTGCATGAGCAAGAACAAAAGAGGGAAAAGGCATTTTAAAGTATCTTATTTGCCTTCAGCAATTTCATAGCTTTCACCTTTAATTAACTGAAATTGGCAACAGAAATCTCTCAAAGTGTGTGCTTTTTGTCAATGAGTGTATTGACAGCTTTTATAAAGTAGCTATATTAAGGAAGTTTACAGATAACTCCATGCTACAATCAAACTATACTAATTTATAGCAGGCTAGTGTTCAAGATAGTTGGCAGAAAAAGGAAGATCTGGCTAACACATTGCATTTTCTTCCCTGGGAAAGTAATCTAAGATGATTTTAATAACTGGGCTCATTAATATAGCCCAGTATCAAAATATTCAGTTATGAAACCAAATAATGTGTATATTTAATGTTTGTGTGCACTTTAGGAATATGGATCACAGATGTTGTTTGGAACCAACTGAAACTCAATGTGTTTTTAAATAGCTAGCAGCCTCTAAATATTAGATATAGTACTTGAAATTTTTTACTATAATATCACAATATTTAACTAAAGTCCTAAATTATTAAGAAAAAAAGTGTCATGTAGGCTAAAATCAATTGTGCCAGCTGGTGGGACCTCAGATGTTTATAAATTCTCATGTGCAGATTTTCAGTCTTCAGAAGACTATTACTGTACCACTTGGCATTTGGAGAGACAGCCTTCAAAACAGTAATTTGCTTTATTATTTCATGTTTTGTGCTTTCTATCCATGGGTAAACTAAGGCCCAGATTATTGAGAAAGACTAATTAAGAGTCATAATTTACCTGGATTTGGAGCAAAACTGGATATTAATATCTTACTGTAGTCTAAATATTTATGTTTATTATTGAATAAACTACTATTTAACTTGCAGTCAAAACTATAAGCTATTGAATCTTCTATTTCCATAGGGAAAAGTTTTCATTGTGATGCAAATTGAAGAATTCATATTTTCACAGCCATCCAACCCGTCTTACTCAGTTTAATGGATAATAAAATATACTTGTAGCATGAAACAAAATAAAAAGTGAATTTCTTACATTAAAACATCACCAAAAAAATCCACAACACCAGGCTTGAGAGACTGTGACCTTTTATGCCTAGAAATTGGATTTGGAGACTTCCAACAGCTTGACACTAAGTTGAACCTTGAAATATTCTCAAGAGCTCTTAGGAAACAGCTGCAAAAAACATGTGAGCAGCTGAGCGCCTGAGCATTTGTTAATAACAAACAAATGGGTACATTAGCAAAAGGAAAATAATTTCCCAGGTGCTTCAATATGGAAGGCTCTAAAATTTTCTAAAGAGGTTCCTTTTCTTTCTGTTTGTCAATAATAAGCATTTTTGGTGTGCCTAAAATTATAGGACACTTTTTACCAAAAAGCAAGACTAATTAATTGATTCTATAGGTCATTTTGGTGTTTTGAATTTGAAATATTTAAATTTCTGACTACTATACCAACACACCAGCGTGGTAAAAGTAAAGTCTTCCAAATTGTAGAAAGATTGTTATATTTTTCTCGGGAGGAAATGGTGCATCATAAGTGGGTTAAGTCTCTGGGTACTTTTAAATAGAAGGGTTTCTGCCAATGTCATTAGAGATGAGATAACAGTCTGCTATTACTTTCCAGAAACTAGGGTTTATTTCCCCATAAAGTCAGAGCCACTGGGATTCCTTTTATGGCAATGTAAAAGTGGACCAACAGTTTTAAAGCATGAGAACATCTTAGGACAAAATTTATATTTGAATCAGGCATGTTATGTATCCTCAATTTAATATTAGTTAAATACCAATTAAATACTCTGCGTTTTAGTTCAAATCAGAGATCCCTTGTAGCTTTATGGCCACAGAGGAATGACTTTTCTCTCTGAATTTAGGTCCATGCTTCTTGAGGTGACACCAATTTCTGAGCACTCACTTGGATTCTGTATACAGAATATGGTGCACTGAATTCTCCTCTTCTAGGCATACATGCATACTGTTTAGATGCCAAGTCCCACATCTGCTATGAAAGCCATTTCAACTGGCTGTCCCAAATAAACTTTAAGACTTAGCTTCTCTTCGTAAATTTCCTGTCTTTTCAAGTGATCTGAATCATTTTCTTTGTTTCAAACTTCAGTTGTCATTTATCATGTATATTCTGCAACAGTGACTGCATTACACATATAAAGCTAAAGAGAACCCTGTACTCTGTACTTACAGTCCAAGGGGAACTGTCATAAATATGAATATCTGCCTGACACCATGCATTGGTTCTGTGATAGCTGACTGAAAGAAACAAAGTGAAGAACTAGACTCGCATCTTGGGCTCTGTCTTTTACTAGCCTTCTGCCTTACACAGTTAATGAAATTTTCCTGAACTCAGTTATCTCCTTTGTAAAATCAGGATAACCCTATCACATGCCTTATAGGATAACTATGAGGACAAAGTGAGATAACAAAAGGAAATCTCTTATCATGGTGCTTAGTGTGTTGGCATTTGTCATTAATGGACAACTACTTAGATTTGCATCATACTTGTGATTTATCAAGGTGCATTTGTGTATTAGGAAATTTTAAAGCCGGTAGAACTGCAGAAATCACATAGTTCAAAAACAGACACCTATATGAGTCAGGGTCCAATGAAGAGACAAAAATCCCACCAGTTATTTAAACAAAAATAATTAAGCACAAAGAATTGTTAACCTGGTAGAAGATTGTCAACTCTGTAACCAATAAGATAAACTTAAAGGTGGCAATTGCAGGAAGCATCTATCACCCCAAGGCTAGAGGAACAAAAGGAAGAGAATGTGATTATTACAACTGAGAAGCTTGAAGGAGGGGACCTAGAGCTGAAACTCAGACCTCTGAGGAGACAACAGCTCTCAGTCCTCTCTGAGCTCAGAAGAGAAACCCATGGGGCTCCTGTTAGATTCTGAGGAGGAAGTATTGGCTGGCTGGGGCTGGGGTTGATGTACTGATGGAGTGCTAGGAAGTTGATTCTTCGTAAGTTCAAAGAGCCTCATGTTGGATTCAGCTGCTGCTACTAGAAGGCACCACAACTTCTGAGGTAGGAAAGAGAATGCTGGCTAGATTCCTCATTCTGGTTCTTTCAAGAACTGGCTGCATCTTGACCTGAGTTTCAAGTCAACCCTATCCATATCTTTAACATAAATCCTCCATTCTTATTTAAGACTTTAATAGAATCTTATTACTTGTGGGGAGGTGGGGGGTGGAGAAGTCTTAACTAAAACATAGTGAATCAGAGAAAAAAGTAACATTTTGTTTGAATATAGTGTACTTTTTGTCTTACCGCCAACCTCCACATGACCATGCATCTTAAAAATCTACACTAAATGTTGCACTAAGCTCAGGGAACAGGGTTACATAGAAAGCTTTGCTTGTATAAATTCTGACATGACCCTAGATACTGTCTGTATGTTTCACTGGGATTTATTGATACATATCCATAATTCTCTAGTCTTTCCCATTCTACTGTTTTCCTCTATTTCTTTGCATTGTTTATTTAAGAAGGCCTTCTCCTTTCTCCTTGCTATTCTCTGGAAGTCTGCATTCTTTCCCTTTCTCCATTGTTTTTCCTTTCTCTTCTTTCTTCAGCTATTTGTAAAGCCAATTGGGAAAGGAGTACAACAAAGCTGTATGTTGTCACTCTGTTTATTTAACTTAGAGGCAGAGTACATCATGCAAAGTGCCAGGCTGGATGAATCACAAGCTGGAATCAATTTGCTGGAAGAAATATTAACAACCTCAGATATGCAGATGCCACTGCTCTAATGGCCAAAAGTGAAGAGGAACTAAAGAACCTCTTGATGAGGGTCAAAGAGGAGAGTAAGACATCTGGCTTTATACTCAACATTCAGAAAACTAATATAATGGCGTCTGGTTCCATCACTTCATGGCAAATAGAAGGGTAAAAAGTGGAAGCAGTGACAGATTTTCTTTTCTTGGGCTCCAAAATCACTGCTGATTGTGACTGCAGCCATTAAATTAAAAAACACTAGCTCCTTAGAAGTAAAGCTATGATAAATCCAGACAGCATATTAAAAAGCAGAGACAGCACTTTGCTGACAAAGGGCCACGTAGTCAAATCCATGGTTTTTCCAATAGTCGTGTATGGATGTGAGAGTTGGACCTAAAGAAGGCTGAGTGCCAAAGAATTGATGCTTTACTGTGGTATTGGAGAAGACTCTTGAGAGTCCCTTGGACTGAAAGGAGATCAAACCAGTCAATCCTATAGGAAATCAACTTGACATATTCATTGGAAGGACTGATGCTGAAACTGAAGTTCCAATAATTTGGCCACCTGATGCAAAGAGCTGACTCACTGGAAAAGACCCTGATTCTGGGAAAGACTGAAGGCAGGAGAAGAAGATTGAGCCATGACAGAGGATGAGATGGTTGGATAGTGTCACTGACTCAATGGATATGAATTTGAGCAAACTGGGAGAGACTGTAAGGACAGAAGAGTGTGAAGTGCTGCAGTCCATGGGGTCACAAAGAGTTGGACATGACTTAGTGACTGTACAACAATCCAAAATTCTGGAACCATTTTCACTGCTTCTTTGAGTGTACACATGCATGTAAAGCTATGCAGTATGATTGCAGTGAGCTGGCTCCTTTAATTGACAACCTCTAATTCTGTCTCATGCAGGTTCTGCCTCACACAATCTAATTCCTTCTGATAAAGGAAATAACTAATTTTTAAAGAGAATGTCAGCTCTCTTTAAAGTGAGTGAGCTAACAAAATATGTTCATTTTGCATGCCAAGTTTCGTGGTGTGGTTCATTTCAGCTAACACTTTGGTGCATCTAACAGTCTCAGCATCATTATTATCAACTCTCTGTGGTGCCAAAAATGCCTAGAAAAGCCTGTTGTATATGCTGTAGTAGTATAAGTCATGAATGTTCATCTGGGAGTTGTTTTGACAGAAAAATATTGGTGTTTCCCTATTTCATCTAGAATAATTATTTCAGATCATGTATTAGGCAGCATTTACTATTCAACACAAAATCTGTTTGGCAATAAAAGAGGTAATGGGAATAGAAACCAGCAAACAATATTAGTGAGTTAAAAAAAACCAGCACATTAGCAGGAATGAGTATTAGCTAGAATTCTATTTTCCCTCACTTAATACTTTTCTGATAAGTTTAGTAGCTCAGTCATGTCCAACTCTTTGTGACCCCGTGGACTGAAGCACGCCAGACCTCACTGTCCATTACCAACTCCCGGAGCTTACTCAAACTCATGTCCTTTGAGTTGGTGATGCCATATAATTGTCTAAATTGTAACACAGGCATTGTTGAGGGATGAGGGAAGACATAGGAAAGGAGGTTTAAGCTCAACTGAAATCAAACACTTGATCGACACAAGGATATGATGACCAATATTTTCACCATCATTTATTGCTCTGTGTGTGAATGTTTCACTTTTGTGCCTCAGTCACATACACCCACCATCAGTTCGGAATATTTTACAGGCACATTTTGATCATATGTTAGGAGACAGTTCACCACCATATTATGTGTATGGTCCTGACTCAAACCTTAAATCTGGGCAGTTCTGAGATTTAATCTTACCTGAAGATATATCCCTGTAGAGTCTTACTTTGTTTGTATAAGCCAAAGTGTTTGCAACCAGTTCCTTATCTTTCTGTGCCCTATTACATTTGGCTGCATGACAAGCATTTTAAAAAGTACTTAGAGGAAAATGTAATGATGACAGTAAAAAGCCTTTAGTTGGATATTAATGGAAAGCTTCTGCCATGTTAGAAGTTTAAGTTGTGTAAGACTAGAAATTGAGCAAATAGTAAAAGTCCAGATGTAAATAATTTGTGTTGTTTGATTATGTAGGTTTGAACCTGAGCCTGTGTGACACCAGAGTTTCCCTGAGGACTTCATAGGTCCCCTTCTGTTTCTACCACCCTAAAAGCCTCAAACTCAGGTGTCAATTTGGTTTGTAAGTTTACATTTAGGTCCTGAGAGGGTGGTTGCTTAGAGCTCAAGGTTAATAAAGCAGGATTCTTAATTCTACTTTATAGAGAGATAAAGCTAAGACTTAAGAGTTATGGGCTGATTCCATTGATTTAGAAAAAAAATAATGGACCAGACAGAGACACTCAAAATAGAAATCAGTAGCTAGTTTCTGTTTATCATATACAATATGCCAGGCACTACCGTAGCTATTTCACATGCCTTAGCTCATTTATTCCATTCAAAGAGTATGAGGGGTACTATTACTAGACTACCTTTAGATGAGGAGACTGAAAAGTAAGAAAGTCAGAGAGGTAAGAAAGTTATGTAATTAATAAGAACCAGGGACTGTATTCAAATCAAGTCCTAACCTTGGACTCTACTGCTGCCCAAGTGAAGTGAAAGTGAAAGTCACTTAGTCGTGTCTGACTCTTTGCATTTCTATTAGAAAAACCATAGCTTTGATTATATGGCCCTTTGTCAGCAAAGTGCTGTCTCTGCTTTTTTTTTTTTTGCAGTGTCTCTGCTTTTTAATATGCTGGCTAGGTTTGTCATAGCTTTCCTTCCAAGGCGCAAGCAACTTTTAATCTAATGACTGCAGTCACTATCAGCAGTGATTTTGGAGCCCAAGAAAAGAAAATCTGTCATTGCTTCCACTTTTTATCCTTCTATTTGCCATGAAGTGATGGGACCAGATGCTGTGATCTTAGTTTGTTGAATGTTGAGTTTTAAGTCAGCTTTTTTACTCTCCTCTTTGACCCTCATCAAGAGGCTCTTCAGTTCCTCTTCACTTTTGGCCATTAGAGTAGCATCATCTGCATATCTGAGATTATTGATATTTCTGCCTGCAATCTTGATTCCAGCTTGTGTTTCATGCAGCCTGTCATTTCCCATGATCGACCTCTGCATATTTTTGACTTAGGAAGGCTTTCTTATCTCTTCTTGCTATTCTTTGGAACTCGGCATTCAGATGGGTATTTCTTTCCTTTCCTCCTTTGCCTTTCACTTCTCTTCTTTTCTCAGCTACTTGTAAGGCCTCCTCAGACAATCATTTTGCCTTTTTGCATTTCTTTTTCTTGGGAATGTTTGATCACCGCCTCCTATACAATGTTAGGAACCTCTGTCCATAGTTCTTCAGGCATGTATGTTAAACAGGGTGACAATATTCAGCCTTGTCATACTCCTTCCCCAATTTTGAAGCAGTCTATTGTTCCATGTCCAGTTCTAATGTTGCTTTTTGACCCACATACAGGTTTCTCAGGAGACAAGTAAGGTAGTCTGGTACTCCCATTTCTTTAAGAATTTTCCCACTGTCAGTTGTGACTCACACAGTTAAAGGCTTTAGCATAGTCAATGAAGCAGAAGCAGATGCTTTTCTGGAACTCTCTTGTTTTCTCCATGATCCAAAAATGTTGGCAATTTGATCTCTGGTTCCTCTGCCTTTTCTAAATCCAGCTTGTACATCTAGAAGTTCTCAGTTCATGTACTGCTGAAGCCTAGCTTGAAGGATTTTGAGCATAACCTTGTTAACATGTGAAATGAACACAATTGTACCATAGTTTGAACATTCTTTGGCACTGTCCTTCTTTGGGATTGAAATGAAAACTTACCTTTTCCAGTCCTGTGGCCACTGCTGAGTTTTCCAAATTTGCTGACACATTGAGTACAGAACTTAAAAACATTACCTTTTAGGATTCTAAATATCTCAGCTGGAATTCCATCACTTCTACTAGCTTTGTTCATAGTAATGCTTCTTAAGGCTCACTTGACTTCACACTCCAGGATGTCCCACTCTAGATGAGTGACCACATCATCATGGTTATCTGGGTCATTAAGACTTTTTTTGTATAGTTCTTCTGTGTATTCTGTGTATTCTGCCACCTCTTCTTAATTTCTTCTGCTTCTGTTAGGTCCTTATCATTTCTGTCCTTTATCGTACCCATCCTTGCATGAAATAGTCCCATGATATCTCCAATTTTATTGAAGAGATCTCTAGTCTTTCCTATTCTATTGTTTTCTTATATTTCTTTGCATTGTTTATTTAAGAAGGCCTTCTTATTTCTCCTTGTTATTCTCTGGAACTCTGCATTCAGTTGGGTATACATTTCTCTTTCTCCCTTTCCTTTCACTTCCCTTCTTTCCTCAGGTATTTGTTAAGCCTCCTCAGGCAACTGCTTTGCCTTCTTATATTTCTTTTTCTTTGGCATGATTTTGGTCACTGCCTACTGTACAATGTTATGAACCTGCATCCAGTTCTTCAGGCACTCTGTCTATAAGATTAATCCCTTGTACCTATTTCTTACCTCTAGTATATAATCATAAATGATTTGATTTAGCTCATACCTGAATGGCCTAGTGGCCTTCCCTACTTTTTTCAATTTAAGCCTGAATTTTTCAATAATGAGCTCACGACCTGAGCCACAGTCAGCTCCAGGTCTTGCGTTTACCGACTATGTAGAGCTTCTCTATCTTTGGCCACAAAGAACATAATCAATCTGATTTCAGTGTCGACCATCTGATGATGGCCATGTGTAGAATTGTCTCTTGGGTTGTTGAAAAAGGGTATTTGCTATGATCAGCATATTCTCTTGACAAAACTCTGTTAACCTTTGCCTTGCTTCATTTCGTACCTCAAGGCCACAGTTGCCTATTATTCAGGGTATCTCTTGATTTCCTATTTTTGAATTCCAATCTCTTATAATTTAAAGGATATCTTTTTTGATGTTAGTTCTAGAAGGTACTGTAGGTTTTCATAGAACAGGACAACTTCTGTGGAATCAGAGGTCAGGGCATAGACTTTGATTACTGTGATGCTGAATGGTTTGCCTTGAAAATGAACCAAGATCATTCTGTCTTTTTCAAGGTGGCACCCAAGTACTGCATTTCAGACTCTTTTGTTGACTATGAGGGTACTCTACTTCTTCTAAGGGATTCTTGCCCCATAGTAGATATTATGGTCACCAGAATTAAATTCACCCATTCCAGTCCATTTTAGTTCACTGATTCCTAAAATTTTGATGTTCTCTCTTGCCATCTCCTGTTTGACAACATTCCAGGATCCTAGGCAGTACTGTTCTTTACAGCATTGGGCTTTACTTTCACCACCAGACACATCCAGAGCTGAGCATCATTCCTGTTTTGATCCAGCTGCTTCATTCTTATTAGAGTTGTTAGTAATTGCCCTCTGCTCCTCCCAATTAGCTGGATACCTTCTGACCTAGGAGGCTTATCTTCCAGTGTCATATTATTTTGCCCTTTCATATAGATCATGGGGTTCTCCAGGTGAAATACTAAAGTGGGTTGCCATTTCCTTTTCCAGTGGACCATGTTTTGTCAGAACTCTTCACTATGACACGTCTGTCTTGGGTGGCACTACATGGCATGGCTCATAGTTTCATTGAGTTAAGCAAGCCCCTTCCCCATGATAAGGCTGTGATCCATGAAGGAGGGACTATCAATGCAGACTCTTAATTCCTTAGTGCTTAGAAATTGTCTTCATTCTGCCAGATCAGATCTGTTAATTGTATCATAGTCCAGTTGTCTTCAAACTTATATACCTTATCATAATGGTAATTAGATAAATACTAGAGGACTTACTTGTTTAATGTGTTTCCCCTGACAGAGTATAATGAGCATAAGAGCAGAGACCAGATTTGTAGGCTTACCCCTGCATCCCCATTCTCTAGGTCCAAATTCAACCATTGAAGGCATTCAAGAAACTTTTGTTGAAATAAAAATAAAGAATGATTGACTATTTTATTACTTATCTTGCTGCACAACAAGTTATCCTAAACCTTAGTGACTTTAAACAACAAATACTTTTTCTTTCACAGTTTATATGGGTTAGGACTATGGTCATTAATGGAACAACAGACTGGTTCAAAATTGGGATAGGAGTATGTCAAAGCTATATATTGTCACCCTGCTTATTTAACTGATATGCAGAGTACATCATGCGAACTGCAAAGCTGGATGAAGCACAAGCTGGAAACCAGATTGCTGGCAGAAATATCAGTAACCTCAGATATGCAGAAGACACCACCCTTATGGCAGAAAGTGGAGAGGAAATAATGAAGGTGATGATGAAAGTGAAACAGAAGAGTGAAAAAGCTGGCTTAAAACTCAACATTCAAAAAACTAAGACCATGGCATCCAGTCCCATCACTTCATGGCAAATAGATGGGAAAACAATGGAAACAGTGACAAACTTTATTTTCTTGGACTCCAAAAGCATTGTAGATGGTGACAGCAGCCACAAAATTAAAAGACGCTTGCTTCTTGGAAGAAAAGCTATGACAAACGTAGACAATGTATTGAAAAGCAGAAACTTTACTTTGCCAACAAAGGTCTGTCTAGTCAAAGTTATGGTTTTTCCAGTAGTCATGTATGGATGTGAGAGTTGGACCATAAAGAAGGCTGAACACTGAGAACTGATGCTTTTGAGCTGTGATGTTGGAGAAGACTCTTGAGAGTCCCTTGGACTGCAAGGAAATCAAACCAGTCAATCCTAAAGGAAATAAATCCTAAATATTCATTAAAAGGTCTGATGCTAAAGCTCCAATACTTTGGCCACCTGATGCGAAGAGCCAACTCATTAGAAAAGACCCTGATGCTGGGAAAGATTTAAGGCAGGAGGAGAAGGGGACTACAAAGGACAAGATGATTGGATGGTATCATGGACTCAATGGACATGAGTTTGAACAAAATCCAGGAGATAGGGAAGGACAAGGAAGTCTGGAATGCTGCAGTTCATGGGGATGCAGAGTCGGACACGATTGAGAGAGTGAACAACAACAAAAAGAATTAAGGCTTAGCTGGATGCTTCTGGCTCAGTGTCTTTCATAAATTTGCAGTCAAGGTATCTGCTGAGGCTGGATGATCCAGTTCTAGGATGATGGCTTACTCAGAGGGTAGCAAGCCTCAGTCCCTGGCCTTCATATAGAAGTACTTCATAGGGCGTCCTCACAACATGGCAGCTAGCTTCCCACTGAAAGTGTGTGTGGGGGGTGGGGGGAGGGTGAGAGAGAGAGAGAAGAGCCTGCAATGCTTTTTATTACATATAAAAAGTCACACAGTGTCACTTCCACCATACTCTATTCATGAGAAGCAAGTCACTTGTTTTAACCCACATTCAAGAGGAAGGGTATTAGACTCCCCCTCTTGTAGAGAGAACTATTAAAGAATTTGTGGGTGTATTTTACAACTACCATACCTTTCAACCTTATCTTACATGGGCAATATTTCAGCACGCAGGCGTGGGACTCCAAAAAGGAGAACATTTTAGGCAAAGAACAGAGTATGACATACAGGTAGGGAAACAGTTTTTTGGAGAACAGCAGGTATCCTACATTACAATGCAGAGTAAGGATAGAAGAAGAAGAGAAGAAAAACAAAATGAAAAGAGGGAGGAGACCTTGAAGAGCTTTTTCACTTGCAATGGTGGGTAAAGAAAAACAGTGGAATGACAGGATTAGAAACACTTATCTGGAATGGCAGAGTTCAGAAATATTTATCTGGGAATATGGAATTAAGCATTGGAGACTGAAATTTGAAATCATTAGGAAACCATTCTATTTGCAGTAAGGTTGCAGAGACATTGACTTGAACAGAACAGTGGGAGTGCAAGGCTGGGGACAGATACCACGGTTCTTGGTAATTGAGTAAATGAGAGAGGAACCCAGAAGGAGTTGCCAAAGGTGAAACTCCGTTTTGGGTCTGAGTGACAGTATGCTATTAATCAAAAGAGAAATAAAGAGCACCAGAGGATAGAGGTATGGATTTTATAAGCAAACTCCATAGAATCAGAAATAATCTTAGGACACTGACTGTATACTTTCCCAGGAAGATGATGAGATATGATTGTTTGTTGACACTGGGTTATGGAAGGACAGACAAGGGAAGATGCCGAGCAGGTAATCAAATATGAGTTCAGATGTCAGGGGAGAGGTCAAGCGTAAAGAGCAGCCCTATTGTCCACATGAGTGGACCAACAGGCCATAGACAGACTGGAGCCAACCATCTTACTGGAAAGTGTCAGGAAAAACATTTCTTTGACTTACTCACAATATGAATCCTGCAGGTACAAGTGTTTCATGTTAATGGTATGACTTGCCTTTTAAAATCGTTTTTCTTTGAAGTGTCCTTTTGAAGAAAAAGTGCTCAGGTGGAGATTTCAGTCCTGCCTAGTGAGTCACTATGTCATATTTCTATTGCTGCTCTAACAAAGTACCACAAAACTAGTGTCTAAAAACAATGTCACTTTGTTCTCTTATAGTTCTGGAGGTTAGAAGTTCAAAATCTGTTTCTCTGGACTCAAGTCAAAGTGGCTTCAGGGCTGGCTCCTTCTGGAGGCTTCAAGAGAAGAATCTGTTTCCTTGCCTTCTTCAGCTTGTAGGAGCTACCTAGATTCCTTATTTGTAATCCCTTATAGCTCAGTCAGTAAGGAATCTGGCTTCAATGAAGGAGACTTGGGTTCAATTCCTGGGTCGGGAAGATCCCCTGGAGAAGGAAATGGCAGCCCACTCCAGTATTCTTGCCTGGAGAATCCCATAGACAGAGGAGCCTGGCAGGCTACAATCCATGGGGTTGCAAGCGTTGGACACAATTTAGCGACTAAACCACCACCACCTCCATCTTCAAAACATATCACTTTAATCTTTGCATCCCTCCTCACACCATCTTCTTCTTTGACACTAACTCCTATAGTGTCCCTCTTACACAGACATTGTGTTTATGCTGGACCCACCAGGCTAATTTAGGATAGCTCCCTATCTCAAAATCCTAAACTTACTCACACATGCATGCATTGTTCCTTTTGCTGTATAAGGTAACATTCACAGGTTCTGCAAATAGGACATGGAAACATTTGGGAGGCCACTACTCAGCCTATCATGGCCCCCCAAATCCAATTGGGTACAAATCCACTGCCCTCTCAGCTGAATATACACCATCAATGTGAGACTTTAAATGTAACTTCCCCTACCCTCTCAGCTTCATGAGGTTTTATGTTGTCTGTTTTTCATCAACAGATCATCACCAAGATTCTGAAAAAGCCTTCAGTATCAACACAGAAATTCATGGTCCAAAGGGACCTCAAATTTCATCTAGTGCAGCATCAGCTGTATATTTATTACTACCGGTCTTCAGATCTGGAGATGAAAATTGAAGTACTCAAATTTACTTCTCCATTTCTCACTCAATTTGTCTTCCTTCCTTGGCACTGATTCCCTGGCAACTTACTCTACCCACAGTTTCTCTTTCTTCAGCAAAGAGAAATACTAGAGAATTTATAACTTGATGTGTTAAAAGTGTTCAACATCCTAATCAGAGAAACAAACATAAATCTCCAACTATGATTTATGTCAATGCAAAGAAATAGAGGAAAACAATAGAATGGGAAAGACTAGAGATCTCTTCAAGAAAATTAGAGATACCAAGGGAACATTTCATGCAAAGATGGGCACAATAAAAGACATAAATGGTATGGACCTAACAGAAGCAGAAGATATTAAGAAGAGGTGGCAAGAATACACAGAAGAAATGTACAAAAAAGATCTTCACGACCCAGATAATCATGATAGTGTGATCACTCACCCAGAGCCAGACATCCTGGAATGTGAATTCAAGTGGGCCTTAGGAAGCATCACTATGAACAAAGCTAGTAGAGGTGATGGAATTCCAGTTGAGCTATTTCAAATTCTGAGAGATGATGCTTTGAAAGTGCTGCACTCAATATGCCAGCAAATGTGGAAAACTCAGCAGTGGCCACAGGACTGTAAAAAGTCAGTTTTCATTCCAGTCCAAAGAAAGGCAATCCCAAAGAATGCTCAAACTACTGCACAATTGCACTCAATTCACACGCTAGTAAAGTAATGCTCAAAATTCTCCAAGCCAGGCTTCAGCAATACGTGAACTGTGAACTTCCAGATGTTCAAGCTGGTTTTAGAAAAGACAGAGGAACCAGAGTCAAATTGCCAACATCTGCTGGATCATTGAAAAAGCAAGAGAGTTCCAGAAAAACATCTATTTCTGCTTTATTGACTATGCCAATGCCTTTGACTGTGTGGATCACAATAAACTATGGAAAATTCTGAAAGAGATGGGCATACCAGACCACCTGACCTGCTTCTTGAGAAACCTATATGCAGGTCAGGAAGCAACAGTTAGAACTGGACATGGAACAACAGACTGGTTACAAATAGGAAAAGGAGTACATCAAGGCTGTATATTGCATCTTTATATATGTATATTTGTATACATATACATTTATATATGTATATTTAACTTATATGCAGAGTATATCATGAGAAATGCTGGGCTGGAAGAAGCACAAGCTGGAATCAAGATTGCCAGGAGAAATATCAATAACCTCAGATATGCAGATGACACCACCCTTATGGCAGAAAGTGAAGAGGAACTAAAAAGCCTCTTGATGAAAGTGAAAGAGGAGAGTGAAAAAGTTGGCTTAAAGCTCAACATTCAGAAAACTAAAATCATGGCATCTAGTACCATCACTTCATGGGAAATAGATGGGGAAACAGTGGAAACAGTGTCAGACTTTTATTTTTTGGGGCTCCAAAATCACTGCAGATGATGATTACAGCCATGAAATTAAAAGACGCTTACTTCTTGGAAGGAAAGTTATGACCAACCTAGATAGCATATTAAAAAACAGAGACATTACTTGGCCAACAAAGGTCCGTCTAGTCAAGGCTATGGTTTTTCCAGTGGTCATGTATGGATGTGAGAGTTGGACTGTGAAGAGGGCTGAGTGCCGAAGAATGATGCTTTTGAACTGTGGTGTTGGAGAAGACTCTTGAGAGTCCCTTGGACTGCAAGGAGATCCAACCAGTCCATCCTAAAGGAGATTAGTCCTGGGTGTTCATTGGATGGATTGATGCTGAAGCTGAAACTCCAGTATTTTGGCCACCTCATGCGAAGAGTTGACTCATTGGAAAAGACCCTGATGCTGGGAGGGATTGGGGGCAGGAGGAGAAGGGGACGACAGAGGATGAGATGGTTGGATGGCATCACCGACTTGATGGACATGAGTATGAGTAAACTCCAGGAGTTGGTGATAGACAGGGAGGCTTGGCGTGCTGCGATTCATGGGGTCACAGAGAGTCGGACACAACTGAGTGACTGAACTGAACTGATTAGACCTGATACAATTTAAGTCCCTTCAGACCCTCAGCTTCTATGATTCTGTTGATGTAATATAGACTTGCATCCACTGTAGTATAAACTTGCATTATTTTTCACTAGAAGTAATTTTACTTTAAAGAAATGAGTGAACTGTAGAATATTCCATTATTGCTCATGACTGAACTGAGATTGTGAGGATTTTTTCAAACCTGTATATCACATAGTTTGTAATTTTCAGTGATACATATTTAGGTACGTATTACCTAAATACATATATTTTGGTGTGAGGAACATGGTAGAAAAAGCTGTGATTTAGAGTTCAACAAATCAGAATCATATTTTAGCAGTGCAACCAAGATGTTGGCAAGTGTGTTAATTTCTCCAAAACTTCACTTCTTTATTAGGAAACTGGGGATAGGAATACACACACAAAGCCTGGGGAGACTGAATGTGACAATGATGTAAAGTACTTGGCACTGCTTGGCACATAGTAGATGCTCAATAAACATTAAGCCAGACATTCAACTAGTGTTTATCTTCTACTATGTCTCAGGAACTGACTTCAACTCATTATTCCCTCCTCTTCACATTCATTAACATGTAAAGAATAGAAGCAACATCGTCTGAATTTGACACTTAAGATTCTTGATTAACTGGGTTAATATCCAAGAAATAATGATTAGCCAATAAATTAATGATTAGCAGATTTATAGTTATAATATAAAAGACAGTCATTAACTTGAGTAATGTTTACTAATGGTAGCAATTACAGAAAATTATAAACTGTAAGAAAGAAAAGGCCAGTAATGGTTACAAGTGCCTGACATATTTCAGCAGGCTAAAATCACTATTACAGTCAGTGAGGTCTTAGGCCAAAGATACGATCATTGTTGAAAGAGCAAAACATTACATTAAAATTAATTTAAAAATTAAAATCCATTCCTTTTATATAATTATCAATAAATTTATTACCATTTTCAGCTACACTATTTATCAAGCATGTCTTCTTTTATGTCTAGAACAAGTTAACAAAAAATAGACTTTAAAACATGAGTTTACCTTGTAAGTTTCTTATTTCTCTAAATGTCAAAAAAAAATGTTTTGTGTTCTATATGGGGAGAGAAAGATAGTGTTGTTATGTGGCAAAAGGAGACTGTTGCTCTACACTGGCCTGACAATATAGGTTTTTGGTAAAGAGGTGAAATTTGAGATCCTCACACTTTCCAGTACAAGAAGTGTATACTGTTTAGATCTGTCTCAACTTTAGCTCTGCCTCTGTAGACTCCATCTTTGTAGGATCTTATATGGAAATGCCAACATAGATTATAAATTTATCAGTGATACCAAAATTAACTTTCCATCTACTCATGCCTTTAGGTTTTATGTTTTCTGTATTTATGAAATTATTTTCCCCTTATATGAGTCATCATTAATCTAGGATGTTAAAATTCATTCAAATTGAGTGTTCACATATTATCCCTTCTGGAATTATTATGACTTAATACCTAAATTAAATTTAAGCCTAGGAAACTGATGAGGTAGTTTTATTAATACAGAATTCTGGATAAGTAAAATTCAAAGCCAGGAGTTTGACAGGTTAACAGGAGATGGAATATAAACTCATTGAAACATTAGTGAAAGCCAAGTAAAACTATAAGCCTTAAATTCATCTCAATTCAGAAAAGAACACTAGGAATAGTTTACTACTTATATTGTGTCCACTTGTTCACTTGTCAAGACCATAATGTTTTTCTTAATCCAAACTATAGCTTGCTAGTGACTTCCTATGGCATGTATCTAGTGTGACATTAATTTGTTGTAAATCTTCTTATGAAAATGTTGTTAACCCAAACTACTACTATTAAGTGAGGCTTAACACTCAGCTACAGTAAGCTTTGAGACTGGCCCATGATAAGGATGGAGAGTAAGTATGATGCATCTTATTTTTCCTTTCTACAACTTGAATGGCATGCGTCTTGATTTAAATTTTCCTGGTTGTTATTCTTTTTTTTTTTCAATTGAGGTATAGTTGATTTACAATGTTGTGTTAAGTTTCAGGTATATAGAAGAGTGATTCAGTTATGTGTCTATGTATGTATACACACACACATATACACACACATATATATATTTTAAGATTCTTTACTTTTATTGGTTATTAAAAAATATTCAGTACAGTTCCCCATGCTATACAGTAGGTACCTGTTGGGTATTCATTTTATATTTAGTAGTATGAATATGTTAATCCCAAACTCCTAATTTATCCCTTCCCCACTTTCCCTCCCCCTTGGTTGTTCTCTATGTCTGTGAGTCTGTTTTGTAGATAGGTTCATTTGCGTCATATTTTGGATTCCATGTACAAGCGATATCATGTGGTGTTTGTCTTTCTCTGACTTACTTCACTTAGTATGATGATCTCTAGGTCCATTCATGATGCGCAAATGGTATTGTTATTCTTTAAAAATGTTTTAAAGTGTGATTATCAACATTATGAATGAAATCTTATTGTGTTGTATTCAAAAAATTCAGAAATCTAGTCATTTCTCTAACCATTTCAACATCCTTCTTTAAATTCTTTGTATATTCTGGACTTTTGACACAAAATTTATTATTAATTATTAATTTCCTAGTATTATGTATTTTCCTCTTTAAGAATTATTAAATTCTCATGCTATTTTTTAATAGTGTTTAAGATAATTGCACGAACAGTTCTGTATTGAAACAGCATTAATTTTCATTAATAATCTTTATTAACATAACTTACTCATTATTAAGCTCTTTGGTTTGATTCATGTTTTCTGGTTCTTAGGAATTTTTTCTTCAGAAGCTTGTGGACTTGTTTATTATTTTAATTTATTACATATGTTACTTCATTTTGGTTTTTCTTATTATTTCATTTTTAATATTGTATAGAAGGTCTCCAAATGCAATCCAATTTTTTTTCCTTTACAAGTAATCCTTCTCCCTCCATAGAACTCAGCCTTCTCTGATCCTTTGTAGGAAAAATGATCTTTACTTTTGAAATTCAGTTATTTAACGAGGACAAGTGTAAGTGCTGAATTCACTTTAACAATTTTGCTTGCTACAAGACAAACACTTTTGACCTGCAAATTCAGATCTTCAGTAGTTTTCTATTGTGTCTAACTTTTATTTCAATTTTCATATACTTCTCTCCCCTTTTCATTTGTCTTTTAAATCTGGGAGAATGATTCAATCTTTTCTTTTACATGACTAATTCAGTTTTCTATAGAAGTAATTCTATTCTTTACTGATTATGATTTAACTAGAAATTTTAGTTATGGTAATAGTTTCTTCATATTTTTTCACTACCTACCTAGTTTCCTGTCTTCCTTAGTTTGAGACTTTCATCTAATTTTTCTTCTTTGTCTCAGAGACTATGTTTTATTGTATTTTATTTTGGAGTACAAAGCAGATGTTATGTAGACTTTATTTTTGCTTTGATGTAGTATTTTTTTTCAGATGGGTGTTCTTTATTTCTTGATTTCAGTGTTCACTGATATTGAATTTGAAGAATGCTTTTTTTTTTTTTTTTTAAATAGATTCTATATTGTTTATCCATTCCTGAATATGAAGACATTGATTTAGGCCTAGTATCAAATCCAAACCAGGTGAGTAGGTTCTGCGTGGGTCCTAGTTATTTACCTAAACCATGTAAGTATATTCTCTGCAATATTTAAGTTGGAGGCCCAGCTGGTATAAGTTTCCATGAGTAGTTCAGTGATTCCCCTAGATCCTTGGGAATGGGGAAAGATTTAGGGCTGTAGGCAGATCTGAAGGAATCCACTTTATTTTGAACCATTTCATCCCTGTTTTGGGTGAGAAAATGCAGCCAGCAGTCATCTTTCTATTTTACTTTACTTGTCACTCCCTCTATTTTATGTGTCTGTCTGTGGTCTCTTTACTGCTGTTCAGTGACTGTAAAGGGGTCTACCACCTTCAGTAGATGCCAGTCATCTGGGTTTTTCCTTCAGTGGAGTCACAATTATCCTTAACTCCCCCCCGAACCTGCTTGGAAAGCTTTCTGTCCATAGTGCTGGAGCAGCTCCTAACGGAAGTTCCCCATTCTCCTTTCTACTTTCACCTTCAAAATCTTCCTCCAATATTCAGGGGTATGGGTGGGTCCTATCTATTTATTTAATAAGTATCTGTTAAGTGTAATTGCTGTTGAGTGGTTTTCTACAATTTTAAGTAGAAAGATCCCTCCTACCAGTTAAAAAATATCGTAGAGAATTCCTAAAAATACAGCTTTTGTAAAATGATACTTCTGATACTGCATCAAACAACTTTAATGAAGACATTGCTGAGAGAAATCTGGCATTCTCTTTCTGCAGCAGCAAATTTCAATAGAACACCTTGTACAGTGGTCACTGTGCCAGGTCGACAGGTAGCCTCCGTGTCCTTAAAGGAAAAGCTACCAACATAAATGTCAAAAATAGAATATTGGGTTACAAGGCTTGAACAATTCTCAGAGCATTAGAAATGATTGGAGAGGTGATATTAAAATTCTGATCATTTTCTGAGAAATCTCTTCTAGTTAGGTCATAACTGTATACTCCTCAAATGATAACAGAATCATCTCCCAAAGCCTTTTCAACAAACTAGATTCTACTCTGTGCCTCATCATTTATTGATTCACCTGAGCACCTCATGCCCAGACCAAGAAACTTCTATGATAACTATCACACAAATTCTTTATATTAACCTTTGATGCTCCACAAAAGGCATGAGCATGTGAATCTCCAACTCTGAATTAACTATCAGAGCGCGGCAGAGCTTCTGGATGCAAAAAGGATCAGTCAGCAACCTAGTTAAGAAACTCCTACAAATCATTATGATAAAGACAAACAACCATAGAGAATAATAGGCAGAAGATATAAGCAGAAATTTCACAGAAGAAATCCAAATGGCCAACAGGCATATAAAGAGATGCCCAAACTTACTGGTATTCAGGGAATGAAAATAACCAGATGATATTTCATAATCATAAAATTGGCAGAATATAAGAAGTTTGCTAACATCAAGTGTTAGTGGGGAAAAGGGAACTCATAATCAGTGGTAGGGATGTCAACTGGTATAAATACTTTGGAGAGTGATTTGGCAATATTTAGTTAACATGCCTGTAGCCTATTACCCTCCATTCCACTTCTGGGTTTATATCCTAGTGAAACTTTTACACATGCGCAACAGGGAGACATGCCAAAGAATGTTCTTTGCAGTAGTGTTTTTAATAACAAAAAGTTGGAATTGACTCAAACGTTCATCTGTAAGAGGATGGGGATTAATAAATTGTGATATATCGATAAAGATGGAATGTTGTGCAACAACTAAACTATATGAGGAATATCTTCATATGTCAACATGGACAGATCTTAAAAACACTGCTGAATGAGAAGAAGCAAGTTACATTTCAATGCCATTCATTTAAATGAAAAAAATGGTGAGCATGGTAATGCTATACATCATTTCTGGATATACGAAGACATAAACACAGTAAAAGTTGAAAAGCATGGGTTAGACAGACTCTATATTTAGGATGAGAGTTGCTTCTGAGATTGGAACCAGGTAAATATGTTTGGCATCTTCAGAGAAGGTGTCAACTTTCTCTGTAACATGTGTGTGTTTATTTCCTTAAATAAAAAAAAATGGTCTTGCAGCAACTATGGCAAAAACATTGCTCATTTTGAGTGGTGGATGTGTCAGTACTTGTTGTATTTAACCTTTATAAGTGTTAATTTTTTTAAAAAAATTAAAAATATTCTGGAATTTACCCTCCAGGTCACTGGTCTTCTGTCACTAAATCCCTTGAGGGGCTTTGGGTGCCAGAGCACCTGGAAGATGGGCTGGGGCTTCCCTCTCCTCTCTGTACCTTGGAAACTGTTGGTTAGACCTTGATTCAGTCTACACATGGCTGTTCTGGCAACATTCTGCTCAGCAGCACATACCTTAAAAGACAATATCAATCCAGCTTTAGCAGGAGAAACTATTTTAGAATTAGGATCCATCTTCAGTAATTTACTATTTTGTATATTTTAGGGTAAATGTCAGAATACTCTTTAAATATAAAGCAACACAAATGAGATATTTATGTACTCAGAGATTATTCCCATTTGTCTCACCTGCCACTTTATCTGGTGTTCTCAGGAGTCCATAATTCTCAAAGTAGATTGTGATCTCCCTGTTTTAAAACTCAATGACATGGGAGATAGACACCCATTTCTCTGGCTTTCCACATCTAACAATCCTCCTTTTGTATAGCTAAAGCAAAAGCCTGAGGGTTATGAAAACTAAAAATCCAGGGGAAAGAACTGCACCTCTCTGGATTTCACCAGAATGATTTGGCATGTTTTGAAATGTTTTAAAGCAAACTGTCTTGCCTAGGGCTGGAGTGAGGGCTGAGAGTGGAGTGGATCAATACAGGAGCCATCCCAGCTTTGCCTGAAGAGCTGTGATAATTAGAGGAAATGGCTTATTGGGTCTTTTTACAATCCAGAAAGAAACCATTTGTGGAATCAATGGATGCCTGGCAGAGCCCATCAACTACGGTTCAAAGATATATATCTTCATTGCTCCCAGATTCCTGAGCCAGACGGAACCTAAATTTCACAGCCCAGTGCATTATCCCAGTAAAATGCATCCCTCTGGTTTATTAGGCATGGCTAGTATATGCAATAGAAGGCTAGACATTAATTTGTCTCATAGGGAAACAAACGCTGGTTTTACTTTTGTTATCTGTACAGCTTTATAGATTCCTTATCAGAAAACTTCAAATCTATCATGACTCACTGGCAAGGATGAACAGAAAGAGTGAAAGGATACAAAATACAGTTACTCTGTCAATAAAGTGTGCAATTGCTTCAGTTGTTGGAATATTTTGGGATGTTCAAACTCTAGCATGTGCAGTCAAGGAGAGAACTTTTTCCTGATTAGTGCTGTATAGGAAGTATGGGAAAGAGAGCAGAGAGTATGCTGGTAGCCATGTGCTACTGCCTAAACAGAGCTGACATAAGACTCCCTTTCATTCTGCAAATTATTTCTGGGCTACAGTGTTTAAATAAGAACAAGATGGATAGTTCCTCAGGATTTCAGAGCTGGAACAGAGAAACTTTTAGAGGCAGGGTGGAACTGTGGAGGCAGTTACATTCCAAGGAAAAATCCTCAACCAGGGAGGTTTGGCTCTGAAGATAGTAGCCGGGCAGCTGAAGTCTGAAGGCTTGTACCTTTAACCAGGAAAGCCTGTTTATAGGTCCTTGAAGATTTTGGATCCTTGTGGTCTGGCCTGGCTAGGGAATTGCATCGTCGTATAAATAAGGCACATTGAGCTTGAACATTTTTCTTTTAAGTAATTCAAATAGATCCCAAGATATTTATTAGGGCTTTGGGGGCCACATAACTAATAGTCCACTTCCTTCTTGGAGTTCGGCACTCACTGAGAAATATATCATTGGAAATGAGATAGTCCGAGGTTAAAATGCCAGTTTTTACTGATGGAGTTCAGCTGGAACAGAGCATGGATCTGCAACCACTAACACTTTTTTCTCTGAATGAAAGAGGCCCTCCACTCAGTGAGGGTGGAGGGGGACAGTTGCCAGCCTCTTGTCAGGCAGACCCCTCAGCACATGTATGTGAGGCTGCTCCCTATAGAGAAAATGCTGAGCCTCAGCCCCCCACTAACTTAACTGCTGGCAGGGGGAGGAGGGGAAAGAAGGTGGGGAGAAAGAGGAGGGGGAGGAAGAAGGGGAGAAGGGAGAGAATAGCCCAAGTGTTTCTCCCACACTTTTCCTACCTAGCAAAATATTTCCCTCTATTGAAACACAAAAGGTATTATATTATCTGTAATTTTTTACTTTTAGATTCTCCATCCTAGACAATGTGATGGATCCACTCATTTTAATCCACATCCTAGGGGTACAGTTTGTTTAATTTAAATAGAGTTTCACTCTTCAGCTTTCCTGGTGGCTCAGATGGTAAAGAATCTGCTTGAAATGTAGGAGACCTAGGTTTGATCCTTGGGTTGGGAGGATCCCCTGGAGAAGGGCATGACAACCCGCTCCAGTATCCTTGCCTGGAGAATTCCATGGACAGAGAAGCCTGGCAGGCTACAGTCCATGGAGTTGCAGAGTTGGGCACAACTGAGTGACTTCACTCACTCACTCACAATTTTCAGCATTGCCAGAAGCACTCAAATCTCACCTTTGGCAAGGTATGAGTTAGTAGTTGTTGAGAATCAACAATACCAGTCCAACCCACTCATTACTTACAGATGCAGAATCAGGGGCCTCACCAACTTACTCAAGGTCAGAGCTAGCTGTCTGTGAGCTAGGAAGAAAACATAGGGCTCCTTCTTAGTGGGCCAGTAGCCTCTTAATATGGACCTGTGTTTACTTTAGTTTTGGAATATCATTAGTTAACATTTTTTGGTTGCTTATTACATAACAAATATGGTTCCAAGCACATGTTATCCTATTTAATTCTTACACTCACAGTGGGATTGGTCACATTATCATTTCCATTTAACAGATAAGAAAACTGATGTTTAAAGAAGGGCTTATCCAATGGCATTCAGTCAGTGAATGGTCGAGCTTGGACTCCCACTCAGACACTGGAGTCCAGAGTCCAGACTACTTGAGTGTCTGACAGAGTGAGAAAAGTTATTTTAGGAGAAGAACCTGCCTAACCCTCTCTTTCCACTACAAGGTCTAGACACAGGAAGAATGACTGCATTTACTTCATTGATGTAGCTGATCTTGCTCAAAGAATTTTCTTGATGGTCTGTTTGTTGAGTACTTTCCAAAGAAGTGGATCAATTAGTCTTTTACCCATATTAGTATATAGAACTGCACATATGTACTCAATACATAATACAGTGGAGCCTGTGATTTCTTCCACTATTAGTGATAGGTATCAGAGTATTTGGTGGGTTCAGCTAACATATTGTAGTTTCACTCATTAAGATGATTTTCAATTAAAAACTTATTAACCAAGTACTGAGATAGTAAGATAGACCAAATGCCAAAATACGGCATTCTTTAATTACATGAAGAAGTCTTTGGAATCAAAGGCTATATAAAATATTTTGACCTCTCTATAAAGAACAATTGGTCCTATTGGATTCTAATTATTTACAAGAATGCTTGATCCCTGAAATACCAGAGGTGGAAAATAAATAGAATTTTTTTTTGTTAAATAAGATTACTACACATTTAATATTAATAGTAAGCAACAGAGGGATCTTACAAAATTTTTGATGTGTCTATACAGAGTCAGTGAAGTGGACTATATTATTCATTTGACTCACGGGGATTATCAGGATATATTGTATCTCATCTTCTGCTTACTTCCCTCATCCACACACACACAAATGAGGCTTTGGGGAAGTTTAACAGGATTACTTACAGATAATTAAAGGAAAGAAAAATGGCCAGGGCATGGAATCTTGAACTACTGATTCTGGATCCACTATCCCAGAGGACTGTGGTGGAAATTCACCAATAGAGAACAAGAAAATTAGTCTGGAAAACAAATACTCTTAACCATACTGAGATTTTGGCCTCAAGTCCTAATGTTAAACTTGATCAACCTAGGTAGGCTAGGTCAAAGGATGGATTCTATTCACTACTCCTAGATTGGTAAAGCAGTCTAGAACTAGGCAGGCAGAAGCTTCATGTTTTCCTCAAAAATTCAAGGCCCTATTCCTAAATTTTACCATTTCCATGTGGAATTGATAGGTCTGAAGTGTACCCACCAGAGAGGCCTAGGGAAGCAAGGGTTTACCCATTGGCAGGCCCATAGACTGTAGCTGGCTCAAAGATACATTTTATTTAGCTTCTCAATGGTGTTTAAAATTTTAATTTTAAAATAAAGAGGTTTTTACATGAAACAATTAGATGTCCAGTTCTCTTAATAAGTTATCAGATCTAGGTCAGAATGGCCATCATCAAAAGTCTATAAATAATAAATGCTGGACAGGTAGTGGAGAAAAGTGAACCCTCCTAACTGTTGGTGGGAATGTGAATTGGTGCAGCCACTATGGAGAAGAGTATGGAGGTTCCTTAAAAAAACGAAAACTAGAGCTGCCATATGATCCTGCAATCCCCCTCCTGGGCATGTATCCAGAAAAGATGAAAACTAATTTGTAAAGATACATGCACCCCCATGTTCACAGCAGCATTATTTACAATAGCCAAGACACGAAAGAAATCTAAATGTCTATCCATAGATGAACAGATAAAGAAGATGTGGTATATATACATACAATGGAATATTACTCTGCTATAAAAAAGAATGAAATAGTGCCATTTGCAGGAATATGGCTGGACCTAGAGATTATCAAACCAAGTGAAGTAAGTCAGAGAAAGACAAAGATCATACGATATCACTTTTATGTGGAATCAATTCTAGGCACAATAAAGAACAGAAATGGTATGGAACTAACAGAAGCAGAAGATATTAAGAAGAGGTGGCAAGAATACACAGAAGAACTATACAAGAAAGATCTTCATGACACAGATAACCATGATGGTATGATCACTCACCTAGGGCCAGACATCCTGGAATGGGAAATCAAGTGGGCCTTAGGAAGCATCACTATGAACAAAGTTAGTACAGGTGATGGAATTCCAGTTGAGCTATTTCAAATCCTAAAAGATGATGCTGTGAAAGTGCTGCACTCAATGTGCCAGCAAATTTGGAAAACTCAGTAGTGGCCACAGGACTGGAAAAAGTCAGTTTTCATTCCAATCCCAAAGAAAGGCAATGCCAAAAAATGCTCAAAGTACCGCACAATTGCACTCATCTTACATGCTAGCAAAGTAATGCACAAAATTCTCCAAGCCAGGCTTCAACAGTATGTGAACTGAGAACTTCCAGATGTTCAAGCTGGTTTTAGAAAACCAGAGGAAACAGAGATCAAATTGCCAACATCCGTTGGGTCATTGAGAAAGCAAGAGTGTTGCAGAAAAACATCTACTTCTGCTTTATTGACTACACCAAAGCCTTTGATTGTGTGGATCACAACAAACTGTGGAAAATTCTGAAAGAGATGGGAATATCAGACCACCTGACCTGCCTCCTGAGAAATCTGTATGGAGGTCAAGAAGCAACAGTTAGAACTGGACATGGAATGACAGACTGGTTCCAAATTGGGAAAGGATAACGGCAAGGCTGTATATTGTCACCCTGCTTATTTAATTTATAAGCAGAGTACAACATGAGAAATGCTGGACTGGATTAAGCACAAGCTGGAATCAAGATTGCCAGGAGAAATATTAATAACCTCAGATATGCAGATGATACCACCCTTATAGCAGAAAACCAAGAACTAAAGAACCTCTTGATGAAAGTGAAGGAGGAGAGTGAAAAAGTTGGCTTCAAATTCAACATTCAGAAAACTAAGATAATGACATCTGGTCCCATCACTTCATGGCAAATAGATGGGGAAACAGTGGAAACAGTGACAGATTTTATTTTGGGGGGCTCCAAAATCACTGCAGGTGGTGACTACAACCATGAAATTGAAATATGCTTGCTTCTTGGGAAAAAAATTATGACCTACCTAGGCAGCATATTAAAAAGCAGAGACATTACTTTGCTAACAAAGGTCCATCTAGTCAAAACTATGGTTTTTCCATATTGCATATGGATATGCGAGTTGGACTCTAAAGAAAGCTGAGTGCCGAAGAATTGATGCTTTTGAACTGTGGTGTTGGAGAAGACTCTTGAGAGTCTCTCGGACAGCAAGGAGATCCAACCAATACATCCTAAAGGAGATCAGTCCTGAATATTCATTGGAAAGACTGATGTTGAAGCTGAAACTCCAATACTTTGGCCACCTAATATGAAGAACTGACTCATTTGAAAAGACCTTGATGCTGGGAAAGATTGAGGGCAGAAGGAGAAGGGGATGACAGAGGATGAGATGGTTGGATGGCATCACTGACTCAATGGACATGGATTTGGGTAGACTCCAGCAGTTGGTGATGAACAGGGAGGCCTGGTGTGCTGTGGTTCATGAGGTCACAAAGAGTCAGGCACGACTGAGCGACTGAACTGAACTGAACTGAAATATGGCTAAACTTTTTTCTAAATCACAAACGTGGAAACAGTTTGATCCTTTTAGGTTTTTGCTTTCAGGATATGTTAGATGACATGAGATCAGTCTAGAGATTCACCATTTCTAAGGCAAGATCTTCTGAGTGTTCTACCTGATAACTGATGAATCAGGAGTTTTCCAATCCAGCTGATAGGAACACGTACTACACTTGGCCCTGTGTGAGTCCAAAAGGATAGTCCTCTAATCCTTTTGGGTAATTCTTTCTCCATCCTCAGGTAGTGACCCCATATACGTGCAGGCCAGTCTTGTGATGAGTACTTTAAGGGGTTTTATCTGGGTTCTTCTTCCTGTACCACCACTTAGAAGTATAGACAGTAAGCTGGCAGAATTGTAGGACTCACTTCATGTGCTTCCTTCTCTCAGAGATCACTGTCTTTTGTTGTCTGATGTTCACTGTCTACTTTTTGGTTGTTTGAGGATAGACACAGTCTCTATTGCTCCATTTTGTCTAGAAGTAGAAGTATATACCTAAAAGTTTTCTTTTAAGGGGTTATGTCTTTTTAATTTAATTTGGTTGCATTGGGTCTTAGTTGCAGCATGTGGGCTTAAGTGCCCTGCAGCATGTGGGATCTTAGTTCCCAGACCAGGGATTGAACTCACATCCCCTGCTTTGCAAGATGGATTCTTAACCACTGGACCACCAGGTAAATCTCCATTGAAAAGTTTAATGACATTATTTTGTCGTATTATATTTGTTCCTATGATTCAGTTAAGTTCAGTCACTCAGTCGTGTCCAACTCTTTGCGACTTCATAGACTACAATGTGCCAGGCTTCCCTGTTCATCACCAATTTCTGGATCTTCCTCAAATTCATGTCCATTGAGTCAGTGATGCCATCCAAACATCTCATCCTCTGTCACCCTCTTCTCCTCATGCCTTCAATCTTTCCCAGCATCAGGGTCTTTTCAAATGAGTCAGTTCTTCACATCAGGAGGCCAAAGTATTGGAGCTTCAGCTTCAGCATCTGTCTTTCCAATGAATATTCAGGACTGATCTCCTTTAGGATGTACTGGTTGGATCTCCTTGCTGTACAAGGGACTCTCAAGAGTCTTCTCCAACACCACAGTTCAAAAGCATCAGTTCTTTGGTGCTCAGCCTTCTTTACAGTTAAACTCTCACATCCCTACATGACTACTGGAAAAACCATAGCTTTGACGAGATGGACCTTTGTTGGCAAAGAAATATCTCTGCTTTTTAATATGCTGTCTAGGTTCCTATGGTTATCTTGTAATTATGATCACTGGTAATGATTTTTTATTTGTTATAGTTAATTTTCCTTTTAAAATAAATTGATTATAGTGTGAAAAAGTGAGTCAATTTTAAGAAAAAATATTTAGGAAGACACAGAGGATCCACCCTGGAGAATATCCCACATGATAATGAAGGTAGAAATTGGAGTGATAAAGCTTTAATCCAAGGAATAGCAAAGATTGTTGGAAACCACCAGGAGACTGGAATGGAACAGATTCTCCTTCAGAGTCTTCAGAAGGAACCAACCTTGTTGACACCTTGATTTCAGACCTCTGGCCTCCTAAAGAGTGAGAGAATGAACTTCTGTTTCAAGCACTGCCCTCCCACCTCCCACCTCCAGTTTGTGGTAATGTGTTATAGCTGCCCTAGGGACTAAATAGGCAGTTTCTTTTTTTCTCACAAGTTTGTAGAAATTTATTATAAAAGAAGAAAAACATTTAGTGAAAAACAAAAGTGATAAAACATATGACAAGCAATATGATGGTGATAAATGAGGGAAATTTGGGACAATAAGGCCTGAGCTTATCTGTAAGAGATAAATAATGCTGGGCATTGTAGCCTATTAATCAAGACCTGGCTGAGAAATCTTGACCCAGATGTCTATCAAACTCAAATCCATTAGAGATTATGGGTGGTGCTGAGGACCATAAATGTCCTCATTTCACAAGATGACCGGATTTCATGGGGCGTTCCAGGATAAAAGGAGAAAATGTTCAGTGGCCAGCTGATACATGTTGTCTTTTCTTAATGATGTTAACTCATTGCCCTCTCATGTAGTGGGGCAGGCTATGGTATTGTGTTGAGAGAGAATGTGGAATTTGGGAGGAGCTGTATACTACTGGACTGAAAGGAGGTTTCTTTGTTTTTCCTTTCTACGTTTTGGTTAAAAAGTGGAAGAAGGTTGGAGACATCGCCTAGCCTGTCTCTGTTGTGGCTCTTTGTCTTAATAAGGTTAATAAAAATCTATTAAGTTATTGCTACCCTGCCTTTGTCTATGGCTCATCTTTGCACTGGTAACATGGTCATCTTCTCTACTCTCTGAGAAATGGCTGCTGTCCGAGCTAAGATCTGAAGGATGAATAGAAGTTGTCTAGGAGAAGAATTCTTCCATGCTAGTAAGGTTATGTTCAAAATCCTCCCAGTTAGACTTCACCATTACATGAACCAAGAACTTACAGATGTTCAAGCTGGGTTTATAGAAGGCAGAGGAACCAGAGATCAAGTTGCCAACATTCACTCAATCATAGAGAAAGCAAGGGAATTCCAGAAAAACATCAACCTCTGTTTCACTGACTATGCTAAAGCCTTTGACTGTGTGGATCATAAAAAACGGTGGAAAACTTAAAGAGATGGGAGTATCAGACCATCTTACCTGTCTCCTGAGAAACCTATGTGTGGGCCAAGAAGCAACAGTTAGAACCCTGTATGGAACAAGTAAATGACTGATTCAGGATTGAGAAAGGAGTATGACAAGGCTGTTTATAGTCACCCTGTTTATTTAACTTATATGCAGAGCACATCATGTGAAATGCCAGGCTGGATGAGTTACCAGCTAGATTCACAATTGCCAGGAGAAATATCAACAACCTCTGATATGTGGATTATACACTTTTAATGGCAGAAAGTGAAGAGGAACTAAAAAGCCTCTTGATGAGGGTGAAGGAGGAGAATGAAAAAGCCGGTTTAAAACTCAATATTAAAAAACTAAGATCACGGCATCCAGTCCCATCACTTTATGGCAAACAGAAGGGGAAAAGGTGGAAGCAGTGACAGATTTCCTCTTGGGCTCCAAAATCACTGAGAATGGTGATTATAGCCATGAAATTAGAAGACAACTGCTTCTTGGCAGGAAAGCTACGACAAAGCTAGACAGAGTGTTAAAAAGCAAAGACATCACTTTGCTGACAAGGGTCCATATTGTCAAGGCTATTGTCTTTCCAGTATGGCTGTGAGAGACTGACAATAAAGAAGGCAGAGAGCCAAAGAATTGATGGTTTCTAACTGTGGTGCTGGAGAAGACTCTGGAAAGTCTCTTGGACAGCAAGGAGATCAAACCAATCAATCTAAAATGAAATCAACCCTGAATACTCTTTGGAAGGACTGATGCTGAAGCTGAAGCTCCAACACTTTAGCTACCTGATAGCTGACTCACTAGAAAAGACCCTGATTCTGGGAAAGATTGAGAGCAGAAAGAGAAGAGGGCAACAGAGGATGAGATGTTTGGATGGCATCACAGATTCAACGGGTATGAACTTGGGCAAACTCTGGGAGATGGTGAGGGACAGGGAAGCTGGGCATGCTGCAGCCCATGGGGTCACAAAGGGTCGGACATGACTTGGCGACTGAACAATAACAACAGGAAATGAGTTAAGGGGCTTAGAGTGAATGCTCATCTCTTCCATAGGGTTTTTTGGATTTTTACCATTTTATGCAATTGTGTGTGTGTGTGTGTGTGTGTGTGTGTGTGTGTGTGTGTGTTAATTACTTAGGCATGTCTGACTCTTTGTGATCCCATGGACCGTAGCTCCTCAGGCTCTTCTGCCCATGGAATTCTCCAGGCAAGAATAATGGAGTGGGTAGTCTTTCCCTTCTCTAGGGGATCTTCCCAACCCAGGGATCAAACCCAGGTCTCCTGCATTACAGGCAGATTCTTTAGCATCTGAGCCACCAGGGAAGCCCTTATGCAACTATAGAGATTCCATAAAACTCAATAATGCCAAATCCAATATATCCTACTTGTAATTTTCTCATGTTGGAAGGGCTACCATTACTGTAGTACCCAGCCAAATAATATGTGTCTATAACTGAGCTATTTCTATGCTTATCTGTTATATTTCTTAAAAGAAGGGTCCTTTCTATGTCAAATTTTATAGGAAAAGAAAACTTCTGGAGTAATTTTCCCCATGAGAGTTGAAATTTATTTCAAAATTTAAGGTGGAGTTCACTCCTGATGCTCTAAAGTCCTACACCAGAACTACCTGTGCTTTACTCCACAGAACACCATTCATTTCTGAGAAGACCCGAGGAAACAGGAAGGAGCCAGGAGTGCCTCCTTAGTTTTGGGGGAAGTAGAGGAAGTGGATAAAGGTACACATACCTGACTGAGTTGAAACATTCAAGGCTCCATATGGTTTGGTGTCTGTCTACCTTTCTGAACTCACTTCTCCCATCCTCTCTCACCCCTATCGCATGCCATCCTTATACACTTACTAACCATTTTAGCTTCCTTTCTCCTCCTCAAACAGGCAAGCACCTCCTGCTTTGGGCCACTTGCTCTACTTCCTGCCTGGCAGGCTCTTCCCCAGGTCATCATATAGCCAGCTTCTCTTCATCCTTCAGTGTGGGATCAAATACTGCCTCTTCAGAGAGGGCTTCCCTGTGCATTTGAGGACTTGTTCTGTTTTGCTAATTTATCTCTTTTTCTCTCTAGAATGTAAGCCTAATGAGGGCAGGGGCATCCCCTCTACTATACTTATCTGTAACCCCAGGGCTAGCATAGTACCTACCATATAATATGTGCTCAATGACTATTCTGGAATAAGTGAAGCAATATCAAGTACCATGCTAAGTAATGGTCAATTTATAGGTTAAATAATTCTAAAAAATGTGGGGACCTATCTGGTTTAACAAGATACACAAAAAGAAACAGTTGATTGACTTTTAACTTTGTAGGATGATGACAAATCTCACCAAATAAAACCAGAACTATACACTCATTTAAATGGGTGACGTACATCAGCTTTTGTTGGCACAAATGCTGTCACAGACCTGGCAAATAAATCAGCTGTGACCCTTTAGAGACTGGTTCCTCTAATTGATGGAAACAAAAATTGCCATTCTCGTTTGATTGGGAGGCTGAGTGTGTGGAGAAGACCTAAATTTACTTCTAGCCTTGATATAAACTCATCTGTTTGCCATTTGTCTGGTACAATTGAAATACCATTCTCACAGCCAGCCTGCCCTGTAATGATTTATCATACTTGCTGTTCCTGATGTTGTCAGAACTACGTCTTCAAAATAATATGCCAATACCAACTTCTGCTGAAGTCAATAATTATGCAGGTTTATCAGCCTAGAAGGTCAGCATATATTATAGAGTAGACAGTTCTGGCTGATTAGAAATCTCAAACACTGATAGCAACTTGAACATCTATTATTGTTTAAAACACAACAAAAAAACCCAGCAGCTCTCTCTCCTGTGATTTATTCCTTTAGGATATAGTCAGAAAGAAGATTGCATCAGATTGTCCAGAATCTCAGGCTTGCAGTATCAAGTATTTGCCTACTTGTACTTGGATCTTTCATCAGGAAACAGAGAAACACAAAGCCTGGTGGCAAAACAGGAAAGGCAAAGAAAATAAAGAAGCTTTCTTTCGAGGTCTGAGAACTAACGGTAAGACCACGGTACAGAAGGCTGAGGAGACATAGAATCTGGGTTTGAATCTGGGGTTGATTACCATTTACTTGTTATGGGACCCAAGGTGAGTTTTTGGCTCCTCCCAGCCTCAGTTTTTCTGTCTGTAAAATAAGACAAATAATATTTACCTCCCAGGTTATTCTCAGGATGAAATAGTATAATGAATGAGTAACTCTTTAAACTAAAATTTACTGTGGAAATACCAGGTATAAATTACATTCGTAGGTGTGTCTTTTTAATTTTTAAAATGAACTTGTGGAAAATGGTAGAAACTTTCAGATATCAAAGGCCACTGTACTTTTTGAAATGCCCTGAATATTGGGAAGACAATACTGTGGCAGGAAAAGTTCAGGTCTCCAAAAGACATGAGTTTGAATCCTGTCTTCACTACTTCCTAATGAGGTGGTACTTATCAGTAAAAGGATTACTGCAAAATTAATAGACATAAATGAGTTAAGTTACACAGTTATTGGGATTATCTGTTCTTAGCCAGAGAAAAATAGTTTCACAAATAACATTAGTCTCTCATGCATAGACTTACTAAGGATCTGAAATCATCTGAATTTTATGGAAGAAATGGAATACTCATAAGTAAAGATACTCTCATAGGATTTAAGATAATTTCAAGTGTATTTTAAGGTCTCTCTATATTACAGAAGTCTCATTACCCACAGCTATCAAGCTTAAACCTAATTCTTTCCACCAGCTGTTATCACCCAACACATATTATCACCAAGCAAAATCTTATTTATTTTCTTTATGGAGAAGCAGGTTCTTCTGTGTCATCTGTCATCTGTGTGGTCTTTGCAGCCCAAATAGGTTGAAAATAAGATGGCTTGAAGTCCCTTTTCAGCAGAGCTAACACAATCACCCATTTCCTAAGCTCACAACTGCTCAAATGGTTCAGCCCCTCTTTTCCTTAGAATGTCAGGCAGCTATTAAATTTTCACCCAGCAATCAGCCTTCTGTATCTTCCCCTGAGGAACTGGTATGGGAAATTTTCTCCCCTCCCTGTTAATGGTGCTGGGTTCATTATTAAATTCTGTCTGGTGAATGAGGAAATCAAGGAGACAGGAGGTGACTTCAAAAGGACATGTTCCCCATTCTTTTTGGCAGGGCCTAGGGGGAGAACAATGAGATTGTTTTAGAATTGTGTTTTACAAAGAGACAATTAGTGGTGTCTGTAGAAGTATACATATTTTAAAGAAATCAACTTACAGTAATTCAAATGACTTAAATAATTAGGAAGTCAGTTTTGTTAACAGCGAAAATATCAGCTGACACTGAAAGGCCCTGGGGTTTATATCAGGGGTGAATGCAGGGAACTGGAAGTTACGTACTAGGTAGATGGGGCCACGTTTACCTATAAGATATGACCGCTCTGCGTCCAATCTTGCAGCAGCAGAAGCAGATTTTCTGCAGGGCCACAAACAGGCACCAAGCAGAACATTTAATGTTTAAAAATCACATAAGCCTCAAAACACCCAAGACATTATTACTGCATTTTACAGAAGAAAAATGGAATTGACGGATATAAAGTAGCTCCCTGTCAACAACTAGGAAGTGGTGGGGCTGGAATTCAACCCAGGTCTGTGTTCTTTAGAGTTATTGCCTGAGGCTTCCCCAGAATTGTCCTCTTCTTGCAACCCTACCCACCCTATGAGGTTCAGCCTGAGTGTTATCTTCTGCAGGAATGAAATATTTATCAAACAAATCTCAGATAACTCTCCTTCTTTTAAATAATTCATCCAACATTCATCTCTATTTCCATAGGACCTGTCTTGTATTTAGATCTCTAATAATCTTTCTGAAGTTTTATCTTAATTGGTTTCATACTTTACTACATAAATTTAACCATCCATGCACCCTGTAACTCCTTCAACATCCCTTGATAAATATATATTGACCACTCATAGCCTCTAGGCACTGAATTAGGTATTCGGAATAGGTAATAAACAAAACAGACATGGTTCCTGCCCTTGTCAAGCTTGCAGTCTAGCAGGAGACAACAGACACAAACTAATCAAATAATCACATAAGCATATAACTACAAATTGAGATGAGTCCTGTAAAGAAAGGCAGGAAGTTGTGAATAATGGGTGGTTCTGGCATGTCTAAGGGAATTGAGAAGACCCCACTGGGGAAGTGCTCTGTGAGCTGGGGGATGGGTAACAACCAAAAAGTAAGAGCTATCACTTACCGAGACTTCACTATGTGCCGAGCTTTGTTCTAAGACTTTTCATGTAATGATGCATTGACTTCTCAATATAACCCTACCTATTATTTCCTAGACGCAGTATCCTTAATCACTACACTACTGCTTTCTCTGTCAGAGAAGAGGGGCAAACATTCCAGAGAGCACAGTAAGAGTTGCACAGAAGTTGGAGGCTGATGCACAGAAAGCAAAAGAGTGCTGTGTAATGAAACCCCAGAGGCAGGGAAAGCCGATGCTGAGGTCTTTGGCCTTACTTCTACAAGTTTTGAGAGTGTTTGTTTCTTAATCTAAAAAAGTGACATATTAGATTTGAGTGTTTAAAGATCAGTTTGGCTGCTGTGTGGACTGTCGAATGCAGGGGGGCAGAGTGGTGTGAGAAACCCATTGGGAAACCACTGCTGTCCTCCAGAGGAGGGCTTGGACCAGAGTGGGAACCCTGGAGATGGAGACAAACGGATGGATTCAAGTATAAATGAGTAGTTCTGTATTCAATTCCAGTTATATGTGCAAAATTCCAATAGATTCATATGATAAAATATAGTCTTTAAATGTATATTCACTCAAAGTTGCTTTAGTCTATGTCTCTAAGATCCAAAGTGTTACGAATTCCACTTTTAGTTTTCAGTCCTCGTAGTGGGGATAGCTTGAGAGATGCTATTTCTTATAATCAGATTCCCCAGGGGTTTCAGGGCTAGTTTTTGTTGAGTGGCTAAGTCATGCCCAAGTTTTTTGTGACCCCATGGACTGTAGCCTGCCAGGCTCCTCTGTCCATAGGATTCTCCAGGCAAGAATACTGGAGTGGGTGGCCATTTCCTTCTCTAAGGGAGCTTCCCTACCCAGGGATCGAACCAATGTCTCCTGCATTGGCAGGTGGATTTTTTACCACTGAGCCACTAGGGAAGCCCTTCAGGGGTTCCACATATAATTCACCAGCAGGCAGCAGTCCTTGGAAAATGGTGGATGTGATTTGACATCGACAACCAAACCTAAGAAAACCTAAATTCAGTAAACCCATGGCTTTTTTTGGTTCAGTGCTTCAGTTTGTAGATTAAAAACAAACTGTCATCAATCCCATAAACTCTGAGTGGTGATTCAAAGGGCAATTTCAAGAGATTTTTCATAAATAGAAAGTAAAAGTTCTATTGTGATAGCTTGCCCATAAACTTATGAAAACCACATAGACTTAATATTTATTAAGCTACTCCTGAGATTTTTAAACTCAATGGAAAAGTGCTAAGGGCCAAACATTCTTGTTTGCAAGTATTACAGAAATTCAGGATTTATAAAGATCAGATAAAGGAGAAAAATCTCCATGATTTATACTTACAGTGTGGGTACTCTTACACATATACTAGATGAAGTAGACAATCGAGACATTCTTCTACTTAATTAATACCCTCCAAACTGTCAAATCAGATACTTGAGGTAAAATTTGCTTTTGATTTTTGGAAATGTGTCTTGTTTTGTTTAGTTTCATGGAGGCTGTGTCTGAATTTGAGTGACTGAGCAAAGGTATCTTAAATCTGTTCAGAGTGACTGAATTGTTTGGGGGCTGAAAGAATATTATTAATACAACATGGAAGCTGGAAATGGTGTTGTTGAATTTCTACAAGTGCAAATACAAGGTATGGGGGATTTACATAGGACTGAGGTTTCCTTATTTACCTGGATCCTAAAGCCATGGCAGGTGTGACCACAGTTCTGAAGAGTCTTGCAGAGCTGCAGCTTGCCAGGAGGGCGAGTTTCTCTTAGGTCTCCAGGAAGAGCAAAACCCCATGTTCAGCAATGCGTTTATGTGTGTAACTATATCTGGGAATGATCAAGGGGACACATTCCCAGAGGCCAGTGCCATGAGCTTCATTTTGGGGCTAGAGGGTAAAAGAATTCAAGGAGCTTTGGAAAGTCGTGAAAGTGATGGAAAGTGGTGAGACTTGTCTGTAGTTGTTTGGCTTGGACCTTAACTCTCAGGTGTGCATTTCAAGTGGGTTTGCTTATATTCTCCTCTTCCCTTTCTCTCCCTTCTTCCCTCAATCTACATTTATGAAATGCTTCTGTGAACAATATTATAGTAGTCACTGCTGAGAGAACCAAGGCAATAAGCCAGCTAACCCAAGCCAAAATCAAAACAAAACTGTTCCTAGAAAAAAGAAGAGTATAATTTCTGAGCCAGACTTCATAATGTCAAGCCAAAATTCAGATAATTGGACTAATTGTGGTTTGTTTTGTCTATTTGACTTAATTAGCTGACTAATGTCCTTATTTCTAATTATATCTGGAAGAGTAGAACCCCAAACTATAAGATAGTTGTGCCCTGGGTGATTTAGGACAAGTTGTTTTACCTCTCTGATTCTCAATGATAACATTTTTCTCAAAAGTATATATATTTACATATATAATATAAAAGCTTCCTCAAGTTAAAAAAAAATATAAATGTGTTTTGAAATGAAACCTGGAACTTAGCATATACAGAGCTCTCAGGAAGAACTTGTTACTGCTTTTATTGAGGTGAGACATGAAACAGAACTCAGAAGGATGCAAGGGAAGGTGGGAGGGCTTCCAAGGGACCAGAATTTATTAAACATCTACTATTTGTTAGTTTATCACCAAGAAGGTGTGTCTTCTCACTCTGTATGTTGGCCATAACACACGTACTTTCCTTGGGCCCCAGTGAGTTGACAGTCCCTATAACCAGAGAAATGGGGTTGCACTGAGCACCCTACTTGTAACATATTTTTCCTAGTTACTGATAGTCCTAAGATAAAGCATTAAATCTCCCTGACCCATAGATTGAGGAAGTGATTACTTGTTAAATTCTTTTCCAACACTGATCTCATCAAGTAGAAAGTCTAAGTTTGGAGTTGTTAAATCTTTAACACATCTTTCACACTTCATAATTTTCATCCTTAACTAAAAAGAGCAGGTCACAAGCTCAAAACCTTAGTCAGACATTGTCTTGCTAAATTTTTAACACTTCTTTTTACAGCAATTTTATATAATTAAAATAATAATATGAAACTTTTCCTTTAAATATCATTGACTAAAACGGGGAGGTGATTTAAAAGAATAGTGAGACTTAAACAACTACAATAAAAATATATGAGGATATACAGCAGAAAATAACTCAACATTGTAAAGCAACTATACCTCAACTAAAATATATATTTATAAATATATAGAAAATATATGTTTATATATATATTTATAAAATTTATATATTTATACATACATATGTGAAAGTGAAAATGTTAGTCGCTCAGTGGTGTCTGACTCTTTGTGATCCCATGGACTATAGCCTGCCAGACTCCTCTGTCCATGGAATTCTCCAGGCAAGAATACTGGAGTGGGTTGCCATTCTCTTCTCCAGGAAATCTTTGTGACCTATGGATCGAACCTTGGTCTCCTGTATTGCAGGAGGATTCTTTACCATCTGAGTCACCAAGGAAGCCTTTATGTTCTATTTAAAATACAGCAATTGCCATGCTCTTGATGGATCCATATAGTCATGTCTATCACCTCTTTATTTTCTTGGGATAGACAGCCTTATATGACTTAAAATAAGGCTAGAAGATGATAAGCCCAAATAGAACAGTCAGGGTTCCCTTTTAGAAGAGCAAGTGCAATGATCTCATTCCACAGATAGAGAAACAGGTTCAAAAGAGTGAAATAACACCCTAGTCAGTTAAAGAGTTAGCAGAGATGAAGCCATAGCCCAAACTTAGATCACACATCATTCATTTCTCACAATGTTCCAACTGGATGGAACAGTGTTTTTGTTTTTTATTCAAGGTCTATATACATCCTGGAGTGTGAAGTCAAGTGGACCTTAGGAAGTATCACTATGAACAAAGCTAATGGAGGCGAGGAATTCCAGTTGAACTATTTGAAATCCTAAATGATGATGCTGTGAAAGTGCTGCACTCAATACACCAGCAAATTTGGAAAACACAGCAGTGGCCACAGGGCTGGAAAAGGTCATTTTTCATTCCAATCCCAAAGAAAGGCAATGCCAAAGAATGTTCAAACTACCACACAATTGCACTCATCTTACACACTAGCAAAGTATAGATCAAAATTCTCCAAGTGAGGCTTCAACAGTACATGAACTGAGAACTTCCAGATGTCCAAGCTGGATTTAGAAAAGGCAGAAGAACCAGAGATCAAATTGCCAACATCTATTGGATCAAAGAAAAAGCAACAGCATTCCAGAAAAACATCTACTTCTTCTTTATTGACTACGCCAAAACCTTTGACTGTGTGGATCACAACAAACTGTGGAAAATTCTTAAAGAGATGGGAATACCAGACCATCTCACCTGCCTCCTGAGAAATCTATATGCAAGTCAAGAAGCAACAGCTAGAACTGGACATGGAACAACGGACTGATTCCAAATTGGGAAAGGAGCACATCAAGGCTATATATTGTCACCCTGTTTACTTGACTTAAATGCAGAGTTCATCATGTGAAATGTAGGGCTGGATGAAGCACAAGCTGGAATCAAGATTGCCAGGAGAAATATCAATAACCTCAGATATGCAAATGACACCACTGTTATGGCAGACAGTGAAGAGGATCTAAAGAGCCTCTTGATGAAACTGAAAGAGGAGAGTGAAAAATCTGGCTTAAAACTCAACATTCAAAAAACTAAGATCATGGCATCTGGTCCCATCACTTCTTGGGAAATAGGTGGGGAAATAATGGAAACAGTGACAAACTTTATTTTCTTGGGCTCCAAAATCACTGCAGATGGTGACTGCAGCCATGAAATTAAAAGACACTTTCTCCTTGGAAGAAAAGCCATGACTAACCTAGACAGAATATAAAAAGCAGAGACATTACTTTACTGACAAAGGTCCTTCTAGTCAAAGCTATGGTTTTTCCAGCAGTCATGTATGGATGTGTAAGTTGGCCCATAAAGAAAGCTGAGTGCCGAAGAATTGATGCTTTTGAACTGCAGAGTTGGGGGAGACTCTTGAGAGTCCCTTGGACTGCAAGGAGATCAAACTAATCAATTCTAAAGGAAATCAGTCCTGAATATTCATTGGAAGGACTGATGCTGAAGCTGAAACTCCAATACTTGGCCACCTGATGCGAAGAACTGACTCACTGGAAAAGACCCTGATGCTGGGAAAGATTGAAGGTGGGAGGAGAAGGGGACGACAGAGGATAAGATGATTGGATGGCATTACCGACGCGATGGACATGAGTTTGAGTAGTCTCCAGGAGTTGGTGATGGGCAGGGAAGCCTGGCATGCTGCACTCCATGGGCTTGCAAAGAGTCTGTCATGATTGAGTGACTGAACTGAACTGATATACATAAGACTGAAAGGTTCTGGCTCCTTTTATTGGAATTGGAAACACATCTATCTGCAAGCAATTGTTTAGACATTCAATGCAAGTCTGGATTCAATTTTTCTGTTTCTTGATGCAATAAACTGTTGATGATGACCTAGCAGAGAGCTTGGACCCTTTTGGTGTTTCCCACATACACACAATTCCACTTACTAATTTTTCTTTTTTACTGACTGATCCATTCATTTGACTCCATTTATGAAATGTATGCTTTGTGTTTGGCATTGGCCTTCATCCTCTGCATCTATTTCCAAACGAATTTGGAGTTATCCTCAACTCACCAGTGTTACTAATTTTCCTGCATCAGGTGTGTTTCATACTCTACCATATGTTAAATGTGTTCCCAGCATATCTGATCATTTATTATATCAGTGTGGCAGAAGTTCTCCCCAGGGCAGTTGAATGAAGATGAGTTAAGAAATGAACGCTTTGATAAGAGAAATGATTTCCAGAAACCATTTCTTTCTTCCTTTTATTCCCATTTAAGAGGAACAAAGTGAGAGAGAAATGCACAGGCAAAAGAAATGATTTCTTCAGCGTACTGATGGCCTCCAAAAGATCTTCATAAATATCGACATGCATACACACACTCTCTTTCTCAACTACCCCTTCCAGCACAGAGTTTAGAACACTCAGAATATACAGATGGTATGCTATAGGTGAAGCACCAGAATCTGAGAAATTAGTAAAATTTTTAGGGGAAACACTGACAGAAATAACCCACCCTGGTGGTTGGTCAGGCCAGGCAAGATAGTAGCCACTTTTATGAGTTATCTTTTTTTTTTTTTTCATTTAATTTTATTAGTTGGAGGCTAATTACTTCACAACATTGCAGTGGGTTTTGTCATACATTGACGTGAATCAGCCATGGAGTTACATGTATTCCCCATCCCGATCCCCCCTCCCACCTTATGAGTTATCTTAGAACAGGAGGTCCTGGTAAGGAACACAGAACCAACAAACTACCACCAACCAGAAGAACTCAGGAAAGGTCAAAAAGAAGAGAGGAGATGCCAGTCCATATGTCTTACCCACCTCCCAGAATCCTTCTCACCAGAATCAACCTTTGTGGAGTGATGCACGCACCACCAGGAAGGAACTTGAGTCAGAATTACTGACCAGAGGATAAGCCAGAAACTAACCCAGTTACCATAAAACCAGGGACTGCAAGCCAGGTGGCATAGTAGTTCTCCTGGGTTCCCTTATTCTGCTGCTCTCTACTGTGGTGCCCCTCCCCAATAAAGTTTCTTGCTTTGTCAGCACATGTGTCTCCTTGGACAACTCATTCCCAAGTGTTAGACAAGACCTTACTCTCAGGGCCTGGAAGGGGTCTTCCTTTCTGCAACAAAATGAGCTTGCTTCTATTTTGCTTCAGGGCTCCTCAATATAATTTTTTCTTCCAGTTTCTATCTAGAAAGTCAATTCAACTTCCTGTCTTGTTTACTCTAAATGAGCTTTTCAAAGCCTCCATAGTCTTGCCTTTTCAATTCTTTATCATTCTTGATCTGAATGTAAACCTTCACCTATACTTGTTTGTCTTTTCAAGAGTGGCTTGCAAGCCTCTTGTTTTGATGAACCTTGGATTCTCATTATTCTGTTCTTTCAAATCAAAGGCTGATTTTTTTTTTATAAAATGTTTTTTTTTTCCCCCCTGATAACTCCTTGCTTTCTTTGTCCTGAAATACCAAACAGGTCTCTAATTCTGTAACAGGTTTTTTTAAGGCAACATTTAGACACTGTGCTGGCCATTCAAGAAAACATATTACACATTGTACATATTACAATATTACAAATTGTACTTATTCCCTGGGTGAATTTAATGCATTATTCACCCACTAATCTATTTAAGTAACATGTTTACTAAATGCCTACTCTGTTTAAGACAGTATGCTAAGGTTTGGTGATGATGATGAACAAAGGTATACACTGTATCAGATTCTCTGTTTAACAGAAGAGGGTGACTGTACAATCAAATACTGATTATCTTCAGGTACATGGAATCAGATATCTTTGTTTTCCTCTGCTACAAAACCACAATGTGGCTATTGATACCAAACAGAACCCTGTGGGGCTCCTGGGCACCAAAGCCTTTCTGTGTCCCCTTCTCTGAATTCCAAACAACAGGTTCAAACAGCGGCTAATTCAGGGAAGGGAGGAGATGCAGAGGGAAGAGAGGAGCAGTCAAGAAACAATAGGACCTAACACTACAGTCTAAAGGTCCTGGTTCCCCCTTCAAGGGATATACAGAACATTATCTTTGAGCTCTTCTGGAGAACTAAAACCTCCACCAAATGAACCTCCACCAAGGACTCTTTATTCCAGAGGCCACAGTTTGCCTATCATCCCCTGATGCCAGATCATCTCTGGATAGAAGGAATATGGGTCCTATGCACCCTGATCCTTATCAGCAACTTCTACCACTAGACTATAAGACTCCTCACAGGAATCCCCAGATGGGGACACACAGTGTTGAGGGCATTATCCCACTGTGGCCCCCTTTGCCTGGCAAAGCAATAAAGATATTCTTTTCTACTTCACCTAAAATTTTGTCTCCAAGATTTAATTTGGTATCCAATGGCCAGATTCACTATTATATAAAGTTTGTAGCTGTGGATGTAATGAAGTAATATTTAGTAAATCTCTGAATGAATAAATAAAGGAATACAGAGAGAAGAAAAGTCACTGGAAAATTCAGTTAATATGATCTATAATTAGGGATTTTGGTAAATATACAGGTGAGAAATAAGCACTCAGTAAAGAAAGAGCAAGACTGAGAAGACCTAGAACTGATGTTTTCAAAACAACTGAGGGGCCCAGAGGTGAAAAACAAGTATATTTACAAACTTGTGGGCCTCTTTGCTGTTGTTCAGCCGTTCAGTTGTGTCTGACTCTCTGCGACCCCATGGCCTGCAGCCTCCCAGTTCTCCATGTCCCTCCCCATCTACCGGAGCTTGTTCAGATTCATGTCCATTGAGTCATGTTTTGGAGTCAGTGTGGACCTCTAGCACCAGGTTAATTAAACTGCTAACTGGACAGGAAGTTATCTTCAGAACAAAAAGAAGCAGGAAATAATGCTTTATATTCTGCATTAAATGCTTTAAATCTGCTTTGTTGATTTGTAGCATTTACTCTTCAAGACGTGATATAAGTTGGAAAATATAAATTAGTCTATATATGAGCCATGTGAACAATGGAGCCAAATCAACTTGGTCACTCACAATATTAGGTTCTTTTTAGAACTAGTAGCCTTAAAAAATGCAGAGGTAGTTTACAATTAAAGATCTTCTCATCTACAACCATGCTGTGAGGCTTAAATTTTTAAAAGTCTTAAAATAAAATCTTTCACATATACAGAGTGTATTAGAAAGTGGGCACTGAATAGTTTTGAATTCATCACTTGAATCCCAGTTCTATCCTTTTAGCTTCATAATTTACACTAAAGCCTCATGGGATGTACACTGATGATATAGTTCATGTCTGGAGTAAGATACAGTTAATGCTTGGCTGGCATTGGACAAAGTGTCCTCCAATTCAGTGACCTAAAGAGACCCTGGTTGCCATTTCAAAAGGTATAGATAAGGATTGCCACCTAAAATAGAATGGTTTATGACAGCTTAACACTCCCACCTGAGTGAAATATTAAAAAGTTAGATAAAACTTATCTTTAATAAACCTTGTTTCAAGGCATCAGAGAGCTCCAAAAACAATGAAGATGAGATGAAACTAAAGTTGCAGGTTTAGCCAGGGCTGGGTGTAACCAAGAGGCTATACAGCCTAATTGGGCTCCAGCAAAGGCCCCTGCTAGAAGGGAGAAAACAGCAGACTGTGGCAGTTATGCAGCCCTTCGGTGACCAAAACTGGTGATGTGAATGGCCTCCACACAGAGCTGTTGTCCAATGCAAGAAATTTGCTTAATTCTTTTATATATATATATATATATATTTTTTTTTTTTGGTCATGCCACTCAGCAGTTCCCTGACCAGGGACTGAACACAGGCCCTTGGCAGTGAAAGTGCAGAGTCCTAACCACTGGACTACCAGGGAATTCACTAACATTTGCTGAATTCTGAAGCTGAGCAGCACAAGGCTTAGAAAATAGATTGAAAAATCTCTGAAAAGGAGAGAAGAATTTTCCTGAAGTTCATGGTTCTGAGGAGACTATGACTTGCTAGAGGAGGAACTCTGGTTAACAAAGCCCTGGAGGCAGTGGTGAGCTGGCCTGTCTGGGAGCACCGGGCAATTCCAAGTGTGGCCAGAGCTGAGAATCCAGCTTGGTCTAGCTGAGGACCACTGAGAGGGACAAGAAACCTCAAATGTTGGCTTCCATGGGAGTCTGGAAGGAGAGTTGAGGCGCCTCAACCACACAGCTGGTTCCCCTCAAGAAATGTGTAGAATTCTAAAGCTTCTTCTAAAGCTTCATGGAGAAGGAGACTAGGAATCAAAAATCTCTGAAAACGGAGTAGAATTTTCTACATTTTGTTAGTACTGAGAACTGAGGATCTACCGGGAATGGAGTTCTGGTTAACATGGCTGCTGCTGCTAAGTCACTTCAGTCGTGTCCGACTCTGTGCGACCCCATAGACGGCAGCCCTCCAGGCTCCCCATCCCTGGGATTCTCCAGGCAAGAACACTGGAGTGGGTTGCCATTTCCTTCTCCAATGCATGAAGGTAAAAAGTGAAAGTGAAGTCGCTCAGGCTCTCATTTGAAAGAAAGGTCATATCCTGGGAAAAGAAAGCAAACCTGAGAGAGAGCCAGCCCAGTCACAGGCCTGGGGAAGGTATTTCCTTCACCCCAACCTACCCACTCAGCAGAAGAAAGGTTTGGTTTTCTGGTGGAAGATAACATTATCTAGAACTGCCATACGTTTTTATAACCAACTTCTGTCATTTAATCAAAATGCAAAGACCACTGAGGTCAGAAGATGCTCAAACTCTCTCATGTGTTCCTAGACTATTTCTAGCCAGTCAACATCTTGAACACCTTAATTTCACAAATTAATGCCTTTCTAGCATCCATTATTGCTATTACTCAGTCGCTAAGTTGTGTCCAACTCTTTTATGACCCCATGGACTGTAGCCTGCCAGGCTCCTCTGTCCATGGGATTTCCCAGGCAAGAATACTGGAGCGGATTGCCATTTTCTCCTCCAGGGGATCTTCTCAACCCAGGGATTGAACCTGCCTCTCCTGCATTGACAGGCAGGTTCTTTACCACAGAGCCGTCTGTGAAGCTAGTATCCATTATGCTAATAAGCAAAAGCTACTGTCTAAGCTAAAGTGAACTGAAACTCTTGCAGCAGCACTTCCAGGTGGTCCTAATGGTTAAATGCTGGCTAACAATCTTGCAGTGTGCATTTCTGATCAAGATGTGGATGAATGTGTATTATCTACAATGTATTGTCAATGAACTGTTTTTAAAGTAAATTATAAATTACATAATAGACTAAAAGCTCCTTAAAATCAGGAAACTTTTAAGTTCAGCTCCATATGCCCAGCTCATTCAGAGCTTAGAACATATCAGGGATCAATGATACTGGTAGAGAGGATTCATATGAAAAGTTGTAAATGATGCATGACTCTAGATAACATCCAATGTCGAAGAGAGTCAAAATAAGGGTTTGTTAGCTACTTTGCACCTTTTCTCCCTAACTCATGATTGTGAAGCCTCTATCATATCCTTTTTTCTCTCTTGGTTCTCATTCCCTGTCTTAGATTGTTATGCTTTTCAGTCAGTTCAGTTCAGTCACTCAGTCATGTCCGACTCTTTGTGACCCCGTGGACTGCAGCACGCCAGGCCTCCCTGTCCATCACCAAATCCTGGAGTTTACTCAAATTCATGCCCATGAGAGTTTTAGTTGCTTCACATCCTCATCAGCCCTTGACATTGTCAGTATTTTTAATTTTAGATATTTAATAGGCATACAGTAGGTACTATTGGGCTTCCCTGATGACTCAGATATAAAGAATCTGCCTGCAGTGCAGGAGATGTGAGTTCGGTCCCTGGTTCGGAAAGATGCCCTGGAGAAAGAAAAGGCAACCCACTCCAGTATTCTTGCCTGGGAAATCCCATGGACAGAGGAGCCTGGTGGGCTACAGTTCGGGGTTGGGTGGGGGGTTCAGTAGTCGGGAAGCAGTCACAAGAGTTGGACACAACTTGGCGACTACACCATCACCACCAGGTACTGTTACTACCTCAGTTTTATGGGTTAAAAAAACAAGGCTCAGAGAGACTGAGTAAATCATAGGAGGCCTCATATTTTATGAGGATCAGAGATAAGATTTGAACCCAGACAGTCTAATGCCACAGTTCTAAAAGCGTTTCATACTGGGGTCAGAAGCAATGTATTTAATCAGCTGTGTGTCTACACGTGTGGCTTTTATTCACAAGTTATGATCCTTTATTACAACTTGTTGATGTTTTACAAAGTTGGGAATATTTCATATAATTGTGAGTTTTGAGAAGAAGCTTGAGAATGCCTTCTATACAAATAGCTTTTCTTTTGGGAAGGTGGTAAGAGACAGCCCAGCAGACAGATTAAAGACAGGGATTTGAATTTTCTCTTGAGTAAAAAAATTACTCAGAGCAAAAACAAAAAGAATAACAAACAAGAAAAAAAAAAAAGAAAAAAGCTCCCTGTGACCTTTACTTCCTTTCCGCTTTTTCCTCCCACAGAGTAATCATTTTTTTTCTTTTCTTCTGGACAACAAAATGCCAGCTCTTAGAGCCATTTTTATAGATTTGAAAATGGACATTTTTTTCTGCCCGGTTTTCCTTCTCCCATTTTAAAACTTTTTCTTCTCCTTCTTAAACTATGGTCTTAGAACAATTTTACAATATCCAAGCAGGTTATGTTGATAAGCCTCAGTAGTGGTAAACCTGTAGAGGAATGAAAGCCTGACCCCTGGGTTCACCGACCTAAAAGAAAATTTAAAAGTATGCATTGAGTTTCTTAACAATATATATAGATCATAAGCCTGAAAATATCAACCATTTGCCTATAATTTGGTTAGATGATTTTCCACAAGCTAACCAATTTCTTTGTTTGATAGGTACTTGAATTAACCACAGACAGTTGATACATAAAATGGAAATGAAAGTATGCTCAAGATTCAAGACACAGGACAGAAACCAGTTATCTTCTCTAAATAGATGAATTTCATTTCTGAGAGCAATAAACGATTGTTAGACTCTTCTAACATCCATCTTCGGCACAATCAGTTCTCAACTCTGCTTCTGAATATATTGGCTTTTCTCCCTCTTGCAGTTTCCTCTCCCCCCACGCACCCAACTCTCCCTCCCAGTTGGGAAAGTCCTTGTTGTGTACAGGGTATATTTTTAAAGCTCTGTACCGGAATGTCACTGTTGCTGGGGAATTCTTCCTAAAAGTAGCTTTATTTGTATTAACAGAGCATTTAATGCTGGTGTTTTCAGTACTCTTTTACACACAGCAGATGAAGGGATGCCTCCCAGGGCAGGTTAGAAAGAATCTTTGGATCCTGCTTCTCTGTTCTTGCTCTATGTGTCCCTTATTTCTTCCTCTCTTCCATCTCTCTTACCCTGCACCTTCTACTTCTTTCAGGCACATTGTCCAAAGCTCTCATTATCTCTAGAGAAAAATAAAGCTGGACCCCTTTCTAACACCATATTTAGATGTGGACTCCAGACGTGTTTAAATGTAAAAGACAAAATGATAAATGTAACAGAAGAAAATATAGAAAAGGATTGATTGAACAAAACACTAAAAGTGTAAAGTAAAAATATTATGATTACTTCAAAAGTAATCATTTCTGTTCAATGACAGGCAAAGTTGATAAGCAGATGACAAAATTGGGAAAGATACTGGTCACATCTAAAACTGACAAGTGATTTTTATTTACATTATGTAAGAAGCTCTTATTCACCTAAAAGCAAAAGAAACCCAGTAGAAGAGTAAACAATGAATATAACAGACCATCTGTAGAAGAGTTCACCAGGGACTCACAAACATTCAGGAAGTGCTCAAAATCATCTGTAAATATGTAAGTGCAAGCTGACATAATAACAACATATCATTTAACTGGGAAAGATTAGATAGCGGGACAATATTAGGATCTGGCAAGGATAAAATTAAAAGATGCTTGCTCCTTGGAAGAAAACCTATGACAAACCTAGAGAGCATATTAAAAAGCAGAGATATCACTTTCTGACAGAGGTTCATACAGTCAAAGCTATGGTTTATCCAGTAGTCATGTATGGATGTGAGAGCTGGACCATAAAGAAGGCTGAGCTCCAAAGAATTGATGCTTTTGAATTGTGGTGCTGGAGAAGACTCTTGAGAGTCCTCTGGGCTGCAAGGGGTTCAAACCAGTCAATCCTAAAGGAAATCAACTCTAAATATTCATTGAAAGGACACATACTGGAGCTGCTACTGCTGCTGCTAAGTTGCTTCAGTCGTGTTCGACTCTGTGTGACCCCATAGACGGCAGCCCACCAGGCTCCCCCATCCCCGGGATTCTCCAAGTGAGAACACTGGAGTGGGTTGCCATTTCCATCTCCAATGCATGAAAGTGAAAAGTGAAAGTGAAGTCACTCAGTCGTGGCTGACTCAGCGACCCCATGGACTGCAGCCTACTAGGCTCTTCCGTCCATGGGATTTTCCAGGCAAGAGTACTGGAGTGGGGTGCCATTGCCTTCTCCATACTGAAGCTGAAGCTCCAATACTTTGGCCACCTGATGCGAAAAGATGACTCAATGGAAAAGACCCTGGGAAAAATTGAGGGCAGAGGGAGAAGGGGGTGACAGAGGATGAGATGGCTGAATGGCACCATCAACTCAATGAACATGAGTTTGAGCAAGCTCCAGGAGATAGTGAAGGACAGGGAAGCCATAGGGTCCCAGAGAGTCAGACATGACTGAGGGACTAAACAGAAACAAGGATGTGGAACTGAGAAATCCTTAGGTGTTCTGTTGTTGCTGACTGGGGAACCATTTTGGGGGTGCAATTTGGCACTACTTTGTCAAACTAATTATGTATAATTTTATGACCAACCATGCTGTTCCAAGTGTATATACAATAAATTATCACATAGATCCTTAGAGGGCTACATAGGAGGATGTGAACTGTAATTTTATCTGTGGTGGCAAGAAGCTGGAAGCAATCTGGCTAGCCACAGTTGAGAAAGCAGGCAGATACCATGTGATTGATGAGACCACATGGCTGTTAAAGGCAAAGAATTAGACACAGATACAGTGACATGGAGAGACCAAAAATCACAGTGATTGTGAAAGAAGAAATAGAATTAGTTAAAATGCAGCATCATTTATATAAATCTAAAGCACACACACAAAATATAATTATATTCATTTTGCATCTAAAGAAAACAACACACTTCAAATGCATTCAATTAGACTGACTGGGGAGAGCAGTATGGAAGTGGAAAATGGAGGTGAATGAGAATAAATCAATCTAACAAGGCAGGAGCCTGGTCCCATGGATCTATGATGATGTTATGCCAAAAACCAAGGATTATTATTAATGCAAGCAAGTCTCTGTTTCTGAAAGCCACAGTAAACAAAAACAAAACAAATTTGCTTGGGTGGTACTTTCACCCTTTTTCCAAATCAGCTCTCAAACACAGGACATCCTTTCTGTCCACAGTGACCACTCCTTTAGTCATGAATAACACTGAATTTTTCCTAGACTGCTAGAAAAGAGTTGATGGAGTCCTATTTTTCCTTTCAATCCTGTTGATGAATTGTCCATAATATTGTGATTCTCAGCATACTTGCCTCTATGCAATGTAAATCTTTTACAGCCTACTTATAGTTGGGTTCCGTGATTCTAAGTCCCACATGTGGAGGTGTCTATGAAAAAATGCCCATATTAAATGATGCATTTTTGCTGCCCCCCCCACTTTTTTTTTTGCTGTGGGATGAAAAATGTGGAGTTGATTAGGTAGAATTTCTGGCTGGTAGAGATATTTCTACATAAAAAATGTATAGTTAGGAGATAATCTCAGGAAGAGGGAAGATGGGTCTGATGGCAGAAGGAGGTTCTTTGTTCAGCATTTATTGAAAGAATACTACTTGCAATGAGGATACAGAGTGAACACACTAACAAGTTCCCTCTCTCTTGGAGCCCGCATCCCAGCAGGGAAGAATTGATGAGTAAAGATCATTTCAGCAGTATTAATTGCTCTGAAGAGAATACAGAAGGTAATGAAATAGACAAAGATGGTAAAGGACTTCAGAGGAATTTAAGTTGAGAAGTGAACAAATGCATCCATGTTTTTGAAGGTTGCTTTGGCTTTTGTCTGGGTAATGTATTGGGCAGGGATAAGAACAGAAGCAGGGAGACTCTACTATCAGGGGGCTACCTCAGTAGACCTTGGGAGGAGTTAGTGGTGGCTTGGACCAAAGTGGTGGGGATGTGGGTGAGAGGCAGGTGGAGAGATGAGTTGGCTGAAACAGGAAAATCAGGCATAAAGGTGAACAGAACAAAAGGTAACGGAATGGGAATTTACAGTAAAATGAACACTTGGAGATCATTCTGGTCCAACCCCTTATTTTCTACAGATGAGGAAATCACATCCCAAGAGGGTAAAGTGATCATATCATCATCTCGGAAGCATGGCCAGTCTCTGAGCCTCCTGGCCCCAGCCCAGCACTCCTACACACCATGCTGGCCAAACTAGCATGGAAGGAGCATGGAGGAGCAAGCATATTGGGAAGGATAAGGGCAAGAAAAGTGAGAGTGATGATGAGGGAGAAAAGAGAGGGGAAGGGGAAGCAAAGGGTCAAGATGGAAGATGATCAAGATGGAGAGAAGAAAATGACAGTGGGTGAATTAAAGCAGGGGTCCCCATCCTCCAGGATCTAATGCCTGATGATCTGAGGTGGAACTGATGCAACAATAATAGAAATAAAGTACACAATAAATGTAATGTACTCAAATCATCTCAGAACGATTCTCTGACCCCAGTCTGTGGAAAAACTGTCTTCCATGAAACCAGTCCCTGGTGCCGAAAAGATTGGGGACCCCTGAATTAAAGAATAGGAGCAGGCAGGGGAAGGGAGTGAGGAGGAGGAGAGGACCTTGTTGCTGGGATTTATTAGGGCTGATGGTTTCCAGTTGGGGTTTGGCTTAACATACCATTGCCTGGCTCACCACAGGTGTCAGGGCGCCAGTGCAGCAGTTGGAGCAGTTGCCTGAGCCACCTGTGGCACAGGAACAACGGCAAAGGAAGTACAGATGGGCAGGAAGCTGCCCTGGGTCAGAGCCAGGCTCGCCAGGATCACACTGTTCTCACCCACCTCGCGGGACATGCAGAGTCTTCCCAAGGCAGTCCAGAGACCAGGCTGTTCTTCACCATTACCATCACTCAACACTGTCATGGTACTACCATTCCTCTGGGCCAGACAATATGTGTAGACTTTACATACAGTTGTCTCTCATCCTCACAAAAACACTTGAGGCAGGTTCTCCGGGTTTGCAGATAAAAGAAACTAGGCTTAAGTAACTTACATGACACCATCTCAGAACCAGGCAGTGGCAGAAAGGCCCTGCTATCTAACATGAAGTGTTGGACAGACACTGCAAGAGGTGTCAGTGCTTTTTCCCTTTCCACAGATGGAGGACCCTTGGCCTGGGAAGACAGGACTGATGGGGCCAGATGAACCTTCACTCTTCCAACCTCCCATCTGGTCCCCCCAGATACCCCCTGCCATGGATGAATGTTCAGTTCCAGTTATATAAGCAACTTACAGGATACAAACTGAACCTTCTTTTAGAGTTTTTATGCTGTATCATTGTTTAAAATGTACAATTACTAGCCTTCTCCTTTTCCTTTAAGGCTTTTTCAAATGTCACCCTTTCTGTGAAGGTTTCATTTCTCTCCAGGCAAAATAAATCACTCCCTCCTTGGTGCCCTCATAGTCCTGCATTTTGGTTTGAGGCACTTGTTTCCCTCCTTCATCACAGCATGGACTTCTTGAGGAAAAGAACTGTGTTTTAATCATTTCTGTATCCTCGGCACCTTGCACACACAGTGCCTGGCATAGTGGAAACGGTCAATAAATTTTGAGTAGACTGAAAGCAAAAAATGGAAATGGAATTTGTTGGTGCCGTTATAAATCAGCCGTTTCCAATTCTGCTTCCTTAACTCAGAAACTCATATGAAAGAAGACATTGTCATCCATATCTGCTCTATTGGTAAAATGTTAAATAGCATATGGATTTCTTTGGGGAGAATAATAAAAGCATGTTATAAAGATGTGAGTTGTAAAACTGACCATTTGTTATTTCCAAATTGTCATTCGTAAGGAAAAAACAAGTATATATGAGTGTGTGTTTGTGTGTGTGTATGTGTACAGTGTTACTAGCTCTGTTGTGTCCGACTCTTTGTGACCCCAGGTATTGTAGTGTGCCAGGCTCCTCTGTCCACAGGATTTCCCAAGCAAAAATACTGGAGTGGGTTGCCATTCCCTTCTCCAGGGGAATCTTCCTGACCCAGGGATTGAAACCTGGACTCCCACATTGCAGGCAGATTCTTTCAACATCTGAGCTGTGAGGAAATGTGAATATATATATATTCACACACACACACACACACACACAACTTTTAAGCTTTTATTTCAGACTTATGTTTCACAATCAATAGAAATAAAATGACCAACCATAATACTGAATAAGCAATAGATATAACTCATTTTAGAGGCAAAAATCACATGACACCATGATACTGACACATTTTTACATGTTACTATGAGTAACATTATTGCAAATTCACTTTATTTATGATTTGGCCTTTGTAGCTCCTGTTTTATTGTTAATTGAAACTTCATAGCATCATTCTCACTGACATATACTGAAGACAAAAATACACTATACTTTCTTCATCTATCCTTTCTTTAATTTTTACTAAAAATATACACATGGGCCAAAAAGGAAATGGCAGGAAGCATATTGAAATCACAACTTAGACACATGACAATAATTTATAATCACTATCCTTCTCAATGAATCCTCCATGGTGGGAGCTCACCATGATGTACGCAGCAGAGAGAGGACAGGCTGAGGGCTGAGTCTACCTCACTTACCTGCTCAAGATATTGGAATACAGATATTCAACTTATAGGGCCAACTTTTAATCTTTCCTAATTACACTTAAAACCACTTAAAATATTAACAAATATTAGTGTACTTAACTATTATTATTAGTATAACCCAAGTCATTTGGTCTCACCTACATGAGGCTATATATGGGATCATATATATAAAACTTACAATGTCTTTCAGACTCTGACTTGCTCAAAATAGGATTTGTCCTCACTAAAGGACATCCTCTCAAGTGGTGCTTCCTCTATTCCTACAAATCCCTCTGGCTAGCTATTAACACATGGCATCCACCAAGTAGTCTCTTTATCTAGCACCCATTTTGTCGATGCTTATGACCTGCTTTTAAACTTTTCTGAAGATTCCTCAGTTTTGCAACATAGATGGTGGCAAAAATATGAATCTTATAACTGTCTGCTCCTGATTCCAAAGCTGGCTATTTGCAGGATGCCAGCATGGGTCAGGTTCCATGAACAGAGGGTGACTTGGAACAATACTGTATTAGTTTTCCATGGCTAATAGAATAAATTATCACAAACTTAATGGTTTAAGCCAACATGATTTATCATCTTACAGTTCTGGAGGTTAGAAGTTCAACAGGAGCCTTACTGGGCCAAAATCCAAGTGTTGGCAGGATTATATATATTTTTCCCTAGAAGGTCTATAGAATACTCCATTTTCTTGCCTTTTTCTGCTTCTAGATGTTTTGGGCATTTCTTGGTTCATAGCCCCATCCTCCACCTTCAAAGACAACATTTCATCTCTCTAATCTTTTTTCTGTACTTACATTCCCTTCTAGCTCTCTTCATTCACTTTTAACAACTCTTGATTACATTAGGTCCACCCAAACAGTCCAAAATAACCCCCCTCTCAAAATCACTGGATTTATAAACTTAATCACATCTATAACCTCAATTCTCCTCCGAGATGTAACCTAACATAGTTACATAGGTCCTAAGGATTATCATATAGATATCTTTGAGGGAGGAGGCATTATTTTGCCTACCAAGTATACTTTGTCAATTTGACTCCAAAGTGAGTTTTTTTTCATATCCAAATTTTCTTGTGTCATTAATTAACAAAATTCTAGTATAATAAGGTCAAAGGAAACAAATTTTAATACATAAAAGTCAATCATATCTCTATATATTAGTGACATTATTGGAGAATATGAACTTAGCATAATATTATTTGCAATAGCCTTTAGGAACATAAAATACTCAGGCCTTGGAGTACAGAATGAAGCAGGGCAAAGGATAACAGAGAAAAAAAACAGATAACAGAGTTTTGCCTAGAGAACGCGCTGGTCATAGCAAACACCCTCTGCCAACAACACAGGAGACAACTCTACACATGGACATCACCAGATGGTCAACACCAAAATCAGATTGATTATATTTTGCAGCTGAAGATGGAGAAGCTCTATGCAGTCAGGAAAAATAAGACCTGGAGCTGATTGTGGCTTAGGTCATGAACTCCTTATTGCAAAATTCAGACTTAAATTGAAGAAAGTAGGGAAAACCACTAGACCACTCAGGTATGACCTAAATCAAATCCCTTATGATTATACAGTGAAATGAGAAATAGATTCAAGGGATTCAATGTGACAGAGTGCCTGAAGAACTATGGATGAAGGTTCATGACATTGTACAGGAGGTGGTAATTAAGACCATCCCCAAGAAAAAGAAATGCAAAAAGGCCAAATGGTTGTCTGAGGAGGCCTTAGAAATAGCTGAGAAAAGAAGAGAAGCTAGAGGCAAAGGAGAAAAGGAAAGATATACCCATTTGAATGCAGAGTTCAAAAGAATAGCAAGGAGAGAGATAAGAAAGCCTTCCTCAGTGATCAATGCAAAGAAATAGAGGAAAACAATAGAATGAGAAAGACTAGAGTTCTCTTCAAGAAAATTAGAGATACCAAGGGAACATTTCATGCAAAGATGGGCACAATAAAGGACAGAAATGGTATGGACCTAACAGAAGCAGAAGGTATTAAGAAGAGGTGGCAAGAATACACAGAAGAACTATACAAAAAGATCTTCATGACCCAGATAACCACAATGGTGTGATCATTCACCTAAAGCCAGACATCTGGAATGGGAAGTCAAGTGGGCCTTAGGAAGCATCACTACGGACAAAGCGAGTAGAGGTGATAGAATTCCAGTTGACCTATTTCAAATCCTAAAAGAAGACGCTGTGAAAGTGCTACACTCATGTGCCAGCAAATTTGGAAAACTCAGCAGTGGCCACAGGAATGGAAAAAGTCAGTTTTCATTCCAATGCCAAAGAAAGTAAATGCCAAAGAATGTTCAAGCTACTGCACTACTGCACTCATCTCACAGGCTAGCAAAGTAATGCTCAAAATTCTCCAAGCCAGGCTTCAACAGTATGTGAACCAAGAGCTTCCAGATATAAAAGCTGGATTTAGAAAAGGCAGAGGATATTCATTGGAAGGACCAAGGCTGAAGCTCCAATACTTTTGCCACCTGATGTGAAGAGTCGACTCATTAGAAAAGACCATGATGCTGGGAAAGATTAAAGACAGGAGGAGAAGGGGATGACACAGGATGAGATATTTGGATGGCATCACCAACTTGATGGACATGAGTTTGAGCAAGCTCTGGGAACTGACAACGGACAGGGAAGCCTGCTGTGCTGCAGTCCATGGGGTTGCAAAGAGTCAGACATGACCGAGTGACTGAACTGAAATTAATAAATGACATACAAAAATTTTACACTGAAAACTAAAAAACAGTGCTAAGAGAAATTCAAGAAGATACTTGAAAAAATTGAGAAGTACACTATGTTTATAGATTAGAAGACTGAATATTATTAAGATAGCAATATCCTTATACTGATCTATAGATTCAGTATAATTCCAATAAAAATACCAGAGAGACTTTTAATAGCAATGGGCAAACTAATTCTAAAATGTGCAAAACACTCAAAATAGGACACGTTAGTCATTTATGGTCAAAATTAATGCAATTCAATAGAAAAAAATGAGCTTCTTCTACATTTCAATAAGTATAGTAAAGAGAGAGCAGTGGTATGATGAAATGATAAGATATCTCTAAATTCAAATCCCAGCTCTGTTACTTCCAACTATCTCACCCTCAGCGTAGCTTCTGGGGAGGGAAAGGAGATGATGGATGCATACAATTTAAGAAGACACCCAAGGAAGCCTGGATATAACTCATCCCTGCCTTCTCCCTGCTCCCCCCCACCCCCAGCTAAGCACCATGATATTGCAAACCAGTCCTTGCAAACCAGGTAAAGACAACTTAAAAATCTACTACAATATGCTATCAACTTGCTAGTAGATAATCTGAGGTGAGTCCCCATCAGGTTTGAAAGTTTCCAGCTTAACCATGATATTGAGAAGCACTGTTCTAAATAAGTCAATCAAATGACACTATGCTATTAGACTTGGAAGGGAACTTAGGTAATATTATATTTACCCAAGCTGCTCATGTTCAGAGAGAAAAAGAAAGGCTTAAATAGGGTAAAGTGGCTTGCTCAAGATTGACAAATATCAAGATAACTGTTAGGCCAAAGTTAGGCCAAAGTCCAACCCAAGCTACCAAAATCTGAGTACAAATCCCCAGATCTGCCACCAGCTAGCCATGTGACTCAAGAATGAACGTCTGAAATTCAGATCTCTTACCTGAAAAAGTGAGGGAAAATAACATCCCTTTTTTAGAGATACTTTGAGGGGTAATAATAATTTTTAAAGTGTTTAGCAAATTGCTTGACACAAAGAGTTCTCAATGATTTTTTTCTTTCCTCTTTCCTCCCTCTCCTCTATACCTAGTTGTGTGCTGTGTTGCACTTAGTCGCTCAGTCGTGTCTGACTCTTTGCGACCCCATGGATTGTAGTCCACGAGGCTCCTCTGTCCATGAGGATTCTCCAGGGGAGAATATTGGAGTGGGTTGCCATACCTTCCTCCAGGGGATCTTCCCAACCCAGGGATTGAATCTGTGTCTCCCACATTGCAGGTTTCTTTACCTGCAATGGTAAAGAATTCTTTACCATCTGAGTCACCAGGGAGTCCCATGAATACTAGAGTGGGTATGGGTAGCCAATCTCTTCTCCAGGGGAACTTCCTGATCCAGGAATTGAACTGGGGTCTCTTGCAAAGCAGGCACATTCTTTACCAGCTGAGCTACCAGGGAAGCCCAAAGCTGACCTCTCCTTAAATGTATACATTTAACATGGGCATTAGTTAGAACTTTTGTTGCAAGTAACAGAATTCTATTCAGATTAAGGTAAATAAAAATGGGATATCTGCTATAAGGATAGAGAGGATTATCACAAAGACCCCAAAGTCAAGAACTCAGCCAGGCTTCAGGAAATCACCAGAACCAGAAACCATAAAGACCCCTCTTTCATCTCCCTTCTCTGCTTATCTCTCTGCATTAGCTTTTCTGTCAGGCTCTTTCTTCTTCTTGAAATACATGATAATAGAAGATGGGAATTCCAGAATTAATGACCAATTTCTTCCAGTTGCTGGCCCAGACTCAACCATATTTTTTAGTCTAAATCCTAAACTTTTGGGAAAGAGAATCTGGCTGGCTAGTGGCAGAGAGGGCTAGGAGAATCATAAAATATAAATTGCCTGCCAGGGACCCGCCATTCAAGCTTAAATGAACAGTTATAGGGAGTCCTTGCAAACCAGGTAAAGACAACTTAAAAATCTACTACAATATGCTATCAACTTGCTAGTAGATAATCTGAGGTGAGTCCCCATCAGGTTTGAAAGTTTCCAGCTTAACATATAGCTTAGAGAGGTATTGCCATAATGGTAATACCTTGTCTATCAGTGTGGGTATGTTGACAGTTTATATTTTTGTCTATTTTCAAAGCTCCCTGTTGATTTTTTTAAATACCCAGAGTCATGGTCGCAGAACAAATTTTCTCAAATCTCTTTCCTTAACTCAGTCACGAGGAGGGTGAGATTGGATATTCTTCCTCTTAAAACATGGGCTTATGGAAAAACTGTTCTTAAAAGAATCATCTTATTTTAGATAGGCCTGGCTCTAAAACAAAAGGCCCCTTTCATGAAGTTGCTTTGGAATGCTGCCAAGAAATATACTGTATCAGGAAAAATATTGGCTTAATGTTTTTCAACATTATTCATCAGTTATTACCAGAGTCCAGTTATTAAAACTCTCCAGCTCAGCAGTCTGGTGTTCTGCTTATATACATAACTGCCTTTCTAATGAAAGAATTACAGGTGAGCTAACTGTAGAAAAAAAATTTTTTTTGGTAGAACCTGGCATGGTCTGTTATTGGCGAGACCAACTGCCTCTTCAAGTTTTAGGTTTCATAATTTTCTTATTAAAACCACTGATTTTAGTGGAAAATTAAATGAACAACATGCTTTTCTAATGGATGTAAGCTTATCCTATGCAAATATCAAGAGTCATGCATTGCTCCAAGTATGGCCCCAGTTTATCACCAGTAAAAAACAAACAAACAAAAAAACCCTTAACACAAGTCTCCTTTACCCCAGATAACGTCAGCTCTGATTTGAAGTTTTGCTAATAATAAGCAGAAAATACTGCTCAGAAGTTTCACGCCCAATTCTGAAGCAGCGCATTCTTTCCATAGTCTCTGCATGTTTAGTTCCAAATTGATTAAATTGAAAATTATGAGGGTTTCCCAGGTGGCACTAGTGGTAAAGAATGTGCCTGCTAATGCAGGAGGCAAAAGAGATGTGGGTTCAATCCCTGGGTTCGGAAGATCCCCTGGAGCAGGGCATGGCAATCCACTCCAGTTCTCTTGCCTGGAGAATCCCACGGACAGAGGAGCCTGGCAGGCTATGGTCCATAGGTTCGCAGAGTCAGATGTGACTTAGAATGCATGCATGGCACAGGTATTCCCCCACTTATGAAAGTTGACATTAGTGCAGTCTAGCTGGAAGCCCAGAATTTTCATGTGGATGCATGAGGATGATGAGCTGATTGTGAAGTGGAGTTAATTCAAGGAAACAGGAAACATGCCCTTGCCTTTTCTCTGTAGAGTGGAGTGAAAAGTCCATGTATGAGCTTCTGTATCTCTTTCCAAATAGGATCAACCCACCATGCTCTACAGTCAGCTCCCAGTCTTGCTTTGCTGACTATATAGAGCTTCTCCATCTTTGACGGCAAAGAATATAATCAATCTGATTTCAGTGTCGACCATCTAGTGATGTCCATGTGTAGTCTTCTCTTGTGATGTTGGAAGAGGGTGTTTGCTATGACCAGTGCGTTCTCTTGGCAGAACTCTTTTAGCCTTTGCCCTGCTTCATTCTGTACTCCAAGGCCAAATTTGCCTGTTACTCTAGGTGTTTCTTGACTTCCTACTTTTGCATTCCAGTCCCCTATAATGAAGAGGACATCTTTTTTGGATGTTAGTTCTAGAAGGTCTTGTAGGTCTTCATAGAACTGTTCAACTTCAGCTTCTTCAGCGCTACTGGTCGGGGCATAGACTTGGATTACCATGACATTGAATGGTTTGCCTTGGAAACGAACAGAGATCATTCTGTCATTTTTGAGATTGCATCCAAGTACTGCATTTCAGACTCTTTTGTTGACTATGATGGCTACTCCATTTCTTCTAAGGGATTCCTGCCCACAGTGGTAGATATAATGGTCATCTGAGTTAAATTCACCCATGCCAGTCCATCTCAGTTCACTGATTCCTAGAATTCCTAGAGTTGACTATGGCTCAGATCACGAACTCCTTATTGCCAAATACAGACTGAGACTGAAGAAAGTGGAGAAAACCACTAGACCATTCAGGTATGACCTAAATCAATACAGTGGAAACGAGAAATAGATTTAAGGGACTAGATCTGACAGACAGAGTGCCTGATGAACTAGGGATGGAGGTTTGTGACTTTGTACAGGAAACAGGAATCAAGATCTTCCCCAAGAAAAAGAAATGCAAAAAAGCAAAATGGCTGTCTGAGGAGGCCCTACAAACAGCTGTGAAAAGAAGGGAAGCGAAAAGCAAAGGAGAAAAGGAAAGATATACCCATTTGAATGCAGAGTTCCAAAGAATAGCAAGGAGAGATAAGAAAGTCTTCCTCAGTGATCAGTGCAAAGAAATAGAGGAAAACAATAAAATGGGAAAGACTAGAAATCTCTTCAAGAAAACTAGAGATACCAAGAGAACATTTCATGCAAAGATGGGCTCAATAAAGGACAGAAATGGTAGGGACCTAACAGAAGCAGAAGATATTAAGAAGAGGTGGCAAGAATACACAGAACTGTATAAAAAAGATCTTCATGACCCAGATAATGATGATGGTGTGATCACTCACCTAGAGCCAGACATCCTGGAATGTGAAGTCAAGTGGGCCTTAGGAAGCATCGCTATGAACAAAGCTAGTGGAGATGATGGAATTCCAGTTGAGCTATTTCAAATCCTAAAAGACGATGCTGTGAAAGTGCTGCACTCAATATGCCAGCAAATTTGGAAAACTCAGCAGTGGCCACAGGACTGTAAACAGTCAGTTTTCATTCCAATCCCAAAAAAGGCAATCCCAGAGAATGCTCAAACTACTGCACAATTGCAATCATCTCACACGCTAGTAAAGTAATGCTCAAAATTCTCCAAGCCAGGCTTCAGCAATACATGAACCGTGAACTTCCAGATGTTCAAGCTGGTTTTAGAAAAGGCAAAGGAACCGGAGATCAAGTTGCCAACATCTTCTGGATCATCAAAAAAGCAAGAGAGTACCAGAAAAACATCTATTTCTACTTTATTGACTATGTCAAAGCCTTTGACTGTGTGGGTCACAATCAACTGTGGAAAATTCTGAAAGAGATGGGAATACCAGACCACCTGACCTGCCTTTTGAGAAACCTGTATGCAGGTCAGGAAGCAGCAGTTAGAACTGGACATGGAACAACAGACTGGTTCCAAATAGGAAAAGAAGTATGCCAAGGCTGTATATTGTCACCCTGCTTATTTAACTTATATGCAGAGTACATCATGAGAAACGCTGGGCTAGAGGAAGCACAAGCTGGAATCAAGATTGCTGGGAGAAATATCGATAACCTCAGATATGCAGATGACACTACCCTTATGGCAGAAAGTGAGTAAGAACTAAGGAGCCTCTTGATGAAAGTGAAAGAGAGAGTCAAAGAGTTGGCTTCAAACTCAACATTCAGAAAACTAAGATCATGGCATCCAGTCCCATCACTTCATGGCAAATAGATGGGGAAACAGTGGAAACAGTGGCTGACTTTATTTTTTTGGGCTCCAAAATCACTGTAGATGGTGACTGCAGCCATGAAAATTAAAAGACGCTTACTCCTTGGAAGGAAAGTTATGACCAACATAGACAGCATCTTAAAAAGCAAAGACATTACTTTGCCAACAAAGGTCCGTCTAGTCAAGGCTATGGTTTTCCCAGTGGTCATGTATGGATGCGAGAGTTGGACTATAAAGAAAGCTGAGCGCCGAAGAATTGATGCTTTTGAACTGTGGTGTCGAAAAAGACTCTTGAGAATCCCTTGGACTGCAAGGAGATCCAACCAATACATCCTAAAGAAGATCAGTCCTGGGTGTTCATTGGAGGGACTGATGTTGAAGCTAAAACTCCAATACTTTGGCCACCTGATGAGAAGAGCCGACTCATTTGAAAAGACCCTAATGCTGGGAAAGATTTAGGGCAGGAGGAGAAGGGACGACAGAGGATGAGATGGTTGGATGGCATCACCGACTCAATGGACATGGGTTTGGGTGGACTCCAGGCATTGTTGATGGACAGAGAGGCCTAGCGTGCTGTGGTTCATGGGGTTGCAAAGAGTCGGACACGACTGAGACTGAACTGAACTGAACTGAACCATGCTCTAGGGTCCTTTCTGTTAACTCCTTGTTCTGAGAAGATCTAGAGTCTTATCAAAGAGGGCAGTGACTTCAAGCAAAACCACACTAAGCTGGAGTTAATATACTAACAGTAGGTAAGCACAGAGCCTCTTCCTAACTAACTAATGGGGAAAAGAGTAGTTAAATTGTTTGTGTAGAATAATATGACAGTCAGTATACATCACCTTTTTCTCTCTATTGTGTCAGCCTTTATTTTTAGGAATTAAACCGCTAGAAATGTTTACTAAGAAATGTTTGTTTGAGTATATCAGAGTTTTTATTGTGACACTGTTTTTATTTTCTTTTCTTTTTTTGTGACACTGTTTTTAAAAGGAAGAAAACACTAGAACAAAGTGAAGTGTCCATAACTGGGGCAACAGTTAAATAAATTATGGTACATCCATAGGATGGAATACTAAGTGGCCAGCAAAAGGAATATAGTACAGACATACACAAGGACATGGGAAAATGTCCATAATATTTGGCTAAATGATAAAATCAAAACAGCACATATATTTATGATTTAATTTTTATAAAACAATATATTACTATGGATTCATGTATGTAATTTTTACATACCAAAAGAGCCAAAGGATACACAACAAATTGCTAACAGCAAAAACTTGGTCCATAATGAATGGAAAAGCACTTACACTTTTTACTCTGTACACTTTGATCTTACTGAATTTCCTACCGTTAGAAGACTTTATTTTGTAATTAGAAAACAAATATATAGGGTACAGAATTTCAGTTGAGGATGATGAATGAGTTCTGAAGATAAAAGCCACTGATGGTTGTACAACAACAATGTGAATGTGGGAATGCCACTGAAATGGATACTTAAAAATGGTTGAAATAGTAGATTTTATATTATGCATATTTTACAAGAAAATGATGGTGTCCTTTATAAGGGCACTTATATAAGAAATGGGCAGTGGTGGCCTCAAAGATGAGTCACTTGTTCTCAGGTAAGTTCAGGTAAGTTAGCTTGGACCTACTTGTAAAGTGTGGTGATGCCAGTGAATTAGGTATGTCCCTGGAGTTACACATGATGTCCTTGAGCAATCAGGATAATACAAAAGTCACCTTCCACTGTCAGCATCACAGGAGGGTTCCCTTTGGTAAAGTAGATATTTCTTATGTATATCATCATAACCACAACCCCCAACCCCTTCCCCACTTTAGTAATGACTGTTTTTTCTCTTAAACATGAGCCTACCAATAATAATGTAATATGTTACACCTTTGTACACAGTTGCCTAACCTTATTTTGTCTTATTAGATCTGTATTGGAATTCCTTAAGAATCCATATTAAATGTCATGACCATTTAATTGTATGAAATTATACCTTTCAAGCTTACATAGTATCTATAAGATAGAAAGAAATGAGGGTCCAAGGCCAATGTACACTTATAAGACAAACAGTGTCTTTAAGTGAAGTGAACCAGTCAGTAAACATTTATTCATCACCTACTGTATGAGTTAGATAGGACATACCAAGGAGCATAACACAAATGTCTAAGCTTAAGAGGCTTATACTTTATAAAGGAAATATCAAGTATACAAGCATTGAATTGCACTGAACTGAATTCGACTGGATTGGGTGGAATTGGATTTTTTTTATTTGATACAACAAACATTTAACACCCATAAAAATGTTGCACTGAGCAAGGTAGCATAGGTTTGAAGAGGAGAATAAGAACACTATAAAACATGCGTCCTCTCAGATTCACAACTGAAGAGAGAGCAGGAAGTGAAGTAAGTGAAATGCAAGACATAATGTACAAGTGGTACAACAGAGTTATAAATCCAAATTGTGAAGAGGATAATCATTCTCTATGCAGAGATCAGAGTAGACGGTGGGAACAGACCCAGGGTGGAGGGTGGGTGGTATTCAGGCTGAGGGAACAGATTGAGCAAAGGCCTGGAGGGGAAAATGTGCCAGAGTGTTCAGGGAACAGAGTAGTACAATTCATCTAGAGCATAGCAAGCAGGATGGGGGACAAGGCTCCCTGCATGAGATAAATTAGGGGAGTGAGATCAGGGCCAGAACCTCAAGGCACTAGTGAGGAATCGCACATTCCAGGGGCCGCAGAGGCTGACGGGAACTTAGTGTTCATCTAATAAAGCTTTTATCCACACAAAGCCATCACCTCTCACCCAGGTTACTGTATTAGCATTTAACTGTTCTTTCCATTCCCACTCTGGTACCCTCTAATCCATTTCCCACACAGCAATCAGTGTGGTCTTTTCGAGACTGCAAATCAAGTCATATCACACTTCTGCCCCATATTTCTCCTTTGTTTCTAAGTTCCAAATGTTAACATAACCTCGAGGTCCTGCAGGGTAGAAGTTCCAGCTCCCTGACCTTCTGTGTGCATGCTCAGTTCCTCTCTTACTCATAAGGCTTCAATGCCCCTGAGCTGTTCCTTCCTGATCCTTACTGCTCTGCAATGTCTCTGTGCCAATTGGGATGATGGAAAAATACGGCATGGCTAACAGACAGCTATGGAATAAAGTAGGACACGCAGGCAGGTATGAATGCATGCATGAGTGAATGAATGAATGACATCAACAAAATTCATCTCAAGTACCATTCACCCTTACCACTTACATCTACTGGGCAAGAGACTCCTGATTCTGCCTAGAGAGCAAAAGACGAATGGGCACAGGTGGAGAAAGATTCTGGGGAAGGTCAGGAGGCATTTAGAGCAAGAACAAGGCCATTGCTAAATTGACCTTCCATGAGTCCATTCTGGATGAGAGATGTCAGAAAGGTGGATACAGCCTCAGAGCATAGCCCAGGCTGACTAGGATCCAAGGGAGTGTGGGAGATATGTTCACAAGACTGCAATCAGAGCAGGAAATGTCAAGATCACAGCAGAGAAGACCTGCTCCAGGTGGCTGCAGTAGAGAAGAAGGTTGTAAAGAATCAAGGTCAAGAAATTGTTGGACAGAGAGCTGTCACCAGGGCTAACAGCTCACCACTAGACCCTATATATGGTACATATAACTGCAATCCCACACTTATTTGTTGACTTATTTGCTGTTGTCTATTTCTCTTTTACCATCCCAACTAGCTTATCGTCCCCTCAAAGGCAAGGACCAGGCATGTTTAAGTGTGATATCTAGTGTCTAGCATAATCAGAGATACTTACTGGATATCTGGAGGGTAAATGAATAATTGAAGGGTTAGGGTTGCTGACTGTACCTCACTCTCATTCATCCTTTTATATTTGAAATTTATAGAAGTTGTGTGGCATGAGTGGAAAATATTTGAGAATTGTATAGACATAACTTTACCATGTTATAAAACTCTGGATTATACACAATTGTTGGTATTATTATTTCGTTGTTTAAATCATTCTTTCTACTCTGAAAATGCACGGTCCTTGAGGGCAAGAGTCGAATTCTATATAGCACTTCATTTCTATCCTCAGAGCAACCAGAGAGTGATAGGAAAATAGTATGCAGATGCATAGCAGCCTTGAGAGGAGGTTTTTACAGGTAAACAGACTTCTGTATTTAAACAACACTGCTTCTACCAGTGATCTTAATGTCTTCATCTCAGTTTCTATGTCAACAAAACAGGGATAAAAACCAGGCTACGGCTCCCAGGGTTGATGTAACACTTAAATGAGATAACTATATAATCATTTACTGGTGCCAAGTATATAGCATTCCATGCATGGTAGCTAAAGATAAAATTAATTTTTACCTGTTGTTTAGACTGTGGGAGCTGCAGATGCATTTAGGGTTTGTCACTGTTTGCGTCAATGATACACTCATGCTCCTCTTGGTACCTTGGTTGAAAGGAACATTTCCTTTCCTGCTTTGCCTTAGCAGCAGTGATTCCAGCCCAGCACCACTCTTCCCCAGGACCAATTTGGTTTGCCTGCTCTGGCAGAGGCTGGTGGGGGGGGTGCCCATGACCTCAGGGGCTGATCTGAGTGTGCACAGCTCCATGCTGCCCTCTGGTGGTGGCATTTTGGGCTGCCCCCAGTCTGCATCGGACTTTCTCAGGGCTGTGCTGACAGAAAGGTACAAAGATAAGCTATAGAAAGAGCACCAATAAGGAGACTCCCTAAAGACTACAGGGTGGTAATGGGGGGAGGGAGAGTGGGTGGGGCGGGGAGGTGGAGCTGTGCACTGCACAAGCTGTTCTATTTGCCTCAGTTCCTCTTAACACCATCTCTACTCAGGTTACTATGAGGATGTTTAGTCTCAGTTCAGTTCAGTAGCTCAGTCTCAGTCATACCTGACTCTTTTCGACCCCATGGACTGAAGCTCGCCAGGCCTCCCTGTCCATCACCAACTCCTGGAGTTTACTCAAACATGTCCATTGAGTCGGTGATGCCACCGACCATTTCATCCTCTGCCGTCCCCTTCTCCTCCTGCCTTCAATCATTCCCAGCATCAGGGTCTTTTCAATTGAGTCAGTTCTTTGCATCAGGTGGCCAAAGTATTGGAGTTTCAGCTTCAGCATCAGTCCTTCCAATGAACACCCAGGACTGATCAACCAGGATGGACTGGTTGGATCTCCTTGCAGTCCAAGGGACTTTCAAGAGTCTTCTCCAACACCACAGTTCTAAAGCATCAATTCTTTGGTACTCAGCTTTCTTTAGAGTTCAACTCTCACATCCATACATGACTACTGGAAAAACCATAGCTTTGACTAGATGAACCTTTGTTGGCAAAGTAATGTCTCTGCTTTTTAAGATGCTGTCTAGGTAGGTCATAACTTTCCTTCCAAGGAGCAAGTGTCTTTTAATTTCATGGCTGCAGTCACCATCTACAGTGATTTTGGAGCCCCCCAAAATAAAGTTTGTCACTGTTTCCACTGTTTCCCCATCTATTTGCTGTGAAGTGATGGGACCAGATATCATGATCTTAGTTTTCTGAATGTTGAGCTTTAAGCCAACTTTTTCACTCTTCTCTTTCACTTTCATCAAGAGATTCTTTAGTTTTTCTTCAATTTCTGCCATAAGGGTGGTGTCATCTGCATATCTGAGGTTATTGATGTTTCTCCCAGCAATCTTGATTCCAGCCTGTGCTTCATCCAGCCCAGCATTTCTCATGATGTACTCTGCATATAAGTTAAATAAGCAGGGTGACAATATACAGCCTTGGCATACTCCTTTTCCTATTTGGAACCAGTCTGTTGTTCCATGTCCAGTTCTAACTGTTGCTTCCTGACCTGCATACAGGTTTCTCAAGAGGCAGGTCAGGTGGTCTGATATTCCCATCTTTCAAGAATTTTCCAGTTTGTTGTGGTCCACACAGTCAAAGGTTTTGGCATAGTCAATAAAGTAGATTTTTTTCTGGAACTCTCTTGCTTTGTCAGTGATCCAATATATGTTAACAATTTGATCTCTGGTTCCCTCTGGCTTTTCTAAATCCAGCTTGAACATCTGGAAGTTCATGGTTCACGTCCAGTGGAAACCTGGCTTGGAGAATTTTGAGCATTACTTTGTTAGTGTGTGAGATGAGTGCAATTGTGCTGTAGTTTGAACATTCTTTGGCATTGCCTTTCTTTGGGATTGGAATGAAAACGGACCTTTTCCAGTCCTGTGGCCATTGCTGAGTTTTCCACATTTGCTGGCATATTGAATCCAGCACCTTCACAGCATCATCTTTTAGGATTTGAAATAGCTCAACTAGAATTCCATCGCCTCCACTAGCTTTGTTTGTAGTGATGCTTCCTAAGACCCACTTGATTTCGCATTCCAGGATGCCTGGCTCTAGGTGAGTGATCACATCATCGTGGTTATCTGGGTCATGAAGATCTTTTTTGTATAGTTCTTCTGTGTATTCTTGCCACCTCTTCTTAATACCTTCTGCTTCTGTTAGGTCCATACCATTTCTGTCCTTTATTGTGCCCATCTTTGCATGAAATGTTCCCTTGGTATCTCTAATTTTCTTGAAGAGAACTCTAGTCTTTCTCATTCTATTGTTTTCCTCTATTTCTTTGCATTGATCACTGAGGAAGGCTTTCTTATCTCTCTCCTTGCTATTCTTTTGAACTCTGCATTCAAATGGGTATATCTTTCCTTTTCTCCTTTGCCTTTCACTTCTCTTCTATTCACAGCTATTTGTAATGCCTCCTCAGACAACCATTTGGCCTTTTTGCATTTCTTTTTCTTGGGGATGGTCTTGATCTCTGCCTCCTGTACAATGTCATGAACCTCCATCCATAGTTCTTCATGCACTTTGTCTATCAGATCTAATCCCTTGAATCTATTTGTCACTTCCACTGTATAATCATAAGGGATTTGATTTAGGTCATACCTGAATGGTCTAGTGGTTTTTCCTACTTTCTTCAATTTCAGTCTAAATTTGGCAGTAAGGAGTTCATGATCTGAGCCTCAGTCAGCGCCTGGTCTTGTTTTTGCTGACTGTATAGAGTTTTTTCCATCTTGGGCTGCAAAGAATATAATCAATCTGATTTCGGTATTGGCCATCCGTTGATGTCCATGTGTAGAGTCTTCTCTTGTGTTGTTGGAAGAGGGTGTTTGCTATGACCAGTGCATTCTCTTGGCAAAATTATATTAGCCTTTGCCCTGCTTCATTCTGTACTCCAAGGCCAAATTTGCCCATTAATCAAAGCATTTCTTGACTTCCTACTTTTGCATTCCAGTCCCCTATAATGAAAAGGACATCTTTTTTGGATGTTAGTTCTAGAAGGTCTTGTAAGTCTTCATAGAACCATTCAGCTTCCTCAGCATTACTGGTCGGGGCTTAGACTTGGATTACTGTGATACTGAATGGCTTGCCATGGAAAGGAACAGAGATAATTCTGTCATTTTTGAGATTTCACCCAAGACTGCAATTTGGACTCTTTTGTTGATTATGATTGCTACTCCATTTGTTTTAAGGGATTCTTGCCCACAGTAGTAGATATAATGGTCATCTGAGTTAAATTCACCCATTCCAGTCCATTTTAGTTCGCTGATTCCTACAATGTCGATGCTCACTCTTGCCATCTCCTGTCTGCATCAGACTTTCTCAGGGCTGTGCTGACAGAAAGGTACAATGATAAACTACAGAAAGAGCACCAATAAGGAGACACCCTGAAGACTACAGGGTGGTAATGCCGGGGGGACTGTGCGCTGCACCAACTGTTCTATTTGCCTCAGTCCCTCTTAACACCAACACTACTCAGGTTACTAACAAGATGTGTAGTCTACACCAATGAAAAACTCGGTATCTTCAAGAATTATAAGATCTTGGAGCTCATGGAAATGGTTCAGAGGCTCTGAGAGGGGCAGTGTCTAGCCTTAGATCACACAGCTAAATGATGACATTGGCTTCTTCAGTCCTATATAATAGCCACCTGACAGACCATTTTCTTTTTGTAAGGAAAAGTCAAGGTGCCCAGCATAAAATAAAATTTCCTACAGGAAGGCTTCAGCATTGTCTCAGCTGAAATTTATCTAAATGGTCATTGTACACGCAGGAGCCATCTTCATTTCTTCCCTTTCCCTCAAGCTTCACATCCAGTCAATAGGCAGACCCTTTGCTTCCCGTATCATTTATCTGTTCACTATTCTCCACCTCATCTGCTCCAAGTAGCACCATGCACTATTTCTTTTGTTTGGATGACTAGTGTTCTCCTCATGACTTCCTCTGCTTTCCTTTTCTATCTCTTTAATAACTCTCTGTCCTCTCAGGAACTGGAATGAGCTGCTGTCAGATCACAGATCAGTCCTGTTAAAACCTTTCTCATTGCATTTGGAAAAAACCAACTGTCTACCATGCTTTACACATCCCTATGTGACTTCAGTCTCATAACACACTTGTTCCTTCTCAGTTGTCCACATTCCAACCAATATGATCCCTCTTCCTTGCCTCCCAAAAGGGTAGTCTTTGCCTTGGTATTTACTGTTCTCTCTTCTTGGAATATTCTTCCTCCTCTTATAGCTAATTCTGCCTCTTCCTTCATCTCTTAGAGAAGTCTGCAATAACCACTCTATTGGAAGTAGCCTCTCTTCCCTCTACACTCTCATTATTCTTGATCACGTTTCTCAATTTCCTTCATGGCACTAATCACTATTTGTAATTATTGTCTTTCTTTGCTTAGTGAATATCCTCCATTAGAAATAACTTCCAGAAGAGCAGAGCTCTTGCTTTCACACTGCTGTATTCTCAATGTCTAGTACATAATAGATGCTCAAAAGGTGCTTCTTGTGAGGAGAAACAGCATTTCAGATCTTGTGAAACTGGCTAACTTTCCACCACTTGCAGCTGCTCCTCTGCCATATCCAGCCACTTGGAGCCATCTTAATCAGACTGTGCTCTGATGTAGGCTAAGTGAATGAGCACATATAAAGGATCTCATTTCCCCATGGCATGCCTTGTGTGCATGTTTATACAAGAACAGACTAAATTTTACATATTTACACAAATCATTTCTGCCTCCATATAATTTACAATAGTTAGAGGATTTGTATTTCTTGTTCTTCACTGCAAGTCACAGTAACAAGATTTTGCAGCACTAAATGCCATCCCAGTACATTAATACAAACTTGATATTATGTTTGTTTGGTGATAGTTCTTTCTGAGACTAGGCATTCAGGTATTATAGCCAAGAAAAATAAAATAACTGAATAGGGAAACAGACTGTAGTTGCCTTTAAAAGTAAAACCAGAAATCAGTTTGTGTGTGCTATCCTTCTCTGGTTTCACCTACAGTAATGACTGGAAACAGGTCCTTAAGGGTGAGTAATATGAATCAAAGTCATAAGAGTCAGAAATAATGAACCAGTATGAAAATAGGCTGGGTAGGAAAGTATGCCCATGTGAAAAAATAGACATTCCAGTAGAGAATATGCGAAGCATATTGATATGTACACACAGCATTACGTCTCCTTTTGAGTCAGTAACAATAATCTAGTTACACAAGAGTGATATTTCAGTCAGATCTGGCCCCTGAAGTAGACGGTGCTGAATCACCTGCCTGGGGAAGCTGCAGACATTCAGCATTTTCACGGACAGCAGTGAGATAACAGAAACACAGTCTGGCTCACTGAGCACAGATCACTAGGCTGTGCCAGCTCTCTTCAGAGTGAAGATGCTTCCTCAAACGTCGACCACAGTTTACTCTCCACTTCCCTGGTATCTTTACATCCTTCTCTATGGTATATGAAACATGAAAAGAGGGTAAATTGAGAGGGGAAAAAATGGAACTGCTGACAGTCTCCTAGATTTGTTTAATGCACCTTATTAGCCTACCAATAACACTAGAGTTTTACTTTTTGGGTCTTATCTTCTATTTAGAGTAAAAAACATTTATCTTGGCTTAGGTGATGGTAAAACCACATGTCTGCCTTCATCTAATTTACAAAGGTTAATCTTCAAATAATTTTCTTGCCTCAAAATAATTTTTTACCTTTTCATTTAAATGTCTATTCAATATGTAAGAAATACATGCTTTCCTTTAAAAAATTTTTTTTAATTGAAGTATAGTTGATTTACAATATCATGTTAGTTTCAGGTATATAGCACAGAGATTTGTTTATATCAATACATACATACATGTATATTTTTTCAGGTTCTTTTCCCTTATAGGTTATTACAAAATATTGAGTATAGTTCCCTGTGTTTCTTGTGCTCTATGGTAGGTCCTTGTTGGTTATCTATTTATAAATATTAATGTATATGTAATTACATATGCATGCATATGCTAAATCCAAACTCCTAAGGAGAAATAAATGCTTTCTAATTCAAGATGTGAGGGCTTTAGGAAAACCTGCTTCAAAGATACCTTTAGGAAGGGGACTAAAGACAATGAAAAGTCAAGGTTAATAATCCAATGACCTAACATAGTAAGTCTAATTAAGAATGTGAAAGAAGGTTTTTATCAAAAGATACATCAAGTAGGCCATAGATGTTTATCTAGATGACCCAGCTTCCTTTCTCAAGCATGACTGGTCACAGAAAGTTTATTTGCTGTGCTCTATGTTTGCTGAAGGGAAGAATCTAAGATCTAAGGGGAGATTCAGTTTCAGATGACAAAATTCTAGAATGTCTTCGGTTAATGGGTAAAGCTCATGAACTCTGGCCTCAGCAGATCTCAGAAAATAGGCAGATGGGTTAATAGACTCAAAAAACACCCATGTGTCAACTTGGTTTCATTCTAAGCTACAAATCACACAATATCTTTGTGAATGCCCTAAGCTCACAGTTCAAGATTCTGATCCAGAAGTTTCAGCAAAGGTCAAGAATGATCTATATAAAAGGCTAAGTAGTAGAAAAGCATGTGCTGGGAGTCAGATTTCTTAAGAGTCTAAACACTCTGCCATCTTGTATTACCTTGTAACTTAGGAAATTGAGTCTGGCTAAGCCTCTAGGTTTTTTTTTTTTTTTTTTTAATTGTAAGATATGGATAAATAACTTTCTTGCATGACCTAGTTCTCTACTTGGTAATTGTGAAGTTCAAGTAAAAAAGAAAGCCATTTGAAACTATAAAGAACTGAAAATTGTAGGCTCTGATGAGTGCAGTGATGCTGCTGCTGATTATGGCTTGGCAGTTGCTTGGCTATCTAGAGGTCAGGATACTTAGGTCTCTGTCCAAAACCACACAAGGGAATGTATTCAGGGAGCCATATACCCCAAAGCAGTGGAGAAAGGCAAGGGATTCTGTCCCCAGGTTTAATGCTTGGTAGGTACCCAAGCCCAAGGGAGCAGCATCATCCAGGTTTCAACACAGTCACAATAAAATGTTCAGAATGTGATACCAAGCAAGTGACTTAACCCTTCTGGGTGCCCTGGGTTAAAAGTCTACTTCTGGCTAGTTGTGTGGCCTTGGACAGGTAGCTCCACTTTTAACTTTTGATTAAAACTTAAAAAAAATACAGTGTAATGGACATTTTAGGGGGTACAGTTCTACAAATTTTGACGCATGCATAGATTTATGATGCCTCCACCACAATTAAGATGTAGAACAATCCTATCACTCCATAAAATTTCCACATTTTTCCTTTATAGCCATACCCCTCTATCATCCATAATGCATGGTGAACACAGAGCTGCTCTCCATTACTAGACATTTTGTCTTTTCATAAATGTTATATAAGTGAATCAGACAGTAAGTAGCCTTCTGAAACTAGTTGATTTCACTTGGCATAATGCTTTTGAGAATCTCTAAGTCATCGCTTATGTTAATAGCTTGTTTCTTTTAAATACTGCTCCTTCCAAATATTCCCATCATATGGCCATAACACAATTTGTTCAGCCATTTATCTGCTGAAGAGCAATTGAGCTGGTTCAAGTTTTTGGTGATTATAAATAGAGCCGCTAAAAAAACATTTTGTACAGGTTTTGTGGTGGACATATATTTTCATTTCTCTAGAGCAGGGGATGTATACCTCTTTATGTATAAAGTCAGATAGCAAATATTTTAGCTTTGTGGTCTCTACTGAAATTAGTGTAAAGCAGCCATAGATAATATATAAAGGGATAAGGATGGCTATACTCCAGAAAAAACTTTATTTACAGAAATAAGCAGTGTATTGGACTTTACCTGCTGGTCACAATTTGCCAATCCATGCTCTGTTATAAATACCCAGGAGTGGGAATGCTAGGTCATATTATAGGTGTATTTTTAACACCATGGTAAGATGCCATGCTGTTTTTCTCAGAGTGGCCATACTATTTCACATTACTATCAGTATGTATAAGAGTTCCAGTTGTTCACATCCTTTTCAACACTTGGGATTGTCAGTGTTTTCAACTTTAGTCATTCTGATAGGTACTCAGTGGCATTTAACAGTGGCAGTAATTTGAATTTCCCTAGTGGCTAATAATGTTCAGTATCTTTTCTTGTGCTAATTGTCCATCCCAATATTCTCTTTGCTGAAGCAGCTGATCAAATCTTTTTGTTCAGTCTTTAATTGGGTAGGTTGTTTTCTTACTGTCAAATTTTTAAATTTCTTTATGTATTCTGGGATAAGTTCTTTCTGAATATACCAGTTGCAAATATTTTTGCCCAGTCTGTGTCTTATCTTTTCATTTTCTTGACAGTGTCTTTTGCAAATAAAAATTTCTAACTTTGATGAACTCTAAATGTTTTCTTTTGTGGATACTACTTTTTGGTGTTATTTCTAAAATCTCTTGGCCTAATCATAGATCATGAGGATTTTCTCAAATGTTTTCTTCTGAAAGTGTTGTAGGTCTAAATTTTACATGTAAATCTATGTAAATGGAGTTATGATTCATTTTAAGATTTCATAAAGAGTGTAAGGTTTATTCTTTTATACATGTACATGAAAATTGTTCCAGCACCATTTGTTGAAAAGACTGTTCTCTTTCCATTTAACTGCTTTTGCACTTTTGGGCAAAAATAAACTGGCCAATTGCAATGTTGTGTCCTGGGTTAGATCCTGGGATAGCAAAAGGATCTTAATAGAAAAGAATTAGTAAAGTCAAAGTCTATAGTTTAGTGAATAGTATTATACCAACATAAATTTCTTAGTCTTGTAAAATATACCATGGAAATGTAAGATGTTAACATTAAGAGAAACTGGAAGAGGGGTATATGGGAATTCTGTAGTATCTTCATAATTTTCTATAAATCTAAAATTATTCCAAATAAAAAACTTATTTTAAAGAATCAGTTGGCTGCATTTTCTGTTCCATTGACCTATGTGCTTGTACCTTCACCAATACCACACTATCTTGACTACTGTGGTGGCATCACTATTACTGAGCAATTTATAAACATTATTTGGTTTGTTAATCTCCCCTACAGACTAGAAGCTCAGCAAGGATAGGCACGCATGCAGAAGTTTAGTCCTAATTTACTACTGAATCCCTATACCATATCTGGCATGTGACAAGCAATGAATAAATTATTTTGTCAAATGAATTAGAAAAAAATGAACCTTAATGACTAGGATTTTCCCTTGTCATCTTTTCTTTCTGTTCTATGGAGCTTATGATCTGACCACCAAGGAATTCCAAATTAAATAAGGCCAAGAACCTAACATGCTCACCAAGGAGATGACACAGGTAAAGCTCTTAGCACAGAATACAAAATATGGCCCATGCTCAGCAAATGGTAGCTTTAACTATTTTTTTTAACTATTATTTTTAATCATTAAAATACAGATTTGAGTATTTCATTTGACCTCAAATTATTTTATTCATTCATTCATAAAATACTTATCCATCTGACAGGATGTATACCCTTTGTATTTTGCTAAGAGCTAGAAGGAAATGGCAACCCACTCCAGTACTCTTGCCTGAAAAAATCCCATGGATGGAGGAGCCTGGTGGACTGCAGTCCATGGGGTCGCCAAGAGTCGGACACGACTGAGTGACTTCACTTTCACTTTCAAAGACACAGTAAGAGAACAGAGCAGACATTAGCATGCCCACAAGAGTAAATTATATGAATAGGCATTCAAAGCAATTTACTCCACATATCAAAACCTAATGCACTGTGAACACCTTACTCCACATGGGTTATTCATTTGCTTTAAAAGTAAAACTCATCTTCATCCATTTTTAAAAAGAAACCCTATCTGTATTCTGACAAGATTTTTGGCTGTTGTTCAGTAGATCTGTGCTAATTTTCATAGCTGTAATAATTAGCTTGTGATTTCCAAGTATGTGGGAAATACGAAAGAGCTAATTCTGGAAGACCTGTTAAGGGGACCAAGGAGAAACAATAACCTTCAGGGCTTTTTCAGCGCCAGTATGTGACTGCTGTTTTTCTCCCCAACTTCAGTATAATATGCAAAGTGACTCAGTAATTCTCTCTCTCTCTCACACACACATCCGTACCAATCATACTTCCTTAACATAATTAATGATTAGGATTGTTATTATTGTCTTTTACTCTCAACCAAAAATGAGAAGAAAAAGAGAATATTCAGTGACTCTCTTACCATCTAAGGAAAATTACAAAGCCCAACTTTGGGTAATGTAAGGAAGTCCCCTTATTTAAAAATCCTTTCTCATTCTGCATCAAACAAACTTTTCTCTACCTGCATCCTTACTTGCATGTATACATTCCTCAGTTTTTGTAAATGTCATTTAATAACCCAAAGAGGCTTTTCAGTCCCCTCCTTCTGATTGAATTAGGCAACAAGTGAGCACATCTGATTTCTGCCTTCTGTTGTCCCCACTGGCTTGGAAGCAATGGAGTTATGTACTAGAGGAAGTTAATTAGACATTTTCCTCTTTTGAATATGCCTTGTATCTTGAATACTTTGATCCCAGTTAAACTACATCCTTAGCTAATTAATAGCAAAACAATTAAGAAACTGTGTTGTCTGTTGAAAATAAACAGTTTTCCTTAGAAAAGCCAACTCATTACACGTAGGCAACCATGGTCTTTGAAACCAATTTCCTGCAAAGGCTTAGATAAACTGTTTTTGGGTTGTTTTTTTTTTAATATCCACTTCTGAGATGTAATTCTTTTTACAGTGATAAAATCTTTCCAGTGGAATATCCCTCTGATGCTGTAATCTTACAATAAACATAGCAAGCTGACTGATCTACATCAAACCAAATCAAAACATTTGGCCTGTCTCATCATCTTTAGGATCAGCATACTCAATAAAATTAGTCATCATCATGGATGTTACAGTTTACATAATTTAGATATTCTGACAAGAAATTATATGTGTCTTGGGAAGTTTTTTGGGAGCACAGCAATCTTGGCAACACAGTGCTAATATTCAAGGACCATCTACAGAATAATACCACCAGTTTTGTAGACATTTATCTCCTTTACATCACCCCAGAGAAAAGCCTAACTTTAAATGCTAAATAGTACTTACACAGAAATTATAATTTGAACCTCCCTCACACTGAGCCATACTTCCGAATGGCTATTGTTTGGTATGTAAATTGCATTGGTTTTTTCATTTGTATCATAGCAGGTGAACTCTCCGTTGGCCATAGGTGATGGATAATATCTGCTTTGGTGTGAGGAAATTTACATTAGTCAGAGCATAGTCACAATGCTGAAAGATAAGTCAACTAGTAGACCATGAAGAGCCATGTTGTACAGGATGAAGGCTACCTTAAGGAAGAGCAAAACCAATGAACACTATAATTGGTTGGTATGTAAGAAAACTAGCCAATTGGCTGGTTGGTTGGTTAATTTATTAAATGACTAATTTAACAATTACTTATTGAGTACAATAAGCAAGGCACTGAGTGATATGTCAGCATGTGATAAGCAGTGAAAGGCTGACCCAAAAACACCTGTGATAAAATCTGTCACTCACTTCTATGGTAACTCCATTATTTGGCAGAGAATTGACCACCTGCTGTGTGCCCAGCACTGTATTTCTCTATCAGTTCAGTTCAGTTGCTCAGTCGTGTCCGACTCTTTGCGACCCCATGAATCGCACAACACCAGGCCTTCCTGTCCATCACCAACTCTCGGAGTTTACTCAAACTCATGTCCATCAAGTCGGTGATGCCATCCAGCCATCTCATCCTCTGTTGTCCGCTTCTCCTCCTGCCCACAATCCCTCCCAGCATCAGGGTCTTTTCCAATGAGTCAACTCTTGGCATGAGATGGCCAAAATACTGGAGTTTCAGCTTCAACATCAGTCTTTCCAATGAACACCCAGGACTGATCTCCTTTAGGATGGACTGGCTGGATCTCCTTGCAGTCCAAGGGACTCTCAAAAGTCTTCTCCAACACCACAGTTCAAAAGCATCAATTCTTCAGCCCTCAGCTTTCTTCACAGTCCAACTCTCACATCCATACATGACCACTGGAAAAACCATAGCCTTGACCAGATGGACCTTTGTTGGCAAAGTAATGTCTCTGCTTTTTAATATGTTATCTAGGTTGGTCATAACTTTCCTTCCAAGGAGTAAGCGTCTTTTAATTTTCATGGCTGCAGTCACCATCTACAGTGATTTTGGAGCCCCCAAAAATAAAGTCTGACACTGTTTCCACTGTCTCCCCATCTGTTTCTCATGAAGTGATGGGACCAGATGCCATGATCTTAGTTTCCTGAATGTTGAGCTTTAAGCCAACTTCTTCACTCTCCTCTTTGACTTTCATCAAGAGGTTTTTTAGTTTCTCTTCACTTTCTGCCATAAGGGTGGTGTCATCTGCATATCTGAGGTTATTGATATTTCTCCTGGCAATCTTGATTCCAGCTTGTGCTTCTTCCAGCCCAGCATTTCTCATGATGTACTCTGCATAAGAGTTAAATAAGCAGGCTGACAATATAAAGCCTTGACGTACTCCTTTTCCTATTTGGAACTAGTCTGTTGTTCCATGTCCAGTTCTAACTGTTGCTTCCTGACCTGCATACAGGTTTCTCAAACTGTGGTATGCCCATCTCTTTCAGAATTTTCCACAAGTTTATTGTGATCCACACAGTCAAAGGCTTTGGAATAGTCAATAAAGCAGAAATAGATGTTTTTCTGGAACTCTCTTGCTTTTTCAATGATCCAGCAGATGTTGGCAATTTGATCTCTGGTTCCTTTGCCTTTTCTAAAACCAGCTTAAACAACTGGAAGTTCACGGTTCACGTATTGTTGAAGCCTGCCTTGGAGAAATTTGAGCATTACTTTACTAGTGTATGAGATAAGTGCAATTGTGCGGTAGTTTGAGCATTCTTTGGGATTGCCTTTTTTGGGGATTGGAATGAACACTGACCTTTTCCAGTTCTGTGGCCACTGCTGAGTTTTCCAAATTTGCTGGCATATTGAATGCAGCACTTTCATAGCATCATCTTTCAGGATTTGAAATAGCTCAACTGGAATTCCATCACCTCCACTAGCTTTGTTCGTAGTGATGCTTTCTAAGGCCCCACTGGACTTCATATTCCAGGATGTCTGGCTCTAGGTGACAGAATGTGGTCCACTGGAGAAGGGAATGGCAAACCACTTCAGTATTCTTGCCTTGAGAACCCCAATGAACCATATGAAAAGGCAAAATGATAGGATACTGAAAGAGGAGCTCCCAGGTTGGTAGGTGCCCAATATGCTACTGGAGATCAGAGGAGAAATAACTCCAGAAAGAATGAAGGGATGGAGCCAAAGCAAAAACAATACCCAGTCGTGGATGTGACTGGTGATAGAAGCAAGGTCCGATGCTGTAAAGAGCAATAACGCATAGGAAGTTGGAATTTTAGGTCCATGAATCAAGGCAAATTGGAAGTGGTCAAACAGGAGATGGCAAAAGTGAACATCGACATTCTAGGAATCAGCGAACTAAAATGGAGTGGAATGGGTGAATTTAACTCAGATGACCATTATATCTACTACTGTGGGCAGGAATCCCTTAGAAGAAATGGAGTAGCCATCATGGTCAACAAAAGAGTCCGAAATGCAGTACTAGGATACAATCTCAAAAACGACAGAATGATCTCTGTTCGTTTCCAAGGCAAACCATTCAATATCATGGTATTTCTGTAATAGGTAAAGGAAAATAGTAGCTAACACTCATTATGTGTATTTACTGTATCTCATTCTTCCCATGTATTACTATATTTAATCCCCATGAAAAATACCCACCTATAAAGATAGGTATGTTTTTGACACCTATTTTGCAGATGAGGAAATACAGCAAGTAAGTGGCCCAAGGTCACAATACTAGAGAGCAGTGGAGCTAGGTTTGAATTTGGGCTGTATGACTTTACAGTCCACCGCACAAACTATATTCCAGGGATGGCAGAACACCAAGTTCCTGTTCTAAAAGACCTTAACACTGACCTGGGAAGCCAACATTTACTAGCACAAGACAAATAGAAAGTATTTTCAGAGTCATGTGTGCAGAGCTGTGGTCTGTAGTTTAAAACTAGTTCTAAAGGGAGGCAGTATACAGTGTGGTCATGTGGGACAGGGCAGGTTCTGAAACGCTCCATAGCTTTACAATCAACAAGGGGCACAGGCTTAGGAATTATTTGGGTTCAAATACTGCCCTATCACTCACCTTTGTCATCTTCACCTCTTATGCCACATGTCCCCTCCAGTGACACAGGTGCTGGTACATACCCACTGAGGGCCATTTGGAAGATCAAACAGAATAAAATATGTAAAGCCTGGTACATAGGAAGCACTTAGTAGGTGTTAGATATTGTTGAGGTGAAAGGTTTTCAGATGGAGCTTAGCAATTCCCGTGTGTAAAGACTGGCAAAGAAAGGGCAAGACAGTGAAGACAGATAGGCAATACATAGAGAGGCACAATACAGGAAATAAGCCAGACGGCCTCAAATTCAACCAACTAAGGTCCTTTCCCCTTCCTCATTCTTGGCTCCTCACAATCATTCTGGATGTCCTGACCTCAAATAACAAAATTAGGGCCTTTGTGATGATGACACACACACACAGAGAAACAGGAATACACCCAAACCTGTATCGGAAGGACTTGAGACTTAGAATTTAATTCTGACTAAGGCAGATTGTGCTTTGCCTAAGCTCATCTCTATCAGATAGGTGCACTTTCCTGGAAGCTAGTATAAAGTGAATTTCAGCATTAGTAATGTTTAGTAATTCACTGGCCTATTGTGCTAGCTGGTACTCTCATTTCCAGGAAGAATGGAAACAGGTTCCAGTTCAATTAAGCAACCAGATTGAGACTATTTGTGGAATGTTTGTTCCATGCCTAGTACTATGGTTGGTTCTTTCCTTCTTCCTGGAGAATAGGCAGACACTGTAAGAATCTGGTTAATTGCCCATGAATGTGCGATAGCGTACATAGCAAATTCTATCTGGGATCAGTGAAACTGAACACCTACTCTCTAGGAAGTTACTACAAAAATAGCATAATAGGTGCAAGAATACACATATTATGTCATGCCTTACAAGCAAATGTTTCACCCATGAGACTTGATTATTTCAAATGGGCAGTATCAATATTTCTTTTCATTTTGCCCTTTAAATAATGTTCATTGGTCTCCAAAGCTCAACATACAGTAGAAATGGAAACTATATTATAAAACTTCTAGACAAAAAGGATGCAAATATTACCTAACTTAAGAGTAGATATACCCTGAGAAAACCATAATTGAAAAAGACACATGAACCCTAATGTTCACTATAGCACCATATACAACATGGAAGCAACCTAGGTGTCCACTGACAGATGAATGGATAAAGAAGTTGTGGTACAAAAACATATACAAAGGAATATTCAATTCAGTTCAGTTGCTCAGTCATGTTTGACTCTTTGTGACCCCATGAACCGCACGCCAGGCCTCCCTATCCATCACCAACTCCCGGAGTTTACCCAAACCCATGTCCATCGAGTCGGTGATACTATCCAACATCTCATCCTCTGTCGTCCCCTTCTCCTCCTGCCCTCAATCTTTCCCAGCGTTAGGGTCTTTTCAAACGAGTCAGCTTTTCGCATCAGGTGGCCAAAGTATTGGAGTCTCAGCTTCAACACTAGTCCTGCCAATGAACACCCAGGACTGATCTTTAGGTTGGACTGGTTGGATCTCCTTGCAGTCCAAGGGACTCCCAAGAGTCTTCTCCAACACCACAGTTCAAAAGCATCAATTCTTCAGCCCTCAGCTTTCTTCACAGTCCAACCCTCACATCCAAACATGACTACTGGAAAAACCATAGCCTTGACTACACAGACCTTTGTTGACAAAGTAATGTCTCTGCTTTTTAATATGCTGTCTACGTTGGTCATAACTTTCCTTCTGAGGAGTAAGCGTCTTTTAATTTCATGGCTGCAATCACCATCTGCAGTGATTTTGGAGCTCCAAAAAATAAAGTCAGCCACTGTTTCCACTGTTTCCCCATCTATTTGCCATGAAGTGATGGGACCGGATGCCATGATCTTAGTTTTCTGAATGTTGAGCTTTAAGTCAACTTTCTCACTCTCCTCTTTCACTTTCATCAAGAGGCTTTTTAGTTTCTCTTCACTTTCTGCCATAAGGGTGGTGTCATCTGCATATCTGAGGTTATTGATATTTCTCCCAGCAATCTTGATTCCAGCTTGTGCTTCTTCCAGCCCAGCGTTTCTCATGATGTAATCTGCATATACGTTAAATAAGCAGGGTGACAATATACAACCTTGATGTACTCCTTTTGGAACCAGTCTGTTGTTCCATGTCCAGTTCTAACTGTTGCTTCCTGACCTGCATACTTGGCCATAAAAAGGATGCATTTGAGTCAATTGTGGTGAGGTGCATTAACCTACAGCCTGTTATACAGAGTGAAGTCAGAAAGAGAAAAACAAATATCATATATTAAAGCATATATATGGAATCTAGAACAATGGTACTGATGAACCTATTTGCAGGGCAGGAATAGAGACACAGCCATAGAGAACAGACTTGTGTACACAGTGGGGGAAGGAAAGGGTGGGATGAATTGAAAGAGTAAACACTGGAACATATACATTACCACATGTAAAATAGATAGATAATGGGAAGTTGCTGTATACACAGTGAGCTCAACACAGTACTACTGACAACCTAGAGAGGTGGGATGCAGGTGTGAGGCAGGGAGGGAGGTTCCCTAGGGAGGGGATATATGTATACTTATGGCTGATTCATGTTGTTGTATTGTTATATGGCAGAAGCCAACACAATATTGTAAAGCGATTATCCTCCAATTAAAAATAAATTTTAAAAAGCTAAAGAGTAGGTATTTAGAAAATGTTAATGAGAAACATTTGGAATCTACTTAGGGCAGGGCAAATGCTTTGCTGGACTCAGGAAAATTGGGTCAGTTTTCTAATGATATATTTTCTAGGAACCAGAATACATTGTTGGGCTAATACAATGCCACACCAACTCATCATTTCTCCAATTAGCTCCAATCATATAAAAATGACAGTATGTCCTATAAACGAATGGCACTTTTAAATCTAATTTTAAAAGTTGAGATCTCAAACAACTTTATGGTTAGTTCATGGGGCATTTCAACAAAGTATTGTCATTGTGGGACACAATGAACAGAAAACAAATTTTAAGTGAAATGAGAAATAAAGCAAAGGCCCTAGGATTTGGAAGAAATTTTAGAGGACATCCAGTCCAACCCTTTACAGTAGCCCTTTTGCAATGTCTCTTATAGCACATCATTCAGTTCTATAGTCAAAAGTAAGGGGAAACCTTTGGTCCTTTCATTAAGTCTCAGAAATACTGTTTTCACTGATATATACTGAAGAGTATCTTTGTGACAACTTTTGTTTCTTTGGAGTCAGCTCTATAAGATATTGGAGGTCTGCCGTGTAAACATAATTACATTGATGTCAATAGAAACAAAAAATAGGGATGATAATAAATAGTATTTGGTTACAAAAACTATGTCTGACTTTGAACATGATGGAAGCCAGGCAAGCTTCCTGTTTGGGAGCATCTAATAAAGTGTTATGAGTTCTGCCTGAATGAGCTTAAGGTCGATGGTATAATGTCAACCCTGGAGTTTTCCAAATGCTTTTTTGTTTCTGTGTTGCAAAAATTCAAGTAAGTTTGTCTTCGGTTGGTTGTTTACTTGTAGTATTGAAATGGTTGATATGTTTGCTGTGTATAAAACTGAGATGAAGTTACTACCCAACTTGGTAGTTATTAGACTTGCAGTAGGAATGAATGAACACATTTATCCTCAGATTTTAAAGTCAAATTAAACTTGAACCATCCCTGCTCAAATACTTTTCAGGTGAAGAGCGGCTATGCAGACTGAGGACCCTCCACATTTTCTGGAGAAACCTAGACTGGTTGGAAAGGGCACACTTTCCATTGCACATTCAGAGATACCCATGAACATCCCAGCTAGGAGCCATTTGGAGTGAGAAAGGCTTTGAAGTCAGACCTATCTGGGGTTAGGTCCAATCGTTCATTGACCTCTCTTAGAGTGACATCTTAGGGAGTAGCAATATCTAAATGCATTCAGACATATGGAGGGTACAAAGTAAGCCACAAAATATAGTTAGTAGGCATGCAGACAGCTAAAGCCACCCACACTGAGTTTCTGTTTTCAGGTTATGTTGCTTACTATATTGTCACTCTAAACTCATCAATTAAGTTCTCTGAGCCTCAGTTTCTTCCTCTGGAAAAAGGGTCACACAAAAGCAATTCAAAAGGCTATAGTGACACAGAGCCCCTGTCTGAGTTTCCTGAGCCATACAGCAGATTCCCATTGGCTATCTACTTTACATACGGTAATGTGAGTTTCCATGTTACTCCTTCCATACATCTTACCCTCTTCTCCCCTCTCCCCATGTCCATAAATCTGTTCTCTATGTCTGTTTCTCCATTGTTGCCATGTAAATAAATTCTTCAGAATCTTTTTTTAGATTCTGTATATATGCGTTAGAATATGGTATTTATCTTTTCTAGAGGGGTGGGATGGGGAGGGAGACGCGAGGGAGTTTCAAAAGCCTTTCTAGTCTTTCCCATTCTATTGTTTTCCTCTATTTCTTTGCACTGATCACTGAGGAAGGCTTTCTTATCTCTCCTTTCCATTGTTTGGAACTCTGCATTCAGTTGGGTATATCTTTCCTTTTTCTCCTTTGTCTTTAGCTTCTCTTCTTTTCTCAGCTATTTGTAAGCCCTCCTCAGACAACCATTTTGCCTTTTTGAATTTCTTTTTCTTGGAGATGGTCTTGAACACCGCCTCCTGTACAATATAAGTGTATAGCAGCCACTTAATCTCTTTAGCTTCATTGCCCTAATCTGTAAAACAGGGATACCAAAGGCCACCCCCTGGGATTGTTTTGCAGATTCCCTGAGTGGATGCACATAATGCGCTGAAAACAGTTTGACACCAAGGTCAACAAATGTCTTACGGTAATAATTGGCTACTACCCCAAAGTCACCTTTCTCTGAAACTGATGAAGTCAAAGGTTGTTGAATGTTATCATAGTAGGAATCTTACAACCCATCATTTTCCAGTTTATGTTTCTTAAGAAAGATCATCCATTAGGCCCATCTGGAGATCACAGTGTATTCGTGAAACCACAAGAAGCCATTGCTTCTTGTTATGCCTGAGCAGGAAAAAGACCTACCACCCTCATTCCTACCTGAAAACTTCTCTGGGCAAATGTTTCCAGGGCAGAGCAGTGAGAAGCAAGGGTGTGCACTGAGGCAGAAACTCTGCCATCCATCTCCTGAAGGACTGCACTTGAAACTGTCTCTTATGAGCCCCATCTGGTACTAATCAGCCCATTTCCTGTCTCTGGAGTGCTCATGAATACTGAGAGCGCTGTATGTTTATGCTCATGTGGTATTCCTTGCATGAGTCTGCCTTTTTAGAAGAGGCCCTCTTTATTCCTTATATCCCCATGGAGGTAGAGAGCAATGACTGGAGCCAAACAGATCTGGGTTCAAACACTCACTCTACCCCTTAACATCTTTAACTTTAAATTTTGCTTCTCTAATTGGTAAATAGAGAGTTAACATGTAAAGGGCTTAGTAGAGGGTTGACACATAATAAACACTCAGTAAACATTAGCTCTGTCCTGAGAGCCTGCTTCACAAACAGCGATGGTGGGCAAAGACATGGTAATAAGAATGATCCTCTTTGAGCTGGAAAAGTTACTGTCAGAGAAACACTCTCCCACTAACTTTACATATGACTGATTGATATTGCATCCATGTAAGATACTCCAATTCTAAAATCCCAAAACCATTTGAGTTCTTTGGAACAATTTCATAATCTCTTAACTTTGTGAAATAACTTTAACTCTTACTTTTAGCCAAAACTGAGGAAAACAACTATAAGAGCTTCCTCTAGGTAAAAAAAAAAATGAAGGAATAGAGATAAACACTATTTACCACCAGAAAAAGAAACTCAAAATATATTTTAAAACTTTTTCTGTTGGCAAAATAATTAAGTGAAATAGATGCCCTGATACTAGATTCCACAAATCCTTTTATGTGCCCCTAGCAAGATGCCCTTAAAATGGCATTTTTTCCCCCTTAAAATGGTTTCTTTCTAGACTGAGGTAGAAGTAATAAAATTTTGGTGACAGTGTTTCCTAGCTGATGAGTATTCAGTGCTTTAGAAGAAGGCTAGTCACATTGTCCAATGGATGAACATATGACAGTTTTAAAATATTTAGAAGTCATCACTTCAGTTCAGTCGCTCAGTCGTATCCAACTCTTTGTGACCCCATGGACCGAAGCTCGCCAGGCCTCCCTGTCCATTACCAGCTCCTGGAGTTTACTTAAACTCATGTCCATTGAGTCAGCGATGCCATCCAACCATCTCATCCTCTGTCGTCCCTTTCTCCTCTCGCCTTCAATCTTTCACAGCATCAGGGTCTTTTCCAATGAGTCAGTTCTTTGCATCAGGTGGCCAAAGTATTGAAGCTTCAGTTTCAGCATCAGTCCTTCCAATGAATATTCAGGACTGATTTCCTTTAGGATGGACTGGTTGGATCTCCTTGCTGTCCAAGGGACTCTCAAAAGTCTTCTCCAACACCACAGTTCAAAAGCATCAATTCTTCAGTGTTCAGCTTTCTTTATAGTCCAACTCTCATATCCATACATGACCACTGGAAAAACCATAGCCTTGACTAGACAGACCTTTGTTGACAAAGTAATGTCTCTGCTTTTTAATATGCTGTCTAGGTTGGTCATAACTTTTCTTCCAAAGAGCAAGCGTCTTTTAACTTCATGGCTGCAGTCACCATCTGCAGTCATTTTGGAGCCCAAGAAAATAAAGTTTGTCACTGTTTCCACTGTTTCTCCATCTATTTGCCATGAAGTGATGGGACTGGATGCCATGATCTTAGTTTTCTGAGTGTTGAGTTTTAAGCCATCTTTTCCACTCTCCTTTTCACTTTCATCAAGAGGTTCTTTAGTTCTTTGCTTTCTGCCATAAAGTTGGTGTCATCTGCATATCTGAGGTTATTGATATTTCTCCCGGCAATCTTGGTTCCAGCTTGTGCTTCAACCAATCCAACATTCCTCATGATGTACCCTATATATACGTTAAATAAGCAGGGTGACATTATACAGCCTTGACATACTCCTTTCCCGATTTGGAACCAATCTGTTGTTCCATGTCCAGTTCTAACTCTTGCTTCTTGACCTGCATAAAAATTTCTCAAGAGGCAGGTAAGATGGTCTGATATTCCCATCTCTTTCAGAATTTTCCACAAGTTTGTTGGGATCCACACAGTCAAAGGTTTTGGCATAGTCAATAAAACAGAAGCAGATGTTTTTTTGGAACTCTCTTGCTTTTTCAATGATCCAACTGATGTTGGCAATTTGATCTCTGGTTCCTCTGCCTTTTGTAAATCCAGCTTGAACATCTGGAAGTTCATGGTTCACTTACTGTTGAAGCCAGGCTTGGAGAACTTTGAGCATTACTTTGCTAGCGTGTGAGATGAGTGCAATTGTGTGGTAGTTTGAGCATTCTTTGGCATTGCCTTTCTTTGGGAAGGCATATATACCTTTCTTAGAAGTCATATATGAATGTAAAGGAGATACAGTTGGAATGTTAATTAATGTTCTATTATTTCCTTATCCAGTGTCTTTCTCCAGGGTTCTCCACAGCTGGGCTCAGGTGAGTATAGGTTGTCTAGGAATCACAGAAGCCCTGAACTGGAAGAGATCTCAAAGTCAGCTGGACAATGTCTAACTGCTCCAGTGATTGTTTACACTTGGGGTGTTAGGAATTTCTTCATGAGGCTGAAGGAAGCTGTGAGGAACATGCACACAGGTGTAGGCTCAGACAGTTTTGAATCAGGTTCCAGGAGAATTCACTGATACATGTCCAGACTTCTAAGTTACAGAGTCTGCACATAAAGAGCTCTTGCCCAGGGCTTGGGCTAGTATTGTCCAAAGGTCTGGCAATGACAACCCTGCCAGGTCTGCCTTTTATAAAGACCCACTCTGGCTTTTTTCTTCTTTATTTCCACACTGAAATAAGGAGTTCACAGAGCAAGAAGATGTTTGCCTGAAGCCCAGGTTGTATATCCATTTCCAGGCCTCTCTCTGGGGACTGAACTTTTAGAGCCTGTTAGGAGCCTCTTTTCAGAGTTTGCCATATTTAAGGTACACCATGTCACAGAGTGTAGACCTCTGGGTGGCTGTTTCCTTTGTGATGAGTTAAGAACTTGACTGTTTTGGGTGGGTGTTCACACACAGGAGCCTAAATCCCCTCACAGTACAGGATGGAGGCAGAAATGGAGAAAGTAAACGTCAAACCCAAATCCTCCACTTGCACTGGCCTTCGCACATGCTTGTTACTCCTCTCTCTTGGCTAATCCCTACTCAGTCTTTAAGCCACTGTTTAGATGTTCTTTTCCCAGAGAGGCATTTTGGAACTGCACCCTTAATTCCCTGGTTAATGGTGAGCACCCTATACTTCTCTTTCATAGCACTTATTTAAAAGTTATTTGAGTGGCTTTTTGAAGGTCCTGTCTCACTTAAAAATTATTTGTGGTTGTTTGTGCAAACTTGAGTTTGTTCACTGCTGTATCCTCAGCACCTAGCGTCATGTCTGGCATTTAGCTGAGCCTCAGCAAATGTTTCTAGAATGAATAAATATCAGCCCTGGGACCTACATTCTCCATATGCTAAGAAATAACCCCGTTCCAGTCTTTGAAAAGCAGGCTTCTTTCTCCTTAAACTTGTAGGGCCTAAGAGCTAAAATGAACTTGTAATGGCCCTATAATGTGAGTGAACTGGGAGGCCAGTAGGTCTATGGGGCTCTTGGGCTGTGGCTGTGGTTGAGGGAGTCAGGAAACATCTGGAAAGTACTGTAGGCTGGTGCTTGCAGGGTGCCAGGGGCCAATAAGAGTCAAAGAACTCTCATACAGCATCGTGTCTTCTTTGACTCTTGTCATCACTGGCTAATACCGTGATGTAATAATCACAGGAATCTACTATGTGAGTGCAAATAAAGGCAGTCCAAATCTGGCATGAAGTGTGAATAACAAGCAGAAATTTCTTACCCCAATATTTCCCTTAAAATGACAGCCTGACCTCGATAAATTGAATACTCTGATTTCAACGCATTAGCAATTGGATTATTTTCCAATGATTTGGCTCCCCTTGCTTTCATTGGAAAAACCATTGTCCATGAGAACAGATATTGTCAATATACATAAATATTACCTGAATGCTGTGATATAAGTTAGATTTTCTAAAGATAAACGTGAAGTTCAAGATTTTCTGCTATGGAATAATGGAAAGAAGGTGAATCACCAAAGTGATACAGTATATGTATATTAAATAGTCATGATTACTATAAAACATTTACTCTGTGCCTGGATCTCTGCTAAGTGCTTTATGTTCATTGTCTCACTTCAGTTCAGTTCAGTTGCTCAGTCGTGTCCGACTCTTTGCGACCCCATGAACCGCAGCACACCAGGCCTCCCTGTCCATCACCAACTCCTGGAGTCCACCCAAACCCATGTCCATTGAGTCAGTGATGCCATCCAACCATCTTATCCTCTGTTGTCTCACTTAAAGTTGTACAAAACCCTGAGAGGCAAGAATTATCTCACTTTACAAATGAGGGAGCAGAGCTTTGGAATGTTAGGTAGTTTGTCCAAGGTCACACAACTAATAAGTGGCAAAGCCACATTATAAACCTATGTTTACATAAACCATTGTAAACCTATGTAGACCTATTGCTCTTAATCATTTTACATTCTAACATGCAGTATATTGAAATCTCTTTATATAACAAAGAGATAACTCCCAGGCCACTCTTAAGAACAGGAGAAAAGGGACAGTCTCAAGGGGGTACCTAATCTTGTTTTGTTTCCCACACTGGACATCAAGGGAGATGTCATTGCAACACTGCCCCATCCATTTCCACTTTATTAACTTCAAGAATCTAAAACTATGCTCTATCATCTGCTGTTATTGTTGCTATTTAGTCGCTAAGCTGTGTTCGACTCTTTTGAGACCCCATGGACTATAGACTGCCAGGCTCCTCTGTCCATGGGATTTCCCAGGCAAGAATACTTGAGTGGGTTGTCCCTTCCTCCTCCAAGGGATCTTTCTGACCCAGGGATCAAACTGTATCTCCTGCATTGGCAGGGGGATTCCTTACCACTGAATCACCAGCGAAGTCTCTGTCGTTAACTGTGCATGCTAAGTCACTTCAGTCATGTCAGACTCTTTGCGACCCCATAGACTGTAGCCAGCCAAGAATTTGGGATTTCCCAGTCTCAGTCCGTGGATTTCCCAGGCAAGAATACTAGAGTGGGTTGCCATTTCTTCCTTCAGGGGATTTTCCTGACCCAGGGATCAAACTCGCATCCCTTACGTCTCCTGCATTGGTAAACCGGTTCTTTACCACTAGCACCACCTGGGAAGCCCCCTATCATTTGTGAAAGTGAAAGCGAAAGTGAAGTCACTCAGTCGTGTCCGACTCTTTGTGACCCTGTGGACTGTAGCCCATTAGGCTCCTCTGTCCATGGGCATCTGTAATGGCATAATAAACTACTCCCCAAATACAGATGCTTAAAACAACCATTTGATTTTGCTAATACCTTTGTGGCTCAGGAATTTGGGAAAAGTTTGTTAGGAGGCTTCTTTTATAAAGTTAAAAAATGTTTTTTAATTTTCTAAATATGTTTTCAAATTTTCCCCAGCTTTATTGAGGTATAATTGGAAAAGATTATATATATTTAAAGAGTAAAACATGATAATTTCATATATGCATATACTGTGAAATGACTACCACAATCAAGCTAACTAACACATCCATCATCTCACATTATTAGTATTTTTCTTGTGTAATGAGACCATTTAAAATGTATTCTCTTAGCAAGTTGCAAACATACAATATGGTATTATTAACTATAATTAATGTACTATACATGGGACTTACTCATATTATAACTGAAAGTTTGTACCCTTTGACCAACATCTCCTCATTTCCTCCAGCCCCAGGCAACCACTAATCTACTCTGTAAGTTCAACTTTTTTATATACTACATATCAGTAATATTATATAGTATTTTTCTTCTTTATTTCACTTGGAAGCATTATGCTTGCAAGTTGTTCCATGTTGTCACACATATTAGCACATCTTTTCTATGGTTACATAAGACACACACACACACACACACACACACCTATTTTCTTTATCCGTTTATTCATTGCCAGACACAGTTGTTTCCATATCTTGGCTATTGTGAATAATACTGCAGTGAATACAGCGGTACAGATATCTCTTCAAAACACTGATTTCATTTGCTTTGGATATAACTCAGAAGTGGTATTGCTGGATCATATACTAGTTATATTTTCAAAGAACCTTCATATTGTTTTCCATAGTGACAGCACCAATTTGTATTTCCACCAACATTCTACAAGTGTTCCGTTCTCTCTACATCCTCATCAATACTTGTTATCTCTTGTCTTTTTGATGACAGCCATCCTAACAGTGTGAGGTAATAGCTAATTGTGGCTTTGATTTGCATTTCCTTGATTTTAATATTGAACACTTTTCCTTATACCCATTGGCCAGTTGTATGTCCTCTTTAGAAAAAAAAATTCTATTCAGATCCTTTGCCCATTTTTAAAATTAGGTTACTTTTTGCCATTGAGTTGTATGAGTTCCCTTATCAGATACATGATCTACAATTATTTTCTCCATAGGTTGCCATTTCAGTCTGTTGACTTTCTTTTGCTGCACAGAAAATTTTTAGTTTGATGTAGTCGCATTTGTTTACTTTTGCTTTTGTTGTCTGTGCTTTTGGTGTCATATCCAAAAAAATTATTGCCAAATCTATTGTCAAGAAGGCTTTTCCTTGTTTTCTTCGAGGAATTTCAAGGTTTCAGGTCTTACAGAGTATCATTGAGTGTAGCTAGGTATGGAAGAGCCACTTCCAAGATGGGTCTTTACTAACATGAGTAGAGTTGCTATGCTCCTTGGTGTCTCTGCTTCTCTTCACGTGTTTCATTTTGCTTTCTTATTGTCCTGGAACTCTATATGACACTTAGCCCTCTCACAACACAGTAATTTTAGAACAGATGGATTTATCACCTTGTATCAACTTCTCCTAGAGAGACTGTTTCAAGAAAAAATGTTCTAGGAGATCCCGAAGAAGTTGCAAGGATTCACTGAACCTCACCTTGTTAGTTCCACAATGTCAGTTCTGTTGCATTTTGCTGGTCAAATAAATTCAAAGAGTTGAGGGAAGAATATTTTCACTTTTAGACCATAGAATGGCATGGAATAGAAAAATATAGAAAATTCTTTTATTTTTATATAAAAAAATCAAAATACGGATGGTATCTCTCTTGGAGGCAAGTTATTATGGGCTCTCTCCTAAGAGCATCCCCAAGTTATCAGCTCCCACCCAAATAAATATTATGACTCTTTCCCTTTGCTTTGAGAGTACAGCCTAGAAAAAAGGCTTCTTATTGGAAACAATAAGAGGTAGATAATATTTAATAATCACTTGCTACATGCCAGAGCCTGAAGTAAGTGTTATATATGTATGATTTAATCTTATTCTTACAACTTCTAAGGTAGGTCAGATCAGTTACAATATTAGAGAAGTGACTCACTATTACTCGGTGACTAACACTAAGTAGAGACTTTAAAGATTTGAACTCAGGTCTTCTGAACCCCAAAATTTGTACCCTTAGTCAGCACACAAATCAGGTTAGAGTTCATGCAGGAGGTGAAATCATAGTTGGTATTAGACAAGTTGGCAGGCAAATTTGAGTAAGTGAGCAGGGCAGAGACAAAGAGGCAACAATATGAGTGTGGATAGAGATGTGGGAACTGGACTATTGGATCATCAAAAAGTATGACTAGAATTGGACAGACTGGCAAGAGAAAAATTCTAGTGGCCATGAAACCTCAGCAGAGGAGCCTGATCCATTGAAACAGGAGTCAGGCAGCCCACTCATCGCAGAGGAAGTCTTTATACTTAAGACTTCAATTAACAGCATTGCATTTTTTTTTTATTAATAACAAAGCTTCTACTACTGGGCATGTATTTGGAGAAAACCATAATCCAAAAAGATGCATGCACCCCAATGTTCACTGCAGTATTACTTACAATAACTAAGACATCAAGGAAGTAACCTAAATGTCCATTGGCAAATGAATGGATAAAGAAGATGTGGTATAATATACAATGAAATATTACTCAGACATGAAAATGAATGAAATAATGCCATTTGCAGCAACATGGATAGACCTAGAGATTATCATACTAAGTGAAGTAAGTCAAACAAAGACAAATATTATGTGATATCACTTATAAATGATACAGATGAACTTATTTACAAAACAGAAATAGACCCACAGACCTAGAAAACAAACTTCCAGTTACCAAAGGGGAAAGCGGGAGGGATAAATTAGGAGTTCAGGGTTAACATATACACATGACCATATATAAAACAGGTGACCAATGAGGACCTACTGTATGGCACAGGGAACTATACTCAGTATTTTATAATAAACTATAAAGGAAAAGAATCTGAAAAATAATATATATTCTTTTGTATTTATATAAAATAACTGAATCATTTTGCTGTATGCCTGAAACCAACACAAGATTGTAAATCAACTATGCTTCAATTTAAAAAAACAAAGAATGATACTGGGAATATACCTAAAGTTTCAGAATTTGGTTCATCTATCTCAATTCCCAGCTATAACTCACATTAAGAGTGAATAAAAGTTCATACAAATCAATGAGTAGGGTCAAACAGTGGCTCCATTTCCACTCCGGAGGTTTCCCTTGTGTGTGAAAAACTCTGTTCCTCCTTTTTCTTAGAATTGACAATATTTGGGAAAGGAAAGGGAGTTGTTAGCTGGTACAGCAATTTCTAATTCAATACCTTGACTTTGACCCAACTATAAGAACTTATGAGCTTTTGTAAAAGTTGAAGATGAAGCTGTCTGAAACATGACTTAACATAAAAGTTTCATACCTTTAGTAAAGTACTATGGTAAAAAGAACCCTGGCTTCAAAGCCAAACTTAACTGGGTTTCTTTCTAGCTCCACCACTTACTAGCTGGGTAAATTTGGATGAATTACTTACCTCTTAGAGCCTTATTTGACATGTAAAAACTTGAAGAAGCACAATATCTAGAGGAGTCAGTGAAGATTCAATGTGATAATACACAGGGTCTGGCTTATAGAAAATACTCAGTGCATATTAGTTATCCATTTTAGGTGTTAGGTTCACTGATACTTGGCCTGACTTCAGGTCTAATGCCTGCTCCACTGCTTAAGGGTAGGAGTGGAAATGCAGCAGTGGATGCTAGGATTATAGTCCTGAGACTTAGAGTTGTCCAAAAATCCAGTCTCTTCATTGAACAGAAATGGCAGTGAAGGAGGAATTTAAGTCCAAGTCTTCCCCTCTACTGCATTAAACTAACAATTGAAGGTATAACAGTACCTCCCCTCACGGGGCTATTTTGAAGGCTATATCACATAAATCACCCAACAATGGTAGGTACAAGTAAATTTGTAATACAGTAAACAGTCCATGTATTATTTACTATATTTATGCATTCAAATATTCATTAACTGGCACCTGCATGGCAAACACTGTCCTTGGAACTTCTTCAGAACAGATGGGCCTATGCATAGAAGATTGACTCTTGGCAGACACGCAAAACTTGCTAGCTGCCATTTCAGCACTTGAATAAAAGTACTGACAAGGTGCATACTGTCTACACTGTGGTTGAAGCAAACCCAGGGAATGTGGTGTTTCTGAATACCTATGTCAATGTCCTAAGTTTCCAGGAGGCCACTCCAAACCAGAGAGGACGATTCTTCAGAATGTCCAAAACATGACATAGTCAGGGGAGAGTCTCACTGAGGCTGAGAGAGAAAGCAAAAAGATGAAGCCAGGTCAATCATGCCAGATGTTATGTAAATGAAAGAAGTGAGAAACGAAGATGTATAGAAGCAAAGCACAAGCTGGGTCAGATCAGAATGAAGACCATGGTCAATACGAGTATCTGAGGATGACTTTTACATGATCATGGCAGCATATGCGAGAGTGAGTCTTTTGTCTCAAAATGATAGGGTGGGGCCAGATTCAAAATGATATTCATACATTTCCAAAAATTTTGGGCCTTCCATTGTTTGGAATGAGGCCCAAGTTCAAGTCTTGGAGGTTGTAAAAACAGACATTTCAAGAAGTAATTGATCATCAAGGCATTTTTATTTTCAACTGCCTCTGTAGAACAGAGTCTAAACTTGCTGACTTTGAAAACACATGAGCGGTTAGATGTGATTTATGCTAAGAAGCAAACCAAATATGGCATTGGATGATTTAATTTAGATGCTAATCACATCTAAAGGCATGTGTGTTTTCACTGACATGCCTCAAACTCTTTATTTGCTGACAGAGACTGTAAATGGACAAATGAGGTAGATATATTGCATGGTAGTGAGGCTGTGCAAGAGCAACATGCTTGGTCTGCTTTCTTGCACCTGGCTCTGTCGATTCTGCATATTAAACAATAAAAGGAAATGGTGAAAATGACTAACTTTGAAATAATCTTGAGTTAAATTCTTTTTGCAAGAAAAAAGAAAGGAGTCTTACTTCAGAGGCGTTACTAATATAGCAAAAATGAAGGCTTCACCTCGAGGTGACTGGGGAAAACCAATGCCAAATTTTTAGTTAAACAAGTACTGATGGGATTAAGTAAGAAGATAAATATAAATAAGTGTTCAAGCCAGTCACTGTAGAGAAAAGAAAAATCCAAACCAGGTGCATGGCACAGAGAAGGCAAACATACCATTTTGTTGTCTAAGTTTTTGGCTTGTCAACTGATTAAGGTCAGTCCCTTCATATATGAGAAAATGTACAGGACATAACATGTTGCTCGCCACCACCCCCTGCCCAAAGTCCCGTCTGGCTTCATTTACCATCTTATTTAGTCTTGATTCCATCATCCATCATTATAATAACTCCCTTACAAATCTACTTAGCTTGACTGTCCATCATTCCCTTTTCCATCCTCTGCTGGAAAAACATCAGACCAGATGAACATCATCTGCCTTAAGATCACAGTTGAGCAGATGAATGTTACCAGATAAATTCAAAAAGGGGGCTATTTTCACTTTTATTCCTATTGTATCTGCCTTAGGTATTCAATGCATTCCAGTAAACCTACTGTTTCGCTAGTAGGCTGGATTTCTCTTTTTCTCAGGAGACCTTCTATCTCCTCATACTTCCTACATTCTTTCCTCCACTAAAGATGAGCTCCCCTCCTCATCAAGAAATCTGAAGTTACCAGGGAAAATCTCCTTGTCTTTCAGCAACCAAAGGGCCGAACCAATCTATACTTACAATCTTAAATTCTCCCCTACTCTTCTCTCCTACCACAATGAAGGTCAATATCTTCTTCACAAAGCCAGCCCCTCCTCTGTGCTCCAGATTTCATCCCCTTCCCTTCCATTTCTCTCTCTCTTTTCTTTGTACTGGTTCATTTTCCTCAGCAAACATGCTCAAAGATCTCTCATCATAAAACCAACAAGTCACAGAACCAAAACTATCCCTGAACCCCACATATTCTTCTAGTCATAACCCCATTTTTCCATTCCCTTCTATATTAAACTTCCCGAAAGAGTTGTTTACATATGCTGAGTCCACTTTCTAACCTTCAACTCACTCTTATTTATTAACAAGCTGGCTTCTTCCCAGCTACCCCACTGAAACTGCTCTTGTTAAGGTTTCCAGTAACTTCCATTTTGTTACCTCATTTAGCACCTCATTAGCACAAATTCAGGTATGATCAGAAAGGAGGTTGTAATGAATAACAAAAGACTCCTTCCCCTTAGGAAATTCCAAGGGTTTTAGGAGCTCTGTGCCAGAGACCAGGGACAATTACTAAGTACTTATGTTTTTATTATACCACAGTAGCAAAATACTTTCAGAATATGCATAGACTATACTGCTAAAGACTGGAGGAAATAACTTCTAGACCAGATGATACATGAAAGGAGTTTTATCCTACAGCCAAGATGAAAGTACAGACATTTCTAGATGTCTTGATGCATGCTATCTGCTAGATTAGATTTCAATAATAAACAACATGAAGAATTGCTTTTTTTGGCATGTTGTTAAATTAAATATAACTAAAGAAGATTTTTTTTTGAGAGTAGATGACTTCTATAATTAACACAACATTTTGTGAAGAAAATATTTAAGTGTATTCACTCATAGAGTGGCTCCTCTTGAGACAGGAAGGAAGGAGGCATGGCACAGCCATTAAAAGAATCACACAATCATCAAGAACAACAGGATACCTAGAATCTACTAGGTCCAAGATGGCAGATGACTCAACTTCCAGTAGATCTTGACCCTCATTACATATTCATCATAATATAAGAGCATGTGAGACGACACACCCACAGATGCCATGACAGTCCTGAGGGCAACCATAAAAGGCCAAAAAGTGAGTGGTGCCCCAAATCCTAGAAATATCTAACCCTTCTCCAAGACAGCCAGAATATTTTCCCCACTCATTAGCCTATGAAACAACCCAGCCTATAAAAAGCTAACCACCCCCACACCTTGGAGCCCACTGTTGCCTTCTGAGATGGACTGCATTCTGTCTTTGCAGTGTGTATCTTTCAAAATAAACCTGCTTTCACTCTACTATGGCTCACTTTGAATTTCTTTCCTGCCTGAAGTCAAAGACCCTCACTCAGCAGCCCATCCCAGGGACTTACTGGGACATGACCATCCTTTCATGCCCCATTTCCCACAATACTCTGATTAGAAAATTTCTTTAAGTTTCTGGGATAATGTTACATAGATAATACTAAAGTTGAAATTCATTTATCACATTGTTCATAAGTAAGCTAATACAGTCAAGAAGTCAAAAGTACAAATGGCTATATTGATATGATTAATTTTAAAAATTAAATTTGAAAACCTTCAAAAATCAACTTTTAAATTACAGTAGACTCTAGGCCTACTTTTGTAAAAGTGGACTTTTACAAAGGAAATTCTTATTTTGGATAGAGTACTTGGAAAATAGATATTTGGAAATATTTTTATTACTCTCTGATTCTGTAAATATGATTATGTGCCAACTATAAAAAACTTTTTATCTGTACACTTAAAAAATTATCAGCATATATTTTCTATTGCTGTACAACAAATTACCAGAAATTTGGCAGCTTAAAACAATACACACAGATCTTTTATCTCACAGTTTGTTATGTCCTGGGTCAGGAGTTTGGACACTGTTTAGGGGTTACTGCCTAGGGTTTTTACAAGCTGCAGGTAAGGTCTCAATTGGACTGTCTTTTTTCATCTGGAGGCTCAACTGGGGAAGAAACTGCTTCCAAGCTCATTCAGGTTGTTGTCAGAATTCATTTCTGTATGACTGAGGACACAAATTTTTTGCTGGATGCTAGCTGGAGACTCTCTACAGGTTCTAGAAGCTGCCCATAGGACTTCAGGGTCACCACCGTTCTTGGCTATATGGGCTTCACCAGCATGTCCACTCATTTCCTCCAGATCACAAGAAGAGTCTCTCATTTCAGTTTGCTAAGATAGAGTCTAATATAACCAAACACAATCATGAGAGTGATATCCAATCACCGTTGTCATATTCTATCAGCTGCAAGTCAGTCACATGTCATGCCCACACTCAAGGGAGGGTGATTCCACCGAAGCGTGAACTTCAGGAGGGAGAAACCATGAAGGGTCATCTTAGGGCCTGACACACAGAATTTTCCAATCGCTTTGCAAATCTTCATAATAAAAAGTTTCAGTGGACTTTGACTCCATTTCTTAAAAATACAAGAAAGCAACTAAAAAGCCACTGACTGACATCAGAGAAGTGGAAACTTGCATGTTAAATTACTGCAAAGACTTCTGCATAATTAGTGGATGGGATGAAATATTAGCATCATGAGTTCAAGCACAACCACTAATGCACTTCTTTAAATTAGACCTATTTCTCTTTGGAAGCTATTATTTTTCTCAGCTTCGACAGCCATTAAAACCAAGAATCAAAGTAAACTGAATATAGTGACAGATCTTCGAGTTGCTGAATTAAAAGTATTACAAATGTCAAATCAAGATTTTCCAACATAATGAGGCTTATTTTTATCATATTGTATTTACTAATAATAATCATATTAATGAGTAAAATTTTAGAATTACCAGTAAGTGAAAAATTTTAAGATATGCCTATGAGGAAAGAAGTTACATCCCAGCATATGCAAATTTTTTCTTTAGAAATTGCACACATGGGTTATGTTATCAATATATACATTCTAAAATATACAAAAAGATAAGTCAAATGAGATACAGATGAAACAAGACATCTTTTATGTATTAAGAATATAACCCATGTTTATAACTTCTAAAGAAATACACATACCTATGCTGAGATGCATGTTCACTTTTTTCCTTATAGGCATGTATAGAGAACAAGTTGGAAGCCACTGCTCTCTGTGCTGTGCATAGCCACCAGCCATGTTGCTACTGAGTACCCGAAATGAGGCTAGTCCAACATTTCTGAGGTTCAGCCAAAAAACAAAATCTTATTTGATCTTTTATATTGATATTAAAATGATAATATTTTGGATATACTGGGTAAAATAAAATGTATTATCAAAATTAATTTCACCTGTTTCTTTTTATTTTTTAATTACAATTACACATGCAGTTCACATTATCTATCAGATAGCAATACCCTAAGTTCTTGACAGAGTGTTAGAAAAAACAGAAGACTAGTTAGCTGTATTTTCTGCACTAAGCAACTATGGGATAAATCTAAGTGACTTTGTAGGTTAAATCCTGGCTTCGCCTAAAATAATTTGCTATGGTTCATACTCTTGCAGCTATTTTTCCCCCCTTCACTTATTGGTAGTAGTTAATATGATATTTTAATATGATTAATGATTGAAGCAGAGTCTAAAGAAATGAACTGACTTCCCCTCCGGACTGTACCCTCTGCTCTGTATGCCATCATCAGATGAACTGTTAGTATTTCTTCTGATAACACACCTGTTTAGACTTAGATTTTAGGATTCATAGCTAAGTACTGTCAAGGATTTATTTATCCCAATTGCATGTGTGTGTTTTTATAGAAATGTACCCACATCAATGCCTATAGTGAGGTGCTTTTATTAACTATTAATGACAGTTAATAATAGTTAAATAACTTTGTTAACAAATAGTTTGGCCTCAGGTCAAACAACAGGGAGGGAAAACAGACATGCCCATCAACAGAAAATTGGATTAAAGATTTACTGAGCATAACCCCACCATTCAGTTTTCCCCTCAATCAGTCTCTCCCATCAGGAAGCTTCCATAAGCTTCTTATCCTTATCCATCAGAGGGAAGACAGAATGAAAACCACAATCACGGAAAACTAACCAAACTGATCACATGGACCACAGCTTTGTCTAACTCAATGAAACTATGTGCTATACCATGTAGGGTCACCCAAGTTGGATGGGTCATTGTGGAGAGTTCTGACAAAATGTGGTCCACTGGAGAAGGGAATGGCAAACTACTTCAGTATTCTTGCCTTGAGAACCCCATAAACAGTATGAAAAGGCAAAGAGATAGGACACTGAAAGATGAACTCCCCAGGTTGGCAGGTGCCCAATATGCTACTGGAGATCAGAGGAGAAATAACTCCAGAAAGAATGAAGAGATGGAGCCAAAGCAAGAACAACATCCAGTTGTGGATGTCACGGGCGATGGAAGTAAAGTCCGATGCTGTAAAGAGCAATACCGCGTAGGAAACTGGAATGTTAGGTCCATGAATCAAGGCAAACTAGAAGTGGTCAAACAAGAGAAAGCAAGAGTGAAATCGACATTTTAGTAATCAGTGAGCTAAAATGGACTGGAATGGGTGAATTTAACTCAGATGACCATTATATATACTACTGTGGGCAGGAATCCCTTAGAAGAAATGGAGGTGCCATCATAGTCAACAAAAGAGTCCAAAATGCAGAACTTGGGTGCAGTCTCAGAAATGACAGAATGATCTCTGTTTGTTTCCAAGGCAAACCATTCAATATCATAGTAATCCAAGTCTGTGCCCCGACAATAATGCTGAAGAAGCTGAAGTCAAATGATTCTATGAAGACCTAAAAGACCTTCTAGAAATAACACCCAAAAAAGATGTCCTTTTTATTATAGGGGTCTGGAATGCAAAAGTAGGAAGTCAACAAATACCTGGAGTCACAGGCAAATTTGGCTTTGGAAAACAAAATGAAGCAGGTCAAAGGCTAACAGAGTTTTGCCAGGAGAATGCACTGGTCATAGCAAAAACCCTCTTCCAACAAAACAAGAGAAGACTCTACACACAGACATGACCAGATGGTCAATACCGAAATCAGAGTGATTATATTCTCTGCAGCCAAATATGGAGACGCTCCATACAGTCAGCAAAAACAAGAGCAGGAGCTGACTGTGGCTCAGATCATGAACTCCTTATTGCCAAATTCAGACTTAAATTGAAGAAAGTAGGGAAAACCACTAGACCATTCAGGTATGACCTAAATCAAATCCCTTATGATTATACAGTGGAAGTAACAAACAGATCTGATAGAGTGCCTGATAGGGTTTAGATCTGATAGAGTGCCTGAAGAACTATGGAAGGAGGTTCACAACATTGTATAGGAGGCAGTGATCAAGACCATCTCCAAGAAAAAGAAATGCAAAAATGCAAAATGGTTGTCTGAGGAGGCCTTACAAATAGTTGAGAAAAGAAGAGAAGAAAAAGGCAAAGGAGAAAAAGAAAGATATCCCCATTTGAATGCAGAGTTCCAAATAATATCGAGGAGAGATAAGAAAGCTTTCCTCAGTGATCAATGCAAAGAAATAAAAGAAAACAATAGAATAGAAAAGACTAGAGATCTCGTCAAGAAAATTGGAGATACCAAGGGAACATTTCAAGCAAAGATGGGCACAAGAAAGGACAGAAATGGTATAGACCTAACAGAAGCAGAAGATATTAAGAAGAGGTGGCAAGAATACAAAAAAGAACTATTCAAAAAAGATCTTGATGACCCAGATAGCCACAATGGTGTTATCACTTGCCTAGAGCCAGACATCCTGAACTATGAAGTCAAGTGGGCTTTAAAAGCATCACTACGAACAAAGCTAGTGGAGGTGATGGAATTCCAGTTGTGCTATTTCAAATCCTAAAAGATGATTCTGTGAAAGTGCTGGACTCAATGTGCCAGCAAATTTGGAAAACTCAGCAGTGGCCACAGGACTGGAAAAGGTCAGTTTTCATTCCAATCCCAAAGAAAGGCAATCCCAAAGAATGTTCAAACTACTGCACAATTGTACTCATCTCACACACTACCAAAGTAATGCTCAAAATTCTCCAAGCCAGGCTTCAACAGGATGTGAACCATGGACTTCCAGAGGCTCAAGCTGGATTTAGAAAAGCCAGAGGAGCCAGAAATAAAATTGTTAACATCTGTTGGATCATTGACAAAGCAAGAGAGTTCCAGAAAAACATCTACTTCTGCTTTATTGACTATGTCAAAGCTTTTGATTGTGTGTATCACAACAAACTGTGGAAAATTCTTGAAAGATGGGAATACCAGACCACTTTACCTGCCTCCTGAGAAATTTGTACGTTGGTCAAGAAGCAACAGTTAGAACTGGACATGGAACGACAGACTGGTTCCAAATAGGAAAAGGAGTACGTCAAAGCTGTGGATTGTAACCCTGCTTATTTAACTTATATGCAGAGTTCCTCATGCTAAATGACGGGCCGGATGTAGCTCAAGTTGGAATCAAGATTGCTGGGAGAAATATCAATAACCTCAGATATGCAGGTGACACCACCCTTATGGTTGAAAGTGAAGAAGACCTAAAGATCCTCCTGATGAACGTGAAAGAGGAGAGTGAAAAAGTTGGCTTAAAACTCAACATTCAGAAAACTAAGATCATGGCATATTGTCCCCTCACTTCATGACAAATAGATGGGGAAACAATGGAAACAGTGAGAGACTTTATTTTTGGGGGCTCCAAAATCAGTTCAGATGGTGACTGCAGCCATGAAATTAAAAGACACTTGCTCCTTGGAAGAACAGCTATGACCAACCTAGACAGCATATTAAAAAGCAGAGACATTACTTTGCCAACAAATGTCCGTCTAGTCAAAGCTATGGTTTTTAAATCCAGTAGTGATGTATGGATGCGAGAGCTGGACCACAAGAAAGCTGAGCACTGAAGAACTGATGTTTTTAAATTGTGGTGTTGGAGAAGACTCTTGAGAGTCTCTTGGACTGCAAGGAGATCCAACCAGTCCATCCAAAAGAAAATCAGTCCCAAATATTCGTTGGAAGGACCGATGCTGAAGCTGAAACTCGAGTTCTTTGGCCACCTGATGCGAAGAATTGACTCATTATAAAAGACCCTGATGCTGGGGAAGATTGAAGGCAGGAGGAGAAGGGGATGACAGAGGATGAGATGGTTGGATGGCATCACCGACTCGATGGACATGAGTTTGATAAAGCCCCAGGAGTTGGTGATGGGCAGGGAAGCCTGGCGTGTTGCAGTCCATGGGGTCGCAAAGCATAGGATACGACTGAACAACTGAACTGAACTGAAAGAAACTGTGCCAAATACAGTGCAAAGTATAAACTAAATTCTGGCAAGTACTTGAGGTATATTTTTTAAAAACTTATCTTGTAATTTGTTTACATTAAACCACAGTTTTAAATAACCCAGTCTAATCTCTGATAATTTCCTCTGCAATCCCACCATTCTAATAAGAAATATACAACCTTCATTTCTCCTCCCTGAATTTCATAAAGTATCCTTTCTCTAGAACTTCTTGCAGAAACCATCCTCAAATGAGCAAATCTTGCCCCCCCCCACCCAGTTTCCTTTCTGAAAATGTTTCATGCTTTGAGCTTTTCTCAAATTGGTCAGATATTTTCCTGCAACTGGACTCCCTCTGAGGTACCATTAAACTCTAGGAGCAGAGCCTGTAATAATGTCCTCCCTGGAGGAATTATAAGAAAGTCTGATTGTTGATAGTCTTCCTTATGTTGATTCAGCCTTATCGTGTTAAATCTTCCTTCTATGGATACACAGAACATACTCCTTCTTCCAGAGTTAATTCTAATATTTCTCCTAAATCTTCTCTTCTCTGGGATGCTTAGTTTCTTTAAGTATCCTCTTATTCACTAAATATTCACCAACAGATTCTCCGTTAGTCTACTAAGGTTGCCATAACAAATACCACAGAATTCTGTTGTCAAACAACAGAATTAATTTTTTCCCAATTCTGAGGCTGGAGGTCCAAGTTCAAGGTGCTGGCAGGGTTGGTTTCTCCTGAGGTTTCTCTTCCTGGTTTACATATAGCTGCCTTCTTGCTATGCTCTCACATGGCCTTTCTTTGTGTGTCCATGCTCCTTGTGTCTCTTTCTCTTCTTACAAGGACATCAATTCTACTGGATTAAGGCCATGTCTTTATGACTTCATTTAACCTTAGTTACCTCCTTCAAGGCCATATCATCAAATACAGTCACATTGAGGGTTAGGGCTTCAAATCTAAATTTGGAGGGAACACCATCCAATCTATAAGAGATGCTTACACAAAAGATCAGAAAAACAAATCTCTGGTACTATGGACAGATGACATGATTTCAAATCTTTTAAAATGTCTTTAAGGGATATGGCAGTTAGAACATAATCCAATACTAGATACAGAACCTGATCAACATGGAGGGGGACTATCTCTTCTCTCTTTTTGGAATTTATGCTCCTATTTATTTGGCCCAAGATAAGATTCATTCTTGTGATCTGTGTGTTTTTTTCTTTTTTTGACAAAAAGTAACACCAGTTTCATATATTTCTCTACAATCACTGTACCTTGGCTATCGTTATTCAGTGGCTCAGTAGTGTCTGACTCTATAAGATTCCATGGACTGCAGCATATCAGGCTTCCCTGTCCTTCAACATCTCATGGAGCATGCTCAAACTCATGTCCATTGAGTCAGTGATACCATCCAACCATGTCATCCTCTGTTGTCCCCTTCTCCTGCCGCCTTCAATCTTTCCCAGCCATCAGGGTTTTTTCCAACGAATCCACTCTTTGCATCAGGTGACCAAAGTATTGGAGATTCAGCTTAAGCAGCATCAATCATTCCAGTGAATATTCAGGACTGATTTTCTTTAGTATTGACTGGTTTGATCTCCTTGCAGTCCAAGAGATTCTCAAGAGTCTTCTCTAACACAACAATTCAAAAGCATCAATTCTTCAGCACTCACCCTTCTTTATGGTCCAACTCTCACATCCATACATGACTACTGAAAAAACCATAGCTTTGACTATACAGACCTTTGTCAGCAAAGTGATACTTCTGCTTTCGAACATGCTCTCTAGGTTTGTCATTGCTTTTTCTCCAGGGAGTAAGCATCTTTTAATTTTGTGGCTACAGTCACCATCTGCAGTGATTTTTGAGCCCAATAAAGTCTCTCACTGTTTCCATTGTTTCCCCATCTATTTGCTATGAAGTGAGGGGATGGCATGATCTTAAGATCTTTGAACATTGAGTTTTATGCCAACATTTTCACTCTCCTTTTTCACCTTCAAGAGGCTCTTTAGTTCTTCACTTTCTGTCAAAAGGGATATCTGAGGTTGTTGATATTTCTCCCTAACAATCTTGATTCTTGCTTGTGCTTCATCCAGCCTGACATTTTACATGATGTACTCTGCATACAAGTTAAACAAGCAGAGTGACAATATACAGCCTTGATGTACTCCTTTCCCAATTTGGAACCAGTCCATTGTTCGATTTCTGGTTCTGTTGTTTCTTGACCTGAATACTTGTTTCGCAGGAGGCAGGTAAGGTGGTCTGGTATTCCCATCTCTTTAAGAATTTTCCACAGTTTGTTGTGATCCACACAAAGGCTTTAGGTAGTCAGTGAAGCAACAAAGTATCTTTTTTGGAGTCTGGGTAACTCTTCCATTTACAAATTACATTAAAAGCTGGTTGGAATAGAAGGTAGTATCTTCTAAGTCTTGCACACCTATATTGTGACAAATGCTGTGGCCTGTATACAAGACATGGTATTGACTGAACAAGACTGACTTCATGAGAGTATGATCTATGCCCTTGGTTTAATGCCTGATTGTGGCTATCTGAAATTTTTGAACAAAAGGATTCACATTTTCATTTCTCACTGGACCCCACAAATTGTGTAACTGACTTTCAGAGGTAAAACATTTATGAACATTTATGAAAGATCAACTGGATAGAAGTCAAAAGACCTGGGTTCTCTCTCAGGTTCTGCCACTAACTATCTAAATGTTCATTCATCTACCTACTTAAAAGACCCTCTCTTCTGACTCAAAAGTTACGCAACCCTCTATAGTAACCTTGATTACTATAGAGGACATCTACTGTTTTTGCCTGCCAAGCATCCAACTGCCCAATTTTCTTCCAGAACTATTCCTCCTCCCATTCTCTCCATGTGATTAGTAGGCTCAAGAGGATGGCCCTACTTCTCCCCCAACTCCTGGTCCAGGGTAACCTTGTGGCTCAGAATTGGTCAATCAGCTTATTTTATTCCCTGGAACATTCTGGAACTGGATTTGAAATGGGTCTACGGCCCAACTAGGCCAAAGACTACAGGACTTTTGGGGAGGGTTTCTCTCCTCTGGCACTGCTGAGAGGACAAGGTAGAGCTGGAGATTCTGGTAACCACCTTGCTTCCATGAAGGAAACCTACCTGAGGACACAGCCAACCCAGAGGAAGTTCAGCCAAGAGATGAAGAGTGTGAGACCAAAACCTGAGGACATGGTGTGAGCCCTGGGTGAGCAGCTGTGCCTGCAACCTGGACATGAAGATCATGAGAGTCAATCAGGCCCTGAGGCTACTGATTTGGGTGTCTGTCCCTTGTGATAACAGGGATTATTAACCACTAGATGCCAGGTCCTTGGCAGGGTGTTGCCATGTGACAGACACTAAGTTAATGATGCAGGACTGCTTTGTCATGGGGGTCACTGCAAGAGCAAATCTAAGTGATACAAGAAGAAGGATTTCTTAAAATTATATATAAATTATTTTCTCTGTTTATAGACCTATTTTAGGGCCCCAGAGGTCAATAAGAACTAGGAAATATGGCACACTAGAAAATCACTAGGCCGAGAATCAATTTTAATAACTGCCAAATCATCCTAATGGAGCTAATGAAAACAATCTATGACAAATTTACAGGAAATAGCTTCTAAAATTCATACTCCCTTTTAAGTCTGGGAATTCACCTTTAATGTGAGGATGTGTCCTACTTATTAAACATATTCTTGAATAATACATAATGAACAAGGAAGTAGTCTTTGCTAAATAAACAATCAGAGCTAGACGAAACCTGAAATAATCTGTCTATACTTTACCAGCTGTGTCATCACAGATGTTGATTGGTAATGGAATAGTTTAAGTTACCTATCTTTAAAATATTATTACTTCTTGGATATTGCATTGTTTTAAATTGTTCTTTGGTCACAGCAGAGAAGTAAGTCTGCAAGGCTTCCTTTGGGGCAAGAGCCCACTGCTTTCCCAATGAAGAGGCAGATGACTGTATGAAAGAGGCAGAGTCTGTTTCGGTATGAAAGAAACAAGTTAACTGCTATAGCCATAGAATAGTGGAAATGGACATCTCAGAGACTGTCTGTTCTTAGAGGCATTCTAACTGAGGATGTGTGATCTCTGTACAGAACTCTGGAGAAAGGTAATAGGTAGCTGGTTATTGGTAAGTTTCTAACTCTGCAAATCTTAGGAGAAGTCACAAGAAATTCTTTTAAAAATTTTTTAAATTGAAGTATAATTGATGTACATTGTCATGTTAGTTTCAGGTGTATAGCAAACTGATTCAGTTATGTATATGTGTGTGTGTGTGTGTGTGTGTGTGTGTGTATTCTTTTTCAGATTATTTTCCCTTAAATGATATTACAAAATACTGAATATAGTTTCCTGTGCTATACAGTAAGTGCTTGTTGGTTATCTATTTTATATATAGTAGTATGTATATGTTAATCCCATCCTCCCCCTTTCCCAACAAATGAAAAGGAAAACATAATGATTCAAAACCTATGGGATGTGGCAAAAGCAGTTCTAAGAGGGAAGTTTATAGAGATAAAAGGTTATGTCAGGAACAAGGGAGGCTCAAGAGGGAAGGTATATATATATATATATATATGTGTGTGTGTGTGTGTGTGTGTATCCCCTCAGTTATAAGTATGTATAAATATATAATATATATTAAATATTTTAAATATATATATTTAGATATACTTATAACTGATTCATGTTGTACAGCAGAAAATTATACATTGTAAAGCAATTATCTTCCAACTAAAAATAAAAACAAATAAAAATCTCAAATAAACAACCTAACCTTACACCTAAAGTAACTGGAGAAAGAAGAAAAAACAAAACCAAAAATTAGTAGAAAGAAATAAATCATAAAGATCTGAGCAGAAATAAATGGGACAAAAAAAAAAAAAAGAACCAGAAAAGATCAATGAAACTAAAAGCTGCTTCTTTGAAAAGATAAACAAAATTGATAAACTTTTAACCTGATTCATAAAGAAAAAAAAAAGGAGAGGGCCCAAATCTATACAATTAGAAATTAAAATAAGAATAAAAAATAAGTTACAACTGACACCACAAAAATATAAAGAATCATAAGAGACTACTACAAGTGACTGTATGCCAACGAAAGGAACAACCCAGAAGAAATGGACAAATTCTTACAATCTCCCAACACTGAATCAGGAAGAAATAGAGAATATTAATATAGATGGGCCATTCACAAGCACTGAAATTGAACCTGTGATTTCAGTTCAGTTCAGTTCAGTTGCTCAGTCATGTCCGACTCTTTGCAACCCCATGAATCGCAGCACATTAGGCCTCCCTGTCCATCACCAACTGCCAGACTCTACCCAAACCCATGTCCATCGAGTCGGTAATGCCATCCAACCATCTCATCCTCTGTCGTCCCCTTCTCCTCCTGCCCTCAATCTTTCCCAGTATCAGGGTCTTTTCTAATGAGTCAGCTCTTCGCATCAGGTGGCCAAAGTATTAGAGTTTCAGCTTCAACATTAGTCCTGCCAATGAACACCCAGGACTGATCTCCTTTAGGATGGACTGGTTGGATCTCCTTGCAGTCCAAGGGACTCCCAAGAGTCTTCTCCAACACCACAGTTCAAAAGCATCAATTCTTCAGTGGTCAGCTTTCTTTAGGGTCCAACTCTCACATCCATACATGACTAATGGAAAAACCATAGCCTTGACTAGATGGACCTTTGTTGACAAAGGAATGTCTCCACTTTTTAACATGCTGTCTAGGTTGGTCATAACTTTCCTTCCAAGGAGTAAGCATCTTTTAATTTCATGGCTGCAATCATCATCTGCAGTGATTTTGGAGCCCAAAAAAATAAAATCAGGCACTGTTTCCACTGTTTCCCCATCTATTTGCCATTAAGTGATGAGACTGGATGTCATGATCTTAATCCCTAACCTGTGATTTAAAAACTCCCAACAAACAAAAGTGCAAGACCAGATGGTTTCACAGGAAATTCTGATACCCTAAGTTTATGGTTGAATCTACAGTCATCATCTTGGTGACATCCAGAAAAGAGAAGAAATCTGACCCATCAGCAGCTCCCTCCCAGAGACTCGTGTCATCGATCTATCTGCCCAACAACAGGTCCATGTCAGCTCACCCCTTCCTCGCCAGCACCTAGTGGAGCTCTCAGCACCAGGTGAGCACATAATAACTACTTGTTCAATGATCCAATAAGCTGGATAACTGAATACAGCCTTCAGAAGTCATGAGTTCAGTTTTTCCTGCATTTATTTTGGTCCATACCTCCATCAATTAAAAATTAATCATGTAATTCCCTGTGGTATATCACATTTTTACCTTGTACCATATTATTTCATCTCATATATTTATGTCTTACCTTCTAAGATGGATCATGAATCTCTGAAGCAGGTCTTATACTCCATTATAAACCTCTCAGTATTCAAACACTCAAAACAAGTTAACATTGTTCATGCAGATCACAAATGGTTGGTGAAAGCACTTTCTCCTTTATGAAGGTCCCAAAGCCTTGATGGGGATAACACCCAATTCCTCCTCTAAAGTCCAGGATAACGAAAATTCCCAAATTCAATGACCTTCTATTCTGTTTCTCAATGCACAGAATCACTGCCATTATGGCCCACTTTAAAATCAATGCAAGTGCAGAGGGGTCAGCAGATCACTGGAGGTAAAAGTAATATTGAGGAACTTAGGGATGGTCTAAGTCAACTTCCTCATGTTGGCCATGTGTTCCAGGGCCAACCCCTAAAGTGAAAATGTTTGGTTAAACTCACTTGAGCAACTGCAGGAACTCAGAGATCCTAATTTCTGGAACTCTGCTCCTTGTGGACACTATGATCTCCTGGATGAAGGACATTGTTTCAATAATGCTGCTGCTGCAGCTGCTAAGTCACTTCAGTCATGTCCGACTCTGTGCGACTTCATAGACGGCAGCCCACCAGGCTCCCCTGTCTCTGGGATTCTCCAGGCAAGAACACTGGAGTGGGTTGCCATTTCCTTCTCCAGTGCATGAAAGTGAAAAGTGAAAGTGAAGTCGCTCAGTCATTTTCCAACCCTTAGCGACCCCATGGTCTACAGCCTACCAGGCTCCTCCGTCCATGGGATTTTCCAGGCAAGAGTACTGGAGTGGGGTGCCATTGCCTTCTCTGGTTTCAGTAATGACTTTACTTTTTATGAACTAGATTTAAAATTGTCAAACAGTCCTCTTTCAATGCCCCCATCAGGAAACACAAAAGAAGAGGGGTTGCTTTGAGTACAGAATGCTCAGGGGATTATGCTTCCTCATCTGCACAAAACAAAGAGATGAAAGTTTAGATGTCAGGACTTGTACCACACAAGCCCTTTCTGAAAGAACTGAAAGATTTTATTGTGCTCTATGGAAGTTAGTGATTACATTTCAAAAAGAAAATAAAAATGAGAAATATTTCCCCTGGAATTCAAGGACTCCAGCTAAGTTTACCCTTTAATGCTAAACTCCTGATATTAGATTATAAACTCAGTACAGTTCAGAACACCATTTACCAGCTGGATCCCAGGGGTTCCTGGAGCCTCTGCTCAGCATTTGGAATTCATCCTTCAATTTCTGCCTTGAATCGTAATTAGTGCTATAGTTTATCAGCTCCTTGAAGGCAGCAGCTGTGCTTTATTCTAACTGGCTTCCTAAATGTGTAAATCACCTCAGGTCTCTTCTTGTATTGACAGCCCTTTAACGACTTTAAAGTGAACTTAAAATAAATTCAAGTTCTAACTTGAATCTAGCCCAGCCACCCCTCTGGCTTAACCTACCCGGTCCTCTCCTTATTTATTCAGCTGCAGTTATTTTGACCATCTTCCTCATCCTTGAACGTGCCAGGCTTGTTCACCGTCCATGGATGCTGCTCCTGTTCTGTGGATGCTGCATGCTGGAGATGCTTTGCTCCAAGATATTCAAATAATGACCCTTTCTCACTATTACTGTCTCAGTTCAAATATTTTCTCTGAGAAGACCTCTGAGAGGTCTTCAAATCACACTTTAGCACCTCCACTTTATTATACTCGTTTTGTTTTTTTTTCTTAAGGACAATTCACAATTGTTTGCTGATGACTCTGACTATTATACTTCAAATATAGAAGTCTGTCAGGTAAAGTCATCCTTTGCCAAGAGTTAAAGGTGGCCCATGAAGAGTAACTTGAACATCATCTTTAAGCTGAGGTGGCTCTGACTCTGACTCAAATATAATAGAAGTCTGTCTGGTGAAAACATTTGTTGCTAGTGGCTAGGGATGGTGCATGAAGAGTAACACACAGCTGGGTGTATTTTATTTCTTCTACAGCACATTTCAATAACTGAGGTTATCTAGTATGTTTCTGTTTTTATTTGGTCATTGTCCATCTTGCTCCTCCAGAACATAAGCTCTCAGAAAACAAGAGATCTCATCTTGTTCACTGCTATATTCCTAGCTCCTAGAACAAAGTCCACCGTACACTAGGTGTTCAATAAGCAGTCATTTAATGTAACTCCTGCAGTGCTTCATCCCATAGTGTCATATGCAGATATGCTGAAATCATATGAGAAAGACCGAGGATGGGAAAGAGTTAAGATTCTAAAAGCATGATGGAATCCAACACATGGCTGACAGAAAGACAGGTTATTTAAACAGTTACCTGTCCTTAAGCACAGACAGTGGTCTTAAGAACAGATATCTGGTCCTTAAGCACCACTGCTATTTTGAAAATGATAGTCAAAAAATTATATGCAGAGCTTGAAGTAGTTCCTTTTTGAAAGATGCTTTTTCCTTTATATTTAGATGTTTCATTGGCGTGAGATAGGAAGAGCACATGGCTAATTAGAAATAACAAATATTTATATCACGTGGGCCAATCTGAATTGCTAGACAGTAGCTCTTCAGGACTAAGGTAGAGGTACCACAAGAATGAATCCAAATTCACAATGTCTGCTCTGCTGTTGGAGAAATGGTTATATGAATGACACTGAATTCCAAGGCTTTCCTGTTCTGATGCACTGCTTTCTGTCACAAAAAAAAAAAAAAGAAAGAAAGAAAGAAAGAAAAGTGCTATACATAGGACCTTTGGGATTAATCAAATTATACAACTATCCAGGCTAATTAAATCCAACAGGATTTTCATTTTCTCCATATAGTAAATAAATCATAAAGGAATTGACATGGCCCCACCATCTTTAGCATGTGACTGGACAGCTCATAATCTCTCTAAGCTTCAGTTCTCTCTGGTCTTATAAATAAGCTCAAGTAATTTCAACCTATGTAAGTCCTCAAAAGAGCTAATAAAAAATACCCAATCAAAACATGCATAGTTATCCTATATAAATGTACAGTTCTCTGTGAGAATTTGGAAACCTCCAGGCCATATTTATTTCCTCTGTGAGCTAAATTTCCTTACTCTTACTCTGTGACAAATTTGGGAGGCTGCCATGTGGCCCCTTGTCTTCCCCAGGAGGCACCCATGTCATTATAAAGTGGGCTCTAAGCTTTGATGTGCACATAGGCCAAAAGCTCTCAGATGCCACTTGATGCCACCCAGGCAGTAGATCTTGGACCTTACTTTGCAAATATCTTGCCTCATCTATGAATCTGGTTTGGAATATGTTTTGGACTATAAATTATTACCTGGAAACTTAGTAGATTTATTGGCCTAATTAATTCTGAGAAAGTAAACAATAGTTTCTCAGGGATTAAAGTTTTAGGCTCCAGGTTCTATTTTTGTGAGACGGAAGGGAGTGGGGCTGGGGGTGTGGTGGGGACTGTGTGTGTTTTTCTGATCCCAAGTTTGTGTGCCTTTCACTTCTGCCAGTGTTCAGACTTGTTGCCAGATTTTGATAAAACATTAAAAAGAAAATGAGAAGGAAGGCATCAGGGAAACAGAAACAGAGCAAAATGGTAAGAAATTCTTTAAGAAATCCAGGATCAGGGAGGGAGCAGGAATCAGAAGGCTGTGCTGACTGACAAGAGATGGAGAATCACCGAACCATAATAGACCTCACTTGTATTGACATGTGCTAACTGAAGTGTGAACAGCTGGGGTAAAGTTACTAAGCATCTTATTTCAGAGTCTGGCAGGGGATGAAACTCTATTTGCAAAGCAGACAGGTATGACAGGATTTAACAGTTCGAATGCAAAGAAAAAAGGGAGTCAGCTCAGCCCAGTGACTGAGGTACTGCAATGGGCCATTCCCTTGGTGAGACACTCTGCTTTTATGGGAGGGACACCCATGGGCTCTCTTTTAATATCATGGTATTTAAGGTAGCATGAGCCTGCCTCCAATTCCCTTTGCTGTAGTTAGGATGGTAACAGCATAGTATTTGTATAGGTGACAGGCTACATCTGATGTTTTGCCTGCAGAACCTGATCAACAACACAGAAAAGAATTTACATAGCAGTGCTCCTTCTAAAAGCTCACATGAACTGAACATTTATTCTGCATCAATCACTGGGCGGAATCCTTTTGTTTAGCTCACCTTCTTTATCCTCAAAGTAAACATATGTGGTTAGTACTATTATTATCTCATTTTTTCAGGTGGGGACTGAGGCTTGGAGACATGAAATCAACTGCCCTGAGGCAGAGTTAGTCAGTGGCAGAGCCAGAAGTGCACCCCCATGTGTCTGACGCACAAGCCTGGGTAATTCCCCACAAGATAGTGTTGTTACCGCTATCTCCTAACAACAGCGCATTGTGTGGCAATCCCTAGATCTGCTTCTGCTCTGGCTGTTTCACTGTTTACCTTGGAGTTTAACATCAACCAAGTTCCCATTTGTCTCCAAATGTTTTCCTATGATCTTGATGCAACCGACAGGTTTTTAACAGTGGTTCATAACATTGTACAGGAAGCAGTGATCAAAACCATCCCCCCCAAAAAGGAATGAAAAAAGGCAAAATGGTTGTCTGAAGAGGCCTTACAAATAGCTGAGAAAAGAAGAGACGTGAAATGCAAAGGAGAAAAGGAAAGATATATCCATCTGAAAGCAGAATTCCAAAGAAGAGCAAGGAGAGCTAAGAAAGCCTTCCTAAGTGAACAATGCAAAGAAATAGAGGAAAACAATAGAATGGGGAAGATTAGAGATCTCTTCAACAAAATTAGAGATAATAAGGGAACACTTCCTGGCTAAAGCCTTTGACTGTGTGGGTCACAACAAACTGCAGAAAATTCTTAAAGAGATGGGACTATCAGACCACCCTATCTGCCTCCTGTGAAATCTGTATGCAGGTCAAGAAGCAACAGTTAGAATCAGACATGGAATAACAGACTTGTTCCTAATAGGGAAAGGAGTACGTCAAGACTGTACATTGTCACCCTGCTTATTTAACTTAGATGCAAAATACATGAGTACATCCTGTAAAACGCTGAGCTGGATGAAGCTCAAGTTGGAATCAAGATTGCTGGGAGAAATATCAATAACCTCAGATATGCAGATGATGCCATCCTAATGGCAGAAAGTGAAGAGAAACCAAAGAGCCTCTTGTGAAGGTCCAAGAGGAGAGAGAAAAAGCTGGCTTAAAACTCAACATTCACACAACAAAGATCATGGCATCCAGTCCCATCACTTCATGGCAAATAGATGGGGAAAATGGAAACAGTGACAGACTTTTATTTTCTTGGGCTCCAAAATCACTGCAGATGGTGACTGCAGCCATGAAATTAAAAGACGCTTGCTACTTGGAAGAAAAGCTATGACAAATCTAAATGGCATATTAAAAAGTGCCAAAGTGATGGCACTTTGCCAACAAAGGTTCATATAGTCAAAGATAATTTTTTTCCAGTAGTCATGTATGGATGTGAGAGTTGGACCATAAAGAAGGCTGAGCACCGAAGAACTGATGTTTTCAAACTGTGGTGCTAGAGAAGACTCGAGAGTCCCTTGGACAGCAAGGAGATCAAACCAGTCAATCCTAAGGGAAATCAGTCCTGAATACTTACTGAAGTATTGATGCTGAAGCTGAAGCTCTAATATTTTGGCCATCTGATGTGAAGAGGTGACTCATTAGAAAAGACCCTGATGCTTGGAAATATTGAGGGCAGGAGGAGAAGGGGATGACAGAGGATGAGATGGTTGGATGGCATTACTAACTCAATAGGCATGAGTGTGAGCAGACTCCGGGAGATGGTGAAGGACAGGCAAGCCTGGTGTGCTGCAGTCCATGGGGTTGCAGACATGACTGAGGGACAGGACAATAACAAGCTGGGTTTTTAAGCAATTCTTCCCTCCGAGGGGGGAAAAATGTTGGAGGTAGGCAAAGAGGGAGGGCTGATTTCCACCGTATCCTTAGGAAGACAAACAGGCCTGTGTGCCTGAAGGAGAGGCGGGGTAGATGGGGGTCTTGCGCCATGCCCCAGCTCTGTAAGGAAGTCCCGCTGTTCTAACAGGGAACATTGACCTCTTTAATCCTGGAGTCTTGTGAATGCAGATGGAAAAAATAGTATATCTTGTTTTCACGTGCCTTACTACAATTTAGCATGCCATTCAATTATATTAATAGATGCAAACGACAAGTCACAGTAGTTTAAGCAGTACCTATGACTCTGTCACCAACAGAGTTTAGATATTTTCATAGCACATTACAGATGTTATGGATAGTGTGGAATATCATTTATGCCGAACACTTCTTTGAAATCAATGGTAGCCACTAGATAAACCTGCCACCTGGATTTTGTTATATAATGTGTGTGCTACTGTATCACAGTTTAAAAATAGTTTGATTACTGTGTTTAAGTGATTTCCTTTGAATCCTTTAAGTTCAAAACATTTTCTTTCTGAGAAGAGAGATCTATAGGCTTTACCAAGTGGCCAAAGGATCAAAGGGATGCATGGTGCATAAAGAAGTGAAGAACTCCTGCTCTTCCTCACTCATGTAGAAGTATTTTACACATATTGCACATTTAGTTACTATATTATACCTCACCTTAAGGAAGAGGAAAGTGAGGTATCAGGTTGTTAAGGAAAATTTCCAAGGAGAGTCCAGTATTTACTCAGTGCTTATTGTGTGGATTCTTTACTGTCAGCTCAGCATTATTCTCTTCTCTGTCTGCATTCCTTGTATCCCATGGAAGAAGCAGAGGAATGAGACATTCTCCCCAATCCCTTAAAAGGAGGACTGTAGGTGAGATCCTGCTGAAGAGAGTCACCGTTTGAGATTTGGAAGGTGGATGAAAGGGCAGGCTATCTTCTCCTTGTGATGTCTTTTGGCTATCTTGAGGTTTGCATTAGCTTTGCGGCAGCCTAATGTGATTCATTCACTTCGATGCTGGTGGGAGCTTTGGTTGCTACTTTGTGAAATTTCTGTAGCATCCTGACCTTAGCTAGTAAGGTTTTTCCTGACCTTCCTTCCAAAGTTATTCTAAAGATTCTATAAATCACTATGTTGAAACCCTTCCAGTTTGAAAAACCCAGAAGGGTTTCTGTCCTAACTGAACTATATACTTGTTATGGTCTGGGAACTAATGAGTTAATAGCAGGAGATAAATAATAGTATTTCAGTTAAGATTTTAATAGAAAACAGATGGGATAATTGAAGAGCTTTTAATAAAGGGACTGCTTACAAAGGTATGAGAGAGTTTAAGGGAAACCAAGAATGAATAATAACAGGCTGGTAGGAGCAAGCAGAGAAGGCAATGGCACCCACTCCAGTACTCTTGCCTGGAGAATCCCAGGGACAGAGGAGCCTGGTGCGCTGCAGTCCATGAGGTGCTCAGAGTCGGACATGACTGAGCGACTTCACTTTCACTTTCATGCATTGGAGAAGGAAACGGCAACCCACTCCAGTGTTCTTGCCTGGAGTATCCCAGGGACGGTGGAGCCTGGTGGGCTGCCGTCTATGGGTCGCACAGAGTCGAATGTGACTGAAGCGACTTAGCAGCAGCAGCAGTAGGAGCAGGAGCCCAGAGAGAGACCCAGACATAGTACAAGAGATGTTCCTTTCCACAGGCATTGTGGCCCAGGCAGAGAAGGAACCAGGGGACAAAACACCCTAGCATTTTTCAGTCTTTCAACTCTTTTCTCTTCTGCTAATCCTACTGTCTCAGCCAACTGCATCTGAGGGCAGGGAAATCTGGCTGCTGTGGTAAACAGGGGCCAATTTTCTGGGGGCACAGAATGGGGAAAGAGTTGGAAAAGGAATGTGGGAGAGAAAACAGAGAATATACTGCAAAGAGACGAGAACAGACATCATATAGGTAAACCTTTTTCATGATTCAGGTTAAAGGAAAGGGAGAAATGAACTCTAATTACACCATAATGTATAAATGAACTCTTACTAGGGAAAACAAAGTGATTCAACTCCTAGCAATACTTCAATTTGTCAGTAAAGTAGTTTTATGTTTTCCCTCTGATGAGTTCTCAGTTTCATCCAAGTAGACCCTGGGGACATTGACTAGATCTGTGATCTGTAAAACAAGGAATTGTTCAAAGATACTCTCAAAGGATATTTCAGACTCAAACATACCATCAGTCTATGTGTTCTAGAGCTGGTTGCACATGGCTTTATGTTAAGGTCACTGTGATGACTAGTATCAAGTTATTCATATTTTCCTATAGACAACCAAAAGCTTTATCTGGTGGTTGTCCCATTAATGACTGAGGTACAAAACACTTGGATTTTCTAACTAGCACTGAACAGAATCAAACTAGAGGAATATTGGAAATATTGTCAGTTACTATATTAAATAAAATTTATGTATCTTTTCTTCTCTAACCAGGTTCTTGAATTCTCTTTGTAGGAGTGATATTTCCATTGGCTTTTATCTAGAAAACAGCATGGAATTATAACATCTTGCCAGTTCTTGTAAAGAAGTCACTGGATGCACTGTAATTGACCCTAATCATTTTTTTCCCAATAACAATACTACTTACTCTCCCATCCATCAATCTCATCTTTGTTCATTCTTGTTTCCTTCCAAGATCCCTAGTCTTTATTTATATAATGCTATAAAGAGAGCAGAGATGAGGTCCAGTGGAGAAGAGAGATAAACATTTAATCTTTATATTACATTTTAATGGGATGGAAACCTTATTATCTGGCACATGTATGTATTCACTTGGCCTGTTGGTTTCACATACCCATTTGGGAAGTGAAGCCTCCTCTATTTGTTGCAGATACACTCAAAATTCTCTAATTATAGAAATTTTCTTAGAAACTAGCACTAATAGAAGGAGAAGGAAAAGTCAGTTCTGTGATAATTTTTTAACATTCATCACCACATTTTCTTTATTGCTGTTATAATTTAACCTTTGGCACAGTGGCTCCTTTGAAAACCTAATGAGAGCAATAGGAAGATATGAACTGTTTATAAAGCCATGTACTTTACAGGCCCCAAAGCTTCAGAGGCCCTCACAGGTCTAGTGGCATCATGAGAAGTTTCTGGGGAGAAATTATACTTAGGAAAAAGAGAACTATTAGCATTACTTCCTTCATCGCTCCATGAATGCTATTTCTTGTCTGCAAAAGACCCCAGATCCAGGTACTTTTCTTATCCTTTAGGTCCCTGCTTAAAATTCCTTTCCTCAAATGTGCCATCTTTGACCACAGTATAAAGTAATCCCCAGGCAGTAACCCTAACTTTGTTCCATTTTCTTTAAAACACTATTTTCTTGTGGTATTGGGAATTTGAGTGTTATAGTTGTCACCCTGCAGTAGAAAATATACCCCATAAGAATCTTTGACTAGTGATGATTTATACCTTGCTCTGGTCATGTGTGATTTCTTTCTAGTGCTTGTACCAATATTTGCATTTGTTTACAAAGGACAGTTTTAGTGATCTGAACTGGACTGGATATTTAAGGGCATGGTTTTTAATTCCTAGTGTCTACAATCAAAATGATGATCCCATAAAAGGAGAAAAACTAAGCTAAAAAACTGAACATATGTAGATGTTTGGGCTTCAGGGAATCAATCTCCCATTAGGATGCTAATAAATGCATAATATCCCCATCCTTAATTAATTGGTTAACTAAATAGAAAGGCTTTGGTGAAACAGAAACATAATTATTTAACGTGGAAAAATCAAGAAGGCTGGATGAATAACAATTACATAATTAACGAAAAATAAGGAACATTTGAGTTACAATTAATCCTTATTGGCAGCTCAGTAGCATCCACCAGAATCTGTTCCATTTCATTGCAAACTGGGCCTTTCAAGTTTAAATAATTTTAACACTTGGTCTGTAATATAAATCCACTTATTAAAAATGTTCAAGATCAACATGATACATTTAGCGACAAGAGCAAGGCCAATTAAGAAACTAATTTGTTCAAGTGAAGATGTATTATTCCCCATGGTTGAATACAAAGGATTCTATTGTGTGAATTCAGTACTTTTCTTTGTAAAACAGTTATTCTACTCATGTGTTACATTGAAAATAACAGATGCAGCTGAGGGTTAGAGAGGCTGTGGTCCTGGTAAAAGTCCGTCAGATGATTGCTAATAAGACTGTATTACTTAGGGTTCTTCAGAGAAACAGGAGAGAAACAGAGAGATACAGAAATACATATATACACATACATACACACATACAGATAGTATGCATACACACATACGGGTAGTATCAGTATGGGATGTATATGTGTGTGTGCATGTATGTATATTATGAATGCATTGTGTGGTTATTTGTATATATGTATAAAGAGTTGATTTTTAAGGACTTCACTTACAGGATTATGAGGGCTGTCAAGTCTGAATTCTGTAGGCCAGCAGGTTGGAGGCTCAAGGAAAAGTTGCTGACACTGGTATATGAAGGCAATCTGGAGGCAGAATCCCTTCTTCCTTGAGGCACCTCCATCTGTTTTTTGAAGGCCTTCAAATGATTGAAAGAGGCCCACTCACATTATGGATAATAATTTGCTTTACTCAAAGTCTACTGATTTTAATGTTACTCAGAAAAAAACACCTTCACCACAATAACTAGACTAGTGTTTGACCAAAAACTGGCAATCATAGCCTTGACAAGTTGACACATAAAACTAATCACACAATGTGTAGAGACTGATTTGAGATCCCCAGTCCCTGGGGTTCTGATGTAATTGGTCTGGAATCAGATCTGGCATGAGAAACTCTTAACCACCCTCCTCAGTTTCCTTCCCCAACTACTCTCCCCAACTTCCTTCCCCACTCTATGCCTACCCATGATTCTAATGCATATCAAAGTTTGAAAACCAAGGACTAGAAATCTGACAGAGATCCTAAAATTAGGAGAGGAAAAAGGAAAGGCAGTTTATAGAGAATTTTATAATGTTGAAATAGAGAATTTTAGGGCAAAACTAAACATAACCTTAGAACTGAAAACAAACAAAAATGTCCTACCTAAGCTGGGTCTGGAATTTAATTCAAATCCAATGATTTTTTTCACAATCTTCCTAGATCTAGCTAGATTTTAAATTCTAATGTGCAAGAACTCCCAAAACTAAGTGTCTCTGTCCATTACATAGGGAGAATTAATAACTAGATTTTAAAGAGGTTAAACTTTTAAAATACTATTTGTTAGATTCCATACTATGGTGATTGAAATCGTATGACCTGTGTGCTGGTTCTCCAGGCACTTGGAGGGAATGTTGCAGAAGCAATTCTGAAAGGCAACACTTTGGCCAATGTTTCCCAGAGTGGGTCCTATGGAACACCAATCCTTGAAGACTTGGACTTTGAAGAGGGTTTCTTGACCAATTATGTATGAAAACATTGCACATTAGAGCCTCCAATCCCTGGAGAATCATAATTTAGTTTTGAAAATAAAATCTTCAGTAAATCCTACTGTAGAAAAACTGGTAATTTGATTTTGTTTAATTTAGCATTTCTCAAATACAACATGCACCACTTCCCCTCCGCCCATTCACATCCCCAAAAGGACAATTGAAGAAATGCATTTAAACAATTAAAGACCAAAACCAAAAGACTTTACAATCAGAAAAATAACTGCATGATTTGAACTGCATTTAGAGAACTGAATAAAGCAGTCATGGTTAGATGCTTCCTTAAAGAAGGCTGGGCACATTCCCAGCTTGCTGAATCACTGAGCTAAATTCCTAGAGTTGAGGTTATTACTTCTCCCTTCATTCTACCCCAGAATGGCACAAAATGGTCATGTAGGGTGACCCCATAAACCAAAAGACAAATTGTTGGCTGCCTTTGCTAAAGCAGAAATGGTTCCTTTAGCAAAACTGTCACTGGGGAAAAAAAAAAATCTGAAACACTTAACTAGGACTGATAAAAACATGTTGAAACAGTGAGGCCTCTTAGTGGTCAAATAGATTAAATCTTCTGAACCATCTGCATTAGAAACTGGGGTAAAAAAGCCAGTTTGCACATCACTGTTTTTTGGCTATTTCCATGAAGCCAGGTGAGCTTTGCACTGGAAGCTCTAGAAATTAGGCGCTGGCTGGCACATGGGTAGCTTTTCAAACTGCAAAAATGTACTTTCTCTGAACACACAAATCAGAAAACGATATCCCTTCCTCTGGGTTCTTGCAGCCTTCTGCCAGACCTAGGGCTTGTGACAGGATTTCCCCTTCACTAGCCCCCGGGTTGGTGCCCTTATGTGGAGCATATTAATATATGTGCGGGTTAGGAGGTGGGGGTGAATCTAAGCAGAGAGATAAAATATTTTAAAACAGTGATGAGAGGCACTCAAACTGGGATGTTCAAACTTATTTCAGATCTTAAGGGTTTTCCAGAGTGTTGTACACGTATGACTAGTAGTACATGTGGAAAATTTATGGCATGTTTGTTTGAGCTTAAGATAACTCTAGACTTAAGTTTTCCTTAAAAATGAGAAACTATTTCCATAACTTTAATAGCAGAATGATTTGGACCAAAACCCATTGTTCCATGAGCAGATTTTGGAACATTCAATTATTCATTCATTTACCCAGCATTAAACATATCGAGCAACTTCAATGGATAGAAAGTTGTTCAAGTCCCAGATGATACTGTGGAAAACAAGTTAAATATTTTTCTTGTCCTTTCTGAGCTTATACTCTAGCAGAAGAGATGAGACAAATAATGACCATAAATGCAAGAGAGTCATGGCAGAGGGAACACATGGAGGTGAGTGGGGAGACATCTCTCTACTCTACCCTGATTTGACTTCCCACCATGAACAAGGAAGTGTCCTGAAGAAAGAGTCCCCAAGGACCACTCAGAGGCAAAATGTAGGAAGGAAAACTATAGAGAGCTTAGAGAATCCCAGAACAGGGAGAACTTCTCTAAATTATATAATTGTTGAACAGGAGGTATATGTTGAGGATGTTTATTTGGACAGAGTACAGATACTAAAGGGCTTTTAAAGTTACACTATGGGCTGCAGTGTGATGAATTAGTAAGAAACAAGAATGGAAGCAGGAGACTATTGTAATAATCCAGGAGAACTGTGATAGTGGTAATAGGGGTGGAGAAAAGTGGGTGAATTGGAATTCTTAGCAGGTAGAGGCAGCTGGGCTGACTGGACATCAATTAAGAAAGAAGAATTAGGATAGAAGGAGGTGAAGGGACAGTTTTCAAGGATAACTTTTAGGTTTTTGGCCAAGGCAACTTGGGGAATAATGGTACCATTCAATGAGGTACAGAGGCAATTCTAGAACAGAATCTTGTTCAGTTGGAGTTCCATTTGGTCATATTGCGTCTGAACAGTCTATGAGACTCTCCAGTGGATATGAACAGTAGGTAGGAACATTGAGGTCTGGAGCCATTGGAATGAATGATGAAATCATCCAGACATAGAGCACACAGAGAAAGAAGTCAAGGGGCTGCAAGGGGCTTGATAGAAGTCTGCACAGGAACTAACAGCTGTCAGAGGAAAACAGTCAAACCAGGGTTTTGAAGGTGCAGAATCCAAAAAAGGGCAAACTTTCAAAAGGGAATTGTGATTGGAGTCTAAAGTCATAGAGATACCTATAAGGACTAAGAAGTGTCCATTATATTTGCAATTTGGAGGTCACTGATGACTTGAAAAAAATAGTATGTTTAGTGGACACTAGGAGAAGAACTCAGAGATAACAGAATGGGCAGGAAGAAACAGAGAAATGACAAAACAACTCAGAATGAGTCTGGCAATGAAAGAAGAATAGGAAGAAAGCTTGGAAGTGTAACATGGTCGGACCAGTTCATGGCTGGACAAAAGAAAAAAAGAGTTGAAGAAATGAGTATGTTGGCATTGAACAGAAAAAAAGACAAGGCTAGAGATACAAGAGAAAAGAAAAAATAGTGATGGGGGCAAATTTCTTGAAGAAGCCAGAATAGAATAGATCAAGGAGTTAGTCTTGAATAGAATGATGGCATCTCTTCCCAAGGGGCAGAGAGGAAAGAACAAAGTCTGGGTGCAGCATGAACTGAGATGCACCAATTAGGAAAGAAATTATTGGAAAAAAACTATTTTTTTCTATCAATAGGTGGTAGGATAATCAGCTAAGAAGGATGGGTTTATGTATTCACTGTACTTATTTTATACTCTATTTTTCTTCATTATCCTGTATTTTCTCAAAGAATGCTCAAACTACCGCACAATTACACTGATCTCACATGCTAGCAAAGGAATACTCAAAATTCTCCAAGCCAGGCTTCAACAGTACGTAAACCGAGAACTTCCAGATGTCCAAGCTGGATTTAGAAAAGGCAGAGGAACCAGAGAGCAAATTGCCAACATCCGCTGGATCATTGAGAAAGCAAAAGTGTTCCAGAAAAACATCTACTTCTACTTTATTGACTATGCCAAAGCTTTTGATTGTGTGGATCACAAGAAATTGTGGAAAATTCTGAAAGAGATGGGAATACCAGACCACCTGACCTGCCTCATGAGAAATCTGTATGCAGGTCAGGAAGCAACAGTTAGAACTGGACATGGAACAAGGGACTGGTTCCAAATCAGACAAGGAGTATGTCTAGGCTGTAGATTGTCATCCTGCTTATTTAACTCATATGCAGAGTACATCATGAGAAATGCTGGGCTTTATGAAGCACAGGCTGGAATCAAGATTGCCAGGAGAAATATCAATAACCTCAGATATGCAGATGACACCACCCTTATGGCAGAAAGTGAAGAAAAACTAAAGAGCCTCTTGATGAAAGTGAAAGAGGAGAGTGAAAAAGTTGGCTTAAAGCTCAACATTCAGAAAACTAAGATCATGGCATTGGTCCCATCACTTCATGGCAAATAGATGGGGAAACAGTGGAAACAGTGACAGACTTTATTTTTGGGTCTCCAAAATCACTGCAGATGGTGACTGCAGCCATGAAATTAAAAGATGCTTACTCCTTAGAAGGAAAGTTACGACCAAACTTGACAGCACGTTAAAAAGCAGAGACATCACTTTGCCAACAAAGGTTCATCTAGTCAAGGCTATGGTTTTTCCAGTGGTCATGTATGGATGTGAGACTTGGACTATAAAGAAAGCTGAGGGCCAAAGAATTGATGCTTTTGAACTGTGGTATTGGAGAAGACTCTTGAGAGTCTCTTGGATTGCAAGGAGATCTAGTCAGTCTATCCTAAGGGAAATCAGTCCTGAATGTTCATTGGAAGGACTGATGTTGAAGCTGAAACTCCAATACTTTGGCCACCTGATGCGAAGAGCTGACTCATTGGAAAAGACCCTGATGCTGGGAAAGTTTGAGGGCAGGAGGAGAAAAGGACGACAGAGGATGAGATGGTTGGATGGCATCATTGACTCGATGGACATGGGTTTGGGTGGATTCCGGGAGTTGGTGATGGACAGGGAGGCCTGGCGTGCTGCGATTCATGGGGTCACAAAGAGTCGGATATGACTGAGCGACTGAACTGAACTGAACTGAGTGCCAGGAAATTGACAAAATGCCAACTATCTTTTTAACTATGCAAACACACAAAACACACACACACACACACACAACCTTTTAAAACATGGCTTAAGATAATGGGTTTATTTATCTTATAACTTCTTCCCTCAGTTGGGTTTATGGATGATGCCTAATATTTAGGCTCAAGTGAAAGATCCCATCTCATCCAGAGAAAAGCTGTAAAGCTTCTGGAAGCTATAGAGGGCAGTTAGAAAGATTGCTTAAGGAGAGGCTGTCAGCTTGCCTCTGTACCACACTCTTCTGAGGTGACCTTCATCACAGGTCTGTACAAAAATGCAAAACTGACTTAGAGTTCCAAAAACTACACTTGAAATGACTTCATTCTAGAGAAATCTGTAAGTAGTACAAATGCAGCCTCCAGAATGACTTTTGTCAGTGGAAAAAGTTTATTATATATCAGGTCCTATTTTCTCTTTTCATCATACTTATCCTTCTTCCCTGCCTGTGAAAAGACTTTTGGAGAAGAGCTACAATGATGAAATGGTAAAATTTGAGCCAAATGTGAATAATTAAAAAGTTTTTTTTCCACTCAGACCCCTTTTCTTTGGCCACAAAATCTTGTGTCAAATGTAAAATTACTAGACAACCTTCTTAGAAATAGAGTTTATAACTGCTCTCTTGATCTTTTCACTTTTCATTCATCCTTTAATTTGGATTTTTAAAAATTACAAAAATATTACAGGGTCAACTAATAAATGGGCTTTTTTTTAAGTTAATATTCTCTGCTCTCTTCCTCTCTAATATTCTCCTCCTCACTAAAGGAACCAAAAATAATATATTGGAGTGTTTCTTTCTAGGCCTTTCTTTACTCTCAATCTAATCACTCTTCAGGCTACTTATTGGTCATTAAAATCAAATATCCATTTCTTCTCAGAATACTTATATTATTTTACATTTAAAGAAATTAGAAACTGTTCATTAATTTTTCCTTCCTAAGACCCTCTCTTGTCATGCTTTTCATGACATCTTTCTGGTTATCCCATCTTTATGGTCACTCCTTCCCAATATTTGTTACTAGCTCTTAATTCCTCTGCCTGTCTGTCAACTGTAATGTTCTATCCCATGGAGTGAAACTATATCTCAGGAAACTCCATACATTAAACTAAAGAAAATTTTGGACAAAACAAGAATTTGTCCCTCATCTGAATTTTACTGATGAGGAAACCAGGGCAGAGAGAGTGAAGAAGTAACATATCTAGGGCCATTTCAGAGCCTGAGCCTTGAACAGTAGCTTGTTGACTTAAAATTCAGATCTTGAAAATGGTCAGCAACCTACCAATTTCCTGGTATATTTATGCTTTTTTATTTCCTCTGCTTAGTTGTAACAGAACTGCAAGGCAAATCTAATCTTGAAAGGTTTTATGATGGCCACCATAATATGCTATATAGGAATTCACCTGGGGAAGCCAACAGAAAGAACTTAAGAGAAGAGTCTGTTTTATTATCCTGTGAGCAAAAAGGGGTAAATAGGCTCCCATAGAGACTGGGATGAATTCTAACTGGCACAGAAAGAAAGCTGAAGTTATCTGTAGAAAGGCCCCTTTCAGAAGTGTTTAGGAAGCTATAGGCACTGGGTACAGCCATAAGTCAAGCTCACCTAACAGCTCAACACAGCGTCTATGGTAAAAGCCAGTGAGTTAGCATTCAGTGTTTCCGGGTACCTTGTTTGTGCCCAGAGTTATGCTAAACCCTTTGTAAGTGTGTGTGTGTGAAGTCGCTTCAGTAGTGTCCAACTCTCTGCAGCCCTATGGACTATAGCCTGTCAGGCTCCTCTGTCCATGGGATTCTCCAGGCAAGAACACTGGAGTGGGTTGCCATGCCTTACTCCAGGGGATCTACCTGAACCAGGGATCGAACCCATGTATCTTACGTCTCCTGCACTGGCAGGTGGGTTCTTTACCACTAGCGCCACCTGGGAAGCCGCATCCCTTTGTATACAGTGACCCTGTTTTCCAAACTCCAAATCAGGGCATATCAAATGATCATAGAAACGATCACTTGAAATTTGGACATTTCATAGCTGCTATGCCATATGTTATAGGATAAAAGTCACAGCTTTTACCACCCAAAATCTGCAATCCTTTTAGTATAACAAGATACTGTGTGCAGCAGGAAGGTAATGTGGAACTCTGGGTATTAGTTTTTAGCTGACACTGCAAATTTAAAAAAAAAAATCATAAACTAACTAAAGTTTTAATTAAAGCACATCTTTGGAGCAGCTGAGAAATTCTAAAACCAACTCTAAAAACCTTAGTGATCCCTCTCCTCTGTCTCTGAAAGCAGCTGAGGTAGGAGAGGCTGAGGGAAGAGGAGAGAATTTCTCTGAGTTTGTCTCAGCTGCAGAGAATGACCCCATCTAAGGACATCTCTTCCTGGGGCCCATATCCAGTGGTTTGACTGAGACGGGGAATGAAGGACAGGCCGTTTTTGGACAACTCTGAGGGTTGTGAGAGCCCCAGAGTTCCCTGTGGGATAGGCTGAGGACGCCCCTGGGCCCCATACCTACTCTGTTCTTTCCCTGTGCAACTGCTTCCATCTCTTCCTGTCACAGGTATTCATCCCACAAATACCTCTTAGGAATCAACCTACATACTAAATTGTGTCTCTGAGTCAACTTCTGGGAAATCTAGGCCATGCGAGGGGTGGATAGGTACTTCCCTCTCACCTAAGCCAAGCCAGTGGGTTTCTAGGGGACTCCTACAGAGCTTGATACATGTCTCCCAGATCTGGGAAACAAGACAGACTCAGGACCCTCATGGCGAAAGTGGAGAACTAGAGGTGGCAGCAGAGAGAGAGAGAAGCAGGGAAACAAAGGAGAGGGAGTGTGCTGCGCTGGGAATGGGCTGTCTTATGCTGAGGAGACAACAAATACAAGAGAAAGACAGACATCAAATGCATACAGAGCAATGAGGTCCGGCAAGCAACAGGCCAGGGATGGAGAACAAGACTCAACCCAATGTCAACTCCAAGTAGTTAATACTGAAAATTTGCATATTACAGTTGAAAGAAGAGTTATAGATTGTGTCTGATTTTAGTGAGAAAGATGTTAAAACTAATTAGCAACATCTCTCATGGCTGCAGAAAGAGAGAATTGTAGCACAAATTTGCCATTTCTGGAATAGACAATAAAGAAGAGATACTATATAAATTACAAAACATTTGACATAGAAAATAAAATGTGACTTGCCATCTGCCATGCTAGAACCAGATGTAAATTGTCAGAAAGACAGACCTGCTCAAACTACTCCACTGATGGAAAGCCATTAATGGCTCTGTACTTTAGAGTAATTCAGAGGCCCTTCATGTTTGAGCTCCTATCAAGTTTGTCCCATGTTCCCCCTACTAGGCTCTCTCCAGCCACTTAGAGTTTCCTTTTTACACTTCTTTTGTATCTCAGTGACTTTGCAGATGTTGGTCCCTCTGTCTAGAATTCCTGCCCCTCACCATTCCTACTTGTTCCTCAATCCCCAGGTCAGGTATTTCCTCCTTTGAGAATCCTTCCTGAAACACAACTCTCTGTCCAAAGTTGATCCCATTCCCCTTTGGGGCATTACTCTGTCTTGATTCATGAAGCATTATCAGGCTATGTTGTAATACCCACCCTTCACTTAGACTGCAAGTTCCTTGAAAGTAGATATTTTTCACCTTTTATTCCCTTAGATCTCAGCCCTGGGGCTGGCACACAACATGGACCAAATATTTTTAAATAAATGAAAGATTCCTAGAACCATTAAGGGATCCTTCACTGAGTGGGTCAGAATTAAATATGATGCTGCAACCCTTGGGCCAAGTGTGACTTAGAGGGGACTGTCCATTGTTTCCCATGGAAACCCAAAATCCAAATACCCAGAGGATCCAGAACAGATGTAACTACAACTCACCTTTGCATAGCTGAGAACTCTTCTAGCACAGACACTAATCCACCACACTTGGAATTTTTGCTATTTAAAGAAAGAAATCTCACCTGACAGATGGATTAATGTTTAGGCAAACTGTATTTGCACAGCTGCAGAGTCGTTCTCAAATAAGATGTTTGAGCTCTCTCCTCTCTATGCAGGAAATTTGTTGACTAGATGAAAATATTAAACCATTTACACAGAGCTTGGAGAACTGTGGGAAGCACCACATCCATTAACAACATTTATAAAAACTCCTTGAAAGATTTCTACCCTCTTCTTTCTGGGGTGTGTGTGTGTGTTTGTGTAAATTTCTTTAAATAAAGACTTTTAGAATTTACCATGAATCGGGAAAAAATAGAAGCTTGGATGGTCAGGTGTCTAGACAACCCATCAGAAGCCTGACCACATGGACCCTATGGCAGCTCTTAAGCTGTCAAAACACTGTCTGGTAGGGTTTATCCTGGAGTTGGTTCTTCAGCTCAGCATCTCATTGCTCTGCAACCATTTTTCCTGAGTGAAGAACCGCAATGAATGCAATTCAGGAGAAACACACTTTGGTCACAATCACCTAGAGTGTGCTTGTTCAACACAGTGCTCTTAGAGGACTTAATTCACATGTGTAAGTTGACCAGGGCCATGTATGGCCACAGGACAAAGCTCAGAAGGCTTCCCTGTGAGCTGAAAGCAGTAGTACGATATACAGAACCTACCTCATATCCAAATGAGATTTCCGGGGGCAACTCTACTGGTTAAGCCTATGGTCTTGAGGCTTTGGGGTTTGTAGATCTTTGTAGGGTCACATAGGAAGGGTTTTTAGCTCCTTCAGTTATTAAATATGAACTTTTTCAGGTTAGGATAGTGGGGCAGAAGCTCTTGAATGGGTGGAAAAACAAGGTTTTGAGAATTGATGGTACCTCAAATTCATACAATCAAACTTGAAAAGAGAGTGGTGACAGCTAAGGGGTTCCAGTCTTGGGGCTGAAGCTATTTTAAACAATTACAATGGAAGGACAGTAGGAGAAAAAAAGTATGCTATACAGGTCCACTTTTTAAGACTTTTCATGGTATCTAGTGGCTTCCCCGGTGGCTCAGAGGGTAAAGTGTCTGCCTGCAATGCCGAAGACCCAGGTTCAATCTCTGGGTTGGGAAGATCCCCTGGAGAAGGGAATGGCAACCCACTCCAGTACTCTTGCCTGGAAAATCCCAAGGACAGAGGAGCCTGGTAGGCTACAGTCCATGGGGTCGCAAAGAGTTGGACATGACTGAGCAATTTCACTTTCACTTCACTTTCATGGTATCTAGTGCCCTTCTCTGGAACAAGTGAGCTGGTTGAAAAGTCAAAGTCAACTATTAGCAAATAAAACAAAAAGGAGAAAAGGTTGGGAACATGGAGAAAAACTGAAAACACGTCCAAATATTCTGTCTCTTTCAAAAGGACAAAAAGTCCACGTGTCCCAGGATATTTGGGTCTGTGTTAAGAGAATATTCTTTGCTTCTGTGTAAACACACTATCACATCTATATTCAGTGGCAGAGAGGGAGACATAGAGATGAGAGAGATCAAACTTCAGGTCAGAAACCCCAGTGCTCAACATCTGAATAATCCACTGCTATTACCCTTTGGTAGAAATATTGCAGGCATTACAAACTGGTGCAGCTTTAAGAACCAAAAGGGATACACTGAACAGTCCAAATTACACACAGCCACTGCTATTCTAGGTAGAGGGAAAACCTCTTCATAAAATATTTACCAAACATATTTTTTTTTCATGGAATGACTATAAAACTATGAAAATCAAGAACAAGATGTGTAAGAATAAAAGAGTTGGGGATTTTTTAAAATGGGATATAAAATAGTTTTAAAAGTCAAAAGAATTCAATCCATAATGAGGGTGACAACAGATCCATGATAGAATTGACTGAGCTGGAGACACTTGCTGTACAGAAATGACCCTTTCCCCTTCCATCTACTTCCTTCTTCCTTTAGAGGGCACTGTATGGATAAAAGTTTCTCTCAGCTCATCATGTTTTTGTGGAACCACTTCTTTCCAACTGTCAGTTCATTCAGTTTGAGTATCACGGATCCTACCCAATGGCTTTTGGGCTATGCCCAGCCAGGCGTGACCAATCAGAACACTCCGTTCCTCTAGTCAATGGTGATTGGTTCAGGGATGGTCATCTGCCCAAACCAAGGCAATGAAAATATCCCAGCACCTTCTGTAGAAACTACTATTAAAAAAAGTAACTCTCTTTGGGGGTTGCTAATCTGAAGAGCCTCCTTGAGAAAACAGCCAACGGAGAAAAACTGAGCTGAACAATGAGGAGGGAAAGTGGGCACGTGGTTATCTAGTTGGAGGTCCTAGATCTGCTTTAAATTAGAAACATTGTTGGATTTCTTGAATTTCTAGTTAAGTAGGACAATCAGCTTCATTTTTTGCCTAATGTAGTTTGAATAGGGTTCTGTCACTTGCCATAAAATGTCTTACTCAATACAAAAGGGCAGGGCTGGAAGGTCTTAGCTTGGAACCCAGACAACCCTTTAGCTTAGTTAAATTTTAGAAAACAAGAAATACCAGGGATACTGCGGTTACAGTTGACAAAATGGAAGAACACAATATCAACAATAGGATCCAAGCCCCTTTCAAACAATCCTCAAATATTTTTACAGTGTCGTCTCCCATGTCTGCAGGCATCTGGGTTCTTTCAAGACAGCATGACAGTTAAGTAGATTGATATCCAGCATCTTCACCCAGTTTTCTCCTTGACCTCCTCTGAGCTTCCTGCCATTTCCCCCAGGTACATGCCACTGTTCCCACCATTCTTACGTGGCTTCTCCTTGTTGTGTGCCTTTCTCTAGTGTAAAATTTGGTACACTGTCATAGATGCTTCCTAATCCATCTACCTCACCAGATAGTCAGCTCTCCCAGACTGGGAATACCCATAATTCATGTTTTAATATCTGGAGCCTAGTATGGAGCCTAACACACTAGTAAATTATGCATTGAATTGAACTTGAGGCTCAACTCAGACTTACTCTCTGACCATCACTCAGTGCCCAGCCTCTGTCTCCTTGAAACCCTCAGAGACTTGTCTGCCTGTGATCTCAGTCTGATACTGTCTCCTGCTTGGCCTTGTCAATTATATAAAAACTGTTACAAAGGTCCATATGGTCAAAGCTATGGTTTTACCAAGCTGTGGTTTTATCAGTAGTCATGTATGGATATGAGAGTTGGACCATAAAGAAGGCTGAGCACCAAAGAATTGATGCTTTTGAACTGTTGTGCTAGAGGAGACTCTTGAGAGTCCTTTGGACTGCAAGGAAGTCAAACCAGTCAATCTTAAAGGAAATCAACCCTGAATATTCATTGGAAAGACTGATGCTGAAGCTGAAGCTCCAATACTTTGGCCACCTGATGCAAAGAGCCCACTCACTGGAAAAGACCCTGATGCCTGGGAAAGACTGAGGGCAGGAGGAGAAGGGGGCAACAGAGGATGAGATGGTTGACTGGCATCATTGACTCAGTGTATATGAACCAGAGAAAACTCCAGGAGATGGTGAAGGACAGGGAAGCCTGATATGCTACAGTCTATAGGGTCACAAATAGACACGACTGAGCAACTGAACAACAACATGTCTATAAACAGGCTTATTTATTTGCTGAACACTTACCAGATAAGAACTCTGTATTTTAACCTATTCAACCCTCACCATAGCCTCTCTGTCTCACAGATAAAGACACCGGTTTGAGAGGTTAAGTGACTTGCCCAAGGTCACCCAGCCTGTGAGTGCAGTGTCCAGGGATTCAAAACAAGCAGCCTGTTTTGAACTGGAGTATTATCAGCACCTTGTGGGCCCAACATGTTTCATTTATATTATCAAATTAGCCTCACAACAACCCTATTAGCTATGATTATTAGCCCCAATTTCCAGATATAACTATTGAGACCTAGTGAGGTTACTTTTCCAAGGTCACCCGACTGCAGGGAGAAAAGCTAAGATTACATCGCAAGGTTCCCAGAACCCACATCCAATAAGCATTGTGCCAAACAGTTGTCTATTAACTGATTGTTGATTGTATCAGAAGAAGCTACCAAGTAACCTACCTTTAATTACCATCTGTTTTTCTTCTTATTGTTTCATAGGTATAGCAACATCTACTTCATAGGATTGTCATACACCCTTCAATCTATGTTTGTAAAGTTCCAAGAATGTCTGGTGCATAGTAAGTGCTCAACAAATGGTAGTTATCATTACTGTTTACTGAGCGCTTCTTGTGCCAGACATTGTACTGGCACGTTACTTGCAATATTGCATTTAATTCCCACATCAACCTCATGAGGTAGATACCAATATGATGCTCATTTTATCTATGTGGAAACTGTAATGGAAATTTCTCCTTGTGTTTCCTCACACTCAGCACAGGATCATAAGATCAGTAGCCTAGTTCCCTAAGCTTCCATTTAGAAAAATGTTAAGTTGCCAAACTATCTCATTCAGTATTGGCTGGCAAGGCTACTGAGGAATATGCTTATTCAATTATAAGTGGTTATATAGATATATTACAGTTCTACAATTCAATTTCATTCTGACACTACTTAGAATTAACACAAGCCCCACAGGTTAAGGGTTCAGTCCACAAAACCACAGGCCACAAACAGGGTGCCCAGGCTATCTGCATTCTGCTTGGCTGTCTACAAATTAGAAGGTTGCCATGACTCCCCTCAGATCTGATAATTCAGTAAAATGGCTCATAGAACTCAGAAAAACACTTAACTTACACTTGTCACTTTATCATACAGAATACAGTTCAGAAATAGCCAAATGGAAGAGATGCATAAGGCAAGGTAAGGATGGGCAGATAGAGCTCAGGGTCAACTAGATGAAAGAGATGTGGCGGGGTTCAGAGCTCCCATGCCTTCTCCAGGCATGCCACCTTCCCGGCATGGTGGTGTGTTCACCGACCTAGAAGCTCTCAGATAGTTAGAGCCCAAGTCTATACAATTAGTTGTTTGATAGAACAGCATGATACTGTTGTGACTCTCTTTCTTACTTACAAAGTTCTGGTAAAGAGATCAAGAACCCAATGATCACTGGCCTCTCCTTTGCTTCTATTAGCTCCTGATCTTTTGATGATTCCTTAGCCATGGGCCTCAGCTCATAGAAGAAGAGCCTACACATCTACAACTCTGCAGAGTTAAAGGAGAAAGAAAACATATGCTTATTGAGCTCCTACAATATTTGAGCACCAAGGGCTGGAGACATGAATCTATCCTTTCTGAAACTGCTTTGCTCAACAGCTAAAAATGCAAACCTCTTCCTCATCCCCGTTCTTACACATGCTGTTCATGGGGGTGAGCTGGCACAAGAAAGAGTTGGAAATTTCCTTGTTAATTTCAGCCCTGTAGATAATTCAGATTGAAAAAAAAAAAAAATTCACCTTGGGTCAAAAGCATATGGACAAATTATTTGTGCAGATTAAATAATCCAGATGGCTATCTGAGTTACTGAAGCAGAAAAGAAAATGATTTCATCATAGATGGAGCCAATTCAGTAAATTCAGGGAACAACAGATTTCTTTACCTTGCATGACCTGATTTCTTCTCTTCTTCATTTGGCTGGCTTAATTTTACTATGCAATTGCCAAATCTTCACTTCACTTGGGCTATTTAAATAGTCACAATGTTGCCTTTTTATATAAAAGATTAACAAACAACTAAAATTTGGTGGAGAAAAATGACATGTGGAATAAAAGATTAATCAGTTCTGTCACTCTCATTTGGGCAGCAAAATCAAGCCTCTTGTTTGGGGAAATACTGCTGGATGGGATAATTTCCACATTGCCTGGCTGTTTTTCTTTTTAATATCACAGTTGCTTTGCTGTGGTGGAGGCTGCTACAAACTGTTGGCACTATCGCTAGTTACAAAGTATGTTTGCCAAACTACTCAGGGTAGAGGGAGCCATACTGTATTCTTTAATGGTGGGCTTCTTCTGCCAGGGAAAAGACCAGCATAGAAAAGAGCCTCATTCATCTTCTCCCCTTCACCTCCTTGTGGCCTGAACAAAGTGAATGTATCAGATTGTGTGGAAAACACTGGTAGGAATTTCTATGTTCCTCTCTATCCAATACTGCTGTTGGAAACTTTCAGCAGATGTTTCAACCACTTACTTCCTCTTATCCTTGTCCTTTGGTGCACATAGCAGCAGAACCTTGGGAATATGCAGATGGCTCACCTTTTCCATTGCTGTGTTTGAAAAATACAAAGGACGGTGATTCCCAGATGCTTTTGAATCCATCTTTAATAGTCAAACACTCCTGTCAGTTCTCTTCTAAGTATCAAAAATGTAAAATCAGAGGGACCTAGACAAAGTTACAAACTGTAATTCTAGCTCACTCCTGAAAACTTTCACATCAGTGCACTGTATTCTATGAAAGATAATTTTATGATCTTTTTTTCCTGTCCCCATTCACAGATGTCAATACATGGTGAGTGGTTTCCAGAAATTTACTTCATTTGCAACTAAAAGCAAGAAGAGAAGGCAACCCAAGCCACTCTGGCATCCTGACAGCTCAGCACTCTCTACTAAGAACACAGCTCTATGCCAGTCGCCTCCTGGGTGCCAAGGCAAGAAAGCAGGGACATATTATTTAAGGACACATTTAAAAATAAGAATTAAACTGTCACAGTACTTAAATCTTCTCTCTTTCTAAACCCTCTAAACCAAAGAATCAACCTCTCCCATTAGGTGAAAAGACAATGATTCAGAGTTAAAGGTGAATAAAAATGAAATATTTTAAATCACTTTCAGAATTCCTTGAGTGAATGATATTTTTCTGAGTATAAAAAAAGAAGAAATCCTTTATTAAAACTGACTACTGACATTAGTGAATAACAAGATCAGAGGGAGAAACTAAGAATGGGCTGAGTGCTATGATCATCATACAATTTTACTCTTAGTTTTGCAGGTAACTTGGCTCTATTTTTCATTCATTCACACATGCATTCAGTGCTGAGAATTCACACTGGCCTCAGAAATAAAAATTCTAGGTAATTTTTTTTCTAGGTAATTTTTATTGCACTTTTATCATGAACCAGATACTGTTCAAAATGCTTTGCTTATGTTACTGTATTAAATCCTCACTAAATGCTATGAGTAGGTACTATTCTTATCCTCTTTTTCCAGAGAGAAAATGCAAACTTTGAAAGGTTAAGAAATTTGCCAAAGGAAACACAGTTGGCAGGTGGGGAGGAAGGCTGTGACCTGAGGCAGTCTTAACTTCAGAGCTAACATTCTAAACAGCCCACACACCCAATAACTAGTTGGTGGGGTAGTATTAGAACAGGACCTCAGAGAAGCCAGGTGGCTACTCAACAAGCCACTTCTGCTTCTGAAGGGTTTATTTTTATGCCCTATTGCCTTCTTTACAGGGAAGTTTTGGAAGGAACAGAGAAAGTGACCTACTGGCAAGAAGACACAGATGACTCCCATTGAACAGGGAGGAGGGTGAGAAACCCTTTTGAGCCACAAGAATACCATTTTTTTCACACCAGTGGAGGTCATTGAATGCATCATAAGCCAGAAATGGATTTTGAGAGGTCACATGGAGAAGAGTCCTACCTTTGGTGAGGATACTCTGCTGCCAGAAAAGTGATTTAGCAGAAGTTTGCTGCAGAAAGGGGATTGGGATACTTGTGTTGAACCTTGCCCAGGAGCATATGCTGTATGAAGTTGACCAGACAGCCTGTTTGGTCAGACCTTTCCAGATATTTTAATGACCCCGAAGTGTGTCCTACAAGTCTCCTGGAGCAGGTGCATGTTGTTCCAGATACTCTGTTGACAATCTGTAAAGGGCTTTAGGCTACCTTGTTTGTTGTTGTTGTTGGTTAGTCGCTAAGCCATGTCCAGCTCTTTTGCGGCTCCATGGACTGTAGCCCACCAGGCTCCTCTGTCCATGGGATTTCCCAGGCAAGAAAACTGGGATGGTTTGCCACTTCCTTCTCCAGGGGATCTTCCTGACTCAAGGATTGAGCCTAGGTCTCCTGCACTGGCAGGCAGCTTCTTCACCACTGAGCCACCAGGGAAGCCCTTCCCTGTGTGTTACCAATTTGTAAATTGTGCGGGTTGCCAAGTAAGTAAGTCAGAGGGCTTGGTGGCCTGGCAATAACTCAAAGCTCTGTATTCCTCTTCTGTCTTGGATTCATTTATTCCAACAGCTTTTCCTGAGTGTTTCTTTGGGGCCAATTACTAAGGGTCCCCGGACAAACAAGGCATGATCCTTTGCCCCAAGGAGCGTACAGTGAGGAGATTCGAAGCCCCGTAACCTCTGAGAGAGAGCTTCCTGTCCTCTGCTCCTCGTCACTCAGGCTGGACATGATGTAGAGAAAATGAGTTTTCCCTTTTCTCTTTTATCTGATGCTTTGTTGCTTAGGTACCATCTCTAACCTCCTACTTGACTGGTTGATGACTTTATGTTGATCCAGTGTTAGACAATTTCCAAGTGCTAATAAAAAATAAAAGTAACTCACACTATTAAAGCTCTGCATGTTGCACACATGCCATCCTGTGACAACCCTTTGAAGTAGTTTCTGTTATTAACCTTATTTTCTACAGCAGAGAATTGAGACACAGGAAGTTAAAAAAAGAGGAGCCCAAAGTTAAAGTGTTACTCAGTTTCTCTTCAAAGCACATTGTAACAACCACTGCTATACACTGTTTGCTAATACTCCATTATAAAGAACTTTGCAAGAAGATAGAAGAAAGAAGCTGATACGGAGTTGGGGAAAGACGCTAAGTGATAAATCATAGCAATAGTTAGCATTCAGTAAGTGTATAAAGATGATCTCAAATCCTCAAAGCCTCACTGCTAGCTGGATATTATTTTCCATGTGAGAAAATGGATATGATAGAACTAGGATTTGAATCCAGATCAGCTTTCTCTCCTTGGCCTTCTTTAGCTGCATCATCCTGCTTCCTGGTGACAAGAAGAATTACACAGAGCATGAAGATGAACTCTGTCTCCCAATGAGAGACCATCACTGAGATGAGTAAGACGAAACTACAGTTTAAGAGAACATCAGAGAACATCTGATGAGAACATCAGAATTAGATGATCTTAGAGACCACTCAGTATAACAATTTGCCTGGTGACCTAACCTCTGGCAACATCCCCATGAAGAATGTGCAGACCAATTTGGGACTTAGAATGACTGATGTCCTCCTGCTCTATCAAGAAAACTTTTACTAGAGAAAATTTTGCTGGAAAACCGAGCTGTTGATCCAAGCACTAGAAACCCTCGAGAGTAGAGAGATGTCACATGCGTCTCCATTCAGTGAGGCCTCCGCCTAGGAAACCACTTTGCTGGCTCAACACTGGCATTTTGCATTGTCTGCCCATGTCAATCAGATTATAATTTGTTCCATGGGGGCAGTTTTCAAAGGGCTGAAGAGTTGGAAATAGCTCTTGGACACAGAACTAGTACTGCTGGAGTCTTGCTGTCTCTGTTGATGTAAGCTAGTCAAAGTTGTCATTTGTAGTCAGACAGCTAGCTGTGGTTAATAGGAAATAATTTCTCTGATTATACAGACACATACAGCCACATAAATGCACATGCTGTGTGGGGAAACCACAGCCTCTGCTCTTATATCTGTTCTAAATCTTGCACAGACCTGCCATCACCCTTATGTATCTTTGTTGGAGTTGCTCAGCGTATCTCTCTTCAACTGTCAGTGAGTCTTTGTCATGCATAACCTACTTTCATTTCTTTTGTGAACAGAGTCTTGCCTTAAGAGGATCTGAATTCCTCCAGGCCATTCTTTAAGGAATTAGATAAAAATAATAATTGAGTCTCTAGCAGACATTGAGCTAAATACTTTGCATTAGCTCATTTAATCCACACAAAGCCTCTAATGAGGCAGATACTATTATTAACTCCATGTTGTCAGTGATGAAAGACCTAGGTTATGCAACTTGCTCAAAGCACACAGATTCAGCTGAGATTCACCTGTGGCCTAATGGACCTCAGCTTGCAGCCCTGTCTTCTGTTTCTTCAAAGTATGCCAGGCTCTGTTCAGCAGAGGGTAAATGTTTTTAATTTCCTCTTGAGTTTAGTTATTTTGGAATGGATGAAGGAGGAAATATTTGGTATAATTCTTATTTCTCTATAATTCTATCATGAGGATTCTGATATATGATTTAATTTTCCCAGTTACTTAAATATCAAGTTCATAACCTGCCACTCACGTTGCTTTGTGTACTTAATGGAAACACTTTCTTTAGAAAAGTATATGTGTAAAATGAAATGTAGATTCTGTGAGACAGGGGTATTAATAACTATATCCTCAGAATCAAGAACATGTGCCTTCTCCACGGTAGTATGAAAGTTGCTCAGTCATGTCCGACTCTTTGCGACCCCATGGACTATACAGTCCATGGAATTCTCCAGGCCAGAATACTGGAGTGGATAGCCTTTCCCTGCTCCAGGGTATCTTCCCAACCCAGGGATCGAACCCAGGTCTCCCGCATTGCAGGCAGATTCTTTACCAACTGAGCCACAAGAGAAGCCCTATGGTAAGTGGTCAGTAAATACTTATTGATTAAATGGATGAATAAGAGGTTTAAAGTGCCATAAAGGTGTCTGTCTCCCTGAAAAAAATCACAGTAAACTCCTGAGGACTAAGTTCTCAGAGGCCAATTATTCTGAAATCTGAGAATAGTGTTATATTTATTGAAAGGGCCCCTGGCCTTTGGTGAGAAAAAGTCACATGTGTTTGTGCTTCTTTGTGAAGTATCTATGTCTCTTTGGAAATAATTAGAGGGCCTGATAAAGAGGAAAGGAGGGGTGGACAGGCAATATTATTTTCAGTTGTAACCCTAGTAAAACCATGGTCCATGTGGTTCAGTCCTGAAAAACTTAAAATTCAAAGTGCTATCAAGGAAGAATTCTAATAAGTTGTGCGTCTTTCAAACAACATAAATGGGACTACTATTAAAATTCTCTGTTCTCGTTTATGGACTCAGAAGTCTCTGGATCATCTCTTCCTCTCTGCAGAGCCACCTTCCTCATCACCTACCACTTGGCCTCTGTAATCCCTCTTGATGAACAACTCTTCCTCATCGCCACGCTCTGCCTTTCCACACAAATGACTCTCAGTAGGTTATTTCTCTCCTGCTTAGGGTTCTCTAGAGAGGGAGCTTCCTCTGCGCTTGCTGGTTTTCCTTTTCCCCTTCAGTAGCATCATCAGTGGAAAAGCCCTCTGCATAGGATGAGGCAGGGTCAGAGTAGGCAAAGTCCAAACTGTTTTGCACACAGGAAGGAGTGGAAAGGCTGTGGAAATGTACAGACAGATACTTTCATCCTTTCAGTTATAACATGACTGTCATGCCTGACTAGAGTGCTTCTCCCAATTATACAGTACTTTAAGAATCTACTAAAATCCAATTTTTCTAATAGCATATATATATATATATATACTATATATATACTATATATGTATATACCAAAGAACTCTTACCTTCCAGAGAGAAATGACATTTATAAATCCATAGGCCAAGATGAGAGCAATGGTTCATTATAGCTCTTAGTTTTCTACATTATTTTGTAGCTTATTGGTTAATTCAATTCAGCATTTAGTCATTTTGTACAAAATAGATTTAGGATCTAAATCCTTATTTACAAATAGATTTAGGATCTATCCTTTTTTTCAGCACAGCCAAATTGGTTGGTACTATATTAAACTGAGAATGCTAACTTGCTTAGCCACCCTCCTTGCGCACATCAAAACTTCTCATTGTCACATTTCTGCCCAGATATTAATAACATGAGTGGGAAGGAGAATAAATGCATGAAGTGCTGCTGCTCAGCCTTTTTAAGCCTGTGGAACTTTCCTCTTCTGCTTTGGCTGAAGATGGGGTGATGATTAGGCATGCCGGGAGCCCAGCTGTCTTAGGGAAAAACCCTAAAGGAAGAATCTGTCAATTGAAACAAATTTTTGGATCCCAAGATGGAAACCTAGATGGAACCAATTTTCATGCTACAGCACTACCATCAGGACTGGGCCCATCAGGATAACAAGAGGCAGATGGCTTTCAGCAAAAGGAAAAATTCGAGGGCACCACACATATGGTCACAGTTTCCAAACTTTGAAGGAATTCTGCCCCTGAAAGTATATCTGTTTAATCTCTCCCAAGTCCAAAGGCAAGGAACCCTCAAGGGTATCATGTATTTCTTTGAATTAAAGTTGGCCCTTGCACCTTTGTAGATGGAAACATTTATCAGTCTTATGCACAGAGCAGTAGGAATTTGCTCCTGGGAAAAGAGAGTTCAGGGAATGATGTTCCATTCATTGAAGAAAGAGGAAGATGTAGATTAAAAAAAAAAAATGATAGCCCTGGAAATAGATATTCGCAGAGATCTAAGGAGACACTGGGACCACAGCACTCCAAGGGCTAAGAACACATGCTCTAGAACGGAGATGGCATCTGGAAGACAGGGACTCCTTCAGTCCATAGATACGGTTATTGGGTACTTGAAACATTTAAAGGAACACATTTGAAATAGATGCTGACATTTTGAAATTAGGAGATTTCACATTGAAAATATTCAGATTACTGATTTGAAAATAAATCAGCAGACCTGGGCACACACTTCTACACAGTCTCAAAGTGGTGGAACTGAGCAGCCAAGCCAGCATGGACTCTGGCATTTGCTGTGACCCCTTTGTGACCTGTTTTACTTATTTGTATTACCTTCCTTGCCTTAGAAAGCCATGAACTCCTTTGTCCTGGCCCAATTCTGGTTTGGCCACTTACAGTTATGACTCTCTGATCATATTACTTAAGACTTTCAAATCTTTAATCTTTCTAGTGGAGATAATACTTTACCACAGTGTTGGGAAGGTTAGGTAAGACATTGTATGTAGCGTGCTTAGCTCAAGGCCTGGCACATATGCACTTCATACATAATAACCACTATTATCATGAATGTTGCTCTTACTGAACAAACCTGTCCAAATCCTTTTATCACTTATTTTTTAATATAAATGAGGATATATGAAAATGATGACCATAGATATGAGCCTCCTACTGCTCAAATCTTTTGGGTCACTGGATGTACTTTGGAACAATCAGGTTTTGTAATTTGCCTAAAGCCATGTATAAACTGGGCAACTGTCTATTTCAATTAATCACCATAAGGAGACAGAGCTGAAAACTAAAGAGTTCATGGAGAAGTGCCACGGTATGGGGCAGGCCAGAAGTGGCGCAGAGGTCCACGGCTCCATCTGTTAGGTAAGGATACCCACTAATCACCCCTGAAAGTGCATTGCAGTACAGCGAAAGGACATCACAGCTGGGACACATTCAAATCACATCTCCATCACCACCAGGGAACCTCAGTCATAGAACTACTGTAAGTTTTGAGTTTCACTTTATAATCAGTAAAACAGAGATAGTGGCAACCTATCCTGTAGAGCTATTGTGATGTTAATTAAAACAATGAGTACTTAAGTACTTAGCACACAGTAAGTGCCCAAAACACAGTAACTATAAATAAGAGTCAGAATAAATTACAATTGGTCATCTATTGAAAATAGTTAAAATCTTTATTGAAAAATAATTATCCTCAAGAGTTTAAGAAAACTAACTGGTAAACTATGGCAAAATATGATACATATAGCCTCACATTAGTGTCATGTACTTTTTGAGCCCATTATAATTACCACTACTTATTGATCACTATTCCCATTAATGCCTCATTTCTCCCAATGACATTATGGATAGTGTTTCAGGGGGTTTGTTTGATTTGTATTCAAAAATTGTGATGCATGGTCTCTTCCTAATATGTGTGGTATTGTGCTTCCTTTTAATTATAATTTAGATGTAAAATTCTGCTTTAGCCTTCTTTTCTACTTCAGTCTAGTCCTAACTGATTAGAACTAAGAATTACAAATTCTATGTGTACATTCTATTTAAAATACTCTGGCACCCAGCTGTTTGAAGTGACCTGGTCACAGTTTGCAAATGAATGTGTCTTGGTTCTCAAAGTGGCCAGTGTGTTTGTTCAGTCAAGTCTCTTTTCCCTTGAGCAGTCTTACTTCTAAAGCCTCTCTCTCTTTTAAAATTTTGCTATAACGGAGGCTAAGGACAGCATTTTATCCACCTGGGATACTACCTGTAGTAATAGAATCAGATAGTGACTCTCCAGCATCGCACAAGGACAGTGAGAAGGTGAATTAACTCATGCAGGGCTGACATTTATATATTTGTATAATGAAGGTCAGAGGGGCCAAATTGCAAGTGTGATTTCCTACACAACCAATTATGTCTGTGATGAAAATATTCTCCTCTACTGATGTAAGTCATGAATGAATTCCCTTGCCCTGTGAAACTAGGGTGGCTATTTCTCTGCTCCTCAAAACACAGATCTGAGCAACCTGCCTGTGAGGCTGGTGCCTTACCAGTGTCATTTTTGTCTGCAAAGGCTCAGCTTCTCCTTTCCTGTGGCCATGTCCCAGTGTGACTAAGAACACACTGTTCAAAAGCAAATAAATATTAAGACAAAGACAAGACTGCCTTAACATTGGCAGGAAAAATGTAAGCTTTTACAAAAGAGAAAAGCAAAACTCAAGAAGGAAAAGGTAAACCTTGGACACAAAATAATCAATACTGTTTCTGTTTCATGAATTGATTGCTTTATTATTTTTTTTCCTTAAATGTAAGTTGGTCAAAGTTTAATAAGAAGGTGAAAACATGTAACATGCTCTCCTCTTGTCTTTCTGAGCTCTTCTAACTTTTATTAGATTCCTAAAAGATTGAAGAGAATATTTTAACTGCTTGTTAAAGTGAAAGTCACTCTGAATTTTCTTCCCATATCCATAAAGTTTTATGAGACTACTTATTTTGAAGACTTTCAAAGTAAGAATGCTTGTCTTAAAACAAGACAGAGCTTTTTATTGCTCCTTTGCAGAGCAAGAACTCCCCAAGGACACTGTCCTACAGATCTCAAGCTTCATTCTCCCGTTTCCAGCAAAGCTGTCAATTGGTCAGACTTATCCCTGGGTTCCTTTCCACTGCCTCCTCTCTCCATCATTTGTTGATCCTCTCTTTCTTTCCTTTTCCCGTGCTCTTAGTGAGCATTGGAAACCCTCTCTTTTTTCACGATAATGATATTCAAAGCTGGAGTGGATATCTGCTGATTTTGCTTGTCTATCATCTTTGTGCTCTAGTAGCAGAATCTCTTCTTTTTCATTTGGTAATCCATCCATGTGATTTTGGTAAAGCTATCAACCAAACAGAAGTGGAGACATGACCCAGTCAGGATACCATGGCTTGGACCCACAGCAGTTCCAGAAGTGGGCGTTGATGGATGCAGGATAAACAGAGACCTGGAGAGAGAGTTTCAAGCTATTTGGAATCACTAGTTATGGAGATTCATGTGGTTGCTGGGGAAACAGCTTACCTGTTTCACTGGAAACTCACTGTGAGAATGATAAAACCAAAGTTGCTATGACTATATTTACTGTCAGAGTCAAAAGTGAGAGAGGGAAACCTCACATCATTTTAGTTATTGGATTCAGCCAATGTGTGGGGCCAGCCACTTATTTTCAACTTCCACATTCTGGGAACCAACAAAATGTCTTTTAGTATAAGTTAGTTGAGTTGCATTTCTGTTATTTACAACTGAAAGAGCCCAGATTCTTTTACAGCTTTAATAATTTTGCCATTTAGTGAGGAAATGCATCATTATAGAGGAGAAAGGCAGATTGTAATAAGTGCACAGGAGGGACCTGAAGAAATCACATAGAGGGAATACAACACAGCGGGTTAATTCTGACTGAGGACACCATGAGAATCTACAGTGGAGGAAGACTTAGCGTTGCAGCTGGGTGTTTTACAGTAAGTGGAGTTTCCAGCACTGTGAGGAGGAGGCATGGAAAGAAGTGGTACTGACAAATGGTATCACGCTTGGAAGGTACAGCGTGAGGAAAGGCATGGCGTGTCAGAGGACTGATAAGTGGCTCAATGGGGCAGGACCTAATGTATGTGGATGTATGTCTGAAGCAGGAAGTCAGTGGGCTGGAGTGAGTCACCTTTTGGTAACCTTTGCAAACCATTCTAAGAAGCAAACCTATTATTCTGTAAGCAGGGGGAACAACTGCTGATGTTTTCCATAACAGGATTAACATGATTAGATGTGTGTTTCAAGAAGAAAACTCTACCTCCCTCCCTGGATTCAGTCATGATTTTCTGGAGGAAGGCCTCCTTGGATTCCCTGATTCAATTCACTACCTCTGTTATCTGTTCCTGGCATCTCATCTCACTTATGCAGAGGTACAAAACCTGAGCAATAATTTCTGAAGCAATTCTGAGGTTTAATCTAAGATAAGGTTAGGGAAGATGACACACCCTGGTCATCAAGTTTAAGGACATTGGCACCAGCTGGGTGACTTAGGCACATCACTTGATGTAGTGTACCCAGTTGATGCCTCACTCAGATCCCCGATCCAAGGTAGGTGCATGCATCTCACCGCTGATGTTGATAAGGATGATGTTGATACTGGTGATGAGTCTTGGATGCTACAGCTCACAGCTGCCCTTTACCAGAGAACAGCCTGAATCCCAACCCCTGCCTACAGCCAATGACCGACTGATGTGGAGTACAAATGCCAAACATCCATGCTGTGCATCAGTTTAAACTGTGGTGTTTATTACTCATGCTCTAGGATTCTCCCATGGTGCCTTGCTCCTCTCATTTCCTTAATAAATCACTTGCACAAGAAAACCCTTCTCAGGCTCTGCTTCTAGGAACCTGACCTAAGAAATATGACCTTATTTGTAAAATTGACCTTATTGTAAGTCTTAAATTGTTAATGTCAGTAACAAATAAGTAAAAATCAGTTGATATAATTAAGTAAAATTATATGTGTATTAATATAAGGAAGGAATTGTGCTGGAGGAAGCACAAGCTGGAATCAAGATTGCCAGGAGAAATATCAATAACCTCAGATATGCAGATGACACCACCCTTATGGCAAAGAGTGAAGAGGACTAAAAAGCCTCTTGATGAAAGTGAAAGAGGAGAATGAAAAAGTTGGTTTAAAGCTCAACATTCAGAAAACTAAGATCATGGCATCTGGTCCCATCACCTCATGGGAAATAGATGGGGAGACAGTGGAAACAGTGGCTGACTTTATTTTTTTTGGGCTCCAAAATCACTGCAGATGGTGATTGCAGCCATGAAATTAAAAGACGCTTACTCCTTGGAAGGAAAGTTACGACCAACCCAGACAGCATATTAAAAAGCAGAGACGTTACTTTGCCAACAAAGTTTTGTCTAGTCAAGGCTATAGTTTTTCCAGTAGTCATGTATGGATGTAAGAGTTGGATTCTAAAGAAAGCTGACCACTGAATTGATGCTTTTGAACTGTGGTGTCAGAAAAGACTCTTGAGAATCCCTTGGACTGCAAGGAGATCCAACCAGTCCATACTAAAGAAAATCAGTCCTGGGTGTTCATCGGAAGGACTGATGTTAAAGCTGAAACTCCAATACTTTGGCCACATGATGCAAAGACCCTGGAAAAGGTGCACTGGAAAAGACCCTGATGCTGGGAAAGATTGAGAGCAGGAGGAGAAGGGGATGACAGAGGATGAGATGGTTGTATGGCATCACTGACTCAATGGACATGGGTTTGGGTAGATTCCGGGAGTTGGTGATAGACAGGGAGGCCTGGCGTGCTGCGGCTCATAGGGTCACAAAGAGTTGGACACGACTGAGCGACTGAACTGAACTGAATATAAGGGAAATAGAATATTGCCTGGCATATAGCAGTTATTAGGTAATATTTGTTTTTATGAATGTTATAATATTACTTCTTCAAATATTTTAGGTCTTACTAGATTTGCTCTCCCTCTTTACTTCTCTTCGACAAGTATTTGAGTGTTTATTGTATACCGGGCACTGTTCTAGGGATAAATTTGGGCAAGTTACAGAACTGAGCCACAGTTCACTCATTTGTAAAACAGAGATCCTCTAAATCTAATATATAGGATAGTGGTGAAATTAAATGATAAAATGTTTATAAAACACTTAGCTCATGTCTAGTGAGCATTCTATAAACTTTTCCTTTTTGATCCCTTCCTGCTAATCATCTTCTGGCATGTAGATAACAGACACAACCAGAGGGGTATTATTTACTGGTTGTAGACTCCATTTGACAGATATATTATTCCTATGTTTAAAGGATTAGTAATAGAACTTCTCTAACAATGATAACCTTGCTTTTCCCTATTAAAGCACTGTGATCCCTGCATATATTATTGTAATGTACATGCTGCCCTGGTGGGTCAGTGGTAAAGAACCCACCTGCAAATGTAGGAGATGTGGGTTCAATCCCTGGGTTGGGAAGACTCCCTGGAGGAGGAAATAGCAATCCACTCCAGTTTTCTTGCCTGAAGAATCCATGGACAGAGGAGCCTAGCGGGCTATAGTCCATGGGGTCGCAGAGTTGGACACAAGTGAGTGACTAAACAACAAAAATGCTGCAATATCAGTTCAGTTCAGTTCAGTTGCTCAGTCATGTCTGACTCTTTGCGACCCCATGAATTGCAGCACGCCAGGCCTTCCTGTCCATCACCAACTCCTGGAATTTACTCAAACTCATACCCATCGAGTCGGTGATGCCATCCAGCCATCTCATTCTCTGTCGTCCCCTCCTCCTCCTGCCCCCAATCCCGCCTAGCATCAGGGTCTTTTCCAGTGAGTCAGCTCTTCGCATGAGGTAGCCAAAGTACTGGAGTTTCAGCTTCAGCATCAGTCTTTCCAATGAACACCCAGGACTGATCTCCTTTAGGATGGACTGGTTGGATCTCCTTGCAGTCCAAGGGACTCTCAAGAGTCTTCTCCAACACCACAGTTCAAAAGCATCAATTCTTCAGCGCTCAGCTTTCTTCACAGTCCAACTCTCACATCCATACATGACCACTGGAAAAACCATAGCCTTGACTAGACAGACCTTTGTTGACAAAGTAATGTCTCTGCTTTTTAATATGCTATCTAGGTTGGTCATAACTTTACTTTCAAGGAGTAAGCGTCTTTTAATTTCATGGCTGCAATCACCATCTGCAGTGATTTTGGAGCCCAGAGAAATAGTCTGACACTGTTTCCACTGTCTCCCCATCTATTTCCCATGAGGTGATGGGACCAGATGCCATGATCTTAGTTTTCTGAATGTTGAGCTTTAAACCAACTTTTTCATTCTCCTCTTTCACTTTCATCAAGAGTCTTTTTAGTTCCTTTTCACTCTTTGCCATAAGGGTGGTGTCATCTGCATATCTGAGGTTATTGATATTTCTCCTGGCAATCTTGATTCCAGCTTGTGCTTCTTCCAGCCCAGCGTTTCTCATGATGTACTCTGCATATAAGTTAAACAAGCAGTGTGATAATATACAGCCTTGACGTACTCCTTTTCCTATTTGGAACCAGTCTGTTGTTCCATGTCCAGTTCTAACTGTTGCTTCCTGACCTGCATACAGGTTTCTCAAGAGGCAGGTCAGCTGGTCTGGTATGCCCATCTCTTTCAGAATTTTCCACAGTTTATTGTGATCCACACAGTCAAAGGCTTTGGCATAGTCAATAAAGCAGAAATAGATGTTTTTCTGGAACTCTCTTGCATTTTCAATGATCCAGCAGATATTGGCAATTTGATCTCTGGTTCCTCTGCCTTTTCTAAAACCAGCTTGAACATCTGGAAGTTCTCGGTTCACATATTGCTGAAGCCTGGCTTGGAGAATTTTGAGCATTACTTTACTAGCATGTGAGATGAGTGCAATTGTGCGGTAGTTTGAGCATTCTTTGGCATTGCCTTTCTTTGGGATTGGAATGAAAACAGACCTTTTCCTGTCCTGTGGCCACTGCTGAGTTTTCCCAATTTGCTGGCATATTGAGTGCAGCACTTTCACAGCATCATCTTTCAGGATTTGAAATGCTGCAATATACATACCGTCAAATCACAAATTGACATTAAGTGCTATGCTGTGAACTGACATCAAGGGGTCACCTTGAGCAGGTTAGTGGTCACCTTTATGTCAGAAGTCCACACTCGGCCCTCTGCACGCACTGCTCAGAGTAATGAGAATGTGACCATGATGACAGCCTGCATGCTGAAAGCCAGTCCAGAGAGCAGAGGGGAGCCTGAGAGTAAAGCGGAATTTAAACCCAGTTATGTAAGTGGTGCTTTCAGTTCCCTTGATCTTTGTGGAAGAAAAAAAAAAGGCTTTTTTTTTTTTCCCCTTTCTGCCTCTTTCAGTGCAAGTTCAGGATTTCACAGTTTTATGGGCTGCTTTTGAGTTCTGCCACAGCTTAAGTGAAAGAAACAGAAAGTGACTGAAATTTCTCTTGGATTCCAGCAGAAAGTAGACAGAAATTATCATAGCACTGGATGAATTTGATGTGTTAAGACTGAGGATCAGACCATACCCTATGTCATATGCTCAATGACATTTTTTCATGTCAAACATACAAGATAGTCAATGGAGTCCAAAATGCACTGTTTTTTTGTTTTTGTTTTTTCTTTTTCAGCCATGACTCCTTACAGTGATCTGTTAAGACAGTACATATTTCTTTTGACTTATACAATCCAAATAAATGCTGTCTATCATCAGAGTGATTACCATGTTTAAATAGTTGGGACTTAAATATTTTTTAACCTGAATTTCTTTCTCACTATTTGGGCTTCTACTGGTTTTTTATTCTTTCATGTAATTAGGTGGCTTATTTGAAAAGATGAAAAGACGATGCCACTAACTGAATTAAAAAATAGATACAAATATAAGATGGCATGGCTAGAAATTAATAAGGAATTGTTTTGAAACTGCAGTAAGTTTTGAAATTTATATTCAGTTAGAGTACTTGCTCTAGAAACCTACATCTGAGGAGAGTTGAAAGAAAGATCATCATCATCATAATGTTTTTATATATTGTCTCTTTCTTCCCAAGGACTAAAAGTGCTTCAGAAACATTGTAGCTGAATCAATAGAATAAAGGGAGTAGGTCTAATGGTTAACAAGTGGGGTCACAAATGGGGACACAAAAACACAAATAGCTCAGGACCAAGAGGGTGATTTGCTGTTATAGTCTTTATAGTAAAACAATTCTCTGTGTATTTTATTATATATTCATTAAATATTTATATATTCTTTTATATATTCATTAAACATAGTATCTGCTATGTGCAAATCTCTGAACTAGGTGCAATGGAGGGAAAAAAATTAGAATCTTGCATGACCCGAGGTCTCAGGGAGATAAGGATCTTATGCTCACACATGTCAGACCACAGCTAAGGGCATGGGTGGGCTCTGAGAAAATCTTTGAGGGTGTCTGAATATGAAACTACCAGCTTCCAGGCTCTATCTGCTGCATCATAATGAAAACTTCACCTAGTAACTAAATCGATGTAAGAGAGTCCTACCTGCCAAGTCTGGAGCTAGGAGAGCAAAGAGGCTCCTCTCAGTATATACTGTTCATCCTTCTACCCCTTCATTCATTCACATATCCACTTAATAAATTCTTGTCAATCATGGTGAGAAGTCATGCCCTGGGTATTGAACAAATAAGACTTGTGCGAGGAGCTGAGAACAGAGGGGTGGAATAGAAAGAGTTGTGATGCTTACGTTTTCATGGGGGAAATGAACATTTAACAATTATCACACAACTCATTAATTGTACCTGTGATAGCGAAGAACAAATCTGACTCCATATTATATCCATTCCTTTTACTTTAACCTTTGTGCTTTGTTGCTTGTGCTTAGTCATGCTGGCTCTGAACTTTTTGTAAAAGTGTGTTGCCTATAGCCTGAAATTTAGCCTATTCTCAGGGCTTTGACTTTTAAGAGTCCATTCATATAGAGATGAAAATTTGCGGAACAGAAAATAATGTCTTATTGGAGGTTTGTAGAAACATGTCCTGACCTGACCTCAGTGGACAGCTGCAAGACAAAGGTCTCCAAAACCAAGAAATTTGCAACAATTAAACATGCCCTCCCTTCACCACGCCTTTAAAAATGCTTTGTTGAAACCCTTCAGGGAGTTAGGGCTTGGGGGCATGATCTACCTGTCTCCTTGGATGGCCCTGCAATAAATCTTTCTCTGCTCCAAACTCTCACATTTCAGTCTGTTTGGCCTCACTGTGCATTGGACATGTGAACTTGCATTCCATAACAGTACCTGTGATAAGAGCTTCAGAGAAGAAGTAAGATTGAAAAGGGGAGTGTGGATGGAGGAGGACACTGAATCTGGTCTGAGAGAATCATGAAAACTTATAAAGGAAGCAAAAATGGGCAATTGAGGCTTGTATAAGCTAGGTAGTGGAGAGAAAGTTGAGGTGCAAGGAAGTAGAAGAAATGGGTTGTTAAAAGTCCTAAAGAGTGCACCGCCTTGCCCTCCGTTCTCCTACTGTTAGGACGGAGTTCCTGTGCTGCTCTCAGGAACCACCGGCTCTAAGAGAGAGGAAGGGGAAAAAGCCATTGTGCTTGGGTCCACCCAGAAAAAAGGGTACCCAAACCCCTGGACCAGTTTTGGGGATGTAAAAGCTGGTATCATTGCTCATATTTCTATGTAGTGTGTGACCCAAACATTAAACTGACTTCCTGTGCTTGGGTCCACCCAGCAAAGAGGGTACCCAAACCCCTGGACCAGTTTTGGAGATGCAGAAGCTGGTATCATTGCCCATATTTCTATGTAGTGTGTGATCCAAACATTAAACTGACTTCCTCCCAGATGCCCCAAGCTGAGAGGTGGGAATAAGTTCAAACATTACATAGTGTGATTATCATCCATGATATAGTTGTTGTTCAGTCGCTAAGTCATGCCCTACTCTTTGCAATCCCATTGACGGAAGCATGCCAGGCTCCTCTGTCCTTCACTACCTCCAAGAGTCTGCTCAAATTCATGTCCATTGAGTTGGCAATGCTATCTGACCATCTCATGGATGCATTTTGATGGCAGTTTGAAATAGACCACATAATTTTATAAATCCCACAACCTTTGAGAGTAGAACATAAATCCAATGAGTTTTAGATACCCAGACTGGTCTGTCAACAGTAGAGGTAGAAAAGATGAATTTCTATTGCAGATATCAGATAAAATATTGTGTGGTCTTTATCATTCTAGGACTGTTAGACTGCTGAGACCAAGGTTATTGTTTAAGTTCAGTTCATAATTTGTTTTTAAAGTGAAATTACTATTTGCATGATCAAATTCACCAATCTGAGTGGTTGTTTTGGTGCTATACTGACACAAACCTCTAACATGAATTTTTCTTTGTTTAAAAATAAGATTCAAAATGGCACAGAGTAGTAGGGGAAAATCCAGGTAAATGATTAACTGATGGTTTGGTGACCCAGAAATGTGCCCTTGGATCATGGAATCACATCCCATATTCTGTAACTAAGGAGATTTAGGAATATTTAGAGTTCACAGCATAGGCATAATAAAAATAATAGCTATTTTGGGCTAAAAACAGATACTATGCTGTGTACTTCATAAGATCCAACTTATTTAATCTTCCTATATACTTTATAAGTGCTTTATTATCCTAATTTTACCAAGACAAAATGAGACCTAGAAAGAATAACTAATTTGCCTAAGATCACAGCTAATAATTGGTAGGTCAGGATTTGGCCTCCAGATCTAAGTCTAGGGTTTGCATCTAAATTAGTACCTTTGCCCTGTGCATCTGTGAAAGGCAAACAAAATCCCACAAATTATTCCTTAGTATAGATTATTACCCCCAGAAATTTTCCTCATTATTAAAGGGGAGCTAGTTACACGTAGCAGCCCATATCATTATTTAACTTTTTCCCTTTTATTATACTAGTGGACTTCTTAATGATTCTTTAATTAAAATTTTTTTTTTAAATTTTGTACATTTATCTTAGGTTAACTAAAACATATCTAAATGCATTTGGCTTAGATGAGGACTAACATGTTCTTATAACCATTATGATACAAACAGAAAAAACTTGGAGATGGCCTTAACAAAACCCAGAGCCTTTGGCAGCCACTAACATGCATCATGTTAGTAGAAGAAATGGGGAGAATTAAAAATCCTGGAGAAATATGTCAATTAAGATGATGATCTAAAAATCTCAATTTTACTTTGAAAATTTTAATTAATTATTATTTTACCCCAAATTTTTCTATTATGCCTGAAAAAAAAAATATGACAAGAGTAAAAGGAAGAGGAAGCTGATTGACAAGTTTCCTGGAAGCAAGTAAAAGCCGCAGGGGTGAGGGATGTGAGGTGGGTGCTAAGGAGAGAGGAGGGCATTTTGGAAAAGGCACAGACTTTGAAGGCGACTTAGGCCCTAAATCAAATCTCAGTTCAGCCACTTAAGAACCTTGATCTTGGACAAGTTTCTTATACTCTCCAAGCTTTAATGTTCTCATGTATAAAATGTCAAAACTATACCTACAATATGACTCATGTGAAGACTTAATGAGATAGCAGTAACACTGTTGTTATTTGGTGATGTTTTATTACATACCAATTATTATAGATACTTATATAAATTATAAAATGAAACTATAAAATGTCATTATTCTCATTCTATGGATGAGTGAAGTGATACTTAAAGAGGCTACACCATTTAAGGTCACAGAGCTAGTGAGGAAGGGAGTGATTCACCTGCATTTGTTGTGACTGCCAAGGCCAGGTTCCTCTACACTGTGAGATAAACTGCTTCAGGTTCATAGTTTGAACTACCATTTAACAAACATTTTGTGTGAACCTGAGCTGAATGCACTATGTGCATTATTTTCATTAGTGACAACTTGAGGAAATAGGCCTTATCATTCTTACTTCACAGATAAATCAATTTTGAGCCTTGGAAACTTAAGTCCTTTGCCCAAGGTCACAAAGGTAAGTGATGAACCTGAACTCTGAACCCAGATCTGTCTGATCTTAAAGCTATGCCTTTCTGGCTTCCATCACATGTTGTTCAGGGGTAAGTCAGAATTGCCATATTGTAGGTGGTACTTATTAAAAAGCAGAGACATTACTTTGCCAACAAAGGTTCATCTAGTCACAGCTATAGTTTTTCCAGGAGTCATGTACAGATGTGAGAGTTGGACTATAAAGGAAGCTGAGCACTGAAGAATGGATGCTTTTGAACTGTGGTGTTGGAGAAGACTCTTGAGAGTCCCTTGGATGGCAAGGAGATCCAACCAGTCTATCCTAAAGGAAATCAGTTCTGAATATTCACTGGGAGGACTGACGCTGAAATGCCTATACTTTGACCACCTGATGTGAAGAACTGACTCATTGGAAAAGACTCTGATGCAGGGAAATATTGAAGGCGGGAGGAGAAGGGGACGACAGAGGATGAGATGGTTGGATGGCATCACCGACTCAAGGGACATGAATCTGAATAAACTCCAGGAGTTGGTGATGGACAGGGAGGCCTGACGTGCTGCTGTCCATGGGGTCACAAAGAGTCAGATATGACTGAACAACTGAACTGAACTGAGGTGATACTAGTGATTTTTACTGAAAATCTTTTTTTCCTCTCATCAACATCCAACTGTACAGAATAGCCTGACAATAGTTACAGTAGAAATGAGAAGATGAGAAGACTCTGCAGGTTATTCTAGGTCAAAATATTACAGTTCTATCCTTCACACTTTAGACTCAAAGATACTCCTTCCATATTGTTTAAGAGTAGACCAGCCTCAGGATCAGAATATCTGATTATAAAGAAGCATAATATGCTGAAAGATCTGGTCAACATTGAGCACTTACAAAGCATGGAATGAGTATCAATTTATACAGTGTATGATTCTAGGACCTTTTGGTGAAACCCAAAGGGAAGGCCTGATTCTTGCCTTGAAGAATGTTACAAGCAACATATTTATCCTCTGCTTGGATCTTCTCCAAAAGGATCACCTGCAGTGGTACCGGAAAATATTGTTTTCAAGAGGATTGCTGTGTTGGAGCCCAGGGAGGTATGGCTGGTGAGGTGATTTGATACTTTGCTGTTGCTGTTCAATGGCCCAGTTGTGTCCAAATTCTTGCAACCCAGTGGACTGCAGTATGCCAGGTCTCCCTGTCCATCACCAACTCCAGGAGTTTACATAAGCTGATGTCCGTTGAGTCAGTGATGCCATCCAACCATCTCATTCTCTGTCGTCCCCTTCTCCTCCTGCCTTCAATCTTTCCCAGCATCAGCGATTTTCAAATGAGTCAGTTCTTCCCATCAGGTGGCCAAAGTATTGGATTTTCAGCTTCAGCATCAGTCCTTCCAATGAATATTCAGAACTGATTTCCTTTAGGATGGACTGGTTGGATCTTGGGACTCTCAAGAGTCTTCTCCAACACCACTGTTCAAAAGCATCAATTCTAAAAAAAAAAAAAAAGCATCAATTTTTTGGCGGTCAGCTTTCTTTAGAGTCCAACTCTCACATCCATACATGACCACTGGAAAAACCATAGCTGTGACTAGATGGACCTTTGTTGACAAAGTAATGTCTCTGCTTTTCAATATGCTGTCTAGGTTGGTCATAACTTTTCTTCCAAGGAGTAAGCGTCTTTTAATTTCATGGTGCAGTCACTATCTGCAGTGATTTTGGAGCCCCCCAAAATACAGTCTGTCACTGTTTCCACTGTTTCCCCATCTATTTCCCATGAAGTGATGGGACCAGATGCCATGATCTTAGTTTTCTGAATGTTGAGCTTTAAGCCAGCATTTTCAATCTCCTCTTTCACTTTCATCAAGAGGCTCTTTAGTTCTTTGCTTTCTGCCATAACGTTGGTGTCATCTGCATATCTCACATTATTGATATCTCTCCTGGCAATCTTGATTCCAGCTTCTGTTTCATCCAGTCCAGCATTTCTCATGATATACTCTACATAGAAGTTAAACAAGCAGGGTGACAATATACAGCCTTGACGTACTCCTTTTCCTATTTGGAACCAGTCTGTTGTTCCATGTCCAGTTCTAACTGTTGCTTCCTGACCTGCATACAGATTTCTCAAGAGGTAGGTCAGGTGGTCTGGTATGCCCATCTCTTTCAGAATTTTCCACAGTTTATTGTGGTCCAGACAGTCAAAGTCTTTGGCATAGCCAATAAAGCAGAAGTAGATGTTTTTCTGGAACTCTGTTTCTTTTTCAATGATCCAACAGCTGTTGGCAATTTGATCTCTGATTCCTCTGCCTTTTCTGAAACCAATTTGAACATCTGGAAGTTCAAGGTTCATGTCCTGTTGAAGCCTGGCTTGGAGAATTTTGAGCATTACTTTACTAGTGTGTGAGATGAGTGCAATTGTGTGGTAGTTTGAGCATTCTTTGGGCTTGCCTTTCTTAGGGATTGGAATGAAAACTGACCTTCTCCAGTTCTGTGGCTACTGCTGAGTTTTCCAAATTTGCTGGCCCATTGAGAGCAGTGCTTTCACAGCAGCATCTTTTAGGATTTTAAATAGCTCAATTGGAATCCCATCACCTCTACTAGCTTTGTTCCTAATGATGCTTTGTCTAACTCAATGAAACTATGAGTCATGATGTGTAGGCCTACCCAAGACGGACGGGTCATGGTGGAGAGTTCTGACAAAACGTGGTGAACTGGAGAAGGAAATGGCAAACCACTTGAGTATTCTTGCCTTGAGAAACCCATGAACAGTATGAAAAAAAACAAAGTATATTTGTCTAAATTCAAGTTTGTTGGAAATTATGTTCATCCTCTTTTTCACGTAAGAGTCATTACTCATTTGTGACAAACATCAGTTGCAAATAGAAGTGAATTTAAAAAGAGAATCAAAGTAGGAATAATAAAGGTAAAATAACAGAAGTTATTTTGTATTCTCTCTCAAATGAAAGTGATATTTTAGAGGTGAGGTAACAAGCTAATTTAAAATATTACTCTGAAAGAACAAGGAGTGTACAGAAAATCAACAGCAAAATGAGAACTTCTTTGGCATTTGTAATAATCAAGTTTTGAGTAGGGGAAACAAAAGCTATTCAACAATTTTAAAAGAAGTGTTAAAAACAGTTTCATATTACTGAAACATCTTTTTCATAACCCGAAATAATTACAAATACTTTGACAAATTATTTCCTAAAATGATTTTGATTATCAGTATCTAACAGGTGGAGGTTCACTGCTGTTCAGGCTCTTTGTCCTGCCATCAGACCCAGAATTTCTTCCATGCAGTCTTCTCCAGACTTAATTATTTCTCAGGGGCTAGTCTACAAAGAGGTTAGACTCCCAACACAAAGGCTCATTTTATGCCCCATCTTTCCTAGTACTTGTATTTGGGTTTTGAAATTATGTCATTTCAGCACAGATAGTGTCTATAAGCACTATATGAGTGGACTTTGATTTGACCATTTAGTTGAGAGCATTTTAATAGTTGCTGATGACTATATGCTTTGATAGATTCAATAATGGATGGATTGATTATACCACATTAGAGTTGGCTCAAATTGCCCTGAAAGTGAAAGTCGCTTAGTCGTGTCTGACTCTTTGTGACCCCATAGACTATAGACTATAGATCCCATAGACTATAGACCTCATAGACTATACAATCCATGGGATTCTCCAGGCCAGAATACTGGAGTGAGTAGCCATTCCCTTTCTCCAGGTGGTCTTTCCAACCCAGGGATCAAACCCAGGTCTCCGGCATTGCAGGTGGATTCTTTACCAGCTGAGCCACAAGGGAAGCCCAAGAACACTGGACTGGGGAGCCTATATCTTCTCCAGTGCATCTTTCCAACCCAGGAATTGAACCAGGATCTCCTGCATTGCATAGAGATTCTTTACCAACTGAGCTTTCAGGGAAGCCATACCGATTCAACAGACTAAGAGATGTTTAGCGGATCCTAGTGGGTGACTTGTTTCTGATTCTGCCAATATTGTAAATGATTTGTAGAGAAGAATCAACATGCTGTTTCAAAAGACTGCAGACATTGTATTGTAAGATGTCATCAATGCTACTAAAGTTAGAAAATAAACATAACCTGGATAGATTGAGAGTACAATCGAAGCTAAATAAGATTCAACATAGAAAGAAAATGAAAGCTCATAAGCTTGTGGGTAAGAATCATAAACATTAATATTATTGTTCAGAAAAGAGAAGATTCACAAGTATAAACATTATTGTTTGGGAAATATGAGAAGGACTGAATTAAACAAAGATGGTTGATGCACCAGAATGGGAAACAGAAAAAGCAGAGTCTCCTGGTGAGATCAATAAAAGAGAATCAGATTACCATGGCAAAGGCCCTTTTCACACTTGACTGCCTTTAATTGCCAGTTACAATCAAATGAGGTATTTGCAAATAAATTCCTTTACACTGCAAGTCTCTGCTCTCTTTGAAGATTACTTGTTGAGACATAATTAAGCATGGGAAATACTGCATGGAAAAAAAATAATCTAGGTCCAACACTGTGTGTGTGAGTGTGTGTGTGTGTGTGTGTGTGTATAGTATATAAGGGAGTGAATTCTAAGGGTTCAGAGAGTATGTTAACATCATATTTCCTAAAACCTAGATCCAAAGTGAGAAAGTGAGCAATTAAATAAACATCTTTTGATCTAATCAGCTTAGTTCAGTACAACCATGTGCAGTCCATAGATAGTAGACAAAATCTACCCTGAATTACATACCAGCGCAGGGATATTTTTGTCATTTCAGATGAAATTATGAATTATTTAGACTAAAAACCTTACTTTTCTGTGACCAAAGACTCATTTGAATGCAAGTATTTTCCTAGGAATTCTGTAAGGTGGATTTAATTTCTTCCTTATGAAACTAAATTCTAAGTCATATGTGGTTCATTATTTATTCCCCAAGCATTTTAATAGTGCACATAAATCTATGGTCACATCCACCGTTAGAAGTAAATAGAAGAACCAAAACTATTGAGACCACAAGAGAAGAAGTGGAGTGTCCAGAGCCGTTCATAAATATTTACTGAGCACTCATTTGTGCATGAGGGCTGCTTTCAGTGTTAACAGCGATGTGAAGATAAGTACCACTGTACTCTTCCTTAGGCAAATCATATCTGGAGAAACATGTATAGTGTTAGGTTTCTTGCTTTACATGTCTGACCTGGGAGTAAGAGATAAATGTTACCTGAGGGAAATGAAATGAATCAGTGATGGTGAGCCTGAGAAAGAAGAGATGTGGTGAAAATAAGGTAGTAACCTTAAACCCCATGTGGTAAGGGACCACCTCTGATTTATTCTTCTATGCATCCTGGTATAAAATAAATATTCAGCAATTACCTGTGGAATGGGTTTTTGAGGGGAAATCAAGTTAGAGAGGGGTTTTCTATATTTAATACAACTCAGAGCAGCAGAGGTAGGGGTAATGACAGAGTTGTATAACCCGCCTTAATGTAAGGAAGGACTTTCCAACACTGGCTCATCAAAGTAGAGGCAGCTTTATAAAGTGCTGAGCTTACTAAAAGTAGAAATAGATGTAAAAATAAATAGATGTAAAAATAAATAGATGTAAAAATAAATAAATATTAAAGAGATAATTATTGTTTTGGATGGAAGATTTAACTAAGTGTCAATATTATATGATATCTAGCTACTGACAAGCTTTACATCAATGACCTTGATGGTTTATGAAAAAACATATTTGTACCTTTCATTCAAATTCTCTTTTCAATGTATATGTGAGAATCAAGCCTGACCACATACAAAAAGAATCATGAGTAGGACACTTGGTTTGTGTTTCAGCTGGTTCTCATTCTTAATGGTGAAAATGTCTTTGGCAAACTCACAACAAAAGTCCAGTCTCTATACTTAGCCAATCCCAAAAAAGGCAATGCCAAAGAATGCTCAAACTACTGCACAATTGCACTCGTCTCACATGCTAGTAAAGTAATGCTCAAAATTCTCCAAGCCAGGCTTCAACAATACGTGACCCGTGAACTTCCAGAGGTTCAAACAGGTTTTAGAAAAGGCAGAGGAACCAGAGATCAAATTGCCAACAGCCGTTGGATCATCAACAAAGCAAGAGAGTTCCAGAAAAATATCTACTTCTGCTTTATTGACTATGCCAAAGCCTTTGACTGTCTGGACCACAACAAATTCTGGAAAATTCTGAAAGATGGGAATACCAGACCACCTGACCTGCCTCTTGAGAAATCTGTATGCAGATCAGGAAGCAACAGTTAGAACTGGACATGGAACAACAGACTGGTTCCAAATCGGGAAAGGAGTATGTCAAGGCTGTATATTGTCACCCTGCTAATTTAACTTATAGGCAGAGTACACCATGAGAAACGCTGGGCTGGATGAAGCATAGGCTGGAATCAAAATTGCCAGGAGAAATATCAATAACCTCAGATATGCAGATGACACCACCCTTATGGCAGAAAGCAAAGAACTAAAGAGCCTCTTGATGAAAGTGAAAAGGAGAGTGAAAAAGTTGGCTTAAAACTCAACATTCAGAAAACTAAGATCGTGGCATCTAGTCCCATCACTTCATGGCAAATAGATGGGGAAACAGTGGAAACAGTGACAGACTTTATTTTGGGGGGCTCCAAAATCACTGCAGATAGTGACTGCAGCCATGAAATTAAAAGCCACTTACTCCTTGGAGGAAAAGTTATGGCCAACCTAGACAGCATATTAAAAAGCAGAAACACTACTTTGTCAACAAAGTCCATCTAATCAAAGCTATGTTTTTTCCAGTGGTCATGTATGGATGTGAGAGTTGGACTCTAAAGAAAGCTGACCACCGAAGAATTGATGCTTTCGAACTGTGTGTTGGAGAAGACTCTTGAGAGTCCCTTGGACTGCAAGGAGATCCAACCAGTCCATCCTAAAGGAAATCAGTCCTGAATATTCATTGGAAGGACTGATGCTGTAGCTGAAACTCCAATACTTTGGTCACCTGATGCGAAGAACTGACTCATTGGAAAAGACCCTGATCTTTCCTTTTTTCTTTTCCTGATATTGCCTTCAATCTTTCCTGCTGGGAAAGATTGAAGGCGGGAGGAAAAGGGGGCGACAGAGGATGGGATGGTTGGATGGCATCACTGACACAATGGACATGAATTTGAGTAAACTCCGTGAGTTGGTGATGGACAGAGAAGACTGTTGTGGTACAGTTCATGGGGTCGCAAATAGTCGGACATGATTGAGCAACTGAACTGAACCGAACTGATACTTAGTCATAAATACATGGGGTTAGGATGTGTATGCCACATGCATAAAAATATCCTTCAAAATTTAGCTATTTCAGGGAGCTGACTTCCCCCAAATGTGATTCATTTTTTCAATTTTAATCCTCATTCTGATTTTCCACCACTATCCTGTATAGACTGACAATTAGAAGGTAAGCTAGGCCATGACATCTTTTCTGTGATGCTAGGCCAATAGCTGAGTACCTTATGTTCCTCTTAGTCACTTATGGAGAAGTAAAAAAAAAAAAATCCATTGATGCCACAAGTCCAACAAACAAAGGTGCAATTCCCAGTTGGAGCTCAAAGAATGGTGGATGCAAAATGAAGGAGGAATTTGGTAAAGTGATAAAATTCTACAGTCCTAAATCTGGTTGGTTAAGAAAATACAGAATCGATCTTATTTTCATGACAGAGAAGAAAGAAAAACCAGATCAGTTAGTAAACTCATCAAATTTCAACCCACAACAACTGAACAGCTGCATGTAAGTTATAAAGTCTAAGAAAATCTTTCTCAAAATTATTTTATGATAGTTTTATATCACTAAAATTTTTAAATTAATGACCTCAGTATTTTTTTCCCATTTTGTTTATTTTAATAACATTAAACACCAGGAGTTCTCAGGTATATGCATGACTGCTTTTCTGTTTGAACCTAACACATAGAAATACATACTGATTCAACCTATATCAATTATATATATATGGGAAAAAACTCTCTGACCCTAGCCTAAAATATATTCTTTTTCCTAGAATATTTTACGTGGTCCACATTTTAAGGAAACCTCTGACACCTAAACTGATAATAATATTTAGGACAGCAATCACAACTGCAAACATGTGAGCAATTTTATGAGTAAATGTGCTTTTAGCTTCTTCAACAAGATTAATTTTATTCTTATGTCTATTCTTAAAATAAGAAAACCAAGAGACTGGGAAGTTAAGCAGTTGCTGTAAGACACACAGCTACTACATGACAGAGATGGGTTTTGAACAAACATCATCTGACTCTAGAATCCTTGCTCTTATCCATTACCACCTCCTACCTGTCTATAGTTAGGGAATGAAAGCACCTAGAGGATGATTCAGCATAGACCTTGAATTACTGAAACAAGGACCAGTCTAAGGCCCAAAGAAAGTCAGATCACATATACCCAATGGCAACCAATAACAGATTAGTTTCAACCTCCTCTAGGCATTAGTCACCCAGGCTACTAAGGCACTGGCTGAATGAGCCAAGTATTTAGACATGTGGCTGCAATGATGTGGTGCCTCTCTTCTTCTGTCCTTGACTCTCTACTCACCAAGACTGGATATCATCCACACACCTTATTACCTATAATGATTAACACATCTTTACTACTCTACAGCTTCATAAACATAATTTTACTATTCCACAGCTCTTACCAAGAAAAAAATGTTGCAACACCTTTTGTTGTTCACACCAAGAACTAAAAACTGATCAACTTTTGAATGGAAAGCATTAAACAACAGTTTACTTTCTAAGACTCTAAAATCCTTGAATCAAAATTTTCACCCTGCTGTTTTTTCTGAAACTAGTCTATTTTATCATGATATTCAACCAATCCTTCCTGTGTTGAAAGAGCTACCTTAAACAAGACTTGAGAATCTCAGTAAGTGTCTCATCTTGGTCCTTCTCCCGCTGAGATGCTATTAAAGTTCTATGGAGGGGTGTTTTCTCTCTTTGCCCCAAGCAATAAATTCAGCTTTGTTGACAAGGTGTGTTCTGTGTATCCGTGGGGTCAGCATTCAACACCTTCAAGAAGGCGGATACTCCTTCCCAACTCCAAAAGAAACAAGGAGCTTAGGATTTGCTTGGCTGCTGTATATTAATAAGTTTTTGATATTGTTAGGATGTTCACTATTTATCTTGTCATTGCCTGTGCTGTGCTTATTTGCTCAGTGGTGTCTGACTCTTTGCGGCCGCATGGACTGTAGCCCTCCAGGCTCCTCTGTCCATGAGGATTCTCCAGGCAAGAATACTGGAGTGGGTTGCCATGCCCTCCTCAAGGGGATCTTCCCAACCCAGGGACTGAGCCTAGGTCTTCCACACTGATTTTTCCGCGGATTCTTTACCGTCTGAGCCACCAGGGAAGCCTTAAGTTCAAGCAAAATACTCTTACTGTATAAATATCACAGGATTCATGATGCATCAGCTCATTTCAGTGTTAAATGTTTGCTTTTTGTTTAAAATTTCTATTATACTTCATTAAAATTCACGATCTGTTTGCTTAAATGAATTATTGTGGGTAGAAAAAAAAAAATCACTGGGGAGAAAAAAAGTGAACATTTTTACCTAAATGTCATCAAAATGGTTTGATATACAAAGTAAACTGGTATGTTACAGAAATGTTAATTTCCTCTCAAAAATAATTTACTTTTCTGTTGTTTCCTTTTTCAGATGTTTGATGGAACAAAAAATATTTTTCATGTGTATGCATAGTTTTAGTAATTATATATAAGAAACACCCATGTACTCACTACTTTGGTTAAAATACAGAATATTACCAGGACAACAAAAGGCCCTATTTTATATTTTTATAATTATCAAGGTTTCTAGATAGACTTTTATAAGCTTCTTTCTCAGACTTGCTATGCAATGATAATGTCAACTTTTTCTTCTAGTGGCAGCCCTACAATCTGACTTAGAATAACATTTTAGCTGTTTGGAAAGGAGGTTGACAATAAATCGTCCAGATTGAAAAATCCTAGTAAAAACTAGGAAAAGTCTTGGCAGTTTACTCACTATAGAGTTTTCCGCCTTCTTTTCTCCCTTCGCCCATAATGAAATTGTTCTTGAAGGCTTGCTAGCTCCCATGACAATCTGAACCAGTGCCCATACCCTCATGCCTTTCAGAGTCCTCTCTCCTTGCTATCATTTATAGTTGTGGGGTGGACTGTGTGTGTGTCCCTAACATTCTGTAACACCTTGTACTGAGTATATGCTCAGCACGTGTTAATTAGACGAAAGGCTGGCATTCTCAACAGATGCTAAATCTTGTAGAAATCTTGAAAGAAATCTTTTTAACATTCTCTTTCACATCTTCCCTTCTCCCCTTCTCTCTTCCTACCCTCTCACTGCCTGTGTTTTATGCATCTTTCCCTGGCAAGGGTTGCAGGCTCTCCCTTCCCCACTGATAGAATGCAGAATAATAGATTGACAGCCCTGATTTATCATGCCTTCTCTTCATTTTACTCTTTTTTTTTGTCATTTATTTTCTGTTAGGAATTCTCACTATATTTTTTAATTTCAAAAAGAAATCATGTTCTTTGTAAGAAATGACATGGTCTAAAGATATATAGAGAAATGTCCCTCCTCTGGTCCTATCTTCTGAATAACTAATGTTAACAGCTTAGGACATTACAAGCATCTTTTATCAATGTTTTCAAAACTACACACATCTCTCTCTCTCCTTCTCTTACCCCACAGACACACAAGAATTTCTACCAACTTCCTATGCAGAAGTTGGTAGAAATAATACAGAAGGAACTGTATTATATACATGATTCTGAAAGCTTATTTTTTCACTTAACAATAAATCATGGATTGTTGATATGAGTCTGATGTATTTAATGGCTACTTATATACCACAGTATAGACATACTGTAATACATTCAATCGTTTTTTAAGTGAACATTCTGGTTTTCAGTTCTTTGTCATTTCAAATAATGCTACAGTAAATAACCTTGTGTTGTGGGGGTGGGGGCAAGTATCTATAAATTTTCTATCATTTGCCCCATAAGCTGCCACAGATAACAGAAATATATTGTTGGGACTTCTTTTCATTGGAGTTCTTTGTTGAAGATAAAATAAGATCCCTAATACGGAGCTGATGCATTTCATCTCATTTCTAAGAGGACATTAACTTTTGCTATAATGTAAGCTGAAATGAAACTAAAAAGTTTCTAATTTCACCTTGTGGTACTGGGCACATCATCAAAGAAAAGTAATCAAAATGAAAACAAAAGCTTTCTGTTCAAGAAAAATATAAGTAGAGACTTCGAATGAGTTGGATGGCAACTGTTTCTTGTTGAAAAAATTGTTTTACTACAAAATAAATGAAACATTTAATGTTTCAATTCCATTTGAGAGTCATGTATGTTTTAAGGCACAGTTCCTCTTGCTAATCAAAAACTCAGAACTCCTTGCATCTTCATAACATAAGCAAAGAGAGTTCAAACATCCAGTTGCCTAGAATAGAAAGTCTATAAAAGTGAAAGAAAGGAAAAGTCGTTCAGTCATGTCCAAATCTTTGCGACCCCATGGACTACACAGTTCATGGAATTCTCTAGACCAGAATACTGGAGTGAATAACCATTCCCTTCTCCAGGGGATTTTCCCAACCCAGGCATCAAATCTAGGTCTCCCACACTGCAGGCAGATTCTTTACCAGCTAAGCCACCATGAAAACCGAGAAAGTCTATAACTGGAGTGAAAAGAGGGTGAATAATGTACAGCTCTTACTCCAGATGAGCCCACAAGGCATGCAGAAATCATTTCCCCTATATTCAAAATGTTTGTGTGACAGAAAGAATTCTTAAAACTAGCTTGGGAACTAAAATTTGAAGTATAATGTATGCTTGTGAGAAATACTCATAATGAGAACATTTCCTTTTAGAATATTATGGAAATACACCAAACTCTGTTCTGCAGTCCCCATTTAATTCACTTTAATTCACTCATCATATGAAAACAACCAGAATATTTTAACAATTCATTCCTTCAGTTTTCAAAGATGAAGCCTTCTTATAATCCCTATTCTATGCTATATAGCATATATGCAAATATAGACCCTCCTGACCCCTGCACTCTATTCTAACTTCAGTGAGAAAACTAGGGATTATAATACAGCATGCTGAAGTGTTGCAATGGGGCAAATCCAGGGGTCCCGAGAAGAGCTATCTGACCTTGACTTGGGGTCAGGGAAGACCTTGAGGCTCAGTGATGTCTACGTGAGAGACTAGTTATAGCTGGATGAAAACTGTTCCAAGCAGAGGATACATCCTCAAAAATCAAGAAGTGACAAAGAACACAAAGCCATTAAGCCCTAAGAAGTGACTTCCTGGTGGCTCAGATGGTAAAGTGTCTGCCTACAATGTGGGAGACCCAGGTTCAATCCCTGGGTCCGGAAGATCCTCTGGAGAAGGAAATGGCAACCCACTCCAGTACTCTTGCCTGGAGAATCCCATGGATGGAGGAGTGTGGTAGGCTACAGTCCATGGGATCACAAAAAGTCAGACACGACTGAGCAACTTCACAAGGCATAAGAAGATACTTAAATGATGGAGCACAGTAAGCAAGGGGTGATGAGGATGAGAGAGATCAGGCTAGGAAGAAAGGTCAGGATGGGAGGGTGCTTCTACAAGACCATACCAGGTGTAGTAAGAGTTAGGGAAGAACAGGAACCTGAAGACAAGCTAGGAGGCTGTTGCAAATGTTTTAGGTGAGATGATAACGACCTCACCTAGAGAAATGGTAGTGGAGATGGGAAAAAGAGATGGCATCAATCTGCCAAGCTTAAGTTGGGAGTCTTGTTTATTTGGAAGGAGATCATCTGATAGTTCTGGGCTTGGTTTGATGACAATTTCTTTTCTGAAAACATAGAGGAAGCAAGAAGGGACACTGCTTGTTTTGATTTAATTCTAACCAACATGGAATAAACATTTGATGCTATGGTGGCTTCTCCTATGGAAAAGTCTAGAGGTTTAGCAGACTAACCAGTCAGCTAGCTGAGACTTAATAAGCATGATTAAAACCTAACAAGAAATATAGAATGCCCTCTATTATGGAGTAACTTCAGCTCCAGAAGTTTGTATGTAAGTCTATTTCTTGTTTTTATGTTCGAAAAAAAAAAAAAACAACAGAAAATATGCACTGATTTAAGTAGAAATCAGTAATTAAATAGTTAATATTGTATAATAAAATTTTATTTTACTCATTTCCACTAAGTTGTGGTATGTTGAGTATTTTGATATTTTTAAATTTAATAAACTCTATAAGCTTAAAAAAACAAACAAACAAAAAAAAAACAACAAACTGTACATTGCTATGTATAGTTGTGGTTGAAGCTCAGAAATGAAACACTTTCAGTGTGATCTTTCTTCTATACAGACAGATTAATAAATGCCATTTTGGGGTACTGTTTTTTTAATAAAAGGGAAATTGGCCCAATGGAGAGTGACTGGAACACAGCAATCATGAACATGAAGCATGCCATCCATTAAAATATTTATGACCACAAACTGTGAGCAAGGCACTGTTTCAAGAAATGAAGACATGATGGTAAACAGAGCCAATTCTGTCCTCAAGGGACTATGTAGAGATCAGTTAAAGAAAGTGGAGCCTGGATAAGAGACAAACATAGGGCTTGGTTTCATGGAGCTGAAACGCTGTCAATGAAATAGGGACCCAATTTATTCTGTGGTACTTAAAAATTATATTAAGGCCAATGAGTAGAATCCAAGAGAGAGGGATTCCAACAAATTCTGGGTGTGTGCTGTGAGATAAACTGTCTGAGGTAATGTGGTAGTGAGTGCTCCCTTATTAAAGAGCTGTTTGCCACATTTGACCTGCACTGTTTCATTTAAAATTCAAAGCACTCTATAAGTGCAATTATTAACCCCATTTTACACATGAGGCAGCTGAGCCTAAAAGATCCTGCAGTTAGAACACAGCAGAGTGATGATATGAATTACTATGCTCTTCTCTACTATGAAGAGAAGAAGTTCTCTATCCCCACCACCTCCCCATTAATAGAAAGGCTGCAGAGACAGCTGTCAAAAGATTTAAGTAAAGAGAAGGTGAACTAAAGGGATGCCAGGGTCGTCCTAAGTCTCACATTCAAGTATTCTAGGTATTTCTATAATATGAGACACAGATACTAAAAATATGCTTCAGGTAACAAAATTACTGAGAAAGAGAACAGATTAGTAGTTGCCATGGGTCAGAGGATGTGTGGTAGGTGGGTATGGTTATAAAAAGGATCCTTGTGGTAATGAAACACTTACATATCTTGACTGTAGTGGTGGTCACAAGAATCTGCACATTTGATGAAACTGCACAGAAAGAAACACACGGGCACACACACATGCACGTGAAACTGGCAAAATCAAAATAAGGTTGATGCTTGCGAATTCCCTAGTTGTGCTACTGCATAATTAAGCAAGATTACTACTGGGGGAAACTATACAAGGGGACACATGATCACCCTGTATTATTTCTTGCATGTGAATCTATTATTATCTCAAAACAAAAAATTTAAAACATGTAATTCAAGCACACAAAATGATTATACTGACAATGGCTGTTGTCCTTCCCTTGCACTCCCTCTCTACCCCACACTTCTCCAGTGGGGACAAACCTGGAGTTACTACAGAATGCACTCCCTCTGTATTCTAGGGACCAAGTCTAACTTAAGACACTTCCAACTTTCTATATGCTGGAGACATTAATAATTCTTCTTAGTGCTTTTATTTGCATTCCTCCACAACATTCAGGGAAGTGTTGTCTGGAAAATGAATGTTGGAAGATAATAAAAGTTCCAATATTTGTTGATTTTAGTTCATAGAAACAGTGAGGGTAATAGAACTAAGGAGGAAAAATCTGCATGATCAAATAAGTAATAAAATCATTTCAGCATTTCATAAATACAGAGTTTGGGTGTATCTTGAATATTATCTCCAAATAAGATTGACTCATCTGATTTTCCAAAGAGCATCTGGAGAAATGCTACCTTATAATTTTAGCCCTCTGAATCAGAAAAGCAATACATTACTTTTTTAAAAAAGAAAGTATAAAATCATCTATAATATCATCACTCATATATACATATCAATTTTTCTTCAGTGCTCTTGTTCTTCTTCATCTTTTTTTTTTTTTGGCTCTGGTTCTTCTTGGTCATGACACTTGATTATAAATGGTAGACGCTCCTCAAAACTTTGCAAGCTTCAGGCAAAACCAGAAACGGGGGTTCTAATGTTGTACTTAGGACTCATCCTCAGGTTTTCCAACTCCTGACCTCATATGCTTTTGTGCTGCTTCTATCTTCAGGCAGTTCTTTCCCTTTTGGTAGCAAAACCTGCCACAGCATGTCCTGACTTCTGTCTCATGTTTCGGCAATCTTAGACAGAAAGAGAACTTCCTCATGCTCTAATAAAAGTCCCCAAACAGGGTCTAATTAACTTGACTGGGCTAAGAGGCTACTTCAGAATCAACCACTAACTGAAGATATAGATAGTGCTCAGTACCAGGTCTGGATATTGGGCATGAAACTAGGGCAGATGACGAGGGTGTGGGATCAGAGTTCTTTCACCATTATAATTGTTTTAGTAGTCACCAAATCATCTGTAAATCAACAAGCTTCTCCTGTTTTCTAGTCTTTTGCCCTAACTCCAGTGTGGTAAAAATATCACCTTACATACAAACAATAACCTCAGACATGCAGATGACACCACCCTTATGGCAGAAAGTGAACTAAAGAGCCTCTTGGATGTGAGAGTTGGACTCTAAAGAAAGCTGAGTGCTGAAGAATTGATGCTTTTGAACTGTGGTGTTAGAGAAGACTCTTGAGAGTCCCTTGGACTGCAAGGAGATCCAACCAGTCCATTCTAAAGGAGATCCATCCTGAATATTCATTGGAAGGACTGATGCAGAAGCTGAAACTCCAATACTTTGGCCACCTGATATGAAGAATTGACTCATTGGGAAAGACCCTGATGCTGGGAAAGATTGAAGGCGGGAGAAGAAGGGGATGAAAGAGGATGAGGTGGTTGGATGGCATCACCAACTCAATGGACGTGAGTTTGAGTAAACTCTGGGAGCTGATGATAGACTGGGGGGCCTGTTGTGCTGCAGTCCATGGGGTCGCAAAGAGTTGGACATGACTGAGCAACTGAACTGAATTGAACAGACAAAAATGCAAATAAATCTAAAGGCCACTAAGATACTATCTAGGTAATATATACTTAGTACAATCAATCATTATAGTTGTGGGGATAATATAGCTTCTCATGTGCTGAGACTAAAGAAGATTGAAAAAAAAAATAGAGATATGACTGTGCAGATCAATGTTTTACATCATGATTTATTTTGTGGATCATGAAATCAATTTCAAGCATCATGACAAATTTAAGGAAAGAGGGTAGAACATACAAAAGTGCAGCAAACATGGTAAAGTTAAGAACTGCTTTGTAAAACTTTACAAAATATATGTGGTGTTAGAATTTATGTGTGAGTAGGGACAGGCATGCACACACTCTAGGTCACAAGTCAAAATGTATTTCACCATAGGTCAAGTTACTTGAAATCATCGTGTGACTGATATAACCAGAGCTGGTATCTAACATGCTTAAGAAGAAAAGTCCACTTAATATCTTCTGCACTGAGCATGAGTCATGACTGAACGAGCATCTCTTCAAAATTCAAATCCCATATAACCTGAGAGGGTCAATGACTTGCATTGTGCTGGGATCACCTAGTTTAAAACAGAACAGTCCTCACTGGGCTTAGAAAGAATCTCATGGGCCTACATGAGTCTTCATTGCCATTTTTGCTAAGTGTCCTCAGTAAAATATTAGCATCTCCAAGGAACACTGGTCAAGGTATGTCACCTTTCCTTTAAAATAAACAGATCTTTATTTCCCAAGTAGCAGTAGTGTCAACATAACTGAAAAATTCAAGCAAATTTTGAACTGATTGTTCTGTCCTTATCAAATATTTATATATTACTTAATATCAAGTAATGCTCTGATCATTTCTTTCAGGAACTTGTTAATCTCATGCTTTTACACAGAAAGGCTTATAGTTCTAGTGAAGCCTAAACTGATTAAAAGGACCTCCTGATCAATGTATAAGACAGTGGCAGTTCCTTAAAAGCCTTCCCATAATCATTTCCCTTTTCCACTCTAAAAATAAAGATCTATCTTTTTGACCTGTTGCAAACCTCTATACACACAAGCTTATGACTCACCTTACAACCAGATTCCTACTTGTAACTTGCCTCCCCTTCCTCATATGGAAACTGTAGCAGCCACTCTCATATTTCTTCAGAATCCCAGTGACTCAGTGTAGAGCCAGATCTGCTTTTTCTCAATTTCCAGCACCTTTCAAACTCTTTCAGATACAAATAGAGTTGAAATGGGTCCATATTTCTTCCCATCATCTGCTCAAGGACACAGATTTCAAAATCTTTATCCTTAGGCTTTCAAAGGCTAGGCCTGTAACACCATATACTCACAAGAGGTGCTCAATTTTGAAGTCCCTTAAATGGCACAAGCCTAAATATAAACCCTTTTTCTGTCCTCTGGAACTTCTATTTTCTCCTCCTGACTTCCTGTGTCTATTAGAACCCACTGTATTCCCCGAGATACTCAGACTCAAAACTTCAAGATCATCTTGAGATTCTTTCTTTGGTCCTCATCCTCCATATGAAAACATCATAAAGGTTTAATATCATTCAGCCGTTTGTAAATCTACCTTGCTGGGCTCTGAATCTACTCTGGAGTTTCATTCTGTCCAGGAAGGAATCCAGAGAGTGTCACTTTTGACCAATTGATGAAGCTAGAAATAATGCAGCATGACATCATGTAAGGAATGGTTTTCTATTTCTAGCTTAAACCTAAAATGTAATAGGAGCTTATTGGGAAAAGCAAACGGTTTTATCATTTTCTGTTATTGTTTTAAACAAAAATAATTCTCCTTCTCATTATTCTAATCATTAAATACCAATCCCAACATTATGTATATACATTTTATATATATACATATATACACACACACTTTTGTATGATTATTTCAGTTCACATTTAAGCTCCTTCTGCAATCTTGAATGTTTGAGGGTACTAGATAAAACCAAAGCAGAACCCCTGACTTTCCTTCTATATATTTTTTTTCTTTTTCTTTTTCTTATCGAATCCAGGCCCTTGGCAGTGAAAGTGTAGAGTCATAACCTCTGGACTGCCAGGGAACTTCCTTTTTTTTTTTTTTCTAATTCTTCTGTAAAGGAGCCACTTTCCATTTCTTTTTTCTACAAATGGAAAAGCAACAAATATATTTTGAATCAGTGAGGGTAAAAAGGTTGTATTTTCCTTATCAGCTAAAATTGCTAATTGCTACCTAAGCATGCTGTATCAGGAAGGATTGTTGGTTACAACCAGGTTCTGCCAGAAAGAGTGCTGAGGTCAAGTAGTGAGGTCTGCTGTTGCCTTGAGGAGGATAGGTGATGACTTGCATGTTTTCCTAGGTCAAAACAAGAATCAAGGCCAATCTTAAATCAGATGGAAGAACTGGACATCTACATGGCATAACTCAGTGGTGGGTTATTAGGGCTTTGACCCAAAAATACCTTTTTTACTATCTTGTCACAATACTGAAATTCTAGGACTAGCAATTCATGAAGACTTTTTGAGAACTTTCACTATTAAAAAACTTTGTGGGAAAAGTTTCACTATTAAAATACTACAACTGTTTCCCTTACTCTGAGAAAGATAATGAGCTTAAGCTCTTATCAGTAAATAGCTAAAGGAGGTACTAGTCTATTAAATTGCTTTTCAATAGCAGTGAATAAAAGGAACGGTCCTTTGTGTTGAAACATGGGATAAATTTATTAGAAGGAAAGAGTCAGGAGGATGAAACTGAGTGGGCAGAGAGAAATGAATGAGAAACTGATAATAATATTTTTTTTCCTTCTTAAAACATAACCTCCCACTGTCACTAACTACCCCTCCCCCCCAAAAAAAAATCTTTAAAAAAATGAAAGAAAAAAGGCAAACAAACTAAAAAAGCTTTTTAAAGAGAACAACAACAACAACAAAAAAACACCCTGATAAGACTCATCCCTAATATTCTCTTCAAAGGCTACAACTCTCCTTACCCTTCCTCCCTTATAAACAGCAGTGGGCATAACCAAGAAGCACGCACTTGTTAAATTCTGTTTGAAGTAGAAATAATTTTGCATCAGCTTAAAAGCAACAAGAATTTAGGCCATTCAGATCATGGTGATGATAACAATAAATATAATGGGAACCACTCATCATGTTTGCCCTGGCTCAGCTCTGCATGAATTGTGCCCTCAGGATCTCATTTTAGTTCTCACCCTAGCCCCTGAGGGGTCGCTCTTATTATCCCTGAGGCACAACCGAATTTCAGTAGTCCAGCTTGAAGCAGGCAACTTGAAGTCACATACAGAGTAGATGACAGTGAAAGAGTCAGAATTTGAACGCAAGTCTGTCTAAGGTCAAAGCTTACTCCCTCCTTCCTCCCTTCCCTGCATCCTCTTCTAGCTCTTTGCAGGGTCCTAGGTCACTGCCCGCTTCAGCTCTGGGGCTCAGACAGGATGATATGAACATGACTGACATATGAGAGAGAGAAGAGAGAGTTAAAACCCCAAGCATGAAAAGTGATTTTCATATTGTGTATACTTAAATGAGATCCTCTGGACTAAAATTCTCTCATTTCCGTACTTTGTATGGATACGTAAATTATTTCAAAATGGAATTCACGTGACATTTACACTGTAAACATTAACCTGAAACCTCTCAGTGGGGAAAAACCCTGTAAACTGATAATATCCACATAGGAATAGGAAAATATGAACAAGCCAAAGAAAATGCTTTCTGGTTTGTATACCTTGTGTAAACAGATGCTAAAACTTTAGTTTGCCCATGTCTACCAAGTATATAAATGAGACCTAATTAAACTGAAATTCCATGGAAAGTTTTCCAAAGCTCCTAGTTTATTCACCCAGTATAAACACTGTAAATGAATAAAATACAGTGTACTAAACAATTTTTTTTCATTTATTTTTATTAGTTGGAGGCTAATTACTTTAAATATAGAGTTGTGGTTCCTTAAATTTAAGAAATACAGTATTCCAGTTGCAGTGAGTGGCCAAAAGTGACTGAAGTTTTGTTTTCTTAATTGAAAAAATAATTAATACAAAAGAGCACATAGTATAACCTCACTCATGTGTACTCAACCCAGAATTAACAAATATTAACATTTAACCACATGTACTTCTAAAATTGTTTTTAATGAAAGAAAAATAAAGAATACAGGGAAAGCTGAAGTATCTTGTATGCTTCCCCAGTTCTATACCCCTCGTTCCTTCTCTACCTCCCCAGAGACACCTTCTCTTTGGAACTTGTTGGGTATCTTTCTAATTCATGCTTTTATCGATTACTAGGGAGCCAGAAACCAAATATTATATTGCTATTGTTTGTGATTTTAAATTTTACAAAAATGGTCTATTTTACATTGTATATTCTGTCATTTGCATTTTTAAACTAAATGTGGTATCTATCCAACTTAGTACAGGAAGATCTAGTTAACGCTACACTGTATTCCACCATTTAAGTATACCAGAGTTTACACACACTTTTATCAATGACATTTACTGCTTCCCACACATCTTTTCTATTACAAACTGCTTGTATACATGTATGTGTGTTTTTCAAGAGTATACACCTATAAGTGAAGTTACTGTGTTGTAGGCATTTGTATTTTCAACCTTACTAGATAACTGCCAAACTGCTTTCCAAAGCAACTGTACCATTTTACACTCCCACAAAAGAGTACTAGAGTTCCCATATCTAACAGACTTACAAACACTTCAAATTGTCTGAGTTTTGAATTAGGAGTCCTGATTTTAATTTCTTACTTTGCCAGCCTTCAGGTTGTATATGGGGTATATCATAATAGCTGTTGGCAGGGTATTTTCATTATTACTAACAAAGAGCACAGCATAAGCAGCACTGATGTCTTAAAGTCATATTTGTAGCCAATACGTATTAAATGTATTTGATTATGACACCACATAATAGAACAAAACAAGTACTTCTTTTTGCAGAGTTTGACTAAATCAAGCAATCACTAGGCAATACACGCAGACTTGGAAAAGTAAAATTGTTTTGTATTACTTTCCTTTGCTTGCAGTATCAACCACTTACTTTTTATCAGCACTTGGTACCATACTGACATTGACTTATTCCCTTCTATTTGTATTCAGACAATCTTTGCTTGGAATGGAGGCATAGCAACTGTTTTATCTAACCACCCCTAAGGGATTGTATTAATGGTATAATAGTTACTACATACACAGTCTGGCAAAACTTTTTCATACAAAGATAAATTGTCAAGCCCACAGAATGAAAAAGAGGGCAAAAGGATAAAACAGGAAAGGGAAGGTTTAAAATAGATCTTCCCTTTTTAAATGTAGCATTTGAAATCAATATTTTCCATTACATCTGGTTGTAATGATGAAACAACGTGAAACTCATCTGATAATCAATGAGTGGCTGATTCATACAAATGTGCTTCTGTGGTTCAATACTGCTTCTATGATTCCTTCTCCTTTAGACCTATGAATGGGTCTACAAGTTCATAAAAAGGGGCAGAAACAACTACACAGTGTTTACAGATGTCATTCAAAAGATGAATACAACACTTAGAAGCTTATGAAGAAAAAAGAAATTTCATGTTTGCTTCCTATCTTTTTCCTTTTTGTGGGTGTAAGAATGATGGTAGGCCAACAAAACCCAAGAATTTATGCACAACAGAATTTTAGAGATTCGTGGGCCATTTTTAATCTACAGTTGGAAAATCTGAGGCATCAAAATAATTAATTTAAGATACACACTGAACTTCATTATTCCAATGCCTCCTGTTTTCTCCATGAATGGGAAGATGTCCCTTCTCCTTTCCTAATGAAATAACTGAACTTGGTTGGCTTCAATTACCTGATCTTTGGTACATCACACTCAAATTCACCACATCATTAAGTTTTCCTCTGAAATACCATTGACAGAGGAAAGTGAACATTCACAGGGAGAAGTTTTCAATTCTATCTTGAATTTTACACTTCATTTCATGATATAACTGTGCTTGTTTTAACTTAAAAAAACATGTACTGGAATTTCATTTCATGACACAACTATGCTTGTTTTAATTTAAAAATACCCCAAATCATTGAGCAGAACTGGTGTTTCAGAAAGATATGCCATGCCTGTCCTTTTATTTAACAAATATTTATTAAGAATCTGCTGAGAAAACAAAAGAGGTCACTGTCCCTCTTGGCATTTACAGGATAAGTCATAAAGCACGTGACTGTAAATAATTATACAAAGAATCCGCAGAAGGTGGTGTTGTATGTCTATAAAGGAGAACTAAATCAGCCCAGAGGATTAGAAAAAGAAATGCTTAGGGTAAAAAATGAGTAGGAGGTAGCTTTCAATACTGCCTGCCTCATAATCATTAAATTCAGAGAACCATCAACTAATTTTTCATGTTGGTCTTTTCTAAAAGATGAGTTATAATGTTTTTGTGACATATTGGGTTTTGGACTTTTCTGCATATAATTTTAATTCAAACAAAGATCACATTTTAGAAATTATTTCTTAGTCTGTATTTTTGGTACCTTTTTCTCCTTAACACCCTATTAGTTGCTTAAATATGAGCTCAACAATCCTGACATATGTAAATATTGAGGGTGATCCTGAATTCTAAGACAGGAAAGGAAATAATCCAGAAGAAAGCATTTCAAAGATGCTCTTGAAAAACTGAATTTAACTGCTTAAACAACAAGCTCAAATCTCTGGAATACTGACCTCTGATTCTAATTCCATTAGGTCCTTTAAAATCCATACTCTGCCCCTACCCCTTTCCTTCTCTGTAAAATGGGAATGACAAAATGAAGTTGACTAGCAATTAATTTTCTTAAGTACATATTTTTCTGGGCTCTTTTATCCTGTTCTATTATATAGTCAAGGAGGTCAAGCTTTTAACTAATGGTGAAAACTGTTTGTTTGCTAAAGGTCCTAGATTTTCATTATTTATAAGAAAATGAATTATGCATGATGAATAAACACGGATGACAATTAGTTGATTCTGTGTTGGGTTCTCATATAGAACCAGATGGTCTAGTGATGCATGTAAATAGATAATTTATTTCATTTGGAAATCTGAAAGTTGAATAAAAATTAGGTACTTGTTATTAAAGTACATTTATCAATGTGCTCTAATTTAATATATTGTTAAAACAAACAGAAAATGAAATTAAGGGACTTAAAAAATTATTTTGGTTAGCCGGGAATACATTCAGAAGCTTCTTCAAAAACTATGATCGACAGCCTACAACCTAGCTGTTATTTACTGAATGTTTGTGTTCCCTTAAAATTCATATGTTGAAGCCCTAATCCACATATGATGGTGTTTGGAAGGAGCTTTTGGAAAGCAATTAGGTTTTGAGAAACTCATGAAAGTGGGGACTCTATGATGGAATTAATGTCTTTATAAGACCAGGACGACAGACCAGAGTTTCTCTCTCTCTGCCAGTTGAGGACCCAGTGAGGAAGAAGTCATCTGTCAGCCAAGAAGAAGGCTCTTACCAGGAATGAATCTGCAGACACCTTGATCTGGAACTTTCCATTATCCAGAAATGTAAGAAAATAAATTTCTGTTGTTTTAGGCCACTTAGTCTATGGAATGTTATTATAGCAGCCTAAGCTGATTAAAACACTAGTTCATTTATTTATTTTATTTAAAAATTACATTTAAAAAACTAATTATAATTAGTGAATATTAGTTTAACTGGGCCTTCTGAAAATTTTTGCACATACAACTAGGGGGAAGCAGCACATATCTTATAGGGTTACTTCATGCTTTATGAGAAGTTGATTTTCCCATTGAAAATGACAGATTTATGCACCACTGAACACTAAGCAGCATTTCCTGATTTTTATACTAACATACCTTACCTTTCTGCATGCTTAATAAATATACATAACTTTGGTTGACAGATTTAATCAGGTAACAAAGAGGAAGGATTATTTGACTGTGTTCTTCAACAATAGATGATACAGTACTATGTAGGTATATTTATTATAATATTGTATCTGGTACAACAGAGAAAAGGTGTCATTCTTTACAAACGATTTTATTAAAAAATTTCTCCCTGAAAACTCTAAGTTCACTTCTGTTCAGTCGCTCAGTCATGTCCGACTCTTTGCGACCCCATGGACCGCAGCATGCCAGGCTTCCTGTCCATCACCAATTCCCAGAGTCCACCCAAACACATGTCCATTAAATGAGTCGGTGATGCCATCCAACCATCTCATTCTCTGTCATCCCCTTCTCCTCCTGCCCTCAATCTTTCCCAGCATCAGGGTCTTTTCAAAGCAGTCAACTCTTCACATCAGGTGGCTAACGTATTGGAGTTTCAACTTCAGCATCAGTCCTTCCAATGAACACCCAGGACTGATCTCCTTCAGGATGGACTGGTTGGATCTCCTTGCAGTCCAAGGGACTCTCAACAGTCTTCTCCAACACGACAGTTCAGAAGCATCAATTCTTCAGTGCTCAGTTTTCTTTATAGTCCAACTCACACATCCATACATGACTACCGGAAAAAGCATAGCCTTGACTAGACGGACTTTGTTGACAAAGCAATGTCTCTGCTTTTCAATATGCTGTCTACGTTGGTCATAATTTTCTTTCTAAGGAGTAAGTGTCTTTTAATTTCATGGCTGCAATCACCATCTGCAGTGATTTTGCAACCCAGAAAATAAAATCAGCTACTGTTTCCACTGTTTCCCCATCTATTTCCCATGAAGTGATGGGACCAATGCCATGATCTTAGTTTTCTGAATGTTGAGCTTTAAGCCAACTTTTTCACTCTCCTGTTTCACTTTCATCAAGAGACTGTTTAGTTCTTCTTCACTTTCTGCCATAAGGGTGGTGTCATCTGCATATCTGAGGTTATTGATATTTCTCCCGGCAATCTTGATTCCAGCTTCTGCTTCCTCCAGCCCAGTGTTTCTCATGACGTACTCTGCATATAAGTTAAATAAGCAGGGTGACAATATACAGCCTTGACGTACTCCATTTCCTATTTGGAACCAGTCTGTTGTTCTATGTCCAATTCTAACTGTTGCTTCCTGACCTGCATACAAGTTTCTCAAGAGGCAGGTCAGGTGGTCTGGTATTCCCATCTCTTTCAGAATTTTCCACAGTGTATTGTGATCCACACAGTCAAAGGCTTTGGCATGGTCAATAAAGCAGAAGTAGATGTTTTTCTGGAACTCTCTTGCTTTTTCAATGATCCATCGGATGTCAGCAACTTGATCTCTGGTTCCTCTGCCTTTTCTAAAACCAGCTTGAACATCTGGAAGTTCACGGTTCACGTATTGCTGAAGCCTGGCTTGGAGAATTTTGAGTGTTACTTTACTAGTGTGTAAGATGAGTGCAATTGTGTGGTAGTTTGAGCATTCTTTGGGATTGCCTTTCTTTGGGATTGGAATGAAAACTGACCTTTTCCAGTCCTGTGGCCACTGCTGAATTTTCTTAATTTGCTGGCATATTGAGTGCAGCACTTTCACAGCATCATCTTTTAGGATTTGAAATAGCTCAACTGGAATTCCATCACCTCCAATAGCTTTGTTTGTAGTGATGGTTTCTAAGGCCCACTTGACTTCACATTCCAGGATGTTTGGCTCTAGGTGAGTGATCACACTATCGTGATTATCTGAGTCATGAAGATCTTTTTTGTATAGGTCTCCTATGTATTCTTGCCACGTCTTCTTAATATCTTCTGCTTCTGTTAGGTCCCTACCATTTTTGTCCTTAAGCCCATCTTTAGGTGGGAGTAAATCTCTTATATCATAGATAGAGGTAATATAAGCACCTCAGTTTTAAATGAGGTGTTCAGAATGATTTCATAATAGCAATAATCCTATTAGAGGAATGATACAAGTTTGGAGACACTGTGGTTTTTCCATCTTCTTCCTGGGCAAAATGGCGGATCTTATAATACCACTTTCAAATATTATTTCCTCTAAAGGATGTGAAAAGTCATTATTTAAACATGTGAATAATAATGAAACTTACTTTCCCATAAGACTGGCAAAAATTTGAAAGATGTTATTTGTTGGTTTTTTGTGATTCTTTCATGTTAGTTTCAGACAACAAAATCTATTATAGATAATTTAAAAGGAATACAACATTAAAGATTACTCAGAAAATTATACTTGCAGAAACAGGCTCTAAGTTGTATAAGAAAATAGATCTATCACAAGGCTCCAGAACTGTCCTACTGAGGGAGCTGCTTCCATCCTGGACTGTGAATCACAAGTTCTGCCTCCTCCAGCACCAGCAAAAATGAAGTCCTCTGCCTAACAAACTTCTCACATGTAATTCTTTTCTGATCCAACTTTCATTTGAATGACTCTAACTGGTGGTTTCCTACCTGCAGAAGAAACTGGGAAATGTATGGCAAAGTGAAGAAGAACTAAAGAGCCTCTTGATGAAAGTGAAAGAGGAGAGTGAAAAAGTTTACTTAAAGCTCAACATTCAGAAAACTAAGATCATGACAACTGGTCCCATCACTTCATGGAAAATAGATGGGGAAACAGTGGAAACAGTGGCTGACTTTATTTTGGGGGGCTCCAAAATCACTGCAGATGGTGACTGCAGCCATGAAATTAAAAGACGCTTAGTCCTTGGAAGGAAAGTTATGACCAACCTGGACAGTATATTGAAAAGAAGAAACTTTTTCAACAAAGTCTGTCTAGTAAAGGCAATGGTTTTTCCAGTAGTCATGTATGGATATGAGAGTTGGACTATAAAGACAGCTGAGCTGAAGAATTGATGGTTTTGAGCTGTGGTGTTGGAGAAGACTCTTGAGAGTCCCTTGGACTGCTAGGAGATCCAACCAGTCCATCCTGAAGGAGATCAGTCCTGGGTGTGCATTGGAAGGACTGATGCTGAAGTTGAAACTCCAACACTTTGGCCACCTGATTCGAAGAGCTGACTCCTTTGAAAAGACCCTGATGCTGGGAAAGATTGAGGGCAGGAGGAGAAGGGACGACAGAGGATGAGATGGTTGGATGGCATCACCAACTCAATGGACATGAGTTTGGGTAAATGCTGGGAGTTGGTGATGGAGAGGGAGGCCTGGCATGCTGCAGTCCATGGGGTCACAAAGAATCAAGACATGACTGAGTGACTGAACTGAACTGAACTGAATTCTTTGGAAAAGAAAGATCCAAATATGTACATTATCAAAACATAGAAAAGGTATGCAAAATTTCTGAATAGCCCCAAATGACTAATATCTTTCCTGATAAAGACATTGGAAATTGGTCACCTTCTATAATCCTGACAATTGTATCCACTAGGAAAGGATTTTTGAAAGGCAATTTATGTTACCAAAGACAACGTAAAATTCATATTCAGTATGATTAGCTCCTTCATTTCCAGGAACGTGGAATGGGAGAATTTAACTCAGATTACCGCTGTATCTACTACTGTGGGCAAGAATCCCTTAGAAGAAATGGAGTAGCCACAATAGTCAACAAAAGAGTCTGAAATGCTGTACTTGGATGCAGTCTCAAAAATGACAGAATGATCTCTGTTCATTTCCAAGGCAAACCATTCAGTATCACAGTAATCCAAGCCTATGCCCCAACCAATAATGCTAAAGAAGCTGAAGTTGAATGGTTATATGAAGACCTACAAGACCTTCTAGAACTAACATGCAAAAAAGATGTCATTTTTAGTACAGGGGACTGGAATGCAAAAGTAGGAAGTCAAGAGATACCTGGAGTAACAGGCAAATTTGGCCTTGGAGTACAAAACGAGGCAAGTCAAAGGCTACCAGAGTTTTGCCAAGAGAACACACTGGTCATAGCAAACACCCTCTTTCAACAAAACAAGAGAAGACTCTACACATGGACATTACCAGATGGTCAATACTGAAACCAGATTGATGATATTCTTTGTAGCTAAAGATGGAGAAGCTCTATATAGTCAGCAAAAACAAGACGGGGAGTTGACTGTGGCTCAGACCATGAACTCCTTATTGCCAAATTCAGACTTAAATTGAAGAAAGTAGGAAAAACCACTAGACGATTCAGGTATGACCTAAATCAAACCCCTTATGATTATAAAGTGGAAGTAACAAATAAATCCAAGGGTTTAGATCTGACAGACGGAGTGCCTGAAGAACTATGGGTGGAGGTTCGTGACATTGTACAGGAAGCAGTGATCAAGACCATCCCCAAGAAAAAGAAATTCAAAAAGGCAAAATGGTTGCCTGAGGAGGCCTTACAAATAGCTGAGAAAAGAAGAGAAGGAAAAGGAAAAGGAGAAAAAGGAAGATATCCCTATTCGAATGCAGAGTTCCAAAGAATAGCAAGGAGAGGTAAGAAAGCCTTCTTCAGTGATCAATGCAAAGAAATAGAGAAAAACAATAGAATGGGTAAGACTAAAGATCTCTTCAAGAAAATTAGAGATATCAAGTGAACATTTTATGCAAAGATGGGCACAAGAAAGGACAGAAATGGTATGGACCTAACAGAAGCAGAAGATATTAAGAAGACGTGGCAAGAATATACAGAAGAACTATACAAAAAAGATCTTAATGACCCAGATCACCATGATGCTGTGATCACTCCCCTAGAGCCAGACATCCTGGAATGCAAAGTCAACTGGGCCTTAAAGCGTCACTATGAACAAAGCTAGTGGAGGTGGTGGAATTCCAGTTGAGCTGTTTCAAATCCTAAACGATGATGCTGTGAAAGTGCTGCACTCAATATGCCAACAAATTTGGAAAATTCAGCAGTGGCCACAGGACTGGAAAAGGTCAGTTTTCATTCCAATCCCAAAGAAAGGCAATGCCAAGGAATGTTCAAACTACCACACAACTGCACTCATCTCACACGCTTGTAAAGTAATGCTCAAAATTCTCCAAGCCAGGCTTCAACAGGATGTGAACCATAAACTTCCAGATGTTCAAGCTGGTTTTAGAAAAGGCAGAGTTACAGAAATTAAATTGCCAACATCTGCTGGATCATCAACAAAGCAAGAGAGCTCCAGAAAAACATCTATTTCTGCTTTATTGACTATGTCAAAGCCTTTGACTGTATGGATCACCACAAACTGCAGAAAATTCTTGAAGAGATGGGAATACCAAACCACCTGACCTGACTCCTGAGAAATCTGTATGCAGGTCAAAAAGCAACAGTTAGAACTAGACCTGGAACAACAGACTGGTTCCAAATTGGGAAAGGAGTATGTCAAGGCCGTATATTGTCACCTTGCTTATTTAACTTCTATGCAGAGTACATCAGGCAAAATGTTGGGCTGGATAAAGCACAAGCTGGAATCAAGATTGCTGGGAGAAATATCAATAACCTCAGATATGCAGATGACAGCACCATATGGCAGAAAGTGAAGAAGAACTAAAGAGTCTCTTGATGAAAGTGAAAGAGGAGTGTGAAAAAACTTGCTTAAAACTCAACATTCAGAAAACTAAGATCATGGCATCTGGTCCCATCACTTCATGCAAATAGTTTGATGAACAATGGAAACAGTGAGAGACTTTTACTTTTCTGGGCTCTGAAATCACTGCAGATGGTGACTGTCGGCATGAAATTAAAAGACACTTGCTCCTTGGAAGAAAAGTTATGACCAACCTAGACAGCATACTAAACAGCAGAGACATAATTTTGCCAACAAAGGGTCATCTAGTCAAAGCTGTCATTTTCCAGTTGTCATGTATGCATGTGAGAGTTGGACTCCAAAGGAAGCTGAGCACTGAAGAATGGATGCTTTTGAATTGCGGTGTGGAGATGATTCTTGAGAGTCCCTTAGAGAGCAAGGAGATCCAACCAGTCCATCCTAAAGGAAATCAGTCCTGAATATTCATTGGAAGGACGGATGCTGAAGCTGAAACTCCAATACTTTGGCCATCTGATGTGAAGAACTGCCTCATTGGAAAAGACCCTGATGCTGGGAAAGATTGAAGGCAGGCGGAGAAGGGGACGACAGAGGATGAGATGGTTGGATAGCATCACTGACTTGATGAACATGAGTTTGAGCAAGCTCTGGCAGTTGGTGATAGACAGGGAAGCCTGGCATGCTGCAGTCCATGGTGTCGCAAAGATTTGGACATGACTGAGCGACTGAACTGATACTGATAATCCTGACAACTTTATCCACTAGGAAAGGATTTTTGAAAGACAATTTGATGTTACCAAAGATAACTTAAAATTCACATGCAGTGTGAGTAGCTCTTTCATTTTTAGGAATCTATCCCACAAAAATAATTACCTATGTATCAAAAATATATACAAATATGTTGGCTAGGGCATTGCTTGTAATGTTAAAGATAGTCAATATTAACTAAAGGTCCTGTAACACTAAGGTTCTGAACTGTAGCTTGGCCTTGGTCGAGAACTGCTTTCCAGCTATGACTAAACTTTGCCATGTAACATGGATGACCTGCGATGGTGACTTTGAGAGATTGCTGATTATACATAGGGTCACTGTAGTTCACAGGGACCATGGCCTTGCTAAGGAGTGGAACCAGATGCTCACTCACTCCCTTTCATCACCCCTATTTTCATCATCAAGCCAATGGAGTACACAAGAAACACCTAAGGGGTTTATGTATGAATCATTTTCTTGGACACCATTCCCTAGAGATTGTAACTCAGTAGTAAGTGTGAAGTAAAACCCAGGATTCTGCATTATTGTTAGGCTTTCATAATGTAGTAAGCAGAGTAATGGCCCCCGCAATCAAAAGATAACTGCATCCTAATCCTCAGAATTGTGAATATATATTACCTTGCAGGCAAAAGGGACTTTCCACATATGACTAAACTTTGAATCTTGAGGTGGGGTGATTATCCTGGATTATCCATATGAATTTGATGTAATCATAAGTTCCTTAAATATACAAGAGGTAAGCAGAAGAATCAGGGTAAGAGTGATATGATGAAAGAATGACTTGACCAGCTATTTTTGTCTTTGAGGAGGCAAGCAAGTCACAAGCCAAGGAATGCAGCAGCCATTAGAAGTTGGGAAAGACAAGAAAACAGATCTTCCCCTAGATCCTCAGAAGGAACACGGGCCTGCTGGCATCCTGATTTTAGCCAAGAGAGACTCATTTAAGACATCTGACCTCTTGAACTATAAGATAATAAATCTGAGTTGTTTTAAGCCACTAAATGTGTGGTTGTTTATTACAGCAGCAATAGGAAACTAGGTCACAAGAAATTTTGATGAAAATCCTTTGTCCTCATCCCTCTCTGCACTCATTCTCATTGTAATTTCTTCCAACCTCATGATGAGAAATACCATCTTTATGCCAAAAATCTGCAAATTTAAACTCTTTCCCAAACCTCTCTCCTGAACTCCAGACTCCCATCTCCAACTGCGTCCTTTACATTGCCAATCGAAAGTCTAATAAATACCTCAAGCCAAATGTGTCTAAAATCAAACTACTAACGCCTCCTTCCCCCAACATCCAAAACCTTCTCTATTCACAGACTTACCCAACTCAACTGAAGGCATCTCAGTTTCACTGTTTCAGGACAAAAACCATGGAATCATCCTTGATGCCTCTTTTCTCCTTTTTTTCTCAAATCCTATATTTAATCCATCACCAAACTGTATTGATAAGATTTCAAAAATATCCTGAGAGACCAAGCATTTAAAGTCACCCAGTCACCACCCTAGTTGAGTATCAGTTGGATTACTGGACCACTACAACAGCCTCTTCACTGGTCTCCCAGATTCCCTTTCACCTTTCAGTCTATTCTCGATTCAGAAACCAGAATCAATCACGGAAACACATCAGATCTCTCAATTCAGTTCAGTTCAGTCATTCAGTCGTGTCTGACTCTTTGCAGCCCCATGGACTGCAGTACACCAGGCGTCCCTGTCCATCACCAGTTCCCAAAGCTTGCCCAAACTCATGTCCATCGAGTCGGTGATGCCATCCAACCATCTCATCCTCTGTCATCCCCTTCTTCTCTCGCCTTCAGTCTTGACCAGCATCAGGGTCTTTTCCAGTGAGCCAGTTCTTCACATCAGGTGGCCAAAGTACTGGAGTTTCATATCTCTCAACTCAGCTCAAATCCCATCAGTAGCTCCTCATTCCACCTACAAGTCTACAAGTCCTAAATGATCTGCCCCCATCCAGCTGTCACCTCCCTGACCTCAGCTCTTCCTACTCTTGCTCTCTCTTAGTCTCAGCCACACTGCTCCTACCTAAAGACTGTCACCTCTCCCTGGAATGCTCTTTCTGCAGACATCCATATTTCTATCATTCCTCTGTTCAAATCCCACTCTGTCCACAAAGTCTCATCCAACTAACCTATTGAAACTGCAGCCTCTCCCAGTGCCTGTAGTACTCTTCATTCACTTTTTCTGCTCCACTTCTAATAAACATTATTGTTTACTTATCTAATATGTCTACACTTTGCTATTTAGCTCTCCCCTCTAGAATAATAGTTCCACGAGGCAGGAATTTTGTCTGTTTGGTTGATGTAGCTCATGTTCCAATCTTAGTGTTATAAAGGGGATAAGTAAATAGTTATTACATTTGTTGAAATAGGACCACAGACCACACTTTGAAATAGAAATAAACATCTTTTGCAAGATGTATTTATCACGTCATCATGAGAGTACCAGAAAAAATTCATATTAATTTGTTTTATTGAATATCATAATTGCATTTTTTGCTAATTTATGACTTTGGGATCACAAAGTCTCCAATTCTTATACAAGATATTCTTTCCTGCTAAAAAGACTACTTACTTTTGATGGCTTAATGAAGCATTTTAATGTGTGGCCCACACAGACCTCTCTCAAAAACTATCATCAGAACATTTTGCTTCCTGGACCCTGAAACTAAATTGTGAATATAGGGAAATAAGATGGGCTTTATTTTTTACATTTTTTGGAAAAGCTGCAATGGTCTAGAGTTTTGCATTGTTCTTTCTTCTACTCACTGAAAGGAACCAAATGCAAAGTTATTTTTGATCAAACAGCATTTCTAGGCTTATGCTAAAGAAAAATGCTCAACCGAGGGGAACTTTCCAGAAAATAATTTCACGCATTTTGGAGGTCAGTCATATTGTGTTCCAAATATGTAATTGAATATGTATCTTAATCAACAGAATAACCAAATTACTATTATTTACCAGTTTGCTTTTATTTTCTAACTAGTCTAGCTTGGTTTTCTCAGAATGAGTAAACAAGCAACATAAAAACAAACCTACACTTACCCTTGCTCTACAGATCTGATTCCTCCTGGGATATTTAAGAAAGTGGCAATTACCGGATAGCAGAAATATTCCTCAGAAGGGTGACTGTACTTTGCATTACAGCTTTGCAAAACTATTACTGTGCCATATATTTACTCGGGTCTGTCTTATCTCAGCATCTTTTATACATTCCCTTCCTCTTTTTTTGAGTCTGAGCTCAAGAGTCAACATCCTCTACATTCATCTTCTTATTCTCATTGCTTTCTTATCACCCCATGTTATAGTTATCTTAACTTTTATTACCACTCTGTTTTGTAATCTTATGTTATAATCAACAGCTTCTTTGGGTGTTCTCTCCTAGGACATGTCTTTTCCCTCTCTGTCCCCATTTATACTATGGTGTATGGCACATAGTTCTAAGTGAGCATTTGGCAGTGAACTTTTTGGAAGGAAGGTGAGCAGTACGGAGGGAAGGCCATCAGAAGGTAGAGGAATTTTTATAGAGTCTGATACCTAGACATTAGGTAAGATAGAACTACTCAGATTCCTGTAAAACTTTATAATAACCATCACCTTTGCCCTTTTCTCGTCTACCAAGAAATGAGAAATGAGGGGAGTATTAGGTTCGATGAGATCTTTATTCAAAGGCTAATTCATTTTATACACATAACAACAGAAGTTCAAAGAAGTTAGAAGTTTTTCTAATCACATACAACTATCAAATCACTGCTAAAAGGAAATAAGACAACAAGCACTCCATGAAAGTTGTTCCACCTTAGATATCATTATCATGGGAAGATGTACCCCAAAGGGGGATTACATGGCCATTACTAGCACCCCACTCTATAATGTATGCTAGCCATTCTATCTACATCATTTCACTTAACTCTGCCAATTCTTTGAAGGAGATCAATGTTCAGAGAGGCAACGCAATGTGTCCTAGGTCACACAGCTACCAAGTGGTAGACTTTGAATTTGACCTCGGGTTTTTCTGACTCATACCTGGGAGAATTCCATGATTACATGCTGCTTCCAATAAACAGAGGAAGTACCAAAGTCTTGGTTGAAAATATGATGTGAATCACCAGACATAACACAGAAGCAGTTTTCTACTAGACATGTAAAATGAGAGACATAATTACTATCATATTAGAATACTCAGGATACAATGACTGCAAAGATCATTGGTTAATTTAGGTAGTGACAACTCCAGCTTATTCATAGAAGTGTTTCTTGGTTTGGGGGAAAAGTGTCTTTCTAGGAGGGAATTAATTGAGTCCGTTTTTCCCTTCACAACCTCATTACCACTCTTTTGCAAAGATACGAAAAAGAGAACCATCTAGAAGAATAATGATATAACTTTTGCTAATTGAGCCTTTACTGTGAGTCTGGCATGGAGTGTTTCATAGTTAGTACCTCACTCAATCCATCAAAAAACTCTATCAAGTAAATATCTCCATTTTATAAGTCAGGAAACAGGGGGTAACTTGATTTGCCTTCAACGAAACAGATACGGAAGACCAGCTCCTGGGTTTGAATCACCTCTACATTGTCCTGAAAAGTGCATCTTTAAACCACGACACTTCATTTCCTCCATCATAAAGCAGGCAGCTAAAGACAAACAGCCACAAACGAGTGCTCCATTTAGACGGCTGCTATATTTAAACCAGAGTCTATTAATCCTTATATAGTCTGTTTCTCAAGTACTTCAGAGAAAAGGGGTATAAATTGTATGAAGTATACAGTGGACTCTGTTTTGCACATTTTGGCAAGAAAAGAAGGTCTTAGCTTTTGTACACATCTCTCCTGCAAGAAAGAAGTACTCTTGTAAGAAAAGCCATCTTTTAGGGAGAGGAACACTTAAAAAGAGATTAATTCCCAAAGGACAATCAATTGATTTCCAGGTTAGACATGAAACGATGGATTGTTTCTGGAATTAATGATGTTTCACTCCTCTGGGAACTCAATGATTTCTCTGGGATGGCCTTTCTGGATTGAATAAACTGACGAGTTCATTTTCTGATCCCAATGGATAGCATACATTTGTTCTTTGTCTCTATTGATTCAACCAGAATTTACTGAGCATGCAATTTGTGCCAGCCCCTTAGGTTGCTGTTTAGTCGCTAAGTCGTGTCGGACTCTGAGACTCCATGGACTGTAGCCCACCAGGCTCTTCCGTTCCTGGGATTTCTCAGGCAAGAATGCTTGAGTGGGTTGCCATTTTCTTCTCCAGGGGATCTTGCCAACCCACGGATTGAACTGGAGTTTCCTGCACTGCAGGCAGATTCTTTATCACTGAACCACCAGGGAGGCACAATATTGGATGCTTAATACAAAGGAAAAGAAACCAACAAAATCCATTGGATCCTGCTTTCATGAAACTTACAGTCAAGTGAGGGAGTTCATTATTCATCAAAGAATCACAGTGAAGAGTATATTAACAAATTGTGTTGCCAAACTCTGAAGGAAAAGATCAGAGCTATATGATACCATGTAGGATCATAAACTGGCCTAGACTGGGGTTAGGGAAGGCTTTGCCAAGGAAGTGAGAGTGAACTGAGATCTGAATGTGGTAGAAGTGAGATTACTCCATGCAGAGAGGATAGCCCGTGCCAAGACCACATGGCAGGCGGCTGCATGGCACACCTAAGGAATACATAATATGAGACAAGAGGAAGTTGGACAGCTTGGGGCAGGGCAGGTGGGGCTTGCAGCCCTCAACAAAGACCCTGGTCACTGTCCACACAGCCCTGCATAGGCCTTGGTTGAACACAGAGGTCAGGGAGGGATGCCATATACATACCCTTATTCTGAGGCTCTCTAGCACCTCATGTCTAAGAGGATGGATACCTCTGGGTTTTAGCTTGGCCCAGAAGGGGGCCCTAAAGAAGTTTTCTTTCCACTTGATTTAGCTCCCTTATCCTTTTGGACCTTTGGGAAAACTAAAGGCCGAGATTTTTTTTAAACCACATTTATTAAAGCACTTGGGATTCCAGAAGTCAAGACAGCAGTAATGAAAATAAAAACTAACCCTTTCTGGGGTTTTATTAGATTCTGACTAGGTGCTGTGTTGAGCATTGTGAATGAATTACCTTATTAAATCTGTTCAACAGATTGTAATGTAGACCCTCAAGCAGTGTGGGTCTAGGATTCAGAAAGCTGTAACGTGGATTGTAGAAACTGATACAAGCAAATTTACATTGTGGGAATTTGAGAAGAGTCTTTGAAATGTTTGACCAGTTACTGTAGGAATACTGAGCAGCAGTTGGCTATTGACGTTAATTATGCTGTGGAAAGGGATTTCTGAAGCCATTGGAACATCCACCCACAAACCTTTCTCTTTTTGATGTCAGGGGCAGATCCTATCCTACGTTCAGTCTGCACATCAGGGATAATCACAAGGCTCCACATTTGTACAGAACAGGTTGTTTCCAAATGGCTCTGCATTCAATAGTGAGGTCACCTCCAGGGCCTTCCCCTCCTAGGAAGCATGATCTGCCGCCTCCCTACCATTAGTCAGGCCTCTTGATTTAAAGATAGAAATCCAGCTCAAACTGGCAGTGGAAGAAAGGGAACTGATTGGTTTATATTATATATAACTGAAAAGCTCAACGGTAGTCAGGCTCCAGGCTCAGCCTGTCCCCAGCTCCCTCTCCAGTCACATCCACAACCCTCCTCCTCTCTCTGTGCTTCAGCCAAACTGAACCTCTCCCAGGTCCTTCAAAAAGACTTATTGTGCCTGCCTTTCTGTCATCAAAGATGCTGCTTATGCCTCTCCCTCCACATTGCCTGATTCCTACTCATTGCTTCCCCCATTAATACAAATAAAATTATTGAGCATTGAGAGGGGTGCCTAGATTCTAAAGATGATCCCCAGCCCTGGTGAACCACACTTCCAAAGAGTCAAACCCTTGTGTGATCCTCTCCCTTGCTGAGTCTGAGTTGGCCCTTGGACTCACCCCCAACCAACAGGATACAGCAATAGTGGCTCCATTCCAGAAACATGCCTAAGCCTTACGAAGTCATGGCAACTCTTACTTTTGCACTTAGGGGATACCTCAGCTGTCAAGTAAGAAGTCCAGTGACCCTGCAGGAGAAGTTACATGAACAGGCCATAAGGAGTAGGAAAGGCCCTGAAATAACATGGACAGAGAGGTCTCATGGTCCCAGCCATCCCCACTGAGCCCAAGCCTTCCAGCCATCTTTCCTAACGTACTAGTGAGTCACCTTGGATATGTCTGCCCATTTGAGACCCTAGATAACTGTAGCTCAAGCCAATGACATGTGGAGCAGAATAACCCTCAGTGGAGTCTCACCAACCCACAGAATTATGAAAGATGAATAAGTTGTTGTCATTCTAGGCTACTAACTTTAAGAGTGGATTGTTACATGGCAATGATAACCCAAACTGAGTATCTGCCATGTCCTGTGCTAGTTTTCGGTTTATAATTCCAAACACAGTAGGCATGGTCCACAGCCTCCCACATCTATTCATCTTTCCAGGCTCATCCTTCTCTGAGGGATTTCCTGACTTTGCTTACCAAATAAGCTTCTTGTCTAATAAGCTCTAACAAGATTCTCTACATCTCCACTATACCCCTTTGCATATTCAGAAGTAAGTCACTTATTTATTTCATATAAGTTTCCCCAGTTAAGATGTAAGCCCTTGGGGGGTAGGGTACACACATGGTGAGCTCAGCACAACATGCTCTTTGCCCTGTGCTCCACCAGGAACGTGACAGATGCTCAGTGGGCATTTGGTAGTTGGTTGACTGGAAGCAGCTTCTCTCTATCTGCTTTTCTGTTTTTTGTTGTTTTATTTAATGTTGAAAAAGATGCTGGGATGATGACTCCTTCATTTCCCATGGGGCAACTGAGAAAGGAATAGTCACTTTTTAATAGGTTTAGTAGCCCCAGTCCTAGAAGAGCAGTCTGATCCTGAAAAATACATTCCCTTAATCCCTTAATAACAAGGACCTTTTGCTTATCTTCATTTTCAAATTGCATGCACAGTAGTTCCCTGGGTATTTTTTTTTTTTTATGATTTTCTTCATCTATTTTCCTCAAAAGACATTAAACCACTAGCACATTTTTCTTACTATCCCACATCTTCAGAGGCTTAGCTATTATGGAGGCTTGAAGAAGAGGGTATTTTTGGTAGCTTAAGAGGAGTAAGAGTGTAAAATGTTTGATTTGCAGAGGAACATGGATCACGGCCCTCAGAGTTAGCTAGTATGGCACAAAGCAAGGACTAGAGTCCTTGCTTTCTCTTGTGGGAGTTGGGTCCCTCTCTGCCTTATATCAGCACATTTCAGAGTTGAAAGCATTTTATGCTAGCTGGTTCTGAATCAGCCATTCCTCTGGCCCAGACTCCCATCTCTCATCTGATGGGAGACTTAAAACAACTTTGCTGAAGCAGTTTCAGCAATATGTCCCAGAAACAGCCTTATCAGTCAAGGACGTTTACATATGGTTTAGATTTCATGTATCTGCTGGATTTAAAATATATTCTCTTTATTGGTTGATGGCTCAGCAAGCCCACTGTATACTTAAAGCTAAGGCATTTCTCTCGTAAATTAAAGTAAATATTTAATCCAATTTTCTATTGATGGGCAGGGCTGTGTTCCCTCCCTGTTGTTTGACCTGACCAAACTATGGTGGAGGTAATGAAGACAATGGCAACCTCCTTCAAAAGGGCCTGTGCACGCACTGCCGAACTCAGTGCCCCCGACCCTGCAGCAGGCCACTGCCGACACATGCCTCTGCCAGAGACTCCTGGACACTCACAGGCAAGACTCCAGGGTCAGTCTCTTGTGGGGTTACTGCTGCTTTCTCCTGGGTCCTGGTGCATACAAGGCTTTGTTTATACCCTCTAAGAGTCTGTTTCCCCAGTCCTGTATAAGTTCTGGCAGTTCTATGGTGGGGTTAATGATGACCTTCTCTAAGAGGGCTTATGACACACCTAGGTCTGCTCCACCCAGAGCCCCTGCCCCTGCCCCAGGCCACTGCTGACCCATACCTCCACAGGAGACACTCAAACACTCAAAGGCAGGTCTGGCTTAGTCTTTGTGGGGTCTCCTGGTACACAAAAAGTTTTGTTTGAGTCCTCCAAGCATCTCTGGCAGGTATGGGGCTTGATTCTAAACACTATTTCACATCTCCTACCATCTTGCTGGTGCTTCTCCTCTGCCCTTGGACTTGGGGTATCATTCAATGGTGGGATCCAACATTCTCCTGTTAATGGTTGTTCAGCAGCAAATTGTAATTTTGGAGTTCTCATAGGAGAAGATGCATGCACATCCTTCTACGCTGCCATCTTGGCAAGAACATCTTGCAATAGCACAAGACCCAGTTTCCCCCACAGTCAGACTCTCCCATCAGAAAGCTTCTATAAGCTTCTTAACCTTATTGGTCAGAGGGCAACCAAATGAAAACCACAGTCACAGAAAACTAATCAAACTGATGACATGGACCACAGCCTTGTTTAACTCAATAAAACTATGAAGCATGCCATGTAGGGCCACCCAAGATGAACAGGTCATGGTGGAGAGTTCTGACAAAATGCAGTCTACTGAAGAAGGAAATGGCAAACCACTTCAGTATTCTTGAATTGAAAACCACATGAACAGTGTGAAAGGGCAACAATATGACACTGAAAGATGAACTGCCCAGGTTGGTAGGTGCCCAATATGCTACTGGAGATCAGCGGAGAAATAACTCAAGAAAGAATGAAGAGACGGTGCCAAAACAAAAACACCACCCAGTCGTGGATGTGACTGGTGATGGAATTAAAGTTCAATGCTGTAAAGAACAATATTACATAGGAATCTGGAATGTTAGGTCCACGAATTCAGGCAAATTGGAAGTGGTCAAACTGGAGATGGTTAGAGTGAATATTGACGTTTTAGGAAGTAAACTAAAATGGACAGGAACAGGCAAATTTAACTCAGATGACCATTATATCTACTACTGTGGGCAAGAACACCTTAGAAGAAATGGAGTAGTCACAATAGTCAACAAAAAAGTTCAAAATGCAGTATTTGGGTGCAATCTCAAAAATTACAGAACAATCTCTGCTCGTTTCCAAGGCAAACCATTCAATATCACAGTAATCCAGTTCTACGCCCCAACCAGTGATACTGAAGAAGCTGAAGTAGCATGGTTCTATGAAGACCTATAAGACCTTCTAGAACTAACACCAAAAATAGGTGTCTTTTTCATTATAGGGGACTGGATGCAGAAGTAGGAAGTCAAAAGATACCCTGGAATCATGGGCAAATTTAGCCTTGGAGTACAAAATGAAACAGGGAAAAGGCTAACAGTTTTGTCAAGAAAACACATTGCTTATAGCAAACACCCTCTTCCAACAAGACAGGAGAAGACTCTACACAAGGACATCACCAGATGGTCAATACCGAAAATAGATTGATTATATTCTTTGTAGCCAAAGATGGAGAAGCTCTATGCAGTCAGCAAAAACAAGACTGGGAGCTGACAGTGGCTGCGATTATGAACTCCTTATTGCAAAATTCAGACTTAGATTAAAGAAAGTAGGGAAAACCACTAAACCATTCAGGTTTGACCTAAATGAAATCTCTTATGATTATACAGTGGAAGTGACAAATAGATTCAAGGGATTAGATCTGATAGACAGAGTACCTGAAGAACTATGGATGGAGATTCATGACATTGTACAGGAAGCAGTGATTCCATCCCCATGAAAAAGAAATAAAAAAGGCCAAAAGGTTGTTTGATGAGGCCTTACAAATGGCTGAGAAATGAAGAGAAGCTAAAGGCAAAGGAGAAAAGGAAAGATATACCCATTTGAGTGCAGAGTTCCAAAGAATAGCAAGGAGAGATCAGAAAGCCTTCCTCAGTGAGCAATGCAAAGAAACAGTGGAAAACAGTAGAATGGGACAGACTAGAAGTCTCTTCAAGAAAATTAGAGATACCAAGGAAACATTTCATGCAAACATGGGCACAATAAAAGACAGAAATGGTACAGACCTAACAGAAGTGAAGATATTAGGAAGAGGTAGCAAGAATACACAGACAAACTATACAAAAAAAGATCTTCATGACCCAGATAACCACAACGGTGTGATCACTCACCTAGAGCCAGACATCCTGGAATGCAAAGTCAAGTGGACCTTAAAAGCATCACTATGAACAAAGCTAGTGGAGGTGGTGGAATTCCAGTTGAGCTATTTCAAATCCTAAAAGATGATGCTGTGAAAGTGCTGCACTCAATATGCCAGCAAATTTGGAAAACTCAGCAGTGGCCACAGGACTGGAAAAGGTCAGTTTTCATTCCAATCCCAAAGAAAGGCAATGCCAAGGAATGTTCAAACTACCACACAACTGCACTCATCTCACACGCTTGTAAAGTAATGCTCAAAATTCTCCAAGCCAGGCTTCAACAGGATGTGAACCATAAACTTCCAGATGTTCAAGCTGGTTTTAGAAAAGGCAGAGTTACCAGAGATTAAATTGCCAACATCCTCTGGACCATTGGGAAAGCACGAGAGTTCCAGAAAAACATCTACTTCCGCATTACTGACTATGCCAAAGCCTTTGACTGTGTGGATCACAACAGACTGTGGAAAATGCTTGAAGAGATGGGAATATCAAACCACCTGACCTGCCTCCTGAGAAATCTGTATGCAGGTCAAGAAGCAACAGTTAGAACTGGACATGGAACAACAGACTAGTTCCAAATGGGGAGAGGAGTACATCAAGGCTGTATATTGTCACCCTGTTTATTTAACTTGTATGCAGAGTACATCATGCAAAATTCCAGGCTGGATAAATCATAAGCTGGAATCATGATTGCTGGGAGAAATATCAATAACCTCAGATATGCAGATGACAGCACCTTAAGGCAGAAAGCAAAAAAGACCTAAAGAGCCTCTTGATGAAAGTGAAAGAGGAGAGAGAAAAAGATGACTTAAAACTCAACATTCAGAAAACTAAGATCATGGCATCTGGTCCCATCACTTTGTGAGAAATTGATGGGGAAACAGTGGAAACAGTGAGAGACTTTATTTTTTGGGGCTCCAAAATCACTACAGATGATGATTGCAGTCTTGAAATTAAAAGACGCTTACTCCTTGGAAGAAAAGTTATTACCAACCTAGACAGCATATTAAAAAGCAGAGACATTACTTTGCCAACAAAGGTCCATCTAGTCAAGGCTATGATTTTTCCAGTAGTCATGTATGGATGTGAGAGTTGAACCATAAAGAAAGCTGAGCGCCGAAGAATTGATGCTTTAGAACTGTGGTGTTGGAGAATACTCTTGAGACTCCCTTGGACTGCAGGGAAATCCAACCAGTCCATCCTAAAGGAAATAAGTCCTGAATATTCATTGGAAGGACTGATGCTGAAGCTGAAACTCCAATACTTTGGCCACCTGATGTGAAGAGCTGACTCATTGAAAAGACCTTGATGCCGGGAAAGATTGAAGGAAGGAGGAGGAGGCGACAACAGAGGATTAGATGGTTGGACGGCATCACTAACTCAATGAACATGAGTTTGAGCAAGCTCCAGGAGATGGTGATGGACAGGGAAGCCTGGCATCCTTCAGTCCATGGGGTCTCAAAGAGTCGGACACGACTGAGTGACTTAACTGAACTGAAGATATTCCTCTATGGATATTTAACTGCTGTGGCAACTGACTTAATCCACAAACTATGTGACACAATCCAATATCATGCTATCAGAATAAAATTAACAACCTTTAATTTAATACCAATGTGAAAGATATTATGTAATTTAATGAAAAAAATAGTGTGAAATAGTAATGCAAATACAGCAACTGATTCCAATAAGTTGAGATGTCCATAGGAAACAGATATCTCAACGAAGAGGGTAATTAGATTGGACAGAGTTTAATGAAGTGACTGATTATAAAGGTGCTAATATTAAGGAGGAGGTGAAGTACCCTGGGGTAAAAATAGTAGAGCTGCTTCCTTTCTATGTCTCAAGGATTAGGGGGAGGGAGCAGTCACATGATCCAGTGAGAGAGACCTGTAGCAGTGGGAGGCCACATCCCTGTTGTAACTGTAATCACGGGAGAATAAACAGGCACTCCAAAACACAGAAAGGCAGGAAGAGAGATGGGCATTAACCCTCCAAACTTGCCCTCCTCCCATGGTGCAGTGTCTGCCACTGCCCACCATTGTTGAATCTAACTGGAACTAGAAGGCCAGGAGCCAGAGTGCCCATGTGAGGCAATTCACATTGATGAGCCTCCCAGGGAACAGAATGGGTGTGGAAAGAAGACAGTGAATCCGGAGGGGCAGGAGGGCCAAGAGGTGCTACTCCATATTCAAGGTTCAGGAGGGGCAGCCGTGAGGAGATACCCATCATCCAAGGTAAGGAGCAGTGGCTGCATTTTGCTGGAGCAGCCGTGAATACCGCACGTCCAAGGAAAGAGAAAACTAAGTAAGATGGTAGGTGTTGTGAGAGGGCATCAGAGGGCAGACACACTGAAACCATAATCACAGAAAACTAGCCAATCTGATCACGCCGACCACAGCCTTGTCTAACTCAATGAAACTAAGCCATGCCGAGTGGGGCCACCCAAGATGGACAGGTCATGGTGGAGAGGTCTAACAGAATGTGGTCCACTGGAGAAGGGAATGGCAAACCACTTCAGTATTCTTGCCTTGAGAACCCCATGAACAGTATGAAAAGGCAAAATGATAGGATACTGAAACAGGAACTCCCCAGCTCAGTAGGTGCCCAATGTGCTACTGGAGATCAGTGGAGAAATAACTCCAGAAAGAATGAAGAGACAGAGCCAAAGCAAAAACAATACCCAGTTGTGGATATGACTGGTGATAGCAGCAAGGTCCGATGCTGTAAAGAGCAATAACGCATAGGAACCTGGAATATTAGGTCCATGAGTCATGGCAAATTGGAAGTTATCAAACAAGATATGGCAAGAGTGAATGTCGACATTTTAGGAATCAGCGAACTAAAATGGACTGAAATGGGTGAATTTAACTCAGATGACCATTATATCTACTACTGTGGGCATGAGTCCCTTAGAAGAAATGGAGAGTAGCCATCATGGTCAACAAAAGAGTCCGAAATTCAGTACTTGGATGCAATCTCAAAAACGACAGAATGATCTCTGTTCATTTCCAAGGCAAACCATTCAATATCACAGTAATCCAAGCCTATGCCCCAACCAGTAATGCTGAGGAAGCTGAAGTTGAATGGTTCTATGACGACTTACAAGAACTTTTAGAACTAATACCCAGAAAGGATGTCCTTTTCAATACAGGGGACTGGAATGCAAAAGTAAGAAGTCAAGAAACACCTGGAGTAACAGGCAAATTTGGCTTTGGAGTACAGAATGAAACAAGGCAAAGACTAATAGAGTTTTGCCAAGAGAACACACTGGTCATAGCAAACACCCTCTTCCAACAACACAAGAGAAGACTCTACACATGGATATCACAGATGGTCAACACCAAAATCAGACTGATTATATTCTTTGCAGCCAATGATGGAGAAGCTCTATACAGTCAGCAAAAACAAGACTGGGAGCTGACTGTGGCTCAGATCACGAACTCCTTATTGCCAAATTCAGATTTAAACTGAAGAAAGTAGGGAAAACCACTAGACCATTCAGGTATGACCTAAATCAAATCCCTTATGACTATACAGTGGAAGTGAGAAATAGATTTAAGGGACTAGATCTGATAGACAGAGTGCCTGAAGAACTATGGACGGAGGTTCGTGACATTGTACAGGAGACAGGGATCAAGACCATCCCCATGGAAAAGAAATGCAAAAAAAGCAAATTGGCTGTCTGAGGAGGCCTTACAAATAGCTGTGAAAAGAAGAGAAGCGAAAAACAAAGGAGAAAAGGAAAGATATTTCCATTTGAATGCAGAGTTCCAAAGAATAGCAAGGAGAGATAAGAAAGCCTTCCTCAGCTATCAATGCAAAGAAATAGAGGAAAACAACAGAATGGGAAAGACTAGAGAGCTCTTCAGGAAAATTAGAGATACCAAGGAAACATTTCATGCAAAGATGGGCTCGATAAAGGACAGAAATGGCAGGGACCTAACAGAAGCAGAAGATATTAAGAAGAGTTGGCAAGAATACACAGAAGAATTGAAGAAAAAAGATCTTCATGACCCAGAAAATCACGGTGTGATAATCTAGGTGTGATCACTCATGTAGAACCAGACATCCTGGAATGTGAAGTCAAATGGGCTTTAGAAAGCATCACTACAAACAAAGCTAGTGGAGGTGATGGAATTCCAGTTGAGCTATTTCAAATACAGAACGATGATGCTGTGAAAGTGCTGCACTCAATATGCCAGCAAATTTGGAAAATGGGTCAGTTTTCATTCCAAACCCAAAGAAAGGCAATGCCAAAGAATGTTCAAACTACCACACAGTTGCACTCATCTCACATGCTAGTAAAGTAATGCTCAAAATTCTCCAAGCCAGGCTTCAGCAATATGTGAACCGTGAACTTCCAGATGTTCAAGCTGGTTTTAGAAAAGGCAGAGGAACCAGAGATCAAATTGCCAACATCTGCTGGATCATCAAAAAAGCAAGAGAGTTCCAGAAAAGCATCTATTTCTGCTTTATTGACTACACCAAAGCCTTTGACTGTGTGGATCACAATAAACTGTGGAAAATTCTGAAAGAGATCGGAATACCAGACCACCTGACCTGCTTCTTGAGATACCTATATGAAGGTCAGGAAGCAACAGTTAGAACTGGACATGGAACAACAGACTGGTTCCAAATAGGAAAAGGAGTACATCAAGGCTGTATATTGTCACCCTGCTCATTTAACTTATAGGCAGAGTACACCGTGAGAAACGCTGGGCTGGATGAAGCACAGGCTGGAATCAAGATTTCCAGGAGAAATATCAATAACCTCAGATATGCAGATGACACCACCCTTATGGAAGAAAGTGAAGAGGAACTAAAAAGTCTCTTGAAGAAAGTGAAAGAAGAGAGTGAAAAAGTTGGCTTAAAGCTCAACATTCAGAAAACTAAGATCATGGCATTGGTCCCATCACTTCATGGGAAATAGATGGGGAGACAGTGGAAACAGTGTCATACTTTAATTTTTGGGCTCCAAAATCACTGCAGATGGTGATTACAGCCATGAAATTAAAAGACGTTTACTCCTTGGAAGGAAAGTTATTACCTACCTAGATAGCATATTAAAAACCAGAGACATTACTTTGCCAACAAAGGTCCATCTGGTCAAGGCTATGGTTTTTCCAGTGGTCATGTATGGATGTGAGGGTTGGATTGTGAAGAAAGCTGAGTGCTGAAGAATTGATGCTTTTGAACTGTGGTGTTGGAGAAGACTCTTGAGAGTCTCTTGGACTGCAAGGAGATCCAATCAGTCCATCCTAAAGGAAATCAGCCCTGGGTGTTCATTGGAAAGATTGATGCTGAAGCTGACACTCCAATACTTTGGCTACCTCATGCGAAGAGTTGACTCATTGGAAAAGACCTTGATGCTGGGAGGGATTGGCGGCAGGAGGAGAAGGGGGTGACAGAGGATGAGATGGCTGGATGGCATCACCCACTCAATGGACATGAATTTGAGTAAATCCGGCTGTTGGTGATGGATAGGGAGGCCTGGCATGCTGCAGTCCATGGGGTCACAGAGTCAGACACGACTGGGTGACTGGACTGAACTGAACTGAACTGAAGTCTCAGTGATAAGTACCATGGAGAAAAATAAAGTACGGTAATAGATACAGGGAACATGGAGCCGACAGGGCATTACTGTGACACTTTATATAGGAAGGTCAGGGAAGAGTCCCATGAGGATTTTGTATATGATTGGAGGAAGTCTACAGCAAGTGAGAAATTGAGTCATGGGTTGAACAGGAAGAAGAAGTTTTCAAGCTGAGGGGACAGCAGATGCAAAGATCCTGAGTTTGGAGCATGCACAACATAATTCAAGGAATTATAAAGAGGTCAATATGGCTGGAGTAGAATAAGAGGAAGGTGAGAGAGAATTTGATCAGATTCAGATCACATATGCCCTTTTAAGTTTTTGCGTGATTTTGTTGGGAAACCATTAAAGGAGGTTAGCAAAAAAAAAAAAAACAAACATTAACTGGCTTAGATTTATATATATATAATATATATGTATATATTATATATATATAAATCAGTTCAGTTCAGTCACTCATTCATGTCTGACTCTTTGTGACCCCATGCACTGCAGAATGCCAGGGTTTCCTGTTCATCACCAACTCCTGGAGCTTGCTCAAACTCATGTCCATCGAGTCTGTGATGCCATCTAAATACCTCATCCTCTGTCATTCCCTTCTTCTCCAGGCTTCAATCTTTCCCAGCATCAGGGTCTTTTCCAGTGAGTCAGTTCTTTGCATCAGGTGGCCAAAGTATTGGAGTTTCAGCTTCAGCATCAGTCCTTCCAAAGAATATTCAGGACTGATTTCTTTAGGAAGGACTAGTTGGATCTCCTTGCAGTCCAAGGGACTCTGAAGAGTCTTCTCCAACACCACAGCTCAAAAGCATTCATTCTTCAGTGCTCAGTTTTCTTTATAATCTGACTCTTACATCCATACATGGCTACTGGAAAAACCACAGCTTTGAATAGATGGACCTTTGTCAGCAAAGTTATGTCTCTGCTTTTTAATACATTGTCTAGGTTGGTCATAGCTTTTCTTCCAAGGGGCAAGCATCTTGGAATTGAATTGAATTTCATGGCTGCAGTCACCATCTACATTGATTTTGGAGCCCAAACAATAAAGTCTGACACTGTTTCCATTGTTCATCCATCTATTTGCCATGAAGTGATGGAACCGGATGTCATAATCTTAGTTTTCTGAATGTTGAGTTTTAAGCAAGCTTTTTCACTCTCCTCTTTCACTTTCATCAAGAGGCTCTTTGGTCTTTTTTGCTTTCTGCCATAAGGATGGAGTCATCTGTATATCTGAGGTTATTGATATTCCTCCTGGCCATCTTGACTCCAGCTTGTGCTTCATTCAGCCTCGTATTTTGCATGATGTACTCTGAATATAAGTTAAATAAACAGAGTGACAGTATACAGCCTTGATGTACTCCTTCCCCTATTTGGAACCAATCTGTTGTTCCCTGTCCAGTTCTAACTGCTGCTTCTTGACTTGCATACAGATTTCTCAGGAGGCAGGTCAGGTAGTCTGGTATTCACATCTCTTCAAGCATTTTCCACAGTTTGTTGTGATCCACACAGTCACAGGCTTTGGTGTAGTCAATAAAGCAGAAGTAGATGTTTTTCTGGAAGTCTCTTGCTTTATCAGTGATCCAGTGGATCATTAGTTGAAGATACTTAGTAAAGACTGAATTACTTCCATTTATCTTAATTCTGACATTATCTACCTGGAGAATAGCAACAGATCCCATCCCATAGGTTAAGGAATCAGCCTCACAAGACTGCTCCCTATCTTTCAGATTTGTTGTTCAGTCACTAAATTATGTCCACCTCTTTGCTACTCCATGGACTGTAGGATGCCAGGCTTCTCTGTCCTCCACTATCTTTCAGAGTTTGCTGAAATTCATGTCCGTTGTGTCAGTGATGCTCTCTAACTAGCTCATCCTCAGCTGCCCCCTTCTCCTTTTGCTTTCAATCTTTCCCAGCATCAGGGTCTTTTCTAATGAGTCAGCTCTTCACATCCAGTGGCAAAAATATTGGAGCTTCATCACCAGTCTTTCCAATGAATATTCAGGGTTGATTTCCCTTAGGATTGACTGGTTTGATCTCCTTGCAGTCCAAGAGACTCTCAAGAGTCTTCTTCAGCACCACAATTCAAAAGCATCAATTCTTCAGCACTCAGCCTTCTTTATGGCCCAACTCTCACATTTGTACATGACTACTGGAACAAACATAGCTTTGACTATACAGACTTTTGTTGGCAGACTGATATCTCTGCTTTTTAGTATTAATACACTGTCTATGTTTGTCATAGCTTTTCTTCCAAGGAGCAAGTGTCTTTTAACTTCATGACTGAAGCCACTGTTTGCAGTGATTTTCGAGCTCAATAAAATAAAATCTGTCACTGCTTCCACTTTTTCCCCTTTGCCACAAAGTGATAGGACCAGATCCATGATCTTAGTTTTTTAGATGTTGAGTTTCAAGCTAGCTTTTTCACTCTCCTCTCTCACCGTCATCAAGAGGTTCTTTAGTTTCTCTTCACTTTATGCCATTAGAGTGGTATTATCTGCATGCAGATGATACCTTTCAGATACCAGTCACAAATTGAAATTGTTACCTGTACTTCTGACTGACCAGCTATAATTTAGAAGCTCCTACGATGCCCTCCCTAGGTTCAACTAATTTGCTGGAGGGGCTCACAACGCTCAGAGAAACATTTAACTTCCTCCATTACCAGTTTATTATAAAAAGATAACTCAGGAAACCCAGATGGAAGAGGTGCATGGGACCCGGTATGAGGAAAGTATGAGAGCTTCCATGCTCTCTGAGACTGCCATTCTCCCCAAATCTCCTCATGTTCACCATCCCAGAAGTCCTTTGCGTTTTTACGGAGGCTTCATTACATAAACAGGATTGCTTAAATCACTTACCATGGGAAATTGGTTCAACCTCCAACCCATCTCCCCACCCCAGAGGTCAAAGAGTGGGACTAAAAGTTCCAACTCATTATTCACTTGGTTATTTCTCTTGGCATTGAGCCCCCATCCTTGGGTATGATCCAAAACATCACCTCATCAACATAACAAAAGGCACCTTTATGGCTCTCATCACAGGAAATTCCAAATTTTTTGGAGCTCTGTGCCAGAAATGGGGATGAAGACCAAAAATATATCTCTTGCTATAAACTGCATTATTACAATCGCCTCTCTTTTCATTGCCTTTCTTTACCTCTTTTGGTTCCACCTTAACAAAGAACATGTTTCTTCAAGGGGTAAGTAAGGATGACACTGATTCCACACTCCTCTTGAATAATATGTACAGATGACCCTTGAACAACACAATTTGAACTGTGTAGGTTCACTTATGTACAGATTTTTTTTCCCAATAAATACATTCTATATGATCTAAGGTTAACTGAATCCTTTCTTGAATGTGAAACTACAGATAATAGAGAACAGACTGTAAAGTTACATGTGGATTTTTGACTCCGTGGGGGTTGATTCTCCTAGCCTGCATGTTGTTCAAGGGTCAGCTTTACTTCTTAACATTAAAATATCATATCTTCCATTCTACTTTCTGTTCCCTACTGGTCACAGTAAGACTTAAAGGAAATCCAAAGCAGTTCCACCTGACAAAAGATTTGGATGGCTTACTTAAACCATTCCACTTGATTTCCCCACTGGAGGGAAACAAATAATATGCAAAAGATCAAATAATAACTCCAGCTATCATTTAAGAACACTTATTCTATGTCCAGTATCATGTAAATGCTTTACATGCATAATATCTCACTTAATCCTTTCCTCTAACAAATGAGGTAGGCAATATTGGAAGAGAAATAGACAGGGATACCCAAGGGAAAATAACCTATTTAATGTCACAATAAACACTTAGGAATAGGCTCTTGTTGCTTTACACCCATGACCTGCAACTAGCAGACAGACAGACACAATCAAGGCAGAAGAGTCAGGTGAAAGACATATAAACCTTCATGATAATGCTAAGAGTATATGTCACACTTTGAAGAATCTTCTCTCTATGGGAGTGAAACTTTTTACAATATCATCAAGAGCTGGCTACCTGAAAAGTCAATATCTCCAACTGGGAGACTCCTGCCTCATCTCTGACTTCAAGTAATATCCATAATTTTCTATTCTCTTTTACATAAAGAGAGTTTTCATCCTTTAAGTAGTTTTGTTGGTATTTGTCCATAAATCACATCGCTGTTTTGTGACTATCATATAATTTCACTTCTCATTCCTCTATGAGAAAATAGAGGTTACAGAACATTAAAAACACTTTCCTGAGATCAGATAGGTAGTAAGTGGCAGAGCCAGATTTGACTTGTGTCTGAATGATTTTAGAGACCAAGCTTTGAATCTCTGCTTCATATTCCTTCTCCAAAAATGTGCAGTGAGCTGGATATATGCTTGCAAATCTGTTAGAATTCTCCAGTTTCTGCCATCCAGTTACCACAAATGAACAAAAGAATAATACTGAGCTATTTTCACCATCAAGACATAGTGAATTCTCAACATTCTTCCCTGCTCCAAGTACCAGCCATATACGTGCCATAAAGATGAACATGAATAATGAACCGCTATGCTTACTGTTAGGGAAATAAGATGCAGGAGTTGCTATGTGAAAGCAGAGATGTCACAAGTCCTTGAACTCAGAAAAGATGGAGGAAGAGTGAGATGGGGATTATCCCCTTGCAGAATGAAGAACATATGTAGAGGCAGGAAGAATATGTAGTGAAGTCAAAGAAAACAAATGGTCCCTTAGTCACAGGTTACCGTCAAAGAGGCAGACATCTGAGTAGTGTGATTAAGTCCTTCCTCAAGTGAGGGCCTTGATGTCAATGACAGAAGTAGAAGAACAATGGCATACAGTGCTGAGAGTTAGGTTGGGGCCATACACCACAGGACCTTGGATGTAAGGCTGAGGAGTATGGACTTTACAGGCAAGTGATGGGCACTGCTAAGGGACAAAACATCTGAGTGACATGATCAATGCTACCCTATAATAATAAAGCATAAAATGGATTTAGCCTCAGTAAGAGCAGATGATCAGGAAAACCAACCGGGAGGCTGCTGCAGGGGTAATAAACTGCTGGGATAAAATTTTGCATAGTAGGTAGCTGGAAAATGTTTGTTAAGAGGATGAAGCACCTTTATGCCTAAAAACATAAATGTTCCAAATTGAATATGTTCTGAGAAGATTATGTGATATTCTACAAACTAGATTATAATGCTATTTAATTAGAAAACTACAGAACTATAACTTATTTTCTCCATGCCAGAGATATAGTGGAATCCTGTTTCATTTTATCTACTTCAGAATCATGTTGAACACATCACTGGTCCTTTGGGCTATCACTGTGAAATCTTACTTTATAGGGCTCATTGCTTCCTCTAAGCTTTAATACTCTTGTAAATTAGTGTCAAATGTCTCCTTGCTGTTTATACTAATTGAAGTTTGCTTCCAACATGAATCAATATTCAGAATGTCCCTTGTACTGGTTGAACCACAAATTGAAATTAACATTGTTGCTGGGCATACTTTTTTACCTACAATGTGCTGTACTTTCTTTTATGGAAGATGTGGTAGAAAATTCACAGGTCAGGAAGGCTTTTGACCTGAAATTTAATCTATCATCTAGTTCTCTTTATGTTAAGCTACTGAAGAACAGTAAATATACTTTCCTGGAAAAAAAAAGAGAAGGAAGGGATAAAGGAAGAAAAATTAAATTTGTCTGAAAATGAAAAGAACATGAACAAGGCCTGGTGCTTTTAGAACTCTCAGATTTATTATTTTCCCATTATTGGCTTTGTATAGGCTAATTGCAAATAGCTATCTTCCTGCCTATAATACAAGGATGGTGCATTTGTAACATAGCAACCTACTGTTAGAAACAGACAGGCCTCTCACTATAGGGAGAGACCAAATACGCCCTTATTGAAGATCATTTTTTCAGCCACTCTTATGAGAATGACTGCAAAGATTGACTGCTTTGGAAATAGAATTCTGGACATTTTGGTTCATGGTAAATAAACTGCTTCAAGTTTAAGAATTTTGAGTGAGTATAGAAGGAGAAAATAATATGTACATGTACAATATTTATTCAGAGACCACATATTAAAAGAAAACTCAAATTTTTCCTGTCTTAAAAAGAATTTATTCCTAAGCAGAATATTTTATTTTGCATTAAGGCTGACATTCATAGTTATGCTTACTTTATTGACAAATGAGATCAAACGACTGGATATGCATGTATTGTCCCCAAATGTGTTCAATTTAGGGCAATGATATACTAAGTATTCAGTTTTCATATAAAACAGAATTAATTCCATAGAGCAGTTAAGATAAACTTACATTTCAAGGCTTTTCTTTGTCTCTTAGGAACATGTGAATGTACTATAATACAGTCCTTCTGAATCTAAACCTATTGAAACATGTCTATATAGATAGTTATTAACACAGACTTATTTGAGTGGCCTAAGCCAGAAGCATGAGAATCATCTTTCACTCCTTAGCAGTAACATGCCCTTGGTCACTAAAATCTATCTCTTTGATTTCAATGGCAGACAATATAGATTGCTTACCCAACAGGTGTTTCTGGCCTTCCTATTTCTAGCTGAGAAAATTCTATCTTTGTTCAAGTACTGATCAGCCATGAGTATCAGGAGAGATGGGGTGAATTTTGATTGGTCTAAACCAACAATAGTCTCCCCATTCCCCTTGCAAGTGATTGGCTCAGGAATGGGTGTGCAATGCAACTATGGCTGATCAAATGAGGAGACATCTGTTATTAATATGGGTAACTGAATCACTTTGCTCTACACATGACCCTAACACAACATTGTAAGTCACCTATACTTCAATTAAACAAAAGAAATATGAGGAATTAAAAAGAAATATGCTAGAGCTTTCCTTAGAAATGAGCCCAGCGGTTCTGAAAGGCTCTCCAGGAAAGACATACCAGAAAGAATTAAACCTCCTTAGGGAAAGTTGGGTCATTACCCTTACCATCAGGACTTCTCCAATACCCTCAGGCTTCTAATGGACCTACTACTAGAACCTACCCCCATCCTGAGACAGGGCTTAAAGTTCTGGTTACTATATAATAAACATAGAGTCCTCCTCAGAAACATTAGTGACTAGGACCATAAAGAAAGCCTAAGAATTGATGCTTCTGAAGTGTGGTGCTGGAGAAGACTCTTGAGAGTCCCTTGGACTGCAAGGAGATCAAACCAGTCAATCCTAAAGGAAACCAGTCCTGAATATTCATTGGAAGGACAGATGCTGAAGCTGAAGCTCCAATACTTCCACCTGTTGGGAAGAACTGACTCATTGGAAAATACCCTGATGCTGGGAAACTTTGAAGGCAGGAGGAGAAGGGGATGACAGAGAATAAGATGGTTGGATGGCATCATCAACTTGATGGACATGAGTTTTAGCAAACTCTGGGAGTTGGTGATGGGCAGGGAAGCCTGGCATGCTATAGTCCATGGGGTCCCAAAGAGTCACACACGGCTGAGCAACTGAACTGAACTGATTCATCAATTCTGAGGCAAGTTGCTACCATATGATAGCATTGTATAGAGCGAATGCAGACTTGGTCCCTATCCCTAAGCGGCTTTAGTCTAAAATACACTTATATCTTGGTAAAAGAGGAGGAAGCCTCATTTAAAAGTTATCAACAGTTATTACTCATCATACATGGAAACACTATGGAACTCACTTTGCCACTTTGCTTTGGGGAGGCCACCATATTGGGTTCTTAAGTCAACCCAGTGAAATTGAACAATTCTTTTGAAACAAATGAACAAACAAATTAACAAACAAAAAGACATCATTACTTACTTGAAGGCAGATGTTTCATACTGAGATACTGACCTGTTTGTTTACTGAGTTAAAATGGATTTACTATAGACACGTACATTTACACATTAAAGAAATGTGCAAATTTATCATAAGTATAGATTATGAATAATCTGTTTCTGATAGTTATTTATTCTTGGGAAATGTGAGTTAAAAAGATAACTAGAGAAAAAACAAACATATAGTGAGCACTTTATAAGAAGGACGTTTATAACTCTATGGAAACTTAGAGGAAAAAAATTAGTTTCTAGCTGATGAGATTAATTTTAGAATAAATCCCAGGGAAGTTGACACTTGGACAAGCTGAGATCTTTGACAGAAAATCATGTGAGTAGAGACATGGCAATATGCAGATATGATTCAGTCAGTAATGTCATAAGAGGTCTGGTTTGGATTGAGTGTTAGAACCCTCAGGATGAGGAATTTTCTTCTGCGATATATTTGGTCAGTAATCATTCACCACACATATAAATCCTGCTCATTCCACAAGTCAGGGAGGAAGAGAAAATAGCTGAAGTGGTCAGGAACTCAGGTTTTATTTAGTACCATCTGGCTCTTTTCTGAATCAGCATTGCACACAATTTCCTCAAGGTTTACAATTTCATCATATATCCACACTATTGTCATTGTGTACAAATTTCCTCCAAACTCCAGTAATTCACTGCCTCTCGATCTTAAACATTCTCTTTATCCTCACTCTTCAAACAACATGAGCTCTGAACACACGGTGCTATGTCTCACTCAGCGGAAATTTGACTACAGTGAGACCGAGTGGGTCCCAACAAGAACAGGTAAAAGTCAAGAATCCTTTTATATGGTTCTTGAGTAATATGATCTTTCATAAAAAGAAACCACTCTACTCCACTGCTCTATACTAGCCATTTCCCACTAGCTGTTTTCCTTCTGTTGAAAATGTCAATGTTCCCCCCTTGAAGTGGGTTTTTGCTGTTTTCAGGCCACTTAGAAATCCTTCCCTCTTCTTAACAACGCCTCAGTTTCCATTGGATATTTAATTCTCCATTGGGTATTAAACCCACAACAAAAGAAACTTGCCACCAACAAAAGAAGCCCCAAGAGGTCTCTGGAAGCCCTTTCTCATGAATTCTTCCTCTCATTACTCTGATTCAGCCAGGAGACAGACAGGTGACCAGAGCCCAGCCAATCAGTGGAGACTCCCTGGCCAGACTGCTATTCCTCTTAGAAGACCATTCCTGTACTTCCTGCTTCCTTCCCATTTCCAAGTGTAGGTCTCCAAGTTCCCATCAATGGTTGTTTTTTCCCAGTTTCTCAAGCATAGTTAAAGCCTTTGAACTTGCCCTTCCCTTTATCTGAAATTCTTGTCCTTCAAATCTTTGTGAGTGCATTGTTTAAATAGAAAGTGTTCTCATTTTCCCAGGCAATTATCTACAATTAGTCTAAGGAGTTGTGTTATTAGAAGCACCAGAAAAAAATCAAAAGTGATAATATAGTGCCATTCAAACTATTAATTATAACATTGCATTTTCTAAAAACAAGGAACATTGTATATCTAATTCTCTAGATGTTATTTTCCTGATTCAAACAATAATTTACTACTCTCTACATAAATGTAATGTGTTCAAGGTCTAAATTATTTTTCCTGTCATATTTCATTCTTTTTTAACCTAATCAAGGTTTCATCTAACTGAACAACATACATAATATATCTTCTAGACTTCCCTTCCCCTGTATTTCAGCTTAGCTGTTTGCTTCATCTCAAATATTTTTCTTACTTTCCCTTACCCCCTTTTTCTACATACATATATTTATGGATTAAAAACCATTTTTTTCCACAAACTTTCTATGACCAGTCACTCAGAAAGATTTTCTCTCCGAGTTCCCAATATACTTTATGTGCATTATTGCTATAGGACTTAGTACAAGGCAGGAAATTGTATTTGATGAATGCTTTATGTCCCCTACTAGACTATAAGTTTCTCACTGAGGGAGCAGAGAAAAGGTATTTGTTGTTACACCACTGACATTTGAAATGCCCAGTACTCAAATATTTATTGAGTATTTCTTCTACGCAAGGCATATTCTAAAAGTTTCAATTATAAAAGTGATTCAAGTAATACTAGCTATTGTTACAACCCATTTGTAAAATGAGGAGGGTCTGGGGTACATAATATCTAACATCTTTGGTTTTCTTAAAAAACAAGACTCATAGTTCAGCCATAGAAAAATACACATACAACAAACTAAACAAGAGAACTGTTGAGAGAACATAAATACTAAGAATGGAGGACTCTCATATAAGATAATTAATTCTCTAGAGGAGGAGAAGGGTTAGGTTTCACAGGGGAATCGCCATAGTTTGCATACAATAAATTCAGTATGTATTTGTGGTAGAGAAAGATAAGCATGGATACATTTAACAAATTGTACTATGTTGAGTTATGTATTGGAGGAGAGAACAGTGCCTTGGATGATGCATAGTCAAAAAATACCTCTCCCAAAGTTTACTTTTTGATTTTGAGGTGCACTCCATGATTTATCCACCTGATTGTTTCTGGCATAGACTTCTCTGAAATCAAGTCTAATAACTGAGGATGGACCAAAGGAAGAAAGCAATTCTGGAGCGAACATGTACTATGAAAGTTTCATTTAGTGAACTTGGCTACATTTAACTATTTTGGAGATTAAAAAAAAAAGAGTATAGGAAAAAGGCTATCGGTAACTGTCAGAGCATTGATACTAGAAAGTGAAAGGGCCATTCCTTCGACTCCATTCTCCATGAAGACCTCTACTTGCCTTGTGCTTGTAGGGAACCAGTGTTGAAGAAACCTACACACTTTTGAGAACTCAGCTATCTACCACAAAGCCAGTGGATCTGAGGCAGTAGCTCTTTAATCTGAAATAACAAACTCATTCTTCTTTCCCCAAGCAGAGATGGATCTACTCCTACCAGGTAAGTCTACCATGTTTATTTCCAATTGATCAATAGTGACACCTACTGGCTTAGGATGAGAGTCACCTGTTTGTCTGAAATGACTCTAAAACTAAATTAACTGTCAGAAATTGTGGCTATAGCCATCAGTCCAAAACACCAAAATAAAAAAGCTTTAACACCAAGCTAATTATTACGTGGAAATTCTCATGATGACAAAAATGAATCAATGGGTTGTAAATTTGGTGGTCATGCAGTAATATGGCCTCAGACTCGCAAAACCCTTGAAGAGATAGTAAAGATGTCCTATTTTACCTGACCTTCCTCACCTCACTCCTAGATTAGGACAGAACCTTCCAATCCCAGTTCCTGCTTTTAGCCTCATTTTGTTCCAACTCATCCTACCAAAGCACCTAGAATAATCTGGTATATCATACTCCTGTTCCAAATCTTGTGATTTACAAGGGCAAAGGCAGGTACTTACATGCTACACAGCCTCACAGTAACACCTGCTCAGACTCAGTGGCAAGACTGAAATCTGTGACCAGGTATGCTCTGACAGGCAGAGACACAGGTGCCAAGGGTCTGAGAGGACACATTTCTCAGCGTGATGCCTGTGTGGTGGCGTGGAGGGTCTGTGGAGCAGGATTCTCTCAGATCCTCCAGCCCCTTGCTCCCGTCCTGTTCTCAGCTTTGGTCATGTCTTCAAGTGTCTCCTGCCTGTCGGTCTCCCAAGCGTGCAGATGCCCTTCAGTCCCGCAGCTCTGCCTCCACGGTCTGGTATTCCTGAGGAGAAGACCATGCTATGAAACTACTCATTGCAACTCCTCTCAGTTTCCATTCAATTTAGTGCCTGCTTTTAGTTAGTTATCCCAGGGGAAAAAAGACAATATTAAAGTTAAGCTAAGTAAATTTGCATTTTAATGAGAAAACCTGTTCAGATAATATATTCAACCCAAAGTAATATATCTTTAATGACCTAATGAGCATCATGCCAAGGAGTGAGAAAGAGATATTTAGGATGGTGGGGGACAACTTTCCAGATGCACTTGAAATGAATACATAAAAATAAAAGCAATAATAACAAGTCAGTCTTAATTATTAGGTATTCACATGTAAGAGACATAGTGATATACGTTTGACTTCTCTTACCCTATAGGACCATCACAAAAATCTTAATAAGTAGGTTCGTGATACCTAGCTTATAGATGCCAATACAAATGTTCAGAACATTTAAGGAACTTGTCTAAGATGACACAGCAAATACATGGTAAATCTGGGATTCCTGATTCAGAATTTATCCACTTAACTGATTATGCTTTGTTGCATGTTTCTTCTAAGCCTGGCCCAGAACATCAGTGACACCTGACTGTTTAAGGGAACAAGGCATAGGTTCCACAAGTAACAGTCCAAAGGAACAATTTTAGAAAAGAATAATGTAAACTGTGAAGCAGTGTATACCTGTTAATTATTATAACAGGAAGAATGTGGCATAAAGTTTTCACTTTTATGTAATTCTATGGGACATGTGGAGTGAAAGGGAGATTCAGGACGACAGGGACCTGAGAAAAACAGCATCTCAGCAAACACATGGAGAAGGAAATGACAACCCACTCCAGTACTCTTGCCTGGAAAATCCCATGGATGGAGGAGCCTGGTAGGCTACCGGCCACAGGGTGGTGAAGAGTCAGACACGACTGAGCGACTTCACTTTCACTTTTCACTTTCATGCATTGGAGAAGGAAATGGCAACCCAATCCAATATTCCAGCACTGCATTAGATCCTGCATATGTCCTTTCATAAAACAAAAAGCAAAAAAACGAATAGGTAATATATCTACCTGCTTCAAGTAGATAGCTTACCCGACTCAACAAACGAATCTGGGCATATTCCAGGAGACAGTGAAAGACAGAGACGCCTGGCAATGCTGCAGTCCATGGGGTCACAAAGTATCAGACACGATTTAGCAACTGAACAACAACTGAGACCCTTATGCCTATAGCATCCTCATTTTTTCAGTTCCCCTTACCTCTCCAGATAACTCATTAATAGTTTTCTGTATATCCTTCCAGGGCCTCTTTACACAAGGATAAAAAAATGTAAATATATGTTCTTAGTTTTCCAACTTATCTAGGAAACAGAAGAATTTTAAAAGACTAGTGTTACGAATGATAATATAAAAATGATAGGAATTCAGAGAATGCAGAGATCACAGATGGGATAAGCATTGGTAAAATGTTTTAGGAGTTGACAGGGAGAGGGGACATTATTCCTTGAAGAAAGAGGTAGCTAAGCTATCACACAACATCTTAATTCACCTGCAGGTGAATTTCTTGCTAACCTTGATGATACTTCTAAAATTTTCTTAGTTAGCTTCCTCCAGTCTCCATTTAGATTCAAGCCAAGAAGCAAACACTGTGTTAATTGCAGCATTTTCCCTGTAGAAGGTAATTATAGCTCGATGCTATCAAAACAAGGCAAACTGTTAATGATACTTTACCTGACAAAAAAGAAATAAAACTATTTTGCCAAGAAGGAGAATGTTGGGATTGTGTCACAAAAGGCATTTTAATCATAATTATAAAAATGAAGAGGACTGCTGGAGAGAACCCTTTGGGGCCCACCATGCTCATCTTGTTCTCCCCGAGAAGGGAGACTGGAGGGGCAGATTGGGGCGGGAGGAAGGAGAACTGGTTCTCCCCTTGAAGAGAGGCTGGAGGGGGAGAGGGGGAGGAGGAGGAAACATCTTCCCTTGGCCTGGGCTTCAACTTTCCGGATGAGACGCTGATACAGACGACAGTTCCTGTAGTATATGGGCTGCTCAGGACTCCTGATTGTTTCCATAGATTTACAAGCAGTCATTCTGTAAGCTGTTTAAAAGCTTCTGTTCATTCATTTAACGAATGCTGAGTATCCTTGACCTGTCAGACCCTTCTCTAGGTGCTGAGATCATGGAAAGAAAGAAAGTGAAGTCACTCAGTCGTGTCTGATTCTTTGTGACCCCATGGATTGTAGCCTACCAGGTTTCTCCATCCATGGGATTTTCCAGGCAAGAATACTGGAGTGGGTTGCCATTTCCTTCTCCAGGGGATCTTCCCAACCCAGGGATAACCCCAGTCTCCTGCATTGTAGGCAGATGTTTTTACCACCTGAGCCACCAGGAAAGTCATAGCAAGTGATTAAACAGAATTAAGAAAACCAAAGCAAAGCAGAACAAACAAAACAACAACAAAACCTCCATCCTGTGTGGTTTATATTCTATTATATATAATATTATATAATAAGATAAATAAGCAAAAATATATCTATATATGTCAGATGGTGCTAAGTTACACAGAAAAACAGAAAGTCAAGGAGTTGTTTAAGGAGTGTAGTGGTACGACTTAAAATAGAGTGCTTGGAATGGGACTCACAGAGAAGGTAGCATTTGAACAAAGACCTAAAGGCAGTAAGAGATGAAACCTTACACGTTTCTTTAAAAATCAGAAAATATAGCAGAGGCAAAGCTGACATTCATCCAGGAAGGTTAGTAATGCCAAACAGGTTGTTAAAATACTGAAATATGTCTGCACTAGATGGTACAGCCATCTGTACAGGCAACAGACAACTAAAGGTATACTCCTCACACAGCAAAAATCCTCCAGGACCTTCTCCTTCTGTTTCCAAATGTCCCTTTCCTTCCTCTTATAAAGACATCAGTCATGAGGTTTAGGACCCACTCTAATCCAGAATGACCTCATCTTAACTTGATGATCTCTGCAAAGATCCTATCCAAGTAAGGTCATATCACAGGTACTGGGAGTTACGACTTAAATGTATCCTTGGGGGAGACATAACTCAATCTACTCTAGTAGCTTTGACCAGGGTAGCAGCAGTGGATATGGAAAAATGCATTATGACTCAGTATATTTTGAACAAAGAGCTTGTAAGTTTCTCTGAAAGGCTGGATGTGAGGAAAAGAGGTATCAGATTTGATTCCAAAGTTTTTTGTTCTGGGAACCCAGAAGGATGGAGTTGCTATCAACTAGGATGGAGAAGAGCGAAAGGGGACAAATTTGGGGCAGGAATCAGGAGTTCAGTTTTGAATATGTTGAGACATCTATTAAGTATAAGAGTAGAGGGTGAATAGGCAGTTAGATTCCACCTTCTAATTTTTATATATTCCTTATAACTTCCCCCAGTGTGAGGTATGGCAGATGTCTTAACAAATGATGTGTGTAAAAATGAACGAATCAAGGACTACAAGCAGAAAAAACATAGTTAAAACAAGTATGGCTTTTTTTAAACTTAGGATGAAAATGGTACTTAAGAATAGAAACTAACATTTGTATACCCTTTCCCATTTGCAAATTTTCATTTAATTTTTCACATGCCTTATTTTAACCATTCCTTAATTTACTGATCCATAAATGCCATAACTATATCTATCCTTTCCTCCTTTGCCTTTTGCTTCTCTTCTTTTCTCAGCTATTTGTAAGGCCTCCTCAGACAACCATTTTGCCTTTTTGCATTTCTTTTTCTTGGGAGTGGTCTTCATCACTGCCTCCTGCACAATGTCATAAACCTCCGTCCATAGTTCTTCAGGCACTCTGTCTATCAGATCTAATCCCTTGAATCTATTTGTCACTTCTACTGTATAATCATAAGAAAGATTTGATTTAGGTCATACCTGAATGGTCTAGTGGTTTTCTCTACTTTCTTCTTCAATTTAATTCTGAATTTGGCAATAAGGAGTTCATGAGCTGAGCCACAGTCAGCTCCTGGTTTTGTTTTGCTGACTATATATAGCTTCTCCATCTTTGGCTGTAAAGAATCGTATCAATCTGATTTTGGTATTGACCATCTGGTGATGTCCATGTGTAGAGTTGTCTTTTGTGTTGTTGGAAGATGGTGTTTGCTTTGACCAGTGCATTCTGTGGGCAAAACTCTGTTAGCCTTTGCCCTGCTTCATTTTGTACTCCAAGGCCAATCTTGCCTGTTACTCCAGTATCTCTTGACTTCCTATTTTTGCATTCAAGTCCCCTATGATGAAAAGGACATCTTTTTTGGTGTCAGTTCTAGAAGGTCTTGTAGGTCTTCTAGAACCATTCAACTTGAGCTTCTTCGGCATTATTGGTAGGGGCATAGGCTTGGATTACTGTGATATTGAATGGTTTGCCTTGGAAACGAACAGAGATCATTCTGTCATTTTTGAGACTGCACCCAAACTGCAGTTTGGACTTTTTTGTTGACTACAAGGGCTACTCTATTTCTTCTAAGGGATTCTTGCCTGCAGTAGTAGATAAAATGGTCATCTGAATTAGATTCGCCCATTTCATGCAAAGATAGGCACAAAGAAGGACAGATGGTACAGACGTAACAGAAGCAGAAGATATGAGGAAGAGGTGGCAAGAATACACAAAAGAACTATACAAAAAAGATCTTGATGACCCAGATAACTACCATGGTGTGATTATGTACCTAAAGCCAAACATCCTGGAGTGTGAAGTCAAGTGGGCCTTAGGAAGCATCACTATAAACAAAGCTAGTGGAGGTGATGGAATTCCAGTTGAGCTATTTCAAATCCTAAAAGATGATGCTATGAAAGTGCTGCACCCAATATGCCAGCAAATTAAGAAAACTCAGCAGTGGCCACAGGACTGGAAAAGGTCACTTTTCTTTCCAATCCCAAAGAAACGCAATGCCAAAGAGTGTTCAAATCACTGCACAATTGCATTCATCTCACACACTAGAAAAGTAATGCTCAAAATTCTCCAAGCCAGGCTTCAACAGTACATGAACCGTGAACTTCCAGATGTTCAAGCTGGATTTAGAGAAGGCAGAGGAACCAGAGATCAAATTGCCAACATCCATTGGATCATCAAAAAAACAAGAGAGTTCCAGAAAAACATCTATTTCTGCTTTATTGACTATGCCAAAACCTTTGAGTGTGTGGATCACAATAGACTGTGAAAAATTCTGAAAGAGATGGGAATACCAGACCACCTGACCTGCCTTCTGAGAAATCTGTATGCAGGCCAAGAAGCAACAGTTAGAACTGGACATGGAACAATAAACTGGTTCCAAATGGGGAAAGGAGTATGTCAAGGCTGTATATTGTCACCATTTTATTTAGCTTATATGCGGAGTACACCATGCGAAATGCCAGGCTGGATAAAGCACAGGCTAGAATTAAGATTGCTGGGACGAATATCAATAACTTCATATATGCAGATGACAGCACCTTTATAGCAGAAAGCAAAGAAGAACTAAAGAGCCTCTTGATGAAAGTGAAAGAGGAGAGTGAAAAAGTTGGCTTAAAACTCAAAATTCAGAGAACTAAGATCATAGCATCTGGTCCCATCACTTCATGGCAAATAGATGGATGAACAATGGAAACAGTGAGAGACTTTATTTTTTTGGGCTCCAAAATGATTGCAGATGGTGACTGCAGCCATGAAATTGAAGAACGCTTGCTCTTTGGAAGAAAAGTTATGACAAACCTAGACAGCATATTAAAAAGCAAAGATATTCCTTTGCCAAAAAAGGGCCATCTAGTCAAAGCTATTGTTTTCTGATAGTCATGTATGGAGGGAGTTGGACCATGAAGAAAGCTGAGCTCTAAAGAATTGATGCTTTTGAACTGTGGTGTTGGAGCAGACTCTTGAGATCCCTTGGACAGCAAGGAGATCCAACCAGTACATCCTAAAGGATATCAGTCCTGAATATTCATTGGAAGGACTGATGCTGAAGCTGAAGCTCCAATACTTTGGCCACCTGATATGAAGAATTGACTCATTGGAAAAGACCCTGATGCTGGGAAAAATAGAAGGCAGAAGGAGAAGGGGATGACAGAGGATGAAATGATTGGATGGCATCACCGACTCGATGGACATGAGTTTGAGCAAGCTCCGGGAGTTGGTGTTGGACAGGGAACCCTGGAGTGCTGCAGTACATGGGGTTGCAAAGAGTTGCACAAGACAAGCAACTGAACTGAACTAATATCTAGCCTACAGTGAGAAAACCAACAGCTAGAGAGGTTAAACCAATTCACCAAGCTCACCCAGAGAGGAAGAAGTAGAATGAAGCTTTAGTTCCAGAGTCCTACCCCAAATTCCAAGCCCTTTTCACTACACAGAGTTCTCAGAGATATACATTCTGATCAGATTAGTGGTTCTATTTCCTCTGTTATTTAGAAATTTCTTATATCAGAGTCAACATAAGAAAATTAGCTTAGTTTGTAATAAGTGATCTCCAAATCCCACTTTTTTAAATGCTAATCTCTTAATTTAAAATAGCTGATTAGCTTGAAGTAACTTTCCTAAATATAGACATTCCACATCTTTTCTGTAAAAATGCTAGATTGCCAGGGTCCAGCCCCAGCAGGATCCAGGGGAACCCTCAGAATGAATGGCGTCGGCAAATGAGAGAGAGAGAGAGAAAGAAAGAGAGAGAGACCAGACCAGGAAGGTGCGGCAGAGTCTGGCAGTTGCTTTATTTTTCACTATAGCCTTTATACCCTAAGTTGGTACATTTCTAAGGGGCAGATAAGCATACAGACTTAGTTTAACATTATATCAGCTTGTCCTTCACGAAACCAGGTGTGCTATATTTATATTTTGTTTACAAGAGTCTTTTCCCATAGATTTTTTGTACATTATCTTCTGGCCTTGAGGTTAGCAGAAAACAGAAAATTGGCAGTCTCATGGTACAGCAAGTCACAACATAATAGAAATACAATCCTGTTAACATAAAAGTCAGTCTTTTTGCAGAAATTCTCAGCTAAATTTATCTAAAAAGTTTAACACACAAAGACTCTGTGGCTCTGGTGAGGCAGCCCCTGTTTAGCACTCCTGGTTAAAACTAACAATTATCTTATTGTTTTTACATTAGGGCTAAACTCTTATTTTACTATATCTTTAACTATTAACAATAGTTTCCACTGCACAACCTCAGCACATGCACATTAACATCAATCAAACGTTGATCTAATAACCACTTTTAAAACAATATTTTTTGTATTCTCTAATAGGACTTCCTCACCCCCCAAAGGGCTCTGTGCCTATTAGGGCCTTTTTTATGGTTAATCTATATGTATAATATCTTTTGGCTTTCAGGCCTGTTGACAATTTATGGCTTGCACCTGGTGCAACTTTAAGCAACTTCAGTAGCCGACCCTGTCTTATTTGTGGTTAATCTATTCTCTTTCTATTAGGTGTTATCTCCAAGGGAACTAGATAGGATTACATTTTTTACAGAACAGAAATGCAAAGGATTGCAAAAACAGCAGATATGGCACAAAACAGGCTCTTAGTCCAAAAGTTAATTACCTGCAAGAAGTTGCCAGCTAATCTCTATCTAAACTATTTTTCTATTAGGCACATTTGTGGCTATAATATTTGTGGAGCTTTTCTCACCCCGCGAAGGGGCCTATGCTTAATAGTTTCTTTTGTTAGCGTACTGTGTTTAGGATGTTTAGAACAATCATGAGCATTTTGTGCAATGAGAGCACACATTTATCAAACAAGCCAGAATGCCAGCAAAAGGGTTTGAATTGAAGCATTTCCTTCATCCCTGGCCCCTTCATAGGGTACCAGCGTCCAGGAGATTTATTACTTTGGGTTTTAAGTTGGTTCTCATTCAGGGAAAGAGGAGCAGGAGACCTCTTGGCAGGCAACACAAGAATCCACAGCAGGGCAAACAAGAACAACAGCAAAAAAGCGGGGAGGATACAGGGTGGGGTAGAGGCCGAGGCCAACCTGGAGGGTCCCTCATCCTAGATGGCCTTGCCTGTCAGGTATTTTCCTCGTGACCTCGTCATGGATGGGGTCCTGGACGGCCTTGCCTGCCCGGTATTTTCTTCATGACCTCATCACGGGCGGGACCTCCCATAATGGCTCCCGACACTAGATATACCCTGTTTTTGCTTTGACATTCAGCAAAGCAGTGCTAACTGGAGCCCTTAACTACAGCGAAGAAATGCCCTCTTTCATTCTCAGGAAGAGGAGCCTCTGGAAATCATGAAATTTGCATTTTTAGTTCTACCTCTGTCACTAACTCTTTGTGAGGTTTTGTGTGAGCCACAATTTCTCTGGGTCACAGATGTAGCAAAAGTAAAATGACAGGTTGAGGTCTGATGGTCTTAAGACAGCACATAAGGGCTGTACGTGGGCTCTGAAGTCAGACAAAAATGGAGCCAAATCTCAAGTCTACCACATACTAGCTACTAGCCAGGGCATTCACCATCTTGAAGCCTTTATTTCCTTACCACTAAAATGGACAAAATGTCTACTTTTCAGTATGGTTGTATGCATTAAATGAGACAAGGTATAAAAAGCACTTAGCACGGTGCCTGACATAACATAAGAGGTCAATCCAGGTGGTTACTGCTATCAACATTAGAATATTCTGCATCCTCATACTTCAGAAAATGGGTGGCACCTATAACATGAAAGAAAATCAGATAATTCAGCTGAAAGAGTGTGAAATAAAAACCATGGTGTTTTATTTCTCTAATTTACTGATTCACTCATGATCTGTATTATTCCATCTCTGTGCCTAGGTTTACTGTTCTTTAAAATGGACAAAGTCTACAAGCAATAAATGCTGGAGAGGGTGTGGAGAAAAGGGAACCCTCTTACACGGTTGGTGGGAATGCAAACTAGTACAGCCGCTATGGAGAACAGTGTGGAGATTTCTTAAAAAACTGGAATTAGAACTGCCATATGACCCAGCAATCCCACTTCTGGGCATACATACCGAGGAAACCAGATCTGAAAGAGACACATGCTCCCCAGTGTTCATCGCAGCACTGTTTATAATAGCCAGGACATGGAAGCAACCTAGATGCCCATCAGCAGACGAATGGATAAGGAAGCTGTGGTACATATACACCATGGAATATTACTCAGCCATTAAAAAGAATTCATTTGAACCAGTTGTAATGAAATGGATGAAACTGGAGCCCATCATACAGAGTAAAGTAAGCCAGAAAGATAAAGACCAATACAGTATACTAACACATATATATGGAATTTAGAAAGATGGTAACGATAACCCTATATGCAAAACAGAAAAAGAGACACAGATGTACAGAACAGAATTTTGGACTCTGTGGGAGAAGGCGAGGGTGGGATGTTTCGAGAGAACAGCATCGAAACATGTATATTATCTAGGGTGAAACAGATCACCAGCCCAGGCTGGATGCATGAGACAAGTGCTCGGGCCTGGTGCCCTGGGAAGACCCAGAGGAATCGGGTGGAGAGGGAGGTGGGAGGGGGGATTGGGATGGGGAATACATGTAAATCCATGACTGATTAATGTCAATGTATGACAAAAACCACTAGAATATCGTAAAGTAATTAGCCTCCAACTAATAGAAATAAATGGAAAAAAAATGGACAATGTGTCATTATGTTTCCTTTACAAATATGCAGGGTGATTAAAAACTACTATATTATTCATATGCCATATTTTCCTGAAAATATCATTCACTCCTTGCCTTTACATCATTAGCTAGAATTAGGCCTCTTAAAAAATCTGTATCTTTTAATTAGAAAGAAGAAAATATGAAAAATCAGCTAAATGATAAATGCAGTAAATTGTGGCATCAGAAAAATAGGCAAAGCTGTTTCCAGCAATGAAACTTACTTACAACTAAGAACTGCTCAAGAAAGACAGGATATTTCCAGTAACACATAAATATAGATGCCTTGGGTGGCACCTTAGTTTCTCCTGTAATGAGCAATATTATTGCTAAAAAAAAAAAGGTATTTTCTCAACTGAGTGGAAACCAAGAAGAGATCATACAATAGATTTGTTTAGGCTGACACCTGATTCCAGAGCTATAGTTGTTTGCCTTATTGTGAGCTGAGGATCCAGGGCAAACGTTTCCCAACAATGGGGAACTACAAGGGAATATGGGTGCTCCTCTCCATTATTCAGTCAGATCAAGTATAATCCTTTGGCTCCTTCTGACAGAGGCTGCTACTCAGAATTAAGAGAATGTTTTATGCTTGTTACATTGCCTTGGAGTTGGTCTTCAGTAAATGTTTGTTTGGTGAGCAAGTGGAAATAATTCAGTTCATTGGAGTTCAATGCTTGATTTGAACCTCTAATAAACCATGGCCATGGTCTGCCCTTCATTAGAGCTACTCATGCCTGGGCTCTTTTCTATCCATATTGGAGAAGGCAGCAGGCAAGGCTTAGTCATCTTGGAATCCCAAATACCTTACATGTAGTAGGAGCATGCTGCTGCTGCTAAGTCGCTTCAGTCGTGTCCGACTCTGTGCGACCCCATAGACGGCAGCCCACCAGGCCCCTCCGTCCCCAAGACTCTCCAGGCAAGAACACCAGAGCAGGTTGCCATTTCCCTCTCCAATGAATGAAAGTGAAAAGTGAAAGTGAAGTCACTCAGTCATGTCCGACTCTTAGCGACCCCATGGACTGCAGCCTACCAGGCTACTCCATCCATGGGATTTTCTAGGCAAGAGTACTGGAGTGGAGTGCCATTGCCCTCTCCAGTAGGAGCATAGTACATATTTTTGCAATTGTGTTAGTTCAAATTGCTTTTAAACCCCTTTAGGAGGGACCCTAAGGAGAGCTGATGCCCAATCTTTTCTTCTATTGCCAAAAGGACATCCATGAAGAATCTCTATGCACCCTTGTTATTGTTTACCCAGAGATATCCAGAGCACTACTCTCTTCAAGGCAGGGCAACAGATATACTAATGACCCAGGCAAGGTTGCTGCCCTACAGAAACTCACTACTTGATGGAAAAAAAGATAGAACACATACAAAGATAAATAGGAGACAGAGAAAACTGTGATCACGTGCCAGCAAAGAGGTAAAACTAACAGTGAGAGGAGACTGCTACATCGAGGTGAGTTGTCATTTAGAAAAAGTATTTACATTGAACATTTTAAAGATAAGCAGGTACAACTTTCAGCTGTAAAAAGGATATAGCCAGTGGTCCCTGATGCAACTAATCCTGACTGTCCACTCTGGTATTTAAGAAGAGAGAAAAAGATGAAAACTAGGCCTGCTGAAGATTAATATTGGGACGAGGCCCATGACTGGAATCTAGAATGACTTTGCACTATACCTAAGGTCAGTGGAAATGGCTTAGGAAACTCAATCAGGAAGAACTGTATCTGTATTTTACCTCTTGAAACAGCCTTTTCAAGTACAGAAAGATGGCAGAAAGAACTATCCTTCTACCACTGCCAGCTTCCTGCTCCAAAGAATATCTGGAATCTCTACCTAATGGAAAACTGATCAGACTTGAATGCATGGCGACAACTTTTGAAGGTCCTCTTTGCTCTGACTTTTCTATACCCATCTGGGAACAACTTCTATAAAATAACTCGATAGAAACGAGTGGTTAGGACTTTTCCTTTTTACATCGCATCCCAAAATATGATTCCTATAAAGATAGAAAAACCCTAAGAAGAATGCATGCTAGGATTGTGGTTTTCCAAATACTGGATTAGTTTGAAGTATCAAAGAACCAGTTAGTGTATGTGGGGGAAAGTCTTAGCATCATATGACTGAGCCACAATAGATGCATTGCTATTTGACACTGGGAACTGAGCTGCAAGTTAGAAACAACCACTACAAGAATTTAGAAATTTGATCCACACCCAAAGGGGGGATGATAGGGTAAGGGGAGATCCATACAATCAGTCTGTGGACAAATGCCAGCTCCCAAAAAATCTCCCCTTGCTTGAAGATGAATAAAAAGGACCCCAAACACACCCAAGGGTCTTATGAAAACACACTGCCAAATAATGGAAAGAAAAAAAAATCATTCTGAAGCTTTGGAAGAACAGACTTCTAAAAATGACCTGTACAGAACCCAGAAGAAAATTTTACAATATCATGTGATGTCATTAGTGCGCTGCTACAAGATATGATTGAAATGAAACAGGAGAAGAAAGTTATTATGAGAATAAGCTGAGATGTAAACAGAGTATAGTGTAATGAGAGTGAGCCAAGAAAAAAAGGGAGCTGGATAATATTATTACAAATTGCAAGAAGACTATAAACTTGTAATAAGACCATCTAAATCCACCTCAGATGTAGTAAAATAAGGCCTGTCAGTACAGAAAATTTAATCCATAACTTGGAAATGCTTGCTGAGGATACAGGAGAAAATACTAAAAGATCAAGAGATGAAAGAAGGTGGTAAGTAAGCATAAGGAAAAAAGAACAGAGAGATACCTAAGAATTGAGGAATCTCCAGAAGCAAGATAGAGCAATTGGAACAAATACATTAGAATAAGAAATGATTGAGGGCAAAGAAAAATTTCAAAGATGAGTCAAGAATGAATTAGCATAATATAAAATAATGGATAATAATAATAAAGATTTCTTGAACATCTAAATATTTTGTTCAAGTTAATTTCACTAACTCACAACTTCATATTAATAAAATTATGTCCATCCAATTGATGATGCCATCCAACCAACTCGTCTTCTGCTGTCCCCTTCTCCTCCTGCCTTCAATCTCTCCCAGCATCAGGGTCTTTTCCAATGAGTCAGTTCTTTGCATCAGGTGGCCAAAGTATTTGAGCCTCAGGTTCAGCATCAGTCCTTCCAGTGAATATTCAGGATTGATTTCCTTTAGGATTGACTGGTTTGATCTCCTTGCTATCCAAGGGACTCTCAGGAGTCTTCTCCAACACACTTCAAAAGCACCAATTCTTTGGTGCTCAGCTTTCTTTATGCCCCAACTCTCACATCCATATATGACTACTGGAAAAACCATAGCTTTGACTAGATGGACTTTTGTTAGCAAAGTAATGCCTCTGCTTTTTAATATGCTATCTAGGTTGGTCATCATTTTCCTTTCAAGGAGCAAGCATCTTTCATTTTCATGGCTGCAGTCACCATCCACAGTGATTTTGCAGCCCAAGAAAATAAAATCTGTCATTGTTTCCATTATTTCCCCATCTATTTGCCATGAAGTGATGGGACTGGATGCCATCATCTTCAGTTTTTGAATGCTGAGTTTTAAGCCAGTTTTTTCACTCTCCTCTTTCACTTTCATCAAGAGGCTCTATTGAGACTTTTTTCCCCTTCAGTGTAGTCTCTGTGGCTAAGAGTTACCTAACAGTCTTAAATAAATAAACTGATTTCTGTTTAAACTAGTTAGGATGGTGTCTGCTTTGCCCACAGCAAGCCACCTAGATTTCAGTTCTGCTCTAGTTAGTTATCAAAAGAAGTCATGTACTCTCTCTAAGCTTCAGGTTCTGCATATCATATCTTACTTGATTAAACACAATTACCAATTACCAATTAAACACAATAACCTTATGAGACTGAGTCTGTCCTCCTCAAAGACCACAGTCATATTTCACTAAGGCAATACAAATGCTTTCCTCATTCTCAGTTGAAAGTTACACTCACTAGACTATGTCTACCCACAACTCTTCTATTTGCAAAGATGTGCTAATTTGGGCCTAGAGAGGCAGTGAATTGGAATCCTAGAACTAGGTGGTGGGGGCAGGGTAGGGTTTTAAAGAATTTCTAGCTCAACCAGTCATCTGTTATATGGAAAGTCAACACTGGGAACTCTTATGTTGATATATTTGCAATCCGTCTAAAGCTGAACTTACCCTGAGCCCACTCTTTGCCACAAGTGTGCAGCAACACATGACACTAACCAGTTGTTTTGTCTACATGTCACCTAATTTGAGCACCCTTGATAAACTTACTGTAGTGATTGATTAGTTGTTCATTTACTGGAGAAGTTCATCCCAAACGCCCATTCCAGAAAGTGGCAGACATAACAATCTTGTGAGGCATTTTCCTGAGAAAAGCTGGTCTGGAGCTTTACTTCTGCCAATCACTGTCACCTTCACTGACAAGGTGATATCTAGCAGCTCAAACAGAAATGGTAAAAAGAGCCAAGCCTGCAATAATACAAACTGTATAACCCAAACTGTTCCAAACTGAACCTTAGGCAGTTTCTCCAAATGAATTATTGACTAAATTGCCTAAGGTCTAGAAAGCTTCTCCATAAATTTTCCTTTGAGTATTTATAATTACAGACTTCTCTCTGAATTGTTGTCCTTTGCCCTGGGTAGCATTTCACACTAAATGCAACACAGAGGTCACATTCCTTTGCTTCCCTAAGGTATTTTTACTGTGGGCTCTAATTTTCTAGCTCCCATTCAGTGACCACATTTGCTTTCCAAGCACCAAGTTATCTTCTCATTTTATGAATGTGGGCTGACATAGATGCTACCTGGCAACATGAGAAGATGCTGAGGGCAAAGAAAGGCCTTGTAGATGAAGACCACAAACTGAGCTCAGGCTCTGAAACCCTCCAGTGCCCAGCTTTCAGGAGCTAGGGATGGCCATTACATCTATTCTTAGGATCAACATCTCAGAGGATGTCTACACCATTGCTTTGAGATAGGCATTCTGGGAATGAGATTTAAGAGTGGACTCTTACTACCCAGTGAACTATTTGGTTTCACCTGGGGATGGGTTCTGCCATCCCCAGAGAATGTCTTTATGTGCACACATGCACATGTACACACACGTACAATCATAAGACTAAACAGTGCCAGTCTGCTGGTCTGCATGTAAACAAATTCATCCTCAATGACTCCCTCCCCTCCCTCCCGCATTCTGGCTTGGCCCTCAATTCTAAGTAACACTCTTACATTGCCCAGTTCCTTTTCCAATGATCAAACTGAAACTTCCTCTCAGTATGGAAATATCTTTCACACTAAGATTTGATGACCCCTACCATTTCTGTCATCTTCTGAACTTCTCATGACTCTTTCTCATGCATCAGTAATGGGCCCTGACTCACCTCTCCTCTGGGACCACTTCTGTCATCATGACTGTAGTCCTCAGCCTCCACATGATGGCCCATCTGCCATTTGGCTTCTCAGTCCTTTAGCTCAAATGACTGTTTAACCACTTAACCTCAGACAGCCATTCATGTGGTCACTTCCGGGATACATTTTTATCACCAGAAACTGTGCCACTTGTAAAATCTCCAGTTCATACTTTGAACTTGCTATTCACCCTTACAGTAATTTCTTGCTGATATTTCCCCTCCAACAGCTCTTTAACCCCACTGAGTTCTCTGTAACATTACTATCATTTTTATAAATTGTCTCTGCTTCATGTCCTAACTTTCCTCTTTATTATCCTGCCCAAATCCCATAATGCACCACTCAAATAACTGCTTTTAAAACACCTTATTTTCTTTGCCCCACTCTCTTTCTGTTACACTTGCCTGGCAAATAACAACCATAATTACACTCAAATATACTTTTACTGTACATAGTCTCCTATGCAGATAAATTTTACTGGAGAAAACTAGGCAACTGTACTAACTGGACTCACTTAAAATTTATGACCACAAATCTTACATGGGCATTCAATATTGTATAGCGATCCTATATACTTCTTCAGTAAATTAACTTTCCCACTCTTCAAAATGGCTATTTCATACTTTTCTTTTTTCTCAAATCTCCACCAGAGCCTTCTCTCTACTTTCTGCTAGTAACTTTGCCTCAGACTTCAAAGGGAAACGTTGCAGTGAGATCAGAACAGTCTCATCTTCCCACTATCAATTCTGCCAACTTACCCACAGCATATGTTCTAAATCCCTGCTTGTGAAAATGAGAGCAGTATCCCTGTTCTTCACAAAGGAAACACTTCTCCTTGTGCATTGGATCTCATCTTATCTCAACTTCTCAAGTACTCTGAGGCAAGTGTCTTCTAATGTGGCACAGCTGGGGCCCACACTTGATCCATAAATCAAAATGCTAACTAAAGCTGGGTATCATTAAAATAATTATAACTAACGTATACCATTCATTCATTTGCCAGTCTTTTGCAGGACAAAACTTGCAGTTCTGGTTCACCTTTTGCATACACTGTGTCATCTACAAATTTTAGTTTTGTTTCTTTTCAGTTCAGGGAGAATGGAAAGATGTTTAAAAATGATCTGAGGCCAACATCCTTGATTACTATGAGTTCCTCAATTATTTATAGTTGTGTTGCTCATAAGAATAGATCAATGTTTTTAGTAACTTACTGAAAAGTCTTTTCAAAGCATTCAGCTAATGTTTCAAGCAATTTTTTTAGTGGTTTCTTCATTTTATGTAGTATTTCAATACATTACATAACTATAGAAATGAATACAATAGGCTGTACTGGTCGATTAGCGCTGCCATACCAAAACACCCAGACTGAGTGGCTTGAAAAACAGAAATTTATTTCTTACAGTTCTGAAGGCTAGAAATCCAAGATTAAGGTTTGGTTTCCTTTGAGATCACAGGGCAGGATGAAACGATGGCCTTTGGCTTGCAGATGGGCACCTTCTGGCTGTTGTCACATAGATATTTTCCCTCAGTATGCATGCTCCCGGCACCTCTCTTCCTCTTCTTAAAAGGATACCAGTCCTATCGGCTTCCCACGTGGCTCAGTGGTAAAGGATCTGCCTGCTAGTGCACGAGACACAAGAGACTTGGGTTCAGGAATGGCCACCAACCCCAGTATTCTTGCCTGGAGAATCCCATGGACACAGGAGCCTGGTGGGCTACAGTCCATGGAGTTGCAAAGAGTCAGACATGACTGAGCACAGCACCTACTGGATTAGGGCCCCACACTTAGGACCTCATTTAACTTTTCAGAACATCCTTAAAGGTGCTATCTCCAATTACAATCCATTGGAGGTTAGGACTCCAACATAATGGACTGAGGTGGAGGGCAACATTCAGTCTATAAATTAGACTTAGCAGTTTTGAAGATGAATTACAACTGTATCTTTGTAAACAACAGATCAAACTGGAAAACACAGTTATTCATGGGCTTCAGAGTGTGAATTACCAGTCATGGGGATCACTGCTTTACCCCCCACCCCCCCTAAAAATAGACAAAGACTGCTAATCCAGTCTGAAGTAGAGGCTGATTAAGTGAATTTCAATCGTACTAGTGTATCTGCATTATCAGTTTTTTCCTCTCTACTAAATGAGTTATATCTCTGTATAAATATGGTTTATTTTTTTTACTTTTTTATGCATTAATAAACTATTTTTATTTTAACTATAAAGGAATAATTGACAAATATAATTGTACATAGCTAAAGAGATGATTGCATATGTGTATACATTAAGGACTGATGACCACGATGAAAATAATAGATCCATCACTTCTCATAGTTAACATAGATTCCTCTGTCATTTATGTGATGAGAAGGCTTAACATCTATTTTCAGGAACTTTTAAGTATACGATACCATATTATTAACTAGAGTCACCATGATATAATTTTATGCTCTAAAGTTACTCATCTTATAACTGAAAATGTGTGCCCTTTGACCTATATCAGCTCATTTCCCCCTCCCCCCAACCCCTGACAACTACCATTCTGTTCTCTGTTTCTATAAAATCAGTTTTGTTTTTGTTGCTGGATTTTTAAGATTCCACGTATATCATATAGTTTTGCCCTTCTCTGTCTGACTTAATTTCCCTTTAGCATAAAGTCCTCCAGATTCATCCATTTTGTCACAAGTGGCAGTATTTCTTTCTTTTTATGGCTGGGTGATATTCCCCTGAGTATAAATACTGCATTTTCTTTATCCATTCATCAGTTGAAGGACATGTATGTTGTTTCCCTATGTTGGCTGTCGTGAGTGACGCTGCGTGAACGCGGGGTGCTGACAGAACCCGAAATGGAGCAGGATGCTATGGTCCTCCCCATGTCCTCAAAATGATATTTTTAAAAAGATTTTTAAAATGAACCCTTCCTTGGCCCCATGTCCTTCTACTACTGCTCTGTTTCTTTTCTCTCTCCTCCCCTCCCAATCCCTCTTAACCCATTTACTCTCTCTCAAGTCACAAAAGAGCTGCATATATTTGCTGTCTGCACATCCATCTTTATTTCATCCTTTACTATCCACTCTGCTTGGGCATAATGGTCCTTTTCAAGGTCACTATCATTTTCACCTTGCCAAAGTCAATGGTTAATTTTTTGTTCTATCTTGAATTCTCCTTGGATATTTACAAAGTCATTGTTCCCCCTTTTAAATTTCTGGCTCTGTGACAGCCTCTCCCCAGTTTTCAGTCCCCTACTGCCACATTACCCGCCAGTCTTGGAGTGTCCATGGCTCTGTCCTTGGCTCTGTCATCATCTTTTTTGACATTCTATCCTCAATGTAATTCTCATCCCATCTTGACTTGAAAAACCACTCTGACATTCATAATTCTCCTACATCTCTTCTCTCATGACCACACTCGTATATCTAACTGCCTATCTAACATCTCCACTTACATGCAAATGACTTTTCAAATGGAAAGGGACCAAATTAGAATTCGTGCTTCCCACTCCCACTTTTGATACAGCAGAACTCTCTTCTTTGCAGCCATTCCATGTTCAGTAATGGGGCCACAACATCATCCGTTACTCAAATCAATGATGTAGGAGTCACTCAGATTTCCTTTTTGTTCCTAACATTCTACATCCACTAATTAGAAAGTCCTATGAGTCCTTCCCCAGAACCTATCCCAAATCCCATCTCTTCTTGTCATCTCCACGCCACCTCTCTTGTTGCAGCTACCTACCACTCCCCTGGGTCACTTCCACAGCTCTAAATCATCTTCCTGTCTCCATTCTTGCCAGTATAACCACTACAGTCCATTGTCTACAAATAAGGCTTCTAAAATGTAAACTGGATCATTCCTCTCTCCTACAATAAAATTCTATAATGGTCTCCATTATTTTTGAATAGACTGTAAATTCCTCCACTGGACTACAAGGTGATCTGACCTCTACTGACTTTTTGATCTCACGTTTCTTTATTCTCTTCATTATCTACTAGCTTTTAGCCAAACTGGCTTTCTGTCCACCCCTCAAACACACCAAACTAGTTCTCTTCTGAGAGCCTTTCCATATTTGGATTCTTCTTCTTGAAGCATTTTTTCCCTATATCCTTGCAGAATGGCCTTTGATTTTCTTGTCTGATTGAATAAACATAAATGACTGCATGACTAACTGCATTGTGCAATTTTTTAAAAGGCTGGGCAAAATCTTAACCTAAATGAATTTAATTTTATAAATGGAAATGAGGGTATCATTATGTTTGATGAAGGAGAAAGGGAAGTATAGTAGCTTCCTAGGCTGGACCAGTCAGACCACATATGCTTTCCTGGTTTTCTTTCTTCCTACCTTCACTTTTCTGCTTGTGGTAATTCAGTACTGGTAAGTTCATGACTTGGACCTCCCATGTCAACCCAGTTCACCATAATCTGGAAAAACTTTCTACTTGCTATCTCCCTGCCATTCCTCTGGACATCTCCTTGGGACATCCTTCCAACCAGGCCTCAGAACCAGCTATATAATATGTGGGATCCAGTGAAAAATGAAAATGTGAGGTTCCTTGTTCAAAATTATTAAGGATTTCAAGATGGTGACAGCAGAGCATTAAACCAAGGGTGAATCCATTCTAAATCAAGGACTCTGGTGACTGCATAGGTCATATACCTTTGAAGTTGGTTCCTTAGGCCCTTCTTTGACATCAGGCTCATTTTCTCTCTGATGCATCTTCTAACATACCTTCCAATCTGTCCTCCATTCTGACTTCTCTCTCTTGATTCCTGTCCCCAATACAACATTAATCCAATGTGTGAAAGGTGAAATGTTAGAGTGGAGAGAAACATGGGCAGAAGGAGCTGGAAGCTTGAAAAATCAGAGAATGCGGGTAGAAACACAAAGTCTGGCAGGCAGGAAAATAAAAATGCTTGCTCACATTGTGGCAGGTAACAACCACCCAGGGCTTTAAAATCTCTGGATTCTGATATTTTTGTATCTCTACAATCCTCCCAATTAGTTTTGTTCATATAAGGGACTAGACCCAAAGTAAGAATGGTGCTTTGTTACAGTTAATTAGCTCGCCTTTATTGTTGTCATGAATGTTATCCTTTTTACATTGCCTGGAAGAAAAAATCTCTCTTGTTATTCCAGATGCACTGAGTCTATTCTCCTTAATCTGTACACAAACTGAACTGTACAAATTTCCACTGTTTCTTTGCCTGTTTCTTTTCACTGGGAGAGATTCATTTTGAAACTGAGTTCACACTTGAAGAATGAAGCCCAGCTCATTGCCAGCAGGCCTGGAATTCAGCTATTTTCAGTGCAAACAGGACTTGAGCTTAGATAAAAAGTAAAATATTGGGACAACCAGAAGGAACTGTGTAGACTCAAGAGACTTTTGTGTTAGTGTTTTCCCTTCAATGGCTACCTGTATTTGATGGGTCAAATGTAATTTTCTCCTCTTTCCCTCTGGCATTTCTTCAAATAATGTGTGTCACCACTAACAGGCAGTTAGGTCACTAGAGGTACTTTCAATGCTTAAAAGTTTTCAGGGAATCTCATTTTCATATGAAAAAGAGGCTACTTCTTCTTTCTTTCTTTTTGGGACATCACAGCTGTCTCTCTCCTCTTCCCCTAACTTCCTAGTGACTTAAAAAAAAAAAAAAATTAGTCTGCCTCTGACCTATTTTGGTGACTTGGATCTCCATGGAGATGCCTAGATTCCTAATATAAAATATCTTCTGTCCAATTCCAATTACCATTTACTTGAACAGTGAAAGCTGGCACAGAGATAATATTTTTGAGAATCCAAAAAGCTAGAATACAAATAATCTGAGGTGACAGTGGTGCCACTGCCTCTTGGCAATACCTCACACGTTCTCCAAGAAAACTTAGTTCTAAAGTATGTCACCCTACTTTCAACAATGACCTGTGCCTCTCATCCCTTCTGTGGCATGAATCCTAAGCCTAACTTTAAACTGACACCAGGCACCTAAGCTCTTTCTCCAGCCTGCCATGTCGGAGGGTTAGTTCACAATCTACAGGCGCCTCCATGACAATTTGATGCATGAGTAAGTTTGGGTCCCCCTGGTCAATGTAGGCTCCAACTGTCCCCAAGAAGAAGGAAGGAAAGAAATCTCTGAGCCAGAAATGAGCAAATAAGAGTAGCCGAGGGCACGCAGAGGCCCTGTCGCGGGCTACGAGAGCATGCTGAATGGAGTGTGCGGTCAGCTCGCCTCTGTGCTGTGAGGGACAAACCTGCTGCCATCCATGGTCACCACCTCCCTGCCCCTGCCCCAAGGTGTCTGTATGCACTGGGGTCATTGCAATCTGCAAGACAAGAGCGAGAGGAAGGAGAAACCACCCCACTCCTTTGACCCAGTGCTACTTGAGTTCCTAGTGTGCCTGCTCTCCAAGAAGCCACTCAGATATGAAGCATCAACAAATGAATTGATCAATGAAGAGTTAGGAATAGCCTGTTCAATTATTGATGGGATTCCTAACATGATACAACAGGCAGCTAGGACGACACATCCAAATAAGAAGCAAGAAGAAATGGAGCATTAGATCATATTTAAAAACAACAACACACAACTAAATATTCTAAATACCATCTACGTTTTAAAAAGTCAGAGTAGCAGGTAATAAGTGTAGGAGAAGAATATTTCTGTTTCCTCCTATGTTGACTGTTTTTACTCCGTTGGTAATCTTTGGCAGGACTGTTTTACTTGGCCTCTACGAAAGAGAAGTTCCCACAGGGCTGCACTAGCACCGTCCTTTTACAATCTGCTCTTGCCAATTACCATACCTGTTTATGTGTTCTTCCACCTTTGGACTTAGATGGGTATTAAACTTTTCAGGCATAATTAATGCAATCAGAGCCAAGATGGTATATCCTAATGATATGTTTGAATGTCTATCTCTGAAAGCTCAACTACATGGAAATACTGGAAACCCACTTAATTTGCAGGAAAGATGCTTTGCCTAGCTTCTGTCAAAGGCTTAAGGACTATGGGAGGATTAAGCTGCAGAGGCTTCTTCACTGTACTTTGGTTTTGCCCATGTTTTTTGAAGGTTGTCATTTATACCTCAGGTATCAGAAGAAACATTTCAACAAAGTGCCTTGGAAATTAACAGCCCCAACCATCATCTGATGACTTACCCCATTCATAATTAAAAGTTCCCAATATTAAATTTTATGTCTATTTTAGATTCAAAGTCTTTGGTAAAGTCACATGTTAAAGATGACTGAAATAATTCCAAAGGAGCAATGTTGGAGTAGATGTAGAGAAATGCATTTGAACTAATGTGATATAAAATTGTAATAAAATGAAAATTCCATGGACTTGCCAAAATTCAGTTTGTAAAATCACCTTCATTTCTTTGGCATCAAATGCTTACATTAATTGTAATAAAATAAGATATTGATGCTTTCAAAAAAAAAAAAGAGTAACCCATTCAAACTAGATAGAACAGAAGAACATTTCTTGAAATGCTGTAATAGTAAATCACTGAATCCATAAGTAGGAAATGGACCTTAGGAGATGTGACCAGACACAGGCTCTCCTCTCCCCATCTCTATTCTCTCTCTTCACCTCTCTCATTCGTTTGCTCAGGTATTCAACATCAGTATACACAGTTGGCAAGAGTGTGGACTCTGGCACTAGACTTTCTAGCTTTCCATCTTAACTAATCTGTGCTTCAGTGTTCTCTTCTGTAAAATAGTATGTAGTAACAGTATCTACCTCAAGGTGTTATAAGGATTAAATGAGTTAATACATATAAAGTGTTTTGCTCAACACTTTGTATCTATTAAGCTCCTCTCAAAATAAGCTTTCTCTGCTTGTTTATCAGTACTCATGACTCAAGCATAGTGATCCTTGTTCTGGTTTTTATAAGGTCCAGAGATTAGTCTTTCTTATTCAGAAAAATCTTGAGGGTGTACATCTTTGAAGAAAGCAAAGTCTCTGTCTATGTGAACTGATGTTAAACCCTGATGTGATGTGAAACCCCAAGAAGCAGAATTATCTGACTCTTAAGTCATCATGGACAATGAGTTGCTAGAATCATAGAGAGATTCAATACACCTAGTCATGTTGATGAAATTTGCATTTTGCTAAGTTCTTAAATACAATTATCTATAGGCATTTGTTCAAAATCCTTCTGAATATATATACAGGTATTTATATGAATGCATTTATATGAATAGATATATAGCCCTATGCATATATGTATATAACATATACATAAATGTCTTATGCTATGAGTTATATGGCTATGTATAGTATCATGAGAATTCATGATAATCCAAATATCACATAAGATTAAATTTAAAAGTATTAAGATCTGACTCATTTAAATTCTAGTAAGGTTAAAAAAAAATAAAATGCCCCTCTAGGCACAGAGTTACAGTCTCTGATTTTCAGCTTCAGATCATCTACTGAGCTGATGAGAATAGAGAGATCTTTGACTTTTTATAAACTGAAGTATTTCTCTTTTCCTCCCTGGATCTCTATCCATCTTTATTTTTCCTCTCTCCAAAAAAAGAAATCTTATTATAATTCCTTTACCTAACACTTCTCACCCCCACTGGCATCAAACAAAGCTGCCATCTCTGAAATTCTTCTTTGTTGCAGACACAAACCTTCTCTGCACATTAAGAATCAAAGGCTAAAAAGTCATCTGCAGCTTTTCCAGCTCCCAGCGGATAACTTGATCCCCTGCAAATGCAATCCAGTCATCTCAAAAAATCCTGAGAATTTAACATCTCAAAAGAACCCATATTCAGTAGAGTGTTTTAAACTCCTTCAAATTCTATATGTAAAATCACTATGCTCTAAAAGGTTTCAGATTAATTTGTTCCAAAAATATTAGACTGCCACCCACATTCAAACTGACTTGCTGTGGAAGGAGAATGTAATTTAAGCAAGAATTATGTCTGCACTTAAAAGTCTTAAAATTAAGAAGTAAAGTCTACACACAAACTATACATTAAGGGAGAAACTATCAAGGGTCAGGGCAATTATTCTATATCCTTTAATTGTCATGTCACGCATTTGAAAACTAGAATTTTTAATGGCTTGACAAAAAGATTCAAAGTAACACCAAAATTAATGAGCAGTAATTACAATAACATAGTACAGAAAAAGAGTCTATAAGTGTATGAGGGACATGTTCACAGAATAGCATTACCATTTCCTGTCAACTCTTCAGTTTCTGCCAATTTATCAGAACAGTATTGCCTGACTCTGTCCTTTTCGAATAATCAGAAGCAAAGTTCTCAGAGGTTCTAGGGAAGAGGCAATCTCTCTTTCATGCCTTGACTTTGTCCTGCCTTCTTTGACTCTGTTCTACTATCTTATTTCTTACATCAAATTGGGCCAAACCCTGCCCCATATCCCATTGCATCAATACACAGCACTATAACGTTGCATCACCTCAACTGTAAGGAACTATATCATATACATCTGCATCAGCTTGGGCTCTTTTGTTGCCAGTGAACAGAATAACCAATCACCCCAGTTTGCCCAGAAATGAGAGGTTTCCTGGGATGCAGGACTTTAAATGACAAAAATGAGAAAGTCCCTCACTATAGATAGGAAATTCAACTCAAACTGGCTCAATTTAAAAGGAAAATCATGAGCTTACATAGAAGGGGAAACATGCAGCTTTGGGAATGCCTAGATCCAGAGGCTCAAAGATCATCCAAGTAGTATCTTTCCATTTCTTGGTTCTGTCTCCTATGCCCTCCCTCCTCTCACCCTATGCTGGCTTTCATTTCAAATCCCACATGGCAGCATGTCAGTCCCAGGCTAAAAACCTCCCAGATTCAAATGTAGAAGAAAAAAAAAAAAAGTTATGCTTCTTCTATTCCCAACAGTCTGAACAGGGGCCTAGTTTTTATTGGTCCAAGATGGGTCATGCATCCATTCTTAAACCAAACCCTGAGCCAAAAGGAAAGAAATGCTGGTTTGCACAGGCATAGGTCACATGCCCACTTATGCATCTAAGATTGGGGTCAAGCCCACCCAAACAACAGGAACAAAGAGAGAAGACATGGCAGCTCCTCCAAAGGAAATGCCAAAGTAGACAAAAGTAGATTCTGGGAAACCAATAAATACTTTAACAATTCATGCAACAAAATTTGGTGCTATCCCTGAGCCACTATTATGGAGAATAGCTCCACTGAGAAGTATTGGCTTTAGAAAATGTTGATGGGAGGGACAGTTGACTTAAGGGTGATGGGTAACAGAGCTGGGCAGAAACAGTGGGTGTACATCAATAATTGAGTAACACTGATGCTATTGATCTTAGGATAGTTTTTCAGAGATCTTCTATTGCTTTCACTATGCTTCATAGTGAAATTTTCTGAATTTTTCAATTGCTCATTCTTGTTACTAGGCAAAGGCATTGTATGTAGTAGGTTGGTACAAAAGTAATTGTGATTTCGGACTGTGAATTTTAAATCATTAAAACCAGGCTCAAACACATCTTTATTAATCAAAATAGGAACCATTACAATCAACACATTGTTGCCAAAAAGAAATATGTTTGTTTATTCCTGTAGCGTAAAAATCCATGCTTCAGGATTCAATGAACTCTTGGAAAGCATTTGCTACCTCCTGCTGGTTGTGGAAGTGATTTCCTTGCAAAAAGTTGCTTGAAGAAGTGGTAGTTGGTTAGAGAGAGGTCAGGTGAATATGGCATATGAGGCAAAACTTTGTAGCCCAATTCGTTCAACTTTTGAAGCATTGGTTGTACAACGTGTGGTCAGGCATTGTCATGGAAAATTGAGCCCTTTCTGTTGACCAATGCCAGCTGCAGATATTGCAGTTTTCAGTGCATCTCATCGATTTGCTGAGCATACTTCTCAGATGTAATGGTTTCTCCATCTCAGACGTAATAGTTTCTCTAATGGGATTCAGAAAGCTGTAGTGGATCAGACGGGCAGCAGACCACCAAACAGTGACCATGACCTTTTTTTAGTGCAAGTTTGGCTTTGGTTAAGTTCTTTGGACCTTCTTCTTGGTCCAACCACTGAGCTGATCATTACTTGCTGTCATATAAAATCTATTTTTCATTGCACATCACAATCCAATCAAGAAATGGTTCATTGTTGTTGCACAGAAAAAGGGAAGTCGACACTTCAAAAATGACAATTTTTTTTTTTCGGCTAACTCATGAAGCCCCCACTTATCGAGCTTTTTCACTTTTCCAATTTGCTTCAAATGCCAAATGACCACAGAATGGTTGCCACTGAGTTCTTTGGCAATTTCTCAAATAGTTGTAAGAGGATCAGCTTCAATAATTGCTCTTATTTGGTTGTTGTCAACTTCCAATGGCCAGCCACTATGCTCCTCATCTTCAAGGCTCTGGTCTCCTTTGCAAAACATCTTGAACTACCACTGCACTGTTTGTTCATTAGCAGTTCCTGGGCCAAATGTGTTGTTGATGTTGCAAGTTATCTCCACTGCTTTATGACCCATTTTGAACTTGAATAAAAAGAATCACTCAAATTTGTTTTTTGTCTAACATCATTTCTATAGTCTAAAATAAATATAAAATTATAGCAAGTAATAAGTCATTAGCAAAAAAAAAAACATAAAGCAAAAAATGTGCATTAAAATGATGTATAACATAGCCACATTTATTTAAGAATGTATTCCAGTATCAAATGGCAAACTTCAACAACACAAAACTGCAATTATTTTTTACCAACCTAATAGTTCAGCCACAGACATGGAGAAGGCAGATGTTATGTGGATGTCAGAGGATGGTTGAACTTTTAGCTCCAGACCAATGTCTACATTGAAATTTTTTCAAATTGCCTCATCTGTTTTTGACTGAAGTGACAAGAATGAACACTTGGCTTTGTCATGAAGTCATAAAATTCATTTCAGTCTGGTTTTAAAAGATGCCAGTTGGGGCCAGAAATTTAGGAACTGTTAGTAAGAATTAAGTCTTGATTAAAAATAAGAGAAACAATTTCAAATCATACTCTCTAGCTGACTTCATGGATTTCTGAGGGGGTGGGATGCTAATCACTCAATTTTATGGAAAATAAAAATAAAAACAGGTGTCATTAAGACTGTACCTTTTCTAAATCTTAGGTAGGGAAGAATAATGAAATAATCTCTTAAAATGCCTTGGTCCTCCTGGGAATGAAACAACAGCCAAGTCTCAGAGTTCCACAGGTGGCCTATTCATCTTAAGTTTTCTTGGGAATGAAGCGTTTCATATTTCTAGCATTTTTCTGTTTTCCCATATAATGTTCTCATTCAGTTCTCACAATGAACCTGTGAGGTTGGCAGATAATCTGTTCCATTTGCAGATAGAAGCAGCTGGCCTGCAGAGTGGTTAAATAGCTTGGCCAGGGTTACACAACTAGTTCAGAGACTTAAGACCACCCACCAGGGACTGGGATTTTTTTTGTTATAACTGCCAAATACCATCCAAAGTAAGTTGAGTAAGTTGGTAGTTTTGCTTCTCCACATGTGGAGCATGCCCACATATGGAGTAATTTGTTAATTCTTTCACTTATTGTTGACTGCCAGCTCCATTCTAAGGACCACGCGGGGTGACAGAGATACAGAGATGAATGAGGCACACCTCCTGTCTTCAGTGAGCATTCAGCCCACGTGGTTTCTTTTCCTTCTGTGTTACCAGAAAAAGTTAAATATAAATGATTTTTGGACTGTGCGTCATTTTTTTGCTTTGCATAATTCCATTGTAATTATTATAAATTCAGAGAGCAAACATAATAATTGCAACTCTTGACTATGTTCCCAAAACTGTGCTAGGTACAAATTTAATTCAGTTTTCAAACCAGATGTGCAGAGCAAATATAACTTATTCAATTTGTCTACAATTTATCTGGTCTTCCTTCCAAGGCCCAAAGCTTTGCTTAAGAAGAAAAAAATAACAATTCTTGTTCCAATTCCATTTTGAGCTTAATAATAATAATAATTTAAACTGTCCCTTAGGTAGTGTTCCTGCAACATCCGGGAAGCAAATCAAACCATTCTGAAAAATCCTATTTTAAATGTCAGAGGTTGAATATCACCCCTTCTCTCTTTGTATTTTTTTCTGAAACAAATGCTAATTCATCCTTCCCCAAGCTCACATTGCTTCCTGAGTACTTCCCAAGATAGATGTCCCATGCAACTAAGGTCTTGTACTCTCAAAAGCTAAAAGGAAAAATTTATTAATCATTTAAAAATATAGCTCCTGTGAAACATATATTATCCCCCAAAGCTTTCATGGAAGCTCTAAGGAAGAGGTGGCATTACAGATGAGTTAGCGAAGAGATGGGGAGGCTTAATGCCACATTTGAAACCACAAAGCAGATTCATTTTCCTGGGCACTTAATGATTTAGCCAAAATACTACAACTCCAGGTGTAACCACGTGGGTCTGGCAGGAAGAATGGCTTTCATGTGGCTTTCCTATCAGTGAAAGGCATTTGCTGTCCATTGTGCAGAGAATGCTTCCTTTATGTGTGGATCTCTAGAGCCCAACATGGTGCCTGGGCATACAGTAGGTGCTCAGCAAATGTTTGCTGAGAGTTAACTGCTTGCAGTCACTCTGGGAAGTGTTTTTTCTTCCTCAATGTCCATTTCACAGATGGGGAAACAGGCACAAGGACACAATGCTGGTGGTGGCCAAGCTGGGGTTCGTCCCAGCTCCTGATTCCCAGGCTGATCCTCTTCCTCTGCCCCTCACCTTGTACAAGGCTCTGAAGCATGTGTGAATCCCGCAGGAAACCACATTGAATCAGCGTTAAATTGACTGTTTTGGACATCTGGAAACATTCCTGAGGGCATGCAAGAGTCCTATCACTGAACCAGAAGACAGGCTCAGAGGCTAGAGAGCACAAACTGGGGACGCAAGTTCTGCAATGCCTCCCCTCAAAGAAGATATTAACACCCAAACTCAGGCCAAATTCTGGATTTCCAGTCTTGTATACTATCTGGTAGCAATATAAATTAACCCTGATTTGCCATGTTGTGCAGTGTGTGCCTCATAAATGGTGATAACACTAGGCCTAACCACTTGACTCATGTTAGACTATTTGATGACCACAGCAACTCCCTCGAACAAGTATTATTATCCACATTTTACAGATGAGACACTGGGGCTCAGTATAGTTCACTTTCACAATGTCAAAGAGATCTCAGGGTGGTCTACTTCTGGAAGTCTTTTGAGAACTGTGCTTCTGCCTTCTAATAGAATGACTATTGTTCTATAACCCCAGAGTACCTTAGTCATTAGTCAAATCAAGAATTTACTTTGGTTTTCGGCAAGGCTCAGATAGTCTCTAAAAGGCTGCAAGCCATATTGCAGCATGAGCAGAAAATACTGCTACTGAAGTTGGAGCTGGCAGAAGCCAGCCTGATGGCCCTGACAGGGTCATAGGCTCTGTGGGAATATGGAATGTACAGCAGTGTGGCCTTATGATGAGGAGTTGCTAGGGCCAGATTCTACTCCAGGCTCTACTTTTTCTTAGCTCTGTGTCCTGGGACAAGGTAACTAACTCTCTGTGCTTTGTACTTCTCATTCCTAAACTGTGATGATGGTACAGAGACACTGAGAGGATCAAATGAGACAACCCTTGTAAAATGTCGAGCCCCACTGCCTGGTACATGGTAAACATTCAAATTATGTCACCTAAATAGACAAAAAGGGGATAGAAGAGGTGGCAGAGAGCAGGAACAGCCACAAGACATACTGAGTTAAGGCCTGGAAACTAGAGAAAGCTGGTATACCTGGGGAATGATTTTAACGTCTTTCTCATTTTTCATGGTTTTATGTTCATCTTTCCCCAGTCCTGTTAACTCTCAGTCTTTGTTAACACAGACCTTTCAATAATAATTGCCAAAATGTATTGGACACTTATATGTGCCAAGCACTGTGTGAGCTACGGATGAATTATGTTAACTCCTAAACATTTTGTTGAACAGTCAGTATTTAATCCCCACTTTACAAATGAGGAAATGAAGCAGAGACATGAAGCATCTTGTTTACTAACAAGGGGTGGACCAGGATTTGAACTCAGCTGGATATCTCCCGAGTTTTCACTCTTAATCACTCGGTGCCTCTTGATGCTGCCGCGTCTGCTAACCACCACCCACACCATCATCCTCCTGATCATCATCATTATTATTATTGTCACATCTAACTTTTATTGAGCTAAACACAGCCTTTCAGGATTGCTTCAAGAGCTTTATGTATATGAACATGTTTAATTCTCATACTCTTATAAAGTAAATACACTTAGCATCCTCATTTTTTTTTTTTTTTTTTGCATCCTCATCTTATAGACAAAGAAAGGAAGTGCCTTACTCAAGGTCAGCCTGCTGTAAGTGGTCCAGCCACAGTTGAGATCCAGGCAGTCTGGCTCTAGAGCCCATCAACTCAATATTTTGTCAGTAGAACACCTCATGAATGGTTTTGTTTGCCACCATCTACAAACATTTTTCATATTTTCTATTTTGAGCCTCACTGCCATCCTTTCAAGGAGGATACCTCTTATACAATGAAGGAGGAAGTTGAGCCTCAGAGATGGGATGTACTCAAGATCACCCAGCTGATCTATAGCAAAGCCAAGAGTAAGCAGGTCTGTCTACCTTCAAGCACAGTGCTCTTGCTGATTCCTCAGCTGCCAGTAACTACCCTGATTCCACCCCATCCTTATTCTCCTTCCCACTCCACCACAGACACCTGATAGATACCCTCTGACTAATTTCTCTTTGTACTGCCCTTATCCTAGACAAGCACCTCAAGTGTGGTCATCTTAAGTCAAACATCTCTAGCATCGTCTAACTTCACACTGGTCCTTAGTTAAAAATCAACCTGAAAAATCAAGTCATGTTAACCTATCTGGAAAAACAGAATTTAATACTAGATTTGAGTGAAGAAATAATATTTTAAAGCTAAAACCTTAAGCAAGTGCCAGGCCAGCAGAACAGATTGGTTAAGTTCTTCTAAAAATCTCTATCACCATACCACATGCCTGGTTGACCACAAGAGAAAATTGTTCTCTCCTCTATCTAGCAGGTGCTTAGCTTCAGGAGGAATTAAAGATTGATCTCAGTTCATTCCTCCTTTATCTTCAATCCAAAGAGGAAGTGGCAGGCAGGCCTGTAACGCAGGCAACATACAACAGTAGAAATATTTCTTCCCTGTCCCATAGCTTCATAAAGAGAGTGGAACAGCTGAGCTAGATGGAGATAGCACCTTAGACTGAGGCAATAAAGGCCAGTAAGTGCCAAATTACTCCTTAAAATAGAGAGAATACATAGACCCTAGAAGAGAAGTCTGAGAACCCAACATCATAAGTTTCCATTTAAACCACAATCATGATGAAACCAGCAAAGGAGAAAGAAAGAATGGAAAATAATCACTCATCCAGTCATTAATATGACTGTATGCCTATAGATTAAATTTGCAAAAGTTATATACTGCTATAGTGGTCATCATATAGCAAGTATTTTAACTAGATACCTCTTTTGGCAAAATGGACTATACTACTTTTTTTGTATCTCACACAGTGCCTGGCAAATAGGAGAAATACTCAAGAAAATATTTGTTGATATCAAATCATTGATTCATTGAAGCACTGATTCAATATTTATATTGATTCTAAACTTGCCAAGTTAAACCTCTCTTTTATTGTCATTCACTAATTTGCAAATATTTGCAAATGCTACTATGTGCCAGATACTAGGATGCACATTTTAAAAATATACTCAGTTACTGATCCTTAGGATCATACAGTCCAGAGGGAAGACTGTGAAGAAATAATTACAGATAAGGGCAGGATATATAAAGAGAAACCAGGACACTAATGATGTATAGATAAGTCACACTGACCTTGCTTGGGATTTTCAGGACCTCTTCTTTAAGCAAAGGAGGTTTCATCTCAGACCTAAGTGAAATTTACTGAGTCAGAGAGAGAGCGAAGCTGGAATCCAGGAATGTGTGAAAGTTAAGATGTTAGAGAAGAAATGCTACTTTAGAAGTAAACAAAGGAAGCGTGACAAAAGTAAAACAAAACAAAACGAGAGAGAGAGATCAAGGATAGGACCTTAGATGACTTCTAAGCCATGGTAAAGATTTCAAGTGTTATCCTAAGAGGATTTTAAAAGATTTCTTGCTGCCCAGAGGAGGACAGATAACCAAGAATGGATAACAGGAAAAGCTGCTATACTGCATAGGAGCAATAGCATAACAGGTGACTTCATTCACCAGCAAACAGAAATTGCTCAGATGGGTAATACCTAAATTTGGACAACCTCCAAGCCACATTTGTGGGATTCTTCCCAACAATCTTCAGAATTTGAAAAAGGAAATAATAAAAGCTTGGTGAACAGACAGAAAGATCACATGCTGAAGGGTAAGTGGGAGAAATTAAACTATTAGTGTATGAGTGCCAAGTGCCTTCTAAGTGACCATGGATATGCAGGTAAATGTGTCTGATTGAACAATTACTGAAATAGCAGGCACCCAGAGGACAAAATGTACTCAAGTAAGTCTCTAATTAACAGACAACGTGGTGTTGACTGATGCCCTGTTAGGTTCTGAGCCTGGGTGTACAGATGGCAGCCAACATCTAGGCAAAAGATTAAATATTCAGTGACCATCTGGATAGGCCTTGCCACCACACCAGACGTCTGGATCATTGGAAACATCTGGAATATTGACCTGACTTTCTGCTTTTCCTAGGAAAATTTGCAGCACTGCAAGTCTAGCCACAGGGACTCAGAGAGATTACAATTATCCACTGGCCACTGTAGGTGTTCAGAGAAATGAGTGCCCAGATAATTTGAATGGATTTCTATGTTTAGGCTAGCTGCTTCAACATCCAAGAATCTAGCTTTTCTTTCCTCATCAGAAAAAAACTTGATCCTAGAGTGCTATGATAAAATGCAAATACCTCAAAGTCAGCTGTCATTCCAAAACAGATTTAAATTCCCAATTCCTGAAACATGGTCATCAAACCCACTGTTTTACAAGGTGAAATATTAATGAATCCTGAAATGAACCCTCTTCAGATTGAGGTATCTAAGACAGTGACACCTAACTCAGCTGAATGCAGGGACGTCCAGTGTCCTGCAGAGTTAGCTTTGCTTGGTTACTTCCATTTAGATGCCATAAACTAGTACTTCCCTACTTGGTGTCCTCCAGTGCAAAACAGAAGTAGAACTAGAAGTTTAAGGGCAGTATCTGAGTCCTGATCAAGAATCTTCCTAAGGACACTGAAAGCCAACTGGGAGGTGAGCTGTAAAAACTACAAAAATCTCAGGAAACTCAGAATCGTACCATCAGTTAATATACTCATAACAAGATTGAAAAAAGCTCATCATGTAAAGATAAAATGCTACAATTTTTCCTGATTAGGAAACTACCATGGAATTATAGTAAAAATAAATTGAGGAGGATAAAGAAGGATAGTAATAAAAAGGCATAAATAATAAATTTATACATAATCACCCTACTGAAAGAGAAATGTCATTAAAATCAGGTAAATTTCCTTTCTGTCTTTTTCCTTCTTGTGTGAATATATGTTTGTGGGTGTGTACATGTGTGCCCACATGATTAATATTTAACAAAATTGTGATCAGCACATATTGTTTTGCATCCCGGTTTTCAAAATGAAGAATATTTTTTTTCTTTATTATTTTAAGTAAATTTGATCTTTAAAGGCTACCTAAGAATTCATCCATAAGGTGCTTTGTTGCTGTTGTTTAGTCGCAAAGTCATGTCCGACTCTTTTTGTGACCCCATGGACAGTAGCCCACCAGGTTCCTCTGTCCACGGGACTTACCAGGCAAGAATACAAGAGTCAGTTGTCATTTCTGTCTCCAGAGGATCTTCTCAACCCAGATCAAACCCACGTCTCATGCATTGGAAAGTGGATTCTTTACCACTGAGCCAAGGCCTGAATTTATTTAAGCACTGAGACACATACATAAATAGGAATTGGGTAGCCCTTTGGTATTTCTAGTATGTCTGCCAAGGACTTTCACTTTGTTATTAAAGAAGAAAAAAATGACAATTTGTTAAAAGGCCTTTTTCTAAGCAATAATAAATACAAGTTAGAATGGTTTCTGTAAGATTCTAAACTTGAGGAATTTAATAGTCTGCTATTCTTTTATCCCTCCAGATGTGATAGAATGAGTGACTATCTTCCTTATCTTGAACTTAAAAAAAAAAAAAAGTTGCAAACTTTGAAATTTATCTTTTCAAAGAGAAAATACATTTGCAATCTCTGTCTGCCTTCATTTATAGAAATTCTAAGACAAACTGAAGGAGGAAGAAATTCAGTGTCTCAAGAAGAAACACTTTTCGTATCTCTAGAATTTGGGAAAAAAGTTCATGGAAGAGAACCAAAGTGCTACCCTGAATTCACACAGTGAACTGATTAAGCTTGATTCTTTTATCTGCAAACATAGGGAAAAAACAAATCTTAAGAAATCAGAAGGAAATATTGATGGGATTGCTTTAAACAAATAGAAATGATTTATGAACACCTATAAGTCCTAGAATGTCCACAAGCCCTTCCCATCCACCCTGCCATCTACTTCCTCTGCTATAATCTTAGTTCATACCCTGTCCCTCCAGGCACACCCCCATAACCTCTCCCCCTTGTACCCTGTGTCCCAGAATAGCTAAGCACAAGGTAGAAGGGAACAGAGTAGAATGTGGGCAGGTCTTGTATTTTCATTTTCATCACATGTGTGGAGGTTCTGAACATGCACGTCAGGTGAGATACATGTTTAAAACATAGATTATTAGTTCCTTATACCCAGAAACCCCGACTTAGTAAGTCTGGCAGAGATCTTGGCCAGATTCAGAGATCTGAATTTTAGCAGCTCCCTAGGTTACTTGAGATTGAAAAATCACATAAGTAGAATATGAGATAGCAAAACCAGAGAAGTAGAATTAAGTGACATTATTTTTAAAAATTCTCCATCTCCTAAAAATCTTGAAAATAAAAACCTAAATATAGTTCTTAATTGCTGATTCCACTGCCCCATTCCTTTAGTTTAGTTTTCTAGTCTTCGAGGTGGGGAATGGGTGGGGCAATTTTAAGAAAACACAAATAAGACTTAAAGCCTGTTTCTCATATTTAAAGTGAAGCTTCAAAGAAAGTTTTTCTGGAACCTCCATGTTTCCTAAATGGGTAACATCACCCTCTGTACCCAAAGCTCTAGCCACACTGGATAATTCCCAATTTCCTCTCTTATGATAGGTATCTTTCCCCACAATTGTTTTTTCCTTCTTTCTCCACTTGGTGATTCCCTCCTCATCCTACAAACCAGTTTCAAATGCTGACCTGGGACACCTTCCATAATAACTCTGCAGAATTCATGACTCATTCATTCATCCAATTATTAATTGACTTGAGAGATATACTGAGAACTTACTATGTGTTTGGCATTTGGGAGAGCTTGAAAAACAAAATTTTGTATCTGTCATCAAGCTTACATTACTCTTCCTCACAGCATTTTGTTTGTAGCTAGCTGTTGGAGCTAAATTTGCTGAGTACTTTGTTTGCTCCAGGCTCCACGCTAAACATTCTACAGGCATTGAAACCTATGAGATTCATTAATCCCATTTTATGTATGAATGAACTAAGGCAAAGAGAGGCTAAATACTTTGCCCAAATCTCACCACAAGGTGAAATCACAGAACTGGGGTTTGAATGCAGTTAGACTGAGTTCAGAGGCTTTGCCTCAATCATTCCATGACATTCTTCCTATATCTTCACCACTCTTTCACTGTACAGTATTATGATTAGATGTTTATCTCACTGTTTTTCTCATTACATATTGAATAGCTCCACAGAAAGCACAAAGGGAAAATCTATTTTATATCACTTAGCACCTGGCATATAAAATGTACATTAAAATATGATTGGATCCTAGAAACTGAGGTGTTTACTTCCAATCATAAGTGTGCTTTGATAAGTAAAGCAGAACAAGACTGACTTGTTGTGTATTTTTGGAGCTGGAGGTATAATTTAGAATTTGGATGGTGTTCAGTTTTAATCTTGTACTCCTTGGCTGGATTCATGTAGTCTGGTTAAAATAGCTTCTTTTATTTTAGGGTTTTTAAAAATAAATGTATCATAGTAAAATACTTTGCTTTTGTTGTATGTTAACAGGAATAAAATTGTAAACCTTCTCTGATATGATAATAGAAGCTAAAATTTATTAAACATTTACTCTGTGTTTGAAACTGTTCCAAGCACTTCACATGCACTATCCCCCTGGATCTTCCCCCAAAGAGCTCTGACCCACAAACTATTTCTTTTTTTTTTTTTTTTTTTTCACAAACTATTTCTATTCCCAACTTGGACCTCTGGTTCAGCTCCAAGGTGCAAAGAGCTTGTAAGTTGTCACTCCTGTCCTTACAACAACCACAACAAAAATTTGGGCAATCTAAAGATCAATCATTTTCCTGGAAATGTCAGAGAATTGAGGTTGAAGGACAAACAGCTACCACAACATACAGAGATGCAAGCACACAGAGAGAGTCACTGCCAGACCACTAACCTGGAGCAGAAGCCACTAGAGCCATAAATTGGAAGGAACACTTAGTGGTAATTTTGATGGACAGATGAAGACGGCATATTTATTAGCATGAAAGAAACAATCATGACAACACTTCCATGACTTTTATCTCCAGGAAGCATGCGAGGTTCTTGTGGTGGAGATTCAAGAAACGTCCTCTTCTGGCTTTGGCAGAGGGAAGGGAAGAGTAATCATGGTGAAATAACCACAGAGCTGTCTCCATAACAAAGGCCCACTTTCCAAGGAAGACTTTGCCAGCATCAACTCAGCAGAAGGAAAGGCCTTCCTCCTAGGACAGGCCCCTCCAGCCTTTTCATCTTACTTAATGGGAGGGAAGAGGGAGAAACCACAGTCATTGGCAGCATTTCCCAGGTGGCTCAGTGGTAAGGAATCCGCCTGCAATGCAGAAGATGCAGGTTCCATCCCCGGGTCAATATGATCCCCTGGAGAAGAAAATGGCAACCCTCCTCAGTATTCTTGCCTGGGAAATCCCATGGAAAGAGGAGCCTGGCAGGCCACAGTCCACAGGGTCACAAAGACTCGGACACAGTTGAGCATGCAGAGCAGTGAGCAGCATGGTCACTGAGGTCAGCCCTTTAAAGAGCAGACTGAAAACGCACAGCCAAGGAAGAATGTAGGGACAGCGTGAAAATACCAATATGTGAAGGTCACAGCCCAGATGGGTAAGCCTATCAAAAGGCTAATTTAATTGTAAGATTGTAGAATGTTCTCCCTCTCCAACAACTTGCCATGACAACAGGGCTCTGGTACGGTGGATTAAAGCTCAAAGAGCTTTAGGAGGAGTACTTCGGTGAGCCCAAAATCAAGAGAAGAGACAAAAACAAGGACACTAGAAGAATTTGAAGCCTCCGGCACCTGTAACAACAGCAAACATTAAACACAGTCTAACTCCTAGGTAGATTAATATAAATCCCCATCTAAAGTTTCTACTACCTGATACAACATATCTGACTTTCAACAAAAATTACAAGGCATGCTAAAAGACAAGAAAAAATACAGTACAAAAAAGAAAGCAATAATCAGAATTAGACTCAAGTATGACACAGATGTTGACATTACTTAAAATAATTATGATTAATATGTTAAGGGATCTAATGTGAAAAGTAATCAACATGCAAAAAATAGATAGGTAATAGAGGCAGAGAGATAAAAATTCTAAGAAAGAGTTGAAAGGAAATGTAGAAATCAAAACCACTGTAACAAATGAATACCTTTCATGGACTCCTCAGTAGACTTAACACAGCTGAGGAAAGAATCAGTGGGCTTTAAGCTAGGTCAGTAGAAACTTTCCAAATATAAATGCAAACAGAAAAGAAAAATGGAAAGAAAAAGCAAAACAAAGGAGAACACCCAAGAACTAACAGATAATTTTAACATATAAATTACTGGAATTTGAGAAGAAGAATAGAGGACAAGAACTATTTGAAGCAATAATGCCCGACAGCTTTGAAAATTAATGGCAGACACCAAACAACATAAATAAATAGCTCAGAGAACACCAGGTAAGAAAAATAAAAAACAAAACTTACTTTGGCATACCATTTTCAAACTGAAAAAAAATAAGGACAAACAGAAAACCCTGGGAAAAGCTGGAGGTGGAATGGGAAAACCACCTTATCTATAGAGAAGAAAGGATAAGAATTATAGCAAACTTCTCATTAACAACTATGTAACAAAGAAGATAGAGGAGTAAAATTTTTTAAGTGGTAAAAGCAAAAAGAAAAAAAAAAACAAACAAAAAAACCAGCCTAGAATTCTATTTTCCCAGCAAAATTATCTTTCAAAAGTAAAGAGTTGGTGGTGGGATATGCTATGTAGAAACAGTAGAGACCTAGTAGAAGCTGAAGAGATCAAAAAGAGATGGAAAGAATACACTGAAGAACTGTACAAAAATGATTGTAATGAATCGGATAACCATGATGGTGTGGTCAGTCACCCAGAGCTAGACATTCTGGAGTGTGAAGTCAGGCAGGCCTTAGGAAGCACTTTTGTCAATAAAGCTAATGGAAGTGACGGAATTCCAGTAGAGTTAATCAAAACCCTAAAAGATGATGCTATCAAAGTGTTGCACTCAATATATCAGCCAATCTAGAAGACCCAGCAGTTGCCACAGGATTGGAAAATGTCAATCTTCCACCCAATTCCCAAGAAGGGCAGTACTAAAAAACGTTCAAGCCATAGGACAACTGCACTCATCTCCCATGCTAGCAAGATCATGCTTAAAATCTTACAAGCTAGGCTTCAGCATTACACGAACCAAGAACTTCCAGACGTCCAAGCTGGGTTTAAAAAAGGCAGAGGAAATAGAGATCAAATTGCCAACATTCACCAAATCACAGAGAAAGCAAAGGAATTCCAGGAAAACATCTACCTCTGCTTCATTGACTACACTAAAGTCTTTGACTGTGTGGATCATAACAAACTGTGGAAAGCTCTTAAAGAGATGGGAATACCAGACAATCTTACCTGTCACTCGAGAAACCTATACATGGGTAAAGAAGCAACAGTTAGAACCTTGTATGGAACAACTGATGGGTTCAGGATTGAGAAAGTACAACAGAGCTGTCTGTTGTGACCCCATTTGCTTAGCTTATATGCTGAGCACATCACGAGAAATGCCGGACTGGATGAGTTACAAGATGGAATCAAGATAGGAAGGAGAAACAACAACCTCAGATACGTGGATAATACCACTCTGGTAGAAGAATGTGAGTGGGAACTAAAGAACTTGACGAAGGTAAAGGAGCAGAGGGAAAAGGCCAGCTTAAAACTAAGTATTAAAAAACTAAGATCATGGCATCTGGCCCCACTACTTTATGGCAAATAGAAGGGGAAACGGTGGAAGCAGAGACAGATTTCCTTTTCTTGAGCTCGAAAATCACCACGGATGGTAACTGCAGCCATGAAATCAGAAGACAATTGCTTCTTGACAGGAAAGCTACGACAAACCCAGACAGTGTATTGACAAGCAGAGACATTATTCTGCCAACAAAGGTCTGTATATTCAAGGCTATGGTTTTCCCAGTGGTCACGTACGGTTGTGAGAGCTGGACTGTAAAGAAGGCAGAGCTCCAAAGAATTGATGCCTTTGAACTGCGGTGTTGGAGCAGATTCCTAAGAGTGCCTTGGACAGTGAGGAGATCAAACCAGGCAATCTTAAAGGAAATCAACCCTGAATACTCATTGGAAGGGCTAATATTGAAGCTGAAGCTACAGTATTTTGGTCATCTGATGCAAACAGCCGACTCATTGGAAAGTTCCTGATGCTGGGGGAAAGATTGAAGGCAGAAGGAGAGGAAGGCATCAGAGGATGAAATGGCTGCATCATTGATGCAATGGACATGAACTTGATAAACTCCAGGAGATGGTGAGGGACAGGGAGGCCTGGTGTGCTGAAGTCCATGGGGTCTCAAAGAGTTAGACACGACTGGGTGACTGAACAACAATATACTATGCATATATGAGAATATTAGGAAATGGGAATCTCTGTACCTTCTGTTCAGTTTTGCTATGAATCTAGAGCTGCTCTAAAAATGTCTATTTTTTTTTTAAAGTTGGGGAGTATTCCAAATCTGAAGACAAAGAAATGAGCTTAGAAGGGGCTTTAACATTTCTTAGGACACAAGGACAGTAGGAGGTGGAAGCAGAGTTCAAATCTGACTCTACTACAATACCTTTTAGACAATAGGATTGAAATTATATCAAGTTTCTCATCCTAACTACGATTTTTGTTTTTAAAAAAGCACTAATGCCCCCTCAAAGAATTTATAATGATTGTTTTCTTTAAGAAAGAAAATTTTAAGCTGTAAGTATGAAGAATAAAGTTAAAACAAAACCAAATATCCCAGATCACTCAAGCTAGAGAAATTTTGACCTGAATTGTTTCAAACACTGAAGTAAGGGTAGGTTTCGGGTAAATTTTTTAAGAGAGTTACCTGAAATCTTTTTATCTTTACCAATATCTGAGAATATAAGCAACCCCAATGAAAGCCTGTCAATTCTTTGGCTGAACCACTAGTAGTTAAGGCCAATGAATTACTAAGTTTGGATTACACTATTTAGCTGACAGTCTTAGTACAGGTAAGACAGCCCGGAAAGTTCCATAAATGCCCAGTGGAAGAAGGAAACAGACCAAGATCTGACTCTTTTCTAGGCTCTCACACTTCTAAACCACACCCTCACATACACCCCCAAGCTCAAGGTTAGTGCCAAGCTGATGTAATTTGTCCAAACACAGTAGGAGTCTTTTATGTTTAGATAGGAGCTCCATTGCTTGAAAAATGTTTTTTCCTCCCCTAATTATTCTTCTTTCAATAGCCAGATCACGTCTCTCCTTTGTGAAAACTTACTGAATATCTACTTCTATACTTCCTCAATACTCTCATGACAGTGTTGTTTTCCTCTGTAACTACTTTCTACATATCTGTTTCCTTCACTGGACTAAGAGTTTCTTGAGAAAAGGATGCCTATTCTTATTCATCTTCCCTCCCTAGTATCCAGGAATGCTTGGTACATGCATGGGAAGTGCTCATATGATGCTATTGTGAGACATAATGATGATAATAATAATGGAAACTATTTAGTGTACAATTGACCCTATGGGCTTCCCTGGTGGCTCAGATGGTAAAGAATCTGACTGCAATGTGGGAGACCTGAGTTCAATCCCTGGGTCAGGAAGATCCCCTGGAGAAGAGAATGGCTACCCACTCTAGTATTCTTGCTTGGAGAATTCCATGGACATAAGAGCCTAGTGGGCTACCGTCCATGGGGTCGCAAAGAGTTGGACACGACTGAGCAACTAACACACACACACTCTATGCTAGGTTCTTTGCTAAGAATATGCATTATGTCATGGAATCCTGATAATAATCTTTATAAGACAAATATTGCTATAATTTGTATGAGTGAGGAAACTGAGGCTTAGAGAGGAAAAGTAAATGCCCATGGTCCCCAGGAGGGTATAGACTGAACCAAGTTGGCTTTTTTCCAAAGCCCAAGTTCTTAGGGCACTAGGAAATACTGCCTTATTGTGAATATCCCACTATGAAAAGGCAGACACAACTTCTGAAATGGCAGAATGGTTTTATCCTTATTTAGTACAGACTGATGCCCTGCCAGAGTTCTGTTTTCTTACCCACAAGATACATCTCAGAAAGTTTCTTTGGAAGCACTTATTGCCTTTAGGAGAGTAAGTTTCCTTTGAGTCACTGAGGGCAGAACTCAAAAGTGTGGGTGTACCAGGAGGATGAGCAAATGGCTCCACTGACAAGGAAAGGCAGCAGCATTACAGCTTTTGTGTCTAAGGGTGGAAAAAGAGACTCTACTCAGTCCCCTGGGAAGGGATTGGGGGAAAGGAAAATTGATGGGGCTCTTGATCCATGAGATTGCAGGAATCCTGAGCTAATCTGTCTGAGTCCAGCATCTAGGAACTGGCTGGTGGCTTGGCTAACAAGGGCTATTCAGAATTCGAGAAATGAGCCAGCACTAGCACCTATGACAGAAGCCAGAATAGAAGATACACACTGTCTTTTCAGTTCTGCTACTGCCACCCAGCTCCCAGCACCTCCCTCATAGTCACAGTTGAAGATGACATGTCCTTATTCTGTTTCCAGCTACCTAAACTGAGGGTATGTTCTGATGACAGCAGGAATGAAAATACTGCTGATGCAATCATATTAAAATGGCTTGTTACGTAATCAGCTATTTGACTGTGTCTATATTTGGTTTTCTTTCAACTGATCTGACTGATTTCATCTAACAACAGATATGCATAACTTGGGGCATAATATAGACATACTAGAGTCATCTATGAGGAACCACTGGAGTAAATCTAACAACTATTGGTGCATGCCATCTGTATGCCATCTATATGCTTAAGGCAATAGGAGATCAAGGCAGAGTGGAAAGAACTTTTTCTCCAAGTAAATTTAGGCAAAGATTCGGAAATTCCCATTTTCCATGCTCATGCTGAAAAGATGTGACCTCTAAAATTCTGACATTAGCTCAATTCAAGCTTGAAATATAGTGGAGTCTCACACACACACACACACACACACACACACACACACACACAACCATAACTGAATTGAGAAGAAATCAGAAAAGCTTCAAAGAGTAGAGTTAACCAGTCTTTGAGCTCTTCTAGGAGCTTCTTACCCCATCCTGCCACTGGCTGATGGTCCATTTCTGGTCAGATTGGACTTCAGAGTTATTTTAATGCACTACCTTGAATACTCCTACCATCAGATGATTTGCATCTTACAGATATGACCTCTGCCTCTGAATGTACACTCTTCAAATTGCACCAGAATTAAAATGCTATAAAAGAGAATTTCTATTTTTGAGTTGGACTGGGGAGGAAATGAGTCTTATTCATCATATTCTTCCTCTGACCAAGACGTCATCTAAAACACTGTTATTCATCTTGCAAATGCATTTTAGTAATTTCAATAACACTGAAAAAGCAGAAAGGTCTCCAGCATACGTTCAGATTCTGAATTTTAACTGTGAATACCAAAAAGACTACACTGAAAGTATGCAATTTGCACAGGAATGCGTCATTCCTTTGAAACTTTACCTTGATAAACATCAGTCAGCGTTGTTCCTAAGGTGGCCTAGACCTTAATGCAATATGGAAATAAATGAAAATGGACCACAGATTCTTCTTATCTTTCTACTTCTGGGAGGTTTAACTTCACATAGGACAGGTTAATGGAAATTTCTAAAGGGAAGTTATAAGGGAACTGGATGCCTCCTGGGGTTGTCAGTAATGGCTCCAGAGATAATATTGAGCTCAGGGTTTTTCACATCATCCACAGGCACTGATGGTTAATCCCGAAAGAGTCAAGATCCGCCTCATTCATTTCAGACTCCACAGAGTCAACAGTAATATCAAAAAGGTGGCTTTCAGTAGAGGCTAGTTTCCTAGCAACAAAGGCCACAGGAAGTTGAGACCCATTAAGAATAAGAAGGAAACACAATGCTGTCATTGCTCTGATACATTGAAATAGCTCTTTAGAACGCTGAACTTTCAATTCATCTGTCTTACAAATTAATTACTGCTTTCACTGTGACTGTCTGTATATATGTATTAAAAAAAAAAGAAACAAGAAAGAAATCATAATGCTTTGTCAAAAAGCAGCAGCAATGCAGTCTGAATTATACTCTTCATCTGGATTGAAGATTTTGAGAAAGATCTGCATGCATTTAAATATCTTTTTAAAATGGTAGCCCTCCTTTTGAGTTGAGAATTTAGAGGATTCTTTGCTCTAAAATGGGAACTCTTTAGCATGTTTAATTTTCTCATGAATAGCGAATTAGCAAATAAGATATTTGGGTGTTTAATCTCTAATCTGCATAATAATAACTGCTCTCAAAACAAAATCATGTATTTTATATTCTTAGTGGGAAAGCACTTCACACAAATTTTAGAGGAAATGTAATGCTTTGCATCTAGAAGACCAATATTTACTTTCCAGTTTTTATAGAGCTGTGAATAATAATGAGTCATTCTCCTCCAGATCTGAGCTTTTCCTCTAAGAGAATTTAGACAAAGATGGGGAAACTCATGCTCATGGTGAAAAGATTTGGGTTCTAGAACTTTGATATTAGTTCAATTCAAATAGTGTTAGAAGGAGGAGTGGAAGGAAGAGAGAAAAGGGCAGAAGAAGAAGGAGAAAGAGGAGGAGGAACAGGAGAAAATGGTTGCTGTCAGAGGTTAGACTCGTAGACTCATGGGTACAAGTAACTGCAGTGGGCAGTTGTTAGGTTAGAGGAAGCACACTGACTGAAACTGCCCACCCTGGCCAGGCACCATAGTAACCAGTTGTGTGAGCTATTTTATGACAAAAGGTCCTTAAGGAACATGAAACTAACAAGTCATCACCAAGCAGAAGAGTTCAGGAGAGGTCAAAAGGAGACGCCACAGGTCTGACCACCTCCCAGAATTCTTCTCGCTGGCATCCATCTTGGCTGAGCAATGTGGGTGCCACCAGGAAGGACTCTGAGTCAGAATGATTGGCCAAAGGCAACCCAGAAACTAATCCCATCACCATAAAACCCAAGACCGTAAATCACATGGCAGAGCAGTTCTCCTGGGTTCCCTTACCCTACTGCTTTCCCCCAGGCGCCCCTTCCCAGTAAAGTCTCTTGCTTTGTCAGCACGTGTGTCTCCTTGGACAATCTATATCTGAGTGTTAGACAAGAGCCTATTCTCGGCCCTGGAAGGGATTCCCCTTCCTGCAACAGTTATAGAATAATACTCACTAAGATGGCAGCCATTTATTGGGTGCTTACTGTCTTAGGCTAAGAGTTTATACCTATCATCTCATTTAATCCTCACATCAATCCATGAGGCACATTCTGTTATGATTCCTATTTTCCAGAAGATAAAACTGATACTCTGAAGTTAAATGACATGCCATAAGTTTCCCAGCTGCTAAATGGAAGAGCCTAATTTTGTAATAAGGAATAATAGAATCTCACTGCATGTTGGATCTGTTTCTTTTACTTTAACCTTTGCTCACTATTGCTGCTGTTAGTATAATCACTAAAACGATGCTGTCTATAAGTTTTAAGTATACATACTGGTCTGCCTCTATGAACCTTGCCCCACTGCCTGACTGTTAGACTATAAAGTGTCTTTGTTCAGCTCACAGGGAGAAATTCTGACCTTGCCCACTTGTAAATGGCTGCAGAAAAGAAGAAATCAACACATTCCCTCCCTGAGGCTGGCCAAGACAGATGGTATTCTGCAAGAATTATGGCCTTTTTACTTTACTTCCTCACCTCCTTCCCCTCTCTTTTCTATAAAAGAAACTGGCATCCAGACCCTGATAAGAGGTACTCTAGGATACTAGTCTACCATCTTTGTGAATGTTGGGCTTTCTGAATTAAGTCACTATTCCTTGCCTCAACACCTCATCTCTCTATTATTGATCTGTCATGTGGCAAGCAGACTGAGCTTGGATTCAGTAACAATTAGAATTCCTGAGCTTGTAATCAGCATTCCTAAACAGTTTTTAAAAAATATATGGGTTGCCATCTGTTAGCACTTTGCTATTTACATTTAATGGTTTATCTAATTTATCTCTGAAAACAAGAAACAGAATTTGGATCTAGTCCCTCCATTGCTGAGTTCATGATAATTATCACTTGTCTACTGTCCTTCCATTAAAGTGAAGTCGCTCAGTCGTGTCCGATTCTTTGTGACCCCATGGACTGCAGCCCACCAGGCTCCTCTGTCCATGGGATTTCCCAGGCAAGAATACTAGAGTGGGTTGCCATTTCCTTCTCCAGGGGATCTTCCCGACCCAGGGATCGAACCTGGGTCTCCCACATTGCAGGTAGACGCTTTAACCTCTGAGCCACCAGGGAAGCCCAATTAGGACTCCAAAAATAGTTTTCAGATTTGCTCAGGATGCCCTCAGAGGTTCAAAGACGATACTTCATAGATTGCATAAACAATGGTTTATTTTTAGCTTCTGTCAAAATTTAAGTTGCCTGAGGACCCCATTTATTTTTGTTCATTTTAAATATTGAGGCTCCATCTTAGATTTCACTTTAAAAAAAAAAAAAAGAATAAACACAGAACAAGATACTACACCACACTTTAAGTGAATGTCTTTCATCCTTCTCCCATGCTGACTTTGCCTACAGGGCTCTTAATTCTCCAACTAAAGCTGAATGCTTCCTTTTATATATTTTCTGTTTACCTTGTATCCAGATATTTGAGGCATAATTAAGAATATTTCCTCAAGTCTGGCTTCCTTTCCTGAATGACTCAATGGTCTTAAAGGAACCAGAAAACATACCTTTAAAGAATGACTAGACAAGAAAATATCTGTCAAGTAGAGAATTAAGTAATTCTGCCAGGAAATAGGGTATCCTGACTTTTAGTATACATATGTTTTGTATGTTCACTCTGAAAAGCTGGGCAAATCTCTTCTTTTTCTCTAAGACCTCAATGGTAAAACAGGTATAACACTAACCTTTCAGATGCTGTGACATTGAATAGGATAAAATATGTCATGATATAAATTTGCAAGAAATGTATTTTTCTGTGCAAGAAATGTATTCTTTTAGATCAACTTAAATCTTCTCCAGGAGTCCACCCAGCAGGCTGGTGTGAAATTCAAGTACAGCCACCTCTAGAGATCTGCCTTCTTTCCTCTCATCATCCTACACCTGTCAAAGCATCAAAGACTCCTCCAGAATTTCACCCACTCTGGGTGCCAAGAAGACATTCACTACAGGTCTGGTGGCTCTGCTCTCTCTTGGCACTCCTGGGGCACAGATTCTCAAAAACAAAATATGCTGACACTTGTTACAATGCTAAGGCAGGAATGTTGTGATATATGTAGGAACTACTGCAACGGGGTTTTGCAGTAGGGGAGAGAGATTGAGCTCAGCTCCAAATATGATAAAGTGGGGATTATAGCCAAGGAACAGAGAGGGGGAAGGGGTTGGTGGATGGAAATTACTAGGACAGAGGTTGATGTATATGAAAGTGGCTCATTCGTGTCTGACTCTTTCTGACCCCATGGACTATAGCCCACCAGGATCCTTCGTCCATGGGATTCTCCAGGCAAGAATACTGGACTGGATGACCATTTCCTTCTCTGGGGGATCTTCCTGACCCAGGGATCAAACCCTGGTCTCCTGCATTGCAGGCAAATTCTTTACCATCTGAGCTACCAGGGAGGCCCAAGACAGAAGGTAATTCTTGCTAAATTGACCTAGCTGGATTCTTATTGAAGGCTGGCCAGGGTGCTTAGATATTACCAGAGGGATGATGATGATGGATGAATTGAGGCAGATATTGAAGGTTATCAGAATCTCAAAAGTGGGAGATTCTGGCCAAACTGCCATAGCAGTATTCTTGCTAAAATTGGACTCTATAAGGACAGAGACAGTAGCCCAACTTTGGGCCTAGTCAAGCAGAAGGTTCAGAGGAGCCTGACTAAAATGTGGTCTAGGAGAGAGTCTATGACAGGATTGCCACAGAGAATTAGAGTCCTGTAGATGGAGGTTTACCTTCCCATGTGTATTCAGAAGCCAGCTCCTGAGACCACCTTCACAAGATGGGGGGCGGGGGGGGGGGGTGGTATATGTGGTACACAGTACTGAACTCAGGCCTAGACCCTCCCCCAGTGTGGAGGTGGGGAGAGTGGAGGGCAGCCAGTATCATCTTTAAAGCTGAACTGTTTATCAGAACCAAGGAGAGCCATTCTTGCTTCTGGCCCTGCCATAAACTTCCGTGTGTAAAGAGAACATGAACTTGACTAGAACTGGAGGAAGAATGGTAAAATTATACACAGCAAAATGCACAACAGTACCACAATAAAATCCTGTGCCCCAAATGTACAGGATCTAGTTCTGGACTCATTCCACAGCAGGAGCTCAAGAAGGGGCCCTATTTTCACTCTGCTTGGGTAGTCAATCTCCCTGGTAACTAATTTCCAAATTCTGTTTTGTTTGGTATATTATAGCAACACAGACTCTCTTCTAAGCAGAGTTTGTAGAGAAATCTCATTGGCAATAAAGAAAGAATAAAAGGACAGAGTTTCTGCCCTGGTGACCCACCCTGCTTCCTCCTTTCAAGAAGCCCTAGGCACATGTAGGAGCCGGCACCCTCAGTCAGGACTGCTGCACTTCTCCAATGCATATTACCATATAGAATATCCAGAAAACAACACTTCATAAACGTCTGCCATCGTATTTCACTGGATTTAAGATGAATCAATTTAAAATTGACAAACATACTAAAGCAAATATACTAAGTCACTGATTTTGAAACACACAATGTTTTTCAGCTCTGCTAAAATTTGAAAAAGATACATGCTTTAGAATAGTGGAAATTCAGTCCTGAGATGACTTTTTAAGCAGTAAAGGAAAACACAATCTAAAGCAAGTACTTAAGGAACATTGCTTAAATTTTTCTGTTTTAATTGACAATCCTCTCTACGCTTTGATGATCAAATGACACCTTTTTGTTTTTATAACTGAGTAGAAGAGCGATAAAGTATGGAGCGCAAAGAGTACATTAGACTGCAGAAAATCTGAAATATTAATTTGATATAGGTAGATGTCCATTTAAACTGTTAACTCGTACAATTCAAGATAAAAACAATGAAATTGACTAAATTCTTCATAATATATCTAATATAACCCAGATAACTACTCAAATCCAACTCTAGAAAGTAACCATACATTGTTCATTTAATACCTTAAGGGAAACTAGGTACATTTGAAGAGCAAAATAGCTTCAGAACAGATATTATAAAAACCTCCTTCTTGCGAATTAATTTTGAAAACTGTAACACTGCTGCATGCAAAGTCCTGATAAACACAGCCTTAAAATTATAAAATTACTTTTCACTATGTTTTTATACTACTATGCTTTACATTATGTTTAATTTTTATGCCCTGAAATCATAACATTTCTTTTTTCTTTAGAATCAAATTTAGGGACTATGAAAACAGCAGAGGGAGAAGAATAAATGTTAGGGCCAATGGCTTCTCCCTGAGACTCCGCTACAGGCAGGAATTGCCACAAATAAAGGATAGGTGTTCATAGGGCATGGAGAAATCACAAAAACATAATAAATGCCCACTACTGAGCAAGACCCAACATTCTGACTCTCTAGCTACACCATGGGGACCTACAGGCTGATAAAGGCACTGCATAGGTCTTTCTGAAGCTCTTAGAAGCTTGAAGGGGTCATTGGCCCATCCTTTAAAGAAGCATTTAATTATTCTTCTGTAGAAGGCTTTGACATAAGCCACAAATAGTCTCATGAGTTGAGGGAAAAGACTCAAAACCTTTGATGCCCTTCTCTCTGTGTTCCAGATTACATTTCTCTGGGTTCAAGGACAACTGAAATACATCAGATACCAGATGGTTAAGCCTCTCTTACAATTTTTTTTCTCTGTCGTCCACTGTATATTTCAATTTTCTTACCTTAATTTTCCTCTTGAAATTTATTTTCCACATCTAATTTTATATCTTGTTTCATGATATATATTTTCTTTGGGATATCTCAAATCTTTTTGGAGTAAAAAGTTGCTATGGAATAAACAAACAAATTATGTAACTGATTCAGCTCAAAACTCCCTTTCTTGAACATAGCTTGAAACTTTCATGCATACTAATAAAGTGCAGAAGTTTATAGTATCTCCGATGTCTACCAATGGATGATATGATTATTCTCACCATAATTCAGGGGTGATGTATTTATCAAACTCAAAAATTTAATCTTCCTCAGTTGGGAAGGTGGTGACACTAACTGCCAATTATGGAACAATCACACCAGGCACTGTGTTAAGTACTTCAGGGAGATTACCTTGTTTAAACTTCACAACAATCCTAAGAAGTAGGTACTAGGAATACACCTACTTTGTTAAGGATGCTGACCAAGGCTCAAAGCAGTGAAGTAACTTCATAGATTCAGATATATTAAGTGGCAGCATGGTGCTTAGCCAATTTCAATAACTGACACTCACACCAGAACCACCATGATGAGATGGCCAATGTGATGGGGAGGAGGAGGAAGAATCAGGGCCCATGGCCCTTCTGTACATCTGAGCAATGCTCCTCAGCTACACAGGAACTTTGCACAGAGCGCCGAGACAGTCTGTGACACAGAGCTCTCCTGGTTGTTCTTTGTGGTGATAACACTGCTTTAAGCAGTAAAGAGACAGATATACTTCAATGCTTCAACAGGAATGTGAAAGGAAATCAGAAATCCTCATCCAGGGACTTCCCTGGTAGTCCAGTGGTCAAGAATCTGCCTGCCAATGCAGCCGACACAGGTTTGATCCTTGCTCTGGGAAGACCCCACATACCCCAGGGCAACTAAGCCCGTGCACCACAGCTACTCAGCCCACACACCTGAGAGCCTGTGCTCCCCAACGAGAAGCCACTGCAATGAGAAGCCCATGCACCGCCACTAGAGAAAACCCCACTTACTGCAACTACAGAAATGGAGACCCAACACAGCCAAAAATAAAACAAATAAATAATCTTTTAAAGGATTCTTATTAAAAAAAAAAAAAAAGGAAGCAGAAGAAATCCTCATCTAGAAGGCACCATGCCTAACACTGTCCCAAACATGAGCAGGATGACCATACACCACACCTCTGCCCATGTTGGCAAGCAGCCTAGAAAACATTAAGGCTGAGTCAGCAACTCTGTGCCTTCCTCCTTACAACCTAAACTTTGGCCTCTCACATGGCTATGTATTTCCAACAGTTATTTTTCCATTCCACAATTGAGTGTTTTAGGTGTCTGAACTGTGGAGATAAAAAAGACCCCAAGATCATCAAGCCCAGGCTCTTTATTTTGAAAACTCATTTAGCAAACAGTACTTTTAGAGCACTCAGTATTCTACTGCGCTTCTGGCTTGTGACAGTGTACCTAGATTCTACCGTGCATTCCAATGTTTTGTACATGTGCTGATGCGCATTTAAGTTTTTGGAATTTTATCTGTGGGAAATATTTGAGACCAAGGTTGAGGTTAATTTCTCCTAGATATGACTTCCATCTGCTTCTTCCTAGCAACTGAATATTCTTCCTACCTAGGACCATTTTAAACAAACTTCTTGGCCTGAGGTTTTAGAGGGATACAAATACACTATGATTTCTAGCCCCAAATCTGTTTGAGGTCAGGGTTATTATTATAAATCCTCAAAAGAGATCATCAACAATTTATCCTCCCCAACCCAAAGCCAAGACTATCTTGGTTTGTGGGTTTTTGTCTTTTCTAATTCATCCACCAAGGTCAACACTTTTCAGGGCAGGGGGGTGTCTCTGTTTTATGAGAGTGACTCCCCACCTTGTGTAAGGTCTAGGCTTTGCCTTCTGCCTCCTATGTAAAGTCAACTAAAACCAAAGCTCTAGGCACTAGAAATTAGTGAATATCCTTAGGAGGTATTCCAACCATCTGCCTGGTTATACGTCCAGAACTGTACTTTCTATCAATTTGGCTTTTCCTTATTTTCTAATGAACCAGCTATGAATTTTTTAAATGTTCTTATGTTTCATTTAGCATTTTTATGAATTGTACCTGGACGTTGATTTGGAGGAAATCTAGTCCGTCAAAACATAGGAAACATTTATACACCATACTGTGTTTTAAAATTCAAGTTTTCTTACTGTCATTGAAAAGATAAGTTTGTTATACTCACAGAATCCAAGAGGAAGGGGCATCACACCACAGTGGGGAAGTGATAGGGCTGCTCAGGAAGCAGAGTCCTGTGTCAAGAGCCTTTACTGTGGTTTCTTCAGTAAGTAATTGGTGAGACTAGAACAGGCTAGTTTGAATAATTCAGCGTGCTCTGGGGTGGAAGGAGTATGCCGAGTTGTTTGGGAGTCAGACCCTGGGATGATTAAATTAGGGAAATAGGGGCTTGGAGTATAACAACTCAATAAAATTGGTGGTTGGAAGTATAGGCTCAGGATTGGTTGGTTTGCATATGAAAGGCACATTCATAGGAAAGTTATTTGCTGTCTGTAAGAATTAGCTAACTCTGGGAGAGGCAGTCCATCCAGGTTCAGGGTTAGCAAGGCTCCAAGATGTCAAAAGCATCAAAAATATAGGATAAAAAGACATGAAAAATAAGGTTAATAAAAATGCACTGATAAACAGGTATCATTTTTTTTAACTAGTTATCTATATTCATTTCCATTTCATCTTCTGGAGATTCCCTGAGAAACTGCACTTCATCTATATACAATTCAATTTATTGAATATTATTTGAGTGCAGATTCTAACTCCGTCGGAATCTTGAGCTACAATTTTAAGAAACTATTAGCATTGGGACTGTAAAACATTTATGAATCAAATTCACTGCATAATTTCAAATATCTTAGTTAATTGCTTTCTTAGATGTTCATTTTTTTCCTCATTAATCTCTCCTGTTCCCTCTCACTATTCTTAAAAGATTCAAATTTAAAATTAAAAAATAAAGTCACAATTAAGACTAATAACATATGGTCTTTGCTGGGAATTTATTTGTAGGTATAGGTGATTGTAACTTCAAAAGATTCATGTAGTGGAAAAATCAACTTCCTCCTTGGTTTTCTACTTCAATCAAATGACAACTGCTTTTGATTATGAAATTGAGGAAGTTACCTAACATATTCCAGTCACATGTCAGATTTCCCTTCAATTGTGTTTCTCCCCAGCAATGTTTCAGAAAAGCATGTCTAGATTTGATCCATGCTGAGGATAAAAGCAGTCTCTCCCACAGTTCCATTGATTTAGAAAAGCACTGTGCCAAATTCTCTGACAACAGTTAAGCAATCCAAATTTATATGTGGTCTAAGTGTGAGTCCTATTTGAGGAAGGATTCCACAGAAAGGATGGAGACAATGTTTGTGAATAATAAATATATATAGAGAGAGGTGTACCTTTAGAAGTGACAAATCAAGACCATCATTCCCATGTTTGCCCAAGGGCTCATTTCCATTAGGATGGGATTCAGCACAAATACTGCTGATGCAATAGGTGAAGTATTCTCTTTTTCTGCAGTGACTCAGCATCTCTTTGAAGTTAAAAGCATTAATGTGGGTAAGGGTAGTGCTGAATTTCATGTATGTAATAAATTCTTAGTACTCGAGGCTTTAAATCATTTGTATCTGATAAGAGAAGTCAGCCCCTTTTCCATCTGCAAATGAGTATTTCCCAACAAGAACAAATAAGCCTCCCAGATTTCATCATTTTGTTTAGGATTTTCTATGCTGTGCAAATGAAATGACAATCTATAAACAAAAATATCTGCAGACAACGTGATCAGTGTGGTGACTCAAGGACTAAAGAGCAGATAAAACCAAGGAGAGTCTTGGAATGCAGGAAAAGAAAAACCAGACCCTTACCGCCCTTCTCTCCCTCACGTTGTAACTATTAACGGATTTCAGCTCCTCTTCAGCAGTGTAACCTGTCTCCCCTCCTACGCAACACAGAGAGAAGTTATTTGCCTTACTCTTCCCCCACCCAGTGTATGTGCCTCATCCAATCAGTAAACGACCCATAAGAACCCCTATCCCACTCCTTGTACCCTGAGTATAACAGTGGACTAAAGACCCTGTTCAATGCCGGTTCTCCCTTGAGCTGGCCCACTGTTCTAACAGCGTCTCCCATTCTAATAAGCTTTATTTCCCTCTCATTCTGCCTCATGTCTGGAAATTTCTTTTCCAAGCTGCACCAGGGCCATGACAATCAACAAAGGTTTAATTTCCAAAATAAACAAACAGCTCATATAATTCAACAAACAATCCAGTCAAAAAAATGGGCAGAAGACTTAAATAGACATTTCTCCAAAGAAAACACACAGATGGCCAATAGGCACATGAAAAGATGCTAAACATCAGTGATTATTCAGTTCAGTTCAGTTCAGTCGCTCAGTCGTGTCCGACTCTTTGTGACCCCATGAACCACAGCACACCAGGCCTCCCTGTCCATCACCAACTTGGGAGTCCACCCAAACCCATGTCCATCGAGTCAGTGATGCCATCCAACCATCTCATCCTCTGTCATCCCCTTCTCCTCCTGAAATGCAAATTAAAACCACAGTGAAGTATCTTCTCACACTAGTCAGAATGGCCATCATCAAAAAGTCTACTAACAATAAAATGCTAAAGAGGGTGTGCAGAACAGGAACTCTCCCACAATGTTGGTGGAAAAGTGAACTGGTACAGCCACTATAGAAGGGCTTCTCAGGAGACTTGATGGTGAAGCGTCTACCTGCCAATGCAGGTTCGATCCCTGGGTCAGGAAGATCCCCTGGAGTAGGAAATGACAACCTACTCCAGTATTCTTAACTGGAAAATCCCATGGACAGAGAAGCTGGAGAGCTACTGTCCATGGGGTCACAAGGAGTTGGAACGACTTAGTGGCTAAGCATACACACACACAGCCACTACAGAAAACAATATGAAAGTTTCTTTAAAACTAAAAGCAGAGTTACCACATGATCCAGCAATCCTACTCCCAGGCATGTATCCAGAAAAGATAAAAAGATACATCCACCTCAATATTCATAGCAGCACTATTTACAATAGCTAAGGCAAACAAGCAACCTAAGTGTCCACTGGATAAAGAAGATGTGGTGTTTATGTGTGTGTGTGTGTATATACTGCAATATTACTCAACCACAAAAAAGAATGAAATAAGGCCTTTTTCTGCAGCAATATGGATGGGCCTATAGATTATCATACTAAGTGAAGTAAATCACAGAAAGACAAATTCCACAGGATATCACTTACATGTGGAATCTAAAAAATGATACAAACTAGCTTATTATAAAACAGAAATGGGACTCACAGGCATAGAAAACAAATTTATGGTAACCAGAGGAGGAGAAAGGGAAGTTTGGGATTAGCAGATACATACTACTATATAGAAAATAAACAGCAAGGACCTCCTGTACAGCACAGAGAACTATATTTGATATTTTCTTAAAAAAAAAAAAAGGAAAAGAATCTGAAAAAGAGTCTATCTCTGTATCATTATATAACTGGATCTCTTTTCTGTATACCAGAAATTAATACAACATTATAAACCAACTATACTTTGATTAAAAAGATGCTTTACAAAATAATCCTCTATTCTTTAGGAATATAGTCTTCTCTTTCTCTGTATAAGGCAAAACAGAAAAATGCGTGTTTGAAACAGCTCTACCTGCTCTCTGATAGTTTTATTGCTTCCACCCTGTGACAAAGGAAAGCCTTCAGCTAAATGACCTCATAGACCAGATACGGAAGGCTATTCAGATACATACAGTTGAAATATCTCCTGAACTAAAGTCAAGGAATATTTTCTTATTTTCTCCCTCCAGTAATGACAAGCAAGCTCCCTGATCCAGGAAGATTCCACATGCCAGGGATCAACTAAGCCAGTGAGTTACAACTACTGAATGTGCTCCCTAGAGCCTATGCTCTGCAACAAGAGAAGCCACCACAATGTGTAGCCTCTGATCTCTACAACTAAAGAAAGTCCTCACACAGCCAAAAATAAATAAGCAAAAAATTTTTAAAAATCTCCCTAATTGTGATGGTTTCACGCTTTTATTAACAACGTCTCAAAGTATAAAAAATATCAAAATGACAGTAGAGCATTTTGGTATACTCTGTATATTGTAAACACATGGATATTCACATAGGAATTTTCTTATTTCATATATTCAAAATCCATAATATAAAGAGTAAGTAAAGGTAAACATTCACCATATTGCAAACATACAAAAATATAAATACATTAAAAAACAATAAATTAAAGCAAATCTGTATAAAGTTAAATAAAAGCATATATTATTCAAAAAATTACAAGGAAAAGAAAGCATTATTCAAAAATAACCCAAATAATAAAGATAAACCAACACAGTATAAACCAATGAACACTGAGAATGGAATATATCTGATTTTTTAGAATGCAATCTTAAAGTGTTATAATTGTTAACACAAATTTGTTCCAGTTTCTGGAAAAGTTTTAGAATTCTAGTTGACAAAAGCTGAGAGGACAGATATAACTCTAAATGTTTTCCTTTGACTCTTTTCCCTTTAACTACTCCCTCTATTGTTTTATTATTTTGAGAACATATTAATCTTTTTTTCAAGAACTGTAATTTAAATGATGGTAAACAATACTTGTTTTAAAGAAAGCATTATTGGTTTCTTTCCATCTAGTTTCATCATATATAAATTGATTAAATGTAGATTAAATTCCCTGTATCAGTTTTAGTATTTTCAATTTATTTTCCACTGTTCAGGAACTCTTTGAACTAGAAAAAGAACTATTCTTTCAATAGAAGCTTTGCTTTTATTCCTCTTCTTGAGGATTTTGAAGATACTGAAGAACATTTCCTAAAGAGTTGCATCTTTATTTGATTTGAAATTTTAATGCAGTTTGTTACTCCCCAGGAATAATTTAAGACAGAAATAATTCAGATTTTAGATTTAAAATAATTACATTGGATTCCCTCCTCCAAATACTGATATCTCAATACTTGAGAGAAACACTGCTTACCAGAATATCAGAACACCAAAAACTTGTGTGACAATATACTTAAAGAAAAACTGACCACTAATTTCAGTGAAATATATATTTATATATGGTTACTTTATCAATAGCATTCAGTCATCACTGAATGTGGCTGTAAAACTTCTACTCTTGATTCAGATCAAGAGTAGAAATTAAGAAATTTATATTTCTTATTTTTGTTTAGACTTTTTATAATAACTTTAATCAAGGGATTCTTTTTTTCTTCCAGTTTTATTGAGATATTAATTGACACACACCACTGTACAAGTTTAAGGTATATAGCATAATGATTTGATTTATATAAATCATGAAATATTATCAAAATAACTTCAGTGGACATCTATAATCTCATGTACACACAAAATTAAATAGAAAAAAAATGTTTTTTTGTGATGAGAATCTGAAAGATTTACTCTCTTAACAACTTTTATATATAACATATATCAGTGTCAATTATATTTGTCATGCTGAACATTATATCCCTAGTACTTGTTAATCTTACAACTGGAAGTTTGTACCTTTTCTCTGCCTTCATCCAATTTACCCTCCCCCAATGCCTGCCTCTGGTAACCATAAATCTAATCCCTTTTATTTTTTATGAGTTGTATATTTTTGAAGTATTGCTTACCTACAACACTATTACATAGGTAGTTCCTGCTATACAACATAGTGATTTGATATTTCTATACATTTCAAATGATTGATCATAAGTTTAGTTATGTCACCATACTAAGATATTACATAGCTATTGACTTTATTTCCCACACTATACATTTCATTCCTACAACTCATTTATTTTGTAACAAAGTTTTTATCTCTTAATCTCTCTCATCTCTTTCTTTCCTCCCCTCACCCACTTTTCCTATGGCAACCACCTGTCTGTTCTCTGTATCTGTAACTCTCTTCCTGTTTTGTTATGTTTATTCATTTGTTCTCTCAGAATTCACATATAAGTGGAATCATACAGTATTTGTCTTACTTTGATTTATTTCACTTACTATAATATCCTCTAAGTCCATTCATTTTATCACAAATTGCAAGATTTCATTCTTTTAATGGCTGAGTAATATTCTACTGTGTACACATGTATGTATAAATACACCACATCTTCTTTATCCATTCACCTATCTATGAACTTTTATGGATACATAGGCTGTTTCCGTATCTTGGCTGTGGTAAACAATGCTGCAATGAACATAGGGGTGCATATATCTTTTCTAATTAGTGTTTTCATTTTCTTCAGATAAATACCCAGGAGTGGAATTGTTGGATGATATGGTAGGGTTTTTTTTTTTTTTGCTTGACCATACTGCATGGCATGTGGGATCTTAATTCCTTGACCAAAGATGGAACCCATGCCCCCTGCAGTGGAAGCACAGGGTCTTAATCAGTAGACTGCCAGGGATGACCCATGGTAGCTTTACTTTTATTTCTTTGATGAATCTCTGTACTATTTTCCATAGTGACTGCATCAAATAATATTTCCAAAAGGGCATGAAAGTTTCTTTTTCTCTACATCCTTGCAGATACTTGATATTTATTGCCTTTTTGAGGACAGTCATTTTAACAGGTGTAAGGTGATATCTTATTGTGGTTTTGATCTGCATTTCCATGATGATTAATGATGCTGAGCATCTTTTCATGTGCCCGCTGACCATATGTAATGTCTTATTGTGAAATATATCTATTCAGTTCCACTGTCCATTTTTTATTTGCAAGGTTGCTCTTTAGGTGTTGAGTTATATGAGTTCTTTGTATATTTTGGATATTAATTCATCAGATATATTATAATATCATCTTCTAGTCAGTAGGCAGCCTTTTTGTTTTGTTGGTAGATTGCTTCACTGTACAAAACTTTTTTAGTTTGACACAGCTTCACTTGCTTATTTTTGCTTTTGTTTCCCTTATCTGAGGATATATATATATATTATTTTATTTATATATGTAAATATATATATGTAAAGATTACTAAGTTCATGTCAAAGAGCTTATCACCTATGTTTTCTAGAAGTTTTATGGTTTCAGCTCTTTACATTTAAGTCTTTAACCCATTTCTGATTTATTTTTGTACAAGGTATGAGAAATTAATCCAGTCTGATTCTTTTGCATATAGCTGTCCAGTTTTTATCAACACTATTTATTGAAGAGGCTGTGTTTCCCCATTGTATATTCTTGCCTTCTATATTATAGATAGATGAATTGCCCACTTAAGTGTGGGTTCATTTCTGGGCTAGTCTCTTCCATTGATCTATGTGTCTGTTTTTGTGCCAGTATCATACTGCTTTGATTAGTGTAGCTTTGCAATATAGCTTGAAATCAGGGATCATGATACTTCAAGCTCTATGATGATTTTTTAAGACTGTTTTGGCTATTTGGGATCTTTTGTGTCTCCATTAAAAAATTAGAATTATTTGCTCCAGTTCTATGGGAACGTGTCATTAGTATTCTGGTAGTGATTGCACTAAATATTGCTTTGGGCAGTATGGTCACATTAAAAATATTGTTTCAACCATATTGAGTATATACTGTGTTCATGGAATGGAAAGTATATACTTTCCATTCATTTGTATTGCCTTCAGTGTCTTTCCTCAGCTTCTTGTACTTTTCCAAGTATGAGTTGCTAACCTCCTTGATTAGATTTATATATAGGCATTTTATCTTTTGATGCAATTATAAATGGGATTTTCTTAATTTCTTTTATCTGATAATTTTTGTTGTATATAGTGTATAGAAGCATTACAGATTTCTGTATATTAATTTTGCAACTTTGCCAAGTTCATTGATGAATTCTAGTAGTTTTTTTTTTCTTTTTTTGTAGCATTATGAGGATTTTTTAATGTATAGTATTATGTAATGTGCTAACAGTGACAGTTCTACTTCTTCCTTTCCAATTTGGATTTATTTTATTTTTCTTGTCTGATTGCTGTGGCTAGGTCTTATACTACTATGCTGAATAACTGATGAGAATAAGCATCCTTATCACGTTTCTGATCTTAGAGCAAATGCTTTCAGCTCTTGGCCATTGAGCATGATCTTGGCTGTGAGTTTGTCATATATGGCCTGCATTATGTTGAGGTATGTTTCCTCTATACCCATTCTGTTGAGAGTTTTTATCATAAATGAATGTTGAATTTTGTCAAAAGCCTTTTCTGGGTCTACAGAGATGATTATAATCTCTGCACAAGAGATCCTTTATATCGATAATCTCTCTGAGTTGTATTCTATTTTGTGAGAGATATTCTAGATAAAGTCAGACAATATAACCTCAAGCTAATCAAACTAAACTGTGAAAACTGAAAGCCAATGCACTGAGGGTGTTGTATATGTGTTCCTAAACTTCATATGTTGAAGCTCTAACAACCAATGTACTAATATTTAAAGGCAGAAATTTGAGAGCTCATTAAGTTTAGATTTGGTCATGGGTGGGGCCCCATGATGGAATTGGTGTCCCTTTAAGAAGAAGGAGAGGTACCAGAGCTCTCTCTCTTTCCATAATGTGAGGATATAGTGAGAAGGCAGCTATCTGGAAGCCAGTAAGAGGACCTTCACTAGAATTGAACCATGCTGACACTCTGACATCAGAATTCTAATCTACAGAACTGTAAGAAATCAATTCCTGTTGTGTAAGCCACCTACTCTAAGGTATTCAGTTACAGAAGCCTGTGCTGACTAATTCAGAGGGTATCAGTCAACTTCTTCATGGGTCAAAAATCAGCCTCTTCTTTTAAGATTCCTTGAACATCATAAGTGATAACCCCTGTAAAAGAGAAAGAATGAACCTACTGAAAAGGATAGGTGATAGACAGAGCATAGGGACCTAGATCTGGAAAGAGGTAAGGAATCATGTAGATGGGGTAGGGTGGCATGGGAGCTGGGAACACTAAGGTGGGTTAAATGAGGAAGGTGGGCTCATACTTTAAAGCATTTCAGGCACTCCTACTAGGGCAATTAACTATACTTTGTATATACAAAGGGCTAGCGCCCAGCATAGCATTAGACATTTAATCAAATGTTATTAAATTTAATTAAGTGAAAAGATTTGGAACCATTACATGACTAATTTAAGGCCTCAGGCTAGGTACTTTCAACAGACAGCCAACATTTGGTGGGGGCTCAATCGGTGCCTGCAGAGGTGGTGGTGGTGCCCCAGTTCAGAGGATTGAAAGCTCCTTATTATTTGAGGGGCAGTGGAGGAGAAAGAAAAGCTAGAAATGTCTCCACTGAGGAGTCAGACTGTAAAATGGAACTTAAGAGTTAGAAATTTTCTTGTGCCTTTTTCTTTGAAAAAGATCTCAATTTTTTAATTATAAAGACAAAACAAATGAATTACAGTATATTTAGAAAAATGCTTTCCAAAAAAGAAAAATGAAGAAAAGTAACAAAAAAAATTGTTCATTATCTCACCAACCAGAGACGACCATAGAGCAGAGTTAACATCTTGGTGAATATATACTCAGTCTTTTCCGTGTGTGTGTGAAGAAAAGAATTAGAGATACAATAAACACCCACAAAATTCATTCTTCACTACCTCTACCCCAAGAATAGGGTAAATTCTAATTTCAGTCTTTTGATAGATAAGTATCATCATGTTTAGTATTGTTGTTCAATTGCTAAGTCATGCCCAACTCTTTGCAATCACATGGACTGGAGTACACCAGGCTCTTTTATCCTCCACTATCTCCCAGAGTTTGCTCAAATACATGTTCACTGAGTCAGTAATGCTATAAAACCATCTCATTCTCTGCCACTCCCTTCTCCTTTTGCCTTCAATCTTTTCCAGCATCAGGGTCTTTTCCAATAAGTCAGCTCTTTGCATCAGGTGAGAAAAGTATTAGAGTTTCAGCTTCAGCATCAGTCCTTCTTAAGAACATTTAAGGTTTATTTCCCTAGGATTGACTAGTTTGGTCTCCCTGCAGGCCAAGGGACTCTTAAGTCTTCTCTAGCACCACAATTCAATACCATTAATTCTTTGTAGCTCAGTCTTCTTTATGGTACAACTTTCCCATCTGTACATGAGCACTGGAAAAACAATAGCTTTGACTATATGGACCTTTGTTGGCAAAGTGATGTCTCTGCTTTTTATTATTAATGTGCTGCCTACATTTGTCATAGCTTTCCTTCCAAGAAGCAAGCATCTTTTAATTTCATGGCTGCAGTCACTGTCCACAGTGATTTTGGAGCTCAAGAAAATAAAATCTGTCTGCTTCCACTTTTTCCCCTTCTATTTCCCATGAAGTCATGGGACCAGATGCCATGATCTTAGTTTTATAATGTTGAGTTTCAAGCAAGCTTTTTCACTCTCTTTCACTCTCATCAGCAGGCTCTTTAGTTTCTTTTCATTTTCTGCCTTTAGAGTGGTATCATCTGCATATATGAAGTTGTTGATATTTCTCCTGGCAATCTTGATTCCAGCTTGTGATTCACCCAGTCTGGCATTTCCCAACATGTACTCTGCATAGAAGTTAAAGAAGTATGGTGACAATATACAGCCTTTTCATACCTCTTTCCCAATTGTGAAGAGGTCAGTTGTTCCATGTTCAGTTCTAACTGTTGTTTCTTGACCTACATACAGGTTTCTCAGGAACAGGTAAGGTGGTCTGGTATTCTCATCTCTTTTAAGAATTTTCCACAGTTTGTTGTCATCCACATAGTCAAAGGCTTTAACACAGTCAATGAAGCAGAGGTAGATGTTTTTTCTGGAACTTCCTTGCCTTCTCCATGATCCAATGAATGCTGGCAATTTGATCTCTGGTTCTTCTGCCTCTTCAAAACCCAGCTTGGACATCTAGAAGTTCTCAGTTCACATACTGCTGAAGCCTACCTTGAAGGATTTTGAGCATAACCTTGCTAGCAGGAGAAATGAGCACAATTGTTCGTAGTTTGAACATTCTTTGGCATTGCCCTTCTTTGGGATTGGAATGAAAACTGACCATTTCTAGGTTTGTGGCCACTGCTGAGTTTTTCAAATTTACTGATATATTGAGTGCTATTGAGTGCAGCACTTTAACATCATCTTTTAGGATTTGAAATAGCTGGGAAACAATTGAGTGACTGACAACAGTGGGAATTTTGTCACTTCCACTAGCTTTGTTCACAACAATGCTTCCTACTTTTCACTTAACTCTTTACACTCCAGGATATCCAGCTCTAGGTAAGTGAACATACAATCATGGTTACGTGGGTCATTAAGACCTTTTTTGTATAGCTTTTCCGTGTATTCTTACCACATCTTAATCTCTTCTGCTTCTCTGAGGTCCTTACCCTTTCATCCCATCCTTGTAATAAATGTTCCTCGATATCTCCAATTTTCTTGAAGCGATCACTAGTTTTAGTCTTTCTATTGTCTTCCTCTATTTCTTTGCATTGTTCATTTAATAAGGCCTTCTTATCTCTCCTTGTTGTCCTTTGGAATTCTATATTCAGTTGGGCGTATCTTTCCCTTTCTCCCCTGCCTTTCACTTCTCTTTTTTCTTCAGCTATTTGTAAAGCCTCCTCAGACAACCACTTTGCCTTCTTGAATTCCTTTTTCTTAGGGATGGTTTTGGTCACTGCCTCCTGTAGAAAGTTATGAACCTCTGTCCATCATTCTTCAGACACTTTGTCTACCAGATCTAGTCCCTAAACCTATTCATCACCTTCTCTATATAATCATAAGTGATTTGATTTAGGTCATATCTGAATGGCCTACTGGATTTTCTTACTTTCTTCCACTTAAGCCTGAATTTTGCAGTAAAGAGCCAATTATCTGAGTCACAGTCAGCTACAGTTCTTGTTTTCACTGACTGTATATAGCTTCTCCTTCTTTGTCTGCAAATAACATAAATAATCTGATTTCAGTATTGAACATCTGATGATGTTTATGTATAGAGTCATCTCTTGGGTTGTTCTCTTGACCAAATTCTGTTAGCCTTTACCATGCTTCATTTTGTGCTCCAAGACCAAACTTGGCTGTTATCCTGGCTATCTCCTGACTTCCTATTTTTGTATTCCAATCTCTAGGATGAAAAGGACATCTTTTTGGTGTTAGTTCTAGAAAGTGTTATAGGTATTTACAGAACTGGTCAACTTCAGCTTCTTTGGCATCAGTGGTTGGGGTATAAACTTGGATTACTGAGATGTTGAATGGTCTGTCTTGGAAAGGAACCAAGATCATTCTGTTGTTTTTGAGACTGCCCCAAAGTACTGCATTTTGAAATCTTTTGTTGACTATGAGGGCTACTCCATTTCTTCTAAGAGATTCTTGCCCACAGATATAATGGTCATCTGAATTAAAATCACCCATTTCTGTCCATTGTCTTTAGTTTACTGATTTCTAAGGTAGCCATGTTCAATGTTGCCATCTCCTGCTTGACCATGTTCAATTTACCTTGATTCATGGACCTAACATTCTAGGTTCCTATGCAATATTGTTCTTTACAGCCTCAGACTTTATTTTTACCACCAAACACAACTACACTGAGTGCCATTTCCACATTGGCCCAGCCACTTCATTTTTCTGGAGCTGTTAATAATTGCCCTCAGCTATAGTAGCATACTGCACACCTTCCAACCTTACCTTCCAGTGTCATATCTTTCTGCCTTTTCATACTGTCTCTGGGGTTCTCCAGGCAAGAATACTGGAGTGGGTTGGCATTTCCTCCTGTTTTGTCAAAACTCTTCACTATGACCTGTCTGTTTGGGTGGCCCTGCATGGCATAGATCATATAGTCTAATGGAGTTACCCAAGCTCCTTTACACAATAAGCCTGTGATCCATGAAGGCTCTGGGCATGTGTCTCAGGCTTAGCCAATCAGGGTACTGCAACTTCTGACACACAATGATGAGTTCAGGAAAGGGCATGTGACTCAAGCACCATCAATCAAAGTTCAGAGACCTAAAGAGAGATTTTCATCTCCTATTCTGAATTGAAAGCTGGAAGACTGTTGTGAGTATGGAGCTATTTATTAATAATCTTTTCCTCACTACAAAGAGAGAGTATTCAGAAAATAAAGCCAAGCAGGGTCTAACTGAGCTGAGAGAGGCAGAGAGAGCAGCAGAACTCTGATGATACTATTTGAGCTCCTGGGAGCAACCATGCTTGGCTTCCCAGTTCATCAGTAAATAAATTGCTTTTTTTCTTCTCTTGTACGTAAGCCAGTTTAGAGTGGTACTTGGTAAACATACTTCATAATACAAAATAAACTCAGAGGGAAAAAATAAAAATTGATAAACTGATTCAAAAGTACTGAAGGAAGATTTGATCTAAACAAGAAGAAAGTACTGTTATTCTGTCCTATAATGGGTACCAGAATCCAATCAAAAGGAACCTAATATTTTCACAATTTAATCCTCTATGAATGAGAACTTTAGGACTCAGAAGCATGCTTTTTTGGCTGAGGGAACATAGCAAATAAGAGAAGAGGACAAGCAGTGGCATTTTTCATCAGATAAGGAGAATTACCTACTCTGCCAACATATCTCACTAAGCAAACATGGGGAAACAAGAAGAGAATAAAATGAGGATGTAGGTTATAGGATTAATAATTCATTAGTTATCACAGGATTCATTCTCATTCAACATTGAGAAATAAAGTCTCACAATCTTTCCCCACAACACCCCAAATTCTATTCAAGTTAGAATCTCTTTTATTTTTTCCTCTAAGTCAGGAAAATGCCTGATCTATACCAGATATATTTGACGCCCACTACAAAGTAGCAGAGGTCCTATCCTGCTAGGAATAATGGACTTCCTGCACTTCTTGCCATCAGTTCAGTTCAGTTCAGTCGCTCAGTCGTGTCCAACTCTTTGCGACCCCATGAATCGCAGCACGCCAGGCCTCCCTGTCCATCACCAACTCCCAGAGTTTACTCAAACTCATGTCCATCGAGTCAGTGATGCCATCCAGCCATCTCATCCTCTGTTGTCCCCTCCTCCTCCTGCCCCCAATCCCTCCCAGCATCAGGGTCTTTTTTAACGTGTCAACTCTTTGCATCAGGTAGCCAAAGTATTGCAGTTTCAGCTTCAACATCAGTCCTTCCAAAAAACACCCAGGACTTATCTCCTTTAGGATGGACTGGTTGGATCTCCTTGCAGTCCAAGGGACTCTCAAGAATCTTCTCCAACACCACAGTTCAAAAGCATCAATTTTTCGGCGCTCAGCTTTCTTCACAGTCCCAACTCTCACATCCATACATGACCACTGAAAAAACCATAGCCTTGACTAGATGGACCTTTGTTGGCAAAGTAACGTCTCTGCTTTTTAATATGCTATCTAGGTTGGTCATAACTTTACTTCCAAGGAGTAAGTATCTTTTAATTTCATGGCTGCAGTCACCATCTGTAGTGATTTTGGAGCCCAAAAAAATAAAGTCTGACACTGTTTCCACTGTCTCCCCATCTATTTCCCATGAGGTGATGGGACCAGATGCAATGATCTTAGTTTTCTGAATGTTAAGCTTTAAGCCAACTTTTTCACTCTCCTCTTTCACTTTCACCAAGAGGCTTCTTAGTTGCTCTTCACTTTCTGCCATAAGGGTGGTGTCATCTGCATATCTGAGGTTATTGATATTTCTCCTGGCAATCTTGATTCCAGCTTGTGCTTCTTCCAGCCCAGCATTTCTCATGATGTACTCTGCATAAAAGTTAAATAAGCAGGGTGACAAGATACAGCCTTGACGTACTCCTTTTCCTATTTGGAACCAGTCTGTTGTTCCATGTCCAGTTCTAACTGTTGCTTCCTTACCTGCATACAGGTTTCTCAAGAGGCAGGTCAGGCAGTCTGGTATTCCCATCATTTTTCAGAATTTTCCACAGTTTATTGTGATCCACACAGTCGAAGGCTTCGGCGTAGTCAGTAGAGCAGAAATAGATGTTTTCCTGGAACTCTCTTGCTTTTTCAGTGATCCAGCGGATAGTGGCAATTTGATCTCTGGTTCCTCTACCTTTCCTAAAACCAGCAACATCTGGAAGTCATCGGTTCACGAATTGCTGAAGCCTGGCTTGGAGAATTTTGAGCATTACTTTACTAGCGTGTGAGATGAGTGAATTGTGCGGTAGTTTGAGCATTCTTTGGGATTGCCTTTCTTAGGGATTGGAATGAAAACTGACCTTTTCCAGTCCTGTGGCCACTGCTGAGTTTTCCAAATTTGCTGGCATATTGAGTGCAACACTTTCACAGCATCATCTTTCAGGATTTGAAATAGCTCAACTGGAATTCCATCACGTCCACTAGCTTTGTTTGTAGTGATTCTTTCTAAGGCCCACTTGACTTCACATTCCACGATGTCTGGCTCTAGGTGAGTGACCACACCACTGTGATTATCTGGGTCATGAAGATCTTTTTTGTACAGTTCTTCTGTGTATTCTTGCCACCTCTTCTTAATATTTTCTGCTTCTGTTAGGTCCCTACCATTTCTGTCCTTCATTGAGCCTATTTTTGCATGAAATGTTCCCTTGGTATCTCTAATTTTCTTGATGAGATCTCTAGTCTTTCCCATTCTGTTTTTTTCCTCTATTTCTTTGCATTGATCACTGAGGAAGGCTTTCTTATCTCTCCTTGCTATTCTTTGGAACTCTGCATTCAAATGGGAATATCTTTCCTTTTCTCCTTTGCTTTTCACTTCTCTTCATTTCACAGCTATTTGTAAGGCCTCCTTAGACAGCCATTTTGCCTTTTTGCATTTCTTTTCCATGGGGATGGCTTGATCTCTGTCTCCTGTACAATGTCATGAACCTCCATCCATAGATCATCAGGCTCTCTTTCTATCAGATCTAATCCTTTGAATCTATTTCTCACTTCCACTGTATAGTCATAAGGGATTTGATTTAGATCATACCTGAATGGTCTAGTGGTTTTCCCTACTTTCTTCAGTTTAAGTCTGAATTTGACAATAAGGAGTTCGTGATCTGAGCCACAGTCAGCTCCCAGTCTTGTTTTTGCTGACCATATCGAGCTTCTCCATCTTTGGCTGCAAAGAATATAATCAATCTCATTTCGGTGTTGACCATCTGGTGATGTCCATGTGTGCAGTATTCTCTTGTGTTGTTGGAAGAGGGTGTTTGCTATGACCAGTGCGTTCTCTTGGCAAAACTCTATTAGCCTTTGCCCTGCTTCATTCCATACTCCAAGGCCAACTTTGCCTGTTACTCCAGGTGTTTATTGACTTCCTACTTTTGCATTCCAGTCCCCTATAATGAAAAGGATATCTTTTTTGGGTGTTAGTTCTAAAAGGTCTTGTAGGTCTTCATAGAACCATTCAGCTTCAGCTTCTTCAGCGTTACTGGTTGGAGTATAGGCTTGGATTACCGTTATATTGAATGGTTTGCCTTGGAAATAAACAGAGATCATTCTGTCGTTTTTGAGATTGCATCCAAGTACTGCATTTCGGACTCTTTTGTTGAGTAGCCATGATGGCTACTCCATTTCTCCTAAGGGATTCCTGCCCACAGTAGTAGATATAAAGGTCATCTGAGTTAAGTTCACCCATTCCAGTCCATTTTAGTTCGCTGATTCCTAAAATGTCAACATTCACTCTTGTCATCTCCTGTTTGACCACTTCCAATTTGCCTTGATTCATGGACCTAACATTCTAGGTTCCTATGCAATATTGCTCTTTACAGCATCGGACCTTGCTTCTATCACCAGTCCCATCCACATCTGGGCATTGTTTTTGCTTTGGCTCCATCCCTTCATTCTTTCTGGAGTTATTTCTGCACTGATCTCCAGTAGCATATTGGGCACCTACTGAGCTGGGGAGTTCCTCTTTCAGTATCCTATCATTTTGCCTTTTCATACTGTTCATGGGGTTCTCAAGGCAAGAATATTTAAGTGATTTGCCATTCCCTTCTCCAGTGGACCACATTCTGTCAGACCTCTCCACCATGACCCGACCGTTCATCTTCAAATATCTCCATTCACCTCTAGTCTATATCCTTTTCCCTCTGTTCAATTTTGCTCAAACTTAACTCACTCTAATCCCACAAATATTGAGAATCTGTTGTGTGTTAGATGCCGTGCTGAGCAGATAGCCTGGTTGAAAAATGGATTGTGGCTTCTTGTTTCAAAAGAATGAGTGATGTTTGCCTTCCTCTTGATCCATTCTCCACCTTCCCATATCCAGTAAGCAATCTGTAGTATGCTGAAGATTGGGTCTTCTGTTGATAAAGAGAAGTGACTTGTTTTTAAAAGTCTGGTTTGAAGTCACTGTTATAGGTTGAATTATAATCCCCACAAATCCATACGTTGAAATCCTAACCCCCAGTATCTCAGAATGTAACTTTATCTGGAATTTATCAGTAAAGCTCAGATGAGGTCATTAAGGGTAGGCTATAATCCAATATGACTGACGTCCTTACGGAAAGGAGAAATTCGGACATAGACAGTCAAGAGAGTAGAGATGATATAAAGATACAGGGAGAACACTATGCAAATATGAGAGTGACTACCTACAAGCCAAGGAGAGTGGCCTGGGAGAGACCCTTCCCTCTCAGCCATTGGAAATATCCAACCTTACAAATATCTTGATTTCAGACTTGAAACCTTAAGAACTGAGATGATAAATTTCTATTGTTTAAGCCACCCAATATGTGGTACTTTGTTATGGCAGCCCTGGCAAACTAACATAATCACAAACTTAGCTATCATCAGATGTGGTCTATTTGGCATTCATGATATTTTTAATTTTTAATTGCACCAAAATTTCAAAGTCAGAACACTGTATCTGAAAAGCATGGATCTCTGCTTTTCCTGAAATATTGAAAAAGCTACAGTTCTGAATTTTTATTCCCATGTGGCATAAATCACCTGGAACTGAGTAGTAACTCCCTCTTTCAGATAGGTGTGTGCTCAGTGGCTCATCACAGTCCTGGCCAGTACATCTTGCCTTTCCTCAGCACCAACTGGTGGCTGCCATTTGTCATCATGTTCCAGTCCATTGTGATCCCTGGCCTAGGATTACTGAAATATGCAGCTGACTTGACCCAAGATGGAAAGTCTTTAAGCTTGGAGGAGGGAGAAATAGTATGGCCAGAGGGGAATGGCTGGAATCTCAGAGATCTAAAGAGAGAAGGATGATGAAGAATGACAGAAATCTGCAATCACACATGACAAAAGGTAGGGTGGGAATACAGCACAACCAACTGGGTCCTGAGTTCATGCTCTATGGTGTCAGGAACCATGTGAAAAGTTCCAGGAGCCAGGATGAGTACTGAAGGCATGGATGCCATGAGTACGGTTGCTGCTCACTTTGGAATGAATTATCCATATGAACAATGAAAACCTCAGGGGCACCACAACAGACTTAAGTACAGAGCCCCTCCCCCATAATGCTTCAGAACTGCATTAAACTAGCTTGACTGCTGAATGCTGCCCATGCCACCATCCAGTAATAACTGATACTGGATTTTTTATCAATCCTGATAAATGGTATTCATTTAGATTTAGAAAAAGTAATATAGGTAAATTTCCTTACACTCTAATAACCTGGAGGAAATTTTTAAAAGGAATGATTAGTGGAAGAGTCCACTCTTTTACTTCATGCTCACTTTACAGAAGCCCAGAGAGGTCAAGTACCTTGCCCAAGGGCACATAGCCAGTAGCTGTTTTGAAAACAAAGCCATATTCTCTGTGGGGTCTTCATTAATAACCTCCCCGGGAGGTAGGTCATATCCAAGAGAAAATTAAGGTCATTAATGACCTCTTTTTTGCCCCTCTTTTTGTTCCAGAGGGCAGAGAGGTTTGTCTTCCCTATCCAGGGATCACATGCCCTTTCAAACAGGTCTCCAGGAGCTTTGCTGAATAAACATGAACACCAGCAATCATTCAGAATTAGAAAGCAGCATAAGTGGTCCCAAATGCCAATGTTTTCATCTATGAAGCTTTTCCCCAGTGCTAGAGTTGGCATTTTTCATACCTGTGCTTTAGCTGAAATGATACCTGGTAAGGCTTCCTGAGGAATGAAAATTGCAAAAAGATTTTGTAATGTATTAAGGAGTGTACCAAGGAACAAGACGCAAATGTTAATATTAATCTTGCCTTAAATCTTTTCTAATTCTAGAAGTCAGAAGTCATTATTACTGTGTACAGATTAAGAAGAAGTTGGTTTGATGAATATTTGGCACATCCTACAAGGCACTCCTTTTGGTAGAAGGATTACTCTGCCAACCACAAAGATTCTCTTCAACTCTCCAAGCCCATAGTAAATATGAGAAAATGGGAAGGAAACAATCACCAAGGAAAACAGAGGAGACTCCATCCCCACTTCCGTACTCTGGACCTTCTCCTCCACCAGTTTTCAAATGTACACACACACTTGTTTCCCTAAAGCAGGCAGTGCCTTTTTTCGATCTTTCATTTTAACTTTGTAAGGCTCTGGGGGACCTTACAAAGCCTGCATTCATTGTACAGATAAGAAGATTGAAGTCCAGAAAAATGGAAGATATTCCCAAGATTCTCTGGCTATTTACAAGACTGAAAACACAAACCCAAGTTTTCTCCCTTCCGCAAGTACAGGTTTTCACTCTCCAGTAAATTGGCAGTGTAGGGTTTTAGGGTCTTTGTGGCCAAAAAGATCCCATACTAGGCAAACACTGACAAAGTATTTGAATTAATAGGTTTGGTCTTTGTGACAACAGGCAAGCACTTTAGTATTTTCTCCATGTGGATTATTTGTTTTTTAAGAATTTTCAAAAATTCTGCTTTTACTAAAGATTCCAGAAAATGGAAATGTTTATTGGGAGCTAATATTTATTGGACACCTACTATGTGCCAGGCGAATTGTTATGCAAAGTGATATCTTACTTAATCCTCATAACAACTTTATGAGGTGGATTATATTCATATCCCCACTTTACTGATGAGGAAAGAAACCTATGGAACTTCCCTTGGATCATGCAGACAGCAAGTGTTAGGGCCAGAGTACAAATTGCATTTATCTGATTCTTAAGTCCATACATTCATTTTCTATTTCTGTTTAACATTATCGCAAATTTAGTGGTATAAACAAATTCATTTTTGGATTTCCTATCTTACAGTTATATAGGCCAAGAATCTGGGTGAGTTTGGCTGGACTCTGCTTGAGGAATTTATCACAAGGCCAAAATCAAGATGTAAGTTGGCTGGGCTCTTATCTAAAGACTCTCGGGAACCATCCACTTCCAAGATCATTCAGATTGTTGGCAGAAACAAGCTCCTTATGATTGTAGGACTGGGGTCCCTATTTTCCCACTGGCTGCCAGCCAGAGAGTCTGATCTTTGCTCCTAGGGACCAACTACATTCCCTTTCACCTGTCCTCTCAGTCCTCAGAGCAGCAAGGGTACACCCTGACCTTCTCATGCTCATGCAATTAGATCAGGCAGCCTAGGTAACCTCTGTAGATCAAGGGACATGGAACTTTACCGCAAAATCCATTCATAGCAGTGGCTAAATCAGTGTTTTACTGATAATAACCAAGAGGACAGGAATCTGAAGGAATTAGGGATGACACAGGATCACGTTTAGAAAATAAATATGGGGAGAGACCAGGAAGTAGTGAGGCCTAGGGAGAACCAATTCCTATGATGCTAAAACCACAGGGAACACTCATGATAGAGCTTATCCAGACTGCTACCACCTGGAGAAATAGATGGTGTGTTAATAGACCTTTTAACTTATCAGGAAAAAATCCAGATTTTTATAAGTGTGTGTATGCTAAGTCACTTCAGTCGTGTCTGACTCTTTAGGACCCATGGACTGTAGTCCGCCAGACTCCTCCGCCCGTGGGATTCTTCAGACAAGAATATTGGAATGGGTTGCCATGCCTACCTCCAAGGGATCTTCCCAACCCAGGGATCAAATCTAAGTCTCTTATATGACCTGCATCGGCAAGTGAGTTCTTTATCATTCAGTTCAGTTCAGTTCAGTCACTCAGTCATCTCCGACTGTTTGTGACCCCATGGAACGCAGCGCGCCAGGCCTCCCTGTCCATCACCAACTCCCGGAGTTTACTCAAACTCATGTCCATTGAGTAGGTGATGCTATCAAACCATCTCATCCTCTGTCATCCCCTTTTCCTCCTGCCTTCAATCTTTCCCAGCATCAGGGTCTTTTCCAATGAGTCACCTCTTTGCATCAGGTGGCCAAAGTATTGGAGTTTCAGCATCAGCATCAGTCCTTCCAATGAACACCCAGGACTGATCTCTTTTAGGATGGACTGGTTGGATCTCCTTGCAGTCCAAGGGACTCTCAAGAGTCTTCTCCAACACCACAGTTAAAAAGCATAAATTATTCAGCACTCAGCTTTCTTTACAGTCCAACTCTCACATCCATACATGACTACTGGAAAAATCATAGCCTTGACTAGATGGATATTTGTTGGCAAAGAAATGTCTCTGTTTTTTAAGATGCTATCCAGGTTGGTCATAACTTTCTTTCCAAGGAGTAAGCATCTTTTAATTTCATGGCTGCAGTCATCATCTGCAGTGATTTTTGAGCCCAAAAAAATAAAGTCAGCCACTGTTTCCACTGTTTACCCATCTATCTGCCATGAAGTGATGGGACTGGATGCCATGATCTTAGTTTTCTGAATGCTGAGTTTTAAGCCAACTTTTTCACTCTCCTCTTTCACTTTCACCAAGAGGCTTCTTAGTTGCTCTTCACTTTCTGCCATAAGGGTGGTGTCATCTGCATATCTGAGGTTATTGATATTTCTCCTGGCAATCTTGATTCCAGCTTGTGCTTCATCCAGCCTGGCATTTCATATGATGTACTCTGCATATAAGTTAAATAAGCAGGGTGACAATATACAGCCTTGACATACGCCTTTCCCAATTTGGAGCCAGTCTGTTGTTCCATGTCCAGTTCTAACTGTTTCTTCCTGATCTGCATACAGATTTCTCAAGCGGCAGTCAGGTGGTCTGGTATTCCCATCATTTTTCAGAATTTTCCACAGTTTATTGTGATCCACACAGTCGAAGGCTTTGGAATAGTCAATAAGGCAGAAATAAATGTTTTTCTGGAACTCTCTTGCTTTTTCGATGATCCAGCAGATGTTGGCAATTTGATCTCTGGTTCCTCTGCCTTTTCTAAAACTGGCTTGAACAACTGGAAGTTCATGGTTCACTTATTGCTGAAGCCTGGCTTGGAGAATTTTGAGCATTACTTTACTAGCGTGTGAGATGAGTGCAATTGTGTGGTAGTTTGAACATTCTTTGGCATTGCCTTTCTTTGGGATTGGAATAAAAACTGACCTTTTCCAGTCCTGTGGCCACTGCTGAGTTTTGCAAATTTGCTGGCACACTGAGTGCAACACTTTCACAGCATCATCTTTCAGGATTTGAAATAGCTCAACTGGAATTCCATCATCTCCACTAGCTTTGTTCATAGTGATGCTTCCTAAGGCCCACTTGACTTCACATTCCAGGATGTCTGCCTCTATTTGAGTAATCACACCATCAAGATTATCTGGGTTGTGAAGATCTTTTTGTATAGTTCTTCTGTGTATTCTTGCAACCTCTTCTTAATATCTTCTGCTTCTATTAGGTCCATACCATTTCTGCCTTTTACTGAGCTCATCTTTGCATGAAATATTCCCTTGGTATCTCTAATTTTCTTGAAGAGATCTCCAATCTTTCCCATTCTGTTGTTTTCCTCTATTTCTTTGCATTGAAGGCTTTCTTATCTCTCCTTGATATCCTTTGGAACTCTGTATTCAAATGGGTATAGTTTTTCCTTTTCTCCTTTACTTTTCACTTCTCTTCTTTTCACAACTATTTGTAAGAGCTCTTCAGACAGCCATTTTGGGTTTTTTTGCACTTATTTTCCTTGGTGATGGTCTTGATCCCTGTCTCCTGTACAATGTCACGAACCTCTGTCCATAGTTCATCAAGCACTCTATCAGATCTAATCCTTTGAATCTATTTCTCACTTCCACTGTATAATCTTAAGGGATTTGATTTAGGTCATACCTGAATGGTCTAGTGGTTTTCCCTACTTTGTTCAATTTAAGTCTGAATTTGGCAATAAGGAGTTCATGATCTGAGCCACAGTCAGTTCCCGGTCTTGTTTTTGCTGACTGTATAGAGCTTCTCCATCTTTGGCTGCAAAGAATTTAATCAATCTATTTTCAGTGTTGGTCATCTGGTAATGTCCATGTGTAGAGTTTTCTCTTGTGTTGTTGGAAGAGGATGTTTACTATGACCAGTGCATTCTTTTGGCAAATCTCTATTAGCCTTTGCCCTGCTTCATTCCGTACTACAAGGCCAAATTTGCCGTTACTCCAGGTATTTCTTGGCTTCCTACTTTTGCATTCCAGTCCCTTATAATGAAAAGGACATCTTTTTGGGGTGTTAGTTCTAAAAGGTCTTGTAGGTCTTCATAGAATGATTCAACTTCAGCTTCCTCAGCATTACTGGTCGGGGCATACACTTAGATTACCATGATATTGAATGATTTGCCTTCGAAACGAACAGAAATCATTCTGTCCTTTTTGAGATTGCATCCAAGTACTGCATTTCAGACTCTTTTGTTGACTCTGATGGCTACCCCATTTCTTCTAAGGGATTCCTGCCCACAGTAGTAGATATAATGGTCATCTGAGTTAAGTTCACCCATTCCAGTCCATTTTAGTTCACTGATTCCTAAAATGTCAGCATTCACTCTTGCCATTTCCTGTTTGATCACTTCCAATTTGCCTTGATTCATGGACCTAACATTCCAGGTTCCTACGCAATATTGCTTTTTACAGCATCGGACCTTGCTTCCATCACCAGTCACATCCACAATGGGGTGTTTTTGCTTTGCTCCATCTCTTTATTCTTTTGGAATTATTTTTCCACGATATCCAGTAGCATATTGGGCACTTACCAACCTGGGGAGTTTATCTTTCAGTGTCCTATGTTTTTGCCTTTTCATACTGTTCATGGGGTTCTCAAGGCAAGAATACTGAAGTAGTTTGCCATTCCCTTCTCCAGTGGACCACATTTTGTCTTTACCATTAGTACCACATGAGAAGCAGATTTTTATGTGAAATCATTCAATTAGAAATATGGCTATGGATTATAGTTCCTTGTGCTATACAGTAAGTCCTTAGATGGGTTTCATTTTTAAAGTAGTTATAAACTATTGGATTTTTATGTGAAATCATTCAATTAGCAAAAGTTATAACTACTTTAAAAACAAAACCCATCTAAGGACTTACTGTATAGCACAGGGAAGTATAATCTATATTTTACAGAAACCTACAAGGGAAAAGAATCTAAAAAGAATGTATATGTGTGTATAAAGCTTAATCACTTTGCTTTACACCTGAAACTAACACAACACTGTAAGTCAACTATAATTCAATAAAAAAGTAAACATGTCTATATATAACTGATTCACTTTGGTATACACCTGAATTAACACAGAACTGTAGATAAACTATACTCTAATAAAAACTCATTAATTGAAAAAAAAAACAAAACCCATTTATTCTCAACAAAGCAGGACCTTCAAGCCAACAGTTGGAAACTACAAATTCTGTGGCCATGACTATTTTCTCCCTGATTCCTTAATCCAGTCACTTGAAGTGTCCCCATATCTATAGCCCTGTTTTTGCCCACCAATCCTGGGCTCTCTGTCCTGAGTACCATCCACACATCTGCTTACTCCATTCAGAAGGGTTTTCCAAAGACAGATGATCTTCAGAACTTAACAAAGTCTTTCTTAAGAAACTAGTGCAGGGCTTCTCCAGATAGTCCCAATGACAAATTCTCTCTTCTCTTACAAAATACGTGCACAGACTGCCCCAGAGTAAACCTTTTCAGGTTGTTGCTTGTTTGCCTGCTCCATTAGACCATAAGCTCAAACAAATTGGGATCCAATCATGCCTTATTTGAATTTACATCCCCTTACTTGAATTGTCTTGACATGCTTAGTAGCTGTTTCTTGATAAACAAAAAGGCATTCTGCAACACTGAGTACTCTCTATCTTCTCCTAAAAGTTCACTGGATTTCCTAGGTCTACATTCAGAACTGAAATTACAGGGCAAAAGTGTTTTCCTGGAAGTCTAAATATGGAAATTAATCAGACAATGGAACTACTGTTTAAATACCTTTTGAATGGACATTCATTTAAAAAACTTATTATTGATATAATAATTGAAACAGAATCTCTGGTGGGTAGGTCAGTGTGGAGGTGTGGTTTATTGAGCTGCTAGGGAGCAGCTAGAGTTGTTACCCAGCCTAGAGTTCTGTATAGCCAGGGTGGACAGAGTACAGTAGATTGTAAAAGAGGATTGCTAGAAATGTGGTAATTCCAAAAGTCCCTGGTTATTTTATATCTCAACAGATAAAAACAGTTTTAAAGACACTGATTTACATTATGTATTTAATATATAGACATTCTATATCCTATTCCTTAATCCTCATGTTAGAAGAAAACCCTAAGGGGATGTCTAGAATGTAGTGAGGTACAGACCATCTGTTTTCTATCACCTTCTTCCTTTGGAGTTAACTCTAGTAATATTGTTAACCCAAAACAGATCAGATGCTGGACGTTCCAGGGAAGTAAAATGCTACAGTTCCTTGCCCATATTTCTGAGATGTTATCTTGTGCCATGTACATGAACTAGTCTCTCTCTGCTCATTTTCACTGCTAAGGAAACTCTTCAAGTACAACAAGATGGCAGTTGATGGCCCCAAGCTTGGCCCTGCCTGAGATATGCCACTTCACTCTAATTAAATACCTGTTTATGCTTCTATGCAACCTTCAAATATAGTAGATAGCTATACTTTCCTGTATAAACACTTAGAGAACATCCTCGTAGAAAGCTCACTGACCTGAGTTAAGAAACCTTGTCCAGTTCCATCTCCTATTAGCAAACTCTGTGATCCTGAGGAAATTATCTAATCCCTCTGGGTCTCATTTTATTCATCTGTAAGATATGGTTCCTTTCAAGTATTAATATGTATCAGTCACCTATTTTTGTACTGATAAGAAATGGTCTTATTTATACCAGTACCAGGACTTCCTTACTTAGACTGTAGGCATGGACCCTTTTTATGTGAAGTAATTTTCTTTGTAAAGAATCCAGGACAGTACACATAGAGTCCCTGCATCTCTGCAGACCAAATAAACCATAGTTGAAACATTAAACTACAAAGGATAATTTCTTTGGTTTTATGAGAACTGTCTTCCATGTTTCTCCTGATTTAAGAGCTACATAATTATGTAAAGAAGAAACTGACTGCTTCTAAACCCTTCAGTCAGAAACAGTGGTTTCTTTTTTCTTTTGTTTTTGCTTTACAAACAGGCAAAAAACCTTTAATGTTTAAGTCCAGAAAATAAGACATAATTTCACTGGGAAAATACTAAACAAATTAATCAAAACACACACACAATCTATCCATCCATATCCATCCATTCATCTGCCAAACTCCATCAATTTTATTTATTCTTCTAATCTCACCTGGACATATTGGAATGCAACTCTCTCCTTTGCTGAACTTCTCACGTGATACTATCTTGATGACTGTAGCTCTGTAGTATAGTCTGAAGTCAGGCCAGAAACTATAAAACTCTTAGAGGAAAACATAGGCAGAACATTCTATGACATAAATAACAGCAAGATCTTCTATGACCCACCTCCCAGAGTAATGGAAATAGAAACAAAAATAAACAGATGGAACATAATTAAACTTAAAAGCTTTTCAACAGCAAAGGAAACAATAAACAAGATTAAAAGACAAATCTCAGAATGGGAGACAAAATTGCAGATGAAGCAACTGACAAAGGATTAATCTCCAAAATATAGAAGCAGCTCTTAGAGCTCAATATCAGAAAAACAAACAGCCTATGAGTGGGCAGAAGACCTAAACAGATATTTCTCCAAAGAAGACATACAGATGGCCAATAAATACACAGAAAGGTACTCAACACTTCTGATTATTAGAGTAATAAGTCAAATATCAATCAAAATGGCCATCATCAAAAAAAAAAAAAAAAAGAACTACAAACAATAAATGGTAGAGAGGATGTGGAGAAAAGGGAATCCTCTTGAACTGTTGGTGAGAATGAAAATTGGTACAGCCACTATGGAGAAAAGTATGGAGATTCCTTAACAAACTAGGAATAAAACTACCATATGATGCAGCTATCTCTCTACTGGGCATATACCCTGGGAAAACCACCATTCAAAAAGGAACATATATCCCAATATTCATTGCAACACTATTTACAATAATTAGAACATGATAACAACCTAGATGTCCATCAACAGATGAATGGATAAAGTAGTTATAGTACATATATACAATGGAATATTACTCAGGCATAAAGAGGATAGAATTTGAGTCAGTTGTAGTAACCTAGAACCTGTTATTCAGAGTGAACTCAGAAAGAGAAAAACAAATAACATATACTAATGCACATATGTGTAATCTAAAAATAGTACTGATGAACTTGACAGAGAAGAAATGGAGACACAACACAGAGAATGGACTTGTGAACACAACAGAAAAAAAAAAAAAAATAGAGGAAAAGAATAGAGTGGAAAAGACTAGAGATCTCTTCAAGAACATTAGAGATACCAAGGGAACATTTCATGCAAAGATGGGCACAATAAAAGACATAAATGGTATAGACTTAACAGAAGCAGAAGATATTAAGAAGAGGTGGCAAGAATACATAGAAGACCTATACAAAAAAGATCTTCATGACTCAGATAATAGTGAGGGTGTGATCATTCACCTAGAGCCAAACATCCTGGAATGTGAAGTCAAGTGGGCCTTAGGAAGCATCACTATGAACAAAGCTAGTGGAGGTGATGAAATTCCAATTGAGCTATTTCAAATCCTAAAAGATGATGCTGTGAAAGTGCTGCCCTCAGTGTGCCAGCAAATTTGGAAAACTCAGCAGTGGCCAAGAATTGGAAAAAGTCAGTTTTCATTCCAATTCCAAAGATAGACAATGCCAAAGAATGCTGAAACTACCGCACAATTGCACTCATCTCACATGCTAGTAAAGTAATGCTCAAAATTCTCCAAGCCAGACTTCAACAGGAATGTGAACTGTGAAATTCCAGATGTTCAAGCTGGTTTTAGAAAAGGCAGAGGTACCAGAGATCAAATTGCCAACATCTGCTTGATCATCAAAAAAGCAAGAGAGTTCCAGAGAAATATCTACTTCTGCTTTATTTGTCTATGCCAAAGCCTTTGACTGTGTGGATCACAACAAACTGTGGAAAACTCTGAAAGAGATGGGAATACCAGACCACCTGACTGCCGCTTGAGAAATCTGTATGCAGGTCAGGAAGCAACAGTTAGAACTGAACATGGAACAACAGACTGGTTCCAAATAAAAGGAGTATGTCAAGGCTGTGTATTGTCACCCTGCTCATTTAACTTATATACAGAGTACATCATGTGAAATGCTGGGCTGGATGAAGCATAAGCTGGAATCAAGATTGCCAGGAGAAATATCAATAACCTCAGATATGCAGATGACACCACCCTTATGGCAGAAAGTGAAGAACTAAAGAGCCTCTTGATGAAAGTGAAAGAGGAGAGTGAAAAAGTTGGCTTAAAACTCAGCATTCAGAAAACTAAGATCATGGCATCTAGTGCCATCAGGTCATGGTAAATAGATGGGGAAACAATGGAAACAGTGAGAGACTCTATTTTGGGGGGCTCTAAAATCACTGCAGATGGTGACTGCAGCCATGAAATTAAAGATGCTTGCTCCTTGGAAGAAAAGGTATGACCAAGCTAGACAGCATATTAAAAAGCAGAGACATTACTTTGCCACAAAGGTCTGTCTAGTCAAAGCTATGGTTTTTCCAGTAGTCATGTATAGATGTTAGAGTTGGACTATAAAGAAAGCTGACCACTGAAAAATTGATGTTTGTTTTTTTTTTTTTTAATTGATGTTTTTGAACTGTGGTGTTGGAGAAGACTCTTGAGAGTCCCTTCGACTTCAAGGATATCAAACCAATGAATCCTAAAGGAAATCAGTCCTGAACATTCATTGGAAGGACTGATGCTGAAGCTGAAACTCCAATACTTTGGCCATCTGATGTGAAGAGCTGACTCATTGGAAAAGACCCTGATGCTAGGAAAGATTGAAGGTGGGAGGAGAAGGGGACGACAGGGAATGAGATGGTTGGAAGGTGTCACCGACTCAATGGACATGAGTTTGAGTAAACTCTGGGAATTGGTGAGGGACAGGGAAGCTGGCATGCTGCAGTCCATGGGGTCGCAAAGAGTCAGCGATGACTGAGCGACTGAACTGAACTGAACTGAACTGATGTGGATCCTAGAAAAATAGTACTGATGAACCTACTGATTGAGAAGAAATGGAGAACAGACACAGAGAATCGACTTGTGGACACAGCAGGGGAAGGAGAGGCTAGGAGAAATTAAGAAAGTAGTATTGACATATATACACTATCATGTATAAAATACATAACTAGCAGGAAGCTGCTATATAACACAGGGAGACCAGCCTGGCACTCTGTGATGACCTAGAGGGTTGGAATAGAGCGAGGGAAGGGAGGCTCAAGAGGGAAGGCACACACACACACACACACACATATAATTATGACTGATTTATGTTGATGTACAGCAGAGACTACCACAACATTGTAAAGCAATTATCCTCCAATTAAAAAAAAATAAAGACATGATGGGGATTTTCAGCATTTCTGATTTCTTTCTATTGTCTACTGTTTCAGTGCTACTTCCTTCCTTGTTCATCTCTGGACTATAACCAACTTTCACCTTTCTTCTTTCAAATGTCAGGTTTCTAAGCTTTCTATTCCCTTTGCTTTAGGTAAGGTTTTTAGTGTGTGTGGTGTGTTGTGAGATGTAGTTTCATAGTATTTAGGCCCCAAATGCCATCATTCTTGGAACATTGAGTAGTCTCTCTCTAAATTGGTCAGCTTGATAATCTTATACCTCTTCTTCCTACTAGGTTATGCAGGTACAATCTATTGGTTGCTTTTGAATTTCTCTCTTTTCCACACTTTTTTCTAAAATAGAATGCATATAAATATAAGGTATATCATTTCACAAGTAATATTCTTAGCAATTTTTTCTAAAGAGACTTATCTATAGGATAATGGGAAGGAGAGAAAGAACTAGAGGAAGAGATAGAGACACACATTTTGGGGGAGCATTAAAGTGGCTTACGAGAACAGTCACTATGTAACAGTTAATACTAGGAAAGCAACAAACTAACATGTAGTTGTCTAAGCAATAGTAGCATGGGGAATTACTGCCCCTCTCTCGACAAAAATCACCCAGTGATTTTTCAGGGTCCTGCATTTCTTCAGGATGGAGAAGACAACAGAGCAGGCTTAAGTAAGAATAAAGTGTGCTTTTGACAACCAGTGCCCCTGGGTGCTATATTCTAGGCTGCTCAGATAGTTTATGGATAGATCACGATCAATCACCCCAATGAGGCTCAATATGTTACTCCTACCACTACCCTGTTCTCATGCCAAATATGCTTGGCTTCAGAAATAAAGTGAAGGGGCCAGTCTTATGTTTTATTGGAAAAGAAATTCAGTTAACCTAATTTGTTCTGCTGTTTGCTTTTAAAAAATTATACTTGGAGAACTCTTATTATGTGCATCTTTGCTGGTCTTTAAAAGCTTCTGTAGCTGTCACCTTGAGATATGTAGCTAAAATCGTTATCTTTCAACAGAAATAAAATTGGAAAATCCTGTTATCACCAGAAAACTAGAAATAATTGAAAACACGAATCAAATAAAAACCAAAGGCAGCAACTTCCCTGGTGGCTCAGTGGTAAAGAATCTGCCTTCCAATGCAGGCGACACAGGTTTGATCCCTGATGGGGGAAGATCCCACGTGCCGCAGAGCAACTGAGCCCATGCACCACAACTACAGAGCCTGTGCTCTAGAGCCTGGGAGCTATGACCACAGAGCCCATATGCTGCAACTATGGAAGCCACGTGTCCTAGAGCCTGTGCTCTGCAACAGCAGAAGCCACCACACAGAGGAACCTGCATACCACAACTAGAGAGTAGCCCATACAGCAACAAAGACCCAGCATAGCCAAAAATAAGTAAATATAATTACTTAACAACCAAATGCAAATACAAAATTAATTCATTAGTAAATCAATTTATGAGTATGACTTATTTTTTTAAATTGATAGATGTGTTATCAAAAGAACTTGGAAATTAAAGATCTAGATGACAAGAGTCAGATATATTCTCTCAGCCTCTTTCATGTAATTTAAAGCAGAAAAATGCCTAACAGCTGACCCTGGAGCAACACAGGTTTGGACTACAAGGTCCACTTATAAGTGGATTTCTTTCAATAAATACAAATTACATGATCCCTGGTTCGTTGAATCTACAGGATGCAGAACTGCTGGTACAAAGGGATGACTATAAAGTCACCCATTCACTAATTAAGGGTCAACTGTGTATTATAGGTGAAGTCCCAAGCAATCATACCTTCTGTGAAGAAGATATGTATCTACTTTAAGATAAGTTTAAAAATACAGTGTATTTATGACCTTTGAAATATCATTAGATATTGGTAGAAGTTCAGGCAAAAATGGTTAGTAAAGACAGTTCTACAGAGGTTCTCACAATGAATTTCAAAATACTTTTCGCTCATGTGTTTAAGTTTGAGCACAGCAGATAGTGCTGGGCAAGTTCAAAACTAGGCTCCCACACAAAATGCTCTTTCTGTAGGTTCAAAAATAAACTGCTAACAAAGAAGACCTCTTTCTTTTGTAGGCTTCAGCAGCACCTCTGCTTTCCCTGTTCCAAAAATTTTATTTGAAACAGCATTTGATGTATACAGCTGAGTGTACCATACCAGAGCAATGCTTTATCTATCCCTAAGAGCTGCCCCAAGATCCTCCCCTCCTAAGATTTGCTTTTCTCTTTGCTGATAGTTTGCATGATAACTGTTAAATTAAGGCCAACTACTTTTATTCCTTTGGGACACTTTCTACTTTCAAACTGTCAATGTAAAAAAAAAAAAATCTATAGATAATTTCCATGTTCTTATCAGCAAACCTTCTATACAAAAGACTAATTAAAAATCAATTTCTACTTAGAATCTGAAAGACATTATTTGTTTCAAAAGAGAGTTGTGAATCTGAACAGGCAACATACTGTATGTTTCCAACTATGATACTCTGGAAAAGGCAAAAATAAGGAGATAGTAAAAAAATCAGTGGTTATTTGTAGTTTTGGGAAGAGAAAGGAAAGAACAGGTGAGACATGGGGAAGTTTTAGAGGAGTGAAACTGTTCTGTATGACAGTATAATAGTGGATGCTGCTGCTGCTAAGTCGCTTCAGTCATGTCCGAAACTGTACGACCCCACAGACGGCAGCCCACCAGGCTCCGCCGTCCCTGGGATTCTCCAGGCAAGAATACTGGAGTGGGTTGCCATTTCCTTCTCCATACATGCTATTAAACATTTATCACAACTCATTGCACATACAAGACAAAGAATGAACTCTAATGTAAACTGTGTACTTTGGTTAATTAAAAATAAAGTTAAGATATTTGTGCCCCCAAAGCACTTTTTGAGAAAATAAATAGGCAAATCACATACTAGAAGAAAATATTCATAATAAGCATATCTGGCAAAGGTCTTTGATCTAGAATATAATAACACAACCTAATAATAGGAAAAACAAGGTGATTTAAAAATGGACAAAAGACTCAAAGAGACAATTTACATTTTCCACACTTTTGCTTAAAGAAGATATGCAAAATGGCCAATAGGTGTATGAAAAAGTTTTCATATCATTCATCCAGGAAAAGCAAATTCAAACCATAATGAAATATCATTACACACCTACTAGAATGGCTAAAATAAAATACTGACAACATCAAATGCTGGAGTAATTCAAATTCTCATATATCACTAGTGGGAGTATAAAACAGAACAAATATTTCAGAAAACTTAGTTTTCCAAAAGTTGAATGCACATATACTTCAGGAGCTAGCAATTCTACTCCAAGATATTTATTCAAGAGAAACAAAAACATATGTACACCAAAAGGCAAATAAAATTGCTCATAGAATCTTCTTTTCATAACAATTCCAACCTGTAAGCATCCCAGATGCTCATCAGTAGAAGAATGGATTATTAAACTGTGTATTTTCTTAAATGGAATCCTACTTTGCAATAAAAAGGGATCAGCTACTGGTACTTGAAATAACATGAATCATTCTCAGAAAATATTATGCTACATAAAGAAGCAAGATGTAAAAGATGACAAACTATACGATTCAATTTGTATGAAACTTTGGAATACAGTGACAAATAATAGGACTAGTTGTTGTTTCTGAGAGGGCATTGCATGGGTAGGGACACAGGTAACTTTTTGGGTTTGAAGGAAATGCTCTGTCTTGATGGGGCATAGTCTGCAAAAGCGTATGCATTTATCAAAACTGATTGGACAGCACACCTAAGATATAAACATTTCACTTGTGTAAATTATACTTCAATAAATAAAATTATGAAGCCTTATTCTTTCAGGTAATCTGTGATCATATTATACATGGGGACAGTTATAGTGGTGTTGTTAGGAGATGCTTTACAAATCATGAGTGTGTTAATAACTCTTTGATGTATCCTTTTCATTGACTTCTCAGTGAGGGAGTGGTAATTGCCTCCAGGTCCTGTGAATTAGATCAGAATATAAAGACTAGTGAGGCTCAGCCTGTGCCAACAAGACATCTACAGTTAACTTAACATGATTTTTAATTTCATTTCCTGCCTTGATTTAATGCTGCATATTGTAATTTCATAGAGTTAAACAAACATCAGCATGAGAAGTAGATATTACCATTAAGGCACAAGCCTGAAAATATAAATGGTGGTCATAAAAGTAAATTAAAAGTAAATTAATGCCTAAATGAAGTTTACAAGTACCAGGCTTCTGAGGAATTCATGGATATAGATAGTTACATCATGAGAATACTTGGAAGATAATGTATCTGTGGCCTCTGGTCAAGGGAGAAAACCAAACAAGAGAAGTATCATTAATTTATTCTTCAGATGCAAGAATTGCCCTGTAAAGAGAGACCAAGTCTGTTTTACACCATGTAACCAATTGAAAAATAAAATCAAATATACTAAATACAAATGAGATTTTTTTTTTGTATTTAATAGCATCAAATAAAAGGGTGGAAATGAAAGTATTATACTGATGAAATAACAAGTGAATAGAATTTATTGAAACTGTGCCTTTGCTCAGGTATTAACACAATAAGTAAAACAAATCATTTATTCTTAAACTAGGAACAATCCAGTGATGATCAGTATGAGGAAACTTTTACACCTGTATGAGTTAACCTTATTAAATATGTATTTGTGACTGGCTATGTTTTTCTACAAATTTGACCTTATAATATCAGTGTCCCAAACTAAAAGTACTACACTATTTATATGCACACAATTCAAACAAAAACTATTATAAATATTATAATGATAGAAGCTAATTTTATTGAATATTACTTCCAAACTTGCTTGATTCTGAGAGCCATCAACTTAACATCTTTCAAAAAAAGAAAAAAAGAATGTACACTATTAGGTACATCAGTTGTAAGAACACATTCCAGTTTCAGAATGTGAAAATGTCTTAGAATCCAGGAACTATAGTCCTAGTTCTGTACTGAATGATTTGCAAAGTAATCACAATGAGTTCTTGCCACAATCCTATGAAGGAAGGATTGTCTTTCCTATTTTATAACTATCCTATAAGAATAATTGATTTGCCCAAGATCACATAGCTTGTAAGTACAGGGCCTAGATTGGCATCCAGATCCACAGTCTCCAAAGGCTCTGCATTATGGAAACTAGAATCATTAACTATCTAGTGGTCCTGTTATTGCTGGTTTCTGGTATATAAGAAGGAAAAATCTTATTTTGTTTGGTGTCTTCAATTATTTCTGAAGTTCCTTCATGACTTAGTGCCAATTTTTCCAAATCTGTCTGACTTGGAACAAGATTAAAGTTAAAGACAAAATGCATGAATAAACACTAATAGTAGACCATGAAAAAGCCAGCAGACTCTTACAGAATATTTTAGGTCCTCACAGGCCAATTGGAGCAGTGCAAGCAACCACAGTTGAATAACAATGCTTCTATTCACAATCTAGTTCCACTTCATTTGACGGGCAGAAGGGGCTTTTACCCAAATTATTTTAGAAGGCTTAGACCTTCAAAAGCACTTATGGATAACCTAGCCCCTAATCATACTGAAGAAGAATCCCAGAGAGAGAACTGACACTCACCCGTGGTCACATTGGTTAACCACTGTTAGCTCTAGCATCACTATTCAAATTTTCTTATCAGGAATCATAATCATTACTAGTTGTTGAGTATTTACTATGTACCAAGCCCTGTGCTAACAATTTAAAATTTCCTTCCTAATTGGCAATAATCTCCATTCCTGCATTTCTCTATATGATTTTTAAATTGCATCATTTCCATCAGGAGACCTGCTCTAACATCTTTCTTTGAAGAATGTTGCTATGATGGAGCATCTGAAAGGATCTCCAAAGAAGAATCTAGTGTGTTACAGTCTAATGCAGAGGTCAGCAAGTTATGGCCCCCAGGCTCAATTCTGCCTATCACTTGTTGCTGTGAATGAAGTTTTACTTGGACACAGCCTTACCCATTGGTTTACATATAATCCACAGCTAAGTTAAGTGGTTGTAACAGAGACTGTATGCCCCACAAAGATGAAAATTCTTTCTATCTGACCCCTTTTAGACCCCTGGCCAAATGGATCAGTAGTCACTTGAAGGATTTCACAATAAAGTGTGAGCAGAAATACGTGTCTTCTTTGCTACCTCAAATATCCTCATTCAGTACCAGCATGTACTGAACGGCTAATATACATAAAACCTGAACTTCTAGGGAAATAAAGCAGTATAGGATTTGTTCCCTATCCTCAAGCTAATACTCAGTGGTGGATCCCTGGCCTAGAGGGATACAGGATTTCTTATATCCCTCCCCCCTCCATATTATTTTCCCCAAGAAAAGCAACCATCTAGTTTCAGTAGTTATAACTCATGACCTTTAAGTGGCATAATGCAGCATACATAGAGTGACTATACATAACTTTTTTGAATTCAAAGATGAGAATCCTTGTTTTCTTTTTACACTTGGAGTGGGAGGGAGAGGACAAAATGGTCAAATACTGGAAATAAGCAAAAGTTTCCCTAACTATGAAACAGAGTAGAATAGTTATCCTACAATGGCCATGTGGATAAAGATATGGCATAAATGATGTCGATTCCTAAAAAACATTACCATGACCAAGATTCATAGCTTTTTAAAAAAAGTATACAAAAATTCCTTTACCTGGTAGTCAAATTTGTCAAGTTTATGATTCACTCATCGTCCTTTTTCATCATCTAGAACTAAATCAAATATGTGCAGTCCATGGGGTCGCAAAGAGTTGGACGTGACTGAACAACTGAACAACAATACTGTTTGGGGTACCTCAGGTCTTAAATTATCATCTCCCTTTCTCAAAAAGGCCTTCATTGAGAAGGTGACATTTTGATAGATTATACACTTCAATCTTTCACAAGCAGTATAGGATCCTCCTGCTGTGTGTTAGAGGTAAAGATGTTTTCCTCTCTACAAGTAAGACTTTATGTCTTATTTATTAACATTTTAGATTACTTAATGGCCTTATATATGATGTAGTTTGCAATGATATTACCACCAAAAATTTACAGTTTTCATCACATAAAACTAGAGGAAGAAAAACCCTATCAAGAGGGAATTAAAAATATACCTCTAACTATTAAGGTGAACTTACTTTAATCTTTTAAAAATGTTAAGAATGTTACAGACAAATAGATATAATTCACTGTAACAGTTTCCCAGTCTGGCCACATTCTCATGTTACCGTGATTAATTCTGTTGTTTTTTAGTCACTGAGTCACGTCCAACTCTTCTATGGGGTTTCCCAGGCAAGAATACTGGAGAGGATTGCCATTCCCTTCTCCAGGGGATCTTCCCGACCCAGGGATTTAAACTGCATCTCCTGCTTAGCAAGCTGACTCTTTACCACTGAGCCACCCCAGGAGCCATTAATTCTGGCAAGGGAGGATAATTTTGACATTTAAAGGAGTGGCTTGATTTTTGAAACCCAAAAAGGAAATATGCCTTATTTCTTAAATTGAACATGTTTAAATACTTGGAAAGCATAAACTTTCCTAAAGATAGCTTTGCTTATCACCTATACTTAAAATTAAAGCAGGTTTATGTAATACATTTCAGTACAGATTACATATTTTATATAACTAATGTTAATATATAAGATATATAATATTCATTAGAATATCACTACAGTTTAACTAATTTTTCACTATTAACAGAGCATTATTATCCACATTTTTGTAGGTATGATCAGTTGCCTACATGATATTTCTTCCCTTTCCTCAATTTTTCCCTTCCTACTCCATTCCTGATTTTGTCTGGATGGATATCCATCCTCTTTAGTAGTGTTACTTGCTTCAAGGGAGAATGGATGTTGATTGGTCAAGTTACTCATGCAGTTGATTTACATCAGCATGTGAGGCAGACCAGTGAACCAAGAGCCAAAGTCAGCTAGGGAAATGGTCTTCCTTATCAGAAAATTTTATAAGGATGAGATAATTATTATTAGACATTTTCAGTGTCTACGTGGGACAGCTGAAACTGTGGCAGTCATACTGAGGCCAGAGGCAAGAAACTAGCTGACGACAAAGCAGGCAAGGCCAAGGAAGTAGAGCCGGAGAAGAAGGGATTGTTCATGACATCATGAGCCACATGATTAATGAACTCTGGAATTAAACTACCTTGAAAATGCTTGTTAGAAGAAATGCTATGTCTTCCTTAGCATACAAGCCAATTTAAATTGAGATTTTCTGTCCTGTAGCCTAAAGCAGCCTGACTGATATATACCTGATAGTCAAACTTCTGTTTAACTATTTTAGGAGATGCCCCTCAAACACTAACATCAACTCAAATGGAAAAAGAAGATGCTATGCTCCTGGTAGTTTGTCATCACCAACCACCTACTGAGTATCTATTAATTTCCATTTTCTTGACATCTTAGGAGCACTTCTTGTGTTCTGAGAGCCACACTCTTAAAGCTGATTGTCCAAGGAGAAGATATTCTTCCACTGTGACAAGATCTCCTGTCTCTTAATTAAATAAAAGGCATTTAAGGAAAGATTAGCAAGTCTTTTAACAAGTGCTCTAACTTGATTTAAAAAAAAAAAAAACAACTAGAGAATGTTGACAATTATTTACCAGATAATGAAGGAAAGATCAGAGAAGTTCACTATTTTGCTAAATCTCTTACAAAATATTAGTGAGCAAATGAGAGAATCCATACTGTGAGGGTCTATTTGTAATCATTAGAACAATGATAACCAGACAATGTGAAAGTTTCTTACTTGAACTAGTACATATTTTTCTTAAACTTTAAAAATAAGCATACATGTATATACATATTATACACACATACAACCTCCAAATTCAAAAAATGTGAATGCTTAGTGTGTATTATGCACTTATTATGCATGTATTCTCTCCTGAAAGTGAAAAAAAGTGAAAGTGTTAGTTGCTCAGTCATGTCTGACTCTTTGTAACCCCATGGACTGAAATCCTCCAGGCTCCTCCGTCCATGGAATTCTCCAGGCAAGAATACTGGAGTGGGTAGCCAATCCCTTCTCCAGGGGATCTTCCTGACCCAGGGACTGAACCTGCATCTCCTGCATTGCAGACAGATTCTTCACCATCTGAGCTGCTATATAGAAACATTAAACAGACATGTAGATATATGTATGTAAATACACATAGAAAGGTCTGGAAGCACATAGATAGTCATTTCTTTGACTGTTAAAGCAGTGGAAGTAGATTGAGGAAAATAGAGATAGATAATCTGTAGTGGTTTGATTGTATACCTCATACAAAAAGCAGATATTTGTTTTGCATATATGCAAAATGCTTATAAGCATAAAAACCTTAAAAATGTTCATACTTTTTGACTTAATAGTTTCTCCTTTTTATGAACTCCTATGAAACTAATCTTAAATGTGGAAAAGAGTTATGTACAAAGATATTTTCTACAGAATTATTCATAATAAAATATGTAAAAACATCTTTATAATTACAGAAGATTCTTATTATGGAATATTTAGCTATGTAAATGGTAGTCATGAATTATTTGACATGCAGATATATGGAAGAAAATGAAAATTCAGGATCCAGCTGTATATGTATAGCATTATCTTTACTATGTAAGAAGGCTAAAAGTTTTGAAAATATATGCCAAAATTGTATTAATATTTATCTCTAGGTTCATAGGGCTTGAATATTTCCCTTCCTTGTTATAATTTTCTGCATTTTCTAGAATGGGTCTAATTTTAAATTTTAAAAAGGTATTATATGAAATAAAAGAACTTATATTTGAATTAAACACTAAGAAGCTTAAACTAAGTAAAAAGTATATATGTTAGAATCCGGTTATTCAAAATGAATGCACAAGCATTTTAAAAAATATAGATAAAATACATTTCAAAAACATTATATATGAAACCTCATTATATATATGAGACTTTACTTTGGAGGGCTCCAAAATCACCACAGACGGTGATTGCAGCCATGAAATTAAAAGACACTTGCTCCTTGAAAGCAAAGCTATGACGAACCTAGACAGCATATTAAAATGCAGAGACATTACTTTGCTGACAAAAGTCCATCTAGTCAAAGCTATAGTAGTCATGTATGTGACTAGTAGTCATAGATGTGAGGTTGGACTATAAAGAAAGCTGAGCACTGAAGAACTGAACTTTTGAACTGTGGTGTTGGAGAAGACTCTTGGGAGTCCTTTGGACTGCAAGGAGTTCAAACCAGTCAATCCTAAAGGAAATCAGTCCTGAATATTCACTGGAAGGAATGATGTTAAAGCGGAAACTTCAATACTTTGGCCACCTGATGGGAAGAACTGACTCATTTGAAAAGACCCTGATGCTGGGAAAGATTGAAGGCAAGAGGAGAAGGGGACAACAGAAGATAAGATGGTTGGATGGCATCACTGACTCAATGGACATGAGTTTGAGCAAACTCTGGAAATTGGTGACAGACAGGGAAGCCTAGCATGCTGCAGTCCATGGGGTCACAAAGAGTTGGACACGGCTGAGTAACTGGACTGAACTGATATATGAAACCATGATGACAACCTCAAAAAGTTTTAAATACTGAAATACATGTTTCCTGAATATAATACCATAAAATTAGAAATTAATAACAAAGGATGGCAAAAATAATAATAATCACTTGAAAATTAAAACCAACTTTCAAAATAAGTCTTTCTTTTTGTAAATTTATTTTTGGCTGTGCTGGGTCTTTGTTGCTGTGTGTGGGCTTTCTCTAGTTGCAGCAAGCCGGGGCAACTCTCTAGTTGCAGTGCACAAGCTTCTCACTGTAGTGGCTTCTCTTGTTGCAGAGCACAGGCTCTAGGAGCGTGGGCTTCACTAGCTGTGGCTCTCGGGCTTAGCTGCTTCACAGCATGTTGGATCTTCCCAGATCAGGGATCAAACCTGTGTCCTCTGCACTGGTCGGTGGATTCTCAAGAGCTAGACCACCAGGGAAGCCCCAAAATAAGTCTAAAAGGGAAAAATGCTCAGTCGTGTCTGACTCTTTACAACCCCATGGATTAGTCCATGGAATTCTTCAGGCCAGAATACTGGAGTGGTTAGCCTATCCCTTCTCCAGGGGATCTTTCCAACCCAGGGATCGAATCCAGGTCTCCTGCACTGCAGGTGGATTCTTTACCAGCTGAGCTACCAGGGAAGTCTTAAAGAGGTAACCTAAATAAAAATTACAAGCTCTTTAGAAAAAATTTAAAATAAGAACACTATATGTTAAGACTTGTAGGCTCAGTCCAAGTGGTATTCAGTGGAAAATGTATAGCTTTTTATGCATCTATTAGAAAATGAGGAAGATTGAAAATAAATCAACTAGATTTCGTGCAAGGAGGTAGCTAAAGAGCGTAACAAACAAATAAAAGAGTAGCCGCAAAGGCAGAAGTAAATAATTTTTAAAAAAATCTTGAATTTACAAAGTTAGAATTATTCTATAAAATAAAAGTGTACTTGATGCTAAAATTTGACAAATCTAATTAAGGAAAATTTAAAGACAAGGAAACCCCTTTGTTAATAAGATAAAGGTCATAATTTCAGATATAGAGATTTTTTTGAAGAATTATATCATAAAAATAAAGATGTATCATCATACATAAAACTTTAAAAAACATATTTTAAAATGGTGATGAAATAAATATTTTTCAGGAAAAGAAAATTACCCAAATTGGCCACAAAAAAAGTAAAAATATTTGAGTAGACTAATAATCATAGAAGAAACTAAAGATGTACTCTGGTAGCTTCCTTTTAAAACAAATTCACCAGACTCAAATGGTTTTAAAAGAGATTTCTTCATAACAGATAATTTTCCTTCCTTGAGAAATTTGTTCTGGAGCTTAGAAAAATATGGAAAACTTTCTAAATCACTTTATTGAACTAGTATATCCATGAAACCAACTCATTTATAATAGCACATGTATAAAAACATGTCTATGAAATGTTTTCCATTTTTAACTTATGAATATATACTTTTAAAAAACTAAATAAGGTATTAGCAACTCAAATTGAGAAGTGCATTAAAAAAAGACATCACCATTGTCAGGGAATGTTTAACAGCAGGATTCCTGTGTGCTGTTTCCTCTCTCTCTTGAGCCCTCTGTTCCTTATTAGTCCCAGTCCGGGGTGAGAGGAGCAGGCAAGCTGCGCCCAGGACGGAGATCAAAGAGATGGGATGCTTGCATAGGATTTCCTTCATTAGCTTTTCCGTTTGGTGAAAGGGATTATTTATGACCCTCTTTTGATATGGAATGCCTTTTGGCCTTATGGCCTCTACTGCTCCTTGCTTCCTTGGTAACTTGTAAAGTCTGGTCTCTTGATCTTTATCTGAAGAAGCTACCTTGTATTACAGTATATATACTCTTACAGAATTCAATAAAGCAGCCTTGCCCCACCAGAGACTTGGGTCCCCGTGTCCTTCTCTCTCTCTCTCTCTCTCTCTCTATTTCTGGCTGATTCCCTGCAGCACGAAAGCCAGCTGCGTAACTCAGGGAGTACTAGCTTCTTTCCTTCTTTCACTTTCTTATCGTCAACTCCGGACCACCAGGTTCCGGTCCATTAAAGGACCTCAAAATACCATCATGTCAAGTTTATACTGAGATACACCATCACAAGTATAATTCAATCTAGGAAGTGTAAATGTAATTAAACATAAAAATGTAAATGTAAAAATGTAAATATTTGCTGTACCATAACTATAGAAACCTACAAGTATAAATACTTTATTTAGTAGTCAGATGGTGCAATTATTTTCTTTAAAGCAAATGAACTATAAGGATGCTTATTATCATCGGTGCATTCTATACTGGACTAGAGTCAGTAACCAATGTAATAAGATATTTATTTGTAAAAGAACAGTCAACCCTATAATTATTTCCACATATTCTGATCATTTCCTTAGACGTGTTTATGATCAATTCTATCACCAATGATCAATTGACCTGAATCTCCTTTGTAGATTCAGAGAAAAATGTCTCCATTTCACAATCATATCTATAAACTTATCTGTAGAGGTACTCATATTTTTTATTTTCTCGAGTTCTGATAGAAGGTGTGCCTCTCCTACTATCAAACATTACCCCTTCACTCAAGGGGTGATCACTGCTTCACTCTAGGTCTCTTCCCTTTTCTTCTCTCAAGGACTCTGCTCATGCATTTTTTTCCTTCTAGCCCTCCTGAATCTTTGACTTCTTCCTTCTGTATTATTTACTCATTTCAGCAGTAAAGAAGCTCTGATGTTCAGTCTTTTAAACAAGCAAATCATTCTTTGTCCCCCCATGCCCTTTCTGCTACAACTTCATTTATTCACTTCTTTTGCAGGAAAACTTTTTTAAGGAGTTAACTGTCTACTCCAGCTGCCTCTACTCCTTATCTTCCATTATCATTCGAATCATCCCAACCTGGATTTCACCCCAACCTGGCTTTCACCTAAGTTGTTTTTAAGGTCATCAATTATGTTTCTTCCTTCTCAACTTCTTAGCAGTGCTTGATGGAACTCTTGGAGCTCTCATCTTAAAACGCCATCCACTTTTGACATCACTCTTTCTGCAATTCCTACTTCCTCACTTTCTCGGGTTCCTTTACTATCTCTTCCTCCTACAGTTTTCTACAGTTTGCTATCTCTTCCTCGCTTAATTGACATCTAAATGTTACACTCACTGAGAGCTTGGTACTGTGTTCTCCTTCTCTCTTTTCCCTACATCATCTTATCTGGCCCTATGTCTTTCAATTCTATCTACATGTTTCCAAATTCTAAGTTTATGTCTCTAGGACTGACTGTTCCCCTGATCTCCAGATTCATCTATGCAACCATCTATTTGACATATTCATTTGAATGTCAGCTACGTTTCAAAGTAAACATTTCCCAAACAGAATCCTTGATCCTCTCTATCCCTTGACAAAACATTACTCCCCAGTGTTTATTATCTCAGAAAATGGCACCACAACCTATCCAGTTACTCAAGCCAAGAGCCTAATAATCCTCTCCATTAAATGCATCAGTGAGTCTGATTCATTCTACTTTATAATGTATCTTGAATATAATAATTCTCTCCATCTACTGGTGGCAATCTAGTCAAGCCACGAATCCTCTCAATTCCTACAATGCAACCTCTTCCTCCTCTTACTCCTGTTCACCGGAAGCTTTTCCTCTACACAGTCTGAAGAATTGTTTTAAAACAAAAATCACTATCTGACCTTTCAATAGCTCCAAACAGTACTTACATTTGGACTCTTTGCTCCAGCCTAAAAACTCTCATATTATCTTGGTTCCTATCTACTACCACCTTGTTCATTCCCACTCTAGCCTCTTGGATTCACTTTCTGTTCCTTAGACGCCAAGCTCCTTAAAGCTACAGGGCTTTTCCATTTGCTATTTACTCTGCCTGGAACGCTCTTGACATGACTGAGTCTCTGGTCTCCAGCACCATGTCAAGGAAGCTCCTTGGTGATTCTTCGAAAGTCCTACTCTCTCTTCCTTACATCATTCTCTTTTGTTTCTGTCATAGCACTATAGTTCATATATTATATATATATACACTACATATTTATAAATATTATATATTTGTTTCCTTGTTTGTGACTCATCATCCTCCACTAGAATGCAGTCTCTCTGGGTTCAGACCAGCCATATCTCCAACATCCAACATATAGTAAGTGCTCAATAAATATTTTTTAATAAAACTTAAGATGCTAACTGGTCAGTTATTAGAACAAATAAATGAGTTCAAAAAGGTAACCATATACTAAAGGTGACTATAGCAATAGGTAAACTTTAGTAGTCCTTTTCTCAAGCAATAGCAATTAGAAAATATAATCGATTTTTTTTTAAACTCTCATCCACAGTGGCAACAAAACCTTATTAAATGCATATCAATAAACCTAATAAAAATATACAAGAACCTACTTGAAGAAAACTATAAAATCTAACTGAAGTATATAAAAGAAAATGTGATTAGGTAGACTAACATTTTATTCCTGGGCAGTATTAAAGAAACCAACTTCTCAAAATAAATTTACAAATTCAACTCAGTCTCAATAAGAGTCTTAAAAGGATTTTAAAAAACTTTAAGTCATTTCTGAAATCTATCTGGAGAAGAAAATAAACTAGAATGTCTAAGAAAACTCTTTTCAAGGAAAGAATATTAAGGGGGAAGGCTCACCTTTTCTGGCATTTTTAAAAACTTGAATTCACTTAAAAATTAAAAGGTTGAAATAGTGCAGAACTAACATAAGAATAGACAAAATCAATAAAACAGAAACCATGTATGTAAGAAAATTCATATTAAAATAAATGTAATATTTCAAATCATGGGTAAGGAAATTCTGTTTAATAAATGGTGCTGAGAAAATTAATTATTGATTTTTTAAGTAAAATAAAATTAAATCTCAACCAAGCATTATACACAAATACAAGTTCTTTATGAATTCAAGAGCTAAGCATAAAATTTAAAACTAGAGAAACATTAGAAAAATGTGTAGTAATCAAAATTTAGGAGTTAGCTATAAAACCACAGAAACTATTGAATAGCCTGATAATTTAAATTATTCTAATAAAAGATAACAAGATGGTGGAGTAGAAGGACATATGCCCATATTCTCCTGTGAGAACACCAAAATCACAACTAGTTGCTGAACAACCACTGACAGGAGGATGTTGGAACCCACCAAAAAAATAAAAAATAAAATAAAAGATAAGTCATAAGAAAAGTTTAAAAAGAAGTGAAAGATCCAAAGAAATTATTTGCAACATATACAATATACAAAGTATTAATACACAGAATACATAAGGAATATCTATAAATCAACAAAAGACAACATAGTAGACAAATGGATAGAGATTATGAAGAGACAAATCTCAGAAAAAAATATGTTAGGCCAATAAAAATAGTAACAGATGCTGAATCTCACAAAAAATTATAGAAATGCAAATTTAACACACATTTTTTTCACCCATTATCAATCTGGAAAGAGGCTGAAAAAATGAGCTCATACAGCAACAAAACAATACGATTCAAAAACCGACAGAGGAATTAAATAGACATTTTTCCAAAGAAAACAAACAGATGGCCATCAGGTACATGAAAAGTTGCTTAACATTATTAATCAACAGGGAAATGCAAATCAAAACCACAATGAGATATCACCTTACAACTGTTAGAAAGACTATCACAAAAGGACAAGAGATAACAAACGTTGATGAGGATGTGGAAAAAAGGCAATCCTTGTGCACTGTTGGCAAGAACATAAATTTGTAAAACCATTATGGAAAAAGTGTGAAGCTTCCTCAAAAAATTAAAACTAGAACTACCATATGATTAGTAATCCCATATGATCCAGTAATCCCACTTCCGGTAGTTCTAGCCGTAAATTTTTACCACCATACTGTTTCCCACATCAATGCACCACTTCACATCCCCACCAAAAGAGGAGTCACAGTTCTTCTCAGTCTCATCTGGGTGATGGGGGTTGGGCTACATAATCTCCATTTCTTTATACGTAGAATGGGAAGAATAATCTCTTAAATTTATTTTGAGAATAAAATAAAGTAAAATAATCATGAGCTTACTGCCTTGCACAGAGCATGTTCTCAATAAATGAACAAATTACTGTTGCTGATAATAATCATGGTGATGGAGTAGAAACAATGATATCAAAAACTCACATTTCTTAAGCGAAGGACTCTGCTAAATTCTTTCCACGCATCATCTCAGCCTATCCTTGGAATCACCTGGATTGGCATGTACTATAGTATATATTATAACATCCTGAATTTATAGATAAGCAGACTGAGGGTCAATGAGGTTGAGTAACTACTTGAGATCATGATTAGCAAGTATCACACTCCAGGAGTGAAGCTGAAATTTGACTGACTCCCAGGCTCCCACTTATAAACCTTCTTTTGGTTCTTTTTGAATCAGGAATCAGGAAGAGTGCCTTATCTGATGACCCACAGATGCAAATTACCCAGACACGTTCAAAATACTGTTTCTTGAAGTGTGCTCGGTGAACTGCTGGCAAAATTTACCTTTAGAACTAGAACCTGAGAATGGAGCCCTGAATCATTGTTCTCTTTTCTTTTTTAAAGCATATTCCTCAGGTGACCCTAATGGACTTTGCCTTTTGAGAACCACAGATTCATCAACCAGATTATATGGCAGGACTAGGAAACATGCCTTGGCTAAATCTTAACTCACATGTTTTATCTATCAGAATTGCTAACTATCCATTTTCAGGTGTTCTTTTTTTTCCCTTTCTTTTCCACTGCCAAGCATTAGTCATAACTTTATATCATCCTTACCACCTACAAGGACATATTCCTATGATGACTTGGGGTTACTCTTGCTCCTGACCTTAATGTTTCACTGGAAATTTCATCAAGTTGAATTCAGTTTTTCCTTAGGCTAGATCATTAAAGAAGTCACAGAGAGCCAGGTCCTCTGGATGAGTTATATAAACCCATAGGCACATCAATTCTGAGGAGTATGCAAACTGGCTTTAGGCCAAGGAATGGGCTTGTGTCTCCATCTCCACCTCTCTGACTCCCTCTCTCTTCCTCTCTCCTCTATCTCCTCATCATCCTCCTTTTCTCAGGGAAAAGATGGAGAGTAAATTTCTTACCTGCTTCCCTTCTCTAGCCATATCCGTTCGATTCCTGGCACTTCATAGTTTCAACCCCACTCACTGTACATTCTTTCCTAAAAATGTTCTCAACCTGCTAGCCCAGGGAAAGCAGAGCACTGAAGTCAATATCACAGCCAGTACACATGAAGCTCATGCATCCTCTGGGGAAAACTTGTCAGGTGTATTCTTTTGCTTGCTTTCCTCTAGTTGCAGCAATTCAGGATGATATGTTTGGATGCTCCACTGAAACAGATCATCTATAATTTATGACAGCATCCCTCTCCTGTAGCTGCACTTGCATATCAGGGTATTTACAGAAAGATAATTTTGGCAGCTGCCATCATCCTTGGAGAATTAGATTTAGCAGAAACTAGATCTCTCTTTAACACAGCCAGCTTCAATAAAAAGGGAAACATAGGACAAAGCCTATGAAGCTGAAACTCCAATATTTTGGCCACCTGATGCAAAGAACTGACTCATTGGAAAAGACCCTGATGCTGGGGAAGATTGAAGGCGGGAGAAGAAGGGGACGACAGAGGATGAGATGGTTGGATGGCATCACCGACTCGATGGATTTGAGTTTGAGTAAGCTCTGGAAGTTGGTGATGGACAGGGAAGACTGGCGTGCTGCAGTCCATGGGGTCGCAAAGAGTCAGACACTACTGAGCAACTGAAATGAACTGAACTGAACTGAGGACAAAGCCTGCTCAGTGCCATTCGGTCCTTGTCATGCTCTGGTCCTAGCTCGTACTTGAGGGTTATTGATTTCACTTAAATTTTTCCTTTTCAGACATGCAGGTTCATAGGCAACGTGAGTTTTTCCCCTTTCCCCTCCAAAGTTTCCTGTTTGTGGGCTCTCCACAGATGTTTTCTGTTTGCAGCAGCAAGGCACCAATAACTTACTTCTAACAAAAAAGCAAACAGCTTGCCTCATGGCAAAGCAGCTCTGATGGAAACTCCCCAGCTAGTCAAGAAGGGAATGTGGTTATTGTAAACATTTATTCATCAGGCAGTAGGCCTCTTTAATCCCCTACCCTGCCAAAGCCCCATGCTGGCCTCTGACCAACCAGCCAGGACTTCAAAAGGAGCATGCTGGGGGAATCATGGGGGCTCTGGAGGGTGCAACCCTGTTCTCTTGGCTGGACAGGATGCCTGTCACTGCGGCATGGAGAAGCTTGGGTTCATGCTTAAAGGGTTTGGAGTGAGCCCCTTGACCAAAAACTGGGCTGAAGTTCAATTCAAGGGCAGATAGAAAGGGGGCACTCCTCCATGGGAGAGGTGGCCTGAGGATAGGGTTGCCAGATTACCAAATAAATTAAACAGAACACCCCTTTAAATTTGAATTACAAATTACTGATTTTTTTTTTTTTTAGTGTAAGTATGTCCCATGCAACATTTGAGACATGCTAAAAAGTTACTTGTGTTTTATCAGAAATTCCTTTGATGGGGTATCCTGCATTTTATCTGATTCACTCTCCTGGGGGAGCCTTCTCTTTGATGGGGGCCTTCTCCAGCTTATTGCTTTCAGGGATCACAGTTTCTCCTCGCAGCCTGACCTGTTGGGATATGTTGTTGGAAACTCTAAAAATGAAATATTCCTTCCCTCTCTCCTTTCTCCCCAGGGTATCCAGGTGCACAGATCCAGTGAAGGCTTTCATTTCACTTTCTGGCAGTGAACCCTCAGCATGGAGCCAGATTCTCCCCCAAGTTCTACTGTGGGAAAGGGAGAGGCAACTCTGAAGTTGTAACTCCTTCAAGCAGCCCGGATTCCCTTGAGGAAGAGAGATCCTCAAGACAGGAACTCTGCTTCATCCAAGGGCCTCATTTCAGCAATGTAACTCGCAGTTCAGCTCACCACTTATCAACTATGAATGGCTGTTCCATGTAGAAATCAGATCAGCACCAATGGGCAAACTTGCCATTGTTGTTGCTGTATTGCCAGAAATAATATCCATGTGCCTGACTGTGGCCTAACAAACTGGCCTGAGGATGCAGTGAAAACACCCTGTTCTCCAGGCTCAGACCTCTCATTTGCAGGATGATTTTAAGTTTTGTTGCATAAAGTCCTTCGTGGGGGCTGAACAACCTGGCTCCTGAGCCTTTCCAGCCCATGCCAACTAGAATGGCTCCATTCTTAATGGTTTAATACTTAGAGGTTTATCTCAGACTGTGCTTGAAAGAAAGGTCCTACAAGCAAAAAACAAGTTTGAAAATGACTGATCTGGGATATACTCTAATTTCCCTAGCAAAACCACTGCTGGAAAAGTGTCCACATTTTATCAGTGCCTCTCCAAAACTCTTCATGTGGCACTCCAGGCCTTGCAAGCACTGGCACCAAGCCCCTTGGGGTCCCCATTACCCAGGCCCATGTGCCTCCTTCCATTTATAACAGATCCTTCCCTAAATAGCCCACATTCCTTCTCTCCTCTACTTATCAATTTTGAAAAACTATTCTCATCTTTCCAAGCCCGATTTAAAATGTTCCTCCATGGAGAAGTCTCCAGTTTCCCCCTCCTTCTCCCAGAAGTGGAAATATTGTTTGTTTGCATCCATGCTGTGAACACACTCTTCATTGATTGTTTGTCGATGCAACTCCCACAGTCTACTTCAGGAGAGTAGAAACTGGTCTGTGTCCTCCCCAAAAGCCAGTGGAGGACACTGCACACAGCAATGCATAACGAACCTTCTTCTTGCCTGGGTTGTTCGTTTTCTCCATCTTCCGAGCCAAACTCCTTCTCACCTTCAGGACCTGGATGGAAAATGGCTTCCTCCAGGAACCTTCCCTGACTCCGTGTCGTCACCAAACACATTATAAGCACTTTCATTATATTATTACATTTCACTTATAATCATTTATTTCAATGCACACCTTCCTCTCACAAAGTGAGTTTCCTGAGGGCAAACCTGTCCTATTCATCTTTATGACAGAGCTTAATGTCTCATAGTGAGTTAGTACTTAAATAATGCTTATTGAATAAATGAATGAGTAACTGAAAGAAAGAGCAATTGAATAAAGTTCAATCCACCACCATTTCTCATATGCTAACAGTATAGTTAGTGAAGATATATTGTATAGGAGATTAAGAATACAGGCTCCGGACTGTGCTTGAGTTTGATTCCCAACTTCTCCACTTACTAGATGTGTAATTTACTATAAGTGAATTAACCATTATGTGCCTTACTTTTCTCCTCTGTAAAAGGAGGATAATTATTCCATTCTCATAGGATGGTTATGAGGCTCAAAGTAGATCATCAAAATCAAGTACTTCTGATACCTAGCAAGTGCTAAATAAATGTCTACTATCATGATGATGATGATGATTACTGTAGTTTATCTAATTAACACAGGAAAAGCTACTGTTCTTCACCAAACAAACAAAAATAATAATAATATGTTTTTTATTATTATTCCTCAATGATCTGTATGATATCTTAGCAACATGAATCCATTTCCAGCATTTCTACAATATAGACAATTAGCATAGTGTGGCTTATTATTCAATGTGTTAAGAAAGGAAGCCAGCTCCATCCTGGCACAAAAACAACTGCCTTTACACAAAGGCTATGCCAATCCCCAAACCAGGATCAAGTTGAAAATATCTTTCCTCCCTGATTCTATCACATCCCTGTCCCTGTGGACATGCACTGATCGCCTGCAAGAAGGGGCCTGCAGATGGAGCTGTTTCATGCCCTGAGTTGCCTCAGTTGTGCAGTAGGTACTTCATGTCTGTTCAGCAGGGTTCTTAGAGTCAGCACCTCACATGACTCACAGAGCGGCAGAGTTGTGAAGGTTCTGTCTTAGTAACAAGACATGGAATCAGTGACAGCTGAGGCAGTTGAATTTCAGGGCCCCATCTTTCCCCACTGGGGTATCATCTTTCTTTTTTATAGCAATCCTTGACTGATTGCTGAAATGCCTTCGCTCTGTTGGTTTTTAAACAGTGGGCCAAACAGTGGGCCCTCTGTATGGATTCTGCATCCATGGAGTCAACCAAAGGAAGATTGAAAATATCTGGGGAAAAAATCACAGAGTTGCAAAAAGCAAAGCAAAATTTGAATGTGCACAGGCCAGCAACTATTCATATAGCATTTACTATATATTAGGTACTATAAGTAATCTAAAGCTGATTGAAGGTATACAAGAGGGTGTGTATAGATGATATGTAAATGCTATACCATTTTATATAAGGGACTTCAACATCCATGGATGTCTGGCACATGAGGGGGTCCTGGAATCAATCTCCCACTGATACCAAGGGATGATTGTTATTACCTGAACCTCAGTAGTTCTTGGATCCTTTAAGCATAGGTTCTGTTCCTTGATAGCTTGGTTCCTGGCCAGTACCTATGTTTCTGAGGCATGGAAATGAGCTTGCAAAAGGAAATACATTAATTATGGCTGCCATTTCCTCTTCAAGGCACATTCATGGGATTGTGGTGGTTTGGACTGGGGTGGAGAGAAGCAAGCAAAGACAACTACAACCTACCAAGTAAGTTCTCACAATCCTAGAACATGTATAGATTTCACCAAGACCCAGTTAATCCATGGCCCATTAATCACCCATAGCCAACAGCTGCCTATTGTGATTATAGCAAGGCCAAATCAGATCCCCCTCCAGGTTACAGCGTGGAGACTGGTAAAGATCTGGAGCATAGGGTGGCCATTTGTGTGGGAAGGAAATATGTGGAATCTAAGTTTCACATGAGTTTCATCAGGGAAAAATATTTGGCATACACTAGGGAAGAGGGGTCAAGTTCCTCTTATTCTTTATAATCACTGATTATTCTACCTCAGGACTCAGGAGGAGAAAGGGATTTAGAGGCAGAAGAGGGACTTGATTAGTTTTTCTTGGCATTTCATTGCCACATGACATAGCCCTTGTAAAGAGCTCTAGGCTGGGATCCAGCCTCTGGTTCTGATGTAGCCTCTAAAGCTCACTTGTTGGGTCTTTAGAGTTCACTTTAGCACTCCCATCCACAAAGTGAAGGTGAGCTAAAGAACTCCTGGGAGCGCTTAAAAATGCAAATTCTTGGGAATGAATGCCTATACCTGCATCTCTAATAAGCCTTCCAGATGGTCAGAATGTAGGTGATCCCCAGATCACCCCTATGACCTTCAAGATACTTCCAACTGTAAAGTTCCATGACTCGGGGACTTTGCATGTCACCAGAACAGTAACATGCTACTTCAAAGTTTGGTCACAGTTGAGTTCAGATCAGTCGCTCAGTCGTGTCTGACTCTTTGCGACCCCATGAACCGCAGCAGGCCAGGCCTCCCTGTCCATCACCAACTCCTGGAGTCCGCCCAAACCCATGTTCATTGAGTCAGTGATGCCATCCACCATCTCATCCTCTGTCGTCCCCTTCTACTCCTGCCCTCAATCTTCCCCAGCATCAGGGTCTTTTCCAATGAGTCAGCTCTTGCATCAGGTGGCCAAAGTATTGGAGTTTCAGCTTCAACATCAGTCCTTCCAATGAACACCCAGGACTGATCTCCTTTAGGATGGACTGGTTGCATCTCCTTGTAGTCCAAGAGTCTTCTCCAACACCACAGTTCAAAAGCATCAGTTCTTCAGTGCTCAGCTTTCTTTATAGTCCAACTCTCACATCCATACATGACCACTGGAAAAACCATAGCCTTGACTAGACAGAACTTTGTTGGCAAAGTAATGTCTCTGCTCTTTAATATGCTATCTAGGTTGGTCATAACTTTCCTTCCAAGGAGTAAGTGTCTTTTAATTTCATGGCTGCAATCACCATCTGCAGTGAATTTGGATCCCAGAAAAATAAAGTCAGCCACTGTTTCTACTGTTGCCCTATCTATTTGCCATGAAGTGATGGGACTGGATGCCATGATCTTAGTTTTCTGAATGTTGAGCTTTAAGCCAACTTTTTCACTCTCCTCTTTCACTTTCATCAAGAGGCTCTTTAGTTCTTCTTCACTTTCTGCCATAAGGGTGGTGTCATCTGTATATATGAGGTTATTGCTATTTCTCCCGGCAATCTGGATTCCAGCTTGTGCTTCCTTCAGCCCAGCATTTCTCATGATGTAATCTGCCAATAAGTTAAATAAGCAGGGTGACAACATACAGCCTTGATGTACTCACTTCCCTATTTGGAACCAGTTTGTTGTTCCATGTCCAGTCCTAACTGTTGATTCCTGACCTGCATACAGGTGTCTCAAGAGGCAGATCAGGTGGTCTGGTATTCCCATCTCTTTCAGAATTTTCCACAGTTTATTGTGATCCACACAGTCAAAGCCTTTGGAATAGTCAATAAAGCAGAAACAGATGTTTTCCTGGAACTCTCTTGCCTTTTCGATGATTTAGCGGATGTTGGCAATTTGATCTCTGGTTCCTCTGCCTTTTCTAAAACCGGCTTGAACAACTGGAAGTTCATGGTTCACATATTGCTGAAGCCTGGCTTAGAGAATTTTAAGCATTACTTTACTAGCATGTGAGATGAGTGCAATTGTGCAGTAATTTGAGCATTCTTTGGCATTGCTTTTCTCTGGGATTGGAATGAAAACTGACCTTTTCCAGTCCTGTGGCCACTACTGAGTTTTCCAAATTTGCTGGTATACTGAGTGCAGCACTTTCACAGCATCATCTTTCAGGATTTGAAATAGCTCAACTGGAATTCCATCACATCCACTAGCTTTGTTGACAGTGATGCTTCCTAAGGCCCACTTGACTTCACCTTCCAGGATGTCTGGCTCTAGGTGAGTGATCACACTGTCATGATTATCTGGGTTGTGAAGATCTATTTTGTACAGTTCTTCTGTGTATTCTTGCCACCTCTTCTTAATATCTTCTGCTTCTGTAGGTCCCTACCATTTCTGTCCTTTATTGAGCCCATCTTTGCATGAAATGTTCCCTTGCTATCTCTAATTTTCTTGAAGAGGTCTCTAGTCTTTCCCTTTCTATTGTTTTCCTCTATTTCTTTGCACTGATAGCTGAGGAAGGCTTTCTTATCTCTCCTTGCTATTCTTTGGAACTCTGCATTCAAATGGGTATATCCTTCCTTTTCTCCTTTGCTTTTCACTTCTCTTCTTTTCACAGCTATTTGTAAGGCCTCCTCAGATAGCCATTTTGCTTTTTTGCATTTCTTTTCCATGGGGATGGTCTTGATCCCTGTCTCCTGTACAATGTCATGAACCTCTGTCCGTAGTTCATCAGGCACTCTGTCTATAAGATCTAGTCCCTTAAATGTATTTCTCACTTCCACTGTATAGTCATAAGGGATTTGATTTAGGTCATACCTGAATGGTCTAGTGGTTTTCCCCACTTTCTTCAATTTCAGTCTGAATTTGGCAATAAGGAGTTCATGATCTGAGGCACAGTCCACTCTCGGTCTTGTTTTTGCTGACTGTATAGAGCTTCTCCATCTTTGGCTGCAAAAAATATAATCAATCTGATTTTGGTGTCGACCATCTGGTGATGTCCATGTGTAGAGTCTTCTCTTGTGTTGTTGGAAGAGGGTGTTTGCTATGACCAGTGCATTCTCTTGACAAAACTCTATTAGCCTTTGCCCTGCTTCATTCCATACTCCAAGGCCAAATTTGCCTGTTACTACAGGTGTTTATTGACTTCCTACTTTTGCATTCCAGTCCTCTATGATGAAAAGGACATCTTTTTGGGTGTTCTAGAAGGTCTTGTAGGTCTTCATAGAACTCTTCAACTTCAGCTTCTTCAGCATTACTGGTTGGGGCATAGGCTTGGATTACCATGATATTGATTGGTTTGCCTTGGAAACGATCAGAGATCATTCTGTTGTTTTTGAGATTGCATCCAAGTAGTGCATTTCGGACTCTTTTGTTGACTGTGATGGCTACTCCATTTCTTCTAAGGGAATCATGCCCACAGTAATAGATATAATGATCATCTGAGTTAAATTCACCCATTCCAGTTCATCTTAGTTCACTGATTCCTAGAATGTCAATGGTCACTCTTGTCATCTCCTGTTTGACCATTTCCAATTTGCCTTGATTCATGGACCTAACATTCTAGGTTCCTATGCAATATTGCTCTTTACAGCATCGGACCTTGCTTCTATCACCAGTCCCATTCACAACTGGGTGTTGTTTTTGCTTTGGCTCCATCCCTTTATTCTTTCTGGAGTTATTTCTCCACTGATCTCCAGTAGCATATTGGGCACTTACCAACCTGGGGAGTTCATCTTTCAGTGTCGTATCTTTTTGCCTTTTCCTACTGTTCATGGGGTTCTCAAGGCAAGAATACTGAAGTGGTTTGCCATTTCCTTTTCCAGTGGCCCACATTCTGTCAGACCTTTCCACCATGACCCATCTGTCTTGGGTGGCCCCACACAGCATGGCTTAGTTTCATTGAGTTAGACAAGGCTGTCGTCCATGTGATCAGATTGTCTAGTTGCCTGTGATTGTAGTTTCAGTCTGTATGGCCTCTGATCCCCTCTCTCAGTGCCTACCATCTTACTTGGGTTTCACTTACCTTGGACACAAGTTTGGTCACAAGGACACTGATATTCATTTTTCCTGAAGTTTGTTATCTCCATTGAGGATTATCTGTGAAAAACATCCCCATTCAAATCCTTTTCTTCCAGGTGGGTTGTTTGATGTTTGCCAATAAAAGGTGGACAGTGAGACTGAGAGAAGAACATCTGCTAATGTAAAAAAATATGGGAAAGCTGGACCATAAAGAAGGCTGAACTCCACAGAAGACTCTTGAGGGTCCTGTGGACTGAAAAGAGATCAAAATAGTCAGTCCTAAAGGAAATCAACCCTGAGTATTCACTGGAAGCGCTGATGCTGAAGCTGAAGCTTCAGTACTTTGGCCACCTGATGCGAAGAGCTGACTCACTGGAAAAGATCCTGATGCTGGGAAAGACTGAAGGCAAAAGGAACAGAGGGATGTAGAGGATGAAATGGTTAGATAGCATCACTGACTCAAGGACATGAATCTGAGCAAACTCCGGGAGACAGTGAAGGACAGGGGAGCCTGGCATGCTGCAGTCCATGGAGTCACAAAGAGTCAGACACAACTTAGCAACTGCACGACAACAACAAATACCACTTCTCAAGCCAGCAAGTGTGAAATTGAGGTGGGGGTGAGAACTGAGGGAGATCTGGACTTAACGGTGAGTCAGATTAAAAGACATGAGTGGGAATAATCATAGCCCTACTTCCTCCCGGTTCTTAATAGGGTTACCCAAAAAAAAAAAACAGCATGTGGATCAATACAACAGGTGGGATTCCACATGATCTGGGAACTGGTCATCCATTTTTTGAATCATTGTTATGAATAAAATGTAAAGACAGATTATTACATTATTAAAACAAATATCCACTGGATTATAGGCTCCTTGAGGAAAAACATGGACTTTGTCAGTCTTTTCCATCTCATATTCTCAATACCTGGCACTTAATAGATACTCATTAAAAATTTATGAACAGGAAGAATAATGTGGGCAAGTGTGGGCTTCCCTGGTGGTTCATATGGTGAAGAATCTGCCCACAATGTGGGAGACCCGGCTTTGATCCCTGGGTTGGGAAGATCCCCTGGAGAAGGGGATGGCTACCTACTCTAGTATTCTTGCCTGGAGAATTCCATGGACAGAGGAGCCTGGCGGGCTACAGTCCATGGGGTCGCAAAGAGAGGGACACAACTGAGCAACTAACACTTTCAGACACTTTCACAATGGATGCTTATTAAAAATTTATGAACAGGAAGAAAGGTATTATTCTTTAAATAACTCAGTATAAAAGTAAGAATAAAAATAGATTGTAAAGTTCCCTTTTAAATTATCCCTTGGTTAGCAATTTCAGAAAGTGTACTTTGTCCTTTAATTGCCAAATTAATGGGCTCCCAGTCTTCACAAAGCCCGGAGGTAAATTTGTTCATTAGTTTCTGTATTCAACAAATTGATTTAGCTAGTAAGGGAACTACAAAAACGAAACAGATATTGCACTCAGGGAGCTGACAATCTGGTATAGAAGTGCAACCTGTATAAGAAGTGAGAGCTTTCAGAAAGCATTTGGTAAAGGTAACATTTAGTTTTATTTAGAAATACATAACAGAATCTCTCAGACCTGAACTTCATTCTCTCCAAAGGAAGAAAAAGCAAAATTTCTTCAAAGCATTTATTATCCAACAAAGAAACCATGGATCTAAAAAATACACTAGCTTATATGCTAGAAAACAACTCAATTCCCTTTTTTATATGCATCCCTCCCACCCTCCTCCACACCAACATCACCAAATGGCAAAACTTTCCAGGGCCTACTCTCCTTCAAATCAAGCATATTTCTAACTACTGTTTATCATAGGCAGAGGCAGCAAATTCCAACTCAAAGTGTCTGAGAATAAATAACAAACTTTCCAAATGATTACACAGTGATAGATATCGATAACCTTTCTTATGAGAAAGGTGAAAAGTCCTACCTGGAAGTTGCCAGTCAGACCCATCTTGTTTCATCAGTCCCTTCCCCACCATAAGCCTCAGGAGTCCTGTAATGAGGCGGGACTTCCTGTCCACTGTAGATGGATGCTGGCTGGCTCCAAAAATAGCCACCTCCGAAAAACAGTGAGAACCAACTGATCTCTGACAAGAATGTCTGAGCAGGCATTGAATGGTTGGGGATGGGACTGGGTGGGCTTGGTCATTTCTCTTAGTTCTCCCAAACAATGACTCTAACTTTGCCTACCATTTAGTACCATCTTTGCCTACATTTCCCCTCTCTTTTGGGCATTACAGAAGTTGAAATGGAAAGTGACAGCTGAATTTTCTGTGTTAACTATAAGACTACCAGATAAAACTCCAGATTGTCATCTCCTTAATAATAAATCTGCATGTATTTTGCTGTCATTTAATGAAATTTTTAAGAAATGCAATAAAAGAAAATTATTTAGAAAAATTTAAGAGTCTAGTTCTATAGCAACTGTGGTTATTCTAACAGCTTCACAATGTCAAAAATTTAGGCTAGTAGTTCTAAGCAGAGGTAGTACAGTTTTGAATGGGTGTTTTGGAAATTTCCAGGGGTATATCTTAGTTACACAATGATTGGAGGGCACCACACGCATTTGGGAAAGCTGGAAGTTTCAGGCATCCTGCTGATTTTCCTAAGGGAGAACTGTCCCAAAATTTGAAAGATTTTTCATCTTCTAAAAGGACAATCCTGTAGCTGAGAAGCCTATTTATAACTATCTTAGCACAGTCTTTGTTTTCACATAAATTTCAAGTGTGTTTTTTTGGTACAGTTTTGATATAAAGCAATTTTCTAGCAATGTGAACATTGGGAAGGACTTTTGTTTTCTTTTATACTTTCTCCAGAACATTACCAAGAACTGTTACCCTTTCAGAAAAGTCTCAGCCTTTAGCCACTGCTCAGAGTATTCAAATCACCAATACAATTTCTCTGTCACATTCACGGTGATTCAGTACACAGAGGTAAGCATACAACTATTACTATTTCCTATGCCTACAAGTGAAGATAGGACCAAATTTTTGCAGATTAAAATGCATACTTTTTCACAGTAAATTACATTTATCTCCTTATATTGTAGTTAAGACATTTTAATTTTTTGTTACTGTTAATAATGTGTGTATAAACAAGTTATACTGTGAATTTCATTTCAGGATAGACAAGGAAGAGAACTACAAAGTATTTATTACAAAAAAAAAAAGCTAGTTGCAGAATGTATTATGTTCTTACTCCTTTTAAAAATCTGCCTAAAATGAAATGTAAGACAGAAAGCAACTACCTGAGTGACCACCAAACAACTCAAACAATAGAATTTCACCAGAACTACAGAAACCTACTTCAGGCCCTTCTCAAAAATAGTCTCATTCTTCTGTGAAAAGGTAACCACTATCTTGGCTTTCATGAAAATCTCTTTGCAATTTATCACTTAAACATACCTTACTAAACACTGTTTAGTATGTCTTTCTTTCTCCCTCGTTTTTTGAATTGCCTACAAATGCAATTACAGCATGGATGATTGTGGTCTTTGGTTTCTTTCACTAGACATTAAGTCATTGAGATTGATTTACATTGTTGAGTCTAGCTAGTGTTCATCTTTTTCACTGTTGCAGAATGTTCCATTGTATGAACATACCACAGTTTACTTTTCCATTCTACTACTGATGTTCAATGGGCTGTTTCCAGATTTTGGTAATTACAAATAATGCTATGAATATGCCTCTTCTGCTTCCTGATGTGTCTATGCACACATTTCTGAGGAATATATTTAGGATTAACAGATAAAATGAAGGACGTCTAACTAAATTTTAATTTCAGGTAAACACCAAACTTTATTTTACTATAAGTGCATTCAAAATGATGTACGGAGTGTACCTATACTAAAGACTTATTTGTTCTTTAACTGAAATCCAAATTTAGCTGGCATCCTGTAGTTTCATTTGCTAAATCTGGTAACCCTAAGTATAAACCTATAAGTGAGAATTGCTATGCTATAGAATATGTATAACTTCAGCTTCACTAGACAATGCTAAACTGTTTTACTAAGAAGCTAAAAGAAATTACATCTTTAGGAGTGTATGAGAATTTTGTCGTTACAAATTTCACAATCACATGTATGTGGGTCTTTTTCTGGACCTTATTCTATTCTATTGGATCATTGGTTCATTCTGGTGCCCACATGACATTGTAATAATTACATAACAATAACAAATCTTAATTTCTTGATTTAAGTAAGTTCTCCCAGCTGTCTTTTTCTTTAAAAGTGTCTTAGATATTTTTAGTCTCCTGAATTTCTATACAAATTTTAAAATCAGACTGGAAAGTTTTAACAAAAACCTGCTGGTATTTTGATTTGTTACTGAATCTATAAAACAAATATAAAGCACATCTTTATAATAATTTGTCATCTAATTCATGAATACTGGGTATAACTGTTTAGTCCTCCTTTTTTAATCATTTTATCATTTAACATATGTATCAGTTAAAGCCCCACTTGAAAATACCAACAAAGTATCTATTTCTGGGCATGATTCTATTGCCTTCTTTCCCTTTCGATCATGAATTACATTTTATTGTTCCATTATGTGTGTCAAATTTTTATGTTAAAAGATAGTAGATACAAAAATAAATACTATTAATTCTAAGAAAAGGCCATATCACTTCTGAGACACTGACAATAAGGGGGATTGAGGAAACTGATCTGTAGGTAAACTGAGTCTAGCCTGTTGCCACTTTAATTAGGCTCAGCTCACCATTTATTCAAAAGTTATAAGGGAGGGATGAGAACTTTCCATATAGCAAGGCTTAAGATCAGACCCTTGGCAGATACCAAAGGTTTCTTTATACTTTAAAGATGAGCCACCATTTTTCTGAACCGTAGGGAATCCTACTGTGCTTTATAGTCTGGATGCCAGCTTTAGGGGTCACTCAGGAGTTTTTTTACTCTTTAGTCAGAATTTTAACTTTCTACAAGCCTCAGAATCTTTCTCTACCTCTGTCCTGCTGCCAGTTTTTGAAGAAGAATAGCAATGAACTCAGTGAAGGCCTGATGTACCTCAACAGGATTTTTCTTAGCTACTCTGCTCTTCCCCACAGACTTCAGAAAGCAGCTCCAGTGTACTCAATAACAGTATTTTTGTTTACTTTTATCTTCTGTTTGCTTGCTGCTGCTCAATAGAAATACAACTGATTATGTATATTGAGCTTATATCCAGTAACACTGTTCTATTTACTTATTAATTCTAATAGTTCTCCTCTATTAGGATGGTACAAAAGTAAATGCAGCTTTTGTATTGTTGAAATTTGCCATTTGATATCAGAATATTAATACATTCTTAAATGTGGTTATGTTACACATCATTTTGGGCTTCCCTGGTGGGCATCCTAGTTGGGTGAAGAATCTGACTGCAATGCAGGAGACCCTGGTTTAGTTCCTGGGTTGGGAAGATCCTCTGGAGAAGGGATAGGCCACCTACTTCAGTATTCTTGGGCTTCCCTGATGACTCAGCTGGTAAAGAATCTGCCTGCAATGCAGGAGACTTGGGTTCAATCCCTGAGTTGGGAAGATCTCCTGGAGAAGGGAAAGGCTACCCACTCTAGTATTCTGGCCTGGAGAATTCCATGGGCCGTATAGACCATGGGGTCATAAAGAGACACAATTGAGCAACTTTCACTTTCACACATCATTTTAATGTGCATTTCTCACATTTTTTTTTTTTTTTTGCTGATGACTTATCACTTGCTACTTATTTTGTATCAATTTTAGACTATAGAAATTCAAGTCATTTTCTTTTTTTTAATTAAAAAATTTTTTAATTGAGGGATAATTGCTTTACAATATTGTGCTGGTTTCTGCCATACATCAACATGAATCAGCCATAGGTATACATATAACCCCTCCCTCTTGAACCCACCTCCCACTCCATCCCACCCTTCTAGGTTATACAGATCACCAGTTTGAGCTTCCAGAGTCATACAGCAATTTACTTATTCAATTTCAAAATGGGTGATGAAGCAGCAGAGACAACTTGCAACATCAGCAATGCATCTGGCCCAGGAAATGCTAATGAATGTACAGTGCAGTTATAGTTCAAGAAGTTTTGCAAAGGAGATGAGCACCTTGAAGTAAAGCATAGTGGCTGGCCATCGGAAGTTAACGACCAATTGAGAGTCATCATCAAGGCTATCCTCCTACAACTACATGAGAAGCTGCCAAAGAACTCAACCAACCATTCTGTGGTCATTCAGCATTTGAAGCAAATTGGAAAGGTGAAAAAGCTCAATAAGTGGGTGTCTCACGAGCTGACCACAGATTAAAAAAACAAACAAACAACTGTCCTTTTGAAATGTCATCTTCTCTTATTCTACACAACAAAATGAACATTTTCTCAATCAGATTGTGACGTGTGACAAAAAGTGGATTTTATATGACAACCTGTGATGACCAGCTCAGTGGCTGGATCTAGAAGAAGCTCCAAAGTACTTCCCAAACTCAAACTTGCACCAAAAAAGGTCATGGTCACTGGTAGTCTGCTGCCCATCTGGTCCACTACAACTTTCTGAATCTGGGAGAAACTGTTACATATGAGAAGCATGCTCAGCAAATCAATGAAATGCACCAAAAACTGCAATGCCTGCAGCCCGCACTGGTCAACAGAAAGAGCCCAATTCTTCTCCACAATAATGCTAGACCTCATGTTATACAACCAATGCCTCAAAAGTTGAATAAACTGGGCTATGAAGTTTTGCCTCACCAGCCATATTCACCTGCTCTCTCACCAACCAACTACCACTTCTTCAAGCATCTTGACAACTTTTTGCAGGGAAAACACTTCCTCAACCAGCAGGATGCAGAAAATGCTTCCCAAGAGTTTGTCAAATCCCGAAACACAGATTTTCATGCTACAGGAATAAACAAACTTATTTCTCATTGGCAAAAATCTGTTAATTGTAATGGTTCCTATTTTGATTAATAAAGATGCATTTGAGCTTAGTTAAAATGATTTAAAAATTCATGGTCCGAAACCTCAATTACTTTTGTACCAACCTAATAGATTCTTTGTCCCTTGGACTGCAAGGAGATCCAACCAGTCCATCCTGAAGGAGATAAGTCCTGGGTGTTCGTTGGAAGGACTGATGCTGAAGCTGAAACTCCAATACTTTGGCCACCTCATGTGAAGAGTTGACTCATTGGAAAAGACCCTGATGCTGGGAGGGATTGGGGGAAGGAGGAGAAGGGGACAACAGAGGATGAGATGGCTGGATGGCATCACCGACTCGATGGGCATGTTTGAGTAAACTCTGGGAGTTTGTGATGGACAGGGAGACCTGGCGTGCTGCGATTCATGGGGTCACAAAGAGTCGGACACGACTGAGCGACTGAACTGAACTGAACAGATTCTTTGGAGAAGTACAAGCACATACAAGAAGCACTCAAGGACCTTGACAGATCACTTCAGCATTACCCACTGGTTAAGAGTGTGACTTCTTGAGCCTCATTCCCGGGTTTAAATTCAAACTCTGCCACTTGCTAACTAAAATATACTGGGCAAGGTTTTGTTTTGTTTTGTTCACCATTTCCTCACATATAAGGATAATAATAGCACCTCTGGAGCTCACAGGTTTGTTGTGTGGAATAAATGAGCTAATACATGCACAGCACTTAAAACAATGCCTGGCACTTAATAAGCACTTGATTGACAATAACTCTCACCACCTCCCTACTTCCCAGGTCTCTTTCCCTGTTGCTCCCTGTGCTCCAGCCTTAGTGAAGACTTTCTCTACTGCCTTAAACACAGTTCTGCCTTTCTTTACCTGCCTAACTCCTTCTCATTTCTTAGCTCTCAAGTTACATATTGCTGCCATGAAAAATGGAACCCTCACCACTACCACCATCACCCCAGGACCACAGCAAATTCTACAGCCCTCTTACAACCTTCATACAGTGAGCAGCAGCAAATATCGCCACATATTAACATACACCAAAAAGAATTCTTTATCTAAAGGAGCATTTCCATGTACTACAACATTTGTACTGAATTAAGCTATTATACTCTATTACACTGTATCTTTGGTTAATTCCAAATACTGTAAGAGAAAGATTTTTTCCATATTAAAAAAGATTAGAATTTTTTTTATAAAAATTGCATGTGCCATCATAAAATGCAGCTGGAATTTATTTGCATAATATCAGGTTTCTCAAAGTTTAGTGCAGTAATTACATACTGCTGTCATGATGAGAATTTGGAGCTTGGCCGGGCATGTTTTTGCAGTGCTATTGCCATCTCAAACTTCACCCTCCCCTTTGAAAGTACCCCAAATGTTCCTTTGATGCCAGTATTTAAAAAAAAAAAAAAAAAAAAACCTATGGAAAAATATAATCATCCAAACTCAGAGAAAAGAGATTAGAAGATTAGTACTGAGATATGTTAAAATAGTACAGCCATTCATCTATTTGGGAGTTGAGATGTTTTGCCTGGAGGAGGGGGATGGTTGGTGTCTCCCTCAAACTCCCAGCTTTTAGGATAATATGTTTCAGTGCACTGAGACCTGTTTCCTCTTCACTATCACTACCAATTTATTTAGCAATGCTGAGAAAATTCCTCAGTTTTCTGAACTTTAAACTAGTGCCTTTCCAAGATGATCTTATAGATCAGAGGTCAGCAAAATTATTTTTTTTCTTTTACTATAAAAGTCCAGGTAGTAAATGTTTTCAGCTTTATAGGCCATATGATCTTTGTTGCAATTACTCAAATTTGCTGCTGTCACCAGAGCAAGTCATAAATGAATGGGTATGACTATGTTCTAGTAAAATTTTATTTTCAAAAATAGGTGGCAGGCTGTATTTGGTCTGTGGTACACAGTTTCTGAGCAATGCTATAGACTATTTCCTAATAAATAACAATATAATTTATTCATTGTTTGTTCATTTACTTATCCAAAGAGTATTTATCAAGAGTTACTATGTGTAACACGTACCATTCAAGGCACTGGAGATAGAGCAGCAAAGCAGACAGGTAAGGTCCCTGGTCTGTCTCTTTTGTCAAGAAAGTAAGTTTCAGATAATAAATAAGTGAATAAATAATTAGGTGCTTTGAATATATTAAAGCTGAATGTGTCATGGGCAATGTCTGAGGCCTGCAGGAAAATGTACCTGGTATTTGAGATATGACTCCAAGAGGGTGACTTTGCACAGAGGCTATGCATCTGTGCACTGATGCCTTATATACCTTTATCTTCAACCCTCACGACAGCACCACAAGTTGTATTAATGAACTTTTTTTATAGAAGAGGAAAAACATTCCCAGAGGCTTCAAGAAGAAAGATAACATGCCCATAATTCATAGCTGCTAAACAGAACTGGAAGTCAAATCCAGGTTCACTTGTTTCCAAGGACCAAGAACTTCCCATGTCTGCTAGAAACTATCAATAGAATCTCCGCTATCTAGTGCAATGCCTGTGCTAGATTTCAATGAATTATTGGAAATCAGGACTGGAAAGAAACCAACAGACTCCTTCACTTATTTACCTTTTATTCAAGTATCATTCACTCCTTTAACAAATGTTTACTGAGCACCTACTATGAAACAGGCACAACTAAGGATACCATGATGAGTCAAACAAATAAGGTCTCTGACCACAGGGATGCTGGAAAATGTTGAAAACTGGCTCTGGGGAGGTAGAAGAAGCTCTGATTTATACCATGTGCCAATTTGCGTGGTATAAATACTTCCCCCATGGAGGATTTCAAGTTGATAGCTTGTTGTAAAACAGCTTGCAAAATTTCTGACAACCTGACAATTGTTTTTTTGTGATAAGCTCTGCACATCCCTTGCTCTGTGGACCCTCTGTGCTTACCATCTAGTCTGGACACAGACAAGTAAACAGGCCTTTTTAATACAGGGTAAGAAGTATGATTATAGACGGTGGAAGTAGGATACTTTCGGTGCTGGATTAATGCAAAGAATAGACATATAAACCCAACATTAAAAAAGAAAGAAAGAACAGAAGCAATTGCTGTGATATATTTGACACCAAAGATGGAAATATTTGGGAACATATGTATTTTGATAGACATAAATCCTCATTTTCTGTAGAAATATTTGTCATCTTGTTGACACACTCCAAATGGTCCTTGAATGAAATTATTTATATTGTTGTTTTACTTAACTTTACTTGGAAAAAGGGAGCCTGATTTAACTAAACATTTGGGGTTCTAGTGTCATTCCTGCTGCTAACTGGTCCTGTGACCATGGGCAAGTAACTTGATTCTTTGTGTACTGGTGTCTAAATGACCGAAGAATGTCAGTGTCAGTGCTTCACTATTAAACCTCTCCAGCCATATAAGCATTTTATTTTGATGAAGCACCTCTTTTTTGTCCCCCTCAGTAGGGCTCACAGACAACAGGCATAAATGACAAGATGGAATTCCAGATTCTACCCCCATTTTCCAAACCATAGAACCAATTAGAGAAAGACCATCTTAGAACTAAAAATTTATCAAAGCCCACATTTAAAAAATACCTATAAAATCCACAGTATTTTAAAACCAAGATAGGACAGAAACACCAATGCTATGTGCACAGCCTTTTGCAAATGTCAGCAGCTCTATAGCTTGAGAACAAAGACAAATACTGAAACTCACAGGACTTGAGAGCTTTCTCAGTCACATCTGCAGGCATCTGCTCATTTCTAACATTCAATCTCTTTGTAAAGGAGACAGCGACTGGGACCTGTTCAGACTGGAATCTGTTCACACATTAGCTAGAAACATTAGGTAACAGTTGTTGCAAAAACATGGATGATCAACACATGGGTTGTCATCCTCACACCCTGGAGTTGTAATTGCCTTTCTAGCATTGTCCACAGCAAGGATCTGTGTTTTCAGGTTTTGTCCCTCAGTTCCCTGATTCCAATAGAGGAGGCTGAGGGCCATGGCTGATTCCACTGAGGCTCTCTTTCCACAGTCATCCTGACTCAGTTCACCTCTTCTGATGTGATTGTGTGGGCAAGCCACTCAGACCACTCCAGCACAAACCACAGCAATTCCAAGTCTTGCCTCACTTCATTTTTAAGTGAGGCTTATATCCCAGGGATTGGAGATGTGGTTAACAAAAGGACCACAGCTGCAACCTGAAAAGCTAATTTTTTATGGTTGTTCCAAACATATGCATTGGGTTCATTTGGAATTCATCCCTCTGACTTTGGTTCCAAAGCAATATGTAGTGGTCTTCAGAACATATGGATGGTGGGCTGTGATGACGATTTTGTCTATATCTAAAAACCCCAAATGGGACAGATCAATTGACAGACTCAGATTCTCCACTCAGACTAGCTTCCTGGATGTGGTTAACCATATAATGACCAAATCCATACTTTACTGTGGAAAATTCTTCAAGAGATAGGAATACCAGACCACCTGACTTGCCTCCTGAGAAATCTGTATGCAGGTCAAGAAGCAACAGTTAAAACTGGACATGAAACAACAGACTGGTTCCAAATAGGAAAAGGAGTATGTCAAGGCTGTATAATGTCACCCTGCTTATTTAACTTATATTCAGAGTACCTCATGAGAAATGCTGGGCTGAATGAAGCACAAGCTGGAATCAAGATTGCCGGGAGAAATATCAACTACCTCAGATATACAGATGACATCACCCTTATGGCAGAAAGCAAAGAAGAACTAAAGAGCCTCTTGATGAAAGTCAAAAAGGAGAGTGCAAAAGGTGCCTTAAAACTCAACATTCAGAAAACTGAGATCATGGCATCCAGTCCCATCACTTCATGGCAAATAGATGGAAGAAATGGAAACAGTAACAGACTTTATTTGGGGGGGGGGCCTCCAAAATCAGTGCAGATGGTGACTGCAGCCATGAAATTAAAAGATGCTTGCTCCTTGGAAGAAAAGCTATGACCAACCTAGGCAGCATATTAAAAAGCAGAGACATTACTTTGCCAACAAAAGTCCATCTAGTCAAAGCTGTGGTTTTTCCAGTAGTCATGTATGGATGTAAGAGTTGGACTATAAAGAAAGCTGAGCACTGAAGAATTGACGCTTTTGAACTGTGGTATTGGACAAGATCTTGAGAGTCCCTTGGACTGCAAGGAGATCCACCAGTCCATCCTAAAGGAAATTAGTCCTGAATACTCATAGGAAGGACTGATGCTGAAGCTGAAGCTTCAATACTTTGGCCACCTGATGAGAACTGACTCGTTAGAAAAGACCCTGAGGCTTGGAAAGATTGAAGGCAGGAGGAGGAGGGGACGACAGAGGATGAGATGGTTGGATGGCATCACCAACTGGATGGACATGAGTTTGAGCAAGTCCTGGGCGTTGGTGATGGATAGGGAAGCCTGGCGTGCTATAGTCCATGGGGTCACAAAGAGTCAGACACAACTGAGTGACTGAACTGAACTGAAGACTGTGTTCTTTGTAAACCAAACCTCGCTTCACATAAAAAAGCTACCAGGTATCTGGGTCTATGTACGTCACTGTAATTTTCTATCAGAATATCAGTAATTTCACATTCAACCAGACAGACTGGCAGGTAATACAGGTCACACATTTAGTCAGAAGGACCATGGGACGTGGTGAAGGCTGTGACAAAATAGAAAGCACAAGTCTTGTGTACAGGAGGCAGATTGCTCCCCCAGACTGTTGCCATGTGACAAAGTGAGCCCAATGGTATAAGACCTGCTAACTTTTCAAAGGAATCCTACAATCTGGATTTTGATGTAAATTCCCTCAATTTTTACCGGTTCACAATTAATCTTTGTTTAAACCCATGAGCCAAAAACATTGGTGGGTTAGAATCAGGCATACATACCACAAGTTTGCAATCTCTGGAACTGATGGAACTACTTCCTATAGTCACCTGTAATTTTGAAGATTTTTCCACAACTTAAAAATGGGACCAAATTTAATCTTCCACCCTTGCCATATACCCTTCTTTTTTCAATATATTTTATTTAATTATAAGCTGAATTCAGGAAAGTGCATATATCTTAAGTGCACAGGTTCACAAACTGAACATACATGTATAACACTCAATTCTGGAAACAGAACATGATCTGCCTTTTGAAAGCCCTCTTCCAGTCAGTGCCACAATATTAACATGATTGCAGACATATTTCTGTTATTCTTCTAAGTAAAGCCAAATTCCAACCATCTCATCTTCTGTCGTCCCCTTCTCCTCCTGCCTTCAACCGTTCCCAGCATCAGGGTCTTTTCCAAGGAGTCCATTATTTGTATCAGGTGGCCAAAGTATTAGAGTTTCAGCTTCAGCATCAGTCCTTCCAATGAAGATTCAGGACTGATTTCCTTTAGGATTTACTGGTTGGATGATGGACAGGGAAACCTGGCAGCCCACGGCAGAGTTGGACACAACTGAGCAACTGAACTGAACTGAAAGTCAAATTAATGCATCAAATGAATACTGTCTGTGCACAAATTAGTTACAGTAATAGTACAGGTACTACTACATTACTATAATATTGCTATAGCACAGCAAACTGTGGATTGCCAAAAGGCAAAGTCTACATGTATAGTTGCCATGCTAGGAACCTTGGTCTGATATTTCAGACAATGTATCAGCAGGGTTAAAATAACAGTCCAGGACCCCCTGGGTGGCTCAGCGGTAAAGGATCTGCCTGTCAATGCAGAAGACACGGGTTCAATCCCTGGTCCAGGAAGATCCCACATGCTGCAGAGCAACTAAACCTGTGAACCACAACTAACCGCAACTATTGAGCCCAGCTGCTGCAACTACTGAAGCCCACATGCCCTAGACTCATGTTCCACAAGACAAGCCACTACAACGAGAAGGCAAGCACTGCGACAAAGACTAGACCCCACTTATCGCAACTAGGGAAAAGCCCAAGTAGCAACGAAGACCCAACACAGCCAAAAATAAATATATATATTTATTTTAAAAAATTACAGTCCTTTAAATAAATAACCACTCTGACCTAATTTCCCACTCACTTTGTTGATAAAAGCAATGCCAAGGGAAAGGCTTTGACCTTATAGCCTTTTTGTTACTTAATCCATGTCATTTGCACCAAATGCTTCCCTAACTACATGTTTAGGTAAAATCCAAATCTATGTGTAGTTTCCCAGTCTCTATGAAAGGAGTACCAAGATGCTATCAATTTCTTTTTCATGAAATCAGCTCTCTGTATAAAATAAAGGACTTTGTGTCAATGCTTATATTTATCTTACAAAGTTTATGTCAAACCATCGAAAACCTGGCTGTGCTTTGCCTCCTTAATGCATTTCTTTTCTTCCTTCAGCAGTCATCCTGCAGTTTAAATTTTCTGTTCCTCATATCCTCTGTTTTGAAAGCAACCTGAACTGGCATCAATTTTTTTTTAAGTGAGAAATAAATAGTCTGTGATGTATGTTATGGCACATTTGGCACAAGACGCTAAAACAAAGACAGGGCTTGGTAGGTTTTGTATCAAAACACATGCCAGCACTTGGCGAAAGCAGTTCTGGTGAACTTACCATAGATTGCAATCGCTTCCTGATTGATTCAGCTGCTATCCATCTGTTCTGGCTGTCCACTGCCATTCCAAACTGCTCCTCCTCCACGCCCAGCTGCCAGGCAGAGAAATCACTACAATTTACACTCCCAGCGTACAGCCCCCAGCCCCACTGTCTGGATTTTTGCATATTGACTGGAAAAGGGCATCAAAAAGTGCCTTAAATCCCACTTTATTAATAATCTATGAAACACAAGCAACACTGAGATGGTTTTTCACCTATAATATGTAAAGTTAGTTTGCAGTCCTCATTGTTTGGCTAAAATGACCTGTTTGAGGAGAATGAGGAAATGGAAATTCTTACGTTGCTGAAGGCAGTTAAACCCATCCAAACCCATCCTAATCTGGTAGGTAGGATTTTGGTCTCCGTGGCTTTTGCTCCTAACATGACAAAAGGGACTTTGCAATGGAATTGAGGCTACTAATCAATTGGCCTTACCATAGGGAGATACTTCTGTATTATCAGATGGGGCCCAATGTGATTACAGGAGCCCCGAAGACTAGAAGAGGAGACAGAGATGCAAATAGTGTGAGGAGGCTTTGACGCCAAGGCTGGTTCTGAGATACAGCAGGTTCCGGGCAGTTACTGGTGAATGAGTTCTAGGGATAAGGGCGGCCCTAGCTGACAGCCATCGAAGACACAGAACCTAGTCCTGCAGATGTGTGTGCACATGTGTGCTTTGTCAGGCCTGACTTTTTTGTGATGCCCCCATGGACTGTAACCCACCCAGGCTCCTCTGTCCATGGAATTTTCCAGGCAAGAGTACTGGAGTGGGTCACCATTTCCTTCTCCACCTGCAGCTGTGAGGCAACGAATTCTCTCCACAGCACAAAGGAGCTTGGAAACAGATTCTCCCCGTAGAGTTTCCAAGAGGGAACATAGCCTGCTGACACCTGCTTCTGGCCTTTTGAGACTCAAAACAGAGAAACCAGCCAAACCCTTTGGATATTTTACCTACATAACCCTGAAATAATGAGTGTTGTCTCAGTTCACTAGATTTGCCTTACTTGATCATGGCAGTGCATTAGTCAGGGCTCTCCAGAGAAAACAGAACCAACAGGATAGAGCTGTATTCAAGAGGAGACGTCAGAATTGGTTTCTGTGTTAAGAATGAGGGATTTCCAGGTGGTTCAGTGGTAAAGAATCCACCTCCAGTGCAGGAGACAGGGGGTCAATCCCTCGGTGGGGAAGATCCCCTGAGGTAGGAAATGAAAACCCACTCTAGTAGTCTCACCTGAAAAATCATATGGACAGAGGCAGCTAGCAGGCAGAGTCTGGCCTGACTTAGCCACCAAACACGCACACACATTATGAATGAAGCCAGAGAAGTCTGACAACCTGCCACCTGGAGGCAACCTGGAGAGCCAGAAGAGCCACTGGGATAATCCAGGCCGGGCCTGAGACCCTGAGAACCAAGGCACTTCTAGTATAAGTCTCTGAGTCCAAAGTCCGAGAACCTGGAGCTCTCCTGTCCCCGAGCAGAAGAAAGACGCTCCGGCTCAAGAAGAGAGAGGTTCTGATTCAAGATAGCCATGCTGGAGGAGGTTGGGTCATGCCCTCCCGTGGACACAGCGACTCTGCAGCAACGTCAAATCAAACAGGAACGGTTGGGACACAATCTCCCCGTAAAGGCCGTCCCCAGCACAACCACCCACAATCAGGAGTGAATAGAAAACCCAGAGCTTCTCCCTGAGGAGCAGAGTTTGATCCCCACACACAGCACCCTAACTTTCAAAACCTGTACCTGAGAGTCGGCTCCTCAAAACATCTAGCTTTGAAAACTAGCAGGGTTTGTGTCCATAGACCACAAGGCTACACGAACCTGGGAGACGCCTCTTAAAGGGCTCACACTTGAACTCACCCAGATAGGGTATAGCGAGGCGGCGAGATCTGGAAACCACCACCAGACTATATGTGTCGGTGGTTTAGTCGCTAAGTCGTGCCTGACTCTTGGGGCCCCATGGACTCCTCTTTCCATGGTATTCTCCAGGCAAGAATATTGGAGTAGGTTGCCATTTGTTTACCTGAAGGTGTCTGTCTGACAGGAATCTAATTCGGTACACAATCAGGGGCCTACTGGCTGACAGGCACCATCTCCAAGCTCCAGCCAGTGGAGGCATCTTTTCTTTTTTTAAAAAATGTTATACTGAGTAGCAACAGCGCCAGACCCCAGCTGAGGCGCTCCTAGAGGTTTTGTCAGTGTTGTTTCTCCAGCGGCGGCAGCTCTCGCCCCGGCATCAGAACGAGTCCGGTTCGTGTTCCTCCGCGGAGGTCTCTCCTCCTATGGTGAATGCAGCCTGAAGCGTCTGAGTCCGCGATGGACAGAGAAAAGGGATTACTCCATAAACTCTATCGGTGGCTTGAGCTTTGAAACTATAGAAGAAAGTTTGAGGAACAAGCAATGAGAAAAACTTACAGATGTAGTAATGAGGGATCCTGCAAGTAAAAGATCAGAAAGGCTTGATTTTGTAACTTTTTCATCCATGGCCGAGGTTGAGGCTGCCATGGCCACAGAACCTCATTCAGTTGATGAGACAGTGGTTGAGCCAAAACGTGCTATTCCAAGAGGGGAATCTGGAAAGCCAGGGGCTCATGTAACTATGGGGCTTCCCACGTGGTGCTCATGGTATAGAACCCACCTGCCAAAGCAGGGGACATAAGAGACGCAAGTTCGATCCCTAGGTCGGGAAGATCCCCTGGAGGAGAGAATGGCAACCCACTGCAGTATTCTTGGTTGAAGAATCCAATGGACAGAGGAGCCTGATGGGCTGCAGTCCATGGGGTCACAAAGAGTGGAACACTGACTAAAGCAACTTAGTGCACATACCCACGCATATGTAACTGTGAGGAAGCTGTTTGTTGGTGGAATAAAGAAAATGCTGAGGAACATCATCTTAGAGATTACTTTGCTGCTAAGTCACTTCAGTTGTGTCTGACTCTGTGCGACCTCATAGACGTCAGCCCACCAGGGCCCCACCCCAACCCCACCCCCCGGGATTCTCCAGGCAAGAACACTGGAGTGGGTTGACATTTCCTTCTCCAAAGAGATTACTTTGAGGAACATGGAAAAATTGATACCATTGAGATAATTACTGATAGGCAGTCTGGAAAGAAAAGAGGATTTGAATTTGTTACCTTTGATAACCATGATCCTGTGGATAAGATTGTGTTGCAGAAATAGCATGCTATCTAGGTCATAATGCAGTAGTTAGAAAAGTTTTGTCTAGACAAGAAGTATAGGAAGTAAAAAGTTCTAGAAATGGAAAAGGAGGTGTCTTTGGTCTTAGAGATTCTAGTGGTGGTGGTGGTGATGAAAATTTTGGACTAGTGCCTATAAGTAACTTTAGAGGAGGGTCTGATGGATATGGAAGTCCTGGTGGATTTGGAGATGGCTATAATGGGTATGGAGGAGGTCCTGGAAGTGACAGTTTTGGAGGTAGCCCTGGTTATGGAGGAAAAGAAGGATATAGTGGTGAAAGACCTGGATATGGCAACCAGGGTGAGGGCTACAAAGGTGGTTATGACAACTATAGAGGAGGAAATTATGGAAGTTATGGAAATTATGATTTTGGGAATTATAACCCATAGTCTTCTAACTATGATCCAGTGAAGAGTGGAAACTTTGGTGGTAGCAGGAACATGGGGAACCATATGATTGAAGAGACTCTGGTCCAGAAGTCATTGGAGGAAGTGGGAGTTATGGAAGGAGAAGCCAATATTGAGCTTCTTCCTGTTTGCCACAGGAAGATGTCTTGCTGCAGGTAACTAATAAGGAAATGGCCAACCACAGAGTCCTCAAGAAATAAGAAATTCTGTACCATCTGAAAGTAGTTCTTATTGGTGCCTTGATTTTAAAAAGCACTCTTTAAGAATAAAGGGAAATGTTTTCTGATAAAAAGAATAGACTTCATTTAGGACATATTCTTAATATAAAACAATTACAAATTGAGGATTATTTGTAAAAGAGTAACATCAAATCAGCTAGAAAGATAAATGTATCACGTTTTGAATTAGGTTTTGTGAGTAGACAGGTTAAAATTCTATTTTAAATATAAACTTTATTAAAATAAATAGTCTTGTATTCAAATACTTGGTGTAATGTTTACACATAGACTGTGAATCTTGTTATATGAATATTACATTGTCTAAAGGATTGTCATCCCCTTGATTTATAAAGCAGTTTCACAAAGCAATGCATACTGTCATCTTCTTTTCAGTTCAGTTCAGTTCAGTTCAGTTATTCAGTCGTTTCAGAGTCTTTGTGACCTCATGGATTGCAGCATACCAGTCTTCCCTGTCCATCACCAACTCCCGGAGCTTACTCAAACTCATGTCCATTGAGTCTGCGATGCCATCCAACCATCTCATCCTCTGTTGTCCCCTTCTCCTCCTGCCTTCAATCTTTCCCAGCATCAGGGTCTTTTCCAATGAGTCAGTTCTTTGCATCAGGTGGCCAAAGTATTGGAGTTTCCACTTCAGCATCAGTCCTTCCAGTGAATATTCAGGACTGATTTCCTTTAGGATGGACTGGCTGGATCTCCTTGCAGTCCAAGGGACTCTCAAGAGTCTTCCCTAACATCACAGTTCAAAAGCATCAATTCTTCAGCGCTCAGCTTTCTTTAGAGTCCAACTCTCACATCCATACATGACTACTGGAAAAACCATAGCTTTGACTAGATGGAACTTTGTTGGCAAAGTAATGTCTCTGGTTTTTAATATGCTGTCTAGGTTGGTCATAGCTTTCCTTCCAAGGAGCAAGCGTCTTTTAATTTCATGGCTGCAGTCACCATCTGCAGTGATTTTGGAGCCCCCCCAAAATAAAGTCTCTCACTGTTTCCATTGTTTCCCCATCTCTTTGCCATGAAGTGATGGGACCGAATGCCATGATCTTAGTTTTCTGAATGTTGAGCTTTAAGCCAACTTTTTCACTCTCCTCTTTCACTTTCATCAAGAGGCTCTTTAGTTCTTCTTCACTTTCTGCCATAAGGGTGGTGTCATCTGCATATCTGAGGTTCCTTTCAATAGTGATAGATAAATGAGAAAAGCATTGTGCACATTATTGCCTCTCCCTAATAAAATGGCATTCTTTATATACTGTAAAAATAAAAAAAAAACCCAACATTATGCTTTATTATCTTTTTTATTTCCCCTGCTCCTGTGGGCATTATCTATATGCTTTCCTTCTGCTCATTCCAGTTGACAGTCGAGCAATTTCTGAGCTCTCGCTGGTGGGATCCTTTTTTTTTTTTTTTCTTTTTATTCTCTATGTGTGCTTTTTCTTCTGTATATGTGAATGTTCTGAATATATGAAGGAAAATTTGTTTGCCTTCCCCATATTCACTCCTACTTCTTCTGAATATAGCTCCTAATTTGAACTAGGGAATTTCCCTTACCCCTACATCATGGGACATGCACTTCTCCTTCAACTTAGGCTAAGCAGTGGCTCTTATTCCCATGATCATTGTAATTGATTCAGGAATGAATACATGAACCTAATAGACCAATGAGATGCCATAAAATTTTGACTGACAATCCTTGAGTAGAAACAGTCTCCCTTTTTCACTAAGTGTGAACTTGAAAATAAGCAGGAGCTGAAGCGAATGCAGCCATTTTGCTACCATGAGAAACACGGGAATTGAGTCACTACAATGAAGAAAGCCTACGGACATTGCTCAAACTCAGGATGAAGCCGTAACTGAAGATAGCCTTTCCCTTTGTATTATTTATATCTATGAAATAATAATTGCCCTTTTGCCTAAGTCATTGGATTTATGGGATACCACTTACAACAAAAAAATGTCCTCATCTCGACACCATCCTGTTCTACTTTCTGTTTTCAGCTCTAAAATGTTGAAAGCTTGAATTTAAATTCTCAGAATTCGGAACTCAAAAGACAAGATAATACAATCTAATAAATTTAATATTATACATAAATTTGATTTCAAATATGATAAAAATTAGTCTATATCTTCAAATATGCCTGAACTAGGATTTTAAATAAAAACACCCTTAGGACAAGAAACGATAAGGCAATTAAGAATGATTGGGATGATTTCCCTTCTCTTTTAAGTTACTTTGATTAACCCTATTGTTTCTTTTCTGTTATTCACCTAATCTGACAATATGAATCTAGAGAGAAAATGTGTGAAGGGTAACAGAAGAGAAAAATTCAGCAATTATTGTGACACTTAAACATCTGTCAGAGACCTCTGATCTGATGGAGGAACTTTGATTTTAGATATAAATTTCCTTTCTTGCATTCTCACCAGTTTTTTCCTTCAATAACACACCAGAACATATCATGTCATATACTCAACATCTGGAATGAAGAAAGATTTCCTAAAGCACCCTTGGCTGCCTTTTTCTCCCCTGGAGGAAATTCCCTAAGAGTTAGGTTGACAGCATGTTAAACAGGCATCATTCATCTGTGTGACAGTTCAGCAACTTACCACATTTAAGAGTAAAAGAATGAGCCCCTGATTTCTGCAGGCTAAATTTGGGGTTACATTACTTGATGCCAGAATGTCCAGATTAAGATGAAAAATATTTAGTCAGCCATCTAGATATTCTCAAGTGTACAGATGTTTGACATAAGCAGAGCCTGTGGTGGCACTAATTGGATAATATAAAAATCCCCATTTCTTTTGATCATTAAGCATTTATCATCATCACTTAAGTGCCAGCCACATAGGAAGGATTGACACATGCCATTGTTCCTGCCCCTCATGAAGTTCACTTAGTGGCACACAAGTTACATAGTAAACCACAAGAAAGCATGAATGATTAATATATCAAATTTGGATACTTTCATTGCACAGAGTATTACATTTGACTCAAAGCAAGACTTCTAGTTTATTCCGTGTTTTTGTGCAAATGAGAACAAGATGCCTCATTCTCTAGGCACACTCAATCTACATCAGAATACATAGCATGGGGAGCAGAGAGCAGCAGGGTAACATCTGCACAACTATACACAGACTCATATGGCATAAATAACATTTTATAGAATGAGAAGCCCAATGGTAGGAACATCTAGGGTTGATTAATTCTGTGCCTTGACAGCTCTGTCAAAGACCTAATGGGTGTTTTCTATCTTTCTGCACTGGCATCATTAGCATGCTATCTCTTATCTTCAGGCTTATCCCCTCAGGGCTTCAAAACAGCTTTAAGCATAACTTTTTCAAGCAACTCCATCCAAAGTCAAGAAGGCATCTGTTTTGATCAAGGTGGCAAAACCTTTCCCAAAAGCACTTCAGAAAACTTCCCTTTGTTTTTCATGAGCCTTAACTGGGTCATCAGCTTATTTCTTAAGTCAATCTTTAATACCAAGGGATGAAGTATCAAGTTTGGTTGGGGCCAGTCAAGATTCCCCACCTGGTGATAGGGACAGAAAATTCCCCAACATCACAGAGTCATCCAAAGCTTTAACAGAAGTGGAGTTTTGTTAAGAAAAAGAATAATGGAATGGTTTGTGGGTTGAAAATAAGTAGTGCTTGCCACAAATTCATGAATGAGATAATCAAAGTGCCACAAAGAACAGAAAAAAAAAAGACAATTCCACTTTTCCAGTTTCCCAGAAGTCCTGATTTTGGAATTGTCACTTGATCAGTTCAGTTCAATCGCTCAGTGGTGTCCAACTCCTTGAGACCCCACAGACTGCAGCACGCCAGGCTTCCCTGTCCATCACCAACTCCCAGAGTTTACTCAAACTCATGTCCATTGAGTCGGTGATGCCATCCAACCATCTCATCCTCTGTTGTCCCCTTCTCCTCCTGCCTTCAATCTTTCCCCATCAGGGTCTTTTCCAATGAGTCAGTTCTTCATATCAGGTGGCCAAAATATTGGAGTTTCAGCTTTAGCATCAGTCCTTCCAATGAATTTTCAGGACTGATTTCCTTTAGGATGGACTCGTTGGATCTCCTTGCAGTCCAAGGGATTCTCAAGATTCTTCTTTAACACCACAGTTCAAAAGCATCAATTCTTCAGCGCTCAGCTTTCTTTAGAGTCCAACTCTCCCATCCATACATGACTACTAAAAAAACCATAGCCTTGACTAGATGGACCTTTGTTGGCAAATTAAGTCTCTGCTTTTCAATATGCTGTCTAGATTGGTCATAGCTTTTCTTCCAAGGAGCAAGCGTCTTTTAATTTCATGGATGCAGTCACCATCTGCACTGATTTTGGAGCCTAAAAATATAAAGTCTATCACGGTTTCCACTGTTTCCCCATCTATTTGCCATGAAGTGATGGGACCAGATGACATGATCTTAGTTTTCTGAATGTTGAGCTTTAAGGCAACCTTTTCACTCTGCTCTTTCACTTTCATAAGAGGTTCTTTAGTGCTTCACTTTCTGCCATAAGGGTGGTGTCATTTGCATATCTGAGGTTATTGATATTTCTCCGGGCAATCTTGATTCCAGCTTGTGCTTCACCCAGCTCAGCATTTCTCATGATGTAGCTCTGCATGTAAGTTAAACAAGCAGGGTGACAATATACAGCCTTTCCCGATTTGGAACCAGTCTGTTGTTACATGTCCAGTTCTAACTGGTGCTTCCTGACCTGCATACAGATGTCTCAAGAGGCAGGTCAGGCGGTCTGGTATTCCCATCTCTTTCAGAATTTTCCACAGTTTATTGTGATCCACACAGTCAAAGGCTTTGGCATAGTCAATAAAGCAGAAGTAGATGTTTTTCTGGAAATCTCTTGCTTTTTCAATGATCCAGCAGATATTGGCAATTTGGTCTCTGGTTCCTCTGCCTTTTCTAAAACCAGCTTGAACATCTGGAAGTTCACGGTTCACGTACTGTTGAAGCCTGGCTTGGAGAATTTTGAGCATTACATTACTAGCATGTGAGATGAGTGAATTGGGCGGTGGTTTGAGCTTTCTTTGGGATTGAAATGAAAACTGAATTTTTCCAGTCCTGTTCCCAATTTGCTGGCATATTGAGTGCAGCATTTTCACAGCATCATCTTTCACACATCATCAGGTGTCACTTGTTACATGAGAACTATTCTCAGATAAAGAAGTGATGGAAATAAATTTCACAACAAAGAGTATGAAAAATTATGAATATGAAGGTTATAATAACATGATGAGACAAATTCTTTGTACATTTATACAGGCACCCCAGCGAGACATTGTATGAAAACACTAAAATTGAACTTTTTTTTCAAAAGTAATATATATTTTCATTAAATCATACACAGGCATTTTTTTAACTACAAAAAAAAATAGAACTAAATAAAAGGGGAAATTATTGTTTCTCATAGTTTGAAGTTCAGACTTGTATTCTTTCCTGTGCCAACAGGTTTCATCCACACAATAGGTATAATGGTTTTCAACAACTGTAAATCCATATCTGCAGGTTTAACACTCTTAAAGTGAAGTGCAGATTTCTCTCCCTTTGTTGCATTTTAGATCTAGAGAAAGACCCAGGTTGATCCAGTTGGGTCAGTTACTCTTCAACCAGTCAGAGTTGCCAGGAGGGTGGGAATTCCCATGTAGGTCACTTGTCCTCTTCTATAGCTACTATGTTGGGTACCACCCTTTCTCCTAAAACACCCCAACGAAACAAACACAGGAGGCCACATTTTATATGATACCATGTATGTGAATCCTTTAGTATAGGCAACTACAAAGGGATAGAAAGTAAAATAGTAGTTGCCAGGGTCTGGGTTGGATGTATGGAGTCAAGAAAGAGGAATGACTGCTAATAGAGATGGGGTTTTATTCTGGGTTGGTGAAAATTTTCTATAAGCTGACCATGGTGATGCTTGCACAACTCTGAATATATTAAAGACCACTGAAGTGAATACTTAAAGTAGATAAATTTTATGATATATGAACTATATTTCAATAAATTAAAAAAAAAAGTCCAGCTCTATGTGTGTGACTTGTAATATTACCATCTAGAGATAATCATGTTAATATTTTTGTGTGTATCCTGTAGACTCTTCTCAAGTCATGATACATAATATGTACTTTAACGTTAGTATTATTCTATCAAACACCCACAATATAATTGATTTAACTATTCTTTCCTTAAAGGAGAAAACTTTTCAAAGTGTGCTGACTCTGTTTCTGTTTGTTTTTATATTTTTAAGTTTGGATGGTAGTCTGATTCATGCCCAAGACTTTATAAAACTCATTATATGGAAAAAAGAAGAAAAACACAAACATTATCTACTTATTTTTAAAACTACTGTTGTCATAACAATTTCATGTTGCCTTGTAAATGGAACTCTTTTGCGCTTCTTGCTGTATTTAGAGCATTAGTTACCATAACAACAAGATGTAGTTCACCATATAGAAACCCGGCACAGGGGGCATTCTCTATCAGAAATCTCTGCCTTATGTTACAACTATGAAAGGCAGTTCTATCGATGATTAGGTCCAGTCTTCTGCTCCGAGAAAGAGTGCCCTAACACTTCCAAGAAGGACTATAAGCTTACTTTATAAAAATGAGAAACAAGGTTTGGGGAATCAAAATCCTGCTATCTCATTTCAAATTTTGGTTCATGATTCTGCAAGCAAGGTGGAAATGGCCTAACCTGCAGGCATTCTCTGTGTAATACCATCCTAAATAACTCTCTCTTTGATTTTATCTTTCCCTTGGTATGCCAAAAAATGTGACCCAAATAGCCTTTCTCAACTCCAGCCCTTATTAAACATGGCTGGGCTTGATTCCTCAGTCCCAAAACATACTAACAATATGCCTCTTTGGTCACAAAAAAAGAGAATTTTCTTCTACAAATTAGCTTTTCCTCTTTTAATTAATATCAGTGATATTTAACCTTCAGGCTCACCCCTATCTTTGAGACTTTAATGGAACTCAGACCCTCTTTCCAGAAAAATGCACATTAATACATGAAATTGTATTCAAAGTTCAGGGTTTCATGGGTCCTCTGAAGCCCATCTATATTCTTCTAAGGTTAAGATTCCTGGATTATAGACTAATACATTTTTTTTCTTTCCGCTTCATTAATTCATGGGTACATTCATTCATTCACTCACTCATTATTCACCCAGCCAAATATGTAACTTGTGGCACACCATGCACAGTTATAAGTCCATTACGTTCATGGTATCTTCCATTGCACCCAGATGGTTCTGTGGGCACCCGCAGGCTCTAGAGGAGTGTTCTTCTCTGTGCTGTGTCACAAAGCCATTCTGTACATTGGGAGAGATTCTTCTTGCTCTGCAGAAAAGTGAATTACCTTGTTTGATACATTTCTGCAGCATCATTTCCTTCAGGATGGATAGTCCCTTGTAGCTACATGAGAGCCTTTCTCCCAGCAACACAAGGTTTTGGAGAAAACACCCAATTCTGGATCAGAAGGCTTGCATTTAGCCCCAGCAGTACCACTTTTCAACCACACATACCTTGGCAAGTCATTTAATGTCTCTAACTCAATTTCCTCCTCCATGAGATACAGCTAATAACTACTGCCTCACATCACCTTCCTCTTGGAATGTGAGTAGAAAGTAACAAAACAAGACAATGTACATGAAAGCATTTTTTAAGCCACATAACAAATGATTATTTGTATCACTGTTGTTATGGAACTGGTATGAAAATAAGAACTGCATCTTTACTTTTGAGCCTAAAGAGTTACAGAGAGGGTCAAGAGATCACTCCTAATCAGAGTTCTAGTTTTCTATTCTGAATTCAAATAGAGTTATTCAAATCAAGTTATTGAAAGAGATCAGGTAGCACATTTCTAAAATTGTGGGACCTCTCTTGAGGCGATTCTCAACCTCTTATTTGTAGTGCACTGCATTGGACTGAATTACATGCACACACCAACATTCTCCCCACAGAAACTTAGATACCTTCTAGGTGTTTTCACAATGAAAGTACACTTTCTAATTGCTTTTCTTGACAGTACCTTGAAAGACTTTTGCCAGCAGAATTAGGATTCTTTTGGTGGCAAGTAATAGAAGCCAACTCTGTTTACCTTAACTTCAAGATGAGGAATTTATTTCCCAGATGCAACAGGGTCCTGTAGCTCACTTGAGTTGGCCAGAGTGGTCAGGAGGGGCTGTAGCTAAGATCCAGAACCCTCAGAACTTCACCTCTCTGTGTGGTGTGCTCACATGACTAGTGGCTCTTTCTCATCAGATCAGCTTCCTTGGAATCTCTGGTCCCATGGCAGGCAGATGTGAGTGTATGCAACTCTTGACTTGACATGTCTGCACCCAGCACCCTAGACAGACCTAAGCTAGCTCTCTGTCTTAATTTCACATCCTCAGAAAAGGGGTTCTGATTGTATCCTCTAAACAGGAATTAGATGACGGTGATCTTACAAGCCTATAGCTTCACTTACCCCCAGGAGAAAATAACTTTATTACCTAGAACTGAAGCCCAAAATACCCAAGACTATTCTGACTGGCCAGTGTAGGTTACACGTCTCCCCTGGATCAATCAACTGTGAGAGGTGGAATAGTCTGAACAATGTATAGGGATATAGTGTGGAAAGGAGGGGCAGACAAAACAATGTATCTAGACAATGTATACACATACCCACCTCTTCCTGCAGGTTTCTGCCATAGTACTTAACCATCCTCACCCTTACTGACAAAGTAAAATGAGGAAAGTCAGACCTACATATCTGCCAGAAGGTGTATCAAAGGTACATCTGTGTGAAGCACCTAAATTCTGTTTCTTTTTACCTGTGTGATTAAAGTTCTTTCATTGTATCAGATTCACAAAATTTGGAAAGCTCCAGCTGATTCTTTCTTCTCCTCTCCCTTCTCTAAATCTCTGGAGGAAAAGATATTGCTAACTGTAAGGAAATGAGAAAAAGCCAAGCCTCTTCAGGAATCATGGACAGAGAAGAGCTGTATTTAAACAATTGCTGTTTTAGTTCCCACAAACATTCTCTTTGAGGGTATTTTCCATTAAATCAAACAAACAAGCAAAAAAAAAAAAAAAAAACCTCAGAGAAAAAAGTAAGGGCTTTAGGAAATCAATCTCAAATGGTAGGATTTCAGGCATCATCAACAGGCAGGGTGGTGATGATTTGGGTGAGCAAAAGGCAGAATCCTCCAGCAGAAGGCAGAACTTCTAAAATCACGGCAGGCTGGGGGAATCCAAAGGGATATTGTATCAGTACAGGAAGACGACAGACTATTTCACAACAACTTTTTCTTTTGACTTACCTGGTGGCTCAGACAGTAAAGATCTGCCTACAGTGCAGAAGACCCCGGTTTGAACCCTGGGTTGGGAAGATCTCCTGGAGAAGGAAATGGCAACCCACTCTAATATTCTTGCCTGGAGAATTCCATGGAGAGAGGAACCTGGCAAGCTAGAGTCCATACAATCCATGCGGTTGCAGAGTCAGACACGACTGAGCAACTACACTTCCACTTTTCTTTTGATTTGTATCTCTTAAGTTTTTAAATTGAGGTAACATTGGTTTATAACATTATATAAGTTTCACGTAGACAACTTTGTACAGTTGACCCTTGAACAATACACATTTGAACTGTGCAGGTCCCCTTATATGTGAGTATTTTTCAGAAAATAGATAATATGATACTACATGATCCATGATGGGTTGGCACTCTAAAGCCTCATGTTGTTCAAGGGTCAACTGGATGTAAACTTCTGCATACACCACCGTGTGAGTTCAGTCAGTCAGTCAGTTCAGTCGCTCAGTCATGTCCGACTCTTTGTGACCCCATGAATCGCAGCACACCAGGCCTCCCTGTCCATCACCAACTCCCAGAATTCACTCAAACTCATGCCCATCGAGTCAGTGATTGCCATCCAACCATCTCATCCTCTGTCGTCTCCTTCTCCTCCTGCCTCCAATCCCTCCCAGCATCAGGGTCTTTTCCAAAGAGTCAGCTCTTCCCATGAGGTGGCCAAAGTATTGGAGTTTCAGCTTCAGCATCAGTCCTTCCAATGAACACCCAGGACTGATCTCCTTTAGGATGGACTGGTTGGATCTCCTTGCAGTCCAAGGGACTCTCAAAGAGTCTTCTCCAACACCACAGTTCAAAAGTATTAATTTTGCGGCGCTCAGCTTTCTTCACAGTCCAGCTTTCACATCCATACATGACTACTGGAAAAACCATAGCCTTGACTAGATGGACCTTTGTTGGCCAAGTAATGTCTCTGCTTTTTAATATGCTATCTAAGTTGGTCATAACTTTCCTTCCAAGGAGTAAGCGTCTTTTAATTTCATGGCTGCAATCACCATCTGCAGTGATTTTGGAGACCCAAAAAAGAGTCTGTCACTGTTTCCACTGTCTCCCCATCTATTTGCCATGAAGTGATGGGACCAGATACCATGATCTTTGTTTTCTGAGTGTTGAGCTTTAAGCCAACTTTTTCACTCTTCTCTTTGGCCTTCATCAAGAGGCTCTTTAGTTCTTCTTCACTTTCTGCCATAAGGGTGGTGCCATCTGCATATCTGAGGTTATTGATATTCCTCCCGGCAATCTTGATTCCAGCTTGTGCTTCTTCCAGCCCAGCATTTTTCATGATGTACTCTGCATATAAGTTAAACAAGCATGGTGACAATATACAGCCTTGACGTACTCCTTTTTCTATTTGGAACCAGTCTGTTGTTCCATGTCCAGTTCTAACTGGTGCTTCCTGACCTGCATACAGATTTCTTGAGAGGCAGGTCAGGTGGTCTGGTATTCCCATCTCTTTCAGAATTTTCCACAGTTTATTGTGATCCACACAGTCAAAGACTTTGGCATAGTCAATAAAGCAGAAATAGATGTTTTTCTGGAACTCTCTTGCTTTTTCAATGAACCAGCAGATGTTGGCAATTTTATTTCTGATTCCTATGCCTTTTCTAAAACCAGCTTGAACGTTTGGAAGTTCATGGTTCACGTAATGTTGAAGCCTGGCTTGGAGAATTTTGAGTGTTACTTTGCTAGAGTGTGAGATGAGTGCAATTGTGTGGTAGTTTGAGCATTCTTTGGGATTGCCTTTCTTGCTCCTGATCTAGGGTTGCTTTAATGCTGTCTCTCTCTGTTGCTGACCCTAGACACGTGTGTGGGGAACATCCTGCTCATCTCAAGCCATGCCTAGAAACTCTGCCATTTCTGTCCTGGGTCCATCTTCCTAAAAGCACCACAGAGCTATTTCTTCTCAGGAGTCTTATCCTTTCCTGGAGCAAAACCAGAAGCAGGGCACAGCTCCTGTCTCCTCTCAGATCTCCCTAAATCACTGGATTTTTGTCAGTCACTCCTAGAACTTCATCCACCTGAGTATAGGTCGGCAGCGTGGAAATGAAAGAAAGATTAAAGGACGTTTTTTTTTTTTTTTCAGATAACACCCTTGAATGTAAGCTTCCTTCCTCACTCCTTCCTCACCTACTCTTAAACAGAGACACTTTCTAGTCTAGAAGGCTAGGCAGCTTTGCTTGTACCTTCTCTGTGCCCAATTTCCTTCTTCCTACAATCTGAAATGCAAAAGCAGTTTTAAAAACTCAAAAACCTTTGCTCTGTCTCCTCCCTGAGGCAGTTTCTCAGCTTGGTGGCCCAATTTAGGGAAGAGTCAAGGGGTTCACAGGAAATACCAGAGAAAACACAGCAGGAGGCTCCAAATGTTTTCCCACCACAAAAACATACAAATCATGTCTTAAAAGCATGAACTCCAGCTGACAAAATTAACCTATGCCTTCTCACCATCAATGCAAAATTCTATTAGTGAGTAGAAACTAACAATGATGTGATGAGACATGGGTGCTGGCTGCTTGGAGAGGCTCCCTCATTAACTGAAAGACTTACTTCTGTGCAATGTGCTGTCAAGTTATAGGAAGAGTCAAAACGGGTACTCCGTAAGGCTAACCTTGTGCCCCATCATCTGGTACAAGATGCTCTCTAAGCCCCAGCTTGCACAAGTTCGCCTCCCCTATACCCTGGGTAAACATCATCTTAGCTCAAGGAAAATTATACAGAGATGCAGCAGTGAGTAGGAAGATTTCCCTGCCAAGGAGAGTCTAGGCTCTGCAGGGATGAGGTCTGAGGGAGGGGAAAGGAGTGGGTCTTCTGCACAAAAAGACAACAAACCTCCTTTGTCGGAGGCAGGAAAGCAGAGTCCCTGTGGTGCTGACTGGCTGCTTCTACCTGGGCTGTGGGCTGGTCCACACGGGGCTGGCTGCAGCGGGGCAGTCTCTGTCTGAGGACCAGCGTCCTGCTGCCCCTCTGCAGACCTGAAGGGCCCGGCTGGGTTTATGGCTCCTGGTCAGGTCTGCATTTCCCTTGGTTAAGTGGCCAGGTCAAGATGTCACCACTTACCACATTACTCTCTGGTAACCTTTCACCTCATGTGGGTGAGCTTTTGGAGGGCAGAAACCATGTGTTACTCATCTCCATGGCCCTTCACCCTGCACAGGGACTAGCCCACGGGACACGCCCCACAGTACCTACTTCCCAAGGTTTGCTGAGCCCTCCCATTGTGTGAGTCTCTGGGGCTTACACTTGAAATGCACTGTTCTATTTCATCCTCACGAAGAGCCTCTGAGGCACAGACAACACCTCAGAGAAAAGAAGCTCGTCACCTCGGGTCACACACGTGGTAAGGGACAGGGCCAAGATTTGAATCGAGAGTGGCTGACTTCCAAGGCCTGGCTCCAAAATACCTCAACGCTGAAGAGAAAGCCTGAGAAGCATTCCATGATTTCTCTGTGCATCTGGAGACGCTGTAAACTCAGAACCCTTGGGGACCTTCCCAGGACAGACTCCTCCCCCATGTCCTTTGCTTTAGCTCCTCTCTGAAGTACCTAGGTAACAGGAACTGATACATATTTCCTGAGTTGTAACCTGCAAGTACTGTTGGTGGGAGTATGGACCACGGCAACTTTTGGGGGAGAAATTTGGCTTAATTTGATTAACTTAGTTTTACACAAACCACAAACCCAGTGACTCAGAAAAGCTGTTCTAGTGTATTTGTGCTAGTGGGTTTCTCTCTCAAAAGGACTTTTTTGGGTTTTCATAGAAATATTGTCTGCAATGGCAGAAAGTTGGAGGTACCCATTACCAGGAGAGGGAGGAAGGAAAAGGTGATCGGTCCACACCATAGGTTGTTATGTAGCAGTCAGGGAAAGGTGGGGCTTTCCTGGAGGCTCAGCGGTAAAGAATCCACCTGCAATTCAGGAGCTGCAGGAGACGCGGGTTTGATCCCTGGTGGGGAAGATTCTCTGCAGAAGGGCATGGCAACCCCCTCTAGTATTCTTGCCTGGAGAATCCCATGGACAGAGGAGCAGGGTAGGCTACAGTCCATAGGGCTGCAAAGACTCAGACACAACTGAAGCAATTTAGCATGCATGGACACAGAGAAAGGTGGAGAAGAGATATATCTAGCAAGCAAAGTGAGAAAAGGAAAAAAACAGAAAGAGCTATAATCAAGTACTATTTGCCTAAAATGCATGCACACCAAACAATATAGTCAAGTAAAAGTATATCTATGACACATATTAAGATGGGTGCTTGAAGAAGATCCTTGCTCCTATGGATGTCAAACAAAAGGGCAAACAAAAGAATACTGGATAATTTTGACCAGTGAAATAAAGGGAAAGTCGACAAACAAACTCAAATTCCTGAGAAGGAAGAATAACAAGAGGGATCTACTCTGCATGAGGCGGGCCAGGGAAGGCTCTGAGGCAGTGATAATTCATTTCTGCTGCCACGTGACCTAGGCATGGCATTTGGTAGAGCAGCCACATAGAAGAAAAACTATAGGAAAAGCCCTGAGGTGGGAAGGATTTGAATGTTCCAGTAACTGAAAGAAGCCAAGAAGACCAAGCCCCTTGTCTTGAGAGCTTCCGGGTTGGACATAGTGCACGTGAAGGATGGGGGAAAAATCATAATAACCAGAGCACAGGTTAGGAGGCTTAGGTGGTTTCTGAATACTGGCAGGCAGCAGACTATTTTGTTAGCAGCACTGCCTTAATGCCAGGTAATTAGCTCAAGCTGTAAAATCCATTCTCTTTAGTTCTCACAGTCATTATGAGGAGAAAGGAAACACTTTCCACGTAAACCTCCTTTCAGTTTTGCAATAACCAGAGTGCGTTTGGAAGAAAAGGTCTGCAATTTTAATGTGAGGCTCCACATGGAATTTATACAGTAAACTGCTCCTGGGGTACAGCTTTAAGTGCTTCACAAATTAGTAGTCTGAACAGATGGAGGCTAAGTGGGCAAATGGGGAGAGATCAAACCTTGGGATTTGATAAGTCTTGTCTTATTTACAGGCTTCCCTGATAGCTCAATTGGTAAAGAATCTGCCTGCAATTCAGGAGACTCTTGTTCGATTCCTGGTCAGAAAGATCCACTGGAGAAGGGAAAGACTATCCACTCCAGTATTCCTGGATTTCTCTTGTGGCTCAGCTGGTAAAGAATCCACCTGCAATGCGGGAGACCTGGGTTCAATCCCTGGGTTGGGAAGATCCCCTGGAGAAGGGAAGGACTACCCACTCCAGTATTCTGGCCTGGAGAATCCCATGGACTCTATCGTCCATGTGGTTGAAAAGAGTCGGACACGATTGAGCGACTTTCGCTCACTCAGTCTGGTGCCTGCTGCCCAACAGGTACTCAACTGTAACTGTGGGACAGATAAATGAATATGACATTTCCTTTAAAAATAGAGCTTTGAATGAAATGGGGCTGGTTATATCTCTGTTGTCTCTCCTTCACACAGATATATACATACACACACACAAAAGCCAAAGCCATAGAGAAAAGTCAAATCTGGAAGTAAGCAGAGGAAATATACCAAAAGATTGAGGGTGATTATATATATTATGTGGTGGCTCTATGGGTAAATTTAAACTGTATTTTTCTAATTTTCCATGTTTTCTAATATATAATATAGATATATATTTTCTAATATATATTTCTCTCATTTCTAATCCTCTATTTTTTCATGTCATTTTCTTTAATATAAACTTTTTTAAAATTGGAAGAAGTCATTCTTGAAGGGAAGAGAGAATGCTGTTTAAAAAATGCCCTGACACCTGCTTTTAGGGAATGAATCACATTCATTCACTTTTGATGGCATACAAATATCCCCACACTCCTCAAAAGATTTTCTGCATTGTACCCTCAGGTCAGCTTCCTAAGTAGTGTTATTACACATTTGCATGGTATAGAGTGGTACAAAATTAACCAGGTTTTGCTATGTTCCAAATCCATGCTCACACTACATAATGCACTTTTGGAAAGCAAGAAAAGGGGCCTATTTTTAACAGGGAAGCATGAATAGTAACATTGGTCATTCATAAATGGTTGTTGCTAAGTGGAAAATGATTCTAGCATATTTTATTATTCAAAAGTAATCAGGACTAAATAGCTGGTGAGATGAAGCTTCAGCTGTTCAAATGAGAGCCATTCCAAATTACTGCCTTGGACTCTACTCTGTGACTGCAAAAAGGCTTTTGGTCGACTTGATGTGTTTGCAGACGCATTTCCCTTGCCACCAGCCACCCTGCTTCTGAATGAGTCCCTAAACTCGGTGAGTCAAGCCTGGTGAAGTTTTCTGCTTATCCTCTGCTGCTAGGGGGAAGGTGTTCTTAGAGACCTCAGTCCCTGGAGCCTGACATTTCCTTCTCCTTCATGTCTCTCTTCTCTCCCTTCCTTATCCTTTCCTTTGAACATTCACAGCTCTTCAATGACTTGAATTAGATTATACCAAACAGTGGCTATATGCTTTCAATTAAAATATTTTCTTGGATCTTTGCAAAGATTCATTTGTATTCACTGTCTCTTACAGCATCACAAATTATATTGAAACAGAGCAACTTGAAACAAATACTTATTACCTCACAGTGTCTTTGGCCTTGGGTCAGGAATTTAGGGGTGGCTTGCTTGAGAGGTTCCAGCTCAGCGTCTTTCATGAGGTCATGATGCTTGCAGGAGCTGTAGTCATCTGAAGGCTTAACTGTGGCTGGAGGATCCATACGCCTCATGGCTCACTCCCGAGGCTGTTGGATAAAAGCCTCAGTTCCTCACTGACTGACAGGAGACTTCAGTTCTTCATCACAGGGGCCTCTCCATAGGGCTGCTCGAGTGTCCCCAAGAGAACGTGGGATAGAAGCTACAATGTCTTTTAGTACCTAGCCTCAGAAGTCATATAGCATCATTTCCACAATATCTCAGTGGTCACACAATTCAGCCCTTTTCAACATGGGAGGGACTACCAAGGGGTTGTAGAATCATGGAGAATATCTTGGAGGCCAACAACCACACCAGGGAAGAAGATGTTCTTAGAATCTGACTTAATGATATGGAAGTATAGAGAAACCCAACTGTCCTACCTGAAATGAAAATGAGATAGCACACTCATTTCTATATAATGGTATAATTCACTCACTTTTATTTACTTGCAGATTTTTAAAATCATCAAAGTGATTATCCAGTTTATCAGGATTATTATGGTTAATAGTGTTTTTATTTATAATGCCATCTATTGTATTTTTACCATGTTTCAGACTTTGGGCTAGGACTTTACCTACATTTAATCTTCACAATAATCCTATGAAGTTGGTATTATTAGCCGTACTTTACAGATAAAGAAATAGACCTAGAAAGAGTCTCCAGCTTACAAATGATCTTAGAGATCATGGACTGTAAACATTTCACAGAAGGAAGCTGCAGCCTGGAGTGTTTAATAGACTCTTCTGAAGTCCACAGTGAACCACAGTGGCTGTGTTGGGACCAAAGCCCCAGCCTCCAGAGTCTGGATGAAGCTCTTTCAAGTACATAGAGAAGCTTTCTTGTGATCTCTTTTCCTAAATAACGGGTCAGAACTCCCACAAGATATGTAGCCTCTGAGAGACTGTTAAAATGAGCATAACCATCAAACTTATCTCACAGAGGGTTGTAAGGATTACATAAGCAAAGAATGTAAAGCACCAAATGCAGTGCTTGACGCACACAAGGACTGATCCTATGGTGGCGGCTACTGTTGCTGTTGCTTGTCTTAGTCTATTTTCAGTTCAGTTCAGTCGCTCAGTCGTGTCCGACTCTTTGCGACCCCATGGACGGTAGCACGCCAGGCCTCCCTGTCCATCACCAACTCCCAGAGTTTACTCAAACTCATGTCCATCAAGTCAGTGATGCCATCTAACCATCTTATCCTCTGCCATCCCCTTCTCCTCCCACCTTCAATCTTCCCCAGCATCAGGGTCTTTTCCAATGAGTCAGTTCTTCGCATCAGGTGGCCAAAGTATTGCAGTTTCAGCTTCACCATCAGTCCTTCCAATGAATATTCAGGATTAATTTCCTTTAGGATGGACTGGTTGGATCTCCTTGCAATCCAAGCGACTCTCAAAAGTCTTCTCCAACACCACAGTTCAAAAGAATCAATTCTTCAGTGCTCAGCTTTCTTTATAGTCCAACTCTCACATCCATACATGACCACTGGAAAAACCATAGCTTTGATTAGACGGACCTTTGTTGGCAAAGTCATGTCTCTGCTTTTTAATATGCTGTCTAGATTGGCCACTTCTCTTCCAAGGAACAAGTGTCTTTTAATTTCATGGCTGCAGTCACCATCTGCAGTGATTTTGGAGCCCCCCCAAAATAAAGTCTCTCACTGTTTCCATTGTTTCCCCATCTATTTGCCGTGAATTGATGGGACCAGATGCTATGATCTTAGTTTTCTGAATGTTGAGCTTTAAGCCAACTTTTTCACTCTCTTCTTTCACTTTCATCAAGAGGCTCCTCAGTTCCTCTTTGCTTTCTGCCATAAGAGTGGTGTCATCTGCATATCTGAGGTTATTGATATTTCTCCCGGCAATCTTGATTCCAGCTTGTGCTTCATCCAGCCTGGCATTTCTCATATCCACACTGCATATAAGTTAAATAAGCAGGGTGACAATATACAGCCTTGACATACTCCTTTCCCTATTTGGAACCAGTCTGTTGTTCCATGTCCAGTTCTAACTGTTGCTTCTTGACCTGCATACAGATTTCTCAGGAGGCAGGTCAGGTGGTCTGGTATTCCCATCTCTTTAAGAATTTTCCACAGCCTGTTATGATCCACACAGTCAAAGGCTTTGGCATAGTCAATAAAGCAGAAGTAGTCTCTTTGGGCTGCTATAACAAAATACCACAGACTAGGAGGCTTATACACAACAGACATTCATTTCTCCCAGTCCTGAAGGCTGGAAGTCTGAGATCAGGGTGCTAGCATGGTTGGGTTTAGGCCCTCTTCTGGTTGCAGACTTCGTACTGCGTCCTCATATGGTGGAAGGGGCTAGTGAGCTCTTTTACGAGGTCACTAATCCCTTTCATGAGGGCTCCACCCTCATGCCCTAAGCAGCTCCCAAAGGCCCCATATCCTAATAACATTGCAATGGGCATTAGGATTTCAGCATGTGAATTCTGAGGGAACACAAACATTCAGACCATGGTAATATAATTAGTTTATGAACAGGAAAACTAAACCAAGCTGTCACTGAGCACCTGGATGGTAGGAATCATGCCTTAAATTTAGCATTGCGCTGAACTCCCTACCACTTCCCTAATCAAATCAGTCCAGCGAGGGACTCCCTGGTGGTCCACAGGCTAAGACTCCACACTCCCAATGCAGGGGGACTGGGTTCGTTTCCTGGTAAGGGAAATAGATCCCACATGCTGCAATGAAGATTGAAGATCCCATATACCACAACCAGGATATGGCACAGACAAATAATAATTTACAAAAATCAAATGAACTGGACTCGTGGACTCTTCTTTAGTCCAGTTTCAATGTTTTAACCAAAGTGGTATGTATGCCCCTGGTTGTATTTAAGATGATTCCAGAAGGCATACATTTTATATTTTAATAGTTATGTACTTCCCTTGTGGCTCTGCTGGTAAAGAATCTGCCTGCAATGCAGGAGTTCGATCCCTAGGTTGGGAAGATCCCCTGGAGAAGGGAAAGGATACCTACTTCAGTATTCTAGCCTGGAGAATTTCATGGAATGTATAATCCATGGGGTCGCTAAGAGTCAGACATGACTAAGTGACTTTAACTTCATTCACTTATTTTAGTAAGTATTAGAAATATATAACTAAGATAAAATCACTGATTTAACGGACAGTCTTGCTTGGATGAAACTACAATAGGTTGATTTTAAAAACAATATTAAGTAAATAATAGCCATGGCAGCATATAATCAATTATAAGGAGAATTGTGAAGATGGGATACAAATCGGTTTGTGGGGGGGCTCTAATTTAATAGACTGTGAAGATTACAGGGGCTTGATACTTAGGAATAGCTTTGCTTATTATTGTTAGTTATTATTAGCCTCTTTATTTTATCAGTGTCTTCTCCTCTGAGACAGATTAGCCTGACTCCTTTATATACACCACTCCATGCCGCTCTTCTTATTCTAACTCTGGCTCAGAAATCCTTTTCCACTCTCTGCTTGAGTAATTCCTACTGATTCAAGTTTTGGGTTACGCATGGTCTCATCTGAGATAAAGGAACTTCTGTTACCTTTCCTCCATCCTCAAAAAGCATCCTCATTACACCTCTATTCCTGTACTTGGTACTTTGTGGGGATTAAGGATTGCATCCCTCTCTCCCCTTCTTTTCAAGGGCTCCTCAAGGGCTCCTCAAGGGCAGGAACCATGCCTTATTCATCTTTGCATCCCCAACACTGACCACAGTGGTTGGCATAAAGAAGGCATTCAATTGTTTAAGCAATCGGCTCTTACTACAGGCTGCAAAATCAAGCCAATCTTCCTTCTTATTGACCCATAACTGGCTACCTGTCTGATGCACAGGGACAGTCATGAAGATTTGTAGCTATTGTAGCTATTCTGTTTTACTGAAGAAAGCCATGACTATTAACTATTTCTTAGATTGTCAAATGTGGGAAAGGAAAAAGGGACCATACTGAAGAAAGAGTAGCATGTCTTTAGGCTCTGGAATGTGGGGAAACTTCTTTTTGTTGGAACTGGTAACCTGGTTTGAACTTGTAACTTTTAATTGGGACAAAACCCTGGAAAAAATATCTCCTGTATGCAAATGACTCCATCTGTGATCCTGTTAAACATTTGTTAGTTCAGCAGAGCCTTTGCCAAACTGCCAGATTATCTCTTCTTTGTGACAATTAACATTTGATCCAGCAACTGAGGAATGGGGACACAAACATAGACCATGGACTCATTTTAAATAAAGTGAATATTAAATAAAGCACAAACCCACAAGTTCATTAAGGTCCTGAAGAACTTGCCAGGAACTGCTATTCCCTTCAGTGTGATGAATCACTAGACTATGAGCTTCCCATCAGGACAGGGGGAAAAAAGTGCAGAGAAATTGAAGAGATGTGAGTTCTAGCTCTAATTTTGCTTTTAGGTCCAGCTTTGGGCTAGGCAGCAAATTTACTTAGATTTTAGTATCTTCTTCTGTAAATTAGAGTTTTGACTAGGCTCTCCAAAAGCTTTTCTAATAAACTGCCTTTAATTTATTCATCCACTTAATAAATAGTTATTGAGTGTCTACTATGTGCTAGACACTGTTTTGGGTCTTTGTCTTTGTGGACTTTTGAAGTGGCTCGGTGGTAAAGAATCCACCTGCAATGCATGAGATGACGGTAGCCTTGGGTTCAGTCTCCGGGTCGGGAAGATCTCCTGGAAAAGGCAGGAGAGAAATGGCAACCCACTTCAGTATTCTTGCCTTGGGAAATCCTGTGGACAGAGGAGCCTGGCAAGTTACAGTCCATGGGATCTCAAAAGAGTCAGACACGACTTAGTGACTAATCCTAAACAACAACAACAACAGGTACTAGTTAACAAGATTCTTTGTTCTATTGAAACTTTTAGTCTGGCAATGGAGGTAAGCATTATACAACTGATTATGTATATAAGAATTTAAATGTGCTTATATTAAGGATGATGAGGAAGGGCTGGGTAGTGTGAGTATATATACTTGGAAGGATCAGAGAACGCTTCCCTGAGGAAGTGATATTTGATAACTGATATCTGAAGGATGAGCAGGGGTGGCCCAGGGGAAGAAGAGGGAGACTGGTCCAAGTACAGGAAAGAAGCCGAATGCTGGGGGAACTTTATGAGAGGCTGGGCAGTCATGTGAGCTGAGGCTGGAGAGGCCGGTTGTGGTCAGTCCACGTAGAGCATCACAGGCCATGGAAATGTTAGCCTCCTTCAGTGGTAAAGGGAAGTCATCCAGGAAGGCCATCTAAGTAGAGGTAAAAGAGTCACAGTAATTCTGATTAATGGAATTTTCTTTTCTTTGTCCTTACACCCAAATTATAACAGGCCCTAGTTGGCAAGGTCTTAACTTGGATTCTTCTAGATTAACAATTACAAAAGCAATACTTCTACCTGAGGCTTCTCTAGGGTTCTTGACTACATGAGCTCCACATGGGCTCATGAACCTCTCACACTTACAAAAGCTTTCTAGCACATTATTGTGATATTTCAGCAAAGAACATACTGCAGGAAACTTTTGCAAACCCTCACTAATTGGGTTACCACTCCAGGGCTCTCAGGCAATATCATTTTTTACGAGAACAGCAGCAGACAATGTTTTGAAGGAAGTCAGCACCTAGCCTGTCATTTGGACTCCACAAAGCCCACCCTCCCTATTTCTCCTTTTTTCTTGAAAAGGATCTAATAGCTTCCTTTTAGAAGCAGAGGTGACTTTAAATCATGTGCCCCTTCTTGCAGAAGCAAAGCATTCTAGACTTAACTCCTATTGTAGACCTAAAGGCTGTATACTCTATTTTAAGACTCAAAACTCAGTCAGTAGATGGGGAAGAAACTGTGCATGTTTGCGTAGATGGGAGGTTAGGTTGGGCTGAAAATCTTTTCAAGTGTGCTTATGTACACTTTGATCATGTGTCATGCTAACCATGAAGGATGTAGGAGCCACTTAGAACGTGGCTACGGCTATGATTCCCTAACAATATTCCAGGAGTTTTTTTTTTTTTTTAATTCTACCCTAAACAAAAATATGATGTTATTTTTTTCTGTGTTAAAAAAAAAAAATGCAATCCTTTCACAGTACACTGAACAATGCTGTGCATTGTTGGTATTCTTCATGACTGGTCATAATAGGCCAAAGCAATTTTGGGACCAGAACTTCTCTCTAGGAGAGATTCAGGATTCACAGTCAACATGATCTGTCACTACACTGTTACTTTAACATCTGATTTATAGCCAACCAAACAGCTCACATAAAAGAGAACAGGAGAAAAATAGGCAATATGAAGTCTAGGCCCTTTATATCAGAGAAGAGCTATGGAGTTACATACAGAACTGGGTTACTAACCGATACTGGGGCAAAAAGTCCAGTGGGTCTGATGATCTGATTTACTGTGGAGGTCGTTTGGTTAGGGATCAGGCAGGAAGGTATGCTGGAGATGATGGTACCAAAAATCTGCATATTCAGATATTGCAGGAAGTGGAGGTAACAGAATTACCAAATTCTGTTCTGCTAGGCCTTACTGAAATAGCCTAGTTCCTGGTATAAGGAAAAAATGGTGTAGTACAGTGTTAGTACAGAGATTTTTGGATTCTGACTTGACCATTTCATTGCTGTCTGGCCCTGTATTACCTGTCTATGCTTAAGTTCCCTTACTTATAAAGTAGAGATAATAACACTTATGTAGGGCCCTGGTGAGCAGTGGGAGGACTTGAGTGAGGTGAATGAGACACCTCCCTTGGGCAAAATGGAAGGGGAGGCCCCAGAAAACTCAGTAAAAGAGATTAATAATGTTTTAAATTGATATTTTCTTAAAAATTCAAATTTAATACCAAAAATGCACAATGAACAAAATAGCAAAAGGGCCGTTTTTGTGACTGAATACTCTGACCTTTTTGTCTTTCTGCAGCTTTAATGAAAAGTACAGTCAAACATTCAGCCTTTCTTCTCCACACCATAGTTTGGGCAGCCGTTTCTGACTTTTAGTATCTTTTGCCATTTAGAACATGAGAATTTTCTAAATCATCCAGTCTTGATACTGACATACAATTTACTTATTGTATTTTACTTCTCCCACTAGATTTTAACGTCTGTGAGGGCATGGATTTTCTAAAAACTTTTATGTTGAAATAATTTTATATTTGCAGAAAAGCTGCTAAGCTAGTACAGAGAATTCACATATACCGTTCATTCAGCTTCTGCTAAACTTAACATCTTACACAAAGCTGTGGTACATTTATCAAAACTAGGACGTTAACATCAGCACCATACTATTAACTAAATTACAGGCATAGACACATTTATGTCATACAAAGTTTTTTTAAAGAAGATATTTGTGATGGTGATAGCTTATGGTGTCGGATTTGAAATCTCTGAAGAAGATTTAGCTTCAGGACCAGGGACCAGGCTTGATCACTCAGGAGCTTTCGTGTAGCAGAGTTTTACTAAAGTAAGCAAAGGGACAGAGAAAGCTTCTGACATGGACATCAGAAGGGGGATGGAGAGTGTCCCCCTCGCAAGTCTCAGCAAGGCCTTATATACTTTTACCAGACCCATGCCCACAATATACGTCTTAAATTAACAAGATTAGAACTAACAATAGAAAGATCTTACAGACCCACTCCCACAACATAAGACAACAAGATTAGTTCTTGTGAAGGAGAAACACGTCTTCGAACAAGATACACTGTTATATTGACCAAGACACAGCAATGTAGAAAAAAAAGTTTGTCCTTTTCCCCTCCTTGAGAGCCTTGGATCCCTTTCTCCTTCTCAAGGGCCCTAGACCCATTTCTCCTCCTTGAGGGCCTGGGACCCCTTCCTCTTCAAGGGCCCCAGACTCCTTATCAACCTACCTAGGATTGAGCTCTCTCAATGGCTTCTAAAGAAAACTAGCTTCCCTGTGAAATCCACTCACGGCAAGGCACAAAGCCTTGTTTTTAATTAATTCTACATGACTGACTGGCAGAAAACAGACAACCCCAAAATGTAAGAAAGCCAGCTTTAAGTGCAAGGCACAATATTTGTAAAGTGTTCACTAGCTTTTTTTTTCTTCCCCAAATGATACAATGACTTACTCTTAACCAAGAATTTGTAGAAAGGAAGCAGTTGGGTCCTGTTTTTGCTCTGTTATCACTAGCATTCAGCATCTTACTCACTGAGTGAGTGCTTTATAAACATTTGCTTAAGCCCAGTCTACATAATCAACATACTGTATAAGGAGATGCATACTGGCCCTTGGCAGCTGCTCCTCCAAATGACATGGCAATAATTTCAGAAATTAACTCTGACTCAGACAAATACACATTCAAATTCTGGCTCTAATTTGGCAAATCTCTGGAGTTCTCTGAGTTCTGTTTTCTTCATGTAGAAGAATGGAAAGAGCCTTCTCACCTTTATTGTCAAGTACTGAGCAAACTGTTTTTTCCCCAAAGCCTAACAGGAGTTCTGACACATAAGAGTCCTTCTTATCTTTTTCCTCCTGTATCTTATCAGCATGTCACCTACTCTCCTGGTGGTGACCAAAAGTTTCTATCACAATAGATCACGGCAGACACTGATGATGGGCAGAGCAGTAAAATATTCTTGTTAATGTGCCACTGAGAAGCTGCATCACCTTGGATAGGTTATTAACCAAACTGTGCCTTAGGCTTTTATTGTATGATTAAGATGCCTCAAAGAGTTAGGGTGAGGATTAAGCAGGAACATGTACATAAAGTACTTAGGACTCTGCCTGAAGTATATAACTTGTAATAATTGTTATAATTGTTGTTGAATTTGGTGCACAGGACAGGTGATCATAAGTCAGACATGTGAGACAGAGAAGAGGGAAAATAAAACCTGATTATAAAGAAAATAAAATGCAATGAACAAATATATCAGCAGAGAAATTTTGCCTGGCTCAAAAGCTACTTTAGAGCTAACCCTAAACCATCCATGAAGTTACCTAAATATTTAGTTAAGCAATAAAGGGAGGGAAGAGGGCTCAATTATTAGAGCACATCCAAAGGTTTAGAACATGCTTGTTGGTCATATCTTTTCTGTACAAACTCATCAAGTAACTATTTTAGGTTTTATGGAACTCATGCAGGCTCTGCCCATGTTCTTTTGCTTTTATTTTTTAGAATTCTTTAAAAAGGTGAACATCATTCCTTGGCCCAATGGCCAGTATTTGCTGACCCATGGTAAAATCAATACTATATTTTAGAAAGATTTGAAGAAAGATGTGATGAATATAGGGGCTTCCCAGGCGGTGTTAGTGGTAAAGAACTAGCCTCTCAATGCAGGAGACATAAGAGACGTGGATTCGATTCTTGGGTTGGGGAGATCTCCTGAAGAAGGGCATAGCAACCCACTCCAGTATTCTTGCCTGGAGAGCCCCATGGACAGAGGAGCCTGGTGGGCTAGAGTTCATGGGGTTGCACAGACTCAGACACAACTGAGTGACTTGCATGCATGCGATGAATATAATGGAAAGGTAGCTGCCAACAGGTTCAGGCTTACATACCACCAGTTTCAAGACCAAGATAAAAGGAGATAAAGCTTGTTTCTCAGTAGCCCTGGCAAAACTCCCCAGGTTGCCTCCTCTCTTTGGATCAGGCGACTTGCTCATCCCTGAACCAACCAGTGTCAGTGTGGACACAGTGCTCAGGTCAGGATGGAGTTAGGTGCCCCACCAGGAAGTCAGAGGTGGAGTCAGACACCCGAGACCACGGGCTGAGAGAGGAAGGGGTGTTCCCCAGGGGGAAACTGAGATCCAAGAGAAGGGGAGATGGGTGTTAGGCAAGAAACCTTTTTGCTCCTATATGACTATTAGACTCTGAAGGACTATATACTCAGTATCTATCTTATGGACCCAGCAAGGTTCCCTGTATATAACAGACACCAGTAAGTTTGTGTTAAATAAATGAATGCAGCAGAACTGGAGCCATCATGTAAAGGAAATTTCCATTCCTGCTGCAACTAGGACACAGTGTTGGGGAGTCCCACACATCCTCAGTGTTAGAGCCAGAGGCTGGCCTGGTGGGGGAAACAGTCTTCTTTCCTTCCCCAGCAGGGAACACAGAGTGGCCTCAGTGAGATCCTTCGTGATCAGATTTTATCTGTATACAAAGGAGTGGGTGAAAATGAAGATGAAAACAAATGGGGAATGTGTGGGGACAGGATTCTGCCCTAACATTTCCTTTCACTTTGGCCAGCAAGTGGGAAACGCATCAGATAGGTTACAGAACCACCTAGTGGTCAGAGAGCAGCAGCACCAGCAGTGGAGACCTCAGATGCTGTATGCTTGATCATAAGCACCAAAACTGGGCCTGGTGGAGCAGGAACCCTGGTCACTGAAGGGTCCCCTGAGGTGCCCTCCCTGGCGTCCACCTTTCTCCTACTTTTAAGAATGCTGCTGAGAGCAGACATTTGGAATACAATGAGTCAGTTATATTGGCTTTTCATTTCTATTTTTGTCATGGAGGTATTGGGAAAGGAGAGGTGTTGAAATGACCAAGGAGACTGCAAAGTTGAGTGAAAATGCCAGTGCAGCAAGCTCTCCTCACTCCTAGTAATCTGTGGGCATAGAGGTCACACGAGGGACTTTTCATGTCTACCTTATACACTTCTTTACTGTTTGAACTGATTTACAGTATGTATTTGGGCTTCCTGGTGGTTCAGATGGTAAAGAATCTGCCTGCCAATTCAAGAGACACAGGTTCGATCCCTTGGTTGGGAAGATGCCCGGGAGTAGGAAATGGCAACCCACCGCAGTATTCTTGCCTGAAAAATCCAATGGACAGAGGAGCCTGGTGGGTTACAATGCATACTGTTGCAGAGTCAGACACGAGTGATTGATTGAGCACGTCAGTTCTTCAGGGAGGTTTTCCCTCATGTTCTCAGAGCAGAGTGTGGTCGACCTGCACTGATCTATTTATGAATCTCCGTAAGTTTTTCTTTTTTTTCCAGAAATACAACTGGCATTACGGGCATTCACAGTGGCTTCGGCACTAACTGGAGCTAACTTATTCAACTGGGAAGTTAATCCTTGGGTGTTATTAACCCAGGCATGCCAGTCTTCCCCACAGAGTCTTGCCTCTGGCAGTATGAGGCTCTAAGCTCCTGCTCCCTGTCCACTGAGGCATCTGGACAAAGTAAGGCTGGCAGATAAAGTGAAGATGATCTTGTATTTTGCAGTCAAAATTAAAAATGCAGTTGGGTGAATGATGATGCTCCATCTGAGGAGTTCTCAAGGTTTAGGTCATAATGTATATAGAATTAGAGTTCAGTTCAGTTCAATCGCTCAGTCGTGTCTGACTCTTTGCGACCTCATGAATCACAGCACACCAGGCCTCCCTGTCTATCACAAACTCCCAGAGTTTACTCAAACTCATGGCCATCGAGTCAGTGATTGCCATCCAGCCATCTCATCCTCTGTCACCCCCTTCTCCTCCTGCCCCCAATCCCTCCAAGCATCAGGGTCTTTTCCAGTGAGTCAACTTTTCTCAAGAGGTGACCAAAGTATTGGAGTTTCAGCCTCAGCATCAGTCCTTCCAATGAACACACAGGACTGATCTCCCTTAGGATGGACTGGTTGGATCTCCTTGCAGTCCAAGGGACTCTCAAAGAGTCTTCTCCAACACCACAGTTCAAAACCATCAATTTTTCGGCGCTCAGCTTTCTTCACAGTCCAACTCTCACATCCATACATGACCACTGGGAAAACCATAGCCTTAACTAGATGGACCTTTGTTGGCAAAGTACTGTCTCTGCTTTTTAATATGCTATCTAAGTTGGTCATAACTTTCCTTCCAAGGAGTAAGTGTCTTTTAATTTCATGGCTGCAATCACCATCTCCAGTGATTTTGGAGCCCCAAAAAATAAAGTCAGCCACTGTTTCCACTGTTTCCCCATCTATTTCCCATGAAGTGATGGGACCAGATGCCATGATCTTAGTTTTCTGAATGTTGAGCTTTAAGCCACCTTTTTCACTCTCCTCTTTCACTTTCATCAAGAGGCTTTTTAGTTCCTCTTCACTTTCTGCCATAAGAATTAGAGTTACTGATAGTTAAATCCATGATATTTAGGAAAATATCATCAAAGTAGTATTTGGGAAGGTTAACTTGAGGATACTGAAAGATGAACTCCCCAGACTGGTAGGTGCCCAATGTTCTACTGGAGATCAGTGGAGAAATTAACTCCAGAAAGAATGAAGGGATGGAGCCAAAGCAAAAACAACACCCAGTTGTGGATGGGACTGGTGATAGAAGCAAGGTCTGATGCTGTAAAGAGCAATATTGCATAGGAACCTGGAATGTTAGGTCCATGAATCAAGGCAAACTGGAAGTGGTCAAACAGGAGATGGCAAGAGTGAACATCGACATTTTAGGGATCAGTGAACTAAAATGGACTGGAATGGGTGAATTTAACTCAGATGACCATTATATCTACTACTGTGGGCAAGAATCCCTTAGAAGAAATGGACTAACCATCATAGTCAACAAAAGAGTCCAAAATGCACTACTTGGATGCAGTCTCAAAAACAACAGAATGATCTCTGTTCATTTCCAAGGCAAATCATTCAATATCACAGTAATCCAAGTCTATGCCCAGACCAGCAATGCTGAAGAAGCTAAAGTTGAAAGGCTCTATGAAGACCTACAAGACCTTCTAGAACTAACACCCCAAAAAGATGTCCTTTTCATTATAGGGGACTGGAATGTAAAGTCGGGAGTCAAGAGATACCTGGAGTAGCAGGCAAATTTGGCCTTGGAGCACAAAACAAAGCAGGTCAAAGGTTAACAGAGTTTTGCCAAGAGAACGCACTGGCCATAGCAACACAAGAGGCGACTCTACACATGGACATCACCAGATAGTCAATACCGAAATCTGACTGATTATATTCTTTGCAGTCAAAGATGGAGAAGCTCTATACAGTCAGCAAAAACAAGACTGGGAGCTGACTGGCTCAGCTCATGAACTCCTTATTGCCAAATTCACACTTAAATTGAAGACAGTACAGAAACCACTAGATCATTCAGGTATGACATAAATTAAATTTCTTATGATTGTACAGTGGAAGTGACAAATAGATTCAAAGGATTAGACTTGATAGACAGAGTACCTGAAGAAATATAGATAGAGTTTCGTGACATTGTACAGGAGACAGGGATCAAGACCATCTCCAAGAAAAAGAAATGCAAAAAAGTAAAATGGTTGTCTGAGGAGGGCTTACAAATAGCTGAGAAAAGAAGAGAAGCTAAAGACAAAGGAGAAAAGAAAAGATAAACCCATTTGAATGCAGAGTTCCAAAGAATAGCAAGGAGACATAAGAAAGCCTTCCTCAGTGATTAGTGCAAAGAAATAGAGGAAAATAACAGAATGAGAAAGACTAGAGATTTCTTTAAGAAAATTAGAGATACCAACAGAACATTGCATGCAAAGATGGGTTCGATAAAGGACAGAAATGGTATGGACCTAACAGAAGCAGAAGATATTAAGAAGAGGTGGCAAGAATACACAGAAGAACTATTCAAAAAAGATTTTGATGACCCAGGTAACCATGATGGTATGATCACTCACCCAGAGCCAGACATCCTGGAATGCGAAGTCAAGCATGCCTTAGGAAGCATCACTACAAACAAAGCTAGTGGAGGTGATGGAATTTCAGTTGAGCTATTTCAAATCCTAAAAGATGATGCTGTGAAAGTGCTACATTTAGTATGACAACAAACTTGGAAAACTCAGCAGTGGCCACAGGACTGGAAAAGGTGAGTTTCCACTCCAATGACAAATAGAGGCAACGCCAAAGAATGATCTAACTACCGCACAATTGCAGTCATCTCACACACTAGTAAAGTGATGCTCAAAATTCTCTAAGCCAAGGTTCAACAGTACGTGAACCATGAACTTCCGGATGTTCAAGCTGGATTTAGAAAAGGCAGAGGAACCAGAGATCAAATTGCCAACATCTGTTGGATCATTGAAAAAGCAAGAGAGTTCCAGAAAAACATCTACTTCTGCTTTGACTATGCCAAAGCCTTTGACTGTGTGGATCACAACAAACTGTGGCGAATTCTTAAAGAGATGGGAAAGCAGACCGCTGGACCTGCCTCTTGAGAAATATGTATGTAGATCAAGAAGCAACAGTTAGAACTGGACATGGAACAACAGACTGGTTTCATATAGGGAAAGGAGTATGTCAAGGCTGTATATTGTCACCCTGCTTATTTAACTTAACGCAGAGCTACATCATGAGAAACACTGGGCTGGAGAAAGCATAAGCTGGAATCCAGATTGCCAGGAGAAATATCAATAACCTCAGATATGCAGATGGCACCACCCTTATGGCAGAAAGTGAAGAAGAACTAAAGAGCCTCTTGATGAAAGTCGAAGAGGAGAGTGAAAAAGTTGGCTTAAAGCTCAACTTTCAGAAAACTAAGATCATGGCATCCGGTCCCATCAGTTCATGGCAAATAGATGGGGAAACAATGGAAACAGTGAGAGACTTTATTTTGGGGGCCTCCAAAATCACTATAGATGGTGACTGCAGCCATGAAATTAAAAGAGGCTTGCTCCTTGGAAGAAAAGCTATGACCAATCTAGACAGCATATTAAAAAGCAGAGACATTACTTTGCCAGCAAAAGTCCATCTAGTCAAAGCTATAGTAGTCATGTATGTGACTAGTAGTCAAGGATGTGAGAGTTGGACTATAAAGAAAGCTGAGTGCTGAAGAATTGATGCTTTTGAACTGTGGTGTTGAAGACGACTCTTGAGAGTCCCTTGGACAGCAAGTAGATCCAACCAGTCCATCCTAAAGGAAATCAGTCCTGAATATTCACTGGAAGAACTGATGCTAAAGCTGAAACATCAACACTTTGGCCACCTGATGGGAAGAAGTGACTCACTTGAAAAGACCCTGATGTTGGGAAAAATTGAAGGCAGGAGGAGAAGGGGATGACAGAGGATGAGATGGGTGGATGGCATCACCGACTTGATGGACATTAGTCTGAAATGGTGATGGATAGGGAAGTCTGCCGTGCTGCCCCCCATGCAGTCACAAAGAGTTAGACACGATTGAGAGACTGAACTGAACTCAGTTTAGGACAAGCAGATTGGAGAGGAATAGAGAGTGGCTTCCAAGATGCCAATTAGGAAAATGCTGTAGTAATCTGGGGATAACTGCTATGCTTATTGCCATGGCAGTTTCTTTCCTAACATCAAGTTCTCCATGTGCTTGTTACGGTGCCTGGCAAGGCAGAGATGACTAATAAACCCTGGCTGTGTTAATGTTTGTGGAAGATTAATTATAGTACTGTAGAGAAAGGGAACACGGGAGAGGCAAGAAAGCATGCAGATGACTTACCTAGTAGAGATGAGTGAGAAGCTGGGGAGAAAGGAGAGCAAATGATGACTGCAGTCTTGATCTTTACTGGCATGACTGTAAGAGACAGAGAGAGAGAGAAGGGAGAGACCAACTGAGAGAGAGAGAACAAAAATTGTGGACTATGGAGAGGTAGCCTGTCAAAGCAGAGGGGAGAAGAAGGGAGAAGATGAGTGCCATTCAATGCATGTATGTTGAGTTTGACAATGTGACATCTTACAGAGATGTGGAGGATGTGAGCATGCGTAAGAGGTTAGCATCTGGAATAAAGATCTGGGTTATCTCTAACATGGAGGCAAGAGTTGAATCTATAAAAGCAAGTGAACTGCCATGGAGGGCAGGATGTAAAGAGAGAAAATTGGGTTCTGAGAATTAAGTTCTGAGGAATGTTCCTTCTTTCAGAAAGTGCTGGCAACACTGGAGAAAGTTGCAGGTGATAAGCTTCTCCAACTGCCAACTGAATCCTTATTTACTAAAGGCCTGCTGAAATTACTTGACATTTTAAATGAAGACTACAGAGAAAGTCATTCAGAATCAGACATGCAGTGGAGAAATCCTTCTGAGATATATACGGAGGGAAAAAAAGAGATTCCCATTTCTCAGTTGGTCTGTTTTAAAATTGTCAAAAGCAACAAAAATCAAAGCGCTTCAGTTCAAAAGTTTGAGCTGAAGTTTGCTCTCATTCTAGCTCATTGGAGTGTACTTTCCCCACTTCTATTTTTGCTTTGTCTCTACTTTGTAAAGAGGTTGTTTAAGCCTGTGCATCAAACTCTCAGAGCAACCCAGCCACTGAGGGAAAATCAAAAAGGAAGTATAGTGCATTTATAACAGCTTTGCTGGGAGCCAGTGGGAAGAGAAACCAAAAGGATACTGTCCAGATCAGTGACCCCTGAGCTTTGGAAAAGTTAACTGGCAAACAGCACAGGAACATAATGGGAGGACCAAAAGTGGCTCAGGAAACTTTCTTAGGATGAAAGGACCACACCTTTGGCAGTGACCATTTTTCACTTTCTTGCTTCCCAGAGGCCTTCTTCTTACACCTGAACAAAAACATGTAGCGACAAGCGGGAGACGGGATGGGGAGCAGCGGCGCACCATCTTTGCCTTGAGTAATGCTGAGGCACCAAGTAGCTTGTTGGAGGACATGTTAAAATAAATATATGTAGCTTTTATTCAGGTAACCATTTCTCTGACAAGGACACATGTTTGTGTGTGTGCAGGCAAGTGGGCATATGTGTGTTGCTAGCATCAATTGGGGTAGGTAAATGGAAACACGTGATTATTCCACGGTACTGCAAGGATGATGGAAACAATACGCTTTTTAAATAAGCAGATATCACATGGAAGCAGGACCCAGGTGCTTCCTTTCTGAAGCAAACTTCCAACAACACACTGAGATCTACTATCAACAATGAATACATATCGACAGAAAAGCCCAGAGATTCTCAAATCAGATTCTTTAGGGCTTATAATACTGTAGATTCAGCTTAGTAAACTACTGAAAGGGGGAGAAATTAAAAAGTAATCATTTTAATTATTATGTTTATGTCAAGTTTAGCCAACTGCTACAGTAATATCACTTGGCTTAGTCTACTGTAATTAATTCAGTGAATGTACAAAGAATGTACAAAGAAAACAAATTAGAACTATTTATAGCACTGAAGCTGAGTGGAAATGAGATATTGCCCAAGTGCTATTACAATAAATATAGGTTGTTGACACTCCTTCAAACTATGTTTTAGGACTTTCAACCATTTATGTTATTCTTCAACAGTATAAACCTCCATGAAAAAAAGAAAATTCCAATAGTGGATCTCATCAATCTTATTTTCAGATGTGCATGTCAAGTTGAGTAACCAGGCACTTGTTTTATTTGAGCCAAATTAAATAAATCTCATTAAGGAAATGTTAACTAGTATGCAAATACTGAATGCATTAAAAAAAAAAAAAAACAACAGCAGTCTCTGCAATTAGATACAAATATTATGTGACTTTATGAGTCAGTCCCATAGAGTGAAAATCATGGTCAAGATTCCTATCATTCAACTAGCATAGATTCCCCCCAGGTTTAGTTAATAGTGAATTATATGTAAATGAAAAGAAATACAGGCCTGGAACAAAAGAACATCTGTATTAGAGACCACTGTTTTTTCTTTTTGGGCTGCAAGGAGATCAAATCTGTCAATCCTAAAGGAAATCAGTCCTGAATATTTATTGGAAGAACTGATGCTAAAGCTGAAACTCCAATACTTTGGCTACGTGATGCAAAGAACCGACTCATTTGAAAAGACCCTAATGCTGAGAAAGATTGAAGGCAGGAAGAGAAGGGGACAACAGAGGATGAAATGGTTGGATGGCATTGCTGACTCAATGGACATGAGTTTGAGTAAACTCTGGGAGTTGGCGATGGACAGGGAGGCCTGGTGTGCTGCAGTCCATGGGGTTGCAAAGAGTCAGACACAACTGAGTGACTGAACTGAACTGAACTGAACCACTCACTTAGAAAATACAAATGAAAAACGCATGCAAGACCCATCTAAGCATAATACAAGCAGATTAGGTCCCAAGTAATTATATTCACAATTTTAAGAAAAAAACTATCCAAGCCCCCTCCTGATATTTCTGAATTACTGTTGCTGAGACAACTACTGACCATGGTAAAATACACTACCTACTCCTTACTGCCTACTTTCAGTTTACAGGCACCAGAGTAAGTCCTTAGCCTTCTTTCGCTCAGTTAATCCACAGAGCCTCAGGGGCAGATGCCCCAGTTATACGTATCCTGCAGATGAGAAAACTGAGGCTGAGAGAGGACATTTCCACAAGATTCTTGTGGAGAAGCTGGCTTTTGAGCTCTAAAATGAAAAAAAGTGTAAGTGTTAGTTGCTCAGTCATGTCTGACTCTTTGCGACCCAATGGACTATATGGTCTGCCAGGCTTTTCTGTCCATGGAATTCTCCAGGGAAGAATACTGGACTGGATTTCCATTCCCTTCTCCAGGGGTCTCCTAACCCAGGGATTGAACCTGGGTTTCCTGTATCTTGTGCAGATTCTTTTTTTTTTTTTTTTATTATTATTATTTTTTTTTTTTCCAGTGGGTTTTGTCATACATTGATATGAATCAGCCATGGATTTACACGTATTCCCCATCCCGATCCCCCCTCCCACCTCCCTCTCCACCCGATTCCTCTGGGTCTTCCCAGTGCACCAGGCCGGAGCACTTGTCTCGTGCATCCCACCTGGGCTGGTGATCTGTTTCACCATAGATAGTATACATGCTGTTCTTTTGAAATATCCCACCCTCACATTCTCCCACAAAGTTCAAAAGTCTGTTCTGTATTTCTGTGTCTCTTTTTCTGTTTTGCATATAGGGTTATTTGTGCAGATTCTTTATCGTCTGAGCTACCAAAGAAGATACCAATTTGAGCTCTAACTGATCAGATTACAAAGCCTGAGTTGTTAACCAATAGTTTCTCCTGACAAACAGGTTTTCAAATGTGGAGAGTTTATGTGGGTCTTCTGTGTACAGCTGAACTCAACGTGAATGAGGTCCAGCCTCTGCTTCAGTTAGCCTGGCCTGGGCTCTGGTCCCCCCGCCCGCAGGATAACCGGCCCCTGACCATACAGCTCGGTGTGTTCTCAGGAAGCTGGTGCTCTCTATGTGCACAGCCCTTCGAACTCGGTGAAGCCGTTTCACATGAACAGGGTCTTCTGATCTGCCAGTGAAGTGAGGAGGGAAACCATTTTTAATCCCCATGTTATAGACAGTAGAAAACTTAAGTTTATTCAAAGTCATGTCATGGGCTAGAAGAGCCAGAGGCAGAATCTGGATTTCAGGTTTCCTCTTCTGCTCGGCCCCTTCACATGATGGAACTGCATATAGAATCCAACTGCCAAGCCCAAAGGAACCCTCTAGGAGCCTGCTAGACAAACTGAGTATACCTAGTAGGGATAGCGTTTCATGTTCTTATGTAATCAAGAATTTAGAACCATAGGCAGGCATCTCTAGTTCATTTCAGCGCCAAACCAAAAGTAATCCAAACAATCCAAATCTCAGAGAGATAGCACAACTTCTGATTTGTTGCCAAAAAAATAAAAAGTCCTTTGGGAGAAGAACCAAAACTTTAATTCAGTTATCAGTTCGATACTGTGTATGTGATTTATTTCTTCTAGTATGCTCTTAGGGTTGAAAATAAATTATAAGGCAATATGGATCCTGTGTGGATCACAACAAACTGGAAAATTCTTAGAGATGGGAATACCAGACCACCTGACCTGCCTCTTGAGAAATCTGTATGAAGGTCAGGAAGCAACAGTTAGAACTGGACATGGAACAACAGACTGGTTCCAAATTGGGAAGGGAGTACGTCAAGGCTGCATACTGTCACCCTGCTTGTTTAACTTACATGCAGAGTACATCATGGGAATTGCCAGGCTGGATGAAGCACAAGGTGGAATCAAGATTGCGGGGAGAAATATCAATAACCTCAGATATGCAGATGACACCATCCTTATGGCAGAAAGTGAAGAAGACCTAACGAGCCTCTTGATGAAAGTGAAAGAAGAGAGTGAAAAAGTTGGCTTAAAACTCAACATCCAGAAAACTAAGATCTTGGCATCCTGTCCCATCACTTCATGGCAAATAGATGGGGAAACAATGGGGCTCCAAAATCACTGCAGATGGTGACTGCATCCACGAATTTAAAAGATGCTTGCTCCTTGGAGGAAAAACTATGACTAACCTAGACAGCATATTAAGTAGCAGAGATATTACTTTGCCAACAAACGTTCATCTAGTCAAAGCTATGGTTTTTCCCAGTGGTCATGTATGGATGTGAGAGTTAGACCATACAGAAGGCTGAGTGCCAAAGAATTGATTCTTTTGAACTGTGGTGCTGGAGAAGACTCCTGAGAGTCCTTTGGACCGCAAGATCAAACCTGTTAATCCTAAAGGAAATCAGTCCTGAATATTTATTGGAAGGACTGATGCTGAACCTGAAACTCCAATACTTTGGCCACCTGATGAGAAGAACTGACTCATTTGAAAAGACCCTGATGCTGGGAAAGATTGAAGGCAGGAGGAGAAGGGGACGACAGAGGATAAGATGGCTGGATGGAATCACTGACTCAGTGGACATGAGTTTGAGCAAGCTCTGGGAGTTGGTGATGAACAGGGAAGCCTGGCGTGCTCTAGTCCATGGGGTTGCAGAGTCGGACATGACTGAGTGACTGAACTGAACTGATGGATCCTTTTCAAATGTTACCATGTTTTCAAGTTTTCATAACTACTTTTCAAGTCAAATCATAGCTATAATCAGCTGTATAACAATTGGGCAAATACTTTGAATTTTTAAAATAATCTAAAATGATGATAGCAACACCTATCTCACTGGATTGTTGTAATCCTTAAACGAGATATGCATGTGACACATCTGTTGGGGCACTTGGCAAGTACATTTTAGTTGGTGATTTCACTATGCAAAGCATTTAAAAATGCATCTTTGAAATCAAATATGCAAAGAGTGTCTATGCTTTTGTTAACTTGTTTTATCTTGAAGTTAATCAGATTTATCACCTAATAAAATGCATCATTTAACTGAGAATTCATATAATTAACTTGCATGTTTTTCTTAATAAAGTACATGAGGTGCCAGAGCTGCGATGCCAAGTCTCTCCCTTGCATGAGTTTACTTCCACTTTGTCTTTATCTTCTCAAGTTTGCCTTGACTTACAATTTCACTAGCTTGTGAGCTCCCTGAAGGCAGAAGCAGATGCTTCCATCTGTATTCTCTCACAGAATCCACCATGTGGTAGCCACTCTGTGAATGGTGACTGAACACTGACTTGATGCCAAGAAACTAAAAGAGTCATCTATTAAAATAATTTATGTTGGCTGTGAGATCCCCACTATGTTTGGTCAATAAAAGTACCCTGAGTTCTCTGGGATGTTAATTATACTCTTTTTTTCTTAATACTATTCTTGAGCATCTCTTAATTCTACTCTTGAGCATCTCTTGAGCAAAAATGGGAAGAGAGATAGAAAGAGAAAAATAAAGAAAAATTAAAGGGAAACAAGGCGATAGCAAATAGGAGGAGAGGAAAAAAATGAATCAATGAACTTTATTTTTTACCTTTCACCAAATACCTTTCAGTATTACATTTTTTTAAAAGTCAATTTATCTTTTTAAAATTGAAATACAGTTTATTTACAGTGCTACATTGTCAATTTATCTTTTACAATTAGAAAAATGTATACAGTTCTTTATCTCTATTTTAAACTATTTCAGTTAAAATGGTAATTTTAGGTAGTTAGAACAGGAAAAAGGAGTACAAAATGGTGGAGACTAAAAGACAAAGAAAGAGAGAAGTCCACAAAAGGGAACAAAGGAAAAATCCACAGACGGGAGTGAGAACCTCAGATGAAACAAACATGTCCCTTCCTGGCTAGCCCTAATTTCAATAGGGCAGGCTCAGAGGGGAGGTGACAAAACATATAAAAAGAGGGAGCCAAGAGAGCTGAGGCCTCTGTTCGAAGGCTGGCCCGCCCTTGGGTCTCAAGGGTGTACTATCCTTTGTTTGCGAAGGAATAAAAGTCTGAACCAAAACTGAGCTGTAACACTGGTCCACAGTTTCAAATCTTTGTTGTGGTGAGACAGAATCAAGGAAATTACACACTCTCCCGACAGTAACATAAATTGAGACCTGACTTGCTAATTACAGCTATTAGCCATATTTTGGAGGTTCCTGGAAGTTTTGAAGTTGCAGAGTAGAAGGGAAGTTTTGAAGTTGCAGAGTAGAAGGGAAGGAACATGTGTTTTAAATTAGACATATTTGGCCCTACATGTACCTTGTCTGAGTTACTCAATCCCTTTGAGCTTCCATTTTATCATCTTTAAAATAACACTTAATGTTAATTCTCCTCTCGACTCCTCTCAGGGTCAAGAGTACAAACTCTGGAGTTCGGCTCAAATGATAACGCCAACATCTGCTGACAAGGTAAACTTGTGTGAACTTCATTTTCCTCATAAATAGGTTTATAGGTATGAATATAGGTATGAATAATATCCACCTCATTAGGCTATGAGGAGGAATAAATGAGATAATCACGAAGAATTTCACTCTGCATATTAGTCGACTTGCATGATAAAAAATTATACTCAACATTATTATAATTTTGTCAATACAAATTTGGTAGAAATTTGTTTTCCCTCTTGGTATTTATACAGCTATATGCTGTATATATATATATATATATATATATATATATATATACAGCTATATATATGTATACACACACACATATACACACACCCATATATACAGGGTGGATATATATGTGTGTGTATATATTTATGTAATATCCTTGCCTCTTGACCTACAAAGCATATATATGTATGTATACATATATATACATATATGTAATATCCTTGCCTCTTGACCCATAAAACCTAAATATTTATTATCCAGTCCCTTACAGAATAAGTAGTTTACTGACCTCTGCTTAGAAGGTAGGAAATCATACCATCCCAAGGTACTGCTTCTGCTAAGTCACATGTTTTCTATTAATGAAGTCAATTTCATGTAGGTAAGAGCTGAGAGACATAAGGCTAGAGCAAAGAGTGAAAGGGAGACAAATTTTAAAGAGAGTTTTTTTTTCTTTAATGGGAAAAAAGAGGTTCTTTCCCCGCTCCCATTCTTTTTAGGTCTAAGTTAGACAAATGCCTTACCAGTACCTTTCCTGGACACCTAGTAAATAAATGGTGATGGAACAACTGATGATACGTATGGGAAAAAACAAGGTTGGATCCCAACTTCATATACCAGGTGGATAAAAAAATACTTTTATGTGAAAAGCAAAACTTTAAAATCCTTAACAGAAAATATTGAGGGTGCGTTTTGGCTTTGGGATAAGAGACACAAACCATCAGGAAGATGGAGCACTTAAACCTTACGTAGTCCTAGGAAAACACTTGTACACATGTATGCAAGGAGACACACAAGATTGTTCAGACCATTGGAAAAGTAGGCAATTGGGCACAAACTTAATGTCATAAGTGGTAAAGGTATCAATACATAGTGATATATTAATGGACTATTATATGCTAGTAAATAGAGCTTCACGAAGTAGTCATATAGCTGAAATCTCACAAACTTGCACGTGAAAAAAGCAAATTCTATAAGAGTAACACAGTATGATGTCATTTATATAAAAGTAAAAAACACACTAAATAATACTACATTATTTAAGAATAGATACACATGTGGTAAAAATATAAAGGAATGCTGAAAATAAGCTGAAAATTCAGAGTATCAGTAACTTCTGGGAAGACATAGGCTACAATTTAGAATATTCATAGGGCATTTAACTATACTTCATGTTTTTACATTTCAACCTAGAGGCAGAATACAAAGTTATTTATTGTATTTTAAAAATCTTATTGCATATATTATGCATCTTATATCTCACTGCATTAGAGTAAGTATAAAAATCAAATTAAGAGAGAACCCCCCAAACTTCTTTTCCTTTATAAGCATTACCTTATTTGAGAGCCATGCTGGTTTTTCCTGTACATCTTATGTTGCTGAAAGGGATGTAATTGCTTTCCTGAAGAGTAGCATAGCTTTTAGTTTGTCCAAGACATTTTAGTTATTGAACTAAGGACACGGATATAGGACTCTTTGAGAAGAGTCATGTAATACCCCAGAGTCCAGTGATAGTCCAGATCAAAGTCCTTGGCACCTTGGAGTCAATTAGGTTATTTTTGTCAGATTAAAAGGTGCGCTGATGAACAAAGAAAAAAAAAGGAATTAACTGTACAAAGACAACCTCTTTAACAAGTGGTGCTGGGAAAACTGGTCAACCACTTGTAAAAGAATGAAACTAGAACACTTTCTAACACCATACACAAAAATAAACTCAAAATGGATTAAAGATCTAAATGTAAGACCAGAAACTATAAAACTCCTAGAGGAGAACATAGGCAAAACACTCTCCGACATAAATCCCAGCAAGATCCTCTATGACCCACCTCCCAGAATATTGGAAATAAAAGCAAAACTAAACAAATGGGACCTAATGAAACTTAAAAGCTTTTGCACTACAAAGGAAACTATAAGTAAGGTGAAAAGACAGCCCTCAGATTGGGAGAAAATAATAGCAAATGAAGCAACAAAGGATTAATCTCAAAAATATACAAGCAACTCCTGAAGCTCAATTCCAGAAAAATAAATGACCCAATCAAAAAATGGGCCAAAGAACTAAACAGACATTTCTCCAAAGAAGACATACAGATGGCTAACAAACACATGAAAAGATGCTCAACATCACTCATTATTAGAGAAATGCAAATCAAAACCACAATGAGGTACCATTACACGCCAGTCAGGATGGCTGCTATCCAAAAGTCTACAAGCAATAAATGCTGGAGAGGGTGTGGAGAAAAGGGAACCCTCTTACACTGTTGGTGGGAATGCAAACTAGTACAGCCGCTATGGAAATCAGTGTGGAGATTTCTTAAAAAACTGGAAATAGAACTGCCATATGACCCAGCAATCCCACTTCTGGGCATACACACTGAGGAAACCAGATCTGAAAGAGACACGTGCACCCCAATGTTCATCGCAGCACTGTTTATAATAGCCAGGACATGGAAGCAACCTAGATGCCCATCAGCAGATGAATGGATAAGGAAGCTGTGGTACATATACACCATGGAATATTACTCAGCCATTAAAAAGAATTCATTTGAACCAGTCCTAATGAGATGGATGAAGCTGGGGCCCATTATACAGAGTGAAGGAAGCCAGAAAGATAAAGAACATTACAGCATACTAACACATGCATATGGAATTTAGAAAGGTGATAACGATAACCCTATATGCAGAACAGAAAAAGAGACACAGAAATACAGAACAGACTTTTGAACTTTGTGGGAGAATGTGAGGGTGGGATATTTCAAAAGAACAGCATGTATGCTATCTATGGTGAAACAGATCACCAGCCCAGGTGGGATGCACGAGACAAGTGCTCCGGCCTGGTGCACTGGGAAGACCCAGAGGAATCGGGTGGAGAGGGAGGTGGGAGGGGGGATCGGGATTGGGAATACATGTAAATCCATGGCTGATTCATATCAATGTATGACAAAACCCACTGGAAAAAAAAAAATAATAAAAATAATAAAAAATAAAATAAAATAAAATAAAAGTTTTTATCCTGTTCAAAAAAGAAAAAAACTGTACTGGTAAAATATCAAACTCTAGCCTATGGATGATGTGTCTGCTTAATATTTTTGATTGCAACTAAGTTAGAAAGACAAATATTTAACAGCCAAGGTTACATTAGTTATTGAGGCAAAACCGTATTTTCTTTCTAGTACAGTTAAAACTCTCAAGCAATTCAAGAGGTCTAGAAAAGAGCAAGAAGTCATCAATTCTCTCTCTTTACTTAGTGAAACACTTGTGCCAGGTGACGAATGTGTGTCTGAGGGGGTGGGTGTGTGTGTGCACACTATATTTTTTAACAAAGAAGATATCATCCCATATATACTTTCACATAGCCTGATGAAATTAGAACACAGATAGGGAATATTTTTATATATATACATACATACATATGTAAATATATTCTTCTGGAATATGATTGAAATTTTATTACTTCAAAAATTACACACACATTTGTTATATATATATATATATATATAGAGTATATATACAATACATATATTGTATATATGTATTACATGCTGTATATAAAAGTTAAATATCCAGAATTGAAATGTGTTAAGGAATCTAATACAACTTTAAAAAGAAAACTAAAGCTCAAAAATGACTTAATCAAGGTCTAGTTATTAGCAAGGCTAGTGCTAAGATATATATTTTTCATTCTTAGCTCTCAGTTCAAAACTGTGCAAGAAACATGTCCTTCTTAGCTACATGAAAAGAAGCAAATACGGGTCACTGTTATTTACTTGTCATCAGATATATGAAATATGAAATGTCCCTGTCTGGGCTACACAATGAAAGAAAGATGTGAAGAATTTGGAAGAGACTTAGAGAACTCTGAGTTGGAAGGGCAATCAGAAACTCAGTTATGAGGAAAAGCATTAAGGCAGAGAACATCCAGCTTGTAAGGAGGAAGCCAAAGGATTTTGTTCATAATAGCAACTTGATAGCTTGGACCTATATTTCACGGGACAAGGTCATTGAACAAGGGTGGGAAACATTCCCCCAGTCATTGAACCAGGAAGACTTCAAAGCAAGGGCCTATTCCTTTCCATAACCCTTGCAGAAATATATCCAAAATACTTTCCCCATCACTTCGAGATGAAATAATTGATTCATTTAAGTTTTGTTGTTGTTGTTAAAGAATTGAGAAAAGGCAACATAAAAATTCAATATGCACAAAATGCTACAAATACATCTCATTTCTATATTAAGAGTCAACTAAAGTTTGAACAGACATAAACAGAAGACTGGAAGGGACACCAGGATAGAGACAGAAGGGCAAGCATAGAAGCCATACCCTGGGCATTAGCTGTAATGTTCCTCTCTCAAATGCTGATACAACTGCCTACTTTCTGTGGCTTTTTAACTGTTCAGAATCATAGGTTCTACTCTGAATCATAATATTATAATTTCCAATGTGGAAGAAAGGGATTTTCAAGCAGGACCAGCAGCCAGAGCATGTTCAGTTTGGGGAGCAGGTAAGAAATGAAGCCAATTGGAGTGGTCTCTCTTCCATGGATACTCTTTCAGATCTTGACCAGAGACCACAGCTCCCCTGCTCCAGTCTCAGAGGGTGGTGGTGTGGCGCGGCATGTGTGCTCATTCGTGTCTAACTCTTTGCAACCCCATAGACTGCAGCCCATCAGCCTCCTCTGTCCATGGGATTTCCCAGGCAAGAATACTGGAGCGGGTTGCCATTTCCTACTCCAGCGGATCTTTCTGACCCAGGGATCAAACCTGCGTCTCTTGTGTTTCCTGGATTGGCAGGTGGATTCTTTACCACTGGTGCCACCTTAGAGGGTGAAGACCTGATCCCATCTCCAATGAAGAGAGAAAAAGACCCAAGCTCTAATTGCAGCATGAAAAGTGAAAGTCACTCAGTCGTGTCCGACTCTTTGCGACCCCATGGACTGTATGTCGTCCAGGGAATTCTCCAGGCCAGAATACTGGAGTGGGAAGCTTTTCCCTTCTCCAGTGGGATCTTCCCAAACCAGGGATCAAACCCAGGTCTCCTGCACTGCAGGTGGATTCTTTACCAGCTGAGCCACAAGTGAAGCCCAAGAATACTGGAGTCAGTGGCCTATCCCTTTTCCAGCGGATCTTCCTGACCCAGAAACGGAACTGGGGTCTCCTGCATTGCAGGTGGATTCTTTACCAACTGAGCTATGAGGAAGCCCATAAATTGAAGTATGAGCAATTTAAATTAGTGGCTAGAAAAATTTCCCAGTCTTAGGGCTGAAACAGGTTTCCGAGAGGTTCTGCAAACAAGTTCATATCAGTAAGAATTACCTTGTGTTATGTGAATATTTAAAAACTGCTTTGGTACTGAGTTTCATTATGAAACTGACTTAAAGTATTAACATACCTTTCCATTGCTTATCCTTTTTTGGTACTGCTTTTTACATCATGTAAACAGGTTTTACTTTTATATACTAAAAATTCTTATCAATGTCTATAAATATTAAAATAAATTCCCTTGCACATCTTATCACAAACTCTCCAATCTTTCCACTGCGGATTCTCTTTTAAGGTTCCAGACACCCCTCTATCACCTTCAATTCAATCCTGACTTTCTCAACTCCCATTCTGCCTTTAATTAGGCCTGGTTAAGACCCATGTTTTGTTCATAAATGATTCTGTTATTTTTGTGATATTATAAAAGCAGAAAATCAATGTGACTCTTATGTCAAATATTAAATTCTAATTTTGGTGCAAAGTAACAGATGATCAAAGATAGCCATGTTTAAATACCATTTACATCACTGGAGATGTAATTTAACCTTTTATTAAACTGTAGCAATGACTGTGAATCTTTTATAGAAAAAGCCAAAACCATGTTATCCCACTAGGAAGATTGTGACCTAGACCAGAGTCAGAATAGAATATGGTGTGAAGAGATGGTAAAAATTGAACCTGGTTAAACATGACCTTGTGTCAGCCATAGATATCCAAGTAGTATCTGAATGGGCATTTAAGCTAGGAGACGTTAATCAATGAATGCTCATGTAGTGATTAAAATGCACCACATTTAAACAGTACAGAAACAGTGTTTTTTAAAAGATGCATTTAAAAAGTAAGCCTACTTACAGGTCTTAGAATATAATAAATAGAATGCCAAAGCAAACAAATACCCTCAAAACAAATCCCACCCACACACAAAGCAAAAAACCAAACCAAACAAAAAAAAGGCAGAAGGAAAGCATTTTAAATTATTTTATCAAAATTAAGAAACTTAACACTTAAAGTTCAATAAAAATGTATATAACTGATTTCAGTAGATGTCTGAATTAGAAATGTTGATTTTAGGCGTCTTTTTAACTGCTACGATGGTAAAAATTTAACTCGGGAATTTAAACAGGAGGACTTTGGGTAACAAGGCTTAACTTGAGCCACTGTCAGATCATACTGTCTATCCTGTCTCAAAGGATGAATACTGCTGCTCAGGAAGGTCCTGAGACAACTGAATTCCACAGGCATACAGAACTACTCAAGGTGAAATTTTAAATGGGCACATTTCAAACTTTTTAAATGAGAGTCTTGGAATGACTTTTCTAAATGAGCAAAAATTTAAAAAAAAAGCTCACTTTAAATGAAGTCTTCCATTCTAATGGGGGAATAATCTGAGGTGTGGATGTGACATCATAGCATTAGCAGTATTTACATTCCACTGCTTAAGAGTAGAAAAAACATTGTGATAACTGTGAACCAAAGACTAACGCTTTGTACAAACACGGATGTAGATGTATGTTTCAACAAATCACAGCAAACAATGTTCACACTAAACAAAACTATCAGGGAATAAAATTATTGTAATTCTCAGAATTTAAACTCTGAGTTTAAATAATAATCAACCTCAGTATTGTTAAAAGCAAATGTTACATTCTAATGATGAAAGATGCTAATACCAATGTAGCACTATTTGTAATTATTAAAAGAAGGTACAAAGATCCCAACTGTTCAACAGCAGGGAACTGGTGAAGTAAAAAATAAATTTCAGTGTTCAACATACATAATGATGCTCATAATAGACTGCTTGGTTAAAATATAAAAAGATGACTGAAAACAATATGCAAAGTGAAAGATGCCAGAAGTAAAAGGCCACATTTCATGATCCTATTTATATGAAATGTCCAGAATAAGCAAAACCAGAGACAGAAAATAAATAGTGGCTGAAAGGCCATGGGAGGTGGGGAATTGAGAGGTAAAGGGTTTCTTTTTGGGGTGATGGAAATATTCTGAAATTACATAGTGATGGCAGTTGTAAAACACTTTGAATATACTAAAATGACTAAACTGGACACTTCAAATTCATTAAAATAAATTTTATGTTAATAGGAATTTTAATTTAAAAAAAGGTGTGTGCATGTATTCATGTGTATAGAAATCACTGGTGGAAAGGGGGAGAGGAAGAAGGTACCTGTGTGTGGCCTGATAACAAATACACCAATCTATTTCAAGGGAGTGGAATGTGAGGGGAGGGCAAATTCACTTCAATTTGTTTTCTCTGGGCAGAAGTACTATGTTATTTTTTCCTCTATTAAAATCCATTCTAATATTCCTTGTCGCAGACTCTAAAAATACAGATGTTCCAGCAGTTTGTTTTTCCTCCCATACTCCCCCATGCTTTAAAATAGGATTTCCTGACATAATTTACATATCATAAAATCCAATTTTAAGTGTACATTCTACTGATTTTAGTAAATATACAGTTGAAAAACCATTATCACTCAAAAAGTTCCGTTCTGCTCATTCAGTCAATCCCCACTTCCACGCAACTACTAACTCACCTCTAGAGATTTCTTTTTCTCAGAAATTCATATAAATGAAATCATGATATGTGATCTTTCAGTTTTTCTTTTACTTAGCCTATTTTCAAGTTATCCATGTTGAAACATCTTATCAAGAATTATTCCTATTTATTGCTGTATAGAGGTATAACTTTTTATTATAATGATGCTGTGTAATCAGAAAAGGAAATAAAAAGACATTTCCATTTTGCAAATTAAATCATTTAAAATAATAAGGTCTTTGGGGATCACTGATGGCCAAGAGAAAAAAAGTCCTGAAATATTATCAAAAATTACAAAACTGAAAACTGCAAGTAAATGTGTCATTAAATTTTACAAAGACATTTATTTAAAATATATTTACCTAGGAAAAAATGAAATAACCATACTATTTTCTCTACTTTTATGAGAATCAGAGTAGGCTAGGTAGGTATAAATTTACAAGTATCTCAAATGTTTCTACTGAGTACTTCCTGTTTTCTCATATTTAAAATTTCTTTTGTGCTGCAAGTGTTGCAAAGCTATTTAAAAAACCTTAATATGTAATTAATTAATCTACAAGCAATCAGCAGATTTAGTAGCAGTTACGGAAGAACAAATTATATATGCAAAGTATGCCTAATTAATAATTAAACTCACAAAAAAATGTTAACATCCGATTTTTAGAACCTAATGTGCTCAAGAAAGTAATTCTGCTTTTAAATTAGGAGAACAGCTTTGTGATTAATTAGTTTTCATTTGAGTATGTAATCACTTTAATTTATTTGCATAAACACGGGACACTGTGCTCCATCAGCAGGTAATGTTCTTTATTAACTAGACTAGGAACCTAATGGACAAGAAGAAATATTGCTATCTGTGATGCAAAAATCAGAACTACACATCGTCTTGATTTCATTCTTCAGGTTTTAAGGTCCCCACTCTGAGATAACAATACAATTATAATATAAAACACTTGGCAAAGTAATCTGTCAATCTCTAGAAATCAATAATTTAATATCTAATGCTTCATTTTTTACCAATTTCCCAGTTACAAAAAGAGTATTCATGAACAAAGTACCTTATTGAAATTCAAGTAATAATAATGTATTAAAATTCAGACTTCAATAATTTGGATGGTGGCCGAAGTAGAGTTGATTAAAAGTCAATTATTTCTTCATTGGTGGTGTAAAGTAATAAGAGCCTACATTGTGGAGAAAGTGGTGAGGACAGGCTTTATTTAAGATGTTTGAAAGGAAACACTATATGCTTGACAAGTGAATGACAGATCATACTTATCTATTCATTAAAGTATAGAAACCAATTTTTCCTTATGGTATTTCCAATCAACCTTGATATCTTGTTATTGCCACTCTTTTTCCCAAACCCTAAATACATCCTAAAAAGAAAAAAAGAAACTCATTATAAATTACTATATTTGAAAAGGTACTTATGTTTTTGCCTTGATACTAAATGTTTCATTCTTAAAGTTATTTTGAAATAAGCATATTATTAGATACAAATTGCTTGAGAAATAACTTTAAGCTTTTTTCCCAAATAAATTAAGATTTTTAATAAGTGAGTTCGTTTGGTGACCAGTAATTGGAATCTGACACTACAAAATGAATCAGTGGATACTTGGGAGGATAATTTCATTTGGGGCCACGATTTGGGGAGGAAGTTTGCTCTAGGTAAAGTTTTGAAGGAAGGCCCAATGCTATTCTATTCATGCTATGATCTGTGTACTGAGTTTTTGGAAAACCATTGGCCCTACTTTATGAAAGGCCAAGCACTGTGTCACTTATATATTTTTCCTCCCACAGGGCAAGTTAAGCAAATTGTCTGAGTCATTACATTAGACCTGCTCTATATGAAAACAGGCAGATCTCAAAATGTTATTGTGATGCCCATAATTCTTCATGATTGCATAAGAATATCCTGTAAGATAACATTATAGAGATAACTGTCCTTAGTTTTGAGAATATTTAGTATATTTTATAAGTATATTTTGATATACTTAGTATATCTGAGTTGAGCAATGCCTATTAGAGTTGTAAAATGCCATATGCATAGTACTTAGATCCTATCCAATGATCAGGTCATCAGATATATTTTAAACAATTCTCTTTGATTGGATGGGCAGCATCTGAGGATAGTTAGTATTTAAAGATTTACAGATTTTTTCATTATCTGCATAACTATATCTGGTGAAAGAATGCCTATCTCTATAAGCTTTGTTATACAGCTTGTGAAACATCCATTGGTAAATGCAGTATTACAGCAAAGTTGTAAAATACACATTTACACTATATGTAAAATCAACTACACGTCCTTGGCATACACATGCTTGCATAAACGACACACTAGCTTGAGTGAGTGAACCTGCAAACTCCACTCCCAGACAGTTTTACTCAGAGACAGTGAACAGGCAAGCTTTTAGTAATGCTGTGAGCATCTCCAGTATTTAAAGGTACAAGCATGTTTTGGCATAAAATGGGTGTAAAAGCAAACCATATGCTCTTCCTGACACTTAACTGAACCAGTAGAAAAAAGTTACCACATAGTATTCTTGAGACACAGTATATTTGTTTTTTAAGTATGCACAAATATGGCTATATATACTGTATTTTTGATTTGAGTTTTACAAAGGGGAAATTTTGGCTACATATGACTCTTCATGTAAACAAGCATATTTGAGAGCTCAACTCTTACTTATATCAAAGGCAACTCCACTGTATAGCTGTTTTGACAAAATAGCTAGATATAAAATAGCTTTACAACTGATTATTTTGGGTTAAATAAAAGCCAGCTAACAACAAAAATCTCTACATCACTAAGGTAAAGGTTATTTTGTTGGAGGTGGAGGCAAAAAATAAGAAAACAATTTGATTCATTTGGGGAATCTGGCTGAAGATTAATGGTCTTAAGTTTAACCAACAGTGGAAGATTTTAACACCCTGCACATCATCTGCCCTCTTCATTAGGAATAACTTGATACTAACAGAAGGCACCCATGACATTCATCTTAGGAAGAACTGTTTACATTTATAAAATGAATTGAAAAGGCAAAAAAAAAAAATACTATCCAAGGACTGTAATAACAATATTCTAAAACAATTTGGTAAGTTTAAAAACCCAGCCAAAACCTAATTATTAGTGACTGCACTCCTCCAGAAGATTAAATATTAATGAAGAAAAACAAATTCATAATTTGAGATCAGAAATCATGATCTTCTTATAAGTAGTATGTTTATATTATTTCAATCTCTTATGGTTGAAAACTAGCTCTAAAAAAGAACTGAGAATATGTCAGCTTGGCATTTCTTTTTAGTCTAAAAGTCTCTTCTTAAAAGAAAAGAAAAAGAAAAAAAGCAATACTTCCTCCCAGTATGGCACCTTTCTCATAACTGAGCTTTGTCCAAAATCAGAAGCAGTTTCTCTAGAAAAAGCCAATCAGTACACAAGATACAGTATTTCCTTATAGATTTTTCTAAATGCAAGCATGACATTAATGAAATAAGTTTAATACAAGAAAATAATGTTGTAGCTCAAAACAAACTGCTTTTTGTTCAATCTCACTTTTTTTTTTATTCTGTACTAGATGACCACTATTCCTAAAGCTTAGAATAAATTGGGAATACAAGTCAAAATCAGAGCCTAATTAAATAAAAAGGAACACCGAAAATCTTGGTTTTGCAAAAGTAAACTCAACAACACAATTTAAATTAATTGGGAAAATTTTAATCAGTAAGCATCAAACGCACTTTACATTGGGAACTGCAATACTGAAATTGTGACATTTTAAGTATTTTCCTCAAAAATGGTTAGTGATTTTCTTTTTCCTGGGAAACATGGAAATCCAACTATAACATTAATGTGGCCAGTCTAGGTCACTATGTTTTAGTTAATGTTAATATTTAAATAGATATTCCATTCCATGTCCACAATAAGGTAGACTGTGAACTACCTGTATTGCTGAATTTTAGCCAAAATTCCATAAAATAACTCAGAGGAACGTCAAATTTCTGAAGTGCAAACTCATAAAACTTTACATTGGGATCACTTTTTGGCTTCAATTGCATCTGACTTGACAATACAGGCAAGTTTTCTTTCCTAATTCCTTGGGAAAGTATTTCTCCAGTAAGTCCTGTGTCTTCTCTACTATGGATTGTTTTTAAGATATCATCTCTGTGGTTAGTTTCCCACAGTTGATAAAAATCTATCAAAACCACCATAATATACAATTAGCAAGGGAAAAAGTTGTTTTTCTAAGGCTGCAGGAACAGGAAAGAAATAGCACTTCTTATTTGTATAAGCACAAACACCTTTTAAAACTAGTCATACTGCATAAATCCAATATAGTATTCAAAAGTTCTATAAAAATGAACAAAAGATACTTATTCACTTCCACTGCTCCAAGAGTCAAACATTAGATCTGCATGAGAGTTGCACTGTAGCCGTTTGCTGGTCCGATTGAAGAGTTCAAAGTCCTTTTCATTACTTGGCCCAATGATGTCCACATCCCAGATAAATTCAGTTCAAAAAACGGAAATTAGGGCGAAGACTCCATATAGCAAAGCACAAGGATATGCGACTAGAAGTTGCTGTCCTTCCATGGCTAATGCAGAAATGAAAATTTTGGAAGCAGAGAAACTACACCATCCAATAATCCCAGCAGTAAGGATGATTCCTACCACTCCTCTGTGACAAAGAGAGATGGGGGCAGAGAGAGAAAGCAGAAGGTGAGGCTAGTTATGTAAGAGCACTACCATAACCAATTCTGAAGAGAAGTGTTTAAAAGTTAAATCACATGTAGACGTCTACAGAAATAAACAAGATCTTTCTTCAAATGCTGATATATCTCAGTTAATTCAATTATTTCATGTGATAAAAAGCTTACTCGTAACGTATTTTGCTTTTTAATTTACCACAATTTCTCAACCTTGGCAGCACTGACATTTGGCCTGTGTGTACTTCTGCTGTGAGGGTTGTTCTGTCCACCATTAGGACATTCAGCAGCATCCCTGGCCTCTAGCCATAAAGTACCCATTGTACCCCTGCCCCTCCAGAGTTCTGACAACTGAAACTGTCTCCAGACATTGCAAAGTGTCCCCTGGTAGCAAAAGTGCCCCTGTGTGGAAAACACTGTTTTAGTAGAAACACAGTCTTTAAAATTCAAATATAAACATATCAATTTTAACAAATGAGAAGAGTGAAGCAGTCTCTACACTGAAAATCTGAAGCATTTTCATCCAAAACAGGGACACTGAGGCCATCACCCTTCCAAACCTCTACTATCAGTTGATACATACTCTTCTATGCCGTCTTTTCCACTCTAGGTATAACAAAGCTCAATCTTTCCTCATGTCCAGCACTAGCCAGGAGGGAACTGAACTACTGAGAGAGGATCTGTGCACTGGCCATGAGGAGCAACTTTATGAGCAGTAATATATACCTCTCTCTTTAACCCTTACTTAAAGTATTATTTTAAAATAACACAACTTTAAAGCTGTGTACAAGGATATCTGAGAACACAGTAGGCTAAAAACAGTCTCTTGACATAAAAAATTCCAGTTTTAGTTAAGAAGCTACTAAACAGAGAATATGCGTTTATTATTCATTCACTTAGCATATGCCTGATATAGTTAAGAAATGAGATATAAAAAAAAAAATCAAAGAGAAGGTAAGTATAATTTTAACAACCTGATCTCCTCCATGCAATATTTAAGTTAACAATCACCTCTGTTCAATTTGTTTATGGACACTGCTAAGTTTACCTAAAACTAGTGAAATTCCTTATTATATGGAAAGCAGAGATGGTATAAATGATTTTTAAATTTATTCTCACTTCCATTATTCATCACTGAAAAGTATGTAACACAGTCTTCATTTATAACAGCCACTATCTGTTTACTGAATCAGTGATTTACCTCAAACTGATAGTGAACTAAATTCTATTACACAGAATTGGTCAATCAACTCCCAAAATAAAGATCAGTACTTACTGCAAAGAAAATATCACTGCGAAGCTGGAAAGCAGGATCATAGGAAGAAGACAATATCCAAGGACACTTGCCACACAACCAAATGAAACACCAGTCATACTCATTAAGTTTAATAAACAAAACATTCCTAGGCATCCAATTGCACTGATCCCATATACGTAGCCAAACTGGATTTTGCCAGCCTATGGGTAACAAAAAGATGACATGTTAGAGGCAAAGAAAGTTACTTTGGGCTTCTTTCACCTAAAATGGTACTTATAGAAGATATTTAATTTGTGAGGATTAAAATCCACAGAGGTATCTATTCTTTATATAGGGAAGTAAAACAGTGAGCAGACTGCCTTTTATATCTTTCTAAAGAAGTTTAAAGTACCAACCTCTCAACACACAGATATTCAGGATTTCATTTTCTAGCTACCATATGAGTTTGGCATAGAATTCAACTAATAAAGATAAAAACCACTGTAGAATCACCTCAAGTCATAGATTTCTAAAAAGAAATCTGGCTGATTTTAAGCAAATAAACTACCAAAACAAGATGGAAAGTCATTCAAATATTTGGATAGTAGCTAATATCACTTGAACACACACAACTCCACCAAAATTGCCCTGAAGCAACTATTATTTTCATTGGCAGATGTAGTCATAATCATTTTAACAGCAGAAATAATTTCATCATTGACTTTATATGGGTGTTAAAGGAATTAGGAGATAGGAAGCCAGGATAAGCAGGGAGCCAGGGTTCTGTGGGGAAGGGAGGAGAAAAGAAAAGTGATTAACTATTGAGCAAGAAGAATAAAATGGAAGATATTTTCTTCTTTCACTATTTTTCCAAATTCTTGGTTGCTTTATACAGTTCTCTGACAAGCAAAAACTTTAAAAATTTTCTGCTCTTACAAAAGACATCACTAAACAATCTTAGGACAATAAACAATAGCTTAATTGGAGTTAGTACTCTTAGTCATGCTACATGAACATTGTATTTAGGTCATGCTATCACTAAAATCAGTCTGCAGAAAAGCCTTTAAAAAGTTCTGGTTTGTCACACATCTGACATATGAAACTCAATTATAAAAATACCTCTATAAATTACATTAATGGAAAACTCTCTGGGATTTTTGTTAGAATCAATACTTATTTGTAAATATTTGATTAAGAGTGTAGAAGTTTAAAAAGGTTTATTAATAATAATAAAATCTGACACTGGGTACAATACATTAAACTTTTCAAAGTGTTCTCATATAACCTGTCTTAATCTCCAAAACAATCCTGTTAGGTGGGAGGCATTATTTATCAGAGGGAAGTGAAGGGTGAAATCAAGAGCAGATTAGAAGCACTGAGTTCATGCCTAGCTTTTCTGACTAAAAATTCCATCTTTAATTCATTATATTGTTTATCTCTTCTAATTCAGAAGAGGACATAAGATAAAATAAAATAAACATTAACAATTATATTTACAATTTCTCATTTTCAATATGCTTCAATATTCTTAGGGAGAGGAGAGACAGAGACTAAAACTTGTTGTCTTTTAATTTATTAATTCATTAAATATTAAAATAATATATAAGAAAGACCAGTACTTATGCAACAAAACACTACTCAAGGATGACTTAAAAAAAAAGGAGAAATTTTGATGAGCGACTAAAGCCACATGTTATTTATTAACAATTTTCCCTAATAATTGGACCACTTATTGGAACAAGAAACGATTTCTAAATATACCATATTATCAACAGAGAAGTGATGAATATGTATAAACTTAAACAACTCGATACCTTTTAAGACACATCAAAACTTGATGTAAAACAAGAGTCTTAATAAAGGCTCTTCATGGAATATTTAAATTCCATTCTTTAATCTCACACTGAGAGTTCCAACTAGAATCTTACCAGTAACAATGTAGCTCCAAAAGCAAGGCAAAAAACCATTGGTCCTGCCAAATCAGTCTCATTCATGATGCTGCCATCTGCTACTTTCAAGGGGTGTAAAACTGTCAGCGTTTTTTGCCAGATGTGGTCAAAATTGATACCCAATTCTAAAGAAAAAGAAAATAAGAAAGTCAATTAGGATTTGTGATATACTTTTAGTTTACCAGAATTTATGTTGTAACAGGGTGAAAGAAAAAATGAAACAACCACTATCAAAAAAGTGATCTAACAACATCAGATGATATTATTCTAGTGAGTCCTCAGTCTTTACTGATTAAGGTGCTTATTCCACAAATATCAAATCTCTGGTTTGGTGTCAGAAAAAGGTAAGGACATAATGAATCAGACACTCTGAGCTATGACTTTATAGCAAAGAATACACAGACAGCATTCATGGTAAGGGGCTCTACACCCAGGGCTTCAGAAACACAGGAGGCCCTGCAAAAACGTATACAAAAGTATGTCTTCTATGTATATATGTGCATTTTTCTGAGAAGAGAATGCATAGCTTTCACTGGACTTCCAAAGAGTATCTGATCTTCCCCCAAATTTTTAGAACTATTGCTTTTCGGGTTTGGAGATACAATTTGAAAAACACCATTCACTGATGTTATTAGCTCTATCAGTTTGTTTTCATGCAGAAGAGTCAATACCATGCTATTTCCTCTCATTTCTTCCACTGACAGAATTTCATCAATAAAGTAAAGTAAAAGTTACTCTGCTCACATACTGACATACTTTATTATCACTATATAAAGATCTATTAAAAACCTGGTTCTCTGGCTCAGTGTTGTTCGAAATGAGTCATTTAGTAGAAAACATTTTCCTACAACCTTATTCTTTTAAAGGTAAGAGGAACTTCTCCAAACAAAGATTTACATTCACCATCTGGATACTACAGAGTACTATCAAGAGTTGCAACCAACTGTACCTTCTAATAAAGGTGGTTCATCTTCAAAGTTGTTTCCATAGAATGGCTGAGATGTAGTTGGAGTATATGCCTGAGTTGGCTGGAAAATCTGCCCGGTGTATGGCTGTTGTGGCTGCATCATGTCTGCAGGGACAAACCGGCCTTGGTGCGAGTAGTCATAGCCAGCATACTGTCTAAAAAGCCAAGTAAGGTTACATGCCTCAGAATTATGTCAACACCCAAATCTGATATCCTTGACAGGCAAGAAATATGTCATGCAATTTCCAGAATATCTACTTTCCCAGTTTTTATAAACAGTGGTAGAATTAACTACTAAGATCAACTTAATTATCTACAATAAGACAGATGGGTCATGGTGGAGAGTTCTGACAAAATGTGGTCCACTGGAGATGGGAACGGCAAACTACTTCAGTATTCTTGCCTTGAGAACCCCATGAACAGTATGAAAAGGCAAAAAGATAGGACAATGAAAGATGAACTCCCCAGGTCGGTAGGTGCCCAACATGCTGCTGGAGACCAGTGGAGAAATAACTCCAGAAAGAATGAAGAGATGAAGCCAAAGCAAAAACAACACAGTTGTGGATGTGACTGGTGATGGAAGCAAGTTCAATGCTGTTAAGAGCAATAGTGCATAGGAACCTGGAATGTTAGGTCCATGAATCAGGGCAAAAAGGAGATGGCAAGAGTGAACGTTGACATTTTAGGAATCAGCAAACTAAAATGGACTGGAATGGGTGAACTTAACTCAGATAACCATTTTATCTACTACTGCGGGCAAGAATCCCCTAGAAGAAATGGACTAGCCATCATAGTCAGTGGCAGAGTCTGAAATGCAGTACTTGGAGGCAGTCTCAAAAATGACAGAATGATCTGTTTGTTCCCAAGGCAAACCATTCAATATTGCAGTAATCCAAGTCTATGCCCAGATCAGTAATGCTAAAGAAGCTGAAGTTGAAAGGCTCTATGAAGACCTACAAGACCTTCTACAACTAACACCCAAAAAAGATGTCCTTTTCATTATAGGGGACTGGAATGCAAAAGTAGGAAGTCAAGAAACACCTGGAGTAACAGGCAAATTTGGCCTTGGAGTACAGAATGAAGCAGGGCAAAGGCTAATAGAGTTTTGCCAAGAGAACACATTGATCAAGCAAACGCCCTCTTCCAACAACACAAGAGAAGACTCCACACATGGACATCACCAGATGGTCACACCAAAATCAGACTGATGAGATTCTTTGCAGCCAAAGATGGAGAAGCTCTATACAGTCAGCAAAAACAAGACCAGGAGCTGACTGTGGCTCAGATCATGAACTCCTTATTGCCAAATTCAGACTTAAATTGAAGAAAGTAGGGAAAACCACTAGACCATTCAGGTATGACCTAAATCAAATCCCTTATGACTATACAGTGGAAGTGAGAAATAGATTTAAGGGACTAGATCTGATAGAAAGAGTGCCTGATGAACTATGGATGGAGGTTTGTGACATTGTACAGGAGACAGGGATCAAGACCATCCCCAAGAAAAAGAAATGCAGAAAAGCAAAATGGCTCTCTGAGGAGGCCTTACAAATAGCTGTGAAAACAAGAGAAGCAAAAAACAAAGGAGAAAACGAAAGATACACCCATTTGAATGCAGACTTCCAAAGAATAGCAAGGAAAGATAAAAAAGCCTTCTTCAATGATCAGTGCAAAGAAATAGAGGAAAACAATAGAATGCGAAAGACTAGAGATCTCGTCAAGAAACTTAGATACCAAGGGAACATTTCATGCAAAGATGGGCTCAATAAAGGACAGAAAAGGTATGGACCTAACAGAAGCAGAAGATATTAAGAAGTGGCATGAATACACAGAAGAACTGTATGAGAAAGATCTTCACAACCCAGATGATCATGATGGTGTGATCACTCACCTAGAGCCAGACATCCTGGAATGTGAAGTCAAGTGTGCCTTTGGAAGCATCAGTATGAACAAAGCTAGTGGAGGTGATGGAATTCTGGTTGAGCTATTTCAAATCCTGAAAGATGATGCTGTGAAAGTGCTGCACTCAATATGCCAGCAAATTGGGAAAACTCAGTAGTGGCCACAGGACTGGAAAAGGTCAGTTTTCATTCCAATCCCTAAGAAAAGCAATGCCAAATAATGTTCAAACTACTGCACAATTGCACTCACCTCACACGCTAGTAAAATAATGCTCAAAATTCTCCAGGCCAGGCTTCAACAATATGTGAACCATGAACTTCCAGATGTTCAAGCTGATTTTAGAAAAGGCAGAGGAACCAGAGATCAAATTGCCAACATCTGCTGGATCATCAAAAAAAGCAAGAGAGTTCCAGAAAAACATCTATTTCTGCTTTATTGACTATGCCAAAGGCTTTGACTGTATGGATCACAACAAATTGGAAAATTCTGAAAGAGATGGGAATACTAGACCACCTGACCTGCCTCTTGAGAAACCTGTATGCAGGTTAAGAAGCAACAGTTAGAACTGGACATGTAACAACAGACTGGTTCCAAATAGGGAAAGGAGTATGTGAAGGCTGTATATTGTCACCCTGCTTATTTAACTTATATGCAGAGTACATGAGAAATGCCAGGCTGGATGAAGCACAAGCTGGAATCAAGACTGCCAGGAGAAATATCGATAACCTCAGATATGCAGATGACACCACCTTTATGGCAGAAAGTGAAGTACTAAAGAGCCACTTGATGAAAGTGAAAGAGGGGAGTGAAAAGGTGGCTTAAAACTCAACATTCAGAAAACTAAGATCATAGCATCCGGTCCCATCAGTTCATGGCAAATAGATGGGGAAACAGTGGAAACAGTGGCAGACTTTATTGTTTTTGGCTCCAAAATCACTGCAGATGGTGACTGCAGCCATGAAATAAAAAGACGCTTACTCCCTGGAAGGAAAGTTATGACCAACCTAAATAGCATATTAAAAAGCAGACACATTACTTGCCAACAAAGGTCCATCTAATCAAGGCTATGGTATTTCCAGTGGTCATGTATGGATGTGAGAGTCGGAATGTGAAGAAAGCTGAGCGCCAAAAAACTGATGCTTTTGTCTGTCGTGTTGGAGAAGACTCTTGAGAGTCCCTTGGACTGCAAGGAGATCCAACCGGTCCATCCTAAAGGAGATCAGTCCTGGGTGTTCGTTGTAAGGACTGATGTTCAAGCTCAAACTTCCAATATTGTGGCCACCTGATGGAAAGAACTGACTCATTGGAAAAGACCTTGATGCTAGGAAAGATTGAAGGCAGAGGAGAAGGGGACGACTGAGGATGAGATGGTGGAATGGCATCAGCAACTCAATGGACATGAGTTTAGGTAAACTCCAGGATGGACAGGGAGGCCTGGTGTGCTGCAGTCCATGGGGTCGCAAAGAGTCGGACTCTGAGTGACGAACTGAACTGAAGTTGTATTTTATCGAGAAAATTTCCAGATGATGCCAAAAGTCACTTATGCAGCACGGAAACATTTTACAAAATACTAATCTTTTGAATATCAAGAGATCAATAAATGAAAATATAAATGGTTTGTTTTCCCCCCTTTAGCGAGCATACATAAAGAGAGCTGTGAAATACAATGTATGCCTAAGACTATGAATAAAAACTTAGGATGACAGACTTTGTACTGCATGCTATATATTTTGCACTGTGAATCAGATCTCTCCATTGGGTGTAAAATCACTCTTCTGTATTCTCTGGAATATGTTATTTTTTCCAAGTGGATAAATGTCTTTAAGAACAATCATCAATTTCAAACAGTGAAAAATAAGAAGCATTTTCTTGTGAAAGCTTTCTGAATATAACAAAACATAATTAACACACCTTGCATTTGAATAGTTCTTTTAATTTTTTAAAGTAAATGTACACTTACTATGTCTTTTGCTATGTACTGTAACAAATCTTACACTTTAGAAGCAGACTTTGCTATGGCTTTTTTAGTGATGAAAACAACTGAAGAATAGTGAAGGGGAACAGAAAAATATCGAAGCAATAGCTTTTAATGATCTGTCTCACCATTTTCTGGAAAAATATGACCTATTTATCAGGGGGCCAATCCAATTACACAGTAAGAAATAAAGAAGTAATTATTTTAAAGGTAAGACACTTTAAAAATGAGAACTGAAATGTCTTAGAGATCTTTTAGTCTCTAAGTCTCTTTAAAAATTTATAGTCGCTTTTTCATAAATATAAAAACCTAATGACCTCATTATTACTTGAGATTTTAAAGTTAAATCTAATTTTTAAATTAACTGAACATCTTGATTAAAAGCAAATCAAAGGTGGAATTCCTTGGTGGTACAGTGGATGGGAGGTTCGCCTGCCAATGCAGGGGATACTGGGTTCGATCCCTGGTCTGGGAAGACTGAATGGGCTGAAGAGCAACTAGGCCCACAGGCCTCAACTACTGAGCCCAAGTGTGCCACAACTCCTGAAGCCCGTGTGCCTAGAGTCTGTATTCTGCAACCAGAAAAGCCACCACAATGAGAAGTCCGTGCACTGCAACAATGAGTAATCCCTGCTCACTGCAACTAGTGAAAGCCTACCTGCAACAACGAAGATCCAGTACAACCAAAAATTAATTTATTAATAAAAAAGTAATTAATTAATTAAAATTTCAGCTACACATAGCTCATATTCTCTTGTCTTATGCTAGTCCAATACATGCTTAAAAATACTATTTATTTTTCTGGGTATAAGATATATTGATAGAATGCACTGCAGCAATATTTTAATGGCAAAAAACAAAAACCGTAAAACAATATAAATATATACCTGTAACTACAGTGTGATATGAGCATAGATTACTATCCATTGTTAAACAGAATGAGGCAGTTTTGTAGGTACTCAAAAGAAATGATAATCAAAAACATTTAGGGGAGAAGAGAAAAAATTAATATTCAGGAACTTCTCTGGTGGTCCAGGGGTTAAGACTCCAGTGCAGGTTCAAACCTCTCGTCCTCGTCAGGGAACTAAGAGCCCGCACGCTATGCAGTGTGGCCAAAAAACACATAAATAAATAAATAAATAAAATTTTTAAAACAGAAAAAAAAAAACTAATAAGTGGAATAGTATACATCATATGCACCCACTGTGACTATGCTTTTTAGAATATATATGCACATCTAGGTATATGTGCTTTATATACATATACATTATATACACAATTATATAGGTAAAGAAACCCCAAAACAGGTGAAGTAAGACACTTCATTTTCAGATTATAATCTTTTGCACCTTTAAAAATCCTATATAGTTATTATTTGTTGAAATTCATTAACTCTAAAATGTTATAGCTACTGAAATTTCCCAAAACATGTATAATAACTTTTTGAATAGTACTGTGTAAAGTGTTTAATGTGAATTGCCTCACATTATCTCACTACTCTAGAAGGTTAACTTTATCATCCTCTTCAATACCAAAATGTTAAAACTGATATTTGGGTTAAAATGATTTGTCCAGAGTGGTGCAAGGATTTAAAACCAGACTTTCTAATTCTAGTAGCTAACTCTTATAACAACTGTAATAAAAATCACCTTCAAATCCTATCTGACATCAACATGTTATTTTTTTTTCTGTATATTCATTTCCCCAGTCATTTTGGTATGCAAATACTTTGATTACTATTTATTTACTTACTTATTTACACACACACACACACACACACACACACACACACACACACAATCCCCATGGGGCTAGCTGGCTGAATTAGGATAAGAACTCACATCTTCTAATTTAGTAGAATACGCTATAGTGCCAACTCTCTAAGGATGTATCATAAATTCACCTTAGAGTTCATGGAACAAGTAGAAAAGCTCCATATGGAGGTTTGTACAATCTGCATAAACAGACTGTATTTTATTCTCTTTCTCTAGGGAGAGAAAGAGAATATAAATGTGTATGCAAGAGAAAAAACAAAAAGAATGACATAAACCCATGGTTCTCAAACTCCTTGATCTTAGAACCCATTATATTCTTAAAATTTGTTATTGAGAACTCCTAAAATTTTTTATGTGGGTAAAATCTATCAATAATTTTTCATTTTATAAATTAAAACAGAAATGCTTAAAATACTTATTAATATGTTAAAGTAAGATTAAATCTATCATATGTTACCATAAACTTTAAATGAAAAAGCTATTTTTCAAGACAGCTGAAAATTCTTATATCTGCCTCTATTCATTCTGTTGTACCATTCAGTTGAAGTATCTGAAGAAAATCTACTGTTGCAGATATGTGATTGGAAAATAGAGTGTTTTAATAATCTTTTCAGATTATTAATATTCTTTTTGATACATCAAAGCACAGAGCAAAGTGATAGTTTTTTAAACTTAACTTGCAATGTAGCAATTGGAAACAATGCTAATGAACTGTCTTGTACTTTGGATCCTTTCTTTACTCATGTATAATTTTGTAACATCATGCATTGGCCATTTAGAAGATATTAATATGAGTTATGCAGATGTTCCAAATATAGACTCACTTAATATGAAATATATGTATATAAATCATATTTGTTAATATCATCACTGGTCTCATCAGAATATAATTACTGGGAAGCTGACAAGTTCACAGTGATGGATACAAGTTTTCCAAAGTGCTTATTTTTGCCTGAAAATGTGAATCTGATTATACTGTCAACTGCTTTCCTTGAAGTTAACAGGTCACTTCATTCATTTTGAGAAATTATTCAAGTCTGAATAACCATAGTTTGTCTGTCAGATGTTCTTTCCAAAAAAAGGTTTCCATGAAAAAGTGGCTGATTCAGTTTGTGACTCAAATTGCATAGGTGCTTTTCCTAGAGATAATTATTATGCTTTAGTATGAAGCAGAAGTGCTTTAGAACTATTTCCCATTTTGTCACATAGAATATTTTAAAAATGTGTATTGTCAAGGGTCAGGATTTAAAACAATAATTCTTATAGCTTCACCAAGGGCATCTTTAAATGAAATGGGTTCACTCACCCCCAACAAGTATGTGATGAAGAAATACAATGATTACTAGAATAATTTGATGCCACTGTCTTGATTCACATTTGGGTACCAGCAGTTTTACCAATCACTGCTTTTACATCAGTGCAAATGTCAACACATCTAAAAGGTATAAAATGTCTCATTGTGTGTGTGTTAACCACTCAGTAATGTCCAACTCTTTATGACCCCATGGACTGTAGTCCTCCAGACTCCTCTGTCCATGGGGATTCTCCAGGCAAGAATACTGAAGTGGGTAGCCATTTCCTTCTCCGGAGAATCTTCCCGACCCAGGGATCGAATCTGGGTCTTTGGCATTACAGATTCTTCACCTGAGCCACCACAGAAGAGCAACATGTCTCACTACTATTACAAAAATAGTTTTGATCTTTCAAAACCTCCTGGGAGGATCTCAAGGACACTCTGGGGTCTGTAGACAACACTTTAGAACCACTGATACAGACCCCAAAATTTCATGTAAGAGAAATAATGCAAGCAAAAAAAAAGAGCTTTAAATGTGGCACTATTATTCTTTCATCAGATGAAAGAGAATGCCATGGAATTTTACACTTTCCCTTTTCTGGCAGGATCTGCTTAGGAAAATTCCTGACTTACTCCTACTGATTTTAAACTAAAACATAATATGGCAGACATGACCTTTACAGACTAAATCAACACTTCTACAGCAGGAAAAGTAGCAGATGAAACCAATGCTCTCATAAGCACTCAGTATCAATAACAAAGACAAAGCCTCTTAACATACTAGGTTGACAACTTAAGCTCATCAAAATCCACAGGCAGTCCATAAAGGTATTATCAGTTAAAGCAAGATGAAAAAATACTAGCTTTCAGTACTTGAAAAAATACATAGTTGGTATTTCTATATATTTCATACCCATATTGATAATACAATGTCTAATTAAGACATTCATAAAACTCAGCAGACTGAGATCAAAGGTCCTTTTACTTTTTGGGTTTATTTTTTGTTATATGAACGTAAAGTACCCATAGTGGAAACTATGCAAAATGTTAAAGCTGACTTCATATGGCAAATGTAGAACTATGAACTAATAATAACCCAAGTCAAACTTGAAGACAAGTCAAGTCAGATTATATCTGAACCTGTATTTTCATCAATAGAGAGAGAAAAGTTAGCTGACCTTTATTACCTAGTTGACATAACAAACAAAATACTATTTGATAAACTGAGATAAACATAGAAATGTCATTAAGGGGCAGATCCAATTGAAGGCACATACAGAAAAGCTCAATTTTTCTTAAAGTTCAGAAACTCAGTTATTACTGCTAACACACTAGTCTTATTTTTCTCAGCAACATCAAAAAATTCATATTCATTAATTGGCAGTAACATTTATGTAAGCACCTGGAATAAACTTCTTTACAAGCACCGAAGCAATGCTTACCAGTACATGATTTTTGTTGAAATGGGAACTGTGAGGATAGTTAGCAACAGCATATCTAAAACAACTGCTCTATGGCGAACTGTAGTGAGATGCTAAGTGTACAGAGAAGCTAAGTTACACCTTTAAGAGATGCTAACAAGGACAGAAAGAAAGAAACATAAGAAAGGCAGAGATACATTTCCACTTGAAATCTAAGTGGAATAATCCTGTTGAGTCTAAACAATATCATTTGGTTAAAAATACATCCAGGTCCACATACAGAGATAGGTTTTCCAAAGCCGTATTGCAGCACTCCAGCCATTCTTACATTCATCTGCCCTGTCATACACTGAACAATCACAAAAAAAATACATATTTAGGTAAATAAATGAATGGAGATTTCTCAACAGATTTTCTCCAATCCTGACCAATTAACTGATAAAAAGAGATAAATCTTCAATGGTATTATGTACTTGAGATTTTAAAAGAAACAAAAAAAGTGATTCAGAGATAAAGATTATTATCTACATGCTCACTTCCACTGTTCACTGTGTTAAGTTTTAGGGAAAAAGGCTTTACAATGTACCAAAATAAGCAGATTCCAGGTTTCTTTTGTTTTTGTAAAAAGTATAACCTATACAAGACAAGCCACACTGTGTTAATTTCCACACGACCTAATACTAATGCTTCTCTCAGACTAGATACACAGCCTTTCCATGCCCTCGTCCTGGGACAGTCTCCATGGTTTTTAATTCAGGGTCCATATGGACATCAGTTAACACATGAACTGTCTGGATGTTACACACACATTAATACAGATGTCTGACTGCAAACATGTATTTCTCAGAAACAGGCCCCTAGTTTTCTTCAGATTCTCTAAGGGATCCTGGACCGTCTAAAAACGGTTAAGTAACCCTGGTATAGGAAACTCCTTCACTAAAAGGGAGGCTGAAAAGATTAATCTTAACGATCTAAGAAACTAAGATGGAGAAGGAAATGGCAACTCACTTCAGTGTCCTTGCCGGGGAGGTCCCATGGACAGAAGTGCTTGGTGGGCTAGTGTCCATGGGGCCGTAAAGAGTTGGACATGACAGAGAGAATGAACACACACAAGAAACTAAGAATCTGATGTCCTAGAGGAGACTGGTAAAAATCCCTCCTTTTTAAATTTTTTTCCACAAACACCAGAAACTAGGGGAAAAAATACATTTTGTTGTTGTTTTTTCAACAGTTCAGGACTGGAAGGTTTTGAGTCTCTGACCTCGCACCCCCTCCTTCAATCTGCAACTGGCAAGTTGTACGTACTGACTGACCAAAAGTTTTGGTGTGAGAAGTAATAAAAGTGATTATCAGTTTATACGATTATATGAAAACCACCCGATGAACCACAGCAGGGAGCTGACACTGTTCAACAGTGTCCCTTAGTGCTTGCAGTTAACAATCGATACACTCCGAAAACTGGACTGATTTAACTACTAACGAAGCCGTCAAAAGATTTTAATTTAATTTTTAACTACTCTTGTGGTCTAAACAGCCTATCTCTAGGTACTTTACGCTCCTACCCATACCCTAAATGATGTTCAAATACTGTTCTTCAACAATCTATTTTTTCCACTCATGGCACATCTGAATATCTTGCAGAAAATACCGAACTCTAAAAAGGACAACGTCGTCCGACCCAAACAAGTGTCAAGATCTCTCCGGAGACAGGAAGATTATGAAACGTCACATTCCTGATAAGCAATTTGTTCCCACATTCAGTCTTAGGCAGAACCAAACATTCAGGGTACATGCTTTCACTGTAATCTCGACAAAACAAATGGCCAAAGTTGAAATGTTACTTGCTATAGGGTCCTCCACTTCCTCCATAATCGTAGGACTGCTGTGACTGGTCATCGATGCTGTAACTTGTCTGGTAGAAATCCGTGTTTAAATTATCAAAGCCTGACATTGCAAATGATCTGCAACAGAAAAGAAATGGCAAAGATATCTTATGCCCAAGGGCCTCCTGAATTCGACCCTGACACTCAACTTAGGCGAATACCCTCAGAAGGCGGCAAATGATTCTTCTAGATATTAGGGTTGCAGCATTTGGAAGGTGGGCCGCGGGGTGGGGTGTGCTAAAGAAATGTCTCTAAGTCAAGGCCCAGGAAGACACCTCCACTTCGAGGGGCTGATAAGCCCTGGGTAGGGGCGGGGACGCGGGAGGAGGGGTTCTGTGGGGTCTAAAATACCAACAACAGCAAAGATGATTCGTCACCTCGGGATAGGGCTTTACAGCTGAAAACACGACAGCCTCTTTGCAAAGTAAGGCCTGGGCCGGCCGGGAAAGCGCATAGTCTCGCAGGATCCGCGTCAGCAAGGCCCGAAAAGGAGGGAGGGTCGGAGAGAAAGGACCCGGGCGCGGCGCCAAGAGGCGGCCAGGAGCCGCCGTGCCCAGGTGCGGGGAGAAATCGAACAGCATCCCACGGAATTGGGCACTCACCAAACGTGGAAGCAGCGGCGGCGGCGGTAGCTCTGGCAGCCCCCCTAAACCCCCCAAACTCAGCTAAGGACCCTGTACCGGGCCGGTTACTACGTGTCAGAAGGGCAAAGAACTACTTCCGGGGCACGCCCGCTCACGCAGGCGTGTTGGCAGACTTTGGGCTCGGGTTGGAGGGCGGGGGGCGGGGTTGGTGGGGCGGTAAACGCGATGTGGAGCATGCGCGGTATCTGCCAAATAACTCCCGTGGCGGATTTACGGGAAGAGGGGAAAACTCCTGGCTGCTTGGTTAGCGGTGGAGGCAGAAAGGCGCAGGCGCAGCGATTGTTGCTTACTACTTCAGAATGAGAATTGCTTTGTAGACCTAGTGCCTGGGTGAAGGCGTGGAAGCGCCTTTCAACACAGATACACACACTAACCCCAAATGAGACAAACAAAAATAAAGAAATAAAAAGAAACATATTCCCTGCAAACAAAAATAACTAACAAAAAGACATAAACTATAAAAAAACAAAACAAAACAAGGAGTATACTCTAGAAAGAGAAGAGCAGCTACCCTTTGAGATTTTATGCTCCATAAAGAATTTCTGAAATCAATCATGCAATTATGTAATTTATCATGTTTTACAAATAATTTGATAATTGATTGATGTATGTACCATCCGCTCAGTGGTAAAGATTCTGTCTGCCAATGCAGGAGACATAGGAGATCTGCGGTACCATCCCTGGGTTGAGAAGATCCCCTGGAGGAGGAAATGGCAATTCAATCCAATAATCTTGCCTGGAAATTTCCATGGACAGAGGAGCCTGGTGGGCTGCAGTCCAGACTAAGTGAGAACACACACACACACACACACACACACACACACACACACACACACACACACATCCCACCCCCCACCCCCCATCTGCAGAATTCTAGGTAGAATGACTATAACCCGATTTGTTGGAGACAGCCTCAGTTGTCCCATTCTAATCTTGCTTTTTCCAGTATAATTATTAATTTTGTTCCCTTTTCATTTTCAAAAATATTAGTTTGGCTGATAAACTGTATGTTGTACTCTCTTTAAGCTTCACTGCCTAGGAAGCAGTTTCTAGTTACCAACAATGTGCATTAATGTATCACTTCATTTACTTAGTGATCTTACTGAAAAAAATTCTGGTCTGTTTATTCTGATGTTTCCACTTTTTTCCTGTCTAAAAGAGATATTACTCTCAAACTTGAACACAATACAAGAATATGAGATTTAAAAAGTACTTGCTTGTGAATGAATTGTTAAAGATGTTACTCAACTTCTGCTTCTGTCCATGAGAGTAATTACTATATTTACTGGATTTTCTTTCTTCTTCAATCCCGGCCTCAAATGAGAAGCCAAGCAAGAAAATTGTTATATGATTAAATCTTCCTTATTGTTTGTTTGGTAACCTGCAGAAGCCCCTTGGGGATTCTGAGAATATCAATCAATTTCATAGCTAGTAATGCAGGTTTTTCTTTTTAGAACTTTTCTTTCTTTCTTTCTTTTTTTTTGGTGTGCATACCCCACCTAGTGCCACCCCATGATTGTCTCCAGAAAATATATTAAAGGAAACTGGAGTACTTTGTAAACATGCTGACTTCTGTTAAAGTCATTGAGCCGGCTTCATTATGAGAGAACCCCAACCAGGTCAAGGGATGATGGAACATGAAGGGTTCTGGAGAGGCTGCCCAGTCCTTCCCTGGGACCTAGATGTCAGTCTCTAAACTTGAAACAAATAAGGGGAGAACATTCTAATCGTGAGCAATATCTGTTAATTATATTGACAGTCATGCTAATCTACACACTAACACTTCTACATTCTTATACAACATTCTACATTCTTATACAAGAAAACTCTGCTTTTTCAGAATGGCAGTTAAATTGTGCTTTGCTATCTTGGAGATGCCTTCTTTTCTCTCTGTTTTACAGTAAATATATCATGGGGAATTGTGCCAGGAAATGATGGTTTGAACATGGGTCCTTTCCCCTTGCTTTCAGCTATATCCACAGTGGGCATTTGAGGTGGGCATTTGACAGCTGTATGCTTATTATGTCAAGTTCCACAATGAAACCTGATAATTTTGGTAAAAACCAATGTAAGTGCTGAAGATTTGTTTTCACTATCCATGAATATTAATTATCTAACTCAAATATGACCATCATATTTCTCCCAAGTTATCCTTTATCCCTTAGAAAAGAGCTTCCTCATCAAATTCTGGACCTGTTATTTCAATTATTTTACCTTTAACAATAAATTATTGTTTATGAAGACATTTGCCTATAACAGCACCAAATGCTTTTGGATAAAACTGATTTGCAAAAGGCAATGAACTTTAACCATAATGTAATAATTATTCTTGGGACTTTGACTTCAATATTATAAATGCCTAATGGTCCCTTATTTTTTTTAAGTCTTTTAAAGACAATTTTTAAAACAACACTGTAAGTATTTCTAATGTAGAGCTCACAGATATCCTCTTAAATAGCATTTCTAATGTTCGATCAGCAGAAATTCCCAACTGGTCCCAGGGACCAGTTTCATGGAAGACATTTTCTCCACAGACCAGCAGTGAAGAGGTTGTTCATTTTTGAATGATTAAAGCTCATTACATTTGTTGTGTACTTTATTTGTATTATTATTACATCAGCTCCATCTCAGAGCATCAGGCATTAGATCCCAGAGGTTGGGGACCCCTGGATAGATGTTGTGGTCTGCAATAAGAATTTCACTGATGGTAATAGAAGTTCTGCATCTCAAATACGTTAGATGGAAGGGGAAATAATGTTAAAAAACAAAACAAAACAGCATTAGAGAACTGGGTTCTAGTGATGGCAGAGCCCCTCATGCCAAAGATGTATTTGAAAAATGTAATAACCCTTGTGTGTACTTACTGTGTGCTAGGCACTGCTCCAAGCTCTTCACACCTTTGAACTTAATTACTTTTGCTAACAACCTGATAAGGTAAGTACTTTCTATTTTTTCTTAGTAAAACTGAGAACAGAGAGGTGAAATAATTTGTAGACCTGAGATTTGAACCCAGATGGTCTGGATCCCAAGTCCTTGTGCTAAACCACTAGACTGTTTTGTTATTATGTTACATATGTGAATGGGGGAAAGGCAATATTTTTAATGAATATACGACTTTGTCTAATGTGTTGTTATCTATATATGTATACATAATATAAAATCACAATTGGACAGTTGATAATTATATCAGCATCCCCAAATGTGTGTATGTTCAAATTGATTTTCAAAATATTTTTTGTAGTCTTCTTGTTGGTTATGTAACAAATCTCCTAATGTTCAAGTTTACTTATATTAGTCATGTAATTTAGTTAATAATGTATAGTGATAAACGATGTATGTTCTGGAACCAGACTGCCTGGATTTACATCCTTACCAGCCATGAACCACTCGCCATTTACACTTACTAGCCATGAACCTTCAGTAACTTAGATAAGGGCTTTGGGCCTCATATTTCTCATGTGTAACAGCAGGATAATAAGTGTATTCATCATGTGTGGTTGCTAGGAGGATTGTTATGAGATAATGCATCTCATTATCTATGTCTAGGGCTTCCCAGGTGTCACTAACAGTAAAGAACCCACCTGCCAATGCAAGAGACATAAGAGAGGTGGGTTTGAACCCTGGGTGGGGAAGATCCCCTGGAGGAGGCAATGGCAACCTGCTTCAGTATTCTTGCCTGGAGAATCCCACGGACAGAGGAGCCTGGCGGGCTACAGTCCATAGGGCTGCAAAGAGCTGGACATGGCTGAAGCCAATTAGGACACATGCATCTACGTCTAAGTACTAAGTACTCAATGAATGCACACAGTTATTATCATTGCTAAATCTATATAGCTGCAGAAGCAATAGGATTTTATCAGCAACCAAAATGGACTTTTTAAAAACTATAATGGTAAGGTTTGAACAAACTTTGCATTTCTCTGATCAGCCACATACATTCATTCCAGTGCTTCCCTACAGAGTTTGCATTATTTTAAAATTTGTCTTTTCATATTGTGGGGTATATAAAAATATGCTTTCTTCACCTTCTGCCCCAGATTCTCCAAATTGGGCTTGTTTGCATTGCTAATTTTAGTCTCACAAATATCTTTTCATGTCAGATACTATTGGTTTAAGAACCACTCATACATTGAAGCAGTTGTACTTGAAAATTTTACAGTGCTATCCATATTTGATTTTCTTGATATATTTCATGTTATTTCAAACACTAAAGAAAATGTGTTCATATTTCTGCTTTATGTGCCTTTTTCTCTTTTCTTTCCTCAGTAAATAGAATTTAATTTATAAAGAGACAATGCATAAGTTGATTAAGGTTGCAGAAGATATTTTTATGTGCAAAGAAAGAAAATGACTGTCTTGGTCAAGTAAAAATAATTACCATAACATTTTAATATATAACATTTCTTAAAATCATAAAGGGATCAGGTTTTATACACTCAATGAGAGTAAAGTCTAGAAATTACTGCAAGTGTAATCTATTACACTTCCTTAGTTCATTCTTTATATTTTTCTGTTAAGATTCCTCCTGACCCTTTCAGTTATACCCACTTTAAGCTACCATGCTTCTCACTACAGTTTAACTCTTTACTGTTATAATGAATGTCATATTCAACTCTATTTTTATTATTAAACAATATTTCCAGGTCTAGATATTGCTCCTTTGGATGCTTTAAGGCAGATAATTTAAATGTAAGTTTAAGATGTTCTTGTTCAAGTTTGTATCTTGCCTCTTGGTATACACATGCTTGAGCTACAAAATCCTAGTTTTTAATTTAGGTATGATTTTCACCTTAATGTTTTGATAATAACAGTATCTTACCTGAGTAGGGCTTCCCAGGTGGCACAGTGGTAAAGAATTCACCTGCCAATGCAGGAGATGCAAGAGATGTGTTTGATCCCTGAGTCAGGAATATCTCCTGGAATAGGAAATAACAACCCACTCCAATATTCTTGCCTAGAAAATTCCATGGGCAGAGGAGCCTAGTGGGCTACAATCCATGGGGTCACAAAGAGTTGGACATGATTTAGTGACTGAGCATGCACACACACACGCGCACACACACACACACACACACACACACACCCCTGAGTATGAGTTAGATCACTGGGCACGTGACAGGTGGCCATGTGAGAGAATCTCCTAGCTTGAAGCCCCTGTGAAGCAGCATACCCTTTTATTTATTTATTTTTTCATTTATTTTTATTAGTTGGAGGCTAATTAGTTCACAACATTGCAGTGGGTTTTGTCATACATTGATATGAATCAGCCATGGAGTTACATGTATTCCCCATCCCGATCCCCCCTCCCACCTCCCTCTCCACCCGATTCCTCTGGGTCTTCCCAGTGCACCAGGCCCGAGCACTTGTCTCAAGCATCCCACTTGGGCTGGTGATCTGTTTCACTATAGATGATATTCATGCTGTTCTCTCGAAACATCCCACCCTCGCCTTCTCCCACAGAGTCCAAAAGTCTGTTCTGTACATCTGTGTCTCTTTTTCTGTTTTGCATATAGGGTTATCATTACCATCTTTCTAAATTCCATATATATGTGTTAGTATGCTGTAATGTTCTTTATCTTTCTGGCTTACTTCACTCTGTATAACGGGCTCCAGTTTCATCCATCTCATTAGAACTGATTCAAATGAATTCTTTTTAATGGCTGAGTAATATTCCATGGTGTATATGTACCACTGCTTATTTATCCATTCGTCTGCTGATGGGCATCTAGGTTGCTTCCATGTCCTGGCTATTATAAACAATGCTGCGATGAACATTGGGGTGCACGTGTCTCTTTCAGATCTGGTTTCCTCGGTGTGTATGCCCAGAAGTGGGATTGCTGGGTCATATGGCAGTTCTATTTCCAGTTTTTTAAGACATCTCCACACTGTTCTCCATAGCGGCTGTACTAGTTTGCATTCCCACCAACAGTGTAAGAGGGTTCCCTTTTCTCCACACCCTCTCCAGCATTTATTGCTTGTAGACTTTTGGATAGCAGCCATCCTGACTGGCGTGTAATGGTACCTCATTGTGGTTTTGATTTGCATTTCTCTAATAATGAGTGATGTTGAGCATCTTTTCATGTGTTTGTTAGCCATCTGTATGTCTTCTTTGGAGAAATGTCTGTTTAGTTCTTTGGCCCATTTTTTGATTGGGTCATTTATTTTTCTGGAATTGAGCTTCAGGAGTTGCTTGTATATTTTTGAGATTAATCCTTTGTCTGTTTCTTCATTTGCTATTATTTTCTCCCAATCTGAGGGCTGTCTTTTCACCTTACTTATAGTTTCCTTTGTAGTGCAAAAGCTTTTAAGTTTCATTAGGTCCCATTTGTTTAGTTTTGCTTTTATTTCCAATATTCTGGGAGGTGGGTCATAGAGGATCCTGCTGTGATTCATGTCGGAGAGTGTTTTGCCTATGTTCTCCTCTAGGAGTTTTATAGTTTCTGGTCTTACATTTAGATCTTTAATCCATGTTGAGTTTATTTTTGTATATGGTGTTAGAAAGTGTTCTAGTTTCATTCTTTTACAAGTGGTTGACCAGTTTTCCCAGCACCACTTGTTAAAGAGGTTGTCTTTTTTCCATTGTATATCCTTGCCTCCTTTGTTGAAGATAAGGTGTCCATAGGTTTGTGGATTTATCTCTGGGCTTTCTATTCTGTTCCATTGATCTATATTTCTGTCTTTGTGCCAGTACCATACTGTCTTGATGACTGTGGCTTTGTAGTAGAGTCTGAAGTCAGGCAGGTTGATTCCTCCAGTTCCATTCTTTCTCAAGATTACTTTGGCTATTAAAGGTTTTTTGTATTTCCATACAAATTGTGAAATTATTTGTTCTAGTTCTGTGAAAAATAGTGTTGGTAGCTTGATAGGGATTGCATTGAATCTATAGATTGCTTTGGGTAGTATAGCCATTTTGACAATATTGATTCTTCCAATCCATGAACACGGTATGTTTCTCCATCTGTTTGTGTCCTCTTTGATTTCTTTCATCAGTGTTTTATAGTTTTCTATGTATAGGTCTTTTGTTTCTTTAGGTAGATATACTCCTAAGTATTTTATTCTTTTTGTTGCAATGGTGAATGGTATTGTTTCCTTAATTTCTCTTTCTGTTTTCTCATTGTTAGTGTATAGGAATGCAAGGGATTTCTGTGTGTTGATTTTATATCCTGCAACTTTACTATATTTGTTGATTAGCTCTAGTAATTTTCTGGTAGAGTCTTTAGGGTTTTCTATGTAGAGGATCATGTCATCTGCAAACAGCGAGAGTTTCACTTCTTCTTTTCCTATCTGGATTCCTTTTACTTCTTTTTCTGCTCTGATTGCTGTGGCCAAAACTTCCAAAACTATGTTGAATAGTAGTGGTGAGAGTGGGCATCCTTGTCTTGTTCCTGATTTCAGGGGAAATGCTTTCAATTTTTCACCATTGAGCGTGATACTTGCTGTGGGTTTGTCATATATAGCTTTTATTATGTTGAGGTATGTTCCTTCTATTCCTGCTTTCTGGAGAGTTTTAATCATAAATGGATGTTGAATTTTGTCAAAGGCTTTCTCTGCATCTATTGAGATAACCATATGATTTTTATCTTTGAATTTGTTACTGTGGTGTATTACATTGATTGATTTGCGGATATTAAAGAATCCTTGAATTCCTGGGATAAAGTCCACTTGGTCATGGTGTATGATTTTTTAAGTATATTGTTGGATTCTGTTTGCTAGAATTTTGTTAAGGATTTTTGCATCTATGTTCATCAGTGATATTGGCCTGTAGTTTTCTTTTTTTGTGGCATCTTTGTCTGGTTTTGGAATTAGGGTGATGGTGGCCTCATAGAATGAGTTTGGAAGTTTACCTTCACCTGCAATTTTCTGGAAGAGTTTGAGTAAGATAGGTGTTAGCTCTTCTCTAAATTTTTGGTAGAATTCAGCTGTGAAGCCATCTGGTCCTGGGCTTTTGTTTGCTGGAAGATTTCTGATTACAGTTTTGATTTCCTTGCTTGTGATGGCTCTGTTAAGATCTTCTATTTCTTCCTGGTTCAGTTTTGGAAAGTTATACTTTTCTAAGAAGTTGTCCATTTCTTCCAAGTTGTCCATTTTATTGGCATAGAGCTGCTGGTAGTAGTCTCTTATGATCCTTTGTATTTCAGTGTTATCTGTTGTGATCTCTCCATTTTCATTTCTGATTTTGTTAATTTGGTTCTTCTCTCTTTGTTTCTTAATGAGTCTTGCTAATGGTTTGTCAATTTTGTTTATTTTTTCAAAAAACCAGCTTTTAGCTTTGTTGATTTTTGCTATGGTCTCTATAGTTTCTTTTGCATTTATATCTGCCCTAATTTTTAAGATTTCTTTCCTTCTACTAACCCTGGGGTTCTTCATTTCTTCCTTCTCTAATTGCTTTAGGTGTAGAGTTAGGTTATTTATTTGACTTTTTTTCTTGTTTCTTGAGGTAAGCCTGTAATGCTATGAACCTTCCCCTTAGCACTGCTTTTACAGTGTCCCATAGGTTTTGCGTTGTTGTGTTTTCATTTTCATTCATTTCTAGAGCATACCCTTTTAAAAAAATCATTATTCTTACTTTCTTCAATTCTTTTCTAAATGTTAGTGAATGTATATTCTCTGAACAGAGAATGGTTATTATTATGGTCTTGAGAAAGAGTAGGTTACTCTCTCTTAACCATATTGCTTTTAATGTACTTGGGTATGATGTTTTATTCTTAAGACTTCTATTTATAACACTGATTAAACTGTTTCCTTTAAATGAAGATAATTTCCTTTTAAAACAGAGGTATGTGAAATCAAACTTACGACTTTTATTAAATTCTGAAAATTTGGATCTGGAAATCAAAGGCAAACACATTTTTGCATCTTGATTTTACATTAAACCATTAGGATGTTTTTCAACTCTTCCCCTGCAGTCTTAAATCTGCAGGAATTAATGAAAATCACAAATCCCCTACTGTCTGAGATAATGAATTTTTCTCTCTGGAAGAAAATATAAGTATTTCTTGACTCTTGCTAAGATTTTATTTTAGAAAGATTAATGTCATTTAAAAGAGTAGTTGATTTTAGGTTCATAAATATCTTTTCTTTCCTGGACTCTCCAAAAGTTCTTCCTGTCAATTCCAAAATTGGAATGTAATAGTAGACCCCTCTTCCCATTCCCTGGAAATTAAATATCTCAGCTTCACATGAAGATTTTGAGAGGGCTGTAAGAGATTATCCTGACTTCACTGAGATATCTCTAAAGTTAAAAAAAAATAGCCTGGTCTTCAAAGACAATCAGAACAGCAAGTGTCTCAGAAAATGACCAAAACACTTCTCATTTGACTGGCTTCCCATAATGAAAATTAGTAGCTCATACGGTAAAGAATCTTCCTGCAATGCAGGAGACCCAGGTTTGATCCCAGGGTTGGGAACATCCTCTGGAGAAGGGAATGACAACCCACTCCAGTATTCTTGCCTGGAGAATCCCATGGACAGAGGAGCCTGGTGGGCTACAGTCTGTAGGGTTGCAAAGAATCGGATATCCCTGAGCGACTGACACTACTACTCCTCCTCAAACCAACAGGAACCTTGACATCATTCATTTCCTACCTTCTGATTTTACAAGTAAGATTCTGAGGCCAAGAAATCTATTGTAAGACCTAAACCTAAACTGCTGCCTTGACATTTCTGACCCTGATGGACTCTAAAAGCCTAGTTTGTAAATTGTTGTCTCAATTTCATCAACTAGGGGGCATAACTGGCAAGGCCCCACCCAGCAGGGAAGGCTGCGCACCTGGCTAGTTCTTCTGCCAGCCACACCAGCTATACCCCTCCTGGTTGTCAACCTTATTGGTCTTACCTTCCTACAAGTTGGTGAAATTATTCAGAGACCAAGCATGTTACCCCATGGGAACCAGGGATCACCTCACTCTCCAAACACTATAAAGTCTGTCTCCCACAGCCCCTGTGGGTTCATTCTATTCTGAGTGCAATATCCACCATCCATGTGAACCTGAATGACTTACAGTGTCCCCAGGAGGACTGAGCATATGTGATTAACAAACTGATGCCAATCTCATCTGTCTAGTGTTGAGTGTCGTATATTCACCTAATCCCTCCTTCACCAACAAGGTGAATAGATGATCAGAACAAGGGATTTGATCAGGTATGTTAACATGACTTGTGTCAGATTCATCATTGTATCCTTATTGTGACTTGCAGATGGTACGTGAAAAATAAAGATGAGATGGTAAATGAGTAATTATAATCATCTAATTACATCAGAAGCTTTGTTAGGCTAAAGGTCATATTAGATTTACTTTGTGTCCCAACTCTAGGGCATAAAATAATGCCATCTTTTTGGTATGTTTGTATTTTATTTAAAAAATATTTATTGAGAATCTAGCATGTGCCTATTACTATATGCAACAAACAGACTCTGTGTCTGCCTCTTCATGTATTAAGTGCAAAAGAAAGGGTGGCTGTATGCTAGCCCTCCTGAGTAGCCTGCTTGGAGAAACACTTCTGTTCCCCAGTACTTCCAGCTTGATGAAATCATCCTGAGATTGCATCAGGCCAAACTTGCCATTCCTTCTTTGTGAACTGCAATGTCCAGGCCAGGAAAAGTCTCTCATTTGGAGACCTGCTGCTTGGGAGAAAGTTTATAGTAACCTGCCAGTGAATGGCAGCGATAGCGACCTGCCTTAACTGAGAGGTCCTTATCGCTAAGACTCGCTGGATCTGAGCATTAGTGCACATGAGGTCAGACACTGGGGTATCGTGTATCTTGAGAACACTTTTTGTTTGTTTGTTTGTTTTCAAGTCAAGTTTGAGTGGATCCATGCCAATGGGAATCCACAAAAGCACTAATCTAATTCCTTGGCAATAACTTTTCTTAAATTCTTCTGTCATATTCCCAGAGACAATTCTTCTTGTTCTAGTTATCTATTGCTTTATTTAAAAAAAAGATCTCAAAATTTGGTGACTTAAAACAAAAATACTAACATTAATTTTCCTTCCAAATCTGTAAATTTGGGCAGGTCATGGCAGGGATACCTCATCTGTGTTTCATATGGCTTCAGCTGGGGAGGTGAGGGAAGTGGTGCTCAAAGGCTGCTTACTGCAATCATCTGAAAGTTCTCTTGTATTTATGTATGTCTGACTATTGCTGGCTGCAGGACAGGGCCTTAGCTGGAGCTCTCTACCAGAACACCTATATGAGGCCTCTCCATGTGGCACGGGCTTCCTCAAAATATGGTGAGTGGGCTAAAGAAAAGCATCCTGAGAAGGAGCACCAGTCAGAATCTGTGTCAACCACCATTTCTACACGATCCTCAGAAGTCACCCAGCATCACTTCTGATGCATTCTTTTGACTAGAAACGAGTCATGAAAGCTGATCCATATTCAAAGAAAAGGGAACTAGACTCCAACTTCTGGTAGAAGGCTATCAAAGATTTTTTATGTTTTAAAACTACTGCTTCCAATGGCATACAAGTGGTAAAAAGAAAAACATGTTTTCTTTTGTAATCAGACAGATTGGTACATACTAGTAGCAATGAAGAAATGAAGTGAAAGAGAATGAAAGAATTCAAAATATGTATTAGATCCTGACATGTGAGTAAAGGGCTGCTTCAAGACTGGGTATGTTAGTTGATATTTTGTGGTTCTGTAGAGATGGTCTGATCATGTGCATTTAGCAATGCTATTCAATTACTATTGAAGTATCCTGCTTACATGCCATTATTCCTCAGAAAAACATGGTCTCTAAACCAAACACAATATTTATAGAATAAAGCAAGTTTAGATAACTATTCTTTGGAGCACTTTCTCTACTTACAATACACAACATTTGCTGTTTATTTTTCTCATGATGCAAAAAAGGATGACTTTTGTTTCTAGAATTCATCAGTAGAGAGTTTATGCTGTACTCATTTTGCCCCCTAGTGGCTTCTTATGTCCTCGTTCCGTATTTATATTTAATGTCCACATTTTTTGGAATGTAAGAAGGGAAAGTACCACTCTGTCCCCTCTGCCACATGCCTCGTTTTACATAAGAAGATCAAGACCCAGACAACCGACTGAGTGACTGAACTGAACTGAACTTGCGGGACTTGTCTGATGTCACACAGCCAGATAGATTTAGAATTCAATATTGCTGTCTCATCCAAGTACAAATAAGACCTGCAGAAGTACACCACTATTGTTCATTGATGAATAGGAAATAGTGTCAGGTGAGTGGGAGGTACTCAGTAAAAATTTGATAATAAAAAATAATTAATCAATCAAGATTATGACCAATATCTTTAGATTCCATGCTTTATGCTGTTTACTATGTGGTTTGTCTTTTTATCCTCATCATGTCTTTCTCATAGCACTTGACACTTGATTTTATTTTACTCCACAACTGTTTCAAATCCTTCAACTACTTTACCCATCACTCATTTTGTCATTAGGATTATTACATTATTATTCACTTGTTCATTAAATTTCAGTGAGTACCAGCTGCCTCAGGCACTGTGCTACCTATAGGGCTACAACAAATTACTTACATTTTTTTTAATTAAAAATTTTAAATTATAGTAAAATATATTACCATAAAATTTGCTATCTCAACTATTTTTAAGTATACCGTTCAATAGTGTTAAATATACTCACATTGCTGTGCAACCAATCTCAGAACTTTTTTAATTTGAAAAACATGAAACTCTGTATCCACTAAACAACTCTCCATTGCCCCTTCCCCCAGCCACAGCTTCCACCCTTCTACTTTCTATTTCTATACATTTGACTACTTTAGATGTTTCATGTGAGTGGAATCATGCACTATCTTTGTGTGACTAGATTATTTCACTTGGTCTAACATCATCTATATTGAAAATGTGACAGAATTTCCTTCCTTTTAAGGCTGAATAATTATATGTATATACCACATTTTGCTTAACCATTCATCCATTGATGGACACTTGGATTGTTTCTACCTTTTAGTTATTGTGAATAATGCTACTATGGCCATGTACCTGTTTGATATCCTAATTTTACTTTTTATTTTTTGGCTATATACACAGAAGTGGAATTGCTAGATCATTTGGTAATTCTATTTTTAATTTTTTTGAGGGAGGTCCACACTGTTTTCTGCAGTGGATACATTTTATATTCCCACCAACAGTGCACAAGGGTTCCACTTTCTCCACCAACTTGCAAAGGCTTATTATTTTATTTAATTGATGATAGCAATTGTAATAGGTGTGAGACAACATGTCATTGTGGTTTTAATTTGGATTTCCTTAGCAATTAGTGATATTGAGCATGCTTTACTATGCTTTTTAGTCCTTTGTATAATTAAAAAAGGCACTTAATTCATCACTTGCTTCTTCTGTATACAGAGAAATCACCTGATAAGAGCCATTTCTCTCCTTTTTTCCTTTGATATGCTATATTTCCATTTATTTAAGATCTGAATAGTGATAAAATAATAACTAAAACTTGCATTACATACCTGTTACATGTGAGGCATTGTTTTAAGTGCCTTATATCATTAACATATTTATTTCTCAAAACATCCTTGTAAGGTGGGTACTATTACTATCCTTAGTTTACAGAGGGAGGCATGGAGGCACAAGAAGGCATATGCCTTGTCCAGTCACGTGGCTGCTAAACAGTAGAACCAGGGTTTGTACCTTTGAAGTTAGCTTCAGAGTCTGTGTGCTTAACCAGATATAATTTGCTTCTCTCAGACCCCCTCAATCTTTTTTTATACCTTTTTAATATCACCTACATATTATGTGATATCTTCCTCAACACCTCTAATGTACAAGTTTGTATGAATTTGGGTTGTAGATAAAAGGAAAAAAAACTTAAGTGCAAATTGATTGCATTGTAAGGAGAAATTAATTACCCCCATGGATGGCACATCTAGGTTACAGCTATAGCTTAAGATGTGTTCGAATCCAGTGGCTCAAACAATTTTAAATATATCCCAGCGATCTCAGCAAACATCCTCAAACGTCTCTTTTGTTCTGATTGAGCATCATGCTTGTTACTGAAATAACGGTGGTGGCAGGCAGTACAAAATGCTCTGATTGATCTGCCCAAGTGAGTCACATGCCCACACTTGAAACAAAGGTGGCATAAATACCACTGAAACCACAGAAATTCGGAGTTGGGGTGGGGGTTGGGCCCCAGGCATCTGTTCACATTATTACTATTTTTTTTTTTAAGGGAGAAGGGAGGCTGTATTTCTCCCTCTAAGAACAAATTTGTAAGAGAAATTACTTGTTAGATAGTCCAAGTGCAGGTTGGAAAAGAATTTCCAGGCACAGAATATTTCAGAAGGGAATGAGTTTATTAGGAGCAAAAGGAAGAGATAATGTGGGCACTGCAAGCACAGGAGGTCCACCTCCTAACAGATCAAGAAGAGTCAACAGTTTCTTGGGTTAGTGGCCAGTTTTTATAGCCTCAAGACAAAGAAAACTGCTGCTGGAAGGTTGGCATTAGATGATTGGTTAAGGCACTGTAGGGTGACTACTGGGGTGGGCATTTTTGCCTAATTTGGGGTCAGGAAGCCTGCTGGTGATGTTCAGGGGGGCTTTTGGCAACAGTTATAAAAGGGTGCAATCAATTTCAGAGGTGATGTTGGTTCTCGGCTCCACTTCTGTAGTTGTGGTAGAAGGCCTCACACCTGGGGCCTTGGGGCAGGACTCAATATTATTGCTTTTTAAAAGCTTTTGCTTGTATGGTTTGAATAATTTAAAAAGCCAACATTAATTTAATGACTGTACCAGACACTATGGTATGTATTACATATATGCACAGTTAACCCTTACAAGAGCGCTGAGGTGCAGATGCTATTATCACTTTGCTGATGAGAAAACTCAGGTGTACATGGGACAGGAAGAAATAACTGGTCTTCAGTGACCCAGTTTATAAGTGGTGCCAGCAAGATTCTCACCCAGCCAGGCTGGCTTCAGAACATCTTCTCCAACTGTATTGTAAAGGAGGGTGCTGGTCACATATAGACACTGAAGCTCACGAAAGAAACAGAAGAATTTATCACTTTTGTCAATGCCTGGTGTTCACCAATAGGAAAGACATCAGGGACCCTCATCTGGCCAATTCAGCTTACATTTAATATTTAAGTCTTAAAATTAGCAACTAAGGTTTATAGATAAATAGGGAAAATAGAAATAGGTAGTTTACTGTATCGAGTTATGTGAGACACTGATTTAAAAATAAAAAAGAATGGTCAATGGTCCCTGTTCAGAGTCTAAGAGAGTATGATTAAGAGTTAAAAAAAAGATTTATCCATGCTATTAGACCTATTCATCATCAGAAACATTGAATATTTTATTTGTGAGAACTTTAGTAACATTTCAGTTTTGCAGTGAAAAAAAATAACTGCTAAATCTCTCTGAAAATATTTTATCTTAAAAAAAAAGAAATTTTTAACCAGTTTGCTTAAGCAAGTGCCAAGATCTCTTCCATGTGCCCACATTTTCTTTTCAAGGCACACCCAATAAACAGCCAAAGCATCAAAGGCAAAATGCCAAAGGTATGTTAAATGTTTAGTATCTTGGAAAAAGTGATTAAGGTAAGAGATTTTTCACATTTTCTTTTAGAATCACCATTCTTTAATGTAGTATTGGGGGAAAAAAAATGCACAAACATGGAGGAAGAATCATTCCAGAGTCAATTTTTTCACAGGATTTGTGATATTTGGGCTTCCCTCGTAGCTCAGCTGGTAAAGAATTGGCCTGCATTGTGGGAGACCTGGATTGGGAAGATCCCCTGGAGAAGGGAATGGCTACCCATTTCCAGTATTCTGGCCTGGAGAATTCCGTGGACAGAGGAGCCTGGCAGGCCACAGTCCATGGGGTCACAAAGAGTTGGACACGATCGAGCGACTTTCACTCACTCAGTCACTCACTGTGATATTTAGTGGGTTCTTTTTTTTTTTTGGCTTCAATTACCTCAACTGAAAAATGCTGGAAGAAAAACTGGAATGACGATGTATCAATTCATCCATTCACTGTATAAGTCTTTATTGGACACCTCTCATGTGCTAGGCACGGTGCCAATGCTGTGGATACACTAAAGTGCTGAGCAAAAGCAGGTGTGAGTCCTGCCCTGACAGAGCATACAGTCTCACTGGGGAAGACAAACCTGGTTCAAATAATCACTTATCAAATAGTCACAGGACTCCTTAGGACTTTTCAGTGCCTAAGTTCCATGTACACATAAACATGAAGGAATAAAGTACCAATTATCATATTTGTTTATTGGAGAGATCTGATGAATCTTCCTTTGTTTCTTAGACTCATTTCCACCCCCCTCCCAGACTGTCAGCTAAGGATACTGCAAATCCCTCTTGGCAATTTTCTACATGTCAATGACATAATGCATTGACCTGGTTTATTATTGTAAATAGTATTTACTGTGCATATTCAATGCTTAATTTCAGACAATATTCCACTCTTCATTTTCATCTCATTCTTGGAGTTGGATTTTTTCTCCAACAAAGAGAGGTTGAAAAATAATAGCTCTTAATCCTGAAGTTGGCTTCCCAGGTGGTGCTAGTGGGAAAGAACTGGCTTGCCATTGCAGGAGACAGAGAGACATGGTTTCCATCTCAGGGTCGGGAAGGTCCCCTGGAGAAGGGAATGGCAACCCACTCCAGTATTCTGGCCTGGAGAATCCCATGGACAGAGGAACCTGGCGGGCGACAGTCCATAGGGTGGCAAAGAGTCAGACATGACTGAAGTGACTTAGCACACACACACACACTCTTGAAGTCTGTTGTGATGTCATTTTGTTTCTTCAAAGAGTTTCAAAGGTAAGAACTAAAGAAAGAAAGAGACAGGTGAGTTTATTCTTATAGCTATAATAAAATATACCCAGGGTTCCTCCTTTCTTTCAGATCTCAGTTTTGTTGATACAACATGGATAAAAATGTGAAGTGAAGTGTCTTTACTGAATCATTAACGACCTGACACTAGTGAGAGGTAGACTTCTTAATTACAATTCCTCTTGGTAGTTCTTCTCTGAATTGCTTCATATACCTTAGGTCAGGTTGTTAATTAAATCTTTTGTAAAGGTTTGGTTTTACCTCTAAAAATTCTCCTGATATCTAAGTTGGGCTGAATGTGTGAGAGGAAGAGGCTATTTGTTGAGTGCCAACAAATGGCTTTGTTTAGAATATTTTTGCCAGCAGCTCTTCCACCTCAGGCTGTTATTTCATGAAAAGATAACATGCACGAGTCACGGCTTCTGCAACCACCCCTCCAGCTCCACCGGAAGTGGATGTGGTTGGCTTAGCAGAGGGCACTCTTCCCTCTGAATCTAGCTTATGTGTACTGCTGGGAAGAAAGCTGATATCTCTGGAGTTGTTTTTCGCTAGGGCAGCAAGAGGCTCTGATAACCTGCAGTCATTATAAGTTTCTGGCTCTGTCACAACAGCAAGGCTGCTTTAATGTAGAAGAAGTTAGGCAAAAATTTTGATTGATAATGAACAAATACAAATCTTAAAATTTCACCCAGGTTTTACTGTTAATGTGATCCTTCTCTGTGAATTTTTGTTTGGTACTTCCAGACAACCCACTCCAGTACTCTTGCCTGGAGAATCCCATGGACAGAGGAGCCTGGCAGGCTACAGTCCACGGGGTCGCAAAGAGTTGGACACGACTGAGTGACTTCATTTTCTCCAGAAAAAAAGCTAATAAATATTTGCCTTGTGTCACTTGTAGATTTACTGTTATCTACTGTTAGCTGTAGGGAATCATTGAGGCCAAATTCTCATGTTAGGTTTTCTTTTTTCTTGTGCCTCTCCACAGAAGGTCCATGAAAATATAAAGCTAGTTTTAATGATTCATTTTCTGGTAGAGTAATACCTCTGGAGATCGGCTCTTTAACCTGAAACTTGCTTAACCCTTAAAGGATATTTAACTACAAGTGGCTTGGCTGATGGTGAAAAGTGAGACATTTCAACGTCTAGCAATTTGGCCACTGGGCAGCATCAATAAAGGACTGAACAAGGGTAGGGGTTGGAGAAGCGGCAGGTAGGAGAGTGTGTAGCTTGAGGACACCAGATGGGTGATATCTTACTATTCTTTTCAATCAAATACCCTTCTCTCTTTCTCCACTCCAACCCCTGTTACACACACAAAGGTTGAGAATCAATACTGAATTAAAACTTAAGAACTAATCCTCCAACCCAGAAATGCCAAAAGGAAGATAAATGGTTAATTATTTATAACATCATCAAAGACAAGCCCTGAGGTCTTGTTAAGGCCTTGTACTCATGTATGGCACCACACCACACCGCATGTATGTACGCCTGATGGCACCACACACTTGTAAGCATTTTTATAAACATGATGAACACTAATGGCATCAAAGAATTCACCTAGACTTTTTGGAGTTTTCAATGATGCCATACACTGTTTTATACTTTATTTGAGTAACAGTTCTATAAGTATTTAATGCATAATTCTTACTTGGGGAAGGCACACTGTTCGGAAATTTGCATGAACTCTCTGGAATCTTTAGAAAACGCACAACAGGTATATGGGGTTTTACACACAATTTCATGGGATTTTGTGAAATCTCCACATGGACTTGGGCTTCCCTGGTGGCTCAGATGATAAAGAATCCACCTGCAATGCAGGAGACCTGGGTTGGATCCCAGCGTTGGGACTATCCCCTGGAGAAAGAAATGGCAACCCACTTGAGTGTTCTTGCCTGGGAAACCCCATGGGCAGAGAGAATCCCATGGAAGAACTTGATATTTGAAAGCAAATTGGGCTAGGTAATGAGGACTTCGTGGCATAGTTTTCCTGTCTGAGTGACGATGTTGTCAGCCACCTGCACAATGCCCAGAATGATTTTGGGGGTTTTCTTATGGATTGCCAGCATTCCCTCCCCTTTTTCTTCCATTATAACATGACATTGTTTATTACTCACTTGCTTATCACGTTCCTTACTCTTTTTTGAGAGTAAATAGATTGCTACCTTGTTTTTCTTCCTTCTCCAGAGTGGTTCTAAAGACTACATGGCCCCAAGTCAGAGCTACTTATTGCATGCAGGATGAGGCTGACAAACCACAACCTGTGAAGACAGAGAGGGGAAATCCACCGGAAAGTGGCTTTGGAAGCAACTTCAGGTTCGTTGTGGGTAACCAGCCCACAGAGTGCAATGAATTACATAAACACAAATGAATATGTCTGTATTTTGTGACCCCCTCCCACTCACCCAAAGTCAGGCACTTAGTCACTTTTTCCTCCCTGTCTCCTTTTCTCTGTTATACCTCGATTATAGCTGCTATCACTGCACTGGAATTATTTGTTTATGAGTCTGTCTCTTTTACTAGACCATGAGCAATTCCAAGACAGAGTCCCTGGCTTATTTATCTCTGTACCCCAATCCAGTGTCTGGGTTAAGAGTGCAGGCTTTGGAGTCAGACTGTCTGCATTCAAATCCATGCTCTGTACATGGGAGGAGGATCATTAGGGCAAGCTACTTAACTTGTCTGAGCCTTGGTTCTCTTCCTTTCCTCCTTCCTTTCTCCCTCCTTCCCTCTCTCTTCTAACTTTTCTTCCTTTTATCTCTCAATTTCCTTTGCACCTAAAAGTATCATATTAATAAGTTGTATCAGTTTATTGTGAAGAGTAAATGAAATACTGTTTATCACAGTGACAGTCACTATAGACAATAATAATGGTATCTCAGTTCCATGTCTGACTCTGTGACCCCATGGACTGTAGCACACCAGGCTTCCTTGTCCATCACCAACTCCCGGAGCTTGCTCAAACTCAAGTCCATTGAGTCGGTGATGCCATCCAACCATTTCATCCTCTCTTGTCCCTCCTCCTTCTGCCTTATATCTTTCCCAGCATCAGGGTCTTTTCCAATGAGTCAGTTCTTTGGATCAGGTAGCCAAAGTATTGGAGCTTCAGCTTCAGCATCAGTCCTTCTGATGAATATTCAGGACTGATTTCCTTTAGGATTGACTAGTTTGATCTCTTTGCTGTCCAAGGGACTCTCAAGAGTCTTCTCAACACCCAAGTTCAAAAGCATCAATTTTTCGGCATTCAGCTTTCATTATGGTCCAACTGTCACATCCATACATGACTACTGAAAAAACCATAGCTTTGACTAGGGACCTTTGTTGGCAAAGTAATGTTTCCGCTTTTCAATATGCTATCTAGGTTTGTCACAGCTTTTCTTCCAAGGAGCAGTATCTATTATTATATCTATTATTATATAAATTATTATTACTATTGATTCAATAATCAACTGATTATTGAATTAATAATCATTTCCTTGCAAAGAGCTATCTCTCAACTTGTCTGTTAAATTGTCTCAAGGGTTGGAATGCTTTCTTTTCTGGTTTTCTATGTGTACCAGGCATTCAGTGAAAGCTTTTGACTAAACCTCTTGATATGTAGCTGCACACACCTATTTTCCTAGCAGTACAAAAAAATCTTTTGAGCCCATAGATGCTAACAAGTTAAATGTAGAGGGTTTTTCTCCTGAGGCCAATGCAGAAATGCAGATGAAGTTCTTTCAGCATCCATCCTGCAAAAGACAAAATCATTTATAACCATTGTGAACATGAAGCTGGGCTTGTATTTCTTGATATCACAGATAAAAGTGGTCTTTTTCTGCTAAGAAAGCTTGGCAGGAGGTAATAGAGTGGTAGATCAAAGTGGCGGCCTCATTGCTGACTTGGTTTGAGAGTTTGAGACTTAGCAAGTAGAAAGAAACAAGCAATTGAAACTGTGACTCTTTGAGATTCTGGATATGAACAGGGTGACTCAGAGAAACTTGCATTTTCTCTTCAAAGCCTGGCGTTGATGCAGGAGTCTGTGGTAACACTGCCCTCTTCTGTTTTTCTGTATTGTTAATATTAATAACATACGTGCATGTGTGCTAAGTAGCTTCAGTCGTATCCCACTCCCTCTGACCCTATGGACTGTATGTAGCCCACCAGGCTCCTCTGTCCATGGGGATCCTCCAGGCAAGAATACTGGAATGGGTTGCCATGTCCTCTTCCAGGGAATATTAATACCAGGATTTCTCAAATCTGGTTTGAAGATCCTGACATGAATTTTCATTTTCCAAGAAATGCTTACTTATGGCAGAGAGGAAAAGGAATCATATGTTTAATGTAAAGCATGATGACCTGACCATTAAAAAACAGGTTTTGTTATGAAGTGTTCCTTCAATTCCATTGTAGTTGGGTATTATATTTCAGGGGAATGGATGAAGTCAAAGGATCATAACCAAATCAATCAATTCATTTATTGATTTGTGATCTGAGGAGCGACTACATTTCTCCTAGTTCTTAAAACTTCCCTATTCTTCCCTTAGAAGTTAAAACATAAGCACTGCTCGAAGCCCTGTGACTCTTGCATTTACCGCATATCCTCTCAGAGTAAGAGCAGTTAAAGAGTTGTGAATGCCGGCTCTTCACACAACAGCCAGCACCACTTTCTGTGAATAGTATTGTGTGAACTGTTTTTTAACTGTTTTATCCTTTCCTTCTAAGTCCCTCTGTGTATCTCTCTAAAATAGTTAAAGCATTAAGTCTTTGAATCTATACCAAGGAATTTGGACTTTATTTTATGAACAGCAGGGAACCAATTGACATATTCAGGCAAAGGATGACATCTTTAGAAGGATGACACTGTCAGCTTTGTGTTGAATGAATTGAAACGAAAAACCTTGGAAGGAGGGAGAACATTAGCAGATCTGTGTAATAGTAGCATCTCTAGTACCTCCATGATGTGTCCAAAATCCTCACGTTTTTCCTCATTTTTCCTTCCTTAACCCTAGTCAAGTCACTCAACTATGGCCTGGATCCCTGCAACACTCTTTACTCTGCCTTATAGTCAATCTTGCTTCCCTACAATTCATTATCCTCAGAGCAGTCAACGTCAACTTTAAAAAACAAGTAGACTAGAACTTGGAGCTTCCCAGGTGGCACAGTGGTAAAGAATCTGCCTGCCAATGCAGGAGGCACAAGAAAGCGTGGGTCCGATTCCTGGGTCAGGAAGATCCCCTGTGGAGGGAAATGGAAACCCACTCCAGGATTCTTCTTTTGAAACTCAGAGAGATGAAGGTTCTTATGTAAAGTCACAAGATGGGTCACAGATAAAGTTGGGACAGGTGAGGCTCCAGGGCTGGCCCTTGCACAGAGGCAGGCTCAGGGCAAGGGCTTGTGTGCAACTGTGGGTGTCCCACCTGATAGCACCCTCACAACAAACACAGGCTCCAGTCTACCCGAAGGGCTCTTTATTGCGGGTGAGGCCCCCAGCGAAAGGAGTGCTGCAGCTCCGGACAAGCCCCAGGCACGGCCCGGACTCCAGGATCTTCAGGAAGAGAGCAGTCTGGGGGCTCCAGGCCTCAGGACAGTCCTTGGGTCACACAGCACCATGAAAATTCAGAGCTAAAAACTTTCTGAATGTCTCTGGCTGGGAACAAGTTGGTCCAACAGGGTCCACAACCACTTTCACTGGAACACAACAAAAGTGCCAATGCAGGAGCTGATTGGAGTCCACCTAGGTTAGATTCTTGAGGTACTCCTTGAAGGCCAGATCTGTGGTGTTCAGCTGTAGCACCAGGAAAACACGCCCATGGGTGCCCACGCTCTGCATGACTACTGGCTACTCCAAAACCTTAGGGTCATTCCCGTACAGGAACCTAGCCTGAGCCAGCACATTGCCAAAGGCAGACAGGATCATCTTGGCCCACAACTGATCTGGCTGAAAGCAGTGTGGTTCTGAGTTGGCAGGATCCAGCAAATACTGGGTGTAGGGATAGGGGTAAAGATAGCCCTCCAGAAATCCTGTGTCATCATTCACATCATAAACATTGCACTCCTAAAGACTGATGGTGGGAGATATGGGATAGAAAGTCTCAAGAACATGATTCTCAGTAGCTTCCACCTCCTCTCGGGGGGCAATGGGAGGCAGAGGATCCTTGGCATTCGCTTGGGCTCCACTGGAACTACGGACCTGAATCAGGGTAGACTCTTATTTCCAGGTGGTGGATCACATGTTGTTTTGGGCATAGATCTGCCTGGTCAGAGAAGGATGCTTGAGCATCTGGGATTTACACAGCCACATCAGGCTGTCCACATTGACTGAGCAGTAGGTCTCTCTCTTAGGGATGTCTTCAGTAGAGTGCCAGAGATGAACGTGAGAGATTGCATTCAGAACAGGTTCATCTTGATCTTATGTGTGGTCTCTTGGCTCGCCAGTAAGGCTAGGCACTTTCTCAGGAAGGCCTTCTATTAACTTGGTTTTGTTAAGCCAGAGAGCCTGCTTTACACCCTCGAGGAGGCGGCAACACTGGTGGAAGATGGAGCAGACCTGGTCTGTACAGCAGGTGCTCACGCAGCAGGGCCAAGAGGCGCATCCAGTCAGGGTCCCAGGATGGGAAGACTGGCCATGCCAGCCTGGGCATAGAGCGCATCTTCCCCGTGAAGGTGATGGACTCTAGTCCAGGAATCTTGTATACCCTGTCCGGGGAGGAGTCTCTGACTTCTGCATGCCCCACTCATATGCCCTGCATCTCAGGGCCCTGCAGCACAGAAGGCCAAGCCACCTGGGGTGAACCTTTGTGGGCCTCCACAGCAACGCCTTGCAGATCTGATCTCAAGACCTCCACCTAGATGCTGCCATCTTCCCTTGCGCAAGGCCCACTCCAGTATTCTTGCCTGGGAAATCCCATGGACAGAGGAGCCTGGCGGGCTGCAGTCCAGGAGTTTGCAAAGAGTCTGACATGACTAAGCGTGCAAGCATACACACACACACACACACACACACATAGACTAGACCATGCCTCTTCTAACTTTAAACCCATCAGTGACTTCCTATAATACTTATTATGAAATCGACACTCTTACCCTGGTCCATGATCCTCGGCATGGCTTGACCTGCCCCTGTGTGCTTCTCAGAACTACACTCTCACTTCTGCTCCAACTTGCTGGCTTTCTTGGGTTTTTGAACATGTCAAGCATAGTCTGACTTCAGACATCCGAGCCTTTGTTCTTATCATTCCATCCATCTAGAATATGCTAGTCCCAGAATTTCACACGATTGGCATCTTGCTCACATATCACTTACTCAGAGTCCCAACCTCTGCTCTTTGTCTCCCCATCCTCTGCCCAAGACATTTTTTGATATTACCAAGTTCTAATTTATTCATAACATGTCACCATTTGAAATGATTTTGCTTATTTAATTACCAGTTTAAAATCTGCATTGCTTGCCTAGAATGAAAGTTCCATGAGGAAAAGAACCATGTTTACCTGTTCATCTCTAGGTCTTCAACACACAGAGCTTACAACAGAATGCTGCACCTAGTCAATGGTAGATCTCAGTAATTATTTGTTGAACAAACTGATTTGGGTAAAAGGTAAAGAAAAGGGTAGGGCAAATGGAGATGAAAAAGAAGAGATACCTGGAAGATTTATTGTAAAGTGGATAGACAAGATAACTGGGTTTGGAGAAAGGCCACCGATACCATTAACTCAGAGAATATGATAGAATATAATGAATGGGAGTAGCAAACAGATATCTGGCTTTAGACTTGAATGTGATGTTCTGGCAGATCTATGTTAAGATGCCCAGCAGGTATATATAATTTGGTAACCAAACTTGAAGTCATTTGCATAGTGGTGACAGCCCACTCAGACTGAGTTAGGTCAACAGGGGGAGGGTATGGGGGGAAAACAGAACTTAAAAGATGTGCAGATTTTTGTCCAAACATCCTGTGTGCAGGAAACCATGCTGGGACAAGTGACATGTGATAAATGAGGAGCAAGGGCTAGAGCTTCATGAGGCCAGGGATGGTGACACTTACAATTCAGCAAGTGAAGAGTGTGTCATTCAGACAAATATCATCATTATCTGCCGTGTGGTGCCCTTTGACCTACCCAAACAGCCGTCAGCAGGAGACTCAACACTGTCAAAGGGGATCTGTGTGACTGCCTTGATTTCTGCCCTCCCAGTCTTTAAGGGGACACAGAACGAGGACTGGCCAACATTAACGATATTAACAATGTGTCTCTACTCTAGGGAGATGGTAGTCTAAAACCATTATGGGAAAAATACATAAAAAACTGCAAAGCTACATTTGTTGAGTACTAACTGTGAGCTGGTGATGCGCTAAATACTTGATATGTATTCTCTTATTTGATCCTATAAGGAACTACAATTATTACCTGTTTTATAGATGTGAGCATTGTGACTAGAAGAGTAATTCAGCTTTCTCAACTGGTGAATGATGGAGCTGGGATTTGGTCCCAGAGCTGCCTGATCCTAAAGCTGCCACTTTCAACCATGGTGCATGAACACTTCCCAGCATAGGAAGTAGTGATTTTTAGCTTAAGTTGTAGATTGCTTTGTAGGTTTCTTTCCCTTTCCATCCCCAAATTGTGACTGTTAGGTTAATAAACCAGGTAAATTTTATTTGCAATAATGCAGGGTGACCAAAATTACTCATAAGATTGTCCTTTTGTATGAACAAAAGTTCCTCATGTTCTTTTATTCGGTCTCCTCTGTGTCATACAATTGCCTCGAAGAACTGCTATTGCTTGTTGTTGTTCTTCAGTTGTCAAGTCATATCTGACTCTTCACGACCCCATGGACTGCAGTATGCCAGGTTACCCTGTCCCTCACCATCTCCTGGAGTTTGCCCAAATTCTTGTCCATTGAATCCGTGATGCCAGCCAACCATCTTATCCTCTGTAAGTTATTGCTTACAGAAAGTGAATCTTCCCAAACCCTCAGGATATCCTTAATTACAGGGTTCTTGGAGTATCTGAAATAGAAATAGTGTTTTACATCACCCTCTGCCTCCACTCCCCAACCTGAAATTATTGTGGGAATCTGTTCCTGGAAATAATCACATTATGGGTACTCTATGAGATTATTGAACATCCTTGGGGATGTGCTACTGATATACTTTGGCAATTGCTCTTCTTTCTCCTGAAGTCCACTGAAGTTGTGATATGCCTTTGGCCATAGATTTCCTCTATTTATCCTTCATATTGTTGTTGGACAATCTTTCTCTGCTGCAATGAGGCTTATGCTGCCCTTCAAAATGTCAAAGGATTTCCACCAGACAATTGTCTGTTGATCTGGGTTTCTTAGACTGTCTCCTTAAAGGCACTTGGAGCTGTTGTAGTAAAGCCTCCTTTCTGCCATCCAGTATCTTCCTTGATCTTTGGTAGAATCCTCAGCACCATCGCTTGCATTCCTTTTTCCAGCTGTCTTGAACCCACGTGTTCAGTGGCACACAAGTAATAGCAGAAAGAGGGCCTGGTGGAGTCAATAAACGCCTCAGGAGGACCACTCAAATGGCTCTTAGTCCTCATTGGCTGAGAATCAAATACAAATTAACTGTGGACTAGAGCTATAATGGGCTTACAGAAATATTTCTGAGAGCATCAAGACTAATGAATCAGCCTGGTTTGGGGCAGTTCTAAATGAATTCTAAATGGATGCCTCTGACTTCATGCCCAGTAAATATGTAGTGATGCAAGGAGGCACTTTCTTTAGCCCATCAATAATTTATTAATGGGTACTTTGTGCGAGACAAGATGTTCCTTAGAGTTTCAAAATGACTTCCTTTTGGTTAGCTCTGTGTCTTTCTCATAGAACTTTCTCCACTTCTCTTAAAAGCAGCCATCACTCTCCTTGGCGCATATGTTACCTATCTCCAATTTGGACACAGAGTAAACTGTTGCCCTACTGGATTATCAGCTTGTTGAGGGCAACTCTAGTCTCATTAATCATTGCAGCCTCTACAGTGTCTGACATAGTTCTTTGTACAAATAGACATGTAAATATTTGATTAAATATTTGAGTAAATGAATGATTATAAGAGACATGGAATAGAACTATGATTTCAAAAGCTTTTTTTGTTGAACTCCAACAACCTTAGTTGTCGTTAACTCATTGGGCTTCTGGGAAAGGACTCTCTCTGGACTCTGATTAGCTAGCGGCAAAGCACTGATGTTCTCAAACTGGGCTTCAACTCCTTGGTCACTTTCATTGGACAGTTACTTTCTCTTTCTTTCTTTAGACCTATATGTGCAAATGTCCTTGGGCAAAATGGCAATAAGAGAAATGCATTTTCTTACTGTCTTTGGTGCAAATTAGAATTCCATCTCTGTTCCATCCATAATTCTTTCTCTAATTTTCCATTTAAATTTATAATTTTATTTAATATCCTATCTAGGGATAATCTTAGCCTCTGTGTTCAATAGGATGGTTCTACAACAGAGTAGCAGTATGTAACAACTCTCAAGATCTCATTTACATATATGAAAAATTCAAGGGGTTGGTCAAGAGGCATCAGGTTGAATCCAGTTTGTATCAGATACATAAATCTTTTTCTTTTTTTTTTTTTAATATCATAGACATTATTTTTCCTGATGGAATGGAAACCAGATTTCTCATGAAGATATATGACACTGGTTGCATTTTCAAACAATTGCCTGATGTCCTCTGGCAGTCTTTGGAACCACACATTGCAAACCAGCCTGTCATTTGGAGAGACCCTAGGGTAATTGGGAGATGTGCTTGGGGCTCAGATCATTGTCTATAAAGGTAACATGAGATTTCCTTGGCAGCAGCTAAGCACATCTGCATTAAACAGCATAAGAATGATGTCTCCCAACTCACGTTTGAATTGTGTGCTTTGGCTCCTTAAATCTTGTGCCCCATGTGTGTGTCTGTATAGGTCAATCATTACCAGGCTTTCCAACTCCACACACATTTTTGGAAAAGATGCAGAGTGACTGATGCATAAAATGACTGGATTAGAATTGCCTGGTACCTTGTCAAGATTTTTTTAAAGTGAATCATATATACATTTTTTTACCATCTACATGCCTAAAAAAAAAAAAGCCCCCAAAACTGGGATTTTTAGCTTTATCCCCAAAGCAGTTTCTTATTTCTAAAAACTTTAAAATTCTAGAACATTAACATATAAATCTATATTACTTATCCTTGTGGCTTCATGAGGGGCCAATTCTCTGATATTGTTATGGAAACCTTTTTATTTTACCTCTTTAGAACCCCTTTTCATCATTGGGATCAGTCTTCCATTGGGAATCAACATTTCAGGAGTAAAGACAATTAGATACCACAGGAGATCAGATTCTGCTGTATCCAGATAAAATCTCTGGATACCATTGTCCCAGGTGGTAGTTTGTTCATCTATGCATGTTTTCACTTATTCACTCACTTGCACATTCTAACAAACCTTTGACACCTGCTTACTTACAGAGTGCTTTCCCTGTGCCTGGAACAGAACTAGGATTGGGGATATGGTGGTGATCTCTGCTAGGGATGTGTTGTTGCTCTGAGTGAGCAAATATCAGATAGAGGTTGAGGATATTTAACAAAAAGAACTATGCCTAAATAAGTTTGGTGTAATTAATAGGGGACTTTGGGATCAGACAAGCTTGGTGTGACCTCTTGGTGATTATTTAAACTCTCAGAGTTTCTTTTATTCTCCCCACAAGGCCAACAATTCTGGATTGTTGTAGGAATTAAATGTATGTGAATATGTTTGGGAGTCATCGTCAGTTTTGTTAGTTTGGCTACAGACATCGACATGAATATTTAAGGAAACTGGTGTCAGTGCGATTGTGAAACTAAAAACTTTGTGATCTCTTCCTCTTCCAAGGGTGTTCCTTCTAATGGTTTTTCTTTTTTTCACTCCATTTTGATTGGGCATTGGGTGCCTGAATGACCTCTTTGCAGTGATGAGTTAAGAAAGGCTATTTTTTGCAGTGAGTTGATTTCTCTGGGACTTGACCAAATGCAAAGGTCACTAATAGCATTGTGAATGAAAAATGTTGCCTAGCAAATCAGTAAACAGAGGATGTTACAGCCATCAGGCACTCCAGCCACCCCAGACTGGGAGCCCTCAGGGAACTCAGGATGGAGACAAACAGGCTGGCAAACCCTCAGCCACGGCAGCCACCCCCACACATGCACCCTGAGGGGATTCAGGATGGAGAAAAGTAGGATTCTGGCCCCAGATAGCTGAGGCACATATCAAAGGAGTGATTTCAATGAGCTAAGACCCTTGCATCTTCCCATACATAGAAAAGTGCTAAATTCATGAACTCGAGGTGTTTGGCTTTCTTTAATTATCAGCAATCTTTCCTTGAAATTAAAAAAAAATATATTTATTCACTTGTTTATTTTTGGCTGTGCTGGGTACTTCTGTTGCTGCCCAGGCTTTTTCCTAGTTGCAACGAGCAGGAGCTACTCTTCGTTGCAGTGCTTCGTCTTCTTATTGTGGTGGCTTCTCTTGTTGCAGAGCACAGACTCTAGGTGTGTGGGCTTCAGTAGTTGCAGAGCATGGGCTCAATAGTTGGGTTTCCCAGGCTCTAGAGCACAGGCTTAATAGTTGTGGTGCAGGGGCTTAGTTGCTCCGAGGCATGTAGGCTCTTCCTAGATCAGGGATTGAATCCTTGTCTCTGGCATTGGTAGGGGAACTCTTTACTACTGAGCAGCCAGGGAAGCCCCAACAGTAATCTTATGAAGTTCTGCTACCTGGTCTTTGTAGACTTCCCAGATGGTTCTTGTGGTAAAGAACCTGCCTGCTAATGCAGGAGATATAAGAGACACTAGTTTGATCCTTGAGTTGAGAAGATCCCCTGCAGGAGGGCATGGCAACCCACTCCAGTATTCTTGCCTGGAGAACCCATGGACAGAGGAGCCTGGCGGGCTACAGTCCATAGGGCCACAAAGAGTTGGACACGACTGAAGCGAGTGAGCACTCACATACCTGGTCTTTGTAGCAAAAACTCCTTTATGTCATGGCTCCTCCACTACCTCTTCAGAGCAGTCCCTCAGAGCTATCTGAGAAGCTGCATCCCAGGCTTAAGTTCTCAGTTTCGTCTGCCAAGCAAAACACAAGTCTCAACATTTAAGTTGTGCATTTTTTTTTTTTTAGTTGACAGTATGGATAACTCAATGTTTTGAGAACTAAACTGAAATCAACCACCTTATATTCCCAACTAACACTCATTCTGACATAACCTTGCCAGTTTCTTTTTTGTAGTAATGTATGATTCCATTTATATAAAATGTTCAAAATGGACAAATCATTTAAAAACTTTTTATGGGGTTATAGTGGAGTATAGCTGATTTACAATGTTGTATTAGTTTCTGCTATACCGCAAAGTGAATCAGTTTTACATATACATATATCCTCTCTCTTTTTAGATTCTTTTCCCACATAGGCCATTACAGAGTATTGAGCAGGTGCCATAGAGAAGGTTCTTATTTGTTAACCTATTTTTTATATAGTAGTGTGTATATGTCAACCCCAATCTCCCAATTTATCACCCCCTCCCCCCCACACCTTTCTCCCCTGGTAATCGAAGTTTAACACGCCAATTTTGTGCCATTCTAAGCAAACACTCTCATTCCTGCAATTAAATTTAACAAACATTTATTGAGCACCCTCCAAATGCCATAGCCTGTGCCAGCTACTGAGGGTTACCAAGATGAATGAAAAATAATTCCCTCCTCCATGAATACCTTGCAGATAACTCAAAAGGCAAGGGAAAAAGTGCACTGGCAATGACAGTGGTGTTTCAGAGCATTCCTGAATTTCCCGGCTTTGACTTCTCAAGTCCTTGAGATAAATCTTTCCATTTGTTATTTGGTTTTTGCCCTTCCGTCTTAGTGCTTTCCCCACCTGCAGATGCCATCGGTAGAATTCATTTCAGTCTATAAGTATGACGTGTTTGGATTTAGTTGTGAAAAATGCCTTCTACAAACAATGGCTACACCAAAGTGACTGCTGAATCACTGTAAAATGTTATGAGATGTTCTGAATGAGCTTTCCTCTATTTATCATTCTTTGAAAAGTACAGCTATTTCTAAGGCAGGTGAATCTGTTTTTAAATGAACTAATTATCCATCTCCAAGGATAATTGTGCTTAGAAATCCCAGTATCCCTTGCCTTTATTCTATCCCCCTCCTCCCAGGAAGAAGCAGACTTTTAGAAAAGGGATCAGTCACATCACCAGCGTGAATAAGTAATGTGGTACCCTCCCATCCACTCATTCACACAGACCCATGGGGTATAGGCAGAAAGTGGTGGAAGAGGGACAGAGGAGGTGATGAATCCAAGCATAACTATAACCACATTGCCACTTACCTATTGAATATTTGCTATGTGCCAGGCACTTTCAGAATTTTATCTCTAATCCTCACAACAATCCTGAAAGTGGATTTTTCTCTCTCTAATACATATATGAAGTGAATATCCTCAGAGAAGTAAAGTGATTGTCTCATGAGCATGCAGCTGCTAGGCACCTCTTTCACACCTTGCTCTGCCTGATTCTAAAACCTGTTCCTTTTTATTACAACTAGGCTTTTCAAACTCTTTCCCCACAAGTTGCTTCAGGGAGTTCAATAAATTCCATGTATGCATATAGAAAACTATTTAGAAAAACATTAAAATGCACTCTAGAGACCACTGACATGTTATTGAAATCTCTGACTGATTGCTTTTTAAATAATAAGTGTTTTTGAACTTAACACCTAAGTGTTTTTGGATTTGACATTGCTTGTATCTGTTGCATATTTTGGAAAGGCAACGGAGACATTGTTTGAAAAATGGGTTTCCTAGGTGGAAGATAAAAGGTTGACAATTACTGGCTTACAAATTACACTATTCCTTTGCCAAGAGAGCTGTTGCATAATGCATAGCAAACATAGTAAGGATGGTGCCAATATGCAGAATCCAGCATACGCAACGAGCATCACACTGTGAATGATACAGCATAGTTGAGCAGGTTGCTTGCAGTAGGATTGTGGGGTAGGCAAGGGTGGACCTCTTTTGTTTTTTATGGCTATGCCTAAAATATTGCCTGTGTATTTGCTGGAACCAGTTGTTTCAAAGTCGGGCAGTTATATTCTTTTTTTCCCCCTTATTCTCCAATCTGTTTTAAGGAAGAGTGTATTTTTGTTGGTTAGGTTTCAGGCTGATGAGATCACAGTTTCAAAACACATATGTGGACTTGGCTTCACTCAACATCATGATCAAATTATGCACTCCTAACTTGGACCATTTGTTACAGAAAATTGTCATTATTTTGAAGAAAACCTGAAAAGGTGTTACCTTCGTATGTGAAGAGCAGCCGATACTTGCTTTTCAGATCAGCATAACATTAAAAAAATAAAAACACCTCAGATCTCAAAATGAGTTCACATAGAACTTTATTCTGCAGACTTCCTTTCAGAGACTGTATGCTGGTACGAACAACTTTAGCTATTATTTGTATTTTGGGAGTCAATTTCAACAGTATTTTCAGGAAGAAATTGAGAGAAGTGACTAAGCTGAACATTTCCTATTACCTCAAACTTTTAGGTGGAGCTGAGGCTGCAAAGTGGAGAAGAAAATGGCAACCCACTCCAGTGTTCTTGCCTGAAGAATCCCAGGGACGGCGGAGCCTGGTGGGCTGCCGTCTACGGGGTCGCACAGAGTCGGACACGACTGAAGTGACTTAGCAGCAGCAGCAGCAGAGGCTGCAAAGAATGACCTCAAAGGGTCTCCCATTCCAACTTTAAAATTATACAAGTCGAATCCCAGTTCTTTCTTGTGGAGGCTTTATTTTAACAAGACAGACTGCTGTCTGCTGCCTTCTTCCTCTGTTGCATCCTAGTATGCTTCTGAAGATTGGGCGGCAATATTTTATCTTTCTTTTGCCATCAGTCACGGTATCTCTATAAGGGGAGACAGCTTCATTTTATAGATATGGAAGCAGAGGCCACCTGAGGTTAAATGATTTGTCCAAACCATATGTGAACTATGTAGGATCCAAAGCTGAATACAGTACCAGACATTTTGCTGCAAATAAGTAGTAGTGTTCAAGAATCTAGAACCTTAATCTTTAACTTCTATTGTTATGATTTTGAGTATGAGTGTGTGTTTGTATGTGAATGTTTGATTTCAGAGATTGTATTGAATTCATCTCTGTATCTTAAATACCTAACAGCTGTGATGGATACGACATAGTACTTAGTAAATCCGTGTGGAATGGATGAAAGGGTACCAGGAATGCAACCTTGTCTGGAAGAAGATAGTGGCATTTCTATTTTTAACCACTGTGGTATCAATTATTCTCAGTTCCCTATTCTGCCACCCATCTCCCCCACCAAAGCCTGATCCCCCATTACCGAGAAACACATTTATACCAAGTAATAATCTTTACCTAAAACTACATAGTGGGAAGAGCAACAAATTTGCAAACAGAGCTGAATTTCGATCTTTGGGCATCTTTGGTAACTTCTTTATGCCTCAACTTGAGCCGAACAACAACAAATATGGCTGCTTCTACCTCTTTAATGGATACTACTGACATTCATTAAGCACTCGCCTGAGCTGGGGAATGTGCTAGGGGTCCAACGTGCATATCACCGCATTTTATCTGCACAGCACACCTGAGAGGCAGTCTTCTTATTATCTCCATCTTACCCTGGCTCAGACACATTCAGTCTTCTGTCCGATGTTACACCACCAGTCGGGGTGAGCTGAGAGAGAGGTAATGGCTCTGACAGGCCCTCCATCAACAGTAGCTATTAAGACGATGCTGATAATTCAGGAGTCCTTGGGGCATGTAACACAATGAATGCACAGCATCTTAGCATGAGTAAGTTGATGAGATCAACTCCCTCCCTGATAACACAGACAGCATAAAAGCTATCTCCCTTTAAGGGACAGGAAACTTAAGGATGTGTTAGGGGGTGAGGATGTGGGAGGTGATCACATTATTCCAAAATTAAAATTGTCCTTCTGAGAACACACTCTTCAACATTCAGCTCTGGGGGTGTGTGAAAGTGGGGAACAGGAAATAGAAGCTAAGACATGTTCCATCAATTCCACAAGTTACCCATGGTGTGTCTTCATGAGCTGTGGGCCTGAATATTACAAGGAACGGAATGCAACATTCTTCCTCGCTCTTCCCTTAAGAGAAATCTGTTGCTGGATGTTCAGCCTTTGCGCAGAGTGTGGCATCCCACGGTGCTTCAGTGGAGAGCTGCCAGAAGAGAAATAATAACACTAGCAGTGTTATCTGCTGACACGAAGGACAGGAATACACTTACAGCCTAGACTTGGCTTCTTGCCTCTTGTTCAGGCACCAAACAGCTGGGATTACTGACAACCTCCCTGAGACACCCTGGGACACACTGGCTTACTTTAGCACTATTTAAATCTCTCTTGATAGTGTATTGCTTTGTTTCCTCCAAGCCAATTATTGCTTTAATCTCACTTCTTATCCTTTGCCTCCCTGAGACTAAAGGAACAAGAAAGAGTACAGATCAGAGGCTATTAACCTGGGTTCTACAAACCCCAATGTGAACAGACTTAGGGCCAACCTCGAGCCAAACCCCTGACCTCTCAAAGGGTAAGAGGTCCAGACCCTCTCAGTTTCTTGAGGATCCAGGTAGATTAAAAAGCAAATATACCTCAAGAGGGCTGTAAAAACAATTGTTTATTTTTAACTCTTTATTATACTGAATAAATTCTTTTAAGCACAAAACAATATTCAGCAATATATGTCTGGGGTACTTAAAAGTGTTTATTAAAAAATATGAATTCAGACTGCATTCAGGTGGTGTGGTCACAAGGTTAAGGTTGTGTGGTGAATGTTTTATGTTTTCTTTTTTTTTCAGTCCTCAGAATGTGTCTCTGTGAGTGTGAGTGTAACCTCCCTTTGCAAAGAAGGCTCAGGGACTTCCCTGGCCATCCAGCGGTTACGGCTTTGCCTGGGGGCGCTGGGGGCGCTGGGGGCGCTGGGGGCGCTGGGGGTGCAGCTGGGGGTGCAGCTTGGATCCCTGATCAGGGAGCTAAGATTTCCCATGCCTCCTGGCCGAAAACCCAAAACATAAGACAGAAACAATATCACAACAATTTTAGTAAAGACTTTTAAATTGTCCACATTGAAAAAAATAAGAAAAAACTTCAAAGAAAGAAGGTTCATAGTCCAAATGTGAGTATTGCTGGGAATGTGAGTCCCTGGCCACGTGATCTCCCTGGTGCCTCTTTATTCTGCCCTTCCTCAGGGGCTCTGTCCCTGACATTGAACGTGAACTTTTATGTTCATGTATTCATTTCCTAGATTTTCTCCAAGCAGTCCATTCTCCCCCAAATGAAGAACTTCTTGTCTCAGAAATAGCCTAACCTATGGAGCCCAGGTCAATGAAAAGAGCTTCTCATTTCTGAGATACAGAATACTCTTCTTTTAAATTGTGAAAATATTTTAGCCTTGCAATTTAATTTCATATTAAAAGCTCTTTTACATGACTTGCTGCTTTTTCAAATGTGTAATAATCTTAAAATTCTTCTTGTTTTCTTTACTTGCCACCTCTCCATCCCTATTCCAGAATCCACAAGGTTAAAACTAGGGTACTGACTGTACTGGATAGGCAGGGGTCTAACCTCACCTTGCTGTGTGACCCTGTGGAGGTGCTTTCCCTCTCTGGTACTCAGTTTCCATGTCTTCAAGATGAGATGGTGATTCCATTTCACAAGCTCCTTTTAGTTTTAAAAACTATGATTTCTCTTCCTCCCCTTCTTCATTTCTTGCCAAACTATTTCCCAAATACTTTAATATCCAATCTCCAAAGCCACTGTCATAGTGTGTTGGCCTACTTGGTTAGACATAAAATAATTTGCTCTTTACTACAACCAAAGACAGTACTTACTAGTTATAGATTCAGACTTACTTTTCCCCTTAACCCGATAGCAACTAGATGTTTACTTTGTCATCTTGGTGAACAGAACATTTCTGATAATACTCAAGAACTTTAAAACCAAGAGGAAAAAAAATCTGACCTTTGGCCCAAATGGTGCAGTGGTAGAGTCCGCCTGCCAATGCAGGAGACACAAGAGACGCGGTTCGATCCCTGGGTCCGGAAGATTCCCTGGCGTAGTAGAAAATGGCAACCCATTCTAGTATTTTTGCCTGGAAAATTCCATGGACAGAGGAGCCTGGCGGTCTACAGTCCATGGGTTCCCAGAGAATCGGACACGACTGAGCACGCACACGCGCCCGCGCGCGCACACACACACACACTCACACACGTTGCCGGATATAGTCCTGCACTGATAGTTTGAGGACGCTAGATGGCGATATGAGTGCATCAAATAACAAGCACATCCTTGATTGGTCCAGCATGAAAATCCCAATGATTGAGGCCAGAGTAGGTTAATACATTAGTTAAAGAAACAAAGTTAAATATAATCAGGTGTTGGAGTGTTAGCTAATACTCTGAATGTGTTCAGTAACCTGATTCTTAGTGAAAGAAAAGAGTGTTAAATTAGAAATTATTTTATGCTATTGCTGAGTCTATCTTCACGCTAATTCTTGGGGCAAGAGCTGGCAATAAACCCATGTATCCCATAAAATGTGTCTAATTCACACTTTTCGCTCCACTTTTTGGTTTTCATCTTTTAAAAATAGCAGTTGTTTGGAATGGAGTGTGCCCCGCATATATTATTCATAGGTGAAGTACTACATTCTCATTAGGAATGTGAGTCCTAAGACATTGGTGTTTGAAAGGGGAAATGGCTGACTTACTGTAAGCTGTTGGCTGGGCCATTATTGACTGGCAGGATCAACTGGAAGCACTTTGTTAGTGGATTAGGTTGCCCTGGAAATGCCTTCCTGAAACTCTAATGATGCACTTAAGGGAACCCTCTGGGACAAGAGTAAAATGTCTCTTTGCAGGCGTGTCTTCCACCAGAGTCCTCTTGGGATGAGACGGGAGGGGGCGGGGGCACATTCAGAGAGAAGCTCCGTAAGGAAACAGACCCAGAAAAAAGTTGCAGATAAAGATGTCTTACATGGAAGCCAAGCTAATGACTTAACTGGTAGAAGCCCTGTTTTTCTCTGAGGGTACCAGTGCTTCCTATAGTCTTGTGAAGGAGCATCAGTCATTCCAGAGAGACTGAAGGTATGGATGTATGTATTCATTATTTATTTATTTGCTGGGGTGAGGGTGGCAGAGGAATGGAGAAAAGGAAAACAAAACAAAAACAAAAACAGGAGAGGGCATCTGAGAGAACATGGCTTAGTCCTCTTCGGGGGGGGGGAGGGGCACTTTGTAGCTTGAACATTGAGGGTCATTGGGTATGCTTTTTCTTCTTTTAAACAAGCTTTAGAGGGGGCAATTTGCCCTTTAACAGAAATTTAGTGCACATGCAAAGGAATTGTTTGTTGATTTTTTAAAATGAAAAACCGCCGTGTTCAACTGGGTTGAGAGGTTGTTTCTGGGGCTTGGTGGTGGCTGTGGCGGTCTAGAGACAGCACGAAAGGGCAAAGCAAAGGCCCTTGGAAACTCCAGACTCCCGGACAGGACCGGGAGGGAAGCGGCTGCGCCGCGCTGCGTCCCCGCCCCGAGCCCGGAGCGCCGGGGGGACTCGCGTGCGCACGGCCGGAGCGCGGCGTCCCCGTGCAGTCCCGGCGACCTGTCACCGAGGCGGACGTGACTCGGAGCTGCCTCCGCTCTCTCCAAGCCATATTCCTTTAAGATGATGTAATAGTCATTTCCCTGGATGGTTTCTTGCCTGCACTGCTGAAACAACAGCATCCGAACTGCACTGGGAACTGTGGAACCACCCAGCTCCTCCGCCGGAGAAGCCCGAGCCGGAGCCCCGCGCCGGCATCTCTGCGCCGCGGCGGCCGCCCGCTCCCACCAGGCTGGGAATATGGGAGCCCGCTTGCCCTTGCCGGCAGGTGGGGTGGCTACCTGGGACCCCAGCAGGGCGCATCTGTCTTGCTTCTGGGCTTTCTGAAAAGCTTCTAAGTCCCGGTACCTCTTGCAACTCTCTTCTGTTTTAAGGATTCTTTCCAAAGGTTTGATTTTTTTTTTTCTTCCTGGAGAAGCTTTGACTATTTTTCTCTGCTTTGCTTCTTCAATCCAACCACCTCTAGTCACGGTTTAACTTTTTTGTGACTTGTTTTAACTTGAGATTGGGAGTGAATATATACATACATATACACAAATATACATTTATATAAATATTTATATATATATATAATTATTATTTTCTAAGAGCACATCTCTCTGGCACTTTTCATTGATACCTCTGTATTTTACCTGTTTGGGATTTTGACAAGCTCCAGACTCTGTGTGTGGCTGGGGATTGACTGCTTTGCAAATGGGTATTTCTTCACAAGAACTGTTTCCAGCACTCACTGAGGTAAGTTCCAGGGCTTATTGCTTTTCCTCTCCAGCTGGGGAAAGAAAATAAATCTCCTTTTAGAAGTTGAAAATTGCATATTCATTTTTAATGCAGAAATCAAATAGAAATGTTTTTAATACTAAATGCTGGAGACAGAGGTTTATAGATATATATGTAGACACGAAATACCTTGAGAGAAGCTACGATTTAGTTGAAGAATGGCTGAAATCAGTAATTCCAGGGCTGCTTATGTAAAATAATCTCTCCCTCCCTCCCTTTCGGTTTCCCTCCCTCCTTCTACCTCCCTCTCCTCTCTCCAGCAGTCTCTTTTTTTCTGACTCATGCTGTGTTTGAGGAAATAATTTTCTTTCTTTTCCTGCAGACAGACCTCTCAGTAACTGGGGACCTGGCCGGCCTTGCCTACTGAGCTTGGGGGAAAACTGGATGCAGATGAGTTGATTATATTCCATGAATTCATAGCTCACCACCTGCCAGGGTTTAAACTACTTCTGTAGCATCACTTCACCTGTGGACTCTTTGAAATTTTGCTTTGTTGGGGGAAAAAAAAACTGGGGTAAGAGGAGGTTGTTTTTAACAAGTTAGCATCCTCTCCTTCCCTTATAAGTTGCTGCAAAGGATCAGGCTGTGACTCCATTGGATCGCTCCTTCACATCAAAATAGGAGAAGAAAAAGAAGAAAGGTACCATGGCTCTGAGTGGCAACTGTAGTCGTTATTATGCTCGAGAACAAGGGGCTGCAGTTCCCAACTCCTTCCCCGAGGTCGTGGAGCTGAATGTTGGGGGTCAAGTTTATTTTACTCGCCATTCCACATTAATAAGCATCCCTCATTCCCTCCTGTGGAAAATGTTTTCCCCAAAGAGAGACACAGCTAACGACCTAGCCAAGGACTCCAAGGGAAGGTTTTTCATTGACAGAGATGGATTCTTGTTCCGTTATATTCTGGACTATCTCAGGGACAGGCAGGTGGTCCTGCCTGATCACTTTCCAGAAAGGGGAAGACTAAAAAGAGAAGCTGAGTACTTCCAGCTCCCAGACTTGGTCAAACTCCTGACCCCTGATGAAATCAAGCAAAGCCCAGATGAATTCTGCCACAGTGACTTTGAAGACGTCTCCCAAGGAAGTGACACGAGAATCTGCCCCCCTTCCTCACTGCTCCCTTCTGACCGCAAGTGGGGTTTTATTACTGTGGGTTACAGGGGGTCCTGCACCATGGGCAGAGAGGGGCAGGCAGATGCCAAGTTTCGGAGAGTTCCCCGGATTTTGGTTTGTGGAAGGATTTCCTTGGCGAAGGAGGTCTTTGGAGAAACTTTGAATGAGAGCAGAGACCCTGACCGAGCCCCAGAAAGATACACGTCCAGATTTTATCTCAAATTCAGGCATCTGGAAAGGGCTTTTGATATGTTGTCAGAATGTGGATTCCACATGGTGGCCTGTAACTCCTCAGTGACAGCATCTTTTGTCAACCAATATACAGATGACAAGATCTGGTCAAGTTACACTGAGTACGTCTTCTACCGTAAGTACAGAGCGTTCTTGCTGTTTTTCATGTGTATGGATTTGTTTAACAGATATATATATATATATATATATATATATATATGTATATATGGTCTGCATGTTCAGTCTATGTCTAAGGAATGCTGTTTTGGGATTTTCATTTTTTTTTTTTTTAACTCTTGAGGTATAGCTAGGGGATTAGAGGTTATAATCTGCTTTCATGTTTTACCTAAGGTAACTTTTGTTTTCCCAGTCAACTCACAGAATATTTAAAGGCGTCAGAAATCACAGGATACAAATGATATTGGTATAGGTAATATGTGGAATGAAAATAGACATGTGTGTCTGTCTGTCAGATATTGAACTGTGAAGATAAAGCAATGATGAGAACTTGGCTGTTGAGTCACAGGAGCTTGGTAGACGCAGAGTGGCTGAAGTGCTGCTGACTTGTCTTATCTGAACTTTGGGTCTATTAATCTGGTTTCTGAAGACTGGCTTTCATTGGGGACGTTGAAAGCAAAATGGATGTTGCACTGAATGACGTGATCTTGGCTAGATGGCAGTACAGACTGATGAAAGACCCCTTCCCACCCCCATCCCCCCCACTAGCCTGACCCCAAGTCTGAAATTTGCCTGCCTAGGCTTTCATGAATTTGTGATTTGATTCCTTAGCAATTTGTACTGAGATTTGAGTTGCACTGCAGACTTAATTAAGCTGAGCTGCATTTAGGATTCACCCAAAAGAAATGAATCCTTGAGAATTGTCAATCACACACAGTCAGCTTCAGACAACTGAGGTGATAGAATCACTGGCATAAAAGGAAACCAGAAGAGAAAAAAAAAGAAAGGAAACAATTGTACTGAAGCCTTTATAGTAAGAATTTCTTAGAGTCAGTCCAGTTGTTTAAATGACAATTTACTGTACAGAATGCCTTATTTTAAGAATTACTCTAAGTTAACCATAAGCCATTGATCTCTGGGAGGAAAACAATCAGTCTGTAAAGTTCAGTGCTTGATGAACTGCTGATTGTCAACAGGTCTGGGAGCTGGGTGAAGTGGATTCCATGAGAAATATGTCTCCAGTTTTCCCCTATTCTTATTTTAAGGCAAATCCATAAATTTTGAGAATTAAAGTATCTAAATGTCTCTGCACATTAAGGTGTGACTGAATCTGTTGGACTGAGTTTTGCCTACAGTTGTGTTTATTCCTTTGGAGATGATATTGGGAGCCTTGGTGACAAGGCCTGTGGGAAGCCGAGTTGTTCTGTACTGGGTTTTCACAGATTTGGTTTTTAGAAGTGAAGACACATGGATTGTGCAGAAAGAACAGCCTGCGGAGAAAAGTGGAATCAGCTAGCAGTTCAGTCGCATTCTGATGTTCTGTAACAAGCATTATTTGGTCCAATACCTCTATCTATGGCTTTTATCTATAATCTATACCTTCCTCTGTGTTGGGGCTTAGTGGCCAGATTCTGCTTTCTTCCTTCTGGTGAGTTTTCCATTAGTGTAGAGATAAAGCTTTAGCTTTTTGGTTTTCTATAAAGGAATATGACGTTATCTGTGATTCTGTAGAACAGACATCTTCTAACTTGGGAAAAAAAAAATGAATCGTTGAATTTAAATCTAGGTTTGTGATATTTACTTTGTTCCCCAACTTCTAATATTTGAAAACGGCCTCTTAAGAAACTTTAGTCAAACAGAAGAAAACATTTCAGTCATACCCCCTCAAAAAGACCACACTTGATTCCAATCACTTGCTCATCTAAATGAGACTTAGAGCCTGAGTTGCCTGCTAGTTCAGTGACATTTCTGTGTTTATCAAGGGCTCATCTGTATAATACTAAGCCCTCTGTAGACTGCTCCAGACAGACTCTGTTCTCTAATCATATAATCACTTCCTTTTTTTGTTGGATTGCTGAGAGGATGCCAAGGAGCAGGTTGCTCTTCATTACTCCATGGACAGACTAGCACAAATATGCAACAACTTCACATTGCACAGCGCATATACTGCATATGATATACTTGCTCTTTGTACCTAACAACCAGAGCTAAGTGTTAACTCTTCCTCAGTCTCAGGATCAATAAAGCTGACAGCTGGCTTTCTAGGGTGCATGACAGCTTCCGTGCAGCTGCTTAGCCATAATTATTTAATTAGAAGCTGCCAACTGTGCCTCTGTAAGCATTAATTCATCAAGCTGTTGTGCTTGGGTTAATGGGCCAAAACTCTGGGAGGTGCTCTAAAGCAGGCAATTGCCTGTATGCAAAGATGCCCCAAGCCCCGCCAATCAACCAGTCGCCAGCCCCGATCCACTGCATGCATTGCAGAGGGCGTGGAGCCCAGAAACCACTGCCTGCCTGCCATCCAGGTTTGAAGGGCAGTGGTCTGAAGAGCAGTATGTGTTTCAGGGAGCACTTCCCCCATTTAAAAAAAACAACAACAACAACCAACCAACCAACAGAAAAGGTGTTCTTTGTAGGGGATCCCAACTTCCTTCTAGGTTATAAAAATATCTGTAGATAAAGATATAGATATGTGGTGACAAACTTCCTAGTTCCAAGGAGTGAACTCTAAGAAATCAGACTCTTCTAATAACCAAGGGATAATGCAGAATCACTTTGCCTGGATCCATATCACAGTAAAAATGAACAGCAAGAAATTAATACATTGCATATGGTGGTTGACAGTCATGGGGAGAGATCCCTTCTTCCTCTGTTTGCCTAATTTTCTTCTAGATGTTCCAGGGAGATCTGTCAGTTATTAACAGGTTAGATTCTTGCCTCATTCGGTCTTCATGTAGACCTAGAATTGATGATCAACATCAAATAGTTTTGACTGACTGTTTAATGTAAAACTAGAAAAAAAAGTCAACAGGTGTTTGTGTGTGCTCAACAGGGTGGCAAGAAATATGTTTGTTTACACTGCTTATACACCAAAATACAATATGTGAGATATGGATTATGATTTACTTATCAGCAAGCAAGAAAATGTGAGTGGTATAGGAACATAAAAATGTCTGTCCTAGAATTGCCTCACAAAGTATTTTACTTGTTTTAATTTAAAACAACAAGAAGGTATTTTTCCCTCTTTCTCATCCAACTAGGTAAATAATTACCTCTGTTTTCTTTCCAAGTATTGTATGGAAGGCAATATCGTAAACATCAGAGGATGACTTCTTGACTCACCTCCAGATAGAATGAGTTAAGTAATTTGGAAGACAGAAGTCCTGATATTGAATCGATAGCCATTTATACCACTTAAGAACAAAATCACAGGTGTTTGGAAATAAATGAACCTCTTTAGAGCCCTCTTCCAAGGCCCTAGTGAGAGGGAAAGTTGTTCTTCATTGGAGAAGATTATGTACATTTCCTTAATCTTATTCCTATGAGTGAGTTACTGAAAGCATTCAGATTCAAAGGCATTTGCCTCTAATAGAATTGTGATAACCTGACCACAAGTAGGAGTTTCATTCATAACATCCAAAACCATAAACCGAGTTCTGTGAATCATAGATAGAGACATCGATTCATTGCCTTTTCAACAGAGTACTACTTGGAAGTGCATTTTAACCTTTTTTTCTCTTTACTTGGTTTCCTTACATTCAAAAGGTTGTTTCTACCTAAGTTTCTAAATAACTTTGTATACATATATATCTTCAGGGTGGTTGATTGAGATGGGGGTGTTGGAGAAAAGTAGATCAGGAAACGATTTCTTACTTAGAATTCTGCATGACCTTGTATTAAGAAGAAATGGTGGTTCAAGCCATTGTGAGTAACTTACCCAATGTTGATTTTTAAACCTTCTGTAAAAGGGTGAGGTTTTAAAGGAAAACAGGCAGAAAAGCATCTATCTTGAAATAATTCTAGCTTTCTTTTTCCTTGTTCCTCAAAAGTTACCGATGACATCAATTTCTATTGTCGATAGGAATATGATGTTGGCACATTCAAAATGAAGACACAGAACAGCAAAGTCCAAACCGTGAAGGTCTGGTGTTTACCTACCTCTCCTCTTTCTGTGATGTTTTTCTGTCTTTTCCATCTTAGATGCTCCCCTTTCTTCATGCTTTAGTCATTCCTGCTTTCAAGTTCTTTCTCTTTATGCCACAATCAAGATCTCAGTAAAGTCCTGTCCTGTTGTTATATTTACAACATTTTTAAGGCATGGTGTTACTTTTCTCAGAGGTTTTTGTACATAAGAAACCTTTTAATAGTCATTGATCAGGTGACTTTGTATTCCAAAGGGAGTGTTCTTAAGGCCTGTGCCTTCTTATTTTATAATTTATATTTTAAATATATAACATAACCTTAAGTATAAGGCTTAATCATGAAGTCAGCCTAGACCCTGCTTGGGGAGATATTGGCTGGTTATGATAAAGGACAGGGGCAGTGGGTATCATTTTTTTCTTGTCTCTTTAAGATGCTGTTCTCTGACCATTGGACTCAATGTAATAGTACTATAAACATGTTAGTTGTTGTTAAGTCACTAAATCATGCTTGATTCTTTGAGACGCCATGGACTTCCCTGTCCTTCACCATTTCCTGAAGTTTTCTCAGACTCATGTCCATTGAGTTGGTGATGCCATCCAACCGTCTCATCCTCTGTCGACCCCTTCTTCTCCTGCATGTTAGTAAAATATTCTGTCATTTGTTTTCACTTTCATGCTAAAAGGGATATGTTACCTGAGCCTGATTCCTTGTAAGAGATGATTTGAGTAGTTTCTTCCTAAGTCTCTGGCCTCCCTGAATGAAATTGGCAGCAAGAGAAATGTCAGTATGTGAGAAAAAAGGGGGAGAACTCTGATTTCCCCCAAGCCCCTTGATATGTTAAAACATATGTATTTGTATGTGTGTGTGTATGAGTAGGTATATATGTGATTAGAAAGAGAAGACCAAATGATTATGACAGCCTGAAGAGATTTGGATCTTCTCAAAGGAATCATAAACAGAGAAAATGCCGCTGCGCTCCATTTGGAACACCTCCAAGCACAAACCATGGAGAGGAGTGACTGGACAGAGGAGAGAGTGCCGGTTCCATGCACAGAAACAGTTCTTTTGAAAGAAGAGGTGATGTTCAATCTCTGCATCACAGCTGACTGTTGCTCTTTTCTTTGGACTTTGCTGTAGCTTTCCTCAAATACTGCATTTCTTGGCAAGTCAGCTAAAACATTTCAGTATAGAAATTTTCAAACATTCAAATATAGAAACACCCAGCTCCAAAACTTACAGTGATTATTACAAGACTAATCTTGTTTCATATATATCCCTACCTACTTTTTCTTCTGTCTGCACTGGATTATTTTGAAACAAATTTCAGGTGTTAATCATTCATCCATTAAAAACTATATGTTTCTAAACTAAAATGAATTTTAAAATGCATCACAGTAACATCATCATACAAAACAAATAGTACTTTAATATCTTCTGATATCTAGTTGGTGTGCAAACTTTGATTCTCTCAGTATTTTTTTTAAAGTTGTCTTGCTTGAATCAAGAGTCAAATGAGGTACATCCATTATCTTTTAAAAATTTATTTTTAACAATTATCTATTCTTGGATACACTGGGTCTCTGTGTCTGTGCATGGGCTTTTCTCTAGTTGCAGTGAGTGAGGGCTACTCTCTAGTTGTGGTGTTTGGGCTTCTCATTGCAATGGTTCCTCTCATTGCAGAGCACAACTCTAGGCATGGGGATTCAGTAATTGTGGCTCATGGACTTAGTTGTTTCGAGGCATGTAGAGTCTTCCCAGAAGAGGGGATCGAACCTGTGTCCCCTGCACTGGCAGCTGGATTCTTATCCTCCATACCATCAGGAAAGTCCCTGTTTATTATCTTTTATTGCTATCTATAAAAGAAAAAGAATACTGCATATGACATTACCACAAAGTGGCAAAAATCTTAAATCTTTTTATTTCTCCCTTCCCTCCTCCTATCCCCCTTCACACTTTTTCTCTCTCTCCTTCTTTCTTTCTTTTTTTTTTTCTTTCAGTTTATTTGTTTGAAGAAACCAAGCTATTTGTCATGTCAAATGTCCGGCACTCTGGGTTTTGCTCATCCATCTCTATGATCTCTGTGATGTCAGTGACACATTTTTTCTTACCCCTGCATTTTCTGTAAATTTGTTAGAGCTAAACAGCAGATTCTAAGGCTTGATCAGATTCAAGTTCAGAATTTCTTGCAAGAAATCTTCAAAAGTGTTGGAAAGCCCATTTTTGTTTATTTATTTATGATCTTGATTTCTTTTTAAATTTATTTTTAAAAATAAATTAATTTATTTCAATTGGAGGCTAATTACTTTACAGCCTTGTGGTGGTTTTTGCCATACATCAACATGAATCAGCCACATGTGCACATGTGTCCCCCTATCCTGAAACCCCCTCCCACCACCCTTCCTACCCCATCTCTCTGGGTTGTCCCAGAGCACTGGCTTTGTGTGCCCTGATTCATGCATCAAACTTGCCCTGGTCTTCTAGTTTACATATGGTAATATATATGTTTCAGTGCTATTCTCTCAAATCACCTCACCCTTGCTTCTCCCACATAGTCCAAAATTCTGTTCTTTACGTCTGTCTCTTTTTACTGTCTTGCATATAGGATCATTGCTACCATCCTTCTAAATTCCATATATGTCAATATGCTCTATTGGCATTTCTCTTTCTGACTTACTTCACTCTGTATAATAGCATCCATCTCGTTAGAACTGACTCAAATGTGTTCTTTTTTGTATAGCTGAATAATATTCTATTCTGTATATGTGCCACAACTTTCTTATCCATTCGTCTGCCGATGGACATCTAGGTTGCTTCCATGTCCTAGCTGTCATAAATAGAGCTGCAGTGAACATTGGGGTACATGTGTCTGTTTCAATTCTGGTTTCCTCGGTGTGTATGCCCAGCAGTGGGTTGCTAAGTTGTATGGCAGTTCTATTTCCAGTTTTTTAAGGAATCTCCACACTGTACTAGTTTGCATTCCCACCAACAGTGTAAAAGGGTTCCTTTTTCTCCATACCCTCTCCAGCATTTATTGTTTGTAGACTTTTTGATGGCAGCCATTCTGACTGGAGTGAGATGGTACCTCATTGTGGTTTTGATTTCATTTTCTCTGATAATGAGTGATGTTGAGCATCTTTTCATGTATTTTTTAGCCATCTGTATGTCTTCTTTGGAGAAATGTCTGTTTAGTTCTTTGGCCCACTTTTTGATCGAATCGTTTATTTTTCTGGTATTGAGCTGCATGAGCTGCTTGTATATTTTGGAGATTAGTCCTTTGTCGATTGTTTCATTTGCTGGCAAGTCCATTTTTAATTTGCTTTGGCAGATTGAAATGCTATATGTTTTGGAAGTAAGGGAAGGACACCTTCTTATTGTTCGTTTTTTCATAATTATCATATAGGCAAATAACAATTGGGACCTATTCTCTCCATTGTTCAAGTTGATTCTGATGATACACCAGGCCCGTGTCTTCCTTTCTAGTCATCTAATAATAACTGTGCTGTGCTTAGATGCTCAGTCGTGTCTGACTCTTTGCGACCCCATAGACTGTGTAACCCACCAGGCTCCTCCATCCCTGGGGATTCTCAAAGCAAGAATACTGGAGTGGGTTGCCATGACCTCTTCCAGGGGATCTTCCCAACCCAGGGATCAAACCCAGGTCTCTTGTATTGCAGGCAGATTCTTTACCATCTGAACCACCAGGGAAACCCTAGAACTGCTTAGTATTCCATTGCTCTTCTTGTCACTAGGCTGAGTTACCATCAGGGATGCAGTGAACCTACCAAGAAGGCTCCTGTTGACTGGGAGAGAGAATCATTTTTAGAATAGCCAGGGAAAGTTTGCCTACTGGCTATTCTAAGTTTGCATGCTTGGATTTGTTCAACTGTGTGGAAACTCCACTGAACTTGTTATATATGTTTCCCAAACCTCTCTGTGTGTTCCTTATCTCAGTAAATGGTTTCATCAGTTGCCCAGTTCCCCAGGGAAGAATAAAACCTGAGTGGCTCTTCTCTCTCCCTTACCAGTTCTCCAAACTCCAAGTTCTATTAGTTCTTTTCTGTCATCCACCTAAAATCCATCCATTTCTTCCCGTCTCCACTGATGCTACTCTGGCCCAGGCCACCAGTATTGCTTTTCTAGACTATTAAAAAGAAAATAAAATTGTCCTTCCCCTCCATGTCTGGTGTGATCCCCTTTGGGTCTTTTCTTCCTGCTGCAGATATGGTGAGATTTCTAACGTGTGAGTCTGACCATGTCACTCCCTAACATGAATCACAGCTGTTCGTGACATGACTTCTGCTTCTGTCCCTTGCCTTTTCTGTTGCCCTCCCATCCCTTGCATTTTTAGCCTCAGATCCTGAATGCTGTTATACACTTGCTTCTTCAGTTTTGTACATAATGTTCCCTCTGCCTGGAACAATGCCTCCACCTGCTTTGATTAAGTACTTCAGGTCCCAAATCTACAGGTTCCTCTTATGGGAAGCTTTTCTAGCCCATCACCTCTAGATTAGGTACCTTTTATATTTGCTCCAAAGGCCCCTGTTTTCTTTTAGTTAGTTAGTCAGTTCATTCGCTCAGTCGTGTCTGACTCTTTGTTACCCCATGAATCGCAGCACACCGGGGCTCCCTGTCCATCACCAACTCCCGGAGTTTACTCAAACTCATGTCCATTGAGTCGGTGATGCCATCCAACCATCTCATCCTCTGTCGTCCCCTTCTCCTTCTGCCCCCAATCCCTTTTTTACCATGACACAAATAATGCTGCATTACTGCTTATTTAACTGTTTCTGTAACATTAGATAGCAAGTTCTGTGAAGGTAGGAACTGTCAGTCACATTCCTTGTGATACATCTGGCCAAAAACCTGCAAAATTGTAGGCACTCCATAAATATTTCTCAAAGAAGGGAATTAATGCCCATTGCACATCCCCTGGAGGAGGGCGCAGCAACCTACTCCAGTATTCATGCCTGGAGAATCCCATGGACAGAGGAGCCTCGTAGGCTACAGTCCACTTGGTCGCCAATTCAGATACTACTGAAGTGACTGAGCATGCACTTATATATATATATATATATATATATGTATGTATGTATGTATATATAAAATATGTATATTTTAATTGCTTTACAATGTTGTGGTATTTTCTGCTGTACAACAGCGTGAATCAGCCAGAAGTATACACACATCCCCTCCGTCTTGAGCCTGTCTCCCACCCACCCCTCCCCCATCCCACCCCTTTAGGTTGTCACAGAGCAGACTTCTGTTATGGTCATACATGCCACTGTCTTGAATCTACCATTACATCATCTCTTAACGGAAGAACTGGAGAGCAGTGATGGTGTGATTGCTCTGGTGTGATTAGTAATAATGATGGCATTTCCTGACTTGCCATGAGTCCTAAGGGCAGTGCATCTTTCAGGGAGAATTCCATTTTGTATGTAAAGTGCTTAGCCTAGCTCTTAGCACCTACACAGACATTTTAGCTCCAGGGAACTGAGAAAAACACTTACCAGCAGCGAAGTCTCCTGTGGTTTCCTTTTAGTTGGTGCACCCAAGCAGGAGCAAATTGAAGCTGGGGTGGAGCCAGGGTTTAAGGAACAACCCAAGGAGAGACTTGGGATTCAGAAAAGTGCTGCAAAATTGAGAGGGATCTGCTAGAATGCAAAATGTGCTGTGAGGATGACTAGCTGGCCTTCTTAATCTTCTTACTGCTAAGGGACTCTACTTCCTCTCTCCCTCCATTCTTAGCTCCTTAGTGATCAGAGGCAGAGGCAATGTGAAATGGTGGTTGAAAGCCTGGGTGTGGGAGCCCAGGCTGTTTGAATTTGAATCTCTACCTGTTTGATCACTGGCAAATCACTTGACTTTGTGCTTTAGTTTCCTCACCTGGAAAATGGAGATGGGAACAGTGGTATTTGCCTCAGTGTGGTTACGAGAATTGAATGGGTTGCTATATAGAAAGTGCTAGTGACAGCTCCTGTCACCCAGGCAATGCTAAGGAAATGTTACTAAGTAATTTCAAGGACCTCTGAGAATGACAAGATACAGGTCCTTCCTGTAAATAACTCACTTGATTCTTTTTAATAGTCTTCCTGGATACTCTGTCCAGTCTGTTGATTCTATGACTGTTAAAAAAAAATAAAAAAACAAACAAAAGCATCTAGAAGTGACTTTTAAAGAGGAAATTCATGCCACTGATTTTAATTGAATCTGAATAAACATAAAAATAAACGCTTCAAAAAGTTTCCAATTCCAGTAACTCTTTTCTTCCCTTTGCTATTCCATAATGCAAGTCATTAATAATGGCTTTTCTCCCCACCCTATTTTCAGTGTGGTTTCTCAGAATCTAGGAGAATATATGGTAGAATTTAAAATTAAGAATATAATTTAAATTACATATTCAGTCATTGAAGGATTAGAATAACCTTTTAGGAATCTTAGCCTAGAGAGAATTTTCCTTCACGGTGATAGAAAATGGTTACTGAATAATGCCCCTGACAATAAGATCATTTAAATTGCTCCAGAAGTGAAAACAAGACATTTGCTTCACACTGAGTAGCTGTACTGTGTGACTTTGAAAGGAAATAAAGAGTGGGAGATCATGAAGGACAGAGGAACCTGGAGTGCTGCAGTCCATGGGTTGCAGAGTCAGACACGACTTAGATACTGAACAATAACGAGAGTTCTCTGGAGTCTGCTACCGTGTGACCCATTTAAAAACTACCCCATGTGAAGAAATTCATACTTTTCTACTTGTATTCATCAGTTCCATTCCGAAGCAGAAAGTTCTGATAATTTCCGCACCCCCATTTGTGTGTGTGTGCCAAGTCACTTCAGTTGGGTCCGACTCTTTGCGACCCCATGGACTGTAGCCCTCCAGGCTCCTCTGTCCACGGGATTCTCCAGGCAAGAGTACTGTAGTAGGTTGCCATTTCCTTCTCCAGGGGATCTTCCTGTCCCAGGAATTGAACCTGCATCTCTTACATCTCCTGCATTGGCAGATGGGTTCTTTTACCACTAGTGCCACCTAGGAAGCCCCAGTTATCCCCATTTACAGCAACTTTTTATTCTGAGTGTATCTAATATGTGACTGTGAACTACTTACATGGGTGAAAATAGGAGGCAACCCATTCTTTATATATAACCTAGTGCACATCTGGTACCTCAGATGGTAGACAATTTGCCTGAGACACAGGAGACCTGGGCTCATTCCCTGGGTTGGGAAGATCCCCTGGAGAAGGGAATGACAACCTACTGCAGTATTCTTGCCTGGAGAATTCCATGGACAAAGGAGCCTGGCAGGCTACAGTTCATGGGGTCGCCAAAAGTTGTATGTGACTGAGTGACTAACACTTTCACACTTAAGAGACTTTTGGGCTGCTGAATATTGTGTTTTAGACAATATTGTAAACTGTGGATTGACACTGCCAGGCTGTTACATAGAGAAAAGGAGAGCCAGGTTCCAGTAATGGTCATTTTTCTGTAAAGGGAGCCGTGGAACAGCAGAGAAATTCTAGCAACGGGGATTGGGAAAACGGGGCGTGTGACTGTTAGAGTGTGGCAGAGGCATAAAATCAAAGCCAAGAGAATACTCTAGACTTGAGGAAATGTTGCGGAGCCCTTGACGGAAAAAGAGCTGGCCAACAACGAGAAGCGCATCGAGCACTGGTCGGGCATCATGGCTTAATTTCTCACGGGGTTAAGCAGTCCGTTATGTCAGGTGGAGAAATTTTCCTATGGGCCCATACTTGCAAATGTACACTGAAGTGCAAATGGAAAATAGGATTCCATTTGCACTAGTTTGTTTTTTAGCCAACTAGATGAAATATCTTTTTCTTTAAACAGAGGGATACCTGTGTGAGGGTGTACATCTTGTCAAGCTGCAATGAAATGGCATGATGTTCATCCCAATTTACATAAAAGAGCACTCCTTAGAAAACACCAGTGTTGTTTGGCTTTTCTGAATGAATACTTTTGTGGCCTGGAGTTCTAACAACTCTGTTCTAATGTGTGATACTTTCAACATTTTAAAGGCCATTTTCAGGTCTTTGGATGCTCAGTAATGTAAAATATTTATTTGTTTGGAAAGATCTGATTGCTTCACACTTACTGAAGACCTGTCTCATATAAAGTATCTTTTTGTTTTTTGCAGGGTTGTCCAGATGAGAGCAAATATCATATCTGTAGCAAATATCATATCTGTATGCAAAGAATTGAGATCCTAATTCACAAATTTCTCATGCTCATGATTTTCTGGTACTTCTCCACAATCTGCCAGGGAAGTGACTTACATTCTGCACAGGCCTCATGGATTAGAAACTGCAGGCCCTTGAAATCTTCCATCATCTGCACAAAGAACAAAACATGTGAAGTACAATTTAGTTTTATACCAAGATCGTGTCATCCCTTCCTTAGAATGACCTCCTTTGTTTATTTATTTTTTTTTTATTTTGTGTTGGGGTGTAGCCGATTAATGAACAATGTTGTGATTGTTTCAGGTGAGCAGCAAAGGGACTCAGCCATACATATATTTGTATGCATTCTCCCACAAACTCCTCTCCTACCCAGGCTGCTACATAACATTAAGCAGTGTTCCCTATGCTACACAGTAGGTCCTTCTTGGTTATCCATTTTAAATATAACAGTGTATACATGTCCATCCAAACTCCCTAACCATCCCTTCCCCCCATCCTTCCCTCACCCCACAATCATAGGCTTACTCTTGAAATCTGTGTCTTTTTCTGTTTTGTAAGTAAGTTCATTTGTAAAATTTCTTTTTAGATTCCACATATAAGGCATGTCATATGATATCTCTCCTTCTCAGTCTGACTTACTTCACTCAATATGACAGTCTCTAGGTCCATTAATGTTGCTGCAAATGGCATTTTAGAATGACCTCCTTTAATTGGTAGATTCTATGTCTAGCCTCTGTTGCTTGTACAGAATTCTGTTTGCTGCCTTCTGGTCGTGTGAGTATATGCCAGTCCCTGGGACCTTGCTGCGCCTTTGCTTTTGGGTGTGTTAGGTTCCTAAACGTCTCGGCAGTGGTTGGCTTATACATTCCTTCTAGAATATATTTCAAACACCTACTATGCACATGAGCATGCACACAGTTCCAGAGATTCACCTGTAAATGAGATGCATTTGGTCATCAGTGTTCTCATGGAGCATGTAGTTTAAGGAGAGATTGAACTAGTTAATGGGCAATTTCAATCTCATGCGATAAAGAAGTGTAAATTGATAAAAGGGTAGAGAGGAAACTTCTAATCTGAACTTGGGGTGTCAGGAAATCCAACCACATTTTATATTAATGCTTAGAGGAGAAAATGCTAAAATCCTAATGCATCTGTTGACTTTAAGATACTAGCTGACTGATGGACTCATAGAAATTCTATCCTAGGATGGCTTAGGAGTATCTGAAAATCATTAGCTATTGCTCCATTTCTCATTTAGTTAATTCCATCATTTCCAGTATGAATGATTTTGATTACTCCAGGAACCAATATCTTCATTTTTAAACTCTTCATTTCTCCCTTCCATCAAACCTTGTCTTTTGAAAGTATATGTGCAAAATCAGAAGCCAAATGATAGCCTTAGATGAACAGTAATCAACTCTAAAGATACTTTATAATTATATCTATAGTCTCCTTTTATAATGATTCTCAAAATGATGTCATGATTATTATTTTAACTTTAAGGATTACTGATTTGCCTTGTCAGTCTCACACATAACTTTTTCAGTAACTACCCCAGTGCTGAACACACAGGAGGAGCTCAATAAGCATTTGTGGGATCAATAAATTCATAACACCGCATTTTAATTTTTTTTTTTTTTGCAGGACTACACTGTTTGCAGGATCTAAGTTCCCCAAACAGAAATTGAACTTGGGCCTTGGTAATGCAACTATGGGGTCCTAACCACTGGACCACCAAGGAATTCCCTAAAACACCACATTTTAAAGAAATAACGTGTTAATTTTATTTTAAAGAAATTAAATGTAAAATTTAAAAGAAAACTTCAAGATATAAAATGTGAAATATAAAATGAATGAAGCGTGAAATGAATGATAATACCGGTTTTACTTGATACTTACTTTTAACCATGGATGTGCACCCTGTGAATGACAGTGAAAATATGATTGTGCACAGTAATGACATCAGATACATCTGGATGAAAACCTTAGTTTTGTTCCTTCCTACCAGTGCACCCTTGGAAGAGTATCTTACCTCTAGACCCTTCAGAACATTCGTCTCATCTCTAAAAGGGGAACACAGAAGCCTCTCTCATGGTGGTACTGTGAGGATTAAGCCAAAGTCATGCCATCTTGTTTGCTTGTCTTAGTTCGTTTCTAGGCTCTTTTGAATTCATCTTATGAATAGGTATGTTTGCATTCAGAATAAACTGAGAAAATATGGATCTGATGGAGCTGATCTTGCGTTTTCTCAAACAAAAATCAGGCTGCTTCTCACTGGTTTCCCTCTGGACTGATGCTATCCATTTTCTTTCTTTCTTTTTTTTTTAAATCCATTGTCTTAACAAGAGGAAAAACACACCCCGTAACACATTCCTGAAGTTCCCTTGCTGTGCTCACCTCTCCTGCTGCTTCTGCAGGCCCTGGCCCACCCACAGCACAGTCACATGGCCTTTTGACAGCTTTTATAATAGGCTGGTCAGTCTCCCACCTTGAGACATTGCATTTGTGAACTCTTCCTTCTGCTTCTTGCCTTTCTGGGTCTGGCTTTAATAATTTTTCCTTGGAAAGGCCTTCTGTCACCATCCCAGCTAGAGGAGCCGGGGCTTCCTCATCATTCTCTATTCAGCTCTGTGTTTCTGTCATAGCACTGTTCACATGTGTAAATATTTGCTTTCTTTACTTATTAATTTTTTTCTCAGTAGACTGTAAACTTCATGGGGGCAGGAGCTAGGAACTCTATTTGTCCTGTTCTTGTGTATCCATAGCCCCTAGCACAGTGTCTGGTTGTGTAGGAGGCATTAACTTATTTTTTCTCTATCCTCCCTACCCTACCATGTGAAATTATAATAGTAGGATTACCTCTCATGGTGAAAGCAACTGACGATATAAGTATAGGTATAGGTATGAGGCTTCCCTGGTAACTCAGATGGTAAAGAATCCACTTGCAACGTGGGAGACCTGGGTTCGATCCCTGGGTTGGGAAGATTCCCCTGGAGGAGGACATGGCAACCTACTCCAATATTCTTTCCTAGAGAATCCCATGGACAGAGGAGCCTGGCAGGCTACACTTCATAGGGTCCCATAGAGTCAGACACAACTGAAGTGACTAAGCAGCAGCCGCATAGGTATACGTGTAGGTATAGGTATGGGCTTCCCAGGTGGTGCTAGTGGTAAAGAAACTGCCTGCCAATGCAGGAGACGTAAGAGACATGGATTTGATTGCTGGTTGGGGAAGATCCCCTAGATTAGGAAATGACAACCTACTCTAGTATTCTTGTCTGGAAAATTCCATGGGCAGAGGAGCCTGGCAGGCTACAGTCCACGGAGTCACAGAGTCAGACATGACTGAGTCACTGATCATAGCATCAGGGGGTCAGTGTAGTTGTTTGAAAACTCTAACTTGGACATTTTAAACATATGGTGAATTTTTATCTATTGAAAAATTAGCTTTTTACCTTTTTGGTCAGGTTTATTAGTTGTATATTCTTTTCTGCTTTTTATTTGGTTTTTCAAAAGTTTACTTATTTAATTTTGGCTGAGCTGGATCTTCGTTGCTGCACACGGGCTTTCTCTAGTTGTGGTGAGTGGGGCTTTTTTTGTTGCGGAGCATGGGCTCTAAGGCTGCATGGGCTTCGGTACTTGTGGTACATGGGCTTAGTTGCCCCGAGGCATGTGAGGTCTTAGTACCCCAACCAGGGATTGACCCTGCGTCCCCTGCACCAGAAGGTGGATTGTCATTCACTGGGCCATGAGGGAAGTTCTTCCTTTCTACTTTTAAAATTTTCATTGACTTATGTTTAGTTCTAAGGGCAAGTCTAAATGAAGGATGGAATGCAGAAAGGCAGTTATTAAAAAAGGTAAAGAACAAAAGTAAATTAATTTTACCTCTTAATTTGTTACAGTACAGAGAAGGTTACCTTAATTATCCATTTTATTTTATTTTTTTTGTAGAACATAAACAGTGGGAGTTATTACTATTGAAAGCATGGAAAATGGTCATTACAACTGACTTTATATGCTTTCACCTAGTAGTCTGGAATTGTTTTATATATTGTGAATAAAACCTGAGGTTAGTATGTTATTTTATTAATGTATATATCCTCCAAAGAACTTAAGGGACCATGGTAAAATCTCTGCTTTCCATCCTAATGTGAAGAATTAATTGTAAACAAAAAAATCTATTTTGGAGGTATTTGCAAATAATCCCTCATAGCAGCGATAGTCTTCCGTATAAAAACACTTTCTTTTTATCATAGCTGTATTTTCATATTGTTTATAGTCTGTGATTTGCCTTGGTAATTTGCTTCCTTTTATGGGAAAACAAGTTTTCTTCCAAACAACCAGATGCAGTGTAATCAAATAATTGCTGTCTTAATTTGCTGCTGAAGTCCTCCTGAGCAGAAAGAAATAAAATATAGGTCTGCAGTGGCATATATTTAAATTCTGAGTTGCTAACCATAATCATAGCTGTCTTTTATACCTGAACTTGATGTCAGGTATCTTGTCAAGTGTTCCTCATGTAATCCTCATGAAACCTCTACAATAAAAAATTGAGGCTTAGAGAGGTTTGACTTGCTCCAGGTCACTGTTAGTGGCTCCTTCAAAATTTCTGTATGGGAAAAACCTAGTAGTATGAAGTTCAAGCAGAATTCATTCACTCATATCAAGAGTGAAGGTGAAGGTGGAGTGATGGAGATCAAGGGTGGGTGATGGGGCTTAACTTTATAACAATTCTCCCTACCCCACAGACCCAAGTCACAGTGATCTCATAATTGCTGCGAGCAAGATTTCAAATCCTGGCTGCCCTGACCCCAATTCCTGCACTCTTAACTGTCATGAAACGCCACTGAAATACCAGATGGCAGTCCTATCTTTTTTGAACTGTCAAAAGCAACTCTTCAAGGAAACCGACTCTCAAGATTAAGTGAGAAGCCCACATACAGCCTCCACCAGACAGTGGGGTGGCAGAAGGTGCTGGACAGGGCTGACTTCCCTTCTTCTCTCCTCTTTAAATTTCAAGCCTTATGAACACGATTTTCCTATGATACAGCTTAAAAAAAAATTAAACCAGATTGAGCTGAAATCTGCAAATCTGTCCTCAGTTACCCACACAAAACTCCTGGGATACGATCTCTTCTCCCAGGGACTCCTACACAGCATTATTTTTAAGATTTTGATTTCTTAGGTACCACAGATATGAAAAGGCACAAGATTTCATAGTACTAAAAAGAAGTAAAAAACATTTGGAATGGAATAGGAGAGATTTATCCTTGTCTTCCTCCATGCTACCAAATACCTAAGCTAAATAAATAAATAAGCTTGTGTCTTTAAAAATTAAAATACAAAGACATATTTGCAAGTTCTGGTTCTTGAATCTGTAGCAAATCGAGATGAGTGAGTTAGTCCAATAGAAGGTGAATCCAGATGCTCTGGCAGGCATTCTTCATCTCCAGATAAAAGGCACAGTTACGCATGAACCTCTGACTAACCTGAAACTGTTTAAATCATGAAGTATACTGAAACTGAGCTCTTCTTTTACCAGCTCTACTAGTTTTGAATTTGAGGAGAGTTCCTTAAGACTATAATATTAGTATAACCACTTTATGTTACTAGCAGTTTTCTATACCTTAGAAGTCTAGACATATATAACAGCAAAGTTAGAAACAAAAAGTAAAAAGAAAAATTGATTCTTGATGTTAAAACCAGTTGACCCTTACAACCCCTTTTCCTTTTGAATCTTGGTGAAAATCCTGAAACCTTAGATACAGGGAAGTATAGCCTCTCGCTGTCCTCCTTTTCTTTTGGTTTTTGCTTTTCTTCATTTAACTGTGCTCTAAAATTATAGATGTCACTGACTGAGCACAAATCATATGGCAGACACTATGACAAGTGCTTTAGAGATGTGACAGTGGAATAACCTTTGGAATAACCTTAGGAGCTGAGGATTACCTTTTCTTACAGAGAAGAAAACTGAGACCTTGGGAGCTCCTTACCCAAGTTCACAGCTAGTAAATAATAAAATTAAGATTCAGACTTTGGTCAAGTCTGTTTGACTCCTAAGACTGTAAATCCTTCTTAATTGCTAAGATATATTGGTTTTTTGCTAGAGTACAGATCTCTTCTATAAGATGAAATATAGAAATTAGATGGTAGAACAGAAAATGTGATCAAATTTTTTTTTTAATGTGGTAGAAGAAAAAGTATATTTGTATGCTGGTAGGAAGGATATGGGACTTCCTTGGTGGCTCAGTGGTAAAGAATCTGCCTGCAGTACAGGAGAAGCAGGAGATACGGGTTCGATCTCTGGATCGGAAGATCCCCTGGAGGAGGGCATGGCTACCCACTCCAGTGTTCTTGCCTGGAGAATCCCATGGACAGGAGCCTGGCAGGCTACAGTCCACGGGGTCGCAAAGAGTCGGACACAACTGAAGGGATTGAGCACACACACAGGAAGAATTCAGGGCTTCCCAGTGGTACTAGTGTTAAAAAACCCACCCACCAATGCAGATATGTAAGAGACATGGGTTCAATCCCTGGGTCCAGAAGATGCCCTGGAGGAAGGCATGGCTAACCACTCCAGTATTCTTGCCTAGAGAATCACATGGACAGAGGAGCCTGGCGGGTTGCGGTCTATGGGGTTGCAAAGAGTCGGACACTACTGAAGCGGCTTAGCATTCATGCAGGAAGGATTCAGGAGTTAAGGAAAATTCAACAATACAGGAGAGAGAGGAGAGACAGTTGGAGTGATATCCTTGGATAAGTAAGACAGAATATAATTGAGTGCATATAGAGTTTATTCTTTGTTATGAGCCTAGACATTTCATTTAGAGTAACAAGATGTATGAATACAGATTAGATATATAATAGATATCGAAATAGTATATGTACATACAATCACATTTATGTATGTGTGTGTATATATATATATATATATATATATATATAAAGCAAATAGCACTAGAGCATTTGGGTACAGACACAATTGGAATGCTTTGGTGGGAGCTTGTTGATTTCTCTTTGTATTACTTCTGTCTGCTCAATAAAATAAGAAACTGAAATACTGATGATGGTGAAGGAAGTAAGTGAGGTTTAAAGAGTGAGGAGATGTTTTAAATAGTTCTTTAGTGCTGTGGGAGAGTGAATGAACTAGGGGGAAGTATTGACTGGCAGCATTAAGGACTCAATTGAAGCAACTGGCTGTGAATTCAAAGTGATATTATTCAGCATGGCTGTGCATTTTTCTTCAGCCACATCCAACTGCATAGGAGCAGGTGAAGAGCAGACCCAGATTTGATCATAACCAGCAAATGTGAGGTTTTGCAAAGTGCAGGCAAAAAGAGTTGAAAACGTAAGCAAGAAAGTTATTAAAATGATTGGCTATTGAATTTAAGTTGCTAAGAAGTGCAGCAAGGACATGAGGGAGATGAAGGACAATAAAAAGATGTAGGATCAATGCACCAATGGTCCCTGTGGAGTCAAAGGTTGTTAGAATCTTGTATTGGAGAAAACGAGCTGGAAAGCTAGGAGAAGATGGTAAGATGTTTGAAACTGAACTTACAGAGGGTCAAACAATTATTAATGACATAATTCAGGGTTTGACTCTGGAAGAGACTGGCTGAGGGAAGGTGGAAAATGTGACTATTAGAAGAGAGGATTTGAGAGAATTCAAAGATCATCTGTATTGGTACTGAAAGCACCAAGAATTAAGTTATTTCAACTTTGTAGCAACTCTGTGTCCTTCATTTTAGAAAGAAAAATTGAGGCCAAGAATTAGTAAATAAATCAAAGATTCCAAACCTAGGAGGCATCAGTACTGCGATTTTAATCTGGCTTGCAAGGCTCATCTCTCTTACCCACATGACATACATAATGGTTTATGTGTGGTATGTTGCCCTACCTCTACCCCATGGTTAATTAAAAGTGGCTGAGGCAGGTCAGATGCTTTGTGTCATTTGCCTACCAAATCATTCACCAGCATAGATTTATTAGGCACCAACTAAACACCAGTGCACTGTACCCTTCCATGTTTTGGGCCTGCAGGGGTGAAAGGTGTTGCAAGGAATTGCAGGATACAGTTTCAGCTGCATTATCATCTTTGCCAGTATGAAAGAGTTTGAATAACTGTTTGAATATTTTCTTGCATCTCGCCCTTATTATCTTATGAGGATGCGTAGAAAATAGCAAATGGGTGTGCTAATATAGGTGATAATCGTTTATGTCATAATCTTAATATAGTTGAGACAAAGATGGACATCTTTAGGCATGCTTACTGAAGCAAATCTTTAGCCTCAAATGGATATCATTGGACTTAAGCCAGTTGAGTGAATTTTTAATTAGGAAGGAAAAAATATCAAAGTTAAAAAAAGGTATTAAATGTAGGAACTGTATTTCAAAGTTACTACCTTAAATTCCTGTAATTAGGAATGTGAATTTTTTTCTTATTTTGGAATGACTATTATGTATAAATCTATGGCTTGATTTATATCACCAGATCTTTATACATGACTTAAGTGGTGTGTTATATATGAATGTATGGACTGCTTTTATAATATAGAGGTGATACAGGTATTGGGAAAAATAGAAGAGGAGAGCTTAATTCTGTGTGGAATATTGAATGATCAGGGATGTCTTCCCCAAGGTGGCAGTTCTTAAGCAAAGACATAAAGAATGAGGAATTTATGAAGCAGACAATATAAGGAATAGCATTATAGGAAAAGCAGGTGCTGAGGCATGGGAATGAGATGGATCATGGCTTGTTTCCCTAATCTCATGGTTAGAATATAAGGGCAGAGGGCAGACATAGACGCTGTATGGAGAGCTAAGTAATAATCAGATGTGAATGGCCTTATATGACATGCTAAGCTGCTGGATTTCATCCTATGTGATGAGAAGACTTGTAAGCATCTAATAATCACCATTTATTCTTACCAGTGTCTTCCTTTTGCTTTCGTTGCTAGTTTGTGTGTGTTGTGTGTGTTAGTCGCTCAGTCATGTCCGACTCTTTGCGACCCCGTGGACTGTAGTCCACCAGGCTCCTTTGTCTATGGGATTCTCCAGGCAAGAATACTGGAGTGGGTTGCCATTTCCTTCTCCAGTTTGCTTCTCCAGTTGCTAGTTTAGTGTTACCTAAATTCACTATTGTTTAATGCTTATGTGACACTTCATGATATCTGACTGTATTATGAATATTTGGGGTACATTTTAGGGACCCATTCTCATATATTTCTTCTTTATTGCTAAACTATTACTTGCTAAGTCTTCATTAGTTTATTTGATAAATAGTTATTGAATACCTGCTATCTATCAGATATGTTCTAAGTTTTAGAGATTCAGAGTGAACACAATTTCTGCTCTCATGAAGGTTATATTTAAGTGGAGGGCATAGACTGATAAGCAAATTTGTATATAAATCACTTTCCATGAATGCTGCTTATAAGGTGAGCATTAGGCTGAATTATGAGTTTGACAAAGTCCCTCCCATCCTCTTCTATACCTTTGCTCTCTACTGCTGTCAAGAATGTTCCAGAAATGAAAGTACCACAAAAAGAAAAGACAAACGTTTTCAACCATGTCATAAATCTTCATTAAGAAGAATAAACTATTCTCAAATCTTGAATGTTCTTGATACCTGATGGCTTGCCAAACGATGGATTGTTATTATTTTTTTGTGTATATTTGGCAAATATATTATTGTGTATGGTCCATAAGATCACAGTTTTTCTTAAATTTACATTTGGTTTTCAGATAATCTACTAATAACATTCAAATATCAAAGCTTCTGCTAATGACAACAATAATAGTAATAGCTATATATTTTGAGCACTTACTTGCTAAATATATTAGATTCACTGTCTGAACACTCAAAGTGATGGGAAAAGTCACACTGAGATGGGATCAGAGTGACTAAGCAAGTTGCCCAAGTCCTAGTAAGTAGGAGAGCTAGGGTTCAGACCTGAGCCATGGGTTTCTAGAACCTGGACTCTCATCCTTCATATGACGTGTGACCGTGCTGTCAGAAGACCAAGCTACCAGTCTTTCTCTTTCTGGCAAATTAGCACCTTTTGATGGAATTTAAAGTATTGGGTTGACCAAAATGTTCATTCGGTTTTAAGTAAAAACAAAAGACGTATTTTTCATTTTCAGCAAGAACTTTATTGAGTAGCGTATTCACTAACCAAAGGAACTTTTTGGCCAACCCAAGAGATTCCTCCATTAGATCTATGGTGGGTTCTATCCCTGAGGTAGATTCTGCAGTCTTCAGAGCAATAGTCATCAATAGAAACCTTACAGGAACCATATATGTAATTTAAAATTTTCTAGTAGCCACATGACAAAAAGCAAAAAGAAAGAGTAAAATGAATTTGAATAAAATGTTTTAATGTAACCCAGTATATCAAATATATCTTTTCAATATATTTCTGAATATTTTTTAGGACTTCAGTTTTTAAAATTTTTAAATCATTAAAACTAAATAAAATGTAAAAATTGAGTTCTTCAACTTTCTAACACCATACACAAATATAAATCCTTTAAATGGATTAAAGGTCTAAATGTAAGACCAGAAACTATAAAACTCCTAGAGGAAAACATAGGCAAAACACTCTCTGACATAAGTCACAGCAGGATCTTCTATGACTCACCTCCCAGAGTAATGGAAATAAAAGCAAAAATAAACAAATGGTACCTAATTAAACTTAAAAGCTTTTGCACAACGAAGGAAACTATAAGCAATGTGAAAAGACAGCCTTCAGAATGGGAGAAAATAATAGCAAACAAAGCAACTGACAAAGAATTAATCTCCAAAATATACAAGCAGCTCATGCAGCTCAATACCAGAAAAGATAAACGACCCAATCAAAAAGTGGGCCAAAGAACTAAACAGACATTTCTCCAAAGAAGACATACAGATGACTAACAAACATGAAAAAATGCTCAACATCATTCATTATCAGTTCAGTTCAGTCGCTCAGTAGTGTCCGACTCTTTGCAACCCCATGAACCGTAGCACGTAGAAGGCCGTAGACAGGCCTTCCTGTCTGTCACCAACTCCGGGAGTCCACCCAAATCCATGTCCATTGTGTCGGTGATGCCATCCAACCATCTCATCCTCTGTCATCCCCTTCTCCTCCTGCCCTCAATCTTTCCCAGCATCAGGGTCTTTTCTTTTTTTTAACACAAATTTCTTTATTTTAATTGGAGGCTAAATGAGTCAGCTCTCTGCATCAGGTGGCCAAAGTATTGGAGTTTCAGCTTTAACACCAGTCCCTCCAGTGAACACCCAGGACTGATCTCCTTTAGGATGGACTGGCTGGATCTCCTTGCAGTCCAAGGGACTCTCAAGAATCTTCTCTAACACCACAGTTCAAAAGCATCAATTCTTTGGCGCTCAGCTTTTTTTATAGTCCAATTCTCACATCCATACATGACTACTAGAAAAACCATAGCCTTGACTAGACGGACCTTTGTTGACAAAGTAATGTCTCTGCTTTTTAATATGCTGTCTAGGTTGGTTATCAGAGAAACGCAAATAAAAACTACAATGAGGTACCTACCATCTCACGCCAGTCAGAATGGCTGCTATCAAAAAGTCTACAAACAAATGCTGGAGAGGGTGTGGAGAAAAGGGAATCCTTTTACATTGTTGGTGGGAATGCAAACTAGTACAGCTGCTATGGAGAGTAGTGTGGAGATTCCTTAAAAAACTGGAAATAGAACTGCCATATGAGCCAGCAATCCTACTGCTGGGCATACACACCGAGGAAACCAGAATTGACAGACACATGTACCCAATGTTCATTGCAGCACTGTTTACAATAGTTAGGACATGGAAGCAACCTAGATGTCCACTGGTGGATGAATAGGTAAGAAAGTTGTGGTACATATACACAATGGAATATTACTCAGCTATTAAAGAGAACACATTTGAGTCAGTTCTAATGAGATGGGTGAAACTGGAGCCTATTAAACAGAGTGAAGTGAGTCAGAAAGAAAAACACCAATACAGTATATTAATGCATATATATGGAATTTAGAAAGATGGTAACAACAACCCTATATGTGAGACAGCAAAAGAGACACAGATATAAAGAACAGAATTTTGGACTCTGTGGGAGAAGGTGAGGATGGATATATTTGAAAGAATAGCATTGAAACATGTATATTACCACATGTGAACTAGATGACCAGTCCAAGTTTGATGCATGAAACACAGCACTCAAAGCCGGTGCACTGGGACAACTCAGTGGGGTGGGATGGGGTGGGACGTGGGAAGGGGGTCCAGAATAGGGGGACACATGTACACCCATGGCTGATTCATGTCAATGTATGGCAAAAACCACCACAGTATTGTAAAGTACTTAGCCTCCAAGTAGAATAAATAAATTAATTTTAAAAATTGAATTCTTCAGTTTCACTTGCCATATTCACATGCTCAATAGGTGCAAATGACAAGTGGCTACTATCTTGGAAGGTGAAGCTTTAGCAGCCTCTGTTTAAAGGAACCCCAGGTTGCTCACTGATATCACATATAGATTCATTTGTGGACCCTGAGATTCTGTTTCTTTTCATGCCATATTGGAAGCATGGAACCTTTGTTTCTGGCAGAGCAGTTGTTTTGCAATCATTGTAGCATAGTGTCTTCCTGATTTGGATACATGCTTTGCCGGTACCCACTTGAATGGGCCTCCAGTTTCATAATGAAAGCCATATCAACCATTAAATAAAAGATAGTGATGTCAGTTGTGAAAGTTAACTTTGCTGGTATTGTTCTTGTAGGCACAAGTGGAGATGAAGATTGTGATCTTTGTCACTTTTCTTCAGTCCCAGGAGAAATTCTGACTCTATTATTTTAAATTCATTATCTTATGATATTGAAGTCTACATTGTGAGGGCTTGATTCCATCAAGGTCAACTCTGTTTCCAGCTGAGTTTTATAGGAGTCTATCTATCAGAGCTTTCGCCCTAAGCCTGGAAAAGAGAGAAAGAAGAAAGCAAAGAGTTGTGTGAAACTTGCATGTCAGTCCTCCTCACAATTCTTTATTCTTTTCCCCATCCACCTCTTTTAATTTTTATTGTAAAAATCCAAGAGTTTAGTGATAATGGCTTTAGGGTCTATCTTAGTCCCATCCCCAAAGGACTGTTGCATTATTTGCACTTTAAGTGGAATCCATTGTTCTAGTTGGGTTTTTCTTGTTTTACACCTTTTTGATCTTCCATAAACAGGACAGATAATGAACATAAAAGAAACCCAGCTTACCTAGGAAGATAAGGCAAAATTGCCCAGGTGTTTGAATTGTGCTGACTGGTTTTATCTGGTTGTGATAAATCATTTCCTGTCCAGGTGGTCAATCCTAGGGAAGGGGAGGGAGACAAGGGAGAATTAAAAAAAAAACCTAATTAGTACTCATCATTTAATCTCTGCACTATCTGCTTTGCAGCCAGGAAGCTATAGTATTTGTTAGACAAAAGTCTTCAAGGATTAAAACAGAATTGTAATATTTTCTGGTTAGGCAAAAACAAATTTAAATAAATGAGCAGGGGGAGATGATCTGTTGTAAAGAATATAATCTTCAATTAGTTGCTTTTGTACAGAAGCATTTGTACTCCCAGTTACCTGATGCAAAACAGGTGCTGTATTATAGCCATATCTCAGTAATGGGGAGGAAATGAATCATTTTTGCTTTTGATGTTTCCCTTGGATGTTCCAAATTCAAAAGTCAAGATGAATTGTTCAAACCTCTCTGTTTGGTAGAGACTGTGGCCATCTATCTCTTACGCTGTTGCTCCTGAACCTCACTCCATTAGAAACAGTTCAGGATTTCACTCTGGAGAAGTGTGATATATAAAAGCCTCACACATTGTTTCCCCACTCAATCTGTCTTGCTTGAATAATAACTATTTACATGAATACCTTCTCCATCCCAGGGATCACAAACTATTTAGGTAACATGAGAGATGCTGAACCAATGAGGTAGTTTGTAAGAAGTTTCACTCAAACCATGAAGACAAATGGCTGTTCCATAGAATCAGAAGGATGAGAGTGAGTCTTATACCCTATCTGTGCTACTTACCAGCTTTGTGAACCAAGGTGTCCAGCTGAGTCAGGCTTTCCTGTGAAAAATGGGAACAAATTCACCTACTTTAGTAGGTTGTTGTATGGCTCAAATAAGATGATGACTATAGGAGAACATTTAGTAAACTATAAAGTATGTATAAAGAAGTTGATACATATATAAACTGTATACCTCAGAATCCCTCTCTTTTCCAAAGATAAAAGTTATTGTGATTAAAAAAAATCAGTTACTGAGATGGGCAAGAAACAAATCTCTCCCTAAAGGGACCTCAGCCTTTTCCTCTCTCTCCAAATGAAAACAGAAGTACATCACTAACTCTGTCTCTTCTGGATGAAAGAATAAAGCTGTCCAATAAGCAATACATAAATGATTGCCAGGAAATATACACACTAGCCTCACTAAAGCCCAGCTCAATTTCTATCCCATGAAAGTACACAAGCACACCCAGATGATGGAAAAAATGTTCTCAGTGTATGCTAGGAGGAATCATTTTGCATGGATGATAATCTTGTTTTTATACACAAAGCTTAGTCTACTGATTCAGTGATTTCAATAACAGTCCATTCAATGTAACAATCCATTATTCCTCTGGGTTGATAAAAGTCTTATGCTTCCTATTTTTTTGAAGGTTCTAGTGCCTCTTTCAAGTGAAGGGAGGAAAAATAATTTTCCTTTTATCTTTCTAGGTACTTGGCTCAGAACCCTCTGTAATAAAAGATAGATTAACTTGAGGAAAACAAACAAAACTATAATAATAATATGTATGCCTTCTGTATACATGGGAGATACCCAGGAAAACTGAGTATCTCCTGAAATGGCCCAACCCATCATCTTTAATACCATCTTCAGCTAAAGGTAAAAGAACATGAGGGTAGAGGGTGTGGGAAACCAATTAAAGGCAAAACCTGAATATTCATTGGAAGGACTGATGCTGAAGCTGAAGTCCCAATACTTTGGCCACCTGATGCAAAGAGCCAACTCGATGAAAAAGACCCTGATGCTGAGAAGGATTGAGGACAGGAGGGAAGGGGGTGACAGAGGATGTGATGGTTGGATGGCATTACCAGCTCAATAGAGATGAATTTGAGTAGACTCCAGGAAATAGTGAAGGACAGGGAAGCCTGGCATGCTGCAGTCCATGGGGTTGCAAAGAGTTGGACACAACTGAGCAACTGAATAGCAACAACAACAATCAGGCAAAGCATAACATACAGTGGTAAGATTTTATGCAGATTTAAGTCCTTGCTTTCTCCATCGATAAGAACTTCAAGAGACTTGATAATCCTCTTCTTGATGGAGAGAGAGAGAGACACCCTTATAAACAGAGATTTCCTTTATAAATGTAATGTATCTTTGAAAATGTTAGCTTCTAAGTTTTTAGAGCTTTTCCTATACCTGTTGTTTTTTGAAGATAATCAGCCTAAAATAGTCATTTCACCAAGCGGATATATTTAGGAGGAGGGCAAATTCTGCTCCCCTTCCTAAGGATGTGGCTTCTCTGTCATAGCTAACGAAGGATAAAACCCTCTGTCTCCTCATTAGCCCACAGATCGTCAGTAAATTTGCTGAGTTCCTTGTTTCCTTGGTTATATTTAGAGCAGGAGATGTAGAGTCAGTCTGACTGGGTCAAACCCTCAGTCTATCACTTATTTCTTATTTGACAGTTCCTTAAACCCTTGATATCTCAGTTTCTTCATCTATAAAATGGAAATGATAGTATGTACCTTATGGAGTTGCTGCTGCTGCTGCTGCTAAATCACTTCAGTCGTGTCTGACCCTGTGCAACCCCATAGATGGCAGCCCACCAGGCTCCCCCGTCCCTGGGATTCTCCAGGCAAGAACACTGGAGTGGGTTGCCATTTCCTTCTCCAATGCGTGAAAGTGAAAAGTGAAAGTGAAGTTGCTCAGTCATGTCCGACTCATGGCGACCTGATGGACTGTAGCCTACCAGGCTCCTCCGTCCATGGGATTTTCCAGGCAAGAGTACTGGAGTGGGGTGCCATTGCCTTCTCCTATGGAGTTGCTAAGAATGTTAAATGAAATTACAAATATAAAGTGCTTAGCAAAATACCTGGTTTATGGTAAACCCTCAATAAATATTAGCTTTTATTATTGTTATTGTTGTTACAGAAGTGAGAGATTATTATTTAGTTTTTACATCGAGAATTATAGCATAATAGTCTCTCTTTCTTATCAAATTACAGATGGGTATTTTGAGATTCTTTATTGAAAATTTATGCCTAAGGAAACGGCTTTCATGCTCTTCAAAAACACTTAAATGTCTGATTCTTATTTTAAAGGGCACAAAACCTACCATAAGACTTTAAATAACTTGTTATTTTGAACATCCTTATTCTTTCTTTGTATCTCCAAGTTTTGTCATAGACCCGATACTTACCATAGTAATTTTTCTATCAAAAGGTCATTGTCAGGGACTTCTCTGGGGGCTCACTGGATAAGACTCAGCTCTTCCAATGCAGGGAGCCCAGGTTCGATCCTTGACTGGGGATTTAAGATCCCACATGCTACAACTAAGCCTGTGCACTGCAACTGCTGACCCCACTGCTTTGGAGCCTACACATCACAGCTAGAGAGCCTGTGTGCCGCAAGGAAGACCCAGTGCGGCTGAAAAAAAAAAAAAAGTCATTTTCAGTGTGTAGATTATAGAAAAAGGAAAATGGCATAGATCTTGGCAATGACTCTGTTACAGGATTGACAGCATTAGACAATGAAACATTTACCTAGGTCCTCCTGCGTGCCAGGCACTATTAGATGCTGAAGATACATAAAACCCTGTCTCTGCACATGAAATACTGATACTCTAGTGAAGACACAAATACAGGTACAACTAATTACCAGATAATGAATAAATACTGTATCTGAGGCACAAATAAAATTTAGAGGGAGAAATCAACTCTGCCTTTTGGATGAAATCAAGGATAGCTCCAAAGAACAGGGAACATTTGAGTTGGGTCTTTTGAGTTGAACAGGATTTGGGTTGGTAGATGGGGCTCTGGAATGGGGGAGAGAGCTATTCAGGTAGAAGGAACAGCATGTGAAAATTCATGAAACTTTGAAGGGAATTATATGAAATTGGCAGGTAGTCTGGTATGTCTAGAATAAAGCACAGTAGAGACCATGTAATTAATTATACTTCGCCAAAAATTATGGACATAGTTCTCTCATAGTGGTGAAGAGGTAATATAAAATATGAATAACTCATATTTCATGAAACAGAGCTAAAGATTATGAAAGACACCATCTTAGAGAAGCTTGCTCGTAAGATAGTACTATAGTAGGGAAATTTAGAAAAGCCATTAGGATGAGTAGCTTGAAAAGCACATGATGTTTTTGGTATGTGTGTGAGGAAGGAAGGGAAGATAAATACAGATGCTGTTAGCTGCTGGAAGCCATCATGGGATAAACAATGGTTTGGGAGGAAGGAGATTTGTTCTGTTACTAACTGGGTGTTGACCTGGGAAAGTTGCTTAACTTTGTGGGCCTCAGTTTCCTCATTTGTAAGGTAAGGACTTTAGGTGATCTTAAAAGTCTCAAAATTTAAGGATTTATCATATTAACAATGGTTATCTCTTTAATGGCTGAGTAATATTCCATGGTGTATATGTACCACAGCTTCCTTATCCATTCATCTGCTGATGGGCATCTAGGTTGCTTCCATGTACTGGCTATTATAAACAGTGCTGCGATGAACATTGGGGTGCATGTGTCTCTTTCAGATCTGGTTTCCTCAGTGTGTATGCCCAGAAGTGGGATTGCTGGGTCATATGGCAGTTCTATTTCCAGTTTTTTAAGAAATCTCCACACTGTTTTCCATAGCGGCTGTACTAGTTTGCATTCCCACCAACAGTGTAAGAGGGTTCCCTTTTCTCCACACCCTCTCCAGCATTTATTGCTTGTAGACTTTTGGATAGCAGCCATCCTGACTGGCGTGTAATGGTACCTCATTGTGGTTTTGATTTGCATTTCTCTGATAATGAGTGATGTTGAGCATCTTTTCATGTGTTTGTTAGCCAAAGAATTCATTTGAACCAGTCCTAATGAGATGGATGAAGCTGGAGCCCATTATACAGAGTGAAGGAAGCCAGAAAGATAAAGAACATTACAGCATACTAACACATATATATGGAATTTAGAAAGGTGATAATGATAACCCTATATGCAAAACAGAAAAAGAGACACAGAAATACAGAACAGACTTTTGAACTTTGCGGGAGAATGTGAGGGTGGGATATTTCAAAAGAACAGCATGTATACTATCTATGGTGAAACAGATCACCAGCCCAGGTGGGATGCATGAGACAAGTGCTCCGGCCTGGTGCACTGGGAAGACCCAGAGGAATCGGGTGGAGAGGGAGGTGGGAGGGGGGATCGGGATTGGGAATACATGTAAATCCATGGCTGATTCATATCAATGTATGACAAAACCCACTGGAAAAAAAAAAAAAAACAAAAAACAAAAAAAACACTATGATCAATGCTAAAAAAAAAAAAACAAAAAACAATGGCTATCTCACTACTTAACTATGTTTTAATGGCTTGCCTGTTCCCCACTGAAAAATGCCCCATGATTAGTAGGTCAGGTGGCTAGATATCAATGACTAACCCTAGATAGATGGAAATACTGTTGAATCTCTGCTTTGATTTTCTACTTTCAGTATTCCTTCTCATCAGTCCAAGGTCATTGGGTGTTTTGGGCCCCTGACCCAGATATTTCCTCTGCTATGAAAGTCTGCCTGCTTGACTTTGTCAGTCACGTGCCTCTAATGGGTCTTAATTAGGGTGAACATAAAACACTAAAATAATGTCTAACCAAGTTGGTGTGGCTCTGGTTTCTTATCCTGTTCAAGAATAGTCATTATTTAGATCCTACTCCATGAGGCTGCTTTCCTTGCTATCATCATTGTGATGTGGCATATTGACAGAGTACTAAATTTCTGTTGAGCAGATGGTGCCAGGATTTAGACTTATGCTTATCGGATACAGATGGTCCAAACAGTGAACTTACCTTTTGGTTATTTTAATTTAGATCAGGTTAAACATAAATGACTTCATAGAATTTTTCTTTTGTGACTTTTGTTTTACTAGCGATTACAAATATTTTCTCTTATTCTTTATCCTTTTCTAGACAAAGTATTTGATTTTGATTGATACATATTTTCCCTCAGTGTTGACCCAGGTTGTCTCCCCTAATCCTCTTCTATTTGTTTCCTAGTTTTTCTGGAACAGGAGAAAACAAAACAACAAAAAACAAGCCATGCTGTTAATTAGTCTGGAAGAGAAAGCTCTGTTATTGTCAAGAGTTCTTAATCATGAACCCTCACCCCCCTCCACCCCCAGTGACCGTTTTAAGTAGCAGAGAAGAACTTAGTATATAGGGTCTGGAGGAGCCCATGCTTGCTTTAGAAGTGAAAAACAAAACAGAGCATCAGAGAAACTGAGTGATTTATCTGAGGTCACATTGAAGTGTTTGAAAGCGTCAAGGCCATAAATGTGTCTTCAAATTCTTGTTTGGTGTTCTTTTCAGACACCAAAGTGCCTCCTGGAACCAGTCTGGTTGCTTAGCATCAGATACTGTTACTAGCAACTGGCATTTTTCCCACATGGGGAAATTGATACCATCACTATGGAGAACACATTCTCTGCCAACTTTCTGAAAAACCACAAGTTCTGCAAATGTTTTGTGGTTCTGATTCTGAAGGTGGAGACTGTGCAACCAGATGGCTATGGACTGAAAAAAGATGTTGCAAGGAAGAAGGTAGGAGCAATAATGTTGGTTAAGAGTATAGGGTAATGAGAGAAGTAGGTGGTAAGATGCTACAGCTGAGAAGGACTCAGGAAGGCAAATATTTCACATGGATTTCCATGGTCTTCTTGAAAATTTTCAGGGGCTGACTTCTCAATGTCCCTTGGGAGTCTGTTTCAGTAATTCTCCACCCCAAAGTCAATGAACTTCTCTTCCTTTCATTTAGGAGCTTTGGTTCCCTTTAGTTTGGTAACTTTAAGTCAGAGGTTGCCACTTCTGTCCTTTTCTTTGGAGGAAGTTAGACTTGCCTAAGGAGTGTGACATAGTCAGAATGGAAACCTGTGCAGGTGAACAGCTTTATTTGCAAAGTGGAACAATAAGCAGACTTCATTTCATGCTTCTTCACAATCATCTAGTCCTGTTGACTGATCTCTGTGATAGGCTTTGCTCCTTTTTCAGGAGCATAGTGTTTTAACCTCCCAGTAGCCTTGCTGTCTGCTGAGAAGAATTGGGTTATAAGATGCTAAGATCTGGAAAAAGATGATATAATTTGGATTCACCCAAAATGATTAATTTGTGCCCTTTTACTCATTCTTCCTCATCTTTTTTTTATTTTGTCCCCATTCATCTATTCCATAATTGTTTATTGAGTGCCTTTGGGCGGGGGGGCGGGGGGGGGGGCAGCTAGGTACTAGGCATACAACTAGGGCAGGGCAAATGCTTGCCTGCAAGGAGCTTATGGTCCAGAGGTGGATTCAGATAAGTAGGTAGACAATTGCAATCCTTCATGAGAAGCACAATATTATGATAGGAGCAAGCATGTGGGATTGAGGAGGAGTACACAGGTCAGAGAGAACCCATGGGGGACACGCGATAAATGCCTGTTGAATGAAACAAGAGTCTTAAATTGTGGCTTACTGATTGTGTAATTTTTGGCTGAGCCTCAGTTGCCTTGCCTGGAAAATCCCATGGATGGAAGAGCCTGGTAGGCTGCAGTCCATGGGGTCACTAAGAGTCGGACATGACTGAGCGACTTCACTTTCATTTTTCACTTTCACACATTGGAGAAGGAAATGGCAACCCACTCCAGTGTTCTTGCCTGGAGAATCCCGGGGACGGGGGAATCTGGTGGGCTGCCGTGTATGGGATCGCACAGAGTCGGACACGACTGAAGTGACTTAGCAGCAGCAGTTGCCTTACCTGCAAACTGGGGATGATAACACTTTCTAGAAGGCCTCTAAGAGATTTTATGAGAAGCAATTAAAAAAATGCACTTAAAAGCACTTAAGAAACCATGATGCTGTATAAAGGAATTGTTAAAAGCATTGATGGTGCTCGTTCTGATCTTGTGTTTGGTCATGGTATCCGAATGTGGAAGTTATTAAGAATTTTGGGTGAATTTCCTAAGAGAGAAGATTTCTGCTAAAGGAATGTGTCTCTGGAAGGCCCTGAGAAATTTTAAAGTGTCTTCTTTACAAGACAAAAACGCATGACAGACCCTAGAGACAGTAATGAAAAATCTAATTTAGTTTGCATTTAGAGTAAAGAGAATTCTGAAAGACATTTATTTCTTCTTAAAAGAGGTTTTAAGGATATGTTTACCTCCTCAAGTCCTATTTTGACAGTTCTCTAAATTCCCAGTGATTAAATCCATGTTCTTACCAGATTCCCCTGGAAACCTTTAAAAATAGCATAATCATGAACTACCATGCCTTTTTGAATTCTATTCAACATTGATGCTAAGGAGAATATATGAAGAAACAAAATGGTCTTTACTATCAAGGGTCTTATAGTTTAACTGATGGTATATGACTGCCACACATAAGACGATAGTGAATGATAACTCCGTAATGCATAGATCACAAGTAAGACTGGAAGTTGAGAACTTACCTGAGGTTTATGAAGGCATTGAGATCACACTGGCTCTTGGAGAATGAACAAGATTTGGATAAGGCTGAATGGAATAGGGAAATTATTAATCTTTCTAAGTGAAAAGAAAGGCTTAAACTTTGGAAATGAATAGGATAAATAGTGCCAGTTTATGGGATTATTTTAGTTTCTTCCACTTCTCAAATGCTTTCTATATGTTAGACATCAGCTAAGAACTTTAAGTTGGGGTCCTCGATCCCTGGGAACATGGGCTGCTACCAGTCCATGGCCTCTTAGGAAACAGACCTCACGGCAGGAGGTAGGTAGCAGTGAGCTAGTGAAGCTTCATCTGCTGCTCCACAAAGCTCTCACTACCATGTGAACCATCCTGCCCCATCCATGGAAAAATTGTCTTCCATAGAACTGGTCTTGGGTGCCAAAAACGTCGGGGACGACTGCTTTATGTATAGTAACCTTCACAAGAACCCTGTGAAGTTGATATTATTTATACCCCACTATTACATGTGAGAAAATTGAGTTTCAGAGACATTAGGTAATGTGTCATTAGACTCATAGCTACTCAGTGGTAAAATGAAGTTTTAAACTAAGATATATCTGATCTTAAAGTCCATGTTATTAACCATCATATTATGCCATCTTCTGACTCTGTGCATCAGTTATTCAAATGAATAATTCATATTTACCAAGGAACTAGTCAGCAGTTTTGAAACTTCCCAAGTATCTCTTGAGATTAAAATCTCTTTCCTTCATCAAGTGTATGATTTTTAAAACTTTTTTAAAACATCACAGTATATGATTTTTTCTTTTTCTTTTTAATAGTTACTTTTTAAATTTTTGAGATAATTTAAGTCTGAAAGAAAAGTTGAGAAATAATACAGTACTCTGTCACCCTTCATTCAGCCTCTCCTTCCATTAGCATTTGATACTACTTTAAAAGATTTACCCAAACTAAGACATTAACCTTAGTATAATACTATTAGCAAAAGTACAGAACTTATTTGGATTTAACCATTCTTTCCCCAAAATATCCTTTTTCTTTCAGAGGATCCCATCCAGAGTCCTATGCTGCATTTAGTAGTCATGTCTCTATGGTATTTTCCAATCTGTGATAGTACCTTGCTGCTGCTGCTAAGTCGCTTCAGTCGTGTCTGACTCTGTGCGACCCCACAGACGGCAGCCCACCAGGCTCCCCCGTCCCTGGGATTCTCCAGGCAAGAACACTGGAGTGGGTTGCCATTTCCTTCTCCAATGCATGAAATGAAAAGTGAAAGTGAAGTTGCTCAGTCATGTCCGACTCTTCGCAACCCCATGGACTGCAGCCTACAAGGCTCCTCCATCCATGGGATTTTCCAGTCAAGAGTACTGGAGTGGGGTGCTATTGGCTTCTCCAGTGATAGTACCTTAGTCTTTCCTTAACTTTTAGGACCTTGACACTTTTGAAGAGTATTGGTCAGTTACTTTGATTAATGCTTCTCAGTGTCTGATGTTTGATGATAATTTTATTGAGATTACATATTATTGAGGAAGATTCCAGGGAGTTTATGTGTCCTTCTCAGCTGTTCATATCAAGGGATAGTGCTGCTGCTTAGTCACTTCAACCATATCTGACTCTGTGCAACCCTATGGACTGTAGCCTGCCAGGCTCCTCTGTCCACAGGATGCTCTAGGCAAGAGTACTAGAATCAGTTGCCATGCCCTCCTCCAGGGGATCTTCCCACCCCAGGGATTGAACCTGGGTGTCCTGCATTGCAGGTAGATTCTTTACTGATGAGCCACCAGTGAAGCCCGTATCAAAAGGTACTTGATGATAATACATGGGTTAAAAATGTCCTTCAATGCTACTAGATTGTTTAGGTTATGGAGGAGATAAAGGAAGAAATATATCTTTGAGTATCACCTCAGATATGCAGATGACACCACCCTTATGGCAGAAAGTGAAGAGAAACTAAAGAGCCTCTTGATGAAAGTCAAAGAGGAGAGTGAAAAAGCTGGCTTAAAACTCAGCATTCAAAATACTAAGATCATGGCTTCTGGTCTCATCACTCATGGCAAATAGATGGGGAAACAATGGAAACAGTGACAGACTTTATTTTCTTGGACTCCAGAATCACTGCAGATGGTGACTGCAGCCATGAAATTAAAAGATGCTTGCTCCTTGGAAGAAAAACTATGACCAACCTACACAGCATATTAAAAAGCAAAGACATTACTTTGTCAACAATCTAGTCAAAGCTATGGTTTTTCCAGTAGTCATGTATGGATGTAAGAGTTGGATCATAAAGAAAGCTGAGTGCTGAAGAATGGATGCTTTTGAACTGTGGTGTTGGAGAAGACTCTTGAGAGTCCCTTGGACTGCAAGGAAATCACACCAGTCAATCCTAAAGGAAATCAGTCCTGAATATTCATTGGAAAGACTGATGATGAAGCGGAAGCCCCAATACTTTGGCCACCTGATGCAAAGAACTGACTCATTGGAAAAGATCCTGATGCTAGGAATGATTGAAGGCAGGAGGAGAAGGGGATAACAGAGGCTGAGATAGTTGGATGGCATCACCGACTCGATGTACATGAGTTTGAGTAAACTCTGGGAGTTGGTGATGGACCGGAAGGCCTGGTGTGCTGCAGTCCATGGGGTCGCAAAGAGTCGGAGACGACTGAGGGACTGAACTGAACTGACTGATATCTCTGAGAACAGCTGGGTTGGTGTGCGCAGAGGTTGGCAGTGGGAGGTGATGAGCTCTCATCCTTGAATCTTACTCTTCACGCTTTGAAACTACTACAGTGTAGAACGGGGCAGATTCTTCTCTCAAGTTATGTATGGTGCCTATGTCCTCTTTTCAACTCTGAAATTCACTGTGAGTGGTCTTAAACTTTTGTCTGAACCTAATTTCCTGCTTCGATAGCCTGGGGGTAGTCAGAGTAGAAAGAAGGGAACTAAATGAGTAAAAAACATTCCAAATAATGCAATTCCTCTCTGACCTTACTCATGCTCTCTAAATGCTCTTCAGGAGCATTAAAGGGTGAGGTTGAAAACTCTGTGTGTGATGTTCATTATGGTTGATTTGGTCACTTTATATTGAAGGACTCATGTCTGAGAATAACAGGCTATTACAGCAAAATCACTCTTCTTACAAGGGCCTTTGAATTATTATACATAATGTAGATTGGAAATTGCAATTAGATCAATTAAATACATAGTATTTTTTAGTACTAATCCCTTCCTTAATCACTAACTTTGGTGGGTATTTTAATTTTTTTCAAGGAGGCAGATGAGGCTCGTGTGTGAATAAAAGTGAAAGGATTGTGAGTATGAAGAGTTTATTGCTAGTGCTCCCCTGCTGAATACAGTGATTTTCTGGTTACCTGATCTGAAATGAACTGTAAGTCAGTGGCATAAGAGAGTACAATACAATAATTCAGGGCACCATGTTTTGGCTACGAAGCATAAATATTTGAACATTTGCATTACCGTCTCTGAATGAGTGGATTAAGTAGCTATGAAATATTAACTCATGTTCTTTTGGGTATGATTGAAATATTACATTCAATCTTTACCCTTCCCCCAGGGGGAAAAAACACACAATCCCTGTGTTCTATGAAATGTGAAAGGAATCTCATTTCAGTGTCTTGCTTCATTTACCTGTGCCGTGTCGATGATACAACCTGATAACCATGTTGTAGTTGAGAATTTAAGGTTCCCATTCTGTTCTTTAGAGGAACAGTACATGAGTACACCATACTTTAGGGGCTTCCCAGGTAAAGAATCTACCCGCCAGTGCAGGAGACCTGAGACATGCAGGTTTGATCCCTGAGTCGGGAAGATCCCCTGGAGAAGGAAATGGTAACCCACTCCAGTATTCTTGCCTGGAGAATCCCATGGACAGAGGAGTCTGGCAGGCTACAGTCCATAGGGTCACAGATAGTCAGACATGACTGAAGTGATTTAGTACATATGCACAGCATACTTTACCCACTTTTTCTAAAAGTTGTTTATAAGTTGAAATTTATAAATTCAGAAGGAGAGATGGCAATCAAAACAACTTGTGGGTTTTTTTTTTTTTTTGAAAAGGAAGGTGGCTTTTGAAATATGTTAGACTTCTTATGAGTATTAAGAGATATTAAAGCAAGATCCCTTACTTCGACTTCCAAAACCAGGAAATCCTTATTTATCTAAAGACAATATACTGGTATTCTAGTTTATAGACAGGAGTTTATGGTACTATAAAAAATATACAGTTCCTCAGTTCACTTCAGTTCAGTCGCTCAGTCATGTCTGACTCTTTACAACCCCATGAACTGCAGCATGCCAGGCCTCCCTGTCCATCACCAACGGCCGGAGTCTACCCAAACCCATGTCCATTGAGTCAGTGACGCCTTCCAACCATCTCATTTCCTGTCGTCCCCCTCTCCTCCCACCTTCAATCTTTCCGAGCATCAGGGACTTTTCAAATGAGTCAGCTCTTTGCATCAGGTGGCCAAAGTATTGGAGTTTCAGCTTCAACATCAGTCCTTCCAATGAACACCCAGGACTGATCTCCTTTAGGATGGACTGGTTGGATCTCCTTGCAGTCCAAGGGACTCTCAAGAGTCTTCTCCAACACCACAGTTCAAAAGCATTAATTCTTTGGTGCTCAGCTTGCTTTATAGTCCAACTCTCACATCCATACGTGACTACTGGAAAAACCATAGCCTTGACTAGATGGACCTTTGTTGACAAAGTAATATCTCTGCTTTTTAATAGGCTGTCTAGGTTGGTCATAACTTTCCTTCCAAGGTGTAAGCGTCTTTTAATTTCATGGTTGGAATTACCATCTACAGTGATTTTGGAGCCCCCCAAAATAAAGTCAGCCACTGTTTCCACTCTTTCCCCATCTATTTGCCATGAAGTGATGGGACTGGATGCCATGATCTTAGTTTTCTGAACATTGAGCTTTAAGCCAGCTTTTTCACTCTTCTCTTTGACTTTCATCAAGATGTTCTTTAGTTTCTCTTCACTTTCTGCCATAAGGGTGGTGTATTTGCATTTCTGAGGTTATTGATATTTCTCCCTGCAGTCTTGATGCCAGTTTGTGCTTCATCCAGCCCAGCATTTCTCATGATGTAATCTGCATATAAGTTAAATAAGCAGGGTGACAATATACAGCCTTGACATACTCCTTTTCCTATTTGGAACCAGTCTGTTGGTCCATGTCCAGTTCTAACTGTTGCTTCCTGACCTGCCTACAGGTTTCTCAAGAGGCAGGTCAATTGGTCTGGTATTCCCATCTCTTTCGGAATTTTCCACAGTTTATTGTGATCTACACAGTCAAAGGCTTTGGCATAGTCAATAAAGCAGAAATAGATGTTTTTCTGAGACTCTCTTGCTTTTTCGAAGATCTAGCAAATGTTGGCAATTTGATCTCTGGTTCCTCTGCCTTTTCTAAAACCAGCTTCAACATCTGGAACTTCACGGTTCATGTATTGCTGAAGCCTGGCTTGGAGAATTTTGAGCATTATTTTACTAGCGTGTGAGATGAGTTCAGTTGTGCGATAGTTTGAGCATTCTTTGGGATTGCCTTTCTTTGGGACTGGAATGAAAACTGACCTTTCCCAGTCCTGTGGCCACTGCTGAGTTTTCCAAATTTACTGACATATTGAGTGCAGCACTTTCACAGCATCATCTTTTAGGATTTGAAGTAGCTCAACTGGAATTCCATCACCTCCACTAGCTTTGTTCGTAGTGATACTTCCTAAGGACCACTTGACTTCACATTCCAGGATGGCTGGCTCTGGGTGAGTGTGAGTGATCACACCATCATGATTATCTGGGTTGTGAAGATCTTTCTCATACAGTTCTTCTATGTATTCTTGCCACCTCTTCTTAATATCTTCTGCTTCTGTTAGATCCATACCATTTCTGTCCTTTATCGAGCCCATCTTTGCATGAAATGTTCCCTTGGTATCTCTAATTTTATTGAAGAGATCTCTAGTCTCTCCCTTTCTATTGTTTTCCTCTATTTCTTTGCATTGATCGCTGAGGAAGGCTTTCTTATCTCTCCTTGCTATTCTTTAGAACTCTGCATTCAAATGGGTATATCTTTCCTTTTCTCCTTTGCTTTTTGCTTCTCTTCTTTTCTCAGCTATTTGTAAGGCCTCCTCAGATAGCCATTTTGCTTTTTTGCATTTCTTTTCCATGGGGATGGTCTTGATCCCTGTCTCCTGTACAATGTCATGCACCTCCGTCCATAGTTCATCAGGCACTCTGTCTATCAGATCTAGTCCCTTAAATCTATTTCTCACTTCCACTGTATAGTCATAAGGGATTTGATTTAGGTCATACCTGAATGGTCTCGTGTTTTTCCCCACTTTCTTCAATTTAAGTCTGAATTTGGCAATAAGGAGTTCATGATCTGAGCCACAGTCAGCTCCTGGTCTTGTTTTTGTTGACTGTATAGAGCTTCTCCATCTTTGGCTGCAAAGAATATGATCAGTCTAATTTTGGTGTTGACCATCTGGTGATGTCCATGTGTAGAGTCTTCTCTTGTGTTGTTGGAAGAGGGTGTTTGCTATGACCAGTGCACTCTCTTGGCAGAACTCTATTAGCCTTTGCCCTGCTTCATTCTGTACTCCAAGGCCAAATTTGCATGTTACTGCAGGTGTTTCTTGACTTCTTACTTTTGTATTCCAGTCCCCTATAATGAAGAGGACATCTTTTTTGGGTGTTAGTTCTAGAAGGTCTTGTAGGTCTTCACAGAACTGTTCAGCTTCTTCAGCATTACTGGTCAGGGCATAGACTTGGATTACAGTGCTTAGCAGGTGTCTTGTGTAGAAAGTAATGAGCATTTAACTACAATACAATTTTATTACAATTATCATTGTTATTATTGAATAAATACAAACCATAGGCAATTATATACTTCCTCCATCTCAAAACATGTTTACCAACTTCCCAACTAATGTGTCACTCGTCACATCTTTTTAATTCTACATGGATCTTACATCTCACCAGACATTATAGTAATTTTATACAGTCAATATTTATTAATAAACCAATGGTAGTAGTGGTTTAGTCGCTAAGTCATGTCCGACTCTTTGTGAGCCCATGGACTGTAGCCAGCCAGGGTTCTCCGTCCGTAGGATTCTCGGGTAAGAACACTGGAGTGGTTAGCCATTCCCCTCTCCAGAGGATTGTCCTGACCCAGGGATCAAGCCCAGGTCTCCTGCACTGCAGGCAGATTCTTTACCAACTGAGCTACCAGGGACACCCTAATAAACCAATATTGACACATTATCGTTAACTGAAGTTCATAATTTATTCAGATTCCTTTGTTTTTACCTAATGTCCTTTTTTCTGTTCTAGGTTTCCATCCAAGATACCATGTTACGTATAGTTCTCTTATTTCCTGAGGTTCGTCTTGGCCAATGTTTTTGTAATTATTAGACTGGGGTTGTGGGCTTCTGGGAGGAAAACCATAGAGGTTTTTTATGATGTCATATCACAGGTTCACACTATTGTTGACATCATTTTATTGTTGACCTTAATCCTTTGAATTAGTGGTTGTCAAGTTTCTTTACTCTAAGTTTACTCTCTGTCTCTCTTTTTTTTTAATCTTTCCAAACTGTACTCCTTGGGGAGAAGTCCTATGCCCACTCACACTTAAGGAGTGGAGTTATATTCCTCCTCAAGGGCACAATATCCACTTAAATTATTTGGAATTCTTCTACATGAGAGCTTTGTCTCTTTTTTCCCATTTATTTCTTTATTCAGTTATTTATTTATGTTGTGGACTTTTACTTCATATTTTGAGTTATAATGCAGTTTTGTATTAAAACTTTATTTTGTTATTCAAGTTGTTTTGGCTTTGGTACTTTGTAACTCTTTCAGTGACTCCCATATTCCTTTGATATAAGTCCATCTTTGTCAGTATTTTGTTTTTGCGGGGTTTTTTCGGGGGTGGGGGAGCACTTCATTATTTCTGTTACTATAAGATTCTCCAAGTTTATTTTGAATATTTCCTACCCTTGTCTTGGGATCAGCCATTTCCCTGAGGAGCCCTGGTTTCTTTTTGAATAATAGTATTAGAAATCAAAATCAAGTTGCTGATGAATTCATTACTTCTGAAGTGACATTGCTTCTAGTTTCTCTTATCTGACATAGCAAGGGCATAAGTGTATGTTTACTAATCTTGTAAATGTGTGTGTATTCAGTTTCTCAATCATGTCTGATTCTTTGCGACCCAATGGACTGTAGCCTGTCAGGCTCCTCTGTCCATGGAATTTTCCAGACAAGAATACTGGAGTGGGTTGCCATTTCCTCTTCCAGGGGATCTTTCCAAACGAGGGATGGAACACGCATCTCCTGCTTCTCCTGCATTGCAGGCAGATTCTTTACCACTGAGCCACACCAGGGAAGCCCAGCCATGTATATATACATAGCTATATCTATTATTTACCTACCTACCTACCTACCTACCTACCTATTATACAGATAGTACAACTATCTTCATCTGTATTAAGCTCTATAGGAGATCTTGCTTCCTCCGCTTGTTTTTCTGTAAACACCCCCCGCTCCTGCCAACAGGGAGAAACTTGTTCCTGCTTTTTGCTATCCATTTACCTAGTTGTTCAATTCCAATGTGCATGCATAGCAATTTCAGAGTTGGTAACCTGTACCCTGTGGCGTACAACTTAACCAACCAGAGGACAGTGCTTATGTACAATTTCTTTTACATTTAGTTTTATGGACTCTATATATTTCCAGCATTACTTAGGTTGGCATCTTTTCCCTGCATCCTTTTCAGTGAGATTATTTCATACATTTGCAATATGATCAGATTGATTTGCTTCCCACCCCTCCTTTAATGCTTTTTTTTTTTTTCACATGTTTATTCTGGATATTTTCTTTTGACCTATGTTCTAGTTTACTAACTTGCTCTTCAACTGAATTTACTGTACTATTAAAAACCTTCATTGGGTTCTTTATTTTGATTATTATAATTTTCAATTACATGTTTTTCCATTGATTCTTTTTAATAGTTTTCAGTCCCCTGTCAAAATTCCTAATTATGTCTATCAATTCTTTGAACATATAGTCTGTATCTCATAACTTTATTACTTGGATCTCATGTGAGTTTATTTATATTGTCTGTTTTTCTTCTCTCAGTTTGTGATCGTTTTTTTCTTATTTCTTCTTCTGCCTGGTTGATTTTTTTTTTTTTTATTAATTGAATTCCCTCTTGATTTCAGTACTGTGCTGGATACTGGGAATTTCAGAGAAAATATGCATATTTATACAATCTTTGTCCCTGAGGCACTTATAGCCTCGTAAGGGAGATACAAATTAATTAAAGAATCAAACCAATCAGTGTAAAGTCGTAACTGTGATATATACTTTCATGGAGAGGGCTGTGTTTCTATAGGAATATATAATAAGAGGATAGAAGATTTGATCTCATCATAGAGGTTAGGGAAAACATCCTCAAGAAGTGACAGTTGCTATGAGACAAGTATAGGGGTTGGCAAGATACAAGGAGGAAATAAGGGTATTCCAGGCCAAAGGACTACCATCTGCAAAAGTTCTGAGGTTACAGGGAGAATCACATGTTCAAAGACCTTAAAGAAGTTCCAGATGGTCTAGAAGGCAGAGGCAGGAGGAAGTGGACCATCATGTGGGGTTGAGAGACACGCAAGGTTCAGACCTTGCAGTGCTTTGTGGCAATGCTGAGGATTCTGGTCTTCATCCCAAGGACAGTGAGGGGGCCATTGAAGTGTTCAGAGAAATGATGTGATGATGAGGATGCCGTATCCCAGAGATCAGATGATGTTTGGGCATACAGACGGCCCTCGTTGGGCTTCATATCAGCTGGTTGGGATTTCCCAGGTGGCACTAGTGGTAAAGAACTTGCCTGCCAAAGCAGGAGACATAAAAGACACAAGTTCAGTTCCTGGGTCAGGAAGATCCCCTGGAGGAGGGCATGGATACCCACTCCTGTATTCTTGCCTGGAGAATCCCATGGACAGTGGAGACTGACGGGCTACAGTCCATAGGATTGCAAAGAGTCAGACACGACTGAAGCTACTCAGCATGCACACCTCTTTATTTGGTCTTATCAAAGATTCTGGCCATGCAAATCAGATTGAGTTGCTCTCCTAATTAAAACTATCCATTGGCTTCTCATTGCCTTTAGACTAAAATCTAAATTGCTTTTTGTAAACTGAATCTCCAAGACCCATCCTATGTATTGCCTGACCAACCTACCTCATGATACCCTCCTCTTCACTCATTGTGTTCCTTCTGTAAGGGACTTATTTCTGTCTCTTGAATTTGCTAAAGTTGCTTCATTTTTAGGGACTTGCATTTGCTGTTCTCTTTTTCTGGAGTTTTCTTCCTACTTTTTTTTTTTTATATTAGAGACTCTGTGATTTTTCCAATTGTCGACCATGTGTTGTTTCTCAGGAAGTTCTTTTGTAATCATTATCATTTTCTTCATAGTACTTCTCATCCTCTGAAAGTATTCCTGTTTTTATTTACACATTCACTATTATCCCACCCCCTACCCCAAAAGGTATCTTATCTGATTAGTTTGTCACTATATTCCCAGCACCTCATACAACATCTGGCACCATACTATGCACTCAAGTGAGAAGAAAAGGAGGAGGTAGGGAGAAAAAAAACAATTCTCTCTTTTAATCAAATAAAAAACATTTATCACATATTATCTTCACAGTGTAGCTATAGTTTTCCCCCCATTGATTAATACATATCATGTTATAGACCTTACAAATGGTAAAGTATTTCTTGTGGGTTTTTGTACTAAGAATACAAATTCAGTAAGTCAGGCCATATCTATTGTACACATGAAAACAAGGCTTATAGGGACCAGATAACTTCCTGGCATTTACTCTGCTTTAAGTGACAGTCTGACCTGACCTTCAATCCTTGTCTCTTGACTGAGTCTGCTGTTCTTCCCACGCTAGTTCTCTATGATACCATAGGGACTGATATTGTCACAAGAAGCAGAATATAACCGAATGGGTCAGATAAAATTAGAAGTGGTTTCAAATTTTGCTGATTCGAGTCTTTGCACATTTTTAGAATCACACTTAGATTTATTAATATCTTCTGGCTCTGGCATGTTTAAATAACTTTCTTCAATTTACATACCTATTTCTTTGACTGACCACTGGCAGTGTAACTGAGGATACAGCCAATCTCACTTAAAACCTACTCCTTTAAAAATGTTAAACTAATTATACAGTCTCTGGGGCTTTAGAATCTCTGAGAAGCCTGAATTAACAATGGGTTCCAATATGTTTACAAACTACAGTGCTTTTCACAGCATTCAGAGAAAGTGAGGGGGCTGTGAGCAATTTCCACCTGGGGATGTTTCTGGCACAGCCATCTTTCTACTAAACTGTATACGTCTTGGAACTAAGGTTAGATTTACATCTAGGGATATTTCTGGCACAGCTGTACAGAAGAGGAGTCCACGGGCTCTTTCTGCAGAAGTCTACTGCCATGCCAGTCCCACCATGACAACAGTGATGCACATTTAGCAGAGGTGGAGCTTCAAAGGGCTGGGAAAGTGCTCTCCGCTCAGGGATTCTGTATCACTGAAGTCACACAGCTGACATTTTGCTCTGAAGTTCTCTGCCTTTACTCCCTTCACTTTTTTCTTTGCCTCTAGTTTGCTTTTCTTACTTCATTGTACTTGGAACTGTGTGTGTATTGGGGGGTGGGGCAGAGATGCAAAATCTTGCTTTAGTTCTAAGAAGTATATGGTTTAGTAGGAAGATATAGAGGGCCTCCCAGGTGGCTGGGTGGTGGAGAATCTGTCTGCCCATGTAGGAGACTCAGGAGATGTGGGTTCGATCCCTGGGTCAGGAAGAGCCCCTGGAGAAAGAAATGGCAACCCACTCCAGTATTCTTGCCTAAGAAATCTCATGGACAGAGGAGCCTGACAGGCTACAGTTCATATGGTTGCAAAGAGTCAGATACAACTGAGTGACTGAGCGTGCATGCAGGAAGATATAGAACTTAGTTTTAAACGACTATAATGGAAATTAAAATTTGGGATAGATGTAGCCTAGGATGTATGGTTAAAAACTTGCTTCTTAGTGTCAGTCAGACTTGGAGTTCAGTTTGAGAGTCTATTATTGGGTTGTCCAAGAAGTTTGTTCAGGTTTTTCTGTAACATCTTAGGAAAGAGAAAAAATTCTTGGCCAACCCAATACTTATAAGTTAGGCTGTTTTAGACAAAATACTTAGCATTCCTAAGATTTGATTTTCTCATCTGGAAAATTGGGGTAACAATAACTATATGTGTCATTTCACACAATTTCATTCATGATACATTTATGTAAATGGACTAATACAATTCTTGGCATGTAGTAACTGCTTGATAAATGTTAGCCTTTATCATTGATATATATATATGTATATAAATTTTAAATTGGTTTCAATTCCTTCTGCTCTTAGTGCATGACTGCATTTTGCATTAAGGAAATACCATTAGTACAATTGGAAAAGGGAAAAGTACAGGGTGTGTGGGGAAGTGGCCAATCTCAGTTTGGTCAGATTCTGTGATCTGTGTAGAGAAATCTTGAAATATAAGTGATGAATCAATGAGGGTCACTTAAGGTGACGCTTGAAGAGTTTTGAGTGACAAATCTATATTTAAATCAACATGTATGGGTAGGTAGTGAAGGACAGCATACTGTTTAAAAGGAAGTTCTGGAGTCAAAGTACTCAGGTTCACCCCCAGCTCCACTGTTGACTGCTGCATGATGTTGGGCTAATTAATATATATATAATTTCTATCTGCCTCAGTTTCCTCATGGTTAACAATATTACTAATATCAAAGGCTTCTTGTGAACATGGTGAGATATTGCAAGTTCATTATTAGCTGAGAGCCTGGCAGAACACTAAATAAATGATAGCTATTATTATTATTGTTAGTATTATTTCAACTGAACTGAGTAGTTGATTTGCAAGTAGCAGAAACAAAAGACAGCCCTTTTAGTGTTATTTTCTAACTAAAATGGGCATGGTGATAAATTTTGAGTAAGACAGCCATGAAAAGTAGCATTTTAAACCTCTTCTCCAATCCCCAAAGTTTTAGGTTTTCTCCAATAGGTTCCCGACCATTTATGCAGTCAATTTCTATGCAGAGTAGCACGTGCATGTGCAATTTACATATACGAACATGTCACTGGCAGCTTATAGTGTGTGAACTATCAATATAGTGTAGGTAGTAAATCTATTTCTGAACATTGTGTGTATATTAGCTTTTGTAAGTTGAAAATTTTAAGGAAAAAGAAGTCTTTATTCAGAAAAATGCTGTCACTAATCTATTTTTAAAATGCAAGAGACCAGTGCCCACTCCACTTATCATCTTTCTAAATCCAAGTATCCATGTGCCGATTTATTTGGGTGGGCAAAGGCTGCATAAATATTTTCTAGTAAATAGCATCATGGAGAGAGCTACCAAAAGCCAAATCAGAGTTAATCTTGATCCTTTTATTTTCTGTTTTCGGAAAGTCTGCAAGTGTTTCAACCTGCTATTGTTAATTTTCTGTGTGTCAGTTTTCCTTGGGTGCCAACATTGGACAGGTGGCCTAATGCTTTCCGTGAAAACTTAAAGTAGATGAATAATAAATGGGAATTTCACTTCCTTAGAAAAACTAAAAGAGCCAAGAGTTTTCACCTTTGATTAGTACAGGCTAGGGTGACAATTGGCACCTGCAGTCTCACAGGTGAATTTTTCTCAGTGGGGTTCAAACAGATCACGAAGAATCATTCTACTGAGTTTCTTGGATTTCAATGTGATTATGAGGCTCATGTCAGAAACCTTAATGGAACATTTGCTGGAAAAGACATGCAACTAGATCATGCTACATTAAGCAAGTTTCAGGGCAAAGGCTGAGTGTCAGAGAAGTTTCATCCATCTGGAACTGTCTCTAACTCAGTGATTACAGCATGGAGATTGCAGCCTAAGGCAGGTTCTTGTTTTTCTCATCTCCTTCTATCTTGTTTTTCTCCTCCCCTTGCTCTTCCTCTTTTCCATCCTCACTAGGAGTTGATGTCTCTACTATCAGGAACTTGTTTGGTCAATGACCACAAGGAACTCAGTAGGTAATTTCTATGACCTGTTGTTTAAAGCCAGCCATGTCCAGAGCTATATCTAAGTCTCTTAATAGAGTAGAATTAATAGTATTGTAATTTAGATGTATCTATTTGGGAAGGGATCCCAATTCCATTCAGGATATTGTATGCTTCAAGATTCATGGTCATCTTGCTGTGTCTCACACCAAACCCCCTTTCGTTGTCATCTTTATCCCCAAGCCAGCATATTTTCTTCTGCTACCGTGCCAACAATTATTACATATTTACATACTATGTGATTATATATTACAGAAATATATCCTATATATCACTTCTCTTCTAGTTATGGAATATTGGAAGCTGGGTATCAGTAAACGTTTTTTATTATAATAATCCTCAAATAGCTATAAAAATAGTGAGAGTAGTGTAGTGCAACCATTTCAGGGACTGGATACTTCATGTGTTCGTGTGTCCTCATGAGCACCAGAATTGTGACTGGCACAGAACACGTACTTTATACAAGTTTCCTCATCAAGATGATTGTATATTCATCAAATTTATTTCTTTTCTAAAAAATAGGGAAGAACTTTGTATAATTTCTGTACTTGGAGACCTTCTTCCCTTTTTGAGGTGTTCAAAAATGAACTTCTTGCCTCCATGTGGCTATAGAAAATAACAGAATCTTTGTTTTTTTTTTTTTTTAAAGAGGATCATGTGGTCATATTTTTGTAGTTTTCTTAAGACCTTATAGTTGATTGGAGAGGAACTTATAACAGGCTTTCTCCTATCCTAAAAAATGTGTCCCTTATTACAAGTTGAAATGGTGGCTCTTTGAAGGTACTTAACCTTGAGAGATTAAATGCTTCTAAAAGAGAAGAAAATATATATCTACTGATACCAAATTAAATGCAAATGGAATCTGGAAGCATGTTTTATACTTAGACCTTTAAAAACAGTTGTTTCATATAAAAGTCTCTGTTTTTCTTTATCAGGGATTTTAAAAAGGATTGTTGTCAGATACGTTTTTACTAAATCACCATTGATCCCACCTGGGACTTTGGAAAGAAGCAGGCAGTTGATTGTGGGCGTCTCTAGGGTAACAACCTGTTGTCTATGGATCTGTGTATCTAAGGCCTGGGTAGGTCTCTGGACAAAACCAATCTGGTTGGCAAATGCACATGTTAGCACTCACTACATTATCTGGAAAGTGCTTTCCTTAAGATAAAGTGGACAACCCAACCAGAACTCCTTCTTCCTTTTTGAATGTATTGCCTCTTGCTCCAACTAATTTCTGACGTTGAAGGAAGAAACCAAATCACCTTTGACTCTAGAAAAAATGTAGTTCCTGGAGCTCAGAGTGAGTTCATTTCTGGAAGCAATTTATCTTGCTTGCAGCACATCATCAGACAATCGAGGGACATATACAATTATCAACATTTAGCAAAGAGGACAGCTTCAGTCAATTAAGTGCTCTCTTCGGCAACACATGTACTAAAACTTGAACTATATAGAGAAGGTTAGCATGGCCCCCATAGCAAGGATGACATGCAAATTTGTGAAGTGTTCCATATTTTGGGGGCTTCCCTGGTGGCTCAGATGGCAAAAAATCTGTCTGCAATATAGGAGACCCAGGTTTGATCCCCAGGTTGGGAAGACCCCTTGGAGAAGGGAATGGCTACCCACCACAGTATTCTTGCCTGGAGAATTTCATGGACAGAGAAGCCTAGCAGGCTATAGTCCATGGGGTCACAAAGAGTGAGATATAACTGAAGACTAACTCTTTCACTTTTAAAACCAAGCATAGGATTTTGAGCAAATAAAAACCTTTGAGAATGTCTGACTCTCTTACAAATGATAAAGTGGAGATTTGGAGAAATTAAGTGGTTTAACTGAAGTCATACAGATAATTACTGGCAGAAGTATATTTCTAGAAGTAGGTTCCTGGCTTATTTATAATCACCCAGGGAGATAATAATACTGTATATGTCAGGCCTATACTTCCATCTTTTCTTCCACAAATTGTACTGGGATGCTTTCAAACCTCCAGTGGATAAAATGAGATTATGTTGCTATTGTATGGGCTTGAATCCAGGCATATTAGATCTAGATGCCCCCTTTCTCAAACTGTGTTCTTCACTGACCAAGAATTACCTGTGAGAACAGGTACAGCATCATATGAACAGAAGAAAAAAGTGCAGTGGTGATTCTTTGAAAGGATACAAACATCATATTTTCCATTCTCTTCCTACTATTTGGAATCAAAAGACAAAGAAAGTCTGATTACTCTAAGTGCTGTAGTCGTGATCAAAACAGTTGACTTCTATGGACCTCTTTTATCTCATTAAAAAAAAAGTGATTAGGGAGATTGCAAAGTATTGTGCTAAGAGACAGATTGTTAGATAATCTGTTGTAGGTAAATCTGTCTGGGTTCTGCAAACAGAATCATCTATAAGTTTTTAGGAACAGAATATAAATTTACATCCATATGTTCATTATTATCTGTGTTGCATTAAGAAGGACAGTATCAAGGAAGACAAGCAACTGTGATCTCCAAAAAGTCCCCAAGGGACCTTTTACTAGTGATATGCTGTCTACCTGACTTCCCCTGGGGATAGGCAAAAAGGAACACCTTCTTAGCAACACTGCAAAAGCAACAAAAAGTCCTAAGAGGCTTAGTGATCAAACTGGGAAGTTTTTGCTAAAGGAAAATCATAGTTTACTAGGATTTTAGGACTTTAATACCACTACCTGTGAAGAATATGAGCCATCAATGGGATTATACATATTAGGTGAAACAGAAGCTCAGATAGTAAGTGTGAGCAACATCGTCTATATGGAACTTGAGAAAGTGTTTATTGATAACAAAATCTCTAAGCTATTAACAGTCTTTCTGAGCGGGGAGTAGTGAAAGATCAGAATATACAAGGTGAACGCTGTGGCAAAAATTTTGCCTTTTTTAAGCAATATGTGCATCATGCAAAATGATGGGCTTAATGAAGCACAAGCTGGAATCAAGATGGCCAGGAGAAATATTAATAACCTCAGATATGCAGATGACACCACCCTTTTGACAGAAAGTGAAGAAGAACTAAAGAGCCTCTTGATGAAAGTGAAAGAGAAAAGTGAAAAAGGTGCCTTAAAACTCAACATTCAGAAAACTAAGATCATGACATCCGGTCCCATCACTTCATGGCAAATAGATGGGGAAACAATGGAAACAGTGAGACTTTATTTTCTTGGGCTCCAAAATCACTGCAGATGGTAACTGCAGCCATGAAATTAAAAGATGCTTGCTCCTTGGAAGAAGCAAGCAATATGTAGACCATAATCACTAAGATTTTTTTATATTATTTCATTCTACTTTATATTTCAGATACACACACACACACACACATATATATATATCTGCATCCCTCCCAAATATTTTTTAGAGGGCAGAGGTATCTGCATTACTTACTCCAATGTCCCCCAAAGCATGACATTGAAATACTGAATTCAAGGAATTGTTTTTATTCTAAAACATGCCTGCCACCACCACCACAGTAGAGCAACCTCAGTTTCAGATAATTGTAGGAGAAAGTTTTTATAAATATTCATGAATAATAAAACTAATCATTTTTTACCTGCAAGGTAGGACCAGTTCAACTGAAGGCTCCCAAGGTTAGTGAATCACTAAGACAAACTATTTGTTTCAAGTTTGCAAATCATAAAATTGTTTCAAGCAACCATTTCCCTTTTCTTCATCTCGAAGTAATTAACATAAGTTTAGGCATAGCTTCTTGTTATTCTCTTGGAGGTCAGATTATCATGGCACAGTATTTGAGACCACCAACTTCACCTAGGATGCCCCAACATCATGTTATCAGCCCCAGAAAGCTGGAAGACCTAGATTGCTAGGAGCTATTTAGATCATCTGTAACCACATTTTCCCTTGGACTCTGTGTACATCTTTCTTAATTCATTGAGCTATACTCCAGTGTTTCAATTTCACTATTTGAGACTTTTATTTTTTTATGTATCAAACATAGTATATTTGCTGTGTTTCAGAAGACTCAATCTTATTTCTTAGAAATAATAAAATATGTTAAATCAAGACACAGTGGCCAAAGACACGGGAAGAACACTGTATTCATACAGTGTTCTGAGTGCCCTGGGCCTTTATAAGGTACCTATAGACTGTAGTTCCTGCCCTCAAATAAACCTATAAATGAGGAGATAGGTGTTGTCATGGTTTAATCATAGGTATTTATCATGTTATTCAAGTGTTTGATGTGTTTTTTAAATGACTAACTTGAATAACATGGTAAATACCTATGATCAAACCATGACAACATTTAAATGCACCCAAAAAGTGCATTTTATGGCAGAAGAAGAACTAAAGAGCCTCTTGATGACAGTGAAAGAGGAGAGTGAAAAAGTTGACTTAAAGCTCAACATTCAGAAAACTAAGATCATGGCATCTGGTCCCATCACTTCATGGCAAATAGATGGGGAAACAGTGGAAACAGTGGCAGATTTATTTTTTTGGGCTCCAAAATCACTGTAGATGGTGACTACAGCCATGAAATTAAAAGACAGTTGCTCCTTGGAAGGAAAGCTATGACCAACCTAGACAGCATATTAAAAAGCAGAGACATTACTTTGCCAACAAAGGTCCATCTAGTCAAAGCTATGGTTTTTCCAGGAGTCATGTATGGATTTGAGAGTTGGACTATTAAGAAGCTGAGCACTGAAGAATTGATGCTTTTGAATTGTGGTGTTGGAGAAGACTCTTGAGAGTCCCTTGGACTGCAAAGAGATCCAACCAGTCCATCCTAAAGGAAATCAGTCCTGAATATTCACTGGAAGGACTGATGTTGAAGCTGAAACTCCAATACTTTGGCCACCTGATGTGAAGAGCTGACTCATTTGAAAAGACCCTGATTCTGGGAAAGTTTGAAGGCGGGAGGAGAAGGGGATGACAGAGGATGAGATGGCTGGATGGCATCACCGACTCAATGGACATGAGTTTGAGCAAAGTTTGGGAGTTGGTGATGGACAGGGAGGCCTGGCATGCTGCAGTCCATGGGGTCGCAAAGAGTTGGACACGACTGAGCGACTGAATTGAACTGAACTGAAAAGTGCATTTGTGAACAGAGGCTAACAGCCCTTGTGCGCAAGAATGTTTCATTCACCTGGGAGCTTACAATCTCATGTGTTTAAAAGTATAACCAATGTATGCTGTGATTGAAATATTAGATAACACAAGAGATAATGCATGATTGTATACAGTTGCCATAAAATTAAAATAGATCTTAAGGGCATTTGCAAAAGTTCATGGGGAAAGAAATCACAATTATTAAGAGTCCTTGTATCCTTCAGTCACTGACATATACTTTTCTTTTGGCTGTGCCATGCTGCATGCAGGATCATAGTTCCCCAACCAGGCATTGAAACCATGACCCTGAAGTTGAAACATGGACTCTTATCCACTGTACTGCCAGGGAAGTCCCCTGACACAATTAGGTCCCCTTTAATTTCAAAGTGTGGGAAATAAGGAAACTACTCCTGTTTCTTGGATACTTACTATTTTCCAACTTTCTACTACTATACTATATTTTTTTACACTTGGTCTCATTTCCTCTGTACACCTCTATGAATTCAATGCTACTTTACCCATTTTAGAGATGAAGGAGTAGAAGCAAGATTAGTCATTTACCTACAGAGAGAGATGACTCTAAGTAAGCAGGGAAGCTGGACTCAAATCCAAGGCTGTCTCAAAGTTCCACTGTTTACCACCCCACACTTCTGACTGAAAACTTTTGGTGAGCTGTAGCAGGTTCTATGTACATCGTGTTGAGAACAGTCAGTGGGTTAGCAGGTTAGACATGATCATAGATGCTGCCTGATCAATCTCAAATTGAGATGATCTTCTAAACAAATGGTATGCCATTTCCTTTCCTATAGTCACAGTAGGATTTTGATGCTATTTCTAAATGTAGGGGATTCTGAGACAATTACAGAACCAATAGTTGGAGGCAAAAATTCACCCATTTGCAGGCTGCTCTATATACCTCAAACCTGGCTGTTGGCATTGTGCTCAGGTAAGTGACTGAAAAATGGGTGTTTTAATGCCTTTGAATTCATCCTTTGAAGATTGCCTTCCTTTACAGAGAGAGAAAATATGTTTTCTTAGCGTGTGTGTTATAACATGCTTTGTACTCAGTGGCTGCTCTTTGATGTTGTCTGAGTAGATGATGGTGATGATACCCTGAGTTCCTTTCTTTCAGGTCAAGATGATCAGGCTCTTTGCCAACCAAACAGGACAAATAGGTGTCCTACCAAAAGTTAGAGAAAAACCTGCAGTCATTACTTATTTTGAAATAACATTCACTTATAATATCTTACTCTTTGGGCTTTCCTGGTGGCTCAGTGGTAAAGAATCTGCCTGTCAATGTAGGAGACATGCGTTTGATCCCGGCCTCAGGAAATTCCCCTGGAGAAGGAAATGACAACCCACTCCAGTATTCTTGCCTAGGAAATCTCATGGATAGAGAAACCTGGTGGGCTACAGTCCATGGGGTCACAAAGAGTCGGACATGACTGAGCAACTAAACAATATCTTATTGTTTGTTTAGGATGCCTTGACCACAGGAATTTAGTGGTTCAACCATTTTCTGTCATGTCAACATGTTCAATACTGTCTTGTCAAGGTGATGAATCTTAAGGTGGAGCAGGAGTTTACGATTCAGTCCCTGAGGACTTTGCACTCCATCTTTCCAGTCCATATGAAGTGATTGACATCTATTCAGATAAATAGTTCAAAGGCTAAGTAAACTTTGGTACACAAGGGGAAATATGAGCACCCAGTGGCCAGGGAGTAGATTTGGCTCCATTCTATATACATAGTTCATGTATCAGGAGATATGAAATCCTGACTGCTAAGGTTGGATGGGGGCAACCCCTGTGGGTCCATGTACAATATTCACACAACTGGAATCATAGATATGGTCCAGGATGCACCAATGATCAGCTGGAGTGTGCTCTTGGATAGCATGCAGGGTTTGAACTGGAAAAATCTCATCTGTGCATTGCCTCTGAGCATTTAGAAGGTAAGTTTTTAAAAAATCCCAGAGATATGATGTATAGAGAAGGAACACCATTATCTGTAGCCTTATGAGGGAACAGTTTCCCCAGGACAAGTACCTGGATCCATTAAAAGGGGCAAGGAGCTCAGTCCTCTTCCAGGGAGGGCAAGGTATAGAAGGCAGATAAGCCCTTCCTATTCCTGAGAGCAAGTAATATGATTGCTTATTGCCCACCTCCCACTCAAAGAAAACAAAGTTGTGAGATCAGGGAAAGCTGATCTCATAAGAAAGCTATATGCTTACATGGGCACAACATAAGCATATATTTGGTGTGGCATGTTGAAAAAGTCGTTGCTTTTTTTTTTTTTAAGGCTTAGCTTTTGCCTTGACAGTTTCACAATTAAAGCCTTATCTTTGAGTCTGTCTTTACCTTGCTGAAAGAGATCATTATCCTCAGAAAATGTTCTATCCTATTGGTATTGTTTCTTAAGTAACTATTAATACCATTTTTATGAACGGATATAATTAACTCAGAGACTGACAACTTTCTTTGAAATTCTCTTTTCTGTTTCCTAAGCATACTCTCATCTCTGACTGTACCTTGTAAACATCTGTCAGGAATTGATGAAATGACCTCATTTGGGTCCCAATCAGCTCAGCCACAAAGACTGTCACACTAAGACCTGATATCACTGATGTATGGTAAAAATGAACAAACTAAAGAAAGCATTGTAAAGGTAAAACCTCCCAGGCAAATCAGCCCCCACCCAAAGATTCCCTTTATACAAAGCTGGGATTTTAGGAGAGAAATGTTGAAGGAAAATAATTATTAGAATAATAACTTATATGTGTGATTAAAACACTTGATGTCTTGAAAGCAGGGGGTTTTCTTAGAAGAAGATTAACTTGAAAAATGAATGTGCCAGAGGCTTGCTTTAAGTGTCCTCAAGACTGCCTTCTCCCTCTCTGCTTCTGTGAAAGGGTCAAATTTGACCCAACATATTACCTTATCCTTTGTACCTCTCTGCAGAAATTCTTTCATCCAGAGTTTTCAAAGTGTTTTACAAATGTAAATTAACAAGCCTCATCACTTCTCTCTATAGAGATGGTTCATTTTAAGTAACACAGAAACTTACCTAAATGACTTACTCAAGGTCACCTGAGAAGTCCTTCATGTAATCTGAAAGTGGATATTCAAAGTGTAAAAAATACCTCCCAGCCTCGCTGCAGATACAGACGCATTGCATCCCTTGGCAAGTACCATTGAAGGGATGAATAACCTTCTTTAATCTTTACAGGGAGGCTTCTTCTAGTTGGCCTTTTCTCAGCCTCACGAAGAACCCACATACCTGGAAACGCAGACTTTAGCTCTCTTCTTTCCTAGCCCACTCAAAGCTGAGTGAGGACAGAACATGACTATTTTTTACAATCTTAATGAATTATTTTGATTCAATAATTGACCATGTTTTCTTTCATGCCCCCAAACTTGTCTATTAATCCAGACAACAAATATTTACTAGTTGTTTTTTTTGCCACTCACTGTGCCAGACCCCAGAACACACTACAGTCATGCTCCTCCCTTCATGAGAAAGACAGTAAACAGGAAACAGATAGACTGAGTCAGTCCCGTGTAGATGATAAACATCGCAAGCTAGGTGAGGTGGGTGGGAATGGATAGATCAGGGAAGACTTCTGTAAGTGAGTGACATGTGACCTGAGACCTGGAGCGTGAGAATGAGTTAGATTTTCAAAGTACAGGAGGAAGAGTGCTCCAGGCAGAGGTAACAGCCAAAGTAAAGACCAGAGCTCAAGTGGGAAAAAATTTGGCATATGGAAAGATGGCCAGAGCTTAGTGAGCGAGACTGAGACTAGTAGGAAATGTGGTTGTAGAGGAAGGGTGGAGCTTGTGGGTCCTAGGAAGCAGTGTGGATTTTATCCTGAGAACCATGATCCAACCACGAAAGCTTTTAAGCCTGGTGTTAACATGATCTGATTCGTGTTTTAGAACTAGTGAATTTTGGAGAATATCCTTTCTCAGCAAGCATTTTTATCTGTCTTTACATAAGATTCACCAGGCAGGGCAGGTTTTCTCATGCCTCACACCCACTGAAAGAATATGAGTAGGAAATTGTATGTGTTCTTCCTACGTTAATCCTTACCACACCAGTTCCCTAAATACTCAGGAATTCAATGTAAAACATTGTTTTATAAAGCAAAGACCTACCTCCTACTGTGGAGCTGATTCATCCAGTTTTTTCATCCCTGATTAGCTAGTCTTCTTGCCCTTTACACGGGGGAAACTGCAGTGTTCCTTTGATTTATCTGTCCTCCTTCCCTGTGACCACTAACAGCACATGGCACAGACCTCATCACTTTGTATTGACATTAAGTGGTCCTTTGCCCAGATTTTCTGTTTGTGAGCTCTTTGAGGGCTGCGAACTATCTTACTCACATTTATATCCTCAGTTGTTATCACAGAGGAAGGTCCAGAGTAGGTGCTGAAAAAACAATGAACAGGTAAATGAGCAATCATGGATTGTCACAAATCAGGACACATTGGAGTATAAAAAGCAATGTGACTGATGATTATTCTGGGGCAACAGTGGACTGGACACCCATTGAACTGGAATGTGTGGTCATTTTGATAATCATTGTAATGAATTATGAGAAAAATTGTAAATTCTCTGATTCTGGAGGTCTTTTAGAAGGGACTGTTCATTTGCCCAAGCTGGTTTAGACCAATGGTTCTCAAAGCATGGGAGACATAATAGCACAGGAAATGTCTGTAGGTGGCAAGGGAATCAAGATAATAATATTTATTCACACTGTCATAATTCCATTTTCAAATTAAATTAATTTCAATTTCATGGGTTTTGTCAAAATCCATGTATGACCTTTAGCATACATATATATATATATATATATATATATATATTTAAATCTTATATATTTTACTTCCAAAGATTTGTTTAAAAGGAAGTTTTATTTCCCAATCCTATCTGGTAAATGATCATAATTTGCCATGAAGGAAGGCATAGAAATAAATATAACTAACATAATATTAAATTCCAGCCAAATATCATTTTCTGTTCAAAGGGTCTGATTCTGAGATTTGTTCGCTTTTCATTAAAACAAAACAAAAAACACAAAAAGGAAGATCAGAAGAGGTATGAAGGAGCCAAAGATAAGCTAGCACTTAATGGAGAGTTTCTCTTTTAAATAATTAGAAATGGTAAAGTACCCATATATTCTATTACTATTTGTTATGTAGAAATTATGAAGTAAAATTAAAAGGTCATACATACATACATAAATGAAATTAATTTAAAAATTAATGATTTAGAAAAAATAAATATGTACATATACTGTTTATTTTTGTACTCTTCTTCTCATTATAAGAATTGTGCATGCTTATTGTTGGAATATGATCCTGGAAAATACTTATAGCATAAAGCTGAAAATTAAAAACGGATGATCACCATTTAAGAACAAATGCATTTAATACATGAGGATTTTTTCTTTTATAAATATGATGATTTTGACTCTCAAAATGTTCATACATGTGTAAATCTAAATTTACATAAGAAAAAAGGATTATGGTTCCATTTATTAAAAACAATGAACAATAGAATGACTTTAAATATGAAACCTTTCCTTTTAATTTGCTCAGTAATTCTCTAGCACTCCAGGAGTTAGGACTTGGTGTTTTCACTGCTGTGGACCTGGGTTCGGTTGCTGTGGCCTGAGATCCAAGATCCCACAAGCCATTAGGCACGGCCAAAAAAAAAAAAAAACGTTTAATTTGCTCAAAATTTATATACATTTAATATTGAGGACCGTACTTATGAAGTAACTTAAGACACATCTTTACTAAATGCAATTTCATAGAATTTTGGTCAGTTATAGTGAGATGAATGAAGTTTCCTTTTGGAAATTGTGTATTGAAAATCCCACTTTTCTTACCTGCCAGAGAGGTACAATTTCTGGCTCCTTACAGACTTACTTTCCTACTGTGGAGGAATAAAAGCATGGCAGATTGAATTGTGCTCTAATTTTCAGTGAGAGGATACAGCTTTGAACCTATTGCCATAGCAAACCAAGAGGTGTAGGGAGATAATTGTCTACTTATAAGAATGATATAGGTGTGGGAAATGTCTATTTATATTTTTTTCCAAAGCAGAAAATCAGCACTGTGCAATGTTATTATCTTAACCACAGGCAGCCTAGATGGTTTAAAAAACAGCAACAAGAGCAAGTGGAACAATAACCATCCACACCAATGTGATAACCTGCTGTTCCACTGATAACAGATACTGTTCCTCTCCCTTCCTAAAGAGTTCTCTATTCAGACCCAGAATGGCTCTACCACCATTTGATTTCAATGTTATGGTGTGAGGTTGGGATTACATGATCTTGTTATAGCACTTTGTCAGGAAGCGATGCAATTAAGAAGATAACCCTCCTGTCCATTCCCACCAGCTCCACTCAACTTTAGTATAAATACTAATACATTTTAAGGACTATAGTCTCCAGGAAGACTAGGAATCCATGAAGTTGTCTTCCTGTGCTGAAAACACTTGTTGGTTCCTAGAAGACTCTTCAACAGTGTTGAATGAGCTATCATCATAATAGCTACTCTTCCTAAATACCCAAGATGTATTTGTTGTTCAGCTGCTAAGTCATGTCCAACTCTTTGTGACTCCATGGACTGCAGCTTCCCTGTCTTTCACTATCTCCCAGAGTTTGCTCAAACTCTTGTCCATTGAGGTGGTGATGCTAGCCAGCCATCTCATCCTCTGTTGCCTCCTTCTCCTCCTTCCCTCAATCTTTCCCAACATCACGTTCTTTTCCAGTGTGTTGGCTCTTTGCATCAGGTAGCCAAGATGTATCAGGTGCTGTGATTTATTGTAATAATTCCAGTTCTCACAAAGACTCTAAATTGTAGTTGTTATTAGCTGTATTGTCACATTGAAGAAACAAGTTCAGGAGTGTTAAGTTCATACAGGGATGGGAGTAGAAATTAAAGTTATTATAGATTTGTCCGATGCCAATATTTCAAGTGTTTCTCTTACAGAATGGAAAAGAGTTATATGGCCTCAAAAAGGGCTTCATATATGAAAGGGAAAACTCCAATGGTGCAGATTCAGATTTTTTTGTATGGTCTGATAATAGTGACATTAAAAAAAAAGAAATCCATATATGAATATGTTTCTGAGACTGTGAGACAGATTTTTTTAAATGAGTTGTCTCTAAAGGGTTTGGAGGAACTTTGGTGACTGATAGACATTATTAACACATTTAGGCTCTATTTAGAAAACAACTATATATGTATGTGCGTCCATTGTCTCAATCTTCTTTTTCCCACTGTCTAATCATGCTTCAGGCTTCTCTGGTGGCTCAGCTGATAAAGAATCTGCCTGCCAATGCAGGAGACTTTGGTTCGATCCCTAGGTCAGGAAGATCCCCTGCACAAGGAAATGGCAACTCACTCCAGTATTCTTGCCTGGAAAATTTCATGAACAAAAGAGCCTGGTGGGTTACAGTTCATGGGGTCACAAAAGAGTTGGACATGACTTAATGACTAAACAACAACAGCAATCTCTCTTCAGCAGTCTCACAGACTGGGTGAGGTGGCAGAGGGGACACGGGCTCAGAGGGACATCCTGACTGGATTCCTCTTTCCTATGTTTTGCTTTCTTTGGTGGCTGGGCTGCCTTTTGAGGCAAATGGGCAGCCATAGCCAAAGAGAGCCCAGAATATCTGCAGAAGGGAATGGAGGGTGGCACCAAAACAGCCCTGCAGGAGATGAGGACATCAAAAAGATTTGTTCACCAGAGTCTGCAGTTTCCTGCAGCTTTATAAATAATTCACTTGGGTAATGTTTTATCAAAAACTGTACAATTGCCTCGAAAGCCTAAGACTCTAATGGGCTTAAAAAAAACTTAATAAAAGAACATCAAGGCTTTGACCTGACACCCTTCCCCATCTCAGTATTTTGTTTTTTTCCTCTTGGGGAAAAAAAATCTGTAACGCAAAAATGAATTTATTGTAATTGCCCACCTAGTGTGTAAAATTTCAGCTTCAGTGTCTTGCTTAACAGGCATTGTGCACAAAGCTCAAGACCAGCTGAGCACTCAAGATTTCTAGTTGCTGTTTCTTTTAATAGCCAGCAGTTGGATGGTCTGCTTATCTCTGGGAAGAAGTCATTGAATCAATTCTTTGTTTAACCTGTTTGCTGACTTATATTCCCTGTCCTACAACAAAGATATTTTAGTCCATCTTCTCCTTATTAAGTATGAATTTCCCCCATGCATTTTAATCCACTGATCTGTGTTTCTTGGCATACATACTTTGTGTGTACTCATTGTAAAATCTTTTTTTTCTGCTCACAAGGTGAGCCACACAAGAAAATAAGGATGATTCATGAAACTCCTCATCATTCCCCAGAAGAGAGTCTAAGCATTTGCCAAAGATGGTGGGTTCTCAAAAAAGGACAAGATTGACTTAGTGGTAAAAGTTGTGAGCTCTGGTCAGATGGCCTGGTTTGAATTTAAGCTACAGCACATATGGGCTGTGTGACACTGAATACCTTCTGTAAGTCTTCTGTATCTCAGCTTCCTTGCTTAGTAATTGTAGATAATTGTTCCTGCCTAAGAGGGCAGGTGGTGGTTCAGTCACTAAGTCATATCTGATTCTTGCAACCTGAGGAGTATAGCCCTCCAGGTCCTCTGTCCATGGGATTTCCCAGGCAAGAATACTGGAGTGGGTTGCCATCTCCTTCTCCAGGGACTCTTCCTGACCCAGGAAATGAACCCAGGACTCCTGTACTTCCGGCAGATTCTTTACCAATTGAGCTAAGACAGCAGAGAGGTAAGCAACTGTGGATTGTTTGTTACAATAGAGTTCTGTGGATTGGCAAATTTATAAACACATTTTATAATTTCTGGAAGTACATTCTTCTCATATTAAGTTTTCCAATGTTTCACAAGTCATGTTTAATAATATACCCAAAGTCCTTCTGGAAAGGGAAGACGAAGGAGGATAAATCATGTTTAATAGTTAATATTTCAGGACTTTATCTTAAAATGATCTAGATAGTCAATGAATATCAATTATTTTATTTAGCTCAATATAACCTTAAGTTTTTAAAATACCAAAAAGACTTTGGAAACTACTTAGACACACCATAAAGCATAATCATTATTGGAAAGTTTGTGAACTTTTATTTACATCTGTTTAGTTCATTTGTTCTTAACAGTTATGTTTAGATTAGTCATGAAAATCTCACAAGACATTAAACAGCTAATTATCATCTTAAGTTATCTTTCTTGATGACAAATTCTCTATCAGAATTAGCATGAGATTTTTTTAACTTTTAGTAAACTTAGGTATAATAAAAGCTTTGTATTTAATGCTGGTAACTCTAAAGATAAGCCTGTTTTAATTAAAACAATAAACAGCCTTTTATTTACCAAAGATTATCCTAGATCATATGAACTTGGAAAAAACTTCTATATTTCTGTGAGTAGACTTGATTTATACAATACTTGTTTGTCTTTAAGCCAATTAAATAGAACTCTTTGCAAACTAATTTTGGTAATAGCATCTGAAGGTAATAAAACATCAGACGTCTATAACATACATACTTAGATATACATAAACATACATATAGACACAAACAGAGATTGTATCACTTTCATTTTAAGATTTGGGCCATGAGATGAGTATGATAATGCGAAGGTCACTAGTTTTTAAAAGAACAGCTGAACAAGAATTTTAAGATGTTTTATGGGCCTAGTTTTCAAAATAGCCTTTCCTTTTTTTTTCCCTTGATAAAAATAACTCTGTTTCCTAGAGAAGACCAGGTAGAACACTTACATCTCAAAAGACCAGAGAAAGAATGTAAGTTTCACCAAGAATGATTTTGTTTCATAATTCTAGACTTTTACAATTTCTACAAGCCTTTGAGATGAGTAGTGGAGGTGTGAGAGCATACCTGCTAAAGTCACGTCAGTCCTGTCCAGCCCTTTGTCACCCCATGGACTGTAGCCTACCAGGCTCCTCTGTCCATGAGGATTCTCCAGGCAAGAATACTGCGATGGGTTGCCATGCCCTTCTCCAGGGGATCGTCCCAACCCAGGGGTTGAACCCATGTCTTACATCTGCAGTGGCAGGCGGGTTCTTTGCTGGTAGCACAAAAGGATTGGTGGGTCTTGGATTATTTCTAGAGCCACAGTTCTGGTGTTATAAAAACTCAATTTGTAAGAAAAGTTCAGTTGCTTTAAATTTTTCAAAGAATAGGGTTACAGCCTGAATGCTGTGGAGGCTGACCCACCCATCCCACTACATTGTCCTCAATTTGTTTTTTAGTATCAGATGGACATCAAGAAATATCTATAGTCTAGATTTAGAGTTTTGTGTCTTTAGGATGTTTTAGTAAATGTTTTCTCAATGTCTTCCAACCATTTTTTCTTTCTCTCTGGATACATAGTTTCATTTTAGCTTAGGATGTGCTCAGTCGCTAACATGGACTACAGCACGCCAGCCTCCTCTGCCCTTGGAATTTTCCAGGCAAGAATACAGGGTTGCCATGTCCTCTTCCAAGAGATCACCCTGACCAAGCGATCGAAGCTGCGTCTCTTGTGCCTCCTGCATTGGCTGGCAAATTCTTTACCACTTGAGCCACTTGGGAAGCCCTGTGACCATTGTAATTCTCCGTTATCTTGAATAAGCTTAACCTGCTTGTTCAACCTTCAAACAAAATTCTATTCACCTGAGGCTTTGCTCTGGACCCATGTCCAGCTTAAGTTAGACCTGTCCTGTTTCTAAGTCGGACCTGATCCATCACCTGAAAGTCTGATTTCTACACCAGATTCAGCCCAGCTCCTGCCATTTCAGGATCCAGGCTGGAAAAGAAACGCTCAGTCTGAAAGCTCCCAGGGCACAAGCTTTGGCTGGAGCACCGGAGGGCACTTAGCTTGAGGCAGTGAAGGAGGAGTGACGCCAGGGGCTGCGCAGGTAACTTCACTCCTGTTGCTCCTTGCCTCTGCGGCCTGTGCGGGGGGCTCGAGGGGGTCTCCTTGGATTCCCTCTTCAGTCACCAGACCTGTGAGAAGATAAACTGAGGCATATTAAAATTTTAAAGTTATTTGAGCAAAATCAATCTAATCAGGAAGTTTCCAAACTAGCCAATAGGAAGGAGCTCTGAGGAGCAGTGCAAGATGACTTTTAGAGCCAGAGAGAGTAGGGACAAGGGAGTTCTGTTAAGGTAAGTTTGTACTCCTGATGCTTAGAGAGGGCAAACTGAAACGTCAGAGTAGAGAAAGCTTTATTGCAAGGCCGTGCGGGGAGATAGTGGCTCATGCCCTAAAAAACCCAGAACCCCCTGAAGGGTTTCTGCAAAGCACTTTTAAAAGCCAAATGGGAGGGGATGGGGGTGGCCAGGTCTGTGCTCAGCTCATGTAAAATGATCTAATTGGCTGATGGTGAGGTAGCAGGTTGTCACAGAGGTTAACAATGTCAGTCCTTAGGCTCCAGGAGGCCTGGGTCTACATGCTTATGGTCATCAAGTAGCAAACATCTTCTATTTGTTGGGGAGGGAAGGGTTTTTAATATCTGCAGAACAACTCAGGAAATGTGAATCCAATACTATTTATTATCTAGGTGCTTCAAAGAGGAGCTAAAGCAGAGGATATGGGGGAGGAGAAGATGGCAGGGATCTATCCCCTGGAGAAGGGCATGGCAACCCACTCCAGTATTCTTGCCTGGATAATCCCAGAAGCCTGGTAGTCTACAGTCCCTGGGATCACAAAAGAGTCAGACATGATTGAGCAACTAACACTTTATTCAGGCAGATGACCTAACTAATACTGATCAGCTGTTTGCTGATTGGCTGGTTTAAGATTCCATTTCTGGGAAAGCCAAAACCTTAATTAATTTCTGTTTGGGGTTCAGCATAAGCAATCCCATTATTGGGCTAGTTATTTTATTTTTTAGCAATGTGAAAGCATCATTTGCAAAATAACCTCATCTGGAAGCTTCTAGAGGTAATTTAATTCAATAAAAGGAGATATTATTTATTTAAAGCCATGTGGGCATTTTAAGGAGAAAGGTTTTTTTCTGTTGTTGTTGTTTCTTTTGTTTGTGTTTAAGAATATTTATTTGGCTTTGCAGGGTCTTAGTTGTGGCATGTGGGATCTTTAGTTTAGGCATGTGGGATCTTTAATTTAGGCATTTGGGTTCTAGTTTTGTGCCAAGGGATCCAACCCTGGTTCTGCATTGGGAGTACACAGCCTTAGCTACTAGACTAGTGGGAAGTACCTTGAGGAGAAAGGTTAAAAGATTTTTGAAAAGATAGAGAGTTCCTTGGTGGCTCAGTGGTTAAGAATCTACCTTGTAATGCAGGGGATTTGGGTTCAATCCCTTATAAGGGAACTGGGATCCCACATGCAACCTGTAAGACAGCAACTACTGAGCCTGCAAGCCAAGACCCAACACAGCCAAATAAAAAATAAAGTTTATTTTTTTTAAAGATTTTTCAAAAGGTAGAGTTTCTGAATTTTTCCTTCTCCTTTTCTCTTTCTCCTTGTCCTCATCATCCTCTTCTTACGTCTTTTCTTTTCTGTCCCTTCTTCCTTCTCCTCACCCTTTTATCTCCTCCTTCAGTCCAGCTCAGAGTGTACGGCATTTATGGTAGGAAGTCTTCAGGGAGCAAGATGTGTGGGAGTCAGGTAGCTTGGGAAGGTTAAACGTTACTATGGAGTGCAGCCTTTAATAGTTGAAAAAGTTGATAGCGGATCAGTTCAGTTCATTCGCTCTGTCGTGTCCGACTCTCTGCAACCCCATAAACTGCAGCACCCCAGGCCTCCCTGTCCATCACCAACTCCCGGAGTTTACCCAAACTCATGTCCATTAAGTTGATGATGCCATCCAACCATCTCATCCTCTGTCGTCCCCTTCTCCAACTGCCCTCAATCTTTCCCAGCATCAGGTTCTTTTCAAATGAGTCAGCTCTTCGCATCAGGTGGCCAAAATACTGGAGTTTCAGCTTCATCATCAGTCTTTCCAATGAACACCCAGGACTGATCTCTTTTAGGATGGACTGGTAGGATTTCTTTGCAGTCCACGGGACTCTCAAGAGTCTTCTCCAACACCACAGTTCAAAAGCATAAATTCTTTGGCTCAGCTTTCTTTATAGTCCAACTTTCACATCCATACATGACTACTGGAAAAGTCATAGCTTTGACTAGATGGACCTTTGTTGACAAAGTAATGTCTCTGCTTTTTAATATGCTGTCTAGGTTGGTCCTAACTTTCCTTCCAAGGAGTAAGCATCTTTTAATTTCATGGCTGCAATCACTATCTGCAGTGATTTTGGAGACCCCAAAAATAAAGTCAGTCACTGTTTCCACTGTTTCTCCATCTATTTGCCATGAAGTGATGGGACCGGATGCCATGATTTTAGTTTTCTGAATGTTGAGCTTTAAGCCAACTTTTCACTGTCCTCTTTGACTTTCATCAAGATGTTCTTTAGTTTCTCTTCACTTTCTGCCATAAGGGTGGTGTCATCTGCATATCTGAGGTTATTGATATTTCTTCTGGCAATCTTGATTCCAGCTTGTGCTTCCTCCAGCCCAGCATTTCTCATGATGTACTCTGCGTATAAGTTAAATAAGCAGGGTTACAATAAACAGCCTTGACATACTCCTTTTCCTGTTTGGAACCAGTCTGTTGGTCCATGTCCAGTTCTAACTGTTGCTTCCTGACCTGCGTGCAGGTTTCTCAAGAGGCAGGTCAGGTGGTCTGGTATTCCCATCTCTTTCAGAATTTTCCACAGTTTATTGTGATCCATACAGTCAAAGACTTTGGCATAGTCAATAAAGCAGAAATAGATGTTTTTCTGGAACTCTCTTGCTTTTTCAATGATCCAACGGATGTTGGCAATTTGATCTCTGGTTCCTCTGCCTTTTCTAAAACCAGCTTGAACATCTGGAAGTTCACGGTTCATGTATTGCTGAAGCCTGACTTGGAGAATTTTGAGCATTACTTTTCTAGCGTGTGAGATGAGTGCAATTGTGCGGTAGTTTGAGCATTCTTTGGCATTACCTTTCTTTGGGACTGGAATGAAAACTGACCTTTCCCAGTCCTGTGGCCACAGCTGAGTTTTCCAAATTTGCTGACATATTGCATGCATTGCTGACATTTGAGTGCAGCACTTTCACAGCATCATCTTTTAGGATTTGAAATAGCTCAACTGGAATTCCATCACCTCCACTAGCTTTGTTTGTTGTGATACTTCCTAAGGACCACTTGACTTCACATTCCAGGATGTCTGGCTCTACGTGAGTGATCGCACCATCGTGATTATCTGAGTTGTGAAGATCTTTTTTTTTTATAGTTCTTCTGTGTATTCTTGCCACCTCTTCTTAATATCTTCTGCTTTTGTTAGGTCCATACTATTTCTGTCCTTTATCGAGTCCATCTTTGCATGAAATGTTCACTTGGTATCTCTAATTTTCTTGAAGAGATCTCTAGTCTTTCCTATTCTATTGTTTTCTATTTCTTTGCATTGATCAGTGAGGAAGACTTTCTTATCTCTCCTTGCTATTCTTTGGAACTCTGCATTCAAATAGGTATATCTTTCCTTTTCTCCTTTGCTTTTCGCTTCTCTTCTTTTCTCAGCTATTTGTAAGACTTTCTCAGACAGCCATTTTGCTTTTTGCATTTCTTTATCTTGGGGATGGTCTTGATCCCTGTCTCCTGTACAATGTCACGAACCTCCATCCATAGTTCATCAGGCACTCTGTCTATCAGATCTAGTCCCTTAAATCTATTTCTCACTTCCACTGTATAATCATAATACCAGATAGATTCAACCAAGGCTTAAAATGTCACACTTAGAAATGGTAACCCAGAGTTATTTGAGGAGGCAGAGGAAATGGGATGTATAATACTTTTTGTTCTTCTGAACGTGAAGTTGTGATCTCATCAGTATTTCTCCAGAATCCATGAAAACTTGAAGTGTCTATTCAGAATCATGATTACTCTTATGAAATATTGTATAAGCATGGTGGGCAGCAGAAATATTCACTCTACGTGTTGTCAGGACTTGACCTGCCTGAATTCAGTCTGTGGAGTTGAGCGGAGAGGAGAGGGTTGGTTGATGCACCGATGAGGGACAGCATGAAACATCTTATCTCCCTATTTCCTCTTTCTGATAATCTTCCTTTCTTTTAACTAATCCCAACCTCAGCCCTTATGTACTCACTTCTCGGCTTAGATTTCTATACCTTTGAAGGTATCAATTCAACCTTCAAAGTCTCACGATTCAGAAGGTTTCTTTTTTCTTTTGGACTCTGTTTTACAAGGAACTTTTAACAAAGTTCAACAAAGCCACAGTGCTTTTGAAAGCCAGCTCTGTTTAAATTGTACCCAGGTAATTATAATTTCTTTAACTGTGGCCATTCCTCTGGTAATATGTATTCACACTAAAAAAAGATATTTTGAAATTCTTTAACAGCATATTAAAATGCAAATCGGTCTTCCTATTAAAGATTTCTGGAAGTTCTCTGACAACACATTTAAATGCAAATTGCCAAAGTGTAGATGCTAAAATTAAAATTGGGAAACATAATACACCTCCATGGAGGGGCTGATGCTCTTAACAGCAGAGAGGAAAGCAGTGCTCTGGGCTCCCTGTATTGTAATCACACAGTTGGTCAGCGACCAGGTCTGGACACCTGTGGAGAATAACAATCCTACCACCCAGTTGCTCTTCCTCCGTCCCAGCGTAATTCTGCAAAATGGATCTGAGCAGAGTGGACTCTTTGCAGTCTGACAGCCAGATGCTCTGCCTTCCTTTTTCATGTGTCATGTTGCCTGGACAAATAGGGGAAGGCCAAGCTTCTGACCCACTGGTATTTTGTACTCTGTGACTCTGCCTTGCCCTATATACAGACCTCCTGAGATTTCTCCCCTTTCTCTGGTTCTCTCCAGAGCTAGGTGATTATAAGAGGCAGATTCCCATGGCAACTATACAAGCCAGTGCTTTCCCAGTTCTGCTTCTGTGATACCGCGGGGTCCTTCTAATTATCCCAAAGGGTGTCACAGGATTCTCAAATAAAATTAGTTTTAATTTACCCTAAATTTAAAAATAAATAGGTGTCATTCTGTGCTTTGGAGCCATTGGGTGGTGAAGGATGTAGGCTTCTGGTAAGGTGAGTTGTGGGAGTGAAATTAAATAATGATCCGCTCAAAAGACTTGAAAATGTAATGTTGGATATCCTTTCAGGACTGTGGTTGAATGGTGTAGAGTGGACTCCTAATTCCTAAAATGTAGCTCCGAAATTAATATTCTAAGATAGCCTGGGTTGTGAGCAAAGCCTTTTTTGCAAGGATGAGCATTCTATTCTCTGACATTGTTTCTCCAGGTGAGGTGTTTTTAGGATTTTTTTAAGTCAAAATCTGGGAAAATTTCCAGATGAAATATCTCTCTTTGGTATATATAGTTCATTGCATTCTTTGTTTAAAAGTAATTTTTAATTTTATGAAAATACATGAACACATTTTTTCTTAAAGACTCTTTTGTTTTAAACCCAGTACCAACCTGTTTTCCCAAGAGTTAACTTTGTTATGAATTTGATGTGTAGTCTTCAGAAAATTCTAGTATGTATCTATAGATGATGTATGGAACTATTGTGTGTGTCTTTAAAAAAGGAGAAGACATTGTTCTACAATGTGTTTTCTGTCTCAGTATTTCTTAGGGGATTATAAGTTTTGATGTGTATATTTTTAATTCATTTATTTGCTTTTAGAATTATATCATATGATTATGCTTGCTCATGCATGCTCAGTTTATAAGTCATGTCCGACTGCAACCCCTGTCTGTAGCCCAGGAGGCTACTCTGTCCATGGAATTAATCTCTTAATGGTAGACATTTAGATGACTAATAATTTTCTACTATTATAAATAATTGCTGCAGGAAATTTTTTTGCATGTGGTTTATTTAGGATGGATACTTAGAAGGGAAATTACTATGATTCTTATTTTTCAAGGATTTTGTGCCTTTCTCTTAGTCCCTCTGTATCTGACAGACACCTGGAAATGTTCCTTATTAATTAATAGGTTCTTGTTTTCAGGAAGGAGAGCTCTGGTTTCCTATTGCTACTCTATTCTGTGTAATTATAAAATAATAATATTGCAGAAATCACATCATTATGACAGTCACATCCTGTGTTAATCCACAGTGCAAATGACAGAGTGTGAAGCAGAGCTCTGAGTGATGGAGTTAATATCATTTATTTAGTGTTGTTATATATCCATGGATTCTGTATTCTTCCCTGAGGGTGAAAAACTGTCTATATATTTTTCGCCTAAATGTTTTATTTCTCTTTGGAAAGTTTGCTGCAGGGCAGAAATAATAATTTGCAAGAATAAATAATTGTGTTATTTGGTGGGCTTCAAAGTCTGGAAGTATTGAATTATCTTGTGAATTTGGGCCGAATAGAAGGCTCAGAGTTGATGATGATAATTGTTATAAGGCTCCTTTCAGCTAAGTGGAATCCTCACTCAAAAAAAAAACAAAAAAAACACCTCATAGACTGCAGAATGACTTCCCATCGTGGAGTGCACACTAAGCTTAGTTAGAGAGTAGAAGGGCATTTGTATTGTGTAATTTCAATCACAGACTGTTAAACTTGGAAACGAACTTAGACCAATACCCTCCTATTCCATCTAAGACACTTTCATCTCAGAGAGGTGATGTAAGTATCCGAGATCACTTAGCAAAATAAAGCAGGGCTAACATTATAAACCAGATTTTTTAAAAAAATTTTACTTTTCAAAGTTTACATACAGTAAAATTCACTTTTCCCTCCTTTTTGGTATACTTTCCTGTGAATTTTGACAAATACACCAATATAATGAGGATACAGTATGGTTTTATCACTCCAGAAAATTACGTGCTGCCCTCTTTGCGTCAAATCCTGCTTCCACCACTAACCTCTAGCAATGTCTGACTTCTGAAATGGTTGTGCTATTTCCAGAATAGCATATAAATGAAAGTATATAGTATTTCATCTTTTAAGCCTGGCTACTTTCATTTACTTAATATGTTTAAGATATCATTATGTTGTTGACTGTATTAGAAGTCCATAGCTTTTCATTTCCGAATATCATTCCACTGTATGACTACACCCCTGTTTATGTACCCACCTACTCCCTGAAGAATTGGGTTGTTTCTAACTTTTGATGATTAAAAATATGTTGCTATAAATATTCATTTACAAATTTTTGTGTGAACATAAGATGATGTTTCTCTAGGGTAGATAACTAAATGTGGAAGGTTAAACAAGCAGAAGTAGGAATTTCTGGGCATATATATATGTGTGTGTGTGTGTGTGTGTGTGTGTGTGTGTATAAAACATTATAAGAAAGGGCTTCCCTGGTGGCTCGCGGTAAAGAATCCACCTGCAATGCAGGAGACTTGGCAGGAGCCATGTGCTGGATCCCTGGGCTGGGAAGATCCCCTGGAAAAGGAAATGGCAACCCACTCCTGTGTTCTTGCCTGGGAAATCCTATGGACAGAGGAGCCAGGTAGGCTGCATGCAGTCCATTGGGTTGCAAAAGAGTCAGACTGGACTTAGTGACTAAACAACAACAGTGGTATCTCATTGTGCTCTTAATTTATATTTACCTAATGACTAAAGAAGGCTAAATACCTATAATTGATGCTTTTGAACTGCGGTGCCTGAGAAGGCTCTTAAGAGTCCCTTGGTCTGCAAGGGGATGGAACCAGTCAATCCTAAAGGAGATCAACCTTGAATATTGGAAGGACTGGTGCTGAAGCTGGAGCTCCAATACTTTTGTCACCTGCTGCAAACAGATGACTCATTGGAAAAGACACTGATGCTGGGAAACACTGAAGGCAAAAGGAGAAGGGGACAGCAGAGGATGTGATGGTTAGATAGCATCACTGACTCAATGGACATGAATTTGAGCAAACTCCGGGAGATAGTAGAGGACAGTGGAGTCTGCTGTGCTGTAGTCCATGGGGTCACAGAGTCAGACATGACTTAGCAATTGAACAGCAAAACAACAATGACTAAAGAGGTTGAGTGTCTTTTCATGTGCTTATTTTCCATTTGCAAATCTTTGAGGAATTATTTGTTAAAATCTTTTATCTAGTTTTTATTTGAGTTATTTGTTGCCTTTCTGTTGAGTTGTGAGTTATATGTGTATGCATGTATATATGTGTATATATGTATATATTCAGGATATAAGTACTCTATTGGATATGTGATTTGTGGCTATTTTTCCCCAGTGTGTAGCTAGTCTTTTCATCTGCTGTTGTTTTTGGCAAAAGTTCTGAATTTTTATAAACTCAAATTAATCAATTTTCAATATTATGGATTGTGATTTAACATATCTAAAAACTCTTTGCCTTACCCAAGCTTTCAAAGGTCTCCTATATTGTCTTCTGTGTTTAATAGTTTTATATTTTCTCTTTAAATGTAGAATCCATTTTGAGTTAATTTTTATTTAATGTATGAGGTACAAGTAGAGATTACCTTTATTTATTTATTTATTTATTTTGCTTATGGATGTTTCGTTGTCTAGCACCATTTGTTGAAAAGTTTATTCTTTCTCCATTGACGTATTTTTACACTGTTGTCAAAATCAATGACTATTATCTGTTTCTAAAGTCTCTATTCTGTTCCATTGATCTATTTAACTGTTCTTTCATCAGTACTGAACTGTCTTGTTTACTGTAGCATTATGATAAGTGTTTAAAAAAAAAATGAGTGCTCCAACTTTGTTCTTATTTTTCATAATTGTTCTGGCCCCTTTAGTTCCTTTGCTTTTCATTAAAATTTAGAACCACATTGTGAGTATCTCTTAACAGCAACAACAAAAATCTTGCTAGAATTTTTATTGCAATTGTGTTATATTTATAGATCAGTTTTGGGGAAATTTGAGGAAAATTAAACTCTTAAAATATTGAAGTTTTCAATCAACACACATGGTGTATTCCTCACTTATTTGTATTCTTCTTTACTTTCCTACATCTGTGTTTTGGAATTTTCAGCAACACTTGTAGCATATATTTTGTTAGGTTTTGGGGGGCATTTTATAAGATTTCTCATTTTCTTTTTCTCTTTCTTTTTTTTTGAATTATCTGGTATTCTTGCCCACCCACTTGCTTGCTTTCCTTTTTTTCTGTCCTTCCTTTCTCCTTTCCTTTTTCTAAAGCATGTCCAGTTTATGTGCGTAACAGGACCTTATGTTTATTACAATGTCAATAGACAGTGTTTAAATTCTAATTTCCTATGAGCATTTATGAACATCATTTTTTAAAACCTTTTGATCCATTTCTGCTACCCCTCACCCCCTGCCTGTAGCAACCACCAACTTATCCTCTGTATCTATGAGCTCTTTGAAAAACAGAGTCCAATATAAGAGAGATTTTGTGGTATTTGTCTTTCTCTATCTGATTTATTTCACTTGGTATAATTTCTTCAAGGTCTGTTGACTATTTCTATTTTTGATTCTTTGAGGATCTTCCATACCTCTTTTCAGAGTGGCTATACCAGTTTACATTGCCACCAACAGTGCACAAGGATTTTTTTTCTTCACATTCTTACCAACATTTGTTATTTGTTGCCTTTTTGATAATAGCCATCCTGACAGGTATGAGGTGATATTGTGGTTTTGATTTCCACTTCCCTGAAAATTACTGATTATTACTAATGCATCTTTTCATGTACTTTTTGGCCATCTGTGTGTCTTTGGAAAATGTCTATTTGGAATTTTTAAATGTCTGTTCAAATTTTGACTTTACGTTGTTTACTGCTTACTGTAAAGAAATGTGATTTATTTTAATGTATTGACTGTGAATCCTGCAACCATGTTGAGCTCACTTATTAGGTGTAGGAAATTTTTTAAATACCTTGACATTTTCTATATAGACAGTGATGTACAAGTTTCCTTTTTTTTCAATCTGTATGTTTTTTTCTTTTATTGTGCCTTATTTCAATAACTAGGGCTTTTATAGTATTAGATAGGAATGATGAAAGTGGATATCCTTATCTTGGCCTCTGGTTTAGGGGGAAAGCATTAATTCTTTAAACATTAATTATAATGTTAGCTGCATGTTTTTATAGAGATTCTTAATCAAGTTAAAGAAGATCACTTGTATTTCTAGTTTGCTAAAAGTTTTTACTGTGAATTAATATTGAATTCCATCAAAATTTTTTCTATATCTATTGGCATGATTGATGTCATTTTCTTCCTTAGTCTGTTAATATGATGGATTACATTGAGTTATTTTCTCATAATAAATCAGCCTTGCATTCTGAGATTAAACCATACTTTGTCCTAGTCTATGCTTCTTTTTATATATTGCTGGATTTGACTCCTAATATTTCATTGAGGTTTTTTATATCTATATTTATGAATGATATTGGTGTGTAATTTTCATTTCTTATATTGCCTTGTTTGATTTTGTTGCCAGAGTACTGCTGGCATCATAAAACAAGTTGAGTAGTATTCCCTCCTTTTCTGTTTTTTAGAAGAGATTGTGAGGAATTGGCATTATTATTATTTTCTTATCTGCTTTGTAAAATTCACCAGTGAAACCACCTGGGTCTGGAATTTTCTTTGCTAGAAGTTTAAAATTATGAGGGCCAGACAGTAAAGAATCTGCCTACAATGCAAGAAACCTGGGTTTGATTCCTGGGTCAGGAAGATCCCCTAGAGAAGGGAATGGCTACCCACTCCAGTATTCTTGCCTTAAGAATCCCATGGACAGAGAAGCCTGGTGGGCTACAGCCCATGGAGTCACAAACAGTCAGACACAACTGAGTGACTGACACTTAAAATTATGAATTAAAGTCTTTAAATAGATATCACACGTGTGCTCAGTCATGTCCAACTCTTTGCGACCCCATGGACTATAGCACCAGGCTCCTCTGCCCATGGAATTTTCCAGAGAAGAATACTGGAGTGGGTTGCCAATTCCTCCTCCAGGGTTAAATAGATATAGAGCTATTCAAATTATGTTTTTTCTTCCTGAGTAAGTTTGGCAGTGTAGTCCACATCATCTAAGTTGTTGAATTTATGACCATAAAGTCATTCTTAGCATTCCCCTTTGATTATTTTAGTATCTGTGGAATCTGTAGTGATATATTCTGATGTTGATAGTTTCTGCCTTCCTGCTTTTTTCTTTGTCAATATGAACAGAAGTCTACCAATTTTGTTGATCTTTTGAAAGAAGCTGTTTTTGGTTTTATTGATTTTTTTTTTTCTGTTTTCTATTTTCCCTTTTTCTATTTTATTTTTCTTACTTCCTTCCACTTGGTTAAGTTCCACATGTTCTTCTTTTTCTCGTGTCTTAGACTAGAAACTTAAATTATCCATTTGAGTGTTGAAGAGTGTTCTTCATTTCTAAGAGAAGCATTGAATGATATAAATTTTCTTCTAGCACCATTTTAGAAGCATCCCATAATTTTTAATGGAACTGAATTCTATTCAGTTCCAAATATTTTCTGGTAGCTTCCAATCTTTTTCATTGATGGTTGTACTGAAGGTAATTTTGATTTTGGTGGGCTTCTGAGAGGAAGTCAGTTCAGGGTCTTTCTACTCTGTCGTCTGTTGGTAGTCCACAGAAAGAAATCCAATTCTCTACTTTCCTTGAGACTTTCTGTTTGACTCATGAATTATTTGGAAGTGCATTTTAAATTTTCAAATATTTGGAGATTTTTAAAGATATTTCTCTGTCATTGATTTTATGGTTCAATTTTCTTATGATCAGAGAATAATACTTTGTATTATTTTAATCAAAAAAGTTATTAAAGATAGTTTTTTATGACCCAGTATATGGTCTATCTCATTGAATATTCCATGTGGACCTGAAAAGAACATGTATTATGCTGTTGTTAAGTGGGGTGCCTTATGAATATTAATTAGGTCAAGTTGATTGATAGTGTTGCTCAGGACTTCTGTATACTTGATTTTCTTTCTTGATCGCTTGATTACTGAGAGATGAGTGTTGAAGTCTCCAAGTATAATTATGAATTTGCCTTCTTCTCTGTTTAATTGCATTCATTTTTGTTTCATATATTTTGGATATGTTAGTAGGTGCAGACACACTTAGGATTTTGATATTTTTATGAATTGACTCTTTTTTTAATCTTTTGTAAAGTCCCTCTTTATCTCTGATAATTTTTTTTATCCAGAACACTGCTTTATCTTATCTTTATGTGGCCAGTCTTGAGACTAACTTGGTGACAGAATATGAGAGGGAATGAAGAAACGCCCTTCAGACTCCATTTTCCAGTTCCTCTGGTCATAAAGAAGCATATCCTTTCCAGTTATCTAAAAATCTGCAGAGGAGGGGCCTCCCTGCTGGCTCAGTGGTGAAGAATCCCCCTGCCAATGGAGGAGACATGGGTTCAATTCCTTATCTGGGAAGATCCCACATGCCCTGCAGCAATTGAGCCCGTATGCCACAACTATGGAGCCGGTGCTCTAGAGCCCAGGCCCAGCAACTACTGAAGGTAGTGTGCTCCAGAGTCTGTGCTCCCCAACAAGAGCAGCCAGTGCAGTGAGAAGCCCCTGCACTGCAATTGGAGAGTAGCCCCAACTCGTGGAAACTAGAGAAAAGCCTGCACAGCAACGAAGACCTATCACAGCCAAAGAACAAGTGAATAAATAAGTAGTTGAAACAAATCTGCATAGGAGTTTGGCCTCATACCTGAGGCCAGCACAGGGGAGTAAAACATATTAAATTATACCAGTCTTCCCCTAGCAGATCCATCCCACATGGGGGCCCCTTCCTGGTATTCTGGCCACTAGAGAAGAAAATTTCCTTTTGTTTGTTTGTGCTGCTCCCTTAGGCATGTGGGATCCCCTGATCAGGGATCAGACCTGCACCACTTGCAGTCTTAACCATTGGACCACCAGAAAAATCTGAAGAAAATTTCTTTTGAAATGTCTTCTGATTGCATCTGCTGCTTAGTCTTGGAATTCAAGATTTTGTGGAGTTCAAGCTGGGAGATATGCGAGGGAAAAACACAGAATGTCTGTGCCACGGTGGTCACACTCCTAGTTCCATTATTTACTTTTATGTTATTAGATAGGGGCCTTATGCATGCTATCCAGTGTTTTTAGTTGTAGTTAGAGAAAGTATGGAATGAGCTTACTCCATCGGAGATGGAATCATCACTTCGTAAATCACATTTTACTCCATACTGGACAACTCAGAATATTCCTCCCCTCACCCTTCTCTGTCATTTTGGTCAAAAATAACTGTCTTAATCAGTTTTATTATTATGCCTGAAGTTCCATATTACATACTATTAATACTGTTAATACATGTAACTGATACTAGGGCAACAGCCAACTACTTTCAGCCAATTATACCTTAATTCTGATCAGTTCAGTAAGATTAGCATAAATCATAACTAAGAGATAACAAAAAAAGTGGAGAACTATATTTCTTTCAAAGAAATGGAAAAGTGACTGGTTTTATGACTACTGTCTTTATAGGGCATGAAAATATATACCCTTCAATAAATGAAAGATAAATAAGAACTTTGTTTACCTAGGAGATATAAATCCATAGGTATTAATTATATTTTATCAGAAAGTACTCATTTAGGTGTGATTTCAGAGATGTAACACTCTTTGACTTAAACTAAGAAAGAAATGTATTGAAAAATTCAGGCTACATTCATGAATGGCTTCATAAATGGTTAATTCACTACATAAATGGCTGCATTCACTTACTCAAATTATGTAGCCAGGAAAACCTCTATTTCTCATTTTCATGGCTTGTATAGTTTCTTTTTCTTTTTTGACTGGGCTTCATGACATGTGGGATCTTAGTTCCCCAACCAGGGATCGAATCTGTGTTCCCTGAAGTGCAAGCGTGGAGTCTGAAATACTGGACTGTCCAGCCAGGGAAGTCCTGGTTTCTGTCAGCTTTGTTCTCAAGCAGATGCTTCCCATGATGTGGCTAGTTACTAGTAGCTAAGTCACTAGTATCTTCAGACTTACTATTTTTCCTCAAAGTGACTACATCAAATAGAGTATCTTCTTCAAAATTGTAGTTGGAAGTTGGAGATTCTCATTGATTGGTCTGGATTGGGCTTTATTCCCATCTCTGAACCATTGACTATTATTCTGGTTTTCCAAACCTAGAAAGTAGGCTTAGCCTTTGATAAAATAAGACCCCCAGGAAATTTGAGGTAAGAAGGCATTGACTCTAAAAAGGCAAAACAAAGAGCTATCCACTCTGTAGGTGATGTTGAAAGAAGGGTGGAAAGCTATGAAAAGAAACATTTCCTACTTCACAGTGTGGCTTAGAAGCCTATTTTGTATAAGAAGGAAAGTTTAAAGGCTGGTTTTCTAAAACTCTAGCAGTAACAATTCTCTTGAATCCAGGGGAGTAAGTGAATTATGCTGAGTTTTTATAGTCCCTGATTTTAACTCTGACATGTATAGTAAATGCAATTCTCCAGTAATATTCAGTGGCATATACAAAAGACAGGCCATGTTTCTTTCTTTCTAATTTTTTTTTTAATAATTGGTACCTGCTATATTTTTTTGCTTATTAAAAAAAATAAGGAACAGATTTTCAGTTAAAAAAGATTGCTTTTCAAGTTAAAAAGTGTTTCAGATATTTTTTTTAATGTCAACATCTTCATAGATAAGGAAAAAAAGTCACTGAAAATTAAAATCAGATCATTGCTTGAAGAAAAGAATTTAGGTAAACAGGGTAGGCACTTCTGAAGTATGAATGCTCATTTTCAATCTTCCATAACTCTCACCATAAACTGGGTTGCTCAGGATTAAGGGTTGAGTGTCATGGCCAGAATACCCAAGGGATCATCTGAGACATGTCATCATAGAAGCACCTCACATAAACCACCACTGTTCAGCTGTCACCAGAGGCATGGACATGAGACAATGCTTACAAACAAAATTGCGTCACAAAAGATTGAGTCTCTACCCACCAGAGGGGAGTTTGTTTGCAGTATGGTGTGAAGAAGTTATTCACAAGGAGTCATGTGTGATTGCTGCTGCAGCTGTATCACAAAAGAAAATTTTCCCTGAGAACCAAGAAAGAGATCAGAGATTTAGACAAGTCTCTCAGCCTATTGCAGATGGCAGGGTGACTGTTCAGCACTTGAGAAAATCTGAGAGCCTAAAATTATTCCTCAACATCTTAGGATTCTCAGGTGGTGCAGTGGTAAAGTATCCACCTTCCAATTCAGGAGTTGCAGGAAACTTGGGTTCATTCTCTGCATTGGGAAGATCCCCTGCAGGAGGAAATGGCAACCCACTCCAGTATTCTTGCCAGGATAATCCCATGGACAGAGGAGCCTGGTGGGCTAGTCTATGGAGTTGCAAAGAATCAGGCACGACTAAGCACGCACACATATGAACCTAAATACAGTTGATTATCCTAAGTTTTCCTCATTGGGAACCAGAATGTGGCAGAAACCACATCTTACTGCATTTCACCCTAAACTATCTAATGTCCTTACAGCCCATGAAAGCAAATCTTAGGGATCAGATCCATTGCCTGTCTGCTAAGAATTTAAGAGGACTGAGTTTTAAGTCTGTGAGGTGCCTGTCATTAATATTTTTTTACCTGTCTGTAGAAATTACTTAGGAAATGGCAACCCACTCCAGTGTTCTTGCCTGGAGAATCCCAGGGATGGTAGAGTCTAGTGGGCTGCCGTCTATGGGGTTGCACAGAGTCGGACACGACTGATGCGACTTAGCAGCAGCAGCAGCAGCAGAGATTACTTATCACTGATCTCATATCACCCTTCTCTTGTCTGCCTGGGAAACACTCTTACAGGAGAGGGATACCTGTTGTCCAGGACTGGGACAATGCCACACACATTCCCTCTGTGGATTCTGTCCTCGTGCTTTTCTACTTTACATTTTGTTCTTGAGCCAAAGATCTTAGGAAAGAAAAAATCCACTTAGCTACTTGGAGTGTCAGTCTCTTTATTTGGAACTTGAGGGTAATATACATGTTTCAGTGAGAGTCAGATAAGATAGAGGCAACCCCTTTGTTAAGACCTAGTTGGTTAATACATTAAGATATCTTTAATACTGGACATTCTTTCCAATTGGCAAAAAAAATTATAAATTGTACTTTTGTTTCTGAAAATGGACTTTATACTATTAAATTTAGAGATCTATCAAAAATAAATGAAATGAAATGAAAATCCAAATTGAAACTTAATGAACATTTATTAAGCATGTAAAACCAAACAGTGAAAACCTTTACCATAAATTTTCTTTCTGGAAACATTTTCTACATGAACTGTATGAATAAAATATACTAAAATGTATCTATTAAAATTATTAATTTTTGTACTGAAATTTTCCTTTTATAATCACAAGTATCCTTTATCCATCTTAAACATGTTTATCATCGAGTCAGTATGCCTGAATGCCTCTCAATTACTGGAATAGTAAACGTCCATAGAAAAGCAGTTCCCATAATAACTTATTTTTCAAGGATCTTTTGCTCTTTTATATCAATAAGGTCATTCCTTCTGAGCATCCATTATTGTTGTGCTTTTATAGACAGATGTGAAATTGTCTGTTTTGGTAATATAACATTACCAAGACATTTGCTTGCAAAAAGTTCTGTTTTTATTTTCTCTTGATGCCGGTTAAGAAGAGCAGTTTTTGCCTTCAGTAATTTCAGTTGGGTGCCTAGAAGTCATCTTTGAAGTGTTTGAATTATTGCATGCAGCTTCCCTTGAACTCTGACCTCATGCCAACCAGTTGTTTAACTGTTCAGAAATAACCACATGCTTTTAAAGAACTTTTATTAATCTATAACCATGTTGGTTCAAAAGTATTTTTAATGTGGATTATAAGGATATAACAATATAGAACACTAAAATAATTCAGAACATCAACAGCTAGGGTGTTCAGTGAAGACATTTTAAAGAAGAAAGGTGTTGGGTCTGAAACCAGAAAGTAGCAGTATATATGTTAGCAAAGTGGAGGAGAAATAATGCCCAGAGCTAAGGAAGTGGCAGGAGCAAAGAAATGAAATTAAGCATGCACTGTCTGGAAGAATCCTCTGATAGCTCCTGTTCTTAAATTTACAATATCTGGCTGAAACCAAGATCTTATCTTCATCTTCCATTGTTCCCTTATTAAAAAAAAATTGTACAGGCTAAAGGAATAAAGTTGTAGTTTTAAACTACAATCTAGACTATTTCTAATTTTAAAATCTAGACCATTAACAGCCTTTAAGAATTTTTTATTTTATTTATTGTGACATAATTCACTTGCAACTTTGTGTAAGTTTGAGTTGTATGACATGTTCATTTGATTTATTTGTATATTGCACTATGCTTACTACAAATAATGTAAGCTAACCCCTTTATCATGTCACATAATTATCTTTTGTTTTTGTATTGAGACCAATTAAGTTCTAGTGTCTTAGCAATGTTGAAGTTTACAATACAGTATTGATGACTGTATTTGCTATGTTGTACCTTAAGTCTCCAGATTTGATTGATCTACTAGTTGCAAACTGTTGTTCCTTTCTAACACACTAAAGTCCCAATGCACTCAACTCCATGACTGCACATACTCTGGTCTTTTGCTCAGATCATTTGTCCTCTGTGTTATCTTCCTTGGCTCTCCTGTACTAAATTCATTGCTCTTCTCTTATACTTCCTTCGAACTTAGCATATGGTACTAATAAGATTTGATGTTTTTGAACTGTGGTGTTAGAGAGGACTCTTGAGAGTCCCTTGGACTGCAAAGAGATCAAACCAGCCAATCCTAAAGGAAATCAGTTCTGAATATTCATTGGAAGGACTGATGCTGAAGCTGAAGCTCCAATATTTTGGCCATCTGATGCGAAGAACTGACTCATTGGAAAAGACCCTGATGCTGGGAAAGGTTAAGGGCAGGAGGAGAAGGGAACAACAGAGGATGAGATGGTTGGATGGCATCACCGACTCAATGGACATGAGTTTGAGCATGTTCCAGGAGTTGGTAATGGACAGGGGAGCCTGGAATGATGCAGTCCAGAGGGTCGCAAAATGTTGGACCTGACTGAGCAACTGAACTGAACTGAACTAATAAGATGCCCAGCATACAGTTCTGTGATTTGTTTAAAGATTTACTATCCTCAGTAGGTTGTGTGACCTTTAAAGGCAGGTTTTATGTATTTAATATCATATTTCATATATGGTGAGTTAGTTGCTTGCTGAATGTTTCAATTGAAATGCATTGAACATGACATGTTTGAAAAATAAGTTATGCTTTTTGTAGGGATTTCTAAAAAGCATTAGATCAGGGACTATTAAAATGAGGTAAAACTCACAGAGTCTTGGAACTTGGTTGGGAAAAAAAAATCTATATTTTTATTATCTTAAATTTAATATTTACTTTAATTGCGAATGACTGTCACCATGCAGTATATTAGGAATATCACTAACTTTGGCATTGGTAGATATAACAGATATTTTTGTATCATATCAGTTATTTCAAATTATTGAAATATTGCTTAAGATCACTTCTTCAAAATTGGGATAATTATTAGGCCACTGCTAAATCTAGCTGTTTGATCCATTAATGAAGGAAATCCTATGTTTCCATATAGATTTAAAGGAATATCTTAACTATTTTTAAAATAATTGGTTTTCTTTGTAATCTTATATATTTTATTTTATGAATTTTAAAACCTTATGAGAAAGAGTTCATAGACTTTGTCAGATTCCTGATGGAATATTTGGCAGAACAATGGTTAGGAGCACTTGCATTGTAAGCTCAGTGAGGACAGGGTTTACGAGGGAGGCTGGCAGTGTCCTTGAAAGCCCAGTTCAAGGGAGTGGTGTCTGGGAATATGGTGAGGATGTCCTTCCTGTAGTAATGGATTTAGAATTGGAAGTCTGAATAATCCAGGATACTACTGCAGAGCTTGATTTGATGAAGTCATTCTTTTAGTAAACTGGGTCTGGTGGTTCTACACAGGATGGGTTAGAGGACCAAACTCATTTAGAAATCTATTCCAGTCCAACTATGAGATGAGGAGGCCTGATCAAAGATGGTTGGTTGTTAGAATTTAAGATGAAGACTTGACCTGGACCACATAAGGGTGAAATAGAAGCAATAGATAGAAATGAGCCCTGGAAGTGATGTTTTGGGTGGAAAAAAGCAAGAGTTCAATTTTGATGATATTACATTGAGCTTATGTAAAAATCTTGTTAGGTTTAGATGCTGGTTTGGCGTTTCAGTGTGAAGCTGGGGATTTAAAAGCTCCTATTACAGAGTGTAGAGGTAAAATAAAAAGAACAAAGTAGTTCATCAATGGGAAGAGCAAAATGAGAGAAGAGGCTGAGAGTTAGGAAGGAAGCTTCAGGTTCAATGGAAAGTTCTTAGTTTTCCACCTCTCAGGAGTTACCCAGTGATCTCTCCCTAGCTTTTACCCTCTGTGGAGTTAGGATCCAAAGGGCAAGCTGGATTTCTGGATGGCACATATTTTAGAAGAGAGCTATGCTGCTCAGGAAGGGCCTGTGTTCAGCAGTGACCAAGGCCCTAGGTTGGCTTCAAATTGCGAAGCTCAACGCATAAAATCCTCTTACCCATTATACAGAAGCTTGATGACATTTAAGGCCAAGTCTCATGCACATCGTTACTGAACTCATTAGGAGCATGGCTATTTCTCTTTACTGGTCTCACTTCCTGCAGCTCTCACAGCATCCAAACCCTACTCTTGTTTCTGCTAAGGCTACTACTCTCTTATCACTTGAGTTCCTTTTTTTTCTTCCATTGCATGCCCTTTTTCCTAAGCTTAGCCTCTGTCTGTTAGACAGTCTGTGGCTCTTTTCCAGAGTGTCTAATTTTATAGTCTTACACTCATTCTTTCAAGTTTTTAAAAATTGTTACCATGATACAGAGATTTTGCTAACCTCCACAATTAGTTGCTCCTCTAAATTGTTCCTTTTATGAACACTTAAGGAGCCATACTGATGTTTGTATTTATTGTTTTCACAGTTTTTTATTGTGGCTTTTTTAGACATTTAAATCATTGCTTATAAAAGTCTGCTCTTCTAAAAATGCATTGAAGTTTTAGTCTTATGTCATGACTGTGTCCGACCCCATCCGCTGCTGAAATTTTATTTTGAAGTATCTTATAATTTTGACTGAAACTTGATCCATCTATTTTAAAGACCTTCAAAAGCATTCAAATGAAGCAGGAAAGATGGTAACCTACTTAGCAGACTGCATCTGGAATACCAATTTCCCTTAGGTCCATGCCAATTTCAATGATGAACTAACCACAAAAGCGTAGTTTAATAAAACAAAATATCCATTCCATTTCATTAGTCAGCTTTTATGTAATTAAACAAGAAGCCAGTTACATTTTGCATATAATTTTGAGTGTTTCTTAGAAGATTATCTAGCGATTTAACTAGACTATAAGCCCTGTATCCCCTTAAATTAAAACTGCTGTTTTTTGAATGAATATCAATATGTCATATCTTATTTTTCTTTTGCTAGCACTAAAATGAAAATAATGACAGAATAACCTGAAACAGATTATCATTAATTTTTAAATAGCCATAGACTTATTTTCAATTGATAACCATCAAAGATATGCTGATAATGCTACAATTCAGTGGAACTTGCTGTTTTAAGTTAAGACTTTATTATTTTAGAGCAGTTTAAGGTTTGTAGCAAAATTGAGTAGAGGTACAGAGCTTTCTCATATATCTCCTGCCCTCACACGTGTGTAAACGTCCTATTATCAACACCCCCATCAACTGTTACATTTGTTACAACTGATGAATCTATATCAGTAATAATCACCTGAAGTCCCTAGTTTATCTCAGGGTTCCTTTTGGTGTTTTACATTCTGTGGACTGGACAAATGTATAATGAGATGTGTCCATCATTACGGTATAATGCAAAGTATTTTCACTGCCCTAAAATCCTCTGTGTTCTACCTGTTTATCCCTTCCCACAACACCTGACAGCTAGTGATCTTTTTACTATCTCCATAATTTTGCCTTTTCCAGAAGGTTATGTAGTTGGGATCCTGCAATATGTAGGCTTTTCAAATTGACTTCTTACATTTAGAAATATGTGTAGAATTTTCTTCCCCCCCTTTTTTTGTGACTTGATATCTCATTATTTTTTAGTGCTGAAAAATATTCCATTGCCTGGTGTACCACAGTTTATCTCTTCATCTACTGAAGCACATGTTGGTTATTTCCAAGTTTTGGCAATTGTGAATAAAACTCTGAACATTCGTGTGCAGGTTTTTGTGTGGACGTTAAGTTTTCAAGTTTTCTGGGTAAGCGTGAAGGAGCACAATTGCTAGCAAATATGATTAAGAATATGTTTAGTTTTGTAAGAAACCACCAAGCTGTCTTCCAAAGTGATTGTACCCCTTTGCATTCCAATCAGCCATGAATGAGAGTTTGTTTTTCCACATACTTGACAGTGAACAGAATTGTCATGACTTAAGTGACTTAGCAGCAGCAGTGATATTTCATTGTGGTTTTAATTTGCATATCCTTGATGATACATGATTTAGAGCATCTTTTTATATGCTTATTTGCTGTCTGTTTGTGTTCTTTTGTGAAGTGTCTATTAAGATCTTTGGCCTATTTTTAAAATTTGTTTGTTTTCTTATTGTTTAGTTTTAAGAGTTCTTTGTTTGTTTTGGATAACAGTACTTTATCAGATGTGTCTTTTGCAAATATTTTCCTCTAGTCTGTGGCTTGTCTTCTCATTCTTTCACATTGCCTTTTGCAAAAGTTTTTTTTTTTAACTATAATGAAGTCCAATTTATCAATTGGATACTGCTTGCTTTTTAATTAGATGTCTAAGATGCATAGAGATGTTTAATGACACATTCCCAGATACCTAATTTTCTGGGTATATGTGGGCATGTTTGCACATGAATGTTATTTTTTCTTATGAAGGTTTTTTAATATACTACATTATTATATTTATTGTTATTTTTGTTGTTTAGTCACTAAGTTATGTCCAACTCTCTTTGACCCCAGGGACTGTAGCCCACAAGGTCCTCTGTCTGTGGGATTTCCCAGGCAAGAATATTGAAGTGGGTTTCCATTTCCTTCTCCAGAGGATCTTCGACCCAGGGATAGAATCTGCATATTCTGTACTGGCAGGTGGAGTCGGTGGATTCTTTACCTCTGAGTCACCAGGGAAGCCCCACATTATCAGATTATCTGACTTAAATTTTACACATCCATTCACAATTGATAGACTTTCTCATAAATATTCTTGTTCCTCATCAGAGTGTTAAAAGACTTTAGTTGTGGAGGAATCCTTTTATAAATACTTTTACTTCGGGGCAAGGACTTGGAGAGAAGGAAGGAAACCTTTTCTAATTTGTTCTACCTAGTGTTTCCAGCCCTGGATTCTTTTGAGATTAAACAGGTAGATTTAGGTGGCAAAATAGCACGGCAAGGGTGTGGAGTTTGAAGCTGGCAGAACTGAGTTCTAATCACTGTTTATTTACAGTGTACATATGCTAATTTATGCACGAGAGGACGAGATGTTTGGATGGCATCACCACTCAGTGGACATGCAGGCTCTGGGAGATGGTGAGGGACAGTGAGGCCTCTCATGCTGCTGTCCATGGGGTTGTGAAGAATTGGACACAGCTACTTTGGCCACCTCATGCAAAGAGTTAACTCATTGGAAAAGACCCTGATGCTGGGATGGATTGAGGGCAGGAGGAGAAGGGGAAGACAGAGGATGAGATGGCTGGATGGCATCACCGACTCAATGGGCATGAGTTTGAGTAAACTCCGGGAGTTGGTGATAGACAGGGAGGCCTGGCATGCTGCGATTCATGGGGTCGCAAAGCGTCAGACACGACTGAGCGACTGAACTAAACTGAACTGAACTGACTGACTGAATAACAAATGCTAACTTAACCTCTCCACACCTCAGTTTCTTATCTGTACTGTTCAGTTCTTCATTCAACTACCATTTGTTGAACATTTACTATATGGAAGGCACTGTCTACACTCTTAGGGATAGGCGTGGTGCTTGACTTGATGGAGATTACATATAAATGGAGAATAGAACCTAGCATATAAATTTATGCAAATGAACTAATATCCAAGGAAGTGATGAAATGACAGATGTAAAGTAAGAGTTCAACAAATGATAGATTTTAACATATTATTATTTGTTTGTAAGTCTTCTGACTACCCACTGTAGTCTTGTTCCAGTGCCTAGCATACTTGTTAGCACCTATCAGGCTCTTGTCCTAGGTAAAATCCTTTAGAAGAAACTCCAAGATGATAATTTGTATGCAAATAATTAATTAGGGAAGATCTTCTAGGAAAAACTGGTTAAGGATTGGGGGAAGCAGCAAGAAAGTAGGAGAAGCCAAGGAAGGGTGGGATTCAGGCAAGCTCCAGTAGAGGAGACCTGATGCTTCAGGAGACTCTGGAGAGTAAATCATCCCTCAGAGCATTTCCGGTCCAAGAGAGGAGCTATGTCAGTCATTGTACCTATTAGTCACTGACCAAGTGAATCATGGGAACTATGATGAGCAGAATAATGGTCCCCAATAATTTTCATGCCCTAATCTCTGGAACCTATGATTATATTACCTTCCATAGCAAAAGGAATTTTGCAGGTGTAATTAGAGATACAGATTTTCAGATAGGGAGATTATCCTGGGTTATCCAAAGGAGCCCAGTCTCGTTACAGGAATCCTTAAAAATCCTTTCCCACCTAAGGACACAGAGAGATGTGATGACAGAAAATGGGACAGAGAAAAATGATATTATTGATTTTGAAAGTGAAGGAAGAGGGTCTATGAGCTAATTGAGGTGGGAGGCTTCAAGAAGCTGGAAAAGGCAAGGAAACGGATTTTTCCCCAGAGCCTCTAGAAGGAAATACAATCTAGCAATACCCAGTGGGAACTGTGTCCTGACTACTAACTTACAAAGCTGTAAGGTAATAAATTTGCATTGCTTTTATAGTAATTTGTTATAGTGGCAATAGAAAACTAACATGGCTACATAAACTCATAGACACTTAAATCTCTCTACTCTTTTGTGGAAAGCAATGCCAGTTGTCTATGGGAAATTCTCCAAAGAACCTCTGTAGGTTAGGAATTGGAGGCAAAAGTACACCAAAGTAGAATGAACCCAGAAATGACCAAAGGGACCCGAGAAGATATGGGGAGCCACCACCAGTTTTTGCTACAGTGCTCAGTAAGTATTTGTTACCTGAATGAATGAATGCATGCATGAATGAATAAATAATTGAACAAACAAATTTATGTAAACTACTGTGACAGAGAGATTTTATAAGAAATGGCTTCTTGTCACAAGTAGACAAGGTAGTGCTGACAGTTACCATGCAAAGAGTATTTGGCAATCAAAACATTTTTCTACATGTAGTGCCTTTCCCTTGTTTTCAGGTTCTCTAAGGGGCCTGTGGATTAGAAAAGTAAAAGTGTTCTTTAGACATAATAAAAATGAGCAAACTTTAAAGGTATGTCTGTGCTGTAGAAATCCTTCAGAAAATTCAACAATTCTCTGGAGAATTTCATTGTACTTTAAGTGCCTGACTTATAAACTGCTGTAACTAACCAGCTGGAGAATTCATCATCCTCTGGAGCATTTGGCTTGCTTGGCAGAAAAACAAAACAAATCTACCTAGAAATGGAAAAGGAATGGCCTTTAAAGGCAAATGTTTTGAGAAATCAATGGCAAGAAAAATAAACTAATGGAATATTTTCCATTTTTTTGTAGTTATCGTCCCTCTCTACTTTCTCACATTTTGTGCCTGGGTAAGAACTCTAAATGAATTTTCTTATAGTTACATTATAATAAAATCTATATATGTGAATGATTAATTCTATTGTTATATCCATGTATGCAAGTTAGAGAAAGACAGTTGATTGGAATATCAAACATAAGGAGAATTAGTTTGCTAATGTCCTGTATATGGGGACAGGGTTTCTATAATTTTATGTGGTTTCAGATCACCTAAAGAGATACTTTAAATCTGATAAGATTAGAGATGAGGTTATGGGAGTTGTCTGAGAGATGCTCATAGAAGTGTCAGATCTGTATTTCCTTTCATTCTAGCTCCCTCTTGTATCACTTTAAAGTGACATTTTCAACTTTTATCTCTCTTCCAGTAAAACATTTTAATAAATACTCATATTGATGCGAAGTGTAGAACTATACCACCATGAGCATGCACCTTTTAGATTTAAATGCTACATCAGTAAGAATGCTTTTAGCTGCATGTAAGAGAAAAATGCAAGCAAAAGAGGCTTAAACTATAAAAGGAAGTTGAGAGATAGGGCAGGTACAGGACTGGTTTAGTAATGAAATTGAAGACCCTGGTGCTTTCCATATTTCAAGTGATCACATCAAATATGACTCTGGACATGGTCCCAACTTGGCTGCAGAGATTCAGATATATCCAGTTATACCACATATATTGAAGAAGAATTTTACTCTAGTGAGTCTCCTTTAATATGGAGTGAAAACTTTTCAAAATGTCTCCATTCCACCTTAGCTCACTCTTCTTTGGATCACATTGGCCAGGATTAGATCACTTACCATGTCCAAAAAAGCAGAGAAGGCTTGGGAATTGTGTGTCTGTGGAAGCTATGTTCAGCCTCTAGAGTGGGAGGTTGGTTCTGCCAGTAAGGAAGAAGGGATGGGGATGACCATTGATCGAACAGCCCTGGGTACAGATATGAATTTATTGTGATGGTGAAATGAGATCATGTTGTTAAGTGCTTAGTATGGTGCCTACAAGTGCATCTAGTCTCACGATGCCTTCTGCAACATAATTCCTTGAAAACCTGTTTGCTACTGTGTTAGCAGTTTTAATGCCCAGCTGCAACACCATTCAAACATCCAAGCAGGCATAGAATTTATATTTAATGAGTCTCTGAAAGCAGACACAGGGCAATTGTTTTGTATGACACTGAAAAATATCTAAAACTTCTTCCCTCATTCATCTTCCCTTTTCTAATATTCTCCAAAATTCACATATGCTCCCCATTGTACTTGGGTCTCTCCCCAGCTCTGGCCCTTCTCTTAAGTTCTTTTTTCTTACCTCCTTCTTTATTATGCAGATCAATTTAGTCTCTCCAGTGTTCTTTTAGTTTTCCTTTTCACCCAATATTTTGATCAACACAATGAAGTCTCAGGAAGAGAACAGGTTAAGGTACACTTCTCTTAAGAAGCAAGACATAAAGGAAATGTTATGAATACATAAAATGGAGTAATGTATTTTTCTTTCCCTTGTTGTTGAGCTATTTGATGTTGCCTAGAGATCCTAGAAAATGGACCACTAATATTTTGGCAGAAACCTTCAACCTTTTTCAGTCCCTTCCCTGAAGAGAACCAAGAATGGAAGCAAGACCAATTTGCTATTCATCGGGAGGTGCCACTCCTGCTTTGCTGACAGCCGTATTCGATTAGAATAATGCCTTATGATCTACATGAAAACGGTCTGACAAAACTTTAGATAAGGAAGAGATTCCACTGATCTTAAATGTACTGTTTGTTTTCTCTCTTTCTCATCCTGGTTTTAATTTCCTCTGCCCATGGGTTATTGGGTGACCATGCAGACCTAAATTCATCTTTGCATTTGAAATTATATGCTCTGTTTTAATGTTGCACATATAAATGGGCACTCCATTTGGATTTCATTTTTCTTTTGCCACTTGCCTAACTACCAACTGCCCTCTAGGTTTGAAAGGAGAATTAGTTACATCCACCATTAGTTTTATCACCTTATTTTTTTGGTGTTTTGTCTGAAAGAAAGTGCTCAGACAGACATTTAATTGCAGAAACAAGTCAGCTAGTGCCCTGTACTTTGGCGACAATATTGCTGATTATGTCTTTAAGGGACATTCCAACCAGTGAAACTAGACCTTGGGTAGAAAATCCAGGTCCATTTATGTCAGGTTTATTATATTACCTTTTCCTGAAGATGTGAAAACTTCTTCACTCAGATATTTTACTGCTTTAGGACAGTTAGACCTTAAACAGAGAGAAAAGTACCTGAATGAGTCTCCTTGGGATCTCTCTTGGCTTCCTTTGAAAGCCAAGGTTCTGTCCTTTAAAGCTAGATCTTGGTTAATTGGAAAGCAGTGGGCATCTGAGGGTAAGGTGAGTAGCTTTTATTTGCTTCCTGTATAACAGGTAGAAGGAGAATCCTGATATGCCTGTTGTTTAGCAAGAAGATTACCTGGAGGAGTATTCTGGACCCATTTCTCTTGATGTCATTTCTGAGACCAAGGACTCCAGAGTACAGGAAACAGAAGGGACAGGAGGTGTGGGGAAGAAGGAGTACCAGGCAAGCAGAGGAGAGTTTTCATATTTTTTCATATTTTTATTCAGCAAGACTGCCTGTTTGAAAGTATTTTTTTAAGGGAGGGATGGGGGCAGTTCTCCCCACATATAGGAATAAAAAAGGTTTATTTTGTTTTATATTGAGTTCATGAAAAGATGATAAAAATAATAGCAAAAATTTTGGTATGGTGAGCATTTCAGTTCAATTATAAAATGCAATTCTTATATAAGTCTCTGACACTGATGTTATTATTACACCATTATTCTCATTTCATTGATTAGGTAAGAGTTTTAGAGCAGTTAATGGCTTATGTAAAGTCACATAGCTGATTCTAACCACTGCATTATATGGCCTCCCTGATAGGCTCTTAGGATACATCTATACCTTAATGGAAACTAACATTATAATCAAATATGAATGTCCTCATTCCAGCAAATTCATTTTCTAAGACCAAAGCATTCACATGTCAGTAGTGGGTTGTCTGATTCACTAGAATCCTCGACTGAAAAATAAAAGTGCCCCATTTGTTTTTCAGCCTTACAAATACTAAGTGGTAAACTTTTGTTTTTTTATAGCCATATCCCTTGGCCTACTCTTTTGGATCATGTGCATTTGCTGTGATTAGAATAATAAAAAGAAAGAGACAGAGGCTTTGGGGAAAAGAAATTACATGGAATGGGAGGGTATTTACCACTAAGCATAATACAAAAATTAGAATTTGATTTTTAACAGCAACAAAAAATACAATGGCAAGTATTTATCTGTCTCACATGAAAAATAAGAAACCTATAATGCTGGTATTGTCAGCACAAATTTAAGTTTCATTGTACAGGGATAAATAAAGGGATTGCAGCTCAGAAAAGCTTATAGGTACTCATTTATGGATGGCTATCCTAGAAATCAATGTAGGTTGTTTCATGATCAATATACCTGCAGTGTTCTAAACCAGTCAAGCCTATTGGCTGTGGTTGGCTATAACGGAGCACCTCGGCCGTACTCAGATATGATCTGGGCATGTGCTTGTATTACTGCCAGAACAGTTTTTTAGCCCCACAATTTGAAGAGCACTGAATCAGGAGATATGGACCAACTTGGAAAGTGTAAGGAAGTAAATCTCTTGGGCTCCTGACATAGCTAGTTACTCCTTTACCAAATAGATCTCAGTTTTTTATGTCTGGCATCACAAGACATCTCTGCTTCAGTCTTAGCCTTCCCATCCTGACTGTATCTCTTTCCCCAAATCGTTGCAACCTTTTGTGAATGCTGCTGCTAATTTTGAACAACCATTTCTGCAACTTACCACTTGTACTATTACATAGGCCACAAATATCTTTGCATTGTTTCACTCAGATAATGTAGTAGGAAGCATCTTGTAATCCACAAGGTATTTTGCAATGTAATATATACGTAAGTAATAATTGACTTTCTATATTAAGTCCTGTGATAAATACTTATTGATTTTTTAACCCATGGCAGACATCATGGTAATTATAGGTGATGTGAGATGAAGGAGATATATCCCACTAGTGAGGACCCAACATTGGTGAAAGGTACTGTCACTAAGCTCATTATTAATATGCTGTGTGGCTCGTTATTAATATGCCGAAACAGGAGAATTCTCCCAAAGGATTTCATACTGTTAGATCTCTGTCCTAAGCACTAAGCAGAAGCTTGCTAGGAAACAGAAGGTATGGAATACATATGGAAGAAAGATGTACCAAGTGGAACACCCAACAGCTGCAGAGTAAGGACAAGTTGTAGTCAGGAAATGGTGGAAAGTTTCACCAGAGTATATGGCAAGGAGAGTGAGGCAAGAAGACTGAATCACTTAGATGGTGAAGGACCTGGAGAGTGATGTAGAGGAGGTAGATTTTTTTTTTGAAGGAAGAATTTTAGACAGACAGTTCCATCAGAGCCGTATAGATATTGAACTGAAAGGGATTAAGGCTAGAGGTAAGATCAATTGTGGGCTCTTTAAGTAGGTAGGAAGACAGATGATGAATTCCTAACCTAGACGAGACTATGTGTTTTGACTTCTCAGCAAAACTCTAAGTTTCTTGGTGAGACACTAAGCCTAAGCTGTATTTTGCTTGTATCTTTCTTTGTTTCTAGAATAATTCTGTGCACATAGTAGATGATGGAAAAATACTCACCTTATGAATAGATTAGGAATCCATCTGTACTTAGGAAAATGTACTTACATAATGTAGTCCTGATCCAGTGAAGATGGTGTTTTTGGAAAAGCTCTGTCATTTTTAAGAACATGAAAATTACTGCTTTATGAATTACTCCATGAATAGAAAAGTGTCTTGAAGCTTTTCTTGATAGTCAAATGCCCAGAAATTTGCCCATCAAAAACTTTTTTTTGGGTCTTCAACATCATAGCTTTTGAACTTTTAGATATTTTTAGGATTCGTGGAGATGAAAAAATAAACCTCAAAATTATTATTTTATCTCATCTTTCATTTTATTATTTTTGTCTCTAATAATAATGATAGGTTTCATTTATTGAACATTTACTCTGTGGTTGTCATTCTTCTAAGTAGTCTGGGGACATTTCTCATTTAATTTTTACACATTCACTATGAGGTAGGTTTTATTACTATCCCACATTAAAAAATGAAGAAATTGGAACACAGCTTAAGTAGCTTATGCAAGATGAAGTAGCTGGAGACAGAAGAGCTTCGGAATTAGGTTTTCTGACCCCAAGGTACATTCATCACTATAAAAAATGAAAAGATAGGCAGATTTAGGGTAGCACAGTGATCAAGGGCTGGGACCCTATTAGTATCATTGTGGTGGCATGATTTTGAGGGACTCTGGGCAGGATTCAGAGAGAAAAAAGAGGGGAAAAAAAAGAATAAAAGAAAGACAGAGAAATGAGTTCAAAACAGGAAAATATTAATATGTTGTCACAGTGAGTATGTAATAAATATTTTTCAATGAAATGAAAGATGAAAGACAAAGGAGGATTTCATGGCATGGAGTGAAAGAGGGCCCTCAACCATGGCTTTGGGTTCTGTCCTTGGTTCGGAAGAACTGTGTCTTTATAAATGTTTCTTTTGTGTGTGTGGATTGCAGCTTCACTCACTCCCAGGCTATTTCTGGGCCTGTTAACAAATTCATAAATCTTCACTCACTATTTTTTCCTTCTAGTTAGGATCAGCCCAAATGATTCTAGCCTTCAGAATACTTATTACCATACTTCAAATACAGTATCAAGGAAAGAATAACTTCATTGTAAAGCAACCTGTTTTTCTGATTCTGGATCTGAGATTCTCATATTCAGTGAAAGCAATTGCTCTGGTGCATAAAATACATTCTCAAATAACACAAGAGATTACACCACAGTTGTATATGAAGGTCATAATGCTTTTCATAATTTGATACAGGCAGAATGATTAAAAAGCCCACTCACCTCTTCCTTTTTCATTGTTCTGTCTCTTTTAATTTGTATCCCTTTGGGTTGGCTATGACCAGTGGAAAGGAGTGCAGTCTATAGAGCAAGCAGTGGGATATTGTGGAATATGGAAATCATTTCTATATATGCAGAGGGGAAGCCTAATTACCTCTATTGATCATTCATCCAGTCTTTCCTCTTCCCTGTTTTGTTTAGTGTTCAGTTATATAATTGGCATCATTAGAGTATTAGTGCCTTCTTTCACAAGGCATGTGGTTGCTGGTCATTAGCAAACTTGATAGACATGTCAAGAAGAACAGACCTAAGAAGGGAAGCAAACTTTCTCTCCACAGCAGGGTAGGTGGCTTTCTCTAGTTAACTCAATTTTTTTTTTCCTTGCAAATGACATTGGAATTATATTTCAAGTACAAGTCCTCTAAGCTTCAACTGATTGTTAGTTACCTGTCTTGGAGGTGATTCTTCCTCTAGTGGGGTAGCAAAGCATTACTTTATAGGCTCCTGAGATGTCTGTTAAATCCATTATGATTTGTTAAAAACCCAGTTAGACTTTTTAAAACCTCTTCCATAGTGGCTCAAACCATAAAGAGTCCACCTGCAGTGCGGGAGACCTGGGTTCGATCTCTGGGTCAGGAAGATCCCCTGGAGAAGGAAATGGCAACCCCCTTCAGTATTCTAGCCTGGAGAATCCCATGGAGAGGAGCCTGGTAGGCCTATATAGTCCATGGGGTAGCAAAGAGTCAGACATAACTGAGAGACTAACACACACAGACTTTTTAAGATTCTCTAGGCTTCCAGGTGGGGAGGGGTTATGTAGAGGTGGAAAGAGGTCTGGGCCTTTATGTGGCAAGGGTAACGGGAATGCTCTGAAGTTCAGCCTCTTGTCAAAATTAAGTTTCAAATGTGATCGAGCTTTTTATGCTCATTATTTCAGAGTGATCTGAAACTGGTTGGCATCAAAAATATCAGTTGAAATACCTAAAACTTTTCATTACTTAAAATTTTCTCCCGGCTGTTATAATGAGCCAAAAAAGACATGCTGATGGAAAGACTAGGCTGAGTGATAAAAATGAAGCTCCAGGTTGCAGTTCAGGCTTTGTACTCAATAGCTCTGTGACAAGTGGAAGTAATTTCTTCAGTCCATTTTCTTTGCATATGAGTTGGTTGGTTTTGGGAGTTTAAACTCAAATACCATTGAGGTCTGGGCAAAGAATATAAAGTCTGTGGCAATTGGAGAGAGCATGTCCACCTGGCCTAAAAGTATTACAGCCTTAAACACACTTAAAAATATCCTCCCACAGAAAATACATCTATGGGAAATATTTGGCCGATAGTTGTCAGTTTACTACTTCTAGGCTATGTTATCTATCCCTCCCCCTTTTTTTGGTCTGCATTTTCTATTTCCACAGAAGAAAAACTAAAGATCAAATGAAAGACATGAATAAATCCTTTATAGTAAAATTTTTTTTGAAGGAATAAGGCAAATTATGTAACGATAAAAACGGACTTAGATAGAAAAAAAAGGCCAGTGTGTCATAGTTTAATACATACAAGTTGACTGTGATTAGTTTATTATTGCTGTGGGGGAAGGAAAAGGACTGTATAATCCTAAAATGAAACATGGAAAACCTGTCACATGGTGTTTGGAGGTCCTCTTTTTTTTTTTTTAAACTGTCCTCAGCACTGGTCTGACCCTCACTATAGTGGTGTCCAGATGTGGTCGTTGTTGTTCAGTCTTAAAGTTGTGTCAGACTCTTTAAGACCCCATGGACTGTAGCCAGCCAGGCTCCTCTGTCCTTGAGATTTTTTCCAGGCAAGAATACTGGAGTGGGTTGCCATTTCCTTCTCCATGGGATCTTTCTGATCCAGAAATGGAATCCAGGTCTCCTGCGTTGGCAGGCAGATTCTTTAACATGAACCCACTAGGGAAGGCCCCAGATGTCAGGGACCCTTGAAAGGGGTATGAAAAGGCCAATGAGCAACCAGAATTTCGAAGAACAGACATTATTTCTTTTGAGAAAAGACTAAAAGAGTTTTAATTGGGATCATGGAGAAGAGAAGGGAAGAATTTGGGTTAATTATTCTTCAAGGATGGGATATATTTTCATGTTGAGAATGTAAAGCAGTTTCCTCTGTATCTGTGAGTAAAGACAGAAGCTGGAATTAGTGAGCTTAAATAAAAGCAATGGAGATGTGATTGACAATTAGGGAGGATAGTAGAGTGGCAAAATGCTGGCAGGATCTATTGAGAGATATTTTGATATCTTTGCCTTGGGGGATCATCATATAGAAAAGGTGAGTGATTAATCTGATTATCCTGATGGTAAGGAGCAACTGGTCAGCACTCTAATCTGGAATGGTCTTGTTTGGCATCACCATCATCCCCCTCCCCTACCATTTTATAGTCATCTCCTTTGACCATAGTGAATGTATCTCAAATAAAGATAGCCAAAGGTCCTCTTGAGGACTTCAAAGCCACTGAGAATATAAAAATCTTTTTTTTTTTTTTTGAGATAGTAGAACTCATTTTTAATTCCTGGCCACCTTCCCTGTCTAGTTCACCCAGCATGGGGGCAGCTCTGCATTTAGAGGTCTGTAGAACAAGATATCAAATTGACCCCAATCCCAAATTCTTAGGACAAAGATTCTGTTGTGTCTAGTTTGGGAAAAGTGTTAACCTGGTTTCAATAAATCATACCTTGAGGTAAGGGTGAGAGTTATTTGGTAGGAGGACCTACCAGCATTAGGGTTAAATGTGTTATGGGTTAAATGGTGTTGTTGCAGGAGACAGGGGAGTGAGAGTAAGTTCCTGGGAAGGGCCACTGAGTGAGGGTCCTTGACTCTATGCAGGAAAGAATTCAAGAGCAAACCAAATAAAAGTGAAAGCAGGTTTATTCAGAGGTCACACTCCATAGGCAGAATTCAGTCTGTCTCAGAAAGTGAGAGCAACCTTGGGATATTGAGGCGGTTAGTTTTTATGGGCTGGATAACTTCACGTACTAACAAGTAGGAGGAATATTCTAACTGTTTGGGGAAGGAGTGGGGGCTTCCAGGAATTGGGCCACTGCCCACTCGTTGGCCTGTCGTGATTGTCCCTGGAACTATGGTGCCTATGGTGGTGGGTGTGTCACTTAGTTAATGTATTACAATGAGCATATAATGAGGCTTATGTTCTATTGGCAAATTTTCCACCATCTTGGGCTTAGTTCGTTCTGTCGTATCCTGTTTTTCTCAGTGGCTCTGTCCCCCTCTTAATTCTTTTAGTCATTGTGCCCTTCTTCCTTCTCAGTGTCCTCTCCAAAATCCATATGTTGAAGCCCTAACCACCAAACCTCATACTTTACTTGGAGATAGTGTCTTTAAAGAGGTAAATAAGGTAAAAGGAAGTTGGTAGGGTGTGCCTTCACTGGATCCATCTGTGTCTATACAAGAAAAGGATATTTGCTCATATAGAGAGAAGCCAGGTGCACATGAACATCAAGGAAAGACCATGTGAGGACATAGTGAGAAAGTGACCATCTGCAAGCCAAGGAATGAGGCCTCAGGAGAAACTAAATTAAGTGACATGTTAATCTTGGACTTCTAGCCTCCAGAATTGTGAGACAATAAGTGTCTGTTGTTTAAGCCATCTAGTCTGTGGTGATATTTGCTTACCTAACAAATGAATAAAGTGGTCTGTGTAAGTTCTTTGAGAAATAGATCTGAGAAAATACTCCAAGAAATCTGATATCACCACTATAATCATTATAATTACCTGCATCAACCATATGTGATGATTCTACAGAGATTTATGTAACTATAACTGACCCCCTTGTTAGGAATTTATAACTGGATCTAAGTATTTCACTTTTCTAGGACTGGAACAGAGAATGCAGCAGGTCAGGTCACCACTAAATTATTCTGAATAATCTCTAGCCTGTGCTTTGTTGGAGCAGAAATTGTAGGAAAGGGAGAAGTCATAGTAGTTTGTGTTTCTGCAGCCGTGGCTGTTTGTGATAGGAGATCCAACCAGAACCATCCTGATGGCCCCTAACAGCTCCACCACCATGAGCTTTGCGCTACCCTCTCTGCTTCCCCACCATTGAGTACCACTGCTGGAGCTCTATTCAAGGTGGAGTCACTTCGCAGCCCACTCTATGCCACTGATTGCTACTGGGACTGACTTTACCCAGTACTGGCCTTTACAAACTGCTTAGCAGATGTAAACCTGTTAGGACTAAGTGACTTTCCTTTGGCTCAAACTGTTCACATTGCACCCTCAATTTTCTGCTTGACTTGAGCTTCAGGGACATGCCTCGGGATTGCCTGGCGGTGCAGGGACAACTGTTAGCATTAATGAAGCTCACCAGCAACTCCTCTTTCCCCCAGGATCTCACCTGTTTGCTAACAAACCTTTTTAAAGGCCCCCAAATATCACTGGATACTTGAGCTGTTATTTATGGAGGTCAGAGTTCCTCCCTTCTGGGAATTTCCTCACTGTGTTGCAAGCAAACATTTTCAATTGAATAGTTATTCTTAACATATACCAGAGCCAAAGACAAATTCTGTCCACTCTGATGTCATCTACGGAGATCATTCCTTTACCCTGAAATGGGCGATGGCTTTCTACTGCTTGCAAAATATTTCTTTTTTTTTTTCTTTCCTTTTTTGCATTTTCTTAGTGTGCTTTCCGGAGGTTTCTAACTAGACAACATCTCATATCTCTGGCCTAATCCAAAACCGCACACCAGCCTCATAAGTCTACTTGCTGTAGCTCAGTCATTACTTCTCATGTTTTGCTTGGGCAATTTTCTCTGTTTAAGGTGCCTTTTCCTCTCATCACCATGTCTTTAAATTTTATCCATTTTTGAAATCTTAGATCAAGTGTGCTCTTCTCCATAGAAACCTGCTCCCAAAGTGTAATGAATCCTTTCTCCTTGTTACTATCACCCAGTCTTCATAATTCCATTAGGGCCTGGCCTTGCTCATAGCTGCATTATTATAGTTTTAAGGATTTATTTCAGTATCCTCCACTAAATTCCTTAGGATTAGGACAGTATCCTGTCTTCCTGTAGATCTGCCCCCAGTATCCATTCAGCAATGTTAGAATAATAGCTGTCATTTATTGAACATTTACTATATGCCAAACTGTGTGCTCAGTATACGTTATTTCATTTAATAGGCGACAGTTTTAAAATAAAGCTTTGACAGCTTAGAAAGCTTGAGTAGCATCCCCAAAATTTCACTGTTTGCAAATGGTGGAGGCAGCATTTCCCTGTGATGTCTCAGCACTAATGTATAATGCTGTTTTCAGTAGTCAGTATATGCAGGCTGAATTGATTTGGATGAAACAGCCTTTCCATTTTAAGAACTAGATGATGTTAAGGTATATATATGGAATCTAGAAAGATGGTACTGATGAACCTATCTGCAGGGCAGCAGTGGAGATGCAGACACAGAGAACAGACTTGTGGACACAGTGTGGGAAGGAGAGAGTGGGACGAGTGGAGAGAACAGCATGGGAACATATACACTGACATATGTAAAATGGATGGCCAGTGGGAATTGGCTGTATCACCCAGGGAGCTCAAACTGGTGCTCTGTGACAGCCTAGAGGGGAGGGAGGTGGGAGGGAACTTCAGGAGGGAGGGGGCATATATACCTATGGCTGATTCATGCTGACGTGTGGCAGAAACCAACACAATATTGTAAAGCGATTATCTCTCAATTAAAAAAAAATTAATTAAAAAAAAAAGATGAGCCCATGGAATGGCCCACAGTCATGATTGCTGTTGCTGCAGCTCCCTTGCCTGCTACCAACTTCTTTCTGTAATCCCCAGCCCAGAAGGTTCCCTAATAGGGGTTCAGGGAGTTTACAAATCCCCAAGTGTTGCTAAGGATGGAGGTACATTGCTGATCTTGCCCAGCCATGTGGTAGCTGAACAAAGATGGTGTGTTGGATGCAGTTGCCATACTATGGAAAGAACAGCGGAATGTTAACCAGCACATTAATCATGCTGACAGATGGTCTGCCTGGCTCAGGCTCTTCAACAGACTCTCCCTATCTCTCAAGCTCATGGCTGTATACCTATTAGTTTGAAGGGAATAATATAAGATACAGGTTTAGATGATAAAGCAAGGCAGTATTAGTAATAGCTACAAGAATATGTTAGGCTCTCTGAAATTTTAATTTGCCTTTATTCTGCTTGCCCAGGACACTGACCTTTATCTTTCTATCATAGCAACCCACCCCCATATCAGTAACTTTAAAATACATGCTCACATTCTGATCCCACACCCAAGTGACAGCTTCACACATATCTCTGAAAATGGCTACCGCCAACCAAGTCAGGTAAGCGTATATTCTGAAGAAATTTGCTATCCCTTGCCTTTATTTCTGCTGGCTCAGTGGGCAGATTCTAATTTGAACAAGCAAAATTTAGCCTGCCTGAGGCTGGTGGGCAGGTGTTGCTTTTTATGAGTGAGATGCTTCAGCTGCTAGGGTGTACAGATATTTCAGGCTGACATCACCTCTACAGGAAACCCAAGATCCATTTGGTGGGGGTCTAGGGTCTTGGCAAATCCCAGCTTCTGCTGTTCTCACTGACAATTCCTTGGCCTGTCATTTGTGGAGATATATGTCTAAATATTGATATCCGTATGTTGTCATTGTTCAGTCATAAGTTGTATCCAACTCTTTGTGACCCCATGGACTCCAGCACGCCAGGGTCCTCTGTCCTCCACTGTCTCTCTGAGTTAACTCAAATTCATGTCCATTGAGTTGGTGATGCTGGATCTCATCCTCTGTCATCCTGTTCTCCTCCTGTCTTTAATATTATCCAACATCAGGGTCTTTTCCAATAACTTGGCACTTTGCATCAGGTGGCCAAAGTATTGGAACTTCAGTTTCAGCATCAGTGCTTCCAATGAATATATTCAGGGTTGATTTCCTTTAGGATTGACTGGTTTGATCTCCTTGCTGTCCAAGGGACTCTCACCAGTCTTCTCCAGGACCACAATTCAAAAGCATCAATTCTTTGATGCTCAGCCTTTTTAATGGTCCAACTCTCACATCTGTGTGTGACTACTAGAAAAGTTATAGCCTTGACTAAATGGATGTTTATCAGCAAAGTGATGTCTCTGCTTTTAAATATGCTGTCTATGTTTGTCATAGCTTTCCGTCCAAGAAACAAGTGTCATTTAATTTCAGGGCTGCAGTCACCATCTACAGTGATTTTGGAGCCCAAGAAAATAAAATCTGTCACTGCTTCCACTTTTTGCCTTCCTGCTGCTGCTGCTGCTGCTGCTAAGTCACTTCAGTCGTGTCCGACTCTGTGCAACCTCATAGACGGCAGCCCACTAGGCTCCCCCGTCCCTGGGATTCTCCAGGCAAGAACATTGGAGTGGGTTGCCATTTCCTTCTCCAATGCATGAAAATGAAAAGTGAAAGTGAAGCCGCTCAGTCGTGTCCAACTCTTAGCGACCCCATGGACTGCAGCCTACCAGGTTCCTCTGTCCATGGGATTTTCCAGGCAAGAGTACTGGAGTGGGGTGCCATTGCCTCCTCTGTTTGCCCTCCTATTTGCCATGAAGTTTTGGGACTGGATACTATGATTTTAGTTTTCTGAATGTTGAGTTTCAACTGCTTTTTCATTTTCCTGTTTCACCCTTATCAATATGCTCTAGTTTGTCTTCCCTTTCTGCTGTTAGAGTGGTATCATCTGCATTACAGAGGCTGTTGATATTATTCCCAGCAATCTTGATTCCATCTTGTGATTCATCCAACTCAGCATTTCACTGACTACTTGAAGAAGACCCTGATGCTGGGGGGATGATTGAAGTCCAGAGGAAAAGCAGATGACAGAGGATGAGTTGGTTGGATGCCATCACCAACTCAATGGATATGAGTTTGAGCAAACTCGGAGATGGTGAAGTACAGGGAAGATTGGCATGCTGCAGTCCATGGGGTCACTAAGAATTGGACATGATTAAGTGACTGATTTTGGAGCACAAAAATAAAGTCTGACACTGTTTCCACTGTCTCCCTATCTATTTCCCATGAGGTGATGGGACCAGATGCCATGATCTTAGTTTTCTGAGTGTTAAGCTTTAAGCCAACTTTTTCACTCTCCTCTTTCACTTTCATCAAGAGGCTTTTTAGTTTATCTTCACTTTCTGCCATAAGGGTGGTGTCATCTGCATATCTGAGGTTATTGATATTTCTCCTGGCAATCTTGATTCTAGCTTGTGCTTCTTCCAGCCCAGTGTTTCTCATGATGTACTCTGCATATAAGTTAAATAAGCAGGGTGACAATATACAGCCTTGACGTACTCCTTTTCCTATTTGGAACCAGTCTGTTGTTCCATGTCCAGTTCTAACTGGTGCTTCCTGACCTGCATACAGGTTTCTCAAGAGGCAGATCAGGTGGTCTGGTGTTTCCATCTTTTTCAGAATTTTCCATAGTTTATTGTGATCCACACAGTCGAAGGCTTTGGCGTAGTCAATAAAGCAGAAATAGATGTTTTTCTGGAACTCCCTTGCTTTTTTGATGATCCAGCAGCTATTGGCAATTTGATCTCTGATTCCTCTGCCTTTTCTAAAACCAGCTTGAACATCTGGAAGTTCTTGGTTCATGTATTGAGTGCAATTGTGTGGTAGTTTGAGCATTCTTTGGGTAGTCTCCAAAATCACTGCAGATTGTGACTGCAGCCAAGAAATTAACAGACGCTTACTCCTTAGAAGGAAAGTTATGACCAACCTAGATAGCATATTAAAAAGCAGAGACATTACTTTGCCAACAAATGTCTGTCTGGTCAAGGCTATGGTTTTTCCAGTGGTCATGTACGGTTGTGAGAGTTGGACTGTGAAGAAAGCTGAGCACTGAAAAATTGATGTTTTTGAACTGTGGTGTTGGAGAAGACTTTTGAGAGTCCCTTGGACTATAAGGAGATCCAACCAGTCCATCCTGAAGGAGATAAGTCCTGGGTGTTCACTGGAAGGACTGATGCTGAAGCTGAAACTCCAATACTTTGGCCACCTCATGCAAAGAGTTGAGTCATTGGAAAAGACCCTGATGCTGGGAGGGATTGGGGGCAGGAGGAGAAGGGGACGACAGAGGATGAGATGACTGGATGGCATCACTGACTCGATGGTCATGAGTTGAGTAAACTCCGGCAGTTGGTGATGGACAGGGAGGCCTGGCATGCTGCGATTCATGGGGTCGCAAAGAGTCGGACACAACTGAGTGACTGAACTGAACTGAAGTGACTGAACAACAACAACTCTGCACATAAGTTAAACAAGTAGAGTGACAATATACAGACTTTCCTAGTTTCACGTTAGTCAGTTTTTCTATGATATTCATATATGTGTACCCTATCTATCTATGTACTATGTATGTATGTATATATCTAACTACATATCTATCTTAATGAGTTCCACTCAAATCAATGGATAAACATAATAGGATACAAAGAGAGATAAACTTGCCTCCTCTTTCAAATTGTGAGATGGAGTTGGGTGAGAGAAAGAAACTTTTGATAAAGAAAAAAGGTAGTGAAAACAAAAAAGAATAAAGTGTGACAACTCCCCCTCCCCTTTCCACTCCTTTTATTTTTTCACAAGGAAGAGAATTGGTCAGTACTGAGAACTGCTTAGTGGTGGGCAGTTTTCACATGGGGTCTTGTTGAATTCTTATTCTAGGCCTTTGAGGCAGGTTTCATTGTCCCTTTTGCACAGAAGAGAAGACTAGGAACCAGAGGGAGTAATAAGACTACAGTCACAGGGATGGAAATGCTGCAGCTAGGCTTATCTAATCCTGATGCTTACCTCTGACTGCTGAGATGAGGTATCACATTTCTCAACACATCTCTTGCTGCTTCTTCTCTGAAAAAAAAACCAATTATTTGTGAGAGGAGGTAAAACATTAGGAGGAATTAAGACCTTTTCCTTCACTGGTGTGTTTATTTATTTTTTTTTTTTTTTAATTTTTTTTTCCACTGGTGTGTTTCATGGACAGTTCTGTGCCAAACTTCCCAAAGCACTTTATGTGCTCTTCAGATACCTACATTTGAAAGTCTTGATCAATGCATCCTGTAACTACAGTTGCAAAGATACCCACTCGGTGAAACATCCTCTTGACTGAACACCTACAACATTCATAATCTCCCCAGATTCATCCAGAAAAGATAATAATGGTTCAAAGTCAAACCAATTGCTTGTAAAACCCAGGAGGTGTGATATGAGTTGACACATTTTTGGCAAATTTTGAATGAAGCCTTCATGCTAATCTTTGAGTCTTCCAAGCCTTTTTAGATTGGGAAATGGGCCAGATCAACTTATAATCCTGAAGACAGAGTCCTGAGACCAGATAAACTTGTGTTATTGTTGAGCCACAACATTATTACTCAGTCCACTGGAGTTCTGGATCCAGATGGCAAAAGAGACCTCAGAGGCATACTGGAGGTGACGCATCTGCTCAGTCAGCCCACAAAGTGTGGCTTCTGCAGGACCTCACACACTGGCCCTGAGTCTGAGAAACTCCTAAGGAAATCCTAAAAGAAATGGACCATTTTGGGGTGTGGCGAGTGGGAAAATGCTGCTACCCGAGTTATTTGGGAGAATTTATTTCCTCGGGAACTTACTGAGTAGCGTGGAAGCAGAAGGGTAGGAGGAGAGAGGAGGGCAGGAAAATTTGTATACAGTGCAGTTTAATTTATTTTGAGTTCTGCATGGTGTCATCATGTGCATTTAAGAAATAATTTGTGAAATCTTTTTTTGGTCTCTTATGAATTTTTTTCTTCTTTCCCAAATGTGCTTTGTTTTAAGTCAGCAGAAATACAAGGTTTGTTCTTTAAAAATGTGTCATCCCTAAGGTTAAAACTGGACATTAAGGTCTGATTCATAGGGCTGACTGCTCTAATGTACAGAACAGTTCCAGAAATGTAGTGCTGTAGAGTTAGAGTTGGCTTTATTATTTTCTGTTTCCCACCTTATGTGATTGTGAGGGTAAATACTTAATTGGTTGGTGAAAATTGAAAATTACCAAAATATAAATGCACTAAAAGAATGCAGGTTTTTGTTTCTGGTTTTTTTTTTTTTCCTAGTCTTTCTCCTGCCTCCACTTAATGATTATTCCTATGAGGCAGCTCTGGGAAGTGGGAGAGGACAGGCCGCACAGTGCCATGGCACACTCTTCCCCACGAGGCTGCAGTAGTGGCGTCCTGGTCCTTCTAAACAGTAGTGCAGGGTGCACTGTGATTGATTTCCCAGTGTCTGGTGGAGGGTGATCTTTCCCACCCCTAGCTGGTCACAGTAATTCTGCCTCCATTGGCTCTGAACGGTTTAGATGTGGGCAGGTCAGGTCTTCTGAGATTTGCCAGAGGCTCTTGAAATGCCAGTCTTCCCATGTGTGAAGTGGAGGCAATAGTAGCTTCTAACTCGTTGGTTGTCATAAAAATTATGTGACTGACTACTTAGGCAATACATGGCATATAGTAAACACTCAGAAAAAGAGTTTGGGATTAACAGATATACACTACTGTATAGAAAATTGATAAACAACAAAGGACATACTGAATAGCACAGGGAACTATATTTAATCTGGGTCAGGAAGATCCCCTGGAGAAGGAAATGGCAATCCACTCCAGTATTCTTGCCTAGGAAATTCCATGAACAGTGGAGCTTGGTGGGCTATATAGTCCATGGAGTTGCAGAAGAGTCAGACGCGACTTAGTGACTAAATAGCAACATATATATATATATATATATATATATATATATATATATATATATATAATTCTCCTATATACCTGAAACTAAAATAACATTGTAACTCAACTATACTTCAGTTAAAAGTCATTTGTTTTGAAAAAAAAAGGAATTAATTATTTTTCTTTAAAAGTTTCCTGCTTTTTGATCTAGACATTCTACTCTTAGGAAGTATGCTGGAAACATAATTAGAGTTGCATGCAGAGATATATACATACAGATATACTTATTACCCGATCTAGCCATATATTTATAGTTGTTCATCACAGTATTATTTATAATTGGGACCCTAATTATTCAAGAATTGTCCAGTAATAAGTAACAATGAAATGTCTACTCCAAGGAATACTCTGAAGCCATTAAAATTATGTAATATGATTTTATTTAGTGACATGAAAAGAAGTTTATGGTATATTATTTTATAAAGAACAGCTTATTTTCCAAAAATGGATAATGATAGATACAACTATAAATACAAATATAAATAAACGGAGACAGGCAGGATATATACCACAAGTAGCAGAAATAGGTTTTAAAAAACTATAGACTTTATAAAACTATACATATAATACATATTTGGGGCTTCCCAGGTGGTGTTAGTGGTAAAGAACTTGCTTGCCAATGCAAAAGATGTAGGAGACACGGGTTTGATACCTGGGTCGGGAAGATCCTCTGGAGGAGGCTGTGGCAACCTACTACATTATTCTTGCCTGGGAAATCCCGTGGACAGAGGATCCTGGCAGGCTACAGTCCATAGGATCGCACAGAATCAGATATGGCTGAAGCAACACTGCACACACAATGAATATTTAGCTATTTTTTTAAGACCAGAAAATATATCTAATCTTACTCAAAATGTTAATAAAATCTGGGACAAATGACTTTCAAATCTTAAAAGGTAACTTCTATTTTCTTTTTTCAATTAAGCATTTTCAGTTCTTCTATGAAAATGTGTTGCTTATATACCTTTTAAAGCTACTAAACATACATATTGTTAAAGCGACTTGCCATAGATTTCTGCCAAGACTCTGCTTCAACTCCATTCAACAAATATTTATGAAGAGTTTATTAGATGCCAGGCACTTTGCTAGATGGTTCACAAAAACATGTGCAATCTGTTCTCTTAGAGTTAAGACTGTACCAGATCATCCCAAAGCACAGGAGAGGGAGATGCATTGGACTTGGTTGTTTCTAATAACAGGGGTGGGAACTGGGTCTTCTGCATCCCGGTGTCTTTCTGCTGTGTGCGCAGGGACTGAGCGAAGGCTGCTGGACTGTGTCAGCTCCATCAGTAATGTCTGTCAGCCTTCATTCTTAGCTGTCATCACCCTGATTAAACATATTCACTTGAAGTAGAAATGAAAGTAACCTCCACTGTAACTCTAAGATAAGACTCCTAACCCTTTCCATCAGATTGCTGTCCTAAGCTCTCTTCATGAAGAAATCCTGGAGCTGCTTCTGCCTGAGAAGGCAGTCAAGGCTATTTTAGGTGCTTGGTTCAGTTTTTCACTGTACTGGTGTGTCCTCAGAATGGAGTACCACTTGTAGAATAAGTTTTTAGAATGAATACAGAGACGAGAAGAAGAAAAAATTCTGTCTTGATCTTTTCTCCTTCCAATAAGAAGGTGTCTTCCACAAAGGTAGAGTATAAGACAGTGCTTGTGGGCAAAGGGCTGGAGGAAACTCCATTGCAAAGGGGAGTGAAGACTTCCTGTTTATTCCTTTTCCTAGGACTTCTCATGGAGTTTGAAATGGTGTTGAAACTCGCTGTAAAATATGATGGCAAAACTCTGTGAGGGAAAGCGACAAGGCAGAAGAAACTTGTTTGGGTTCTTAAGAAAAGCTGTCACATTTGTCTCCTCTAAACAGCCTTTAAAGGAAGTTTTTTATAACTATACTTCCACCTACAGCCTCAAGTCAGAAACTGTAGGTAACAAAGGTAAGAGTGATAATGATAGTGGAAGTTTGGAGGAATGAAACAAGAGTGAAGAAAAAAAGGTGGTGAAAGTTGGTGGGAATGTTTACAATTTTGTTTTTTTAATTTCTGTGAAGAGATGAAAGATTAATAGAAAACAAGTGAGAATGTCAAATATACTGAAATTAAACAACATGAGCTTAATGGGTCAGATTCATATAGCATCCATGTGCTGCTAGATGATAAAATCTCAACTTTTGCCAGCATAGACTTTCTGCCAAAACACACCTATTTGCAATACCTTAAGCTGTAGATGAGTAGATTTACTGTGATGGTCTTGGGGCCCCATTGTATGAATGACCCTTAGATTGACACCTGTGATGGGAGATGAAAAATACCAAATTTACCATAAGGTTTTATTATCAAAGTTTAGATCAGACTTTAGATACTGCAGCTACTTTTTAAATTATTATGTAAAAAGGAGTAACTTCTTCACAGTTCTGAATGCTTCTACTTTAATTTAATGACACCCAAGTGAAAGCGAAAGTGGAAGTCACTCAGTCGTGTCCGACTCTTTTCGACCCCATGGACTATTTAGTCCATGGAATTCTGTAAGCCAGGATACTGGAGTGGGTAGCCTTTCTCTTCTCCAGGAGATCTTCCAACCCAGGGATTGAACCCAGGTCTCCCTCATTGCAGGCAGATTCTTTAGCAGCAGAGCCACAAGGGAAGCCCAATGACACCCAAGATGTAATTAAATTTTATAAACAGTTCTACCCTCCCCTGTTTGGGAACAAGGGAGTGATAGCTGCCTTCTTTTTGATTATGACATCCTCCTAGTGGCAGGCTGAAAATTTATGTGATAAAACTGATCCATGAGGGTAGTCAGTCTGAAATCTTCTAAGCCTCCAAGAAGTATTTCTGTCTCTCAGTAGTGACTGCAGTGGTAGTAATAGTAGTAATAAACATTGATTGAGTCCACACTATGCCAGGCACTGTCAGTTATGTTCAAATTGAAAGGGCTCTGGAATTAGCATTTGGTATATAGTGTCTTATTTTGTCACTATATAGTCACTTATTTTGTCATTGAGATAGATCCTTTTACAATTTCTGTATTTTGCAGACCAGAGATGGATTTAAAGAGATCAGTTAATTTGCTTAAGATTATACAGATTATATAGGATTTTGACTTAGAAAGTCTAATATCAGGTACCATATAGTTAAATACCCATTTACAAGAATCACACAAGAGACTGGAATTGTCTCAGTAATTTCCGTATCAGTTTCATTTCCCTGGAAACAAAAGAGATTTGGCATTTAGCAGATTTATTAATCAACGCAGGTGGTTCATACAAATATTATAGTCAGATGCCAAAGTATCTGGGTAGTAATGGAAGTGCTTTGTTGTTGTTCTTCTTTTTTTGTGACTGGGAGACATGAATTCTTTGGAATATCGGGGAGCATTCAACCACAGCAAATTAAGACGAAGCATAACTGTCTTGAGAGTAATGAAAGCGCCGGCACAGGAAATTTCTCACACATGTTTTTAGACTGTGTCGTCTGCTGTTCTCGGAGTCCGCATGCTTGATGATGAACTACAAAGTGTGCCTTCTACTCTGGTTTAGGGAAGTTAGGTCAGGCAGCCCAGTAACAAAACTGTTGTTAAAGATGGGACCAGGTAGTTCAGGGGTAAAGAACCTGCCTGCCAATGCAGGAGATGCAGGTTCGATCCTTGGGTCAGGAAAATCCCCTGGAGAAGGAAATGGCAACCCACTCCAGTATTCTTGCCCGGGAAATCCCATGGACAGAAGAACCTGGTGGGCTATAGTCCATGGGGTCACAAAAGAGTCAGACACTACTTAGCGACTAAACGACAACGGAATAAGAGAATACCCTGTGCCCAGATCTTGGTTTATCATCCAGCCATTGGCTTAGACACTTAGGGCTTGTCCTGTGGGGGTAGAGACAGGAGAGACCAGAAGATGAAATCATGATGAAAGGAATCTGGCTATGTTCATTGCTTAGATGCTCTTCTCTTAACAATAGAGAACCTATTTTTGAAGACCACATAGCTTTTTTGTTATATTTATTTGCCAAGGTGTTTTTTAACACATATGCATGAATTCCCAGGTACACACACACACGTGCACTGAAAAGTAGATCATTTAAACACTGGAAACTTCATGCTGAAATGCTGGTGGGCTAATTAAAAGGACCAAACTTCACCTCTTTGTCTGTATCTATTCAGCCTCACTTACCTGTCCCAGCTTCCTGTGCAATTAAAGGATAAGCAAATCTATGATAAATAGCAGAGGTATGTCAGCATGGGTGTGTCCTAAAAACTGTGGTGGTCTTTGTGGCTAGTGAAGTGAAGTGAAAGTTGCTCAGTTGTGTCTGAGACCATGGGGACTCTGTGACCCCTTGGACTATACAGTCCATGGAATTCTCGAGGCCAGAATACTGGAGCGGGTAGCCTTTCCCTTCTCCAGGGAATCTTCCCAACCCAGGGACTGAACCCAGATCTCCCGCATTGCAGGGAGATTCTTTACCAGCTGAGCTGCCAGGGAAGCTCTTGTGTCTGATGGAAAGGTCTAATTATTATCATTCATTGGATTAGTTGTTCTGCATTTTGCATTGTCCTTCTGGGTTTCTAATATTCACAGGTATTTTAAAGACACAAGCATTCTCACACGGTGCAATTTCATGATGGCCTGACCCATGTTTCTTGAAGGCCAGTGAGCTGCCCCTAACATCCTGTGGTTGATTTGGGGGCATTGTAGACTCATCTACACATCCTCACCTGGACCTTTCCTCCAGTAAGTTCTGCTGTGGACCATTATTCTCAAATTAATCCAACTGTGTGAAAACAAGAAATCTGCTATATTTCCCTATTGTTCCTTCTTTTGAAACAATTTTCCTGATGGACTTTGAACATTTTCACTTATGTATGTTAAAAGACTTTTTTTCTCTGACTTATTTCCAAAATTTAAATATCTTTATTTTTACTAAGTGTAAATTATATACTGCTATTGTAAAAAAAAATTGTAACAATGGAGAAGTATATAAAGTAGAAATGGAAGTTCTTTGCAGCCTCATCCCAAAGATAATGATGATATAATAAAAACCAAAATAATACATTTATTAAGGACCATGTTCCAAGCTAAGCTTTTAGGCTCATTAACATGTTAGAATAGTTCTGTAAGGTAGGTACTGTTATTTCTCAGTTTAGTACATAGGATACTGAGGAATAAAATGTTAAAAGTTTGTACACCACCACACAGGTAGTCAGTAGCAAAGCTAGAACCTAATTACTGAAAGTATGAGTCTGCAACCCAATTACTATACTAAACCTGATGGATCGGGGCTGATCATTTATTTAAGTTCAACTTTAAAAAGTTAAATAAATCATAAAAGATGAACTAAGCACACCTTAATATTTTATTTTAACTTAAAATGTACCTCATTTATATGCTAATTTCCTAACCATTGATCTAACACCAAGACCATTTCTTAAGGATGGCTACACCCTTTGCTTTTCTTAAATAAACCACACCCATAATTGCTGTAACTTTGTAATGGATGATAAATTCTTCAGAGGCTGTTTTTGTTGTATTTTATAGACAGTCTCCTTTATAAAGTCTTCACAAAGCAATTTAGTTTTCATAGAAGCAATTCTTTTTAGTCTTAACATCTTACTAACTTCTGTATTTTAAAAGAAACTAGATCATTACAGCAAGTATTAAAGCTTTAAGCAGTTTTGAGGACAAAAGCCACTGATTCTTTGTAAGCAAACAATACAACATGTGAGGCCAGAAGTGCCTGGGGCTTATAGCTCTCAGCACTCAGCACTGCCCTGGGCATCAGCCTGAACCTTTTGCAGAATAAAGTTAGTGCTTATAGATGTATTGGGAAAGTCAAGTTCAGTTAGGAGAACTTTATGATGGAGTTAACTTAATATCAAGCATACTGAGAGGCATCTGCCAAAGTTGTTCATTGAGGGGAATGTTTCTTTTTTCCCCGTGCTCCATACCTCTCAAGGTGTATGCTTACCAGAGCTTGTTGTTCAATTTGTTTTCATTTTTTGCATCTTTTGTATATATGTTCACATTTTAAAAATTTATTTTTAATTGAAGGATAATTACTTTACAATATTGTAAATTTATGAACTTCCCTGGTGGCTCAGCAGTAAAGAATCCACCTGCAATGCAGAAACTGTAAGAGACCCCGGTTGGACCCCTGGGTCAGGAAGATCCGCTGGAGGAGGGCATTAGCAATTCATTTCAATATTCTTGCCTGAAGAATCCCATGGACAGAGGAGGCTGGTGGGCTACAGTCCATGAGGTCACAAAGAGTCGCACAGTACTGAAGCGATTTAGCATGCACACACATTACAAGTTTATATGTTATGGAGATCAAACTCAGTTTGCTTGCCACAGGACAGGTCAATTAGAGGCAAGGAATATGACTTTATTCAGAAAACAGAGAAGACGGCAGACTAATGTCTCAAAATAACCATTTTATCAGGGTCTGGATGCCAGGTTTTTTAATAGAACAGAGATGGGTGAGGTGAAGAAGTAAAGTGAAAAGGCCATTAATCTTGCAAATGTGTCCTGGAATGGCCAGTCTCAGGGAGGGGCTGTGTTAATTTCTTCCTTCCTGTAGTCATTCACAGGTGGATAGGATCCTGAACACAGGTATTTTGGTTTAACATTCTGGCAAAGGGACAGCGTTCCCCAAGGCAGGCCATTATATATGAAGAGTATCCTTTTAGTGAACAAAAGCAGTGGAAAGCAAATGTTAAATAAAAAAACAGATTCAACATGGAGTATGTTCTTCCCTGTAACACATATCTCTCCAATTTCAACTGGTCTTGATAACCAAGTCTTCAAAACATGCACAATAAGGAATACAATGAATTCCCCAGGAAGGAAACATTCTAGAGCCTCTCCCATGAGACTGAGCCAGCGCTAGAAAAATGAAACATAACTGAAGAAATTAATTGTATAAATCTAGCATTAAGAATTGCCCTTTTTTTTTTCTTTCCAGAGAAAGCCCAAATTTATTAGCATGGCCTATAAGGCCTTATGTGATCCAGCCCCTGCCCCTCCACTTAGCCAAATAATCCATCATGCTTGATCCTGCCATGCTGTTTCTGGAGTTGGTCCCTCTGCCTTTGTGACTTCTTGGAATGTACGCCCTCATCTTTCCCTTCTCTTTTTCCCTTCCCTTCTAAGAAAAGCCCTTCAAGTCCCCAGTTGTGCCTTTTTCTCTCTGATCCTGAACTTCTTATCTCCTAGAGCAGAGCCAAGGGGTTCCTTCATGTGACTTCATTGCTCTGTCCCCACTGTACATGGTGTTTCTATTTTAGCATCACCCAGATTCGCAAGCATGTTTTGGCTTGTGTGTTGCTATAGTATGAAATCTAGGAGGGAAGTGGTAGGGTTTTATTCATCTCTGTTTCCCCAGAGTCTGTCCCCCTCTTGGCAAATATTAATACTCCACAAATATTTGCTGAATGAGTGAACCCATATTCTGGGGCATGTGTGTTTGCTCTTGGTCTTCTAGCATGCTGAGATGGGAAGGCATGGGTGCCTGATTGCAGTGCTTTCCTTCAACCCTGAGTTGGGGAGGTTGAAGGAAGAGGCTCCTTGTAGTGGCCATTCCTGCAAATTTTTTCCAGCCTTGAAAGAGAGATCAAAGGCACAGCCCTGAGTTGTCTGCTCAAGCTTTTGTTCACACTTTCACTTTGCAGTGAGGGACTAAGAGGAGGATTTTCTGTATATATTACTGAAGACTTTGATCTCACTTGGTTGATGTGGATGGTACCCTTGTTCACAGTACACTGCGATGAGACTATTGTATAATGCAATAAGGGGAAGTCTGTGTGACAGCCAGGTGTTGCTCAAGGAATGTATGGGTTTATTTCATTAGGCGTAATGTATTCTCAGCAGAGCCTGGTCTGCGTGCATAATGTGATTCTTGGGGTGCCACAGCAGAAACTCTCTGTTAGAGGAAGGTAATTGCATTACCCTGCCACTTTCAGATTCATTAAGGGGAATCTTGGGCTCACCCATCAATTTTCAGTCCTGCTCACAGTCAGAACCATTTCCCTGTGGTCACCTTTCCATCAGGCCATGTATCTCATTGGCTCTGCCTGACAGCCAGCTCCTAAATGCTTCCTAGCAAGTGCCGATGCCTGTCCTGTTTGTGATTGCAGATTAGCTTGGCAGAGGAAGAAAATCTCTTAGAGGACGGAGACCCCAGCTTGATTGTCTCCAAAGTGAGGTATGCCCAGTACTGATGATTTTAGGTGGTTCATGGATAAACATTTATACAAGTTTAATTGTTACATGTTTATGTTAATATTGACCAGAAAAACCACTAGTATATAAAACCTGTGATTTCACAGATTTGGTGTTAAGAGGGAGGCAAAGTGGGTATTGCAGTAAGTCAGCTTAAAAGAAAATCTAGGGCTTCCCTGGTGGTCCAGTGGTTAAAAATCCACCTGCCAATGCAGGGGACATGGGTTTGATAGCTTATCTGAGAAGATCCCATACGCTGCCTGGCAGCTGAGCCCATGGGCCACAGCTACTAAGTCTGCACTCTGGAACCCGTGTGCCACAACTGCTGAAGCCCACTTGCGTAGAGCCCATGCTCTGCAACAAGAGAAGCCACCACAATGAGAAGCCTGTGTACTGCAGCTAGAAAGTAGCCTCCACTCACCACAAGAAACAGCCTGCATGCAGCAACAAAGACCCAGCACAGACAAGAATAAATAAATAGACCCTTTAAAAAAGAAAATCTAAGGTAATAGCTTTAAAAGTTATCTGAAGCAATGACTAAAATATTAAGATGATATTCCAATAACTAAAGTCTGAAAGTGTGATATAGGACAGTTCCTGATATGTAGTGGATACTCAATCAATATTTATTGGAATGAATGAATATTAAAAACTGTGATAGTAGCTACTCTTTATTACATGCTTGTTTTGTGCCCAGTCACTGGGCTATAAATGTTATGCCCTTTGATTCTGACTTGCAAGCTGACACTTTATCTTCATTTTATAGATGAAGGAACCAAGCCATAGAAAATAACTTATGCACCATCACAGCTGGTGGTTGTAGGTCTATTCTCTGTCACCAAACCCCAAGTGTTTGACTTGTACACATCTCTGGGTCATAGATACTGCAAGTTAAGATGAAATTTTTATTTCCAGTTCCACCCAGGTTCCCTAAGGTGGTAAAACTATTCCAATTCATTAAAGGTTAGCTCAGATATCTCTGTTGTGACAAGTGTGCTGCCAGGACCGTGCACTTGATTCGTTTCACCAGAGCTGACCTGCTTAAACACCTTGCACTTTGGGAAGTCTTATAAGTTCCCGAATAAGTCTGACTTCTATCTCTTCTACCTTCTTGTCTGGAATGCCTGCTCAGCTTCTCTGTCAGTGTTATGGGAATGTCATGTTACAGCTTAAGCAAAGACTTCCAGGGGCTTCATGATAGGCTGACACAAACAGAACTCTATCTGAAACAGCTTATATGGCTCTGATGTTACTGCTTTGGACAACTTGACTCAAAAAGTGTCTCTGATGGTAACCAAGATATCAAAAGTACATGTGTGACTTGATAAGAGTGAAATAGAGCTTTTCAAAATCCCTATACTATTTTTGTTAGTGATTTTATGTACAGATATATTAGTAAATTTATAAATGCTCTAAGTTGATATTTGTCTATGTCACTCATGTAACTAAACAATTATACCTTTAAATGGACGAAGAGCTTCTCTCACCACCCTTCACTTTATATTTTTACTGTGTCTGTATGGTGCCAAGCACAATGACCTATTAGCCTGGGTAGTATGGACAAGCCAAATATTGATTAAGTCTCACAATCTGATAAAACCTGACTGCATTCTTGAAAGCCATTTTCAGGTCTTCAGTAAGTCTTGGGATACCAGTAGCTTCTAATTTAGTGCAAATATAAACTCTTATAAAAATGGGGTATAGTTGCTTTACAATGTTGTGCTGTTTTTGCTATACAACAAAGTGAATCAGCCATGTGTAAACATATACTCTCTCCCTCTCTGACCTCCCTCTCATCACCCCCCCGCCGCCCCGCGCACCAGGTCACCTCAGAGCACTGAGTTGAGCTCCCTGTGCTACACGGCAGGTTCCCCTTAGCTATATATTTTACATATAGTAGTGTATATATGTAAATCCTAATCTCCCAATTCATCCCACTCTCTGCCATATCCACACATCTGTTTTCCACATCTGTGTCTCTGTTCCTGCCCTACAAATAGGTTTATCTGTACCATTTTTCTAGATTCCACATATATGCATTGATACACAGTATTTGTTTTTTCTATTTGTGACTTACTTTAGTCTGTATGACAGACTATCCACATCTCGACAAATGACCCTATTTCATTCCTTTTTATGGCTGAGATATACTCCATTGTGTATATGTACCACATTTTTTTGGGAAACTTTTTGTTTTGTATTGGAGTACAGCCAATCAACAGTGTTGTGGTATTAATAATTTCAGGTGAACAGCAGAAGGGACTCAGCCATAAATATACATGTATCCATTCTCTCTCAAACCCTCTTTCCATCCAGGCTGGCACATAACATTGAGTACAGTTCCATGTGCTATACAATAGTCCTTTTTGGTCATCCATTTTGAATACAGCAGTGTGTACATGATCGTCCCCAAACTTCCTAACTATTCCTTCCCCCCAGCAACTATAAGTTCATTCTGAAAGTCTGTGAGTCTCTTTCTGTTTTGTAAATTCATTTGTATCATTTCTTTTTAGATTCTACATATAAGGGATGTCACATTATATTTCTCTTTCTCTGTCTGACTTACTGCACTCAGGATGACATTCTCTAGACCCATCCATGTTGCTGAAAATGGTATTATTTCATTCTTTTTAATGGCTGAGTAAAATTCCATTGTATATATGTACCACATCTTCTTCATTCATTCATCTGTCAATGAACATTTAAGTTGTTACAATGAGACATCTCCTCACACTAGTCAGAATGGCCATCATCACAAAATTTACAAACAATAAATGCTAGAGAGGGTGTGGAGAAAAAGGAACCCTCCTACACTGTTGGTGGTAATGTAAACTGATACAGCCACTATGAAAAGCTGTATGGATTTGCCTTAAGAAAAAGATAGAACTACCATATGACCCGGAAATTCCGCTACTGGGTATATACCCCAAGAAAACCATGAAAAGATACATACACTCCAATGTTCATTGCAATACTATTTATAATAGCCAGGATGTGGAAGCCACCCAAAGGTAAACTTTTAAGGTTTAAGACTATGTACATTCTCTCCAGAAGTCCACACTCTGCAAGCAGAGGGCTAAAGGGAAAAGACATTTGGAAGAATACATTATGGAGTTTTCTTAGTTTCATTAAAATTATAAATTGTTTCTCACATTTGTGATTTCTTCTGTGCGGCTCATTTACTATCTATGATAGGATATAAGTATCATGGCTTAGAATAATTTCAGAGCTGACTGACAATTCTTAAAAATTGAAAATGGTTATTTTTCTCTTCATAAGCTTTTTTTTTTCCACTCTAGTTTCAGGGGAAGAAAGGGGTCAACCATAGGCAGATAATGGAGATCATGGGCATTCCATATGTAAAACAAATGCCACTTCCTGACAAAGCCTCCCTACTGTATCTGGAAAAGCCAGTGATCTCATTTCTGCTCAATTATGATTGGAAGGGACTTTTGAAAGTCTTTTTATCTAGAATTCCTCAAAATGTGACTCATGGTACAACAACTTTAAAATCACCTGAGGGTGTTAAAAAATGTATACATTCTAGGTCTCCACTCTAGACCATGTGGATGTTTTCAATAGAGATGGTGAAGATGGATTTTTCAGAAACTCCCTAAGTAATTTGTATGAACACTAGAGTTTAATAATGACTTTATTATAATCTCCTCATGGTACATAGAAATTGAGGTATGACATGGTTAAACTAGACAATAAATAAGAAATCACCATGCTTAGCTATTCAAAACCACCTAGGTAAGCTGCAGTTTTTTAATTCATTTAACATGCATCTTTCTGCCTCAGCTGTGTAGTTATGTAACTTAATTACTTCTTAGTTTGATTTGACGGCCTTATTCTATTAGATAAGATGTGTTAATTACTCTGATGGCAATATGTGGTAATAATGGCTCAGTGTTACATTAATAATTTCAAGATCATGAATAATATGCAACACCTCTGTGTCTGAGCCATCATTAATTTGTTTCACCAGTGCTGAAGTGTTTAAAATTCAGTTTCAAGTATGTCTTCTCAGAGGAGAAAAGAACAATACATGTATTGAAAAACCTCCTCTTTATTCTGCTCTTAACTCTGTCCTTGCTACATAATTAGCTGCATAATGTATCTAATTAGTGGGATAAAAATCCAAGTTCCTTTTATTTTTTAAAAATACAAGTAAGTCAAAACAAAGTCCTTGCTGATAAAGAAGGAGGAAGAGTAAACACAATATATGAATAAATCTTGTGCAATTGCATCACTTATAGTGAATCTCAAGGCATAAGAATAATTCTGTAAGTAAAATTTTTTTATTAGCCTGAAGTTTTGAGTAAACTTAAAGTCATGTTTCCTTAGGTTTAAAAAAAAGAAAACCTGCTACTCACATTGATTATAATTAAGCAGCTGATATGTAGGCAGAAAAGAAGGTAGTAAGTAGACACCTGTTCTGTCTCCTGCCCAGCATCCATTTATCTTTGATATAGGATATCATCATGATATTGTATATCATGATATCCTACATCCACATCATGATGCGGAACAACCATTTCCCTTAGTCTGTGTGGGAACAATAGTCAACAACCATAGCTGGAGAGTCAACCCAGGAGTGACTAGTCAGCATATTCCATTCTCCTGGGAATTGTGACTGGCTTAACAATGGTATGTGATTTAAGTTGGTCCAATCAGAGCTCATCCTAAGATTTCTAGAGCAATTGAGAAAGCTATGTACTGAGACCATGTACATGATAGGGCATCAATTGGGAGAGACTGACGTTCATTCTTGTCACCATGAAAGGCAAGTCTACCATCATAGAAAAAAGAGAAGGGAAGGGGGATAAAACCAATTCCTGATGACAGAATCTAAGTCCCTGAATTCACCCAAGCCTAAAGTTAACTGCTATTTTTTTTAAACATTATTCAATCAAAATATTCTGTTTTTTGCTTAAGCCATTATGAGTTGGATTTCCATCACTTGCAGCAACAAAAAGACAAGAAAATGTTTAAAACCTTCTGAACTTCTAAGTTTCCAAGAAAGGAAATGATTTTGCACTTAGTCTTGCAAGTGTTCTTGAGTCTTCATTGTGACCAGAGGAGCAGATTGGTAACTGGCCAGGATTAGATCTAAGTTGACAATGTAATGTATTACATGAAGCAGAATCGTTTTCCAACTTATCTTTGAATTGTAGAAAATTTTGAACCTACATAAACATAAGCAGAATAATATAATAAACTTGACTGGAACCATCAGCAAGCTCCAACATAATCAATCCACTGGCCAATTCTGCCTCATTCATATCCCATGAACTTCTCTTACCTCTACTATTAATATTATTTTTCAAGTGAATCCCAGACATCATCATTTCATTGGATAACATTTTGAGAATGAAAAGGAGGGATGATTGTGCCAGGATAGCAGGTGCAAACTAAGACTGTCCTAGCAATCAATCCTATTGATCAGACTGTCCTGTCAGTCAGTTAGAGATTGATAGAACAGAATAGATTGAAAATAAACGGAATAAAATCTGTAGCTTTGTTCTGTGTCCTAACCAACTGAAATGGCAAACCAACAGGCTTGCTGAAAAACCTTGAGAACTGTTCCTTTCTAGTAGTGCTTTCTGGTTGTAAAAATGTTTTACTGAATACCATTTTAGTCTGGGTCTCCCAAGTAATGGATGCCAGAAAAGGGTAAAATGTGCAAGACTTTATTAGGGAAACATCCCCGTGAAAGGAAGTGAGAAGGCAGAAAAGGATAGGAGAACAATTAGAGGAAGTAAGAATACATTAGAAGTGTCCTAGGTTTTGCAAGGCTGTCATTTCACATGCTAGCATGGTTATGCTCAAAATCCTTCAAGCTAGCCTTCAGGAGTACACAAACCAAGAACTTCCAGATGTACAAGCTGGGTTTTAAAGAGACAGAGGAACCAGAGATCAAATTGCCAACATCCATTGGATCATAGAACAAGCAAGAGAATTCCAGAAAAACATCTGCTTTACTGACTACACCAAAGCCTTTGACCGTGTGGATCACAGCAAACTATGGAAAATTCTTAAAGTGTTGAGAATACCAGACTACCTTTCCTGTCCCTGAGAAACTTGTATGCAGGTCAAGAAGCAACAGTTAGAGCCAGACATGGAATAATGAACTGATTCCAAATTGGGAAAGGAGTACAACAAGGCTATATATTGTAACCCTGCTTATTTAGCTTACATACAGAGTACATCATGAGAAATGCTGGGCTGAATTAAGCAGAAGCTGGAATCAAGATTGCTGGGAGAAATATCAACAACCTCAGATATGCAGATAATACCAGTCTAATGGCAGAAAACGAAGATGAACTAAAGAGCCTGTTGATGAAGGTGAAAGAGGAGAGTGAAAAAGTTGGCTTAAAACTCAAACATTCAAAAAACTTAAGATCATGGCCTCTAGTCCCATCACTTCATGGCAAATAGATGAGGAAAATGTGGAAGCAGTGACAGACTTTATTTTCTTGGACTGCAAAATTACTGTGGACAGTGACTGCAGCCACAAAATTAAAAGACACTTTTCTCCTTGGAAGGAAAGCTATGACAAATCTAAACAGCATATTAAAAAGCAGAGATGTTACCTTGCAGACAAAGGTCCGTATAGTCAAAGGTTTTTCCAGTAGTTGTGCAAGATCAAAGCAGTCAATCCTAAAGGAAACCAACCCTGAATATTCATTGGAAGGACTGTTGCTGAAGTTGAAGCTCCAATATTTTGGCCACCTGATACAAAGAGCTGACTCACTGGAGAAGAGCCAACACAATGGAAAAGACCCTGACGCTGGGATAGATTGAAGGCAAAAGGAGAAAGGATGAGCTGTTTAGATAGCATCACTGACTCAATGGACATGAATTTCAACAAACTTCAGGAGGTAGTGAAGGACAGGGAAGCTTGGCATGCTGCAGCCTAGGGGGGGTCGCAAAGAATTGGATATAATTTAGCAACTGAAGAACAACCGCCACAGGGAAGTTTTCATGCTCTAGTCCCATGTCCCCTAGGAACTGGCTTGCCCTAAATACGTCTTTTAGGTCTGTCTCATCTTCTTTTGGTATATCAAACAGTCCTTTTCTGTCTTATTCCTGAGCCTTTGGACTCAGCATTCTATCTGGATATTACTTTCCACACTTTTCTACTTTATCCGCTTGCTTTTTGCTCATCCTTCTGGTCAGTTTAAGCATAAATTAATCAGGTAGGACTACTCTGACTCCACAGTCTAGTAAAGCTGCTTCTTTTATTAATATAGCCTCTAAGAATTGTGCTCCTAAAATTGTATTCCTTTTGTATCTAGAACTTCTGTTAGCGTGTAATAATACATTTATTCCTATGGTTGTCTTTCCAATGTAAGATCAAGGGTGATGTTTGATTTTGCTTATAATTTAAATCCAAAGCCTAGCACAGTGTTAGTTTACAACACACCCAATAACATTTATTAACTAACTGAATAAAGTATATCTAAGTTGGCTTAAAGCTCAACATTCAGAGAAACTAAGATCATGGCATCTGGTCCCATCACTTCATGGCAAATAGATGGGGAAGCAGTGGGAACAGTGGCTGACTTTATTTTTTTGGGCTCCAAGATCACTGCAGATGGTGATAGCAACCATGAAATTAAAAGATGCTTAGTCCTTGGAGGGGAAGTTATGACCTCCCTAGACAGCATATTAAAAAGCAGAGACATTACTTTGTCACAAAGGTTCGTCTAGTCAAGGCTATGGTTTTTCCAGTAGTCATGTATGGATGTGAGAGTTGGACTATAAAGAAAGCTGAGTGCCAAAGAATTGATGCTTTTGAACTGTGGTGTTGGAGAAGACTCTCGAGAGTCCCTTGGACTATAAGGAGACCCAACCAGTCCATCCTAGAGGAGATCAGTCCTGGGTGTTCATTGGAAGGACTGATGTTGAAGCTGAAACTCCAATACTTTGGCAACCTGATGTAAAGAACTGACCCATTTGAAAACACCCTGATGCTGGGAAAGATTGAGGACAGGAGGAGAAGGGGACGACAGAGAATGAGATGGTTGGATGGCATCACCGACTCAATGGACATGGGTTTGGGTAGACTCCGGCAGGTGGTGATGGATAGGGAGGCCTGGTGTGCTGCGGTTCATGGGGTCGCAAAGAGTTGGACATGACTGAGCAACTGAACTGAGCTGAACTCCTCAGAAATAACCAGGTCCTTGTCAGTTATAGCCTTTGTGGCACATTCTTAGGATGCTGAGACATAAAACTAGCTTAGACAAAACGGAGGAGGTATCTGACTAGTTCTCTGGGCAAAGCACCCTGTGTCCTATTTTATTTTTGTTATTACAATATATTTAATTTTTATTAATTATGATAAGAACACAACATGAAATTGATCTTCTTAAAATTTTTAAGTGCATAATGCAATACTGTTGGCTACAGGCACGATACTGTACAATAAATCTCTAGAACTTACTCATTTTATGTAACTGAGCCTATATATCCATTGAACCTGCATTTCCCTTGACCCCCACCCCCTACTTTCTATTTCTATGAGTTTGACTTGTTTTAGATACCTCAGATATCTAGTGTTTGTCCTTTTGTGACTTGTTTATTACACTGAGCATAGTATCTTCCAGGTTCATCCATGATGTCACATATAGCAGGCTTTCCTTCTTAAGGCCAAATAATATTTCATTGTGTGTACATTTTCTTTGTCCATTGAGGGACATTAAGATTGTTTCCGTATCTTGGCTTATTGAAAATAACATTGCAGTAAATGTGAGAGGGCAGGTATCTCTTCAAGACCCTGATTTCAATTGTTTTGAATATAAACCCAACAGTAGGATTTCTGGATCATATGGCAGTTATTAAAAAAATTTTTTTTTGAGTAGCCTTCATACTACTCTCCACAGTAGGTACATAAGTTTACATTCCTACCAACCATGCACAAAAGTTCTTCTTTCTCCACATTCTTGCAAACATTTGTTGTTTTCTTTGGATAACAGCCACTCAGATAGGTATGAAGAGATATCTTATTGTGGTTTTGGCTTGTATTTTCCTTATAATGAAAAATGTGGAATATCCTTTCATGTACCTACTGTCTATTTGTATGCCTTCTTTGAGGAAATGCCCATTCAAATCCTTTGCCCACTTTTAAAATCATATTATTTGTTTTTATTTTATTGCTAGAGTTGTAGGAGTTTCTTATACATTTGAATATTGACCTTTTATCAAATACATGGTTTGGAAATATTTTTGCCATTCTATAGGTTACCTTTGTATTGTGTTGTTTCTTTTGCTGTGCAGAAGCTTTTTAGCTTGATGCAGTTCCATGCCTATTCTTGTTTTTGTTGTTATATCCAAGAAATCATTGCTGAGACAAAAATTCATAGTTTTTTCCCCTATGTTTTCTTCTAGAAGTTTTGCACTTTCAAATTCTGTATTTAAGTTTTCAATATAATTGAGTTGATTTTTCTGTGTGGTATAAGGTAAGGGAACAATTTCTTTCCATGTGAATATCCACTTTCCCCAACAGTATCACAGTATCATATGTAGAAAACCCTTAAGACTTCACACACACCCCCCCACACACACACACACACACACACACACACACACACACACCCACAATTACCTGCTAGAACTAACAAAGGACTTTAATAAACTTGCAGGATGCAAAAAATCAACATACAAAAATCAGATGTGTTTTGCATATTAACAATGAGCCAAAAGGAAATTAAGGAAATAGTCTCATTTAGAATAGCATCAAAGCCTCAAAAAGAATAAAATAATTTAGAATAAACTTAAAAGATGAAGGACTTGTATACTGAAAATTATAACATTGATTAAAAAAGTTAAATTACAGAGTGAAGTAAGCCAGAAAGATAAAGACCAATACAGTATACTAATGCATATATATGGAATTTAAAAAGATGGTAACGATAACCCTATATGCAAAACAGAAAAAGAGACACAGATGTACAGAACAGACTTTTGGACTCTGTGGGAGAAGGTGAGGGTGGGATGTTTCGAGAGAACAGCATCAAAACATGTGTATTATCAAGGGTGAAACAGATCACCAGCCCAGGTTGGATGCATGAGACAAGTGCTCGGGGCTGGTGCACTGGGAAGACCCAGAGGGATCGGGTGGAGAGGGAGGCGGGAGGGGGGATCAGGATGGGGAATACATGTAAATCCATGGCTGATTCATGTCAATGTATGACAAAAACCACTACAATATTGTAAAGTAATTAGCCTCCAACTAATAAAAGTAAATGGGGAAAAAAAAAGTTAAATTAGACGAAGACATGGAAAGACATCCCACGTTCATGGATTGGAAGACTTAAGACTGTTAAAATGTTTATATTACCCCAAACAAGCTACAGATTCAATGCATTCCTTATCAAAAATCCCAGTACCATTTTTTTTTTTTTTTACAGAAATAGAAAAAACTCTAAAGTTCTTAAAGATCATATGGAACCACAAAAGACCCTAAATAGCCAGAACAATCTTGAGTAATAACATAGCTGGAGACATTACATTTCCTAACTTCAAACTATATTATAAAGCTAAAGTAATTAAAACAATATTGAACTAGTTTAAGAACAGAGATATAGACCAATGGAACAGAATAGAGAGCCCAGAAGTAAATCATGCATATTCAATCATAATGTTCAACAAATGTGCCTAGTGGAGAAAGTATAATTTCTTCATTTAGTATTATCGAGAAAATTGGATATCCTCAAGCAAAAGAATCAGATCGTATCCTTGTTTTACATCATTCATAAAAATTAACTCACATGGATTAAAGGCTTAAGCCCTGAAACTGGGAAACTTTTAGAACATGAATATGACACAAAAAGCACAAGTAACAAAAGCAGAAAGTAGGACCCTGTGTCTGTCTTGGCATGACTAGAGAACTAAGTTTGGGATCAGAGCAATCTTGCATCAGCATCATGAGAGAAGATGAGAGACTGGTGAGAAAAACATTGTTAGATACACTTAGGGATTGAAATTACTCATATATTTTCTCTAACCATGGTGAGTTTTCTCCCACTGCTACTCAAAATTTAATGTTGAGAAGTACTTGAGTAGTTTGTTAAATATAGGTATTCCCAGGCTCCTCTGCCGAGAGATTCAGACTTACTAGGTCTATGGCAGGGCCCCTGAATTTGAGTTTATAAAGTGGCCCATGAATTCTGATGATTAGTTTTAGGAATCACTGCCCTGAATTCCACTAATGGCTCAGAACCACCGAAGGTGACACATCTGTGGCCAGAAGCTGTCATGATCAACTTAGACAACACTGATGAACTCTCCTAATAGAGCTTATATTCTGTGAAGGCAGAGCCTATGCCATTCTTGCTTACCATTGTATCACCTACACTAAGCATGGTGGTTGGCACATATAAGCACTCAGTAAATATTTTAGCATACTGACAGCGCAGTGTTCCACTTTATAGTTGTGGCAGTTCCAGCTCTCTGTAGGTACATGTGCAGAAAAGGAGCTCTACAATTTGCAATGTAGTTTGTAACCCTCAGCCCCTAAATACTGATAGTGGGTTAATTTTATTAATCCATAATTATTTTCCACAGTGGATCATTAGTGGGTCATCTTTAGTTATACATAAAAATAAAAGTACTTGGAAGAATGTGCCATTTGCTGATGAAATGAAAGGATTCACATTTTGGAGTATTCTGAGCACTTTCCTAGGACTCTATTTGAGAACCACTAATCTAGGCTCGGGATCAGTGTGATAAATTGAGTCTCAACCATGAAACTGATTATCATCTGCCATAATCACTGTGGTGACCAAGAACCTTTCTGTCACCTCCCACCACCCTCCCGCCTCTGTCCGGCTTAGTTGTGGGCAAAATAGCCATTTTTGCTGACTTCTCACATAATGAAGAATTCTTCTTTGGTTTCTGAGCTTATGTCCATTTAGTTTCTTTTTTGGGCTTTGTATGACTGCCATTTTGACAATTTTTTAAGTAACTGAAATCCTCCTTATTTGACATTTCTTATCTCCCAGATCACCAATGCCTCAGCATGTCTAAATTTTGCCTTATTCTTTTTTTTTTTTTTTAGTTGGAGGCTAATTACTTCACAACATTTCAGTGGGTTTTGTCATACATTGACATGAATCAGCCATAGATTTACACGTATTCCCCATCCCGATCCCTCCTCCCACCTCCCTCTCCACCCGATTCCTCTGGGTCTTCCCAGTGCACCAGGCCTGAGCACTTGTCTCATGCATCCCACCTGGGCTGGTGATCTGTTTCACTATAGATAATATACATGCTGTTCTTTCGAAACATCCCACCCTCACCTTCTCCCACAGAGTTCAAAATCTGTTCTGTACATCTGTGTCTCTTTTTCTGTTTTGCATATAGGGTTATCATTACCATCTTTCTAAATTCCATATATATGTGTTAGTATGCTGTAATGTTCTTTATCTTTCTGGCTTACTTCACTCTGTATAATGGGCTCCAGTTTCATCCATCTCATTAGAACTGATTCAAATGAATGCATTATTCTTTACTTTCTGTCGCTAATAGACTTTATTTTCTCCTGGACATGTCATGAATAAAGTTTTGAACAATGAGAATTGTCCTCTATCTAGTCCTCACAAAGTGTGTAAGGCCTCACTCCTGTTGAAATAAAAGTGCTATGTTTGGGGATTTGTGATACTAGGTTAATTCACTTATTTGCTTCTCCACATTAGCGACAAACAAGTTCTGTGTGGCTTTTGTTTTTTACCTGTTTCCAAAGTCAGTCTCTCCTCATGGGTTGAAATGTGGGATTGCTTTAAAGAGAATGGTCCTAGGAGCCTCCGTCTCTACATTTGCCATCCTCAGTAACCAAATAGGACCTCAGACTCCAGCTGGCACTTCCTGAGCAGCCTGAGAGTCAATGTGTTTGTTTAATTTCCTCCTGTGAAGCTATCTGATGATTGCATTTCCCAGCAGTGACCAGTCAATTGAACTTTCAAAGCACTCGTCCAAAAGACTGCTTTTGTGTGCTATCTGTGGGTATAATTGCAGCATTTATAGACCAGATCTCTTCCCTTTGACTACTTGGGTGAAAAATGATGGTGATTATACTAGACTCACACACCCGCATGCACACATACACACACTCACACACGTGCAGTTCTTTCCAACCCTCTTGTTATTGTGGTCCAGACTTCTACCACCTCCTGTTGAGATGTCTCTGATGACTCCTCATCACCCTCAGAGCATGGTCTCAGCCCTTCACCAGCATTCAAAGACCTTTTGTGTCCTTGGTTTCCATCTCCTCATGTTCCTTCCCCACATAATCTTCCTCTCATCTTAGACTGCATGCTACTGCAGCCGTACCGAATTACCTGTCATGTGCTCTCCCACTTATGGGCCCTTGAATAAACGCTTCACTTTGACAGGAACACTTTTCTCTTCCTTCTTTTCTCACCCTCTCTTCTCTTTCAGCCTAGTTTTTTATTGTTCGCCTTCAAGTCTCAACTTGAACTTGACAACGTTCAGGAGGCATTCACAGGCAACACATCCTGAGGAAGCTCCTTGCCTGGGAGTTCCCGTAGCATCAAGTCCCTTCCCTGTGAAAATCCTTGGGGCACTGTGTTGTAGCTGCCTCTTGACTTGCCTGTTTCCCATTCTCCTCCACTGAGAAGACAAGGAACTTAGCAACTACGTCTTGTTCATTGACAAAGCTCCAATGTCTAGAACAGGTTTGGTGTATAGTAGACATGGCACCCCACTCCAGTACTCTTGCCTGGCAAATCCCATGGACGGAGGAACCTGGTAGGCTGCAGTCCATGGGGTCGCTAAGAGTCGGACACGACTGAGCGACTTCACTTTCACTTTTCACTTTCATGCACTGGAGAAGGAAATGGCAACCCACTCCAGTGTTCTTGCCTGGAGAATCCCAGTGACGGCAGAGCCTGGTGGGCCGCTGTCTGTGGGGTTGCACAGAGTCGGACACGACTGAATCGACTTAGCAGCAGCAGCAGCAGCAGACATTCAATAAATGCTTATTTTTTAAAAGACTTTTTTGTTGATGTGGACCATTTTTTAAAAAGCCTTTATTGAATTTTTTACAGTGTTGTTTCTGTTTTCTGTTTTGTTTTTTTGACCACATCACAATACATGTGGGATCTTAGTTCCATGACCAGGAATTGAACTCGCACTTCCTGCATTGGAAGGCTAAGTCTCAACCACCGGACCACCAGGGAGGTCTGTAAATGCTTAAGAACAGAATAATTCATGTAGTTCTATAACATGTGAATGATTTTATGTGTATTCTATTTCATTTTTTATAATGAGACCTATGAGAAAGGTATTTAATAAAAATAAAGGGCTTTCCTGGTAGCTCAGTGGTAAAGAATCCATCTGCCAATGCAGGAGACATGGGTTTGGTATCTGGTACAGAAAGATCTCACATGCCACAGAGCAACTAAGTCCATGTACCACGACTACTAAGCCTGTGCACTAGAACCCGGGAGCTGCGAGTGCTGAGCCCATATGGCACAGCTACTGAAGCCTCCATGCTCCAGAGCCCATGCTCCACGATAAAAATAAGCCCATGTAATGAGAAGCCCGTGTGCTCCAACTGGAGAGTGGCCCCCTCTTACTTCAACTAGAGAAAAGTCCACATGGCAACAGAGACCCAGCACAGCCAAAAATAAAAATTAATTAATCCATTCATTAATAAAAATTCAATAATAATAATAATGAGACAATAAAATTTGTTTTTAATTTGGTTATTCTAATGATAGGCTTAAATGTCCTAAAGCCATCCACAAAGGCAATTCTATTTTATAAAATGTTTTGCAGTTTTTAAAAGAAAGACACCAAATGGTATAAATATGTGACTATTTTATCCCATCAGTTACCATGGGATACCTTCCTTCAAAAATATCCTCTCTAAGATGAATTCCCATATTTATGACAATAAAGTCTCTAAAGTAAACTGACTTAAATATAGAATACCAGTGTGATCAGAGATGATGGGTGTCAGAGACTGAAAAGACTGAAAAGGAGAAAATAAAAAATAATTATTTAATAGAAGAGCAAATACATGAATCCATACTGTCACTTTTTAATACCTATTGTTTCTCCTGCTAAATATACTAGTTTGTAATGAGTTGAGATATTTTGTCATCTAGCTTATCAAGATCCACTAATATATGTGACTGAAAATATTAAAGTTGAAATGGAAACACTTGTATCACAGATCAAATTAGACCTTATAACTAATTGTACTTCCTAGAGAACAGTACCTTCCACTGTTCTTTTCTTTACTGTGTGTGTGTGTTAGTTGCTTAGTCGTGTCCGACTCTTTGCAACCCCATAGACCGAAGCCCACCAGGCCCCTCTGTCCATGGGATTCTCCAGGCAAGAACACTGGAGTAGGTGGCCATTTCCTTCTACAAAAGGAGCTATAGAAAGAAAGAAAGGGAAGTTCCTCAGTCGTGTCCGACTCATTGTGACCCGACGGACTGTAGCCTACCAGGCTCCCCCATCCAGGAATTTTCCAGGCAAGAGTACTGTTCTTTACTGTAGATGATGGCAAAGAGATTTTTATGGGTGTTTCTAAGCCAAACTTTTACCTGCTTTGAAAATCAGTTTGGATTCACTCAAAAAAGAAAGAAAATCCAGTTCTCTTCACCTGCTCTCAGAGCCTAATTTTTTGTGTTTTGGAGAATACATTATCCTGAGAAAGAATTTCAGAAAACAAGCTTTAATACAATGTTTAAAAATTTTTTAACTTCAAAAAATGGTGTAAGTGAACTTATTTACAAAGCAGAGTCACAGATATAAAAAACAAACTTATGGTTACTAGGGAGAAAAGGGGAGGGTGAGAGATAAATTGAGAGATCGGGACTAACATATACATACTACTACATATAAAGTAGATAACTAATAAGGACCTATAGTGTGGCACCAGGGACTATATTCAATGCTCTGTAATGACTAATGTGGGGAAAGAATTTAAAAGAGTGGATATTTGTATATATATGGGCTTCCCATATTCTTTACCAATTTGCCTCAATGCAGGAGACAGTAGTTCAATCCATGGGACGGAAAATCCCCTGAAGGAGGAAATGGCAATCCACTCCAGTATTCTTACCTGGGAAATCCCATGGACAGAAGAGACTGGTGGGCTATAATTCCATGGGGTCACAAAGAGTTGGATGCAACTGAGCACACACACACACACACACATATAACTGATTCACTTTGCTGTATAGCAGAAATTAATACAACATTTTAAGCCAACTATATGCCAATAATTTAAAAAAATCTTTAAGTAGTGGCTTCTGTGGAACAGATAAACCATACTCACAATCAAAAGCTTTCCTGTTCCCATATTATATTGTTATAGTCAGCCCTGACATTTTTGAAGTGTTTAGGGTATGGTTAAATCCGATACTGGTTAGGAGTTCAGAGGAAGTTTTGAGGAAGTGTAGGAGTTTTGAGGGAAACAGAGCATAATAGAGTGCGGGAATTAAACCATCCATTCTGAGCTCATTTTTGGAAGGGAAAGTGTTTAGAGCAGGAAGCTTGGTGGCAGTTTTGGCAATGGTAGAGATTTGCCTCTGGGTCCATGCATGATAGTGTTTGCTCAGACACAAGTATGTCATAGTTTCTAAACTGTAACCTTGGTGACCTACCCTAAGAGTACATGGTGCAGTGATTTATGGAATTTGGAAATTGTTTCCGATTGAGCCCTTCTTGCTCTGAGAGATATACATCTACTTGCTTCAAGAGTTGCATGTTTCTCCAAAGATTCTCTTCTGTTCACCCTTTGTGTCTTTCTGCCTGCTCCTCCAGGTGTAACACTGGCTCTCTTTCACTGTTACCTTTTGTGGATAGCTTTGTTGGGCTTCCCTGTTTCTTTCCCATTATTCAAGAACCCTTCCTTGTGTTTGCATGGCATTTACCATAGAGCTGTGTCCAGTCCTGGTGGCACAGCTTGGCTGGCAATGAATCTGCCTGCCAATGCAGGATACACAAGAGATGCAGGTTTGATCCCTGGGTGGAGAAGATCCCCTGGAGAAGGAAATGGCAAACCACTCCAGTATTCTTGCCTATAAAGTTCCATGGACAGAGCAGCCTGGTGGGCTACAGTTCATGGGGTTGTAAAGAGTCAGACACAACTGAGCACACACGCATGCACGGTTGCCACAGTATATTTTGAAATTTTTTTTCCTGTATTTTAAATACATACCTCAAACCCTCTTTCTACAGGTAATCAGTTAACAGTTTCTTGGGTTTCTTTCCCTAAAACATAAATTTTGCATATTGCTGATGCATATGAAACTAAACACAAAAGATCATATTTTAGGCAATCATTTCCCCCTTGCTTTTTATTTACTCTCTTTTGGTTATATTTCTATGAACATATGCAGGCATGCCTTATTCTTTTAAACAGCTGCCGAGTAATTCTGTTTTATGGATGTTTTATAAATTATAATTACCCAGGCTCCCAATTATGAACACTTTGATTGTTTGTAGCTTCCTGTCTTTATAAACACAGCAGTGAAAATCCTGAGTGAACTGTGAGTATGTCTTCAGGATACATTCCAAACTGTGAGATTTCAGGGTCAGAGGGCATGTGCCTGTTTAATATTCGTGGATTAACTCTATAGAAAATGTCTCACATTTTATCAGCATAGCACTCTCTGTAAAAATTAGTTTACTTTTCTCTCCCTCCACCTAGAAGGTGAGAAAGTTGAGTGTAGGGTGGTGCTTTTTATCTCTTGATCCCTGAAGCACTTAGTCCAGTGCTCAGTAAATATTTGCAGAAGGAAGAAATGACAAATGCGAAGTTCTATTCATACTTTAGCCTGTGTTAATACCATCAGAGTTATGCCAGTGGTAATATTAAAGTCACACGTTAATGTCACAGCCAGACAAGTTTGATAATTCATGGAAAGGTGTGCAGGTGGTTATGAATTCATCAGGCAGTTGCACACCATCTCCACATTCATCTTATTTAGAGGTTCAGGAAGAGGAAGGAAGGATAGTTCCAGGATCCATCTGTGTCCTGTCTCTTTAAGGGGACACCATCCTCTGGGGCCAGCGGACCTGCTGACTGGTGATTTGAGTATCTGGATGGGTTCTAGAGGGGACAAGAAAATCCGCTGTTCTTTGCCCCCAACAGGGAGTGTGCAATCCTGCCAGACTAAATGTTGGCACGTCAATTTCTTCCTGTCATTTCTCGTGTGCATCCCATGATGCATGTAAAAACTGTCTGTGGTTCCAAAGGGCCTAATGGGTAGATTCTAAACTCTCCAGCCTGACCAGCAAGGCTACCCCAATCCATACGGTCTCGAGTGTGTATCCAGCTACTCTGGTCAGCTGGAGACCTATGGTGGACTTTGCCAGCCAGTTTTTCAGGATCATTCTGTCTTGTTTCATTGTGAAAAGAATTTTTATCTTCCTGGTCTTTGTCTGGGAGAACCTTGGCTGTTGTCACCATTTTTTCCTTTTCTTTTAAAATCATCATTGGATTTCTTGTTGTCTGATTCATAGATGACAGTCATTTTTGGTTCAGATTGGTTGCCATAGTGATTTTAATCCGCACCCCACTTTTTGTAGTGAATGAGCTGTAAATATGCCACTCTTCTATATTCCAGACTGGAGATTCCAGAAAGTTTTTAAAGACCTCCACTGCTTTCCAAGACACCTTTACTTGAAATATTGTGTGTATCCCACAATGCTGACACTCCTGGGGAGAAGTGATGTGAATCTAAGAGGTATTTACTTTCTTCTGACTGTTCGTCAGGCTAATGCCCATTTGGCTGATCAGCCCTGACTGGTTCAGTGCAGGTGTAATGAATGTCTTAGGTTACCCAGTGACTTTGAACTTTAATTTTTATTAGCTCGGTTCACTTAAAGAGCACCTCTGTGCCACTGTAATAGTTAGTATGCCTCCTCTCTACAGGCTGATAGGATTTATGACCTCAGGGTTGGAAAAGCATAAAGATGAAACGGTCCTCCTGAGAGGTTTGTCTCTTCAGGTTAGTGTTAATGCAGAAGCTGTATTTACCCACTAGATCCCAGGACCATAAAAAGTAAATCCACAGCAGAGTGCTAAAAGATGACTCTTGTTCAGAACCATTGCAGCATCTAAAACTGACACTGCAATCAATGAAAACATTTTATTGGCCCTCTTGGGTTTTACTACAGAAAATCGCAAAGCTCTCTTATGCACCAAAAGCAGGAACAGATTTTGTTGGTGGCCTTGAATCAATCTGTTAGATATATTTGGAAGAATGTGGATATTAGTGAAGTTGGATAGGGATTTTCAGGTGGTGCCAAGAAAGAAGCTTCTACAAATAAACAACCAATCAAATAAACAAATGCACAGGCAGAAGTATTTGCAAAGAGTTGGCAAAATACTTTTGCATATATCATATGTTCAATCCACCAACCTAAGAAGGGCTAGGTGTAGTTCATAGTCAGAGAATTTGGAGTCCAGAGAAGCTGAATGATGTGAGGTGAAATTTTCATGAGTGGCTAGAGTGTCTCTCCTGTGTGTTATACTCCAGGCTTTAAAGCTACCAGCAAAGCTATCATTACTTCTATTCTAAATCCCCCAAGTCGACAGAAGTAAGCTGAGCATCTGGAGTTAAAAAGTCAAGATTTGTAGACTATTCAGCTTATCAGAATAATATAAACAATCAATACAGATAGTTCAATCACTTAACAAAAGACATCCACAGCTTTATTTACTTGAATTAAATAGCATTCTGATTCCTACAGGATTGTTCATTTATCCCTCCATTTCCTCATTCAAAATTTACTTGGACTCTCTACCACTAGGCTATAATAGCTACACCAACAGAATGGCACATCATCCCTGCTTTTAAGGACAGAATAGCAATATTAGATTATGTTTACTGATGCTAATTTATGATATTTTGAACAATGTGCTTTTCACTTAAACTACTTTGTCATGCTTATTTCTAACAGCCCTTAATAGAGCTTATTGAACTTCCCCAGTGGCTCATTGGTAAAGAATCTACCTGCCATGCAGGAGCCAGAGGAGGCTCAGGTTCGATCCTTGGGTCAGGAAGATCCTCTGGAGGAGAGTATGGCAACACACTCCAGTATTCTTGCCTGGAGAATCCCATGGATGGAGGAGCCTAGTGGGCCATAATCCATAGGGACAAGGAGTCGGACATGACTGAAGTGACTTAGCATGCACTTATAGTTCTTATTATCCCTATTTTTCAGATGAGGTAATCGAGGCTCATTTCCCCAGTAAGCAGTAAGAGGCAGACTCCATTCGAGGGCTGGTGTGATCCAGGAGCCCATACTTTTTACCTCTCTGTGTCTCTTCCTTTCCATGTTCTGCTCCTTGGCTTATGATCTGGGATAGGCAAACACAGGAACAGAAAATATAGCAATAATTTGGGGGAAGTTCAATAACAAGGGAATGGATTAAGTGTTGTTGGAATATAAAATGAAGAAAGTTAGAGAGGATTTGCCTTGGTAGGTGAAACTTAACTGGGGTATTAAAATAGCCGGAGAACTTTTCTATGAAAGGCATTCTAGCAAGAAAGGAAAACATAGGCAAAAGCATGGAATCACATCTAAGGGTTTCCTCTTTGGATAGTGCATGGAGAAGATTCGTTGTTTGTACAATGAATAATGCATAGAGCATCTTCACTGGTTACCAAAAGTTTATTGAATCCTCATGGAGTTCATGGGACTGTTTCAGTTGTTGAGGTGTTGATTATAACACTGGCATGGTCCTGCTATTACTTTTGCTTAAAACTAGAAAGAGCATCTCAAACTTTTACAGTAATCAGACCATGGAGAGCAGCCCCATTACTGGACTAGTTGTTTTAGTAACACACAACAGTATCCAGAACTCGTGAATTCCTATGTATTGATCTTTATCACCCCTCTACAATGTGAAGATTGCTACTTAAATATGCAGAAAGACTTCAAGTCGAACATCTAATTCAAATAGAAGACTGTAACAGAGGTTGGAAAGCAGGGAGCATATAATTAGGCAGGAGCAGGATGAAAGAGAGTTGTCAGTTGTCAAACAATGTATTACCCTAGATGGAATATATCCTTCCAGGTAGGGAGAGGCATGGAGGGTCTGTCCTTTTCTCTACAGTTGTGAAGACTCTTAAGGTCTCTTGATTGAAAGTACGATGTTCCTGTCACTCAACAATAATGATATCATATCATTAGGAGTCTGAGAATCCTATATCATTAAGAGTCTGAGAAAATCCTAATAACATCCTAGGGGTGCTCTCTATCCTGAAGGAGCAGTAGGCAAGTCCCAGAGCTTACTGGAAAAAAGAAGAATGCTTTGAGTGTGCTTATTTGTAAGAATGCTTTGGTGTAGTTGAAGTCAACTCTCATTTTCTTTTTTTTTTTTTTAAATTTATTATTTATTTATTTATTTATTTATTTTTTAACTCTCATTTTCAAACTGAAATTTTCCTGCCTCTTATGTTCTAGTAAGAAAGCTCCTCTATGTCTTTTGGGGGTTAAAGAATAATTCCTATATTCAGAGCATATGTAATTGTAACCTGACCACCAAGAAGATGCCAGTAATTCTTAGAGGAAGCCGATGTATATTAAATAAAGGATAAGACTTTGTGATAAAAGACAGCAAACTGAATACACAGTTTTTCCCTCTCTGATGCTTGTTAAATTTCCCTAACATGACCAAAGAGGAGCAAAATGTCATAAAATGACAAGGACAAAGAGAATGGTCCAGAAGATGCACCAGATGAGAAATGTCAACAGCATGTTGAAAGTTAGAAGGTGAATGGACAAGAGATAACTGACATAGTAGCGAGGAGGAAGCTGAAGCTATGTGGAGGGAAAGACATGAAGAGGATCAGTCTGTGACCCTGGCAAGGCCCAGGGAGACTGAGGATTTCAGGTTGCTAAGGATACCCCAAGGGAAAGGGCTGGAAACAGAGGAATCCTGTGAAAGTGATAGACTACACAGTAAATCATCCACCTTGTACAGCCAAGTAACCTACCCTCCTCCCTCTGGTAGGTGGGTGGGTTTTCTTCAGATAAATGGACCAGAGGCTTTGGACTCAGACAACACTTCCATTGGAGGGCAATGCTGAAAAACTATGCAGAAAATAGGGAAAGTGAAAGTCAATCAGTCCTGTCCTACTCTTTGTGACCCCATGGACTGTCCATGGAAAATAGGGAGTGAAGCTAAAATCTCATTGACTCATAAGCCTCTTAACTTCTGTCCTATGCATATCTTTCAGAATTCTAAATAGTTGGGCAAGAAATTGGAGGATTCCTTTTTAGAGAAACTAATATGCCCAACAAGCAGTGGGGGACACCAAAATCTAACTTTTGAGATTCCTCAAAGAAAGGGCCAAATCTCAGATTGAATGTGTTATTGTAAAACCTATAAGCAAATGTGTTATAATGTTAATTGCCCTTTTCTTCCTAACCAACACAATTTTTAAATATTTATCTTATGTACTTTAAGATATCCAGGTCTTTAATATTAGAACATTTCAGTGATTTAGTCCATAGTGTTGGAATTACTAGGCAGTTGTACTGAAGAAGCATCTAAGAGTTCCCCAGTCAAAAGATCTTGAAAAATAATAGATACTAGCTACTGTAATGTGGCTTTTCTTCTGGTCTTCTCTTCTGTTCTACACTTTGTCCCGGTGTGTCGGTTAGGTATTACTATAATAATGCTGCAAAAGAAGCTCCTGTAAATCTCAATGTCTTTAAAATATAAGACTTTATTTAATGTAAGAGTGTACAGGTTGGCTTGGTGGTTTTTCTGTTGGCCAGCTCACTCATCTCATGTGTGAGGGGTCAGCTGCGGTGACCTGATGGTTCTGCATTTCATGCCTGCATTCTCTCTGTGAGTCGCTGGGTGTCTGTGGGTTCAGCAAGATGTTGACTTGTCTCCTGTTGTTCAGGCTGGGGTGACTGGGGGCGACTCAGTTCTGCTTTAGTTTCTCATACTTTTGAAGTCTTATCTGGGGGTGTTTGTGGCAGAGGAGCAAGAGGGAAATGCCTCAGTGTGCACACGATTGTCGTGCCCCTGCTCACATCATGTTTGCTAATGTCCCAGTGGCCCAAGCATGTTCTATGGATGAGTCCAGACTCAAGGGACGTGAGGACTTGGGCCCATCAGTGCCATCAGTCTGGCACATCTGGCTCCACCTTATTCCTCCATATCTCCTTTTTATATGGACTTCACCCCGCAATTTAGAGAGGATCAGTGTGGGCGTTATCTTTATCCAACAACTTGCTCTTGGCTTAAGAGACCTCAAGCGGTATACTTCTTATCAGTTTATTGAAATATACAATTCAACATGGAACCAGAATTTATTTGTCTTAGAAAGCCACTGGCATAAAAAGGAGATTGAGGTTAGAGGCTGAAGGAAACTAGTTTAAACACCAACTTCCTATTCTCTGAAGTGTGGTTATAAAGAGTTTATTCAAAATGAGACTGGATTTACAAATGCCCTTTCAGAATTGAAGATAGAGTTACTTTGGAGCTTCCTCTGATCCCTCTTCAAAGTCCAAACTCTTGGACCACCTTTAGGGTGGTGTATGGTGGAGGAAACATTTCAGCATTTGGTTTCAGTGCTCATGCTAGGTGACCTTGAAAAATCACTTGACTATTTCCTTTTCTGAGGATGTGTGGTGATGATCCTTTTTGAAGAAAATCTATCTTATAGACTTAATGATTAAATGACAAATGGGTGATAATATCTAGTCTAAATATTGGATTATCCAAAAGGTTTGTTTGGGTTTTTCCATAAGATGTTACAGAAAAACCCGAACATTTTGGCCAAACCAGTGTATATAACTATAGATCAATTAAAAATTTTAGTATTACTTTTATAACAAAAACTATTTTATTATGAATTTCCCCTGTGACAGCATTAACAACAACAATAATAACTTTTGTTGGCTGAGTGTGTATCATGTGCCGAGCACAATGATAAGCATTTTACCTTCTTAATTTTATTTAATCTTAATGAGAATGCTATCGAAGTTAATATTATCCCCTGTTTTATAGAAGGCCGAGTTTTAGAAATGCCAGATAACTTACCCAATCTCATATGGTATTGAAGGGAATATAATGAAAGGGATCTGACAAATTTCAGAACCTGTCTTCTTAATTATTCTTCTCATGCTTTACATTTGGTAATCTTGTGCAATTGTGAATCTTCTGCACTGTCCAGAGTCTTTACTCCATAACTAATTCCCATGATGACGTAGATCACATTCAACAGCAGTTATGACACTATTACTAATCTTTATTCTGCACTTAGTGTGTACATCATGCTGCTAAAGATTTTGAAAAAAAATGTGATCCATACCTAAAGAAAATAAACAGTTTATAGACAGCATGGGTAGCGGGTAGAGGAATGATGCCATTGAGAGAACCCTGGAGGCCTCTGCATATGAAAATTACTTTTATTTGTTTGTCTAACAATCATTTATTGGAAAACTACTGCAAGAGAGGTCTAGAGGTTAGAGAAATGAATGAGGCAGTTCTGGCCCTGAAGGAGCTCATGTTCTAGTCAAGAAGACACATACACACTCATGCACACACTCACAACATGCAGCATGGAAAAGTGCTGAAACAAAGATGTGACTATGACGTGACTGATTTTGGTTTGGATGTGAGGATGCGAAACATGGGCTGAGTCCAGGGAATGCTCCATGGAAAAGGTGGCAAGTTAGCAAAATCATGAGAGAAGAATCTCCTCAAAAAGAAAACTAATAAATGAATACAAAAATAGGGAAGGCTAGTTGATATGAGCAGACCATAGCAGATGCAGGACAGAATGTGAGGGTGAGGCCATGGGAAGGAGGTGGAAATGAATGTGCAGAAGCAAACAGGGTCCAGATCATAAAGGGTCATGCAGAGAACATGGAGATGTTTCTTGGGAAATGGGAGCCATCAATTTTTAAGAACCTGAAAATCCATCATGAAGTAGAAGTAGAAATGGTAAAATGCTTCAATGCTCCCATCAGGTAGGGTTTGCCCCTCTTTTCCAACAGGATCAGCGGAGGCCCAGAGTGGGGATGCCTCTTGTTCATCTAGCTGAAAGGACCCTCCTGTGAGACCCTGCGGCATCTCCACACTGATAGCATTGAGGCAGACAAGCTGTCTTGTGTGCCGGCTCTTACAAAAGCAGAACTGCTACAAAATCTGTTTCTGAGAAGTTCTGATTTTTCTTCCCTTTTGCCGATGCTGGAGAAACTGGGATGCTGATGGACAGGCTCCTAGTAAGCCACTGATCTCATTCTCTGGCACCTGTAATGGCAGTGTGGGCAGTGAGCAAAGCATGAAGGTGTATGCAAGCCTGCACCTCAGTCCACAATCATGCACAAAGTCTGCTCTTCCCCGGCTGGGACAGGTTGTGAAAGAATGAGGCAACTGGGAAGCCAAGAAGAGCATCTGCATTTTCATGCTGTGAATTAGTAAGCAAGCTGTCACTGTGGATTCTCCTAATGCCATCTTTTGCTTCTATCAGCCTGAAAATCCTTCAGCAGTCTCTTTGCCCCTGGACCCATGCTTGACTGGTGACCTAGAGATTATCACTACTAGGCTCTGCTTATATCCATGGCACCAATTTAAAGCACTGGGAATTTTTCACCCTTTAAAGAAGTTGCAGGGTTCAAGTAGACACTTAGTAAGCCTGTTTCTATGATTTCTTCTAGATGAAAAAGACAAGCTGTTCTGCAAGAGTTATAATAAAGAAAGTGCTTGTTTACATATTGTGAATCCACTTTCACTCATATGTTCCCTTCTTCCCTTTATAACTTTCCTTGTTTATCCCAATACACACATCGACCCACACACAAACACACACACACTCTTGCATGTTCCTTATATTCAGAAAACTATGTGGAAAGTTGTCGAGATCTGGGGAATTCAAAGTTATGTGAAAATCAAAAAAGGAAAATTGTGTGAATGGGTATCAGTATTCATATTAATACATGATAGTAACCATTATTGTGTATATCACTTTATGTTTTGCTTTATTCAGGTAATCTTCATAACAATTTCCTAAGTTTCTTCATTATCTTAGTGACTACTACATAATATTGGTTAATGTATTATAATTCAGTTACTTGTAGTCTAGTCTTGGACATTTCAATTTCAAGTATTTATGATTATAACCAAAGCTATTATGAACATCTCTGCATGGTTTACTGCGAACAGGCTTTTCCAGGATAAGGGTCATAGAGTGGAATTATTAGGGCAAAGGCTATAAAGAAAGTTTAGAGCTTCTAATTATTTTCATGTTGCTATCTAAAATAAGTAGTCAAGCTTTTTATGTCATGAGGTTTGTGAACATGCCATTTTCACCAGAATTCTCCCAGTAGTATGCTATGATTTTAAGATTTTTTTGTTGTTTTATTAATATTACCTAGTAGACATAAAATGGTACAGCAAAGATGCCTTAATTTGAAATTCCATGGGTGGGAGGGAGGTTCAAGAGAGAGCAGACATACATATACCTATGGCTAATTCATATTGATGTATGACAGAAACCAACACAGTATTGTAAAGCAATTATCCTCCAGTTAAAAATATAATAAAAAAAGGAAAAAAAATGAATTCCTTGATTAGTAGGGAGAAGCATGAACTTCTTCCCCCAGCACTTACTTAATATTTAGTTTATTTTATGTGCATTGTTATTTTATGTCATTTATGTATTTGATATCTATTTTATTTTCCCTGATAGCTCAGTTGGTAAAGAATCTGCCTGCAATGCAGGAGACCCTGGTTTGATTCCTGGGTCAAGAAGATCCGCTGGAGAAGGGACAGGCTACCCACTTCAGTGTTCTTGGACTTCCCTTATGGCTCAGCTGGTAAAGAATCTGCCTCCAATGCCAGAGACCTGGGTTCTATCTCTGGATTGGAAAGATCCCCTGGAGAAGGGAAAGGCTACCCACTCCAGTATTCTGGCCTGGAGAATTCCATGGAATGTTCATGGGGTCCATGAACACATGGAATAGTCCATGGGGTCACAAAGAGTCAGACATGACTGAGCAACTTTCACTTTCACTTTATTTTTCTCATGAAGTTTTTAATCACTTCTATGAAATATTAGACATTTGTAGATATGAACAATTTGTTTCCTAAAAATGTCCTTCCCCCAAATCGTGGCGAGACTTGCTCCTTCTAATCATCATTCAGCACTCTGCTCAAATGGCATCTTCTTAGAGCAATCATGACCTCCCAATGTAAAATGGAGGCAGTTGGCGTAGCATGGCATTAACTCAGACTTCTTCATAGGAATGTGCAGGCATACCGGGGAACACAGGTTGAAAACTATCGACTTCGAAGTGAAGTTGATGACTCAAGTATAGGAGTGATGGAAAATGAGCTGAAAAGGCAGGCTTGGTTTCCCGATGGTAGAAGACTCAAGGCTTGCTCTTTGAGATGCATTGAGATGAGTTTTCCTTCTCCTTATATTTCCTATGGCCTCTGGAGTCAGGGCAAAAGGCACTTGAAAAGCGTAGAACCAATTAACAAAAGAGATGTACAGAAGGTGGTTAACAAGAGACCTAGCATTGTGCTCTGCACTGAAGATCATCTCCAAGTATCCGTCTCCTGGGTCTCAAGGTGAGAATTGTTCCAGAGCAATGCTTTGACACATCAACAGAATGAGGGTGAACCACCTAGATTAGCATCATGTAAGAACCATATCATCATCTACCATTTATGGAGCATTTTCTCAGGACTAGGTTCTCTACCTAGTACATTAAGTGCCTGACCTCACTCATTCCTCTCAAGAACAAGAAAAACATGTGCTTATTTTGTTCTCATTTTACTAATGAGGAAACTGAGGCTTGAAGAGTTTATATAGCTAATAAACGTAGAGGTCAAAGTCAAATTCAGTACTGCCTCAAAACCACTGCTCTTTGCAGTCTCTGACAGTAGCTTTATAAGATCTCTTTGCACAATTATTGCTCAGTTGCTACCTGCCCTCCTTCCCCTTACTACCACTTCCCCAGGGCACTACATTTCCTTCCTGTCTACCTCTCCCCTCCTATTCTTGCCCTCATCCAAGCTCTTGTTTACACACTCAATCCCTCAACATTTATGGAACACATGTAGTGTGCCAAGCTTTCTGTAAAGTGATTCTATTTCTTTGTGTTTTTATTTCTCAATAATGCCTGTTACGGTACTGTCAGAAAGCACCAAAAATATATGGTGTTAAGTGTGGTGAAATGCCCTCGAGAACTTCAATAAATGACTTATTTCAGCTGAAATCCCAAAGGTTGGAAGCTCTTTTGCCTACTTTCCTTTCTCTCCCCCCACTTCCTCCTTCCCTTTCTCCCCTCCACAAATATTTATCATGTGAATGTTCTATACTGAATACTGTGATAGGTCCTTGAGGTACAGATAAAATGCAGAGTAGAATAAATATCATTAAAACATGTTTCAGATCCACTGTGAGGATGCAATGCATGTCTACTGGGCCTCTAGTCAACACTTTTCCCCCAGTCAACATTGGTGATTTAGGTCATACATGAATGAATTAGTGTTTTTTTCTACTTTCTTCAATTTAAGTCTGAATTTGGCAGTAAGGAGTTCATGATCTGAGCCACAGTCAGCTCCAAGTCTTCTTATTGCTGACTGTATAGAGGTTCTCCGTCTTTGGCTGCAAAGAATATAATCAATCTGATTTTGGTATTGAACATCTGGTGATGTCCATGTATAGAGTCTTCTCTTGTATTGTTGGGAGAGGGTGTTTGCTGTGACCAGTATGTTCTCTTGGCAAAACTCTGTTAGCCTTTGCCCTGCTTCATTTTGTACTCCAAGGCCAAATTCACCTATTACTTCAGGTATCTCTTGATTTCCTACTTTTGCATTCCAGTCCCCTATAATGAAGAGGACATCTTTTTTGGGTATTAGTTCTACAGAGTCTTGTAGGTCTTCATAGAACCGTTCAACTCAGCTTCTTCAGCATTACTGGTTGGGGCATAGACTTGGTTTACTGTGAAATTGAATGGTTTGCCTTGAAAACAAACAGAGATGATTCTGTTGTTTTTGAGATTGCATCCAAGTACTGCATTTTGGACTCTTTTGTTGACTCTGAGGGCTATTCCATTTCTTCTAAGGGATTCTTGCCCACATTAGTAGATATAATGGTCATCTGAGTTAAATTCATCCATTCCAGTCCATTTTAGTTCACTGATTCCTAAAATGTTGATGTTTACTCTTGCCATCTCCTGATTGACCACTTCTAATTTGCCTTGATTCATGGACCTAACATTCCAGGTTCCTATGCAATATTGTTTTTTACAGCATCAGACTTTACTTTTATCACCTGTCACATCCACAATTGGGTGTTGTGTTTGCTTTAGCTCTGTCTCTTCATTCTTCTGTAGTTATTTCTCCACTCTTGTCCAGTGGCATATTGGGTACCTACCGACCTGGGGAGCTCATTTTTCAGTGTCATACCTTTTTGCCTTCTCATACTGTTCATGGGGTTCTCAAGGCAAGAATATTGAAGTAGTTTGCCATTCCCTTTTTCAGTGGATCATGTTTTGTCGCATGGCAAAATGGTTGTCTGATGAGGCCCTACAAATAGATGAGAAAAGAAAAGAAGCTAAAGGCAAAGGATTTCTGGAAAGATATACCCATTTGAATGCAGAGTTCTAAGATTAGCAAGGAGAGACAAGAAAGCTTTCCTCAGTGATCAATGCAAAAAAATAGAGGAAAACAATAAAATGGGACAGACTAGAGATCTCTTCAAGAAAATTAGAGATACCAAGGGAACATTTCTTGCAAAGATGGGCACAATAAAGGACGGAACTGGTATGGACCTAACAGAAGCAGAAGATATTAAGGACAGGTGGCAAGAATTCACAGAACTGTATGAGAAAGATCATCATGACCCAGATAACCACGATGGTGTGATCACCTAGAGCCAGACATCCTGGAATGCAAAGTCAAGTGGGCCTTAGGAAGCATCACTACAAACAAAGCTAATGGAGGTGATGAAATTCCAGTTGAGCTATTTCAAATCCCAAAAGATGATGCTGTGAAAGTGCTGCACTCAATATGCTAGCAAATTTGGAAAACTCAGCAGTGGCCACAGGACTGGGAAAGGTCAGTTTTCATTCCAGTCCCAAAGAAAGGCAATGCCAAAGAATGTTCAAACTACCATACAATTGCACTCATCTCACATGCTAGCAAAGTAATGCTCAAAATTCTCCAAGTCAGGCTTCAGCAGTCCATGAACCATGAACTTCCAGATGTTCTAGCTGGATTTTGAAAAGCAGAGGGACCAGAGATCAAATTGCCAATATCCACTGGATCATCAAAAAAGAAAGAGAGTTCCATAAAAGCATCTACTTTTGCTTTATTGACATGCCGAAGCCTTTGACTGTGTGGATCACAACAAACTGTGGAAAATTCTTAAAGAGATGGGAATACCAGACTACCTGACCTGCTTCCTGAGAAATCTGTATGCAGGTCAAGAAGCAACAGCTAGAAGTGGACATGGAACAACAGACTGGTTCCAAATCAGGAAAGGAATACGTCAAGGCTGTATATTGTCACCTTTAACATATATGCATTGTACATCATGTGACAAGCTGGAATCAAGATTGTTGGAAGAAATATCAATAACCCCAGATACGCAGATGACACCACCCTTACGGCAGAAAGCACAGAAGAACTAAAGAGCCTCTTGATGAAAGTGAAAGAAGAGAGTGAAAAAGTTGGCTTAAAACTCAACATTCAGAAAACTAAGATCATGATATCTGGTCCCATCACTTCATGGCAAATAGATGGGAAAACAATGGAAGCAGTGACAAACTTTATTTTTTGGGGCTCCAAAATCACTGCAGATGGGGACTGCAGCCATGAAATTAAAAGCTGTTTGCTCCTTGGAAGAAAAGCTATGACCAACCTAGAGAGCATATAGAAAGCAGAGACATTACTTTGCCAACAAAGGTCCATCTAGTCAAAGCTATGGTTTTTCCAGTAGTCATGTATGGATGTGAGAGTTAGAGTATAAAGAAAGCTGAGCGCTGAAGAATTGATGCTTTTGAACTGTGGTGTTGGAGAAGACTCTTGAGAGTCCCTTGGACTGCAAGGAGATCAAACCTGCAAGGAGATCAATCCTAAAGGAAATCAATCCTGAATATTTATTGGAAGGACTGATGCTGAAGCTGAAATTCCAATACCTTGGCCACCTGATACAAACAACCAGCTCATTGGAAGTGATGTTGATGCTGGGAAAGATTGAAGGCGGAAGGAGAAGGGGACAACAGAGGATGAGAGGGTTGGATGGCATGACTGACGTGATGGACGTGAGTTTGAGTAGGCTCCAGGAGTTGGTGATGGACAGGGAAGCCTGGTGTGCTGCAGTCCATGGTGTCACAAAGGGTCAGACATGATTGAGTGACTGAACTAACTGATAGTTTTGGATGAAGAGAAAAAAAAAAGCGTTATTTCTTTGCCAGGCAAAGGGGGACACAGCGGGCTAATGCCCTCAACACTATGTGCCCTGGCCTTGGAGGGGTGGTGAGGAGTTCTATAGAAACTGTTCAAAGAGCATGTGATAAGCTCATGGACATTCTTCTGATTGGTTGGTGGTGAGGTCAGTGGGAGTCAGCATCATCAATTTTCTGGTTTCAGCTGGTCTGCGGTCTATGTGCTTGTGAGCAGCACACAGTTAACTTCTTCTACCTGGTGGAAGTTTCAGGATCCGCAAAAGAGCTCACATATTGTTACATATGTCTCCTGAGGGGAACCGGGACCCTGTTCCAAGGTTGCACTGTTGTTTCTTTTGACTGTTCCTCCTTTGTCTCTGCATCCTCTCCTTTCTTAATTAGCAACTACTTGAATCTGCTCTGTTAGAACTCAGGGAAGATCTTGGAGGCTGAATGAAGCCTATTTCCTATAATCAAAACCTGGGAGACACTGAAAGGCTTTTGTGCCCAGGAACCCCGCAAAGTCCTGCTTGGTATCAGGATTAGGTGATGGACTCTGAAATGGCATTCCTTCTCATGCCTACCCTTAACCCATCCCATGGGCCCCTCTCTACCCAGAATTGGAGGGTATAGCAAAAGATTTGTTTTCTCAAGAGAGATTTGAACATCTGCAAAAAACAAGACTCCATTAGAGTAGATTAGTTTCATTACAAACAGAAAACGCCTTCAAAAGTGTATTTGCATTCTTGATCTTTAATTTCATGAAACAGAACAGCCTGCATTGGTTCACCCACTAGTAACTGATTGACTCAGTGCATTGCGAGAAGGCACCCCTGCAACTCTGAGCTTGCATTTGTCAGCCACAGTAGGGTATAGAGCTTGGATTTTAGGGAATAGGGTAGTCTCACTTTCATGTAGCATATGCTCCTATATTTGTTAAAGGAACAAGCTGAGTGTTTCTAACCCCATAGGAAATGTAAATACCGTTCTCTCATTTTTTGTCACCCATTAACAGCACACATTTGTTTAACAATAGGATCCTTGAATTGGTTTCATGCTGTTTCTTATGTTAAGTCGTTTCTTAGAAAGTTTCCAATATTATTACCTCCCCTTCCTTTCAGAGAGCTCCTGGGAATATGTGAAATATGGGATTGACCATGAAGTTATGTTATGTTAAGAAGTTTTAATTAGCGTAAAATGTAGTGTAACATACATGTCAACCATTAATTTTTATAGGCTGCATGCATTTTAGATATTGAGAATTCCTGGGTAATTTTAGCCTGCAAACTCATTTTCCTCAACCATATTATTTATGTTTTATTCTTACTCAGGATGAGTATAAGATTTGGGAGCTATCCTTCTCTTATTATTTTATTCATTTGTTCAGAAAATATTTCCTGAGCCTCTGTATATGCTGGGCACTGTCTTGGACAAGGAGAACACAGCCATGAACAGGATAGGTAAGGGCACTGCTCCTATGAAACTTACATCCTGGATCAGCACTAACAGAAGTTTCTGTCTTGGTGGACATGTGACATGATTAGATTACACTGGGGACAGATTTTCTGTACAGGAGAGTAGTCGCTAACCTCATGTGGGGCTATTGAGCATTTAAAACAAAGGAAACTATAAGTAAGGTGAAAAGACAGCCCTCAGATTGGGAGAAAATAATAGCAAATGAAGAAACAGACAAAGGATTAATCTCAAAAATATACAAGCAACTTCTGCAGCTCAATTCCAGAAAAATAAATGACCCAATCAAAAAATGGGCCAAAGAACTAAACAGACATTTCTCCAAAGAAGACATACAGATGGCTAACAAACACATGAAAAGATGATCAACATCACTCATTATTAGAGAAATGCAAATCAAAACCACAATGAGGTACCATTACACGCCAGTCAGGATGGCTGCTATCCAAAAGTCTACAAGCAATAAATGCTGGAGAGGGTGTGGAGAAAAGGGAACCCTCTTACACTGTTGGTGGGAATGCAAACTAGTACAGCCGCTATGGAAAACAGTGTGGAGATTTCTTAAAAAACTGGAAATAGGACTGCCATATGACCCAGCAATCCCACTTCTGGGCATACACACTGAGGAAACCAGATCTGAAAGAGACACGTGCACCCCAATGTTCATCGCAGCACTGTTTATAATAGCCAGGACATGGAAGCAACCTAGATGCCCATCAGCAGATGAATGGATAAGGAAGCTGTGGTACATATACACCATGGAATATTACTCAGCCATTAAAAAGAATTCATTTGAACCAGTCCTGATGAGATGGATGAAGCTGGAGCCCCTTATACAGAGTGAAATAAGCCAGAAAGATAAAGAACATTACAGCATACTAACACATATATATGGAATTTAGAAAGATGGTAACGATAACCCTATATGCAAAACAGAAAAAGAGACACAGAAATACAAAACAGACTTTTGAACTCTGTGGGAGAATGTGAGGGTGGGATATTTCAAAAGAACAGCATGTATACTATCTATGGTGAAACAGATCACCAGCCCAGGTGGGATGCATGAGACAAGTGCTCAGGCCTGGTGCACTAGGAAGACCCAGAGGAATCGGGTGGAGAGGGAGGTGGGAGGGGGGATCGGGATGGGGAATACGTGTAAATCTATGGCTGATTCATATCAATGTATGACAAAACCCACTGAAATGTTGTGAAGTAATTAGCCTCCAAATAATAAAAAAAAAATAAAATTAAATTAAAAAAAATAAAAAAAAAATAAAACACGGATAGTGCAACTGAGAAGTTGGACTTTTAGAATTATTTAATTTTTTATATTTAAATGTAAATAGCCACACAGGGCTCCTGGCTGTTGTTTTAGATGGTACAGTTCTACTGCAAAAGACTGATTGTAAACAAGTAAATGCAAAATCAGTGTCTGTTTGTTACTAAATCTAAGCTCTCTAAACTCACTCTGCTCGCCACACAAAAGGCCAGTAGATCAGAGAGGAGGTGGTCAGGCAAGGATTAATGATTTTATTTGGAAAGCTGACAGACAGATGACAAACTAATATCTGAAAATAACCATCTTATCTGGGTCTGGATATCAGTATCTTTTATACAACAGAGAAAGGGCGGAGGTGAGGAAGTAAAATAAAAAAGGACATAAGTCTTGCAAATATCTCCTGGAATGGCCAGTCTCAGAGGGTGTGTTAATTTCTTCTTTTCTGCAGCCATTCATGGGTGAACAGGGTCAGATTGTCACTTTGTGAGCTGAACAAAGGCACTTTAGTTTAACATTCAGGCAGAGGGCTGAGTTTCCATGAGACAGACCATTATGTATGATTATAATAGTAAAAGTAATAAAAATCAAAGATTAAAATCAAAGAAACAGGTCCAATGTGGAGTCCAATTTTAGCTCTTCTTTATTACATATTCAGATTGTGAAAAGTGCTGGCAGGGGTGGCGAGGATGGGGGATACACAGGCAATATGATAGGGGTAGTGGGGGAGGCTGACTTCAGAGAGAAGGACTAGAGAGGGATGGTTGAGGAGGAGCCAGGCTTGTAGGAGCTGAAGGAAGAAGGAACAGTAAGCATATAGCGTGAGTTTTCTTAGGAGCATGCTGAATGTGCTGTCTTTTCCCACTGAACGTCTGCCCCTTCCCAGACCCACACCAGGGCTGGAGGTAATCGCCTTTGTTTGTTTTATTAATTTTTATTGGAGTATAGTTGCTTTACAATGTTGTGTTAGTTTCTGCTGTGCAGCAAGGTGAAGCAGTTATACGTAAACATACATCCGCTTTTTTTAGACTTCTTCCCCTTTAGGTCACCATGGAACATTGAATAGAGTTCTCAGTGTGATACAGTGGGGTCTCATTAGTTATCCATTTTAGTCACTATTAGGGCAGCATTAACTTTGGATGAGACTTTCCTCTGGAAGGACTGGTTCTGTGTGGGAGTGTGACTTGGCTTTGGAGTGGCCAGGAAGGCCCACTTCCATTCTTTCCCAGTGGAGTGGCCATCTCTTCCCTTAGTGCAGCTGATTCATAGAGCTGATTCATTTTCCAATGCTTCTGGCCATGCCCTTTCAGCATCTCACATGCCAAGTGTCTACAGGTAGCACAAGATATATTTGCTGCCAAACCTACTTTCCACATCTAAATCTTTTCTGATGTATCTGCGAAGAGAAGAGCTTAATTCCTTTCTCCAAGTCATTTCTTTATCCAATGGTATAACTCTTTGTCTCTCCCATCCCACCCATGTTAATGTGTTCACTGACTCTTCTCCCCATAGCATCCCCCACTGTCCTAGCTATGTTTCTGTTTCTAGTGTTCTTTTTTCATACATTTCCAAGCACTTGCACATGCATGAATACATTTGATACTTGAGGTGTGGCTGATACTATCAGTATTACCATGGCTATCATAGTCTTTATCATCACCATCCACACCTCCATTTTTATAGATGAGAACAAAATATGATGCTAGGGAGCTGCAGTACCATGGCCCAAATCACCAAGATGCTAAGTGGGCCAACCCACAACTCAGTGGTTTTTCCAAATCTGTATCCATCTTCATCTTGTTACTTCAACCTACTGTCCTTCACTGAACTGCCTCTCAAATCTGAGACCTGAAGGAAGCCAAATGAATTGCCTTTTTTTTCCTGGTGTGAGAAGTTCTGTGGTGTCTGCTTTTTCTATGATCATTCACATGGCCCAGCATAGTTATGAAGAGTTGGTATTCTAAATGATTTAGAACATGCTTTATTATTTTTTATTTATTATTTTTTAAAATTAGCTGATGCTAAGTGATTAGCCACTTGTTGGGGATTATTGAATCTTGATACTCAGAGCTCTGGGCATACCTGTACAGAAAAGAAAACATTACTTGCAGCCTTAAGTAATTGACATCTTAATGAGATTTTGCTATTTCTCTTTTAAGTTAAGCCAGCATGAATGGTTCAGTTTTCTTCTCCTTTTTTTCTTTTTTAATCCCCCTTGATATTTCCACAGACAGTAGTTATTATTGGTCCCCTTTGTTACATGTTGTGCTGAGCCCCTCAGATATTTTGTTTGCCTATTAGAGTGGCATGAAGCTTGTATAAATATTCCCTATTAAATCCAACTACTTCAAGATCCAGATATGTTTAAAAAAAAAACAACTTAATGGCAAGAAGCAAGGCAATGTATTTCAATTAAAAATTAGAGTGTGTATACCACTGAAGTAAAATATATTTTAAAAATAGATGACAGGGGCTTTCCTGGTGGCTCAGTGGTAAAGAATCCACCTGCCAACACAGGAGACACAATTTTGATCCCTGGGCCAGGAAGATCTCACGTGCTGTGGAGCAGCTAAGCTCACAGCTGCTGAGCCTGTGCTCTCGAGCCTGGGAGCTGCAACTACTGAGCCTGCTTGCTACAGCTACTGAAGCCCACACACCCTAGAGGCTGTGCTTTGCCACAAGAGGAGCCACAGAAATAAGTCCGTGTACTGCAACTAGAGTAGCCCTCACTCACTGCAACTAGAGAAAAGCCTGCACAGCAATGAAGACCTAGCATAGCCAAAAATAAAATAAATACGAGAGAGGTGACAAAGTGGAATAGAGACTCTGTGTCTGATGGATCATGGGCAAAAGTGCTTGTCATCAGCAACTCATGTTATTGCCATTCAGCGCGTTTTATGGAGATTTATGATCCTTGTCTTTGTTCTCTGTCCCTTGTCCTTGTCTCTTCCCCCTTTCACTCATTTGCAAGAATGTCTTAATCATCCTGTGCAAGGTGGAGTACTGTATAGGGTTGGGTCAGACACGGGAACATGCTTTCAGGGTGTCTACATCCACTCTTTAGTGAACAGAGAGGCACTGATCAGCTTGACTGACAAACAGTTCAATATGATATAGCAAGCACAGTAGCTGTGATATGATTAATGTGCTATTTGGATAAAGAAAGGGACCAGGAAGCTTTTCCAAGGTGGCTCAGTGGTAAAGAATCCACCTGCCAATGCAGGAGGCTCAGGTTCAATCCTTGGGTCTGGAAGATCCCCAGGAGTAGGAAATGGCAACCCATTCCAGTAGTCTTGCCTGGGAAATCCCATGAACAGAGGAGTCTGGTGAGCTACAATCCACCGGGTCGCAAGAAATTGGACACGACTGAGTGACTGAGCATGCATGCACACACACATCAAGGAGAGGAGGAAGGTGATCAAGATAAAGACGTGAAGGAACTGCAGATGACGGCAAACCTGCACATTCGCATTGGGTACCAAGATGAGAAATACAGCTGAAGGATGACAGCTAAACAAATATAAGGGAATCAGTAGTGTCAGGTGATACCTTCACACCAGAAACACCTGTGACCCACATATACTCTCTTATTCTCGCCCCTGAATCTGGGCTACTTGCTTTTGATTGTCCTTTCTGTCCCCAGGGGTTTCATTCCAGGTTTTCTGTCCTATGGCTAATTGCTCTTTGGTTTCTGTGGTGGCAAAACCTAACAAATTGAGCACAGTTCCCACCAAGCACTGACTTGTGGGTATTAAAATTTATGATAAAGCAATTTGGTTGTGCTCTGTTCTGAAGAAATGGAGAACCTTAATTTTTCATCTGCTTCAGTGGCAGTGCTTGCTATGATTTCAGATCAAAAGGTGGTGCAGAATGATTTTTGACTTATCTTAATACATGAAATCTGAACATTGGAATGATCTATGGAAATAAATCATCTGACTCGGCACTAACAGATTTTTGAGTCTCATCTTCCAGCCATTTATTTTTAACCTCTCTGAATATCCTCTACTCTGCTGAAACCAACAACTCACTTCTGAAGCCAGTGAGCTGTCTGCTTATAAATACTGAATCAACCAGCAAATCACATTTAATTAGACTCTGTTCATTCCACTTAGCTTTTAAGATGGTAACATGCCTTTTAAACTATACAAACCATGGTAATCTAAATAGGAAGAGACCTGATAAAATCTTAATTAAATGTAGTCCAGGGCTAATGTTTGCCACCTGCTTCTGCCAAACCTGAAGGAACCCTTGAAAATAATGTCTGCCCCAAGGGGCTGTATTCAGACCCTGGTACATTTTGGGGGAAGTATATCCCAATAAGCACAGTTGCTTTTGAGAGATTTTTGAATAAACTTCTGATAGTGGTCTGCCCTGTGTTATTGCTCATTATCCCCCTGTTTGGGGAACCCTCTGGCTTAATCACAGTTAAACTCAAACAATAATTTCCATATTGATATTTCTTTGGTCAAGAGAATGGAGCTAAAAGAAGTGCATATGGAGCAGTGCAATTGTTAAAAATGAAGCTTTAGAAGCAGGCAGAGATTGGTAGGACTTCTGACCCTGCTTCATACTAGCTATGGGACTCAGTATAATTTGCAATCTCTAAGCCTTGGTTTCTTTAAGTGTAAATTGGGTTTAATCTACTGAACTTATTTTATGTCATTATTATGAAAATTCAATAATATCATGCATATAAAGGGTACAGACCTATGCCTCACATATGGTAAAAACTCTATAATTATCTACATATTATTATGTATTATATATTCATATCTGTGCAAAGTTGAGAGGGTAGGGAAAGAATTCCTCTAGCTGCAATATTTCTTAGTAGTGCTATTTTACCACTGGAGAACTTTCCTAGGTTTAAGTAACTAACATTTAATGATACTGAGCAATATGCAGATATATGTAAATACTGAATGTCTATAGGCAGATACACATTCCTGTGACCTAGTTTATTTGAGTAGTAACATAGAATAAAAATAAAGAGTTTAAAACTTATGTACTCTGGTAGTTTATTTTATTTTATTTTTTGGAACAGAGAAGGGTTTATTGCAGGGCCAAGCAAAGAGAATGAGTGGTTGTGCTAAAAAAATCTGACCCTAACTCTAACCCTAGCCCTAACTCTAAGGATTTTAGAGATAAAGTCATAAAATAGGTATTTGCCTCTTGAAAATAATCTAATTGGGATATATAAACATTTTCTTGACTTGAACTCACCCCCCAATTACAAAATGTATATTAATACATTTCCTTTTCTTGGTAAGAGGAAGCAAAGAGATAATTAGATACATATTTTGATTATATAGTGAATTCTGGTCTCATAAATATGAAAGTAGAGAAAAACTTATAATTGAGAAAATATGGTAAATATATTATTTTTATTATTATATACATAGAGTATTTTTACTATGTATAGATAGCCATTATTAACCATTGAAATATAGTTTCTAAATTCTTTAAAATATGTGTATGTAAAAAAATAAAATATGTGTATGTAGTACACATACATTTGCGTGCATGCATGCTCAAGTCACGTCAGACTTTGTGACTCCATGGACTGTAGCCTGCCAGGCTCCTCTGTCCATGGAATTTTCCAGGCAAGGATACTGGAGTGGGTTGCCATTTCCTACATATACACATGCACACATGTATATGCACAATTTAATTTTATTTTCTAAAAACTTGGACTTCTCTGGTGGCTCAGATCGTAAAGAATCTGCCTTCAATGTGGGAGACCTGGGCTCACTCCGTGGATTGGGAAGATCCCCTGGAGAAGGGAATGGCTATCCACTCCAGTATTCTTGCTTGGAGAAGTCTATGGGCAGAGGAGCCTGATGGGCTACAGTCCCTGGGTTTGCAGAGTCAGACGTGACTCAGCGACTAACATACACACACACATAGGATGTCTGTTTAGAAATAATGAATTTATTTAGTATATATAAATATATGTGTCATAAATATCATTCTGCAACTAAGAGAAAATAATTCTGTAACTTGCTTTTACCACAAAATATTGTAGATTTTTAAAAATTTGTTTTTATTGGTGTTTAGTTGATTTACAGTGATGTATTAGTTTCTGCTGTATGGCAAAGTGAATTAGTTATACATATATCCACTCTTTTTAGATTCTATTCCCACATAAGTCACTTCAGAGTATTGAGTAAAGTTCCTTGTTATATACAATAGGTTCTTGTTAGTTACCTATTTCATATGTAGTAGTGTGTATATATCAATCCCAGTCTCCCAATTTATTCTTCTCCCCACTTTCCCCTTGGTAACCATAAGCTTGTTTTCTTTTACATCTGTGACTCTTTTTCTGTTTTGTAAATAGGTTCATCTGTACCATTATTTTAGGTTCCACATGTAAGTGATAACATATGTTAGTTGTCTTTCTCTAACTTACCTCACTCAGTATGATAATCTCTAGGTCCATCCATGTTGCTGCAAATTGCATTATTTTGTTCTTTTTTATGGCTTAGATTCCATTAGATATATGTACCATTTACCCATTCCTCTGTCAATGGACATTTAGGTTGTTCCCGTGTCCTGGCTATTGTAAACAGTGTTGCAGTAAATATTAGGCTGCATAGATCTTTTCCAAGTATGGTTGTCTCCAGATATATGCCCAGAAATGGGATCTCTGGATCATATCGTAGCTGTTTTGTTTTTCTAGGAGCTTCCAAACTATTCTCCATAGTGGCTGTACCAATTTACATTCATATCAGCAGTACAGGAGTGTTCCTTTTTCTCCACACTGTCTCTAGCATTTATTGTTTGTAGATTCTTTGATGATGGCTATTCTGATTGGAGTGAGGTGATACCTCATTGCATTTTGATTTACATTTCTCTAATAATGAATGATGTTGAGCATCTTTTCTTGTGTCTCTTGCCCATCTGTATGTCTACTTTGGAGAAATGTCAATTTAGATCTTCTGCCCGGTTTTTGATTGGTTTTTTTCGCTTTTTTTTTTTTTTTATGTTGAGCTGCATAAGCTGTTTATATATTTTGGAGATTAATCTCTCCTCAGTTGCTTTGTTTGTGAATATTTTCTCCCATTCAAATGGACTTTTTTATTCATCATAGACTTATCAATGACTTTTACAATGAAAAACAGAAGCTAATCAATGTTTCAGGCCTTCACAACGTTCTAGAAAGCTATGTCATGGCTCCTTGGAATCCAAACTAAAAAGAGGAAGTTTTAGGTCAGCATCACTAACTACTGCACACAGTTCAGCTCAGTTTAGATCAGTTCAGTCACTTAGTTGTGTTCAGCTCTTTGTGACCCCAAGGACTGCAGCATGTCAGGCTTCCCTGTCCATCACCAACTCCTGGAGCCTACTGAAACTCATGTCTTTCACATTGGTGATGCCATCCAACCATCTCATCCTCTGTTGTCCCCTTCTTCTCCTGCCTTCAATCTTTCTCAGCATTGGGGTCTTTTCCAATGAGTCAGTTCTTCACTTCAGGTAGCCAAAGTATTGGCTTCAGCTTTAGCATCAGCATCAGTCCTTCCAATGCATATTCAGTACTGATTTCCTTTAGGATTGAATGATTGGATCTCCTTACAGTCCAAAAGACTCACTAGAGTCTTCTTTGACACCACAGTTCAAAAGCATCAATTCTTTGATACTCAGCGCTCTTTATAGTCCAACTTTCACATCCATAGATGACTACTGGAAAAACCATAGCTTTGACTAGACAGACCTTTGTTGGCAAACTAATGACTCTGTTTTTAATATCCTGTCTATGTTGGACATTGCTTTTCTTCCAAGGAGCAAGCTTTTTTTTTTTTTAATTTCATGGCTATAGTCACCATCTACAGTGATTTTGGAGCCTCACCCCCCAAAAAATGTCTGGCACTGTTTCCATTGTTTCCCCATCTATTTGCCATGAGGTGATGGGACCAGATGCCATGATCTTAGTTTTCTGAATGTTGAACTTTAGGCGAACTTTTTCACTCTCCTCTTTCACTTTCATCAAGAGGTTCTTTAGTTCTTCACTTTCTGCCAGAAGGGTGGTGTCATCTTCATATCTGAGGTTATTGATCTTTCTCCCGGCAATCTTGATTCTAGCTTGTGCTTCATCCAGCCTGGCATGTCACATGATTTACTCTGCATGTAAGTTAAATAAGCAGGGTGACAATATATAGCCTTGACGTACTCCTTTTCCTGTTTGGAACCAGTCTGTTGGTCCATGTCCAGTTCTAAGTGTTGCTTCCTGACCTGCATATAGATTTCTCAAGAGACAGGTCAGGTGATCTAGTATTTCTTTCTCTTTAAGAATTCTCCACAGTTTGTTGTGATCCACACAGTTGAAGGCTTTGGCGTATTCAATAAAGCAAAAGTAGATGCTTTTATGGACCTCTCTTTCTTTTTTGATGATCCAACGGATGCTGGCAATTTGATCTCTGGTTCCTCTGCCTTTCTAAATCCAACTTGAACATCTGGAAGTTCATGGTTCATGTACTGTTGAAGCCTGGCTTGAAGAATTTTGAGCATTACTTTGCTAGTGTGTAAGATGAGTGCAATTATGTGGCAGTTTAAACATTCTTTGGCATTGTCTTTCTTTGTGATTGAAATGAAAATTAACCTTCCCCACTCCTATGACCACTGCTGAGTTTTTCAAATTCGCTGGCATATTGACTGTAGCACTTTCGCAGCATCATCTTTTAGGATTTGAAATAGCTCAACTGGAATTCCATCACCTCCACTAGCTTTGTTCATAGTGATGCTTCCTAAGGCCCACTTGACTTCACATTCCAGGATATCTGGCTCTAGGTGAGTGGTTCACATCATCATAGTTATCTGGGTCATGAATATCTTTTTTTGTATAGTTCTTCTGTGTATTCTTGCCACCTCTTCTTTTTATCTCTGCTTATGTTAGGTCCATACCATTTCTGTCCCTTATTGTGCCCATCTTTGTATGAAATGTTCCCTTGGTATCTCTAATTTTCTTGAAGAGATCTCTAGTCTTTCCCATTTTATTGTTTTCCTCTATGTATTGATCACTGAGGGAGGTGTTCTTTTTTTTTTGTAATTCGTTTTTATTTTTATTGGGCTTTTTGGGCTCCAAAATCACTGCAGATGGTGATTGCAGCAATGAAGTTAAAAGACTCTTACTCCTTGGGAGGAAAGTTATGACCAACATAGACAGCATATTAAAAAGCAGAGACATTACTTTGTCCACAAAGGTCCGTCTAGTCAAAGCTATGGTTTTTCCAGTAGTCATGTGTGGATGTGAGAGTTGACCTATAAAGAAAGCTGAGTGCCGAAGAATTGATGCTTTTGAACTGTGGTGTTAGAGAAGACTCTTGAGAGTCCCTTGGACTTTAAGGAGATCCAACCAGTCCATCCTAGAGGAGATCAGTCCTGGGTGTTCATTGGAAGGACTGATGCTGAAGCTGAGACTCCAATACTTTGGCCACCTGATGCAAAGAGCTGACTCACTGGAAAAGACCCTGATGTTGGGAAAGGTTGAGGGCAGGAGGAGAAGGGGACAACAGAGGATGAGATGGTTGGATGGCATCACCGACTCAATTGACATGGATTTGGGTGTACTCTGGCAGTTGGTGTTGGACAGGGAGGCCTGGCATCCTGCAGTTCATGGGGTCGTGAAGAGTCAGACATGACTGAGTGACTGAACTGAACTGAGGGGATGGGGTGGGTAATACCTCTATAAGTTATGCCCCACTAGGAAGATGTACATTCTAACTCCTGGGATAGCTTTCGGAGCTCTTTTTCTTGGAGCTGCTGAGGAAGGCTTTCTTATCTCTCCTGGCTCTTCTTTGGAACTCTGCATTCAGATGGGCATATCTTTCCTTTTCTCCTTTGCCTTTAGCTTCTGTTCTTTTCTTAGCTATTTGTAAGGCCTCCTCAGACATCCATTTTGCCTTTTTGCATTTCTTTTCCTTGGAGATGGTCTTGATCACTGCCTCCTGTACAATGTCACGAACCTCCATCCGTAGTTCTTCAGGCACTCTGTCAGATCTAATCTCTTGAATCTATTTGTCACTTCCAATATATAATCGTAAGGAATTTATTTAAGTCCTACCTGAATGGTCTAGTGGTTTTCATTACTTTCTTCGATTTAAGTCTGAATTTGGCAAATAAGGTGTTCATGATCTGAGCCACAGTCAGCTCCCAGTCTTTTTTTTGCTGACTGTATAGAGCTTCTACATCTTTGGCTGCAAAGAATATAATCAGTCTGATTTTGGTACTGAACATCTGGTGATGTCCATGTGTAGAGTCATCTCTTGTGTTGTTAGAAGACGGTGTTTGCTATGACCAGTGCATTCTCTTTGCAAAACTCTGTTAGCCTTTGCCCTGCTTCATTTTGTACTCCAAGGCCAAATTTGCCTGTTACTTCAGGTATCTCTTGACTTTCTACTTTTGCATTCCAGTCCACTATAATGAAGAGAACATCTTTTTTGGGTGTTAGTTCTAAAAGATCCTTTAGGTCTTCATAGAACCATTCAACTTCAGCTTCTTCAGCATTACTGAATGGGGCATAGACTTGGATTATTGTGATATTGAATGGTTTGCCTTGAAAACAAACAGAGATCTTTCTGTCATTTTTGAGATTGCATCCAAGTACTGCCTTTTGGACTCTTGTTGACTCTCAGGGCTACTCCATTTCTTCTAAGTGATTCTTGCCCTCAGTAGTAGATATAATGGTCATCTGAGTTAAATTCATCCATTCCAGTCCATTTTAGTTCACCGATTCCTAAAATGTCAATGTTCACTCTTGCTCTCTCCTTTTTCACCACTTCTAATTTACCTTGTTTCATGGACCTAACATTCCAGGTTCCTATGCATTATTGTTTTTTACAGCATCAGACTTTACTTCCATCACCAGTCACATCCACAGCGGGGTGTTGATTTTGCTTTGGCTCTTTCTTCATTCTCTCTGGAGTTATTTCTCTACTCTCTTCCAGTAGTATACTGGGCACCTACCAACCTGAGAGTTCATCTTTCAGTTTCCTATCTTTGTGCCTTTTCATACTGTTCATGGGGTTCTAAAGGCAAGAATGCTGACATAGTTTGCCGTTCTTTTCTCCAGTAGACCACGTTTTGTCTGACTGCACACTGTAACAACCCAATTGTAAGAGTTGCTACTGATTGGTCTATCATATATGTATGGAATGATTGATTCTACCATTCTCTTACTGATATTTTTCAGTAGATTGAAATCTTTATTATCATGAATTCTTTTGAGAATATGATAATATTAATAGTTCTAGACCCTTTTAAGCTTCCAAGTTGTACATACACCTTCTTGGACTTTATGATCTTCCTAGAGTTCACCTTGAACCCTTTTCAACATCGTTTCCTATAATTATCTGTTGTTATTGTTGTTCAGTCCCTCAGTCATGTTCAACTCTTTGAGACCATATGAACTGCAGCATTCCAGGCATCCCTGTCCTTCACTCTCTGCCAGAATTTGCTCAAACTCATGTCCATTGAGTCAGTGATGCCATCCAGCCATCTCATCCTCTGTCTCCCCCTTCTTCTTCTGCCCTCAATCCCCTGGCATCAGGATCTTTTCCTAGAACCATGACCAGTTAAAATCCGTGGAGCCCCCAAACTCTGCAAAAATTGCTTGCTATATTTAATCACACATAAAACAATAATAAACTGTAAAACACAAAGCTTTAGTATACATTGAAATTAAAATATCTTTGTTCTAGATAATATGACTGCAAAATTTTGAATACACTTATTGAAATAGAATGAAGTTATTTTATGAGGATTCCTTCTCTGCTAAGTCTGAAATATGTGCTTCGTCTATCTGTTCATTCATATAAAAATAAATTTCACCTGTGAACTAGAAAGGAAAGTGAGCTGCTAAGTAAATTTAATATAAGGCTTACAAATCAGTACATACTCTGCTACTCTGAGGTATAACTTCCAAATTTTCTTGTAATGCAACATGTATTTGAAAGTATTATAGTCAATAATACCTAACATTTATGAGGATTCATTGTGTTCTAGGATCTTTATTAAGCATTTTGCCTGTCTTATCCTATTTGGTCTGCACAATATTCCCAAGCTGGAATCAAGAGTGCCAGGAGAAAAATCAACAACCTCAGATATGCAGATGATACCACCCTAATGGAAGAAAGTGAAGAGGAACCAAAGAGCCTCTTGATGAAGGTGAAAGAGGTGCATGAAAAAGCTGGCTTAAAGCTCAACATTCAAAAAATGAAAATCCTGGCATCTGATCCTATCACTTCATGGCAAATAGATGGGGAAACAATGGAAACAGTGACAGACTTTATTTTCTTGGGCTCTAAAATCACTGTGGATGGTGATTGCAACCATGAAATTAAGAGACACTTGCTCCTTGGGAGAAAAGCTGTGAGAAATCTAAACAGTGTATTAAAAAGCAGAGATATCACTTTGCTGAAAAAGGCCCCTATAGTCAAAGCTATGGTTTTTCCAGTAGTCATATAGGGATATGAGGGCTGGACCATAAAAAAGGCTGAGTGCTGAATATTTGGTGCTTTGGAATTGTGGTGCTGGAGAAGACTCTTGAAAGCCACTTGGACAGCAAGGACATCAAACCAGTCAATCCTAAAGGAAATCAATCCTGAATATTCACTGGAAGGACTGATGCTGAAGCTGAAGCTCCAGATAGTTTGGGTACCAGATGTGAAGAGCTGACTCATTGGAACAAACCCAGATGCTGGGAAAGATTGAGGGCAGGAGGAGATGGAGGTGACAGAGATGAGATAATTGGATGGCATCACCAAATCAATGAACATAAGTTTGAGCAAGCTGTGGGAGATGGTGAAGGACAGGGAAGTCTAGAGTATTGTACTCCATAGGGATGCAAAGATTTGGACATAAATAGCAATATTCCAAGGAGCTTAATGATTTTATCAACCCAATTTTATAGATGAGGGAAATTAATTTTATAAAGTGAATTGGCTAATGTTACACATCCATAAGGGCATCCCAGTGGTGCTAGTGGTAATGCAGCCTGCCCATGCAGGAGGCATGAAGTGACGTGGGTTTGATTCCTGAGCTGAGAAGATCCCCTGGAAGAGGGCATGGCAACCCACTCCAGTATTCTTGCCCAGAGAATCCCATGGACAGAGGAGCCTAGTGGCCTAGTGGGCTATAGTCCATAGGGTCACAAAGAGTTGGACATGACTGAGGTGACTTAGCACTCATGCATGCACACATCCATAAAGTTCTGGAATCAGAAAACAAACCTACTCCTGCCATGTTTATGGCCTGCCTTCTACCCATTCTATAGATTGGCAGTTGCAGATGATAGCAATATTGAATGTCTGATCTGAGATTTAGTTGTTTGGTTAGCTTCTGTCCATATGACCTTAACTTTATAGATCAAAACAAATACATAAACAACATCAAAATAGAAAAATAAGTCCCCAAATTTGTATTCTTGCTGTTTAGTTCAGAGGTGTATAAAAGCAATTTTCAGAAGATATCTGTTTACACTTAAGGAATATCAAATCTCCAAAGTAACACTCTTACTCAATTTTTATGTTAGGAAATGTGAAGTTTCTGGAGGAATATTACCCACTGGGTAGCCCGGTGGGCTAACCAGAGAACCCACCTCACATGGTGTTTCTCTCACCCTCTGTGGTCCTTGGTTTCTTTCCATGGAATGGTGAGCGGTGATACAATCCAGTATCTGCTTGCACTTCTCATATTAATGTGTCTTCCTATGCATCATTTCTTTTTCTTTTTTTAACCTATCATTTTTCTGTAGTTTCTCTTTTAAAAATATTTATTCATTTATTTTTGTCTGTGCCAGGTCTTCGTTGCTTTGAGCAGGCTTTCTCTAGTTGTGACGAGCTGGGGCTACTCTCAAGTTGTGGTGCAAGGATGTCTCATTGTGGTGGCTTCTCTTGTTGTAAAGCACTGGTCCAGGTGCAGGGCTTCAGTAGCTGTGGTGTGGACTCAGTAGTTTTGTGGTGCACAGGCTTGGTTGCCCCATGACATGTGGGATCTTCCCAGGCCAGGGACTAAACCAGTGTCCCTTGCATACAAGGCAAATTCTTAACACTGGACCTTCAGGGAAGCCCATTCTGAGTTTCTGACAGTTGGTTCTTTATAATCATGCTCTATTCTGCTGCTGCTTTTCTTTCACCTCAATGTGTTCAGACCGGTCTCGGCCATTTATTAGAAACACACCATGCTGATTTCTGCCTTTCCCTGCCCTGCCCTTCTATCTATTCTGTTTGCCCAGAATGCCCTTCCTGTTCTATTCTATTATAATCCCATCTATTTTTCTAAATCAGCTAAAGTCTAGTAACGTCATTTCATTTGGGAGAAGCCTCAGTGTAGCTTCTGAGACACTGAATGGAGACCTTTTAGCCTTTGTTGACCTTCCTCTCAGGAGCTTGTGGAACACAATTAAATTCTCAGTTCCTCTGAATTTGTTGCTCTCTTGTTTCATGTGTGAATGTCCTTTTCCTGAGAAGATGGCAAAAATTTTCAGGTGGGAACTATGTCTTATATTCCCACTTAACATGGTTAGAATCTCCCACAGTTTTACTCAATGAAACGTGTATGTGATATGGTCTGAATGTTTGTGTTCCCAGAGGTCGTATGTTGAATTCCTAACCACCAAGAGATGGTAGGTGGGGTCTTTGGGGAGTGGTCAGGTTATGATGGTAGACCCTCAGGAATGGGATCAGTCCTCCATCTTCAGAGAGACTTCTAATTCCTTCTGCCACATGAAGATACAAAAGAAGTCTGCATCCTGGAAGAAGGCCCTCACCTGACCATGCTTGCAATTCCCTCTCTCAGATGTTGCTCCAGAATGCAGTGTAGGTCCACTGTAGGACCAGAAGCTATGGCCTTTTCTTGAAATTTGGAATCTTCTGGGACAAACTGTAATAGGAAGAAAATGATAAAATAAAACACTATAGCCATCAAATTTATTGAATATGTCTGGTGCCAGGTACTGTATAAATAAGATATAACCAAGGTGTTCTTGGGCTTTCCTGATAGCTCAGTTGGTAAATAATCCACCTGCAATGTGGGAGATCCCAGTTCAGTTCCTTGGTTGGGAAGATCCATGGGAGAAGGGATAGGCTACCCACTCCAGTGTTCTTGGGCTTTCCTTGTGGCTCAACTGGTAAAGAATCCATCTGCAATGTGGCAGACCTGGGTTCAATCCCTGGGTTGAAAAGATCCCCTAGAGAAGGGAAAGGTTACCCACTTCAGTTTTCTGGCTTGGAGAAATCCATGGACTGTATAGTCCTTGGGGTCACCTTACAAATAGCTGATAAAAGAAGAGAAGCTAAAGACAGAGGAGAAAAGGAAAGGTATACCCATCTGAATGCAGAGTTCCAAAGAATAGCAAGGAGATATAAGAAAGCCTTTCTCAGTGATCAATGCAAAGAAATAGAGGAAAACAACAGAATGGGAAAAACTTGAGATATCTTCAAGAAAATTAGAGATACCAAGGGAACATTTCATGCAAAGATGAACAATAAAGGACAGAACTAATACAGACCTAACAGAAGCAGAAGATATTAAGAAGAGGTGGCAAGAATACACAGAAGAACTATACAAAAAAGATCTTCATGACCCAGATAACCATGATGGTGTGATCACTCACCTAGAGCCAGACATCCTGGAGTCTGAAGTCAGGTGTGCCTTAGGAAGCATTCCTACAAACAAAGCTAGTGATGGTGATGGAATTCCAGCTGAGCTATTTCAAATCTTAAAAGATGATGCTGTGAAAGTGCTGGAATCAATATGCCAACAAATCTGGAAAACTCAGCAGTGGCCACAGGACTGGGAAATATCAGTTTTCATTCCAATCCCAAAGAAAGGCAATGCCAAAGAATGTTCAAACTACTATGCAATTGCACTCATCTCACATGCTAGCAAAGTATTGCTCAAAATTCTCCAAGATAGGCTTCAACAGTACATGAATTAAGAATTTCCAGATGTTCAAGCTGGATTTAGAAAAGGCAGAGGAACCAGAGATCAAATTGCCATCATCCATTGCATAATCGAGAAAGCAAGAGAGTTCCAGCAGAATATCTACTTCTGGTTTATTGACTACGCCAAAGCTTTTGACTGTGTGGATCACAACAAATGTGGAAAACTCTTAAAGAGATATGAATACCAGACCACCTGACCTGCCTACTGAGAAATCTGTATGCAGGTCAAGAAGCAACAGTTACAACTGGACATGGGACAACAGGCTTGCTCCAAATAGGGAAAGGAGTACGTCAAGGCTGTATATTGTCAACCTGCTTATTTATCTTATATGCAGAGCACATCATGTGACATGCCAGACTGGATGAAGCACAAGCTGGAACAAGATTGCCGGGAGAAATATCAATAACCTCAGATATGCAGATGACACCACTTTTATGGCAGAAAGCAAAGAGGAACTGAAGAGCCTTTTGGTTTTTTTTTTTTTTTTTAGTGTTTTCTTTTTTTTTTTTTTTTAATTTTTTTATTAGTTGGAGGCTAATTACTTCACAACATTTCAGTGGGTTTTGTCATACATTGATATGAATCAGCCATGGATTTACACGTCTTCCCCATCCCAATCCCCGCTCCCACCTCCCTCTCCACCCGACTCCTCTCGAAACATCCCACCCTCGCCTTCTCCCACAGAGTTCAAAAGTCTGTTCTGTATTTCTGTGTCTCTTTTTCTGTTTTGCGTATAGGGTTATCGTTACCATCTTTCTAAATTCCATATATATGTGTTAGTATGCTGTAATGTTCTTTGTCTTTCTGGCTTACTTCACTCTGTATAAGGGGCTCCAGTTTCATCCATCTCATTAGGACTGGTTCAAATGAATTCTTTTTAATGGCGGAGTAATATTCCATGGTGTATATGTACCACAGCTTCCTTATCCATTCATCTGCTGATGGGCATCTAGGTTGCTTCCATGTCCTGGCTATTATAAACAGTGCTGCAATGAACATTGGGGTGCACATGTCTCTTTCAGATCTGGTTTCCTCAGTGTGTATGCCCAGAAGTGGGATTGCTGGGTCATATGGCAGTTCTATTTCCAGTTTTTTAAGAAATCTCCACACTGTTTTCCATAGCGGCTGTACTAGTTTGCATTCCCACCAACAGTGTAAGAGGGTTCCCTTTTCTCCACACCCTCTCCAGCATTTATTGCTTGTAGACTTTTGGAAAGCAGCCATCCTGACTGGCGGGTAATGGTACCTCATTGTGGTTTTGATTTGCATTTCTCTAATAATGAGTGATGTTGAGCATCTTTTCATGTGTTTGTTAGCCATCTGTATGTCTTCTTTGGAGAAATGTCTGTTTAGTTCTTTGGCCCATTTTTTGATTGGGTCATTTATTTTTCTGGAATTGAGCTGCAGGAGTTGCTTGTATATTTTTGAGATTAATCCTTTGTCTGTTTCTTCATTTGCTATTATTTTCTCCCAATCCGAGGGCTGTCTTTTCACCTTACTTATAGTTTCCTTTGTAGTGCAAAAGCTTTTAAGTTTCATTAGGTCCCATTTCTTTAGTTTTGCTTTTATTTCCAATATTCTGGGAGGTGGGTCATAGAGGATCTTGCTGTAGTTTATGTCGGAGAGTGTTTTGCCTATGTTCTCCTCTAGGAGTTTTATAGTTTCTGGTCTTACATTTAGATCTTTAATCCATTTTGAGTTTATTTTTGTGTATGGTGTTAGAAAGTGTTCTAGTTTCATTCTCTTACAAGTGGTTGACCAGTTTTCCCAGCACCACTTGTTAAAGAGGTTGTCTTTTTTCCATTGTATATCCTTGCCTCCTTTGTCGAAGATAAGGTGTCCCTAGGTTCGTGGATTTATCTCTGGGCTTTCTATTCTGTTTCATTGATCTATATTTCTGTCTTTGTGCCAGTACCATACTGTCTTGATGACTGTGGCTTTGTAGTAGAGTCTGAAGTCAGGCAGGTTGATTCCTCCAGTTCCATTCTTCTTTCTCAAGATTACTTTGGCTATTCAAGGTTTTTTGTATTTCCATACAAATTGTGAAATTCTTTGGTCTAGTTCTGTGAAAAATACCGTTGGTAGCTTGATAGGGATTGCATTGAATCTATAGACTGCTTTGGGTAGAATAGCCATTTTGACAATATTGATTCTTCCAATCCATGAACACGGTATGTTTCTCCATCTGTTTGTGTCCTCTTTGATTTCTTTCATCAGTGTTTTATAGTTTTCTATGTATAGGTCTTTTGTTTCTTTAGGTAGATATACTCCTAAGTATTTTATTCTTTTTGTTGCAATGGTGAATGGTATTGTTTCCTTAATTTCTCTTTCTGTTTTCTCATTTTTAGTATATAAGAATGCAAGGGATTTCTGTGTGTTAATTTTATATCCTGCAAATTTACTATATTCATTGATTAGCTCTAGTAATTTTCTGGTAGAGTCTTTAGGGTTTTCTATGTAGAGGATCATGTCATCTGCAAACAGCGAGAGTTTCACTTCTTCTTTTCCTATCTGGATTCCTTTTACTTCTTTTTCTGCTCTGATTGCTGTGGCCAAAACTTCCAACACTATGTTGAATAGTAGTGGTGAGAGTGGGCATCCTTGTCTTGTTCCTGATTTCAGGGGAAATGCTTTCAATTTTTCACCATTGAGGGTGATGCTTGCTGTGGGTTTGTCATATACAGCTTTTACTATGTTGAGGTATGTTCCTTCTATTCCTGCTTTCTGGAGAGTTTTAATCATGAATGGGTGTTGAATTTTGTCAAAGGCTTTCTCTGCATCTATTGAGATAATCATATGGTTTTTATCTTTCAATTTGTTAATGTGGTGTATTACATTTATTGATTTGCAGATATTGACGAATCCTTGCATTCCTGGGATAAAGCCCACTTGGTCGTGGTATATGATTTTTTTAATATGTTGTTGGATTCTGTTTGCTAGAATTTTGTTAAGGATTTTTGCCTCTATGTTCATCAGTGATATTGGCCTGTAGTTTTCTTTTTTTGTGGCATCTTTGTCTGGTTTTGGAATTAGGGTGATGGTGGCCTCATAGAATGAGTTTGGAAGTTTACCTTCACCTGCAATTTTCTGGAAGAGTTTGAGTAAGATAGGTGTTAGCTCTTCTCTAAATTTTTGGTAGAATTCAGCTGTGAAGCCATCTGGTCCTGGGCTTTTGTTTGCTGGAAGATTTTTGATTACAGTTTCGATTTCCTTGCCTGTGATGGGTCTGTTAAGATCTTCTATTTCTTCCTGGTTCAGTTTTGGAAAGGTATACTTTTCTAAGAATTTGTCCATTTCATCCAAGTTGTCCATTTTATTGGCATAGAGCTGCTGGTAGTAGTCTCTTATGATCCTTTGTATTTCAGTGTTGTCTGTTGTGATCTCTCCATTTTCATTTCTAATTTTGCTAATTTGGTTCTTCTCTCTTTGTTTCTTAATGAGTCTTGCTAATGGTTTGTCAGTTTTGTTTATTTTTTCAAAAAACCAGCTTTTAGCTTTGTTGATTTTTGCTATGGTATCTTTAGTTTCTATTGCATTTATTTCTGCCTTAATTTTTAAGATTTCTTTCCTTCTGCTAACCCTGGGGTTCTTCATTTCTTCCTTCTCTAATTGCTTTAGGTGTAGAGTTAGGTTATTTATTTGGCTTTTTTCTTGTTTCTTGATGTAAGCCTGTAATGCTATGAACCTTCCCCTTAGCACTGCTTTTACAGTGTCCCATAGGTTTTGGGTTGTTGTGTTTTCATTTTCATTCGTTTCTATACATATTTTGATTTCTTTTTTGATTTCTTCTATGATTTGTTGGTTATTCAGAAGCGTGTTATTTAGCCTCCATGTGTTTGAATTTTTAACAATTTTTTTCCTGTAATTGAGATCTAATCTTACTGCACTGTGGTCAGAAAAGATGACTGGAATGATTTCAATTTTTTTGAATTTTCCACGACACGATTTATGGCCTAGGATGTGATCTATTCTGGAGAAGGTTCCGTGTGCACTTGAGAAAAAGGTGAAGTTGATTGTTTTGGGGTGAAATGTCCTATAGATATCAATTAGGTCTAGCTGGTCCATTGTGTCATTTAAGGTTTGTGTTTCCTTGTTAATTTTCTGTTTAGTTGATCTATCCATAGTTGTGAGTGGGGTATTAAAGTCTCCCACTATTATTGTGTTACTATTAATTTCCTCTTTCATACTCGTTAGTGTTTGCCGTATATATTGTGGTGCTCCTATGTTGGGTGCATATATATTTATAATTGTTATATCTTCTTCTTGGATTGACCCTTTGATCATTATGTAGTGTCCTTCTTTGTCTCTTTTCACAGCCTTTATTTGAAAGTCTATTTTATCTGATATGAGTATTGCGACTCCTGCTTTCTTTTGGTCTCCATTTGCATGAAATGTTTTTTTCCAGCCCTTCACTTTTAGTCTGTATGTGTCTCTTGTTTTCAGGTGGGTCTCTTGTAGACAGCATATATAGGGGTCTTGTTTTTGTACCCATTCAGCCAATCTTTGTCTTTTGGTTGGGGCATTCAACCCATTTACATTTAAGGTAATTATTGATAGGTGTGGTCCCGTTGCCATTTACTTTGTTGTTTTGGGTTCACGTTTATACAACCTTTCTGCATTTCCTGTCTAGAGAAGATCCTTTAGCATTTGTTGAAGAGCTGGTTTGGTGGTGCTGAATTCTCTCAGCTTTTGCTTATCTGTAAAGCTTTTGAATTCTCCTTCATATCTGAATGAGATCCTTGCTGGATACAGTAATCTAGGTTGTAGGTTATTCTCTTTCATTACTTTCAGAACGTCCTGCCATTCCCTTCTGGCCTGGAGGGTGTCTATTGATAGATCAGCTGTTATCCTTATGGGAATCCCTTTGTGTGTTATTTGTTGTTTCTCCCTTGCTGCTTTTAATATTTGTTCTTTGTGTTTGATCTTTGTTAATTTGATTAATATGTGTCTTGGGGTGTTTCGCCTTGGGTTTATCCTGTTTGGGACTCTCTGGGTTTCTTGGACTTGGGTGGCTATTTCCTTCCCCATTTTTGGGAAGTTTTCAGCTATTATCTCCTCGAGTATTTTCTCATGGCCTTTCTTTTTGTCTTCTTCTTCTGGGACTCCTATGATTCGAATGTTGGGGCGTTTCACATTGTCCCAGAGGTCCCTGAGGTTGTCCTCATTTCTTTTGATCCTTTTTTCTTTTTTCCTCTCTGCTTCATTTATTTCCACTATTTTATCTTCTACCTCACTTATCCTATCTTCTGCCTCCTTTATTCTACTCTTGGTTCCCTCCAAAGTGTTTTTGATCTCTTTCATTGTATTGTTCATTTTTAATTGACTCTTTTTTATTTCTTCTAGGTCTTTATTAAACATTTCTTGTATCTTTTCAATCTTTGTCTCCAGGCTACTTATCTGTAACTCCATTTTGTTTTCAAGATTTTGGATCATTTTTATTATCATTATTCTAAATTCTTTTTCAGGTAGATTCCCTATCTCCTCCTCTTTTGTTTGACATGGTGGGCATTTTTCATGTTCCTTTACCTGTTGGGTATTTCTTTGCCTTTTCATCTTGTTTAGATTGCTTTGTCTGGAGTGGGCTTTCTGTATTCTGGAGGTCTGTGGTTCCTTTTTATTGTGGAGGATTTATCCAGTGGGTGGGGTTAGACGATTGGCTTGTCAAGGTTTCCTGGTTAGGGAAGCTTGCGTCAGTGTTCTGGTGCGTGGAACTTGATTTCTTCTCTTTGGAGAGCAATGGAGTTCCCAGTAATGAGTTTTGAGATGGGTCTATGTGTTAGGTGTGACCTTTGGCAGCCTGTATGTTGACGTTCAGGGCTATGTTCCTGCGTTGCTGGAGAATTTGCGTGGTATGTCTTGCTCTAAAACTTATTGGCTCTTGGGTGGTGGTTGGTTTCAGTGTAGGTATGGAGGCTTTTGGACGGTCACTTATTACTTAAAGTTCCATGTAGTCAGGAGTTTTCTGGTGTTCTTAGGTTTTGGGCTTAAGTTTCCTGCCTCTGGATTTCAGTTTTATTCTTCCTGTAGTCTCAGGACTTCTCCAACTATACAGCACTGATAATAAAACTTCTAGGTTAATGGCGAAAAGATTCTCCCCCTTTAGGGACACCCAGAGAGGTTCACAGAGTTACATGAAGAGGAGAAAAGGGAGGAGGGAGATAGAGATGAGCAGGAGGAGAAAAAGGGGGACTCAAGAGGAGAGAGACAGATCTACGCAGCTGTCTGTTCCCAGAGTGTTCTCCGTATCTCAGACACCTACAAAGATTCACAGAATTGGATTGGGAAGAGAAGGGGAAAGGAGGAAATAGAGGTGTCCTGAGGTAGAAAACAGAGAGTCAAGATTGGGAGAGAATAATCTTCGGTTTAAAAATAGGGCTTCTCTTCCTTTTTTTTTTTTGTAAGGTTATAGTGTATTGAAAATGAAAATTAAGGAGTAGTAGAGGAGTACTAGAGGACTTTAAAAGAAATAAGAGAAAAAGAAAAATAGAAAAAAGAAGAGAAAAAGGAAAGAAGAAAAAAGAAGAAAAAAGAAAAAAAAAAAGAAAAAGAAAAAAAAAAAGAGAGAAAAAAATTTTTTTTCCCAATTAAAAAAAATCGTAAAAATCTATGAAAATGAAAGTGAAGGAGTAATGGGGGAGTAATAGGGAATTTTAAAGGAAAATAAAAGAGAAAAAATAAAAAAGAAAAAATAAAAATAGAAAAAAAAAATTTTTTTTTTTCTTCCTTACTTAGAAAAAAAAAAAAAGTAAAAATATATCTAGGAATTTCTCTGGAGCTGTTGCGGTCATTGTGGGTTCGGCTCAGTTTCAGATAGCTCCTCGTTCCAGCTTACACTTCTCGATATCTATAGGGCCCTTCCGGTGTAGTCCGTGTTTTCTACGGGGATTTTAATCTGTTGCACCAGTCCCTTCTGAAGCGGTTCCCTTTGTTTATTTGGCTTCTGTTTGCCTGTCTCTTCAGAGCCTCATTTCTGCCCTGACACAGGTGGGCGGAGGTGGACTCTTATTTAGGTAGCTAGTTCAGTCGCTCTCCGGGGCGGGGCTGGCGCTGCAGGGAGGGGCCGGCACTGCCGGGAGGGGCTGATGCTGCTTTCTCCGTCTGCGCTGCTCAGGCTCCCGGCTGTTCTATATGGAGCGCGCCCCGCGCTGCGCGAGGTTCCAGCCCTCGGGTGTTCCACAAAAGCGCGGAACGAAAAGCTGCGCCTGCTCTCTGTGCCTTCCCCGTCAGAGCGGTCCAGGCAGCCAGGGGCTTGATGGGCGCGCTATCCCCAGGTGTGGCGCACCCACTCCCTTCCGCGGACCCAGTTTCAGTTTCCGCTGGCGCCAGTCGGGTGCGCGCGCCTTCTGCCCTCCGCGTCCCCAGCCCCAGTCCCCGCCCGCGCCGGTCGGGTGCCTGCGCCCTGTGTCTCGCCGCGACCTTCCCCTCCCCCCTGCCTCCTGCCTCCGGCGGGGCTGGGCCGGTCCGCAGCCTGCGAGCTCTTCTCTGGACTTTCTCGGTCCCTTTGTTCTGCAAACGGCCGGCAGTGTGTTCCAGCCGGTTAATTTACTCTCTCTCTTTTGGTCTCCCACAGTTCAAGTTCGCAACTCACAGAAGCTCCCTCCTATTGTCCTCAGGGCACTCAGGCCCGGACCCTACCCCAAGCAATGCCGCCTAAGACTCCCTTCCCGGGACGGATCTCCGTCCTCAGCTCTTTTGTCTCACTTTTTATCTTTATATTTTGTCCTACCTCCTTTCGAAGACAATGGGCTGCTTTTCTGGGTGCCTGATGACCTCAGCTAGCGATCAGAAGTTGTTTTGTGAAGTTTGTTCTGCGTTCAGTTATTCTTTTGATGAATTTGTAGGAGAGAAAGTGGTCTCCCCGTCCTACTCCTCCGCCATCTTGGCTCCTCCGAGCCTTTTGATTAAGGTGAAAGAGGAGAGTGAAAAAGCTGGCTTAAAACTCAGCATTCAGAAAACAAAGATCATGGCATCCAGTCCCATCACTTCATGTCAAATAGATGGGGAAACAACGGAAATAGTGACAGAGTTTATTTTCTTGGGCTCCAAAATCACTGTTGATGTTGACTGCAGCCATGAAATTAAAAGATGCTTGCTCCTTGGAAGAAAAGCTATGACAAACTTATTAAAAACCATATTAAAAAGCAGAGACATCACTTTGCCAACAAAGGTCTGTATGGTCAAAACTATGGTTTTCCCAGTAGTCATGTATGAATGTGAGAGTTGGACCATAAAGAAGGCTGAGCGCCAAAGAATTGATGCTTTCAAGCTATGGTGCTGGAGAACTCTTGAGAGTCCCTTAGACAGCAAGGAGACAGTCAATCCCAAAGGAAATCAACCCTGACTATTCATTGGAATTATTGATGCTGAAGCTGAAGCTCCAATAATTTGGTCACCTGATGCAAAGAGCTGGCTCATTGGAAAAGACCCTGATGCTGGGAAAGATTGAAGGCAAGAGGAAAAAAATATGATAGAGAATGAGATGGTTGGACTGCATCACTGACTCAATGGACATGAGTTTGAGCAAACTCCAGGAGATGGTGAAGGATAGGGAAGTCTGGCCTGCTGCCATCCATGGGGTTGCAAAGAGCTGGACATGACTTAGCAACTAAACAACAACATATACATATATAACCTCTCTTTCTTTCTCACACATAAACATAGTAATATAATCACAAAACTTTATGATTTAGGATTTTTTTTCAGGGTACATGCCCAGTAGTGGGACTGCCGGGTCATATGGTTGTTCTGTTTTTAGTTTTTAAGGAACCTCCATACTGTTCTCCACAGTGGCTGTATTATTTTACATGCCAACATTTACATTTTACCAACAATGAAAGAGGGTTGCCTTTTCTCTATCCCCTCTCCAGCATTTATTGTTTGTAGATTCACATGCACCCCAATATTCATTTCAGCACTCTTTACAATAGCCAGGATATGGAAGAAACCTAAATATCCATCAATAGGTGAATGAATAAAGAAAATGTAGTACATATATATGATGGAATGTTACTCAGCCATAAAAAATGAAATTGGGTCATTTCTAGAGATGTAGATGGACTAGAGACTGTCATACAGATGAATTAAGTCAGAAGAGTAAAACAAATATTATATATTAATGCATATATGTGGAATCTAGAAAAATAGTACAGATTAACTGATTTGCAGCAGAGAAATAGTGATGCAGTCATAGAACAGACATTTGGACAAGGTGAGAGGAAGAGGGTGGGATGAGTTTGGAGACTGGAGTTGACATATATACACTACCATGTGCAAAATTGATAGCTAGTAAAATAGAATCTGGGGCTTCCCTGTTTGCTCAGAGGGTAAAGAATCTGCCTGCCACGCAGGAAACCTGGGTTCCATCCCTGGGTTGGGAAGAGCCCATGGAGAAGGGAATGGCAACCCACTCCAGTATTCCTGCCTTGACAATTGCATCAACAGAGGAGCCTGGCAGGTATCATCCATGGGGGTCACAAAGAATCAGATGTGACTGAGTGGCTAACACACACACACTCTATAGAGCCTGCAGTGTAGTGCGGGGAGCTCACTTCAGTGATCTGTGGTGACCTAGATGGGTGGGATGGGAATGGCGTGGGAGGGAGGTTGAAGAGGGAGGGGCAACATGTACACGTATAGCTGATTCACTTTGCTGTACAGTAGAAGCTAATACAATATTGTGAAGCAACTATACCTACATTAAAAAAAAAAACCAAAACTACTTTGTGGCTAAATGGATTTTTGAGATCATGTGTCTCCAAATGAGAAGATGCTGAGGATGCATGTGTGCCTAATAAATAGACTTACTGAATTGGAAACTACACTTCTCCAGGTGCTTAATATGCCCTGTCTCTGTAGGATTGATTATAAATGGAACAGCCTCCCAGAATGTTTCTCACAGTTTAGGTTACAAGTTCTCCTCATTACAAACACTTTAGAATGTTTTCTGCAGAATCATTTCCGCTCGACACCTGTCAGGCGGTGGCGAGAGGTGGTGGGGCCCAGGAGTTCTTCAATGGATCAAGATTCTCCTAAGTGGGTGTCATTACTCTCCTTTGTGAAGAGAATGGTTCTCTCTGTCATGAATTAAGAGCATAAGCAGATTCATAGGGGAGGGTTGGCAATTTTTGTACAGCACTGCTTCACATTATATTAAACTCTCATTTGCTACGGTTTGTGTACTAGTATGTGCGTGAGTGCTCAGTTGCTAAGTCGTGTCCGACTCTTTGTGGCCCCATGGGGTATAGCCCACCAGGCTCCTCCATCCATGGGATTTCCCAGGCAAGAATACTGGAGTGAGTTGCCATTTTCTTCTCCAGGGGATCATCCCGACCCAGGGTTTGAACCCGGGTCTCCTGCATTGCAGGCAGATTTTTTTACCACTGAGCCACGTGGAAAGTTCTGTATACTAACAGTTATGTCTAATTTTTATCCTTTATGTAATGTTTCTGTGCTCATACCTGTAGAAGAGTGAGCATAACTAAGGGCAGTAATGCCTCCCATGGGACAACTGGTAATGCCGCCTAGAGACATTTTTGATTGTCAAAACTGAGGGTGAGCTGCTACTAGCATCTACAGCATAGAGACTGGGATCTTGCTACATGTTCTATGATGCTCATACATGTGTGCTAAGTCACTTCAGTCTTGTCCAACTCTGTGCAACCCTATGGACTGAGGCCTGCCAGGCTCCTCTGTCCATGGGAGTTTCCAGAATACTGGAGTGGGTTGCAGTGCCCTCCTCCAGGGGATCTTCTCGACCCAGGGATCAAACCCATGTCTCTTATGTCTCCTGCATTGGCAGGAGGGTTCTTTACCACTAGGGACATGTGGGACAGCCCCCAATGACAAAGCATTATTCAGCACACACTGTCAATAATGCCAAGTTTTAGAAATCTCATTCTGAAATGATGATTCTTAATCTGAGGGTCCTATTCAACAGTCTACTCCATAAATGGAAATGAACTTCAGTTTATGGGAGTTCAAAAATTTGGGCAAAATTTTATGTGTACGTATGTTGTCTGGGGGAGCCGGTCTGTGATTTCTATCAGATTCTTAAATCTCTCAAAGGTGACAGATTGCAAAACTTCTGCTTCTATCACTTCCCATATCAATAATGTTTTCACTATTGCCTGTTTTCCAGCCATGCCTCTCACCTTCATTTAAAACTTATTTAGCATTGCTCTGTGTGTTCAGATGGTGACAGGGTGACTGTCTGTCCTAAGATGCTTGGGACCTAACAGACTTAATTATCTTTTTTTTTACTGAAGTAAAGTTGATTTATAATATTGTGCCAGTTTCAGGTATACAGCAAAGTGATTCAGTTATGTGTGTTTATTTTTTCAGATTATTTTCCATTAGAGTTCATGTTGATAAAGTTCCCTGTGCTATATAATAAATCCTTGTTGTTTATTTATTTTACATATAATAGTTTGCATCTGTTTATCCTAATACTCTGAATTTATCCCTCCCCCTTCTTCTGCCCTTTGGTAATCATGAATTATTTTCTGTGTCTGTGTTCCTGTTTCTTTTTTGTGTATGGATTCATTTGTATTATTTTTTAGATTCCATGTATAAGTGATATCATACAATATTTGTCTTTTTTCTGACTTCACTAAGTATATGATCTAAGTCTATCCATGTTGCTGCAGAGGGCAATATTTCATTCTTTTTTATGGCTGAGTAATATTACATTATATATATATTCCACATCTTCTTTGTCTATTCATCTATTGATGGACACTTACATTACTTCCATGTCTTGGCTATTGTAAATAGTGCTGCTGTGAACATTGGGATGAATATAAATTTATAAATTAAGAATTTTCTCCAGATATATGTCCAGGAGTAGGATTACTGGATCATAAGGTAACTCTGTTTTTAGTTTTTTAAGAGACCTATATACTATTCTCCATAGTGGCTGTATTAATTTGCATTCCCATCAACAGTGTAGGAGGGTTCTCTAGTCTCCATACCCTCTCCAGAATTCATTATTTGTAGACTTTTTTTATGATGGCCATTCTGGCCTGTGTGAGGTGCTACCTCATTGTGGTTTTGATTTGCATTTCTCTAATAATTTGTTATGTTGAACATCTTCTCATGCGCTTGTTGGCTATCTGTATCAGACATAATTACTAATAACATCTCCATTCATTCTCACATATGTCTGGGCCTGGTTTGGATGGTGAGTTACCAGGTCAGTCAGACATATTGTGTCTATGATTTTAGGAATTTCTCACTGCTGAGGCATAAACTGTATGTTTAAAAAATGCATACAGGAAAAATACACAAATATACAGAATCTCTTCCCTGCTGACTTCCACCTCAGGCTATCTAATCCTTTGAGGGTGTAGAATAAGGAAAGTATACGACAAGTGACACAATTGCATTAAATGTTTTACTTAGGATATTTTTATAAACTAAAAACAGATAACATTTAGAAATCTCATTATGGATACAAAACACTTGCCACTTTAGGGTGTGTTCTTATCACAGTCTGTGGCCTATATAGCTAAAAATTCTGTAAGAAATTCAAAATATGCATAAAGATTGGTCCTGAGACAGCCACAATTTATATACTTTACTCTTGATATGAGCTGGTGTCATTGTGTGTGTGTGTGTGTGTGAACATGTTCTCATGTAAGTTATTCTTGGTCAAGTCTGATTTTTTTCTGAATTCAAGAAAGTACTTCTGTAAAATAAGGTAATCAGAATAAATTATTTTCAAGGCCCTTCCAGTCTTGAATTCTATATGTGTTCATCCATCCATCCATTCACTCATTCAGTCACTCTTTCATTCATCACTTCAAAGCAGCTGAGCACCTGCTCTCAGCTAGGCCCTGAAGGTACAGAAATAAAGATTACCCTTTTAGATCTCAAAAACATCAGGCCCCAGTAGGGAAAGAGTACAAGTCTATACCAAAGCTGCTATGGCAGTGTGGAAGTGAATCCCTAACACAGATGGGGAAAAAGAAAGGTGATTCAGGCAAGAAAAGGAAAATGTGTTCATTTATCACTTGCATATAATTCAGTAATGAATCTGTAGTAGGATGATTCCTGTGGGAACGCCAAAGCTAGGCTACACTGTAAACCTCCTTGGGGCAGAGAACCACCTCTTTTGTGGACCTCTGGAATAAGAGTGGCAGAGATGGTGACTAAGGGCACAGGCTTTGCTATTTGATTTGGGTTTGATCCTGGCTTTAGGACTTACTATGTCATCTGGGCAAGAGAGTTCACTTCATTAAAGAACAAGTTTCCTTATCTGTGGATTGGGAATGAAAATAGAGTTATCACTAATTCTTTTATAGACCTACTTCACGGAACTAAATAAAATGATGTGTGTAAGGCACTAGTAAGTACTTACTAAAAATCCTTAGTACTAGTAAATCCTTACTAAAAATCCTTAGTACTCTGAGGTGTTGTTAGGTGTAGGTCTCAGAGTTGAATGAACATGAGGTTTTTGAGTCTGGCAAACTGAGTTACAAATCCTCGTGAATCCTGCCATTCACTTAGTGTGTAATATTGGGATTTCATCAGTCCTAGCCTCAGCTTCCTTATCAGTTAAACAATAATAATAATAATACCCAGTACACAGAATCCTTGCAAAGATTGAAGAGGATGTATGATTTGCAGCAACATGAATGGACCTAGAGATTATATACTAAGTAAAGTAAGTCAGAAAGAAGAAGACAAATACTGTATGATATCACTTATATGTGGAATCTAAAATAAACACAAATGAATCTATTTGATACAAGACAGAAACAGACTCACAGACATAGAGAATAGAATTGTGATTGCCTAAAGGGAGGGGGTTGCGGAAGGGACGGAATGGGAATTTGGGATTAGCAGGTGCAAACTCTTTTACAAAGAATGGATAAACAACAAGGTTGTACTGTGTAACACAAGGGAGCACATTCAATATCCTGTGATAAATCATAATGGAAAAGAATATTAAAAAAGAATATATATACATATATATACACACACTCATATAACTGAATCACTTTGCTGTGCAGCAGAAACAGCAACCTTATAAATCAGTTATGCTTCAATAAAATAAATTTTTTAAAAAAGGTATATGTTGAGTGATGGGTGCTTAGTAATAGTTTCTTTAGAAGTGTTCTCTCTCTCCTTAATTCCTTTCCATTTCTTTGATTTACATTGCTCCCTGACTGAAAACTTCTATAGAGCTTCTTATTCACTCATTTACTTATTATTTATTTAAAAGCTGCTCATTGCAGACTACCCTGAATCCAGACCTCAAGGCCAGTATTCAAGGAAGATAGGTCTAATACTTTTCACCGTCTTCCTTCTGTGGTGACCCCAGTAGTCGTGGCCTTGGCTGTCTATCAGAGATGCGTGTTCTCTGCCCTTGCCTCTTACAGCTCTTCCCTGTGAGAGGAATAGTTGGCAAGTCAGCATGATCTCTGCTCCAGGAACACCAGGGGCACAATGGAAAGGAGCAGTGTTTCAGAGCGCGGTGGCCACAGGAGAGGGCATGTAGCCAGGGGCAGGGGGCGTGTTGCTAAGCTGTCTCCCCGCATTTCATTCGCACCATACCTGTGTATGTCAGGTTCCATCCCTCAGTGTGACACCGTTCAGAGATCATCAGTTAAGGCCGGGAGAGCCGTTTCTTGTCTTTTTCTTCTGCCTCTGTGAAGCTTTTTCTTGCCATCCATTCTCTTCCATTGTTTGTGTTACAGTTGAATTTTGTGTTGTAGCCCAGGTATAATGCCGTCTGATGAGTTTTGTTTAGCTTGATGGTGACGTGCTTACCTTAGTTTTCATACAACTTAGTTTATGTGAAATTTAGTTTTGTAATTAAAGAGAAAAAAATTAAATGTCCTTTAGAGAATTGCACTTCTAACTCCTTGCATTTCAGATAACTTGATTCCCTGTGGTCACTTTAGGAACCAACAGTACAGACTAAGAACCAAACTAATATCCTAAGAACATAAGCAATGTATTTATGGCTCAAAACCACATTTTCCAGCCTCTTTCCTGCTTTTGAATCCGGGCGTTTTGGGTGCAGTGATTATGTGTAGGTAAGGCTGCAGTGACACTTTCAAGCTTCTGCACCTGCAATTCTTGAATCTAAGCCATAGCTGCTGAGTTTCCATCAAAGAGGACACATCCTAAAAAGGAGGGTTAGAAACAAATTTTTACTTCTCATTTTTAAAATTTTATCTCTGTCCTAGTGTGTGTACTTGGATGAGACCGAGAACTGGTGGTAAGTGCTAAATGCACACTGTAGCCCATTGACTTCCAGAAATAGAAACAGAACAATATGCCTGACTCCAGAGGTTACCCCATGGAAGGAGATCAAATGGTCTTTTATTGTACTAGACTCTGAAAAATAAAGAGGGACTTATTAATATGTAACTACATAGTCATTACATATTTATGCAGTATAGACTACATAATTAGAGCTATGCTGACTGTATAATTTATCGTTGGTAGACACAGTTAAGACTGTTCAGATAACCATATACTGTAATTATGTAGTAACTGTTATTCTTTGAGTAAAAGTAGTAACCAATAAAGTGAAAACTGGCGAGTAATTGCTTTATAATTATTTTGGGAAAGGAATTGTTCCAAGTAAAACAGTGAGAGGTAAACAGATGAATCTTTCCTTTGATAGGCAATACTGTCTAGCTATCAGAAACCATGCAGTCATACCAAGAAGACAAATTCCATGCTATTTTTATGCATTCATTTTTTTTTTTACTTGAAACAATATGGACAGTAGAATGATTTCCGTAGAACAAATCCTACTTATGACTCTTTTAGTGGTTATCATTAGTGGTTGCTTTTAAAATGGGTCCAAGTTAATTCAAAACAGCTAACTTCTTTTTTTTTTTTTAACATCTCCGTTATTGGTTTTGTTGCTATGTTGTCATTACCACATATCAGCAATGAGCTTATCAGTCCTAGGAGCATTTCCTCTTGTTATTTTTAACAATTGCTAGGACAACTCTTTTTATACCCAAACTTTCTTATTGGGAGATGTTCTTTCTAGAAGAGGAAATCTTTAAAAGATTCCCCTTGGAGATTATTCTGATTTGCTATTGCCACTAATTTATTTGCTACTGGAGGTGGTGAGTTAAAGAAAGATAATACATTTACTCAAGCAAAGCTTCTAAACTGTCTTGTATTCTATAACTATGCAATTTATTTATTTAATATTTTATGTTTTTAATCACTACTTATCATTAGATCAGTAATGAGGTTTTTGTTTTCAAGTTAGTTTCAAAAAAAAAAAAAAGATAGTTGTAAACCAATTAAGCCCACAATGCCAGAACATTTATTTTTTTACTTGTTTCCTATTCCCATTTGAAATTCAGGCAACATAATTGCATGCATCTTTAGTCACAAAACCAAAAAGGATCAATAGCCTTTATTAGTTGCTTGAGGTTACACTAGACTGTTATTTTCCTGAAAAATCCTCCTGTTACAGGTAGTTTGAAAGGCAGTGGGATGTGAATAGCAATGAGAATAGTGGAGTTTTTCAGTGTACCAAGAAACTGGTTAACAGTTTCTCTTTGGGAAAGGTTCATGGGGTTAGGGTGAGAGCACTTTTTACTGCTTAATTAATATATTTACTTTTTTGTATGCATGTTTTACCTACTTGGAATATATACATATAAACACATATACCTGATTCTAGTGAAGATAAGCTATTATTACTGTTGTGTTCAGTCACGGAAAGCTTGTGCATGACTGGAATACTGCTGACACCTACAGTTCCAAGTACCCTGTCAAGATTTGCCTGCTTGAAATCACTGATGCTCAGAAAACTCACCTTTGGAGTCTTCTGGACCTGCAGATCCCAAGGAGGAGTGTAAGGACATTAAATGGCCAGACCACTGGTTTTTGTGCCAGACATTACTTAAGCAATATAAGTATGTCCCCTGACATTCTTTACTATCATTATTTGCTTTAAATGGAGCATGTGGTTGTGAGATGTTTCCATGAATTCCTTAACTTTTCTAGAGAGTGAATTGGAGGAATAAGGAATTTGGAGTCCTAACATCTGGGATAAAGACCCAGCTCTGTTTGTGGGCAAATGATGGAGCGTCAGGATGCAGCTGTGCTTGTGGACCTCTTTTGAGGAAAGAGCCAGATGCTATCTCTTTAGTAACGTCTCAGGGGTCTACACTGTGTGTCTAGAAGGAAGTCAATCCTGCTGCCCTGCTCAGAAGGGACTGAGCAGGGGTGCAAACCAGCCACACAGGCCGTATGTGGACTGGCTACAGAGGAGGCCCGTCAGCCACAGCTACTCAGAACAAGTTTCTAGCCGGATCATGTGGATGGTGGCAGTCAGATCCACTCAGATCCTCACTGTAGGAAGTGTAATTTCTCAGAAAATACATAGAACAAGTAGATCCTTTGAGTTCTGGCTACATTGAGAGGAAGGCTGAGAAGTGCTCTTTGACATTATATACCCAGCTCTTGGTCTCCTCCTCTCTGAGAGTTATCCTCTGCTTCATGCATTCACACACACATTGGGCCCAGCAGGCATTTCTGTCCTGTACGATTGCCCCTCTGGTTGCAGCTGATTAGAACAGAGATGTACAACTGGCTTAAACTATCCTCCATGAATATAGAATTAGAACTTAGATTCCCTCATCACGTTGGTTACTTGAATAGCGGACAGGCAAACTCTGGACCTGGGGGGAGGGTAGGTGTGGGACTATGCAAGGAGGTGCCTTTGGCAGAGAAGAAGGATGAAACAGGTGTGCAAAGATGAGTGACCATGCAGGAGCAGCTGCCACATTTCTGAGGCTTTCCTGGGCCTGCCCTGGGTCTTTGGTTATGGGTTATGTGAGAGCCCTTTGTACACTTAATGTTAAGTCTGCAGACCTTTTAAAATCTTTTGTTTATGCTTTGTCAAGGGGGTTTTCATTACTTACAACCAAAAGAGCTGACTTTCTGTGAAAGTCACCGCCATGCCTCCCAGTCTCAGAAGGTTACTCTGAGACTCAGAAATAATCTTGTATGCCTACAAGGAGGCCACAACTTATCACCGAATGTTCCTTGCCATAAATCCCTCCCATTGAGGAAAGTCATCTCTCTCTCTCTCTCTCTTTTTTTTTTTGCCATACCCCTGGAATCTTTTCAGATGTCCAAACATTAAACCTTTCAAACACATTTTAGCATCTGTAGAATGGGAGTAACAATGTACCTCTCCCACTCAGGAGCTATTGCAAAGATTAAAGTAAGGGATTATTACTGTGGTTTTTAATCTCTATGCATTGTAGGCAGTCATGGTAAATAATGGTGTTCCTGTGGAGAGCTGGCCTGTGAACAGTAATTAATATAGAATGATGATGGTAGGCAGATTTTTGATCCCCATGACTTTTGCCCCTGGTGTCACACTCATAAATATCAATACATTAGTAACAGAGAGAAGGGAAATTGCAGGAGGTGATAAAGTTATTCAATTAACTTAAAGTAGGGAGATTATTCTGGATCATCCAGGAGAGCCCAAATACATGAGCCCTTAAAAATAGAGGAGAAAGGCAAATGTGGGGGACTGGGTAGGACTGATTTCTAGATGGCTTTTAGGAGCAGAGGGGGCTCCAGCTAATGGAGACCTCAGACCTACAGTCACACAAGGACCTGAATTCTTCCAACCCCCTGAAAGGGCCTGGGAGTGAATTCTGTCCCAAGGCCTCCAGGTAAGAACTCATTGCAGCCAACACTTTGATTTTGGCTTTGTGAGATCCTCAGGGAGAACCCATGGAGCCTGACTGTGCCTGGACTTCTGACTTGTGCAAGCTGTGAGATGATACATGGCTATTGTTTTCAGTCACCGTGTTTCTGGTAGGTAGTTATAGTAGTGATAGGAAACCACGTTGCTATGCCCTAGGCACAGTGCTTTATAGTCACTCCACCAGAATCATCAAAGGGCCCTAGAAGTAGAGACTCTTGCATCTCTGTTATAAATGGGGAAATTAAGGCACAGAGAGGTTAAGTAAGTGGTTCAAAATAATAGTTTCAATAAACAGCATAGGCAGGATTTGAACCCAGATCTGTCTGTAAGAGGCCTGCAGTGAAGTTGTTCACCAAATGAGATGTGACACTTCGGCCAGCTGTAACCGAGGACTGCCCTGTCATCCCGGGAGATGCAGTGAGTCTCAGGGAGCACTGTGCTGGGCACGTAGCTCACATTACCCCCACTCTGCTTGCCTGTCGGAGAGACAGAGGAGCCGGCAGCAGCTCTGCACCTGTAGGAAGCGACGGCACGGCCCACGGGGCTCATTTAGCCACAGTCGGTCCATGGCGGGAGCTCGTCTGGAGCCCGGCTCCCACCCTGCCTGGCGACCTGAGCGCCGTGTCATCATCGAGGCTCCAAAGCATGAAATGGGGTTTTGTGCTGAAGCCTGAGAGACACGGTGCATTGAGCTTGGTTTGGCTATTTTCCCCCCTGCTGTTTGTTTTTAAAGACGAAATAAGGACAGGCATGAAAAAGGTCTCCCAGGTCCTCTGTACGATATGACAGCCAGCAGAGAAGGCAGGAATACAAACAGAGGGAAGACAGGGCAGCTCTCTGAAGCCCAACAACAGTCAACGCTCAGTAAGTGGCAGTCATTCCTGTTATTATTACCTCAGTATTATTATACGATTATTTCAGGGGCATGGATAAACGCTCCTGGCCTCCAAAATGTATGGAGTCACAATGAAGGGATCTTCCCATTCCTCTGGTTTAAGATTAATGTCCTGTGAAATGTTTTCTTACCTTTGTCATCTGTTCCCTGACACTTAATGAAAGGCACACCATTATAAGAAAATAAAAGATAGCTTAAAAGATGTTAGGGATTTTCATTCAATCCAAACCTAATTCCCCTGGTAAAAGACATTTGTCATTCATACTCTATAAAGCATTTTTGAAGTTTCAAATGCATGCTACTAGAGGTGCATGAAATGATTTTAGTGAATCACAGATGAACATATGACTTTAATAGTTATAATATTTTAATTCAAACTACAAGAAAACATAACATGGCATATTAAGGGTGTGATTTCTAACATGACTAAAGTTGCTAGTAGGTAAAAATAGTATACCTTTTGGAAGGAAAATATTATAATTACTCATAGGGAGTACAAACAGGAGGTCAATATGAAGGCAGTTTGTGGGTGATGGATATTTGGGAATCTCTGCTTTAGTGTGACTTCTCTTCAGTTCATCAGATTAGTTTCAAGGCAGATGTGAAGAGAAGAGAGAAAGAAGAGAAAAATGTCCTGGTCTCCCAAAGAATAAAATGAGGATGGAGGAGAAGTGAGTGCCAAGTCTGCGAGGAGCCACAGCAGACGGGATAGAGAGCCCTTGACAGTGAAGTCTGAGATCGTTCATGTCAAGTGTGACTGGCTTCAAATTTTTTTCTTCTAGTTCTACCCAGACTGAAGGAAAAATGAATGTGATTCCCATTGGCCTAAGAGAGTAACTGTGGCTTTCAAATTGCTTTACCTGCCAGCAGGCTGTGCACCGAGAGATTCTTTTATTTCTTTTGTCCTGGCAGAATTTACTTTGGCGTCATTTGATAGAATAGTAGCCCTCACAGAATGTTGGAGCTGGAAGGGCCCTGTTCATCCTCCTCATTTTACAGACAAGAAACCGCAGACACAGGGGAGGTAAATGATTTCTCCAAGGTCTCACAGACTCCAGTCCATGACTGGTGACTCCCTCTTGAATGTACTCATCCTGATACAGATGTTTTCAGAGTCAGACAAGGAATTTTAAACCCCAGGCCTTGTGTGGATAGTTGATAGAGAACAAATAGAGAGAAGTGCTTCAATCCTGGCCTTCTTTTCTGTCAGTCTTATGCTTTTGCTTTTATACTTCTCCCTCTTATGCTTCATCCCCATGATTTTAAAAGCCATTATAACCTTACATATTCAGATTTTTAAAAGTGGAAAAGCTGCTTGTGGAGAATGTGCTCAGAGTAGGCAGCTGCTCTTCCTGTAACCCCCTTAACTACAATTCTGCATGTCCTCCCTAGTAAAGGTTTGTTTAAACAGTGTTTGATAGGTTTAGTAGGAGGTTTTAAAAATTCTCTAAGCCAGGCAACCTGAATGAGTGTGCTGGAGTCCTGTTAGAAATAGTACTCTTTCTGCTGCCTTTGCCCCCTAGTTGCCTTTCCCATATTTCAGACTTGGAATTCTATTGCTTGTAGGAACAGTTGTTTATATAGGAAACAATCTGCGGCTAATCCTTAGGCATCTATTTGGAGACAAGGTATTGCACAGATTCTTATTCATGGGAATATAAATGGTATTTATTAGGCAATAAAGATGGAAGATGAATTGGTTAATGTCTTGGAATGGCTCTCTTGCTTACTGGCATTACCTCTGTTATACTTCAGAAACAAACATGTTTTCAAGAAAATACAAATGTTGCTGAAAAGGTATAGAGGGTTCTATTAGTCCATCAGCCACCCATCATAGTTCTAACCATGGAGCCAGTCTGTTTCCTCATGGATGCTATCATTTGAGAAATGAAGATGCAAAGATTCTGCTGAAGTTGAATCTCTGGTTCTGACTAACTCTGTCTCTCCTTTTGTTTAGTGATAGGAACTTCAGAGTTCCCCCTTTGGGGTCTAAGACAGTTTGGAGTGGTTTTTACCAACTGCAGCTGAAAATTTCTGCCTGTGTGTCTTGACAAGATGGGCTTGCTAACCTCTTGTTTACTCTTCTTTTTACTTGAATTCTTTATTTGTACAATGGTTTTAGGCTTTTGCGATATTTCTGGAGGTAATTTTTTATTCAACCGTCAGTCTGAAATAATGATTTCAGTGGTATGGCATAATGGAAATAGTCCCTGCTTGGTCATTTCTCCTGACTGGCATGTAGTTCAGGAGTGTTCATGGCTTTGAGAGTCCAGCACTAAATTGCTGTGTAACTTTGCCCACATGACAACCTCTCAGGCCTTCTGTTTCTCTCTCTCTCTCTCAGAAGACGAAGCTCTATTATCTGCTGCTTCTGCTTATCTATCAGAAAGGGCTCTGAATATTCCCCATTCCTAGACACAAGCACAGCAACCAGAAGCTGCTGACTCTATATATGTCACCAAGTTGACATGGTTAGTGAATTCAGCTGGAATTAAAATCATTCTCTTTAGTTTAAGTTCCATAGCATTGACGTTCATGGAAAAACTCCAGGGAAGTTAAGGATGTGGTGAGGAATTAAATTCACCTTGCAGGCTGCCTTCTTAATTTAGACCTAAGAAATATTTGATCAAAACCATTGCTATTTTTTTTCTCTGTCATGCCATTTATGGGATAGCTGCTGGGCAAGAGCCCTGACTTACTATTAATGAATAATTAACACTCTAATAACTCAAAACCTCCCCTTCCTCTCCTCCCACAAGCCATCGTGGGTTCTCACCTATGTTCTGTTTAATAACACCCCTCCTCACTTTCTCACCATATTATCAAAGCAAGAGGGAATGAAGGATGATGGATTGGACATGTCTATCTCACAGATAAAGGTTAGACTGTATACTTACATATTAAATCCTAATAGGAAGGGTCAGGAGGTTGTTAGCTCTCTCATTCATCCATTCATTCTTTAATTCAGCCATTCATTCTGGCATAGAAGCTAATGTCCCAGAGTCAGATTGCCTCAGTCTCTATGCAATTTCTTTTTTTTTTTCCTTCTTCTTCTTTTTGTTGTGGCTGTTCCATGTAGCTTGCCTAATCTTAGTTCTCCAACCAGGAATCAAACCTGTGCCCCCAGCAATGGAAGTATGGATTCCTAACAACTGGATCACCAGCAAATTCCCTCTATGCAATTTCTAAATGGGTAAATTTAGGACAAATTTAACCCCTTTGTGTCATAGTTTTCTAATCTAAATGCAATAATAGTCTGACCTATAGGATTTTTGTTAGGATCCAATTCAAAAATGTTCACACTATGCCTACTACAGAGTAAGCCTCCAATAAAAGTTAACCATTCATTTATTTATGAAATCATTTGGTGACCATGTATTAATTCTCTGTTTATGCCAGTAACTGCCATGAGCTGGGGGATACAGAAATAAATAAAAAACAGTGTTTTTTCAGAGTTCATAGATTGGGTAGAGAGGGGTGGGACTGCAGATTCCATAGTGGTTAATTATACTCTAGTGGCAAATGCTGTAGCCTACATCTGTATCCTTGGTATGTTACGAGATACCATAGGAGTTTAGGTACTAAGACATCTAACTCAGGTGACCCAGGAGGCAACATCTATGCCAAATCCTGAAGGGTGAAGATGTATAAATAGGTCGGCATGCCAGGCAGAGGAATTGCATCTTTAATAGCTTGGCAGTGGGGATGGGAAGAGAAGTTCTGGGTTACTGTAATAATAATTGGATCCAAGGTGTCTGGGTGGAGAATAGTAAGAAAAAGAAGACAGAAAAATTGGAAGTACCAGATCATAAAAACATGTGTCAGTCCCTTTGGAGGGCTCTTGGCCCAGAATGCAGAGCCTTTGAAGATTTATAAGAAGGAGGATGATGACTTTGTTTTTTATTTTTTATTTTTATTTTTTTGCCTCTGACAAGGGGAGTTGGGTGAACACAGGTTAAAGTTACTGAACCCAGCCAAAGAAGGGTATTACATTAGTCTGGGGAAGAAATGATCAAGCAAGATGACCTAAATTTATCACTGATAATGGGGATGGAGCATAAGGAATGGATTTAAGATAAATTGAGGGGATAGAATGGGAGAATTTGGTGAATCATGGGATGTGGGTTGTAAAGAGGAATCAAAACAGTCCTGACACTCTAGCTATGCAGCTGGGTAGGTGGTGGTGTCATTCACCAAAACAGGGAAAAACAGGAGACAGAACTGGGTTAGGGAGAAAATGGAGGCTCCTATATTAAATTTGGTGGTATTTCTGACTCTTGAGTTTGCCTTCATTTCTCCCAGAAAATAGACCAGTGATGTTGTTGGCAGTCAGATAATAGAAACAGAACATTGACGTGAAGGTAGAAGAGACCAAGACAGGGGTGGTAGCTATAGCAGTCCCAGAAAATCACTAAGTTGAGTCTTTATCTGTAAATAAAACCTTCCTTTTGTCCAAGATGGAAAAATTTCCATGGAGTTTTAGACTGATAAAATAATGAATGTTCATTGTAAAAAGAACAGTACAGAATTAAAGTAAAGGAAGTCATCTTGTAGTCCTACCATCTAGAGATAACCACCCTCATCAACTGCATGTGTGTCTTTGAGAGATATACCCAGATCCTACATGTATGCTGTTACTTATTATTTTTTACATGATACACCATCTACATCTCAGTATGTAGGTCAACATTTGTAGATCTTTCTCATTCTTTTTAATGGATGCTTGAAATCCTTTTGTATAACCATCCTTATAAAATATTTCTAGACATGGAGTTGCTCGCTTAGGCATTTACATATGGCAAATCACATCTTCCTATTTACATCTGATAATCGGTAAAATAAGATTAGTTAGCCCATGGGATTACACTGCAACTGGGAAATTGGGAGGGTATGTGTGTTAGTTTTCTATTGCTGCTGTAACGAATTACAACAAACTCAGTGGCTTGAAACAGCTCAAATTTATTTTTCTACAGTTCTGTAGGTCAGAAGTACAGACTGAATCTTAAAAAGCCAAAATCCTACCTCAGCAGGGTTGGCCTCCTACAGCTTCTGGAGCTCCCAGTGGGCTTTGACTCCTAGCTGCATCACTCCAGTCCCTATTTTAGCCATTGCACCATGTTCTCCCTCTTTCTTCCTTCATATGTGGACCTTTATGATTACATTTAGGACCCACACGGATAATCTGGGAGGATCTTCCCACCTCAGAATCTTTAACTTAATCATGTGGACGAAGTCTCATGTGCCACATAAAGTAATATATTCACAGGTTTCGGATATTGGGATGTGGGCATCTTTGGGAGGTCGTTATTCAGCCTGTGCATGCGTGTGTGCCAAGTCACTTCAGTCGTGTCTGACTCTTTGCGAGTCCTCCAGGCTCCCGTGTCCATGAGATTTCCCAGGCAAGAATATCGGAGTAGGGTTAAGGGATCTTCCTGACCCAGGGATCAAACTTGTGTCTCTTAGGTCTGCCTTGGTAGGAGGGTTCTTTACCTATCACTAACGCCTCCTGGGAAGCCTGTTATTCAGCCAATAACATGACAAATATTTCAAAACCAAAATGCTAGAATTCTCATAAGAAATGGTTGAGATTGGAAGTGTTGTCTCAGTCAGGACCTGTAGCATCTTCATCCTTTGGAAGAGATGGCAATGAATGATATCTGATGCATTCTGCTAAGTACCGAGGAATATAGTAGAGATTATGAGATACCTTCAACATCTGAAGACATTAAATTCTAGCATTTTTAGCAGTTATGGGAGAGCAAGGTTAAAATTTGAAACAGTATGGAGAGTCACAAGATAAAATAGCATCACCTCATAATGTTGTGCTTGCATGTGCATGCTGAGTCTTTTCAGTCATGTCTGACTCTTTGTGATCCCATGGACTGTGGCCCACCAGGCTCCTCTGTCCATGGGATTCTCCAGGCAAGAATACTGGAGTTGGTTGTCATGCCCTCCTCCAGGGGATCTTCCCCACCCAGGGATCAAACCTATGCCTCTTATGACTCCAGCATTAGCAGGCAGGTTCTTTACCAGTAGCGCTACCTGGGGAAAGCATAATATGGTGGTGGTTTAGTAGCTAAGTCATGTCCAACTCTTGTGACCCCATGGACTGTAGCCTGCCAGGCTCCTCTGTCCATGGGGTTTCCCAGGCAAGAATACTGGAGTGGGTTACCGTTTCCTTTTCCAGGGGATCTTCCTGACCCAGAAATCAAACCCAGGTCTCCTGAATTGCTGGCAGATTCTTTACCAACCGAGCTACGAGGGAAGCCACATAATGTTGTGGTGTAGACTAAATGGAAGTGTGAAGGGAAAAGAATTCAGATTTCTTTACAGATCTAACTTCTTTTGCTAAAATGAGATTTCACACTAGAACTTTTAGTTTCTAATGTCTTTCTAATGGAAATGAAATGTGCCTGTGTGTGGTAGAAAGGAGAGTAGAAGAGTTTGGGATGACAATCCCTTTGATTCTTTATTTCTTTTGATAGCCTATAGTCAGTCTTGTGGTCTTTATGCTCTCCCAAGAAACAAAAATAGCTATTTTTTTCTTATAAAATTCTGCTCAGCTAATGTGAATGATATGCCTGGAGCCCTTGTCAACACAGTCTGTTTTCTGTGCTATGCTTTTCCTGGAGACAGGTTTATTTTGAATCTACTTTCTTAGTTTCTCCCCAGTGTAAACTAGGGGGTTTCACTTTGGGACTGCTCTTGTCCTCTGGTCCACACTGCTTTCTGTGATGCTCCCCAGCAATAATGCATTTAACTGCAAAACCTCTGAAGTCAGTAAAGTTCAGTGCTGCTTTGTTCTAGGCAAGACGTTTGGCTGCATTCAGAAGGGCCCACCGTTCAGGGGTGGCCTTCATTTGCATCCTCTTCATCTACTTCCCGACAGAGAAGGAAAGGGCACCCCACTCCAGTACTCTTGCCTGGAAAATCCCGTGGACGGAGGAGCCTGGTGGGCTACAGTCCATGGGGTCGCTAAGAGTTGGACACGACTGAGTGACTTCACTTTCACTTTTCACTTTCATGCATTGGAGAAGGAAATGGCAACCCACTTCAGTGTTCTTGCCTGGAGAATCCCAGGGACGGGGGAGCCTGGTGGGCTGCCGTCTATGGGGTCGCTCAGAGTCGGACACGACTGAAGCAACTTAGCAGCAGCAGCAGCAGCAGCATCTACTTCCCAAAGTGTCATTTCTTCCCAGTTCATGGGATTCTTTGCCTTGCTCTTCAAGAAGTGAGCTGCCCTAGAGAAGAGTGCCATCACCCTTGGCTTGGACCCTGGAACAGTTAAAACAGCACGTGGCCTCTGGCAAGTATCTTACCTGCTTGATATCTACACCAGTTGGCTCACATTCTCTCCAACAGCGCACTAGTCAGCTCACAGTCCCTGCAAAAGCATGATTCCCTCCATTAGGATAGAGTTTCAGCTGAATGAATGGGGCTTTCAATAGCACATCTCTCTGCAGGTATGATAGAAAGATGTCCTATTTCTCACTCATGAAATGTAAGCACATGTAATAAAAGTTAGTTTCTTAAAAGGAAAATGCTTGACCTGAACTTCCTGTCTTTCTCCTCTTCCATGATCAAGGATGTATATATGCCACGTCATGCCAGGCTGCTCGTGCAGAAGAGAACAACTTCCTAAGTGATGTGGAACCACCAACTGGGTGAAACCAGGGGATCAGAAAGGTATATGGGGTGTGAGAGAAAGAAAATTCTCATTTCAGCAATTGTGTTTGTGTGTTTTGCTACAGAGAACTCTGCCCCAGTGTTCCCATCTGGAAATGGAGAAGTTGATCTCCAAGAGGCACTTTCTAGGGCCAGTACTCTAAGACAGTCACATTAAGCCTCTAAGACATTTTTTTCTTACATAATTAATCCTTTTTTCTTACATAAACCTTCTTCATTCTGATGCATTTAGACTTTCATCTTCTCTTATTATAAATTATTTTTCCTTCTCTTGGGACATCTGGACCCAATGCTTTTCTTTTCATTTATGATTTAGCTTTCTGCTGGTTGATAGCTAACTCATTATATATGCAAGTTTTCAAGTGCATTTGCTTTATACTGTATGTATAGAAGGCACACTCTTTGTCAAAAAGAAATATACTGAATACATGTGCAATGATGTGAATAAAATGTTATAATCTTGGTAGTTGATCTACTGATTCTTTTATAGTGAGAGACTGATTTTACTGGAAAATGATTTGATAAGACCTTCACAGAGAAGAAATGAGCCTCTGGGTTCTAGGCATGAAACTGGAACCCAAGTTTCATGCAGAAGAGAGTTATTCTGTATAATAAAGTAGTGAGAGGAGAAAGGAAAGGGTTCTGATGTAGACAGGGAAAAGGATGGGGGAGGTGAGTTAAGGACCCTGATTTACAGAGGAGCAAGGGATTCCTGAAAGAAGACTCATGTGTCATAGTTATATTTTTAAGTGAAATGTGTTATAAGCTAGAATGTGAACCCCTCTGGGAGCCCTACTTTTTCAGTTAAAAGAATCCTATGATATTCTTGGTCTGTTTAGCTTTCCAGCAGAAGCTTATTAAAAGGCTGAGTTGTGTTTTAAGATGAGACGTTGAATGTTATAAACTAGATATCATCATCTCATTGGCTGTTGTCACTAACAAAGTGACGATGAGGTGAGCTTTGCTTTGGTGTGACCACAGTGCTGTGCCCCTTATGCCCTCCATAACTGAGCAGTGTTTCTGTTAGCCACGTGAGCTCACAGAATAATTCCAAAAGAATATCCTTTACTGGAGCCTTGGATGCATGTACCTGCCCATTCAAATTTGGGATAACATCAAATGAGGTGGTGGAATTTGGGGAGTGGTTTATCTACTATATTCAACTCATTTCCTTCCCCGTATTCCCAGTAGGCTACAGTCTTAGCTCTGCCATGTTGACTATCCTTCACAGAGCCTCTCTGTGTTAAAGGAGAAAGATCCACTATTGAACTCTATCTCGTTTTACTTTCTCCTGGGGCTCCTTGATTGTGCTAACAATAACATGCTCTAGTCAAGTGTTATTAGCGATCCTGGATATAGTGGACATGACTGAAGTGGCTGGTTGTCAAACTATGTGGAATAGTGAGGCCTGTGGTAAACTGGTGAATTTATATCCTGGCCAAAGGGAACAAATTATGCTCAACTCTAGATGATTGCTGCCAGACAGTCTTTATATATATATATATTTTAAAGTATAAAAAATACTTTTAGTCACTCAGTCATGTCCGACTCGGTGATCCCATGGACAGTAGCCTGCCAGGCTCCTCTGTCTGTTGAATCCTCCAGTCAAGGATCCTAGAGTGGGTAGCCATTCCCTTCTCCAGGAAATCTTCCTGACCCAGGGATTGAATCCAGGTCTCCTGCATTGCAGGAAGATTCTTTACCATCTGAGCCAGCAGGGAAGCCCATATATATTTTAGCTATACTATATATATATACCAATCTAATGTAGCCAGATCTGATTTTCAACAGAATATGGAAATTAGGAACTATATGTAATATTTACTAATTTTACAGCATTGGGGCCTGAGCCAATCCACATTTCATCAATTTATGATGCTTGGTTTAATACGTTCTTCTATAAATTTACCCAATCTGCTGTACACATTTAAGTCTCTGCAAGTTGAAGAGGGAGAGGAGAAACCCCCTGCTAGGTTCAGGGCTCTGGAAGCTTATCCAAAAATCTGTCAGCCCTTTCACAGCACTCATAAAACATCCTGCTGACAAGTCTTCTGCAGGCTATTGTGCTAAGAGTGTTATCTCAGGTTCCCTAAGTCCCCAGACTCAGGAATGAGTAGGGACATGTGGATGAGAACTGTAATTACACAATCTGCAGTGTCTCTCTTTTTACAATGCCAGGGTTTTGTGCAGCTCACTGGGTAACTGTCTTTCCCATCTCTTTCTATACAGACTTTTTGTTTTTCTCACTTACTTCCATTACATCTAGGGGAGCAGTGCGTTTGTGTGTATGTGTTGTGTCTGGTGTGTGTGTCTGGTGTGTATGGTGTGTGTTGTGTCTGGTGTGTGTGTGTGGTGTGTATGGTATGTGTTGTGTGTATGGTATGTGTGGTGTGTATTGTATGTGTGGTGTGTATGTGTAGTGTGTATGAGTGTGGTGTGTGTATGTATGGTGTGTGTGATGTTTGTGTAGGGTGTGCATGTGTGTATTGTGTGTCTGTGTGGTGTGTGATGTGTATATGGGGTGTGTATTATGTGTGTGGGGTGTGTGTGTATGTGTGTGGTGTGTGTGATGTTTCTCTAGAGTGTGTATGTGTGGTGCATTCAATGTGTGTGGGGTGTACGTGTTGTGTATATATGTGGTATTTATGTGATGTGTGTGAGGATTATGTGTGTGTTGTGTATATGTGTGGTGTGTGTGTGGTGTGTGATGTGAAGTGTGGGGTGTATGTATGTGGTTTGTGTTTGTGTGGTGTGTATCCTCACATACATACTTATTATTAATAAGAATCTGTAGGGGGGGGCATTAAAATTGACAGAAATAAAAGAGCTTGTACATTCAGCATCTGCCCAAGCATAGTTTGGACTTTCAAGTATGTTTTCATGAATTTCAAAGAATATAGTTTTCCCTCCTGTTTGCCCTCCCTTTTCTTCTCCAGAGGGGGCACTACCAGCCATGAGGCTGGGGTGGGGTGGGGAGAGGGATGTTAGAGCTGGAGGAAAAACCCTCGTAAAAAGTTATAACTTATAGCTAAGGAATTCCAGACACAGGAGTGAAATGAGCCTGTTGTGTATATGGATAAGTCAATATACCGTCGAGTAAAAAATATACCAAATCTAGTTCTCTGCTTTGTTAGATCATTAAGTGGTTTGTAGGATTTAAGTCAACCTTTTTCAGTTTCTTTGATAACATATCTGAGCCATTATAAGCTCTTATCATGCTGAAAATTTATATCTAGCTCATCACAAAGTGGTTTAATTTCTGCAGTCAAGTTAGAGAGATGGTTATTTTGTTTCAGATGTGTGCAGACAAGCTATAGTTGATCTGCAGTGTTCTTTGTTCTTTTTTTTTTTTGAAACAGCTTTGGAAACGGACTTTATTGGCTATGTCATTTCTATGCCTTTTGTTACTTTCATGTATAATTTAAATAAGATGTTTTAAGTGCATTAGAAATAATCATCTCACATGTGTCATTGATGGCAGCTCAACATCATGGGGTTTAGCTCTGGTCAAGGCCACAGAATAGACATGTGTTTTTAAATTATTCAAGTAAACAGCCAATGTTCCAGGCATAGATTGAGCTGGACCAATGTATTATTTGGCCTATTCTCTCTGCTTCACTGAGTATAAACACATGATTGCTTTGTCTTAGATGACTTTTAACAATGCATTGATCCTAAACTAATATTCATCATAGGAAAAGATGAAAGTGTTCATGAAATGGGATTTTGCTATATTAATTGCAGGCTTTCTCTTAGGTGCCTGGCTTCAGAGTGAATATTCATTTACCACCGAGGGAGAAAGGGATACACACTTCGGGTATTACCAGAACTTTCTGCCCTTAGTACGTTTCGTGCTCTAAAGTAGATTCAGTTTATCATGAAATGTTCAAGGCACCCTCATGATCTTCACAATTACCTACCCATTCTTTCTCTCTTGCCCATTAGTTTTCCCCATTTTTATGACTACTCTGTGGCTACATTCCTCAGGCATTTGACTGATGACAAGACAGTCATGGGAAGGAGGCTCTTTAGTTATTTAGGTTGTGTTTACATGTTGGATGGCTACCTCAGTGACTTAGCAGTAAAGAATCCGCCCACAATGCAGGAGACACAGGTTCAATCCCTAGGTTGGGAGGATGCCCTGGAGGAGTGCATGGCAACCCACTGCAGTATTCTTGAGTGGAGAATCCCATGGACAGTGGAGCCTGGAGGACTACAGTCCATGGGGTTGCAAAGAATTGGGCATGACTTAGTGACTGAGTATTCATGCATGCATTCAATCTAGGAATCAACTACCAGTCTACACGTTGGGTTGGACTTTGGATAAGGATTGCAGAATTAATAAATAAAGAGATCTTTCATGTCCTGGGAGAAGAGAGGCTTAGGTGAGATGGGCTTAGAATTGTAATGAGAGGAGTTTAGGAGTTCTGTAAATAAACTCTGTGACCACAAGAGCCGTGAGAGAACAGAGCCCATTGCTGAGATATCTTTGGAGGATACTTTTGGAGGGTATCTTTAAGGACATCATCATGTGAGATTAGAGACCAGGAGTTCGTCAGGGGGACTCAGGACATGCTACAGTCCTAAATGTAGTTATTTTATTTTCAAAGGTAATATTGTTGACAATTTTTCAGATAGATTTCTTTGTACAGGCATGACAGAAAATACCAATGCAGGACTATTCACTCTTCCTTTTAAAGTTTCACATAGCTGGCTCCTACAAAATGCACCAAATAAGATTACACATGCTTTCCCCCCATGATTTTATTGTCTGACATTAAGAATTTTTGCTCGAGTCTATCAGTGATGGTAGCTTCAAATTCTCCTCATGGTATCACTGCCTTCGGAAATAGGCCAAGGAAGTTGTATTCAAACCTAACAAAGTATAGGTGAAAGAATAAGCCAAGTATCTAAGTATTTCCGTCACTTAAATGTACTATATCATATAAGTTGTCAATATATTTAATCTTTCTCATTTTCCTCACATATAAATTGTGTGCACCATCAGTGTGCCAGTTTTGTGCATACATGCATTTGTGAATGTGATTTCCTCTGCCTAGAATACAGCTCACTATAATACAGAATTCATCATTAGAACCCAGAGCAGACACCAGCAACTCCAAGAAGGCTCCCTGGATCCCTTGCTCCTCTGACATCACACTTCCGTTCCTCTTACTGAGCTTACAGTATGTAGTTGCTCAGTAAACATGTATTGAATGAGTAAATATTGAATAGATTTGTAGTCTTTCTCCCAGTCTATGAGCTCCAGGAAAACTGGAAATTTATTTTATTCATATCCATATATTCGGCCAACACCACAATACACGATAGCCATGTGGTGAATTGATGAACATTTATTTGTAGGGAGACAAAGGATCTCTGTATCTACAGCAAGCCCCTCCATGTTCACGTTGTTCAAGAAAATGAGACTGTGATAATAAAGTCACCACTAAATCCTCACACTGCTCCGTCCAACTCATGTACATCTTGCACAGCATTCCTTTCTGTTTTAAGCACCAGATTCTCTGGTGAGCAGCATCAGGTTGTTTTTCCACTCTACTCTGATGAAATGGCTTTGGCACTTTGCTGCTACCCTCACCCTTCCTTCCTACTGCCTCTGCAGAGAAGCGGAAACCTTCAGATTCATTTTCTGTACATCACTGGAGCCATTCCACCTTCCCTGGTGTCTCACAGATAAGTTGCAAAAAGCAGAAGAAATCACAGTTGATGAGAACCTGGGGACTCTGAAATGATAAATGAGGATTTAGAAAATTGCCCACCTTAGCTGTAAACTGCATTTGCTGGGCAAGTTGAGGAATTAAACTGCCATCCTTCATCTCATGGAGCTGAGATTTCTCTGCAGTCAGAGCTGCCATTTTGACCTGTCTTCTCACATTTTGTTGAGTTATTCACTCCCCAGCTCAGCTTCTTTTATTTGAAATATTCAGATCTACATTTTTTCATGGGATGGATTACTTATTTTCTCCCTAGCTTTTCTCATGCCATTGAACTGTATCATGTGTTAATAAGCTTTTTACTGTGCTAAATTGCTTTGTTTCTGTAGCTGATTTGAAGGCAAAAAGGCCCCAGAGGGTGAAGGGGAAAAAAAGAAACATTCTAAAGTAATTAGAATGATTACAGCAGCTGAAAACACTGCTTTCCTAAAACTGCAATATTTTCTCAGGAGATTTTGTTTTTATTTTTGTTTTACAATAGCCCATAAGACTCCAGGATCAGTGCTTGCAAAACAAATGGTGGCTGGTAGGTTTTCATCATAGAGCTGAATGAGAGTCACACACTAAAAAATTTTCAAATGCATTATTGTGACTACCCTGGGGTTGTCTTACTCTAGGAACCAAACTCATCTTATGTTTGGTTCCAGTCATGTCATCTGCCTTCAGGACCACTGAGCCTAAAGCTTAGCAGCAGCTCTGAAAGGTGTGAAACACAGGGTTAAAAACCAGTATTATGATGCATACACAAAAATCTATTCATTAAAAATGGTGAGTTGTAGATGTCTCTATGGTCAGAAAAGCGAAAGTAGTAAATGTGGCAGCTATGAATTAACAGATAGGAAAAGGTGACTTCTAGTAGTGAAGTATTAGTCCTTCTGCAATGGAAGAAATCAAACACTGGGTTTGATTTTCAAGCTGAGTAGAAGCCAGTGAAATGGGAGAGGGCTTAGGATGGAGAGGTTTTACATTCACAGGCTTCTCTCATGATGCCCCATGATTAGATAGCATCCAATGACTCACTTTAAACCTTTGCACAATGGCTGTCAGTCATTTCCTTGTAATGAATGTATAATATAAATTTTAGGCCCTTTTCAACATCCTTGCAGGTGTGAAAAGCTGGTAAGGAGCAAAGGTAAGACTTCAAAACTGAAGGCTGAGGAAGAGGGTGGGAAAGGTGATGGGCCATCCCATGCTTGAAATTCCATCCTCTCTTGTCTCCATCAGACATCTGGAAACAGCAGCACAATATGCATTACTGCTGAGTCTAATTCCTCACAATGACATTTTCAACATAAATCTATTTTCCAAGTAACTTTAAAATACACATCTTCCAGTGTATATTTCCCACTTTGCTATCATCTCAAGACAAAATATATTGAAAATAATTTATCCTTTTTCAATGACTGAAGATGGGTTTTACAAACATCCAGTAATTTTGTAGCATTACTATTATTTGAAGTGTTATTTATTTAGTGTAGAGACTGAATGCTACTAAGCTAATGGATTTTTATGGTAATTGCGGCCGATTTTTAAGATTGTGTTTCTAGTTTCCATCTTTTGCATTATAAGGATGGTCACTTGAATACTCTTTAAATCTGGATAAATAATCAGGTATGTAAAATAAGGTGATATTTAAGTGAGAGCCAATACAATTGTTGGATGGACTCTTTCATAGTGCAAAGTACAGATATTTTGTGGTGTCTGTGTCAGCTGTTGAGAAGCTCATTCCCTTTTGGATTCAATGCTGGAAGTCTGACATTCTGATAAGTGAGGCATTATAGTTTGTGTTTTGGCTAAAGGGGATGTTGTCTGCAGCTGGGATCAAACAATCAGCAAGTTATGAATCATGACTCCTTTCACAGTTCATTGTGAAATAATAATATATGAGCGTAAAACCATTTGCCTTGATTATAGCTGTCACTAAAGGGAAATGTTGACTGAGGCCATAACCTTTCAATAAAATATAAGACACACAAATTCAGAAAAATATCTCTATTTACTCATAGGTACTGATGACTTCGGTGAAGACAATATATTGCATAATATCAATAAATCATTGAAACATAAGTGTATTCAGGTATATGACCTTTTCCATATTTAGTTTTAAATAGTCTTCAGTAATAGGCTTGGAGTTAAGCCTTACAGATTTTTTGTTTCTTGCACATCCACTTCTGCTTCTTCTGAGTGCAGCTCCCTGTTCTTTTCTGGGATGTTATTCTACCTTCACTGACAATGAATGGAATGGACCCAATATAATACTCTTTTTTTCCCATCTTAAATCTCTATTCATTCTCACAACAGAAAATATGGATGTGGCCGCTATAAGCTCCCAAGTTCATGTATTAATTGCCCAGCCACTAAGAAGAGACTGAATCAATTCTTGACCCAATCCTAAATTTGCAAGTATGAAAGTCTCTGGACCATTCAGCTACTCCATGAGTAATGCTCATATTGTATTGAAATGTTGCTCCTACTCAAATCATGTAAGTGTATGTGCAGGGGGTTTGTAGGGGGTGGAGTGGGATTGGGGGTAAGTTCCCTCAAAGAAAAAAGTATTTCTCCAAGAGTGGGGTGTCCACTGCTTCTTATGTGGTCCTAATAGGGCCTCATAGTGACATTTATTTTAAAAGGGCATGCAGGTTACCTTTAAAATTTTTTACATGCCATCTGCTCTTCATTAAACATACTATTGGTAGAGAGTGAGGCTGAGGCATCTAGTAACCATTGTTTGGGATTCTAAAGATTGTTCTTATAAGGTTTCACATCATCTAGCTGCCACTGAGAGATAGTGCTCTGGAAATGTGCACAGACAGAAAATGATAAAATGGATATGTCTACTGGACTGGCAGAAAGACTAAGTTAAGAGCAAGGCAAATAATTTTTAATCTCTTCTCTTCTGCAGAGCTGAATAACTGTTGACTTTCCCTCTGAGTTGATTATAAAAGGCTCTCTGAATTGACTGTGTCTAGGATGGGTACCGCACATATTCTGAATGGCAGTTTCACCATGTAAGCACTCTAGCTGCATTGTAACCAATACCAGTAAACCCCAGTACCTTCATGAAGTTAGTGAGGAGAGGAATTTCTTGAGCATGTATTACAGATCTCTAGGCACTGTAAAAAGACTAGTGATTGGTGATTTGAGATTGATGCATTTTTTAAATTTTTTGGTATCTATTGACCCCTCTGTGGTAAGGCTGTGGTACTGTGGTCACTTTTTTCTCCTTCATTTACACGACTTCTCACTATGATACTGTATTTGCTCATATGCCTTTGCAGTCTGTTGGAAATACTCAATACATATTCATTAAGTGAATGAATGTGTGTGTTTACAAATGGAACATATATTCATTTTTAATATCCCCTAGATTTATTAGCTTAATACAGTGCTTATGTTGTTGTTCAGTCACTAAGTCATGTGTGATTCTTTGTGACCCCATGTACTGGAGCACACCAAGCTCCTCTGTCCTCCACTATCTCCTGGAGTTTGTGCAAATTCACGTCCATGTTGTCTCTGATGCTATCTAACCATCTAATCCTCTGCCACCTCTTTCTCCTCTTGCCTTCAATCTTGCCCAGCATCAGGGTCTCTTCCAATGAGTCAGCACTTTACATCAGCTGGCCAAAGTATCGGGGCTTCAACTTCAGCATCAGTCCTTCCCATGAATATTTGGAGCTGATTTCCTTTAAGATTGACTGATTTGATCTCCCTGATGTCTAAGTTACTCTCAAGAGTCTTCATCAGCACCACAATTTGAAAGCACCAGTTCTTCAACACTCTTTATGGTCCAACTCTCACATCCATTCATGACTACTGGAAAAACCATAGCCTTGACTATATGGACCTTCGTCAGCAAAGTGACATCTCTGCTTTTTAATATGCTGTCTAGATTTGTCATAGCTTTTCTTTCAAGGAGCAATTGTCTTTTAATTTCATGGCTGCAGTCACTGCCCACAGTGATTTTGAAGCCCAAGAAAATAAAGTCTGTCACTGCTTCCACTTTTTCATCTTCTATTTGCCATGAAGTAATGGGACCAGCTGTATGATCTTAGTTTTTTGAATGTTCAGTTAAAGCCAGGTTTTTCGTGGTCTTCTTTCACCTTCATCAGGAGGCTCTTTAGTTCATCTTCACATTCTGCTATTAGGGTGGTATCATCTGCATATCAGAGATTGTTGATATTTCTCCTAGCAATCTTGATTCCAGCTTATGAGCCCAGCATTTCACATGAAGTACTCAGCATATAAGTTAAATAATCAGAGTGACAATATACAACCTTGTCGTACTCCTTTCCCAAATTTTGAACAAGTCTGTTGTTCCATGTAGGGTTTTAACTGTTGCTTCTTGACCTGCATACAGGTTTCTCAGGAGACAGGTAAGGTGGTATGGTATTCCCATATCTTTAAGAATTTTCCCAGTTTGTTGTGATCCACACAGTTAAAGGCTTTAGCGTAGTCAATGAAGCAGAAATAGATGTTTTTTCTGTGGCTCCCTTGCCATGATTCAATGGATGTTGGCAATTTGATCTCTGGTTCCTCTGCCTCTTTGAAATCCAGTTTGTACACCTGAAGTTCTTGGTTCATGTACTACTAAAGTCTACTTTGAAGGATTTTGAGCATAATGTTGCTGGCATGTGAAATGAGCGCAATTGTACGGTAGTTTGAACATTCTTTTCATTGGCCTTTTTTGGAATTGGAATGAAAACTGACATTTTCCAATCCTGTGCTCTGTGCTCACTGTGGAGTTTTTCAATTTGCTGACACTTTGAGTGCAGCCCTTTAACAGCATCATCTTTTAGGATTGTAAATCCCTCAGCTGGAATTCCATCACCTCTGCTAGCTTTATTCCTCATCTTGCTTCCTAAGGCCCACTTGATTTCACACTCCAGGATGTCTGATTCTAGGTGAGTGACCACACTGTCATGACTAAATCAGTCATTAAGACCTTTTTTGTATAGTTCTTCTGTGTATTCTTGTGCTTAATACACCTCTTCTTAATCTCTTCTGTTTCTGTTAGGTCCTTGCCATTTCTGTTCTTTATTGTGCTCATCCTTGCATGAAACATTCCCTTGATATCTCCAATTTTCTTGAAGAGATCTCTAGTCTTTCTCATTCTATGATTTTTCTCAGTTTCTTTTCATTGTTCATTAAGAAGGCCTTCTTATCTCTCCTTGCTATTTTCTGGAACTCTGCATTCATTTCCCTTTTCCATTGTCTTTTGCTTCTCTTCTTTTCTCAGCTATTTGTAAAGCCTCAGACAATCACTTTACCTTCTTATATTTGTTTCTCTTGGGGATGGTTTTGGTCACTGTATCCTATACAATGTTATGAACCTGCGTCCAAAGTTACCAGGCATTCTGTCTACCAGGTCTAATTCCTTGAATCTATTCATCACCTCCACTGTATAATCATAAAGGATTTGATTTAGGCCACACCTGAATGACCTAGTGGTTTTCCCTACTTTCTTCAATTTAAGCCTGAATTTTATAATAAGCATCTCATAATCTGAGTCACAGTCAGCTCTAGGTCTTTTTTTCTTCTTTTCTTTCTGACTGTATAGAACTTCTCCATCTTTGGCTGCAAAGAACATAATCAATTTGATTTTGGTATTGACTGGTGATGTCCATGTGTAGAGTTGTGTCTTGGGTTAATGAAATACTTATAACAGTGTTCAGTTATTACATAGTAGATGAAGGAAATGAGGAATGAAAGTAGGCACTTTATAAAGTACTTTTGAAACTTTATTTGGGGGGAAAAACCTGCCTTTCCTCAAAGAATTAGAATTAATTTGGGAACTCAGACTACATTGATTTGAATGAATTAATGCACATGAGAATACTTGGTAAGATGTGAAGGGGTGTGATAGTTACAAAAGACAACACCAGGCTCACCTCAACTAAAATAACTTACTTCCAGTAGTGCCCTTTACTGATTGCAAAGTGCTTTCATCTCTAGTCTACCTTTCAGTTTTCTCAGCAACCTCATGAGGGCACTATGTTGTAATCTCCGTGTTACAGATGAAGCAACATTCATTGAGAGATAGTCACTGGTTTGAGGTCATATACTTTAATAGTGAAGTCAAGGTTCAAGCTCTGTTTTTCTGAATCTAAGTCTGAACTCCTTCCTCTAGAGTAGAACAAATATTGCAGGGTAATAATGCATTGTTTTAATGAATAATGATGTTTCTTACTTATTCAAAGTTTAAAGAAGAATTGGGTACCCCTTTGCTTTATCAGAAAGGAAGTCATCCAACCCACAGGTTTTGTAATTATGTCTGAGCCCAGCGCTAGGCATGGAGGTTCATGGTGAGAGCTGAGGTATTAAAGAGTTTAGGAGTGTGACAATCTCTGTCTGTCACATGAATGACTATGTAGGTGTAGCTTAAAAGGAGATTTCTTTCCTTAAAATATGACCCAGCAACAACTTTGTCACCAAGTGGACAAAACTCTTCAGTTCAGACTATAAGCGATAGGTACTTAAGCAAGTACTTATACATTAGGAATTCATTAGTGACCTCTCTCCCTTGTTTAACCAATCAGCAATTCTGGTGTCAGAGTGGTTTAATAACTCTCCTGAGGACACAATGCTACTAAGCAGCAAAGCCAGTATTTCTAGTCTCCATGAATTATTCTCACTTTTTTAAGGTGAAATATTATATAGAACACATTATTTATTATTAATCAAGAAAAGAAAACAAGCCTAATTTCATTTCTAGGGTAAGCCTTTAAAATAAATGAACTTCTTATGTATTGTTGCTTTCTTTTCATTAGTAATCTCTCTCTTTTCCTTTAATGATCTACTCTGAATATTATCTTGGGTTTAATACACTTTCTTGAGATTGCTCTCCTCAGCTTTCATCTTATTAGAGTTGGATACCATAGAATACCCACCATTTAGTGCAGAAGAAAACTTCCATTTTAACCCTAGAATTATAATATATACAGTCTCAGCTGCATGCAAACCTTGGGAGGTCTTCATTTATATTTTAAGTCTTCATGATTTGGAGTGGAATGGAATTGTTTCTCAGTCATTTATTTAGCCTGTTTATTTCTTCTTCCCATCCTCTCTGAGAGGCAGAAACATGGGGAAAACATTTATTCATTCAACAAATAATTATTGAATATCTACAGTATTTGAGGGTGCACTATTCAAGAAACAGTGGCTTAAACAAAGTCACTTGTGTGAACATGAAATTTTCTTGTTGTTCTCATGAAATTTCCATTCTGGTAAATAAAACAGATAAGGGTACGTGCACCTATATGTGTGTGAGTAGGTGTGTTTACATATGAGTATTTGAGGGATTGCAGGTGTTCTGGAGATAAAGAAACCTAGGTAAGAGTGATGTAGAATGATAGATGTTAGTAGGTATTCTGTACAGGTAGGCATGGAAGACCTCTTTGAGAGTTATGGGAAGTTAGCCTCTGAGGGTAGCTTCCTTCCCACCTTCCCAACAGGCACACTACCTCTGGAGCTGCCTATTGCAGCAGACTAAGCGCTTTCCAGAGTAAAAGGACATATCTGCTCTGCAAGCAAGTCATTAGAAACAAATTGTTGGCAAAGGCAGAAATCAGCAAGTGAGGAACAGCCAGTAGATAAGAAGTATATACAGAGTGTGATGTATGAGTGAAAGAAGGAAAGTGTTAGTCACTCAGTCAAGTCTGACTCTTTGCAAACCCATGGACTGTAGCCCACCAGGCTCCTCTGTCCTTGGGTTTCTCCAGGCAAGAATACTGGAGTGGGTTGCCATTCCCTTCTCCAGGGGATCTTCTTGATCCAGGGATTGAACCTGGGTTTTCTGCATTATCAGTCACTCACAGAAAGTCACTCAGTTGTGTCTGACTCTTTGTGACCCCACGGACTATATAGTCCATGGAATTCCCCAGGCCAGAATACTGGAGTGGGTAGCCTTTCCCTTTTCCAGGGGATCTTCCCAACCCAGGGATCGAACCCAGGTCCCCCACAATGCGGGCGGATTCTTTACCACCTGAGCTATCCGGGAACCCCTCTGTGATGAATAGACATGGTTATAAAAATTCTCTTGATTGCATCAAGCTTCCCTTTTTCCTGGTCATAAAAGGTTTAAGTTCAGAAGTGATTTCATCCTTACCCTGCTTGGCAGAAAGAAAAGTTAGTTTCTGTTTCTTCCAAAGCTCTTGGTTATTGATGGAGTAATGACCTAATTAAAATTGGATTCCAGCATGTAGAGTATCTGTGAATATGAACCATCTTCTACAGAACCTCTTAAGGATATTCATTACCTAATCTCATATTTAAAAAATTCTTTTGTCAAGACTAGACTAATGAGTCTTATCATTTATCTCTGAAGCAAGTGGCTACACACATTTAATATTTTATAGAGTTCTTTTATATGGATGTGAATGGAATTATAGCCAATCTAACTACTTAGTACCTTCTTCTGTGTGTGATAAGTTATCGTGGGTATCTTCCCAGTCAGGTGGATTTCCTCATTTCTAATGCATCACTATCTGATACTGATTATTAAACCTCCTTTTGGGGAACAAGGAGAAGGATGCACTGGGGACACCATGTGGCAGGAAACAGAACTGGTGACATGTTCAAAAGAAAAAGGAAAAGTTAAAGATGGAACCTTTGAGGAGAGGGAAAGAGGAAAAGAGAGCTTAGCTCCAACTAGTGTTGGGAGAGTCTGTACATTAGGGTTGGAAGTGAAGCTCATTCTGCAGCGTCTAAAAATTCTGTCATTAAATTATTAAATAAACTCATCAGGTAAGCTCAAACAGGTCATAAGAGCATTCTTCTCAAACCAGAGTTTACTCGGTTAGTGACATCTAGGACATAATTGTGACATTTGTCTTCTGTGTTCTAGTTCTCTGTTCTCTCTCTGCTCTCCTTTCTCTCTTTTTGTTCCAGGGTGACTGGTTCCTTCATGAGCTTCCTCTTAGCCCCTACCCTCAACAATTACTGCTCATTTTCTTCTTCCATCTTCTCCCATGAGATTCCACCCAGACCCACCCTGCTCATCTCCTATAATGCTTTTGTTTTTAGTCACTCAGTCATGTCCGACTCTTTGTGACCCCATGGACTGCAGCATACCAGGCTTCCCTGCACTTCACCATCTCCCTGAATTTGCTCAAAATCATGTCCATTGAGTTGGTGATGTCATGCAACCACCCAGTCATCTGTCATCCCCTTCTCCTGCCTTCATTTTTACCCCAGCATCAGGGTCTTTTCTAATGAGTGGGCTCTTCACATCAGGTGGCCAAACTTTGGCACTTCAACTTCAGTATCAGTCCTTCCAGTGAATATTCGGGATTGATTTCCTTTAGGATAGACTGGTTTAATCTCCTTGCAGTCCAAGTATCCTAACTGTCTTTAGAACATAAGCCTCCTGATTCCATTCCTAGCTAACCTGGTGTATTGTGTAATGTACAACCTCTGGGATACAGTAGGTGCTCAAAATATAATTTGTGAATAAATGTGGTCATAGCTTAGTAGGTAAACCCTACCGAATACCACAGGCAAATTTAAAAGACTTTTTAGAAACATTCCTTGGCTGCTTCAGGGTCCTTAGAGATATCAGGAGGAAATGTATTTATAAAGCTGAACCCTTGATGAAGTTCTTCATTTGCCCAAGCAATTCCTTTGGGCAGAGATTCTGAAATGCATAGTGAGACTGAAGGTCATCCTCTGCATATCTATTCAGAAACCAACCCAGGTGTTATATTAATAATTTTCCTTTCATTAACACTGTCCCCACATGTATACTCCCAAGGTTGAACTTCTTGAATTGAGAGACAGGATGGTGTCTGGAAAATGAAGCAGATGTATGGTCAGAAGTCTCTTATTCACCTTCTCACTCTGCATCTTACTAGCAGTAGGATACTTGGCGAGTCTCCTCATTTCTTCCAGCTTCTATGTCCTTAGTGTAACACAGTGGCTCTATGTAACTGTGGAGCTGAAGGATTGTCTGTCAGAGTGGATAAGCATCTCCTTCACAAACTCTGAATTATAGACAAAGACATAAAGTCACGTTCAATTCTGATATTTGGCTTTTCATGTTTAATCACAGCTACATTTTTAACTGTAAGCCTTCAGCTACATTTCAACTGGTTTGTTGATCTTTATTAGTCATTAGAGGTTGAATGAGGTGCGGAATTTACTTATTCATGTGGTAGTCGAGTATCTAGTGAACAGCAGGTAGTATACTAAGTGCTGTGTATAGATGGTGAAAACAAAATGACATCTTTTCCTTTAAGGAATTTATAGACAGAGGAAGACATTAAATAAACACATACATAACTATATCATCATAAATTTATAATTAAAATCCGGTGAGTTGCTACAAAGTGAAAGCTACAAGGTCTGTGAGAGAGAGGGGATGAAGAGTAAAGCTTGATGCTGAAGAAGAAATGAACAGGAGTAAAGCCAAGTCAGGAATGGAAGAAGGATGCAAAGGGAATAGCACATAGACCAAACGTCATAACCTCAGAAAACTTGAAGAAAACCAAGGTGACTATGAGTGAGGTGGGTGGTGAAAGTGCTTTGACTGGGTCAAATAGTGGATAAAAGGGTAAGCTCATGTATGTGGGTAGGAGTTAGATCATGCAAAACCTTGTAACCCAAGGTTGAGATGCTCAATCTTATATAAGTTCACTGCAAGCCACTAAAGGGTATTGAAGCATGAGACTGATAGGGCTACTAGATTTATGTTTGTTTTTAAATCCTTCACTCTCTGGATGCAGTGTGAATAGATTAGAGGTGAATCTACATGGAAACAGGTAGCCTGGCCAAGCGTTTATTGCAGTATCCGGGCGGGCAGGAAATGGAGATGATTGTGGTTGCTCTTGGTGCTGTTTACCATGTTTTTCTGGCTCTACTTTTTCTGAGAACCCAGTAAGATTTCATTCCTCAACTCCTTTTAAAGTTAGGTTATGAACTTCTTAAAGCTTACTTTGGTCAGTGAGACTAAGAAGTGACTTGTCACTTCTGGACAGAAAGTTTACGAACAAATGTGTGATTTTTGATATTCACTTTCTTCCTCCTTGTGTTCCTATAAACACATGTCCAAGAGGAGCTTCTATCCACCTGGGTCCCTGAGTGACTAACCAAGGACTAACTGAGTCCCCTGTTGAGGAACATCGGATATAGCATGAGAAAAGAGTACATCTTTGTGAGGTGCAGCCCCTGAGATTTGGGGGTTGTTTGTTACTGCAGCAGAAAGTGTCCTGACTGGTCCTATCCTTACACATAAACATACTAATTTGTGTTCAAATAAACTTTGCATTTTTACAAATACTTTGATACTGTAATGAATGACCCTTTTGAATTCTGTTCTCAGAGTTATAGCTCATTTTTTTAGTATTTGCTTCATATTCTGATTTAGAGCAATATTCTTATAACATTAATTATGAACTATATCAATATCCTAGCCTTTGAAGAAGTACATTTCCAAGACTTTTGTAACTGCTTTAGTTACCTTCTTTTATGCATCATCGTTTATATATCATTCAAAACAGAGAGTTGAACAGCAAAGCATACAGGAGATTCAGTCCAGTTCAGTCACTCAGTCGGGTCCAACTCTTTGCGACCCCATGAACCGCAGCACGCCAGGCCTCCCTGTCCATCACCAACTCCCAGAGTTTACCCAAACTCATGTCTATTGAGTCAGTGATGCCATCCAGCCATCTCATCCTCTGTCGTCCCCTTCTCCTTCTGGATATTAGAGTTATTATATTCCCTAATGTGTTTTTTAAAGTAGTGAATTTGTATATTTCTCTAGGTGAATATTATTAAGACTCTTGTGAGATGCTTTCTACTCCTGTATCATTCCTACTAGACCTAGGAAACACATATAATTTTGGGAATTCATGTATCTATTCTTAGTCTCATGTGATTATTTAATGTGTGTATACACATGTATATGCATGTATGTACATATATACATACATTTATGTGTGTATTTGTGTGTATAAAATATAACTATACAATATATCTATATATAAAATATATAGATGTTTTTAGGTATGTATATATAAAAGCCAACTTGATTCTTCCTTGCCACCTGCATGCCTATTTCTCACCCACATACCCACCCATGCTATTGGATAGAGTAGGCTGTATATTTAAAGCATCAGCCCATTCCCTAGCAACCTGCATTCTGCAGTTTAAATGGCTTGGAGGCTGCAGCAGGAATAGGAAGGGTTAATTGTCTGCTTTATTTTGTTGGGAGAGGCAGCTTTCATTTCACATTGATTTTCTGCATTCTCTGTGCCAATTTGCGACAGCTTGTTTCACAGTCCCACATTTGTTTAAAGCTCTCTAACAGACTGATTCTATTTTTTTCCCTCATGATTTTTTTTTAAACTTAGGAGAACATGGCTTTGCACGTGATTGGGAACCCAGATAAGCCTCTCTCTCTCTGGAGACTGTGATTGGCAGCTCCCCCTGTCGTGCAGATGTGAAATGAGGAAAGCTAATTTTCCCATCGACTTTCTAGTTTCTATTACTATCAGTCATTTCACATTGGTGCTCATTACAGCCATCTACTTGCCAGATGGAAATCTGCCTACTCACTGGGTGTCTATTTTCTGCCACTCATGGATCATGACAATGTCAGACAATATGTCAGTAAACTCCCTTCAATATCCTTTTTTTGCACTGGATAGATTGGTGACATTATGTAAAATGTTTGCTGTTGGTAGGTAACTACCTTCATGTTATATGTGAGCAAAGAAGAGGCAAGGCCAGAAAATCCAAGTTCCTTGAGAAAAGTTACCCATGGTAACAGAAGAGATGGATGGTGTTGGTAATGTAAGTGAATCACTTCTAGCTATAGCTGTTCTCTGAACACTGAACGGGAGTGACTAATGACCCATGTGAACAAGTAAAGTGTGCCAACACTAGAACCTCCTATTCTTGATGAGATGACAACTCACAGCTGGAAACAAGGCTTGGCTTGAACCACTGGTCCTCCAAGTGTGGTCCTGGACCAGAAACATCAGCATCACCTGGGAATTTTTTAGAAATGCACGTTCTCAGGCCCACCCCAGACTTACTGAGCCAGATTATCTGGGGGCTGGGCCTAGAACTCTGTGTTTTTAAGAACACCCCCCGCCCCCTGCCGCCCCCAAATGATTCTGATGTTTGGAAAACTTTGAGAACCACTGATTTAAACTGAAGTGGGTATGGGAATATTATTTGAGTTGAAAACCCTAATATTTGCTTCAATTATCTATTTTTTCATGCTTGGGATGGGGAGAGGATATTTCTGGAGCTGAATATTGGATCAAATAACATGGAATGTAATCAAAATGCAAGTTGATTTTCATTTTTCAAGCTTCCTTTAAATTTTATTCAGTGAAAGAGGGTCTTCCCTGCCCTGAACAGAAGGCTCCTGGAGGCCCTCTCCAGGCATCTGAGGCAATCAAAGTCTCATGGACACATTAAGGGGAAATAAGCCTCAGCCTCAGTGCAGTCCTCCTTTCACCCCAGCTGGGCTGGCTACAGGGGAACCCCTCACAGGCTTCTTTGTTCTTCCTCACTCACACCTTCCTCCTTACTCAGTCCTTCCATTCCCTGGAAAGTAAGTCCATCCTTACTTTCTGACATCTCCCTTCCCGGTATTCCCCCTGGTGGAGTCTTAGTGCCCTTCTGGGTAGTCTATCTGGGCAGAAATCAAGCAGTTCTAGGATGGCTTTCTCTTCCCAACATGGTCCTAATCTGGACCGTGGGAAACCCTCAGGCATCTTTGCCCAGCAGCTGTGGTCAAGTAGACGGATTCCAATGCAGAGACTGACTACTCCAGGCTCTGCTACCCAAGATGTCTGTTAGCATCTAGACCAGGTGCCCGAAAACTCTGGTCCATGAGCCATTTCTGGCCTGCCGCTCCCTTTTTTTTCCTTAGGTAAAGTTTTATTGGAACACAGCCATATCCATTTGTTTTCTGTATAGTCTATGGTTGCTTTGCACTACAACATGATGCAGGTTACATGAATCTCAAAGCCTAAAACATTTGCAGTCTCTTAGCAAAAACTATTTGCCGACCCTTGTTCTAGATTTCTGAGGGTGGAGGAGGGGAGAAGAAGGGGAAGGAAATAGGAGGAGGTAATGGAAAGTTGGACCCCAGCCCCCTTTGCCTCTCAAACTCCAGGCGTTTAAGATCTCTAGGTGGTCTCCTTGAAGCAACCCTACTCTTCCCTTACCTTTCAGGGAAGGAGGTAGCCATGTGGCAGCTGCTCAATCCAATAAATCCCTGTATAATTCCCCACTATATTTTTTAGCTCTCAACCCTTTTGTTCCCCTGATGGAAGTCAGTAGTCCAAGAGTTATAAGGCAGGTCTTAGCCATACCTTTTGAAAACACACAATTTAATTCAGTTCCTTATTTTGGCCTGATACTTATCACCTGGGGCTTCCCTGGTGGCTCAGTGGTAAAGAATCCACCTGCCAATACAGGAGACGTGGTTAAATCCCTGGGTCAGGAAGATACCCTGGAGAAGGAAATGGCAACCTACTCCAGTATTCTTGCCTAGGAAATCCCATGGACAGAGGCGCCTGGTGGGCTATAGTTCATGGTGTCGCAGAAGAGTCTGACACAACTTAGCAACTAAATAAAGATAACTTATCACCTGACACCCTTGGCCAAAATTCATGATTTACATCCAATGACATTTGTGTTTAGACAGTTAAATAAAATTCAGATGACGTACCTAGATCTTGATTTAGAAGAAATGCAGTGAAGCTATTTGTGGGTTAAATTAAAAATTAACTGATATTTTTTTGCATAATTTATAGTTGAGGGCCAGAGGCACCATTAAAGAGATACACACAAGTTTTCTGAGATTGTTTATTGATAACTTTCCCAAGTAATATATTTTAATCACCTCTCAGATCCACATCAGGTCTTCTGATCAAACCTAACATTGCAAAGCAAAAAATCCGACCATTGCTCTGTTTCTTTCAAACAGGCTCAAGATAGGTTTCATGCTGATTGATGATCCTATGTGTCAGAGAAAATCAGCCTACTTTCTAACTTTTGAGATGGAAACTGACTTCTAACATTTTTCAGTCAAGTACCTTGTTTATTATTTATGTACTTTTATTTGTAGCATTGTTGGATTCACTTTATAGAAGTATTTGTCTTATGTTATTTTGGAAATGATGGAAATAGAAACACAGACAAAATAATCTATGAGAAAGAATCTCCATGATAGGAGCGAGAATGTGTTTTGGATTCCCTTTGAGATGATTCAAAAGAGTAAAATGACCATGTGGACAGAACATGTTACATAAGACCTTCAAGCCCAGTGCTCATTCTAGCAACTGGTTACAAAACTGTGTAGGTGAGCTCGTTTGATGAAAAAGTAATCAAAATAGCTGAACCATGAAACCATGGTTTTGATTATTTTGTACTCTTAATACCCAAATCCAAAGAACTGTGTGGTGAACTTACTGACTGGTTGTCTTGCTTGAAATGGAAATCCCACAGCAAAACCCATCAACTGTATTTTGCTCAGCTTTTCATTTTCCAGCAGTGACTAGCTATTTTGCTAATTGGTAGTTTTACAAAGTATTAGATAATGTATTTACTATTATATTTCATATATAGATTGAAATAGAGATAACATATTAGTAAAGAAAAGAGCTGCCTGTACCCATTATTATTATATGCACTTTAACATTTTTATTAAATCCTGTTTTTCCTCAATCTTCTCATGTTTATGTCCAATATGATTTATTTTAGCCCAACATGATTTTGAGCTCATGCTAACTTACATAGCCAGAGCACCAGGCAGATTGTTAAGAGAAAAGTGAGAATTTTCTTTACTTCATGGTTGATTCTCCATTAAGGCCTTTCAGGATGAGCTCTAAAAATATTAGTTATCTTATATCTTCAAGTTGTTTTTAAAATGTGTTCACAAGTTTTCAAGTTTGACTAGATGTGAAAATGCCTTCTTCTATAAAAAGATTTAGAGTAGTTAATACAAATAATCTACTGATATAAATACTTTTGAATACATCACACACACACACACATAACTACACACATTATGCACATGTTTGTATAGATTCACCCCAGAATGAGACTCTAATACAGATTTCCTTGTTTTAGCTGTGTGCTTGTACTATTTTTTCAAAACATTTTTATTTCTTCAAGATTTTAAGCAAAGCCTGCAATAAAAAACATACTGTTTTTGTTGTTGTATTTCAGTAATCCCTTGCCTTTATGTCCTAGATACTGTTCCTCTTTAAAAAAACCTTTGCTGCAAGAGTAAAATATGAGATTCCCCATTGGTTCCTGTGGTTTAAAGTCCTCAGTGTGTATCTCTACTGTAGGTATGAGGGAGAAATGGCAGCAAGTCTGCTGATGAAGAGGAGCAGGCACTGATTTGTATTCTCTTGAGGCAGCATTGACTGAACTCCTACTATGTGTGGAGCGTGATGCCTGGTGCTGGGGGGAATCTGAAGATTAAAGCAATACCGGTGCTGTGCATACTGAGCCTTAGGGACACTCACGACCTAGATGTGCTGTTTTATCAGAGTTATCTAACTCAGAAGATGATTCACATAAAATTATGTTGTGCCCTGAAGTTATCCAAGTCATTGCTATTTTCTCCATTCCCTCAGTTATAAGCAGCTCACCATTAACTGGGAATTTTTTTCTCCTATACTTTTTTCTTTTTTGCAGAATCTAGTATTAGTGCAAAAGCAGGACATTACTTTTAAAAAAAATAGACAGTAACTAGGCTTCTCTGACTTGTAATGTGTTCTTTCTGATCCTTTTCTAAATAGAATCAGTTTTCAGTGAGCAAAGTGGTCATGTTTTATTGTTTGGGGGCTGCCATGTCAATTACTAGGGTACTTCTGTTGAAGTGCAATCATTTGAATAGATAATGAAAACGTATGGAAATATGCCTCATACTAGAACTTTTATCAAAGATATATTTCATTGATAACCAGTCCAGTCCATGAAATGCATTCATTGTAATCTTCACTAGTCTGATTGATAAATCAGATGAGCAAACAATATATACTTCAAAAATATATATATTTCATATATAGAAATGAGTTTCTCATGAATATAGCAACAATTATTATGACATTCTTATATTCATTTTGTTTTCTCATCCTCTGCCTTGATTCTAGTACCAAGAGTGTACTACAGGTGCATATTTTCTAAATCTCCACATGAGAAAAGATCTAAAATAAATTCTACATCTAGTAGCAGACAGGAACTAAGGAATGTGGGATGCTAGCACATCTCCTTTGAGGGTCTGTACATGTGAGTCCATATCTTTTTCCTTTCACTTGTACTGCTCCCATTTTCCCCATTCATAAGGCCATAAACTAGACCTAGCGATGACCTCAGTGTCTCTTCATTTTCATCGTCTTTACTTTTTAAATGCTGTGATTGTTTTCTGTGCATGATGCAATTTCACCCTCGGCTTTTGCAAGAAGAGTTTCTCTCAGCTCTACTTCAAGCAGGAGAAGGTAAGTTAGCTAAATTAGAATAGAATTCTTGGGGGGTAGGTGCCTATTGGATGGGCCTTGCAGTGAAGAAAGAAGAGCAGTGCAGGGGGGACTGAGAGGTGCTCACACAGTTGACTCACGTTGAGCAAGGAAGTGATCTAAAGCCTAAGAGGGAGGAAGGAGGTGGCCAGCTAGAACTCTCTAGCAGCCAGTCAGGTAGACTTCCAAGGCACAGTGCTTGTATCAGATCCTCTTGTCTGAGGCACAGCTGCAGGTTAACTGCCGTCACATGAACCCTTGTGTAATATATCAGTACACTTGTCTCCTTTTACTACTTGGACTAGCAATGTGAGATGAATAGCAGTAGATTATAATATGATCTGGAACATTACACCTGAAGGGAACCTTGGAAATCATTCATTCAACACCCTGTATGTGGCAAGGCATTGTTTTAAGTGCTGGGTGTTCAATGCTGGACAAGGCAGATAAGGCCCCTACCTAGGTGGATCTTACTATGTAAAGAAAGGAGGTGAACAATAAAAAGGACAAATAAATATGAAGAAAATATTAGCTATTCATAAATATAATGAAGAAAATGAAACAAGATCATATGATGGTAGTTGGATGACAACTTTAGATTGGACAATTGGAAGAGACTTATCTAGGTGGAGGCATTTGAGCTGAGACATGTGGAAGAGAAGGAGCCAGTAGTATGAAGATTTGTGGGGTGAGTTTCTCCAGGTGGAAGGAACAACCAGCACAAAGGCCATGAGCTATGGAAAAAACTGTGTCTGAGATCAGAGAAAAGGCCAGTGTGTTTGGGGCACAGTAAGAGAAGAGTGGCTAGCCGAAGTTTGGAAAGGTAGGCAGGAACCACATCATGAGACCTGGTTCAGTTCAGTTCAGTTGCTCAGTCCTGTCTAATTTGCTCAGTTGTGTCCATGGACTGCAGCACACCAGGCCTCCCTGCCCATCACCAACTCCCGAAGCTTACTCAAACTCACGTCCGTTGAGTCGGTGATTCCATCCAGTCATTTCATCCTCTGTCATCCCCTTCTCTTTCTGCCTTCAATCATTCCCAGCATCAGGGTCTTTTCAAATGAGCACTTTTTCGCATCAGGTGGCCAAAGTATTGGAGTTTCAGCTTCAGCATCAGTCCTTCCAATGAATATTCAGGACTGATCTCCTTTAGGATGGACTGGTTGGATCTCCTTGCAGTCCAAGGGACTCTCAAGAGTCTTCTCCAACACCACAGTTCAAGAGACCTGGTAGGCCAAAGTAAACATCAAGTGTGAATCTCTCCTTCTAAAGGTGAAGGAGCTCAAGCTCAGAGAGGCAGAATGCCTTGGTCAGGACGGGAAATGGCAGCCTGGGCTCCGACTGCTGCTCTGACCTGTACGTCACACTCCTGCCAAGGGTGGGGTTCACTTAAGCTCTTCTATCATACATTGATTTTCATGTCATAATGGGGGTGATAGCACCAATCATATGGTATTTTTAACAGCAATATTGATAAGAAGCAAAAGAACTGAGAGCATGCCCAGAGCAGAGGCAAACACTGCAAACTAACATCGTCACCTTAATTCCTCGTGCTGTGAGATTATGTTTCTTTATGTTCCACTGAAACACATGCAGAATGCATGGACACAACAGCGGACTCACAAAGCAATGCTTGTGAAAATGAGGTAAAATCATGCCAATTTTTCCACAGAACTCTGACCTAGCTGGTGTCCCCTGGGTAATCTGTGGCCATCTTGAGTCTACTGCCAGCATTGGAAAGGGGCTTTCTGGGCAGTTGCAGACAGATGGTTGCTTGCAATAGTAGCATCACTCTTGGGCAACAAAGATGTGTTTAGTGTACTTTTACCATCCATCCAACCATTTGTCCATGGCCACTTATTAAGAAATAACTTCTGTGCAGCCCACCTTGCTGAGTTCTAGAAGGCTCCATAAGACAATCATTTTACATCTGTATCTCACAGATGTGGACACAAGCTCAGAAAAGTAAAGTAACTTGAATCACTCAACTTAACACAGCTGATAGATGATAGAACTGGTGTCTGGACCCAAGCATATCTGACTCCTCTGTTCTTCCTTTACCAAATATTTGCAAAGTACCTCTATCTGGGGGACTGTGTTAGGTCCAGAGAGCAGCATTGAGACATCAGACATGGCTCTTGCAGTCTGTCCTGGATAACCTTCCAGCATCTCAGAAATAACTCACAGAAATGAAGAGGAGCAGATGATTTGTCTCATATGCAGTTTTTGGAAGACCAGGACAGGTTGCTTATGTACAAGCCAGTCTCCTGGCACATGCAGCATGCAAGGCTGTTCTTCTTCTTCTGCCAATTGGACGCTGGCACCATTAACTGTACATTGGTTTCAGAAGAGGCTTTGCTGCAGTGATTGATTATCTCAAAATAGCATTTGTGGCAGGAAGAGGTTTACTTGGCCTCTCTTTCTCTACCTCCCCTTTGGTAGCCAGGTAAACAGTGGCTGTTATTCCTGCATGAAGACAAATGACAAGTGTGGTGTTTTTGCCACATTTATAAGCCAGATTATATGCCCTCTATCCAATTAGGTCATCTATATGACGACAGATGAATGGGAGAAGAGTATGGCTTAGCGATAGAGACAAATATAAGCTTAGAGAACCCAGTCTTTGATCTGGGTTCAGTTCTGACTCCACTGCTACTGCTGCTAAGTCACTTCAGTCGTGTCCAACTCTGTGCGACCCCATCCCTGGGATTCTACAGGCAAGGACACTGGAGTGGGTTGCCATTTCCTTCTCCATCTGACTCCACTACTTATGAGTTGTTATATAAGTTACTTAATGTTCCTTCTGCACAATTGCACTCATCTCACACACTAGTAAAGTAATGCTCAAAATTCTCGAAGCCAGGCTTTAGCAATACCTGAGCCATGAACTTCCAGATATTCAAGCTGGTTTTAGAAAAGGCAGAGGAACCAGAGGTCAAATTGCCAACATCCACTGGATCATTGAAAAAGCAAGAGAGTTCCAGAAAAACATCTATTTCCGCTTTATTGACTATGCCAAAGCCTTGGACTGTGTGGATCACAATAAACTGTGGAAAATTCGGAAAGAGATGGGAATAGCAGATCACCTGACCTGCCTCTTGAGAAGCCTGTATGCAGGTCAGGAAGCAACAGTTAGAACTGGACATGGACCAACAGACTGGTTCCGAATAGGAAAAGGAGTATGTCAAGGCTGTTTATTGTCACCCTGCTTGTTTAACTTATATGTAGAGTACATCATGAGAAACACTGGGCTGGAGGAAGCACAAGCTGGACTCAAGATTGCTGGGAGAAATATCAATAACCTCAGATATGCAGATGACACCACCCTTATGGCAGAGAGCGAAGAGGAACTAAAGAGCTTCTTGATGAAAGAGGAGAGTGAAAAAGTTGGCTTAAAGCTCAACATTCAGAAAACTAAGATCATGGTATCCAGTCCCATCACTTCAGGGCAAATAGATGGGGAAACAGTGGAAACAGTAGCTGACTTTATTTTGGGCTCCAAAATCACTGCAGATGGTAATTACAGCCATGAAATTAAAAGACACTTACTCCTTGGAAGGAAAGTTATGACCAACCTAGACAGCATATTAAAAAGCAGAGACATCACTTTGTCCACAAAAGTCTGTCTATTCAAGGCTATGGTTTTTCCAGTGGTCATGTATGGATGTGAGAGTTGGACTATAAAGAAAGCTGAGCACCGAAGAATTGATGCTTTTGAACTGTGGTGTCGGAGAAGACTCTTGAGAGTCCCTTGGACTGCAAGGAGATCCAACCAGTCCATCCTAAAGGAGATCAGTCCTGGGTGTTCATTGGAAGGACTGATGTTGAAGCTGAAACTCCAATATTTTGGTCACCTAATGTGAAGAGCTGACTCATTTGAAAAGACCCTGATGCTGGGGAAGATTGAAGGCAGGAAGAGAAGGGGATGACAGAGGATGAGATGGTTGAATGGTATCACCAATTCAATGGACATGAGTTTGAGTAAACTCTGGGAGTTGGTGATGGACAGGGAGGCCTGGCATGCTGCAGTTCATGAGGTCACAGAGTTGGACCCAACTGAGCAATTGAACTTAACTGAATGTTCCTTCAATTTTCTTGACTTATTATTGGGAATTATAATAGTACCTACTGCAAAAGGTTGTTTTGAAGAATTCATGGGCTAATCCCTCAGGAAGGTATAGCTGAATGGGGTAACCAAGTTGTTACAGGTTGATGGCATAATTTTGGTTTTCAGATTCTACCAAAGACTTATTTTTGCTTTGTGAAAGCAACTATGGCCCAAAGTATTAGTGGAAAACAAAACATAAAGCTCTAATTCTTAAAATCACCTAATATATTTATTACCTATTTTTGCTGCAATAAATTACCACCAATGCAGGGGCTTAAAAGAGAACAAATTTATTCTATTACAGTTCTGGAGGTCAGAGTCTGAAAATAGTCTTAATGGGTTAAAATCAAGGTGTCCTAGAGCTAATTCTTTCTGGAGACTCCAGGGGAGAATAGTTTCCTTGCCTCTGCTAGCTTTGGGGCTGCCAGCATTCCTTGGCTTGTGGCTATATCACTCTAATATCTGCCTTTGTGGTCAAATAGCCTTCTCCTCTCTGACCTCAACCCTCCTTTCTCCCCATTTTATGAACTTCTGAGATTACATCAGGCATACCTGGATACTCCAGAATAATCTGCTCTTTTCAGTATCCTTAATCAGATCTGCAAAGTCTTTTTTTACCATGTACTATAGGTCAAACTGTGCCTCATAAAAAGATAGGTTAGCATTCTAATCCTTGGTGCAACCAAATTTGACCTTGTTTGGAAATAGCAACTTTGCAAGTTAAAATGAGGTCATGCTGGATGACCTAATCCAATAACTGTTGTCTTTATATGACAAGGGGAAATTGGACAGAGACACACAGAACAGAATACCATGTGAAAAGATAGAGACTGAGATGACATACAGGGAGAACACTGCATGGAAACAGAGGCAGAGATTGATGTGTCTACAAGCCAAGGAAAGCCAAGGACTGTATCGTCAGCAATCGCTGGAAGCTAAGACGGAGGCATAGAACAAATTCTCCCTCTGAGCCTCCAAGAACAAACACCCTGCTGATACCTTGGTGTTATACTTCTGGCCTCCAGACTGTGAGACAGTAAATTACCAGTTGGTGGTAACTTGTTATAGTAGCCCTAGGACAGATACTGTGTAAGATAACATATCCTTAGATTCTGGGAATCAGGGCATAGGCATCTTTGGTGGGGCATGGCGTGTGCATGCTCAGTCGTGTCTGACTCTTTGTAACCCCATGGACTGTAGCCTGCCAGACTTCTCTGTCCATGGAATTCTCCAGGCAAGAATACTCCTTCTCCAGGGGATCTTCCTGATCCAAGGATTGAACCCGCATCTCTTCCATCTCCTGCACTGGCAGGCAGATTCTTTATCACTTGGGCCACTTGAAAAGTCCATTATTCAGCCCACTTCCCACACGTATTGCTCAAACCTCCTTCCCCAATCACTTAATGCCAGACACTCTGGTAAGTAGTTCCAAGTTATAAGTTGTAGTTCTGACACTGTAGGTAAATGAGGCTTCTAAAATCATAGACTGGACTTTCCTGGTGGCTCAGTGGTTAAGCATCTGCCTGCCAATGCAGGGGACACAGATCTGATCCTTGTTCTGGGAAGATCCCACATGCCGTGGGACAACTAAGCCTGTGCACCTCAACTAGAGAGTCTGTGTGCCACAACGACAGATCCCACATGGCAAAACTAGATAGCAGTCCCTACTCACCACAACTAGAGAAAGCCCACATGCAGCAATGAAGACCAAGCACTGCCAATAGAAAAAAAAAAAAAAAACTTTTTAAAATTTAAAAATTAAAAAAAAAATCCCACACTAATTCTGAATTGGTAGCGCAAACTCATGGCCCACTGACTCCACCATGTGCACATGCAGTGAGCTTGGAGTATGAGAAGCAGGAAACTAGGCCTGGGAGGTAGACCTTGTGTATGCCCCATGAGGCCTCACTGCATGGGATGTACCCTGGGAGGACAGAGAATGGAATCCAATCTTTAACACACAGTACTCTCACTAACCACTAACAAACAGAACCTGAAAAATGTCTTTGACTCTACTGGATCCATTTAGTAACACTGCTTACTGGGGAAAGAAAGAGGATGGAAAAAAGAGTTTAGAAAATTTCAGTGTAACAATGCCCCACCCACTGGAAGAAAGGGAAAATGCTATTCCTTATGGACTGATATGGAATGTAGAATAAAACGGATAGACGCCCCCATGCCCACCAGTAATTATAAGCACTCAATAAATATCAATGAATATTGATATTATTGTCATCATGTTCAGAACTGTGTTCTGCCTGGAGAAGGCAGCCTGGATGGTCAACTATGTGACTGTCCTTCATAATCATTTCCTCCCGTCAATCTGGAGAAGATGTGTATCATTTGGTTGGTTGACATTCTGATCACGGGGCTATCGCTAAACTATCATTTGTGCATGGTCTCTTATTTCTTGTGTGTCACAAGAACACTAAGACTGATCCATCTGAGTTGGCAGATGTGGACATGCTTTGGAAAGAGAAAAGTAGAAATGTGTAATTATGGAGGAAAATTGAGTAGGCAAGACCACTGGACCTTATTCTTTATTGAGAAGCCAGAACAGGGAACTTGGCATCATGACATATTGGGAATGTTCTATTATGAATCTTTCTGTGGTCGAGAGGTGACAGGTTTACTTGGTTGTTATTATGTTGGTGGGGAAACAGCCACTGAAGAGAGAAGGAGGCGTATCATTCCAGCCCTGACATCCACCCACACAGCTGGATGCACTGCGGCCAGAGTGCAGAGCACTATCAGGAAATCCAGGCATTTGGGTCCCATCCTATGATAGGAACACCTTAAACCAGATATGTCCCATATCATGAGTAGAGTTCAAAAATGGATAGCAGTGTAATACTTAGTTGATATTGATTAAGTACTTTACGTTGATGCTCTCTTAAGTATTTTACACTATGATTCTCCTCTTTCCAGGGAAACTGAGGTTAAGTCATTTGTCCATGATCGTAGCTATAAAATACCCAAATCAGGATATGAACCTAGGACTTTCTAATTCCAAAGTTCAAGCTTTAAAATGTTTTACTATAATCACCTCTGGAAATTCATATTCCACATTAAATAAAGCCCACCTGATCTTAGTACTTTTTTCTATAGCATGCAGTATGGAAATTATGGTAAAATCAACAGGAAGTTTAAGCATGCTTTCCTACCCCATTTTGCTGGAGATTGGGGTGAATTCAGGCCAGTGAGAATGTCATGAGCTGAAAAGACTTTGCTGGGACCCTGTGATGTTTAGAAAATTACTTTCCAGGTTGCCTTAATCCCCACCGTCACAGCGTGAATCTCATTCCTCTCGTCTGTCTTAAGCAGAGATGGAGACCTGCCAGTAACTGTTTCCTCAAAGAAACCGTCACTGTGATTGAAGGTTCTTCTTTGGACTCCTGTTTTAGTTTTACTTCTGTGCAACACACACAAAGCCTCGTCCTGCTAAGGTGGAGACTTAGACTCTCTGCTTTTCATAGCTCACCAGCTAGCTCTGAACTTGTAGCTCCAGGGCTAAGCCTTCTAGCAAGCATCTCATCTGCAGGAAGCTGCTTCCCTGATGATGGTGGTTTCACTGGGCTTTTGTTGGCAAACAGCTCTATTTTTTTTTTTGCACCATTGATTGGGATGGCAGGAGGACCAGTGGGGGATCTCCTGCAAAATGACTGGAAAGACCCAAGACAATAGGGCTATCTATGAGCTTTCTGTCTCCTCACTAGCTACCTGGAAGGCATTGGTGGCACTCAGCACCATTGGCAACCCCAGTTCATTTTGAGTTTCTAAGGGAGTGGATGAAAAATAAAGCTGATCTCGATTCTATTTATAGGACAGATTTGCTGAAAAGTAGGAAAATGGTTGATACCCCATTTCGTTCTGGTGAAATATTGGAGCTGCTTGCTCATAACAGTGTTGCAAGTGTCCTACAAACAAGGCGATTTGCACTAGCAAATGATATGAATGTCGTAGCCTTTGTGCCTGACTACAGTGGGAATTCCGAGGAAATATCTTGAGAGTTCCCAAAGCTATTTTAGGCTAATAATAGAAAACCCACACCAAGCACAGTGTTTTAGTTTGGACAAAGGTTATTCTAGCCTTAAGCAGTGGCTGAAAGGCAGTGATTGATGTTTTCCCATCATGAAGCACAGTGGGTTAGTTCCTTACTTCATCTCAAATTTATTGTCACGGAAGGACATTTGTTTGTTACTGTAGGCCAAGAAGGGAAAACAAGTCGTTAAAGGTCAGATAGTTATTAATGATTTTAACTAAAGAAAGGATTTAAAAATCAGCTCCATGGTATGGACTCTTGAATGCCTTACCAATGATCCTTTCTAGAAAAAAATCTTCGTTTATAAGTGACAGTTTTCTCCCCTAGTTGTCAAGAGGCAAGATTTTTTTCCCTTCCTTATTATCCTGTGGTCCAGATGCACTAGTTATGGTTCATCTCATTTCATAATAACACATACATCACATTGGTGCAAATAATCAAGCAGGCACCTGTTTCACAAAGCCTAGCCAACAACATTCATTCAGCAGCAACCAATAGAGGGCAAGTACAGTCTGATAGGGATGGAGAGTGAAAGCTATTAGAAATAGAAAAAGACAGAGGATTTAGACAGGGGAGATTTCAACTAAGCCAGTAATGTGACAATCAATGCAAGCAACTCCTGGGATCTTTTCTTTATCTGCCACCTACCTCTCTCTGCAGTTATATGACAGGCAAACTTGTTGGTCATTCTGCAGTTTGATACTTCCTAGGATTTGCAGGCTATGTTTTTCAGATCTACTTCCAAGTGACCAATCACTCTTTATCATCAAACATTATCTAACTATCTCATAGAGGGCACAAAAATAGGATTTTTAGCTAATCTTTAAAGGCAGAACTTGATTACCCTGGCCCTGAAATTAGGCAAGTAAACAGGAGGAAGGCTTTTGGAAAAGTCAATGAAGAGCTCTCTAGTAGGCATTTCATTGTAAAGTTCATGCCTTTGATGGGAGTGGGTGAGAGGAAGAGAGGCAGCTGGAAAAATGCTATACACAGGACTATCAAGATTCTCCAAGATTCACCAAGTGAAAAAGCTTGTTGTTATTCTTTTTTTTAATATCTATTCCACCAACCAAAGTTTGAGTTGAAAACCTTAAAATAGGTAAGGTAGAAAACATTTCATTTAGAGTTTCTTTAGAAATTCATCACAAACTCATTAAATTCATGTTTAATGTAAAGCAGAAGTTTGGGGCCTAGGGTAATCAGGTGTATTTAAGGGAATATATTAAGATCTCAGCTACATTTTTTGTTCCATTGCTCTTCTGCACATTGACTAGCTGGAATGAAGCACAAAGCCAGGAGCAGAAAGGCTAGAATTTGAATAATCTTTGTAAACAATCATTGCTCTGCACACTGCTGGCTGAGAGAATCCTCATGGGAACACCATCTTGGATACTATAACTGAGTGGAATTTGCAAGGCCTACTCCACTGCATGGTATCAGCACCCTTTCTCTGGTCAGATTGCTCCCAGAGTGAATATACATGAGTATATTTACGTACAACTATACAATCTTCCACGTGTTTGTGAAAAATACATTAGAGATGATTCCTTGGCTCTTTTTTTACATTATTTCTCAAATATTTCACCCTGGTTCATTTATCAGTTCAACAGTGATGACTGGGTAAAGGAAATCAACCCTGAATGTTAATTGGAAGGACTGATGCTCAAGCTGAATGAAGCTCAAGTACTTTGACCACCTGAAGTGAAGGGCCAGCTCATTGGAAAAGACCCTGATTCTGGGAAAGATTGAGGGCAGGAGGAGAAGGGGATGACAGAGGATGACATGGTTAGATTTCATCATTGACTCAATGGACTTGAGTTTGAGCAAATTCCAGGAGATAGTGAAAGACAAGGAAGCCTGGCATGCTGCAGTCCTTTGGGTTGCAAAGAGTTGGACACAATTGAGCAACTGAACAACAAAAGCAGAGACGCTGTGCTTTGATGAAAAAGACCTTGGGGTAGAACTATATCAACTACATCACTTCCTCTCAGCACTTCCCATGCACTCATAATGAATCCACTGTTCTTACCCTGGTGTCCCAGGCCTGCATGATGAATCCCCCACCTGTGGCTCCCATCTCATCTTCCATGCTTATCCTCACTGCTCCTCTTGCTCCCACCATTCCAACCTCCTTTGTTACTTCCAGTGTTTCAGCCTTCATCCCGTTTTATTGCCGCTCCAGATCTTCAGATGGCTGACACTTTAAAAATATATATTTATTCATTTATTTTGGCTGCGCTGGGTCATTGTTACTCTGCACAGGTTTTCTCTAGTTGCAGTGAGTGGGGGCTACTCTCTAGTTGTGGTGTGCAGGCTTCTTGTTGTGGTGGTTTTTCTTGTTGCAGAACATGGACTCTGCAGAGCACTCATGCTTCAGTAGTTGCAGCACACGGGCTTAGTTGCCTCCCAGCCTGTGGGATCATCCCGGTCCAGGGGTCGAAACCAATCGCCTTGCTCTGCAAGGTGGATTCTTAACCAATGGACCACCAGGGAAGTCCTTTATTGAACTTCAGGTCAAATGCCACCACTTCAGAGAGGCCTTTCCTAATCATTTCATATATCATCAAGCTATTATGTCCTTTTTCTGTAATTTCTTTTTTAACATGGACTTTCCTGGTGGCTCAGATGGTAAAGTGTCTGCCTACAGTGCGGGAGACCCGGGTTTGATCCCTGGGCCAGGAAGATCCTCTGGAGAAGGAAATGGCAGCCCACTCCTGTACTCTTGCCTGGAAAATCCCATGGATGGAGGAGCATGGTAGGCTACAGTCCATGGGTCCCATCGAGTTGGACACGACTGAGCGACTTCACTTTCACTTTCCTTTTTAACTCTGTCTTCCTTCACCAAAATATATGCTTTATGAGCTTAAGGTCCTTCTCTCATTCACCTCTGTATCTTCAGTGACTGGCACATGTACATGTCTATTTGCACTCTGAGTAGTTGAATGAATTGGAAGTCAAAAGATCTATGTGCTGTTCCACCTTTCCCATTATTAAGCTGTTTTATTTCCTAGAACTCTGCTGGTCTTAACTTCACCTTTTGTGTAATAAAAACATTTGAGCCAGATTTCTAAGGTTAGTTTCACACATGATTTTTAAGCTTTTACATTGACTGTGCTTCGTTGAATCCTGTTTCACCTTAGGGGCATAAAAGACTATTTCCACAAGAGCATTTCACGTTTACATCTGTGAACAGTTCCCACTAACTGAGCCTTTGACCTAGTTTTTGGGACAATGGTGTTATCTATCATTCATTCAATAAGCATTCTTTGAGAAACAGGCACAAGTGGCTTTAGGAATATAGCAGTGAGCCAGACCTCTGCTCTCAGGGCTGTTACACTCACAAGAAGACAGTTACTATAAGCAGTATCAGTACAGTAAAAAGTACCATGATGGGGGAGTGTTCTATGACGGCCCATTGGCAGAACACCTAACAGAATTAGGAGGCATCAGGGAGATGCCCATGATGCTGATGCTGTAAACAGTTCAAATATGACCAGAAGGGTAATATTTGAAGTGAGGTAAGATGAGAGGAACAGGTTTCTGTGAAGAGGCAGCAACATGCATGAAGGGAGGGAGAACATGACATGCTCCCATTGAGTTTTGCAGCTAGACTGGGTGGATCAGAAGCTGCAAGGTGATGACAGAAATGTAGCTGAGCCTGACTGTGCACAGGCTCTGGCAAAGCCAACGTCATCGTATATTGTTTGTTCTCTGATTTCTAAAGGAAGGGCCTTCGTAAGTGTCTTCTGAGATACAAGATCTAGAAGGGGACAAATTGCTTGGTTTGTATGGTTGTTAAATTACTTTTTCTCCACAACACTAGCATATTAAATCTAATTGTATAGTAGATAGAAGATTGGTACTGCCTTACAATTTCATTTGGCTTTCATGATAATGTTATACACATAGTGAAAGTGAAAGTGAAGTCGATCAGTCGCGTCCAACTCTTTGCGACCTCATGGACTGTAGCCAACCAGGCTCCTCTGTCCATGGGATTCTCCAGGCAAGAATACTGGAGTCGGTTGCCATTTCCTTCTCTAGGGGATCTTCCCAACCCAGGGATCGAACCCGGGTCTTCCACATTCCGGGCAGACACTTTAACCTCTGAGCCACCAGGGGAGTTCTCATATTTAATGGGATAATTTCAGAGGACTATTTGCAGAGAAGTTGCATTTTTTTCCCTTATGGGATGTAAAAAATAACACTAGATAATACAGTGGATTTTCAAACTTTGCCAGTTCCCACTTATTGGCAAATTATGGGTTTATTCATTAGCTTTGTGACATTTAGTTTTTAATCCTGCTTGATCTGATGTGTCAAGTTCTCCAGGTTCTCAGCCCATGTTGTCATGGTACTTGGGGTTGGGTATGAGGCAATATACTGTTGGGAGGAAAAAACATTTCTGAGATTGTTTTTTTCCTTCCAAATCCTTGGTCATGCCTATGAACTTCAAATATGTGCTTATTTGTCAAAGTCTGATAATTTGAAACTTTGTTCTAAGAACACATGAATACAATTCTACTCTGGATGAGTATATTGGGGCCATTCCATCCCCCAGTTCAGTTCAGTTCAGTTCAGTCGCTCAGTCGTATCCGACTCCTTGCGACCCCATGAATCGCAGCACACCAGGCCTCCCTGTTCATCACCAACTCCCGGAGTTCACTCAAACTCATGTCCATCGAGTCGGTGATGCCATCCAGCCATCTCATCCTCTGTCGTCCTCTTCTCCTCCTGCCCCCAATTCCTCCCAGCATCAGGGTCTTTTCCAATGAGTCCACTCTTCGCATGAGGTGGCCAAAGTGCTGGACCTTCAGCCTCAGCATTAGTCCTTCCAATGAACACCCAGGACTGATCTCCTTTAGGATGGACTGGTTGGATCTCCTTGCAGTCCAAGGGACTTTCAAGAGTTTTCTCCAACACTACAGTTCAAAAGCATCAATTCTTCGGCACTCAGCTTTCTTCACAGTCCAACTCTCACATCCATACATGACCATTGGAAAAACCATAGCATTGACCAGACTGACCTTTGTGGACAAAGTGATGTCTCTGCTTTTTAATATGCTATCTAGGTTGGTCATAACTTTCCTTCCTAGGAATAAGTGTCTTTTAATTTCATGGCTGCAGTCACCATCTGCAGTGATTTTGGAGCCCCCAAAAATAAAGTCTGACACTGTTTCCACTGTCTCCTCATCTATTTCCCTTAAGGTGATGGGACCAGATGCTATGATCTTAGTTTTCTGAATGTTGAGCTTTAAGCCAACTTTTTCACTCTCCTCTTTCACTTTCATCAAGAGGCTTTTTAGTTCCTCTTCACTCTCTGCCATAAGGGTGGTGTCATCTGCATATCTGAAGTTATTGATATTTTTCCCATCCATCCCCCAACCCCCATATAATTCATATTTTGTTTGTTTGTTTATTTGGCCATGCAGTTTTCTCCAGTTGCAGCACATGGGCTTAGTTACCCCCTAGCATGTAGGATCTTGATTCCCCGACCAGGAATCGAACCCACATGCTCTGCATTGGAAGGCGAATTCTCAACCACTGGACCACCAGGGAAGGCCCCAAATGTTTTTGGAGATATACTTTAAAGAGGTAATTAAGGTTAAATGAGGTCATAGGAGTGAGCTTTTGTCCAATTTAACTAGTGTCCTTATAGGAAGAAGAGATTAGGACACAGACATGCAAAGAAGAAAGCTTATGAAAAGATGGATGGGCAGTCCAACCACTGACAAGCCTCCAAGAGAGGCCTCAGAAGAAACAATCCTGTGACATCTTAATTTTGGGCTCTAACCTCTTGAACTATGAGGAAATAGATTTCTGTTAATTAAGCCACACAGTCTGTGGTACTTTGCTACGATGTTACGATGGTCTTTGAAAACTAACACAACCTCTGACCCCCTTTTTATATAAATAAATTGAAGATTATGCATCATTCATTCATTTATGAACTAGCCTAGTATGTCTTTTATTGATTTGGGGGGAAATATTCACATGCATTTTTTTCAGGAATGTTTTATCCATATTTGCTTTTAAGAGTGTTATCAGCTTCCCCTGACAAGTCTACAAGACCTCCTTGAAGGGGAAAAATAAGGGAATATAAGAAGAATTCAAACAATTGAATCAGTTATGAGGAATTGTGCTTATGGTAGAAAGTGAAGAGGAACTAAAGGACCTCTTGATGAAGGTGAAAGAGGAGAGTGAAAAAGCTGACTTAAAACTCAACATTCAAAAGACAAAGATCATGGCATCCAGTCCCATCACTTCAGGAAAATAGATGGGGAAACAATGGATACAGTGGCAGAGTTTATTTTCTTGGGCTCCAAAATCACTGTGCATGATGACTGGAGCCATGAAATTAAAAGACACTTGCTCCTTGGAGTTCATGGTCTGAGTCACAGTCAGCTCCCAGTCTTGTTTTGCTGACTGTATAGAGCTTCTCCATCTTTGGCAGCAAAGAATATAATCAATCTGATTTCGGTATTGACCTTCTGGTGATGTCCATGTGTAGAGTCTTCTCTGTGTTGTTGGAAGAAGGTGTTTGCTATGACAAGTGCGTTCTCTTGGAAAAACTCTATTAGCTTTTATCCTGCTTCATTCTGTACTCCAAAACCAAATTTGCCCATTACTCCAGGTATTTCTTGACTTCCTACATTTGCATTCCAGTCATTTATAATGAAAAGGATATGTTTTTTGGGTGTTAGTTCTAGAAGATCTTGTAGGTCTTCATAGAACCGTTCAACTTCAACCTCTTCAGCATTACTGGACGGGGCATAGACTTGGATTACTGTGATATTGAATACTTTGTCTTGGAAATGAACAGAGATCATTCTGCCATTTTTGAGATTGCATCAAATACTACATTTTGGACTCTTTTGTTGACTGTGATGGCTACTCTATTTCTTCTAAGGGATTCATGCCCACAGTAGTAGATATAATGGTTATCTGTGTTAAATTCACACACTCCAGTCCATTTTAGTTTGCTGATTCCTGAAATGTCGATGTTTACTCTTGCCATCTCCTGTTTGACCACTTCCAATTTGCCTTGGTTCATGGACCTTACATTCCAGGTTCCTATGCAATATTGTTCTTTACAGCATCAGACTTTACTTCCATCACCAGTCACATCCATAACTGGATGTTGTTTTTGCTTTGGCTCCATCTCTTCATTCTTTCTGGAGTTAGTTCTCCACTGATCTCCAGTAGCATGTTGGGTGCCTACTGACGTGGGGAGTTCATCTTTCAGTGTCCTATCTTTATGCCTTTTCATACTGATCATGGAGTTCTCAAGGCAAGAATACTGAAGTAGTTTTCTTTCCCTTCTCCAGTGAACCACATTTTGTCAGAACTCTCCACCATGACCCATCTGTCTTAGGTGGCCCTACATGGCATGGCTCATAGTTTCACTGAGTTAGACAAGGCTATGGTCCATGTGATTAGATTGGTTAGTTTTCTGTGATTGTGGTTTTCATTGTGGTCTGCTCTCTGATGGAGGGCAGCCATGAAATTAAAAAACACTTGCTCCTTGGAAGAAAAGTTATGACCAACCTAGACAGCATGTTAAAAAGCAGAGATATTATTTGGCCAACAAATGTCCATCTAGTCAAAGCTTTGGTTTTTCCAGTAGTCATGTATGGATATGAGAGCTGGACTGTAAAGAAAGCTGAGCAACAAAGAATTGATGCTTTTGAACTGTGGTGTTGGAGAAGACTCTTGAGAGTCCCTTGGACTATAAGGAGATCCAACCAGTCCATCATAAAGGAAATCAGTCCTGAATATTCTTATGAAGGATTGATGCTGCAGCTGAAACTCTAATACTTTGGCTCCTGATACAAAGAACTAACTCATTTGAAAAGACCCTGATGCTGGGAAAGATTGAAGGTGGGAGGAGAAGGGATCAACAGAGGATGAAATGGTTAAATGGCTGACTCATTGACTCAATGGACATGAGTTTGAGTAAGCTCTGAAAGTTGGTGATGGACAGTGAAGCCTGGGGTACTCCAGTCCATGGGGTTGCAAAGAGTCAGACATGACTGAGTGACTGAACTGAAGTACTCCTTGGAAGAGAAACTATGGCCAACCTAGGCAGGATATTAAAAAGCAGAGATATTTCTTTGCTGACAGAGGTCCATCTAGTCAAAGCTATGGTTTTTCCAGTAATCATGTATGGATGTGAGAGTAAGACCATAAAGAAAGCTGAGCACCAAAAAATTAATGCTTCTGAACTGTGGTGTTGGAGAAGGCTCTTGAGAGTCCCTTAAACTGCAAGGAGATCCAACCAGTCAATCCTAAAGGAAATCAGTCCTGAATATTCATTGGAAAGACTGATACTGAAGCTGAAGCTCCAATACTTTGGCCACCTGATGAGAAGAACTGACTCATTGGAAAAGACCCTGATGCTGGGAAAGATTGAAGGCAGGAGAAGAGGATGGCAGAGGATGAGATGGTTGGATGGCATCACCGACTCAATGGACATGAGTTTGAGCAAGCTCTGGAAGTTGGTGATGGACAGGGAAGCCTGACATGCTGCTGTCCGTGGGATTACAAAGAGTCAGACATGACTGAGTGACTGAACTGACTGATTGACTGATTGCGGTGTTTATGACAATAATACTGGCAAGTCATCCCATCTTTAGGGCATGGTAAAGATAGAGGTGTGAGCTGAAATTATGTCATAGGCTTTGGAATCAATATACAGTTTATAATTTACAAAATTTGTATGTGTTTTTTTGAATTAACAAGTCTTTAGTGGTTTCACTAGTCAGTGTTGTAGAATAAGTGTGTGTGCATGCTCAGTTGTGTCCAACTCCTTGCGACCCCATGGACTGTAGCTCACCAGGCTCCTCTGTTCATGGGATTTCCCAGGAAGGATTACTGGAGTGGGTTGCTGACTCCTCCTCCAGAGGATCTTCCCAACCCAAGGATTGAACCCTCTTCTTCTGCATCTCCTGCATTGACAGGAGGATTCTTTACCATTGGACCTGTAGAATAAGTATTGATATATAAATCTGCAGAGCTGGATTTGAGATCTGTCAGTAGGTCTATGGAAACTCTGTGTATCTCACAGTTGTCATCTGTGAGCTAAAGGGATTGTCTTAGATGACTTTGTAGGTCCATTCTATCCTTAACATTTAATATGTGTCCCCAGTGGGTAAATGTGTGTGAAAAACATTTCACGCCTCTTGGACTTTTTGGTGAGTTTAAAAGCAATCCATCCAGTTACTAGTTTTAGAAGTCAATCTGTAGAAAACTAGTAGAAATTTTATACACTGTCATTTCTTTAATGTCCTTCTAGTTATTTCATCTGTATTTTCTTCTCTGTGGGGTCAATGCTGTATAGTATTGTAAAATAAGTCTGTCTTCTGATTGATAGTATGAAAAATGCTACATAGCCTCAGAACCCAAATGGGTTGTCATGACGACTGATGACATTTCTTTCCTGCAGAGTGTACTGGGAGTCCATGGCCTGTGTGTCCCTGCAAACTGTTCCATGTTATTTTTGCAGTGGGAAAGCTGGAGCCAGTAATGGTGTGAAGGTAGGACATTATCCAACTCAAGTCTCATTATGGACTGAACTTGGGAAGAGATGATGTCCTATAATCATTGAATCTCTAGGCATTATATTAAAATAAGCACTTTAGTGCATGGTTTTTACATAAACAAATGAATAAATATCAGAATCTTGCTGGTACATGACCTCCAACATACAAGACTTAGCCAGTTTAACTTTGGAAAGTTTTATTTATCACAATACAGTTGATATTTTTGAGTTTTGCTGACCCATTTACACCCCAACTTTCTTCTGCAATATCACTCCCTCTCCAACTCATTGTCAGTGGGTTTTGGGTTGAAGTCATTTTTCTACCAGCTGTGAGAGTGGGAAAATCAAAGCATTATCATATTATGGCTGCAGGTTCAGGGATAGACATGTGGGCTAGTTACACTGAGACACACTGCTGAGAAATAGACACACATGTTCCTATTAGGCTGGTCTTACCTGTTTGTTGATTGTGTCTCAAGCTCTTGGCCACTGTATTGCCATCAGTGGGGACCTGGAGGATGAAGTCATTTGGAGCAAAACAGAGCCAAAAATGGGGAGAGACTTAGACCTGTAGCATTGTGTGAGCCACTTCTAAAGTTAGACCTTCCTCTGCACATATCAATTTTATGAGCCAATGAATTACCTTGTTGTTTAAGATACTTGGGAGTTGCATGTTCTGTCACTTGCAACAGAAAACTTGCCTATAGAAATAGACCAAGAGTAAGCTTTGAGGAACAGTGGAGAGAATCCTGGTTCATAGACAAGCTCTTGACTATTTAACTTTGGGCAAGTACCTCTTTGAAAATGGGACCAAGTTATTCTAGACTGTCCTATTCCTCATGGTTATTAAGGGGATCAAACTTAAAAAGATATTTTGAAATATCTTATAAATGTCAAACTTCTTTACTGCTATCAGCAATTAAATTTTTGGCAGTGGGGACTGTAAGTGATGCTGTGGGACATTTTGACAGGAAGCTATTCTGTCCATGATATCTGAATATACATCTCTTTCATCCCTTAGGCCTAAAGGAAACCATGTGATACAAAATATGTTTGGTTCAGATAAACCTTTGTTGTGACAGGCTGTCCTCTACATTTTAGGATGACTGGCAGCATCCCTGGCCTCTACTCACTAGATGCCAGAATACCCCTCCGCCCCAGTTGTGACTATCAAAAATATTTGTATATATTACTAAATATTCTCTGTGGGAGTGAAATTGTACACCTCCCCCAAAAGAATCACTGATTTAGTGGATGAGTGAAAGTGAAAGTATTAGTTGCTCAGTCATGTCTGACTCTGTGACCCCATGGACTGGCTCCTCTGTCTATGGGATTCTCCAGGCAAGAATACTAGAATGGGTTCCTAGGCCCTCCTCCAGGGGATCTTCCCAACCCAGGGATCAATCCCAGGTCTCTTGCATCTCCTGCATTTGCAGGTGGGTTCTTTACCACTAGCGCCACCACCAGTCATTCACAGTCTAATGGGGAAGACATGTACATATATGTCAACATAAAGTTGAAGCAGAGTCTGCCTAGTGCTATAGTTAGTACATGCCCATCCCAGGGTGGGAAAGTGGGGAAGCAGTTGGGGAATGGCCTGAGTTCAAGCTGAGTTATAAGTAGGACTAAGGGAAGTGAAACAGGTGACAGCACACTGCAGTCAGAAGGCACCATATGTGCACAGAGTTGGAGGTGCAGAGAACATGGTGTTTCAGGGGATTATCGTACCTGGTCTGGCTGAGCATCAAGAGGTGGGAAGTGGTCAAAAATGTACCTAGGGTGGAGGATGTAGGCCGGGTCATGATCTGGTGTGCTATTCTAAGCAGCACAGACCCTACCCTGTAGGCTTTGACCCTGCATTAATTTAGTGAAAGATAGCATGGCTTGAACTAAGGCAATAGTCATGGAGATAGAGAGGAGACAGGCAGATTGTGGTGATATTTAGGAAGGGGCTCTTGACAAGACTTGATTGATGACTGATTGGATCTAGGGGTAAGGGAGAAGGGAGGGCTTCTCCCCCCTTCTCAGCAATAAAGAATCTGTCAATAATGCAAGAAACTCAGGAGACTCTGGTTGGATCCCTGGGTTGGGAAGATCCCTTGGAGGAGGAAATGCAACCCACTTGAGTATTCCTGCCTAGAAAATTCTGTGGACAGAGGAGTTGGGTGGGCTATAGTCCATAGGGTCACAAGGAGTTGGACACAACTGAATGACTGACCATGCACACATGTACACACACTGAAGTTCTTCTTGTATGTGTCTGTCTGTCTGTCTGTCTATGTGTGTATCTCTGTCTCTTTTCCAGATACCATGGTTAAAACCAGGCAGCTGTAGTTTTCTCATAGGAACCAAGAACTGAATCTATAGTTGGGTGTTCTCAGGAAGGGGAATAAACTTTAATTTCCATCTTGGGAAGGGACTGCACTTTAAGAGCTTGATATATCCCATAAAGGAGCTTCCCAGGTGGCACTAGTGGTAAAGAATCCTCCTATTAATGCAGGAGATAAGAGAGATGTGAATTAGATCTCTGGGTCAGGAAGATGCCCTGGAGGAGAGCAAGGCAACCCACTCCAGTATTCTTGCTTGGAGAATCTCATGGACAGAATAGCCTGGTGGCCTACAGTCACAAAGTCAGACACAACTGAAGAGACTTAGCAGTCATGCATGTGTGCTATAAAGATGCATATATGTGGCTGATATCTCTGCCTCAAGGCTGATAAAAATCCAAAGAGAAAACACCTTGCTTATAGCAGCCTTAGTGTATCGTGAAGGGTGATGTTCTTGGGGACCCTATCAAAGGAGAGAGACTGGGGGAAAATAGCTGTCTTGTGCTCACTGATAACTCTCACAATAACTTCACTCATGATGTTGCATTGGATTGCCCTCTGAATGTGAATTTCATGCTTGATGTAAGTCATCTCAAAACCCATGGAAAGAATATGGGCAGAGGAAATGAGATTTATGTAATCTGCTTTGGCCTCTGTTCTATTCTAGCATCTCGAGCACCTCTCCTCAGTCCTTTTCCTTGGTGGTTTTAAGCTCTGCTTTTTTATTCTGATTTCTCAGACCTTTACCCAGTTGTGGTGTGGCAGGCTACAGGGCAAGTCTAAGCTTGTCTTAGTCACTTATTTTAAGTTGGGAAATCTTGTTCAGAATATACAGAAGAAATTTCTGTCCTTTAACTCCGAATGACTTAATGTGGATATTTCCTGACTTAGGTTCTTAAAATCGGACAAATCATTTGATCTCAAAGTGAAATGAAATGATTCTCCCAAGACTTGCTTCTCCCTGCAAGGAGGTGATTTATGACGTTTGAAGAGGGTGCTCCTTGAAGCCCAAATTTGTATTTATAGTTGGGCTATGTGTGAGTCTGTGGGCCTGGGGAGTCAGGCAGCATCTATTTGCATGGCTGGACTTATAAGGGTCCTCTGTACATTGGCTAAAGCAGTAGGAAGTACTTTTGTATGTGTACCTAGGATCTGGAACGTGATGAAATGATGTGTCATGAGCATTCCACCTAACTCCGTGGACTTGGTTTGAATGCTAGTGGAGTTAAAAGAGTGAACCAGAGCTGGAGGAATTTGCTTTCAAAACCTTAAGTGGGAGGATGTGACAGAGAGACAGAGAGAAGGTCACTGTCATTGCATAGACCTTACCTTTACTCTCGCAGTACTAGGACTGGTGACTGTGGGAACATACATACTGAGCATGGACATTGGTTGCAGAATGATAAACAGAAATAGAAGTAGATTTGAGTGCATCTGAGTCAACACTGGGGAACCCCAGAAGAAACTTTGGGAGACTCTGATGAGGATGGCCTGAAGCCCTCCAAAGAATTGGACAAAACCTGAACAGGGTCTGAGTCATCTTACCTCATTTGTACTTAAAGGTATGTGGGACCTGAGATGTTAGGTTTGCCATAAAAGCCCTGGACAGGAAAACATTTATATGTGCTGTAAAACTTTAATCAAAAACCTGGAGTGGGTCCCCTGGTAGAATTTCAATCAATGTCCCTTGTCTACTTATCACATTCTCTGACTCTTAAATGTCATCTAAAATCTCTGCCTTCTGAGTGACAAAGAAGAGAATGTGAGATTAGAAACAAATTGCTTGGCTAAACTCTGGGCTGCTTGGTATGTAAAATCTGAAAGTGCCGTTAACTTTGCTGAGCTGATAATCATCAAGGCTGTGGTCTAGCGTTTGTGTGCGAGAAGCCAGGACCAGGCTTTCTGAGCTGTTGATTTCCATCTAAGTGTTCTATTTGATTGTGTGTTGATTTGGGAATCTGACTGGGGTGCCATGTACTCATCTTCCCACTTACTTAGGAAGCTTGAAAGTTAGAACATCCACATTTTAAAAATTTCAAACAGATCCACAAATGGAAGTATTTATGCTCTCCTATTTTTGTGAAAAATACAACAGGCTGTACTGCAAATTTTCAGCAAGTGCTATTTATGCTTATTGCTTGGCATAGGTCCATCTCAGCTCTGTCTCCAAATAGTACAGCCCTATGTGTTTGATTTGGATGTCTGGCTGGAGAAATGAATTATACTATTGAACAACATCTAAAGTCAAATTCACCCATCATCTTTAATCTATTGAATGGATGATAAAGAACTTATATAATGGGGAGAGAAAGGAAACAAACTTTGGTATTCTATAGAGGAAAATGTTGCTATTTAAAATGATGACATGTTTAAAAAGAATACCTAATAACATGGGAAGATACTGATAGTGTAATGCTAAGCCAAAAAAGTAGGTTACAAAGATGAATATATACCTCCATGTGGGATTGGGATGTTCCTAGCTCTTGATATGTGGCAGCATTAAGGCCATGTTTGCTCCATTTAGAGACATAATAAATCTTTTCTTTTCCTTAGACTACCTGGAAGGATGCTGACTTAATTGGCAGTATCTTCCCAAGCTCATTAGTCTATGTATGACTTCCTCAGTAAGAGCTTGCATTTCTACTGGGTCTGACTCAGGACCATTTGAAATAGACAAAAATGATGGTCAGCTGTCCTTTGCTGTCGCTAATCTGTTACTCAGAATTTTGAAAACAATTGTTGGCACCACTATCTTGCCTATCGTCTGCATTCCAGCACTTGTATAAAAGCCAATTACAAGACATTTGTCATTGTTTTTATACCATAACTTGATAATTTTATTTAGACAGGGGCATTTTGTGTTGATAAATCTAGGTAGATTACCAAATCATAATACATTTATTAAAACACCAATTAGATCTTGCTCCCTCATCCATCACAAGACCTTTAATTCTGTGTGGTTTTGGCAGGATGTTCCAGAAATCATGTTCACCTAGTAACTGACTTAAATCAAATTGGTATTTCACAAGAATTCTTGAAATTTCAAGGTGAGCTGTTCTTTATGTATTCTATAAATAATAAGCAATATTATTCTCAAGCCTTACTACTTCACTGTTGGAATACACCATGGGAAATAGCAAGTCTAGAAATAGTCTGATTTGGAAGAAAAAAATTTTTAGTAAATATTTATTGAGCACTTATTTGGGGCAAGGCACTATGACTGTTTTTGGTTATAAAGTGTCAATAATTCAACTTGAGCAAGCTCAAGGAAGAGATAGAGTTTATTGGAACGATATTGGTGTAGCTTTCAGAATACAGAGACAAGAGGAAAACTGGGTTCCCTATGGCTTATGTTTTTCTGGGCTCCAAAATCACTGCAGATGGTGATTGCAGTTATGAAATTAAAAGACGCTTACTCCTTGGAAGGAAAGTTATGACCAACCTAGACAGCATATTAAAAAGCAGAGACATTACTTTGCCAACAAAGGTCTGTCTAGTCAAGGCTATGGTTTTTCCAGTGGTCATGTATGGATGTGAGAGTTGGACTATAAAGAAAGCTGAGCATAGAAGAAGATGCTTTTGAACTGTGGTGTTGGGGAAGACACTTCAGAATCCCTTGGACTGCAAAGAGTTCCAAACAGTCCATCCTAGAGGAGATCAGTCCTGGGTGTTCATTGAACGACTGATGTTGAAGCTGAAACTCCAATACTTTGGCCACCTGATGCGAAGAGCTGACTCATTTGAAATGATCCTGATGCTGGGAAAGATTGAGGGCAGGAGAAGAGGATGACAGAGGGTGAGATGGTTGGATGGCATCACCAGCTCAATGGACATGGGTTTGGGTGGACTCCGGGAGTTGGTGATGGACAGGGAGGCTTGGCGTGCTGTGGTTCATGGGGTCACAGAGAGTTGGACATGACTAACTGCCTGAACTCAACTGATGGCTTGTATTTTCCCCTACAAGTTGATTTTATTCTCTTTAGCAACTGGAGCTTCCTCCCTGAGCACAGAGGAACATGACCTCAGACAGTGAAACATCACTTTATTTGTGTCACCCAAGATTTGACAGCTCAGCTTAAACAATCTTGTGATGATCTGTGGTCCAGCATGGGTCACATACCTCCCTTTAACCAATCGTGTTGGCCTGGGTGGATGGTACACTATGATTGGCCAGATGCGAGTCATGCACCCACATTTGGTTGGTGGCAGGGTACCATGATTGACAGTTGCCACAAGAATCATGTTTTCAGTTGGAAAGAAAGGAAAGAAATATTACAAGGAAAGATGAAAGTGGGGGGGTGGGGGTGGGAAGTGATAGCAAACTTTCCCTAAATAACTGAAGGAAACTAAAATGAGGAATATGAAGATGAATAAAGTAGACAGAGATACAGAAATATACACTGTACTCAAGAAATATATGTCCTGTCATGAAACTAAGACATGTTCACAGATACTTTTAATATCCAGAAATCAAAGCAAAAAGTGAAGAGAGAGAAATGAAAAATGAAGAGAAATAGAAAAGATAAAAGAAGGAAATGTGTTGAGGAGAGAACAGATAGGCCTCCCTTTTATAGAATGACAAATACATAGTGTTGTAAGAAGACTAAAATGATAGTGGTGGGGAAAAAACAAACAACAAACCAGTAAATCCAGTATGAAATGTACAAGCTCAGCTAGACTATACAATACCTCAGAAGACATAGTCCCTGTGCAAGTTCTTTGTGTGGTCTTTTTTTTTTTTTTAACAAAGCAAAGCAGCAACACCAGAGACCTCATTTTCCCTTCTTACTTTGCAGATATGCTTCCAGTTACAGTTAGATTTATTTTATATTCTATAGACATAACTCACTGTTTCTTTAAAATAAAAAGATGAAGGATTTGGAATGGGAATTGCTGACAAAGCAAGATGGTGGACAACACCCAGGATATAAGTGCCCAGGGAAGGGGTGGGACAAGGTCATGCAGAGTGAGAGAAAGTGATGTCTCATGCTTGTCGGTTTGGCTGTGGCAGATGCATTTTATCAGGAGCCAAAGGACTGGCTACTATGCCAGGCTATGACACCTGTTTGCTGTGTGGCCTCAGACAAGTTCTTTCACTTCTCTGGATCTCAAACTTCTCATTTCTAAAATGAGATAGATTGAATTAAATCAGGGATGGCAAACTGTTTCATCATAAGTTCCAATTTCTGATCAATTAACTAGGAGAAGGATTACGTCTGGATTCGGTGAGGAGGATTTCAAGCAATGAGACAGGTAACACGTTAAGCCATCAGTTGTCATTAGTGCTTCAGTGGGAATTGGTTTGCTAGGAGTTTTCCATGTGAAGATGAGACATTTCCCCCCACCAGAGAGGGGTATGAGGAAGCTGGTCCAGACTCCCATCCATGCAGCCAGACCCAGGATCTCTCCATCTTTACTGGCAGCATCTCTGGAATGAGTTTTCTGCATATTGCTTTCCCAGTTAACATGTTATAGTGATTTGTGCTGTTTTCTGATACATACGTAGCTCCTTGAGATTATAATTATAGTCAGGGACCAGGAGGACCTACCAAAATACCATTTGTTTGCATAAAATTTCAGGGGTTTCATAATCTTCCTAAAAACCCATATAGCACTAAGGATGCCCTCCAGTACTGTTGATATTAGGTGCAGTGTTACTTTAAAATCATGTCAGAAAATTGTAATTACAAATTGTGAAATTAGAAAAAAGTCTCATTATGTATTTAAATCAAGTTACCTCTGTCAAACTAAGTAGCATCCTATCTGCCTATAAATACTACATGTTTAGTTCCTTCAATAGGAAAAATTCAAGGATTCCTTTTTTTTAATGACTAGTTGTTTCATGTGGGTAGGTTAGCAACTGAGTCAGTAGTCAAGTCACTTTAGAGGTGAAGAGACTTGTTTTAGGTTTTCCACAAGTCAAAGGAGGTGGTTGGATGAATGACTCCTTAAGGTTGGTGTCAGTTCTAATGTGCTTAGTTCAGTTCAGTTAGTCATGTCCTACTCTTTGCAACCCCATGAACCGCAGTATGCCAGGCCTCCCTGTCCATCATCAACTCCCGGAGTCCACCCAAACCCATGTCCATTGAGTCGGTGACGCCATCCAACCATTTCATCCTCTTCTCCTCCTGCCCTCAATCTTTCCCAGCATCAGGATTTTTTCAAATGAGTCAGCTCTTCACATCAGGTGACCAAAGTATTGGAGTTTCAGCTTCAACATCAGTCCTTCCAATGAACACACAGGACTGATCTCCTTTAGGATGGACTGGTTGGATCTCCTTGCAGTCCAAGGGACTCTCAAAAGTCTTCCCCAACACCACAGTTCAAAAGCATCAATTCTTCTGCACTCAGCTTTCTTTATAGTCCAACTCACATCCATACATGACCACTGGAAAAACCATAGCCTTGACTAGACGGACCTTTGTTGGCAAAGTAATGTCTCTGCTTTTTAATATGTTATCTAGGTTGGTCATAACTTTCCTTCCAAGGAGTAAGCGTCTTTTATTTTCATGGCTGCAATCACCATCTGCAGTGATTTTGGAGCCCAGAAAAATAAAGTCAGCCACTGTTTCCACTGTTTCCCCATCTATTTGCCATGAAGTGATGGGACTGGATGCCATGATCTTAGTTTTCTGAATATTGAGCTATAAGCCAACTTTTTCACTCTCTTAATAATGTTCTAGTATATCGTTAAATGAGTTTCCCAGGTGGTGCTAGTGGTAAAGAAGCTGCCTGCCAATGCAGGAGACAGAAGAGATGCGGGTTCAATCCCTGGGTTGGGATCCCCTGGAGGAGGACATGGCAGCCCACCCAGTATTCCTGCCTGGAGAATCCCATGGACAGAGGAGCCTGGTGGGCTACAGTCCATGGGGATGCAAAGAGTCGGACATGACTGAATGACTAACACACACACATACAGTTAAATGATTCACTAGCACACCATTTACTAACGGAATTGAGTTCAGCTTAACTCAGTTGGTGTTAGTAGTTGAGTGGCTTTTTAATCTAGTGGGCATACAGATCACCTGGTGGGTTAAAATGTGTGTTATCAGGTCCAGAGCTCCAATTTTGGACCTCTGAGTCTGTGAGAAGAGCCGAGAAATATGCATTTTAAAAATATTCTCCTGGTGATTCTCATGCAAGTGATCCTGGGTTCCTGCTTGGATAAACTCTGTACTAGTGTGAGGCAAAGATCGTATCTTGTTTTTATTCTGATACAATGCCTTGTATAGAATAGATCATAAGTGCTCATTAACTTGAATTATTCCTGTTTTAGTGAATCATGGGAAAATTGCCTGGGCTCAGAAATGTTTTACAGAGCATTGCATAGTATAATATACGCAGCAATGGAAAATGTTAGCACCAAACCATATGTCTTAGGAATCACAACTCAATTTCCTATACGATGTTTTTTCAATATGTTGATCATTTTAAGCTGCTCATTTTCTAATCCTGAAAAAGGAGCCATGAACATTCTGTAATTCAGTAAAAATGGAATAGATGGCGTGGTGACTTCTTTCTTTTCCTGTTATTCTAATGCACCTCACAAATAGATGCTTTTTGATGGTATGGACATTTAGGTCACCTTAGTGTCATTTCATCAGTGTTTGAAATTGCTCTGGTTTGGTTTTCGTTAAAAATAAAACCAAAATCATCTTTTTTTCTTTTTTAAACTGTGACTAGGATGCTTTTTGAATGAATCACTAGAAACAAGGTAAATGGAATCTGGGACTTACCTGGTGGTCCAGTGGTTAAGAATCCGCCTTCCAATGCAGGGGACATGTGTTCGATCGTGAACTAAGATCCCACGTCCACAGAGGGACTAAACCTGCGCACCACAACTGGAGTCCATGTGCTGCAATGAAAGATCCCGCATGCTGCAACTAAGACCCAAGACAGCCAAATGAATAATAAATACATAAATTAATTTTAAGCATGTAAATGAAACCATGTGTTCACTCCTTTTATGTGTTAGTAACATATATGTTAGTACTTTATAGCTGTCTCAGCCTCACCACAACCCCTTTAAGAAGCAGTTATTTTACCCATTTTATGGATGAAGTTACAGATTCAGAGAAATAAATAGCTCAAAGTCACCCAGCCAGTAGCCAGTGGATTTGAAAATTGCTTTTGTCTAACATTTTAATGACCATTGTCCAGTATACATGTGTTATCAGGATTTACTGAAGTAATCCTTTGTAACAAGCTTCATGTGTTTGAATATAATTTGTCAAATATGACTTTAACTTGCCAGTGGTCTACCTGGGCCAGAGATAATGTTTTCTGTTGGATCAGAGTCATACTCCAGTGGCAAAGACTAAAACAAGGCCTGAGTGTGTGTGTGTGTGTGTGTGTATACATATAATTCTCCTAGATATTGGGAAAAATAGGTTACTGGTAAGACTGCAGTTTACCCAAATTGCTCTCATCAGCTAATCTAATTTTATTATTATATCATTTTCTGTCAAGCCCAATTTTTCTTAAATTACCTCAGTTTTCTTACCATTTTTTATGTTCTCATTATGTGCTAGCTACCAATTTATGTATATGGATACACACATACATACATGTAGTTAATCTTCATAGTTCATATAGAGGATAAACATTATTGCCATAATTATTCCCCTCTTACTCCTGGAAAAACAGATTTATTGCAAGAAAAAACAGTTTGTTCTAGGTCAAACATAACTAAGTGACAGAACCAGGGTTTGTTCTTAAGTCTGGTAGACTTTGAAAGCCTGTTCTCATAGCTTCTTACCAGCTGCAGCAGGTATCACAAACTCAAATGCCAGACTAACCATGAAAATGACCATGGTAGATGGTCAGCAGTTAAAAAAGAAATTACTTGGCTCTCTTGGTCACTCGGCTATATTTCCAGTTTATATAGGGAACTGGGAACAGAGAAATATTTCTCTGCTACTAGAAAATAATAGATCAAGTTTAATGATAAAGGATAAGCAATGACCATCCCTGGGGTCAAGAAGCAACCGGGAGCAATGCGCAGGCTGCAGTGAACTGGGACATTTAGAGGAACAGCCATTACTCCCCCCAAGCCAACTGCTGTATGAGAACATAATGATCTAGGGGGATCAGATTTTCTAAGTTTTAAAGAAAATCTGGGACTCTAGATTTTTATGTAACATCTCTTTAATTTTTAAAAAATTGTCTTAGAGTATTTTTTTTTAAGTGTCAGCTAAAGAAAACAAGTATGCCAGCCAAATCAAATTTCTAGGCCACTTATTTTCTACCGCTGTAATTATTACTTACTTGACATTTAAAAATAAATAGAAAACCAGAATATGACATAGCAGTCAGCTTTTCTGGCTTCCCAAGTAGACTGTGTTAAATTCCTCCTCCTTATGCTTTATTAAATTCCCCTATTCTTCCTTATGTGCCTGGAGGAGTTACCATGTCTACAATAATGATGGTGTTAGAAGTCCTTAAAACTTTGTCTTTCCTGTTCTACTGTGTCACACCCTTTTGTTTACAAAAAGCAATGTGGCGGTATATGTTATTTCTTTGTCATTGTACTTACTGTCGTCAGGTTTTTCAGAGAATGCCTTCTCTTGGTTAAGAGCCTGTCAGTGGAAGCCGCTGTCCCCATGTGTTGTGTTGTCATCTGCTCATTATGCTGGCCCAGAAAGGATGTGGGAAGTGGTTCTTGCCACACACTGACATCACCAGCAGAGTCCTCAGCTCTACTAATCTGTGAAATTGTTTCCCACTTTCCAGTGCACTAAAAGCTATTTGCTTTCTTCAATGAAACAAAGCTATTCATTGAGCCAGTTTGTTGAACTGGGAAATTACTCACCTGTGACAGTCAGCTTATCTCTCTTTTTTGTTTTTTGTTTTTTTAAGAAGTATTAGCCATTGGGGCATAATTAACCTTAAAGAGTGAGCTGACCATGTGGGCAACTTTCCCTTTCTGGGCGATCTTTGTCTCTTATTTTAAAACCCCAAGTTCATTCTCCGTCTGAGAAGTGACTTCCCTTTACTTGTTACTAGAAGTAGTCACATTTTTCATGGTGGATGCAGGGATTAATAGTTAAATTGATTGTATTTTTAGAGGGCGTATCTATTCATAAGCATAATATTCAGTACATAGATGTCACGTGAGGGAGGGATGTGCAGCTCATGAAATACTATTGCTAATGTAAATTGCAGTAATCCTCTTAAAAGGCCAGAGGGAGAGAAATTTAAGCTTCCTTGGCCTCATGCTTCATCTCATTTACCTACACCTCTGTTTTTCAATCAGTGTTGATGAAACGCTCCAGATGACACCCTTTTGGTACACGGAATTGATTGCAACTGGACAAACCTGATGATGTTTGTTTGATTTTACTTTTTATTGGAGTAAAGCTGCTTGACAATGTTGTCTTAGCTTCTGCTGTACAGCAAAGTGAATCAGCTGTGTGTATACATATATCTCCCTTTATTGGATTTCCTTCTCATTTTGATCACTGCAGAGTATTAAGTACAGTTCTCTGTGCTATATAGTAGGTTCTCATTAGTTATCTATTTTATGCATAGTAGTGTATATCTGTTGATCCCAATCTCTCAATTCATCCCATTCTTCTCTCTCTGCTTGCTGTCCTTCCATTTGTTCTCTATGTGTGAGTCTCTATTTCTGCTTTGCAAATAAGATCACCTATACCGTTTTTCTAGATTCCACGTATATGTGTCAATATATGATATTAATTTTTCACTTTCTGATTTGCTTCATTCTGTATGACAGTTCTAGATCCCTCTGTATCTCTGCAAACAGCATAATTTTGTTCCTTTTTTTGGCTGAATAGTATTCCATTGTGTACATGTGCCACATATTTATCCATTCCTCTGCTGATGGACGTCTAGATTGCTTCCATGTCCTGGCTATGGTAAATAGTGCTGCATTAAACAGTTTATGCAGCTCAATATAAAACAACCCAACAACAACCCAATCAAAAATTGGGCAGAAGACATAAATAGACATTTCTCTAAAGAAGACATACAGATGGCCAAGAGGCACATGAAAAGATGCTCAGTATCACTCATTCAGTTCAGTTCAGTCGCTCAGTCGTGTCCGACTCTTTGCGACCCCATGAATCGCAGCACACCAGGCCTCCCTGTCCATCACCAACTCCCGGAGTTTACTCAAACTCATACCCATCGAGTCGGTGATGCCATCCAGCCATCTCACCCTCTGTCGTCCCCTTTTCCTCCTGCCCCCAATCCTCCCAGCATCAGGGTCTTTTCCAATGAGTCAACTCTTCACATGAGGTGGTCAAAGTACTGGAGTTCCAGCTTCAGCATCAGTCCTTCCAATGAACACCCAGGACTGATCTCATTTAGGATGGACTGGTTGGATCTCCTTGCAGTCCAAGGGACTCTCAAGAGTCTTCTCCAACACCACAGTTCAAAAGCATCAATTTTTCGGTGCTCAGCTTACCTCACAGTCCAACTCTCACATCCATACATGACCTCTGGAAAAACCATAGCCTTGACCAGACGGACCTTTGTTGGCAAAGTAATGTCTCTGCTTTTTTTTTTTTAATTTTTTTTATTAGTTGGAGGCTAATTACTCCACAACATTTCAGTGGGTTTTGTCATACATTGATATGAATCAGCCATAGATTTACACGTATTCCCCATCCCGATCCCCCCTCCCACCTCCCTCTCCACCCGATTCCTCTGGGTCTTCCCAGTGCACCAGGCCCGAGCACTTGTCTGCTTTTTAACATGTTATCTAGGTTGGTCATAACTTTCCTTCCAAGGAGTAAGCGTCTTTTAATTTCATGGATGCAATCACCATCCGCAGTGATTTTGGAGCCCAAAAAAATAAAGTCTGACACTGTTTCCACTGTTTCCCCGTCTATTTCCCATGAATTGAGGGGACCAGATGCCATGATCTTAGTTTTCTGAATGTTGAGCTTTAAGCCAACTTTTTCACTCTCCTCTTTCGCTTTCATCAAGAGGCTTTTTAGTTTATCTTCACTTTCTGCTGTAAGGGTGGTGTCATTTGCATATCTGAGGTGATTGATATTTCTCCTGGCAATCTTGATTCCAGCTTGTGCTTCCTCCAGCCCAGCATTTCTCATGATGTACTCTGCATATAAGTTAAATAAGCAGGGTGACAATATACAGCCTTGACGTACTCCTTTTCCTATTTGGAACCAGTCTGTTGGTCCATGTCCAGTTCTAAGTGTTGCTTCCTGACCTGCATACAGGTTTCTCAAGAGGCAGGTCAGGTGGTCTGGTATGCCCATCTCTTTCCGAATTTTCCACAATATATTGTGATCCACACAGTCCAAGGCTTTGGCATAGTCAATAAAGCAGAAATAGATGTTTTTCTGGAACTCTCTTGCTTTTTTGATGATCCAGTGGATGTTGGCAATTTGATCTCTGGTTCCTCTGCCTTTTCTAAAACCAGCTTGAACATCTGGAAGTTCACAGTTCATGTATTGCTGAAGCCTGGCCTGGAGAATTTTGAGCGTTACTTTACTAGTATGTGAGATGAGTGCAATTGTGCAGTAGTTTGAGCATTCTTGGGATTGCCATTCTTAGGGATGGGAATGAAAACTGACCTTTTCCAGTCCTGTGGCCATTGCTGAGTTTTCCAAATTTGCTGGCATATTGAGTGCAGAGAAATGCAAATCAAAATTATAATGAGGTATCACCTCACACCAGTCAGAATGGCCATGATAAAAAAAAAATCAACAAATAATAAATGCTGGAGAGGGTATGGAGAAAAAGAAACATTCTTGCACTGTTGGTTGGAATGTGGAATGGTGCAGCCTGATTATGTTTTGAAGGCATCACCCGAAGCTGATTCTTTCATTCTAGTTGAAGTGATTAGACTATTGGCCTAATTAGTATCTAAAATACATGTCATAGCACAGTTGGATTTAGTGGTAGTTACTCTTTAATAGGTCACATAAAATACTTTATTCTGCATTTTTAATGTGGCACATGTGGGCGGTGACAGAGTGAAGGTGCCTTTAGTCTGAATATCAGCACGTATTTCCTAATGATGAAGGCCATTAGCTGGATGGACCATCACGGGGAAAATAAGAGGAGCATAGTTCTTTGTGTCATTTCAAAGTGAAAAAGGGAAGTACATGAGGAGGGGAGCTGAGAAATGCGCTGTGGGGTTTAGGTGGGGAGGGGGCCAAAGATAAACAACAGAAAATCTGTGGGTTCACAGCTTTTTGGTCTCTTAAAAAGATGTTCATGCTACTGTTTTCTTTTTCTTTCTTATTTTTTTTTAGCTTCACAAAATAGTAGTTAACTGAAGAAAAATAATACCGTGTGAAACTGTATAAAGGAGAAACTCATAGTTAGTCCCTTTCCCTCTTCATTCCACCAAACAAATAAGACCCTGATTAATGTATTTTACCTTTCTGTAACTTGCTATGTTTCCTTGTCTATAAAGCTAATATCACAGTAATATCACCTTTGTAGGTTTGTTGTGAGTTTTAAATGAATTGGTATATGGAAACAACTTATAGCAATGTCTTTTCAGATCAGCGAATCTCTCTATGGATCTAATCCATCCACTGTATTATTCTTCCACTTGCTTCTCACCAGACCAATGTATCAGCAGTGTTGTTTCATGTTCTTGTGAAAAGAACTATCTTTCTTTTAACACCTGCTTTTTATTTCAAAATGTGAATATACTTTAAATATAAGTCCTCTTTTAAAGAATATTTACATTATTGCCATTTGTATTGCCTAATGGCTATTACAAACAAAATTCTGCAAAAAATATCCTACATATATACCCATTCCATATTACCAGAAATGGGGTGGCTTGGACACAAGATCTATGTATTTAAGTTTGATGAATATTACCAATTCTCTTTCAATCTAGTTGAGCTGATTTACACTTCTGCTAATATTATCTGAGACATCCCTTTGCTCTGCACTTTTGCTGGCCTCAATGGAGGTGATTTTGCTGTGTGGTAATGGTTGTTTTTGTGTAACTGCATCCATGAGTACCTTGTCATGTGTGCGTGTATATATGTGTGTGTGTGTGCGTGCATGTGTAGTTTTATTTTGATTCCACTCTCTGGCACACTGCTTTCCGCCATCCACACATGCAAAGGGCAAAGAGCAGCTGTGTTTGTAGGAGCATCTTTATAGAGCGTCTGTATCTAGCTCCCCAGGGAAACAACTTTGGTTTTAACTGAGTGACCTATCATCCAGATGTGACTCCAAAGTAAAAGCAGTTCAAGTCCTGACTCTTCTCTTCCTCTCTGTTGTTCTAAAGTCCTGTGGGACTTTAATGAGTGTTTACAGTTTAGAAGAGGCTGACCTAGTGTGGTGAGAAATGGTGTTGACTGCCAACTACCAATTATAGTTATCTGGTTCCTTAAATATCTCTTGCACTGCTGCGTCATAGGGTTAAACCTTCTCCTCATAGAATTTAATTTTTAGGGACCATATGAAAAACTATGCACTTTATTTATCTCTTTGTCCTCCCTCTAAAAGGCTATTGCTTATGGCCTAGGGAATTGGTATCATGGAAAGAAAACTGACCTTGAGGTCAGGACTCCTAGATTTTAGTCCCAGGATAGCAGGTGGTTAAGAGACTAGAGGTCTGGGTCCAAATTCCATCCTGTCAACTACTTCCTAGGCAACACTGGGGAAAATGTTTAAGTGTTTTGTAGATTTAGTTTCTTCCTGTATCATATGGTTATATTAATATTTCCTACTGCCATCTACCAACATTCTTGATTATAGATAATAAAAAATGAACTCACAATGTTTTAAGCAGAAGGACATTTTCTGTAAATGCATCAGGACTTCTTAGATTAACAGGAGGCTGTAGATTCAGTTCTAGAAAACAGGCAATAAATGAGGTTCTTGGAAGGCTGGTCACAGGTACAATCTAGCTAGGATGCCCTTGGTCTCCACTGTGAATATATACTTATACATTTTTCATATTTACACCATTTTCCCAAGGTTTGAATTTCTGAGGGTAGTAACCAGTTGGCCCAGCCTGAGTTAAGAACTCAATACACAGGGTGCTGGGGACAAGAGAAGAAGTAACTATGTCCCTTGTCCTCTATGATGGGAAATGTGATGCTTCCTCCAACAAGACCATAAAGGAAGAAAAATGGAGTGATGAATGCATGGATTTGGGGTCCAGATGCCCTGGGTTCAAATCCTAGAGCCACTCCTTAATCCACTTTTGCTTTGTGGGAAAATGAGGATGGTTAAGATACTTACTTTATTAGAATTACCCTGATAATTGAATGCCCTGGTGTAAAATGCTTAGAATGATATCTGACATACAAGAAGCTCATCAGACATTGTCTCTTATATTATTAATTTTCTCAGATAAGAAGGAAGTAATACTGGATAGCTAAACACAAAAATTAACAAACAAACCTACCCACCAGTATCAACACTTACACATAATACATGTTCCATGCTGATGGCAGTTTTTCTTATTGCAATTTATGAAACTGGAATTCCACTTTCAACAGACTGGGTTATTATTACTCTCTTCATCTGTAAAATTAGAAGGTGGCACATGACATTTAAGCTATCTGACAATCCTAAAATACTATGAATAGGATTTAGGAAAAGGCAAGGATACTTGGGGAAAAGATAAGAGATGGTTTACAGCTTTGTTGCCAGACAGAGTCGTTGCCAGCCACATGTGGCTGCTGAGCACTTGAAATGAGGCTGGTCTCAACTGAGATGTGATATCAGAGTAGAACACACAGTAGACTCCAAAGACTTTGTACAAAAAGAAAGATTGTAAATTATTATATTAGGAATTTTTAAAGTATTGGTTACATGTAGAAATTATATCATATATTTATATGAAAAAGTGAAAGCGTTGGTCGCTCAGTCATGTCCAAATCTTTGCAATCCCTTGGACTGTAGTGTGCTAGGCTTCTCTGTCCTTGGAATTCTCCTGGCAAGAATACTGGAGTGGGTTACCAATCCCTTCTCCAGGGGATCTTCCCAACCCAGGGATGGAACCCAGGTCTCCTGCATTGCAGGCAGATTCTTTGCTGTCTGAGCCACCAGTGAAGCCCATAAATAAAACATACTCTTAAAATTAAATCCCCCCATTTCTTTTTACCTTTTTAAAAATGCGGCTACTGGAAACTTTTGAATGACTTATGTGACTCACATTATATATCTCTTGGCCATTGCTGGGCTAGAGCATTTACATAGTTGAGTACTCTGGAAACAGTTTAATGCTTGATCTTCGTTTAGTTAAGATATTTTCATTTTCAATGGACAGAAATCCAACTCAACTTGCTCTAATATAATAGGGATAATTGGAATGCAATAGCTCATGAGAGGTACAGAAATAGCCTATCTTCAGACTTGACTAAAATCCAAGGACTGAATCTAAGTCATTACTCTGTGTGAGCATATAGGTGAATTCTGTCCATCTCTTAGCTGTTTTCCACTGTGCTGGCCTCACTCCTAGTCATGTCCTCACTTCCTGGTAGCCACAGCACTAATACATCTAAATTTTTATGTATCCTAGTCTAGGAGAACAAGAGGTAGTTTCATTCCCTTAATCCCAACAAATCTAGCTTGGATCATGTGCCCATACTTGCACATAATAAGTATGGCATATTATGCTTTGATTAGCCAGACCTAGGTCACCAGGTATTCACTGGAGCAAAGTTGGAGACATAATTTGAACCCCATGGCCTATGAATGAGGATCACCAAGAAAATATGGTTTCTGTTCCTAGAACCAGTCAGAATGGCCACTTGGCAGAGAAAATCAATCATCATAGGCTGTAGGGGGGAAAAGAGGGTTCCTCTTCCTGTGTTCTTTATCTCATGCTTACCTGAGCCATAAACCTCTAAGTCATCATCTTGCACTCTTTCTCATACACTTCATCCCATCACTCACCAGATCCTATTAATTTGCCCCCTAGACAGCTTCATACATACCCAAACACCCTCTACCACTTGCACTAGCTTCCTAGCTGTTATCCTTAGTTTTAATCTCATTTTGCTGAAATCCAAAATCTATTGTCCAGACTACTTAGAATAATTATTTATTTAATTAATGAAGCATTTTTTACAAGACACATGTATATAGAAAACTAAACAAAACAAAATGTTTGACAATGAACTGTTCAAAAGTAAACATTTTTGTAACCACAAGATACTCTAAAAGTCCCTTCCATGAGTCCCAATCCAAACACAATCCCTTTGTTCCCCTTTGTAACTTTTAAAGTTAAAAACCACTCTGATTTTTATGCTAAATATTTCTTTGGCATTTTCATAGTTATTTCTTCATCCCTTTCTTTGCATTGCAACTAAACTTTTGAAAACTCAAGCTCTTCGAACTGTGGAGTTTCTCAGAGTTTGGATGTGGCTGAAGGCAAACACATCAAATAATTAAATATGTTCCTCTGACCTCTGTATTTTCTTGAAAATAACAGCTGAGTCTGGAGATTGGACCTAACTCAGAGTAGATTACTTGGCTACATTATGATAACATATATCTGGTTGTCTTTTATTTTGTGGTTTAATAGCCCTTGATATTTAATGCCTATATCTGTTAATTAATTGTGATTTGTAAAATAGTGACATGCTGATTCTATTACTTAATTTTTATTTATTTTTAACCATTTGTTGATGTAAAACATATGTCATAAAAGCCATTCATTAAAAATGTATAATACAAAGATTTAAAAATATTTCATATGGCTGTGAAAAATCACCACAACCTAATTTTAGAATATCTTGTCTCCTCTCAAAACAGGCCCTGTACCTATTAGGAGTTATTTCGTATCCCACCCCAGCCCACCCTCAAGCCTTAGTTTAGTTCAGTTCAGTGACTCAGTCGTGTCTGACTCTTTGCAACCCCAGGGACTGCAGCACGCCAGGCCTCCCTGTCCATCATCAACTCCCAGAGTTTACGCAAACTCGTATCCATTGAGTCGGTGATGCCATCCAACCATCTCATCCTCTGTCGTCCCATCCCCTTCTCCTTCTGCCCTCAATCTTTCCCAGCATCAGGGTGTTTTCCAATGAGTAGGCTCTTTACAGCAGGTGGCCAAAGTATTGGAACTGCAGCTTTAGTATCAGTCCTTCCAATGAACATCCAGAGATGATTTCCTTTAAGATTGCCTAGTTTGATCTCCTTGCTGTCCAAATGACTCTCAAGAGTCTTCTCCAGCACCACAGTTTGAAAGCATCAGTTCTTTAGTGCTCTGCCTTCTTTATGATCCAACTATCATATCTGTACATGACTACTGGAAGAACTGTAGCTTTGACTATTCAGACCTTTGTTAGCAAAATGATGTCTTTACTTTTTAATATGTTCTCTAGGTTTGTCATAGCTTTTCTTTCAAGGAGCAATCATATTTTAATTTCATGGTTGTAGTCACCATCCACAGTGATTTTGGAGCCCAAGAAAATAAAGTCTGTCACTGTTTCCATTGTTTCCCCATCTATTTGCCATGGAGTGATGGGACCAGATGCCATGATCTTTGTTTTTTGAATGTTGAATTTTAAGCCAGTTTTTTTTTTTTTTTTTTCTATCCTCTATCACCTTCATCAAGAGGCTCTTTAGTTCCTCTTCATTTTCTGCCATTAGGGTAGAGCCATCTGCAGATTAGTAGTATAAAGTTGATAATTTTGATGTAGCTCACTTTTATTGTTGTTGTTTGTTATGCTGTTAGTGTCATATAAAAGAAATCATTGGCTAATGCAAGGGTAAAAATATGTATCAGTCTATTTTTTCTAAGAGTTTTATATTTTTAGCTTACATTTAGGTCTGTAAATTTTTTGAGTTACTTTTTGTATATTGTGTGAGAAAGGAGTTGAACTTCATTATTTTGCATGTGGATATTCAATTGTTCCCATATCATTTGCTGAAAAGACTATTATTTTCACATTGGTTGTTTTGGTACTCATTGAAAACCCAGTGAATATGAATGTAAAGTTTTATTTATGGACTCTCAATTTTTTCTATTAATTTATATATCTATCCTTATATAGTATCATACTGTTTTGACTATGGTAGCTTTCCACTAAGCTTTGAAATCAGGAGTCATGTGTCCTTTGACTTTGCTCTTCTTTTGCAAGGTTGTTTTGATTATTCTGACTCCCATCCACTTTTATATGAATTTTAAAATCAGCCTGCCAATTTCTGGGGGGAAAAAAAACACATTTGGGATTTTAATATGGATAGTTTTGAATTTACAGACTTATTTGTGGATTATTGCCATTTTAATAATAGTATGTCTTTCATCAATAAACATTAAGATAATATTATATTCTGCTGTTGCTCAATGAAGTGTTATATATATATTTTTAATATTTAAAAGCTATTGAGTTGTTAAAGTTTTCTATTTATTCTTTAGTTTGTTTTAACCATTATTGAAAGTGAATATTGAAGTCTCCAACTAATATTTTTGAGTTTTCTTTTTTCTTTATCCCCTTTTAATCTGTCAGATTTTGCTTTTTGTGTTTTGGGGATGTGCTGTTCATTGCATATACAGCCCTCCATTGGTATCCATGAGGATTGGTTCCAGAACCCTCATGTGGATACCAAAATATGAGGATGCTCATGTCCCTCATATAAAGTGATATTTATTTGCAAACAACCTGTGTACATGCTCCTAAATACTTTAAGTCATTTCTAGATTACTTATAATACCTAATACAAAGTTAATGCTATATAAATAATTTTAAAACAATGTAAATGACATGTAAATAGTTGTCAATGTGTTACAAATTTAAGTTTTTCTTTTTGGATCTTCCTGGATACTATTTTTTAAAAATATTTTTGTTCTGCACTTAGTTGAATTGGTGGATGCAGAATCACGAATACGGGGTCAACTGTATGTTTATAATTGTTTTATTTTCCTGATGGACTGTTCCTTATCATGACATCTCACTCTTCACTTCTAGTGTTTTCTGTTTGTTTTAAAGTAATTTTCATATTATTATTTGATAATAATATTTTTAGAATTCTCATATATTATATACAACTAACATATAATTAATCTCATTATATATTATATGTAAGAATAATAACCTCTATTGTTATAAAATATATTTTTTTCTATTAGTCTAGCCAGTTCAGCTCTTTTATGGTTGTTGTTTACTTGGCATATTTTTTTATATACTTTTACTATTTATATCCTTGCATCTAAAGCATGTTTCCTGCACAAAGCATATAGTTGTATCTTATTTTATATCCCATTTCATAATCCTTGCCTTTTGATGGCATTGTTTAAACCATTCACATGTAACATTTTTTATATATTTGAATTTATAGCTGCCATTTTGCTTTTTGTTTTCAATATGTCTGAGTATTTTTTTAAAATGTATTTCTCCTTTATTACCTTCTTTTGTAGTAACTGTAATTTTTAGTGTAGCATTTTAATTCCTTTTTGAATTTTTTATTTCTTTTCATAGTGGTTGCTCTAAGCCTTATAATAAACATTGTAACTCATCATAATCTATTTCAGATTTATTCATAGCTTCAGGGAACTATAGAAGTATTACTTTTATATGGCTCCATTTCATCCCATCTTTCCAAAATTTTTGTGCATTTACTGTTATACATTTTGTGTTTATGTTGCAAACCAAAAATACATTGTATTTTTCACTTTGCATAATTTTACATCTTTTAAAGAAGCTAAGGAAAGAAACGAATGTGAGTATATGTTTACGGGGGCTTCCCAGGTGGCTCAGATAGTAAAGAATCTGCCTGCAATATAGGAGACCCAGGTTCAATTCCTGGGTCGGGAAGAGCCCCTGGAGTGAGTTTGCTATGTTAACTTTCCTGTTTACCCTTTCTAGGTCTCTTCATTATTTCTTTGGATTTGAGTTGCCATCTGGTTTCATTTTCTTATTTCAAAACAGCTTTTTTCTGACCAATCTCCTTTGTGTGTTATTGTCAAATTTATTACTTTTTGATGTGATATAGGCTCCATGTTATAATTATATTATATTGTTTATGTAATTGCTTTGTATATCAGTCAAGAGATCAAACAAAATGAAATATGCAGTTATACTATCTTTTGAAATTGTCTATATAATTACCTTTAATGGTACTCTTTGTAATGTGGATTCTAGTTAAATCTGCTATCACTTGTTTCTTAGCATGAAGAATTTTCTTTAGTTTTTTCTGGTAAGGAAGATCTATTTGCAACAAATATTCTCAGCTTTTGTTTGCCTGGGAATGTCTTTATTTTGACTTTATTTTTAAAAGATAATTTTGCTGGATATAGTATTCTTAGTTGATAGATTTTTTTATTTTCCATACTTTGTGCCATCCCACTACATTCTGATCTCCATTGTTTCCTGATGAGAAGTTAGCTGTTAAGCTTATTGGAGATTTTGTATGTGGTGAGTTATTTTTCTCATGCTGCTTGTAACATTCTGTCATTGTCTTTCAACAATTTTATTATGATATGCCTTGATTCAAGTCTCTGTATTTATTCTACTTGGAGTTTATTGAAGTTCTTAGATGTGTAAATTAATGTTTTAAATCAAATTTGGAAAGATTTTAGACATTACTTCTTCAAGTAGTTTTTTTGTCTTCTTTCTTTCTGGTATGCGTATTACACATGTTTTTGTGTCAAGATAATGAATTTGTTCCTCTTCATCCTCCATATATGATTGAGTTACTTTATTTTTATTATCATCATCAATCAGTTTATATGATCAGTTTAAATCTATTGATTTTATTAACCTTATGAAGCTCAAATTGTTCTATTTTTGTCTTGTGGGAGTTTCTTCAGTTTGGCTTTTGTGTTTTTTTGAAATGACTTTAGTAGTCTTTGATGACTTCCTTGCTATCAAGCATGATGAAGAAGTCCAGGCTCATCTGGTGTATTTTCTACCTCTGACCTGTAATTAATTTTCTCCAAGAAGGTCTGGTTTATTTTAGTGAGAAATGATATTTCAAAATCAGTTTCTGGTTACCAGAGTGGGGTGGGGGGGGGGGTAAGTTGGGAGATTAGGATTGACATATATACACCGCTGCTGCTGCAGCTGCTGCTTAGTCACTTCAGCCTTGTCTGACTCTGTGCGACCCTGTGGACTGCAGCCCGCCAGTCTTCTCTGTCCGTGGAATCCTGCAGGCAAGAATACTGGAGTGTATTGCCATGCCCTCCTCCAGGGGATCTCCCTGACTCAGGGATTGAACCCAAGTCTATTGCACTGCAGGCAGACTCTTTACCACTGAGCTACCAGGGAAGCCCCATATATACACTGTGGCTACTGCTGCTAAGTCACTTCAGTCATGTCTGACTCCTAGCGACCCCATGGACTGCAGCCTACCAGGCTCCTCCGTCCATGGGATTTTCCAGGCAAGAGTACTGGAGTGGAGTGCCATTGCCATCTCTGATATATACACTACTATATGTAAAATAGATAACTAATAGAAACCTGCTGTATAGCACCGGGAACTCTACTCAATACTCTGTAATGGCCTATGTAGGTAAAAAATCTTAAAAAAAGAGTAATATATGTAATGTATATTTATAACCCATTTACTTACCTGTATACCTGAAACCATATAATTTAACTGTATTCCAATAAATTTTTTTGAAAAGACACAAGACAGATTAATTTAAAAAAAAGCAACTTTAATTCAAGACACAGAAGTCTCATAGAAATGGGACAAAAGAAATGGCCAAAGCAGGCAGCTTTTATAGCTTTTTAGACAAAGCAGCAATAAATATGAGAGGAATTGACAGGACAAAGAAAAAGATCACAATCTCTGTGTGAAAAGTTCTCATTGGTACTGGAATAGTCACATACACATGTCTTCTAAATTCATAGTGATACTTATAATTCAGATTAAAAACTTCAGGACTTTTACTTAAACTCTGTTTTCTTTTTCTCCACATCAAAAATCATACACACTATACTCTCTTCTTCCTGGACTTCATTTAATTTAGTTCAACAAGTGTATCTGTTAGAGTTTGATCAGGGAAGCAGGCCATTTTGAATAATATGGAGTAAGGGATGGGTCTTTTTTTTTATTTTCTTTTTTTTTTTTAATTTTTTTATTTTTATTAGTTGGAGGCTAATTACTTCACAATATTTCAGTGGGTTTTGTCATACATTGATATGAATCAGCCATAGATTTACACGTATTCCCCATCCTGATCCCCCTCCCACCTCCCTCTCCACCCGATTCCTCTGGGTCTTCCCAGTACACCAGGCCCGAGCACTTGTCTCATGCATCCCACCTGGGCTGGTGATCTGTTTCACCATAGATAACATACATGCTGTTCTTTTGAAATATCCCACCCTCACATTCTCCCACAGAGTTCAAAAGTCTGTTCTGTATTTCTGTGTCTCTTTTTCTGTTTTGCATAAAGGGTTATCGTTACCATCTTTCTAAATTCCATATATATGTGTTAGTATGCTGTAATGTTCTTTATCTTTCTGGCTTACTTCCCTCTGTATACGGGGCTCCAGTTTCATCCATCTCATTAGGACTGATTCAAATGAATTCTTTTTAATGGCTGAGTAATATTCCATGGTGTATATGTACCACAGTTTCCTTATCCATTCATCTGCTGATGGGCATCTAGGTTGCTTCCATGTCCTGGCTATTATAAACAGTGCTGCGATGAACATTGGGGTGCACGTGTCTCTTTCAGATCTGGTTTCCTCAGTGTGTATGCCCAGAAGTGGGATTGCTGGGTCATATGGCAGTTCTATTTCCAGTTTTTTAAGAAGTCTCCACACTGTTTTCCATAGTGGCTGTACTAGTTTGCATTCCCACCAACAGTGTAAGAGGGTTCCCTTTTCTCCACACCCTCTCCAGCATTTATTGCTTGTAGACTTTTGGATAGCAGCCATCCTGACTGGCGGGTAATGGTACCTCATTGTGGTTTTGATTTGCATTTCTCTAATAATGAGTGATGTTGAGCATCTTTTCATGTGTTTGTTAGCCATCTGTATGTCTTCTTTGGAGAAATGTCTGTTTAGTTCTTTGGCCCATTTTTTGATTGGGTCATTTATTTTTCTGGAATTGAGCTGCAGGAGTTGCTTGTATATTTTTGAGATTAATCCTTTGTCTGTTTCTTCATTTGCTATTATTTTCTCCCAATCCGAGGGCTGTCTTTTCACCTTACTTATAGTTTCCTTTGTAGTGCAAAAGCTTTTAAGTTTCATTAGGTCCCATTTCTTTAGTTTTGCTTTTATTTCCAATATTCTGGGAGGTGGGTCATAGAGGATCCTGCTGTGATTTATGTCGGAGAGTGTTTTGCCTATGTTCTCCTCTTGGAGTTTTATAGTTTCTGGTCTTACATTTAGATCTTTAATCCATTTTGAGTTTATTTTTGTGTATGGTGTTAGAAAGTGTTCTAGTTTCATCCTTTTACAAGTGGTTGACCAGTTTTCCCAGCACCACTTGTTAAAGAGGTTGTCTTTTTTCCATTGTATATCCTTGCCTCCTTTGTCAAAGATAAGGTGCCAATAGGTTCGTGGATTTATCTCTGGGCTTTCTATTCTGTTCCATTGATCTATATTTCTGTCTTTGTGCCAGTACCATACTGTCTTGATGACTGTGGCTTTGTAGTAGAGTCTCAAGTCAGGCAGGTTGATTCCTCCAGTTCCATTCTTCTTTCTCAAGATTGCTTTGGCTATTCGAGGTTTTTTGTATTTCCATACAAATTGTGAAATTCTTTGGTCTAGTTCTGTGAAAAATACCGTTGGTAGCTTGATAGGGATTGCATTGAATCTATAGATTGCTTTGGGTAGAATAGCCATTTTGACAATATTGATTCTTCCAATCCATGAACACGGTATGTTTCTCCATCTGTTTGTGTCCTCTTTGATTTCTTTCATCAGTGTTTTATAATTTTCTTGTATAGGTCTTTTGTTTCTTTAGGTAGATATACTCCTAAGTATTTTATTCTTTTTGTTGCAATGGTGAATGGTATTGTTTCCTTAATTTCTCTTTCTGTTTTCTCATTTTTAGTGTATAGGAATGCAAGGGATTTCTGTGTGTTACTTTTATATCCTGCAACTTTACTATATTCATTGATTAGCTCTAGTAATTTTCTGGTAGAGTCTTTAGGGTTTTCTATGTAGAGGATCATGTCATCTGCAAACAGTGAGAGTTTCACTTCTTCTTTTCCTATCTGGATTCCTTTTACTTCTTTTTCTGCTCTGATTGCTGTGGCCAGAACTTCCAACACTATGTTGAATAGTAGTGGTGAGAGTGGGCACCCTTGTCTTGTTCCTGATTTCAGGGGAAATGCTTTCAATTTTTCACCATTGAGGGTGATGCTTGCTGTGGGTTTGTCATATATAGCTTTTATTATTTTGAGGTATGTTCCTTCTATTCCTGCTTTCTGGAGAGTTTTAATCATAAATGAGTGTTGAATTTTGTCAAAGGCTTTCTCTGCATCTATTGAGATAATCATATGGTTTTTATCTTTCAATTTGTTAATCATGTAACTCTGTGAACCTATCTGGGTGTCCCTAATGGGGGAGAATATTTTCACCATTAACCTAGAAGTTTTATTATCAGTGCTGTATAGTTGGAGAAGTCCTGAGACTACAGGAAGAATAAAACTGAAATCCAGAGGCAAGAGACTTAAGCCCAAAACCTGAGAACACCAGAAAACTCCTGACTACATGGAACTTTAAGTAATAAGTGACCGTCCAAAAGCCTCCATACCTACACTGAAACCAACCACCACCCAAGAGCCAATAAGTTTTAGAGCAAGACATACCATGCAAATTCTCCAGCAACGCAGGAACATAGCCCTGAACGTCAACATACAGGCTGCCCAAGGTCACACCTAACACATAGACCCATCTCAAAACTCATTATTGGGCACTCCATTGCTCTCCAAAGAGAAGAAATCAAGTTCCATGCACCAGAACACTGACACAAGCTTCCCTAACCAGGAAACCTTGACAAGCCAATCGTCTAACCCCACCCACTGGGTAAATCCTCCACAATAAAAAGGAACCACAGACCTCCAGAATACAGAAAGCCCACTCCAGACAAAGCAATCTAAACAAGATGAAAAGGCAAAGAAATACCCAACAGGTAAAGGAACATGAAAAATGCCCACCACGTCAAACAAAAGAGGAGGAGATAGGGAATCTACCTGAAAAAGAATTTAGAATAATGATAATAAAAATGATCCAAAATCTTGAAAACAAAATGGAGTTACAGATAAATAGCCTGGAAACAACGATTGAAAAGATACAAGAAATGTTTAATAAAGACCTAGAAGAAATAAAAAAGAGTCAATTAAAAATGAATAATGCAATGAATGAGATCAAAAACACTTTGGAGGGAACCAAGAGTAGAATAACAGAGGCAGAAGATAGGATAAGTGAGGTAGAAGATAAAATGGTGGAAATAAATGAAGCAGAGAGGAAAAAAGAAAAAAGGATCAAAAGAAATGAAGACAACCTCAAGGACCTCTGGGACACTGTGAAATGCCCCAACATTCGAATCATAGGAGTTCCAGAAGAAGAAGACAAAAAGAAAGGCCATGAGAAAATACTCCAGGAGATAATAGCTGAAAACTTCCCTAAAATGGGGAAGGAAATAGCCACCCAAGTCCAAGAAACCCAGAGAGTCCCAAACAGGATAAACCCAAGGCAAAACACCCCAAGACACATATTAATCAAATTAACAAAGATCAAACACAAAGAACAAATATTAAAAGCAGCAAGGGAGAAACAACAAATAACACACAAAGGGATTCCCATAAGGATAACAGCTGATCTATCAATAGACACCCTCCAGGCCAGAAGGGAATGGCAAGACGTACTGAAAGTGATGAAAGAGAATAACCTACAACCTAGATTACTGTATCCAGCAAGGATCTCATTCAGATATGAAGGAGAATTCAAAAGCTTTACAGCCAAGCAAAAGCTGAGAGAATTCAGCACCACCAAACCAGCTCTTCAACAAATGCTAAAGGATCTTCTCTAGACAGGAAATGCAGAAAGGTTGTATAAACGTGAACCCAAAACAACAAAGTAAATGGCAACGGGACCACACCTATCAATAATTACCCTAAATGTAAATAGGTTGAATGCCCCAACCAAAAGACAAAGATTGGCTGAATGGGTACAAAAACAAGACCCCTATATATGCTGTCTACAAGAGACCCACCTGAAAACAAGAGACACATACAGACTAAAAGTGAAGGGCTGGAAAAAAATATTTCACGCAAACGGAGACCAAAAGAAAGCAAGAGTCGCAATACTCATATCAGATAAAATAGACTTTCAAATAAAGGCTGTGAAAAGAGACAAAGAAGGACACTACATAATGATCAAAGGATCAATCCAAGAAGAAGATATAACAATTATAAATATATATGCACCCAACATAGGAGCACCGCAATATGTACGGCAAACGCTAACGAGTATGAAAGAGGAAATTAATAGTAACACAATAATAGTGGGAGACTTTAATACCCCACTCACAACTATGGATAGATCAACTAAACAGAAAATTAACAAGGAAACACAAACCTTAAATGACACAATGGACCAGCTAGACCTAATTGATGTCTATAGGACATTTCACCCCAAAACAATCAACTTCACCTTTTTCTCAAGTGCACACGGAACCTTCTCCAGAATAGATCACATCCTGGGCCATAAATCAGGTCTTGGAAAATTCAAAAAAATTGAAATCATTCCAGTCATCTTTTCTGACCACAGTGCAGTAAGATTAGATCTCAATTACAGGAAAAAAATTGTTAAAACTTCAAACATATGGAGGCTAAATAACACACTTCTGAATAACCAACAAATCATAGAAGAAATCAAAAAAGAAATCAAAATATGTATAGAAATGAATGAAAATGAAAACACAACAATCCAAAACCTATGGGACACTGTAAAAGCAGTGCTAAGGGGAAGGTTCATAGCATTACAGGCTTACATCAAGAAACAAGAAAAAAGCCAAATAAATAACCTAACTCTACACCTAAAGCAATTAGAGAAGGAAGAAATGAAGAACCCCAGGGTTAACAGAAGGAAAGAAATCTTAAAAATCAGGGCAGAAATAAATGCAATAGAAACTAAAGAGACCATAGCAAAAATCAACAAAGCTAAAAGCTGGTTTTTTGAAAAAATAAACAAAATTGACAAACCATTAGCAAGACTCATTAAGAAACAAAGAGAGAAGAACCAAATTAACAAAATCAGAAATGAAAATGGAGAGATCACAACAGACAACACTGAAATACAAAGGATCATAAGACACTACTACCAACAGCTCTATGCCAATAAAATGGACAACTTGGATGAAATGGACAAATTCTTAGAAAAGTATAACTTTCCAAAACTGAACCAGGAAGAAATAGAAGATCTTAACAGACCCATCACAAGCAAGGAAATCAAAACTGTAATCAAAAATCTTCCAGCAAACAAAAGCCCAGGACCAGATGGCTTCACAGCTGAATTCTACCAAAAATTTAGAGAAGAGCTAACACCTATCTTACTCAAACTCTTCCAGAAAATTGCAGATGAAGGTAAGCTTCCAAACTCATTCTATGAGGCCACCATCACCCTAATTCCAAAACCAGACAAAGATGCCTCAAAAAAAGAAAACTACAGGCCACTATCACTGATGAACATAGATGCAAAAATCCTTAACAAAATTCTAGCAAACAGAATCCAACAACATATTAAAAAAATCATACACCATGACCAAGTGGGCTTTATCCCAGGAATGCAAGGATTCTTTAATATCCGTAAGGGATGGGTCTTAAGGGTTAGGCTTTACATAATAGTGAGAGCTAGTGAAGAAGTCTGTTGAAGGCTATTTCCTCTAAGTCTGACACTGGGTCTGAAGCTGATGTAGGTAAGGAGGGACGAAACACCATACATGAAGCAGATAAAAAGCACACAAAAAGTGGAACCCACAAGAAGAACCTGTGTCTCATGTCTCACCACCTGTAGCCCTAACACTGTAGTTATATGCAGAAGAAACTGGTGACTTTTGTTATAGAACTGTACACATGCTTGACTGAGGACTCAGAAAAACTGAAGAAAGATATTTGATAGGGATTGAAGTGGGTTAGGACCTGACTGATGCCAGTTACCAACAAGGTGAGCTAGCAGATAGCAACTGCACGGGCAGGTTGTAGCAGCACATGGCGTCCCACACTGACATTCACAGAATGACGCCTGCAGTTCTGCTTTCCAAAATTTATGCAAAATTATGTTATAGACATCTGTAATCTGGAAATACACAAGGAAAGAAATGCTGGACAATGTGACTCCAGCTTGGATAAATTAACATAGTAGTAAACTACCACTTCTGATAGATAGGTATTTAATGTTAACTGCAAGTCCTTATGTTGGCACCTCTCTAGTCATTTTGGATAGCTAAATCTTGTTATATATTTTCCAGAAAGTTCTCAAGAGATTATTCATTTAATAGTTACAATTGATAACAGTTTGTGCCATTTATACCTGTAAGATAGTGTTGCTAGATGTAAAGCCTTGGCTTCTACCTTCTTTCTTTGAATACCCTAAATATGATCTTCCATTTTCTTCTGGTATAAATCATTGCTATCAAAAACCTGATAATAATTTAACATTCTTTCCCTAGTAAATCAGATGTTTACCCTTCTTAAAGTCATATATACATATATGTAATAATTGAATTTTCTTTATTTATAATTCTTAACATATTCTCTGTTCCCTTGCTTCAGTTTTCTTCTTTAGTTTGTTACTCTGCCACCTTCTCTCACTTTTCTTATTTTGATGTATAAAATTTGAGCTCAACAGTTTTATGTTGCTTATATTTATGGGAAATTATGTTTCCTGACTTTTTAGAATGAGGTGAGGTTTAAGGATGTTCCAATTTTACAGAGCTCCCTCTTCTCTTGTTTAAAAGTAAGTTAAAGTCTCTCAGTCATGTCCGACTCTTTGTGACCCCATGGACAATACAGTCCATGGATTTCTCTAGGCCATAATACTGGAGTGGGTAGCCTTTCCCTTCTCCAGGGGATTTTCCCATTCCAGAGATCGAACCCAGGTATCCCACATTGTGGGCAGATTCTTTACCAGCTGAGCCACAAGGGAAGACCAAGAATACTGGAGTAGGTAGCCTATCCCTTCTCTAGGGGATCTTCCCAACCCAGGAATCAAACTGGGGTCTCCTGCATTGCAGGCAGATTCTTTACCAACTACTATTGATTTTTCTCTTGTTTGAATATAATGTTAAAAATATGTTTACTGCTTTCTTGGATTTCCTGGTTACATTCTTCTCATTTTGGCCTACACTTTATTTTTCTTTTATTTCTCTTCTGTCTTGTTCAATTTTTATGCTACTCCCAGTAATTTCTTTTTAGTATAGGACCTATCTTAGAAAGGAGTCCTGGTAGGTTGGTAATTAGGTTTACTGGACTAGCTTGCTCCAGTCAATTAAGTCGGTATTATGGACCTTTCTTCAGTACTGGAGGACAAAACCTCTCAATTTATGCTGTTGCTCTCACATTCGGAGAAGGCAATGGCAACCCACTCCAGCACTCTTGCCTGGAGAACCCCAGGGACGGGGGAGCCTGGTGGGCTGCCATCTATGTGGTCGCACAGACTCGGGCACGACTGAAGTGCCTTAGCAGCAGCAGCAGCAGCTCTCACACTGGCTTTCTATGCTTTCCAGTGCGTGGCTATTTTGGGGTTCTCCTGTTTTCAGGTCCTTTCAGCCCCACCTTATTTCTTCTTTCCACACAGATGCTATTATCCTAAGCAATAGGTAACTCTCCTGCTTGTGTTTGCTAGTTGTGGAGTTACCTTGTCAGTTAGTTCTTTTACAAATGTTGTCCATGGGTTTTGCTTTTGCTACTCCCCCCTCCCCCCACCCCCGCCTTTCTCTTGCATTCTACCTTATTTTTAATCTTGAGGTTTAACTGAAAAAATTCATAAGATACTTAAAGTATGTCATGATGATTTGACATACATATATATTGTGAAAGAATTTCCCCCATGTAGTTAATTAATACATCCATCACCTTATTTATTTACTTATTGTGAGAACATTCATTTCTACCCTATTAACAAATTTCAATTATAAAATACAGTGTTATCAATCATAGTCACCATGTTATGTTAGATCTTCAGACCTTATTCATCTTATAGCTGCAAGTGTGCATCCTTTTACCAATCACTCCCTACTAACCTCACCCCCAACCCCTAGCAACCATTTTCCTACTGTTTCTTAAGTTTGACTTTTTTAGGTTCCATGTGTAAGTGATGCTATCTTTGGCTGGCTGACTCATTTCACTAAGCAAAATGTTTTCAAGGTCCATCCATGTTGCTGCAATGGGTAAAATGTCCTTATTTTTCATGGCTGTATATTGTATGTAACATTTTCTTCATACATTCAGCTATTGGTGGACACGTAGGTTGTTTCCGTATCTTAACTATTGTGAATGTTACAGTGAACATGGGAGTGTAGATATCTGTTTGAGATTCTTATTTTATTTCTTTTGTATATATATCCAAAAGTGGGATTGCTCAATCATATGATAGTTGTACTTTTAATGTTCTTAGTAAAGTCCATAATGTTTTCTATAGTAGCTGTTCAATTTACATTCCCATCAACTGTGCACAAATGTTCCCTTTTCTCACATCTTCACCAACACTTATCTCTTGTCTTTTATCTCTTGACAGCCCTTCTAGTGAGTATAAAGTAATAATATCTCAGTGGTTTTGATTTGCATTTCCCTGATTATTAGTGATGTTGAACATATTTTCATGTAATTGTTGACCATTTATATATCTTCTTTGGAAAAATGTCTATTCAGATCATCTGTCCATTTTTAAATTAGTTTTTTTGCTATTAGTTTGTATGAGTAATTTATATATTTTGGATATTAACTTCTTATCAAATATATGATTTGTAAATATTTTCTCCTATTACAAGGTTGTCTTCATTTTGTTGATTGTTTCTTTTGCTACTCTGAAGCTTTTTAGTTTGGTGTGGTCCCACTTATTTACTTTTGCTTTTGGTGTCAAATCCAAAATATCATTGCCAAAACTGATGTGAAGTCTATCCCCTGTGTTTTATTATAGGAGTTTTATGATTTCTGATCTCAAATTTGTCTTTAACCCATTTTGAGTTGAATTTTGTATATGGTGTAAGATAGACATCCAGTTTCATTCTTTACACATGGCTGTCAGTTGTGTTATCACCATTTATTAAACAGACTATCTTTTCCCCATTGTGTATTCTTGGTTTCTTTGTTATAAATTAATTACCTATCAGCTATTACCTAGCTGATTCTTTGTAAATTTAGGTTTTCTTTCTTCATACTATGCCCATTATTGGACCAAACTGCACGATATCATGAACCATTTCTTGCTTGGAGGTGAGTCTTTAGCACTTTCTGGTTGTCTCTGTAAGACTAAGTTTTGGTTTTTGGGAAGTTTATTGAGAAGGATAAGTTGCTGACCAGGAGCTCTATAGGGTATGTACTTCTCTGAATGATTTATATTTATAATACTGGGGCTGAAGTTGGAAATTAGATCTGCCACTTTAAAATATGCTTGGTCTGGCTTTGGTATTGTGAAGAGTGGATTCTTATCAGTGGTTGCATTAAAACAGCATCAGAGACAAGAACAAGCATATTTTTTAAATGACAGCTCTAAGGAGCCTTCCTGTTTTAGATTAAATCATGATTTCAAAAGGCTAAGCCCTGGATTAAAGATTTTGATTTGTCTCTATATTCTCTTAATCAAAGCTCTTTTTCTTAATGTTTATACTCTTAAGAAAAATGATGAACAACTTCTTCCTTCCTTTTATTGTACCACATTGGGTCCCAGTAGATATCAGATAACTCACCTTGGTTTGGAATAAAATAAACTTTTGGTACAAGCAGGGAACCACTTTGAAGCAGTTAAAAATAATGCCATAGATTCATCTTTCCAGTTCTGGAAAAATGATATAAAGTCTGAGAAGATTCATGTTGTTTAATCACTCAGTCATATCTCCATCTTTGCAACCACGTGGACTATAGCATGCCAGGCTTCTCTGTCCAAGGGATTTCCCAGGCAAGAATACTGGAGTGGGTTGCCATTTCCTCCTCCAGAGAATCTTCCTGACCTAGGGATTGAACCTGCATCTCCACCTCTTCTACATTACAGGTGGATTCTTTAATGCTGAGCCACTGAGGAAGTAAAAATAGTTACCTCTTTGTGATGAATTGCACACAGGTAGTTTTATGTTTTTTCAGGTTCTCATCTGATCTTTCCAATTTTCTAACAAGGAATATCTTTGTACATATACATTTAAAGAGGTTAAGTGTAGCTAGAAAGTTTTCTTCTAAACTAGGAGACATTGGCCTTTTTAGGACTTTATTGAGGGATTTGTAGAATCAATCACTTTTCATAGTTTTTGTACTTTTCTTATATTTTTTCATCTAAATAACATAAGCTAAAGAGTCTCCCAAAGCAACTTAACCTGCTTCCTTTCACTCCTTGATACTGCAGAGGTCTCAAGTTATGACTCCAAATTAAAGGAGAGGGAGTATTTTTTTTTTTTTTTTTTTTTGAGTAGGATGGTTAATTCGTTAAAAGTATTTTTACTCTCCAAACCTATACTTGGGACAAATAGCACATGAGGACACAGGAAAGGCCATCTGGTGATTCTGTGCGTGTGTGTGTGTGCCCTTCGGATTGGTTGCCCCATGGGGCTCAGCTTTGTCTATGCTGATTCTGCCCCACCAGGACATACTGGCTAGGAGGGAGGCTTTACTTACATGTTAGAAAGGACAAACCAGTGCAATAGCAAGGCACTGAAACACAAATCTCACCTTTTTTGGAAGCTCTATTAAAATCAAACTTTAATCATGAATTGTGGAATAGAACACAGGCAGTTAGGAGCTGCTAAAATATTAACACATCTATTGAAACAGAAACCCAGGCACTTTATTATCCCCATGACCAGCTCTGGGACTTCATAATTAAGTCTTTCAGTTTGATTTATTTAGACTCTAAGCAAACTTTCAAAGTGAGTTTGAGGGGCTTTGTACTTGGAACATGAATGCATTGCATTTCCCAAGGCAATTTGGAACCGGGGTTTCATCACTTCAACACCCTGGCTCAGAAGCAGGTGTTCTGAGAAACTTCTCCTGAGCGTAGTTACTCATTAACTGTGAGAAGGACTTCAGACATCTCCCTTAACAAATGAATCTTCAGGAAGGAGGGAGAGAGGGAAAGATATAATACTGAGGAGGGAAATTTGTATTAGTCACAGCATATTAATTTCTCTTGGTACTACAAAGTGGACACCTCTCTCATCTAAGCTTTTGCTGCTGCTGCTGCTGCTGCTAAGTCACTTCAGTCATGTCCAACTCTGTGCGACCCCATGGACGGCAGACCACCAGGCTCCGCCGTCCCTGGGATTCTCCAGGCAAGAACACTGGAGTGGGTTGCCATTCCTTCTCCAATGCATGAAAGCGAAAAGTGAAAGTGAAGTCGCTCAGTCGTGTCCGACTCTTCGCGACCCATGGACTGCAGCCTACAGGCTCCTCCATCCATGGGATTTTCCAGGCAAGAGTACTGGAGTGGGTTGCCATTGCTTTCTCTGCACCTAAGCCTTTAACTGGTTCTAAATAGTTCCTCATTGACCAGAGTGAGTGGAAAGATGCACCCCTTTAGCATTTAGAAACATTAGTCCTTTTACTTTGATAGTGTGGAACATTGGAACTAATATAATCCTGAGATTAATCATGTGGCAAATTCTGAGATAAATTGAGCTTGAACATACAATGTAACATCAACCCATCTCAAGGAACAGGATTGGTAAATCAAAGAAAACGATGAGACCTAACTACAGTACAGACTTAAGGGTAGAATTTTATCCAGTGGCATGTAATAATCTTTGTTCAAGAGAAATCAAGGAAGGGAGAAAGGGAGTGAATCACCCAGAATATGTGTACAATTAGTGTTAATCCAATGAGAGAGTGAGAGTAAGAGAGAGGAGGGAAGGAGAAAAGGAGAGAGAAGAGAATAAAGAGAAAACAGAAAGAGAAAGAAGAGAACACTGCTACAGCAAAGCATAGTATCCAAGCTTAAAAATATGCTTTGGGATATTTAAGCATTGGAAAATGACCAGTTGATTTGGTCATTTGCCAAATCAGGAGACAAAACAGGATCTAAATGAAAAATTATGTCTCATCACTGTGGTGATAGGGACATTGTAAAAGCTGAATGGGGGGAAAAAAAACAAACAAGCAGCACCCCAAGAGAAGAGATGAGAAAACTGGACCTTCTTTAAGTGCTTACATTAGTGGAGAATCTGGCTGCTTTTCTCTAAAGTTCCAAGCTTCAGAGTTTATTATTCGAGAAATAGTACAGGCTTACCCTCAGCATAACTCATTAATTATATCTGAGATGGAGGAATTGGCTGGTAAAAATCATTGTCTGGTGTTACCACAGGTATGTACCAATGGAAGGGTTCCTGGGAGGAGGTGGTGGAGGATCTAAATGAATGAGTTTGGTCCTGTTGGCCCTTCCTTCCCTGAAGATGATCCATAATTGGAACTCATCCTAGACAGGTCGTTCAGGGACTACTGTTTCTGTCTCCTTGCACTGTCTGACCTGTAGGGCTCATTCCTCCTCCTCTAAGCTGATGTTTAGGTGCCCAGGGCAGCCTAAGGTGCTTCAGAGTCTCTCACTGAAGTTGCCCAGCCAGCATGATTTGATTTCCTCGTCTGACCACCTTTCCCCCTCACCATCAGAAGGAACCTGAAATGTATACTGCTCCTCAAATTTTCCTCTCATCTTGATGTTGGAAAGAAGCTGTTTCACCCTAAGTTGTCAATCTCTCCCCATGTCTTTACTGTCTGTGTGTATTTTCATTGGAGATTTTTAAAGCAAAAATGCCCTAAGATAAACAATGATAGAATTTAGTGTCAGAAACACCCAATTTGAAGCCACACTAATTGTGGAACCTTGGGAAACATCCTTAGTTAATATGAATCACAATTTATTAATTTGGCAAATGGAAGAAAGAGTCATTTATTTCAGAGATTAAAGATTAAAGTGTGATTGTAGCTGTATAAATCCCCTCAATAAACTGTTGAACCTTGAGTAACAGTTGTTAGTGTTATCGTTTTCATCATGGCAAAATTCTTGATAGGCCTATGAAAGAAGTATTTGGGGCAGAAGGGGAGGGGTGCTCCCATCAAAACTCTAGTATCATACCCTGTAGTAGCCAACTACTCTACTGGTTTTAGGCTGGCCTTGAACTAGGACTGAGATTTAAAAATGTATGGCAGAAAGAGAAGTAAAGAGCCTCTTGATGAAAGTGAAAGAGGAAAGTGAAAAAGTTGGCTTAAAACTCAACATTCAGAAAACTAAGATCATGGTATCTGGTTCCATCACTTCATGGCAAATAGATGGGGAAACAATGGAAACAGTGAGACTTTATTTTGGGGGGCTTCAAAATCACTGCAGATGGTGACTGCAGCCATGAAATTAAAATACACTTCCTCCTTGGAAGAAAAGTTATGACCAACCTAGACAGCGTATTAAAAAGCAGAGAGGTTACTTTGCCAATTCAAGTTGCTCTAGTCAAAGCTATGGTTTTTCCAGTAGTTATGTATGGATGTGAGAGTTGGACTATAAAGAAAGGTGAGTGCTGAAGAATTGATGCTTTTGAACTGTGGCACTGGAGAAGACTCGTAAGAGTCCCTTGGATTGCAAGGAGATCCAACCAGTCCATTCTAAAGGAAATCAGTCCTGAATATTCATTGGGAGGCCTAATATTGAAGCTGAAACTACAATACTTTGGCCACCTGATGTGAAGAACTGACTCATTGGAAAAGACCCTGATGCTGGGAAAGATTGAAGGTGGGAAGAGAAGGGGATGGCAGAGGATGAGATGGTTGGATGGTGTCACTGACTCGATGGACATGGGTTTGGGTGGACTCTGGGAGTTGGTGTTGTACAGAGAGGCGTGCTGCAGTCCATAGGGTCACAGAATTGGACACAACTGAGTGACTGAACTGAATGAACCCTTTGCAATGGTTAATTTGTCTACGGTCTCAGAGATAGCCCTTCATGAATTCAGTGTGACTTCATGGAAAAGCTATTCAGGGTAACACTGAGCTCAGTCAGACTCATTAAATCTAGCAAATGGGAATGAGACATGAAGAACTGAACTCTCAGATTTCTTTTGATAAGAAATTGACCTACCATTGTTCTAAGTGGTATTCTAAGCATGCTGAGGAAATCAATGGTGTATCAGTAGACCCTAAGCACATACATGTGTGTGTCAGCTCTGTGCTTGTCTTCAATTCTTATGCTGTGCATTATTTTGCTGCATAAGGTAGAATTTAGGAAATTACCCATCCAACGAATCTCTAACCTGTTTTCTTTCAGTAAAAATTATCTTTAAAAAAGTTAAAAAAATATCGTTATCTTCCATAAAATCAAAGCATTCATAAAACCAGAAGTACCACTTTATACCTTTATACCTTTCATTTTTGTCACATGGACTTGTTGTAGATCAACTTTGTGTTTTCTAAGAGAGTATGTGCTTGTTATTAATAATAATTATTACTGATACTACTCTATCTTCTACCCTGATAATATCCAGGGAATGTTGATTCTTCTTTCAGCTACCTTTTTCAGGGGTTCCCAAATTATGAATGGGCCACATTTCTGCAATTATATAAACATTAACTTTATATTTTCTCATAGAAATAATGGTAAAGTTTGTGGTTGGGGCCCTAATTAGATGTCAGAAACTTGTTAAAGTCATTACAACTTCTATTGGAAGTCTTGGGGTTTCATATGTAAAGATCCCTTATTGATAACATCAACTTTGAGAAGGCAGCTCCTCTCAGAGTTCATTGTCTTTTCGCTAACCTGGTGATGTGAGTGCCTTTTCCCCCTTACCAAGGGTCTCTTTGCCTGGGTCATACCTTTCTCCTGGGTTGGGTCATGATTTAACTTGTTTTAAGACATCATTGGGTTTGGTGTTTAAGGTCTTGATGGAGAGATGTTCACAGTGACAAATAAATTAACAAACATACAGAAACCAATAGACCTGCAGTTTCAAGTCACCAAAAATGTTTCCATCCAGGAAGTGACTGTGCTACCATTATGTTATAGACCCCAACAACATAACACCATGTTTTGAAGTAATCACATTTTGGAGGTATTGCATCAGTTTCCATCTTCTGCTTGAGATTTCCTCTTGTTTGTTTTCAAATATCTGCAATGAAGGGGATCCTGCACCTCAACATCTGAGGAATTCTGTTCACAACCAGGCATCTACATTCAAACTGGAGGTGAAGGCTTCCCATCCCCGTTATCTCATTTGAGGTATGCTTGATGCTAAGAATCACTGTCTGTTCTCTAGGAGCACCAGTACCAGGCAGGCATGCAGAAAGAATGTTTGAACATATTTCTCATGCACAAATATACAACACTTCAAAGTGTTGTATATTTCTTTGGTGCAGTAATATGGAATCTGTCATTTGGACAAAGGTGCACACAGATCTTTGTCCTCACTAAGGACTCTAGGTAATTATTACTTTTATTGACATTTTTTTTTCCGCAATAAGGAAGAAAATATAAAATATCTAGTGAAATGCTTGCAGAAATTTAGAGCCGTAAAAGTCTACTCCACCTATGCTTTCCTGGAATAGGAATATGTAATGTAAATATAATGGCCAAAGTCAATGCAATACATTGATTCACTCAACTAAAATCTTGGGGGTTCGTATCTATATGTGCAAATATTCTTGTAGAAATTGGAGATACAGCAGTAGACAAAAGAGACAACAATGCCTTCGTCTCAGGAAGCTTACAATGCTAGAGCATGTCAGGAGTCTTAAGTTTTGAGACATTTGCTACAAGCATTGATCCTGTGAGGTCACGGACTGCCTGCTGCCTGAGTGGCCCCACCTGCAGCCTCTTCTGTGAGTCATTGCAGGCCCTTCCCCCTTTCCTTCAACATGGCGGCACTGAGGAGTGTGCGCACCCCTGGGTCTCGAGCAGATGGGATAGATTCAAGTCGGAGAGTCTCTCTCACCTTTCTTTTTCTTCTGCGTGGCCCCAGTCCTTCCAGAGTGGGAGACTCCTTCCCCTTAGCCAGTATCCACGTCCATGCCTCATGGGTTAATGGGTGTGGTGCCTCAGCAACACATGAGAAGAGACAGGCACATTCAGCTTCTGCAACGGAACCTATTTTTATTAGAGATTAGTCTTCTGCTGTGGTAGAGATCATGGTGGCAGCTAATTTGGGGACCGAAGCAATGTAGAGAGGATAAGGAAGTTCAATGTGGACTCTAGTGATGGCGCTTGGTGTGGGGCTGTGAGGCAGCGCCTAGCTGCTGGGATCCCTCTGACTAAGCAGTGGGGTGAGGGCAAGATCAGCTGAGTCAGGAGTGGAATGAAGAGAGGTGAGTGTGGAGGGTGGGGTAACCTTGAGGGTGGAAGGAGGGAGCCAGGGATTGTTGCAGCCTAAAAGGGTTAGTAGTGGAGTGAAGGAAGGGGAAGGGATGTTTCTAGATAGGACTGGCAACGTTTAGAGAGTATTCAAGTGCTGAAGTAGAATCTTTGATACACTTTGATTTTTAATAAAGGGATTAAACAAATTGGGAGTGCACCAGTCTGAGGCTGTCTGAACACAGGTGCAGTTCTAAAGACATCGTTCGTTGTCTTGGTACCCTGCATCAATGCCTCATTCTCCTGCTGCAACATCAAACAAGGGAAATTTGTGAACAGCATTAAAAATGCCATAAATACAAACTTGATTCACAGATAATCTGCAAGCCATTGCCATGACTCCTATTATGCCATTTTAATGTTCTACCAAACTGCCATGCTCCTCTACTCATAGAAATAAGTATTTGGTATACACATATTATCTTCAAATAATAGGAGTAAGAGGAGTCTTTTGGAATTTAACCCTTTTTGTAGGTATATTTTAAAAGGTATATATTATTCTTTATATGCATATGCTATTTTATATTCTTTATATAGTTTCACTATTTTTAATTCTCTCCTACACACAAACAAAAAAGCATAATTGTGTTGGGATTTTGACCAATAGAGATACCATCAGAGTAGTGTATGAGTTTTTGACTTTAATGCTTACATTGTGACTTAAAATACATGTATTCTTTTAACTAAAATTAACTATGACTGAAAATATAACCTGTCTCTCAACTCAGGATATACTTCTTTTTTTCTCTCTGATTTGCTGTATCACTTTTTGTACTGTTTATTCATTCCCTACCCTGCCCCTCTCCCTGCCCCTCCACCCCACACCCATCCCCCATCCCCACGCCCCCCCAACACAGATACAGTATATCCCAGGCTAGACTCATTAGGGACATGTTACAACAATACAATTTGAGTATCAAAGTTCTCTTGCCAATTTCTCATTCAGCTGAGGAAGATACACTGCCATGGTCTCAGGTTTACTCTTCATTTTCCTTTATGCATGATTCAGTGACTTCATTTAACTGGTGAAATTATTTTTGATAGATAAGTTGAGAGTTGGGTAGATTTAGGCTTTTGAATTCATTTTGGCAACACTCTCTTTGATACTATACCACATTGCTTCTTTCCTCATGAATGGAAAAATAAATAACCTCTTGTAATGACTGTAAAGATGAGTATTTGAAAAGATAGACACTTTGAAATTGTCTTTCCCTCAATACTTCTTACACCATATGCTATACAAACTGCTTTTATTCAGAGTGGTATTTGAAGATCTGAGAGGTGGGGAAATGCAGAAATTTTCTAAATAAAATATGCATATAGACATAGATGGGAAGTAGTTTAAGCTTCAAGTGAGTTAGTTAGGGAAATAATGAATCTGTGCTCAGATGAAGTGCAAACTTGTGATGGAAAGGCAGTAATCACTGGACTATGTGTGTTTAAATGTAACTTAATGAACCTGCCATCAGATGGCCTGGTTGATTGAATGATTCATCTATTTGTTGGCTCAAATGACTGTAGTAGAGTGGTCCTTATATAACACTTTGCTCTTCTGTAATCTGTCGGGTTACAGGATGAGTAAGTGTGGTCCCTCCTGGTAAGGGACCCAGAGTCTGACATGGGAGCCACTCACAGAGTACAGCACAGCACTGTGAGTGCAGGAGAGAGATGTCCCAGGTGAAAGGGCAGAAGAAGGGTCAGTTACTTGACCTCCAGGGGCATTAGGTTGGGCTTGGGAGAAATTAGGAGACTTTCCAGAGAAAGTACAGCTAAGCTGACTCTTCACTGATGAGTCACTCAAAGCAAAGAGGGGACAGGAAAGGTATTTAGGAAAAAGGGACAATCTGAGCAAAGTCAATGAGGCAAGAAGCCTCTTGTACAAACAGTAAGGAATGAATAAAGAGCATGGAAGGAGACCAGATTAAGGAGAGAATCAAATACCAGATCAACTCTCTTTTGTCTGCAAAGAAGAGTAATCCAGGGTCAGTGAGACCAAACTGAAGCCTGACAATAAGAATAATACCAAAAGTACAAATTCTACCTCAGAGTCATGTGTAGTGATATTATTATTATTTTTCAAAATATTTTCATGAATATTCTTATTTGACAGAGAGAACCTAGCAAGATGTGAGTAGGGTAATAATATTATCAAATTAGGAATGAGAAAAATATAGGGATTTTAAGAATTTGACCAAGGCCTTATAATTTGTTGGTACCATGTCAGGGCTGGGATGTGAGTCTCATACCATGACTGGTGCAATATATCACCTGCCTCTAAAACCAAGGCATCTTAGCTCAGTCTTTACCATACCTTGAAATCCAGGCCAGCCATCTTCTCATGTGAGGGATCAGTAAGATAGACTTCTATTTGGCAAAGTAGGGTGGGGCCAACCCCACCGATGGGGGGAAAAATCATATTGTACGTATAATTCATTCTCTTCACATAAAAGAAAAAGAAAGAATAGTCCATAGTGATCACTAATAATATGTTAGTAATTACTAATTACTTTAATTAATAATAATATATAGTGTTATTGGGCTTCCCTTGTGGCTCAGTGGTAAAGAATTTGCCTGCCAATGCAGGAGCCACAGGAGACGTAGGTTCAATCCCTGGGTTGGGAAGATCCCCTGGGGAAGGACATGGCAGCCCACTCCAGTATTCTTGCCTGGAAAGTCCCATGGACAGAGGAGTGTGGCCGGCTACGGTGCATGGGGTCACAAAGAATCAGAAATGACTGAAGCAATTGAGCACATTGAGCACATAGTGTTATTAGTAACATATTATTAAATGGCAATCCACTCCAGTACTCTTGCCTGGAAAATCCCATGGACGGAGGAGCTTGATAGGCTATAGGCCATGGGGTTGCAAAGAGTTGGACATGACTGAGTGACTTCACTTTCACTAATATGTTTTTATACTGCTAATAATAACTTGTGACAACAGTGACAGATATATTTCAGGGCCAGGCACCAAGCAGAGCACTTTGCATTTACCTCTCAAACAACCCCATGGGGTAGCTACTGCTATTGTCCCCATTTTGCAGGTGAGCAAAATAAGGTTCAACAACTTGCTAAAGTGATAAATAGAAGTTCAGTGACATTGAGATTTGTTGACCTCGCAGCCCAAGCTCATCACCACTTTGTGAAACTGCCTGTCTCATGTACTCTTCCTTGATTTATATAACACCTGTACTGTACCATATGTGAATTGTTGGTATTTAATAAAACATATGGAGACTTCTTTCTCTGTTCCAAGAATTTTGTGGCAGAAGCTGCTACTCTGTAGCTAAAGAAACCCCATTCTAGAATGTTTACTAACTATTCTTTGGCCCTGCTATTTAAAAAAAAAAAAAAAAAAAGAATGATTAAAAAATGCTGAATGTCTCAAACCCTAATGGAACTTGGCTTACTATTTAATTCAGCTTCAAGGGTGGGCATATCATGGAAATCTATTAGTAAAAACCTAATATATAAACCAATGGGATGATGAAAAACTGAACATACTGAAAACCTGTTAATTCTCAACAGTGTTTGAGCTTCAGGTTTGGCTTCTGTTCCCAAGACACCGACAGGACGCAGGGCTGTCTTCTTGCACGGCAATGTGTTTGCAGCTCCTTTCTGTCTCCCTGTTGTAGAGACGCACAATCAGGTATTAAGATGTGACAGGATGATGGAAACGAGAAAGTGAAGAAGGCACATGGGAAGGCAGTAATTAACCGGAATGCATATTTATCATAGTCTGTCATTGTTTACAAACAATATAATGATTCCTGATGGTGGAATTAAACTCCAGGCTTCTAGTTTGTGAAGTCAATCAAACAACCCCAGCAGGTGCAGATCAGCAGAAGGACTAACCAAATAAATGTTCTGATATACAGGATAAAGCTAGAGACATCTGCCAAAAACAGATTGATTGTTGAAAATTTGCATAATCTGTATATTGAGATGTCTTAACCATTGATAAGTCATGGCATAATGAGGGAAGAACTGGACTTATAAACAAAAATTCTTGACTCTGATATTCAGCATAGATACATCATTTGCTTTCCTGAGCCTCACTTTCCTCATCTGTAAAATGGGAATAAGAGCATCTATCTCATAGAGTTCTTTCTCTCCATCTCCACTCTTATAAGTCATCCTTACGAGTAGCCTGGAAACCATCAGCTGCTTCCCTACCTCCATGCTGACTCATCTATAATCTGTTCTCTAGAGAGCAGCGTGAGTAAGCTTGTTACAAAGATAAATCATGTAATTCCTCGTTAAAACCATCCTTCTTATTGTCCTGCATGACTGCTGGTTGTAGGCTTTGAAGTTCTTTACAGTTTGACCACTGTCTCTCTCTCCAACTTCACTTCCTACAATTCCTCCTCTCTCACTGCATATTCTATCTTATTCCTACCTCAGGACCTTTGCATATGATGTTCCTTTTGCTTATAATGACTTCTACGTGATCCTCATAGGCTAGCTTGTTTTGGACAATAGATCCCTGCTCAAATATCAGCTTCTCTGGAGATGCCTTCTCATCATTATATCTGTCAATTACAACTCTCTCATCCAACTCACCCCATCATATTATCCTGTTTTATTTTCTTCACAGTCCTCATCACTACCTGGAATTTTCTCTTTTACTTGTTTAGTGTTTATCTTCCTCACTAAAATGTAAAATACCTGTGAGCAACTGTGTACTCATTGCCTAAAAGTGCAATCAAATATTAAATGAGTGCTGAGTTAATAAATATGAGAATCAAATGAGGTGTAGCAAATGAAGTGTGTCTCTAATCTATCAAATGTTATACAAGTACTAAGTTTTATAATTTCTTCTCTCCGGCTAAGTCATGGCTCTTCTTAAGTTTCTGTCAAAAATGGAACAAGCATAATTTTCAGCCAGGAACTTTTCAAATGGGAACTTACTTTCCAGAAACTTAAAATGTAATGAAAGACTAGATTATCACAAAGAGTAAAATAAAATATTTATATCAAAAATAGAAGATACCTTATATTCATTTTGCTAAGGTCATTTTTTTTTTTTTCTTTTTACCACACCACTCTATTTAACTATATGGATGCATGTATGTCAGGTAGAATGATTGTACAGAATTAGAGAAACATGGAAAAGGGGAATTTGAAACACTGTTGATACGGGGAGAGAGCAGGATTTATCAATTTGGCATTTCTACAGGCCCATGAGAATTCCCATATTTAACTAGTCACCTTCATCCCACTCCCTTATACTCCCAGTCTCTTTCTTTTCCTGGCACATTTTCATATATTGGTTGGCCATTTGTATACCTTTTTGGGGAAAAATAATATCTATTCAGTTTCTCTGCCCATTTAAAAATGTTTGGTTGTTTTTAGTTTGTTTTCGCCTATTGAATTAAATGAGTTTTTGGTATTTTTTTGGATTCATACCCAGGGATCAAAACTGCATCTCCTTCATCTCCTCCATTGGCAGGCAGATTCTTTACCACTGTGCTACCTGGGAAGCTCTATTTTTTTTTTTTTATATTAATGCCTTATTAGATATATGATTTGCAAATATTTTTGCACTACATAGGTTGGCTTTTCATCTTGGTGGTTGGTTGTTTTGCCATATAAGTTTTTTTGCTTGATGTAATCTCAATTAATTTTTTGCTTTTGTTGCTTGTACTTTTGGTTACACAACCAAAATAGTCTTTACCAAGACTAATTGTCAAGGTACTTTTATCCTATGTTTTCTTCCAAGAGATTTATGGTTTCATATTTTATGTGTATTAATTTAATCTATTTTTATTCTGTGTAACCTTTATCAAAATCCCATGGCAGGTTTTACAGAAATAGAAAAAAAATCGTAAAGTTTATATGGAACCACAAAAAACTGTGAATAACCAAAGCAATCCTGATTAGAAAAAAAAAAAGAAAAGCAAAAGTCAAAAAAAAAAACCAACCAACTAGAAACTACAAGTGTCATCACACTCCCTGAACTCAAATTATGTTAAAGAGTGATAGTAATCAAAACAGTATGATAGTATGGCACTTGCATAAAAATAGAGAGAAACCAGTAGCACAGAATCAAGAGCCCAAAACCGAACCTTCATATATGATCAACTAACATTTGACAAGGGAGCAAAAAATCAATAAGGAAAGGATAGTTTTGTCAATAAATGATGTTGAGAAAGCTTTATAACCATTTGTAGAAGAATGAAATTGGACCTTTATCTTACATCACTCTTTTGATTGTCTCTTTAAAAAGATCTTTCCCATCTATTTCCCAAATGTTAGCACTTAAGAGTGTGTTACTAAGGGTATAGTTATTAATGCAAAGGGAATAATGTATTTAATAACCGGGTACTTAGCAATGTAGAATTCAAGTATCTCTCAATCTAATTTCCCCATAGTTATCACAGAGATCATAAAAATTTCCATCCCCTTTGACCTGAAAATCATTGCCATTGTTGTTCAGTCACTAAGTTGCGTCCTACTCTTTGTGACACCATGGACTGCAGCATACTAGGATTCCCTGTTCTTCACTGCCTACCAGTTCATTTCTGTTCAGTCGCTCAGTCATGTCTGACTCCTTGCAACCACATGGACTGCAGCCTGCCAGGTTCCCTGTCCATCACCAACTCCCGGAGCTTACTCAAACTCATGTCCATCACATCAGTGGTGCCATCCAACCATCTCATCCTCTGTTATCACCTTCTCCTCCTGCCTTCAATATTTCCCAGCATCAGGGTCTTTTCCAATGAGTTAGTTCTTCCCACCAAGTGGGCAAAGAATTGGAGTTTCAACTTCAGCATCAGTCCTTCCAATGAATATTCAGGACTTATTTCCTTTAGGATTGAATGGTTGGATCTCCTTGCAATCCAAGGGACTCTCAAGAGTCTTTAACACCACAGTTCAAAAACATCAATTCTTCGGCACTCAGCTTTCTTTATAGTACAACTCTCACATCAATACATGACTAATGGAAAAACATAGCTTTGACTAGATGGACCTTTGCTGGCAAAGTAATGTCTCTGCTTTTTAATGTGCTATCTAGGTTGGTCATAACTTTCCTTCCAAGGAGTAAGCGTCTTTTAATTGCACGACTGCAGTCACCATCTGCAGTGATTTTGGAGCTCAAAAGGATAAAATCTCTCAGTGTTTCTAATGTTTCCCCATCTATTTGCCATGAAGTGATGGGACCACATGCCATGATATTAGTTTTCTGAATGTTGAGTGTTAAGCTAACTTTTTTACTCTCCTCTTTCACTTTCATCAAGAGGCTCTTTAGTTCTTCGCTTTCTGCCATAAGGGTGGTGGCATCTGTGTATCTGAGGTTATTGATATTTCTCTGAGCAATCTTGATTCCAGCTTGTGGTTCATTCAGCCCAGCCTTTCTCATGATGTACTCTGCAATAAGCAGGGTGACAATATATAGCCTTGATGTACTCCTTTCCCAATTTGGAACCAGTCTGTTGTTCCATGTCCAGTTCTAACTGTTGCTTCTTGACCTGTATACAGCTTTCTCAGGAGGCAGGTCAGATGGTCTGGTATTTCCATCTCTTTAAGAATTTTCCACAATTTGTTGTGATCCACACAGTCAAAGGCTTTGGCATAATCAATGAAGAAAAAGTAGGTGTTTTTCTGGAACTCTCTTGCCTTTTCTATGACCCAGTGGATGATGGCAATTTGATCTCTGGTTCCTCTGCCTTTTCTAAACCCAGCTTGAACATCTGGAAGTTCATGGTTCACATACTGTTGAAGCCTGGCTTAGAGAATTTTGAGCATTACTTTGCTAGCGTGTGAGATCAGTGCAATTATGTGGTAGTTTGAACATTCTTTGTCATTGCCTTTGTCTGGGATTGGAATGAAAACTGACCTTTTCCAGTCCCGTGGCCACTGCTGAGTTTTCCAAATTTGCTGGCATATTGAGTGTAGCACTTTCACAGCATCATCTTTTAAGATTTTAAATAGCTCAGCTGGAATTCCATCACCTCCACTAGCTTTGTTCATAGTGATGCTTCTTAAGGCGTACTAGATTTCACATTCCAGGATGTCTGGCTCTAGGTGAGTAATCACACCATCATGGTTATCTGGGTCATGAAGATCATTTTTGTACAGTTCTTCTGTGTATTCTTGCCACCTCTTCTTAATATCTTCTGCTTCTGTTAGGTCTGTACCAGTTCTGTCCTTTATTGTGTTCATCTTTGCATGATATATTCCCTTGAACATTAGAAATGTATTTGAAATGTATCTCTAATTTTCTTGAAGAGATCTCTAGTCTTTCCCATTCTATTGTTTTCCTCTATTTCTTTGCACTGCTCACTGAGGAAGTCTTTCTTATCTCTCCTTGCTGTTCTTTGGAACTCTGCATTCAAATGGGTATATCTTTCCTTTTCTCCTTTGTCTTTAGCTTCTCTTCTTTTCATAGTTGTTTGTAAGGCCTCCTCAGACAACCATTTTGCCTTCTTGCATTTCTTTTTCTTGGGGATGGTCTTGATCACTGCCTCCTGTACAATGTCACAAACCTCCATCCCTAGTTCTTCAGGCATTCTGTCTATCAGATCTAATCCTTGAATCTGTCACTTCCACTGTATAATCATAAGGGATTTGATTTAGGTCATACCTGAATGGTCTAGTGGTTTTCCTTACTTTTTTCAATTTAAGTCTGAATTTGGGAATAAGGAGTTCATGATCTGAGCCACAGTCAGCTCCTGGTCTTGTTTTGGCTGACTGTATAGAACTTCTCCCTCTTTGGTTGCAAAGAATATAATCAGTCTGATTTTGGTATTGACCATCTGGTGATGTCCATGTGTAGAATCTTCTCATGTGTTGTTGGAAGAAGGTGTTTGCTATGACCAGTATATAGCACTGCTGTCGGAAGAGGCTGTTTCCTATGACTAGTGTCTCTCAGAGTTTCTCAAATTGACTTCCATTGAGTCAGTGTTGCTGTCTCACCATCTCGATCTCTGCTGCCCTCTTCTCCTTTTGCCTTCAATCTTTCCCAGCATCAGGGTCTTTTCCAATGAATCTGCTCTTCACGTCAGGTGGCCAAAGTATTGGAGTTTCAGCATCAGTCCTTCTAATAAATATTCAGGGTTATTTCCTTTAGGATTGACTGATTGGATTTCCTTGCAGTCCAAGGGACTCTCAAGTGTTTTCTCCAGCACCACAATTCAAAAGCATCAATTCTTCAGTGCTCAGCCTTCTATATGGCCCAGTTCTCACATCTGTGCATGACTACTGGAAAAACCATAGCTCTGACCATACAGACCATTGTCGGCAAAGTGATGTCTACTTTTTAATACACTATCTAGATTTGTGATGGTTTTCCTTTCAAGGAACAAACGTCTTTTAATTTCATGGCTGCAGTCTCCATCTGCAGTGATTTTGGAGCAAAATAAAATGTTACTGCTTCCACTTTCCCCCTCTTCTATTTGCCATAAAGTGATGGGACTGGGTGCCATGATGTTAGTTTTTTGAATGTTGAATTTCAGGCCAGCTTATTCAGTCTCCTCTCTCACCTTCATCAGGGGGCTCTTTAGTTCCTCTTTGCTTTCTGCCTTTAGAGTGGTATCATCTAAATATCTGAGGTTGTTGATATTTCTCCCAGCAATCTTGATTCCAGCTTGTGATTCATTCAGCCCAGCATTTCACATGATGTACTCTGTGTAGAAATTAAAGAAACAAGGTGACAATAATGTCACCCTGGAAATTATTAGTGCTCATTTAGGTAGCACTCCATTGTGTTCATTGCTTATTGCATGCATCTGTCAACCCACTTGACTATCTAAGTGAATTAACCATAAAAGTAATGGTGGGCTCCACAATGAAAGATTTTTCTCCCCAAAAGAAGGGTGAGAAATCTTTGAAGTTGTGCATTTATGTGTAATGAAAATGATTTAACAAATAGGCAAATCATACATAAAGGAATAATAGTGAACTATCATCACAGTGCACAGTTTAACCCTCCTTTTAGGAGTTTTTGTTGCCTTTAGAATCACTGCAGGTCACCTATGACAACCCTAGCTTTAGAGCAAAGAGGAGGAAAAGCTCTCTATGAATCAGTATGTTCATCAGCAGTGCTTTCCTAAGTATTATCAATTACGCAAATAAGTCAATACTTTGTTTGATAGCCCATGAGAATAGAAAGTAGAAATATTGGTAAAGTAATATGGAAATGGGCTTTGGGCAGACTGTCTATTGAAAGAAAAGCAGGAAAAAAACACATAGATTACCTATGAAAGTATCTTTATTGAAATTGCCTTTTAAATATTTTACAACTGTGATTGATATGAACATTATCAATTTGGGTATTAAAGTAGTTATCTTTTAAAAATTTCTTTCAATGGGTATTAAATATATTCTAGGCACTGTGATCATGCTGGAGACAAATATCATTTAATTCTCATCATCCTACCATGGCAGTATTGGTATTTCCACCATTTTCAGATGAAAAAACTTACTGCCTACAGCAGAATTCTGCCCTATTCCTGTTTCTTTGACTCTCAATCCCAGTTTCTGAACCACTATGCTTTCCTACCTACCTCATTATGGAAATTCTGGGATCAGATTATGTTCATCTGCATCACACCTCTTCTTTTAAAGACTGTATTTTAGTTGCTTAACCTCTCTGTTTCTCAGTTCACTTTTCTGTAAAATGTGAATGACAGTAGAGCTCACTTCATAGGAATGCTGTGAATCTCTAATGAGATTCTGCAGGCAAAGTGCAAAACAGCATCTGGTATGTAGTAAACATTCAATTTAACGTTGTCTATTTTTATTACATGATAGGAACATAGGCTGTGGCTATATGGGAAAATCCCAGGTTAAGCCACCTTTGTCTCATTTTGAATTCCTACTTAAAAGAAGAGTAATTAATCAGTGGCCAGTTGGCAGAGATATGTGTTCAGGCAGAGCCTCTAAACTCTCTAAATCTTTCTTTCTCCATTATCATCTGAAGATAGCCTGGTGAGAATAAGATGCTCTTTTCATGTTATAAAAAGTGAAAGGGCAACTCCATTTCCTTTCACTGGTCTTCTTTTGGAACTTGGAGTGAATGGAATGGTTGGATCTCTGCCCAAGAAGCTCCTTTTTCAAAAAGACATCATTTCACTGAAGCACCATGATATACTGATGAAACAGGCCTTGGCCTTGGAGTCAAATCTGCCAAATATCAATTCCTGGTTTCATCTTTTATTAGCTTTGGGACTCACGGGCAAATTAGTCAACAGTTATGAAATCTAGTGTCCTCATCAACCAAATAGGAATCACACTTACTGTAGAGCAGTGGTTCTCAGCTGGAGGTGATTTTAGTTGTGTTGAGTGAGGAGTGGAGGTGCTACTGAAAACTAGTGGGGAGAGGCCAGGGATGCTTCTGCACACCATACAGTGTAAGAGACAGCACCTGCAACAGAGAATCATCCAGCCCAAATATCCGTAGTACCGAGTTGGAGAAACTCTTCCTTGGTGGTGTTGCTAACATAAAATTCAAATGTTTGTAAAGCACTTGGCCCCACACCTGACATGTGGTCAGAGCTCACAGTTCATGAATGTCATTTGCCAGGAGTGACTCACTATTGTGAATTCCCAGCTTCCTCTGTCAGGTCCAAGCATTGTTCTAAACTAATTCACACGGAGGTGTCAGACTCAGCTTCCATCAAGGGTGTGTGCAGTTTAAAAGCAGACCTTTTAGATGCTGATTCTGAGTAAACCTGTATGATGAATCTCAGCCTCCCTGGAACTGGGGAAGTTTGGTCCCTGCTCATCTCCTCGTACCCCCAGGAAGGTGGGAATTCGGCATTATGATTCCCTAACTCTCCTCACCGGTAGTGAGGGCTCAAAGAGATGATGCGAGTAAAGTGCCCAGCCCTGTCTACAGCATAGGTAGGTGCCAGCGGAGGTCAGTGTCATCATCACTCAATGTCTATCTGTCTGTCTATCTCTGTCTCTCTTAGACATGTGGTCATGTTAGAGGAATCTGCTTTCTTCAAGCTGCTCTGTCGTATGTTAGTCTTCACTGTACTTAGTAATGTACTCTTCCTGAGAGCTTTTCTTTCCTATTTGATGGACTGTTCAGAAATGAAAACCTCCCTACTTGGGTCTGACTTTGCCTCCATAACTCCGCACCCTTCCAGCTGTTTCCCTGGCAGGGTCCCAGACAGGGCTCAGGAGCTGGGTCCTCACACCATAGTTAGGCATCTTTCTCTCTCCTCATTGTAAAACAAGGGTGCTCAGTGGCCTCTAAACAGGTTCCTTCTAGGTCTTGTGCTTAATGATTCTGTCCAGGCCTGTCCATAGTGAGTCTTGAACCACATCCCAGTTGACCTTTTCACGGCTATGTTTCTCACCATCCGAAGTTTTCTGGGTAACTCCAACTTAAAAGCAGTTTATGATTTATAAGTGTTCTAAGACAGCAGTCCCCAACCTTTTTGGCACCAGGGATCAATTTCATGGAAGACAGTTTTTCCATGGACCAGGGGTGAGGGAGTAATGGTTTTGGGATAATTCCAGTGCATTACATTTATTGCACATTGTTTCTATTATTATTACATCAGCTCAACCTCAGATCATCAGGCATTAGATACTAGAGCCTAGCAACCCCTGTTCTACAGTTCTTTTATTTTATCTGTGATTCTTGAAAAATTCCCAGGACACTTTGGCTCTTGAAAAACTGCTCTGGGTTAATTTGACTATTTTTTCTTTTACCAGGAGAATCAACAGAAATTTATGCCTGCATTTACCAATAAGCCATAGATTGTTGTGTTTTGATTTCCGCACTTTGAGGAGGTATTATATATTGGTTGGTTGTTGAAAATATATTAAGCAGTAGTAGTAAATATGAAATCTTAATTAACTGGCAAAGGGCTTTTTTCCTGTGTTAATTAAATGCATACTTCAAACACTGTTGACTGCTACCGGGGCAACCCAGGTAGCAGAAGACTTATGGAGGGGGGGTGACATATCAGAAAGGGACCAGAACTCTTCATCCTTCACTTAGTTATTTTCAGTTTTCTCCAGTGAACTTGAGAAAGGGAGATGAGATTTTTAATATAGATAAACTGATTTGAAAAACCTACAAAAACCTGGACTTTCAAGTTGTTTGGTCAGTTGATTACTTTTTAAAGTTACTGAAGAGTTGGAATCACTGGGATTATTATGTCTTAAAGTCCACACTTTTAATCTTTTTGGTCTGTCGGTATTTTTAAATATCTTTAGTAGATATTGAATAACGTATCCACCAAAAAGAGCAGAGACTTTGTACTAAAAGAGATCTGTATTTGAATTCTTAATTTGCCACTTGTAAACTCTAACTTTGGATGGGATAATTAATCACTTTGAGCTACAGTTTCCTCTTCCATAAAAAGGAAAGAGAATCACATCCACCTAGGAGAGCTATTGTGAAGATTAGATTATGTGAAGTGCTAAGCACAATACTAGGCTCATGGGGGTCCTCAGTAAATGATATCTACTATTATGTTAAGTTTCTGGTTTTGGAGGGACAGATATTGTCATTCACTGTGGGAATAATTATGTACAATAGGAGGCAGCATTGTCTTAGTATGTTTCTTGACAGTGTTAGTCAAATTTGTTGGGACTAGTGTAGCAAAAGGGCTGCGAGTCCAGAGAAGAAACAGGTAACTTACAAAGTAGCTTAGAAAGTAGTTGTACTTGCACCCTAGAGTAATATTAGTGCTAGAATGGTACAAGTGCTCGGTCAGTTCAATCACTCGGTCATGTCCAACTCTTTGCAGTCCCATGGACTGCAGCATGCCAGGCTTCCCTGTCCATCACCAACTCCCGGAGCCTACTCAAACTCATGTCCATTGTGTCAGTGATGCCATCCAACTATATCATCCTCTGTCATCCCCTTCTCCTCCCACCTTCAATCTTCCCATCATCAGCATCTTTTCTAATGAGTTAATTCTTCACATCAGGTGGCCAGAGTATTGGAGTCCTTCCAATGAATGTTCAGGACTGATCTCCTTTAGGATGGACTGGTTGGATCTCCTTGCAGTCCAAGGGACTCTCAAGAGTCTTCTCCAATACCACAGTTTGAAAGTATCAATTCTTTGGCTCTCAGCTTTCTTTATAGTCCAACTCTCTATACATGACTACTGGAAAAACCATAGCTTTGACTAGACAGACTCAGGGGATGACAAAAGTAAACTAGATAGATATTGAGTGCGATTACATGAGTTTGATCAAGTGTTCAAGACTCTTATTGTAAGTAATGCAAAATTAACTCTACTAGATTAAGCCAAAAGGGAATTTCTTGGCTTATAAAATTATAGGAATGAGGCCAGTGTGTGATACTGCTAGATGTTGGGCTCTGTCTCCTGACCGTTTCTTAGCTTTGGCTGTCTGCTTGGCTTCTTCATGCATGAACTCCCCTCCAGCTGGTAAGGAAGATGGCCAGTGAACTCACATCCTCCCAGTTTGGCACATCCCAAATCACTAGGGATAGTACTTGTAAGTTCCCACAGAACAGTCCCAGTGGGGACTCTGATTCACTCAGCTTGGCTCATATAACCATGCCGGAATCACCCACTACAGTTGGGAGATGGCTGTTTCACAGAGAGTCCATTTGTCCTCCCCTTGTGGCTAGACACGGCAGCATGGTTGACAGTTCCTTCAGGATGGAATAGTGAAGGGAAGTTCCCGAAAGGAAAGGATGGATGTTTTTACTGGAAAGGGGAAGCATACAAATCTTGTAATAATTTCATGTACGTTTCATTCAAAGAGATAAAATACTCTGAGATACGGATTGAGCGGAGTTGTTGTGAAACTTATTATTCAGGGGAAATGGTCAAGTTTATGAAAACTGGTGAAGAAAAATATAAAAGTAAGTAGCCGGGATGAAGAGGACACCGTGGGAAAAGAGATCAGAGGGGCCATCGAACTCTCTAGGAAATGGGCAAATAAGGACTTTGGGGACAGGAGTAATTCAGTAGAGTCTTAGCTGAAAAATGCTGAGACTAAGAGGAAGAAATACAATAAAAGGAAAGAAAACAAGAACCTGGGAAAATGTGAAATAAGTGTGTCATCAAGGAACACTTGAAAGAGCAAGGCAGTCAGCCAGAAAGTTAAAGTTCAGGACTAAAGCTTATACACATCACTGCATTGCTTTATTCAGAGAGAAAGCTCACAGGTGAAAAACCTGAGCTAGGCAGGTGTTTCGGCATCACCAAAGTGGAAAATTATGTGATTAGAGACCATAGCCGAGTAGTTAAGAAAGTTTTTACTGAAGTTGTTTAATGCCTTTAGGGATTTTTTGGATATTAATAAATAAGTATGAGTGATGATCAATTAGAAAATATATGTTCTGGATGGATTTTGCCATTAATCTCTGTTGATCAGCCTATTTTATGCTTTTGTTACATGTGTATAAATGTCTAGTGAAATGATAAATTTTTCCATCTTGCGTGTCATATTTTTCTATCTTTTTTTTGTGTGTGTGGTAGGTTTACTGCCTCTCACAGATACTCTAAACCATACACCTCATCCATTTCCTCTCCTGTTCATTTTCATGCAGGTATTTTCTGAGCACCTACTGCCGTGAAAGCCCAGTGTGTATGTGCCCTGGAGTATGCATTAGAATTCAAAAAGGAACAAAGCCAGGCTTTAAAACACAGGAAAATTTACATTAATCCAACCTAAGAACACATCCATAGTTACACATCGTGGTTGATATGAAGGAAACAGGCTGGAAGTTGGGACTGGTTTAAATTGGGCTGGAGGATGGATAGGTAAGGTGCTCTGAGAAAGGGATGGTCAAAAAAGAGCTTAACAGATGAATATCAGGAAAATAAGTTGTGATGGATGAGCACGTGCAAAACCCTTAGTAATGCATAACAAGGGCAGCTAGGGGCTGAATGGCAATGATGGTTCTTCACTTCCATTCCCTAACTCCTCCATCTGCACTCATGGTCCAGCAGGTCGAGAGCTGTGTCTGTCTTTTCTGTTGAATCCCTGGAGGGGTCAGTGTCCTGTTATTTAGCTGTTGTCTCTGGGCTTCAAACCTACCCCTCTCTGCTGTGCTGAGGTTGTGATTCAGCTCACCACTCTTTTCATGGGCTCAGCTGGCTTCCTGTTAGGTTCTGTCTGTAGGGGACATAGAGGAAGACTGTAACACAGCAGGAGAAGAAGGACTCCTTGCCTGCTTCCTGCTCATCAATCCAGCTTGTATTTCCCCCAGAAGGAGTTGGTTCTAGTTCTCAACTTTGTTGTTGTTGTTGTTTTTCTTTAATCCCAGAGCCAGGCCCCTTCAGATACCATGACCAGCAGCAGGGAGGGTGCCCTCCTCATATGCCTGGGTCCCACCTCCCACAGGATGCCTGTTGCCCACATCTCAGTTCTAGTGACCCTATCTCTTTTATTTGTCTCCTTGGTCCTAAGGGTGGTAGCTGCCTCTTGCAGTCACTATCTTTGGCCCTTCCAACATCTGTTTAACCAATTCCTTATATTAAATTCTCCCTTTTAAGATAACAGGTGGAACATCTGTTTTCCTGATTGGCCCTGACAGATGCATGGATGGTTTCACTGTCTGCTCTTTCCCAGACTTACCTCATCTTAATGAGGGTCCCCAGCTGGGTCCCTCCAAGGCCAAATGTCCAAGTGCAGAAAAGGTCAACCACAAGCAAGAAATGAGGATTGTCAATCTGGAAGATGTATTTTTCCCAGGTGCTTGCATGGTCTGTCTATTCCCAATCTCCACTGTGCAATATCTTTTCCAAGGTCAGCAGAATTATAAAAACATCAGTTTGGGCATTATTGACTTTTCAACCAGGATACCGAGAAAGTGTTTCAGCAGCCTCGATAAATTAAATCTGGCCACCTAGCTCCCAGACTGGCAGGCTCCTACGTCATTGACAGAGAAGACAGGGAGAAGCAGTTTTCCCAGCTGTTGCTGTAAATGATGAGCATTGTGTTCACAACCATTAGCAGGTGGAGGATTTGAAGTGTTGGTAGATTGCAGAGCTGCCTCTTTTAAAAATGCATAAGCACTTTGTGAGTTTGCTAAGTTGTGATTCACTCAGCTTGGTTTGAATTTTTCATCGAGGAGAAAGATTCTGTAGCCTTTCTTCTTTTATTCCTTCTTTGTCAGTAAGGACTCAGGGCTATAGTGGAGAGGGACTAAGTCCACTCATTTAATTTTCTTGATTGGTTCTCAATTTGTCCAAGTTGTAAACTGCTAGAAGATTTAGTGTTTAAGGACTCAAGGCTATTGAGTTTCCTGCCCCTCCCATTTAATCCCAACTACAAACATCTCTGGGCTCTGGGTTTAAATTTATTTGATGTGTCCTAGCGTAAATTTTTATCCTGGAAGTTCCATCCATTTGTGAAATTCTAAGCACTGCACTGTAAAGGAAACTTCTTTCCAAAATTATCCCCTGGTCTCATAGTATGTGCCAGACACTATAAGTGCTAATGGTTACTCTCCACTCCCAAACAAAATCAGACATTATGATATGCTCAGTGTATATTTTCTTGAAGAGTCCAGTTATAGCATTAGTGTTCTTTCTAACATGATGCTCCAGCCAGACTGAAGAATTGGTTGTATAGCATGTTAGTAGAAACATAATCATCATATCTAACAAGCTTCTGATTTGTTTTGTTTATGTGGATCAGTTTCTGGCTTCTAGCAGAATGAATGTGTACACTGGTCAAAGTATGGATTGGGTGCCACAAACCATGAAACACTTTTACCTTAATTATCTCATTTAATTTTCCTAAAACCCTTATGAGGAAGATACTATTACTAACCTTATTTTTCAGAAGAGGAAACTAAGGTTCAGAGAGGGAAAGTATTGATCCAAGCTGACATATTGCAGAGCCTGACTCTGGAGCCTGCCATCTATCTACTGTGTTATCAACTTGTTATAATTCAACACATGTGTTTGACTCATTCATTTAACCATCAAACATTTATCAAGCCTCTATTATGTGCCTGGCAGCAAAAATGATGTCGAACAAATTCAGCAGTGGTTTATTTAAAGATAAGGAAGCGCTATTAGGCTCTTTGACCAGAAACTAGTTAATACACCCCCAAAAGGCTGCAGATATTTTGTTGTTTTAATATCAACAAATGAGACTTTTCTGGGAATGAAATGATTTTCTCCCTATATCTGACTAATCAATTGTAACCTATTTTCTCCTCAAATGGAGAAAATTATTCCAGCCAGTATTGAAACCTCAGCAAATTGGGAGCAAAAGTATGTTGTAATTTAAATACCAAGGTATTTAGTAGATCATAATTTGCTATAATGGGGAGGATTCTAGAATACCTTGAGTTACAGAATTGACCTTTCACAGATCCTTTTACTCTTTCCAGAACAGGTAAGCTTATGTCAGTGGAACTGCAAGGGTGAAAGGGTTTTTTGTGTTCTGATTTAAATCCTTTGTCTGCTGTGGTTAAATTCTTGGGAAGGGGGTAAGCAAAAGAAAAAAGAAACAACATGGTTCTCTTTTCACATGTGATTATTTTTCGGATTTTATAATGACCCTTCAGATTGCACTTCTAACTGGACTGTATTAATACCATCTTCTTCCTTGATTTCAAATTAATATATAGACTTCAGAAGCCATCTTGTGAATTACCTTTCCAAAGTAGTAAAACATTCAGATGTGCTCATAAAATATTGAAACATGTGGTAGTATAATGGGCTCCACTAAAATTAATCTGGTTAATTTCCCTTTAATAGTGATAGTGCCTAGAATTAGTGGAAAGTAATACTTCTCTTTGCCTGGAAGCTGGTGGATCCCAACTGACATTTAAATCCATGATGATCCCAGAAGTTCAGGGCAGAAATAATGCATTCGTGCCAGGGTCTTGGCTTGGACAGGTCGTGGAGGGCTGCATGCAGTTTTCCACATGAGCACACAGGACTCATTCACATGTTGGTGTTTGTGTTGTTAGACTGCCTTTCAGAAAAGAAGCCTCAGGTTCCCCTCCACGTCCATTGAATAGAAAGACTTTCAGAGGAAGGTGACTCTTGGACAGAGAAATACAGGCCTGTTCTTTTTTTTTTTTTTGATGTGGACCATTTTAAAAATATTTATTGAATTTGTTACAATAGTATTTCTGTTTTGTGTTTTAGTCTTTTGGCCACAAGGCACATGGGAGCTCCCCGACCAGGGATCAAACCTGCACCCCTGCATTGGATGATCAAGTCTTAATCATTGGGCCATCAGACATGTCGCCTAGGCTTGTATTTCTACTGATTTAGGAGGGTTTATGGCCAAAATATTATGTCATCTTGTTTTAAGGTTATAGGCAGGTGTATTTCAACATATCTTTTTCTTCTCTTTTCTGTCTTTCTCCTATTCCTTTTCCTTCTTCTTTTAAAGCTTTGTTCAGTTTCTGAATTTTGCTCAAGAAAGATCAAACTAGATTATTCCTGGGTTGGTGTTACTTTTCTTTGACCCAACTCATTGGAGCCATTTCTCCATGGAATCGTATTAGTATAGGGATGGCCAGGTTTGGAGAGGCAGAGGCAAATTCTACCTTCTGAAGGAGAAAAAACATCCTCCTCAAAATCGGGGCTGGCAGACAGAAACCATTTTCTATGGCTGATACTTTCAGTCACCAGCTGGCACATATTGAATAGTTTCTCTGTTGCGTGGAAGATATTTATTTGTAATAGCCTGTGATAACTAGGACATTACTGCTGTGGTGATTCCTTCCGGCTAATTGGATTGTTGCATTTTATTTAATGGGTATATAAATACAATGAATATTCAGTCACATTTGAAAAGTAGTACAGAAGAGCGAATATATATTAGAGATTCTTTTGGCATTGTGATTTATAGGGACTTTCTTTTTTACCATCTCTGAGGAAAAATGTATAACTTGTTATAAATATTTAAATGGTTTAGATATGTAGAGGGCAGACATTGTAAGAGATGACAGGATATAACCTTCCTAATAGTTTCCATCCTAAGGTTCCTCTACTTTAACCACATTAGAAATAATAACAAAGTGGGATCTTATTATCATGTGACTCATTATTTATGAGAATAAGATATAGTGCAAATCGAAACTGGATCCCTTTTAAAACATATAAATGTACCACATTATCTTTGCCCTTAATATTAGCATCATAAAGTGGATTGATTTCCCTTTAATTTTTTCATGGCATTAGTGCAATGAATATATGAAGTGCCCAGTGTATAACATCTGATCAGTAAACAGTATTAGGTTTATGACTCCAAGAAGACTGTGGCTATGTAGAGAGTGGAAGGCTTGGAGCAGTGACTTACGCTCAGGAAATTGTTTTGTGCGGTGACTCTGGATTTCCTAGTTTAGGGAGCCACCCATTGAGTATCTAAAAAATGGCTCTGCTCCAAATAGCTGAATGTACTGCTATGAATCAAGACTCAGGGAAACAGGGAGAGAGGAATTCACACTGGCTTAAATATAATGTAGTGGATTGTATAAGTGAAACCTCATTGAAAGGTCTAGCTTCAGGTATGGCTGGATCAAGGTATTTCAGAATTATTATTAGGATAAAAATGAATATTGAATTATTTAATTTCTATATGCTTACTGGAGCCTTTTCTGGTATGACAACAATGAACTCTTCACTGCATCTACCTCAGGGTGCTCATGGTATAATAGCTGACATGCCTAAGGTAGAAAATAACTATAACAAAATGTGATATGTGTAATAATAGAGGCACTTACAAGGGAAGATCATAACTCAGAGGAAAAATTGACAACTATTTCTGAGGATAGGTGAACCAGGACTTCAGAGAGAAGTGATACTTTGAAAATTGTTTTGAAAGAGAAGCATGAATTTTACAGACAGATTAGTTATAGTATTTGGGAGACCTGTTTCCAAATCCCAGCTCTGCCATTTACAAATTGTACAGCTTTGTACAAACTATGGCAAATTTCTTTTTGGGGAGCTGCAGCTAGGTCTTTGTTGCTGTGCAAGGGCTTATTCTAGTTGCCAAGAGCAGGGGCTACTCTCTAGTTATGGTCTGTGGGCTTCCCATCGCAGTGGCTCCTCTGAGTGCAGAGCACAGGCTGTAGGGTGCATGGGCTTCAGCAGTTGTGACACATGGCTTAGTTACCCCACCACAGTGTGGAATCTTGGAGTAGGGATCGAACCTGTGTCCCTTGCATTGGCAGGCAGATACTTAACCACTGGGCCACTGGGGAAGTCCTAGAGCAAGTTTCTAAAATTCTAAAGTCTTTAGTTTCTTTATGTGGAAACTGGGGATGGAGATACTGACGTCTTAGAATTGTCATGAGGGTCTAGTATGTTAATGGGTGCGAAGAACTTACATGTGGGTGTGCACAAAGTAAGCTCTCCCTGAGTGGTAGCTATCATTCCACTCTTCTAGAATCTCCCTGTTTACCTGACTGCAATAACACGGGGCATAGGATTAGGGCTTAACATCAGCCACGGTAAAGTCAGTTAGCATATATTGAGTGCTTATTGTGTGGCACACATTGCATTAAAATTTCATTTTTGCTGTTGTTTGTTGTTCAGTCACTCAATCATGTCCAGCTCTTTGCAACCCCATGAACTGCCACATTCCAGGCTTCCCTATCCTTCACTATCTCCCAGAGAATTTCACTTGCCTTATCTAATTCCACCCTTCAACTCTTGAAAGTAGGGAAGTTATTTTCTTCCTCTCACAGATGAGGGAACTGAAGCTTTAAGAATTAAATGGTCTGCCAAGGTAACAAAGTTAGTGGTGACACCGTGCAGCTGAGTAACTATCGACTCCATGGACTGATGCATTAGAATGTATTTCCCCTTATGCAGCTTACCCTTATGAACTTCCTTCCCTCAGTGAACTTGGCTGGTGGGTACTCCTGTTGCAACCCATTCTGTGTGCTGTCCTGCTTCTTCTAAAGACACGGCTGTGGAAGCTTGTCTGTGTGTGTTGATGTGCAGTGCTCCTCCTCCAAGCTGAGCTGCCTGACATTCACTCCTTGGGTCCTGTGCTTCTTTGCAGGTGAGCCTTCCAGGTGGTCATCGTCGCACTGTGATTGCTGCTGCAAGAACGGTAAGGGTGACAAAGAAGGAGAGAGTGGCACCTCCTGCAACGACCTCTCCACCTCCAGCTGCGACAGCCAGTCTGAGGCCAGCTCTCCCCAGGAGACAGTCATCTGTGGGCCCGTGACACGCCAGACCAACATCCAGACTCTGGACCGTCCCATCAAGAAGGGCCCCGTCCAGCTGATCCAGCAGTCAGAGATGCGACGGAAAAGTGACCTGCTCCGGACTCTGACTTCCGGCTCCAGGGAGTCGAACATGAGTAGCAAAAAAAAAGCTGTTAAGGAAAAGCTGTCAATTGAGGAAGAGCTGGAGAAATGCATCCAGGATTTCCTAAAGATCAAAATTCCAGATAGGTTCCCAGAGAGAAAACACCCTTGGCAATCTGAACTTTTACGGAAGTATCATCTATAGGGGCGGATGAGGGGGTGGGGGTGGGAGAAAAAAACAGCGTGTCACCGTTTTGAAATAAACCTCCTGAAAGAAATCCATATTTGAAAAGATAAAGCAACAACTAACAATACACATTTGTTAGAACACAATAGCCCATTGATCTACTACTGCCTATTTACCTAGTTCACCTTAACATGTCAATCCACAGGGTAGATTTCTTTCCAGATGTGGAAGTATAAGAAATTCTCTCTCTCTCTCTCTCTTTTGGTTCTTTGTCTGTTTGTTAACTTGGCCCCGTGTGCTGAGTATCTTGTCTATAGATGAGAGCCAGCGACGTAAGAACAGCTGAGAGGGCTTGGGAATCATTTATCCCAAACTGGGTTTTTCCTCTCTTCTTCTACCTCCCTCCGTTGAATGAAAATTATGGTAGTGATCTGGCCCAATGCCATAGGTTTGGATTTTTAAATTTTCCTTTTTCCTTTTGTTTCTGGGGTGATGGGGGAAAGTGGCAGATTTATATGACTTTTCACTCAAATTGATTATGTGCCAGTTTATATTGACTCCGTATGCATGAGTATTTGTGCAACAGAAGCACAACCAAGTATGTATATACACACAGAGCACATGACCCCAGGTCCTGGGCCTCCTAAGGGGTTGTTCCTGACCCCCGCAGCACCCTCTTAGAGTCCTTCAGCCACAGGAGCCTCTGCTTTTTTCTTAAAACCCTTCTGGGAAGATTTCTGAGCCTCTCTTGGCATCATTTCCTTACATCTAATAACCCCCATCATCAGCAAATTGTCTTCCTTATTTGGAAATGAACACCCTCAGGCTCCATTTTACTGCACTGCTCTCTCTCAGCCCTAGGAGAAGGTGAGAAGAGCTAGTCACACGTTCTTAGTATTTTAAAAAACCCAAACATCCGTATCCACAAAAATTCCTGCAAAATGACCCCAATTCAGCCTTCTCTACCCTGAGCTGAATTACCTTTCTTCTGTCAATGTTTCTGCCCATGTTTTAATGGTGTGACCTTTCCACGTACTCCACGTTAAGTTCTCTGCATTCCTGTGTAGTTGTGGCAGTAAGAACAGCACACAGTACTTGAATAAGGGTCCAGCCTTTTGTTTTAAGGGGAAGTTGTATTTCACACATCCCCTAATAATTTCTCATAACTTTTTAAAACTACAGTGCTTCACTGTTACTTCCTTGGAGCCAGTTTTGTTTGCCTCTGGAATCTGGGCTTTGGCTGTGTCCATACTAGAATTTGGCTCTCACTTCTCTGATGTCTTTGAACAACCCAACTAGATAATTGAAGCTCTGAAATTAAGAGTTGAGCTTTCTAAACGGTCTTTCTTGTTTACATCCTTGACCTGTATGGACACAACCAAAAAGAAACTGTTAATAGCCATCCATCCATGTGACTCTGTATTCTATTAATGTACTCATAGTTTTTTTCATAGATTTGTGGTAAATGAAGACTAAAGGGCAAGATTTGACTTTCAGCATTCCTCATGCATTTCAGTGGGAACTGAAAAAATATTTTTTTTCCATCCTTAATTGTGTGCCAAGAACTCCTATTTTTTTTTTTTTTTAAATTTTGTGTGTGTGGGTATGTGTATATGTACCACAGGTAATAAAGGCAACTGGATGATGTCTATGGGAGGGAGACATAGTGACCTATTGCTTCCCATTGAAATCTTTCATTGATGCATATTATTATGTAAGAGGTGTATCTTGCTACTTGTTATTAGTGCTCATTAACATATGGATAGCTTTCTAAATTTTTGTTAATTCTTATCTTCACACCTGGGCAACAGACTCAGCCAATGTTTTCTTGTCCTGATGGTTCAAATGGACTTAACAATTTGGCTGAAGTGAAAAAAGAAAGATCATTTTGGGAGTTGTGTTGTAAGACAATTATATTTATGAATTTCAGTGCTGTTTTTTTCATACATTAGTGTGTCAGCAGACATTTGATCTTAACTACAACATAGCTTTGTACAGCCTACCAGTATGTCTTTACTGTTTTCAGTGTTTCTTTATACCATTTCATATTGGTCATATTGGTAATAGATGATTCTGCAAAGGATCATAGAACTTAATGGGTCAAGAAGTTGAATTTGGTGAAAATATCCCCAAACTCACTTTGCCCAAATGATTCTTATGGTCCTATTGGAAGTTCTGTCAAAGAGTTGGCGGTCTAACTAAAATGGCCAGAGTCCCAACTTTCTTAAATTTCAGACCTGATTGTAATGGCTTCAAGATAGAAACACACTAGTAAGAATTGGAGAACTAGTAAGATGGCCATCAACTCACTATTCCTACTATGTATGTACTTTAAATAGGAAATGAAACATTGCAAAGAAAATGTTCATGGCATTTCTCTGTCCTTTGACCTGTCTTTTTTTTTTTTTCTCTCTTTAGGCTATCTTTATACCCCCAGAAAACAAAACCAGTGGTGGCAAGTCTGTTTAAAGTAGTAATAATATTTTTTTTTTAATTTTTATTATTATTATTATTTTTTTCCAGTGGGTTTTGTCATACATTGATATGAATCAGCCATGGATTTACATGTTGGGGTCAGCTCAAACCAAATAGTTCACATAGCTGAAACAGCAACAGAGTGTTCATTTGTGTGGTTGTTGGTATGGAAATAACAGTTAAAGTTAGTCATTCAGTTGTGTCCAGCTCTTTGTGACTCCATGGACTGTAGCCCACCAGGCTCCTTTGTCCATGGAATCTTCCAGGCAAGAATACTGGAGTGGGTGACCATTCCTTTCTCCAGGGGATCTTCCCAACACAGGGATTGAACCTGGGTCTCCTGCATTGCAGGCAGATTTGTAGACCTGGTTAGTAAAAGTCTCTACAGAGACACCAGGTCCATGCACATCTTTAGTCCTAGTTCAAGTGGAATTGAAGTGAGGGCTATGTGGCCTACAACACTGGAAATGAATTCTGGGTAAGTGAATTAGAAGATTAAATGCTATAGTGGCCCTGCACCATGTATCATATTCATTTCCTCAAACTTAAAATAGTTTCAAGAATTTTTTAATTCATTTCTGGACAGAACAATATGTATGGTTTGCTTCTTGAATACTGGTGAGGACAAAGGCTGATTTGAAGAGACTAGTAGCATCAAATGGGTCAAATCAATGAGGAATCATAGGCACAGAGACCTTGGAAAATTCTGCCATGCTAAAATCCAGTGAGCTTGTGGAGGTCATTCTCTATGGTATGTGGGTGTTCTGAAGTAAGAACTATATTTATAAAGTCCTCTGACCCACTATCAAAGAGGGAGTGATCTGTGTTCAGCAGGAAACGGGGAAGACAGGAAAATAAAACTGTTGGATCCTGGTGGTAGTGTGCTCTCCCTCCCTCTGCTAAGAAAAAAATTGCATTGAGATGTGGCCGTAAAACAACAAAGTGGCTTCCAAAATATGCCGTGCTGTTATCCTTTGTACTTGTAGGCACAGTTATCTTCCTGGAAATGCATGCATGGTGAATTACAATAAAAGGGGAACAATGCACAAATCATAAGTGTTCCCTTTGTTCTTTATTCCTCCATAGCTATAATATGTCTACTCCTGACTGATTCATGTGAGGCAGGGGCACATGTATAAAAGGGGAGCTAACAGGGAATTTTTCTTTTTTTTATTGGTCTTGCTTGATTCATGGGCACCTTGCTTGCTTGATTCACAGACACCTTTACCCATAGCACAGATGTGTGCTGTTCACTCTGGGTCCTCTTAGTTGCAACTGCTTGAGCTTCTGGATTAACTTTGCTTCTCAGGGTTAGATTCCTCTCTGATTATTGCTTTGTTGGTACCTAGCAAAACAGGCTGCAGTGAGACAAAGAAAAGGCAAACATGGTGTTTTGCAAAACTACTTGACGCCAATTCCCAAAATGGGAGACAAACTTTGATTCTCATATATTTTTCTCTGTTACAATTTCAACTTTTCAACTTTGTATTTATCATAGTGGTTTAACCCAGAGCACTTAAACGCTGGTATTTTCTGGCACTTTCTATCATACAGTGGGACTTGACTAGTCTTGGTCATCTGGATTATATTTCCTAGAGTTAAGACTACACACTTTTAGGAAGAATCCTTTGTCAACTTCCATGTGACATAGCAATTTTCAGAGGAAAAATGATGAGAGTTATTTTCCCCCATGACCATGACAGATAAATATTTTTGCCAATTTGCATGCTTGGTTATAGGGTCAGCATGGGCCGTTTCTCTCTTAATGTCTTGGTATTGTTGGCATCTTGCAATCTTGATGACCCAATTTATTTATTTTCTTTCATATTGTCAAAATAATACACAAGAGACAGCATTAGAGTGAGCATTCTGTATTCTGAGTTAAAATTAAGTTAGATGTCATTTGTACAGGACTGTACAATGATTAATATCTGCAGAGAAATTAGACCAAATGAAACCTGCTGAAATGGGTTTGATTTATATTGCCTTCATCATTCTGATTTTAGATGAAATGGTTATTGCTCTCCACCCCTGCTGAAAGAAAAAGAGTGTTAAGCTTTAATAATCACAGCTTTGCGATGCAAGCACAAAGCTACTTTGAAATGTTGTTTTTCTCATCTTGCCATATACACTGGAATGGAGATTCATCCCTCAGTGACCTCCATCGCAGAAGTGTTGGCAGTGTTTCCAGTACTCAGCATGTGGAAAGTCATTTGTAGCGCTTGTAAAAATGCAGATCCCTGACCCTATTCCCAGAAGGTCTAATACAGAAACTTCAAAGGGGGCCAAGGAGCCTGCATTTGGGGCTTTCATCCTTAATGATTTCTGTGGGACGGTCTGTGGACCTTCCTTTGAGAAACTCTGGTGTTTAGGGACTATGCAGAGGTCACCATTCCTCTTACGTCCTAGTGGCACTCCCTCTCACTTATCACTACAGATGAGTCAGAGCATGCATAATTCATTATCTTAAGGAAAAAACAAAACAAAACAAAACCCAAAGAAGAACATCCTAGGACTAGGGCCGGGCAGATTTCTATAGTTGGTTTGCCCTTTCATCTGCTTGTCACTCATGACCTCCTCTCCATTTTGTGTATGTTTGATGTTTGTACCTTTTTGTCCCCAAACTGAAAACCTGCATCACTATAGTTGTATGACTGGGTAGATGGGAGCATATCTCTGAGTGAGATGTGTCCTAATGATACCCAACAGGGAACAAAGATAATGCCCTTTTCTGAAGACAGTTGTTCATCTCTAGGCCCATTTATAGTTTGCATCAGAGGAACCTCAGAGTGATCCATAATTTAGTGGAGTGTGTGGCCCGAAAGAGGCCTATAACTGCACATACAAACCACCAAAATGAGTATGGGATGTTGAGTGAATTTAGCTATATCATGAAGAAAATCCTGAGTCATTGTACTGCTTACTTTGTCCAATTTGACTCAAGCAGTATTAAGAAACCCTCAGAGAGTTGATGACTCTGAACCTCAACATTAACTAAAAATGTAAAGCAAAATCCATAAAGAAGAATGCATTTAAAAAAAGAAATAAGGAGTGGATTCAAAAATTTCATTTGTAATGATTTGAAGTTCTCGAATTTTCAGTCACTCTGACTAGGAGAGATGGCTGTACTGTAATTATTCAGAAGAAAAAAAAAAAAAACAAATTTGGAGGTTTTCAGGGATCCAGTTGATCCTATCCATATAACAGAATAACTGGAGAGGTACCAAATCCTGTCCCCCCCACCCCACTACAATAAACAGAGAATAAATGACTTAAATTCATGCTTGTCATAATCAATAATTAATATTTAAGTAAAAACTACTATCAAAGGAAAGTGAAGAATGGTCAGCGAAACTAATGCATTTGAACCACAAATTATTTTGGCCAAGAATTTTTTTAAAATCTTAAATTGGATTTAGTATCCTTTCCCTCCTTTATTTCCCAATGGATCTTTTTATTCCTCAGCTTTCTAAACTTTAAACAATGTTCTTCTTGTTTGTGAAAAAGTTGTATTGTTTATTGGGTAAAGAGTTTTTAGTTCCTAGACTATCTTCTTTGCTTTATTTTGGGAATTTACTTTTAAAGGGCTTAAGAAAAATGTGTCCCAGTCCAATGACTATCAAGGGGTTTGTCCTGGAGGAAGGAGGAGGTGATTTTCCTGTTAATCAGCCTTTTAAAAGCACTTAACTGCCAAGTGGAGGATTTAGTAAGTCTCCTCTCTCCAGCGACCTCTTCCATCTTGTCAGTTTATTCTTAGAATTGACCTTTAGCTAATTTACCTGCGTTTGCACAATAAAAATCAACATACTTCAGACTCTCACTGCTGATGTTGGCTTCATCCATCACAAATGGAAACAGATTGATGCATAACTCAGTAGTGGAGGAGAACTGCTTTATAATTGTGTCAGTGTGTGTGTGTGTGTGTGTGTGTGTGTGTGTGTGTGGGTAGGTATACACACGTACAACTTTTACGTCAGTGTTGGGTTGGTAACTAGTGTCTATGGTAATGCTATTCAAGTGCAGGAATATTCAATGTTATTCAAGTCTCTGGTTACAAAGTTTAACAGCTTTTAATTCAGCCCAGTAGTTTGTCTTTACTGTGGGTATGAATACCTGAGAAGGTTGAGTAAAGCTGATCTCCTGATACAAAATTCAAACATTACAGATTTCTGGATGAAAACCAAAACTTGTTTTCATTTATATAGTCACTAGTGGCATCATACTCAACTTAAGTGTTAAATGCTCAATCATGTTCAACTCTTTGCCACCCCACAGACTGCAGCACACCAGGTTCCTCTGTCCATGGAATTCTCTAGGCAAGAACACTGGAGTGGGTTGCCATTTCCTTCTCCAGAGGATATTCCCAACCCAGGGATCAAACCCACATCTCCTGCATGGCAGGTGGATTCTTTATCATCTGAGCCACCACGGAGGAAAGAAAAAGAAAGCTTTGAAAGCTAAAATATGCATGGAATTCACATTGATCACTAGTAGTTTTTCTCAACTGCAGCCAGTGGTCAGTGGTTTAACTTGTGTGTGAGAGACAGAAACATTTTCAGGAAAGCCTCTGATTTGGGGTTTATGTGCATTTAAGGCAATGACTCTCACACAGGGGTGATTTTGCATTCTAGGGGACTTTGGGTAATGTCTGAGGATGTTTTTGATTGTTCTCACTTGAGAGGTGCTACCAACACCCAGTGAGTAAAAACCAGGAATGCTGCTAAACATCCCACAATGTACAGAACAACCCCCACAACAAAGAATTATCTAACCCTAATGTCAATATGTCAATAGTGCTGAGGCTGAGAAACCCTGAGTTACGGGTTGGTACCAATTTTCCAAGCCATTCTTAACCATGTAGAGAAAGACTTCTGGATCAAGAAATAAGATGAAATGAACAATAATAATTTGTACCACTTGTAATATGTATAGGCTCTATTTATTATCCTTTTATACAGAAGCGAATGCTGAGATTTAGATAGAAATATGTCATTTTTTCCAGGATTCCAGTAGTGATGAGACAGGTCTAGGGTCTAAATCTGTCTTCTATTTAAGTCTTTCTCTGCCTCAGAAAAATGATACTTCAGTGAAGTCATCAACCTTAAAACAAGTAAATGTGTTTGTTGTGAAGCACTTTGGGAGCATATTCAGTTCATGTGACCCTATTAAGGATGTCTTTCAAGCTGATAAACAATATACAGCAAGGTGGTCTCAGAAATGAAACAGAAAAGTCAGGGCAAGAGTGCTTAGAACAGGCCAACAGTTTTATCATCTTTAACTGCTCACTCTGTACTTTTGGTTGAATATCTTCACTAAAGATGATATTTATATCTTGGAAAATGTGATCATCAGACTCACACAGATGGCCCCCATGCTCTTGTTTTCAGAGAAATGACAAGTCTAAGCACAGGTCCCTAGCTACTGAATCTTATTTTTCCATTTGTAGTTACTGACTACATTAGAGCACAAAACAGGTTTGTATCTTAAGTCATTTGACATTTTTCTTTTAATTTTTCAAACTCACATCCCAGTGACTAAATAAAGGTCCAGTCATTCTACCTCCAATTTGTGCAAGGGAAACCGAAGACCAGAGAACTGAAGTCAGACATTCATTTATTTGTGCATTCACTCATTGGTATTTGCTTAATGCATACCATGGACTGGTCACCACAAGGAGCATTATAATCTACTAGGGAGTTGGACTTGGGATACAGAGAATTCAGATCAAGTTCAAATCCTGGGTTAACATTATTTCTGTATGTAGCTCTGATCAACATTTGAGACTTATGGTTTAAATATTAAGTTATGAATAATGTAGACTATGAATTTGTTAGCATGCACCAGAAACTCTATTAGGTGTTTTCTATGCCTTATCTTCTTTAATCTTAGAGTAACTTAATGAGGCAGACACTGGTACTGTCCTCTCTTTACAGGTGAGGTCATTGAGACATGGAAAGGTAGAGTGGCACATAGCTTGACAACGCAGAGACAGATTCTCATCTGGGTTTATTAAACTCTGAAGGCTCGCAACCTCCTGTGATATGAACTCTTTTCTGTTCTGGATTTCACCTTTGTATAGCTTCTTCTGGTCTAAGCAAAAGGTAGCCAGGATGATTCTAGCCTGACATTCTTCCTGCAAGTTGTTAGCTATTTTGTGTTGTAAGTTCCACTAGACATGCACATCTCTAGGAGATCAAGGAGAAGCAAGTCTGGGGGTAGAGGGGAGATGCGTACCACAGACTGTACCTGATGGTAAAAATGCTATCAAGGGCTTTGTTTTAGAACAAGTATCTAGTGAGAACCAAGCCCTATCATACCCACAGGGGTAAGATAGATTCCATGCCAGGAGGTTGGCACCCAAGCTGCTGGCTGTGCTGTTTACAGGACATCAGGGCAAGTTTCAGGAGAGGTAAAATGACTGTCTGTATATGAGTGCATATGTGTACATGCATGTATATTCCATTTTTACCTTTGGGCTTTTTAAACAGTCTCAGTTTTTGTTCATGACAGGTCAGAAATCCAAATATGATTTGGCTGCCCCTAGCATCTTATCATTATTGTTCTGAGTTGGAAAAAAGAGGCAGCTAGAGAAAAGAAACTGCACTGAAATATATGACTGTGTGTGTGTGTTGAGGAGTGTGTATATACTTGTATGTTGTGTATGTGTGTTTATGTATAAATTTTGTGTATATATGTATATATGTGTGTACATCTATCTAAATGTATATATATATATCTATACATTTATATATACACATAAGCAAATCTTAGTTTGAAACTGTTTGGAATTTTGAGTTTGAAAGACTGATAATTTATTTTTTATTTCCTAGAGAGTCTAAAATACTTCTAATTTCCAAAATTCTTTTCCACTATGAGTATATGTATATATCTATGGTATAGAAAATATGATTAGAATATCTAGGTTTAACATCTATGGATGCAAAACCAAACAAAAGTGTATTTATGGAAAAGTCAAACTTGGAAAAACTGGCTTTCTTAATTGAACCATTTTTTGGAATTTCAAACTATGTGTTTTCAGACTTGTTCATTAAACAACAGCACACATACAGCCCACCAAATGAACATGATGATGTTTAGGAAGAAACAAATAAGAAAATGTGGGTCCATGATGGCACAAATCCAATGGTTATCATGCCAATGGTACTTCACCTACCTACCTATTGGTTAATTTACTATCTTATTGATTTTTCTTTCATCATTCATGGAGGGCCTCTGTGGCCTTATATATTTGTAGGTGAAGCTAATTATCTGTTTAATATTTTTAAAAACTATAGTAAATAATTTATAATATGCATATTGTAAATATATACTAAAGCTCAAGGGCACATTGTAATAATAACCAAACATTTTTCTAGACTTCTACAAGTAACCCTTTCAGCCTGATTATACAGATACCAAAATAGTTGCTCAAAGAAAGAACAAGAAAAAGTTAAATGAAATAAAATGTTACTTATTTGTTTTGGCATGGTACATGCATACAACCAAATGACTGAAATTTGAACTCTTTTAAGGATACAGTAAGTTGCGTTTTCATTCACTGCCATGTGCTTTGCATATTTTGGAGAATATGAAAAGTGTTTTAAGCCAACCTATGCAAAAGAGCTTCCCTGGTGCTCCTTGGGATCAGTTTGTATGCACACAAGACCGTACCTTTAGAAGCTCAGCCTGGCTCCCAGCCCAGAGCTCAACTGATGGTCCAAGCACAGACTCCTCCTCCCAGGGACCTGTCGGGTTTGCTCACACAGTCAGAAACATTTGCAAACCTATCGAGTATGGTCATTCATTTATTTTTCCCCCAGAGGATCCCTGAAGATGTGGTCTTAAAAGCACCAGAAAGAAAATCAATCTTGTAGCAATTACATACATGTTTTAATTAGGTTTAAGGACACTTGAAGAAGTAATGGTTGTTTTCCTCCCAAATTTTAGAGCAGAGGAGGGGGTTTAACACTAACCTTGGCTCCAAGTTCTCCTCTCATTTTCCTTTCATTCATTTTTATTCTATAGGAGATTGTTGAATCAAGAGGATTTTGCTTAGAATACTCTGCTTAGTTTAGAAAAGGACAAATTAATTTTTTCTTTTTCTGTAAAACATGAGGGGTGGAGACGTGGGGGTGCCAAAAACCCCTCATTACCCTGTTTCTGATGTAAGAAAATGGATTCGGTAATTACTGGAGTGGTATCCTACTTAAAACACAGAAACAGAAACTTAGGGAAGTCCCATTTCAGAGTTCTGCTGAAAGCTGTTAATGGGGTATGTTGTAAGTGGGTCACCACTTAGATTAACAATGGCATCTCGCTTGTTTCTCTGATAGGAACTTTGTCTGTAAAGTCAAGAATCTTTGTGTTGACTGAAGGAATTGAACTAATGACCTCAGTTGATTTCCTGTTCCCCGTGTCTTTCAGGACCAACAGAGCACTGGATAGAACCTAACAAACATAATCATTTGTCCAAATTGAATTGACATGTTTCAATAGCATCAGTACCACTTTCAACACTTATAAAGACTATTGATTAGGATAGCTGGGTATCTCCAAGTACAGTTTGCCAGGGATTATTAAGCTCCTCTGACATCCATCTTGGATGCTTTGAAGGCAATGTCACCATAGATAGAGGAGTTTGAATTTTGCTGGAACTAACCCTGAGTGTTGATCTACTGGGGCCTTGCTCATGTTACTTTTTCCTGACCTCATTCAAGTGCTTGATGACTTGGGTCAGTTTGTTGCACATTGATGTATACCAAGTGACACCCACTGAAATTACCTCTTCTCCTTTCCAATGCAGTTCACTTGTACATAAGTGTAATGTCAAATTGTTTACAGGTTCTTTTTGTGTGTAATTGTGATAGCAGATTTAGCTCAGACTTTAAAGGAATCTGTTTACTGAATGGTGTTAAAATGAATGTGCTTATTACAGTATAAACATCATTAATTATGGACTCACACGAATGCATGTCTTCATGTCGTCAACTCCCAGCAGCTCGGTTATCCAGCAAAATGTCTGCGGTCTGTGAATAGCAAATATACATAAACTACTGTGATTAATAACTCAGTAACTGTTTCTACCTTGGTATGTAACACTAGATTTTAGCCTGCTGTATTTCTTTCTTACCTATTGTTTCGCAAGAGAAACATGGTAAAAGATAGCACTGCTAATTGTCCCAATGGAATTGCACATCATTTTGGCAGTCGTTGCTCCACCCAAAAGGTAACTGCCTGTGATGGAACAATGGCCCTGAGCAACATATAAATATATACATACATATCTTTGTATGCAATATCTACAATGCTAATTACTACCATCTATTCTCACTGCCAATGGAAACAAACTATTTTCTTTGGAATCATTGATGGATATAAAAAGTTTAATTTGCTATTAACTGCTTTCATATTCTGTTTAGTTCTTATAGTATGGTAAATGATACAGGTGCAGTATCAGTATTGTAAAATTGTGTGGTGAAAACTACAAAAGTCATTCTGTGGATATATTTTACAAGGCAGACCAGAAACTATATTTCAGATTCTTGTGTGAATATAATTACAGAAATAGGTAACTATTTTTTATGTGTTTGCATAAATGACTCCATTTCATATACATTGTAATTTAGCACCAATCATAATAAATCATTTGGTAACATTTAGTTGTTAGAGATATCTATTTTTAGTATACATGAGAGACTGATGATTCAACATTATTTCACACTAACTCAAAAATTTTAGATGGAAGGTAATTACCATTGCAATTAGTTTATTTCTGGTTTGTTGTGGCAGCTTGCTGGCTTGGGGTACAAAATAAGGAGACTTAATAAGTTGGTTATTTAAAATTCTTAGAATGAGACTGCAGTAAGTTGAGGCCTTGCCGCTGCCTCTTCATAATTGGGTGGCCTTATGCTATTTATCAAGCCTCTTTGAACTGCCATTTCCTCATCTGGAAATAGGGAGTAAAAATGATAGACACCTCATAAGGTTCCTGTGAGAATTAAATTAGATAATCCAATTAAAGCATTTAGCACAGTATCTAGTACATTAAATAGATGCTTAATAATCCCTATTCATTCTCATTACTGCTATCTAAAATACAGATCTCAAAGAAGAGCTTGGATTTAACAGTCTGAATATATTTCTTTTTTTTTTTTTTCCTGTTTAGCCTTTATGGCATTGCCTATAGAGTTAAACATTCAGTATGTTTTCTGATCAAGAGGGAAAATTATACAGGGAGAAAAAGGGAACTCTACAGATTGGGTGGGGGGTTTTAGAAACCATTTAGCCTTTTGCTGCTATGAAGTATATTCAGCAGAAATCTTGTCCCATGATATGTGCCAAAAAACAAAGGGAATTGGATGATATACAGTTTGGGAAATAAAACTTTTTACATACCTCTCTTTTTAGTTTTTAAATGCTTTTTATCACATTTGAAGCCCTGGGAGTTAGACAGTAAAGGAAGTTTTAAACTTTATTTAACCCAGAATCTCCTAGACTTCTCTCACTGAGGATGTTTCTGAAAATATGAGTCCATAATTTTTGAAAAGCTAATTTAGCCCAGTCCCTCCTTGTATAGGAGAGAAAGCTGAGACCCAGACTGGGGAAGGGATAAGCTGAAGGTGAGATGATCTTAGGTCTAAACCCCTGTCTAGGGACCCAGGCTAGGACACTTGCACCTAAATCACTCTTGGCTAAATGACTGACAACAGTGATGGCATTGGTCTGAAAAGCCCTTCTTAATTCACATCCTTCCAGTGCAGACCCAAAGTAAAGGGTCACGTGAGATACTGCAGCCCAAGCAGGAAAAGCAAGGACACAGCAACCAGGCCTCCTTCCTTAGATGGCTCAGGGACAGACACTTGTCCTGCCTGGGCATTTGAAAGCTTTCCTTAGAGATGGTCCCGACCATGACACAGATGCTGGGCAGGGCCGTCCCTCCACCTACCACTGGGTTAAGAATTTAAATGAACCAAATGATGGGATGGCTTGGAGGGGAGTTTTCCTATCAATTGTTTTTTTAAGGGTTTTACTTATTTATTTAATTTTTGGCTACACCGTGCAGCATGCAGGATCTTAGTTCCCCTGGCTGGGATTGAACCCGCCCATGCCCCCTTCAGTAGAAGCGCAGAGTCCTAACCACTGGACTGCCAGGGAGTTCTTCTCCTATGAATTCTTTAGTGGGAAGCTGGGGGCTTTCCTCCAGAAAACTTAGTGAGAAGACCCCTATGTTGAGAAATTGTGAAGTTGCTGCCCTCCACAGCCCCTAACACTGCTTTCATAGAACCCAGGCTTCATCAGGGGCAGTCACAAGGAAAGAGGCTGCCACAGTTCCGGAGGCATGTGGACAGAGAAGGAGCCACATCACGAGGGAAACCCTGGCTCTGCAGCTGCAGTGGACGAGAGACAGCCAAGGGTTCATCACCACTGCCCTGCCCCAGACAGCAGGTGAGTTTTCTCTGAAGATCAAGGGTCTGGAGAACACTGCCAGGAGCCTCTGCGGTGAGGGCTGTGAGCACACGGGTCTGCTCTCTCTGCTGTCTTTGGAGCCCGGGTGGAAAGGAAGGTGTGCCGGGGTGCCCAGTCAGAGCACAGTGATGGTGGATCAGGAGGAAGACGCCCTCTTGGGCTCTCTGGGGAGACTTGGGGAGTCTGTAGGAGACTTCATCCATCTCAGCACTGAAGTTATGAAGAGTCAGTGAAGGCATACAGCTGCTGTCCAAAAGCTCGTCCGTCTGACAAATTGAGTTGAGCAGGACTTGATCAGAAGGATCATAGCTTTTGGAATGCGGGCAGTGAAGCAGGGAAAAACATCACCTTCTCAGACGATAGCCCTCCTCCCCTCTAATTTCAACCCAAAAGCAGCGTTCCATCCCAAGCCTGCAAAACACCCAGAGCCACGTCAGTCTCGGCCCCAATGGCAGCGGCCACTGAGACGAATCACGACAGGTGTTTATCCCAGTAGGGAGGCTGGTAATAGCCCCCAGCCAGACAGAACACCATCAACTTCAAATAAGCCAGGCTTACCTTGCAAGGCTCACAAATAACAATGTGTCAGCAGCAAGGGCTCAGGAGGGCCAATGCTCAGAACCTCAGAGAGCTCCCCGTGTTACTTAGTCTCTGCAAGCATGTCATGAAAGCACCAGAAAGAAAGTCTGGACATGAAAACTCCAACTTCAGCTTGTGTTCCCCTTCCTTCCTCCTCACTGTATACATTCCCCCTATAGGGGGAATGGGTACCAAGAAATGAAACACCCTACATGCTTAAGAAGGAACATTGAGATGGGTTTCTCTGTGACTAGATCTGGGCTCAAATGTGTTGTCCAAGACTATGAAATCCCTGGTGGATATAAAACAATTCAATCTGCTGCCTCTGAAACAAAAAATCACAAACCACATGCATCCTTCACACAAATAAAGCTTTTCTCCTCTTCATCTCTCCTGGCCTCTCCACTTCTACATCTCTGCGTTCTATTCTGTTTGTTCTTTGGCTGTCTGATACAGAGAACAAGCATTTTGAATAAAGCACAGAACCTCTTGTTTTGCACTCTTACTCCCACCTCCACACTTCTCTCCAGGCCTCAGTTTCCTCATCTGAGCGATAAATGAGCAACCTGGAGGAAACACTTCTACGTGCTATTTTCCATCCCTCCTTTCTATGTGTTTTTACCTAGGTCTCCATGAAGGTATGGGTAGGAGGGGAGCAAGAGGACTTTGGGGACTCCAACAGTTGACCGTTTCAGATTGTCTTTGAATGAAAGCAGCTGGTTTCCCAAAAGAGCTTTGTTTGGGAGCAGCTTTGTTCCCTAAAAGAGAACAAAGGACAAGGCAGTAAGTTGGGTGCTGGTTTGTACTTTCAAATTTTGTTGTTCCAACATTATTGTGAATGGGTCAACTCTCACCTTTCCCTGACACCGGGGCTCCCAGGAGGTGAAGTGGACTCTCTGTGACTCACCTCTTGCATTACCCAGGGCTGTAGCTTTTGTTTCAGCAAGCCCAGCGTGGATTTCTATTTTTCATTCACTGTGGATAGAAGGGAAGGGATCGGCAAGGGGGACAAAGACTCGATTAACTGGAGATGGAGGCAGGAGTGCCACAGTTGATAGCAAATTGTTCTTCCTCTCTTTGCCCCTGGAAAAGTGTATCCCTCAGTACCTAGAGATAATATACTGTCAGATATTCTTAAAAATAAGAGATAGACGCTCTACTCTCTCTGTCACCTGACATTAACAAATCTGACAGCACACGAAGAGGGAAACAGATGTTAGTAACTACCAGGTCTGTGTACCCGAGGCATGTGCGTATGCGCTAAGTTGCTTCAGTTGTGTTGGACTCTTTGTGATCCTATGGACTGTAGCCTACCAGGCTCCTCTGTCCATGGGATTCTCCAGGCAAGTATACTAGAGTGGGTTGCCATGCCCTCCTCCAGGGGATCTTCCTGACCCAGGGATTGAACCGGTGTCTCTTATGATTCCTGCCTTGGCAGGCAGGTTCTTTACCACTAGTGCCATCTGGGAAGCTGTGAAAGTCAATGAGTAGCATGATAATTATCTTGATCTACTCTTCAGGAAGCTGATACCTGCAGGTGGTTCCAAACCCCAGTTTCTATGTTCATCATGGGGATTGAGTGCATACTGTCTATCACCTGGCACCTTGACGTTTGCAGTGAATATGCTTGTTCATCTGAAGTTTTCAAAAGCAGGAGCAAAAGGTTAGGATTTTCTTCTTAAATCTACCCTTTATCACATGGCTTTGTGTAGCTGTTGAGTGCCTTGCATTGATATTTATGAGGTTTTGAGGAAATGCTGGAAATATAACAGAATATAAAAGTTAACAAGATAACATAGAAAACATCTTCAGGGCAGTTGTTTACCATATTTTGTAGTACTCTTTTATTAATAAGTAAATCTCAACCAAAGACAAAAATATACAAGGAATGTCTTCTTGTTTGAATAGGGAAAAATGAGTATTTTCTGGTTTATGATGTGCAGGAAATATAGATCCCTATCTTCTTGGTTCCAGGATGGTGAAACCCCCCAAACAAAAGAGGCCTCTGAAACAGATAAGACCCAGATCTAAGGAAGACAAAGGGCAGTGCTGGAAGCCATCAATATAAAAGTGCTGAGTTCTCAGGATGTTTCTACAGAAACCATGGGAAATATTATAGAGCAGAATGACAGGAGGTCAAACAATTATATCTCCCAGATACAAGAACTCAGGATGTTTCTCATGGACAAACTTCCTTAACCTAACCTCATGAGCTTTTCCTTCCTCAAGATCTTTCCCTTCCCCTGACTCTACAGCTGTTTCTGCTCCGGTTGTCTTATCGGAATTTCTCAGAGTAACCTAGAAAAGAGGCAGAAAATAGGCAGCAAGGGGTTGGAATGAAACAGCATCTGGGAGGGAAAAGGGAGGGAGGTCTGGAGGCTTGCTTTTCAAAGTCTGCCAGGGGACAAGCAAGACTGGCATCACTGGGGCCATGTTAGAACTAAAGACTCTCAGGACCACCCCCCCCCCCACCCCCACCACACACACACCCCTCCTGGATTAGAATCTGAGTTTCAGCAGAACCTGTTTCAAACAGGTAATCACACTTTGAGAAACACTGGTCTATAAGGTATGGTTGAATGCATAGGGATAGCCTCAGAGGTAAGATGTTGAGGGTAAAGGGGTATGTAAGAGGTGGATTGTTCCATGTGTGACCATGGAATTAGATGATGTGGAGACTGTCATGTGGGAAATAAAAATACCACTAGTAAATGGAATTACACTATGTGCTTAAATAAAGAAATATTTATTAAGTTTTAAAAATTTATGTTATATAAAAATTTTTCAATATAATAAAAGTTTAGCCTCTAAATATAAACAAAAAGAGCAATGAAAATTAACCATAATTGCAACTATCAGCTACAATCATAATTAACATTTTACCCTGTCTGCCACTTTCTTTGTATATATGTATTTACCATATATATATATATATATATATATATATATACATAATATATATAGTTGTATTGTTGTTGCCATTGCTCAGTCACACAGTCATATCCAAGTCTTTGTGACCCCATGGACTGCAGCATGCCAGGCCTCACTGTCCCTCACCATCTCCCAAAGTTTGCCCAACTTCACGTCTATTGCGTCAGTAATGCCATCCAGCCATCTCATCCTCTGAAGCCCTCTTCTCCTTCTGCCCTCAATCTTTCCCAGCCTCAGAGACTTTTCCAATGAGTCAGCTGTTCACATCAGATGACCAAAATACTGGAGTTTCAGCTTCAGCATCAGTCCTTCCAAAGAGTATTCAGGACTGATTTCCCTTGAGATTGACTGGTTTGATCTCCTTTCTGTCCAAGGGACTTTCAGGAGTCTTCTCTAGCAACACAGTTCAAAGGCATCAATTCTTGGCTTTCTGCCTTCTTTGTAGTACAACTCTCACAACCATACATGACCACTGGGAAGACAATAGCCTTGACTATACAGACTTTTGTCAGCAGAATGTCTCTGCTTTTCAACACACTGTCTAGGTTTGTCATAGCTTTACTGCCAAGAAGCAATCATCTTCTGATTTCATGGCTGCAGTCACCATGCGCAGTGACTTTAGAGCCCCCCAAAGAGGAAATCTGTCACTACTTCCACTTTCCCTTCTATTTGCTATGAAGTAATGGGGCTGGATGCCACAATCTTAGTTGGTTTTTTTTTTTTTTTAAGTTTTAAGCCGGCTCTTTCACTCTCCCCCTTTACCCTCATCAAGAAGCTCTTTAGTTCCTCTTGACATTAAAGTGGTGTCATCAGCATATCTGAGGTTGCTGATGTTTCTCCAGCCGATCTTGATTCCAGCTTGTAAATCACCCAGCCTGGCATTTCTCATGGTGTGCTCAGTATTTAGGTTAAACAAACAGGGTGACAGCAGACAATCCTCTCATACTCCTTTCTTAATCTTGAACTAATCAGTTGCTTCATACAGGGTTCTAACTGTTGCTTCTTGACCCACATACAGTTTTCTCAGCAAACAGGTAAAATGGCCTGGTATTCCCATGTCTGTAAGAGCTTTCCACAGTTTATTATGATCCACACAGTCAAAGGCTATAGTGTGGTCAAAGAAACAGAAGTAGATGTTTTTCTGGAATTCCCTTGCTTTCTCTATGATCCAGAGAATGTTGGCAATTTGAACCAGAGGAATTCTGGTTCCTCTTTCTTTTCTAAACCCAGCTTGGACATCTGGAATTTCTTGGTTCATATAATGTTCAAGCCTAGCATGCAAGATTTTAAGCATGACCTTACTAGCATGGGAAATGAGTGCAATTGTCTGATGGTTCGCATATTCTTTAGTACTACCCTTCTTGAGATTGGGATGAGGATTGACCACTGCTGGGTCTTCCAGATTTACTGACATATTAAGTGCAATACCTTGGTCGCATCATTTTTTAGGGTTTTGAATAGTTCTACTGGAAATCTGTCACATCGACTAGCTTTATTAACAGCAGTGCTTCCTAAGGCCCACTTGACTTTGCTGTTCAGAATGTCTGGTTCTGGGTGACTGACCACACCATCATAGTAATCTGGTTCACTAATATCTTTTTTGTAGAGTTTTTCAGTGTATTCTTTCCATCTCTTCTTGATCTCTTCACCATCTACTAGGTCTCTAACATTTCTTTCCTTTATTGTGCCCATCTTTGGGTGAAATATTCCCTTGATATTTCCAATTTTCCTGAAGAAATCACTAGTCATTCCCCTTTTGTTGTTTTCTTCTAGATTTATGCACTGTTTGTTGAAGAAGGCCTTCTTGCCTCTCCTTGCTATTCTTTAGAACTCTGCATTTAATTGGATGTACCTTTTCCTTTCTCCCTTGCTTTTCCCTTCTCTTCTTTCTTCAGCTATTTGTAAAGCCTCCTCAGGTAACCACTTTGCCTTCTTGCTTTTCTTTGGAATGGTTTTGTTCACTGCCTCCTGTACAACATTATAGACCTCCATCCACAGTTTGGTGGGTGTTTTTTTGTCATTACATTTTTAAATTGTTATGAAAAATATATTGTCAAAGGATTAAAATACATACCATGGACTGGAAGAAAATATTTGCAAAAGACATATTTGATAAAAGAGCTGTTATCTAAAATATACAAATAACTCTTAAAACTTAATCATAAGAAAATAACTTTTAAAATGAGCAAAATATCTGAATCTCATCATAGAAGATATACACATGACAAATAGACATATGAAAAGATGCTCAACATTATATGTAATTAGAGAATTTCAAAGTAAAAGACAAACTAGATACTACTACACACATACTATGTTGCTAAAATTAAAAACATTGACAGTACTAAAGGCTGACAAGGATGTGGAACAACATGAATTCTCATCCATTGCTGGTAGTGATACAAAATGGCACAGCCCCTTGGGAAGAGAGTTGATAGTTCTTGGAGAACCAAATATCTTACCATAGTATTCAGCAGTCAAGCCCCTTAAATCTTTGACAAATGAATTGAAAACTATATCCACACAAAACCTGTACATAGATTTTTTTTTTGTAAGTAGGAATGTATTAGTTATGTTTGCATCTTGTAAACTTCTATTATTTTTCTTTTTAGTTTAATTGGAGGCTAATTACTTAACAATATTGTGGTTGTTTTTTGCCATACATTCACATGAATCAGCCACGGGTGTACATGTGTTCCCCATCCTGAACCCCCCTCCCACCTCTCTCCACATCCCATCTCTCAGGGTCATCCCAGTGCACCAGCCCTGAGCACCCTGCCTCATGCATTGAACCTGGACTGGTGATCTACTTCACATATGTTAATATACATGTTTCAATGCTATTCTCCCAAATCATCCTACCCTCACCTTCTCCCACAGAGTCCAACAGTCTGTTCTTTACATCTGTGTCTCTTTTGCTGTCTCACATATAGGGTCATCATTATCATCTTTTTAAATTCCATATATATGCATTAATATACTGTATTGGTGTTTTTCTTTCTGACTTACTTCGCTCTGTATAACAGGCTCCAGTTTCATCCACCTCATAAGAACTGATTCAAATGCATTCTTTTTAATAGCTGAGTAATATTCCATTGTGCATATGTACCAGAGCTTTCTTATCCATTCGTCTGCTGATGGACATCTAGGTTGCTTCCATGTCCTGGCTATTGTAAACAGTGCCGTGATGAATATTAGGGTACACGTGTCTCTTTCAATTCTGGTTTCCTTGGTGTGTATGCCCAGCAGTGGGATTGCCGGGTCCTATGGCAGTTCTATTTCTAGCTTTTTAAGGACTCTCCACACTGTTCTCCATAGTGGCTATACTAGTTTGCATTCCCACCAACAGTGTAAGAGGTTTCCTTTTTCTCCACACCCTCTCCAGCATTTATTGTTTGTAGACTTTTGGATAGCAGCCATTCTGACTGACCTGAGATGGTACCTCATTGTGGTTTTGATTTGCATTTCCCTGATAATAAGTGATGTCGAGCATCTTTTCATGTGTTTGTTAGCCATTTGTATGTCTTCTTTGGAGAAATGTCTGTTTAGTTCTTTTGCCCATTTTTTGATTGGGTTGCTTATTTTTCTGGAATTGAGCTGCAGGAGTTGCTTGTATATTTTTGAGATCAATTATTTGTCAATTGTTTTGTTTGCTATTATTTTCTCCCATTCTGAAGGCTGTCTTTTCACCTTGCTTGTAGCTGTCCACAGTTCTTCATGCACACTGTTTATTTACTAGGTCTAATCCCTTGAATCTATTATACGGGTAAATAGATATATAATTATACATATATAATCCCTATAGATAAAATATTCATCATATATAATTCATATAGGTAAATATTATTAAGAATATAAATTAGGTATAAACATGTGAATAGATGCAAAACTATATGATAACATTACTCTATTGATATAATTATTTAGGTGTAATATTTTAATAACCTAATTAACCTTAGGTTGTTATTTTTGTTCAGTTGCTCAGTCTTGTCCTTTGCAACCCCATGAACTGCAGCATGCCAGGCTTCCCTGTCCTTCACCATCTCCCAGAGCTTGCTGAAACTCATGTCTATCAAGTCGGTAATGCTATCCAACCAACTCATCCTCTGTCATCTCCTTCTCCTCCTGCCTTCAATCTTTCCAAGCATCAGAGCCTTTCCCTATGAGCCAGCTCTTCCCATCAGGTGCCAAAGTATTGGAGCTTCAGCTTCAGAATCAGTCCTTCCAATGAATATTTGGGATTAATTTCCTTTAGGGTTGACTTGTTTGATCTCCTTGCAGTCCAAAGGACTCTCAAGAGTCTTCTCCAATACAACAGCTCAAAAGCATCAATTCTTTAACAGCCATCCTTCTTTATGGTCAAACTCTCACACCCATACATGACTACTAGAAAAATTGTTAACTTTGACTCTATGGACCTTTGTCAGCAAAATCATGGCTCTGCTTTTTAATATGCTGTCTAGCTTTGTCAGAACTTTTCTTTCAAGGAAAAAGTGTCTTCTAGTTTCATGACTGCAGTCACCATCTGCAATGATTTTGGAGCCCAAGAAAATAAAGGCTGTCACAGTTTCCATTGTTTCCCCTTCTATTTGAAATGAAGTGATGCCATGATCTTTGCTTTTTGAATGCTGAGTTTTAAGCCAGCTTTTTCACTCTATTTCACTTCAATCAAGAGGCTCTTTAATTCCTCTTTGCTTTCTGCCATAAGGGTGGTGTCATCTGCATATCTGAGGCTATTGGTATTTCTCCCAGCAATCTGGACTCCAGCTTGTGCTTCATCCAGCCCGTCACATCTCAGGATATACTCTGCATATAAGTTAAGAAAGCAGGATGACAATATACAGCCTTGACGTACTCCTTTCCCAATTTTGAACTGGTCCATTTTTTCATGTCCGGTTCAAACTGTTGCTTCTTGACCTGCATACAGGTTTCTCAGGAGGCATGTTTAATTAGGATTTACCTAATTAATCTTGGGTTACTCTGAGAAATTCAATAAGATATCAAAAATTCCAATTAGATAACTAGAGTAGAAACAGCAGTAGTGTCAGAGGGAGGGAGAGATCTTAAGGATAGGGATAGGAGTATATGTGCCCATTGTAACTTTTATTTCTGGCTTATAACATATTCTGGTATTTTATGCAAGTGAATTTTAGGAAAGATTGTTTTTCATTAATAGTGTTAGTTTTTTTTTTAATATTAATACTGAGAAGACTGACTATAATAAATGTTGTAAGAATACAGAGCAGTGGGAACTCTCATACTTTACTGGTAAGAGAATAGGCAGTACAGCTACTTTGGAAATCTTTTTAGCATTGTTTCCAAGCCATGGTTTGCAGTTCTACACACCTAGATGTCAGTACCCTGGATTTTGAGAAAAGAGAGAGCTTTATTGTGAGTTTAACCAGCAGGGAGATAGAGGGCACAACTCAAACCTGTGTCCTAGTCCAGGGCTGTGGTAAAATCGAAGAAGTTAGGGAAATTTCAAACTTGGAAGGTGACTGGCTAGTCTCAAATCAGCCCCTAATAACCTACAGGTGCTACTGTAAGCCAGCTTTTCCTTGATGGACTTCTTGCTTCGTTTGTGATGCTCTCCAGGGGCAACTCTTTTATGCTCTAAGTTCTACAAGCTGAAGATTGTTTGTTCCAGCGTCACCTGTGGACAGGGGCTGTGATCCTACACAGGAGCGGTGGCAGTGCTAGCTCCGTAAAAGGATTCCCGGTCCGATTAATCCACAACCTATTTAAGGGGGCTAACCCAGTTTAAGCGGGGGGTCAATGTGCTATGTGCTGTTTCAGCTTTATCTATTAAATATCAGTAAGAATTCCACACTGGAAACAGCATAAATGCCCTTCCATAACAGATTGGCTACAAACAAGAACATGTACTGGATAAGTCCAGTCACCAATATTCCAAACAAAACTATGCTCTGCTTTTAGAAATCACAGTAGTAGTTCCCATTCAGGAGGAGTAAGCGGACAGTGACTAGCAATGGAGGATGAGGGCTTCTGGGAGACCTCATTATTGTTCTATTTCTTGACCTGGATGAATAAGCAGTATTCTTCAATAAAGCAGCCTAATAAACATTATAAAGTAGTGCCGTATATTTTATAACATTTGGAAAATAGATAAAGTGTCAGTTGCTATTATCATTTCGATATATAGTCCCCTGATATATTTGCTTGTTTTAAAATGTCTCTTTTCCCTCCTAAAACCATATAATGCACACTTATTAAAATTAACTCCCCCCCCCCCCCGAAGATCAAAATTGTATAAACTAAAAAGAGAAAGCCCACCACAATACCATTCCATACAGGTAAGTTCTGTTAAAATGTAGTGCTTATTTGGGAGGGGTTTGTTTTTAAAGTGGATCTCATATTTTAGTTAAATAAATGGGCTTTTGTTAACTTCAGATTTCTCTGAGGGCTGAGGTTGGTTGATTTGTCTTATAATTTTCCCTTCCAGCCTTCCCATATATCAAACTCTACTCAGTAAACGAAAGGGAGTCACCTTCATTTAAGCTCACTGTCCTCACCAGCTCTCTTCCTTTGTTACATGTTTGAGAAAAGGGATAAATGAAAAGGGAGCTAAGCTAAGCTTAGACTGGGACCCACAGGTCATCCTATAAGGAAGCTCTGTTTGGAAGTATCACACCCCCGGCCCCCCATGACTGGCTCATCTCCTACAAAAGCCAAGAGTCATCTTTTGAACACTCAGAGCGATCCCACGTCTCAGGCCAGCCCGCTGCACAAATTTGGAAAAGAAAAAACGATTGGTGACACTGCCTCATCTGTCTTCTGTTTCATGTACTCCTCTGTTCTGGGTGATAGTGGGGAGGTGGACTTGGAGAAAAAGTGGTGCTCAGAAGACACTTAAAACTGTATAAGCCAGTAGTTCTCACTTGAGGCCAATTTTTGCGCAGCACCGCTTCCCCCCCCCTCCCCCCACCCACCCATAACCCAGGGGAATTTGCAATGTCTAGAGACAATTGTGGTTGTTGGTGGGGGAAGAGTTGCCACAGGTGTCTAATGGATAGAGACAGAGGAAACTGCTTAACGTCCTACAATGCATGAGACAGCCCACATGGGAAAGAATTAACCAGTCTGAAATGTCAGTAGCGCTGAGGTTGAGATACTGATATGAGTGGATAGGGGTGTGTGTGTGTGTGTGAGTGTGTGTGTGTGTGTTCAGCTCAGGCCTCCCACCAGGTATATAGATAAATAGTCCTTGACAAATTTTCTTCATCTCTAGGGAAGTTTTCTTGATGGAGGTCAGATAATGGTTTAGTTCATTCCATAATGATTCGAGGCACAAAACTCACATTATTCAGATGGATAGGTTCTGTGTTGTGGAGGAAGAGCACACACATACAGTTAATGTATACCAAAATTAGTGGAATAAATATCAACCAGGGCAGTCTTGTGGGAAACCAGTAAGTTGATTATTCTAAAGGATAATCAACTTACTGGTTGACAGCTAACACCCAAACTCCTTGTGAGACCAGACAGAAAAATCTAGAGAAAGAGTCACTTAGCTGAAACCATGCTCAACAGGAGCAGACAGTGAGAAGCCTCACAAAGGGAACAGTGTTAATACTCAGGGAACCTAAATTCTCTTTGGGACACAAATAACTTTCTGGGGGTTCTTGGGCAAGTTGTTTAATAGCTTTAGAACTCTTTCTCCCTTATTTGTAAAACAAAAGAAAAGGAAGGAAAATCAACATTTATTGTGAATCTGTTATTTATTTTCAACTTTCATTTATTCCTCATCATAGCTCAATGAAGTAAACATTGGTATTTCCATATTCCTAAGAGACTCAGAAGTTAAGTTACCTGTCCAATGCTGCACAGCAGAAAGTAGCAGGGCCAGGACTTCAACTTAAGTGTCCTGATCACTTTCATTTTTTACCTTTCATAGATCCTGTTTCCTCAACCTATGAAACAGAGATGATGCATGGGTTTTTGTGTGATCATTTATTGATTCAGTGCACACAGCTCCAGAAGAGCAGTAGACATTTAATAAATGCTGTCTTATTTTTAATCACTATTATTTTGATATGTCCATGTTCAAAAACTGCCCCTTTCTTTGTAGGAAACAGCTGCTTAGAAATGAAATTCACTCATCATTATTAGATACCAATTATGAGGCAAATGCACAAAGTTCCTTTGGAATAAAAACTCCCCTCATTTTTTTTTCCCCCTGGCTGAATCAAGTGAGGCTCAAGACCTGAAATTTTGATCTGGAGACAGAAATCAGGCTTAGCCTGGCTGGAGTGCCCCATTTACCAAGCAGGGGGCTCTCCTTGTCCTCAGGCAGGCAGGGGGGAAGTAAATGGTGCCACTAATAACACCACTGAGCTAAATGCCTCCCCCAAGAGTTCCAGAGTTGCCTTTCTCTTTGGTTATCAGTCTCTCAAATACTCTCCAGGGATTCTCAACTTTTAGAGTAAATGATCCCAGTCTGGGAGGATGAATAATTCAGTGTTAGCAGTAAATTTTGAAGAAACACAAGTGTGGGAGATACTTTGGGACTTGGCGATGTAAGTTGTGGTTAGAGGCAGCCCCATGCAACAAGGGGTTGTAGACCTTGTAACCCACTAGCACTCCATCCTGCCGTCATTCCCCATTTCCACTAACACCTGTCAGGACTAAATCACACCTTCTGTGAAGGCATTTGTTAAAACTCAAGTATTACTTGGGAGCAGTAAATGCATGAATATATTAGCACATATTAACACTGTGTTTGTTGATCAGATTAGCTGTCCCTCAGAGAGCAGATCCCTGGAGGGAATGTGTGCTAATTTGCATCTGTATCAGTGTAGTAAAGGACCTCTCAGGGAGGTTTGGTCTGGATTTACATAGAATTTAAGAGGGATGTATGATCACATCCTTTGATTTTGAAAAACTTGTTCCAGGAACAGAAACCTGGCCCCTAGAGCTTAGGAAATGGTCCCAGGAAGGAGCAGGGCCTCCACTGAAAGCTTTAAGTTCTTAATCTAAACCTGGTTAGCAACTCAAAGGTTGTTACTAGAAAGACAGGGGGTCCAGTGACAACAGAGAAGAAAAGAGTGGACTTGAGTTTGAAGATTCGGGTTTGACAAGGTTTGAATTTGAGAGAACAAGCGATGCTTTTTAAATTTTTAAAATTTTTATTTATTAAAAAAATATAATTGGCTGCTCTGCATGGCATGTGGGATCTTAGTTCCCCAACCAGAGATTAAACCTGTGCCTCTGCATTGGAAGTGCAGAGTCTTAACCACTGGATTGCCAGGGAAGTCCTGACATTACTTTGTTTCAAAGGAAGACAGAGAAAAGGATGCAAAGGGATAATTTAGAGGGCAAAAAGGTGTGTGTATGAGTATGTGTGTGTGTGTAGTTGGAGGGGTGGCGTGTGGTCCTTTTGCCAGAACCTTCAGTGACTTTAGTTATTGCCCCTGAACTAAGCAGCATGCCCTGGGTCTGGGCTCTTGGTCCTTTACTAAAGGGGAGACCCCTTGCCTTTGCTCCTACAGGGAGGGGGAGGGGGAGACTGGCCTTAGGAGAAATCTGTTACTCCTTGAATTCTTACCTAGACTCTAAAATGGCTGTAACTTTTTTATGTGCAATGATGTAAACAGCACCCAGCATAAGGGGGCTTAGCACTCTGTAGATACATAAGTTTGGTGGCAAATGCTAGAAATGTATCCTGGACTTGGATTCAAATATGAGGGGCTTAAGCCTTCATTCAGGTAGTTAGTAACTGTGCATTCAGGGCCCAGGGCAAGAATACACTTGGACAGTAGCACACCACACATCTAAATTTCAAGGACAATAAACCAAGCTTAAAAACTGTTCAGATACTGTCTTAAGATGTCTAAAGATGATGTTTAAGATGCTGTCTCCCAGGCTTGAAATCCTAAAAATTTCCACCAAATAAAACATAACTCTCAACTTTTAGGTTGTGAATATTTTTAAAGTACACAACATGCATAACTAGTAAATTATTAATACACATTTTCTCAAATCTTTTCTTGATTTATTATAGCTAAAGCACTAACAAGGTTGGTAAAACAAAAATCTTTTCAGATAGTTTGTAATAGTATTTGTATTTTTAATATAAATAGTAACTATTTAAAGGTTTGTAATAGTAATATTAAAATAGTAACTATTTGTAATAGTAACTGTTTAAAGATTAAAAATATAATTTCATTTAAAATGTTCAAAATTTGACTATATTTTACTCAAAAAAGGAAACCACAGTAAATGTTAGGTCACGAAATACAAGAAATATTTTCCGGGTGTTTTTGAAATTCTGTAAATTTGTCAGAAGTAAAAGGGAAAACTCAAATTACTAATACTGATCATAAACACTTTAAAATATATTTTTTTAATTTAAAAACTTGTAATTTAATTTTAATTACATTTCAAAAACATAATTACCTCATTAAATTTTTTATGTTAATTGAACTATAATTCTAGCATTTGGAAAAATTTCCACTCTCCTCCTTTTCTTGTTCTTTTGACTGGTCAAATAGCTAAAATGACATACAATAGATTTATAGGAGAAAATCAAACTTAATTGCTTACATACTGGAAATCCACATTAACATAAGAAATTGCAAAGACAGGTAAAAGGAGGTATATATATATATATATATGTTATTCTGCACTCAGGAGAAAGGGTTAGAGGCCTGTACTTCAAAGGAAAGGAAGGCAATTCAGAGGAAAAATGAAAGAGTAAACGCTTGATAAACAAACGTTTTTCTTGGCCACCCCTAAACAGCACAGAGAGGACTTTGATCAAACAGGCCTGCTAGTTCTTCCCTGTCTACCACACCTAGACTGTGTTATACTCTAGCTTTCTGTGGTGATACTCCCCTTCCTGGTCTGGGTCCTCCATTTAGATGCTTCTAGGCATTTAAGGGAAAGGTCAAAGGTTCTACCTGTGTGGCACATCTTGTGGAGACTCCTTAACCCTTACACATTCAATCACCTAATTACATGGGAGGAATTGATAGCCTGCTATGGGAATCTCCCTTGTGGCTCTATTGGTAAAGAATTGGCCTGCTATGCGGGAGACCTTGGTTCTATCCCTGGGTTGGGAATATACCCTGGAGAAGGGAAAGGCTACCCACTCCAGTATTCTTGTCTGGAGAATTCCAAGGATTTTATAGTATATAGTATAGTATTGTTCAGTTCAGTTGCTCAGTCGTATCTAACTCTTTGTGACCCCATGGACTGCAGCACTCCAGGCCTCCCTGTCCAACGCCAACTCCAGGAGTTTACTCAAACTCATGTCCATTGCATCGGTGATACCATCCAACCATCTCATCCTCTCGTCCCCTTCTCCTCCTGCCTTCAATCTTCCCCAACATCGGGGTCTTTTCAAATGAGTCAGATCTTCACATCAGGTGGCCACAGTATTGGAGTTTCAGCTTCAGCATCAGTCCTTCCAATGAACACCCAGGACTGATCTCCTTTAGGATGGACTGGTTGGATCTCCTTACAGTCCAAGGGACTCTCAAGTGTCTTCTACAACACCACAGTTCAAAAGCATCAATTCTTCGGCACTCAGCTTTCTTTATAGTCCAACTCTCACATCCATACACGACTACTGGAAAAACCATAGCTTTGACTAGTTGGAACTTTGTCAGCAAAGTAATGTCTCTGCTTTTTAATATGCTGTCTAGGTTGGTCATAACTTTTCTTCCAAGGAGCAAGCATCTTTTAATTTCATGTCTGCAGTCACCATCTACAGTGATTTTGGAGCCCAAGAAAATAAAGTCTGTCACTGTTTCCACTGTTTCCCAATCTATTTGCCATGAAGTGATGGGACCAGATGCCATGATCTTAGTTTTATTGTTCATGGAGTTGCAAAGAGTCAGACATGACTGAGAGACTTTCACTTTAACTTCCACACATGGGAATTTCAGGGTAATATGTATTGTTTAGGAAAAGGACTGATGCTGAAGATGAAGCACCAGTACTCTGGCCACCTGATGCAAAGAACTGGCTCACTGGAAAAGACCCTGATTCTGGGAAAGATTGAGGGCAGGAGGAGAAGTGGACGACAGAGAATGAGATGGTTGGATGGCATCACCAACTGGATGGAAATGAGTTTGAGTAAACTCCGGGAGTTGGTGATGGACAGGGAAGCCTGGCTGTAGTCCATGGGGTTGCAAAGAGTCGCACACAACTGAGCGACTGAACTGATGTGTTGTTTAATATTGCAAATACTCCCAGCCACCATGATGAGACTGCTGCATGCCTATGTGCTTAGTCGCTCTGTCGTGTTTGACTCTTTGCGAACCTATGGACTGTAGCCAGCCAGGCTCCTCTTGTCCATTGGATTCTCCAGGCAAGAATACTGGAGCGGGTTGCCACTTCCTTCTCCGGGGATCTTAACTATGCAGGGATCAGATCTACATCTCTTGCATTGGCAGGCAGGTTCTTTCCCACAAGTTCCACCTGGGAAGCCTGTTGCAATAATTCCTAAATGCCTCTGGAACTCTAATTGTGAGACAAATAGAAGTGTGAAAACAGAGGCACTCTGGAGGAGAGGCTACTTTGTTGTGCAGGAATATATTGCTTTCATACTATCTGAGAGAAAGGATTTGACAGATTAATTAATTTGCCTTTCCTTTTACCTGAGCACTTTTGCAGCTCATACCCTCCACCATTCTCCCTGAGCTAAAGCCGTGTCTGTCTCCAACACCAGCAGCAGACAACCACAGCCATTCACTGCTTTTCAGCATTATTGCCTTTTTAGAGGGGATTGGGTAAGAGGGGTGGAGAAATGTTTCTTTGGCCTGAACAGTATTAATCAGGAAATTGGATATTTAGGAATTAGGGTGCTGGTCTGTGTGTTGGACTCAGACCAGGTATCTGTGCATCCCTCCATTTATCTTGTGTGTGTTGTTTTTGTTATGTAGGTCCCTCCAGGGCTTGGAACTTAGAGCACTGTCTGCTCTTTCTTGAGTGTTAGGACAGTATTATGCACATGATTTTGTGCAAGTTGCTTTTCTAAGAACTGCTACTCTTGCCTGAGAAATGGGAATATTACCCCTGATCCACTTATCTCATAGTGTTCTTGAAAAATGTAAGATTGCATTTGCATGCCTTTTAAATTTTTTCCATTTTCTTTATTTTCTTCGTCTCAGTGTCAACTACTGCTTTTTATAAGTTTTAATTGGAGGATAATTGCTTTATAATATTGTGTTGGTTTCTGCCATATAGCAGTATGAATCAGCCACAGGTACACATACGTGGTATACATACATAACTTCCCTCCCACCTCCCGCCCCATCACACCTCTCCAGGTTTTCATAGAGCACAGGGCTTGTGAGCCCTGTGTTGTGCACCAAATTCCCACTGGCTGTCTATTTTACATATGCTAATGTATATATTTCAGTGTTACTCTTTCAATCTGTCCCTCTCTCTCCTGGAGAAGGGAATGGCAACCCACTCCAGAATTCTTGCCTGAAGAATTCCTTGGACAGAGGAGTCGGGCAGACTACAGTTCATGGGGTCACAAGGAGTCGGACGTGACTAAACTACACCAGCTGCAGCAGCTCCTTCCCCCACTGTGTCCATAAGCCTACTCTCCATGTCTGCGTCTCCACTGCTGCTCTGCAAATAGGGCTCATACGGCACGCCTTTTTAGAAAGCATTTAGAGTTATGGTAAAAGTGTAGGATTAAAGGAACATAAACCTTTGTGAGAAATAGTTAATTGTTTGGTTGTATTTCTTGTATGTGTATGTGTGTTAACAAAAAAGTCAGAGTGAAATAAGAAGACATTATTATCACCTTGTATCAAGTGTCACTCAGCTAGGAATTTCTACTAAGACAAGCTTTCACATATAGGACTCTGGAAGGGTTTTATTCTTTGTCTTACCCTAAAGCTCATTAAAAATTCTAACATCTGTATAAAGTAAAATGGGGGTGGCATTCAACCCAAGAAGTCAAGTCATATAAATGTTGGCTGTTCATTTCCATGTCAGGGCAGCATCGTCAGTTCCATCTTGCAATGAGACAGACCATTCATTAAAATGTTGTCCACTTATTTTTTTATCTTGCTCATTTTTATAACAATAACTTTCAGGTTTTGAGAACATATTTAGTTCTAGGCCCTAGGCTAAGTTGTATATGTAGTATCTCATTAAGCTCTCTTAATAACCAAATTATATTATTATGATTCCCACTCTAAACTAAGGAAGAAAAGAAAGAAAGTTTAGTCAGTCAGTCGTGTCCAACTCTTTGTGACTTCATGGACTGTAGCCCACCAGGATCCTCCGTCCATGGGATTTTCCAGGCAAGAATACTGGAGTGGGTTGCTATTTCCTTCTCCAGAGGATCTTACCAACCCAGGGATCGAACCCAGGTCTCCCACATTGTAGGCAGACGCTTTACCATCTGAGCCACCAGGGAAGTCAGAGCCTAAGGAAACTAAGGGAACTAAAGTCAGACTAAGGAAACAGAGCCTAGATGATTTTCTCAAAGCCATAAATAGAAAATGAAAAGACTAGAAACAAGCTTAGTCTAATTGCAAAGTTCAATGCTCTCCAATATAGGAATTGGTGAAGACATCAATCCAGGTTCCAGGATGGACTCACCTGCTGCTGACAGCCCTGCTTGGACTACTGACGCTGTTCTCGTAGCTCTGGGATCAGGAACCCTTTAGAGAAAATCTGTTTGACCCAGAACTCCCAGCCGGGAGCATCCTGGTCTGACTCACACATTAGCCAGTGTGTGGGGGTATCTACAGACTGCTGGTTCAGAGGGCTGTGGTTCAGGACACTGCATGACTTTGCTGTGAACAAAAAATCAGTATGTTGTTTTGGGCACAGCTGTGCAATCAAAGCCACGGAGCATAAATGGATTTCTGCTAATTGGCTCAATGGAAACTTACAGCTGGAATGGGATGGACTGGAGCCGTCTGCCGTTGTGCATACAGACCGGCCCGGGTTGTATTCCCTGGCCATCACTGAAACAAATGCCCTACTTTGTAAAGAGGCACTGAGCGTGGCACACAAATAGCTAAGCTGTTTCATATTTGCAGACATTCAGGGTAATATATCTGCTGTCAATACACCGCACTCACATTAGGGGCGATTGTGACAACATCGCTGACACGTTATTGATTCATGGCAGAGGCTGTTTATCTGTGACAAGCAAACATCAGTTGATATTGATAAATCATCTGAAAATACTCACCTACTTGCACTCTATCAAGCTGAGTGAAATATACAGTAAACTGCCTGCTGGGAGTCAAAATGAATCCACAGGGAGAAGGTGTCCATGAGACATTAGATATTCTGTATAAATGTGCAGGCCAGGTTTATTGATGATAAAGGAATGGTTTTCTCCTTGTAAGGCCAAAGACTGAAAGCCAGTTATACTTGTAGTGTGAAAGAACAAGAAGCGAATTTGGAGTGTGGCTTGTTTATATAATTCTGTCCTGCTTATTGACCTTAAAAAAATGAATATGAAAAACTGCCTGGTGTGCAGTGCTAGATGAGCAGAAAAATCTGACATACTACAGAGATGAAAGCATGCCCTTACCTTTCAAGAGCCAGGATCAAGGAGGAGGGTTCTTACTTATACTGGTATTTTACAGGCAGGTTACAGCCTTTCCCCCTTTCCTTTCTTGGTGGTGGTGGAAGTCAACAAAGCTGTTTAAATTAGAAGTGTGCATTCCGTCAAGCTAGAGCATTGCATACATGTTACCTGGAAAAAAGATGACCGTTGGTGTATATATACTGTTTCAAAAATGCATTCGCTCATTCAACTGAGAGTTAGTGAGCACCTATTGTGTGTCATCGGAGAAGGCAGTGGCACCCCACTCCAGTACTCTTGCCTGGAAAATCCCATGGATGGAGGAGCCTGGTGGGCTGCAGTCCATGGGGTAGCTAAGAGTCGGACACGACTGAGCGACTTCACTTTCACTTTTCACTTTCATGCATTGGAGAAGGAAATGGCAACCCACTCCAGTGTTCTTGCCTGGAGAATCCCAGGGACGGGGCAGCCTGGTGGGCTGCCGTCTATGGGGTCGCACAGGGTCGGACACGACTGAAGCGACTTAGCAGCAGAAGTATTGTGTCTCATGTGGGCTCCCCAGGTGGTGCTAGTGGTAAAGAACCTGCCTACCTACCAATGCAGGAGATGACAGGGATAGGGTTTGATCCTTGAGTTGGGAAGATTCCTTGGAAGAGGGCATGGCACTCTGCTCCAGTACTCCTGCCTGGAGAATCCCATGGACAGAGGGCCCTGGCGGGCTACAGTCCATAAGGTCACAAAGAGATGGACAGGACTGAAGCAACAGTGCGCGCACACATGCAGGCGTCATGTACTGGGCTGGGTGGTGAGGGTACGGATGCGAGCGAGAGACAAGTCTCTGCCCTTGTGGAGCTTATGTTTCCCTTCGGGAGGAAAATTTTTTAAAACAGTAAATATAAAATAAAATAAGTAAATATACATTTGACAAAGTTTTAAGAAGTAACATGTTGGAGACATATGTAGTTTGAAATATTTTCTGCCACATGCAGCAAGAAAGTCCTGACGGTGGCAGTGAACTGGCTGGATCCATCTGGATATTCCCCAAGTCCTCCATGAGCCTGCATAGGGATGGCAACGTGGGTTAGAGAAGAGAGATTGTATTTATTTGGTAACTTCTTAGAGCAAGCTCTGTACCTAGGCACTCTTATGGACCTTAAGGATTATGAGTAGCAGCTTGATGGGAAGGGCTTTGGGTCTGAAGTCAGATTACCTATCATATCCGAGTACTGTGCCCCTGGGAAAATCACTTAGCCTCTTTGACCCTTGGTTTCCTTATTTATCAAGTAGAGATAATACCTTGCTGGATCATAGTAAGGATTAAATTAGATGATACATTTAAAATATGTGGCATATAATAGGCAATCAATAAATTCATTGATGAAATTCCCTGGTGGTGCAGTGGTTAGGAATCTGTGCTTTCACTGTTGGGCCCCGGGTTCAGTCCCTGGTCAGAAGAGTAAGATCCCAAAAGCCATGTGGTGCAGCCAAAAAAAAAAAAAAAAAAAAAGGTTAATATTCTAAGAGGAGTATTAAGTAAGGAACACTGGTGCTAAGTCTGAGGCTATAGAAGGTTTAGAATGTTTAATGCTTTTTGTTTCTTTGCTTTTTTGAGGGGGATTGGTGTGTTGTTGTTTTTGTTTTCTACCACACTGTAGCAAGGGGGATCTTAGTTCCTCTACCAGAGATAGGACGGGTGCCCCCTGGAGTAGAAGCGCAGAGTCTTAACTAAGTCTTGTGACACAAGGAAGTTAGTATTTTTAAAAGTCTTGTGACACAACGCTTAGTGTTTTTAAAAGGCTGAATGAATGGGGCTTTGGAACCTTACCCAACTGACTAGATGGATGCTTTTTTCATTGTAGTTAATGATACATCATAATACTTCAATAATGTATTCCTATAAACTATTCCTGCCGTTATCACCTTCAGTGCTGCCATGACTTCCACCATGGCCACAATTCCTAGTACCATCACCAGCACTATCACCACCAGAGACGACAACTGCTTCTATAAGCATCTCACCTTTGTTGAACACTTACAGTGTACCAGGCACTAAGCCATGGAAAATATCACCTCATCTAATTCTCACAACAACCCTTGTGATAGTGTTATAACCTCTTATTTTATAGAGGAGGAAATAGAGGCATTCTTTAAGTTAAAAAATTAATTAAACTTCAAGCAGCTAGTGAGGAGTATAATTGGCATCCAAACCCAAGCCACCTAACTCTAGAAATTCCTCACGTGAGCTGTGTACACAGTGCATAACCCATCTGAACTTTTCTAAGGCACTCTGTAGTTCTGAATGAGTTGTTGAGGCAGCCACCAGAATCCCAGGCAGTCTGGTTACTGTGATCATCAATAGTCTGAAATCAGCTGGACCACCTAACTGCTTGCTTGGCAGCATCCCAGGCTGTCCTTTTCTCATTGGGGAGTAGCTTAGGCCCAAGGATAATCTGACTTAATAAGGGCTAATTGATAGTGTTATGAGAAGGAAAAGACAGAAAGAAAATCTGTCAGTAAGGCAAAGACTTGGAAGTAATATGTAATATGTTCTGTTAGGGGCTTCCCAAGAGGCACTAGTGGTAAAGAAGCTGCCTGCCAATGCAGTTGAGATGCAAGAGATGTGGATCAGATCCCTGGGTTGGGAAGATCCCCTGGAGTAGAAAGTGGCAACCCACGTCAGTATTTTTGCCCGGAAAATTCCATGGTGAGCTACATTCCAAGGGGCTGCAAAGAGTCAGACTCAACTGAGCAACTGAGCACACAGACATGTTCTATTAAAAAGCCTTTCTGTGAGTTACTAATGAAAGGCAAGAAACTGATATTTCCTTATTTGATTGGGTCTCCTGTTAAGGATTGATTGAACTCACACATTTGCCAATTTACTGAAAATAACTCGAAGCATCATTAAATAAATTTCCATGGAGTCCAATTTCAACCTAACCCATCTCTTTGTTTATAGCCACTATTTTCTGGGATACTGCAGGGAACACTCTCTCTCCAATAGATCGAATAGAAGCAAGAAGATATTTTGCAAAATTTATAGAAATCCTTTTCCCTAGATGTCCTTAGACTTTTAGCTCAGTTGTCTAGTGTTTCTGGTAATTATTTTGTGTATGATGTTAGTGGTGTTGCTGCATGCCTTGGGAATCAATTCTGTTTTCAGTAATAAGCCTATAATATCTCTAAAATCTTATATTTAATCAATGGTGGTGCTAGGACTTGAATCCAGGTCCTTAAGACTCTGTGTCTGCTGTCTCTATGGTGGGACTATTCTTTAGGTGGGGGGAAAAGTTACTATATAATAAGTTCCTTCTAGAATTTTCACAATAAAATTATATTGCTTAAGGTCTAAGACCTAGGTCATGCCAAATTTCAGCTTAAATGGGATCTGCTTTAATGAGACATTGTTGTATTGGAGATGGTTGTGATGAAAAATAAACTGAAATGACCTATAAACTACTACTCCGTGGAACAAGGAAAAGTAAGTTTTTAAAAATCATTTATATCATGTATACTTTCAAAGCCAAGTGGCTCTTCCTTGGTGTGATAATCACAGAGTGATATAATATGATTTGCCTATTTCTGTCTTTAAATTTTTTGTTAATTTTTTTAAAGATTTTTTGATGTGGACCATTTTAAAGCTTTTATTGAATTTGTTATAATATTGCTTCTGTTTTATGTTCTGATTTTTGGCCACAAGACATGTGGGATCTTAGCTCTCTTGACCAAGGATTGAACCTACATCCTCTGCATTGGAAGTCAAAGTCTTAACCACTGGACTGCCGGGGCAGTCCTGCTTTGCCTATTTTTTTTTTTTTTTAATTTTTATTATTATTATTATTTTTACCAGTGGGTTTTGTCATACATTGATATGAATCAGCCATGGATTTACATGTATTCCCAAACCCGATCCCCCCTCCCACCTCCCTCTCCACCCGATTCCTCTGGGTCTTCCCAGTGCACCAGGCAGGAGCACTTGTCTCGTGCACAAAGACAGAAATATAGATCAATGGAACAGAATAGAAAGCCCAGAGATAAATCCACGAACCTATGGACACCTTATCTTTGACAAAGGAGGCAAGGATATACAATGCCTACTTTTTTTTTTTTTTTTCCAGTGGGTTTTGTCATACATTGATATGAATCAGCCATGGATTTACATGTATTCCCAATCCCGATCCCCCCTCCCACCTCCCTCTCCACCCGATTCCTCTGGGTCTTCCCAGTGCACCAGGCCGGAGCACTTGTCTCGTGCATCCCACCTGGGCTGGTGATCTGTTTCACCATAGATAGCATACATGCTGTTCTTTTGAAATATCCCACCCTCACATTCTCCCACAAAGTTCAAAAGTCTGTTCTGTATTTCTGTGTCTCTTTTTCTGTTCTGCATATAGGGTTATCGTTATCACCTTTCTAAATTCCATATACATGTGTCAGTATGCTGTAATGTTCTTTATCTTTCTGGCTTACTTCACTCTGTATAATGGGCTCCAGCTTCATCCATCTCATTAGGACTGGTTCAAAGAAGACATACAGATGGCTAACAAACACATGAAAAGATGCTCAACATCACTCATTATTAGAGAAATGCAAATCAAAACCACAATGAGGTACCATTACACGCCAGTCAGGATGGCTGCTATCCAAAAGTCTACAAGCAATAAATGCTGGAGAGGCTGTGGAGAAAAGGGAACCCTCTTACACTGTTGGTGGGAATGCAAACTAGTACAGCCACTATGGAAAACAGTGTGGAGATTTCTTAAAAAACTGGAAATAGAACTGCCATATGACCCAGCAATCCCACTTCTGAGCATACACACTGAGGAAACCAGATCTGAAAGAGACACGTGCACCCCAATGTTCATCGCAGCACTGTTTATAATAGCCAGGACATGGAAGCAACCTAGATGCCCATCAGCAGATGAATGGATAAGGAAGCTGTGGTACATATACACCATGGAATATTACTCAGCCATTAAAAAGAATTCAATGCCTACTTTTAATCAAAGTTTAATTTCCAGGAATAGTAAGATAGTCCTGTGTAATTATTTTTCCAAAAAAAATCAAGTTGGGTCATCCCAGTGCACCCATGGCAAACTCAAGTCAATGTATGGCAAAACCAATATAATGTTGTAAAGTAAAATTAATTAATTAATTAATTAAAAAAAAAATCAAGTTGGTAGGTTTCCAAAGGCAGTGCACACAGTTCTCAGATATTGAGGAGGCAGTGTTGGGTGGCCATATTTTCTCATTTTACATATGATGAAGTAAAGGCTTAGTAACTTATCTAAAAATCTTACATCTAGCCAGTGGTGGTGCTAGGAGTTGAATCCAGGTGTTTACAACTCCAAAGTTTTAATCTCTTTATACCCATCATGGTATCCTACCTTCTTATCCAAATAAGAAACTGAGATATTTCTAACGCTCTACTTAATTTATATGGGAAATGTAGTTTTTGAACCTTAAATGTCTCCTTGTCTCCCAGATGTCACAGCTTCTTTATCTTTATAAATCCCATTTATTTTATTTTTCAAATATTTATGAACTATTTACCATATATATGGGGATACAGAGATAAGACATAGTAGTTGCAGTAAAAATATCTCATAGTTCACTGATCTATGTCCTGTTATAAATTCTATATTTCAAAGTGTCTCATCATTTTTTTTTTTTTTGCAGAATACTGCAATGTTTATTCTCTGCTTTTCATTTTACTGATGGGATATGAATAATAATGTCTATGTTATACCTTTACAAGTCCCTGATCAGGTATTTAAATGACAGAAAATATTGCTTTATCAAACTGAAGTTAAATGATCTTCATTTTCTTCATATTATGTTTTATAAAAATTCTATCTTAAATATTCATGGGAATTTTATTATTTGTCTGAGGGAACATTTATATAGTTATTAAATGTAATCTAGTGCAGCATTGTCATGATTTTCATTGGAACATCTAGTCTAAACAGGATGGTTGGGACTTCCCGGGTGATCCAGTGGTTAATAAACTGCTCTTCAATGCAGGGAACCCGGGTTCGATCCCTGGTCCAGGCACTAAGCCTGCACACTGTGGAGCCTGAGTGCCCCAGTGAAGAGCCTGGGTGCTGCACCTGAGACCTGACACAGCCAAATAAATATTTAAATTAAAAAAAAGCTAACTTACTATATCATGGTTTGAAAATAAAAAATATGAATAAATAGGATGGCTAGCCATAGGGTACCACACCAGGCAATTAAGCAAGGGAGTTTTGAAAAGCAAAGAAAACACTGTTTGCACAAATAATTCCTTAATAAGTTTATTATCATTGTAGCATTTGTGCGTTTAAACTTGTGCCTAAATATTTTCTTTTAAAGTTTCTTAAGCTAAAGAGCTATTTTTTTCTCTGTATCTTTGAATGTTAGAATCTTCAACAAGACATAGGATATTAATTGAAGCTGAAAACAGCTTGCAAATTTTAATTTTCAAATAATGTGTCTTATCTGATGCCTAAGTCTTTAAGAACTCAAATTAGTAAGAGCATTTCTAAATACATGGGGGAGAAGTATGGAAAGAGTGTAGAATATGTAGTCAGAGAGGCAGGCATTGAGACAAATCTCTGTTCCTGAGCTTCGGTGCCCTGACAGTTAGCCAGGTAAATGTCTCTGAGCCTCAGTTCCAGTTTCCTCACCTGTAAGTGAAGTCGCTCAGTCGTGTCCAACTCTTTGTGACCCCATGGACTGTAGCCTACTAGGCTCCTCCATCTGCGGGATTCTCCAGGCAAGAATGCTGGAGTGGGTTGCCATTTCCTTCTCCAGGGGATCTTCCCAACCCAGGGATCAAACCCAGGTCTCCCGAATTGTAGGCAGACACTTTACCATCTGAGCCACCAGGAAAGTCACTCTCACCTGTAAAGTGGTGAAAATAACCATGGCAATGTCTATGTTTTTGGATGGTCACATCCTTGGAAAGAGATGATGGGAAAATATTCTCACAGCTATTTTGTTAAGCTAAGCACATATCCATTTTTCAATACTCAAGCTGTATACAAATCTAATTTCTAGCCCAAGCTGAGTGTCTCACTAATGACTGGAAACTTCACAAGCATTAGCTGTTGTTGCCATTAAAAATGTGAAAATTCCAGTGATGGATCTTAAAGGTCTCAAAACCTAGAACAGCCAGATTTATACTAATCGCTTTTGTCTGGGTACCTCAGATAAGCTTTATGTTTATGGATGCAAAAATTATATCTCCATCAGTCGTTCACTTGGATGATTCTGACTATGTATATAGCTGGCCAGACATCCTCAACAAAAGAATTCAGACCCTAGGAAAATGAGTGAGGGTCCAATATTTCTCAAATCAAAATATTCTAGATTTAAGTAAGTATTTGACTGAGTGCTATCTTGTACCATATCCCCAGGGCTTTTTCTTGTTTTTTATATTTCCTCTAGTAACACCTATGCTTGAGTGAAGAAGTAGTACAGTTGGCTATTTCTGTCTTTTTTGAAAAATAATGTTTATGGCTTTGATATTTTTAGGGATGAAGAAAATTACCAAAAATGTGTGCTTAAGAACACAATTGCTAGGCATGGTATATTCCTAGAACACATGAGGACTTACAGCTATTTATGTTTCAGACCCAGGAAAGAGGGCAATGGATAGGAAAAATGCAGTGTCTTCTGAAAAATAAGCTTTGACGGTCATAAAAATGATTGTGAATGGGAGAGAATGTAGGCCTTCTGCAAATGATGAGCAAATCTTATATCCCTTCTGCCTACCAGAATCCACCAGGTTTCAGTACTCTAACGAGTTCAAAATGCACAGAATTCTCTGTGTATAGCAGCACTAGACATTATAACTAGAGGAATGACACCTTTATGAATCCTTTGGGGCAAAAGAAGCTTGATTTGTATGAGTAGAATCATATATTCTAACTCTTCTATAGGTACAATATTTCCATTTAGGAGGGTTTAATTATAAGATGCAGTTCACCAATGGCCTGTCATTTGTACATTTTATATCTTTACTTACCAGCATGTACATGGAGAAGGAAATGGCAACCCATGCCAGTATTCTTGTCTGCAGAATCCCATGGACAAAGGAGCCTGGTGGGCTACAGTCCATGGGGTTGCAAAAGAGTCGGACATGACTGAGCAACTAACACACATACACCAACATGCACATACCCTTTGGTTTATAGGAAACATCAGGAAGCTTCATATATAATGAGATATCCCTGGTAGAAAATTGCTGAAAATTCTCTTTTTTTCCTTCCTAGTAAAATGACAAAGAATTCTAACAAGAAAAGTCTAATATTGCCTTAGATAGCTGCACGGTAACTACCAGTGGGTGATTCTGGAGCCCAATCACATGGCCCCATATTAGAATCCTGGTTCCATCACTTGATAATTTTGTGTAATTACTACTTAATTATAGACATAGAACCACTATAAATATTAGGTAATAGGAAGTGTATCTTATCCAGTGGTGCGTGGATCTAAGAAATAAAAGGTCCAAAAGGATCAGAGTCAATGGTAGAGGTGAACCAGTATGGGGCAAGTGGGTCATTTGGGACCCACGAGAAGCTAGGCATGTCCAGCTGCTTGGAGGAGCCTGTGAAGGGGTTGCTGTGGAAGACTAGGAAGGTTCTTGACTCTTTGTGGGAAATGCTTCTGTGAGATTTCAGTGAAAACATCTGGTGATAGGCCTGGAGTTGCTGTTGGACACCAATCAGGAGAAAGACTTGAATTCAGACAGGATAAACAGGAACACTCTGCATCTCTCTCTAAACAAAGTAAAGTGGCTGGTGATTCATCTGTTGCGAAAATTGTGGTTAATGTTTATTGTGGACAGCCCTAACCTGAAGCTATATGTGGAAAGGAATTCTGGGAAATGTAGGCCCAAGATAACTAAGTTGGTGCAATAAATTCAGTTCAGTAGCTCAGGCATGTCCAACTCTTTGCAACCCCATGAATCGCAGCACGCCAGGCCTCCCTGTCCATCACCAACTCCCAGAGTTTACTCAAACTCATGTCCATCGAGTCAGTCATGCCATCCAGCCATCTCATCCATCCTCTGTCATCCCCTTCTCCTCCTGCCCCAAATCCCTCCCAGCATCAGGTTCTTTTCCAATGAGTCAAAAATTTGCATTAGGTGGCCAAAATATTGGAGTTTCAGCTTCAGCATCAGTCCTTCTAATGAACACACAGTACTGTTCTCCTTTAGGATGGACTGGTTGGATCTCCTTGCAGTCCAAGGGACTCTCAAGAGTCTTCTCCAACACCACAGTTCAAAGGCATCAATTCTTTGGCACTCAGCTTTCTTCACAGTCCAACTCTCACATCCATATATGACCACTGGAAAAACCATAGCCTTGACTAGGTGGACCTTTGTTGGCAAAGTAATGTCTCTGCTTTTTAATATGCTGTCTAGGTTGGTCATAACTTTCCTTCCACGGAGTAAGCATCTTTTAATTTCATGGCTGCAATCACCATCTGCAGTGATTTTGGAGCCCCCAAAAATAAAGTCTGACACTGTTTCCACTGTTTCCCAATCTATTTGCCATGAAGTGATGGGACCAGATGCCATGATCTTAGTTTTCTGAATGTTGAGCTTTAAGCCAACTTCTTCACTCTCCTCTTTCACTTTCATCAAGAGGCTTTTTAGTTCCTCTTCACTTTCTGTCATAAGGGTGGTGTCATCTGCATATCTGAGGTTATTAATATTTCTCCCGGCAATCTTGATCCCAGCTTGTGCTTCTTCCAGCCCAGTGTTTCTCATGATCTACTCTGCATATAAGCTAAATAAGCAAGGTGACAATATACAGCCTTGACGTACTCCTTTTCCTATTTGGAACCAGTCTGTTGTTCCATGTCCAATTCTAACTGTTGCTTCCTGACCTGCATATAGGTTTCTCAAGAGGCAGGTCAGGTAGTCTGTCTGGTATTCCCATCTCTTTCAGAATTCTCCACAGTTTATTGTGATCCACACAGTTGAAGGCTTTGGCGTAGTCAATAAAGCAGAAATAGATGTTTTTCTGGAACTCTCTTGCTTTTTCGATGATCCAGCAGATGATGGCAATTTGATCCCTGGTTCCTCTGCCTTTTCTAAAACCAGCTTGAACATCTAGAAGTTCACGGTCCACATATTGCTGAAGACTGGCTTGGAGAATTTTGAGCATTACTTTATTAGCATGTGAGATGAGTGCAATTGTGTGGTAGTTTGAGCATTCTTTGGGATTGCCTTTCTTAGGGATTGGAATGAAAACTGACCTTTTCCAGTCCTGTGGCCACTACTGAGTTTTCCAAATTTGCTGGCATATTGAGTGCAGCACTTTCACAGCATCATCTTTCAGGATTTGAAATAGCTCAACTGGAATTCCATCACATCCAGTAGCTTTGTTCATAGTGATGCTTTCCAAGGCCCACTTTACTTCACATTCCAGGATATCTGGCTCTAGATGAGTGATCACACCATCGTGATTATCTGGGTCATGAAGATCTTTTTTGTACAGTTCTTCTGTGTATTCTTGCCAACTCTTCTTATTATCTTCTGCTTCTGTTAGGTCCATGCCATTTCTGTCCTTTATCGAGCCCATCTTTGCAAGAAATTTTCCCTTGCTATTTCTAGTTTTCTTGAAGAGATCTCTAGTCTTTCCCATTCTATTGTTTTCCTCTATTTCTTTGCATTGATCTCTGAGGAAGACTTTCTTGTCTCTCCTTGTTATTCTTTGGAACTCTGCATTCAAATGGGATGTTCTTTCCTTTTCTCCTCTGCTTTTTGCTTCTCTTCTTTTCACAGCTATTTGTAAGGCCTCCTCAGACAACCATTTTGCCTTTTTTCGTTTCTTTTCCACGGAGATGGTCTTGATCCCTCTCTCCTGTAGAATGTCACAAACCTCCGTCCATAGTTCATCAGGCTCTCTGTCTATCAGATCTAGTCCCTTAAAGCTATTTCTCACTTCCACTGTATTTTCATAAAGGATTTGATTTAGGTCATACCTGAATGGTGTAGTGGTTTTCCCTATTTTCTTCTATATAAGTCTGAATTTGGCAATAAGGAGTTCATGATCTGAGCCACAGTCAGCTCCTGGTCTTGTTTTTGCTGACTGTATAGAACTTCTTCATCTTTGGCTGCAAAGAATATAATTAATCTGATTTTGGTGTTGACCATCTGGCAATGTCCATGTGTAGAGTCTTCTCTTCTGTTGCTGTAAGAGGGTTTTTGCTATGACCAGTGCATTCTCTTGGCAAAACTCTATTAGCGTTTGCCCTGCTTCATTCTGTACTCCAAGGCCAAATTTGCCTGTTACTCCAGGTATTTCTTGACTTCCTACTTTTGCATTCCAGTCCCCTATAATGAAAGGAACGTCTTTTTTGGGTGTTAGTTCTAGAAGGTCTTGTAGGCCTTCATAGAACTTTTCAACTTCAGCTTCTTCAGTGTTACTGGTTGGGGCATAGACTTGGTTTACCCTGATACTGAATGGTTTGCCTTGGAAATGAATAGAGATCATTCTGTCATTTTTGAGATTGCATCCAAGTACTGCATTTTGGACTCTTTTGTTGACCATGGTGGCTACTCCATTTCTTCTAAGGGATTCCTGCATACAGTAGCAGATATAATAGTCATCTGATGCAATACAAAACCAATATTCTGTGTGACTTTAGGTAAATTACTTAAACTCTCCGAGTATGCCTTTCTTCCTCTGTACAAGGAGCATAGTAATATCACTTACTCTGCAGAATTATTTTAAAGTTGAATACTGTGCTTTATGTAACATGTTTTGCACAGTGCCTTGCAGTTGCTAACAGCTCAAAAATTTGTTATTTTATTTTAACATCTATATTCTTTTTCAGGTATTGTATTTGCCCTCTCATGACTGCTCCGTCAATCTATGTGTACCTTTGCCATGAATATTTTGGTTTTACTTGAACTTGTGTTAGCATTTATTAAGCAAACTTTCAGGGATAGGAACTTCTGTTCTCTAGGGCTGTCCTAGAGAGGGTTGCTCTTGGGTTTGAAAGGGGATTATTCACATCAAAAGATAATTCCCTGTTCTTACCTCTAGTGGGTTCTTAGAAGGTGAGAACTGTTTGCTAGCTGGCATCTGTAGTCACCTGGGAAGAACCATGCTCTGATCTTTGAATTTTGTACCTTGCCTGAAAGCATGATTGGTTAAATGATTTGATCTGCCCAGTGTACCACATTGTCATGGTTACTCTACACATAAGATGATTGGTTCCTTGCTCTTCTGATGTATGCTCATGCCACTCATAACCTGTCTTTTTTACCTGCTCATTATTGAGGGAGTGGTGTTAGCTCACTGTTACGTACAGCTTCTCTTCATTTTCCTGGTTAGGCTAGACACAGAGGCCCAGCTCACCAGTGATGGACTAGTCTAATGTCCATTCCGTATGTTTCTGCTTCTGTAGATGGACTTTATTATCACTCCAGGTAGTACCCTAATAGGGGTAAATCTAATGCTAACACTAATGTTTCCACAAGTCAGAACACTGGGGCAAGCGATAGTCCTTACATTCTCAAACCTTCCAATGCAGGGGTTCTTAAAGTTTTCCCATTCAGGCTAGACTGTCTCAGGCAGTTACAGCAGTAGATATCTGAAAAGGGAGCAGAATTTGATTGGTCAAAACTACTTTCAAACAACAGAAACAAAGAAACTGGAATCTAGGGACACAAGAGCAACAGTGGAATAAAAGTATGAAGGGGTCACAAGCTATTGATCAGACCCAGTGTTCTTTGATTAGCCAGGAAAGATGCAATAAACCATGAACCAGAACAGCCTAGATTTGGTTCTTTTTACAATAATTTTATTCCTAGTTTTCAGTTACACAGTACAGCACAGCCAGAAGAAGCAGATGAAGCCCTCTCTTAAGATTTAAGTAGTAATTTACCTTCTTTAGAAGTCTTGACTCTGATACTTTGCCAAATTTCCAATCTCCATTCTTTCCTCCTCTTCCCCAATATGAGTTGATAGAATTCTAATTTATTTTCTATGATAGTTAAACTTATCTGTCAGCTTGGCTGAGCTAAGGGATACCCAGGTAGCTGGTAAAATATTTCTGGGTGTGTCTGAGGATGTTTTTAGAAGAGTTCAGCATTTGAATTTTTGAGCTGAGTAAGTCAGATGATGTTCCCAATGTGAGGGTGTGTCATCCAATCCACTGAGGGTTCAAAGAGAACAAAAAGGGGGAGAAAGGGTGAATTATGTTTCTCTGCTTAAACTCAGTTATCCATCTTCTGTCTTTGAACATGGTTGCTCCTGGTTATTGGGCTTTGGATTGATATTGGGACTGAGCCATTATTCCTCTGATTCTCATGCTGTTGGGCACAGACTGAATTATACCACAAACTTTCTTGGTTGTCCAGCTGGCAGACGGTGGACCAAAGGACTTTTTGACTTCTATGTTTGCATGACCTAATCCCCATAATAAATCTTCTCATATATTCTATTGGTTCTGTCTCTCCAGAGAACCCTGAGTAATACACTTTGAATTTTTCCAGTCCTTATACATGGATCTCACTATCTTATAGGCCTGCTTATATTTTTTCACATAATGTCCAATTGTTTCATATTTGTTGTAAGGTCCAGTGCAAAGATTCTAGCTTTATAGATCCAATATTTTGTAGACCAGTATCAGGATCTCTACTCTATGTATCAACTGTGTTCTAATCTATCTCACTGAAAGGTCTATAGCTTCATAGGTCATTGGTTGTCATTCAGTCGCAGTCATGTCCGACTCTGCAACCCCATGGACTGCAGCATGCCAGGCCTCCCTGTCCTTCACTATCTCCCAGAGGTTGCTCAAACTCATGTCCATTGAGTTAATGATGCCATCCAACCATTTCATCCTCTGTCGCCCCCTTCTCCAACTCTCAATCTTTCCCAGCATCAAGGTCTTTTCCAGTGAGTCAGCTCTTCACAGCAGGTGGCCAAAGTATTGGAGCTTCAGCTTCAGCATCAGTCCTTCTAATGAATATTTAGGATTGGTTTCCTTTAGGATTGACTGGCTTGATCTCCTTGCTGTCCAAAGACTCTCAAGAATCTTCTCCAGCACCACAGTTCAAAAGCATCAATGCTTAGGTGCTCAGCCTTCTTTATGGTCCAACTCTCACATCCGTACAAGACTACTGGAAAAGCCATAACTTTGACAATATGGACCTTTGTTGGTTTTTTAATACTCTAAGTTTGTCATAGCTTTCCTTCCAAGGAGCAAGTGCCTTTTAATTCCATGGCTGCAGTCATTGTCCACAGTGATTTGGGAGCCCAAGAAAATAAAGTCTGTCACTGTTTCCTTTTTTTCCCAATCTATTGACCATGGAGTGATGGGAACAGATGCCATGATGATAGCTCAGCTGTACTATAACTGACTTCACTGTATGAACCAAAGCTATGTTCCTGTTATAGAAACGTAGGTCAGCTGTGTTATAATCTACTGCCGTAGGAGAATTAGATCCTCATTCTCTATCTGCATTATTGTTTTAGGCTCCAAGAACCTGGAGCCTAAAATTGTTAATGAAATTGTTACTATCATTTGGCATGCCAAGAGATACTTCATAAATAAAAGATTCAAAATTTCAATGCAGACTTGCAGAAGATACTACTATAATGACAACAATATATTATAAAAGAAAAACAAATGCAGCTGATAATTAGATCCCTTATTTCCTTTTCTCTAGAAGAATCTGCTCTTTCACTAGATATTTTAGTTAATGGGCTTAAAGTAGCATCTCTGATTACTTACAGTTAGCCCTTTAGTATTTAATCTGAGCCTTTAATTCTCATTTGCTTGATTATATGCATAAGAGTAAGATGTTGGGGGGACAATGGCAGCCTGGAAAGAGTCCTCTCCTCTCAGACCCTGCCCTGGGCACCTCTCCCAGGTGGCTGTTCCTGAGTTATATCTTTTGTAACAAGCCAGCAATCTAATGGAGAAGTCTTGAGGCTACTGTAAGAATAAGACTGAAAACCAGAGGTAGGAGGCTTAAGTCCAAAATCTGAGAATACCAGAGAACTCCTGAGTCCAGGGAACGTTAATCGATAAGAGCTCCTCAAAAGCCTCCATACCTCCACTGAAACCAGCACCACCCAAAAGCCAACAAGTTCCAGAGCAAGATATACCAAGCAAATTCTCCAGCAACACAGGAATATGACCCTGAACTTCAATATACAGGCTGCCAAAAGTCACACCAAACCCACTGACATCTCAAAACTCACTACTGGACACTTCGTTGCTCTCCAGGGAGAATAAATCCAGCTCCACCCACCAGAACAACATCACAAGCTTCCCTAACCAGGAAACCTTGATAAGCCACCAGTCCAACCCCACCCACAGCGAGGAACCTCCACAATAAAGAGGAACCACAGACTGCAAGAATACGGAAAGGGCACCACAAACATAGCAACATAAACAAGATGGAAAGGCAGAGAAATACTCAGCAGGTAAAGGAACATGAAAAATGCCCACAAAACCAAACAAAAGAGGAAGAGATAGGGAATCTACCTGATAAAGAATTCTGAATAATGATAGTGAAAATGATCCAAAATCTTGAAAACAAAATGGAGTTACAGATAAATAGCCTGGAGACAAGGATTGAGAAGATGCAAGAAATGTTTGACAAGGATATAGAAGAAATAAAAAAGAGTCAATATATAATGAATAATGCAACAAATGAGGTCAAAAACACTCTGGAGGGAACCAACAGTAGAATAACAGAGGAAGAAGATAGGATAGGTGAGGCAGAAGGCAGAATGGTAGAAATAAATGAAGCAGAGAGGAAAAAAGAAAAAAGAATAAAAAGAAATGAGGACAATCACAGAGACCTCTGGGACAATGTTAAATGCCCCAACATTTGAATCATAGGAGTCCCGGAAGAAGACAAAAAGAAAGACCATGAGAAAATACTTGAGATAATAGTTGAAAACTTCCCTAAAATGGGGAAGGGAATAGTCACCCAAGTCCAAGAAACCCAGGGAGTCCCAAACGGGATAAACCCAAGGTGAAACACTCCAAGACACATATTAATCAAATTAACAAAGATCAAACAAAAAGAACAAATATTAAAAGCAGCAAGGGAAAAACAACAAATAACACACAAGGGGATTCTCATAAGGATAACAGCTGATCTTTCAATAGAAACGCTTCAGGTCAGAAGGGAATGACAGGACATACTTAAAGTGATGAAAGAGAAAAACCTACAACCCGGATTACTGTAGCCAGAAAGGATCTCATTCAAATATGAAGGAGAAATCAAAATCTTTACAGACAAGCAAAAGCTGAGAGAATTCAGCACCACCAAATCAGCTCTCCAACAAATGCTAAAGGATTTTCTCTAGACAGGAAACAAAGAAAGGGTGTATAAACTCAAACCCCAAAGAACAAAGTAAATGGCAACGGGATCATACTTATCAATAATTACCTTAAATGTAAATGGGTTGAATGCCCCAACCAAAAGACAAAGACTGGCTGAATGGATACAAAAACAAGACCCCTATATATGTTGTCTACAAGAGACCCACCTCAAAACAAGGGACACATACAGACTGAAAGTGAAGGGCTTGAAAAAGATATTCCATGCAAATAGAGACCAAAAGAAAGCAGGAGTAACAATACTCATATCAGATAAAATAGACTTTAAAATAAAGGCTGTGAAAAGAGACAAAGAAGGACACTACATAATGATCAAAGGATCAATCCAAAAAGAAGATATAACAATTATAAGTATATATGCACCCAACATAGGAGCACTGCAATATGTAAGGCAAATGCTAACAAGTATGAAAGGGGAAATTAACAATAACACAATAATAGTGGGAGACTTTAATACCCCACTCACACCTATGGGTAGATCAACTAAACATAAAATTAACAAGGACACACAAACTTTAAATCATACAATAGACCAGTTAGACCTAATTGATATCTATAGGACATTTCACCCCAAAACAACAATTTCACCTTTTTCTCAAGTGCACATGGAAACTTCTCCAGGATAGATCACATCCTGGACCATAAATCTAGCCTTGGTAAATTCAAAAAAATTAAAATTCCAAGCATCTTTTCTGACCACAATGCAGTAAGATTAGATGTCAATTACAGGAGAAAAACTATTAAAAATCCCAACATATGGAGGCTGAACAACACACTGCTGAATAACCAACAAATCACAGAAGAAATCAAAGTATGCATATAAACGAATGAAAATAAAAACACGACAACCCAAAACCTATGGGACACTGTAAAAGCAATGCTAAGGGGAAGATTCATAGCAATACAGGCTTACCTGAAGAAACAAGAAAAAAGTCAAATAAATAACCTAACTGTACACCTAAAGCAACCAGAAAAAGAAGAAATGAAGAATCCCAGGGTTAGTAGAAGGAAAGAAGTCTTAAAAATTAGGGCAGAAAAAAATGCAAAGGAAACAAAAGAGACCATAGCAAAAATCAACAAAGCTAAAAATTGTTTTTTTTGAGAAGATAAATAAAATTGACAAACCATTAGCCAGACTCATCAAGAAACAAAGGGAGAAGAATCAAATCAACAAAATTAGAAATGAAAATGGAGAGATCACAACAGACAACACAGAAATACAATGGATCATAAGAGACTGCTATCAGCAACTATATGCCAATAAAGTGGACAACTTGGAAGAAATGGACAAATTCTTAGAAAAGTACAACTTTCCAAAACTGAACCAGGAAGAAATAGAAAATCTTAACAGACCCATCACAAACATGGAAATTGAAACTGTAATCAGAAATCTTCCAGCAAACAGAAGTCCAGGACCAGATGGCTTCACAGCTGAATTCTACCAAAAATTTAGAGAAGAGCTAACACCTATCCTACTCAAACTCTTCCAGAAAATTGCAGAGGAAGGTAAGCTTCCAAACTCATTCTATGAGGCCACCATCACCCTAATACCAAAACCAGACAAAGATGCCACAAAAAAAGAAAACTACAGGTAATATCCCTGAGGAACATAGATGCAAAAATCCTTAACAAAATTCTAGCAAACAGAATCCAACAACATATTAAAAAGATCATATATCATGACCAAGTGGGCTTTATCCCAGGGATGCAAGGATTCTTCAAATCCACAAATCAATCAATGTAATACACCACATTAACAAATTGAATGATAAAAATCATATGGCTTTCTCAATAGATGCAGAGAAAGCCTTTGACAAAATTCAACATCCATTTATGATAAAAACCCCCCAGAAAGCAGAAATAGAAGGAAAATACCTCAACATAATAAAAGCTGTATATGACAAATCCACAGCAAACATTATCCTCAATGTTGAAAAACTGAAAGCATTTCCCCTAAAGTCAGGAACAAGACAAGGGTGCTCACTCTCACCACTACTATTCAACATAATTTTGGATGTTTTGGCCACAGCAATCAGAAAAGAAAAAGAAGTAAAAGAATCCAGGTTGGAAAAGAAGAAATAAAACTATCACAGTTTGCAGATGACATGATCCTCTACATAGAAAAACCCTAAAGACTCCACCAGAAAATTACTAAAGCTAATCAATGAATAAACTAAAGTTGCAGGATATAAAATTAACACACAGAAATCCCTTGCATTCCTATACACTAACAATGAGAAAACAGAAAGAGAAATTAAGGAAACAATTCCATTCACCATTGCAATGAAAATAATTAAATACTTAAGAATATATCGACCTAAAGAAACAAAAGACCTATATAAAGAAAACTATAAAACACTGATGAAAGAAATCAAAGAGGACACAAACAGATGGAGAAACATACCGTGTTCATGGATTGGAAGAATCAATATTGTGAAAATGTCTATACTACCCAAAGCAATCTATAGATTCAATGCAATCCCTATCAAGCTACCAATGGTATTTTTCACAGAAGTAGAACAAATAATTTCACAATTTGTATGGAAATACAAAAAACCTCGAATAGCCAAAGCAATCTTGAGAAAGAAAAATGGAACTGGAGGGATCAACCTTCCTGACTTTAGGCTATACTACAAAGCCACAGTCATCAAGACAGTATGGTACTGGCACAAAGACAGAAATATAGATCAATGGAACAAAATAGAAAGCCCAGAGATAAATCAACACACCTGTGGACACTTTATCTTCAACAAAGGAGGCAAGAATATACAATGGAGAGAAGACAACCTCTTTAACAAGTGGTGCTGGGAAAACTGGTCAACCACTTGTAAAAGAATGAAACTAGAACACTTTCTAACACCATACACAAAAATAAACTCCATATGAATTAAAGATCTAAACTTAAGACCAGAAATTATAAAACTCCTAGAGGAGGACATAGGCAAAACACTCTCTGACATAAATCGCAGCAGGATCCTGTCTGACCCATCTTCCAGAATATTGGAAATAAAAGCAAAACTAAACAAATGGGACCTAATGAAACTTAAAAGCTTTTGCACAACACAGGAAAGTATAAGCAAGGTGAGAAGACAGCCTTGAGAATGGGAGAAAACAATAGCAAACGAAGCAACTGACAAATAATTAATCTCAAAAATATACAAGCAACTCCTGAAGCCCAATTCCAGAAAAATAAACGACCCAATCGAAAAATTAGCCAAAGAACTACACAGACATTTCTCCAAGGAGGACATACAAGTGGCTAGCAAACTCATGAAAAGATGCTCAACGTCACTCATTATAAGAAAAATGCAAATCAAAACCACAAGGAGGTACCATCTCACACCAGTCAGAATGGCTGCTCTCCAAAAGTCTACAAGCAATAAATGCTGGAGAGGGTATGGAGAAAAGAGAACACGCTTACACTGTTGGTGGGAATGAAAACTAGTACAGCCACTATGGAGAATAGTGTGGAGATTTCTTAAAAAACTGGAAACAGAACTGCCATATGACCCAGCAATCCCATTGCTGGGCATACAGACCAAGGAAACCAGAATTGAAAGAGACACGTGCACCCCAATGTTCATCACAGCACTGTTTATAATAGCCAGGACATGGAAGCAACCTAGAGGCCCATCAGCAGACAAATGGATAAGAAAGCTGTGGTACATATACACAATGGAATATTACTCAGCCATTAAAAAGAATACATTTGAATCAGTTCTAAATAGGTGGAAATTGGAGCATATTATACAGAGTGAAGTAAGCCAGAAAGAAAAACACCAATTTAGAATTTAGAAAGATGATAATGATAACCCTATATGTGAGACAGCAAAAGAGATACACATGTATAGAACAGTCTTTTGGACTCTGTGGGAGAGGGTGAGGGTGGGATGATTTAGGAGAATGGCATTGAAACATGTATATTATCATATGTGAAACAGATCGACAGTCCAGGTTCGATGCATGAGATAGTGTGCTCGGAACTGGTGCATTGGGATGGCCCAGAGGGATGGGATGGGGAGTGAGGTGGGAGGGGGGTTCAGGATGGGGAACACATGTACACCCATGGTGGATTCATGTCAATGTATAGCAAAACCACTACAATATTGTAAAGTTATTAGCCTCCACTTAAAATAAATAAATTTATATTAAAAAAAGAGTAAAGATGTTAAAGTGAGGGTGGAAATGTATACTGATATTCCACATGTAGATAAGAAGGAAAAAGCATCTATCAATCAATTAGTTGTTTCTGGTACCAGCTGTACACACAAGGCCAAGTAGCTGAACATTTGGAAACATCTGACTAATTCTGACAGGATCTTCTTTTAAACATCTAGATGTTTGATATCACATTGACTTGATGAACACAGAAGTCAATCTCAAGATACAGGGCTTGAAAATTCATGCTCAGTTAATAGAACCAATGCTATGAATCAGATTCTAGGTTCTTTAAAATATTTCCAGAAAAATAAAGGATTTCTCTTATGAAAACCTAACCTAAGATAATGTAGGCGATAACATAGGCCTTGTTGGCCTTGGGTATGGCAGTGATGTTAGATATAATACCAAAGGCTGGATCCATGAAAGAAATAACTGATAAGCTGGACTTCCTTAAAATGAAAACTTTTTCTCTTCAAAAGACAATCTCAAGAGAGTGAGAAGACAAGCCATAGACAGGGGGAAAATATTTGCCAAAGACATCTTTTTTTTCAAAGATGAATATTTTTAATTATAAAAGGTACAATTCACAAAGAAGATAGACATCATAAAGTATTAGATACCTTAAAAACAAAGGAACAAATATACATAATGCAAAAATCAGAACAAATATAAGAGAAAATAAAAAACATATAATCATAGTGAGACATATTAACATTTATCGGAGAATATTTTATCAAGTACAGAAAAAATAAGAATAAGAGCATCTTGAATGATGTCATTAATAATTTAAATATAATATATTTATATTTAATTAATTTATATTAATCATATGCTACACAAATATATTTAAAATTTTGTATCACCTATGTTGTCATATTTATAGGACATTTAGAAAAACTGGCAAAAAGATAAACATTACTAAATTTCAAAAATTAGATTTCTTTTCTGTGTATGTGATTCCGTTATATTTATATACCTATATTATTTCTGTAATTATTTTCCATTATAGGTTATTACAAGATAAATACTGTTGCATATCTGTTTCTTTTAATTAGAAATCTAGCATTCTATTCATACTAAGTCAAATAAGTGGAATCAAAATGTCATAAATTTTTAAATTAGACAAAAATTCATAAATGTTCTAAAATATGTTATACATATTATTTATATACATGTATACAACAGCTTTTCTACCACACTTAATAAAGGCTTGAGAAAGAACATCCAAAAAAAAAAAGAAGAGATGGAGAAATTGGGAAGCATAAACTAAATGAAATGGGAGCACTGAATATGAAATAGAAAAAGTAAAATAAACTAGATAAAAGTAAAATGTCCCCATATAGTCCAGTTGTTTTTAAACATGTCTGCTCATTAGAAACATATCTGGAGCTCTGGTAAAAAGAAAAAGAAAAAAAGGCAATACCTGGGCATTTGTATTTTTCAAAAAATTCCAAGACAATTCTGATATGTGTATGGATTTTAAAAAAGAGATTACAGGTATTTCTATTAAATGCTAGTTTTGGTGATATAGAATTCTATAATTTTTCTATTGACCAATCAAGATACAATCATAAGTGAGTAATAGTTACATAATCACAATAGGAAAAGATGTCCACAATCAGTAAAATTTTTACAATCAGTAGCCAGACAAAAAATAAAAGATGATTATGATTGCAAGCCATAATGGGTGTGTGCAAGGTTTTGTCTGTGCCCTTCAAGACTGGAGTCTCTGTTCCCCCCAGTCCTATGGAAGTCTTGTATTCAAATCCCACTGGGCTTCAAGGTCAGATACTTTGGGGATTCCCAGTCCCTTTGTCAGGTCCCCAGGCTGGGAAGCCTGATGTGGGGTTCTGAACTTTCAGGACAGTAGAACTTCTTCAGTATTATTGTTCTCCAGTCTGTGGCTCACCCACCTGGCGGGTATGGGATTTGATTTTATTGTGATTGTGCCCCTCCTACCATATAGCTGTAACTTCTTCTTTGTCTTTGGACATGGGGCATATGTTTTTGGTAGGTTTCAGGGTCCTCCTGACAGTGGTTGTTCAACTGTTAGTTGTGATGTTGGTGCTCTTGTAGGAGGAAATGAGCACACGTCCTTCTACTCCGCCATCTTGAACTGGAAGGGGCAAAAAACATAAAGCACCAGAATCCAAAATATATGGATGAACTCATAAAATTTCACAGTGAGAAAATAACCTATTTAAACAAGCTTCAACAAGTTCTGAACAAACACCTCACCAAAGAGGATATACATATAGCAAAATAATAAATGAAATGGTTTTCAATATCATGTGCCATTAGAGAATTACAAATTAAAACAATGAGGTACTACTACACGCCTATTACAATGGCCAAATCTGGAATGCTGACATCACTAAAAGCTGGTGAAGATTAAAAAAGAAAAGAGAAACTAACCTTAGAAACTTTCCCCCCTCTAACTTGGATTCCTCATCAGTTAAGGAGTGAAAATCCTTCTGGGAGAACTTTTCACAAAGAGAATGAATGGCTATGTAATTGTTACATGAAAGTGAAAGTGAAGTCGCTCAGTCGTGTCCCACTCTTTGCGAACCCATGGACTGTAGCCTACAGGCTTCTCCGTCCATGGGATTTTCCAGGGAAGAGTACTTGAGTGGGTTGTTATTTCCTTCTCCAGGAGATCTTCCTGACCCAGGGATTGAACCTGGGTCTCCTGCATTGAATGCAGATACTTTACCATCTGAGCCATCAGGGAAGTGCTAATTGATACATAACTATCAATTAATAAAGTTACATAACTATCAATTAACAAAAAGGATGTGCCTGTACTTCCAAACTCTTCCTTCTCCCCTTCTGTTAGGAAGCAGTGCTGTTCTCTCAGGCATCAGGGCTCCAAGCATCTGTGTCATCTTTAATTTCTGCCTGTTCTTTGCCTTTGGTTTTCATTCAGTGGGTAAGTGCTTTCTCGAGTCAATTTAGAGATATTTCTTATGTATCCTTTTGTCTCCCACTGAAGTTCAAGCTCAGATCACATAATCTTTTTTTTTTCTTTAAATAAAGTATTCAACTTCTGTTTAATTATAATAATGCATACTTTTCTGGTAACAGTCAAATAAAAGTGAATAAAGTAAAAATAAAAAATTTCCTTTTCTCTAATCTTATTGCCCAGCTGTTAACAATGGTTATTTTCTGATTTTATTATGCCCATAAAATATAATTTTATATATATATACCTTTATCAAAATAATATATTACAATTAGCTAATATTTATTAAGGAATTACTGTGAGTCAGTGGTGTGTCATGCACTTTATATACATTTTCTCATGTAACTCCTGTTGTATTATCTGATATCTGATTGAACCAAAATTCTAAACTTGCCTGGCTAACTCCAAAGCCTCACTCTTTATCCTTATTTCATTCTTTGTTGCTTTTTAAAAATAAAGTTGTGATGATTTCATACATATTGTTTTGCAACTACCTTCTTTTTATTTGACATATCAGAGACACCTGCACCTATATGAAAATAGCCCATCATTTTCTCTCCATTATAGAAATGCAGTAATTTTTTTTTGTACCCTTCAATTTGTCTCTGTTGGATAAGTTCCTTAGAAGTAAGTTGGCAGTAAGTTCTTAACTTGTTTGCCCATCTCTACTCTCTGCCCTCTCAAATCTTTCTCATTCCTTCCAGATTTATCACCATGGAACTGATCCCACCACTTCCTGGTTTGGGGTTCCCTGGGCTTCTGGGTAAGGTATAAAACCTTGCCTCTCCTGACTTTCAAAATTTCAGATACTTTCAACGCAAACTCATTTTACCCAACTGTCTTTTACTCACTCTGCCCCAGTATTAACTATTCTAGTACTGCCTTAGCTTAGAATCTCTCTCTTCTTCACCTTTTCTAGTATGATTCCTGCTTACCTTTGAGAACTAGAACAATTACTAATTCCTTCACAAATTCTCCCCAGCTGGATTATAGCTCCATAACCACAGTGTCCCAAAGTATCTGATTCATCTGTCTCTGTTTTCAGAACTATCAGGTCCTATTTTGTTTTAGCACTGATCTCTCATACAGGCTTCATTATTCTCTGAAAATTCTGAAAATGAAAAGGAATAAAAGAAGACAAAAGAAATTCATTTTGGGCCTGTTCAATGTCTAAAACATCCTATATCTCCCATGGCGTATATCAATAGTATTGGTTTGCTAATTAAGTAGTTATTTCATAAAGAATTCTGCTGATAAGTGTGAAGACCATTTTACTATTTCTCTGAGCTTCTTTCTCTTCATAGATCCTAACAGTATGGAACCACTGAACATGATGATTTGAGCTGCTTGTCTTTCTATGAGATAAACATTCACTTACCTTTAGAGGTGGTCATATTGACACTTTATTGGGGAGGTTTACTACAAACTTCTAGAATGAAAATATCTTGGGTGACGATCTCATATGTGCCTTGCATACAGAGTTTTACAGAAAATTGTTCTGCCTAAAATTCCTGATATTAGGAAGTCATATCCATATCCACAAGCAGCTCTCCTTGTGCCCTGAGAAATTAGACTGGAGACGAACACATGATTTATGCACAAACAATCTTGTTGCTGCTTGACTTTCTGGAATAAAAAATGAAATGATCCAATCAGTTTCTCCTTCAGAGTTTGGAAATTAGAACTTGAGGCTGAGATATTATTTGGAAGGCAAAGATACCTGTGGCAGTACATCAGGGCCCAGAGTTATAAGGATGCATAAAAGATGTGCAGAGCAGTCATGGATTGGAACCTGGTACCTAAAGGCAGCTGGTGCTACAGGCAGTCAAATTTACCCTTGAAATCCCTTACAAAGGTGCCACTTTGGGACCAGCATACAGTTTCTCAGTAAGCTCAATATAACACAATTTTCCTCTAGTTTTGGAACAGACTATTGCTCCTTCAGTAGAGCACCAGATGAAGCAGTTGGCGTGCATTTAGAGTCCATGTTTTACTGAAAATATGTATCTCTAAATACTAGTATTATACTTGGTGCTGTGAGATGATCATGGTACAGGAGGCACCAGGAAATGGAAAGTGATGACGGGAACAGCAGTTTTAGGACACCCATCTTATGCTCACTTCTGTGTGTACGTGGGAAGCACTGAGAAATGCATATGCATCAGATAGATCCACTTGCAATTTGATTCCAGGGTGGAGAACAGAGGAGGAATCCAGCAGAGGGGGAAGACGGGTGCATCATGCTGAGAGGAGGCTTCTGGTGAGACAGAGGCTGTGAAGCCCCAGAGGACGAAACAGATGAGGAGACAGCCCTTCAAGCTGACCTGGACTTGGGACAGTCCTGTCTTCAGCTCCAGGCTGTGCCCATCCTCCACTTCCTCAAGATAACCTATAGTCTTGCTTGTTCATTTCAACTGAAAGTATCCAAGCCAGTCAGTGAAATGGAAAAGATTCTACTTCTTGAATACTTCTGAAGTTTGTCTTGTCCATGGAAATGCTTCTGGGTGGGAATTTGGAGAACACCTATTGAAAACATTCACCACTGTATGCCTTCCATAGAAATTATACATTGGCATTTCTGAAGCTAGTGTATCAGCAAAGAGATCAGAAGGCAACACACAAAAGGAACACACAATTAGCATTTGGGAAAAGCAGTGCCACCTGCCACTTTGGGGGTCTTTTTGTGTGTAGGGTACCTAATATGTTTTACAGGCACTCACAGTCACCTTTAAATGCAGTTCAGACAAATTTCAGTGTTTTCAGCCATAGACAAATCATATTTTGTTCCCCTTCTTGTACATCATAGCATATCAAGGCGGAACAACTTTCAGTGTGAAATAAAATGCCTTTCCTATTTCTTTCCATGGAAAGCAAATGCATGATTTAAAATTGTCAGATGATAGCCAGCTTTGAATAAGTTCTCTTCCCTCCTCTTGGTGAGGAGCCTATACAGAGAACATTTTGGGATTTAATCAGCAAACAGTAGAGGAGAATTAGCTTAGAAAAATAGCCATCTCTATCACATCTGCTGTGCAGACAGACACTGTGTACTGCAAGGAAGCATCAGGCCTCAGAAGAGCAAACAAGGAGCTCTGCCAGGGAAAGGATGGCAAATCTGGACTGCCTTCTGCAACATCTGTTGGGAGTCGACACCCTGGTGGTGATGTGCAGCCTGTATTACACTGATCAGCTTCAGTGCCAGCTCCTTGCCACAGGGGAACTGGTTTCCAGGTCTACTGGGCTGGTGCCGAGAAGAACACAGAAAATTCTTGGAGCAGGAGCAGACAAACAGTTTTGGATGTGCTTGGCAATACAAAAGAGCTTCGTGGAAGTCTTACCTTTCGTTTCCCTCCTTGGAGACCATTGGCCTTGTGATTTGTGCCGAAGTTGTTTTTCCTTATTTGCCAAAATCTTGGACTGGACGTATACAGACATTCACTTTTCTATGGAGAATTCCAACTAATGCTGCTTCATTTTCAGGGAATGAAAAAATAGAGCCTAATCTCTGTGGTACTTTATAGAATAAATGTGTCATCAACCATTAAGGCCTTTTTTGTTGCAATATCTTTTTCCTCTAAACGAGAAACTTCTGCTTCTCATGAATGCCCACTTCTCCTCTTGCCTAAAATGAAGGCTGACCCATCTTTGCTCTTTACTGATCAGTCATCATGCTAGCTTATCATCTATATTCAGACAGATTCTGTTGATGATCCTGGTGAGGCTATTTTTGTTTTTGAAACTGGAATTCAAATGTGCCTGTCGAATATTCACAGAAGAGGTTTGACCAATGAATGATGAAGCCAGACTTATCACAAGGCTAATTTGAATTTATTTACATGATTTCCAATAAGAAAGCTAGTCAGAAGACAGAAGCAGTCAATGAAATGAAATTTCTGTTGACAGGTAGCTATAGTGAAACTCATAATGTGCCAGCTTTGTGGGGTTTGGGGTAGGTTTTCTCATTAGTTCTCAAGAGTTGCCTATGAGGAAAGAATTGCTGTTTGTTTTCTTAGGTCAGAGACATCTTGTAATCTGCCTAAAATCAATTTACTTGGTAAGTATAAAAGTTTGTGTGATAAAAAATCTCCAAGTTTCAAGATTTTTCCAATATGTTTTACTGGTTCCATGAAGTGTTATTAATTATTCACTCCATAAAAAGTTATTGAGGGACCTCCCTGGTGGTCCAGGCTTGAGAATCTGCCTTCCAATGCAGGGGACTCAGATTTGATCCCTAGCAATGGAACTGGGGTCCCACATGCTGCTGAACAACTAATCCTGTGGGCCGCAGCTCCTGAGCCTCATGCCACTGCTAGAGAGTCTATGTGCCAGAGTGAAAGGTTCCGCATGAGGCAATGAAGAGCCACATGCCGCAACTATGACCCCATGCAGCCAAATAAATAATATTTTTTTCAAAGTTCCCGAGTGTTCATTTTGTGCCACCTATTTGTCCAGCTCTTGGGACATAGCAGTGAAAAAGAAGAGAAAAAAAAAAAGGAAGTAAAAATCTGCCCTTCTGGAGCTTACATTCTGTTGTCAAAGTTAGAACCTGAGAGAGAATTTAATCCAGTCTAATGCAGTGAGGAGCAGAATATACGTTTTCTCCTAATCTCTGAAGGCACATTAACCAAGCGGTTGGAGCAAACCCTATTAAGCTGGGTTTGAATCAGCACCCTCTATTTCCTAGTGATATCCTTGTTTTCTTCCTCTGTAAAAGAAAATGGGGTTAGTAGCAGGAATACTTGCCCCAAAGGGACTTTTTTTTTTTTTAAGACTGAAGGAAATAGTGCACATAGACTGACTAGCATAGCATCTCATACAGAACAGAAACTTGGTAAGATATTGCTGTGATTGATTGTGGTGGTAGTGATGAATGATGATGTTAATAGATTCTAAACAAATATTACAACAAAAAAGAGGGTAACATTTTAACTTAGGAGAAGAAGACTCGAGGCAGAACAGCCAGTGTTTAATTTTAGAACCCAGGGCTTTTTCATTTGGGAAGCGTGCCTGGTCTCAAAAGAGATTTTTTAAAATAGATTAAACTGGCGTGCCAGCTGACCTGAAGAGTTTTCAAGGCTGGCGACCACAATTGCATGAGCCCTTTTTCCTAGTATCTCTGCAAATCTTTGCCAAGGAGGTGCCTGGTTTGTGGAGCAGCAGAATTGATATTCACCACATCACAGGGAGCTCTCCTGCCACCTACGCACTGCCCATCTCCCTCCTCCCAAAGTGGTGTAGCACTCTTGTGAGAGATCCCAACAACCTACCACGGAGCTGCTCCCTAGGAAAGAAGGCAATAACATTAGCAGCTGAGTCTGAGTTGTGATCTGGAGAAGGTTTAGAAATTTTGGCTCAGTGGTTGGTTGTAAATCTGGACATTCGGGTTGTCTTGTTAGGTAGTTCTATCCACATTATACAGTTTGTTTAATAATTTCCAAACTTCACACAAAGAATAAACAAATGGGACCTAATTAAACTTAAAAGCTTTTGCACAATGAAGGAAACTATAAGCAAGGTGAAAAGGCAGCCTTCAGAATGGGAGAAAATAATAGCAAACGAAGCAACTGACAAAGAATTAACCTCTAAAATATAGAAGCAGCTCATGCAGCTCAATACTAGAAAAATAAATGACCCAATCAAAAAATGGGCCAAAGAACTAAACAGACATTTCTCCAAAGACATACAGGAGGCTAGCAAACACATGAAAAGATGCTCAATATCACTCATTATCAATGAAATGCAAATCAAAACCACTATGAAGTACCATCTCACGCCGGTCAGAACGGCTCTCATCAAAAAGTCTGCAAACAATAAATGCTGGAGAAGGTATGGAGAAAAGGGAACCCTCTTACACTGTTGGTGGGAATGTGAACTAGTATAGCCACTATGGAGAACAATGTGGAGATTCTGTAAAAGAACTGGAAATAGAACTGCCATATGACCCAGTATGCTCATTGCTGGGCATACACAATAAGAAAACCAGAATCGAAAGAGACACATGTACCCCAGTGTTCATCGCAGTACTGTTTATAATAGCTAGGACATGGAAGCAACCGAGATGTCCATCAGCAGATGAATGGTTAAGAAATCCATGGTACATATACACAAAGGAATTATTACTCAGCTGTAAAAAATAATGTATTTGAGTCAGTTCTAATGAAGTGAATGGAACTGGAGCCTATTATACAGAGTGAAGTAAGTCAGATAGAGAGAAACACCAATACAGTATATTAATGCATATATTTGTAATTTAGAAAGACAGTTATGATGACCCTATATCCAAGACAGCAAAAGAGACACAGATGTAAAAAACAGACTTTTGGACTATGTGGGAGAAGGCGAGGGTGGGATGATATGAGAGAATAGCACAGAAACATGTATATTACCATATGTAAAGTAGAAGACCAGTGCAAGTTCGATGCATGAAGTAGGGCATTCAAAGCTGGTGCTCTGGGACAACCCAGAGGAATGGTGGGAAAGGATATGGGAGGGGGGTTCATGATGGTCAGACACACATACACCCGTGGCTGATTCATGTCGATGTATGGCAAAAACCACCATAATATTGTAAATTAATTAGCCTCCAATTAAAATAAATAAATAAATTTAAAAAAATTTCCAAACTTCAAAGCCTGGATTGGTTTAAAACTCTCTGCTGGCATATGTCATAGATCCTCTGCATTGTCATTTAGAGCAACACAATCTGGCAGCTCCTACACTTGCTAATTAATAAATCCTTAGGTGTTAAAGATGGGAAAGTGTATGTCATTTACCTTCCATCAGTGAGTTGTGGACCTAGGACAAATTCACCTTCACTACAGTCTGCTAACATCTTTCTTCAAGGACACAGGAAGACCTCCAGTAAAGCATTTAACCTTCCTGTGTCTGAGCCTCCTCAACTATGAAATAGAAGTACTCACATCTGTCCAGACACTCTTGTGAGACTCTATTAAGATAATAGATCTGAGCCCTCCAGTTAGAATAAATGTCTCTCAATTTTCATAGAGAACTGATGGCACAGATCATTTTCTCTCTGTGGTGTGGTTTTTATCCTTCCATCTTATCTTTTCAGTAACATTAGCTTAAGACTGTCTATTCCATCTCTACACGTTCTTTCCACAGTTATTTGCATGATCTTTAATTCTGTTTTTTTTTTTTTTTTTTCTTTAATAAAACTTTGAGTAACTTCTTTGTACCAGACTCTGTGTAGCTGTAAAACTTTTTCTCTTTTTGGGTGCAACTCCTTCCATATTGCTTAGCTGCTTCAGGGTCAGAGTCCAGATGGAGAGGAGGCTAATTAAGGTGAAGAGTGTTGTCTCTTACATGAATGGTATTTTTTTTAAGAAACAAATTTTTAATTTTAAAATTGTTTTAGATTTAAAGAAAAGTTGCAAAGATGGTATACAGTTCTCATACACCCCTCACCCAATTTTCCCTCATGTTAACACCTTACATTATCATACAGGACACTTGTCACAGCTAAGACAGCAACATGGTCACCTTGCTATTAACCAAACTCATACTTTATTCAGATTTCATGTTTTCCCACTAACATCCAATTTCTGTTCTCGGTTTCCATTCAAAATATCAGTTACATTTAGTTGTCATGTATCCCTAACCTCCTCTGGTCTGTGAAGGTTTCTCAGTCTTTGCTTGTTACTAATGACCTTCACAGATTTAAGGACAACTTGTCAAGTACTTTGCACAATGTCCCTCAGTTTGGGTTTGTCAGATATTTTTCTCATAATTAGACTGAAGTCGTGAGTTTCTGAGAAGACCACAGGGATGACCACATCATCTCAGGGTAAGTGCTTTGAACGTGACTTATTGTTACTGAACCAACTTGGGTTCATTCACCTGCATGCAGTAAAGCCAGTCTACTGAGACTGGATTGTGGTAAAGTGCAATGTTGGTGCAAAGCACCAAAGCAAGAAGTCCAGGCAGCTAGTGCTTAAAAGTCCTGAACTCACCAAACGCTTTCAGGGAAAGGTTTTAAAAGACAAGGTGAGGGAAGGTTGTGGGGTATGCCATCAGCTCATGGACCTTATCCTGATTGGTGGTGAGGTAATGGGGAGTCAATATTGTCAGACTTCTAGTTCCAACCAGCCTGGGGTCTAAGTGCTTGTGGGCAGCAGGCAGTTAACTTCTTCCACCTGGTAGAGGTTTTAGTATCTGCAAAACAGCTCAAAGGATATGGCTGAGAACATTATCTATAGCCCATGCTGCTGCTGCTGCTGCTAAGTCGCTTCAGTCGTGTCCGACTCTGTGCGACCCCGTAGATGGCAGCCCACCAGGCTCCCCCGTCCTTGGGATTCTCCAGGCAAGAACACTGGAGTGGGTTGCCATTTCTTTCTCCTATGCATGAAAGTGAAAAGTGAAAGGGAAGTTGCTCAGTCGTGTCTGAATCTTAGCGACCCCATGGATTGCAGCCTACCAGGCTCCTCTGTCCATGGGATTTTCCAGGCAAGAGTATTGGAGTGGGGTGCCATTACAGCCCATGAGGAGGAACTAAATGTCCTTGACTTTGCTTAACGGCTAAATTATTATTATTTTGTCTTGCATGACTGTTTTCCTTTCTTCTACATTTGCTCACTTCTCAGATTAAATTTATTCTTTCATTAAAGATTTTCTACAGACAAAAGGTAGGCAGAAGACATGTGGGAGATTTGTTCTGGGAAGAGCACATAGGGTCCTGCTCAGTTACATTATTACTGGTGGTGTTAATCTTGATTCTCTGGTCAAGGTCATGTTCACCAGGTTCTGCACTGTGAAACTGCTTTTTTCCCCTGTTATATAGTCTGTTCTTCAGAAGTAAGTCACTAATGTCTGAGTACGTGCGTGCTCAGTTGCTTAGTCATGTCCGCCTCTTTGTAACCCTATATACTGTGGCCTGCCAGGCTCCTCTGTCCATGGGATTATCCCAGTCAGCCACACTCAAAGAGCTGGGGAAGAGATGATGAGCTTCACTTCCTGGTATATATACATAAATTATTTTGAACTCTTCTGTAAGGAAGATTCGCTGCTTCTCCACTTTAATCTTCCTATCTATCTATCCATCTATTCATTGATTTATATCAGCATGAACTCATGTGTATTTATTTTATATTTTGTGTTGTAATACAATACTCTACTCATGATTTATTTTGTTGCTCAATTGTTCCACCTCCAGCCATTGGCAACTTTTTTAGATTGGCTCTTATGTCCCTTTGACAAGCCCCATCCTTTGATTTTTGATTATTTCTTTACTTTTACACACTAAGATGCTAAGAGATGCTCTGGGCTCACCTTGCTTTCTTCATGCTTTGGCTTGAGAATTAGCCATTTCTTAGGAGCCCTGATTTATTTTACTGGAGAAAGGTATTAGAAACCAGGGTCTGGGTGCTTTTTGTGCTTGTTGTTACTCCAAGCTTGAGATCTCTGTGCATTGGAAGCTTAGTAGCTGGTCACTCTCTTAAAACGTACTTGAGGGTTTCTCAGAGGTTCCTCCACTGGAGTCATTCAACAATGGTTACTTTAGTGGCAATGGGGACCATTGATGATTTCTAAATACAGCATGATAATGAAAACTGCCTTCAAGTAACATTATCTGCATAGGGGATGCATTTGGGGGATGATATGGAGTAGAGAGGAGAATGGAATAGGCAGGACAGTCAGGAAATTAATAGAGTAGTTAAGATTACGAAAAAAAAAATCTGAACAAGGATGATTACTGTGAAAATCAAAAGAGGGAGACAGTTATAAGAAGTATCTATTAAGAGTATTGACGATGTGGATATTCCCAGCTACTTCCTGCCATGACTGTGCAGTTTAAGGATTTTTTGATACCCAATTCTGCTGTTACTACAATATATGAGCCAAGACAGCTTTTAACCTCAGTCAGACTCTCAGATCATTTACAATGGGAGACTAACAGCAAGATTCCTACAGTCTGCAGATCTTGAGGCTCAAGTCTCAAGACTGAGTTTCTCATCACTTCCATATTTTAGTAAAATAGACCATTTGTTGTTTTCCTTTAGGGAAATAGTAGATGGATTCAGGCAGGGTGTATGACTGGACCCCAAACGATGACTTTAAATTGCTCTCGTAATACTTATCTTTTATTTGCCCATTTTTGGTATCTTGTAAGAGAAAAGATGCATTAATAGAAAAGTACTTGGGGGTGTGCCATAAAAGAGCTTTTGGGTCTTAGATAGCTCTTCATGAGATATAGATCTGGGTCCTCTCTAGCCCAAACATGCAATTTGTTTTGCTGGTGAATACAAGGGACTTAAAATGGCTATGTAAGTAGTTTTCCTTTGTTCCTCTAGGACCTTTCTTGCTACCCAAAATGCAGTCCACAGAGATGCAACAGAAGTTTCACTTAGGAGCTTTCTAGAAGTTCTGCTTCCGTGTACTGCATAGAATCTACATAAAGATAAGATCCCTGAATCATCCAGATGTGTATTAAAGTTTGAGATGCAGTGTTCTAGACCACTGGTTCACTAATTTGGCTGTACCTGAGAATCATTTAGGAGCTTTACAAAACACTAAGCTTAGGTTTGTCTCCGCAGCTTGTGATGTAATAGGTATTGAATGTGACCTGAGTATTTGACTTTTTAAAACTTTCCAATGCTTCAGGGTTGGCATAGTAGATATCACCACTTCAGGGTGAAGATTAGAAGGCTATAAAATAGTATATTTCCCATCTAATGGGAAGAGTCGACTCATTGGAAAAGACCCTGATGCTGGGAAGGATTGAAGGCAAAAGGAGAAGGGAGCAGCAAAGGATGAGATGGTTGGATGGCATCACCAACTCCATGGACATGAGTCTGAACAAACTCTGAGAGATAGTGAAGGACAGGGAAGCCTGGCCTGCTTCAATTCATGGGGTTGCAAAGAGTTGGACACTACTGAGTGACTGAACAACAACAAAGGGAAGAAAAAAAAAAAAGCTTAAGACTTGAGTAAGACTGGTACTCAATTGAGTAAGACTAGTGCTCAGCTCATATGATATTACCATTATTGATCCAAAAACCTGGCTTGTGGCACACAATGTCAGTAACACTGGGCATAGTATTCTTTTTCTGTTAATGAAAACTACATATGCAGACCATCAAATTGCTGACCAGAAGGGTCCTAAAAATATCACCTTCAGAGCTACAGGCAGTTGCATGCAGATTTCAGATGGGTTCATGTGGCTCATCCCTTGTTGTGGACATTTGACCCCTAAATTGAGAACAGAAAAATCCCTTTAAACAGAACCAACCCAATTGCACCAGGGATATGGGGTCATGGATGTCACTGACACTGTGTAGTCATTCTGTCACACTGAAGGCTAGTGACTGGTTTAGCACTGGCTGGTTCTCTTTTTGACTGGTGTGATCATCTGACTGCTTTGTCCTCTATAGTGTCCTGCAGAACAATGTAACACACACAGAAGCCCTTAATAAATTCACTCAACGAGCCTTAAATGATAGCCAGCAAACAGTGAAATGTCTCTAATAAGAAAATCTGTCATTCAAAATAGGATAACCCAACATGAGAGGGGGACTTCTAACACCAGTAAACAATTCTGGGATACCGGCTGGTTCAATTCATTTGCTAGAGCGTCTGACGGAACTCAGGAAAACACCTTACTTACGAGATTTACCGGCTTATTAATAAAGGTTATAATTCAGAAACAGATAGGTAGAAGAGATGCACAGGGCAGGGAGTGTGGGAAGCACACAGAGATTCCATGCCCTCTCCATTCCCATCTCGGTCCCCAAATCTCCACGTGGTCATTAACCTCTCCGAATCCCATTCTATAAAGGTGTCTATACAGGGCTTCTATAGAGGTATCATTACACAGGCATGATTGATGAAAATATTGGCCACCGAAACTGAATCAACCTTAAGTCCCTCTTTTCCTTCCTGGAGGTCGAGGGGGTGGGACTGTAACTTCCAAACCTCTAAGCTGGTAGTTAGCTCTCCTGGCAACCAGCTCCCTTTCCTTAAGGAGGAGCCAGTAGTCATCTTATTAATATAATAAAAGACACCTTCCTTCTCCGCTTTCCCCCATCACTTAGGAAATTCCAAGTAGTTTAGGAGTTCTGTGCCAGAAACTGGGACAGAGATTCAATATATATTTCTTACTATAAATTACAGTATTGCCAATGGCCTTAGACATTATTAGTGCCTTGCAGGGATGCACCTGTGCCATTATCCAACAGAGTGTTGTGTGTTTATACTTGATGAGTCTCCTAATATATCATTTTTGTTAAATCACATGAGGACCCACTGAATACCCTAAGTGATCAGACTACCAGCCTCCTAAGTCAATGATTCCAGTCACAGGGCTCTTGGTGGGGGGAAAAAAAAAGTTGTTTATCTTGGGAATTATTATTATAATCTGAATTTTCTCTTATTTGTGCCTACACAATTGCTCTGGCCTCCACCTCCAAAGCAGCCAGGTAGTGGCCACAGGAGCCACCTCCAAGCTAATGAAACCCCATGCTGACCACTCAGGGGGGCGTGAAAAATTGTGAGAGCTCGTTCCAAGGAGTAAAATGTTGGGGGAGATCCTGGAGAGGTTGGACCTGCCTGTTGCCCCTGAGGCTAACCCACAGAAGCTCCCCAGACCCCCTCCATCCTGGAATGTAAGCTCCGCCCACCGCTCGGCAGCCCTTTACAGGGAGGCAGCCTGTAGGGAGCACTAGGTTATTGAAACCACCTGGGGCCCCCAGGCCTGAAACCCCTTAAGCAATCAGTATAAACTTGGAAGATTGGGGGTAGGTGTGGAGATCTCCTGTCTTATGGCGTCGGAGATGCGCCTCGTTTGTTAGGTACCCTAAACTGCCGTCTCCCAGTCTGGACTGACTGCCTCTTTCTGAGGTCTGTCCTTATCCTCTGTGTATGGGGGCTGGTTTGCGAGGAGCACACCGCTTGAGGGCATTATTTAGATAGCTTTGGGGTGCGGTTTAGTATTTCTTTTTTTAAAAGCTTCCCAAGTAATTTTAATATGCTGCCAGTACTGAGAAACTTTGTTTTTAGTCTCCTGGAGGCCAGGCCAGAAAACGGTTGTTTCCAAAAGTGGAGTAGAGGCCTGAAGGGAATGCAAGGACTTGCGAAGAGGAAACGCGGAGTGAGCTCTAGGACGTCCAGGTTGCTGCTTTCAATGCGAAGAGAGTTTCCCGCCCTGTTTTCGAGATGAATAGAACCATATTGTGTAAGTACTAAATATTATCAAACCTCGTGTGAGGCTTTTATTACTTGTTTGACTCCTGGGTAATCTGAATTCTGTGACATTTGCAAGCTTGAAAAGCCCGGAATTATCGATGCATTTCCTGTGTCTTGTTGGAAGCCAAGTGTTAATCATTGTATTGTGTAACTCCTTCAACTCTGCACTTTACAAGTTTTAAGAAGCCTCCAGAAGGGTTCTTCCCGCTGTTTGAGAGCACTCCCAGTGTATCTCTGGAAGCCTGCCTTCTCCTGTTGCCTGCAGTGACGTGGCCACTAAACAGGCATTTCTCAAGTTTTTGCAATCAGCCGGTGTTCTCCTTATAAAACTCGAGTTTCGGCTTTTATTTTTAGCGTCTTCTAATACGCCCTGATAAATGTTCTTCTCCTAAGGGCTTGTCAGAATCAAGGGTGATTGATAAACTGTTGCAAAGGAAAGAGAAAAATGTTCTTTCTAATATCTGCCATTGTGACATATTATATAAATAATGTTCTAAGGCTAATCGGTGCTAAATGGATTTTGTATTTTAAATGTTCTCTGCAGCCATCCAGGTATGAATCACGTTGTTTTATCAAAATCATTATGAGGGCCGCCTTGACTTGTAAAATCTAGCAAATAAATATGGGAAGGCAAATGGTGCTAGGCACGTGTGGTGGCATCATTAGGACTTTGTTTATTGTGCATGTTCATAAATCACCACTGCATGTGAAAAGACTTGCCAGAGAAGAATAAGAGCTTTGTCCTTGGCCTTCAGCATTGGCTGCTGGGAGAGATGGTGCTTTCTCAGTGTCAGCCGACTGGGGCTTCAGCTGCTCACCTTGTTTGTGTTTGCTGCTTTTTTCCTTTATTTCAGGACAGAATTCTTTGTGGCAGAGGTTTCTGAAATGTGTCAGGCAGAGTAATTTTAGGTGGTATGTGAGCAAATATTTTGATTTTAGAAGTTGCAACATTTGTCTGTCTTTGCATTAAGCCTCCTGATTAAGCCTACTTCCTACCTTCCTTGCCTTCAGAGGTTCAGAAGAAGAAAAAGCTAAAGAGGAATGAAAGAGGGAGTAAAAAAGAGAAGCACTAAGGGAAGTAAAAAGAGAAAGGGATCCAATGCTAAGAAAGGTCTTGGAACCTGGGATCCTGCCAGAGATGTAAGGATTTATAGATGTAGTGATGTGTCTCTGCATGTGTGTTTCAGAAATGGGAAGCCAGAGAGACATAATGATTTATAGATGTAGTGGTGTGTGTGTGTGTGTGTGTGTGTGTGTGTGTTTCAGAGACAGGAAACTAGGCAGTGAGACTGGAGTTAAAAAAGATTTTTAACATCATTGGCGGCTCAAGGCTGCACAGCTTTGTGGATGTGTATACTAGAGGCATGTGGTAGGGCAACCATATATGAATAATAGAGAAACATCTGCTTTTATTAATGAACATAAATTCCCAACTCTGTGTTTAAGTCACCCTATGACTTCAGGGCAAATCTTTCCCCTTCTGAGCCTCAGTTTTCTCTTCTATAAGATATGACAGTTATATTTTAAGAATAGCTTTCATTGTCATTTTATAAAAGAATAAATCCTGTATGATTGTTTGCTGTTGTATTTATTTTTTAAATTACTTTATATTCATGGTAAGCAAAATTAGTTTTCTATTTATTTTAGGTAAGTTTAAGTTACACTAATTCTACTTGAAAAAAAAATTGTCAATGATAATAAGAGTTGATGCTTTCCTGGCATTTCTTCCTGTGTCTGGCTTTTCATGTATTTGTCATTTGGTCACAGTTTGCATAAAGTGCTATTATACTGTTACCTCACACTCCCAGAGACATAGACGTTGAATATCGTGTTCATTGTCACGCAGTTCATGAGTAGAGGGAGCTTAAGGATGAATCCAGGTGCTCTGGCTCCATAGTCAAAGTGACTCTACTCCGTAGTCAGTCTGTTCCCTCTAAAGTATCAACACAGAATTAGTTGGCAAAAACAGGGAGGTTGCTACTCAGGAGGCACTGCTCTACGTTTTACTTGGTATCACTGTGTGTGTGTGTGTGTGTGTGTTAATCTAAAGCTTTGTCTAGTATGTAAGATGGCTGTTCAAAAATCCAGTCAAAGGTGAACGAACGAATGTATGTTTTCTGTATCACACTCAGTAGTGTCTTCCCAAAGCTCAGATTACATCCTGTCATTCCCCTGGTTAGACTTCTTTAGTGGCTGCCTGTTAAGTTTGCAACAGTACACAAATAAAAATATAGGGCATCTAGTTAAAGTTGGATTCCAGATAAATAATGATTTTTAAAAATTTTTATTTAAATTTAAATTGTTTATTTTAAACTCAAATAAATGTAATGGGCTTTTTGTTTACAGCTTAATTCTCCAACCTCTTCTTATACCATTTCCCATGTAGACTTTGTGTTTACCCATGTCTGGATATCGGCAGTTCCCTGAAAATATATTTTCTGTAATCTCCCGAGCTTTTCACATACTGTACTCCTTAACAGACCATCCATCTCCTAAGTCTTTTGTCAGATCAGATAAGATGTTATACCTCCTTAGTCTAGGTTAGAGGCCACCATGCTTGCTGTTCTCCAACTGGACATCCTATTACACTGCGTGTGTGCTCAGTCATGTCTGTTTGCGATCCCATGGATTATAGCCGGCCAGGCTCCTCTATCCATGAGATTTCCCAGGCAAGAATACTGGAGTGGGTTGTCATTTCCTTCTCCAGGGGATCTTCCCTACTCAGGGACTGAACTTGTGTCTCCTGAATCTCCTGCATTGGCAGGTGGATTCTTTATCACTGAGCCACCTGGGAAGCCCATTACACTGTGTAGTAATTGCCTATTAACCTGTTTATCTCTCTCCAGACATCATGCTCTTTGAAGGCAGGGGCCATATACATCTTGCATCCTTCTTGTATGCCCAGGGTATGACCTAAAACAATATTTGTGGAAGAAAATGTGCTTGTGTGCTTGGAAGTTTACATATGGAGCAAGTTCAGATCTGGACTATTTTGTTGATTCAGAAAACAAGTGGCTGACAATATACGCAGGAGAAAATGAGTATTGATGCATGTCTCTATTCTGCATGTTTTGCTCATCTAAGATCTATTTTTCACATGAATATATTTAACATTAGAGACAAAGCTCTGATTTTTTTTTCAAGCGGAATGCATATTATGGGCTCCTTTTAGAAGCAGCATCTATTTCGCTCAAACCAATGATGCATAAAATTATATTTTAATCATCCCAATAAGTCATCACAACTTCATAGCTTATTTATCAATTTCTACAGAATTTAACATCAAGCTGTCATTTACCCAGTTGATTCTATGTCTGTATATTGTATGAGAATGATAAACCCTATAAAAGAACTAGGCTGGATAATACATAGTGCTGAGCTATTTATGCATCTCAGGCACATTCTTAGCAAATATCTACCCAGAACTTAGATTGTCAGTGGGTGATCGTTAAGGTAGCCGTTTTCTCATAGAGGTCTGTCTTGGGAATTGGTTGTGATTGTCCCATATTACTGTGGTTCTGGTACTTTCATCACACTGAATGTGGTTGTTATTGTTTGGTCGCTAAGTCCTGTCCAACTCTGCGACCCATGGACTGTCGCCCATCAGGCTCTTCTGTCCATGGGATTTCCCAGGCAAGAATATTGGAGTGGGTTGCCATTTCCTTCTCTAGTGGAGCTTCCCGACCCAGTGATTGAACCTGCGTTTCCTGCCTGGCCAGCAGATTCTTTGCCACTGAGCCACCTGGGAAGCCCCTGGAGGTTAGGGCTGGCTTAAAAAAAGAAACAAGATTTTGAGTCAATGATTGCTCTGAAAACTTTCTGGTTTTGTTATTCTGTGAGCCTCATTTATCTTTTGTTGTAAAGTTGGGCTCCTAAAACCTACTTTTGGAAGACTGCTTCTCTAGGTTTCTAACTTGATTTTTTAAACTTTAGCAAACTTCATTAGAAAATATTGCTTCTCAGAGTCTTTTGTCTGCTTTCCTGTCTTTTTCTTTCTTTCTTTCTCTTCTTGCATGTGTACATTCAAACACACAAAGAGCAGTGGGAAATTTAAATGAAACCCCCTCTGGAGGTGGTGGTAGTTTAGTCCCTAAGTTCTGTCTGACTCTTGAAACCCCATGGATTGTAGGTTCCTCTGTCCATGAGATTTCCAGGCAAGAATACTGGAGTGGGTTGCCATTTTTTCCTCCCAGGGATCTTTCTAACCCAGGGATCGAACCCCGGTCTCCTGCATTGAAGGTGAATTCTTTACCAACTGAGCTCCCTGTACCTGGATCAAATACTGGGTCAAAGCGACCATATGCGAACTTAAAATTAGCCTTTTTCTTAGTTTCACAATAACTATTTTATTATTTTAGGATGTATAAATACCAGTGAACCTAGTGAAATAGGTCACTTATATTCTAATTGTTATCCCAGTGGTGTCAAATGAACTTGACTATTCTTTGTGATGCTTGCTGCATTGAGAACTTCATAGGCCTAGGAAGGAAGACAACAGAGCTGATGGAGATATAATCACTATTTCTCTATATATCCACATATCTCTGTAATAAAATTCTACACATCTTTTTCTTACAGCCTTTATAAGCCTGCTGAAAATACAAGGGTCTAAATTTCTATTATCAGATCCCTCAGCTGAGAAAGTATGTGTCTAATGTTGTTTATAATGATTTGCTTCTAATAAGGAAAGTTTGGAAAGAGCATAGCTATCCAAAAATAGTGCCTGTGCTTCACAAAACTTATGACTTAGGAGGGCCATCAGAAAATAGGTCTAATACAGATGAGTTTTGAGAGTCCCTGGTTCTTCCTATAATAATACCTGCTCTTAGGACCAAGTAGACCAAAATCTGAAGGTATGTCTGAAGCCCAGGCATAGTACACTGATTAGAAAGTTCTGAATTTTATATATATATATATATATGTGTAATGGAATATTTATAGCTGGCCAAAAATGATTATATTGATTTAAATGTGTTAGCATTAAAAATGTCTACAGCAAATTATATAAGAGAAAAAAGGGTTAAAGTTGAGTGTGTATAGTTTATACAACTTATTCAACTGGGTATGCCTAAAGAAATGTCTAGAGGAAAAGTCACCAGTGTTTTACTAGTAAGTGAATTCTGAGTGCTATTTTAAATTGTTTTTTTTTTTTCTTTCATGTATTTGGGGGATTTAAAAACATTCACCCCTTTCAGGTGTAATTTTCCCCAAATAATAATCCTCTATGTAGGGACTTCCCTGGTGGTCCAGTGGTTATCTGCCTTCCAATGCAGGGGATGCAGGTTTGATCCCTGATTGGGAAACTAAGATCCCACATGCCATGGGGCAAATAAGCCTGCAAGCACCACAACTAGAGAAGTCCATGAACTGCAACGAAGACCCAGCATAGCCAAAACAAAAAAACAAACAAACAAAAAACAAAAGAAGTCCTCTATGCCTTAAATCAGGAGTGGGGTTCCACATTCTTTGGTTGGCAATGAGTTCTTCTTCCTCCATCCTACTTCTTGACCTTTGAAGGGTCGACTTCACTTTCCTGGGGGTGGGCCAGGATTCGTTCAAGCCATTGCTCTTACCAGTGATTAATTTGGGACATTGTGTCTACGGTAATAAGAATATGTCAGTTTTTAGGCTGCAGAGATTAGTTTAGAATTGGGAATCTGACTTAGTTTGGAATGTGGAAATGAGAGTAAGTTTCTGGAAAAGCTTCCTTAAAGTAGAGACTTCAGGAGATGGTCATCTCTTCTTTCTCTGGATTTTTTTCAGTTGTTAGTGGGTCATTTTGACTGAACATTGAACCAGAGCTAAGAGAATTGAAAAGAAATGAAGTTAGAATCTTAAACAAAGCACTCCAGAATCTAATCTTATTTTACACACTTTTCCCTTAGCTTGATAAATAGTTTGATTCCTTATAGTTGAAAACATTTTAATAGATTCATCACTTGTTTAGAGGCAATAATAGTTATTTCCCATCCACAAAGGCAAGTAAAGAGGTTCTTTATCAGGTGTGGCAAGATATATGTGTATCTCATATATATAGATTTTTGTCATTTCTATCTAATGTGTGTATTTGTACACACACGTAGTTTGGCTATCTTCAGTCAGTTTAGTTCAGTCGCTCAGTCATGTCCGACTCTTTGTGACCCCATGAATTATAGCACACCAGGCCTCCCTGTGCATCACCAACTCCCGGAGTTTACTCAAACTCATGTCCATCGAGTTGGTGATGCCATCCAGCCATCTCATCCTCTGTCGTCCCCTTCTCCTCCTGCCCCCAATCCCTCCCAGCATCAGTGTCTTTTCCAATGAGTCAACTCTTCCCATGAGGTGGCCATCTTAGTATGTTAAAAATAAAGAATGTTCTTTTGCTGTACATCACATATGTAATTTTAAAATTTATAGCTCTGTCATTTAAAAAGAAAAAACGTGAAATTCATTTTGATAAGGTTGTACTTAACTCATTATATCTGAAATATCTTTTCAATGTTTACTTTTTGATGTTTTATTAAAATTACTAGATCTACAATTTCCAGTATTTAATCAATAAAAAATTTTTAATGACCTGTTTAACTTTTTATTAGGGCTTCCCTGATTGCTCAGTTGGTAAAGAATCTGCCTGCAATGCAGTAGACCTGGGTTCGACGGCAAAGATAACCCACTCCAGTATTCTGGCCTGGAGGATTTCATGGGGTCACAAAGAGTTGGACACAACTGAGTGACTTTCACTTTAACATTTTTGTGGTAAATCTTTTAAATCTGATGTGTATTTTGTGCTCACAGCACATCCCTTTTGGGGGGCTTCATTTGAATGCCCAATAGCCACAGGTGGCTTCTATTATTAAACATCATAAGTGTACCTCCATGCTGGTATCTTCTAAGAGCCAGCAGCAAGTACAAATTTGGGATGTTTCTGTAAATGTGTTCTTAGGCCATACTCCAGACCTACTGAATCAGAATCTTCATTTAAATAAGATTCTCAGGTGATTTGATGGTGTACATTAAAGTCTGAGTAGTTTTTTTTTTAATTGTTATGGTTGTTGCTATTTTATTTGTTGTTGGCAGAAGTGAACCTGTTCATACATACCTAGGCCCTCAGCCTCACTAGGCTATATAGCTGGATTATGGCAAATGGGAGGTATAGTCAAGTTATACTGCAGAAAAGTGCATGAACATAGGCCTAGGAGAGCTAGTTCAGGAGTGGTAGGAACTCTTCACACTGCAGAGACCTGATGCTAGTCTCAACATGGATGGATCCCACAAGCCTAACAGTCATAGAAGAGATTGGTTGTAAACCCCATGTGAATGGCACATCTGGAACATGTTGATGTCTTCATCAATAGCAGATTTATTTATACAATCTTGTTTTGTATGAGAAATATCTGATATGGGATTGTTGGTAAAATATTTACAGATCTTCAAATTATCTTTTAGAAGGATGCGCTGGAAATTGAATTGAACAATATAAGGTCTTCATTATGCTCTTGTCACATGCCAGGTTTGTATGCATTTGCTTTGGTTTGATTCCTGTCTGCTTTGCATTTTTCCCCCCATGGAAAATTGTATCAACTCATTAGGTAATAATTCCCCATTCACTGGAGTGGGGAGATCCATGGATTTTCAAAGAAAGTGTAGCTAGTCTTGCATTTCACAATGGGCATAAATCTGGGTGCATTTGTCTCCTCTGTAGTTATTTTTCTATTCATCTCAAACCTTATCAGAACAAATAATAAACTACTTCATGAGCAGATGTGCCACTTATTCATCAAGTTCTATAATGATAATGAAGAAAATTTAATCTGGAGTGTCTATGGAAGGTGAACTAAAACCAGCTTGGTATGAATAATAAAGACTGATGAAATGTTGCACCCCCGCGTGCAAAGCCAATCTTTGCGTACTTGGAAGTGCTATCTTTTATACAGTGCAACAGTGTATAGAAACAACCACCACTTGGATGCTGGCCTCCACATGAAGCTACTCTTGCTACAGATGTAAGCATTCTAGTTGCTTAGAGCATAAAGGAGCATAAAGAATATATTTTCTTGCAGCTGGAAGCAACATCTGACATTGAAAAATGTTGCAGATATGTTGGAGGGATTGTATTTATTCACACAAATTTAAGACAAATTCAAAAACTTGTGCAGCTTGACATTTTTGTTTAAAAAATTAACAAATTGAGACCAGTTTCACTCTAAAAGCTGTGCAAAATGATCTCAGCTTGGGAAATAATGATTAGTTTGAATCTTCTGCACATTTGACCTTACTTTTAAGCATAATGCCTATCTGCTCTTCTGATTGTGTGTTCAGTGAACTACAAACAAAGCTTTATCTTATGGGTTGTGTATCTTTCTCATTTCTTACTAAATTCAGTGCATCAAAACTACAATAACAATACCTTATAATTTCTGAGAATGTGGGTTTTGTCCCACATTCTCAACAGTCCCATGGTTTTACAACAGTTACTTTTCCACTATGTGCTTTTGTGTTTTGGGGAAATGTAGGCATGAGTATCAGTTTCCCATGTGGAGCTGCTGGCCTGGATGATTATTTTTTATTTAAAAGTTTTAGCTCCTTGGTAGGTTCCTACTGTAGTAATAGACACCTAAATAATCCTGTCCTGTTTAAGAAATGGAAATGAGTGTATACCAGGCGTAGAAAATCCTGCTTTTGACCTTTGCATGCAGCACCACTCAATAATTCAGTTAACAAACCCCATGAGCAATAGTTCATAATTGTTTCTTAAAAGTCAACATGGTTGTAAAACAGCTCGCCAATGAATAGAAGAGAAGATTTAGAGTAACAGGCCCATGCTGTGCTTACACTTTTCAGTGAATTTAATACTTCTAAGATGTCCAAACCAGTAGCCTGAAGGAAATTAAAACGTTGTTTCTTTATAGAACAAATGGAATATTAAGTGTTGCCTCAGGAAAGATGTTTTATATTCAAATTATGTTGCTAAATGCTGTCTATTGATACTGAACTCTTCACATTCCCTGTGCTGCCCATCTTCCCCCCAACTTGTTCCTTCTTTCATACTCCCTCCTTCCATGAATGGTCATGACCCACCAGGCTTTTTATTTCCCAACCCTCTCCTGGCAGTTACAGTTTTGGCTCCCAGAACTGCCACATCTTCCTAAATGCGGGAGGTTCTCCATTGCCACCTGCACTTTCATATGCTGTTCCTTCTGTCCGATTTAGTTCCTCCTCCCTCTTTTATTCTTTCTTCGGCTGCCTTACCTCCAGTAAGGGTCTGCAAGGCTCACCGCAGATAGAAATTCCTTTTCCAAGCCTTCGTTGTTTCACCCTTCCCTCCTACTCTGGCTTGTCTGTGTTCTCACATCATCTGCTGAAACTGTTATTGCTCTGCTTCCCAGCCTGGCGCTGACTTATGTGTCCGCTGGGATCTGTTTGAAGGCAGACCCTGAGCTCCACCAGTCTTCGTACCTGAAAGCTATGAAGAGTTCTGGGGATGTGAAATCCCCAGCAGTGTTCAGGAAGGGCTGAGGAGGTGCTCCTTCAGGATACATGAGTTAACCTGTGTTGAGGTGATAGAGGCTTTTTGATAACAATGAAGTAAACCACATAGGTAAGCTAAAGCCTTATAGCATTCTCTCCCAACTTCCCCTCATCTTGAGGTGTTTGAAAATTACTTTAAGGGCTAATAAAGTGAATGTCCAGACATATGCTAATAAGCCTTTTGTTTATTTCATTAGTGCTGCAATTTTTTTAAGACCTTCTGGCTGATCCTTCTTATCTTTGCTGCCAAAATCCTTTCATGACCCTGAAGGGAACCTGGACTCTGACGTGCCATAGAAGTTAGTTTGGAGTCTTCAAAGGTAGGAAGTTCAGTATTCTCTCATCAAAAATCTGAGTGTAAGAACTCATGTTTTCCATGTATATTGTACAGAATGCACAACTCTGGAAAAGTCTGACACCAAAAGTCACCCTTCTTGATGTGTGGGAGGATGAAGCAGTTGGTGCAGGTGCTCAGTCGTGTCTGACACTTTGAGATCCCATAGACTGTAGCCCGCCAGACTCCTCTGTCCATGAAATTCTCCAGGCAAGACTACTGGAGTGGGTTGTCATTTCCTTCTCTAGAGAATCTTCTCAACCCAGGGATTGAACCCACGTCTCTCGTGTCTCTTGCATGGGCAGGCAGATTCTTTACAACTGCGCCACCTGGGAAGCCCAGAGGTAGTTGGTGATTTGCCGTGATATATATCCCTTGGTAAGGAGCTTGAGATGATACATACATTGCCCCCTGCAGTCTTTGGACTTTATTAGAAGAATAATATTACTTACATTACTGTAGATCAGCTTTATCTGTTTATTCTAGGCAATCCCCAGGACATGTAAAATGTAAGCACTGTAGTGGATAAGGTTCTAGAGTTCTTTAATTTTTTTTAAGGCTCAATTTTATGGGTGCCTGTTCTCTGAGTGAGAATTCTGAGGCTAATTCTAATACCCAGGGTTCCAGAATGAAGGAATTGGCTATGGGGAAAGGACCAGGAGTGGCCTCCCAGCCTACCTCTAGTTATATCCTAACTATGGAGGATGCAGACCTGAAAGCTAATGTGTCCTTCTACGCAAGGCGAGCTTGAGACCTCTCCTGTTGTGTAAGTGAGAAGAGTTTAAGATGCTGTTGTATCCTGACTGTGCAATGCCAGTTCCCCAGTGGGTATTGGTTTACCATGTTCCTTTGTCTTCTTCATTTCTATTTACTTATTTAAAGAGTATGAGTTTAAGGCCAGCTTGAATCCCACTTGCATTGGATAAGCATTTCTGGTCTAACTCAAATTGCTGCATTAAAAAATATATATATACACATATATATGTCATATTTATATTTATGTCTGATATCATTGGCATATATATATATATACATATACATACATTTATAATATAGGTCTTTACATATGTATACACACATTTATGTACATGACTTATCTCATTGAGTGAATTTAATTCCATTCATTAAACATTTGATGAGTGCCGACTGTACTGGATATTTTTGTATGTGTTTGCTATCTATTTCTAACTCTACCCTACTTCCAGTTACCACAACTTTTACAGTCATTGTAGCATGAATGTTGATTTAATTAGCACCTGGTTTTTACTAATGATGATAGCATAAGTACCCAGGCATAGTTCTGTACTATGCAGTTTTGTAAAAATATTGTACAATCAGCATTCCCGTGATGCCAGAATGTTGTTTAGAGTTGCTCTTACTCACCTGGCCATTGTCTATGAATAGTGCCAACAACTTCACTGACAAAATAGTTGAATAAATTGACTAAATGTTTTGAGGTTGCAAAAAACATGTTTTCTTTTGTAATTTTGCAATAAATCCTTTATAATCCATGTCACTGTTTTTCAAAAGATGAATATATTTTTCTTAAGGGTGCATAATTTTGACCTACTCCAGTTTAGCTGAAAATGGGTTTTTGAGTAGTACAATGAATATTCTTAGTTTTCCTTTATTAACTTTTTGGTATGTTAAGAGCATTTTTTTCACTATTTATGCATCTTTAATAATTTTCCCTCACTCTTTTCAGAATATTTATTTTCTTTCTTTGTTGTTTACTCACTAAATTGTATCTGACTCTCTTGCGAGGCCTTGGAATGTAGCCCACTATGTGTCTCTGTCCGTGGGATTTCCCAGGCAAAAATACTGGAGTAGGTTTCCATTTCCTTCTCCAAGGGATCTTCCTAACCCAGAAATCAAACCCATGTCTCTTACATTAGCAAGTGGATTCTTTACCGCTGAGCCACGAGGGAAGCCCTAAATATAGACTCTTACTTTTAAATATTTGAATAAATATAAATATATTTTCTATGCTGTTTTTAAGAGTTAGCTTTATGTAGGTATAATTTATAAACACAAAAGTTACCATTACATATGAGACTTGATAATTTAATATAGATATGTAATTAACATTGCAGTAAAATTCAGAACAATTTGTAATCTTAAAAAGTTCTCCTGGACCCTTTGCAAGGCATTCTTTACTGCTGTCAGGGCCTCTTGCAACACCTGATCTTTCTGTCTCTATAGTTTGGCCTTCTCTAGATTGTCATATTAATAGAATCCTACAATATTTAGTCTTTTGTGTCTGGCATATTTTACTCAGCATAATGCTGTGAGAATTACCTATGTTGTTGCATGTTTTGGTAGTGTTTCCTTTTGTTGTTTAATATCCACAGGTATTCCAGTATCTGTGGACCACAATTTCTTCAGTCAGTTTATAGACACCTTGCTGGTTTCTAATTTTGAGTCATTATTGCTCAAATGTCTATGAACATCTATATGTTTTAATGACACTTCTGCTTTCTTAGGATAATGTTGAAGGGTCCGTGTGTCATAGATAGAAGTTTCTTACTTTTGAGTTACAAGTAGAAAGACAGTCTATCCTTCTTTGAAGCATAAGGCATTATTTGAAGAATAATCTGATTTGAAGAATAAGACACCATTCTACCCTCCAATTCTGTATCTCATACAAGTGGAATCACACAATGTCTGTCCTGTTACTGGCTTATTTCACTTAACATAGTGTCCTCAAGCTTCCTCTGTATTGTTCCACATGGCATGATTTCTTTCACTTTTAAGGCTGAATAATATGTCATGGATCGCATAGATCACATTTCATTTTTAAAAAATGTTTATTTTATTTAAAAATACCTACATCATCATTTTTAATATGCTGTTTTTAATTTACAGGGAGTTATACAAGTTTGTTTTTATTGATCAGTTGCTCAGTTGTGTCTGACTCTTTGAGACCCCATGGGCTGCTGCACACCAGGTTCTCCTGTTCTTCACTATCTCTTGGAGTTTGCCCAAATTCATGTCCATTGAGTCAGTCTCATCTTCTGTCTCATCTGTCTCATCCTCTGTGCCCCCTTCTTCTCCTGCCCTCAATATTTCCCAGCATCAGGGTCTTTTCCAGTGATTTGGCTCTTTGTATCAGTTGGCCAAAGTATTGGAGCTTCAGCATCAGCTGTTCCAATAAATATCAAGGGTTGGCTTCTTTTAGGATTGTCTGGTTTGATCTTGCTTCTGTCCAAGGGACTCTCTCAAGAGTCTTCTCCAGCACCACAATTCAAAAACATCAATTCTTTGGTGCTCAGCTTTCTTTATGGTCAAAATCTCACATCCATACATGACTATTGGGAAAACCATAGCTTTGACAATATGGACCTTTGTTGGCAAAGTGATGTCTCTGCTTTTTAATACACTGTTTAGGTTTGTTATACCTTTCCTTCCAAGGAGCAAGCGTCTTTTAATTTCATGGCTACTGTCAGTGTCCGCAGTGATTTTGGAGCCCAAGAGAATAAAATCTGTCACTGTTTCCACTTTATCTCCTTTTATTTGCCATGAAGTGATGAGACCAGGTGCCATGATCTTAGTTTTTTGAATCTTGAGTTTCAAGTCATCTTTTCCACTCTATTCTTTCACCTTCATCAAGACGCTCTTTAGTTCCTCTTTGCTTTCTGCCATTAGAGTGGAATCATTTGCACATCTGAGGTTGTTGACATTTCTCCCAGTAATCTTGATTCCAGCTGGTGATTCACCCAACCAGCTATTTTGCATGATGTATTAATACTCTGCACGTAAGTTAAATAAGCAGGGTGACAATATACAGCCTTTCCCAATTCGGAACCAGTCAGTTCTTCTGTGGCTGATTCTGTTGCTTCTTGACCTGCATACAGGTTTCTCAGGAGACAGGTGAGGTGGTCTGGTATTCCCATGTCTTTAAGAATTTTCCACAGTTGGTTGTGATCCACACAGTCAAAGGGTTTAGCACAGGCAATGAAGCAAATGTTTTTCCAGAACTCTCTTGCTTTCTCCATGATCCAATAAATGTTGGCAATTTGGTTTCTGGTTCCTCTGCCTCTTAGAAAGCCAGCTTGGTCATCTGGAAATTTTCAGTTCATGTACTAGTGAAGCCTACCTTGAAGGATTTTGTGCATAACCTTGCTAGCCTATGAAATGAGTGCAATTGTGTGGTAGTTTGAATATTCTTTGACATTGCCCTTCTTTGTGATTAGAATGAAAACTGACTTTTCCAGTCCTGTGACCACTGCTGAGTTTCCCAAATTTGTTGGCATATTGAGTGCAACACTTTAACAACATCATCTTTTAGGATTTTAAGTAGCTTAGCTAGAATTCTTTCACCTCCAATATCTTTGTTCATAGTAATCTTCCTAAGGGCCACTTGACGTCACACTCCAGGATGTCTGGCACTAGATGAGTGGCCACACCGTTGTGGTTATTTGGGTCATTAAGACCTTTTTTGTATATTTATTCTATGTATTCTTGCTACCTCTTCCTAATCTTTTCTGTTTCTGTTAGGTCCTTACCATTTCCAAGTTAAGATCTATTAATTACCAAGGATATATAAATATTAAGGTGAAGAAAAAATAATCTCATTATGTTCCTTGAAAGTTTACTAATTTGACTCTCTTCATCAAAAGCCTTTAAAAAATGATAAAAATATATGTTTAAGTTAGGGCCAGTTTTTTTTTTACCCATTCATCAATCAATGCAGCCAACATTTATTTGGCTTTCGTGTCTTGGCTGTCTTGAAGAGATATATGAATGCATTACCTTGTACATTGCAACATTATTCACAGTAGCCAAGAAGTCTCTTCCTTCCTTTCTTTCCCTTCCTCCTTTCCTTCCTGTTTTTCCTTTATTGAAGTAGAGTATTGATTTATAATATTAGTTTCATATATAGTACAGTACAACATAGTAATTAAATATTTTTATGATTGTATCCATTTATAGTTGTTGTAAATTACTGGCTGTATTTCCTGTGCTGTGCAATATATCCTTGTTGTTTATCTTTTTGTACAAAATAGGTTGTATCTTCTAATCTCCCACCCCATCTTGCCCTTTACCCCTCCCCATAGATAACCTCTAGTTTGTACTCTTTATCTATGAATGTTTTGATGTGTTAAATACATTCATTTTATTTTTAAAGTGATTAATCACACATATAAGTGATTAAGTCAGAGAAATATAAATGCTCTATTATTTCACTAAGCATAATACTCTCGGTCCATCCATGTTTTAGCAAATGGCAAAATTTCATTCTTTTTTTATGGCTGAGTAATTCCATTGTCTATGTATATTCCATATTGTCTTAAATTTTCTTCATCAGTGTTTCAAAGTTTAAGAATACAGGTCTTTTACTTCTGGCTTATTTTATTCCTAGGTATTTTATTCTTTTTGATATAATTTTAAATGGGATTGTTTTCTTGTTTTCTCTTCCTGATAGTTTATTATAAGTGTATAGAAAAGCAACAGATTTCTGCATATTAATCTTGTATCCTGCAATTTTACTCAATTTATTTACTATTTTTAGTTTCGCTTTTTTTTTTTGGTGGAAACTTTAGGGTTTTCTATATAGTGTCACATGGAGATGTCACTTTTTTTTTTTTTTATTTTTTTTATTTTTTTTTTCCAGTGGGTTTTGTCATACATTGATATGAATCAGCCATGGATTTACATGTATTCCCAATCCCGATCCCCCCTCCCACCTCCCTCTCCACCCGATTCCTCTGGGTCTTCCCAGTGCACCAGGCCGGAGCACTTGTCTCGTGCATCCCACCTGGGCTGGTGATCTGTTTCACCATAGATAGTATACATGCTGTTCTTTTGAAATATCCCACCCTCACATTCTCCCACAAAGTTCAAAAGTCTGTTCTGTATTTCTGTGTCTCTTTTTCTGTTCTGCATATAGGGTTATCGTTATCACCTTTCTAAATTCCATATACATGTGTCAGTATGCTGTAATGTTCTTTATCTTTCTGGCTTACTTCACTCTGTATAATGGGCTCCAGCTTCATCCATCTCATTAGGACTGGTTCAAATGAATTCTTTTTAATGGCTGAGTAATATTCCATGGTGTATATGTACCACAGCTTCCTTATCCATTCATCTGCTGATGGGCATCTCGGTTGCTTCCATGTCCTGGCTATTATAAACAGTGCTGCGATGAACATTGGGGTGCACGTGTCTCTTTCAGATCTGGTTTCCTCAGTGTGTATGCCCAGAAGTGGGATTGCTGGGTCATATGGCAGTTCTATTTCCAGTTTTTTAAGAAATCTCCACACTGTTTTCCATAGCGGCTGTACTAGTTTGCATTCCCACCAACAGTGTAAGAGGGTTCCCTTTTCTCCACACCCTCTCCAGCATTTATTGCTTGTAGACTTTTGGATAGCAGCCATCCTGACTGGCGTGTAATGGTACCTCATTGTGGTTTTGATTTGCATTTCTCTAATAATGAGTGATGTTGAGCATCTTTTCATGTGTTTGTTAGCCATCTGTATGTCTTCTTTGGAGAAATGTCTGTTTAGTTCTTTGGCCCATATTTTGATTGGGTCATTTATTTTTCTGGAATTGAGCTGCAGGAGTTGCTTGTATATTTTTGAGATTAATACTCATATCAGATAAAATAGACTTTCAAATAAAGGAAGTGAAAAGAGACAAAGAAGGACACTACATAATGATCAAAGGATCAATCAAAAAAGAAGATATAACAATTATAAATATATATGCACCCAACATAGGAGCACCGCAATATGTACGGCAAACGCTAACTAGTATGAAAGAGGAAATTAATAGTAACACAATAATAGTGGGAGACTTTAATACCCCACTCACAACTATGGATAGATCAACTAAACAGAAAATTAACAAGGAAACACAAACCGTAAATGACACAATGGACCAGCTAGACCTAATTGATATCTATAGGACATTTCACCCCAAAACAATCAACTTCACCTTTTTCTCAAGTGCACACGGAACATTCTCCAGAATAGATCACATCCTGGGCCATAAATCTGGTCTTGGAAAATTCAAAAAAATTGAAATCATTCCAGTCATCTTTTCTGACCACAGTGCAGTAAGATTAGATCTCAATTACAGGGAAAAAATTGTTAAAACTTCAAACATATGGAGGCTAAATAACACGCTTCTGAATAACCAACAAATCATAGAAGAAATCAAAAAAGAAATCAAAATATGTATAGAAATGAATGAAAATGAAAACACAACAACCCAAAACCTATGGGACACTGTAAAAGCAGTGCTAAGGGGAAGGTTCATAGCATTACAGGCTTACATCAAGAAACAGGAAAGAAACCAAATAAATAACCTAACTCTACACCTAAAGCAATTAGAGAAGGAAAAAATGAAGAACCCCAGAGTTAGCAGAAGGAAAGAAATCTTAAAAATCAGGGCAGAAATAAATGCAAAAGAAACTAAAGAGACCATAGCAAAAATCAACAAAGCTAAAAGCTGGTTTTTTGAAAAAATAAACAAAATTGACAAACCATTAGCAAGACTCATTAAGAAACAAAGAGAGAAAAACCAAATTAACAAAATTAGAAATGAAAATGGAGAGATCACAACAGACAACACTGAAATACAAAGGATCATAAGACACTACTACCAACAGCTCTATGCCAATAAAATGGACAACTTGGATGAAATGGACAAATTCTTAGAAAAGTATAACTTTCCAAAACTAAACCAGGAAGAAATAGAAGATCTTAACAGACCCATCACAAGCAAGGAAATCGAAACTGTCATCAAAAATCTTCCAGCAAACAAAAGCCCAGGACCAGATGGCTTCACAGCTGAATTCTACCAAAAATTTAGAGAAGAGCTAACACCTATCTTACTCAAACTCTTCCAGAAAATTGCAGAAGAAGGTAAGCTTCCAAACTCATTCTATGAGGCCACCATCACCCTAATTCCAAAACCAGACAAAGCTGCCACAAAAAAAGAAAACTACAGGCCAATATCACTGATGAACATAGATGCAAAAATCCTTAACAAAATTCTAGCAAACAGAATCCAACAACATATTAAAAAAATCATACACCATGACCAAGTGGGCTTTATCCCAGGAACGCAAGGATTCTTTAATATCCGCAAATCAATCAATGTAATACACCACATTAACAAATTGAAAGATAAAAACCATATGATTATCTCAATAGATGCAGAGAAAGCCTTTGACAAAATTCAACACTCATTTATGATTAAAACTCTCCAAAAAGCAGGAATAGAAGGAACATACCTCAACATAATAAAAGCTATATATGACAAACCCATAGCAAGCATCACCCTCAATGGTGAAAAATTGAAGGCATTTCCCCTGAAATCAGGAACAAGACAAGGGTGCCCACTCTCAACACTACTATTCAACATAGTGTTGGAAGTTCTGGCCACAGCAATCAGAGCAGAAAAAGAAGTAAAAGGAATCCAGATAGGAAAAGAAGAAGTAAAACTCTCACTGTTTGCAGATGACATGATCCTCTACATAGAAAACCCTAAAGACTCTACCAGAAAATTACTAGAGCTAATCAATGAATATAGTAAAGTTGCAGGATATAAAATTAACGCACAGAAATCCCTTGCATTCCTATATACTAACAATAAAAAAACAGACAGAGAAATTAAGGAAACAATACCATTCACCATTGCAACAAAAAGAATAAAATACTTAGGAGTATATCTACCTAAAGAAACAAAGGACCTATACATAGAAAACTATAAAACACTGATGAAAGAAATCAAAGAGGACACAAACAGATGGAGAAAGATACCGTGTTCATGGATTGGAAGAATTAATATTGTCAAAATGGCTATTCTACCCAAAGCAGTCTATAGATTCAATGCAATCCCTATCAAGCTACCAACGGTATTTTTCACAGAACTAGACCAAAGAATTTCACAATTTGTATGGAAATACAAAAAACCTCGAATAGCCAAAGTAATCTTGAGAAAGAAGAATGAAACTGGAGGAATCAACCTGCCTGACTTCAGACTCTACTACAAAGCCACAGTCATCAAGACAGTATGGTACTGGCACAAAGACAGAAATATAGATCAATGGAACAGAATAGAAAGCCCAGAGATAAATCCACGAACCTATGGACACCTTATCTTTGACAAAGGAGGCAAGGATATACAATGGAAAAAAGACAACCTCTTTAACAAGTGGTGCTGGGAAAACTGGTCAACCACTTGTAAAAGAATGAAACTAGAACACTTTCTAACACCATACACAAAAATAAACTCAAAATGGATTAAAGATCTAAATGTAAGACCAGAAACCATAAAACTCCTAGAGGAGAACATAGGCAAAACACTCTCCGACATAAATCAAAGCAAGATGCTCTATGACCCACCTCCCAGAATATTGGAAATAAAAGCAAAACTAAACAAATGGGACCTAATGAAACTTAAAAGCTTTTGCACTACAAAGGAAACTATAAGTAAGGTGAAAAGACAGCCCTCAGATTGGGAGAAAATAATAGCAAATGAAGAAACAGACAAAGGATTAATCTCAAAAATATACGAGATGTCACTTTTTTAGTGAGTTTTTTTACAGCTATAAATTTCTCTCTGAGGATTGCTTTTTTTGAATCATTTAATTTTTTAAGATATATTTATTTATTCATGGTTGCCTTGTGTCTTGGTTGCTGCTTGTCAGCTTTCTCTAATTTCAGAGTACAGGGGCTACTCTCTGTTACCTTGCATGGGCTTCTCATTGCAGTGGTTTCTCTTGTTGTGGAGCATGGGCTCTAGGCATGCAGGCTTCAGTAGCTGCAGTGAGAGGGCTCAGTAGTTATGGCTTACCGGCCTAGTTGTCTCATGGCATATGGGAACTTCCTGGACCAGGGATTGAACCTGTGTCTTCCTGCATTGACAGGCAGATTCTTTGCCACTCAGTCACCAGAGAAACCCGAATCATTAAAGATTTCATTAGCATTCCTATGAAAGTACTTTCTAATTTCCCATTTAATTTCTTTTTTGATACACTGGTTATTGAGGTATATGTTATTTATTTAACATATGGTTGTGAATTTTCAAAATTATCTTCTGTTATTGATGGCCTATTTTATTCCATTCTGCTTAAGAATGTGTATTTTGCTTTTGTTGGGTGGAGTTGCTCTATAGATGACTAGTTACTATTAGTAGTGTTGTCCAGATCTTCTATTTTCTTGCTGGTCTGTCTAGTAGTTTTATGTATAATTGAAAATGGGATATTGAAATCTCTAGGAATTATTGTTAAACTATTTTTTGGACTGCAAGGAGATCAAACCAGTCCATCCTAAAGGAAATCAGTCCTAAATATTCACTGGAAGAACTGATGCTGAAGCTGAAACTCCAATACTTTGGCCACCTGATGCGAAGAACCGACTTATTGGAAAAGACCCTGATGCTAGAAAAGATTGGAGGCAGGAGGAGAAGGGGACGACAGAGGATGGGATAGTTGGATGGTATCACCGATGCAATAGACATGAGTTTGAGTTGGTGATGGACTGGGAGACCTGGTATGCTGCAGTCCATGGGGTCGCAGAGTCAGACATGACTGAGCAACTGAACTGAACTATTTTTTCTAGAACCTCTATTTTAAAAGGCCATTATTTATGCTTGTGCCAAATAATAGCTAACATTAGTTTGTAAACATTATATCATTCGCAAAGCATCTGCATACAATTTATCATTGAATTTTTTTCCCCCACAAGTTTAAGAACTAGTATTTTTTACATGCAATAGTTGAAGAAAATGCTTTTAAGGGAAATACACTGACCAAGTTGAAGCTGGTAAAGCTGATGCTTGAACTCAGGTTTGTTAATGTCCTGTATGCTTCCCACTGTGCCATGATGTGATCTTCCCATTTCCCCACTCATCAAAATAATATCCCATAAATGTAGTCATGAGTGGAGTTCTGCCACCTTTCTTTTCTTTCAGACCAAGTGGACTCCTTCTCAGACTATTGACTTTAGTGGAGTCCATGTCTGGCTCCCACTCAAGAATCTGTGTCTTTAGTTCATATCTTGGATTGGTATTTTCTGGTATTAAGATTCCACCCCGTTTTTTGGCCAAGAGCCAACAAGCTCTGGTGATGACAGCCAGACCTACCCACCTCTCCATTCAAACATTGCCAGCTGGGTAGCATCCCTTTCTGCCAACCACCTGCCTACATTTATCTTATCCTGCCAAAGCAGCTCTTTCTGAATCCCAGCTCCAGCTTCAGTTCAGCCCTTCTCCTGGCACACCTGAGAGGAACATGTAGGCCAGAATTAAATAGCAAGGCATTTTTCAAAATCACTGCATAGCAAATAAATGAACAAAAGCTGGGTCTTCCTGCTTAGGGAGAAACCAGCTGAATGGAAAGTGAAGACGGTCAGCTGTTTTTTTTATAACCTGCATTAAGCCAACAAAAGAAAAAAAGATTTTGGCTGATGTTCTCAATGAATTATCCAGAGGTGAGTATGTCATGTAAAAATGTGGTGATTCAGTGAGGTGGGAGCAGGTGGAAAGATGATGTTTGATCTGCGGTGGAATCCCCAATAAATTGTTCCTGATGAAGTCTGAAGTTTAAATTTGGTAATTTGGAAATCTCTGGTATTCTGCTCTATGGATATAGCAAGAGGAAGACAAGGAGTTCAGTCAGGCAGCACAGTTAGTGCCGGAGGTGAGTTGAAGGTGAATATATTGGAAAGAGGTGTAAACATTTCGTCAGGACATAGTCCTCATTTTTGTGTAGATCTCTTTAGTAAGCAACCTTTTTGACAGGTAGCCAAATCTTAGGGTTATGTAGGCCAGTATATGTGACAGAATATACACCCTGAACCTGACATATTGATTGGGGAGCAAGAAATAGATTCAAGGTCCTAAAATCAGGCCCAAGGACATGATAACTGGAAAGTCAGGGTAGATTATTGAAATCAGACAAGATATGTTTGGAGTGTATGTGTTTTTACGTCTGGGTGTCTTTTTCTGGTGGGGAGATATTTTTCAAGAACTTTTGGAATTTACAACAAAAGCTACTTCAGGATTCAGTAATTTAGTGCCTTTGTCTTTCTTTTTTTAAAAAATAGTTATTTACTTATTTATTTCGGCTGTGCTGGGTCTTAGTTGCTCCTGGGCTTTTCTCTAGTTTTTGGGAGTGGGAGCTACTCTCTAGTTGTGGTGTGCTGGCTTCTCATTGCAGTGGCTTCCCTTGCTGTGAACCACGGGTTCTGGGGCTCACTGACTTCAGTAACTGCGGCCCCCAGGCTCTAGAGCACAGACTCAGCAGTTGTGTGCAGCACGTGGGATCTTCCTGGATCAGCGATCAAACCCCTGTCTCCTGCATTGATAGGTGAATTCTTTACCACCGAGGCACCTTTGTCTTTCAAAGTTGGATTGTCTTCTTTCTAACTTTATAGCTGATAGAAGGGGAAAGGAACTCACTTGTCGCATACTTCATGATTAAACTGTGGAAAGGGAATTTGACACTTGTGTATGAGTATACTGTACTCTAATCCATTCCTGGGGGAGTGTAAAATGGTATAGTCATTGGGGTGGGATGTTTTTATGATGTCAGTTAGACATTTAGTCATTCTTGATAATAATCCTTGATAATCATTGAGAGAGAAGTCCAAGAAAGGCCTAAGGTTGCAAGAAACCAGAGTTAATCTCAGTTGTCGTTATTAGAAGAATGGATAAAGCATGGTAAATGCATACAATAATACTGTGAACTTATAAAAGGAGGAAAGTGGCTCTAACAACTACACAGATCAATTCTCAAAACATCATCTCTCAAAAAGCGGATAGCCTAACACTAATTAATAAACATATAGCGCTTAGTATACCATATGATTTTTAAAGATAAACTTACACACACATTTTCATGAATCTTTAAAATGAAGAAAGATTATACCAAACTCATAGTAAAGGTTGGGTAAGTTCAAAGGAGGAAGACTTTAGTTTTACTTTTAATGAATTAATTTTTCTTTAATGAGACTGTGTATTTATGTATTATGTGTATTTATGGAGTTATGTGTAACTTAAAAGTTTTAAATTACGACTTGGCATTTTGGGTATCTTATTTTTTCTTGTATATTTTTCTAAAAATGATTTGGAAGTTTATGCAAAGTAAAGAAAAATACATTTAAAAAATTAATGGGACTATCATACAAGCAAATGAAGATGAATTTGATTTGTGATGTTGAGGATGACTAACAGTTATGCTCATTTGGATGTTTTATATAGAAAGCAGTTCTAATATGCCCTTTGATTTTATCCCCACATTAAAAAAAAAAAAAGTGTAGTTTATTTCCAGTATTGTACCAATCTCTACTGTATAGCAAAGTGACTCATATATTCATATATATATTGGTATATACTATATATATATAATATATATATACATACACATTCTTTTGTAACTTTCTTTTCTATTATGGTTCATCATAAGATATTGAATATAGCTCCCTGTGCTATATAGAAGGACCTTGCAGTTTATCCATTCTAAATGTAATCGCTTACATCTGCCAATCCCAAACTCCTAATGCTTCCCTTCCTACCCTCCTCCTCCTTGGCAACCACAAGTCTGTTCTGTATGTCTGTGAGTCTGTTTCCAACCTGCCCTTTGGATTGGTGTGAGAGAATGGGTGAATCTGGACTGTGGGAAGTTACACACTTTGTTTAGTAAAGGTTGCCCCTTCTTTAACAAACTGTTCATAAATTATTTGATTTTAATGAGAAATGATGAGAATATTAATCATATCTAACCATGGACGACTGAGGACAGTATTGCAAGAGTAAATCTATTTTTCATCTTTTATATAATTGCAGACATTTAGATACTGACTCAGCACCAACAATGCATCAAAAATTATATTAGTGGTTCTAGTGCACTGTTCATTCCCTCAGGAGGTCCAACAATAATGAAATGAGCAAAAAGTAAAACAATAATCGTTAATGTGATAAATACTGTAATAAAGATAGCAATAAAATATTTCAGGAGTGTCCTGCTTCTGGCAATGATTAAGTAAGTGGTATATTGCCACTTTCACTATAAATAGCTGGAACACTGGATCAAATATATTAAATAGCTGATGGGAAGGAGTGCCTACAAAGGAAACTTTTGATGTAATGGAAATGTTCTTTATTTTGATTATGATAATGTTTAAATTAGCACAAGATAATAACTCATCCATCTGTATCCTTAAAATGGGTATATATTTTTATTATAAACTATATTTCATACTGGTTAAAATAAGTGAAACCCAACTTTATAATTGGAAAATATACAATTAAGAAATAAAACTGAAATGGATCAGAGGCCTAAATGTCAAAGCTAAAACTTTAAAAATCCTAGGAGAATACAATATTTGTGTAACCTTGAGTGGGGAAAGCTTTTTTCCAAAAATAAAGAAAACATATTTTTTTTAAAAGTATAGTTGATTTACATCTTGTGCCAATCTCTGTTGTACAGCAAAGTGACTCAGTTATACACATATATTCATTTTTATATTCTTCTTCACTGTGGTTTCTAATAGGATATTAAATATATTTCTTGGTGATATACAGTAGGACCTTGTTTATCCATCTTAGCGATCAATGCAAAGAAATAGAGGAAAACAATAGAACGGGAAAGACTAGAGATCTCTTTGGGAATATTAGAGGTACCAAGGGAACATTTCATGCAAAGATGGGCTCAATAAAGGACAGAAATGGTATGGACCTAACAGAAGCAGAAGATATTAAGAAGAGGTGGCAAGAATATACAGAAGAACTGTACAAAAAAGATCTTCATGACCCAGATAATCATGATGGTGTGATCACTCACACTCACCTAGAGCCAGACATCATGGAATGTGAAGTCAAGTGGGCCTTAGGAAGCGTCACTATGAACAATGCTCGCGGAGGTGATGGAATTCCAGTTGAGCTATTTCAAATCCTGAGAGATGATGCTTTGAAAGTGCTACACTCAATATGTCAGCAAATTTGGAAAACTCAGCAGTGGCCACAGGACTGGAAAAGGTCAGTTTTCATTCCAATACCAAAGAAAGTCAATGCCAAAGAATGCTCAAACTACCACACAATTGCACTCATCTCACATGCTAGTAAAATAATGCTCAAAATTCTCCAAGCTAGGCTTTAGCAATACACGAACCGTGAATTTTCAGATGTTCAAGCTGGATTTAGAAAAGGCAGAGGAACCAGAGATCAAGTTGCCAACATCTTCTGGATCACAAAAAAGCAAGAGAGTTCCAGAAAAACATCTGTGACTATGCCAAAGCCTTTGACTGTGTGGATCACAGCAAACTGTGAAAAGTTCTTAGGGATGGGAATACCAGACCACCTGACCTGCCTCTTGAGAAACCTATATGCAGGTCAGGAAGCAACAGTTAGCACTGGACATGAAACAACAGACTGGTTCCAAATAGGAAAAGGAGTACATCAAGCCTGTATATTGTCACCCTGCTTATTTAACTTATATGCAGAGTACATCATGAGAAACACTGGGCTGGATGAAGCTGGAATCAAGATTGCTGGGAGAAATATCAATAACCTCAGATATGCAGATGACACCACCCTTATGGTAGAACTAAAGAGCCTCTTGATGAAAGCGAAAGAGGAGAGTGAAAAAGTTGTCTTAAAGCTCAACATTCAGAAAACTAAGATCATGGCATCCAGCCCCATCACTTCATGGCAAATAGATGGGAAACAGTGGCTGACTTTCTTTTTTTGGGCTCCAAAATCGCTGCAGATGGTGATTGCAGCCATGAAATTAAAAGACACTTACTCCTTGGAAGGAAAGTTATGACCAACCTAGACAGCATATTAAAAAGCAGAGAGATTACTTTGTCAACAAAGGTCTGTCTAGTCAAGATGATGGTTTTTCCAGTGGTCATGTATGGATATGAAAGTTGGACTATAAAGAAAGCTGAGTGTCAATGAATTGATGCTTTTGAACTGTGGTGTTGGAGAAGACTCTTGAGAGTCCCTTGGGCTGCAAGGAGATCCAACCAGTCCATCCTAAAGAGATCAGTCCTGGGTGTTCATTGGAAGGACTGATGCTGAATCTGAAACTCCAACACTTTGGCCACCTGATTCGAAGAGCTGACTCATTTGGAAAGACCCTGATGCTGGGAAAGATTGAAGGCAGGAGGAGAAGGGGATGACAGAGGATGAAATGGTTGGATTGCATCACCGACTCAATGCACATGAGTTTGGGTGGACTCCGGGAGTTGGTGATGGACAGCGAGGCCTGGCGTGCTGCGGTTCATGGGGTCGCAAAGAGTCGGACACGACTGAGCGACTGAACTGAACTTAATCCCAAACTCCCAGTCCTTTCCTACTCATGGCAGACACAGTCTGTTCTCTATGTCTGTGAGTCTGTTTCTATTTTGTAGATAGACATTTGTCTTTCTCTTTCTGACTTTCTTCACCTAGTATGGTAATCTCTAGTTGCATCTTTGTTGTTGCAAATGGCATTATTTCATTCTTTTTTATGGCAGAGTAGTATTCCACTTTCTATATGTGCCATGTCTTCTTTATTCATTCATGTGCTGTTGGACATTTAGGTTGTTATCATGTTTTGGGTATTGTGAATAGTGCCACTATAAACATAATGGTGCATGTATTTTTTTTTTTTTCCTTTTTGGCCATACCTGATGGCATGTGGAAATTGCCCAACCAGGAATTGAACCCATGCTCCCTGACACTGAAGCAGAGTGTTAAACACTAGATCACTGAGGAAGTCCAGATGTATATTTTTGAATAATGTTTTGTCCTGGTATATGCCCAGGAGTGAGATTGCTGGATCACAGGGTAATTCTATTTTTAGTTTTCTGAGGAACTACTACACTCTTTTTTGTTTCGTGGTTGCACGTACTTAAATCCTACCAGTAGAGTAGGAGGGTTCCTTTTTCTCCATACTCTTTCCACCTTTTATTTGTTGTAGATTTTTTGATGATGGCCATTCTTCCTGGTGTGAGGTGATACCTCATTGTAGTTTTGATTTGCATTTCTCTAGTAATTAGTGATGTTGAGCATCTTTGCATGTGCCTACTGGCCATCTGTATGTCGTCTTTGGAGAAATGTCTATCAACCTCTCGCCCATTTCTCAATTGCGTTGTTTGTTCTTTTGTTGTTGCATTGTCTGAAATGCGTATTTTGTATTAAACTTTTGTCAGTCACTTTGTTTGCAAATGGTTTGTCCTACTCCATAGGTTGTCTTTCCCTTTTTTAAAAAAATGATTGCTTTGCAAAAACTTATAAGTTTGATTAGGTCCTGTTGATTTATTTTTATTTCTATTGCTGTGGGAGACCGAACTAAGAAAACATGGGTATGATTTATGTCAGAGAATGTTGTACCTATGCTCTCTTCTTGGAGTTTTATGGTATCATGTCTTATGTTTAAGTCTTTAATCCATTTGACTTTATTTTTGTGCATGGTGTGATAGTGTGTTCCATCTTCACTGATTTACATGCAACTGTCCAATGTTCCCTGCACCACTTGCTGAAGAGATTGTCTTTTCCCCATTTTATATTATTGCCTCCTTTAAGGATTAACTGACTGTAGGGTTGTGGCTTTATTTCTGGGCTCTCTGTTTTGTTCCACATATCTGTTTTTGTACCTCCCACACTGTTCAGATTACTGTAGCTTTTTAGTATTTTCTTAAGTCTGAGAGAGTTATGCCTCCTGCTTTGTTCTTTTCTCCTCAGGATTGCTTTGACAGTTCTGGGTCTTTCATTGTTCCATATAAATTTTGGGCTTATATGTTCTAGTTCTGTGAAATGTCATGGGTATTTTGATATGGATCACATTAAATATGTAGATTGCTTTGGGTGGTATTTCCATTTTAACAATATTACTCCAATCCCAGAGCATGGGATATCTTTCCATTCCTTTTGAATCCTCAATTTCCTTTTTAACTGTTTTATAGTTCTTAACATATTAAGTGTTTCACCTCCTTGGTCAGGTTTATTTCTTTGTATTTTATTTATTTATTTATTTTTGATGTTATTTTAAAAGGCCAAAAGCATTTTAAAAGTTTCAGGAACCCAAAGAAACAATCCCATTTCTTTGGAGAAGGCTTTACAGAAGAGGTGAGTCCTGTTGGAAGTGTATAGTAGTAGAATTCTGGTGGCTATGTGAAGAACATGTAGAATGGAGAAACTTCTGCAGATAGGAGATTATTTAGAGATAATGTGACAATGAGGAAGAAACAGAAGAAAATCAATGCATTTATGATACGGGCCTCAAACTCAAATGCTTACACTGTCCATGTAGACAGATTAAATGTATGAAGCAGTTAGGTATGAGATCACAAGGAGAGGAAAGAGCTGTGAAAAATGGCACATTCTTGTCCTATCTAAAGAGGGGAGCCATGGTCATTTCTAGCTAATTATAGAAGGGATTATTATAGGTGGGAGTGCAGACCCAGTACTGTCAAATTGGACTTTTTTTTTTTAAAGAAGTTGTACACCCACATTTTTATGCAAAATCTTTTGAATTTTAAGGTGTGAAAGACTGTGTGGGTTAACACCCTCTGGGTCAAAAAAAACCACAACATTTCCAGGCAACATGTGGATCATGGATTGACAGATCATGGCCCTGAATTTGAATCTGTGCAGCTTAGTCAATATTTGAATGTGAATGGTGAAAGATGATGCAGTGTTCTGGCTGAGACAAGCATTCAGGATTGTGATTTCAGTATGAAATTAGGAATCAGAAGTATATGCATGTGATTATAGTGATGCTGAGTTTATTGGGGTGTTTGACAATTGAAGGTCCTTATATGAGTAAACAAAACATATTATTCCAGAAGGTATTGAAATATGGGTCCCAGAGCTCTTGTCAGAGGATAAGATCTGGGAAAATTGTGTGTGGTACCGTGATTGTGGTACTTTCAATTTTTGCTTGTAACATCTATGCATACCGTATCAAACCTAATTTCCTTATGCCACCACTTATACTGATTGTCTTAACAACCACCTAATAATACTTTCAATAGTTTACTTAACAGCACAATATTTGGTTTATATTAACATGCTCATTATTTTATCCCATAGTTCTTTGCCTTAATTTTAGTTTTTTCCTTGATTCCAAAATGAGAGAAAGCAACTGAATGCATCATATGGTATTTTGTTGACAAGTGTGTGAAAAATCAGTGTGTATATATGCCAATAGAGATGTTTTGAGCTACCCTGGTGGCTCAGGCAGTAAAGAATCTGCCTGCGGTGGAGGAGACCTAGATTCCATCCCTGGGTCAGAAAGATCTCCTGGAAAAGGGAATGGCAATCCACTCCAGTATTCTTGTCTGGAGAACCCCTTGGACAGAGAAGCCTAGTAGACTATAGTCCATGGAGTTGCAAAGAGTTGGACGTGACTGAGCATGCACATACTGCAACTCCCTAGCACACAGAAATATTTTAAAGCATTTCCCCCCATATATTATTGAAAAAAAGTTACTTAAATTTATTTTGCCTTTTATTGGGGAAAAAAGAAGGAAAAATACTAATTTTCCTGCCAACGGATAATGTTTCCATATTAGTAGTCTTTCTTTTAACAACCTTAAAATAAAGGGTTTTAGAAATATAAACAATATATTGACCTTTAGCTCTTTCTGCCTTCAAGAGAAATCTCTTATGCTATTTTAGAAAAGCTGAGGTATTTAATAAATATGCTTTTTAATAACAGAAACAGTTTGGCCAAACATTTCCATGACCTCAGTTGTTCAGCGAGACTTTTGATTGACTGGGCTGAAACAAAGTTGATTTTCTTAATATTGCTCTGTTTTGAAGATACTCATCTTGATGTAATAATGACAGTTTCATTCTTCTAGAGTTTGCAGAAATCAAAAAGCATCTTATTATAGATGATAGATAAATAATACAATACATGAAAGTAATTAAAGCCTCAAGATAGTGAAGTTGTCAATTCTCCCCAAATTTATCTATTGGTTTAATGAAATTCCCATCAAAATCCGGAATTTAGAAAAATGGTCCTGAAGAATGTATATACAGGGGAACAATGGAGAAACAGTCACAGAGAATAGACTTATGGACATGGGGAGAGGGGAGGAGAGGGTGAGATGTATGGAAAGAATAACATGGAAACTTCTATTACCATATGTAAAATAGATAGCCAACAGGAATTTGCTATATGGCTCAGGAAACTCAGACAGGGGCTTTGTATCAACCTAGAGAGGTGGGATGGGGAGGGAGCTGGAAGGGAGTTTGAAATGGGAGGGGATATATATATATACCTGTGGCCGATTCATGTTGAGGTTTAACAGAAAACAGCAAAATTCTGTAAAGCAATATTTTTTCAATAAAAAATAAATAACTTTAAAAAAACTCAACTAACTTTTCCATAGAAATAGTCAGTATTATTAAAATGTACATGAAAAGAAATAGGACCTAAATAGAATAGCTAAAGCAGCTATGATAAAGAATAAAGTTGAGGAACCATTGTGCCCTGGGGTAAGTCTTGCTGCATAACTAGAGTAATCAGGGCAGTGTGGCCCTGGCTGAAGGGCCTACCCATAGGTCAACAGAGTGACCCGGAAAGAGCCCCACACCAACATGCCAGACTGAGTGGTGACAAAGGTGCAAAGCCAATTCAGTGGAGGAAGGACAGTCTTTTCAACAAACGGTGCTGAAGCAATTAGACACCACAGAAAGGGGAGGAAAAAGGGACTTCTGACTAAACCTCAAAACTCGCACAAAACCTGAAAATGGACTGTAAACATAAATGTGAAACTAGAGCTTCTAAAAGCATAGAGAAATTAAAAAAGATATATGTATCCCAATATTCATATCAGCATTATTTACAAACCCAAGGTACAGAGGTAATCTATGTGTCCATTAACAGATGAATGGTTAAAGAAGATATGGTGTGTGTGTGTGTGTGTGTGTGTGTGTGTGTGTGTGTGTGCGCGCGCGCGTGCACACAAGGGAATACTACTCAGACACAAAAAAAAGGATTAAATTTTGTTGTTTGCAACAACATGGGTGGACCTGGAGTATATAATACTAAGTGAAATAAGTCAGAGGAAGGCAAATACTGTATGATATAACTTATATGTAAAATCTACAAAATACTACAAACTAGTAAACATAGCAAAAAAGAAGCACACTCACAGACACAGAGAACAAACTCGTGGCAGTGGGAAGAGGAAATGGAGCAGGGACAATATAAAGATGGTGGATTAAGAGGTGCAAATTATATAAAAATAAACTCCAAGGATATATCGTACAACATGGGAACATAGCCAATATTTTATAATTATAAATGGAGTATAACCTTTAAAAACTGAATGAGTATATTGTACACTTATAACCCATAATATTCTACATCAACTATACTTTGATAAAAAACTATCTTTGAAAAGTTAAAACTAACAGCTAATGGATCTTTGAGTGTGTTTGAAAATTTCTGAAATTGACAAAGAAAGCAAATGGTGCAAACTGTCTCTTAATGACTATATCAGAGAAAGAATGATTTGGCTGGACAGCTCATGAGTATCATTAGTGTGATACCACTTGGTCTTTTTTTCTCTGTATATATATAAGTGAGTGCCTACTCTGTGCCAACTACTGTCATAGCCGCTGTTACAATGGTGAATATTATCTATGCTGTTAGGAATAACGGTATCTAGCAATAGAGTGTCTATATTATAAAGAAAGGACATTCATAGTGAGAACAATGATATCAGAGTTCTTAATTGTCATAAACTATTTGAGGATTTTTTGCCAGATTTATATAGCACATTTATTTTATCTCCTAAGCTGTTGTGACTGAATTAGGAGATAAAAAAAACAGAGAAAAAAATAATAGGAGTTGCTGAACTAGGCAAACAGTTTTAGGTGTTCTTTAAGATTCATGATACAGGATGAGTCAGCAATTGTGAAAATTCTGATCTTAGAGTTGTGTGTTTAAAGTTCTAATTTTTCTAGCACCATCAACAAAACACAATTCATTAAGCTGCCAGTGGTCAGGCTAACTGGGATGATTGGATTCAAAAGATACCTATGTTGCCTTTTCTTTTTTTCCTTTTCACATTCCTTTATTTCTTCAAATGGAGATTTTTAAAGCAGTCATATCACTCATAAAGGATTGATTAAAATGTTTAAAATTAAAGGCAAGAGGCAATGCTATCATTGTTTCTTTTTTTAATTAAAGGGGCTCTTAGTGTCATCTAATTGCTTAGAAAGAAGAAGATTAAAGGCAGTGGATATTTCTGCTTCTGCAATAGGCACAGAAAAATTGCAGAGAAATTTGAATTATATTGCCTGGGTTCATAGCCAGGCTCTAGCACTTACTATCTCGGTATGCTTTGCAAGTTACTCAGTTTCTGAGCCTCAGATTTCCCACTTGGAAAGTGGGGACAACCCTGATACTATACAGGGTTACATGACAGTAATATAAGGGGCTTAGCTTGATGTCTGGCATATTAGATAAAAAATATTAGTTGCTTTTATTACTTTTTTTTAATTGCAAATAGGCTAAGGTTTGGGTGTTCATGCTTAGGAAAGCATGTGCTTTTCAAATTGTTTTCATCTCAAAGTCCAAATTCGAGTCAATAGAGGTTAACGTATCAGTTAGGAATCTTTTGGGAGGGCATTATGGTGAAAGATAATGAAAAACTGCTAGACGGTGATTTAAAAAATATTTTTACATGGGTAGTAGAAACCATTTGTTTTAAGCTGGAGAAATTGGATATGTACTTGAGGGCGATTAATTTGGTCAGAACTTTTCAGATAAATTGGAGGAAGGAGGCATTTGTGGCACAGATTCTAATTTCAGACTCTTGCTAGCCTCAAGGTAGGAAGTAATGGACAGATTTATAGCTTTCACTTGTTCTTCTTAATAACGATTACAAAATGAAAGTAGTGAACGATTCAATAACCATTTATATTTGGCTTTACAATTTGTAGAGTCATTCTTTCAGCTTTTGTTTTGTTTCTGTCTTGTTTGTGTGTGTACCTTTTTGGTAGGGCGCAGGGAGGGAATGTCGGCACTTGTTACAAATTAGTTTTTACTTTAAATCAACTTAAGAATTACTTTTTTCAGCTTTATTGAGGTATACTTGAAAAATAAAACTAAGATATGTAAAATATACATTGTGATGGTTTGATGTACCTTCACGTTGTGAAAGCATTCCCCTCTCATCTAGTCGGATACAACTGGCCAGGTACCCATGCAAGCTTTACTTTCTTAGTAGTTTTCAGTTATAAAGTACAGCATTATTAACTGTAGTTACCGATTATATATTAGATCCTTGTACTTTATTCAACTCGAAGCTGAAAGTTTGTACCTTTTTAGCTACCTCTCCGTATTTCTACCATCCTCCTAGAAGGATTCCTTAATTCTTGTGTAATGAATGATGCCCTGTGTTTTCTGGGATTAAAAAAATTAAGTATAGCACCCTTTCTCAGAAAGCTTTAAATATTGTTGAGATAAAACACAGAGTCGCTAAATAATAAGAGAAAAATACAAGAGGGACTTTGTGTTGTTTGCTTGCTTCAAGGGGTGGCATAGTACTGGGAACATAGCAGGTGATCCAAAAGTATGTGAAAGAAGGTGCTGAGAGTGCCACTGTGTTTCACGTGGAAATTATCCATTTGCAGCTGCACTTGGAAGATTAATGAGGAAATGGATGTACACCAAAAACATCTAAATGACTGTATTTTTACACTTGGAAACTACTGGTAACACAGGCCCACACCATCTGTTGGCTTGGCAGCTGTGACAGTTGACAATATTGCTCAGTGGAAAAGCCAGGATTCATTTCTGGGAGGGTAAATGAACAATTAGGCATGGCTGTGAGAGCTTGGGAACCATGAAGCCTAGAATCCACTTCCTCGAGTTTTATACCCATTCATGGCTTGGAACTCTGAAAGTCCCCACTCAGCATAGTCTTCTTATTTCTCTTCCTCCCTGATTAAACTTGGTCTCAACATTAGGGTCATCAAGTCTTATTAAGAGTCTCATAGCTCCTTCCTCAGCTATGTTGCATTTATCACCTGATGTATTTTTCACTTCCAAGTTTTTCCCTGTCTATTTGCCAACTTCCAATTCTGAAATAAATTCTATTTCCAGTTTTCTTGAAACATGTAGGTCTCTAGCTAGATAAATTTATGTAAAAATGCCGAGTTCTAATTTCATATAGACAAGACAATGAGATTATGTTTCATTTGCTTATCTGCAATTCTGATACCAAAATAAGTTCTGAAAATCAAATGGTTTTGTAATTTACTTGGTGGCAAAACTTGAGGTGACTTGAACTAACTTGCCAACAACACGTTAACCTGAATTGAGCTGGGGCTACATACTTTATCTCTTAGTGAGAAGATTAATACTTTTTATGGAAGAAAAATGTAATTCCAAGATGGTTCCCTCGACCCTAGTTGGGATTACATGTAACATATTTTTCTACACTATTATGTCTTTTATTTATTATTTTCAAAATTTATTTTTTTTAATTGAAGTATAATTACTTTACAGAATTTTGTTGATTTCTGCCAAAGATCAGCATGAATCGGCCATAGGTACATACATGTCCCTTCTCTCTTGAAGCTCCCTCCCATCTCCCTCCCCACCCCACCCCTCTAGATTGTTACAGAGCCCCTTTTTGAGTTCCCTGAGTCATGCAGCAAATTTCCATTAGCTGTCTATTTTACATATGGTAATATAAATTTCCATGTTACTCTTTCCATACATCTCACCTTCTCCTTCCTTCCCCCACTCCATGTCCAAAAGTCTGCTCTCTATGTCTATTTCTCCATTGCTGCCCTGATAATAATTTCATCAATACCATCCTTCTAAATTCCATATATATGTGTTAGTAAATGGTATTTTTCTCTTTCTGACTTACCTCACTCTGTATAATAGGCTCTAGATTCTTCCACCTTATTAGAACTCACTCAATGCATTCCTTTTTATGGCTGAGTAATATTCCATTGTATATATATGTACCACAGCTTCTTTATCCATTCATCTGTCGATGGACATCTAGTTTGCTTCCATGTTCTAGCTATTGTAAACAGTGCTGCAATGAACATTGGGGTACATGTGTCTTTTTCAGTTTGGTTTCCTCAGGGTATATGCCTGGAAGTGGGATTGCTGGGTCTTAACGGTGGTTTTATTCCTAGTTTTTCAAGGACTCTCCATACCATCTTCCATAGTGGCTGTATCAGTCCACATCCCCACCAATAGTGCAAAACGATTCATTTTTCTCCACACTCTCTCCACATTTACTGTTGGTTGACTTTTTGACGATGGCCATTCTGACTGGTGTGAGGTGATGTCTCATTGTAGTTTTTATTTGCATTTCCCTAATAATGTGCCATGTTGAGCATATTTTCATGTGTTTGTTAACCATCTATATGTCTTCTTTGGAGAAATGTCTGTGTAGGTCTCTTTCCCACTTTTTGATTGGATTGTTTGTTTTTCTGGTATTGATCTGCCTGAGCTGCTTATATATTTTGGAAATTAATCCTTTGTCAGTTGTTTCATTTGCTATTATTTCCTCCTGTTCTTAGGGTTGTCTCTTCACCTTGCTTGTGGTTTTCTTTGCTGTTCAAAAGCTTCCACTTGTTTATTTTTGTTTTAATTTCCACTACTCTAGGAGATGGGTCATAGAGGATCTTGCTTTGATTTATGTCATCGAGTGTTCTACCTATGATTTCCTCTAAGTGTTTTATAGTTTCTGGTCTTACATTTAGGTCTTTAATCCATTTTGAGTTTATCTTTGTGTATGGCGTTAGGAAATGTTCTAATTTCATGCTTTTATATGTAGCTGTCCAATTTTCCCAGCACCACTTACTGAGGAGGCTATCTTTGCTCCATTGTATATTCTTGCCTTCTTTGTTAAAAATAAGGTACCCATAGGTGCATGGGTTTGTCTCTGGGCTTTCTATCTTGTTCTATTGGTCTATATTTCTGTTTTTGTGCCAGTGCCATACTGTCTTGATGACTGTGGCTCTGTAGTATAGCCTGAATTCAGGAAGGTTGATTCCTCCAGTTCCATTCTTCTTTCTCAAGATTGTTATGGTTATTTGAGGTCTTTTGTGTTTCCATATGAATCGTGAAATTTTTTTGTTCTAGTTCTGTGAAAAATACCATTGGTAATTTGATAGGGATTGCATTGAATTTTCAGATTGTCTTTGTGTTATAGTCATTTTTACAATATTGATTCTTCTGACCAGGAACATGGAATATCTCCATCTGTTTACATCATCTTTGATTTCTTTCATCAGTTCCTTATAATTTTCTGTATACAGTTCTTTTGTCTCTTTAGGTAGGTTTATTCCTAGATATTTTATTCTTTTTCTTGCAATGGTGAATGGGATTAATTCCTTAATTTCTCTTTCTGATTTTTCATTGTTAGTATATAGGAATTCAAGTGATTTCTGAGTATTGATTTTGTATCCTGCAACTTTGCTATATTCACTGATTAGCTCTAGTAGTATTCTGATAGTATCTTTAGGGTTTTCTGTGTATAGTATCATGTCACCTGCAAATAGTGAGAATTTTACTTCTTTTTTATTGATCTGGATCCCTTTTGTTTCTTTATCTTCTCTGATTGCTATGGCTACGACTTCAAAAACTATGTTGAATAATAGCAGTGACAGTGGGTACCCTTGTCTTGTTCCTGAACTTAGAGGGGATGCTTTCAGTTTTTCACCATTGAAAATAATGTTTACTATGGGTTTATCATATGTGGCCTTTACTATGTTGAAGTCACTTAAAACAGACAGTGAAGAAATACAAAGGATTATAAGAGACTATTATGAGCAACTGTATGGCAATAAAATGGACAACCTGGAAGAAATGGACCAAGACTGAACCAGGAAGAAATAAAAATTATGAACAACCTGTTTATAAATCCTGAAATCAAAACTGATCAAAAATCTTCCAGAAAACAAAAGTCCAGGGCCAGATGACTTCACTGGTGAATTCTATCAAACATTTAGAGAATGTGACTATCTTTCTAAAACTCTTTCCAAAAATTGCAGAGGAAGGAACACTTGCAAATTCATTCTATGAGGCCACACTCACTGTGATACCAAAACCAGGCAAAGACAACACACAATGTCGCTGATGAACATAGATGCAACAATCCTCAACAAAATTCTAGCAAGCAGAATTCAACAACACATTAAAAAGTTCATACACCATGCTCAAGTTGGGTTTATCCCAGGAATGCAAGGATTCTTCAATATATACAAATCAATCGACATGATACACCATATTAACAAATTGAAAGATCAAATCCATATGATAATCTCAATAGATGCAGAAAAAGTGTCTGATTATTATGTCTTTAAAACAGAAAAAAATTCTGAGGAATAGCCAATCCCAGATGTTTCAGAGAAAGAATTGTGGACCCACATACCTTTAAATTTGTGGATTATAAATAGTTCCACTTATGCTACCTTGAATAATCCCTAAACAATCCAGAGGTGTAATGAATGCATTGCTGCACCCATTTTTCAGACACAAAGAGTGAAGTTTAAAAATGTAGGTCCTTGACCGCTAAGCTGGTAGACTAGAGAACTTGGATTTGAAACTAGATGTTCTTTTCTAGTCCCTTCGTGCTCTTTCACTGTTTTTTTCTTGGAGTTACTGTTCCTTTTTATTATAAAAGCAATCAAGTATTTTAAGTAAAAAGTGAAAAATTTGAAAAGTGGAAAGAAGAAAGAATGAAAAATACTTGGAGGTAGTATTGTTGTGACCATTCTGTTACTCTTTTGTTCTGTTCATTCATAATGTATTTTAAACAAATTGAGGTAATCTATGTATAGTGTATTGTATCTTGATTTTTTAAATTATTTAGATTATACATATGGTCTATTGGCATTAAATCATCTTCAGCATCATGCTTTTTCCAATTTTGTTTAAGTCTCTGGTGCAGAGAATTCAGAGCACATCATCATTTTCAGAATTTGCACAACCTCTCATTACTGATCTATGTTTACATTCCAACCCACTCCTCCCTCAGTTCATCTAGACACCTTCTCTTTAGATGTCTGAAGTAGGGCCCTAGACATGTGAATAGTTTTGTAAATGATACAAAATAAAAATTTTGTACGTTTTCCAAGTTATTGAAATTATAATTTGCCTAGGATAAGGGTCATTTCTAGTTGTTGTTTTTTTTTTTTAATTCAGTATACTCATGGCAAATAGATGGAGAAACAGTGGAAACAGTGGCTGACTTTAGTTTTTTGGGCTCCAAAATCACTGCAGATGGTGATTGCAGCCATGAAATTAAAAGACGCTTACTCCTTGGAAGGAAAGTGATGACCAACCTAGACAACATATTAAAAACCAGAGACATTACTTTGTCAACAAAGGTCTGTTTAGTTAAGGCTATGGTTTTTTCAGTGGTCATGTATGGATGTGAGAGTTGGACTATAAAGAGAGCTGAGCACTGAAGAATTGATGCTTTTGAACTGTGGTGTTGGGAGAAGACTCTTGAGAGTCCCTTGGACTGCAAGGAGATCCAGTCAGTCAGTTCTAAAGGAAGTCAGTCCTGAATGTTCGTTGGAAGGACTGATGCTGAACCTGAAACTCCAATACTTTGGGCCACCTGATGTGAAGAGCTGACTCATTTGAAAAGACCCTGATGTTGGGAAAGATTGAGGGCAGGAGGAGAAGTGGACAACAGAGGATGAGATGGTTGGATGGCACCACCGACTCAATGGACATGAGTTTGGGTAAACTCCGGGAGTTGGTTTTAGACAGGGAGGCCTGGTGTCCTGCAGTTCCTGGGGTTGCAAAGAGTCAGACATGACTGAGCGACTGAACTGACTGACCGACTGACACTTTAAGATTTATCTATCTCTGTGTGTGTTTATTTCTGACTGCCTTTAGCTGCTTTGTATTATCCATAATGATTACCCATCACATTTTACTTTTTCTTTCCTCAGTTGGTAGATGCTTTATAGTTATAAACAATGCCATGAGGTTTTAATAGTTATAAACAATGCTGTGAGGAATGTCCTTGCACAGATTCCTTATGGATTTGAGCAAAAATATCTCTGGACTCTATCCCTGGAGTGTTATTTCTCAGTCAAAAGGCAAATGGAGATTGAATTTCTAAAGTGCTATCAGATAATGTTTTTGAACACCTGTATCTGTTAAGCTTCCTGTGATTAGTGCTTGAGGATCTATCTCATTTTCACATGTTAAATCTAGAGGTAATCCAATTTTTAAAACTTTTTGAACTCTGATGGATATAATCTGACATATTCTAAAGCCAATGAATGAGTGTAAGGAAGTCTTTGTTTTGGTTATCCATCTGTGTTTTCCTGTCTACGAATTTCTTGTTCATTTCTTTGCCTATATGCAACTGAATTTCTGTCTTTTTCTTATTCATATCAGTAGCTTTCTTATAAAATAGTCTATTTTATGTATTAGAATTTATTTCACCTACTTTCTATTGTTGAATATTTTGATTGGATTAGTCTGTTGCCACTTTAAATAATGGTGTGATGAGTATTCTGGTACATTTGTATACATCTCTATTTAGTTCTTAAACACTATTAAAAAAAAAAACAAATACAAGAGATTCAACTGTATAAATTTATTTAAAGTGTTAGATGGATAATAAGGAATCAGTTTGTTTCAATTTTGCACAGTGTATGAGATTGCCTATTTCTATTGCTCTGAACTCTTGCCAACCTTGAGCATTATCTTTATCTTACTAATTACTTATTGTTCAGATAGTATCTGGGAATTTCAGTGAATAGTTTTTCAGTAACTAAGTGCTATAAAACTCTCTCTCTAGTCATTTACCAGTACTATAGTGCTTTACTTATTTTACTTTTAAGATTTGCTTTTGTATACTATAGAGGTGGTCTCCCTTATTACTTTTCTTTTTCAAAATTTCCCTGTATGTTCTTGCCTCTTTATTTTTCCATTTGAACTTTACAATTATTTTTTGTAGTCTCCTCTCACAAAATTTAGTGAGTTTTGCTTTGTTTTTGGGTTCAGTTGAATTTATAGATTACTTTAGAAAGGATTGTATCTTTATGGTTTGAGTTTTCCTTTCCAATACAATGATACCCCTTTAAACTAGTTGAAGTCCACTTTTACATCTTTAAGACTGTTTCAGTTTGCGTCATATAGATCCTGCAAACTTCTTACATAGTTCATTCCTAGGTACAGTGTTTTGTTTTGTTTTTAAGGGAATAAGGAGTTGCAGTATTAAATGGGATTTATTTCTCCATTTTAACTTCTAACCTGTTGGCATAGTGTATGAAGACTATCGATTCCTTGTATTACTTATACAATCTGCCTCTTTATTTAATTCTCTTACTGTTTGTAATTGTTTTCCAGTTAATTTACTTATTATCTTCATTGTTTGCATGATGTCCTCTGTAATTTTAACTCCTTTCCATTTTTTTTTTTTTTGTATCTCTAGTTTTTGTACTTCCTAATTGCAATTTTCATCCTCCAGAGCAATATCAAATAATAAAAAATTATAATGGTGGCTATGGACTCCTTTGTCTGAATCTTGATTTTAAGTGAGAATGCATCAAGTGCTTTCTCATTATATGAGATGTTGACTTTGGGGTTGAGAGGCACATATTTTATGATATTAAGAATTAACAATTTGTTCCTATCCTTTTCTATCTTAAAAAATTTTTCTCTTAAGACACAATTTTGAATTTTATTAAATGAATATTTCAGCATCTATGAAGATAAAATAAATTTTCTTTTTAGATATGTTGTGTATTTTAATAAATATCTTGAGGTTCAACTACACGTGCATTTCTGGAGTAAAGTCCACTTAGCTTTGGTGCATAATTATTTTAATATATTTCAGAATTCTGTCAGCTAATATATTTCTTAAGATTTTAGAATGGCATCTAGGTTGGTTTTTAGACTGACTTTGTCTGTTTTTGAACTCTTGGTATCAAGGTTATGTTCATTTGATTAAAATTAGAGGTGTCTTATTTTCTATGTTCCAGAAAATTTTAGATACCATTGTAATTATTTTTGTTTTCCAAATACTTGGTAGAATTTCCCTCTACAACTTGGTGCTGGTACTTTGGGAGCCAATAATATTTGGTGAACTTGCTCTGTTTCTCTCTCTAGCAATGATTTACACTTGAGAGTAGTTTAATTTGGACTAAGGAGTAGAGAGGTGGTTCAGAATGAAACATCTCACTTCCAAAGATGTGGACTAATTTCTAAAAACATGATTTATTCATGTGATGAGTTTCTGCTTCCTCTGGCTGGTAGGTTGGAGCCTTATCTGGGGAAACATCTGTCACTAGGCCATGTTTCCCTTTGGATGGGTGTAGACCAAGGATTCAGGCATTGTACCAATGTGTGCGTTCTCTCACATTCAGAAGACTTCCTTGAACCATTGACTATTTGAAGCTGGGAACTTATTCCAAATATTCCTTGCATGATATCTTGCTTTCTATCCATGGCTTTAGCTGTCCTTTGACACATCTTTAGATTTGTGGCTTAGCTGTCACTTTATTTAACTGAGAATCAAGTGTGCACATTCTCTTTGTTGCTTTTAGATGGTTTCTTAGAAGTATTGGAATGCTCATTTTGATATATTTTACTTTTTATTAAAGTATAGTTGATTGACAGTGCTTTAATTTCTGTGTAGAGCAAAGTAGTTCAATTATATAAATATTCTTATATATATACACATACATATACATATATATATTGTTTTTTTATTCTTCTCTGTTACTGTTTATCCCAGGACATTGGGAATGCTCACTTAATGACTATGTTCAAACAAAATAGAGTTAAGAAGCATTTTTCCTTTTTCTATTTCATGAGTAAATTTTCAATGTATAAAATGCCTCTTGTACATCTCTCATTTTGGGGACCCAGTGTTTTATGAAGAACGCATTAAATTTTATCAGTGCTGTTTTAGAATATATGAAGATATCCACACAATTTTATCTTTTGACTTACTACTGTGGTGAACTGTATTAGCAAACATTTAGTACTAAATCTTTTTTGCATACCTCAAATAAATTTGTTTGAAAAGCTAACAGTAAGAAAAGATTTTATTTGAGTGTTTACCTATATGTACTCAATAAATATTATTAAATTATTTTTCCATATATATTGTCTTTTAAAATCCTCACCATAATTCTGTTCAGTACTATTACCATTTTACATTTGAGGAAATGGAGACTCATTAAGGTTAAGTCATAAGTTGACAAAGCTTGTATTAATGGTGAACTAAAGCTTTCCTCAGACTGACTCACCTTGTATCTTACTGTTTTATTATTTTAATGTCTTAGTAATTTTAATTTGCTAAAATTTTATTAAATATTTTAAATATAGGTCAGTATATCAGATTTTGTTGTAATGTGTTTTTTGAATGAAATAAAATAAGTGAAGTGAAAAGTTTTATATTCCCCCCCCATGGTGTAGTGGAGAGGTAATGGAGAGTAGGACTTAATCCCTGTCTTAAATATTGTTGCCACTTGTAAAGCCATTTAAGCAAGTGACTACTTTTACAAGCAATTATTCAACATCTTTTTCTGTTATTCCCAGTGTTGTCATTCTTTTCAGTTTATTTTTCTTTCTTTTTAGGCATATTTTGGCACTTTTGTTTTAAGACTTACCCTATTTTGTTTAAAGCTTTTGTTTTTTTATCCTATGTGCTTTATATGTATATTCCACTACACAGAAAAGTATCTACTATGTAATATATATATATCCAGATAAATAGAAAAAGGTCAGTTTTATGGCTTTTTGAATTTATTTTTCTGATGAATTTTTAATTAACAATTTCCATATTGTTTTCCTCAAAGGAATTTTAGTGTTCCTTTTTAAAATTTTGAGGTTAAAAGTTCACTTCATTTCCTTTCACTTATTTTAAAATATTGATCAGATTCAACAGTATAACTTTCTTTCTTTTAGTCATTTTCTATATTATAGTAGTCATCATTATTTTATAAATAGCTCATAATTATAGTTTTGATTTTCCTGTTTAAAAAAGTTTTCTTTGATACATTTCAAAAGTATACTTCATTGTTTAATTCTACCTTTAGTGGATTGTTATTAGAGAAAGTGGTATATAATTTCTGCATTGGAGAATTTATACAGTTCTTATTTTGCTACAGAATGTAACCAATTTTGGTAAATGTCCCATAATCTTTGGAAAATAAGGTGGATTCTTGGTGTGTAAAAAGCTGTTCTATACATAATCAAGTATTATATTTGAAACTTCTATATATTGTTTATATATATTATTTTTTTCTACTTGTTCTGTCAAAAGCTAATGATGGTGTATTAAATTTTCCCACTTTATTTGTGTTTCTGCCAGTTTCTTTCTGTAATTCTGACAGTTTTGATTGCTGTATTTCAATTCTATATTATTTTCTACTTGAAGGTTCATGACTCATATCTTTAATTTCTTTATTCTATACTTTTGTCAATATAAATGACTTCTTTTTAAAATTTTTACTTTGATTTAAATCATACTTTATTTTGCCAACCCACGTTTTTTCCCCTAATATTTCTTTGTAAGTTCTTTTATTGGGATCCTAGTCCTCCTATCTTTAAGACCTTTACTTTTAGGGGATTTAATGCATTTATGTTCATTCAGATAGGAGATAAGTTTAGTTTTATTACAATCGTCTTAACTTTAAGATTTTTCTTATTTTTTTAATTTGATGCCTTTTCTCCTTCCATATCTTTTGTCATGTGATACTCACATGTACATACACACGTTTTTCTTTTATTATGTTTATTGGAGAGGCATATACATCTGAAGTAAGTGAAAGTGAAAGTCACTCAGTCGTGTCCGACTCTTTGCGACTCCATGGACTATATAGTTCATGGGATTCTCCAGGCCAGAATACTAGAGTGGGTAGCCTTTCCCTTCTCCAGGGAATCTTCCCAACTCAGGGATCCCACCCGGGTCTCCCACATTGTGGGCAGATTCTTTCCCAGTGGAGCCACAAGGGAAGCCCTAAGTAGGACTATATCAAATGTACATATGTGTTTCTTTTAAGGGTGGAACAAAGAATCATCTCAGGTCACTTGGGGAGTCACCTTGGAAGTATACCCACATTGAGTCTTTCTAGGTGGGCTCCCTCAGAGTTGTAAGGCTCCTTGGGGTTCCTGAAGGGGTCTTCCATAAGAATTTACATGAGAAGCTCATGTGTCCAGGGAAACTATATGTTAAAAGAACCTCTGAGACAGTTAAAATAATTTTTTCCAGGAAGAGGGATATGTTTGAGTCCAGGAGGGAGTAGCCTGGAATCTGTCTGTATCATCACTCCCAAGGAGGATGGGCATGGCTTCATGGGAGGTGGTTATTAAAATCCAGAGAGCAGAGTGCTAAGAGCTGTAACCCTAGGAACCCAAGCCAGGACTCTCCCTGCCCAAATCTGCACTGACCATATTTATTGATGAATCAGGACAGCTGGTGCAGTGACCTGAATCCATGAATAATTCTCCCAGAGATGGGCCAGAATGCTTTCCAGGTTGTGAATAGATACTCTTCAATAGCAATGCCTTGTGGAAGTGAGAAGGAATAGCTGTGGTCTACACATCTCACCCCAGGGTGTTCTCTACTAGGTACATCCTTCAGAGTGGTCTTGGGTGTAAATCCCTAGGCTCTGTAGATTACTGGAGGGACAGGAGAGTCTTGAAAGGGAGCTACCAAACCTACTGCCAATGGGCAATTTGTTGGTAAGAGCAGTTAACTGGAAAAACAAGGCATGTGACCATAGTTAAACCCCAAGTTTGTGGAACAGGTTATATCATATTTTATTTTAGCTGTGCTGTGCCATGCCATGCTAAGTCACTTCAGTCATGTCCAACTCTTTGCGACCCTGTGGGCTTAGCCCACTGGGCTCCTCTGTTTGTGGGATTCTCTAGGCAAGAATGTTGGAGTGGGTTGCCATGCCCTCCTCCAGGGGATCTTCCTGACTGAGAGACTGAACCTGTGTCTCTTATGTCTCCTGCATTGGCAGGTGAGTTATTCACCATTAATAGTGGTTATTGCTAAATTAAAAATATATATATATCTGAGATTTTTATTTGCAAAAGTCTATACTGAAATTAAACTGTTGACTGTGTATGATGCGAATTTTAGTCCAATTTTTACTTCTCCTTTCCACTTGTGGTTTTCTAAGTATTTGTGCATATAACCACATGCTTTTTGGATTTTAACCCTATATTATCATTGGTTAGTTATAAGCTGTTGAATGATGTGCCAAGACTTAAACTTATTTTTGATTGTTACATAAACTTTAAAACCATATTGACAAAAATTAGTTCAATGTTATCTTGTTTAATTTAGTTTTATTGCGCACAGTTCAGCCTCATATAATAACCATTTCCTTTAGGAGGTATTTATTTTGATTTATCTCTGTAAGGCTGCTATACATCTTTAAGTAGTTTATTCTTCAAGAAGAGTGCTTTGGATGCTGTACAACTAGCAGGCATTTTCTTCCTGGCTAGTTATATGTGATTTTTTTTAACCCTTTAAATTAAATGATCACAAAAGATTTTTTGAACTATATGCATTTTATGTAATACTCATGATACTCTATACTTACAGTTCTTTATGGTACATGAAGAGCCTGTCCATTTTGCACATTTGTGTTCTTTGAGTTAGCAATTTTTGTAATATCTTTTATTTATTATTTTTATCTTATTCTTCTATTTTCCATCTCTTTTTTGGATTCTTATATCTATCTTGTCTCTCATCTCTCCCATCATATTAGTATTTTGTGGCATCATGTACCATCATCTATCATGTACATTGTTACTTTATGGAAAGTATCTAATCTGCTGTTTTCTATGTCAATATTTTAAAAAATCTTTATATAGTCTTTATTAATTTTAGAAGATTTCTTTCAAAATAAATGCTTTGCTTCACTTTCATAGATGAAGTGTTCTCTTGTATCTTTTTGGGAATACACATCAGAATTCTTTAAAATGCTCTTCTATTTGTTTGCTAAACAAAGGGGAATCCCTGTGATTTCTGTTTTCAAGGTGATTCTCTTTTTCTAATCTGCAGTTTATATTTAGGAGTATTTCCTCTATTTGCTCCATTGGGAGAAACACAGCTGATTTTTTTTTTTTTTTTTGTCCTATTGAAGTCCTGCTCCCTGGGGGGAAATTCTGTGTCATAACCATCTCTTCACCATTGTGCAGTCCTACCTTTCCTCATTTCTCATTTAGAAAGTGTAAGTGGAATTTAGTGTAGAAGTCCTTCACTTCTCCAGAAAGCCCTCTCTCTCATGAGAGAGGTCATCAATAGTTCTTCTACCTGCATTTTGTTCCTTTCTGAAGATTTCTTATATAATTTCTTGATTCCTTTTATTTTTCATATTTCAATTCCTAATGGGAAGTTTTCCCTATTAAAAAATTTATTATGAAGTCTTCATAAAAGTGAGGAGTAAGGTACTAGTGCTTGTCTGTGATATGTTTTAAGATATTTTATATACATTTAACACACATATGCTTTATATTACATTATGTTTTATATTATATGCTATCTACACTACACATGCTACATACACCACATGTTTTATAAAAACCTCTAATCCTTTGTTAATCTCTGACTATGATAGTACACATAGCATGTGTTCCAGACCTTTCCTAATCTCTGTAGAAGCTCAGAACACTTTACTGAGACGATCAAGACAATTCATTGTGGATTTCCCCAGAACCCCTTCCTCTGCATCCCAAATTCTACCATATTTACTCTTTTCTTACTTTATTTTGTATTAACGGATCTCTGTCAATCCTCATTTCTGTTTCTCTCTTTGATTCATCGGTTATGTTTGCCTTCCCTTGAAATTTCATTTATCTCTACTCATTGCTTTTCCTTAGATGAAACGTTTGCCCACATCTCTTTTTTGAGAAGATGGTCTACACATGATACATCCTCTTTATTACTGTGAATGTATGCCCCAGCTTTGATGATTTTCCTAATAAAATAATTCTTTTGAAAAATAACACATCTATGGATCTTTATTATTTCCTTACCCCTTAGCCCCTTTCATCTTCGTGTCACCTAGGGTATTATTAGTCATTGCTCCTGTACCCTATAAATCATTTCCACTATTGAGACCAAGGTTTACTCTGCTTCTTCTTCATACTCTGTGATTAATTCTTCTCCAGCTTTAGTAGCTCTTCTGCTTTTTATCTTCTCCATAAGATCTCTGGTGCTTCTGTGAACTCTTTCCTTACAAATTGTCCTCCTTGGTGAACTAATCCATTCTTTTTTTTTTTATAATTTTTAATTGGGACATAATTGCTTTACGGTCCTGTGTTAGTTTCTGCTGTATAATGTGAATCAGCACATATATCCGCTCATTCTTGGACCTCCCTCCCTGGCTCCCATCCCACCCATCTAGGTTAGCACAGAGCACCAGGCTGAGCTCCTGGTGTTATATACCAGGTTCCAGTAGCTGTCTATTTTACACATGGTAACATATGTATATGTCAATGCCACTCTCAGTTCATCCCACCCCTTCTTGCCCCTCTGTGTCCATAACTCTGTTCTCTATGTTTGTGTCTCTCTTCCTCTCTTGGAAATAAGTTCATCTGTATCATTTTTCTAGATTCCATGTATAATCCATCCATTCTTAAATAGTCAGTCCTCATCACTGGGCTGATGATAATTTAATATACTACTTTCATTCCTAGCACTTTTTCCTGAGATCCCAACGTTTCATTCAACCGCCTGATAGACACTAGCTCCAAGACTCTTAGGTTTGGATGCTCAGAATGTAGGACTTTTCCCTCTCTTTCTTCTATATCCATCAGCAACCAAATGCCATCATTTTAAAAGAGTTTTGTTTTTGTTATCCTCTTAATTTTCTTGTCATCTGCACCTTGAATCTCCTCCCTCCCTGCTAAAAGTCATCCCATATAGTACTCTTGTACCATATAAAGTTAGGACTTGAACTTGCTGCCATTGCCTTCTCATAAGTAGAAATATGAATAAGCCCATCCAATACCAATTCCTACTTTGAGCACACATTCTGAAGACTCTATTCATAGTCACATTTCCCAAAAAGGTCCCATAATGCAAAATGCCTGCTTGTATAATAACAATATATTCTTTTCAAGTCCCATCCCTTTTTTCCCCAGGACAGTAATGTTGCAAGGATTTAAACAATGCAACACATGAATATGAGCAAACTCAGGGAGATGGTGAAGGTCAGGGAAGCCTGGGATGCTGTAGTCCCTGGGGTCGCAAAGAGTCAGACATGACCATGCAACTGAACAGCAACAAAAAAATAGTACAAAGATATAAGCTTAAAATATTTATTCTTTCAGCTCTCAGGGAAGCATATTGAGGGATTTGCTTATCTCTTGTGATTGATCATGCACAAAAAAATGAGACTTGCTTTCTCTCAAGTGACTCATGTATTAGTTTCTTATAACACACCCCTTCTATCAATACATAGCAAGTTGTCCAACTTGGAACTTCAATTAAATCTCAGGTCAATGACAGAAGGGAGACACATAGTATGTAGATATTTAACTGAAAAGTACTTTTAGCCAATAGACATACTGAACTGTGGGATTTGAGATGTGTTGACATAGATCCTCTTGTGTGAAATTAGTTCAGAGATATGACCTGGGAGCCCCTCTGCAGAACAGATTCTTTGGTGATTAAATTCCAGCTGGTAGGTTTCAACATCTATTGACTGATCAATGATGGTAGCTCATATTAGAGTTTGTGAAGCACTTTTATAATTCTACTTCACTAATCCTTATGATCCCCTATGAGATGGGTAGAAATTGCTGTACTATTATCACTTTATAAGAAAAGGTAGGGGTTGAAGAAATTGAGTGGGTTAAGGAGGTGACTCAACTAGAAAGTGTCAGATTCTGGTCAAGAATTCTAGTCTCTGACTCCAAAATCAGTGTTTTCCCTTTATACGATATTATCTTGGATGTGTGCATATCAGATGTTCCTGTATTTCTTTTTAATGAGTCTCCTCTCTAATTTGAGTATGACCTCATGAGTATTTGGATTTTTTATTCATGTCTGTATCCCTAGAGACTGTCACAGCCACAGTGGGAAGAGTTGTCCACCATTTGGATATTTGATAAGTGAATCAATTCATAATAACTAACATTTATTGAGAGTTTCTTTGTTTTAGATGCTAATACTGATACTATTTTCAGATGAAAATAACTTTATTGACTCATTTGATCTTTACAACTATCTCATGAATTAGGTATGGCAATTGTTACCTCTACTCTATAAAGCAAGAAACTGGGACAGAGAAAGGTGAAATAATGCACCCACAATCAAGAAGGGTAAGAGTTGGTATTTGAACCCAGCACTCATTTAGCCTCTATGTTCTGCTATCTTTCAGTGTTTGAGTCCATTTTATAAAACTCGGATAATAATAATAATGGGTGTAGTGGTTTTAAAAACACGGCTACAAGTTCTTAGTCCTCCTGTGGAAAGGTGTGGGTTTATATCTTCTCCCATTGAACCTGGGGAATTAGGTGAAAGTGGTATTATGTGACTTCCAAGATTGAGCCCTGAGTGGCCCTGTGGCTTCTACCTTGTTACTTGGAACATCTGTTAATAAAGCCCTGAACTGAGAGGAAAGTCATCTAACTAACTTGACAGGGCCAAACCGGGAGGAGCCCCACGCCACTTAGAGCAGCGGCCCCCAATCTTTTTGGCACCAGGGACCAGTTTTGTGGATGACAGTTTTTCCACGGGCAAGGGGGGTGGGTTCCAGATGATCAAGCACGTTACATTTATCACATGCTTTATTTGTATTGTTATTGCATTCAGTTCCACCTCAGATCATCAGGCATTAGATCCTGGAATTTGGGGACCCCTAATCTAGAGAAGCCATGTGAAGGCATCTCTGCATAATCGTCCTGCTGATCTAGTATAGAATGTCTCAGCTCTGCTGTCAGACGTGTAAGTGATGCCTGTCCTGAGTGTTTCTGCCACTCCCAGCATTCCACTGTCCACAGTGGAGGGCCTGAGCCTTGTGGAGCAGAGATAAGGCAACCATTGTGTCTTGTCTGTATCCTTGACTCACAGAGCCTCTGAGCATAACAAATGGTTGTTGTTGTACGTATGCCACAAAAATAACCATAATAAAATTTAATCATAGTTAAATAAATACTCCCATATCCCAGGGCCACTTGATTTCTGGTAATACCACCCCAGGACTGTTCAGCTGAAGCAGTTAAGTGTTATGTGTTATATACCCCACACCAGAGAGTGCTGCGTGTTAAACTGATGGAGTATTTAAAGAGACTGGCCTGTTGGACAGCTCCTTGCTCCCAGGGAAGCCGCAGAAATATGGAATCTTTGGTTTATATTCTGCTGAGCTCAGTGGGTTGCATGTTTATTCTTGGCTTCTTGCCCAACAAGTCTTGGCAATCATGTCATTCCTTCTCTGATTATTTTGCAACTGGGTATGAATTACTGCTGCTGATGTCACTGAGGTTTTGTTCTTCACATAACTGGGTAGACTGGCTAGCTTTCTTTGACTATGTAAGTTTACCCTTAGATTTGTTGAGGAGTAGCCAGACCTTCAGAAAGTGAAGAATGATTAATGTTAGCTCAGACTTCCCTCCTGAGTCAGGATAGAGTTACTTGGTTGTGTTCTTTGTGTACCATGTTATGGACTAGGAATCACAAAAAACTTAACAGATTTACAAACTTTGGACACATAAAAATCACAAAGGACCCCATTTCTCATGCATATGACTCACTACAGTTGTGATACATTCTCTGAGCCAAAATTGCTATTTGAACCATTCCTTACTTGAAAAATTGAGGACTATGTTCAAAGCATTTTGCTGGATGTTAATAAATCTGCACCTAAGGCAAAAACACACTGCGTTCATTTCCATTTCTTTTATAGTACCCATGCCCTGGAATTCTGTATCCTCCATCTGCAGAGTACTTGACACATTTAGGGGATCAATAAATATTTGTTTTATTAATGTAAAACAAAAGTGATTTTTCCTTTCCTGGAAGAGTATTTATTCATGTAGTCTTTCCTTATTCTTTCATCCTATATTTAATCCCTCTTTCATCTAGACTCCTAGGAGGACCCAATTTGTACTTCATGTATTATGGAATTTGAATTTTCTGTTATACTTTCATGTCTTCTGGATTCATAAGGACCTTCAGTTCAGTTCAGTCCCTCAGTCATGTCCGACTCTTTGCGACCCCGTGAATCGCAGCATGCCAGACCTCCCTGTCCGTCACCAACTCCTGGAGTTTACCCAAACTCATGTCCATCGAGTTGGTGATGCCATCCAACCATCTCATCCTCTGTCGTCCCCTTCTCCTCCTGCCCCCAATCCCTCCCAGCATCAGGGTCTTTTCCAATGAGTCAGCTCTTCGAATCAGGTGGCCAAAGTATTGGAGTTTCAGCTTCAGCATCAGTCCTTCCAATGAACACCCAGGACTGATCTCCTTTAGGATGGACTGGTTGGATCTCCTTGCAGTCCAAGGGACTCTCAAGAGTCTTCTACAACACCATAGTTCAAAAGCATCAATTCTTCGACACTCAGCTTTCTTTATAGTTCAACTCTCACATCCATACATGACCGCTGGAAAAACCATAGCCTTGACTAGACAGACCTTTGTTGGCAAAGTAATGTCTCTGCTTTTTAATATGCTATCTAGGTTGGTCATAACTTTCCTTCTAGGGAGTAAGCGTCTTAATTTCATGGCTGCAGTCACCATCTGCAGTGATTTTGGAGCCCAAAAAAATAAAGTCTGACACTGCTTCCACTGTTTACCCATCTATTTCCCACTACATGATAAGGACCTTAGCACCCACTAAACAATATTTGGTTGATGAGCCACTAAACATTTGATGTTGGACACATCTTTTTGTCTCTCTAGGGCTCAGTTTCTTCTGCTGTAAACTTAGCATTTGAATTAGGTAAGTGGGTTTCAGTCTTTATGCCAAGGACCTCCTGGGCAGGATAGGAGAGCAGCTAAAATTTCTCAGAGCTTCACCATTATATTTAAAGTGAACATGTAACTTTTATGAAGCATGATCTAAAGCACATTATTTTGTAGCAGCATGACTTTTAAAAGTAATTTTTTAACAGAACAGTTTCACCTCTTTTTATTTACTATTATTTTTGGTTATGCTTGGTCTTCGTTGTTCAAGTGTGTGGGCTTTCTCTACTTGCTGTGAGTGGCAGCTACTCTTTGCTACAATGTGGGGCTTCTCATTGCAGTATTTTTTGTTATAGAGCATGGGCTCTAGGTGTGCACACACGCACACACATACACGACTAACAAAGAACAGTGTGTGACAAAAACTGTGTGTGTCACCTGTAACACCCAAAATATTTACCTAAGTATTACTCTGCTCCCTTACAGAAAAAGTTCCCTGACTCCTAATGTAGATGAAGGATAGCACATGCATGGCCTATGTACTGATATTCAATTCTACCTTGCCCATGGCAGGTATCTTTAATGGGTTATAGTATCCTCCTCCATCTGCCTTTGGATCCCCCTCCTCTTAGTACTCCTGGAATTTATTACCAATTTGGTGGAGTTGGCATTTTATCCTCCCAGTTTTCATTGTATGGAATATCCGTTCTTAAAAAAGAATGTTGAGGTGACTTCTGTTAGTGCCCCCAATCCTCTGTTTCTAAGCTTCTGGTGCATTCTAGCTGACTTTGATTGTTGTCTTTTGTCCATATGCTTTCTCCAAAGTCACAGAAGCTGGCACCTGTTCTATACATGGAGGCCAGAAATTCCATGGAATTAACACTCCTGGGAGCAGCCCCAAGAGTTGCTGTATAAATACCCCAGCTCCCTTGCCTTTTGGGTAGGATAATTATGAAGCATCTTTAATGAAACCTCCCAGAGTTTTCCCATGGGGTGAAACTCCGTTTGCTCATTGTGGTAACTGCTAAATGCTGCACCTTTATTCACTTTCTTCCCTTTGACACCATTGTCTTTCCTGCTGGTGTTCTCTGTGTGTCCCAAATAAACTACGTATACTCAAATTCTTATCTCAGAGTGTGCTTCTGGTGAAATTCAAACCAAGACTGATTTCACACCTACTCCTTTGTAGAATCCATGCTTTTACCAAGACCTCTGACTTAAAGCATCATGGCCTTTGCTTGCAATTTCTGGGATTTGCTGCCTGCTGTTACTCACTTAGAGGACAGCCCAATTTTGTGTGATCTGATGTCTCTATTGTAGACTTTTGACATTATTGATGGATCAAGCAATTCATTTTCTGATTGGATACTGGGAACTTTCCAGCCCATTCTTCCAGACCCCTGTTAGTGAAGAAACTTCCTACGTGCCCTTACAATGGAAAATTCACAACCAATAAACAGTTGAATCTTAAGATTTACATTGGCCAGGCAGGTTGCTATACCAAGCTCTAATAATAACTCCGTATTTTTCTCAAACCTTGGCAGAAAGTGCAGGCAGCTGTGTCCAATTATGCTGAGCACAGCAAACTCAAACTTATTAAAGTTAGGAAACAGGCTCTTTCAGGATGTGAAAAACTCAACATAATGTGAAGATAATTTCTCAAGTGTATGGTTTAGTTGCTGGTTTTGTTTTATTTTATTTCTCACTCCAGCACTAAGTTTTTAGTTCCCAGTGTAGGGCAGGGAACATGATCTTTGTTAGTACCTAAAAGCCAGAGTTCAGATGGTTGTTGCTGTTGAGTCACTAAGTCGTATCTGACTCTTTGTGACCCCAGGGCCTACAGCATGCCAGGATTCCCTGTCTTTCACTATCTCCTGGAGTTCAGATAAGTAAGCTACTTCTGGGCCAGTCAACAACTCTAGTGAATGACCCACACAATCATTTATTGTTTAAAAAATGCAATTAATAATGCCCCCTCATAAGAGAGAAATTTTTGTTAGAGTTTATTTGGGGCTTTGAGACCTAAAACCAAGATACAGAAAAAAAACAAAAGGGCAGGGTAATTTAATTAATTGATTTATAAGTCTGTGAGACATTTAGGGGCAGTATTTCAGGAAAGGACTTTCATGTTCCTGAGAAAAAGTTAATTTTTAATGATGTGAGAAAAAACACGTTTCTTCCACTAACTTTTTCTCCTTTCACTACCTCTGGCTGCCCCAGAGATGTTGCTTCCATCTGCAATTTGTTCCATTGCCAAATGATTCTGATGATGTTTTCCAAGTGTTTAAGTAGAGATTTCCATGTTGCTACAGAGACCTGCTATAACTTTTCTCCTTCCTCTAATAGAAATAATTGATCCCTCAGCTTGCTTTTTCTAATGAGGGCCAGTCAGTGAGCAATCTCTCTTCTTGCTTGTCTACTAATTGAATATCTTTTTCTGCACCATGAGATATTTTACAGTTGTTTTCAAAACAGTGCACACAATAGTCTTCCATGCTGTCAAAGCTGGTACCTCATTTTTCTAAACAACTTTCCTAGCCCCCCATCTAAATTAGATCCCTTGTCATCCTCTTGTTACTGTGTGTTTTCACTTCATTGAACTTTGAGCTGTTTGTAGTTACGTATTCATTTCATTGGTTGTGTGACTAATGTCTTTGTTTCCCCACCAGACTATATGCCCCAAGTGGACAGAGATTATATTTGTTCACTAATTACCATATTTTCAGTGCTAAGTTTTTTTCTGGAAACATGGTATTGTTGCATGTTACAGATTGTACATTAAATGTACTTATTAATGCATTAGTTTTTATCAATATATGATTATGTGATTATTATTATTCAATAATACTTTGTTTTGTGAACACATTTAGCCCTGGGGATATGTACAATATGTGTGTGTGTGCTAAGTCATTTCATTTGTGTCTGACTCTTTGCGGCCTCTGGACTATAGCCCTCCAGACTGCTACAGTATATACAGCCCACCAGTATATACAATATATACAATCTATATATTGTGTATATATATACACACACACACACATATGGTGGTGGTGGTTTAGTTGCTAAGTTGTGTCCAACTATTGCAACCCCGTGGACTATAGCCCACCAGACTCCTCTATCCATGGGATTTTTCAGGCAAGAATAGTGGAGTGGATTGTCATTTCCTTCTCCAGGGGATCTTCCCGACACAGGAATCAAACCCAGGTCTCCTGCATTGCAGGCAGATTCTTTACCAATTGAGCTATGAGGGAAGCCCCATATATAATATATAATGTGTAATAAAATAATATGTATTATAATATATAATAATGCATAATAAAATGTATAGTATAATACATAGCATAATGTGTATACCTGACTGTTATCTGTATATGTGTGATATATATATATATATATATATATATATACATATGTATATGTATATGTATATATATCTGTGTGTGTACTGTCTGTGCAGACCAAATCTAAACAGCTCTTTCTCTTTCAAAATGCATATTTTGTAAAAATTATCATCAGAGGAATAAGAAGTTTGTTGAAGTCTGTTGTCAAAGTTACATTTATTTTTAACTTTTTAAAAAAACAGATGAAGTTTGTTTTTTATTGTTGCAGACTGAGAATGCACAGTGCACGGGCTGCATTTCTATTAGTTACCATGGTTTCCGGTACTTCAGAAACTGTCCAAGAAAGGAGTGGAATTTTTCTCACCACGCAGAGATGTTTTCCCTAACTTGTTTGTGCCCACGTAATGTACCAGTTTGAGTCGTCTGCTTCTCTCCTCCCCATCTGTGCTGCTTGCAAGGGGCAGGGAGAAAGGGAGAGAAAAAGCAGGTGAAAGAGTTAGACACAGTCTTCATTACAGCATCCATTAGCTAAAATTTAGATTCTCTTTCCTGTATACTGGATCAGGAAGATGCCCTGGAGGAGGCAATGGCAACTCGCCCCTGTATTCTTGCAGGGAATGTTTCATGGACAGAGCAGCCTGGTGGGCTACAGTCCAGGGGGTTGCAAAGAGTCAGATACGACTGACTGAGTGGCTGAGCACATTCATGTGTACGAAAGGTCTCTGACTTGCACAACAGAAATGCAGCATCCAGAGTGTGTTTCCTGGGCACATGTACCCATTTTTGTGATGAAGGCAGGGCAGAGACCGCTGATTCTCCAGAGGTGGCTCTGTCAGAAGGGGTTTTTATGCTAACAGTGTTATTGCTGCTCTTGGTACTATTGCTTTTTGTTAATTTTTTCTGACCTATTGGAAGGATCTACTTTTGCAGGGATTATTGCCTTTGTTTCTGCACTAATTACTTGTCTGTACTATTGTCTCAGTTCACCAAAAAATGAAACTGCGTTTTTCCCTCAGAAAGCTTTATTTACTCTGCATTCTGTGGTTTGTTGTCATTGTAGAAGCTATTGCCAAGTAAATGTTCTTCGTTTCAGTGGCTATTATTGTGTCCTGGCTTGACTCTCTTTTAATAATAGCTCTCAGTTACTGAACTTGTTGTGTTCTTGGAGCTGTGGTCTACATGATAGCATCAACATTTTCTTTACCTTCAAAATAACCCTATAAAATAGGTATTATTATCACCATTTCATAGATGAGAAAACTGAGTCAGAATTCAATGCATGGACCTAAGATAGTAAAACAGATTTTCCTAACATCAGGTGTTTCTTAATTTGTTCATTTAAAACATTTATTGACAACTTACTATGACCTAGGTAGTTTTACAAGTGCTGGAAATACATTCCTGAACAAAAATTCTTTCTGTCAGGAAGCTTCCGTTCTATTGGTCTTTACAATGCTCTGCCACCTCTCATATATCTTGTTTAAGCCAGAGGCACATTTGCTAGAAAATATTGGGATATTTCTTTCTAAGTTATGCTAATTATTATGTCAGTGAGCTAGCTGGTTTATTTCTAGAGAAACAAGCTCCCATAGACAATTTGGAGGGTTTTCTTAACCCGTCATTCTCTTCTCTAGCTAAGTTTCATCTTCTTGAAAGGACAGGTGCAAGAAGTGTGTCGTTATTATGTCATGTTATCCTCTCAGCCTCCCAAGGCCGGAGCTGATTGGCTGTTACCATGGCTGAGTAAATCAGATTTTTTTCTCAATATAGAATTTTAAATTAGAAATTAGAGATACTTAAAAGACCCCTTGTTATTTGATGAGAAGAGGTTTAAACTGCTTTTGAAAAGATTGTCATTCTTGGCTATATGCACAGAGGGATAAAGTTTGCCTTGAGACTGAGAGAATAAGGAGAGAATGGTGGAGAAGGGGACATTAGATAGATAAGTATGAGAAGCAGCACACAAAGTGATGTGATCTCAGAAATAAGGACACCCAGGGCTTCCTCCCTTAATACAGCTCCTGAATTCCCGTCTCAGTTTCTGCTCCTGGGGAGCCTGCCTCTGAGAGCTGATAGCAGGAGTCGTCCTAGGAAGTAGCTCACCAGGAGTTGCAGAGTTGTTGGATCAGTCACCACCAGTTAGCAGTGAGGGCGCTGTCACTGCGGGCAGGTGGGGTAGCAGCAACCCCTACGTGAAGCTGCAGTGCACTTAAGCTAAGACTTTAGGAAGGAGCGCGATGATGCCTTCAGAGGGAAAAAGATAAGCCCGGGAGAATCAGTACCCAACTTCAAGCAAAGCAAAGCAAAGCATGAGGGTCAAAGGGCCTCCTTGGAAAACCTTTAGGAGACCTTAGCTTTATTACTTGCAGCTGGAGGGCAGAAAAGCTGAGGACTGTGGTAATCTGGGACATCAGCAGACCTTTGTAGAAGATGAAGTTCTCACCTTGGACAGGGCTCCTCTGCCAACTCAGGGCCTATAAAGGAGTGTGATCCTGGGGTTGGGATTAAGATACTGGGTAGACATTCTTGAGCAATTTGAACCTCCAGGTGCCCTTGATCCCTCTGTGTCTGCAGATGTGTCCCACTTCCCCTTGTTGGAAGATAGAACCCACCCTTCCCCCAACCCCTACATTTGGCTTGAGGCTGTAGAGAAATCTCAAATGAGATGAGTGCTTTATAAGACAATACTGGTCTTTAGGCTCTGCCTTGTCCTCCTCCTCTCCTGGTTCCCAGACTAGTACCCAGGGGCAGATGGCAACAGGTGCTAAATCTGCTCAGGTGTGGGAGTAATTATATGTCAAAGGGGCCACGTGATTTGGCTCTCCATGTACTAACTGACAGTACAAAGTAGGCCTCTTTGGATTCTGAGGGTGCAGAATTAAGGTGGGGGAACCTTAAACTGGTTAAGAGAGCTTATGCAGGAGCTGTCAGGATTTAACACCCAGCTAGGACTCTCAGAGTTGGTCCTAATGTGTCTCCAGGATAAGGCTTAGAAGCTTGGGTAAAGTGGCATCCCACAATAAGAGGCACTGAGATGCAGACTGCCGTGACAGAAACAGTGCAGGGATATGTCAGAAAAGATGAGAGGAGAGTGTGCCAAAAGGAGTCTTCTGCACAAGAACAGAAAACCCACCAGCCAGTAGTGTCCTAGGGAGGGCCCGGAGCACACTCCATCCACCAGAGTGATGTGAACACATGGGGGAGGACAGTGCCTCCATCACGTGGTCCTTGAGAAACTCAGTGGGGGCTGTCTGTGTGGGCAGGGAGTGAGAGTACAAGCTTCTGGTACAGAACTGACATCCTTGGTGGTGGTCGAGATAGCAGGGTACCAGACTATCAGAGGCCAATGCGTAGTCATGAGGAGCAAGGTGGACTTAATGCTATCTAAGGGTCCTTATGACTCTACACATGGACATCACCAGATGGTCAACACCGAAATCAGATTGATTATATTCTTTGCAGCCAAAGATGGAGAAGCTCTATACAGTCAGCAAAAACAAGACCGGGAGCTGACTGTGGCTCAGATCATGAACTCCTTATTGCCAAATTCAGACTTAAACTGAAGAAAGTAGGGAAAACCACTAGACCATTCAGGTATGACCTAAATCAAATCCCTTATGACTATACAGTGGAAGTGAGAAATAGATTTAGGGGACTAGATCTGATAGACACAGAGCCTGATGAACTATGGACAGAGGTTCATGACATTGTATAGGAGACAGGGATCAAGACCATCCCCATGGAAAAGAAATGCAAAAAGGCAAAATGGCTGTCTGAGGAGGCCTTACAAATAGCTGTGAAAAGAAGAGAAGTGAAAAGCAAAGGAGAAAAGGAAAGATATTCCCATTTGAATGCAGAGTTCCAAAGAATAGCAAGGAGAGATAAGAAAGACTTCCTCAGCGATCAATGCAAAGAAATAGAGGAAAACAATAGAATGGGAAAGACTAGAGATCTCTTCAAGAAAATTAGAGATAGCAAGGGAACATTTCACACAAAGATGGGCTCAATAAAGGACAGAAATTGTATGGACCTAACAGAAGCAGAAGATAAGAAGAGGTGGCAAGAATACACAGAAGAACTGTACAAAGAAGATCTTCATGACCCAGATAATCACAATGGTGTGATCACTCACCTAGAGCCAGACATCCTGAAATGTGAAGTCAAGTAGGCCTTAGAAAGCATCACTACGAACAAAACTACTGGATGTGATGAAATTCCAGTTGAGCTATTTCAAATCCTGAAAGATGATGCTGTGAAAGTGCTGCACTCAATATGCCAGCAAATTTGGAAAACTCAGCAGTGGCCACAGAACTGTAAAAGGTCAGTTTTCATTCCAATTCCTAAGGAAGGCAATCCCAAAGAATGCTCAAACTACCGCAAAATTGACCTCATCTCACACGCTACTAAAGTAATGCTCAAAATTCTCCAAGCCAGGCTTCAGCAATACATGCATCGTGAACTTGCAGATGTTCAAGCTGGTTTTAGAAAAGGCAGAGAAACCAGAGATCAAATTGCCAACATCTGCTGGATCATCGAAAAAGCAAGAGAGTTCCAGAAAAACATCTATTTCTGCTTTATTGACTATGCCAAAGCCTTTGACTGTGTGGATCACAATAAACTGTGGAAAATTCTGAAAGAGATGAGCATACCAGACCGCCTGACCTGCCTCCTGAGAAACCTATATGCAGGTCAGGAAGCAACAGTTAGAACTGGACATGAAACAACAGACTGGTTCCAAATAGGAAAAGGAGTATGTCAAGGCTGTATATTGTCACCCTGCTTATTTAACTTATATGCAGAGTACATAATGGGAAACGCTGGGCTGGAAGAAGCACAGGCTGTAATCAAGATTGCCAGGAGAAATATCAATCACCTCAGATATGCAGATAACACCACCCTTATGACAGAAAGTGAAGAGGAACTACAAAGCCTCTTGATGAAAGTGAAAGAGGGAAAAAAAAAAAAAAAAAAACGAAAGTGAAAGTGGAGAGTGAAAAAATTGGCTTAAAGCTTAACATTCAGAAAACTAAGATCATGGCATCTGGTCCCATCACCTCATGGGAAACAGATAGGGAGCCAATGGAAGCAGTGTCAGACTTTATTTTTGGGGGCTCCAAAATCATTGCAGATGGTGACTGCAGCCATGAAATTAAAAGACGCTTACTCCCTGGAAGGAAAGTAATGACCAACCTAGATAGCATATTAAAAAGCAGAGAAATTACTTTGCCAACAAAGGTCCGTCAGGTCAAGACTATGGTTTTTCCAGTGGTCATGTATGGATGTGGGAGTTGGACTGTGAAGAAAGCTGAGCACTGAAAAATCAATGCTTTTGATCTATGGTGTTGGAGAAGAATCTTGAGAGTCCCTTGGACTGCAAGGAGATCCAACCAGTCCATCCTAAAGGAGATCAGTCCTGGGTGTTCATTGGAAGGACTGATGCTGAAGCTGAAACTCCAGTACTTTGGCCACCTCATGCAAAGAGTTGACTCATTGGAAAAGACCCTGATGCTGGGACGGACTGGAAGCAGGAGGAGAAGGGGACGACAGAGGATGAGATGGTTGGATGGCATCACCAACTCGACGGACCTGGGTTTGAGTATACTCCAGGAGTTGGTGTTGGACAGGGAGGCCTGGCGTGCTGCAATTTATGGGGTCGCAAAGAGTCGGACATAACTGAGCGACTGAACTGAACTGAAGGGTCCTGAGCTATGGTGCTTGATGAGATCTCTAATAAAGCCCTTTCTCCATAAATCAGGACCTCCCAAATCCTTATTTCAAGCCACACCTAAGGGATCTAGCATAAGATAACACCTTCCCCAACCCTCAGCCACAGCTCTGTCCTGTCTAGGCTTTAGTAATACTGAAAGGATAGGAGAGAAACCTTCTTTATCCAAAGTTAGTCTCTGGACTTCCTAGGAAGTTGCCAGGCAGGAAAAGCAGCAGTTGGTATGTATCTTGTCATCACAGAGCTAAAGCATACATCTTTCCTCTACCCAAAATGATGGCCCTGAAAAAGCAGGTTGGTGAGGGAGCGGGAACCAGATGGTGTCAAAGGACAAAAACAAGGCATATGGCCTCCACTTAATGGACAAGGCTGAGACCAGGCAAGTCAGATAGCAAGTGTGGATCCAATGTGGTCACAAAGATGAGTCCCAATAAAATGAATACATACTTCAATAAAGAACTTGGTGCTTTTGGGTCTGTTTTCTCTTTGAATATTGTATTAGGTTATTTTTGGTGATGCGTGAGAGGAATGAGACTTGAATTAAATTCAGTCCAAGAAGGAAATTTATTAATTCACAGAATTTGAGAAAGGGTTGAATAAACACATGACATAAAAAGGCAGATAGACAAGTGAACTACCAGAACAAATGGATCCTGAAACTCCAGCGCTGCCATCTTTTCCCGTGACTCCCAATACTGCTTCCTGCCAAAGTCAGTTTCAGCCTCACCCACTGCAGCTGGCCTGTCTCCTCAAGGAGCAAAGAATGGTATTGATAACTTCTGAGTTTTGCATCAGTATATCTTCAACCTCCAGAAAGGAAAGAGTCTGATTCTTATCTGTTCAGAGTGAAGAGTTTGCAGGAAATAGAAATGATTAGTTTGACTTTTGAGTTAGTTGCTTACCCACAGACAAATCAACTGTAACCAGAATGGCATAGTCAAACATGACACTTCCTAAAGATAAGGATGGATACTTGGTCATCACTTCCGTGGGCTTCCAGTATGAAATCTCAGGGCAATCCTGAATGAAACACAAAGCAAGGTTACAGAGCTATCACTTTAGGAGACACGGTACATAGAGTCTAGAGTCTGGGATTTGACTGGAGCATGTTGGTGTAGAGGAAATAGCTCTAAACTTAGAACCAAAGGAACAAAAGTTCAAGTAATAGCTGCCCGTGGTGTTGTTTAGTTGCTCAGTTGTGTACGATTCTTTTGTGATTCCATGTGTTGTATGTCACCAGGCTCCTCTCTCCATGGGATTTCTCCAGAAAAGAATATAGATTGGGTTGCCATTTCCTACTCCAGGGGATCTTCCTGACCCAGGTCTCCTGCATTGGCAGGCAGATTCTTTACCACTGAACCACCAGGGAAGCAGTAGCTACCCCGTAAACCTTATGAACAGGACTGTACCACTTATCCTCTCAGAGCCTTTGTTTACTCACTGTAAAATGGGAGGAATCACTGTCCTGTTGCGATTATGTTTTATGCATGTGTGTTTTCTTAAACATTACTATAAAGTAATCCCAGCATTGATCATGCCATGTTATCTAAACTTAATATGTATTTTCTGAATTGTAACATTTTAAGAGTACACTGTCCACTTTTAAACCCATCACACATTCATTTATAGATAGAAATTTAGTTTGGATACACACACACCCAGACACACAAAGGTTTGCGTTATTTTTCTACCCCTGGCATGACCATATTAGAAACTGTTCATTTATCTGATCTATAGCTTAGCGCTAAGGTCATTTTGATTATAAAGAACACTGAGTTTGCATATGCTATCAAGTGCAGTAAATGTAGGAACATGTAATAGAGACCACAAATATCTAGTGCATTCATATCTTAAAACTTATTCCAGGCCCATATTTTTGGAGCTCGTATTATTTAGATAATGTTTCAGCTCTACATTTCACTCATCATATATAGATACAAGCTTTCTAAGGATTTCTGAAATAACAGTTTTCCTTTATCTGTTCTATTTTTTTCTGGGTCTGTTGGACAGATTTTCCTAGAAGAGAGAAGAAAGGAAACACATGTTAATTTTGTTTGCCTGGAGAAGGTTCTGGGAACCTGTCTCTTGTGGCACACCTGCTCATTTCTAGCTCTGGAACTGAGCCACAGCTTCCCCAGACTGCTTCATTTCTGGGGAAGAGCCATAGTTTTTCAATTCCACCTGAGTGAGGCCTGAAAGGGTCATTTTAGTTTCTGAGGTTGGTTTCAGGAGGCTCATGTCTCTCCTTTCATTGGGAGGGCCTATACAAGGCATGGGCTCTATAGACTGGATTCTCAGGACAGCAAGTCGTATTTAGACCTGGAGGCAGTCCAAGAGGGAAAACTTCCCTATAGAAAAAAAAAAACAGGCCATTCAGTATTTGTCTCTTTCCACCTGTGCCCCTCTGTTTACAAAGCTGTGGTGATATTTATTTTGAAAGGCTTACAGCACAGGAGTGCTTTTTCTGGAGATAGTTGTAAACAAACAAACAAACAAAAATCCTCTAGTTATTCCATTTCTGAGCTGCTTCTTCCTCTTTTGCCCCACCCACTACAGGAGCTAAAAGTAGCACTGCCCTTGTATGTGTCAATACCTTGGAGCTAGGGAGTTCCTTATGGTCTTTAAAAAACAAAGAAGTATAGTTGCTTTATAGTACTGTGTTAGTTTCTATTGTGAAATGAAGTGAATCAGCTATTCATACACAAATACCCCTTTCTCTGAGAACTTACCCACTCTATTGCCCCCATCCCACCCCTCTAGGTCATCACAGAGCATCAAGCTGAGCTCCCATACAACAGGTTCCCACTAGCTCTGTTTTACACATGGTCGTGTACATATACCAGCTGCACTCTCCCAGCTCATCCCCCCCACCTGCATGTCCACATGTGTGTTGTCTGTGTCTCTATTCCTGCCCTGACTATAGGTTCATCTGCAGCATGTTTTGAGATTCCATGTTTACACGTTAATATATGATATTTAGTTTTCTTTTTTGACTTCAGTCTGTCTGACAGAATCTAGGTCCATCCACATCTCTATAAATGACCCAATTTCATTCCTTTTTTATGACTGAGCAATATTTCAGTGTATACACATGCCACATCTCCTTTATGTATTCATCTGTCAATGGACATTGAGAGGTTCCTTAAAAAACTAAAAATAAAACTACCTTATGACCAAGCAGTCCCACTATTGGGCATATACCTTGAGAAAAACATAGTCCATATGGTTTTAGCCTGAATCTTCAGAAGGCAGAGCCTGAGCAAAGGCTTTTGTCATCCTGTTTTATGAAGGAATGCAATGCCAGGGAGTCTGCCTGAAGGAGAAGGGATGGGAAGCAGGGAAGGTGTGAGAACCATTGAACCAATATAAAAAATGTGACCAAGTTAGCAACCACTTGGTTGAAGTGGAACTGAGTGCCATCTTATAGGGCTGTCTTCATAGAAGTTCACAGACTGCTTATCAGGACCATTCATACAAGGGAAGAAGGAAGCCATTGATCTGTTCCCCCCAGACTGCCATTGGCCCACTCCCCCCCAGGCTGCCTTTGGTCCAGTGTTCTCCTCATGGACATTAAATTCTTCATGACTCCCAGCAGCATCTGTCACCTCAGCATCCAAGGGAAAGACCTGAGTGAAAAGGTGAGCAGAGCACAGAGCACATCTGAGGTGTGACGTAATGGGGCTGTGTCTACAAGAAGTTAAGTCTAGATAAAGACACTTCCTAAAAGAGGGTTTCAGCTCTGGGGTGGAGGAGAAGGAATCTGTATTTTATTTAGGTTCTCAGGTTATTCTGATTCAGCCTATCTATAAGCTAATGTTCAGAAATTACATTTATTGGCTATAACTACCTCCAAGAACAAACACTGACATGCCTATTAACAATGGATTTATGAGCTTTCAGGAAGTAGTTTTCTTTTATGACCTCCTTAAGGCAAAATCATAGACATACATACTCACACAGGGGTGTGTGTGTGTGTGTATAGGTGTTGATCACAATGTACAAGGGAAATACTTTGAATTCCATAAGCTACAGAGTTTAATATGTATAGAAAGAGGAAGTGATGAGTTTTCCCCAAATCTTCCCAACTTTCATGCATATTTTTAGGAACTACAATTTTTTTTCTATGTCATACATGGACTCAGCTCTCAGTTAGCCTTTGTCTGCTTTGTGAATTATGAGTGCCAGGTTTGTCTCCATAGCTATCATGCCAGACTGTCTGGCTTGCCTTCCTCACTGGGAAAGCATGTGTTTACCCAGGAAGCAGTCACTCAGTTTTAACATTGGCCTCAGCAAAAAACCTATTTACTAAGGCAAAGCCAGTGCTCCTGCAAAATTAAAATCCGACTTGAACACCTTCCAAAATCAAGCTGAAATGGCTTTTGGATTATCCATGGTAGTGGATTATTCACACCACTGCTCTCCTATTAACAAACAGTTATTCAGAATTCACCATCCAGACAGTCTCAAAACTGTGAACAGCCTCTGCCACAATTCAGTTGCATGTAACTCACAACATGTTATCACATAAGCTGAGTGAGGAATTGTGGTGAGACCCCCTAGTTTGGTGGTTCTCAAAGTATGGTCCCTGAGCAGCAACATCAGCATCATTTGGGATTTTGTTAGAAATTCAAAAAGATCATTAGCTTTTTGTATAATTAGATATGCATATTGCAAAAAACTGTAATGCATAAAATAGACTGCCTTTGTTGTTGTTTAGTTGCTAAGTCATGTCCGACTCTTTGCAACCCCATGAACTTCAGCATGCCAGGCTTCCCTGTCCTTCACTACCTCCAGGAATTTGCTCAAACTTATGTCCATTGAGTCACTGATGCCATCCAACCATCTCATCCTCTGTTATATCCCCTTCTCCTCCTGCTTTAAATCTTACCCAGGATCAGGGTCTTTTCTAATCAGTTGGCTCTTCTCATTAGGTGGCCAAAGTATTGGAGCTTCAGCTTCAGTATTAGTCCTTTGAATGAATATAGAGTGGATTTTCTTTAGGATTAAGTAGTTTGATCTCCTTGCAGTCCAAGGAACTCTTCAGGAGTTTTCTCCCAGCACCACAGTTCGAAAACATCTATTCTTTGCTGCTCAGCCTTCTTTATGGTCCAACTCTCACATCCATACATACTGGAAAAACCATAGCTTTGACTATACACTATTTTAACTGATATATCTCCAACTGCTAGAAGTATTTAAGTAGAGACTGGATAAATTGTCAGAGGTTTTTAGAGGAGATTGTTGCTTCAGATGAGATGTTGGATAAAAGGGCTGCTAATGTTGCTTCAGACACTAATGTTCTTTGACCATATCAGCAGGAAGTAAGTGATCTGAGTATCTTATCTTTGTGTTTTAGTTTGGATCTCATAGATGGTTCAGGCAGCCATAGGAGTACTCATTACTTTCAGATCACTGTGAGATGTTTCCTGAGTTTTGCTTCAATATCCACATGTATTGCAAAATAATTATTTAGGAACCCATTTTTCAAATTGATCTTTTCTTTAATAAGAATTTCTGAGGTTTCTAAAAACTTTAAAAAATAGTGAAAACTAATCAAATGAACCTGTGCTATAGAGATAAATATGTTTTGCATTATGATTTAGCTGTTCCATATTTTTGTTTTTAACACAGAAAGGTAATTATTAACATGGTTCATCACATTTTAGTACAAACTGTTACTGTCATGAATAATGATAAGGAAATAACCTTTGTATAGTGCTTTGGAGGGTACAAAGTGCCTCCGCATGTACGAGTGCACCTTATTCTTTTAGTGACCCTATCAACATTTATGATTATTATAACTCATTTTATGCAAGAAGAACCTGGTGTTGGAGAGCTCACTTACTTATCTAAGAGAACTCTGCTAATTAGTGATGCAGGATGAAGGGAGTCTTGGTTGTTGATTTTTATCAAGTCCATATTCTTTCCTATATGTCATTGGTTCTAAAATGTTTTTGTCTTGGGATCCCAATTATTGAGGACCCCAAAAATCTTTTGTTCATGGGGTTTATATATATGGTTTATTATATTAGAATTGAAGACTGAGGACATTTAAAAATACTGTTTAATACTTCATTTAAAATAACATTAATAAACCAATTACATGGTAATATCAATAATATTTTAATTTAAAAATAAAAAGTTTTCAAATTAAAAAATGAGTGAGAACAATTGTGTTCTTAAACATTTTAAAATATCTCTTTAATGTTTGGATTAATAGAAGGCAAATGAATTCTCATATTTTCTTTTGCATTTAATTTTTTGCAAGATGACATTTTGGTTGAAGAATGTGAAAAAAATTTGACCACCCAGAGATACTTGGTTGGAAAATAAGGCATATTTTAATAAAATTTGTAGATAATTGTGGGTATTTTCCTTTGATTTGTATGAGATCAAAGCTCAACAAGTGATAGGTTCTCAGAGATCAATTCTCATAGATCAATTGACACCAGACTGTTCTATTAGGTAACTTTTGTATCCTTCACCATCACACATTCAAAACAAAAGTCCATTTCCAGCAAAGAATAGAAGCAGTATAAATTATTAAGTTTTTATATTTTAAACTTGAGTATGCATCTTGTGAATATTATGTGATTAAATGACAAAATTACAAGTGTGAGACATTACTTCTGCATACCAATGTATGATGTTTGTCTTGATAAATAATACTTGTGTCAGTGTTTGGCTGCAAGATGAAATAGTTATGCTCTTTTTCTCCATGAAATGTAGTTCTCAGAGATACAGAACATGAACACTTTTCAATGAAATTTTGTACTCCGTTATGCTGTAATACAATGGGTTTCTTGCATTCTTATAAAAATGAATATTTTACCGATGTATATGACTCCCTGCCCTGGTTAACTGAAAATTATTGATTCACTGAATTTGAAGATTTTTTCAAATATTGTCACATTTTATTGTGTAGTGCCAAGAAATCACATCTGTTAATAGTACAATAGTGCCATAGTAAAAGTTCTTAAGTATTGGGAAGCTGTCAAGTTTATAGTTACAGACACAAGATTTTCAGAACTCTCATTTTTCCATTTAAATCTTATCTTTAGCAACAGATATCAGTTGTTTTCCTTAATGTGACAGACTGACTTCATTTTTTCTCATGAAAACATTTTTATGTCAAATTTCCAAGTCTGAACAACCAGAGTTTTACATTTCATGGAGAAAAAGAGCATAACTATTTCATCTTGCAGCCAAACACTGACACAAGTATTATTTATCAAGACAAACATCATACATTGGTATGCAGAAGTAATGTCTCACTCACACTTGTAATTTTGTCATTTAATCACTTATAATATTCACAAGATGCATACTCAAGTTTAAAATATATAAACTTAATAATTTATGCTGCTTCTATTCTTTGCTGGAAATGGACTTTTGTTTTGAATGTGTGATGGTGAAGGATACAAAAGTTACCAACTAGGACAGTCGGATGTCAATGACTTGATTTGTACAAAAGCACCAGTTATTTTCTCACCACTGCGTCAATCCAGTGAAAAAACAAATAATATCTTAATATTACTGTGAACACAGTTTTTTTTTTAATTTTCAAAAATTTTAATGGGGTATAATTGATTTAGTGTTTTAATTTCAGCTGTACAGTAAAGTGAATCTTTTATGCATATATCCACTCTTTTTTAGATTATTTTCTAATATAGATCATTGAGTATAGAGTTCCCTGGGCTATGAAGTAGGTACTTATTAGTTATCTATTTTGTGTGTAGTAATGTGTATATGTCAATCCCAGTCTTCCAATGTATCTTCCCTGGTGCTCTCACTCCCTGGAAACCATAAGTTTATTTTCTACATCTGTAACTGTTTTGGTTTTGTAGATAAGTCCATTTATAGCCTCTTTTTAGATTCCTCATGTAAGCAATGTCATATGATATTTGTCTTTCTCTGTCTGATTTGCTTCACTCAGTATGACAGTCTCTAGGTCCATCCATATTGCTGCAAATGGCATCAGTTCATTCATTTTAATGGTTGAGTAGTATTCCATTGTATATGTGTACCCTGTTTTATCTCCTCCTCTGTCAGTGGATATTTAGGTTGCCTCCATGTCTTGGTTTTGTGTACAGAGATGCAGTAAACAGTGGGGTGCATGTATTTTTTCCAGTTTTGTTTTTCTCCAGATAATGCCCTGGAGTGGGATTTCTGGATCATCTAGTAGCTGTATTTTCAGTTTTTTGAGGAACCTCCATACTGTTCTCCATAGTGGCTGAACTAGTCTGCATTTCCACAAGCTGTGTAGGAGTTGTGTTCTCTTTTCTCCACACCCCCTCCAGCATTTATTGTTTGTAGATTTTCTGATGGTAGCCAGTCCGACTTGTGTGAGGTGATATCTCGTTGTAGTTTTGATTTGCATTACTCTAATAGTGATATTGAGCATCTTTTTATGTGCTTTTTAACCAGGTGTATGTTTTCTTGGAAAGAGGTCTATTTAGATCTTTCGCCCATATTTTGATTGGGTTGTTTGTTTTTTTTTTATACTGAGCTGCAGGAGCTGCTTGTGTATTTTGAAGATTAATCCCTTGCCAGTTGCTTCATTTGCTAACTGTTTTCTCCCATTCTAAGAGTTTTCTTTTTGTTTACAGATTTTTTTTTTGCTACACACAATCTTTTACATTTAATTAGATATCTTTTGTTTATTTTTGCTTTTATTTTCATGAATGCAGTTTTGAGCTTATACCCATAAGTCCTAGAAGGGTCTTGAGGACTTCGGTGTTCATGGAAGGATTGCTACTCTACATCAAGCTGCCCTTCTCTTTAGTAGCTGAATTTTGAAGAAGTTGCCATTTCACTCCATCATAAGACAAATTGCTTAATGTTGCTGACACTGACACTTTTGATGTTTTTGCTGATTATGGCCCACTTTGAACTGTTCTCCTCCTTGCATGCTACACTGTAGTCCCACCAAACTTCCATTCTTTTAACTCATTTTGTTCCCCCTAGTTTCTGGTCTTCATAAACATTGGGCCTTCTGCTGGGAATACCACTTCCTTCTAAATTGTGAGGCTAGCCCATCCTCAGGTATGAGCTTGAATATAATTTTCTCAAGGATGTGCTCACTGACACCTGTAATCAAACTTATTTCTAAACATCTTTTTTATGGCAGGGCATATACTAGGTATTAGGCATGCATTTGTTCATGTTGGGTGTCCATCTTTAATACCTGTCAGAAGAAAAAAAATGATTCTGATGAAACTTAGAATTTCACTACTTTTATATTTATAGGTAAAGTCAGTCAGGCTCAGGGTCTCTCTCCCCCAATCTTCTCCCTCATGTAGATTGTATCATCTCAGATTTATTAGAGATTATGTTATTGAGAGGGGTGGTTGTTCCACAGGTTGGTCTGGATCTATCAACCCAGGTGCTTATAAAGACAAACACTAATACTTTGGTATGCTCTGATGTCAGCCTCCATCCAATTTGGCATCTGCAGATGAGGGGGGTGCACTTCTAACACAAAACCTGCTGGAAATGGCTACAGTATACAGTTTATCCCATAGCTTCCATATTTGTGAATTTGCCTACTTGTTTTAATTTTTTTGCACTCCTAAAAATCGATTCATTTATTTTGGCATCTGCAGCTGAGATGGGTGCCTTCCTGCATGAAACCTACTGGAACTGACTGCAATAAATAGTCAGTCCTCATTATTGGCAGGTTACATATTTGTAAATTTTCCTATTTGTTGTAGTTTACTTACTGTCAAAAATCAATAGCCAGGGTGCTTTCACAGTATATTGTTGTGACCTACGAAGAGCAGCAAAAGATTTAAGTTGCTTGACTTTAATTCAGTTTAGTTGCTCAGTCATGTCTGACTCTTTGAGACCCCATGAATTGCAGCACACCAGGCCTCCCTGTCTATCACCAACTTCCGGAGTTTATTCAAACTCATGTCCATCAAGTCAGTGATGCCATCCAACCATCTCATCCTCTGTCATCCCCTTCTCCTCCTCCCCCCAATCCCTCCCAGCATCAGGGTCTTTTCCAATGAGTCACTATGAGGTCCCATCACTTCATGGCAAATAGATGGGGAAACAGTGGAAGCATTATTTTTTTGGGCTCCAAAGTCACTGCAGATGGTGATTGCAGCCATGAAATTAAAAGACACTTACTCCTTGGAAGGAAAGTTATGACCAACCTAGACAGCATATTAAAAAGCAGAGACATTACTTTGCCAACAAAGGTCTGTCTAGTCAAGGCTATGGTTTTTCCAGCGGTTATGTATGGACGTGAGAGTTGGACTGTGAAGAAAGCTCGAGCGCCGAAAAATTTATGCTTTTGAACTGTGGTGTTGGAGAAGACTCTTGAGAGTCCCTTGGACTGCAAGGAGATCCAACCAGTCCATCCTAAAGGAGATCAGTCCTGGGTGTTCATTGGAAGGACTGATGTTGAAGCTGAAACTCCAATACTTTGGCCACCTCATGCGAAGTTGCTTGACATAGACATTCCCAATTGAGGTTGAACATGGTGATACTCTTTCTTGTTTCACTGTCACACTGTAAGTTCAAGTCTCCTTTTGAGTCTATTGACTTCTGTGTTTTTCATTTTTTTAGCTTTTTCCTGGTGACTTTGGTATTTAAAATGAACTCCAAGCCTAGTTCTATATAGTGTGCCTAAGTACAAAAAGGCTGTGATGTGACTTATGGAGAAAATATGTGTGTTTGAAAAGCTTTGTTCAGATATGAGGTAAAGTGCTATTGACTGTGAGTTCAAGGCTAACGAATTAACTTTATGCATGAATTAACAGAGACACACACAAAACACAAGGCTATGTATTGATCAGTTGACAAAGGTGTTGCGTCAGAAGCTCAAAGTAACCTAACCCTTTATTTCTTCTGGTGTAGTGATTTAATATTTGCAAATTCTGTATTTGTGACTACTTTATAGAACTTAAGTGCTTCCCTGATAGCTCAGTTGGTAAAGAATCCACCTGCAATGCAATAGACCCTGGTTCGATTTCTGGATTGAGAAGATTCACTGGAGAAAGAATAGGCTACCCACTCCAGTCTTGGTTTCCCTTGTGGCTCAGTTGGTAAAGAATTCACCTGCAATGCAAGAGACCTGGGTTTGATCCCTGGGTTGTTGATTTTCCTGCAATGTGGGAGACCTGGGTTTGATCCCTGGGTTGGGAAGATCCCTGGAAAAGGGAAAGGCTACCCACTCCAGTATTCTGGTCTGGAGAATTCCATGGACTGTATAGCCCATGGGATCACATGACTGAGTGACTTTCACTTTCACTATAGAACTTAACTATCATGAATAATGAAAATTGACTGTACCATTTTTCTATGACTTTCTCTGGTCACCCAGTGAATAGCATAATTCTGATTTCTGGTTCTGGTACCACCATATACTCATTGAAAGACCAGAACACTTTTCAAAGAAACTGCCTTAAGTATGAAATAGAACTCCAGCTATTCTTTTCATCCTCTCTGTTGTGGGTTGAATGGTGTTCCTCAGGTGGCTCAGACGGTAAAGGTGTCTGCTTGCAATGCGGGAGACCTGGGTTCGATCCCTGGATAGGGAAGATCCCCTGGAGAAGGAAGTGACAACCCACTCTAGTACTCTTGCCTGGAAAATTCCATGGATGGAGGAGCCTTGTAGGCTACAGACCATGGGGTCGCAAAGAGTCAGACATGACTGAGCGACTTCACTTTCTTTCTTTTTAACCCTGGTACCTGTGTGAATATGACTTTATTTGGAAATAGCTTTTGCAGATGGAAGGTGAGGTCATACTTAATTAGAGTGGGCCCTCATTCCAATAACAGGTACCCTCATAAGGAGAGAAAGAGACATGGGGACACTGAGACAAAGTGGAGATACATAGAGAAGTCCCTGTAAAGATGGAGACAGAGATTAGACTTAATGATGCCACAAGTCGAGTAACACCAGAGATTGCTGGGAACTATCAGAAGCTAGGGCAGAGTCTTGAAACATGTTCTCCCCACAGCCCCCAGAAGACACACACCCTGTAGATACCTTGATTTTGGACTTCTGTCTTTCAGGTGTGTGAAGCATTGCATTTCCATTGCTTTAGGCCCCTAGTTTGTGGTACTTTGTTACAGCAGTCCTAGGACACTAATACACAACCTTTAACACTTTCAAGTAGTATCCTTGATGAGATCCAGCAGAAAATAGCTGCATATACACCTATGCTGCTAAGTCACGTCGGTTGTGTCCAACTCTGTGAGACCCCACAGACGGCAGCCCACCAGGCTCCCCCGTCCCTGGGATTCTCCAGGCAAGAACACTGGAGTGGATTGCCATTTCCTTCTCCAGTGCATGAAACTGAAAAGTGAAAGTGAAGTCGCTCAGTCGTGTCTGACTCTTTGCGACCCTGTGGACTCTAGCCTACCAGGCTCCTCCGTCCATGGGATTTTCCAGGCAAGAGTACTGGAGTGGGGTGCCATTGCCTTCTCCATACACCTATGAGAAAGGGGTATTTCATCAATCTCACTGTGGTGGTTCAGACGGGCAAGTCCTACACTAATTAACTGGAAATTCTAGCCTCCAGTTTTCAGGCAGTGCAAGTCCTGGAGAAAACAGTAGGACACTGCAGACCTGGCTCATGGGAAAGTTTTTGTGTGTGGCATCTCACACTCTCAGATCAAATGCTGTTTAACGGAGGAATGATAAATATTAATGTAGCACCTGCTTCAATTACTTTCAACTAGGAGCCACTGGCAGAGTGCAGTGCATGCAGCGAGACCCTGTGGAAGTAGCTTCTGACACTCTTCCAGGCTTACCTCAGCGATCCTTCCCAAACCACACCCTGTGGGTTGGCTAATTGGCCCTCTGAGGTGGCCTGTTGCACACCAGCACAAGGGCCCTTGATAACCAGAGAGCTGGCTGCCAGCTCTAGGGCAGCATGGGGGTTCCATCCACTGCCTCATAGATAGGATGGTGGTGGAGGGCACTGCTGACAGATTCCCGTTTTCCATCTAGGTTCCTGGAGATGGGCTGGAGGAAGGTTAGTGGGTTCCTCCAGAAGCATAATAGCTACATTTCCTTAGCAGGTTTCCCTGAGGGGGAATTTGACTCACTTGGTTCCACTTCCAGCTGCTGAGAGACCCTGACCCCCATTAAGCTGGTGGAGGCATTTGAGGTCATGTACATTTCCCATGTGTTGTGTCATGTATCGGGGAACCAGGGCCTGAGAATACTGCATAGGAATGAACTGAAATCAAGCAGGCTACAGTTAAGTACCTATGCCTGTGTCTGGGCTGCCTCTAGCCATGTGAATTATTTAGACAGTGCTGAGTAGCCTTCAATGACAAGCCTCATCTAGAAACCTAGGAGAAGTGATCATCTGTCCTCCAGCATCTGCGTGGCAAAAAGAGCATCTCCAAGTGAAAATTTTAAGCCATAATTTATAGAGGATTCTAGGTGTGCCAGCTGCTACATAGAGTATTTTAATTCATTAAATGCTAGCAACCCTAAGCAGGAGCAACTATTATTATCCTCATTGTACATATTGAGACTCCTAAATATAGTAGTTACTGAGTGTAAATTTTCCAGGGGGAAGCTAGTAAGTGGTGGAGCCTGCTTACAAACACAGGTCTGCTTGGCTCCAATTCTAATTCTACCACTTCCCAAGTGAACAACAACCGAGGAGAGCTTGAAATAGATATATGTGTAAATGTTGAATTCAATGATACATATATGTGGATTCAATACATACTTTCATATGTAATATGTGCTGTGTTCAGTCACTCAGTTGTGTCCAACCCTCTGTGACCCCATGGACTGTAACCCTCAGGGCACTTCTGTCCGTGGATTATCCAGGCAAGAATACTGGAGTGGGTTGCCATTTACTACTCTAGGGCATCTTCCCGTCCCAGGGATCAAACCCAGGTATCTTGCATCTCCTGCATTGGTAGGCAGATTCTTTACCACTATACCATGTGGAGAATTAAAAAATACATGTGTGAGGATTCAAGTACATGCTTGTTTTGTACATACATATGTTTCACATGTCAGTCAGTCAGTCAGTTCAGTCGCTCAGTCATGTCTTACTCTTTGCGACCCCATGAATTGCAGCACGCCAGACCTCCCTGTCCATCACCAACTCCCGGAGTTTACTCAAACTCATGTCCATTGAGTTGGTGATGCCATCAAGCCATCTCATCCTCTGTCGTCCCCTTCTCCTCCTGCCCCCAATCCCTCCCAGCATCAGGGTCTTTTCCAATGAGTCAACTCTTTGCATGAGATGGCCAAAGTATTGGAGTTCCAGCTTCAGCATCAGTCCTTCAATGAACACCCAGGACTGATCTCCTTTAGGATGGACTGGTTGGATCTCCTTGCAGTCCAAGGGACTCTCAAGAGTCTTCTCCAACACCACAGTTCAAAAGCATCAATTTTTCGGTGCTCAGCTTTCCTCACAGTCCAACTCTCACATCCATACATGACCACTGGAAAAACCATAGTCTTGACCTGACGGACCTTTGTTGGCAAAGTAATGTCTCTGCTTTTTAACATGCTATCTAGGTTGGTCATAACTTTCCTTCCAAGGAGTAAGTGTCTTTTAATTGCATGGCTGCAATCACCATCTGCAGTGATTTTCGAGCCCCCAAAAATAAAGTCTGACACTGTTTCCACTGTTTCCCCATCTATTTCCCATGAAGTGATGGGACCAGATGCCATGATCTTAGTTTTCTGAATGTTGAGCTTTAAGCCAACTTCTTCACTCTCCTCTTTCACTTTCATCAAGAGGCTTTGTAGTTCCTTTTCACTTTTTGCCGTAAGGGTGGTGTCATCTGCATATCTGAGGTTATTGATATTTCTCCCAGCAATCTTGATTCCAGTCTGTGCTTCTTTCAGCCCAGCATTTCCCATGATGTACTCTGCATATAAGTTAAATAAGCAGGGTGACAATATACAGCCTTGACGTACTCCTTTTCCTATTTGGAACCAGTCTGTTGTTCCATGTCCAGTTCTAACTGTTGCTTCCTGACCTGCATATAGGTTTCTCAAGGAGCAGGTCAGGTCATCTGGTATTCCCATCTCTTTCAGAATTTTCAACAGTTTATTGTGATCCACACAGTCGAAGGCTTTGGCATAGTCAATAAAGCAGAAATGGATGTTTTTCTGGAACTCTCTTGCTTTTTCAATGATCCAGCAGATGTTGGGAATTTGATCTCTGGTTCCTCTGCCTTTTCTAAAGCCAGCTTGGACATCTGGAAGTTCACAGTTCATGTATTGCTGAAGCCTGGCTTGGAGAATTTTGAGCATTACTTTACTAGCGTGTGAGATGAGTGCAATTTTGTGGTAGTTTGAGCATTCTTTGGCATTGCCTTTGTTTGGGATTGGAATGAAAACTGACCTTTTCCAACATGTATACACACATATATATATATGTTAGAGTCAGAGCTTGAAATGCATATATATGTATTGTGTGTGTGTATTTGGACTTGGGTTAGAATAAAGCCTATGCATGTTGTAATACTAATATATAGATATTAGTATTATATATATAGATACATAGATCTATAATATATAGATACATGCTAGATAGTAAGAAAAATCCATAAGAGGAGACAATTTCTGTTTTTCCTAGCAACATATACTTAGGCAGTAGTGCAGTATGTAGCATGAATGTATATTCAGTAAATATTTGTTGAAGGAACAAATAAGAATAGATGAGTGGATGAAATTATTTTGTTTACTGAAAAGTTCTGCATTCATTATAACCTTTTTAGTCTCAGGCAGTAGGCAGAGTGAAAACTCTGAGTTCTCCCCTTATAGCATGGAACTGGAACTTGCATTTTCTGACATCTCGTTTTTGTTCTCTCTGCTTCATTTTCCTGGTACAGCAAAGTAAGCTGGGGTCTGTCCACCTTAGGTTCCACTGTTACTCTTTATGTCCTTGCTTTTATAGGGATAAGTTGAGACACTGGACAAACGTTGCTGAATGCCAAAGGACAGGAAAATTTCCTAAGTTTCTACTTACATCCTTCAAATAAACTATAAACCGGCTGAAATCTTTTCTTAACGTGGTGGAGGGTAGCTGCTTCCATTTGAATATTTAAGCTTTGAGCTGAGAACCCAGCACCACAAGTATCATTTTTATTTCTGGAACTAGAAATCCTGAGGTAAATCCTAAAATATGATCTAGATATGTTATTTTATTCTGTCCTTGGTGATGCAGAAACTGTTCTATGGTTTGATGCATTCAAATGACTCAAGCATTCTAAGGAATCAATTCTTGTTCAGTATTTTGGGAAATGAATAACAGGTATAGATATAAACATATCTGTAGCTCTAGATATAAATATAGGTTGCTGATAATTGACTCTTAATTCACATTTTCCACAGGCAGGATGGGCCATTCTCAGCCTGTCTTATAAGGAGCATCTCCAGTAGCCAAATGTTAAAAAAAAAAAGAAAAAGGCCAAGGCAATGCGATACCAAGAAGTCAAACATGGCCTTTGTTTATCTGCCAAACATTGTAATGAAGGGTGCAGAAATGGAAAAGACCCATCGGGAACCACAAAAATTAGTTTGGCTCTATTACCACCTATTAGCCTTCTGGGGAAAGAGATAACTTAATTAACTGATTTCTTCATTTTCTGAAATAGAGTTATATCTCTTGAAAGATGCTGTTTGGGACCATTACAGAATTGTAAACTCACCCTCTTGGGATGGACTCCTTAGGATTCTGTGGTAGTGTAGTCCCTAAGTCATGTCTCACTCTTGTGACTCATGGACTATAGCCTGCCAAGATTCTTTTGTCCGTGGGACTTCCCAGGCAAGAATACTGGAGTGGGTTGCCATTTCCTCCTCCACAGGATTTTCCTGACCCAGGAATTGAACCCATGTCTCCTATGTTTCAGGCTAATTCTTTACCATCTTATCCACCAGTGAAGTCCTAAGGTTCTGGATAGTCCTTTTATTTATGCATCTGATCTTCCGGACTCTTTTCATATTCCCTCTAGCTTCTGTCTCAGGGCATCCCCAAACTCCTATTTCTCTTAATTGTAGTAACATTTCCTTTGTCTCCCTGATGTCAATTTGGAGCTTTTAAATCATTATATTGGTAGTCCATTCATCTTTCACTTTATCCATAGTGTCTGATCAGCTACCAAGTTGATGGATTTGGCTTTGTATTTTCTCTTGATTCTCTTCTTTTCATTCTAACTCCATCCCTACTCTTACATTGTCTTAGAATGTTCTTACTTCCCATCCACAGCCATTGAAATTAAAGACATCTTTTCAGAGAAATCTGAGATGCCTTCATGTTTATTAATCTTTTCTGAAAGTGTATTTTGCCCAATAAATTTGATAGTGCCTTATCCTGAAATTCTATATCACATATATTTTTCATTGCACATGTATTCTCCAGTATACCACAGATGTCTGTATCCTGTGTTATTCTTCTCGTTGGAATGTAAGAAATGTCAGGCTCAGTTCGATCCCTTGAGGACTGGCAGGAAACTGCACCTATTAACTTTGTACCTAATACAGTCTAATAGAGAAAGTTGAGTGTTCTGAGTCCGACTGCCTAGATTTGAGACCCAGCTTAGACACTTTGAACCTCAGTTCTTTTATCTAACAAAGAATAATAACTATCTTTGAGATGTGTATTTTAATACAAAACTTGTATCCATGTTGCCTGGAACACAGTAAATGTTTAATCATGTAATTCATTCAACTGATATTTACTGAGCAGGTACTCTGTTTCAGATATTGTTTTGGGCTTTAAGAATCCATAATGGTAAACAAGACAAACAAGTGCCTTGCTTCTGTATGGTGTAGATTCTAGTGAGAAGAGGTAGAGAGGGATGATGTTAACCTGTTATAAAAGAGTATGGCTGTACCAGTTTTCTGATTTGTAACTTATGCCATATTTGTTTTTAAAGATCATGAGTGCAATCCTGGACACAGATACTAAAGATGTTGAAAAGGAATGTTTGGATGAAGCACCATGACAGTAAATGCCATATTCCAAAGTGAAATGCAAATCATAATACACACACACACACACACACACACACACACACACACACACAGACACACATATTTCAAAATTGGTGTTGGAATCCACATCCATATCTATTAAAATCCTCACATGCAATGAGCATAACTAAAATGAACGGTTGAAGTTAGGATTTTTGTCAAGAACATTTGGGATTCACTGTGTGTACCTCATTTCCGAGGGATGGAAAGGACAGGCTTACTTCCCTCTTCATCCTGAGAGAGATACTTTAAAGAGACCGGTCAGAGTTTAATACGATATTTCTTTAGTTTGGGAAGCACAGCATACTTGAGTCTGATTCTTTCTAGAAAATTGAGCAAGTGAAAAGTTGGCTGAGAGGCCTGTAGTCCTTGAATTTATTGAGAAACATAGTATTTAAATATGCTTCATGGATAAAATGTACATGAAAACACAGGGCAGGGGCCCCGGACTTAGCTTCTGTCAAGAGGGGCTGAAGGGAACATTGAACAGACCTAAGAAGAAAGAACTTGATGTACCAATGGATGCTTATGTTCAAAGAAGAAGTAAATGGCCAGCTGCAAAAGAGATGAAGTCATGCTCCTCAGTAATCAAGATTGACTGGGCAGTTAGGTCCTTATTAGAGTATCCATTTATATTTATATACATAAACAGGATATCTTGAGAGAGTGGTAAGAGCCATGGAGAAAATAAATTTGGATAATTTAATGGAGATTGACTAGGGTGAGGCAGATGTAACTTGAGAGTGGATATCCAGGAATGATCTCTCAGAACAGGTAATACTAGTCTGGCAGGCTTCTGTGTATCAAGAAGAAGGTTATTCAAGAAAGGCAAAAGCTAGCTCCAGGGCCACTGGGTGGGAAGGAGGTTGACATATTTTAGGAATTCAAACGTAAACAGTGTGCAAGTGACCCGTCAGTGGGAATGATAAGCAGAGAGGACTGTAGAGGTAGTTCAAACAGAGCCTTGCAGGGTATGGGGAGGGGTTTGGGTTTAATTTTAGTAGAAAAGGAAGCTACTAGAGAGTTTTAAGCAGAAAGTAACATGAAATGATTTACTTCTGAATGAGATAACAGAAAGCTGTGCCAAGTACAGGATAATGCAATGATTAGATACCTCCTGAAGAAGATGTGATGTGAGCTAGATCTGGATCATTTGGGTTCAATTTGGAGAAGCTAGGAAGAATTGGCAGAAGGTGAGTGGAAGAGCGTTTATAGGTACAGGGCAGGGAATTATATGACACAAGGCATAGACAAAACCCAGGGATTGCGATTTTAAGCTATAAATTGGTTGCTGGTATGGGTTAATCCTTAAAGAGGTAACTAAATATCAGGGCCAGCCAAACCAAGCAGAGTGTCCAGTTGTGATATCTGTCTAAAAGGGACCAAATAAAGAAGTAGATTCTAGGAGTGAGGGAGTGTGACAAATTAGGAGGAAGGATACCCAAACGTGCTGGGCCGTAGGGTCTGAAAAGAGGGTCTCACTAGCCAAGACGTGGCAACAGGTTCTATATTGCCCATGGCCACAGACAGAGAGGACATTCTTAAAGGTAATGGGGCAAATGACAGCCATCTTTGCCTAACTGTGGTCAATTGTCCTCATTTTTCTCTTGGCAATCCCTTGGTTCAAGCTCCTAACATCTGAATGAATCTCTATACAGTAACTTCATGGCATTTGTCTGAGTTTGTTTTTCCATTTTGTCCAATTATTTTTCTGGCATCTGGATCCACAATCAAAAATTCAGCTTAGGAAAGCCAAATACTTTTCCTGGTTTTACTCAATAATCTAGCCCCAGCATAATGCCAAGCACATAATGAATCTTCACATACTTGCTGAATAAGTAAACGCTGCCTCACCTCCTAACCATTTCATGAGTTTGTGTCTTATCTCTCCCCACTCCAAAGAGACTAGTACCTTTCTAGATTGTGAATATGCTTTAATGAATTTCTTTCTGATATATACAAGAAGATAGCATATTAAAAAGCAGAAACATTACTTTGCTGACAGAGGTCAGTCTGGTCAAAGTTATGGTTTTTCTAGTAGTCATGAATGGATGTGAGAGTTAGACCATAAATAAGGCTGAGTGCCAAAGAATTGATGCTTTTGAACTGTGGTGCTGGAGAAGACTCTTGAGAGTTCCTTGGACAGCAAGGAGATCAAGCTAGTCAATCCTAAAGGAAATCAATCCTGAAGAATCGTTGAAAGCACTGATGCTGAAGCTGAAGCTCCAATACTTTGGTCACCTAATGCAAACAACTGACTTATTGGAAAAGAGCCTGATGCTGGGAAAGATTGAAGGCAGGAGGAAAAGGGGACGACAGAGGATGAGATGGTTGGATGGCATCACCGACTCAATGGACATGAGTTTGAGCAAACTCTGGAAGTTGGTGATGGACAGGGAAACCTGGCATGCTGCAGTCCATGGGGTTGCAAGGAATCGGACATGACTGAATAGCTGAACTGACTGATGTACAAGAAGATTTGATTGGCTCCTTTATGTATCACCCACTGTGAAAGATGCTTAATACAATGATGAGCAGGACAAACCCGCCAGGTATTTTCTGAAGAAGTTAACTTTCAGTGAAGAATCTTAAATAATTATGCACAAGAATATTATATTACCATTAACATATATGATAAAGAGGAAAAATATAGGTTGCTGTGAATAGCTCTGAAGTCCATTCTCTCCCCTCAGGGAAGAAAAGCATTATCATCTTAAAGGAAAACAGCAACCATGATTTTAGTTTTAATTCATAAATCTGTGTGGTACCAAGAAAAGGCCCATACATAGTAGTTGTATGCCTGTCAGAGTGAAAAATCAAAGCTGACATACTGACAATACACACTAACCATGCTAATCATTGTGTTCTGTCAACACAGCACGGAAACCATGAAGTTCTTATTCTTTTTGTCCCATGGGTGTGGTGGTCAGGGAATTACTGAAGAGACTCTCCATAGGCTAGGATATTAGACATTTCTTTTCCATCTGTCTGTGCACACAGAGATGTTGGCTGTTTGCCTATGTCAGAAATCAGATTGATCAGTATAGAAGTACTGGAATTAAATGTTTACAGAGAATATCTCTGGTGATTATTAAAAGATTAGAATCTCCTTAGAGTTCTTAAGTTGTGCCAGATGGTCATCTACATAAATGCACTAAAGAAATTCAAGAGGAAAAAAAAGAAAATTTAGACACTTAAGCAGGTCATGGTAGGGAAATGGAAAAATCAGGCTGAAGATGCCAGAATTTGGTGAGTCCAGAGGAAAATTATTTTCTTGCTAATTTGCCCATGAAACCACATATATATATATTTAAAGATTTTTCAGTGTGGACCATTTTTAAAGTCTTTATTGAATTTGTTACAATATTGCTTCTATTGTTTTTATTCTGTTATTTTCTGGCTGTGAGGCATGTGGCCGGGGGGTGCTCTTAGCTCCTCACCTGGGGATTGAACCTGTATCCCCTGTATTGGAAGGCAAAGTCTTAACCACTGAACCACTAGGGAAGTCTGCCAAACCATGTATTCTTTATGGATACAAGTTGCCTCTTTGCTTGCACTTGCTGTTCATTCTTCCTTGAACCCTTTGCTCTGACTCTTCCTCTAGTTATCAAGTTTGTATCTTTTGGATACCAGCCCAAGGGACTTGTTTATGACTTTTTATATTATTGAACCCTCATCATATACTTTCCCATTGGCATGTTACATCCTTCATAACATCAAAATGTACATTTATTGTTGATTTATATACTTTTAAAAACCTTAGGTTTGAGGGCAGGGTTGAAGGCAAGAGGAGAAGTAGGCAACAGAGGATGAGATGGTTGGATGGCATCATTGACTCAATGGTCATGAGTCTGAGCGAACTCCAAGAGACAGTGAAGGGCAGGGAAACCTGGTGTGCTGCAGTCCATGGGGCCGCAAAGAGTCAGACACGACTTAGCAACTGAACAACAACAGCAATCTGTTCTGTGCTGTTTGCTAAACTGAAAAGTGATTGGGTCGGTCAAGAGCACTACATAAATATGAAGAAAGGAATGATTATTGATTAACTATGTTTGCAAATAAAAAGATGTCATTTTAGATTGGTGAAAATAACTGGAATTTTTCAGACTCTTTATCTCTTTTCCTTACCTTGTCTCTTATTTAACCTCTCCTAATGGGGGGCTTTTTTGGGCATGTGTAGACTCAGTGTACTTCTCTTTTTTACCCTTGCGCTTTGTTGAGGTATACTTGACTTGTAAAACTTGTATATATTTGAAGTATACATCATGTTGCCTTGATATATGTGTACATTGTGAAATGATTACCCCAGACAAGCTAATTAACACTCCCATCTCCTCACATAGTTGTGATTGTGTATGTGATGAGAACACTTAAGATCAACTCTCTTAGCAAATGTCAAGTATACAATACAGTATTATTAAATTAACACTGTGTATACAATACAATATTATTAAATATTCACTGTGCTGTACATTACATCTCGGGAATCTATTCATCCTGAATCACTAGAGTATTTTTTTTTTCCCCCTGGTTGAAGTACCCCGGTGCTTACACTGAAGCTCACTAGCTAGTCTTCAGTCCTCTACTCATAAGAATGGCGTAATATAGATATTTCACTTTATTGGCTTGCCTCTCTTTAAACAGCCCATCTTCCCACCCCTCTCTTATGATGAGATAGAAAGAACACTAGATTGTGTTTCAGGGGGGAAAAAAAAGGTGTTTATTTGCAATTGAAAGTTTGCAAATCCTCTCTTCCCAGATTGGTCATTTATGAAGTGAGAGAAGTGAGAGAGTTGGACTAGATGAAATGTAAAGTGTATTTTAAGTCTAAGATATTATGATTTGTAGGTGTTATATTTAAGTTTTTTATCCCTGCTTTCAAATGATCTTTTTAAAGGTCAGAATTGGACAACAGATGCTGAAGAAGGTCTTGGCCTAAGCTCAGATTGAATGGGAGGTACTGTCAGTTTTGATAAAGGTCGTGGTCTTGCTGACCTGGTTGTAAGAGGAGCCCCAAATTCTCTACATCATATGGGAACCTGAATTATCAAAATTTGTTCATTTCCACCGAGATACTTCTGGAAGCCCAGATATAGTTTTAAGAATTTTTAGAAGAAGCCATGAATTTGACCAAAGAGAAAATGCCAAGGAGTGACTTTTTCAGAAAAAGATAACTTTCAAAACAGGAATAAATAAAGAACTTCTGTGGTTTTTATCAGAATCTAACTTCTACTGAAATATTTCTCCTTTTAACAAAACATTTTGCCGTTGGTTTACATGGCAGAGAGAAGCAGGAAGGACACCAGGGAAGACAGAGGGTGTAGTCGTGAGAACTTGAAATCTGGACTTAGATTAGTGTTTAGATCACTTTGTCTGTAACCTTGGGCAAGTTATTTAACCTCCCTGAGTTCCATGTCCCTCATCTGATAAAATGTGGAGAATGATAGTACTGTGTCATAGCTCTGCTTGTCTTTTAAAGATGAGGTAGTATGTGAAAACCTTGTGTGGTTCATTATCAAGCGTTCCATAAATTCACTGTTACTTTATGACTGTAATACCTAGGCCGTGCTGTGTGCTGTGCTTTGCTGCTCAGGCATGTCCGACTCTTGGCAATCCCATGGACTGTGGTCCGCCAGGCCCCTCTAGTACTCAACAAATAGCTGTAAGCACCATAAGCAATAAGACTCCCAATTCCCTTCCCACCTTCACACACATATTGCTTGTCTAAACTATTAATATAAGCACTTTAAGAGTAAGGTATACTTGGCAATGCAGTCAGTACATCAGCAACCTCTAACATGTTATGAATGATTTAAAAATACACTTTAAAAAACTGGAAATAGAACTGGTGATGGAGGAGAAAAAACTTGTTATTAGTGGGATTCCTTTACCCAATTGATTTCCTCAAAATGTCCTCTTCACTTCCTGGATCAGAATGTATTTATTTATTGTATTCAACTCATGCTGAATAAAATATGGACTTACTATTTTTTTTAACCAAGTTCACTGAAGGATACAATGCCCTCAAAGAGTCTGTAGTACAGTGGTTCAGAGCACAGGCTTCCAATTAGGCAAACCTCACCTATAATTCTGGCTCCCTGGTCTCTTAGCTACATGATCATAGGAAAATTATTTATTAACTTTGAGCCTCAATTTTCTTATGTATAAAATGTAAAACTCTTCTTTTATGTTTTATGAATGTAATTCACGTAATGAGTACAATCATTCTTGTAAAACAGAGTTCCTAATACATAAGAACCAATAAATGGCTATCATTAGTAAATTATACTATAGTGGACAATATTAAGACAGCCCAGTTTTGATCATCTTATACATAAAATTATTGACATTGCTACCCCCTTACTGAGTTAGGCTGAGCTCATAGGCCGGTCAGTAACAACAACAACTCCTTCAAATATCATTGATTTAATACTACAAAATACTATTTCTTATTGATCCAAAATCTTCTGTGGTTCCAAAGAACTCCTTAAGTCAGCTGTCTTCTGCACAGTCACTCAGAAATACAAGAATTGTGTTGTATGTCTCAACCAACTCAACATAGGAGGTATCTGTGGGTCCAGAGTGTGAAGTGAGTATCAGAGAGGTCTAGTCCTATCTTCTACAGCCTTCTTCTCCCTGTAGATGCTTTAAAGATGATGTAGTATCTTCTACAGCCTTCTTCTCCCTGTACATATTAGCCACCTCATACAAAAATTACAGAAAATGCTGGTTCATAGAGACAAAGAGAAACTAAAAGGAATTGAAGGGCCATTTGCAGGGATATTTTATCTTTCTTGCTAGTGTCAGTTCATTTTTTGTAGTTGTCCAGAGGGCTTGGCTGAGAAATCTAATCATACTTGTTAGGAAAATTGTTCTCATCACTTTTAATGTCTTCCATAGGCACAGAATGCAGGAGTGGGACATATATACTACTTTATTACCATTTCTGGCTTGAATCTACCCTTATACAAATATTATTTTGAACTATATTTAATAAAAAATGTCAAAGATACCTGAAACAGTAAAACAAGAAATAAAAAAATAACAAAAACTCTATCATCAAATTTCAACCTTTCCCCAATGCTGTTTCATGTTTCCACTCCCTGCTAATTTTTCCTGTTAAATTTCAAAACATATTTCAGATGTGGTATCATTTTACTACTAAATATTTCAGGACACATTTCTAACTGAGAAAATTATGCTAACATCACCACCGTGCCATTGTTACATGGAAAGATAACAATAATTTACTAAGGTCATCTAATTCCCAGTCCACGTTCAAATTTCTCTCTCAAAAATGTTCTTTTAGTGTTACTTTTAAAAATTAAATTAGAGACTAGGGCCAGTTATAACATTTGATTGTTATGTGTTCTTATTCTCTTTTATCCTGTAAGCCCTCATTCTATTTTTATGCCATTGATTTGTTGGAGAAGTTAGATCACTCATTCTGTAGAATGTTGCACATTATGAATTTACCAGTTCCCTCATGGTTTGGCTTATCTTATTTTTCTTCTTATAAACTTGTAGGTGGATAGAAAAATTTTATTAGATTCAGTATCTATTCATTTGGTGTGGGTCTCTTTTATTTTTATGTATTTTGGTTTCAGCTTTGTATTTAAGGCATTTCTTTTAAAGGTTTTTACAGGGACTCCTTGCTTTGAATAATGGTGTAGACTTCAGTAGACTCATAACAATTGTAAATGTCATACTATATCATATATTTATAATAGTTATTTGAAAGTATAGAAAAATTACTGAACATAGGCAGAAACTTGAGGGAATAAAATGTTCAAAAAAGTGAAAATATGCTAATTTCAATCCATTTGTTTAAATCCAATAATTCAAATTGTTTTTCCCCTAGTGGCAAGAATGGCTAGAAATTGAAACAGGAATCCAGTGAAAGAAGAAAGTCACAGAGGGTGGAAGCTTCCAAATCTGCATATGTTTTCCCCTCAATTTTAATATATTCCTTAAGTGTACATGCATGGGATGAGGCTCCCAGAAATTTAAAAGCTGAAAGGCTATAAGAACTAAAAATTAAACAGCTTTCTAGTGTTGGAAAGAGTTGGGGGTTCACTCCTTTTTCAAGTTTGGATAGATTAGTAAACACTTGCAGCTTTTGAATAAAATCCCCAAAGGATCACGCTTTAGGAATAAGAACAACACAACAGAACTAAGGTCTATGCCCCAGGATTAAGGGAAAATCCAAAATAGACCTTCACTAATAAAGCCTAAGCTATTGTGGATAAAGGTATTTCATCATCTAATTATCTGTTAGAATAAAATCCCACTCTTCAGATGGACACAAATAATCCCAAATATCTATAATGTATCATTTATAATGTCTAGTATACAATCAAAAACTAGCAGACACCATAGAAGTCAACAAAATATAAGGAGAAACAGTCAATAGAAGCAACACATAGATTGCCTACTAATTCCCATATCTGGGCTAAGATTTAAAATAGCAAAAATAGGCATGAGGACTTCCCTGGTTGTCCAGTGGTTTGCAGTCTGCCTGCCAATTCAGAGGACATTGGTTTGATCCCTGATCTGGGAGGATCCCACATGCCAGGGGGCAGCTGGGCCCATGTGCCACAGCTACTGAAGCACGTGTGCTCTGGAGCCCGTGCTTCACAATAATAGAAGCCACCACAATGAGAAGCCTGTGCACTGCAAGTAAAGAGTAGCCCCCCGCTTGCTGCAACTAGAGAAAGCCCACACACAGCAACAAAGACCCAGCACAGCCCCCTCAAAAGGCATGAAGGTGAAAATGAATCAAGATACGTAGATAAATCTGGATTTCCTTTATCATTTATGTTGCCATTTATATCATAATATTTCTAGGGATGTGGGACATGATTCTTATTTAAATTTTTACTTTTAAAAATGCTGTGAATTTTGGAAAATGGGGCCAGAATGCATAAAATCAAATGAATGGCAGTGAATTTCCAACATAGATACCTGAAATTTATGTTAGTTCATCTTTTTTAATTCATTTAAAATAGTTGATATGTACTATGTGTGTCTATAGCATATATGTGTGCTAAGTCGCTCCAGTTGTGTCCAACTCTTTACTTCCTTGTGGAGTGTATCCTGCCAGGCTCCTCTGTCCATGGGAGTCTCTAGGCACAAATACTAGAATGGGTGGCGATGCCCTCCTCCAGGGGATCTTCCTGACCCAGGAAGTGAACCTGAGTCTCATAAGTTTCCTGAATTGGCAGGCAGGTTCTTCACCAATACTGCCACCTGGGGTTTTATGCAAATAATCAGTTAGAGGGAGCTGAAGTGGGCTGGTACATAATGTTTTGTTGAATACATACTGTGTGCAACACTCAGCTAAGTCCTGGAGATACGGCAGTGGGTGATACAGGCATGCTCCCTATGTTCATGAATCCACAGAACATACATAGGCTCCCAAAGGGACAGCTTACTGAAGAAACTTCAGAAGAGCATTTAAGGAAAATTTATCCAGTCCTTGCAATCAAGGGGCCTTTCCCTAAAGACTTCATGGAGATAGGAGGTGATTCTGGTTATCAGCATATGAAAAAATAGTAATATCAAATGTGCTTTATGAGAGTTAATCTAATAATCCTTTCAAAAATATGTTAGAAGATGATGAATTTGGTACTTGAAATCTTGTAGAAAGACTACAGTGTTAAATGATTAGGAGTGAAAAAATTATAGAGTGAATGTCTCAGAAAACAGCTGTAAAAGAACGCCATTCACAGCAGAGTAATCTCCTGGGATGACAGATGGGCACTTAGCTTCCTGGGACAGTCAGAGGGTCATATTCAAAAACACAGGAAAAAAAATTGTAGAGAGTCAATCATTGTTCTATTTCAAATGAATGAAATTCACTATTTCATCTGATTCCAATTTCTGTTCTAAATGACAGCAAATTTAGTCTATCTTTTTAAAAGATGTCTCTCCCCAGTTCCCTGTTTAAAAAAAAATTCTATGAATTTTTATAATTGTTGCCTTATGATTTACAGAGCAGAAGAGAATGTATTTAGAGGGAAATTATGACCAATGACTGATAGGAATAAAAATCTGACTGAGCTTTGTTCAATATGTATGTGTCAGTGTATCACACACTGAAATTAAAATGGTGCATGCTGTTGAGAAGGAATAAATTCTAAATATAGCTGAAAATATTAAAATGCTTATATAAACTGTGTTTATTTGAGAAAATTATAGTATTCAGAAAGAGAGTTATAGTCAAATGCATTATCTAACACTGTACTACACTGGAGTAGACAGTTAGAATCAACCACAGAATCTTAGTGGTCAAACATAATAAAGCTTGTTTCTTCTCATGCCAAGTGCACTGAGAGTCTGACTCTGTAGGACAGTTTTCCTCTGTGAGGTGACTTTGAAATCCAGACCATTTGTGTTACCTCTGTTGTTGTTCAATCTCTAAGGTGTGTCTGACTCTTTGTGACTCCATGGACTGCAGCATGCCAGGCTCTTCTGCCCTCCACTATCTCCTGAAGTTTGCTCAAATTCATGTCCATGGGTAACAGGGTTGCCTCTATCACAACACAAATTTCTTCAAGCTTGGATGATATGAGAACAGAATACCTATTGCACTATAAGTGAAATGTTTTGGCCAAGAAGGAGTGTCAGTTCTGCTCATGAAGACTTTGTCCAGACCTTGATCAGAACCAGTCACCTGGCCTTTCCTTCTAAGGGCAGCAATTAAGTGATCAGAGAGAGGAGAAGGATGTGTTAGTGAGTTCTAGAAATCCAAACCATGCATGATGGTCTTCCCCTAATAAAATGTATAAATTCCATGAATGTAAGAATGGTTTCCTGTTTAGTTCACGGCTGCTGTAGCCTCAAAGTTTAGAATAATTCCTGGCATGTAACACATGCTCAGTGTTAATTGAACGAATGCAGGAAAAAAAATCACTTGGAGGTTACTTACTCCACAGCAGGTTTTGGGTATTACAGGCACTTAAACTTCTTGGATGTGCCTCAGTAAATAACTTGTACAATAACAATGCTGAATAGTGAGAAAGTTGGATTGGGTAGATCACAGGCTCTGATTAATCACTATGATGGCCAGTGTCTAGGTTGCATTCAGGTACAAAGTGACAGAATAACCAAGCAAAACAGACTTACACAATTGGTATTTTGTATTCTCTTATGTGATAAACATTCTGCAGAACAATGATTGTGGAGAGCTCATCGAAGATCCAGCATCATCTTTCTACTGCATCATCCCACATGTGCTGGTGAGGATGAGAAGACAGTCACCATCATATCCTTATCCAGCAATACTGAGGAAAGAATGAGGTGGGCTAGAAAATTGTCTTCAACAAACTTTTTGGCCAACCCAATACATCCCTCTTTTTTTTTTTTTTTTTTTTTTTTAATTTATTTTTTTTATTATTATTATTATTTTTTTTTCCAGTGGGTTTTGTCATACATTGATATGAATCAGCCATGGATTTACATGTATTCCCAATCCCGATCCCCCCTCCCACCCCCCTCTCCACCCGATTCCTCTGGTTCTTCCCAGTGCACCAGGCCGGAGCACTTGTCTCGTGCATCCCACCTGGGCTGGTGGTCTGTTTCACCATAGATAGTATACATGCTGTTCTTTTGAAATATCCCACCCTCACATTCTCCCACAAAGTTCAAAAGTCTGTTCTGTATTTCTGTGTCTCTTTTTCTGTTCTGCATATAGGGTTATCGTTATCACCTTTCTAAATTCCATATACATGTGTCAGTATGCTGTAATGTTCTTTATCTTTCTGGCTTACTTCACTCTGTATAAGGGGCTCCAGCTTCATCCATCTCATTAGGACTGGTTCAAATGAATTCTTTTTAATGGCTGAGTAATATTCCATGGTGTATATGTACCACAGCTTCCTTATCCATTCATCTGCTGATGGGCATCTAGGTTGCTTCCATGTCCTGGCTATTATAAACAGTGCTGCGATGAACATTGGGGTGCACGTGTCTCTTTCAGATCTGGTTTCCTCAGTGTGTATGCCCAGAAGTGGGATTGCTGGGTCATATGGCAGTTCTATGTCCAGTTTTTTAAGAAATCTCCACACTGTTTTCCATAGCGGCTGTACTAGTTTGCATTCCCACCAACAGTGTAAGAGGGTTCCCTTTTCTCCACACCCTCTCCAGCATTTATTGCTTGTAGACTTTTGGATAGCAGCCATCCTGACTGGCGTGTAATGGTACCTCATTGTGGTTTTGATTTGCATTTCTCTAATAATGAGTGATGTTGAGCATCTTTTCATGTGTTTGTTAGCCATCTGTATGTCTTCTTTGGAGAAATGTCTGTTAAGTTCTTTGGCCCATTTTTTGATTGGGTCATTTATTTTTCTGGAATTGAGCTTCAGGAGTTGCTTGTATATTTTTGAGATTAATCCTTTGTCTGTTTCTTCATTTGCTATTATTTTCTCCCAATCTGAGGACTGTCTTTTCACCTTACTTATAGTTTCCTTTGTAGTGCAAAAGCTTTTAAGTTTCATTAGGTCCCATTTGTTTAGTTTTGCTTTTATTTCCAATATTCTGGGAGGTGGGTCATAGAGGATCTTGCTTTGATTTATGTCGGAGAGTGTTTTGCCTATGTTCTCCTCTAGGAGTTTTATAGTTTCTGGTCTTACATTTAGATCTTTAATCCATTTTGAGTTTATTTTTGTGTATGGTGTTAGAAAGTGTTCTAGTTTCATTCTTTTACAAGTGGTTGACCAGTTTTCCCAGCACCACTTGTTAAAGAGGTTGTCTTTTTTCCATTGTATATCCTTGCCTCCTTTGTCAAAGATAAGGTGTCCATAGGTTCGTGGATTTATCTCTGGGCTTTCTATTCTGTTCCATTGATCTATATTTCTGTCTTTGTGCCAGTACCATACTGTCTTGATGACTGTGGCTTTGTAGTAGAGTCTGAAGTCAGGCAGGTTGATTCCTCCAGTTCCATTCTTCTTTCTCAAGATTACTTTGGCTATTCGAGGTTTTTTGTATTTCCATACAAATTGTGAAATTCTTTGGTCTAGTTCTGTGAAAAATACCGTTGGTAGCTTGATAGGGATTGCATTGAATCTATAGACTGCTTTGGGTAGAATAGCCATTTTGACAATATTAATTCTTCCAATCCATGAACACGGTATGTTTCTCCATCTGTTTGTGTCCTCTTTGATTTCTTTCATCAGTGTTTTATAGTTTTCTATGTATAGGTCCTTTGTTTCTTTAGGTAGATATACTCCTAAGTATTTTATTCTTTTTGTTGCAATGGTGAATGGTATTGTTTCCTTAATTTCTCTGTCTGTTTTTTCATTGTTAGTATATAGGAATGCAAGGGATTTCTGTGTGTTAATTTTATATCCTGCAACTTTACTATATTCATTGATTAGCTCTAGTAATTTTCTGGTAGAATCTTTAGGGTTTTCTATGTAGAGGATCATGTCATCTGCAAACAGTGAGAGTTTTACTTCTTCTTTTCCTATCTGGATTCCTTTTACTTCTTTTTCTGCTCTGATTGCTGTGGCCAGAACTTCCAACACTATGTTGAATAGTAGTGGTGAGAGTGGGCACCCTTGTCTTGTTCCTGATTTCAGGGGAGATGCCTTCAATTTTTCACCATTGAGGGTGATGCTTGCTGTGGGTTTGTCATATATAGCTTTTATTATGTTGAGGTATGTTCCTTCTATTCCTGCTTTTTGGAGAGTTTTAATCATAAATGAGTGTTGAATTTTGTCAAAGGCTTTCTCTGCATCTATTGAGATAATCATATGGTTTTTATCTTTCAATTTGTTAATGTGGTGTATTACATTGATTGATTTGCGGATATTAAAGAATCCTTGCATTCCTGGGATAAAGCCCACTTGGTCATGGTGTATGATTTTTTTAATATGTTGTTGGATTCTGTTTGCTAGAATTTTGTTAAGGATTTTTGCATCTATGTTCATCAGTGATATTGGCCTGTAGTTTTCTTTTTTTGTGGCATCTTTGTCTGGTTTTGGAATTAGGGTGATGGTGGCCTCATAGAATGAGTTTGGAAGCTTACCTTCTTCTGCAATTTTCTGGAAGAGTTTGAGTAAGATAGGTGTTAGCTCTTCTCTAAATTTTTGGTAGAATTCAGCTGTGAAGCCATCTGGTCCTGGGCTTTTGTTTGCTGGAAGATTTTTGATGACAGTTTCGATTTCCTTGCTTGTGATGGGTCTGTTAAGATCTTCTATTTCTTCCTGGTTCAGTTTTGGAAAGTTATACTTTTCTAAGAATTTGTCCATTTCATCCAAGTTGTCCATTTTATTGGCATAGAGCTGCTGGTAGTAGTCTCTTATGATCCTTTGTATTTCAGTGTTGTCTGTTGTGATCTCTCCATTTTCATTTCTAATTTTGTTAATTTGGTTTTTCTCTCTTTGTTTCTTAATGAGTCTTGCTAATGGTTTGTCAATTTTGTTTATTTTTTCAAAAAACCAGCTTTTAGCTTTGTTGATTTTTGCTATGGTCTCTTTAGTTTCTTTTGCATTTATTTCTGCCCTGATTTTTAAGATTTCTTTCCTTCTGCTAACTCTGGGGTTCTTCATTTCTTCCTTCTCTAATTGCTTTAGGTGTAGAGTTAGGTTATTTAATTGGTTTTTTTCCTGTTTCTTGATGTAAGCCTGTAATGCTATGAACCTTCCCCTTAGCACTGCTTTTACAGTGTCCCATAGGTTTTGGGTTGTTGTGTTTTCATTTTCATTCATTTCTATACATATTTTGATTTCTTTTTTGATTTCTTCTATGATTTGTTGGTTATTCAGAAGCGTGTTATTTAGCCTCCATATGTTTGAAGTTTTAACAATTTTTTCCCTGTAATTGAGATCTAATCTTACTGCACTGTGGTCAGAAAAGATGACTGGAATGATTTCAATTTTTTTGAATTTTCCAAGACCAGATTTATGGCCCAGGATGTGATCTATTCTGGAGAATGTTCCGTGTGCACTTGAGAAAAAGGTGAAGTTGATTGTTTTGGGGTGAAATGTCCTATAGATATCAATTAGGTCTAGCTGGTCCATTGTGTCATTTAAGGTTTGTGTTTCCTTGTTAATTTTCTGTTTAGTTGATCTATCCATAGTTGTGAGTGGGGTATTAAAGTCTCCCACTATTATTGTGTTACTATTAATTTCCTCTTTCATACTTGTTAGCATTTGCCGTACATATTGCGGTGCTCCTATGTTGGGTGCATATATATTTATAATTGTTATATCTTCTTTTTTGATTGATCCTTTGATCATTATGTAGTGTCCTTCTTTGTCTCTTTTCACTTCCTTTATTTGAAAGTCTATTTTATCTGATATGAGTATTGCGACTCCTGCTTTCTTTTGGTCTCCGTTTGCATGAAATATTTTTTTCCAGCCCTTCACTTTTAGTCTGTATGTGTCTCTTGTTTTGAGGTGGGTCTCTTGTAGACAGCATATATAGGGGTCTTGTTTTTGTATCCATTCGGCCAATCTTTGTCTTTTGGTTGGGGCATTCAACCCATTTACATTTAGGGTAATTATTGATAGGTGTGGTCCTGTTGCCATTTACTTTGTTGTTTTGGGTTCACATTTATAAAACCTTTCTGCATTTCCTGTCTAGAGAAGATCCTTTAGCATTTGTTGAAGAGCTGGTTTGGTGGTGCTGAATTCTCTCAGCTTTTGCTTATCTGTAAAGCTTTTGAATTCTCCTTCATATCTGAATGAGATCCTTGCTGGATACAGTAATCTAGGTTGTAGGTTATTCTCTTTCATTACTTTCAGTACGTCCTGCCATTCCCTTCTGGCCTGGAGGGTTTCTATTGATAGATCAGCTGTTATCCTTATGGGAATCCCTTTGTGTGTTATTTGTTGTTTTTCCCTTGCTGCTTTTAATATTTGTTCTTTGTGTTTGATCTTTGTTAATTTGATTAATATGTGTCTTGGGGTGTTTCGCCTTGGGTTTATCCTGTTTGGGACTCTCTGGGTTTCTTGGATTTGGGTGGCTATTTCCTTCCCCATTTTAGGGAAGTTTTCAGCTATTATCTCCTCGAGTATTTTCTCGTGGCCCTTCTTTTTGTCTTCTTCTTCTGGAACTCCTATGATTCGAATGTTGGGGCGTTTCACAGTGTCCCAGAGGTCCCTGAGGTTGTCCTCATTTCTTTTGATCCTTTTTTCTTTTTTCCTCTCTGCTTCATTTATTTCCACCATTTTATCTTCTACCTCACTTATCCTATCTTCTGCCTCTGTTATTCTACTCTTGGTTCCCTCCAAAGTGTTTTTGATCTCATTCATTGCATTATTCATTTGTAATTGACTCTTTTTTATTTCTTCTAGGTCTTTATTAAACAGTTCTTGAATCTTTTCAATCTTTGTTTCCAGGCTATTTATCTGTAACTCCATTTTGTTTTCAAGATTTTGGATCATTTTTATTATCATTATTCTAAATTCTTTTTCAGGTAGATTCCCTATCTCCTCCTCTTTTGTTTGACTTGGTGGGCATTTTTCATGTTCCTTTACCTGTTGGGTATTTCTTTGCCTTTTCATCTTGTTTAGATTGCTTTGTCTGGAGTGGGCTTTCTGTATTCTGGAGGTCTGTGGTTCCTTTTTGTTGTGGAGGATTAACCCAGTGGATGGGGTTAGACGATTGGCTTGTCAAGGTTTCCTGGTTAGGGAAGCTTGCATCAGTGTTCTGGTGCGTGGAACTTGATTTCTACTCTTTGGAGAGCAATGGAGTGCCCAGTAATGAGTTTTGAGATGGGTCTATGTGTTAGGTGTGACCTTGGGCAGCCTGTATGTTGATGTTCAGGGCTATGTTCCTGCGTTGCTGGAGAATTTGCGTGGTATGTCTTGCTCTAAAACTTATTGGCTCTTGTGTGGTGGTTGGTTTCAGTGTAGGTATGGAGGCTTTTGGACAGTCACTTATCACTTAAAGTTCCTTGTAGTCAGGAGTTTTCTGGTGTTCTCAGGTTTTGGGCTTAAGTCTCCTGCCTCTGGATTTCAGTTTTATTCTTCCTGTAGTCTCAGGACTTCTCCAACTATGCAGCCCTGATAAGAAAACTTCTAGGTTAATGGCTAAAAGATTCTCACCCGTTAGGGACACCCAGAGAGGTTCACAGAGTCACATGAAGAAGAGGAGAGGGAGGAGGGAGATAGAGATGAACAGGAGGAGAAAAAGGGGGACTCAAGAGGAGAGAGACAGATCTACACAGCTGTCTGTTCCCAGAGTGTTCTCCGTAGCCCAGTCACCTACAAAGATTCACAGAATTGGATTGGGAAGAGAAGGGGAAAGGAGGAAATACAGGTGTTCTGAGGTAGAAAACAGAGAGTCAAGATTGGGAGAGAATAATCTTCGGTTTAAAAATAGGGCTTCTCTTCTTTTTTTTTTTTTTTTGTAAGGTTATAGTGTATTGAAAATGAAAATTAAGGAGTAGTAGAGGAGTACTAGAGGTCTTTAAAAGAAATAAGAGAAAAAGAAAAATAGAAAATAGAAGAGAAAAAGGAAAGAAAAAAAAGAAAAAAAAGAAAGAAAAAGAAAAAAAAAGAAAAAAAAAAAAAGGAAAAAAAAATTTTTTTTTTTTCCCCCTAATTAAAAAATCGTAAAAGTCTATGGAAATGAAAGTTAAGGAGTAATGGGGGAGTAATAGGGGATTTTAAAGGAAAATAAAAGAGAAAAAATAAAAAAGAAAAAAGAAAAAAAGAAAAAAAAAATTAAAAAAAGAGAAAAAAGTAAAATTATATCTAGGAGTTTCTCTGGAGCTGTTGTGGTCAGTGTGGGTTCGGCTCAGTTTCAGATAGCTCCTCGTTCCAGCTTATGCTTCTCGATATCTACAGGCTCCTCCGGTGTAGTCAATATTTCCTAGAGGGATTTTAATCTGTTGCACCAGTCCCTTCTGAAGCGGTTCCCTTTGTTTATTTGGCTTCTGTTTGCCGGTCTCTTCAGAGCCTCATTTCCGCCCTGACACAGGCGGGCGGAGGTGGACTCTTATTCAGGCAGCTAGTTCCGTCGCTCTGCGGGGAGGGGCTTGCGCCGCGGGGCTTGCGCCGCGGGGATGGGCTGGGGCTGCCAGGAGGGGCTGACGCTGCTCTCTCCTCTGCGCTGCTCAGGCTCCCGGCTGTTCTATATGGAGCGCGCCCCGCGCTGCGCGAGGTTCCAGCCCTCCGGTGTTCCACAAAAGCGCGGAGGGAAAAGCTGCGCCCGCTCTCAGTGCCTTCCCCGTCAGAGCGGTCCAGGCAGCCAGGGGCTTGGTGGGCGCACCCCCCCCCCCCCAGGTGTGGCGCCCACTCCCTTCCGCGGACCCAGTCTCAGTTTCCGCTGGCGCCAGTCGGTGCGCGCGCCTTCTGCCCTCCGCGTCCGCAGCCCCAGTCCCCGCCCGCGCCGGTCGGGTGCCTGCGCCCTGTGTCTCGCCGCGACCTTCCCCTCCCCCCTGCCTCCTGCCTCCGGCGGGGCTGGGCCGGTCCGCAGCCTGCGAGCTCCTCTCTGGACCCTCTCGGTCTCTTTGTTCTGCGAACGGCCGGCAGTGTGTTCGGGCCGGCTAATTTACTCTCTCTCCTTTGGTCTCCCACAGTTCAAGTTGGCAACTCACAGAAGCTCCCTCCGATTGTCCTCAGGGCACTCAGGCCCGGACCCTACCCCAAGCAATGCCGCCTAAGAGCTCCCGGGACGGATCTCCGTCCTTAGCTCTTTTGTCTCACTTTTTATCTTTTATATTTTGTCCTACCTCCTTTCGAAGACAATGGGCTGCTTTTCTGGGCGCCTGATGACCTCAGCTAGCGATCAGAAGTTGTTTTGCGAAGTTTGCTCTGTGTTCAGTTATTCTTTTGATGAATTTGTAGGAGAGAAAGTGGTCTCCCCGTCCTACTCCTCCGCCATCTTGGCTCCTCCCCAATACATCCCTCTTTTTATCAGAGTGGAAATCACTTTTCAGAACCTCCCATGAAAGATTTTTTTGCATATCTTAATGGCTACCCCAACATTCAAGAAGCAACATGGAACTGGACATGGAACAACAGACTGGTTCCAAATAGGAAAAGGAGTATGTCAAGGCTGTATATTGTCACCCTGCTTATTTAACTTATATGCAGAGTACATCATGAGAAATGCTGGACTGGATGAAGCACGCTGGAATCAAGATTGCCAGGAGAAATATCAATAACCTTAGATATGCAGATGACATCACCCTTATGGAAGAAAGCAAAGAACTAAAGAGCCTCTTGATGAAAGCGAAAGAAGAGAGTGAAAAAGCTGGCTTAAACTCAGCATTCAGAAAACTAAGATCATGGCATCTGGTCCCATCATTTCATGGCAAATAGATGGGGAAAACCATGGAAACAGTGACAAACTTTATTTTTTTGGGCTTCAAAATCACTGCCGATGGTGACTGCAGCCGTGAAATTAAGAGACACTTGGTCCTTGGAAGAAGTTATGACCAACCTAGACAGCATATTAAAAAGCAGAGACATTCCTTTGCCAACAAAGGTCCATTTAGTAAAAGCTATGGTTTTTCCAATAGTCATGTATGGATGTGAAAGTTGGACTATGAAGAAAGCTGAGCACTGAATCATTGATGCTTTTGAATTGTGCTATTGGAGAAGACTCTTGAGAGACCCTTGGACAGCAAGGAGATCAAGCCAGTCAATCCTAAAGAAAGTCAGTCCTGAATATACATTGAAAGGACTAATGCTGAAGCTGAAGCTCCAATACTTTGGCCACTTGATTGGAAGAACTGACTCCTTGGAAAAGTCCCTGATGCTGGGAAAGATTGAAGGTGGGAGGAGAAGGGGACTACAGAGGATGAGATGGTTGGATGGCATCACTGACTCAATAGACATGAGTTTGAATAAACTCTGGGAGTTGGTGATGGACAGGGAAGCCTGGTGTGCTGCAGTCCATGGGGTCGCAAAGAGTCAAGACACGACTGAGCAACAACTGAAACTGAATCCCTACATTAAATGTCATTACCTAAGTTATGAGAGATCTGTCCTAGAGGTAAACCTTTAGAGTCATCACTGTGCAGCTGAGATTGGATGAGATCCCAGTGAACATGTTGACTAAAAATGGTCTCAACAGAGTTCTGCAATATTAAGAATTTAGGGAAATGAAGTGCCACTTAGTAATTTGGGGCTAGTTGCTTAATCTTTCTGAGAGCATCTGTTCTTTCTGTTTTAAATTGAGGATGCTATTTAAATGCCCTTATATCTAAATAATCAACATATAACTAAAGTTACCTAGGCTTTTCTTTTCAATTTAACATCAAGGTGATGAGACTTTAATAAAATAATTCATGTGCTATACGTTGTAACTTGGTGATATGTGTTAATTTCCTTTACAGCAAATATTTTATCTGTAAAAATGGATAAGTTTTTGTCCTGCTTAATCCATGGCTTCCGGTCACACTTGGAGCACAGTTTATCTTTCTCCCACCCACCATGGTGCTCAGCAGCGCCCTGCCTACCTGCATAACCTCATCCCACCCACTATTTCCCTTGCTCTATACTGAACAACACGGTCTTCAGTTTCCCTTTATATTGGCTAAACTTTGCACAGACTTCTTCCTGATTCTAGGGACTGATCTCCTTTTTCTTAGAGCATTTTCTTTAGGAAATTTGTCATTTTAAATTCTTTTCTCTGATCCTTTGATATGTAAATATTTTTAAAAGCCTCTTACCCATTTGGCCACCCAGGACTGACTGTCTTTCTCAAAGATATTAAAAGCCGAGGGTCAGAAAATTGGACTAAATGTTGTTGATTTGGCAGTTGGGGACCACAGCCATTTTCCCCAATGAAGATGCATGAATTATATTAGCCAGTGGCTGATGAGTGAGCAAGTGACTCCAAGCTGAAGCTTTCTTGCTTGGGCCCAACCTTTAAGAAAGCACTGTGGACAGCCATCAGCACAGGTCTGCTCTTTGCTGTGGCAGAATGCTGGTTGAGATCTGTCTTTAAGCACTGGTTCTTTCTGGTCCCAGTAAGTGGAGAAAGCAAACCATGCCCAGTCCCAAAACACTTTTTCTGGAATAGCTAAATAACCCAGGTTAAGACTGCTTCACATTTTCTCTTGTTACTTTACTTTTGGAGAGACTTATTTGTACATATGGAACTGAAGAAAGACCCCCCCAAAAGTAAAGTAACAAGAGAAAATGTGAAGCAATTCTAACCTGGGTTATTTAGACATGGAACTTAAGAAAGGGGCTTCCCACATGGCACTAATGGTAGAGAACTTGCTTGCCAATGCAGGAGACATAAGAGACACTGGTTCAATACGTGGGTTGGGAAGATCCCTTGGAGGAGGATATGGCACCCACTCTAGTATTCTTTCCTGGAGAATCACATGGACAAAGGAGCATGGTGGGCTACAGTCCATGGGGTTGCAAAGAGTTGGACACAACTGAAGTGACTTAGCATGCAAGCAACTTAAGAAAATGCCCAAGATAAGGCAACCTAGAAACATGACTGCCACTTAGCTTTACAATTTTTAGAGATATGAATTGTTCCCTGTGATAGATTACCATTGGTTCAGAGGCTGAAATGCAAAAGCAAACTTTAGTTGATTTGTTAAGTCTCCGAGTTAACTCTCTTCTCTGTTCCCAACTTTAGTGTCTTATTCACTGTCTTTGTGTTGAGGCCAAGGAGTCGAGAACCTACCTAGGAACTATGATCAGTGCTAACATTGTTTGGGACAAAAATCTTACTTCATTATCAGTAGCAGCTGTTGCTTCTAAGATTTAGGTTCAACTCATTCCATTTGTCCTTTGAAGGCACCAGAGAAACAACTGGATAAGAAAAATCTTCCCCAGGGGACACATGTATATTAGCCAACAGAATACCCATGGAATGTCTTCATAATCTGATAATCTCAATAATATTCACAAATATATCCTGGAATAGGAGGTTGCAGAAGATAGAATAATATTTTCTGCAGGAAAAAAAAAATAGAGTAGTAAACTTAGCAGGAAGAAGAAACTGAAATATAGGGAATGTTGGGGAGCAGAGGTGAAAAAGCCAGTGTAACAGCAGCACCTGTATCTTTCCTGAGCTGCTAGGACTTGAAAAGGAAAAAAAAATGCTAAGTGGTGAGTGGCAAGGCAAGTGGTGCCAGGAAAAGGAGTTTTCTCTTCCTTTTTAGTTTCTTAGAAGGGAAGAGAGAGGAAGAGAAAATGATTTGAATCACAAAGGTATAAAGAGTGATGCAGATTGAATATAGGTGGCATGAGGAGTTAAGAATCATAGACAGGATACTTTTTACTTTGTGATAAAATGCAAGAGAGAAAAATCCAAAATGATCATCAAACTGTACAAAGATTGTTGCCCTTAGCTTGGTTCCCTTATGGATGTAGCCACCCATGCAGCTATCTGCACATCCCCTCCTCTTGTGCTCATGGGTCTAGGATAATGCAAATTAATGTAACACCACTTTGTAAGTTTAGCATTGTGATGTAAAAGACAAGTGTCTTTACAAAGTTTACTCACTGTCTGATGTCCTTCATACCATGCAAGCAGGTGGATCATTCACAGGAGTCACCCGATTCAGACAGACAGGTTTGTACAAACATCTTGCGAATTACCAGATGATGCTAAAATCTCAAGCCCTTTCACACTAATTCTATGCGCTGCATACAACCTATAGACATTACTACTTGTGTACATAACAGTTCTGGCAAAGAGAAGGGAATGGTATTTATACAAAATTTATCAAGCACAAACTTAGTAATGTCATTGCTGGGCCTGACACTGTCCTGTATACTGGGAAACAGCAGTGAACCCATTCCCTGACCTCAAGGAGTATATATTCTAGTGTCTAAGTGTTCACTTGGTTAGTCGTGTCCAACTCTTTGCGAACCCATGGACTGCAGCCCATCAGGCTCCTCTGTCCATGGGATTCTTCAGACATTGCTATTTTATTCCTCCGAGGGATCTTCCTGATGCAGGGATTGAACCTGTGTCTCCTGCATTGTTGGACAAACCTTTACCCCTGCGCCACCTGGGAAGCATATATTCTAGTAGGGAGAGACTGGGAAAGTTGTATGTAGGTTGTCTGATGTTACATTTGTTGTGAAGGAAAGCCAAGCAGGCTCAGGGGAGCCTAGGTGAATGGGGAGAACTGGTGCTTCTTTGTTGAGTGTCCTTAGACGAGGTCTCTTTGATAAGGTGATTTTGAGTGGAGATTTGAGGAAAAGGAGCAGGCTGCGCTGATGACTAAGGAAGAGATACCCAGGCTGAGGAAACAGTAAATGCAAAGACCCTGAGCTGGGAATACAGCAGCATCTTCAGGGTGTCCGAGGTGACAGTGGAGGTGATGATTAGATTCAAGGGATTAGATCTGGTAAACAGAGTGCCCAAAGAACTATGGACAGAGAGGTTTGTAATATTGTACATGAGGCACTGACCAAAACCATCCCCAAGAAGGAATGCAAGAAGGCAAAATGATTGTCTGAGGAGGCTTTACAAATAGCAGAAGAGAAGTCCATGGGGTAGCAAAGAGTCAGACATGACTTGGTGGCTGAACAACTACAATATCGGGGATTTATACAGTGGGAGCAGAGGTTAGAACAGAACAAGTGAAGAGTCTGGGATAAGATGAGACCAGAGATGCAGACGGAAAATAGTGAGGCAGAAGGAAAGAAGAAAGAGAAAGGAGAGGCAGGATCATGAAGTAGGAACTTCTGAGTGGGATAAAAGTAGCCTACTGATACAAATTTTATGTTTAGATTTTCTGTCATCTTTCTCTTTCATAGACCACATAGCAATCAACTTTCTTGCCAGACAATGCTAAACTTCAAAAAATCTTGTTTCTAAAATTTATGTTTCAAATAGAAGAAAATCAACATTCTTCACCCTTATGACCTTTCCAGTCTGTTTATAGAGGACTGGAACTACAGAGAGTGTTTGTAGGTCTGTTTGTTGGGCAGACCTGTTCTAACTCAAATAGCTGGGAGTAGAAAAGTCAAAAGAAAGCCACTATTCACACAGTCATTCAGGATCATCTTGCCTTGTGGAGCTTATGAGAGACTGGGACAAGGGCAGCATATTTGAAAATTCCCATATGAGTTCCTTTCAATTCTATAATGATGGGTCTTGCATTGACTTTTTAAACTGAAATTATTTTTAAGATACTTATAGATGGACATGCAGTTTTAAAATATACACAATAAACTTATAAAAATAAATTGATGATCATTCTGATGACTGTAATGAATTTAACAAATGCATATATTTAATTACCTCCTGTTAACACCACTAAAATAACAGTGAAGGGAATTTTGAGGTGGGATCCTGCATTCCTGATTTCATAATGTTGCCTTTTTAAAATCTTTTTGCATCACTTTTTTTTTTTTTTCAGATTCCACGTACAAGTGATATCACAGGATGTTTGTCTTTCTCTGTTTGGTTTACTTCACTTAGCATGAAGTATGATAATCTGTAAGCCCATCCACATTGCTTCAAATGATATTTCATCCTTTTTATTGGCTGAGTAATATGTCATTGTATACATGTGCCACATCTTCTTTATTTGTTCCTCTGTAAGTGGATATTTAGGTGGCTTCTATGTCTTGGCTATTGCAAATAGTGTTGCTATGAAGATAGAGTTGCATGTGTCTTTTTGAATTATGGTTTTCTCTGGGTATATACCCAGGAGTGGTATTGCAGGATCATATGGCAACTCTTAGTTTTTAAAGTAGCCTCCATACTCTTCTCCATAGTGCTTCTACCACTTTGTCTTCCCACAAACAGTGTGGGAGGGTTCCTTTTTCCTCACAACCTCTCCAGTGTTTATTATTTACAGACTTTTTGATGATGGCCATTCTGACAGGAGTGAGATGACACCTCATTTCTCTAATAATTAGTGATGTTGAGCATCTGGATGTCTTTGGAGAACTGTCTGTTTATGTCTTCCATCCATTTTTTTTTTTATTGGGTTGCTTGTTGTTTTGATACTGAGTTATATGAGTTGTTTGTATATTTTGGAAATTAAGCCCTGCCAGTCAAATTGTTTGCAAATATTTTCTTCCACCCCATATGTTGTCTTTTCTTTTGTTGATGACTTCCAATGCTGTACAAAAGCTTCTATGTTTGATTAGGTTCCATTTGGTTATTTTTGCTTTTATTTCTATTGCCTTGGGAGAGAATATTGCTATGATTTATGTCAGAGAATGTTTTGCTTATGTTCTCTTCTAAGAATTTTATGATATCTAGTCTTATATTTAATTCTTTAAACCATTTTAAGCTTATTTTTGTGTATGATGTGAGGAAGTGTTCTAACTTTATTGACTACGTGTTGCTGTTTAGCTTTCCCAACACAATTTGCCTGAGAGACGTCTTTTTTCCTTTATATTTTCTTGCCTCCTTTACCAAAGATTAATTAACCAGAGGTGTATGTATTTGCTTCTAGACTCTCTATTCTGTGCCATTGATCCAGATTTTTTTGTGCCCATACCATTCTATTTTAATGATTGTAGCTTTGTAGTATTGTCTGAAGTCTTGAAGGGTAATGCCTCCAGCTTTGATATTTTTCCTCAGCTTTGGCAACTCTAGATCTTTTATTTTTTAATATAAATTTTAGGATTCTTCATTCTCCTTTTGTGAAAAATGTCATGGGTGTTTTGACAGAAGTGAAAGTGTCAGTCGCTCAGTCCTGTATGATTCTTTGCAACCCCATGGGCTGTAGCCTGTCAGGCTCCTCTGTCTATGGGATTTCCCTGGCAAGAATAGTGGAGTGGGCTGCCATTCCCTTCTTCATAGGATCTTCCTGACCTAGGGATTGAACCTGGGTCTCCTACATTGCAGGTGGATTCTTTACCATCTGAACCACCAGGGGAGCCCTAGTTTGATAGGAATCACATTAAATCTGTAGATCAGTTTGGACAATATGACCATTTTAGCAATATTAACTCTTTCAATCCAGGAACATGGCATACCTTTGAACCATTTTCAGTTTCCTTTATCAACATCTTATAGTTCTCAGCATAGAAGTCTCTCACTTTTTGGACAAGTTTATTCCTAAGTTTTTTTTTTTTTTAAATGTTATTTTAAAAGGGATTTTTTAAAAACTTTCCATTTCTCATATTTCATTGATATTGTAAAGAAATGCAACAAATTTCTGTATGTTAATCTTGTATCCTGCTAGCATGCTGGATTTGATTATCAGTTCTAGTAGATTTTGTGTGAAGTCGATAGTTCTCTATATATAGAAGCATATAATCTATATATAATGACAATTTTAACTGTTCCCCACCAATTTGGACACACTTTATTTTTTTATCTGCTTGCTGTGGCTTGGATATACCATAGTTTAATAGATGACCTGTTGAAGGATATACAGACTGATTCCAGGTTGAGGCTATTATGAATAAAGCTGCATTCATGTTTATCTTTTGTGAAAGAATAGGCTTTACTTCTGTGGGATGAATGACTTTGGCATGCAATCGTTAGATCCTATGGTAGTTGTATGCTCTATTTCATAAGAACCTAACAAACTGTTTTCCAGGGTGGTTGTACCATTTCACCTCCTATTAATATTAGCAGTGTGTAAGTGATTGTTCCTTAAAGTCTTGCCAGCTTTTGATATTGCCACTTTTTTTTACTTTATACATTCTGATAGTAATACAGTTATATTTCATTAGGGTTTGATATTCATGTCCCTGATGGCTAATGTTGCTGAGTATTTTATCATGTACTTATTTGCCATCTATTTATCTGTTCTCTTCAATTAAATACCTGTTCATTTCTTTCCCCCATTTTCTAATTGTACTGTTCTTGCTGTGGTTGGGTGGGGTGTTTCTTTTTTTTGTCTTTTTTTTTTTAAAACTTTTGAGTCTTCCCAGATTTTAGAGACTTGATGTACTTGGATCCTACTTTCAGTTCTGCTTACTGCCTCTGCATCTCTGGTGGGGATGAATGCCTTGACCACAGAACACAGCAGACCAGGCTACTTGCTGTGACTGGTCCTTGTTTTCCTGCCCGAGTTGCCTGCTCTGATGTCTCTGGAAGGTGGAGGAGAGTTTGGGGACCACAGGGACAACTGACTCCTCCTCCTGAGCAGCTGCATCTCTCTTTTCTCATTCATCTTGTCACTTGCATATGGCAAAGGAGGGAGTCCTGGCCCAGGAAGAGAAGGAGAGTGCTTTCCCTGGATCCTTATTTTTGGTGAAACTCTGAATGGATCCTTCATGCCATTTGTGTCAGGCTTGCCTGATGTTGTCAAGGGAATCCCTTCCATCCAGGAGAGAAATGAGCTTACATGAGCTGCCTTCTGTTGGTAAATCAGGGATTGAGAAGTGCCAGGTTTGTGTGGCCTTCTGCTGGGTGGAGAAGCCAGGAAGCCTTCCCACTGTGCTATTTCTCCAGTCCTGAGGTCCCAAACCAGCCCACCATCTTAACACCATTCAGACTTCTATGTCTCTTGTCTCTGGATCCATTTTCAGGGTTTGTCATTGTACTTAGTGGGGAGGAACAGAGTAAAATGGGTCTATAGCAGCATGTCTGGACTGAAAGTTCCAATTTACTTGAAAGAAAGAACTCTATATTTTGAAGTAATTATGGATTCTAAGCAAGTTTCTAAGAAATGTACAGAGACTTTCTATGACCCTTTACCGAGTCTTTCCCAACATTAGCATTGTGTATGATTATACTACAATGTCAAAGCCAAGGATTTGACCTTGGTTACAAGTCACAGCCATGAAATTAAAAGACACTTAACTGCTTGGAAGGAAAGTTATGACCAACCTAGATAGCATATTAAAAAGCAGAGACATTGCTTTGCCAACAAAGGTCCATCTAGTCAAGGCTATGGTTTTTCCAGTGGCCATGTATGGACGTGAGAGTTGGACTGTGAAGAAAGCTGAGCACCAAAGAATTGATGCTTTTGAACTGTGGTGTTGGAGAAGACTCTTGAGAGTCCCTTGGACTGCAAGGAGATCCAACCAGTCCATCCTAAAGGAGATCAGTCCTGGGTGTTCATTGAAAGGACTGATGCTGAAGCTGAAACTCCAATACTTTGGCCATCTCATGTGAAGAGTTGACTCATTGGAAAAGACCCTGATGCTGGGAGAGATTGGGGGCAGGAGGAGAAGGGGGTGACAGAGGATGAGATGGCTGGATGGCATCACCGACTCAATGGATGAGTTTGAGTAAACTCTGGGAGTTGGTGATGGACAAGGAGGCCTGGTTGCTGCGATTTATGGGGTCGCAGAGTCAGACACAACTGAGCGACTGAACTGAACACAACAAGTCACGGAGCTTATTTTATCAGTTACACATGCACTCCTTTGCATTTAAGTGTGGTATTTCTGTGTATTGTTCTATGCAATTTTACTTCAGAGTGATCACTGGGCTCAGTAGCTATGTTCTTGCCCACATGCATGCTTGTGTCATGACTATGGTTTCTCTTCTAGATTTTCTCCCCACTGTTTCCTTTATTTAATAAGGAACTGAACCAGGCTTCCATACACCAACTTCATGCTACTGCCTCAGGGCTTGTTATACAGGTGCTTATTATTATCATGCAGTGTATATGTTATTCTATTACAGTTATTTGTTTATTTTGTAGTCCACCACTAGACTTCAGAAGGAAATCTGAGCCACATATTAACTTTCTGTTCATTATGCTTGCTTGGCACAGGGCTTAATTAAAGAGATGTTTTTGGAATGAATGCATCTGAATCATTTTCTCCAGTGCCTATTCTAATAATTTCAGGTCATGTAAGGTGTTAACTTCTTTGAATTCTTAAAAGAGCTGTTATCCAAACCATGCATTCTCGTTCCTTCTTTGGCACTCCTTTGTGTTACTCTGCAGGAGTATGAAGCTGCATGAAGGTGTATTACTTTTCATGGTCACCTGGAGAGGCAGATGGACTCCACCCAGGGTTTGGTGTGAATGTCAAATCTGCTTGGTAGTAATATTTACTACCAAGTGATATTTACAGTGTTAGCTAATGACTTAACACTGGGACGCACACTGAGACATCTTCTGACCTTGTTCTCTGAAGCCATTTTGAACTTGCTGAGAAGTCTTCCCTACTCAGTCCAGAGACTTTGTTTATGTTAAGTACCAAATATTTGCTTACTCGTGTGTGTGTGTGGCATCATGCCTTACCTTGGGAGCCATGTGTTTGGGTAAAGGTCCATCTGCCTTTGAAGAAGACAGTTGTTACTGTCTTCTTATTCGTGTTGCTTGAGTGTTCTTCAGTCATTACATTATCATTTAATTGGGCACTGGGTCCATCCTGTCTTGATGAATAAGAATAGCTTCCTTTGAGTGAACACTTACCATGTTTCTGCCTCTTATAATATGACACAGGGGAAAGTTTTCAAGTATTAATGTGTCAGTTCATTCCTACTTCCCTCAGTTCACTGAATTGTGGATTATCCATGGTTGATGACTGTCTCTGTCCTTGTTTTCAATCTCTTTGGACAACCTCCCTGTAATAGTCCAAAGGTTTCATAAGTGGGAGCTAGGACTCCTTGAGGAGAAATGGAGACAAGGGAGAAAAGTGGTATCCTGACTAGGGTGAGACATAGGTAAGGCCTTAAAATAACATACTTCTCCTCTTCACAAAATCTTGCGAAGTGATAGTATCAGTCTCCAGTTTTGGATGAGGAAATAATTAGAATGATATATATCTGATTCCAAGCTCTAGCGATTTCTCTCATTTTGGAGTTTAACTTACTATTCTTTTCCTCATTTTCTCCTTTTTACCCCTCCACTTCAGTCTCACCTTTTTTCTTTAATCTTCCCTTTCTTTCCATCTTCCTTTATTTTTGCCGCCTTGATTGTCTGTTACTTTTATTTATTTCTTCCTGTCTGTTTTTCAACTGCCCTCCTTTTGTCATTTATTGATCATCAATCATGTTGGGTATTTTCACTCACTGTTAGACATCAAGACAGACAAGATGCAGGCACTCACCTCAAATGTTTGCCACAGTGAACTTTAGTAAGCTTCACTGTGTTCAGTAAACTTCATTGTGCTTAAAAAAAGAATTCCTTTCTTGTCATTTGGTGGAGTTGCAGAGTTGGCAACTGGCCCATTTTCTTTCTCAGCATTTTCAAGAAGCAAGGAGTGGAATAGAGTTGGGGCAGATACTTTTATAACCATAGTGGGACATCAGCTAGTCATCAGAGCTGCCTGATGCTCATAAGCTGAATTCACTGTCACACACATTGCACACAAGGACGAGTGAAGTAGTCAGTGATTCCCTTCAATGGTTCACACTCCCTGGGAAAGCACAGGCTTTTTAGATCTAATAAATATGTTCTATTCAATTCTCCTTACATTTCAAAGTCTGTCTATAAGAAGCCATTCTTTTATTAAGAACAGAAGTCCCTTTGGCCCCAGGTACCATTAATAGGATGTGGAAACTGCAAAGTAATCTACTCACAAATCCACCAAACTCCTAAATTAATCCTTTTTGCTAACAACTAAATAAAGCAGTGTCTTTATCGTATTAAAGTTTTTTTTTTTTTTTTTTTGCACACACACAGTTAAATGATTAAACTACCAAATGTGCAATTATTCAATTATGAGGAAGGAGGGAAAATTAAGATTAGATATGGTTTTGTTCTTGAAAGAGTAATTAAATTGCTACATCAAGGAGGCATGAATAATATTTAAGTCAAAGAAGTAGAAGATATACAGGAAATATTTTATCACAAATACAGAAGCAGAAGGGAACAAAGTGGGTCAATATGACTGGGGTAGGAGAAGATAAGGGACAAAAAAAATTAAGGGAAAGAAGATAGAAAAGAGGATGAGAAACTTATTTGAAGATAAGTTCAGTTCAGTTGCTCAGTTGTGTTCGACTCTTTGTGACCCCATGGACTACAGCACACCAGGCTTCCCTGTCTGTTACCAACTCCCAGAGCTTGCTCAAACTCATGTCCATTGAGCCGGTGATCCCATCCAACCATCTCATCCTCTGTTGTCCCCTGCTCCTCCTGCCTTCAATCTTTGCCAGCATCAGGGTCTTTTCTAATGAGTCAGTTCTTTGCATGAAGTGGCAGAAGCATTGGAGCTTCAGCTTCATCATCAGTCCTTCCAAAGAATATTCAGGGTTGATTTCTTTTAGGATTGACTGATTTGATCTCCTTGCTGTCCAAGGGACTCTCAAGAGTCTACTCCAACATCACAGTTCAAAAGCATCAATTCGTTGACCCTCAGCTTTCTTTAGGGTTCAACTCTCATATTTGAAGATACCAAGGAATATAATTGGAACACTCAATAAGAGATATTTATTTCCTTAAGATTACTTTTTGAACAGTATAATAGTATATTAAATAAACCACATCCTAGTTGAAATGCTGGGGAACACAGTTGTTGTTAAGACAAAATAATGAAAGAGTAATTAATCCTGCATGCATTATTTTTATTTCTCTTGTAATCAAAATAAAAAATAGTGTTCTAGAAGAGCTATATTTTTCTGGAGGAAGTGCCTTGTGATGGCTTGAAGCTCAGCCTATGGGGAAATGATGAATCAGGTAGGTAGGTATTTTATACCAAAAATTTTCAGCCTACCATATTTCTCTTCTTGCTATGCTCTCATTCAAACATATCAAATACCTTCTCTTTGTCAAGCATCATGCTGGAAATGGTGTTAAATGTATTAGTCAAGAAGAATAGCATTTTCTCTATCCTAATGGGGTCCTACTTTTCTCCTTATGTAAATGACCTCTTCACTGACCCTTTCCTAATTTCTAATTGGACTCAGATCATAGGTTTGAGAAACTGTTTGGATACTATAGAGAGATATAGATGAAGTGCTTGATTTTATACCTACCTTGAGGATTTTGTCCAAACCTCTTTTTAACAGTCACCTGTGATTTTAAAAGCTCCTGCAGTTTATTAACTGGGAAGAATTCCCTGATACCTGAAACTTATATTCATTTATAACCTTACAAGGTTTAGCTTTGGAACTCTGAGTGTTTTGTTTTATTTTGTATTTCCTGCCTAGCTAAGAAGCCATTCTTTTTTCACTCTTGGCACATCAGAGACTTGTCATGGATTATCTAACAGGACATGTGCTTTTAGAGACATACGCATACCAAATGATTGCAGGCTTTGTTCTTTGTGAGCTTACTGGAAATCAAGGCTTCACCAGGAAATAGGTCAAATGTTCTGAGTCCCTTAGACTCCTATGGGAAGACTGAGGCAGTAACACCCTGAGACAGAGTCCTCTAAGAAAATGTAAGTCAGGAAAGGAGAATCTTCACTGATCCCAAATATTAGTTGAAGAAGTCATTAACCAACTTTGCTGATTTGGAGACCAAGAGGATGATAAAATTAAATCTAATTGCTACTTGGTATCAGAAAAAAAATGTGCTAATAAAGATCCCTGGGCAAAAGGAAGAGAGATTGATTGGCTCTAGGTTACAGATGAAACTCTCTTACTTCCACTTTGGTTGGGTCACCTTATGTAATGTTGATAGATCTCAAATATCAGAATTCCTAGGTTTCCCATTGGGTGGAATGAAAAAAAAATTCAGACTAATTAGATAAAGTGTTACTTAATCTGTCTAAAATTATTGCTCTCTTCCTTAGATTTTACATTTAATGTTAAGAGTGAAATTGGATCATGGGAAGATTGACCCACTGTGGGAAGTCTTTCTGTGGGGTTGCTGGGCTAGGCCTTGCAAGGTCTAATGCTTTATTGACTGTGGTTCCAGAGGAGTCTGTATTCTTTGGACATGTCTTAGACATAGATTTTTAAGCCTCCCTCCTTTCCCTCCACTATATAAGCTTTTATTCGATTGGATTTTTTCTATATTGACTCTAGTTATGGCTCCTGGGTGATAGGTGTAAATGCCACATCAATTTTACATAATTGTTACTATTGTTATTATTTTAATGATGTGAAATCTGCACATGCTTTTAAATTTAAATAATGTTTTACTCTAAATAGCTCTGGCCAAATGCCAGAGTAGTGATACCACCTTTGCATTTTTAAAGTCTTTGATGGTGAACCTAATCTCCAGTCTCCTAATCTCTTCAATCTCTATCCCCATGAATAAAACTATTGATATATTGGCATTCACTGGAGTGGGGAACCTTTCCAGGGGCTTCCAGTGAGTCCTTTTTAACATGCTAGCTCTCACTCAGTGGGTCAAGGAACAAAACTGAGAGTCCTATAATATCTATTCCCATTATGTTCTACGACTAGAGAAAGAAACATGGGTCAGTTGCCTGCTGGACCTACTTGGAGATGGCCTTGGTCAGGAATTCGTCTATCACCTGACTGACATCAGGATGGGTACCTCACAGTAGTGTTTTGGGTCTCAGGGGACTTACTTCAGTACCGAGTCAGTACCTGATAACTCTCATTAAACTTGTAAATGTCTACAGATCCCTTCAAGGAGGGCTTGGATGAATATTTATAATATACACCAAAGGTTAGTTGTTGAGATTGTCCTCAGATGGAGGGGAGTTGGGATTTATAAATTAGCTTATGTCTGAACAGTATGTAAGAGGTCATAATCGGCCCCCTAATATAAATTAGATTTCTTACCATATCACTAATACCTGGGATGTTCTTACTCTTATATGTCAAGTAGAAGTCCAAAAACTGTCTGTTTAATGTCTAATTACACAATAACCCACTAACCATTGTCATTTTAACCCTTTACATCAAAACACTCCACCACTCTGTTCCTCATGTAGCTTATAATAGTTATTATTCCCCCTACCCTCTACTACCATACAATCCTATTAATTCCACTGAGATCAGTAAAGCAATTTTCTTTGGAACTCTAGTTGCAAAGTTTCTAGTCATCTCTAACATGGAGGGATGGCCAGTGTACTGTTTTTAAAAGAAGCCAAAGCCTTTTCATGGATGTGTTTTAAATATTTTTGTGAAGGATGTGTCCCATGAGTCTCCTGGAGTTGTGATAGTGAGAACATGGCTGAAGAGGGTATATGTATGCAGTCTAGTCTACCGTTCCCATCTCCCTAAGCATTCTGACTTGTTCCTGTCTACATCTGCCAGGAAAGTTCTGACATATCAACTTCATTGTCCTTGGGCCATTCTTGAATCCAAGTTTAATTAGTCAACCAAAGCTATTCTTTCTATTCCCAGTGAGGTGAGTGTACCCATATAAAAAATTTTGGCCTAAATGCCATGTTATATTTTGGCCAGTTTTGTCCCCATTAGTGTCCCTCTCATGCATGCTGCCCCAATGCACACCTCTTGATATAAATTGGCAGTGTTCTGTAGCTCTTTTGTTTCTTCCCAGATGGGGCCTTGTGCTAGGATTTACCTTTTATTGCTTTTGTATTCAGGATATCTGTCTCTGTCAGGGAGATTTAGGGACAAAAAATCCTCAGCCTCATCTGTATTCTGCTTACATTTCCCCTTTTCATGATCAGGGTCTCACCCTTCTCCATCAAAGATCTTTTACATAAAAGATGTGGTGGAGCTGAGCATCTGGTTGGTATCCCATCTCCGTGTTACTTACTGCAAGACCCTGGGTTCCATCACAGACCCATTAGCCCTATGGCTAAAGGAGAAAAAGTGCTACTGCAAAGTTATCATCAAGGCTTTTTGATTTTCCACTTGAGTTATGAGCTTGGCAGTTAAGGACTTCAATTTACTCTTTCTCAGGGGTCCATCAGCTCTCTAGGCTGTCAGAAATAACTAACTAACCCCCCAAACCTCCTGATCGATATTGTCACCATAGAAACTTAGTGTTACAGCCACTTAATCTCTCCTTCTCTTGTCTCTTATTTGTACTCCATGCTAGTCCATCTTCAGTGATTACTCAAATAATTATAAATGCCAGTGCATCACATGGAATACTGCTATTTCATTTATCTCTTACAAGGAGAGTATCTATGTCCTCCTCAGATATAGGGACAACCTCATCTCAGAATTCCATCAGCAGGGCTGGTTTCCACAGGCTCTTCCTCTTCCTATTGCATCAGCTGTGGTTTTGATCTTGGAAGGAAACAATTTATATGAGATAAATTTTAATCAAGTGACTCTAAAGTTGTGATCACAATCGAGAGAGGCAAGGTATGTGCTCATGGAACTGCAGCTGGTTCTTAGTGGTGAACCCTTTTGTGCATCTTGAACATTTAATCTTTACTTTCTCCAGGGACTGAGTGATGGCTCAAGTGTTGCCGCCTCTAGGTCTGGAGGAGGGGAAAGGGGACGGAGTCCTTAGCTTAGTTCAGCTTGTAGCTGTGGTTACAGGAGAGGACCCTTTAGTAGAATTGATGGTTTGGGTAGGTCAGCAGGAATGCCGTTGAGACCTAATAGGAAGTGATACAGAGTCATGAGTACCTATATCTCACTTTCCTCAAATCTTCTGTTCCTCTGTGCTTCCCATGGGGATTAGATATGAGGCAGCTGGCTGCCGATCTGCTCCACAGAGGTCATCTCCCAGGAGTGAGAGAAAGATGGGCAAGCAAAGAGAGTGATTGTGAGGGAGAACTAGAAACAACTGGCTCAAAGAGATACTGTTGCATTCCCATTTGACAGATCAGAAAACAAAGGTTCCAAGAGCAAGAGTCACTTGCCTGAAGCCCTTCAGTTCACTGAAAACTGGGTTTTCAATGAAAATGGATCAATTCCAGTCACTCTTCACTGCCTTGGAAACTGCTTCAAAGAGCAATTGTTTAACCTTTTATTCGACAAAGAACTTTCTTCCTAAATAGTCTGTTTTGATTATCACTAGACATACTTCTCAGCTAGGAATTATTATTTCATTTTGTGGGGGTAAAAACTGGGGATTGGAGAGTTTAAACTATGTTCCTAAGCCTCAAACTGCATAGATGGCAAAGGGCATCCAGACAGCAGGTCTGCTGAACTCTCAGTACCAAACTCTCAGTACCAAACACATGGCTCTGCTTCAGTGGATGATGGTTTGTTCTTTTTTCTTGTTTCTTTTTTTGGGGGGGACACCCCTTTTCTTTTTTAATGTGGCTCATTCATAGATCCAGCCAGAGCACTTTCCACCCATGTGTTTTCCAAGGGCTAACTTTTGAGAAAATTATAAAATGGGCAGTTTCTCTTCCCACCTTCCCTTGCATTCTTGTTGCCAGCTTGGTGTTCGTCTCATCCTGTGAGCTCTGCCGTCTCTTAGGCACTTGAGTGTGGTCTACTCCTACTCACAGAACAGGAATATGAAAGCAGGAAATTCACCTTCTGCTTTATTGGGACAGACATTTCAGCATCAGGTCTGGGATATTGGGATATTAGATCTACCGGTCTATAAATAAGACTGATTTTGAAAAACAACTTTTTTTTTTTTTTTTAATGGCTGAGGGCTTACCATTGCATCAGCAGGGAAAAAAATAATTAGCAAAAATAAAATGGGACAAATGTTCCTGGAGTATTCATCTAATCTATTTAAGAATTGTTGAAATGATACAGTTCTCTAACATTATTATTATTTTGTTTTTGGTTATTTTTCTCCTGGGAATTATGCTATGAGACTGATTTACCCCTGTGTTGGAATTCTGACAAGCTTATGTTAAATACTAAAGAAATTATTTGACTCTTTTTTTTCTTTGAGGCAGCTGTAAGTTTGAATCATGTCAAATTAGAAGATTTCTTACTTGCATGTCTATTTCTTTTTGATTCAAGGTCAATATTATTACTTTCTTTGCTGCACATTATATAAAAATATGATCTCTCATTTAGAATGTCAGATGACAATCTCTACTGCAGTAGCTGAGCAAATTTTGCACCTGGTTTGTCTTTCAATTAATTTTTATGTCCAGGATGTGATATTTGAATAGGAATACAAATAAAAATCTGAAAACTGTGTTTTATCTAACATCACAGGGTAATGTTTCCCATTGTAGGGTTGAAAAATGCCTTTAATATGCTTTTATTGGGTACCACTATGTGCTAACCCTGGACCATATGCTTGAGACAGAGTCCATATGGCTGGAACAAGCTGCATGGGGAGGACAGTTTCAGGAAATGCACTCCAGGTAGGCATGATCTCGGTCACATGGTATCTGGATAGGGAGCACCCAGGACAGTGGTATGTCTCTTCTCTCAGTGGTTAACTTTCCAGTAAAATAGATTCGAGTTAAGCAAGAAAGGCTGGATGCAAGCTGGTGCAGAGCTGGGAATGAAGCTTTGTGAAAATACTAGCATGTTTTTTCACTGGCATTGAAACCTTGAAATAGCCCTTTCCTTGACTTCAAGCCATGACCAAGAGCCAGCCAAGGCCAGGCCCTGTACTCACACCCTCAGACCTTGACTGGTGAGGCCTCAGATGCATGTGAGCTCTGTCCTAGCTAGAGTGTTGGAAGCATCCATTTCTTCATTTGCAAAATGAGAGCAATAGTTCCTTCCTCATGAGAATGTCGAGTATTCTCTGCAGCAATTTATTTAAAATGCTCATCATATATTAAGAGATTAATAAATATTTGCTGTTGGAATGATTATATAATGGTTATAAAGGATTTTTTAAGCATGGCTGAAGGCTATCTGGGAAATGACATATACAGTCATTTGACATTCAGATATATGGGGTCATTTTCTGAGAAAAGATAATCAGTTGTAGTGATGATGGTAATTTAAGTAGAGAATTTCCCTTTTGAATAATATGCTTGATCTTATTCCAAGGTATTCTTCAAATGTGCCTTTCCTTTGGTCCCCTAAACATTAAACTACATTAGCTAATGAAGTGAATAACCGCTTCCAATGGGCTTGACATTTTCTGGCCAGTTGAAAAAATTAACCCTGCTGACTATAAACAGTCAGAAAATTGGTAACCTTTCAGCCACAAGCATCATTATAAAGCATTAAAAAAAGTAAATAGAAAATGATTTATGTCTTGAAAGTATATTGCGGAGTCATGCATGCCCATGAGCACAAGGCTGGATTTCTACGAAGGCAGTTTACCCAGTTGCTGTGTAAGTGCAGAAACCAAAATAGAGGTTAACACCACAGAAATACAGCTTAAAAAAAAAAGTCTAGCTGCCTTTTAAACAGCTTTGTTGAAATATAACTGATATACAAAGAACTGCAAATATTTAGTGTATACAACTTGATGAATTTGGACATATGCAAATAGTCATGATACTATCACCACAATCAAGATAATAAAGATATCTATCATAGTTTCTTGGTTTTTTTTTTTTTTTTTTTTGTGTGTGTGTGTGTATGGTAAGAGCACTTAACATGAGAACTACCTTCTTCAACACTGCGACATCAATACTGTATTCGTAGCTATATATCTGGTCCCATCACTTCATGGCAAGTAGATGGGGAAAAAATGAAAACAGTGACAGACTATTTTCTTCGGCTCCAAAATCATTGTGGATGGTGACTGAAGCCACGAAATTAAGACACTTGCTCCTTGGAAGAACAGCTATGACAAACTCAGCATATTAAAAAAAGAGAGACATCAGTTTGCCGACAAAGTTCTGTTTAGTCAAAGCTATGATTTTTCCAGTAGTCATGTATAGATGTGAGAGTTGGACTGTAAAGAAGGCTGAATGCTGAAGATTTGATGCTTTTGAACTATGGTGCTGAAAAAGACTCTTCAGAATCCTTTGGACAGCAAAGGGATTAAACCAATCAATCCTAAGGGAAATCAACTCTGAATATTCATTTGAAGGACTGATGCTGAAGCTCTAATACATTGTAGCTGAAAAATTGTAGCTGAATTGTACAATAGTAGAATTGTAATTGTACAATTGTAGCTGAAGCTACAATACTCCACCTGATGCTAAGAGCTGGGTCATTGGAAAAAATCCCTGATGCTGGGAAAGATTGAGGGCAAGAGGATAAGGGAGCAACAGAGGATGAAATGACCAGATGGCATCCTCGACTCAATGGACATGAGTTTGAGCAAACTCTGAGAGATAGTGACAGGGATGCCTGGCATGCTGCAGTCCATGAGGTCACAAAAATCGGACATGACTGAGTGACTGAACAACAACAACTACAGATAGACACTATGTTGTATGGCAGATCTCGCTAAAATATATTCATCTAGCATGACTAAAACTTTATGCCCATTGAACAACTCCCCATAGCCCCCCTCCCACCTTCTGGCAACTGTGGTGGTTTCCTCTGCTCCTTTTGAGTTTGAGTATATTAGATTCCTCATGTAAGTGGAGTCATGCAGTGTTTGTCGTGCTGGGACTGGCTTATTTCACTCAACATAGTGTCCACCAGGTTCATCCATGTTGTTGCATATGGTAGGATTTCCTACTTTTTAAGGCTGAATAATGCCCCATTTTAAGTATTGTTATATACCACCTTTTCTTTCTTTATTCATCTGTTGTTGGGCACTTGGCTCCTCCCGTATCCTGTCTATCATGAATGATGCTGCAATGAGTGTGTGCTAGGTCACTTCAGTCATGTCTGACTCTATGCAACCCTATGGACTGTAGCCTGCCAGGCTCCACTGTCTTTGAGATTCTCCAGGCAAGAGTACTGTAGTGGGTTGCTATTTCCTCCTGTAGGGGATCTTCCCAACCCAGGGATTGAGCCCAGGTCTCTTTGTGTCTCCTGTGTTGGCAGGCAGGTTCTGTACCAGTAGCGCCACCTGGGCTGCAATGAATATGGGAGTGTAAATATCTGTTTGGTTTTAATGTTTAACTGCTGCAGGTTGGTGCTTGGATATCATGTGCTTGTGTTGATTTGTTATTATTATTAGCTTCATTTGTAGATGAGAAAATCAAGGCTTAGAAGAACTGCATTTATATGTCAGTTTCTTGTATCCTGCCTTGGAGTATTACAGTGAGATTGTGAGTGTGGACTCCAATCTAGCGTGATCTCTGCTTATGTCATATAGTCACAGAAAGTGGTACCGCATCACTAAATAGCAGCAATAGGACAAACCTGTATCTTTAGGGCTGTAATTGTCATCCTTTTCACCTCTAGTTACTTTATTAACAAAAGCAAGACATCATGAACCAAAGTTCCTTCCAAGCCTTAAGCAAGCAGGACTACTGGTATACTTCTGATTTCTTGACCATCTCATAGCTCCCCATCCCTATGCTCCAGCCACTTAGTTCTTCTTTTTGTGCCTTAATTTACCAAATTTATTTTTACCTCAAGGATGTCTCACTTCCTACTTTATTCTGACTCATTTTCCTCTTAACTTTACCTACTGTGTCTTTCTTGCATCCACATCTTAGTATAGCTCAGGTCTTACTACTAGTGAGAGGTCTTTCCTGATATTTCTCTCCTGGAATCTTCAACTCTGTTTGCTACCTATTTTTTACTTTCAGGATGCCATTTATTTGTGTATTTGTGAATTGTCTGTAACCCTCACTGAAATGTACAGTCGGTAAGACAATCACTCACCTGTCATTCAATGCTGAACCCGAATGCAGTGTACATAGTAGGAACTCGGGAAACCTTGTTAAATGTGCAGTTGAATATCGATTGCAGTGAAGAGAAAATATCATGGGAGCAGGTGTATCTAATTCCTCCAAGTAAAATTCAGTTTTCTAGCACATCAATTGCATCCATACTTGAGAATCAGTGGCTAAACTTGGGAATTATGAAAAAGGCAAAATGAGAGATACAGGCTTTGCTCAATTATCAGAGACTCTCTGAAACTGTAGGGGAAAATGCATTCCTGGCATTATAAGACAGCAAAGAAAGCAACAGTCCTGGCTGAGAATCACTGGGAAAATTGGTCACAGGTTTAGTGTAATATAATGTTAAGGAAACTCCTGAAAAGCACCACATTAAATCTCATGGCAAAACTCACTTCTTTCCTTCTTGTGTTGAGTAAGTCCAGAGAATCAAAAAAAAAAAAAAAAAAAAGAAAATAATTCTGATACTATAATAAACCCAGAGAATTTTTTATTTATTTTTTAAACACTTTTATTTTGCATTGGGGTATAGCCAATTAACAATGTTGTGATAGTTTCAAGTGAACAGTGAAGGGACTCAATCATACTTAAACATGTATCCATTCTCTTCCAAACTCCCCTCCCATCCAGGCTGCCACATAACATTGAACAGAATTCCAATTGCTATATAGTAGGACCTTGTTGGTTATCCATTTTAAATATAGCAGTATGTACACATCCATCTCAAACTCCCTATCTCATTCATATATACAATGGAATATTACTCAGACATTAAAAGTAATGAAATGATACCATTTGTAGCAACATGGATGGAACTAGAGACTGTCATACTGAGTGAAGTAAGCCAGGATGAGGGGAGGAAGGATGGATGAAAGGGTACCCAGAGAAGTTTTTAAATGGCATGATAATAGAAAGCACAGTGTAAATAAAGTCTGCTAGTAGGAAGGTACACTCTCAGATTACAAGGCCCATTCATTTCTTCAGTATATGCACACAAACACACTTACTCTCATGTCTTCTTGATTTAACCAGTCTATCCTAAAGGAGATCAGTCCTGGGTGTTCATTGGAAGGACTGATGCTGAAGCTGAAACTCCAATACTTTGGCATCCACATGCGAAGAGTTGACTCATTGGAAAAGACCCTGATGCTGGGAAGGATTGGGGGCAGGAGGAGAAGGGGACGACAGAGGTTGAGATGGCTGGGTGGCATCACCGACTTGATGGACATGAGTTTGAGTAAACTCTGGGAGTTGGTGATGGACAGGGAGGCCTGGTGTGCTGTGATTCATGAGGTCTCAAAGAGTCGGACACGACTGAGCGACTGAACTGACTGACTGACTGATAGTAAGCTTCTCATCTGACAGAGAAAGAAATTTTTCTCCTGACTAGAGGAGGTTTCAGTGAATTAAAGGCCAGAGGCCCTGATGTCCCCTTAAGAAGATGAGCTTGGAGAAGTGGGTGGGAAAGTGACTTTCTAATATGTTCTGTGGCTAGAACTTTAATCATAGTTACCTTAGTTGCATCATACAATGTGCTAAGCACAGTGCCCAATGCTTTTTTTTTTTTCATACTACCTTATCTTATTTTCAAAACACTCTCCAAAAGTTAAGTACTGTTGAAATCCACATTTTTAAGGTCAAGAAAAATAAATTTAGGGGAATATTCAATATTACTCAGGCAGTGAATGTAGGACCTATATGATGCCAATACATGCTCAACTCCTACTGAGTACACGTTGGTACCTCCACTGCCCCAGGTCCCAGGATATCATATCATGATGCTATAGAAATATCACTTACAATGCATTTATTTGGTACCTGGCCCTATTCAAAGTTCTCCACATGTTTCAAGTCATTCAATGCTCACAATAACCTATGAGATAAGAATTATTGTTTTTTTTATTTCCATTTTATTTTATTTTTTTAATTTAAAAGTTGCTTTTTAAAAAGTTTATTTAACATTGGAGCATAGTTGGTTAATTATGTTGTGAGATATATATATATATGTGTGTATATATATATACACACACACACACACACACACATACATGTATCTATTCTTTTTCTAATTCTTTTCCCATTTAGTTTGTTACATAATACTGAGCAGAGTTCCCTGTGCTATACAGTAGGTTGTTGCTAGTTATCCATTTTACATATATTAGTGTGTACATGTCAATCCCCAACTCCCTAAATATCACTTTTCTCCAGATAACCGTAAGTTAATTCTCTAAGACTGTGAGTCTGTTTCTGTTTTATAAATAAGTTCATTTGTATTTTTTCTTTTTAAATTCCACACATAAGTGATATCATATGATATTTCTCTGTCTAACTTACTTCACTCATTATGACAATCTATAGGCTCATCCATGTTGCTGCAAATGGCATTATTTCATTCTTTTTAATGGCTGAGTAATATTCCATTGTATATATGTACCACATAGCCTTCATCCATTCCTCTGTCCGTGGACATTTAGGTTACTTTTGTGTTATGGCTATTGTAAACCATGCAGCAATGAATATCAGGGTGCATGGATCCTTTTGGATCATTTTTTTTCTCCGCGTATAAGTCTAGGAGTGAGGTTGCAGGATCATGTGGTAACTCTACTTTTAGTTTTTTAAGGAACCTCCATACTGTTCTCTATACTGTTTATGCCAATTTACATTCACACCAACAGTGTAGGAGGGCTCCCTTCTTTATACACTCTCCCCAGCATATATTATTTGTGGATTTTTTGAGGATCACCATTTTGACTGGTGTGTGTGATACCTCATTGTAGTTTTGATTTGCATTTGTCTAATAAATAGTGATCGTGTGCCACTTGGCCATCTCTATATCTTCTTTGGAGAAATGTCTACTTAGGTCTTCTGCCCATTTTTTATTGGATTGTTTGTTTTATTGATATTAAGCTGTATGAGCTGTTTATAAATTTAAAATTGGACAGCTGCATGGAAAAAAAATGAAATTAGAACATCCTTTAACATCACACACAGAAATAAACTCAAAATGTTTTAGTAATAGCACTTACTAAACATTTATTATGTACTTGGCCCTGTTCAAAGTTCTCTACATGTATCAACTCATTCAGTGCTCACAATAACCTATGGAATAAGTACCTTTATTATTGTTTTTTTTTCATTGTTGTTGTTGTTCTCATTTTATAAACAGGAAAAAAAATCAAGGCCAGGAATAGTTGAATAGCTTTCCCAAGTCCTCCTATCTAGTAACTGGTGATGTTTTGAACTATCTGGCTCCAGATATCATGCTCTTAGGCAGTATGCAATATACTTTGAAAATACAAACTATGGTGTTTTCCTGTCTTTTGATCCCTAAGTTTCATGACCACTGATTTTGAAAGAAAACCTTTCATGATATGAGCCTCATTGTGAGATGCATATTATTAGCCAGCATCATACCCTAGGTAAAAGAGTTAAGGGTGTTTTCAGAGGAAAGCCCTGGAGTCTGAACTGAACTGATGCCCTAGTGGTTTCAGGACACAGGGGACTGCTTCTCGAAAAGCCCAAGCTGGACCTCATTTTCTATGGGGATATTTGAGTGGAAGAACCTATTTGTTTATATTAGTTATTTATTTGTTTGTTTGTCCATTTTTTATCTTCCTCTCTGGCACATCAACTTCTTCAGAGAGGGACCTTTTCTGACCTATTTAAATTTGTATGCACAGTTCTTAACCCAGTGACTGAAAGGTAGTAAGCATTCAATAGATACTTGTCCAAAAAAGAGAAATTAACTTGGACTGTAAAGAAAGCTGAGTGCCAAAAAATTTAACGATTTTGAACTGTGGTGTTGGAGAAGACTCTTGAGAGTCCCTTGGACTGCAAGGAGATCCAACCATTCAGTCCTAAAGGAGATCAGTCCTGAGTGTTCATTGGAGGGACTGATGCTGAAGCTGAAAGTGTAGTACTTTTGCCACCTGATGCGAAGAACTGACTCATTGGAAAAGACCCTGATGCTGGGAAAGATTGAAGGCAGGAGGAGAAGGGGGTGGCAGAGGATGAGATGGTTGGATGGCATCACCGATTCTATGGACATGAGTTTGAGTAGGCTCTGGGAGTTGATGATGGACAGGGAACTGGAACTGGAACTGGCGTGCTGCCGTCCATGGGGTCACAAAGAGTCGGACACGACTGAACTGAATTGAACTGAACTGAACCTTGGGCAAGGCACAGAACCTCTCAGAGACTCAATTTCTTTGCATGGGAAATGAAGAATAAGCATTCCTCCCTCCAGAAGTGATGATTAGGATGAATTCATGAATGTAAAGTACTTAGCAAAAGGTCTTGTTAATAATAACTAGTATTCTTCCTTGTTCCCTCATCCTTAAATGAACCTAGTGGCAACCATAACATTGCTTGCTTTTTTGCTCTCTTCACTTGAGAACCCTTAGGGGATTTTTTTGTTGTTGTTTTGAACAATAAATTCACTTCTCAGTGGTAAATATCCTTCTTTAGGGTTTACAAAGATAGGCAAATATGTTTACATTATTGCAATAAGTGAAAAAGCCTTACATTAATAGCATAGGATGCAGAATGTGATTTCATGTATGTCAAAAAGGTGTATGTTTCCATGGGAAAATTGTAGAACTATATATACAAAATGTTAAAGGTGAGACTACTAGTAGTAGGTTATGGTTATTTTCTCTCCTTTCATTTCTTTTTTTTTTTAAAGTTTGTCTTATTTTTCATATATCCCAAGACAAACATGGTGTCATTTTGTATTAAAAAACACAAAGCCTCAAATTGTGTGGCTTGACCAGTACAAAGCAGAGGGGAACAATTTCCTTCCATATGGTTAAGACTTCATTTTTCAACCAAATTCAGAAAGTGAGCAAGATCTCACAGGAATGAAAACAGAAGTCATTTCCTTTAGGCCTCCACATGTCTTTTTCTTTTCTTTTTTTTTAACTAATTTCTTTTTTTTTTTTTTTTTTTTTGCATTTTTGTATTTATTTATTTATTTTTCTTTCTTTTTTTTTTTAATTTTTTTATTAGTTGGAGGCTAATTACTTCACAACATTTCAGTGGGTTTTGTCATACATTGATATGAATCAGCCATGGATTTACACGTCTTCCCCATCCCAATCCCCGCTCCCACCTCCCTCTCCACCCGATTCCTCTCGAAACATCCCACCCTCGCCTTCTCCCACAGAGTTCAAAAGTCTGTTCTGTATTTCTGTGTCTCTTTTTCTGTTTTGCATATAGGGTTATCGTTACCATCTTTCTAAATTCCATATATATGTGTTAGTATGCTGTAATGTTCTTTGTCTTTCTGGCTTACTTCACTCTGTATAAGGGGCTCCAGCTTCATCCATCTCGTTAGGACTGGTTCAAATGAATTCTTTTTAATGGCTGAGTAATATTCCATGGTGTATATGTACCACAGCTTCCTTATCCATTCATCTGCTGATGGGCATCTAGGTTGCTTCCATGTCCTGGCTATTATGAACAATGCTGCAATGAACATTGGGGTGCACGTGTCTCTTTCAGATCTGGTTTCCTCAGTGTGTATGCCCAGAAGTGGGATTGCTGGGTCATATGGCAGTTCTATTTCCAGTTTTTTAAGAAATCTCCACACTGTTTTCCATAGCGGCTGTACTAGTTTGCATTCCCACCAACAGTGTAAGAGGGTTCCCTTTTCTCCACACCCTCTCCAGCATTTATTGCTTGTAGACTTTTGGATAGCAGCCATCCTGACTGGCGTGTAATGGTACCTCATTGTGGTTTTGATTTGCATTTCTCTAATAATGAGTGATGTTGAGCATCTTTTCATGTGTTTGTTAGCCATCTGTATGTCTTCTTTGGAGAAATGTCTGTTTAGTTCTTTGGCCCATTTTTTGATTGGGTCATTTATTTTTCTGGAATTGAGCTTCAGGAGTTGCTTGTATATTTTTGAGATTAATCCTTTGTCTGTTTCTTCATTTGCTATTATTTTCTCCCAATCTGAGGGCTGTCTTTTCACCTTACTTATAGTTTCCTTTGTAGTGCAAAAGCTTTTAAGTTTCATTAGGTCCCATTTGTTTAGTTTTGCTTTTATTTCCAATATTCTGGGAGGTGGGTCATAGAGGATCTTGCTGTGATTTATGTCGGAGAGTGTTTTGCCTATGTTCTCCTCTAGGAGTTTTATGGTTTCTGGTCTTACATTTAGATCTTTAATCCATTTTGAGTTTATTTTTGTGTATGGTGTTAGAAAGTGTTCTAGTTTCATTCTTTTACAAGTGGTTGACCAGTTTTCCCAGCACCACTTGTTCTTTAACTAATTTCTATCTGCATGTAGTTGCTTTGCAGTGTCATATTAATTTGTAGTGTATGGCAAAGTGAATCAGCAATTACTACCAATGCTCTTTCTGCCAGAACATAACATAGTCATAAATATTTGCCATTACCAATGCGGGGTGCAGGCACCAATATCTCTCACTTAGTTCAGATATTCTTACCCTCTGTTGTAGATTTGCTCCTGGAAAGATTTGTAGGAGTCAAATTTCTGTGAATTGAAAGCTCAAGGGACTCTTCTGTGTAAATGAATTCTGTTGAGGATCTGTATCAGAGATAATTAGCCCCTCCTCTTCCATTCTAATTTCTCTGGGTTCACTCTGTATATTTTTTGAGCTCATTCAGTGAAATGAAATAAACTTATGAGTGTATTATTAAGCGTTGTATATCAGCATTTTTAATGGCTGCTTTGTATTCCATTGAGTGGATATCTCAAAAATTATTTAATCAGTGTCTAAGTGCTCAGTGTTTAGATTGTTTCTGTTCTTTTTCATAGCATTTAGCATTATTTTAATTATAAATTTGAATACTTTCCATAGTTTGTCTCCAAAGAATATGTTTCTGAGGCTCTGGTAATACAGTGAAAATTATTTTGCATTATTGCTATACAAATTCCACTAGCAGCAGAAAAAAGTTTGCATTTCTTGCTGACTAATTTTGAATATTATTATTATTTAAACATGCCAATTTGATAGCTGAAAGTGGTCTCTTTTATTGGAAGAATTTCCATTTTTTTGCTTACTTGTGTGAATGAAAAATTTCCTCAAAGATTTATATAGCGTTGCTATGACTTTTGATTTTTATAATGGATCATAGTACAGATATAGGAAGCAAAACTGTTTGTACATATTCTATTTTATTAGCCAAATAACCTAGGGCAAATTAACTTCTCTGTGCCTCATAAGATGGCATTAATGACTGTACCTGATGATAGTGTTTGAGCTGCTGCATCCAACTTTGCTTGAATGCCACATTTGGAATTCCAAGCTATATCAGTGATCTGAGTTGGATTTCTGTCTCTGGCAACTTAAGGAATCTTGTCTGATTCAGGATTAAACAAATTCTGTATCATTTCAGATGCTCAGACTGAGGATGGATGAGACTACTGTTTTAGTAATATTGTTATCAGGGACTCATGCTTTAGAAAAGATGTAAAATGAGACCTCTAAGCTTATTACAATTTTTATTTTATTTTAATGAATTAATTTATTTATTTTACTTTACAACATTGTATTGGTTCTGCCATACATTGACTTGAATCAGCCACGGGTGTACATGTGTTCCCCATCCTGAACCCCCCTCCCTCCTCCCTCCCCATCCCATCCCTCTGGGTCATCCCAGTGCACCAGCCCCGAGCACCCTGTCTCATGCATCAAACCTAGATTGGCGATTCATTTCACACATGATAATTTACATGTTTCAATGCCATTCTCCCATATCATCCCACCCTTGCCCTCTCCCACAGAGTCCAGAAGACTGTTCAATACATCTGTGTCTCTCTTGCCATCTTGCATACAGGGTTATTGTTACCATCTTTCTAAATTCCATATATATGCGTTAGTATACTGTATTGGTGTTTTTCTTTCTTGATTACTTCCCTCTGTATAATAGGCTCCAGTTTCATCCACCTCATTAGAACTGATTCAAATGTATTCTTTTATGACAACCTTTTTTGTTATTTCAGAGTCTTACCCAGTTAAATGCAGGTTACATAATGGTTTGCCCTTTTGAACTTTTGAAAAAAGACCTGTCAGCCTGAAATTTGTAGTCATTTGAGCCGGGGTTTGTGTGGTGAGTATCCTCCTCTATTCCAGATATATTCTCTGCTCTTTTCCACCTTGCTCTGTGCTTTGAGAGAGCTAATTTGTTAGGTTACATCAGTGGGTTCTCTTTCCTTCTGGCCTGGGCCAAGAATGGGCAGTAAAAGGGAGACCTGAAGAAAGTGTGGTGCTGGTATTGATTTTCCTGGATCCATTCCTGTGACATCACCAGTGCTGACTGCTTTCTTTAACCAAAGCAGTAGCACTTCAGGGGATCATTTCCACAGAGCTCTTTGTCTCCATGTTCTGGTAACTGCTTCCTTTCCTTGCTGTTTTATCTTGATGATTTTGTTCAGTCACTCAGTCGTGTCCGGCTCTTTGCGACCCCATGGACTGCAGCATACCAGGCTCCTCTGTTCTCTACTGTCTCCTGGAGTTTACTCCAACTCTTGTCCACTAAGTCGGTGATGCTATCTAACCATCTCATCCTCTGCTGCCCCCTTCTTTTATCTTCAGTCTTTCCCAGCATCAGGGTCTTGTTTTATCTTAGGGATGAGAGTCATGCAACACCTCATAGTTTCCCAGTGTCCTGCCTCCATGTATGACTCTCCTTAGGCTCCCTGTTTATGTTACCATCTGTTTCTTCCTAGGATCCCAAGTGATGCAGAGAAATGTATTTTCACATGCTCTGGCTAGTTGTCTAAGCCTGTAGTGTTCAAAGGCTCAGCTGTTGGATCCTGGCCCAAGAAATCCTACCACCTATCAAGTTATAACCCAGAACCAATAGTCCTGGAAAAAGCCATTTAGAATTCAGGTCGAAGTTGTTGACAATCCAATTAAACATATCACAATAACATGAATTAACCAACCCAGCAAATAGTCATGAAAAAGAATTAATCCTGGAAACTTGTTGAGTATTTCTTATGTTTTATATTTTTCATGTATGCTGATCTTGAATAAGTATCACTGTCAATGCTCATGTAGAAATCTTATTGAGTAGAGTTCTAGGAATCATTATTATGATATATATATAAATATAAATTAACATTAAATTCATTAACTTAAAATTACAAAGAGCACTAGTCTCTGGCTTCTTAAGTTGAACATTTATATTTTTTAAGCTAGTATATATTAATAGTTTAGTTGAAGGTATGACCTTGGATGTAGAAGAATCCTTGATTAGATTCCTAAATCAACTACTAACTAGTTGTGTACTCTTAAGAAATGACATAATTTTTCTAAACTTTATTTTCCTCACTTGTAAAATGAAGTTGTAATAATGTTTATTGCACACTGTATATAAGGCACTTAGTAAAGAGTAAGTGCTCTATTAAATGTTATCTATTATCATTTGACTCCTATAATACTTTTTCCATGAATAGGCATCATTTTGCCTTCCATAACTAAGGCCAATAATCTCAGTAGTCTGTAGGGGCCAACAGGTAGCACATAAGGGAAGTAAGTCACATATAAGTGCCATTTTGTTGTCTTAATCTCTCCTCTGCAGTCCTGCTTTTAAGAGAGAGAAAGGATGAGAGAGACAGAGACACTTCTCTACTGTGTGAAAAAAAAAAATTCTTTGTAAGCTCAATAACAAATGACAGGTGACTCTGAGCCTAGTTTCATGACTATTGCTAGGCTTTATGAAGAGAAAAATGATAAATTTTTGAAGAGAATTACAATGTTGAAGTTGTATATGAAACTTCCTAGTTTTCATTGTTGTTGTTAAGGTAATTTCTCATAGCAGTTTTAGTTCACAGAAAGATTGAGGGGAAGGTGCAATGATTTTTCATATATTTCCTGTCCCTACACGCATAGCTCTCCCAGTATTGACATCACTTACCAGATTGGTACATTTTTTACAACTGATGAACCTACATAGTTACATCATGTAGGTTCTAAAATGTTACGTAATTGAAAGCATATGGTGTATAGGCTTTTGAGATTGGTTGTTTCACTTAGTAATTTGAAGTTAAGTTTCTTCCATGTCTTTTCATGGTTTGATAACCGATTTATATTTACTGCTCAATAATATTCCATTGTTTGGATGTATTGCTGTTTATTTACTGATGAGCCTGCTAAAGGACATCTTTACTGTTTCCAAATTTGGGACTTTTGAATGAAGTTTCTGTAACATCAGGTGCAAGTTTTTGTGTGGATGTAAATTTTCAGAGCCTTTGGTTAAACACCAACGAGTACAGTGATGCTGGATCCAATGGGAAGGGTATATTTACTTTTGTAAGAAACCACCAATTTGTCTTCCAATGTGACTATCATTTTGCATTTCCAACAGCAATGAATGAAAGTTCCTTTTGCTCCATATCTTCTAGCATTTGCTTTGGTTTTTGGACATCCTAATAGGTGTATAATGGCATCTCACTGTTTTTATTTGTATTTTCATAATGACACGTTATGTGGAGAATCTTCTTATATACCTATTTTCCATCTGTATGTCTTCTTAATGAGATGTGTCTGTTGAGTTCTTGGATCATTCTTTGAATAGTTTATTGAGTTTTTTGGGTTCTTTGTACATGTTGGAAAATAGTCCTTTACCAGATGTGTCTTTTGCAAATATGTGTTTCAAGTCTGCCTTGTCTTCTTCTGACATTGTCTTTTGCAGAGTTAAAATATTTTATTTTAAAAATAAAATAAAATATTTAAAAAAATATTTAAAAAATAAAGTTTTATTTTAAAAATATTATAAAATAAAATATTTTATTTTAAAAATGTCTTAATGGATTGTGTCTGTCGTATCTGAAGAAATCATTGTCATGTTAAGGTCATCTAGATTTTCTATGTTATTGTCTAGTTTTTTTTTTTTTAAGTTTTATAGTTTTAAGCCTGTAATAATTTTTGAGTTAATTTTTGTAAATGATACCAGGTTTGTTTTTGATTTTTTCCTTTTGCATATGGTTATCTAGCTGTTCCAGCACCATTTGATAAAAAAAAAAAATTACCTTTGCTACATTTTATTGTCTTTATGTTTTTGTCAAAGATCAGTTGACTATATTTATGAAGGTCTATTTCTGGGCTCTGTATTCTGTTTCACTGACTTGTCTCTTTCCACATTGTCTTAATTACTATAGCTTTATAGTAAGTCTTTAAGTAGCATTAGCCTTCCAGCTTCATTCTTCTCCTTCAATGTATTATTGGCAATTCTGGTCCTCTTGCCTCTCCATATAAACTTTAGAATTGATCTGTCAATATCCATCAAATAATTTCCTGGGATGTAGATTGAAATTTCATTGAATCTTCAGATTAACTTGGTAAGAACTAGCATCTTGGAAATATTGAGTCTTCCTATTCATTAATGGGAATCTCTATCTATTTAGTTTTTATTTAGTTATCCAACATTTTGTAGCTTTTCTTATATAGATCTCACAGAAATTTTGTTACATTTATACCTAACCATTTCATTTCTTTGGATGCTAAGCCAAATGGCATTGTGCATTCCAAATTTCACTTTTTCAGTGCTGATGTACTAGAAAATGATTGACTTTCGTATATTAAACAGGGCTTCCCTGGTGGCTCAGATGGTAAAGAATCTGCCTGCGATGAGGGAGACCTGGGTTTGATCCCTGGGTTGGGAAAATTGCCTGGAGAAGGCAATGGCAACCCATTCCAGTATTCTTGCCTGGAGAATCCGCATGGACAGAGGAACCTGGTGAGCTACAGTCGATGGGGTTGCAAAGAGTCAAATACAACTGAGCGACTAAGCACAGCACAGCACATATTAAACATGTTTCCTGGAATCTTGCTATAATTTCTTATTCGCTCCAGAAGTTTTTGGTGTTGTTGATTCAGATTTTTTGCATAGATGATATCATCTGCAAAGACAGTTTTATTTCTTCCTTCTCAATATGTATGCCTTTTATTTCTTTTCTTTATTTCAATAGCTAAAACATTGATTGTGAGGTTTAAAAGGCATGGCAAGGGAACATTTTTACCATTTACGTAATCTTAGTGGAGGGCATAAAAACAGCCTCTCAATTTAAAAATATTGCTCAACATGTTTAAAGAGAATATTGGGAAAATAAAACACATCTGCAACTAGAGCATAGAGGGCCAATGTGAGTTCTGACCTAGGAGGTTAAAATCACTTGTTTTTTAAAAAAAGTTTGTTTATTTATTTTAAAGGAGACAAAGATGAATGCTTTTAATGATAAAAGCTACAATTCACAAAGAATATAGACATCATAAGCCATTAGACACCTAGCAGCAAATAAACAAAGATGTATAAAGCAAATATCAGAAGAAATGTAAGGGAAAAGAAAAATATATATAATCATAGTAAGACATATTAACATTTCTCAGAGAATATTTCATCAACTGCAGAAAAAATAAAAATCACAGACAAAAAAAGAACTCTACTTTTTGAAATTGAGTTATGTTTATCTTTGTGCCAGTTATTCTAAATGTCCCATGGACATCTAATAACAACATATGAGATACAAAATTTTAAGTATATTTGTGTAGGATACAAGATTGTTGTTCAGTCACCAAATTGTGTCTGACTCTTTGTGACCCCATGGACTGTAGCATGCCTGACCTCCCTGTCCCCCACCATCTCCTGGAATTTGCCCAAGTTCATGTCCATTACATCTGTGATGCCATCCAACCATCTCATCCTCTGTCGCCCTCTTCTCCTTTTGTCTTCAATCTTTCCCAGCATCAGGGTCTTTGTATTAATCTTATATCCAAGACTCTGATGCTAGGATATAAGATTAATATAAATTAATTAAATATAAATCTATTATATTTAAATTATTAATGACACTTATTTTAATTAGAATGATCTACAGAAAGCAGAGAAGTCAATGGTTACTTCAGCTTACATGTAATTCTCCTCTGTGTTAGAATGTAGGATAAGTCAGCCTACTAGACAGTTTCTCTGCTTCCCTGCCCACTTCTATCCACGAACACTCTGTCCCTGGTCCCAACAACGACAGGTGAAGCTGAAGCGAGAAGTACAGCAGTGAATAGATCCTCAGGGTGACACTCATGTCCTCTTGGCAGAGAAGCTAAAAAGGGGACATAAAAAATGACCCTGCACCTTAAATTTTTGCTCATTTCTTAGCTATCACAGTTAAAGCACACTGATAAACGAGGGGAATAGATCTTGGTCTGACCTCCTTTCTGTGTTGTTTTTCCATTTGCCTGTGGGCTTTATTAAATGTATAAGAAACAAGCAGGTCTTTGGAGGCTTGTAGCTGGAAAGCCAGAGAGCAGTGTCTAAAATAGGCACACTACATCTACATAGTCGTATCTAGCTAAGGGAATGCTGGGGCAAGAGAGAAGTCAGGGTAGAGATAGGATGTCCTTGAAGCTCTTCAACAGTCCAAAGACAGGGAAAATAGGATAGTGGCCTGTGGTGGGGATTAGTTGGGAGATGAATACAATCTGATTCTGAGTATTTTTGTTCTTTTAAAAATAGATTTATTTTCTTAATTTTTTTTTTTTTGGCTTATACTTGCTTTACAATGCCATGTTAGTTTCTGCTGTAAGCAAAGTGAATCAGCTATACATATATATATATATACATATACCCCTTATTTTTTAACATTTAATTTTATTTTTAATTAGATGATAATTACTTTACAATATTGTGATGGTTTCTGCACAGAGCAACATGCATGAGTCACAGGTATACATATGTCCCCTCCTTCTTAAACCTCCCTCCCACCTTCCTCCCCATCCCACCCCTCTAGATTGTCACAGAGCACCAGCTTTGGGTTCCCTGCTTGGTACAGTGAATTTCCTCTGGCTCTCTATTTTATGAATGGTAATGTAATTGTTTCAGTACTACTTTCTCAAGTCATCCACTCTCTCCCTCCCCTACTGTGACCATAAGTCTGTTCTTTATGTCTGTGTCTCTTTTGCTGCCCTGCAAAAAAGTTCATCAGTATCATCTTTCTAGATTCCATTTATATGTGTTAGAACTAATTCAAATGCATCTCAGCATTTTTATAGCTGAGTAATATTCCATTGTCTATATATAACCACAGTTTCTTTATCCATTCCTCTGTTGATAGACATCTAGATTGCTTCCGTGTTCTAGCTTTTGTAAACAGTGCTGCAGTGAACAGTGGGGTACATGTTTCTCTTTCAGTTATGATTTCCTTGGAGTATATTCTCAGTTACCACACAGAGCACTGAGCAGAGTTCCCTGGGCTGAAAGGTAGGTTCTCTTTAGTTATCTATTTTATGCATAGCAGTGTGTGCATCTCAATCCCGTTCTCTCAATTCATCCCACCACCCCTTGCCTGCCTTGCTATCCATACGTTTGTTCTCTATGTTTCTATTTATGCTTGTAAGTAAGACCATCTATACTAATTTTTTCAGGTTCCACATGTGATTCTGAGTTCTTCTGGAGGGATTTAATTTTCTACAATGCCCTTCGCAGATTCCACAGATCCTTAAATTAATTTTTCTATATACACTTTATGTTCTCCATTCTCACTTTCCCCTAGATTATCAATTCATTCTTTTAACCAAGTTATTATTAAGTGAGAATTGTATCCTGGACCCTGTGCCAGGCACTTGGGATACTATGGAAACTAGTAAACTGTGTAGAATATGAGAGAGATTTTAAACAAATACGTGTAACATCACTTGAACAATTCTGGTGGGGATGGGAGTACAGTTTGGACATGAAGATAGTGGACTGTCTTTATTCTTCTCCTACTTCACTTGATACAAATAGAAGTTTTCACTATTTTGTGACTTCAGAATGAATCAGTCTGTCAAGCTCTGCTTTATGTTTGCATATGTCCTCTTTAGCTCTGAAGTCAAATTTCCTGGGTTTCAGGCAAAGCTCCTTCACATCGTTTATCTGTGCAACTTTGAGTACGTTACTTGTCTTTTCTATGCCTCAGTTTACTTACAACATGGGATTCTAAGAATAACTGACTTATGAAAGCATGAAAGTAATCAAAACAGAGCATAAAGTGAGCCTGGTAAATATCAGGCTCATAGTTAATGTTTGTTTTACTAGCTGCTAATAATGGTATACTATAACTAATTTGTCATCTTATTTAATTGTCTAATAAATTATACATATCAGAGTGGACAAAAGTAAAAAAGAACTTTGATTTCATGAAAGATTGAGATAATAAGTGTACCAAAAAAGCAAAGATACATAGATAATAATGGGGGTCATCATTTGAATATTTTATAGTTTTATTTATTTTTGGCCGTACTAGGTCTTCATTGCTGCGCGGGCTTTCTCTAACTTCAGAGAGTGGGGCTGCTCTCTCGTTGCAGTGTGCAGGCTTATCATTGCAGTGGCTTCTCTTGTCATGGAACACGGGCTCTAGGTGCGTGGGCTTCAGTCGCTACGGCATTTGGACTCGGTGGTTGTGCTTCCTGGGATCTAGAACACAGGCTCGATAGTTGTGGCACATGTGCTCAATTGCCCCTCAGCATGTGCTCAGCTCCTCAGCAGTTGCTGATGAGCAACTGATGTGGGATCCTCCCAGATCAGGAATGGAACCTGTGTCTCCTTCATTGGCAGGTGGATTCTTTATCAGTGAACCACCAGGGAGAAGCCCTCGTTTGAATTTTTAAGATTAGCTGTGATGTTAGATTTCCTGCAAATTCAAATATTACTGGCAATGAATCAAATTTCAGGTTTTTGTGAAAAAAAAAACAGTGTAAATGATTCTACTCTACACTCAATTTAGCCAATATTGACAGTTCTAAACCGCTAAGTATATTAGACAAGATGCTATTATTTGCAAGTGATAGAAGGGGAACTTGGATTAGGTTCCTGTAGGTTTGTATGGGGGAGAACTGACATGAAGGATAAGAGGAACTGATCAACAACCCCCACCACACCAACTGCTCTCTCTCCTTTCTCTGCTGATCTCTGAACTTTAGCTTTTTTAAATCTCTTCTACTGTAGGTGAGTGTTCATCCAGCAAAATACATGGCTTCGTGTCGTCATCTGTTTAGGGAGAATTTCCTTACTCCCAACTTGATTTTGAAAATTTTGGGCAGAGTCTGATTGGCTTTGCTTAGGTCACATGCCCATACGTTGGACGAATAACTGAAAAAGGAAGGAGGAACACACTTGTGATCCTATCAGTCTTGACCAGCACCCTCCCTTGTAACTAGTTTGAGTGCATTACTAGAAATAGTTGTGAGGAATAGAATTGGGACACAGTTTTGGAAATTTTGCCTGTCATCCATCCCAATTTGTGTCTACTTCATGGGAGGTGGAAAGTATTTTTCATAGTATATGAAATTCACTTGCATGTATCTTTTCATAGTATCTGGTGCTTGATTTATATCAAAGATATTTGGACTATAATGAATGTCGACAATTTTACTCTAAACTCATGTTTTAGTGGTATGATACTGGACTTCACTATTTCTCAAACATATATCCTAGTTCAGTTTCCCACAATATCTTATTAGTTCCTTAACTCTATCCAGGAAATTCTACCAACTTCAAAAGGAATCATAAATATTATTAATATTTTTAAAATGTGTGTTTTATTGCTAAGAATAAAACCCTGAGGAAAGAAAGAAAATGCAGTGCCATTTATCTTTGTAATTCCATACATAAGATAGGCACAGAAGTGTTCTGTACATGGGACAGGTGTAAAACATAGTTTACTGGGTGGTGTGTAGTGAGATTTCAGTGGGTCCATATTCCTTTCCTCTCTACCTTCCCTTTCCTCTGAGGGAGGCTAAGGCATTTATGACCCAGTTTGCATGCAGAGCTTGTATTCACCAGAACAGGTGTTTTACTCTCGTTTTATACCATGCAATTATTATAGAAGGGTTCTAAAAATTCTTAGACACAGAAAACTCAGAGATATTTTTTTTTTCTTGAAGAAGAGCCTTTTCACATTTGTATACCATTTTTACTCCTCCCAAATCTCCCTACACCTTGAACATTCTCCCTCTTAATTGAAAAATAGTAGATCTCCAATTTACTCAAACATTTTCTACAGGTATAGTATTCATAAAAATTCATACAGGTTAGATGCATATTATTCAAATGTATAGGGCATGACTACCTGATGTACAGTATAGTCTGATGAAAATTGTTTGAGTTTATACATTCCAACATTATCAGAAACATTTGGCTGATGAGGAGCTGTCTATCTTTAAACCAATTATGATTTTGTTTTACAACCACCCTTTACTATCATCTTTTAACTCAAGGATGAGGCTTTTAAATTTCAATTAAAAATCAAGACTCCTCTGTCTCCAGTGAAATGCTCAATTCAGATAAAATTAATTAAGTAGCTACTGTAAGTGGTACTCTGCACCAATAGAATTAGATTGAATGCAGAATAACTCTGTTACCCTAATATCATTATTATTGTGAGACCAGTGGAAGATTCAGACTATTGAGGCAAATGTCTCCATAGAAAATGCACTTGAACTGCAATTTTTATCAATATAATTTTAGATTTTTGTTAATTTTATGACTAAGCTGAAAAATACAGAAAGGAAGTGACATATGGGGTTTACATAAGGTTTTTTTTTTAATTATTGGAATATAGTTGATAGACAATTCACAATTTTCCAATGTTATACTCCATGAGTAAGTATAGTATAACTATAGTTATAATAAAATATTGATTGTATTCCTGTGTTATACAATATATCCTTATAGTTTATTTTATACATATTAGTTTGTATCTCTTAATTCCCTACCCCTGCATTGCAACTTCCCTGTTCCCACTCCCCACTGGTAACTACTAGTTTGTTCTCTGTGAATCTGCTGCTTTTTTTCTAAAGTCATACTGAATGGATAAAGATAATGTTATACACTCTCTCACACACACACACTCATATGCACACACACACACAAACACACACAGACAATAGAATATTAATCAGTCATAAAAACAGAATGAAATTTTGCCATTTGCAGCAACATGGGAAGACTTGAAGGTTATTATGTTAAGTAAAATAAATCAGACAGAGAAGACAAATACTGTATTATATTACTTATGTGTGGAATCTAAAAAATTACCTAAGTTTTTGAATCCCTAACTTTCTTTTCCCAGTCTTCCTCATGGCCTATATCATATATAAGTGGAAGAATGCTATTTAATGTGATTGATGGAGATTTAAAAATAACTCTTTTCTCTCTTTTTAGAGCTGTGAATACTGTGGCTTGTTGGTTGAAAGCAGATGGATTTAAATAATTTTTTTTTGAGCTTGGAATTCAGTGAGGAGATACATTTTCCTTTTGTTTTGCTAAGCAGTACATTTAGGGTGTGAATCACATGTTGTGAAAATGTTCCTAAATGTGGGTGGAAAAATTCCCAGACCCAGTTACACAAACATTAAACAAAGTAGTTGCTCATTAAAACAACAACAATAACAATAAAAGTAGAATGAATCATTCTGCCAGGATAATTAACTATTGATTATATTTCAGTGTTAAAGTATTTCTTGGAATGAATTTAGGTTTCTTTTTTTCTTTGTGGGCATTTTTAACTGGTAACCCAAAGCATTTATGTATAGTAGGAGAGGAAAAATGGTGTTTAAAATAAAATTACACTTACAGGACATCAACTGGGCAAAAACAACTTGATTGCAGACTTCTCCAGGGCAAGGAGAATGAACAATACATCTTTATAACCTTTGTCAGAAGTGTTAGTATATGTCTTTTTCATGATGGATATTCAGAAAAGAATGACAAATGAGTGAATACATACATGAATGTATTAAATAAATGTTAACAGAAATTGAAGCTGGTTTAAATATTGAACTGCTTAAAAATAAGAATGTGGAAACAATCTAAATGCCCATCAACAGATGAATGGATAAAGAAAACGTGGTACGTACCTATGGACACCTTATCTTCGACAAAGGAGGCAAGAATATACAATGGAAAAAAGACAACCTCTTTAACAAGTGGTGCTGGGAAAACTGGTCAACCACTTGTAAAAGAATGAAACTAGAACACTTTCTAACACCATACACAAAAATAAACTCAAAATGGATTAAAGATCTAAATGTAAGACCAGAAACTATAAAACTTCTAGAGGAGGACATGGGCAAAACACTCTCTGACATAAATCACAGCAGGATCCTCTATGACCCACCTCCCAGAATATTGGAAATAAAAGCAAAAATAAACAAATGGGACCTAATGAAACTTAAAAGCTTTTCCACAACAAAGGAAACTATAAGCAAGGTGAAAAGACAGCTCTCAGAATGGGAGAAAATAATAGCAAATGAAGCAACAGACAAAGGATTAATCTCAAAAATATACAAGCAACTCCTGCAGCTCAATTCCAGAAAAATAAATGACCCAATCAAAAAATGGGCCAAAGAACTAAACAGACATTTCTCCAAAGAAGACATACAGATGGCTAACAAACACATGAAAAGATGCTCAACATTACTCATTATCAGAGAAATGCAAATCAAAACTACAATGAGGTACCATTACACACCAGTCAGGATGGCTGCTATCCAAAAGTCTACAAGCAATAAATGCTGGAGAGGGTGTGGAGAAAAGGGAACCCTCTTACGCTGTTGGTGGGAATGCAAACTAGTATAGCCACTATGGAGAACAGTGTGGAGATTCCTTAAAAAACTGGAAATAGAATTGCCATATGACCCAGCAATCCCACTCCTGGGCATACACACTGAGGAAACTAGGTCGGAAAGAGACACGTGCACCCCAATGTTCATCGCAGCACTGTTTATAATAGCCAGGACATGGAAGCAACCTAGATGCCCATCAGCAGATGCCCATCAGCAGATGAATGGATAAGGAAGCTGTGGTACATATACACAATGGATTATTACTCAGCCATTAAAAAGAATTCATTTGAATCAGTTCTAATGAGATGGATGAAACTGGAGCCCATTATACAGAGTGAAGTAAGCCGGAAAGATAAAGACCAATACAGTATACTAACAGATATATATGGAATTTAAAAAGATGGTGACGATAACCCTATATGCAAAACAGAAAAAGAGACACAGATGTACAGAACAGACTTTGGCAGTCTGTGAGAGAAGGTGAGGGTGGGATGTTCACAGAGAACAGCACTGAAACAAGTATACTATCAAGGGTGAAACAGATCACCAGCCCAGGTTGGATGCATGAGACAAGCGCTCGGGCCTGGTGCACTGGGAAGACCCAGAGGGATGGGATGGGGAGGGAGGTGGGAAGGGGAATCGGGATGGGGAACACATGTAAATCCATGGCTGATTTATGTCAATGTATGGCAAAAATCACTACAATATTGTAAAGTAATTAGCCTCCAACTAATAAAAATAAATGGAAAACAACAACAACAACAACAACAGTGGTATAGGGGCTTCCCTCATGGCTCAGTGGTAAAGAATACACCTGTCAATGCAGGAGACATGGGTTCCATCCATGGTCTGGGAAGATCCCACATGCTGTGCAACAACTAAGCCCATGTACCACAACTACTGACCTGTGCTCTAGCTCTCAGAAACGGAAACTGCTGAGTGCACGTGCTGCAGCTACTGAAACCTGTGCACCCCAGAGCCTGTGCCCCACAGCAAGTGAAGCCACCACAGTAAGAAGCCCACACACCACAACTAGAGAGCAGCCCCTTATCGCTGCAACTAGAGAAAACCCACACGTAGCAAGGAAGACTCAGTACAGCCATAAATAAATAAATAGCCTTCAAGGAGGGGCTTTAGTCATTTGGGTCAAATGCTGTTGATAGCCAAATTAGATGAGCACAGAGACGTGACCATTGGATTTAGCAACATGGAGGTTGTTAGAAGCTTAAAAAGTATAGTTTACATGCACAATGGAGTATTACGCAGCCATAAAAGAGAAGGTGTGTGCATACTCAGTTGTTTAGTTGGTCTGACTCTTTGTGACCCCATGGACTGTGGCCTGCCAGGCTCCTCTGTCCATGGGATTTCCAGGCAAGAATACTGGAGTTGGTTTCAGGGGATCTTCCTGACCCAGAGATTGAACCCTTGTGTCCTGCTAGGCAGGGGTATTCTTTCCCACTAAGCCATGTGAAAAACCCATTCCCCTTATAGAAGTCACCTAAAGTAGCCCAACATGTAGAAGTAGAGAGTAGAATGGTGTTTCCAGGGGCTGAAGGAACAAGAAAAAGGAATTTTTTGTTCAGTGGGTATTAAGGTTCAGTTAAGTTAGATGAACAAGTTCTAGAAATCTGCCCTACAACATTGTGTGTATAGTTAACAATATTGTATTCTGCATGTTAAAATTTGTTAAGAGGATAGATTTCATGATATGTTTTTGCCAAAATTAAATAAAAATGAGAGGAGCAATATAGAAACTGCCGTGGATCTGAGCTCATAGTTGATCTCAGAGAACAGCTTAATGGATGCTAAGAATTAAAACTACCAGAGCTCTGTAGGTCATGAACACTCAGAAAGTGAAGCCATCTGAAGTTCTCATTCACAGTTAACTCTGCATTCCTCATGTAAATACTCATGTGGATTCATTCCCCAACTGGTGTTCACAGGACAATTTCCTCCAAGATAGTGACAAGAGAGCAAAGTGGAAAGGGTTCCCTGCTTTCTAAGTTTAAAGACAATGACCTAACTGCAGATAAACACAAAAGTACAGGTTTCTTTGTTACAGACCTCTAAAAGGTTCTAATATACTAACATGAAATATGAATCTCAGAGAGGGGATAGAGAAAATCTCTTTCCATATTGCTTGAACATAGAACTTTTTGTCCGGGATGTCTATTGGTTTGTGGTAGAATTGTTTTGTGATGCATACTTTGCCAACAAAGGTGCGTCTAGTCAAAGCTATGGTTTTTCTAGTAGTCATGTATGGATGTGAGAGTTGGACTTAAAGCTGAGCACCAAAGAATTGATGCTTTTGAACTGTAGTGTTGGAGAAGACTCTTGAGGGTCACTTGGACTGCAAGGAGATCCAACCAGTCCATCCTAAAGGAAATCAATCCTGAATATTCATTGGAAGGACTGATGCTGAAGCTGAAACTCCAATACTTTGGTCACCTGATGCAAAGAACTGACTCATTGGAAAAGACCCTGATGCTGGGAAGGATTGAAGGTGGGAGGAAAAGGAGATGACAGAGGATGAGATGGTTGGATGGCATCACTGACTCAATGGACATGAGTTTGAGGAAGCTCCAGGAGTTGGTTTTGGACAGGGAAGCTGGCGTGCTGCAGTCCACGGTGTTGCAAAGAGTCAGAAATAACTGAGTGACTGAACTGAGCTGTGATGCATCTACTAACATCTCCTAAAATTAGATTTATGCAGAATGTAAACAACTGGTCTAGAATTTGGTTGTGAAACACTGCTCTAGCGAATTAGTGCTAAATTTAGCCATTTGGCAAATTCATCCATCACTGCAAATGTCAGCAGGGTTAATTTATCTATTTGATATGTGAAATAACCAATCTAGTGAAAGAAGTTACAGTCAGCAGAATCATGGTGATGATGATGATTAAAAACAAACTTAACTGAATACTTGCCATGTGCTTCAATTCAGTTCAGTCACTCAGTTGTGTCTTCAAGGTTGGATCTCCTTGCAGTCCAAGGAACTTTCAAGAGTCTTCTCCAACATCACAGTTCAAAAGCATCAATTCTTTATATTTTTTCAATTGAAGTCTAATTGTTTTACAATGTTGTATTAATTTCTGCTGTATAACAGAGTGAATCAGCTGTGTGTATACATAACCCCTCCATTTTGAACTTCCCTTCTACCCCCGCATCCCACCCTTCTTGGTTGTCAATAAACTCATATTTTCATAATGATCTCAAAAATGAGTTCTTTAGCTGGATTGTTCAGCCAGTATGCAATCAGTGATGACACATTGCATTTGGTTTATAATATCTCTTTTAAAATTTTGATCTTGAACACTCTCCATTCCTCTTCTCTTCCCTATTCTGGCTTCCCTCCAGGACACCTCTCTCGACCCCCTGCCTGCCTTACTGACTTCTTGAAGAATTCAAGCCTATTATCCTTTAGAGATGTCCCACTTTCTGGATTTTTCTGATTATTTCCTTTTATCTTGTTTTTGCTTTTCCTGTAAATGTAAATTGGATCTAATTCATATAAAATTTTTTTGAGCAGGATTGCTTTAGGCAACACTATTTGTTTCATAATGCATCATATTAGGAGGCATTTAACACATACTTTTCCTGCAGTGAATTAATTAATTAACATTAATTAATTAACAGTGATTATATGATTGGTCAGTGGGTTCAGGTAGTGAAGGCTAGATTCCTCCATTATAAACTCTCATTCTCCACTTGGTGTCTGAAAAGATTATGGTTGATACTTTACATCTTGTGATATGCAATTTTCCAATAACTTTATTTATTTATTTAAACATTCATCAATGCTTTTTCCTGATTTATTTTATTAGACATTTATTTTCTAATTCTTTAGTTTTCTAATTAGTTAATTCTTTCTACATTTATTAATTATAATTCTTCTGTAAGGGAGCGCTATTTCTCAAAACACTAGAGCTGTTTGGTTACCCTGAATTCTTGTAGCAATTATAAAGGCAGGATAAACAATTGTTTCCATTTATGCATAATTGTTTAGAAAATGATTGATAGCAAATGAGGATTTTTTATGGGTTTGTTTTGGCTTCTCTTTTTAAGTGTAGTTATAGAATCAAGAATTTTAATATATTAATGTGTTCCAATAAGTTACAGTTTTCTTAATATACAAATTGTCTCCATTGAATTGTCTCCTTCCAGGTATCAGCTTTATCCTTTTAATACAATCCAATTAGTCTCTGAAAATTTTCTTGCTTTCGAGCAAAAGATGTTCCCGGAACATTTAGGACCTTTCCTTCTTTAGACTTGGAAATAAATGTTTCTTCAAGGAGTTCAAATTCTACTAATAGGAATAGTGCTTAGAAACCAAATTCCAGCCCCAGAATGACATTCACTTTAGGTTCTTTTAATGAACCAAGTTAAATGTGTATAAATAAATTTGTTTATCATGTATACATATATATGTGAAAAAATCATAAAATCATGTTAATTTTAAGTTTTTACTCAATTTCTTTGATTTTTACACTGGTGTCTCTGTCTCCACTTTCTCTTTATTTTGAAAATCCATGATTTCTAACTAAGTTAACATAATCATTGATCCACATTTTCCTACAATGTCTGTAAAACATTTCTAGATTACACTTAAAAAGTACTAAATGAATTTTATCTTTTTGTAAAATTTTTTGGTCTTTAGTAAATGTACTAAATGACTTTGTACATTTAGTTTAAGAATTGCATTCTGAAGGGACACAAAATGATTATTCTGTCTGTGTTATTAGGGTATTTTTGTTATTGACTATTTTGATTCTTTTATTAATATATAAATATTTTCATAGCTCAAGAGCAATCTCTGTATGAAATGGGACTCTCAGGCAATCCTCATTTCCTTCTCTGTTGCCATCATGCCAACTTTCCCACCTCCTACAGGTAACATATTTTATTAGTTTTTGATTTATCTCTTCATTGATTCTTTTCCCAGCACAAGTCTATATACATACATATTATTTCTTCTATTTTCCTAGACAAAATGCAACCTAATAAATAATCTTCTTTATAGGCATACTTCATATTATACTTGTGCAGGTTTACCTTTAGTACAGATTCCTAGAAATGGTATTGCTGGTCAAAGGGTAAATGTATATGTAATTTTGTTAGATAGCACCAGATTTCCTTTCTTAGGGAAGATTTATACTCCTATCAGCCATGTCTGAGCATGATCCTTGTATCAGTTTGTGCTGCATAAAATACTACTCAATTTAATTTAAGACAACCACCATTTAATTTAATTAGTTCATAATCATGCAGGTGAGTAATTTAGGTGAGGCACAACTAAACAGATCTGTTTTCTTGGATGGGCTCTGTCGTATTTCTGAGGTCAACTGCAGGTCAGCTTTTGAGACTGGTTGGCTCTTGTTTGGGTTGAAAGGAGGTGACCAAATCAAGTATCTCTCATCATCTGGAAAGTTAACCCAGACATGTTCACATGGTGGCTGGGCAGAGGACAAAGAGAGCAAGTGAAAGCATGAAGTCTGCTTGAAACTTAGTCTGGGCCTGACTTCATGGTTCATCTCCTATATTCAGTTTATCAAAGTCAGTGGCACAGGGCAGCCCAGATTAGGGGAAAGCACATAGGGAGAAGAATCATTGTGGATGGTTTTACAGTCTACTACATTTTTCATAGACATGCCAATACACTGTATTGTTATGATTATGGATTTCTGCCACTCTTTTTGTAAGAACAGGCATTTTAGTGGATTTTAATTTGAATTTCTATTGTTACTAATGAAGTGGAACATCTTTTTCTATGTACAGTCTTTTCATATCTCTCACCCCTTTTTTAAAATCAGGTTGTTATTCTTTATTTTTAGGAAGATTTTTGTACATATTGGAAATTAATTATTTATCTATACTGTAAACTTTCTGTGTTGTTATATATTTTTCACCTTTATTAGTGATATTCTATTTTCTGTCCTAAAGTTTAAGTATTTATATAGCTTATCATTACTTCCTTTATGGCTTCTAGATTTTTGATTCATAGTTATACAGATTTTCTCTATCCTCAGATTTTAGCATGGTTTATCATGTTTCTTTCTAGGTCTATTAATTTTAGAACCAGCTTATATCCCAAAGTTAACAACTGTGCTAGAGTTTCTTATAACTCCATAAAATAGTGAGGTATTTCAAGCTCATTCTCTGAAGGCAACTTCTTGTTGGAGAAGGTGCAGTGTAATTTTTTTCTGCAGCTTGCTGAGAGGAAAAAAGGCAGAAAGGCAAATAATAGAGTAACCTTGATCCAAAACACAGATTTCCTTCTGAAAGCTTCCTTGCAGTGTTTGTTATTTGAGACCCAGAACATCAGTTCCCCTAGAAACAATGGCAAAAATGACGATGTGGTTTTTCTTGCATCTCACCAACTGTATTTTACCTGCATCATAGAATGAACCATACTGTGCTTTGAGCTCTATTACCTGTTCCCATTCCCATCTCTAGACCTGAAGAAGCAGGGGGAAGATATACCATTAACAGTGCCTTGTGAGAGCTGGAGTGTGGACTATAGGCCATCCAAAGGAGTTGAGGTCGTAAAGAGGTATGGCCACCGCTATAATGCAGTGCTGGAGCAAGAGAAGAACGTGGGAGAAGTGGCTCAGTCCCTTCCTCTGATATTGTCAAACCCAAGTGGAATTGAGAGGGCAAAAATCCCAGGTGATTGGGTCCATGAAGGTCAGGGCCTATGGCAAAGAGAAAGGAAGAAGGCTGGGTACAAACAGAATTCCCATACAGTTAGAGACTGCAGCAATCAGGGTGAGAATTTCAGTGTACCAGAATCTATATGCCATTATAAATGCTAGGATATTGTATGGTTTGAATTGGCTCCCTAATCTTTACTTCTAGGCTAGGAAGGTCTCCAGGCCATCTGTGTATTCTTATTGCTTAATTCAGTGTTTAAAACATGAAGTGTTTAAAACGTGGGAAAGATTGAGGGCAGGAGGAGTAGGGGCTGACAGAGGATGAGGTGGTTGGATGGCATCATCGACTCAATGGGATGAGTTTGAGCAAACTCCAGGAGATAGTGAAGGATAGGGAAGTCTGGCACGCTGCATCTATGGGGTCGTAAAGAATGGACATGACTGAACAACTGAACAACAATAGAAAACATGAAGGAAGCACAAAACATGTGAGAGTGAGCAGTAACTGACTGAACATCAATTTTCCTCTCCAGTGTTTCTCCTTTCCACTTTTTGGGAAAGGTTTTGGTGTTAAAAAGCTCTGTGTTCAACTGCTTGCTCCTACTTATTAGTTCTGTGAACTTGGCTACATTTTTTTTTTCTTTCTTTAAAGTTTTTATTGAACTCACATAGCTGACTTACAATGTTGTGTTCGTTTCAGTTTCACATCACAGTGATGTGAATCAGTTATGCATATGCATATATTCATTCTGCTTCACATTCTTTTCCCATATAGGTTATTACAGGATGTTGAGTAGGCTTCCCTGAGCTACAGAGTAGTTCCTTATTATAGATATAAAATATCTATTTTATATAGAGTAGTATATATTTATTAACCCCAATCTCCTAACTAATCACATGCCCTCACATTTCCCCTCTTTAACCATGCATTTGATTTTTTGAGAGCTGTGGGCTTGTTTCTGTTTTTTCAATAAGTTCATTTGTATAATTTTTGCTAAATTCCACACATATATATATATATATATATATGATATCATATTATATGTCTTTTTCTTACCCCATTTAGTATGCTAATCTGTAGTCCATCCATGTTGCTGCAAATGATATCTTGTTCTTTTTATGCCTGAGTAATATTCCATTGTATATATGTACCACATCTTCATCCATTCCTCAATCAATGGACATTTAGGTTGCTTACATGTCTTGGCAATTGTAAATGGTACTGCAGTTCTTAAACTCTCTAAGTCACCTTTGCTTTGTCTGTAGATCAGAGATACTAAAAGAATTTAAATGTCCTCTAAGCATTCTTGTGAGAATTAAATTAGGTAATTCATGTGAAGTTCCTGTTACCTAAGTGTGAAAATGATAGCTGTAAAATGCATCAGTGATGTAAATATCAGAGCTAAAGCCATAATACTTTGGCCACCTGATGCAAAGAACTGACTCATTGGAAAAGATCCAATGATGCTGGGAAAGATTGAAGGCTGGAGGAGAGGGGAAAACAGAGGATGAGATGGTTGGTTGGCATCACTGACTCGATAGATGTGAGTTTGAGTAAGCTCCAGGAGTTGGTGATGGACAGGGAAGGCTGGCATGCTGCAGTCCATGGGGTCACAAAGCGTCAGACATGACTGAGCAACTGAACTGAACTCAAAGCCACAGTAAAAATGTTAAAAGAAGAAAAGATAGGAATAAATTGTGGTGAACTTTCACTTGGCAACAAATTCTTATATATATCATGAAAAGCATGAGGAACAAAAGAATTTTGGGGGTACTCGGATCATAACATCATAAATCTGAGGTGGTTATATAAAATATTATTAAACATATTTAAAATAGTGATATTAGTCTTTATCAATTTTTTCAACAATTTGCAACAAAGGACATTATCAAGAAACTAAAAAGACAACCATCCTACAGAATGGGAGAAAGTATTTGCAAATCCTATAAGTTTCTAGGATCCAAACTATGTAAATAACACTTAAAATTTAATAACAAAACAGAGACAATTGAAATAGACAAGGTATTTCTAATATCTAACATTGAATAGATATTTCCTCAAAGAAAGTGTACAAATAGTGAACACATGAAAAGATGTTTAACATCATTAATCATTAGGGAAATGAAAATCAAAACCACAATGAGGCACCACTTTACACTCACTAGAACAGTTATAATACACACACACAACAGGAAATAACAAGTGTTGGTTGAGCATATAGAGAAATTGAGACATTCATACATTGTTAATGGAGTTGTAAAATGGTTCATCCATTGTGGGAAACAATTTGGTAGTTGTTCAAAAAGTTAAGCATAGAATTGCCAGATAACACAGGAATCCCTTTCCTGGGTTTTCTACTTTAAATGAATTGAAAAAAAGGTGTTCAAATAAACACATATTCACACATGTTCACAGTAGCAATGTTCATAACAGTCAAAAGGTGTAAACCGTTCTGATGTTCATAAATGGTGAATGAATAGACAAATTGTGGTAAATCCTCAGAGTAGAATATTATTCAGCCACAAAAATGGATGAAGTACTGATGCACGCTACAACATGCTGCTCCTGCTAAGTCACTTCAGTTGTGTCCGACTCTGTGCAACCCCTAAGACGGCAGCCCACCAGGCTTCTCTGTCCCTGAGATTCTCCAGGTAAGTATACTGGAGTGGGTTGCCATCTCCTTCTCCAATGCATGAAAGTGAAAAGTGAAAGTGAAGTTGCTCAGTCGTGTCTGACTCTTAGCAACAACATAGGTAAAGCTTAAAAACATTATGCTAACTGAAAAAAGTCAGACATAAAAGGTCACATATTGTTCGTTTCATTGTAATGAAATATCTAGACTAGGTACATCCAAAGAGAGAACATAAATCGGTGGTTTCCAGGGGTTGGGAGGAGTGGAGAATGGGATCAATGACTCAGTGAGCCCAGAATTCCTTTTGGGGTAATGAAAATATTTTAGAACTAGATAGAGGTGGTAGTTGTACAACATTGTGAATGTACTAAATGCCACTGATTGTTCACTGAATTCACTGAATGTGAATTTCACCTCAATTAGAAAATAAAGAATAAAAGACAGGTGGAAGGAAGTGGGTGGCAATGTTGGGGGAAAATATTGACCATTACTTAATAATAAGTATATAAGGGTTCATGTAATATTCTCTAGTTTGTATATGTCAGAAGTTTTGCATAGAAGTTAAATGAAAGTCAGGAAAACAGGAATTAATACTGCACCTGATACAGTTTTTCATATTTTAATCGGCCCATTGCAGAACAAACTGCAACCTCAGAGCTTTCTTTCTGTTTTATATTTTTGCCTCAAGTATACAGCTTTTGTAGATTTTGTAAAATGGATTACATCCTGAACCCCCCTCCCACCTCCCTCCCCATCCCATTCCTCTGGGTCATCCCAGTGCACCAGCCCAGAGCGCTTGTCTCATGCATCCAACCTGGACTGGCGATATGTTTCACACTTGATGATATACATGTTTCGATGCTGTTCTCTCAGATCATCACACCCTCGCCTTCTCCCATAGAGTCCAAAAGTCTGTTCTATACATCTGTGTCTCTTTTTCTGTCTTGCATATAGGGTTATCATTACCATCTTTCTAAATTCCATATATATGCATTAGTATACTGTATTGGTGTTTTCTTTTCTGGCTTACTTCACTCTGTATAATGGGCTCCAGTTTCATCCACCTCATTAGAACTGATTCAAATGAATTCTTTTTAATGGCTATGTACCACAGCTTTCTTATCCATTTGTCTGCTGATGGGCATCTAGGTTGCTTCCATGTCCTGGCTATTATAAACAGTGCTGCGATGAACATGGGGGTACACGTGTTGCTTTCAGATCTGGTTTCCTCGGTGTGTATGCCAGGAGTGGGATTGCTGGGTCATATGGCAGTTCTGTTTCCAGTTTTTTAAGGAATCTCCACACTGTTCTCCATAGTGGCTGTACTACTTTGCATTCCCACCAACAGTGTAAGAGGGTTCCCTTTTCTCCACACCCACTCCAGCATTTATTGCTTGTAGACTTTTGGATAGCAGCCATTCTGACTGGTGTGTAATGGTACCTTACTGAGGTTTTGATTTGCATTTCTCTAATAATGAGTGATGTTGAGCATCTTTTCATGTGTTTGATAGCCATCTGTATGTCTTCTTTGGAGAAATATCTGTTTAGATCTTTGGCCCATTTTTTGATTGGGTCATTTATTTTTCTGGAATTGAGCTGCAGGAGTTGCTTATATATTTTTGAGATTAATCCTTTGTCTGTTGCTTCATTTGCTATTATTTTCTGCCATTCTGAGGGCTGTCTTTTCACCTTGCTTATACTATCCTTTGTTGTGCAAAAGCTTTTAAGCTTAATTAGGTCCCATTTGTTTATTTTTGCTTTTATTTCCAATATTCTGGGAGGTGGGTCATAGAGGATCCTGCTGTGATTTATGTCGGAGAGTGTTTTGCCCATGTCCTCCTCTAGAAGTTTTATAGCTTCTGGTCTTACATTTAGATCTTTAATCCATTTTGAGTTTATTTTTGTGTATGGTGTTAGAAAGTGTTCTAGTTTCATTCTTTTACAAGTGGTTGACCAGTTTTCCCAGCACCACTTGTTAAAGAGGTTGTCTTTTTTCCATTGTATATTCTTGCCTCCTTTGTCAAAGATAAGGTGTCCATAGGTACGTGGATTTATCTCTGGGCTTTCTGTTTTGTTCCACTGATCTATATTTCTGTCTTTGTGCCAGTACCATACTGTCTTGATGACTGTGGCTTTTTAGTAGAGCCTGAAGTTAGGTAGGTTGATTCCTCTAGTTCCCTTCTTCTTTCTCAAGATTGCTTTGGCTATTCGAGTTTTTTTGTATTTCCATACAAATTGTGAAATTATTTGTTCTAGTTCTGTGAAGAATACTGTTGGTAGCTTGATAGGAATTGCATTGACTCTATAGATTGCTTTCCATAGTATACTCATTTTCACAATGTTGATTCTTCCAACCCACGAACATGGTATATTTTTCCATCTATTTGTGTCCTCTTTGATTTCTTTCATCAGTGTTTTATAGTTTTCTATATATAGGTCTTTTGTTTCTTTAGGTAGATATACTCCTAAGTATTTTATTCTTTTCATTGCAATGGTGCATGGTATTGTTTCCTTAATTTCTCTTTCTGTTTTCTCATTGTTAGTGTGTTGGAATGCAAGGGATTTCTGTGTGTTAATTTTATATCCTGCAACTTTACTATATTCATTGATTAGCTCTAGTAATTTTCTGGTAGTCTTTAGGGTTTTCTATGTAGAGGATCATGTCATCTGCAAACAGTGAGAGTTTCACTTCTTCTTTTCCTATCTGGATTCATTTTATTTCTTTTTCTGCTCTGATTGCTGTGGCCAAAACGTCCAAAACTATGTTGAATAGTAGTGGTGAGAGTGGGCAACCTTGTCTTGTTCCTGATTTCAGGGGAAATGCTTTCAATTTTTCACCATTGAGGATAATGCTTGCTGTGAGTTTGTCATATATAGCTTTTATTATGTTGACGTATGTTCCTTCTATTTCTGCTTTCTGGAGAGTTTTTTTTTTTTTTTTCATCATAAATGGATGTTGAATGTTGTCAAAGGCGTTTTCTGCATCTATTGAGATAATCATATGGTTTTTATCTTTCAATTTGTTAATGTCTTGTATCACATTGATTGATTTGCGGATATTAAAGAACCCTTGCATTCCTGGGATAAAGCACACTTGGTCATGATGTATGATCTTTTTAATATGTTGTTGGATTCTGTTTGCTAGAATTTTGTTAAGGATTTTTGCATCTATGTTCATCAGTGATATTGGCCTGTAGTTTTCTTTTTTTGTTGCATCTTTGTCTGGTTTTGGAATTAGGGTGATGGTGGCCTCATAGAATGAGTTTGGAAGTTTACCTTCTTCTGCAATTTTCTGGAAGAGTTTGAGTAAGATAGGTGTTAGCTCTTCTCTAAATTTTTGGTAGAATTCAGGTGTGAAACCATCTGATCCTGGGCTTTTGTTTGCTGGAAGATTTTTTATTACAGTTTCGATTCCCTTGCTTGTGATGTGTTTGTTAAGATCTTCTATTTCTTCCTGGTTCAGTTTTGGAAAGTTATACTTTTCTAAGGAGTTGTCCATTTCTTCCAAGTTGTCCATTTTATTGGCATATAGTTGCTGGTACTAGTGTCTTATGATCCTTTGTATTTCAGTGTTGTCTGTTGTGATCTCTCCATTTTCATTTCTAATTTTGTTAATTTGGTTCTTCTCTGTTTATTTCTTAATGAGTCTTGCTAACGGTTTGTCAATTTTGTTTATCTTTTCAAAAAACCAGCTTTTAGCTTTGTTGATTTTTGCTATAGTCTCTTCAGTTTCTTTTGCATTTATTTCTGCCCTAATTTTTAAGATTTCTTTCCTTCTGCTAATCCTGGGGGGTCTTCACTTCTTCCTTCTCTAGTTGCTTTAGGTGTAGAGCTAGGTTATTTATTTGACTTTTTTCTTGTTACTTGAGGTAAGCCCGTATTGCTATGAACCTTCCCCTTAGCACTGCTTTTACAGTGTCGCATAGGTTTTGGGTTGTTGTGTTTTCCTTTTCATTTGTTTCTATGCATATTTTGATTTCTTTTTTGATTTCTTCTATGATTTGTTGGTTATTCATAAGCGTGTTGTTTAGCCTCCATATGTTTGAATTTTTAATAGTTTTTTTCCCTGTAATTGAGTTCTAATCTTACTGCATTGTGGTCAGAAAAGATGACTGGAATGATTTCAATTTTTTTGAATTTACCAAGGCTAGATTTATGGCCCAGGATGTGATCTATTCTGGAGAAGGTTCCATGTGCACTTGAGAAAAAGGTGAAATTGATTGTTTTGGGGTGAAATGTCCTATAGATATCAATTAGGTCTAGCTGGTCCATTGTGTCATTTAAAGTTTGTGTTTCCTTGTTAATTTTCTGTTTAGTCGATCTATCCATAGGTGTGAGTGGGGTATTAAAATATCCCACTATTTTTGTGTTATTGTTAATTTTCCCTTTCATACTCATTAGCATTTTCCTAACATATTGCAGTGCTCCTATGTTGGGTGTATATATATTTATATTTGTTATATCTTCTTCTTAGATTGATCCTTTGATCATTATGTAGTGTCCTTCTTTGTCTCTTTCTACAGCCTTTATTTTGAAGTTTATTTTATCTGATATGAGTATTGCAACTCCTGCTTTCTTTTGGTCTCCGTTTGCGTGAAATATTTTTTTCTAGCCCTTCACTTTCAGTCTGTATGTGTCTCTTGTTTTGAGGTGGGTCTCTTGTCGACAGCATATATAGGGGTCTTGCTTTTTATCCATTCAGCCAGTCTTTGTCTTCTGGTTGGGGCATTCAACCCATTTACATTTAAGGTAATTATTGATAGGTATGGTCCCGTTGCCCTTTACTTTGTTGTTTTGGGTTTGCATTCATACAACCTTTCTGTGTTTCCTGTCTAGAGAAGATCCTTTAGCATTTGTTGGAGAGCTGGTTTGGTGGTGCTGAATTCTCTCAGCTTTTGCTTGTCTGTAAAGCTTTTGAATTCTCCTTCATATCTGAATGAGATCCTTGCTGGGTACAGTAATCTAGGTTGTAGGTTATTCTCTTTCATTACTTTCGGTATGTCCTGCCATTCTCTTCTGGCCTGAAGAGTTTCTATTGATAGATCAGCTGTTATCCTTATGGGAATCCCTTTGTGTATTATTTATTGTTTTTCCCTTGCTGCTTTTGATATTTGTTCTTTGTGTTTGATCTTCATTAGTTTGATTAATATGTGTTGGGGTGTTTTGCATTGAGTTTATCCTGTTTGGGACTCTCTGGGTTTCTTGGACTTGTGTAACTATTTCCTTCCTCATTTTACAGAAGTTTTCAACTATTATCTCCCTGAGTATTTTCTCATGGCCCTTCTTTTTGTCATCTTCTTCTGGGACTCCTATGATTCGAATGTTGGGGCATTTCATATTGTCCCAGAGGACCCTGAGGCTGTCCTTATTTCTTTTGATTCTTTTTTCTTTTTTCCTCTCTGCTTCATTTATTTCCACCATTTTATCTTCTACCTCACTTATCCTATCTTCTGCCTCTGTTATTCTATTGTTGGTTCCCTCCAGATTGTTTTTGATCTCATTTATTGCATTATTCATTTTTAATTGACTCTTTTTTATTTCTTCTAGGTCCTTGTTAAACATTTCTTGCACCTTCTCAATTCTTGTCTCCAGGCTATTTATCTGTATGTCTTTTTCTTTTCTTCTCACATTTCCTGAGGTAAGGGTCTGCATCTGGGCTTCCAAGCAATCCTAAAAAACATGAAAATATTTGCAACATTTGTGTTTTTGTATTATTAATATATGCCTTTAGAGTGAAGCAGGGCTTGATAGCTTCCATCAGATTCTCAAAGGACTCTGTTAGTACCATGTAGAAGCATAAATATGTCAGCTCAGAAAGAATTAAACAGATGGAGAATTAAGGTACACATGTAAATAACAGAAAACCCATTAAACTGGATTAATTTATCAGGGATCATCTTGGTGGCTATAACGAACAAACAGGGGTGGTTCAGCCTCAAGGATGGATTCACCTAGGGACTCAAACATTGTCATTGGGTCTGGCTCTTTATCCCAATCTCTCAGCTCTGTGTCCATTTGCTTTGCTCTCTTCTCAAGCTTGGGCTTCCCTTGTAGCTCAGGCTGTAAAGAATCTGCCTGCAATGCAAGAGACCTGGGTTCTATTCCTGGGTTGGGAAGATCCTTTGGAGAAGGAAATGGCAACCCACGCTAGTATTCTTGCCTGGAGAATCCCATGGGCAGAGGAGCCTGGCAGGCTACAGTTCATGGGGTTGCAGGAGTTGGACACAACTTAGCAAACTACACCACCACTACCACTTGTCAAGCTTTCTTTTGTGTGGATATTAAAGGAATCACACATTCCCTCTTGACATAGGCAGTGGGAAAATGTTCATCCACAGCACAAGGATAAGAGTGGAAAAAAATGTGGATCCTTGAAAGAAAGCTGGTATATTAGCAACTTATTACCAAAATAAAAGGAAATGGATTCTGGGAGAGTAAACATAATACATGTTTGCTGAAAGTACCAATAGTGAGTCTTCATATGGACCTGAGAGTAGACTCGGGTCTTCCTATGCTGCTTGGTCCCTAGAATTTTCTCTGATTGGGAATACTTGGAATTAGAAGGAGAAATGCCCTCTGAGTGGACAGAAAAGTGAAAATTGGAGTTCAGACAAAAGCCAGCAGTGTTAGCATCACTGAAGGAAGCAAGAAGAAAGGCAGATTGTTCTGGCTAACAATCTTGACCCAGCGAGCAAAGGGAGAAGGATCGACAGCAAATCAGGAGTCCAAGCTTAGCAACAACTCACAAAAGAAATGAAGAGGGAGATCTGAATTTAGAAACAGGTGAGAAGGGAGTCTCATGACATAATCCTTCAGTGGACATAATTGTAATAATAAAAATAAGTACCATTTATTAAGCATTTCCTATATGCCAGGAATTCCCCTTGTGTATATTATCTGCACTGCAGACTCCTGTGAGGTGGATATGATTATTCCCACTTAATCTGTGAGGAGATTAAGTTTCTCATCATCTTTGCCTCAGGCCGTGCTATATGATTACTAAGCACACTCTCATTGTTGCTTGCTTGGCAGAATGACTCTTTGAGACCAAAAAATGCACTGTACTGACAACTGGTTGCTTAAGGAGCCTTAAGCAACCAGTCCTGCCTTTATGAAACATGAGGGAGTATTACACATGCTAGAACTGAAAATCTGCTGTGTAAGTGCTGTGCTAAGAGCTTCATGAGCATTACCTCATTTTATCTTTGCAAGGACTCTATCCTCATATGACCAATAAGGAAACAAAATGTGATTTCCTAAAGTCACACTGGGAATCCAGGAAATCTGATCCAAGAGCTGGTCATCACTCTTTTGATCAAAAGATCATTAGAAACAAAAGTTTTGGATAATCCTCATCTCGGTGAAATTTCAGGGCCTGTATTCATCTTTGCCACTAAGGACATCTTTGTATAGTGGTCTCTCTGCATCAAGCATGCATATGATCAGGGATCAAAGTCATAGAAAGAAATACTATAAAATATTTTTTAACTTGGAGAAAAATGATCAGAGTTGTTCTGGTTTTTATTTTGCCCTGAAGTTTTCACTGGTTTTTCTTTATTAGGTTTGTCCCTTGATGGCAGAAGTTTGATGTTTTTCTCCGTGTTTTTTCTCTTCCTGGATATGATTTTGATACTGATATGTGCTTTGATTCCATTAGCTAATTTCTTCCTGGTTTGTTGATTGGTGCTATGTGTAAAACCCTACAGATATGTGTCAGAAAACAACTGCTTGATTCTTATGTGCCAGTAAGGAGAAAATCGATCTCCAGTCTCCATGGGTGCCCCAAATTTTCCCATACCCTAAGCACTTTCTTTTTAGCAAGATAAAGAGGTGGAGACCATTGTATATAAGTACTGTGTGATAGAATTAACAATAATAAGTATTAATATAATAATGCTGGTGTTATTAATACTAAGTGAAAATCTCATGGACAGAGGAGCCTGGTGGGCTGCAGTCCATGGGGTAGCAAAGAGTCGGGCATGACTGAGCGACTAATACTTACTTACACTAACACTTATTATTATACATAATATAATTAATAATAATAATGATAGTATTAACAACAATAATAAATAATTCAGCAATTATTTTTTGAGCACTTCTTATCTTCTAGACTCTTGGAATGCATCAATGAACAAAACCCTCAGAGAGCTTGCCATTCTAGCAGGGAAAAGTGGATAACAATCAATAAACATAATATAAATGAACAAAATAAAAAGAGGGGATATATGTACATGTATAGCTGATTAACTTTGCCGTACAGTAAGAACTAACACAACATTGTAAAGCAACTATATAGTCTAATAAAATTAATTTAAAACAGTGTATTGCTTAGTGATAAGATAAAAAGTGTGAAGACAGGAAATATTTTAATAAGGAAAACATGGTGTAGAAGATGGCTGCAATATTGATAGTATGGTCGGTGCAAACATCACTGAGAAGGTGAGATACTAACAAAGAGTGGTGATGAGGGAGTTGTAAGTGTAAAGATAGGGGAAGAACATTCCGTGCAGAGGGACAGCTATGCAGAGATCCTGAGGCATAAGCATGCCCAGCGTGTTCTTGCATCAGCAAAGAGGCCTATCTTCCAGAAACCAAATGAGAAGAGGGGGCGGATCAGAAGGAAATAAAAGATATAACAGGGAGCTAGAGCATGTAGGTCTAGCATGTACAAATTTGATTCTTTTATTTTGATTTAAATAGGATTTTTAAAAGAGGAGGGACTTTATCTTTTATTTTAAAGGAATTACTCTGAGATTAGACTATAGGATTACGAAGGTGTTAGCAGGAAAATCTCTTGGTGGATTATTACCAGAATCCAAGAGATGGCTCAGACTAGGTGACAACAATGAAGATAATACAAGATGTCAAGTTCTGGATAGATCCTTGTTTTCCCTGATGGATCTGATATAAAGTGTGATGGATGGGGAAGATTACTGGTGGAGTAATTTGGGGAGGTGATCTTGATCTCTAAATGCATTATTTTATTTATTCATCCATTCATTTTTCATTCAGTCATTCAATAACTATTAAGTGTTTATTATGAGCCAGGCATTCTCTCACTAATTTTCAGAAGTATTATAGATGAGGAAACCCAGGCTCAGAGCATTTAAGCCATTGGCTAGACTTCATTCTGCTAATCAATAGCATTGCAAGTCCAGTCAGAATCTTTGTGATTTTACCTTCGAAGCATATCCCATGTGACTCGACTGTACTGACAGAAATGAGAATGATGCTGCTTTACTTGTATGTTGCTAAATATCATATAGTACTTTTGTGGAAGTCAGACATTTCTTGTCTGCTATGACCTATTTTATCTTTCTGTGAGACACAAGGAAGTCTCCCCCTTCCTAATACTTTTTAAGGCCCTTGTAATCTCCCATTCATAACTTAAAGCAAAAAATGATTAGGTGTTTTGCTTTTATAACAAAGATATACTTGAAGCTTCCAAATATTGAGTGCTTAGCATCTAACAAGTGCTGTGTCTAGATATTTTGACAACAGTGTAAATTTCATGACATGTTATAGCACCAGTCATTTCTTCATCAGGTATGTAAAACAGCAGTGAGAATGCCACATAAATAGATTTTCCACGAATATTTTTGGCAAAAAACAAACAAAAAACCCCAAAATATATCATTAAGTTTCAATAGTGGCAACTGTATTTCTTTGGATATAAACTGTAAGGTTGAAAGGGAATAATTTTTCTTCTGAGAGTAGCTTTTAACAGCTCTGTGGGATGCTCCTCTGGCCCTCAGGCCCTCTTACTCCTTCCTGACGTCCAAAAAGGAATGAATCTCCCCATGATGCTTTTCCTTGTGCTGCCCTGAGTTGTGGTTTGGGGCCACATTAATACTTATATTATTCTTGATTGGCTCTGTTGCAGGTAAAAAGGACTTTTAGCCATGTTAGAGGGAAACATATCTCCTTATTCTTTTCTAGCCATTTCTTTTATTTTAACTTTTAGGCATCTATTTAATAATTTGGGGGGGGAACATTGCCTCCAGTTGTGATTTTGAGGCTATTCTTTTTTTTTTTTTAATGTTTCCAGAAAGATGCCCTTTCAACAGAGTACATAGTTTGTGAACTTCATTTTCTATTACATGTGAAGAGAGCAGAACCTCCTTCATCCATCCATGATGCTGCCTTTGTTCCCCTTGGCACAATTTTGAGTTTAATAAAAAGGATACAGCTAATAGCTATAAGAATAGGAAGATGCACTTACAGCATGATCCTCCTCCTACCCTCACCTCCAGTGCCATCTGAAGGGAAAACATAAGGAGGTGTGGAATGAGAGGTGAGGGAGTGTGGTGAATTAGTCACTAATATGAGGCAAGTAGAACCCATGAACACACAGGGCTCCTCAGGAAATAATAGCAGCATTCATCATGTGTTGGCACAGCAGAGAGTTGTAAATAAAAAATGTAGATTATCAAAAGAATGACAGGGTTGGCTGAATCATAACCTCATGCTGTTCTCATTCTGAAAGCCGAGTACAAAAGTAGAGACTGAGTCCCAACACATGGATTTCTGCCATCAACAGAGGAGCAGTTATGCCATGGCAATGATGATGATGTTTACATTTTCCCAAAGTGTGTCACATGATGTTTGGTCCCTGTTCTTGCAGGCCACTCTGACAGAATACCCTAGAATTTTTCAGTTGCTCTAGGTGACTTGATGTGGTCGTGTGAGAAAATTTCGTTGTTTTATATCATACCAATTATGAATTTGTGTTAAAGGACTAGGTATAAGTCTTAAATTTACTTTTTCACAATGGTCTAAAAAATGAATTGATTGCTGAGAAACTTTCTCACTCACCTAAGAATTTGACTTTAAGCTCTCAAGTTTTTTGGTTTTATGCTAAAAAGTTAACACAGTATTTTCAGCCTCTGCTTTCTATTTATTAAAGTAGGTGAATTTGTGTTTCATGGCTGCTGTAACAAGTTACTACAAACTTAGTGGCTTAAAACACCAAGACCTTCTTATCTTACAGTTCTGTAAATCCAAATTCTGATGTGCATGCCCTAAGCTGAAATCCAAGTGTTTATGGGGATGCATTCTTTTCTGGAGGCTCTGGGGAACCCCTTTTCTTGCCTTTTTCATCTCCTAGAGGCTTCCACATTCCTTCACTCATGACCTCCTCTGTCTCAAAATTAACAATGCCCAGTCAAGTTTTTCTCACATCTCACAACCCTGACACTTACTGTTTTGGTCTGTCTTCCTAATTTAAGGACATTGATGGGCTGTAATCGATAATCCAGAATAATCCCCCAAGGTCAAATTAATAACTTTAATTCCATCCTCAACCTTAACTCCCCCTTGCCGTATAACATAACATGTTCACAAGTTCAGGGATACAGACTGGGATGTATATCTTTGGAAGCCATTATTTTACTTACCACAGTAGGTCTTTCTGGAGGTCTTTCTATCATTAGATAACAGTGATAACATTAGATAACATTATCTAACTATTATCTAATGATAACATTAGATAACAAAGTCCAGATCAGTTCAGTTCAGTTCCTCAATCCTGTCCGACTCTTTGCGACCCCATGAATCACAGCACTCCAGGCCTCCCTGTCCATCACCAACTCCCGGAGTTTACTCAAACTCATATCCATCGAGTCGGTGATGCCATCCAGCCATCTCATCCTCTGTCGTCCCCTTCTCCTCCTGCTTCCAGTCCCTCCCAGCATCAGGGTCTTTTCCAGTGAGTCAGCTATTCGCATGAGGTGGCCAAAGTATTGGAGTTTCAGCTTCAGCATCAGTCCTTCCAATGAACACCCAAGACTGATCTCCTTTAGGATGGACTGGTTGGATCTCCTTGCAGTCCAAGGGACTCTCAAGAGTCTTCTCCAACACCACAGTTCAAAAGCATCAATTCTTCAGTGCTCAGCTTTCTTCACAGTCGAACTCTCACATCCATACATGACCACTGGAAAAACCATAGCCTTGACTAGATGGACCTTTGTTGGCAAAGTAATGTCTCTGCTTTTTAACATGCTATCTAGGTTGGTCATAACTTTCCTTCCAAGGAGTAAGTGTCTTTTAATTTCATGGCTGCAATCACCATCTGCAGTGATTTTCGAGCCCCCCAAAATAAAGTCTGACACTGTTTCCGCTGTTTCCCCATCTATTTCCCATGAAGTGATGGGACCAGATGCCATGATCTTAGTTATCTGATTGTTGAGCTTTAAGCCAACTTTTTCACTCTCCTCTTTCACTTTCATCAAGAGACTTTGTAGTTCCTCTATACTTTCTGCCATAAGGGTGGTGTCATATGCATATCTGAGGTTATTGATATTTTGAAAGGTTGTTGCTGAACTATAAGACGTGGGATTCTTGGCCTCCGGAGGAGATGAATTCAATCCAGGGCCAGAGACGAGGCTGGATCGCTCAGAGCTTTTGTGTAATAAAGTTTTATTAAAGTATAAAGGAGATAGAGAAAGCTTCTGACATAGGAATCAGAAGGGGGCAAAAGAGTACCCCCTTTGCTAGTGTTAGCAATGGAGTTATATACTCTTTGATGAATCCAAAGAATGTCTGAAGGTTGTAAAGACTTCACCAGACCTACTCCCATAATTTATATTTTAAGATAACAGAGTTGGCCAGAAGGTTTAATCCAAAGATTGTCCTTAGGCAGGATACATCCTTGTAAAGACCAGACCTACTCCCATAATTTATGTTTTAAGATAACAGAATTAGCCAGAGGGTTTAATCCAAAGACTGTCCTCAGGCAGGATACATTATTGTTATATAGTCACTCACAATCTGTTAATGAAAAGAAAGGAATGTCATAAAACTTAGAATGGTACCAGATAATTCATCCCTGGCCATAGAATGATTGACTTGAATCTTGTAGAAGGGCAGATTACCAACAAATAGTTTCATTTATATAGATTAGGGGAACAATACCTGAGTAAGTAGGTTGGGCCATTTGGCAGAACCAAGTTGAAGATAGAGTCTGGGGTATTAACATAGCTTAAGACAACATTTCCATAAGAAAAAGAAATGTATTGGTTAACTCAAGGTTTGAGAGTAGTTAGCTTCAGGTGAAACCAAGTGTCTTGGCAACACAGCATTTTAAGACAAACCTCCTTTTAAATTTGTATAGAGAAGAAAAAATATTGCTGGTTTGTTTCCTCCTGCCACTTAAGAGAGAGAAAAATGTCTGGCACTTGCAGCCTCTTTCCTCCGTTTGGAGACCCCTGGCCTTCCTGCCTGTTACCCTCTCAATGTCTCCCGGCAATCTTGATTCCAGCTTGTGCTTCTTCTAGCATGGCATTTCTCATGATGTACTCTGCATATAAGTTAAATAAGCAGGGTGACAATATATAGCCTTGACGTACTCCTTTTCCTATTTGGAGCCTGTCTGTTGTTCCATGTCCAGTCCTAACTGTTGCTTCCTGACCATACAGGTTTCTCAAGAGGCAGGTCAGGTGGTCTGGTATTCCTATCTCTTTGAGAATTGTCCACAGTTTATTGTGATCCACACAGTTGAAGGCTTTGGTGTAGTCAATAAAGCAGAAATAAATGTTTGTCTGGAACTCTTGCTTTTTTGATGATCCAGCGGATGTTGGCAATTTAATCTCTGGTTCCTCTGCCTTTTCTAAAACCATCTTGAACATCTGGAATTTCACGGTTCACATATTGTTGAAGCCTGGCTTGGAGAATTTTGAGCATTACTTTACTTCAGTATTCTTGCCTTGAGAACCCCACAAACAGTATGAAAATGCAAAATGATAGGATACTGAAAGAGGAACTCCCCAGGTCGGTAGGTGCCCAATATGCTACTAGAGATCAGTGGAGAAATAACTTCAGAAAGAATGAAGGGATGGAGCCAAAGCAAAAACAATACCCAGTTGTGGATGGGACTGGTGATATAAGCAAGGTCTGATGCTGTAAAGAGCAATATTGCATAGGAACCTGGAATGTTAGGTCCATGAATCAAGGCAAATTGGAAGTGGTCAAACAGGAGGTGGCAAAAGTGAATGTTGACATTCTAGGGATCAGCAAACTAAAATGGACTGGAATGGGTGAATTTAACTCAGATGACCATTATATCTACTACTGTGGGCAGGAATCCCTTAGAAGAAATGGAGTAGCCATCATAGTCAACAAGAGAGTCTGAAATGCAGTACTTGGATGCAATCTCAAAAATGACAGAATGATCTCTGTTCGTTTCCAAGGCAAACCATTCAATATCACGGTAATCCAAGCCTATGCCCCAACCAGTAATGCCGAAGAAGCTGAAGTTGAACGGTTCCATGAAGACCTGCAAGACCTTTTAGAACTAACACCCCAAAAAGACATCCTTTTCATTATAGGGGACTGGAATGCAAAAGTAGGAAGTCAAGAAACACCTGAAGTAACAGGCAAATTTGTCTTTGGAGTACAGAATGAAGCAGGACAAAGGCTAATAGAGTTTTGCCAAGAGAACACACTGGTCATAGCAGACACCCTCTTCCAACAACACAAGAGAAGACTCTACACATGGACATCACCAGTTGGTCAACACCGAAATCAGATTGATTATGTTCTTTGCAGCCAAAGATGGAGAAGCTCTATACAGTCAGCAAAAACAAGACCAGGAGCTGACTGTGGCTCAGATCATGAACCCCTTATTGCCAAATTCAGACTGAAACTGAAGAAAGTAGGGAAAACCACTAGACCATTCAGGTATGACCTAAATCAAATCCCTTATGACTATACAGTGGAAGTGAGAAATAGATTTAAGGGACTAGATCTGATAGACAGAGTGCCTGATGAATCATGGGCAGAGGTTTGTGACATTGTACAGGAGACAGGGATCAAGACCATCCCCATGGAAAAGAAATGCAAAAAGGCAAAATGGTTGTCTGAGGAGGCCTTACAAATATCTGTGAAAAGAAGAGAAGCGAAAAGCAAAGGAGGAAAGGAAAGATATTCCCATTTGAATGCAGAGTTCCAAAGAATAGCAAGGAAACATTAGAAAGCCTTCCTCAGCCATCAATGCAAAGAAATAGAGGAAAGCAACAAAATGGGAAAGACTAGAGATCTCTTCAAGAAAATTAGAGACACCAAGGGAACATTTCATATAAAGATGTGTTTGATAAAGGGCAGAAATGGTATGGACCTAACAGAAGCAGAAGATATTAAGAAGAGGTGGCAAGAATACACAGAAGAACTGTAGAAAAAATATCTTCACAACCCAGGTAACCACGCTGGTGTGATCACTAACCTAGAGCCAGACATCCTGGAATGTGAAGTCAGGTGGACCTTAGAAAGCATCACTATGAACAAAGCTAGTTGAGGTGATGGAATTCCAGTTGAGCTATTTCAAATCCTGAAAGATGATGCTGTGAAAGTGCTGCACTCAATATGCCAGCAAATTTGGAAAACTCAGCAGTTGTCACAGGACTGGAAAAGGTCAGTTTTCATTCTAATCCCAAAGATAGGAAATCCCAAAGAATGCTCTAACAAAGTCCAGTACTTTTTTGTAGTTCAGTGCCTTGTTGTCTGCTTATAATGTATACATTGCTAATTGTTTACAGCATTCCTTTTCCCTGAGACCCAGTATAGTCTCAAAATTCTTTTTAATGGGAAATGCTAAACATTCCTTTAGCAGTTAATCAAAGTGATCACATGAGATAAACCCTTTTGTCATTTCTATCCCAAATTGTTTTACTTCCTTTTAATGAGATCTAATTTCTTAAAACGTTCATAAAGCTCGTTTCCTGACACTAATGCAGATTGGCATTTTCCTCATTTATCCTAGTCAGTACAATTTGGTTGAATCAGAGTTGCGGGATCACATTTGTTCATGTTTACTGTATTCATATCCCTGTACTGGATAACAAAGTCTAAAAAAAAACTAACAGTACTAAACACTGGTGAAAATTTAGAGCTGTAGGAACTTGAATATATTGCTGGTTGGAATGCAACATTGTAAAGCCACTTTGAAAATTGTTTGCAAGTTTCTTGAAAAGTAAATGTTCTTATCAGGTGACTCAGAAACTACATGCCTAGATGTTTACCTATTAGAACTGTAAATTTTTTTCATCCATATACAAGGTGTATATGTTTACAGGAGATTTATTCTTAATTGCTTGAAACTGGAGGCAACCACAGTGTGTTTCACTAGGTGAATGGATATGTATCCAAACAATGGAATTCTACCTAGCTATAAAAAGAAATGAACTACTGATCCATATGCAAACATAGATGAAACTTAAGTGCATTTTGCTAAGTGAAAGAACCAAAATGTTACATATCAAATGAATGCCTTCATAAGGTATTCTAGAAGAGGAAAGCTATAAGAACAGAAGAAAATACACCTGTGGTTGCCAATGGTTGGGAGAGGAGAGAGTGGCTGATTACAGAAGGTAAACAAGAATGATTAGGGTGATTGATCCATTTTATCTGATATGATGAATACATGACTATGAAATTGTCAAAACCCACTGAAATTTACATCCCAGAGAGTAGACTTTAGTGTTCAAATTAAATTAAAAATGAACCAGGAGGTTGCAGAAAATCCAAGGATAAAATGTTGACTGTGACAAAAGAATAATCTGTACTGCATGTGTATGACATGACTTCACAGAGAGGGATGAGGAAATAGGAGTTGACTTATGTAACTTTTAGAAGATAAATTTTCAACTAGAAACTGTAAGGCCAAAAACAAAAGGCATTGAACACAAACACTGTACTCTACTTAGTAAAGTTGTTTATCATGGGGATATAGATTAAACAATTCTTAAAATTTCTTACTTGTATACTGAGGTCAAAAATAATTAAATGAATATGGATGGCAGTGAGAGACTTCTCATTGTTGGAGAACAAAGTTATAGATGGGCAAGGGGGGAGGCAAGAATGAGTTATATGGCACTGGATCACAGTAGGAGATATCAGTATTAACATAGGTTTAATTTATCATAATACTGATGGAGAGAACCAGAAATAAGTATAGGTACATATATATGCATGAGTTAGTATACATATATAAATTTCTTAGTCTTGTTCACCAAGAATTTAGCCTAAAGGTAGTGACATTCCAAGTAACAATGAGGATATTTAGTTCCTAGATCTTTGTTTCTGGACACCATTCTCTAATAATAGGTACCTGGGTCTCTTGGAGAAATTGTTAACTTTAGGGCTAAAAAAAGAAAATACAAGATGAACCTGCTGTTTCTCGTAGTGTTTAAATGTAAGAACATGTTCAAAAGCTAAAAAGATGGAGGCTTCTTGAAGATACATGTGAATGAATCTGAAAAAAGCCCCAGTGGCCAAAGCTGGAACAGTTTAGTAACACAATAAATAATATAAGATCCAATCACAAGATTAAAATAAATAATTGGATAAATAAATAAAGGAAAAATCTTTTTCATACAGAATAATTCCAAATAATTTGTGCAGACACCTTCTTCTCCAGCTAGTAGGGCTTAATCTCCTTTCTGCCCTTGAGTGATGGACTGAACTTGGTGACTTGGTTCCAATGAGTAGAGAGTGGAATGAGGAAGCAACAATGGAAAAGCTTGGCGATACTGTCTTGTCCCCATGATCCAAGTTAATATCATTGGTGATGTTATGTTGATAGCATGTCCTCCAGATATGATGACATGAGAAAGGTACTTTACATCTGATATACCTTCCAAACACCCCTAGCCCCAGACCAACTATGAGAAAAACAACAAACTCACACTGACGGACATTGTACAAAATATTTGACCAGTACTCTTCAAAAATATCAAGGTCATCATAAACAAGACAGGAACTGTCACAAACCAGAGGAATGTAAGGAGACATAATGTCTAACACAATTTGACTTTCTGACCTAGATTCTGAAACTACAAAATAAAGAACAGTAGTGTAAAAACTTATGAGATCCAAAGAAAGAGTTGAGTTTGGTTAATAATAATTAGAAAATGTTTTTCTTTTTTACTTTCATTTTTAAATTTTGACAGAGGTACTGTGGTTATATAATATATTAACAATCAGTTCAGTCAGTTCAGTCACGTCCGACTTTTTGCGACCCCATGAATCACAGCATGCCAGGCCTCCCTGTCCATCACAAACTCCCGGAGTTTACTCAAACTCATGCCCATCGAATTGGTGATGTCATCCAGCCATCCCATCCCCTGTCGTCTGCTTCTCCTCCTGCCCCCAATCCCTCCCATCATCAGGGTCTTTTTCAATGAGTCAACTCTTCGCATGAGGTGGCCAAAGTATTGGAGTTTCAGCTTCAAATAAGAGCAGCCAAGTAAGAAATATATATGAATTCTTTGTACTGTATTTGCAACTTTTCTCTAAGTTTAAAATAACTCAAAACAAGCAAATAAAATTTTACTTGGTACCATGTTAGAAATGGGATGATTTGAGAGAATAGCATTGAAATATGTATATTATCACATGTGAAATAGATCACCAGTCCCGGTTCAATGCATGAGACAGGGTGCTCAGGGCTGGAGTACTGGGAATACCCGGAGGGATGGGATGGGGAGGGACGTAGGGGTGGGTTCAGGATGGGGAACACATGTATACCCATGGCTGATTCATGTCAATGTATGGCAAAAACCACTACAATATTGTAAAGTAATAAGCCCCCAATTAAAATAAATTAATTAATTTTTTTAAAAAGAAAATATTTTGACCATGTAATGTCACTCTACTTATAAACTATTCCATTCATGTATTTGTCTATCTTTAGGCCAGTTCAACACTGTTTTTATTATTGTAGCTTTTTAGCAAGTCATTAAATAAATAATGTAAGTTCTCCATCTGTCTCTTTTTAAAAAGATTTTTTTAGTGTTTTAGCATATCTAAATCTTTTGCTTTTCTGCATACATTTAGAATCAACCTGTCAATTTCTTGTTCAAAGGTCTGTTAGAATTTAGATATTTATTGTATGTAGATCAATTTAGAGTGAAAGTGAAAGTCCCTTAGTCCGCGGAATTCTCCAAGCCAAAATGCTGGAGTGGGTAGCCTTTCCTTTCTCCAGGGAGTCTTCCCAACCCAGGGACTGCACCCAAGTCTCCCACCTTGCAGGCAGATTCTTTACCATCTGAGTCACCAGGAAAGCCCAAGAATACTGGAGTGGGTAGTCTATCCCTTCTCCAGTGGATCTTCCTGACCCAAGAATCGAACTGGGGTCTCCTGCATTGCAGGAGCATTCTTTACCAACTGAACTACCAGGGAAGCCCTTAGAAAGAATAGGTATCTTAATAATACTGAGCCTTTTGATTCAGAAATATTGTATTTGTTATCATTTACTTAGGTATTATTTAATTTTTTTTCAGAAATTTTAAATAATTTTTGCAAGTTATATGCATTTGTTGTTACATTTATTCCTAGATATTTTATGTTTTAGGTGCTATGCATATGTGCATGCTGAGTTGCTTCAGTTGTGTCGAACTCTGTGCAATCCTGTGGACTGTAGCCTGCCAGATTTCTCTCTCCATGGGATTCTCCAGGCAAGATTACTGGAGTGGGTTGCTATGCCCTCCTCCAGGGGATCTTCCCGACCCAAAGATAGAACCTGCGTCTCTACGTCTCCTGCATTGGCAGTGGGTTTTTTTTACCATTAGTGCCGCATGGGAAGCCCTTTAGTTGCTATGGCAAATGGTTATTTTTTATGTTTCTAATTATTTTTTGCTAATATATAGAAACAATTGTAATTTTTTATATTTACTATGCATCATCTATTTTTTGCTAAACTCATTCATTGGTTTTATTTTTTTCTTAAATATTCCATTCAGTCTTTCTACATAATCAATCATATTATCTATAAACATTTTTATTTCTTTCTAACCTGTGAACTTATTGCACTGGGCAAGACCACTTGTAAAATATGAATAGAAATCATTAGAATAGTCATTCTGGCCTTGTTCCTGTCTTAGAGGAAACATTTTCAGTATTTTACTGTTACATATCATGTTAGATTTCAGGACTTTATTAGGTGACTTCTTTCAATTGAGCAAGTTTCCTTTGACTTTTAATTTACCGAGAGTTTTATAATAAGTGGATACTGAATTTTATCAAAATTTTTTTGCATATATTGTTATAATTGCAGGATTTATATCCCATATTCTTTATTATAATGACATATATTGACTGCTTCTCAAATGTTGCACTAAACTTGCATTATGGGAAATATATCACTTAATTATTTTGAATTTGATTTGCTGACATTTAAAACATTTTAATCTTTCTCTTACTGCTTTTATGACTTCCTCATTGTCTTTGGTTTCTATCAGTTGACCATGGTAATTTTAGATGTTCTTTACTTTATTCTGCTTTCTTCTTACTGAGCTTCTTGTGTCTTAGGTTAATGTCTTCTGTCCATTTTAGAAAGTTTTTGACCATTATCTGTATAGTTTACCCCTTTTTCTCTTTTCTTCTGAAACTCTAAGTATTAGACTAACTGATATTGTCTCATGAACATCTGATTTTAACCTACCTTCCCCATTTTGGGGTGTTTCCATCTGAATGCTGCCTCTTGACCAGTCTTCAAGTTCTGCCTTTTTTCTGCTGTGTCTAGTCTGCACTTAGGCCTACCAAATGAATTATCCATTTCTAATACTGAATTTTTCACTTCTAGCATTTGTTTTTTCATAGTTTTAATTGGTTTTATCTATCTCTTTTCTGTGAAGAAATTGCTACTTTCTGGAATTTAGTTTTTTTTTTTTAATTTCTTTGCATCCTGAAGTCTTTGATGGGGTGTTTTGTTTTGCTAGCTGTGGTTTTATAGCTTATTGGGTTTGCTTGGATTGTTAGAGTGAGGATGAAAGTCTCTTGTGAGTTTTAAACTGTCTAACTGTAATGGAAATTTGTAAGTTATTTTCATGGAAGCATTTACGGAAATATTACTCTTTCCCTTTGTGATATATTATAAACTATGGAATTGTTTTAAGCACACAGAAACAGTAAGGGATTGGGAAACTTTTCTCAAGAGATTATCTGGGCATAGTCTATAAATAGTACCTCACAAACTGTATCTATACTTGACCCTTATATGGGATATATCATCAGAGGTATTATAGGTGATGGGTGTTGGTGTTTGACCTCCCTAAATTCAACAGAATTCTCTTCACTCGTCTAAGAAGAGACACATCTCTCTGAGCTTGGATGACTAGAAGGCTAATACCAAACATGCTTATAATGTGTGGCTTTGGGAATCAATTCCCTTCCTATGATTGAAGAACTACTTGCTAAACAAGATAACATAGTTAATTTATAACATATAATGTGTCTGTAGTTACAGTAGTGAAATGGTAAATCAGTTGTTAGGGCCAATACTAGCACATGTGGATAATGACTTTGAGAAAGCTTTGATAAAGAAAACACAATTCTCTATCCTTTATTGTATGCATATGTTCATAATCCCATGAGGTAGATACTATTATCACAATAGTTATTTATATTTTTACAAAAACTGAACCTTTGACTAGTTGAGTCATTTGTAATAGTGAGCATCTGTTATGATTTCCTTTATAGCTTCAACTTATTCTTATCTCCTTAGGGTCATAACAACATGCTGATTTTCCCTGTGGGAGCAAAATCTTCAGAGTTCTCTCACGTGGTGTAGGTGAAGATGACTCCTTCTTGTCCTCAGTGTTGTGCATGTGACCCAGACCTGGCCAATCAGCTTTACAGCAACACAGCTTACTGTGATTGGTTCATAGTGTGTGGACATGTGGCATGTGATTCAATTCTAGGGATGCTTTTAAGCTATTAAGAAGGAAAGAATCTCTTTTTCTTCTAGGTGTGCTAGCACTAAAGATGATGCACAGAAAGAAAAGCAGAATGAACAAAGAGAGAGCATTTGCTGATGATGTTCTTTGGACTCTTAGACCCCAGTCCTGCCTGCAGTCCTTTGATCTCCTGACTTTTCTTTAAGTGTGCCAATACATTTGCTTAAGCTGTTTGAGTCAGGTGTGTCTCCCTTCCTTGCATACAAGATTGTTCTGAAAAATTTGTTCAACACAAGACATTGATGTTTGAAGTCAGGGATCAATTTCAGATGACTATATATTTGAAACTATGCATGTCCCAACTTTCTGACCGAAGCTGCTTTGCTGCAGTTTCACCCAGCATTTTTTGAATTAGGCAATTACCTTATCCAACTTGCCTAGGTAAAGAGAAGAGCTAAACGTTAAGAAATTTATTTGTTTAGTTCTTGGTTCCCTTGGGTTAACTCTAGATTGTGATTAAGTGTGGCGTTGGGCTAATTTGTTGCCTAGCATTCTTGTGTAAATCCGTTGATGTCACATCAGATTTAACTAGGAGAAGCAGGGGGCTTTCTTCCTGCAAACCTAGAGTTGTATGAACTATGCAAATAAGCATTCATATAAGAATGCATGTTTGTCTTCCTCATCGCCATTTCCCTGCAGGTTAACTCTAGCTAATCTAGTAATTAGTGGTAGGAAGCTTGCAGATTTGCAAGCTCATTTACACAGAAGAAAACCATGTTTAAAATGACATTAACTCACTAGGTTTCTATGTGGAACTTGGCACACAGCTGTTTGTTCCCTTTGTCTATATATCCCCTGTGGTGTTCTGAAACAGGAAAGGGCATTAGGGTCTGCCTTGGAACAAGATGTATGTAATGGGGAAGGAAGTCAAGACTGAGTGTTTCTCTTTGATACCACTAAAATCCTAGTAGGCCATATTACTGATTATAGAAGGGATTAACAGCCCAGCACTAAATAGTAAAGTAGTAATAATGACAAGTCGTCTCAATTGCTGAGTACTTACTATGTCTCAGGAACTGTGGTAGATGCTCTCTCTCTATATATATGCACATATGTGTATATGTATATATATGCTCATATATGTATATGTGTAGTGTATATATATCTTGCCTGCAACATATATGTAATTACATTTTGTCCTCCTCAAATAAATTATCATCCTTATTATGTGGATAAGGAAATAGTGCCTCAGAGACCTAGAGTAACTAATCTAACTAGTCTCAGTTCACACACTTACCTATTATGGGTGTGTGTGTCTCAGTCGCTCAATCATGTCTGACGGTTTTGTGACCCCCCCCCCCCCCCCCCCCCCCACCGCCCGGCCTGGCCAGGTTCCTCTGTCCATGGGGTTTTTCAGGCAAGAATACTAGAGTGGGATGCCATTTCCTACTACAGGGGTTCTTTCTGACCCAGGGATCAAACCCATGTCTCTAATGTCTCCTGAATTGCAGGTGGATTCCTCACCTGCTGAGCCATCAGGGAAGCCCCCACATACCAATAGCAGAGTCATAATTACTGTGAGGCTCAACTTTTTAATTACCAAGTGTGCTGTTGACTACATCACTATACTTTGAAGAGAATTGTTATCCAAGATGTTACCAGCATTTGTAGTAGAGTCAACCCCAGTATAATAAAGCTTAATATCAGAAACCCCACAGGTACACAAACATCTTAAAATCAATTAAAGAAAAAAGATTCCCTTGATCTTATGTCTATTTTCACCTACTAGTTAATTTTTCTATTCCCTTTCACAGAAAAACTCCTCGAAAGAAAGGCTATTCTTGTTGGCTCCACATCTTCACCCCTCTTTTACCCTAGACCTACTCCAGTAGGACTTTTGTCCTGATGAGATAATGATTCCTATTAAGGTGAAGAGTGACTCTAAGCTCCTCCTTGTATCAGCTTCCTTTGACAGGTTAGATTCCTCTCTTTAACTTTAAACTCTTTCTTCACCTGCTTCTGGGACACCACCCCCTCTTACTCCTTTGGCTGCCTTTACTGACTATCTGATCTCCTCTGCTGACATTTTTCTTAGGTCCCAAGTTTAAAACCACTCTAGAGTGCACCCCTGGGCTCAGTTCTTAGACTTCTCATCTTCTGTCTTTATATTCCATTCCTGTTGTTCAGTCACTAAGTTGTGTCTGACTCTTTGTGACCCCATGAACTCAGGCACACCAGACTTCCCTGTCCTTCAACATATCATGGAGTTTGCTCAAACTCATGTTCATTGAGTCAATGATGCCATCCAACCATTTCATCGTCTGTTGTCCCCTTCTCCTCCTGCCTTCAATTTCTGCAGCATCAGGGTCTTTTCTAATGGGTCAGCTCTTTGCATCAGGTGGCCAAAGTATTGGAGCTTCAGCTTCAGCATCAGTCCTTCCAATGAATATTCAGGGTTGATTTCCTTTAGGATTGGCTGGCTTGATTTTCTTCCCTTAAGGCCTATCAGTCCCAGTCCTTAAGACTTATTAATTAAATCTTTAACATGTCTTATTCAGTTCAGTTCAATCGCTCAGTTGGGTCTGACTCTTTGCAACCCCATGAAGCGCAGTACACCAGGCCTCCCTGTCCATCACCAACTCCCAGAGTCCACCTAAACCCATGTCCATCTAGCCGGTGATGCCATCCAACCATCTCATCCTCTGTCATCCCCTTCTCCTCCTGCCTTCAATCTTTCCCAGCATCAGGGTCTTTTCCAGTGAGTCAGTTCTTCACATCAGGTGGCCAAAATATTGGAGTTTTAGCTTCAACATCAGTCTTTCCAATGAACACTCAGGACTGATCTCTTTTAGGATGGATTGGTTGGATCTCCTTGCAGTCCAAGGGACTCTCGAGTCTTCTCCAACACCACAGTTCAAAAGCATCAATTCTTTGGCACTCAGCTTTCTTCACAGTCCAATTCTCACGTCCATACATGACCACTGGAAAAACCATAGCCTTGACTAGACAGACCTTTGTTGGCAAAGTAATGTCTCTGCTTTTTAATATGCTGTCTAGGTTGGTCATAACTTTTCTTCCAAGGAGTAAGCGTCTTTTAATTTCATGGCTGCAATCACCATCTGCAGTGATTTTGGAGCCCAGAGAAATAAAGTCAGCCACTGTTTTCAATGTTTCCCCATCTATCTGCCATGAAGTGATGGGACCAGATGCCATGATCTTAGTTATCTGATTGTTGAGCTTTAAGCCAACTTTTTCACTTTCCTCTTTCACTTTCATCAAGAGGTTCTTTAGTTGTTCTTCACCTTCTGCCATAAGGGTGGTGTCATCTGCATATCTAGGATTATTGATATTTCTCCCGGCAACCTTGATTCCAGCTTGTGCTTCCTCCACGCCAGCATTTCTCATGATGTACTCTGCATGTAAGTTAAATAAGCAGGGTAACAATATACAGCCTTGACATACTCCTTTTCCTATTTGGAACCAGTCTGTTGTTCCATGTCCAGTTCTAACTGTTGCTTCCTGACCTTCATACAGGTTTCTCAAGAGGCAGGTCAGGTGGTCTTTCTGAGATGGGTCTAAGGTCCCATCTCTTTCAGACCTTAGCACAGTTTATTGTGATCTGCACACTCAAAGGCTTTGGCATAGTCAATAAAGCAGAAGTAGATGTTTTTCTGGAACTCCTGCTTTTTCGATGATCCAGTGGAAGTTGGCAATTTGTTCTCTGGTTATTCTGCCTTTTCTAACTCCAGCTTCAACATCTGGAAGTTCACAGTTCACGTATTGCTGAATCCTGGCTTGGAGAATTTTAAGTATTACTTTACTAGCGTGTGAGATGAGTACAATTGTGTGGTAGTTTGAGCATTCTTTGGCATTGCCTTTCTTTCGGATTGGAATGAAACATGTGTTGTAGGGGAGCAAAATTTGCTGCCCCAAATTGTGTGCCTTTAGCATGTCAGTTATTTCAAGCTGAAAATAGTCAAGGGCCCAAAGACTCAGGAAGAACCTTTATCCTTTCCCCAACTGCCTAAAAGAATTCATATAGAGGCTCCCAGAATAAAGCTATCACCAGAGGTACTTGCCAGGAATATTGACTAGATGTGGATGGGGAAACACAGGCAGGGATGGAGATGAGAATCTCCTCTGTGTTCTGTTGTCTCTATATGGCCCAGCAAACATTTGGTTACCAAACATTTGCTTTTCCATGTGAACCACTTTCCTTTCCTTTGAAGTCCCAAACCACTATTCCCAATATCTTTTTATGTTTTTAGGTGAAGATGGTATTTTTAAGGTGAACTTTTTGGCCATTTTGGTGAGCTGACTCAATTTTCTTGGGTTTCTCTATGTATATACATTATTGAACTTGGGTGTGATTTTCCCATTAGTCAGTCTTATGTCAGTTTAATTCTTAGACCAGCCATAAGAATCTGGAAGAGTAAAAGAAATTTTTTCCTCCTCTGCAGTCTCAAATCCAGTTATTTCCTTTTTTAAAAATTAATTTTTATTGGAGTTGCTTTACAATGTTATGTTAGCTTGTGCTATACAGCACTGTGAATTAGTTATACATATATATATATCCCCTCTTTTTTAGATTTCCTTCCCATTTAGATGAACACAGATCACTGAGTAGAGTTTCACATGCTATATCCTAGGTTCTCATTATCTATTTTATATATATTAGTGTGTTTATGTTAATCCCAGTCTCCCTACTCACCCCTCCCCCTCTCCCTCCCTTGGTAACCAGGAGTTTGTTTTCTACTTCTGTGACTGTGTTTCTGCTATGGAGGTAATGGGGCTTCTCTGGTGGCCCAGATGGTAAAGAATCTTCCTGCAATGCAGGAGACTCAGGTTTGATCCCTGGCTCAGGAAGATGTCCTGGAGGAAGAAATGGCAAAGCACTCTAGTATTCTTGCCTAAGAAATCCCATGGATAGAGGAGCCTGGCAGGCTACAGTCCATGGGATCACAAAGAATCAGACACAACTGAGCGACCAACACTTTCACTTTTCTCTTTCCCTGGCGGTAATGAATTCTAGAGATGCATGAAAGGACCAAGAGCACTTTGGAGCCCTAGCAAGAGTCCTGGCGGGAGAGAAGGATGGCCAGGAAGGATGGATAGTACAGATAAAATCTAGTTATTTCTAACCACAGCTCTTGCCCCTTTCCTTGTCTCAGCCATCCTTTTTGCCCACCTGAACTCTTGCTAGGGCTACAGTGCTCTTGATCCTTTCTTGCATCCCTAAGACCCATTCCTTCCATAGCAGGTAAAATGAGTTTCTTTTCTTTTTCTGAGTTTCTTAATACAAAAATCAGATTGCAAATTTCCTGATTAAAATCCCCCAATGTTTTCCTGTTGCACTGTGAATATAATTCAAACTGTGTTTCCTGGTAAATAAGGCTATTTCAGATTTATCCTTCCTTCTTTCTCATTTCATGTTTTACTGCTTTTTCTGTCCCAGCTACATTGTCTTTGTTGGTCTTTCTCAAATATGCCAAGTTTATTTGAAAGGTATTCCTTTTACACAGCTAGTCTCTACTTTTGAATTTTCTCCCTAAGGTTTTCACATAGTGGGATGTTTCTTTTTTATTTTTTTAAATTAAATTATTTATTTTAATTGGAGGCTAATAAATTTACCATATTATAGTGGTTTTTGCCATACATTGACATGAATCAGCCATGGATGTACATGTGTTCCCTGTTCTGAACCCCCCTCCCCATCCCATCCCTCAGGGTCATCCCAGTGCTCCATCCCTGAGCACCCTGTTTCATGCATCAAACCTGGACTGGTGATCTGTTTCACATATGGTAATATACATGTTTCAGTGCTATTCTCTCAAATCATCCCACCCTTGCTTTCTCCCACAGAGTCCAAAAGTTTTCTTTACATCTGTGTCTCTTTTGATGTCTTTCATGTAGGGTCATTGTTACTGTTTTCCTAAATTCCACATACATGTGTTAATATACCATATTGGAATTTTTCTTTCTGACTTACTTCACTCTATATAACAGGCTCCAGTTTCATCCACCTCATTAGGACTGATTCAAATGCATTCTTTTTAATAGCTGAATAATATTCCATTGTGTATATGTACCGTGGCTTTCTTATCCATTCGTCTGCCAGTGGACATCTAGGTTGCTTCCCTGTCCTAGCTATTGTAAGCTGTGCTGCGATGAACTTTGGAGCACATGTGTCTCTTTCAATTCTGGTTTCCTCAGTGTGTATGCCTAGCAGTGGGATTGCTGGGTCATATGGCAGTTCTGTTTCCAGTTTTTTAAGGAATCTCCACACTGTTATCCATAGTTGCTATACTAGTTTGCATGCCCGCCAACAGTATAAGAGGGTTCCCTTTTCTCTGCACCCTCTCCAGTGTTTATTTTTTGTAGACTTCTTGATAGCAGCCATTCTGAGGCATGAGATGGTACCTCATTGTGGTTTTGATTTGCATTTCTCTGATAATGAGTGATGTTGAGCATCTTTCCATGTGTGTGTTAGCCATCTGTATGTCTTCTTTGAAGAAATGTCTGTTTAGTTCTTTGGCCCACTTTTTTGATTGGGTCTTTTTTTGTTTCTAGAATTGAGCTGCAGGAGCTGCTTGTATATTTTCGAGATTAATTCTTTGTCTGTTGCTTCGTTTGCTATTATTGTCTCCCATTCTGAAGGCTGTCTTTTCACCTTTCTTATAGTTTCCTTCATTGTGCAACAGCTTTTAATTTTAATTAGGTCCCATTTGTTTATTTTTGCTTTTGTTTCCATTACCTGGGAGGTGGGTCATAGAGGATCCTGCTGTGATTTATGTCAGAGAGTGTTTTGCCTATGTTTCCTTCTAGTAGTTTTATAGTTTCTGGTCTTACATTAGATCTTTAATCCATTTTGAGTTTATTTTTGTGTATGGTGTTAGAAAGTATTCTAGTTTCATTCTTTTACAAGTGGTTGACCAGTTTTCCTGGCACCAATTGTTAGAGATTGTCCTCTCCATTGTATATTCTTTCCTCCTTTGTCTAAGATAAGGTGTCCATAGGTGTGTGGATTTATCTCTGGGCTTTCTATTTTGTTCCCTTGGTCTGTATTTCTGTCTTTGTGCCAGTACCATACTGTCTTGATGACTGAGCTTTGTAGTGTAGTCTGAAGTCTGGTAGGTTGATTCCTCTAGTTCCATTCTTTTTTTCTCAAGATTGCTTTGGCTATTTGAGGTTTTTTTGTGTTTCCATATAAATTGTGAAATTATTTGTTCTAGTTCTGTGAAGAATACTGTTGGTAGCTTGATAGGGAGTGCATTGAATCTATAGATTGCTTTGGATAATACACTCATTTTCATCATATTGATTCTTCTGATCCATGAACATGGTATATTTCTCCATCTATTTGTGTCCTCCTTGATTTCCTTCATCAGTGTTTTATAGTTTTCTATATATGGGTCTTTTGTTTCTTTAGGGAGATTTATTCCTAAGTATTTTATTCTTTTCATTGCAATGGTGAATGGAATCGTTTCCTTTATTTCTCTTTATGTTTTCTCATTGTTAGTGTACAGGAATGCAAGGGATTTTTGTGTGTTAATTTTATATCATGCAACTTTACTGAATTCTTTGATTAGCTCTCTTATCATTCAGATCTGACCCTACTGATCACTTCTTCAGAGAGTGTCCCTATAATCCAATCTAAAGAACTTCCTTCCCAAACCCTTACTCTCTCACCCTTTAACTGCCTTATTTACTTCATTGCAATAAGTCTATCCCAAATTGTATATTTACTTTTTTTAAACTTTAAAAATTTATTTGTTCATTTGTGTCTGTGCTAGGTCTTTGTTGCTCTGTGGGCTTTTTCTGTAGTTGTGGCAAGTGGGACTGCTCTCTAGTTGTGGTGCACAGGCTTCTCACTGCAGCGTACAAGTGTGTAAACAGCTGTAAAGATGCACAAATTTTAGAAGAATTGTCTAACTAGGATGGAAGGATGATTCCTAGAAATAAGACCTATCTAATCTCTGTACTAGAGGAGCCTTAACACTGAGACCCAAAGTTAAGAAGGAGTTGATCAGACAAAAATATAGAGTCTAAGACAGAGGAGACAGCATATATGTCAGTATTAAAGCAGAAAGGAATGTGTGGTTTTATAGAAACTGAATGAGAGTCAGTGTAGCTAAAGCAATGAGGGGAGAGTAGTAAATGTGGAAACTAAAGAGATAAGGGTCTAGGCATGCCCACATTAGAGTGTAATAAGTCACTGGGGCTTTGTGCAAATATAAATTTGGGACTTAAATATAAGGCAATACTTCAGATAGAGCTTGTTCAATCTTAACATTCAGATCATGAGCTTCACCTGTAACCTTCTAAATCAAAATCTCTTGGGATAGAAACCAGGGAATCTTCATTTTAGCACAATCACCTTATGATTCTTACATACTTTAAATTGTAATAGCCACTCTTCAAAGGGAAATGACAATGGTACATTTTGTTATAGTATTATTACTAGAGATATCAAGGTGGGTTTCATGTACCTCTCAAGAGCTGACAGAAGAAGAATAGTGAATTATGTTTTCTCCAAATGCAAATGATAAAGAGTTAATCAAGTTACAAAGTTGTCAGACTTCATTGATGTTCACATCAGCATATTCTAAGTTTCAATTAACCTACTCACCTACATCTCAGTATCAAAATGAAGAATGCTTGTAGTGGGATACACTGCTTGTGGGTGTTGCCCAGCTTCTGCCCCTAGGAAATTCTTTTTTTTTGTTTGTTTATACTTATTTTAAAATATGAGAAAGGCCTTTATCCAGGGAAGAATGCAGGAAGTGTGTTTTCAGCTGTGCTGTAATTGGTGGATGCACGGTCTGTTCATACCCTTCTAAATTGGTCATAGTGTAAATTGATAAGATGTGACAACTGTTAACTTTTTATCTACCATTTCCAATTACATTAGCACTCAACTGAAATAAACAAAAATATGCAGAATGTCTACATATTACAAAGCACTTACTGTGTTAGATGTTAAAAAAGTCTTTGGGCATGACTTTGGAAAGTGTGAAATGTCAGAGAGCATAGAGAACTCCCTAAGAACCAAAAAAGATGGCAGGTAGGCTGTTATGAGTGAAGATTTCTGGAGAATCATTATCACTTTGCATCTCAAGCCTTGCAGAAGGGAAAGTCCTGTTCTTCCCAAAGAAACATTTGAAGCCAAGAGTGAACTGAATCTTAGTAAAGATATAGTAGAAATCATAGTCAGGTTGATCACAGATTAGCAACATCAGAAGAAGAAATCATGACTTTTTGTTTAGGTGTAGTATTGCTTGCTTCACTTTATATTGTTCTACGCACAGTATCCAGCATTAGATTTTTTTTTAAAGCATAATATGCATAAAGAAGCAAGAAAATATGAAACATGGTCAAGAGAGGAAAGTATCAAGAGATGCAAAAATGATTTAGATAATTGGAATTAGAATCAGATGAGAACTCTAAAATAACTTACAATGTTAAAAAATACTGTGGAAAATGTAGACAAAATGTGTGAACAGATTGAAAGTTTCAGCAGAGAGGTAAACTATTAAAAATTACCAAATGGAAACAGTAGAAATAATATCATTGTTAGAAGAAATGAAAAATTAACATGAAGATCTAAACATAAGTTTGGACATAACAGAAAAGGATAAGGAAGCTTGAAGATTATCTAAGTGGAAACATTTGGAGGAAAAAAAATGAACCATAGCAGTTAAAGCCAATGAAGCAACATGAATCAATCTAAAACTATCAATCATTAGTCCTGTTTGATATTTACAAATATGGCATCAAAGCTGTAGAATACAATTTTTTCAAGTGTATATGGACTAATCACCAAGAGAGTTCATATGGTGGGCCACAAATCAGGTCTCAACAAATTGTTAATGACTGAAATCATACAGAATATGTTTTTTGGTCACAACAATAAATTAGAAATAAGTAACAATGAGATATATATGTGGCTCAATTATTTATAAATTCAATAAAATCCTTGAAATAACCCATGAATCACAAAATGAGTCAGAAAAAAAACTCAGTCAAAATATATCCTATGCATTAAGAGATAAATATGTTGTTTTAAGTGCTTGTATTCTACAGATAATAAATGGATGGGGGATATGATAAACAAATTCATGAAAATAATAAAAAATTTAGATGAAGTGGACAGATTCTTTGAAAAAAAGTTTTAAAAAATAGATTCAAGGAGATAGGGAAAAAAACACTGGATATTGATCTATTAAAGGCATTGAATATATAAATAACAAAATTAAAACTTTCTTATCAAGAAAATTGAGGCCCAGATGACGTCACTAGTGAATTCTTTCAAACTTCTAAGAAAAAGTAATTGCAGTCTTACTTACTTTTTTGTTAAAGAAAACAGAAGAAGAAACATTTCTCTACATGCTTTATCAGTTCAGCACAATTCTGATCCCAGCCCCCCAAGACAAGATAATCAAAGGCTAATAACCCTTATGAAAAAGGGTCCAAAGTCCTTAGCAAAAGATTAGCAAATCACATGCAATGATGTATTACAGGATCCTCAAATCTGTACACATGTTCTTGCCTCAGCTTGGTCCAGTCCTAAATCCCTTCTTGCTTTATTTGCATATCTAGATATCTGATGCTTTGTCATTTTTGAGGTCACTGTTGAAATGTAGCTATTTCATATTCCCCAAAGAGCATCTTAGATCAGTCAACCTAACTAGCCCATGTTTTATAGTATTTCATGCCCTATGTGTTTTCTTTATAGCACTCACAATAATGTAAATGAAGGGAAATTTCCTTTCCATCCAGATTATAAGTTTATGAGCAGAGATTTCTGTCCTTGTGATGCCCTCTACCTTGCTAAAATGTCTGACAAAATGAATAGTAGTAGTCACTCTAATGTATTTATTAATTGAATAAATGAATGAAATGCAAGAGGTCAGTGAAACTAAGCTATTTAGGATCTACATCTGTGAGTTCTGGACATCTCTGGAGTTGCTGCTTCATTTCTGTAAATCTCCATCAGTCTGAACAGCCTTCTTCACAAACGGAATCTTTGCTTTAGTTTATAAAGCTACTCTGTGGGGAACTGGATTATATCAGGCAGGTACTTTCCCTAGGGATTATGTATCTTTACACCAGATGCCCAAGCGTGGAAAGTCACCTCTTTCTTCCATACAGTTTCTGATATAAGTAGCCTCTTACATTCTTGCAGTGGCTTCCAGGAAATGCAAAATATTGGGAATGTTTTGTTAATAAAGACTTTTAAAGAGACAGGCAGGTGTCCTTGCAGTGGTCTGAATTAAGCTATTGCAACTCAATCCCTGTGCCTGAGACATAGCTGACTGCTTAGTTAAATGGGAGGACCTGTGCTAAAAAGCCGAGTCCAGATAATTATCTATGTCATCAGAATCCTGGATCTAATAATTCTTAAACTCTTAAATTTTACTGACACAGTGACTGCATCTCATTTTAAAACAAAAATGTCACGTGATTGCAGTTCAACTTTGGTTTAGTAGACCCAAACATTAAACGTTTTATCAGGCTGTCACTCTGGAAAAAGAAGCTGAGAGACAGACAGACAGACAGACAGAGACAGAGACTCAAGTATTCACCTCTCTCTTTTGTAATAATGGAGAATGTTCTCCTCTCCTTTGTCTCTGGAATATGTTTACATGGTATTGAACTAACCAGCAAAACAGCAAAAAAAAGCCCACAGAAGACTGTTGGTTAATGAAGGTTAATATTTTTGACCATCTAATATGTGTGCCATAGGTAACTCAGACACCACAAGCACACAGCGTGATAAATTACATATTGGGGACAGTCACCTCATTTCTCAGTCTCTGCCACAAAACAATCATTTCAGGGCTGTACAAGTATGAGGTGATGCTCTTTTGCCAAATCACCTTGTTTAAATCTCCATAAAACATCGCTGCCATCAGCAGGTAGAAACTTTGAGAAGCAATTTAAGGTTGATATAATTTGCAAGTAATTTATCACTGCAAGGGGATGGATTTATTAAACAGCTGCAGGGTGCCTATGTAAAAAACAAAATGGAAAAAAAAAAAGGTTATATTACCTGTGTTTATCTTCGCTCTCATCCTCTCTTGCTTTCATTCCTTTTGTTTTCTGATGTGGTTATTTAAACTGAACTTCTTCTAGAAGAAGAATAAAGAAGTAGACCATCCCTAGCATGCATTGTGGAGAAGGCAGTGGCAGCCCACTCCAGTACTCTTGCCTGGAAAATACTATGGACAGAGGAGCCTGGTAGGCTGCAGTCCACGGGGTCACCAAGAGTCAGACATGACTGAGCGACTTCACTTTCACTTTTCACCTTCATGCCTTGGAGAAGGAAATGGCAACCCACTCCAGTGTTCTTGCCTGGAGAATCCCAGGGATAGGGGAACCTGGTGGGCTGCCGTTTATGGGGTCGCACAGAGTCCGACATGACTGAAACGACTTAGCAGCAGCAGTGATAGCATGCATTGAACTAAAAAGATCCTTAAGTGTATGATGATGACCTTCCCTGCTTTAATAAAAGCAGATTCATGCAAATAAAAGGCAAACCAAAGCTAGACCAAGTAGAGAAAATATTGTGGAGGAGATGGGGTTTGAGTTGGATGAGAGATGACAAAAGGAGAAGGAAATTTCTTTGGCAGAGCAAGAGTATGTGCTAAAGTCCTGGGGCCAGGAGTGAAGAAGCAGTGAGGAGACTTTCTTTTTTTGTATTTATCATCATTGCTTCATAATTAACATACTAAATTTATCTATTTATATATTAAATAGGTGATTTAAAGTGCCTGTATATTAATCATGAATAAATCTACATGTGATGTATCCAAATTATTAAAAATCCCAAGGCCAACACTTTTTCATCCATTCAACAAATAGAACATAAGCTTCTACTATATATCATACAATGTGTTAAAAACTAGGAGTGCAAGGAAGATTGAATCACATTGTATAAATCAATCTATTAAAATTGTGTTTTAGTGGAATTTCTGTTTGAAGTTCTGTGTGGCATAGGACAGAGTGAGACATTTTGACAGACAGCCACCAGCTTAGGGTGGGTATGGTTAAGACTGCATTATCATATTTTTAATAATTCTTCAAGCATTGACTATTCAAGTGAAGTTTCTGTGAGAATGCAGAGGGTGATGGGACCATCTTGAGTGAAACAGAAGGCTTTCAAGAGCATGTAAAGGCTTCAATAACACATGAGTTAGTGAACTTAGAGTAATTAACATGTATGGATTACAGGTTCTCTAAAATTTGTATTAATTCAAGAGGGTTTGGTTATGGTTGTATGCATATATTCTATGGAAGCACATTTATATTCTGGATGATTAAGTGGACTAACAATGGATAAACCACAAATTTTTAAATGAGTTATTTGGCCCATAAAAAGGCAGCCAGTGGAGAATAAGCAGCTAACAAAATTAATCTGGTTTTCAAAAGAAAAGAGTTGTCACTACTCAAAACCTGGTGTTGATTTGCAAGCAAGACTCCTTTCCCCTTAACCACATCATGGTCATCTGGTCTTCCTGTCTGTCACTCATGCCTTTGGATTTCGATCATATTTCCATGCAGTCTTTTGATTCTGGAAGTGGTGATGGAGACTTTGTGGCAGCACTGTTGGAGAACCCAAAGTTGTTCTCATATTTACATATGTAAATATGGCCGAGTCACTAACCTCTTTCTAAATCATCAGCTCTGCTAAATTCAGTACAGGCTGCAAAACTAGATAATGCTCCCTGCCTCAGTGATGATAACGCTGTTGGCTAATATTTTTTTAAAAGAAAGGTAATGATTAAAAGAAAAGAACATGAATTTTTTGAATTGAATTATTTGAGACATTTAAGGAAAGCTGATTTAAAATGTTTTGCTTTTCTTTTTTTTTTTTTTTCCAGTTTGTTATCTCATGGGCTATGACCATTGGGAGATTTTTTAAATTTTCTTTTTCCTCAAATAAGCTCTTAATAAGATTTGTTCAAAATTATTTTTTAAATACATACATACATACAAATATATAGTTTATCTTCTAATACCATAGAAAGACAAAAATATTATCAAGTTTTCATCCCCTAAGGAAGCAATATATGGATTTTTACTGGATGGTTTGTGAATAAACTGTACTCATGGAAAAACATTTGAAATTCTAGGAATCTTGATGCTGATATTTGGCTCTGTCCCTTATTAACGATTCACTAGTCAGGGAGCTGCTGGCAACTGTATGTAGATCTTGGATTTAATCATTTATCCCTAATCAGTATTGGATACATATTAGTTTCCTTGCTCTTCAGTATTAAGAATGGATGAATTAATTAATGAATAGTTCAAAGCCCAAGTTTTCTTTGATATTACTCTCTGATTTTGTCCTCTCATCAGATCTGTGCCTCAACCACAGAAGATAGGAGCAAGGAGACTAAAACTTATAGCAGGAGCCACTCTGGTGAATAGAGGAGGGATCACAGTCTGTTGGGAAAAGACCTCAGTGTACTTCCCTCTTACCCTAAATAGTCCATGTGAACTAACTCCAGGGTCATGGGTAATGGAAATTTTACCCTAATGATTCAAGCTGAGATTGTTCTTGGCTGTGCCATTGCAGTGTTTTACTATTTATTAAATTACCTATTTCATGGTCAACACTATTCTTTAATGATCTTTAATTAAAAATGAAAAAAGATCTCTTGAGAAATAAGTATAAATTTGATTAATTGATTTAAAATAGAAGAAGAAACTGAGGGCCAAAAGGAGTAACAAGCATGCTCTAGGACATTCAGAAGGTGGGAGGTGGGGCCACCATTGAACCAGTAGTGTTGCCTCAATGTCTTTGGGTTGATGTCTTTGAGCTTTTTGCCATATACAAGTGGCCTCTTTACAAACAGGTTTAAGCTCAAGCCAGATCAATTGGAGATTACTGATCTCACTATCACGTTAAGTCATTATTTGTATGAAGTATTGCTGGAGCCTGGGAAGAGAGCAAATGAGAGACAGTATTAAGCGGGTTAACACAGTGTTTTCCCTTATCTGTGAGATACATTTCATAGCTAGAAGAAAACATATCATGCTATCTGAAGTAAACTCACTCATGACATAATATGGGTAGGACAGCAGCTGCTAGTTAAGAAAAGTCATCAAGAGAAGAGTTGTGAGTAGGATTTCTGATCTTTAATTGCTTTGAGACACAATCAGGGCTCTTTGGTGTCTATCATTTTCATGTTCGCTGTGTCATTAGAGTTCCCTGCAGAAACCTTGAAAATGAAAAGTGAGATTCCAGCTCAGTAGCAAATGAATTTAGCATTGATTCTTTGTGTACTTAAATCTATGATAAAGTAGATAAACAGACAAGCTGCTCTTAATAACAAAAGTTAACATGAATCATGGACCAACTAGGTAAGAAATAGATGAGTAGATTTTTCATTTGAAAAGAAAAATGTAGTTATGTTAGTTTTATAGGATGTTAGTAACCAGAAACTTTACCTTTATGGTGGGATATTTACAGGTCCTGATACTATATAGCTCTATAACTTTTCAGGATGAAATTTTCTATGCCTCAGTCTTCTCACAACAAAATGGAGATAATGGTAGCACCTATCCACCCATGAAGTAGTGATGCTCCATATACATAGAGTCTGGCCTGCTGTGAGCCTTGATACATTGTAATCATCAACTATGATTTATCACTATGATTAACCACTGAAATAGTGTGTGTGAAGATAGAAATACCTGTGTGAAGGTATATAGAATGCCATATAGAAGATACTCAATAGATGCATGTCAAATGCATGAATAGTTGCCTTCTGCATCAACTGAAAAAAGGTTAAGAGCAGCTGGTGTACTTATGCCCTGGCACTTTTAGCCAGGTATATACAATTGAATTATTGTTTCACTGGGGTTCAAATTCATCCTTGTGCCATGAGGCAGGTGTACAAACTGAAAACCATGTTAATTTTATTAGGTCTTTCAAAAAGAAGTAGCTTTGCTTTATAAAAGCCCTTAAATCATGTTGTAATTATTGACTTATTTTACCTAAAATTTGACATATAATAGCTACTTAATAAATAGTCCATAAATTTAGGGTTTTTTTTTTTTTTTTTAAAAATCTGTTCTAATATAAGCTAGGTAAGCATATAAAATGTGTCTCTATGCACACAATTAATCAATTGAGACAGAATATTTGCACAAGATTTGTTGATTGCTATCATAAAACTATTTAACACAGTGATAGTGATTCTTATTTTGTCAAATACTCTCACTACAGTAAAGTTCTAATGTGACAGAATAGACAATTTGATGTTGTTTTATGACTCAGTATTCACTAAAATCAAGAAATGTAGTCCATTAATATGCTGCTTAAAATGCCAGGGCATAAGGACACCAGCTGCTCTTAACCTTTTTTCAGTTGGTGCAGAAAGCAACCATTCATTCATTTGACATGCATCTATTGAGCATCTTCTATGTGACAGGGACTGCCCCAGACCCTGGGCATAGAGGGGTGAACAAGATATACAACGTCTTTGCTCTTTTGGGCTTGTGTTCTAGTGGGGCTTCCATTGTGGCTCAGCTGGTAAAGAATCTGCTTGCATTACAGGAGACCTGTGTTCTATTCCTGGGTTGAGAAGATCCCCTGGAGAAGGAAAAGGCTATCCACTCCAGTGTTCTGGCCTGGAGAATTCCATGGACTGTATAGTCCATGGGGTCGCAAAGAGTCGGACAAGAATGAGCAACTTTCACTTCACTTCACTTCTAGTGGGTGTAGTTAGATAGTAAATAAGTAAAGGAGGTGCAGAAAGTGATATGTGCTATAAAGAAAATCAAATAAGTTCTTTTTCTAAGTCTGTGAGTCTGTTTTGTAAGTTCATTTGTACCATTTCTTTTCATATTCCACATATAAGCGATATCATATGATATTTCAATTTCTCTAGGTTGACTTACTTCACTCAGTATGACACATTCTAACAAACTTAGGGATAGTTAGGGAATTTGGGGAGGTCATGTACAGACTGCTGTATTCGAAATAGATAACCAACAAGGACCTACTGGATAGCACATGGAACTGTACTCAATGTTATGTACCAGCCTGGATGGGAGCACGGGTTTGGGGCAGAACGGATACATGTGTATATATACATGTGTCTGAGTCCCTTTGCTGTTCACCTGAACTACCACAACATTGTTAATTAGATATACTGAAATACAAAACAAAAAGTTTAAAGTATGAAAAAAAATAAATAGAAAAGGTTAATAGGGAGTAACTATGATGGGAGTGTGTTTCCTTTAAATTGGGTAGCAAGGAGATCTCCTCTGTTTGTGTGACACATTATTTTTAGAAGCACGCTTGAATTCTTTTATGAAGGTTGGAGGATCTAGAAACCATCAAAATGGGAGTCATTTTTAGAGTTTAGAAAGCCTTCGCATAGCTGGATTTATTTTGTTCCTGGATATCAGTAGTTATCAAAAGTGGGACGCTCCTTCTGTCTTGCATGACTGTTCCCAATTGTTTGATCATTTTGGTTGTATTCAGATTAAAGCATCCCTAATCTCCTGAATGTGATGTTATATCCTTTTCATGTGCTTCTCTAGCATGTACCTCTTTATAATACTAAGGTAAAGAGATTTATTGATCTGTCCATCACAACCCACTATCCATACATAGCCCCTTGAAAGAAGAGACTTCTCTTATTTGAGTTTATATATCCAGTACCTGGCGTAGCTACAACTTTCCCTCATGAAAGGTGATAGATGAAACATAGGTTATTTAAATTTTAAGTGTCAGACTCATTTATTAACTGTTTTTGTATTCTGTACATGTTGTGCATTTTCTTAACTGACCTTTGGCTCATGTAAAATTAACTAACTCATATGACTTCAGAAAGGCCCTTGTGTTACAGAACCAGGCTTTTGATGTCTTCCAAACAACAGACAATCATAGAGGTTCTGGAAGTAATATATAAGCAGTAAGTGTTCCCCTATGGAGTGTAGTTAATAAATAATAATTTATAGTTAATAAATGGAAAACTTCCTTTTTTGTACAGTTTTTCTGTCACTCTCCTCTCTAATTGAGCCCAGAAACTCACCTCCTCCCTTACACTGTCGAGTCCCTTATTCTTAATCCAAGGCACCTCTTCTTTTAGGACTTAGTTCACATTTGAGTTTACCATGTGAAATTGAAATGCATCTTGCTTTCCAGACTTTCAATCCTGAGAAAAAGTAGTTGAAGGAGAAATTGTACTACACCGGGAAGAGCTGGGTACGGGGATCTGATGGGTAACAAAACCCATCAGAGGAGGATTTAGGTTAATTTCTAGAGACTGACCTTGTGCCAGCATTTCTAGTAAATTAGGATCAACCCTAACATAGAAATAGTAAATGAAATCTTCTAACATGTTCAGCTCCGTGGGCTTCAAAAATCTTTTACATCAAAGTTAATTCATGAAGTTTTGGAATTTTGAACATTTTTGTTCAAAGCCCCAGTGCTGCGAAATTCATGTGCAGATTCAAGAAAAAAGAATTTCTTTGAGGGAATTTGAGGTACACTCTGAAGTTTTATATAGATATTCTCATGGTACTATATAAATTATTAAGTCTATGCATTTCAAAATAAACATATGATACTTGCTAGTTTATGAGGATTTTATTAGAATAGATATGAAGCAGGTTTAGGGCTATACACATTGTGAGTTCCCAATAAATGCTATTTACTGATTGATGAAATTTAAGCTGTAATCCTGTGTTGTGATTGAAGCAGATTGAACTCGGCCAGTGCTGACCCAAAACACTAAGTTTCATTGCGTGATGGCTGAGTAGTTAGCACGGTGTCCTGTTTCCCCACTGCCCTTGAATCTTGCCACACCTTTTTCTCCATGTTATAGGTAAGAGAAAGGAGTTACTATAAATCTATTTGAGAACTTTCTAGTTGTCAAATGTTGATTCTCCTTGCTAATCAATTGCTAATTCCACTGATTTTACTTGCTATATATTCTTGATACTTCTCTACTTAGCTTGAATCCCACTCCTTTTGCTCTATGCCAGGCCCTTATATCATTCATTAAATTCAATAGCATGTGCTTGGTACTTAAAAGGTGCTCAATAAATTATAGATTTCGTACTTTTGTGAATATCTTTTCTTTCTCCCTTCAGTCTATCCTGTACACTGCACTCACATTAATCCTAGAGCATCATTCTAATGATGTCACATCTTTGCTCAAATTCTTTAACAAGTCCCAAATGCTTGGAGAATAAAGCACAGATTCATCCTTTGGTATTCAAAGTCATCTTGGCCTCGTCCCAAGTAGTAACTTGAAGAAACTTTTCTTGATCATGTAGCCTATGTTCCTGCATAGGGTTTAACACTATTGTAAAGTAATTAGCCTCCAATTAAAATAAATAAATTTATATATAAAAAAAGAACTTGGATGATGGAATCAAATTCAGATCCTGGTTCCATAATTTATTACCTGAATGGCCTAATGTAATAATATGTAAAACAGGGAAAAATAATGTTAACTACTTTATTGGGTTATATAATAGTAGTCAGGGTCACACATATGATGAAGTACAAGCTATAATGCTATGTTGTTATTGAAACAGATTTCTTAGAACTTCTGATGTGGATTTTAGTTCTTGACATGTTTGATTTTTTTTTTTTTTAGTATTAATTTTTAGCAACTACTTTGTGCAGAGTGCTGCAATATGTTTTTATGATGGGAAAATCTGAAAGACATACCTGAAAGGCATGCTCTCCCTTCAGAGAGTAATATCCTTTCCATCTATTTGCAGATTATTTTGTGCCAGAAAGGCAGATGTCTAATGGACAAGGAGAATTGAGCAGCTTCAGCTTAGTGATAATATTCTTTCTATAACTTTTCTGTTAGTCACACTCAATGAATGGAGAAGAATAACTCCCCCAAGGAGAGTAATTTTCCTCCATAATCATAATGTCTGTGGAGTCCCTGAGAGTAATGGCACTATGAAGAGATTCCTATGGATTTCCTCGTGTCCTAGATGAGGACAGCAGGTGCAAGAGATGGGAGGTTATCCCAGGGAGCAGCCTTTACCTCTTCCCTCCTTCCCATCTCTTCTTCCACATTATCGATGCAATGCCTCCCTGCTCTCTTACTGCTACCCAGAGGACACTGGAACTGAATGCCATTAATAATATCTCAGTTATTCTTTCTACATTGACAACCACTCATCTGGGAAATGGGACAAGAATATACACAGAATGTGAAAAAATTTGAAACTAAGAGATGATCATTGTTCTTAACAAGTGTTATAAACATTACTTATTTTGCAATTTCTGCCATCATTTTTTTAAAAATATACATTCTTTCCATTCTCACCATTTTCCAAAGGAATAGCTTGTGTGCATCCTTGCCCTTTATCTCCTTGGACATCAGTCTTTCATTAATGCGAAGCCTATCACACTGGGTATCAATCTGTTAATTAAAACTTCAAGGAGAGTCATTCAAAGGTTGAACAATGTCATTCAGGTATTCTCAGTCAGAAGGAGTATTATGAGTAACCTGTTAAACTTTGTCCAGCTTTAGGACAATGACTGTCAGAAAACTCTGGTTTTTAATTTATGACAATGGAATGTTAAACGTGTGGAATAGACATGGTGCCCTGAGAGCTATTATAGGGTATGGTCCCTGACCAATAAAGCTCCAGGGCATCCCTTATACATAAATCTATACACTTTGAACCATGAGACCCCGGTCTCTCCTGGCCACAGACTGTTGACATCTGGTCTAAAGGCAGCCAGTGAAGCTATTGACCTAACGTGGCCCCCCGTATTAAATGATTACTAACAGATATACTCAGATTTTGTTAAAGTCCTTTGAATATGAGTAGATGTTTACTCATCAAATGATATCTCGTTGACTATCCACTGTGGATTTGCTCACCTTTTTATTTCTATATGGGATTTGCCCTGTTTGAGAATTTTCAGCCATTTTTGGAATATTTTTTTCAGTCTCACCTTCTTTCTCCTCTCTTTCTGGGGGCTCCAGTGACACAATGTTCAATCTCTTATTATAGTTCTAAAGGTATCTGAGGTTCTTTTCATAGATTTTCAGCCTATTATCTCTCTACTGTTTTAATTGGATAATTTCTACTGTTTCAAGTTTACTCATGGTTCCCTTTGTCCTCTGTTTTCTGCTGTTGAACTCATATAAAAGTTTTATATTTTGGTTATTTTATTTTTAAATTCTAAATTTTTCTTTTTCCTAGTATTTTCTGCATCTTTTCTGAGACTTCCTATTTTTCCATTACTTTTAAGCATGTTCATAATTGCCCCCTGGGGCATTTTTCAATTGACTGCTTTAAAATCCATGTCACTTAATTTTAACATCTCATTTGAAAAGACCCTGATGCTGGGAAAGTTTGAAGGCAGGAGGAGAAGGGGATGACAGAGGATGAGATGGTTGGATGGCATCACTGACTCCATGGACATGAGTTTCAGTAACCTCTGGGAGTTTGTGATGGACAGGGAAGCCTGGAGTGCTGCAGTCCATGGGGTCACAAAGAGTCGGACATGACTGAGTGATTGAACTGAACTGAACATTGGGAGGCTCAAAGATAGCTTGTTGCTATCCCTGTATCACCTTCACTGATACCGTAAAGGACGTTCTTATCATGTGTGTAATACAGGACTCAGCACTGAAAAGAGCCAAGATATTTTCTTAGAAAAATGGCTGATTCCAGGATTGAGGCAGGAAATGCAGGAATGTCTCATTTTATCAAAAATAAGGAAGATACATGTCAGAAAGATACAGCAACCAGCTTGAATGGGCTCCAAGTGATAAAGTCTTAAATACTTTAAATGTCAAAGTAAATAATGATAGCAATGAACTATAACCCATTAATTAAAGTCAGAATTACTTGATTTTATGCTGAAATAAACAAATAAGGAAAGCTCTTTCTTATAGTGGAATTGCAACTAATATGTATGGAAGTTGAAAAATCATCAATGCAAGCTAGAATTTGTAGGTGTAAGTTTGATCCAGAACAGGATATTTATATAGTATCAAAAAAAAAAAAAAAACCCACAAATTGCTTTTTTTTAATTACAAGGGAAAAAGTGACCTTACTGTGTAAGACACTACCTTACTGACAAAGCTAACATTCAGTATTACTGATATTGAGATAAACTGACATCAAGTGACTTCTGTCATAATGCATTGCAAAGGCTCCTTTAGTGGCATTCCTTCAAAAATGCATATCCTTAATCTAATTGTGTCAAAACATTAGGCAAATCCAAAATGAGAGTTTATTTGACAAGATAACTGACATGTACTTTTTTTAAAATATGAAGTTAAAAAAGAAAGAAACCTGTGGTATTATTAATTTTAAAAGAAAAATAAGTGCACATAATACATTATCCTGAATTATTCATGACAACTAAACATGATGAATTATCCTAAATTAGCTTCTGCACATAGAAAAAAGATCATAGAGGATGCTACTATAAGAATTAATAAAATTTTGAGTATGGACTATGAATTATTAGGGATAGGAAAACTATAACATGTGAGCCAGACTCATTCCAGGGTCTACTTTTCTATGACTTATGAGCTCAAAGTAGTTTTTACATTTTAAAGAGTTCTTAAAAATAAGCACATCCTACCTCCCACCCCAAAGTATGCCGGAGAGACCCGATGATGTTCTCAATGCCTAAAACAGTTATTATCTGAATCTTTATGTAAAACAGCTTGCTAATTCCTGAACTGAGTGAGTGAGTGAGTGAGTGAAGTCACTCAGTCGTGTCCGACTCTTTGTGACCCCGTGGTTTATAGCCTACCGGGCTCCTCCTCTGAGAATCCCTCCTCCGTGGGATTCTCCAGGCAAGAATACTGGAGTGGGTTGCCATTTCCTTCTCCAGGGGGTCTTCCCGACCCAGGCATCGAACACAGGTCTCCTGCATTGGAGGCAGACGCTTTAACCTCTGAGCCACCAGGAAGCCCACTAGAGTACTAGTAAAAGTCTAGAAATGCTCTACTTAAGCTCCTAGAATAGCAAGATACCTCCCTTGCCCTTTCGTATACATGAACCAACAAATCCCCTTTGTTCTTCCAAAGCTACTTGAGTTAGGTTTCCAACACTTCTAACCAAAGGGCTCTGAATGATGCAAATAACCTGCACAAAGGCAGACTGCCCTTACTTCCCTCTGTTTTATTTGCTCATATCGGCCACATTTAAGCTGGTGAGGTTCTTGAGAGGCCTTATCAGATCTTCCATCATGGCTGGTATAACTGTACAGGTATAGAATTTCCATTTAATCTGGTTTATGTGTCTCTGCAAGTGCCATTATACATTCTGCTGCTCTCAGAAGAAATATTGATGAAATGTGTCCAATGTAATTAAAAATGGATTCATAATGAGAATGTCAATTCAATGAACATAACTAATAACACTGTGAGTTCATATAATTACTTTTTAAATGGCCTAAGATCTGATAGAAAAAAGAGACTTCGCTGTCATATTACACTATTTCATAAATTTACACCTCAGAAAATACATAAAACAATTCTTAAGGGAGGGAAGGAGTTGAAAGGAGAGAAAGAAATATCAAAATGATTTAGCAAACTAAGAACTTTTGCTTTACAGAGTTAGTTCAAAATCTTCTATTCATTATCCTTTCCATTCATCTCAGCAAATGTGTTGAACAAGTAAGATGTGCTGGGTACTGAGGCCACACTAGTTAATATGATGCAGTCCTTACCATCGAGGTGGTCACAAGTGTTAGGGAAAGGAAATAAATATTATCCTATAATTGCAATGCCATCTAATAAGGGAAATGAAAGTTATATATATCAAACTATTGCTTAGGTCAATCAGAAAAGAGGCTTGTCTAAAGAACAGAAGTTTAACTGGATGTTGAAGGCGAAGAGGAGGTTGCTAGGATAATCTTGATGATAAAGAAAGCATGTGCCTTGGGGAAAGAAATTAATGGAAGTTTTTATAGTCATTTGACTATCCAAGACTTTACACATGGACATCACCAGGTGGCCAACACCGAAATCAGATTGATTATATTCTTTGCAGTCAGAGATGGAAAAGCTCTATACAGTCAGCAAAAACAAGACCGGGAGCTGACTGTGGCTCAGATCATGAAATCCTTATTGCCAAGTTCAGACTTAAATTGAAGAAAATAGATAAAGCCACTAGACCATTCAGATATGACCTAAATCAAATCCCTTATGATTATACAGTGGAGGTGACAAATGGATTTAAGGGACTAGATCTGATAGAGTACCTGATGAACTATGGATGGAGGTTCGTGACATTTTATAGGAGACAAGAATCAAGACCATCCTCAAGAAAAGAAATGCAAAAAAAAGCAAAATGACTATCTGAGAAGGCCTTACAAATGGCTCTGAAAAGAAGAGAAGCCAAAAGCAAAGGAGAAAAGGAAAGATATACCCATTTGAATGCAGAGTTCCAAAGAAGAGCAAGGAGAGATAAGAAAGCCTTCCTCAGTGATCACTGCAAAGAAATAGAGGAAAACAATAGAATGGGAAAGACTAGAGATCTCTTTGAGAAAATTAGAGATAGCAAGGGCTATCTCTTCATGCAAAGATGGGCTCAATAAAGGATGGAAATGGTACGGACCTAACAGAAGCAGAAGATATTAAGAAGAGATGGCAAGAATACACAGAAGAACTGTACAAAAAAGGTCTTCACGACCCAGATAATCATGATGGTGTGATCACTCACCTAGAGCCAGACATCCTGGAATGTGAAGTCAAGTGGGTCTTAGGAAGCATCACTATGAACAAAGCTAGTGGAGGTGATGGAATTCCAGTTGAGTGATTTGAAATTCTAAAAGATGATGCTGTGACAGTGATGCACCCAATATATCAGCAAATTTGGAAAACTCAGCAGTGGCCACAGGACTGGAAAAGGTTAAGTTTCATTCCAATCCCAAAGAAAGGCAATCCCAAAGAATATTCAGACTACCACACAATTGCACTCTTCTCACATGCTAGTAAAGTAATGCTCCAAATTCTCCAAGCCATTCTTCAGCAATACGTGAAACATGAACTTCCAGATGTTCAAGCTGGTTTTAGAAAAGGCAGAGGAACCAGAGATCAAATTGCCAATATCTGCTGGATCATTGAAAAAGCAAGAGAATTCCAGAAAAACATCTATTTCTGCTTTATTGACTATGCCAAAGCTTTTGACTGTGTGGATCACAATAAACTGTGGAAAATTCTTAAAGAAATGGGAATACCATGCCACCTGACCTGCCTTTTGAGAAATCTGTATGCAGGTCAATAAGCTATGGTTAGAACTGGACATGGAACAACAGACTGGTTCCAAATAGGGAAAAGAGTATGTCAAGGCTGTATATTGTCACCCTGCTTATTTAACTTATATGCAGAGTACATCATGAGAAACACTGGGTTGGATGAAGCACAAGCTGGAATCAAGATTGCTGGGAGAAATACCAATAACCTCAGATATGCAGATAACACCACGCTTATGGCAGAAAGTGAAGAAGAACTAAAGAGCCTCTTGATGAAAGTGAAAGAGGAGAGTAAAAAGTTGGCTTAAAGCTCAACATTCAGAAAACTAAGATCATGGCATCCAGTCGCATCACTTCATGGCAAATAGATGAGGAAACAGTGGAAACAGTGGCTGACTTTATTTTTCTGGGCTCCAAAATCACTGCAGCTGGTGACTGCAGCCATGACATTAAAAGATGCTTGCTCCTGGGAAGAAAAGCTGTGACCAACCTAGATGGCATATTAAAAAGCAGAGACATTTCTTTGTCAACAGAGGTCCTTCTCATCAAGGCTACGGTTTTTCCAGTAGTCATGTATGGATGTGAGAGTTGGACTATAAAGAAAGCTGAGGGCCGAAGAACTGATGCTTTTGAATTGTGGTGTTGGAAAAGACTCTTGAGAGCCCCTTGGACTGCAAGGAGATCCAGCCAGTCCATCCTAAAGGAGATCAGTCCTGAGTGTTCATTGGAAAGACTGATGTTGAAGTTGAAACTCCAATATTTTGGCCACCTGATGTGAAGAGATGACTTATTTGAAAAGACCCTGATTCTGGAAATGATTGAAGGCAGGAGGAGAAGGGGACGACAGAGGATGAGATGGTTGGATGGCATCACTGACTCGATCTACATGAGTTTGGGTAAACTCCAGGAATTGGTGTTGGACAGGGAGGCACGGCTTGCTGCAGTCCATGGGGTCACAAAGAGTTGGACACGACTGAGTGACTGAACTGAACTGACTATCCAAGAAGTTGTATATTCAGGATAAAATACTGAAAGAAAGTAAAGGAAAAAAGTTGAACTTCTAAGGTTTTAGCAGAAAACCTTGGGTTTAAGCGGAGCCACCTTGAAGAGATAAATGCAGGATGAAAGTTAAAGTATTAGTCTCTCAGTCATATCCGACTCTTTGTTACCCTGTGGATTATAGCCACCCAGGCTCCTCTGTCCATGGAATTCTTGGGGCAAGAATACTGGAGTGGGTTGCCATTCATACTATCCAGTATACATGATAAAAAACTGAAAAGTGGAAAGGGAAAAGAAGGGGATTAGGAAGAGAAGGAAAGAGTGAGAGAAGAAGATAGGAAGGAGCCAACTGAATGTGGGTTTCCAGAAGTCATAGGTCATTCTGTGTCAGGATACTGCCAAATGCAGGCCTTATAGGACTAACCAAGAGTAACCTCTGTGTCTCCCTTGATTTTGCATCTGAGACATGATTTGAGGCTCCCAGGCTTAACAGACACATCAAACCTTTCTAGAGCTGCTGATTTACATAAGAAAATGAATGGAGCCCTAGAGGAATCTGTAAATGTGTCACAAGTCAGGAGCCTGGTCCTTCTTTGCTGTTTTACCATTCCCCATTGTGTGAATAACAGAACTCCTGTTTCTCTTGGAACATCATCTCTTCCATGTGACTTGGGTAAGCCAGTTTGATTCACTTCTAGCTAGATGTTCTGTGTGACCAAGATCTACATGATCATAACTTTGACTCCTGGGATTTAGTGATTTTTTAAACATGTGACCCAATTCTAGTTTGAACTTCTGGAAGAGATCCCTTTTTATTTACTCAACTGATAATTATAAAAATATAAGCTTGAATCTGCCTGGGGTCAGTTGTAGCAATGAACCACCACCAAAAAAAAAAAAAAAAGAAAGTCACAAAAATGGTGATGGAACAACAGCATGAAGTGAAGTAAAATGAAATTCTGATGTCATCATGTGTGCATCTGAATCTGCTAGTGATGGATTGCCTCAGTTATTGTTTTTTTCTGGAAATGTCTTTGTTCAACCCTTGGTTTTGAAGGATGTTTTACCAGGCACAGTGTTCCAAGTTAGTGATTTTGTTGTTGTTGTTGTTCATTTATTTTCCTTTAACAAGTTAAAAAATGCCATTCCATTATCTTATTGTTTCCATTATTTCTGTTAAACAACAAGCGGTTAGTTTTAGTGTTGATGCTTTGAAGCTAAAGTTTTTTTTTTTTTTCTTCATTTAAAATTTCCTTTTTGCTTTGTTTCCTACAGTTGGACTCTAATGCACTTAGGTATGGCTTTGCCTAGAATTTGCTGAGCTGCTTAAGGCTGTGGGTTGATTTTTTTAAATCAGTTTAGAAAATTCTCAGCCATTGACTTCAAGTATTTCTTGTATCTCATTCTCTTTCCTCTCTGAGATTCCAGTTACATATATGTTAGACCTTTTCCATATATGTCTTAGGCTTTTATGTATATGTGTATATATATATATACATACACATACACACATATATCTATATCTATCTATCTATTTATATATATATATATATATAAGATGAACTTTAAGCTTGTTTTATTGTCTTTTTTGTCTTAGTCACTTTTCTTGAGATGCTAAGTGATTTTTGGCTAAATATCTGTAGGGAAATAGTCCCTATGAAATTAAATATTCAAAAATTCCCTATGAATATTAAATATTTGTAGGGAAATTATAGAGGTTTTAGATAATATTATACTCCTCAATAAATTTATTTACCCTCTTCATTGACAGTTGGCCACAGTAAAGACATATACATTCAATACAATCAGGGAGAGAGTTTCTTTAAATATCAGTGTAAAGATAAGTATTCCTAAGGACTTTCCTTGTAGTCCAGTGGTTAACAATCTGCCTTCCAATGCAGGTAACTCAGGTTTATTCCCTGGTTGGAGAACGGGGATCCCACATGCCACGGGATAACTAAGCCCACATGCTGCAATTAAGACCTGATGCAGCAAAAAAATAAAAATAAATAAATATTAAAAAAAGATTCATTCTTTAATAAAAAAAAAAAAGATAAGTATTCCTAAGGTGTAGGTCTCCAGAATTTCCAAATGAAAGGCTGGAGTTCTTGTCATGGTCCCTCCTTCTTGGGATCCTTATCTCCAATTTTGTTTACTCAGGCCTACTAAAAGAATCTTTCCTGTGTTAAACATACAGAATTCTTGTTCCTAAAAAGCACACATTTCTTGGTCCTCAGTGGTTGCCTTCTTTAGATGCAGTGTGCCCTTTCCAGTTCACTGCAGACCCTACCAGTCCCTACTGTTTTCTACACAACTACTTCATTCATTTTCATCAGCTGTATGATCTCTGTAATCATTTGATTTCTGTCTCCTGAAATCAAGTAGGAGCATAGGATATTCTCTGTTCTTCAGACTTAATAGAGGAAAGAAGCTTTAGTGGCAGTAAAGTGATTTTATGTTAGATGTACTGGCAGATGTCTCAAAGGGAAAATACTGAGTTGTAGGCTTATGCAGCTTCTGCAGTGGCTCCACATGTAGAGAATCTGCCTGCAATACAGGAGACACAAGGGACATGTGTTCCATCTCTGGGTTGGGAAGATCTTCTAGAGAAGGAAATGGCAACCCACTCCAGTATTCTTGCCCGGAGAATCCTATGGGCTACAGTGCATGGTGTTGTGAACAGTCAGACATGACTAAGCAACTAACACTTTTAGGCTTATGTATCCACCCTCTCTCCTCTGAAAAATCTTATTTCCTCTTATACTAACAGCTTTGACATCCTTGAACTTCAGTTTTTGTTTTCCTTTTCCTGAAAACTGCCCAAATCCTGATGACTTGCCTACCTCTCTGTAGTTGCTGCCCCCTTTTTGGCTTCTCAGACTCTAATTTTCTGCAAAAAAATGTGAAAAATTCTCCCAGCAGAAAAGTGGTGTTAGGATTTACACCTCACCTCAATGAACTTCCTTTTTCTGAAATATTGCTCTCACAAATCCTGGCTGCAGTGGCATTTTTTTTTTTTTTTTTTTTTTTTACTGTGCCTTCAAACAGATTGTTGTGTTTGTGCATGCATTTGTGTGCATATGTATGTGTGTGCACATATGTTGGGATTTTTAGTTGCTATTAATAAGATGTGCTACTAATAGTTTGGAGCCTAAGAATTCTTACCTGCACATTATTGTAGATAGAAGTATGTCTCACATGAAAATTCAGACTTTTTTTTCACTTGAAAAGTAACAAAATATAGCAACACAGAATTCTTCTCCTTTCAACTCAGCATGCATTTTATGGAACACAGGGTCTTCACCACTCTATATTGTCTTTCACCCTTATACCTGAACTTGTTTCTATCACCTGTACATCCCTCTGTAATCACTTGATTTCTGCATCTCTTGAAGTGTTTTGAAAGAACAGTATATTCTCTGTTCTTCAAAGCCACAGTAGAGGAAAGAAGCTTCAGTGGCAATAAAAGAGAGTTTTGTTAGACATAAAGCTTTTCTCCCTTATAGGCACTCTTCAAGAAAGGTAAAGCATGTCTAGAGTACAATACAGAGAGACTAGGGCTTCCCAGGTGGCGCTAGTGGTAAAGAACCAGACTGCCAATGCAGGAGACACAAGAGACAGGTTTGGTCGCTAGGTGGGAAGATCTGTTGGAGAAGAGCTTGACAACCCACTCTGTTATTCTTGCCTGGAGAATCCCAAGGACAGAGAAGCCTGGTGTGCTACAGTCCATAGGGTCGCAAAGAATCAGACACTGAAGCAACTTAATGTGCATGCACAGATAGACTAGGTACCCCATCCACGTAGCATAGATGAGACTGTTAGAGATCTGGAATTATTGAAAACTGGTGAACTTGGTAGACCTGATAAGTATGACTTCATTAACTTCTGACACAGAAATAAAAGAGCATAAATAAAATGATAATAATTCAGGAATTTTCTGTGCAAGTGCATCATCCTTTCACTCTTTATTCACTCATTATTGTATAGCTACTATATGTTAACATGGTTTCTAGGTACTCAGCATTTGGGATGAGCTTCAGTTTTAGCAGGATAATAAAGACAGTAAGTACAGAAATAAACAGATGAGTAAGGTAATTTCTGAAAGTGTTAAGTATTTGTGGTAGGCAAAATAGTGGCCTCCAATAATATCCATGTCCTAAGGCCTAGGATCTGTGAATATATTACTGTTGTGACAAAGTGGACTTTGCTGATGTCGTTAAGGCTAAGGACCTTAACATGGAAAAATTATCCTGCATTAATTTGGTGTTCCCAATATAATAATATGAAGACCCAGAGGAATCGGGTGGAGAGGGAGGTGGGAAGGGGGATCGGGATGGGGAATACATGTAAATCCATGGCTGATTCATGTCAATATATGACAAAAACCACTACAATATTGTAAAGTAATTAGCCTCCAACTAATAAAAATAAATGAAAAAAAAAAAAAGTTGGAGATCTTTCCTGGCTACAGTCAAAGGAAGGTGTGAGCACAGAAGGATTAGAGACCTGGAACGTTGCTGGCTTTGAAGATGAAGGAAAGATGCCATGAACCAAGGATTGTGAATGGCATCTGAGAACTGGAAGAAAATGGAATCTCCCCTAAAGCCTTCAGAAAGAAATGCATCCTAGCTCGAATACTGATCTTAACCCAGAAGGGCATGTATTAGACTTCTGACCTACAGAATTATAAAATAATCCTTTTGTGATGCCTTAAGCCACTTGGTCTGTGGTATTTCTGCAGCAGTAGAATGCTAACACAATACTGTAAAGAAAGTCTGTGGAATCTGTGGAATACAAATTATACAAAGTAGTGAGGTGGCTGCACTGGCTGAAGTGATGATGAAAAACGTTCCGAAGAGGAAACAAGATGGTCAGTCACAGGACAAGATGGGAAAAATTTGTCATTTGAGAACTGGAAAGAATACCAGTGTAGCTGGAGATTAAGAAGAGCATGAGATGTCTGCATTTAGGGAGGTGGTGGGGGACACAGAGGATAGACTAGGAGGTGAGGAAGGAGAAGCAAGCAGGTGACACAACATGTGGAACATGGTGGGTCCTGGTAAAGTATTTGGATTTTATTCTCATTTTGTTTGGAGGATTTTTATCATGAGACTGATATAATATTGTTTGCATTCTTGGTCCCATCCCCAGAGAATCTGATTTATTAGGTTTATGAAGGCATTTGAGGGTCTACATTTGTTTACACACCCCTACTGATTCTCATGCAGGTAGTCTTTTGATCGCACTCTGACAGAGACTGCTTCAGTTTCTTTTCTTTTTTTTTTTTTAAAGTGGGGTATACCAATGTTCATCGCAGCACTGTTTATAATAGCCAGGACATGGAAGCAACCTAGATGCCCATCAGCAGATGAATGGATAAGGAAGCTGTGGTACATATACACCATGGAATATTACTCAGCCATTAAAAAGAATTCATTTGAACCAGTCCTAATGAGATGGATGAAGCTGGAGCCCATTATACAGAGTGAAGTAAGGCAGAAAGATAAAGAACATTACAGCATACTGACACATGTATATGGAATTTAGAAAGGTGATAACGATAACCCTATATGCAGAACAGAAAAAGAGACACAGAAATACAGAACAGACTTTTGAACTTTGTAGGAGAATGTGAGGGTGGGATATTTCAAAAGAACAGCATGTATGCTATCTATGGTGAAACAGATCACCAGCCCAGGTGGGATGCACGAGACAAGTGCTCCGGCCTGGTGCACTGGGAAGACCCAGAGGAATCGGGTGGAGAGGGAGGTGGGAGGGGGGATCGGGATTGGGAATACATGTAAATCCATGGCTGATTCATATCAATGTATGACAAAACCCACTGGAAAAAAAAAAATAAAAATAATAAAAAAAATAATAATAAAAAAATAAATAAAATGAAAATAATTTTTGAAAAAAATAAATAAATAAAGTGGGGTATAGTTGCTTTAAAATGTTGTGCTAGTTTCTGCTATAGAGTGAAGAGAATCAGCTCTATGTACACATATGTCTCTTCTCTTCAGGATTTCCTTCCCATTTAGGCTTCCACAGAACACTGCGTAGAGCTCCCTGTGCTATACAGTAGATTCTCATTAGTTATCTATTTTATCCACTTGTTGTTTAGTTGCTGTCTTCTATGACTCTTTGCATCCCCATGAACTGTAGCCCACTAGGCTCCTCTGTCCATGGGATTTCCCAGGCAAGAATACTGGAGTGGGTTGCCATTTCCTTCTCCAGGGGATCTTCCTGATCCAGAGATCAAACCCATGTCTCCTGCATTGGCTTGCGGATTCTTTTACCACTGAGCCACCAGGAAACCCTGTTTATATACAGCAGTGTATATATGTCAGTTCCAGTCTCCCCACTCATCCCACCCACCCTTTGCCTGCTTGGTGTGCATATGTTTGTCCTCTATGTCTGAGTCTCTGTTTTGCTTTGCAAATATGTTAACCTGTACCATTTTTATAGATGCCACATACATGTGTTCATATATATTTTTCTCTTTTTGACTTAATTTCACTCTTTATAACAGTCTCTAGCTTTAATTTCTGTATCTCTTTTGGCTTTTTCCTTTGGTCTGTTTATATTTGCTCCCTCCCCACTTTCTTGTGGACACTTTCCCGAAATTTAATATCAAGACCACAGAACATTTTTTTAGGTTCCTGCCATGTTCCTCAGGGAGCCTAGCCTAATTCAGAGCCTGCAAAAGGTATCTTGGTATATACTTATTTAATTGAATCAAATTATATTTATTTAATATCACAATTCTGGTCACCATTTTTATGTAGAAAATATATATATGAAAAATAAAGTGAAAGTGTTAGTTCCTTAGTTATGTCCAACCCCATGGACTGTAGCCCACCAGGCTCCTCTGTCCTTGGAATTCTCCAGGCAAGAATACTGGAGTAGGTAGACATACCCTTCTCCAGGGATCTTCCTGACTCAGGGATTGAACCCAGGTCTCCTGCATTGCAGGTGGATTCTTTACCATCTGAGCCATATATGTGTGCACTTTTATAATGTTCCAATCATGAAAATTCTATTTCTCTTGGCCTTACCTCACCCCTTAGGGATATACTTTTTAAGAGAAAAGTGTTCCTGATGAAGTAGTTAGGCTTTTAGCTATGTTTGAGGAAATTCTGTATTGTCTCTCTTGCTGCAGGGTAAGGAATGTAAAAGTGGAGAGGTTGGACTAGGGAAAGGATGTGTCTTTAAAATAGCTCAAATCTATAAATTGGATTTAGGAAAATAGACCATGACTGGGGACGCCATAATATGGGGATACTTTTACAAACTGCCACAGTATTAGACCTTTGCTTCCTATGTAAGTAGCCATGACACTTGATTTGACCTTCCTGAATCTTTGAAGATAACCCTACCAAGCTCTCAGTAATGCTCATTTGCCCAAGCAACTCATCACTCCTCATAAACATCCAAAACAAGTGGATGGCATAGAGAGGAGTCTCTCATTTTAAAGAGGTAGCCAACTTTGTCTTAATTCATACTTTCTTGTACTATTGAAAGTCAGCTGGAAATAGAACTGCCATATGACCCAGCAATCCCACTCCTGGGCATACACACCGAGGAAACCAGATCTGAAAGAGACACGTGTACCCCAATGTTCATCGCAGCACTGTTTATAATAGCCAGGACATGGAAGCAACCTAGATGCCCATCAGCAGATGGATGGATAAGGAAGCTGTGGTACATATCACAATGGATTATTACTCAGCCATTAAAAAAATTCATTTGACTCAGTTCTAATGAGATGGATGAAACTGGAGCCCATTATACAGAGTGAAGTAAGCCAGAAAGATAAAGAATATTACAGCATACTAACACATATATATGGAATTTAGAAAGATGGTAATGATAACCCTATATGCAAAACAGAAAAAGAGACACAGATGTACAGAACAGACTTTTAGACTCTGTGGGAGAAGGTGAGGGTGGGATGTTCAGAGAGAACAGCTTGAAACAAGTATACTATCAAGGGTGAAACAGATCACTAGCCCAGGTTGGATGCATGAGACAAGCGCTCAGGGCTGGTGCACTGGGAAGACCCAGAGGGATGGGATGGAGAGGGAGGCAGGAGGGGGTATCAGGATGGGGAACACATGTAAATCCATGGCTGATTCATGTCAATGTATGGCAAAAACCACTACAATATTGTAAAGTAATTAGCCTCCAACTAATAAAATAAATGGAAAAAAAAATACCCCCCAAAAAAAGAAAGTGGTGTTTCTTTTTAAAATTTTATTTATTCACTTTTGTCTGTACTGGGTCTTCATTGCTGTGTGGGCTTTTCTTTATTGCAGAGAGCAGGGGCTATTCTTTAGTTGTGGTACTTGCAGTTCTCATTGCAGTGGTTTCTCTTGTTGCAGAGCACTGGCTCTCGTGCATGCAGGGTTCAGTAGTTGCAGGTCTGGGACTCTAGAGCACAGGCATAATAGTTGTGGTGCAGGGGCTCAGCTGGTCTGCAGCACATGGGATCTTTCCGGATCAGGGATCAAACCCATGTCTCCTTCCTTGGCAGGTGGATTCACCACCACTGAGCCACCAGGGAAGCCCAACAGTATTTTTTAAATTGTTAATTTTTCTTGCCTTATAACTATGTTTGTTTCTGGGGACTGATGACTGCCAGGCAGGCTTCCTTTTTAAGGCATCCCTGTTTCAGGTGTTTCAAAAGTATCTTTGATCTTACTCAGAACTCAGCAGCTACATATGGAATTCTTTAGTGGCTTCTCATCCAATCTTTTCTTTCATCTCTGATTTGGCTTCAGGATTATGCTTGCATTTTTTCAGAGGAATTGTTTTTAAGTGATAGCATTGAATAGAAGTGAGTGAATGCTCTAATGTAATGGTCCTGACGATGTGTCTACAAAGAGGAGAGTTGAGGCAGCTACTTAGGTCATCCAGGTTCCTAAACACTTTCTATTTTGTATTGGCATGACCCTAAATGTTTTATGTTCTCCTCATACACTATTTCAAACCCCTCAGTATGTCTTTTCACAAAGCTATCCAGGAACTTCTTCTCAAATACATGAAGGGCAACAGGATAGAACAAAAACCAATACCATGCCAGACCAAAAGTCCTGTTATCCATAGTTTCTGCTTCCAAATTTATAATTCATGTTCTTTACCACAATGATCTCTAAAAATTATAGATCTGATCTTGAAACTTCTCAGCTCAAAATCCTCAATGGTTTCAACTACTTGTGTTTGGAAGAAAATATAAATTGTTACCTCTTGGTAGGAAATTATAGGGTGACTATATAATTCATTGTCCAAAATGGGACATCTTGAGAGTAGAAGGAGTGCTATGAATAACTATATTTGTGCAACAGGCACAAACTCAGACTATTCTGAACAGGAGCAGATGGTTACCATCACTAAAAGCTGTCTGCAAACTCACCCTCCATTCCCCTCAGTCACTCTGCTCCAATCACACTGGTCTCTTTCATGTCCTTAAATGTGCTAAGCTTCCCCCATTATGGCCCTTAGTTACGCTATACACTTTATCTAAAACACCTTTCACCTAGCTCCTTGCATGACTGGCTCCTCATCCATTATGTCTCAGGTTAAACACCATCACCTGTCTCTGATCATCCTCTCTTGTGATAAACCTCACACCTCTATGCTGTATCCCAGGATTCTGTGTTTTTCTTTCAACATTGATTACAGTCATAAATCCTGTTTTTCTATATCTCTTCCAATTTCTCAGTCAACAAGCTCTCTGTATTAGTCATTCTATACAGAGTCCATATCTTCTGTTGTTACCTTTTAGGGTTTCATTTACCCAGTAAGGCTGTGTGACACTCTGCTTATCCCAGTTCCAAACTCCTGGAAGAGGGTACTGACTGTCCCAGCTTGGTTCAGGTGACCTGCCCTGGTACAGTCAAGTATTATTAAGGGAGTGGGTTAAGGTATGCATTATGTATGCCAGAAGCCCACATTTTTGGATAGGGACTGTTAAAGGGGTGTGGACAAAGGTGTGTCGTTTAAAAAGTACCTAAACACATCTCCAGATGGTTTCCTTTCCTCTCTGTATCTGTGGTTTCCTAGGGTAGGATTCTGATACATTCCCACTTCTTTGCTCTTTTAATTTCTGACAACATCTAGTTACATATTTTATTCAGCTCTTTTGAATAGAGAGATTTGGAATTGTTTTCTCACTGATTTGTCCAGTTTTACTGAATTGAGTGGTGGTTTTTGGCATCCTGTAAATGACAAACTCTGATTGAAACTAATGAATCATTTATTTGATCAAAACAATATTCTGAACTTGACCCTTGACATCAGGCCAAGGGATTTATTCTGACATTAGCTGCTTTTCTTTGGAAATTAGAGGGTTTATTCATTTTTGGTTGTATGTGTTTATTTTGTTTGCATTACAGATTAAAATCAGATGCATATGATGATTCTACTGATTTAGTAGTTCAATAAAACAATTTTCTCCCCTTTGGCACAAAAACCTAATTAAACATGCACCCTCTATTCTGAGTAAGGAGGCTCAAGTACAGGCTGAGTCCTGTTACTAGCTAATGGAGTGGTGGTGGGAAAGCCCTTTAGCCTGTCAAATTGGCCTTCTCCATGAAATGAAATAATTGATTAAAGTTGTTTCTGAGTTGCCTTCAGCCCTAAAATTCTGAGATACTATAACTTCCTGAAAAGGAGTGATATTATCTTTTGGTTATCAATTAGTTCTTGAAAAGCCTCTGGATAATAAAATACTTCTGAGATAGATTCTTTAGGGAAAGTTTTGGGGGAGAAAAATGTTATGTTTCAAAGAATTAAACATAATAAGAGGACTTATTCAGGTCCTAAAGTCCATGAGTCTTTCCAAATTGGTTTTCTCTCTAGCAAGAATTCTACACAGTTTTGCTACATTTTGTGAAGGAAAGACTGAGAGGCAAAGTGGCTGAAATGGCTGCTGACTGGATTCTTGTTCGGAATGCTCAGTTAGAGGGCAGTGCCAAGATGTGGACCAAAGTAAGAGTCATTATGTTTTATAGCAGATCAATGAGAGTGAAGTAGAGACAGTTTTCTGCTCTGCAGAGGTGCTGCTTACAGTCATATAACATATGGCTCAAAACAGAATAAGGGAAATTAAAATGGCATTGAATTGCAAAGGCCAGAAACTGCCACTGATGTCATCCGAGGGGACTGAGGGACACTCTGACCTGCTTCCTTCCCTGCTTGGCGTTTCCTCTAATGAGAGTGAGGACACTTTGCCAGTTGCCGAGTGACTTTCCTGTGAACCTTTCAAAGAAGGTTCACAGTATCTGCTCACCACACAATCAATGACATGAGCAATATTGCTCCTGGCATAGTCCCTCCCAAGAGGGACATGACTACACAGTGCTTCTTTCTGAAGACTTTTGATAGCTCTTAGCAATTCACAGATGTCTAATAAATACAACTTGGTGAAATGATAGTTATTAGGACACCTGCTGGCAACTTAGCTCATGTGTTTTTAGGCATCCAGATCTTCTGAGTGTATTTTACATATTGTTTTGGTTGTCTTTAGTTTTCAGTGATCTCTACGAATGGAAGGAAGTGGTTAATTTAAAACAGCAGGTTTTTCAAGAATAATCTTGGCACTGGTGCAAATTTTGATAGAGATTTTAACAAGGCTATGCTTGACACTCGATCAGTTCAGATCAAGACTTACCACAAGAAAAAGAGAAACTGTGAAAAATAGAACATTTACTATTGCCCCTGACAGTCTCCCAAAACAGAACTCTTTCATCCTTTAAGTTCATTGCTGAGAATATAGAGAATCACACTGTAGAGAGGCAAAGTGCGGGTCTAAAGCATGACTCGCTTATCGGTATCAGAGTCTCTGTACTTTTCTATCTTGTTCACTTCAACAAATATTTATTGAATGCTTACTGTCTGTGAAGCATGGCATGTAAAGCGACATACCTTGCTTTCACAGAGCTGGCAACCTAGCAAAGGACACATGCACCCCTGAAAATAATTAAAATGCCCCGTGATGAAGTGGCACAGATCTTCAGAGCAGAGATGAGAGTGCAAGGTAGGGAAGTCAGGGAGAGTTTCAGAGTAGATGCTACATTTGAGCTGAGTTTGAAGGCTCAGTAAAAATCTTTCAGGCAGAGAGGGAGAGAAGGAGGGTAGTTTCTATGATGAGGGGACACCATACACATAGCCATGAATGTTTAGTTAGTTGTAACCCAACAACTAATTAAAGAACAGAGGACAATTTGATGTGAATTAAAAGAAGTGTCATATGAGTAGAATATCATTGAAACTCTCTAAGCAACCAAGTAAATCTCATGCCAGGCATGAATAACTGTTCTCAAGAAACTTACAAGCTAGTTTAAGAAGCAAAACAGACATAGAAGAGAAAGTTAATAACTCAAGATAACAGGTGATAACAGACGGTGTTTATGAGACCTACAAATATTCTGAGGATTAAGAAGTTTGGGACCCCAGAGTTTCAGGCTCCCTGGAGGGCCTCTGTGGAGGCAGAAGGGAGTTGGAGATAAAACTGAAAACTAGACTGCAAGGCAGGGTTCCAGAGGTTTTCCTAATATCCTTCGTCCATTTCACAGGCTTTCAGGTTGTAATCATCTTATTCACATAAGACACAACCAGTAATTTACACAGGATTATTATGTCGCTCTTCCAAATACGCACGGAAGCCCAGTTTTCAATGTAGGTTCATTGCAACTAATAAAGAAATGCAGGAAAAAGTAAAGAAAAAGAAACTATTCATCATATACCATCCAGAGAAAACTGGTATTAATATTTTTATTTATATGATTTCCAGACCTTACATAAATATGTTTATATTTCTATATGTAAAATTTTAAACAAAGATGGAATTATCTATAGATTTAATTATAAATTTTGATTCTTTGTTTTCATTATAGATACCTTTCTGTGTCAAGAAATATTTCCATCATCATTTATAGTAGCTTTTCTTACTCATATTCTATGAACAAATGAGATCTTTTGGGGGTTCCTTTGGTCTATATACCCATCTTTATGCATATCTCATACTGCTTTGTGATACATTTTGAAGTCAGGAAGTGTGATGGTCACAGTTTTTTGTTTCTCAAGATTGTTTTGGCTTTCAGAGCTCTTTGGGGTTTCATATGAATTTTCAAATTTTTTTCTATTACTTCAAAATTGCCATTAGGATTTCAATAGGGGGTATGTTGAATCTATAGATAATATTGGCTAGTTGTTATTCAGTTGCTAAGTCATGTCCAACTATTTGCAACCCCATGAACTGCAGCATGCCAGGCCTCTCTGCAGGTCACCATTTCCCAGAGCCTGCTCAGACTCATGTCCATTGAGTTGGTGATGCCATCCAACCACCTCATCATCTGTTGTCCCTTTCTCCTCTTGCTCTCAATTTCCCCAGCATCAGGGTTTTTTTCCAATGAGTCAGCTTTTGGTGGTGGCCAAGTATTGGAGCTTCAGCTTTAGCATCAGTCCCTCCAGTGAGTATTCAGGGTTGATTTCCTTTAGGATTGACTGGTTTGATCTCCTGACTCTCCAAGTGACTCTCAAGAGTCTTCTTCAGCACCACAATTCAAAAGCATCAGTTCTTTAGCGCTCAACCTTTGTTATGGTCCAACTCTCACATCTGTACATGACTGCTGAAAAAACCATATCTTTGACTATATGGACCTTTGTCAGCAAAGTGATGTCTCTGCTTTTTATTATGCCCTCTAGGTTTTCCATAGCTTTTTTCCCAGGGAGCAAGCATCTTTTAATTTTGTCGCTTCACTCATTGTCCACATTGATTTTGGAGCCCAAGAAAATAAAATATGTCACTGATTCCATTTTTTTTCCCATCTATTTGCCATGAAGTGATGGAATCAGATGCCATGATCTTAGTTTTTTGAATATTGAGTTGTAAGGCAGCTTTCTCACTCTGCTTTTTCACCCTCATCAAAGATGCTTTAGTTCTTCATCACTTTCTGCCATTAGGTGTCATCTGCATATCTGAGATTGTTGATGTTTTTCCTGGCTATCTTGATTCCAGCTTGTGATTCATCCAGCCTGGCAATTCATACGATATACTCTGCATGTAAGTGAAATAAGCAGGGTGACAGTATATAGCCTTGACGGACTCTTTTCCTGATTTTGAATCAATCCATTGTTCCATGTCTCGTTCCAACTGTCACTTCTTGACCTCCATACAGGTTTCTCAGGAGACAGATAAGGTGGTCTGGTATTAACCTTCTCTTTAGTATGAACATTTTAATAATATTAAGTCTACCAGTTTATGAGTCTGTGAAATGTTTTTCCATTTATTTTTGTCTCTTTTAATTTATTTTATCAGTACCTTATAGTTTTTTTTATTTTTTTTTTATTTTTTTATTTTTATTTTTTATTTTATTTTATTTTATTTTTTTTTTTTTTAATTTTTATTATTATTATTATTTTTTTTTTTCCAGTGGGTTTTGTCATACATTGATATGAATCAGCCATGGATTTACATTAGTGTACAAGTTTCTCACTCCTTGGGTAAGTTTATTTCTAAGTATTTCATGATTTTTGAAACTCTTTAGAATGGGATCATTTTCTTAATTTCCTTTTTGAATTATTTTTTGTTGTTAATGTATTGGAACACAACTGACGTTTGTATGTTGACTTCGTATCCTGCAGTGTTACTAAATTTGTTTTTTATTTACAACAGTTTTATGTGAAATTATTAACAGACTTATGGAAGCTTCCTGATGGGAGACACTGACTGAGGAGGAAACTGGGTCTTGTTCTGATGGGCAGGGCCATGTTCAGTAAATCTTTAATCCAATTTTCTGTTAATGGGTAGAGCTATGTCCCCTCCTTGCTATTTACCTGGGGCCAAACTATGGTGGAGGTAATGAAGATAATGGCCACCTCCTTCAAAAGATCCCATGCATGTACTGCTACACTCACTGCCCCCAGCCCTGCAGCAGGCCACCACCAACCCATGCCTCTTTTGGACACTCCTGGGCATTCCCAGGCAAGTCTGGGTCAGTCTCTTGTGGGGTCACTGCTCCTTTTTCCTGGGTCCTGGTGCACATAAGTTTCTATTTGTGCCCTCCAAGAGTCTATTTCCCACTCCTGTGTAAGTTCTGGCAGCTCTATGGTGGAGTTAATAGTGACCTCCCCCAAGAGGGCTTATACCTACCCAAGTCTGTCGCACCCAGAGCCCCTGCCCCTGCGGCAGTCTGCTGCTGACCCGTACCTCCACAGGAGATACTAAAACACAGTTCTGTCTCAGTCTCTGTGGGGTCTCTGGGTCCTGATGCGCACAAGGTTTGTTTGAGCCCTCTGGCAGAAATGGGGTTGGATTCTAAATGTGAATTTGCCCCTCCTACCATCTTGCTGGGGATTCTCCTTTGCCGTTCGATGTGGGGTATCTCCTCATTGCCGCTCCAGTGAAGGGCAGCTGCTGCTTCCATCAGGAAGCTTCTATAGCTTCCTATCCTTCTCCATCAGAGGGCAGACAGATTGAAAACCACAATCAGAAAACTCACCAATCTGATCACATGGACAATAGCCTTGTCTAACTCAATAAAACTATGAGCCATGCCACGTAGGGCTACTTAAGACAGACAGGTTATGGTGGATATTTCTGACAAAACATGGTCCACTGGAGAAGGGAATGGCAAACCACTTCAGAATTCTTGCCTTGAGAATCCCATGATCAGTATGAAAAGGCAAAAAGATAGGACACTGAAAGATGAACTCCCCAAGTCGGTAGGTGCCCAATATGCTACTGGAGATCAGTGGAGAAATAACTCCAGAAAGAATGAAGAGATGGGGCCAAAGCAAAAACAATACCCAGTTGTGGATGTGACTGGTGATAGAAGCAAAGTCTGATGCTGTAAAAAGAGCAATATTGCATAGGAACCTGGCATGTTAGGTCCATGAATCAAGGCAAATTGGAAGTGGTCAAACAGGAGATGGCAAGAGTGAATGTCGACATTTTAGGAATCAGCGAACTAAAATGGACTGGAATGGGTGAATTTAACTCAGATGACCATTATATCTACTAATCTAGGCAAAAATCCCTTAGAAGAAATGGAGTGCCATCATAGCCAGCAAAAGAGTCCGAAACGCAGTACTTGGATTCAATCTCAAAAACGACAGACTGATTTCTGTTCATTTCCAAGGCAAACCATTCAATATCACAGTAATCCAGGTCTGTGCCCCAACCAGTAATGCTGAAGAAGCTGAAGTTGAATGGTTCTATGGAGACCTACAGACCTTCTAGAACTAACACCCAAAAAAGATGTCCTTTTCATTATAGGGACTGGAATGCAAAAGTAGGAAGTCAAGAAACACCTGAAGTAACAGGCAGATATGGCCTTGGAGTACGGAATGAAGCAGGGCAAAGGCTAATAGAGTTTTGCCAAGGGAACGCACTGGTCGTATAAGCACCCTCTTCCAACAACACAAGGGAAGATTCTACACATGGACATCACCAGATGGCCAACACCAAAATCAGATTGATTATATTCTTTGCAGCCAAAGATGGAGAAGCTCTATACAGTCAGCAAAAACAAGACCAGGAGCTGACTGTGGCTCAGATCATGAACTCCTTATTGCCAAATTCAGACTTAAATTGAAGAAAGTATTGATAAACACTAGACCATTCATGCATGACCTAAATCAAATCCCTTATAATTATACAGTGAAGTGAGAAAAGATTCAAGGAATTGGATTTGATAGACACAGTGCCTGATGAACTATGGATGGAGGTTTGTGACATTGTACAGGAGACAGGGATCAAGACCATCCTCAAGAAAAAGAAATGCAAAAAAGCAAAATGGCTCTCTGAGGAGGCCTTACAAATAGCTGTGAAAAGAAGAGAAGCAAAAAGCCAAGGAGAAAAGGAAAGATATTCCCATTTGAATGCAGAGTTCCAAAGAATAGCAAGGAGAGATAAGAAAGCCTTCCTCAGTGATCACTGCAAAGAAATAGAGGAAAACAATAGAATGGGAAAGACTAGAGATCTCTTCAAGAAAATTAGAGATAGCAAGGGAACATTTCATACAAAGATGGGCTCAATAAAGGACAGAAATAGTATGGACCTAACAGAAGCAGACGATATTAAGAAGAGATGGCAAGAATACACAGAAGAACTATACAAAAAAGATCTTCATGACCCAGGTAATCATGATGGTGTGATCACTCACCTAGATCCAGACATCCTAGAATGCAAAGTCAAGTGGGCCTTAGGAAGCTAGTGGAGGTGATGGAATTCCAGTTGAGCTATTTCAAATCCTAAAAGATGATGCTGTAAAAGGGCTTCACCTAATATGCCAGCAAATTTGGAAAACTCAACTGTGGCCACAGGACTGGAAAAGGTCAGTTTTCATTCCAATTGCAAAGAAAGGCAATGCCAAAGAATACTCAAACTACTGCACAACTGGACTCATCTCACACGCTAGCAATATAATGCTCAAAATTCTCCAAGACAGGCTTCAACAGTATGTGAACCGTGAACTTCGAGATGTTTAAGTTGGTTCTAGAAAAGGCAGAGGAACTAGAGATCAAATTGCCAACTTCCGTTGGATTATCAAAAAAGCAAGAAAGTTCCAGAAAAACTTCTATTTCTGCTTTATTGACTATGTCAAAGCCTTTGACTGTGTGGATCACCACAAACTGTGGAAAATTCTTAAAGAGATGGGAATACCAGACCACCTGATCTGCCTCTTGAGAAATTTGTATGTCTGTCAGGAAGCAACAGTTAGAACTAGACACAGAACAACAGACTGATTCCAAATTGGGAAAGGAGTATGTCAAGGCTGTATATTGTCACTCTGCTTATTTAACTTATATGCAGAGTACATCATGAGAAACACTGGACTGGATGAAGCACAAGCTGGAATCAAGATTGCCGGAAGAAATATCAATAACCTCAGATATGCAGATGAGACCACCCTTATGGCAGAAAGTGAAAAAGAACTAAAGACCCTCTTGATGAAAATGAAACAAGAGATTGAAAAAGTTGGCTGAAAAGTGAAAATTCAGAAAACTGAGATCATGGCATCTGGTCCCACATCTTCATGGCAAATAGATGGGGAAACAGTGGAAACAGTGAGAGACTTTATTTTTGTGGGGCTCCAAAATCACTGCAGATTGTGACTGCAGGCATGAAATTAAGAGATGCTTGTGCCTTGGAAGAAAAACTATGACCAACCTTGACAGCATATTAAAAAGCAGAGACATTGCTTTGCCAACAAAGGTCTGCCTAGTCAAAGCTATGGTTTTTGCAGTAATCATGTATGGATGTGAGAGTTGGACTATAAAGAAAACTGAGCACTGAAGAATTGATGCTTTTGAACTGTGTTGTTGGAGAAGACTGTTGAGAGTCCCTTGGACTGTAAGGAGATCCAACCAGTCCATCCTAAAGGAAATCAGTCCTGAATATCATTGGAAGGACTGATGCTGAAGCTGTAACTCCAATACTTCGGCCACCTGATGCGAAGAACTGACTCCTTGGAAAAAACCCTGATCTGGGAAAGATTGAAGTCAGGAGGAGAAGGGGATGACAAAGCATGAGATGGTTGGGTGGCATCACTTACTTGAAGGAGATGTCATCTGGGATTTGGTAATGGACAGGGAGACCTGGCGTGGTGCAGTCCATGGGGTCAGAAAGATTTGGACATGACTGAGCAACTGAATTGAACTGAAGCAGATCATTTCACTTCTTCCTGTCCAATGTGGGTGAATTGTTTATTATTTTTTCTTTGTCAATTGATCTAGCTATGATCTATAGTCCTATATTCAATAGAAGTTGTGGGAGTGTGCATTCTTGACTTGTTTCTGACCTTAGAGAAAAAACTCTAAGGTCAATGTTGACTTAGAAAAAACAGTCAATGTTGACTGTTGAAGATGATGTTAGCTGTTGGCTTATCATGTGTTACCTTTATTATGTTGAGATGCATTCCTTCTAAACATAGTTTACTGAGCATTTTTTTAATGAGGATTTTGAATTTTTTTGCAGTTTTCTGCATCTGTTGAGATGATCATATGATTTTTGAGTATTCATCTGTTAGTATGATGCATTTCACTAACTGATTTGTAGAAGTTGAACCAGCTTTATTCCAGGAATAAATCCTATTTGATCATGATGTACTGTTATTTTAATGTACTGTTGAATTCAGTTTGCTAGTATTTTGTTGAGCATTTTTACATCTTGTTCATCTAGGATATAGTGTCATATTTAGGCTTAAATATCAGGATAATTCTGGTCCCATAAATGAGTTGAGAAATGTTCTTTTCTCCTCAGTCTTTTGCAAAAGTTTGACAAGAAGTGTCCTTAATTCTGTTTTAAATATCTGGTAGAATTTGCTAGTGAAGCCTACTGGTCCTGGGCTTTTCTTTGTTGGGAGGTTCATGATTACTGACTCAATTTCCTTATTTATTATCAGTCTGTTCGTATTTCCTATGTAATCGTGATTCAGTCTTGGTAGGTTTTATTTTCTAGGAGTTTATTTCTTGCTTCTGACTATCCATTTTTGGTATGTGACAGTACCTGCTCAATTGTGTCTGACTCTTTGCAACCCCATGGGCTCCTCTTTCCATGGGATTCTCCAGGCAGGAATACTGGAGTGGGTTGCCATTATCTTCTCCAAGGGATCTTCCTTACCCAGGGATTGAACCTGAGTCTCTTGCATCTCCGGCATTGGCAGGTGGGTTCTTTACATCCTTCAGTTCAGTTCAGTTCAGTCGCTCAGTCGTGTCTGACTCTTTGCGACCCCATGAATTGAAGCACGCCAGGCCTCCCTGTCCATCACCAACTCCCGGAGTTTACTCAGACTCATGCCCATCGAGTCGGTGATGCCATCCAGCCATCTCATCCTCTGTCGTCCCCTTCTCCTCCTGCCCCCAATCCCTCCCAGCATCAGGGTCTTTTCCAATGAGTCAACTCTTCGCATCAGGTGGCCAAAGTATTCAAGTTTCAGCTTCAGCATTAGTCCTTCCAATGAACACCCAGGACTGATCTCCTTTAGGATGGACTGTTGGGATCTCCTTGCAGTCCAAGGGACTCTCAAGAGTCTTCTCCAACACCACAGTTCAAAAGCATCAATTTTTCGGTGCTCAGCTTTCTTCACAGTCCAGCTCTCACATCCATACATGTCTTTACAACCTTAGCCACTGGGAAAGTGATGAATATTTGTATCAGCCTGTGGTGGTTCTTTTTACTTCTGTGGCCTCAGTTGTAATGTCCGCTCTTTCACTTTATTAATTTGAGTGTTCTGTTTTTCTTCTCAGTGTGCCTAAAGTTTGTCAGTTTGGTTAATTTAAAAACAAAATTCAGTTTTCAAAAATATTTTCTGTTTTTCTACTATTTTATTTCTGTTCTAATCTTTATTATTTCCTTCCTTCTGCTAACTTTGGACTTAGTTTGTTCTTATTTTACTAATTCTCTTAACTGTAAAGTTAGGTTGCTTATTGATCTATTTCATCTTTTTTAGTGTTGAAATTAACACTGTAAACTTCCCTTCAAACTGCTTTTGCTGCATATCATCAATTTTGGCATCTTATGTTTCCATTCTTATTTGTCGCAAGATATTTTCTAATTTCCCTTTTGATTTCTTTTTTAAAACACATTGCCTATTCAAGACTTCTTTGCTTAATTTTCAGATACTTGTGAATTTTCCAGGTTTCTTTTAGATATTTAATTTTAATTTTATCCCAGTGTGGTCAAAAGAAGGTGCTTGGTATGATTTTAATCTCCTTAAATTTATTAAAACTGCTTTTGTGATCTAATGTGGTTTAATCTAGAAGATGTCCTGTGCACTTGTGAAGAATGTATATTCTGCTACTGTTGGGTGGAATGTTCTATATATGTCTGTTAAGTCTGTTTAGTCTATAGTATTGTTTGAGTCTTCTGTTTTCTTATTGAATCTGCCTGAATGATTTGTCCATTATTTCAAATTGGATACTGAAGTCTCCTATTATTATTAATCATCAGTTTCTCCCTTCAGTTCTGTGTTTCTTTCATGCTCTGATGATGGATGCAAATAAATAATAGTTCTTATATCTTCCCTGTGAATTGACTGTCATAATTTAATGTCCTTCTTCATTTATTTGAGTTTTTTAACTTAGTTCGTTTTGGCTAGTATAAGCATGGCCACCCCTGCTCTCTTAATGCTGCTGTTTGCATTGAATTTTTTCATTCAGTCTGTGTGTGCCCTTATGTCTAAAGTGATACTTTTGTAAATAGCATATAGTTGGATCTTTAAAAAAATTTTTTTGTGCTTTTTTGTTTTATTCATTCACCACTCTATGTCTTCTGATTGGGGAATTAAAACTATTTACATGTAAGAAGTTACTATTGCCATTTTGTTCTTGATTTCTCTCTAGTAGCTTCTTTTGCCCTGTTTTCCACTTTTGCTGTCTTTGTGTTGTGTTTTGTTGATGAATTTTTAGTTTATGTTTTGATTCCTTTCTTATAAACTTGTGTATTTTCTATAGGCTTTTATTTGTGGTTACCATGGGGTTCACCTAAAACATAGACCAAGTTATTTTATGCTAATAACAATCTCAGTAGCATACAGAAACTCTTTTTCCCTTCCACCGCTCAATTTTTGTTGCTGATATCATACACAATATTTTTATATTGTGTATTCATTAGCATATTTTTATAATTATGGTTAGTTATTTTATACTTTTTTCTTTCAACTTCTATGCTAGATTTCAGTGATTTTCTCACCTCCATTACTGTGATATATTATTTTTTATTTTTCCGTATATTTACATTTATATTTGAGCTTCATGCTTTTTATATTTATGCTTTTACATGCTTTTTTTCTTGCTTTATAGAATCCTTTTACTTAAATTTGAAGGAATTCCTTGAGCATTTTTTTAATAAGGCAAATCTAACGTGAAGAATTCACTCAGCTCTTATTTATCTGGGAAAGTCTTTCATTCTTCAATTTTGAAAGATAATTTTGCAAGGTACAGTATTCTTGATTGGCTGAAAACTTTCCAATTTGGGGAATGAAACGGATAGTCAGATTCAAGAAACCCAGAAAACTACAGCTCAAATGTATCCTAAGAAGTCCACTTAGGCATATATCATAATCAAATTGTCAAAAGCCAAAGAGAGAATTATTAAAACAGCAAAAGAAATTGACTCGTTACAAAGGAGTTGCCATAAGACTATCAATAGATTAGATTTTTCAGCTGAAACCTTGATTCCAGAATGGAGTGGAATGATAAATTAGAAGTGTTAAAAGAAAATAATTGCCAATCTGCAGTCTGTTATACTTCAGGTTTCTTGTAGCAGGTTTCTTCTGAAATAGACACAAGGTGCCCTACTATTGTCTTATTCTCAGAAGCCTCCAGGCAACCAGAGTAGGTCCTGTCTAGTCAGCCCTCCAAAACAAGTGAGCTAAAATCCAGTCCTTGGGGCAGTCCCCTGAAAAGCTGAAATGTTGCATGTACATTCCAACTCTTTTCCCTCCTGAGAGAAGCTGGGAGTGGGAAGTTGTTTCCCAAATCATCCCACATTTAGCCTTGGATAGGAACTGTGGTGAAGGAGGGTGTGCTAGTTGAAACTTTCACCTTTGTCTTCTGCAGCTTCCGATCTGGTTTGTTTTCCTGTCAGTCTTTAAATTTATGCAAGACACAAACTAGTCCTTCAGGAACCTGCTCTATAGCTAGAACATTGCACATATGTTTCAGTCTTCTTTTTCCCTCTCTGGAGAGAACCAAAGAGCTGTTTTTCCCCAGTTATGCTTACAAAGCTGGATGGGGTGTCTGTGATGAGTGGTTATTAGAAGCCAGCCTTTCTACTGGCTACAGTGAAGTTGGGTTTACACTCACTTTTGATACATGAGACTCTTATCTGTTCTCTAGATTTCTCACAGAAGGAATTGTGAATTGTTCTGATATGGTTAATTGAATTGATCTCTCTGTAGGGGGAAGGTGGGTCGGGAGCTTCCTATTCCACCATCTTGTTGTTGTCAACCTGTGAGTCTTAAATCTTTGGAGTGGATTGATAAGGGCTTGGACTATGTGAGACATTTCTACATCCTATGACTGCTGTACTCAAGTGAGTATGCATCAAGTGCTCACCGAAGGGATATAAATGTGAATCAAGCTAGACTAGACATAAAGTTGTTGAGTACAAACCCTTGGCATTGTTTTCTTACTGGAATAACATGAGGTTTTGTTCAAATAAGTATTTAAGAGTGACATTTGCCATTGTTATACTATTTCTTCCAAGTGAACGTTTTAGTCACTCAGTCATGTCTGATTCTTTGTGACCCTGTGGACAGTAGCCCACCAGGCTCCTCCACCCATGAAATTCTCCAGGCAAGAATACTGGAGTGGGTAGCCATTCCTGTCTCTAGGGGATCTTCCCAACCCAGGGATCGAACCCAGGTCTCCTGCATTTTAGGGGAATTCTTTACCAGCTGAGCCACTAGAGAAGCCCTATTTCAAGTTCATTCATTAAAAAAAAAAGGTTGAACTTTCCAGGTTGGTTTAACAGGAACCACTCAATCATATTTCTTTTAAAAAATACTTACATTATTAGCTTCCTTTACAAAGTTAGGGTCACAGGATTATTTGGCCAGCAATGTAGAGATCACCCTGCCAACTCCTCCCACCCTTAATTTTACAAATGGAGAGACATAGCTTGGCAATTTTAAGGGTTGTTCAGAAATATCACTGCTAATTGGAGAGGGTGCAGTTACTAGAACTAAGGCCACCTTGAGTCTCGCTCTTTCTAATATACCAAAACCGTATCTCAAGTCTGGAATAATTAAGATGTGTGAGAAATGCCTTAAATTGGTTGAGTACAAAATGTACTTCAAAGCTGAATTTATTATTCAGAGATCATTATTTCAGACACCCAGCTGTTACAGAACAAGCTGCCTAAAACTCCAACATTAACAGATGTCTGCTAAACACTTACTACTAATAATTGAAATAGTAAAGACAGTGTTACAGTTAGTCTACAAGAACAACAACAAAAAACCCCACTGTTTTTATACTCACTTTTTTTATAAGTGTTAATTCATCTGTGTAGCACCTTGAATAAACATTCTGAATGAAGAAATTAAGGAGAAAAGCTTCAAGATACAGTATGTGTGGGGGATAATAATTTAAACTATTTAAAAATCATTGCCTAGACAGTACACTTGACTTAGTGATTTGCAGAAAAATATATTCTGAATGCAAAAAGATAAAACAAAGATGATCTGAGTAGGTTGCTTGTTTATATGATAAGATCAGATGTGAGTCCTACTACTAGGGGGGAAAATAACATAAAGATTAAATGACTAAGCATTTTTAGTTTTTCCCTTTTCAGCACAATTTGAGACAAAGTTGTTTATCATTGATTTTAACTATTTGTGCCTGTGTGCTCAGTAGTGTTGGACTCTGCTACCCCATGGACTGTAACCTGCCAAGCTTCTCTGTCCATGGGATTCTCCAGGCAAGAATATTGAAGTGGGTTGCCATTTCCTTCTGCAGGGATCTCCCCAGCCCAGGGATTGAACCCTCTTCCCCTGCAGCTGTTGCACTGGCAGCAGATTCTTTGCCACTGAGCTACCCGGGAAGCTCCAGAACTCTATTATTTTCTACATACATATTAGAAAGGTAAACATATCTGATCTGTATGGCCATTTGATTGTAAAATCTAAATAAAAATAGCATTAAGTATTCACTCTGTGTCGAGCATTTTGCTTAGACAATGCTTAAAAGGAATCTTGAGTCCTGAAAGGAATCTTATAAAGAATGTTCTATTATTATCCATTGTTTTTGATGAAAGACCTGACATGTAAATTAAGTAACTTGTGCAAGGTCACAAAATTAGTATTTTGAAGAGTTGGAATGAAATCTAGGAGTTTGGATCCAGAATATGTTTTCTTAACCACTGTAAGATACAGACTCTCATAGATAGAGCTACAAAGCAGACACTGGCTCTTAAAACTGGAATAGGGAGGTTGTTCATAAACTATTTTTGGAATCCAGTAAAATACAACTGTTGTCTCCTAAGTGAGGGAAAAATAATGATAAGGCACATACACATGTATTTGAAATATATTTCAGTGTTTTCATGACCTTGTGAATAACATTTGTGAACCTTGCTTGGGATTAAATGAGAGGATTTTAGGTTCAAGATGAAGGCTGCCTGACGGAGAAAGCCATCTCTGAGCTCATTATTTCAGTGTCTGTGTTTTTGTTCCTGAGGAAATCGAGGTACCACAAGCCTTACCATCTCTTCCAGGGTCACCTAATGCCCTCCTCTCTCTACCACACTGCCATCCTTCCTGCATCTAATTCAATAGGAAGCGCTCTTCCTAATAGATAGATTAGAACAAGTTTAAATGTTGTTGTTTTTCAGTTACTAAGTCGTGTCTGACTCTTTGTGACCCATGGACTGCAGCACACCAGGCTTCCCTGTCCTTCACTATCTCCTGAAGCTTGCCCAGGTTCATGTCAAAGTTCAAACGGATTCATGTAAATATACCATCAGCAGGAAATCACAGATGACTTATTTTGGAAAACGAATGAGAAGATATTATGAGAAAATAAAAAATGCTCAGTTTTATTTAAGGGCTAAGGAAATGGAATGTGATTAGGGATGCCAGCTAAGATGTTTTGACTGAAAGAGGGAGCTAAGACACTAAAAACATTCATTCTTTCCTCTTATTTACTTTTAAACCCTTAAAAAAAAAACCAACAAATTTTGAAATCAATGTCAATATGAAAATTCATAATAATCCTTGTTGGTCTAGTTTAATTACAAATAACACTGGACTCAATGGGTTCCTCACATTTCCCACTTCAGTCTTGGAGAAGAAGAATATTTCTATTTTTAAACATTGTGCAACCCTCAAAAATAACCAACAAATCTGTTGTTTATAGAGAGCTTAAAGAGAATCTCTTTTTTCTCTAAATTAAATAATCTGTTTAAGTCTATTATTTATTATGACATTTAAGAACTTTTGAGAACCTTGAAAGGAAATCTGTAAATTCTGATGTTAATTCACACAGAAAAATCGATTTGATAAATGCAAGGTTTGCATTCATTTTATTTAGGGTGAAAATATACTTGAAATATGGGTTGTCAATTTTATTAATCTTTTCTTCCTTGGGGCCCGAATGCTGACACTTCTCCATTAGGCACTTGAGCAGTTACAGTGATGGACAGTTCATCAGTCAGCCTCAGGCCATGGACCTTTCCAGCAGCCTAGCGGTCCAGTGATCAATATGACATGACCTAGTGAAAGCTCCTACCGATGTTGTCATCACATTGTAGCTTGCAAAGAATACAAATCTGAATAGTCTGAACTGCTGTAATATTTATTTGTCCTCAGGTTTGCTTTTCTTAGAGGATTTCTTTTTGCCTCAATGCCCAATAAATTATTACACTTTACACAATATAACATAGCAGAACAATCATGAAATTGTGTTTGGAATCATTAAAAAGTCCCAGCTGTGGACACATTACTTAGATCTGTCTGAGTCTGTTTCTCTTTCTCTCTCTCCACCTCTCTCTCTCAATCTAAATATAAGAATGAGTATTACTAGTTTAAAGTTATTGCAAGCTTTAAATGTGCCAAAACATATAAAACACTTAATGTAATGCTTGATTCCTAAATGATGTTCAATCAATATTAATTATCATAATATTGTTAGCATTTATAAATTTTCAAAAATATTTAAATACCTTGAAAAGGAATGATTCTTTCAGATGAGAGAGAAAAACAAAACAAAACAACATGTGTGATCAGGAGAGTTCTTGACTTCAAATGAAAACTTTGGGGTTGTTGCCTCAGCATTATCATTGGTTAGTGGGACACAGGCTCCCAAACTATAGATTGGAGGAGATATGCTAGATCTGCTTATTTGAAAACATTTGTGAAGCCCTACTATGCACAAGGCACTGAAATACAGCTGTGAACAAGATACAGTCTTTGCTTCCATTGTAGTGGGAGAGACAGAGGGAAATGTGTTTAAGAATACATAAATAAGATAATTTTATACAATAGGATGATGGTACTGTAAAATAAGAACATGGGTTAGAGAGCAAATAAAGGGAGAAAGGATCTGCATTAGATATAGTGGGCAGGGAATGCCTTCGAGAAGGTGACATTCAAATCAATTAATGATGAAAATAGTCTAGCCATGGAAAGCCCTAAGGAAAGAGCATGCCAGGCAGAGAGAACCATGATTTAGGAATAAACTTGATCTGTAAGAAACATAACAATCAATATCACTGAAGTATAGTTAGGGCAGAATAGAAGGTCAAAGGTGAAGCTGAAAAAGGTCTTTCAATGATACCTAAGCTCTTATTCTAATCTAATTTTCAAAGTTTATAGGACTGGACAGTAATCCTGATTTTTTTTTTCTGTAGCTTAGAAGGAAATGAGATGACATATTCACTAAAAGTTATAAATCCTGGGCTCATTCACAGACAAGATTTTTAAATTCTTTCATGTTCCATAAATAAAAGAGATGGTAAAAATGTGCACTATTTTGGAAACTGGTTTTGTTTTTTTCATTAGGCTAAATTATAATTATTAAATGGCTCATATATTTCTATGATCATAAAGACAAAGAAAAGCAGTCTGTCCTACACTTGTTAGAGCTGAAGGGAAAGACAGAACCAGAGTAATTCTGTATTTTCTAGAGAATAAAAGTATATTCCTTTCAAATAAACTAAAAGTAAAAACACTTCATAATATATGACTTGTTTCTGCTATTTGGAATGTTGCTTTTATAGGAAGAGATTAATCTAGTGATATCTATAGATACAGCAATAACTTGTTTATGAGATATTGATTTCTAAAATTAAAATCTTAGTAGTATCATATTTTCAATCTAAATTAATGCTTCATTAAACTAATTAATTGCATGACAGTAACTAGGACAGTTAGAGATTGTAATTAATCATAATCACACAGTATTCCTTTGTCAATCCATAGGTGTGATGTGATATTTTGGAAATCAGATAATTTTTACATAGGAGTAAAGTAAGCTAATATGTATTTATGTTATGGGGCACCAATGTTACAGTATCATTAGATATGTAGAGTAACATAAAGATATTTGTATCTGGGGGAAATGAATTTTGATGCTGCACCTCTTTTATTTCCTCTCCATATCTCTGTCTCTCCATCTCTTTCTCTGTCTCTCTCTCTCTGCCTGTCCCCCACTTACTGCATAGTGTATACATGGCCCTTACAAATCACTTTCTCTTGCTGGATCAATAGTGTATCCATCTGAGAAACAGAGTTGGCCTAAATGACTTCTAAGATCTCTTACATTTCTAAAAATGTCAGTTTGGGAAGATGGCATTCCTTAGGAAGAAGTTGACCTCAGCCATCCCCACTGTTTCTTTTAATAACTTTATGCTGACAGTCCCAAATCTGTGTCTCTGTTTCTCGCCTGACATTCGGCCCTTTATATCCAACAACTAACTGGACATTTCAACTTAGGTATGTTTGGTGCAGGTGCCTAAACTGCAGCTTGAGTAAAGCTGAACTTTTTATTCTTTCCATCCCATTTACTCCTTTTGAGCTTCCTCTCTGAGTCAATAGTACTAACAAACACACAGTCATTCAGGTCAGAATATGTGGTCGTTTGTAGCTCAGTCGGTAAAAAATCTGCCTGCTGTGCAGGGGACCTGGGTTCGATTCCTGGGTTGGGAAGATCCCCCAGAGAAGGAAATGGCAACCCACTCCAGTATTCTTGCCTGGAGAATCCCATGGGCAGAGGAGCCTGGCGGGCTACTGTTCATGGGGTCACAAGAGTCAGACATGACTTAGCGATTAAACCACCACCACCATGAATGTGAAAGTTTCAGTCTCTCAGTAGTGTCTGACTCTTTGCAACCCCAGGGACTGTAGCCCACCAGGCTCCTCTGTCCATGGAATTCTCCAGGCAAGAATAATGGAGTGGGTTGCCATACCCTCCTCCAGGGGATCTTCCTGACTCAGGGATCAAACCTGGGTCTCCCTCATTGCAGGTAGATTCTTTACAGTCTGAGCCACCAGAGAAGCCATTATAATGTGGTCGTTATAACCCACAGCTAATTTGTCACCCAGTTGTAGATTATAACTCCCAAATGTCTCTCTAAACCACTCATAGTTCCCATATCCCTGCCCTAGTGTTAGGCAATGGGGTTATCTTCTCTGAGCTGGGCATCTAAGAGCCATGTGACTACTCTCCTACATGCCTCTCTTCCCTGTCTCCAAAGCAGTCCCTGTGAAAGGTGAAACCAATAATATTGCTTCTCTCTCTCTGCCAAAGTCTCAAATATTATACATGTCCTTCAAGGCACAACTTGGTCTCTGCCTACTGATTAAGCTGTATGATTTGTCATTTTCTTCTTTTCTGCTGTGATTCATCCACTCCTCTCTTATCTGTGACTTTTCATATTATGGCTGTTCTTTTGGGAAAATTATTCTTTCCAACAAGATTTTTCTTATCCCATGGGTTTACTATACTACAATGTAACTTTAAAATTAGAAAAATTATATCCCATATTAAACCCTCCATTGGCTTCCCATTGCAATTACAGTTTGGAAGGAAAGTTTTGACCAACCTAGATAGCATATTAAAAAGCAGAGACATTACTTTGCCAACAAAGGTCTGTCTAGTCAAGGCTATGGTTTTTCCAGTGGTCATGTATGGATGTGAAAGTTGGACTGTGAAGAAAGCTGAGCGCTGAAGAATTGATGCTTTTGAACTATGGTGTTGGAGAAGACTCTTGAGAGCCCTTTGGACTGCACGGAGATTCAACTAGTCCATCCTAAAGGGGATCAGTCCTGGGTGTCCACTGGAAGGTCTGATGCTGAAGCTGAATCTCCAGTACTTCGGCCACTTCATGTGAAGAGTTGACTCATTGGAAAAGACCCTGATGCTGGGAGGGATTTGGGGCAGGAGGAGAAGGGGACAACAGAGAATGAGATGGCTGGATGGCATCACTAACTCGATGGACATGGGTTTGAGTAAACTCTGGGAGTTGGTGATGGACAGGGAGGCCTGGCATGCTTCAATTCATGGGGTCGCAAAGAGTCGGACAGGACTGAGCGACTGAACTGAACTGAACTGAAATATACTCCTTTATTTTATGAGATAAAATCCATACTTCTGTCAGAGTCTGCATGTTCTATCCCTAGCTTAGTTCTGTGTCCTTAGGGTTGACAAAGTTCTTATCTTTACAGAAATATTCTTATCCAAGACTTTACAAGGAGCCAAGATCTTGATTGTTTCTCAGTTCTAATTGAAATTGCCTTTTCACCGCTAGTCAATCTCTTCATTGGTTTAAACGTGTTTATCACTATCTGAAATTACTTGATTTATTTTATCACTTGCATATTATTTTTTCTCTTTAACTAAACTGGAAGCTTTCCCAGGGTCTTATCTGTTTTGTTTGGCATCATTCCTTAGTTTCAGGAATACAATAGATACTAAAAAAATGATAGTGAATGAAATTCACCACTTATACTTCACATGCTGTGGAAGATGTCCTGATTTCCTGGACCAAAAAAAATAGTTTCCTAAAATATCATATCTATATCTGTGTTTATCTTTTGATATGATGAACCACAATTACTCCTTTAATAGCTTTATTAAAATGTAGGTAGTTGATATACAAAAGACTATACATATTTGTGTACAACTTGACAAGTTTAGACATATGCAAACATTTGTGATACTGTCACCACAGTTAAGGTGACAGAAACCTCCCAGAGTTTCCTCATGTGTCCACTTTGTTGTTTGTGGTGGTTGGGTTTATTTTGTTCTTGGTTGTTGTATTGTCATTGTTTGTAGAGACACTTGTAGAGACACTTAACTTGAGATCTATTGTCTTAATTTTCTAGTATATACTACCATATGGTTAACTATTAGGTATAACAGATCTCTAGAATTTATTTATTCATCACAACTGAAACTTTGTATTTGTTGAATAACAACTTCCCATTCCCTGCACATCTGAACCCCTGGAAACTACTATTGTATCTTCTACTTCTCTCTTTGACTATTTTAAATAATTCCTCTGGGTACAATTATGCAGCATTTCTCCTTCTGTGACTGACTTATTTCACTTAGCATAATGTCCTTTAGGTTCATCCATCTTGTCAGGACTTCCTTATCTTTGAAGGCTGAATAATATTCTATTCTATTCTCTATCTGTCTATGTGCACACACACACACACATACACACACATCACATTTTTAATCCATTCTTCTATTGATAGATACTTGAGTTGTTTCCATATCTTGGCTATTGTAAACAATACTGCAATGAGCAGATATCTGTTTGAGATTTTAATTTCAGTTCTTTTGGATACCCACTCAGGAGATGGAAGCTGGATCGTAATGTAAGTTAATTTTTAATTTTTTGAGGGGCCTCCTTAGTTTTTGCCACAGTGGCATGACTATTTTACATTCCCACCAGTAATGCACATGGGTTTGAATTTCTCCACAATGTTGTCAACACTTGTGTTCTATTTTTTAAGTAATAGCCATCCTAACAGGTATGATAGAGAAGGCAATGGCACCCCACTCCAGTACTCTTGCCTGGAAAATCCCATGGACAGGGGAGCCTGGTGGGCTGCCGTCTGTGGGGTCACACAGAGTCAGACACGACTGAGCGACTTCACTTTCACTTTTCACTTTCATGCATTGGAGAAGGAAATGGCAACCCACTCCAGTGTTCTTGCCTGGAGAATCACAGGGACGGCGGAGCCTGGTGGGCTGCCCCCTATGGTGTTGCACAGAGTCAGACACGACTGATGGGACTTAACAGCAGCAGCGACAGGTGTGAAGTGGTATTTTATTTTGGTTTTGATTTAGACATATATATGTGATTTAATGAGATATAATAGTCTATAAGAAGATTTCAAAGAAAACAATGAAAATAATAGGAAATATCAGTTGAGATGTTGGTTAGTAGAAGTAAATTTATCTTGTGTGTATAGAAAGTATAGAACATTTGAGAATATGAGATCCAGCACTAATTTCCTTTGGTTCTTGTCAGCTTTCTACTTTCAGTAACATTTTATTGGATGGTGGCTCCTGTCTGGTGGTCTTTGTATGAGGTCTTATTCCTTGTACTATACCTCTTTTCATAGAGCATCTGAGTAAGCCTCTGTTCTTTGCCGTGAATCAGGCCTTAGGCAAATGAAGACTGAAAGTGAAAGTTTACTCAGTTGTGTCCGACTCTTTGAAACCCCATGGCCTATACAGTCCATGAAATTCTCCAGGCAAGAATACTGGAGTGGGTAGCTGTTCCCTTTTCCAGGGGAATCTTCCCAACCCAGTGATTGGACTCAGGTCTCCCTGCATTGCAAGCCAGTTCTTTACCAGCTGAGCCACAAGGGAAGCCCCAAATAAAGATATGGTATGTTCAAAAGGTTCTGGGTGATAGAAAGAAAACAGTATTTGAATTTCATCAATATGCTAATTATTTCTCTGTTTTGGAAGTTAATGTTTATTAGCTCTCATATATTTTCTTTTTAATATCTATGTTCAGTTCAGTTTAGTTGCTCAGTTGTGTCCGACTCTTTGCGACCCCATGAATCGCAGCACGCCAGGCCTCCCTGTCCATCACCAACCCCCGTGGCTTACTCATACCCATATCCATCGAGTCGGTGATGCCATCCAACCATCTCATCCTCTGTCATCCCCTTCTCCTCCTGCCCCCAATCCCTCCCAGCATCAGGGTCTTTTCCAATGAATCAACTCATCGCATGAGATAGCCAAATATCTGTAGAAGCTATCTAGGAATATATCTTTGTGACTTTAATACCATATCAGTGAAAGAATTGGGTTCAGATATATTCCTGACTTTTGTGAGCTCACAGCCCATCCAGCTGAGTTGAATATATGCAGCTTCCTTCAGCTTGGTACCATGGTTGCCATCTCTCAGAAAGCACTCGCTGTACCGCCCTCCTGCTCTGGATCCCTCCACTTTGAACTCTGTTTCCCACTGAGATTTTAGTTTGTGACTTTTTATGAGCTGTTTTTCTGCTAACTGCAATCTAGTCTGCTTGCAACAGCAGGTTATTGATAGCTCAAAGTAGTATTTTCCTTAGAAATCTAGAGGAGGCATTTTTTTAGGAATCCCAAATGCTTTACCAGCAAAGGTTGGTTGTTAATTGATTGATTGATTTTCAGTTTTCTTATCATACTCAGAAACTATCTCCCACTATCAGCTTGGAAAACTTAGGCAAGAGAGAAAGATAGTGAATCACTCACCATCATGTAGAACCAGAATTGGAAACTTTCTTCCAGCCTAGGGGTCTTAAACTACCTTTCCCAATCCACACTTGATCCAGGTACTGATTAGGTGCTAGTGCTCTGAGGCCAGATGGCCTCAGTGGAACCCATACTCTTGCCACTTACTAAGCTGTATTGACCTAGGAGAAATGAAGTAGTCCCCTCAGCCTTGCTCTACTCATTTGTAGAATGCAGATAATAAGCATAACTGTCTCAGATTTTTTTTGTGAGGATTAATTGAGATGATGAATGTAAATCATCTGGCATGGTGCCTAGTACACATTAAGTACTGAAACTTATTTTCTATTACTGCAGTGGCAGTGCATAGCAAGATAAATGGCTTATTAAAGTTAAGTCAAATCACTTATTAATGTTTGGTGAAGTGTCTCTTCCCAGTGCTTTGTGTCCTAGGAAAATACAAACAGAGTGGAATCCAGTCTTCAGTTTCATGATGCTAATGCAGCAGTTGAGTCGAAAAGGCTACCTGTGAAAAGTTAATTTAACAGATACAATAGTTATTGAGTATTTGGCCTCTGTGATGCAACAAAGAGTCCGACTTTAGTAGAATTTACATTTCAGTTTGGGGAGACTGGCAAATATTGATACTCTTAATAAAGAAGTAATGTGTAGAGAATGAGGGAATTAAGTTTTATAAAGAGTAGATTGAGTGAATGCCATTTGAAATAGGGAAGTCAGGTAGGCCTCCGTGGGTAGATGATGTTCGAGAAAGACTTGAGTTCAGTTTAACTAGTCAGGCCACTATAGAATCAGAGGCTCATTATTTGGTAGAACACACAATCTGCTTTCTGTGGACCCTGGAAGGATTCAAGTCAGTAAGGACGCAAAGGCAAATGTGGATAAGGCATTTCAAGTGAGAGACGGTAGCAGTGTTCAATACTTGGTTTGTTTACATCTTTGTTAAGCATTGAATAATTATTGATTGAGCTTTCCAGGTGGCTCAGTGGTAAAGAGTCCATCTGCAATGCAGGAGACATGGGTTCGATCCCTGGTTGGGAAGATCCCCTGGAGAAGGAAATAGCAGTCCACTCCATTATTATTGCCTGGAAAATCTCAGGGACAGAGGACCCTGGCAGGCTACCATCCTTGGGGTCATAAAAGAGCCAGAGATGACTTAGTGACTAAACAATAACAACAACAATACTGAGTACCCCTAATAGAAAAAACTTTTAGGAAAAGGAAATATCCAGAACAAAATTTGATAATGTGACTTATAGGCCCCTCTACCTTCTTCCCCTTCCCGCATCTGTAACAAAAATTATTATTCAATATATTAAACCTATTAACAGCCTCAGAATCTCTCTCAATATTTGTCTTCATAAAGCTAAATCAGCATTTCATAGTTGACTTGTGAGATGAGGTCTGTTTTTAGGCAAGCAGCTTAATTCCTGTACTGCCTAAGTGGCTATGATCTTGCGAGACTTCATTCGCATTTAGGACAGATCTACTATCAAGAGTTTTCTGACATTCTGGCCCACTTACAGATTTTTAAACTTTCTTTCCTTAATACTTGTTCCTGTTTTATTTCTAAAATCCTCTCCTATCACTCACCCCAGCAATTTTAGATAATGAAATATTTTCATTCATAACAGTTTAGAACCTTGTGCATAAATGTAGTGAGTGGCTGCCTACATAATGTGATGGAGGATAGCTATATCAAGTTATCTGTTCCATGTTTTTTCTTTTTTTTTTTTATGATGACCAACAATTACAGCTCTGTTCATTTGTGTTGATTCATTTTTACCATGGTTCATATACCTGGTGACCTACAGTCCATGGGGTTGCAAAGAATCCGACACAACTAAACGACTTTTACTCACTCATTCACTCAGTGCTCTATAGTTTGATATTCCATCCATTAATACACCTAAACTTATAATATTGTGCTTTTTATACATAGGCTTCAAATCTACGAGTTTACCCTGGCTTCCTGAAGCAATGATGTTGAGAATACTGGTACCTTATGAACTGATTTTTCACTTGTCCACAGTGACTTTTTTCATCCCCATTCTATTGAATTAAAAGGCAAACAGCTCAATTCCCGTACTGCCTAATTGGCATGCTAAATTACAAGTGTTCCCACACTCTGTAAATAATTGTTTAGGACAGAAAATGCAGGCCTGTATTATTGATTCAGGAACTCAGGCTTTTTAAGCATGGTATAAAAAAATCAAAAGGGAATCAAAGCCAATTGCTTTGGAAAGGGGAAAAAAAAGAACAGTGAGTTGCCTCATCATTACAGACCATTTTGAAGGTTTTGTAAACGCTTTCTCCAGACTCACATAAGGTATTTGGTTCAAGAGAATAAAAATGTTTACCACCATGAAGCAAATTTCATTAAGTGAAAGTCAAATTTGTAGGGGGAACTAAGTCTCTATTGAAGTTGTTGCCCTGCTTCTTGAAAGTTGAATGATGGTGTTCTGAAGGAAGATGCATGTGAGCTATATTTTTAGAGTTCAATGAGCCCTCTCTATTTGGCAACAAAATCAGAAATCACACCTTGTAGGAGATGAGGTGTGATGGAGAGCAGTGCTTTAAAGAGCATTTTGGAAAAGCCGCACAATCCCACTTGTATCAGGCCTACACAACAAGGCTACTAGAGAGCTAATCATATCTTTGTGGTGCTTGTGGTGCTCCTGTGTTCAATGTATGCATAGCTAGAAATACGAATTTAAAATAATGCACACACAAATGCAGGTGCAGAGTGAAAGAAAGGGAGGAGAGGGATGGGGAGGATTCTCTAAGCAGAACATACAACATAGGAGTAATGATTACATTTAAGAGACATCTGAAAACAGGAAGTCTGTGATGGCAAACAAGAAAAATTAGCTTTAAGACTAGCTTACATGGGTATAAGTAAGAGAATGTGTGTATGTATAACTAAGTATGTAGATTTCCAACCTACCACTGGTACTTAAGAGAATGTTTGCTTTATGTTCATAGGCCCTAGAGGAAAGACCTGCAGTTCAATGGAGAGCTCATTATACTGGGAATTAAGATTTGAAACCTGTTCTACTTTTCTGCTATCATCAAGTGGTACTGTCATGGGCCATGGTCTTTCTCACTCTGATTCTCAGCTTCAGTGTTAGTAAAACTGAAATCTTACAGTTCTCACTGTCCTCTATAAGTCGAATTAGGTCCTAATTCAAAAACATGTGTGTTCACATATTTATGTATTCAGGCACTTAATGTGAAGCCAGTATCCTGGCAAAAAAATTTTCTAGAATTTTCTCATGTTATTCACACAGTCACCCTTAGGGTGAGACGCTGTTAGCATTATCATTCTTTAGTTTAGGAAACAAGCTTGAATGGGCTTTGTTACCTTAATCATAGTTACTCTGTTACCAGAGAGTATAGACAAATCTTAAAGCCAAGTCCTTAACATAGGAGTAGTGTTTCTAACTGTTATCTACTTCTGCCCCTGCAATATTCCATGCTGCTATAAAGGTGATTATTTTTATATGGCTCAAGCCTCTAAAATTAATTTTTTTGCCCTATCTCAAGATACATATACAATTGGGTATAGATAGCCTGGGCCTCTGTAGCTATGGTGAGACAGATACTATATATATATATATATATATATATATATATATTTTTTTTTTTTTTTTTCTGTACTGCTGGTTTGAATCTCTTAATTAATAGGAAGAGTCAGAAAATATGGTCTTGCCATTCTGTGGTGGCAAGAATTGGAGATGAGGAGGTCTTTAATGATCAGAGAATATTGATTTTCAATCGTTAAGCCACATCATGAACACTTGACTATCTGGATGCACTGCACGTGCCTCTAAACAAGTAAAGAGATGTACACATAGAGAACAGACAGGTGGACACAGAGGGGGAAGAGGTGGGGTGGGATGAATTAGGAGATTGGGGTTGACACATATATACTAAGCCCTTGGAGAGCAAGGAGATAAAAATAGTCCATCCTAAAGGAGATGAGTCCTGAATCTTAATTGGAAGGACTGATGATGAAGCTGAAGCTCCCGAATACTTTGGCCACCTGATGCAAAGAACTGACTCATTAGAAAAGACACTGATGCTGAGAAAGATTGAAGATGGGAGGAGAAGGGGACGACAGAGGATGAGGTGTCACTGAGTCTGAGTCACTAGGGAAGCCCCAAAGCAGCTATACCCCAACTATATATATGATCTGTATCAATTAAAAAAAAAAGAGAAAGTCTCTCCTGTAAAGTATATTAAAAGAAAACATCTTCATTAGAAAATGTTACATACATAATCCAAAAATATTTGTTTTTGCAATTACACTAGCAACACTAGAAAATTATGACAGAGACTTAGAGGAAGCACATAGAGCCTAAAAACAGGCTTTCCCAACACTGCTAATGAATTCTTCATCCTCAAAAATTTTGTCCCCATCCTTTCAACCTGTCACCATCACCATCACTACCATCATCCTCATGGTTGGTTCTTTCCACATTCTGTTTAGTATATTGCTCTTGACTTTGAACTGCTGTTAGCTTAAATTCAACAAATGGCTATTAAGCACCAATTAAGTACAGCTTAATATGAAACTTAATATGAAACACTTTTAGCTTCCACTAAAAGGTGAAACAAAGGTGAAAGGTGAAACAAAGTTATTGCCAGTTTTACTTACTGATTCAACTGGATAAATACTGTTAACGATTCAGGAAGAAATATTATCCAAATAATTTGATCAAGTAGTAAAAATTTACACTTCCTTTATAGAGTCAGCTAACATTCTCTGTCACTTTAACTTTCCCTTTCCTCTCTCAATTATCTTTTTCAAACATATGTGGATATTTGCATGAAAATACTGATCATAGAAAATAGTTTGTCTTGTGTAAACTGTAAGGAAGCACAAAACTCAAATAGTTATTCAGTAGGATTAGGATCACAGTTATGATTGGAATATTATCATGACTTTGCTGTCCAGATAGTAGCCAACCAATCACTGCAGAACTAACTTCCTCCTGGATGTGGGTGTTAGCTGTGGTCTGAGGTGATGAAGATCCAGATAACTTGTGAGATCTGGAAAGCCAAGGGAGCGAAAAATAGTTCTGGTTCAGTCAGTCTCATTTAAAAATTTACTTAAAAACCCTATGCCTTAACCAAATTGACATCATTAATGATGTTATGTCCTTCTCAAAAATGCTGTTGCTCCTAATTTGAAACAAGCACTTCCTTTAGGGCTAATTAAGCTGATGAATGACGTTTCTGAAGACCACAGAATTAATGTGTTCAGTCTATAGCAAAGCCAGGGATGTTGGTTACAATGACTTAGAATTTGGACTTCCAAAAATAACTACTCTCTTTACTCTGGGAAGGCATGGATTGGGTGAAAGGGAAAAAAGAACTACTTCATTAATGTTTTTATTTTGTTTTGGCATTTCCCCTTTTTCTACCAAAACATGGATATAGACTTAGAGAGGGCATTTATTTGTTGCAACATTGGCATCTATTAATTTTTCCCACCCAATAGTAATTTTTTCTCTTGTAAGAAATTTACCCCATTCTTAGAATAGTTTGTGTGATATTGACCTCACCCTCAGCTTCAGGACTGGGTCTTGACTGGTTTAAGGCACTAGAAGGGTCTTAGTCTGTTGTGATTAGATCAGAAATGGACACATGGTTTAATTGGTGGCTATGGGCTAGTAAGAAACTGATTGTTTCAGGAAAATGAAAGTTTACTTCTTTAGAAGGAACTATGATGGCATTCCACTCACTGGATCCAGACAGGATCTTTTTATCCTATGAAAAAAGGATAAAAAAGTGAAAAGTGAAAGTGAAATTTGCCTAGTCATGTCCAACTCTTTGTGACCCTGTGGGCTGTATAGTCCATGGAATTCTCCAGGCCAGAATACTGGACTGGGTAGCTTTTCCCTTCTCCAGGGGATCTTTCCAACCCAGGGATCGAACCCAGGTCTCCCACATTGCAGGCTGATTCTTTACCAGCTGAGCCACAAGGGAAGCCCAAGAATACTGGAATGGGTAGCCTATCCCTTCTCCATCGGATATCCCTGACCCAGGAATCAAACTGGGATCTCCTGCATTGCAGGCGGATTCTTTACCAACTGAGCTATGAGGGAAGCCCTTTTTATCTTAAGGTGTGATTGTATCTGTGAATGAAGCAGAAGCAGAGCAACTAAATGCAAAGTATGGCACGCGGGGGTGGGAGTGGAGGAAACCAAAAATACGAAGCTGGTTCTGATCTCAGTGAGTCCTAAATTATTTTCTTCTGAAGAGGAACTACTCCTGAACTAGACAGATCCAGAGCCAGTAAATTTGTTTTCTTTATGTAGACAGTTTAGACAGATTTAAAGAGGTAGGCAGAGTCCTGATATAGTTAAACCACAAGGTTCTGAAGAAGAAAGTGAAGAATTAGCCATACTCCACTCACCCAGACATATCAATCATTCCAGTATTGGTGAGATGTTAAGCTCTTTTGGATTCTTCCAGACAGATTAGAGGAAAAGTTAGATAATTATTTCTGTACTCTTGAGACAAAGGAGGACTTTTCAAGTATTTCACTGGAGCTGGAAACTATAATGAAAAAGGTCAATCTAAACTCATAAAAGTTTAAAACTTTTTATATAGAGAAAAGTAGTAGCAAAGTTAAAAGACATGATAAACTGGAAAAAATAAACACAATAGTACATGTGTGTATGTTAGTCACTCAGTCATGTCTGACTCTCTGCGACCCCATGAATCAGGCTCTTCTGTGCATGGGATTTTCCAGGCAAGAATACTGGAGTAGGTTGCCATTTCATTCTCCAGGGGATCTTCCTGACTCAGGGATCGAACCCAGGTCTCCTGCATTGCAGACAGATGCTTTACTGTCTGAACTACTAGGGAAGCCCTGAGCTAAAGAATTAATACTATTAATATATAAACAATTTTCTCAAATTAGTAATTAAAAGTTGAATAAAAGTAAAAAGCACAGAAAATAAATAGGTGATTCACAGAAGAAACATATATGTATCTCCAAATAATCAGCTCTACTCTGGCTAGCTTTGGGACTTTGAGCAATGAATCTTACTTCTCTACTTTGCACCTCCTTATTGGTTAAAACAGGGCTTCCCTGGTGGCTCAGATGATAAAGAATCTGCCTGCAATGCAGAGGACCTGGGTTTGATCCCTGGGTCAAAAAGATTCCTTGGAGAAGGGAATAGCTATCGTCTCCAGTATTCTTGCCTGAAGAATTTCATGGACAGAGGGGCCTGGTGGGCTATGGGCCATGGGGTCGCAAAGAGTTGGACATGATTGAGTTACTAACACCTTCACTTCACTTTTCATTGTTTAAAACAGGGATAAGGTCACCTGCTTCACAGCATTTTTATAAACGCAAAATGAAAAAAGATCATGTGAAATATTTTATAAATATGAAGAATTAGATTTAGGAAATGGCCTCCAAATTTACTCATATGGTTGTCTTATCTCGTCATTTTGCTTGTGGAAGAAGAGTAACCAAGAAGCCCTTGTGATTCAGAAAGTTTGTTTTCAACTTCTGATTGCTAAGTTTTGATCATAATACCATACCTGTTTGGGTCAATGGATTCAATGACCAAAATAGTTAAGCTACAACTAGAGCAGTAAGTTTAATGTGCAAGTGATTGATGTGTTGCTACAAAGTACTCATGGCTAAGACTAGGGAGGAAAACAATTGCTACCATCGAGAGCCAATTCTAGATAGATAGTATTTTAAATACTTTTCAAGCACTATCTCTGATCTTTACAATGACCCTGTAAGGATATCATGTAACTGTTTCTTTTTTTTTTGGAAATTGATGCTCTCAGAGACTAAGTAACTTGCTTAACTAATAAAGAAGAGAGCCAAATAGTGGGTTCAGGTCAGAGTCACACATTCACACTCATGCTGCTCTTTTACTTCTAATGTTATAGTCAGGTAGTTATTTTGAGTGAAAAAAAAAAACTAGAATATCAGGATTATATATGCAACATTTTTCTTGTGTTTTCTCTACTTTACATATGTGTTGGTGTCCCAACTTCAAATCAAGACTGGGTGTGGAACAAATCTTTCAGAAGCCAATGAGTGCCAAGCACTATGCTTGGTGTTAGGAAGTTTAAAAAATGAGATTAGGTGGTGTTTCTACCCAGAACATATTATTTCTTTTTTCTCAGCTTATAGCACAGGGTGCTTTATTGTTAGGTACTCATTGCATGCATCACCATTTGCAATTGCATTATTAACCTCTCTAAAACTCAGGGCTATGAAGTTTCAACCTAACATTCTTAGGTTGAAATCATCACTTTGCTACTTGCTCACAACTAACTAGTTTGCTACTTGCTAACTGTATAACTCTGTATGTTTCCTCCTTATCAAATGAGGAGAATAAAAACTTTTTGATGGCACTGATATGAGAATTGAGATACTTTGTATAAAACACTTACCAGAATACCTAGAACACAGTGGGCACCCAACAAATGATGCATTTGATAATAGTTATTATTATGGTTGATTTCTATATTCAAGTCTGAAGGTGATGCATTTTGATGAAAAACTATAGTCTATTTTGGTTTCATCAAAATCAGCAATGAGTTGAATTAACAGAGCTCTATATAGGGGATGATAATTTTAGTTTGAGGACACTAGGACCTTCAAATTTCAGTTTTCATTATGTTGCTAAAAAGAAAAGATCTAACTGAGATCTACCACAAAGTTAGAAATTCTTATGAACCCTTGATGGGGCTAAAGTGCCCATGGATTTCTTTATCTCAGGGCAAAGTCAGCAGCAGAGAACAGCAACAGTTGGATTACTCCTAGGTCGCAGTATTTTAAAAGATGTCTCATGGTCCATTGCATTCCAAATTGTATACATTTTTATTTTAATATTGAGATCTCCGACAACCTGACTGGTTCCCAGAGGATTCCACCCAGGTTAGAGCAGAATCACATTGCACCTCTCTCCAAAATGAAAATGTCATCTGTTATTATATCAACATGACATTGTGTGCATTAGCATATTTCAAATACACACCAATTTACATAATGCTTAGAAAACCATCTTTCTGTGTTGCATAAAGCTTTCCATCTCTCCCCTTTATTTATTGCTGTTATTGGAGGCTGACATACCTATGCATAGAAGACTCTGTGTGCAAGTTAAATGTGACTGTGAGCAGTGGGAGTCTAGTATGGACAACTCTGGCCAGACAGAAGCAGCCAGGTGCACTGTTCTCCCTAAAAGGACACTGGTGGACTCTTCATTTATTATGACCTGTGCCATTTTATGCATTTCCTATTTATTTCCACTATTCTGTAAATCTATGAACTTCTGGTAACACTTAGAAGTATTTGAACATTATTTTCTATTGTTTTTATTGGTGGTAGATTTTACCTGTAAATAATTTTTAGAGAACTTTGGCTTCAGTTCAGTTCAGTTCCGTTGCTCAGTCCTGTCTGACTCTTTGCGACCCCGTGGACTGCAGCATGCCAGGCCTCCCTGTCCATCACCAACTCCTGGAGTTTACTCAAACTCATGCCCATTGAGTCGGTGATGCCATCCAACCATCTCATCCTCTGTTATCCCCTTCTCCTCCTGCCCCCAATCCCTCCCAGCATCGGGGTCTTTTCAAACGAGTCAGCTCTTCGCATTAGGTGGCCAAAGTATTGGAGTTTCAGCTTCAACATCAGACCTCCCAGTGAATATTCAGGACTAATTCCCTTGAGGATGGACTGGTTGGATCTCCTTGCAGCCCAAGGGACTCTCAAGAGTCTTCTCCAACACCGCAGTTCAAAAGCATCAATTCTTCTGCACTCAGCCTTCTTGATAGTCCAACTTTCACATCCATACGTGACCACTGGAAAAACCATAGCCTTGACTAGACGGACCTTTGTTGGCAAAGTAATGTCTCTCTTAGATATTTGTTTTTCTCTGTTTCAGATTTTTCTCATCTCAGATGGAAGTTGTTTCCAGGGAAACAAACACTGAGATTGAATCAGGAGTGCAAAACATGTGTTTGGTAGAAAAACCTGAGGAAGGAAAAGGGAGCAGATAGGATTGGGGAGGGAGAGCTGGCAGACTGCAGTGCAGGTCTCATAAAGGCTATACTAGCACAGAGGAGGGTTACCCATTAGAAGATCCCTGTGTTGGACAGAAATGGTTTGGGCCTTGTCCCATGGCTTTGCCCAGTCACCAGCTTAGGTCACTTATGGCTGAAAACATGAGATGGGCCCAGAGGAACTAACCCCTGGGAACTGGATGCTAACTAGGGTCCCCAGAGCTGGGTAGCAAGTCCTTTCTTGAAGTGGGATCTAAGTGCATCTTTGGGCTTGTCACTTGGCTGCTCTCCTCTTACTGCAAAGAAGTATTTGTTTTTCCTTAAAGTTGGAGGTTTGGAAGACATAAGAAAATGTAAGGAAACATGTGACTCTCCTCTTGTTCCAAAATACTCTTATAACTGTGAAATTCTGACTGCCTATTTGTGGGCTGTTAGGGAAAAGGCTGATCGCCAGTTAGTTTGCAAGTCTTTTGAATGTAGTGTCTGCAATGGACAACTGCTGAATTTTCCTCTCATCCTTCAAAGCCAAGTGGAAGCAAAAGTGGGTGCCTCTTGTTGTTCCAAAGAAGCTAATCACCAAACTGTTTTCACAGTTCATTTAGAATTTACTGTAGAATAATATTCATAAGTCATCAGAGATATTGAAACTACTGGCCATGCATTTCAGGGAACTATCTAGCTATTAATCACTCAACAATCCCTGTTTGATTGGTGAAATTGAGTGTAAGGAAAATGGCACCATCTCTCCGAGGATAAATGTGTGTTTCTATGAATGCTTGTGACATAAGATACTTTCCCACAACCCATCTTCTTCCCATCTCCATCCCTTGCTCTGAACAAGAAGTTTGTTATATGTGTATTTATTGCTCAGTGGATCACACTGTGGATGCAGCATTCTGTGTATTCAGATGGTATTTGGCATCTGCCAGTTGCACTGTCTGCTTACAGATGTTCCCCATAATGTTTCATTAGGTAGTTGAGCTGACTCACTTGATGGTTCCTTTACAAATTGAAATGTTTTATTGCTTAATTATAGACATATTTAGAAATGCTGAAAATCCTGACTTTGGATTCAGAGTAGTTTTCATCATAAAGCCCTTGTCTCCTGGGCCATCTTCTTCTCTTTTTTAAATTAGAGAGCATTCTGTTAAGACCCTTGAAAAAATATGTACTTCCATATTCCCCTTCCACCCGAGAGACTCATTCTTCATCTGTAAAATGATGGAATTAGACTAAGGGAATTTTAATGTCTCATGTAGGCCTGTACCCATGTGTTTCAAGGGAAATGCCTTTCCTCTCTGAAGACTAATAAAAAATAATGACTGGACTGATTCTGCTAGACTCATTCCACTCACTGACACAGGTGCAATAAGGTACCAGGCTCTAGGAGGGAAATAGAGGGCTCTTATATCCAGAGGCCTCAGGAGAGATTTGACAATGTGACCTCTATAAGAGAGCCTAGAAATAACAGTAGTTATTCCTCATTTTGTGCTTATATTGTGCCCCCATGACTAGTGTTTACATTTATTACATGGATAAAACCCTATAAGAACAGCATCACTGACCCCATTTTATAGATGTTGAGAATGAGTCTATAAAGAATAAGCAACATGGCTGTGGTCACTGGACTTCCAGGGGGCTGAGCAAGGTACGGACATGGGTTCCACCTGATGCTGCTGTTCTGAGTCATCACACTCTACTTCTCTGGTCATTGTATTGGTTCATTCATTCTATGCTTGGGATCAAGACCCTGCATCATACCAGGGCTGATCAAAGAAAGGGTGAACATTTGGCGGGATGAGTCTGTGGTGAAGATGAGGAAGTTCTCTGTATCCTTTGTGGATGAGATCACATTGTGTTTATACTGTCAGTTCAGTCGCTCAATCATATCTGACTCTTTGTGACCCCATGGACTGCAGCATGCCAGGCTTCCCTGTCCATCACCAACTCCCAGAGCTATTCAAACACATGTCCATCGAGTCGGTGATGCTGTCCAAGCATCTCATCCTCTGTCATCCATTTTTCCTCCTGCCTTCAGTCTTTCCCAGCATCAGGGTCTTTTCCAATGAGTCAGTTCTTCGCATCAGGTGGCCAAATTATTAGAGCTTCAACATCAGTCCTTCTAATGAATACTCTGGACTGATTTCCTTTAGGATTAACTGATTTGATCTTCTTGCAGTCCAAGGGACTGTCAAGACTCTTCTCCAACACCACAGTTCAAAAGCATCCATTCTTTGGTGCCCAGCTTTCTTTATAATCCAACTCTCACATCCATACATGACCACTGGAAAAAACATAGCTTTGATTACAGCGACCTTTGTCAGCAAAGTAATGACTCTGCTTTTTAATATGCTCTCTAGGTTGGTCATAGCTTTTCTTCCAAGGTGCAAGCATCTTTTAATTCCATAGCTGCAGTCACCATCTGCAGTGATTTTGGAGCCCGAAAAAATAAAGTCAGCCACTGTTTCCATTGTTTCCCCATCTATTTGCCATGAAGTGATGGGACCTGAGGTCATGATCTTAGTTTTCTGAATGTTGAGTTTTAAGTTTTCCCATAATGTTCTGGAAACTACTTCCTGCACACGTTATCTCAAGAGAATATCTGGCCTCTTACCTGACTTTATTTCTCTCTCTGCACTTTGTCTGGGAACCGTTTCTCTCCTGACAGCCCTGAAGTCAGTGTCTCATCCACATCAGCCATGTTTTATGGTTGCCATTATCTTAATCACAGCTTGTAGTTCCCTGTTCATTTATTGGAGGGAAGTATTGGAGAGTGTTAGGAGGTATCGTGGCAAGACTGATTTTTCTCCATGTGGCATCCTAAAGAGTGTGCATGCAGGGTGAGAGAGGACTCTTTAAGGAAACACAGTGGGGTGGAAGTTGCAGGTATGTGGCGAAAAAACATAGAATCACATTCCCTCCCAACCCCAAATTTGCAGCATTACTTTCAAGTCACCATTTTAGAAAGCAGAACTTTTCTGTGCTTACCTCTGTCTTTGAACTTATCATACACTAATTTAATTGCTTGCTTTTCAATCTTCCAAACACAGCTGACCTCCTGTGTATTGTTTACATTGAATCATCAGCAACACATGTCTCCTGGACCTCAAGTTTCTTTCTTTTTTTTATTCAAAAACTGCTTAATGGACACTACCATGTATCAGACACTGATTTAGGCATTAAAAATGCAGTAGTGAACAAGACACATTTTTCCCAGCATGAGCTCACATTCAAGCAAAAAGATAGTTGGTAAATAAACAGAGACCAGGCAAAGATATATGTATTAAGAAGTTTTATGCAGTGATAAAGTGTAGAAAGAGAAATAAAGTCAGGTAAGAGGCCAGATATTCTCTTGAGATAATGTGTTCAGAAAGTAGTTTCCAGAAATATAAAATGTGCAGAGTCAAATCTACCAGTAAGAATGTTCCATGTAGTAGAAACAGCAAATAAAGACTTGAGACACAGATGGACTTGACCAGTTTAAGGAATATGAAGCTAGTGCATGGAATATTAAAAAAATTCACAGTGGTGCCATAAGCACCATTGAGTTAATAAACAGCCCTGAGGCTATATGCTATAGTAAGAAGTTGGAACATATCCTTGCTGAACAAGTGTTTGTTAAATAGTAGCTAGGCAGCAGGCATTGTTCTAGACTATTTTAAATTGTAAAAGTACAGTTATAAACAAATCAGATGATTTTCTAGTCTTTTGGAGATCTTACATTCTTGGATTAGAGACAGACAACAAATCAGATGACTCATTATTGGAGTGGGTAGCCATTCCCTTCTCCAGGGTATCTTCCTGACCCAGGGATTGAACCTGGGTCTCTTGCATTGCAGGCAGATTCTTTACTGTCTGAGCCACCAGGGAAACCTTAATATATGTGTGTATATATATATATATACACACACACATACACACACACACACACATACACACACATATAGTTAATTAGCTATAAGTATATGTGTTAAAAGATGCTTACTCTTTGGAAAGAAAGTTATGACCAACCTAGATAGCATATTAAAAAGCAAAGACATTACTTTGCCAACAAAGGTCCATCTCATCAAGGCTGTGGTTTTGCCAGTGGTCATGTATGGATGTGAGAGTTGGACTGTGAAGAAAGCTGAGTGCCGAAGAATTGATGCTTTTGAACCGTGGTGTTGGAGAAGGCTCTTGAGAGTCCCTTGGACTGCAAGGAGATCCAACCAGTCCATCCTAAAGGAGATCAGTCCTGGGTGTTCAATGGAAGGACTGATGCTGAAGCTGAAACTCTAGTACTTTGGCCACCTGACGCAAAGAGTTGACTCATTGGAAAAGACCCTGATGCTGGAAAGGATTTGGGGCAGGAGGAGAAGGGGACGACAGAGGATGAGATGGCTGGATGGCATTACCGACTCGATGGACATGAGTTTGAGTGGACTCCAGGAGTTGGTGATGGACAGGGAGGCTTGGCGTGCTGCGATTCATGGGGTCGCAAAGAGTCGGACATGACTGAGTGACTGAACTGAACTGAACTGGTGTGTGTATATAGTTAGTATACATGTGTATATGGTTTTAGTCACTAAGTTGTGTTTGACTCTTGTGACCCCATGGACTGTAGCCTGCCAGGCTCTTCCATCCATGGAATTTTCCAGGCAAGAATACTGGAGTGGGTTGCCATTTCCTTCTCCAGGGGATCTTCCAAACCCAGGAATTATGTTGTTATAATTATAACTGTTCTGTGCTTAGTTGCTCAGCTGTGTCCAACTCTTTGCAACCTCATGGACTGTAGCCTGCTAGGGTCCTCCATCCATAGGGATTCTCCAGGCAAGAATACTGGAGTGGATTGCCATGCATGCTTCCAGGGCATCTTCCCAACTCAGGGATCGAACCCACATCTCCTGCATTGCAGGTAGAGTCTTCACTGATGAGTCACCAGGGAAGCCCAACATTAATGGTTTATTTTATTTAACCTGATGAGATATTTTAGGTCATTTTCACATTAACTCTTTAAAATCCAGTGCGTATTATATACTTGCAGAATATCTCACTTTGGAGTAGCTTTATTCCATGTGTTAAATAAATACATGTGGCTAGTGGCTACCATATAGGACATTGTAGCTAGAAGACTCGCAAGTGATAGAAGATGGCAGTGCAGTGAAGGTGATGAAAAGCAGTCAACTTCTGGGTATGTTTGCAAGGTAGAGCCAATGAGGTTTGTTGAAAATACAAATGTATGAGTGGACAAGATAAGGAATTAATTGAAATAAAGGAACTTCTAAAAAGGAAATTAAATTATTGGCAAGTTAGGATAATTAATAAATTTATATCTCAAAGTCATCTCCAGTTCAGTTCAGTCACTTTGTCGTGTCTGACTCTTTGTGACCTCATGGACAGCAGCATACCAGTCCTCCCTGTCCATCACCAACCCCTGGGGCTTACTCAAACCCATGTCCATCGAGTCAGTGATGCCATCCAACAGTCTCATCCTCTGTTGTCCCCTTCTCCTCCTTCCTTCAGTCTTTCCCAGCATCAGGGTCTTTTCCAAGGATTCAGTTCTTTGCATCAAGTGGGCAAAGTATTGGAGTTTCAGCTTTAGCATCAGTCCTTCAGTGAATATTCATGAATGATCTCCTTTAGGATGGACTGGTTGGATCTGCTTGCAGTCCAAGGGACTCTCAAGAGTCTTCTCCAGCACAATAGTTCAAAACCAGCAATTCTTTGGTGCTCAGCTTTCTTTATAGTCCAACTCTCACATCCATACGTAACTACTGGAAAAACCATAACTTTGACTAGATGGACATTTGTTGGCAAAGTAATGTCTCTGCTTTTTAATATGCTGTCTAGCTTGGTCATAACTTTTCTTCCAAGGAGCAAGCATCTTTTAATGTCATGGCTGCAGCCACCATCGGCAGTGATTTTGAAGCCCCCCAAAATAGTCTCTCACTGTTACCACTGTTTCCTCATCTATTTGCCATTCAGTGATGGGACCAGATGCCATGATCCTAGTTTTCTGAATGTTGACTTTTAAGCCAATTTTTTCACTCTCCTCTTTCACTTTCATCAAGAGGCTCTTTAGTTCTTCACTTTCTGCCAGAAGGGTGGTATCATCTGCATATCTGAGGTTATTAATATTTCTTCCAGCAATCTTGATTCCAGCTTGTGCTTCCTCCAGCCCAATGTTTCTCATGATGTACTCTGCATATAAGTTAAATAAGCAGGGTGACAATGCACAGCTTTGACATATTCCTTTCTCTATTTGAAACCAGTCTGTTGTTCTAGTCCAGTTCTAACTGTTGCTTCCTGACCTGCATACAGATTTCTCAAGAGGCGGGTCAGGTGGTTGGGTATGCCCATCTCTTTCAGAATTTTCCACAGTTTATTGTGATCCACACAGTCAAAGGCTTTGGCATAGTCAATAAAGCAGAAGTATATGTTTTTCTGGAACTCTCTTGCTTTTTCAATGATCCAACAGATGTTGGCCATTTGATCTCTGGTTCCTCTGCCTTTTCTAAAACCAACTTGAACATCTGGAAGTTCACAGTTCACATACTGTTGAAGCCTGGCTTGTAGAATTGTGAACATTACTTTACTAGTGTGTGAGATGAGTGCAACTGTGCAGTAGTTTGCGCATTCCTTGGCATTGCCTTTCTTAAGGATTGCAATGAAAACTAGCCTTTTCCAGTCCTGTGACCACTGCTGAGTTTTCCAAATTTGCTGACATATTGAGTGCAGCACTTTCACAGCATCATCTTTTAGGATTTGAAATAGCTCAACTGGAATTCCATCACCTCCATCACCTATACCATTTCATAGTGATACTTCCTAAGGCCCACTTGACTTTGCATTCTAGGATGTCTGGCTCTAGGTTGATGATCACATAATCATGATTATCTGGGTTGTGAAGATCTTTTTTGTATAGTTCTTCTATGTATTCTTGCCATCTCTTCTTAATATCTTCTGCTTCTATTAGAGCCATACCATTTCTGTCCTTTATTGTGTCCAGCTTTGTATGAAATGTTCCCTTGGTATCTCTAATTTTCTTGAAAAAATCTCTAGTTTTTCCCATTCTATTGTTTTTGTCGATTTCTTTGCATTGATTGCTGAGGAAGGCTTTCTTATCTCTCCTTGCTATTCTTTGGAACTCTGCATTCAAATGGGTATATCTTTCCTTTTCTCCTTTGCCTTTCGCTTCTCTTCTATTCACAGCTATTTGTAGGGCCTCCTCAGAAAACCATTTTGCCTTTTTGCATTTCTTTTCCTTGGGGATGGTCCCTGCCTCAGGGATCAAGGCAGTCTTTAGGGCTGGACATTCCCAATATAGATAAACTCACAGAACTTTTTAATTTAGCTGCTCTTAGTTAGGACATACAGTCCTCATCATGTGTTCCCCAGTCTCCAGTATCTCCTATGGCTTTATGCCTGGTTCTCAGGTATCTGGGGATTGTTTTACCAACACTCCTATAAAAAGCTATGAGTTTCCTATATTAGGACTGTCCAGCCCTCAACTGATAACCACAACCATTAGATTGCCCTAGAGTCTTGGTTCACTACTGAAGAGCAAAAGTGTGAGAGGGTACCCAAGATCATATTATTTATCAGGTAATTCCCAAGCAAAAGCATGTCTAATGTAGAAAAGAAAGACAGAATGAATACTAAGAGGACAATAGAATAAATTTCATCTATAATCATATATATCATGTATTTACATACAAATATGTAATTTTAATGTATATAATATATTGTTTATGGAGTGCTATTTTGCTCTTTAAAGCTGTACAACACCCCTATGAAGTTGGTGTGATTGTTCTTACTGTACAAATAAGAATCTGAATAGAAACTGAGCCTCAGAGAAGGCGAATAACATTCACAAGTTCATATACCTGGTAGCAGAAATGTCTGGGGTTCTGATTTTGATACCTTACTTTTACCCACTGCAGTGTAACTACTTTGACATAGTAGATGGTGTCACCTATAACACATATAGGTAGAATGGGTCTATTTTGCAGAGTAGAAATTACTTTCAGCTACATGCCAGTCTTCTCTAAATTGCTGTTTAGCTTGCCTCTTAAAATTGTGTCAGCTTTATTGAATACTTGCCAAACATTTTGAGAGAGTATTCCTTTTGCTTGATGTCAGTGATACTAATGGGAAGTCTGTTCTTGCAGGATTCACCAGACTCAGTTCCCAGTCAAGGATAATCAGTTGATGTTGAGCAGGATGATAGATCGAAAGAATTCGGCTCTCAAAGAAAATTGAGAGGCAAAAGTCAAAAAGAAAAAGAAAAACAAACAAACCTAAAGTTGTAAGTTAGTTTATCAAAGCAAGAGTGAATAAAACCAATAACAACACCAACAAAAAAATCATGCATTCCTCTTATCATTCACACAAAGCCAGACATTGAGAGAGAGAGAGAGAGACCTGTTCAAACCAAATCAATGACTAAAGGTCTGATAACAAATGCATGAAGGGAAGGGAAAGATGAAGATAAAGACTCCATTCTCTGAAAAGACATCAATGAGTGTGCTTGGCTTCTGGAGCTCATAGCCTCATCCTTTTAATGTTTTGGTAGGGTCTCCAGTTATTGTATATGTGACCTCCTGAGCCATGATTAGGGGTAATTTTTATCTCAAGGATGATTAGTAGATCTGTGTAGAAGGTAAATGGTGAAGGGCTTGAAGGGCAGGATAAAATAATTACTAGGCATTGTACATAGTGTTACAAAACTGTTCTCTGTAGAAATAGAGACAATTTCATTTCTGGCTCAGATGATGCCTTTCTCTAAAGACTTTATCAACCCCAACTCTTGTTTCTCATTTTTTCTCTTAATTCCTCATGTAATTTATAACCCAAATGATCTAATTGAACTCTCAAGTGTATTAATTTTTAGTAAAATGATTCATTCATTTGCCATATATTAAGTATGTGCTGTGAACCAGGCATTCATGTCTAGGCTGTGATGGATAGACAAAAATAATCAAGTGAATAAGTAAATAAGTGAGCAAGATGATTACAGGTAGTAATAACTGCTATGAGGAGATCCTACAGTTGTAACAGAGAGTGACTGGACATTAGGAGTGAAGAAGTTTGGCTAATTTAGATATGGTGGTCAGAAATCCCTCTCTGAAGAGGACACCCTAACTAATTGTATTTCATAGGTATTTTTTTTTTTTCTCAAGTAGATTAAATGTGAGGGAGAAAGAATAAACTAGGATTCAAAGCATGCCCTGTCATTATTTCATTCTTTGATTTACTCTTTCACCCTCAAAGCATTTATTACAGTACACATTTTATACCAATAACTGTGGTAGTTATTAGATATTTATTCTTTTACTCATTCACATGGGCTTCCCTTGTGGTTTAGCTGGTAAAGAATCCATCTGCAGTACAGAAGACCTGGCTTCAATCCCTAGGTTGGGAAGATCCCCTGGAGAAGGGAAAGGGTACCCACTGCAGTATTCTGACCTGGAGAATTCCATGGACTGTATAGTCCCTGGGGTTGCAAAGAACTGGACACAACTGAGTGACTTCCACTTTGCTCATTCACACAACATATTTACTGAATGCTTACTGGGTGCTCTATGTTTGTGACAATCAGCAAACCAAAGAAAGGTCATGGCTAATGGTGGCCAGGGGTGTGGTTTTGATCATGTTCAATTTCAATATTTATTAGACATACAAGTGCAGATGACGAGTAGGTAGTTGAATTTACCAATCCAGAATTTGTGAGAGAGCCACAGCCAAGAAGTTCAAATTTGAGTTTCATCAGCAGAGAGATGCTGTGTAAAGTCTTAAGATCATTTGAGTTCATGAAAGGATTGAGCATAAAGAAGAGGATCAATGATGAAACTCTGGAACACTTTAATATTACGAAGAGAGAGAGCCATCATATGAATCGATGAAAGAGGGATCAGTAGAATAAGAGGAAAACCAAGGAACTGTGTTGCTCTGGAATCCAAAGGAAAGAAATATATTAAGGATATAGAACAACTGTGTAAAACTCTGCTTACTAAGTCAAGTAAGATGAAGACTGAGAACAGAGTATAAAATTTAGCAACATGGAGATTGTCTGTGACGTTGATAGGAACAGTTTCAACAAAGCCTGATTGGAATTGTTTTTAGAGAGAATGGAAAGAGAATAATCAGGGGAAATGTGTACAGAACTGTTTTTAGAAGAGTTTTGCCAAAGAAGACAGCAAAGAAATGGGCTAGAAGCTGGCAAGAGAAATAGGATAAAAAGAAGGGTTGCTACAGTGGGAGAAACAATAGCAGATTTGCATACTGACAAGAATGATGCAATAGTGAGCCAAACATACATAATGTAAGGATAGTTAGTTTCTGAAGAGTTATTCTTAAATAGATGAAAGGAAGTAGAATTTAGGGTGCAAGTGGAAGGATGAGCTTTGAAGGGAATAATGGATACTTTGTCTATGGTTAGAGGCAGAAAGGCAGAGTATATAGACTCAGACACTGGCGGGTAGGGAGATGTTATAAAGGGCATCTGTGGAAGTTTTCTTATTGCTGCTTTCATTTCTCCAGTGATGTAGGACACAAGGGGAAACATTCAGTTCCCATACTATTTATAAGTCTTATAATTTCAAGTAAGTAATTCAATCTGCTTGAATCTTAGTTTTTCCATCTGTGAAACTGGAAAATATTCATCTCTAGGGATCTCAGTGGTTAAGACAGGGGGCATGGGTTCAATCCCTGATTGGGTAACTAAGATCCTGATTTCCTCATGATGCAGCCAAAAAAAAAAAAAAAAAAGGGGGGGGGGAACCTCATCTCTAAGCATAGCAATAATGATTAAGTGTGACATATATATAGAAAAAATACCAGCCTGGGAATCTGCACCATCAATTAATTTTGGCCAAACCTGACCTCAGTATGAGCAAAAAAGAATTAGCATCTAAAATAGCATATGTCACCTAGATTTCAGTTAGGAGGACTTGCTTCACTACAGGGAGGCAGCCAGTAACTAACAAGAGCATGAACTGAAGAGGTTTGGCTTAATCATTAAGAAGTACATTTATAAAAGACTTATATGTCTGTCATCTGGTCTCTGGCCAAGGAGAACTCACTAAAATGTTTTAGCCATAATTCTTCTCCACACAACTATTGGTACCCACCAATTGGAGTGACAGTGATCCACCAAACATAGGAAAAAAGCAAATGTCATTGTTCAGTTTCCTGTCCCAGGCTAAGTGTTCCAGGCGTGTGAGATATCACCCTGATTAAAGTGTCAAATGCCCTTTAATCACATTAAAATGAAATGTGACCAGAGCGTGCCAAGAAGTGGGGCATCCCTGTCACCTTTTCTCTTTTCCCTATAATAGCAATATCTATCTGCTATATACCAGATAATGTGAATGTCTCTTCACATTGTAGGGACAATGAGATGACTTGCATTTGACAGATCTTATTATGCTGGAAATCAACTGCTCTGAAATTAACATGGGCTCTTATTAAAGTGATTATGTGAAATGTCTCTGGTTCCTGGGATTTTCACCAGGCAGATCCCTCTTCTTATCCTTCCTCACTGATTTTTCTCTTAGTGTATTTTTTTAAGTGGTAATAATGCAGTGATGTATTACAGATATAACTAATGACAGGAAGACTAAAATGTTTATACACTACAGATATTTACCATCATACATTGGGTGCCCATGACACTAGAGGAGTTAATATTGAAACTAAAGTTTGGAAGTCTGTGGTGCTTTATGAACAGAGCACTTTTCTTATTTTTGAGTCTATAAAGTTAACACTATGAGAGTAGGGAGGTTACATTGTTCAGTGGTTCTTTTTTAGTCACTCAGAGTAATACCTAGTTTACAGTAAGTACTCCACAAATACCAGTTTGTTAAATTAATATTAATAATTCTCTGATGAAATCAAGCCTGTCATTAAGAGTTGTTTATTAAGAATCATGGGAAAATTGCAGCCCCTTAGATTAGAAATTTTTTAGAACCTATCTCCAATAAATATCTGAAAGTTACAATAAGAAGCCCAGACTCTGAACAATAAATATTTTTCTATCTCTCTAAATCATAATTTAGGAGTAACTTCCCTTATATTTGACTGATTAAATTCTGAAGAGGGTAGATGTCAAAAATATAAAATGTGTCCAAGACCTACTTAAAATCATGGGTATGTTTTTAAAGTGCTTGTGTCTCAGTTAACTTCTTACATATGAACCTAGATTTTTTTTTTTTTTTTTTAGTGAGGAAGATTAGGTTTGTCCTAATTTGGAATAGAGCACAAGTTTGAAATAACTAAAATGAAATAAGGAAACATAATATTATCTAGTGAATTCAATTTTGACATTTAAAATTGCCATTTCTTAACTTGAGTCAAGCAAGACTCTCAAGTGATTACCAGAAGGACAATGAGATGTATGATTTAAGCTAGAGATTATAAAATCAGATGCCTGCAGAGAGTAGACCAGTGAATGTGTGTGTGGGTCTGTGGGGGTAGGGAAATAGTTTGAATTGAAAATGTGGTATACTGGCCCAGAGCACTTAAAAGTATTCATATCAGTCTTTTTGTAAAAAATATTATACAGTGTGTCAATAAAAAACTTAATTCAGTTCAGTCACTCAGTTGTGTCCGAATCTTTGCGAGCCCATGAATCACAGCACGCCAGGCCTCCCTGTCCATTACCAACTCCCGGAGTTTACTCAAACTCATGCCCATCGAGTCAGTGATACCATCCAACCATCTCTTTCTCTGTCATCCCCTTCTCCTCCTGCCCCCTATCCCTCCCAGCATCAGGGTCTTTTCCAATGAGTCAACTCTTTGCATGAGGTGGCCAAAGTGTTGGAGTTTCAGCTTCAGCATCAGTCCTTCCAATGAACACCCAGGACTGATCTCCTTTAGGATGGACTGGTTGGATCTCCTTGCAGTCCAAGGGACTCTCAAGAGTCTTCTCCAACACCACAGTTCAAAAGCATCAATTCTTTGGCACTCAGCCTTCTTCACAGTCCAACTTTCACATCCATACATGACCACTGAAAGAACCATAGCCTTGACTAGACAGACCTTTGTTGGCAAAGTAATGTCTTTGCTTTTTAATATGCTATCTAGGTTGGTTATAACTTTCTTTCCAAGGAGTAAGCGTCTTTTAATTTCATGGCTGCAATCACCATCTGCAGTAATTTTGGAGCATAGTCAATCTTAAAAAAACCCTACAAAATTGTATGTAAGCCAATCTGAGTATGATAACTCAGGAGATAGTCCAAAGAGGCCATATGTATACTAGAAGCTGGTACATATATGATTTTTGTGGGATGGTACATACAATCAAGTACACATCTCAGTAGATAGTCACTGCTTATCTCAAGGAACCATTAGTTAATGGTTTTAGTGCTTTTCTAAGGATGGGAAATGGAAGAATCCAGGTTCATAAAAAGTTTCTCCTAAAAATATCTTAACAATCTGAAGACCAGTTCTGCCAATTTTCCTAGAACACAAAGTATTTCATCTTAATCTTTGCCCTGATTTTATTTCAGGGTCTACTGTCATTGGCTGCAGTGGCTTGTGACTTGTTCTTGTAGAACTGGATGATGAGCAACATTCTTTATTTTACAGTTCCTTCCTTTTCGATCTTAATTTCTGCCTAGTTTTGAGAGGCATTTCATGACCAATTTGTCTGACAGTGCTGGGGATGCTCATTCCCAGGTCGGGTGGCTGTTTTATTGGTAGGTCTCTCTCTCTACTAACAAGACTAGGCCCTGTTAACAGTAGCCCTGTCTCTGGACTGCCTATCTCACTAGTCTGTTATTGTCCAGGAAATGGTTCCCTCTTGCTGCTTGTTCTCATATCTAGAATTCTAATATTAGAACCATTGCATATATATAACAATTAGTATATATTTGGGACTTCCCAGGTGGCACTAGTGATTAAGAACCTACCTGCCAATGGAGAAGACATAAGAAATGTGGGTTAGATCTCTGGAGGAGGGCACGGCAAGCCACCTGTCTTCTTGCCTGGATAGTATTCTGTCCCATGGACAGAGGAGCCAGGCTGCAGTCCATAAGATCACAGACTCAGACATGAATGAAGCGACTTAGTGCACATGGACATACACACACACACACACACACCCCACACACACACACAGTATATATTTGATCAATTGTTTCAAGGCACTTAATTATCATTAAATTTTTCTGAGGCTAAGTACAACACTTAGTAATGTGAGAGGCAATAATCTTGTAAGACAGGTAGAATGAAAGTATTAGAAAGTATACAAGCTTAGAAAGTATTGTTGAGTGAATGAATGAGTAAATCTACTCTTATTTCAAAGGAGAGACTTCAAATCATTAAAAATAGCTTTTATGTCACATCCTTGGATATTCTCTTGTCTAAGTAAAAGCTTGTTTTTACCTGCAGCCTATCTTCAAAGACATTGAAGGATAAAACTCACCATTATGAATTCAATGTCTTTGTCTCAGCAAGTAATTATGCAATTCCTAAATATTGCATCTACCTTAACACTGCACATACTATAGAATATACACTGTGCCAGGTGCTAGGAATTGTGTTGAAAAGATAACCAAAAGCCAATCTGTGGGGGTAGGACACAGACAATAGCAGAAGTCATTTTGTATTAGTTCAGTTCATTCATTCAGTCCTGACTCACTCTTTGCGACCTATGGACTGCAGCATGCCAGGCCTCCTTGTCCATCATGAGCTCCCATAGCTTGCTCAAACTCATGTTCATTGAGTCAGTGATGCTGTCCAACTGTCTCATCCTCTATTGTCCCATTCTCCTCTGGCCTTCACTCTTTCACAGCATCAGGGTCTTTTCCAGTGAGTCAGCTCTTCGCATCAGGTGGCCAAAGTATTGGAGCTTTAGCTTCAGCATCAGTCCTTCCAATGAATATTCAGGACTAATTTCCTTGGATTGATTGATTTGATTTTCTTGCAGTCCAAGAGACTCTCAAGAGTCTCTTCCAATAGCACAGTTCAAAAGCATCAATTCTTTTGTGCTCAGCTTTCTTTATAGTCCAATTCTCACATCCATACATGGCTACTGGAAAAACCATGGCTTTGACTAGATGGACCTTTGTTGGCAAAATAATGTCTCTGCTTTTTAAGATGCTGTCTAGGTTGGTCATAGCTTTTCTTCCAAGGAGCAAGCGTCTTTTAATTTCATGGCTGCAGTCACCATCTGCAGTGATTTTGGAACCCAAGAAAATAAAGTCTCTCACTGTTTCCATTGTTTTCCCATCTATTTGCCATGAAGTGATGGGACCAGATGCCACGATCTTCATTTATTCAATGTTGAGTTTTAAGTCAGCTTTTTCACTCTCCTCTTGCACTTTCATAAAGAGGCTCTTCAGTTCTTCTTCTCTTTTTCTCATATGGGTGATATTATCTACATATCTGAGGTTATTGATATTTCTCCCTGCAGTCTTGATTTCAGCTTGTGCTTCATCCAGCCCGGCATTTTCCATGATGTATTCTGCATATAAGTTAAATAAGCAAGGTGACAATATACAGCTTTGACATACTCCTTGTCCTATTTGGACCAGTCTGTTGTTCCATGTCCAGTTCTAACTGTTGCTTCTTGACCTGCATACAAATTTCTCAGGAGGCAGGTATGGTAGTCTGGTATTTCCATCTCTTTAAGAATTTCCCATAGTTTGTTTTGATCCAGACAATCAAAGGCTTTGGTGTAGTCAATAAAGCACATATTTGTCTGAAACTGTCTTGCCTTTTCTATGATGCAACAGATGTTGGCAATTTGATCTCTGGTTCCTCTCCCTTTTCTAAATCCAGCTTGACCATCTGGAAGTTCACAGTTCATATACTATTGAAGCCTGACTTGGAGAATTTTGAGCATTACTTTACCAGCGTGTGAGATGACAGCAATTGTGCAGTAGCTTGAGCATTCTTTGGCATTGCCTTTCTTTGGGATTGGAATGAAAACCAACCTTTTCCAGTCCTGTGGCCACTGCTGAGTTTTCCAAATTTGTTGGCATATTGAGTGCAACACTTTAGTAGTATCATCTTTTAGAACTTGAAATAGCTCATCTGGAATTCCATCACCTCCACTAGCTTTGTTTGTAGTGATGCTTCCTAAGGCCCACTTGACTTCAGACTCCAGGATATCTGGCTCTAGGTGAGTGATCATACCATCATGATTATCTGGGTCATTAAGATCTTTTTTGTATAGTTCTTCTGTATATTCTTGCCACCTCTTCTTAATATCTCTTGCTTCTGTTAGGTCCATACCATTTCTCTCCTTTATTGTGCCCATCTTTGCATGAAATGTTCCCTTGGTATCTCTAATTTTCTTGAAGAGATCTCCAGTCTCTCTCATTCTATTGTTTTCCTCTATTTCTTTGCATTGATCACTGAGGAAGGCTTTCTTATCTCTCCTTGCTATTCTTTGGAACTCTGCATTCAGATGGGTATATTTTCCCCTTTCTCCTTTGCCTTTGGCTTCTCTTCTTTTCTCAGCTGTTTGTAAGGCCTACTCAGAAAACCATTTTGCCTTTTTGCATTTCATTTTCTTGAGGATGGTCTTCTGTATCACTGCCTTTATACAATGTCACGAACCTCCCTCCATAGTTCTTTGGGTCCTCTGTCTGTCAGATTTAATCCCTTGAATCTATTTGTCACCACTGTATAATCATAAGGGATTTGATTTAGATCATACTGAATAAGCTTTCAGTTTTCCCTACTTTCTTCAATTTGAGCCTATATTTTCCAATAAGGGGCTCACAATATGAGCCACAGTCAGTTCTAGGTCTTGCTTTTGCTGACTGTATAGAATTTCTCCATTTTCAGCTGCAGAGAATATCATCAATCTGAGAATATCATCAGTCTGATTTGGTATTGACCATCTGGTGATGTCCATGTGTACTCATATCTCTTGTGTTATTGTAAGAGGGTATTTGATATGACCATTGTATTCTTTTGACGAAACTCTGCTTGCCTTTGCCCTACTTCATTTTGTACTCCAAGGCCAAAGTTGCCTTCCAGGTATCTCTTGACTTCACACTTTTGCATTCTAGTCCCCTATGATGAAAAGGATGTCTTTTTTTGGTGTTAGTTCGTGAAGATCTTGTAGGTCTTCATAAAACTGGTCAGTTTAAGCTTCTTTGGCATCAGTGGTTGGGGCATTAAACTTGGTTTATTGTGATATTGAATGGTTTGTCTAGAAAATGAGCTGAGATCATTCTGTCAGTTTTGAGATTCTACTGAAGTACTGCATTTTGGACTCTTTTGATGATTTTGAGGGCTATTACATTTATTCTAAGGGATTCTTGCCCATAGTCATAGATGTAATGGTCCTCTGAATTAAATTCACCCATTCCTGTTCATTTTAGTTTACTGATTCCTAAGATTTCGATGTTCAATTTTGCCATCTCCTACTTGACCAACCAGTTTAATTTCATTCATAGACCTAACATTCCAGGCTCGTATGCAATATTTTTCTTACAGCAGTGGACTTGAGTTTCACCACCAGATACTTCCACAACTGGGCATCATTTCCATTTTGGTAATCTCTTCATTCTCACTGGAGCTGTTAGTAATTTCCCCCCAATAAAACATTTTGAACACCATCTGACCTGCGAGGATCTTTTTCCAGTGTAATATCTTTTTGTCTTTTCATAATGTTCATGGGGTTCTTGTGGCAAGAATACTTAAGTGAGGTACCATTTCTTCCTCCTGTGAACCATGTTTTGTCAGAACTGTTCACTGTGACCTGCCCGTCTTGGGTGGCCCTGAGTGGCATGGCTCATAGTTTCATTGAGTTATGCAAGTATCTTCGCCACAACAAGGCTATGATCCATGAAGAGGTCAAGTAATATAATTTGTAACATTAATAGGATATAAATAAGTATTGAAGCTAAGAACTAAAATTAGGTGTGGCCTAGTATCTGTCCAGGTCATCTGACCAGTCTGTTCTACAGCAATCACTATCTTTAAGAGAAATGGTATACTGGCATTGAGGATGAGTTAACCAAAGATGTCTGCACATAGAAGGCAAGGGGTCATCAGGACCCCTCACAGGACTGAGAAAGGAATGTTATCTTCTAAAGAGATACATGGCTGGTTGCCAGAAGGAGGAAAATTGGTCTTTATGGTTGAGCAGGTATTTCTGCCCCTGAGGAGGTCTGGTTAACGCACAATGCAGATGCATAGTGCACACTAGAGGGGAGGGAGGAGGCCCAAAGAGGCAGAAAACAATTATCTTTAAAATTTTTTTGTCTTGCATTCAAGTAGATATTTTTATTTCATCACATGCCCTAAATACATGCACAGTTAAATTCAACTTATTACCAATATCATTGTATCCCGAATAATGGGTAAGCCAGAAGTAATCCAAGTAAGACTATGTAAGAGAGAGAGTTATTTGCTTAGAAGTAGGGAAAAAAGGCAGCATCCTTGTCCTCTTAACTGTTTCCTTTAAAGGCATCTCTACTTTTAATAATGGAAAAAATTTAAAGAAAAATCTCTTGAGTAAAGATCTCTATTTATTTTCTCTTGATAGCATGCCCTAAGAACTGAGTTATTATCCAGCAAAGAGCACGAGTTTTTAAAAGATAAGAAGTAAGGAGGAATAAAACTTGTTAGCAATTAAGGGACTATTTGTGTATGTGTGTTTTACAGCAAGCATGAAATTGAAATTCAGAAATGGAAATAAACAAAGCAAAGGTTCATATCATAGTGATTTATTCTCTGAGTCTTTGTTCCTGGAGGGTAAATTGGGGAAAAAAGCAATGCCATGTTCAACGGCATAGAATGGGCAGTAGTGTACAAATCTCACTGTGTGTCTGAATCACATGGCATATTTTAAAAACCACATTAAAACTTACCTTCCTCTGTGTACACACATATTTCAATGCCCCTCCACCCTCCAAGATTTTGCTCTGCTTAGTCTGTCATGGAATTTCTGTTTTCAAAACACTGCCCTGTTTACAATAGCTAGGACATGGAAGCAAGCTAGATGTCCATTGGTAGGCAAATGGATAAGAAAGCTGTGGTGCATATACACAATGGAATATTACTCAGCTATTAAAAAGAACACATTTGAATCAATTCTAATGAGGTGGATGAAACTGGAGCCAATTATACAGAGTGAAGTAAGTCAGAAAGAAAAACACCAATACAATATATTAATGCATATATATGGCATTTAGAAAGACGGTAATGATGACCCTATATGTGAGACAGCAAAGGAGACACAGATATAAAGAACGGAGTTTTGGACTCTGTGGGAGAAGGCGAGGGTGGGACGATTTGAGAGAATAGTGTCGAAACATGTGTATTACCATATGTGAAATAGATCACCAGTCCAAGTTTGATGCATGAAACAGGGCACTCAAAGCTGGTGCACTGGGACAACCCTGAGGGATGGGATGGGGAGGGAAGTGGGAGGGGCCTTCAGTACTGGGGACACATGTGTACACCCATGGCTGACTCACATCAATGTATGGCAAAAGCCACTACAATATTGTAAAGAAATTAGCTTCCAATTAAAATAAATTAATTAAATAAAAAAGAACACTGCCTAAGTAATTTAAATGCTAGTGGCTTATGGATTATTATTTGTTTGAAAATGTATTACCCTTTCATATGCTTAAGATTCATCTTTAACAAGAGAGTTTTGAGGTAAAATTTAAGGAAACCCCCAATGTGGGGGGAAGGGTGACTCCAATATGATAGTGGTATGTCCAATGAAGAAAGAGGTAAAAGAAGATTGAGAATTGTTCACTGAAATGTCAGTAAACAATGTTTACACTAATATAAACATAGTGTGCAAATATTGGGAGGGGATAGAATGTTGAATTCATGTATTTATCAAACACGCATATATTTAGTGTTTAATCAGACTGACTATTAAAGGATTTAGAATATTGGTACTACATGGGGTTTGAAAAAAAATATAGTCTGAATGTTAGTATCAGAAGTAGGTTTTACTTCACACTCTAACACTTTGATTGTTAGTAGTTGTCTAGAGCACTCTGTTGACAGTGACCTAGGTTCAGCCTAGGCTCAAAAGTGTGCAGTAATCAATTAGTGATGTCTGACTTTGAAATAGAGATGCATGTGTTCATACCCATGACATCTGTCTTCTTTCCCTAAGATAGCATTATTTTTGTGTTTGTAAATCATATCAGGAAGTTTTTTTTAATGTTTCCCTTCTACTCTCAAGTGTACGTATTGTAAATTGCCCTGACACCCAGAGAAATTGTTAAGCATTGATGCTGAATAATCTGTGTATACTTGAATTGATATTTTACATTTAATTCTTAATGGCAACACAGCAAGTTCTCCAGTTGTATAACTCTTTGGAGAGAGTTCTTTATTTCTCTTTGTCTTATTGAATATACAATGGGGAGAACTTGTTAAGCAGAAAGTATTTACAAGTTGGAGTTCTAGAATCTAGAATTGTTAAATGGTTAGTTGAACATCATTGAACATCATGGCACTTTGAGGAAAGATAGCTGATGTCCCTGCTAGAGATCTGTTTTTTAAAACAATCACAAAGTGATGGCAGAATTGCCACCTGAATGCACGGAAAAAGCAGGAGTAAATGTGCACTGCTGTAAGTCAGTTTCATCTGAAACTGAGAGATTCAAGCGAGACCCAAGACTGAGGACGAATTGGATCAGAGACCTCAAAAAGAGAAAATGGGCCTTGCTGACTTGTAGTATAATTTATCTGCTCCCTTGCTTGACAACAAAGACTTCAGAGTCTAGAATACCTGAGGTTTTCTCAGACTCTTTTGACTTCTTATTATCTTTCTAACATACGTTTTAACACTTTGGGTAACTCACTGAGACTTGGTAGTGTGTCTGATTTTGAAACACCAATTTTGTTGCTTGGATAAAGACAGAGAAAGTGTATACCTATGTAGTAGATATTTCACCCTTGACTAGATTTTAATGTTGTATTTTTTAGCTCCAGGGAGGAGACTGTGCTTTTCATCCACGTGTGGTGTCTTGCATGCCCACTTGTAGTTGGCAATGTTGTGATAATTACATGCATATGGTTATATAACTGATTAAATTGTGTCTTACTAAAAAAAAAAAAAAAAAAAAATTGTGTCTTACTGAATAACATGCTAAATGGGATTTGATCATTCTCTCCAGGCTGTAGAAAATGGTTTAGCTGGTTAGAACTTGATTGCCTTCCCTCCAGCCCCCTCTTCTCTTTCTCTCATTGTTGTTTCAGTTTAGCAATAAAGTTGAAGTACTGAGGTATACCCTGATCACATTTTCCAAAGGACAGGAAAGCAATCCATAATAAAGAAGGGTGCATTTCAAGCAGGAAATGCTTAGTACAGTTCTGTTAAGAGCAACCTCTGTGATGGATGGTCTCTGATAGTCTAGTCCAGAATTTGAGGCTTAGTTGAGCATAATGTGAAATCAGGCTACCTTGTATGGTTTTTCTAGCTAGAGAGATCTTCATTTATAGATGTAAAGATAGAAGACTGAGAAATAACCCAGGAGAACCAGGTCTCTGGAGGGGCACCCATTTGTAGTAGAGTAGTTTTAGTCCATTTCCACCAGATTGTGGCCGGCTCTGAAAGCCCTTCTTGAACTAAGATCAGCAATTGAAGACTAGGTAGGCCACCTCATGTTCATTAGGAAACTGGTAGTTATCTCTTACTGACCAGAGGCATAAGACCCAGAGACAGAGTCTAGGGACTGTAGAAAATAGAGAATTCATACAGGGATTTTACTGAAGGCAGATAAATTCAAAGGTCAAAGAATCAAGTAGCAATTCTGGATGGCCAAAAAGTTTGAAACTGTCAGTCAAAATATGAGTGGACCAAGGGCTAACCATAAAGATCTAAAGGCAAAGATTATAAATAGTTCATTGATACGACATCTGGAAAATTTCATCTGACAAGAAGCCACAAAATACAACAGGAGTTGGCATTATTTTCAAGGTGGACCTGGGGTAACCCAGAGACCACCTGAAGTCACAGTGATCTGATTTGGAGAGATCAAATCAAGTAAGCACCTTTCCAACTCTGAGAGCTCAGAAAGTGAAGGTGAAGAGTAATTGGGAACTTAGTAAATGTAGAGTTAGTAGACTTTTAACTTCTGTGGATGCCATCTATTAATTAGAAGTTTCAATGCTTATTCTGTACCCCCCTCAGGTGGTTTATGAGGATCAAATTGAAAAATTTTAATATATCCTAAAATGTTATTCAGATCTCCAGTTTTATCTTTTGAAATATTATAATTAAATGCCAGTTGAAGTATAACTTATATGCAGCAAATTACCACATCATTCATTTTGCTTGGCCATCTCCTCAAAATACTTAGGACATTCAACATGCTTTGGATTTGAAAGTCAACTTATGTCTTGCCTTCTTGAACACTTGACAATTGGCCTTTGCTCACCTCTTCCCATACAATCCATGGAATGTTTGTAAATGCTAGGGTTGGAATAGTCTGCCAGCAACTAGGTCTAATTAATGCATAAAGCTAGAATAAAAAAGTAATATATACTTGATATAGAAACGAGAGTCATGTAAGCCATTCTATTTGAGTTTCAGGCCTATCACAGTCTTAGCCCCATTCTGTGAATGGTCTGAATCCCCACTATTCCCACATGTAACCTCACTGCCACTACTGGCTGTCTACCCAGGAGGTCATTCCTCAAATTTAACCATATTTTCGGACTTGGCCCATTATTTCTCATTTATTTTTTTTTTAATCTCACAGGACTGCCATGAATTTCAAGTGAGGCACTTAGGTGGGCATGATATATAAACTATAGAGTACTATACAAATATAGAGAGAAAGTTAAAAGTTAGAAGATACAGGTTTAAGATCCAATCCTGGGTGTTAATTGTTTGATTTTAAGGAGCCCTCCTTATGTCTCTTGATCTAAATATTTTGTAAGAAAGATGGAATTTGATATTTCTGCCCTTTCAATAACAAAATGTAAAAGGTGACTTTTGTTATTTATTGTATAAATCTTCCTGTCTGGAGGTACCTTTTTACCCTGTTATTCATGTATTTATTTCACTGATTGCATTCTTCTCCTATTTATTTATTTCTTTACTTGAGAATTATGTGTTATTTAAAAAATACTTATGTAAGTTAATGAGATGAATTTATTCAAAATTACATACTAAAACAATCAACATTGTATAAAATGTAATTTTCAGTGAGATAAACTATATTATATTCTTCAAAACATATTTTAGTAGATAATGTAAGGAAACTTTTCCCATGTTTTAATCCTATCAGATAATTGTATGGGATTTGGCACCAGATGAAAGTTTTACAAATTTTAGCTTTTATTTTAAACAGGAATACTCGTATTCATTTTTCTCATTGAATCTTTTGTTCTTAAGAACACTTTTATAATTTATTTCTGGCATTTTTTATTTCACTATGATACCTGGTTCATATATTACTAGGTTTCTATTATTGCTATTCTTTTTTCAAAAGTATTTTAAGTTTCTTTCATTTTCTTTGATATCTTCCAAATTTATTTTCCTATTCCCCTTACCATGATTATCAGGTCTAATCTTGACTATGATAGTCAAATTCAATATCTTATTAATTAATATTTGCTATATTATTTGTGTGAAGTTTATAGTATCCTCTCATTGAACTAGTTTATTATCTTTTCTACCTCTATAATCTATAGACACTTATGCAAATTAGGAGAATGGTATGTTAGTTTTTCCAAAAAAACCTTAATTTACTGTATAATCAGAATTAGTCTTTTGGTTCATAAAATCCTATTAGAAAAGGTAGATACACAATCTTTTATTATTAAAAAAATAATAAACACAAATATTTTAGATTAGTCAACATTAAAAATGTTTTTAACAAGTGATATTTCCTTTCCCTATTTGTGAATATGATATTATTTTATGTATTCATGATAGAATATCTCAAGCTGCCATAATCTACCTTAACTTTCTTACTTGATTCCTCATTTGAACTCTGAATATTCAGAAAAGCTGCAGCTACATCTGCTAAGAGATTGTGTTTGTTATTGAAGGAAGGAATAAAAATTATACATAGTAACAGACAGCATATCAATATTGTCTTCTATGTCTCTGGCCACTGACTGGTGATAAATCATCCAAACCCACCTTTATCTGAGATAAAATGTATAACATAGCTGTTTATTTGAGATAGCTTTGGTTTATTGAATAGCATTCTCGTGTGCATGCAAACAAACATACACACACGCACACACACACACAAACATCAGTATGACTCATATTTCCCTTCCTTACTGCCATGCAACTCAATATTTGAATGCATCTAAAAGACTTCCCTTTACTGTCTCTTGGGTTTCTTTAGTTCAAAGTCATGTCTAATTAATAACACAAAGACCCCTACCTGCCTTCCTCCTCTTTTTGGTAAAGTTTCAGTTATTTCCTTATATATAGAAATCCAGACAAAGGAGCACTGTGAAAGCTCTAAGTGGTATATGGAATTGCTACATACCTTTAATACTAAAATCAATTAACTCAGAAGGCTTTATTGATTTAATTGGCTACTAAGTGCTTTGTGGGTCCCTCAGGAAGATGAGGCATCATCTCTGACATTCAGAAAGCCGAAGACCAGCACGTATAGAACCAATTGGGGTCCTAAGACCAGCATGTATGGGACAAATTAGGTATTTTTTTCCTTAACCATTTTCTCAGTCTGAAATAATATTAACCTTATTTTTTTGGTCCATCTTGATCAGTTACAAATATACATAAATATATATATTTTATATCTTTATATCTTCTCACATTTTCTTTGTATCTATCAGTCTGTCATCTGTCTACCTATAATATTGGATGAGCAACCACACAAGTCATGGAAATGACCCTCCCATAATCTTACTCAATTATCTCTCTAATTTATATCCCTCACTCCTGCCATATCAGAATTTTATTCATATTATAGCCATGCACTATGCTCTCTTAGACTTTTGAATTTTCACACAGTATCCTTTGTAACTAAAATATACTGGTTTAATACTGTATGATATCACTTAAGGGCTTTCCTGGTGACTCAGAGGTGGAATCTAAAAATACAGCAAAGTAGCAAATATAACAAAAGAAAGGAAGCGGACTCACAGATAAAAAACTAGTGGTTACCAGTTGTGTGGAGTCACATGTGGGAGGTACATGCTCTGGCATAAAGCTACGAGTATGTATTGTACAACATGGAAAATATAGCCAATATTTTGTAATAATTGTAAATGGAGCTTAACCTTTAAAAGGTGTGTGTATATATATATATATATATTTTTTTTTTTTTTTAATGTGAAACATACTGTCTTTTCCATTTCCTGAAAAATTCCTAGTAGTTATTCATTAGGTCTCTGAGTTTAAGCATCCCCTTTTCTAGGAAACATTTCCTGACGTCACCTCCTCATATGTCTAGGCTGGTGGACAAATAATGAATCTTAGTCCACAAATAAGGTATATAGAAAGACATTTCTTCAAATAACTCAGTTTATTTTCTATTTATAGTCTGCAGTCTGAAGTGGAAGTGGAAAATTAGTTTTAGTCATTGTGGATCCTCCCCTTCTTTTTAAAGTGGCCTTCTTTTTCTTCATCATCATCATCATCACGGAATTCACCTTTAATCCTCGTAACAGCCTTGGGGATAGATATTAGTATTAATGATAAATATCAATTACAGAGTTAAATAGTCTTCATTTGGTTCGGTTGCAGACCCAAACACTGATTTTAGAGCCTGTGCATTTAGTCGCTCTGTTACACTGTACATCGTTCAAGGCATCATTGTGGCAGGGCCATGTTCAACTGATGCTTTAATGTTATCTGTCTACACAGATGCCATCTGGCCCTGGACCCATCATCTTTACTGGCCACAAAGGAGATGTCTCTCAATATCATCTAAATGTTCCGTTTTGGTTCAGCAACTTTTTTCTCTGTTTCTACGCTATTCTCAAGCACAAGAATCTGATTCAGCATGGCAATGGAATGAGGGAACCACTGTGACTCTCTCTAACATTAGACCTATCTATAACCACTGAAAATATGCATTCTTGTGTCCTATCTCTTGGCTCTTGTTGGGCTCTCCTTAGGGTGCAAGAAACTGTCCCAAGATCCAACATGTCCACCTGGGATTTTGTCCTATGAACTAGTTTGCAGAGTGTCTTTCTTTGGGATTCAGAAGTGCCTACTCATGTATGAGTTCCCTTGCACTCTTTTCTTTTCCTACATCTAAGGAATTATTTTCTCATCTGGTAGAAGAAGACCTTTGCTCTTTCTCATGAGGCTTTCCTTTGAATCTTTTTATGGACCAGTAGCCCTTTCTCTTTCCTCAGAGCATGAATATTTGACACTCAAAAGACAGGAAAACCTACCTCTTCCTCTGTAATATTTGTAATATCATCCTGTCCTTAGGGCACTGAGGACAGACTTGCCCAACTGCCTGCACGTGAGGAAGGGTAACATGGGAAAGGGAACTCTTTCTCATCCAAGATGTTATCCTTCTTTGACTTGTGTTTCTATAGTATTAGACTCAAGAGCAGCCTGCACCTGACCTCTCACAGGTTTCATGCTTTATTTTACATAGTATGTGATCTTCCTTATCATATTTCAAGCTTTGTGAAAGCAGAAACTGTACCTTTATTTTCACTACTTGACAGGTGGAAAGCTCTTCATGAATAACTGAAGGATGTGTAAATAAGTGAATCATCTAAGCAGACCACCACTGAAGCCTTTTAGCCTAGCTTAATATCATTATATGATTTGAAAAATAAGTGCCCATTTTGAATTGGATGAACTCATTCAACCTTGGTCTCTCAGGCTTTATCTCCTGTTTTTATTTGGGTCGAAGACGATGTCTTCTCATTTTAAGTGACATCCACTGGCTTGGAGTGAGAAGCCCTATATACCAGGGTAGTTTTGAGGACTGAGAAATCTCTTGACATGAACAGTTAATTCAACTCCTTCACTAAGAGACTTCCGCATACTTAATAGGGCTTCTAGCCATCTAAGACCATGTCCCTGGGGCAACCAGCATCCTCTTGAATTTCTCGCTAGAAAAGCTCAGGGCTGGAAAAAAAATTTATTGTTTGTTTTAGCCACCTCCTGAAGGTAGGCCCCTGACCTCCTCATCTTTTTTTTTTTTTTTGAATTTACTTTTTATTGAAGTATATTTGAATTACAATTTTGTGTTAATTACTGCTGTATAGAAAAGTGACTCTGTTACACACACACACACACACACACACACACACACACATATATTCTTTTCATATTCTTTTCCATTATGCTTTATCTCAGGCTGTCAAATATAGTTCCCTGTGCTATATAGTAGGATTTTATTGTCTATCCATTATATATAAAGCAGTTTGCACCTGTTAATTCCAAACTCCAAATCCAAACCTCTCCCACCCTCCTCCCCCTTGGCAACCAGTAGTCTATTCTCTATGTCCCTGTTTCTGTTTCATAGATAGGTTTATTTGTCTGAACTCCCTTTCTGAGAGCATTTACTGAAAAGGGCTTATAATTGGGGGTCCTTTTTTCTCCCTTTGAGATATGTATCACCATGAATCGCCTGGTACCTGGGAGTGTCTTTCCCAAAGACTTGAAAGTCATTCCTTTGAAATTAACCATCAGGAAGGAGATGGCCTCTGTCTTCTATTTCTGTGGGATGACAGCATCCCACTCTCCATAGCTGCCAGCAAGCAGACCCACTGCCCTACTCACCTGTACTTTGACTAACCCTTGGCAATTTTTCACTTGGGTCCCCCTTCCCTGCCTCCCTACATCTTCATTCTCCCTTTAAAATGCCCACTCACCTCAGTATAAATTAAATCAAATGATGTTCAACTCTTTCTCCTACTGCCAGTGTGTGTGTGTGCTCAGTTGCTCCATGTCTGACTCTTTGGGACCCCATGGATTGTAGCCCACTGGGCTCCTCTGTCTATGGGATTTTCCCAGCAAGAATACTAGAGTGGGTTGCCATTTCCTCCTGCAGAGGATCTTCCTGACCCAGGGATCGAACCCACATCTTCTGCAGCTCCTACATTGGCAGGCGAGTTCTTTACCTCTGAGCCACCTGGGAAGCCTTTCTACTGCCAGTAGTTAATTGAATAAAATCTGTTTCCAAGGCTTTAATTAACATCTGCTTTGTTTATCTTTGGCAGTTGTCATGTCCATACCTATCTATTATGCAGATAAAATAGATGGTCTTGATTTTCAAGAGGACTGCAAAGAAATTAGAAGGGCTCACACAATATAGAAACAGAGCATCTGTTTTAAAGAGGAGGTGGGAAACCTACCATATCGAAAGTATTCCTATAGCTCCTGCCTTGTGTAATTATGTGGTGTATGTGCCCTATGAACCTCAGAATACACACAGGTAAATAATTTGCTGATCATGTGCTAGGATGATTGTTTTTATATAAACTCATAATTTCACAGTAATATCAACATTAATATTTATTGATTGCTCACTCTATATATCCCTGGTACTGTGCTAAAACACTTGACATGTATGATCTCATTTAATCTCTCTAAATGTCCTACAGTATAGGTGCTATTGTCATCCGCATTTCATAGAAAGGATACTGGAAATCTAGGAATGCAAGTGATTTTCCCCTAATCATATAGTTAACTTAAGAGACTAAACCAGTGCTAAACCAACTCTTTGACCTCAAAACCCACAGACTTCATCACCAAGCCTTGCTGGCTCACTTTAATACTGGGAAATAGACAAGTACATAAATAACCATAATCCAAGGTAGAATATTGTGCATATCAGAGATACAGGAGGGAAAGATAATGCTTGTTCAGGGAACTTTTAAGAATCATAATGAGGTTAATGAAGAGGAACTAATGAACACTGTTTTTGCCATCCTTCTAATGAGTCTAGAAAACTACCATTTTTATGGAGAATCTGAACTTTAAATTTAGGAAGGCACTTAATTACACCTCTGCTCTATCAGTTATTGGGTAACATTCTATTTATGTGACTTCCTCTTTCTCTGTTCCTTTCTCTGAATCATTTTCATAGACTTGAATAAATCCAAAAGCTGATTTTCAGCAAGGCCCACCACTTCAGCAGAGAAATAGAGGTAGATAATAAAAGTAACTTTGAGTCAGGGTGTTACAGCAGTGCAGCCATCCTTAGATGTGGCTAGATTGGCTGGATTCATCACTCTAACTAAGCCCTGAGTACTGGGAATCATTATCTTTGCTCTCTTTACATTAACTGAAGAAAATCCAAGTCAAACATTGTCTCTTAATCAGTCAATGTCAAGAAGTGTAACAATTACTCAATGATCTTTTTATTACTAGTCTTACTGAGAAAAAAACAAAAACAAAACTCAGAGTGGCTTTATTTCTTACCCATAACTAGCATGTCTGCAAAGAATGATTTTCAAAAGCACTATTCAAGTCTCATGGCCTTCAGACATGGACAAAGATGTGCCAGGCCCTATCTCCTTAGAGATTCTTTGGCTTTTTCAATTTAACTAGGTCCATGAATTAATTGATTCATTCTGCTTCAGAAATCATAAAGTTTATTTTACCATTTACTAAAAGCAGCATCAACAAACTGAAGGTTCTGGAATTTGAACTGCATTCCCCATGTGGGGCACCATACAGTTGTAAAGGCACTCATAGCCCCAATAATGACAATGGGGTGAGATTATAAGATTGGTACTTGCCAAAGTGACGTTCAAGAGACTATTTCCTATAAACTCATTTCTGCAGTAATTGTCAAAGGATGACATAGCATTGCAGCTGGAAAGGGTCTTAGGAAGTTCTCTAGACAGTAAGGAGGGGGAAAGAAGAGAAAAATGTTTTAGTCAGAAACATTCTAGCTGGAAGACATTGGGGAAGGTACTTGGCATTCTGAGGCTTAGAGTTTTTAATTTATAATAATGGCAATAAATATTCTTGTCTTATATTACTATTAAATAATATTCAGTGTGATACCTGGCATATGGTAGTGCCCAAAAGTTTTAGTTACTGCTTCAGTGTCATCATTAACCTTTTCACTATCATCTACATCAGACTGGGACTTCCTGATGGCTCAGACAGTAAAGAATCTGCCTGCAATGTAGGAGACTGGATTTCATCTCTGGGTCGGGAAGATCCCCTGGAGAAGGGAATGGCAACCTACTCCAATATTCTTGCCTGGAGAATTCCATGGACAGAGGAGCCTGGTGGGCTATGGTCCATGTGGTCACTGAGTCAGATACGACTGTGTGACTAACACACACACCCACCCACACTTACACACACAGAAGACGTCAGACTATATAGCCAGCAGGTCAAATCTGTAAATAAAATGTTTTTTGAACAGTCAAACCCAACAGATAACATATGTCTATGGCTGTTTCTGTCATAGAGGATGGGATGATTAGTTGTAGTAGAGATTTTAGAGAAAAACATCCCCTCCTCCCAATCAGTGGTTTTAAAGCCCCTAGTAAATAATACAAGAGCCAAGAAACAACTCTGGATTCTAGCTCTGCCCATTGTATATACTGGGGTTTTTCATATGATTTTATTGTAGAAAAACTTAGGAAAGGGAAAATAGAAGGCCTGAAGTTGAGGAAAGTAGCCTGGTGATGTTTTGTTCTTTGTTTCTTTCCTGAGGAGAAAGAGTTGCCCATTTGAGTTACTAGGTGAGGGGCTAGAAAAAGGAAGAGAAGGATGTATCAGGGAGGTTAGGATTGCCCCAGTAAAGACAGACTAGTAAGAAAGGAAATGGAGGATTTGTGAAACTATACATAGTTTTCAGTTGATGGGGCATTGAATATGGTGTTGGAAATGTGGAGTTGGAAGATGAAATTAGCCAGCTGGGTGGCTTCTATATTATGGTTGATTCCAATATTACCTTAAGGAACTGTGACTTGACCTTGTAGGAGATGGGGGATTTCGAAGAGTGGGAGACAAAAACTGACATTCTGAGTTTTCTTTTTGGATTGGACAATTGTGACAGAAATAATGCCCCCCCCCCAGATGGGCTGATAATGAAATGGAGGCAAGAAGAACAACTGGGAAGTGATGTTGGTCGTACATGAAATGTATATTTTCCTAATTCACATGTCTGTTAGCCAAATATTGCCAGGACTAGAAAACTCTGGAAAATTCAGACTGACTAGAAGGTAAAAGTAATTTTTTTCTGAACTTTGAATTAAATTATTTTTAATTTATGGAAGTCCAGATCAAAAGAGCTACCATGTCCCATTATTTGCTATGATATGGTATATCATGGTATGGTATGATATCTCATGATATGGGATGACAGAGGATGAGATGGTTGGATGGCATCACTGACTCAATGGACATGAGTTTGAGCAAGGTCCAGGAGTTAGTGATAGACAGGCGTACTGCAGTCCATGGGGTCGCGAAGAGTTGGACACGACTGAGCGACTGAACTGAACTGAAATGATGTCTCATGAAGAATGGATTAAAGAAAGAACAGCACATGCTCTTTAAAATGAAAAAGAAATAGTGTTCACATATGATTCTATGAATGTCAGGCTCATGGTGGTAGTTATCACTATGAGCATTTCATGTACTGAATGCTAAACTGTGAAATAGTAATTTTATAGGCATTAGTTCTTAGGATACAAGAACTTTTGAGGTAGTCACTGGTATCATTCCTATTGTACATGTAAAGAGGCTTAGAGAGGTGAAGTAATATGCCAAAAGTTACATGAGTTATAAATAGCATAGCTCAGGTCTAAGCTTAGATTTTATCTCTCTTCCATAGAACACACTATTCATGAGTGCAGAATAGTTTATTTTCTTCTGTTTTTGAAGAATAACTTCTAAGCAGTGGACACTTAATAAGTACTTGCCAGATGATGAATGAAAATTTTAATGAATAATTTGAAGTTTTATGCCCTTGACCTGAAGTGATACAATACCTCTTCAATGCTATAAAATGTGAGCAGTGGTCATTTATTCCTCAAAAAAATTATAGATATCTTTACTGTGCCTGTAATGGTGTCAGATACCCTTCAGTTCATCCAAAAAGTATTTGTTTAGAGCCTTTTCCTCTACTAGGATAATATATTCATACTACATTTTATTGGTTGCCAAGAACTTAATCATGCATCATCACATTTAATCTTCATAACAAACTTATATGGTATTTGTTCAATTTTATGGGTATGAAATGTGAATTCACAATAACTGTTGAAGGTTACAGATCTTCTGAACCCAAGTCTGTATACTTTCCCCTGTATCAGAATTATTTCTTATGTAGATGACAAAAACTGAGAGCTGTAGGGATGCAAAATATGTTTTTGAAGTATGATACATATGTGAGTGTGTATATATTCTTTATAATCTCTCCCTGTAACATAAAATGCTCTGTCTTCTAATAGGATAGATGTGCTTTTTTTTCTGTTTTATAGTTTATATAATGGTACAAATAGTAGTATGTAGTCTTTTGTGCCTGAGTAATTTTATTCAGTATTCTGTTCAAGACATTAATTAATATTGTGTGTAATTATAATTTGTTTATCCTTATGGCTTTAGCATATTTCACTTTATTTAAATATATCATCATTGTTTAAAAACATCTATTCCACAGTTGAATGCCATTTGATTAGTTTCTAGTTTGAAATTTGAAAAGTATTTGATTCAATATAATGTTGCTATGAAGATTTATACACAGTCTCTTTTGGTGAACACATGCATTTCTGTTAAGTGTATTATTAGCAATATAATTTCTAGGTCAAAAAGATATAGTTTTGCTGCAGAGATCTATACAGTTATTCTCTTTTTTCTATTATTTTTTATATTCTTACTCATCAATTTGGGCTTGATTATGTTCAGTTGAGTTAGGAATAATGTAAACACATTTGAGGGGAAGCTCAGGCTAGTTAATGTCAGCTACTCTAAGAGGGGGTCATGATATCCCATTTAATACTTATTATCAGATCCTGAGGTCAGTGGTGTATCTCCCTCCAGAAGACCTCTTATTTTATTCTACTCTCATCTTCCACACATTAATCAGCCTCTGTTCCTGCTCTTGAAATGTTGAAAGGCTGTTGCTCTAGAGAATTACAACATCTCATGAGGAATCATATTTTAACCACCCAGTATCTTGATGATAATCACTGGGTTTTCTTCTCTGTATTAGTAAAACAGAAAGGGAAGAAAATCCTCAGAGAAACAGAAAAAAAAAAAAAAAATTGCCTTTCCTCCATTACAGGACATTATCTCATTCTCTGTGTCTATATATTTTCATAATGACTTTATATTTCTATGTTCTCTGTTACTTTGGATATTAGAATACATTTCTTATGGGCTGATGCAATGTTAGTTGAAGACTAATCTTAGGCCTCCATGGATATCCATATAGATTGGGATAGAGAACTATCATAAGCATTTTGTACCTAAACATCTAGATAATTTAGGATTTTTTAAATACACTAAGGGTTATCAATTGTATGGTTTTGGCTAATTTGGAAACATGAGAAAAGACCCATTCATAGTAATAAGTATATTCCTTCGCTCCACACATTAATATGAGGAAGACTTGAAATATCAGAGAGTAGGAGACACATGTGTAAAATACTGAAGTATTAGTATTTATTCAATGCTGGAAATTATTGTATACCCAACAGAATCATCTAAGATTTACCCATTAAATTTTATCTGTGATAGCATTTTAATAAGAGATGGAGAGCAGTTAAACTATGTTGTTTAACAGTGGCATATGAAGGCAGCGATATCTTCTCTTTTTTTATATAAAAGTTTGAGACCATGGCTACTGAGTCAGACTCCTTTAAAAATGAGAAAATGATGGGAAAAGTCATTATTTGGTCTATGCAATGAGTCAGTGTCATTTTAACAAGAAGGAAAAAAAAATTGTGCTTGATCGGAAGAATGGCTGAGAACAAAACAATCAGATGCAACATGTGGTTTTGGATTAGATACTGGTGTAGATAAACTATAGAGATTATTTGGGACCATTTGGGAAAAATAGAATGTGATCTAGATATCAAAGCTATAAATATTTACTAATATGAAAACATTGAAATTAATAAAAAAGGAGATTGTAGAATAGTATGTACAGTATGCTATTCCTTCAGGTTAAAAAAAGTTACATATGTACATGAGTATGCTCATGTTAGAAACCCAGAAAGATATGAGCTGAAGATATTATCAGCAGTGATTTTGGGGTGGTATAAATGTAAGTTTTAATTATTAGTGTTATTATTTTTATTATATTTTGTTATTTATTCGTTGTGTTATTATTTTTAACAATTTTTTGTGTTTATTTTCAGCATTTCTACAGTGTACAGCATCTTATGTTAATAAAAGATGATTTGAAGTATAAAAAATACATAAGTAAACTGTTATTCAGCACCACAAATTATCCAATAGCTGATTAACGCAAAAAGGTTAATGTAATAATGACAGTAGCAGTTAAAAACTATGTTACTTAGCATTGACTGTGTACCAGATACTGATAAGGTTTATACAAACACCACATTAGTTGGTTCTCATTAAAACGCTATGCAGTATATACTGTTCTCATTTACATTTTATAGATGAAGAGGCTGAAGATCACAGAGATTTACCCAGGGACACAGCTAGTAAGTGATAAGAAGCGAGATTTAAGCCAAATCTATCTGAATCAAGTCATTCTTACTTAGTTACCAGTTACATTGCCTCTTGTCTTCCTAATAACAACATCATCATCTCACTGGTGGCCCCAGTGCTAGTTTCTCTATTCTATTAGCTGTGGAGGTTACTTCACAAATTACCAAATATTGCATGTTAGATTTAACAAATGCTAGGTCTTTGAATATAAAAATCTGGAAATTGGAATGAAATCTTTAGTAAAAAGTGACTGGCCTTGCATTTAAAAAATTTATTATCTAAGGAGTTGGTTGTGACTATAGAGAAAGAATTTGAGTGTATTTATTTTTTGAAAAGTCAATTTTATTTCCAATATTCTGGGAGGTGGGTCATAGAGGATCTTGCTTTGATTTATGTCGGAGAGTGTTTTGCCTATGTTCTCCTCTAGGAGTTTTATAGTTTCTGGTCTTACATTTAGATCTTTAATCCATTTTGAGTTTATTTTTGTGTATGGTGTTAGAAAGTGTTCTAGTTTCATTCTTTTACAAGTGGTTGACCAGTTTTCCCAGCACCACTTGTTAAAGAGGTTGTCTTTTTTCCATTGTATATCCTTGCCTCCTTTGTCAAAGATAAGGTGTCCATAGGTTCGTGGATTTATCTCTGGGCTTTCTATTCTGTTCCATTGATCTATATTTCTGTCTTTGTGCCAGTACCATACTGTCTTGATGACTGTGGCTTTGTAGTCGAGTCTGAAGTCAGGCAGGTTGATGCCTCCAGTTCCATTCTTCTTTCTCAAGATTACTTTGGCTATTCGAGGTTTTTTGTATTTCCATACAAATTGTGAAATTCTTTGGTCTAGTTCTGTGAAAAATACCCAATGGGACCTAATGAAACTTAAAAGCTTTTGCACTACAAAGGAAGCTATAAGTAAGGTGAAAAGACAGCCCTCAGATTGGGAGAAAATAATAGCAAATGAAGAAACAGACAAAGGATTAATCTCAAAAATATACAAGCAACTCCTGCAGCTCAATTCCAGAAAAATAAATGACCCAATCAAAAAATGGGCCAAAGAACTAAACAGTCATTTCTCCAAAGAAGACATACAGATGGCTAACAAACACATGAAAAGATGCTCAACATCACTCATTATTAGAGAAATGCAAATCAAAACCACAATGAGGTACCATTACACGCCAGTCAGGATGGCTGCTATCCAAAAGTCTACAAGCAATAAATGCTGGAGAGGGTGTGGAGAAAAGGGAACCCTCTTACACTGTTGGTGGGAATGCAAACTAGTACAGCCACTATGGAAAACAGTGTGGAGATTTCTTAAAAAACTGGACATAGAACTGCCATATGACCCAGCAATCCCACTTCTGGGCATACACACTGAGGAAACCAGATCTGAAAGAGACACGTGCACGCCAATGTTCATCACAGCACTGTTTATAATAGCCAGGACATGGAAGCAACCTAGATGCCCATCAGCAGATGAATGGATAAGGAAGCTGTGGTACATATACACCATGGAATATTACTCAGCCATTAAAAAGAATTCATTTGAACCAGTCCTAATGAGATGGATGAAGCTGGAGCCCCTTATACAGAGTGAAGTAAGCCAGAAAGATAAAGAACATTACAGCATACTGACACATGTATATGGAATTTAGAAAGGTGATAACGATAACCCTATATGCAGAACAGAAAAAGAGACACAGAAATACAGAACAGACTTTTGAACTTTGTGGGAGAATGTGAGGGTGGGATATTTCAAAAGAAAAGCATGTATGCTATCTATGGTGAAACAGATCACCAGCCCAGGTGGGATGCACGAGACAAGTGCTCCGGCCTGGTGCACTGGGAAGACCCAGAGGAATTGGGTGGAGAGGGAGGTGGGAGGGGGGATCAGGATTGGGAATACATGTAAATCCATGGCTGATTCATATCAATGTATGACAAAACCCACTGGAAAAAAAAAATAAAAATAATAAAAAAAAAAAAAATAAAATAAAGTGAATTATAAAAACAAAAAAAAATATTATTAAGGTATTTGTTGCAAATGATATCCATTTAAACTTACTCCAAGTAATAAATGAAAAAAAAAAAAGAAAAAAAGAAAAAAAAAAAAAAAGAAAGAAAAGTCAATTTTAATGCCAAGAAAAAACAAATAAATTGAAAACAGTTTTCTAGAGTATACAAATACCTAATAAATTAAGATAAAAACAGAATCTTTTTATATAGATGTTTATGTAAATGCCAATAGATACTTATTGAAGTATGAATGTGTTGATAGAAATATATTAATGTTTTCAGTAGATAGGAAAAGTGTGAACTGAATTTTTGTTAAATGCCTTCATAAATATGCATTAAACATGCTTAAGAAGATTTTAAATATTCCCTCTGGTTGAAAAGAATTATTCTGGGAAATGCATTTTGCAGAATCACGTATATTTCATATATGTGCCTAATTTCATTTTAAAGTTCACTGAGATTTATATTGCAATTAAACTAAATTGAACAATATACAAGTACACAGGAAAGTCAGCAGATGTAAAAAGCTAAGGAAAAGAACAACTTGTGTTAATTTTTTTAATGACACTGAAATGTCAGGTTTTTCCACTAAAATAAAGGGGATTTTATTTTTTGCTGTTAGAACAACTCAAATCACAAGAAAGAAAAATATTTCAAGAGTGTGGCAGAGCTACTCAAGAAGTGAGCTGCCTTGACTCTGGAGGTCTTAGGTAGGCAAAGAATACTTTTGGAAAATCCATGGAACCATTTTGAAGCATTGGTATTTAGGGTCTGGGACATTTATTGACTCCATGGAAATAGAGAAAAAGAGACAAATATTTCCATTTAAGATCAACTTTGTTGCATGATGTTACTACTATAAATCTCTCCCAACAGTCACTTTAAAGAAAATATTACTTCTAATTATGTGAAAAATGTAGTTTCAAACATTTTCCTTTAGACTCTTTGGTAGCTGTCCTATGAATTGACTGGTTATACTGATTTTCTTCCCTGGAGGAGGTCATGGCAACCCATTCTAGTATTCTTGCCTGGAGAATCCCCATGGACAGAGGAGCCTGGAGGGCTGTAGTCCGTGGGGTTGCAAAGAGTTGAACATGACTGAGCGACTCAGCACAGCACAGCACAGTGATTTTCTTAACGAGGGAATGGCTGCCGCTCCAGTATTCTCGCATGGAGAGTTTCATGGACAGAGGAGCCTAGTGGGTTACAGTCCAAAGAGTCAGACGTGACTGAGTGAGCAGCAGCAGCAGCAGTGATTTTCTGAAAGGATAAGGACAGTTTCAACAAAAACAACTTACCTCTGCAGAATGTTGTATGTTCAATGAGGGAAATGTATAGTTTAAAGGAATTAGATGCCAGAGGTTTATTTCTTTCTTTATTTATTTTAAGGAATCAAACATTTGCTCTCCTGCTGGACAAAGGTATCTTCTCTCATGCCCTCCTTCCCAGACTGAATTAATTGACCAAAGAAGTTTCTGACAGCATTGTGCTAAAATAGTAAACATTTTCGAGTTACAGTTATCTTATTATAGGTGTGTGCCTTAGGAATGAGTAGTACAGAAAGTTAATGTACTCATTTTTTATATGTAGATAACACTCCAGAAGTTAGTTATGCCTTCAGCTCTTACTGATGTGGGAGAGATATTAGAATATCTCCAACATATTTGGATTCTACTTTCTAGGCTATTTAGTAGTAGTTGTTTTTTTTAAATTTAAAAGCATTCCCTCGTCTATAGAAAATCATGCTTACAGTAAAACAAGACTTAATCCTTCTCATTGGCTTCTAGATTCCTAGGAATAGTCCTTCTGCCACCATGATGCATGTTACGAGCAAATGCAGTGCTTTGGTTTGTATTACACAGACATTTTCTGTGATAAAACATGAACAGTGAGGAGAACAAAAGACTGTTGGCTTCAGAGTCATGTTTTCTGAGTTCAGCACCTGTGTCTACCCATTTACCTCTTGTAAGATTTGGGCAAGTTTCTTCATCTGTCTTTTAGTATCCTCATCTATAAAATTGATAAAAGAATTATATACACTTCATAGGGTCATATTAAGGATTAAATGAGTTTCAAAACACTCAGAGTAGTAAATGATACATGAAATGAAATGAAATAAATGTTAGTTGCTCAGTCGTGTCCAACTCTTTGTGATCCCATGAACTATAGTCTGCCAGACTCCTCTGTCCATGGGATTCTCCAGGCATGAATACTGGAGTGGGTTGCCATTCCCTTCTCCAGAGGATTTTCTGGACCTAGGGATTGAACCCAGGTCTCCTGCATTGCAGTCAGATTCTTTACCATCTGAGCCACAGGGAGGCCAACATGTTACATAGTGTGTGTGTTAAAAACATTTATATCCTTTAATATGCAGTATTCTAACAGGTAAATATACTATCATTGTCTTTGCCATTCAGTTGTCCTATTTGATGGATTTGCTTTTAACTGGGTTAGTCAGTTTGATTTGTCAGTTATATTAGCCTTTTGGTGTATCAGAATGAACCAGAAAAAATGCTCAGATCACAAAAATGTTCATATATTTTAGACCTTTACCCAATTGTGTATAAAAATCATTGGGTTATTTTCAAGCACAGGGACAGAAATAACATAATGAAAGTAGCCATCTAGATAGTCTATCTGAAAAAATATTCCTCTTGTCCAAAATAAGTGAACAGCATCTTGATAATGAAATATGACCTTGATAACAGTAAATAATCAAAGTAATATTTTCAATGAGTCACTTTAAACTTATGGAATGATATAAACTCAAATTACAGAGAGTCAAAAGTTTCTTATTATTGAAGGCAGAAAACTTTTCTAAAAATATAACCCATGTAAAAGCATCAACTAGACATGTAGTACTAGGTAGGTGGATTAACTTGATCTTTTTGGAACGTGAATATATCAACATCTGTCCTACAGGCATATCACTTTAGAAAAATTATTGTAAGTTTATTTTTAAAAACTATAGATTTAGTAATTTGTCTAAATTTTAAAAATCTGTTAGCTTTGCATATCCTCTTGTTTTTGTTATTGGTCTCGAAGTCGTGCCAGACTCTCTGTGACCCCGTGGACTGCAGCACACCAGGCTTCCCTGTCTTTCACTATCTCTCACAGTTTGCTCACACTCATGTCCATTGGATCAGTGATGCCATCCAACCATCTTCTCTGTCGTCCCCTTCTCCTCCTGCCCTAAATCTTTCCCAGCACCAGGGTCTTTTCCAATGAGTAGGTTCTTTGCCTCAGGTGGTCAAAGTATTGGAGCTTCAGCTTCAGCATCAGTCCTTCCAATGAATATTCAGGGTTGATTTCCTTTAGAATTGACTGGTTTGATCTCCTTGCTGTCTGAGGGACTCTCAAGAATCTTTTCCAACACCATAGTTTGAAAGCATCAGTTCTTTTGTGCTCATCCTTATTTATGACTACTGGAAAAATCATAGCTTTGACTATACGGACCTTTGTGAGCAAAGTAATCCTCTTAGAACATGCTAAGCATAATAGACTTTTAAAGAGGAAGTCCCAATAGAGTTTTTGTGTTAAAATACTCCAGTTCAGTCACTAAAAAGTCTTACTTTCTCTGTAAATCAGTCATATACAGAGGGAATAGGAAGTGAAAGGCTAGGCACTTTTTAGTAAGTTTGATAAATGTAGATGTCAAATAATATCAGCTTTTCTTTAACTGGAGGCTTTGTCTGTGAATTATCAAAACTATTGCCTTCATTGTTTGGATCCCATTGTCTTCAAGGACCTAGTCTGTATGAATTCCCTTAAATGGACTGGCATAGACTCAGGTCCCATTAGCCATGTTATTTGGACTATAATGCTTCATTGGATATTTCAAATGGATCATGTGCTAGTATTCTAACCTGGAATGAAAGTAATAAGATGTAAAGACAATAGAGAATGTTCTCCTTTCCGACACATGATGTAAAAGAGTAAGTGTGAACTATTATTTTTTAAAAGCCACAGTCACCATCGGCAGCCATAATATTTGGGAAGCATACAGGGAAAGTCCATAAATACAATCTGAAACTTTCATGGGATGATTTTTCTCCCTCACAGGAAGAGATGGTACTAACAGATTGTGCCTGTTGTTCTAAAGTCAAACATGACAGGTCTTTGTGGCTCATCTCAAAGATGAACAGTTTTTCTGCCCAATGGAGGAGAACATATACTATAGGGGAATGCAGAAAGACTCTGATTTAAAAAAAAAAAAATTGTACTTTCTTAGTTACACATCCTGCTTTGTAAGCAGTCACATATGTACACAGGAAAATGTGACTTTTATATACCGAGAAAGATTTTTAAAAATCGGTTAATAGATGTAATTAAGGACCAACAAATTTTGCTGAGGAAAGTAGGACAAAGAATTAGAACTTTTCTCCATTTCCCTTGAACAGCCTCTCATTAGTATATTCATGGAATTTGGCTGGTTCCTGTGCTAATTACCCCTTTATTGGCTGTCCCCATTCACCATGTCTAGAGTCCAGAATTGTTCATATGACGGAAAATTCCCTCCTTCAGGCAGACAGCTAAGATCGATTCTGATAGCTTGTTATTGCTTGGTCCAATTTTAATCAGTGCTTTTAAGAGTGTTTTCTAATATGGAGAGTTTGTAAGACAGGGAAATTGTAACTGAGTTTACTTTTAGGCTGTGAATGGAATATGCCTATGTGACACAGTAAACCTGTCCTTTGAAGATATGTGAAAGCAATGTCTATACCAACTACCATACTTAAATTGTGTACGTGTGAAGACTGGACCAGGCTGAGGAGCTTCAACCACTCTCCCAAAGGCAAATTAAACAAAAGGAAAAGAATTAGTTGCCAAGAGACTTGATTCATTGGAAAAAGGCCAAATTCTATCACATCCCAAATAGTTCACACATAAACATGGAACCCAGACAGAACAGGGACAGGGTGCCCTTAATTTCTGAGAAATGAGTACTGACAACTCATAATGGCAGGATGCTTGACATTAAATACTTATCCAGTCACTACTTCTACTGCTTTGATTATAAGCAACAGGAAGGAAGTCAGCACTACATAAGAAAAGTGTTTTTTTTTCTTCTTGTGAACACAAATTTGCTGTAAAGATTCAGTGTTTAAAGACCCAGACTTAGAAAGAGCAAAAGAATGAGAGAATTATGCCACTTTTTAGGATATATACTAATAGAATTATTGGACTAATGTTATGCATCAGTGTTGACATAAATGTCCCTGATTATTTCTGTACTTAAGTAACTTCATTTAGGACTCAAGGTCTTAGATTACAGAATCCTGCTAAACTGACTTTAATGCTAGTCACTTATCCAGGGTTGCGGACGATGTCTTATGTATTAACTTGTTCAAAATTGCAGCCAGCAAATTTGAATTGTTTCAAAAGGACATCAGGATAGTATTACTAAAATAATAGTAATTGATGATGGAGAAAAAGGCAACAAATATCTATTAGACCAAACATCTTCTCAGCATATCCTTAAATTAGCCAGTGTATCTATAAGGAATACTAGGGTCACCATATAATTTGTTTACTCCAATTATCTTACAATTATCTTCCTCCAATTACTTACAGTTACTTTATTATATATTATATGTTTCATATATATACTTATGTTCATGGTTCAAGGTGGTCTACCAGCTTGGTTTTGGTCTGTGTTAGACATGATCCTTAGATCTAATGTGTGACTCTTTGATGTCTCAGCTAGATGGCTAGGCTATTAACAAGATTTATTCAGTCAGGTTGGGTTAGATATACAGTATCTTCTAACACTGTTTAACTCTTTTATCTCCATCCTGCCCTTAACCCTGTAACAGTTACTCCCTGATAAGCTTCAAAAAGTCTGATCCTATGTTTATGTAGCCCAATCTCAGCCAAATGATCTACTGGAGACTCAAACTTCTAGATTCTTGCCTCTGTGTAATTTTCTTCTAAGTGCCCTATGCTAGTTTTCAGACATGTCAGATGTCTGCCCTCTCAGCTCAATGGAAATGCCATGGTGTGCTTGTAATTCACCAACCTCTGTAGCATTTAGGAAATAGTCCCTGAACATAAAGCTGGAAAAAATGAAGAAATTACTGATGAGTTTCTCTTCTTTCAGGGATAAACATCATGTATTTTTGCTGTTCAGTCTGAAAACAGTTACCTTAAATATTTTGACCAGTATATGTATATTTGTGTGTGTGTGCATGTGTGTTTATTTATTTAAGGCATAGTTGATTTACAGTACTATCTTAGTTTCTGGGGTACAATGTTATTATTCAAAACTTTTATAGATTATAGTCCATTTAGAGTTACTATAAAATACTGGTTATATTCATTGTGCTGTACCAATTATCCTTGTTGCTTGTATTTTATACACAGTAGTTTGTACCTTTTAAACACCTATTTGCCCACCTCACTTCCCTCTCTCCACTGGTAGCTAGTAGTTTTCTGTGTCTGAGTCTGCTGCCTTTTTTCATTAGTTGTATTTGTTTAGAAGTACCCAGAGTGGCTTTTTTTTTTTCCATTTATTTTTATTAGTTGGAGGCTAATTACTTTACAGTATTGTAGTGGTTTTTGTCATACATTGACATGAATCAGCCATGATTTTACATGTATTCCCCATCCCAATCCCCCCTCCCATATCCCTCTCTACCCGCTCCCTCTGGGTCTTCGGGAGAAGGCGAGGGTGGGATGTTTCGAGAGAACAGCAGCGGAACATGTATATTATCTATGGAGAAACAGATCACCAGCCCAGTTGTATTTGTTTAGATTCCACATGTAAGTGATATCATATAGTGTTTGTCTTGTTCCGTCTGACTTATTTCACTAAGTTTAATAGTATAATACTCTCCATGTCTATTCATGTTGTTGCAAGTGGCAAAATTTCATTTTTTTTTTGATTGGGTAGTATTCCATTGTATTATTCATCTGTTGATGAACACTTATTTTGCTTCCATATCTTGGTTATTGTAAATAATACTGTTATGAACATTGGAGCATGTGTATTTTTTGAATTAGTGTTTTCATTTTCTTTGGACATATACCCCCATGAGTGAAATTTTTGGATTATATGGTAGGTCTGATTTTGGTTTTTAGAGGAACCTCCATACTCCATAGAGGCCTCCATAGAGGCTGTACCAATTTACATCCCCACCAATAGTGTATAAGGGTTCTCTTTTTTCCACTTCCTCATCAACATTCATTATTTGTAGTCTATTTGATGATGGCTGCTCTGATAGGTGTGAGGTAATATCTCATTGTATTTTGAATTGCATTTCTCTGATGATTAGTGATGTTGAATATCTTTTAATGTGCTCATTGCCCATCTATATGTCTTCTTTGGAAAAGTGTCTGTTTAGATCTTCTGCCCATTTGTATTAGAGCTGTTTGTTTTTCTGATACTGATTTATATGGGCTATTTATACATTTTGGATATTAACTCCTAATCAGTCATCATTTGCAAATATTTTCTCTCATTCAATAGGTTGTCTTTTCATTTTTTAGGTGGTTTCCCTTGCTGTGCAAAACCTTTTAAGTTTAATTAGGTTCCATCTGTTTCATTTTGTTTTTGTTTCTTGTGCCTTAGGAGAGAGGTTCAAAGAAATTATTACTATGATTTATGTCAAAGATTGTTCTACCTATGCTTTCTTCTAGAGGTTTTATGACTTTCAGTCTTATATTTAGGTCTTTAATTTTAGTTAATTTTTGTATATGGTGTGAGCAAATGTTCTAATTTCATTCTTTTCCACATGGCTGTCCAGTTTTCCTAACAACAGTTATTGATGAAGCTATCTTTTCTCCATTGGATATTGTAGCCTCTTTTGTGGTATATTAAATGGTTGTTGTTAAGTGTGTGCTTGTTTCTGGACTCAATTCTGTTCCATTGATCTATGTGTCTGTTTTTGTGTCAGGACCATTCTGTTTTTATTAACTGTATTTTTGTAGTATAGTCTGAAGTCAGGGAGAATGATATCTCCTCCTATGTTCTTATTCAAGATTATTTTGGCTAAAAAAAAAAAAAAAGATTATTTTGGCTATTGAGGATCTTTTGTATTTCCATACAAAGTTTAAAATTATTTTTTCTGGTTCTGTGAAAAAAGCCACTAATATTTTGATAGCGATTGTTTTAGATATTTATAGCAAAGGGACTGATCTAATACCAGTTACCACATCATGGCCATAGCAGAAGTCATGAAAATACTATTTAATGAAACTGTAAGTTCTGAAACAAAAATACAGTATGTATGTTTTTATAAAAATTTAGGAACATCTTTTTAAAAACACACTTTTGGAGCCCATATATAGATGAAATCACATGAAAAAGCAAAAGGTGAAAAATACAGGTTTTAGATACTATTAAGAATTAGCTCAGATAGAAAAGGCAGGGCTTCAGTCTTCCTGCAGTAGGAGTTATAAGCAGATGTAAGTTATTGCCAATATTCTACCTTTTGTATTAAATAGTAGTTTCATAGGTGCTTACTATTGCTAAAGTAGAGAGCTGTGGATAGCTAAATAAATGAATAAATTAAAAATGACCTTATGCTTATGAGTGATGAGATTGAATCATGAAAAAAGCAGTATGAGTTCTATAATTCTTTCTTCATGAGGCCAGATTTCTTTAATTACCTATAAACTAGACCATAAAGATCCTTTAATTCTTTTTGCCAACAAATTTAAAAAATAATGTGAAAAATCAGTACTTGGAAATTTCTCTTTGAGAAGCTAAGGGCCTTTTGAAGCGACCCTGAGGTATAAACTGTTACATTCTTCCACAAATTGAGCCCCTCAAAATTCAACTTTATATGATTTAAAATATTTTTATCTTTGATCAGCATTCAGGGATTTAATTTATAACTGTTTAGGACAGGGATACTATTTATAAAAGCTCTTAATTAGAAAGAATCTATTTCCCGATAATTTAAAGTTGATACATAATTTGTGATATATTTATATAGTGAAATACTTAGAACAGTTTAAAAAATGAACTACTCCTAAAGGAAACAACAGAGGTAAATCCTACCAACAGAGTATTTAGCAAAGAAGTCAAACACAAAGAACATATGTTATATGATTATATTTATTGTCAAACTAATCTATGATACTGAAAGTAGAGATAATAGTTAATTTTAAGGGGGTTGGTGGATGATGGGTGGGAAGGAGGATGACATAAACTTTTGGATCCTTGTAACATTTCTGTTTTGGTTTGAATGGTGGTTGAATTGATGGTTCTTTTTGTGATAATTCAAGAGCCTATTAAGATAATTCATAGCCTATTAAGCCTATGTCTATTGTACTTTTATATATACCTTATATTTTTAAGACCACATTTATTTGTTTTAGTATTAAGTAGTGTTCAGAAATTAAGCATAGTGTTTTCTTAGCTGGTAAAAAAAACAATCCTTAAATTGTCACAAAATTGTGAGCAGTGGGATTCTTTCCCTTAGGATAGACAAAAATTGTTACATTTTACTGCTAAACCCTGTGGATGTGACCTGCTCATTATATTTTAGTGAAGACTGCCTTTTTAAAAAAATCCAAGATGATTTGAAAATGACATTGAATTTCAAATATGCTTCTCTAGTGGGCACTCAGTAACAGGCTACCTGTGTTTCCTAACATCAACATTCAGTTCAGTTCAGTCACTCAGTCATGTCTGACTCTTTGCGACCCCATGAATCGCAGCACGCCAGGCCTCCCTGTCCATCACCAACTCCCGGGGTTTCCTCAAACTCATGTCCATAGAGATTGTGATGCCATCCAACCATCTCATCCTCTGAGATCCCCTTCTCCTCTTTCCACCAATCCCTCCCAGCATAAGGGTCTTTTTCAATGAGTCAACTCTTCGCATGAGGTGACCTAAGTATCGGAGTTTCAGCTTCAGAATCAGTCCTTCCAATGAACACCCAGGACTGATCTCCTTTAGGATGGACTGGTTGGATCTCCTTGCAGTCCAAGGGACTCTCAAGAGTCTTCTCCAACATCACAGTTCAAAAGCATCAATTCTTCAAAACTCAGCTTTCTTTATAGTCCAACTCTCACATCCATACATGACCTCTGGAAAAACCTTAGCATTGACCAGACAGACCTTTGCTGGCAAAGTAATGTCTCTGCTTTTTAACATGCTATCTAGGTTGGTCATAACTTTCCTTCCAAGGAGTAAGTGTCTTTTAATTTCATGGCTGCAGTCACCATCTGCAGTGATTTTGGAGCCCCCCAAAATAAAGCCTGACACTGTTTCCACTGTTTCCCCATCTATTTCCCATGAAGTGATGGGACCAGATGCCATGATCTTAGTTTCCTGAATGTTGAGCTTTAAGCCAACTTTTTCACTCTCCTCTTTCACTTTCATCAAGAGGCTTTTTAGTTCCTCCTCACTTTTTGCCATAGGGGTGGTGTCATCTGCATATCTGAGGTTGTTGATATTTCTCGTGGCAATCTTGATTCCAGCTTGTGCTTCTTCTAGCCCAGTGTTTCTCATGATGACTGTGCATAGAAGTTAAATAAGCAGGGTGACAATATACAGCCTTGACGTACTCCTTTTCCTATTTGGAACCAGTCTGTTGTTCCATGTCCAATTCTAACTGTTGCTTCCTTACCTGCATATAGGTTTCTCGAGAGGCAGGTCAGGTGGTCTTGTATTCCCATCTCTTTCAGAATTTTCCACAGTTTATTGTGATCCACACAGTCCAAGGCTTTGGCATAGTCAATGAAGCAGAAATAGATGCTTCTCTGGAACTCTCTTGCTTTTTTGATGATCCAGTGGATGTTGGTAGTTTGATCTCTGGTTCATCTGCCTTTTCTAAAATCAAATTGAACATCTGGAAGTTCACAGTTCACTTATTGCTGAAGCCTGGCTTGCATAATTTTGAGCATTACTTTACTAGCATGTGAGATGAGTACAATTGTGCAGTAGTTTGAGCATTCTTTGGGATTGGAGTGAAAACTGAACTTTTCCAGTCCTGTGGCCACTGCTGAGTTTTCCAAATTTGCTGGCATACTGAGTGCAGCACCTTCACAGCATCATCTTTCAAGATTTGAAATAGCTCAACTGTAATTCCATCACTTCCACTAGCTTTGTTCCTAGTGATGCTTTCTAAGGCCCACTTGACTTCACATTCAAGGATGTCTGGCTCTACGTGCGTGATCACACCATCATGATTATCTGGGTCATGAAGATCTTTTTTGTACAGTTCTATGTTCTTGCCACCTCTTCTTAATATCTTCTGCTTCTGTTAGGTTCATACCATTTCTGTCCTTTATCGAACCCATCTTTGCATGAAATGTTCCCTTGATATCTCTAATTTTCTTGAAGAGATCTCTAGTCTTTCCCATTCTGTTGTTTTCCTCTATTTCTTTGCATTGATCGCTGAGGAAGGCTTTCTTATCTCTCCTGGCTATTCTTTGGAACTCTGCATTCAAATGGGAATATCTTTCCTTTTCTCCTTTGCTTTTCGCTTCTCTTCTTTTCAAAGCTATTTGTAAGGCCTCCTCAGACAACCATTTTGCCTTTTTGCATTTCTTTTCCTTGGGGATGATCTTGATCCCTGTCTCCTGTACAGTGTCACAAACCTCCGTCCATAGTTCATCAGGCTCTCTGTCTATCAGATCTAGTCCCTTAAATCTATTTCTCACTTCTACTGTTATAGTCATAAGGGATTTGATTTAGGTCATGCCTGAATGGTCTAGTGGTTTTCCCTACTTTCTTCAATTTCAGTCTGAATTTGGCAATAAGGGGTTCATGATCTGAGCCACAGTCAGCTCCTGGTCTTGTTTTTGCTGACTGTATAGAGCTTCTCCATCTTTGGCTGCAAAAAATATAATCAATGTGATTTCTGTGTTGACCATCTGGTGATGTCCTTGTGTAGAATCTTCCCTTGTGTTGTTTCAAGAGGGTGTTTGCTACGACCAGTGCATTCTCTTGGCAAAACTTGTCTTTGCCTTGCTTCATTCCGTACTCGAAGGCCAAATTTGCCAGTTACTACAGGTGTTTCTTGACTTCCTACTTTTGCATTCCAGTCCCCTATAATGAAGAGGACATCTTTTTTGGGTGTTAGTTCTAGAAGGTCTTGGAGGTCTTCATAGAACCGTTCAACTTTAGCTTCTTCTGCATTACTGGTTGGGGCATTGGCTTGGATTACTGTGATATTAAATGGTTTGCCTTGGAAACGAACAGAGATCATTCTGTCAGTTTTGAGATTGCATCCAAGTACTCCATTTCGGACTCTTTTGTTGACCATCATGGCTACTCCATTTCTTCTGAGGAATTCCTGCCCCCAGTAGTAGATATAATGGTCATCTGAGTTAAATTCACCCATTCCGGTCCATTTTAGTTCGCTGATTCCTAAAATGTCGACATTCACTCTTGCCATCTCCTGTTTGACCACTCCAATTTGCCTTGATTCATGGACCTAACATGCCAGGTTCCTATGCAATATTGCTCTTTACAGCATCGGACCTTGCTTCTATCACGAGTCCCATCCACAACTGGGTATTGTTTTTGCTTTTGCTCCATTCCTTCATTCTTTCTGGAGTTATTTCTCTTCTGATCTCCAGTAGCATATTGGGCACCTACCGACCTGGGGAGTTCCTCTTTCAGTATCCTATCATTTTGCCTTTTCATACTGTTTATGGGGTTCTCAAGGCAAGAATACTGAAGTGGTTTGCCATTCCCTTCTCCAGTGGACCACATTCTGTCAGACCTCTCCACCACGACCCGTCCGTCTTGGGTGGCCCCACACGGCATGGCTTAGTTTCATTGAGTTAGACACGACTGTGGTCCTGTGATCAGATTGGCTAGTTTTCTGTGATTATGGTTTTAGTGTGTCTGCCCTCTGATGCCCTCTCACAACACCTACCCTCTTACTTGGGTTTCTCTTACTTTGGATGTGGGATATCTCTTCATGGCTGCTCCAGCAAAGCATAGCCGCTCCTTACCTTGGACGAGGGCTATGTCCTCACGGCCGCCCCTCCTGACCTTGAATGTGGAGTAGCTCCCCTCGGCCCTTCTGCGCCAGTGCAGCCGCCGCTCCTTGGATGTGGGGTTGCTCCTCTGGGCTGCCATCCCTGACCTCCGCATGAGGTAGCTCGTCTCAACCACCGCCCCTGACCTCGGGCGTGGGGTAGCTCCTCTTGGCCACCATCCCTGACCTTGGGTGTGGGGTAGCTCCTTTAATAAGCAGCAATAGTAATACTACCAATTTCAAAAAAAGTTAAGATATAAACATACCTCTCATTTTCTTCCTCTTCCCTTGTTATAGGATATTTAAATTATTTTCTGGCAATCAGATGGTAAAACTCGTGCAATGTTCTGCCATCCAAGGATCAACTCACTGCGACTACCTGTAAATAAGTGTAGTAAGCACTGCCCTGTGACAAATATCAGAGGCCTTACCTGCTAGGAAGAATGTTCCAAGGATCCTTGATATACTTTTTGAGTTGGTGATTTGCTTTCTGCGTCTGAGCTCTCTTTCTTTTGAGTTAACTTGTCTTGAATAAAATAAATGAGCATAAACTTTTCTCATGCTCCAAAGTAATTTGTCACAGAAGAGAAACTTCAATTTGAGAAATTTTCAGCCATCACTCAAAGTGTCCACTTTTTCTGGAGATGACATTCCATTATACTTATGCACAAAAATCATATTATCAGGTAGAGAACTGAAGTCAAATTGTGACTTTCATTAATGATTTGGCCTCCTTGGCCTCTAATAGAAAAGAAAGCCAGTTTTTACTATGTGGTTTGGTGTCTTATTGAATAAAGTTAAGTGTTCTTAAGACAGACTTAAGGCAAGATGCACTTATTGATAAATATATGACCTTGAAATAGTAAAAATTAAAGCTGTTATGTTTACTATGTTTTACAAATTACACTACTCTGAAATTAATCAGCAAAATAGGCACACTACAAGTATTATGTGACTAAGGTATTTAATATGTGCCTTAAGACTCATAAAACTGTGGAAGTGTCTGAGAGAGTGAGGATCTGAAAGACTACATCAGGAATATTGAGCATGTGTTCACTACACAGCCTGAAACCCTAGATTTGGCAAATGAAGTGACCAATCATGAATCCATCTATACAGCACCATGACCATGAAGGGGTTGATGCAAACCTTTGAGAACTAAAACCATTAAGCCATTTAGAGACCAATGTTGCAGACATGAAAGTGAAGTGAAAGTGAAAGTCACTCAGTTGTGTTCGACTCTTTGCGACCCCATGGACTGTACAGTCCATGGAATTCCCCAGGCCAGAATACTGGAGTGGGTAGCCTTTCCTTCTCCAGAGGATCTTCCCAACCCAGGAACTGAACCCAGGTCTCCCACATTGCAGGCAGATTCTTTACCAGCTGAGCCACAAGGGAAGCCCAAGAATACTGGAGTGGGTAGCCTATCCCTTCTCTAGCGGACCTTCCCAACCCAGGAATTGAACTGGGGTCTCCTGCATTGCAGGTGGATTCTTTACCAACTGAGCTACCAGGGAACACCTACTGTAGACATAGTAAAGGAAAAAGGTTGCTACTAATTCATACTGGTTAATAAGGATGTGCATGTCTCCTCAGTCCTGTCTGACTCTTAGTGACCCCATGGACCATAGCATGCCAAACTTCTTTGGTGAGAGGAGGCTACTCACTAGTTGCAGTGCAAGGGTTTTTCATTGTGGTGGCTTGTCTTGTTGTGGATCACAGGTTCTAGGCACGTGAGCATCAGTAGTTCTGGTGTGGGGGCTCAGTAGTTGTGGTTCTTGAGCTTAGTTGCCCCGCAGCAGGTGGGATCTGGACCAGGATTCCTGAACCAGGAATCAAACGACTGTCTCTTGCATTGCAAGGTGGATTCTTAGCCACTAGACCACCAGGGAAGCTGTATTTCTTTATTAATTGGAATTGACTCTTGCAAAATTTTGAGGCTGGTAAGTTCAAAATCTCCAGTGTGGTGGCCCAGCATTCTGGAAACTGAGGAAAGCTGATGAGACAGTGAGATCTGAATGGATTCTGCTGGAGAATTTCCTCTTGATTGGGAAGACTGGCCTTTTGGTTCTACCGAGCCCTTCAACTAATTGCATAAGGCCCACCTACATTATGGAGGTCAATCTTCTTTACTCAGAGTTCACTGATCTAAATGTTAGTCTCATCTAAAAGTGCTCTCCAAGTTGACTCATGAAATTAACCATCACAGGTGTGTCCACTACTCCTAAAATTTTTTCATGAGACTAATGCCCTTTTATTGTTTCTTTACAAATGAGGATGTACAGATTTGATGGAAATCACCTATGAGTAAAAAGTGGAACCAATATTTGAATCCAGGAATTCTGACTCCAGAGTCTGTTATCTACTATACTACTTTGGTAGAAAATAGTGGCCACTAAGGTAACCCTTCTTGCTTGTTTTAAAGGGATAGATCTTTAGACAGTAACAAAGTAAAAAAGGTAATAGATAAAACAGAAATTTAGAATAATAGTTAAAGACAGATTTGTAACAACAAATTCCTGCTGATTTTTCTGAAGGAATGTCAAAGTGATTGAGATTTATTGAGACTCTTTTCTATGCCAGGTATGGAGGCTTTTGTGAAGACTTTTTATCTACATGTCCAAATTTTAATCCTCTTGAACACCTAGCACGATAGCAACTGTTATTCTTCATTTAGGTGGACTCAGTGGTAGAGAATTCGCCTGGCGGTACAGGGGATGTGGGTTCGATATCTGGGTTGGAGAGACCCCTGGAGAAGGAAATGGCAATCCACTCCAGTATTCTTGCCTGGGACATTCCTTGGATGGAGGAGCCTAGTGGACTAAAGTCCATGGGGTTGCAGAAGAGTGAGGCATGTCCAGTATTCTTGCCTGGGACATTCCTTGGATGGAGGAGCCTAGTGGACTAAAGTCCATGGGGTTGCAGAAGAGTGAGGCATGACTTAGTGACTAAATGACCATGTGAGGAAAAAGATTGAGAAGGTGACTTGTGAAGTCATGTAGTTGCAAAGTGGACAAGCCAGAACTCAAAGCTAAGTTGCCCTCTCCCCAAAGCTTTAGAGCAGCAGACCCCGGTCTTCTTGGCACCAGGGACAAGTTTCGTGGAAGACATCATTCAAAGATATTGAATGATATCATTAGTATTTACCATGTCTTTATCTGAAATATTTTCTATTTTCTCTATAATTTTTTCACTCATCATATGTCTACTTCCAAATATTATGAGTACACTTTTGTTGTTAAAATTTGGTTTCAAATATTTACTTGAAAAGTAATTGTCTTAAAAGTGGTTAGGTATTAGACTTAAGCATCTAAAAGCTTCTGTTTATTTCTTCTCAGCTTTTTGACTAAGATTAAGTGTAAATCTAACAATATCAGAAGATATTAAGAAGAGGTGGCAAGAATACACAGAGGAACTGTATAAAAAAAAAGATCTTCATGACCCAGATAATTATGATGGTGTGGTCACTCAACTAGAGCCAGACATCCTGAAATGTGAAGTCAAGTGGGCCTTAGGAAGCATCACTATGAACAAAGCTAGTGGAGGTGATGAAATTCCAGTTGAGCTATTTCAAATCCTAAAAGATGATGTTATGAAAGTGCTGCACCCAATATGCCAGCAAATTTGGAAAAGTCAGCAGTGGCCACAGGACTGGAAAAGGTCAGTTTTCATTCCAGTCCCTAAGAAAGGCAATGCCAAAGAATGCTCAGACTACTGCACAATTACACTCATCTCACACACTAGTAAATTAATGCTCAAAATTCTCCAAGCCAGGCTTCAAAAGTATGCAAGCCATGAACTTCCAGATATTCAAGCTGGTTTAGGTAAGGCAGAGGAACCACAGATCAAATTGCCAACATCTGCTGGATCATGGAAAAAAGCAAGAGAGTTCCAGAAAAACATCTATTTCTGCTTTATTGACTATGCCAAAGCCTTTGAGTGTGCAGATCACAATAAACTGTGCTAAGGTCTGAAAGAAATGGGAATACCAGACCACCTTACTTGTCTCTGGAGAAACCTTTGCCTGTCAGGAAGCAACAGTTGGAATTGGTGATGGTAGGGAGGCCTGGCGTGCTGCAGTCAATGGGGTCGCAAAGAGTCAGACATGACTGAGTGATTGGACTGAACTGAACTGAAGGTTTATATAACAATGTATCCTCCTTCCTGAAAAGCATCTGGCTAATACTTTTATTTTAAAATGTAAATTATCAGAATGGGCTAGTAAGATCTTTACAAGCTTGAGACATTCTTTTGATTTATTGTAATAACTACTTAAAAAAGTATATAACTCCCTTGCTTAGACTAGCAAAGGGGGCACTCTCTGTCCCCCTTCTAATGTCTATGTCAGAAGCTTTCTCTATGCCCTTTTATACTTTAATAAAACTCTGCTATACAAAAGCTCTTGAGTGATCAGGCCAGGTCTCTGGTCCCGAAGCTAAATCTCCTTCGGAGATCACGAATCTGACACCATTCACCGTAAGCTATCACTTTCTTCTTTTCTGCTCTTCCCTGTGGTTTCATGATTTTCTTTCATTTTACATATGGGTTACTTTTTCTTTGTGTGTGTGTGTGTACCTATTTTAAGTTTTAATTTGTAACAATGAGATGTGTATGGGAAAGTGTGTATCAGTTGTTTTAAGCTTATCGTCACTTAAGTTCACTTTATAAATCATTACATTTTTATAGCCCCCCTTCCAATATTTTAAGTTTTTGACATCCTATTTTACATCATTTTATTTTGTGTATCCCTTAACTATTTATTGTGGCTACAGTTGCTTTTACTACTTTTATATTTTAATCTCTATACTTTCCCATTGCCTTTCATTTACATTTACCTTTACTAGTAAGATACATACATACATAGACACACATACCTTTGAAATCTGGTGCTGGAGAAGACTCTTGTGAGTCCCTTGGACAGCAAGGAGATCAAATCAGTCTATCCTAAAGGAAATAAATCCTGAATATTCATTGGAAGGACTGATGCTGACCTGAAACTCCAATTCTTTGGCAACTTGATGTAAAGGGCTGACTCATTAGAAAAGACCCTGATGGTGGGAAAGATTGAAGGCAGAAGTAGAAGGCAATGACAGAGGATAAGATGGTTGGATGGCATCACCGACTCGATGGACATGAGTTTGAGCAAGCTCTGGGAGATGGTGAAAGAGAACAAAGTCTGGTGTGCTGCACTCCACTGGGTCACAAAAAGTCAGACACGACTGAGCAACTCAGCAACAAATACATACACATACACTTCTGCTTGAAGAAGACCCTTTTACATTTCTTGTAAGGATGATTTATTTAGTGGTGAGAACTCCTTCAGGTTTTGCTTCTCTGGGAAACTCTCTCTCCTCCAGAACCTTATTCATTTAGAGTATTCTTGGTTGTAACTGTTTTTTCTCCAGCAGTGAGAATATATCATTCTACTCCCATCCTGGTCTACATCATTTCTGTGGCCAGTCTTATGCGGGACAGACCTTATATGTGACTCTTCATTTTTCTCTTGATATCTTTAAAATTATGTATATCTTTAACTTCTGCCATTTTAAATTATGATTTATCTTCTTGTGAATCTCTTTGGGTTCATCTTGTTTGGAACTCTTCTATGCTTTCTGCATTTGAATATTTGTTTCTTTTTCCAGGTTAGGGACAACTATTATTTCTTCAAATAAGTTATTGCCCCTTTACTCTTTCCTCTTTGGACCCCCATAATGCAAATGTTAGTATTCTTGATGTTGTCTTAGAGGTCCCTTAGACTATCCTAATGTTTTAAATTCTTTTTTCCTACTGGGTGAATTCCATTATTCCCCTTCCAGATGACTGATCTGTTCTTCCCTATTATTTAATCTGTTCTTGTTTCCCTCTAGTGTATTTTCCTTTCAGTTATTGTTTTCTTCAGCTATTAACTGGTTCTTTCTTATATTTTCTAAACCCTTCATTGAAGTTCTCACTATGTTTTTCCATGCTTCTCTAGAGTTTGTTGAACATTTTAATGATCATTGTTTTGAGTGTACGTCTAGTACATTACTAGGTCTGTTTCATTAGGTTCTTTTTCCTGTGGAGTTTTATCTTATTCTTTCATTTGGAACAAAATATATCACTTTCTCATTTGTTTGACTTTCTGTGTTTATTTCTTTTTTTAAATTAATTTTTAATTGGGGTATAATTGCTTTACAGTGTTGGTTTTTGCTGTACAACCTGCTATATGTGAATCAGCTATACACACACACACACATAAATATACATATATCCCCTCCCTCTTAAGCCTCCCATCCCTCTAGGTCAGCACAGAGCACTGAGCTGAGCTCCCTGTGCTATAAAGCAGGTCCCCCTTGGCTCTCTGTTTTACACATGGTAGTGTATATATGTCAGTGCTACTGCCTCAATTCATCCTACCCTTCCCCGCCCCCCCCCCCCCCCCCAACACACACACCATGTTTATTTCTATGGGTTAGCCACAAGAGCTACCTCTCTCAGACTTAAATGGGTGACCTTATGTAGGAGCATATCCTGTGTAGAATTCTTGTATTGACTGGCTTTGGTTTGCTACCTGGACCTAGAGTGGGAAGAGGTTGGGCTAAGGGGATATCCTAGAGCATGCTTTGTCAGAGCCACCAAAACAGTAAAACTTTTGAATTCATGAATTAAAGTATTATCACTGGAATGGGTCACATAAACACTCAATTTTAATGTGTGATTTTATTATATTACTGTTGATGTACCAAGTTACATTATTTTGTACACAAGTCAAGTGAGATTCTTTCTGGATTCAGTTTCATCATCATAATCTTTCATGGTTTCATGATTAATGTTTCAGAAGTAAGGTCCCATACAAGGTTCCCATGTATCAGTGGGAACCAATTTGCTGGACCCTACATACTCTAGTCCTGGCTTCCAAAACTGACTTTGGAGCTTATTGCTATAGATAAATTCCCAAGACACAGGACTATTACAATGTTCACTGTTGCTTGAATGTGCTGCTACAAATGAAAGCATTATCTTTGTTTCAGATAGAATGACCATGAATTTCATTCAGTTATTTTTAATTAAAATCTTAACCTTTAATGAGTATTGATGGCACTTCACCATTAACTTAGTTTATATTTCAGAACTTCTTAATTTTTCTGTGTGATACAGTGGACAGGTGTGATGGCCCAACCTGACATCCATTGCCAGTTCAGTTCAGTCCAGTCGCTCAGTCATGTATGACTCTCTGTGACCCCATGGGGTGCAGCACTCCAGAATTCCCTGTCCATCACCAATTCCCGGAGCTTGCTCAAACTCATGTCCATCAAGTCAGTGATGCCATCCAACTGTCTCATCCTCTGTCTTCCCCTTCTCCTCCTGCCTTCAATTTTTGCCGGCATCAGGGTCTTTACCAGTGAGTCAGCCCTTTGCATCAGGTGGCCAAAGTATTGAGCTTCAACTTCAGCATCAGTCCTTCCAATGAATATTCAGGATTGATTTCTTTTAGGATTGACTGATTTGATCTTATTACTCTGCAAGGGACTCTCAAGAGTCTGCTCCAACACCACAGTTCAGAAGCATCAATTCTTTGGTGCTCAGCTTTCTTTATAGTCCAGCTCACACATCCACACATGACTACTGGAAAAACCATAGCTTTGGCTATATGAACCTTTGTCGGCAAAGTAATGTCTCTGCTTTTTAATATGCTATCTAAGTTTTTCATAGTTTTTCTTCCAAGGGGCAAACGTCTTTTAATTTCATGGCTGTAATCACCATCTGCAGTGATTTTGGAGCCCTAGAAAATTCTCAAACCCATTTCTTTTAACCATCTCTAACACAGAAGCTCAAAGAATTAAAAAGGCACCCTCCCAGCCTAACGTGGAGGCCATGCACCATAGTTTCATCAAGGAAACAAGTGCATGCCTTATGAGAATGCTGGGATGGCCTTTGAAAAAAAAAATGACTCTTTTTTTTTTTTTTTCGAGCTAAAAGTACCTTATAATCTTCTAAAAGCAGTGTCAAATCATATTTGACAATTGCATCATTAAATTGAATGTTCTCAAAGAAACAGACTCAGAGTTTTAGAGTTAACCAATTGTTTTTAACAGAATATGTCCTTAAAAAGAAAAAAAAAATCAATGAATGATTTAGGTATAAAATTGCATTATGTAATCATACCTAATTTTTTTTTCACTATTTTCATTTTAATGTATTTTGTTCAGGGCTCTTTAAATACATATTTTAACATATTTATGTCCATTCTCTGTATACAATTTTTATCTTTTTTTTCCAGTGACTATTATATAACAAGCACCTCCTGTCATATACAGACTGTAAACATTGCATTTTACAACTCTATAATGTTCGGTGCTAGAATTATAGCATGGATTATTTAACCAAACATTTAGATTAGAAAAAAAAACTTATCACACTATTACTTATGCTCTTTTGACAATAATCTTGTTGTATAAACTCACACCCTCATGGCCCCCAGCCCACCACCACCATTTTGAATCCCTAAAAAATTCACTTTTCTGATAAAAGTGGTAGTCATTGCTTATACTACTTCTCTGGTCCCTTTCTCTTTCTTTCTGAATTGAATGTTAACTGTGAATCTTGGATGTCTGGCAACTATTCTGGGGCAATGAAAATAAAAAAGCATTATGGTTAGCATAGTTGAGGAAAAAGAAACAGTTTTGTCTTTTGTGGGTATCATTGGACCACAGAACCAAGGCCCAGCCCTGCACATATCCAGGCCTCTAATTACATGAGGAAGAACTTTATCACTATTTGCCTACATCACTTAAAGTTGGATCCCTATCACTCATTATATGCTTTAAGTAATGGTAATAATATTATTAATGACAACAGGAGAACACTAGTAAGAATATACTTATGCATATAATACCTGTTTACTACATGACAGCTAGGTTCTAAGTACTTTAGGCTTATTCATGTATTTAATCCTCTTAACCTTATTGAGCAGTTATTAGTCTTACCATGATGCTCATTTTACATTTGAGAAAAGAGAAGTTAAATATGAAAGGTCACATGGTTATCATTTGACAACAGAATATGCTTACTTTAAGCAAAGGTGCCAGGATATAAGACAAATACATAGATTGAGGACTTTTCATTTATTGTAAGAGGTTCACTCACTTTCCCAATATAAATGAGACCATGGCAAAAATATGGCAGATGAACCAAGCACATGGGCTGAAAAGTCAGATAGATCTTGGTCTAAATATAAAAGTTATTTTACTTATAAGATATCTGATCTTGATTAATACAGTAAAAATCTCTTAGCCTTAGCTTATACATAGGCTTAATGTATACCTTCTTATTTAGAATAGAGAAAATATAAAACTATCTTGTAGCATTTACCAGTGTATTCAATTCCTTTTGCTAACGTGGAAAATTGCAATCACACGGCTAATAAGCAGTGTAGCCAGGGTTTGTATCCAAGTTTGTCTGATTCCAAAGTTCATGTTGTTCATCACTATGCCTTTCTGTCCCCAGGAGGCATGAGCAATATAAGTAGTGACCGAAGTTCCTATTCCCTGAGGAAAGTCTACAAACGGACACTAATATGGAAACAGTATTTCTAACACTGTAATCAGTCAATGCAAGATTAAGGTGGTGCCAATTTGGTGTTTCATGTGTCCTCTGATCTCATATTTTGCCACAAGGATATTGTAAATTTGCATATCGTGTGTGTGTGTGTGTGCATTCCTGTCGTTGTATGTGTGTGTGTGTGAAAGAGAGAGAGAACAAGAGAATGCTTTTTGTCTTCTGCTGTTGCTTCTCATCATATGCTGCTATATGATTTTCCTAGATCACAAAAATCACGTTTGTCATAGATTACTGGGTGCTACATCTTGAGAACAATAGCATGAAGGGGTACAGGCAGGCTGTTGTGGGGAGGAGGGCGATGAAATCCTTCTCTCCCATTTGGTCCCTTCCTCTTTGAGTTCTGGAGTCAACACTGGTTGTGTCCTTGAAGAAAACAAAAGAATTAAGCCCTTAATATTAAAACTTTCACTAGGGACATATGCTATCCTTTCCAGAAACTGTGGAATGAGTATTGTTCAAGTGATTTAAATTCCCTAAAAGATCACTCTGCTGTGTTATTTCAAGACTGATGAGCTGAATATGAATAGTATGACAGTGAAAAGAAAAAAAAAATCTTTTGAAGTCTTGTTTCTGGATTTCAGTCCCAACTCCTTCTGCTATAGAATGACAATTGTCATCTGTATCTTACTATGGTATCCTAACTCAGGTGACGATATTTTCATTATTTTGACTGTACGATTCAGTCACAAAATAGCAGCTTCTAGCTGCAAAATTTAACAATTACTTTAAAAATCGCTTGGCAATTTGGAACATTTTAGACAAATAGAAATGAACATTATGCCCAGGCAAAATATTAATAGGAGACTGTGGAACAATCAGTTTTTGCACAGCAATTTGGGAGCATATGGTCATACATTCAAACAAAAGGCCACGTTTAAGGTTGAAACAGCTCTTGTGCAGTGGGCCAGGCAGGAACTTATGGCATCGATTACATGAAATGCAGCTCCTGGTTTCTTTCGTGGCTCCCTGTTTCACAGGTACACATTGGATAGGTAATGAGGAAAACTGGATGTGTGCTAGAGATTTACAAGGCAAACTGTCCATCTCTTGGTTATTTATTTACTTCTTTGTCAACCTCTTTTTATGATCTGATCCTATAAGACATAACATATAGTGATTTAATGGTAACCTGAGGTATGAGAGTTCAAAACAACCTTGTTTTCATTACCCCATTTCACTAACTGCCAAACGAAGAAATGCAATGATTTGGAGACATTACAGCCTCTAGTATTGAAAATAATAGTTGTTTCTGTGTAAACCTTTTAAAATTATTGTTAAAGAAACCGTGCACATGTGTGCTGAGTCATTTCCAACTCTTTGCAACCCCATGAACTGTAGCCTGCCAGTGTCCTCAATCCATGGGGTTCTCCAGGCAAGAATACTGGAGTGGGTTGCCATTTCATTTTCCAGGGAATCTTCCCTGGAAGATTGATCCCAGGGATCAAACCCGCATCTCTTGCATCTCTTGCATTGGCGGGTGGGTTCTTCACCAGCTGAGCCACCAGGGAAGCCTTCAAGAAACTACATCATGTTATAAAAACACATCCCATAATATATTCATAAATCAAGACTTAAAGAGTCCACTAGCAAAGATAAAATAGAATAACTACCTCTGTGCCAAGAACTGTCAAAATTAATAAAAAAAAATACAGACCTTAGTTATAATAACCTAATAGCTTAATTAGCTAGAAATGTTTTTTCTGTTATCGTTTTTTGGTTGTTGGAAACTGTCCAAAACATACTAGTTTATTTTCAGCTTTATTAGGTAGAATATTCAAAAAATAATTTTATTGTTCTTGGATAAGTGGACTTGCATAGGCTTATATTAACTATTCATACTAGCTCATTTAATTATTTACATATCTAAAAAGTATTTATCAGAAGTTCAACTGTTTTTTCAGACGTTATAATAGAATCAAAGGCTGAAATAATGAATGAGTTTGTACAGTTGTTGCTTTCATGTAGCTTACAATTCTTGTGAGTAATGTATAATGTGCAAAAGTGTTTTTTACTGGGGGGCTTCCCTGGTGGCTCAGTGGTAAAAAAAACAAACAAACAAAAAAAAAAACGCTTGCAGGAGATGCAGGAGACATGGGTTCAATCCCTGGGTCAGGAAACCCCCTGGAGAAGGAAATGGCAACCCACTCCAGTATTCTTGCCTGGGAAATCCCATAGACAGAGGATCCTGGTGGGCTACAGTCCCTGGGGTTGCAAAACAGTCGGACACAACTGAGAGATTAAATAACAGTATTAATGGGATTCTAGGATGCCCTGAGACCTTGTGGGAGAGCCATCAGATCCAAATGTGGAAAGTCAGGGAAGGCTTTCTGAGAGGTATTTGACATAGAATGAGAATTATGAATAGTTATGCATAGCAAAAAGATGTGAAAGAATGTTTTTGACAAAGAGAACGATAAGAATCTCAGGAGGTAAAATGAAAAGAGAAAGTATACTAGTTTCCAAGTATTTTTTTAAAATTTTATTTAGTTTTTTATTGGAATATAATTGCTTTACAATGTTGTGTTAGTTTCTGCTTTACAATGAAGTGAATCAGGTGTAAGTATATATACACATATCCCCTCTCTCTTGGACCTCCCTCTCACCTCCCCATCCCACTGCCTGCATCCCCCCAACCAGGTCACTACAGAGGATTGAGCTGAACCTTTGGTGCTATATAGCAGATTCCCACTAGCTATCTTTTTTAGGGTAGTGTATATATGTTAATCCTAGTCTCCCAGTTTGTCCCACCCTCCCCTTCATTCCACCTGTCTGGATGTTCATTCTCTATGTTTTTGTCTATAATTCTGCCCTGGAAATGGGCCCAAGTATTGAAATGCATTTAGTTATAAATGGATCACTGATTTTCAGGTGAGCATGAGAATCAAAAAAACTAGAGAGGTAGCAGGAGGCCAGAGTATGTGGGTCTTTAAAAACCATGTAAAAAGTTTAGATATTATCCTAAGATAAATCCTTTGAAGCATTTTATAGAGAAGAGTGACATGATTAACTTTCTGTTTATCTTTCCTGCTGGGGGTATATAGGGATGAGGTTTTGGGAGGAGATATAGGCATATCACAGAATATACTCAAGGATGTTGATTATTTAACTTACAATTTAATTTCTACTTTTTTATGCTTCTTCTCCCTTTATTCACTGTCTAAAGATAGCATTTCATATTATTATAAGAGGGAGGTGGGAGGGAGGTTCAAGAAGGAGGGGACAAATGTATACCTATGGCTGATACATATTGATGTATGGCAAAAATGTCAGTCATGCAGTCATGTCCAACTCTTTGTGACCTCATGGACTATAGCCCAGCAGGCTCCTCTGTCCTTCAGATTTCCCAGGCAAGAATACTGGAGTGGGTTTTCATGCCCTTCCTTCTCCAGGAGATCTTCCTGACCCAGGGATTGAACTCAGGTCTCCCATATTCCTGGCAGATTTTTTTATCTGAGCCACCAGGGAAGCTCTATATTGCAGAAACAACATTATATTGTAAAGTAATTATCCTTCCATTAAAAATAAATAAACTAAAAGATAAATAAGGCTTATTTCTTGTCATCTTTTTTTCCCCATTTATTTGTATTCATTGGAGGCTAATTACTTTACAATATCTTGTCATCTTAAAATGAAAACCTAAGGCCAAGTTAGAGGAAGAAAAATTTCACCTCAATCATGATAAATAATGATCTCATGTTATAACTGTTTTAGGATGTAATATGTGATCTCAAGAAGTAAGTCTCCATCCCTGGAAATATATTTACAGAGATAAAGGGCAACTGATAAAAGGATATTGAAGAAGAGATTATTGTGTTGGACTAAATGACCCTTAGACTAAATGACCCCTAGACTTTATTCTAGTTCATAGCTTATTTTAGGGTTCTATTTGCTTGAATTCTAATTAACCAAGGTTCTAATGTAATTTTAGTTTGCTGTAGTGTCTTTAATTTTTGAATCATTCTTAGTCTTCCTTACTAGGCATACAGGGAAGCTTTCCCCTCCCCACCCCCAAATGTTAAGACTCTCTGGAGTGCTTATTGCAGGATATGCAATGAAATGAGTTAGGAAATGAATCATTTGTTTGCTGCCCTGAATTTTTATAGATCTTGATGCCTGACACTGGATTATTTTCTTGGTTGCAGGTAGTTACATCTTTCAAAATTGCTGCTCCATTTTGAAAACATCTTGAAGGAGTAAAATGAGCAACATTACTCAAAGATACAATCCAAAACATAATATTTCCAAAGACCTTATTATACACATTTGGACACAGTAGTGCTTATCCAATTAGCCACATTTGCAGCCAAGACACTCTCCTCTTTTCTTTTCTCACTCCTCCAAATGCATTCACATATGAATAAATGAACAAATGTACTGGAGGTTCATGGTTGATGTAACAGACAATTTTAGAAGATTCTTTCATGTGCTAAAAGGAATATATAGGGGAAAAAAGTTTAGCAGTCTCTGAATTGTCACTGGTATTTAACACTTTGGTCTTGTTTTAACTCTACCTTTCAGTACTTTCAAATTCACCAGGTGAACTTAAGGTGCTACTTGCTATACATGTGACTCAAGGTAAAGTGAGTGAGGGTAACTTCACTTCTGTCTGTATCATGCTACATAATTTTATTTTAAAAGTTTTTTTTTTTTAATCCTTAAGATATTTTTAGCATAATTTGCTATAATTTTACTTTGTTTTAGGTTTTAGAATAATAAACACAGAGGTTATGAACAAACTTGAATATTTTAGGATAAGACTTTTAGATTCAGCTAATAGTTACTTCCTTCTGAGGTGACTGATTGTTATGTCAAATCTTGGGGGTGAGTTAATATTTATTATGCTCAAAAGACCAAATAACTTAATTATATTTTATTCTAAAGGGAGTTTTTTTATTTTGAAGTAATCTGTGTAGAAAATACGTTCTGTTTTGTTTGTTAGTAAATGTTTGGGAGGATGACAGTATGAGACAAATTATAATGAAAAATGTATAAACAGTCACTGCAGAGATAACCCCCATAGTTTACTGCTACTCATACTAGTAGTGAATCCAGTAAAGCGAATTAGACTTCCTCAGTTCCTTGGAATTAATTATGTGGATATTTCTCACCTATGCCTTGTATAGATTAAAAAATAAGTTAGATAAAAGCTTATGAATAAAAAGTGAATTTCAGTTCAATCCAGTCACTCAGTCATGTCTGACTCTTTGCAACCCCGTGGACTGTAACGTGAGAGGCTTCCCTGTCCATTACCAACTGCTGGAGCTTGCTCAAATTCATGTCCATGGAGTTGGTGATGCCATTCAACCATCTCATCCTGTGTCATACTCTACTTTTTTAGTAGAAAAGTGAATTCACTAGTACTCTTTTATTCTTTCTACCCTATCTCTTGTTCCAAAAGAGAAAGAGGGAATCACATAAACACAGTGTGATGATAATTTTCTACTGTGAATGGTCCAGCTGAGATAATAGTAAGTGTGCAAAAAGAGATTTTTCCTGTCTGTTTAAGAAGATATACTAGCAAGCACCCTCTTAAACCCAGTGGCGAAAGGAAAAATTACATTGACTTGTGGATGGGAAATTTTTTTCATCATATCTAACAAAATCTTATTGTTTTCAGGCTTATATATATCCTTGCACATGCCAGGAGACAGTGGAATTTGTATTTGGAAGCTAAGATCTAGGGGTTGGCTCATAGCAATAATCTCCCTTGATGATAATTGACTCAGGGATGGGAATTCATACCAATGAGTTGTAAGGAGAGGATCTAGGAGGTTCACATTAAGGTCATTCTTGTTTTTGTTTTTTTTTCTGGGAGACCACTCAGGAACAGCTTCTCCTTTGTATTGGTCTGGATAGGTTGGATTATATGTGGATTAGAGTAGAAATGGTTTGTGTTCTTTTTATATTACTTTCCATCACAAGTGGGATGGGACTTCTCCTTTGTCCCACCCTCTCCCATGGACATGAGCTGGCAGAGCAGCCATTCTCCAGAATAGAGCTCATCACTGTAGCAGAGGATATCTTGACCTTTAAAGCCCACACCGAGTAGTGACTTATACATAACTTTCAATCACATTTCACTAGCAAAAGTGAGCCACATGACCAAATCTAACATGGGTGCAGGAGCATGCAAATCAACAGGTGCCAGGGAAGCAACCAGAGATATCTGTTGGTAAATACTAATGAATATCACATTTTTTTCTTTGAGTATCATTCTTTGTCTTGCTCATGGGCAAAGTAGGACACCATGACACTGAAGAAGGGATAGCCAAAAGACTGGCAGGAGAAGTGGTCCAGAGATCAGAGATTAAGTTAGTTTGTAAGTCTATCCTATCTTTAGATTTCATGCCCCTTTTTTTGGTAGCATATATCAATACTTTTGGAGAAGGAAATGGCAACTCATTCCAGTATTCTTGTCTGAGAAATCCCATGGACAGAGGAGTCTGGAGGGCTGCAGTCCCTGGGGTCCCAAGAGTAGGACACAACTTAGTGACTAAATGATCAATACTTTATTCTTCTTCATTCTCTTTTTATTCTTTTAATATTTATTGTATGAATATATCACATTATACATTCTTTATCCATTCTTTTTATTGTTACTTTTGGAATATAATTGCTTTACAGTGTTGTGTGAGTTTCTGCCGTATAACAGCGTGAATCAGCTGTATGTATACCTATGAACCCTCCCTCTTAAGCCTCCATCCCACCCCTCATCCCACACTAGGTCACCGCAGAGCACTGAGCCGAGCTCCCTGTGCGCACATATGCTTCCTGCTAGCTATCCATGTTACTCACGGTGGTGTATATATGTCAGTGCCACTCTCCCAATTTGCCCACCCTCCCCTTCCCCCGTTGTGTCCCCAGTCTGTTCTCTATGTCTGCATCTTTATTTCTGCCCTGCAAATAGGTTCATCTGTAACATTTTTCTAGATTCCATATAAATGGATTTACATATGATACTTATTATTATCTTTCTGATTTACTTGACTCTGTATGCTTTTTGATCCAACCAATATACACAGGTTTTAAGTCGGTCTTAGTTAATTTTTCTCTTAATTTTCAGCCAACATTCCCTAACTGTGTTTATTATCAAATGCTTTTTGAGTCCATATCATCATCCAGGACCCATTCTAAAGAAAGGAGACCCAACAACTTATTTTTCAGGCCACAGCCTCCCTTTGGGATATTGCATTCCTGTGAGATTTATATTGGAAACTCTGTGTAGGAAAATGTAAACTGAAGCTCTGCATACAGGAAGTGTACTATTCTCTATGCTTCAGTAGAGCAGTTTCTCCCTTTATATCATATCTAAAATCCTTACAAATAAGCAAAGGTGAACTTGCTATATCTCATTGTAAAAACTGCACAGAAAGGCAGATGCTTGCTATTTATTTCCTGGCTCTGGGCTCTGACATGATTGGCAATTGGACACTGGAGACCTGGCCATCTCATCAAATTCTACTATTTTTGAAATGTCACAGAACAGCAACAAAGTTTTAGTGGAAAGCTTGTGCAATAGTGTAAGTTCTATCTAGGGTGCATTTTTGATCCGTTCTGAATTATGTCTTACACCTAAAGGCCAAATAAAACCAAAATTAGAGGTTATTGTTTTCTTTATTTTTTTAAGGACATAAGAAATTCAGTACTGTGAGTTTTAGAGACAGGAAAGAGAACGTGAGTCAGAAGTGGACCTTTAAGGTGGAGAACCAATGAAAGCTTTACATGTTAACAGTCTCTATTGATTCTGACTCTCCTTCATCTGCTTTATGAGTACCATCCTATCATTGTGCCCTAGAGATATCAGAATGCTCAGAAAAAAAATTAGCAACCTGTCTACACAAAAAGACTGACTAGCCCTGGACTTTCAACACTGCCTCAAGAACTATGTTGAGAAGAATTCTGATTCCACATTTCATGGGAAGTAGTGCCATGTCTGATTAGTAGCATCTCTGTGGGGTCAGAAAGGAGGATTAATTACACAGAATTTTCCATTATTTGTTATCCTTGATCAATATATTTGCTTACAGGTTAGTGAAAAATTTGAATTTCATCTTTTGGCAGGAGAGAGAAAACGTATTAGTTATGCAGATTTCAGGGTCCATACTAAAAAAATAAATATACATACCATTTAGGAATGCGATGTCAATTGGGCCTTAGGAAGCATCACTGTGAACAAAGCTAGTGGAAGTGATGGAATTCCAGTTGAACTATTTCAAATCCTAATAGATGATGCTATTAAAGTGCTACACTCAATATGCTAGCAAATTTGGGAAGCTCAGCAGTTGCCACAGGACTGGAAAAGATCAGTTTTCATTCCAATCCCAAAGAAGGGTAATGCCAAAGAATGTTCAAACTACCACACAATCGTACTCATCTCACACTAGCAAAGTAATGCTCAAAATTCTCCAAGCCAGGCTTCCACAGTATGTGAGCCATGAACTTCCAGATGTTCAAGCTGGATTTGGAAAAGGCAGAGGAACCAGAGATTGAATTGCCAACATCTGCTGGATCATCAAAAAAGCAAGAGATTTCCAGAAAAACATCTATTTCTGTTCTATTGACTATGCCAAAGTCTTTGACAGTGTGGATAACAACAAACTGTGGGAAATTTTTCAAGAGATGGGAATACCAGACCACCTTACTTGTCTCCTGAGAAATCTGCAGATCAAGAGGCAACAGTTAGAACTGGACATGGAACAACAGACTGGTTCCATATTGGGGAAGGAGTATGTCAAGGTTGTATACTGTCACTCTGCTTATTTAACTTATGTGCAGAGTATATCGTGCAAAATGCCAGGCTGGATGAAGCACAAGCTGGAATCAAGATTACCGGGAGAAATATCAATCACCTCAGATATGCAGATGACACCACTTTATGGTAGAAAGTGAAGAAAAACTAAAGAACCTCTTGATGAAAGTGAAAGAGGAGAGTAAAAAGTTGGCTTAAAACTCAACATTCAGAAAACTAAGATCATGGAATCCGGTCCCATCACTTCATGACAAATAGATGGGGAAATAATGGAAACAGTGAGAGGCTTTATTTTCTTGGGCTCCAAGATGGTGACTGCAGACATAGAATTAAAAGATGCTAGCTCCTTGGAAGAAAAGCTATGACCAACGTAGGTAGCATATTAAAAAACAGAGACATTACTTTGCTGACAAAGGTCCATGTAGTCAAAGCTATGGCTTTTCAAGTAGTCATGTATGGATGTGAGAGTTGGACTATAAAGAAAGCTGAGCACCAAAGAATTGATGCTTTTGAACTGTGGTATTGGGGAAGACTCTTGAGAGTCCTTTCAACAGCAAGAAGATCAAATCAGTCAATCTAAGGAAATCAATCCTGAATATTCATTGGAAGGACCAATGCTGGAGCTGAAACTTCAGTACTTTGGCCACCTGATGCAAAGAACTGACTCATTGGAAAAGACCCTGATTCTGGGAAAGATTAAAGGCAGGAAGAGAAGGGGATAAGAGGATGAGATGGTTGGATGGCATCACTGACTCGATGGATATGAGTTTGAGCAAGCTCCAGGAGTTGGTGATGGCAGCCTGGCGTGCTATAGTCCATGCAGTCGCAAAGAGTAGGCCATGACTGAGGGATCTTTTAGGAGAAGCCCAATTTTTCTTGGTAGTTAATAAGAGGAAATCTTTTCTGAAAATTATTATAAGATAGACAGTTGTATGGAGTGTCATATCTGACATTCTAAAAGAGGATACAATGACACAGTTTCTATTTAATTCTATTATATTTATTTTGGGGGCTTCCCAGGTGGCTCAGTGGTAAAGAATCTGCCTGCCAATGCAGGAGACACAGGTTTGATCCCTGGGTTGGGAAGATCCCCTGGAGGAGGTGATGGCAACCCATTCTAGTATTCTTGCCTGGAGAATTCTATGGACAGAGGTGCCTGGTGGGCTACAGTCCATGGGGTTGCAAAGAGTCAGACACGACTAAGCAACTGAGCATACACGTACGCATATTACTTTTATTTCTTACACGACTCTAAGTAAAGATTAAGGGGGATTATATTGCACAATTCATTGAAAATAACAGTTGATATGACAGTATGATGATGTAGCCTAGGTAGACTGTTCGCTATCTATATAAGTAGATTCAAGAACTTTCTGGAGGGATTGACACACTGAATGTACTCTAAGCGCCTTCCGTGAAGATTCTTTCTCCCAGATAATCTTTTGATTTATAAGCTTAGTATTTTGATACTACAAGCTTCATATTATATTTAGTGATAAGAGGACAAGTACCTAAAATTTAAATATTCTATGTGGTTGGGTAGTTATGGGAAAACTCTAGGTACAATAAAATTATAAGCATAGGAAATAATATGTATGTAATAAAATTGTAATAATATCTAGAATCTATTTTACATACAAATATCAGAGATCTGATTTTTCTCTTCACTTGCCACTGAGGCACACACCCAGAATTAATGCTAGTGTTAAATGAGGAAGTTTTTTAACATTGTCATTGGATGCAAGCAATTCACCAGGATCCAAAATGAGTCAATTTATATCCGATCGATAGGCTTCTAACCAGATAGTCTAGCAAAGATTCTAGAAACTCTAGAATATTATTTATTTCAAATAAACTCAATGGTGGAAAATTATATATATATATTTGAAACTCAATCAAAATCTGAACAATTGATGGAAATTTGATTAGAGCGAAGTCAGGTGACTACCCCTGATATGTGAAGATAATATTTGCATTGGTAGCCACTGGTCTGAACTCTATCCCTTTATCTCTCTGTGCCACCTTCAGAAACAAAATTCTGATTTCCCCCATTTTGTGTTTTTGGTTTTGCTTGTTTTATTTATTCTTTTAATTTGGCTGTGTTGCATCTTAGTTGTGGCATGCAGGATCTTTAGTTGCAGAATGCAGACTCTTAGTTGTGGCATGTGGGTTCTAATTCCTTGATCAGGGGTCTAACATGTGCCCCCTGCATTTGGAACATGAAGTCTTAGGTCCTGGACCACCATCAAAGTTGGATTTTCTCCACTTTGGACAAACCCAGAGCAATAGTTTTAATATTCTTATAGTTGACTTGAATCTCCACTTGAGTGTTGTGATAGACATTGATGCTTGCCTCTTTAGTATTCATATCCTCTTTCCTCTTCTTAGCAGTGCTCCAAATTTCTCAGTTAAGTTCATGAATGGAATTGATCTCACTCCTAATTTCTGTATCTTCACCCCAGTTTTCTTAAGTCATTAAAAATATGTTATCTGCTTGGCCACAGCCTTAGATTCATGCATAGTCACAAGACCCAGCATAGGTCAGTAAGAGTCAGTGAGACTCAACTAAAGGTTTTTAGTTAAGTTTTTAGTTAAGTTTAGTTAAGAAACAGCAGGTTGATTTTTCCCCAGGTGAGAGTAGACCGGGAAGTACAGTGCTGCTGACATAGTGCTACCCCTTTTGAGATCATGTAGAAAGAGCCTTATGAGTAAGGAGCTGATTCTGAGAAAGCATTGCTTAGAAATCACATGAAAAGATGCTCAACATCACTCATTATTAGATAAATGCAAATCAAAACTGCAATGAGCTATCTCATGCCAGTCAGAATGGCTGCCATCAAAAGGTCTACAAACAATACATGCTGAAGAGGGTGAGGAGAAAAGGGAACCCTCTTACACTGCTTGTGGGAATGCAAACTGGTACAGCCACAGTGGAGAACAGTATGGAGACTCCTTAAAAAACTGGAAATAGAACAGCCATACAACCTAGCAATCCCATTGCTGGGCATACACACCAAGGAAACCAGAATTGGAAGAGGCACATGCACCCCAACGTTCACTGCAACACTGTTCAATAGATAGGACATGGAAGCAACCTAGATATACATTGGCAAATGAATGGATAAGGAAGCTCTGGTACATATACACAATGGAATATTACTCAGCTATAAAAAGAACACATTTGAGTCAGTTCTAATGAGGTAGATGAAACTGGAGCCTCTTATACAGAGTGAAGTAAGTCAGAAAGATAAACACCAATACAGTATATTAATGCATATATATGGAATTTATAAAGATGGTAATGACAATCCTATATGCAAGGCAGCAAGAGAGACACAGATGTAAAGAACAGACTTTTGGACTCTGTGGGACAAGGCGAGGGTGGGATGATTTGAGAGAATAGTGTTGAAACATGTATATTACCATATGTAAAATAAATAACCAGTGCAAGTTTGATGTATGAAGCAGGGCACTCAAAGCTGGTGCTCTGGGACAACCCAGTGGACTGGGGTGGGGAGGGGGATGGGAAGGGGGTTCAGGATGGGGGGACATATGTGCACCCATGGCTGACTCATGTCGATGTATGGCAGAAACCACCACAACATTATAAAGTAACTATCCTCCAATTAAAATAAATCAATTAATTTTTAAAATCCTTTAAAAAAAGGTAATAACAACAACAGCAAAAAGAAATGGTGGCAAGTTTGGTTGGGTTAGGGAAAAGAAAGAGGGGGAGTTAACCTGTGAAAGTAGGAAGTGTTGTCAAGAAAAGGAGATGAAAAGAAGAAAATGGATCTGAGTTCACATAATCACATAATGAGTCCTTGGTAAATTCACAATGAAGCTCTTCTAACCCCTAAAGCCATCAATAATTTATACCATGTAGGTGTGTGTATGTTGTTGGTGTCTACTCTGGAAACTTCAAGCTCAGGCTTACTTAATGGAAGTCTGTGGGTTTTATTTTAAACTCTCAGGTTTTGTTTTGGGGGGAAAAAAAAAAGGTCAGTATAGGAGATAGAGCTTTAGTAAAGTTTATACTTGAATATGAAATTGAAATAACTATTTCTTTATTTTGAACTATACCTTCACCATGTTGCAATCTGTTGCCTTTTTTTTCTAGTTTTTCCAGCAAATCATTTGAAGTCTTATTAATATTCATTGGTATCTCAGAAATAGAACTTCAGGGTGTTTGAAGAGTCAACTGTATTAAATTGTTCCCAAAATTTTCCACTAAGTAAAGTGATAAAAATGAAGCTTTTAAAGGTCTCATTCTCTTTTCTTCTGTGACCCCTTTAGAGACAAGATACTCATAAAGGATAAAATGGAACTGTGTGCATGAATATAAAAAGTAGTCCAGTTTGCAATGAACTGAAAGGGCCTAGGAAAGGATGTTGGGAATGAGATGCAAGGAAATAGCCACCCTGGGCAGTATCCCTTGGAACTTTGCTATCATTGTGGCCTCATCTGCATATCAACAAGAAATTATATAGATTAATTTAACTTATTAAATGTACTCCTATTTCAGTTTTACAAAGTTTTGCTTACACGGCCAAAACAAAGCTTGTCAAAAAAATAAATATAGGCCATAGCCTGATGGAGTTCATTATTTGTACATTGTGTACCCCAGCCAGCTGTACGTAATGGGGCACATCTGGAATGTGGGATCTAAAAGAGTCACTAGTGGTAAATTATACAGATGGATTTGTAGTTTCATCTATGAAGAGGCAGTAATACAAATATAATTAATCTTGGGATTTTTAAAAGGCAATATCTGGCTGTTCTCAGAAACAATCATTCTGGAGACAGATGAAGCAGGGCTTGAATCCTGACTCCTGTATTTTTCATTTGTGTGACCTCTCCAGTCTTCCACCATCTGTAAACTGGAAATAAAAATTGTACTTCCCATGTAGCTTTGTAGTGAGGATTCGAGACGATTCATTTGAAGTGTTCATCTGTGTCAGACACTGAACTAAGAAGTGGAAGCATATCTTGGTGACTATGAGCTCGTAGGGTAACAGTCATTCTTAGCACAAAACAAAAACCAGGGATGCAGGGAAGCTGTGGGAGCTGCTGGGTATGTCTGTGACCTTGATGGCGGTGATGGTGACACAGGTGTTTACTGGCGGCCAGGCCCATCAAACTGTGTAAGTTAAACGTGTGTATGCAGTTCTTTGTATATTCATTATACTGCAATAAACATGTTTTAAAATGACATAAAGAAAGTAAAAATAAAACAGCTTTGAAGGGAAAGCTGCTGTTAGGAAAAATTTCATTTATTTACTAATATGCATAGTGAAAGTGAAAGTCACCCAGTCGTGTCCGACTCTTTGCGACCCCATGGACTATATAGAGTCCATGGAATTCTCCAGGCCAAAATAATGGACTGGGTAGACTTTCCCTTCTCCAGGGGATCTTCCCAGCCCAGGGATCGAACCCAGGTCTTCTGCATTGCAGGAGGATTCTTTACCAGCTGAGCCACAGGGGAAACTGACTAATATGTATAAATATATATTTATTGATTAAGACCATCAGCTCTTGGGTAATTGGGTAATTCTCCCTAGATTTGAATCTCAGTTCTTCCATTGAATTCTCATATTATAAAATGTATTGTATATAGAAACATATAAAATACATTATAAATGTATCAGTTCATTTCAGTTATGTGTAAATACTAATCAGATGAGCAATTGTGATTGTCAACAAATTTAAGGATTAAAGCATAATAGTAAATAATCTCTTTCAGTGTCCCTCTTTAATTTTATAGCTTCCTTTTCTCCTTCACAGGTATAGCTTGAAATCTGAACATTGTCTTGCCTTCCTGCATAGTTTTCTTTCTGATATATATTAATTATATGCATATGTCTCCAGTGGTATGGGCAAGAGTTTCTCTGAAGTATATTTAGTGGTAGAATTACTGGGTCATATTTACTACTAATGCCAAAACTATTGCCTAAATAATTGTTAATAAATGACTTCCCCACTTGCAATGTATGTGAATTTTAATTTATCTGGCTTTACCAGCACCTGATATTATTTTATTTGATTTTGGGAGGGTGGAATGGGAATATGGCATGGGGGAGAGGAATTAGATGAGTGTGAAATATACCTATATAATAATACCTCACTGCATTTTCTGTAGCTTTATGAAAGTATAATTGACAATTTAAAACTATACATATTAAAGTACATCACTTGGTAATTTGATACACATATACATATGAAATAATCATCAAAATCAAGGTAATTATTATATCCATCATCTCACTTAGATTTTCTTTTCCTTTTTTCCTTTTATTCATTTTAACATTGTATTTATTTTTTAATTTTAATTTTTATTGAAGTATAATTGATCTACAATACTGCTTTAGTTTTATGTGTACAATAAAATGATTCAGTTATATATACATATCTATCTTTTTAAAAATTCTTTTCCCTTATAGGTTATTATAAAATATTAAGTATAGTTCCCTGTGCTGTACAATAGGTCCTTATTGGTTATCTATTTTATATATAGTGGTGTACATATGTTAATCCCAACTTCCTAATTTATCCCTCTCCTCTTTCCCCTTTGGTGACCACAAGTTTGTTTTCTATGTCTGTTTGTCTACTTATGCTTTGTATATGAGTTCATTTGTATCATTTTTATAGATTCCATATATAAGTGATATCATGATATTTGTCTTTCTTGGGCTTATTTCACTTAGTATAATAATAGCTAAGTCCATCTATCCTTTATTGATTCTTTTTTCCTTTCTTCCTAACACTTAAGATCTACCCTCTTGCCAAATCTACCAGTGCAGTATTGCTTTATTCATTATGTATAACTGAAACATCTCCCTTGACCAATATCTCCTCATATTCTCCTGCCCCCAGTGTCTAACATCCACCATTCTACTCTCTGCTTCTATTAATGTGATGATTTTGGATTCCACATATAAGTGAGATTATGCAGTATTTATCTTTCTGTGTCTGACTTATTTAACTTAGTATAATGTCTTCCAGGTTCAGCCATGTTCAAACAGATGGCAAGAATTCACCCTTATTCTTGGCTGAATATATATGAATATATATATATATATATATATATATATTACATTTTCTTTATCCACTCATTGCTAACAAACAGTTGTTTCCGTATCTCAACTAATGTGAATACTGCTTAAATGAACATGGGAGTGAGACTATGTCTTCAAGATTCTGATTTTATTTTCTTCAGATAAATACCCAGCTGGGGGATTGCCGGATTGTAAAACAATCTTTGGCAATCGCATTCTGAATGAAGCTAGTCTCATCTGACTATGGAAGCTGAGGAAGGTCTATTGTCCTTTGTCCTGAGTTGTGATTGTCTTACTGGGTATTGTCCCCAAACTTACACATTTTTTTTTCTCCCTCTGATATCTTCAACACTGTAGGGTCTGCTGGATATTATTGATCAAGCAGTAAAGCTATATCACTGCAGCCTGGGCTGCTGCTCTTTTCTTTCCTACTTTGGGTCTCATTCCTAGTTGAAAGTCATCCACATTGTCTGATATATTAATATGAGCCCAGAAAGCATCCTGGGGTGCAGGTGGATTAAACTACCCACATAATTTGAAGAGGCCCACCAGGCAAGTGTTTTCTTCATGGCAAGACATGAGAGATGCAGTGATTTATTTTTTACTTAGGAGAGAATGCCCCTTCACCATCACGACCCCTTGAATTCTAAATGTTATAGATGTGAGTGGGCTCTACACCAGAATAGAGTCTGTCCTTCACACTCGAGATGACACCTGTTTTACCAAGGGCTTCTGCATAATGAGTTCTCTCCTCATGTGTGTCTCTGTGGGAGTATCTTTTCTCTGTGTCTATTCTCTCCTTATAAGATCAGGCACATTGGATTAAGGACCTACCCTACCTGACTTGTCACCTCATGTTATTTTATCCTACTGATATGAATGAACTAGGTTCTGTAATAGCTTCTCCTATGTCAGTCCTACATTCTAGAAGAATGGTCCCCAACCTTTCTGGCATCAGGGACAGGTTTCATTGAAGACAGTTTTTCCAGAGATTGGGATGAAATGGTTTCCGGATGATTCAAGCATGTTAACATTTATTGTGCACTTTATTTCTGTTATTGTTACATCAGCTCCACCTCAGATCATCAGGCATTAGATCCCAGAGGTTGGGGATCCCTGCTCTAGAGGAGAATCACCGTTAAAGTTTTTAGCAATGTTTATTCTCCTCTCATCAACACATTTGTTATGGCTTTGGTAACTGGTATGTCTTCTGGGTCTTGTGAAGCATAATCATTTGGTGGGTCTCCTGATTATACATAGCACACGTATTTCAGCATGTCAGTTTCATTAATCCCTTAATCCATTCTTCCACCACCTGCCACATAGTGATTCTAGCTGTTTAATTTCAGTCAGTGTAGTTTTCCTTGCACCTGAGAGTATTGTAGTATGAGTTCATACACCAGGGTGTTAAATTCCTCCCCAGTTTTACTTACATTGTTCTTGATAGAACATTTTCATGCTTACCTTGCCATGGCTAAGTCTCATAGCTCCTTTGATTATTTCATTCCTCTTTTTTCAGTCTCAGCACATCCTCAGCTGTGCTCTGCTAGGACTTAACCTATTAATAGATCTACTGACCTGGAAGAAAGTGGGAAGGGGGATGCTAGAGGAGGAGGTGCTGGAGGTGCTGGAGGGAGATACACATTGCCTTGCATGTGTGAGAGAAAGAGTCCTGCAATACCTTCAAGTACTTGTAGGAAAGGCGCTGGCCATTTCTGAAGACTCAGACATTTCATTAGATTCTGATAATCAGCATCTTCAGACCTTGCAATTAAATGTCCTGTCTCTTTATATTGCTAGTTACAATCACACCTACTTCCCTCTCATGCCTTTGCTCCCATTTCTAACCATAGGCAGCCGCAAATCTAACCTTCTGTGGGAGAAATTTTCTCATTTCAAGAATGTTATATAATGTAGTCATGCAGTATAAATATTTTAGAGTTGAGCTTTTCACACAGTACAATTCCTTGGAGACTTGTTCTGTGTATCTGTAATTTTTTTCTTTATATTGCTGATTAGCATGCCATCATATGATTTTATCATAGTTTGATCAAACAGTTCACCCACTGAAGAATATCTAAGTTGTTTCTAGTTTCTTTTTTTTCATTATGAATAAAGTCATTCAAAATATCAGTGTACAAATTTTTATATGAAATATACAGGTATTATTGTGGAATAAATACCTCAAATTGCAATTGCTAGATCTTATGGTAAGTACTTATTAAATTTTACAAGAACATAGCAAACTGTATTCCACAGTGACATACCATTTTATGTTCCTATCAACAATGTATAATCAAGCCAGTGTCTCAGTATCCAACATTTGATGGCTTTTTATGTTAGCCATTTGACAAATAACTCACTACAGTTTTAATTGGCAAGTTTACTAGTAACTGATGATGTTGAACCACATTTAATGTGCTTGGTGGTGAGTGGTTTAGTTGCTAAGTTGTGTCCAAGTCTTGTGACTCCATGGACTGTAGCCCACTGGGCTCCTCTGTCCATAGGATTTCCTAGGCAAGAACACTAGAATGGGTTACTGTTTTCTTTTCCAGAGCATCTTCCTCACCTAGGGATTGAATCTGCATCTTGAATCCGTGTCCCCTGCATTGCAGGTGGACTTTTTACGGTTGAAACACCAGGGAAGCCCAGATAATTTTGTTATTCGTTGTTATATTTATTCCCTGTGCTCTGTGTGTGTCTGCTCAGTCCTGTCCAATTTTGGGGGTCATTTCCCATGACTGTAGCCTGCCAGGATCCTCTGTCTATGGCATTTTTTAGGTTGCCATTTCCTACACCAGAGGATATTCCCCACCCAGGGATTGGACCTATATCTTTTGAGTCTCCTGCATTGGCAGGCATATTCTTTACCATTGCACCCCCTGGGAGACCCTTAATGGGCTTATATTCTATTTAATGTGCTCATATTGCTATCTATGGGCTTCCCTGATGTATTTATCCTCTTCAGTGTAATGTCTTTGCATGTCTTTTTCTACTTTCTAATTGGAATGTTTGATTGTTATAAACTGATTTTTTTAATTAACAAACCTTATTTTTAGAGCATTTTTGGGCTCACAGTAAATTTGAATGGAGAGTACAAAGGGTCCCCATATTTCCCTGTCCCCCTGCCCTCAGCCTCATACAACCTTACCAAATACCAACATTTTGCACCACAGTGCTGTATTTGGTATGACTGATGAACCTACATTGACACATAAATGTAATTCAAGAAACACAGTTTATGTTAAGGTTTACTCTTGGTAGTATTCTTTTGTTATGCTTACTTGCTATCTCTTTATCTTCTTTGGTAAGATGTCTTTTAATAGATTTTTAGTCAGTTAATTTTCTTACCATTGAGATTTGAGAGTTCTTTGTATAGTTCTTTATCAGATATGCTTGTTGAAATATTTTCTCCCTAACTGTGGTTTACAGTCTCATTATCTTAACATTGTATTTTGCAGGACAGTTTTTAATTTTAACCATGTCCAGCTTATCAATTATTCCTTTTGTGAATCATACACACTTGTGATATTGTATATAAGAAAGATTCAATGTCATATAGACTTTCTCCTATGTCATCTGCCAGGAGTTTTATGGTGCTTCATTTCACATGTAGGTCTGTGATTCATTTTCAGAAAATTTTTTGTGATAAGTATAAGGTCTGTGTCTTACTTCTGTTGTTATTCTTTCTGCATGTGGATGTCCAATTATTCTAGGACCGTTTGTTGAGTAGATGATCTTTGCTCCATTTTATTTGACTTTGTTCCTTTGTCAGAGATCATTTGATATTATGGGGATTTATTTCTAGGGGAATATTACTGGTTTCTCATTTCTGTTCTGTTGATCTAGTTGTCTCTTCTTTCATCAACGTCATATGTCTTGATTATTATAGCTTAATAGTAAGCCTTGAAGTTGAGCATGTCAGACCTCCAGTTTTGATCTTATCTTTCAACATTGAGTTGGTTATTTTGGGTCTTACATCTCTCCATATAAACATTAGAATCTGTTTGTCAATATCCACAAAATAACTTACCAGAATTTTTGTTGGGACCACATTGAATTTATAGATTAAGTTGGAAAGACATAACATCTTGACAATACTGAGCCTTCTCATCCTCAAACTCTTATCTACATTTATTTAGCTCTTTTTTCCTATGTTTCACCAGAGGTTTGTTTTTCCTCAAATAGACCTTGTACCTATTTTGTTAGATTTGTACCTGAGTATTTTCACTTTTTTTGGAGCTAATGTAAATGGCATTGTGTTTTTATTTCCAATTCCACTTGTTCATTACTAGAGTATATTATAGAAAAAGAACTGACTTCATACCTTAACCTGCAACCTTTACTGTAATCACTTACTAATTTCATGTTATTTTTAATTCTTTATTTTTCCACATAAATAATCATGTCATCTGTGAGCAAAGATAGTTTTATTTCTACCTTCTTGATCTATATGCCTTATATTTCTTTTTTTGTATTATTGCATTAGTATAATGTTGGAAAAGAGTGGAGAGAGTGGATACCTTCATCTTCTTCCTGATCTTAATGAGTGCTTCAAGTTTCTCAACATTAAATATAATTTTAGCTACGGTTTGTTTGTTTATTATCAAATTGAGGAATATCCACTCTATTTCTAACCTGCTCAGCATTCCTATCAGCAATGGATAATGTTCGATATTGTCAGATACTTTTTCTGTATTTATTAATATGATTATATAATCACTCTTATTTAGCCTGATAATGGGATGGGATGGATTACTTTAATTGATTTTTGAGTGTTGAATCATCCTCACATACCTAGGATTATCCCTCTTGCTTGTGGTATGTAATTTATTTTATACATTGTTGGATATGACTTGCAATTTTTTTCTAGAAATTTGTGTATATGCTTATAAGGGATGTTGATCTTTAGTTTTCTGGCAATGTCTTGGTCTGATATTGGGATATTGGTAGCGTTATGGAAAGAAGTAGGAAGTGTTTCCTCTGCTTCTGTCCTCTGAAAAAATTTATAGAGAATTTGTATAATTTCTTCTATTAGTGTTTTGTAGAATTCACCAGTGAACTGATCTGTGCCTGATTCTTTCTGTTTTGGAAAGTGTGTGTGTATATATGTGTGTGTGTGTGTGTGTGTGTGTTTGGGTATGTGTGTGTGTGCTCATTCGTGGCTGACTCCGTGACCCTGTGGAGTGTAGCTCTCAAGGTTCTCTGTCCATGGAATTTTCCCAGCAAGAATACTGGAGTGGTTTGTCGCTTCCTACTCCAGGGGATCTTCTCAAACCAGAGATAGAACCTGCATCTCTTGCATATCCTGTATTGCATATCCTAATGGATTGTTTACCACTGCACCTCTCTATATGTAATTTCTCTTTTAACACTTCATATCCAATTGTTGATAGATACTTAGATTCTTCTGTATCTTGGCTTATGTAAATAATGCTGCTGTGAATTATATATGTAGCACATATATAATTTCTAATTGTTATTTTCATTTTCTTCAGATCCATACCCAGGAATGGAATTGCTGGATCGTATGGTAGTTATATTTTAAATCTTTTTAATTGGAGGATAATTGCTTTACAATGTTGTGGTGGGCAGCACTATTTATATTTTGAGGAAATTCTATGCTGTTTTCCATAGTGGCTGTACCAGTTTACATTACCAACCACAGTGTACTAAGGTTTCTCTTTCTCTACATCCTTGTCAGCATTTATTATTTTCTGTCTTTTGATAATAGCCATTTGCCAGGTGTGACGTGACATCTCATTGTGATTTAGATTTGAATCTACTTGATAATTAATGATGTTGACCATCATTTCATGTGCCTGTTGTCCATCTGTATGTCTTCTTTGGAAATTTTTTTTTCTAAACTTTAAACTTTTTATTTTGTATTGGGGTATAGTCAGTTATGATGTTGTAGTTTCAGGTGAACAGTGAAGGGGTTCAGCCATACATATACACATTATCTATTCTCTCCCAAACCCCTGTAGCATCCAGGCTGGCACATAACATTGAATAGAGTTCCAAGAACTATATAATAGGTGCTTGTTGGTTATCCATTTTGAATATAGCAGTGTGTACATGACATTCCTAGACTCCCTAACTATCCCTTTCCCTGCCAGCCACAAACTTAGAAAACGAACTTATGGAAACATGTTTATTCAGGTTTTTTGACCATTTTGAGTAGTTTTTTTTTTTAAATCTTGAGCTTCATGAGATGTTTGTATATTGGGGTAATTAATCTCTTTCTGGTCACATTGCTTTCAAGTTTTTCACCATTGAATATGCTGTTAACTGTTTTTTTGTGTGTTAATGTCTTATATTATGTTGAGATATGTTCACTATATACCAACTTTTTGAGAGAGATTTTATATGAACAGATGTTGAATTTTGTCAGATGTTTTTTCCACGTCTATTGTGATGATCATGTGATTTTATCCATTGTTGTGTTAATGTGATATATCATAATAATTGATTTGTGGATATTGAACCATCCTTGTATTCCAGGAATAAATCCAACTTGATCATGGTGTGTATGATTCTTTTTAGAAATGATAGATTCAGTGTGTTATTATTTTGTTGAGGATTTTTTATTTACATTCATCAGAGAGATTGATCTGAAATTTTCTCTTCTTTTTCATGTCTTTGCCTCATTTTGGTATTAGTGTAATAGTTGCTTCATAAAATTAATTAATGAATAAAAGTGTTCCCTCCTCTTCAGTTTTTTTGGAATAACTTAAAAAGGATAGGTATTAACTTTTCTTTATAATTGACCTGTGTTTGGTGGTATTCCCCTGTGAAGTTGTTCAGTCTTGGACTTCTGTTTGTTGGGAGTTTTGTTGATTACCAATTCAGTACTAGTAATTGGTCTGTTTAGATATCTTTTTCTTCCTGATTTAATCTTGAATGATTATATATTTCTAGAAATTTTCCATTTCTTTAGTTTTCTAAGTTTCTTGATATATAACTATTTGTAATTTTCTTTTATTTTTTAAAAATTTCTCTGATCTCAGTTATACTTCTTTCTCTTTCATTTTTTTTTTTGTTTTGTTTATTTGAATCCTTTATTTTTTTTCTTCATGAACCTATACTCCTTTCTCTCTTCTCTGAGACCCCTTTAATGCAAATATTAGTATGTGTGATGTTATCTTAGAACTCCCTAAACTAATCTTATGTTTTTTTTTAAATATATTTTTGATGTTCTGATTGGGCAATTTCCATTATTATTTCTTCTAGATCACTTACGCATTTTCCTATATCACCTGACCTGCTGTTAATTCTCTCTAGTGTATTTCTAATTTAAACTGTTGTATTCTTCAGCTCTGACTAGTTCTTTTTTATATTTGTCTAGTTCTTCATTAAAATTCTTACTGTGTTCATCTATCCTTTTTCCAACTTCAGTTAGCATTCTTATTACTATTGCTTTGAACTCTGCTTTGAACACTTTGTCAGGTAAATTATATATTTGTATCATTAGGGTTCAGATTTTTTCCCTTGTTCTTTTATTTGGAACATATTCCTCTGTCTTCTCATTTTGTTTCATTTTCTCTGTCTCTATGAAGCTTGGCATAACAGTTACCTTTTTCAGGCTTGAAGACATGTTCTTGTGTGGGACCATCCATCTGTGGTCTGACTAGAGCAAGATCTAGGGTAAGCATGTGCCACATCCTCCCCCAAGTGTGCTGGCAGCCACTGCCTTCATGGGAGGTAGAGCTGGAGTTGGAGGGGCTAGAGCCAGAGCTAGGTGAGGTCTGAGCTATTGCCTATGCTCAGCTGACTTTACAGGATTTTTTCAGGAGTGAGGTTGGGGCCATAGGTGCTGAAACAGGAGCACCAAGGGAGTTGGGTTTCTCCTAGGTTTGATGGCAGTCTCTAACTTGGGGACTTAAGGACTAGGGCCTGAGGGCTTGGGGGTGTATTTCTGCGCTGATTTCATTTTTACCCCTGAGGTCCATGCCTTGGCTAGCAGCTGGGTTGAGTCCAGAGAGATTCGTGCACACTATTGACTTGATTTTGTTCCCTCCCAAGTGTGTGCCGGTATGCATTCCTGCAGTGATGGTCCTGCCCTGAAGCTAGTATTGCTTCTTCCTGAGTGTGTACACTGACAATGCACACACTGGTTTGACTGCCTCCACCCTGGTCAGAGACAAGGCTGGCATTGCAGCAGGCTCTGTTCCCTCTGCGTGTGCTTGCTATTGTTGGCAATGGCAGCCTCCGCCTTAATGGGGAACAGTGCAGGAGCAAGAGAGGCTGAAGCAGGATCCCACTGAGGACTTGGGGGTGGGTTGAAGTGGTCCTTGCAAGCTGGGCAGAGGCTAAGGCAGTTTTCAATCTGCTGCCTCTGAACTTACATTGGGAGTAAACAAGTTTCTGCTGGGAAAGCTCTTCAAGAGCATGGTTTGGTTTTCTCACAACCCTCCTGTAGGCTACACTGGTTCAAACCAGTTAAGGGATTGTCTTCCTGGTGTCAGACTCCAGGGCCAGAGTGACTAATAAGTGACTTGGACCCTGTGCTCCCTAGGAAGGACCTCCACATCTGTAATATACCCCTCCTCTTCTGTGTTTTCCAGGTGTGTGGGTCCCCAACATATTACTTCTTCCTCTCAGACTCCATGTGGGGATTTCCTGACAGGTTTGGTTGTAGAACAGCCCTGCTAGTCCCCAGGTGAATTTCAGCAGAACTGTGCTATAGATAGTTGTAGTTTTGATATGTTCATGGGAGAAGGTGAGTCTAGAGCCTTCCTTCTCTGTCATTTTGATCTCCATCCTGTTGAGTATCTTTGAACTGTGTCTTAGGGCCTATATTTTTGTTGTTGTTGAAAGGTAGACATGATGTACTGGGTAAAGACAAAAACAAAAACCATGTAATAAATAGGCCTTTAAGGATAGAGTGATAATGTTGAGGGGGAAACATCCTATGATCCTATGATTACATCTTAGTCCTTTGGTGAGTCTGGGACCTTGGCCTGTGAACTTCACCAGTGCTTCTGTGTGTGTGTGTGTGTTTTGTTTTGTTTTGTTTTTTCCTTTCTTGGGTGGAACCAGATAGCTAGAGGAAGCTGGTTGGGTAATTCTTTTTCAGATCCTAATTTCCCAAGTACGTCTCCCACACAGATTAGGATCTGACGGGAATTGTCGACTTATTGGAAAAGACCCTGATGCTGGGAAAGATTGAGGGCAGGAGGAGAAGGGGGTGACAGAGGATGAGATAGTTGGATGGCATCACCAATTCAATGGACATGAGTTTGAGCAAATTCTGGGAAATATTCAAGGACAGGGAAATTTGGTGTGCTGCAGTTCATGGGGTTGCAGAGTTGGACACAACTTAGTGACTGAACAACAGGCTCTGGTGAAATAGTTTCTCCTTAGGGAATATTTTTTGGGGGGATAGATTGCTCTCATATATTGCAAAAGGCTTGTTTTTCCTCCCTCTGCTGGAAGGAGAAGGGGATTTTTCTCCAATCACTGAGAACTTGGTAGAGGTCCCTGAGGAAAAAACTCAAAACAGTGTGACTAAGTCCCCCTAAAATTTTTAATCTCTCAGACTTGTCCACATTGAGCCTGTAGCAATCCATTGATTATAACTCAAGTTTTCCTACCCAGGCACTGTTTCTTGCAGAAGTTTCTGCTTGCAGTTTTTGTTCTCTGGTAATTTGTGATTCTCTGTCTCTTTTTGTCTCCAACTTCTAGGGCAGTACTTTGCCCTGTGACCTTACTTTTCCAATGCATCTAAAAAGCTTGTTGATTTTCCAGTTTGTTTAACATTTTACATCTGCTCATTTGTTCTTTGTTCATTATTATTTCTCTTCTGCTTGGCTTGTTATCTTGCAGACTGTAGGCACTTTTTAAATATATGTTGAATGAGTATGTGAAAGAAAGAATACATTAATACATAAAAGAATAGCTACATATGACTCTTGATTTACTTTGCTTCTCTGATCCTGGAGGACACAAATTGATTTCATGCTGGGGCAGCAGACACTTTGTCTGGACTACTTACTTTGGATACCGTCTCCCCAGTACACCCTGTCCCCCTCTCCCTGGGCCTCATACAGTTCACAGTGATGCAACTCCAGGAGTTAGGATATGAGAGGTAGGATAGAAATCTTTGTTCCTCTTCCTCCGTAATCCTTCTTTTGTCTCCTTTCATTTATTATAAAGGAGTGAGAGTTGATCATTTCCAGCAAGGGAAGAACTTGTGTGTCTTGGAGATGCTCTTGTTACCGAATCCAAGCTCAGTCTGCTCATCACATGACAGACGGATACTTGGGAGACAAGGTGTCGAAACAAGGCAATCAGGGCATTCAAGAAGATGGTGGACTAGTGTCCTGGAGTATCATCTTGTCTGGATATGGATGCTAGAATCTTTTATAGAACAGATAGGGGGAGGAGGTGAGGCCATTAAACAAAAAGGTGTAAGTCTTGTGGAATATCTCCTGGCCTGGCCAGTATTGGGGAGGGGATGTGTTAATATTTTTTTCTTTTCTGCATCCATTCATAGGTGGGCAGTGTCAGAATGTCTCCCTGTGAGCTGAACAAAGGCATTTTAGCTTAATACTCAGGTACATGGGGCAGGGTTCCCCTAGGCAGGCCTTTTCCTATGCTTAGAGCTATAGACAGCATCCTTTCAGTAATTATAATAACAAGAGCAACAGAGAACAAAGGTTAAAGTAAAAGAAACAGATCCAACATGGAGTCAGATTCTGTTCTTCCCTGTTACATGCTGAAGAGTGGGAGGTCTCAGTGTTAATGAGATTTTGAGCCTTAGACACAAGGTGAGGTAGGAAGATTAAAATAAGACTTTGGAGGAAATGGCAGAGGGAATTAAAAAAAAAAATGAGGTTGAAAGGAAGACCAAGGTGTGGAGGGTCCTCTTTGTGTTATCTAATGTGACATATGATCCCACACTGACATATGATCCAGTGGAAAGTGTCACCTTTAGGCATCACTCAGGAGACACAGAATGTTATTTAATCAAGGATAAGTAAAACCAGGCTTTCTCTTAGGAAATTAAAAAAAAAAAAAAAAGCTCTTTTCACATCCTTTTAGACATCATAGACCATAATGACAGGTTTCCAAAGGCCTAGGCATTCCTATCTTTTTGGGGGATCTCTGACTATTGAAGGGATAACACACACATTGAGAAGAGGCAACCTGCTGCTCCATTGCTAACAACCCCTGGGATTTGGTAAGCATAAAGCTATAGGATGCTTTTGACCATGACTCTTGTTTGAGATCCTTTGGGAAAGCAAAACATGTTTTGTTTCTTTGACAATTAAAACATTAAAAATAAAAAGTTGTTCAAATGCTGGCATGTCCAACTGCAGTGCCTGTAAGTAAAGAACAGATTCTTCCCTCTCACTTGTGCCCACCAGAAGCAGATAAAGTAGAAAATAATCAAAACAGAGATAAGCTACATTGTCAGGGTAGCATTTTAAATAACATTGTAATATTGAAGTTTTATTTTTTCTTTCTTCTGTTCCTAAGAACATTTGCTAGGTTCTTATTTATATAGGCAAACTTGAGATGAACATTCAACAATGCTGAGTCCAAACACACACCTTATTGTATACAGACTTGTCGTATGTGAGGATTTATTTCAGTTCAGTTCAGTTCAGTCACTCAGTCGTGTCCGACTCTTTGCGACCCCATGAATCGCAGCAGCCAGGCCTCCCTGTCCATCACCAACTCCCGGAGTTTACTCAAACTCATGTCCATCGAGTTGGTGATGCCATCCAGCCATCTCATCCTCTATCGTCCCCTTCTCCTCCTGCCCCAATCCCTCCCAGCATCAGGGTCTTTTCCAATGAGTCAACTCTTCGCATGAGGTGGCCAAAGTGTTGGAGTTTCAGCTTCAGCATCAGTCCTTCCAATGAACACCCAGGACTGATCTCCTTTAGGACGGACTGGTTGGATCTCCTTGCAGTCCAAGGGACTCTCAAGAGTCTTCTCCAACATCACAGTTCAAAAGCATTAATTTTTCAGCAGTTAGCTTTCTTCACAGTCCAGCTCTCACATCCGTATATGACCACTGGAAAAACCATAGAGATGGACCTATGTTGGCAAAGTAATGTCTCTGGTTTTTAATATGCTGTCTAGGTTGGTCATAACTTCCCTTCCAAGGAGTAAGCGTCTTTTAATTTCATGGCTGCAATCACCATCTGCAGTGATTTTGGAGCCCAAAAAAATAAAGTCTGACACTGTTTCCACTGTTTCCCCATCTATTTCCCATGAAGTGATGGGACGAGATGAAGACTTAATGTCCCTGCTTTTTCTTCCTCCTGTTTGATAGCTTGCAGAAGGTATGGACAGAGGAGATACAGTAGGGTGTAGCAGCATCTAGAGCCACTCCATTAGGGTTAGACTGGTACCAAAAGTCCTCTTGTCTGTTTCTTTCCACTAGGTACCCTTGAGTCTAATTTCCCAGTTGTGATCTGGTTTCAACCCAACTTGACAACCCATGTCCCGAATACTCCTGGAACATGTAGCTTTTGTTGTTGTTTAGTCACTAAGTCATGTCTGACTCCTTGTGACCCCATGAACTGTAGTCCACCAGGCTCCTCTGTCTATGGGCTTCTCTAGGCAAGAATACTAGAGTGGGTTGCCATTTCCTTCTCCAGGAATATGTAGCTTAGGGCATGTATTTTAGTTTGAGCTGACTGTGCTCCACTTTGATTGACTCACTCTGCTTATACTACTCAATTGGAAACTCCTGAGCCTCACACTTTCAAAGGCACAGGACTCCCTTTTGTTTGCTATTAAGCATCTTGATGAATGGATTGTTGTGTAATGTAAAAACACCATTTATTTTGCAATCAAACAAATGTGGAGAAAACTAGTAACCTCTGCAGTGTCAGTTTCCTCACTTGCAAATGGAAAGGCTAATAAGAATTGTACTTTTGAGCAGTTAGGAAGATTGAACTTAAGTATCTGTTATACTGTCAGGCATATTAGTAGTTGCCTAGAATGGCTTTTAAAAGTAAATAAATTCAAATAGAAACCCAAATATTTTGGGTGTTGGGGGAAGCATAACTGAACCATGTAAAGCCAATGTTTTAAAGGACATAATTGGTTAATGAGATGTTTATATCTGAATCAGAATTTTAGGATGAAGTGTAATGTATCCAAACTTTCATAACAGATTAAACATAACGCTTATTGCTGATACTTTAATTCTGTGCCAGATATTTACAATACTGTTTATGTCAACATAGGTCTAGCATAATTTTAGAACTATGCATGAAACTTTTTTTTTTCAATTTTGGAGACTGCAAGAGATTTTCTTGGCCATTGAAATGGAATGGGTTAGTCTGATCAATAATTTGGCAAAATAATGATACAAGAAAAGGGCACATTGAGTTGACTTTTTTTTTTAGACTGGTATTTTTCTCTGAATGAACAGTCATAGCAGTCACTGTGTTTTGTTTTGTTGTTATTGTTTTTGCTTTGTCCTTTCTTTTCCACTTTTTTCCTCAAGAGGCCACCTTTCTCTCAGGATGTGTTCTGACACTCTGTGCACTGTCTGTTCACATCTCTCTCTGACACTAATAGAATTGGAATATTGACTTTCCTCTAGTGTGCTGGCAGAGGAATGTTCTGGCCATTTTCAGCTTGAGAAATCCATTTTGGAGGCACTTCATAGTCAGCTCAGTCTTCTGAGTCTGAAAAAACATACTATACCCTACTCACGCTTTTGGGAAAAACAATCACCTGTAAAGGCAGCCCAGTGCTATATTTTCTAATTGACAGGAAATGGACCCACCAGGTTACATGGCTATTGATGTTATATCCCAAAGAAGACATCTTTCTAAACATAGGTGTCTGTTTGAGATGCTTCCTGGAGGAATTTGCTCTTGGATGTGTTTCTAGATTGAAAGTTGGTTTTCAGTCTGTTTGAGAATTTGGGCAAGTTCTTTCTCTTTTACTTTTTACCTGCACTAGGTCCATCATCAGAGTCTTAATCATAGCTGATCTGTGAATATAACTACCTTGTTTCTAAGCAACCTCATGAATAAAAACAGCAACAGTGTTTGCCTGTGATTGTGGGGGCGAAATTTGATAAGGAAACAGATGGTACTTTGTCACTTCCAGGAATTTTCAATAAACAAGCTGATATTGAAAGTGGTTTGCAAAAAAAAAAATCAAATAATACTAGTAGTAGTATACATTTTTTTCAAATTGATTACACACTTTGAGTGCTGAATTCCATCAGACTCAAAGCTTATAAACCTCAGAATTTCACACTTCTGAATTCAGACTTCAAGGCATCCAGGGTTGATTATAAATATCAGCCTTCCATTGAGTTGATAGACCACCTCCCTTAAGTCAGAGGCCTGAACACCCTATTAATTCCACAACAGGTGGCAAACCTCCTACTACACAGTGAGTCAAGAGTGAGGCATATTTTAAGCAAATATTGTGGAGGTTGTCTCCCTTCACAAGAGATGTATTTTAGGTAACAGCGATATTTTCAAATGTGAGTATGTTAAATGTAAGTATTTTGAATTTTTAGAAATATGCATTAAATAAATACACAAGTATCATCATAGAAGCATATAACATACATTAAACCAATGCATGCAGGACTCTTTCTTATGGTATATTTTTAAATTATATTTTTATGCACACTATTATCTTATAATATTCTATATAATCTATATACACTTGATTCTAGAGGTTGAATACAGTCAACTATATACATACACACATGCACACACACACACACACACACACACACACACACACTATAGTTCAGTTCAGTTGCTGAGTCGGGTCTGACACATTGCTAGCCCATGGACTGCAGCACACCAGGCCTCTCTGTCCATCATCAATTCCTGGAGTTTACCAAAACTCATGCCCATTGTGGAGAAGGCAATGGCAACCCACTCCAATACTCTTGCCTGGGAAATCCCATGGACAGAGGAGCCTGGTTGGCTACAGTCCATGGGGTTGTGAAGAGTTGGACACAACTGAGTGACTTCACTTTCACTTTTCACTTTCATGCATTGGAGAAGGAAATGGCAACCCACTCCGGTGTTCTTGCCTGGAAAATCCCAGGGACAGAGGAGCCTGGTGGGCTGCCATCTACGGGGTCACATAGGGTCAGAAACGACTGATGTGACTTAGCAGCAGCAGCAGCATGTCCATTGAGTCAGTGATGCCATCCAACCATCTCATCCTCTGTCGTCCCCTTCTCCTCCCGCCTTCAATCTTTCCCAGCATCAGGGTCTTTTCCAATGAGTCAGCTTTTCACATCAGGTGGCCAAAGTATTGGAGTTTCAGCTACAACATCAGACCTTCCAGTGAAAACCCAGGACTGATCTCTTTTAGGATGGACTGGTTGGATCTCCTTGCAGTCCAAGGGACTCTCAAGAGTCTTCTCCGACGCCACAGTTCAAAAGCATCAATTCTTCGGTGCTCAGCTTTCTTTACAGTCCAGCTCTCACATCCATACATGACTACTGGAAAAACCATAGCCTTGACCAGATGACCTTTGTTGACAAAGTAATGTCTGCATTTTAATATGCTGTCTAGGTTGGTCATAATTTTCCTTCCAAGGAGTAAGCGTCTTTTAATTTCATGGCTGCAATCATCATCTGCAGTGATTTTGGAGCCCCCCAAAATAAAGTCAGCCGCTGTTTCCACTGTTTCCCCTTCTATTTGCCATGAAGTGATGGGGCCGGATACCGTGATCTTAGTTTTCTGAATGTTGAGCTTTAAGCCAACTTTTTCAGTCTCCTCTTTCACTTTCATCAAGAGGCTCTTTAGTTCTTCTTCACTTTCTGCCATAAGGGTGGTCTCATCTGCATACCTGAGGTTATTGATATTTCTCCCAGCAATCTTGATTCCAGCTTGTGCTTCATCCAGTCCAGCATTTCTCATGATGTACTCTGCATATAAGTTAAATAAGCAGGGTGACAATATATAGCTTTGACATACTCCTTTTCCTATTTGGAACCAATTTGTTTTTCCATGTCCAGTTCTAACTATTGCTTCCTGACCTGCATATAGACTTCTCAAGAGGCAGATCAGGTGGTCTGGTATTCCCATCTCTTTCAGAAATTTCCACAGTTTATTGTGATCTACTCAGTCAAAGGCTTTGACATAGTCCATAAAGCAGAAATAGATGTTTTTCTGGAACCCTCTTGCTTTTTTGATGATCCAGTGGATGTTGGCAGTTTGATCTCTGGTTTCTCTTCCTTTTCTAAATCCAGCTTGAACATCTGGCAGTTCACGGTTCACATACTGTTGAAGCCTGGCTTGAAGAATTTTGAGCATTACTTTGCTAGTGTGTGAGATAAGTGCAATTGTGTGGTAGTTTGAGCTTTCTTTGGCATTACCTTTCTTAGGGATTGGAATGAAAACTGACCTTTTCCAGTCCCGTAGCCACTCTTGAGTTTTCCAAATTTTCTGGCATATTGAGTGCAGCACTTTCACAGCATCATCTTTTAGGATTTGAAATAGCTCAGCTGGAATTCCATCACCTCCACTAGCTTTGTTCATAGTGATGCTTTCTAAGGCCCACTTGACTTCACATTCCAGAATGTCTGGCTCTAGGTGAGTGATCACACCATCGTGATTAAACATACCACATACATACATATATACATGGAGAATTTTTAGAAATTTACGCAAATAAATTTATCCACAGTGACTTTGCCTGTGCACTGTTTATAGCCCAAGCACTTACTTTAATGTTTATTTGAAGAAGAGAGGTGAAACTTTCTTATTTGTCAACTTGAAGAAAAATATACCTTCCTCATTATAGTAAAAATTCTAAATAAAATGGTTATAAATTTAACAGAGAAACATTAAGTGAACAATATATTACATGGAGTTAGGTATTATTCCAGCAGTGCAGTTTACCTTAATATTGTTTTTTCCATATTCTTTTCCATTATGATTTATTACAAGATATTGAATATAGTTTTCTTTGCTATACAGTAGGTCCTTGTTGTTTTATCTATTTTACTTATAGTAGTATGTATCTGCTAATACCAAACTCCTAATCTATCCCTTCCCAATCTCATCCCCCTTGGCAACCACAGGTTTGTTCTCTCTGTGAGTCTGTTTCTGTTTTAAATAAGTTCATTTGTGTCATATTTTGTCTCATATTTTAGATTCCACATTTAAACAATATCATAATGGATTTGTCTTTCTCTTTCTGCCTTAACTCATTTAGTATAATCTCTAGCTCTATCTGTGTTGCTGGCAGTAGCATTATTTCATTCTTTTTATAACTAATATTCCATAGCATACATATACCACATCTCTTTTATCCATCTTGTGCTGATGGACACTTAGGTTGCTTCCATGTCTTGGCTGTTGTACTCCTTCCATGTCAACTGTTACTGCTGTGAACATCAGAGTGCTGGTATCTCTTTGAATGGTGGTTTTGTCTCAGTACATACCCAGTAGTGGGTTGCTAGGTCCTATGGCAACTCTTATTTTTAGTTTTTTGAGGACCCTCATACTGTTCTCCATAGTGGTTATACCTGTTTATTTTCCCACTAACAGTGTTGAAGGGTTCTCTCTTCTCTACACCCTCTCTGGTATTTATTTGTAGACTTTTTAGTGATGGCCCTTCTGACCAGTATGAGATGGTACCTGACTGTAGTTTTGCTTTGCATTTCTCTGATAATTATTGAGGTTGGGCATCTTTTCACTTGGCTATTGGCCAACTCCAAATACCACTTTACATTCCTGTCAACTGCAAATGCTTGTCCTCACATTGTTCTCACTTTCAGACCCTGTTTTCCCATGTTCCTTGTTTTTCTTCTGCCTTATAAACAACTGACATTTTTTACTCATAATTCTGGAAGCTGGAAATCCAAGATCAAGGTGCCAACTTGATTGAATGAGGGCCCTCCTCCTCGAGATTCATAGCTGGTGCCTTTATGCTGTGACCTCATGTGGTAGAAGGAGTCCCCTGTTCCCCTTTTCTCACCTCAGACTCCTGCCTCTCGCTTGAGTCTCTGCTTCTTCATCCTCTTCTTCCCTGCTTATTCATCCTCTTCCTCCCTTCATGTTCTTCCTCTGAGTCTCTGCTTCTTCATTCTCTTCTCTTCTCCTTCATTCTCATTCTCTCCATTCTACTTCAGCTATTTGAATTTTATCCTCTGTCCGTCATCTCACACATAGATGTTACTTGCATTAGTTGCTTTTGGTGTTTTGTTCTTATTGTTTCTATGCTTTTCAGCCTCTTTTCTCTTTCTCTTCTCCTTCTATTCCAGGCTGGGATAAGTAGCAAGAGTCTAAAATATCCTCAAGGAAGCAACTGTCTTCTTGATCTTAAAGACTTTGCCTCTGTCCACGGGGCCGGGGTATGTGAGCTCCACCATGCAGGCTTCTGTTCTCTTCTGATCTTCTGCCTTATGTGGGCATCCCTGTGCCTCCTGTGGGTTGCAAATCTTTCGTGGAAGATTTTCTTGGCCCTATTAGGCTGGTCAGCTTTCTCGTTATTTATCCCCAATATCATTTTGGTTCCTAAGACAAAGGGTTATTTGTTTTACTGTGCATTTATACCTTAGAAATTGTTGTGCAGTTACGACCTCATTGTTTGAATAGCCTTCTTCTTAAGAGAGGAAGGAGATAAAAAGGTCCAAACACTTCTGAGCCAGCCCCTCAAGTACTTGCGGGTTTTCCCTGGGAAAAGAACAATGGAAATGAACACTATTCCAGGGACATGGCCAGGGGTGTCATTTCAGATCAGTTAGAAGTCCATGGTCTTGGATGTCACCAAATCAGAAACTGCTCCAAGATGTAAATGGTCTAGTAGAGGAAAAAAAAGACACCTGCTCTTCTTCTAGATCATATCTTCAGACTTGAGGGGGAAAGGTCTACATAGTAACCCCCTACTAGAGCAATACCTGTTAGGATTCTCTGTGCATTTGCTGTGTGCCAGGCTCAGAGCTGAGGGAGCTGACATTTCCCCTTTCCCTTTTCATTTTCACAGTGACCTTCTTGGATGCATTTTGGGTGCGACACTGGGCCCTACGTCAGCCGCTATGTAGAGGCTGGTTCTGAGCAGGCTTCAGTGAGCTTTGTGTAGGTGCAGAGCTTCTCATTGGCCTAAAGTCTCCTACCTGTCTCCTCCCACCTTGAGGCTTCTCTGATACCTGGACTTGGGATGCAAAGCTCAACTCAGAAAAGCAGAAGTCAATGCTCCGTTCACCACCCTTGATCAATAGGGACAAGAGTCAAAGAAAATACTTCCCCATATGTCTCAATTTGAATTTCCATAAAAGTGGACCCTGAGACAGAGCTTGAGTACAATGTAGAATATTTGGGAAGTGATCACAAGAAACAAAAGTGAATGTAAATTACTTAGGCCTTCTAAATTTCCTAATCCTCATTATCACTTGGTTTATGGGTATAAGGATTTCATGGAACCAATGCATGCAAATTGCTCAGGGCAAAACCTGACATGTGGTAAGAATTTCTGCAAACTGAGCTTTTATAACAGATTATCACTGATGTTATTCTGTCATTCATTAATCCTTCCAACAACCCTTTATTACATCCTTTCTAAGTGTCAGACTCTATACCAGTTACTGGGGAAATTAAGCAAGTCACCTGCCATCAAGAACTATGGAGTTGAGACTTAGAGATAAATAGGCAAATAAATAAAGCCAAAGTGTCACCAAGATTGGTGCTCCTACCCTGCTATACTTGGCCAGCCTGGCTTTCCCTGGGGATACATATTTAAGGGATGTTTGCAGACTTACCAGGAAATCAAGAGAAGATGCCTCAGAGAATAGATGCTTCAGAAGGTAGTGTCATCCGAGACACTGAGATCTGGGATTTTTACCCAAGAATTGGAGGTCATGGAGAGAGGGATTCCTCTCCCTGGACATAAGGTGTGAAGTGTGTGAGATGTTCTCATCAGACACCACATTTACTGCATCCCCAGTGGAAAGCCAGGGTTTGGGTATGAAGAATGGAAAAGGATGGTTCTGTAAACAGATACAAGTAGAGAGGAGTTTCCCATGTGCCTGCTATACAGAGGATCTCAAATAAGGATCACAGAGAAGGGAGCCATGGGAGATTGTGTTAGGAGAAAGAAAGCACTGCCAAGAATTAACATGAGAATACCAGGTTGTAAAGACTGCTGACAGTACTTATAATTTAGAAAGTGACCAGGGCTGACAATGATGTGACATGTTATAAGATTAATTGCCTGTAAATTTTCACACAGAGCTCTCCTCTTAGGCTTCTCGAGTCTTATTTTCTAGTACTATTTCACGAATGCAATGTATTTTCCAAACTAAGAGAGTGAAACTCTTGAGGTCAAGGCCAAGTCTTTCAAACAAAAGAGCAAATTCTCTCAGCCGCTCAAGAGGCCAAGTAAATTTTGGTACAATTTACCCATGTGAGAACAAAGACAAGAATTTTATATTGTTAAAGGAGACACTCTGAAACTTAAAACAAAATTGAACTTACTGATTCATAGCCTCCTATTGGAACATTCACAAATACTCAGGCTCCCTGCACTGTCCTCAATTAAAATGACTTGTTTTCCACCGTGAACTCAACATTTAACTCATTTGAGAATAGTTTTGGGAACTGGTAATTTTGTCAAGTAAATTATTAGTTATTGTATGATATTACTATGTAATAATGTATAGGCCCTAAAGTCACTTCAAATTCAAAGAATTATTTCTTTCATAATTGTGCCTATAAAATTGAACAAATTATACTTTTCTAGTTTGTTAGCTCACTATTGTTTATTTTAGAACTTATAAATGGTGAAAAGTCAGAAAGAGTAAGTGTACAGTTTTTGGAATCCCAGCAAATCAGATACATGTAATTGTCAGAACCAATCAGAGTAATTGAGCCTTGGAATCATTGTCCAACTATTGCTAGAGATACCAGGCTTTGGCAACAATGGAAAACAAGAGGCAACTTTTCTAGCTCACAGAGGGAACTGTTGAAAAGCCTGGGAATGTAAGATATCACTCATTCTGATAAATATATCTCAGCTAATGCTCAATGGAAAAAAATTAATCCCCAAAGCAAAATGATAGTCAGGTTTACTCATCCTACACAATATATAGGAAGTCATTCAGATGCTATTTTTGTATACCCACATATCACATTTCCTTTTCTGGGATATGTCAGAAGTGTAAAGGTGTATTTAAATAAGTCACTTCTTGGGATAGTTGCCCCTAGGAGAATGGGAGATCCTGGTAGATGTAATTTAAAATATTTAAATATAGATAGTCACCTATAAAATACATGATATATCCATTTGGGCATTATTTATTTAAAATTGTGGCTAAGTCCCAAAGACCCAGCCACTAGCTAAAGAAGACTTTAAATATATTGTTGGTAGTGGTGGTTGGGGTGAGGGAAGGCAGGGTTATATCTCCAGAGTCTGATATCCTTCAACATTGACTTTATAAATGTCAGTGTTTAGACATTTAACTTTACAATTTCATCAAAAAGTGATCAAGTTCTGGAGAAATATGACTGGGCTATGAGGGAAGCCCATTAACTAAACAGGAACAACTTAATGATTTATTAACTAAATAGTATGTTGGAAATTTTTTATCTAGCGAATTGGATATTGTTATTTATTTGAATGGTAGACCTTCTTCTGGTGTACTCTGGAAAGTAAATGAAGATTAGGAGGTGAGTTAGCATTTGTAAAAGTTAAAAGCAATGAAACCAAAACAAAACCAAAAATAAATTGCATTTAATGAAATGAGCTGCAGTATCGATGACTTGGTGACTGAACAGCAACAACAGAAAGATAACTGGAAAATCACAAAATAGGTGGAGGTTAAACAGTACATTTCTAAATAACACGTGTGTTAAAGACAGAAAATCTCAAGCTAAATTAAAAAAATTTTTGAACTTATGAAAATGAAAACACCACTTATCAAAATTTGTGAAATGCAGTGAAAGCAGTGCTTAGAAGAAAATTTATGGCATTGAATGCATATATTAGAAAAGAAGACAAATTGCAAATCAATCATCTAAATTTCCAATTTAGGAAACTAGAAAAAGAAGGGTAAATTAAATCCTAATAAATCAGAAGAAAGGAAATAATAAGAATTAAAGCATAAGTCAATGAAATAGAAAACAGTTTACCAATGGAGAAAATCAATGAAACCAAAAGCTTGTTCTGTAAACTTTAATCAATAAAGGCAAATGCCTCTACCCAGGCTACCTAGAGAAGAAAGAGAGAAAATACAAATTGCTAATATCCAGAATGAAAGATTAAGCATCCTACTGATTCTAGAAATATTAAAAAAATAATGAAGAGTATTATGAATAAATCTATGTCCACAAATTTGATACTTAGATTAAATGGACAAATTCCTTTAAAGACACAGTATGCCTAAACTCACACAAGAAAACATAAATGATCAGAATATGCCTATGTTTATTAAATAAATTGGATCAATAATTAATAACCTTCCAAAACAGAAAGCATCAAGCCCTGATGGGTGCACTGGTGAATTCTATCAAACATTAAAGGAAGAAATTGTACCAGTTTTCTACAATCTTTTCCAGAATATAGAAGCAAAAAAAAAAAAAAAGAAAACCACATCATAATTTATTCTGTGATGTGAGCATTATCCTAGTACCAAAATAAGGCAAAGACATTACAGGAAAAGAAAACTATAGGCCAACATCTCTCATGAACATAGACAAAAAAATCCTCAACAAAATATTAGCAAATCAATCCAATGATGTATAAAAATAACTATAATAAACAAATAGAAATTATATATGCAAGTCTATTTCAACATTTGAAAATTAATGCAGTCCATCAAAAAATACTAAAAAAAAAATCATGATTGTATCAATAGGTGCAGATAAAGCATTTGTCAAAATTCGATGTTCATTCGTGATAAAATATCTCAGTAATTTAGGAATAGAGAAGAACTTCCTCAACTTGATAAGAAATATATACAAAATATATACAGCTAATATCATATTCAGTAATGAAGATACTAAATTTTCCCACTAAGGTCAAGTATAAGGGAAGGATTGCTCCTTCTCACTCTTTTTCCGCATTGTACTAGAAGCACTCGCTAATGCAGTAAGACAAGAAGAGGAAATCATAGTTATATGGATCAAGAGAGAAGACATAAATTATCATGTCTTTGTTGCATATGACATGATCGTCTATGTAGAGAATCCAAAAGAATGACAAAAAATTCCTGAAACTAATAAGCAGCTATAACAGGTGAAACATACAATATTAATATACAAAAGTGTATGCTTCCCCATATACCAATAATAAACAAGCAACATTCAAAATTAAAAGCATAATATCATTTACATATGTATTCCAGGTGTGAATATGAATATGAAATTCTCAGGTGTAAGTCTAACAAAATATGTGCAAAATCTATATGATTTGCATGCATGCTCGGTCATGTCCAACTCTTTGTGACCCTATGGACTGGGACCCTCCAGGCTGCTCTGTCCATGGAATTTTCCAGGCAAACTACCAGAGTGGGTTGCCATTTCCTACTCTATGGAATCTTCCCCACCCAGGGATTGAACATGAGTCTCTTGTGTCTCCTGCACTGGTGAGTGGATTCTTTACCAATGAGCCACCTGGGAAGCTATATAAAACTTTGATAAGTGAAATCAAAGGAGAACCAAATAAGTAGAGTGATGTTCCATGTTCATGGATAGGAACACTCAATATTTTCAAAATGCCTGTTCTTTCTAATTGAATCCATAAGTTAAACATAATCCTAGTCAAAAATCCCAGAAATAAACTGTTTCTAAAGTTTAAAAAACTTGTTGTAAATCTAAAACTACTCAAAATATATATATAAAAAGAGAGTGGGGAAGACTTTTGGTGTGTTATTCTTCCATATCTCTTGTGATAAAATAGTCTTGATAAATGTGTTAGTAATTAGTTATATTATCTCTCATCATAATTTTATTCAATTGCCAAGTTGGTTCCAATTCTTACAATCCCATGGGTTGCAGCATGCCAGGATTCTCTGTGCCTCACCAGCTCCCAGAGTTTGCCCAAGTTCATGTCATTTGAATCGGTGATACCATCTAACCATCTCATCCTCTGTTGACTTCTTCTTCTACCTTCAGTCTTTCGCAACATCAACGTCTTTTCCAATGATTCGGCTCTTTGCATCAGGTGACCAAAGTATTGGAGCTTCGCTTCAGCATCAGTCCTTCCAATGAGTATTCAGGATTTATTTCCATTAGGAGTGACTGATTTGATCTCTTTGCAGTCCAAGGGACCTCAAGAGTCTTCTCCAGCATCACAGTTTGAAAGTAGCACTTCTTCGGCAGTCTGTCTTTATGGTCCAGCTCTCACATCTGTACATGGCTACTGGAAAGACCATAGCCTTGAGTATATGGACTTTTGTCAGCAAAGTGATGTCTTTGCTTTTTAATACACTTGCCTAGGTTTGTCAAAGCTTTCCTGCCAAGAAGCAATCATCTTCTAATTTTGTGGCTGCTGTCACCATTTGCAATGATTTTGTCATAAGGTCCTACCCTATTCTCTCAGATGAAATGTAAAATTAGATACCTTTATCTCCAGTAAGCAAGTGAGTTTGGCAAGTGATGGGATAAGCAAATTTTCATTTAAGAACTTCTTCAAGTCTTTGTCATGAGAGACTTGTGTGAATCTCTAAGAGGGGAAATTCAAAACACAAGCACCTCAATTTATTATATTTTAAAGCCTGAGTCTTTCTATGCTTTTGCTCTCATTTTTGTTTTTTTCTTCCTTAAATTCTTATGAAATGTATAGAATTCTTTTGAATAGACACATAAAAAATTAAATCTAGATTCCTGACAGTGATGAAACTTGGTTCTTAAAGTTATGCTTCCATGGTTCACTAAGCTTACTTTAAAAAAATTATTTATGTTTGTATTTTTGGTTGTGCTGGGTCTTTGTCGTTTTGCGGGCTTTTCTTTAGTTGTGGCAGCTGGGGCTACTCTCTTGTTGCAGCACATGGGCTCTCCACCACAATGGCTCCTTTTGTTGTAGAACATGAGCTCAAGACCCTTGAGCTTCAGTAGTCATGGCACATGGGTTCAGTAGCTGCAGCTCCCAGTCTTGAGAGCACAGTCTCAACAGTTGTGACACATGTGTTTAGTTGCCCTGCAGCATGTGGGATCTTCCAAGATCAGGGATCAAAGTCACGTCTCCTGTATTAGCAGGCAGATTCTTTACCACTGAGCCACCAGGGAAGCCCTGAACTTCCTTTTTTTTTCACATCAATTTTAGATAGTTCTAATTACACACAGCAATATTGTTCTTTGATCACTTTCCAATGGAGGTGACATTTGAGCTTGCAATGAAGTTTTCTTGACTTGTGTATAACATCTTTAGGGTCTCTTTTGGAACCTCATATCAATGAATACCAGCTGGCACAACAGTCAAGGAGCCTTACACCTCCTTTCTTTTTAACTGAAATAACAATAGAATTAAAGGAGGTTTAAAAAGAAATGTTCAGAGACTTTTTTACCCCTCATTCACTTTCCCCAGTGTAACATAGTACATAACTATATTATAATATCAAAACAAGGAAATTTACTTTGGTAAAATCCACACACTTTATTTGAATTTCACCTGTTTTACATGTATTTATTTGTGTGTATGTGTGTTTATGTGTAGAGGTGTTTATACTTCTCTGGTGCCTAGCATGTTTTAAGAATTTGAACTTGGTAAGTTCTGATAAGATATTACTGGGACAAATGTATGAGGTTTCATTCTTTTTATGTGTAATTCCAGAAGTACTTGACAGACTACATATCTTTAAACAACTTCCTTAGAATGCTTTATGAAGCCTGATATGCCTTTAGTTAATAGATAACACAAAAATGCAATAATAGTTTTTTATTTACTTACCAATTATTTATTAGCTAGTTTTTTAGGTACTGGGGAAATTATAGTGAACAAAACTAAATCTTTGCTCTCATGAATTTTCTGCTTTAGAGGAAATCAGAAAATAAAAGGCCAATTATAAAACCTACCAGGTGACAATAATTGCCATGAAGAGAACTAAAGTAGGATGAGTGGAGATGGAGACAAGTTCATACAGAGTGGTTAGAGAAGGACTTTCTGGTGGCATTTAGGAAATGTGGCTGAAAGGAAAATACGAAGAGCCTTGTTAAATCATTCCTGGTCAAGGGAAGAGCACGTACAAAAACCTAGACATGAAGGACAGTGTGACTAGAATATAGAGACGGGGACTATAGTGGGATTCGAGGGCCAGAAACTGACAGGATCCGGTTGCATGGGGTTTTGTGAGACATAGTGACAAGTGGGACTTCATTCTGAGTGATCTAAGAAGGCATTGGGTGGATTTAAGAAAATACTTTATGTAATTTAATTCATGTATTAGAAATATCACAATGCTATCTCTATGGAGAATTGGTTAGAGAAGACAAGGGTTAAAACAGGAATCAATTAAAAGACGTTTGATAACACTGCAAGGGAAAGTTGATGGAGTCTTGCCCAACAGTTTGTAACACTGAAGGTGGAGGGGAGTCATTAAATTCTGTGTGTATTTCACAGAATCAACAGACTTGCTATCAAATGTATAATACATGGGAAGTGAGATAGAGAGGAATCAAGGGTGAATGTACAATTTTGGGGTCTGAACAATTTAAAAGGTGAAATTGCTGTTTACTGAGTTGAAAAGGACTTTAAGGATTGGTAAAATAGGGGGAAAATGTAGGGGAATCAATAGTTCACTTTTGATGGTGTTAAGGCTGGAATAGTTATTATGTGCCATGCCAGGTGGTCATGCAAATGTGGAATTCAGGAGAGCAGTCTGGGCATCATCAGCACAGAGTTGACATTGAAGAACGTGGGACTAGATGAGAAGAGGCAGGGAGAGGGTCTAGATAAAGAGGAGAATGTCTACTGTGAACTATGCTGTGCACTAATTTCTTTGTTGCTCATTTAATCCTCGAATAACCCTGTATGGTAGGAACTATTCTTTGCTTCCATTATCTTTCCTTTCCTTTCCTTTCCTTTCCTTTCCTTCCCTTTCCTTTCTCTCTCTCTCTCTCTCTCTCTCTCTCTCTCTCTCTTAATGGAGGCATTAATGCAGCAAAGTTTGGGAAAATTTACAATGTCATCCCATGGGCTATAATCAGAGGGTCCTGGCTTCCCAGAGTTTTCAGTCCAGCATTTCTCACAACTCTTTTGAAAAATGCATAGATAGAAAGCTCTTACTGTACTTTAGGTACGCATTTTTAACATTTCCACTAACTCAACACCCTAGGGTTTTAATCACCAAAAAGCTAATATCAAAGGTGCAATAACTGTGGGCTTCTTTACATGTTGTGTGTGTGTGTTTACAATGGTAAATTTAATGATAAATTCAAAGATTTTTTGATTTAATACTGAAGATACCAGGAAGCCACTTATGAGTTTTAAAGAACTTGTCTTTTTCTGTATCTCAGAGGTCTTGAGACAGTAATTTCTCTCCACATTCCTCTGACTATCTGAGCCCCTGGGGATCAACTTGATGAACAGCAAAGGGAGTTTGTAAACTTTATGGATGATATTATCTTTTTTTTTTTTTTTTATTTATTTTTTTTTTCATTTTTTTTTTTATTATTATTATTTTTTTCCAGTGGGTTTTGTCATACATTGATATGAATCAGCCATGGATTTACATGTATTCCCAATCCCGATCCCCCCTCCCACCTCCCTCTCCACCCGATTCCTCCGGGTCTTCCCAGTGCACCAGGCCGGAGCACTTGTCTCGTGCATCCCTCCTGGGCTGGTGATCTGTTTCATCCTCACTGGGCTTCCCAGGTAGAAAAAAATAAATAAATAAATAAATAAAATAAATAAAGAACTTGGGGGCTTAATTATGACTCTTTTTTTTTTTCTTTTTTAAAAAATTTATTTTTTTAATTGAAGCATTTTGTTGTTTTCTGCTAAACCTCAACATGAATCAGCCATAGGTATACATATATGCCCTCCGTTTTGAACCTCCCTTCCATCTCCCTCCCCAACCCACCCCTCTAGGTTGGTACAGAGCCCCTGTTTGGGTTTCTTGAGACATGCAGTAAATTCCCCTTGGCTATCTATTTTACATACGGTAATGTAAGCTTCCATGTTACTCTCTCCATACATCTCACCCTCTTCTCCCCTCTCCCAATGCCCATAGATCTGTTCTCTATGTTTTTCCATTGCTGCCCTGAAAATAAACTCTTCAGTACCATTTTCTAGATTCTGTATATATGCAGTAGTATACAGTATTTATTTCTCTCTTTCTGACTTACTTCACTCTGTATAATAGGTTCTAGGTTCATCCACCTCATTAGAACTGACTCAAATGTGTTCCTTTTTATGGCTGAATAATATCCCTTTGTGTATATGTACCACAACTTCTTTATCCATTCATCTGTTGATGGACATCTAGGTTGCTTCCATGTTCTAGCTATTGTAAGTAGTGCAGCAGTGAACAGTGGGATACACATGTTTTTTTCAGTTTTGGTTTCTTCAGGGTATATGCCTAGGAGTTGGATTGCTGGGTCATATGGTGGTATTATTCCTACTTTTCTAAGGAATCTCCATACTGTCTTCCATAGTGGCTGTATCATTTTACATTCCCACCAACAGTATGAGAGGGTTCCCTTTTCTCCACACCCTCTCCAGCATTTAGTGTTGGTAGACTTTTTGATGAGGGCCATTCTGGCTGGTATGAGGTGATACCTCTTTGTAGTTTTGATTTGCATTTCTCTAATAATGAGCGATGTTGAGCATCTTTTCATGTGTTTGTTAGCCATCTGTATGTCTTCTTTGGAGAAATGTCTGTTTATTTCTTTTTCCCACATTTTGATTTGGTTCTTTGTTTTTATGGTATTGAATTGTATGAGCTGCTTGTATATTTTGGAAATTAATCCTTTACCAGTTGTTTCATATTCTATTATTTTCTCCCATTCTGAGGGTTGTCTTTTCACATTCTTTACAGTTTCTTTGCTGTGCAAAAGCTTTTTAAGTGTAATCAGGTCCCACTTGTTTACTTTTGTTTTTATTTCCATTATTCTAGGAGGTGGGTCATAGAGGATCTTGCTTTGATTTATGTCATTGAGTGTTCTGGCTATGTTTTCCTCTAAGAATTTTATAGTTTCTGGTCTTACATTTAGGTCTTGAATCCATTTTGAGTTTATCTTTGTGTATGGTGTTAGGAAGTGTTCTAATTTCATTCTTTTACATGTAGCTGTCCAGTTTTCCCCACACCCTTTATTGAAGAGGCTGTCTTTGCACCATTGTATAATCTTGCCTCCTTTGTCAAAAATAAGGTACCCATAGGTGCATTGGTTTATTTCTGGGCTTTCTATTTTGTTCCACTGCTCTATATTTCTGTTTTTGGGCCAATACTATACTGTCTTGATGACGGTAACTTCATAGTATAATCTGAAGTCAGGAAGGTTGATTCCTACAGCTCCATTCTTTTTTCTCAAGACTGCTTTGGCTATTCGGGGTCTTTTGTGTTTCCACATGAGTTGTGAAATTTTTTGTTCTATTTCTGTGAAAAATGCCATTGGTAATTTCATAGGGATTCCTTTGAATCTGTAGATTGCCTTTGGTAGTATAGTCATTTTCACAATATTGATTCTTCCTACCCAGGAACATGGAATATCTCTCAATCTGTTTATGTCATCTTTGATTTCTTTCATCAGTGTCTTATAATTTTCTGTGTTCAGTTCTTTCATCTCCTTAGGTAAGTTTATTCCTAGGTACTTAGTTCTTTTTGTTACAATGGTGAATGGGATTGATTCTTTAATTGCTCTTTCTGATTTTTCATTGTTAGTGTATAGAAATGCAAGTGATTTCTGTGTATTGATTTTGTATCCAGCAACTTTGATAAATTCACTGATTAGCTCTAGTAATTTTCTGATACTATCTTTAGGGTTTTCTATGTACAGTATCATGTCATCTGAAAACAGTGAGAACTTTACTTCTTCTTTTCTGACCTGGAAGCCTTTTATTTATTTTTTGTCTCTGATTGCTGTAGCAAGGACTTCCAGAACTATGTTGCTAATAGTGGTGAAAATGGGCAACCTTGTCCTGTTCCTGACCTTAGGGGGAACCCTTTCAGTTTTTCACCATCGAGAATAATGTTTGCTGTAGGCTTATCATATATGACCTACCCTATGTTGAGGTAGGTTCCTTCTATGCCCATTTTTTGAAGAGTTTTAGTTATAAATGGGTGCTGAATTTTGTCAAAGGCTTTTTCTGCATCTATTGAGATTATCATATGGTTTTTATCTTTCAATTTGTTAATATGGTGTATCACATTGAATGATTTGTGCATCTTGAAGAATCCTTGCGTTCTTGGCATATTCCCAACTTGATCATGGTGTATGAGCTTTTTGATGTGTTTTTGAATTCTGTCTGCTAAAATTTTGTTGAAGGTTGTTGCATCCATGTTCATCAGTGATATTGGCCTGTAGTTTTCTTTTTTTGTGTTGTCTTTGTCTGGTTTTGGTATCAGGGTGATGGTGGCCTTGCAAAATGAGTTTGGAAGTGTTCCTTCCTCTGCAATTTTTTGAAAGAGTTTTAGAAGGATAGGCATTAGCTCTTCTCTAAATGTTTGATAGCATTCTTCTGTAAAGCCATCTGGTCCTGGGCTTTTGGTTTTGGGGAGATACTTGATCACAGTTTCAATTTCAGTGCCTGTAATTGGGTTGTTCATAATTTCTACTTCTTCCTAGTTCAGTCTTGAAAGATTGAAATTTTCGTAGAATCTGTCCATTTCTTCCAGGTTATCCATTTTATTGCCATATAGTCTCTTATAACCCTTTGTATTTCTGCATTGTCTGTTGTAACCTCTCCTTCATTTCTAATTTTGTTGATTTGATTCTTCTCTCTATTTTCTTGATGAGTCTAGCTAAAGGTTTGTCAATTTTGTTTATCTTCTCAAGGAACCAGCTTTTAGTTTTACTAATCTTTACTATTGTTTCTTTTATTTCTTTTTCAATTATTTCTGCTCTGATCTTTAAGATTTCTTTCCTTCTGCTAATTTTGGGTTTTTTTTTTTTGTTCTTCTTTTGCCAGTTGTTTTAGGTATAAAATTAGGTTATCTATTCAATGTTTTTCTTGTTTCTTGACGTAGGATTGTATTGTTGTAAACTTCCCTCCTAGAACTGCTTTTACTGCATCCCATATGATTTGAGTTGTATTTTCATTGTTATTAGTTTCTAGAATTTTTTTGATTTCCCTTTTGATTTCTTCAGTAACCTGTTGGTTATTTAGAAATTTATTGTTTAATCTCCATGTATTTGTGTTTTTACAGTTTTTTTTTTTTTCTTTTAAGTAATATCTAGTCTCATAGCGTTGTGGTCAGAAAAGATACTTGATAAGATTTCAATTTTCTTAAGTTTACTTAGGTTTGATTTGTGATCCAGGATGTAGTCTATCCTGGAGAATGTTCCATGTGCACTTGAGAAGAGGGTGTATTCTTCTGCATTTATATGCAAAGTCCTGAAGATATTAATGTGATCCATCTCATCTCATGTATCATTTAAGACTTTTGTTTCCTTATTAATTTTATGTTTTGATGATATGTCCATTGGTGTGAGTGGGGTATTAAAATTTCCTACAATTATTGTGTTACTGTCAATTTCTCTTTTTATGTCTGTTAGGGTTTTTCTTATGTATTGAGGTGCTCCTATATTGGGTGCATAGATATTTACAATTGTGATGTCTTCCTCTTGGACTGACCCATTGATCATTATATAGTATCCTTCCTTATATCTTGTTATCTTCTTTATTTTAAGGTCTATTTTGTCTGATATGTGGATTGTTACCCAAGCTTTCTTTTGCTTTCCATTTGCATGGAATATATGTTTCCATTCTCTCACTTTCAGTCTATATGTGTCTTGAGGTCTGAAGTGGGTTTCTTGTAGACAGCATATATATGGGTCTTGTTTTTGTATCCATTCAGTCAGCCTGTATCTTTTGATTCAAGCATTTAATCCGTTTGCATTTAAAGTAATTATAGATATATATGTTCCTATTGCTATTTTCTTAGTTGTTTGGGGTTGGATTTTGTATATCTTTTTCTTCTCTTTTATTTATTGACTATGCAAGTCCCTTTAACATTTTTTGTAAAGCTGGTTTGGCGGTGCTGAATTCTCTTAACTTTTGCTTGTCTGAAAAGCTTTTGAATCTCCATCAATTTTGAATGAGATCCTTGCCGGGTACAGTAATCTTGGTTGTAGGTTTTTCCCTTTCAGTACTTTAAATATATTCTGTCACTTCCTTCTGGCCTGCAGAGTGTCTGCTGAAAGATCAGCTGTTAAACATATGTGGTTTCCCTTGGTTGTTACCTGTTGTTTATCTCTTGCTGCTTTTAATATTCTTTCTTTGTGTTTAATCTTTGTTATTTTGACTAGTATGTGTCTTGGCGTGTTTCTCCTTGGGTTTATCCTGTATGGGACTCTGCCTGTTGGACTTGATTGCCTACTTCCTTTTCCATGTTGGGGAAATTTTCAACTATAATCTCTTCAAAAATGTTCTCATACCCTTTCTTTTTTTCTTCTTCTTCTGGGACCCCCTATAATTCAAATGTTGGTGCATTTGATATTGTCCCAGAGGTCTCTTAGACTATCCTTAGTTCTTTTCATTCTGTTTACTTTATTCTGCTCTTCAGAAGTTATTTCCAGCATTTTATCTTCCAGCTCACTGATTTGTTGTTTTGCTTCAGATATTCTGCTAGTAATTCCTTCTAGAGTATTTTTAATTTCAGTAATTGTGTTGTCTGTCTCTGCTTGTTTATTCTTTAATTCTTCTAGGTCTTTGTTAATTTATTTGTGCATTTTCTCCATTTTTTTCAAGGTTTTTGATCATCTTCACTATCACTATGCTGAATTATTTTTTCAGGTAGTTTGCCTATTTCCTCTTCATTTATTTGGATTTCTGTGTTTTTAGTTTTTTCTTAATTTGTGTATTATTTCTCTGTCATTTCATTATTTTTTTTTTAAACTTATTGTTTTTGAGGACTCCTTTTCCCAGCCTTCAAGGTTGAATTCTCTCTTCCTTTTGGTTTCCGCCACCCCTAAGTTTGGTGCAGTGGTTTGTGTAAGCTTAACATAGGGTGAGATTTATGCTAAGTTTTTGTTTGTTTGTTTGTTTTGTTTTTCCTCTAATGGGCAAGGTTGAGTGAGGTGGTAATACTGTCTGTTAATGACTGGGTTTGTGTTTTTGTTTTGTTTGTTGTTTGGATGAGGCGTCCTGCGCAGGGTGCTACTGGTGGTTGGGTGAGGCTGGGTCTTGTATTCAAGTGGTTTCCTTTGTGTGAGTTCTCACTATTTGATACTCCCTAGTGTTAGTTCTCTGGTAGTCTAGGGTCTTGGAGTCAGTGCTCCCACTCCAAAGATTGAGGACTTGATCTCTTTCTGCCTGACTCTTGGACAGTTTCTCCAGACATAGTGATAACATGGATTTCGGTTTCCAACAGCTTAGGGTCCCAGCGGCATCCACTCCAGGTTAGAAGATCGCAGGTAATGAACTCCCATTTTCAAATGCAGGGTGACAATGTACAGTCTTGATGTAGTCCTTTCCTGATTTGGAACCAGTCTGTTGTTCCGTGTCCAGTTCTAACTGTTGCTTCTTGACCTGCATACAGATTTCTCAGGAGGCAAGTAAGGTGGTCTGGTATTCCCATCTCTTTAAGAATTTACATGACTATACCAAAGTGGCATAGCCTAGACTGACTCTGAAGACTTTCTGGCCTTAAAGAGCTCACTTTTAATCACTCTACTTTATTGATCAAACTTGAACTTCAAACCCTGTAAAAGATTAGGGACTGACTTAAATGGCTACCTAGCTGAAAGTTAGCGGTTGAAACAGTTTTAAGAACAGCAAGCTTTTCCAGGGCAAGGCAATAGGAGATTTTATCTTCTGAGAAGGAAATCCTATCGTGTATGATCCTGGCCCTCACGTTATTGTTAGGGATCCTCAGTGAAGCAAAGCAGAGGTCACGTGGGCTGTCCTCATAGAACGGTACTGGGGCCCCTAGGTAGTCCAGGGAGGTGGGCATAGAGTAGCACTCCAGTCAGATGAGTATGTAGAGCTGTATACCCTGCTTGTAACTTGTACAACAGCAGCTCTTTTTGTGTTGGTGTCACTTTTTGGCAAATCCTTCTTACAGATAGTTTTATATGGGGACCCATGAAGAAACTCAGACCCTATCTTATACAGGATTCATTCTCTGATCTCAATTTCCTGTTTTGGTTGGGATAGGATTGTTGGTCCTTTATTGGACTGGAAGCTAGTGGTCCAGAGTCGACGATGAGAGAGTGAAAGAAGGAAAGAGGCTAATATCCCCTGGGTTATGAAGCCAGCTTTCATGCTCCAAGGAATCAGCCAGAAATAGAGAGAGAGAGAGAGAAGGAAAGAAAGACAGACAGACAGACACAGGGACCCAAGCTCTGATGGGGCAAAGGTGTTTTAATCAACATGGTGTGGGCATATATACTGTCTTACAAGGTAGTTATTCTCAGCAAAGATAAAGATTAAAATTCCACACTTACAAAACATAAGGCAATCCCTATTAAAGAGAGAGAGTTGTAAACAATCACTTTTTACCATATGGTTCATAAGAAGGAAGAGGGAAGAATTTATCACCATATTGAAAAACTAATGAAGGACATGCCTGGATTCCTCAGCCCCAGGAAAGGCATGCCTGTTCTCTTAATTCCCGAATATTCAGGAATTAATAAGGGCCAGAGGATTCCTGAAAGATCTAAAACAGCACACAGGAAGCCTCCTCTTAAATGCTTCCTGACAAGGATCATTCATGCATAGATGCATATTTCTGGTGTGCCTACTACAAGACAAGAATTGGAGATAGAATGATGTATATAGTAGAAACGGTCTCTGTTCTATGCAAGTTTTCCTTATAGTAGAAAGTAAAAGATCATGGACAAATGTGCCAGCAAATAAATAAAACAATTATAAATTGTGACAAGTTCTATAAATAAAAGAATGAGGCAGCTAAAATGTAACAACAAAGAGATTTAATTAGGATAGACAGGAAAGTCTTTCAAAGGAAGTGCTATTTGAGTCAATACCTGAGGGCTGAGCAGAAAACATCAATGAAAAAAGTAGTGGAAGGGCATTCTCTACAGGGAAGTGTCCAAGAGATTAGAGATTTCAGCAAGCTTTGGTATTCTGGAATAGCTAGGTCAGTGTGTTTGGAGAAGAGTTAATGAAAAAGGGGTTGCTACTATTTTTTTTTTTTTTTAATACTAGAGAATAAAAGTATGAAAGGAACTAATGTAAAATGACTTGGATATTGCTTTACTTCTATAATTCCATTTAGCCAAAACTAAATTACTTCTAATTCAACAAATCCAATATTTTTCTGACAGAGCAAAATGTATTAGTTTTGAAAAGGCCACCAAGACCCGGACTATGTGTGGTCACTTGAAGTTAATATATATTCAGTCTAATTGTTTTACAAAATGTCCTTCTGGCAATCTCAATAACCAGTTGCTGCATAATAAGCTGAATGTGGCCTCCAGTTATTGGCCAGAATGAGCAGGCTATAACTAATATTCCATTGTTCATCACCCAGAAAACTTCAGGGTTGGGTGTTTCTGTGCTACTTTGGCCACGTCCTTTCTAATCATGTGCAATAATCATTTCTATTAATCACTTTGCAAGATGTGTAAGAACCCAAGAAATTTTTCCATGTAAGAAGGAGCAAAATTTACGTTCATTTATAAAACTTTCATATGGATAAACAGTTAAATCAGTCTAACATTCTGGTGTAAGAGATATAGGAATCAAGTTCAAATAATCATGTCTTTGTTTGCTCTTTTACTGGCTTACATGGCCAACCTATGGAAAAGGGAAGAGTAGAAATGGTCTTGTGTAAGGTGGGTCCTATAGGTTGAACACTATCAAGTTTCTCCCTTATCCTCTGTCTGTATATAGACTTGATTCTCCCTGTTGCATTTGAATTTGTCCCATATTGATGTTTTAATTATTCCCATAAAAATTTAGTGAGTGCCTACATATGTGTGCCATGTTGTGTTAAGAGAGAGGGTAGTCCTCAGACTATCCATGCATGTGAGAATATAAAACTCCATGCCTTATATACCCTATGAAAGTGAAAGTGTTAGTCACTCAGTCATGTTTGACTCTTTGCAACCCCATGGACTGTAGCCCACCAGACTTCTCTGTCGAAGGAATTCTCTAGGAAAGAACACTGCACTGGGTATCCATTCCCTTCTCCAGGGGATCTTCCCCATCCAAGGACCAAACCCAGGTCTCCTGCATCACAGGTATATTCTTTACCATATGAGCCTCTAGGGAAGCTCTGTTATATATCCTATAACAGAGGTCAAAGACAGAATTTAAAAATAAATCCACAAAAATCTTACTTCAAATAATAATATATTCTATAAAAGGAATAAGTGCAAAAGATAAAGTAATGGCCTATGACTGGGAGAAGAGAGTGGTTTACTTTATATAGGGACGCTTATATGATGAGGTGATGACCTCTTCAGAGTTTGAGTTGAGACATGGAGAATGAAGCAGAAGCGTTCATGGAGAACTCTAGAGCAAGGAAACTCCAGAAAGCAGGCTCAGCAAATGTAAAGACCCTAAAATGAAAATGGTCTTAGAATGTGTAACAGGTGAAGGCAAGACTGATGTGAGTGAAACAAAGAGATCTGTGGGGAAAGTAGGTAAATATTGAATAGACATGGTCTAGTAGTCCATGGTAAAGAGTATGGATTTTATTTTAGCTTCATTAGAAAGGTGCTGGAAGGTTTCAAAGCAGAAACTGAAAAAAATTAAGTTTAATTTTTAAAATATATCTTTCTAGTGGAGAATAAAGTGACTTCTCTGGTCACTCAGAGAGTAAAGTGTCTGCCTGCAATGTGGGAGACCTGGGTTTGATCCCTGGGTCAGGAAGATCCCCTGGAGAAGGCACTGGCACCCCACTCCAGTATTCTTGCCTGGAAAATCCCATGGACGGAGAAACCTGGTCGGCTACAGTTCATGGGGTCACAAAGAGTTGGACACAACTTAGTGGTTTCACTCTCACTTTCACTTTCAATGGAGAATAGACTTTAACAAGTCAAGAGTGGAAGCAGAGAAACTAGCTAGTAGGCAGATACTTCAGTCCTAGTAAGAAGTTGCGATTGTTTGGATTAAGGTGAAAGCTTTTTTTTTTTTTTTCTTTGTAACAGCAAGAAATTAATTCAGAATATGTTTTTTAAATAGATTTTAAGTAAGACTTAATGATGGGTTGGATGTGGGAACTCAGAGAGAAATAAACTCTGCAATTCTTAAGATCTTTCCCTGAGCAGATGGATGATTAAAAAGGGGGTTGCTACTGCTAAGTCACTTCAGTTGTGTCTGACTCTGTGCAACCCCATAGATGTCAGCCCACCAGGCTCCCCCATCCCTGGGATTCTCCAGGCAAGAACACTGGGGTGGGTTGCTATTTCCTTCTCCAATACATGCATGCATCCTAAGTCGCTTCAGCCATTTCTGACTCTGTGTGACCCTATGGACAGCAGCCCTCCAGGCTCCTCTGTCCACAGGATTCTCCCGGCAAGAATACTGGAGTGGGTTACTGTTTCCTTCTCCCTAAGAGGGAGGGGGAGGGGGTGGTCGTTGTGCCATTAAATGGAATGTGAAAAAGAGAAATGGGCAGATTTGAGGAATATGGTTGGGAGAATCAAGAATATAGTTCTGAATGTTTTAAGTTCAAGATGTATAACATGCATAAATGGAGAGATGGTAAGTGGACTGTAGTCATCAGATCTAACATTCAACAAGAGAACACTGGAAATAGAAATTTGGGAGCATCACTGTTATAAATAAAACTTCATAACAAAGAACGTGAATGAGGGCAATTCTTAACTTACATCCCTTTAACTCAGGAAATCAGTGAGCTCCTGATTTCAGAAAGTGAGTTCCTTTTTTTCAGTTTCCATTAGGAGAATCCTGGGTATGGAGAAAATGGAATAGAACATACTTCACAACTGTATTTATACTACAGTGCAAAGTGTAAAATAACGTATACTTTGCCTCACCTTTTTTATTTGCTGTTTCCATAAGAACACCCTCTCCAAAAATGTTGTATTCCCTGTGCTTTAGAATAATGAATGATTTATTTTAAATAAGCAATCTGTACTGTGACACAGAGCAAGTAATTTGAGAGATTATCGAGATTAGAAGGCCTCAAACTCAGGCCCACATTAGGATCACCTGGAGGACTTATTGAAAAAGATTTCTGGGACCATGGCCAGAGTATCTAATATAGGAGATCTGAGGTAGTCCAAGAATTTGCTTTTTAAAAAGTTACAAGATGATGCTGATGCTGCATGGGTGAGAGTGACTAATCTGGATAGAACATTAATAATCAAATAACTGAGGCAAAAGTTCTGTCCTGTGTCCTGAAATTTACTTTCTTATTTTAACCTTATTCTGTACATATCTTTGGTCTCCCCAGGTGACTCAGTAGTAAAGAATCCACCTGCCAATGCAGGCGATGCATGTTTGATCCCTGGGTGGGGAAGATTCCTTGAAGAAGGAATGGCAACCCATTGAGAAATCACATGGACAGAGGACCCTGGTGGGCTACAGTCCATGAGGTTTCAAAAGAGTCAAACATGATTTAGTGACTAGACAGCACCAACAATACATATCTTTAATATCAAATTTCCAGGTAATGGAAAAGTGCATGTGATACTTCAGCCTATTGTTAATATTTTCTCTGCATGATTTGGAAGAACTGATTAATTGATTAGTCAGATGTTCATTTTTTTTGTTGTTCTGTGGGCTGTGTGTGTGTGTTGTTAATGTATTAGGGTTTTCCAAAGAAATAAAACAAGTAACACTGAGATATATATATGTATATATGTAGAGGGAGAGAGAGAGAAATGCTATTGTCTTCCCATATATAATATCTCTATTATAGTATATCTGTAGTATTATTATGGTATACCTGTGGTAATATCACTTTGTATCTAATATCTACCTATTTATATTTACATCTTGATCTATATATAGTTATCTCTCACCCCCACCCATATATATCTTTGGAGAAAGAGAGGGATTGAGAGATTTATTTAAACAATTGGCTTCTACAATTATGGAAGCTAAGATCCATTATCTCAGCCATCTGCAAACTGGAGATCCAGGAAAGCAGATTTGTAATTCTAGCCAAAATCTGAAAGCCTGAGATCCAGGAGAGCCAATGGTATTCAGGCCCTCAGTAGATTAGATGGTGCTTCCCCACATTGGGGAGGGCAACCTACTTTACTGAGCCAAGTGATTCAAATACTAATCTCATTTGGAAACACTTTCATAGAGCCATGCAGAGATACTGTTTAATCTGGGCACATCTTTTCCAGTCAAGTTGACACATGAAATTAACCACACAGTTACTATCGCCTAATTCTTTAAGCTTGTTATACTTCTCCTCAGAAATTTAGCTTATGTCACAGGACAGTAAATCCATGCAGTTGACCAATTTTGCAATAAGAATAAAAAGTGCAGCATTGGGATACTGGAATCTAGAAGGGAAGAATAAAAAGTATTATCTCTGAATGCTTTCAGAGAGTTGACACCATTTCTTTTTTCATTTTTCATAAAACAGTTATCCATAAGTGCCAAGCCCTGTGCTAGACCCTAAGGAGACAAAGATGACTTGCAAATTTTGTCTGATTTTTAAACTAAAAAATTCTTATAGTCAGTCATATTGGCATAGTTACAGTATAGCCAAAAATAATTTTAGGTATAAGAAATCAAAGAAAGTAAATGAAAATAAAATATTTTATTATTTTTTTGGCTGAAGACAGATTTTCAGAGCTGAATAATTTCCTCTGTTCTCTCTTCATTTCATATACAGCCATGGGCAAGAAACTCCCAATAAAGCACTTCTATTCCCACAACAGGTTGTAACTTCCGCTGGCAGGTTATAAAACATTTCATGTGCACCAGGCAACACTATTTTCCAAAGCTTGAGCTAATTATGTGAGATTTATCTATGTGGAAACACAGGGATTAAGCAAGTAGGAAAAATAGGGAGAATTTATTTAGTGGCTGTGTTTAACAAAGGATAATGAAAACAAGGGTTGTAGGAAACAAAATATTTCCTGAAATTAATACCTAACCAGTGAAGGAAGTCATGAGTATTCTGTTGGTGCTTTAATCCTGGTCTAACAGAAACTGCTACCAATCACACAGAAATGCAAAGCAGACATTTTTGCTTTTAAACCAGTCTTGAAGCTCCATTTACCTTATCACTTTGGTATACTTTTGACTAAGCTGCTTGGTTCTTATTTTCAGATTATTCTCTGGTGGAACTGTTGCTAAAATACCTTATCATTGTAGTATGCTAATTTTTTGTGCAAAGCATATTATTTAAAAAATACCTTTAACCTGCAAATAATTACTTATAATTGTTTGGTCTGTAAGCCTTCATTTTATTTGTTTAGCTTTGCAGCGCCATCCTCTCCTTGCCCAGAGTTACTTGTTTTCCTCTTATTGCCTAATTGCACATTATACCCCGCTCCAATTTTCTTATTACACAATTAATTTATCTGGGGGAAAGAGAGACCCCAATGTTTTATTTCCCTTAATTCAGAGTTTTAATTTTCTCAGTTTGCAATCTTAATATTTCTCTTTTTCTTCATAGGCTTGTTTGTAATATTTACTATCTGCGATGACCCTAATCTTTCAAACATGAGACAATAATCTTGAAAGTGCTGCATCATAAGCATCTATTATTTCTTTGGATGATAGGCCTTCTGTAGTAAATCAGCATTTTAAAAAATGCTTGTTATTTGTTCAGGTGAAGGAAAATTACCATATTTTCAGAATTTAATTAGCACCAACCTCTTCATCTTTATTTACCAGTCTTCTCCCAGAACAGTCAATTCCTCAAAGTAAAAACATTATTTCCATCTTGAAAGATAGCTTCACAGTGGATATAAGTATCAAGACCCTAAGTGTCCTCTCAAGAGTCAGGATTAAATCAGATTGTACGAACCCTAGAGTAGTTTTCTTCCCCTACAAGGCAATTGCTCTGAATCGCCAGTTACGAAGCAGTCAAAATATAACTACTCTTTTGGGACTGAAGACCTGGGGTGGATTCCTGGATCTAAGATCTCGACGAGTGTTATTTCCACCCTCTTTTTTGGTTTCCTCCAACTCTCCTTAGTAGCTTCTCCTTTCTTACAGTTTCCTCATCTGTTGTTTAGTTGCTGAGTCATGTTGGACCCTTTGTGACCCCATGGATTGTCAGGTTCCTCTGTCCATGGGATTCTCCAGGCAAGAGTACTGAGTGGGCTGCCATTTTATTCTCCAGGTTCCTCATATAGAAATTTTTTTTTTTAAATAAGTGAGTAGATTAGTGAGAAGAAAGAATATGAAGAGAGGTGTGTCATAAAAAGAAAGAAAACAAATTATAATTTTATGTTATTGCAATATAAAAACTGACTAAGCATGTATGTAGTGAACTCTTTCAGTGTTGAATGCTGTGATTACCAACAGTGCTGGATCTAGAATTTCTGTAGAGACAGGTGCTCAGAAGATGCAGGAATCTGACTGGAGGGAGAGCAGGATGTCGTCTTGAATTGCATTTGTATTGTTAACACAGATTTTAATCACATTATGATGTGTTTGTGGATGGCAGAACTCTGAACACTTGCAGACTCACTCTCCACTCTCTCCCACCCTGTGGCTCCGAGGCCAAGGCTGATCAAACTTCTCATCAAGAAGCTCCCTTGCATTCTAGCCTCCTACAGGGTTTGACAGTAGCAGGAGCTGGCAAAATATTGGATGGAGGGTGAAGAGTGAAATTGGGATATTCTTCTCCCAGATTCCTTCTTCTTTTTTTTTTTTATCTTTTTTTTTTTCCTTTATTTATTTATTTATTTTTTCAGTGGGTTTTGTCATACATTGATATGAGTCAGCCATAGATTTACACGTATTCCCCATCCCAATCCCCCCTCCCACTTCCCTCTCCACCCGATTCCTCTGGGTCTTCCCAGTGCACCAGGCCCGAGCACTTGTCTCATGCACCCCACCTGGGCTGGTGATCGGTTTCACCATAGATAATATACATGCTGTTCTTTCGAAACATCCCACCCTCACCTTCTCCCACAAAGTTCAAAAGTCTGTTCTGTATTTCTGTGTCTCTTTTTCTGTTTTGCATATAGGGTTTCCCAGATTCCTTCTTGAAAAGTCCTTCTAGCTTGGCTTCTTTCTTCTTCTTCTTTTTTTTTTGTTTTTTTTTTTTTGTGAGGGGAGGGGCTATACTGCGTCTTTGTTGCTGCTTGGGTGCATGGGCTTTCTCTTGCGGAGAGCAGGGCTACTCTCTAGTTGCAGTGTGTGGGCTTCTCATTGTTGTAGCTTCTCTTATTTCAGAGCATGGGCTCTAGGGTGCTTGGGCTTCAGTTGTTGTGGCTCCTAGGCTCTAGAGCACAGTCTTAATAGTTACGGCACACATGGGTTTAGTTGCTCTGCAGCATGTGGGATCTTCCTGGATCAGGGATTGAACTCTTGTCTCCTGCTTTGGCAGATGGATTACTATCCATTGCACCACCAGGGAAGCCCTTAGCTTATTTCTTGACCAGAGTCATAATTTACTGATACTCAACCTCTCCGCTCAACTCTACCTCTTTCTCTGAGTTCCATTTCTCTTCCTCTTCTTGATCCTTCAGGACTAGTAGTTATTGTTCCTGATGTTGCTAGTTCTGATACACTGTCTATCATGTGTGGGTTCCTTTTACCCACTAGCAGACACTGCATTAGATTTCTCAAATTACCTCCTTGTGGTCTTGTTTTTGTTGTTGCTGCCTGGACAGGGAGTATAAATGAAGGTAATTGGAGAGGCAAGTTTAATGTTGTAAGTTAGGTCCAAAAATAGTTCAGGTATTTTTCTCTTATAGATATTTCTTTGGTTGGGGAACTATGGGCATACAAATAAGTATTTCCAAAAGATTCTTGAAGGCTCAAAAGTTGGAGCTGTGGCCCTAGCAGCCTATAATTCCTTAGCATGAACTGTGATAGTGATTTTTTTAACCTTGCAAAGAGGGGTCAGACCCCTGTTGTCTGTTACCTGAACTGTCACAACAGCCTCCCAGTTACTCTCTAGGCTGCCTATCTGATAAAAACCACCCTTCTGTTTACATCACACAGTGATGTTTCTCAATGGCCTTGGGATAAAGTGTGGTGTCCTTGTCATGACAAATATGATGTTCTCCTACATTTGGCTCTTGCTTACTGCTCTGGTCTCACCTTGAACCCTCACTTATATTTTTAGCAATTTGGCAACACTGAAAGGTTAGTGATGTCCCAGAAATACTTTCTGCTGATTATCATCTATATGTCTTTGCTGCTGCTCTTTCCTCTGCTTGTTATTGAACTCCAGCCTGTCTGATGAATTTTTTTCCTCATCACATAATCACACAAAACATCTACTTCAGGAAAGCTTGTCTGAAAACTCCTTGCACTGTCCTTCTACCTCATCCAACATAAATGCCTCTCTACTATGATCCATGAGAGGCTTCCCATGTGGCTCAGTGGTAGAGAATTTGTCTGCCAAGGCAGGAGACACAAGAGACTCAGCTTTGACCCATGGTTTGGGAAGATCCCCTGGAGAAGGAAGTGGCCACCCTCTGCAGTATTCTTGCCTTGAAAATCCCATGGACAGAGGAGCCTTGCAGGCTATAGTCTTTAGGGTCTCAAAGAGTCAGACATGACTTAGCAACTGAGCACGCACACCAACTATGATCCATAACATTCAGAGTACTCACTCTTCCCAGCTAACACACTGATTTGTATTTATCCAGTTAGGTCTATCTCTAACTCCAAGTGAATGAGTGCAAGCATCAGCCAGATACATTAAAACATTATCAGAACCTATCATTAATTAGTCCTTAATTGAATCAATTGATTAATGGAATTTTCCAGTGGACCACTTGTTACAGATAATAATTAGTTAACTGCTTTATCAATTGACTTAATTAATTGGATTCATTGCTTTTGACTGTCTAATCTCACCAAACACAAAACAGCCTGAGTATAGGACAAAAAAAGAGGCACTAAAATGGAAAGCATTACTCAACAGCTCCATTGAGAAACGGGGAGTTTCATTTTTTTGATGTTCTTTTCAGTTCATATTAAGCTTCTGTTTCCTTTGTTGTGGAAATCCTGGCTCAGACACATATTATTACGTTATGCATGGGCCCTGAAGCCCATCCACCCATACTCCCTGGGTGTACATCCTGCCCCCAACATTCACTAACTGTGGACATTGGCTGGGTCACTGAACCTCTTAAGTTTCTTTCTGTATCAATGAACTTGTAATTATATTAGTATCCATCCCATATGTTTGCTCTGAGGATAATCATATGTAAACTGGTGATGTCATAATTTGAAACTCATGTGGAAATAAGTAATATAGGATTGATATCTCATATTATATCCCCCAATGATTTCTATGTGGACTAAAGACTTAAGTATGAATATCATACTTTAGTATTCTCAGGGAAATGATATGGGAGACAATCTTTATGACTTCTAGGCAGGAACTGACTTTAATATAGACATAATAAGTACAAACCATGAAGTATGTTTATAAATGTAAATGGTCTCATCAAGAAGTATATTAAACAAAAAGTAATTAAAGTTAAAAGATTCAAAGACTGGGAGAAGATATTAGCAATACAAATAATAAATGTCCAGAATAAAAATGGCATCAACATATTGATAAGAAAAATATGATAGCTTGATTACAAGAACAAGTGTTAGCAGAGAAATGTAGAGGAGGAAAAAACTTGGATCCCAAATAAATATGAGCAAATGTAGTCCATCTCACTAGTAATAAATGAAATGATATTGAAATTCAATTAAATTCTATTGTACACTCAGCAGATTCACAAAAATGTTGAAGTTTGATCATTCCACTGAGTATTTTGAGGGAGAGAAACTCTTATACATCAGTGTACCTGTTTTGGAGAAAAATTTGGCAATACCTAGAAAAGAAAAGTTGAAGAAGTGAAACATTTTGCAGTAAATAGACTGGTTAAACACATTACCTATACACTGCCTATAAAGCAATTCAGTTCCTAGGTACAGGTCTTAGAGAAAGTCCTGCAAATGTATAAAGGGGCCCTTATGTAATATATAGAAAATATAAAGAAAAAAACTTATGAGTAGCAGTGGTGAGAAAGTCTCAACAAGGAACAAATAGTTAAATGAACTGTGGTGTTTTCTTAAAATTGAATAGATAAATAAAATATGATGTTTCATTAAAACTGAGAAATGTAAAGTGGTGAAATTGAAGGAATTAGAGCTGTGCATATCAAAATTAATAACTATTGTATGTTTCAGTGAAAAAATGAATGCATGAAGTACAATGCCATATATGAAGTGAAATACACTAAATATTGCTTTTATTACTTGGGATAGATACATGTAAAAATACTAAAAATGACAGAAATATTAAGCATTAAATTCTGAGTGTTAATTACTTGTGACAGTGAATGGGAAAAGGACTTCATGGGAGTCTTCAGCAGATCTTAATTCTGTTATCAGTACATTTTTTTTCTTTCTTTCTTTTTTTTTTATTAGTTGGAGGCTAATTACTTCATAACATTTCAGTGGGTTTTGTCATACCAATTTTTTTTCTTGAAGTGGATGGGAACTCTATCTTATCATTTAAAATAGATGTAATGACTTCTTAAGAATTTAGATAGAATTAATTAGACTACACAGGCAAAACAATTAGCACCGTGTTAATCACATGGAGAATAAAGTTTCATTTGCTTTCTCTTTCCTGTTTATCTTATAAATAGAACTCATTTTTTCCTGCTATTTCTATTTAGGTAAGGGGGGAGTATGGGGATGAATGCATAGGCCCTAACATACAATGTTTAATGTCAGTCAAACCTGATCCTTCACCTAGATTCAATTAATTGACCTCTCTGAGCCTTGATTTTTCTCCATCTGAACAAGGAGAATACTTCTGTTGATAGTGCAAATTCAATTTTATTTTAACTTAATCCAGGGAAAAATTTTAATATAGACTCTGGTCCCAAATAAGAATTTATTAACCTATTATTGTTATCAACCCTCAGAAATCACATTGCTGGTTAGTGACATAGTTAAGTCTACTAAGACTGTGTGTGTGCTAAGTCACTTCATTTGTGTTCAACTCTTTGCAACCCTATGGACTGCAGCCCACCAGGCTCCTCTGTCCATGGGGAGTCTCCAGGTGAGAATACTAGCATAGGTTGTCATGCCATCCTCCAGGGACCTTCCCGACCCAGGGATCCAACCTGCATCTCTTGTGTCTCTTACACTGGCAGGTAGGTTCTTTCCCATTAGCACCGCTAAGATTAAAAGGTATCACTTTTGAGTTTTATTATGTGTTATGTACTATGTGAAATTACATTTTTTATACTATCTCTTTTAATACTCACAACTTAGGAGTTAGATACTATCTCTATCCAGTTTACAGATGCAGAAATGAAAGCCTAGGGTCTAAATGAACCCAGAGATAAAGTAGAAGAATTCAGGTACTAATTTGGTTGACTTCAAAACCCAGTATTTTAATCATTAACTCCCCTGTCTGCTAGTTTTAGGCTCTTTTTTGGATGTCATCCTGCTGCCTTAAAAATATGTCTTAATGGCAGGAAATGAAATGTTGGCTCTATAAACAGACCATTGAAGTCATTGGTTAGTGAAAGAAGTGGGGCCTTTCTTTATTTTCCTCCTTGTATGAACTAATGCTCATTTTGTCCCAGATTAGTACTACATGTAGAAACAATCACTAATGTAGTTTTTGTCCACTGGAGTTTGAGTCAACTGGTTAATTCCAGCAGTATTTTTACATAGTGGTCTGTTTGGAACAAAAATCTGATGGTAGTACAGGTTATTTGGGCAATTAAATCTGTTGCATATGGTCTGACTGGTAATTGGTTTGGATTTAACTGATTTTTAAAAATAAAATACTGTTTGGAATTTGCATAAATATCTCAGCATAGAAAAAAATAAATGAAACTTGTTGCTTGACATTGTGTCAGTAAATGGCTAGCTGATTTTTTTTTTCAAACAGACACTGTTCTATATAGATAATATATTTACTTTGTGAAAAGAACACCTTACACCGTTTGTAAAACAGAACATAGTTTTGCAGGAGAGGATTATATATTTGTGTGCTGGAAGAAGGGTGCATGGTGAGTGCATTTATCTAGAATTGCTACAGTCAGCTTTTCCAAAGTCATATTTCATCAGAGTTTGTAGAGATTCTGGAAGGCACTGTCTGGAAGGTAATCAGACTATCAATCTCCCCATCATCCCAGATCACACAGAGTCTATATCAGAAAAAAACAAAACCATTCTATAGTTGGTTGCTTAGATCTGCTTTAAAACTCTGTAGGTCAGAGTTAAACAATACCATGAGTATTAATAGAAAAAGACCATATATTAATATCTGTTTTTATTTTCATGATGCAAAGGACTAAGATTCAATATGCAGTAACTGTGAACTCAGTGCAGGATGACTAGTTAATGCTCAAGTTATTGCCAATCTTTAGCTATGTTTTTAGTCAGCTAGGCTTCAGCCAGACTATTTTCCCCGCCTTGGGTGTTCAGAGATATATGACAACATTTTTTTTTTTTCTACCTTACGCTGAAATACACCAAGTTTTTCTAGTCATCAATACCTATTTTATAGTTGCAGTCATTTTCCAATGATGCATGCCAATGGCATGAGTGGAATCTGCCAGCACATAAATCTCTCCCCAATTCCTGCACCAAGTGGAGAGTTAAACATGCATCTTACTTATCTCCTTCTATTTGTACTGTCACAGTCTCTGAATAATATGTTTTTACTCTATCTATAGATATAAATCTTAGAGAATATGTATTTTTAATGTTCTTCTTTAGAAGCATTTTAGTTATACAAAATGGTTTCACTGAATTTATGAATTAAGAGCCCAATAGATTGTTGGTTATGTAGAATTTATGAGATCTTTGTTGAACTTTAATTTGAATGAAGCTGACTACTTGTCACTTTTTCAAAGTCCCATTACTGGCTTTTTTTAATGAACAAATCTTAACATGTTTGTTGTTGTTGGTTTTTTTTTTCTGTTGTGCTTAATAATGAGAGTTTCACTTCATGCATCATTTATTCGAAAACTTTTTATGTCCCAGACTATTGGCTGAGCAATGAACACACAGTAAGAAACATGATAAAATCCTTGCAGCTGTGAATCTTACATATTTGTAGAGAAAAAAGACATCTGACAAGTAATGAAAAGTACTTTTCAAACATCAAATGTTACACTGCCTTTAATAATATGAACGTGGAAATTCCTATCATTGTATCTAAAAAAAAGGATAAGCCTTACATTTTCATAGCTAGTTTGTAGTATGCTGAAGTCATAATTAAGGACTTAACTGTGTGTTGTCCATGGTCCTGAATGCATCCTATAGCTACAGAATAGATGGGGATATTGCTATTTATTTGACTGCTGGACTAAAGTTAATAAAGCTAGTTTTATTAACTGGATGCCAGAAATGTAAAAGTATTTATGCCAGAGTCATGACTCCCAAAAAAGCTCACAGTTTTGGTGTGAAAACTACATCATTATTAATTTTCAGAGTTTTTCTTTTAGTTCTGACCTAAGTATATGCTGCTTGAGAGTTAAAGTGATAGAATAAAGATAGCTATTATTTATGGACAAGAACCAGAGTAGTTGATTTTATTCATCTAAAAGTTTTGCTACTGGTACAAGTGAAAAAGGATAAATTGATAAATGATTTAATGATAGGTAAGCTTATTTTTTTGTCTGTTGAGGTGCAGTCATAGTGGATATCTAGGCTGTTTCAGGACTTTATGGGTAGGTAGGCTACAACTTCATAGTAGTATGAATTTTGTTTACTGTCATGTAATCAAGTGTTTAAGTGTGATAGGAATCTGGACACTAATATGGTTTGAAAGTGACACTTTATAAATCTAAATTTAAATGACCATTTCAATGCAGTCATTATTTTATATATGACACATCACAGGAGTCATTAAGATAGTCAAAACTTATGTAATGAACACATAAAATGATATGACAGATAATAATATAGAAATAATGAACACATATGCACATCCAGGATAAAGGTTTCACATTGGAGATTTTTTTCAAAAATCCCTAGGTCATAAAATCTTGAGGTGAACTTTGAAATATTAATAGAGACAACTGTAAAATTTTCTTAAAAGGAAGCAAATTACCTGATTGTATCGGAGCTTAATTTATTGAATACTTACAGATTTCTGATACTGGATGAATATTGATGAAAAGTGAATACTGATGAAAGGCAAAGTCACAACATGTTCCTTTTGTTAGCACCATATGAACAATGTGTGAATGGCTTGTTTAACGGCAAATTACAGTTCTAATGCAGGAATTTGAAAGGAGTATTACTCTCCATCCAGTTGGTTGCAATTTTATGACAACAAAAGCATCTCAGAGAATATTAATACTCTTTTAAAAATATTTTTTACCTTTACATTTTAAAAAATTAATTATAGGATAATTGCTTTACAGTGTTGTGTTGGCTTCTGCCACACAGCAGCAGGAATCAGCTGTAAGTATACATATATCCGCTCCCTCTTGAACCTTCTCCCCTTCTCTCCATCCCACCCCTCTAGGTTGTTACAGAGCACCAGGTTGAGCTCCCTGTGTTATATAGCAACTTCCAACTAGCTATTTTACTAATGGTAGCAGATATGTTTCACTGCTACTTTCTTCCCACCCTCCCTTTCCCCTGCTCTGTCCAGAAGTCTGTTCTCTGTGTCTGCATCTCTATTCTTGCCCAGCAAATAGGTTCATCAGTACCATTTTTCTGGCTTCCATATATATGGATTATTATACAATATCTGTGTTTTTCTGACTTACTTCACTCTGTGTAACAGTCTCTAGGTTCATCCACCTCACTAGAACTGATTCAAGTTCATGCCTTTTTATGGCTGAATAATACTCCATTGTATATATGAACCACAACTTCTTCATCCATTCATCTGTTGACAAACATCTGTATGAATACTCTTTTTTTTTTTTTTTTTGGAACATTCTCACAGTGGAAACTTCAGGCTCACAATTCCATAAGTCCAATGGTTATCATCCTCACTGTTACTTATCTAAAAGAACAGAAACAAGTTTGAATATCTGCACTAGGAAAGATGTGCGTTGTGCCTTTCTGTTTCTTTAGGGGAAAGAGAAAACTGGGACAGCATGTTTCTTGTCATTCCTGTCCTCTTTCCTGTTTCTCTTTCTATTCATGCTTCAAGTGTAAATACCTCCAAATCTTTAAATTGGAAGAAAAGAGAGTTTGAATTAACAGTGTTGTCTTTAAATATATTTGTTGAGATTTTATTCCTGTTTCTTCTTCAGTGCCCCTCACAACCAAAATCACTATCATTGTGACCATAAACACTTCATTTATCAGGGATATAAGTATATTAAAGATATGCTTGCCATGTAAACTATAAATCATCAAAATGCTCAATGTTGATTTTCAACTGTATAGACAATTGAAACAATTGTCTATAGATAACTGTATAGACTGTGATTTAAAGCTTATGGTATAATATATGTGAAAAGTTTCTCAATTTACTTTTCTACTTTTTATATATTGATAATTTTAAAATTTATTTAGTGTCTTGAGGGCCATGTTAATGGCTGTAGGATATTCTGTTATATGTATGTAGCATAGTTAATCAAACCAATATCTTCTTCCTGGGCATTTAGATATATTTTGTTACCATGAATTATCCTGCAGTGAAACAAAGTACGTAGAATGTATACATGTTCATTTCTTCTCTGAGTATGTTTTGATCTCTGATATCATAGAAGTCTCATACACAACAGTATGGAAGGAAAAGATGTCCAGGCCTCAGTATAATAGAAATAAAACTTAGATTTCTTTCTCATGTTTATCATAGTTTAGCAATGCTCTTCTAACAAGAAAATTTATTCTTGCATCCATTCATTCATTCAAAAAACAATTCAATGCTTGTGATGTATAATCATTCTTTTAGGAACTTGGGATGTATTAGTGAGGGAAAGCATTCTTCCTGTCATAGACGTATTTCCTTATCAGAAATTCTGGCCTTGTATAGTTAGCCAGTTGGAAATTCTGACATGTATTATTTTTAATACATAATAAAATACATAATAAAAATTATTATGAAAAATTTCTGCACTGACATGGCTCAGTGGTAAAGAATCTACCTGCCAATGTAGAAGCTGTGGGTTTGATCCCTGGGTCAGGAAGATCCCTTGGAGAAGAAAATGGCAACCTACTCCAGTACTCTTGCCTGGGAAATCCCATGGACAGAGGAGCCTTGCAGGCTACCGTCAAAGGGGTCTCAAAGAATTAGACAGGACTCAGCCGCTAAACACCACCAACAACTTCTGAATACACCCCAGACCATATCCTGTATTTGTGTCAGGAGATGGTATAGTTCTGTTGCATTATGTTGTGGTAGGAAGCAGGTAGATGAGCAGATTTCTTTGGCAGGTCACCCACTACTTGGAAGGGGAGAGTAGCAATTTAAAGACTTGCATACTCCATGTTTTAAAATTACTTTATACTCAGGATTGTAACTAAAGATAGTCCGCATAGTCTAAATGCAGGATGCCAATGGGAATGTGCCTTCAAATGTAAAAAATTTGGGTCTTTCCATTTTACACTGATCCCAGTGCTTTGTATAAATGAATTTTGTCCTGAAATGGTCAAATAATATAAAGTTAGATTTCAAATCCAAAGGAAAATAATCATTGGTAAAGATGAATCCAATTTTTTAGTGCTAGATCCTAGCTATAAAATCAGTACAGTTCCATTTGCTCTCTTAAATGTTTTTCATAATACTAAACATGCAAAATCCTTTCAATGACTAGGTAATGCTTTGCAAATACTCCTTTTGCATTTCTTTTAAAAAAATTATTGGTGAGTAGTTGATTTATAATATTGTGTTAGTTTCTGCTGTACAGGGAAGATATTAGTTATATAATCTGCACTGCGGGAGACCTGGGTTCAATATCTGAGGGAAGATCCCCTGGAGGGGGGCTTGGCAACCCACTCCAGTATTCTTGCCTGGGAGAATTCCCAGAAAGGCCTGGTGGGCTACAGTCCATGAGGTTACAGAGAGGTGGACACAACTGAGTGACTAAGCACATGGTGCGCACGCACACACACACATTCATTTATTTTTAGATTCTTTTCCCATAGGTAACTGATAAGGACCTACTGTATAGCACAAGGAACTCTATTCAACACTCTAATAAACTCTATGGGAAAAGAATCTAAAAAAATGAATATAAGTGAAAAGTGTGAAAGTGAAAGTCACCCAGTCGTGTCCGACCCCATGTCTTTGTGACCCCATGGCCTACACAGTCTATGGAATTCTCTAGGCCACAATACTGGAGTGGGTAGCCTTTCCCTTCTCCAAAGGATCTTCCTAAGCCAGGGATCAAACCCACATCTCCCACACTGCAGGCAGGTTCTTTACCATCTGAGCCACAAAGGAAGCCCTTTAAAAAATTCAAAAAAATGTTTCCCTATTTCTCAATTCAACCTCAGGAAAACTCTTTCCACATAGTGTAAATGGCTACTAATAGCTTATTGTTTCTATTCCACCACATTTATGGTAACAATTACCAACTCAAAAAAAAAAACAAAAAACAAAAAAAAGCTCTTTTTTCCCAGAAGTTCCAGTGGAAGTTCTATGACTGTACTTATTGCTTCATCTTGGGTGATATATTTAACCTTGACCCAATTAATATGAATGGTTTCTAGCAAAGACCAGTTGTTATATCTAAAGACATAATCACTTTTATGTGAACCATGGTTGAGTCCTGGGGAGGGCTGTCCACGATGGAGCAGATTACTCTTAACAGCAAGAAAGAGAACGGATATTGAGCAGGGAAATACAAAAGCCTTCTACTATATATTACCTCATTTAATCTTTCCAACTATCCTCTGAGCTAGTAATTATTTTTCTCCAATTAGAGAAAAGAACTGATGGTCCAAAGATGGTAAGGAACATTTGCAAAGTCATAACACCAATAGGTGGTGAATATGAGATTCAAATTCTATGCCTAGCCTATTCCTTAACTGCTATCTGATACTGCTTGCATTACATTTATTTTTTACTTGTTCTTTTAAATGGTCTATTTTTTTTTTTATCACAGTACTAGGTTCATAGAAAAATTGAGCAGGGGGTACAGAGATTTTATATAGTAAACTGTCAATGTAGGTTCATTAATAGGTACCACTCTATTGAAATATGTTGTCAATGGAGGAGGTTATACATACATACCCCCAGCTCCCATATATGTATAGCATCCACCATCATCAGCATATCTCAATAGAGTGGTACATGTGCTACATTAATGAACCTACATTGACACTTTGTTAATACTATCACTGAAAGTCTATTGTTTGCATTAGGATTAATTCCTGTTGTTGTGACTTCCATGGGTTTTAACAAATGTATAATTACTTGTATCTACCATTACAGCATCATACCAAGTGGTTTCACTGCCCTAAACATTCTATATGCTCCACATATTCATCTCTCCCTCCCTCCTAAACCTTGGCAACCACTGATCTTTTCACTGTCTCCATAATTTTATCTTTTTCAGAATATCATATTGTTGGAATCATACAGTATGTACCTTTTTAGATTGGCTTCTTTCATTTAGTAATATGCATTGAAATTTTCTCCAGGTCTTTTCATGTTTTAACACCTCATCTCTTATTAGTACTAAAAAAATTACTCTGTCTGGATGTATCACAGTTTATTTATCTATTCACCTATTTAAGGACATCTTCATTACTGCCAATTTTTGGAAATTATGAATGAATCTGCTGTAAACATCCATGTGCATAAGATATAAGTTTTCAACTCCTTTGGGTAAATACCAAGAAGTATGATTGCTGAATCATATAGTAAAAGTATGTTTAATTTTGTAAGAAACTATCAAACTGTGTTACAAAGTGCCTGTACCATTTTACATTCTCACCAGAAATGCGATTTTCTTTAGCTCTCCATCTTTACCAGCATTTAATGCTGTTAGCATTTTGGGTTTGATCACTCTAATAGGTGCACAGTGGTATCTCATTGTTGTCCAACTTTTTATATCAGTAACTGGTGAACAGAGGTGCAACCAAGTGTTCCAAACTACATATTCAGGCTCAAACTTCCCTTTTTTTTTTTTTTTTTTTTTTAATTTGAAGTATAGTTATTTACAATATACTATTATTTTCAGTTTGACAGCAAAGTGATTCAGTTATATATTTTTTCAGGTTATTTTCCATTATAGGTTATTGTAATATATTGAACAACCTGTTCTATACAGTAAATCCTTATAACTTTTTTTTTTAATTGGAGGATAATTGCTTTACAATGTTGTATTGGTTCTGCCTCAACTTTTCCACAAAGATTCAGAGCAGAGCACCTTTCACTTATATTCTTGCATTCCTTCATTCTGTTCATTTTAGTCTGATTTAGGGCTTTTCAGATTCTGTTTAGAATTTTGGTGTCCTGAGATAAAATTCAAGGCAATAGCATGCCAATATCAAGCAACTTATCATCATCTTGTTTTTGTCCACAGTTAGCTCCTTGACTATGGATATCCTGAGCACAAAAGTTTGCTGTTTGACTCTGTATTCCTAATACCTAGAACAATGCCTTTCATTTGGTGCACATTCCTCACTATGCTTAGAAAAAATAAAATGAAAACATTTCTGATTCTATGAGAGTGAAAGTTTTAATATGTTTCAAGCCTGTGTATATCATACAGGTAGATCTAAGTCTCACATCTGCCTTTTCTTTCAATATGTTCTTGGTAAAGTGGCTAAAACTCTTCGGGGCCTTAATTGCTTATCTATAAAAGGGCAATAGATGCTTCTATTATTTGAGGACTATTTAGGAGAAACTGAGATGATGTGTGTAGAGTCAAAGCAGGGTTTCTGGCATACAAGAAGCATGCAGTAAATGGTGACTTTTATTAGGATAAATTACTCTGTGGCTCATGGAATAAATAGTGTTAGAAAAACATTTGTATGTATTTCATAAAAACTTAAATAGAATAGGCCATTTAGCACTGTAGGTATGTGTAGCATGCAACATACGTCAAAGACTTACCTGTTTGTGAGTCTTAATGCTGATATCAGGCAAATTTCCCCTCAATTCAATCAATCTATATCCATAAGACAAACTGATTTTACAAGGGTGAAAGTGAAAGTCACTCAGTCATGTCTGACTCTTTGCGACCCCATGGACTATACAGTTCATGCAATTCTCCAGGCCAGAATACTGGATGGGTAGCCTTTCCCTTCTCCAGAGAATCTTCCCAATCCAGGCATCAAACCCAGGTCTCCAGCATTGCAGGTGGATTCTTTACCAGATGAACCACAAGGGAAGCCCATAAGGGTAAAAGGCTGAATCTATTTGGCAAGTAAATTCTGTCAAAAATTTACTTGACTAAAAATCTTTATATTTTAAAACCCTTTCCTTTGCATAGACCACTCAAATAATTCTGTTACATTAAGAAAAGCTGGAATAAATCCAACTTGGTCATGGTGTATGAGCTTTTAATGTGTTGTTGGATTCTGTTTGCTAGAATTTTGTTGAGGATTTTTGCATCCATGTTCATCAGTGATATTGGCCTGTTTTTGTGTGTGTGTGGATTGTCTTTGTCTGATTTGGTATCAGGATGATGGTGGCCTCATAGAATGAGCTTGGAAGTGTCCCTTCCTCTGCAAATTTTAAAAGAGTTTTAGGAGGATAGGCATTAGCTCTTTACTAAATGTTTGATAGAATTCTCCTGTGAAGCCATCTGGTCCCAGGCTTTTTTTTTTGGTGGGGCGGGGGGGTAATTTTTGGTCATAGTTTCAATTTCAGTGCTTGTCATTGGGTTGCTCATAATTTCTATTTCTTCCTGGTTCAGTATTGGAAGATTGAACTTTTCTAATAATCTGTCCGTTTCTTTCAAGTTATCCATTTTATTGCCATATAGTTGCTCATAATAGTTTCTTAGGATTTCCCTCCAAATCCAAATGGAGGAGAAGTCTTTAGTCTGCCTACACTGGGCAGGAGAAGATGAGTGCACATCATTCTCCTGTTAGATGTGAACTCATCTTCTCTCGCAAGAACTCCAAAATTGCAACTCACTGCTGAACAACCATCAACAAAAAGATGTTGGATCCTACCCAAAAAAAAAAAAAAGATATCCACATCCAAGGGCAAAAGAGAAGCCCCAGCAAGACAGTATGAGGGGCACAATCATGTTTAGAATCAAACCTCATACCTTCCAGAGACTCTTGGAGGGCTCAAACAAACCTTGTATAAACCATGACCCAGAGACCCCACAGAGACTGAGCCAGAACTGTGTTTAGGTGTCTCCTTTAGAGGTATGGGTCAGCAGTGGCCTGCTGCGGGGTCAGGGTCTCTGGGTGCAGCAGGCCTGGGTGGCATAAGCCCTCTTAGAGAAGGTGGCCATTAACCCCACCATAGAGCCATCAGAACTTACACAGGACTGGGGAAACAGACTCTTGGAGGGCACAAACAGAACCTTGTGCACACCAGGACCCAAGAGGAAGGAGCAGTGAACCCACAAGAGACTGACCCAGACTTGCCCATGAGTATCCAGGAGTCTCCACTGGAGGTGTGAGTTGACAGTGGCCTGCCGCAGGTTGAGGGGACTGAGTGCAGCAGTGCATGCATGGGACCTTTTGAAGGAGGTCAGCATTATCTTCATCACCTCCACTATAGTTTGGCCTGAGGTCAAACAACAGGGAGGGAACACAGCCCCACCACCAACAGAAAATTGGATTAAAGATTTACTGAGCATGGCCCCACCCATCAGAACAAGACCCAGTTTCTCCCTCAGTCAGTCTCTCCCATCAGGAACCTTCCATAAGCCTCTTATCCTTATCCATCAGAGGGCCAACAGAATGAAAACCAAATCACAGAAAGCTAATCAAACTGATCACATGGATCACAACCTTGTCTAACTCAATGAAACTATGAGCCATGTCATGTAGGGCCACCCAAGACGGACTGGTTGTGATGGAGAGTTCTGACAGAGCATGGTCCACTGGAAAAGGGAATAGCAAACCATTTCAGTATTCTTGTCTTGAGAACCCTATGAACAGTATGAAAAGGCAGAAAGATAGTACAATGAAAGATGAACTCCCCAGGTTGGTAGTTGCCCAATATGTTATTAGAGATCAGTGGAGAAATAACTCCAGAAAGAATGAAGAGATGGAACCAAAGCAAAAACAACACCCAGTTGTAGATGTGACTGGTGATGGAAGTAAGTCTGATGCTATAAAGAGCAATATTGCATAGGGACATGGAATGGTAGGTCCATGAATCAAGGCAGATTGGAAGTGGTCAAACAGGAGATGGCAAGAGTGAATACTGACATTTTGGGATCAGTGAACTAAAATTACTGGAATGGCTGAATTTAACTCAGATGGCCATTAAATCTACTACTCTGGGCAAGAATCCCTTAGAAGAAATGAAGTAGCCATTATAGTCAACAAAAGAGTGTGAAATGCAGTACTTGGGTGCAATCTCAAAAACAACAGAATGATCTTTGTTCATTTCCAAGGCAAACTATTCAATATTACACTAATCCAAGTCTATGCCCCGACCAGTAATGCTGAAGAAGCTGAAGTCAATAGGGTCTATGAAGACGTACAAGACCTTATAGGACTAACACCCAAAAAAGATATCCTTTTCATTATAGGGGACTGGAATACAAAAGTAGGAAGTCAAGAGATACCTGGAGTAACAGGCAAATTTGGGCTTGGAGTAACAAACAAAGCACGTCAAAAGCTAACAGAGTTTTTCCAAGTGAACGCAATGGTCATAGTAGAAACCCTTCTCCAACAACACAAGAGAAGACTGTACGCATGGACATCACCAGAGGGACAGTACGGAAATCAGATTGATTATATCCTTTGCATCCAAAGATGGAGAAGCTCTATAAAGTGAGCAAAACAAGACTGGGAGCTGACTGTGACTTAGATCATGAACCCCTTATTGCCAATTCACACTAAAATTGAAAAAAGTAGGGAAAACCACTAGATCATTCTGGTATGACCTAAATCAAACCCCTTCTGATTATACAGTGGAAGTGAGAAATAGATTCAAGGGAATAGATCTGATAGACAGAGTGCCTGAAGAACTGTGCATGGAGGTTTGTGACCTTGTACAGGAGGCAGGGATCAAGACCATCCTCAAGAAAAAGAAATGCAAAAAGGCAAAATGGTTGTCTGAGGAGGCCTTACAAATAGCTGAGAAAAGAAGAGAATCTAAAGGCAAAGGAGAAAAGGAAACACATACCCATTTGAATGCAGAGCTCCAAAGAATAACAAGGAGAGATAAGAAAGCCTTCCTCAGTGATCAGTACAAAGAAATAGAGGAAACCAATAGAATGGGGAAAACTAGTGATCTCTTCAAGAAAATTAGAGATACCAAGGGAATATTTCATGCAAAGATGGACAAAATAAAGGACAGAAATGGTATGGACCTAGCAGAAGTAGCAGATATTAAGAAGAGGTGGCAAGAATATACAGAAGTACTATACAAAAAAGATCTTAATGACCCAGATAATCACAATGGTGTGGTCACTGACCTAGAGCCAGACATCTGGGATGCAAAGTCAAGTGGGCCTTAGGAAACATCATTGTGAACAAAGCTAGTGGAGGTGATGAAATTCCAGTTGAGCTATTTTGAATCCTAAAAGATGATGATGAGAAAGTGCTGCACTCAACATACCAGCAAATTCGGAATGCTCAGCAGTGGCCACAGGACTGGAAAAGGTCAGTTTTCATTGCGATCCCAAAGAAAGGCAATGCCAAAGAATATTCAAACTACCACACAATTGCATTCATCTCACATGCTAGCAAATTAATGCTCAAGATTCTCGAAGCCAGGCTTCAACAGTATGTGAACTGTGAACTTCCAAATGCTCAAGCTGGATTTAGAAAAGGAAGAGGAACCAGAGATCAAATGGCCAACATCCGTGGGATCATCAAAGCATGAGAGCTCCAGAAAAATATCTATCTCTGCTTTATTGACTGTGCCAAAGACTTTGACTGTGTAGATCACAGCAAACTATGGAAAATTCTTAAAGAGATGGGAATACAGACCACCTTACTTGCCTCCTGAGAAATCTGTATGCTGGGTCAAGAAGCAACAGTTAGAAATGGACATGGAACAACAGACTGGTTCCAAATTGGGAAAGGAGTACATCAAGGCTATATATATATATTGTCACCCTTCTTATTTAACTTATATGCAGAGTACATCATGAGAAGTGCTGGGCTGGATGAAGCACAAGCTGGAGTCCAGATTGCCAGGAGAAATATCAATAACCTCAAATATGCAGATAATACCACCCTTAGCACAGAAAGTGAAGAAGAACTAAAGAGCCTCTGGATGAAAGTGAAAGAGGAGAGTGAAAAAGTTGTCTTAAAACTTAACATTCAAAAACTGAAAATCATGGCTTCTGGTCCCATCACTTCATGGCAGATAGATGGGGAAACCATGGAAACAGTAAGAGACTTTGTTTTTTGTGGCTTCAAAATCACTGCAGATGATGATTGCAACCATGAAATTAAAAGATGCTTGCTCCTTGGAAGAAAAGCTATGACCAACCTAGACAGCATATTAAAAAGCAGAGACATTACTCTGCCAACAAATCTGCCTAGTCAAAGCAATGGATTTTTCCAGTAGTCATGTATGGATGTGAGAGTTGGACTATAAAGAAAACTGAGCACCGAAGAATTGATGCTTTTGATCTGTGGTGTTGGAGAAGACTCTTGAGAGTCCCTTGGACTGCAAGGAGATCCAACCAGTCAATCCTAAAGGAAATCAGCCCTGAATGTTCATTGGGAGGACTGATGCTGAAGCTGAAACGCCAATATTTTGGCTACCTGATGCGATGAACTGACTCATTGGAGAAGACCCTGATACTGGGAAAGATTGACGGCAGGAGAATTGGATGACAGAGGATGAGATGGTTGGATGGCATCACTATCTGGATGGACATGAGTTTTAGCAAAGTCTGGGAGTTGGTGATGGACAGGAAAACCTAGCATGTTGCAGTCCATGGGGTAGCAAAGAGTCAGACATAACTGAGCGATGGAACTGCCTGAACTGAGGGCTTCCCTGGTGGCTCAGACAGTAAAGAATCTGCCCACAATGTGGGAAACCTGGGTTTGATCCCTGGGTTGGCATGATCCCGTGGAGGAGGCCATGGCAACCCACTCCAGTATTCTTGCCAGGAGAATCCCCATGGATGAGGAGCCTGGTGGGCTACAGTCCATCAGGTCACAGAGAGTCAGACATGACTGAGCAACTAAGCACAGCACAGTGCAGGGATGCCTTGTTTCTGACAAAGGAGGCAAGAATATACAGTGGGGCAAAGACAGCCTCTTCAATAAAGGGTGCTGGGAAAACTGGACGGCTACATGTAAAAGAATGAAATGAGAACACTTCCTAACACCATACACAAAGATAAACTCAAAATGGATTAAAGACCTAAATGTAAGACCAGAAACTGTAAAACTCTTGGAGGAAAACATAGGCAGAACACTTGATGACATAAATCAAAACAAGATCCTCTATGACCCACCTCCTAGAGTAATGGAAATAAAAACAAAAATAAACAAATGGGACCTAATTAAAATTAAAAGCTTTTGCACAGCAAGGGAAACTATAAGCAGTGTGAAAAGACAACTCTCAGAATGGGAGAAAATAATAGCAAATAAAACAACTGACAAAGGATTAATTTCAAAATATACAAGCAGCTCATACAAGTCAGTACCAGAAAAACAAACAACTCAATCAAAAAGTGTGTAAAAAACCTTAACAGACATTTCTCCAAAGAAGACATACAGATGGCTAACAAACACATGAAAAGATGCTCAATATTGCTCATTATTAGAAAAATCTAAATGAAAACTACAGTGAGATATCACCTCACACCAACATAAAAAGAATGGCCAACATAAAAAGATTACAAAAAACAAATGTTGAAGAGGCTGTGGAGACATGGGAACACTCTTGCACTATTGGTGGAAATGTAAATTGATACAGCCACTATGGAAGACAGTATGGAGATTCCTTAAAAACTAGGAATAAAACCACCATATGACATGGCAATCCCACTCCTAGGCATATAACCCTGAGGAAAACAAAATTGAAAAAGACACGTGTACCCCAATGTTCTATTTAGCAGCACTATTTACAATAGCAAGAACATGGAAGCAACCTAGATGTCCATCGACAGATGACTGGATAAAGAAACTGTGGTACACAGTTTCTGTGTACACGGAATATCAAGTTCAGTTCAGTTGCTCAGTCATGTCCAACTCTGTGACCCCATGGACTGCAGCACGCCAGGCTTCCCTGTCCATCACAAACTCCTGGAACTTGCTCAAACTCATATCCATTGAATGGGTGATGGCATCCAACCATCTCATCCTCTGTCATCCCCTTCTTCCCCTGCCTTCAATCTTTGTGTTTCCAGTGAATATTCAAGACTGATTTCCTTTAGGATTGACTGGTTTGATCCCCTTGCAGTATCAGGGACTCTCAAGAGTCTTCTCCAACACCACAGTTCAAAAGAATCAATTCTTCGGTGCTCAATTCTCTTTATGGTCCAACTCGCACATCCATACGTGACTTCTGGAGAAACCATAGCTTTGACCAGGTGGATCCTTGTTGGCAAATAATGTCTCTGCTTTTTAATATACTGTCTAGGTTGGTCATAGCTTTTCTTCCAAGGAGCAAGTGTCTTTTAATTTCATGGCTGCCATCACCATCTTCAGTGATTTTGGAGCCCGAGAAAATAAAGTCTGTCATTGTTTCCCCATCTATGTGCCATGTACTCAGCCATAAAACAGAACATATTTTAATCAGTTCTAATGAGGTGAATGAACCTAGAGCCTAAAATACAGAGTGAAGTAAGTCAGAAAGAGAAAGATAAATGTTGTATACTAACACATATATATGGAATCTAGAAAGATGGTACTAATGAATTTATTTGGAGGGCAGCAGTGGAGAAACAGACATAGAGAACAGATTTATGGACTCGGGGTTGGGGGAGGATTGGGTGAGGTATATGGAGAGAGTTACATGGAAACTTACAATACCATATGTAAAACACATGGCCAATGGTAATTTGCTCTATGACTCAGGGAACTCAAACAGGGACTCTGTATCAAGCTAGAGGGATGTGAGGCGGAAGGAGATGAGAGGGAGATTCAAAAGGGAGCAAACATATGTATACCTCTGACTGATTAATGTTGATTTGACAGAAAACAACAAAAGTCTGTAAAGCAATCATCCTTCAGTTAAAAAAATTAAAACTTTTTAAAAAAGAGAAGCTGCTTTTGTTTTAGAAATCAGCTTTCATCTTTATTATGATTCCTTCTTAAAAATATTTCTCCATCATATATTAACATTAGATTTTTTTTTAATGTTGCTGAATTACTGTGGTAAATAATTTTATCAAAATTTATTCCAACTGTTACATTGAAGGTGACAGAAAGGTCATTGAAGGTCATTGAAGGTGACAGAAACTCAGTTGTAACCAGCTTAGAGGAGAGAGAGAGAGAGAGAAGTTTGCTTATGTAATTGAGAAGTTCAAGCTTTTAGGCAAAGCTAGATCAAGGGATACAATCAGATCATCTCTCAGTTTTGCTTTCTATCATATTTGCTTATTTTCAGGAAGATTTTCTCTTTGGGATGGTAAAGTAAATAGCCTCATCTCCAGGATTGTATTCTACCAGCTCAGTAATCCCAGTGGAAAGTGAGGAACTTCATTTTAAACCATAAGAAGTCCAGGGATGGAATGCCATTGGCCTACTTTGATCACCTGCCCTGCCCAGAGATAGTCCTGGGGGTTGGGGTAGATATAGTGCTCTGACAGGTCACACCTGGATCATTTTCCTCTTCTGGGAAAACAGGATGTAGTCAACGTGAGCTGAGCCACATAGAATCAGAACAGAGGAGTGGTGGGCCCCAAATTTATAATGCAGGCACTGTTACTTAAGAAAACTGAATGGACAGTGGAATAGCAAAGCACACACATATATTATACACACTCTTAAGTTTTGTCTCTCTACTTGCATGCAAAAGAAAATTAAATAATTTTTTGATGTAATGATAGCAAGACGAATTAAAATAATTATAATTTCTGATATAACTCAAAACAGAAGTTTATACTTTTTTTTTTTCTTCACCTTAGGATCTAGGAAGGAACCTAAGGCAAGAATTTTATATTCAAATTTCAATTCAAATAGCTTTGTAAAGTAATTTGAAGGGGAAAATCAATTGAATTTTTGTGATATGTCAAATACCCTTAGAGAGTAAATACATAGCCATTTGCTACAGATAATCAATCACCATTTTTGAGGCTTTTGGAAAGGAGTCAGGTTGGTGACATTCCCCACTGAGATTTATATGACCTCTTCCTGCCATAAGACTGGCCAAACTCCCCCCAAACCACCTTGTTCTACAACAGATGACAGGAGGTTACAAGCCAGAGACATCAAAACAGATTTATTGAATGTGTAACATGGAAGAGATTGGAGATGACAAACGACAGGAAGGTTTTCCCATCCTGTTCACCTGAAAGGAATGCAGCCTGTGATAGATTTGCTTCCCTTTTACTGAGAGTAAAGAGACTTTGGTGCTATTGTCCGGCCACTGGCCACCCGGGGAGCTCAGCTCTGGTCCAAAACTCCACTGTGTAGCACTGTGTAGCACACAGGCAGTGGGGCTGACTTGAGATCACAGAACAGAGATATTAATAAATAATAAAAGATAAAGTTAGATCAAGCATGCCCCCAGAGTTGAAGTTCAACCAATCTACCCGGGAAGAGGAGAAATATATTTATAGTTTCAGAGCTAATTCATGTATTTCTCAAAACAGTTATATTGTAGAGACATGGCTGGGAATCAAAGTGGCTTCTAATACAAAGGGTAGCTAGAATAACCCACCTGACCAGGGTTACACTGAAAGAATTAAATGTCATAACAGAAGACACGAGAAAGAGCTGTACCAATTTCCATGTCCTGGAAAAAAGGGAAGCTTTCTTCCTTCTGCCAGCTCCGAAGAAATAATACCTAAACTTGGTTCTTTGTAAGTTGAATCTCAGACAAAAAAAAATGCATCTTTCATGATCATTAGGATATTCTCATAATAATATCTCTTCCAGTTTGAAAACAATAGAAGATATAAATTATTCAGTTATCTTCAACATTTTTATTGTAATGGAAACTAATTTTCTAAAAAATATTATCACAACCCTTGTATATGGATTAGCTGAAAGAACAAGTGCTTTGAATGAAGACAGCATGGTATTTAGAGACTCATGATTTAGATTTGAATCTAGAATATGGCTCTTGCTAGCAGAGCAAATTAGGTTCTGGCAACGTGTATTTCTCAGTATCCAGTTCCTCTGTCATGGTAATCTCAATGTGACTACCTATTGACAAATAGGTATAAACTCAGGAAGCTGGGGCTGGGGCATTAAAAGCTGTAACCAATGTTTTGAGTAATGAGAAGCAGTATAGCCTAATGCTGAAGCATATCTGCTCAGTTCAGGTCTGGATTTGAATTCAGTGTCGTCACTTAGTGACTGGCTTGTTCTTAGAATATTTGCTTCAATTGTAAGATGGGAATAATGATAACATCTAGGAAAGAAATGGCAACCCACTCCAGTATTCTTGTCTGGAAAATCCCATGGATGGAGGATCCTGGTAGGCTATAGTTCATGGGGTCGCAAAGAGTCGGACACGACTGAGCAACTTCACTTTCATTTTTCACTTTCTAGTTTATTGACTTGTTGTAGAATACCTAAGGAACTTAGATTGATGCCTATATACACTCAAAATTCTTAAGTAGTAGTATTATATGTAAGATCTGAAGTCACAGAAGATAAAGTCAAAGTGCTCAAGCATTACATCTTGAATAATGAAGCTGAAGCTGTAAATGAGCAGGGCCCTATGGGGTTTTCCTGGAACAGAACCCCCTCTATTTCCTCCACCTGCCTTTTCTCTGTAGAAAAGCTTTAGCCTCCTAGGCTTTTCCCGAATTCCAAAGAATACTTTTAATCAGAGAAGTGAGAAAATGCAGAAAGAAAGAAAAACAGTCAAGTGAGACAAAATAATAATTTAGCCACCAAACAGTCAAGGACCTTTAATTCCCCTTCAAGGGCTAGAGATAATATTCTGTTCTTTGAGCTGTTTTGCAGATACTGAAACCCTCACCAGGTGTAAGAAGTTAACTGTATGCTGCCCATAAGCACACAGACCCCACACTAGTTGGAACTAGAAGTGTGATGATGTTGACTCCAATTCCCTCATCACCAACCAATGAAAAGAATGTCCACAAGCTGATCACACACCCCACAACCCTGCTCCCTCACCCTGTCTTTGAAAACCTGACCCTGAACTCTTTCGGGAAGTTCAGGCCTGTTAAGCACTAGCTGCCTGGACTTCTTGCTTGGTACCTTGCAGTAAATGCTGCACTTTGCTTCATCACAACCCAGTGTCAGTAGACTGGCTTGTGGGCAAGTGAATCCAAGTTTGGTTCTGTAACAAAGCTATCAAGACCACACTGAAGGAGGAGATAAATTTCCCCAAAATGTATTACATTACACCAGCAGAAGAAGGGGTAATGCAAGCTGGGAGGCAAAGTAAAACAAAATCCAGAAGAGTTACCAACGTGGGAAATTAATAATCCATTTGATTTCCTCATGTATTTCATTGGATGTTGGTCACATAAGGACAGTAACTTTGTTTCATAAAGGAGGTACTGAGAGTTTGGTGACCTGATGTTATATTGATATGAAAAGACATCCCTATATTCACAGCTACAAAAAGTACCAATTTACACATATCTGTTCTGATGCTATATATAAGAAAAGCAAATGACAGTTGTAGTGTAATGCAAACAAACTATTGTTAATTCATTTAAACCCCATTATATCTAGAAAATGGGGCCTTTAAAATAAATAAAAGATGAAGCCTTGTTCATCATTGGTCTCTGGTCCCATTCAACACAGAAAAAGCCCAGAACGCACTCTGGGATACATTGCTTTTTGTGTAAACTTTACTTGTTCATTGCTGATGTCTTGACTTTTTTGACATTTATTGAATGAAAATAGTTGATTTTTCTCAATTTACAAAACTTGGTGAATCCTTATTTAACTTCTTGGCAGTTATAAGTAATAAAGAAGCTTCTTGAAGTAAGATTTATACAAAGTTTGCTTAGGTTTTCCTTACACAAAATCCTTAGGAAACTGGAATTGAAATAGTCATTGTTTTTCTACCCTGATTTTTTTCTTCTTTTATCATTGAGCACATTCATTTACACTTTTTGTCTAGGGTGGTTCTGGACTGTTAGGTTGCTACTTTGATTTATTTTAACTTTCATTTCATGGTGAAGGAAAAAAAATGAGCCATTAAGTACTTGGCTTTGGACAAAAGATCTCCCATGGTACAATGAATGACATGCCTTTTTAAAACAGATTTGAGAAAGAAAGTTTAGCAGTTAGGTTTCAGCTCTATTCTTTTAAGATATTGTGGAGTCATGAATCTTTGGAGATACAAAGTAAGGAGAAAGAGTAGTTATAATCTACCTTTTTATTCTGTATAAACTAAGAAAATGTGTGAATCAGTGTCATGTACTGCTTTCTGGGCTTGAATGTATGGTCTCATTTATCATTTACTCATTCATTTGATGAATATTTTTACCATAAAAAAGATAATATTTCATTAGAGTATTTCCAAGGAAGGATTGAGATATCTGAAAAATTAATCTAAAAATCATGTTTTATCAAGATCACCCTGCTTGGAAGAGACAAGTAGGGTGTGAGAGCATGGCCAGAATAATAGCTGAAAGGATATTGCAATAATCCATATGAAAGATGCTCATGACCTGAACTAGCATGGAAGTGATAGTGGTGGAGAAACTGGTTAAATTCTGAATATGTTTTGAAGGTAAAGCAACAAGATTTGCTTATTGACCAAAAGATTAATTTTTTTTAATTGGGTACACCAGTATCTTCCTATCTTCTCTCTTAGAGCAGGACTTCTTGCTTAATATTACTTGTATCTATTGATCAATTTATCATACCTCTATAACTCTTATTTATCTATATCCATCCTTCCACGCGCCCACTCATCCATGATTCTGCCTGTTTTCTTTCTTTGTTCCCTTTCTTTCTTTCCTAACAGAGTTAGGTTGATCTTATATTTCCTCAAATATGAAGGAGTTAATTAATACATTTTTGAAAATATAAGAAGATTAACCTAGGAAAGAGAGGGAACAAAGAAAGAAAATAGCAGAACCAAGGATTGGTTTGCTTTTCATACAAAAGGAGGGAGAGCCAGGCTCATCAAAATAATCTGGTAGAGTTTAAGATTTGAATGGTCTGTCAAAAACCACCTTTAGGATAATGCCCTTATAATGAGAAAAGTTGATTCAAACAAAATAAATAATAATGACAGGTTCAGCCATATTTGGGGTAAGGTCTAGAGAAGAGTTTGGGAAAAGATTGGAAATTTAGGTAATAAATTAATTCATAAAGATTCAGTTCAGTTCAGTTGCTCAGTCATGTCCGACTCTTTGCGACCCCATGAATTGCAGCACTCCAGGCCTCCCTGTCCATCACCAACTCCCGGAGTTTACTCAAACTCATGCCCATCGAGTCGGTGATGCCCATCCAACCATCTCATCCTCTGTCGTCCCCTTCTTCTCCTGCCCCCAATCCCTCCCAGCATCAGGGTCTTTTCCAATGAGTCAACTCTTCACATCAGGTGGCCAAAGTACTGGAGTTTCAGCTTCAGCATCAGTCCTTCCAATGAACACCCAGGACTGATCTCCTTTAGGATGGACTGGTTGGATCTCCTTGCAGTCCAAGGGACTCTCAAGAGTCTTCTGCAACAAAGATTACCCATATATAAAGTAAGGATGCTCTTGAGCATCCTTCTATGCTCAAGAGAACCTCCAGGTTCTGCTCTGTTCCTTCTCCCGATGGATACTGTCAAGTTGTCAACTCAGTATAGGTAGAACATAGTGTATTTGCAAATCCAAATTGTCTTACTCTAGTCCTGTCATTACTTCTAGTAAGGAACTATGCACTGAGAAAATGAGACCTCTCATTGTCCCAATGCCTTGTGTAATTTCTGCAGAGATGTAATAACTCAGGCAGCCCAGGCTTAGATTACACTCTCAGGTTTCCACTCCCCAGGAGAGCTGGATACATCCAAAGAGTGAATTAAAACAGACGGCAATGTTCATGAAGCAATGCATTTTAAATATTTCTGTGTGAACCAGAATTACAGCATGTCATGACAGATTGAATAGGGTAATATATGAGCATTTAATCAGTAAATGAAATAATGGTAGTTAATCTCTTCTGTTATTGAAAGGCAGGTGATGCCTGTAGTGTGCCTGCTTTAATATTTATTCAGAACACATAAGGTTGAGATTGTTCTGACAGACTAAGAATATAATACATGTTGTATACCTTCCATAACATCAAGTGAGACATAAAAGTTACATGACAATGGAGGCCAAGCAGATGTTGGAAAGAAGTGAAGCAATAAGGGGTGATATGAACAATGCATATCTGGTTGAAAGTCACAGTGAATATGAGGTTAGACAATTGTCTCCAAGTAGGACTTAACCCCAAAAGGCTATATGTTCTGATTTTTCCTAAGTTTTCAATGTGAGACTATTAAAAAAATCCATATCAGACCAACAAAACACATCCATGAACTAGCATTTTGACACATGTCTAAATTTTCAAACTGAAAAAGGTAATATAGGGTAATGTAATGATTAGGAATGCAAACTTTTAGCAGAACCCAGTTTAACTCTCCCCTTATCGATTAACTCAGCTTCTTTGAAAGTTATTAAAATTCTCTGAGCCTTGATTACCTCAACTGTAAAAAGAACATGATTCAGACACTAAGGTGTTGCAAAAACTGAGATAATATGCATAAGGTGTTTAAATAGGCGATAGTAAAGAACTAAACAGACATTTCTCCAAAGAAGACATACAGATGGCTAACAAACACATGAAAAGATGCTCAACCTCACTCATTATCAGAGAAATGCAAATCAAAACCACAATGAGGTACCTACCATCTCACACCAGTTAGAATGGCTGCTATCAAAAAGTCTATGATCAATAAATGCTGGAGAGGGTGTAGAGTAAAGGGAACCCTCTTACACTGTTGGTGGAAATGCAAACTAGTACAGCCACTATGGAGAACAGTATGGAGATTCCTTAAAAAACTGGAAATAGAACTGCCTTATGACCCAGCAATCCCACTGCTGGGCATACACACCAAGAAAACCAGAATTGAAAGAGACACGTGTACCCCAATGTTCATCACAGCACTGTTTGCAATAGCCAGGACATGGAAGCAATGTAGATGCCCATCAGCAGACGAATGGATAAGAAAGCTGTGGTACATATACACCATGGAATATTACTCAGCCATTAAAAAGAACACATTTGATTCAGTTCTAATGAGGTGGAAGAAACTGGAGCCTATTATACGGAGTGAAGTAAGTCAGAAAGAAAAACACCAATACAGTATATTAATGCATATATAGAGAATTTAGAAAGATGGTAATGATGACTCTATATATGAGACAGCAAAAGAGACACAGATGTAAAGAACAGACTTTTGGACTCTGAGGGAAAAGGCGAGGGTGGGATGATTTGAGAGAATAGCATTGAAACATGTCTATTACCATATGTGAAATAGATTGCCAATCCAGGTTCAATGCATGAGACAGGGTGCTCAGGGCTGGTGCACTGGGATAACCCTGAGGGATGGGATGGGGAGGGATGTGGAAGGGGGGTTCTGGATGGGGGACACATGTACACCCATGGCTGATTCATGTCAATGTATGGCAAAAACCACTACAATATTGTAAAGTAATTAGCCTCCAATTAAAATAAATAATTCTTTAAAATGAAGATGATAATGATGATTAGCAACTATATATCTCTCATTTCTAGAGTTCTATCACATGTCAACCCCACTGGGCTAAGCATTTTAGTCTTTTTAAAAATTACTCGTGAAAATGGCTCCATGAAGGGCATTGTAAAGTCTTTTTGTATGCATTTCATATGCATAATTTAATCCTCAGAATGTTAAAAGTAGGTACTATTATTTCAGTACCATTTCACAGGTAAAGAAGTTGAGTCCAGACAAAGCCATTTGTACAAGGTCACAAGGTAAATGGAGGAACTGAAATTCAAACTAGGTCTGTATGAATGTAAAATATAACTTCTAACCATGACTTTGTTCATAAAGTCTCTACATACTTCAGTCAGTATTAAAGGTGAACAAGAAGAAATGTGAAATTTGATGATTTGTAAATGAGAGAAGTATAAAGAGAGAAAGTAGCAGACATGAGCTATCAGAGTTATGGAACTTTATGGAATTTCTATAAATATTCTTGATAACAAAGTGTTATGGGCACAATACAAGTGAGTAAGTTGTTTTTAATATCTAAACTAAAAGTTTTTACCTTCCCTTTGCAGGCATTTTTTTAAATCCCTGTGGAAGTTTATCTTTGCCTATATCATAAAACTCCAGAATTTTTTTTTATAAAAAGAAATTTCTGGATAGCCAGATTATCCAACAGAAATACTTAGAAAACAGGGAAATATTTACATGAACGAAAACCACAGATCAGTGTATCCTTGTGAAATTGGAGGTTAATCAAGCAACTGAAAAAGGCAATCAAATAGAATATACTGTAAAATCGTGCACATGTATCTGGTTGCACATAGTATTATGTTGCACAGTGATTAGAAAGTTAAACTCCTAAAGAAACAAAAGACCTATACATAGAAAACTATAAAACACTGATGAAAGAAATCAAAGAGGACACAAACAGATGGAGAAACATACCGTGTTCATGGATTGGAAGAATCAATATTATCAAAATGGCTATTCTACCCAAAGCAATCTATAGATTCAGTGCAATCCCTATCAAGCTACCAACGGTATTTTTCACAGAACTAGAACAAATAATTTCACAATTTGTATGGAAATACAAAAAACCTCGAATAGCCAAAGTAATCTTGAGAAAGAAGAATGGAACTGGAGGCATCAACCTGCCTGACTTCAGACTCGACTACAAAGCCACAGTCATCAAGACAGTATGGTACTGGCACAAAGACAGAAATATAGATCAATGGAACAGAATAGAAAGCCCAAAGATAAACCCACGAACCTAGGGACACCTTATCTTTGACAAAGGAGGCAAGGATATTCAATGGAAAAAAGACAACCTCTTTAACAAGTGGTGCTGGGAAAACTGGTCAACCACTTGTAAGAGAATGAAACTAGAACACTTTCTAACACTATACACAAAAACAAACTCAAAATGGATTAAAGATCTAAATGTAAGACCAGAAACTATAAAACTCCTAGAGGAGAACATAGGCAAAACACTCTACAACATAAATCACAGCAGGATCCTCTATGACCCACCTCCCAGAATATTGGAAATAAAAGCAAAACTAAACAAATGGGACCTAATGAAACTTAAAAGCTTTTGCACTACAAAGGAAGCTATAAGTAAGGTGAAAAGACAGCCCTCAGATTGGGAGAAAATAATAGCAAATGAAGAAACAGACAAAGAATTAATCTCAAAAATATACAAGCAACTCCTGAAGCTCAATTCCAGAAAAATAAATGAGCCAATCAAAAAATGGGCCAAAGAACTAAACAGACATTTCTCCAAAGAAGACATACAGATGGCTAACAAACACATGAAAAGATGCTCAACATCACTCATTATTAGAGAAATGCAAATCAAAACCACAATGAGGTACCATTACACGCCAGTCAGGATGGCTGCTATCCAAAAGTCTCCAAGCAATAAATGCTGGAGAGGGTGTGGAGAAAAGGGAACCCTCTTACACTGTTGGTGGGAATGCAAACTAGTACAGCCACTATGGAAAACAGTGTGGAGATTTCTTAAAAAATTGGAAATAGAACTGCCATATGACCCAGCAATCCCACTTCTGGGCATACACACTGAGGAAACCAGATCTGAAAGAGACACGTGCACCCCAATGTTCATCGCAGCACTGTTTATAATAGCCAGGACATGGAAGCAACCTAGATGCCCATCAGCAGATGAATGGATAAGGAAGCTGTGGTACATATACACCATGGAATATTACTCAGCTGTTAAAAAGAATTCATTTGAATCAGTTCTAATGAGATGGATGAAACTGGAGCCCATTATACAGAGTGAAGTAAGCCAGAAAGATAAAGACCATTACAGCATACTAACACATATATATGGAATTTAGAAAGATGGTAACGATAACCCTATATGCAAAACAGAAAAAGAGACACAGAAGTACAGAACAGACTTTTGAACTCTGTGGGAGAAGGTGAGGGTGGGATGTTTCGAAAGAACAGCATGTATATTATCTATGGTGAAACAGATCACCAGCCCAGGTGGGATGTTTCGAAAGAACAGCATGTATATTATCTATGGTGAAACAGATCACCAGCCCAGGTGGGATGCATGAGACAAGTGCTCGGGCCTGGTGCACTGGGAAGACCCAGAGGAATCGGGTGGAGAGGGAGGTGGGAGGGAGGATTGGGATGGGGAATGCGTGTAACTCTATGGCTGATTCATATCAATGTATGACAAAACCCACTGAAATGTTGTGAAGTAATTAGCCTCCAACTAATGAAAAATAAATAAATAAATAAATAAATAAATAAGAAAGCTAAACTCATGGAGCACTGAATTCCTTGAAGAACTTGATAAGATTAGGCTCAGCTGTGGGTGTAAGTTAATTCACCAAAACAGCAAACAGACCTTGGAGACAGTGACAGTCACTGAAAAGAGATTTTGATAGACGTCTCAGCTCTGGAGGTACAGTGCTCTGTGATACCCATGGCCTCAGAGCCAAACTAGGGCCAGAAATGGCTGTAGATTGCAGGCATTATGTGGACATTTCCTGAGGAGCATATTTATTAGAAGCAGAGAAAGAAAATGAACTTGGAAAATCTGAAGGAAGAAGTTAAAATATGTACTTTTTTTTTTCTTCTATAGCTATTGGCGGAGAAGAAAAATACAACACACTGATGTTTTCCTGTTGTAGTAGTGAATTCCTGTTCTGTGAATGACTGCCACATTGAAGGCACTTGGGGACTACCAGGAGGACTTCCTGTCTCTTCTCTCCTCCTTAAGCCTGTTAGGATACTTAAACCTCTTCCCATTATTATCATTATCTAATATTTAGCAAGAGTTCTTACTGTGGCCAATGGTGTTCTAAGGATGTTATATTTTTAATTTAAAAACTTTACACAAGTCTCATGAGGTACACATGATAACCCATAAACTTAAGTGAGGAAACAAAGTGTCACAAAGGTTGTGGTTTGCCCAAGGCCTCCAACTAGCAAGTGGTGAATCTTAGAATCAAATGAAGCTCATGCTCTTTCTATTCCTTTATGTAATATTTAATTTTCTCAAGACAAGGGAATTATTTCCTTTGAATAAGTGACATTACCAGAGATAACAAAGGTCCATAGAGTCAAAGCTGTGTTTCTCCAGTAGTCACATACAGATATGAAAGTTGGACCATAAAGAAGGCTGAGCACCAAAGAATTGATGCTTCCAAACTGTGGTGTTGGAGAAGACTTGAGAGTCCCTTGGACCGCAAGGAGGTCAGCCCAGTCGGTCCTAAGGGAAATCAGTCCTGGATTCGCTGGAAGGACTGACACTGAAGCTGAAGCTCCATTGCTGTGGCTATCTGATGCGAAGACCTGACTCACCAGAAAAGAAATCCCAATGCTGGGAAGGACTGAAGGCAGAAAGAGAAGGGAGCAGCAGGGGATGAGATGGTTAGAGAGCATCACTGACTCAATGGACATGAGTTTGAGCACATCCCAGTAGATAGGGAAGGACAGGGAAGCCTGGCCTCTGCAGTCCATGAGGTCACAAAGAGTTGGACACAACTTAGTGACTGAACAACAACACAACCAGAGATAGCATGCACTGTAGGATGAGCATTAGACTGAGAAGCAGGAGATGGAGAATGAATCCTTTTCTTTCATTTAGTGCCTCTCCTATTTAGCTGTGGAAACTTGGGCTTCAATTTTCTCCTCTATAAAGGAGACTAAAAGTAACATTTTAATTTATCCAGCTCTGTCTCCAGTCCTGTCTATAGTGCAGCAATCTCCAATCTTTTTGGCACCAGGGACCAGTTTTGTGGAAGACAATTTTTCCACAGACAGCAAGGTGTGGATGGTTTTGGAATGATTGAAGCACATTATATTTATTGTGCACTTTATTTCTATCATTATTACATCAATTCCACCTCCTATCGTCAGGCATTAGATCATGGAGTTTGGGGACCACTCCATAGTGTATGAGGGTTCATAGATGCAATTGAAATAAGGGACACATTAATAAAAGGATATTTACTCTTTTTATCACTTATATTAAGGATGTTAAATATCATTTTAGGCATGGTAAAATATTTCTTTTAAAGTACATATATTTCCTGTACAATGAGTATTTTAGCCCATAAAGGAGCAGTCATAGGTTACCTGTCCCTAAGGCCATACTGGATAAAGTATGGACCTCAAGTCTTGGTCTTTCTGATTCTAAACTCCATTGCCTTCCATACCAAATGGTAGCTGTCAGTGGCTAACTTTAGGCATAAGCAGTGATGATCCTTTTAACCAATGTTTGCACCTTGGTGAGAGTGCAAAATAGGTGCTGGTGCATGTCCTCAATTATGGGAAAAACACATTGTTTTCAGAACTTCATAAATTCAAATGAAGAGAAAACTCAGTGTGGAATAATAGTGCACAGCCTTTTCACCAATCACTTGTAATTATTTTGATTTTGTTTATTCTGTTGTGTGCGACCAGAGAAGCAAAATGATGGCCAATCATTGGGAAATCAATTGTTTCACAGCATGGTTAGTAAGTTACTCTAAAATTTGCTCATAATCAACCAGAACACAGTCAATTTGATTGGTAAAGCAACAGCCAGAACTTGATTATGGCCTTCTTTCTGTGGCAAAATAAATGGAGACTCAGGCCATAGATGTAGGGTTGGCAGGTTTTCCTAGCATCTGGTTGGATCAGCTGCTTATTACTAATTATCCCTAAATTATTACTTACCTTAATCTCTCTGAAATCTCAAATTGTTCTTCAATGGTATTTTAGATATTGGGTTGCAGAAAATTCATTAAGTCATGAAGCAGTGCATTCCATTTTTAGACAGACAATTCTGATGAATGTGGAGTTTTCCTGAAGTTGAGTTGAATGCTTTTTTTTTTTTTTCGTTATCTATCTCTCACAGGGACCGTATAGTCTTGACTTCACCTTTTCTTCTTCAGAAAAAAGTTCCCATTTTTCAGTGATTTTTTTTTAATGAAATTGAAGATAGGCTGACTTATTTTTATATAGTAAAATTTTGTATAGAGATTTCTTATATTATTATGTACTCCCATTAGTCCTTTTATACCTAGGGCCTATACATATATAAATTAGGAAAATGATTATTTAACTTTCTCAGCTAAATGTTTATGTGTGTGTTTACTTTCAGCCAGGCAATTCCAAGCACATTCCAGGAATTTTCTTGTATAATCTTCAAAACAACCTTGTGGTTTATTATTATTCCCTATTATTATTCCCCTTCTACAGATAAATGAACTACGGAGGTGTCTTAACTAGCCCAAGTGACACAACTAATAATTTGACATTATGGCATCCAAATTCAAGTCCATAGAATTCCATAATGTATGCTTTGATTGTTCTGCTTTCCTCAAAACTAAGCCTCTCAGAGGCAAAGTTTATGTTTTATTGACTATGGTATCCCAGTGGTTAATATAGTATATGCTATGTAATTGGCACAAATGTCTATATATTACATCAGACTATAAATTTCAAAAAGTATTTGAGTCCCATTTTGTGTTAAAAATGCTTGTCAGTAAACTCAATTTAATCCTTCAGTAATATCAAGGTTTAGCTTACAGATCTTTCCTTTACTTCTTTAATCTTCCTCCCCTGTTTTTGTTTTCCATGGAATATTTTGGAATACTTTGGAATGTTTGGAATACCTATTTCCCAAAATTGGAAATATTTTGGAATAAATAAATATTTTGTCATACTTGGAATATTTTTGCAGACCTGAGATCATTCAAGCTTATAGCTTCTTCTTATGTCTCCTTTACTTATTTGTCCCTTCTTAGTCCTTTTCTAAAATTGGAATATATTGCAGTTATTCTCTGGAAAAGAAAATAAATTTACCCAAGAGTTTCCATAAAAGGATTTTAAGCATTGCCATTTTTCATCTGGCATCCTTGTCCTTTCATCAAAAGGTTTTGTTACATGATAAAAAAGTATTATCATCAAGAATAATATATTAAAATGGGGAACAAAAGTCCATAGTGCCATGGTGGGATAAGTGGAAAGAAATGATCTGTTTTGTTAAAAAATAATTTTGTATTGTATAGGTATCTTAAGAATTCTGATAGTGTTTTCTGCCTTTTGAAGTAGATTTTTTTAAACCGTAACCATGTGGTTTCCCTAACCAGCATGCGTAGGGTATGATGATAACCAAGTTCATTTTACTAAACCACAATCTGATCTCTTACTGATGCTTCAAAGCCATGGACATAAATTCCTTTGTACTAGTATTGATGATTCTTATTGGAAACCATTATAACATTTTTCCTGTTAATTAAGGCAAGTAGTGCTCAATAAATTTTGTTTATATTCATTCATCAAAATTTTAATCAATACCTACACTGTATCAGGCAGTCTTATAGGCCCTGAAGACACCAGAGAGGAATCACTTTTCCCTCAAAGAGTCTACAGCTTAGTGGAAAGATAGATATGTGAAAAAACACATTGAAATACAAAATGACACTTTTAAAAATATATCCACTTCCAGGGTGACTGAAAATATAAGGAAGATGTACCTAATTTTGGACAAGCTAAGACACAGTAAGGTTTGAGTTAACACATGAAGGTTGAGAAAACACGGTTGGTTGCTTAGAGGCATAAAGGAACCCAAAGTCTTTGAAGATCAGTAAAAGAATTTGGTTAATTTTAGAATGTAAGAAAAAAAAAAATCAGGTGAGAAGACAAGGCAAGGGCCAATCAGGGGCGACCTAAACACCTTTCAGAGGAAAGTCTGTTTATCCAGTGAGCAGTGAGGAACAGGGGCAGAATTGTGAGCAGAAGGACATATTTTTTGTGAGTGCTCCGTGCCACACTTGTTTCAGAGGAGTGCCAATTGTGCTATTGACAGTAAGTCAATCCAGGCTCAACTCCACTAATTTGTATGGTTTACTGTCTGGTTTTCCTTGGTTCCATGTCTTATTTTCTGTAACCAGTGCTAGACTGATGAAAAGTCTTAGGTAGGATAAGCATGACTGTCATTGTAGCTGTTACACAGTATTGTATGTGTTACTTCTTTTGACCTTCGATGGGCACATTCTGCTTATATTGTCATGCAGTATGATTCAATTAGACTTTCCCCGAGCCTCAATTCTCAGCTAATGGCCTGTACATGGAGTCACAGATGTCTACCTATCACATATTCCATAGCAGAGTGCTGACATTCATGGATACATAGTAAAGTAGACAGCTAATTCTCATCTGCTCAGAATCCTGGTTACAATTTGCTTTTAAGATGACTATCACCAGTGCCTGGAGGAGATATGTCAGATGCGAAGCACCACTAATAAATTAAGGCAATATAGCACTCCACATGCCAAAAGAACACAGTGGATAAGCTTAAGAATGTCATGACATATCTGTAGTTTTATTGATACCCATGAATTTGAAGTCCCAATTTCAAGCTGACACCCAGAGGTCATTGGCCAAATGTTCTTTATTAAAAAAAAAAAAAAATTATTTTGAGATCATTTTAGAATCACAAAAAGTTGAAAAAATAATATAGAAAGCTCCCACAAACACTTCCCTGGAGTACTTTAAGTGATAGCATATTTCATAATTATAAAGAAGTATAATAATAATAATTATCATCATAAAATTATTATAGTAATCATAATTTCTGTTTTCTTGGAAATCAGAAAACTGATATTGCTATACTACTACTAAACCATACTGTAGCTCTTATTCAGATTTCTTCAGGATTTCAATCATCAAAATTCACCCACATTTTTTTCACTTCTTTAACTGCTTCCTGATCCTTTCTGCTTAAAACATGCTGTTCCATCTGCCTCGGGCACTTATCCCTGTTGCAGCAACTCAGCTCTCATGTGTGTTAAGTGCATGTTCTAATTTAGCTGTCTGCCTTGTCTTTCAGTTCCAGATCCTGTATCATTTCCAAAGGGAGGCTTCTCCAGGTGCTCCCCTCAAAACGGTGTATCTGCCTACTATGTACCCTCAAAACCCTCTTTCTCTTTCTTTCCATTTATTATAATAAAATAAATAATTATCTAATTAGTTTCATGGAAATATATAAGGATTGTGATGGTTAATTTTAGGTGTCAATTGATTGAGCAAAAGGATGTCCAAATAGCTGGGAAAACATTATTTCTCTGTATGTCTATAAGGATGTCTCTGGAAGAGATTAGCATTTGAATCAGTAAATGGAGTAAAAAGGTCATACTTACCAGTGTGGGTGGGCATCATCCAATCATTTGAGGGCCTAATACAGCAAAGAGTCAGAGGACGTGGGAATTCGCTTTTTCTGCTTGAACTGAGACATTCATCTTCTCCTGCCCTTAGATACCCGTGCTCCTGGTTCTCTGGCCTTTGAATGTGGATCTACACCACCAGTTGCACTGATTTTTAGGATTCAGACCCAGGCTGAATTATACCACGGGCTCACCTGGTTCCTCAGTTTGCAGACAGCAGATCATTGAACTTCTCAGTCTTCATAATCAGGTAAGCCAATCACTATGATAAATCTCCTCTCACATATATTTGTAAGTATTCTATTGGTTCTGTTTCTCTGGACAATCCCAATACAGAGATGGAGAAATTGATTATTTTGGGGTCTTTCACTTTATTATAAAATAATAAGATATGATATTCCCTTTCTCTCAAAGTTAATTAGGCAGAACCTTTCCGGTACTTGCTGGTTTCAAATAAGCGCTTCCTTAAAAATCTGTAAATGGCATTGGGACACCACTGGATGAGCTATAGAGGTTGACTTGGGCTCCAAAATCACTGCAGATGGTGACTGCAGCCATGAAATTAAAAGTCGCTTACTCCTTGGAAGGAAAGTTATGACAAACCTAGACAGCGTATTAAAAAGCAAAGACATTACTTTGCCAAAAAAGATCCATCTAGTCAAGGCTATGGTTTTTCCAGTAGTCATGTATGGATGTGAGAGTAGGACTATAAAGAAAGCTGAGTGCTGAAGAATTGATGCTTTTGAACTGTGGTGTTAGAGAAAACTTTTGAGAGTCCCTTGGACTGCAGGAGATCCAACCAGTCAATCCTAAAGGAAATCAGTCCTAAATATTCATTGGAAGGACTGATGTTGAAACTGAAACTCCAGTACTATGGCCACATGATGTGAAGAGCTGACTTATTTGAAAAGACCCTGATGCTGGGAAAGAATGAAGGCAGGAGGAGAAGGGGATGACAGAGGATGAGATGGTTGGATGGCATCACCGACTCAATCAACATTGGTCTGGGTAAACTCTGGGAGTTGGTGATGGACAGGGAGGCCTGGTGTGCTGCCATCCATTGGGTAGCAAAGAGTCAGACACGACTGAGCAACTGAACTGAACTGGAGTGTTTAATGTCTTTAGAAAAGAAATTTTTTTTTTTTTTTTTTTTTTACTTTCTTTGACCTGGGAGCCCCTTAAATAAAGAGAAATTTCTGTTTATTCAATATTCAGAATTTCTGGTGCATTATTGGAGAATATGTAGTAAATGCACATAGAAGGGTATTTATTCCCAATTGTTTTTTCCTGACAAAGTAAAGAGATGGTTAAGTGAATGTAATTAGCAAGTGCCGTCATTCATTCTGCTATACAGCTAGCAATCTGTATTCAACAAATCCTGGTATAGCAAAAGTTCTGGTTTAGGTCATCCTGGGAATAGATGAATAAAGATAAACACCTGACCAGATAGAACTTATAGCACAGAAGGAATGTGGAAAGTCATGTGGGGTGCTGAGGAAGAGGTAGGTAGAATAAATCAGTAGGAATTAAAAAGACATGTTTAAAAGTTTTCATTACAAGAAAAAATAATTTTGTAACTATGTACAATCATAGTGTTAACTAGACTTACTGTGGTGTTCATTTCACAACATATATAAATATCGAATCAGTAGTTGTACACCTGAAACTAATATATGTCAATTACAACTAAATAAAAGCAAATAATCAAAGGGGCTGATGGATACAGAGAACATATTGGTACTTGCCAGAGGTGGGGTGGGGGGTAGTGGTGTGTGTTGAAGAAATGAGTTAAGGATGTTAAAAAGTACGAACTACCATATATAGAGCAAGTAAAGTACAACATGGCAACTAAGGTTAATAATACTGTGCTGTATATTTGAAAGTTGCTAAAAGAGTAGATTTTAAAGTTCTCATCACAAGAAAAAATTGTTCACATACAGTGATGGGTGTTAAGGAGACTTATTGTAGTGATCATTTTGGAGTACATACAACTGTCAAATCATTATTTTATATATCTTAAACTAAATGTTGTATGTCAGTTATATCTATTTTTTTAAAGGAGGAAAAAAGTACATGTTTGGGAGTCAACACAGCTTTTTACTTGTCTTGATTCTGCCTGTGTAACTTTAAACCAAAACCTCTAAGCAGCATCTTCTTCCCTACAGAATGGATTTAATAATATAATTAAATTGTAGGGTTGCGAGGATCTCATAAGACCATGAATATAAAGCTATTTTTATGGTACCAGGCATATAGTAAGTACCAGTGTTACCTGTTGTTATCTGTTGTTGTTCAGTCTCTAAATCATGCCCAACTCTTTTGCAACCCCATGGACTATAGCCCATCATGCTCCTCTGTCCATGGGATTTCCCAGGCAAGAATACTGGAGTGGGTTGCCATTTCCTTCTCCAGGGGATCTTCCTGACTCAGAGATTGAACCTGCATCTTTGGCATTGGCAGGTGGATTCTTTACCACTGAGCTACCAGGGAAGCCCTCTGTTGTTATTACTTCTGAATTCTACTTCTATCAGCCATTTTCTACAAACAGCCTTATATTACCAATTAACTACTATTTTAATTTACACTAAAATATTCTTAGTTTTTTCAACAAAAATAAAAGTTTTGATCTCATACAAATGGCAAACAAGAGCTATGTTGAGGGGAGATGCTGGGCAGTTATCCAGAGTATTCCACTGCCTGAGTCATTCACGTTTTTACACCAGCTCAAAGTGACTGTGATTTAAATTCATACCACAACAATATGACACATTATACAAATTATGGTCTCCTCAGGGTCGCATAGGAAGATCTGAAACTGGAACTGGTAATTCATAAGGATGCCAAGGATCTGCTGGTATATAAATAGGTATCACTCTAGAAAACAAGTGATAAATGCCAGTCAAGGGGACTGATCAGGTGCTTTAGGAAGTTACAGGGGAAAGAGTTCATTTTAAGAAGCTATTCAAGGTTGTAGCAAGACTGTCCTTCTCACAGAATACATATTTGTTTGTTGTTTGATACCCAAACTCAGATATACATGGAATTGGTTTGAATCCTCAGAATTGTATGAAAAGGAACATGGGTGTGTGAGGGGTGGTTATCCTTTTCCAAAATGAATAGTAAATAGTCATCATGGATTGCTGGCAAAACAATAATGGTTGAGAGTCACCATGTTCTGAATACTTTCAATTACAGAGTATGATAACCCCAGACTTTTGGATTATACAAACCAGTGCAACTGAAGATATATAAATTAATGATTCTCTCTCAAAGTGCATTACCAACATTGTTAAAAGTCTGTCACATAAATATATCATTTTTAGAGCTATATAATTACATTTATAGTATATAACATTATAATTATTATTACTGTTATTTTAAAAAAGAATATGTTGAAACCAAAACAGTCAGGAAGAACATGATCCATGTAAATAAAATTAAGTTGTTCCTGTGTGTGTGTGCATGCATGCTACATCACCTCAATTGTGTCTGACTCTTTGAAACCCTATGGACTGTAGCCCGCCAGGCTCTTCCGTCCATGGAATTCTCCAGGCAAGCATACTGGAGTGGGTTTTCATGCCCTCCTCCGGGGGATCTTCCTGACCAAGGGATGAACCCACATCTCTTAAGTCTCCTTGCATTGCACACAGGTTCTTTCTCACTAGCACCACCTGGGAAGCCCCAAGTTGTTGTTTATATATCTTTTAATGCATTTCAGATGTTAGCATATGGAGTTTCAGAGTATTAAGAGTGTATGCCTAGGGCAATCTGATTTGTGGTATGGGCTTAGTGTCATACACAAAATTCATGTTGGAAACCTTGGATGGACTCCCAGAGCAACAGACATCCTTCCTCAAGACTAGCTGGAAGAGACTGCAAGAGACAGCCTCTTGATGGTTGACCAGGAAACACAGGCAATGTGACTTAGATTGTCATATGCCTGTGTGAAAGACAAGAAACAACACTAATTTCAAATGTGAGCCCCAGGTTGAAGCCATAAGGGCAGATATTCTAAATTAAAGATTTGGATTACAATCTTGCTTCTTCTCAGGATACATAACGTGTGCAAGCTGAGTCGTGGTGCCATTTTATTTATTCAATGGTGGTTAATGATTTTCTTTAGCAGTGCAAGGGAGAATGGCTACTCTCAGAATAAAGGAGAGTCTTTATTAAAGATTATGAAAAATTTGGATTATAAAAATCCTGCTACTTTGACTTTACTTTTTTCATTGTGTTAAGGATCCGTGAAACACTACTGAGGCACTCTGCACTGGTCTTTGAAGGAAAGTAGGTAACAAATGAGGTTTTCTAAACTGTACATGCCTGTAACCCAGTCCTCACAGGGTCTGATTGAGCAGTTTTGAAAGATGTCTGTGCTTCAGGATTTTTAATATGCTCTCCTAATGAATGTATAATGCAACCAGGGTCAATAGCTAGCAAGATATTTTTCCATTCTCTTTCACTGTTTTCCTCCAAAAACTGTTCAGGGCTCTGAGCAGTATCTTTTATTGGTGCACATAAATGCTTCCTTTCACAAGGAGTTTGGATACGTAATACCAGATATCTTAGGCAGGAAGAATGTACTACAGGGTAATTTCAGTGAAGTTTCTTTCCTGTTTGCCTGGCTGTTAACTGAGGCAAAAGAGAGTCCCATACAGGGCAAGGAGGGATGTCCTTCCAACACGGCAGCCAAAGATGTTTCAGTGTTATCTAAGGAGTTAAAATATGTCCCAGACAACCAGTGGTCATCCTCCCTTTGAAGTTGACAGCTGGAAAAGATTTAACTGGCAGCCAAGGCAGAATATGTGCAGTAATTTAAAGCTCCCCATTTGAAAAAAGCATCTCAGTTGTAATGGTGTGAATTTGCTGAAAGAGTAACAACAACAAAAAATTAACATCTGGCCTGGCCATAAAATAGAAACATCATTACCAGAAAATATGATGGAGCTTGGCAGGTAAAGAGGGTATGAAAAAAAACAAAACCTGAAATGGAGAAAATAGAATAGAAAATGAATCAGGGAAATGTAAATTGGTAATAGTAGTGATAGTGGTGGTAGTGATGACATTAAGATAGCAATAAAGCCACCATTTATTGAGTTCCTACAACGTACCATGCATTCATTTTTATTTATTCAAGAAATATTTATAAATAACTAATTTATGTGAGGCAGTGTTTCTGGATGTAGGAATGTAGCAAGAAATAAAGATAAGCAAAATACTCAACTTCATGAAGCTTATATTCCAGTGGGGGAAATTGCTAATTATATCCAATCCTCATGACAGAGCTGCAAAGCAGGAATTAGTTACCCCAAATTTATAGGAACTTAAGAATCAAGAAAGTTAATTAACATCTCTAATTCATGAATGGATCTTCCCAGATGACACTCGTGGTAAAGAATCCAGCTGCCAATGCAGGAGACACACGAAGCTCAGTTTGATCCCTGGATCAGGAAGATCCACCTGGAGAAGGAAATGGCAACCTATTCTAGGATTCTTGCCTGGAAAATTCTGTGGGCAGAGGAACCTAGTGGACTACAGTCCCTGGGGCTGCAAAGAGCTGGACATGACTGAGCAACTGAGCACAATAACGATTCATGAATATCTGTCAACTTAGTGAATCAGGACGTGTCAGAGGAGTTATTATTTATAACTCTAGTCAAATACTATGTCTCTTTATTGCAGATATGAAAGGGAGAGAGGTCAGGTGCCTCTTCATAGTTAAGAGATCATTTGCTTGGAGACCAAAAGACCTGGGTTCTCATGTTCTCTTGGCTGTTAATCCATGGTGTGATCCTGATTCAGTCCTTTAGTTCTGTGAGTTTTGGTTCTACAACTCTAAAGTGAAGAGGTTGAACTAGATGAGTATTTCTCAAAACATGGAACTCAGACAACCTCAGCACCACCTGGAAACTTGTTTGAAATTATCACAGCACACCCCACATTACTGAATCAGAAACTCGGGTGGAGCCCAGAAATTTCTGTTTGTTTGTTTCCTTTTTTATTGGATGGTAATTGCTTTACAGTATTGTGTTGGTCTTCGCCACACATCAACACGAGCAATTTGTGTTTTAACAGGTGTTTCTGATATGCACTAAACTTTGAGAACACTGGATTGGATGATCAAATGTAATAATTAAGAATTTAAGAATTGGAGGCTGTCCAAGATGGCAGCATAGGAAGACCCTGAACTAACCACCTCCAGTGGACACGCCAAATCTATTGCTTCATATAGAAACTGTTACCTCTCAAAAATAACTGATAGCTAGCCGAGCAACAATTCCATGACAGAAAATTAAATTCCCATGCCAAGATGGGGAGGAGGGAAAGAGATGCAGTCTCATAAAAACCCCACATCCAGCATGACAGCCCACGATAGAAAGAGATCTCACAGGTCTTCAGGTACTCACTGAGTAGTAATGGATGTGGGCCCCACATTGTGCACCCCAAGCCTTGTGACCAGCACTGGAGAGATTGAGCCCCCAAAATGCCTGGCTTTGGAAACCAATGAGGCTTATATCTAGGGGACCCAGAGGGCTTTGTGGTATCTGAGATATTTCTTTTGAGGGGTTTATAGCTTATCTCACTCATCCTGAGATTTAGCACAAAGGCAACAATTAGGGAAGTGCCTGGACTGTACATGAAGGACATTCATTTGAGAGTCTTAAAGTATTTGCCAGAGGGGCAGGGATGAGTCCTTCCAGGACTGAGGTGCTGGTGAACACCTTTCTTACAGTCTCCCTTTACCTTGAAAATGCTGGTGGGTGCACATGAACACAGCTTCACTAAAGCCTTGCTCTAAAGCCACCACTAGTGACCTCATACATCACTCAAGCCACAGATGCACCCTGCCTGCAGTGCTCTTAATGGCTTTCTTAAAGCCGTGGATGTGTCTGGGCCCTGGTGCTCGTCCTCCACACTAAAGTGGTGGGCGTGCCCCACCCCTCACACTCTTTGCCAACCCTGCTAATACCACAGACATGTTCCACTCCCACTGTTCCCTACCTGCATTTCAGATCTATGGGCATGTGCCTTACCCTCAGCACTGTCTTGAAACATCACTAATGCTGGCAGCTATGTGTAGTCCACACAAGGGACAACTCTTAATCACCTGGCCCTCATCGGGAGCATGCATTCCTAGGTCCCACAGGACTGTAAAATTGGAATGACAGTCCTGGGCCTGCTGGCACACCCAGGATACTGCACAGACAGCAGACTGAAACACACCCTGAGTCTGCCTGTAAAAAAGGCCCATGTAGCTTGTCCTGGAACTTCAACCTGAGAGACAGGCTTCAGGCTTGCAGCACATCTAGAGGGTACAGGGGCACTCTCATAGAATACAGGCAGGGAGACGCCATCCTTACAGGATCCCCTGGGCTCATCACAGTTCTCTGGCACCTTCTACACAGGACCTTATACACTCAACTGAATAGCAACTGAAGCCTAGGGAATACTTCCAGGTCTCCTGGTCTAGTTGTCAGCAGTGTTTACAGTTGTAATCCCCAGGACCATATGTATCTACATCTTTTAAAAGCTGCTGCCTGAGAAGCAGGCTTCTATTCACCCTGACAGTAGATGCTGACTGAGACCCCTTCCACTGTACCATTGACAGAGCTTGGCACACCCTTAACAACAGGGATCTATGAAGAATAAATGAGGCTACTTTACAATGACAGAGGTTGGAGAGATGATGGAGAGCTAGGGGAAGGTTGAACAATCAAGTTTACTCCCTACACAAGGTTATTCCTGAAAGAGTAGGAAAGCTAGCTATCCCACCTATTGTATAAAAACAAACACAGAGAGTTGAGCAAAATGAAGAAACAGAGGGATATGTTCCACACAAAACAGCAAGACAAATACCTCAGGAAAAGATCTTAAGGAAACAGATATAAGTAATGTCTATTACAGTATTAAAGAGTTTAAAGTCATAGTCATAAAAATGCTCCATGAACATAGAAGAAGAATGAATGAATACAGTGAGAACTTCAACAGAGAAAATAAAAGAAAATATCAAACAAATCACAACTGAAAAATATGATAATTGAACTGAAAAATACACTAGAAGAAGTTCAACAGCAGACTAGATGAAACAGAAGAGTGGATCAGCAACATGCAACACATGGCCATGGACCTTTCCCAAACAGTAGCAAAAAGAAAAAAAAAATTTAAAAAGTGAAGATGGCAAGAGAACTGATAAGTAAACTCAGTAAAGTTGCAGAATACAAAATCAATGTACAGAAATCTGTTGTGTTTCTATACACTAATAATGAATTACTTAAAAAACTAAGATAAGAACCCCCATTTGCAGATTACATTTGAAAGGAAAAAAATGCCTAAGTATAACCTAATCAATGAGGGGAAAGAACTGTATTTTGAAAATGATAAGACACTGATGAATGAAACTGAAGATGACACAGATAAATGGAAAGATATTATGCTCATGGGTTAAAAGAATTAATATTGTTAAAATAAATATACTACCCAAAGAAATCTACAGATTCAAGAAAATCCATATTATAATTCCAATGCCATTTTTCAGAGAAGTAATAAAAAATAATTCTAAAACTGGTATATAACCACAAAGACCATGAGTAGCCAATATAGTCTTAAGAAAGAAGAATAAAATTAAATGTATTCCATGCCCTAATTACAAACTGTATTGCAAAGCTACAGTAATCAAAACAGTATGGTGTTGGCATAAAAATAGACACATAAATGAGTGGAACAGAACAGAGCACCCAGAAATAAACATGCAGGTATATAGTCAGTTAATAGTCAAGAAAGGAGCCAAGAATACCTAACAGTGTAAGAAGAATATCTTCACTAAACAGTGTTGAGAAAACCAGACAGCCACATGGAAAGAATGAAACTGGACCCTGTCTTGTGTATCACCATACACAAAAAGTAACTCAAAGTGAAAATGAATGAATGAATAAATAAATATCAAAATGGGGTTAAATATTTGAACATAAGACCTGATTCCAAAGAAGTCCTAGAATAGAACATAGGCTGTAAGATCCTTGACATTGGTCTTGGCTTTGAATTTGGGAATCTGACTTCAAAAGCAAAGGCAAGAAAAGCAAAAATAAATCAGTGGAACTGCTTCAAACTAAAAAGCTGCTCTCCAGCAAAGGACACCTTCAAAAATTAAAAAAAAAAGCAACCTGCTGTATGTGAGAAAATATTTGCAAATCATATATCCCATAAGCAGTTAATATTCAAAATATGTAAGGAACTCAAACAACAAAATATGTAAGGAACTCAATAGAAAAATGCAAACAATCTAAACAAAAATGGTCAGAGAATATGAACATTTTCCCGAAGAAAACATGGCCAACAGACACACAAAGGTGCTCAGCATCACCAATCATCAGTGGAATGCAAATCAAACCACAATGGGTTATCACCTCACATACCTATTAGAATAGCTGTTATCAAAAGGCAAAAATAAATGTTGGAGAGGATGTGAAGAAAAGAGAACCATCATACCCTATTAGTGGGTTTGTAAATTGGTGCAGCAACTATGGAAACTGTATGGAGGTTTCTCAAAAAATTAAACATAGAACTACCATATGACCCAACTTTTCCACTTGTAAGTATATATCTGAAGGAAATTAAATTACTATCTTGACATGATATCTGCATTCCGTGTTCATTATAGCATTATTTACAATAGACAAGCTATGTAAGCAACTAAAGTATCCACTGAAAGATGAATGAAAAAGAAGATATGGTACATACTATGGACTACTACTCAGTCATAAAAGAAGGAAACCTTCCATTTCAACAGTGTGAATGGACTTTGAGGGTATTATGCTACATGAATTAATACATAGAGAGACAACTATCACTTGATTTCACTTATACATGGACTGCAAAAAACAAAACAGATGAACAAACAAAACAAAATAAAGTATTTAGATAGAGAGGACAGACTGGTGGTTACCAAGGAGAAGGGTACAAGGGGGTAGGTAAAATGAATTAAGGAGTTCAATTGTATGGTGTGGATGATAACTAGACTTTTACCAGATGGTTAAGTAGACCGTATGGTGATGGATGGTAATTAGATGGTGATCACTTTATTGTGTTTCAGGTCAGTTCAGTTGCTCAGTATGTCCAATTTTTTGACTCCATGGACTGCAGCATGCTAGGTTTCCCTGTCCATCACCAACTCTCGGAGTTTACTCAAACTCATGGCCATCGAGTCAGTGATGCCATCCAACCATCTCATCCTCTGTCATCCCCTTCTCGTCCTGCCTTCAATCTTTCCCAGCATCAAGGTCTTTTCCAATGAGTCAGTTCATCACATCAGGTGGCCAAAGTATTGGAGTTTCAGCTTCAGCATCAGTCCTTCCAATGAATTTCAGGACTGATTTCCTTTAGGATTGACTGGTTGGATCTTCTTACAGTCCAAGGGACTCTCAAGAGTTTTCTCTAACACCACAGTTCAAAAGCATCAGTTCTTCGGTTCTCAACTTTCTTTATGGTCCAACTCTCACATCCATACATGACTACTGGAAAAACCATAGCTCTAACTAAATGAACCTTTGTTGGCAGAATAATGTCTCTGCTTTTTAACATGCTGTCTAGGTTTGTCATAGCTTTTCTTCCAAGGAGCAAACATCTTTTAATTTATGGCTGCGTTCACCATCTGCAGTGAATCTGGTACCCAAGTTAATAAAGTCTGACACTTTATTATCCATTACTTCCATTTTCCCCCATCTATTTGCCATGAAGCTGATGGGACCAGATGCCATGATCTTCATTTTTTGAATGTTGAGTTTTAAGCCAGTTTTTTCCCTCTCCTCTTTCACTTTCATCAAGAGGCTCTTTAGTTCCTCTTCACTTTTTGCCATAAGGCCAGTGTCATCTCTATATCTGAGGTCATTGATATTTCCCCTGGAAATCTTGATTCCAGCTTGTGCTTCATCCAGCCTGGCATTTCACATGATGTACTCTGCATAAAGTTAATAAACAGGGTGACAATATACAACTTTGATGTACTCCTTTCCCAATTTCGAACCAGTCTGTTGTTCCATGTCCAGTTCTAACTGTTGCTTCTTTATCTGCATACTTATTTCTCAGGAGGCAGGTCAGGGGATCTAGTATTCCCATCTCTTTAAGAATTTTCCAGTTTGTTGTGATCCACACAGTCAAAGACTTTAACATAGTCAGTGAAGCAGAAGTTGTTTTTACTCTTGTTCTGGTATTTTCTTGCTTTTTGAATGATTTGATGGATGTTGATTTGATCTGTGGTTCCTCTGCCTTTTCTAAACCCAGCTTGAACATCTGGAAGTACATCAGTTCATGTACTGTTGAAGCCTAGCTTGAAGAATTCTCAGCATTACTTTGCTAGCGTGTGAGATGAGTGCAACTGTGTGATAGTTCGAGCATTCTTTGGCATTGCCTTTCTTTGGGATTGCAATGAAAACTGACCTTTTCCAGTCTTGTAGCCACTGCTGAGTTTTCTAAATTTGCTGGCATATTGAGTGCAGCACTTTCACAGCATTATCTTTTAGGATTTGAAATAGCTCAACTGGAATTCCATCACCTCCACTAACTTTGTTCATAGTGGTGCTTCCTAAGGCCATTGGAACTCACACTCCAGGATGTCTGGCTCTAGGTGAGTGATCACACCATCGTGGTTATCTGGGTCATTAAGTTCTGTGTTCTTGCCACCTCTTCTTAGTATCTTCTACTTCTGTTAAGTCCATACAGTTTCTTTCCTTTATTGTGCCCAACTTTGCATGAAATATTCTCTTGGTATATCTAGTTTTCTTGAGGAGATCTCTAGTCTTTTCCATTCTAGTATTTTCTGCTATTTCTTTGCATTGATCACTTAGGAAGGCTATCTTATCTCTCCTTGATATTTTTTGTCACTCTACATTCAGATGGATATATCTTTCCTTTTCTTCTTTGCTCTTAGCTTCTCTTCCTTTCTCAGCTATTTATAAAGCCTGATCAGACAACCATTTTGCTTTTTTGCATTTCTTTTTCTTGGAGATGGTTTTGATCACAGCCTCCTGTACAATGCCCCAAACCTCCATCCATAGTTCTTCAGGCACTCTGTCTATCAGATCTAATTCCTTGAATCTATTTGTCACTTCCACTGTATAATCATAAGGGATTTGATTTAGGTCGTACCTGAATGCTGTAGTGGTTTCCCTATTTTCTTCAATTTAAGTCTAAATTTTGAAATTTGGTGTTCATGATCTGAGCCACAGTCAACCCCCAGTCTTTTTTGTGTGTGTGTGTGCTGACTGTATAGAGCTTCTCCATCTTTGGCTGCAAAGAATATAATCATTCTGATTTTTGTATTGACAATCTGGTGATGTCCATGTGCAGAGTTCTGCATACAAGTATCATATTGTTGCATTGTATACATGAAACTTCTATAATGTTATATATAAATGTTACCTCAATAAATAATTAAATAAAATGATGCAGGCTACTTTGGGAGAAAAATTTTGAGTCAGACATGTATTTGATCCAAGTTCCACAACTCACTAGGTCTATGAGTACTGGAAAATCACTAAATCACTCTGAGCCTCTATTCCCTGAACCATCAAATGGGAGCAGTAATAGTATCTTTCCTGTTGGTCTGTTACAAATGAGATAACATATGGAAAGCACACAAATCCATGCTTGGCATTTAAGTATTTATCATCATCCTCATTTTCATAATGTAAAACATTTGAACACTCATCCTAAAGTTCTGTCATATTTGAAGATGACATTAAGAATGCTGATTAGTCCAAAACAATGCCCAGGTGATTAAAAAAGAAAAAAAGAAAAGAGCACCCTTTTTATCAACCTAAATACATTCTACACTAGCAGATTGTAGCAGGAAATGGTCTTACTGCAAGAAGTAGGAAACATTATCACAAACAGATGTTACATTTTGTATCCAGAGAATCAGTGAGCCACTACCTCTGTACCAAATCAGGCTGCCCTAATCATGAGATCTGTTGTCTTGCACATTTGCTGTCTAGCTGAATGGAGTTTTGATGTGAATCTAAACCTGTATTGATATTAGGTTGGTGATAACAAATGAATTGAACAGAATAAGGCAGAGCATCAGTCCAGTCAGCAAACAGAAGCTGAAAGGATGATGCCATCTGAAATGTGTGGTTGAGGCATCGCCTGTCCCCCGACTACCATTCTCTTGCATTTCCTTCACTCTGCAGGCCACAAGATCCAAAAGGAAACTAGATTTCTCAGAAAACATGTTAAACCACTAGAAAACAGCAAGAAACAGATACAAACGACCTGCCAATCACAAGTAATTGAAAGGTGGGTTTAATGCAGTGTAAAGGAGCAGAGTTGAACTTTAATTCCAGAAAAGTGAATTCCTCAAGGCATTTTATTTTCTGAGCAAGCCTAATTACAGTAGCTCAGTACAAACAAATATTTTAGAGATGATATACTGCAGCGGTTCAGATTTCAGTCTCAGAGTCAGGTAGCCAGGGCTTGAATTTCAACTCTGTCATTGAGAAACTCATCTTGGACACATTTCTTAATATTGCTAAGCCTCATTTTTATATGCAAAATCAGGGTAATATAGTGTCTACCATGGAAGGTGGGTCTGAGGATTAAATGGTATAGTGCTTAGCATAAGGTAGGTCTAACACGGTGAGTGTTCAGAAAGTTAGAATCATCTTTTTTTTTTTTTTAATTCTGAATTACTATAAGCATTTTATAAGTACTAGAAATGCATTTTTATGGCAATTTTAGGAAGTTCTCTCTTTAAAATCTGCCACCTGGTGAATTCTATCTGTCCTGTCCAAAACTTTGGATGAAAATCATCTGTGTTTCTATGAGTTGCAAGTAAAGCTGTCTCAAATTAAAAACATTAAATTTACTAGCTCACAAGATGGAGAAGTCCTGTGGTGATTGTAGCTTCAGGCATAGCTGGCTTCAGAACTGAAAAAGATATCTTCAGGACCTGAATCCTGCCAGTTTAGGTTTAATCTCAGTTTCTAAAAAGCGGCAAAATATCAGTAGTACCGTAAATACTCTCACTACAGCAGGGGACAGACCTTTTTTTCTCCTTTCATTCGTTGTTCTGTGAATTTCTCTGGTTCAACCTGCTTTGACCAGCTTGAACCGGTCATGGCAAACAGCAGTACGCTGGTGTGCTAATTGGTTTGTACTTAGATCACATGATCACTCTGGCAGTGGGATGGGGGCAGTGCTGCCCAGAACCATGGACCTGGAGTGAAGGAGTCATGGATTGTCACTAGAAAAATGTGTGCTGTTGTTGTGGAGGCAAACTATAGGTAGACCTTCAACCCCTTTCTTTTTATTTACTTTTTCCTTACAGTGGTTTTGTTGTGAGTGCATCTGCATGCCCTGACTTCAAGTGATTGCTGAATGTCAGATCAGATTTTCATAAAATGTGTCTGAAAAGTGTTAATTGTTCAGTCATGTAGGACCCTTGTGACCCCATGGACTGGAGTGCACCAGGCTCCTCTATCCATAGAATTTTCCAGGCCAGAATACTGGAGTGGGGCAGCCATTCCCTTCCTCAGGGGATCTTCCTGACCCAGGGATCGAACTCCATGTCTCCTGCATTGCAGGCACATTCTTTACCATTTGAGCCACCAGGGAAGCCTTCAAAATGTGTCTAGTGCACAACTTGTATCAGAATTCCCAGTAGTGTCTGTTAAAGTGGATTTGGATTTCTCTCCAGCACAGAATACCTGAGGATTAGGCCCCAGGGTCTGTAGATTTAGCAAATTCCTCAGGTGATTCTTAGAAATATGTACTAAAATTTGAGAATTACTGAAAAAGGTAATGATTAAATAAAGGTAATTTCTCCTATAATAAACCATTGATTTGGTATAATGCATTTCACTGTCACTTGCTTATAACTGTACTTAAAATAAAGACAATAATATATGATCTCAGGGGAGAAGGAAATGGCAACCCACTCCAGTATTCTTGCCTGGAGAATTCCATGGACAGAGGAGCCTGGAGGACTGCTGTCCATGGGGTCGCACAGAGTCAGACATGACTGAAGCAACAGCATGCATATATGCATATGATCTCAGCTACTTCAAAGAGCTCTCAGAGGATCAGTGATTTCATCTTAGCATTAAATCTTTCCTAGTTCCTTAGGTATAATGGTAAAATAAGTAAATTTATTAATTTGACAAGCCAATCCCAAAGAAAGGCAATGCCAAGGAAATCTCAAACTACTGCACAATTGCACTCATCTCACACACTAGTAAGGTATTGCTCAAAATTCTCCAAGCCAGGCTTAGGCAATACATGAACTGTGAACTTCCAGATGTTCAAGCTGGTTTCAGAAAAGGCAGAGGAACCAGAGATCAAATTGCCAACATCTGCTGGATCATCAAAAAAGAAAGAGGGTTCCAGAAAAACATCTATTTCTGCTTTATTGACTATGCCAAAGCCTTTGACTGTGTGGATGACAATAAACTGTGGAAAATTCTTCAAGAGATGGGAATATCAGACCACCTGACCTGCCTCTTGAGAAACCTGTATGCAGGTCAGGAAGCAACAGTTAGAACTGGACATGCGACAACAAATTGGTTCCAAATAGGAAAAGGAGTACGTCAAGGCTGTATATTGTCACCCTGCTTATTTAACTTACATGAAGAGTAACTCATGAGAAACACTGGGCTGGAAGAAGCACAAGCTGGAATCAAGATTGCTGGGAGAAATATCAATAACCTCAGATATGCAGATGGGACCACCCTTATGGCAGAAAGTGAAGAAGAACTAAAGAGCCTCTTGATGAAAGTGAAAGAGGAGAGTAAAAAAGTTGGCTTAAAGCTCAACATTCAGAAAACTAAGATTATGGCATCTGGTCCCATCATTTCATGGCAAATAGAAGGGGAAACAGTGGAAACAGTGGCTGACTTTATTTTGGGGGGCTCCAAAATCACTGCAGATGGTGATTGCAGCCATGAAATTAAAAGACACTCACTCCATGGAAGGAAAGTGATGACCAACCTAGACAGCATATTAAAAAGCAGAGACATTACTTTGTCAATAAAGTCCATCTACTCAAGGCTATGGTTTTTCCTGTGGTCATGTATGGATGTGAGAGTTGGACTATAAAGAAAGCTGAGCACCAAAGAATTGATGCTTTTGAACTGTGATGTTGGAGAAGACTCTTGAGAGTCCCTTGCACTACAAGGAGCTCCAACCAGTCCATCCTAAAAGAGATCAGTCCTGGGTGTTCATTGGAAGGACTGATGTTGCAGCTGAAACTTCAATACCTTGGCCACCTGATGTGACGAGCTGACTCATTTGAAAAGGCTCTGATGCTGGGAAAGATTGAGGGCAGGAGGAGAAGGGGATGACAGAGAATGAGATGGTTGGATGGCATCACCAACTCAATCGACATGGGTTTGGGTAGACTCCGGGAGTTGGTGATGGACAGGGAGGCCTGGCCTGCTTTGGTTCATGGGGTCGCAAAGAGTCAGACATGACTGAGTGACTGAACTGAATGGTAAGAGAATAATGTGGGAGACTTTTAATGATAATACTGATTGCGTGCTAAGTTGCTTCAGTCGTGTCCAACGCTTTGAGACCCTATGGACCATAGCCCCCCAGGTTCCTCTGTTCAGGGGATTCTCCAGGCAAGAATACTGGAGTAGGTTGCCATTTCCTCCTCCAGGGGATCTTCCTGACCCAGGGATTAAACCTGCATCCTCTCTTTGTCAGAGCTTACTTATCTGCACAGAGGAAAAATCTTTTAGGTTCTAATGAGTATTAATTCTTATAACAGCCTTAGATTTCAGCCCATAGAAATTTTTCAAATGGTAATTACTGATAGCTACCCCTGCTAGGCACTTATATATGTGTGTATGTGTGTTGTCACTTCAGTTATGTCTGACTCTTTGAGACCCTATGGACTGTATCCCACCAGGCTCCTCTGTCCTTAGGGATTCTCCAGGCCACAATATTAGAGTGGGTTGCCATGCTGTCCTCCAGGAGATCTTCTTGACCCAGGGATTGAACCTGTCTCTTTTATGTCTCCTGCATTGGCAGACATGTTCTTTACTAGTGGTAGCACGTGGGAAGCCCCATATATACAAATAGTATTTCTCACTTAATTCTTATAAACACCAATAGGCGTTTATTATTGCATCTATTTTGCAAATCAGAAAACCATGTGTCAGAAAGGTTAATTTACTTGCTCAAGGTCACAGAACTAGTATGATAGTTGTGTCAAAATATAACTGAAATCCACAAGTGTTCAGTGGGCGCCTTTTACATACTGATAATTCATGGTTTTTGCGTGATTTATAGCTTTTGTAATTTAAGTCAGTGACTGGCCAGTTCATAATGCACTCCAGTTAGAATGATGACCAGAAGAGTTTATCACATTTGAGCATGTGATGCTGTTACTTTTTTCCTGCTCTCCATCCTACCAGATTAAGAAGACAGTGAAACTTCTGATTTATAATTTTGACAGGGCATAACTGAGAATTATTTTATTAAGAATTTAGCTTTCTGAGTTAGGGAGTGAAAGTTACCTAAATTACTTCTGAGGACTAATTTACACAACAGGAGGGTTAAGCTCAATATGTTATTTATTTTTTGCAAGGGAGTTTGTTTATTCTCAGTTTTATTTTTTGTCAAGACTTATTTATAGAGTGTTTCCATTTTTCATCAGCCCAAAATTGCTAGCATGGATATATTGTAAAATCCAAGAAGTTTTAGTACTTGATAAACTTCAGTTAACACCTACTCTTTTTTTTTTTTTAACGTGTAATTACTTTACAATGTTGTGTTAGTTTTTGCTGTATAATGACATGAATCAGCTATATATGTACATAAATCCCCTCCCTCTTGAAACTTCTTCCCACCCACCGTCATCCCCACTCTTCTAGGTCATCACAGAGCACCAAGCTGAGCTCCCTGTGCTAAATAGCAGGTCCTCCTAGCTGTTTTTCACATGGTAGTATAAATATGTCAATCCTATTATCTCAATTTACCCCACTCTCTCCTTCCCTCCATCCGCCTATGCTCATGTCCACATGTCCATCTTCTATGTCTCTATTCTTGCCCTGCAAGTATGTCCATCTGCACTATTTTTACATTCTGCTACACATTTTGACCTGTGTTCTAAAATATTCTTTGATTCCATCTCACTGTAAGTCACCTCATCTCTGTCCAGGCCAGTCTCCTCATAGGCCTCTATACAAGTTCACTTCAAGGATAGACTTGCTTATTCTGTTTCTCCTCTCTGGAATGTTAGCTCTCCTCCACACACGTGCTACCCCATTCCTCATGCTCAGCTCAAGTCTGTCCTCCCATAGGATACTTTATTCAACTGTTCCACCCTAAAGGGATGTCTCCTCTCTTTTAACCTCCACTTTTCAATTTTATAACTTAATGGTTCTCCTGAGCAGTTCCTTGGAATTCCACTGTGAACTGGATAAACAAGCCTTTTCCTTTGCATTACATGTAAGCTAATAGCAAACTTTTGGGCTACCCAGAGCAAGGGTAAAGACTTCACAGTAAACATTTTTGTCTGAGGTTCATTTATTTTTGTTGCTATATCACCTTTTCTTTTTTATTGGAGTATAGTTGATTTACAGTATTGTATTAGTTTCTGAGCTTCATTTCTGTCTCCATTTTATATCCAAAAATTTATCTTTCTGTACACATATACATCTTTTCTTTATCATACTGGTCTAATAGAGCTTTCACTTTTGTATTCTGTGTATTTTAGTAGATGGCATATTATGGAGTATGCAAGTTGAAACACAAACAAATGGATATTAAATAGAACTGTCAGAAGTCTTCATTTTGCAACTGACAAAATATAGCTGACCTTAAACTGGCTTAACAAACAAAGAAAATATGTTGAGTTGTGTAGGAAAAAAATCCGGAAGTCTTGGCAGAAGCTTGATTCAGAAGTTCAAATTATACCACCCAAAGCTTGACTTAATTGTAAGTGACTCTTCTATGTCTCCTGCAGGGTTAGCTTTATCCTCAGACCTCACAAAAGTGGGCCTGGACTTTCCAACCTCTTTCCTCATGATGGCAAAATAGAACCATGCATTTAGAGCATGCACACCACTAAATTCACAGAAGGAAGATTTCTTATTCTTGTTTCTGTTTGATAGACAAGATCATTTTCTCTGCAGAAATATGTCTCTTATGTCATTTTTTCTAATAGGATCATATGTCTTTTTAAAATTTAATATAATTGTTTATTTTTATTTTTTAATTTTTTTATTTTTTATTGAAGTATAGCTGATTAACAATGTTGTGGTAGTTTCACATTGACAGCAAAGTGACTCAGCATTACATACACATATATCCATTCTCCCCCAAATTCCCATCCCATCCAGGCTGCCACATAACATTGAGGAAAGTTCCCAGTGATATACAATAGCTCCTTGTTGGTTACCCATTTTTAAATATAGCAATACGTACATGTCAATCCCAAACTCCCTAACTGTTCCTACACCTTGATAACTATAAGTTCTTTCTCTAAGCCTGTGAGTCTGTTTATATTTTGTAAATAAGTTCATTTGTATCATTTCTTTTTAGATTCTGCATATAAGGGATATCATATGGTATTTCTCTTTCTGTGTTTGACTTGCTTCACCTAGTATGAGAATCTCTAGGTTCATTCATGTTGTTGTTCATGGCATTATTTCATTCTTCTTTATGGCTGTGTAATATTCCTTTGTGTATGTGCACCACATCTTCTTTATCCATTCCTCTGTGGATGGGCATTTACATTGCTTCCATGTCTTGGCTGTCATAAATAGTGCTGCAGTGAACAATGGAATGCATGTATACTTTCTTGCTGTGTTTTTCTCTGAATATATACCCAGGAGTGAGATTATAAAGTCATATGATAGGGTCATAGGTCTTTCTTTAAAGGCAAATTATTTAGCTGCAAGAGTTTTACCATAAAATCTGGTTTAATTTGGAGGATGGGTGGTTTTACAACAGAACTTTACTTAACTTTTAGCAAGTTGGAGTTTGAAGGTTTCCTCATTACTTAACCTCAAAACTTAATCATTCCCTATTTGAGGAGTTTTGTGCATAATTGCTTTAAATCATTTCTAGGTGTCAGCAATTTCCCTTCAAGGAGATGTCAGTCTCTGCCACTGAAAAAATCAGTCTTGGGCTTTCTTTGTAGGCTTTGCATTAGCCAGCTACACTAGGCTTCCAACTGGTTCCCCTCCTACCTGCCTGGGGCTGCTGTTGTAATTGATATGGTACCTACCTTGTACAACTGGACTTTATGCTGTCCCTCATCACCATAAAAGGAGAACCAGAGAATTGCTCTCAGGGATTAATCTGTGCAGTGGGAGAGCAGGTTTGATAGAAGGTTGACTCCTCAAGGGACATTTGGGTACTTGCAGATGAGATCAGATAATTCACAGCAGGAGATTTGGGCTGGCAGATAAATGGTGCCTTCCTTATACTTTATCAAGGTTGTAATAGGAATATCTTCTATGTCTATATATACCTAGGACCTTGGAATCAGGGGTGGGATGTAGAGCAACTGGGTTAAGAACTGCATTAGGATTTCTTCATGCTATACTAGTAGAGATAGCCTAAGTAGTGTGAGTAACAGATAATGTTGCCAGATTTAGCAAATACAAATATAGCACCTTCTGTTGAATTTGAATTTCAGATGAAAAACATTTTTTATATAAGTACAGTATATGCAATATTTATAGTAGTGATACTGGTATTATTATAGCAAGCAGTTTAGTCAAGGCTGTCGTTGAGTTTTTATAAATCTATCTTGTACTATGCTTAACAACTTCCATAATGTTTCAGTCTTCATGGGACTCTAAGGTGAAATGGAATCCTGTTTCCATTGCTTATTAGCTATGCTGCATTATGTAATTCCCTAAATTCATTGAGGTGTAGCTTTATTTTCTACAAAATAGAGGAAATAATAGCTCCTACCTCACATGAGATTGTGAGAATTAAGTCCTATACAGTATATAAAGGTTTAATTTAGAGCCTGGCATATAGTACCTCTCAATAAATAATCGGTGTAAAGTTTGAAGATAAGTATTTGCAGCTATTCATAGAAGCCTTTTAAATTCTGTGTAATAATTCACTTCCCTTTCTCAAGGCAAGGTGGGAACCAAAAAAAAAAGAAAAAATCAAAATTTAATGAGGAAACCTTTGACTAGTACTGAGTTATTCACTCCATGAATATTTACTTAGGTGGTGCTAGTGGTAAAGAACCCGCCTGCCAGTGCAGGAGACGTAAGAGACATAGGGTTGATTTCTGGGTCGGGAAGATCCCCTGGAGTAGGGTATGGCAACCCACTACAATATTCTCGCCTGGAGAATTCCATGGACAGAGGAGCCTGACAAGCTGCAGTCCATAGGGTCACACAGAGTTGAACATGACTGAAGCGACTTAGCACGCATGAGCACACAGCAAGCATGATGGATGTGGATGATGGGGTTAAAAACATGTACCCTAGCTCTGGTTCACATGGAACACAGAACAGTGAATGGAAGCTGTGAGAAAACATCTGGTGCCTGTGGAATTTAAAGGGTTCAGGCAGAGACTAAGTTCATTTAAACCTTCATAAACAGTCTCTGTCCAAATGAGATGAAAACTTCTGAGGGAGCATTTTAACTTTAATACCTTTCACAATACAAGGTATGTTGTTGTTGTTGTTTAGTTGCTAAGCCATGTCTGACTCTTTTGAGAGTGACAAAAGAGGTACACAATAAATATTTGCTAAAGGAGAGGGAATCTTAGATAAGAATTGTTTTCTGTCCCTAATTGGAGGGAATTTTGTAGCTTCCAAAGAAGGTGGAGATCTGTAAAACTGCGTTTTATCTTCTGTCAGTAGGGTGACCATATATTAATAATTTTTCTGCCAACTGGAGCACTTTTAGAAGAGTGAAAGAGAGTGTTAGTAGTAGTCAGGCACAACGGACATATACTGGATCTTTGACAGGCAGACAGGACATCTCTGTATCCTCGCTGCAGATTTCACCTGGCAACCAGGGGCTGAAAAGTATGAAGCACTCCAGGTACAAATATGTATTCTCACCTTGAACATGTATTGGGTTGACCAAAAAGTCTGTTCAGATTTTTCTATAGCATCTCATGGAAAAACCCTAATGAACTTTTTGGTCAAGACAATAATTCAGTTTAAGCAGAGAATGAAGGATTACAGGTATAATTTTTACCATGATCTGAGCTATGTCTACCACACCTGAAATTAGCATTTGTTTTAATTTTTCTGATAGTCATTTAATCATCTTCAGTTAATACACTGGGACTCTACCATATAATCTTAGAATATCAATTCTAGAAACAGCTTAGAGCTCATATGGTCTTGTTTCTTACTTGTTCCCAATGATGCAGTAGTCCAGAGGGAGGCAGCTGAGAAAGAGTGAAAAGAGCTGGACTTCATCATAAGACTGCTTTCACTATTTGTCCATTACACTTCAATAAAGCTGAAAACAAACAAGAAATACTGCGTTCAAATCCTCATTCTCTAATTCAGATGTCCAACTATGGCCCAAGAAACAAACCTAGTCCAACACATGTTTTGCAATGAAAACCTCATTGGAATATGCCAATTTATTTACATATTTTGTGTGATTGCTTTCCAGCTCCAATGGCAGAATTGAGTACTTGAGACAGAATGTATATCCTGTAAAACCTAAAATATGGTCTAAACCTTTACAGTAAAAATTTGTAAACCCCTGCCTTAATCTAATTATAGTGGCCATCTCTCCCACCTCCTTTTCTTTTGACTCCTCCCCCTCCCCCTCCTAACTACTGGTCATTGAATACTGCACTCCAAAATAGTAAGCTAAGTGCCCCATGTGCTTGGTTTTGCTAAATTATCACAAAACCCTGAAAAAGGAGAAATAGTATGTGTGGTCAGAGAAGGCAATGGCACCCCACTCCAGTACTCTTGCCTGGAAAATCCCATGGGCAGAGGAGGCTGGTAGGCTGCAGTCCATGGGGTCATGAAGAGTCGGACATGACTGAGCGACTTCACTTTCAATTTTCACTTTCATGCATTGGAGAAGGAAATGGCAACCCACTCCAGTGTTCTTGCCTGGAGAATCCCAGGGACGGGGGAGCCTGGTGGGCTGCTGTCTAAGGGGTCGCACAGAGTCGTACACGACTGAAGTGACTTAGCAGCAGTATGTGTGGTGGTTAGAATGCAGACTCTAGAAGCTGACTGTGTATTTTGTATCCTGATTTCATTAGCAGCCAGCTCCAAGAACCTAATCTAGTTATTTGAATTTCCACACCCATAAGAAGCAGACCCTTTAATTAGTCCACACTTCATGAGAATTCACTTCAGTCCTATCTGACTCTTTGCGAACCCACAGACTGTAGCCCACCAGGCTCCTCTGTCCTTGGGATTCTCCAGGCAAGAATATTGGAGTGGGTTACCATTCCTTCCTCCAGAGGATCTTCCCAACCTAGGGATTGAACCCACATCTCTTATGCCTCCTGCTTGGCAAGTGGATTCTTTACCACTAGCACCACCTGGGAAGCTGATAAAATTGAGGCTTTCAAAGATTATATTTCGGAGTCAACATTGGAACTCAAAGCATTCTGCCTCCAGAGCATATGTTCTTAAACAGTATTATACTGTCAATGTGAAGGCAGAATGATACACTAGATATTAAATGCTGCCTGGAAAAAGTATCAAACACACCACCAATATGAGGAACTCACTGTAGTCATTCCTATGTAATTATTTTTTTTCTCCTCTATACAGTCAAGGCAGCCCCACATTTTGGGATTGATTCCACACCAAATTAATTTATAATCTTAGATTATTGTTCACTGTTGCTAAGTATTAAGTGTTGATGACAATAATGATCACTAGAGTAACTTGCCTCCAGATTCTATTCTTCTTGTTGCCCTAATTTGGTGATAAAATTTTCAAGTTGGTTTGCCATCTGCATCTCTTTTCCTTTGCCGTGAGCCATTTTCTTGCCTGACTTGGATTTATTTCATTGAGTATAAAAAATAATCTGATTTACATTGCTTTAAATTGCATCTTTACCCAAGCCTGCTCACAGCATTTGGATAACACTAATTGGAATGATTATTTATAATAAGGATGAATGTGGGGAACCCACCAAATGTGTTTACCTATTGATAGAATAATTATGCCATTCACATTTCTTTAGACCACAGTTTGTGAATAATATGTGTCAGGGTTTTAATGATACCCTCTTTTTATTAAATAAATCGTAGTATTTTGGGCAGTGAATTGTAGTTTATACTGGTAGAACTAAATCATTTGACACTTTGATCAATCACTTTCCCCCTGGGTGACTAAGAGTAGCTTTCTTTAATTGCAATATGCTTGCAGACCTGAGGTGGAGGCTACATATTGCTTGCCTTCTGCTAGCTATCATCACTAAAATTAAAAATGGAAAGGGAGCATACAGGGCCTAATCACTTCATCTATCCCCTGGCTAAAACAACATGTTTCTGGAGGCCAATCTTCTGTTTCTTCCAGAACAAAGGAAACCACCAATTCAGTGGAAAGAACAAACTTGCTGAGCATAGGAAAATACTCAACAAATTGAAATTATTTCATACTTGTCAACTCATCATTTTGGGTCAAGTAGTTATAACTCAAGGTTGAATCACTAGTATGCCAAACACGTAAATAAAGGAATACTGAGTGTATCCATAAAATAGTTTTTCTGCTGGACTTTAGACTTGCATGTATTAGTATTCAGAGAAAGACACAAGGATATTCATTCCTATGCAGATTTATGCAGTTCTTTCTTTGTATAGTTACCTCCTCCTCAGGAGCCTCTGCCTCTCTGAAATTTTACCTCTTTGTCCTTAATTTAGCAAGGTATCCCTGTTGTATCCCTACTTAGGAGGCTTCTCCCAGTAAGGGCCAGGGAAGTACTTCCAAGCAGAAATATGATTGCTCAAATGTCCTTTATGCGTTTGCCTTCTTTTGGGGAATTTCTGATACATAGTTTTTTAGAACAGTTATTTTATATATTATTGTCCAGTTTTCTAATTTACGGTGGGAGGATAAAAATCTTAAGATCAATATTACTCATAAACGTAGATGCAGAATTGCTTTAAAAATACTAGCAAGTCAAGTAAACAATACATGCAAAGGATATTACACCACAACCAAAAAACATCATCCCCCAAATGCAGGATTGGTTTAACAAACAAATATCAATCAGTGCAATTGACTATATTAGGAAAATGGAGAAAAAAACTTTAAAGAAAATTTAATACCTTTTATTTTTAAAAAGACTCAGATCATTAGGTATAGAAAGAACTTCAACAATTTTAAAAGGACAATGTAAAAAGACAGTCTTTAATATTATACTTAATAATGAAAACAAGCAAGGTGCCAGTAGTCATTATTTCTATCTATGCTTTATTGCATGCCTCACACAAAACAGTAGGGCAAGGGGAAATTTTTATAAATATATTTGAGAGAGTGAGGGAAGGAAAGAGGGAGAGAAGGTGGGAGGGGAAGAGAGAAAAGAAATGCATAGTTACAGAGAGATGATGTTGATCTTGGCTGAGTGTAGAGTTAGTGATGTAGAACTGACTCCGAGGCAGTTCTTGTTCGGTTGCTCAGTCGTGTCTGACTCTTTGTGACCCCATGGACTGCAGTACACAAGGCTTCCCTGTCCTTCACCATCTCCTGGAACTTGCTTAAACTCGTGTCCACTGAGTCAGTGATGCCATCCAACCATCTCATCCTCTGTGTCCCCTTCTCCTCCTGCCTTCTGTTAGTGATGTTAAAGGAGATAATGTACAGAGAAACAAAATAATAACCAAGGCAAAGACTTTGAAGAATCCATTATAGTTACAGAATTTTCCAAAATTAGAAAACTAGCAGTAATGCTTGTCTCTTCTTTTTGTTTCAGTTCTATAACTAATTATAATAGCGATGTCCTGACAATACCAATTTAAATCTCCCTAGTTGGAATTCCCATCTTATTTTGCCCTCAACATTGTAACCACAGCCTTCAGTATTATATCATCTCCTGGTTCGTTAGGGGAATGAATCCTTATCCATTATCTATTATCTATAATTCATCCTGAGTACTGTTTCTAAAAAGCAAATATAATCATGCTGTTCTATTTTTAAAACTGTTAATAGTTTCCACTTCCCTTTAATAGGGACCAAACACTACACATTATCTTTAGAGCTCTTTAGAACTTGGTCTCATCCTCACAACCTATATCTCTTGCAAGTTTTCTGTATGCCCTTCACTCTGACTTCTTAGCTTCCTTGACACTATCAGGCACTCTAGAATAGCCTGTAGGCTTCTCTGTCCATGGAATTCTCCAGGCAAGAATACTGGACTGGGTAGCCATTCCCTTCTCCAGAGGATCTTTCCAATCCAGGGACAGAACCAGGTCTCCATCTGAGCCACCAGGGAAGCCCTCTGAAGACCCCTCTCCCTCAAATCCCACAGTTCAGTTTACTTCCCTAATTTATCCTTATAATTGAGTATCAGCTTAATGTCACTTCCTCTGGGACACCCTCAAGTATGGGGCAGGCCTTTCTACTGTGTCTGTTCTCGTAACACTGTATGCTCTTCTCTGAAGGTCCTTTTCATACCACAACTGATTGTTTCATTGCTGTTTTCTCCACTTATTTCCTGTGAGGACAGGTATTGTCCTTTTGCTGGGCACTATGCTTGGCACAGAGAATATACTAATTATGTACATGTTATCTATTTTATCATAGTATCAATAGTGTATATATGTCAATACTAATCTCCCAATTCATCGCACTGCCCCACCTTTCCCCCTTGATGTCTGTATATTTATTCTCTAAACCATATATTTTGTGTCTCTATTTCTGCTTTGTCAATAGGATCATATATTTTCTAGATTTTTCCAGATTTCCACATATGTGCATTAATATACAATTTTCTTTCCTCTTTCTGACTTTCTTCATTCTATATGACAGTCTCTGAGCCCATCCGCATGTGTACAAATGACCCAATTCTGTTCCTTTTATGGCTTATATTTCATTGCATATGTGTACCACATTTTTTTAATCCAAATGGGGAATTTTATTTAAAAATATCTGATACAGTTAGGCATTAAATGTCAGAGGAAAGTCATTTATTTATTAACTGAATACAAATGAAGGCCATACCATGTTCAGGGAATTAAAGCTACCACAATGAACACACCAGACAATGCCCTGTTCTCTGTGTAATATGGAAATACACATAGGCTAACTATATTCTGGGCACTCTTCTAGGCACTAGAAATAAAACAAAGGATAAAACAGAATAACCTCTTTCTAGTATACAAGCAAATTAATAATCAAGAAGATATCAAGTCCTGGTAAGCACACACACAAAAAAATAATAATAAAATGTGTGCTGTGAAAGAGACTAACTCTAGTGGCAGTGACCACAGGAAATTTTTCTGAGAAAGGGACAGGTACACTGCTGCCAAAAAGATTAGGAGAGCCCTGACCTTAAAATCTTGAATAAGTGTCTTTAAGACAAAGGCCTTATTGTGGGAACAGTCAATGAATGTTCAATGAGATGAAGGAATTGACAGTTAATAAGCAATTACCTACCAATCCTCATGCTAAATTATTAACCTATGTTCTAAGTTACAGCATATTCTTCATTTGAATAGGATACCTGAATTCCCAGTAAAACTGTTAACCTGTAAGATATGGAGTAATAATTAGTCCTTATAAGGAAGAATGTTTGTGTATCTAAGTATCAAATATATCGCGTCATGGTGATCATCACTGCTTTCCAAAGCTAGACACATTAAAGCTGAATGAGGACGTAGAAGTGAGCTCACTACACAGCTGTCTGCACATACAGTGGGTATAATTTAATAGTGATGCCTCAGTGCCTTTCAAAATGACATCTCACTTACTCTAAAAAAATGAAATAGATAGCAAGCTGTCTTAGGCAGTACGTCAAGATACTTTATAGAGCCAGAGAAAGGCATAAAACAAGGCAAACCACTACCAAAAATTCACTGACATATAAAAGAAATAGTCTGCTTTGAGCTGCATTTCCTCTGGTTCTCTGATTCAGTGTTCTTCTTTCCCAAATGTATATTCTTCTTGAGATGTTAAAACCCCGTGGGGAGGTGACGGTATTTTCAGCTCAGCACCATTTATTCCAGACTTCACGATTTGCCATCATGTCTAATTTGTGCTTTATATAGATGCAGCAATTGTGAGTGTAACTTTGCAATAGCAGGTTAGAAAACTCCAGGTAGGATCAGAACTTGATTTTGGATCAATCACATTAGTTACGTACTTGAACACATAGGTGACTACAGTTAAAAATACTGATCTAAACATTGCCATATGTTTCCTGCCATCCTAAATGCAATATGATCAGAATACAAATTCTGTTTGATACATAGTGATACTTCAGAGTTGGAACCAACCTAAAAACAGAATGGTCAAATAAATATGGGGTTGAACTTAGACCAAGGGGTGTTTTCAAATATACAGGTGTTCATAGGATTCAAAAATTAGCAAAAGTTGTAGATGAGGAGGTTTATTGAAAGTGAGAGATGGGGTTTTAGGCTATTGACAGGGATATAATAGCTTGCTTAACATGTTCACTCATTAAACATGTAGATAGATGATGTAGAAATGGATGAAAAGACCTCTGGTCTAATGAAGTAGATTGAATGAACATGGTTATGCTTGTTATTTCTCAAAAAATATCAGTGGAAAAAAAATGACAGTAAAAAAATTAGAGATATAAGTCTATAAAGAAGAATGAAAGAGGAAAAGACCCCAGATGAGAGACAGCATAGCAAACAAAGGAGGAAAATGGGTGGAAGAATGGCAATAGATTAGCAAAGCAAATGAAGCTGAAATTTCTGCCTAAAGCCAATTAGCAGCTAGCTAGAGTTAGCTCCATCAGAGAAGGCAATGGCACCCAACTCCAGTACTCTTGCCTGGCAAATCCCATGGATGGAGGAGCCTGGTAGGCTGTGGTCCATGGGGTCGCTAAGAGTCGGACAAGACTGAGCAACTTCACTTTCACACATTGGAGAAGGAAATGGCAACCCACTCCAGTATTCTTGCCTGGAGAATCCCAGGGACAGGGGAGCCTGGTGGGCTGCCATCTATGGGATCACACGGAGTCGGACACGACTAAAATGACTTAGCAGCAGCAGCAGCAGAGTTAGCTCCAGAACCTCAGAAAGGTTCAGGATTTGGAGCTGTTGTGTAGTTCTACAGAAAATGGAGAGAAGTAAGGCTGAATTGAGAGGATTATTTGGAGAACCTCTCACATGTTGTCTCACTCCCTGTAACCCATGATAGAGCTCCCCTACCACCCACCACTCCTCTCACCCATGTGACTATTTGCTCACCCTCAGATGCTAAGAGTTTCATTGGATAGGGAAATTGAACCAGGGAAACACTAGGCTTGTACCAGACTACATGAATATACCTTTCTGTTACATTTAGCACTTGTACTTACTTATTTTTTTTCATGACTTTTGGTCATAATGCTAAAAAGATGATCCTTACATGTTTTTTTTTTTTTTTTTTCCATTGTATGGTTATGAATACAAATATTCTCAGGTTTGAAATATTAGCTTATACTTTAATATTAGAGGCAGATTTAGTTTTACCTAAAGTGACTATTAGAGATCTTGTCCCTTTTTTTCAGCTTTCCCCAGTGTAAGCATTTACTTCCTGAAGTTGTCAGGAGTCTTAAATGAGAAAGTGTGAAGAAGTCTAGGTAAAGTACACAGTAGATGCTACATAGCTACTTGTCTGCATTCTTCTTTCTTTCAAATCTTCTTCCTTATTTCTCATAATTAACATTTTTTTGTGCATCAAATGTCCATTCCTTCTTTTTTATTGTGTTAGAGCCTTAATTTTCCTTTGGCTAGCTCTCTACTTAACTGCTAAGACCTGTGGTTTGAAAAGAACTGACTTCACTAAGCCTCCTCCAAGAGATGGAGATGAGACCTAAATGTGGCTAATCCATGGCCACAATAAATGGTTATTGACCTATATACAGTACAAGCCCAGCTAATCACACCAATACATACAGTTTACAGGAACTAATAAGGAAGAGAAGCCTCTTCTACAGGGATTGCTAGGCAATATGGGTAAGCCTACAAGCTACCTGTGGCCAGTGTGAATGGGGAGCTTGCCTGAAAGTGAAGTCAACAGAAAAGACGGCAGTACTGGAATGCAACTTGACTGAGTTCAGACTATGGCATGGAGCAATCTTGACTCAGCTGTGTCTGAACTTTTTAGTTATATTAGCCAATAAATCTCTCCCATTTTCTTCCCCAAGTTGTATTGAAGTGAATTTGCTATTTCCAAACATGACTGTATGACACAGTCATATTCATGTACCCATTCCATTCTTTCAAGATGTGCTTCTCTGTTAACTCTTTTTACTCTTTATTTCTTTACACATTTTTCACTATTATCCCCACTATTTTTTACTGAATTATATATTGTATTCACAAATTATTCATTATTAAAAATATTTATTTCTTAGAACCACACATTGTTTAATACAACCAATAAAAATAAGAAAAATTACTCATTCTTTGACAAATCCTAGTTGTATGATTGGGGGGAAATTCATAGTCACTCTTAAATCCACTCTAATTAAATTTTTGCTTTGATCAATATAATGAAAATTCTCTTGTCAAGGTCACTGATGTCAAGCACATTGATATATTTGATTCCCAGTCCTCATCTACTTGATTTACCTGCATGATTTGATAAATGTGATGACCTCCATCTCATTGAAAGGCATTTTTTTTCTTTTTCACTTGACATCTAGGACTCCACAGTTACCTGATTTTCTTCCTGCCTTTCTTTCTTTCATCTCAGTTTCTTTCAGGTAACACCTCATCTTTTGGCTCTAAATGTTGGAGGGCTTTTCTACCTTCCTTTCCTAGTTTGCTTCTTGGAAAGTGTCTCCATAAAAACCTGGTGACCCTCAAATTTATTTTCTTCTCTAAACTGCTAGGCTTGGTTACCTGTCTATTTGATATCTCCCCCTGAAAATCTAGCAAGTTTCTCAAACTCAACCTATTCAAAACTGAACTCCTGATTTGTCCTACCAAAACTGTATCACCCAAATCTTCCCCATGTCAGATAATAGCAGCTCTTCCAGTTAGCAGGCACAGATACTTGAAGTCACCCCACACGCCATTCTCTCTCACAGAAGCACATTCATGCCTCAGGGCCCTTGTACTTGCTGTCCTCTCTGCCTGGAATGACATATCCTAAGATATCTGCATACCTCACTTTTTCGCATTTAAGTTTTTGTTTAAAAACCAGCTTCTCAATATGGTCTTCCCTGACCATATTTAAAATGTGTGTCTCTAGAGATGGACAGCCCAGATTTAATGATGGCTCTGCCCGCCTTTGCCAGTTCTTACCAGTAAGTTATTCAACATATCTTTTATCCATTTCTTTGACATAAAGCTAGTAATTCTACTCATTTATAAAATTTATGAGTTCACATGTGTATAGTGTTTGTAATGTGACTATTATTATTCTTATTATTATTCTTGTTGTGCACTTAAAGTTAACAGAAAAATGTTATTAGAAAAGGATGCACAGTTTCTAGCAACATACATACCATAGGGTCTAAACAGAAGGACATGTATTTTTTTTTTTTAAAGCAAAAATTCTTCACAAACCATGAGACCATCACACTAATTGTATCTGTTCACAGGTAAATTTTTGACCCATAGTGTACCTATTCTATCTTTCTAATTCAGTGAGTTAGGAGTGCTCCTTTAGCAAATGGATGAAATCAAAATTGTCTTATGATGTGATATGCAACAAAGGTGACAACAGGGTCCTTTTCAGTTTCCTGAAATAGATGCTGTAATTAACAATACTTCTGACATAAAAGTGAGCTACTCAAGATGTTCAGGTTATTTATTTACAGTGTAATTTTCTATCTGTCCCGCAAGGCAACATGCTATGTTGCTTCTCACCTACATAGAAGCTGTATTTTTAAAACTCCAAAGCAAACATTGGTAAAAGGAACAAAATCACTGTATTTTATTTCAGATCCAAGCAATAGCTTAGACAATTTCTCTTCACAAAATTAATTAAATGAACTAGGTTATATTTTCTTTTATTTTCATTTTTGATGTTATATAGACTAGAAATGAGGGAAGGGGAAAATGTCAAAATAACTCTTTATTTCTATTTTATTCATTAAAAATAATTTAAACTGTTAATACACCCATTTGGAAAACCATGTGAGAAGTTCATCATGGATATAAACTTAAAACTGTGAAAACTGTATTATGTGGTATACTGTTTTATTATTTATTGACTACATGGAAAAAAGTTAGGGGCAATATTTATGAAAAAGGGGACTTCACACCAGAGCAGAAGCCAATATTGTGATGTGAGTGTTGAACATAAGGGGAGATCAGAGCCCTGGGGCAAGAGCAAGGGCTAATCCCAATCACTATCCTAGATCATATATACTGTCCATATATTTGACACAGTTTTATTTATTTTATATAGGATATGCATATGGTATCATGCTGAGGAGAAATTAGCGATTTCCCTATTTTCTTTCTAAACCAGGAAGCCCATGTCCTGCTACTAATCGACTTGTTTACCCAGGGCCTGCCCCACCCCCAGATTCTAAAACCTGTGTCTCCTTAGAACTGCCAGAGAATCATGTCCTCTACTTGCTGAATGACGTAAACTGGGGGAAAACAGAACGTTCATATACCTAATGGCTTTAATTTATTATTTAAAATATAGATGAAAAATGCCCTACATAAGAAAATAGCTCTTCCTAAAAGCTTATTTATACATGAGGCCTTATTTTAGCCTTCTTTCTCCCTTAGCATTTATTTCAATTTTGGGAACTGTGGAGGTCTTGCCATCTCCATCGAGAGATGAAGCAACAGAAGCAGAAGTGATCCAATTGCAATTTTGTCTTAAAACCAACCTATGAAGTGTATACTGCTGTGTCTCAATTTTGTCCTTGTGAAAATTTTAATTTAAAAATTCTCTCTGAGAGTTTGAACTGCATTATAGAGTTCCCAAGAGAAGTCCCCTCACCTATCTGACCTGGGTTAGTGCTTTTGGATGTAATGAGTTTTGATGCCTAGCTTTCATTCCTTCAGTTGTTTGATAAATACTATTTGAACATCAACTTTGCGCAAGACACTGCTCAACAGAGAGGGAAGCTGGGACTGCATTATAAAGCAATCGTATGTAAACCCACATTAGCTATTCTGCTTTTGGTGATATTACAATGTATGTGTGTGCTCATGTGTTTGTGCATAGATATGTGTTCAAATAGGAAGACCCTATTTGACTCAGGTTAGATTTAAATCCCTTATAATTGAAAGCTGTACTCATGGGTTTTATAACCCTAGAAGGCAAGTTGCATGCCATAAATTCATTCATGTAACACATATTTACTGAGTATATCCCATGTACCAGAATTCTAGACACAGATTGCAGCAGTAAAGAAACAAATAAAATATCTAGGTTTTTGAATCTCACATAACACTTCATGTTAGCTTCTACTCCAAACAAATTTAACCAGTGATATCAGCTTAGAGTTTGCACATGTAAGATCCAGTGATAAACATTCACAAACTAACAAGCTGAAGAAAGCTCAGCCACTTTTTTTTTCATGGTTACTCCTTTCTTCCTCTATTTAATACATTATTTTAACATATTTTATGCCTGAGTATTATGCTAAGAACTGAGCAAAAATGAGATGCATAAAACACAGCCCTTTCCCTTAAGATGTTTACTGTAGAGTTTGGGAAACAGATGCTCAAATCAGCCCATTATATAAATAATGCAAGTTTTTTAAACATAAAAAATTTCAACCCCATATGCAATGAGGTGAAATTGAAACTTAAAACTGCAGTAAGATATCATTTCTTTTTTATTAATTTATTTATTTTAATTGGAGGCTAATTACTTTACAATATTGTGGTAGTTTTTGCAATACGTTGACGTGAATCAGCTGTGGGTGTACATATGCCCCCCATCCCAAACCCTGCTCCCACCTCCCTCCCCATCCCTCTGGGTTGTCCCAGTGTTCTGGCTTTGAGTGCCCTGTTTCATGCATCAAACTTCAACTGGCCATCTATTTCACTTATGGTAATATATGTTTCAATGCTATTCTCTCAAATCGTCCCACCCTCACCTTCTCCCACAGAGTCCAAAAGTCTGTTCTTTATATCTGTGTCTCTTTTGCTGTCTCACATATAGGGTCATCGTTACCATCTTTCCAAACGCCATATATATGTGTTCATACACTGTATTGGTGTTTTTCTTTCTGACTTACTCTGTATAATAAGCTCCAGTTTTATCCCTCATTAGAACTGACTATTATGTGTTCTTTTTAAGAACTGAGTAATAGTCCATTGTGTATATGTACCACGGCTTTCTTATCCATTCATCTGCCTGTGAATATCTAGGTTGCTTCCATGTCCTAGCTATTGTAAACAGTGCTGCAATGAACATTGGGGTACACGTGTCTCTTTCAATTCTGATTTCCTCAGTGTATGCTCAGCAATGGGATTGTCATGTAATATGGCAGTTCTATTTCCAGTTTTTTAAGGAATCTCCACACACTTCTCCATAGTGGTTGTACTAGTTTGCATTCCCACCAACAGTGTAAGAGGGTTCCTTTTTCTCCACACCCTCTCCAGCATTTATTGTTTATAGACTTTTTGATAGCAGCCATTCTGACTGGTGTGAGATGGTACCTCATTGTGGTTTTGATTTACATTTCTCTAATAATGAGCAGTGTTGAGCATCTTTTCATGTGTTTGTTAGCCATCTGTATGTCTTCTTTGGAGAAATGTCTGTTTAGTTCTTTGGCCCATATTTTGATTGGGTCATTTATTTTTCTGATATTGAGCTGCATAAGCTGCCTGTATATTTTTGAGATTAATTCTTTTTTTTAATTTATTTTTTTATTGAAGCATAATTTCTTTACAGAATTTTGTTTTGTTTTTTTTTTTCTGTCAAACCTCAACCTGAATCAGCCATAGGTATACATATGTCCTGTCCCTTTGACCCTCCCTCCCACCTCCCTCCCCACCCCACCCTTCTAAGTTGATACAGAGCCCTGTTTGAGTTTCTTAGCCATACAGCAAATTCCCATTGGCTATCTATTTTACATATGGTGATTTAAGTTTCCATGTTACTCTTACCACACATCATCTCACCCTCTCCTCCCCTCTCCCGATGTCCATAAGTCTATTCTATATGTCTGTTTCTCCATTGCTGCCCTGTAACTAAATTGTTCAGTACCATTTTTCTAGATTCCGTATATATGTGTTAGAATATGATATTTATCTTTCTCTTTCTGACTTACTTCACTCTGTAAAATAGGCTCGAGGTTCATCTACCTCATTAGAACTGACTCAAAGGTGTTCCTTTTTATGGCTGAGTAGTATTCCTCTGTGTATAAATACTACAAATTCTTTATCCATTCTTCTGTTAATGGACATTCAGGCTGCAGAGATTTTGGAGCCCAACAAAATAAAATCTGACACTATTTCCACTGTCTCCTCATCTATTTCCCATGAAGTGATGGGACCAGATGCCATGATCTTAGTTTTCTGAATGTTGAGCTTTAAACCAACTTTTTCACTCTCCTCTTTCACTTTCATCAAGAGGCTTTTTAGTTCCTCTTCAATTTCTGCCATAAGGGTGGTGTCATCTGCATATCTAAGGTTAATGATATTTCTCCCGGCAATCTTGATTCCAGCTTGTGCTTCTTCCAGCCCGCGTTTTTCATGATGTACTCTGCATAGTCAGACTTTATTTTGGGGGGCTCCAAAATCACTGTAGATGGTGATTGCAGCCATGAAATTAAAAGACACTTACTCCTTGGAAGGAAAGTTATGACCAACCTAGATAGCATATTAAAAAGCAGAGACATTACTTTGCCAACAAAGGTCCATCTCATCAAGGCTGTGGTTTTTCCAGTGGTCAGGTATGGATGTGAGAGTTGGACTGTGAAGAAAGCTGAGCGCTGAAGAATTGATGCTTTTGAACTGTGGTGTTGGAGAAGACTCTTGAGAGTCCTTTGGACTGCATGGAGATCCAACCAGTCCATCCTTAAGGAGATCAGTCCTGGGTGTTCATTGGAAGGACTGATGCTGAAGCTGAAACTCCAATACTTTGGCCACCTCATGCGAAGAGTTGACTCATTGGAAAAGACCCTGGTGCTGGGAGGGATTTGGGGCAGGAGGAAAAGGGGACGACAGAGGATGAGATGGCTGGATGGCATCACCAACTCGATGGGCATGGGTTTGAGTAAGCTCCGGGAGTTTGTGATGGACAGGGAGGCCTGGTGTGCTGCAATTCATGGGGTTGCAAAGAGTCGGACACGACTGAGCGACTGAACTGAATTGAACTGAGGTTGCTTCATGTTCTAGCTATTGTAAATAGTGCTGCAGTGAACAATGTGATACATGTGTCTTTTTCAATTTTGGTTTCCTCAGGGTATATGCCTAGGAGTGGGATTGCTGGGTCATACAGTGGTTTTATTCCTAGTTTTGTTTTAAGGAATCTCCATACCATCTTCCATAGTGGCTGCATCAATTTACATTCCCATCAACAGTGCAAGAATGTTGCCTTTTCTGTACTTGTTATGGGTCTTTTAAGATTTTCTATTTCTTCCTGGTTCAGTTTTGGAAAGTTATACTTTTCTAAGAATTTGTCCATTTCTTCCATTGTCATATAGTTGCTGATAGTAGTCTCTTATTATCCTTTGTATTTCTGTGTTGTCTGTTGTGATTTCTCCATTTTCATTTCTAATTCTGTTGATTTGATTCTTCTCCCTTTTTTTCTTAATGAGTCTGGCTAATGGTTTGTCTATTTCATTTATCTTCTCAAAGAACCAACTTTTAGTTTTGTTGATTTTTGCTATAGTCTCCTTTATTTCTTCTTTTTTTCATTTATTCTGCTCTAAATTTTATTATTTCTTTCCTTCTACTAACCCTGGGTTCTTCATTTCTTCTTATTCTAGTTGCTTTAGGTGTAAAGTTAGGTTATTTATTTGATTTTTCTCTTGTGTCTTGAGGTAAGCTTGTATTGCTATGAGTCTTCCCCTTAGCACTGCTTTTACTGAATCCCATAGGTTTGGGGGTTGTTGTGTTTTCATTTTCTTTTGCTTCTATGCATATTTTGATTTCCTTTTTTATTTCTTCCATGATTTGTTGGTTATTCAGAAGTATGTTGTTTAGCCTTCATATATTTGTATTTTTAATAGTTTTTTTTTTCCTGAGTTGACATCTAATCTTACTGCATTGTGATAAGAAAAGATGCTTGAAATGATTTCAATTGTTTTGAATTTACCAAGGTTAGATTTATGGCCCAGGATGTGATCTATCCCAGAGAATGTTCTGTGTACACTTGAGAAAAAGGTGAAATTCATTGTTTTGCGGTGAAATGTCTTATAGATATCAATTAAGTCTAACTTGTCCATTGTATCATTTAACATTTGTGTTTCCTTGCTATTTTTCTGTTTGGTTGATCTATTCATAGGTGTCAGTAGGGTATTAAAGTCTCCCACTATTATTGTGTACTGTTAATTTCCCCTTTCATACTTGTTAGCATTTGCCTTATGTATTGAGTGCTCCTAAGTTCAATGCATATACATTTATAATTGTTATATCATCTCCTTGGACTGATCCTTTGATCATTATGTAGTGTCCTCCTTTGTCTCTTTTCACGGTCTTTATTTCAAAGTCTATTTTATCTGATATGAGTATTGCTACTCCTAGTTTCTTTTGGTCTCCATTTGCATGAGATATCTTTTTCCAGACCTTCACTTTCAGCCTGTATGTGTCCCTTGGTTTGAGGCGGGTCTCTTGTAGACAGCATGTATAAGGGTCTTGTTTTTGTATCCATACAGCCAGTCTTTGTCTTTTGGTTGGGACATTCAACCCATTTACGTTTAAGGTAATTATTGATAAGTATGATCCTGTTGCCATTTACTTTGTTGTTTTGGGTTCAAGTTTATAAACCTTTTCTGTGTTTCCTGTCTAAAGAAGATCCTTTAGCATTTGTTGAAGAGCTGGTTTGGTGATGCTGAATTCTCTCAGCTTTTCCTTGTCTGTAAAGTTTTTGATTTCTCCTCCGTATTTGAATGAGATCCTTTCTGGCTATAGTAATATTAGTTGTAGGTTTTTCTCTTTCATGTCTTTAAGTATGTCCTGCCATTCCCTTCTGGCTTGAAGAGTTTCTATTGAAAGATCAGCTGTTATCCTTATGTGGATTCCCTTGTGTGCTATTTGTTGTTTTTTCCTTGCTGCTTTTAATATTTGCTCTTTGTGTTTGATCTTCATTAGTTTGATTAATATGTGTCTTGGGGGGGCTTTGCCTTGGGTTTATCCTGTTTGGGACTCTCTGGGTTTCCTGGGACTCTCTGGCTATTCCCTTCCCCATTTTAGGGAAGTTTTCAGCTATTATCTTCTCAAGTATTTTCTCATGCCCTTTTGTTTTGTCTTTTTCTTCTGGGACTCCTATGATTTGAATGTTGCAGCATTTAACATTGCCCCAGAGATCTCTGAGGTTGTCCTCATTTCTTTTAATTATTTTTTTCTTTTTTCCTCTCTGCTTCATTTATGTCCATCATTCTGTCTTCCACCTCACTTATCCTATCTTCTGCCTCAGTTATTCCAGTGTTGGTTCCCTCCAGAGTGCTTTTGATCTCATTTATTGCATTATTCGTTATTGATTGACTCCATTTTGTTCCAGGTCCTTGTTAAACATTTCTTGCATCTTCTCAATCCTTGTCTCTAGTCTATTTATCTGTAACTCCATTTTGTTTTCAAGATTTTGGATCATCTGTACTATCATTATTCTGCATTCTTTTTCAGGTAGACTCCCTATCTCCTCCTCTTTGGTTTGGTTTGGTGGGCATTTATCATTTCCTTTACCTCCTCTGCCTTCTCAATTTGTTTAGATTGCTGTGTTTGGGGTGCCCTTCCTGTGAGTTGGAAGTTTGTGGTTCCTCTTTATTGTGTAGCCTGCTCCCTGTGGGTGGGGTTGGACTAGTGGCTTGTCAAGCTTTCCTGGTTAGGGGAGCTTGCATCTGTGTTCTGGTGGGTAGAGCTGGAACTCTTCTCTCTCGAGTGCAGTGAAGTGTGCAGGAGTGAGTTTTGGGGTATCTATGGGTTTGGCATGGCTTTGGGCAGCCTGTCTTTTAATGCTCAGGTCTGTGTTCCTGCGTTGCTGAAGAATTAGTGTGGTATGTCTTGCTCTGGAACTTGTTGGCTCTTGGGTGGAGCTTGGTTTCAGTGTAGGTATGGAGGCTTTTGGGTGAGCTCTTGTCAATTAATGTTCCCTGGAATCAGGAGTTCTCTGATGTTCTCAAGTTTTGCAGTTAAACCTCCTGCCTCTGACTTTCAGTCTTATTCTTACAGTAGCCTCAAGACTTCTCCATCCATACAGCACAGATGATAAAACATCTAGGTTAATGATGAAACAGTTCTCCATATCAAGGGACACCCAGAGAGGTCCACAGGGTTACTTGGAGAAGAGAAGAGGGAGGAGGGAGACAGAGGTGACCAGGAGAAGAGGGAGAGTCAAAAGGGGAGAGGGCAATCAAGCCAGGAATCACACCCCTAAGTGAAAATTGATACTGAAGATTGGATTTTTAAAGGTAAAAAATTGATAACAAATACCAAAAAGCAAAGGTTAAAAATCTAGAGTAGAGGTTAGACTCTCAAAAAAAAAAAAAAAAAATTAAAAATACAAAGAAAAGTCGATAACAAAAATTATTTAAAAATATTTTTATGAAATTTGCTTTAAAAATAGGGTCTTTTTTTGCAAGGTAATAGTGGGTTATAAAAATGAAAATTAAAGGAGTAATAAAGAACTTAAAAAATAGAAAGTGATAATAGTAAAAATGTATCTAGGAATTTCTCTGTAGCTGTTGTGGGCATTTTGGGGTAAGTTCAGTTTCAGATAGTTTCTTGTTCCAGCTTGTACTTGTTCTCAAGATATATAGGCCCCTCCAATGCTTAGTCAATGTCAACTACAGGGTTTTCATCTATTGCACCTGTCATTTCCAGAGCAGCTCCCTCTTTGTTTATTTTGGCTTCCTCTGTTTGCAAGTCTCTTCAGTGCCTAATTTCCAGCCTTACACAAGGGGGCAAAGGTGATCACTTATTTAGGCTCCTTTGTTCAGTTGTGTTGTGGGGAGGGAGGGACACTGCAAACAAATATTGCTGGCATGTGTGGGGAGTGCTCACAGTGTATGGACCATACTGGGTTTGCCCCCGCTCAAGGAGGCATGTACTTCCTGGGGTCTACACGGCTCATGCTCCAGGGTCCTCTGCAGGGGCACTGTCCAAAGTGGACCCTGGGTTTTGTGCACTTCCCAGGTCTAAGCTGCTCAGATTCTTGGGTATTCCGCAAGAGCACAAACTTGGCTGGGCCTGCGCTTTGTACCCTTCCCTGGTCTGAGCAGCTCAGGTGACCAGGTGCTTGGTGAATGCACTGTCCCAGGTGGGCAGTGCGTCTTAATACCCTCCCTGGTCCCAGCCACTTGGTTTCCCGGGTGCACCGCAAGAGCACTGTCTCAGGTGTGACATGTGTCTCCTCTGGGGAGCTGATTTCAGGCTGTGACCCTCCTGGCAGATGACAGCTGTCCAGGATCCCAGGAAGATGTATTTGGCAACTGGGAACCTGCTCACAATTTGGTGGAGGATGCTGGTCTCTGGGGCGGAGACTGGAGTAGCCCCTTGCCTTTTGGCTCTGGCCTTTGCATGCCTGCCTCTCTGCCTCTGGCAGGGTGGAGGGAGGAGCCTGTACACTGCTGGCTAGCTCTCCTTTGGTATTCGCGCAGTCCTTTGTTCTGTGAGCAGGTCAGGCTGAGTGTTAGAGTTTTTCGTGGGAAAGTTCTCTTTTTTTCCTCTCTGGCAATCCCAGTTTGGGTTGCTATCTCACGTTAGCGCCCTCAGATTGTCCACAGGGCATTCAGGCCCAGTCCTCACCCTAAGCACTGATTGTGCAGCCTGCATCTCCCTGTCCAGCCCCTGCTCACTGGTGGCGAAGGCGAACGTCTGGGCTACTTCTCCCTTGGCAGTTGCATTTAGGCACGTATTCTGTGGGGTTTTTGTTTTTGTTTTGTTTTTTCTTTTTTTTCCTGATTATGTTGCCCTCTGAGATTCCAAAACTCCCTACAGACCCACATATGAGAGGGTTTCCTACTGTTTGGAAACTTCTCCTCTTTCACGACTCTCTCCCCAGAATGGGTCTCTGTCCCTAAATCTTTTGTCTCTTTTTGTCTTTTGTATTTTGTCCTACCTCCTTTCGAACAGGATGGGCTGCCTTTCTGGGTGCCTGGTGTCCTCCGCCAGCGTTCAGAAGTTGTTTTGTGGAAGTTGCTCAGCATTCAAATGATATTTTGATGAATTTTGGGGGGAGAAAGTGGTCTCCCCAACCTATTCCTCTGCCATCGTGGGCCACCCCAAGATAACATTTCTTAATTTTCATATTTACAAAGGTCCAAAAGTTCCAAAACACACTCTTATAGAAGATGCTGGGTGGTAATTCCCTCTCTTTCATCCACTGAAGCTCAGTCACATTTAACTCCAGTCTACGAATTCAAAATGTGCCTAAAAACCAAAATCTTTAGGCTTAGTAGCCTCAAAAGTAATGGTAAAAAAGTCAAGATCTCAACTAGACCTTGATTAATAAATTGGTTATATCTGAGTGTTAAATTTTAAAATGCTTCCCCTTCTATCTTGTTGTTATTCAGTTGCTGAGTTGTTTTCGACTCTCTGCAACCCCATGGACTGCAGAACACCAGGCTTCCCTGTCCCTTACTATCTCCCAGAGTTTGCTCAAACTCATGTCCGTTGAGTCGATGATTCATCATTTAATATGTTAGTGTGTTGGATTTATTTAATAATACAGTTTTTTTTATTTTGCTTGCTAAATTCCTCCCTATTTCGTAAAAGAGATTAAAGCCACTGAATTTGTGAATGTTAATAAGGCTCTTTAATTAGTAACATAATTTGTATAACTAAACTCACAAACTGAACTTTATTTAAAGTGAAATGTGAAAAGCCATACTGATAGATATTGAAACCTAGCCACGTTCAGTATGATGTCATTTTATTAATTACAAAAGCTCTATTATGTGGATTCTCTTTTCAAATTCTATTTTTAAACTAAAGAAAAAAAAGAATGGTTAGGTAATGTTTCCAATGACTGGCTGCTCCTAAGTGGAAAAGCCAGCCCCAGCCCAACACCTTTCTGAAATTAGTAAAGATATACATGTACTGAGTACTTACTATTTGCTCAGCACAGAGATAAGATGCTTTGTGTGAACTAACATGTAGTTATCACTAAGATAAACAATAAAAGTGACATTATTCTCCCAGTTTTAAATTCTTACAACCCAAAACTCAGAGATTAACTAGCTTGTCTAATCTTATGTGCCTGATAAGAAACAGTGGAGATTTGAAATTGGACAGTTTAGTTGAAACAGTCCCTGCTTTCTTTTTTAAAAATTTTATTGAAGTATAGTTAATTTAAAATGTGTTAAATTTTACTGTACAGCAGAGTGACTCGATTATACATATATATTTTCTTTTTCATTTAAGTTTCCATTATGATTTGTCACAGGATACTGAATATGGTTCCCTATGCTATACAGTAAGACCTTGTTGTTTATTTATCTATCTCTCTCTATATATATATTTTTTTCTGTAGAAAAAAATTTATATAGATAAGCAGCAGGTCCTATATAATAGTTTATATAGGCTAATCCCAAACTCCCAGGACTTTTCTCCCCCATTCTCCCTCCCCCTTAGCAACCAGAAATCTGTTGTCTATGTCTATGAGTCTGTTTCTGTTTCATAGACATGTTCATTTGTTTTGCATTTTAGATGCTACATGTAAGTGATATCATATAGTATTCGTCTTTTTCTTTCTGACTTACTTCCCTTGGTATGATCATCTTTAGGTCCAACCATGTTGCTGCAGATGGCGTTATTTCATTCCTATTAATGGCTGAGTAATAGTCCATTGTATAAATAGACAACATCTTCTTTATCCATTTATTCTTTCATGGATATTTTGGTTAGTTCTATGTCTTGACTCTTGTAAATAGTGCTGCAATGGACAATGGGATGAATGTGTCTTTTTGAATTATGGTTTTCTCTAGATACATACCCAGGAGTGGGATTACTAGAGCTTGTTTTTTAAGAAACCTCCATACTGTTTTCCATAGTGTTTTTATCAATTTACATTCCCACCAACAGTAGGAGGGTTCTCTTTTTTCCATATCCTCTCCAGTGTTTGTTATTTGTAAGATTTCTTGATGATGGCCATTCTGACTGGTATGAAGTGATATCTCACTGTTGTTTTTGATTTGCATTTCTCTAAAAATTAACCAGTGAAGTTGCTCAGTCATGTCCACCTCTGCAACCCCATAGACTATAGCCTACCAGGCTCCTCCATACATGGAATTTTCCAGGGAAGAGTACTGGAGTGGGTTGCCATTTCCTTCTCCAGGGGATCTTCCTGACCCAGGGATCGAACCCACATCTCCTGCATTGCAGGCAGACACTTTACCAGCTGAATCACCAGGGAAGTCCCAATAATTAACAGTGTTGTACACCTTCTCATGTAACTTTTGAGCAGATAGCTGAAAGGCAACCCACATTTAAAGCCCTGTGAGAGAAGGCTGAGCCAGCAGCATCTCTGGGCCCTCTCATGAAAATTGGTTCCCCATGTTGAATAAAATAGGAAGGAAGAATGGAGGGAGGGAGGGAGAAAATAGAGAGAGAGGGAGGAGAAGGGAAAGAAGAGTTCCCAAACCAAATGGATCCTACCTAGTTCTGACATTTATATTCTCAGTAACAATTTCACCCTATATTAATTCTCCATAGTAGTCATTTCAAACAATTCATACAAAACGTTGGATAGAGAAAACTGTCTTTTCATATGTATAGACCTGGAAACAGACTTTTCCTTTATAATCTTGTGTAAGTAATTTAACCTTTTCAAATCTTGACTTTTTTTCACTTTTAGAAAAATTAGACCCAAAACAGAAGTCTCAGATAATTTACTCTGAAATCTTCTCTCAGTTCAGTTCAGTCACTCAGTCATGTCTGACTCTTTGCAACCCCATGGACCACAGCATGCCAGGCCTCCCTGTCCATCACCAACTCCTGGAGTTTACCCAAACTCATGTTCATTGAGTCAGTGATGCCATCCAACTGTCTCATCCTCTGTCATCCCCTTCTCTTCAATCTTTCCCACATCAGGGTCTTTTCAAATGAATCAGCTCTTTGCATCAGGTGGCCAAAATATCGGAGTTTCAGCTTCAACATCAGTCCTTCCAATGAGCACTCAGGATTGCCTTATAAATGACAAGTGTTTTAGAAATATTGAATTATAAATGAGTAATTTAATGTTCATGATAAAATAACATATTCATTATGCTTTCTTTGTGATGTAATGCTAATTCTTTGTAAAAGGGAGATGAAGAGTTTCAGTAATTAATGAAGTGCTATTTGTCAAATAGTTTTCCTTATGTATATATTGAAGAGTAGTATAGAATGAGGAGCAGGCAAGGGGTACTAAAGAGGAATAAACAAGATTCTGAGTGTACTTTTTTTTTTTTTTTAACCATAATCCACTGAGACACTTCCCTCCTTGTCAACTAATAGGCTTTTGATGAGACTGTTTTAGATCTATCTAGAGATACATTATAAATTTTAATTTGCTCTATTTATTTAATGAAAGTTATTGAGACTAATCCTCATTTTCTTGCAAGTGTAAGAAAAATGATTTCCATTTAATTAAAATTAATGACCTTCACACTGACAAAGATTTTTTAGTTCAGTGAATGAGATTTAAGACGGTGCAAAAGGGGAACCTGGCATAAATGAAACAAATTGGAAGACGCCTTCTTGGGCACATATGATGACAATTTCCTTTGCAACATTTAATTCCCTCATTTCCAAAATCAGTGAGGAGAAATTTCAGGGTGCTTACAGAGTGTGGGACTCTTCGTAGCAAGTGACATTGCTTTGGTTTTAGTCTTATGTCTCATCCATGCCTAAATACTGTCTTTGACTTAATTGAAATTTTTTTTCTTGATATGAATGAGTGAAAGTGGAGTGAACATGGAATTTAAATTCCGTAAAAGTCACTCTTAATGTTGTATCATTTTGTGCACAGTCAAGTTTTGGATATTAATCAGAAAATTAAATTAAAGGTTTTAACATAAAATCAGATTAGGTAAGCAGCAAAATATATTTTGTTGTGCATGCCTGTTGAGGATACTCCTCATGTAAAAGCCTCCCTACCATCCTTTAAGCTGCATGTGTAATTTATTAGAAAAGCAAAAGTAAAATCCCCTCCATACTAAATTATAGAATTTATGTTTTCTTAAAGTAAGTGGACATTGTAAGACTTTTTTAACAGCTGAGATTCAAGGACAAATCCATTTAAGACTCTTTTTTAATCTAAAGTCAAATTTCACCTAGCAGATATTGTGAAAATTGAAGGGCGAAACCTGGGTTTCTTCCTAAATGAAATGAAAGCAACCTAGGTTTCTTCCTAAAACCACAGATTGTCTAGCTTGCAGACTGTTCCTCAGTCAACAGTTCTTGTTCAAGTCCAGTGTGGTAATTTTCTTTGCTCTCTCTGGAAAGGAGAGGCTGGGGGAAATATTCACAACTTACTTAGTGCGCCCTTAGGTGCTTTGAAAATAAGAAAAAATGTCGAGTTGTCCCTGGAATGCAGGGAGAATGGTTAGAAATGGTGTGTTGAAGAAATATTATACCTTTTAAATCATGAAATATAGCTTTAAGTGGACTGTCTGTGGCAATCACCTGGGATGAGTAGATGATTTATGGCTCCAGAGGGTAGAAAGAAGAAAAGGACAGTTTCTGTTCTGACTCGTCTATCAGTAATAGTATTGAAGAGTCATTCTTTGGAACAGGCAGTGGCATTTGACCAGAACAGTGAAGGATAGAGTAGCCAAAGACGGACTGGATTTGTTCACAATGAAAGGCAAGGAAGAATTTTGTTTAAAATAATTTGCTTTCAAAATGACAATCAGAGATAATGCTTCCTTGGGGGCTGTGCTGAACGTAATCAAATGCCAGCCGGCATTTAGCAAGCTCTGCAATGGGGCCTGACAAGCCAGCAAGAATATCCAGTCTTGTTTTGATCTTCCAGGATTCATCCGGCTTTGCAGCTGTTCTTTCTCAGAAGTGCTTAAACAGGAAGAGAATAATTCATTTACCCTGAGTGCTTAAAGTCAGGTTCAAAGAGCAACAGCAGATAGGCCAAGGGCTGGGCCCAGAGGTTGGTAGATCATCCCATTCTGCCCCAGATGCCTTTTTCAGAGCTCTGCTGGCCAGGTGGCCAGAATGGAAGTGGAAGAAAATAATACCCCTGGGTGTGCCCAGAATGTACATGAAATAGTTCAGAGTTACACTGTTCCTAATCCTGCCTTTATTCTAAAATATATAAAAAACATTATATAATCAGTTAATATACTTCAGAATATAAGAAACATGTAGTCATTTCACCGGGGGGTGGGGGGAAGCACTTTACTCAATGTCTACTAAGTGCTAGGCAATGTGCTAGGCATTGAGGACATGAAAATAAACATGTAAAGTCCTCTCCCTTGATAAGCTTAGTTTAGTAAGATAGTCAAGGTATCACACAATTATATCCATGTATGTATAAATAAACACAAAATATGATATGGCTTCTAAACCAGAAAGTAGAGAGTGCAATGGTTGATTATAGTGGGGATATGAGAACTAGCTGAGGGAATGTCATTTTTAAAAAAATATCTTTTAATTTCATGTTGGAGTACAACCAATTAGCAATGCTGTGATAGTTTCAGGGGTACCCCAGAACAACTGAGCCCTACATATACATGTATCCATTCTCCCCCACGGTTCCCTCCCATTCAGGCTGCCACATTGCGTTGAGCAGTGTTCCGTGTGCTATACCATAGGTTCTTGTTGGTTATTCATTTTAAATATAGCACTGTGTAGATGTCAGTCTCAAACTCCCTCACTAACTCTTCCCCTCCTCCCCCTCAACCATGAGTCTGTGAATCTGTTTATGTTTTGTAAATAAGTTCATTTGTATCATTTTTTTTTCTATTCTGTGTATAAAGGATGTCATACAGTATTTCTCCCTTTCTGTCTTACTTTACTCAGTATGACAATCTCGAAGTCCATCCATGTTGCTGCAAATGGCATTATTTCATTCTTTTTAGTGGATGAATAATATTTCATTGTATATATGTACCACAGGACTTCCCTGAAAGCTCAGTGGGTAAAGAATCTGCCTCCAATGCAGGAGACATGAGAGAGGCAGGTTCAATCCCTGGTTGAGAAGGAAGTGGCAACTCACTCTAGTATTCTTGCCTGGGAAATCCTAGGGACAGAGAAGCCTGGTGGGATATAGTCCAAAGGATTGGAAAGAGTTGGACACAACTAGGCAACTAAGCATGCTTCTGTATCCATTTCTCTGTCAATGGACATTTAAGTTGCTTCCATGTCTTGGCTATTGTAAACAGTGCTGCAGTGAACACTGGAGTGCATGTATGTTTTTAAATTCTGGTTTTCTCTTTGAAATATATCATTGTATGAGTTTAAGATGTACAATGTGATATATATATATGTATATATATACACACACACATATATATAGATGTATTTACCATAATAAAGTTAGTTACATCTGTAATCTCACAGTGTTACCTTGTATGTGTTTGTGTGTGTGTATGTGTGTGTGTGTTTAGAACTTTTAGGATCTACTTTCTCCTAGGAATAAGTGTTTCTTTGGTAATTATGTGTGTTGCTACTGTTTCATACTCATCCATTAAGCAATTTCTGTGACCAGAGGATTGCCACAGGATAATTGCTTTAAAGAATGATATCAATTCCATTCAAAACACATGCTGAGAACAGGAAAAGACTAGGCTTCTATGAAAGTGGTACTCTTGGGGAGATAAATGTTGGAGAAGCAATCAAAAAATGTCGGTTTCACTTCTCCTCTAAGTTGCTGTTTATAGTTTGCCGAGAACAAATTTAACCCTTTTACCTGTTAAGGAGAAGATTAGATTTGGTGTGTGTGTGTGTGTGTGTGTGTGTGTGTGTGTGTGTGTGTTTATTCTGAGAAAATAAAGAGCTTCCCAGGTGGCACTAGTGGTAAAGAACCTGCCTGCCAATGCAGGAGACATAAAAGAGGTGGGTTCAATCCCTAGATCCCCTGGAGAAGGGCAGGGAAACCCACTGCAATGTTTTTGCCTGGAGAATTCCATGGACAGAGGAGTCTGGCGGACTGCAGTCCACGGGATTGCAGAGTCAGACACGACTGGAGCGACAGCAGGCATGCACGAGGAGCTAAAGTACAGCGGAGATGCTGTGTGGGGTAAAAGTCATTCGCGACTTTCTAGTCTGTAATTTGAACTGCCTCAAATATTCTCTTTCTCTCTCCTTGCTGGATTGTCTGTAGTATTTAGGGATATGTGGCCCACATGAAGGCAGCCCAGAAAGGACATCAGAAGTTAGGATGACATATTGGTCTACTCCCGTACCCTGGTCAATACTCCAAAAATCCCTTTGTATCACTCAGGCTAGCTAAAGAACCCCCCAGTCAAAATGACCCCCAACCTTTTTAACATTGGATGGTCTGAGTAAGCAATTAAGTCAGAGATTTGGCTAGCGTGATTGAAAACCTGATTTCTGGCTCTCCTGAGTGGCACCACCAGGCCTGAGAATATTTGGGGAGATTCAGGGAGGAGAGATAACCCTAAGGATCAGTAATTTCTAAGACAATAACTTTATCTTGTTTCTTATCTCCTTTGGGAAAGTTTGTCTCTTAGGGACATGCTTAAGGGCTATGAACCAAGACTCCTCTGGTTAGAAAACCCAGTAACTAAAACAAAGGGAAAAGTGAATATATTGAGCTTGAATAATTTGCCTTAATCCTATCTTCTATTAATTCCTGATACAGTATCCACTTGTGTTCCCCAAGTATGCCTATACACAGGAGGGAGCACACACTTTTTTGCATTAGCTGTTTGGAACAGAATACAATATTCTGAATTTATGTCTTCATACAAATATTTTCCCTCCTTAAAGATATCATTTTTAACTCTAATTCCAGCTAATCATTCAATGACAATATCAATTTCTCCTTTCTCTTGAATCCTATTAGTAATAGTGAATCTCTCCTCATAGATTAAACAATAGACAGAAGAAAGATTTAAAGTTCAAACTCTGCAGTTAAACTGACTGTGGTTCTAATCTTTTTTACCAGCTTACAGACTCACACCCATGGGCACATTACTTAATGTTCCTGAGCTTTTTCACCCAAATGTGGAAATAATAGTAAGTTCCTCACCAAAGAACTGCAGTGACAGTTTAAAGAGATTTTTGCTGAGTCTAGTTTATAGTAAATGCTCAAAATATGTTACCTATTTTTAATAGTGAATTTTGTATCCTCACGGTGAAGCAAGGATAGGGCTTCCTTAGTGGCTCAGATGGTAAAGAATCTACCTGCAAAGCAGGAGACCCATGTTCAATCCCTGGGTCAGGAAGATCCCCTGGAGAAGGGAATAGCTATCCACTCCAGTATTCTTGCCTAGGGAATCCCTTGAATAGACGAGGCTGGCAGGCTCCAGTTCATGGGGTCATAAAGAGTTGGATATACTGAACTACTAAACGTTCACTTTCATTTTCATTAAAAATAGGACCAGCACAATAAATGTGTCCTGGATTGTGCAGATCCAAGTAAGGGACCCTGTAGGTACACAGATATTTGAAATAGTGTGGAAGAAAAGCATCAAGATGCAACTAAGCCTCTGCACTTAAACAATGTGTTTTATCTAAAGAAGATGTGTCCGTAGGGAAGCCTCCACATATTCAACTCTTCATGGCGAAGTGTCTTCACTTCTGTCTGCTCCCCTGCCTAGCTCCCTCTCTTCATCTGCAGTAGTTTCCTTGAATTCTCATGAGATCTGGGTGTTTGCCTTTTCTGTATACATTTGCTCGCTTTTCTTTGAACATGGCCCATTCTCTTCTGCTTGTCTCCATTTATTTGACAGAAGAATCCATAGAACTTTGCAGTTCAACTGTGATATCTTTCTAATATTTTATTTTTATCATCAGTTAGTAGAATAAAGAATGGTGATTGTGGATTTCACAACCTTTATTCTCTAATTTCTAGAAAGAAAGCAACCAGGAAATAATAGAAAATTTCCTTGGACTCACCCTGCGGCTCAGAATCCACTCAGAATCCAACTGGCTACATGTTTTTGTATTCCCTCCTCTTGGGAGGAACTTTATTAGCCATTGTCAGTTGCCTTATCCTATTCAGCAAACTAGCAGTTTTATAAATTAACACATGGAATTCTAAAGGAGAGAGGGAGAGGAAGAGAGCAAGAGAGATCCAACAAACTTCTATTTCTGCATTTCTTCTGCTCTGGAAGCTTATTTTATTTGGATTTCAATTGCACCAGAGTTCATTTTTAATTGCTTTGTTGAATAGAGTCCATATTTTTTCATGGTCCAGCTGATAAATCTTCACAGTATGTTAGGTTTTGCAAAGTTGTAAATGGCTAATTTATTTTACATTCATTTTTCTGCCAGGGTTGAAAGGACATATCTGAGTCTTGACATGAACTTTTAGCACCTTTTCAGCTATAGCATTTATTCTCCTCAATGATGTTGTCTCCGTCAGAAAGCTCATGAATCGTATAAGGTAGACGGCATTTGGTAGTTGAGTGTATCCTCCATTTAGGTAGTGCATGCAGGGGTACACCTTCCCAGCCATCTCTCAAAACAAAAGAGCTTCCCTCAGCTGCCAAGAATACTGATGACTAACAGCAAATAGTAATATCCCTCTCTGGGTGATGCTCTCAGCCAAAGAGTTGCTTCAAAGCCCAATGACAAGCCCCTCTCTAGGGTCTGGATGCACCCTACCCTGATCAATATAGGGTTATGAAACCTGGGCCCCTTGCCTTAAAGGGAACCACATGGAAGGGTCATCCCACTTCTTCCCATTTCTGTGGAGTTGACTCAGCCCTTTCTTGGGACTCAATCATAGGTAAATCCTCTCTCTTTCCAACTTTATTTCTATCTCTTCCTCAAATGTGTTTATCTTGAGAGCATATCTCAAAGAATTGCTGTAGGGTTTTTTGTTTGATTGTTTGGGCACACCATGCAGTTTGTAGGATCTCAGTTCCCCAACCAGGGATTGAACCCAAGGGCACAGCAGTGAAAGCCTAGAATCCTAACCACTAGGCTACCAGGGAACTCCCAAAGAACTGCTGTTTTCATAGAGATTTTATTATGATTTGGGTATGGTAAGGCCAACAGTCAGGAATTGATTGTCATTAGGAAGATAGTTTGTTACCTACAGGCTTAGTATTGGCTGTCGTGATAATTTCAGTGGGTTCTGGGTCATAGAGGCTGCCCTTAATTGCCTGGTACCTGATCCTGGTAGTTAGGACAAGTAGCTGGAGGTATGGGTTCTGGATTGTTAGGTTTGCATTTTTTACTGTCTTTAGAAACTGGGTAACCCTTCCAGCGTTGGCAAGGGCAGAGATATCAAAGCATTAAAATACAGAAAATAAAAGATATGGTTAATACAACATTCTATAAAAATCTTCACCTCAGGGTCTGTGTCCCCAGGGGCCAGATCAAATTCTGTCTCAACATCCACTGTTCATAGTGTTTTAGACTCACAGTTCTCCAAATATTATAGTGGTAAATCTTCAACAGCTGATTTTCCAAAGGAAAAAAAAAATCCCTGATCTATAACATTTGCCATTTTCCATGATGTAATGCTCCCATCATAGCTGATTTGAAGCTGTAAACATGAGGTCACTGAAAGTGAAGTTAGGAAGAATGCACACACATCAGTATAACACTGCCTCCTGCTTAAGGAGAATAAGGTCATTTTTGTAAAGTGTATTTGCCAACTAGAGTATAGACAAATGCTACATAACCAGAATTAAATCAGTGAGCATGCCCTGCTAGGCCCTCTCCAAACATTTCCCACATATTACTGGTTTGTAATCTTTCTCTGGATTTCCACAGAATAGGAAATGGAATTAGACTGGCAATAATAATCTGTACTCCAATAGTCTTGTCAATACTTCTTTAGGATCCTTAGCAGAAAATTGCAGTTTCCTTAAATATTTTTAGATACTCTATGTGGTGAATTAGAGCTGCTTAAGAACATCGGCTCTTAGAGGATGATATCAGTAAAATGGGAGAATAAGTGTCTTGGAGTTTCCTTCTACCCATAAACATGCTGATTCAACAACCATTCAGAGAAAAATTCCCTTGGTGGGAAATCCAGAAGCTAGTTGAGAGGTTCCTACACCTTGGGAAAGTATAAAATCAGACCCATTGAAACCAGATGAGAAATGTTAGACACTTTCTTGCCAAATCCCTACCTCTGGTATAGTGGCAACTGATCAGAGGGAAACACTGCATCTCATAGCTTCTCACTGGAGAAGAAAAGAGTTGGGCTATAGTCCATTGCTTCAACTTTTCCAGGAGATCTTGAAGGACTAGCTTGTGTTTTGATGGTCATGTAACCCTTAGGGGACCTGGGATGCTCTAGCTGCAAGAACGGGAACAGAGATGGTGATTTGGGCTAGCACTCTGTATAACCTCTCTGTCTGGCTTAGCACAGAGTAAGGGCATGCAAAACCCCAACTCACAGCTTTTCCCTGGGAAGGGAAAGAGTTGGACCACATGGCAAATGCACCAACTTTTAGAGGAGCTGCTCAAGGACTGGCTTTTGTCGTTTGTCTCAGTGTACTAAACGAACAAAACACAGTCCAGCCACTGGAAGGTTGGTAAGAACAGAGATGGTGGTTTGATGCAGCATGTAGTTCCTTACTGCAGCCCTTCTAGCGCAGAACAAATAAGTGAGAGGCCTCAGTTCCTGGCTTCTCCCTGGAGAGGGAAAGAATTGGCAAGAACATTCAGTGGTCCAACTTCCCTGGGGACTGCCTGTCTCTGGTCTAACTTGTTTCAGTGCTCTTCCAGGATCTCACATACTCAATGCCTGGAGGCTATTACGAATGAAGAGGTGTGAGCAAGGCCCTTCTCCCCTGAAACACGGAGGAGACTCCCCCCTTGCTTGTTCCTACCTTCTGATGGGTTTCTGTCCATCCTTGTCATTCATTGGCTTGTGGATACATCACCCCAATTCTCTGTATCACATGCTCTTTGTATGTCTTCACATGTCTTCCCTCTGTGCCTTCCTGTCTGTGTGTCCACATTTCTACTTTTTATAAAGATACCATACTTGATTAGAGCCCACTGTAATGACCTTATTTTAATGATTACCTCTGAAAAGACCTTATTTCCAAATAAGGTCACATTCTGAGTTACTGAGTGTTAGGACTTTCAATGTGTCTATTCTTATAGGGCAAAATTTTACTTATAGCAATCAAAATAATCACTAATTATGCAAAATACTTATAACAAACAAAAAATATGAAAGAACCTAAACCAAAGTGCATTTTAGTCAAGTTGTTTGAAACTAGTGAAGAAAGAAAATCTTCATATCATCTGATGCAAATAGACATGTTATATCCAGAAGAACAAAGATAAGTTTTTTTGTATTTCCTTTTAAAATTTTTATTTACTTATTTATTTATAATTGGGGTATAGTTGCTTTACAATGCTGTGCTAGTTTCTGCAGTGCAAAAAAAAAAAAAATAGAATAAGCTAAAAGTATACATACATACCTCCTACCCACCGGGGCCATCACAGAGCACCAAGCTGAGCTCCCTGTGCTATCCAGCAGGTTCTCATGAGCTATCTGTTTTACATGTGGCAGTGCCCATACGTCATGCTTGGGTTCTGTTGGGCTTCTTGAATCTGTGGGTATACAGTTTTTTATCAACTCTGCAAGATTTTCAGCTATTTTTTCTAATGCATGTTTCTTTTTTCCTTTTCTTACTCTCTTCTCTGTGGAGACTAATTCTAAATATTTATATACAAAGGCACATGAAGTTGTCCCACTGCTCACTGATGCTTTTTATTTTTTCCAGTACTTTTTCTCTATTTTATTTAAAATAATTCCTATTGCTATATCTTCAAGCTCACTAATCTTTTTTTTAATTTAATATCCAATTTAATTTTTAAAAACCTTAATGAAAAATATAACAGGATCACAACATTTAAAATAAGTACACTTACTAATCATTTCAGTAATTCATTGTAGTCATATTGACTATAGAATATGAAAAATAAATTCAGAAGTTCAATTATTTTAAAACACACTGCTTTTACTGTTGTCAAATTTTACATTTATGTATATAATCTATAGTGGAAGCAGAATTTCTCTCTAAAAAACATTATCTCTTTAAACTCTTGGCATATTAGAGCCATAAGCAATTTCTGTCATATAAAAATTGCGTTTCAAATTTGATATATCAGTGGTAGGCTATCACAGCCAGCATATATAATCACTATGTAGTGACTTGGCTTTCTAGTCACAGAAAGCCATTATTTTCTTTAATGTAGAAAGATTAACATATATTCTACAGGAGGCATCGAGGTTAGTAATTCTGTTGGATATGTCCTGACATAATTTTCAAACTGTACAATGACCCAGTTTTGTTATGGCCATATTTTATTTGCTGGCTAATGGCAAAAGGCAGTAATTTAGTTTCATTATTTTCTTAAAAGTATGTATTCCTAAAAATCATGGAAAAGTTGGAAAGATTGCTAAAACATTGAAACTTTAAATATATCTTATAAAATCTGGCTTATACAAAAATGTAAGCTGAATATAAACATGAAACAGTCATGATAATTTTATGCAAGTCTATTTTATGGTCTTCAGTTATATACAGAAGTTTTTCAGCTCTGTTACTTGTAAAAAGATCAATACTGGATTGCATTACTATTTATTGGCAAAGGCCAAAAAACTTGCTTTAGCATTAATCTTTTACATGATTAAATGTGGAATTTCCTAATTTGAGATCACCTAAACATTGAAGGAAAATGAAAGGGCAATATATTCATAAACTAATGAGTAATTTCACTGCAATGTATCATAAAACACAGAGAAACCACACAGATCTATGCATGTATACGTGTATCTGTATCCATACACATATATATCAGTCTTAAAGCCTAATTAGATGCTAATTCCATACTGAGCTTTGCATTTTTTCTTACTCCACCAAATGAATAGCTTTTTGTTGTCATCTCATTCTTGAAGACAATATGGAGAAAATCTTGACCTCATTCTTCAGGGTATCCTTTACTTTTTTTTAAATGCAACAAAATGCACTGCTGGTGTCCTTTGCAAAGATAATCAGCCCTTACTGGGTCGTTTGTTGGAATCAGTAACTGGATCCTTAGAGACATTAATCCCAAGGCCAAGTAATTAAAAATGACTATACTTGAAAGAAAAGTTCAAGTATTTTACCTTGCTATTTTCTGTAGGAAACCTTTCACCAAAATCAAAGAAAGCGTTTTCAATACTCCATTTTTTTTTTTACCTTCCTCTTTTTCACCTTCCACAGTCTCTTTTAAGCTACTATATTTTTACCATCCCATTGGCCCTGATGCTGGGAAAGATTGAGGGCCGGAAGAGAAGGGGGTGACAGAGGATGAGATGGTTGGATGGCATCACTGACCCAATGGACATGAGTTTGAGCAAACTCCAGGAGATAGTGAAGGTCAGAAAAGCCTGGCGTGCTGTAGTTCATGGGGTTGCAAAGAGCTGGACATGACTTAGTGACTGAACAACAACAAAACAACAGATTGACTAATTCTAAGATGAGGTTGGAAGCAACCTACAGCTCTTTGAGTTCTCAGTAGTGGAACTTCCTACCTAAAATATCCTAGTCTTTAGTACCAGGGTCAAGAAGATTTCAAGAACCAGTTATGATTGTTAGTGGTGCTGCTGCGCACTTCGGTACAGTTAAAAGTCTTAGATTCTTAACCACTATTTTCCTTCACACGTTATAAATGTTATAATGCTATTGCAGACCACAGATCTAGATACTGATAAAAACTCTATTTCTCCATGTTCAAAAGCATCCTTTTATGATCTTCACCTCAAGCTGTTACGGTACTGTGTTCTACCACTAGAACAGAATAGCCTGAACGGGATCTTTTGTTCCATGATATTTTTAATTAAAGCAATTCCTGCTACCCTGTCTATTCTTTTGACATTGACCAAGTGAGCAGAAGCTCCAGTGTCAGCAGTCCTTTAAAAAGAGACTCCTCTGTAGCCAAAGTCACAACTCATATACCATACCTTCTAGATTATCAGAAGTTTACAGTAAATATTTGGCCCAAATTTTCTTCTGCTCTCTAGCATTTGTAGCCACTGTGATTGGATTTTAGGACTGAATAAGAATCATTTCAATCTAGTTCTTTAGCCAATAACATTCTGAATCTGTGTTTTCTCCTGTGAAGAGAACACTTCCTCTAAGAATAACAGAGTCTGCAGGAATAGTTTTTACTTCTATTGGAAGATGTCCGTCATATTTCTCAGTAATGTAGTTCCACCCCTTTTCATTAAAGACATCATCTGGAAAGTTCATCCCTCTTTTACTCTGCAATGTCTGTTCTACTGTTCATCCTACCTAGTGAATTTTTTATTTAAGACCTTAATTTTCATCTTTATAAATTTGATTTATAAGTCAAACTCCGGGCAATAGTGAAGGAGAGGGAAGCTTGGTATGCTGCAGTCCATGGGATCACAAAGAGTTTGACACAACTGAATCACTGAACAACAACAACAAAGTTTGATTTGGGTCTCTTTTATATTTCCCTTGCTTCTACTTAGCACACCCAGTCTTTCTTCCAGTGTGCTAACTATATGGAATGTCTAGAGTGCTGGTAATGTTCTGTTTATTAACTTGGCTGGGGGATACCTGGTGTTTACATTATTTTGTAGATGTTACACTTATGCTTTACATATAGGTATATAGTATTCCAAAATGAAAATTAGGTGATCCAAGAAATCATATTAGCTCTGCATGTAAAATATCCAAAATCCAACCATATCCCACCAGCTTCACCACTGCTACCCGAATCCGTGCCTCCATCATTCATAGACTTGTTAATAGCAACACCCATCCCACTGGACTTCCTTCTTCTGCCCTGTTCTGCTCTAGTCTACTTTCAGCTCAATGGCTAATGTCTTTCTTTTAAAATAAAAGTTCAGTGATATCACCTTCTGCTCAAACTCCTGTGGCTTCCCATCTCACTCAGAGTCAAAGAATTTTTCTTATGGTTTATAAAACCTTACATGATTGGGCATGCTCTTATCTGACTCCTTTCTTAAAGTTTATTCTATGTTAGCCTTAGAAGCCTCCCATCTATTCTTCAAATTTACTGGACACACATCTAACATATTGCACTTAACAATTTTCCTTGCCTACAACACTGTTCCCACTGACATCCCCATGACTCACTTTCTTATCTTTATCAAATCTACATTCTAATTTTTATCTTTCTGGTAGGACTTTCCTGATCTTAAGTCAGTCTCCTTTCACCAGCTCCACTCTTTTCTTCTTTGTTCCATCCTTCCTTCCATCCTTTCTTAGTACTCATCACCATCTATCATACTCTACATTTCATAATTATTTAATCTTTGTTTGTCTTCCTCAAACATAAACTCTGCAAGGGAAATGATTTTTAGCACTTAAAAAAAATTTGTTGCTTCAGTCTTCAGTGCCTGTATCAGTATCTCACACATACGAAGTATGTACTCAATAAATATTTGTTGACTAAATACTGCTAAGCAATTGTTCTCTACTTTCAGGTAATTCTTCCTCCTTGAAATTAAAAACTGCTGTTTATTTCAGTAGCTCGTACATAATGTGCAGTGATAGCTATTTGTTAAATGAATGACTCTGTGCCTCACTAGTGGCAATGTAGTCCTGTTATCCTAATGGTTACAGATGGGATGTAGGAGTCTGCACTCTGATGGTCTGTTCTTGGCTCTTTTTCTGATTGCATTCATCATACCTGAATATTCATTAGCTGTTTATTTTGGGACCTACATATCAAACACCTGTTTAGTAAACATGTTGGTATGGAAAACACTGGACAAGTCACTACAAATTAAAATAAAGACCGCATTTTCTTCCAGGCTCCCAAAATAATGCCTGCAAAATGAAATGTGTCCCAGTATACTACAGTGTGTTGCTAAACGTGTATTTGCATATGCAGATGCAAGATTCTGCCAACAGATTAGCTAATTGGCAATACAAAGCAGCCACTGAGGACCTATTTACTTCTCTTATAAAGGCCAGTACAGTTGTGTGAGCCACAAATGAAATGCGTGCTGTTGGATTTGCAGGAATGGTTTCTGAGACTGGAAATGATTACCTCTTAGCTGAAATAGATTAGGGAGCTGTTGCTGTCAGTTCTAAAAGTCCCTGCTTTCTCAAATAGAAAATATCACCTGTCTTCCATGAAATACGCTGCTGGTTAGAAAAATCTACCTCTGTGCTTCAACCGTGGCATGTTTGGAATGGCAGCCCTCACTCACCCATCTTTAGTTATACCTAGAAGAGTGCTGAAAGCCAGGGAAGGACCCACGTGCTCTTGACTGGCTGTGGTGCTGGCCAGCTTTGACTCTATTCCACAGAGTGAAAGTCTCTTTGAAATACAGTAGCCAGAACTGTAAACAATTAGTCTTACTGAACTAATATTGATGGTATTGTGGGGATCTATTTCAAACACTTACAAAATGTTACAGTGGGCATCTGATCTAACACCATCTCTTTACAAATGAGATTACATAGACCAACAAGGTAAAGTAACTTATTCATTGTAGGATTAAAACCCAGGTCACCTGATTTATGACATCACAGTCTTTCTATTGTATTAAGCCTACCTGTTAGCCACACCAGTTCTCAAATAGTACCATTTTTTAAAAAGTCATGTTTGGAGTAAATTAAAAATGTAGATCTTTGGGACTTGCTTTCCTGGTGGCTCAGATGGTAAAGAATCTGCCTGCAATGTGGGAGAACTGGGTTCAATCTTGGGTAGGGAAAGGTCCTTTAGAGAAAGGAATGGCAACCCACTTCAGTATTCTTGCCTAGAGAATTCCGTAGGCAGAGGAACCTAGTGGGCTACAGTCCATGGGGTCACAAAGAGTTGGACACAACTGAGCGACAAACACTTTCACTCACTTTTTCTTTTTTTCCCAGAGACTCTAATTTGGAAAGTGAGTAAAAGACTGTAGAAATTGTGCTTTAGCATGTACTCCCAGGTGAACCTGATATAGATGGCATCAGGCACAATTTGAAAAATTCTGAGATGTGTCAGGGATGTGGAGAAAGTATAGTATATAGATTAGGATCATCACTGTGGAGCCAAAGGATCTGTACGTATAATTTCATCTTTGCTATTTACTTACCATGTACGTTTGAATGATTTCCTTATTTAGGCTCTCTGAGTGTCAATTATCCTCCCTGGGAAAAGGAAACTCACTGAGCTGAGTTCAGTTCAGTCCCTCAGTCATGTCCGACTCTTCGTGACCCAATGGACTGCAGCATGCCAGGCTTACCTGTCCATCACCAACTCCTGGAGCCTACTCATATTCATGCCCATCAAGTTGGTGATGCCATCCAACCATCTCATCCTCTGTCATCCTCTTCTCCTCCTACCTTCAATCTTTCCCAGCATCAGGGTCTTTTCCAATGAGTCAACTCTTTGCATGAGGTGGCCAAAGTGTTGGAGTTTCAGCTTCAGCATCAGTCCTTCCAATGAACACCCAGGACTGATCTCCTTTAGGATGGACTGGTTGGATCTCCTTGCAGTCCAAGGGACTCTCAAGAGTCTTCTCCAACACCACAGTTCAAAAGCATCTATTCTTCAGCACTCAGCTTTCTTTATAGTCCAACTCTCACATCCATACATGACTACTGGAAAAACCACAGTTTTGACTAGACAGACCTTCGTCGACAAAGGAATGTCTCTGATTTTTAACATGCTGTCTAGGTTGGTCGCAGCTTTTCTTCCAAGGAGCAAGTGTCTTTTAATTTAATGCTGCAGTCACCATCTGCAGTGATTTTGAAGCCCAAGGAAATAAAGTCTGTCACTGTTTCCATTGTTTCTCTATCTATTTGCCATGAAGTGATGTGATTGGATGGCATGATATTCATTTTTTGAATGTTGAGTTTTAAGCCAGTCTTTTCACTTTCCTCTTTCACCCTCATCAAGAGGCTCTTTACTTCCTCTTCACTTTCTGCCATTAGGATGGTGTCATAAGCATATATGAGGTTATTAATATTTCTCCTGTCAATCTTGATTCCACTTTAGCTTCATCCAGCTTGGCATTTTGCATGATGTACTCTTCATATAAGTGAAATAAGCAGGGTGACAATATACAACCTTGACACTCCTTTCCCAGTTTTGAACCAGTGCATTGTTCCATGTCCAGTTCTAACTGTTGTCTCTTGACCTACATACAGTTCTCTTGTGGGGTGGGGGGCAGGCAGGTAAGCTGGTCTGGTATTCCCTTCTCTTTGAGAATTTTCCACAGTTTCTTGTGATCCACACAGTCAAAGGCTTTAGTGTAGTCCATGAAGCAGAAGTAGTTATTTTTCTGGAATTCTCTCGCTTTTTCTATGATCCAGTGGATATTGACAGTTTGACATCCGGCTCCTCTGCCTTTTCTAAATTCAGCTTGTACATCTAGAAGTTCTCGGTTCGTGTACTGTTAAATCTTAGCTTGAAGGATTTTGAGCATCACCTTGCTAGCATGTTAAATGAGAGCAATTGTATGGTGTTTTAATCATTCTTCAGTATTGCCCTTTTTAGGGATTGGAATGAAAACTGACCTTTTCCAGTCCTGTGGCCACTGCTGAGTTTTCCAAAATTTGCTGGCTTATTGAGTGCAGCACTTTCACAGCACCATCTTTTAGGATTTGAAATAGCTCAACTGGAATTCCATCACCTCCACAAGCTTTGTTTGTAGGAATGCTTCCTAAGGTCCCTTGATTTCACACTCCATGATGTCTGGCTCTAGGTGAGTGATCACACCATAATGGTTATCCTGATCATTAAGATCTTTTCTGTACAGTTCTTCTGTGTGTTCTTGCCACCTTTTCTTATCTTCTGCTTCTGTTAGGTCTACACTATTTTCTGTACTTTATTGTGCCCATCTTTGTATGAAATGTTCCCTTAGTATCTCTGATCTTCTTGAAGAGATCTTTAGTCTTTCCCATTCTTTTTTTTTTTTTTTTTCTCTCTCTATCTCTTTGCATTGTTCACTTAGGAAGGCTTTCATATCTCTTCTTGCTATTCTTTGGAGCTCTCCATTCAGATGGGTTTATCTTTCCTTTAATATGTATATTATATAACATACTGTGTATAAAAATATATTTTTCCCTCGACTATCCCTAATCTCCTTGTTTTTTCTCCCTCAGCTCCACCAAATTTACAAGCAAAAATGCCTGTCTGAGGGTGCAGGTATGACAACAATAAGATTACTCATCTATTCTTTAAAATGTTATTTTCCCTTTCCTTTCAATGGACCTTAACTAAAATGGCCAATTGCATTCAACAAGCTTGGTGAGAACTCATATTTCTGATTGAGAGGAAATATGATTAAGTAATTTAGACATTTCAGCATGCTTCTTCACACCCAGGCTAGAGGTCTTTTGGTCCAGTGAGCTTGTCAAGGGCAGTGAAAATGTACTCAACCCAGATTGTCATTTATATGTATAAGCTTATAGGCTATTGAAAAAGTCTACCAAGAGATAAAAATAAATAAGTGCCTCAAATCATCCAAAATCATGACTTGAGTAGTACTTTATCATCAATTGTCTAAAATAACTTGATTGCAAAGATTCCAAGGATAGACAGTAGAAATAAAATCAACTGTGAACTGACAGCCATGCCAGGAAAATCGAGATGGGTATCAGAGAATTCCAGGTGGCTTTTGGGCTATTTGAATGCTTTAGATAACACAGATCATCCTGCATCCAGACACCCTGCAATTGACTTCAAGTTTTGCCATTAAAAAAGTGTTCACAGTGGCAAACAGCTTGGCAACAGTGATGCATCTTATTGTTGAAAATGGTCCTAAACATCGCATTCTAGTTGCTGGTGATAGTGGTGGTGATTCCAATGAAAGTAGTAGTGTGGAGGGTCTCTATATTTTTTTCTTCTAAAAATCTAGGTAGATGGTATAACACACTGGATGAAAGTAAAATTTTAGTGCTGAATTCAAAGTTTGAATCCAGTTTGATACTTCCTAGCTGTGTGAAGTAAGGCAAATTGCTTAGAATCTTTACATTTCAGCTTTCTCATCTGTCAAACAAGAACAAATTATGGACCTCAAAAGAGTGCTCATTCAATTAAATTAATTTATATAAATATATATGAAATATTTAATATGTAATTTAATTATAGAAAGTACCTCAATCCTAAGAGATGATCAACAAATGCTTTCCACTTCATAGTAGTATCAGTAGTAATAAAAGTATTAGAAATAAGATGTTTTTTAAATGATGTAGCCTAATTCTACTTTAATCTGTTGTCTTAACCTAATATATATGTTGTTTGAATGACATCCTGCTCAAAAGTGAATTTTCACAATGTAAATGAATAAAGGATGAAACTGTCTAAGAGGAAGGAAGAGATGCACAATAGTCCAGGTTATTTTAAATGTATAATGAAAACAAACAGAATTACATGCCAGAGCCGAGGCAATATATGAATGTAGCTCAGATCTGTATTTATTATTACATTTAGAGTAGTGGGAAGTAAAGTGCCCATCTGAATCTGCATAAAAACAAATAATAACTTACAAAAACTTTTATCTATTGATAAAATTGTTAAATGCCAAGACCTGGAGCAGAGTTGTTTCTCTCTAGACTGGTCAACTTCTCCCTAGATTGGTAAAATGTGAAAAGTCACAGGTTCCCATTCACAGACAGCCTTCCTGAGTGCACTTCACCTTCCTGATGAGGATCCTGTTGTCCTATGAGGGAGAATCTTTTGTAGCCATAAAACTTCTGTTTCTGGAAGGAAACAGTGAGCTTATTTAAGCTTAAGTGAAAACTCTCTTACTGCTTTTTAAATTCTCTTCTCTAGGAAATACTTTTGCAGGATTGAAGATGAATAAATCTCTAGTTTTAGGATGTCAAATATTAGCAAGTAGATGAGGGATAAAGGAATACCTATCTTTTTGGATAAAGTAATCATATTTTTAGATTAGCTTTTTTCTATATCTGGAAAAAGTCACACTCATTGAGAAACATTTGGAATATACAAAAAGCCACAAAAATGAAAATGTATCACCAGTATATTTAGCATTCAGACTTAAAAATTAAATTTTATCAAGATTAAGAATTCAGTGTAAACTGAATTCAAACTTTTTTTTATAAACAGCCATTTTTCACATGCATGCACAGAAGTGATATTCCATATAATTATTTTTACACTGTTCTTATATATTGACCATTTCCATTTCATTATATTTCAGTATCCTAATTTTAATAGCTGTGAGTTATTTCATTGGACCTTACCATTTTAACTTGTGTTCTCTGGTTCTAAGTTTATGCTTCTCAGAGCCAAATAGAAATGAATATTCTTATAGATTAAACCTTTCAGAGTTTCATGATAAATTTTTTTTAGGTTCTAGAAATAAAATTGTATCCCATGGTATGAAGATATTAATATATAATGGTATATTAATAAAGTTACACAGAGTTATTATCAAATTTAAAAAGAATCAACACTTTCTTCTAATCTCACTATCACTGGTATCATTATTAAAAATAATGAAGTGTACATATAGATTCATAGTGCATACGTCACTTGGATGTATGACAATCTGACCCCAATGATGGAATATCATTGCTTACTCTGTTAACTCTTCTAGTCGCCTGTTTTGTTTCCAGCTATGCTCATTTCATAGCTAGAGTTAGCAGCTACAAAGATCTGCAAGTTTGATAAAAGAAACCTAAAAGGGTGGTGAAGTAAGCATGCTCATATCTTCTGTCCATACTAACAAAGACATAATTTAACAGTTTCTGAGGGCCAAAGAAAAGGCACAACCCAGTGCATTTCTTTTAAAAAGGAAACAACACATGGATGTATCTTCCTGCTTTAACAAAGGCAATAAACACTCACAAATAATGTGATGCTGCTAGAATTGGAATGATTCAAAGATAGTGCCTGGACCAAATGTCAATATGTACAAAAAAATCCAATCATCGTTATCATCAGATAAGGCCTCTTTCTCCCTATGGGCAATAGGTTGTTTTTAGAGATACCTTTTTTTGTTGTTGTTAAGCTATGAAAAGCAAAATCAATTCTTGCTTTATTTTTATCTAAAATACTTATGAAAACATTTCTCTCCTGTAATCTGAAGTGGAAAAACAAAAACAACTGCAGTTGCTTTTTTTTTTTTTTAATGAAAGCACATATGATTAACAATTGCCCAAAGTTGTACTGCAACTTGGAGATCTGTGGTTTCAGAAGCCTCTGTTTTTTAAAAAAAAAGCAAATTGTCAGGAGGAATAGGATACAAACTCTTATGTCATTTCCTTGTGAAATAATAGGAAAATTAAAAAAAAAAAGAAAGACAAGTAAAAATTTTAGTTAGTTAGCTCTCCATTCTAGGCCTTGGTCCCTTCCTACCCTTTTTCATAACAATCTCAGTCACATGCAAAGCTCCAATCCCCATCTGTTTCCTAATGACCCTCAAATTTATACCTCTAACCCAGAGTTCACTTTTTGAGCTCCATGTATATTCAATTGTCTTCTTGATTTCTCAACTTGCAGCTCCCCAGTGTCCATAAAATATGAGAAGTCCATAAGCATCTCCCTCAAAATGAGTCTTCTAATAGCAACTCTGAGTGATGGTACAGAGAAATAGCCACATTCATCTCTGATCCTCCCATCAGCAAATCTTATACTTTTCTCTTCCTAAATATGTCAAACAGCACAGGTAGCTTTTTCTGTCTCCCTGACCCTTTTCTGGATTCAGCTGGCCTTCTCTCACCTCTCTGAGCCTCCTACCTACAGGCCATTGCACTCCATCTTCTTGAGTTCAGATCTTCCTTCCCTGTCCCCGGCCCAAGCACTTTCCAACATGTTCTCTGCAAAAGAAATATTTTTACAACTCAAATATGATCATACCTCCTCCAACTTATAACTCTTTGAGGTGGGAGTGCCCAGACTCTGGGATCTAATGCCTGATGATCTAAAGTGAAACTGGTGCAGTAATAACATAAATCAAGTGCACAATAAATGTAATGCACTTGAGTAATCCTGACCCCAACCCCCCACCCAGTCCATGGAAAAATTGTCTTCCACAAAACCAGTCTCTGGTACCAAAAAGTTGGGGACCACTGCTTTAAGGGGTTCTCAGTAATCTGTAAAACTAAAAGATGTCTTTAATGAGGTCTGCAAAGGCATGGCTCTTCTTCCTAGTTTATCAGTCTTATTTTACATTATTGCCCTTCCCATTCCCTTTGTTAAAGCCACACTTCCTTTATTTCAGTATCTCAGTTGCATCCTGTGTCAGTTAACAAAGGCCTCTGAAGGTGCTGTTACCACATCACCAGCTCCCCCAACCTGCGACATGCTTGTCTTGCTTTTTCTCTGTTTACTCCTCATCGCTCCTCATCTTCCACCTCAGCATCATTTCCTCATGAAAACTTTATCTGATCCACCAGCCTCAAAAAGATTCCTCTAGTCTCTGCTCTCATTGAATTGCATTTCTTTGTTTCATTTTTCTGAGTTCAATTTTGTAATTATATGCTTCTTATTTTTAATTATTTGATTAATGTCTGGCTTATAAGCTCTATGAATTAGGACTATAGCAGTTTACTGTGCATGCTGAGTCACTTCAGTTTTGTCTGACTCTTTGCAGCCCCTATGAACTGTAGCCCACCAGACTTCTTGGTCCATGGGATTCTCCAGGCAAAAATACTAGAGTGGGGTGCCATGCCCTCCTCCAGGGGATCTTCCCAACCCAGGGATCAAGCTCATGACTCCTGTGTCTCCTGCATTGGCAGGTTTGTTCTTTACTACTAGCACCACCTGGGAAGCCCATACTAGGGCACCATAAAAATGAATGGTGTAAACAACAGAAATGTATTGTCTCACTGATCCCGAGGCTGGAAGTCTGAGATTAAGGTGTTGGCAGGGTTGGTTCCTTTTGAGGACTGTGAGTGAAGGATCTTTTCCAGGCCTCTCTCCTTGGTTTGGAGTCAACCGTGTTTTCCATGTGTCTCTTCACATCATGTTTCTTCTGTGCATAACTGTCTGTGTCCACATTTTTTTCCCTTTATAGGTCTTCTAGGATTAAAGCTCATACTTATGACCTCATCTTAACTAATTATGTATGCAATGACCCTAGTTTGAGATAAAGTCACATTCTGGTGGGATGGGGATTAGGAATTCAGCATATAAATTTGGGGGTGGAGTACAGAAATCAGCCTACAACATGTACCTGTTTTGTCCCCCCATTGTTTCCAGTACAGGTAGTACTAGGGGATTTAGTTGCTAAGTTGTGTCCCACTCTTCTGACCCCAGGGATTGTAGCCTGCCAGGCTTCACTGTCCATGGGATTCTCCAGGCAAGAATATTGGAGTGTGTTGTTATTTCCTTCTCCAGAGGATCTTTCTGACCCTGGAATTAAACCCAGGTCTCCTGCATTTCAGGCAGATTATTTACCAACGGAGCTACATAGTAGCCCTAGGTAGTACAAGAGCTGTCGATAAATAAATAGACAAATGGTTGCTTCTTATCATTCATTAGCCAAAATTACCAGGAGCAGGGACTAACTCCTTAACATGGCAAGGTTATTCCTGTATTATTTATTCTACTCCATATTAACCACAATTATTTTCCTTCTTCTAAAAAAAGAGTAACTATCCGTTAAAAGAGAACATTTTAGTACAACATGGTGTAACTGACCCCATTATCTGAATTCAAGGATGTGACTGTAACAGAGAGGATACCCATTTGTAGGAACTCAATCAATTTTGATGGAAGAGAAACAGGGAGGGGAAATGGCAGAAGCAGAGAAGAAACACTATACCTGAAGACTTTGAGGATTTGAAAATGCAACCTGGAAAGTAAATAGAGAGTAGGAATGTGCCCTCCATCCATGAGACAGGAAATGGGACATATTGTGTTTTCTGAAGATGTCATATTGCTTGTTCCAGCACTATTCTGCAGTGTGGTTTTGTCACTCCCCCACAAAAAGAAAAGAATCTCACTTTGTACCCTGAAGTCTGAGCTGGCCCTGGGACTGCTTTGAATGATAGAATACAGCTGAATAGATGTTGTGCCTATCTTGAGGGGAGAGTGGCCCCAGCACTGATACTTTTGAATTCTGGTGCTAGAAAAGACTCTTGAGAGTCCTTTGGACTACAAGATCAAACCAGTCAATCCTAAAGGAAATCAACCCTGATTATTCATTGCAAAGACTGATGTTGAAGCTAAAACTCCAATACTTTGGCCACCTGATGTGAAGAGCCAACTCATCGGAGAAGACACCGATGCTGCGAAAGATTGAAGGCAAAAGGAGAAGAGGGAAGCAGAGGATGAGAATGGTTAGATAGCATCACTGACTCAAAGGACATGAATTTGAGCAAACTCTGAGAGATAGTGGAGTACAGGGAAGCCTGGTGTGCTGCAGTCCATGTGTTCATAGAGTCAGGCATGATTTCTCGAAGTAACAACAAATTCAACTGGCACAGCAGTTTCATTCTTCTCTCTTGGAAGTCAAGCACCATGGAAGAAGTGTGACTATTTGCTATCTTAAGCCCACGATCGTGTCAGACGACCATATGTATGGAGAGGCCCACAGAAGAGGAGAGACTAGGAAGAGGAAGAGAGAAGGAAAGAGGAAACCCTGGGAAGCCAGATCTGTGAGGGAGGAAGCCTTCTTGGCTTCGAACCAAGATGAGCCTCAAGGTGACTCCAGTGCCCACTGCCATCTGACTGCAATGTCATGAGAGACCTTTAGTGAGAACTGTCCAACTGAGCCTAGTCAACCCTTGGGACTGAAAGGCACAATAATGCACTATTGTTTGCAGATATTCAGTTTTAGGGTGGTTTGGTATACAACAGTAAGTAACTAGAACCACCCCATCAAAGTTTTATAAATGTGAAGCATATAGCAGGTAAGAAATGTCTTGTTGTTGAATGGACACATTTATCTTCCAGGTCCAACAGGAATGAACATAAAGAATTCAGAGAAATGAACCTTATGAGAAAGATATGCGAAGTCCCCTCTTACAAGTTGCTGTCAGAATATTTTTTCTGGAAAGCCTCTGCTGGAAGGCTTGCAAAACACCACAAAGTTGACCTTAAATGTAAGGTCAGGCAACCAGCTCAGACCTCAGGAACTGAGGAGGTTTGAGGGAGGGAGTTCTTGATATTGAGGACTGGAGGTGTGAAATGACTCCTTGCTTGGCAGCTGGAAGCTGAGAATTTTACTCCTAGAAAGTGTTAAGATTTGAAGAGAAGACATTTAGTCACTTCTGTTTAACAGCTCGTTAAAGTGTTACCATCTTCATTTTGTCCCCCTCTCCCAAACCAAACCTCAGTCTGAATTATTTGACTAAATGCAGTGCTTTGTACAACTGATTTGAGTGGTGAACAAACTTTAGTTGGAAATTGACTACTGGCAAATTAATCAACCTTTAGTTGCCTTTAGTCTCTTTAGTTTAAGACTAGGGTAATAAAGAGAGACAGTTATTTCTTTATTGATCAACTTTGCATAGGATTAAAGGAGCTTCATGTATCAAAATAAACTGGCTGTAAAAGTAAGCAGATCTCAGATCTTTAAAAAGTTAAACACTTCTCATACCTTAATGCATAGTTTTCTAAATCCATCCTTATGTTGCAACTCTCAGAAGTGTATTTCTGATGCTTAACATGTGTATAGACACACATACATCTACACTTTGATTAAATGCCCAGAGCCTTACTCACGTACTGTGCATGTACACACAAATACATACATGCATACACATACAAAGAAGTGCACACATACACGACTTCCCAGAGGTTAGACTTCAGATTTTCTAACAACCCTTACATCATCCAATTTCAATCTCTTATTTCTTTAAAAAATTAAACTGATGTGCTTTCAAGAGCCATGTAAGTTACACTATTTATTTCCACTCTGGGTAGTTTTCAAACAAGTGCACCAAACTTGTATTTATAAGATTATCTCCTGAGAAGTGCTGAATAGCTTATAATTTCCACACAAGCATTTTTTTTTTCAAAATTGTTAGACTGAGCATAAGCTAAAAAGCTTAAATAGTTATAATCAAAGTCTCATTGTCATCTAGACCATTTTATTATTATTGTTTGCATCTTAGAAACCATCAATTTGCAAGTGTCTAACTTAGGAAAGTATTTATAATTATCTCATGTTGCTGCAGTACAAACATGTAATGCTTTAATCTTTTTAGAACATTGGAGCACTGAGGCCCAAGAGGAGGAATTTTATCGTACCATTCTTAAACAAACAAACAGAAACTAGGCTTATTTAAAACAAATGATGAGTATTAGTGGACAAAGGAATGGAACTTTCATAAGCAGATATTCTGCCTATTTCCAAGTGCATCTCTTTATGGATGAATACATTTTTAACTAGATAACTTAAAGAATTTCTTAAACCATTGTCAATTTTAACTCATCATCCTTGGGATATAGTCAGCAAAATAACCAAAGGAAAGTTATAAAGAGACCATAAAGTCTGACTTTGAATCTAAACTAACCAGTCAATATGGACTCCACTTATACAAGGGATACTCAATTGGTGACAAAGATACAAAATATTTCAGAGAGCAAATTAAAAAGAATGCCTAATCACTGGAGCTTCAAATTCTGAATAAAGCATTATATGATACTGAATTCCTTATTTCTCTCTCTGCTAAAGGCATTCAGAAGAGTAGTAATGAATGTGATTTTTAGAGAGGAACTATACAGGAGGAGTTTTTTGGACTACTCACATGGAGAGTATTCTCTTTACTATAAACAATATATTGGTGAAAGAATGTTACTGTCAGAATGCAACTGCCATTACAACATATTCTTGACAGTTTTAGACACTGCTCAAAATCAAACCTTTGTTTAGAGGCTCCCAACCAGTTACAGAAAATGCACTTCCTAAGGACTTTTGTTGCTGTTTAGTAGCTGAGTCTTATCTGACCCTTTTGCAACCCCATGGACTGTAGTCTGCCAGGCTCCTCTGACCATGGGAATTCCCAGGCAAGAATACCAGAGTGGACTGCCATTTCCTTCTCTGGGGGATCTTCTCAGCCCAGGAACTGAACTCAGGTGATTCTTTACCACTGAGCTTTCTTGAAAACCCTCCCAGGGATTTAGGTGTTCCTAAAGAGAGTGATGGACAGGGAGGCCTGACGTGCTGTGATTCATGGGGTTGCAAAGAGTTGGACAAGACTGAGCGACTGAACTGAACTGAACTGAACCGAAAGAGAGTGAAGCTGAAACTCCAATGCTTTGGCCACCTGATGCGAAGAACTGATTCATTTGAAAAGACCCTGATGCTGGGAAAGATTGAAGGCGGGACGAGAAGGGGACGACAGAGGATGAGATGGCTGAATGGCATGACAGACTCAATGGACATGAGTTTGAGTAAACTCTGGGAGTTGGTAATGGACAGGGAGTCCTGGTGTGCTGCAGTCCACGGGGTCACAAACAGTTGACACGACTGAGCGACTGAACTGAACTGAAATGAAAGAGAGTGAAGGTCAAAGCATGCACTGGCCTGAGAATGGGACACTATAGTGGGCTTGAATTCCGGAAAATGTTTCTTGGTTTTTGCACTTGTTTACTTTACTTGGAACATGGTTTAATATGATAGTGAATATGAGGCCATGAGTTCTGATGTCAGAGAGAGTAAGGTTTGACTCTCAGATGTGCCCTATTTGTAAAATATGGATAATAACATTTTCCCTAAAGTAACATGCTTTGGATTGAATGTGATAATATACGGAGGGCTTAGCATGTACTAAGTCAATCAAATACTGCAATTGTTGATTTTCATTGCCATTACCACTATTGTAGACTTGTAAAGTTCTTCTATTAGAATAAAATACTTTTGTGCTGTCAAAAATACCAAAGTACCTATGAAAACATAGAACAACATCAGTAGGAAGTAAGATGCTTCAAAAATAATTTAATACAGTATTTCCCCAAAGTAGAAAAAGTCAATTAATGTTTACTAATTATAAGGTTAATATATGCTTGTGGTAAAATGTAGGAGAAAAAGTTAATATAATAGAAAACATATTCTTCTTATAATTTTATACCTCTATGATTTGGCATTGTTCTTTTAGACTTATTTAAATTTTTACCTACATCTATGTATATAGGTATGTAAATATATATTTTTAATTTTATCTGATTCAGCTTAGCTCAACAATATGACCTAGAGATTTTTACATGTCATTATACAGAGAACTCATTATTCTTAAAATTCTACACAATGTTCCATTACTTTAATAAGCTATACTTTTATATATTATAATGTTGGACATTAAGATTATTTCAAATTTCCAGCAAACACAAATAAACAGATGCTACATGCTAGAGAATTGTTGCCAATTTTTCTAATCTTCAGACAGAATTAATAATGGATATTTAGCTGGGTTGGTATTATAATTCTTTTTATATTAATAATGAACCAGATAGCATTTTAAACTTCTTAAAGCCACTTAAATGCTAGTACATATCTTAAAGGCCAGAGTGTTCTTTGCCCACATCACAGCAAAAGCTTAAGCACATATTTGCAGGATGTATCTTGAAAGAGAGAAATGTGTCAAAATGAGATAAATGAAGTTATTTCAATGACATTTATCATCAGATGAAGTAGACATTGCAGTGGATGTAGGAAAATTGGAAACATTCAAGGCATATAATTTCGGAATTTAAGGCAAAATAAGTGACTCTAGTCAGTCTTTTGGGGTTTCTCTCTTAGCTCAGTAGGTAAAGAACCACCACCCTGCAGTGCAGACACCCAGGTTCAATTCCTGGGTTGAGAAGATCCCCTGGAGAAGGACATGGCAACCCACTCCAGTATTCTTACTGGAGGATCCCATGGACAGAGGTGCTGTTAAACTACAGTCCATGGGGTTGCAAGAGGCAGACATGACTTAGAGACTAAACTACCAGTCAGTCTTCATGATACTCTTAAGAAGATATGGTATAAGAAGTTCTCAAAGGAAAATAAATTCTATTTTGGCAGATGGTTTTGTTTTCTTTTAATTCTTACATATAGCAAAATACAATTCAGAATGCATGAAGAACATTCCAAAATAGACAAGTTATCAGAACTTGAATATAGATTAATATTGTGCCAGTTTTCTTAGAAAAAAAATAATTTCAAAATTTAAAGATGAACAAACCTAATCCTGATCACAAAAGAAAAGTCACAAGTCACTATTTACTGCTTGGCTTGTGAGTGTACAGCAAAGACTCCAATACCTGCTACATACCCATGGAGATCTACTATGAACAAATCATACTTATTAACAGTCTGATTTTCAAGTTGTTTTTCCAGGCTTGCAAATGACATGAATTTCATCAACATGGTTTAGCAGAAAAAAAGTCAGTCAGTAAGTTTGACAAATTCATTCTTGCTGTGCCTGTGGGTAAGGTGATGTGTTCAGTACCAGTTATTTTAAGTTCTTTTGAAAAATGTCTCTAAGGTCATTCCTTAATGGTTTGTGTTTATAAAGTTTTTATCAGTTACTTGGACAAAAGCTGTGTTTTTCAGATGACTCAGCACTAGGGAGGGCAAATGAGTATACAATTGAAACCTTTTTGATGTGAATGTGAAACATTAATGGAAATTTAAAAATTTACAAACTTGGAATCTTACAGAGGTTCCCATTAAGACCAGCCTCACTTGGCTCCCATCATACAGTCACACTCGATGAAAGAAACAGTTCCTTTCCAGAGAATTGTGCATCATTTGAAATAACTGGAGTTTTAAACCCATCAAAAATAAACTATTTAGGACATCCCTGGTGGTCCAGTGGTTAAGAATTTGCCTTCCAATGCAAGGGACGCTGGTTCAATCCCTAGTTGGGGAACTGAAATCCCGCATGCCACAGAGCAACTAAGCCTGTGCCACAACTAGAAAATCCTTGCTCTGCAAGGAAATCTCCCCCATGATGCAACTAACACCTGATACAGCCAAATAAATATTTTAAAAAGATATGAGTAAAACTGTTCAACCTTGGGCAAACTCAATAAATTTTTACTGATAGTGTTTGTATAAGTGTATTGTAAGATACTCTCTATTCTTTTTCATTTTTTTCTCTCCCTCATTCCTCTCATGAAGTGTTTATGAAAAGCCAGTTAGATGCTATAGGAATTTTTTTTTTTTAATTTTTTTATTAGTTGGAGGCTAATTACTTCACAACATTTCAGTGGGTCTTGTCATACATTGATATGAATCAGCCATGGATTTACACGTCTTCCCCATCCCAATCCCCGCTCCCACCTCCCTCTCCACCCGATGCCTCTCGAAACATCCCACCCTCGCCTTCTCCCAGAGAGTTCAAAAGTCTGTTCTGTATTTCTGTGTCTCTTTTTCTGTTTTGCATATAGGGTTATCGTTACCATCTTTCTAAATTCCATATATATGTGTTAGTATGCTGTAATGTTCTTTGTCTTTCTGGCTTACTTCACTCTGTATAAGGGGCTCCAGCTTCATCCATCTCATTAGGACTGGTTCAAATGAATTCTTTTTAATGGCTGAGTAATATTCCATGGTGTATATGTACCACAGCTTCCTTATCCATTCATCTGCTGATGGGCATCTAGGTTGCTTCCATGTCCTGGCTATTATAAACAGTGCTGCGATGAACATTGGGGTGCACGTGTCTCTTTCAGATCTGGTTTCCTCAGTGTGTATGCCCAGAAGTGGGATTGCTGGGTCATATGGCAGTTCTATTTCCAGTTTTTTAAGAAATCTCCACACTGTTTTCCATAGTGGCTGTACTAGTTTGCATTCCCACCAACAGTGTAAGAGGGTTCCCTTTTCTCCACACCCTCTCCAGCATTTATTGCTTGTAGACTTTTGGATAGCAGCCATCCTGACTGGCGTGTAATGGTACCTCATTGTGGTTTTGATTTGCATTTCTCTAATAATGAGTGATGTTGAGCATCTTTTCATGTGTTTGTTAGCCATCTGTATGTCTTCTTTGGAGAAATGTCTGTTTAGTTCTTTGGCCCATTTTTTGATTGGGTCATTTATTTTTCTGGAATTGAGCTTCAGGAGTTGCTTGTATATTTTTGAGATTAATCCTTTGTCTGTTGCTTCATTTGCTATTATTTTCTCCCAATCTGAGGGCTGTCTTTTCACCTTACTTATAGTTTCCTTTGTAGGAATTTTTAAAAAATAAGTTTTATAAGTGCCCTGCCAGGAGAAAGCTTATAATTATGCAATTGTGGTCATGTAGTACAGTGTACTGAGTAAAGACTTCAGGACAAAATGAATTCAAGCTCAAATTTCTATTTTTCAATTCCAAACTGAGACCTTTACTAAGTTAATAAAACATTTTGAGCCCCCTTTCTTTCATCTGTGATATAGAGATAATAATGTGTATTACATAGTGTTGTGTGAGAATTAAAGACAATAATATATGGAATCATTAACAGGAAGTCTTTAATAAAGGGTAACTATTTACGTAAGTGCTTTGGATAAAAATATTTATAAGAAAATGGAGTGAACAGCGAACTCTACAAGAAAGGTGAGGTTGTAGTATTGTTGATGCTAAGTGATTATTTTTAATTTTTTGATCTCTGCTCTTATCTTTTATTTACAACTTTATATCATGGAAACTTCTGAACATATACATAAACAGACAATCAGCACAACAAACCCTTATGTACCCACTTATGCCTTCATCAATTATCAACATGTTTTGCTCATAATTCTAGCTTTTCTTAGTTTGCTTATATTATCATTATTTTCTCCTCTCAGTACTATTGTGCCCTTAATTCAATCTTTAACTCTAAAACTACTTTGGAGAGACAGGATATCAAAATGGTTATGCACACACACACATGCTGTAATTAGGCTGCTCATTTTAAATCCCTCATATATAAGCTGCTAGCTGAGTAACTTGGCTCATCTTACATAATCTCTCTCTTGTCATAAGCTTATTCACTTGCAAAATGATAATAATAGCAGTATCTACTTAATAAAGATTTTGTGTGGATTAAATGAGCTGATTAAGGCAAATCTCAGCACTCTAAAAGTATGTAGTAAACATCCAGTAAATGTGAGCTATTATTATTCTAATTTCCAAGTTATTTGAGTTGATCTGTTTATGCTGATGTTATTAATTTGTAGCTTTATGACATTGATTATGGAGAATGTGGACTGTAACATTACTTGGCTCTTGATTTATTGATTGGAACTATGGTTCTTGAATAACACAAGGCAAAATTTTGCAGATATTCAGTGATTCCTTAAAAGAAGATTTATTCTTAGTTTGTGGCTAGAGAAATTTAATATATAACTATAAATCAACCTAATTAATTGTTTTCTCTGTTTTTAAATCATTTATGGACTACTTGGTCTTTTAAAAGTTGAAAGGACTCTTGAATTCTCTTCCTATATTATGTTTCCTATACCTCTTGATATCTTTCTTTTTTCACATAATCAACTAAAGTACCTCAAAAGGGAAAACAACATCCCTACTGGTATTCTGAATTCTTGCCTCCTGCCCAGAACTAGGTAAGTGTCTCAGGGATTTACCAGTGCCATCCCATGCATCTGTAGTCTCCCTTTTCACTTTCTTTCCCCTGGCTGAAAGCTATCATCCTTAAGGTCGTAAATTCCCTGATATAGATTAGGTCTTGCTTTTATGTGCTTATCATCAACTCTTGTGCTTTTGCTTCCTATGCTTTCTATCCAATTGCAATTTTATACTTATTGTTTGATTTCTTGTGGAAGTCTAGCTACATCCAGACTGTAAGCCCATGAATGATGGGGTCCTATCTGTTTTGTTCACCCATCCATGCTAAGCGCTCTGCACAGTATCTGGCCACAGGAATTTAGGACCCTAGTTTCCATGCTGAGTGAGAGAGTCAGAATTCCCCAGTTCAAATACTAGGTTTGCCACTTACTAACTATGTGACTTAGGGCTAGGCACTTAACTTTTCCGGCTTTAGTTTTCTCTTGTATAAAGACAGGATGGTTAATAGTTTCTACCTTATAGGATCATTCAGTTCAGTTCAGTCGCTCAGTCATGTCCGACCCTTTGTGACCCCATGAACCGCAGCATGCCAGGCCTCCCTGTCCATCACCAACTCCCGGAGTCCACCCAAACCTATGTCCATTGAGTTGGTGATGCCATCCAACCATCTCATTCTCTGTCGTCCCCTTCTCCTCCTGCCCTCAATCTTTTCCAGCATCAGGGTCTTTTCCAATGAGTCAGCTCTTCAAATCAGGTGGCTAAGGTATTGGAGTTTCAGCTTCAAGATCAGTCCTTCCAATGAACACCCAGGACTGATCTTTAGGATGGACTGGTTGGATCTCCTTGCAGCCCAAGGAACTCTCAAGAGTCTTCTCCAACACCACAGTTCAAAATTCTTCTGCGCTCAGCTTTCTTTATAGTCCAACTCTCACATCCATACATGACTACTAGGAAAACCATAGCCTTGACTAGACGGACCTTTGTTGGCAAAGTAACATCTCTGCTTTTTAATATGCTGTCTAGGTTGGTCATAACTTTCCTTCCAAGGAGTAAGCGTCTTTTAATTTCATGGCTGTAATCACCATCTGCAGTGATTTTGGAGCCCAAAAAAATAAAGTCTGACACTGTTTCCCCATCTATTTGCCAGAAAGTGATGGGATCGGATACCATGATCTTTGTTTTCTGAATGTTGAGCTTTAAGCCAACTTTTTCACTCTCCTCTTTCACTTTCATCAAGAGGCTCTTGAGTTCTTCTTCACTTTCTGCCACAAGGGTGGTGTCATCTGCATATCTGAGGTTATTGATATTTCTCCAAACAATCTTGATTTCAGCTTGCTCTTCTTCCAGCCCAGTGTTTCTCATGATGTACTCTGCATATAAGTTAAATAAGCAGGGTGACAATATACAATCTTGATGTACTCCTTTTCCTATCTGAAAATCTGTTGTTCCATGTCCAGTTCTAACTGTTGCTTCCTGACCCGCATACAGAGTTCTCAGGAGGCAGGTCAGGTGGTCTGGTATTCCCATCTCTTTCAGAATTTTCCACAGTTTATTGTGATCCACACAGTCAAAGGCTTTGGCATAGTCAATAAAGCAGAAATAGATGTTTCTCTCTTGCTTTTTGATGATCCAGCGGATGTTGGCAATTTGACTTCTGGTTCCTCTGCCTTTTCTAAAACCAGCTTGAACATCTGGAAGTTCAAATGGTTCACATATTGCTGAAGCCTGGCTTGAAGAATTTTGAGCATTACTTTACCAGCGTGTGAGATGAGTGCAGTTGTGTGGTAGTTTGTGCATTCTTTGGGATTGCCTTTCTTTGGGATTGGAATGAAAATGGACCTTTTCCAGTCCTGTGGCCACTGCTGAGTTTTCCAAATTTGCTGGCATATTGAGTTCAGCACTTTTACAGCATCATCTTTCAGGATTTGAAATAGCTCAACTGAAATTCCATCACCTCCTCTAGCTTTGTTTGTTGTGATGCTTTCTAAGGCCCAATTGACTTCACATTCAAGGATATCTGGCTCTAGGTGAGTGATCACACCATCATGATTATCTGGGTTGTGAAGATCTTTTTTGTACAGTTCTTCTGTGTATTCTTGCCACCTCTTCTTAATATCTTCTGCTTCTGTTATGTCCCTACCATTTCTGTCCTTTATCGAGCCCATCTTTACATAAAATGTTCCCTTAGTATCTCTAATTTTCTTGAAGAGATCTCTAGTCTTTCCCATTCTGTTTTCCTCTATTTCTTTGCAGTGATCACTGAGGAAGGCTTTCTTAGCTCTCCTTGCTATTCTTTGGAACTCTGCATTCAAATGAGTATATCTTTCCTTTTCCCCTTTGTCTTTCATTTGCCTTCTTTTCACAGCTATTTGTAAAGCCTCCTCAGTATGGAGGTTAAAAGAGATGGGATCATTATGGAGGTTAAAAGAGATGCATTTATAAACCAGAACACTGGCAGCTTTGTGCCATGCATGTTTCTAAATGCTGGGATAGATATGGCAGAAAACAAGACAGAGATCCTTGCTCTTATAAATTTATACTCCAAGGAGATGAATATATGGGAGTGAGAGACAAATACCCAAGAGAAGTTAAGAAGTGACAAGTGAAATTGAGAAGAAAAAGAGGAGAAGGAAGAAGAAGGAGGAAAAGGTTAATGTGTGACGAGCAGGTAGGTTTGGGTAGATGGTGATGCGTATTGAGTATTCTTGGATGGCCTCTCTGTAGACCTAATACTTAAGCTGATATTTGAATGAGAAAGGAACTATCCATGTGAAAAACTGAGAGAAGAATGTTCTAGTCAGAGGGTTAAGGAAGTCTCAGTCATAGAAAAGAGCTTTGTTCGCCAGTGGACAGCAAGAGTTTATGTTATATCAATAAAATGGGAGACAGAGGAAGGGGTTCAAGGGTAATTAATGTCCTGACTGACAGGGACTTCCATTAGGTGGTCCAGTGGTTATGAATCTGCCTTCCAGGGCAGGGATGCAGGATCAACCCCTGATCTGGGAATTCAGATCCCACATGCTGTTGGGCAACTAAGCCCATGTGCCCAAACTAGAGAGTCTGTGCATTGCAACTAAGACCGGATGCAGGCAAGTTAAAAAAAAAGAGAAAAAATCCCAATTGACACATAGTAACTATGTGAAAAATGTTAGTTGCTGATGCTGTCTTGGTTGTCGTTTTAGTTATTATAAATAATAAATATTTTTAAATGAGTAAATCAATGTTTGAACAGAAATGAATATGATTACTTTCGGGAGGATGAAAAAATTGGGACATAGGAAGACGAAGAAACTTATCAAGATCCATTTACCCTTTTCCTATGGCAGACTTGTTGTAGGAGTTGGAGATGAAAAGATAAACCTTATTTTGCTTTGAGGAAACCATGATAAGTTGTAATATGAAGACAGAGACAAAACAACTTCCTTGTTTTGAAGGAAGTTCTGTTAAAATGATTGAAAGTGCAGAACATCTTGTTCATCCGTGGAGCTGACTGTAACCATTTGCAGTGGAAATTTGTTGATGCAGCCTGATTAGTATAGTTTCCATTTCTTCTTTGTTGGCCAGCAAACCCTGCTTTTCTTCTGAAAGAATCCTCTTCCTGGCTGTTAATGGTTGTGACTTTAATGGGATAGCATCTGACTCAGGCCATTTCCAACACTGGCATTCCTCATTGACAAGATCACAGAAGATGATATGATGCAAGTTTGTTTAATTATAAGCCAATTCTAGATCTTTGGATGAAACTACATGAGAAAAGTGCTCTTTCCCCACTGCACAGTCTCTAATCCTAAAGTGGGCCAGTACTTCGTAACCTTAAAGGGAGCTCAAACTTAAAAATGAAGGCAGGGAGGAGGAAGTCAGGGCTTGGAGAGAGAGAGAGCAACCACTGAAGATACTGTTGAGAACCTGACCTGAATACTCATAAACTTTTAAATTATTGATGCAGCAAACTACTTTTATGTTTAAGCTCATTTGAATTAGCTCCTCTGTCACTTTTAAAGAACAAACCTTAATTGAAAGAGAGACTTGGACAGTCAGAGTTTGGGAAATGCAAAAGTACCTAAATAATATTAAATGCTAAAAAATGTAAAATATAATTTTTATATAACCTGCCAGAATTGGCTTGAATATATGTTTCAGAAAGTTTGTTTTCTTAACATAACAGGTATGAGGGGCTGCTGCCTTCTATACATTAAACAAACTCTTCTATCTTTTTCCCTTAACCTCTTTTCCTTGATATATCTCAGAGTTTCCCCCAGTCACTTGAAAAATACAAAATAGATCATGTTAAAGCAAAAATTGCACCAAACTTAAACACATAACTACAGTTTTTTTTTTCAAGGTGATTGCCATAGTGGTGAGAGACCAGAACTGGGACTGAAATCAACTCTACTGAAGCAATGGATTAGAGAGTTTTTAAGAGCTGGGGCAGGCAGTGGGTGGAAAGAGAGGTGGGAGCTAGTTACAGGCCATGTGTGTTTGCTAACTGGCCTTACCAGAAGGAAAAGTCAACTTTCTTGTATCTTCATGACAAGAGGTAGTTTTACAACTTGGAACATTTAGGACACCAAAGTTAGGATCCTGCCCTACCATGCAAACTAGGAGACTGGGGTGATATCTCCCTTAATGTTTACATCTCAGAGGCGCCCAAGTCCTGAGAAAGACAGTTCCAAGGGACAGGAGGCTTTTAAAAAATTTGTATCTTGAAAGAGCAGGGAAAGAATTTATAATTACAACTTTCTTTTTAAAAAATTCTTCAAGAAAAGGAGGTCAATGAAAAGCAAAAACCTGTCTGAGTTTAATGGCCCTGAGGGGAGTGTTAAGTCCATCTTGGTCAACCAATAAGAGATACACCTAACATTTCCCCCAGGCACTGTCTTTGTGTGCACAGCAAAAGCAGCCATATAAATTCTATGACATCTTTTCTAAATTTGCTCGGTTGTAAACTGGTTAAACTGGACCCTCTTCTCTGGAAATGGAAACTCAGCCCCACTCTGGCTGAGACTTTCAAGATTAGACTGGTGACAAAGACAGCTTATCTTTTGTAAACAGAAATTGCCAAACAATCTCCACCCTTAACATTGAAAAAGTATAATAACTATATTGCATGCTTTCTGCAAGGACAAGAAGAGATATATATATATATAAAACACTAGACATAGTAATCTATACCTAATAGATTTTCAAAAAGTTTATATTTATTGCTTAGTATTATTCACTTTAAAAAGGTACATTTCAAATTAAAGAACATATAAGATCTGAATAATTATTGAAGCAGAGGTTGTGTGTTGAGGTTCCTTGGGCTGAATTTTGCCTATAGCCACATTTTGCTTGATCTGTACGGTAATTTGCTTATTATATGCATGTATGTTTATTTGTTTTTAATACATTTAGGTTAGTTTACAATATTATTAAATTGGAGGATTTCATACAAATATCCAAATTGAGCTATTCCCTTGTTGGTGGATATTTAATTTGCTTCCAAGTTTTTGCTAATATAAATACTGCTTGATCATGCCTTCTCTTAAGGACCAATGAGTGTCTCTAGACTAGATACTAGGATGTGAAACTGTTAGATCGTGGAAGATAGACATTTAACATTAATTCAGATATGACAGAATTGCCTCCAAAGTGCTGAACTAATCAACAGTCTACCAGCACATGTGGTGATAACTATTTCCTCCCAAATTCTCATATGTTTTGTAGTGTTTTCTCCAATTGAATAAATTAAATTATATTTTATTTTGTACTTTCTTGCTGATTGGTGAGGTGAATCTTTTTGCTCATACTTTTTGATGGTTTGTGTCCATTTTTATGAATGCCCTGAAGTAAAACCACTACAATATTGTAAAGTAATTAGCCTCCAATTAAAATAAATACATTTATATTTTTAAAAAAAAGAGAAAACTTGAAACTTTTGAAGTATTCTCCTCCTGTGAAATATTCCTCTTTCTCCCACCTAGATTTTCCCCATTATAGTCCTCATTAATGAGTCACATCATTGTCTTAATCAGTTCCTTCTTTGGATCCATGAGGTGTAATTTGTTTAATCCTTAGCACATTTATTAGATAACTGTCATGAATTCAGATGATTCCCTGACAGCACAAGAATACCAGAGGTGTTACTGCATTTAAAGTTCTAGAAACAGAATGGGAGAGGTGGGGACATGTAGGAAACAACCTTGGCTAGTCTTTCAGTTTTTAGGAGAATAACTCTGATGCATAGTAAATGTTTGTTTAGTGAATGAATATGGTACAGCTTTTGGATAACAGATTATTACAAATGTAATCAGTTCACATTCCTGCATGCCTCTAATCAAATTTGCCCTTTATGACAATGAGCTAATTCTAGGGGCCTGCTTGCTCTCATTATGTTAATCCTCTAGGAGAGTATGTATTTGCTGTAGCACTTCAAAGTGTTTTTATAAGCTTTTTCCTTGGTCACCCTTAATACTTTGGCTAATGAGATGGGACAGGGTGGTGGGGATGGGGGGTTTCCTTGCTTTTGGTTTGTTTGTTTTCCTCACCTCTTCCCAAGCCAAGCCAGTTATCTTCCTTTACCCATTTTGCACTTTCCTATTCAAAGAGAAGAAAGGAAAAAATAGAATATTGAGTTGTCAGCAAACACTCTGTCTTAAATAATTGAATAACAAGCGCTATTATCCCAAAATACCTCCAAAAATATGTGTAGCAGATAAGGAAGAAAACAAAGATCTCTTCCTTCTATAGGGCAAACTGAATGACAGCCTAAAACCTTGCATTCATAACAGTGTACAAAACAGTGTGTCTGCATTCAGGTTTTGTGCATGTGCATTTAGCACACATTGCTGGTGGAAAATAGATCATTGTTTTAGAGATGTCTTAACCATCTGCATTAAACTAAAAGGCCTGGGGAATGCATGCGAGTGTAACAGGGGTTATGTATCCCAGCCCCATCCTAGGTTTTGATCTTTTTTCATTATTTATTTTATTTTATTTTTTAATATAAAATTTATTTATTTTAATTGGAGGCTAATTACTTTACAAGATTGTAGTGGTTTTGCCATACATTGACATGAATCCACCACAGGTGTGCATGAATTCCCCATCTTGAACCTCCCTCCCACCTCCCTCCCCATCCCATCCCTCTGGGTCATCCCAGTGCACCAGCCCCAAGCACCCTGTATCATGCATCAAACCTGGACTGGTGATTCATTTCACATATGATAATATACATGTTTCAATGCCATTCTCCCAAATTATCCCACCCTCACCCTCTCCCACAGAGTCCAAAAGACTGTTCTATACATCTGTGTCTCTTTTGCTGTCTTGCATACAGGGTTATCATTTCCATCTTTCTAAGTTCATATATATGTGTTAGTATACTATATTGGTGTTTTTCTTTCTGGCTTACTTCACTCTGTAGAATAGGCTCCAGCTTCATCCACCTCATTAGAACTGATTCAAATGTATTCTTTTTAATGGCTGAGTAATATTCTATGGTGTATAGGTACCACAGCTTTCTTATCCATTCATCTGCTGATGGGCATCTAGGTTGCTCCATGTCCTGGCTTTTATAAACAGTGCTGCGATGAACACTGGGGTACACATGTCTCATTCAATTCTGGTTTCCTCAGTGTGTATGCCCAGAAGTGGGATTGCTGGGTCATATGGCAGTTCTATTTCCAGTTTTTTAAGGAAACTCCACACTGTTCTCCATAGTGGCTGTACTAGTTTGCATTCCCACCAACAGTGTAAGAGGGTTCCCTTTTCTCCACACCCTCTCCAGCATTTATTGCTTGTAGACTTTTGGATAACAGCCATTCTGACTGGCATGTAATGGTACCTCATTGTGGTTTTGATTTGCATTTCTCTGATAATGAGTAATGTTGAGCATGTTTTCATGTGTTTGTTAGCCATTTGTATGTCTTCTTTGGAGAAATGTCTGTTTAGTTCTTTGGCCCATTTTCTGATTGGGTCATTTATTTCTCTGGAATTGAGCTTCAGGAGTTGCTTGTATATTTTTGAGATTAATTCTTTGTCAGTTGCTTCATTTGTTATTAGTTTCTCCCATTCTGAAGGCTGTCTTTTCACCTTGCTTATAGTGTCCTTTGCTGTGCAAAAACTTTTAAGTTTAATTAGGTCCCATTTGTTTATTTTTGCTTTTATTTCCAATATTCTGGGAGGTGGGTCATAGAGGATCCTGCTGTGATTTATGTCGGAGAGTGTTTTGCCTATGTCCTCTCCTACGAGTTTTATAGTTTCTGGTCTTACATTTAGATCTTTAATCCATTTTGAGTTTATTTTTGTGTATGGTGTTAGAAAGTGTTCTAGTTTCATTCTTTTACAAGTGGTTGACCAGTTTCCCCAGCACCACTTGTTAAAGAGATTGTCCTTTCTCCATTGTATATTCTTACCTCCTTTGTTGAAGATAAGGTGTCCATAGGTGTGTGGATTTACCTCTGGGTTTTCTATTTTGTTCCATTGATCTATATTTCTGTCTTTGTGCCAGTACCATACTGTCTTGATGACTGTGGCTTTGTAGTAGGGCTTAAAGTCAGGCAGGTTGTTTCCTCCAGTTCCATTCTTCTTTCTCAAGATTGTTTTGGCTATTCAAGGTTTTTTGTATTTCCATACAAATTGTGAAATTATTTGTTCTAGTTCTGCGAAAAATACCATAGGTAGCTTGATAGGGATTGTATTGAATCTATAGATTGCTTTGGGTAATATACTCATTTTCACTATATTGATTCTTCCGATCCATGAACACAGTATATTTCTCCATCTATTGTGTCCTCTTTGATTTCTTTCATCAGTGTTTTATAGTCTTCTATATATAGGTCTTTTGTGTCTTTAGGTAGATATACTCCTAAGTATTTTATTCTTTTTGTTGCAATGGTGAATGGTATTGTTTCCTTAATTTCTCTTTCTGTTTTCTCATTGTTAGTGTATAGGAATGCAAGGGATTTCTGTGTGTTAATTTTATATCCTGCAACTTTACTATTTTCATTGATTAGCTCTATTAATTTTCTGGTGGAGTCTTTAGGGTTTTCTATGTAGAGGATCATGTCATCTGCAAATGGTGAGAGTTTTACTTCTTATTTTCCAATCTGGATTCCTTTTATTTCTTTTTCTCCTCTGATTGCTGTGGCCAACACTTCCAAAACTATGTTGAATAGTAGTGGTGAGAGTGGGCACCCTTGTCTTGTTCCTGACTTTCAGTTCAGTTCAGTTCAGTCACGCAGTCGTGTCCGACTCTTTGCAACCCCATGAATTTCAGCACACCAGGCCTCCCTGTCCATCACCAACTCCCAGAGTTTACTCAAACTCATGCCCATCGAGTCAGTGATGCCATCCAGCCATCTCATCCTCTGTCGTCCCCTTCTCCTCCTGCCCCAAATCCCTCCCAGCATCAGGGTCTTTTCCAATGAGTCAACTCTTCACATGAAGTGGCCAAAGTACTGGAGTTTCAGCTTCAGCATCAGTCCTTCCAATGGACACCCAGGACTTATCTTCTTTAGAATGGACTGGTTGGATCTCCTTGCAGTCCAAGGAACTCTCAAGAGTCTTCTCCAACACCACAGTTCAAAAGCATCAATTGTTTGGCATTCAGCTTCGTTCACAGTCCAACTCTCACATCCATACATGACCACTGGAAAAACCATAGCCTTGACTAGACGGACCTTTGTTGGCAAAGTAATGTCTCTGCTTAGGGGCAAGGACTCTTCAATATCCACAAATCAATCAACACAATACACCACATTAACAAATTGAAAAATAAAAACCATATAATTATCTCAGTAAATGTAGAGAAAGCCTTTGACAAAATTCAACATCAATTTATGATAGAAAACCTCCAGAAAGCAGGAATAGAAGGAACATACCTCAATATAATAAAAGCTATATATGACAAACCCACAGCAAACATTATTTATTTTAGTTGTAGCCTAAAATCAACTTAGAAAATGATGGGAGAGAAACATCCTATCCTTGAGTCAATAGCCCTGGTTTAAGTGAGAATTTTGTTTACAGAATTGAAATGCTTTGTTCAGCCCTATTTTAAATAACTTTCTGCCACTTCTCCTGGGAAAGCATGCCAGTTTAAAGACTTGCCTATTAGGAAAACCTTGCTGATATTCAGCCCAGCTCAACAATTTATCTTTTTCTCTAATTGGTCCTTTGCTCTTGTGGGCTCCTTTGAGACCCACTGTGCAAGCACCACTTCTGATTGCTCTGTTGGCTTTCAGTTTCCAGAACTTGGTCAGCATATCTTCATTTGAAAAGCCACCAGTCAGCTCTTGAAATAGATCTCTTTCCTTTCTTCATGAGATATCTTGACATATAGCATAGTCTTTGATCTTATGTCTTTAGAATTACAGAATGGTAGAGCAGGGAATTTCCTTAAAGACTTCCAGAATTCCCCTTTTCTATTTGAAATGACAAAAATATACCTTAGGTGTGTTAAGTGACTTATTTGGAATGTGAGTAGCTGGTGATTGAAGAGCGGGAACTCAAACCTGAAATCCCAAGATAGAAATGAAAAAATGGCCACAGTTGAGGTAAATAATATAAATAAGTGAAGTGGGGTGGATATGTGATAATAGATAGTGTGTAGAGGGCAAGTAGGGGAGCAGTGAGGATCTGCAGAGATCTTCCCTGTGTAGAAGGGGCTGTTTCTAGTCAGTATCACCACTGCCCAATATTATGAGCCCACAAGAAACATCTGAATTCTGGGTTTTTGTGTGAAATATCCTGATTTGAAAAATAATTTCCACCAATTAAGATTATTTTAAAATTCTCAGCAGATAAACTAAACCATGTCTGAATCCAGCCTGTAGGGCAATAGTTTATAAATAGTACTATAGAATCTCATGGAATTTCTGCTACATTTGCAGAATTTGTTGAGTTGCAAGTGTCCTGATAGTAATCTACTGTTCTTGATTTATGGCTGTGGAAGCTAAATAAAAGGGAAAGAATATGATAGCTCGAGTTATTGGTCATCCACATCCATGTCATGGCCTCATAGTAATGAAGTAGACTCCCCTTCCCCTTCAACTTAAGCTTGGTTTGTGTTTTGCTTTGGCAGATAGTCATGACACCAGGACATGAAATGAGCTTGCATGGTTGAACTTGCCCTTTTACATTCTTGCCTTTAGCCATGAATAGGATGTGCCTTAGGTAATCCTGGCCCAAGGAGGATGAGTGACAAGTGGAGCAGATGTGATCTCAGATGAGAGCTTGGAGCCAAGCCCAGATGAGGTCAGCCAAGATCAGCCAAACCCCAGCCAACCTTCAGGTTCTTAAGAAATAAACTGCTTTTTAAAAAAAAATCCATTGAAAGTGTGTGGTTTTTTTTTATCACACAGTAATAGCTAACTAATAGAAAGAGACTTTCTCAAGATTACACAGTAAGTGTTTGGCAGAATCAGAATTTAGTTAGGGCTATAAACCCCTGGTGCAGTGCATTTTCTTTTCTATGGTGCACTTAAATGCTAGTGATCTTCAATCTGTCACTTTCTCATTTCATTCAGCTTGCCTAATTGTCAATGTTAAGTCAGCAAAATGGACTTGATCTTTGAGTCTTCTTCACAGGATTTTTTTTGCAGAGATGGTATTGGTCTCTGTGTACACCTACCACAGCTTGGAATGCAGCTTTCAGATTTCTGCAAAGACAAATGAGAATAATCTAGCTTGATTTGTTGTTAGACAATTAGGATTTGCACAACCAGAATTTGAATTTACATAAAAATTAAACCAATCTCTATGCAAGATGAAGTAGTTTAGAATTACCACTAATTTAATTGAGGTTGCTTAAATGGCTTATAATCGGTACGATTGTTGCCAATTGCTTGCATCTTCAGCAAGGTAATCAGTACCCACTCAGCAATTTCTACCTTCAAATCAATTAAACTGTAAAATAAATTCCCTTTCTTTTAAGAAAGTTATATGGCTTTGATTTTACTTTATTTACAGTGAGGCCTTTATTGCATTCTAATCTATTTGTCCAAAAAAAAATTCAGATAGTTTTCTTTAACTCTTTATTTTTGTTCTCAGTAATGGATTCTATGAAAATCATACCCTCTTTCAGGCTACTGAGAATGATAATAATACTGACCTCCTAGGGATTGTGATCAGATATAAATTATTATATATATACTTTTACATATATACAACAGTGTCAAGCACATAGTAAATCCTATTAGCAAATTTTTAAATTCTTACTGTTATTATAATCTGCTATTTAGCTTGAAACTGTTATTCTGTATGGATGTGTGTGCATATATATTAATACAGTGTGCATGCGTGCACGCTAAGTCTCGTCAGTCGTGTCTGACTCTTTACGATCCAATACTACTGCAGCTGGCCAGGCACCTTTGTCCACGGGATTCTCCAGGCAAGAATAGTGAAGTAGGTTGCCATTTTCCACAACAGGGGATCTTCCTAGCACAGGGACTGAGATCATGTCTCCTGTGGCTTCTGCTTGTAGGATTCTTTACTGCTGAACCACTGGGGAAACTATATATATGTAGCTATATATCTATATCTTAAGATTATTCTGCTGATGTATTTGAGTACCTGGCAACAGAATAAATTTCCTACTATAAACCCTCAAAATGACATGGGGTTGAAAAGCTCTCTGGCTGTGATTCTAAGTGACATCAATGGCCCACTAGCTTAAGTGCTGTCATTTACCGATCTGAGGGAATTTGAATGACTGAATCATGAAAATCTGAGAATTCTCACTTGAAGAATGTGAAAGAAACATCTTCCCTTGAAAGAGCTTAGTGTTTCTCAGGACAATACTTCTCAAACTGTAATGTGTGTGCAAACTCCATAATGATGCTGTAAAAGTGTAACTTTGGATTCCATCAGTCTGGGATGGTGCATGAGATTCTTCATTTCTAACAAGCTCTCAGTGATACCAAAGTATAGATACGTTTGCATTCCTCTTGTGTAAATGTCAAGTATTAGAATGCTAGCTCATATAATAAGTCTATATTTACTTTTGCTGAAAACTGCAGCCATATACTTTTCAAAGCGATGGGACTGTTTCGCATTTCCTACCAGCAATGTATGAGAGTTCAATTGCTCTATATCTTTACCTTCACTCATTATCACTTCTTATTTATTGTCATTGTCATTTAGCTACTCTAGTGGTGTGCAGTGGTAGCTCATTGAGGTTTTAATTTGCCTTCCCTTTCTTGGTGAGGATGTTGACCATCTTTCCATGTGCTTAATGAGCATTCGTTTATCTTCTCCTCTGGAGCAGCAGTTCAAAGCCTTCATCCATTTTTTTTTTTTTAAACTGGGATTTTTGTCTTATTGAATGTAAGAATTATTTATAAACTCTGCATGCAAGTCCTCTATCAAATATATGTATTGTCAATATTTTTCTCCTAGGAAAGAGAGAGGGAGAATAACCCAGGCTGGGATGACTTTAAGGAAGTGTAAACTGATTATCTTAAACTAGAGACTTATCATCTTGAAGGCCTTCCTTGAGTGTTGAGGTTTAAAATCCAGCATTTTATTTCCTTGGCAGAAAGCCTTTGTTTATTTGTTTGCTTGTTTTTAGCAACTTTGATTCCTTTAGTCAGCAAACCAATTCATCATTGTATCAGTGTAAACCTGGCAGAGATGCAAGAGCAGAGCAGACCTCTACCTCCTTCAATTCAGTCCACCCTAATCCCCTGCCCTTACTAAGGCTGTTTATTACAGAGTATGTTATCTCAGAGATGAAAAAGGTGTCTCCCAAGGGACTGGAATATTGCTCTTCTTTTATGAGATTATAAAATATGGAAGAATTCTTCAGGAAACTGAATCCATTCCATAAAAACAACTCCCATGTTATCTTTTTCAGAGACCTTGGAGATGCTGGCACTGTATGAAGGCTCCAGGTCACTGACCATGTCCCAAAGGACATGATTCTCAACTAAGTGAACATGGATATACACTGTGGCCAGACTATACTGAATCTGTTTCCATACTAGAGTAGCACAGTATATTTGCTCTATAAATTCAACATCTTGAGTTGGATTGAATTGTCAGAGTGAAAAAAGACAGGAAAGTTACAAGTCAGAGGCTAATGAGAAGACTGTACCTCCTCATAATAACAGTGATAACAATAATTCATATAAGGAAAATGCCTGCTCTGTATCACTGTATATTCAAAACTAAAGACAGTGCCAGGTATCTAGTAGATACATGTCTGACGTTTGTTGAATGTCAGGAAACTAAATCTTCACTAGGTACCAGTCACTGTAAGAGCTTAACTGATATTATCCCACTTAGTCCTTACCATCCCCCTTCCACAAAAGCATCCAGTAAGTGATGTTATTTCAGTCTTACAAATAATAAAACTGAAGTTCAGACAGATCAGGTTATCAGCCCTAGCTCACACAGCTGTGGGGCTTGAACAGAAGCTCAGACTTTTTAGTGCCTAACCACTATGCAAAACTACCCAAAAAGTAAAAGAGTGAAATTAAACCTCTCTTTTTCAAACTACAGTTAATAATGTAAGGATAGTACAAACTTAACTTCACACACACACACACCATCCCTTTAAGTTCTTTTCTATATAAAACCTAAAGTGACTAAACCTAAATTTAAAAAAAATACAAACATATTGGAGTATAGTTGATTTACAATGTTGTGTTAGTTTCTGCTGTAAAGTGAATCAGTTATACATATAAATATATCCTCTCTTTTTTAGATTCTTTTCCCATTTAGATCATTATAGAATACTGAATAGAGTTCCCTGTGCTATACAGTAGGCCCTTATTAGTTATCTATTTTATATATAATAATGGGAATATGTGACTCTGTTTCTGAGTTTCCTTGTTTATAGTCCAATTGAAAAATAGTAGAAGTGTATTTTGAGTCAGGAGTCAGTCAAAAATGTTTACTATGCAGCTATTTTATTATTTGCTGTTAGAATGAGTATATATCCCTATATATATCCCTACACAAAGATATATTAAAGTCTGTTACATCAAAAATGATGACATTCATCTTTACATCTTTAGGGTCTGGCTTCCTCAGACACACTGTCGTGCTCAGTAATTTATAACTGAGCTACCACAGCTACCACAATTGTATTATTTTGGTGTATATTTTGTTGCAGATTATTACTGACGACACTAACTTAAATCATCGCGACACTAACTTAAATCATCGCGACACTAACTTAAATCATCAGTATGTGTGTTTGTGTGCATGAGTATGTGTGTGCATTTGTCTGTGTGCACAAAATAGTTAAAAGTTCCTTACCTCTAGGAACTTACATTATATTTGAGGGAATAAGACAATAAGAATAAGTATACCATATAGTATGTTAGAAGATAATAAATTGTTTTGTTGTTGCTCAGTTGGTCAGTCGTGTCTGACTCTTTGTGACCCCATGGACTGCAGCATGCCAGGCTTCCCTGTCCTTCTCCATCTCCTGAAGCTTGCTCAAACTCATATCCATTGTCAGTAATGCCATCCAACCATCTCATCCTCTGTCATCCCCTTCTTCTCCTGCCTTCACTCTTTCCCAACATCAGAGTCTTTCCTAACAAGTCAGCTCTTTTCATCAGGTGGTCAAAGTATTGGAGCTTCAGCTTCAGCAGCAGTCATTCCAGTGAATAGTCAGGATTGATTTCCTTTAGGATTGACTGGTTTGATCTCCTTGCAATCCAAGGGACTCTCAAGAGTCTTCTTCAACACCACAGTTCAAAGAAATTTTATAGGTAAAAATAAAAGCAGCCAAAACATATAGGGAGTAATGAAGAGGAGGTTTCCATTTTAAACTGAGAAATCAGAGAAAACCTCACTAAGAAGGTGCCATTTTAACAAAGATTTAAAAGAGATGAGAGAAGAAATTATATGAATTTATTGTAGGAACATTCTAGGCAGAGAACCAGTTAATGTGATATATGTAAGGCAAGTCTAGAATTCAAAGAAGAGATCCCTCTGGTGATAAATATGAGAAATTGTCAGCGTATAAATGGTATTTAAAACCAAGGAATGAAATGTGATAAACTAAGTAAGAAGTGAGATGGAGAAATCAAACATACAAAGTATGGGGGAAGAGGTAAGGTTCCAATGTTAAGAGGAACAGGAGGAGAAATCAGGAGTAGTTGCAACTCAGATAGGAGGAAAGTCAGGTAACAATGATGACCTGAAATACAAAAAACAACATGCTTCATGGAAAAAGCCATAATGTAAAATGGTTATTCTGTCTATAATCTTCTCATACCAACCCATTTTCCATAATATAGCCAGAACAGTCTTCTTAAGCCAAAGTCTGATCATATTATATTCCTCCTTAGAATATCCACATTGCATATAAAATAAAATTCAGTCTTCCTAGCATGGTTTATCAGGAGTGTCAGTGCACTGAATTCCACTCATTTCTCCAATCTCATCTCTTACTACACCCTTCATAGTTAATTCATTCAGAAAACTTGTTAAACACCTCTTGCGTTCTAAGCACTGTCCTAGATACTGATACAGTGTCCTAGAGGATATTGTAGAAGACATGGGAGGTCCCTGTCTCCATGGAATGGACAATTTATTGGATTTGAAGAAAATAGATGATTAGATACATAAGTAAATGAAGTGGATACTAAGCTCCATGGGAATATGATCTGTCCTGTTCTCTGCTCTATCTCCAGCAGCAAGAATGAGGCCTTAAACATAGGTTAGGTGGTCAGATGATATTTGTTGAATAAATGACTGAATAAAGGAATTTAAGATGGGAATATGGAATATAAAGGATGACATGAGAGTTCACCGGTGGTTGAGAGCTGGTTATTTGGTTACTGTGATCATGAAAGCCTAAGACCTCCCATTCTAATTTCCATCCATTTGGAACTTCTTTCTGTTTGTCAAAGATCATATGTTCTGCATGGTCCCTGGGGTTTGGAATATCCTATTCTTTTTTTCCAGGGAGTATTCTTTCTCCCTAGCTGTAACATCGATTCTTTGCCTACCCAATTCTGACCTTACAGTTGAATATTCAGCTTAACTTTCAACTCCTCTGAAAAGCCTTCCCGTGTCCATTCACTCCTTAAACTAAGTTAGGTGCTTCTTGTAATTGCTTGAATATTCTGTGCTTAGTCTGATAGTAGCTCTTGTCTTGTTGTATTTTTGGTGATACCCATATATAAAAGGAAATAGTAGAGAAGGAAGGAACCAGCTGTGATTAATTATGGCAAAAGTGTTTGTAGGTGATGCTCTTCTATGGCCTTTGATAGCACAAAATGGAGATATTCTATGGATATAGATACAGGCAGTCCTATTGTTTTCACAATAGTTGGTGAATTATAGAATTTTTTCTCCTTAATTGTCTATCACAAGCACCCAATTTGTTTGTTTTTCTCTTTATTTATGTATTTATTTATGTATCACCTTGCTTTACATCAACTCTGACAGGAACAAGCACCAATATCCATCAGTAGCTGTAAAACCAGAACTGCAACATCAGCTCATTGGAATTAATATCTCAATTTTAGGGAAAGAAAAGACTTCATCAATCCTCTTTCTTGGCTGTTTTTAAGCTAGTATGGGTCACACAACATTTTTGTCTGTTTGTTTAATTTTGGGTTAGTTTTATTTTTGGCTTTTAAAGTCTGATGAATTCTTCTCCCTGAAAAACATGTATTTCCCCCTTATACACATAAAATTTTACATACAATTTCTAGAGAACCCTGAGGCTGCTTATGGCTGAGATCCCCTGATAGATCTCAACCTTTAACTATAAAAGGCAAGGAAACTTGGTTGTGCAACTCAGGGGTCTTTAAAGAAGGAATGAACTTTTGGAGTGAAAGGTCTTGCTGTCATTCTGGTTTATGAGAGGAGAGGGACACCCAGCCCCTACCCAGATGGTAGGAACAGTGAAGGATACATGTGCAGTCTTAGCCAATCCTCACACCCTCCAGGGCTTCCCAAGTGGCTCTGTGGTAAAGAACCTGCCTGCCAATGCAGGATACAAGTATTCAGTCCCTGGGTTGAAGAGATCCCCTGGAGAAGGAAATGGCAATCCACTCCAGTATTCTTGCCTGGAAAATCCCATGGACAGAGGATCCTGGCAGGCTACAGTCCATGGGGTCGCAAATAGTGGGACACGACTGACTGAGCATGCATGTACAACCTCCAATAGTAAAATAACCTTTAACAGATAAAATGAGTTTTCTGTTGAGTAAGAAAAGGAGTCCCATCAGTCTAGCCATTGGGGAAACAAGTAAGGTGATACAGCCTGGAACTGTAAGGAAAGCCTCCAAGATACTCTTGGTAGTTCAGCCAGTCATGACAAGTTTATTTGACTACTGACCCACCTGCTGTATCAAGCCACCAGGATCCATTCAATCATAGTATGAAATAATAAAATGGGAGTTTAAAACAGTGTGAAATATATGAGAACCTGACACTACATTTACTAATACAGATGGTTTATGGTGTCACATTTAGCATTGTTTTGGTCCTGACAGCATCGTTTGCGTTCATCATCTTAGCATAGGAAGATCAGAGATCAGGTATATAACCAAAACCTCAAGTACTCTGAATCACTGCATTTGACTCTATTCAGGATTTTTAAAGTGGCTTGCCTCTGAAAAACATGAAAAGAAATGTGCTTTTTATTAAGGATTTTTGGCAAATAATTGCATTATTGGAGCACAGTCTTTTAGAGTCAGCACTTTGTATCCAATTACCAGTGAACGTAATGGATGGTTCCTTTGGCTTGTCATTTCTGCTCTGCAGGCACTTAAGATAATCCTCTGTAACTTTTCCGATTAAAGTGAATTTATTACTGGCAAAAATATTCCTGGAATTGGATGCTCTCTCCAAATGAAGAACATGGTAAACATGCCAACTGAAAATTGGCTTTTCCCAAACTGCTTGTTCTCTCAAGCAGAAGAGCCCCTTAAAAAAAAAAAAAAAGATAGAAAGTGTAATCAGCATAACCTGAATCTTTTGCCTAATTAGTGACAAATTGACTGGATTGAATTTGAGACTTTTCTTTCCCAGATATGTTTCTTCTACTGCCTTTCTGAATTTCCCATGGGAAGTCACCTAAACCTCTCGGGCTTTCTTGTTTTAGTTCAAATGACCACTCTGTCTCTTATTATGGCATTCAAGTCGCTCTAAACTTCTATTCTATTATTTGTAAGAAGAGAATAACACCTCTCTCAAAATGCCATGCAAATTTAATGAATCATGGATTAAAACACTTAAAACTGAAGCTAGCACAGAACAGGCACTTGGATGATTATTTTTATTCTATCTCAAATAAGTGAAGGTATGGAGAAGCAGACAGATGGATCAAACAAAAAGTCAGTTGAAATATTACTCAGTTTTTTACATTAGCATTGGTATGGTAATATATTTCATCTAAAAATACTATTTTTCCTTTGATTTGATTTGTTTTTTAAAACAAAGACATTCCTATGCAATATGGTTTAAATGTCAATGTTCTTTTAACAATAAAATATTCTCCTTTGTTGTTGTTGTTTATTTTATAAATATATAATATCAAATGTTAGTTTTAAATTAAATCAAAGGAGTGAAGAAATAGTTATAGATATTTTAGTACTGGACTAGAAAAAGCTCTGATTAGTATGGTAGTCAGAAAAATCTGTGTCCTCATCTACAGAAATGAGTTTGAGCAAGCTCCAGGAGTTGGTGATGGACAGGGAAGCCTGGCATACTGCAGCCCATGGGGTTGCAAATAGTTGGACATGACTGAGTGACTGAACTGACTCACCCATTCTAGTAGTCTTGCCTGGAGAATTCCATGGACACAGGAGCCTGGCCGACTACAGTCCATGGGGTTGCAAAAAGTTGGACACTACTGAGCAACTAACACACTCATGAAATTAAGATTGTTAATCAGTTGGTAACGTATTTTTCCTGGGTCATCTAGGTGACCCCAGTGTAACTGCAAGGGTCCTAAAAAGTAGAAAAATGAAATGGAAGTGGAGGTTAGAGAGATGGGATATGTGAAAGACTAGACTCACCACTTCTGGCTTTGAAAATGGAGGAAGGAAATCACAGACCAAGGAAAGTAGAATGCCTCCAGAATCTGGAAAAGAACAGGAAACAAGTTCTCTCTTAGAGTCTCCAATGAGGCATGCAGCCCTGCGAACACCTTGATTTTAGTCCAGTGAGGTCTGCGTTGGTCTTCTGACCCACAGAGTTATAAGAAAGTAAATTTGTGTTGTGTAAATCACTTGGTTTGTGGGAATTTGTTATACCAGTTGTTGGCTGAAGTAAAATGCACAACTTAAAAGTTGCTATGTAAGTTTTATTTAGAGACCTTACTGAAAACTATAGCCCTGGAGACAACTTTTCAAGTATCTCTGAGGAACTGTTCCAAAGAGGTAAATGAGAAGCGAGGATATACAGGATTTTTTTTTTTTTTTTTTGCTGGAAAAAAATGTAGTTGAACATCAAAAGATTACTCCTAATCATAGAAACAGACTCTCAAATTAATGCTTTTAGTGCTTTTCTATGTACAGGAAGCTATGAGTCTGGGTTCATTCAAATTATCCTTTAGGTATGCATCTTAGCTAACCATAGCCATAATGCTTTCAGTATTTCTCTATCCTGAATTTCCTTCAGGGTGTACTGTTGCGGCTGTGTGTTTGTGTGTGTATGTGTGTGTATGTATGGAGGGGGTGCAATTGAAGTGGCTTATGGTTTGATCTTTGTTTACTGGAATGGCAGACACATAGTAAATGGAAACTAATATAACTAGCAATAATAATTGCATCTTACTTGTATAAAACATATTTGCATATGACTTATTTGTATAAGTTCACAAACATGTTTTCATATGTTTTTGAACACTGAGAGATATTCAGTCCTCCTGATGTGAATAGACAAGCCAGTGTTTCAAAGCAGTGAAGAGGCTATTTCAGTAAGCCTGACTTGAACCTGGGTGTTGTGAACTAAATGTTTGTGTTCCTTCCATATCTACATTTTGAAATCCTACCTCTGAATGTGATACTGTTAGAAGATGGGTCCTTTGAGTGGTGATTATATCATGAAGTAGATCCCTCATGAATGGAATTTGTGCTTTATGAAAGAGATGCCACAGAGCTCCCTAGCCCTTCTCACCATGTGAGGATATAATGAAAAGTGTGCAACCCAGAAGACGGGTCTCACCTGACCAGACTGGCACTCTGATCTCAGACTTCTTGCTTCTAGAACCTAGGGGAATAAATTCCTATTGCTTGTAGGCTACCCAGGCTGCTTACAACTCCTTGTTGTAGCAGCTCAAATGGACTAAGACACGGGGTCAGTGGAAATAACAGGATTTGATCATATTCTAGATGTATTTTGAAGTTAAAGTCATTGATTTTTGCTGGCACATGGACTGTGGACATGAGAAAAAGAAAGATAAAACATGACTGTAATATTTTGGACCTGACCATTAACTGAGTGACTGGATGGAGCAGATATGGGAAGTAGGAGAGAATTAGAAGTTTAATTTTAGACATATTACATTTGAAATGTCTAATAGGCATAAACAGAGAATTCAACTGGACAGTTGGATGTATAAGTCTGGAGTTCTAATCTGGAATGGTATGAATTTAGGAATCATTAACATGTCAGTGGTGTTGAAAGTCACAAGACTGGATGAGACTAACTGGGGAGATAATATATAGAGTAAAAAGATTCAGAATTGAGCTCTGAGGTGTGACAACTTTGAGGGCTGGGAGATAAAAAGAAAGAGCCAAGAAGCCTCAGAAAATTTGCTGAAAGAGATAAAAGAATAACAGGGAAGTGAAATCAAGTGAAGATACTGGCAATTAATCCTTTTATGTTGCTTTTAAGTCACATGATATGACTAAAACTTGTAGATCTAAAGATATCATTCTTCTATATCAGCATTTCTCAACTGAGCCACAGCTGGTATTTTGGACCAGATAATTTTTTGTTGTGGGGGTTTATCCTGGGCATTGCAGGATGTTTAGCAACATTGCTGGTCAACTAGATGTCAGTAACATGGCCCCAATTGTGACAACCAGAAAGTCTTCAGACATTGGCAGGTTTACTTTTGGAGACAGAATGATTTCCAGTTGAGAACCATTGTTCTGTTATGTTGTTGTTAGTCAATCAGTTGTGTTTGACTCTTTGTGACCCCATGGACTGTAGCCTGCCAGGTTCCTCTATCCATGTAATTCTCCAGGCAAGAATACTAGAGTGGTTAGTTATTATCTTTCTCTAGGGGATCTTCCAACCCAGGGACTGAACCTGGATCTTCTGCATTACAGGTGAATTCTTTACTGTCTGAGCCACCAGGAAATCTATCTCTGGTCAACATGTACTACTTGTCAGTAACATGGTCGCAGTGCAACAAGCATAAAGTCTCCAGGCATTGGCAGATTTACTTTTGGAGACAGAACGGTCTGAAAGTTGAGAACCACTGTTCTAAATATATTCTAATATATCTTCTTCTTGTTTATTAGCTCCTGCTAAGATGAGAGCTCAGCAAGCTGGTAGAAGAAAATTCTTGGTGTTAATGCAGAGCTGGTCCTCTATTAGGAAGGTAGGGGCTCATCAACAGAAAGTAAGCAGCCTTTCCTCTGGACAGAAGGGCAGACCATCCATTTCATGGCTGAATTATCTTTCAATGACAGCTTGATTAGCATAATTTTCTACCAGGGCTTCTCTGATCACTTCTCACAAAAACTGACTCTACCAACCTCTAGGGTAAAATGGAGGTCCTCTGGCTTGATTTTGTCAAGCAGTTGTCTAGACTCTGAAGTGCCTAATTAGCTTTGTTTTCTTGATGTCTTTGTGCCTGGAGGACCAGAAACAGAAACAGTTCCAAGCCTTAGAGAAATAATTTTCTACTGAGATAATTAGAGGCACTGCCATCATACCATTGACCACTGGGGTAGAAAAAGTGAGGACACAGAAGCACTTAAGGATTTTTGTCAATCTATTTATGAAAAGGATAAAATGGAAAATAAAAAGAAGCAGAGATATAAATAAGGAAGGAGACAGCACACAGCTCGAAATCAAAAGAAAATGCGTACATGCCTGGGAGATATAGACGATGATAATCATGACAATGATAATTATGTCTCATTCACACAACAACAGTTTATTTAGTGTCTCCTTGAGTGGTTCTTGTTGAATGGTTCTGTTTCTAGTGCTTGAGAATATGATAGTAACAAAACAGAAATAAATTCTGCCCTCAAGATGCTTTCATTCTAGTGGGAGCTATAATAAACAAGATAAGTTATTGTCTTAGGCCGTTTCGGCTGCTGTGTAAGAATACCATAGACTGGTAGCTCATAAACAACAGATATTTATTTGTCACCATTCTGGAGGATGGAAAGTTTAAGAAGAAGATGCTGGAAAATTCAGTGCCTGGTGAGAGCCTGCTTCCTGGTTCACCAGTGACTAACTTCTCATCTTGTCTTCACATGGCAAGAAAAGCAAGGGGTCTCTCTGAGTTCTTTTATAAGGGCACTTATCTCATCATGAGGACTCCACCCTCATGACCTGAGCACCTCCCAAAGGCCCTGCCTCCTAATGCCATTACATTGAACTTTAGATTTCAATATATGAATTTCAGGAGGACACAGATTTTTCAGTTTAAAGCAGTTACAGAGTGATAATGCTGGAGAGCAAAAAAAAAAAAAAAAATTGGTTGTGGAAGGAAGATGTGAAATACTGAAGAGGTTAATATTTTAGTGAGGATTACCAATAAAGGAGTTAAGAAATAGCATTCCAGAAATAGAGAATAGCAAGTTCATAAGGAAACATGCCTGGCATGTTGAAGGAACAGCAGGAAAAGCAGTATAGCTCAGAAATAAAATGGGCGAAAAGCAGTAGAATGTAATATAAGGTCAGAAAGTTAATGGGAAACCAGGTAAGGTAAGATTTGTAGTTCTTGGTTTGTTGTTTTTCAGTCGCCAAGTCATATTTGACTCTTTAGAGCCCCATGGACTGCAGCACACCAGGCTCCTCTGTCTTCCACTATCTCCTGGAGTTTGCTCAGATTCATGTTGATTGAGTAAGTGATGCTATCTCATTGCACTTTACTTTTAACAACAGATACATCCACAACTGAGAGTTGTTTCTGCTTTGGCCCAGCTGCCTCATTCTTACTGGGGCTCTTAGTGATTGCCCTCTGTTCTTCCCCAGTAGCATATTGGATACCTTCCAACCTCAGTTCAGTTCAGTTGCTCAGTCATGTCCTACTCTTTGCGACCCTGTGGACTGAAGCATGCAGGTTTTTTCACTCTTCTCTTTAATTTTCATCAAGAGGCTCTTTAGTTCCTCTTTGCTTTCTGCCATTAGGGTGGTGTCATCTGCATATCTGAGATTATTGATATTTCTCCCTGCAATCTTGATTCCAGCTTGTGCTTCATCCAGTCTGGCATTTCCAATGATGTACTCTGCATATCAATAACCTCAGATATGCAGATGACACCACCTTTATGGCCGCCTAAAGCAAAGAGGAACTAAAGAGCCTCTTGATGAAAATTAAAGAGGAGAGTGAAAAAGTTGGGCTAAATCTCAGCATTCAGAAACTAAGATCATGGCATCTGGTCCCATCATTCCATGGCAAATAGATGGAGAAACAATGCAAACAGTGACAGACTTTATTTTTCTGGGCTCCAAAATCACTGAATATGGTGACTGCAGCCATGAAATTAAAGAACACTTGCTCCTTGGAAGAAAAGCTACAACCAACCTAGACAGCATATTAAAAAGCAGAGCCGTTACTTTGCCAACAAAGGTCCATCTAGTCAAAGCTAAGATTTTTCCAGTAGTCATGTATGGATGTTAAGAGTTGGACTATAAAGAAAGCTGAGCACTGAAGAATTGATGCTTTTGAACTGTGGTGTTGGAGAAGAGTCTTGAGAGTCCCCTGGACTGCAAGGAGATCCAACCAGTCCATCCTAAAGGAAATCAGTCCTGAATATTCATTGGAAGGACTTCTGCTGAAGCTGAAACTCCAATACATTGGCCATCTGATGCGAAGAGCTGACTTGTTTGTAAAGACCCTGATGCTGGGAAAGATTGCAGTCAGGAGGAGAAGGGGATGACCGAGGATGAGATGGTTGGATGGCATCACTGACTCGATGGACATGAGTTTGAATAAGCTCCAGGAGTTGGTGATAGACTGGGAAGCCTGGCGTGCTGCATTTCATGGGGTTGCAAAGAGTCAGACATGATTGACTATCTGAGATGAATTGTGTATAAAATTTAAATAAGTGAGGTGACAATACACAGCTTTGAGGTAGTCCTTTCTCAATTTGGAATCAGTCTCTTGTTCCAGTCCAGTTCTAACTGTTGTTTCTTGACCTGCATACAGATTTCTCTGGAGGCAGGTAAGGTGGTCTAGTATTCCCATCTCCAAGAATTTTCTGCAGTTCGTTGTGATCCACACAGTCAAAGACTTTGGCATAGTCAATGAAGCAGAAGTAGATTTTTTTTTTTTTTCTCCTGAAATTCTCTTGCTTTTTCTATGATCCAGTGGATGTTGGCAGTTTGATTTCTGGTTCCTCTGCCTTTTCTAAATACAGCTTGAACATCTGGAATTTCATGGTTCATGAACTGTTGAAGCCTGGCTTGGAGAATTTTGAGTGTTACTTTTCTCATGTGTGAGATGAATGCAATTGTTTGGTAGCTTGAACATTGTCTGTCATTGCCTTTCTTTGAGATTGGAATAAAAACTGACCTTTTCCAGTCCTATGGCCACTGCTGAGTTTTCCCAATTTGCTGGCATATTGAGTACAGCACTTTCACAACATTATCTTTTAGGATTTGAAATAGCTCAGCTGGAATTCCATCACTTCCACTAGCTTTGTTTGTAGTGATGCTTCCTAAGGCACACTTGACTTCACATTCCAGGATGTCTGGCTCTAGATGAGTGATCACATCATCATGGTTATCTGTGTCATGAAGATCTTTTTTGTATAGTTCTTCTGTGTATTCATGCCACCTCTTAATATCTTCTGCTTCTGTTAGGTCCAAACTGTTTCTGTCCTTTATTGTGCCCATCTTTGCATGAAATGTTCCTTTGGTATCTCTAATTTTCCTGAAGAGATCTCTAGTCTTTCCTCTTCTATTTTTACCTCTATTTCTTTGCATTGATCACCGAAGAAGGCTTTCTTATCTCTCCTGTCTATTCTTTGGAACTCTGCATTCAGATGGGTATATCTTTCCTTTTCTCCTTATCTTTTGCTTGTCTCCTTTTCTCAGTATTTGTAAGGCCTCCTCAGACAATCAATTTGCCTTTTTGCATTTCTCCTTGGTGACAGTCTTGATCACCACTCCTGTACAGTGTCATGAACCTCCATGCATAGTTCTTCAGGCACTCTACGTATCACAGCTAATCCCTTGAATCTATTTGTTACATCCACTGTATAATCATAAGGGATTTGATTTAGGTCATACCTGAATGGTCTAGTGGTGTCTTTTATTCCGAATAATACGGGAAGCCAGTGCAAGGTATTAAACAGAATGACTTGATTACATTTTAAAAAGCTAATTCTTACTGCTATGTTGAGAATAGACACTCGAGGAGTAAGAGCAGAAGCATGCTAGTTGAAACTATTCCAGTAATCCAGGAGATAAAGGGTGGAATATGAATCATACTGATGGCAGTAAGGATGGAATGAACTATACACACAGAAACACATACAAAAGGTAAGTAGTATATCGGGGCAAGCAAAAAATTTACAGATGTAATGAATGATGCCTTAGATTAGTTTTTAAATATTTTAGGAAAAAAAACATGAGGGATATGAGAATGAAAATTAGCAAATGTTAATAAATATTGAGGTTGAACACTTTGTACATCAGAGATCATTATGCTCTTCCTTTTATTCTAGTGTATTTTTAAATCGTCACAATAAAAAAAATCTCTGCTAGAATATAATCTCTATGTGAATAGGTATTTTAGTTGCCTTGTTCATGGAAATATACCAAGTATAATGAGCATGGCATTGCATATGATTAATAAATTTTTGTAAATGGCAAAATAAATTAAGGTACTATTTAGGGGAAAAGTTTGCTGAATGCCAAGCAATTTGTATATCAGAATTAATTGACAAAATGACCAGGAGCAGCTATTATCCAGGTGACAATTTTTATTGAAGTATGGTTGATTTACAATAATGTATTATTTTCAGATGTACAGCAGAGTGATTCAACATTTTTACAGTTTATACTCCATTAAAAGTTATTATAAGATAATGGCTATAATTCCCTGTGCTATACAATATATCCTTGTTGCTTATTTATTTTAAACAGTAATTAGTATCGCTTAATCAAATAGCCTAATTTCCCAACCGCTCCTCTCCCCTTTAGTAACTACTAGTTTATTTTCTATATCTGTGATTCTGTCTATGTTTTGAATATATATATTCACTTGTGTTATTTTTTAGATTCCACATGCAAGTTTTAACATACAGTATTTGTCCTTCTCTGTCTACTAATTTCACTAAGCATAATATTCTCTAGCTGCTGCTGCTGCTAAGTCACTTCAGTCGTGTCTGACTCTGTGCAACCCCATAGACGGCAGCCCGTCAGGCTCCGCCATCCCTGGGATTCTCCAGGCAAGAACACTGGAGTGGGTTGCCATTTCCTTCTCCAATGTATGAAAGTGAAAAGTGAAAGTGAAGTCGCTCATTCCTATCCGACCCTTCCTGACCCCATGGACTGCAGCCTACCAGGCTCCTCCGTCCATGGGATTTTCCAGGTCCATCCACAAATGGCAGAATTTCCTTCTCTTTTAGTCTGAGTAATATTCCATTGTACATGTATAAAACCACATCCTTATCCATTTGTCTGTTAATGGGAATTTGGGTTGCTTCCATATCCTAGCTATTGTAAGTAATCCTACTATGAACATTGGTACATGTATCTGTTTAAATTAGTGTTTTCATTTTTTATGGATATATACACATGGGTGGAGTTCCTGGATTATATGGTAGTTCTATTTTTAGTTGTTTGAGGAACCTCCTGTTTTTCATAGTCACTCTACAAATTAACATTCCTGCAAATAGCCATTCTGAAGACAGATGTGGAGTAATATCCCATTGTTATTTTAATTTTCATTCTCTAATAATAGTGATATTGAGCATCTTTTTATGTGCTTGTTAACCATCTGCATGTCTTCTGTGGAAAAATGTCTATTTAGATCTTCTGTCCATTTTTTGTTTGGGTTTTTAAAAAATATTGAATTGTATGTGCTATTTATATTTTTTGACATTTGTTGGTCCTTTAATGGACCAGAACCTGGTGGTCTGGAGTCAACGATGAGAGAGTGAAAGAAGTAAAGAGGCTACTATTCCCTGGGTTATGCAGCCGGCTTCCGCGTTCCAGGGAATCAGCCAGAAATAGAGAGAGAAAGAGAAAAAGAGGAAGAGAAAGAAAGAAAGACACAGGGACCAAAGCTCTGATGTAGCAAAGGTATTTTAATCAACATGGCATGAGCATATATACTGTCTTACAAGGTAGTTATTCTCAGCAAAGACAAAGATTAAAATTCCAGATTTACAAAACACAAGGCGATCCCTATTAAAGAGAGAAGAGGGTACTTATCACCATAATGAGAAACTAACAAAGGAAATGCCTGGATTCCTCAGCCCTGGGAAAGGTGTGCCTCTCCTCTTAATTCCTGAATATTCAGGAATTAATAAGGGCCAGAGGATTCCTGACAATTCCCATTTTATTATATTTGTAAAACAGGTCCTGACCAAATGAGTTTGGTTAGTATTAACCAACTTTATAGAAAGGCGACAATAAACAACAAATAACAATTATCAAGACAATCACCAAAGTTACAGTTCCAGACCCGATGCTGTTGGTAATACTTTGAAACCATCCTTGTGGGTCTAGCCCAGATTATTTGTTCAGCTAAAGTTTCCAAATTTGTGGAAGAGGGAAGATGTTTAGAAAAAGTTTCAAAGATTTCCTTTTTCAGTAATTGTACATTCAGAGAGGCATTATCAAGTAAATGAAAATTGATTTGTTCCCAGCTGTAGGTATTGTGATTCAATTGAACAGGAGTAACACAAAATTGGCAATTAATACAAGTTATAGATTAAATTTTAAGTGGGACACAGGCCTGTATAAAATATGACTGATTATAGCGAAAGAAATAGTTACTATGACCACGACTGGTCCCTGTGAAATGTCCAGTCCGAGTCCCAAGTTCTCTGGTGTTGGCAGCAAATTTCTAAATGTCCCATTGTTCAGGCCCAATTTGTTTATCGAGGATGATTCGAGGAGGAGGAGGTGATGCCATTCCACCGTCAAACCAGCCAAGAAGTCCTTTGCCATGGTAATGTTTCAACGTAGTGTTAGTAACCTTTTACATAATGTATTTTGTTCTTTCCCTAACTCTTTCCCTAAAGTTTCAGTAGTAAACCTGGTTCACAGACAGAAAAAGGGCAGCAATGTCTGAAAGTCTTCATTTGGAGGCAGGAGGAAAGCCCAAGTTTGTCCTGAGGTTTATGCATAATTTTCCTGGGCCCAGGCAATGGAAGGACTTCATAGCCTAAAGAAATGTTAGTTTTCCCTCCTCCCAGGGTGTGAGGGTTCCAGGGAGGGGGCATATGGGCGGAGTCATTGGTTGATATGATCGGTCTTTTCTCTGTCTATTTTATGACCGGTAATAAACGGGGTTGGGTAAGTAAGCCCAGTTAAGTTTGGGAGACACAGGCTAGCAGGAAAATGTATTCAGGACTATGAGGAATTCCCTGTTGAGAGGCCAAATTTTCAGCTTCATTAGTAAGAGTTTTTATCTGTCCCCAAGAGGGGAAGTCATAGGGTTGATGCTGCCAAGGGCGGTGCTTTCTGGAGATCTTTAGAGCCGCCATGGCCAGTATTGAAATTTTCTTCCTCCCGGGGTTCTTGTTGTTTCCATTTTGAATGTCCGGGGCCCCCTTGGGTCGAATTTTCTGAGGAAAAATTTGTTGGATCCATCTGGGGAAATACAAGCATATCCCTTTCCCTGTAAGATTAATTTCCCAGATTTCTATTGATTATTGAACCCGTCTTGGTACCAAATGGGCAGAGGAAGAGAAGTGTCCTTCAATTCCTCAAAATGTCTTTCTGCTCTTGTTAAAATATTTCCCTGTGGTAGGTTTAAAAAATTTAAAACAAATAAGGCTGTATTAACAATAGTTATAGGTTTAGAAAATATCTTATGTTGGACTCTAGTAAAGTCTGCTTTAGATAAGGAAGACAGTAGTGTATCTGTGTATTCCTCCTTCTTTAATTTTTTCTATTTGTAACTTTAGTGTGTGATGTGTTTGTTCAACTATGTCTTGTGCCTGTGGATTATAAGGAATACCTGTAATATGTTTAATAGAAAAAGATGGTGAAAATTGTTTAAAGTGTCTAGAAATATAGGCAGGGCCATTGTCTGTTTTAATAGAACTAGGAGTTTATGGTGGAGGTTTCTATATTTCTTAATACAAAAACTGAATATTTAGAATCAGAGACTATATTAATGGGGTAATGATGTAGGCAAATAACTTGAATAAGAGCATATAGTTTATTTTGTTGAGCAGAATGGAATTTAGTATAAAAGACTTTATATTTTTTAACAGACCAGAATGAAGCTTTGGCGTCTTTAGTTCCACTATATAAAAAAATGCAAGAAATAATAAATTCAGTGTTTTTGAAGAAATCCCACAGCTTACCAGAAGGATAATGAAATGAAAGTTCTCTAAAATATTTTAGAAAAGCTAATTCAAATTGGTAAAAGTTTGTAATGTGTTCTCAAATTGAATAAAGTTTTATTAAAATATAAGGGAGATAGAGAAAGCTTCTGACATAGATATCAGAAGGGGAAAGAAAGAGTGCCCCCCTGCAAGTCTTTAGCCAGGTGTCATTTAACTACCAGGAGTCTGCTTAATTAGAGAAAGGAAATGTCTCAAAACTGAAGAGAATAGCACCAGGTGAGTTGTCTCAGGCCACAAAATGATTGACATGAATCTTGAAGAAAGGCAGGTTTCCAAGCAAATACAGTTTCATTAACATAGCTTAAGAGAACATTTGCATGAGTAAAACATACTGGTTTGTCAATTAGTTTCTTAGTCTTAGGCAGAACTGACTTGAAGAAAGAATCTAGGATAAATACATAGTTCATTAACATAGATTAAGGCAAACATTTCCATAAGAAAAACGCATTGGTTAGCTCAAGGTTTGAGAAAAGTTAAGTTCAGGTGGAACCAGGTGTCATTATGGCAACAGAGAATTTTAAGAGAAACCTCTTTTTAAATTTGTATAGAGAAGGGGGGAAAAAAAGAAAAGAAATATCACTAGTTTGTTTCCTCCTGCCGCTTAAGAGAGATAAAAATGTCTGACACTTGAAGCCTATTTTCTCCATTTGGAGACCCCTGACCTTCCTGCTTGTTAAGTCAAACTAGATTGACCAAGTGAAAGACTGAAGGTGTGTGGGGGCAGGGGCCCAAAATGTCCAGTAGGTATTCTAAAGGGGACTGCTTGAGGATAAAGAAGGAAGTCATCTAGGGCTGGTATATCGATGGCAGCACTGCCGGATGTTGACGGTTTGAGGGAAAAGATGGAATTTGCCCCTGGTTTTTGTTGAAGGGGGACCTGGAGGTTCTCCTGCTTGTAGTTTCCTGGAATAGGTTTCCCTTCAATATCAGATTTACACTCTTTGGCCCAATGCATTCCTCTATGGCAGGGAGGGCAGATTTTTTTTTTCTTTTTTTTTTTTTTAATTAGCTTTCTTAGGGCAGTCCCTTTTAAAATGGTACTTTATCTCTACATGTAAAGCATCCTTCATTTTCCTTTTCTTAAGGCAGCAACCATTGTTTTAGCTAGCATTTGCATCTTTTGAGTTTCTGATCCTATTTTGCGACAAGCCTTCAAGTAATCAAAACTAGTCCCTGTATCACGAAATGGGGCTATAGCCCTTTGACATTCCTGATTTGTACTTTCATAAGCAAGTAATTTCTCTAGTTGCCTTTTAGCTTCTTCTCCAATTACTGTATGGGAAATAGCAGTTTCTAATCTAGCTAAGAAATCAGCATATGTTTCATTAGGTCCCTGCAATATTTTAGTGTAGCTACCTGTAGGCTACCCTTGAGGAGGAATTCGATCCCAAGCTTCAAGGGCCACTGTTTTTAATTGATAATGCAACAAAGGAGGGCATCATATTTGAGCTTCTATGGTGTCAAATTGTCCAGTGCCAGTTAACATTCCAAAAGTAATTTGGTTTTTGGGAGCGCCTCGAGCATTTCTGTTAGCATGATCTCTGGCTATATCTTGAAACCACATTGTCCACTGAAGATACTCTCCTGGTTTAAGGAGAGCTTTTATTAAAATTCCAATAGAAGACACCTTGGCATGTAGAATCTCTCTAGTAAAAGGTGAATGTAGGCCATACATAGTTATAGCCTTTTGCATTTGTTGCAAGTGAAAAAGTTAATACCTTCATATTGAGGTGTTATTTGCCCTTGAGCGTCAACATTTCTTAAAATTGGAAAGGCAGAGAAACCATCTGCTTCAGACACTTGTGATTGCAAACCCAGCAATTCAGATTGCCTCTGTCGCAAAGGGGGTAGATTATTGTTATTCAGAAAAGTGTTGTCAGTTTTAATGTTAAAAGGTATCTTAAGGGAGTTGTTGCCAAAATCATTCAGTTCAGTTCAGTCGCTCAGTCGTGTCCGACTCTTTGCGACCCCATGAATCACAGCATGCCAGGCCTCCCTGTCCATCACCAACTCCCAGAGTTTACTCAAACTCATGCCCATTGAGTCGGTGATGCCATCCAACCATCTCATCCTCTGTCGTCCCCTTCTCCTCCTGCCCCCAATCCCTCCCAGCATCAGGGTCTTTTCCAATGAGTCAACTCTTCACATGAAGTGGCCAAAGTACTGGAGTTTCAGCTTCATCATCAGTCCTTCCAATGAACACCCAGGACTGATCTTTAGGATGGACTGATTGGATCTCCTTGCAGTCCAAGGGACTCTCAAGAGTCTTCTCCAACACCACAGTTCAAAAGCATCAATTTTTTGGCGCTCAGATTTCTTCACAGTCCAACTCTCACATCCATACATGACCACTGGAAAAACCGTAGCCTTGACTAGACAGACCTTTGTTGGCAAAGTAATTTCTCTGCTTTTTAATATGCTATCTAGGTTGGTCATAACTTTCCTTCCAAGGAGTAAGCGTCTTTTAATTTCATGGCTGCAGTCACCATCTGCAGTGATTTTGGAGCCCCCAAAAATGAAGTCTGCCACTGGTTCCACTGTTTTCCCATCAATTTCCCATGAGGTGATGGGACCAGATGCCCATCTATACAGTCAGGAAAAAAAGACCAGGAGCTGACTGTGGCTCAGATCATGAACTCCTTATTGCCAAATTCAGACTTAAACTGAAGAAACTAGGGAAAACCACTAGACCATTCAGGTATGACCTAAATCAAATCCCTTATGACTACACAGTGGAAATGAGAAATAGATTTAAGGGACTAGATCTGATAGACAGAGAGCCTGATGAACTATGGACGGAGGTTCATGACATTGTACAGGAGACAGGGATCAAGACCATCCCCATGGAAAAGAAATGCAAAAAGGCAAAATGGTTGTCTGAGGAGGCCTTACAAATAGCTGTGAAAGAAGAGAAGTGAAAAGCAAAGGAGAAAAGGAAAGATATTCCCATTTGAATGCAGAGTTCCAAAGAATAGCCAGGAGAGATAAGAAAGCCTTCCTCAGCGATCAGTGCAAAGAAATAGAGGACAACAACAGAATGGGAAAGACTAGAGATCTCTTCAAGAAAATTAGAGATATCAAGGGAACATTTCAGGCAAAGATGGGTTTGATAAAGGACCGAAATGGTATGGACCTAACAGAAGCAGAAGATATTAAGAAGAGGTGGCAAGAATACACAGAAGAAATATACAAAAAAGATCTTCACGAGCCAGATAATCACAATGGTGTGATTACTGTCCTAGAGCCAGGCATCCTGGAATGTGAAGTCAAGTGGGCCTTAGAAAGCATCCCTACGAACAAAGCTAGTGGATGTGATGGAATTCCAGTTGAGCTATTTCAAATCCTGAAAGATGATGCTGTGAAAGTGCTGCACTCAATATGCCAGCAAATTTGGAAAACTCAGCAGTGGCCACAGGACTGGAAAAGGTCAGTTTTCATTCCAATCCCTAAGAAAGGCAATCCCAAAGAATGCTCAAACTACTGCACAATTGCACTCATCTCACACGCTAGTAAAGTAATGCTCAAAATTCTCCAAGCCAGGCTTCAGCAATACGTGAACCATGAACTTCCAGATGTTCAAGCTGGTTTTAGAAAAGGCAGAGGAACCAGAGATCAAATTGCCAACATCTGCTGGATCATCGAAAAAGCAAGAGAGTTCCAGAAAAACATCTATTTCTGCTTTATTGACAATGCCAAAGCGTTCGACTGTGTGGATCACAGTAAACTGTGGAAAACTCTGAAAGAGATGGGAATACCAGGCCACCTGATCTGCCTCTTGAGAAACCTGTATGCAGGTCAGGAAGCAACAGTTAGACCTGGACATGGAACAACAGATTGGTTCTAAATAGGAAAAGGAGTATGCCAAGGCTGTATATTGTCACCCTGCTTATTTAACTTATATGCAGAGTACATCATGAGAAATGTTGGGCTGGAAGAAGCACAAGCTGGAATCAAGTTTGCCGGGAGAAATATCAATAACCTCAGATATGCAGATGACACCACCCTTATGGGAGAGAGTGAAGAAGAACTAAAAAGCCTCTTGATGAAAGTGAAAGAGGAGAGTGAAAAAGTTGGCTTAAAGCTTAACATTCAGAAAACTAAGATCATGGTATCTGGTCCCAAATCATTAGGTTTCTATCAAGGGAGAGACTTTGGGATATGTGCCCTCCAGCAGAGGAGGAGTGCTTAGAGCAACCAGGGTAGGGTTAGTAGGAAGATTCTGAAATATCTTATGTTTTTCTAACTGGGCTTTTTGTAAGGCTTTATCATCTAATTCATATGCATGTAATAAGTGTTCTGCCTGTTGCCAAATATCAGGAGGGCTAGAATTACCTTGTAATGGCAGAATCACGGCTTCAATGAGAGCCCATAGGGGCCAGAAATCTATCGGAATACTTTTTCCCTGTCTGATGGCTTGTTCAACATTCTCTTTGACCCAGTGCCAATTTCTAAATCAAAACTACCTTCATCAGGGAACCAAGGGTCACATTCAACCACTGTCTGAAGGCAAGCCTCTATTCCCTGGTGTGAAACGAAAAATCCCTGAACTCTAAATAAGTGCTGAAATAAAGTAGAAAAGTGAGGGGGCTTTCCAGCCGATTGACCCGTGTCTTAATACTTACTGACCTCAATAGGCCCTGGGGGTCACTCCATCCGAATCTTGTCACGTGTACCAGAATCCCTGTTTCTGGGCGTCACGTGTTGGTCCTTTAATGGACCGGAACCTGGTGGTCCGGAGTCGACTATGAGAGAGTGAAAGAAGTAAAGAGGCTAATATTCCCTGGGTTATGCAGCCGGCTTCCGCGTTCCAGGGAATCAGCCAGAAATAGAGAGAGAAAGAGAAAAAGAGGAAGAGAAAGAAAGAAAGAAAGACACAGGGACCAAAGCTCTGATGGAGCAAAGGTGTTTTAATCAACCTGGCCATGGGCATATATACTGTCTTACAAGGTAGTTATTCTCAGCAAAGACAAAGATTAAAATTCCAGATTTACAAAACACAAGGCGATACCTATTAAAGAGAGAAGAGGGTACTTATCACCATAATGAGAAACTAACAAAGGAAATGCCTGGATTCCTCAGCCCTGGGAAAGGCGTGCTTCTCCTCTTAATTCCTGAATATTCAGGAATTAATAAAGGCCAGAGGATTCCTGAAAGATATTATCCCCCTTTGTACATATCATTTGCAAATACTTTCTCCCATTCCATAAGTTGTCTTTTCATTGTATAGATGGTTTCCTTTGCTGTGTTAAAGTTTTTAAGTTTAATTAGGTCCAACTTGTTTACTTTTGCTTTAATTTCATTTGCCTTGAGAGAGATATCTGTAAAAATATCACTACAATTTTTGTGAGAGAATGTTCTGCCCTTGTTCTGTTTTAGGAGTTTTTTTAGTTTCAGGTCTTTCATAGGTATTTAAGTCACTGAGTTTATTTTTGAATATGGTTTGAGGTAATGTTCTCATCTCACTTTACATATACTTGTCCAGTTTTCCCAGTACCACTTGCTGAAGAGACTATCCTTTCTCCATTGGATATTCTTGCCTCCTTTGTCATATATTAACTAACCATAGGTGTGGTTTTTAGGCCTTCTATTCTGTTTCATTGAGCCAATGTCTATTTTTGCACCAGTACTATGCTAATTTATTATAGTAGCTTTGTAGCATAGTTTGAAGCTGGGAGTATTCTACCTCCAGCTTTGTTCTTTTTTCTCAAGATTGCTTTGGAAATTCAGGATTTTTTGTGATTTCATGTGAATTTTAGGACTATTTCTTCTAGTTCTGTTAAAAATGTAATGAGTATTTTGGTGGGGATTTTATTTTATCTGTAACTTGGGTAGCATGACCATTTTAACAATACTAATTCTTCTAATCTAAGTGCATATGATATATTTCCCTTTTAGTGAATCATTTTCAATTTCCTTCATGAGTCTTATAGTTTCCAGAGTATGGGTCTTTCATATCTTTGGTTAAGTTTATTCATTAGTATTTTTTATGTGATTTTAAATGTGATTGTTTTTTAACTTCCCTTTATGCTAATTCCTTATTGGAGTATAGGATTGCAAAATTTCTGTATATTGATCTTGTATCCAGCAAACTTGCTGAATTAATATATTCTAATAGTTTTTGTCTGGAGACTTTAGAATATATAGAGTACCTTGTCATATGCTACCAGTGACAGTTTTAACACTTTCCCTCCAATTAGGGGTCCCGTGGTAGCTGAGCTGGTAAAGAATTCACTTGCAATGCAGGAGACCCGGTTCCATTACTGGGTTGGGAAGAGCCCCTGGAGAAGGGATAGGCTACCCATTCCAGTATTCTTGGGCTTCCCTGGTGGCTCAGCTGATAAAGAATCCACCTAAAATGTGGGAGACCTGGGTTTGATCCCTGAGTTAGGAAGATCCCCTGGAGAAGGGAATGGCTACCCACTCCAGTATTCTGGCCTGGAAAATTCCATGGACTGTATAGTCCAAGGGGTTGCAAAAGTGTCAGACATGACTGAGCAACTTTCATTTTCACTCAAATTAGGATTCATTATATTTATTTTTCTTGTTTTATTATTGTGGCTTAGATGTCCAATACTATGTTAAATAGAAGCAGCAAAAGTTGATATCCTTTTTTCTGAATTTAGCAGGAAGGCTTTTGCCTTTCACCATTGAGTATTATGTTGGCTGTGGGTATGTCATAAATGGCCTTTATTGCATTGAGATATATTTGCTCTGTACCCACGTTGGTTAGAGTTTTTATCATGAATGGATTTTGAATTTTGTCAAATGCTTTTCTTTCATTTATTAAAATGATCATATGATTTTTATCTTTTTTAAAAAAATGTGGTGTATCACATTGATTGATTTGTGTATATTGAACAATCCTTGTGACACTGGCATAAATCAAACTTGATCATGATGTATGATCCTTTATATGTATTGCTGGATTTGATTTGCTTATATTTTGTTGAAGATTTTTGCATCTATACTCATCAAAGATAGTAGCCTATAATTTTCTTTTCTTGCTTTTTCTTTGTCCATTTTTGATATCAGGAAAATGGGGCTTAGTCAAATGAACTTGGGTGTGCTCCCTACTCTTCAATTTTTTGGAATAGTTTGAGGAAGATGGGTATTAATTCCTTTTATGTTTGATAGAATCATTCTGTGAAACCATCTAACTCTGCACATGGCATGGTGGGAGTTTTTTTAATTCCAAATTAAATTTTACTATATATATCAAGTCTGTTCAGATTGTCTGTTTCTTCCTCATTCAGTTTGTAAGACTGTGTATCTTTAGAAATTTGGCCACTGCTTTTAGGTTGTCTACTTTTTTTTAGTATATAACTGTTCACAGGATTCTTTTATGGTCTTTTTGTATCTCTGTGGTATTGGTTATTCTGTGCTTTTATTACTTATTTTGTTAATTCGGATCCTCTTTCTTTGCTAGTTCAGTTCAGTCTCTCAGTCATGTCTGACTCTTTGTGGCCCCACGGACTGCAGCATGCCAGGCCTCCCTGTCCATCACCAACTCCCAGAGTTTACTCAAACTCATGTCCATTGAATTGGTGATGCCATTCAACCATCTCATTCCACACCACAGTTCAAAACCAGTTCTTTGGTGCTCAGCTTTCTTTATAGTCCAACTCTCACATCCATACATGACTGCTGGAAAAACCATAGCCTTGACTAGATGGACCTTTGTTGGCAAAGTAATGTCTCTGCTTTTTAATATGCTGTCTAGGTTGGTCATAATTTTCCTTCCAAGGAGTAAGCATCTTTTTATTTCATAGCTGCGGTCACCATCTGAAGTGATTTTGGAGCCCCCAAAAATAAAGTCTGCCACTGTTTCCACTATTTCTTCATCTATTTGCCATGAAGTGATGGGACCTGATGCCATGATCTTTGTTTTCTGAATGTTGAGCTTAAGGCCAACTTTTTCACTCTCCTCTTTCACTTTCATCAAGAGTCTCTTTAATTCTTCTTCACTTTCTGCCATAAGGGTGGTGTCATCTGCATATCTGAGGTTATTGATATTTCCACCAGCAGTCTTGATTCTAGCTTGTGCTTCATCCAGCCGAGCGTTTCTCATGATGTACTCTGCATATAAGTTAAATAAGCATGGTGGCAATATACAGCTTTGATGTACTCCTTTTCCTATTTGGAACCACTCTGTTGTTCCATGTCCAGTTCTAACTGTTGCTTCCTGACCTGCATACAGATTTCTCAAGAGGCAGATCAGGTGGTCTGGTATTCCCATCTCTTTCAGAATTTTCCACAATTTATTGTGATACACACACAAATTTCTTTGCTAAAGGATTATCAATTTTGTTTATCTTTTCAAAAACTAGCTTTTGGTTCCATTGATCTTTTCTATTGTCTTTTATCTCCATTTTATTTATTTTCTTTCTAATCTGTATTATTTCCTTCCTTCTGCTGGCATCAGGCTTTGTTTGTTCTTATATTTTATAAGTACATTAGATGGTTGTTTGTTTGTTTGGGTTTTTTGTTGTTCCTTGTAGAAGTCCTGTATAACTTTGAAATTCCCTCTGAGAATTACTTTTGCTGTATCCATAGGTTTTGGAAAGTTGTGTTTCCATTTTGATTTGTCTTGGGGTATTTTCAGATTTCCTCTTTGATTTCTTTTTGACCCTTTTGTTTAGTAGCATATTGTTTAATTTCTACTTGGTTATGCTTTACCCAGTTTTTTTTTTTTTTTTCTATAATTGATTTCTAGTTTTATACCCTTGTGGTCAGAAAGAAATGCTTGATATAATTTCTATCCTCCTTTTTGTTGTTGAGGCTTGTTTTGTAACCTAGTATGTGATCTATCCTGGAGAATGTTATACGTGCACTTCAAAAGAATATGTATTCTGCTGTTTTTGAATGTAATGTTTTGTAACTATCAGTTAAATGCAACTGGTCCATTGATTGTCTTATTGATTTTCTGCCTGGATACCTTGTTCATTGCTATCAGTGTTGTGTTAAAGCTGCATACTGTTATTATGTTATTTTCAATTTCTCCCTTCATGCCTATTAATATTTGTTTTATATATTTAGGTGATCCTGTATTGGGTGTGTATTTATTAATGAGCCTAATATCCTCTTCTTGTATTGAGCATTATATAATGCTCCTTTTTTATCTTTTGTTCTAGCCTTTGTTTTAAAGTCTAATATATCTGATATAACTGTCTCCTACCTCAGCTTTTTAAACTTCCCTGGTTGCATGAAATATATTTTTCATCCTCTCACTCCCAATCTTTGTGTGTCTTTAGCAATGAAGTGAGTCTGTTAAAGGGTCTTATTTGTTTGCTTGTTTTTAATTCATCAGGCACCCTATCTTTTAAACAGAGCACTTAATCAATTAACATGTAAATTAACTATTGCTTAGTATGTACTTATTGCCATTTTATTACTTGTTTCCCAGTTATTTTTGATGTTCTCATTCTGTTCAGTACTTCTTCCCTTTGTGTTTTGATAATTTTCTTTCTAGAATGGTTGGGTTCTTTTTGTTGTTGTTGTTGTTGTGTCTCTATGATAGGCTTTTGATTTTTGGTTACCATGAGGTTTCACATATGTTGACCCCTTATTATATCTCCATGATTTAAACTTGTAGTCACTATAACTCATTATTGACCAGAGGATTTTTGCAGAAACTAATGTCTGCAGCTGGTAATTTTTATTTTGGCTGGCCAAAAAATTATCCCTACTCTTTCACTAATACTTTGTGGGTTATTACATTCAATAGTTAAATCTGACACACTTGTAAAGTTCTAATTTTTGTGAAATGTTGTCTTCAATCCACTCTTCTGTCGAAGCTAAGGTGCATTCTCCAGCACTGTGAGTTTCATTTTCACTTTCCATATCAGAATCAATAGCTAAGGTTTTTTTTTGTCTTTTTGCTGGTCTTGTATTCACATCGTCTGGATCAGAACTGTATTCTGAGGGACTATCATCTGCAAACTGAAAGGAGGGATTCCCACTTACCCTACCCACCTGGGGAATGTTCAAAACTGGCATTTACTGAGCACCTACTATGTGTCAGATACAGCATGCATGTCGTTTCTATGTGAATTTTCACCTGCTCTTCACACAGCTGTTTCAAATAGGATAGTTCTGTTCTTTCTTAATCTCCAAGCTGGAGTTGTCAACACTGTGTGAGTTGCATTTATACTAAGTATATACTATACACTTATTCTAAGGCAATTACTTGTTGTTTATCTGAAATCCAAATTTAATTGGGCATCCTGTACTCAATCTGGTAACCTTAAATCAAGTACAGCACCCACTGCTCATCTTTGTCAGCACTGAAGACATTTTTATTTCCAGTGACTCATTTTTTCCATAAGAGTTTATTGCCCATTTGTATCAAAATGTGTGGCTATGTGTGTATGTGAGTATGCATGTAGAGAGAAAAAGAAGAATAAGGCATAGTATCTCAGAATGTTTTATGTACCAGTCATACTTCATAAAAGTATCAGAAACACTTTTCATTTCATTGAAATGGCTTCATTTTTTCCAAATGATTGTGTAGTTTCTACTTCTAGCATCAATTTGTATCAAAAATATCACCAAAATTTCTAGAAAAAAGGCAACTTTCTCTATTAGTTCTGCTCACATTGTAAACTAAAGCAGTGTAACCAACAGAGCAACTCAGCAACATTCAGGGCAGCTGTATTATTTGTTCTTGGAGTCACAACAGAGAAATGATTATGTGCAAATGATTATGAGGCAATAAATAAACGAAGCACATTGTCCCTATCCTGGGATGGACATTTGACCTCAAGGAGCTTACCATCTAACAAAGCTTCTCTGTGAAAAGAGCTGTAGGACCCCAGACCATCTCAAAGATGGAGAGAAGCCCAGGTTACTTCACTTATTTAAGAAACCTGTTAAAAATGAAGAAATCCCAAAATGGAGTTTCAAAAATTATAATGCAATTTAGTGTTTACATTTAAAATTTTAATGCTGAAAATTATCACTCAAAATTGTTGTGCTATTCTCCACTTAAAAATGTGGGATTTATTTTTAAAACATTATTTATATTTTATTAGAGCAGCTGTGGTCCCAAAATGTAACAGACACTCATCTAACATAGGGTCTGAAACTTTTTCAACTTGAAGCCTGTGAACATGAGAAATTTATTTCTATTCTTTTAAGCACTTCAGTAAGTTTCATATTCCCTGGGGGTGTGGGGAGATATGATCTGGATCATCAGCGAATTAGAGCAAAATGTTTGGGGAGTTCAGACTGGAGGGGGATAGCCTGAAGGTAAGTTTGTTCATCCCTGCACCCCACTTTGCTAATTCTGATGGCTTCCAATTCATTATCCTGAAATATCATCCTATCAGCTTTGGTGTTAAGACAATTCCCACAATCATCCTTAAAAAATAACTGGATAATTAATAACCATTTACTTTTGTAATAATCATGTATTTTTTTGTGTTTGGGTAGCAATGGCAACCCACTCCAGTACTCTTGCCTGGAGAATCCCATGGACGGAGGAGCCTGGTGGGCTGCAGTCCATGGGGTCACTAGGAGTCGAACACGACTGAGCAACTTCACTTTATCTTTTCACTTTAATGCACTGGAGAAGGAAATGGCAACCCACTCCAGTGTTCTTGCCTGGAGAATCCCAGGGATGGGAGAGCCTGGTGGGCTGCCATCTGTGGGGTCGCACAGAGTTGGACATGACTGAAGCAACTTAGCAGCAGCAGCAGCAGCTTGATAGATAACTATTGGTAATTCTTTTACTTTTGTTATCAAGCCACTATGATGTTTCAAGGTGCAATGTTATGCTCTTTCTTCATGGAATCCCTCTCAATCTTAAAAACTCCATGAGGCTGGTTAATCAATGTATCTTATGATATCAAGAGCTATATGTTTATTCCTTGTAAAAGAGTTAGTCTTTTTGCTTTTGTATGATTAAACATATTTAGACAAAAGGTGGAAACTTTACTTTCATCACTGAAAGCTTGGTTGAACTAAACTGCTGGTTTGTAGTCATGAGATGTGCTCTCAAGAAGGAAATTGAATTCTTGTTGTTCTTTGTTTTGTCTGATTTTTGTAAGTTTGGAGAAATCAGCTAACTCTGTACTTAGTAAGACAGTTCACCATCAGTGATGAGTCAACCCTCAGGGCCCTGCAAAGGTCTCATGTGTACACATAGTGCTTACGTAAGGCCCTGGTAGAATCTGGTGTTCTTTATTAAACAGAAAGTAAAAATGCAGGGTCATATTTTAGCCATTTTAGGCATTAATATCCTGAGTTTCATTAGAGGTCTTTCAAATGGTTTCCTCAGTTTATGGGAAACAGAGATAGCAAAATACTTTATTACTAAATGTTTAGAAATATTCCCTTGTGCCAGGAATTACAAATTGGAGGCATACTAGCCCAGTCTCACCAATAGACATATTTTGCTGTTGTTGTTTGGCATGCAGAGTGACTTTAAAAAATTACTTTGCACAATGTAAACATCAGGAGATTTCAAACAAACACACACACATATATGGGTGAAATGGATGGATGAACAGATTTGGAATTCAGCTTCTCATGTTTGTCAATATGGGATGTGCATTCTAACTTAGCAGCAACTGGTCAGAACTCAAGGGTAGCTTCCATTCAACTTGGGTAGATAATCTCACTGGGGTCCTCACCTACTTCTTGCGCCTTGGCACTGAGGCCAAGTGTCAGCTGCCATATATCATGCTGCCAGGATGCTGTATTATTTTTTGTCCTCCAATATACCCAGCTTCTTGCACATATGTGGCATTGACATTTAATATTTATTAAATACTTACCACATGCCAACTACAGATAATGATGGGAAAAGCCGTCCCTCCATGAAGTTCTCAATCCTGTGGGGGAGATAAATACATAAATAATGGCTTCAGTTACAGTGAAGGATATGTACTTCCATTAAAGCTTATTTAAAGAGATATTAGACTTTTTCCTGGATGTGGAGGCAAAATTAGATGTCTTCACAGAGCAGGTAATATTTAAATAAGATTTTCTAGAAGACAGCAAATTAAGAAGTTGAGATAAAACTTTCTGGGTATACAAAAAATCAGAGAGACATAAAAATACATTTGAGACCTGGCAGTTTGTTGGACTTTTGTGTAAGGGGCTGAAAGGAATATTGAGCATCAAGGTAATGAGGTTAAACTTTGAATGTGGTCCTCAATGATTTTTGAATTGCTATTAGCAACTACCAGGGAAAATATTATTGTTGATAATTGAAATCCTGTATACTTCAATATGTATGCATCTTTTTCCTTATAGGTTCCAAAACTTTTTTTTCCATTAAACATTTTTTTGTACTTAAAAGCATTATTTTAGACAAAACTTTTTCTTCAAGATAAATTGCACTAATTTTATTTAATATTTTCTTTTAAGACCTATTTTATATTTCTGAAATATCTTTTGTTCCTCAACCATTCTGTATACTTGGAAGATTGATTGGTCTTATTCTATAGTATGATATTACTCAGATTATGGAGTTGATAGTCCTTAGTCCCTTTGATCTTGGACAAATTTGCCTCTCTTTCCTCCCTTTAGAATGGACTTAATAAAATCTTCCCTACAGAATGGGAAGCATTAAATGGATAAATGAAAATCATTTAGCACAGTGCCAAGAACTCATTGAAAATTAATTGTCTGATTGTTGTTATTAGTTACTGCTTGTTGTTACAGAACTTTTAGAGCAGAGATACATCAAAACTTTAGTAGTACCTGAGACCCTAAGGTGACTATAACAGCCATTTAACTTGAGAGCATTTTTCAGCTGCTAAACTGCCTAACATTTTTAACCCCATCTACTAGCTCTTTTTTTAAATCACATCTTAGATTTGATATTTTCTGAATATTATCTCAAAATACCTCCATCAGATTTATTGTCCATGTATTTCCTTTTCTTTTAAAAATTATTAGGGCATTCAGGATATTTAAAGAACTTAAATCAATTAGCAAGAGAGATAATCCAATAGAAAATTGGGTAAAAAAATCTCAAACAGGTAACTCACCAAGAGTACAATTCAAATTGTCGATGAGAATATGAAGATGTGATCAACTTTGTTAGTCATCAGAGAAGTATAAATTAAAGTAACAATGTGATTCTTGACCATCAACACACTAAATTGAATAGACAAAAATAGCAATACAATTAAAAGTATCAGTGAAGACATGAAGCATCCAGTTTTTATACACTTCTTGTAGGACTGTGAATTGGTGTAATAATTAAAAAAATACTATTCAGCAGTATGCATACATGCATGCTAAACTGCTTCAGTCATGTCTGACTCTTTGTGATCCTATGGACTCTAGCCCACCAGGCTCTTCTGCCCATTGGAATCTCCAGGCAAGAGTACTGAAGTGGGTTGCCATTCCCTTTTCCACAGGACCTTCCTGACCAAGGGATCAAACCTGCGTCTCTTATGTCTCTTGCATTGGCAGGCAGGTTCGTTACTACTAGCACCACCTAGGAAGCCCATTCAGCAGTATACACTAATGCTAACTATGCACATAATATAGGACCAGCCATTCTACTTCTCTGTAAATATCCAACAGAAATGTGTCCATGTTTTCACCAAAAGACACAGGTACATTCTAACAGCAGTATGTTTACAACACCATAGACTGGAAACTTACCTGTCTGTCAACGTACAGTATAAATACAACAATATATAAATAGGTTTTGGTACAAGTACCTAATGAAATAACAAGTTACTCCGTAACACTGAGTAAACAGCATTGAATATAAGCAAGCTGTAGAGGGCATGGATAGAGCAGGACTTTCAAAATGAGGAAGGAGAAGAAGATGGATGGACCCTTTCCTAACAAAACAACAATTTTATTGATAAAAATTTTTTTAACAAATCATTTAAGTTGTCAGTAAAATGCACTAAGGGCACACAGCAAATGAAAAATAAGGCTTACACATAAAAATCTACAAAATCTCATATCATCCTTTGGCATTTGAACCATGTCTTTATCCTCCCCAGGTAATATTTTGGAATTCCCACCCCCAGGTGCTCTATTCAAGTCAAGCCAAGAAAGTCTGAGCTCACTCTTCTCCATGTCCCACTTTGAGGTTATATGTTCACCCTGGGAGGGGAAGTAAGGCTATCACCCTTTCTGATCCCTACCCAGTGCTGCGTCACAGAAGATTTATTTCTAGAAGGCATGGTACAGGTGATCAGGTCTGCTTTCCCCAACTCAACTGTCACTTGTAAGACAGAAGCTCTATCACAGCACATCAGATCAAGAATAGTGTGCTCTGATTGGCCTGTGCCAACTTTGCTACAAAGTAAAGGTTCCATGATGTGGTCAGCCACCCAGAGTCAGACATTCTGGAGGGTGAAGCCAAGTAGACCTTAGGAAGCACTGCTGTTAATAAAGCTAGTGGATGCAATGAAATTCCAGTCAAACTATTCAAAAGCCCAAAGGAGATTGCCATCAAAGTGTTGCATTCAATATATCAGCAAATCTGAAAGACCCAGCAGTGATCACAGGACTGAAGAAGGTCAATCCTCATCCCAGTTCCCAAGAAGACTAGTACTAAAGAATATTCTAACAATATTAGAGATGCATTGATGAGAGGACAATTGCATTCATCTCCCATGCTGGTAAGATCATGCTTAAAATCTTGCATGCAAGGCTTCAGCTTTATGAGAACCAGGAACTTTGAGATGTCCAAGTTGGGTTTAGAAAAGGAAGAGGAACCAGACATCAAATTGCCAACATTTGCTGGATTGTAGAGAAAGCAAGGAAATTCCAGAAAAACATCTACCTCTGTTTCATCGAGTATGCTAAAGCCTTTGACTGTGTGGATAGGCAGCAGAAACATCAGCAACCTCAGATATATGGATGATATCATTTTAATGGCAGAAAGCAAAGAAGAACTAAAGAGCTTCTTGATAAGGGTGAAGGAGGAGAGTGAAAGAGCCAACTTAAAACTAAATATTAAAAAAAAAAAAAAAGCTAAGGTCATGGCATCCAACCCCATTACTACATGGCAGATAGAAGGGGAAAAGGTTGAAGTAGTGGCAGATATCCTTTTTTTGGGCTCTAAAATCATTTCGGATGGTGACTGCAGCCAGGAAATCAGAAGACAATCACTTCTTGGCAGGAAAGCTGTGACAAACCTAGACAGTGTATTGAAAAGCAGAGACATTACACTGCCAACAAACATCAGAATAGTCAAGGCTATGGTCTTCCCAGTGGTCACATACAGTTGTGAGACCTTAACTGTAAAGAAGGCAGAGTGCCAAAGAATTGATGCCTTCAAACTGTGGTGCTAGAAAAGACTTCTGAAAGTCCCTTAGACAGAAAGGAGATCAAACAAGTCAATCTTATGGGAAATCAACCCTGAATACTCATTGGAAGGACTATTGCTGAAGATGAAGCTCTAGTATTTTGGTCATCTAATGTGAACAGCCAACTCACTGGAAAAGTTCCTGATGCTGGGAAAGATTGAGGGCAGAAGAAGAGGGCATCAGAGGATGAGATGGCTGGAAGGCATTACGGATGCAATGGACATGAACTTGGGCAAACTCTGGGAGATGGTGAAGGACGGGGAGGCCTGGTGTGCTGTAGTCCATGGGGTTGCAAAAAGTCAGACACAACTGGACAACTGAACAACAACAACAACAAAGGTTCCATGATGTGGGGTAAAGCTGAGACGTCCAGGAGCTGTCATCAGGTAGCCAAAGTCTTGGAGCTTCAGCTACAGCATCAACTATTCCAATGAATATTCAAGGTTGATTTCCTTCAGGATTGACTGGTTTGATCTCCTTGCTGTCCAAGAGACTCTCAATAGTCTCAGTTCAAAAGTCAATTCTTTAGCACTCAGCCTTCTTTATGGTCCAACTTTTACATCAGTACCTGTCTTATACCTCCAGATAAAGTAGGTGTCACCCCTGGAAAGCATGTCTTTGGTTTCAGCTTTGATGCAGGGGTACTGGGTTTCTTCCCAGAATAAAAGTCAGGCCACGAGGAATAAGATCTCTCTATTTCTACCATAGTGGGCTGACTTTGACCTAGAGTAGAGTGTTGAGAATTCCATGACTAATGGTGGCATCAAAAAACATTGTAGTCTTGGCAGAAAGTAACTAAGAGGAGGATGTTGGCTCTATGACACAAGCAAAGCACCAGAGCATCCAGATGTTTAACAGACAGTAGTACTGGGGAATATAAAGCAAAGAACTGTCAGAGGATCACAGACAACTTTAGGAGTCAGGACGGCTATCTGAACTGCACACACAGGGGAGTGTGAAGAGCAGGAAGCAGCCAGAGTTGTAAGCTACCAAGAGAATCCATCAGAAGCTTCACCCTCAGATTAGGTTTATGTCTCTGCAAACACTGAACAATAAGCTACTCAGAATCATAGGCACCTCCTAAAACTCCAGGCTTTAAAGTAAAATCACATTCACCCCTGGGGGTCTAGAAGACTGTGCTCATGTCAAAGGCTGTACCCTCTGAAGAGAAATCGGAGAGGGAGTCTAAACCACCAGTTCCCAACTGAACATGGGGGGAAAAAAACAATGCAAATTTCATGTACTAGGACAGTAGCTTCCAAGTCACACAGACCTTCAGTGGTAAAGGGTGAAAATCTAACTGTTAAGGAAGCTCAGCTTGTTTAACTAGTAAGTGGTTTAAGCCAACCCAGAGGTAGCCCCTAGGTACTTAGACTAAAAGGAAGAAAGGAAAAAATAATCTGAACATGAGTACTATAAAGAAAGTGAAAAGATAATCCTCAGGATTGGAGACAGTATTTGCAAGTGATATATATTTCATGAGGGATTTGAATATCTTCTTACAACTCAATAATAAAAAGGCCAAAAAAAAATTCCAATTCAAAAGCAGGCAGTGCATTTAATGGACATTTCTTCAAAAAAAAAAAAAAAGATATACAATTGGCAGAGAAGCACCTAAAAAGATGTTCAATATTATTAGTCATTAAGGAAATGCAAATCAAAACTGTATTGAAATATTGCTTTATACTCACTAAGATGACTACAATTTAAAAAATAGATAAATATTGACAAAGATAAAAAAAATTAGAACTCTTGTACTTTGCCAGTGGGTATGTAAAATGCTGCAGTCACTTTGTAAAAGAATCTAGCAGTCCCTCAAGATAGTAAACATAAAATTATCATATGAACTAGCAATTCTATCTCTAGTTATATACCCAAGAGAATTGGAAACTTACATCCACACAAAATCTTATATAAGAATGTACATAGTAGCATTATCCAGAACAGCCAAAGTGTGAAAACTCCACAGATGGTCACCAAATAATAATTGGGTAAAGCATGGAATTTCCACATAGTAGAATATTTGGCAATAAAACAGGATGCCAAAGTAGCCAGTTACAAAGGATCATTTATTATTGAGTCCATCTATATGAATGTCCATAATAGGCAAATAACTTGTTTTTATAGACACGTAGTGTATGAGTGATTGTCTAGAAGCAGAGAGTGGGTTTGGGAGCGACTGCTAACAGAGTTTCTTCTTGAAGGAACAAATATGTTCTGAAAGTGGATTGTGGTGACAGTTACACAATCCTGGAAACTTACTACAGTCATTGAATTGTATACTTTAAATTACCAAATTGTATAGTGTGTGAATTATACCTCAGAAGAGCTTTATAAAATGTAAAATAAACCATGAGTGTTGCTAAATCACAAAATAATGATGCTGGGGGAAAATCCAGTCATATTAAAGATGCATACAGAGTAATTCCTTTTACAGGTAAAAAGGGAAAAGCTAAAGCTAGGGTATGTTGTTAAAAGTCAGGATAGTGGTAGGCATAGGGTAGTGACAAAATGGAAGTAGGAAGGATGATTTGGGAAGGCTAAAAATATTCTTTTTAAAACATCTAAATGCTGGTTACATAAGCCTATTCAATTTATGAAACTCCATCAAGAGACACATCTATGAGATACATATTTTGTGCTTGCACATTGTACTTTAATAAACTTTTAAAATAAAATTATAGTAATTATAAGGTTTCCCAGGTGGTGTTTGTGGTTAAGAACCCACCTGCCAATGCAGGAAGCATAAGAGACATGGATTTAATCCCCAAGTCAAGAAGATCCCTTGGAGGAGAGCATGGCAAGCCATTCCAGTATTCTTGACTGGAGAGTCCCATGAACAGAGGAGCCTGGCTGGCCATAGTCCATGGGGTTGCAAAGATTCAGACATGACTGAAGCAATTTAGCACATATACATAATAACTATAATGGACAGCAGTCACCTATTACCTTGTTTGTTGTGTTTCAAAGATCATAATTTTGGCTGAAGAAATATTGGTCTGAGGCCCAAGTTGTTCCATTTCATTCAATGATATTTTTAAATTCTTACTTTGAATCATTTAGTCCACAAGTACTTATTAAGTGCATATGGATTATTTAGGTCCTGGAGAAATAGCCATCAACAAGGCTTTGCTCACCTTGCCTTCATGTGAATTTCAGCTCATCAGGCTGAAATGCAATAAAAATTAATTGCAAGTGTAGTAAATATTAAATCGAAGAGGTGCCAGACATTATGGGAGTAGATAACAGAAGTAAGTAAGTAAAGTCGTTCAGTCCTGTCTGACTCTGCCAGCCCATGGATGGTAGCCTACCAGGCTCCTCTGTGGATTTTCCAGGCAAGAATACTGGAGTGGGTTGCCATTTCCTTCTCCAGGGGATCTTCCAGACCCAGGGATCGAACCTGTCTCCAGCATTGCAGGCAGACGCTTTACCATCTGAGCCACCAGGGAAGACCAGAAGGCCTCCCTGTATTTGGGAGCTTTTAATGGACTGATAGGAAAGAGGGAAATCCAAGGGTAAGCCTCCAGGATCGGTTAAATTTCCCAAATTAAGAGAGGGAGAAGAATATTGGAAGCAGAGGGAAGGACTTGCATCAAGGTCCTGAAGCAGGAAAGATGTTGGCACTGTATAAAAAGTCATGTAAATGTTGAGTAGGAGAGGGGTTCCAGATAGAACTGAAGAAATAATCTAAAAAATAATTTGCAAAGGTTTACAGGAAGTAATGAATTCTAGCAAGAAAGTCTCTTAAGTTTGCTTTCGTTTTCAACCTTGTTTTATTTCTTCAATATATTTTCTCATACTATAAACAGAGTATTCTTTATAGAATAAAAATCTAATGACACAGTCGGGCACTTAATGAGTCTCTTAATGAGTCTCCATTGTTGCCTATTGATTAATCTGTATCCATGCCTGTTCTCACTTCCTCCGTCACTAGCTGCATTCCAGAACTAGCTGAACATCTTTCTATGTACTTTGCTGTCTCTTGCCTCTGTACCTCTGCACGTGCTGTTCCCTCTGCCTGGAATGCTTCCCACAATTCCCCTTTTCTTCTTACCTTTCAGGTTTCAACCTTGATGGCACCTCTTCCATGCAGACCTCCCTGTTTTCTTAAGTCTGTATTAGGTACCTGTCCTTGTTGATCAGAAAGGACTTAAAACTGTTTGCTTGAGTCCTTTCCTCAAAATACTGTAAACTTGAAATTGTAGTTCTGTTTGCCATAACTCTTATTTGTGACTAGATACACTTAGAACTGTATCCATTTACACATTTTTCCCCCTCTTTGGTGTCATCAGAAGGGGTATTCAAAACAAGAGCTTGCATCAGATGATGTCTTTCTGGAGCAAGACATTATACAAAATAAGTACCTGTCATTTAATATGCAAACTTTTGTATGCTGTAATTCTTATTTCCCATAGTGTCAGTAGTTTACGATAAATACTAAGTATCACCTAGCTAATGTGGAGATAATTCAGATCTCCACAAGTGTATCACAGGCAGTAGATAATTGTAAGAATAGCATTGGGAGATGAGGAATTCATATTTTTCACTTTGGTTATATAAACAGTTTTAAAAGAGAAATCTGAACTAGATTCATTTTAGGGAAACCAAGAGGAAGTTGAAGCCAACAGGAGCATCTTCAGAATTTCTTATAAATTGTGCTTAAGGTCAATATGCTTTTCATTTGTAAGTTAATTGGATAGTTTAGTGAGTTCAGCTGGCATCAGAATTACATTAATAGAAAAAAACAGAGAAAATAAAATCAATCACTGCTAGATTTCTCCAACTCACTGCATTTAAATCAGTTATTCATTTGGCCTTGCCTGGAGAATCCCGGAGACGGGGGAGCCTGGTGGGCTGACATTTATGGGGTCACACAGAGTCGGACATGACTGAAGTGACTTACTTAGCAGCAGCAGCAGCAACATTCATTTGGCACTAACATCTGACCATTTCCAAAAAAATGGAAAAAAGTAAACCTTGATAATTATTTCTATTTGTTTCTAATTGTCTACTATATTCCCAGCATCAGTATATAATATTTTTCCAGTCACAATTTCCTCTTTTTTTCATATTGTTTGTAGAGTCAACAAGTGGCATGTCTATTTTAATAAAGTATATTATATCACCACTAGAATTTTTTAATGGCTGCTACACTTTTCTTGCCATCAGCTATTCACTGAATGCACCATTAAATCTCGTGTTAAATTTCATTATTAAAACCTTTAATAATGCACTTTGTTAAAAATCAAAATGTGTTGTACTCTGTCCAAAAGTAACCCAGTATTGTTTCCAATCACAATTTTAATTGGATTTTGGCTTTCTACTTTTTATAGTACATCATAGATTTTATTGGGTTTAATTACAAATCCATATGTATTTGTTAAGAAGAGTTGGTTTGATATTTTCCAGTGACAACTACATTTTATTCAAAGAAAAATAGAATGAAAATTGCAAGAGACTAACCCATTGTATAAGATGATTAATTGAATTCCAGATTTATATGCATTTATGATGAATGATTTCCTATAGTAAAATGACTTGATTGTTGTATCAGGGCACCATTATTCATTTTAATAGGTTTGCACAAAGTGCATATCACCATTATTATAGATCAGCTCTGAAGATGTGGATTTCATTCCATTTTCATCCATCTTTAGGTCTGACAAAATTGGTTCTATGAACATGGAGAAAGAAAAATTATCCTTAGACTATTAAATTCTGAGATTAGGTTCACCTATTATACAGAAGAAAAAAAATTTTTGATATATAATTCTCAAAAATCTTTTGCTCTGTCAGTTTTACCTATTTATTTAGTTCTAGCTATGACAACTTTTTAAAATTGAAGTTTAGTTGATTTACAAAATTATCTTGATTTTAGGTTTATAAAATAGTGATTTTTATAGATTATAACTCCAGTAAATGTTTTACAAGATAATGACTATAGTCCTGTGCAGCAGAATGTATTCTCGTTGCTTATCTTTTTTATATACAGTAGATTATATCTCTTCCTCCCATATCCCTATCTTGGCCCTCTTCACCTCCCTCTCCCCTCTGAAAACCAATAGTTTGGTTTTAATATTTCTTACAGAAATAAAGATGTTCTGTTATATATATTCAGTCCATTTTTTTAGATTCTACATATAAGTGATACACAGTATTTGTCTGTCTTTGACTTATTTCACTAGGCATAATACCCTCTAGGTCCATCTACATTGTTGCAAATGGCAGAATTTTTTTCTTTTTTAAAGCTGAATAACATTTCCGTTGTACGTATGTATCTCATACCTTCTCTATCTACTCACCTGTTAATGGACAAGTAGGTCACTTCCCCATCTTAGCTATTGTAAATAGTGCTATTAATATTGGAATACGTGTGTCTTTTCAAAGCATTGTTTTCCTTTTCTTCAGATATATACCCAGGAGTAGAGTTGCCAGATCATATGGTAGTTCTACTGATAATTTTAGTTTGTGGGGAGAACATCCAAAGTATTTTTCATAGTGGCTCTATCAGTTTACATTCACACCAACAGTGTACATGTATTCCCTTTTATCCATCTCCTTACCAACATGCTTTATACCTAAAATGTCTATATTTCCTATAGATATTTTCTGTCAGTGTTAGGTAATATCTCATTGTGGTCTTGATTTGCATTTCTCTGATTAATGATGTTCAGTATCTTTTGATGTGCCTGTTGAGAATCTGTATGTCTTGTTTGGAAAAATGCCTATGTCTTCTGCCTATTTCTAATCAAGTTTTTCTTTTCTTTTTTTTTTAAATATTGAGCTGTACATGCTGTTTATATGTTTTGGATATTAAAGACTTATCAGTTAACGTTTGCAAATATTTTTCACATTCTATAGGTTGTCTTTGTGATTTGTTGCTGGATTTCTTTTGGTATGAAAATGCTTTTAAGTTTAATTAGGTTCCATTTGTTTATTTTTGCTTTTGTTTTGCTTTCGCCTTAGGAGACAGATAAATATTGCTATGATTTAGGTCAAAGTGTGTTCTGCCTATGTTCTCTTCTAGGAGTTACATGGTTTCAGGTCTTATGTTTAGGATTTTAATCTCTTGTGAGTTTATTTTTGTTAATGGTGTGAGGCAATGTTCTAATTGCATTGTTTTACATGTGGCCATCTTGCTTCCCTAACACTACTTACTGAAGAGACTTTTTTCTGCACTGTATTTTCTTGCCTCCTTTGTTGTACTCTAATTGACCGTAAGTGTGTGGGTTTACTTCTGGGCTCTATTCTCTTCACTTATTCATGTGTCTGTTTTTGTGCCAATAACATCCCATTTTGATTAACATAGCATTGTAATATACTCTTAAATCTGGAAGAGTGATACCTACAGCTTTAATTTTATTTCTCAAGATTGCTTTGGCAATTCAGGGTCTTATATAGTTCTATATACACTTTTGGCTTATTTCTTTTAATTTTGTGAAAAATGCCATCAATACTTTTGTAGGGCTTGCATTAAATCTGTAGATTATTTGGTGTGCATGCCTGTGTGCTCAGTCACTCAGTCATGTTCAGCTCTTTGCAACCCCATGGAACTCTAGCCCGCCAGGCTCCTCTGTCCACACTGGAGTGGGTTACCATTTCCTCCTTCAGGAAATTGTGTGAGATAGTGTGGTCATATTAACAATATTAATTCCTCCAGTCAGTGAACATGGAAAGAGATATATTTCCTTTTCTTTGACTGAACTTCCCGATTTGGAACCAGTCTGTTGTTCCATGTCCAGTTCTAAATGCTGCTTCTTGACCTGGATACAGATTTCTCAGGAGGCAGTTAAGGTGGTCCACTATTCACATCTTTTTAAGAATTTTCCACAGTTTGTTGTGATCCACATAGTCAAAGGCTTTGGCATAGTCAATAAAGCAGAAGTAGATGTTTATCTGGAATTCACTTGCTTTCTCTATGATCCAATGGATGTTGGCAATTTGATATCTAGTTCCTCTGCCTTTTCTAAGGTTCACGTACTGTTGAAGCCTTGCTTGGAGAATTTTGAGCATTACTTTTCTAGAATGTATGATGAGTGCAATTGTGCGGTAGTTTGAACATTCTTTGCCATTGCCTTTCTTTGGGACTGAAGTGAAAACTGACCTTTTCCAATCCTGTGACCACTGCTGAGTTTTCCAAATTTGCTGCCATATTGAGTGCAGCACTTTCACAGCATCATCTTTTAGTATTTGAAATAGCTCAGCTGGAATTCCACCTCCTCCACCAACTCTGTTCGTAGTAATGCTTCCTAAGGCCCACTTGACTTTACATTCCAGGATGCCTGGCTCTAGGTGAGTGATCACAGCATCATGTTTATCTGGCTCATGAAGATCTTTTTTGTATATTTCTTCTGTGTATTCTTGCCACCTGTTCTTAATATCTTCTGCTTCTGCTAGGTCCACACCATTTCTGTCCTTTCTTGTGCCTGTGCCCATCTTTGCATGAACTGTTCCCTAGGTATCTCTAATTTTCTTGAAGAGATCTCTAGTCTTTCCCATTCTATTGAATGGTTCCATTCAATATCTATCAGATATTCCATCTATCAGATATTCTATGAGTTCTATCAGACTGGTTCCAAATTGGGAAAGGAGTATGTATGTCAGGGCTGTATATTGTCATCCTGCTTATTTAACTTATATGCAGAGTACATCACTTGAAATGCTGTGATGGATGAAGCACAAACTGGAATCAAGATTGCTGGGAGAAATATCAGTAACTACTGATACGCAGATGGCACCACATTTATGGCAGACAGCAAAGAACTAAAGAGCCTCTTAATGAGAGTGAAAGAGGAGGGTGAGACAGTTGGCTTAAAGCTCAACATTCAGAAAACAAACATCATGGCATCTGGTCCCATTACTTCATGGCAAATAGAGGGGGAAACAATGCAAACAGAGAGAGATTTTATTTGGGGGGCTCCAAAATCACTGCAGATGGTGAGTGCAGTCATGACATTAAAAGACCCTTGCTCCTTAGAATAAAAGCTATCATCAAACTAGACAGCATATTAAAAAGCAGAGTGATTACTTTGCCAACAAAGGTCCATCTAGTCAAAACTATAGTTTTTCCAGTAATTATGTATGGATGTGAGAGTTGGACTATAAAGAAAGCTGAGCACCAAAGAATTGATGCTTTTGAACTATGGTGTTGGAGAAGACTCTTTTTTTTTTTTTTTTTTTTTTTTGGAGAAGACTCTTGAGAGTCCTTTGGACTGCAAGGAGATCCAACCAGTCAGTCCTAAAGAAATCAGTCCTGAATATTCATTGGAAGGACTGATGCTAAAGCTGAAATTCCAATACTTTGTCCACCTGATGCAAAGAACTGACTCATTGGAAAAGACTCTGATGCTGGGGAAGATTGAAGGTGGGGGGAGAAGGGGACGACAGAGGGTGAAATGGTTGGATGGCATCACCAACTCAAAAGACATGAGTTTGAGTAAGCTACTCGAGTTGGTAATGGACAAGGAAGCCTGGCGTGCTGCATTTCATGGGGTTGCAAAGAGTTGGACACAACTGAGTGACTGAACTGAACTGAACTGACTGAACTTCAGTTTCCTTCATCAGTGTTTTACAGTTTTCAGAGTATAGGTCTTCACCTCCTTGGTTAAGGTTATAAATGCAGTTAAAAAAAAAAATGGGACAGTCATGTTTTTCCTGTTGTAACAACCTTGGATCTTGTGCTAGGCTATGGTGTGAAGCATGTGGAGCCAAAGTGTTTTCTTAGCTGGGGTGCTCAGAAAGGCAATGGTGGGAATTCAGATGTCAGAAGTCTAGGCTGCTCCTGGGGCACTGTTTGAATAACCAACCATCAGCAGTGGCTGTCACTGCCCCACCTGGTTTTCACCCTGTGTCCCTGAGTCACATCTGCATCCCTAGACCAAGTCTTTTCCCATGTCCTAGCCAATCTAGTGCCAAGCTGTGTCATAGAGCAAGCACCTGATTCCGACTTGGGAGTGTGATGAGGTGGCAGCTGCTTAGGCAGACCTCTGCGCAGGCAGCCTTTCTGGCGTCATGCCAGTACCTCCACTCTCCTCGTGAGTATATTCTAGGCTTCTCCAGTCTTTCCTTCCAGGCAGTCAAGTATTCTTGTCTCCTGGGCAGATCACTCAGGATTGGAAAACCTAGCCTATGACTCGGACTCCACCTGCTCACTCCCAGGACGAGTGTCCACCCTTGCAGTCTTTGTTTTCCTCTTAGATTCCTCCATGAGCACAGGTCCCAACGTAAGACTTTTACTGTGCTACCCAACTGTGCATCTTTATTATAACCTTGGTTATACAGCAATAGTTTTTCCAGTTTCCAGTTAGTTTTCCATGAGAATTATTCCAAATGTATCTGTATTTTTGATGAGTGTACTGGGGGAGGTGAGCTTCACATTATCTTACTTCATCATCTTAATCTCCCTCCTGTTCTTTTTTTTTTTTTTTTTTAATTAAAAAAATCTATTTCACTACTAGGGAATGTGTGTGTTCACATAGTCTATTTCTTCCTGATTCATAATTGAAAGTTTGTATGTTTCTAGAAATTTATTGTATTTTTCTATGTTGTCCAATTTGTTGGTAATAACTGTTTATAGTATTTTCTTATGTATTTTTCATATCTCTGTGATATCAATTATTATTTCTCCTCTTTAATTTCTTATTGTGTCTATTTGTGTCCTCTCTCTCTCTCTCATTGGTGAACCTGGATAAAAATTTATCAGTTTTGCTTATATTTTTGAAAGAGCAGCTCTTGGTGTCATTGATCTTTTTTGTTGTTTTTATTTATCTTTGTTTTATTTGTTTCCTCTCTGATCTTTATCATTCCCTTCCTTTTGCTCCCATTGGCTTTTGTTTGTTCTTCTTTGTCTGATTATTTTAGGTGGGAAGTTAAGTTGTTTATTTGGATTTGTGTTGTTTGAATTAGGCCTGTATTGCCATAGACATCCCTCTTAGAACTGCCTTTGCTACAACTCAAAGATTTTAGAGCTGTGTTTCCACTTTCATGTGTCGTGAACTATTTTATAATTTCTTCTTTGATTTAATCATTGACTTACTGATTTTTTGTCTAGACTAGTTTTTGTGTCCTCCATATCATGGAGAAGATTCAGTGTGCACTTGAAAAGAATGTGTATACTGCTGTTTTTAGATGAAAAGTCCTGTTGATATCTATTAGGTCTAACTGATCTTATGTGTCATTTAAGACCACTAATGCCTTATTGATTTTCTGTCTGGATGATCTGTCCATTGATGGAAGCCCAGTGTTAAGAGTCACCTCTGATTAGTGTATTATTTTCAGTTTGTTCCTTTGTGTCTATTAATATTAGCTGTATATATTTAGGTGTTCCTGTATTAGGTGTACATATGTTCATGAATGTTATGTCCCATTCTTGTTTTGATCCATTTATCATAATATAATATCCTTTTTTTGTCTTTTCTAATAGAGTTTGTTTTAAAGTGTATTTTGTCTCATATGGGTATTTCTATCCCATTTTCTTGTCACTTCCATTTGCATGAAATACCTTTTTTCATCTCCTAACTTTCAGTCTATGCATGTCTTTAACTCTGAAGTGAGTTTCTTGTAAGCAGCATATAGATGGTCTTGCTTTTTTAAATACAATCAGCCACCGTATGTCTTTTGACCTTGGCATTTAGTACACTGATATTCAAACTAATTATTTAGAGGTATATATTTATTTTGCATTTTGTTCCTTGTTTTTTGTTGGTTTTTACAGCATTTCTCTGTGCTTTCTTCCTCTAATTTCTTCCCTTGTGTTTTGGTGATTTTGTATTGCTATGCTTGTATTCCTTGCTTTTTCGTTTTTTTTATATCTTACAGATTTTTGACTTGTGATTACCATGGGGTTCATATGTGTTGGCCTATATCTATTAATTTTAAACAGGTAGTCCTTTGAGTTCAACATATTTTAAAAGATCTGGAATTTTTTTACCACCTCACTCTGATTGTGTTTTTATGTCACATTTTATATCTTAATATTTATTCCTCTCCTATTATTGTAGTTATACTTTATTTTGCTTTTTTTGTATTTTAATCTTCATACTAGTTTATTTAAGTGATTGATCCCAACATTTACTGGTGGGATTGGGATTATTTCTCTCATAATTTCCTATTTCTTGTTGTAGCCTTTTCTTTTTCACTTAGAGACAACTCTCTAACACTTCTTATAATGCTGGTTCAGTATTGATGAACTCTTTGAGTTTTTGCTTTTCTGAGAAGTGCTTTATCTTTCTTTCAATTCTGAATGATTACACTCCTGGGTAGAGTATCCTAGTTGATAGGCTTTTTCCTTTCAGTACATTAAATATATTATTCTACTGTCTTCTGACCTGCAAAGTTTATGCTGAAAAATCAGCTGATATCATTGTGAGTGTTCCCTTGTATGTAACTTTTTGGTTCTCTCTTGCTGCCTTTAAAATCTCTATCTTTAACTTGTCATTTAAATTATGACTATGTGTTAATGTGTGTCTCTTTGGGTTCAACTGGCTTAGGCCTCTCTGTGCTTCCTGTTCCTGGATATCTGTTTAGTTCTTCAGGTCTGGGAAAATTTTTAGCCATAATTTTATTGAATAGATTTTAGATACTCTTCTCTTATTCTAGAACCCCCATAATATGAATGTTGGTACACTTGATGTTATCCCCAAAATCCCTTAAATCATTCACATTCTTTCAGTTTGTTTTCTATTTGCTGTTCTGATTCAGTTCAGTTCAGTTCAGTTGCTTAGTCGTGTCCAACTCTTTGCGACCCCATGAATCGCAGCACGCCAGGCCTCCCTGTCCGTCACCAACTCCCAGAGTTTACTCAAACTCATGTCCATCGAGTCGGTGATGCCATCCAACCATCTCATCCTCTGTCGTCCCCTTCTCCTCCTGCCCTCAATCCCTCCCAGCATCAGGGTCTTTTCCAATGAGTCAACTCTTCGCATGAGGTGGCCAAAGTACTGGAATTTCAGCGTCAGCATCAGTCCTTCCAATGAACACCCAGGACTGATCTCCTTTAGGATGGACTGGTTGGATCTCCTTGTAGTCCAAGGGACTCTCAAGAGTCTTCTTCAACACCACAGTTCAAAAGCATCAATTTTTCGGCACTCAGCTTTCTTCACAGTCCAACTCTCACATCCATACATGACCACTGGAAAAACCATAGCTTTGACTAGACAGACCTTTGTTGGCAAAGTAATGTCTCTGTTCTGATTAGGTGATTTTTATTATTCTTTAGTCTAGATCACTAATGTACTCTGTATCACCCTATCTGCTGTTAATGACTTCTAATGTGTTTTTCATTTCATGTGTTGTATTTTTCATTTATGATTGGTCCTTTCTTTATATTTTCTAACTCCTTGTTAAAATTTTTACTATTAATCTATTCTTTGTCCTAATTTGTTTAATATTCTTATTGCTAATCCTTTGAATTCTTTATCTGTTTTATTTCTACTTCATTAGCTGTTTTTTCAGGGACTTTCTATCATACTTTCAATTTAAACAAATTCCTTGGTTTTCTCATTTTGCTTAACATTCTCTGTGTCTGTGATATTAAGTGAAATAGTTACCTATTGCAATCGAGAAAAGTATCCTTATGGTGGAGCATGCTTAGTGGTTTTAATGGGAGAGCTGGATCTGACATGAACAGAGATCACATCTTTCCTTAGGGTTTGCTGGCATCTATCATTGGTGGGAAGTGAGTTGAAGATGAGGGGCTATACCAGGGCCATGTGAGGAAGGGCTTCTCCTCTGCTCAGGGGATGTCATTACTCTATGAGGGCTGAGGCAGGTTCCAAATTACTGAACCAGAAGCCCTGAAGACATAGTCTGAGCTGGCATCTTTCCCTGCTCCCAGCATCAGTACCCTTGCCACAGAGGTGAACAATGCTGGGGAAATGTGGGCACTCAGCATGGTTTTGGGCACAGGCTGTGGCAGTCCAGCTGGGGTCAGAGACCTGAACTGTTTCGAGTGCGCTGCTTGTGTAAGAACCTGTAATGGCTGCTTCTGCCCCACTTAGGTGCTACTTCGAGGCTGGGCCACCTCTGTGTCTAACAACCAAGCTCTCTCCTTTGTCACAGTGGCTCTTGTCCCAGTGTGGAGCTGTGGCATGAGGCAAGCAGGCCTAGAGCAGTCACTTGGCTCACTCAGGCTGAGACACACAGTGGGGCAGTAGGCAGAAACTGGCCAGCCATATGGTCAGTCTCATCTCCCCTCTCCACTCCTTTTCAGAAACAAGCAAGCACAGCTTCCTACAGCTCTGCTGTTAGTCCCACCAATCCTCCAGCCAACTAAAGGGACTTGTATTCTAGGTGTTGGACCCTAGAGTTCTGTGACCTTCTACTCTGCCATCTTGATTTCCTCCTCTAATGATGACTGCTGATGGTTATTGAAAGCTACAGTGAGGTGCCTCGCCTCCATCCTCTACCCTAAATTAGAAATAAAGTGACTTTATTTAACTTAAAGTCATAATATTACTTTATTAACTTTGTCATCCATTTGTGGGAGCAAATTAGCAGGACACTTCTAATAGTTTCAATAAAAATTTTGCAGTATTCAAAATTCAGGACTAGGAGGTGTTTGGTTAAAGTAAAAAATGAATTAAATGCATATGTAACCTGTTTGGAAAAAAAATATGAGATCAAAAATATGACCAGCCAGAAATGAGAGAATATGAAGAAATATTTCATCAATACCCATATAAATCCTATCTATGAAAATATTAGTCTAGGACAGGTAACTTTATACATCCGGCTTTTTTGTGAAAGTTGTTCTGATAGTGATTGTACTGAATGAGAGGGCCACTAGATGCTTTAACTATTAGATACTTTCAACATTAGGCTCTTCTCACTCCATCCTCACCAATGAATCTTTTGATCATTTGGCTTCCCATGTAACTTGCCTATTGGAGAAAAGTTAAGCTCTTTAAACTAACTCGAGTATTCTGGTCCACTTGTGGAAGTAGACTTTGAAAATAACATACCACATAATCCTTCACCCAATTCTCAGACCCAAGCCAGTTCACAAACTCAGAATCCCTTGCATAAAAAGTGAGTCCAAGTTTTGAACTCACTTTTCAAATCTTTTATTCATTCTTCCTCAAAGAGACCTGCTGCCATTTCCAAGGGAAGAGGAAACACTGAAACATTTAAAGGATGATTGTGTATGGGCTCAGATACTATACTAATCTTTTAGGAATTATAACTCTGCTGTGGTTCACCAGGGAGAATCCTCTCAAGTCCTTAGTTCATAACTACGATGTTTCTTAAATCCATCTAACAGCAGACCAGATGGGTTTAAGAATCCACACAGTGGTCATTTCTCAGTTTCAGAATGTATACTAAGATCAGATATACTTATTTGTCAGATGAATCCTTACTTTCCTTCCCTGACCTGTGGAGTGAGACCTATTATGGCAGACAGGACCATTTGAAAGACTCTATTACTGCCCTCACCACTTCCCCAAATATGCAAACATATAGTCACAAAATAGTGAGCCCCAAATATTACTGTGTTTCTGAAGAAACTGTAGAGATTATTGGCAGCATCAAAGCTGTGAAATATGGAGTGTGTGTGCTAAGTAGCTTCACTCATGTTCAATACTTTGAGACTCTATGGACTGTAACCCGCCAGGCTCCTCTGTCCACGGCATTCTGTAGGCAAAAACACTGGAGTAGGTTGCCATGCCCTCCTCCAATACCTATAGCATAAAACTTCCTTCTTTGGACTATGGAGGAAACATGTCTTAGATAATTAATTTGGATTTGCATGTATTTTAATCAGTCAGCAACTCCAGTTTTAGCTGCTGTTCCAAATATTGTCTTTTTAAAAAATTTATTCATTTTTAATTGAAGGAAAATTACAATATAATATTAGTTTCTACCATGCATCAACATGGATCAACCATAGATATACATATGTCTCCTCCCTCTGGAGCCTCCCTCCCACTTCCCAACCCATCCCGCCCCTCTAGGTTGCCACAGAGTCTCTCTGGTTTGTAGCCCCTGCGTCATACAGCTAATTCCCACTGGCTATCTTATTAGAGCAGATCAACAAAAGCTCTAGCATCTCATTTGCAGCTATCAGTCTGGAAAATGTTTTTTTTTTCTTCTATTTTCACTTTATACCAATTAGCAAAGTTTAGCAGATACAGTTTTCTTCTGCTTTACAGAGAAGGCAATTTATTTCACTGTCTTAACCCAGGCTTAACAATTTTCTGGCTCTCTGTCAAAATCTGGCATGCAGGAATCTTAATCACCTTGCCATCCCACATGGTATAATATTGATCTATAAATGAATGCTATAATGACAATCAGATCTCTTCAAGAAGTGATGTGGTAAGATACATGTGTGTCTGACAGTGAAAGATGAAAATCTAAAAATATCCAAGGGCCTATGATCTCACTGAGATTTGTAGGGGTCTTATTGAATCTAAGGCATAAGTATGTATTCCCTCCTACCTGAGAGACAAGCTGCTGCACTTTATACTTCCTTTAACAGAAAAGAGTCACAATACTTGGAGGGTATCTTTAGATTCTAGCTTAACAACACCATATTTAAAAGTGTTTCTTAGGCCCATTTACAAAATTCATCTGTATGATTGGCTGTTTTCAGTGATTTTCAAAACAGGAAAAGGTTTGCAATTGGACCAGACTATGTTTCCAGCTGTTTCTTTTTGGACCAGTGACCTGACTAGCAATGCTCAAGTGTCTGTTCCTTATCAGGATGCCCTGCTGAGCTTCTGGTAAACTCTGATAGAAGAATTACAACACAGATACCCAGACATTGAAGGAGAATATCATAATGCTATTATTCTCTTGAGAAATGGTTTATGTTGATCAGTGGCACTACTAGGAACGAATCTTTGATTGTCAACTAACACTTGCAACCAGTGCTGCAGCCTAGTTCAGTTCAGTTCAGTTCAGTCACTCAGTCGTGTCTGACTCTTTGTGACCCCATGAACCTCAGCACGCCAGGCCTCCCTGTCTATCACCAACTCCTGGAGTCTACCCAAACCCATGTCCATTGTGTCGGTGATGCCATCCAACCATCTCATCCTCTGTCGTCCCCTTCTCCTCCTTCCCTCAATCCCTCCCAGCATCAGGGTCTTTTCCAATGAGTCAACTCTTCGCATGAGGTGGCCAAAGTACTGGAGTTTCAGCGTCAGCATCAGTCCTTCCAATGAACACCCAGGACTGATCTCCTTTAGGATGGACTGATTGGATCTCCTTGCAGTCCAAGGGACTCTCAAGAGTCTTCTCCAACACCACAGTTCAAAAGCATCAATTTTTTGGCACTCAGCTTTCTTCACAGTCCAACTCTCACATCCATACATGACCACTGGAAAAACCATAGCTTTGACTAGACAGACCTTTGTTGGCAAAGTAATGTCTCTCCTTTTTAATATGCTATCTAGGTTGGTCGTAACTTTCCTTCCAAGGAGTAAGCATCTTTTAATTTCATGGCTGCAGTCACCATCTGCAGTGATACTGGAGCCAAGAAAAATGAAGTCAGCCACTGTTGCCACTGTTTCCCCATCTATTTCCCATGAAGTGATGGGACCAGATGCCATGATCTTAGTTTTCTGAATGTTGAGCCTTAAGCCAACTTTTTCACTCTCCTCTTTCACTTTCATCAAGAGGCTTTTTAGTTCTTTTTCCCTTTCTGCCATAAGGGTGGTGTCATCTGCATATCTGAGGTTACTGATATTTCTACCAGCAATCTTGATTCCAGCTTGTGCTTCTTCCAGCCCAACATTTCTCATGATGTACTCTGCATATAAGTTAAATAAGCAGGGTGACAATATACAGCCTTGGCATACTCCTTTTCCTATTTAGAACCAATCTGTTGTTCCATGTCCAGTTCTAACTGTTGCTTCCTGACCTGCATACAGGTTTCTCAAGAGGCAGATCAGGTGGCCTGGTATTCCCATCTCTTTCAGAGTTTTCCCCAGTTTACTGTGATCCACACAGTCGAACGCTTTGGCATTGTCAATAAAGCAGAAATAGATGTTTTTCTGGAACTCTCTTGCTTTTTCTATGATCCAGCGGATGTTGGGAATTTGACTTCTGGTTCCTCTGCCTTTTCTAAAACCAGCTTGAACATCTGGAAGTTTATGGTTCACATATCATTGAAGACTGGCTTGGAGAATGTTGAGCATTACTTTACTAGCATTGAGATGAGTGCAGTTGTGCGGTAGTTTGAGCATTCTTTGGCATTGCCTTACTTTGGCATTGGAATGAAAACTGACCTTTTCCAGTCCTGTGGCCACTGCTGAGTTTTCCAAATTTGCTGGCATATTGAGTGCAGCACATTCACAGCATCATCTTTCAGGATTTGAAATAGCTCAACTGGAATTCCATCACCTCCACTAGCTTTGTTCATGGCGATGCTTCCTAGGGCCCACCTGACTTCACATTCCAGCATGTCTGGCTCTAGGTGAGTGTGAGTGATCACACCTTCATCATTATCTGGGTTGTGAAGATCTTTTTTGTACAGTTCTTCTGTGTATTCTTGCCACCTGTTCTTAATATCTTCTGCTTCTGCGAGGTCCATACCATTTCTGTCCTTTATTGAGCCCATCTTTGCATGAAATGTTCCCTTGGTATCGCAGCCTAAACTTGCATCAGTAATTGGGTGTTTAGAGGTCATAAACATAGGCTTGCAGAGAAGCTCTTTTTCTCATGAAATAGAAGTAGTATGAATAAGTGGATACCCACTTATGTCTTTAAGGAGCAAGGGAGTTATGTGAGCTATTAACTAACTCTGTCTTTCATGTCATTTACTCCTACTACATAGCTACCTCTCCATCTGTCCACATTCCTCATAGAGATTTTCATTGACTATGTTAAGTGAAAGTCTCTCAAGTGTGTCCAGCTCTTTGCGACTCCATGGACTGTAGCCTGCCAGGCTGCTCTGTCCATGGAATTCTCCAGGCAAGAATACTGGAGTGGATAGCCATTCCTTTCTCCAGGGGATCTTCCCAACCCAGGGATCAAACCCAGGTTTCCTGCACTGAAGGCCGATTCCTTACTGTCTGAGCCACCAGAGACTACATATATTACTGCTGCAGAAAAACTTGGAGCCTCATTCCTGATTGTTTTACATAACATACTAATGTTGGCTAAGAACAGACAGCTGAAGCATTAAAACCACACACTCATGGGTGGCCCTAAATTTCAGTGTGGAAGGAAACCTCTCAGCAAGAACATGGAGCAATGTGTCTTGTTGAATACTTTTTCTGGGAAGAGAGAGGGTCAGAAATGCAGTCTGTATTGATACATTAGCAGTAGGTAATAGTTTGATGAAATTGCCATGAACTTATGAGAAACAAGTTTGGAGAGTAGTTTGTGGATAGATAGATGTCTTGGAAAGGGCATAAAGGATGAGAATCTCCTGAACATCTCCCCTGAATGCTAATCACAAGCCATCCCCTTCATGAATAACCCAGTCTGTGGATGCTATACACTGTTTTCCCAAACACTCTGTTCTTAGCCAAAGGGTTTATGAATGGAGTAGCCAGGTTTTTTGTGAATAGAAACATAGCCTGAGATTTTCCCCACCAAGACTGATTAGGCTACCACAAGTGCTAAGAACTACAGACTGAGACTGACATATTACCATTTATCTGATGGCAGTTTGCTCATCTAGAACCCTTACATCATGATTTGTCCCAGCTGCAAAGAAATGTGTAGGACATGAATTCCCCTTCACTGCTTATGGTGCTTCTCCCAGCATCCTGTCTTTGGATTTATTAATGCTTTATTCACCATTATGATCTCATACAGATCATTCTTCTGATAAAGAAATTCACTTTAGAGCAAACAGAAGTCAGACAGAGCTCATCACTTTGGGATGTGCTTCTCTATGTATTCCATTGTCCAGAAGCAACAGAGCAGAAGGACATGAGGAAAGGCATGGTGCTATCTGGATGACAACACTTAGAAGGATTGGAAAGCTGGCTTTTTATTTTTTTGGCCATGCCACCCATGTGGCATGCAGGATCTTCCCCAACCAAGGGTCAAACCTGTACTCCTGAATGGGAGCAGAGTTTTAACCACTGGACTTGCCAGGGAAGTCTGAAAGCTGTTGCTTTAAATTGTGGTGACACAGTGACCAGTGTCTATTCTATATCCCATGTAACTAGGCATGGAAATACGAGTAACCACTCTCACCGTTTTGCCTAATGGTCCATTCACAAAATTTTGTGTTTTGTTCCTGCTGGTGTCTACACCTTTGGGCTGTATAAGGTTGTGCTTCCTATGGTAAAAACAAAAACAAACAAAAAAACCCAGTCAAACAAAACCTCTTTTCACCAGGGAATACAAAGTGATACTAATGAACCTAAGGAATCGAGAATGCCACCTGGATATTTTGGGTTCACTGTGCCACTGAATCAATAGGCAAGAAATAGGCTGCAGTAGAGAATCCCAATTAACAAAGGAAAATATTTTCTTGACACACAAGGAGATGTCTGTATATCCAAAATCTAAAGGATTGTCAAGGTCTACTTCCATATAGAGTGGTAAATGTTAATAGAAGATCAACCTACTAGAGGCAGGAATTCTAAGGGGTGAGACAGTTGAGGAATAAAGATTCCGATCACCCCATATGAAATAGTCAGGATCAGCTGAGGTGCTGGCTCTGGGTAAAGATAGCATGAAATAGGAAGTGAGAAAAGGAAATTTTCATTTACAGTTATTTGTTTTCTTGATTAAACCCACTACTTCCATGTAGACTGGTAAATGTTAATAGAAGATGTTTAGATTATTGCTGTTGTTTAGTCGTTAAGCCATGTCTGACCCTTTTTGTGACCCTGTGGACTGTAGCCCACCAGGATCCTCTGTCCATGGGATTTCCCAGGCAAGGATACTAGAGTGGGTTGCCATTTCCTTCTCCAGGGGATTTTTTCCCAACTGAGGTATCTAACCCACATATCCTACTTTGGCAGGCAGATTCTTTACCACTGAGTCACAGGGAAGTCCATGTTTAGATTGTTTCAAATTTCTTTTCCAAACTTTAAGATTTTATAATATTTGAATAGTATAAGGACAAAATCCAGTAAGGAAAAGATGAATGCATTTACTTTTATTTCTCATTAAATCTCCTTGATAAGATTTTTTTTTTCCCCTTATTTCTTGGAGGAATTTTTGGCTTTTGAGTTAGAATCTTCACAGAGATAGAATGTCAACCAACTCCCTGAAACTTTAATTGGGATAAAAATGTAGGGTTGACCTTTGAGGTTAATACAAAGTGAGTGAAATTCAACACCTTTGTTCTAATCCAACAACTTCACCTGACAAAGAAAGGTAAAGATTGGAACAGCCTAGTAAATACAGTTAAAACAACCTCCTTTCATTTTTTCAACTCTATTAACAAGGAACCTATAAGCTTCATGGTTTGAAAGCTTAATAGTTTTTTCATTAACCGTGGGTGAGCATGTGAATAAAAGTGGAATTAGGAAGAACTGAATGAAGGCAAAGAGCCAGTTCTTGAAATTTTTTACTTAAACTGGAGCTCCTTAAGTACTGGCTCATTAGTTTCTTGATTGACTTGAGATTTGACATATCAAAGCATGATGTGAAAGGAGGAAGTGCTTTGGGAAGAAGTGCATTTGTATCCTTTCTTTGTTTCTCTTTGGTTGTATTATCCTGAAAATATTACAGCTCGCTAATGCTCAGTTTTCCTATCTTCAAGTAAGGTTTAAAAATTGAATAAGTATTGCCTATATATTGATTATACATGCCTGAGAAATAACAGAGATCAATTAATTAAAAAAAACAAAAAACTCCCCCACAGGGATTTCAAAGCAGTCACAAAAGAGGAAATAAAGTTTGTTGAATTAGGATGAAGCCTGACTTCAGCTGAAAGGTGTAAATGTTTTTGGCAGAGGTGCAGATAAGAACAATGATAAGGCAAGTTGAAACTTACTATCCTCCAATGGAAAAAGTCAGACTGAATAACAGCCAGAAGCTAAAAAGCCCTCCGTTATCAAGAAACAGTATGTGCATCTGCAATCCGTCATAGAAAATAAAGGATATTTGGGATGCAGTTTTCCGGTTTTGTTCAGATGTTCGGCATTGTGTAGAGTCTAATGAAGCACACTATCACCCTATTTAGAAATGAATACATTCCTGGCTACAGCAATGAATAAATATTAGAAAGAAATGAAGTCAGTTTTTCTCCCTTTTCTTCCCTTGATCCAGGGGGGATGCCTGGAGATCTAAAACCCTGCCAGTTAATTGGATGTTAGCTAAACATTGACTTTGAAAATTACAATCTTCTGCAACTACTCATGGAATTACTTTTATTCTCCAATGTCTTACGGATTCTCCCAGGAGTTAACAGAGTTCAACCAACTACCCACACCTCTTTTTATCTCCTTGCAGATTAAAAGAAAGGGGCAGTGTACCAATGTCCAATTATTGACTTCACCCTCAATTAAATCTAATTATTGGGGTTGCACTTTTAATTCAGAGATTTTGATAATTCATATTAGCTGAAGATTGTTTTTGTTCCCTTGGTGAACACAGCAGTTTCTAAGTAATTTAATCCTCTAGAGTACAAAGGAAGAATTTAATTTAAATTTATATTTATTGTCCTAATTTATATTAGTAGCATCATTTGCACACCAATAATATGAATCACCAATTACAGCATATTCTATTCTTTTTTTCTATACCAGTTTTAACTTTATATAATTATATGTGTATTTTCTAGGTTAGTTTTCTACAATTGTCTAGAATTTTTAAAATCTTGAACTAAAAAAAAGAAAACTTAAAAACTCTCTGGGTTTTACCAAGGTTATAAATGCAATATTGTGTAATAATTTCTCTATATGTGTTAGTTGTAGGTATATTGTATAGGTAAATAACTTTCGTACACATCTCCACAATGGTTAAACTCTTTGACTACATGCTTATATGCACATAACAATCATTACTAACCACAGCCTAATTATACCATAATTACTGAATCCAAGAAATCTAATTATAGAATCAGAGAAATCAAAGAGTGAAATTTTTTTTTAAAGTCTAATTTATTACGCATCTGTACAATCCTATGTCGGTTCTCTTTTTTTGTGTGTTCCTGGAATACACACAGGAAGGTGGACATAGAACATAGGAGTTCCACATAACTCCTCCTAGTTTCCTAATAACCACTCAGCTCATATGCAATAAGTACAAAAGCATTTTCTATCTGGTTTGATTCTCTGGCAGCACCATGAAAACCAGGCAAGATAATGGGTATCAGTTCAGCAGTTTATTTTGCAAGTATCTGAACAAATATTCTGGTGCTTTCATAGGCTCTCAGTTTCATCAACATAAACTCAACAATACATATTAGTTATACTTCTTTTCTGGGGCACTATTCTAAGTGCTAGAAAAATAGCAGTGACCAAATCATACTAAATCCCTTATCTAGTGGGACTCACCTTCTGTTAATAATCAGGTAAATAAATTGATTAGCAAAAGCATTAATTGTATTAAATACTACAAAGGAAAATAGACTAAGGTGATAGAGAACATTGCTTAACTTGAGAAACCAAAGGGGACATTTGAGCAGAAATGCATTTATGAAGCTGTAAGCCATGCAAAGATCTTGGATAGGTCTTTCCCAGTAGGGGAACAAAATGAAAATGTTCTGAAAGGAGAACTAACTTCAGTGTCTTCAAAACAGAGAGTAGGCTGGGCCCAGGTTATGCATATTAGGAGTTTGGATTTTAGTCTTAGTCTAATGGGAAGTCATTGCAGCATTTTAAACAAGAAATTGAGAGTGTTATCAGAGAGTCTATCTCCTCACAGAAAGAATTCAGAGGTGACATGGAGGTTAAAAAAACAAAGTGAGGATTGTTAAGTAATACAGAGCTCTCAAGGGGAGACTGGCCAGACTGATTAGTGGCTGCCCTGAATTTCTTTGTTAAGTTGGTTATGTGGGGTGTGAAAGTGAATGGGTGGAATATTCACTGAGGAGGGAGGGATTTTGGAGTGGTATTTTTTTATTTTTATCCATGCTCCACCTTAAATGAGGAGAGGAGGGGTTTTTGTCCTTAGTTAGTCCTGATTGGAATTATCATGGCATTGATGTATGATGGGTAATTCTTATCTGCTAGGCTAATTTTATTGTAATGAGAGCATAATGAGCAAAAGGTTACATTCCAACTCCAGGATTCCTGCCTCTTTGCACCTTTTTTTGTCTGCCTCTGGGAGCCTTATCACCCCAAAATATGTAATTGCCTGTCAATCTGAAGGTTTCTGCTTTGTCTTTGTCTACCCAAGGACCCCAGTTGTTTACAAGATGTACGTTTCCTGCCATCTGGCCCACAAACCCTGCCCTGTTCTCTATGCATATCTAGTTATGTACCTGTTCTAGCAAATGTGCCAGAATATTTTCTCTACATTAATCATCGTTATAACTTACATGTAGTAAACATTAGTTTTTTGAAAAGTTCTACTAGTTTTGACATATACTTAAAATCATGCATTTATCACCAAAGTCAAGATATAACAATTGCATCACTCAAAAGAATTACCAGTGTCCATTTGCACTAACCTCTACCTTCATTAAATCTTTTTACTATCACTACAGTTTTGCCTTTTCAGAATATCATATAAATGGTATCATATAGTAAATAGCTTTTCATTCTGACTTCTTTCACTTAGCTTAATGCAATTTGGATTCCTCCACATTGTTAAGTGTATCCATAGTTTGCTCCTTTTTATTACTGAATAGTATGCTATTGAATAGATGTACCATAATATACGTGTTTCCAAGTTTTTCCTCTGTTTTTCTGACTAAAAAGTAATCTATTATAAACATCCACATACAGATTTTTGTGTGAACACGTTTTCATTTTACTTGGGTGAATACCAAGAAGTAGGATTACTAGGTCATGTGATGAGTGCTTGAAAATGTATAAATGTTGGAAAAATTCCCAAAGTGTTTTCCAAGTAGCTGCACCATTTTGCATACCCATTATTACCAATAATGTGAGTACAGTTGCTTCACATCTTGACCCACCATGGTTGTTTAGTTGTTGCCCTTCATACTTGTTTATAACACATCACTCTGGTTGCTGAGTGGAAGCTGCTCATATTAGGAAAGGATGGAAGACAAAAGTAATTAGGAGAACTATTGCACTAGTCAAGGTGAAAGATGATAGTGGTGTAAATAAAGATGGTCTTGACAGGGGTAGTGAAAACATCAATCTTAGGAGATAATTTGAAGGTGAGGGTAAAACTACTTGCTGAGGAATCAGATATTATCTCTGAAGTAAGAAGAGGAATGTGGGGCAATGAAATAAATGGGATCCATAGATGGAAGAACAGATTTTGAGATGGGAAATTAAGAGTCTCTTTTTAGACATGCTATGTTCAAGATGTCTTTTAAATGTATGAAACAAAATGTCAAGTAATTAGATGGCTATACCAATTGAAGTTCAGAGAAGTGATCTGAATCAGACATGAGTCTGCTACTTAAATGGGGTTGGAGATTTATATTTGGGAATTACCAGGTCTTCATGGTGTTTAAAATCTTTATATGAGATGAGATTCCCTAGATCATGAGTCCCCAGCCTTTTTGGACCCAGGGACCAGTTCCATGGAAGATTAGTTTTCCACGGACCGAGGGTGGGGGTGCTGGCTGTCCTCCTTTGTTTTTCTTAAACACTTGATGCATTACTTTAAGTATGAATGGAGACATGGTTCAGTCCCAAGATGACAGCAGACGATAAGAACACGTCTTGTGCTCAACAGCTTTTGTGGAGGACAATTAAAAGGCATCCTGGAGAGAGGAGGTTGGCATTCTGAGCATCTGAATGAAGGATACATATTCATTCTCATTGTTTCTGCAGCACAGAGAGCATTGTGAAAAGAACACAAACTGTAAAAATGAAAGCAAATGAAGGACCCCAGCTTTGGTGTTAGACAGACTGGATCTGAATATCATATCTGCCTCTCTAGAGTTTCAACAGAGCACCAGGGTGATGTCTTTATAACATTAGTCAGATCATGTCATAGCTTCCCTTGTGGCTCAGCTGGTTCCCCTGTTCAGAATCCTCCTGTGGCTCTCCATCTCCACAGAATAAAATGACAAGTCCTTGCACAATCTGATAATACCCTACCTCATCAGTGCATTCCCATTCCCTTTCATGTCATCATTGGTATGGTTCTCATCCTCTCACTCCTTTTTTGGATACCATATGTGTCCTAATGACTGAGCACCGTAGGCACATTACCACCTCAGATCCTTGAAATGCTCTCCCTTCTTCCTGGAACATTCTCTTTCTTGTGACTCATACCTTCTCCTAGCCTCCTTTAAGTCTTTGTTTAAAGTTACCTTCTCAGTGAGCATCCCTCCTCCAACCTCTATAGAATCGCAGCATCCCTCTACTCATTGTATCTGCTTCATTTTCTCCACAATGCTTTCCATCAATTAGTATTATATATATATATATATACACACACACACACACACACATATATTTAATGTCTTTTATTTACGCTTAATATGTAAACCCCCTGAAGGAAAGAATTTTATATGTCTTATTTACTGCAGTATCTCTAGAAACCAGAAAAGAGTCTGGCACAAAGGAACAAATATGTATTGGATAGGCAAACAAAATAATGTGCCTAAATTGCTACAAGCAATGTCTAGATATTGTAAGACTACTGCAAATGATTGTGTGATATTATTACTGTTATCATCCTTCACAGTTTTAAAAAATAAATCCCTTAAATATTAACTGAATCAAATCCCAAGACATCAGTGTATATGTCTGGTATCAGTCTTTATCAAAAGCAGAGTGAGTTGGCTTTTAGCTTGACTGCCTTGAAGTCTAGGAGGTTTGTAAGGCCTGGGAGAGAATTGTGAAGCTGGGAGCTGCACCTTCAATGCAGCCCGAGCTATATTTAGCTGCACCTGCTTCTGAAGGGTATTTCTCTCTGTGCACTAGATGAGTTGGGCTTGCAGAACATATATGTCTTTTGTATAAGCCAGCTAAGAAACGGGCTGTGTTTTTCAGACAGTGAAATTTGATAGCAGAACCAGGTATGTTATGTCCCAGCCCACTCACCCCCAACCTCGGTCCCTTCTGATCTTCTCCAGCTCTCCACTGCTCAGAGCTTCAATCCTAGCTTTCATATGTGACTTTTCCCTTTCTGAGATTATAGCAGCTGTGTTCATTAACAAAATATTAAGGTCTTATCATAATGTAATCATGACAACGCTTATTCAGGTGAGTCAGGCACTCTGCTAAAGGGCTTCTGATTGATCATGTCTTCTCACTCTCAAAACCCCTCTGTAACGAGCTGCATGTGCCCCTTCCCACTTCATACAAAACTCACATGTTGTTTTCACCACCACACTTCAGAATGTGACTTTATTTGGAGGGATCTCTAAAGAGGTGATTCCTTTAAATTGAGATCTTTAGAATAGGCCCTAACCCAATATGACTGGTGTCCTTATAGGAAGAAAACTTTGGACACACAGAGAAACACCCAGGATACATGCTTACAGAGGAATGGCCATCAGAGGTCAGGGAGAAGATGGCCATCCTGCATGCCAAAGAGGAAGGTCTCAAAGGAAACCAAACTGGATGGCATCTAGATATGCTTTCAGAACTAGGACAGAGTCAATTTCTGTTGTTTAAACCATGCAGTCTATGGAAGGTAGTCAGTTTGGGCTGCTATGGTAAACTGACACACCTTCCATGAGGTAAGCAAAGTCATTAGTCACATTTTCAAGATGAAGAAACTGAGGCTAGAAAGGTAAAGGACACTCAGCTCACAGGAGGCCATGATTTGGAACCAAAGTGTCTGACAGAGCTCATACAGGGCAGGGAATGCCCATTGTTGGCAGGAAGTGCCGCCTAGAAGCAGGAGGAAGAATCAGAAGAGTGGGTTCAAACCAGTTTCTGACTGGCTGAGATGATAACATGCTGGCAAGTTCTGGGGACAGGGTCAGAAGCAAAGTCCAGTGCTGAACCTTCGTTATAGATGGTTTCCTTTTGTTTTTAGTTGTAGTCCTCTTCCTTTTAGGAAGCACATTTTCTTAGAAGGACAAAGGAATAAAATGCATTAAAGTATGTTTATTTCTGTATTAGTTTCCTATTGCTTCTGTAACAAATTTCCACAATGTTAGAGGCTTAAGACAACAGAAATGTATTATTTTTTATAATTCCAAAGGGGTGTCAATGAACCAAAATCAGTGTCAGAGGACTTTGGATCCTCTTGGAGGCTCTTGGGGAGGTTCCAATTCCTTGCTGATCCAATTTTTGACCTCAAATACTAGCAGTATATCATCTTCACATCTCTTTCTAATTCTTCTGTCTCACTCTTTTACATATATAGACTCTTGTGGTTACCTTTGACCCACTTGAATATTCTCAGGGTAATCACCCCATCTCAGGGTCAACTGACTAGCAGGACTAATTCTGTCTGCAGTCTTGATTCACTTTTTTCACTCTATTTAACAGGTCGCAGATACTGGGGACCAGGACATGAACTTCTTTGTTGTTTTTGTTTACTCGCTCAGTCGTGTCCAGCTCTTTGCACCCCCATGGACTGCAGCATGCCAGGCTTTTCAGTCCTTCATCATCTCCCAGCGCTTGCTCACACTTATGTCCATTGAGTCGGTGATGCCATCCAACCATCTCATCCTCTGTCATCCCCTTCTCCTCCTGCTTACAATCTTTTCAGCATCAGGGTCTTTTCCAGTGAGTCAGCTCTTCATTATCTGATAGCTGAAGTATTCCACTTCAGCTTCAGCATCAGTCATTCCAATGAATATTCAGGACTTATTTCCTTTAGGATTGACTGGATTGATCTCCATGCTCTCCAGGGGACTCTCAAGAGTCTTTTCCAGCATGCCATTTGGAGACATCAGTTGTTTGGTGCTTAACCTTTTTTATTGTCCAGCTCTCACATCTATACATGACTACTGGAAAAACCATAGCTTTGACTACATGGACGTTAGTCAGCAAGTAATGTCTCTGCTTTTTAATACTCTGTCTAGGTTTGTCATAGTTTTTCTTCCAAGGAGCAAGCATCTTTTAATTTCATGGCTGCAGTTACCACCCACAGTGATTTTGGAGCCCAATAAAATAAAGTCTGTCACTGTTTCCATGGTTTCCCTATCTATTTGCCATAAAGTGATGGGAGCAGATGCCATGATCTTAGTTTTCTGAATGTTGAGTTTTAAGCCAACTTTTTCACTCTCCTCTTTCACTTCCATCAAGAGGCTCTTTAGTTCTTCTTCACTTTCTGCCATAAGGGTGGTGTCATCTGCATATCTGAGGTTATTGATATCTCTCCCGGCAATCTTGATTCCAACTCGTGTTTCATCCAGCCTGGCATTTCACATAATGTAATCTGCACATAAGTTAAATAAGCAGGGTGACAGTATACAGCCTTGACATACTCCTTTCCCAATTTGGTACCAATCCATTGTTCCTTGTCTGATCTAACTGTTGCTTCTTGACCTGCATGCAGGTTTTGCAGGAGGTAGATAAGGTGACCTGGTATTTCCATCTCTTGAAGATTTTTCCACAGTTTGTTGTGATCCACACAGTCAAAGGCTTTAGTGTAGTCAATGAAGCAGAAGTAGATGTTTTTCTGGAATTGTCTTTCTTTTTCTATGATCCAACTGATGTTGGCAATTTGATGTCTTGTCCCTCTGCCTTTTCTCTATCCAGCTTACACATTTGGAAGTTCTCAGGTCAAATACTGTTGAAACCTAGCTTGAAGAATTTTGAGCATGACCTTACTAGAATGTATAATATGTTCAACTGTGTGGTAGTTTGAACATTCTTTGGCATTTCTCTTCTTTAGGATTGGAATGAACTTCTTTGGGAAGGCCATTATTCTGCTTATTTTAGTTTCCGTCTAAAGGAAAAAGGTAGCTCAGATATCAAAGTCATATAAACATACAAGTTATAAGTAGATAGGGTACTTTCTGGAGCTGGTAGGAGGGGGGATGCGGTTGGGCTAATTAGAGTTCCAGATAGAGTCGGACCACAGGTAATGTTCCTAGAAAAAGAGATGCCAGGAGACAGAAGATAGTCAGCTCTGTCCTCCCACCACACACACTTCCTAAAGTTTATATGTTTGAATGAGATTAATTTATTCCTCTATCTCCAGGAATGATACCACCACCAAAAATAAGCCAGTTAGAGCATGACATTCCCTTTGCCGTGATGACTTGTTTGGGAGTGAGCAGCCACATACTAAGATACTAAATCAAAGTAGAAGCCAGGACTTATGTTCAAAGATTGGAGAAAAAAGAAAGTTTGACATGGATCAAGAAGCATGAGTCACATAGTCTGGGAGCTCTAGGCAATTACCTGGTAACAAGGGAGGAAGTCAGCCTTAGGATGACCTTGACGACGAAGAGTCTAGAGAGGAAAACAAACAAACAAACAGACCCTCAATGTTATTCCTGAATTGCAAAAGCCTACTCTTCTTAAAATTTACTCTCCTTTTAGATATTTTTAAAATGAGAACAATTCCATTTTCTGTTGTTTAGATCAGTTTGTGTTGGAGACTGATGTATGTTCTTACACAAAACACTCAGTAAATACATCACTTAAGAAGTGCAGTGACATTGGGAGCACTTAGATTAAGAGAATTGTTCCTTGAAAGTTCAGTTATGTTCAAGGTTAGCTTTGAGGTTTTTATCACAAAATATCATGTTACAAACACTTGAAAAGCAGCTCCACATTCTACCAGTTTTGTACCCATTGCCTCTGCATGACCTCATATCTTTGATATCCTAAACCTAACTGCTAATAGAAAAATTGGGATCAATAGATTTTAACCTTTCCTCAGAGTTTTATTTTCCAGTGATTCTGTTTACATGGCTACGTGAATTTTTTTCAGTTTTCCCTCAATTTTACATTGCTAATTAGGCCCTTTGGTAAAACTGCTTCAACAATTCATTGCTTCTTTCAGCAAAGATTTATTGAATATGTAGTATGTGATTGGTGTGCCAGGCAGTATTTATTTATTATAGGTTCAGGGAAAACAAGACAGGTAAGATTCCTGTTCCTATTAAACTTACATTCTGGTAATGGTAAAGACACATAAGTAAGTAAAAACATAAGTCAAAGTACCTTTCTGGTAAATGCTTTAAAGACACAGCATTTTAGTAACCTATATTAAAAACAAAGATGTGTAACAAATCAATCCAAAGCTTAGTAGTTTGCAGAGAAATTACTTTCATCAGAGGGTGTTTGAGGTTTAGCTGATTTAGACTTGGCTCAGATAGGTGTCTTGGCTTCAGCTTGTAGAGACTGGAATAGCCCTACCTGTCTCTGGGGCAGCTGGGTGGATGTGATCCACAGATTTCTCATTTTCTTTCAAGCAGAGGGCTATCTAGAACATGTTCCATGCAGTGCAATGCCAGATGAGTAAGAAAGCAAATCACAAGGGAGATCTTCTAAGGTTATGGGTTTGAAACTGGCAAGCTGTCACTTATATACTACTGGTGAAAGGAAATTATATGGACAAACCAAAAGTTAAGGAGCAAAGCTATATACTTTGCCCCAAAATTAAGCTATAGAAAGAAAAAAATGCAAGGAAGATGAATCACTGGGACCAATGATGCAGTTGATCACACAGACTTGAATGATTGAAGTAAACAGTGCTATTTCAGTTTTTTAATTTAAGAGTAATATTTTTAAAATTAATTTATTTATCTATTTGGCAGTTTTGGATGACACAGGGCTTTCTAGTTGTGGTTTAGTTGACCCAGGGCATGTGGGATCCTAGTTCCTGACCAGGGATCGAACCTGGGTCCCTTGCATTGCAAGGAAAAGTCTTAACCATTGAACCACCAGGGAAGTGCCAACAGTGCTACTTTAGATGATTACTTAGACTTGAGGTAAGTAATCAAGTAAGTAATACAAATGAACAAATGACCATGTGAAGAGATAACTGGTGAACACTTTCAGTAAAAGACTATGAAGTGAGAATAATTGTAGAGTTGTCAAATGATAAGAAGGTCAGAGTGGTTGAAGCATAATGAGCAAGAGAAAGAGTGTTATAGAAGGCATTAAAGGCAGAGGCCAAATCACTGAGAATCATGTAGGCTACATAATATTGAACTTTAGTCAAATTACAATGGGGCACCACTGGGGTATTATAAGCAGTGGTAAATGCTGACCAAAGTTATATTTTTTTGGATATTACACTGGCTGCTCTGTGGAAAACTTGATAGGGGCAAGAAAGGAAGCGGGGTGAAATGGTAGAGGTTATTTTAATGTTCTAGGTAAGGAACAATGATAGTTTTGACTACAATGGTAGCAGCGAATATGAAGAGAAGTATATTGATAATGTAATATGTTTTAGAGCCAGACCCAATCATGTTAGAAGTGAAATTGGAGCTATATGTAGGATTCATGAGAAATAAAGGTAAAAAAAAAAAAAAAAACAGTTGGAAATTGTTTGTTATTAGTACCATTAAAATCATACTATTTTCAGATAAGAGCCCAAAGGAACCCCAGGCAGCAATGAGAAATTAACCATGAAAAGATGGGACAAGGTGTATAAAGGGCAACATTTAAGATTCACCCTCTGGCCCAGGGGTTTAATAGCTCAAATTAAAAATTAAACACAAGGATATGGGTAGGAAAATACACTTAGAAAATTCTTAAATGGTAAATAAGAAGCACAGATATTCTGCATTGGTCAGCAGGAAGTTACTAAACTCCCAGTGGCTGCTGGTAACCTGTCTGATGCCCATGGCTCTTCCCTGCCTAAAATAGTATCTTTAAGCAACAAATACTAAACAGATCTTTCCACCAAAATTTATCAGAGCAGTCATCCCATGGAAGGTACATTTATATAGTTGTGAAAGTTTGGCATTCTGCAGTTTTATTTTATTCTTTATGTAACGGTTTTGCTCATACCTAAATGGCATCAAAATACTAACATATTTAAGAGAAACATCTTAAGTACAAAATGTATTTAGTTTTCACAAGCTCACTGCTCATGACATTCTAGATTTTTTGGGGACTAGTCATCTCGGGTCTTCATATGGATGCTGACGTTTTTTGTTAGATATTGTGAGTTACTGAAGCCTCTTGGCAGTGGAAGAATTTGAGAAAAGTAAAGATAATAATGACCAGCTTTTATGTGCCTAGCTGAGTTCAGTCTTTGTTAAGTACTTTACATAAATGGTCTCATTCTGTCTTCATAAATTTCCAGTTGAAGGGTTAAAAAAGGAGTCATGGTAGAGGAACAGTCCCAACATCCTGCTCCCCACTGACTGTGCAGCAGAATGTCAATAACCCAGAATATTAAGGGGAGTCATGGAATTCTAGTTACCTCAGGCTCAAGATGAAAGCATCTTAAGATTCCGCTCTCACCGCTGATAATTCATATGAGCACTCACCCTTTCTCCTCTACTTATAGACTTCTAATGAACATGTTAAATATTTCTGGAGTGTTTAAATATGTTGTAGTTAATTTGGGTCCTCTATGCTAAGTCACTTCAGTCCTGTCTGGCTCTTTGTGACCTCATGGACTGTAGCCTGCCAGGCTCCTCTGTCCATGGGATTCTCGAGGCAGGAATACTGAAGTGGGTTGCCACACCCTCTTCCAGGGGATCTCCTTGACCCAGGGATTGAACCTGCATCTTGTATGTCTCCTGCGTTGGCAGGTCGATTCTTTACCACTAGCACCACCTGGGGAGCCCAAAATGTAGGATAAAAGGAAATAGATTGACTTGGGATTGATCTGACTATTCTCCAAAGGTGCATACTTCATGGACTCAGTCCCTGCTCCTGGGCTTCCTGCCCCTGACCTTCTGTTTTCTTCCCTGTCCCCTAAGAATGGAGCAGGTGATAAGGGAAGTCACACTGGTTTCTTCAGTCACATGGATCCTTTGTTAGTCTTTTGGGTGCTATGACAAATTGTTCTCTAGCAACAACATAATTGTTGCTAGAGAAGAGTTTCTTTAGTTAATGATACTGGCTCATTTACCACCACTCAAGGCAGCGTAGGAACCAAGCTACCTAGGAATAGAACATCCACTGGGTTCTAAGTGCCTCCCTGGGGAAGGAGTCTTACCCCTTAAAGACTTCTTTGAGCACACACTCCAACATCCCTCTTCCAGGTAGTCTAATTTTTGCTGAACTGGAATATCCCTGAGTCAAAGGCCTAAAGTTTCCACTGATCCTAAATTCCTCTTTCCTCTTGCCTGCCGCAAACCCTTCTAGGCTTTTAGGATCACTTATACTCCTGTCCCTCTTGTTTATACTTCCATTTGATTAGCATAGTCTACCAAGCAGACTGCATTCTTCTAGTATCAAGAAAGATGTTCAAGTTCAGCCAAGACTGATCAGACCTGTGTATCCTTCAGATTTGTCAGACACATATTTAAAGTGGAGAAACTTTATCAGAAAAGGAAAAAATGAGGCCGGTAGTGGAATTACTCAACAAGCAAAGCTCTGCAAAGACAGCAGAGGCTCTCATGAATGAATGTTTCTGTTATTATGTTAATATTGGGTTATTCATACTTCTCAGGGGGCCTTGGAGGTCCTAATGCCTTCTTCTGGGGATCTTTCATAGATGCCCTGCAGGGGAGGCAAGAAAAGAGTGAAAGTGCAGAGCTTTGTGTCCCTACCCCTCCAACAAACAGCAGACAACTGCAAGTGATTCTATCATGGGATACGGATCTGTGGGAGTTGAGGGACACTGTATGCTGATGTTGAGGCTTTGCGGGATTTCAGAGTCTTTTGCCTCACCTCTTGTGTCTCTAACTTTGCCTACATTTGTAAAATGCATGTGCTGTAGTGATGAGTTGTAGAAGGTGCCTTTTTTGGACCCCCTAGGGGTCCTACCAAAGGGTTACAGAAGTATCCACTACATGCCAAGCCCACAAATAAGCCTTTTAATGTGAATTGACTTGCTCAATTCTCAGTAGAAGCCGGGAGGGAAGAGTAACAATCCCCAAAAGGCAATGAGGAAACAGACTGGAGGAGAGGAAATGAATTGTTTTGTTGCTAAAAGGATGTGGTCTGACTGAGAAGCCAGGCAAGCCTGATTTCAGGGCCTAAAGTTGCCCTAGTTTGCTTTTTTTCTGGTCAAGTCTAACTCAGGGAATTTCTCCTGTCTCATATTTTTGAGTCAAGAAACATTCTCTTTTAAAACACCCTTATTAGTTGAAGTCATAGTTGCCTTATACTAGTACATTAGTTTCAGATGTACAGCATAGTGATTCAAACATTGTATGGATTATACTCCCTGTAAAGTTAATAAAATATAGGCTATATTTCCTGTGCTGTACATTATGACCTTGTGTCTGACTTATTTTATACCTAGTAGTTTGTACCTCTTAATCTCCTTCTCCTATCTTGCCCCTACACCTATCCCAGTAGTGGTCCCTACTGGTAACCATTAGGTTGTTCTCTGTATCTGTGAATCTGTTTTTGCTTTGTTGTTTGTTTAGTCACCATGTCATATCCAACTCTTCAGGACTCCATGGATTGCAACATGCCAGGCTTTTCTGTCCTTCACTATCTCCCAGAGTTTGCTCAAACTCATGTCCATTGAATCAGTGATGCCATCTAACCATCTCTTCCTCTGTCACCCCCTCTCCTCCTGCCGTCAATCTTTCTCAGCATCAGGGTCTTTTCTAGTGACTCAGCTCTTCACATCAGGAGGCCAAAGTATTGGAGCTTCAGCATCAATCCACCCAATGAATATTCAGGGTTGGTTTTCTTTAGGATTGACTAATTTGATCTCCTTGCTATACAAGGAACTCTCCAGCACCACAGTTGGAAAGCATTAGTTATTTGGCACTCTGCCTTCTTTATTTTCCAGTTATTTATTTGCTTCCACATTTAGGTGAAAAAATACAGTAATCTTTTTGATTCAAAAGAAACTTCATGGAAGGAAAGAAGGGAGGATGAAGAGAGAGAAGTGGGGAGGGAAGGAAGGAGAGAAGGAAGAAAAGAAGGGAGGGAGGGAAGGGGAAAGGAAAAAGGAAGGAAAATAGATTCTGTGGAAAGGAAAACCACTCTAGTGAATGTGTAGCACAGCTCTTCGTATTGGTGTGGGTTAGGGGAGTGGTTTGGTTCTTACCTGATTCTTCCCTGATGAGCCACTAAGGCACCCCTGGAAGGTTCCCAAGCAGCTAGTCTGGAAACCAGTAAGATGGAGTCATCTTCGGGATAAGAACCACATACCACAGAGACCTGTCAGCTCAGAGCATAGAGCAGGTGGGGTCATGAGTTTGCATTAAATGTATAGAGGACAGGATGCTCATTCATTGTTATTCACCCAAAGTATTTTGTAGCCACCAAAAACAGTCCTCTAAATTTAGGATAGCCAATTGGGGTCTGCATCTATTTTCTCATGGCCCTCAAGTTTAAGAATGGATTTTATATTTTAAAGCATTGTAAAAATTAACAAAGAATATGGAATAGAAACTGTATGAGGGCAACAGTGCCTAAAATATTTACTCTGTGACCCTTTTCAGAAAAAGTCTGCTGACCCCTGCCCTGGAAGGTTTGGCTCTGACTTTTATCACCACCCACCTCAGCAGAAACTAACTTGTGCTGATTCTTCCTCTGTTGCTGAATTTGCTCTCTGAAGGAAAGCAACTCAACACCATGATTAGTGGGTTCAACCTGTTGTCAAACCAGGGGTGTGCCTCTGGGGGGTGCTAAGCTGGGTCTCCTCCAGGAGGAAGTATAAGTGCATATGGAGATGTCCTCTTCCCTAAGGGTCTGGTGTTTTCAGGATGATGTGTAGAAGGTCTCCTTCCACCTCCTTATAGGGTGAGACAAAAAAATCTGGGAGGAGAATACTACCAGTCTGATAACACAAAATCCCCTTCATGGATCACAGCTTTATTGTGGCTAAGGGCCTTGTATAACTCAATGAAGCTATGAACCATACTGAGCAGGGCTACCCAAGATGGACTGGTCATAGTGAATAGATCTGACAAAACATGGCCCACTGGAGGAGGAAATGGCAAACCACTCTAGTATTCTTGTTGTGAGAACCACATGAACAGTATGAAAAGATAAAAAATATATGACACTGGAACATGAGCCCTGCAGGTCAGAAGGTGTCCAGAATGCTACTGGGAAAAAGCAGGAGGACCGTTACTAATAGTGCCAGAAAGAGTGAAGCAGAAAAGACCAATTGGAAAAGACCCTGATGATGGGAAAGATTGAAGGCAAAAGGAGAAGGGGGTGGCCGAGGATGAGATGGTTAGATCGCATCTCCCACTCAATGGACACGAGTTTGAGCAAATTCTGGGAGATAGTGAGGATAGGGAAGCCCGGTATGCTGCAGTCCATGGTGTTGCAAAGAGTTCACACTATTGAGTGAATGAACAACAACAAAAAATACCCATGCAAAGGCTGAACAAGGACCCAAATTCCCTGGATTCTATTAAACAAACAGTTACTGAGTTTCTGTATGTGTCAGAAGTTGTATACAATTCTGATTATGAAATAATGAAAGAGACTGATGAGGCAGATGGATGATTGGGCTGACTTTATAGGTAAAACCAATATTTTTGACAGATTTTCTAGGAAGAAGGCACTGAAACAGGCATGAAAGATGAAATGGGAGGTTTAAATGTTAGCTTTCAGACTAAAATGTGTGTGTGATATTTAGGAAATGAAAGAGAAATAAGATTGAGCCAGGATTGTCTCAGACCATGAGCAGGTCTGACTACATCTCAACCAACCCAAAGGAGAGCTACCCAGTAAATATAACCCTGAAGAGGAGTTCCACTTTGAGTAGAAATGACCTGGCCCTGGTAACCCACTATACTAATACTTGCTAGGGCTGTCTGAGGATAGCAAGTCTTTCTCTCTGCAGCTATGGTGGATCCTTAGGGTATTAAAGGTCTTTTAAAATGGGTAGCCTAGGCTGATTCATGTCAATGTATGACAAAAACCACTACAATATTGTAAAGTAATTAGCCTCCAACTAATAAAAATAAATGGAAAAAAATTTAAAAAATAAATAAAATGGGTAGCCTATTGGTGTACTCCAGGGGTGTGCATTGACTAAACTCATGGAGATCCTGTGGAATGGGGGAAAGGGTGAGGTGCTGTGAAAGACTCACGCTCGTGTCTTTCTCACTCTGAACTGTCAGTAAAAATTAGTTATCCATTCCTTTGAATATGTGTAAATACATAGTTCCGTTTTCCTGGTGGCCTTCTAAACATCTCCTAGGAAGGGGGACTTATCAAGGTCTTACTGGCTTACAGTGAATGAATCAATCATATTAGCACATTATTGACTGTAAATTTATGAATACATTTTTAAAGAGTGATACTGCTAACATCACCATGTGGAATTGTTAGGGCTTAAAATTGATCAAGGATTCATTATACAACATGTGATTGTTGTTATCCTTCACATTTGGCTCCCTTAGGTTTTTGTTCCAACCTTGTGTGTATTATAAATGCAAGTTTCTTATCATGTTGTTATTGTTTAGATGCTAAGTGGTGTCCAACTCTTTGTGACCCCATGGCCTACAGCACACCAGGCTTCCCTGTCCTGCACTGTCTCCTGGAGTTTGTTCACACTCATGTCCATGGTGTTGATGGTGCCATCTAATTATCTCATTCTCTGTCACCCCTTCTCTTCCTGCCCTTAATCTTTCCCAGCATCAGGGTCTTTTCCAGTGAGTCAGCTCATCACATTAGATAACCAGATTATTGGAGCTTCAGCTTCAGCATCTGTCCTTCCAATGAATATTCAGAGTTGATTTCCTTTAGGATTGACTGGTTTGATCTCCTTGCTGTTCAAGGGACTCTCAAGAGTCTTTTCCACCACCAGAGTTTTAAAGCATCAATTTTTCTACACTCAGCCTTCTTTATGGTCCAAATCTCACATCTGTACATGACTATTGGAAAAATCATAGCCTTGATTTATTCTACAGACCTTTGTTGGCAAAGTGATGTCTCTACTTTTCAATTTGCTGTCTCAGTTTGTCAAAGCTTTCCTTTGATGGAGCAAGCATCTTTTAATTTCATGGCTGCAGTTATTGTATTCAGGGATTTTGGAGCCAAAGAAAATAAAATCTGTGACTGTTTCCACTTTTTCCCTATCTACTTGCCATGAAGTGATGGGACCAGATGCTATGATCTTAGTTTTTTGAATGTCGAATTTTAAGCCAACTTTTCACTCTTCTCTTTCACCCTCATCAAGAGGCTCTTTGGTTCCTCTTCACTTTCTGCCATTATGGTGGTTTCATCTTCATCTCTGAGGTTGTTGATATTTCTTCTGGCAATCTTGATTCCAGCTTGTGATTTATCCAGCCCAGCACTTCACATGAGGTACTCTGCATGGTTGACAATACAGCCTTGTCTTACTCCTTTTCCAATTTTAAACCAGTCATTTGTTCTGTGTCCAGTTCTGACCCGCATTCAGGTTTCTTAGGAGACTGGTAATGTGGTTCAGTATTCTCTTGAAGAATTTTCCATAGTTTGTTATGATCCACTATGCTAAAAGCTTTATTGTAGTCAATGAAGCAGAAGCAGATGTTTTTATGGAATTTATTATCACTAAAGTTTCAAAAAATGATAGATGAATTGTGAAATTTTGAGTGAATAAAGAATTTTTCAGTGAATTTTATGCAGATGCTTTCTTTGATTGTCCAGAGAGACATGGTATCTTCTGAGACAAGGTGCTAGAGAAGACTTTATAGGTGTGTCAGGTATAACTATTGCATATAATAACCTGCAAAGTATTAGTGAAATAACAGAATCAAATTTGGGCTGGCCAAAATAAAAATCATCAGTCATGTGCATTAGTTTCTGCAAATTCCCCAGTCAAAAATGAGTTAATTTTCTCCATTGTATAAGAAAAGGGAGATTATAAGCACTACTTTCTTAGAACTAGCATAAATCAAGAAGGTGGCCATCTAAACCAAGTACCTTCTCCATGTTATAGAGGGAGAAATTGAAAATGAATCATACATGGCTAAGATGGAAGAACACAGAAGTGGGAAGCCAGAGAGAAAGAAAAACTCACACCTTTCACATTTACTGACAACGGTTTGCTCTACTTTCAAGTTTGATAGGCAGAATTGATAGTCTGTCAATTCACTAATTCACCTCCACTGCTATACCCCGGTCCAAGCCACCATCACTTCTCCCCTGACTTGCTTCATTAGCCCATCCACACAGAAGCCTGAATGATGCTATTAAAATCACAGTCAGATCATGATGTTTCTTTGCTCAGAAAGTTCTGATAGCTTCTGCGTAACTTAAAGTGAAAGTAAAAGCCCAAATAATGGCGTGCAGAGCCCTGCACACTCCTGCTTGTGTTACACGTTCTGTTTTTCTCCTCCACTGCCCACTCAGCTCAGCCACACTGTGTCTTTCATCCTTTTCTGATAGGCTGGAAACCTTTGCACTAAGCTCTTCCCTCTCCTCAGAAGACTCTTTCCATAGTACATGTACTTAGTTTTACTTCTTATGGTGAGATAATTAGAGACTTAGAGAAGAGTTGCAGAAGTAGTACAGAGTCTCCACATACCCTTCATCCACCTTCCTTTAATATTAATATCTTACATAACCATGGCACAATTATCAAAACTAATAAATTAATATGGGTATAATACTGTCACTGAACTGCAGACTTTATTTGAATTTCACTAGCCTGTTCACTAAGTCCTTGTTTTCTATTCCAGGATTCAATCCAGGTTACCAGATGGCATTAGTTGACATGTCTCCTTAGGCTTCTCCAATCTGTGACAATCCCTTAGTATTCCCATGTCTTTCAAGATCTTGAGATTCTGAAAGGACTGCCCAGTTCTTTTGTAAAGTGTCCTCCAGTTTGCACACTAGATATGAAATATGAAATATCTTGTTTGCATATCTACTGTGCAAGTTCATATTTCATATCTTATGTACTAGTTGACTTCCTTCAGATCTCAGCCCAAATAATAATAGCTCAGTGAAAACTGATCATTTAATCATTCTATTAAAAAATGTAACTCAGTTTCCTCTCTTTCTACCATAATTCCCTATTTTACTTTATTTATAAAAATTAGATATTCCTTATTTCTTAATTCCTAGTTTATTTATCATCAGTCTTTCTCCACCACAAAGTTGACTACATGAAGGTAAAGACTTTTATATGGTTCATTCATTGGTATTTATATAATTTCTAGAACATTCCTTAACACATAAAAGGTAAAATCTATATATTATTAATGAATCTCTAATTTATTTGTTGAATGAATTAAGTGAGTGAGCTGGATCTTTTGCTGTTCTCAGAAATTCAGAAAGCAAAAGGAAATTACTGCAAAGATAGAGATGCTACACAATATGATATAATTCCAAAGTATTGAAATTATCCAGCTGAGAGGCTAGACAAAACTTCATGAGAAGCCTCACACAGAGTTGTCAATTTTCTTTGTCAAGGCAGTCAGAGCTATTATTTAAAATATATTTCTTGCTGAGTTATGAAGGTCTAAATTTATAAGCTTGGATTTTTTCTATTTCTTCTGAAAACAACTTGATAAAATTATGGAAATGAAAACCTCTTAGGTTTTATGACTAGTGTAGTTTGCTCAGTAAAATGGATTTTAGACCGAGAAACATTTCACTCTCAAACGAGGCCTTTTAGAATCATTCCCTGACATTTTCACTCATGCAAGTGCAAATGCCTCCTGATTCATGGAGATTTGAAGCATGTTAAAACCCAGGCTGTTCTCAATTATGCAGGGCTTGTTTATTCCATCAGCAAATTATGCAAGACTATTTTTTACTCTTCTCCTTTTTCATCCCACTTTTAGTTCTAAAAATAGTATTACAATTTCTTTCCAAAGGAGAAAAGGTAGACGAAAGTAGGCAAAGTTGAATCTGATCATTTCATTGCCTGTGACCATCTGTTGAACAGAGGAGGGTCTTTGAACAGGAACCTTGGAATTACATGGAAATTCACTGTTTAGGGCCAAGAAGAAGAATGAGTTATAGTAACAAGTGAAAAGATGTTGAATTCTAACATCAGATATTTGGAAAACCATCTAACTTCTTAAATCTTGATTTCTTTACCTACAAAATGAAGGATCATACCAAATTACTAACTCATTGGTTCATTTAATGAATATTTATTGAATCATTACTATGGCCAATCCTTGTGTATATGTACATGAAGCACAGAATTCCTCTCCCCAGAAATTGACAGGTAATAAACATAGGTGCTCAGAAAAAATAAAATTATATGATATATATAAAATAGGAATATACAGGGAACCATAGGACCACAGAGGTGAGATGTCCAGAGACAACAGGGATGGCTTTCTGAATGAGTGATGTCTGAGAGAAGAGTTAAAAGGCTATACAAGGCCAGAAGTATTGGCTCAGTGAAGGGCATCAGGGCAGAGGACAGAGAGGATGCTGACTGGAGAGAACAACAAAGTAATTTAATAACATTTACTCGTGCATGCCATGTGCCAAGTCCTGGTCTAAGAGCTATAAATAGAACAAACAGGTAAATAGACATGATTATTCTCTTCATTAAACTGGCATTCTAGTTGGGGAGAGGTGAGTGGAATAAATAATTTCAAAATTAATTATTCCACAGTAATTGGGACAAGAGGTTGAAGAGGGGTATTCTTCTAAATGTGATTACAAGGAGAAGAGCCAGACTGGGTGACCATAAAAGGGGTTTTTAGCATTTTATATAAGTTTTGAAGGCTTGTAAAGTACAAACTAATAATCAATTAACTTGAATATGGGGCTTCCTTCATGCCTCAAACAGTAAAGAATCTGCCTGCAATGCAGGAGACCTAGGTTCGATCCCTGGGTCAAGAAGATCCCCTAGAGAAGGGAATGGCAACCCACTCCAATATTCTTTCCTGGGAAATCCCAAGGACAGAGGAGCCCCCTGGGCTCCTGTCCATGGGGTCACAAAGAGTTGGACACGACTGAGTGACTAACACTTTCACAACTTGAATATGGGATTAGGAGACAAAAGAAAGGGCTATTTCCAGCATGAGTGACAAGATCAGATTTGCTTTGAAAGATCACTCTTGTTGCTCTGGTGAACTGTTATAGGAATTATCTGCAATCTGGGAAGAGATGATAGTACCTTGAACCACATGATACCAAAGGGATTTATGAGGCATATGAACAGAGAGGAGAGGTTTGGATATCTTAGGTAGATATGACATTGAAATCAGGAGGAGGAGTAAGTTGAGGTATTGCCAGAACAAAGATCATGAGCTCAGTTGTTAATATATTGAGAATGAGGCATCTGTCAATTCAGTCACTCAGTTGGGTCCGACTCTTTGCGACTCCATGGACTGCAGCACGCCCGGCTTCCCTGTCCATTACCAACTTCCGGAGCTTGCTCAAACTCATGTCCATCAAGTTGGTGATGCCATCCAACCATCTGTAAAGTCTGATGCTGTAGAGAGCAATATTGCATAGGAATTTGAAATGGTAGGTCCATGAATCAAGGTAAATTAGAAGTGGTCAAACAGGAGATGGCAAGACTGAACATTGACATTTTAGGAATCAGCAAACTAAAATGGACTGGAATGTGCAAATTTAATTCAGATGACCATTATGTCTATTACTGTGGGGGAGAATCCCTTAGAAGAAATGGAGTAGCCATCATAGTCAACAAAAGAGTCTGAAATGCAGTACTTGGATGCAATCTCAAAAATGGCAAAAGATCTCTGTTTGTTTCCAAGGCAAACCATTCAATATCACAGCAATCCAAGTCTGTGCCCCGACCAGTAATGCTGAAGAAGCTGAAGTTGAATGATTCTATGAAGACCTATAAGACCTTCTAGAACTAACACCCCAAAGAGATATCCTTTTCATTATAGGGTACTGGAATGCAAAAGTGGGAAGTCAAGAGATACCTGGAGTAACAGACAAATTTGGCCTTGGAGTGCAAAATGAGGCAGGGCAAAGGCTAACAGAGTTTTGCCAAGAGAACACACTGGTCATAGCAAACACCCTCTTCAAACAACACAGGAGAAAACTCTACATATGGACATCACCAGATGGTCAATACTGAAATCAGATTGATTATATTCTTTGCAGCAGAAGATGGAGAAGCTCTATACAGTCAGCAAAAATAAGACTGGGGGGCTAACTGTGGCTCAGATCATGAACTTCATATTACAAAATTCAGACTTAAATTGAGGCATCTGTGAATCATCCAAATTGAAATTTCCTTAAAGAGTTATATATACAGGTCTGACCTTCGGGGGAAAAAAGTTTCAGAGGAGAATATGAACTTGAGAGGCATAAAGGTATAGATGATTGGTGTTTTTCATAAAGATTATAGGGTGAGAAAAACAGAGTTTTGGACCTAGACTTGAACAATGCCAAGTTTTAATGGTTTGATAGAGGCATATGAGACCTAAAAGGATTTACAAAAAGCCTCCTGAAATGGAGAGGGGAATTATGAAACAGCAAGGGACATTAAGAAAGAGACTGTCATCACTAGAGACTGGAAAGTATCCACTGGATACAGCCAGGTAAATATCATTGGTGACCTTTATGAGAGCCACTCTTATGGTGTGGCGGGCAGATGGCAGATTGAAATGAACATAACATAGTGTGTTGAAATTGGAATAGGAAAAAGGACATGGGAAGAAAATAGAAGGCTATTAATTGAGATAATGTAATAATAGCCTATCTATATGTTACTACTATTATATTAGTCCACTGCCTCCCTCATTCTCTGAACATGTAAGATTGTAACAAATGTTATGTGTGTGTATTGTAAGTAGATACATATTAGTCAACCACGTTGGACCCTGAATCACAAAGAATGGATATATTTCTTCTATATCTATACACTGTGCTTATTGAGCAACATTTTGAAGGATTTTCTCAGGGGAAAGCAGCCTGGTGAAAAACAATTTTCTCCTATACAGACTCTATTTTTTTCTATACTTGCAAATCCAAAACTAGAAGCTGTCTTCCAGAAGATATTGTGGTGCTTTTGCAGCAGAATGATGACTGCTTGGGTTAGTTTGTCAAGGGAGTATTGACATACCAGGACTCTAGGAACCAAGCTTGTTATGTCTTATGAGGATTGATTGCATCAGGTGGATATTCTGGATTTTCAAATGGGAGGTGTATGTTCAGAATGTCTTCTTTGAAATTAACCTCAGATATTGTTGAATTAATTTTCATTAACTTTTAAAACTTTTTTTCTTTCCGTATAGTCTCTATTCACTTTTGTTCTTTCTTAAAAATTGAGGTATAATTTAAATAAAGTAACATGTACATGTCTAAAGTAGACAATTAATTTTACAAATACAGACAACTGTGGAACCCACACAAATATCTAAGTTTCTTGCCTTTCCTCAATCTCCCTTGAGAGACAACAGAGCTTCTAACATCTATCACCATATGGCTAACACCATAGTTTAGCCTGATCTAGAACTTTATATAAACATAATTTTCTATAGTATATGCTCTTCTATGTGAGCTGCAGAATGTTCAGGAGTATATATTTTAGAATATTGTTATTGTGTGGATTAGCAGCTGAATGACTCTTCATTTTACTAATATACCATGATTTGTCTAATCATTTTCTTGCTGATGAACATTTGGTTATTTTCCAGCTTGTGGCTTTTATCAAGAAAACTACTATGAACACTCTTATCCTGGTCTATATGTGGGCATATGTTTTTATTTTTCTCAGGTAAATGCCTTATCAGTGAAGCAGAAGAGTCATTGGGCAGATTTATGTTTTAACTTTGAAAGAAGCTAACAGTTTTCACAGTAGATTACCACTTTATACTTCATCAGCAAAGTATGTCTTCTCATGTTCCACACCTTTGTCAATATTTTGTTTTGTCAGTCTTAGCAATTTTTCTGCATGTGAAGTGGAATCTCATTGTGATTTTAATTTGTATTCTGTTGCTGACTAATGCTGTTGAACATTTTTCACATGCTTACTGGTAACTTTTAATATTCCTTTGTAAGGCATGTATTCAAGACTTTTCACCAAATTTAATTGAGTTATTTTTATTTATATTGTTGAATTAACATTCTTCATATAACTGGGATACAAGTCCATTTTTAGAAATAAGTATTATGCATCCTTCCTCTCAGTATGTAACCTGCCTATTCATTAATGTTTATAAGTCTTTGAACAGAAGTTACAGAGGACAGAAGATAGTGGAAACATCTCTCAGTAATTGAGTAAAAGAACTATTAATACAGAATTCTATATTCAACAAACACATTCTTCAGAAATGAAGGCAAAAGAAAGATATTCTCAGATAATGAAAAATTAACAGAAGCATTGTCAATACTCTACAAGAAATGCTGAAATAAGTTCTTCATACTAAAGGGAAGACTTGGAGTTTTACAAATATAGAAACAACACAGAGGGTAAATATCTGAGAAATGAATAAATGTAAAAAATATATTTTCCTCTTAAAATTTTAATATAATATTGTCTTCTAGAATTCAACATATGTCAGTGTTTATATATACATTGCATAAATATTTATCTGATATATGTACATCTCACACAAAACATTGATGAAAAATATTAAAGACCTAAATAAATAGAAAGATATTTCATGTTAATAGGTAGGAAGAGTTAATATTTTTAAGTTACCCATACTGCCTAAAACGATATACAAATTAATGCAAACTCTACCAAACTCCATTATTAAATTTAAAAAAACTGACATTTATTCAGTTATATTTATTTATTTATTTATGGCTGTACTGGGTCTTTGTTGCTACACATGGGCTTTCTCTAGTTGTGGAGAGCAAGAGCTACTCTCTAGTTGTGGCTCATGGGCTTTTTGTAGCAGTGGCTTCTCTTATGGGGATCATAGACTTCAGGTGCACAGGTTTCAGTAGTTGCAGCATGTGGGCTCAGTAGTTGCGACTTTCTGGCTCTAGCATGCATGGCCTTCAGTAGTTGCAGCACAGGTGCTCACAGCACACAGGAGTGTGCAGGCTACAGTAATTGTGGCACATGGTCTTTGTTGCTCCACAGCATGTGGAATCTTTCTGGACCATGGATTGAACCTGTGTCCTCCTCATTGGCAGGCAGATCCTCATCCACTGTGCTACCAGAAAAATCCAAGCCATTTTTATATAAATGTAAAAGCTGATTCTAAAATTCAACTGAAACTGCAAAGGGCTTAAGAAAGGCAAAGCAATTTGAAAAAGAAAAACCAAGTAGGAAGATTCACACTTTTGAATATCAAAACTTATATGCTTTTTTGGGAAAGACTACCATCCTACGCTTTTGGAACTAGCATTTTATTTGGGATTCCGAATACAAATTGATTTAGGAGATCAAGCCCTGGGCCTTTGGAGTGGGAGTACTGAATCCAAGACTCTACACTACCAGAGAACTAACCCTAGGGGGTATCAAATAGTGAGAACTCACACAGAAGAAACCACTGTAATACAAGACTGGGCATCACCCAACCATGAATAGCACCCTGGGCAGGATGCCTCATCTAAATAACAAACAAAACAAAAATACAAACCCAATAATCAGCAGACAGGATTAGCACCTCACTCAGCCTTGCCCATCAGAGGAAAAAGAAACAAACAAAAAGTCAGCACAAATCTCACCCTATATGAAGCTTATACAAACCACTGGACCAACATTAGAGTGCAGAAGCCAAAAGTAAGAAAGAATTCAACCTTGAAGCCTGAGAAAAGGAGACCTCAAACACAATAAGTAAAAAAAAAAAAAAAAAAATAGTGAAAAGGCAGAGAAATGCTGCACAAATAAAGGAACAAACTAGAAACACAGAAGTCCAAATAAATGAAAAGGAAATAGGCAAACTATTTGAAAAGAATTCAGAATAATGATAGTAGAGATGATCAAGAACCTTGACAACAAAATGGAGAAAATGCAAGACTCAATTAACAATCCCTAGAAGAATTAAGGAATAAATATGCAAAGACCAACAATACAATCATTGAAATTAAAAATACTCTAGAGGAATCAATAGCAGAATATCTGAAGGAGAAGAATGAATCAGTGAGCTGGAAGAGAAAATGGTGGAAATAACTTCTGAAGAGCAGAATAAAGTAAAGAGAATGAAAAGAACTGAGGACAGTCTCAGAGACCTCTGTGACAATATCAAATGCACCAGCATTCAAATTATAGGGGTCCAGGAGAAGAAGAGAAAAAGAAAGGGTATGAGAAAATTTTTGAAGAGATTATAGTTGAAAATTTCCCCAACATGGAAAAGGAAATAGTCAATCAAGTCCAACAGGCACAAAGAGTCCCATACAGGATAAACCCAAGGAGAAACACACCAAGACACATACTAATCAAACTCAAAAAGACTAAACACAAAGAAAGAAGATTAAAAGCAGCAAGGGATAAGCAATAAGTAACACACGAAGGAAACCCTATTCGCTTAATAGCTTATCTTTCAGCAGTAACTCTGCAGGCCAGAAGGGAATGGCAGGATATATTTAAAGTACTGAAAGGGAAAAATGTACAACCAAAACTACTGTACCTGGCAAGGATCTCATTCAAAATTGATGGAGAAATCAAAAGCTTTTCAGACAAACAGAAGTTAAGAGAATTCAGTACCACAAAACCAGGTTTAGAATAAATGTTAAAGGGACTTACAGAGTCAAGAAATACAAGAGAAGAAAAAAAGATCTACAAAATTAACCCCAAACAATTAAGAATATGGCAATAGGAATATATATATATTCCTATATATCAATAATTACTTTATGTGTAAATGGATTAAATGCTCCAACCGAAAGACACAGACTGGCTGAATGGATACAAAAACAAGACCCATATATATGCTGTCTACAAGAAACCCACTCCAGACCTCAAGACAAATATAGACTGAAAGTGAGAGGATGGAAAAACATATTCCATGCAAATGGGAAGCAAAAGAAATCTGGAGTAGCAATCTTCATATCAGACAAAATAGACCTTAAAGTAAAGAAGATTACAAGAGATGAGGAAGGACACTACATAACGATCAAGGGATCAATCCAAGAGGAAGACATAACAATTGTAAATATCTATGCACCCAACATAGGAGCGCATGCATACATAAGACAAACACTAACAGACATAATAGGAGAAATTGACAGTAACACAATAATAATAGGAGAATTTAATGGACACCAATGGACAGATCATCAAAACAGAAAATCAGTAAGGAAACACAAATCTTAAATGATGCATTAGATGAGATGGATCTTATTGATATCTTTAGGACATTCCAACCAAATGCAGAAGAATACACCTTCTTCTCAAGTGAACATAGAACATTCTCCAGGGTAGACCACATCCTGGGTCACAAATCAAACCTCAGTAAATTTAAGAAAATTGAAATCATATCAAGCATCTTCCCCAACCATAACACTATGAGACTAGATATTAATTACAAGAAAAATACTGTAAGAAACACAAACACATGGAAATTAAACAACACATTTCTAAATAACCAACAGATTACTTGAAGAAATCAAAAGGGAAATCAAAAATTTCTACTAGGTTCAATGCATGATACAGGGTGCTCAGGGCTGGTGCACTGGGATGACCCAGAGGGATGGGATGGGGAGGGAGGTGGGAGGCAGATTTAGGATAGGGAACACATGTACACCAACGTGGATTCATGTCAATGTATGGCAAAACCAATACTATATTGTAAAGTAAAAAATAAATATATAACTGAAAAAAAAAATACAAAGACTTTCTTGGATTAAAAAAAAATTTTTTTTTTCTGGAAATAGATGACAATGAAAACATGACAACTCAAAACCTATGGGATGTGGCAAAAGCAGTCCTAAGAGGGAAGTTTATAGCAATTCAATCCTAACTCAAGAAACAAGAAAAACATCGAATGGATAACCTAACTTTACAACTAAAGCAACAGGAAAAAGAAAAACAAAAAAGCCCCAAAATTAGTAGAAGGAAAGAAATCATATAGATCTGAGCAGAAATAAATGAAAAATAAATGAAAGAAACAATAGTAAAGATTAATGAAACGAAAGCTGGTTCTTTGAAAAGATAAACATAATTGACAAACCTTTCTCCAGACTCATCAAGGAAAAAAAAAGAAGAATCAAATCAACAAAATTAGAAATTAACAAGGAGAGGTTACAACAGACAATGTAGAAATTCAAAGGATTATAATAGACTATTATAAACAACTACATGGCAATAAAATAGATAACCTGGAAGAAATGAACAGATCCTTAGAAAAGTTCAATCTTCCAAGACTGAACCAGGAAGGAATAGAAATTATGAACAACCCAATTACAAGCACTGAAATTGAAGCTGTGATCAAAATTCTCCCAAAAAAACAAAAGCTCAGGACCAGATGGCTTCACAGTAGAATTCTAGCAAGCATTTTGGGAAGAGCTAATGACTATCCTTCTAAAACTCTTTCAAAAAATTGCAGAGGAAGGAACACTTCCAAACCCATTCTATGAGACCACCATCATCCTGATACCAACCTGACAAAGACAACATAAAAAAAGAAAACTATAGGTCAATATCACTGATGAACATAGATGCAAAAAGCCGCAACAAAATTTTAGGAAACAGAATTCAACAACACATCAGAAAGCTCATACACCATAATCAAGTTAGGTTTATTCCAGGAGTTCAAGGATTCTTCAATATATGCAAATTGATCAACATTATACACCATATTAACAAATTGAAAGACAAAAAAATAAATATATGATAATCTCAATAGATGCAGAAAAAGGCTTTGACAAAGTTCAGCACCCATTTATGATGAAAACTCTTCAAAAAATGGGCATAGAAGGAACCTAACTCAACATAGTTAAGGCCATATATGATAAGTCTATAGCAAACATTATTCTCAATGGTGAAAAACTGAAAGCATTCCCCCCAAAATCAGGAATAAGACAAGGGTGTCCACTTTCATCACTGTTATTCAACATAATTCTGGAAGTCCTAGTTATTGCAATCAGAGAAGAAAAATAAATGAATAGATTGGAAAAGAAGAAGTAAAGCTCTCACTATTTTCAGATGACATGATACTGTACATAGAAAACCCTAAAGATAGTATCAGAAAGTTACTATAGCTAATCAGTAAATTTAGAAAAGTTGCAGGATACAAAATCAATGCACAGAAATCACTTGCATTTCTATGTACTAACAATGAAAAATCAGAAAGAGAAATTAAGGAATCAATCCCATTCACCACTGCAACAAGAAGAATTAAAGATCTAGGAATAAACTTACCTAAGGAGACAAAATAACTGTACATGGAAAATTATAAGACACTAATGATAGAAATCAAAGATGACATAAACTCATGGAGAGATATTCCATGTTCCTGGTTAGGAAGAATCAATATTGTGAAAATAACTACACTAGAAAGGCAATCTACAGATTCAATGCAATCCCTATCAAACTACCACTGGCATTTTTCACAGAACTAGAACAAAAATTCTCACAGTTCATATGGAAACAAAAAAGATCCCGAATAGCCAAAGCAGTCTTGAGAAAGAAGAATGGAGCTGAAGGTATCAACCTTCCTAAATTCAGATTATACTACAAAGCTACAGTCATCAAGACAGTATGATACCGGCACAAAAACAGAAATATAGACCAATGGAATAAGATAGAAAGCCCAGAAATAAACCCATGCACCCATGCGTACCTCATTTTTTACAAAGGAGGCAAGAATATACAATGGGGTAAAGACAGTCTCTTCAGTAAATGGTGCTGGGAATACTGGACAACTACATGTAAAAGAATGAAATGAGAACACTTCCTAACACCATACACAAAGATAAACTCAAAATGTATTGAAGACTTAAATGTAAGACCACAAATGATAAAACTCTTAGAGGAAAACATAGGCAGAACACTCGATGATATAAATCAAAGCAAGATCCTCCATGACCCACCTTCCAGAGTAATGGAAACAAAAATGAAAGTAAAAAAACTGGGACCTGATTAAACCTAAAAATTCTTGCACAGCAAAGAAAACTATTAGCAAGGTGAAAAGACAACCCTCAGAATTGGAGTAATAACAGCAAATGAAACAAATGACAACGGATTAATTTCCAAAATATACAATCAGCTCATACAACTCAATACCAGAAAAACAAACAACCCAATCAATAAGGGGGGAAAAAACTAAACAGACATTTCTCCAAAGAAGACATACAGTTGGCTAACAAACACATGTAAAGATGCGCAAGATAACTCATTATTAGAGAAACTGAATCAAAACCATAATGAACATCACCTCATACCAGGCAGAATGGTCATCATCAGAAAGTCAACAAACAATAAATGATGAAGAGGGTGTGGAGAGAAGGGAATGCTCTTGTACTGTTAGTGGAAATATAAATTCATACAGCCACTGTGGAAGATGGTATCGATATTCCTTAAAAAAAAAATATGAATAAAACCACCATATGACCCAGCAATCCGACTCCTAGGCATATACCCTGAGGAATTGAAAAAGACACGTGTATCCCACTCTTCATTGCAGCACTATTTAAAAAGGCTAGACATGGAAGCAACCTAGATGTCCATTGACAGATGAAAGGATAAGGAAGTTGTGGTACATATACACAATGGAATATTCAGTTCAGTTCAGTTCATTCTCTCAGTCGTGTCCGACTCTTTGCGACCCCATGAATCGCAGCACACTAGGCCTCCCTGTCCATCACCGACTCCCGGAGTTTACTCAACCTCATGCCCATTGAGACGGTGATGCCATCCAGCCATCTCATACTCTTTCGTCCCCTTCTCCTCCTGCCCCCAATCCCTCCCAGCATCAGGGTCTTTTCTAATGAGTTAACTCTTCGCATGAGGTGGCCAAAGTACTGGAGTTTCAGCTTCAGCATCAGTCCTTCCAATGAACACCCAGGACTGATCTCCCTTAGGATGGACTGGTTGGATCTCCTTGCAGTCCAAGGGACTCTCAAGAGTCTTCTCCAACACCACAGTTCAAAAGCATCAATTTTTCAATGCTCAGCTTTCTTCACAGTCCAACTCTCACATCCATACATGACCACTGGAAAAACCATAGCCTTGACCAGATGGACCTTTGTTGGCAAAGTAATGTCTCTGCTTTTTAATATGCTATCTAGGTTGAGCATAACTTTCCTTCCAAGGAGTAAGGGTCTTTTAATTTCATGGCTGCAGTCACCACTGACAGTGATTTTGGAGCCCAAAAAAATAAAGTCTGACACTGTTTCCACTGTTTCCCCATCTATTTCCCATGAGATGATGGGACCAGATGCCATAATCTTAGTTTTCTGAATGTTAAGCTTTAAGCCAAGTTTTTCACTCTCCTCTTTCACTCTCATCAAGAGGCTTTTCAGTTCCTCTTCACTCTCTCCCATAAGGGTGGTGTCATTTGCATATCTGAGGTTATTGATATTTCTCCCGGCAAACTTGATTCCAGCTTGTGCTTCTTCCAGCCCTATGTTTCTCATGAGGTACTCTGCATATAAGTTAAACAAGCAGGGTGACAATATACAGCCTTGACGTATTCCTTTGTCTATTTGGAACCAGTCTGTTGTTCCATGTCCAGTCCTAACTATTGCTTCCTGACCTGCATACAGGTTTCTCAAGAGGCAGATCAGGTGGTCTGGTATTCCCATCTCTTTCAGAATTTTCCACAGTTTATTGTGATCCAAACAGCCGAAGGCTTTGGCGTAGTCAATAAAGCAGAAATAGATGTTTTTCTGGAACTCTCTTGCTTTTTCGATGATCCAGCAGATGTTGGCAATTTGATCTCTGGTTCCTCTGCCTTTTCTAAAACCAGTTTGGACATCTAGGAGTTCACGGTTCACATATTGCTGAAGCCTGATGTGGAGAATTTTGAGCATTACTTTACTAGCGTGTGAGATGAGTGCAATTGTGCGGTAGTTTGAGCATTCTTTGGGATTGCCTTTCTTAGGGATTGGAATGAAAACTGACCTTTTCCAGTCCTGTGGCCACTGCTGAGTTTTCCAAATTTGCTGGCATATTGAGTGCAGCACTTTCACAGCATCATCTTTCAGGATTTGAAATAGCTCAACTGGAATTCCATCACATCCACTAGCTTTGTTCGTAGTGATGCTTTCTAAGGCCCACTTGACTTCACATTCCAGGATGCCTGGCTCTAGGACAGTAATCACACCTTTGTGATTATCTGGCTCATGAAGACTCTTTTTTGTACAGTTCTTCTGTGTATTCTTGCCATCTCTTCTTAATATCTTCTACTTCTGTTAGGTCCATACCATTTCTGTCCTTTATTGAACTCATCTTTGCCTGAAATGTTCCCTTGATATCTCTAATTTTCTTGAAGAGATCTCTAGTCTTTCCCATTCTGTTGTTTTCCTCTATTTCTTTGCATTGATCGCTGAGGAAGGCTTTCTTATCTCTCCTGGCTATTCTTTGGAACTCTGCATTCAAATGGGAATATCTTTCCTTTTCTCCTTTGCTTTTCGCTTCTCTTCTTTTCACAGCTATTTGTAAGGCCTCCTCAGACAGCCATTTTACCTTTTTGCTTTTCTTTTCCATGGGGATGGTCTTGATCCCTGTCTCCTGTACAATGTCACGAACCTCCATCCATAGTTCATCAGGCTCTCTGTCTATCAGATCTAGTCCCTTAAATCTATTTCTCACTTCCACTGTATAGTCATAAGGGGTTTGATTTAGGTCATACCTGAATGGTCTAGTGGTTTTCCCTAGTTTCTTCAGTTTAAGTCTGAATTTGGCAATAAGGAGTTCATGATCTGAGCCACAGTCAGCTCCTGGTCTTGTTTTTGCTGACTGTATAGAGCTTCTCCATCTTCTGCTGCAAAGAATATAATCAATCTGATTTTGATGTTGATCATCTGGTGATGTCCATGTGTAGAGTCTTCTCTTGTGTTGTTGGAAGAGGGTGTTTGCTATGACCAGTGCATTCTCTTGGCAAAACTCTATTACCCTTTCCCTGCTTCATTCTATACTCCAAGGCCAAATTTGCCTGTTACTCCGGGTATTTCTTGACTTCCTACTTTTGCATTCCAGTCCCCTATAATGAAAAAGACATCTTTTTTGGGTGTTACTTCTAAAAGGTCTTGTAGGCCTTCATAGAACCGTTCAGCTTCAGCTTCTTCAGCATTACTATTTGGGGCATAGGCTTGGATTACCATGATGTGAATGGTTTGCCTTGGAAAGGAACAGAGATCATTCTGTTGTTTTTGAGATTGCATCCAAGTACTGCATTTCAGACTCTTTTGTTGACTATGATGTCTACTCCATTTCTTCTAAGGGATTCCTGCCCACAGTAGTAGATACAATGGTCATCTGAGTTAAATTCACTCATTCCAGTCCTTTTTAGTTCGCTGATTCCTAGAATGTCAACATTCACTCTTGCCATCTCCTGTTTGACCACTTCCAATTTGCCTTGATTCATGGACCTAACATTCCAGGTTCCTATGCAATATTGCTCTTTACAGCATCAGACCTTGCTTCTATCACCAGTCCCATCCACAGCTGGGTATTGTTTTTGCTTTGGCTCCATCCCTTCTTTCTTTCTGGAGTTATTTCTCTACTGATCCAGTAGCATATTGGGCACCTACCCACCTGGGGAGTTACTCTTTCAGTATCCTGTCATTTTGCATTCTCATACTGTTCATGGGGTTCTCAAGGCAAGAATACTGAAGTTGTTGCCATTCCCTTCTCCAGTGGACCACATTCTGTCAGACCTCTCCACCATGACCCGACCATCTTGGGTGGCCCCATATGGCATGGCTTAGTTTCATTGAGTTAGGCACAACTGTGGTCCTGTGATCAGATTGGCTAGGTTTCTGTGATTATGGTTTTAGTGTGTCTGCCCTCTGATGCCCTCTCGCAACACCTACTGTCTTACTTGGGTACTCACCCATAAATAGGAATACATTTGAGTCAGTTCTAATGATGTGGATGAACCTAGAACCTATTATACATAGTGAAGTGAGTCAGAGAAAGAAAGATAAATATTGTATTCTAACACTCACATACAGAATCTAGAAAAATAGTACTGAAGAATTTATTTACAGGGCAGCAATGGAGAAACAGACATAGAGAATAGACTTACAGACATGGGGAGAGGGGAGGAGAGGGTGAGGTGTATGGAGAGAGTAACATGGAACCTTACATTACTATATGTAAAATAGATAGCCACTGGGAATTTGCTTTATGGCTCAGGAAACTCAAACAGAGGCTCTATATCAACCTAAAAGGGTGGGATGGGGAGGGAGATGGGAGGGAGGTTCAAAACGGAGGAGATATACATATACCTATGGCTTATTCATGTTGAGGTTTGACAAAAAACACCAAAATTCTGTAAAGCAATTGGCATTGCATAAAAAAAAATTAAAAAAAAAAACTTACTATAAAGTAACAATAACCAGGCACAGTACTGGCATAAGGATTGAGATATAGATCAAAGGAATATAATTGAAAATCCAGAAATAAATCAGTGTAATTATGGTCAGTGTTTAACAAACATGCCAAGATAATTCAATAGTAAGTATTTTTGTTATAACTGAAGGGCTTTTAAAAACATTTTTAAGACTATCCATGTTTTCTAATTCCCTTATGTCAATATTGCCAGTTTGTGAGTTATGTCATTTGTGTTTTTATGTATGATAATCTTATTGTCATAAATTTGTATTTTATATTATCTTGTTAACTTTTAATGACTGGGATATCTATATAATGACCCACTTATTCATTACTGATATGGCTAATTCATGTGTGTTTTTCTTTTTGCTTGATGAGTCTAGTTAAAGGTTTATTAATGTTATTAATCTTTTAAAAGACTCAACTTTAGTTTTTTTTTTTTTTCATTTATTTTTATTAATTGGAGGCTAATTACTTTAGAATATTGTAGTGGTTTTTGCCATACATTGACATGAATCAGCCGTGGATTAATCTCTATTTTATCAGTTTTCTATTTCACTGATTTTGCTCTCATTTTTCAAATTTTGTGGTGTGGATTTTTTATTTTCTTTGCTTTTATTTCCATTCATTATTTCATCTTATTCTTATATCCACACTATGACAGTTAAAGGACTAACCTAAAATCCCTTGAATAGGGATTTACAGACCCAAAATTTGAATCCAGGCCTTTGGATATCAAACATCCTTCCACTGTATCAAAGCTGCCTCTCCACCGTGCATAACCATTTTGTAACTCTGTCTGAGTCTGCCATTTTGACATTTCCTTACATCTACTTGTAGTCATGGTGAAAAGAAAGTCCATACCCAGTGCTGTCAAGGTACCTGTATCATCTGTTCTGTTTGAGTATAAAATATAGGTGTCTCTTAGAGAAAGATCAGAGAGTGCTATGGCATTTCTTGAATTGTTCTTATTTATATGGAGAACTGTTTCACAGAATTCAAAATGTAAGAGTATGTAGACAACACAACCACAAACATTGTCATTAACATCCTGAATCAGAAGCAGAAAAAAAGCAAAGAAGATGCTTTTGATCATACAACATGCTCATGGATTTAAAAAACAATAAAATTTTGTCAAAATCCTGATTTTGTATGTTACTTTCCCTACTCATACCTTTTCAAAAAATCAAATTTATTAATATCTTCCCAGTTTTGTGAGAAGACTTGATTTAACCATTTATTTTGACTTTGAAATACTATTCTAGTGGTTTTTCCAAGAAATTTTTTAAGAAATACATATTGGAATTTTAAGAGACTTTTAAATCTTTTTTTTTTTAGTAGAACTTCTAACCTTAGAGTTAGAAGAGTTCATGTAGTGCTTGTCTTATTTTGCAAATGAGGAACATTTTTCCCATTAGAAGGGGAGAAATGTGTCCAAACCAGTGATCTAAGTGAGGCTCTGGACCCCAAATAGTGTTTGTGTGTGTTTGAATGTGTGTTTTATTATTTTAAAATTTTAGATACATAGACATTGAACTATTTAAGTCTTTCCAAATAAGGTTCTAAGAAATTGAGAATATCCTTGTAGAATCTTCTTGAATCTTTAGTTAAATGTAATTATTTATTTGGAAATAAAACAGTACTGTCTTGAAAACAACTGGTGCTTCCAACAATGAATGAGATTTAAAGACTTTTAGGTAATACCTTCCCTTGAGACCTTGAGTATCTATCTGGCTACTTCCATATTCCTTTGATTGAGATTCCTCCCTATCTCTTTTTTAGTCATCAACTCCCAGATTAAATTGAAAGCAAGCTAAGTATCAACAAAAATAAAGGAAATGGGTCAAATCAGTTATAATACATTATTCCCAGATACTAAGATATTATTGAAGATGTATATATATATATATATATATGTTTATATATGTTATAGGTTTGTGTATATTAATCATGTGTATGTGCTAAGTCACTTCAGTTGTGTCTGATTCTTTGCAACCCCATAGACTGTAGCCTTCAAGGCTCCTCTGTCCATGGGATTCTCCAGGCAAGATTACTAGAGTGGGTTGCCATGCCCTCCTCCAGGGGATCTTCCCAATCCAGAGATTAAACTGGAGTCTCATCTGTCTCCTGTATCAGCAAGCAGGTTCTTTACCACTAGCACCACCTGGGAAGCCCTATATTAATCATATTGTAATACATAAAATTCTACCCCGAATCATGTACTCAAACATATGCGTGTATGGGTGTGTGTAGGGGATGATACATTCAATGAGTTGTAGGTACTCTTATTTTTGTTCTTTTTAACTATATAATTTCCTAATTTTTGGCAAAGAAAATATACCTTTGTTTTAGGAAGTAAAGCTTTCTTTTAATCTTTAAATAATCATACTTAAATCAGCAGGGGACTGAATTCAGCAGCAGCTCACAGCCACGGATGGTTGGAGGGGAAACTGTCACAGCCCACACTGAGCTGGATTGAAACTTCATAAAATAAGTTGAGGGGGCTCTGAACATCAGCTCTGTCCAACTAAACCAGGACTTGAAAAAGGCTGAGGATCCCCTAAACTTTCAGTCAGAAACCAAATTGCCCAGGGATCTTCCCTCATGTTCAACCCAGAGGAGTTTGAAATCTGAGTCTTGCATCAGCCACAGTGCTTCTGGAAGGTTTTGATAACAAATTATGTGCTCTGAAGGCACGTCTCCCATGTGGGAAAGGTTGTCAAGTAGAATCTATTTACACGGTCACCTGAACATCTTTCCATCTCACTGGAGCCTTCCCCCCACAAGCAGGCTCTTCCTTTTACAGCTCACAGTGGACCACTTGCTGAAAAAGAACTTACATTTTTTTTTCTTTTTAAAGTAAAGCCAACTGGAAACCCTTCCATTTACATTCTCAATTTACATTAAACAGTATCAAATATGCTAAGAAATGGCCTTAATTTTTTTTTGTTTATTTTGAAACTTTATGTTGGAAGAGAAAACAATGAGATACTGCAAGCCCTGAAAGAAGCAGATTAATTTATAATTAATAAAGTAATTCAGATCAATTCAGTTTGGTGGATAATCATGACTACTATGTGCAAAGACTGCCAAGTTTGGTGGAAAACAGTGAAACAATAATATATCCTTGTCCCCAAGAGTTTCTAACCCAAACCTTATCTGAATTCCATTTTTCTGGGGCTGTCTGCTAACAGACACACCATCTGCAGGTTTCCAAATATCTGTACAATCAGCATGCTGTTTGTGGCACCCTTAGCAAGTGATGTCACTTCCACAAGCATAATGTGATATCACCACAACTGATTACTAACGGTCCTCTGGAAAGGATGGAGGGAGAGGGACTGGGATGAAGGCACATGAACAAAGACATGCCTGTTACTCAGAAAGAGAAGGAGCCATATAATTAAAATTGCTTAGAGAATAAAGTAGCTTCATTCCATCCACATCCTTTCAGATCCTCAATTTGCTTCAATTTTAAGTGCTAACATACCACGCTTAATAATTTGTGTCCTAACACTCTTCACCTGAGGTACTTAATACAAATTTTAACATAGATTTACTCAGATATGAACCCATACACATTCAATTACCCCCACAAACAATCTAAATAAAGACAAAATATAGCATGTAAAAATGTAAGGAAGAGGGAGTTTTACATAAAAAATATGTAAAATAAACACTATTTTATTTATAAATACGTAAGTAAAAATAAGCAAAAACCATCACTATTACAGACAACAGCTGGTATGATTTTGGGAATATCCTTCCTGACATCAGGTTAGTTCACTTCAGTCACTCAGTCATGTCTGACTCTTTGCAACCCCATGGACTGCAGCACTCAAGGCTTCCCTGTCCATCATCAACTCACAGAGCTTGCTCAAACTCATGTCCATCAAGTCAGTGATGCCATCCAACCAGCTCATCCTCTGTTGTCCCCTTCTCCTCCTGCCTTCAATCTTTCCCAGCATCAGGGTCTTTTTCAATGAGTCAGTTCTTGCATCAGGTGGCCAAAATATTGGAGTTTCAACTTCAGCATCAGTCCTTCCAATGAATATTCAGAACTGATTTCCATTAGGATTGACTGGTTTGAGCTCCTTGCAGTCCAAGGGACTCTCATGAGTCTTTTCCAACACCACGGTTCAAAAGCATCAATTCTTTTTTTGTCAAAGTGGGATAATAGCTGAGATTTTGGGGGAGGATTGAATAGGTCATGTGTGAAAATGATTGACTAATGGGTATGTAGGTGCTCAATAAAAATTACTTTCTTTAGTGCATGTAACCAGCTACAGGTATGTCAGAATTTAAAATGGGCTTCAGATTTTATATATTTTTGGTAGTTAATTATAGGTTTGATCTCCATACATAATTTCTCTTTAGTTAATTGTAAGTATGTAAAAGTTTTGTTGCTGTTGTACTTAAATGTAATGTATATTTTTGTAGTGTATTATTATGATTTCCTTAAAATTCCTCAGTATGTATATCGAAGATGGAGAGAATTTGTTTCTTTAGAAAGCATAAGGATTTTGAAAATAGAAAGAATTTCAATACATTCTCAAATAAGAAAATACTTGAGTTGCTTGTAGAATATTTGAGAACTATACAATGATAAAAATTGAAAAATGAAAATCTTTCTTTCTATATTCCAAAGTCATTTTAGGATGTTGTCAGTTAATTTCTGTACATATCCATATTTTGTTTACATAACTGAGATCGTATTATATTTGCTAAGATTTAATAAACATTTTATTTAATAAGATATTAGTCCTTTCTCATGATAAATATTTTTATAAGCATAATTTTTAATGACTGAAAAATATGATAGTCGCTCAGACGTGTCTGACTCTTCACAACCCTGTGGAATGTAGCCCACTAGGCTCATCTGTCCATGGGATTCTCTAGGCAAGAATACTGGAGTGGGTTGCCATGCCCTTCTCTAGGGGGTCTTCCTGACCGAGGGATCAAACCTGGGTCTCCTGCATTGCAGGAGGATTCTTTACCATCTGAGCCACCTAGGAAGATTGCAAAATAGTCAATTCAATAATCGTATAATTTACCAAACTATTTACTATTTTTGGATGCTTAGATTGTTTCTAATTTAGGGCTATTGCATAAATTTATTTAACTAACAAATATTTGTCTGCATTTTGTAGTTGTTGTTGTCTTCTTTGTTAACAATCAGTTCAGTACAGTCGCTCAGTGGTGTCTGACTCTGCGACCCCATGGACTGCAGCACTCCAGGCCTCCCTGTCCATCACCAACTCCTGGAGTCTACTCAAACTCATTTCCATTGAGTTGTTGATGCCATCCAACCATCTCATTCCCTGCCATCCCCTTCTCCTCCCACCTTCAATCTTTCCCAGTGTCAGGGTCTTTTCCAATGAGTCAGTTCTTTGCATCAGGTGGCCAAACTATTGGAGTTTCAGCTTCAACATCAGTTCTTCCAATGAATATTCAGGACTGATCTCTTTAGGATGGACTGGTTGGATCTCCTTGCATTCCAAGGGACTCTCAAGAGTCTTCTCCAACATCACAGTTCAAAACCAGCAATTCTTCGGCACTCAGCTTTCTTTACAATCCAACTCTCACATCCGTACATGACTACTAGAAAAACCATAGCCTTGACTAGACAGACCTTTGTTGGCAAAGTAATGTCTCTGCTTTTTAACATGCTGTCTAGGTTGGTCATAACTTTTCTTCCAAGAACCAAGCATCTTTCATGGCTACAGTCACTATCTGCAGTGATTTTGGAGCCCCCCCCAAAAATAAAGTCTGCCGCTGTTTCCAACTTTTCCCCATCTGTTTACCATGAAGTGATAGGACTGGATGGCATGATCTCAGTTTTCTGAATGTTGAGCTTTAAGCCACCTTTTTCACTCTCCTCTTTCACTTTCATCAAGAGGCTCTTTAGACATATCTCTCTTCATATATATTGTGTATACATTTTATATATTACATGTTGATCATATATAAAAATATATGTGCACAATACATATATATGATCTATGAAGAGAAAGAAGGACTTTATAGAAGTAGATATAACATGTATTACCTTTGTAAGATTTTTGCGCATTCATTTACTAGTGTGAATGATGCCAGAATCACTTATCATTGATGGAATTTCCCCCTCCACCCTCCTCTAGGAAGAGCTCACTTGGGCACACTCTGAAATCCCTCAGAGAAGCTTTCTTAGAAGGACAAAATAATGGGAAATCATTGAGGAAACCCTCCCTCAGAAGAACTGGTGAGTGATAAGGGGCAGTTCATGCAATTGGACAAATTTTGTTTTGGGAATTTAGAGAAAAGCTGTCCCATCACCTAAAAGCTTTTTTAATGGTGGGTTGGGGCAGATGCCAGATGAGAGAAGACTGACCCTGTCTCAGACAGTATGTGGCTTTGTCAGTAACTACCCGGGGAGGCAGGATATGCTAAGTACACTGCAGTGTATTTCCCATAGGAGTGGAAGTCAAATAGACCACCCCTTTCCCACACACCCCCATATCCTAGCCATTTATGCTCCCGGCTTCCTTGGATTATCCAAAGGGATGGAAGGGCCTTTGAAGGAGAGTCTGAATTTTCTACAATTATGGTAGGTGGAAACTCCAGCAATTAACTGAATAAAATAAAAGAGATGGAATTACATTTGTTCACCAGGTTTGTAAAGCACTATCCATTGAACAGAACTGAGAGGAGTTACATAGAGCTGTAAACACATACATTGATTTAGGTATTGCCAGGACTACTATGTTGTTCAACTCCACTGTACAGCCGCCACATAATGCTTGTGGCTCAGGGTGGTGCTAATAAATGTACAGAAATTAGATTTGTTATTTTTCTACTTGTTATTATAGAAATGTTACTGTATGTGAAAGTACTTTATAGTATTTAAAGCCTCAGAGTGCTACATTGTATAAAGTCACCATAATTTATCTAATCAATCTTCTATTGATGTGCGTTTTAATCTACTATTTTCCTATTCCAATAATGCTATAATGAGCATCTTTTTACACATATTCTTGTGCATTTTCTACTTGTTTAACTTTAGGTCAGTACCTAGAATCAGAATTGATTGATAAAAAAAAATTCCTATTTAAAATTGATGCATTTTTATCTTCCATGGCTTCAAATGTTTATCAGCTCATGCACAGATGAAAAATAACTATTAGCCTGATTTGTAGTTTGTTTTCTTTGTTAATGTATGGCCAGGGTTTGAATGTCCCCTTACTCAAGCCAGTTCTGTAGGTATGTGCGTCTATGTGCATTTGAATTGTGATGGGGAGGGAATTTAGTGGCTTTGCTGACATACTAGCAAGCTGTGCACCAACACTTTTGCCTCCTGGGCACCTTGCTTGACACCACATTACCCATTTTTCCTTATGGTTAATTGTGATCATGGGACTCGGACCTGGACAAGGAAAATAGGAAGAAATTGGTATCACTTTGAGTCCTTGCCCTTAAAAATGCTCCCACAGAAATTGCGAATATTTTTTGCTTTTCCCATCTACCTGATGAGTGCAGAGTTACAGGAGACCCTGAATTATTGTGTGAAATGAGGCCACCCTCCACCATCAATCCTTTCCTTGCCATCTATGTACCTCAGGCAGTGAAGAACTGATTTTTATTGTTAATACAATAATAGCCCCTGGCTCAGGAATTGTTCTTTTTATAGCAGTTACCCTACTGTGACTACCACAGATGCTGTTTCAGATGTTGATACCTTCTGAGATGTTGCCAGTATTAACCAATCTAACTTATGTTCCTTTTAACAAGAAATTTATGACTAGGGCAGATCCAACCATGTGAATTAGCCAGGGGATTGTATCCGAAACTGGGTCAAATGAGCCATATTTAGGCAAGAGTCTAAAAGAAAGCTTAGAACCACACAGAAATATTAATTTAAAACTGGTGTATGTCCTCTCCATGGCAAGAGTTGGAAGTTTGTTCACAAATACTCAGGTGGTGTGTGTGCTGCTAGTAGCTTCTCATTTGTGGTTTCCAAAGACTGCCCGATAACAAGCAGGGTCCCCAAAGAGCGAAATAAGTCAGGGTAAATGTTGAGGATTTGTGGAAAGAGCATGTGTCAGAAGTCTGGGACCCAGTTTCCAGGCTGCATCTGCCATTGAAATGCTGTGATCTTGGAAAAATAACTTTCCTTCTCAAGGTATGCATGTGTGTTTGTGTCTTTAGTCGCTCAGCCGTGTCTGACTCTGTGTGTCTCTGTGGACAGTCAGGCTCCTCTCTCCATGGGATTTCCTCCTGTAAAAAAATCATTGTGACAAACTAGATGTGAGATTGCAAACAATATACATATTGTTTATGAACTCTGATCATGGGTCTTTGTTGGAAACAATTCTGATAAAACATTAAGACTTTAAAAAAGTGTCACATTTTCAGTGCCAAGCAAGGTCTTGGAGTGGCATATGAGTCATGTTTTGTCAGGTCTGTATTTAGTGAGTCTTTGGATCCTAAAAAGGGCATTGATTGTTCATTTTTATATTTAAATTTTATTTCAGTGTCTCCGATCCAATAACATGGTAGAAGGCTACAGGTTAATATGGGGAGTGATATGCTATGAGTATGAGTTTTAAAGTTTAATAAACCAAGTTCAAATCCTTGTTCTACTATCTTGTTTGTGAAATTTGAGGCAAATAATTTATTCTTTCTATGCATCACATATGTCATCTTCAAATGTCAGAAACATTATCTATCCCATAGGTTCTTATTGCAATAAAATGAAAATAGTGTCTATAAAAAGTTCAGTGCCAAACTTGCTACCTGCTAAATATTGCACATGTGGCAATCAGTCTTGTAGTCAGTGTCAGGAAGGAGAATGTTAAGTGGGACAGCATGAGGGGATGGGTGAGGTAGCTCTTGGAAAATTTCTCCATAAACATGGCTGTGGACTGAGAATTGAGAAACTCAGCAGTGCCTGGGTAAATATGGATTTCATAACATCTTGCCAAATTCTCTATGAATTAAGACCCCTAGTCTTAGCTCTTTTTGTCCTCTCCTAAGTCATAATTTTATTTTCTGTAAAATGAGGATAACAAGTTGTAACTTCCTTTTATTGACCAATTACTATCTGGCAGGTATGGTGCTAGGATCTTTATATTCATCGTGCTATACAATCCTGAGATGAGCCCAGGAAGGCAGATTTATTAGCCCTGTGATAAAATGGAGGCTTACTGTGCTCTGGTTCAGTCAGGTAGAATGTGGAAGAGCTGAGATTAGAACCCCAGCATACCTGAATCCAAGGGTGATCATAAATACCCACCATGTTACCTGTCTCAGAGCATTGTTTTAGGGTTAAATGGAGGAAAACGCTCAATGTCATGCCTGATACATATGTGCTTATAGAGAATAGTTATTGTTCTTCCCTCTGATTCTTAGCATAACTTTCAAGCCATCGTAAAGGGTGTCCATAGGAATAACCTTCTTGCCTTAATGGTGTGACCTCATCTATCAGACTGTGATGCTTAGCTATAGAGTTTCATATTGAAATGACATTTTTAGATCCAACCAAGACCTGATTTTTGTGAAACATTTTAGTCACCAATCACCTCCATGTTCTCCTCTTAAAAGTTTTATCAAAATTGTATATGCTTCCAATGACCACACTAGCACATGGCTACATCCATTGAGCTGCTTCTAAAGGTGAAAGACAATACCCCAAAAGTCCACAGAGGAGGTTTGTGCAACCTCAGTATTTGCTCTGTTCCCAAATAAAGTCTGAGAAAGGAACACCTACCCTCACACTGGTACCTATAGGGAAAACACACACACACATACATACAACATTCCTCGTGTGCTCAGTCACTCAGTTGTGTCCAACTCTTTGTGACCCCATGGACTGTACCCACCAAGGTCCTCTGTCCATGGCATTCTCCAGGCAAGAATACTGGAGTGGGTTGCCCTCCTCCAGGGGATCTTCCCTATCCAGGAATCAAACCTGCATCTCTTGCATCTCCTTGCGTTGGCCAGTAGATTTTTTTTTTTTTTTAAACCACTGAGCTACCTGGGAAGACTGAAATATACCTTATCCTACCGCTAAAAATTCAATATCTTCTTTCATCTTTTTTCAGCATAGTTATTTCCTTTGTTGGTTTGTTTTCTTTAAAAGGCTGAACTAATGGGCTTTTCCTCTCTGTGGCTCATGAAATGAAAACCTTTACTGCTTTACATATTGTATTTTGTGAAAGCAATCAGTTCTCACAACCAATTCATAAGAATTCTAAGTCTGTAATAGAAAGAGCTGCTATTTGTAGACCTTATATAATACTGTGCACCACATAATCAAGTCAATGTTTTATATAACACAACAGCCTTGTGAAAAGGTACTGTCATTGTCTTGTGTTACCAAAGAAGGCAATGAGACTTAGAGAAATTCAATCACTCTCTAATAGCACACAACCAAAAAAGGAACAGGGGCTTCCAGCTCCTATATTCTGAGTATTTGACTATTGTACCTAGTTCTTTTTTACCACTCTATTTTTACTGCTGAATCCATATAAGATAAATATTAAAAATAAGAGATTATATTGATTGAGTGTTTAGTGTGTGCTGTATACTATTTTACATTATTTATATCATAATTCCTTTTTCTCTTATCACAACCTATGAATTATGTATATTATTTGTTTCCATATTATAGATTGCTACTGAAACGTGAAGAACTGAGATTACTTGTCCAAGGTTATACAGATGAGTTAGTAATAGATCTTAGATTTGTACCAAGTCAGTGTAACTGCAAAGTTGATGCATTTAACCACACAGGGTACCACCTGGAGTAAAAGTGTAGAGATTTCTTTAGTCCTCTGTTTGAACCTACTTAACATAAACACTGTCTTGTATTTTTCCATTCCCAAAGAGTATATACTATTTCAACACATTTTCTTTTTCAGTCTTACTAATAAGAAAAGTTTCATCTTCTCTCAGAAGAGGCTATGGAGATATACATATATTTCTGTGAGCTTATTCCACATACACAAAGAGAGCAGACATCGTTTATTTATCTCAGGAGAAATCTGAAAATCCCAGGACTTCAAATACTCCTCAAGTAGAAATTTTGAAAGAAAAAATATGTTTCTATTTTTGCCTGCCTTTCCATTCCCAGAGTTCTTTGCTTTTCATTCTCAACTGCATGGCCAACTCCATGGCTTTTGTAGAATACTGACTCATTGTAATGAGCAATTGCATTTCCTCTTGTTTTATTCAGAACAAGTATGCACTCTCTAGTTCGTCTTTTACTTCTGGTTTTTTTGGTTGTTGTTGTTGTTTTAGTTTTCACATCACCTACTGGTTTGCAGGCTCCATAATATGCTTTTGATGAGGTAGGATGCATTTGGAAATGACCAAGAGGACTAATAATAGCTCATGACAACCACAGCTATCTGCCATCACTTGAGATTCCCCTGGAATATGTGCCCTTAGAATCCCACTGCCCCACACTCCTTGTCATCTTGCCCAAACCCTCTCAACAGTTTTTCCTTTATCTATCACCAGGATCACTAAGAGCGTTTTGTTTAATTGGATAATTGAAAGGTCGGGATATTTTTGCCCCAGTGTTAATAGGGTCATAGGATTCAGTGGCAGGAATGATGAATATGGAATCAAAACTTCTCCATTCTAATGTGACTGTCTAGTTATAAGATCTGACTATTTTCCCTAAAATTGGATATAGAATGGTTGTTACACATGATTCAAAGTGCTTTTGGACATTCACCTTCAGAAAAGCTCTCCTCTCTTTAGTGAGGCTGAGGATGGGTGAGAAAGTGAAAGTGTTAGTAGCTCAGTCATGTCTGATTCTTTGCATCCCCATGGACTGTAGCCCACCAGGCTCCTCTGTCCATGGGATTACCCAGGCAAGAACATTAGAGTGGGTTGCCATGCCCTCCTCCAGGGGCTCTTCCCCACCCAGGGATCAAATCCAGGTCTCCTGCATTGCAGGTGGATTCTTTACCATCTTGAGCCACCTGGGAAGCCCTAGGATAGGTGAGAGCCAGAATCAGTGGTCTGTGCCACTACTAGAAGCATAAGCCAATTGACAGACTCCATCACTGATTAAACAACATTTACGGACCACTTGCTATGTATCAACCACTTTACTAGGTACCAAAAAGAGGGAGAGGAATAAGGCACAATGAATCAGTCAAAGCTGCTTGTGGAATCCTTTTACACACTGGCCATTGTGATAGGTCCTAAGCTCACATCTGTGGAAGGCTGTGTAGTATAGCCTCCTAGAAGCCAAGCAAACAGGAAATTTAAATATAATGAAGGAGAAAAAAAAAAAATATAGCATCCTAGGGATCCTATATTTTTTCAAAATATCAAAGGGATATTTGATTCAGATTAGTGATATAAGGACAGGCTTTGCAAAGGAGGTACCATGTAGAGTGATATCCCAAGAAAGGTATGTTCATTTTCTAGGGTGGTTTTAACAGTCCCACAAACTAGTTAAAACAACAGACATGTAATCTTACAGGTCAGGAGGCTGGAAATCCAAAATAAAAGTGTCCATGTAGGTTCCTTCCTGAGCTTCTGAGACAGAATCTGTCCCGTGCCTCTCTCCTGTAGTTACAGGAAATCCTTGGTGTTCCTTGGCTTATAAATGCATCACTCCAACCTCTGATTCCACCTTCATATTGCCTTCTTCTCTATGTGTCCTTTTCTCTTTCTTACGGGAACATCCTTGTTGGACTTAGTACCCATCCTGATCTAATATAATCTCATCTCAGTAATTATCTTAATCACTTCTGCAAAGACCCTGTTTACAAATAAGGTTTTATTCTGCGAGTCCAGATAGACACGAATGGCTGGGGGACAATATTCAATGCAAAGGAGTAGGAACTATTTCAGAGCACAACTGGTGAAAGGGCATTCTAGGCAAAGAGAATGAAATACAAAAGGCCTAGAATGAAGAAAGAGCGTGGCACCCTCAGGAAATGTTTTTAAATAATCAAATTTGCTGAAAAACGGCAGGCTAGGGAGAGTTGAAAGAGATAAGAGATGACCAGAAAGTAAAGTTTGTAAATTAAGCCAAAAGATGTGGACTTTTTTTTCTGAGAGTAATGAGGGACAATGATGTTTGAGATAAAAAATTAATATGGTACATACTGTGCTTCAGAGAGACCATCCTGGCCTTGGGCAGGGAATTTATCTTGAAGACAGTTGAGGACAAGGCTCTAGTTGGGAGGTTGCTGCTCGAGTGGAGGTGAGAGAGGATGGGGATGTGAGTCATAGGAATGGCTTTGGAGAAGGAGGCAAGTTAGGTATTTGGGAAAGAAACAAGATATTTGGTTTAAAAGGACTTAGGGGACTTTACACTTAAAAACATGTAACTGTGTGAGGTGATAGATGTTAAAACTTCCTTTGGTAATCATTTATCAATACATGGTGCTGCTGCTGAGTTGCTTCAGTCATGTCCGACTCTCTGTGACCCTATGGACTGCAGCCTGCCAGGCTTCTCTGTCCATGATATTCTCCAGGCAAAATACTGGAGTGGGTTGTCATGCCCTCCTCCAGGGGATCATCCTGACCCAGGGATCGAACCCAGGTCTCCTGAATTATAGGCAGATTCTTTACTGCTGAGCCACCAGGGAAGCCCTGTGTAATACATACATCTATCAAATTGTTGCAGTGTACATCTTAAACTAATGCAAATTTGTGTGTCAAGTACATCTCAATAAAAATGGTGGGGAAAGCAAGAAAAAAGGGAATTAAGGACTTGCACAGGTTACGTTTCAAGGGAAGGCAGAGATGTACAGATTTCTACATACCTTAATTTCTGAGTGATTTTTTTCTCCTAGTACCTGACTTAATTTCCGACTGATTATAGTGATTTTCCTTGGAGATAAAAGTGTTTAATATAAAGAGTGACTATACTGGGACAATTTCTTTAGATCCCCCTGTGTCAGAATTCTTTTGTTTTACAGTAACAGTAATTGAATATTAACTAATGTAAAAATAAGAGGATTTATTTACTCACATCCTGAAAAGTAGACTACAGGCTTGGCTAGATCTCATGATTCAAATACAATAGTCACATTTTTTTTTTTTCTTTTTCTGTCCTTCAGTCCCACTTTTATCCCAGGATGGCTTTATTATTAAATAAACTCTTTCTCTGATGGTGGAAACAAAGTCTTCTGTAGCTCCGGCTCATATCAACTTTCTACTCACTGTCCTTTAGGACAAAAAGAGAGTCTCCCCTACTAACTGTCAATTTCTTAGGAAGAGAGTAATTGGCCCAGATTAGATTTTATTTCCATCCTTGATCAATCTTTTTCCCCAAGTAAACAGAATACTCTATTAGACCTGGGTTGTATGACAAAATTTGGGAATTAGTGAACTGATCTGAGCCTCATGGACCAAACAGATTACTTGGAATGAGTAAGACATGGTACCCCAAATGAAGGGCTATGAAGTACACAAAAAGAGTAATCCAAAGTAATAGATATTCAACAAACAGACTGCAGTGGTTCAAAGCAAAAATGACTGTCTTAAGGCAAGGTAAGGATAATGCTCTTAATTCATAATTTATTCCATCAGTTTTTGCTGTTTGCCTATTTCATTCATCTAACCATTCATCTGTCTAGCCACCCATCCATCCGTCTGTCCATTCACTACATGTTTGTGAAGCACCCACCACTTAAAAGTAGCTAAGGAATTCAGAGCTTAATAACATGTGATTTTTTTTTTTGTCCTCTATTTTTCCTGTGATCAAAAGGGAAAGACAGATATTGCAACTACATATTTGGGTAGGAATGAGGAAAGATACAGAGATACTGGTTTATTAATATGGATGAATTCATTTTTGTTCAATGGATGAATGAGTGAATGAATGAGCCCAACTTGCTTAATTAAAATGTTTACTTTCAGAGAAAGGGGGCAAGACAGATGATTCATAACTTCTAAACACGTCAAAATGAAATATTTAGTAGCACTATAAATAATGAACTACTAAATATTAAATATGGGATGAATATTCCATCTGGGAATTCAAGAGCAATGTTGTGAGGAAAGTGGCATTTCAGTGGGGACTTAAAAAATGAAAAAAGATTTCCATACCTGGAAGAGTTTTCCAAGCTGGAGAAACTCTAGGTATAAAAGGCAAGGAAGTGCAAAATGCCTTGAATAGTTGAAAAAAAAAAAAAGGTGACTTGTACACCCAAAACGCAGGATACCCGGAAGGTTAAAGAAAGAGATATGACCAGAGGATGATATAGAGATAAATGACAGAGGATTTTGGACTTCAGAAAAAGACATGTCATGTATTTTCCATAGTTATTTTGAAGGCACTGCCTTTGGGTTCAAGAAATTGAATCGTTTGTGAAATCATCTCTGTTTCAAAGATAACTTGGAGAATAACTGGTATTCATAAGGGCTGTCATACCTAAAGTCAGTCCAGCTCTTTCACCTCTCCATTTGGCTTCTCCATTTGTGGGAATCTGTGGAGAAATTAGACATTTTAAAATATTTAAGAACCATTTTCTCTGAAGAAAATAGACTTCCACTAGCAGAGCACTTGAGTAGTGAAAATTATTTATTTTAGAACTGTCACCATTCCTAGAGAAGAAACCAAAGTCTGTGATTACATGGGCTATTTTGCTTCAATTTATTCAAGACTAAGTTGCAGCAAGATCTTCAATTTATTCAAGACTAAGTTGCAGCAAGGTCAAGGAACACGGAGTCCTAACTACCTTCGTGTTCATACCTAATGCCATGGGGGAGAGCTCCAGAACCTTTTAGCACTCTCAGAGCTTCTGTTAAATGTTAAGTAAACCTGAATTTTAGCAGGCAGACTGCGAATAGGTTTGTTTCATTTCCACCTCTGTTAACACGCCCTCGTTCCCACTTTTTTTGTCAAGAGAAGAGAGACATACCAAGGAATTTGTGTTTGGGGGTACAGGGAAGGTATTTTGGAAATTAATTCCCTTCTGAAAGAAAGGAAAGTGAGAAAATGTTCATCTTCAGGTTTTATTTTTTCATCTTTGGGACCAGAGTTGGAAGGCATCACATGCAGTTGTGAATTGATGTACGCAGTGCAGGAAAGAGTCACTAGGGCCGTAAACTCAGGGAGAGTGGCATTTCTCCATCTGTACTGGCAACAACACGATTCATATAACCACACCACCTCTTCCTTGAAGACAGACAGCCCCCACGTGAGATATGATCCTGTTGCTGGCAAGTGGGATGTGAGTGATAAGCCCTTTGAATGCAAGGCATCAGTTCTCACTTTGGAAGGTCTGGCCCACACAGCCACCCTGGCCCATCCCACACACCCTCACCCTCCCCAGAAGGAGGAATTCAGAAGTGTTAAAACAAGAAGAAAGTTTGTAGACCACCACATTCTTTTTTTCATGGAGAAAGTAAGACTGAGAGAAGCTGTTCATTGTTGCTCAATATTGATAGTATAACTACTAATGCTGAAAAAGTATCTCTTGTGTGTGAACAGTGCTTTCCAGTTTATGAAGCATCTTCAGACCTAGTCCTACCTCCAGTTCTCACAGTACATCACTGAGGGGGTATTTATTATCTCTATTTTATAGATGAGGAAACTAAACTCAGAGAAGTTAAAGTAGCTCATCTAGATCCAAAGAGCTAGCAAGAATTAAAAGTCGATTCTGAAACTGTGATATTCTGAGTGTTAGGCCACCACTGTTGCCCCTTCAACATTGTTGCTGCTGTTTAGTCGCTAAGTCATGTCCGACTTTTTTGCGAACCTGTGGATTGTAGCCCGCCAGGCTCCTCTGTCTGTGTGATCTCCCAGGCAAGAATACTGGAGTGGATTGCCATGCTCTCCTCCAGGATATCTTCCCACCAAAGGATCAAACACAGGTCTCCTGCATTGGTAAGTGGGTGCTTTACCACTGAGCCACCAGGGAAGCTCTCAAATAATGTCCTTCAAAGGATCCTTTGTTTGCTGTCATTATGAGAGATTCCAAAGGAAAATTAAAAAAGATTTCCCTGAGCTCCTAGGGAATCACGAGCATGGAGGCTCCACTGGATGCAAGACTAGGGAGTGGACATGGTGTGTATGCTGGGCTTCATTGCTTCACTGGTGTCTGTCTCTTTGTCTTCTAATGGACTGTAGTCCACCAGCTTCCTCAGTCCATGAGAGTCTCTAGGCAAGAAGACTGGAGTGGATTGCCATGCCCTCCAGGGATCTTCCCGGCCCAAGGATCAAACCCACATCTCCAGCGTCTCCTGCATTGCAGGCAGATTCTTTACTGCTGAGCCAAGCCCTGAATGTGGTACACTAAGTACTGTTCCCATCACAGAAAAGTTACAATGTAACCAGGACCACTAGAGCAGCACATATTAAGTAGAAAAGTCAAAGTGAGCCGCAACACAGAGGTGGAAGGAAAAGGTGAGATAAATTGAGAAAGTACCATAGACACACTACCACGTGTGAAATAGCTAGCTAGTGAGAAGCTGCTGTATAGCACAGGGATCTTAACCTGGTGATCTGTGATGACCTACAAGGGTGGTATGTGGTGTAGGTGGGGGATGGGAGGGAGGCTGAAGATTGAGGGAATATATGTATACATATCGCTGATTCACATTGTGGTACAGCAGCAATCAACACAACATGCAAAGCAACTATACTCCAATAAAAAACAAAAAACAAGGTGAGCCACAATAAGTGGCCAGTGGCCCTAGCAACATTTGATGCAGGAGTTGAGAGAAGTGAGGGATGAGTGAAGGCTGAAGAAATACAGAAAGGCTGACAATTAAGCCTTACAGAGAGAGAAAAGCTAGAACTTTCATGGCACAGTAACCTGAATCTGTGAACCTAGAATCACCTTATACTGCCTGCAATTTTGGATAAGTCACAGAAGTCCTCCATACCTCCATTTCCTCATCTATATAGTGGGGTAACTCATATATCTTGGGGTTCTGATGAAGACCAAGTGGGATAAAATATCTCAAGTACTTTGGATAGACTTGGCCAAGAAATATTTTTTTAAGGTTTTGATAAATACATGGAATTTAGACTGGTGCAGTTGAGTGGGTAAGATGTTGGGGGCTGATCCACTTGCTGCATGTTATGGTTAAGCAAAAAATGCAGCCACACCTCTGTGTATCTGGTTTGGCTACAGGTTTGCTTGGGCTGACTTTGGTGGATACTGGCAAAGAGGCGTGAAATGCCCTGGGTTGATTGTTACACCAAGAACATCAATATTTGTAAATGGGTGCTTTTAGAGATCAATGAGAGCCTTAACTCAAGTTTGGGTTTGTAAAGGAAACCAGTGGAGCACTGTAAAGTCACCCAGCAATACCTCTGAGGCAGTGATGGCTAGAAACAGGAGATGATCTGACTGCCCTAAAAATGCCCAAAATGTCTCAGAGAGGTGAACATGTCTCTAGGGCAGATCCTTCCTTTTCTTAAAAGGGATCACTGAAAGAGTTCTCTTGATCATTCTATTGACATTCAAATATGTATTTGATATTAGTTAACGTGGCCATACCAAAGGTCCATCTAGTCAAGGCTATGGTTTATCCAGTGGTCATGTATGGATGTGAGAGTTGGACTATAGAGAAAACTGAGCTCCAAAGAATTGATGCTTTTGAACTGTGGTGTTGGGGAAGACTCTTGAGAGTCCCTTGGACTGCAAGGAGATCCAACCAGTCCATCCTAAAGGAGATCAGTCCTGGGTGTTCATTGGAAGGACTGATGCTGAAGCTGAAACTCCAGTACTTTGGTCACCTGATATGAAGAGCTGACTCATTGGAAAAGACCCTGATGCTGGGAAAGATTGAGGGCAGGAGGAGAAGGGGATGACAGAGGATGAGATGGTTGGATGGCATCACTGACTCAATGGACATGGGTTTGGGTGAACTCCGGGAGTTGGTGATGGACAGGGAGGCCTGGCATGCTGTGTTTCATGGGGTCACAAAGAGTCAGACAGGACTGAGCGACTTCACTTTCACTTTCACTTTCATGCATTGGAGAAGGAAATGGCAGCCCACTCCAGTGTTCTTGCTTGGAGAATCCCAGGGACAGCGGAGCCTGGTGGGCTGTCGTCGCTGGAATCGCACAGAGTCAGACATAACTGAATTGACTTAGCAGCAGCAGCAGCAGAAGCAGAGGACCTTAGTGCATCTCTGAAAGTGATGAGAAACAGTGCATCTCTGAAAAAAAACTGGCAGAGAAGGGGGCTGGGGGGCTGCATTAGTTTCCTAGGGCTGTTATAACAAAGTGCCACAGGTTGGGTGGCTTAGAGACAGAAATTTATTTTCACACAGATCTGGAGGCCAGAAGTCCAAAATCTAAGTGATACCTTTCTCCATGGCTTGTCGATGGTTGTCTTTTTGTTCATGTGGCATTCTGCTTCTGTGTGAGTCTCTGTCCAAACTTCATCTTCTGATAAGGACACCTCTCGCACTGGTCTAGGGTCCACCCTAATGGCCTCATTTTAACTACCTCTTGCTGTATATTTAAATACAGTCATGTTCTGAGGCCCTGGGGGTTAGGAATTCAACACAGGAATTTGGGAAGAACATAATACAGCCTGTAACAAAGATGCCAGAAAATATCGCAGATTCCCTTGACAGGCCATGAAACAAAAATTTGGTGGAAGATATAAAATGAGAGAAATAGAGGCAACATCAATGTGGCAAAAGTCTGGGCCACGGTGAGCAACAGTTCAGCAATGGTCACAGCCTGCTATGACAGAGGAGAGATGATCAACTTGCAGGGAGCAGGCAGTGATAACTAGTTTTAAGTCAAATTCTCTTCATCTCAGTTGACATGACTCTACATTATCTTTAAATTTTAAGGAAAGAAAGTTTATTATCCGCTACAGCTTGCTTTTAGTCTCTTGTTAGCACTGTCTTGGAAATGAAGCGGTATGTGGGGGACTGCAGTGGTCAAAGTTTTAAAGCAGAACCAAAGGGAAAGAATGAAATGACAAGGAGAGGTGGTGATAAAATGTTCCTTCTGGAGGAAACATTCCTCCCCTTAGGGGAGGAGCTAGAAGCAACAGAGCAGAGCAAAAAAGGAGAAAAACATCCAAGACATATCATCACTCCCTGGGATTATTCAGAACTATTAGGAGGGTTTGGATTTTTTTTTTTTTTTTGTATTCAGGAAGGATCTGGTTAACTTCTTTTGTGACTCTGTGAACTGTAACCCATCAGGCTCCTCTGTCCATAAGATTTCCCAGGCAAGAATACTGAAGTGAAGTTGCCATTTCCTACTCCAGGGGGTCTTCCTGACCCAGGGATTGAACCCCACATCTCCTGCACTGCAGGCAGATTGTTTACTGCCGAGCCATCAGGAAAGCCCAAGTTCTGGGGTAAACAGATCTAAAAGCTTTTATAATAAAGATAAGAGGGCAAAACTGAAGTCTAAGTGGGTAACTTCTCTACTCAGGACCTCCATGACTGCTTATTTCATTAGGATGAAATTCAGTCTTCTCACTGTAGCAACAACTCCTGCTTCATCTAGTCTGGTCCATTCCTACCACTTCACCAGGTACCAGTCTTTTCATTCTCAACCATCTATGCTGGCATTCATTTTCCCCATCCAATGTGCCATTCTCCTTTCTGCCTTAGTCAGTCAGTCAGTTCAGTTGCTCAGTCATGTCCGGCTCTTTGTGACTCCATGGACTGCAGCACACCAGACCTCCCTGTCCATAAACAACTCCTGAATCTTGCTCAAACTCACGTCCATCAAGCTGGTGATGCCATCCAACTATCTCATCCTCTGTTGTCCCCTTCTCCTCCTGCCTTCAATCTTTCACAGCATCAGGGTCTTTTCTAATGAGTCAGTCCTTAGCATCAGGTGGCCAACGTATTGGAGCTTCAGCTTCAGTATCAGTCCTTCTGATGAATATTCAGGACTGATTTCCTTTAGGATTGACTGGTTTGATCTCCTTGCAGTCCAAGGGACTCTCAAGAGTCATCTCTATCACTACAGTTCAAAAGCATCAATTCTTCAGTGCTCAGAATTCTTTATGGTCCAACTCACATCCATACATGACTACTGTATCTAAGGGTCCATTCACCCCTTCATCTTCTTTGGAACTTCTCATAAGTTCTCCTTCTTTGTCATTCAGATCTCATCTTTTTAAATTTTTTTTATTGGAGTATAGTTACGTTAGTTTCTACTGTAAATACTGGACAATATTGTGTTAGTTTATACTGTACAGCAAAGTGAATCAGGTGTGTGTGTGTATATATTTATATATATATATATATCCCCTCTGTTTTGGATTTCCTTCCCATTTAGGTCACCACAAAGTATCGAGTAGTGTTCCTTGAGCTGTACAATTTCATCTTAAAGTCCACATTCTTCAGTAAGCTTCTCTGACTACTCTAAGGAAGCCACCCTCCCCATCATCATTATTAACTATTACTTATTAGGTTTTATGTATTTATTTTTTCATGTATTTTGCATTTATGTCCTCTAGGATAGAAGCATCTTGAGAGGAGTGAGCCTATTTCTTGTTCTCTGCCATGCCCCCAGCAGAGGAATCATTTGTTGAATGAGTGAGTGAATGAATGAATATCACCCTCATCCACCTTCAGGGACATAGCCTCCTCAGGGCACAACCCTTTCTACACAGATTAGAAAGCCATATGTTCAAAACATTCATTTTGGGGCAAATATTTAATCTCTTCCTTACTAAACTTTTTAATCAAAACTATTTTTCCTCTTACCCACTGAAAGCTTTAAAATAATTTACAAACCTTAGAATTACTTGCTTTGAAAGAACATCTAAGGAGTCCAGTTATCCCACTTAGTGCTTCATATGCCACTGCATTACCCCTACTAAGAGGCTTTCTCATGTCTACATGAATACCTACAATAAGCGAGGACTGCTGCCTGTCCCCCCCAACTCGGAAACATACACGCACAAAGTAGTCCAATTTATCTTCTGACAACCTCCTATGTTAGAATTCTTGCACATAGGGAAAAGTTAGTTTCATTTTATTCTTTCATTTATTCCATCACTGACTCACACTGATGAAGAAAGCATCTTGTCATGTGTTAACCACTGCACTAGCTCTGTGAATGAATATGAAGGGCTACAGTACAGCAGTGTGCAATAGAGGCAGTCTTTTCCCCCATGGAATGTTCGAGAAAGCTGTGATAACAGATTTCCTATACATAATTACAAGGAAGGCACTAGAAAAGAGGTAGATGGTGCCATTAGAGCCCATAACTGAAGGATATAGCCTGGACGTGAAGGGAGGAGTGTGTGTGTGTGAAGTCTAGAGAATGAACAGATGGGTAGATGGAACATTGAGGAGAGTCAGTGGAGTTCTTAAAGAAGGAAGGGTGGTTGCAAGCAAAGGGAAAAATGTATCTGAAGATTCTAACACACTGAACACACTGCAGAGGCTTCAACATGAAATAACATGGACGCTTGAATATCATCTTTCTCAAAGAATTCCACTGTGGCTGAAGCAGAGACCATGGGACCAAGGAGATGTAGCAGATGGGAGATGAATAGCAAGATAATTCAGGGTATTAGACTGTCTAAAATTCAACTTTATCCAAAGTGATGTAATATTATCAACAGGTTGTAAACAAAGACATGATTTAGTGAGGGGCAAAAGTGAAATAAGGAGATGAGTTATGAGACTGTGGTTGTATTCCCCACAAGAGATGAAAATGACTTTGGACCAGAGTGGTGGAGAGTTGACATGGAGAGAAACTGAAAGACAAGAGAGATACTTAGGAATCTGAACCCGCATGTTGATGCTAGTTCCCTTTGCTCAATTATGCAACATAAATAGTTTCATATTTCAGTTGACCCCACTTCAACTCTTTGAAAGTAAACCTTGCCCCTGCTATCCTATATCCCAGGTTGTTCTTGTCTAAGTATCACAGCCATCATCCTTCCAACTGTCATTCAAACACCATCATCTGACACCCTATATCATTCTAGTTACTCTAGTCCATGTACACACCCACTCAATGTCTGTTGATGATGTATCTCATGGTACCTCCAAATATACGTCTTAACCCTCAAGTTGTAGAAAGGGACAAAGAACATTTGCTTGGAGAGGTGAATCAAGAAGGTAGAAAAATAGAAGAAATAATCATCTGGCTCTGAAAGCTTCATGAACCAATCATATTCCATTAGACCTCAGGGCCTGTTTTTGTGACCAGCATCCTTTAAACTTTTCTTCATAATAAGGTATGACACAAAGATTAACCAATAAATTTTAAATCTACAAACAAATTTAAGAAACAGTGCTTAGTGAAGCAAAAATTATCCTGGTCCTAAAAGATGGGTGTGCTTTTTCTTATGATCACAGAAGGGGGTGATTTCTGAGAGCAGAAGCACAGCCAGGTCCATCAAAAATACCAGTCACAGAGACACATTTATTTAGAACCAGCATATTCTGTTGACATCTCTCCAGGAGAAGGGACCAGAAACTGACATTAGCTTTAGATCTGAGCTGAGGCTGCAGCATGAAATCATATGGACACCTGGGTGTTATCTTCCCCGAAGAGTTTCATTTTATATAAATTATAGGAAACCTGACACACATATTAAAATTTACTATGGTTGAATGAGAGTCAGGGGGGAAAAAAAAGAGACAAATGTTGCTTCCAGTAATAACATCCATTATCACCTGATACACATTTTGTTCTCTTGGGGGCATTTCCTGACACAGATTTTCACACCAACCAAAATTTTGTTTCAATGGAAATACAGCAGATGTATTCAACCACGAAGAAGATCTGGCTAAAATAAAAGAAAAAAACTACTCTTTTTTTTTTTTTTTTTTTTTAATTTGGGACTGAACTTTGTCACCATCAGCTCTGTGGAATCAGGCACTCATCAGTAACATTGATAGAGTGTCAGCTTTGAGCACGAGCCTTGAAACTGGATGTCTGTTAAGGCCCAGCAGCTTAGGACACCAGAGGAAACCCTTGGCATGCCACAAGATCAGGTGTCTGTGTTAGCTCACAGGGTGCCCAGATGTACTCCAGAAGTGAAAATCCTGGAACCTTCTAGTTTCCTCTGCATTCTCCTTTCGACCAAGTTCCATGCAGATAAAAATCTTAGAGAATCTCATCTCAGCTGTTACGACCAAGGTCTTAGTCGTAGACACAAATACAAATATCAAATCGTGTCCCTTTGGTTTCCTGTCACTGAGAACTCTGAGCAGAAATATGTCACTGGAAGAGGAAAGGCAGGCTTTGTAAAGGACAGTTTCCAGCAGAAGTATTCCCTGCAATATAGCTGTCCTGTCACTTGAAGTGTTCTATTTTCAGTTCAGTTCAGTCACTCAGTTGTGTCCGACTCTACAACACCATGAACTGCAGCACGCCAGACTTCTCTGTCCACCAACTCCTGGAGCCTACTCAAAATCATGTCCATCGTATCAGTGATGCCTCCAACCATCTCATCCTCTGTCGTCCCCTTCTCCTCCTGCCCTCAATCTTCCCCAGCATCAGGGTCTTTTCCAGTGAGTCAGTTCTTCACATCAGGTGGTCAAAGTATTGGAGTTTCAGCTTCAGCATCAGTCCTTCCAATGAATATTCAGGACTGATTTCCTTTAGGATTGACTGGTTGGATCTCCTTGCAGTCCAAGGGACTCTCAAGACTCTTCTCCAACATCACAGTTCAAAAGCATCAATTCTTTGGCACTCAGCTTTCTTTATGGTCCAACTCTCACATTCATACGTGACTACTGGAAAAACCATAGCTTTGACTAGATGGACCTTTGTTGGTAAAGTAATGTCTCTGTCTCTACTTTTTAATACACTGTCTAGGTTGGTCATAGCTTTTCTTCCAAGGAGCAAGCATCTTTTAATTTAATATCTGTCAAAATCATTTGACTTGAAGCTTGGTTTCAGTGAACAACTAGCAGTATAATTAATTAATGATAATGATGATTATATTGATTTCAAGATCATTGTCTGCCAGGCACAATGTTCAGTGCCTCATGTGATTGATGTCATAGAATCTTTACAAAAACTTCCTAAGATAAGTGTTATTGTTATCCTCATTTTACTCAAAGAACATATAGCTAATGAAAAATGAAGATTCAGATATGATCTGTACGACTTGTGGACACTGAGTCTTTTTGTTTGTATTTTAATTAAGACTTTTTAGAGCACTTTAGGGTTCATAGCAACATTTAGGGGAAGGGACAAAGATTTCTCCTATACCCTTTGACTTCCCACATGCATAGCTTCCCTAATCTTCAACATCCCCAACCAGAGGGGTACATTTGTTACAATGATAAACCCACATCCCATAATCACCCCAAATCTATGGTTTGCATTAGGATTCACTGTTGGTGTTGTATGCTCTATGGGTTGGGACAAGTATATAATAACATGTATCTATAATTTTGGTATCATAAAGAGTGTTTTCACATATGAAAAACATATGAAGAAAATTATAAGAAAGTTAGAATAAACTTTAGAAGGGAAATTATAGCATGAAAGCATGATTTAGAGAGAATCAAGGGAAATTTTCTCTGAAGAAGTGACATTGGAAAGGATTCTGAAAGATGCTTTCATATCTCTCTCTGTTAAAGGGACTTATTTAACTAGACCCATTTCATGTTTTTTTAAAAATTTATTTATTTTTAATTGAAGGATAACTGCTTTACAATACTGTGTTGGCTTCTGCCATACATAAGCATGAATCAGCCACATATACATATGTTCCCTTCCTCTTAACTCTCCCTCCCACCCCTCTACACTGTCACAGAGACTGGGTTTGAGTTCCATTAGTCACACAGAAAATTCCCTCTGGATATCTATTTTGCATATGGTAATGTATAAGTTTCCAGGCTACACTCCCCATTTGTCCCACCCTCTCCTTCCTCCTCCTGTGTCCACAAGTCTGTTCTCTGTGTCTGTGTCTCCATTGCTGCCCTGCAAATAGGTTTATCAGTACCATCTTTCTAGATTCCATATATATGCATTAATATACAATATTTGTTTTTCTCTTTCTGAATTTCTCCACTCTGTATAATAGGCTCTAGGTTCGTCTACCTCAAATAAGACTCAAACTGACTGACTTAGAACTAAGTTTATTAGTCAGTTTATTAGAACTGACTCAAATATATTTCTTTTTATGACTGAGGGATATTCCTTAGTACGTATGTACCACAGCTTCAGTATCCATTCATTTGTCGATGGACATCTAGGCTGCTTCCATGCCCTATTGTAAATAGTGCTGCAGTGAACACTGGGGTGCATGAGTCTTTTTCAATTATGCTTTTCTCATGGTATATGCCCTGTAGTGGAATTGTTGGGTCATATGTTTAACTAGACCCCTTTCATGGTTTAAGTCTTAGTTTAAATCTTATATCTATAGCTGGGAACCCAGTATCTGTGCAGTTTAAAAAATGTTTATTGTTGCCATGTGACTATAAAACTACCTATAAATAGTGAAAGTTTCAGACTTTTGTGCCAAATGTAGGGTTTTACACAGAGTAGGTGATAAATAATGATAATAATCTCAACACTGGATATACCTACATTTAGAAAAAGTATACTGGGTTTAAGATTCATGTCAATGTATTCTTCAAAGCTTAGAGGTGTTTTGTTTGTTTGTTTGTTTTTAAAGAAAATAAAAAGCCAACCTTGGAAATGTAGAAAAGCACATCCAGAAAATACTGATTAAGATTAAAAAAAAAAATCCACATAGCAAATAAGGCTTTTCTCCATAAATTGCCAATTATGATCCTTCAGCTTCTAGTTATATAATCCTGACTAGAATTACTTTTGCTTTTGAAGCCAAATCCCTAGAGTCTTGTGTTCTTGGCTGGCGCAGAGTAAAGTTATTGCAGGCCAACCTCCTAAATTCTGAATATAGTATTTTCCCACTTAGTGCCTTCAAAGGTCTTAAGGTAATGGGGAAGAAAGAAAAAGGAGGCAGTTTGAATACTGGGTTCATTCAAAAGAGAAAAATAAAAGGCATATAGCATCTTGAACTTAATCAGATATAATGATGTTTTCCTTGAGCTTTAGAGAGGAAATTTGTCTAGATTTAGGTAATAGCATAAGCAGACATGGAAAAACAATGGCATCTTTTTAGAAACTTTCACCACCTCACCACAATAACTAACCACACTGATAAGAAACCTAAAGCAAAGAGAAGTGTTCTAAATTCTACCTAATAAAATTGCATAGTTAGAACACTGGATCGCACATCAAAAGTCCAAGGCCATGATTCTTGCTTCCCAAGAGACCTGTACTGTCTTGGGAATGTAGCTTCACACAGCTGCAGCTCCTTTCTCCGATGCTAACCAGTGCAGTGCTTCATTATGGAATTAGTGGGCAGAATCAACAGAAAATGTGACCTCAGTAATGGATAAAAAAATTTAAATTAGATAAAAGACAGAAATATTTTGGCCTATAAGTTGCCTTCTGTCCCCTCTCCCCAACAAACAAACAAAAAAAGCAAACAAAGCACTTTCAGGTGAGTAAAAATGACATGCACATGGACTCATTGCTTACATGCATAGAGGCTTTGTATATTAATTCAGAGGTACTCTGACAGTTTACAGCACTGAGTTACATCACTTCTGTCTCTTTTCAAGGCACTGACATTGTCAGTCAGTCCTCTGTCTACCTGTGTATATACTGAGGCTGAAATACAATCTAGGAGAGCATTCCATGTACATTCCAGATTCTAGAACTCCTCAGATTATACCATTTCCTCTGATTTTCCCAATCAGCATTATTGGCCCCTTCAGAAGCACAATTCACAATTTATTGGCTTTAAGGAAGGAGATGCATCTGCTACTGTGGTCACTGTAGAGTCTTTAGGATCTCATTAGAGGAGAAGTAAAGGTGTGAGAGGCCTTCCCTGCTGGCTCAGCTGGTAAAGAATCCGCCTTCAATGCACGAGACCTGGGTTGGATGCCTGGGTTGGGAAGATCCCCTGGAGAAGGGAATGGCTACTCACTCCAATATTCTTGCCTGGAGAATTCTATGGATTGTATAGTCCATGGCCTTACAAAGAGTCTGACATGACTTGAGCAACTTTCACTTTCATTAAAGGTGTAAGACTGTGTGGTATGTATATACCCATACATCTACTTAGCTTCAGTTTAGAAAGCTTCTAAATTGCCATTTTAAAAAAAAAAACAAGTTTTTATATATGCACACAGACACACAGAGACACAAATTCAACTTTGAACATTGTCATTTAGGGTAAAGGAAAAAGACTTGAGAGCTAATGGTGATGATGATGATTCCCAACCACCCTTAGTACTGTCCATCTTCAACCTATTACTCAAAAAATCATCATCATTCATAAAAAAGAAATTAATTGGTATATATTGAATCTCATTCTGCAAAATCCAAGGTGTTTTACTTGGGAACTTGTCATTGACATCTGTGAAATGATGTACAATGGTTTCATGCTACGGCAAGGAATCAGTGAGATTTAATCAGTGTTTTAATGAGGATTGCCAATCACAAAAGACAACATGTGTTGTCCAATAATACATACAGTTTCTTGTATTCTGGCATGATCAATGCCCTTCATTTGACTTTATCCCTACTTGCCTGTCACAGATGTCTTCTCCCCAAAACCTTGAGCTAACCAGGAGCTGGCAGGTTCCTCTGTGGTTGATCTCTCACATCCCATCTGCAGCTGCACAAAGGCCCAGTCCCTCAATGACAGTGGATCTCAGAAATCAGTACTTCCCTGATTGCTCACAGTCACCAGTTAGATAATTGTGGAAATAAGCATTTAAAAGGTTAGTTTCTTAATCTGTATATCTTTTAAAGCTGCAAATAGACAAAGGCCTAGGATTTTATTTATTCATTTATTTAACAAATGTTTATTATACATTTTCTTGTACTAACTATATCCTGGAGACTTTAATCTCCATTCACTATTCTTCGTAAGCCTTTACCTAGAGTCAATTAGGCTTCCCTGGTGTCTCAGCAGGAAAGGATCCACCTGAAGTGCAGAAGATGTAAGAGACTTGGGTTTGATCCCTGGGTCAGGAAGATCCCCTGGAGGTGGGCGTGACAACCCACTCCAGTACTCTTGCCTGGAGAATCTCATGGACAGAGGAGCCTGGCAAGTTATCGTCCATGGGGTTGCAGAGTTGGATGTGACTGAAGCGATTTAGCAGCAGCAGCAGCAGAGTCAATCATCTGGCATTAAAGTCATGCCAATCAAACACTACCAGTGTGATTTCTCTCTCTTTCTCTTTTTCTCAATCCATATTTTGTGAGTCTTCTGCATGGGATCCTCCTTCTCTTTCTTTAACAAAGTGCAAACCACACTTAAAATCTCAGGCCCAATCCCAAGTCCATGAAGTCTTTTCAGATCAATGATAAATGATCTTCCTTGACCACTTATAGACTTTATTATTTATGCCACTCAGAATGGACACTATATAATCCCTTCTGTTGATGGTAGGCTGGACCTGGTGACTTAGGTTATGTCACAAGTGATGAGATGTCACTACCAAGAGGAAATTATAAAAAGCTATGACTTTCTTCTTGCTCACACTCTCTCTTTGCTGCTATCACTTACCATGATGGAAGACAGTGCCATATTGTGAGCTGTCGCATAGAGATGTCCATGTAGTTAGAGACTGAAGGCAGCCTCAGGCCATAGCCAGAGAGAAACTGAATCCTGTCGTCATTCTCGAGTCAGCTTGCAAGTGGGTAAACCTCATTTGAATGTTGAATATCCATAGCCCTGACTATCATCGCAGTCGTAGTCATGCAGGGAGCCAGACTTACCCTGAATTTTTGACCCACAGAAGTTATGAGATACATGTTTTACCAACCTACTATATTCTGGAACTCTGTTACACAGCAGAGATACCTAATGTAATCCTGAAATTGTAGCTCTGATCATATAGTCTTTCATTCATCAAGTATTTAGTGGGTGTCTGCTCTTCTTTCTACAAGGTATTGTGTTCAGCAAGATGAATCTGAGAGGAAAAGAGGAGAGTAAGAAAAATATTACTAAGAGTCAAGATCTACATAAAAGTGTAAAATAGTATAGGATATAGTTTTACTCCTATATTATTTATTTAATGTTGGTTTTGAAATTCATCCATGGTGTAGCTTATAGCTATAGTTTTTTTTTTCTTTTTTCCATTTAAGGTGCAGCATAGTTAGGAGCTTATTAAATAAATACACCACAATTAATTATTATATCCTATTTCTGATGTACACTTTAGCTGGTTCTGTACTTTTTCTATTGTGTATTTGGTTGTCTAACAGTTTCTTTAGGATGTTTATACATTGCTGAGGGAAAAGAAAGTATAGGTTTTATTCTTATACTATCCTTATATGATTATTCTCGGCTCCAGTCAACACTTTCCAACTAATTTGTAATACTCAAGATGCATTCCTTTTTATTCTGTTATCTCAAAGAAACTGTGTAGAATTGGAATTGTTTGTTCATTAAATGTTAGTTGAACTCATTCAGTTTGATATTTTCTTAGTAAGAAAATTTTCAATTGCTAATTAGGATTCTTAAATGATTATAGGATAATTTACATTCACTGTTTCTTCTTACATCAGTTTTGGTAATTTGTATCTTTTAGAATTTAGTCCATTTCATCTAAGTTTTCAAATTTATTAACATGAAATTATTCAATATACATTCATATTTTAATTTGTATCATATCTGTAGTTATATCATGATTTAATATTTACTTTATTAATCTGTCCAGAGATTTATTATTTTTATTAGTTTTGAGAACATAAAAATTATTTCATCTATTGGTCCTTTTTATTTTATCTTTTCATTATTTTTCTGTCTCTAATATTTCCTTTCTGTTAGCTTCTTTATGCTTATTGTGAAGTTATGTTGAATCCTCAGAATGTCTAAAATTAATTTATCTGCTTTCAGTTATAAATTGCCCTTCTTTTGACATATTTTGATGCTGGAGTTGGACTCTGCAAATCAAAATTTTCCTCTTCTGGCTGCCTCTGTGTTCAGTACATATTTAATGCATATAGTTTGAGGCTGGACATATGCAAACAGCTGTGATAACATCACCACCATCAAGGTAACAGACGTGTCCAACACCTCCCAGAGGTTCCCTGAGTCCATTTGGTTTTTCTGTTTGTTTTTATTTGTGGTAAGAACATGTCACATGAGATCTACCTCCTAACAAATCTTCCAGTGCATATTACCATATTGTTAACTACAGGTACTATGTTAAAGAGCAGACTTCTAGAAGTTCTTCATTTAGCATAACTGAAGAATACTAATTTTAATGTTATTCTTTCTAAGACAATATCAATGTGTTCCCTTGATTAAATGATGTAGAAACTGAACCAGTGCCTTTGATGTCATTGTAAACATTATAAAAGCTTTAACATGTTTTATTTCTGAATATCCTTACTCGCAATGTGCATGTTTTTCCCCCATTGAAGTTTAATCTTGTTTTATTTATAACCTTTAAACATTATATAATAACTTTAAATTTTTTACATGACAATAATATAGCTCCCTTTCTTTCTTCTGTTTTAGACTTTTTATCTGAGGTTAATTTCCTTCCACTCAAAATTCATCCTTTAGCTTTTTTTTTTTTTCTTTTTTAGTGAAGTAAACTCCTGTAATGTTTTTTAAAATTCTGAATGCCTTTCTTTTGTCCTTGTCCTTGAAAATTATTTTTGTCTTAGCACATTGTAGATAATATTCCCTTGTCTTCTGGCTTCCAATGCATGCTGTTGATAATTCAGCTGTCAGATTAATTACCATTCTTTTGTCAGTGATCTCTTTTTCTTCTCTGGCTCCTTTCAAAATTTTTTCTTTGCCCATGTGTTCTACAGACTCATAGATTGATGATTGATGGATTAATTGATTGACAAAGACAGTTATATATACACGTGTATAAATATATGTATATTTCACATACATATGAATTTTAAAATTTATTTTGTGTGGGTTTTTCATGTGTTTTGTAGACTTATAGTTTGATACCTTTCAACAATTCTGAACACTTCTGACATTATCACTTATAATAATAACCTTTCCCAGTTTTCCCTATTCTTATGTTTCAAACTTCTTACACTGTTCTCCATGTCCCAATTGCCCCATTTTAAAAAAGCATATTTAAATAAAAACTATATTTTTCATCTCTCTGTCTTTCTGAAATATATTCAGCGTTTTTTTTAGATTTTTTCTCCAGATAACTACTTATTTTCAGCAGAATCTAATCTGCTCTTTTCACCTTTTAGTTCCTTTTTTACTTTAATTATCATATTTTTTATACCTGAAACTCAGTTTGCCTCTTTTCCACATGTGCATGGTTGCTTTATAATCTATTTTTCCTTACTTCTGATGTCAGTCCTTCCTGTGCTTGTTTTCTATTCTGTATTTGATAATTTTCCTTATGACAGGATTCTACTCTCTGCTGTTTCTTTGGCTCTAGCTTATGGTGCCTCGTTTGCTTATATGATACATGATCTTTGACTCTGAGGTCACATTCCATGGGAAATCCTTTGCAGTAATTCTTTGAAACTTAGGCAGAAGTTGGATTTTTCCAGAGAGTATTACACTTGATTCCCCAGTTATTACCTACTTGAAATTATTTGCTTAAGATGATTTAAGTTATACATGGTAACAGGAATTAGAGCTCAAAATCTAAGTGAGACCAGTTAGTTGTTTACTAATTCTCAAAGGCAACTTCTTTTTCCTCTTCAACCAGTGCCAAGGTTAGAGGAGACAGGTTTCCACGTCGTCTTCTTCTAGGTAGTAAGTGTACTTATCACAAAACCTTACTTTGAAAGAGTAGCCCTTTGGATATGCAGACTGATACTGGGTTTCCTATTACATTTTCACTTTATGCTGCCCTAGCCTTTATTTCTCTTCTCTTATATCCTGCATAGCTTTTAAAACAGAATCCTTGAGTTAGCGAGGCTCATCCCAAGGTGAAATTCACTTCAAGTGCTAGTCTACCTCTCAGGATGCTCTTCTCTCTTTTCTTTCTTCTTTCTTTCACTCCTTATTTTTTCTTTCCCATTCCCATTTTCATTCTTCATTCCTTGCTACTTTCCTTCCTTCTTGTGTGTATCTGTGTGTCTGTAGCTTACAAGTACTTTACATGTTTGCCATGTCAATGGTAGATATTTTAAAAATGGATTTAAATATATTTCATCCAGAATAATTAGTTCTTTTCCATTGTAAAGTGATTTGGAATAACCAACCCAGAAACTAAAGTTTTCTAGCTGTTTCTAATGAATCTTTAGCACTTACTAATGTGTCCTTCAGAATTCTTACATGCTATAAATATGTGGGGGGGAAAGGGGTGACTGAGCGTGTGAGGTAGAGAGTGGGAAGAAGGGTCCTAGGTCTTTCCATTTATATTATATTTTTAGATTAGACATAATGGGGAAAAATGTATTGCTGGGGGAAAAGAAATTAAACAGAAAAAAAATTTTTTTAAACTGTCCTACTCATTTGGAGGCACCTACTGGCTTACCTCATTGGACTAGATAGAGATGAGTAATTACTTTTCTAATGTGTTTTGTGTGAGGTTCCTAGAACATACAATTCATGAAAATGACCCTCAGGCCTGCTTTGATAATCAGTCTTACAGCCCCCTCTGAAACAATTTGTTGAAATGCCCAATTTACTAATGTTTTTCCTAAACCAATAACCTGGAGTGTGGAAATGCATGAAATACAGCAATGGAATATATCAACATTTTCAAAGTTGCCCTGTCTTTGAAATGATACGAAAGCAGTTTCATGTTGTAGGTGAAAGCAGGTTCAGTTTGTACTTGAGGCAACTATAAGAAAGGTGTACTTTAAACACCTGAGATGGAAATGGTAGAGTCGGTATAACATTGAAATTCTTAAAAATCTTGAGGCTGACCACATTTCATAAAGAACAGAATTCTTTAAGAGGACAAGGCTAAAGAAAGGAGAAAGGAGAAATATACCCAGTACTTGCTGCCTGTCTCCCTAGCCAGGATCCAGCATTGCTTTTAAATTTATGAGATCAGAACATCAAAAGATAGCAGCTAAATATATTCAGATAGAGTGGAAATTCTGACATAAACTTACTGACTTATTTTTCCCCTCAAGAAATGAGTGCATGTGTCTTACAAGCTACTTCTTAGGACTTGATTTACATAGAGACTCATTTATTTAGGAAAGAATTAATAAACACGATTCCAGAGAAGAGCATTAACTCAATCAGATGCTCTGGGACTGCAGTGCCACTGCTGATTGACCCCATTATGGTCCTATCAGAGAATAAGTAGGTGACCACTCAGAGCATCCCCCACCAAAGCAAGGCAATGGTGGGGCATCCCGCAGTACCATGGAGGGACCCTTCCCTTCTGCGCACTTTCATGAAAGGGTTAGAATCTGTGCGCTGCTGAATTCATATTAAGCCTGGCACAGAGGTTGGGTTGTCCAGCAGAGCTTGTAAAACGTTTAGGGTATAGACTTCAGTTGGAAAGCTCCTGAGGGTAAATAAATGCACAGTGGGGTTTTTTTTTTACACACACACACACACAAATTACCGAGCAGAAAAAATTAATGTATAGGATGATATACATCACTGGATAAATATCATAAGACAATGTTAAATGGAAACAACAAACAAGAAAAGTAAGTTGCAAAGAGCTGACATTTGTATAAAAAATTGTGAAGCATAGAAAAAGAGTTTGTATTGTATATCAATGTATTCCCATTCAATAAAAGTTCAAAAACATGCTTATGAGTGATTCACATCATCTTAAAAATAATAGTTATCTTTAGGAGGAGAGGGAGAGGAAAGGGGAAAGACCATGGATTTTTCATAATGTTTTATTATCTTATTTTTAAAAAAAGAATCAGTTGAGACAAATGTGGCAACTAGCAAAATATGTTTTATTCTGGTAGAGATTACATAAATGCCTATGATATTATTTATATTTGCTTTTCATGTTATATGACTTATTATTAAGCTTTAAAAAATAAAAAAACACTATCTGAATGACTATCCCTTCTACTTGAGTGTTCTGTGATCTTAAAATGTTATAAATCTGTCCTGTCTGATATGATAGCCACTAGACACATGTGGTTACTGAGCATTTAAAGTGTGGCTAATGCAACTGAGGAACTCAGTTTTTAATTTTTTAATTCTAATATCTATGTCTGAGTAGTGGCTATTTTATTAGGCAGCATGAATCTAGAATATAAGCTCTGTAAATTAAGGCAGAACTGGTAAGTCTTCATTGACTATAATTCTACCTCTTGGAAGCAGACTCAGTCCCAGGAGATACTCCATACATAGTTTCTGAAAAAAAAAAATGTAATAGGGAATCCCAGTGCATATTTCCCTCTTTCCTCCTGTGAGTTGATTGGCAAACATATAGTATCACAAATTCAGCAGGCCTGGAACTATTTGTTTGTTTGTTGGTTGTTCAGTCGCTCAGTCATGTCCAACTGTTTGCAACCCCATGACTGCAGCATGTCAGGCTTCCCTGTCCTTCATTATCTCCCAGAGTTTGCTCAAATTCTTGTCCATTGAGTTGGTGATGCCACTCAACCATCTCATTCTCTATCGCTCCCTTTTTCTAGTGCTCTCAATCTTCCCCAGCATCAGAGTCTTTTCCACTGAGTTGGCTCTTCACATCAGTGGCCAAAGTATTGGAGCTTCAGCTTCAGCATCAGTCCTTCCAACGAATATTCAGGATTGATTTCCTTTAGGATTGACTGGTTTGCTCTCCTTACTATCTAGGGGACTCTAAGAGTCTTCTCTAGCACCACAGTTTGAAACTATCTATTCTCCAGTGTTCAGCCTTTTTTATGGTCTAACTCTCACATCTGTACATGACTACTGGAAAAACCATAGCTTTGACTATACTGACCTTTGTCAGCAAAGTGATGTCTCTGCTTTCTAATACGCTGGATAGGTTTGTCATAGCTTTTTCCCAAGGAGAAAATGTCTTTTAATTTCATGACTGCAGTCACCATTCACAGTGATTTTGGAGCCCAAGAAAATAAAGTCTGTCATTATCTCTATTTTTTCCCATCTTATCGCCATGAAGTGATGGGACTAGATGCCCTGATCTTAGCCTTTGAATGTTGAGTTTTAAGTCAGCTTTTTCACTCTCCTCTTTCATCTTCATCAAGAGACTCTTTAGTTCCTCTTTGTTTTCTGCCATAAAGGTGGCATCATATGCATACCTGAGGTTATTTCTCCCAGCAATCTTGACCCTAGCTTGTAATTCATCCAGACCATCTTTTCATGTGATATACTCTGCATATAAGTTAAATAAACAGGGTGACAAGATACAGCCTTGATGTACTCCTTTCCCAATTTGGAACCAGTTTGTTGTTCTATGTCTGGTTCTAATTGTTGCTTCTTGACCTGCATACAGATGTCTCTGTAGGCAAGTAAGGTGGTCTGGTATTCCCATCAATTCAAGAATTATCCACAGTTTGTTGTGATCCACACAGTCAAAGACTTTAGCATAGTCAATGAAGCAGAAGTAGATATTTTTCTAGAATTCTCTTACTTTTCCAATGATCCGCGGATGTTGGCAATTTGATCTCTGGTTCCTCTGCCTTTTCTAAATCCAATTTGTACATCTGGAAGTTCTCAGTTCACATACTCTTGAAGCCTAGCTTGTAGGATTTTGAGGATTACCTTGCTAGCATGTGAAATGAGTACAGTTGTACAGTAGTTTGAACATTCTTTGGCATTGGCCTTCCTTGGGATTAGAATGAAAATTGACTTTTTAGAGTCCTGTTTCTACTGCTGAGTTTTCCCAATTTGTTGCATATTGAGTGCAGCACTTTAACAGAATTATCTTTCAGGATTTGAAACAGCTCTGTTGGAATTCCATCACCTCCACTAGCTTCATTCATAGCAATGCTTCCTAAGGCCCACTTGACTTCACACTCCAGAATATCTGGCTCTAGGTTAGTAAAAACACAATTGTGGCTAAATCTGGGTCATTAAGACCTGTTTTGTACAGTTCTTCTCTTATTCTTTCCACTTCTTAATATCTTCTGTTTTTGTTAGGTCCATACCATTTCTCTTCTTTATTATGCCCATCTTTGCATGAAGTGTTCCCTTGGTATCTCTAATTCTCCTGAAGAGATCTCCCATCTTCCTCATTCTATTGTTTTCCTCTATTTCTCTGTATTGTTGACCTAAGGTATTCTTATCTATCCTTGCTCTTCTTTGGAAATCTGCATTCAGATGGGTATATCTTTCCTTTTCTCCTTTGCCTTTAGCTTCTCCTCCTTTCTCAGCTATTTGAAAGGCCTCCTCAGACAACCATTTTGCCTTTGCATTTCTTTTTCTTGGGGATGGTTTTGTTCATCACCTCCTATACAATGTTACTAACCTCCATCCACAGTTCTTCAGGCACTCTTGTCTATCAGATCTAGTCTCTTGAATCTGTTTGTCACTTCCACTGTATAGTCATAAAGGATTTGATTTAGGTCATACCAGAATGACCTAGTGGTTTTTCCTACTTTCTTCAATTTAAGTCTGAATTTTGTGATAAGGGGTTCATGATTTGAGCCACTGTCAGTTCCTGGTCTTGCTTTGGCTGACTTTATAGAGCTTTTCCATCTTCAGCTGCAGGGAATATAATCAACCTGATTTTGGTATTGACCATGTGGTGACATCCATGTGTAGAGTCATCTCTTGTGTTGTTGGAAGGGGGTATTTGCTATGACCAGTGCACTCTCTTGCTAAAACTCCATTAGCCTTTGCCTCCTTCATGTTGTACTCCACGGCCTAACTTGCCTGTTGCTCCAGGTCTCTCTTGACTTCCTGCTTTAGCATTCCAGTCCCCTATGATGAAAAGGACATCTTTTTTTTTTTTTTTTTTTTTGGTGTTAGTTCTAGAAGATCTTGTAGGTCTTCACAGAACCATTGAACTTCAGCTTCTTTGGCATTAGTGGTTTGTGCATAGACCGACTTCACTTTCCCTTTTCACTTGCAAGCATTGGAGAAGGAAATGGCAACCCATCCAGTATTCTTGCCTGGAGAATCCCAGGGACGGCAGAGCCTGGTGAGCTGCCGTCTATGGGATCGCACAGAGTCGGACACAACTGAAGCGACTTGGCAGCATAGACTTGGATTACTGTGATACTGAATGGTTTGCCTTGGAAATGAACTGAGACCATTCTGTCATTTTCAAGATTGCATGAAAGTTCTGCATCTTGGACTCTTTTGTTGACTATGAGTGAGTGAAATAAGTGAAAGTCATTCAGTTGTGTCCATTTCTTTGTGACCCCATGGACTATACAGTCCATGGAATTCTCCAGGCCAGAATACTGGAGTGTGTAGCCTTTCCCTTCTCCATGGGATCTTCCCAACCCAGGGATCAAACCCAGGTCTCTCACATTGCAGGAGGATTCTTAACTAGCTGAGCCACAAGGGAAGCCCAAGAATACTGAAGTGTGTTGCTTATCCTTTCTCCAGCAGATCTTCCCAACCCAGGAATTGAACCAGGGTCTCCTTCACTGTAGGTGGATTCTTTACCAGCTCAGCTACCAGGGAAGCCCATGGGCTAGTCCATTTCTTTTAAGGGATTCTTGCCCACAGTAGATATAATGGTCATCTAAATTAAACTTGGCCAATCTCATCCATTTTAGTTCATTGAGAACTAAAATTCACTGAGTTCATTTCAGGAGAAATGTTGGTATTCACTGTTGCCATCTCTTGCTTGACCACTTCCAATTTACCTTGATTCATGGACCTAACATTCCAGGTTCCTGTGCAATATTGTTCTTTACAGTACTGGACTTTAGTTTCACCACCAGACACATCCAAAACTGGACATCATTTCTGTTTTGGCTCAGTGGACCTATTTGTTATTATCCTATAAAATCAGTATTTTCCAGTAGCCATCCTTTTCCTACCTGTACTAACAATTCTTGGTACCTATTTTAATTAGTACATATTTTATTGTGCTTTGATATAACCTTGTTCTGGCCTTCTGTTGTACTATGCTCTATATTGTAGACATTCTGTCAGTATATAAGGTAGGAGCAATAGCATACCAAATATATCAAAGAAAAATTTTTAAAAGTTTATAAAGATTATGAGTACTTTAAAATTCTAAACTCCTGAGGTTTAGATAAACAATAAAAAACAGACAAATAAATGTTTACCAGAAAGAAAGACAAACCAGGGACCAGAGAAATTATCAATCTAATGTGAAAGAAAACAAAAATCAACAAGAAATAATGTAAAAATCATTATTAAAAAACACGTAAATATTAAATATAGGTTTAATTTTTGAGTAAGGAGCAAATAAAAAGTTGGAATAAAAGTTATGTAACCAAAAAGATATTTTGCTCTTATTCTTCCATCCTATTTCCTCTCAAAAATACTAAGAAAGAAACTTTTGGTGGTATGTAAATTATACATCGATAAAACTGATATAAAATTACAAGGGAAGAACAGCATGTGAAAAGACTGACTAAAGTCTGAAAAAGCTAACACAAGCAAAATATAGATGAAAAGAAAGGAAAGAAAATGGACAGCAATATCTCAGATGACAGAATGTCTTTTCAATTCCCTACCCAAGAAAGAAAAATGTTAAAGAAAATAGAAAGCTGTCTGTCTCAGGAAAGTAGTCAGAAAATTGAAAGGACAGAAATAGTTCAGCAAGCGTAATTTACTTTCCATTTTATCTTGGCACATGAAGGAAGTGGGTAGAAGATAAAGAGGGAGATCCCTATTGATGGGGAAATGATCTGGGGACTAGTGGACATGCAGTCAAACTTCAGCTATATCTAGATCAATAAGGATGTATTAAAGTGATATTATCTATGAATTCACAGTAGCCACTGGCCAGATGAGGTGGAACCTAGAAGGCAGAAAATTTAAGAGAAAGAATATCAGCTGAATGGAAGTGATTCCCACCAATGCAGAGAGGAATTGGGAGACAATTCAAGACGGATTTCATAAGATCTTTTGGTTACGTGTGGCCAGTAAAATAAATAAGGGCATAAATGAAAGCAAAATGCTTGATTTCCTGGCCCTCCAAAGCCATGGTCAATCAAAGGAGAAAACTTTCCTTGCAACTGTGAGAAATCATCTAGCTTTAGCTGAAAGCATTCTTCAGGGCTCTCTATATCTTTAATGCTACAAAAAAAGATAGAGTTGGTGGGAAAAGAGCCAACTACAGTAATTCTAAGCACTACTATTTGGTGAAAGTCAAAGTTTAATGGCATATTTCATCAGAGAGCAGTACCACAAACATTTCTGACTACCTCAGTCCTTGAAGCAGAATTCCAAACTGAGATTTGCAATTGCTTGGACCAGGTCACTCCACAACCCTATTTTGGAAAAGCTCTTCAAGAGTCTACTGATGAAGATATTATTAACTTCATGTGAGAAAGGTCTCACATGGAAGAAATTTCTTCTAGTTATTCACGGTTCATTAAAACAGAAAATGTAATTGTAATGTACCTAATTACAGCCTAGGCATGACAACCCAGAATTAATTGCACTTGCTGTTGTTATTCAGTCGCTCAGTGTTGTCTGACTTTTTGCGACCCCATAGACTGCAGCACGCCAGGCCTCCCTGGCCCTTACCATCTCCTGGAGTTTGCCCAAGTTCGTGTTCATTGCATTGGTGATGTCGTCCAGCTATCTTGTCCTCTGACACCCTCTTCTCCTTCTGCCCTTGAGCTTTCCCAGCATCAGGGATTTTTCCAGTGGGTCATCTGTTTGCATCAGATGACCAAAATACTGGAGCTTCAGCTTCAGCATGAGTCCTTCCAGTGAATATTCAGGGTTGATCTCCCTTAAGATTGACTGGTTAGATCTCCTTGCTGTCCAAGGGACTTTCTCAGGGCTCGTCTCTAGCACACTTCTTTACATGCACCACCACAATTTATAGCACCACCTTATTGATGACTTTCTACCCCCTGCCAGTCACTGTTAGGGCCTTACATAAGTCATCTAACTGTCACTAGACTCTGAAGAATAGATTATTTGCCCCTTATTCCCCTGGACTAGGAACTGGCTAAGCACTCCAGTATTCTTGCCTGGAAAATTCCATGGACAGAGGAGCCTGGCAGGCTACAGTCCATCAGGTCACAAAGATTCAGAAATGACTGAGCAACTGAGCATGATTTTTTGTTTTAAGAAGAAAGAAACTGAGGTTTAAAGAGATTGAACCATGTGCCCCAGTGAAAAGCTGTTATTTAATCTTAGCTCTAGTGGATTCTACAAGGCATATCCTTGTCATTTATCTACACTGCTCTTCAAAGAAAGAGATTTCAGTAAGGACAGGACCTCTTTGCCCAAAACTCTATAAGCAAGTTGGTGTGTGCATGAGTGTATATGTATATATCGATATGTCCCACATAATGTGAGAGGAATGGACAAGTGCTATAGAAAATCAGAGAATTCTTAAAAACTAGTGTTTTTTTTTTAATTAACATATGAGTTGAAAAATGAATATAGGGCATGCATTGCCATTTGAAAAAAAGAAAAAATGGAAAATAAACAATACACAATAATATTAGAAGCCACCTCTTGAAAAATAAAACCAAATTCACTCAGTACTGATGTCATTTTCTTTGCTCTCAAATTACTAAGCTCTAAAACATGTTAAGAATAAGGTTGAGAAGTATGTAAAGGTAAGCCATTCATACTCTCCTGGGGAGAGTATAAATTACAATAACCTCCCGGCATAGAAATTGGGACAATTTGCCACTTTTCATATTCAGCAATGCTATTTAAAATGCTTATGCTCCTTTTCCAAGTAGTTTCTCTTCTCTTTCTTTATGCAAAAGTAAAATTGTAAGTACAAATATAAAGCTTTGACTAGAAAAATATCACAAAGTTGATTGATAAGTAAAAAATCAAAAACAACACAGTGTCCAACAAAGCATATGAAGAACTTAAATATGTGCTAAAATGTAATAGAATAATGGGATACTCTGTAAATATTAGAGTGAGGTTTTTGAGAAATAACTAAGAAAATGAGGAAAAATTCACATTTAATTAAGTGAAAAGTGATGTATAAAATGTTACACATCTCCTAATCTCAATTTGTATTCACAAATATGCATATATTATTAATTCATTAATGTACATATTAAAATATTAGTAACTGCAAGGAACAAAATGTTAACAAACTTTTCTCTTATACTTAGATTATAGAAATTGCTCATTTTGGATACCTTCTTCATTTCTCAAATATTCTGAAGTTTAAAATATATGTGTGTATGAAAACATTAATTTACTTATTAAATTATTTTAATCTAATAATTAATTAAATTAAATGAGAATAGAATCAAGGCACTAAGATATAAAATATTCCAAGCAAAGTTTCATGGATAAAATTTCATTTGGAAAACCAGATTGCTGGCTAAGACACATAAAAGATAGTGTATCAAAAAGAGATTCTAAATAGAGAAGAGGATCAACAAATATAGACTATTATAAAGGATGTCTATGGAACTTAGAATAGATCAACCAGGAAGAGGATGGAAAGATAGCACTGAATTTAGAATGTTACTAGAATTAGAATAAATGCAAACTCTATATTAGAGGACAAGGGACCCTGGACAAGTAGCATTCAGGTGATTATCAGCAATCAAGGAAAACTGTCCACTCCCTCATTCATTCACTCAATGATTTATTCATTTAGAAAATATCCTGATTAGTTACTATGCCCCAGGTCCTGTTTTATTTATTTACTTATTTTATTGACGTATAGTTGATTTACAATATTGTGTAGCTTCAAGTGTACAGCAATGTGATTCAGTTATACATGCATACATTTTTTTCAGATTATTTTCCCTTATAGGTTATTGCAAAATACTGAGTATAGTTTCCTGTGCTATTCAGTAAATCCTTGTTGGTTATCTATTTTATATATAGTAGTGTGTATATGTTAATCCCAACGTTCTAACTTATCCCTCCTCTATGACCTTTGGTAATCATAGGTTTGTTTTCTGTCTGTGGGTCTATTTCTGTTTTTTATATAATTCATTTTGGTTTTTTGTATCATTTTTTTAGATTCTACATATAAATGATATAATGTGATTTTGTCTTTGACTTACTTCACTTAGGATGATAATCTCTAGGTCCATCCATGTTGCTGCAAATGGCATCATTTTATTCTTTTTTATGACTGAGTAATGTGCCATTGTATAAATATACCACAACTTTATCTATTCATTTGTCAATGGACACTTAGTTGCCTCTATGTCTTTTCTATTGTAAATAGTGCTGCAATGGGGTGCACGTATCTTTTTGAATTATGGTTTTCTCTGGATGTATGTCCAGAAGTGGGACTGGTGAATCATATGGTAGCTCTTTTAGTTTTTTAAAGGAACCTCCATACTTTCTCCATAGTAGCTTCACCAATTTACATTCCCACCAACAGTGTAGGAGGGTTCCTTTTTCTCCATATTCACTCCAACATTTGTTTGTAGATTTTTCAGTGATGGCCATTCTGACCAATGTGAGGTGATGCTTCATTGTAGTTTTATTTTGCATTTCTCTAATAATTAGCTATGTTGAGCATCTTTTCAGATGCCCTTTGACCATCTGTGTGTCTTTTTTAAAAAAATATCTATTTAGCTGCTAGAAAATATGAATGAATCAGACTGAGGTCTCTACTTGCTTAAGGAATTTGCAGTGTAAGACAGAAATAATCTTGTAAATTTTATTCTTTTTCTCTTCCTGAATTCCACCCCAAATCTTTGAGAAACTCCAGGATCCTGTTGTGAGTTGTAATAAAATAATCCATGTCTATGAATGTTGTTCACTTATTCAGTGACAGGGAACTTGAAACTTCCATCATGTAAATGAAGGAACTAGGCCCTGATTTTGCTACTCAATGCATTTCAATCTCACATATTAAGTCCTCACTGTATCTTCTTGCCTACCTCTTAGATACAATCTACTTCTCACTCATCTCCCAAATAGATCACACCCTTCTAACCTGAACTATCTTATCCCAGTTTCTACCTGACAAACCATTCATCTTTTATAATCATATCATATGTTACTTTCTTAGATCAGTTGCTCAACCATAGTCCTTCCCTTATTCATAATCCTCAGCCACTTTGTTTATTGAACTTATTGGGCTTCCTGGTGGCTCAGACAGTAAAAAATTCTGCCTGCAATGCAGGAGACCTGGGTTCGATTCCTGGGTTGGGAAGATACCCTGGAGGAGGGCATGGCAACCCACTCCAGTATTCTTGCCTGGAGAATCCCCATGGACAGAGGAGCCTGGTAGGCTATAGTTTATGGGATCACAGAGAGTCAGACACAACTGAGCAACTAAGCGCACCACATATTTGACTTTATCCTGAGAGCTCTGCAATCCCCTATATTCAAGGTATTACCCTATTATATGGCTTCCCAGGTGGCACTAGCAGTAAAGAATCCACCTGCCAATGCAGGAGATGCAAGAGATTCAGGTTCAATCCCTGGCTTGGGAAGATCCCCTAGAGTAGGAAATGGCACCCCACTCCAATATTCTTGCCTGGAGAATCCCATGGACAGAGAAGACTGGAGGACTACAGGCCATGGGGTTGCAAAGCATTGGACACAACTGAGCGTGCGCATGGGCATACACACACACACACACACACACACACACACACACACACACACACTCTATTATATAATTCCTTCCATAAAGTGCAATGAAGAATAAATGAAAAATTTAAGTGACCCCATAAGACCCTTAAAGAATCTATAAACACAGGATTAAAGTAATTTGTGATACTATTAAAATAAATTCTGGCTAGATAACTAGTGGAAAGAACTTCATCAACTGACTGACTTACTCTTTATTCATTTATATTGTTAATAGAAGTGATTTTCAAACTGGGATCACAAACCATTAGTGGTTCATGAAGTCAATTTCGTGGGTCACAATCAGCCTTTTTTAAAAAGAAATAGAAAAAGAGAAACGATTAGGAAAACATAAGAGTATATGACCTACAGTAAAAGAAAGTATTGTGTTATTGAAATTCTGGTTTGTTGTGTGTGTTTATTATATTGTGAAGAAAAGCTATTTTTATCATAGGTCATGGATAAAAAAATTTAAAAGGCACTTATATAAAATTTGTGTCACTTTCCTGTCATACATTCACACCCACATGACATGTTATTTCTTAAATTATCCAGTATTCCTACACTATGTAAAGACCAGCATTTTCTTAGACTGCTTACTTTCTCCTCTCATGGTCACAAACACTACAGTTGAATTTCTTTTCAGATGTAAAATTTTTATTAATGTGAGTTGTGCACATTAAGGCCATTTTGAGATGCATTATAGATACTGAGATGTCAGCATTGCTCACCCACTAGATCGGTGATCTTTCCTCTTCTTAGCCAAAACCCAAAGGCTGAGCAGTTCAATCTGTGCATAAGCAAAGTCATACATTATCCTGGTTTGTGGATCTCCAATGCTCGGGAATAGTTGCAACCACAAACATTGAATTTCCCAAGATTTCCCATGGAATATGCCAAATTATAGTACATCTGCATGGGCTGGCAACTGAACCCATTTAGGGTAAGGAACAATGTCTCTTTTAATAGTCATATTCCTTACCATGACCAGCATTGACTCCAAATAAATGCTTAGTATTTATTGACTGAAGTTCACTTGAGGGGGACATTACTTGAAAAACAGAAGTAAGAAATTCCTTTTTTGTACATTTACAACTAGAGAATCTAGACACCATGAATGTTTGAAGCATTTTTTAAATTACCATTAGCAATTTCTTGATGGGCAATATATAAAAATATGTGAAACTGACATGGAAAAGCTAAAATTAGAAGAGGAATTAGTATAATTTCCAAGTATTTAATTAAAGCAAGCAAACATTTTTCTCATTAGAAAAATAGCAGAATTAGAAAATGGAAACAGTAAACTGGTTAGCTTCACTCACCTAAAACAAGGTAAAATGTATGAGCAGTAAGTTCAGTTTAGTCATTCAGTCCTGTCCAACTCTTTGTGATGCCATGGACTACAGCAGGCTAGGCTTCCCTCTCATTCACCAACTCCTGAGCCTGCTCAAACTCATGTCCATTGAGTTGGTGATGCCATCCAACCATCTCATCCTCTGTCATCCCCTTCTCTTGCCTTCAATCTTTCCCAGCATCAGGGTCTTTTCCAATGTTAGTTCTTCACATCAGGTGGCCAAAGTATTGGAGCTTCAGCATCAGTCCTTCCAATGAACATTCAGGACTGATTTCCTTTAGGACTGACCAGTTTGATCTCCTTGCAGTCCAAGGGACTCTCAAGAGTCTTCTCCAACACCACAGTTCAAAAGCATCAGTTCTTCGGCACTCAAGATTTCTTTATAGTCCAACTCTCACATCCATACATGACTACTGGAAAAACCATAGCTTTGATTATATGGACCTTTGTCAGCAAAGTAATTCTGCTGCTTCTGGGTCAGTTTTCCAAAAGCCCATTCATTACAGTTTAAGGTCTCCCCTCTGCCCCCACCCCACTCTGTTTTAATGGGTTGAAATCTTGTCACTAACCCAGGAAAAAAAATTGAAAGGAGTGTATTTTAATGTATAGAGTCTGCTCTTAAAGAATGAGTGAGCCTTAGAAATGGTGTGCTGCGCTCAGTTGCCTCTGCCTCTTTTGCAACCCTATGGATTATAGCCCACCAGGCTCCATTGTCAAGAGGATTCTCCAGGCAAGAATACTGGAATGGCTTGTCATTTCCTTCTCCAGGGGATATTCCCAACCCACGGATCTAATCCCAGTCTCCTGCATTGGCAGGCAGATTCTTTACCACTGAACCACCTGGGAAGTCCAGAATCAGCCTCTAGTTGTCTAATTGCCTAGGACTTAGAATGAGCTTCTGAGAAAGGAGGCTGGCGGAGGATAGTTGCATCATGTTTGCCAGGCACCAAGGGAAGAGCTTCTTTGAATAACCAGCTCACCTCTACAGCACAAGACTTCCTAAAGGGAAATTAAACCTGTTTCAAGCACTTTTGTAAATGCCTCACCTGAATCTTTCCTGAAACTTTTCAAAGCCAGAGAAGCAAAGTAGCAGGTTAGAAAACTCAAATATTTAAAGAGTCTAGGCAGACAAAGGGTTGAGTATAAATGGAATCATTTGTGATTATTCACCTCATGACTATTATATAATTTCTGTGTGCTTTTATTTGCTCAAAATATACTTAACATACCATTAGTAAAAAGCATTTTTAGCTTTCTAAATAATCACACCAAGATAAGAACCAACTTGTGGAGAAAGAGAAAGTTTTTTCTCAAGAAAACTCAAGTTGAATCATTTCAGGAAATAGATGCAAAATTTTTTAATTAAAAATAATTTCATGATTGGACAATTATGCAAGTATAGACAGGACTGAAGTAAGCAGTTAGAGATATAAGACAGCCAGAGAATTCCAATAAAGTGGGAATCCATTATTACCCCTAGGTTTGAAGGAAAAGTAGGGGAGAAGGTGTTACTAGACCCAGAAGTGTTGCCATGGAGGAGTGGCTGGTTGGTAGATGCAAGGCTGCAGGGAAGCGTAGTCACTGCCAGCATTGCAACAAAGCAGAAGGCAGACAAGGAATAAATGTTTCACCTTCTCTCTCCTCTGACTCTCCAATCTCCTATTAGTGTCTCCCATCGGTCCAAATAAACCAGAGCTTAGCGGGCAAGAGCCTGGGCCATACAATGCAAATAGGTTAGCCTTCCTGGGACAAACAGCAGAGAAAAGAAGGGCAAGATACAACTGGTAGAGACAATCTGAGAATGACCACTAAACTAATCAGTATTCTTTTTGTCTATAAGTTCTGCAAGAATTAGGTTGACTGAAATGACCTCTGTTCCCTCAATAAGGGAACAAAGTATTTTGTCAAGTAAAGATAAACCTGTTAAATCTACTATTCTGATGGGAATTTGGTTTATTCAAACAGCTTATTTGAGTGCTTTATTTCAAAGAGTTTACTGCTGGTTTGCTAGTTACTTTTCTGGTGTTCCCATAGATACTGCCACCCCTTACATTTTTAAAGATACTGTAAGGTTTAAAGTTCAGTCTTCCAGAGATCTATCCAGGCTCCAGGGTATTTCTCCTGAAGATGCATATTACTCTGGTAATAGAATCTAGGAGATAAAGTCCCCTAGACCACTGCAGCACATTTTATCAGTAGGGTAAATGATCTCCCATTTCCTATTGCTTGAATGAGCAGTGAGATTCATGAGAGCACATTATGCCCTTCCCTGTGGCACAGGTATGCCACTAAAAAAAAAGAAAGAAAGACTGACATGAAAAATGCAAAGTACTTAAGCAAGCAGGACCACTATTGCTCTCTAAAAGATAGATGATTGCAGTGAACATGATGTCTAGAACTGTAGTTTGCCCAAATTAAAGTGGAACATAAAAAATAGGGAAAGAATCTAATTTCCATTTAAAGTTGATATCAGCAGTAGTTGTACAATATTATTTGTCACACCTTGAGGTGATAGACCTGCAGTGCTATGGAGCTGTAGTAATTCAAAGGTAGCCAGGGGCAAGAGAAATATAGAACTCACATCTGCCAAAATAGATCTGAATGTAGAGTTGGCTAGAGAAATGTGGCAGGAGAAATGGCAGGATGCAGTTACGAAGGAGTTACCGATTTCAGCTAATAACATCTGCCTGCCTAATAGGAAATGAAGAGGGAAGGGGTATTTTCTTGAGTTTTCTTCTGAGAAGAGTTGTGGGAGGATCAAAGTTGGGCAATGATTCTTCAATCCTTTTTGATTCTTGTGAAGTCAGGAAAGTACTTTGCCATTTATATTTCAAAAGAAAAATTGTGTCCTAGTTGTATTCTAAGAAGAAAAATTTAGCTTTGTCTTACTAACTAAGCTAATCCTAGATTTTTCTGTGAAATCATAATAATGACTGAAATGGGGATTTTGTTCCCAGAGATGTGGAGAGAGCACTGGACTAGTAGTAAGGAGACCCATTGCTTATCTTGGTGTTTGTGATTATAAGCTGGGCATCAGGCATCAGATACAAGAGAATCCTTCAGCCTGGAAAGAGCTCAGTCAAGAAGAGGAGCTGAATGGATCCTCATATCAAACTCCTCTCAGGAAATGAATCATCATCCATGTGACAGAATTCAAAATGCTGCCCTTGTTTCTGACCATCACATTTGCCTACTAGACATTTCTGAATCTCCATTTCATTCTCCTTCTGACAACCCCCCTACTACATTCCTCTGACTTCACATCCATTCAGTGATTTGAATTTAGCATTCTTACAGATGTGTTATTTGGGCAACTCATATTATCTCTGGGAGATATAACGATGACACTTATATGGGAAGTTGTACTATAAATATTAGGCTTTTTAGTTGCATTATTATGTCCTTACTCATCTGGGACTCCTTCAGAAAGCTTGTAGTGTCCCCAGTGAAGGGCATATACTTGGACCAAAACACCATGAAATTTATTATCTGCTTTTCTTATGGTTGCATCTACCAATAGCATCTTACAGTTCACAAGTCTAATAGATAAGAACAGGGTTTGACACAAAGTAGATATGGATTCAAACTTCTAGTCTGCCATTTACCAGCTGTGTGAACTTCATTAAGTCGCTTAATGTCTGTTGGACTCAGATTGTCATATATGAAATGGAGGCAGTGGCAATCCCTGATACAGTTGTTGAGAGATTAAAGAACAAATTGATGCTGCACATTACACAAGCCCTCAGATCTAGTGAACTCAGAGCAGATGGTAGCTATTCCTATTCTCTGCCTGATGGTCAGGTGTGATGTATCTGTTGGGCCACTGAGGAACCACCCTGGGAGCTAGGGATCCTTTAACACCCTGTGACATGCTACTGAGGTCTTCTCTGTGCATCCACCTGTCCTCACTCTCTGCTTGAGAAGTTGTGTTCTAAAGGTCAGGGTGGAAAACATTCTCGCCGTGCATTCCCTCCTCTTGCTGCAGGTAATTTCCTCTGTCCATGTGCCATTAATGATGTCATTATCAGTGCTGGTGGCCAATCATGGGACCTAATCATAGCACTGAATCACCTTCATCTCTCTCCCAACAGTCCAGATGGCATCTGAACACTCATTGGTAATAAATAAGGAGAGATTTTTAAACATTTTTAAGTCTTCTCTAATCAACTTGGAAAATTACCTAAAAAATAATAATAATTCTGAATCCTCTCTATAACCTGTATGGAAAACTCTAAGATCCTGAAGAAGAGAGCTGCTAATTAGCTATTTTCATTTTACCTAAAAAGAACAGGACCAAAGGCATTCAGTTGGGAAACTCAAATCACATCTTCAAAAGCAAGTTGGATGAAGAAGTAAGGCCAGTGTTCAAGGGCTGCTGCAAAGAAGCAGGGGCTGAGGGAAATGTTAATGTGCACAATGGGCCAATGCAAAGGATTCAAAGTCTTCCTAAATTTAGGGGAAAAAAGAGGGGAAGTTATTTGTTTCCTGTAAGTGAAGATCTCAACTCATTGATCATGTTGATCTATACAATACAGATAGGAATCCGACAAAGTCAAACAGTATAATGAGGATGTTATATTGTTTTTGATAAAAGGAATCTGACTTGCCCTTCATACTATGTAATCTGCAGAAATGTCAACATTTCATTAGATGCGAACAGTCTCTTTCAGTTAGGGAGGGTGGCAAAAAATCTTCCTGTTGCTCCATGAGAGGCTAAAGGAACTGTTATGGATCCCTCTATAAGCAGAGCTCTAGGTCTTGATAGATGTCTTGCAGAGTTTTAGATGTACCTACTGCTCTTGCACTAAATGTGGGCATCAGTAAAGCAAAAGATAACAGATTCCTTTTAGGCACAGAAAAAGCTGCTAAGAAAATGAGATTAGGGCTGAAAAGTTAAGGGTTTATTAGATTTTGTCTTTCTCAAGTTAGAACTGTATCATCCTTATGAAAATGTTAGCAATGTATCTGAAGAAAGGGAAACAAGGGATTTTTTTTTTATTTATTTAATAACCTTGCTGTGTAGAGAAAATTCCCTTGTGAAAACTGTAGAACTCCTCACATGAGTTTCAAAGTTTATATATCACAGAATTTGAAATTCTGGGACCTCAAAAATAAAAATGACTAAGTTATGAAGCCTTACCATATCTGTAAAATAAGATAAGGATTTTACTGTATTTTAGATTTCATAAATCTTAAAACTACTAATAAAGTAATTATATAGGGAAATCTGTCATTTTTTGCCTCTCTATCATCCATCTCTGTTTATTTCAGTAACAAAACCTTAGTTTTTCATGAAACCACTACCGTCTACTTATTTCCAGTTCCTAACTGGTAAGAATATTGCCTCCAGGCCACAAATAGCCACCACATGGTTAAGAACTTGCTAAAACTGAAGGAAATACAGAGTAAAGCAAACCAAAGAGATGGGGAGAGAAGCTGTGATGTAACTTGAGTCCCTGAACCCAACCAGGTCTGAAGTGTGATACTCTGGACTCTTCCATTGTAGGGGCACAATAAATGTTCTTTATTTCTTTCTTTATTTATTTTTGCTCAAACCAGACTGAGTCGAGGTCTGTCACTTGAAATCAGAAAGAGTCCTGGCTAATACAGGAATGCAATTTTCATACTTCACAGTTGGATATGACATCTAGTAAAGAATGTTCGGTTATGTGGAAATGAATCCTGATTTTTAGATCAGTATCACTTTTCTTCAGAGGCAGAGGAAAAAGGAAGTGGGGAGAGAAATGTTGCTAATGAGCTAGGGATGATTAAGAAGAGGACATTTGGAAGAACCCAGTCCTTTTACAGCATGAGAAGGGCTCTAGGAATTACATTAGACCCAGAAGAAAGATAACTTTGAAAAATTTTATTGCTAATAAAATCCTGCTTAATTTCCATAGGCAAAACTGAAAAAAAAAAAAAAAAAAAAGCTTTGCTAGCAGGAATAAAACCTGCATGAAGAAAAAAAATTAAAAGATGATATTTATGTATTTCTTAATGATAACATTAAGTCCCCTAGTACTTATAGGAAGGCAGTAATTTACTGGGATCTTAAAAAAAGGTGCAGTATATTTGATTAAAGGTCATGCAAACACTAAAATGTTTCTCCAAAAATCTGTCTGAGACAGAAAAATAAGGATGACCAGCTCTTCTCAGAATCTTTCAAGTATACTTACATTATATGCTTATTAATGACTTCGGTGGTTCGAGTTTTCCCTTAAGCACATGTGGGAAGTATATAGCAAGGTGGCAAAAGCTGAGCAATGTTATTTTTGACATCAATCATGGCTTTATGAGCTGTCAAAAAGAGTTCTTCCAGCAGAAGCACAAATAACAGCACACTTCCCACTTTTTGCATTAAGTAGTATGGAAAACAGTGACGGTTCTGGAGCCTGTCATGAGCTGACCCTGTCTGACCCTCCACTGGCTGCTATACCACTAGATGAGGCTCTCTCACTCAAAACCCTGGCTGTTACTGAACTGCATGCAGTTTCTCAAAGGTACCTTGCTGGCTCTCACTTCCAGATTTCCCTTTCTTTTCAGAGGAAATGCTTCCTACTATACCTGCTCCCCAACCAAACATACTACTTCTTCACCTGGATAGCCTCTGTATTTCTTTCCTCTGGGAAGCCTTTCTTGACTCTTCTGAATTAGATTAAGGGTCCTCACTAGCTTCAAAGGAATTCTGTATTCTGATCCCACTTGTCTCTGACCTCACATGTTGGATGGACATGAGCTTGGACTAATTGTTTCATAATCATGGATGTCAGTTGTGTTCCACTAGAACACAGACTATCTGATAAACAAAAGCCCTGATTTGTAGTGCGTGCTGATTTCCCTGATGTAACAAGTCCCACTAATTTAAAGCTATAAAGGACTTAAGGATCAGGGAAGAAATACTGAATACTGCTCGTGTGGGCTGAAACAAGGGAGCTCTAGCATACCACTGACCTGAATTCAGTGCCAAGCAATCCAATTTTCAGTTCACTTAAATTTTATTGTTTTTATCCTTCCTTCTTTGAGCCTATTGACCATTTGTTCTTTGCCATCTCCTATAAAAATGACTAAGAGCCATTCATAGGATTTTATTGATGTGGAGAAGACAGACACAGAAACACTGGACCTACACTGGATTGTGTACTAGATGCAAACTGGTGTATACTGGACTGTACACTGGATGTATACTGGACTGTACACTGGACCATACATTGAACTGTAAATGGGATTGTACATGGAATGTATACTGGACAGTACTCTGGACTGTACATGGGATGAACACTGAGCAGTACACAGGATATACACTGGGCAGTATCCTGGACTGCACATGGGATGAACACTGAGCGGTACACAGGATATACACTGGGCAGTATCCTGGACTGCACATGGGATGAACACTGAATAGTACACAGGATATACACTGGGCAGTATCCTGGACTGCACATGGGATGAACACTGAGTGGTACACAGGATATACACTGGGCAGTATCCTGGACTGTACATGGGATGAACACTGAATAGTACACAGGATATACACTGGACAGTATCCTGGACTGCACATGGGATGAACACTGAACTGTACACTGGATGTATACTGGAATGTATACTGGACCATACACTGAACTGTAAATGGGATTGTACATGGAATGTACACTGGACAGTATCCTGGACTGCACATGGGCTGTACACAGGATGTACACTGGATGGTACCCTGGACTGTATACTGCACTGTACACTGGGATGTACCCTTGGTCTGCACATCAGATGTGTCCAGCTGTACACAGATTTGCCCCAAACGTGTCCAGATGTGCACTTGGACTGTATGCCAGATGTGTTCCAGATGTTCTGGCTGTGCTCCAGCTGTGCACGTGGACTGCACACCACATGTGCTCCAGCTGTGCTCCAGATGTGCTCCTGGGCCACACACCACATGTACTCCAGCTGTGTTCCAGATGTATCCGGCCATGCCCCAGCTGTGTCCAACTGTCCAGAAGTGTCCAGATGTGCACTGAACTGTATAATTCACACTGGACTGTACACTTCACACTGGACTGTACACTACACTATACATTGGACTGTACACTATATAGTGCACTGGACTGTAAAGAAACTGAAATAAGCACCAGTATGTTTTCTGGTACATCATGGACACATTCTTTGAACATATATATGCAAAATACCAAGCTCTAATAGTTTCAGAATTTAGTTTCTTATGATTTTTCCTTGAGGTCCATGTAGACGCAGTCCATTTTCAATTTCAAGATGCCAAAAAAGTTTAAAGGTCAACTTGCTTACGTTTTATTACAACCAAAAGAGTGATTGATCCTAAATTGTATAATGTAATAGCCCCAAAATAAAAAGCAAAAACCCTACAACTGAACTTGGTATAAATATATGTTTTTCTACCCATAACTAATGTTTTCCTATGAGAAAGTTTGGGAATAAATACCTGTAAAGAAATTATCATAATAGAGTTCAGGGGACATTCAAAAAAGAAATAATTGACAATTTTGAGGTGTATAGCATAATTGTTTGATTTACATATTTTGTGAAATGATTACCATAATAGGTTCAGCTAACATCCATCTTTTTATATAGATATAATAAAAAGAAAGGAAAAAAGTCTCCTTGTGATGAGAAGTAATAAGATTCACTCCATTAAAATTTTCCTCTATATTGTATATCAATGTTAACTATAGTCATTATGTTGTACATCACATCCCTAGTACTTATTTAACTTGTAAATGGCAGTTTGTACCTTTTGACCATCTCTATCTGGGGTCCACTTTCGCCACCATCCACCCCTGGTAACCACAAGGCTGATTTCTTTTTCTATGAGTATGGATTGGTCTTTTGTTCTTAGACTGTGCATATAGGTTAGATGATACATTATTTGCCTTTCTCCATCTGACTTATTTTGCTTAATATGATGCCTTGAAGTTTCATCCATCATGCAAATAGTATGATTTCCTCATTTTTAGAGTTGAATAATAATCCATTGTGTATGTAAACACACACACACACACACACACACACACACATATATACATACATCACCACTTCTTCAACCATTTCTACCAGTGGAGATAGGTTGTTTCCATGTCTTTGCTATTGTAAGTAATGCTGCTATGAACATGAATAAGTAGATATATTTTGAAGTTAGCACTTTTGTTTCCTGTAGTTATATTCCAAGTGCAGAACTGCTGGATTATACTACAATTCTATTGTTAATTTTTTGTGCAAACTTCATACTATTTTCCACAGTGGCTGTACCAACCAATTTACAATCCCCCTAACCATGCAAAAAGTTTCCCATTGCCTCATACCCAAGCCAGAATTTGTCTTTTATCTTTTTGATGATGCCTATTCTAACAGGTATGAGGTGATATTTCATTGTGGTTTTAATTTGCATTTCCTAATAACTAGTCATGTTGAACATCTTTTCATATATCTGTTGGCTTTTCATACATCTTCTTTGGAGAAATGTCTATTCAGGTCCTTTGCCCATTTTTTAATTGTATCATTTGGTTTTTTGCTATTGAATTGTATGAATTCTTTATATATTTTAGATATTAATCCCTTATAAAATATATAGTTTGTAAATATTGTTTCACATTCCATATGTTGTCTTTTTAAATTTTTTGATGGTTTCCTTTGCTTCAAAAAAGCCTTCAGTTTCATACAGTGCCATACTTGTTACTATGTTTTACTTGTGCTTTTAGGTGTCATACTGAAAAAAATCATTACCAAGACCTATATCAAGGAGTTTTATTTCTGTGTTTTCTTCTAGAAGTTTCATGGTTACAGATCTTCCAGTTAAGTCTTTAATTCATTTTAAGTTCTGTGGATAGTATAATACAGGAGCCTACTTTCATTCTTTTACATGTGAATATCCAATTATTTCAGCACCATTTATTGAAGAGACTGTTTTTTCTCCATTGAGTATCTTGGCTCCTTTATCAAATATTTGTTGACTGCATATGCTTGGGTTTATCTCTGGGCTAGTACCATACTGCGTTAATGACTATAGCTTTGTAGTGTAGCTTGAACTCAGGAAGTGTGATGCCTCCTGCTTTGTTGTTCTTTCTCAGGATTGCCTTAGCTATTCAGGGTGTTTTGCACTCAGTTGCTCAGTCAGTCATATCTGACTCTATGGACTGTAGCCTGCCAGGCTTCTTCTGTTCATGAGATCTTTCCAGGCAAGAAAACCAAAGTAGGTTGCCATTTCCGCCTCCAGGGAATCTTCCCAACCCTGGGGTCAAACCCACGTCTCCTGCAACTTTGTGGTTCCATACAAATTTTAGGAGTGCTTTTTTTTTTTTTTTTTTTAATTCTGTGAAACAACACCATTGGCAACTTAATAGGGACTACATTCAATATATAGATGGGTTTCATCAGTCCTGTCATTTTAACAACATTAACTCTTCCAATCCATGAACATGGATAATTTTCCATCTGTCTTTTTTTTATTTCTTTCATCACTGACTTATAGTTCCTGTTGTAGATAAGTTTTACCATGATATTGAAATTTATTCCTGAGTATTTTCTTGTTTTTGGTGCTGTAAATGGGAAAAAGTTATGTCTTTTTCTGAAAGTTCATTGTTAGTGTATAGAAAGGTGACTGATTTTTATGTTAGCCTTGGATCCTTCAGTTTTACTGAATTCATTGATTAGATCTGTTCATTTTTTGGTTGAATTGTTAGGATTTTCTATGTATAAAATCATGTAATCTGTAATTAGAGACAATTTTAATTCATCTTTTCCAGTTATGATATCTTTTACTTCTTTTTGTTGCCTGATTGCTCTAGCTAGGACTAGCTTGGGCAATAATAGTACTATGTTGCATGAGAATTCTAGCTGAGCTATTTCAAATCCTAAAAGATGATGCTGTTAAAGTGCTGCACTCAATAGGACAGCAAATATGGAAAGTTCAGCCATGGCCACTGGTCTGGAAAAGATAAATTTTCATTCCAATTCCAAAGAAAGGCAATGGCAAAGAATGTTCAAACTACAGAACAATTTCACTCATTTCACATGCTAGGAAATTATACTCAAAATTCTCCAAGCAAGGCTTCAACAGTACATGAACTGAGAACTTCCAGATGTTCAAGTTGGTTTTAGAAAAAGCAGAGGAAATAGAGATCAAATTGTCAACATTTGTTGGATCATAGAAAAATCAAGAAAGTTCCAGAAAAACATCTACTTCTGCTTCATTAACTACGCTAAAGTCCTTGACGGTGTGAAGAAGTAAAGTGAAAGTCACTCAGTCATGTCTGACTCTTTGCGACCACATGGACTAATAAGTCATGGAATTCTCCAGGCCAGATTACTGGAGTGGGTAGCCTTTCCCTTCTCCAGGGGACCTTCCCAACCCAGGTCTCCCACATTGCAGTTTGTCTGTGTGAATCACAACAAGCTATGGAAAATTCTTAAAGAGATGGGAATACCAGATCAACTTACCTGTTCCCTGAGAAACCTGTATGCAGGTCAAGAAGCAAGTTAGAACTAGACATGGAAAAACATACTGGTTCCAAATTGGGAAAGGAGTACATGAAGGCTGTTTATAGTCACCCTGTTTATTTAACTTATATGCAGAGTACATCATGCAAAATGCCGGGCTAGATGAAGCACAATCAGCAATCAAAATTGCTGGGAGAAATTTCAATAACTTCAGATATGCAGATGACACCACCCTTATGGCAGAAAGTGAAGAGGGACTAAAGAACCTCTTGATGAAAGTGAAAGAGTAGAGTAAAAAAGCTGGTTTAAACCTCAACATTGAAAAGAAGAATTGGCATCCGGTCCCATCATGTCATAGCAAATAGATGGGAAAACAAGGGAAACAGTGAGAGACTTTATTTTTGTGGGCTCCAAAATCACTGCAGATGGTGACTGCAGCCACAAAATTAAAATACTCTTACTCCTTGAAAGAAAACCTAGACAGCATATTAAAAAGCAGACATTACTTTGCTATATAGTCAACCATATAGTCAAAGCTATGGTTTTTTCCAGTACTCATGTATGGATGTGAGAGTTGGACTGCAAAGAAAGCTGAGCACTGAAGAATTGATGCTTTTGAACTGTGGTGTTGGAGAAGACTCTTGAGAGTCCCTTGGACTGCAAGGAGATCCAACCAATTCTGAATATTCATTAGAAGAACTGATGCTGAAACTGAAGCTCCAATACTTTGGCCACCTGATGCAAAGAGCTGACTCATTGGGAAAGACCCTGATGCTGGGAAAGATTGAAGGCAGAAGGAGAAGGGGATGACAGAAGACATGATAGATGGATGGTATCATTGACTCAATGAACATGAGTTTGAGAAAGCTCTGGGAGTTGGTGAAGGACAAGGAAGTCTGGCATGCTGCAATGTATCGGGTTGCAAAGAATCGGACACAATTGAGCAACTGAACAACAACAACAATAAATATTGCTTGTGAATAGTGTTATGATGAGAGTGGGAAACCCTGATTTGTTCCTATCATAGCAAAAAAAGTTTTGTCACCATTGAGTATATCATGGTAGCTGTGGGCTTTCATGTATGGCTTTTAGTATGTTCTCTAATATGGTCTTTCTATATTTAAATTTTAAGGGTTTTTATCATGAATGAATGTCAAATTTTGTCAAGTGCTTTTTTTCTACATCAATTGAAGTGATTCTGTCATTCAATTAATATGCTGTGTCACACTGACTGAGTTGTGTATGTTGTATCTTTGAATCTCAGATATATATCCCATTTGAACATGGTGTATGATTCTTTCCATGTGCTTCTAAACTCAATTTGCTAGTACTTTATTGAGCATTTTGGGTTTCCCTGGTGGCTCAGATGGTAAAGAATCTGCCTGCAATGTGGGAGACCTGGGTTCAATCCCTGGGTTGAGAAGATCACCTGGAGAAGGGCATGGCAACCCACTCCAGTATTCCTGTCTGGAGAATCCCCATGGACAGAGGAGCCTTGTGGGCTATATGGTCCATGGGTCGCAAAGAGTCAGACATGATAGAGCGACTAAGCATAGCACAGTACATATTGAGCATTTTAGGCCTATAGTCATGAGGAATATTAACTCTGGTAGTTTTCTATTCATGTTTTTCTGGTTTTGATGTCAGGATAATGCTGGCCTCATGAAATGGGTTTGGGTATGTCTCCCCTTCGTGATATTTTGAAAGAAGTTGAGAAGGATTGGTATTATATTTTAAATGTTTGGTAAAGTTCATCAATGAAGACCTCTAGTCCTTGGATATTTGTGATTTCTGATTAATTTTCCTTACTAGTAATTTGTTTACTCAGATTTTCTACTTTTCCTGATTCAGTCTTAGTAAACTGTGTGTTTCAAGAATTTCAAAAATTTCTTTCAGGTTGTCTGGGCTCCCCTGGTAGCACAGACTGTAAAGAATCTGACTGAAATGCAAGAGACCCAGGTTTGATCCCTGGGCCGGTATTCTTGCCTGGAGGATTCCATGAACAGAGGAGTCTGGTGGGTTACAACCCATAGGGTCAAGAAGAGTCAGACATGACTGAGTGACTAACCAATCAAAAGGTTGTCTAATTTCTTGACATATAGTTGTTCGTACTAGCCTCTTGTGATCCTTTGAATTTCTGAGGTATCAACTGTAATGTCTCAATTTTTAATTTATTTATAATTTTGTTGACTTGGGTCCCCTTTCTTTTTAATTTGTTAGTCCACATAAAAGTTTGTCAGTTTTGTTTACCTTTTCAAAGAACCAATTATTTGGTTAATCTTTCCTGTTGTTCTTCTCTTTTCAATGTCATTTGTTTCTGCTCTTTATAATAATAATGGTCTTCATTAGTCCATTTCTCTTGCTGACTTTGGGATTTGTTCTTCTTTTTCTACTTCATTAAGGCATAGTTTATTTATCTGGAATCCTTGTTTCTTAACATAGGCATTTATTGCTATGAACTTGCCTCTTAGAACTGTTTCTGCTTCATCCTATCAGTTCTGGTGTGTAGAATTTCCATTTTTGTGTCTCAGGAAACTTTTATTATGTCCTTTGAAAATTTCTTCTTTGGTTGTTCAAGAAAGTGTTGATTAATTTCCCTATGTCTGTGAATTTTCAATTTTCTTTTTGTATTGATTTCTAGTTTCATCTCATTGTGGTCAGAGATTGTGGTATGATTTTAGTCTTGAATTTGGTAACACTTGTTTTGTGGGCTATATATGATCGATTCTAGTATATGTTCCATGTTTATTTGAAAAGAATCTGTATTCCAATGTTGTTGAATAGAACGTCCTTTATATGTCTATTAGGTCTAGTTGGTTTATTGTTGTTCAGTTGCTAAGTCGTGTCCAGCTCTTTGCAATCCCTTGGATTGCAGCATGCCAGGCTTCCCTGTTCTTCACTATCTTCCTGAGTTTGCTCAGACTCATGTTGATTGAATCAGTAATGCCATCCAACCATCTCATTGTCTGTCACCCCTTCTCCTCCTGCCCTCAATTTTTCCCAGCATCAGGGTCCTTTCTAATGAGTTGGTTCTTTGCATCAGGTAGTCAAAGTATCAGAGCTTTAGCTTCAGCAACAGTCCTTCCAATGAATTTTCAGGGTTGATTTTCCTTAGGATTGACTGGTTTAGGATTGACTGGTTCAAGAGACTCTCAAGAGTCTTTTCCAGCACCACAGTTTGAAAGTATTAATTCTTTGGCACTCAGACTTATGATTCAGCTCTCACATCCGTACATGACCACTGGAAAAACCATAGCTTTGACTATACCGACCTTTGTTGGCAAAGCAATGTCTCTGCTTTTTTAATACACTGTCTAGGTTTGTCATAGCTTTACTTCCAAGGAAAAATTTGGTCTATATTGTTTTTCAAATCTGCTCTCACCTATTGATTCTCAGCCTGGATGATCTAATAATTGTTAAGAATTGGGTAGTAAAGTCTTCAAATCTGATTGTACAATATTCATTTCTCTTTATAGCTCTGTTAATTTCTGCTTTATATATTTAAGTGTTCCAATATCAGGCACATAAATATTTATGATTGTTATAGCTTCCTGATATGTTGAACCCTTTCTTGTTATATAATGACTTTTTTAGCTTCCCTGGTGGCTCAGAGGATAAAGCTTCTGCCTGCAATGCAGGAGACCCAGGTTCGATCCCTGGGTTGGGAAGATCCCCTGGAGAAGGAACTGGCAACCCACTCCAGTATTCTTGCCTGGAGAATCCCATGGACAGAGGAGCCTGGCGGGCTACAGTCCATGGGGTCACAAAGTGTTGGACACGACTGAGCGACTTCACTTTGTTTCTTTACCATTTTGGTTTAAAGTCTTTGTTTTTGATATGAATATAGCTAGCCCCACTTTTTTTTTTTTTTTTCTTTTTGGTTACCATTTGCTTGAAATTTCTCTTTCCATACCTTCAACTTCAGTCTATGTATATCTTAAAGGCTAAGGTGTGTCTCTTACAGGAAGCGTATTATTGAATATGACTTTTAAACCATTCAACCATTCTATATTCTGTACATTTATTTATTTCAATCTCCTATTTTAAACTGGTAACTTCAGTAAAATTCATAAATTTTACAGTTTTACCTATCCTTTTCCCCCCATTTTAGGTTATTTTTGTTATATGTTTTTATTACATTATGTTGCTTATAATAGATCATTGTAGTTATGGTTATTTTTATTACTATTTTTTAATGTTCAAATTAAAGTTGTGTGTGAACTACACACTGCTATTACCATACTGTATAATCTAGCTATGACTATTTATTTACCACTGCCAGTGAGATTTGTACTACCTTTTTATGTTTTTATGATGCTAATTAACATTCTTTTACTTCTACTCCAAGAACTTCTGGTTATATTTCTTTTACTTCAAGTCTACTGTATTGCCCTCCCTCAGCTTTGGTTGGTTCAAGAAAGTCTTTGTCCCTTCTTTGTTTTAGAAGGACAGCTTCACCAGGTATAGAATTCTTGGGTGAGATTTATTTTCTTAAAATTTTTTTGAGTATGTTATCTCTTTATCTTTTGCCGTAAAAAGTTGTTGTTGAGAAATCCACTGATTGTCTTATGGAAGTTTCTTGTATGTGATTTCTCTTTTCTGTTGCTGCTCTTAAACCTCTTCCTTTGTCTTTGACATTTGACAATTATAATGTGTTTTAAGGTAGCCCTATTCAGGTTCAATCTATTTGGGGTCCTATTGACCTTGTAGACCTGGATGTCCCTTTCTCTCTCCAGATTCAGTAAATTTTCAGCCTTTCTGTCCATTTCTTTTTCTCTTATATTTGTGGAATTTTCATAATGCAAATATTGTTTCTAGTCATTGTGTCCCATAATTTCCTTAGGCTATCTCTATTTTCTTTTATTTTCTTTTTTCTCCTTTAAATTTGTAATTTCCAATGTCTAATCCTCCAGGTCCCTGATTCTTTCTTCTGCATTGTCTAATCTACTTTTTAAATTCTTGTTTGAATTTTTCAGCTCAGTTATTGTAATTTCAACCTAGGAATTGTTTGTTTTATCTTCTTTGGATGGTTGCTATTTCCTTATTGAACTTCTTTACTGAATTCCTTATTGAATTTTATCCATGTATTACTTTTGTAATTTGGTTTAGTTATCTGTGTTTTCTTATAGTTACTTGACTTATAGTTCACTTGACTTCCTTAAGAGGATTATTCTGAATTCCTTGACAGTTCATAAATCTCCATTTCTTTATTTTGAAGCCTTATTAGTTTCCTTTGGTGGCATCAAATTTACCTGATTTTTTCTGATATTTGCATCCTTATACTGGAATCTACATACTTAACTAATGGAGTTCCTCTCCCAGACTATAGGTTTGCCTTGGCAAAGGCAGTTCTTCACCAATCAACTCAGTTTGCGTATTGGGTATGTTTGCTGGCAATGTCCTTGGGCATCTGGGCTCTGCTTTTATGGTCTATTTTTGGGTGAGGCAACTATTCAAATGATGATCATGGATGCAGGGAGCAGTCACTGACTGGTAACAGTTATCTGTGTTTTCTTGTAGTTCACTAGACTTCCTTAAGAGGATTATTCTGAATTCTTTGTCTGACAGTTCATAAATCTCCATTTGGATAGGACTGCTGGTTGGTTCCCTACTTGTGTGGGGCTGTAGGATGGGGTCCACAATTGCCTGGATTCGCTAGATAGGCTTACTAAATGGTCAGGACTGGGTACTCTATTCAGTAGTAAATGGGCCAATGAATTACCTTTCCTGCTCTGGAAGGATGGAAGGACAGGACCCAGGGCCCATACACCTCATTGTTTGGGAACCTGAAAGGGGCCAGAATGTTCACTTAACTCCCTGGTCAGGTGAGACCACCACTTTTGCTCTGAAGATGGAAGCAGCCATTGACTGATAAAATGCCACTGTACTTAGGGCTGTTGAATGGGCTATGCAGCTTCCCATATGCTGCATATTGGTTAGGTTCCCTGTTTGAACAGGGTAAAGGCTATCTTCAGCAATGGGTAGAACTATAAATTACATTCTTTTCCTGGGTACAGTGAGAAAACAGCTCTAAAGCTGGTAAAGCTCTTTTTTTCTTATCTCAAGGTGACCCACATCCCAAGTTCCTTGATCAAACAGTGCTACTGGCTTTGTCCTGAAAACCCATAGCTCTGCCTGCCTATCTCTAGGCTCAAGTGCCACTGAGCCACAGGAGTTGGCACCAACTCTTCTGGTCAGACGGGGCCTCTCCACAGTGAGTGGTGTCATGTCTCAACTCCCTACTTGGGTGAAGGGGGAGAGGCCACTTCAGGCTACTCTCAATTTCCCAAATAAGCTCTCTAGTTGGGAGGTTCTGGGAGCTACCCTCAGTCTTGGCTATGAATTAATCCCCCTGCCTGGGTGTAATACCAGGGTGTAACACTCCATACCCAGTACTGGCTTTGTTCTGGGGATAATCAACTCTGCCCACTCACCTTTCAGCTCAAGTGCCTCTGGGCCGCACTGCTTCCTGGAGTACTCACCAGCCCTTCCAGTAAGCTGGGGGCAGAAGACACACAGTGAATAGGGCTATGATTGAGCTCCTTTCCTGGATGTGGAGAAACTGAGCTCTAGGTCTGGCAAAACTTGTTTGAGGATCTAAATCAGGCAGCTCTTCTCCCAACTCATTCACTCGTCAGAGGTTGCATGACTTGGATCTGCAGATGAGCAAAGCCACTCGTTGGGATTATTACCTGGACTCTACAGGAATGAACTTGGTCTGCCAATGTCCATGTGCTGGCTGTTCAAGCTCCTCCCCCTTTCTCCTTCACAGTCATATTGCATATTATTCTCCAGTACTCATGGTGCAAGACCAGAAAAGAGGCTCTCACAAAGCAACCCACAATGCTGGACTTTAGGGATGCTGGTGGCTCCCCTGGGCTATCTTATTCCACTGGAGAAACCAGAGGCTCAGGGACAATGCATCCTGTCTTGTTCTCTGTGGTGTATGAGCTCTCTGTCATGGTGTCTGCTGCTGCTGCTGCTGCTAAGTCACTTCAGTCATGTCCAACTCTGTGCGACCCCATAGACAGCAGCCCACCAGGCTCCCCCATCCCTGGGATTCTCCAGGCAAGAATACTGGAGTGGGTTGCCATTTCCTTCTCCAATGCATGAAAGTGAAACATGAAAGTGAAGTCACTCAGTTGTGTCTGACTCTTAGCGACCCCATGGACTGCAGCCTACCAGGCTCCTCTGTCCATGGGATTTTCCAGGCAAGAGTACTGGAGTGGGGTGTCATTGCCTTCTCCGGTTGTGGTGTCTACTAGCTCTTAAATTTCTCCGGGATCCATGTCTTGAAACCCATGGATTTCAATTGAAGTTCATTTACAACTTTTTTGTCATATCTACAGTCTTTCATGATTTCCTTAATTAGCTCTGTCATAAATTCTGTAAAGTCATATATAACATCTGGACAGTTTTCTCTAGCAGGAATTTATTGTTTGTGGCTAGATGGTTTTCACAGACTTTTCAGTAAACAATGGCATCTCCACTGGTGAAGACTTCAAGACTTTCATGATGTTTTCTTTGTCAGGGTTCTCCTCCATGTTGTTGAAAATCCTCTCCATAGTGTAGTATGTGTTCAATTCAGTTCAGTTCAGTTACTCAGTCATGTTGACTATTTGTGACCCCATGGACTGCAAGCACGGCAGGCTTCCCTATCCATCAGCAGCTCCAGGATCTTGCTCAAACTCAAGTCCATTGAGTTGATGATGCCATCCAACAATGTCATCCTCTGTTGACACTTTCTCCTCCCAACTTCAATCTTTCCTAGAATCAGAGTCTCTTCCAAGGAGTCAGTTCTTCGGATCAGGTGGCCAAAGTATTGGAGCTTCAGCTTCAGCATTAGTCCTTCCAATGAATATTCAGGACTGATTTCCTTTAGGATGGACTGGTTGGATCTCCTTGCAGTCCAAGGGACTCTGAAGAGTCTTCTCCAACACCACAGTTCAAAAGCATCAATTATTCAGTGCTCAGCTTTCTTTATAGTCCAAATCTCACATCCATACTTGACTACTGGAAAAACCATAGCTTTGACTAGATGGACCCTTGTTGGCAAAGTAATGTCTCTACTTTTTAATATGCTGTCAAGGTTGGTCATAACTTTCCTTCCAAGGAGTAAGTGTCTTTTAATTTCATGGCCACATGCACCATCTGCAGTGATTTTGGAGCCCCCCAAAATAAAGTCTGTCACTGTTTCCATTGTTTCCCCATCTATTTGCCATGAAATGATGGGACTAGATGGCATGATATTTTTTGAAGTTGAATTTTAAGGCAACTTTTTCACTCTCCTCTTTCACTTTCATCAAGAGGCTCTTTAGTTCTTCTTTGCTTTCTGCCGTAAGGGTGGTGTCATCTGTGCATCTGAGGTTATTGATATTTTTCCCAGCTATCTTGATTCCAGCTTGTGCTTCTTCCAGTCTGGCATTTCACATGATGTACGCTGCACATAAGTTAAATAAGCAGGGTGATAATATATAGCCTTGACATACTCCTTTTCCTATTTGGAACCAGTCTCTTTTTCAATGTCAAATTCAAACTGTTGCTACTTGACCTGCATACAGATTTCTCAGGAGGCATGTAAGGTGGTCTGGTATTCCCATCTCCTTCAGAATTTTCCACAGTTTATTGTGATCCACACAGTCAAAGGCTTTGATGTAATCAATAAAGCAGAAGTAGATGTTTTTCTGGAACTCTCTTGCTTTTTCGATGATCCAGTGGATGTTGGCAATTTGATCTCTGGTTCCTCTGACTTTTCTAAATCCAGCTGGAATATCTGGAAGTTCATGGTTCGTGTACTGTTTAAGCCTGGCTTGGAGAATTTTGAGCAGTACTTTACTAGCATGTGAGATGAGTTCAATTGTGCAGTAGTTTGAACATTCTTTGGCATTGCCTTTCTTTGGGATTGGAATGAAAACTGGCCTTTTCCACTCCTGTGGCCACTGCTGAGTTTTCCAAATTTGCTGGCACTTTGAATGCAGCATTTTCACAGCATCATCTTTGAATATTTGAAATAGCTCAACTGGAATTCCATCACCTCCACTAACTTTGTTCATAGTGATGCTTCCTAAGGCCCACTTGACTTCGAATTCCAGGATGTCTGGCTCTAGGTGAGTGGTTACACCATAGTGGTTATCTGCATCATTAAGATCTTTGTAGTATGTGTAAAGAGTCTTAAAGGTCCTTATGGCCCCTGATCTAGAGGCTGAATTAGAGGTTTTGCATTTAGGGGCCCCACTCCAGTACTCTTGCCTGGAAAAATCACATGGACAGAGGTTAGCCATGGGGTTACAAAAATTCGGACACAACTGAGCGACTTCACTTTCACTTTTCACTTTCATGCATTGGAGAAGGAAATGGCAGCTCACTCCAGTGTTCTTGCCTGGAGAATCCCTGAGACGGGGGAGCTTGGTGGGCTGCCATCTGTGGGGTCGCACAGAGTCAGCCACGACTGAAGCAAGTTAGCAGCAGCAGCAGCAGACTACTTCAGTGCCCCAAGTTTTGAACTTATAGGGTTCTGGGTAGCCAGGAGCATGGTCTAATATAAAAATCTAAAGAACTTAAAAAAGCAGCTCCTTACTGTTACTTCTGACTTCAGGGACAAAGCATCAGTGGACTAATCCAGGAAAACGATTTCATTGTCTAGGCCTTTGTACTGTACAACCAAAAGATTGGCACCCCATGTTTATCTTTTCTCTTCAAGGCTCATGGGTTAATAGCTTTATAGTAATGGGCAATCATGATAAAAAATCTGCTTGCATTTATACAAAACAGTAGAGTTACCCTATCCCTTCCTGACTTAAACCCTGGTGCTTGCTTCTCTTCCTTATTAATAAATATCTTTTGTGGCATTTTTATTCAAGAATAGGGTACTTTTGTTTGCATTAAAAACCTATTCAGGCAGGCAGATATCCTTTCCCTTACATGATTTTCTTAATGGCATCGCAAACTTATTTGCTGTTTTCTTGGCCAGCAGAAGCTCCTTTTCCCACTATCCTGACATTTTTAAAGCCAAAACTCTTTCTAAAGTTATCAAATCATCCTTCGCTAGAATTCAGTTCTCCAGCTTTAGATCCTTCATTCTCATTTTGCTTTAAGTCATCATGGAAAGACTTTACTTTTCCTCAGATCATAATAGAATATATAGGCATGCATTTCTTACAGCAATCTTGCACCCACATTTTTGATACAAGATTGAAAAGGTCTTTCACAAAATGTGTGGGGTTTTGTGCCTATGGCCATAGCTTCAGTGACAGTTTCACGAATTTCCTTTCCCCTTTTTACTTAGCTGGGTTCATTTATCTTGAGATGGTGGGCAACTGAAGCTGCAGACCTCAATCTACAGTGAATATCTGACAATTCAACTTTTTCTTGTAGTGTCATGACTTTTCTCTGCTTCTCGGGAGCATTTCTAACATCATTAGTGGCATTTCATATGGGTCTCATGGTGTTACTCAAGGTTTATGGTATTTCACTAAATATGCTGAAAAAATATGAGTGAATAATGAGAGATCAGTTTTTACCATAATACACAATTTACTGGGGAAATGAACTACTTACCTGGAGATGCCTAGCATCACTCAGGGTTTTAAGCAGATACATCACTTAAGTTTGCCACAACAGCAGTAGGAGGTAGCTATGGAACTATTACAGGAGTACAATACCTACTGGACTGAGGTCCCAGTCATGCTGGAGCAGAAAATAGCCATTTACTCTGTGCCAAGCCCTAATTGCTAACTTGTGCTTAGTCACTGAATCATGTCTGACTCCTTGTGACCCCGTATACTGCATCCCACCAGGCTCCTCTGTCCATGGAATTTTCCAGGCAAAAATACTGGAGCAGGTTGCCATTTCCTACTTCAGGGGATCTTCCTGACCCAGGGATCAAACTCACATCTCTTACATCTCTTGCATTGGCAGATGGACTTTTTACCACTGAGCCATCTGGGAATCTCATTTGCTGCTAACTTAAAGGACCACAAATTTTTAAAAAAATATATTTTTATGTTACTATACTCTGGAGAGGTTTGCTGGGTGTCAGTAGATAATCAGAACAAGTTTAATAACATGGAATACCTCTTACAATGAAAACAAAAGCTTAAGAAACAGGTCTCTGAAAACACAAGGAGCCAGGAGTTCTGGAAACCTTAGAAACAGAAACCAATGAAACTCTCTTCTGGACCACTATCACATACTACCATTTTCAATAATTGAGTTACTCTACTCAAGATTAAAATTCCAGGGAGAAACAATATGATTGGAACAGTTTATGGACTGTTTCCATTCTTACATCTGGGGTGGATGTATCACAGCTAAATTATTGGACTAAGCATTAGGAGAGGATTCTTTGATAAAGCAAAATCAAGATTTCCTACCAGATGAAGGAAAAATGCACTGGGGCCAATAAAACAACCACCCCAAAATAACTGCCACCATAAAAAGATTCTTAATTATTACTTTTTTCCCTGACCTGTTTGGTGTGGAGGTAGAGCATGCCTAAAGTCTTTTGCACTGCAAAATGGCAGCTTTCAAAGAGATTTATATTTGAGCTGATTCTTAAATGTGAGGTCTTAAGGGAAAAAAAGTAGCACTCTATTGTTTGAAAGAATGTGAACTTTGTCTATAACATTTAAGCAGAGAGAATTACCCCCATTCAGCCTTTGGAGGAATCCATCCATGTTTCATTCATCTGATTATTTGAAGTGCAATCATATTTCCACAACAGGATGCTCTGTGAGCTAATAACAGATGAGGAGTTTCACAGCAGAGGAGAGCACAAAGCAGTTCATCATCATTTGTTTTTGCTTAGGGCCAAGTATCTTTCATTATGTTCAGTGAACCCTCTATATCCACGCTGAGGAGGCCACCATGAGCACAGGGGGCTGGGTTATGAATCAGATCAGTTGCCTTCTGCCTTGAGAAGAGAGAGCCAGAAGTTAAGAAATTCGTGTGGATTAGACATAATCAGCATGGATGAGACTAATGTGGATGGATTATCCTAGTTTAAAAGATTCTATTGTGTGGGATTTTAAGGGACAAAGGACAAAGGTTTTATACTTCACAAAATCTACTCTTTTGTTTTTCTAGAATTTTACCTTCTACATTAATTATACCTTTCTCCACATAATCTGTTTTACATATTTTTTAAAGAAGGAAATATCCAAACAACTTGTTAACTCTGGATTTAAATGCATCAAATATTTATGAGGGCTTTGCTAAGTGCCAGTTAGGGTGCTAGGCACTGAGGAACAAAAGAAAGCAAGACATGTGAGGTTTCTGACTCCGTGGAGGTTACATTCTATCAGCAATAAACAAATAATTTTAGATAGGTAGTGATAAATGCTATAAGGAAAATACAGTAGCTTGTGGAAGAGATCACAAGGTTGAAAGGGTCCATAGCAGTCAGGGACCACCTCTCTGGGTTGGTGACAATTCAACTGAGATATAAAGGATCAGAAGGACTGATTTAGAGGGAAAACCTTGCAGATGGCATTTTAAGCAGAGCAACCTGGGCAGAGGGAAGAGCAAAGCCTGCCTGCTGTTGGAAAGCTGCTATGTCTGGAGCTGGGTGGGGACTAACCCTTCATGGCTTGGCAGGCTGTACTAAGGAGTGTGAATTGCAATGAGAGACCATTAGAGTGATTCAAGTGGAACACTTGTGTGGACCACAAGTGTTGTGGTGTGATTAATATTTGAAAAACCACTAGCTGCTATGTAGAAGGCCAATTGGCGGGGTTAGATTGGAATCAGGAAGACCAGTGAGAACCCTACTTCAGAAATCCAGGTGACATATAGGGTGGCTTAGACTAAGATGATGATAGTGGCAATAGAGAAAAGTAAACAAATGAAAGATCTATTTTGGAAGTAGATTTGGAGTTGGAGGAAGAGATGGAGAGTAGGAAGGTCAAAGTATGGCAGGACAGGAGGAGGCAAGGATGAGTTACTGATTTTTATTTTAATCACCATGTTGTTAGTTATTCTATTTATTGGGTTGAGGAAGATGTGGAGAAAAATATTCAGGAGAGAATAAAGTCAAGAATTTTATGAGGCTAAATATGAGATGACTTAAGAGATAGCCAAGTGGAGATGTCAAAAAAGAAGATGAATATATCAACCTTGAAGTTTGATTTAAGAATGTAAACATCTATGGGAAGACCTCAAATACAGCATGGAACTATTTTAAGAACAACTGGCTACACTGCCTGCTATTATCTCAATGTTTATGGCACCACAAAATACAGACGTTGAAATCCCAACCCCCCAATGGTGATTGTATTAGGAATTGGAGTCTTTGGGAGGAGCTTAAACTATGAGACTGGAGACCGGATCCTTATGAGTGGGATTAGAGTCTTATAAAAGAGAACCTAGAGGGTAGCATTAGTAATAAAGAATCTGCCTACCAATGCAGGAGACACGAGAGATGTGCGTTCGATCCCTGGGTTGGGAAGATTCCCCTGGACTAGGAAATAGCAACCTGCTCCAGTATTCTTGCCTGGAACATTCCATTAGCAGAGGAGTTTTGCAGGCTGTAGTCCATGGAGTTGCAAAGAATTGGATGCAATTGAGCACACACACAAGAGAGATTCTTAGCCTTTTTGGTTCTGTGAGGATACAAAGGAAAAGTGTGAAAACAGATGAGAGCCCTCATGCAACCACACTGGCATCCTGATCAACAGACTTCCAGCATCCAGGACTGTGATGAATAAATTTCTGTTGCTTATCAGTTAATGGGTCTATGGTATTTTGTCATAGCAGCTCAAATGGACTCCAGGGAGTCTCTAGGACAGTTCCTTTTTAACATTAATTGCATCAGACCTAGCGAATTTGATAAAAATTCAGACACATTAGCCCCATATATTGGATCAGAATCTCTATATAGTGATGGCCATCAATATGCATTTCTAGTAACTCCACAGGTAATTCTAATTCCTTTTCAAAATTCAAATACCTCTATTCTGAGGTATCTTTTTCAGGAAATTTCACTTATTGACTCATCTTTCCTTCAAGTTAGAGATACTTCCTTGAAATTGTTTTTAAGTAATAGAGCAATTATCCTACTTTCTGGTTCAGTCCTCTGCCCTTCTGAGACATGAGGAGTAACCAAGTGGACACTGGGAGTTCATTGGGTCCCCTATCTTTGTCCCCTGGTCATGTTCTTTTGTGAATAGAAGTGATTGGAGGAGACTGAGAAATAAGTTGTGAGTGTTATGTTTTATTAAGCCCCCCACCAGGCTAGCCAGTGGTTAAAGTAAATGAAAGAAAAATTGCAATTCATGTAGCTTTGAATCATAGACTGTTACAGCTAGAAAAGATTTTAGGAACAGTCTTCTGGTTAAGCCAGAAGACTTCTGTTCATTGCCTGCCTTCTGCATTTATTAAATGGGCACCTTTAGGAGAGCTACTTCACATTTCTGTCTTAGTTTACTCCTCTATAAATGGGGAACATCATAACCCAGTTCATGGGTTTGTAAAATAATGTATTGAAGATTAATACAAAACTACACATAATCAGAAAGCTACATGGTTTTCTAGCCAGACTATGAATGCTATGCAATATAGTCACACTGTAGGTAAGGAAAATAATACAACTCGTTTGATGGCAAATGAGGACTAGAGGTCAGGTTTTAAAGGACACCATCTCCATAGAAATCAAAAATGGATACTGGTTTCATTCAATATCCATTTCTGTGGGTAAACTATAGATCAGTTTGGAGAAGGACCCTTTCCTGATATTTGTTTAAAAGAATAAAATGCTCACCACACTGCTAGAGAGCATAAATGCTTTCAGAGGATTGCCTGGTTCACCGCACAGAGCTCTTGCATGTGAAACATGAGGCCAAGTCCTCATTCAAGTTTGTTGTCTGGAAGCATTTTAGGGTAAGTAGGGGGAAATAGATTCACTCTATGAATATAGTGATCAATTCAGAAAACCAGTGTCAGTTTCCACTGTTTTGGGACATCAACCAAACATCTCTGTTGCCCACTGACTTTGTGAAGTCACAGGAAAACCCCAAAATAACAACACTACTGAAGCTGTGTAAATAACACCCAGGTATAAAGGGAAGCAGTTAAAACTTTTGCTGCTTTATCTCTGCCATGAGTCTTTGGGGCTGGTTTTGTGCTTTAGTTATCTAAGACCCTTTATCTGTTCTTTCTCACTTTGCATTTTGATCAGGCTTCCTTATGAATCCTAGAGAAGTCCCATTCTGGGCACAGGAGCTGTAAGATTGAAAATTGGTTTCTAAGGAGCCTCTGAACACTAGCCATGTAATAAATGTCACTGGTGTTGCTGTCCTCCTTGGATGGACTGTCTGTGCCTTATATCTGACAGTTAATGAGCTTCACTAATCAAACTGAGGAACAAATGCTATTTCCCACCCTCCCCTTCTACCTGACAAGGTGAGGAGCTCTAGCCCTCACCCTGGGAAACTGACAGCACTGAATAGAAGTGGAATAACGAGGAAACCTGGAAGGTTAATTAAGGTAGTACCCAAAAGTTGTTTTTAAATGAATTTAATTAACCTGTGATCTCTTAAAATTAGAATATGTTACAATGAGAATGAATGCAAATTTTATTATTTTTTTTACACTTCCTCTTAGAAAGCAGACATTAAGCAAGTCTCTGGGTAGGAAGTAGAAGGGAGGGTGCTCACTACCACCTGCACGCTCGTGCATGCTCCATTCCTTCAGTTGTGTCCAGATCTTCGCAACCTCATGGACTGTAGCCCACCAGGCTCCTCTATCTATGGGATTTTTCCAGGTAAGAAATTTTACCACATGGGCTTTTTCAAATCTGTCTTTATTCTCTGTGTATTTCAGAATGGATGGTTCCATTATTGAAAGAAGAATTTGTAACATTAATATCTGGTGCTCTTGTCAATCACCCAGGTTTCTGGTAGCATATTCCCTCACGAAATGAATGTGCTAGTCACCTCTCATCATGATTAGGGACAAGAAATACAGTAAAGAAAGGCAATGAGAGTATGGCTAGGGGAGTGATTCAGGCTGCCCGAGTACAAAATCAGCCTCTGTAACTTCCCAGCAGTTGGCCTTCAGCAAAAGTACTGAACTTCCTCTCTGTATCTTGCTTTCTCCTCTCTATAAAATAGAGATAGCAATAGAATGCACCATAGGGGATTGTGAGAAAACTTAAAAGGTGCAAAGTGATAATGCATGTGAATTATTGCATACCAGGCCCAGAACATAGTAAGCTCTTAATGAATGCCAGTTGTTTGGCAGGGTTGGGTATTTTTGTTGTTGCTTTTAACATATGGTCCCTATGACCTGGAAATAGACTTCAACTGATGGGTTTCTTGGGGTCTTTTAAACAACCTTAAACTATGTGCCTACTTTTATGCTGCATGTGTTTTCTTCCTGGAGGAGAAAGTTCAGTTTTATCAAGAACTTCTGAAGAAGTCTACAACCCCAATATGACAAGAATCACTCAGAAGACATCAGTTTCAAAGACCTCATTGAATGCTTGAGTGCTGAAGCCAATACAATGCAATGAAGCCACAGTCTGTCAACCTATTATTGGTTCTTGAACAGTAAAGACTCCTTCAGGCCACTCTGTCTGATCCCTTTCCGTTCTTCTCCCTGGACCAGCCTGACACAAATGAAAAGGATGCAAAAGCAGTACTCTGAAAGTCATCATACCACTAGTAGCTGGAGTGCTGAAGAAAGGCTTCCCATACAAGGTGGGGCTTGAGTTGGAAATTTGAAGAAAAGCCTAAAATTAATGTGAATTGGAATAGGATATGCTATGTGGCACAGATAATCTTTGGTAGTAGAGAATATAGTTTTAAGGTAAAACATAGATGCCCCTTATAAAAAGTTTATACACATACACACACACACACACATTTACTTTAATATGGGCTTCCCTGGGGCTGAGATGATAAAGAATCCGCCATCAAAGCAGGAGATCCGGGTTCAATCCCTGGATTGGGAAGATCCCCCAGAAAAGGTAAAGGCTACCCACTCCAGTATTCTTGTCTAGAGAATCCCACTGATGGAGGAGCCTAATGGGCTGTGGTCCACTGGGTTGCAAAGAGACATAACTGAGTAACTTTCACTTCACTTTCATACTTTAATATATACATACCTATTTAAAATATAGGAGTGATATTGAATAATATGATCATTTTCATACTAAGACTTCAATGCTTGGTAAGTATTTATGCTTTTTAAGGTGAGTCAAATACTCATATACACACATACACATGTGTGTATATATATATATATATATATATATATATATATATATAAAATGAGAACACAGCTGCAATTCAGATACAGCAAAATTAGAAGCATTGAACATGCATAGCTGAAGTTTTACAAACAGAAGCATATGTGTTTCAGCATTCCTAGAAGGGGAGCTTTATCACCAAGTCATAGAAGCATGAACACTTTTGGAATGTTCTCAAGAAAATGGATGAATGGGCATTCAATGTGACCCACTGAAGTCTTTTGGAGACATTAGTGCTGACAGGAAGGTAGTGAATCAGTGTTCATTAGCAATATTACCATGCATGTAAATTTACATAAAAGACTCATACCAGCCATTCCTTCAATACTTCAACTACTCAACAAAAATAATAGAGGCCTTCTTATTTACCAAGATTTGCTGTAGCTGCTAAAGGAAAGACAGTGTACACAAAGTGCAAGACTTGCACTCAGGGTCCCCACCAGATTTTGGCAAAGAGATTGAAGGACCAGCCTGCCTTCTTTTGGTTCTGCAAACAGAGCAACTGCTTTTTCAGGTTAAGGTCTTGCACTTGGCTTGATCTTAGCCTAGGGTACTTTTTCTCCCACATTACACATGTGTAGCTCCTTCTCATGCCTTAGATTTCAGACAATATTTCAGTTCTTCAAAGAAGCCTTTCTAATCACCACACTGAAGTTGGAATACTCCTTACTTAGGAATTAACTATATTAATAATCCTCTTGGAGAGAATTCCTTTTACACAAACAAGCATTATGGATAGGTTGAGAAAAGTAGTATGATCTTAGTTTAATATACACTCAAATATTCAATTCATTTACTCAGCTGTGAAGTACTATTTGAGATTACTTTCATAAAACCACAGTAAAATCCTACAACTTTATCCATTTATTAGTTCTAACATTTTTTTTTTTGATGGAGACTTTAGAGTCTTCTATGTATAGTATCACATCGTTTGAAAATAGTTACATTTTTACTTCTCTTTCTATTTGGATTTTTTTTTTAAATTTCTTTTTGTTGACTGATTGCTGTGGCTAGGACTTCCAATACTATGTTAAAAAGAAGTCACCAGAGTAGGCATCCTTGTCTTCTTCCAAAATTTAGCAGGAAGGCTTTCAGCTTTTATGTTGACTATGGGCTTGTCATAAATGCCATTTACTATGTTGAGATATGTTCACTCTATATCCACTTTAATGGTGTTCTTATCATGATTGGATGTTATGTTTTCAAATGTTTTTTGGTGTCTACTGATATAATAATGTGACTTTTATCCCTCCATTTGTTAATGTGGTTTATCACATTGACTGATTTGAGAATATTGAACCATCCCTGCATCCCTGAAACAAACCTCAGTTGATCATGGTATATGGTCCTTTTCATATATTGTTGGATTATGTTTGCTAATATTTCATTGAGGGATTTTTTTGTACCTATATTAATCAGAGATGCTGGCTTGCAATTTCTTGTAGTGTCTTTTCCTGGTTTTGGTATTGGGGTAATGGTAGCCTCATAGAATGAATTTGGAAGATTCATATACAAAAAAAGAGACAAGAAAACTTGCTGGGAAAACTGGACAACTATATGTAAAACAATGAAATTAGAACATTTCCTTACACCATATACAAAATAAACTCAAAATGGAGTAAAGACCTAAATGGGAGACCTGAAACCATAAAACTCCTAGAAGAGAACAAAGGCAGAAGACTCTTTGACATAAATCATAAGCAACTGGGGGTGGGTGGGGATGGGAGGTTATCAGTCTCCTAAGGCAAAAGAAACAACAGCAACAGCAAACACATGGGACCGAATTAAACTGAAATCTTTTATATAGCAAAGGAAATGATGACTAAAACAAAAAGACAAGTTACTGAATGGAAGAAAATATTTGCAAATAATATGATCAATAAGGATTAATATACAAAATATTTAAATAGCTTATACCACTCAATGTCAGAAAAACTAACAACCGAATTTAAAAACTGACAAAGCCTGAGAAGATTTTTTTTCCAAAGACATACAGATGGCTGACACATGAAAAGATGCTCAGCATTGCTAATGTGAGAGAAATGCAAACCAAAACCACAATAATATATCACCTCATACCTGTCAGAATGGCTATTATCAAAAAGTCTGTGAATAACAAATGTTGGCAAGGATATGGATAAAAGGGAATCGTGGTGTACCGTTGGTTGAAATATAAAGTGGTGTAGTCACTGTTGAGAATAGTTTTTCTTCAAAAAAACTAAAAATAGAACTACCACAATGATAAGCATTTCCACTTCTGGGTATATATCCGAAGAAAGCAAAAACATTAATTCAAAAAGATACATTCACTTCAGTATTTATAACAGCACAATTATACTAGCTAAGATCTGAAAGCAACCTAATCCATCAATAGATGAATGGATAAAGAAGATATGGTACATATATACCATGGGATACTACTCAGCCATAAAAAAGAATGAAAATTTGCTATGAGCCACAACGTGGATGGACCTGGAAGATATTATGCTTAGTGAAATAAGTCAGAGTAAGACAAATACTGTTATCATTTATATGGGACATCTATAAAATAAATAAATGAATATGGCAAAACAGAAACAGACTCACAGATATAGAGAACAAAGTAGTGATTACCAGTGGGGCATGGAAAGCAGGGAGAGGCAAAAACAGATAGCAGATTAAGAGGACAAACTACTAAACTAAAACAGATAAGCAATAAAAATATATAGTCCAGCACAGGGAAATATAGTCATTATTTTGTAACTGTAAATGGAGTTTTATCCATAGGAATATTAAATCACTATTTGTATATGTGAAACTAGCATAATAGTATAAGGCAACTATGTTTCAACTTAAAAAAAAGTGTTCATAAAAAAGTTTTTCTTGAATTCCAGATGGCATTAGAGTATGGCTGGTTGCCCACTGTATCAAGTATCTGCCGATCCCAACTAGTGTTTTGATCATGTTGCCGCTGTCCTTGAGTGTTTAAATTGAAGCCTCTTACCTTGAAGACAAGATCACATGCAACACAAATGATGTTTCAGTGGAAGCTGTGAATCTGAGTAAAATGACATCAGAATTACCCTCTCCAAAGTTACACACAGTTATTTTTGGACTTTTTATTTTAATTGTGGCATCAAAGACCCTTTCAAATGTCAGAATTAATTAGTTCCTTGTTCATTATATGAATGAGGCAGAAAAATAGCTGAATGCTACTCTGATTCTGCAACCTTTCCAACTGACTGTACAGACAGAGATGGTTTCACTAATAAATAATAATGTCCTAAGTAAAACCCAGAACTTTCATACCTATTATCTTGTAAACTACAGAGACATCTGCCTTTCCTTTCCTGCTTCAAAACACAGACAGATGGAGGTTTGATTTACAGCATCCTGGGAATGTATGTTCTGAATTCTCCTGTCCCAAGTATGTTGGCAGTTGGAACCAAGGACCTTTAGAAAGTTTAGTCCAGTAATCCTGTTCTAGAAATCTGTCCTAAGGAAATCAGAGTTGTAATGAGGTTTCTTCACCAGGATAAACCTTTTACTGCTACATGTAAAAGTCAAAACTTAGAAGCAAAACAGTCTTTTAAATAGAGAAATGGATACATACAATGTGGTATTCATAGAATGGTATGTATAGTATTCAGTTATTAGCAGACATGGATTCAAGTATTCTATAGTGTTTTCTTCTGTTGGACATCACCAGATGGCCAGCACCAAAATGAGACTGATTATATTCTTTGCAGCCAAAGGAGGAGAAGCTCTATATAGTCAGTAAAAACAAGACCGGGAGGTGACTGTGGCTCAGATCTAGAAGACCTTATTGCCAAATTCAGACTGAAATTGAAGAAACTAGGGAAAACCACTACACCATTAGGTATGACCTAAATCATATCTCTTACGATTATACAATGGAAATGAGAGATAGATTTATGGGACTAGATCTGATAGACAGACTGCCTGAAGAACTATGGATGGAGGTTTATAACACTGTACAGGAGACAGGGATCAAGACCATCCCCAAGAAAAATAAATTCAAAAAAGGAAAATGGCTGTCTGAGGAGGCCTTAAAAAGAGCTGTGAAAAGAAGAGAAGCGAAAAGCAAAAGAGAAAAGGAAAGATATACACATTTGAAAGCAGAGTTCCAAAAAATAGCATAGACAGAGAAGAAAGCCTTCCTCAGTGATCAGTGTAAAGAAATACAGAAAAGCAATAAAATGGGAAAGACTAGAGATAACTTCAAGAAACTTAGAGATACCAAGGGAACATTTCATGCAAAGATGGGCTCAATAAAGGACAGAAATGGTATGGACCTAACAGAAGCAGAAGATATTAAAAAGAGGTGGCAAGAGTATACAGAAAACTGTACCAAAAAGTTCTTCATGACTCAGATAATCACAATGGTGTGCGATCACTAACCTAGAGCCAGATATCCTACAATGTGAAGTCAAGTGGGCCTTAGAAAGCATCACTATGAACAAAGCTAGTGGAGGTGATGGAATTCCAGCTGAGCTATTTCAAATCCTAAAAGATGATGCTGTGAAAGTGCTGCATTCCATATGCCAGCAAATTTGGAAAACTCAGCAGTGGCCACAGGACTGGAAAAGGTCAGTTTTCATTCCAATACCAAGGAAAGGCAATCCCAAAGAATGCTCAAACTATGACACAATTGCATTCATCTCACATGCTAGTAAAGTAACGCTCAAAATTCTCCAAGCCAGGCTTCAGCGATATGTGAACTGTGAACTTCCAGATGTTCAAGATGGTTTTAGAGAAGGCAGAGGAACCAGAGATCAAATTGCCAACATCTGCTGGATCATTGAAAAAGCAACAGAGTTCCAGAAACATCTACTTCTGCTTTATTGACTATGCCAAAGCCTTGGACTGTGTGGATCACAATAAACTGTGGAAAATTCTAAAAGAAAGGGAATATCAGACCACCTGATATGCCTGCTGAGAAATCTGTATGCAGGTCAGGAAGTAGCAATTAGAATTGGACATGGAACAACAGACTGGTTCCAAATAGGAAAAGGAGTACGTCGAGGCTGTATATTGTCACCCCACTTATCTAACTTACATGCAGAGTAAATCATGAGAAACACTTGGCTGGATGAAGCCCAAGCTGGAATCAAGATTGCTGGTAGAAATATCAATAACCTCAAATATGCAGATGACACCACCCTTATGGCACAAAGTGAAGAAGAACTAAAGAACCTCTTGATGAAATTGAAAGAGGAGACTGAAAAAGCTGGCTTAAAGCTCAACATAAGGAAAACAAAGATCATAGCATCTGGTCCCATCACTTCATGGCAAATAGATGGGGAAACAGTGGCAGACTTTATTTTTGGGCTCCAAAATCACTGCAGATGGTGACTGCAGTCATGAAATTAAAAGATGCTTACTCCTTGGAAGGAAAGTTCTGACCAACCTAGACAGCATATTAAAAAGCAGAGACATTACTTTGCCAATAAAGGTCCATCTCATCAAGACTATGGTTTTTCCAGTAGTCATGTATGGATGTGAAAGTTGGACAATAAAGAAAGCTGAGCACCAAAGAATTGATGCTTTTGAGTTATGGTGTTGGAGAAGACTCCTGAGAGTCCCTTGGACTGTAATGAGATCCAACCAGTCCATCCTAGAGGAGATCAGTCCTGGGTGTTCATTGGAAGGACTGATGTTGAAGCTGAAACTCCAATACTTTGGCCACCTGATGCGAAGAGCTGCCTCATTAGAAAAGACCCTGATGCTGGGAAAGATTGAAGGAGGGAGGAGAAGGGGACGACAGAGGATGAGATGGTTGGACGGCATGACTGACTCAATGGAGATGAGTTTGAGTAAACTCCGGGAGTTGGTGATGGTCAGGGAGGCCTGTCATGCTGTGGTCCATGGGGTCGCGAAGTGTCAGACACGACTGAGTGACTGAACTGAACTGAACTGAACTGATTCTGTTAAAAAAAAAAAAAAAGCAATGATCGAAACTAGACACATTTTGTAATAGTATGGACTAGGTCTAATCTATTTATCACTCAATTCATAGTATTTAGTAAAACACCTGAAACAAAGCATATTCTTCCTTCTTGCCTGCCTGCCTTTCTTTCTTCTTTCCCTTCAGTCAGCCTTCTTTCTTTCCTTTGTTCCTACCTTTTTTCCATTATAATTACATACTGGTGAATAAATTAATGAATATATGGATATTATGTATGCATTTATTGATAATGAAACAAAAGACTGGAATATTTTCTAGAAAAGTATTAATAACAAAGTGTATAATCTCAAGTGATTTTATATATTCATTTTAAGTATTTCTGCATTTTCCCTATTCTTAATGACTATTCTAAACAACTTTTGAAATATTAAAGAAAATGCTTCCCTGGTGGCTCAGATGGTAAAGCATCTGCCTACAATGTGGGAGACCTGGATTCAATCCCTGGGTCAGGAAGATCTCCTGGAGAAGGGAATGGCAACCCACTCCAGTATTCTTGCCTGGAAAATCCCATGGACAGAGGAGCCTGGTAGGCTACAGTCCATGGGGTCACTAAGGTTCAGACATGACTGAGCGATTTCACTTTCACTGAGCAACTTCACTTTCACTTTCAAAAAATTGCTACTATTTTGAATTTTGTTCATAAAAAGCTTAGTATGGAAAAGGAGGGATCTTAGAATGTTTTTTGACCTTTGGAGGTAATGGTAAACAAAGATGGAATGGCTCCAGCCTTACTCTCATGCTTTTCTCAAGGAGGTCACATACTCATGGGCAGTTAAAAGGAGTCCCTCTCGGACTTGCAGAACTCATCTTGAAGAAATTCTCAGCTCCATGGAATAGTAAAGGGTTAGAGTTTTCTTTTTTTAATGTAAATTGTTGCTGTTGTTCAGTCGCTAAGTCGTGTCCAACTCTCTGTTACCCCATGGACTGTAGCACGCCAGGCTTCCCAGGCCATCACCATCTCCTGGAGCTTGCTCAAATTTATGTCCATTAAGTCGATAATGCCATCCAATGATCTCATCCCCTGTCCTGGTCTTCTCCTCCTGCCCTCAATCTTTCCCAGCATCAGAGTCTTTTCTACATCAGGTAGCTAGATTATTAGAGCTTCAGCTTTAGCATCAGTCCTTCCAATGAATATTCAGGGCTGATTTCCTTTAGGACTGACTGGTTTGATCTCCTTGCTGTCCAAGAGACTCTCAAGAGTCTTCTCGAATACCACAGTTTGAAAGCATCAGTTCTTCAGCACTCAGCCTTCTTTATGGTCCAACTTCACATCTGTACATGACTACTGGAAAAACCATAGCTTTGACTAGATAGGCCTTTGTCAGCAAAGTGATGTCTCTGCTTTTTAACACATTGTCTAGGTTTGTCATAGCTAAATAATCATCCAATTTTTCTACTCTCTCCATCCTTGCCTTTGTGTTTTAATCTTCTTCAAAACTGAGTAAACAGCATAAAAAGGAATGCAGTCAACTCAGTTCTAATGAACTGGATGAAACTTGAGCCTACTATACAGTTGAAGTAAGTCAGAAAGAGAAAAACAAATATATATTAATGCATATATATGGAATCTAGAAAGATGGTATTGATGAACCTATTTGCAGGGCAGCAATGGAGACGCAGACATAGAGAACAGACTTACAGACAAGGGCGGGGAGAGAAAGAGGAGGGTGAGATGAATGGAGAGAGTAGCATGGAAGTATATACATTCCAGTGTGTAAAATAGATAGCCAGTGAAAATTTTCTGTATGACTCAGGGAACTCAAACTGGGGCTTGTGACAACCTAGAGGTGTGGGATGGGGAGGGAGGTGAAAGGGAAGTTTAAAAGGGAGGGGAACATATGTACACCTATGGCTAATCCATGTTGATGTATGGAGAAATCAATATTATAAAGCAATCAATCAATTAAAAATAAATATAATTTAAAAAACTGATTAAGGTTTTAGATTAGATATTTTAATTAACAATTCAGGTTTTGAACAAAACGCTGATTTATATTTAGACACAACCAGTTTCAAAATATCAGCACCATTTCATTAATGTCATTTCTGTTTTAGTGACTGTTACTCATATTTACTTGTTTTGTCCCCCCAAGATGAAGGCTTTGTTTTGTCTTGCTTCTCTTAATCTCCGTGATAATTGCCATGATAAGACAGCATAAAACAGGAGTTGAATCTTTCTCAGTTTCAGCCCTTTATCAAACACCAAGTCTGCACAGCAAATTAGATGTGCTGTGACTCTATCTTGATTTGTATTTTCGATAGAAACTGTCTACCTAAATGCATTACTGATTTAAATTTTACAGTAACAATGTAACATGAAAAAAAATAGAGTAGGAAGGAAAAATAATAATAAAGTGCTAATCTGCAGCAAAAATTCATGGCAGTTACCAGCTAAGAAAAATGCTGTACCTGAAGCCCAGAAATACTAGCAGAGAAATTTCAAATTGGCTGTGTGGCTGAAAAAAAAAATTAATCTTCACCAAGAAAAGAATAGGAGCTGTAACCCGGGGAACAGTGTGTGTGTGTTTGTGTGGTTGGGGGTGGGGTGGGGATAATGATGCTGAAGTCCTTGGAAATACTGTAAGTAGACATGAGTCCCTATACTTCTGACCTCTAGGAGCTAAGAGAATTTCTAGTGAGCACTGGGCAGTGAGTCTAGCAAGGGATTGGTGCAGTTCACTCTTTTCTCAAAGGCGTATTGCAAGCTGGCCTCTAACCATTTTTTCCCCACTATTTTTAGACTTGAACACACTTCTCCTGAAATAAACCTCATCCATCTTACTTACCATGAATTCACTAACACTTAACCCATTTATTGCCTGCCTGGGGATTGCTCCTTCATGAATTTCTCACACAAAATCCTATCTCCTCTAGAACACCTTTTTGAGAGCTTCAGTCTTCTGATTTTCTCTAACATATTTAACAGCACCACATATTTGACATTTATCTATGTTCAGTTGCTAGTGACTTTTGTTTGTTCAAGTATATCCCTCTTCCTTACTTTTTTTGGCACCAGGGACAAGTTTCACAGAAGACAGTTTTTTAACAGTCCAGGGTTGGGGGGATGGTTTGGGGATGATTCAAGATTACATTTATTGTGTGCTTTATTTCTATTACTGTTATATCAGTTCCATGTAAGATCATCAGGCATTAGGTCCCAGAGACTGGGGACCCCTGCACTGGATTTGGAATTTATGTAAATGCTTATTATTAAATAAAGTCCAATGTATTTTATTATTTTGTATATCTGACCCCTTGCTATGCTTAATTTGTTAAAGAGGAATGATACATTCCCCTATTCCCAGCATTTGCCAAAGGGCTTTGCCCAGTAGTTATAAAACAATCTCTGAAATGGCCACCCACTCCAGTATTCTTGCCTGGAAAATCCCCTGGACAGGGGAGTCTGGTAGGCTACAGTACATGGGTTGCAAAGAGTCGGACATGACTAAGCAACTTCACTTCTTTCTTTCTCTAGTGTAAATATTCCTTTCTATCTTATGGTAGGAATATCTATCTGTGGATATATATATGGTATGAATGTTCTACTCTGTGGGTTTTTTACTACCTCTAGAACCACCATCTCCATGTCCGTGCCACATAAAATTATAAGTTCTTTAAGATCCTGAGAAAACATAAAAAAGAATATACATGACCACAAGAATTTTAGGAACATTGTTGACATCATGGTGGCATTCAATGTCATTGTGAAAGTCAACAAGTGCATATATTAATACCAACTTTAGGGGTTAATTATTACTAAATCTTATAACCTCCAATTGTAGTATTTTCACAATTCCTTCTCAGACCAGCCATTTCCTATTATAACCACATTTATCTATATTAAATAGTGAAAAGATATTATTAGGAGAAGCAAAGTGAGCAAGCCTCCCAAGAAAGGATTTTCTTCCAATTTGGAAATTTTCTCTTTGAATTTTTATTCAAGAATCTTCTATTCTTCTGAGACTATTGGCAAATTGTCACACAGAACCCTTCCCTTGAACACTGCAACATTTCTAGATGGTCTCTAGCTATCCTGGCATAGTGACATCTAGACTTTTTCATATATTGATGTCTTGGGAGAACACAAAAATCACAACTACAACTACCAATCACAATAGTAGAAAGGCGGCAGCAAGTTTCTAAGGCAAATATAGAAAGTGGATTCTCCATCTGTGACCCTGTTTGAGAGGCTATTTGAGAACAAAGATGCCAACCAAGGCAGGTGTGATTTTGGACTCTTCCGTATATCCCTAGGCAACACTGTCTACTGTTACTTGCTACCATTTTGGAATGATAGGATAGCAAAAGTTTTAAAATTCAATACCACAGGTCTCTTTGGGCAACATAATAGCAAATGTGTATTTTGACTGAATCATTAAACTTTTGAACTAGTTATTTTAACAAAATGAACAAGTATCTAGAAAGTGTTGAACTGGAGTTAAAGGAAAATAAACATGAGCTCAGGGTAACTTAGCCACACCGAATTCAGTGTCCTCATCCATCAAATGGAAATGATCCTAGTTATACCTCACTACTCAAGAGTTCTTCTGGAAATCAAGTGAAGGGCATGGATATGAAAGTGCTTTGGGATTTCTTCTGCACTATCCCCAAGGCCTTACAAATAGCTGTGAAAAGAAGAGAAGCAAAAAGCAAAGAAGAAAAGAAAAAATCTTCCCATTTGAATGCAGAATTCCAAAGAATAGCAAGGAGAGATAAGAAAGCCTTCCTCAGCAATCAGTGCAAAGAAATTGAAGAAAACAACAGAATTGGAAAGACTAGAGATAACTTCAAGAAACTTAGAGATACCAAGGGAACATTTCATGCAAAGATGTCCTCAATAGAGGACAGAAATGGTATGGACCTAACAGAAGCAGAAGATATTAAGAAGAGGTAGCAAGAGTACACAGAACTGTACAAAAAAGATCTTCATGACTCAGATAATCACGATGGTGTGATCACTCACCTAGAGCCAGATATCCTACAATGTGAAGTCAAGTGGGCCTTAGAAAGCATCACTATGAATAAAGCTAGTGGAGGTGATGGAATTCCAGTTGAGCTATTTCAAATTCTAAAAGATGATGCTGTGAAAGTGCTGCATTCAAAGTGCCAGCAAATTTGGAAAACTCAGCAGTGGCCACAGGACATGGAAAAGGTCAGTTTTCATTCCAATCCCAAAGAAAGGCAATCCCAAAGGATGCTCAAACTACCACACAATGGCACTCATCTCACACACTAGTAAAGTAACGCTCAAAATTCTCCAAGCCAGGCTTCAGCAATATGTGAACTGTGAACTTCCAGATGTTCAAGCTGGTTTTAGAAAAGGCAGAGGAACCAGAGATCAAATTGCCAACATCTGCTGGATCATCAAAAAAGCAAGAGAGTTCCAGAAAAACATCTACTTCTGCTTTATTGACTATGCCAAAGCCTTTGACTGTGTGGATCACAATAAACTGTGGGAAATTCTGAAAGAGATGGGAATACCAGACCAGCTGACCTGCCTTTTGAGAAACCTATATGCAGGTCAGGAAGCAACAGTTAGAACTGAACATGGAACAATAGACTGGTTGCAAATAGGAAAAGGAGTATGTCAAGGCTGTGTATTGTCACCTGCTTATTTAACTTATATGCAGAGTACATCATGAGAAACACTGGGCTGGAAGAAGCACTAGCTGGAATCAAGATTGCCAAGAAAAATATCAATAACCTCAGACATGCAGATGACACCACCCTTATGTCAGAAAGTGAAGAGGAACTAAAAAGCCTCTTGATGAAAGTGAAAGAGGAGAGTGAAAAAGTTGGCTTAAAGCTCAACATTTAGAAAACTAAGATCTGGTCCCATCACTTCATGGGAAATAGATGGGGAAATAGTGGAAACAGTGTCAGACTTTATTTTTGGTGGCTCCAAAATCACTGCAGATGGTGATTGCAGCCATGAAATTAAAAGATGCTTACTCCTTGGAAGGAAAGTTATGACCAACCTAGATAGCATATTAAAAAGCAGAGACATTACTTTGCCAACAAAGGTCCATCTAGTCAAGGCTATGGTTTTTCCAGTAGTCATGTATGGATGTGAGAGTCGGACCGTGAAGAAAGCTGAGTGCCAAAAAATTGATGCTTTTGAACTGTGGTGTTAGAGAAGACTCTTGAGAGTCCCTTGGACTGCAAAGAGATCCAACTAGTCCATCCTAAAGGAGATCAGTCCTGGGTGTTCATTGGAAGGACTGATGCTGAAGCTGAAACTCCCAGTACTTTGGCCACCTCATGGGAAGGAAGAGTTGACTCATTGGAAAAGACCCTGATGCTGGGAGAGATTGGGGACAGGAGAAGGGGATAACACAAGATGAGATGTTTGGATGGCATCACCGACTCGATGGACATGAATTTGAGTAAACTCTGGGAGTTGATGATGGACAGGGAGACCTGGCATGCTGCGATTCATGGTGTTGCAAAGAGTCAGACCTGACTGAGTGACTGAGCTGAACTGATCCCCATAGAAGTCCATACTGCTACATTGAAACAAATAGTAGACCCAGCAGCCTCTGTTTCATCCCGCCCTCACTGTGGAATAGCCATGCACTTTGGAGATTTATCCATCTTCAGCCTCAGAGGCACACTCTAATTGAAACAAGTCAATTTATGTTTGACATTTCTATGGTCACATGGATTGATTCAAGGGTTAACATGTAATATCAATCTGCCCTGTTAGACTAAATGAAATCCTTTTGTTACATGGTTAGAAGAACAGCACTGGCTTGATCCCTGTCTCTCTACCTCCCCCCTCATTCCTGCTTTCCCTTTTTCCCTCTCTCCTTATTCTCAAAGCACCATCTGCTACCATTTTGCTAAAGGGGAACAGTCTTAGGATGAAACTAACACCAGAGAGACAGAAAGATAAAAAGAATGGAAATTGGGCTGACCCCCTTGAGTCACTTTTCAAACGCTTTATAAAACCTCTAATATTAAGTATAAGGCGATAACATTTTTAGTCCACCACTCAAAATAAGAAATCTATCTCAATAAATAAAATGATGGATTTTATTAGAACCCTAACAAGTCTTTCATATTACAGAATAGTTTCTTAAATATTTAATCTTGAAGACAAATTAGTAAGTCAATTTAGCCTACGAATCTATCAATACTATCTTGGGGTGTTCATAAAGGTTACTTGATAGAAATCTGTTAAAAAATTAGCATGAATTCAATAGTTACTCTTTGGTGGTAAAATTTTATACCTGAGAGTGTGAAATGAACTTTTAATTAAGACTTTTACATCATATTTTGAGAATCTATATAAAAGTTACATTAATATAATGTATAAAGTTATATATATATACAACACACATTGGGCTTCCCCAGTGGCTCAGCAGTAAAGAATCCACCTGTAATGCAGGAAATGCAGTTCAATCCCTGGGTCAGAAGGTCTCCTGGAGGAGGATCTGGCAACCCACTCCAGTATTCTTGCCTGGAGTGCCCCATGGACAGAGGATCCTGGTGGGCTACAGTCCATAGGGCTGTAAAGAGTTGGACACGCCTGAAGTGACTGAGCATACGGCATGCATATATACACATATTGTTCCTGTCATGTCTCTAACTCATGTCTGATTCTTTGTGACCATATGGACTGTAGCCCTCCAGGCTTCTTTGTCCATGGGATTTCCCAGCAGGAATGCTGGAGTGGGTTGCTATCTCCGTCTCCAAGGGATCTTCCTGAATCAGTGACTGAACCTGTGTCTCCTACATTGGCAGGTGGATTCTTTACTACTGCATCACCTGAGAAGCATATATATACAGTACATTACAACATATACATTATATATGATACTACATATAATTATTATAATATATATGCATGAATAAGCAAAACAGCCATCAAAGCTATATAATTAAGTATGGATGGTTTAGAATAACATTTCCATGATAACAGCAGACACAAATACCAAAAGTGCTATGTCATAAACATTAAACAGTCCAAACAAAAGTGAAAATAATTTTCTTTAGAAAACTCAAATTTGGTTTTAATGAAGGCAAGGAAATGCATATCCAGTATTTCAATCAGATGATCCCATGAAAAATGAGTTTGGGGAAAAGCTATATTCCAAGTTAATACATCACTTTCAGAATACACTATTTAAAATACATAAGTAATTGCTTAATAAATTAAATATCAGAGGTAAACTTTTATAACTTGCACATAGGATAGTGAAAAGTTGTTGCTGAGCCATGAAAGACACTGGGATTCTTAGCCTCCAGAGGAGAATTCAATCCAGGGCCAGTGACAAGGCCGGATTGCTCAGAGCTTTTGTGTAATAAAGTTTTATTAAAATGTAAAAGAGATAGAGAAAGCTTCTGACATAGACATCAGAAGGGGGCAGAAAGAGTGCCCCCCTGTTAGTCTCTAGCAGGAAGTTATATACCTACTAGCAGGCTGCTAATTAGAGAAAGGAAATGTCTCAAAACTCAGAGAGTGGCACCAGGCCCCTCACTCACAACATGCATTTTGAGATAACATTGGCACAAGGTGAGTCATCCCAGGCCATGAAACAATTGACATGAATCTTGAAGAAAGGCAGGTTTCCAAGCAAATACATAGTCTCAGTAACAGCTTAAGAGGACATTTGCATGAGTAAAATGTACTGGTTTGTCAAATCAGTTCTAAGTCTTAGGCTGAACCTACTTGAAGAAAGATGGGATCTAAAGTAAATACATAGTTCACTAACAAAGCTTAAGAAAAACATTTCCATAAGAAAAATGCATTGGTTAGCTCAAAGTTTGAGAAAAGTTAAGTTTAGGTGGAACCAGGTGTCGTCATGGCAACACAGAATTTTAAAATAAACCTGCTGTTAATTTTGTATAAAGAAGGGAAAAAGAATCTAACACTTGTAGTTTGTTTCCTTCTGCCGCTTAAAAGAGAGATAAAAAATGTCTGACACTTGCAGCCTATTTCCTCCATTTGGGGACCCTTAGACTTCCTGCCCATCATTCCCTCAATAGTTTATGCAGTCACACTCAGACAGTCATTTTCAAAACCCCTTTTGGCTTCCATGCATCCCCAATTCTGTGAACACCCTGTAGTAGAACGCCATGGAGTAGCATGGTGATTAGAACCCAGCATCTGGAGTTAAAAACACTCAGTTCTCCAATTACTCTGTGACTCAGGTACATTTCTTTTTTTGTAATTTTTATTGGAATGGAGTTGTTTTACAATGTTATGTTAGTTTTTACTGTACAGCAAACTGAATCAACTATATATGTATACATGTATCCCCTCTTTTTTGGATTTTTTCGCATTTAAGTCACCACAGAGCATTGAGTAGATACTATGCTATACAGTAGTGTTAGGTAGTTAGAATAGGAAAAAGGAGTCCAAAATAATGGTGGCTAAAAGACAAAGAAAGGAAAAAGCCCATGAAAATTGAAGAAAGCAAGGTCCGAGGACCAGAGTAAGAACCTCAGGTGAAGCAAACAGCCCTCCTGACTAGCCCAATTTACACAAGGCAGGCTAAGGGGGAGGAAAAAAACATATAAAAGGGGAGCCAAAATTGAGCCGCTCAGCTCTTCTCTAGGCCTCTTTTGGGTCGGCCCGCCCTCATGCCTTGAGGATGTATTTTCCTTTGCTTACCAAATAAAACTGAACTGTAACCGAGCTGTAACACTGGTTCATGCGTTGCTTCAAAATTTGCTGTGGCAAGACAGAACTGAGGAAATTACAAACTCCCCCGACACTTCCATACTGGTCTCCATAGTGGCTGTATCAATATACATTCCCACCAACAGTGCAAGAGAGTTCTCTTTTCTCCACACCCTCTCCAGCATTTATTGTTTGTTATCGATAATAGATGTTGTGATGATAGCCTTTCTGACAGGTGTGAGGTGATAGCTCATTGTAGTTTTGATTTGTATTTCTCTAATAATTAGTGATGCTCAGCTTCTTTTTCATCTGTTTGTCAGTCATCTATGTATCTTCTTTGGAGAAATATCAATTTAGGTCTTCCACCAATTTTTTGATTGGGTTGTTTGTTTTTTGATATTGAGCTGCATGAGCTGTTCTTATATTTTGGAGATTAATCCTTTTTCAATTGCTTCATTTGCAAATATTTTCTCCCATTCTGAGGGTTGTCTTTTCATCTTGTTTATGATTTCCTTTGCTATGCAAAACCTTTAAAGCTTAATCAGGTCCCATTTGTTTATTTTTATTTTCATTACTATAGGAGATGGGTCAAAAGGATTTTGCTGTGATTTATGCCAGAGTGTTCTGCCTATGTCTTCCTCTAAGAGTTTTATTATGTCTGGCCTTACATTTAGGTCTTTAATTCATTTTTAGTTTATTTTTGTGTATGGTATTAGGGAGTGTTCTGATTTCATTCTTTACATGTAGTTGTCCAGTTTAGCCAGCACCACTTATTGAAGAAGCTGCCTTCTTCATTGTATATCCTGGCCTCCTTTGTCATAGATTAGGAAACCATAGGTATGTGGGTTTATCTCTGAGCTTTCCTATTCCATGGATCTATATTTCTGTTTTTATGCCACTACCACACTGTCTTGGTTACTGTAGCCCTGTAGTAAAACAGAGCTGGAGGAATCAGGTACATTTCCTCATCCCTATAAGCTTCTGTTCTGTAAGTAGAATTAATCACAATATCTACTTTGTAAATGTGTATATAAATCAAATGATGTAGTACAAGATAAATGCTTAGCATAGCCTGGTACACCTTAGATTCTGTTTGTTGAACAATTGAATGAGTGAACAGAAAGAGGAGGAGGGACACTATTCAAATGATTACAAATTATTCCCCTTCCACTTGTAGCCTTTGAGAGAAAGATCATCTTTGTGTAAGGTCTATAGACTCCTCCTCAATACAGTTTCTAAAATTCTTTCCTGTCAGTTTCATCTTTTTATTGTAATGTTTTACCTTCTGGCTTAGCTTACTGATCTAAGCACTAGAATTCTGCTTCTGAACATATTCACTTGACAGGCATTTTCTCCCCAGAACATTGGCACGGCATATGTTAATGATATTTCAGAGGGATATTTAGATAATGACTATAAAGCCTCTTGAGATATTTGGATAAAACTGTCTTTTTAACCATAAGTTATTTTAATGGAAATATTCTTTTAGCAGATGTATCTGAAATATTCTTTTAGCAGATGTATCCTTTTGAAGACTTTTTCCCCTTTACAATATGAATATTTAAAAAATAAATTTCAAGTAGCAAATGTACAACTTATTTTATAAAACTGAAGTCGGTTTCTTCCCGAGTCCATTGTTCCACCTTGATAACAATCATCTGAATTTAAAAATAAATGTTGAATCTTAAATAAACCCAATGCTTCAACACACAAAAATTCCTAAGAAATAAGCAACCTAGCTTATATTTGGTTGTTGGTGCTCATGTCTATTCAGTCACTAAAATTACATCATTTTGTAACTAAGCTATATAAAGGAACAGATAATAAAATAGTAGTTAACATTTATTGGGTGCTTATGATATGCTAAGAACTATTAAAAACTACTGAGTATTACCTCAGCTAAATATTAAAACAATCCCATTAGGTAGAATTTTTATTATTCCCATTTTATGAGTGTAAAAACTAAATTTTAAAGAGGGATTAAGTAACAGGTCTAACATCATACGGTGAAACTAGGATTTAATATTAGGCTGTATGATATCAGAGTCCACACTTATAGCCACTACACTGCACTGGTTCTATGTTTAGTAGAATATACTATCTTTGTAGTATAATAGTATTCTGTGCCAAAAATAAAAAGTATTGATCTGGGGACATGCTTTGAAGACCTTTGTATCTAATTCTGTCTTCCAGTCTTTTTTCAAAGTGTCTCTCTTCCTATTCCCCCCTTTTCCTTCTGTTAACATAGCATCTATGTGCCAGGCTCAGTACCAAGTGCTGGTTTATAGACATTGATAACACCTTGCTTCTTCCCTCTGATGAGTACATGCTGATTGGGGAAAGACACCAGTAAGCAAAACTACTATATAAGCTGTGTAAAATCTTATGTAAAGGAAAAGTACAGGTGTTTCTCCAGAGCTGTAGTTCTCAAAATGTGGTCCTGAACTAGCAACAACAGCATCATCTGGGAACATGTTAAAACTGCACATTCTCAAGCCCCACCCCAGACCTACTATTGAATCAGAAGCTCTGGGGAGTGGGACCCAACCATCTCTGTTTCTACAAGGCTTCCAGGTGATTCTGATGCACTACTGTTTGAGAATCATTGGTCTAGAGGAAAGGAATCAGCATAGGGTTTCTAGAGGGTCTAATGCCTGAGCTGAGTTTTGAAGGATAGAAAGAAACTCACTGGAGAAAGACCAGCATTCCAAGGAAAGGAAGCAACATTTCCAGCTCCAGAGATGTGAGGGAGCATAACCACACAGGGGATTTCAAGCCATTCTGTATGACCAAAGTTTAGAAATTCTGATGTGCAGGGGAAGGGATATGGCATCAGATGCAGCTGGTTAAATACAATGAATGAAATCATGAAAATTCTTATAAGTCAAGTTAATGAGATTCAGTTTTTTCCTGACAAGGATGGAGCATCATTGAAGGATTAGGATCAGAACAATGATCACAGCGGGCAAGACTGGATACAGGAAGGTTAAGTAAGAGATGATGGCATAAACATAAGTGAGAAACAGAGAGATTCTAAAATAAAAAAATTAAAAAAACCTGCAGAGGAGGAACAGATATTAATAACAGGGTATATTTTGAAGGTATTTTGGTAAAGTTATGTTAGCTCATTGGAGGTGGGAGTTACCCAAAAGAGATGGAGGAAACCTGGGTCCTAATTTGGCCATCAATTTATATATGATTCTTGCACATCTCCTGCATTGTCTCCCAGGACTTTGTTGTTGACTCTGAGGTGTGAGAAGTCATGGAACCACTTGATACCCACCCATGCTTATTACAGAAGTGAAGAGGTGTTAGTGCTCCGTGGGGGAAGAAAGTCAGTGGATAAAGCATTCCCACTTTCTTTCTGAGAGTAGTTTAAAAAACTTCTGGGTGACCAGCTCTTGATAACACCTCTTGATAACAGCTTGATAACACATCTTTGTACTGCCTCTTTTTCCTTCTCTGCTTCATTACTGAACCTTATTCCTGTACCATGGCCTGCACTCCCAACAAAAGAAGTAGCAATATTTCTTTGCCTCAGTCTTTGCCTCCTGGGGAATCCTGGATAAATTGCCATTGTTATACTGAGTACTTTGTGATCATTCTACTATATGCAAAGTATTGTGCTAGATGCTAGGGATCAAGCAATGAATCAAACATAGCCACTGCTGTCACAGGCTGAGAGTCTATGTCATAGAGAGACAAGCAAATTGACAATTAAATACAGTTTTATAAACACTCTGATGGGGATATGTGGTTCTATGGAAGCACAAGAGGAGCTGTCTTAAGAAAAAAACTGGAAAGACAAGTTGAGTTGGAGGCATCAGAGAAGCATTCAAGTGAGGACATCTAATAGGCTAATAAGATTGGGACTAGAGAATTGATTTGGGATTCATTTGTTTATAGTCAGTCTTTGAATTTGTCAGAATGGATGAGAGGGGAAGAAATTATACAAGATAGTCATGTTTGGGGAAGAGGAACATCAAGGATTTTCTATCCTTGAACATCAAGTATACAAAATCAATACACAGAAACCACCTGCATTTCTATATTCTAAAAATGAAAAATCAGAGAAATTAAGGGATCAGTCCCATTCATCATTGCAACAAAAAGAATTAAAGATCTAGAAATAAACTTACCTAAAGAGACAAAAATGTACACAGAAAATTATAATGAAAGAAATCAAAGATGACTTAAATAGATGTAGAGATATTCCATGATCCTGGGTAAGAAGAATAAATATTGTGAAAATGACTATACTACCAAATGCAATCTACAGATTCAATATCATCCCTATCAAATTACCAGTGACATTTTTCACAGAACTAAAACAAAAAATTTCACAATTCATATGGAAACGCAAAAGACCCCAAATAGCCAAAGCAGTCTTGAGAAAGAAGAATGGAGCTGGAGGAATCAACCTTCCTGACTTCAGATTATACTACAAAGTTACAGTCATCAAGACAGTATGGTACTGCCACAAAAACAGAAATATAGACCAATGAAACAAGATAGCAAAGAAGAACTAAAGAGCCTCTTAATGAAAGTGAAAGAGGAGAGTGAAAAAGTTGGCATAAAGCTCAACATTCAGAAAACTAAGATCATGGCATCCAGTCCCATCACTTCATGGCAAATAGATGGGGAAACAGCGGAAACAGTGGCTGACTTTATTTTTCTGGGCTCCAAAATCACTGCAGATGGTGATTGCAGCCATGAAATTAAAAGACGCTTACTCCTTGGGAGGAAAGTTATGACCAATTTAGCAGCATATTAAAAAGCAGAGACATTACTTTGTCAACAAAGGTCTGTCTAGTCAAGGCTATGGCTTTTCCAGTGGTCATGTATGGATATGAGAGTTGGACTATAAAGAAAGCTGAGTGCCAAAGAATTAATGCTTTTGAACTGTGGGTGTTGAAGAAGACTCTTGAGAGTCCCTTGGACTGCAAGGAGATTCAACCAGTCCATCCTAAAGGAGATCAGTCCTGGGTGTTCATTGGAAGGACTAATATTGAGGCTGAAACTCTAATACTTTGGCCACCTGATGCGAAGAGCTGACTCATTTGAAAAGATCCTGATGCTGGGAGGGATTGGGGGCAGGAGGAGAAGGGGATGACAGAGGATGAGATGGTTGGATGGCATCACCGACTCAACGGATATAGGTTTGCATGGACTCCGGGAGTTGGTGATGGACAGGGAGGCCTGGCGTGCTGTGGTTCATGAGGTTGCAAAGAGTCGGACATGAATGAGCGACTGAACTGAACTGAAACAGGATAGAAAGCCAAGAAATAAACCCATGCACTTATGGGTACCTCATTTTTGACAAAGGAGGCAAGAATATACAATGGGGGACAGACAGCCTCTTCAGTAAATGGTGCTGGAAAACTGGACAGCTACATGTAAAAGAATGAAATTAGAACACTTCCTAACACTGTGCTGCTGCTGCTGCTGCTAAGTCACTTCAGTCGTGTCCGACTCTTTGCGACCCCATAGAAGGCAGCCCACCAGGCTCCTCCGTCCCTGGGATTCTCCAGGCAAGAATACTGGAGTGGGTTGCCCTTTCCTTCTCCAATGCATGTATGCATGCTAAGTCGCTTCAGTCATGTCCGACTGTGCAACCCTATGGCAGCAGCCCACCAGGCTCCTCCGTCCACAGGAATCTCTAGGCAAGAATACTGGAGTGGCTTGCCATTTCCTTCTCCTCCCAATACCATACACAGAGATAAACTCAAAATGGATTAAAGGCCTAAATGTAAGACCAGAAACTATAAAATTCTTAGAGGAAAACAGGCAGAACACTCAATGACATAAAGCAAGATCCTCTATGCCCACCTCCTAGTGTAACAGAAATAAAAACAAAACTAAACAAGTGGGACCTGATTAAACATAAAAGCTTTTGCACAGCAAATGAAACTATAAGCAAGGTGGAAGGACAACCCTCAGAATGGGAGAAAATAATAGGAAATGAAACAACTGACAAATGATTAATTTCCAAACTATACAACCAGCTCATAGAACTCAATGCCAGAAAAACAACAAGCCAATCAAAAACTGGGAAAAAGACCTAAACAGACATTTCTCCAAAGAAGACATACAGATGGCTAAGAAGCATATGAAAAGATCCTCAACATCACATCAATTCACATTAGAGAAATGCAAATCAAAACTACAATGACATACCACCTCACACCAGTCAGAATGGCCATCATCAAAAAGTCAGCAAACAATAAATGCTGGAGAGGGTGTGGAAAAAAGAGAATTCTCTTGCACTGTTGGTGGGTTAGGGTTAGGGTTAGGGTTAGGGTTAGGGTTAGGGTTAGGGTTAGCCACTGTGAAATACAGTATGGAGATTCCTTAAAAACTAGGAATAAAACTACCATATGACCCAGCAATCCCACTCCTCGACATATACCCTGAGGAAACCAAAATTGAAAAAGACACAGGTATTCCATTGTTCATAGCAGCACTATTTACAATAGCTAGAACATGGAAGCAACCTAGATGTCCCTCAACAGATGAATGGATAAAGGGTGGTACATATACACAATGGAATATTACTCGGCCATAAAAAGGAATGCATCTGAGTCACTTCTAATAACATGGATAAACCTAGAGCCTATTATACAAAGAGAAATAAGTCAGAAAGAGAAAGATGAATATCACATTCTAATGCTCATATACAGAATCTAGAAAAATGGTACTGAAGAACTTATTTACAGGGCAGCAATGGAGAAACAGACATAGAGATTAGACTTATGGACATGGGGAGAGGGAAGGAGAGGGTGAGAGTATGGAACAAGTAACATAGAAACTTATATTACCGTATGTAAAATAGATAGACAATGGGAATTTGCTGTATGGCTCAGAAAATGAACAGGGGCTCTGTAGCAACCTAGAGGGGTGGGATGGGGAGGGAGTTGGGAGGGAGGTTCAAAAGGGAGGGAATATATGTATACCTATGGCTGATGAATGTTGAGGTTTGACAGAAAACAGCAAAATTCTGTAAAACAATTTTCAGAATTGTTCAGTAAGCCACCATGGAACCTAAAAAGTAGCAGCTAAAGTAGTTATGGGCTCCATCACTAACCAGCTCCAGGACAGTGTGACAGATAGCTCATTTCTCTAACCCACCAGGCCTTAGCTTCCCCATTTGTCATAAAAGAGTTTTTATTTAGGTAATTTTCAAATTCCCTCTCCTCCAATGGCGTTTTCTTCATCCATTAGCTATTATACTGAGTCCATAGGTAGATGGGATGTAGAAGATTAGACAAAAATAATAATTTTTATTTTTAATTCACATCCTATGAAATACTTCCTTAAGTATATCTGTTTTCTACATGCAAAACAAGAAAAACTGTACTTGCTTTCAGTTTGAGTTCCAGATAAAAGGCATAATAATTCTACAGACTATAAGCCTATTACAATATTTTCTATTCATTGTATATATGGGATAAATGCACTCAGGCATGACCAAATGGCTTATGCAATAGTAGAGGAAAGGAAAAGTTCCTAACTTTATGAACCCCAATGTTTGGCAGTACACATGCTCTTGTCTGTCAGGAAAAGTCTTGCATGATGGTGCTGGTTTTTAGCTCCCCTGAGCCTCCCTCAGAGTACCTGGCTAAGTATCTACTGATTCACAACAGACCATTTCCCTGAACACTACTTTCTTTACACTGAGCCCCAGTCAGGAGTACCTGAGATTAGGAAGCAGACTGCATCTGTGCTCCATCCCAACAAAGCCAAACAGAGTCCTAGCCTGGAAATTTCAGCATGGTGGAAGGTAAAGGGACAGCAGAACACCGAACTAGGGCCAAACACCTCATTGGAACACACAAAACAAGGCAATACAAAGCCTCGGACCAGTGGCTTGGACCAGTGCTTCCCAAACATATAGACTGCAACTTGCTGACTTGAAGATTCTAATTCAGGAGCTGTGAAATGAAGAGAAGCGAAAAGCAAAGGAGAAAGAGAAAGATATTACCATTTGAATGCAGAATTCCAAAGAATAGCAAGGAGAGATAAGAAAGCCTTCCTCAGCGATCAATGCAAAGAAATAGAGGAAAACAACAGAATGGGAAACACTAGAGATCTCTTCAAGAAAATTAGAGATATCAAGGGAACATTTCATGCAAAGACAGGTTCGATAAAGGATAGATGGTGTGGACCTAATAGAAGCAGAAGATGTTAAGAAGAGGTGGCAAGAATAATCAGAAGAACTGTACAAAAAAGATCTTCACAACCCAGATAATCACAATGGTGTGATCACTGACCTAGAGCCAGACATCCTGGAATGTGAAGTCAAGTGGGCCTTAGAAAGCATCACTACAAACAAAGCTAGTGGATGTGATGGAATTCCAGTTGAGCTATTTCAAATCCTGAAAGATGATGCTGTGAAAGTGCTGCATTCAAAGTGCCAGCAAATTTGGAAAACTCAGCAGTGGCCACAGGACTGGAAAAGGACAGTTTTCATTCCAATCCCAAAGAAAGGCAATCCCAAAGAATGCACCAACTACCGCACAACTGCACTCATCTCACATGCTAGTAAAGTAATGTTCAACATTCTCCAAGCCAGGCTTCAGCAATACATGAACCATGAATTTTCAGATGTTCAAGCTGGTTTTAGAAAAGGCAGAGGAACCAGAGATCTAATTGCCAACATCCGCTGGATCATGGAAAAAGCAAGAGAGTTCTAGAAACATCTATTTCTGCTTTATTGACTATGCCAAAGCCTTTGACTGTGTGGATCACAATAAACTGTGGAAAATTCTGAAAGAGATGGGAATACCAGACCACCTGACCTGCCTTTTGAGAAACCTGTATGCAGGTCAGGAAGCAACAGTTAGAACCGGACATGAAACAACAGATTGGTTCCAAATAGGAAAAGGAGTATGCCAAGGCTGTATATTGTCACCCTTCTTATCTAACTTATAGGCAGAGTACATCGTGAGAAATGCTGGGCTGGAAGAAGCACAAGCTGGAATCAAGATCGCCAGGAGAAATATCAATAACCTCAGACATGCAGATAACACCACCCTTATGGCAGGAAGTGAAGAGGAACTAAAAAGCCTCTTGATGAAAGTGAAAGAGGAGAGTGAAAGTTGGCTTAAACCTCAACATTCAGAAAACTAAGATCATGGCATCTGGTCCCATCGCTTCATGGCAAATAGATGGGGAAACAGTGGAAACAGTGTCAGACTTTATATTTGGGGGCTCCAAAATCACTGGAGATGGTGATTGCCGCCATGAAATTAAAAGACGCTTACTCCTTGGAAGGAAAGTTATGACCAACCTAGATAGCATATTAAAAAGCAGAGACATTACTTTGCCAACAAAGGTCTGTCTAGTCAAGGCTATCTTTTTTCTGGTGGTCATGTATGGATGTGAGAGTTGGACTGTGAAGAAAGCTAAGCACTGAAAAATTGATGCTTTTGAACTGTGGTATTGGGGAAGACTCTTGAGAGTCCCTTGGACTGCAAGGAGATCCAACCAGTTCATCCTAAAGGAAATCAGTCCTGGGTGTTCATTGGAAGGACTGATGTTGAAGCTGAAACTCCAATACTTTGGCCATCTGATGCGAAGTGTTGACTCATTGGAAAAGACCCTGATTCTGGGAGGGATTGGGGGCAGGAGGAGAAGGGGACAACAGAGGATGAGATGGATGGATGGCAACACCAACTCGACAGACATGAGTTTGAGTAAACTCTGGGAGTTGGTGATGGACAGGGAGGCCTGGCGTGCTGCGATTCATGGGGTTGCAAAGAGTCGTACATGACTGAGTGACTGAACTGAACTGAACTGATGAGGTGAGTGGTATGGGGAGCTGGCTTCAACCTCCTTGCAAGAGCCAACCATTCACCTCTTTTCCTGACCCTGTAGTCAGTGACTTCATATAGGGAGTTTGTAATATGCCATGGCAGGATTCTTTATACTATGTTGTTGTTTAGCCACTAAGCCCTGTCTGACTCTTTGAAACCCAATGAACTGAGCATGTCAGGCTTCCCTGTCCTTCACTATTTCCCAGAGTTTGCTCAAACTCATGTCCATTGAGTCAGTGATGCCATCCAACCATCTCATCTTCTGTAGATCCTTTCTCCTCCTACCCTTCATCTTTCTCAGCATCCAGGTCTTTTCCAATGAGTTGGCTCTTCACATCAGGTGGCCAAAGTACTGGAGCTTCAGTTTCAGCATCAGACCTTCCAATGAATATTCAGGGTTGATTACCTTTAGGATTGGCTGGTTTGATCTCCTTGCAGTCCAAGGGACTCTCAAGAGACTTCTCCAGCACCATGTTTCAAAAGCATCAGCTCTTTGGTACTCAGCCAAAGAACCCCTCCACACAAACTCCCCCAAAAAGCTGATTGTAAAACATTTACCAGTGCACCACAAGGGATGAAGTATGAGAACATGCATTTCTAACAAGTTCCCTGGTGGTGTGAACGCTGCTGGTTCCTAAGCCACCTTTGAGTAGGAAGTATTTATAGCACAGGCTCTGGAGTCACCAGGTCTAGGAATAAATTCTATCTCTTAAATAAGTGTAACTATAAGCTATCTTAAGGCATTATATCTTGCTGTATTTGGTTGCCTAAATTGGAGTTTCTTCATCTGTTAAATGGACAATGGAGATAACTCCTACTTTTTAGTATTGTAATTTTTAATAGAAGTAGTGCTAATTTACAATATTTCATTAGTTTAACATGTAGAACAGTGTGATTCAAAATTTTTATAGATGTGGAGTTTTCCCTTTCAACACTTTAAATGTATCATGCCACTCCCTTCTATAGAATTTCTATTGTAAAGTCAGCTGATAACCTTATAGAGTTCCCTTGGACATATAAGTTATTACCTTTCCCTTGTTTTTTAATATTCTCCCTTTATCTTTAATTTTTGCCATTTTAATTACAATGTGTCTTGGTGTGATCCTTTTTGGGTTTATCCTAATTAGGACTCTGTGCTATCTGGATTTAGATGCCTACTTCCTTTCCCAGTTTGGGAAGCTTTCAGCTATCATGTCTTTTAAAAGATTCTCTGCCTCTTTCTCTATCCCTTCTCCTTTTGGGACCCCTTTAATGAAAACATTGGTGTACTTGATGTTGTCCCAGAAGTCTCCTAAACCATAAGCATTTCTTTTTATTCTTTTTGCTCTTTATTGTTCAGCTTCAGTGATGTCCACCATTCTGTCTTCCACCTTATTGATCAATTCCTCTATATCATTTAATCTACAGTTGATTCCTTCTAGTGTATTTTTCATTTCAGTCATTGTATCCTCCCTGTCAGTTTGGTTGTTCTTTATATTTTCTAATTCTTTTTCAAAAGTCTAACTTCTCATTCTGCTCATCCATTCTTCTCCCAAGTTCTTTGATCATCTTATGATCATCATCTTGAATTCTTTCTCAGGTAGATTGCCTATCTCCTCTTCACTCAGTTCTTCTGTTGGAGTTATATCCTGTTATATCTATGTTTGGAACATGTTCCTCTGTCATCACATGTTGCCTAACTTGCTGTGTTTATTTCTGTGTATCTGGTAGGTTAGTTGTGTTCCCTAACATTGGAAAAGTGGCCTTTTATAGGAAATGCCCTGTGTTTCCAAGCACCAAACACCCCTTTGGTTGCCAGAGCTGTATGATATAGTGGCGCCTGTAGTATGGGCTGCGTGGGACCTGCTGTTGACCGGGATGAGCTATGAGGCAGCTCATTGTGACACCCAGGGACCCCTGGGGCTTGTGCTGGCTCACTGGTTGGGGGGGAGTTGAGACCTGGGATTTCTCAGTGCTGGTGCCTGCCTACTGGCTGCCAGGTCCTGGGGTCTAGCTACAGGGCTCAGGGATACCAGAGCTTGTGTCAGACCACCAGTAGAAGCTGTGATCTGAAGGGAGCCTAGGGAAGACCTACCTGATGATCTTGAGTTTCTGAAAAAGGCATGAGGCAACTGCAGCTCACCAGTCGGACATAGAAACTGCCAGCAGTCATTCTGGGGAGCTTGTTCTACCACATGGCCACTGGGGCTGGCAAGTAAAATTTTGGAATCCTCCCTCTAGCTTATTAGCCTCAGGACCCAGCCTGAGGCACCACTATGGGACCAGGGACTAGTCCTGGTCCCATGCTAGACCAGGGTCCAGTCCATCCCAGAGCTGGTACTGGCCCGCTGATGGGTGGACAGGACCTATAGTATCCTATAGGCTGAAGGGTTGTGGTTACCCTGGAGTTGAGATTCACCCAGTGGTGGATACAGGTAGTCTCAAGGCTACAGCAGGCTTGTAGTGGGTGAGACTAGGGATCCCAGGGTTGGTGCCTGCCCACTGTGGGTGGATCATGGCCCCAGGATTTCTGGCTGCAAGGCCTCAGATCTAGAGTCTGTGTACAGGTGTGTGGGGGCTGCTCCTGGGCCCTCTGGAGGACAAGGCCATGTATAGGGGTGGCTGTGGGCTCAGAGTTTCTTAGGACAGCCTCTGCCAGTCAGTGGGATTGTGTCCCACACAGTTACTTGGCTTGAGCCGTACTAGTACTAGTACCTACCAGCTGTTGGGTGTGGGTAGGGCTGGGTCCCGAGCCTAGTAAACTAGAGAGAGGACTTCAGAATTGCACTTGCCAACACAGATGACCACATGATAGAACAAGCTCCCCAGAAGGGTTGCTGCCAGTGTCTGTGTCCCACTGGTAAGCTCTATTTGCCTCCTGCCTTTCCCAGAAACTCTTCAAGACCAACAAGTAGGTCTTCCCTAGACTCTTTTCAAATTACTGCTTCTTCCTCAGTGTGTATGCCCAGAAGTGGGATTGCTGGGTCATATGGCAGTTCTATGTCCAGTTTTTTAAGAAATCTCCACACTGTTTTCCATAGCGGCTGTACTAGTTTGCATTCCCACCAACAGTGTAAGAGGGTTCCCTTTTCTCCACACCCTCTCCAGCATACTGACACATGTATATGGAATTTAGAAAGGTGATAACGATAACCCTATATGCAGAACAGAAAAAGAGACACAGAAATACAGAACAGACTTTTGAACTTTGTGGGAGAATGTGAGGGTGGGATATTTCAAAAGAACAGCATGTATACTATCTATGGTGAAACAGATCACCAGCCCAGGTGGGATGCACGAGACAAGTGCTCCGGCCTGGTGCACTGGGAAGACCCAGAGGAATCGGGTGGAGAGGGAGGTGGGAGGGGGGATCGGGATTGGGAATACATGTAAATCCATGGCTGATTCATATCAATGTATGACAAAACCCACTGGAAAAAAAATAATAATAATAATAATAATAAAAAAATAAATAAATAAATACGCTGTGAACTGTGCAGGCAAAAAAAAAAAAAATTACTGCTTCTTCCCTGTGTCATGGAGCATGTGGGCTTTTGTTCGTGCCCTTTAAGACTGGAGTCTCTGTTTCCCACCCACCGGCTTTCAAAGTCAAACATTCTAGGGATTTTGTCTCCTCGTGCAGAACCTCTAGGCTGGGTAGCCTGATGTATGGCTCAGACCTCTTGCTCCTTGGGAACCTCTGCATTTATACCAGCCTCCTGTTTGTGGATCACTCAAGCCAGGGCTATGGGTCTCGACTATATCATAACTCTATCCCTCCTACCTGTCTCACTATGGTTCCTTCTTTATATCTTTAGTTGTAAAAGATATTTTCTGGCAGCTTCCAGCCTTTTCATTGGAAAAGGAGTTCTATAAATAGTTGTAATAATGATGTGCCTGTGACAGGAGGTGTGCTCTGGGTGCTTCTATTCCAACATCTTGGCTAATCTCTGCAAGCAGTAAATTAAATAATGTGCTTTGAGCACAGTGCCTGACATAGAAGAAGCACTAATAAACATCAGTGCTTATTATATTTACTTACTAGAATATAATTTTATAAAATTATGATGCTAGTGACAGAGAAAACCAAATAGTATGATAAGCAAACACTTTGTTAGAATGAGTAAATAAACATCATGAAATATATATATACATTTTAAATATCTTTCTTTCTCATTTAATTCTTTTTTTTAATTTAACTCTACAATATAGGCATCTAAGATATTTGGGAGTGAGTCTGGGGGAGGAAAAAGGAAGAAAACTCATTTTGTACCATATGTATCATGGAAAATACAAACTTTTTTTTTTCTTTTTTTGGAAAAAGCATTTTCTTTCTGTTCTTTCATGAAGATAAAAGTGTTTCCTTGACATGGAGAAAACATTAGGCATTTTATATTTCTGAAGCCCATCACATGTCTTTCATCCCCAAGTTCATGAATAACTTATCTTCAGGGTGGGGAAAGTTTCTCTTAACTTCCTGTGGAGTAAAGTCTATACTAACACAGCCACCTTTCCCAGAAATCACATGTATCTCTCCTTCAGAAGATAACTGATGAATACCCCCTTCAGAAGATAACTGAATGTTTGTATTACCTGCTTATTCTCAGTTACCATAAAAAGCCCTCCCCCCAAAGACTCCATGACAACTGAGCTAGAGAACGTGAATCATGACCTATGGGAAAGGAAACTCCTTTTAATTTTTCACACAAAATGTGACAACAAATAAATTTCATGATGTTTTAAGTAAGAAAGATAAAAGATGATAGTTGTAGAAATTTCAAGAATAAAGACTATTGTATAAAGTCTATTTTTACCTAACTCTTTTGAGGTAGGTGATAACCAAAAAATTACATTCATATGTGATGTTCAAGTAAATTATGCTAACAGACAGATGATTTTGAATTAACCAGATATTTTAGTGTCATTTTAATGACAGTAATTTTCAATATTTTTTTCATCACCAACACACTAAAAAAATGAATCATACTGTCATCAGTAACAAAGGATCTCACAACATTAATTCCCAGAGATATTTGGGGTGCATACATCAGAGGTGCAACAGGGAGGCTGATCACAGCTTCTGTCATTTCCTCTCCATTCTGGTTCTGATCTGGGAATTAATTTTGTTAGAAAAGAAGCACATATATTCTAAAATATCAAAGCGTATATTCTTCTATACTTTAAGTCCTACTATTTTTAGTAAGAAAAATAGATGCAAAATTAAGGGCTTCCTATCCATGGAGGCTATAATACACAAAGATGTTGGGCCATATGCATTTTTCTGTGCTCAAGATTCAAAACTTTCATAAGGTTCTCACAAAGTCTGACTACCAAGAAAACTGTTTTAGTGGTAAGAACATGTAGTTCAGAGACATAACGACTCTATCCAAATTCAGGTCTGCAAGTTACCACAGCAGCAAACTTTCATCTATTAATTATTCTCTCTGAGATTCCCTTTTTTCATCTCTGAAATTGGAATAATATCAAACTTGCAAAATTGTTGTAAAAGTGGAAAAACCCTGTAGAAAATGTCTAGCACAGTTCCTGGATTTATAAGAGTTGGGGTGTATGTGAGCTTCCTGAGAGAAGAAGCTCAAATATTTCACTTAAAAGACAGAAGTGGTATGGTAGTGTACCCTCATCAAGACAACTAAATGTGCAATATTCGGAAATTGTTTTCTTATTGCTGGTCTCCACAGGTTGCCCAGTCTCTGCCATGGTTCTCTCATTTTGATTACCTCAGAAATCCTGTCATTATCTATCTGCCTTCTCATTTGACATGTTCTCTGTGTAACACTCTTATGATCCCCAAATTCAGAATCCAGATGAAAATGGCCTAAATGCTTAGTCATTAAAATCATTCTGGTGAGTTGAAGTCCCTCTGGCTTCATTTCTTTTGGAGCAGTATTTTTTCTAAACTGTTACACACACACATTCTACTCCCCATGGAACAGCAAAGGGATTTGTGTCAAACTCAGTTAATTTTGGATTTGTTTACACAAACCAGAAATTAGGAAATTGAGGAGGACATTGGGAAGTGCAAGGACTTAGGGGAGGCATCAAGCCAGAAAGCTGAGGGTTGAAGTTGCCTTAAACCACAGCTAGCCAGTGGCCCTGTAAATTATGTCTGCCAACACACTGAGCAAATTGAAAATCTCAAACAGATCAAGCAGGAATATGAAATGTGGCCAGAAAGAACTACAGCCACAGTACAAACAGGAGTGCTGCTTAAGAATTGTTCATGGTACAGTGAGGCTAATTTCAGAAGAGCATTACAATTAAGTTTGCAGGCTAAATGATAGCCACATTCAGATGAGTATAGCTACCAGACCTAGGAGAGAAAGACAACGTCCAAAGAGACTGGCTGCTAAATGGAGTATTTCTGAACCATGCAGACAGGGAAACAGTCTAAAATTTTAGAGGCCAATTGTCCAGGTATAGCTTCTTAGATCTACCGTCCCCTTAGGGATTTTATTCACTGTCAGGAATCTCTTAACTAGAAGACATTTCTGAGTCCCTCTCTAGAGAGAAACATAAGGTGCTTACGATTTTCACCATCTTTTACCCACTAGTTAGTTCTCTTTAGTATATATTTAGGCAGCTTATGGTGTGATTTTGCCCCTGTCCCTTGCTATATTTTATTTAGAATAAATATTTTAAAAACTATATCAATACGCTCACTTTGACAAGAGTTTTTATGATGCATGGATGTTGAATTTTATCACATGGTTTTTCTGTACCTATTGAGATAATCATAGGGATTTTGTCTTTTGTTGATGTGGTGTAGCTCATTGATTGATTTTCATATGGTGAACCATACTTGTAAACTTGGAATGAATCCAGCTTGGTCATGTTATATGATCTTTTTTTATGTGTTGTTAGATTCAGTTTGTTAATCTATTGTTGAGAATTTTTGCATCTATATTCATCAAAGATACTGGCTTATAAGTTTCTTTTATGGTAGTATTTTTGTCTAGTTTTGGTATCAGGTTGTTGGTGGCTTCATAGAATGTCTTGCAGAATGTTTCCTCTTCTTCAGTCTTTTGTAAGACTGTGAAAAGGATAAGTATAAATTCTTCTTTGTATGCTTGGTAGAATTCACATGTGAAGCCATCTAGTCCTGAAATTTTTTGTAGGAAGTTTTTATATTCTTTGTTACAGATTCTAGTTCACTTCTAGTGATAGGTCTATTTAAATTATCTATTTCTTCTTTATTCACAAAAACTCTTACCTAAGTTGATATAGAGGGAACATATGTCAATGTAATAAAAGCTAGTTTTGACAAGCCCACAGCCTATATAATACTCAACAGTGAAAAACTTAAAGGCCTCTTGCTAAAATTTGGAACAAGACAAGGATGCCCACTCTCACCCCTTCTATTCAACATAGTATGGGAAGTGCTAGCCACAGCAATCACACGAGAAGAAGAAGCAAAATTTATCCAAATTGGAAGGGAAGAGGTAAAATTATCATTATATGCAGATGACATGATACTATATATAGAAAACCCCAAAGACTACAAATAAAAACTACTAGAACTAATAAACAAATTCAGCAAGGTATCAGGATACAAGATTAACACACAGTAATGAGTTTCATTTCTTTATGCTAACAATGAAATATCAGAAATGGAAGCCAAAAAAAACCCAATACCTTTTAAAATCACACCCCAAAAAATACATAGGCATAAACCCAACAAAAGAGGTGAAGGATTATATGCTGAGAACTATAATACATTAATAAAGGAAGCTGAAAATGATTCAAAGAAATGGAAAGATATCCAATGCTCTTGGATAGGCAGAATTAATATTGTTAAAATGGCCATACTACCCAAACCAGTCTACAGAGTTAATGTGATCTCTATCAAATTACCCATGATGTTTTTCATGGAGCTAGAGCAAATAATCCTAAAATTTATATGAAACCATAAAAGACCCAGAACTGCCAATGCAATCCTGAGGAAAAAGAACAAAGAAGGAGGCATAACCCTCCCAGACTATAGACAATACAGTAAGTCCACTACATACAAACCTTTAAGTTGTGAACTTTCAAAGATTTTAACTTGCATTCACATGCCCAATCACATAAGGCATGAGTGAAATTGCAGCTTGCCCTCTGTCTCCTATTGCTGACAATCCTTCAGCTATACGATCTTCTCCCTCCAGCTAACCCCTTCTCCTTCCAGTCAGCAACTCTTCTTGCTATTCCCTTAATGCCAACCCATATATGCCAGCTGTTGTACTGTACCATGGACTTCCCTGGTGGCTCAGATAGTAAAGCATCTGCCCACAATGCGGGAGACCCGGGTTCAATCCCTGAGTCGGGAAGATCTCCTGGAGAAGGAAATGGCAACCCACCCCAGTATCCTTGCCTGGAAAAAACCATGGATGGAGAAGCCTGGTAGGCCCCGGTTCATGGGGTCGCAAAGAGTCGGACACGACTGAGCAACGTCACTTTCACTATAAGATTAAATATGATATCTTTATTTTTTGTTATGTATTATTTGTGTGCAAAGTTTTATAAATGTATTATTGCACACTACTATATAGCTGATTGTGTTAGTTGGGTACCTAGGCTAACTTTGTTGGACTTACAAATTGGACTTAAGAACATGCTCTTGGAATGGAACTCATTCATATGTAGGGGACTTACTATACTACAAAGTTACAGTAATCAAAATGGCATGGTATTGGCACAAAAACAGACATATGGATCAATGAAATGGAACAGATAGCCCAGAAATAAGTCCACACACTTACAACCAATTTATCTTTGGCAAAGGAAGCAAGAATATACAATGGGAAACCTTGTGCTTGTGGCTAGGACTTCCAATACTATGTTGAATAGAAGTGGTAAAGATCCTTCAGCAAGTGACATTGGGAAAGCTAGACAGCTGCATGTAAATCAATGAAGTTAGAACACATCGTCTCACCAAACACAAAAATTAACTCAAAATCTCTTCGACTTAAACACATGACATGACACCATAAAACTCAAAGAGATCATAGGCAAAGCATTCTCTGACATAAATCATACCAGCGTTTTCTTAGGTCAGTCTCCCAAGGCAAAAGAAATAATAACAAAAAATAAACAATCGGGACCTAATGAAACTTACAAACTTTTGCACAGCAAAGGAAACTATAAACAAAATGAAAAGACAACCTATGGAATCAGAGAAAATATTTGCAAACAAAGTTACCTACAAGAATTTAATTTCCAAAATACACAAAAAACTCATATGACTCAACAACAAAAATACAAACAACTCAATCAAAAATTGGACAGAAGACCTAGGCATTTTTCCAAAGAAGAAATACAGATGACCAACAGGCATGTGAGAAGATGTTCAACATCACTAATTATTAGAGAAATACAAATCAAAACTGCAATGAGGTACCATCTCACATAGATCAGAATGGCTATCAATAAAAATTCTACAAATAACCAATTCTGGAGAAGGTTTGGAGAAAGGGAACCCTCCTACACTGTTGGTGGGAATGTAAGTTGGTGCAGCCAATATGGAAAGCATTATGAAAGTTCCTCAGAAAACTAAAGATAGTTGTCATATGATCCAGTAATCCCACTCCTGGGCATATATAGGTACAAAACTATAATTCAAAAAGATACATGCACCCCTGTGTTCATAGTGGCACTACTCACAATTAGTCAGGACATGGAAACAAACTAAATGTTCAACAGATAAATGGATAAAGAAGATGTGGTACATATATACAGTGAACAACTCAGCCATATAAAAGAATGAAATAATGCCATTTGCAGCCACATGGATGGACTTAGAGATTATAATACTAAGTGAAATAAGTCAGAAGGAGAAAAATAAATACCATATGACTTCCCTGGTGGCTCAGACAGTAAAGCGTCTGCCTACAATGTGGGAGACCTGGGTTCAATCCCTGGGTCGGGAAGATCTCCTGGAGAAGGAAATGGCAACCCACTCCAGTATTCTTGCCTGGAAAATCCCATGGATGGAGGAGCCTGGTGGGCGACAAGTCCAAGGGGTCACAAACAGTCAGACATGACTGAGCGACTTCACTTGCACTTTCTTTCTTTCATCACTTATATGTGTAATCTAAAATATTACACAAATGAACTGATCTACAATCCAGAAACAGACTCACAGACATAGAGGACAGACCTGTAGGGGGAGAGGGGTGATAGGGGAGGGATGCAATGGGAGTTTAGGGTTAGCAGATGCAAAGTTTTATATGGATTTTTTATACATGAATGGATAAACAAAAAGGTCCTGTGTATAGTACAGGGAACTATATTCAATATCCTGTGATAAACCATAATGGAAAAAAACATAAAAAAAGTAAATATCTATATCAGTCAATTCAGTTCAGTCACTCAGTCGTGTCTGACTCTTTGAGACCCCATGGACTGCAGCATGCCAGGCTTCCTTGTCCATCACCAACTCACAGAGCTTGCTCAAACTCATGTCAATCGAGTCGGTGATGTCATCCAACCATCTCATCCTCTGTTATCCCCTTCTCCTCCTTCCTTCAATCTTTCCCAGCATCAGGGTCTTTTCAAACTGAGTCGGCTCTTCACATCAGGTGGCCAAAGTACTGGAGTTTCAGCTTCAACATCAGTCCTTCCAGTGAATATTCAGGACTGATTTCCTTTAGGATTGACTGATTTGATCTCCTTGCAGTCAAAGTGACTCTCAAGAGTCTTCTCCAACACCACAGTTCAAAAACATCAAGTCTTCAGCACTCAGTATTCTTTATAGTCCAACTCTCACATCCATACATGACCACTGGAAAAGCCATAGCCTTGACTAGACAGACCTTTGTTGGCAAAGTAATGTCTCTGCTTTTTAATATGCTCTCTGTGTGTGCTTAGTCGCTCAGTCATGTCCGACTCTCTGAGACCCCAAGGACTGTAGCCCACCAGGTTCCTCTGTCCATGGGGACTCTCCAGGCAAGAATATGCTGTTTAGGTTGGTCATAGCTTTTCTTTCAAGGGGAAAGCATCTTTTAATTTCATGGCTGCAGTCACCATCTGCAGTGATTTTGGAGCCCCCCAAAATAAAGTCTGTCACTGTTTCCATTGTTTCTCCATCCATTTGCCACGGAGTGATGGGACCAGATGCCATGATCTTAGTTTTTTAAATGTTGAGTTGCTTTTTCACTCTCCTCTTTCACTTTCATCAAGATGCTCTTTTAGTTCGTCTTTACTTTCTGCCATAAGGGTGGTGTCATCTGCGTATCTGAGATTATTGATATTTCTCCCAGCAGTTTTGATTTTAGCTTGTGCTTCATCCAGTCTGGCATTTCACCTGATGTACTCTGCATGTAAGTTAAATAACCAGGGTAACAATATATAGCCTTGACATACTCCTTTCCCAATTTTGGAAAATTCTTCAAGAGATGGGAATACCAGACCACCTTACCTACCTCCTGAGAAATCTGTATGCAGGTCAGGAAGCAACAGTTAGAAATGTCCAATCTGTTGTTTCATGTCCATTTCTAACTGTTGCTTCCTGACCTGCATACAGTTTGTTGTGATCCACACAGTCAAAGGCTTTGGCCTAATCAATAAAGTGAAGTAGATGTTTTTCTATATTTATGTAGAAAAGTAAAACTGAAGCACTTTGCTGTATGGTAGAAATTAATACAACATTGGAAGTCAATTATACTTTAATAAAAATTATATCTATATATGTATATAATCACAAAAGAAAAAAGATGTATTTATATGACTTAAACATGATTTTATCTTATTTTCTAAATTTTACTGTCTCTACAATGAAGATGGGCTAATTTTATAGACTGCAAAATAGATATTAGTACATACAAATTTATGTACATTTTTATTATATCTAGGTTTCAAAATGTAAACAGCAAAATGACTGAAAAGACAAATACAAAATGTTAATACTGGCTATATTTCGGGGTAGTAAGACATTGGTGAATTTTTTTCCCTTTTATGTTCTTACAAATTTGTCCTTTTATTAATAATTTTAAAAAGTAAATTTTATGGTGTTAATTAATACTGGAAGATGCCTTCTTAAGGCATTGCAGCTCACTGTGTTTGGTTACCTGGACTGGTCTGACATTTTCCACTGTCTTTAAGTTAAATAGTTATGTAAAAGAACATCTCTCAGAGTGTATTCCTTGGAACACTAAGTTCTTGGGATGTTAATAGTTGTTTATAAAAGAAAAAATATCATGGATAGGTAAATTAGAGAAAGCTGGGTAACCAAAGTTAAACACATTAAAACTTACAAAAAAACAAAACAAAACAGCTTTAATGTACTAGAGGACCCTTTGCATTCACATGCCAACCTCAGAGTAAGCTTTACTTTCGAAACTGGATTATGAAACTCTTTTCTTTGAATGACAGGTGGGATTATTCTTTAAAGGAATGCATCCTGGAGAAGACTGATAACCCCAGCTTAAGCAAATCTAGATATCAAAATATGAACATTTTATATCTTTATATATTACATACATATTTATACATAATTTTAAAATTGATTAGTTCTTATATTAAAAACATTCATTATGTATGTCCTTTTAAATGTCCCTTTTGCAGGCAGGGTGACTCAGATGGTAAAGACTCTGCCTGCAATGCAGGAGACCCAGGTTTGATCCCTGGGAAGATCTCCTGGAGAAGGAAATAGCAACCCACTCCAGTATTCTTGCCTGCAAAGTTCCACAAACAGAGGAGCTTGGTGAGCTACAGTCCATGGGATTACAAAGAGTCAGACGTGACTGAGCAACAAATGGTTTTCCTTAATGTAGTATAAAAGCATCCAGTTTATAAAATGTTTGATTTCATATCCGATTTATTTTATACATGATATTGCTTCCAGAGCACTGTGAACATAGCTCCATTATAGCATTTATATCAATACATTGTATTTATTTCTTTTCATAGAATTATTTACCATGATGATTTTCTTGAGGTCAGGGATGATCTCTTAGTATCGTTGACATATTACAGGTGTGCAATAAATATTTATTGAATAGATTGGTGGTGGTTCAGTCACTAAGTCGTATCCAACCCCTGTGACCCCATAGACTGTAGCCTTCCAGGCTCCTTTGACCATGGGAATCTCCAGGCACAAATACTGGAGTGGGTTGCCATTTCCTTCTCCAGGGAATCTTGCCAATCTAGGAATCAAACCCGGGTCTCCTGCATTGCAGGCAGATTCTTTACCCACTGAGCTAGAAGGGAAGCCCATTGAATAGATTAATTAGATATTAACTCAAGGTACACAAGATTTTTCAGGAATAAGAGAGGGAGCGCTAGTGTAGAGTCTGCAAATTTAAGAATACGTTTTTTCTTTTAAGTAAGAAGAATAAAAGAGTGCTTTGGATATACAAGAAAAGAACTCATACTTGAATCAAATTAGCTTGATAAAAGTCCTGGAGGAAAATGAAACTGACAGGGCAGGTTCTCCAAATTAGGTGTGAAACTTCTCTTGAACCAAGCTTGTAATAAAACGTAATGAAAATACTTGAAGCAGAGCAGACAGTAGTATCTTCAAGAGATGTGTATTTTAAGATGTGGTGAAACAGTCCATTAAAATGAGAGGAGCTGAAGGCATAGGAGTAAAAGGGACTTACATTTAAAGACTGAAAAGGAAAATGTGGCCCTTGGCAACCTAAATGCTATTGAGGTCAGCTTGTGGACTTTTTCTGAATCCCTAATTGCTCTGTTTCTTGCTTATGCTTTGCAAATTCTCCTTGGAGAAAAAAAAAAAATCCACTGAAACTTGTTGTGATGTAATTGGGAGGCATTATTTCAAATGGATCTACTGCCATGATTGATTTCAATTATTCTGTTTCGGATGTCAAGACAATATAGCTAAAAGTTGGGAGGGAAGAATAAATGAGCCACCTCTTCTCTTTTAAATCATCTCAGTTTTGTCATCTTGATGGGCTTTACATTTTAGTACATCAGTGTATCTGGCCAGCTCTCCTTGTGTCACAGAGACAGACTTCTGCCTATGGCATCGCTGAGGTAAACCTTAAAGTGACTCAGATAAAGAAAAGACATCATCCCAAATGAGTAAACGCTTTCTCTGTACCCTTTTTCCTCACTTTGCCTTCTGCTTTTGAATGTTTTAGTATCCAAAATATCACAGGTTGGAAATATAAGCAGTGCTCTCACTGGCAAGAATGATACCCCAGAGCTTACACAGTTGGTTGAAGATTAAAATTCTCAATCAGACTCTTCCCTCTTGTGGCCAAATAGTCATGTGATATAAAAATTACAAGGCTATTTTTATTATTAAATACTGTATTTGCATAATTTCTAAATCCTCAAACCACCTCTACAAAATATCTATAAAATATCTCATTTGGTTTATAGATGAGAAAACAAAATCCATGAGAGAAGAGTCTAGATTGGCCAACTGACAGAAGTCAGGCTTTTCCTGCCACCTTAATCTCTGTGATTTAAACTTACTGGTGTTTTGTTTGTTAAAAACAAAAAAAAATCCAATTGTCCAAAACAGCCTTATAACTCCCCTTGGCTTCACTAAACTTTAGAGATATAGGGGGAACATATCTCAATTTAACAAAGGCCATTTATGACAAACCCACAGCTAACATCATAATGGTAAAAAGCTGAAAGTCTTTCCCATAGATAAATTCAAGAATAAGACGGGGTTGCCTGTCTTATTAAATAGAAGTATCAACACTTCTATTTAACAGAGTATTGAAAGTTTTAGCCACAGCAATTAGCAAGAAATAAATAAATAAAAGTTATCCAAAGTGGAAGGGAAGAAGTAAAACTGTCATGGTTTGCAGAAGACATGATATGTTATATAGTAAACCTTAAAGTCTCAACCTAAAACTCTTAGAACTAACTGAAGAATTCAGCAAACTTGCAGGGTGCAAGATTAATATACAGAGCTCTATTCCTATTCTATATACTAATAATGAACTATCAGAAAGAGCAAGAACACAATTCTGTTTAAAATCACAGCAAAGATTATTTAAAATCACACCAAAAGCCCATCTAGTCAAAGCTATGGTTTTTTCAGTAGTCATGTATGGATGTGAGAGTTGGACTATAGAGAAAGCTGAGCGCTGAACTGTGGTGTTGGAGAAGACTCTTGAGAATCCCTTGGACAGCAAGGAGATCCAACCAGTCCATCCTAAAGGAAATCAGTCCTGAATAATCATTGGAAGGACTGATGCTGAAGCTGAAGCTCCAATACTTTGGCCACCTGATCCGAAGAACTGACTCCTTGGAAGAGACTCTGATCCTGGGGAAGATTGAAGGCAGGAGAAGGGGACAACAGAGGATGAGATGGTGGGCGGCATCTCCAACTCAATGAACATGAGTCTGAGTAAACTCCAGGAGTTGGCGATGGACAGGGAGGCCTGGCGTGCTGCAGTCAATAAGGTCACAGAGAGTTGGACACGACTGAGCGACTGAACTGAACTGAACTGAAAGATTGTTTCCTACATCTATAACTCTATTTCTGTGTTGTAAATAAGTTCATTTGTACCATTTGTTTCAGATTCCACATATAAGCAATATCATATGATAAACAATCCTATGATTACCAGGGGAGGAAAAGGGGAAGGGATCAATTTGGTGATTCTGATTGATATATACACACTACTATATATAAAATAGGTAATTAATATGGACCTACTGTATAGCACAAGGAACTCTACTAAATACTCTGTAGTGCCCTATATGGGGAAAACATCTAAAAAAGAATGAGTATATGGACAACTGATTTACTTTGCTTTCAGCATAAACTAACATAACACTGTAAATCAACTACACCTCAATAAAAATTTTAAAATCACACCAGAAAAAATAAAATACCTAGGAATAAACTCAATAAAGGAGATGAGAGCCCTATACTCTGAAAACTGAAATACTTTATTGAGGGAAATTTAAGATGATAGAAAGAAATAGAAAGATACCCTGTACTCTTGGATTAGAAAGAATTAATACTGTTAAAATAACCATACTACCCAGAGCAATAAGCAGATTGAGTGAAATCCCTATCAATATACCCCATGAATTTTTTCTCCAAACTGAAACAAATAATCCTAAAATTCATTGGAATCACAAAAGACCTTGAATTGCCAAAGCAATACTAAGTAAGAAGAACAAAGCTGAAGGTATTACTTTCCCAGATTTTAGACAACACTACAAAGCTACAGAAATCAAAATATGGTACTGGCATAAAATCAGACATATAGAATATAAAGTCCAGAAATAAACCCATGCACCTATGGTCAGTTAACATTTGACAAAGGAGGCAAGAATATACAATGGAGAAAAGACAGTCTCTTAAATAAGTGGCACTGAAGAAATGGACAGCTACATGTAAAATAATGAAATTAGAATATTTCTTCACATCATATACAAATAACTCAATATGGATTAAATACCTAAATGTAGTACATGAAACCATAAAACTCCTAGAAGAAAACTTAGAACATTCTTTCATGTAAATTGTAGCAATAATTTTCTAGATCTGTCTCCCAAGGCAAAAGAAATAAAAGCAAATAGAAACAAATGGAATCTAATTAAACTTAAAATCTTTTGAACAGCAAAGGACACCATTGACAAAATGATAAAGCAACCTACTATATGGGAGAAAATGTTTGCAAATTATATGATAAGGGACTAACTATCTAAATATAGAAACATAGCCTACAACTCAATATAAAATAATTCATTCAAAAATGGGCAGAACACACATTTTCCAAAGAAGACATACAAATTGCTAACAAGCACATGGAAAGATGCTCAGCATTGCTAATTATCAGAGAAATGAAAGTCAAAATCACAATGAGATATTACCTCACACTTTTCAGAATGAGTATCATCAAAAACCTAGAAATAACAAATGTTGGCAAGGATGTGGAGAAAAGGGAACCATCGTACACTGTTTCTTGGGATGTAGATTGGTATAGCTATTACAAAGAACAGTATGGAGGTTCTTCAAAAGAAAAAAAAAGACAGAAATAGGAGTTCATATGACCCAGCAATTCTAATCCTGTGTATATATCCATAAAAAATAAAAACACTAATTCAAAAAGATATATGCACCCCAGTGTTCATAGCAGCACTGTCACGATTGCAAACATATGGAAGCAACCTGTACCCAACAAAAGAGGGATGGATCCATCAATAGGGAAAATCCAAAAAAGAGCAGATATATGTATAAGTATAGCTGATTCACTTTTCTGTACAACTGAAACTAAAACGACACTGTAAAGCAAATATACTCCAATAAAAAAATTTCAAAAAACAAACAAATAGATAAAGAAGATGTGGTGTATATATACATACACCACACACACATATATACATATATATATACACATATATATATACACACACATATATACATATACACACACATATATATGTATATATATGCAATGGAATACTACTCAGCCCTAAAAAAGAATGATATTCTACCATTTCTTGTAAAGAGGATGGATCTAGAGAATACTATGATTAGTGAAATAACTCATACAGAGAAAGACAAATACGCTATAGTATAACTTCCATATGGACTCTAAAAAAATAATGCAAACAAATATATATAGCAAAACATAATCAGACTCATAGATGTAAAAACAAACAGGTGGCATCTAGTCTATAAAAATACTGAGTCACTATGCTGTATATATGAAACATGTAATATTGTAAATCAACATTTTTCAATAATTTTTAAAAGGTAGCAATTATATTTGGTTGTTTTCACTCCTGTTATATGTGTCTCAAGAAAAAGAGGACTGCTTTATTTCTTGTTAGCGACTCTTCTGGATAAAGAATTATTCCCTAGCATGTACTAGGAACTGTTTCAATGGAAGAGTTAAATGTGTAGGTTTCATAATAGAGAAGAGCTAAGCTTTAACTCTGAGTTTGAATTCCAGCTGTGCACTTGAAATCTATGTGGTGCTGACAAGCTATTTGACTTGCCCGTGAGTGTCCAGGAGTTTCCAGCAGAGGCATGGGTCAACGGTGGCCTCCTACAGGGTTGGGAGCATTGAGTGCAGCAGTGACTGCACTGGACCTTCTGAAGGAAGTTGCCATTATCTTCATTACCTCCACCATAGTTTAGTCTCAGGTCAAACAACAAGGAGGGAACACAGTCCTGTCCATCAACAGAAAATTGGATTAAAGATTTACTGAGCATGGCCCCACCCATCAGAATGCAGTTTCCCTCTCAGTCAGTCTCTACCATCAGGAATCTTCCATAAACTTCTTATCCTTCTCTATCAGAGGGCAGACAGACTGAAAACCACAGTCACAGAAAACTAACCAGTCTAATCATATGGACCAGTCTTGTGTAACTCAGTGAAACTATGAGCCGTGCTGTGTAGAGCCACCCAAGACAGATGGGTCATGGTGGAGATTTTTGACAAATGGTCCACGGGAGAAGGGAATGGCAAACCACTTCAGTATTCTTGCCCTGAGAACCCCATGAACAGTACGAAAAGGTAAAAAGATAGGACACTGAAAGATGAACTCCCCAGGTCGGTAGGTGCCCAATATGCTACTGGAGATCAATGGAGAAATAACTCCAGAAGAATGAAGAGATGGAACCAAAGTGAAAACAACACCCAGTTCTGGATGTGACTGGTGATGGAAGTAAAGTCTGATGCTATAAAGAGCAATATTGCATAGGAATCTGGAATGTTAGTTTCATGAATCAAGGCAAATTGGAAGTGGTCAAACAGGAGATGGCAAGAGGGAATATCAACATTTTAGGGATCAGCAAACTAAAATGGAATTGAATGGGTGAATTTAACTCAGATGACCATTACATCTACTACTGTGGGCAAGAATCCCTTAGAAGAAATGGAGTAGCCATCATAGTCAACAAAAGAGTCTGAAATGCAGTACTTGGATGCAATCTCAAAAATGGCAAAAGATCTCTGTTTGTTTCCAAGGCAAACCATTCAATATCACAGCAATCCAAGTCTGTGCCCCGACCAGTAATGCTGAAGAAGCTGAAGTTGAATGATTCTATGAAGACCTATAAGACCTTCTAGAACTAACACCCCAAAGAGATATCCTTTTCATTATAGGGTACTGGAATGCAAAAGTAGGAAGTCAAGAAATACCTGGAGTAACAGGGAAATTTGGCCTTGGAGTACAGAATGAAGCAGGGCAAAGGCTAATAGAGTTTTGCCAAGAGAACACTGGTCATAGCAAACACCCTCTTCCAACAACACAAGAGAAGACTCTAAACATGGACATCACCAGATGGTCAACACCAAAATTAGATTGATTATATTCTTTGCAGTCAAAGATGGAGAAGCTCTAGACAGTCAGCAAAATCAAGACCGAGAGTGGACTGTGCCTCAGATCTTGAGCTCCTTATTCCCAAATTCAGACTAAAATTGAAGAAAGTAGGAAAAACCACTAGACCATTCAGGTATGACCTAAATCAAATCCCATATGATTATATGGTAGAAGTGACAAATAGATTCAAGGGATTAGATCTGATAGACAAAGTGCCTGAAGAACTATGGGCAGAGGTCCATGACATTGTACAGGAGGCAGGGATCAAGACAATTACCAAGAAAAAGAAATGCAAAAAGGCAAAATGGTCATCTGAGCAGGCCTTACAAATAGCTGTGAAAAGAAGAGAAGTGAAAGACAAACGAGGAAAGAAAAAATGTACCCATTTGAATGCAGAGTTCCAAAGAATAGCAAGGGGAGATAAGAAAGCCTTCCTCAGTGATCAATGCAAAGAAATAGAGGAAAACAATAGAATGAGAAAGACTAGACACCTCTTCAAGAAAATTAGAGGACAGAAATGGTATGGACCTAACAGAAGCAAAAGATATTAAGAAGAGGTAGCAAGAATATACAGAAGAACTATACAAAAAAAGATCTTTATGACCCAGATAATCATGATAGTGTGATCACTCCCCTAGAGCCAGACATCCTGGAATGCAAAGTCAAGTGAGCCTTAGGAAGCATCACTAAGAACAAAGCCAATGGAGGTGAGGGAATTCCAGTTGAGCTATTTCAAATCCTAAAAGATGATACTGTGAAAGGCTACACTTAATATGCCAGCAAATTTGGAAAACTCAGCAGTGGCCACAGGACTGGAAAAGATCAGTTTTCATTCCAATCCCAAAGAAAGGTAATGCCAAAGAATGCTCAACCTACCTCAAAATTGTACTCACCTCACACATGAGCAAAGAAATGCTCAAAATTCTCCAAGCCAGGCTTCAAAAGTAGGTGAACTGTAAACTTTCAGATGTTCAAGCTGGTTTTAGAAAAGGCAGAGGAACCAGAGATCAAATTGCCAACATCCATTGGATCATCAAAAAAGCAGGAGAGTTCCAGAAAAACATCTACTTCTGCTTTATTGACTATGCCAAAGCTTTTGACTGTATGGATCACAACAAACTGTGCAAAATTCTTAGAGATGGGAATACCAGACCACCTGATCTGCTTCCTGAGAAATCTGTATGCAGGTCAAAAAGCAACAGTTAGAACTGGACATGGAACAACAGACTGGTTCCAAATCAGGAAAGGAGTATGTCAAGGCTGTATTTTGTAACCCTGCATATTCACCTTGTATGCAGAGTACATCATGAGAAATGCCAGGCTGGAAGAAGCACAAGGTGGAATCAAGATTGCCAGGAGAAATATCAATAACCTCAGAAATGCAGGTGACACCACCCTTATGGCAGAAAGCTAAGAAGAACTAAAGAGCCTCTTGATGAAAGTGAAAGAGGAGTGTGAAAAAATTAGCTTAAAACTCAACATTCAGAAAAGGTCATGGTATCCGGTCCCATCACTTCATGGCAAATAGATGGGGAAACAATGCAAATAGTGAGAGACTTTATTTTGGGGCCTCCAAAATCATTCAGGCAGTGACTGCAGCCATGAAATTAAAAGAGGCTTGCTCCTTGAAAGAAAAGTCATGACCAACCTAGACAGCATGTTAAAATGGAGAGAAATTACTTTGCCAACAAAGGTCCATCTAGTCAAAGTTATGGTTTTCCCAGTAGTCATGTACAGATGTGAGATTTGGGATATAAAGAAATCTCAGCACCGAAGAATTGATACTTTGAAGTGTGGTGTTTGTAGAAGACTGTTGAGAGTCCCTTGGACTGCAAGGAGATCCAACCAGTCCATCCTAAAGGAAATCAAACCTGCATATTCATTAGAAGGACTGATACTGAAGCTGATACTCCAATACTTTGACCACCTGATGCGAAAAACTGACTTATTGGAAAAGACCCTGATGCTGGGAAAGATTGAAGTCGGGAGGAGAAGGGGAAAACAGAGGATGAGATTGTTGGATGGTATCACTGGCTCAATGGACATGGGTTTGAGTTGGTTCCAGGAGCTGGTGATGGACAGGGAGGCCTGGTGTGCTGCAGTTCATGGGGTCACAAAGAGTCAGACAGCACTAATGACTGACTGACTGAACTGATCTGAACTGAACTCACAAGCCACTTAACTACTGTTCTCTTTAATCTCCTTTTCAGTAAAATGGGGATAATATTACTTATCACAGCATTATTGACAGGATTAAATGGTTTTATTAGTGTCCTGGCCTGTTGTAACAAATTAGCCCAAATGTGATGACTTTAAACAACAGAAATGTATTCTCTCACAGTTCTAGAAGCCAGAAACCCTTAATCAAGTGCCTTGACAAGATTGGTTTCTTCCATAGACTCTGAAGGAAAATCCATTTCCTGCCTCTCCTCTCCCTTTTGGTGGCTGTCTGCCAATTTAGTGTTCTTTGATTTGTAGACACATCACTCTAATCTCTGTCTTCATTTGTCTCTCTCCTCTAAGTTTTTGTATCTCAAATCTCTAAGCTCTAGGTACAAAGGCTGCCATAGAGTAAGCACCAGATTAGCAGAAACTATTTTTATTATCAATGGACATGAATTTGAGCAAACTCCAGGAGATGGTGAAGGACAGGGAAGCCTGGCATACTGTATTCCATGAGTTGCAAAGAGTCGGACACAACTTAGTGACTGAACAACAACAGCGTTCTTCTTATCAATGTCCATTTTGGTGGACATTGGTGGGTGAGTGGAAGAGCTAGAGGAATGGAACACAGACTTCTAGCTAGAAAGTAGGCAAACCTACAATGAATATAATCTTTTTAAAGGCACCATAACCAGCCCCTTCTTTGTGGGTCCCCAAACTCTCACACATCTTTTCCCAATTTTCACTTTATGCTGCTGCTAAAAAAATAACACATAAGTCCTGCCAAGAAAATAATGAAACATTCCAGACTGTTAGGCCTTAGCAAATATTAATCAAAGACTCAGTGATCTATACTGATACTGGAGGGCTCCTCAAAGCTGAAATCCACCATGAAATGACCATGGCATGAACCACAGCCAGAAGAGTGTAGCATCTGTGAACAGGTGGATGGCAGAAGATGTGCCTCTTTTATGGTTGGTTACCTGCTGCTTTGCAAAGGTGCCTGTGGTTCAGGGGTAAATTCTAACCACATTTTCAAATGCATATATCAGAGTTTATGTGTTTTAAATGACCTTTGACAGGACAATTTATCTATATATGAATTTTTATTAGTTCTCCCTATTTTTCCCTTCTTCATCTTGTGAACACGTTGCTAGGCCCTGTGTATTTTCTGATTCCCTCACCTCAAGCCAGTTGTTCAGGGTAGAAAGCAAAAGAAAAGCTGGTTGACGTCAGTAGCCTTCCCTACTTGGGGTCAAAGTCCTCAGAATATTAAAAAATCGATGTTGGATATTCTAGGGAAGGCAGGAAGAAAAGAGTGTATCATCTTCACTGAGCAGCAACAGGTGTTTGTGTGTGGATGCACCAAGGGAGGCTAGTGCCAGGCCGGGGATCCCAGACCTTGGCAAGCGTCCCTGTGTCCCTAGTCGGTCATGGGAACAAGGAGCATTTGAGGAAAGAGAATGGGTATGTTTCAGTATTGATGAGAGTGAATGGGTCAATGGCCCAAGGGGTCTTCTGATGGTCTGGTGATGCCAAAACACCTTGGTACCAGGATAGAGAGGAGGAAAACTCAAAATGACTGAGACTGAATTTTCTATCAACCCACTGGAGAGGGTACAGAATCAAATTTAAATAAGTGCTATTGATATTTTTTGCACACCTGATTTTATGAACAAAGATTCATTACATTTTGCACACTGGCTTGTTTTTTACACCAGTCTTTAGAAGTCTGCCATTAAGTATTTTTGGTTCCCTCACCAATGTAAAAATAGAAGTTCACAGTTGACTCAGTTAAGGTCACACAGCCAGTATGTAGCAAAACAGAGCCTAAGAGTTCTGACTCCTAGTTTAATATCCTTCTCACTATACCCAAGTGTGATGCATACCAATAGAAAAAAGAAATCTTATAGTTGCTGGTCAAGACTATGAGAATTGGTGGGTATGTGCCAGCTATTGTTCTAAATGCCACACCCACTGAGATCTATTGGATAGTTGAAATAACTGTATTATTTTTAAAATATTAGGATACCTTACTATTGTTAAAGAATTCTCACCAAGCACCATCACTGTATGTGAGGAAGGGAAGGCACCCAGGGGATAATTGTGAGACTGTCAAGACTAGCACCATGACAGGCGCCCTGAACTGAGTAGGCCTAAGTTTCAGTTTTTCCCAAGGGTAGGGTAATTATCTGCCCTCAACAGGCCACCAGAGACCAGCTAATCAGTACGCGCCCAGTAAACCTCCAGGAAGGTCCCCTGGAAAGTCCCGCGCGCCGTGAAAGTTTGTACCAATAAAATTGCTTTGCAAACATGTAACCAATCCGCGTGCGCCCACTACCCACTGTTTATGTTTGAAATCAAGCACCCTATAAATGTGCGTGGAAACTGGGGCTCGGGGCTCTCTGACTTGGCACCACTGCATTGGTTGCAGCAGGGGCTCTGGCTCGAGTCAGCAATAAATTTCCCTTCCTTTGCGTGTTGCATTGTCCTGGAGGTCTTCTCTTTTCCTGCTGGGGGATTCGGACAGCGGGCATAACAATAATTGCTGCCACAGTTGCAGTATCATCCTGTATATCCAGCTCACCTCCAAGACAAGCAAGGTGTCAGTCAAGTTCACTCCTCCATCCCCAGTGTCTAGTACCGTGTCTGGCCCATGAAGTTCTTAGAAAGCATGGTGATTATAAGAAGGAAAGGATGAACACATCATTCCAACAGTTGAGAGTTAGATGCCTAAGAGGAGACTCTAAACAAGTTTAGAAACACATGCAAAAGTAGTATAATTTCACCTGAGAGTAGGAGGATTCTTCTAAAATAGCCAGTAAATCTGTTTCAAGGAAAGAGTACCCAGGAATAGGGAGGGAATTTAGGACAAGCCTGGGTTCCAGGTACACTTGGCAAGTCAAATCACTCTAATGCTAGACTTCCGGGGGAAGTGAATGGGACAGAGTTGGAAGCCATGAAAACTTAAAAGAGTGGTGTTGGATGAGCTGGAAGGGGATAGCTAAGAAATATTAGAAACATTCCTACCTCACCAGCTCTGCTGGGGTTTCTAGTGCTCATCCGGATTTTGCGTCTATAAGCTTTCCTTCCACTTGACTATAATCCTTGCAACCCTACACATTATTGCGTGAATGGCTGAATTTTGTTAGATGTGGGACATAATGGAAGGTGGTATATCATAGCACATAAAAATAAATTTAAAAAGAACATTAGACATCCTACAACCCTATCTTTCCAATATTAAAAATATTGTCAATATTGAATAGTTTACCTATTTTCTCAAATACAGTTTAGGTTCTGGCTGTATCAGCCTTCCATAAATATCTCAGCCAATCCATCCAGTTCTGAGAGCCTTGATATATCATTTCACTTTCTTTCCACCCATAGTATCCTTTGCTCACCCTCAGCAGGCTTTCATGGCTTTCACATGGGTTCATGACATCAGACCCTTTAAATTTTGCTATCAATTCTACTGTCACCTCAGATAATAGTAATACAAATGGTAGCAATACTGATCATAGCTATGAACTATAGAGTATTATTAGACCAAGAACTTTCATGAACAATGTCACTGACTTCTCATAGCAACCCTAATAATTGGTACCATCTTACTGATGATGACAAATATTGAATCTCAGATGGAGAGTGGCACTGTTAGAATTGGAACTCAGCATTGATACAGTCTCAAATCCATCCAAACATTATGTCTAGCTGGTAGCCTTATGTTCATTAAAGAATCTGCGAATAAAGAAAGAAATTGCCCTAAGAAAAGAATAGATAATGGTCCTCAGATGAAGTTATGGGTGATGCCATCCCTGCCTGGCAGCCTGCAAAGTGCCATGCTCAAGTGAACAGCTGCATCTTCAAAATAATACTGCTTCAATACTTCATTGTTAGGGGCAAGTTAGTATTATGTTTGCCTGTGTTACTTTAATCTCTGCTCTAGGCTTATGAACTCTTTATTTGGGCTTATGGTCTTATTTGGTTAATTTTTTCATTTTGTGTAGTAAATTTTGTTCAGTCGCCCAGAGGCCCTGAAACACACGGTGCCAAAAAAATAAACATTATTAAAACGATAGCTATTAATATAAACATTGCCAAGAGATAATTTGTAAGGGTGGGAGAAAAGCAAAATATTGAAAATATGGTTGCCAAAGCAAAGCATCACCACTACTTACTCTTTCTTTTAAGTGCTGCCTCTCTGTTGTTTAGGAGAACAAGAAAGAAAAGCCTTGTAAGGTGGTTCTGAGAAAGGAGATTCCCCATCAAGTGCTTACAAATGGCCAGAGACACAAATACAAGTACATAACCCAGTGCAACCTGAGAAGCCTGTTTACAAGCTTAGCTGTGGATTTATGAATTAACATATTCAAATTCCATGGTTATTTCAACAAAGACATTTTCACTCTACTGCCTTGAGGAAAATAGAAGAGTTTAACTGCTGAACAACACACTTGTGAAATATTCACTTTCCCAAAATATGTTGTGAGGCAAAGACATTATCAATAAAGATAGTAAGATAAAAGGGCACATAAAAGACCCAAGGTTTAGACATTTGTTGGTTACTGAGAAAAGAAAATGAAGCAGCCTTAAACAGTATAAAGGAAGATAAGGGAGAATGTTTTCCAGTCTTTATTGGCTCCATTCCTTCTCCTAAAGCAGAATTGAGAACAGAAAAGAAAGAGAATCCCTCATTCTTACCTACACTCTTTGTTGCTTATGCTTTCTCATGGTGAGTGGAGAGTGATTAGATAGAATTTAGAAAAAGAGGGAGAATATAATAAAAAAGCAACGGTTTTGGAAAGGTTTAGGCATCTTTAGAATTCAGAGGAGAGATTAAAGGCTTGGGAGAGGACACAGGACTTTCTGCTGTTGCCATCTTAAGTGCTATCCAGCTAATATTCCCAGCCTTTCACCATGCTTGGCCAGGTCTCTGTTACCTACCTAGAAAATCACAAAGGCTGAGGTCAAAACTAACTTTGGCTAAATATTGAAATCCCTAATGGAGTTTGACAAACCTGTGTATTTCTAATCTCACCCCAGAGATATGCAGTAGGTTGGCATGACTGTAGGTGTACAAAACTCCAAAAGGATTTTGATACTCAGCCAAGATTGAAAGCCAATAAAACTATGGCATAAAGCAAATCCACTGAAGTCTTATATGCATACAAATTATGTGGGTATCTTGTTAAAATGCAGATTGTGATGCAGCAGGCCTAGAGCGGGGTTTGAAATTCTTCATTTCTAACAGATTCCAGGGTGATGACAATGCTACTAATTCTAGGTCCCATTTTCATGGCAAGGGCTTAAAGAATCCATTTTAGAGTCAGGCCATTTGAAGGTGAAAGCTGTATTAAAAAACAGTATACTGTTTCCTGATGCTGGGAAAGACTGAAGGCTGAAGGAGAAGAAGGCTTCAGGGGATGAGATGGCTGAATGGCATTACTGATGCAATGGACATGAACCTGGGCAAACTCTGGGAGATGGTGAGGGACCCTACTGGGGAATTGAATGACAACATTCGAAGGTAAAAGTTGTATGAAAAACAGTATACTTTTTTTAATTGGGGCATAGTTGCTTTACAATGGTATGTTAATTTCTGCTATACAGTGAAGTGAATCAGCTCTATGTTTTGTTTTGGATTTCCTTCCCACTTAGGTCCTTACCCAGAGCATGGAGTAGAATTCCCTGAACTATACTGTAGGTTCTTATCAATTATCTATTTTATACATAATAGTGCATAGACAAATACTGTTTAATTCCACTTAGATGGAATACCTAGAATAGTCAAATTCATAGAGTCAGAAATTATATTGGTAGATGCCAGGGGCCAGCGGGTGGGTGGTAAGGGGAATGGGGATTTAATGTTTAATGGGGGACAGAGTTTCAGTTTAGTAAAATGAAAACTTTGGAAGATGGTTGGTGAGAGTTGCACAATGATGTGAATGTACCTAGTCCCACTAAACTGTACAGTTAAATATGGTTAAAATAGTATGTTTTATATTATGTGACTTTTGTGTGTGTGTTCTCAGCCATGCCCGACTCTTTGTGACCCCACTGACTGTAGCCCACCAGGCTCCTCTGTCCATGGGGTTCTTTAGTCAAGAATACTGGAGTGGGTTGCCATTTTCTACTCCAGGGGATCTTCCCAACCCAAGGATTGAACCTGTGTCTCTTGCATCTCCTGCATTGCAGGTGGATTCTTTACCACTGCACCACCTGGGAAACTACATGAGACTTCTATCACAATTAAAAAAAAAAATGGTATACTTCTCCCCCCGTAATAATTGGCCCCTCAGTCCTGACTAATAACAATTAAAAAGAATCATCTGACCAGCGAAAACATAGAAGAATGTGTTGGATGCATAGTAATGCCCAGATATAAGTTATACTGCTGTGTTATGACGGAGAAGGAAATGGCCACCCACTCCAGCGTTCTTGCCTGGAGAATCCCAGAGACAGGGGAGCCTGGTGGGCTGCCGTCTATGGGGTCGCTAAGAGTCAGACACGACTGAAGAGACTTAGAAGCAGCAGCAGCAGCAGCTGTGTTATGAGAGATGTGATTGACTTTATAAAGATTTTGTTTGCTCCAAAATCATAATTTCGCAATCCTTCCCCCCAATTACATCCATCTCCCAGAACAATGCCATAACTATCCAGATTCAGTTTGCCCAGGGTAGGTTCAGGAAGCTAAGAGAGCTTTATTTGGAGAGATGTCTTGCTAGTGGAATCTTCATGGTCTGTCTGGAAAGGATTTACTTCTATAAGAGAAATGACATTTTACTTCAACACCCAGGGTTTCTGCACAAAGATTGAATCTCCTTATCTGTAAAATAAAAATATATTGATGCTATTTGAAGGCTACACTAAATCATTAATGTAAAGCCCCTCACTTCAGTGTCTAGCAAACCACAAGAAATCAACAATGCTTAAGATGGCAGCATTCTTTCTATTTAACACTCCTTGCTAATTTAGGTGGAAGATGGCTGGTGAGTTGTGCAAAAGGAACAGGGTGCAGTTTATAGGAAAATCCAGTTCCTTTCTCTCGTTTGGTGGATAAATTAAGTCCACTAAACCCTATCTTTCTTCCAAGTTCTCAGGAAGCTGCCTCCATGGTCCAAACTTGGGAGAGTTCTCTGGACTTCTCTGATAGAAGAACTCAGAGGAGGAGTAGAGAACTTTTGTCCAGTGAGCATGGATAATTGCAGAAAGTTTACTTCCTGTGCTTGAGAGATGTTTCTAGAAATAATTCAGAGAACTTCTTTGTGGGGGGTAGATGCTGAGTTTATAATACAGCCTGAAGGTGCAGGGCTTTTATTTGCCAATTCAGACTTGAGCTAGGAATCACACATTCTATAAAGCACTCAGTTCTTCACGAGTTCAATTAAGGCCAGAGATGTCCAAATGCACAGACTACTCTGCTCTGTGCAGTGGTTAAAATGCTCTTGTTCGAATGGAATCGGGTTTTACTACTTTTTTCAACATTCATCCAAACTTTTTACCTGTGTTCAAAAAGCCAGGATTAATTTGATCTCCATGCTGTCCATATTTCCTCTTAGTTTTTCCAGCTAAGCACTCTAATCTTTGCAGAAGGGGAGATTAATGTAAAAGGAATAATGAAACATTTGACTGATATTAGGTGCTTGTCATTCTTCATTAGGTGCCCCTGAGTCACCTTCTTAAAGCCCTGCAAACAGAATAAAATGGGATCTGCTGATAGTCCATGTAGCATACTAATAAGAAGAAATGTAAATGGGAGAAGGCTTTCATTTTGCTAGAACAAACAGAGCAATATGCACCTCTCCATCTCTTAGCATTCTGTACTTTCTCCAGGGGCTCAGTCTAATTAGCTATTTTCATATTAATCACTATTTGTGCAGTAGATTCTTCCTGCGGCATCTTTCCATTTTCAGTTGCGTGGAAGACCAAAAGACGTTTATATGTCTTTGGATGTGCTACAGGATCCAAAACCACAAAATAACAATATTATATGTATTACAATTTATTCTTTTCAGATTCACTCTATCTTTCAGTTCCTTTGACCCTCAAAAAGTCCCTTGAGAAATGTTCAAGCCAGGCACACTCCTCAGTATTTAGTGCCATATTTTGTACCCAGTAGGTATTCAGAATAAGTTTTTCTTTCAGATGGTTGGGTCTCCATTTCAGAGATGAAGGAAATGAACAGAGATGCTTAGAGATAAAAGAAGACAGACATATTTGATGACACCATTTAGATGAGCTCTCATTTCTCTTGATGACATGTTTGAATGATAACAGATAAGCAGACTTCAGTATTTTATTAAAGGTTTAACTGAACTACTCTGATCAATTGAACTATAAGTAAGGATATGTTATAAAAGTTCACATCAGTTATAAATTTTAAATATTTATAGCACTTGAATTTTCAGACAGTATTTCCTGCCAATATTCTTATAAAGCAATCAAATAACCCAAGTTAATTTAGTAACTGATATTCTCATTATTCAGAGAACTGTTTGGGGATAATGTACTTTTAGCCTATACTAAAAACAAATGTATTGAAAGGATAATGTGGATTGGTTCTTCATGAACTTAAACGTGAACTTAATATTTTGGACAAATTAACTTTGAATTTGAAGTTGAAAATTTAGATTCCATCTCCTCTGATGCACATATGGACATGACTTTATCACACGTTCCTTTCATAGAGTTGCTAATCATTCTTTGAATAGTGTTCCCATTATTGTTGTATTTCCAGAACAGCCATCCTCTTACATTAAAGTCACCAGTTATTTTCTCTTGGCCTGTGCCCTTTGGTAGAAAGCCTATATGCCAGTGAATATCACATGCAATATGGCAACCCAACCACAGGGACCACGGGTGATTGGAACAGAGGAGGTCCTTGACTGGATTGTCTTTCCCATGGTTTTGAAATAATATATCCAATACTGAGTAAGTTGGGTTCAGAAAGACAAGTAAAAGAGCTGAGGCTCCCCTGAAGCATAGCTGACTGTGAGTAAAGTGATGACAGAGAAGATTAAAAAAGAGGAAAGGATGGAGGGAAACAGAGAGACAATGGTGAACCAGGCAGTAATTCTGGCAAAAGGTATCCTTGAATTTCCCCCATTTACTTATAATGAACTTCCCTTTTGCTTGACTTCAACTACTTCATATTTCTTTTCACTTTTATATGAGAACACTTTACTTAGACCTTTAGGCAGTATATTTTACATTTTTTTTCTCCTTTGGGTAATGCCTCCTACTTCTAAAAACATCAAAAATATATTAAATAATTGCACAAATAACAAACTATCATCTTATAGAGAAGGACACTTTGAGGAGAATTTTATGCTTTACAAATGAAAAGTAATAAAGATAAGAAGTGGCATTGCACACACAAGAAAATGATTGAAACCCAAGTCTGTGAATGAAGAACCCAGACTTTCCTCTCATATTGATTTTATGGAGATAAATCCAAATAAATTATGTCCTTAGAAAAAACAGTATTAATAGAATTATAGTGTTTGATGGTTGAAAAGACACCTACTGAATTAAAATATGATGCCCTACTGAATTCAGTAATTTAATTTTCACTCAGTAGACTCATTCAGTAGGACCTGACAGCGTAGTGTTTGACTTTTTTTTTTTTTTTAACTACAAGATATTTTAGAATAAAAAGAAAGTCTAAGGTTTTCATTTGAGGAGGAGAATAGATCATGGACCTTGGAGCAGACAGACTTGAGACTGGGTCTTAATGCCGCCTCTCACTGCAGTGTTATTTTGGGTGTGGGAATTTATTTAGCTTACCTCAGGCTGGATTTCATTTATAAATTGGGCTAATGATTGTTCTCACTTCTTAGAATTGCTATAAGGAATGACAGGAAAAATTGCACACTGTGGTCTAACAAATAACAAGCAACAATTAGTTTAGCTCTTTCTTTTCGGTGTCAGGGGAAAAGTGATTGTAGATCTTTTACATAAGATATAATTTTGATGTGAACCTGAGTGGGTTTTTTAAAGAACTTGGCATTCTCTGGCTTACAAAGCCTTTTCATGATGTGCTTACAGCATTTAGTTCTTCTCTCTCACTCATTCATAACTTCCACAAACATCCGTTAGATGCCTGCCGTGTGCCCGATTCTGTGCTATTTAGCAGGGACTTGGCAGTACAAGTGGTAGACATGGGCACTCCTGGAGTTGACAAGCCCTCTGAGGAAGATTTGGACAGTCTTACTTGTAATTTTCTTAAGATGTAAAAATGAGGACTAGAGCATTTAAGTGACTTGTCCAATATTTACACAGTTGGAAAGAGTCAGGCCAGCACATTGAACTTGGATTCTAACTCCAGGAGTAGAGAAAAAAGTGTTCCCTTTTAATTCTTTGGAGGGCGCTCTGCTTCTAGAACTTAGTTGACTTAGACAGAATTAGAACAAGCCATGTTTCTACTGAATATGTTTTTACTGATTTAGTTTCGTTCGCCTGAGGGTTGAAGCCAAGCTGGTGCTATGATTCATAAGCCTGATTTTCCATATGTTTGACTTAGGATTTTCTCTTGACAACAGTTGATTAGCCACTCTTGTGATTTTAGTTCACTGATGATAACTTGACCTGATTTCAACTGATTTCTCTTGGCTCTAGGCTCCCTGGAAAATGAACAGAACTCCACTGGGAGAGTCCAACGCAGCCCAGCATTCTTAGCTTCAACCAAATCTGCCATCTCCATGTGCCAAGCCTGGTATCAATGCTTTAGAGGTGAGAGTCCCCTAGTCCTTTAGTTAAATAACACATGGGACCAGAATAGAGTAAGAGTTTCTAAATCCCATGCTGCTCTAGGACTGATGCTAACAAAGCTCTGGCTTACAGTTTTATCATGCAAGTACAAGTGAGCTTGCCAGTGTTTATATAATTTCTCTACTTAATGCCTTCAGCGGTTTCCCATTGCAGGTGGATAAAATCCAACTTCTTTTAGAGTGGATCCAGACCGTACATGATCTAGCCTTCACACCCTTTTAAAGCCTTGTCTTTCACTAATAATCCCCACATATCCTATGCTTCAGCACAACCAAAAATTCTCATGGTCCTGGATTCCTAAACATATCATAGTGTTCCACATTTCTATACCTTAAGAAGTCTTATCTGTAAATACTGACTTGCTATTGTTATTATTCTAAAAATTAGTTTGTGCTATGGTTTCTTTTGATGTTGTCCTCCCCTAAAGAATGAGCTCCAAAGCAATCAACTTGGAAGAATGTCAAAAGATACCAAAAGTCATAAGCTCTTCTCCCTCACTCCATCTCATCCAATTGTCTTATAACTGCTTTTTTAATGAAAACTAATATAATTCTATTTATAAGACAGACAGGTTGTTGTGAGAGGATATCAATATGAGGTCAGATTCGGTGGGAAGTTTACCAGGTCGAACTGATGGCATACTCTATTTCAGTGAATGTTATCTCATATGATGATGATGGAATTCTGCAAGACTGATGGGCTGCCAGAGTACATACATGAATGTCATCAAGATGCAAGTTAGATATCTAAGCTGGGTTTTGAGGACACCCAGACAGTTTCCCACCTCTCACAAAATTATATTATTTTTACAACATATTTGAAGTGAGAAGAGATTCTTGGTAATTTTTCTGATAACAACAAACTACTTTCTAGAACTCTGGTCAAGGACATCACTCAGTTCAATTTGCTGGAATATAGCTTTGAATAGGAGAAGTCCTTAGGGAAAAAAAACAGTTGAGAGTGATGATACTACATTGCAATGGGTGATCTTAAGATAAGTCTTAGAAACACAGATCCCAATAGCTACAAATCTCCATCAAGCCTCTAGTAACACATATTTCAGTATTCATTAGCAATAATCTTGTCTATAAAAAGATATTTTCTAAATCCATCAACCATGTCCACTTAAAATCTCTTTAAAATAATATTAACATTTAACATTATTCACACTGAAATAGTTAAAATGAAAAGTATTTTGATCATTAAGAATATTAGGGAGAAAATCATAGTATAGTAAATTAGGTAATCTCTTTGGATGGCTTAAGAGCGGATGATCTTGGCTGCACTGGCACTTACGTGTTTCCATCATAAAATGAGTGTCCTTTTCTGTTCTAAGGCTGTAAGGCAGACATACATTTTTTGAAATTTATTCTATATTAGATGATCTTATATTCAGGTTAACTCAGTATTCAAGATAAGGGGACAGACAACTTCATCAACAAATGGTGACCAAGTATCAGCATAGAGTAATTTTTAGCATGTTTATAGAAGATAGAACTTAATGAGTCTGTTCTGGAAGCAGATAGCCAAAATTTAAATCCTGCTTTTGTGTATTACTAAGGGTGACCTGAAGAACATTATTTAACTGAACCTCCATTTGTCCATTTGTAAAATAAGGGAATCATGATATTAATAGTACCTGCCTAATAGGGTTGTTTTAAGGATTACGTGAAATTAATATACAGCATGCAAAGACATGGAAGAGTGGCACATAAGAAATACTTGTTAACTAACAGCTCTATTTTTATGACCCAGAACAAAACCAGAGTTGTTTTATTTTTCAGAGAAACATAAATAAGTTTGGGAAGTGTGAAAGTGAAGTCGCTCAGTTGTGTCTGACTCTTTGCGACCCCATGGACTGTAGCTTACAGTAGGCTGTCCATGTAGCTTACTGTAGGCTCCTCAGTCCATGTAGCTTACTGTAGGCTCCTCAGTCCATGGAATTTTCCAGGCAAGAGTACTGGAGTGGGTTGCCATTTCCTTCTCCAGGGGATCTTCCCAACCCAGGGATTGAACCCAGGTCTCCCACATTGCAGGCAGACGCTTTACCGTCTGAGCCACCAGGTAAGCGAGTGTGAAAGATCACAGATGAGATAAATTATTGCTCAGAATCTGTATTCAAACACACATTACCCATTTTCAATCACTATTAAGTTTTCCCTGCATTGTGAATACAGTCTTCTAACTGGCATTCCAGTCTTTATCTCTCCAAACCATTCTACGCAGATATCTGTCTGAAATGATTGTTTTATACCTTAGAGCTGTTTAGATCTGACCCTTTAGACCATACCAACTTTGTCTCAATCCTGTCATTACTTCACATTCAAAGTTTTCTGACAGGAACACATTCTGCGGCACTCCCATCACTCCTCCCCTCCCATACACAACTCACACAGGCACACAGATTCACCTAGAAAACTCTTGTCCCTTCTTCGTTGTTGTGGTTTAGTCACTAAGTTGTGTCTGACTCTTTTGTGGCTCCATGGACTAAAGCCCACCAGGCTTTTCTGTCCAAGGGGTTTCCCAGGCAAGAACACTGGAGTGGGCTAGCATTTCCTTCTCCAGGAGATCTTCCCAATCCAGAGGTTGAACCCATGTCTCCTGCATTGGCAGGTGGATTCTTTACCACTGAGCTACTGGGGAAGCCTACCCCTTCTTCAGGCCAAGCTAGATCACTAATGTATTATAAGTCCAAAGAATAGACAGCAACAAGCTAAATATACAATAAATAATTACTGAAATATTTCTTGAAATTGAAAGCTCAATGGAATATTTTTAAAGAAATATGTATACATCATTACTATCATGCTAAATATCCATGTTTTAAAGCGACCCACATGGTTCTGTTATTATGGAGTAAAAAAGATAAGCAAAACATGGACATGAAATAAGACTCCTCACCATGCGGCTCCAACCCATGTCCCCAGCTTCTTTTCCAACACATTCCTCTTAATCCTTATTATCTAATCATTATGAATACTGTGTGGTACTCTGTGTTTACCTTCCATATGCCAGAGCCTCTCAGCATTTACATAAGACCTTCTTTTTGCCCAGAATGCACTCTACATTTATCTGCCTGGTAAAGACCCACACATCTACAGAGCAGCTCAAATGTCACCTTCCCAGCCATATCTCAGAACAAATCCTGCTCTTTTTCCAACTTGGCATCCAGCTAGAAGAAATAGTTACTCAGGCTCCTGTTCAAATGAGTCCATGCTGGTGCTGTCTATACTGTAGCCACTGACCAACAGCTGCATGTGACAAATAAATTTAAATTATTAACATTAAATTCAATGACTCAATCACATTTGCTGTATTTCAAGTGCTCAGCAATCACATGTGCCTAGTGGCTAGCATACTGGGCAGTGCAGAAAATTTCCATCAAGGTCTATCAGAAAGTATTGATGTATACCTTGTAACTAATTCAGTGTCACCTATAGGCACTCAATAAATAGTCTATGATTGAATAAACGTTGAATAAACTAGTACTTCTATTAGTACCTCTATTATAGTCCTTATATCTGTCAGAGTTCTGATAAGAAACAGACTTCAACTCAGTTGTTTTAAGTGAAGAGTGTTGAAATAAAGGTCCACCTCTGAGGGATGCACAGTTAAAGGACCACACAAGAATTATTGAGGCACCCAGAGAATAGCAACAATGGAAGTTGCTACCACCAAGAGAGCTGAAGTGGGAAGGAAGGAGTATGTTCAGTTTGTCAAATAAACCCAGGTTCGAAGGCTTCCTCACTTTAAGGAAGGAGGAGGCAGGGTTACCCAGAATCCAGTGAGAGCCGGAGGTGTGCAGAAGCAGAGGATGGAAGCAGTAACACCCATGGAAGCACACAACTACTCTTAGAAGCTGGGTGTCGAAGCAGGAAGAAGTGAGAGAGCACACCGTCAAGGCTCTGACACTCCTGCCCTTGACACCTTTGGCTAAACTCAACTCGAAGGCAGCTGATCAGGGAGCAGGAAGTTGGGGCCTGCCTCTCAGGGCACAGCCAGAAAGGGGAAGACAGAGAGAATTAGGAGAAAGAAATCCCACTAGCCTATGGGATAGGGAAGTAAAGAATAACCATATTTTTCATTATACAGCTTTTTTACATAATTTTTCATTATATAGCTTAATTTATCTGTTAAGATGTTTTTCTCATCCTCAAGACTAGAATCACATTAACTTACGAACTGTGTCTGACTCACCTCCAATGCATAGCATAATGCATGACACAAAGGGGATCCAATGGTGTTTATTGACTAAATGAAGCAATCTTTATCTTTCCTATGTTAGGTAGATGTTTTCAGAAGTTAGTGTTACTATCTGTGTAGGTTGCTTCTCTTCATATGATGATATATACACAGGCTTCAAACCTGGATTTACTTGACAAAATGAAAGTTCCTTTCATATGTTTTAACGATTGAAGCCATACTTTCAAGTTTTGATGCAATTGTCAATATATCTTCTGACAGGCTTAGCAAATATGCTGTTTTCATTTGCCTTGGCATATTATCTTACCATGATGGCACAAGTCGCTGACAAGCCAGTCCCCGACAGAAAAGTGTGATCAAACACTCAGCAAAAGTACTACTTTCCTGAACAATAAGGCACCATCTGCTCTCAGATCTCCTGGCACAATTTTTTTGAGAAAAATGGATTGAAGAAAGAAGAAGGAGAACCACACCACAAAATGGCTTAAAAACAACATAACAGGGAGCCTGGGCAACAAGAGAGGAAGGGAAGGGGTAATGCTTCATGTCGACAGAAATGTGTTCCATTTCAGCTTTATTTTCTGTTTGCCGGGGTGTCACACATGAAGTAAAACTCCATATAATTACATTGTCATTGTACTTGTTTCTATATAATTTTAAAGGACTCAAGTTCTACCTCCTATTGATTTTAGTTTATGTGATATCCCAGCATATTTCCCATTACTATTCATGTTCTAAAGACTGATATTTGGGGTAGGATTTCCAATAATCTTTTGCCATATTATACCTCCTCTTAATAAAAGTAACAACGCAATAATCAGTAGCATTTATCAAGTGTTTTCTGTGTGCTAAGCTGGTAAATATGGTCAATGCTTTAACTGCATTAGCTCATTATAGAAATGAGGAAACTGAGGCTCTGAGGTGTTAAGAAACTTGCTCAAGGAGTCAGAGTTTGTTAGTTGGCTAAAGTCTTTAACCATTATACAATCGTGTTTTGACCTCTTCTGTATGCTAACTTAAATGGGAATTCTTGAAGTAGTTGCAAGAAATATCTTCCATATTTCTAAAATGTATACTTGTGATATAATCAGTTCTCTAACCTGAAATTTTGTAGAATTATAGGAACTAAAATACTCCAGAAGAGCACTCTCTTTATAAAAATAAAAAAGCATATCATCATATATTTATATCTGTAGAAAGATTATACTAGTATACTTCAATAAAAGTGATGACCAGAAGCTTTTATGGAGAATATTGCAAACCAGTGGTCATTTCAATGTGTCAATACTTTAAAAACTAATTGGTCCTAGAAACTAGAATTCCTTTTCACATAGATTAATTGGCTCTTTAGTCAAAGGAATATAGCATTTATAGACTATAGCCAGTACCATTTGTTGAGTCTAGATGTACTTGAACAAAAGGAAACTGTTTTTACAGTAATTTAACATGTCTTGATGAGACAGGTATGTAATACCTGAGAACTTGTCAGTATATGGTCAGAGTACAATAAACGGCCCAGCAATTAGGAGAAAAAAGAGATCCTTTAACATCCAAAGTAGCTGAGTGAGACTTGAGAAAAGAGAATCATCAGAGTCATCCTTGGACACATTATTTAAACACTCTGAGCCTCAGTTTCCTCAACTACATATGGGAATCATAATGACCTAAATCATGAAGTTGTATCATGAAGTTGTTATACATTTAGATGTGACAACCTAAGTTAGCACTTAGCAAAGTCCCTCACATGCAGTAGATGATCAATAGATGTTGAATTTGAGCTATGTCTTAAAGAAGCAAAAAACTCCAAACTCCAAATTGATCTCAACTTACTCATTCAATTATTATCTTTGAGATTTTGGATGACAGAATTTTTCCCCACAACTCTCTCCTCCCTTTGGAACTCTTCATCAAAATTTGATTTAGACCTTTTCAAGTGAAAGTCACTCAGCCGTGTCCAACTCCTTGTGACCCCATGAACTACAAAGTCCATGGAATTCTCCAGGCCAGAATACTGGAGTGGGTAGCCTTTCCCTTCTCCAGGGGAATCTTTCCAATCCAGGAATCAAACCGGGGTCTCCTGCATTGTAGGCAGATTCTTTACCAGCTGAGCTAAACCTTCTCAACCTGTAAGGAAAATCTGGATGCCTATGAAATAATACTTTGTTATGTCTATGGAATACACCTATTTGGGGAGTGCCTATCAAATATACTTCTTTTTTACATATTATTTTTTACACATTGGCTTTAATTTTATTATGTTTCCTGGCCTCTAAACCAAAACCTCCTGAACGTAGTCTCACCCTCTAAACAAAAACCCCTAAACGTGGTCCCACCACATCGCTTCATGCCACTCATTTAGTCATTCATCAAACACTAAGCAGTGAACAAAATAAGTCAAGTCCAAAGTCTCATGGAACTTGCATTCTACTTGAAAACAGACAGACAATAAACAAACACATTAAATATAGGATATATTATGTGATAAGTGTTAAGGATAAGTATAAATAATGGTAACAGTGTACAGTGTGGTCAAAGACATTGAAATGAGGAGGGAAGCGTTTCTTTGAACATTTACAAATCTAAACAAAGTGAGCAGAGGTTTTGAGAGAATACAGGAGGAGGGGATTTCTTATAGGGAGGTGGGTCCCGTGAAACTGCTCCATACCAGAAGTATCCTGAGAGGCATCTAGTATGGCTGGAGCAGGGGGAGAGATGGGAGTGTGACAGGAAATGAGATCAGAGATCCAAAAGGGCATGGATTGAGATGGGAAGCCTCTAAGCAGGTTTGGGTGGAAGAGTTAGGGGGGTATGACTTGTGCTTTAAAAGAGTCGCTCTAGCCTCTGTGAGGACAAGCCACGGTGGTATCATGGTATCAGGTGGAGGCAAGGAGACCAGTGGAGGCCAGTGAAGCACTACCAGGGGGTAAGAGCAGTAGTAGTCCAGTGAGATGTGACATGAGATCAGCCCAGAATGCAGGAATAATGGTTTCCGGCCAAATTCAAAATATCTTTGCAAGGGTGGCTCATGAGATTGCTGATATATCAGTTAGCATGAAAAGAAGGAGTCAGGGGCAATTCCAGCATCTCTGGCCCAGCCAAACCTTACTCATGAAGGAGGATTTCTCTAAGATTATAAGCCCTTAAATTGCAGTAAGATCCCAAGTCCCATTCATCCGTTTCTAACATCTTTCTAACACAACACCTTAACTTTCCAAATTTGAACCATGAGAATGGGGGAAACAGAAGTGAAAGGAGGGCCAATCAAATAAAGTATAAACAGACCCCTAACTGCAATCTATGTCAAGCCTACATAATACTAATAGTTGAATTGCTTATATCAGATAGGAAAAGATAGGCATTCTCTACCTTTCTCACTAATAATATTATGCAGGGGTGGGGTGCTTATTAGTTCCTCAAAACCTGAAGGCCTGCTGTTTTAGTAGGGCATTCTATTTAGTTTCCTGGAAATGAATGGAGCTGCCCTACCTCATAAAGAATGTCCTGCAGAGTTTAGGGTAAGAGTGACAAATTTGAAGTTTTTTTATCTGGGTTTCTATTATTCTTTTTATCAGGCAAGTTCATGTGAGTATTAAATAATTACCCAATCCCTTAGAGTTACTCTGTATTATCTAAGAAGGTTCATATAGTACAGTGTAAGAGAACCTGGATTCTGGAAAAAGAGTGCCATCTGCCACTCACTGTTGTGGGGCACTGACTTGACTCTGGATGCACCTAAGCCTCATTTTCCTCATCAGTAAAATGAGAATAATAATATTAATAGTACCTCTAGTAATTTCAAAGCACTTAACCTAGGTCCTATATTAATAAAAGTTCTGCATATATGTTAGATTTCAATTTTCTAATTTAATTTCTAAGTACTAAGAAGAAGCAAACACACCAAAAAGGCAGTTATATTAACTAAAGTGTCTCTCTCTTCTTTCGCACTTTCAGCCCACGTGAGCCTGCAGATGTGCCTGGGGAAGCATTCCATGAACAAATAATTTGCATAAAATCATCTGTGCCTCTTCAAACTTGTGCAAATATTCAGTTTGGACCCCATTCAAATTTCAAGCTCAAGCTCCTGCCAATTTAATGTTAGCGAAACAGTCTTGTTCATCTTAGTTAGAAGCCTCATAAAATGATCTATCACTTAAGAGATTACTCACACTCACAGGGAGATACTGAAGCATCATCCCAAATCAAAGATATACAAATTGGGTCCATTTTGCATTTGGAAACCTGAGTAAGCGAGGCAATTTTACTTTTGTCCTATGTCAGTGGTTGGTGGTAGAAGGAGCCACACACTTACCAGTCCCTGACCTGGCTCCTCAACCTGACAGACATTATAGCAGAATAAGAAACCCTCCCTGTAACTCAAGTTTCCTGGGAGCCAGGCAACAACAGATGCTTTGCATTTGAGCTACTCCTGCATGCCGCCTCCTGAATTTATCATCTCTATTCATTTTCTGCCACACATTGAAATTCTGACTTGCACTGAAAGCCATCCTGATCTGCACAAGATTGCCTATTTTGTTGCCATTCACTGAAGTGATAATGATTCAATGTACCTAACTGACAAAAGCTCTCTCAGAGCATCTCACTGCTCAGCACTGTTGCTGCAGTCAGTTCCACTCTTCTCATTTCCAAAGGGAGAGGACTAGGGTTATTAGTTTGTGTTCCACTGGTACCTGAAAAATTCTTCTTCATCATCATCATCAAGATGAATGGGAACCTGGTTTTACAGTCACATTTTTTTAATTTCATGTGTTAACCAAGAACATATGGCATCCCTGGTGAAATCTACTTTGAAGAATTATTTTAGACTTTGATATTTCCAGTACCTTTTGAAGGCTTTTGGAATTTCCTTGGCCTTTGTTATTAAAAGCATACAATTTTAAAAGACCCTGTGGTTAAATTTGCAATGAAAAGAGCCATGAAAGAGAAATAATGGAAGAAAGACTTTTAAAAGCAAAAGTGAAAAATCACAGCAGGTTAAAAATAATGAAATGTATTTTCATCTATGAGATTTTAATCAATGTATTTTTTGTTTGTATTCTTGGCTGTAAACGTATTCTAAAATGGGTTGTTGCATACAGATTGAGGCCAATAAATATTAACTAGTACAGTAAAGTTAAGATAGTTCCTATCAGCAAGTAGCAACTTAAGTGAGACCATGTCAGAAAAGTGTATGGATTTTTAATTGCATTGTGTAGTGGAAAGTGAAAGGACTAGAAATTCAGAGACATGGGTCCAAATCCCGCAGGTCCTACAACTTCGGGCAAGTCTCTTGGTGCACAGTCAGTCAGACAAAAGGCAGTAAGCACCTACTTCATACTAAATGCTGGCTTGAAGAGTTGAATGGAAGGATGACTAGGACATATAAACTACAGTCACAATTCACTGAAGAAAACTGATATGCACAATAATGTTAGTGTGATGTAAAAAAAAAAAAAAAAAAAAAAACCTGTGACTACAGATCTTTGTGCTGTTTCATTCTCCTTCCAAGAAGATTGTACTTCCTGTGAAATTAGGCATGCTCATATGACTTCTTTAACCAAGAGAAAATAAACAAAAGTGACTTAAGCCATTTCTGATGAGGAACATGAAGAGCCAGTTCCTGATTTTCCATGTTCCTTTCCCTCTGATGTGCAATCATGGAAGCACATGTCAAGGTCAATTTTCCATCAGCCTTAGACCCTGAGTGACCACCCTGAGGAATGCCCTACCTGCTGATCCTCAAGACAGTTATGAGGAGAAAGAAACCTCAGTTGTTTTAACCCTCTGAGATTTTGTCCTTGTTACCACAGCGCAACCTAGCCTACTCAGATTTGGATGCTGTATTAGCAACATGGATCAGATACTGGGAAACAATAAAGAAGGGTCAGTTAAAGAAGAGGAAGGCTAGAAGTCCTGAGGGAATAATCCTAAAGGCCCTCCAGAAGGAATGAGCTTTGGCCTAGGTCTTGAAGAATGTGTGGCTTTAGATAGTCAGAGAAGGCATATGGAACTTGAGGTGGACAAAACAGTGGGCTGAAAGTACAGAGCCAGGAAATCATGCATCTTTCTAGCTGGCTATGTGACGGAGCTGGAGCTCAGTGTTGGCACTCTCAGGGGATGAGACAAGGAAGGGCAAGTTGTAACTAGAATACTTTTGGAATTTTAATTTTGATATGATTTTATTTTTTAAAGACTATTACCAAATATTTTAATAAATGTATTTATTACCTAATACATTTAAGACTAAAGATATTTTGATCTGGGCAACTGAAATATTTTAAAAGAAGGTATTTGTACAAAATGGTGTTCCTTGGAAGAGGAAAATAGACCTTTTGCTCTCAGCATCATAAACTTATGCCTTCCAAGACACATTCTGAATTAAGCAGTACTTTCTATTTTGCTTGGCAGAAGTTTTCACCTGAGAAGATCAGGGAAGGTTTAGCTTAGATATATAAATTTGAAAGAAGAGGTGCTTCAACTATTGAAAGGTCTTGTCTTAAAGTTTCTGCCCAACTTTCTAAGCCTAGGCAATTAGAACTTCACATCAAGGGATAAGGAGACGCTGGGTGTTTGTTAGAGTAAGTTGATAACAATATCTGTACTCTAAATGTGAGATGTGGGTATTTTGCTTTGCTTCTTCCTTTTGCAAATTGGGGTTGAAATAAAATTGCTAGGAGGAGATTTAAAAGAGGACCAGTTTTCATTTGCTATTTTAACTAATTTTCCTAACCAATATTTTCTCTCCTGTGCTTGCAGTTAATTTACCTTTCAGCATTGTTTGGTCTTTTAAAAACTGGTTAGAAAGCAATTTTAATTAATTTTTACTGGAGTATAGTTGCTTGATAATGTTGTGTTAGTTTCTGCTGTAGAGCAAAGTGAATCAACCATACGTGTACATACATCTACTCCTTTTTAGATTTCCTTCCCATTTAGGCCACCAAGGATCACTGAGTAGGATTCCCTGTGCTAAACAGTAGGTTCTCATTAGTTGTCTGTTTATACATAGTAGTGTATATATGTCAATCCTGATCTCCCAGTTTGCCCCATTCCCCACTTCTACCCTTGGTAACCATAAGTTTGTTCTTCATTTTGGCATAATTTGCAAGAACAATGTAAACTACCTTCATATATACTTTATCAAATACATTAACTATTCATATTTTCCTCTATTTTATCTCTTTTTCATTAGATAGAGATGTGAATCAAGAGACTTATATACTTCTATTTATATGCAAATTATTTATTCTGAACCTATTAAGAGTAGGGAGAAGACAATATGTTCCCTTACTAATCTGTTTCACAGTATGTTTGTAAAGAATAAGGACATTCTCTTCCATAACCACGATGCAATTGTAAAAATTAGGAAATTTTATATTGATATAATATTACTATCTAGTTCATAGTCCATATCCCAAGTCTTATAAATTGTCCCAACAATGACCTTTGTAAGTACTTTTCTGATGGTCCAAGATCAAAGTTAGTATCACATATTGCATTTATTTATAATGTATTTTTGATCTAGAAGAGTTTCTTGACCTTCTCTGTGTTCCTTGGCATTGGCATTTTGGAATATACATACGTATGTGTATGTTTATATAGATATTATTAATAATATAGAATCATATTCAAATATAAAAAATAAGAAAATCCTGCCACTTACAACAACATAAATGGACTTTGAAGACATTATGCTAAATGAGATAAACCAGATAGAGAGAAAAACACTGTATAATTTCACACACATGTGGAATATGAAAAAAGGGAAAATACTAGAAACAGAGCAGATTGGTGGTTGACAAAGGCAGTGGGGGAGGGATGAAGATGGTCAATAGGTGCAAACTTTCAGTTATAAGACAAGTAAGTCCTGGGGGTGTAATGTACATCAGGGCTACTATGTTTAATCATACTGTTATTTGAAAGCTGCTAATCGAGTAGGCCTTAAAAGTTCTCATCACAAGAAAACAAAACAAAACAAAACATGTAACTATGTGTAGTGATGGATATTAACTGAACTTACTGTAGTAACCATTTTGCCATATATACATGAATCAAATCACTATGTATACCTTATGTACTCCTTACATTAATACAATGCTGTATCTCAATTATATCTCAATAAAGCTGGGAAGGGAGAAATAATATGTCACCAATTCAAGGATATTGCATATTCCTTCAAGTGTAGTTGCTTATATAATCCATGAGTATTTTAATAAAAATTTAACAAATCTTTCATACAATCAAAGATCTGAATGATAATAATTTCATTCCTTTGCCTCTTATTATCTGAAATATATATTACTTGAACAGTGAACAAAATGGTTTTATTAAAGGTGAGGCTATTATTCATTTAGAACTGAGGTGAAGTTATAACACTTTGCAAGGGGGAAAAAAGCAATTTAGAGACTGTTACATCTCATTTAGATTTCAAAAATGTGTTTTTATTAAATGATGGGGGAAAAAACTGAATTAAAAAAAAACATCAATAACCTGGTCCACTATTTTGTCTAAGGGAATTAGGGATGTAATTTTCTTTAAGATTAATGTTAATGTCTGCCATTTACAATTGTTTAGCATGAGACTCTATGGTGTTTAATGATTTACATTTTATTATTTTTTTCTTTATAATATATATTTTTATTGAAGGATAATTGCTTTACAGAATTTTGCTGTTTTCTGTCAAACCTCAACATGAAATCAGCCATACGTATATCCCCGCCCTTTTGAACCTCCCTCACATCTCCCTCCCATCCCATCCCTTTAGGTTGATACAGAGTCCCAGTTTGAGTTTCCTGAGCCATACAGCAAATTCCCGTTGACTATCTATTTTACATATGGTAATGTAAGTTTCTATGTTATTCTTTCCATACATATCACCCTCTCCTCCCCTCTCCCCATGTCCATAAGTCTATTCGCTATGTCTGTTTCTCCACTGCTGCCCTGTAAATAAATCCTTCAGTACCATTTTTCCAGATTCTGCATATGTGCATTAGAATATGATATTTATCTTTCACTTTCTGACTCACGTCACTCTGTATAATAGGTTCTTGGTTACATCAGAACTGACTCAAATGTGTTCCTTTTTATAGCTGAATAATATTCCACTGATGCTTTTGAACTGTGGTGTTGGAAAGACTTTTGAGAGTCCCTTGGACTGCAAGGAGACCCAACCAGTCCATCCTAAAGGAGATCAATCCTGGGTGTTCATTGGAAGGACTGATGTTGAAGCTGAAACTCCAGTACTTTGGCCACCTCATGTGAAGAGTTAACTCATTGGAAAAGACCCTGATGCTGGGAGGGATTGGGGGCAGGAGGAGAAGGGGATGACAGAAGATGAGATGGCTGGATGGCATCACCGACTCAATAGGCATTAGTTTGAGTAGACTCCGGGAGCTGGTGATGGACAGGGAGGCCTGGCATGCTGCGATTCATGGGGTCGCAAAGAGTTGGACACGACTGAGTGACTGAACTGAACTGAACTGAATATTCCATTGTGTATATATACGACAACTTCTTTATCCATTCATCTGTCAATGGACATCTAGGTGGTTTCCATGTTCTAGCTATTGTAAATAATGCTGCAATGAATAATGGGATACATGTATCTTTTTCAATTTTTATTTCCTTGGGGTATATACCAATCAGTGGGATTTCTAGGTCATATGGTGGTTTTATTCCTAATAGTCTAAGGAATCTCCATACCAACTTCCATAGTGGCTGTATCAATTTACATTCTCACCAACAGTGCAGGAGTGTGGCCTTTTCTCCACACCCTCTCCAGCATTTATTGTTTGTAGACTTTTTGATGATGGTCATTCTGAAAGGTGTGAAGTGATATCTCATTGTGGTTTTGATTTGCATTTCCCTAATAATGAGTGAATTGAGCATCTTTTCATGTGTTTGTTAGCCATCTGTATGTCTTCTTTGGAGAAATGTCTGTTTAGGTCTTTTTCTCACTTTTTGATTGGGTTGTTTGTTTTCCTGGTATTGAGTTGTATGATCTGCTTGTATATTTTGGAAACTAATCCTTTGTCAGTTTCATTTGCTACTATCTTCTCTAATTCAGAGGGTTCTCTTTTCACCTTGCTTATAGTTTCTTTTGCTATGCAAAAGCTTTTAAGTTTAATTAGACCCCACTTGTTTACTTTTGTTTTTATTTCTGTTACACTAGGAGGTGAGTCATAGATTTGATTTATGTCATCAAGTGTTCTGCCTCTGTTTTCCTCTAAGAGTTTTACAGATTCTGCTTTTACATTTAGGTCTTTAATCCATTTTGAGTTTGTCTTTGTGTATGGTGTTAGGAAGTGTTCTCATTTCATTCTTTTCCATGTAGCTGTCCAGTTTTCCCAGCACCATTTATTGAAGAGCCTGGTCTTTGCCCCATTGTATAGTTTTGCCTCCTTTGTCAATAGAAGGTACCTAGAGGTGTGTGGGTTTATTTCTGGGCTTTCTATCTTGTTCCATTGGTCTATATTTCTGTTTTTGTGGCAGCACCATACTATCTTGATGACTGTAACTTTGTAGTATAATCTGAAGTCAGGAAGGTTGATTCCTCCAACTCCATTCTTCTTTCTCAAGACTGCTTTGGCTATTCGGGGCCTTTTGTATTTCTATATGAATAGTGAAATTTTTAATTCTAGTTCTGTGAAAAATCCCTAAGAATCGCATTGAATCTGTAGATTGCATTTGGTAGTATATTCATTTTCACAATATTGATTCTTCCTTCCCAGGAACATGGAATATCTCTCTATCTGTTTGTCATCTTTGATTTCTTTTATCAGTGTCTTATAATTTTCTATGTACTATTGATACTAGGTATAAGATAGCTAGCTAAGGAGATCCAACCAGTCCATCCTAGAGGAGATCAGCCCTGGTTGTTCATTGGAAGGACTGATGTTGAAGCTGAAACTCCAGTACTTTGGCCACCTGATGCGAGGAGCTGACTCATTTGAAAAGATCCTGATGCTGGGAAAGATTCAGGGCAGGAAGAGAAGGGGACAACAGAGGATGAGATGGTTGGATGGCATCACCGACTCAATGGACATGGGTTTGAGTGGACTCCGGGAGTTGGTGATGGACAGAGAGGTGTGGCGTGCTGCAGTTCGTGGGGTTGCAAAGAGTCAGCACAACTGAGCGACTGAACTGAACTGAGTCTGAGGAGTGAGTGGATGGAGGCATAAATTGGGTGTCCCAGTTTTGGCATCTTATATGGAAGAGACAAAGCTCTTTGGCTGGTTAGAGTATAGCTGGGACAAACAGGCTGGGGAAGCCTGGACTCCACTCATGAGGAACACAACACATGTGGGTAACCCTTAAGGCACAGGGGAGAGAGGTCTGATCCAACACCTGCCAGGTTTCCTGAATTGACCTTGCTGCACCCAAGCCCAAGCAAAGCAAACAGTCTGGCCTAGCACACCAATACAACGGTATGGCTCTAAATCTGGGGCAGCCACTACAGGGGAATACACTCCACCCTGGGCCAGTGGTGACCTGATCCTTAGGCAGATCCTGCGTGGGGCAGCAATGGCAGTGTTGGTGTTTACTCAAGCAGTGCCCCCAGAAGCCTCCCAGATTTCTGACAGCAGCCACTCAACCACATCTCACCCCCTGATAGACAGAGACCACAAGGACCCGACCTACCCTGCGGAGTGGTTCCACAGCAAGACTGAAGCAGCAGAGGCTGCTGAGGCAGGGTGGAGAGACGTCTGCTACTAGGTTTCCCAAAAATGCCTTGTCACAAACTCAGCCCGAGCTGAGGGAATGCTTCAGCCCCACTCAGTCCATGCCACAGTGCAGCAATGGATCTGGGGCACTCATCACTGGAGAAGACACTTGACAATGGGATACAAAGGTGACCAGTCCCAGGGCAGAGCCATAGGTTGAGTGCTGGTGGTCATTGCCAGCCTTTACTCAAATGACACCTCAGAGGCAGCCCAATCTGTAATAGTGGGGGTGGCAGTTTCACCACAGCTAACCTCCTAAATACCTGCTGAGAGTCCATAGGAGACCTACCAGCCTTGTGGAGCAGCTACACAAGAGAGGAGGAGCAGCAGAATCCAGAAGGCAGTTGAGCAGCAGTGAGAGACAAAGGAGACTAGCACCTGAGGTTGCCTCTGAATGGAGCCACATATACCTACACAGGCAGGACATTAGGCCTCTGTTTATGCACAAGCCCCACTTGCTTCAGTACTCCCTTCCTCTGGAGCTAAGCTCCCAGTTCAGAGTGAGGGAAAAACACACACTTAAATGGGACAAAGCCAACTAGAGCCCAACTCTCAGGATTTATGCTCCAGCAACTTGGAATCACACCCTAACAAAGCAATAACTGCCACGAGCAGACAGGAAGTTCCTACTCACATCTAGCATTGGCTCCAGCCTCTCCATCTCCAATTCAGCTTAACCTCCTACCAGGGTGATAGCTGCCAACACACTCCAAGGAAAGAGAGGGATGGCATCCACATCAAATCCAACTCTCCCATGGAAGTCATTGGTCACACGCAGTCTGTACAGGGACACTGTCACACAAGAACAGCCCCTTAAGACCACAGTAGGTAGCTGTTTGACCTAAATCCACAGATGCAGACAATATTAAGAAAACTGAAAAGGTAGAATAACTACTCTCAATTGAATGAGCAGGAGAAAATCCCTGAAAAAATAATGATACAAATAATTTACCAGATAAAGGATTAAAAACATTGGTGATAATGTTAACTGAATTAAGGAAAAGAACTGATTTAAACAGTGAGCATTTTTAATAAGAAACTAAAAGCTATTTTAAATACCCAATCAAAAATGAATAATTCAATAGCTAAAAGTTTTAAAAACAGACTAAAAGGGATTAACAGCATACTGAGTGATACAGGGGGTTTCCCTGCTGGCTCGGATGGTAAAGAATCTGCCTACAATGCAGGAGACCTGGGTTCAGTTCCTCAGTAGGGAAAATCCCCTGGAGAGGGGAATGGCAACCCATTCCAGTATTCTTGCCTGGAGAATCCCATGGACAGAGGAGTCTGGTGGGCTATAGTCCATGGGGTCGCAAAGAATCAGAAACAACTGACTGACTAACACTTACAGCTTAAATAGACCCACACCAAGATATATCATACTTAAAGTGGCAAAGGGTAAAGATAGAATCCAAATAGAGTGATATACAAGGAAATCCCCATAAGGCTATTAGCTGATTTCTCTACAGAAACTTTGCAGGCCAGAAGAGCTATGATATATTCAAAGTAGTGAAAGCGAAAACATTTCAATGTAAGATACTCCACCCAGCAAGTTATAATTGAGAACAAGAGAGAACACTAACTTCTCAGACAGGAAAACTAAAAGAATTCAGCAATACTAAACCTATCCTAAAATAAATGTTAATGGGTCTTCTATAAATAAAAAGGTAAGAATCTATGTGACAGGGAAAATCCCACAAGGAATTGTAAATGTATAGTAAGGACTAAGGATCAACCACTGAACAAGCCAGTATGTAGATTAAAAGAAAAGCTGTAAAAGCAACTATAACTACATTAAGTATGAATATGTAAAATAAGACATCAAAACACAAAATGTGGGGAGGGGAATAAAAATGTATACCTTTTAGATTACATTTGAACTTAAAATAACTATCGGTTTAAACTAGTTGGTATAAGTCAATATAAATAAACTGCATGGTAACCACAAATCAAAAACCTAAAGCAAATACACAAAAATTAAAAAGAAAGGAATACAAGCATACTACTAAAGTTATCCAAAAGAATTCTTCAAACACTAAAGAAGAAATAAACAGCAAAAATATACAAAACAACCAAAAATATAATGAAATGACAGTAAGTGCATACTTATCAATGATTATTTTAAACATCAGTGTACTAAATGTTCCAATCAAAAGACATACTGTGGCTTACTGCATAAAAAGACAAAACCCTTCATTATGCACCCTGTAAGACACTCAACTCAGGGCTAAAGACACATAGAGACTGAAAGTGAGGAGATTAAAAGTTATTTCATGAAAATGGAGATGACAAGAAAGTGGAGGTAGTAATACTCATATCAGACAAAATAAACTTTAAGACTAAAAGTACAAGACAAAGAAAGGCATTATATAACAATAATAAAGGTATCAATACAAAAAAAGGATAATACATGTGTTAATATATATGCACCTAACATATATTTATATATATATATAATATATATTTAGAGGAACATCTAAATATATAAAGCAAATTCTAAGATATAAAGAGAAAAACTGACATGAATACAATGATAGTAGGAGACTTTAACACTCCACTGACATCAACGGAAATTTCATCCAGACAGAAAATCAATAAGGCAACAGCAGTCTTAAATGACACAATAGATCAATTGGACTTATAGATACCTATAGGACATTCTGTCTAAAAACAGCAGAATATATGTTATTTTCAAGTGCATGTGGTATGTTCTCTAGGACTGATCTCAGACCAAGCCACAAAACAAATCTTAGCAACTATAAGAGGGCAGAAATTGTATTAAGCATTTTTTTCCTGACCACAACCACATAAAACTGGAAAACAATTACAAAGGGGAAAATGGTAAAGAACAAGTATGTGGAACTAAAAATTATGCTATTGAAAGGCCACTGTGTCGATGAAGAAATCAAAGAGGAAGCCAGAAAATACCTTGAGACACATCAAAATGAAAACACCACATGCCAAAATCTATGAGGTGCAGCAAAAACAGTTCTAAAAGGGGAGTTCATAGCAATACAAGTCTTCCTAAATAAATGAGAAAAATGTCAAATAAATAACCTAAACTCCTCCTAAATGAGTTAGAAAAATAAGAACAAGCAAAGCCCAAGGTCAACAGGGAAGAAAGTAAAAAATAAAGATCAGGGAGGAAATAGGTAAAATAGAAATTTAAAAAACAGAAAAGATCAGAGAAACTAAGAACTAGATTTTGAAATAATAAACAAATTGATAAATGATTAGCCAGATTAAGAAAAAGAGAGCAGCACCAACTAAACAGAATGAGAAATGAAAGAGAAGAAGTAACAACTGATAACATGCAGATACAAAAACTCCAAAGAGAACACTGTGAACAGTTCTATGCCAAAAAATTAGACAACCTAGAAGGAATGGACAAATTTTTAGAAACATGTAACTTGCCATGACTTAGGAAGAAACATATAATATGAAAAGATTAATCACTTATAGTAAAATTGAATGTAAAACTAAAATAAATTTCCCAGCAAACAAAAACCCACTACTGGACAGCTTCACACATAAATCCTATTAAACATAAAAAAGAACTAATAACTATCCTTCTGAAAACATTCCCCAAAATTGAAGAAGACAAAACACTCCCAAATTTACTCTGCAAGGCCACCATTACTGTGATATCAAAACTAGATAGGCTCTACAGAAAAATAAAATTGCAAGCCAGTAACTTTGGAAAATACAGATGCAAAAATCCTCAAAAAACTATTAACAAATAGAATCAACAATGGATGTAATCCAGGAATACAAGGATGGTTCAACATTGATAAATCATCAACATGATACACCATATTAACAAAAGGTGGGACAAAAATCACATGATTTCAATAGAAGCAATAAAGTATATGACAAAATTTAATATCCATTCATGATAAAAAAAAAATCTCTCTTCATAGTAAGTACAAAGGAAACAAATCTCAACATAATAAAGGGCATTTATGACAAACCACCAGCTAACATCATACACAATGGTCAAAATGAAAAGCCTTTCTTCTAAATTCAAAGAATAACATAAGGATGCCCATTCTCACTACGTCTATTTAACATGGTATTGAGTCTTAGCCACAGAAATCATATAAGAAAAAAGAAACATTCAAATTGGATAGGAAGATGTAAAAGCATCACTATTTTCAGATGACATGATACTTTATATATAAAATCCTAAAAGCTCCACCTGAAAACTAATAAATAAATTCAGCAAAGTTGAGGGAGACGAGATTAATATATAGAAATCAGTTACTTTTATATACTCCAATAATGAACTGTTATAAAATGAAAGCAAGAAAAAAAAATATTCTTTAAAATTGAATCAAAATAAAATTTAAATAACCTAGGAATAAACTTATCCAAGGAGGTAAAAGTCCTATACTCTAAAAACTAAAAAACAATGATGCAGGAATGTGCAGATGATACAAAAAATTGAAAAGATACTCCACACTCTTGGATTGAAAGAATTATTACTGTTAAAATGGCCATACTACACAAAGCAATCTATAGATTTAATGCAGTTAAAATATCAAAATATCCATATTTTTCATAGAACTAGAATAGAATAGAATCCTAAAACTCATGTTTAACAAGAAAAGATCCCCAAATGCCAAAGCAGCCTTCAGAAACACAGCAGAGCTAGAGGAAGCACAGACCCAGACTTCACACTATACTATAGCTAAGTATTAATAATTTTAAAGGCATAGTTGTTGTTGTTTAGTTGCTAAGTTGTTGCCAACCCTGTGACCCTGTGGACTGTAGCTAGGCAGGCTCCTCTGTCTGGGATTTTCCCAAAAAGAATACTGGAATGGGTTGCCATTTCCTTCTCAAGGGGATCTTCCTGACCCAGGGATTGAATCTGCATCCCTTGCATTGGCAGACAGATTCTTTACCACTGAACCACCACAGTACTTGTACAAAAGTAGACATAAACTGGGGCGTGGAATAGAGAGCCTTGAAATAAACCCATACACTTATGGTCAATTAATCTCTGGCAAAGGAGGCAAGAACATGCAATGAAGAAAATAGGCTCTTTAGGAAGTGGTGCTGGGAAAACTGGACAGCTACATGCAAAAAAAAAAAAAATTAGAACATTTCTTCACAACTAGCATTAAAAGAAACTCAAAATGGAAGACCTAGATATAAGACCTGAACCATAAAACTCCTTGAAGGAAACATAGAACATAATTTGACATAAATTGTTGCAATATTTTTCTAAATCTGCCTCTTAAATCTAAAGAGATAAAGACAAAAATAAACAAATGGGGCTTAATGAAACTTAAAGGCTTTCATGCAGCAAAAGAAATTATCAATACAATGAAAAGACAATCAATGGAATGGGAGAAAATATTTACAAATGATATAAGCAATAAAGACTTATTATCCAAAATATAAAAACAGCTTATACAACTCAATATAAAAAAAGACAACAACCCAAACAAAAAATGGACAGAAGATACATACATTTTTTCCAAAGAAGGCATACAAATGACTAAAAGGCAAATGAAAGAATGCTCAACAATATCTCCTAACATCAGATAACATAAGGCTAATCAAAAACACCAAATGTTGGCAAGGATGTAGAGAAAAGGAACCCTTGTATATTGTTGACGGTAATGTAAACTGGTGCAACCACTATGGAAAACAGTATGGAGGCTTCTCAGAAACTAAAAATATAACTACCGTAAGAAAATGAAAGTGAAGTCACTCAGTCATGTCTGACTCTTTGGTACCCCATGGACTGTAGCCTACCATGCTCCTCCATCCATGGGATTTTCCAGGCAAGAGTACTGGAGTGGGTTGCCATTGCCTTCTCCAGAGGATCTTCCTGACCCACGGATCAAACCCAGGTCTCCCACACTGTAGGCAGATGCTTTACCATCTGAGGCACCAGGAAAGTCCATAAGACCCAGAAATTTCATCCCTGGGTATATATCCAGAGAAAAAATATATACACCACTTCAAAAAGATACATACACCCCAGTGCTCATAGCCAAGACATATAAGCCACTTAAGTGTCTGTCAACAAACTAATTGATAAAGAATTGGTACATATATACACAATGTAATATTGCTGAGCCATAAAAAATCATGAAATGTTGCCATTTGCAGCAACATCTATGAACCTAGAGAATATTATGCCTAGTGAAATAAGTCATGCAAGAGAAAGACAAATACCATATGCTATCACTTATATGTGGAATCTAAAAAACAATACAAATGAATATAGATGCAAAATAGAAACAGACTCAAAAATATAGAAAACAAGTGGTTACCTAAGGTGAGAGGAAAGGGTAGAAGGGCAAATTACAGTTGTGGGATCCAGAGATATAAACTACTACATATAAAACAGATAAGCAATAAGTATGGGGCTTCCCTGGTGTCTCAGTGGTAAAGAATCTGCCTGCCAATGCAGGAGACACAGGTTCAATCCCTGGGTCTGGAAGATTCCCTGGAGAAGGAAATGGCAACCCACTTTAGTATTCTTGCCTGGGAAATCACACGGACAGAGACATCTGGCAGGCTATGGTCCATGGGATTGCAAAAGAGTCAGACAAGACTTGGCAACTAAAATCAACAACATATATTGCATAACACAGGAGATTACAGCCATTATCTTATAATAACTTTTAATGGAGTATAATCTTTAAAAATACTGAATCACAATGTGGCACATCTGAAACTAATATTCTCAGTTGACTACACTTGAATTTTTAAAAATGAAAATAAAAAAGTTATTGTTTTCTAATCAGAAAAACAATACACCTTTTCCTTAAACAACTTGGAAAATACAAAAACAATAAAGAAGAAAATGGAACTCACCTATTATCCTACCACCCTGAGAGAAGTTTTGGAAACATTTCACACAAAAGAGCCTCTTTATGAAGGTGAAATTGGAGAGTGGAAAAAACCAGCTTAAAACTCAACATTCAAAAGAATAAGAACATGGGATCTGGTTCCATCACTTCATGGCAAATAGATGGGGAAACTATGGAAACAGTGACAGACTATTTTCTTGGGCTCCGAAATCACTGCAGATGGTGACTGCAGCCATGAAATTAAAAGATGCTTGCTCCTTGAAAGAAAAGCTATGACCAACCTAGACAGCATATTAAAAAGCAGAGACATCAGTTTGCCAACAAAGGTCTGTGTAGTCAAAGCTATGGTCTTCCCAGTAGTCATGTATGGATGTGAGAGTTGGACTATAAAGAAGACTGAGTGCCAAAGAATTGATGTTTTTGAACTGTGGTGTTGGAGAAGACTCTTGAGAGTCCCTTGGACTGCAAGGAGATCAAACAAGTCAACCCTAAAGGAAATTAGTCCTGAATAGTCATTAGAAGGACTGGTGCTGACACTGCCACTCCAATACTTTGGCCGCCTGGTGAGAAGAGCTGACTCACTGGAAAAGACCCTGATGCTGGGAAAGATTGAGGGCAGGAGGAGAAGCGGGGTGACAGAGGATGAGATGGTTGGATGGCATCGTCCTCTCAATGGACATGAGTTTGGGCAAACTCCAAGAGATAGTGAAGGACAGGGAAGCCTGGCATGCTGCAGTCCATGGAGCCACAAAGAGTCAGACATTACTGAACGACTGAACAACAGCAAATCATGCTCCTCAGAAGCTGAGAGCTCACAAGTCAGTAAGGCAATAGGTGAGCAGCAATGATCAGGTGTGCTGGGGGTGTGGCCAACCAGAAAGCACAGGCCAGGTCTCAGGGCTGCACTTCCTCATCTCCAGGACACTGATGCTTCCAGGTGAGTGTGACCTGAATGTTGCCAAGTTCCCAGGTGCCAGGAGCCGGCACACGAGATCCCACCCATGACAAGGTCATGAGGAGAAGACCTGACAAGCAAGGCAGATCAGGACCTCAGGGATTTCGAAAAGCTGCCCCGATGCTCACCTTAAAGATGATCTCTGTCTTTCTGATGCTTGCTATATTAGACTACTCCCTAATTTCTGTGACACAGGTAGAAGGCCTTCCCCGATCTCTCTCCAAACAGAATCAACTTAGAACTTTAATCAATATGTCCCCCGGATGGTGGTATCCTATAAGATTATCCAGGATGAAAGGAGTGTTTCAATTTAGACCCCTTTGTTGGCATTCTAGCCTGCTTGGCAAATGCGTACTAATGCACATGACTGCTCACAACACCTTAATCATAAACAACATAAAAACCCTGATCACACAAAAGGCCCTAATAGGCACAGAGCCCTTCGGGGGGTGAGGAAGCCCTATTAGAGAACACAAAAAATATTATTCTAAAAGTGGTTATAGTTAAAGATTTAGAAAAATATTAGTTTAGAATTGTTCATTTTAACCAGGAATGCTAAACAGGGGTTGCCTCACCGGAGCTGCAGAGTCTTTGTGTGGTAAACCTTTTAGATAAATTTAACTGATAACTTCTGCAAAAGGACTGACCTTTGTGTTCAATAAAGAATAGATTATGGAAAACAGCTTTGCCTTCACCTAGGTCATAAAATGTCAATAGGCCCCAAGGCCAGAAGATAATGTACAAGACTCTTACAAGAAGTATGGAGAAAACACCCTGGTTTCATGAAGGACAAGCTGATGTAATATTAAACTATCTTCCCCTTAAAAATGTACTAACTTAGAATATAAAAGCTACGGTAAAAAATAAAGATTTGCCAGACTCTGTTGCACACCCCCGTCTGGTCTCTCTTTCTCTCTCTCTCTCTCTTGCCGACACCATTCATCCTGAGGGTACCCCTGGATCCTGCTGAGGCTGGACCCCGGCACCCAGGATTTTAGGGAAGACCTGAAAATAAGTTTCTTTTAAAGAGGTATATCCTGGTTTTTAAATACTGGAACTGGTTTAAAAGTTTTTTTACCACGCAAGCCAAACTAAACAAATCTACAGGCTAGATTCCACCAGAGACTTTTTACTTCTTCTATTTACTCTTAATTTCCTACTTTTCTCACTTTACCAACTGAGCATTTCCCCTACATCCTTAAATAGTCTAAGTATAAACTTTCGTTTTAATGACAATTCAGAATCAAATCATAGGCATATGTCATTATTTATTCTTCTGTATCCCTAATATTTAGACAACATACTGTGTCCTTGTTATTCTTACTAATGTTTTGATGAGCGTTCTTGTATATAAACCTTTATGCACAACTCTATCTGTATTTATTAACTCCTAGAAGCATTATTATTCTCTTCTAACACAGTGACAATTTAAAGGTACATATAGCTAAATTGCTTTCAAAATCATTACACCAATTTTCCCTCCCACTAGCAATATTTGAGAATACCATCTCTATACAGCCTTACCATTATTTTGTATTGCTTTCTGGTCTTTAATTTTAGAAATTTAACAGGTGAAATAATGTTGTAATAGCATTTTTACTTAAGATCTTTGGATTAGACTTTAAACTGGGAACATTTTCCTTCTTCCTGGAATCAATATATTTTATAATCCAATAATAATTCATAAGGAAAACAATTATCTAGACAAAACATTGGTTCACTAATAATTGCATTGCCAAGAACAGAGTAAAAGTCACCTTGCTAGAATGCTCATATACATTCCATTCTTTTCATTTATTCAGCTTTGGGGACTGATTAAGCCAAGAAACAGCTAAGGAAAACTACTGTGTTTTTGAAGCGTAAATGACAATGCATATTTCAAAGTGTAAATGTCTCTTGCTTTGCAGGGCCAATACATTTCAGCAAAATTGGCTATAAAGTGAATCGTGTTTCCCTACAGACTTTTGATATAAAATCAGCAATATGTTGTTTTAGCAAGAAAAAAATGGCTAACTTGAGTAATAAAAACGGCTTAAGTATAAATAAGATTACCAGGTTGTGAGATGTTGCATGGATTCATTTATTCATTTGACAGATATTTGAGAGCAGATAAGATGCCAGCATCATGCCGGGGACTGAAGATGCAACAGACAGACACTAAAATAAAATGCTGTATCTTATAGCACTTTCCAAACTTTGAGATCATGCCTCCCTGGAGGGACTTACAACCTATGGTGAGGGCCAAATGTGGTAGCACTTTGTCCCTAGTTCCCAGGACGAGTTGCCTTTGTCCTGTGCTATAATTGTTTATGAGATATAATACAATCAAAATGCAAAGTTGGAGTTTTCAGGCTGATATCACCATGTAGTGTGTGTCATCTATCCCTTCCTTAGATGGAGATGCTGATTTCATAATGTACTTTATTAATTTTGTAAATTTTAGTTTTGCTTAAATGAATTTTCTTCAAATGAAGAATACCTTATCTTAGCTAAGAAGTTATCCCTAATATGAGTCCACATAAGTACTTATCCAAGAACTGTATCTATATACAGACATATAGATACTGGGATCTTGACTGTGCTGGTCAAATATGTATAGGCACTGTCTTTATGAAATTTGCATTTTATTAGGGGATTCAAACCAAAAAAAGAATAAATAAATTAATTATATATTATCATATTAAGCACTATAAAAGAGTGAATGTACTTTATGTAGGGTGATTGAGGAAAGCATAGCTGAGAATATTAATTTTTTATCTAAGAGTCTCACATGTGAAGGTTGGGAGTAATTGTGTTCCAAGCAGAGGCAAGAGCAAGTGCAAAGGCCCTCAGGTAGATCTACTTGAAAAATGAAAGAAGACCAGTGTGGCTAGAGTTCAGTAGGAAAGGAGGAGGAAATGCACAGGAAATGTATCGGGAAAAGTACATAGGGCCAGATCCTTTAGGGCCATGTAAATCATAGTAGGGGATTTAGATTTATTCCAATTAAAAAGTGAAAAACCAGAGTAAGAGAAACAACAACCAAATGTCTACACAACAGTCAGATTGTGTTTTGTGTGGGTAGTGCTGGTTTTCCAAGACCAAAATTTCTAACAGAGATATATGACAACTAAGTTTCACTACTTGTATCAGAATGAGTATTTTAAAGATAAAAAAGACTAACTGTACTCGAGATTGAAAGACAATAGATACAATGACTACACAAAAGAACCCAAAGAACATGTGAATAAGAAGCTTGTGACTGCATGAGAAAGACTTCCATCTCTAGGTTTTCTGGAGACAGAGAAGTTCACCCTGCAGGCACGACTGGGAACCCAGAACACGGGCATTAGAGTCTCCATAAGAGTCTTCATGCAGGCCATACTTCTAAAGGATATTCTGCTGTGAGCATGGAATTGAAAAGCACCCAACCAGAAGAGGGTGGAATACCAGTACGACCTTAGAAAAAATGCATTTTGATGTGAGATCAGGTGTGGTGACTATTTTCATAATATTCATTCAAGTCCCAAGAAGGGTAAGCTTTACTTGATTTGCAATTTCTGGCATAAATATTTTGAAACAATCTATACAATTCCTGTAATCACAAACAACTGTATATGGTTTTCACAATTCATGCATCAGATTTTTTTCCCTATTAAAAATTAATAAATAAAAAACAATTCTTAAGTTAATCATTAATTTTGTTTGGTCTTTTCTTTCTTTTCATCTCTTATGTATCTCTAAGGTAGTTGGTGTTCATTTTTATAAATTAATAAATGTTTGTTTTTTGTTTTAAATCCACTGCTACTCCTTCTTCCAGGTAACAGATTTAATGTTACATTTTATGACAAAAGATGTTACACTTCATCTCAAATGGTGATTGACAAGGTGCATTAGTGGAAAGCTACTGTCCAATCAAATAATGAACTCAGTTAATGTTGGGGCCAGTGAAAAGGACATGAGCTGCCCCAGAAAATGCAAGGGCTTATATGTACATCCAAAATTGAAGATATCTTCTCATTAAATATTCCTCATTCTAAATCTACATTCTCTTTGTGCTTAGTCGCTCAGTCCTATCCAACTCTTTACAACCCTGTAGACTGTAGCCCACCAGGCTCCTCTGTCCATGAGATTCTCCAGGCAAGAATAGGTTGCCATTTCTTCCTCCTGGGGATCTTCCCAACCCAGAGATTGAACCCGAGTCTACAGTTTCTCCTGTATTGCAGGGAGATTCTTTATCCACTGAGCCATTAGGGAAGCTAACATTCTCTGTAGAACCAGGGGTTTTATTATGTAGAGGAAGTAATAGAGAAGCTTAGGAAAAAAGCTTTTTTAACATCCCCAAGAATAACTACCACATTCCATCAAAGAAACAAAGACATGAGTCCCCGCCTGGAGGGAAACTGCTCAATTTAATTTCCTGTGGCACTTCCCATGATGTTATGTTTGCTTACACCAAATGGATACGGCCATTTTTAGCTCAGATTTTCAATGGTTTATTTTTTCATCTCATCTGTGCTCAGATGCACAATTTCATCTGTTCACACCTGCATAAAAAAACATGTTGGCTGTGTAGAAAACTGTTATTTCTCCTACCACACGGGACTGGAGTACTAAATGCCTAACAGTCCAGTAGCTTCCAAAGAAAGCAAAAGATCCATCAGAATTTAGACTTCCTTTCTTATTGCCTAGTACAAATGAAAACCCCTTTGTTCTGTCTGTGCTAACATTTTTTTCTCTGATCCTTTCACCAGAACTTTCATCTCTTATTAAATGAACAACTTCACTGGTCACTTCTCCTAGGACAGATAAAATTCTGCTTCATGATTTAGCTAAATAATTTCTCAAGAGTGATTTATGGGGAAAAATATTCAAAGTTAAGGAAAAGCTTTCCTGGGTCTTGATGAGAGATGTACAATACAACTATTAATAAAATCCATATTCAGCTCCAAAGTTAAGTTCACTTTAGAAAGTCAGCCTTTGATTTTTATCCACAACTGTGAAGACAAAAACAACAGCTTCTTTGGCTTCAGTTACATAGGTGCCCACAAGAAGACCCTATATCTGCCCTGGTAAATTTAACACCTTAAACAACCACACTGAAGAAATTTGAGTGAAGTGAGTTTCTAAGCCCGAAAAGCATCCCTTCTATCACAAGTACCAGATAATGGACACATACATGTTTTCATTCATAAAAACAAATATCTGTCAGGTTCACTGGACAATGGTGAATATAACAAGACTTGGTCCCTTCTTCTACGCATGCATCTCACAGTGAGAAAATTTGACAATTAGGTAATCATACAAATAAATATAAAATTGTGATTGTGATAAGCAACTCATAGGTAAGTTACAGGGTAAACTGAAAATATATAGCAGTGAGATCTAAACTAGACTGCTGTTGGTGAGTGACTTCTAAGTGTAAGTGACACCTGAGCTTAGAAGTGATAATTATTTAAGAGTTAAATAGAAAAGGTAAGGACTGTTGGAGAATATCAGGGAACATGTGTTTCCTATGGCAGAGGCATGATTCTCTGAGAGAAAGCAAAAAGACCAGAATAGAAGGAATAAAGAGAAGGTGGGAAATCAGCAAGGGACAAGGTTTGAAGGGCAGACAGACCCTTTATTTTTCAGGTCCTTCATGCTCTTTTAAGGAGCTGTGTATACACACACACACACCCACACACACACACACACACACATATGTATTCAGTCCATATCCATGTGTTCCACATTAGTAATTCAACTGATCACGCATTGAAAACATTTGGGAAAAAATTCCAAAGAGTTCCAACATTCAAAACTTGAAAAAAAAAATGTTGCATCAGTCAAATGTTCCATCAAATATCTGATGGAAGTCTACAGCTGGCTAACACACACACACACACACACACACACACACACACACACACACACACACACACACACACAGAGTATGTGCCTCACTATTATACATTGGCCATGCCGAGAATCTCCATAGTTTTGTCAAAGTGTAATCAGCCCAAAGCACACCATCCAGACCATGACAGAAATTGAGCATGTCAGCATAAGCAGTGAAACAATATACAATCACAATTCAGAAATGAGTATTCATGCTATTGAATGCTACAAATGCATGGGCCTCAGATTTCTTTCTTCATTCATGAAAAACCCTACACAAGTATGCATGTTCAAGTAATAGCAATTAAAAGATGCTTAAGTTCCTATTATTTACATAATTATCCCTAAGAAAAATGGGCCCTTGAACTGAGAACCTCTGCTTATGTTTGCTCAAGTAGTAACACTTCTGAATGCCTATATTCCTTTGAGAAGAAATAAGAGTAACTGTTGACCGTCATCTATGGCAAACCAAGAGGATGTGTCTTCTCCACACCTACTTTACTACCAGACCCCATAAACCCAAAAAGAACAGTTGACAAAGCAGATGAAAATAGGGGTATGTATTTCATGGTTTTTGTGACTACCAGCATCAACATAGAAAATCCAAGTTCTATGAACTTTGATCACTGTACTCAATTTAGGAGAGTGGGCTGAAGTTTTTCTCTTTAACCTAAAGACTTTATTCAAGAATTCAGCTTCTGAGGCCAAAACTTATCCCCAAGTCCTCTTCACAGTTTGCAATCCCTTGCCATGATAGTCACTCACGAACCAAGAGAATAAAAGGGATAGATACTTGATTTGCAGTTAACAGAACTTTTAGTTTATTAGAACTGACTTTGCAGAGATTTTTAGAGAATCCTTGTTAGGTTTTTACTTGTTATTTTTTTCCATGTAAGGTGATTGAGCCAAACATGGAGGCTCGGAGCAATGCTCTGTTTAAACAGAGCTCTGGAGCCTTAACATAATCTGAACAGAGATGAAGGGTTAATCATGGAGGAGGGTGAGCAAACTGGAAATTGTGCAGAGTAAGAGGGACAGATGGAAAATTCACCCTTCCATTAGCCATCTGACTCTGATGGGATGCTGACAGGATGTTAATATAAAAGTCTGTCCAGCTCTAGTGGACCCCAGGCTCAACGTCACTCACATGAATTCCTATATAAGGAGCAGAATGACGCATTGAAATCTAGAATTCTGTCCTCAGCCATGACTGAAAGATAAGCTAGTCCAAAGAGCAGGCCATGTTTCTGAACATCCAAGAATAAGTCTTGAAACTTTTTTTAAACCCTCGTCTTAGTCAATGATTCTTTCTCAGAAACCATGGGCATTCCAGGCATGGCCAAGAGGTATTAGAAACCAAAGGTTCCATCTTACCCCAGCATGGATGACTGAACCTAGTTGGTCCCCAGAGTGACATGCCCAGTACAGCAACTTCAAAGCTTATCATCTGGCTGGCAAAGCTATAAGCTACTTAAGTCACATGGTATAGTGAAACCTCAAGACTCATAGATAATGCTGAAATTGAACCAACTCTGTCCAGTGTCTAGCACATAATGGAGGCTCAATAAAATTTATGTAGTGAGTAAACTTCCAAGTTTTAATGGGAAATCAATCCAAAATTATATTTCCTACACCATCAAATACCAGCTTTAACTTCCTTGGCTTAATCATAAAATATGCCATCATTTCAGAACAGATTTGTTACCAGCTTTGTAGAACAAGTAGCCTTAGTGCTGTTGTCTCAGGATAGACAAAAGACTAAGCTGTACCAGTGATACACAGTCAGGATACTCATGATGTTATTTTACTGGGCTGGCCTGGCCCTTCACCCTCTTCTAAGCCAGCCAGTATAACTTCTTGGGTTGACACCCACATGCCACTCCACAGAGCAAAAAAGAATACTCCTTGAACCCATGCGTACTTGACTATCGACAATTCATGACTCTCAAAGCTGGATGAGATCCACTCCATATCTCATGGCTCTCCACTGGACCTCTACCATAGTCATTCAGCTTCTTACCAGAAGCCCTTCATTGGAGAACCTCCTCCTCCTTCTGAGCCAAATTGGCTGCCCTTTGTGGATACCTGGAATGAGTTTAAACCCTCATTTGCATGACAACCTCTCAAATGCTTGAAGACAGTTATGTTCCTTTTGAACCCTTTCTTCTCTAGGATAAATCCTGTTACTAGTTTGTTGAAATCAAGGGCAGAACAGACTTAGTTTACAGATCAGAAGAAAAGTATATAGCTTTCAATCCGTGTCCCATGACAGCAAAGAAGACAGAGGATAAGAAAATCAAAATGGAAAATATATGTTTTAAATGTCTGTGTTAATCTTCACACACAGTCTGGAGAGATCCATAGATGTTCCAGTTGCTGGTTCATATCTCAGGATACCAGCTGACCAGACCCAGCTGACCAGAACCCAGAAGATGAACTAAAAGCAGACATCTACTCTCAGGTGGGACAATCCCTGGGTCAGTGGGTGTGTGGAACAAGATGTCAGAGCAGGACTATGGAGAAAAGCATGGCAGGCTGCTTGGGGAAATTGAACAGCTTGTGACTTGGCCTCTAGACCAAAGTTTTGAAGGAAGACTTATATTCTTGGGAGGAGACTAGAAGGAAACTAAATCAGAAGTCCACCCTAGAGGGACAAAGACTTAAGGAAGAATCCAGAGATCAAGTGATATAAAGCAAAATGCAGGATTGGAATCCAGGGTGTAAACTGGATGCCTATTGATCAGCAGGGTTAGCCTCAAAGGTGATTTGAATCTCCGTCCCAGAAGACAGGAATAGGAATGGTAGATATCTCCTTCCTTGGGTCAGAAATAAGAGAAAGATGGCTTGAAAGTGATAGATATCCTTTGCAATAAGCAGAGACGATGTGAAGCCTGTGACCAGATCCTGATAAAAGGGGGAACAAAAGAGAAAATGATGTGTCTTATGTTTTCCTGCTTGTGATTTTTAAAGGAAAGTAATATCATATTTTTCTATCTAGGAACAGACTTACAGAGGATTGACCTAATTTAGCATGCACACAAAGCAGCCTATGAGCTTTCCTGGTGGCTCAGTGGTAAAGAAACCCCCTGCCTACGTAGGAAATGCAGGTTCAATGCCTGGGTTGGGAAGATCCCTTGGCAAAGAAAATGGCAACCTCCTCTAGTATTCTCGCCTGGAGAATCCCATAGAGAAAGGACTGGCAGGCTACAGTCCACGGGGTCTCAAAGAGTTGGACACGACTGAGCAACTAAACAACCGCAGAAGCATCAAAGCAGGCTATGCATCACATCACCAAGGGAACTTTTAAAATATAAAGGTGTGCAGGAGCCAAATCAGATCTACAATTCAAAATCCTAAGGGTCCCGGGAATCTATATTTGTAATGAGATCTCTTGGTGATGCTTACACATAGCTAGCATCGGGAGCTGTTCTCTGACATACCAGGAAAAGTCACATAAAACTTGTAAAGAATTGAAATTTTCCAAAAATTGGAAACAGCATCCTCACATAATCTATACATTGGCCATACCATGGGGCCTGAAATGGTTAAAATCTTATTCTACCCACCTCTGTCTCTATCACACATACTTCTCTTTAAAGTAAAATTTTCACATAATCTTCTGCACTGATTTGTTAGATATTTGGACTCAATTGTTAAATGATTATTTTGAAATTTGCATCTGGTATTTAAGATCCCCCAACTGGATAAATACCATGCTGTTAATCAAACAAATTCATTGTGAAAAGGTAAAAACGTGTTCTGTATTAATTTCAGTAACCACTCCAGGCACTCACCAAATAAATACCCAGTGTAAGTTAATCACCTAGTACAAAGTCCCTAAAAGTTCACAATCAAATAAATCGAAACTCCAGCAATGATAGATTCTTATAATTATCTTTATCAAGTTAACGTCTGTGTATAATTATCCACAATATAAGATTATGTGAAAACAGTGAGCTCTGGGACTGAGTCCCAAAACAAGTGCTTCATCTTGTAAATTAATAACAACAATTTGCATTTTACAGACTTTTTCATCCATTGGTCTCATTGCAAAGATGAATTAATTTAACCATAACATAATTTCCTGGAACAAAACCATCATCCTCGAGATCAAAAAGAGGCACTTATTGTCATGAGGAAAATCCATCTTGTACAGTTTCCTTGAAAATGTGTCTTTCAATTATAACACTAGTTCTCCATTACATTAGAGAAGTGGAGGGAAAAAAGTCTTCGGAAGAAAATTTACTTTATAATTTTAAATTGATATCTGTGTGGAAGTAGAACTATGACAAAAGCCTCAAGCTTCACTTCGAGACCAAGGTTCTGTCCACAACATCACCCAGCTTGTGAGAATGCTATAAGAGATATTTCAGAGACCAAGGAAGCCACATCAGCTGCATGTGACTCAGAACTGATTATCTCTGCTCACCCAGTCCCTATACATGGGGCCACATCGGAGGCCCAGAGGGAGGTCACTACTCAAAAACAGCCTCTTCTCCTAACTTTGTTGACTGCTAAGGACTAGTTTTCAAGGACTGTTTCAGGGCTGTTTGACTCCTTCCTTTCTCTTAGGACCATGAAGTTTGATTACAATAATACTATTATATATCAAACACATATGCACAAAAAGATACATGCTGTTTAACTTAAATAATCCTTGTTACAACAAGAATACCAAGCTTGTCTACTAAAGATAAGGAAGGCCTGACCTGTTGTTCAACAAGACCAGCTGCATCCAGTATGTCAGAGTTGGCATCATCTGAAAGCTTAAATAGAGCCAGTGGCTCCACTTCTAAGATGGTACACTCAGATGGCTGCTGATTGAAGGCCTCCATTCCCTGCTGCATGGACCTCTCCCCAGATTGGCTGAATGTCTTTGTGACATGGTGACTGGATTCCCCCAGAGAGAAGGCAAGGGGGAAGTCACAATAGCATGTCAAACCTAAGGTCAAACATCACACACCCTTACTTCCTCCACATTCTGTTAGGAGCACGTCACTAAATACCACCTACACTTTAGATGAGGGGAATTACTATCTATCTTTTAAAGGGAAGAGCACAAATTTGACATAAATCTACCACAGGCTTCTTTCTGGGACTTTGCCATATGTAATGCCTGCATATCATGATCCATCTTTTAATGAGAGTAAGTGCTAATCCCAAGCCTGCCATTACCAATGGTCTACACTGTGAGAGACAGTCCGATAACAAGGGGCAATGCAAGACATTATAGTTAAAACATTTGAAATTGGCACTGGCAATATTCGGATAGTTTGTGAAAATAAATAAATGGCTTAAACAGTTCTATCTCTCATGGACACTTTGGCCACCCACTAGACCTCCATCTGAAGTGTTTAAAAGGAGACAATAGCATTTGGACTGTCATTCTTCTAATCCTCCACACTTTATTTGAGCATGTTCAATTTTACAGCTTTCTCTTCACTGCTAAGCTGAAATCAATGTATTGACATTTTGGTGGGAGAAGTAGAACAAGACACAGCTAAACTGTTCCCCAGATGGAAAACTAGAGAGAAGTGACTTCTTGTTTCCATGGGTTAGGACAGCTGGGGTCAAATTCTGCTAAAAAATCTCTCTGTGGGGTGATGCAGGAGACACACAGACTCCCACATGAATATTCCTGTCTGCCCTCTGTCTTTATTACCTGCTCTGCTTGGACCATCCAGGATGCTAAGTGCACTGAATAATGCAGAGATCTTTCTCTTTGTTTCTCTCTTTCTCTTTAACAAACACACACACAGAGATGCACGCACACACATACATATATACAATCGCCATCCTAACTAATAGATTGGGCCTTTTTAGAACCTGCATTGGAAATTTTAGAACACTAGAGTCCTGCTTGGAAGTGCAAGGGATCCAATGACATTCTCAGTTACATGGAAACTCACCCCGATGAAATGTCAGCATCTCCAGGAAAGTGGAAGTAGTTTTTCCACTACCAGTTTGCAATAATAATAATAATAAAGTCTATCATATTTCAGATACTGTACTAGGTACTTGAAATACATTATTCACTCCTACCAATAATTCTGAGATTGAAAATAGTATTATTCATAATAATAGAGATGAATAATATTATTATCCCCATTTGAGAGATGAGAAACTGAGCCTTAGAAAGGTTCATTGACCTGCTTGAGGTTACTCAGCTAATAAGTGGTGAAGCAAGTGGTAAGCCCAGCAAACCTGAAGCCAGATATCATGTTGTTTCTTAGCACTCAAGCCAGAATGGGCACTCAAAATAATTACTTAATAGAGGAGGGAATAAATGAAGAAGGAAAAGAAGAATAGTAGAGGCCGTATGACTCACAGCCTTTATCTCTTATAGCATCATGGCTACCAGTTACAAGGGATGGTCTCTCATTATTTGGACATGTGTTTTTGTCTGTCAGTTAGACTGATGATCTGGTCATGGTGACTGCAGGCTGTCTCTTGGGGCTCTCTGTTTCCTCCTGAGTACAAGGGAATGCTGGATAAATATCCTCCATACCAGAAAAACAAATGACATGACTCAGAATTCTCCGGAAATTATACCACCTCATCATGCTGTTCAGTAACTTCACTTTTCATTCCTTGATTTCTTAAATTGTCTAATAATAGAACATACTTCTTACAGTTTCATGAAGGTGAATGAAATAATGCTTATAGAGAGTTTAGCAAAACTTCAGAGTAGACACTAAATATAAAATTTATTATTACTAATATTATAATATTCAGGTTTTCATTGGTTCACAATCTAGCTATATGTAAATATGTATGTTTATGTTTATATATTACTACATATAATAACAATATTACTTTTAAGTAATAACTACCACTTCTTAGGGCTTCCTAGTAGCTCAGACAGTAAAGAATCTGCCTGCAATGTGGAAGATCTAGATTCAATCCCTGGATTGGGAAGATTCCCCTAGAGAAGGAAATGGCAACCCACTCCAGTATTCTAGCCTGGAGAATCCCATGGACAAAGGAGCCTGGTGGGCTACAGTGCATGGAGTCACAAAGAGTCAGACATGACTGAATGACAAACACTTTCTTTCACACACCACTTCTTAAGGACTTAATATCTCACAAGCACTTTAGAAAGGTGACTTAAAGGTATTACTAATTTTAATAGTGAAGCTCAGAGAGGTGGTCAACTTAATTAATCCTTGATCACACAGCCAAAATGGATAAATATTAAAGGAGAAATCTGAGTCTTTGTGATTTCAAAGTCAATGGCATTTCTCCTAAAATGGACAGAATCTGAGCCAGATTCCCACTCCTCTGCCCCTCCCAAGATGTGAAGAATTACTGATAGAAGTGCTCCCTGTTAGATTGCTATGCCCTGTTCCAGGGGATCTTTCTGACTCAGGGATTGAACTCACGTCTTCTGCACCCCCTGCATATGGCAGGTGGGTTCTTTACCACTAGTGCCACCTGGGAAGTCCCTCAGTCCAAAAGGCAAGCCCCTATTAACTAAATTGCAACACAACATTTCTTTCAAAGGAGAAACTTCACCTTTTTAGTGAGGCTAAAATATTACCACTCCAACCATGAGGAAGAAGACAGATTTGCAAAAGGTAGTAGCTACAATCCTATTGGGCATTAGAATTTCTTGTTGATGCGGAATGAAACCTAGAAAACAGCCATCTATTCCTGTTGACCTCCAACTCACAAGATAGAACTGGTCTTACTTGCTGAAAAAGAAACCACTGGTCCAGTATATCTTAGCACACACTAGTCCATTCATGGAGAGGAAGGAGTCCATTCAGACCCGGGTTACCTTACCTGTTTTTCTGGTATGGAGGATATTTATCCAGCATTCCCTGTGCACTCAGGGGGAAACAGCACTCAGCATCTCTGTTGTAGCAAAGGGCATCTAACATCACCACTACTGCATAGTCACTAAGAAAACACATTTTATTAATAAAAGCCAAAATGCCAGTTTCTTACAAGCTAGCCTAAGCATTATGTATAACCAACTTCCCCGGCATTTATAAAATCAGATTAATGAAGCAAGAGTGCTTTTAAAATATAATCAACCTTGGGATTTGAGTGGGTGTGCAGGGTAACATTTACCAACTGTGTTGCTTTCAGGGCCTTTGCATTTATGCTGCTGTTACTCTCCTGCAAAGTGAGTTGTGAATAGCCCATCCTATTTGAGTAGTGACTATATTTATATTGATTATATTTAATGCATTGATGGGAGTGGAAGGCTATGCATAAGAGAATATGAGTGATCAACAATCTTTAATCATATATAGCCTTTTAAAATTTGCTCATCAATACTGATTATTACTCTGCTTATTCTGTCTCTTCTTATTCTCATAATTCAGTCAGAAAAATTGCCAATTAACAACAATATTGATTGTAACAGCTAACAATTACTGAGTGTTTACTAAAGCCTAAGCACTCAAAACTCTACTTATTTCTCACATCAACTGTATGAGGACGGTATTATTATTTCCCCCATTCTACATTCTATTTTTCTCTGACAAAACTGAGATCTACAGCTTTTAAGCCAACTTGCCCAACAACTTTTTACTGTGAATTAAAGGTGGAGCAAGGAGTTAGCATCAGGTATTTATGCCATTAGTCTCTGGTCTTGACCACCATACTACACAGCCTCCTGACAAAGGAAGGACAAGAAAAACTGGTGAAAATGTTGCATCCTGACATATGACTACTTTGATTACATACCTCCCAACAGATTGCTCCAACTCTCATTACCATTTTCTTCATTGTCTAGTCCAGGTTAAGACCTTTCTTTGGCCTCTACTATAAGAATTAATTCATTCTATCCATTCCATAAATACTTGTTGAGAACCCAGTCTATACCCAAACATGTGTCAAGTGCTCAAGATATTAGCTCAACATTTCTAAAATACCTACCATGGTTAATGATAATCCCTTAAAATTACTAAAATGCAGTAAGATTGTCAGAATATTGATATGCATGTTGAAAGTAAGTAATAGATACCTGAATTATACACTCTAATTTTGTGTATGTTTGAAAATTTTCATAAAAACATTTTCCAAAAAATGAAAAAAGGAATTTAGAATTTACATGATTTGGAGCACAAGATACACATAGAAGCACATGACTGGGCACCCACTCAGAATGACCCAGGGGAAGCATCATCAGAGCTGCGGCCTGAGGCTAGAGAGAATCTTTCCAGGCAAAGTGTATTTGTGTGAGCTGTGGTCTCAGTAACTGTCCTGCTTCCTCCCTTCCAGAAAGTTGGGATTGTCCCTCTTTATGCATTTACCAAAATCAAAAGCAGCAATCCCAACAGTCAGTCAGTTCAATAAGAGGAAATAAACTGAATGAAAAGAAAACCTAACAGGACAAGAATGTTATGACGCAGGAGGTAAAGATACAGCCATAGCTTCCAGTGACCTTGCATGCATGTGTACTAAGTTGCTTCAGTCATGTCTGACTCTGTGCAACCCTATGGACTGTAGTCCACCAGGTTCCTCTGTCCATGGGATTCTCCAGGCAAGAATACTGGAGTGGGTGGCTATGCCCTCCTCCAGGGGCTCTTCCAGACCAAGGGATCAAACCTGTGTCTCTTACATCTACCTGCATTGGCAGTTCTTTACCACTAGCACCACCTGGGAAGCCCTCCAGTGAGCTTGACAGACTGTTATTAATAGCAATTCAACAAGCAGCCCCCTTTCTTGTCATTGCTGCATGTAAAGGTATATAAATACAAATGTAACTGCCAGCTCTCTTGACCTTTTTACCCCTGCCATAGAAGGCTTGTCCCAAACCAGGTCTCTTCCTTTAGCCTGGTTTATGCAATGGAGAATTGAAGAAACATGGAACAAGGCCACAGCAGCTGACTTACAGTTACCAACATGCAATGTAAGTGAGAAATAAATCATAAAGCACTAAGATAATGGGGCTGTTCATTGTTGCAGCAAATCTGGGTAATATATCTTCTAAGAGAGCTCTTTGGATTTTATTGCTAGCCACACAGGAAACACAAAAATAATCAAATGACAAGGCAAAGCAAATGAAACAAACACCTTTGAACGGGGAACCTGTATTTGCCTGGGGCTGAGCTTCATCCCACCAGTCATTTCCTATGATTGTGTATGGCTGCCTGGAGGGCTGCAAGAACACTTCTGGAGTCATCTCCAACTTCAACAGGGAAAATCGGTATAATCGATTAGTAATGTCTTCCAGGAGCATGCAAAACACAAATGATGTGTTTGCTCATCATTTGTTGCTTCAACTTCTCCCACTCTTTGTGCCCTTCAAAGAAAGAAATATTGTGTTTTCCTCATTGTCCATTGTCTTGCTCTGTATCCTTCTAAATATCCATTCCCCCTCACTGGAATCTCTCAACTTTGTTACAGTACCTGAGAGAATGGTGGTAAGGGAAACTGGCTTTTTCCCAGAGTAAAGAGTCAGTGTAAATACACATCTTTTTTCCTTGGATGATCTGTCTGTGTTCTCCTGTTCTGATCACTCCTTACTATACTTGTGAAAGAAGTGGTTTTACTGATCCTGTAACTGGTTTTACACAGAATACATGTAGCTCTTCCCAGAGCTAAATGGGGTACCTTCACAAAACCCCATCTCTGCCAATACTGTTAGTTCACTCAGGGTTAGGCTAGCACATAAAACTGTGAACCAGGGGCATATTTCATGGAGTAATCAGGCATCAACACCAAGCATGATTCACATTCCTCCTCACAGAGCTACCCTCCAACAAACCACTCTCACATTGTTAGAGCGCCATCTAGAGGCCATCCTAACAAAGACCGTTTCCCAAGCCACTCAAGGAGCCTGCTGTGAAGGGAGCAACAATACAAGTTAAATGAAGAGAAAAAAAGAGGAGGAGAGTAATTTTTACCATGCATCTCTATGTGACAGGCGGAGAAGGCAATGGCAACCCACTCCAGTACTCTTGCCTGGAAAACCCCATGGACGGAGGAGCCTGGTGGGCTTCAGTCCATGGGGTCGCGAAGAGTCGGACACGACTGAGCGACTTCACTTTCCCTTTTCACTTTCATGCATTGGAGAAGGAAATGGCAACCCACTCCAGTGTTCTTGCCTGGAGAATCCCAGGGGCGGCCGAGCCTGGTGGGCTGCCGTCTATGGGGTCTCACAGAGTCGAACATGACTGAAGCGACTTAGCAGCAGCAGCAGCAGCTATGTGACAGGATACTATTGTAGGAGACTGAATGCTTTATCTTACTCAATCACATAAAGTAATTATTATTATCCCCACTTTACAGATGAGAAAAATAGACCTAAGAGTATGGTCTTTGTTCAACCAAGAAGCAGAGCCAGGATTCAAAACCCTGACTTGCTCATATCAATGTGGATGCTTCTCCTACTATTCAGCACTTTCAACTCCTGATGTGGCTCAGTACTCTTAGATTTCAAAATGTTTTGTTTATCCCTAAAAGAGTATGTCAACTTCAGTACTGAAAATGTGTCTGTGCAGAGCCAAATACATTTATTTACTTCTCCTGCCTTGACTATTCCATGTCATTTTCCCCTATGACAGATATACACTAAATAAATATTTGTTCAATGAATAAATGATTAAATTAAGAGAGTATTTTTCCTTGCTGCCTTTCAAACCCCTTTTAAAGAGTTTTCTGTATTCCCAGTATGGCTGCACCCACATCTGACCACACTGTATATTCTCATCATACGAAAGGCCGTCTTTCCTACCCACCTCTGCCCACCACCTAAATGCCAGGCTTCACAATCCATGCATCTCCAAAGATAAAGTGACTGAGAGTTAAAATTAATCAGGTTACTCCTAGTGAAAGGAAACTCTATACCAAACCATCTTTCTACAATAAAGAATGATTGAATCATCTGAATAACTACTCTGTTATTCGTCTGCTTTGTTGAGCTTGCTTTCCACATACTGGTTTATATCAACTAAGGTATATCCAAACATTAATGTTTATTTTTCAGTGACACCCAGCTAAGCCTTCCAAGTACTTTTTTTTTTTTCCTAGGACTCTACGCATTGTTTCAGTAAGAGTGTGAGCTCAATGAGGGAAAGTACTAATTTTAAAAATAATTTGTAACCCTCTAATTCCCACTGCAATTTTTTCATCTGTATTATTAAATGTTTATGACTGACCAAGGATTTCTCTCCCTCTCTAGCTAGTCCTTTGAAAGAAATACTAATGAGCAATTTAATGTTAAAAAGGAGCAAAAGAATGAGGAATAGATTTTCCCAGAAGGTAATTATTGAGTGCCTACCAAATTCTAGGAACCACACTGGGTGATGTGGGCACAAAGGCTCTGGCCTCAAGGCTATACACAGTCTCATGGGATAAACAGACAATTATGGTGCAGTGTTCTGGGTCGGCAGAGGCCAGGGGATATCCTACACTTTGAGAAGGCAAAAATGACTGACTGCTGAAGTCTCTAATTACTGAGCTTTCTCCTGAAGTGATGGTAAATGCTGTAATGCAATTATAATAAATATTATAATGCAATTACAATACATGTGTGTTGAATTAAATCAAATTGCTGTCTTGCTTTCCAGAAGCTCAAATATGAAATATGAGCCATGAAATTTACAAATGCATTCTTAAACTCAGAGCTTGCTAGTATGTTACCCCCTGGAGATATTTCAGAAGATTTTAACTCATGAGGGTCAAGAAATTTTATAAGATTCTGTCCTACCTAATGACTCTTTGATGTGCTGAAAACAGGTCCTTCTAGACGTTTCTTTAGAATTTTCTCAGGCACATGAGATAAAGGAATTCAAGGAACTGGCAAACCTAGAATCTAATTTTTCTGACACTGGATAATTTCAAGTTGATAATGACAACTTAATGTGATTGAATGTATCCACAATTTGTACAAAATTATGTCATATAAAACTGTGGCCTCCAGCACCTATAAATGTTAATTCTCTCAGAACTAGGGTCATCTTAAACCTCTTTCCTACTATGCTCAACAAGCTCTTTGAGAGCATAGCTTATGTCTTTCTTACTATCATACACTGGATCCTGCCAAAACGAGAGGACACAAAATAAGAATCTTACAAGTAATGGGAATGATGAAAATATTATAACTGAATGCATGTAAATGAACATAATTGACTATCCCTTGGGATAGCCAGAAGTTTTTGTGGAATTTATAAATATATGTCTCCATCATTCTCTATGTTAAGCAAACATATCTCCTTTTCAATGTAAACCTTCTGCTTTATTGCTTTCTCTGTTTCATCATACAAGTTAAACATCTTTTTTAGATGTATTAGAAAATGAAAATAATCAACATTTTAAAAATAAGAAAATTCTACCACCTAGAGCTAATCAGTATAAACATTTTGTTTCATTTCTTTTTGCAAGGTTTTCTATGCAAATATCAGTTCAGTTCAGTTCAGTTTAGTTGCTCAGTCATGTCCGACTCTTTGCAACCCCATGGCTTCCCTGTCCATCATCAGCCCCAGAAGAAACTCATGTCCATTGAGTCAGTGATGCCATCCAACCATCTCATCCTCTGTCGTCCCCTTCTCTTCCCACCTTCAATCTTTCCCAGCATCAGGGTCTTTTCCAATGAGTCAGTTCTTTGCATCAGGTGGCCAAAGTATTGGAGTTTCAGCTTCGGCATCAGTCCTTCCAATGTATACACTTTCAAAAATAAAGACATTTTCCTAATGGATGAATTATTTTGTAACTTGTGTATATATAAAATAACAAGTGAGCATATTTCACATCATAAATTTGTATGTATATTCTCATCTTTAATGGTTGCAGAGTAAAGCATTGCCTATATCTCAAAATGTGTTTAATCTATACTTGATATCAGACAGCTGCTGCTGCTGCTGCTAAGTCACTTCAGTCATGTCTGACTCTGTGAGACCCCATAGACAGCAGCCCACCAGGCTCCACCGTCCCTGGGATTCTCCAAGCAAGAACACTGGAGTGGGTTGCCATTTCCTTCTCCAATGCATGAAAGTGAAAAGTGAAAGTGAAGTCGCTCAGTCATGTCCAACTCTTCGTGGCCTACCAAGACTGCAGCCCACCAGGCTCCTCCATCCATGGGATTTTCCAGGCAAGAGTACTGGAGAGGGTTGCCATTGCCTTCTCCGATCAGACAGCTAGGTTGTATCTAAAGTTTTGTTATTTTAAACAGCATTATGACAAAAGTCTTTATATTTAAACTTCTTGCATTCATTTGAGAGTTTCCTTCAAAAGCTAATAGAATTGCTGGACCAAAGGGAAAGATCATTTTAAAGCCTCCTGATGCTTTGACCTAAATTTTTCTCTGGAAAAATTTATACAGACCCTGTACCAAGTATAGGTAGTATCACTGTTCAAGTGCATATGACAAAGAAAAATTTCAAATATTCACTTATTGTCTATAATACATTTAGTGAACAGGAACATGATTGTGCACACCCTGTATGTGAATACACACAGAATGTATAACAGGTAAGAAGTGTACTCAAGCCAAGTTACTTGATTTCATGTCCTGATTCACCCATCTACTAGTTCTGTGACTCATTTTCCTCATCTGGCAAATGGTACAATTAAAATATCTCTCAGGGTTATTCTGAGGATTAAATGAATTGATCCATAAAATGGATTCAGAACAGTACCTGACACATGTAAATATTTAATAAATGCTATACACGTTCTTCTTTTTCCTGGGAAAACTACTAAATCAGTTTTTCAGCCTCCTTTACAGTTCTATATGTCCTTGAGACTAGAATATAAGTTAAATATATGTGAGTCATTTACTGGCCTGACTCATTAATGTCTTCAAAACATGATCCTCATCCATTCCCCTGTCAGCCAGCTAAACACCTAGAGTCGGTAGACCCACAGGATGGAACCACTGCATCTATGAATAAGTGGAATAAGAGCCCCACCCCCACCAACCACACTGAACTATCACTGCATCAGTGAGAAATAAATATGCATTATGTTACATGTGAATGCTTTGTTGCTTCTGTTATAGCAGTTAGCCTTTCTGCACTAGTAAAGTTGCAAATGATTATTTCTTATAACATACTATCTGTTTTAAAGAACAAAAATTTTGATCTTAAAATATGAACCATAGGTAAATGAAAGGTGTTCAGAACCGAAAATTTGCTGCAGATAATCCACAACTTGGTAATATAGGAATCCAAGAGTCATTCATCAAGTTGAATTATTTTTAAACTCATCTCTTTCTTATAGTTCCTATTTTGGCTCCAGGCTAAAGAGGATAATCTCAATACAGCTAAATGGGTTTATTCAACTTAAAACACAGATTCTTTTTTTTTTTTTTAAACACAGATTCTTCATGTCCCCTCTTAGCTTTACCAATGAACATTGTTTTCTTATATATTGACTGAAACATTTAGACTATAAATATCAAAGTACTAGCTGAGAAAATCCAGGAGGAAACATTCATCAGGAAAAGGAGAAATATTCAAAAGAAAGGCTTTGCATTAAAAAAAATTCAACAGCAACAAGAAATTTCCTATAATGGTTATGAAATGTCTACAGTAAAGTCCCCCAAAACAAGAATATATTTCCCATTTTCCTCTTGAGGACCATAGACATGAAAGAAATATACTCAATTTAGGATACTATTCATTTTGCAAAAATGGAAAAAAGAAAAGGAAAGGAAAAGTGATACCAAGAATGACATAGAAAGAATGAATATGCCATTTTACAAGCATTGAGACAAATTTTTTTTTTCAATATTAGCCATATAATTTGTCTTCTAAGGTTAGAGCTTCCAGCTGAGACTAACTGAGGTATTTTCCAGAGTGTTTTGCTACTCAAGGAACCATAAGATATTAGATAACATTATCAAATGTATCTTTCTAAATATAGAACTAAATCACTATCCCCTTATTTGCATCATGCTCTGTTATGTGTTTTGTATAAAAGAAGGTGTTATCAACCCCATCCTCCACCCACCTGCCCCAAAAGGACACTGAAATTCAGAAAAGTCAAGGGGTTTGTCCAAGGCTATCTGGACAATGTTGTAAGGCAACACAAATAATCATCCACTGAGTGATGTGCAAACTTCCATTTTCACATATGAATTTTCTGGACATGGTTAAAGTGACAGTCATGACCAAGTTACTCAGTATAACAGTTATAGATGTGCCTATGAGAGGGAAATGTGAGCAACTGGATGCATTTGAATTAGCCCAGCTTAAATCATAGAAAAGAACAACTGAATCATTCAATAAGCAACAGGTTAAACCTAATTCTAATAATTCCAGTGAAAATACCTGAAGTACGAAAGGTTTACCAAGCACCACTTTAATAGCATACTGGTTTCAGGAAAGAGTTAAAAAAAAGCAAAATTTTAGGCTAATGAAGTGATCCCGCAAGTGCTTTGGATCTCTTTGTGACATAATTTAACCTCTACCTAGTTCCTGAGAAACTGCTTTATAACAAACATTTCCTCTTTGTTTTCATTATTCCATCTAAGACATAATTCTTTAGAAAAGGAAGAGCAGCTAAGAGACCTTTTTATAAAAATCAGACAAATATAACAAAGTTGTAAATAATCATGCATTTAAAAGAAAATTATACTTTCTTGAAAATGTGATAAGAATACTCCAAACAAAACATGAAGCAGGAATTCAGAGTAAAAACGGAAAGGCATTTCAACCTGCTTCGTTGTTGTTGTAGTAAAATGTTTATGCTAAATTGAACAAATACAACAAAACAACAAAAAATAGAACTGCCTTCTCAGTTCTAAATCAGTTTGGCAAATATGCATGAATACCTCTTTATTAGTAAGCACACAAGCAGAAAACAGAATTCATCCCAGATGACTCAAATAAAGAGACTTTAATACAATGACTACTTATGGAGGTATGAGCAAGGTTAAGAAGATGAAAACAGGAATGGGGTTACATAAATCTTTCTTTCCCAAATCAGAAAAAAAGGTGAGCACAAGTACCCAAATAGTAAGGTCCATTATAGCTGCTTAGATTTGACACTGAAATTTTGCTTTGATGTTTTGGCAGCTGAGTTTATAACAACCATGTGAACCAAAGCAGTGATAGATGGCTAGAAAGGGGGGAAGGAAAGATGGGACCAAGAAACACAATGGAAGTAGGATCCATTGGATGAAAGATTGCAGTTGTAGGATTGTAACAGAAAGAACAAGGAGGCAAAGGTACTTCTGAGGTTCTAATTCCACCTGCCCAGGAATAATGAATCCATTAACGGCTAACAGAAGAGAGGAAGGGTGAGTACAGAGAGTGAAGAAACAGTTTCTGGTCTTACCTGAACAGGCACTTGGACTTGGATTCAAGGTTTCTGATCTTACCTGAACAGGAACTTAGATGTGGATTCAAGTCCTAATTCAGCCCCTCACTGTTTGTGGAAAAGCAGACAAGTCTCTGGGTCTTTGTTTCTTCACCTGAAAAAACAGGCTAATTTTAGTGGATTCCTCATAGAGATTTTGGTTATTTTGTTTTCATCAAAATACTTTTTATTTTCATTAGTTTTAGGTTTATGAGAAAACTGATCTGAAAGTATTGTTCAATACACCACCTTACTCCCCAACAATTTCCCTTATTAACATCTTGCATTCCTGTGATGGGCTTCCTCAGTGGTTCAGCAGTAAAGAATCCACCTGCAATGCAGGAGATGAGGGTTCAGACCTTGGGTTGAGAAGATCCCCTGGAGGAGGAAATGGCAACCCACTCCAGTATTCTTGCCTGGGAAATCCCATAGACAAAGGATCCGGTGGGGTGGGGGGGTGGGTACAGTCCAAAGGGGGCAAAGAGTCAGACACCACTGAGCGACCGAACACATGCACGTACATTTGTGTAGTACATTTGCCATAACAGATGAGTCTATGTTGATACATGATTGCTATTTGAAGTCCATATTTTAAATTAGGCTTCACTCTTTATCTATTCTATGAATTTGGACAAATGAATGACACGTCTCCACCATGGACAGTATCATTCAGAATAGTTTCACACCCTAAAAATCTATGCTACATCTAGACGTAAAATGTTACATCTATTCATTCCCCACACCCAAACCCTGGTGAACACTCATCTTTCTACTGTCTCCATAGTTTTGCCTTTTCAGACTGTCACATATTTGGAATCATACAATATGTAGCATTTTTAGATCATTTTCTTTCACATAGCAGTATGCATTCAAGGTTTATAGAGTCATTTTGAAGTCTTGAAGATACTAAAATTTGTTTAGTGAAGAACACTAAACAAATGGTAATGGTTTTTACTTCTATCATTAGCACTGTTATTATTTCATACAGGCTTCATTTTCCTAGAGTTTTGAAAACGAGATCATGAACATCCCTTGAGTAAAGTAGGTCCCGTTTTATCTAATTTCTTTTACTTCCAACTCTTTGGTAACATTTATTTCACCTCTAGTTTGCTTACTCACTCTTTTCCCCTATAAAATGACAATTTTGTGAGAACAGGGAACATTTCTGCCTTGTCCACTACTCTCTTCCCAGCATTTAGCACAGTACTTGGCAGGTGGCAGGTCCTCCTTAAACATTTGCCAAGTGAGCGAAAGGTTGGCATGGGGACCTGAATAGAGACAAAGAGTTGCAGTAACATAGTTTTGGGCAATGAACTGGAGGAAAGGCTATGATGCAACCACACTCCCCAGGACTAGAAAATTTTGTGTGTTTTGGAAATCAATCCTTCATCAGTTGTTTCATTTCCTATTATTTTCTCCCATTCTGAGGAGTGTCTTTTCGCCTTGTTTATGGTTCCCTTTGCTGTGCAAAAGTTTTTAAGTTTAATTAGGTTCCATTTGTTTATTTTTGTTTTTATTTCCATTATTCTAGGAGATGGGTCATAGAGGATCTTGCTGTGATTTACATCAAGGAGTGTTCTGCCTATGTTTTCCTCTAAGAGTTTTATAGTTTCTGACCTTACATTTAGGTCCTTAATCCATTTTGAGTTTATCTTTGTGTATGGTGTTAGGAAGTGTTCTAATTTCATTCTTCTACATGTAGCTGTCCAGTTTTCCCAACATAACTTACTGAAGAGACTGCCTTTTCTCCATTGTTTATTCTTGCCTCTATATCTATGGCTAATTTATGTTGATGTATGACAGAAACCAACACAGTATTATAAAGAAATTATCTTCCAATTAAACACAAATAAATTTAAAAAAAAAAGAAAAACAGTGGAGGACTTTATCCAGCTCTACAACTCATACACACAAGGACTTACATACCTGACACTTAAATGCTTTCCTCATCTCAACTTGTAATATTTTAAGTTTCTATATAGCAAGAGATGTGCCAAACGGCTTTAGATAATATACTGCATGCTATTCAAGTACATATACTTTAATATCTACTTATAACTTTTTGAGATGGCTGTTACATACTGAAATTCAACTGAAATCAGAGTTAGTGTGTAGTGTTAGTTGTTCAGGCATGTCCAACTCTACAACCCCATGGACTAGAGCTCACCAAGCTTCTCTGTCCATGGAATTCTCCAGGCAAGAATACTGGAGTGGGTTGCCATTTCCCTCTTCAGGGGATCTTCCTGACCCAGGGATCGAATCCCAGTCTCGTACATTGCAGGAGGATTTTTTTTACCATCTGAACCATCAACTTTACCCTAATTTTTCTTTGGATGCAATACAAATTCACCTACCCACAGTGCTACCTGAGATGAAGTCAACATTAGTTTATCAGTCTTCCTTAGGATTTACTCCAGATATGTGAGAAATGAATTGTTTAAAAAAGCAATTGACACCTCTCCTCTATCTCATCTCCAAAATATTCAAAGCATGTCTCTTCATCTCTGGATGTTTTTCTTTTTGTCCCATTTTAATTTTAAACTAATGATAATGATACTTCATTGATGTCACTCTGGTAGAAAGTTTAAGCAGAAAGTTTCCTCTAAACCAAAATGTTCCTTAACCCACTGGGGAATTCTTAAAGGTAGATACTAATATGCACTGTAATTAAGAAATAATGAGCTTCCCACCATGATTTATTTCCACAGATTTAGATTTAATGCTGAGAGGCTACAGTTTAAATTGTTGCTGTGCCCAATAGCAAAAACTCCTTTAAGTCCTCTGAGGTCAATTTTAAATAAACTTGCATTTCAGCAAAAAGAAAGTTAAGTGAAAGTGTGGTTCTGATTTGTCACCCTCACTCCCACCCAAAGTGAAGGAAACACAAAGGCAGGCAGATGGGGAGAGAAAAAGGGTGTGGGAAAGAGAGAGGAAAGAAGAGAGAGGTGAGACTGAAAAAAAAAATTAATGTGAAAAAGCATTACCCTGGGCTTGCTGTGAGGTCTTGGGGGGAGTTTCTTTGCCAGTCCTGCTCATGTGAAGTCTGAAGTCCTTCCATTCCCATTCCTTAGGGTGCCTGCAGTTAACTCAACACTAAGAAAAAGAATGAATGACAAGGTCAGAGGCCTTGATTAAGATACTTCTCAGCTGCCCTGAAGGATTAACAGTGATGGCACAGGGCCAGAAAAACCCCACTGTTCACTCAGAAGAAACTGAAATTTAGCGGATTGAAGCAGCTCTTAAATGTAACAGTTAACAGCAAAGGCTGTGGAAGGAGACCACTTATTAGCAGTGTGAACTTGGGCGGTTCACTTAATCTCACTGAGCCTCACTCTCTTCAACTGTCAAACATGGCTGATAATTCCTCCTTTTGTGGGACTATGTATATCATTGTAAAATGCACAGTGGTACTCAGTACATTTCCACTGTTTTAAAATTATGCTGGCTTCGACTTATCTTCAAAGAGGCCTCTGGCAAGAGTTACAAGAGAAGTCAGAGAGCCAACCCTTGGCTTAATTTGGGACACAGGACAGATCATCTGCAGTTATGGAAACCTTGAACATGGGATGGAGTATTTTACTTGAAATGCATGAAACTGGGAAGAAGAAATTAGGTTAGAAATTGTAAATCTGCTGAGAGAATGAATAAAATTCTGTTTTATCCCAATTAATGTCAACTTTGTTTTTCAATCACCTCATAATGAGAAAAATCAGAGAATACTGAAAAAAAAAAAATTAACACTAGATCTTTCTCACTAAACCCCAACTCCAACAAAAGTCAGAGAGAGTTATGTGGCTTTTGATCACCCACAGAAGTTTGGGGTTTAGAGAAAAGTTTTAACATTGTATTCATTCAGTACTCTTTATTGAGTTCTGGGGAGATAATAATGAATTTTTTAAAATGACCTTTGCTTTTAAATGAGAGAGAGAATTGTGCATACATAGACACATTTTTTAAAAATATGGTAAAGACTCCAGGGGAAAATGTGATATTTTAAAGGGTATGCAGATTTCGATTGAGAAGGCCCTCCTTTACCACAGACTTTTTCCAGAGTCCACTCTGCAATGGAAGCTGGCACATGAGTAGTTCATTCAAGGAACAGGCATGAGGGACAGGGACCAAGAGAGCCAGCACACACCTATGTTATGTGATCAGCCTCTACTCTGGTAGACAACTGACTTCTTGATCCCATCAAACAGCTGAGAATGTTTATCACATGCCTCTCTCCACCCTCTGCCTGAGGGAAGAAAATAAAAAGCATTTCTCGATGGGCTTCTATCCCCCATCAGTCAAAGACTGCTTCATGGGGTGCTTTGGACATCCCCAAGTTCTGGGTCGCACTTGTATGAGTGCCTAGTTTTGAAGTCTTCCAGTATCTGTAGCTGAGCAACCCCTGGGCCATGCAAGAATTATAGAGCATGTGTCCCTCATCTTCTAGGGACAAGTCCCTCCCACAAGTCCCTCCCTCCCTGCTGTAGCTCCTCTGAAGTACCTACATAACAGTAGCTGATGCACTTTTCCCAAATTGTTTTACAGATGCTAAAACTCCCAACAAATGCAAGAAATTAACTATTTGATGATCATGAGCCCCCAGACCTATTGGCGCCTAAGGAATGATCATGTTAACCACCCTGTTATCTCACCATGAACCAATCAGAGAATTGGGCTTGAGTTGATCCCTACAGTGGGGCAATTGTCTGAGTCAGAGGAGAAACATTAAAGGCTGAGCCTGAAACAGCTGATCTGTGGCAGCCTAAATGCAATGAGAATCAGACTGTACTTGCCACAGACATACATATGCTGGGCAGGAACACAGGTCTCCTGGAAGGGGCAGTGGCTGGGAGCTGGAGTTTAGGGATTGTAGAGCAATCCCAGTGTGGTGGCTGCTGTTGACTGGGGAGAGACAGAACCAGGGGAGGTGTCGGATGAGATAGTGATGGGAACTCGCCTGTGGAGGAGAGCCAGGCAGCCATGGAAGCAAGGTGATACTGTTGAGTCACGCGTAGGGGGTGAAGCCATCACCATAGTCTCTCTCTCCTCATGCCAGCATAGGCAGCTGAACAGAGAGGTTGGCCTATCAAGCGCCTAAGGCACTGAACTACAGAGTAGGACCCCACCCAGGGTGCCCCTTTAAGTGCCTGATGCACCGATCTACAGAGTAGGACCCCACCCAGGGTGCCCCTTTAAGTGCCTGATGCGCCGATCTATAGAGTAGGACCCCAGTCGCGGGGGCCCGCTACGTGCCTGATGCGCAGAACAGCAGAGAAGTGCGGGGGGGGGGGGGGGGGGGGGCTCCCAGGCAAGGGAGCCCTCTAAGTGCCTGAAGGGCAGAGCTATGGAGAAAGACGGGCCAAAGAGGCCTTCTGATCGCCAACTACAAGAGGCTCGAAAAAAGACTCTGATAGGGCCATGACTCCTGTCGCGGAGGCAGTCTGTGACCCTGAACACTTGGCGCCACCAGGGTCCCTGCAAGCCAAGCAGCTGCTCCACCTTCACGCTCAACTCTCACTGGGGCAGAGCTGCCACAGGCAAAAAAAGAAAAAAAGCTCTTGTACTTATGCGCACAGGATCGCTTCAGTCCTGTCCGACTCCTTGCGACCCTGTAGACTGGGGCCTTCCAGGCTTCTCTGTCAGAGAAGGGGTTCTCCAGGCAAGAATACTGGAGTGTATGGCCAATACTGGTTATCATACCCTTCTAGAGCACTATATTTCCTGCTGCCCTAGCCGCCAACCCCCTGAGTACCTGGTGCTGCCAGAAGCCCTGCGAACCAAGCAGCTGTACCCCCTCCACACCTGCCCTCACAGGGGCAGACCCAAGCTCTCCAGCACAGCCTCAGGAGTTAAACCCCAGTGGAGGACCCACATGTAGAGGTGGAAATAAAACCACAGTTGAAACCCAGGGGCAGTGTGGCTAAGGAAGAAGATTCAAAACCTCCCCAGCAGCTGTACAAGCTGCAGATTAAATCCACATGATCAACCAAGCAGACTCTATGTGTCTGTGGGATATATAAAAGGCCATTCAGAGCTCCCACATAAGAAAACTCACTAGCTCTGATAGCTGTGGACATTGCAGGCAAGAATACACAGGAGTGGGACTGGATTAGAATCTGAGCAGCCCCCACAGCAGGTTCACAGATCAGTACAGTGTTGCATGGCATCATGGGGAGGTAAGGTGGACTGTGATTTCCAGCATGGGAAAGGACTCTGACAGCAGTGACTAAAGAAAAACATTTATTATTCTTACTTTTTGACTTGTTCTGTAGATTCTTTTGGATTTTTTTTCCCCTTTCCCCCGCCTCGCCCCACCCCCTGTTGTTGATTTTATTGGCATAATTAAGTTTTTGAGCAATTGTTTTCTTTTTCCCCAGTCACATTTTTTATTGTTGTTATAAACCTCTGCCTCTACACTGGGCTTTTGCAGTTCTGTGGAGTTTTCCTTTTTTTTTTTTTTCTCCCTCTTTTTTAATTTTTTAAACCTATTGTTATTTTTTCTACATTTATTCCTTTGTTTGCTTTTCCTACTGTTCTTTTCCCCTTGCAGTTAATCTTTAACATATCTAAATCTTCTTTATCTACTTCTCTTTAACGTTGCATATATATTCTTTCTTTCTTTTCTTTCTCTCCTTTCTTCTCAATATATTTGTTCATTTTATTTTCTTTGCTTTATTCTGCAATGGACACCTTGCTTTAGTTTTGTTTTCCAGTTTTTGCTTTAATTAGTTTTATTCTTGTAGATATAATTTTTTATTTCCTTTGTTTGCCAGGTCAATCTATTGTATTTAATTTTTGTTGGACTGTTTTGATTTCGCTTATGGGTGTATATGCATATGTGTATATTCAGTCAGTTTCTACTGTTGTTATTAACCTCTGCCTCTACATCGGGCTACTGCAGTTCCGTGGAGTTTTCCTTTTTACCCCCTATGTCTTTCTTCTTCCGTTTTTTTCTCTTTTCTCTTTTTTTTTTTTTATAATTTTAAACTTTTTTAAGCCTATTATATTTTTTTGACATTTAGTTTTTCATTTGCCTTTCCTACTGTTCTTTTCCCCTTGCAGTTAATCTTTAATGTATATAAATCTTCTTCATTTATTTCTATAACTTTGCATATCTATTCTTTCCTTTCTTGCCTTTCCTCTCAACATATTTGTTAGCTCTGTTTTCACTGCTTTATTCTCCAGTTGGCACCTTGCTTTAGTTTTCTTTTCCAGTTTTTGCTTATGTTAGTTTTGTTCTTAACTGGTAAATATAATTTTTTATTTCCTTTGTTCACCGGATCAGTCTACTGTATTTTTGTTGGACTGTTTTCACTTTGCTCATGGCTGTATATGTATATGTTTATATTCCATTATTTTAATTACTATTTGCCTGATTTTGTAACTGCCATTTGTCTGAGGTTCATTTTTGGTTGCTCATTTTTGGATATTTGTTTTACTCTACCTTAATGCCATAACAAACCACTTGTGGAATCATCATTCCTGACCAGAGATCAAACAATGAGTCTTTGGAGTGGGAGCAGTAGACCCTAGACTACTAGAGAACTAACTCTAGGGAGTATCAAATAGTGAGAACTCAGACAAAGGAAACCCCTTGAATACAAGACCTGGCATCACCCAACCACCAGCATCACCCTGTGCAGGATGCTTCATCTAAACAACATACAAAACAAAAATACAAACCCAATCATCAGAAGACAGGAGTACAACCTCACTCAGCCTTGCCCATCAGAGGAAAAACAAAGAAACAGAAACACAGCACAAATCTCACCCTATAAAAAGCTCATACAAACCACTGGACCAACCTTACAAGGGGAGAAGCAAAAAGGAAGAAAGAATTCAACCTTATTCAAGGAAAGAATTTAACTTTCCTTGAAGCTTGGGAAAAGAAGACCTCAAACACAATACCTTAAAAAAAAAAAAAAAAAAGACAAGGCAGAGAAATACTGCATAAATGAAGAAACAAACTAGAAACACAGAAGTCCAAATAAATAAAGAGGAAATAGGAAAATTACCTGAAAAAGAATTCAGAATAATGATAGCAAAGATGATCAAAAACCTTGAAAACAAAATGGAGAAAATGCAAGACTCAATTAACAAAGACTTAGAAGAATTAAAGTATAAGCATAAAGAGACCACATAACTACTGAAATTAAAAATACTTTAGAGGGAATCAAAGCAGAATATCTGAAGCAGAAGAACAAATCAGTGAGCTGGAAGATAAAATGGTGGAAATATTTCTGAACAGCAGAATAAAGGAAAAAGAATGAAAAGACCTGAGGACAGTCTCAGAGATCTCCGGGACCATATCAAACACACCAACAGTCAAACTAAAGGGGTCCCAGAAGAAGAAGAGAAAATGATAGGGTATGAGAACATTTATGAAGAGATTATAGTTGAAAATTTCCCCAACATGGAAAAGGAAATAGTCAATCAAATCCAAGAGGCACAAAGAGTCCCATACAGGATAAACCCAAGGAGATGCATGCCAAGGCACATACTAATCAAACTAACAAAAACTAAACACAAAGAAAGAAAATTAAAAGCAGCAAGTGAGAAGCAACAAGTAACATACAAGGGAAACACCATATGCTTAACAGCTAATCTTTCAGCAGAAACTCTGCAGGCCAGAAGGGAATGGCAGGATAAATTTAAAGTACTGAAAGGGAAAAATCTACAACCAAGATTACTGTACCTACAAAGGATCTCATTCAAAATTGATGGAGAAATCAAAAGCTTTTTAGACAAGCAAAAGTTAAGAGAATTCAGTACCACCAAACCAGCTTTACAACAAATGTTAAACAGACTTATATAGTCAAGAAATACAACAGAAGAAAACAGATCTACAAAATCAGCCCCAAACAATTAGAAAATGCAATAGGAACATATATACATATCAATAATTATTTTAAATGTAGATGGAATGAATGCTCCAACCAAAAGACATAGACTGAATGAATGGATACCAAAACAAGACCCATATATATACTGTCTACAAGAAACCCACTCCAGACCTCAAGACACATATAGACTGAAAGAGGATGGAAGAATATATTCCATGCAAATAGGAAGCAAAAGAAAGCTGGAGTAGCAATCCTCGTATCAAACAAAATAAACCTTAAAATGAGGATTATAAGATGTAAGGAAGGAAACTACATAATGATCAAGGGATCAACCCAAGAGGAAGACATAATAATTGTAACTATTTATGCACCTGACAAAGGCACACCTCAATACAGAAGACAAACACTAACATTCATTATCACGGGAATCCAAGTCCATGCCCTGACTAGTAATGCTGAAGAAGCTGAAGTTGAACGGGTTCTGTGAAGACCTACAAGAACTGCTAGAACTAACACCCAAAAAAGATGTCCTTTTCATTATAGGGGACTGGAATGCAAAAGGAGGAACTCAAGAAACACCTGGAGTAACAGGCAAATTTGGCCTTGGAGTACAGAATGAAGCAGAGCAAAGGCTAACAGAGTTCTGCCAAGAGAACGCACTGGTCATAGCAAACACCCTCTTCCAAAAGTACAGGAGAAGACTCTATACATGGACATCACCAGATGGTCGACACCAAAATCAGACTGATTATATCCTTTGCAGCCAAAAATGGAGAAGCTCTATACAGTCAGCAAAAACAAGACCAGGAGCAGACTGTGGCTCAGATCATGAACTCCTTATTGCCAAATTCAGACTTAAACTAAAGAAAGTGGGAAAACCACTAGACCATTCAGGTATGACCTAAATCAAATCCATTATGACTATACAGTTGAAGTGAGAAATAGATTTAAGGGACTAGATTTGATAGACAGAGTGCCTGAGAAACTATGGACAGAGGTTTGTGACATTGTACAGGAGACAAGAATCAAGACCATCCCCAAGAAAAAGAAATGCAAAAAACCAAAATGGCTGTCTGAGAAGGCCTTAAAAATAGCTGTGAAAAGAAGAGAAGTGAAAAGCAAAGGAGAAAAGGAAAGATCTAACCATTTGAATGTAGAGTTCCAAAGACTAGCAAGGAGAGAAAAGAAAACCTTCCTCAGCAATCAGTGCAAAGAAATAGAAGAAACCAACAGAATGGGAAAGCCTAGAGATTTCTTCAAGAAAATTAGAGATAACAAGGGAACTCTTCATGCAGATGGTTCAGTAAAGGACAGAAATGGTATGGACCAAGCAGAAGCAGAAGATATTAAGAAGAGATAGCAAGAATACACAGAAGAACTGTACAAAAAAATCTTCACAACCCAGATAATCATGAAGGTGTGATCACTGCCACTCACCTAGAGCTGGACATCCTGGAATGTGAAGTCAAGTGGGCCTTAGAAAGCATCACTATGAACAAACCTAGTAGAGGCAATGGATTTCCAGTTAAGCTATTTCAATTTCTAAATGATGCTGTGAAAGTGCTGCACTCAATATGTCAACAAATTTGGAAAACTCAGCAATGGCCACAGGACTGGAAACGGTCAGTTTTCATTCCAATCCCAAAGAAAGGTAATGCCAAAGAATGGTCAAACTACCGCACAGTTGCACTCATCTCACACGCTAGTAAAGTAATGCTCAAAATTCTCCAAGCCAGGCTTCAGCAATATGTGAACCGTGAACTCCTAGATGTCCAAACCGGTTTTAGAAAAGGCAGAGGAACCAGAGATCAAATTGCCAACATCCGTTGGATCATTGAAAAAGCAAGAGTTCCAGAAAAACATCTATTTCTGCTTTATTGACTATGCAAAAGCCTTTGACTGTGTAGATCAAAATAAACTGTGGGAAATTCTGAAAGAGATGGGAATACCAGACCACCTGACCTGCCTCTTGAGAAACCTGTATGCAGGTCAGGAAGCAACAGTTAGAACTGGACATGGAACAATGGACTGGTTCCAAATAGGAAAAGGAGTACGTCAAGCCTATATATTGTCACCCTACTTATTTAACTTATATGCAGAGTACATCATGAGAAATGCTGGGCTGGAAGAAGCACAAGCTGGAATCAAGATTGCCGGGAGAAATATCAACAACCTCAGATATGCAGATGACAGCACCTTTATGGCAGAAAGTGAAAAGGAACTAAAAAGCCTCTTGATGAAAGTGAAAGAGGGGAGTGAAAAAGTTGGCTTAGAGCTCAACATTCAGAAAACTAAGATCATGGCATCTGGTCCCATCAGTTCATGGGAAATAGATGGGGAAACAGTGGCTGACTTTATTTTGGGGGACTCCAAAATCACTGCAGATGGTGACTGCAGCCATGAATTTAAAAGATGCTTACTCCTTGGAAGGAAAGTTATGACCAACCTAGATAGCATATTAAAAAGCAGAGACATTACCTTGCCAACAACGGTCTGTCTAGTCAAGGCTATGGTTTTTCCAGTGGTCATGTATGGATGTGAGAGTTGGACTGTGAAGAAAGCTGAGCATTGAAAAATTGATGCTTTTGAACTGTGGTGTTGGAGAAGACTCTTGAGAGTCCCTTGGACTGCAAGGAGATCCAAACAGTCCATCCTAAAGGAGATCAGTCCTGGCTGTTCATTCGAAGGACTGATGCTGAAACTGAAACTCCAATACTTTGGCCACCTCATGCGAAGAGTTGACTCATTGGAAAAGACCCTGTTGCTGGGAGGGATTGGAGGCAGGAGGAGAAGGGCATGACGGAGGATGAGATGGCTGGATGGCATCACCAACTCGATGGACATGAGTTTGAGTAAACTCTGGGAGTTGGTGATGGACAGGGAGGCCTGGCGTGCTGCGATTCATGGGGTCACAAAGACTCAGACATGACTGAGTGACTGAACTGATCTGAACTGAATGAAAGAAATCAAAGATGACATGAACTCATGGAGAGATATTCCATGTTCCTGGGTAGGATGAATCAATATTGTGAAAATGACTATACTACCAAATGCAATCTACAGATTTAATGTATTCCTTATCAAATTACCAATGGCATTTTTCACAGAACTAGAACAAAAAATTTCACCATTCATACGGAAACACAGAAGATCCCGAATAGCCAAAGCAGTCTTGAGAAAGAATAATGGAGCTGGAGGAATCAACCTTCCTGACTTCAGGTTATACTACAAAGCTACAGTCATCCAGACAGTATGGTAGTGCCACAAAAACAGAAATATAGACCAATGGAACAAGATAGAAAGCCCAGACATAAACCCATGCACCTATGGGTACCTTATTTTTTACAAAGGTGGCAAGACTATACAATAGGGCAAAGACCAGCCTCTTCAATAAATGGAGCTAGGAAAACTGGACAGCTACATGGAAAAGAATGAAATGAGAACACTTCCTAACACCATACACAAAGATAAATTCAAAATGTATTAAAGACCTAAATGTAAAACCGGAATCTAAAAATCTCTTAGAGGAAAACATAGGCAGAATACTCGATGACATAAATCAAAGCAAGATCCTCTATGACCTGCCTCCTAGTGTAACAGAAATAAAAACAAAAGTAAACAAGTGGGATCCAATTAAACTTAAAAGCTTTTGCACAGCAAAGGAAAGTATAAGCAAGGTGAAAATAGAACCCTCTGAATTAGAGAAAATAGTAGCAAGTGAAACAACTGACAAAGATTTAATTTCCAAAATATACCAGCAGCTCATACAACTTAATACCAGAAAAACAGACAACCCAATCAAAAAGTGGCAAAAAAGACCTAAACAGATATTTCTTCAAAGAAGATATACAGATGGCTAACAAACACATGAAAAGATCCTCAACATCCCTCATTATTAGAGAAATAAAAATCAAAACTACAATGAGATATCACCTCACACCTTTCAGAATGGCCCTCATCAAAAAGTCTACAAACAATAAATGCTGGAAAGGGTGTGAAAAAAGGGAACACTCTTGCACTGTTGGTAGGAATGTAAATTGATGCAGCCACTATGGAAAATGGTATGGAGATTCCTTAAAAACTAGGAATAAAACCACCATATGACCCAGCAATTCCACTCTTAGGCATATACCCTGAGGAAGCCAAAAATGAAAGAGACACATGTATCCCTTTGCTCATTGCAGCACTATTTACAATATCTAGAACATGGAAGCAACCTAGATGTCCATCAACAAATGAAGGGATAAAGAAGGGTGGTATATATACACAAAGGAATATTACTCAGCCATAAAAAGGAATGCATTTGAGTCAGTTCTAATGAGGTGGATGAGCCTAGAATCTATTGCTCAGAGTGAAGTGAGTCAGAAAGAGAAAGATAAATACCATATTATAACACATATATATATATGGAATCTAGAAAAATGGTACTGAAGAATTTATTTACAGGGCAGCAGTGGAGAAACATTCATAGAGAATAGACTTTTGGATATGGAGAGAGGGGCGGAGAGTGTGATGTATGGAAAGAGTAACATGGAAGCTTACATTACCAAATGTAAAATAGATAGCCAATGTGAATTTGCTATGGCTCAGGAAACTCCAACAGGGGCTCTGTATCAACATAGAGCCATTGACTGATTCATGTTGAGGTTTGACAGAAAACAGCAATTTTCTAAAGCAATTATCCTTCAATAATAAATTTAAATAAATTAAAAAACACAAATGAATGGATAAAGAAGAAGTGGTACATATACACAATGGAATATTACTCAGCCATAAAAAGGAGTGCATTTGAGTCGGTTCTGATGAGGTGGATGAACCTAGAACCTATTATACAGAGTGAAGTGAGTCAAAAAGAGAAAGATAAGTGTCTTATTCTACTGCACATATATGGAATATAGAAAAATGGTACTGAAGAATTTATTTACAGGGCAGCAATGGAGACACATACCTAGAGAATAGATTTATAGACATGGGCAGAGGGGAGGAGGTGGTGCTATATATGGAAAGAGTAACTTGTAAACTTTCATTACCATATGTAAAAGAGATAGCCAATGGGAATTTGCTGTATGGCTTAGGAAACTCAAACAGGGGCTCTGTAAACCTAGAGGGGTGGGATGGGGAGAGAGGTTCAAAGGGGAGGGAATATATGTATACCTAGGGCTTATTCATGTTGAGGTTTGACAGAAAACAACAAAATTCTGTAAAGCATTTATCCTTTAATAAAAAAAAAAAAAAATTTAAAAAGAAGATGTGGAATACTACCCAGCTGTAAAAAGGACCAAAGTTTGGTAGAGACACAGGTGGACCTGGAGTCAGTCATACAGAGTGAAGTAAGTCAGAAAGAGAAAAACAAAGACTATATTTTTGTGCATATATGTAAAATCTAGAAAAATTGTATTGTTGAACCTATTTGCCGGGCTGGAATAGAGACACAGACATACAGAATGGACATGTAAACACGGAGGGTTGGGGGAATGAGGGAATGAGTTGGGAGATTAGATTTCACGTATGTATATACTACCACATGTAAAATAGATGGCTAGTGGAAAGCTGCTCAGGTACTCAGCTGAGTGCTCTGTGATGACCTAGAGGGGTGGGGTAGGGGAGGGGTTGCAGGGAAGTTCAAGAAGGATGGGATATACGTATACTTATAGCTGATTCATGATGCTGTACAACAGAACCTAACACAGCATTATAAAGCAATTATACCCAAAATGAAACAAATACACAAATGGAATGAGAAGCCAGCTCTGTATTAACAGGGGAGTCAGGAATATCACTGCTCTAAGTTTATATTTAGCTGTTCTTTGTGTGTGTGTGTGTGTGTGTGTGTGTGTGTAATCCAAGAAGTTGACCAGCTCTTTGGCATTCTCTCCTCATCTTAAACCCTAGGGAGCCAAAACCACTGGAGCAGTAATCAGATGCCAACAACTAAATTTAAGAAGGAAAAGTCTCAGAGACCACAGAGCAAACTTTCAGTGTCAGCTGATCATTTTAGACCTTCACATATTTCACTTCTAGAAACACAGTAAACATTATGCTGATGTTTGTCCAAATTCAGGAGTCTTTTCCCCCATTACTATCAGCATATTTCCTGCATATTAATAAGCACTCCCATATTTCTTATGGAATATGACCTCATTTTAAAACAAATAACAAAGCCACATATTAGAGGTTTGCTGAAGAAGAGAGAAATTTGGAATTCTCCTGTTTTGGCTTTTGTACCAAGCCTCAAAGAGATGAAGCTTATTAAAATTAATAGGCCCCCCCTCCCCAACTCACAAGTTCCTGTTAGTCAACATGTACTTTGCTCTCATCTCTCTCACACTTCATTAAATTCTAAACCTATTCATCCATCCATTACTATTAGTTGATAAAATTCTTTTAATTCAGTAAGATTTGGGCTGAGAATTTTAAATATTGTGAATATATAAATGTTCTTCTTTAACTACCTTCCAAAATACTCAAGAGGACTGGAATGTTAATTTCCTAAAGTCTATTTTCCTCTTTTAATGGTGAAGGTCAAAATCCTCAAAATTTTTTTTTTCTTTCTAGAGTTTTGTCCATTTCAGATAGAGGAATTATATTTTTCTTCTCTACATAAATCTAGGAACATTCCAACTGTTGCCAAGAGAAATAAATTACAGTGTTAAGCTGCAAATCTGCAGGTTTAAAAGTTCACCTTCCTCCAACATTATTTTAAAGGAAAAATGCTATATTTCAGCCAAAAGAGAAGGCAGGTTCTTGGGTTTACTTTCTACTATTAAGCTCAGTTCACTGTTTTGGAATGCCTAAAGGAATCTTTTAATTCTTTCCGGAAAGAAAATATAATTTGAAATCCTTGGGCATGGCCTCAGTGAACAGCAAGGTGATTAGAGCTGGGAGTGCCTTTCTTTCTCAACAGCATCTCCATGTGTTTCTCTACTGTTCTTTCTCTCTTCAATGCATAGCCAATTACAATATGCATACAGTCATGCTATAACATATTTAATTGAAAATCTGGAACCTGGATTTTCTTTATAGATTTAGAATTTTTCCAACGTGCTGCCTCTATACAATACATTTTGGAAAGGAAATATTATATCATATTTTGAGTTCTTTTCAGAGAAACTATTACACTTTTGGATTACAATAATCAAAGTGGAAATACCCAGATCTTCCTCGACTTACAATGGGGTTATTTATCAATATACCCTTGGTAAGTTGAAAACACTACAAGCTGAAAATGTATTTAATACACCTCATTGACCAAGCATCATGGCTTAGCCTGGCCTACCTTAAATTGATAAGACTGGTATTGCTAATTGTGAACAAGCAAACACAAATTTCATGTGCTGTTGGTAGGAGCTGGTAAAATAATATGACCTCTAAAAATTCCTCAGCAGTCCCTTTAAAAAGTAAACACATATCTATATTGTGCATAACAACTGAATTCCTAAGTATTTATTCATTAGGACTAACAACATGAGCCCCTACAAATATTTTACAAGAATAGTATCTTTAAACCTATTTACGGGGCAGGAATAGAGACTCAGACATAGTGAACAGACATATGGACTCAGTGGGTCAGGAGAGTGTGGGACGAGTTGAGAGAGTAGCACTGAAGCATATATATTACCATATGTAAAATAGCTAGCTAATGGGAAGTTGCTGCATAACATACGGAGCTCAGCCTGGTGCTCTCTGACAGCCTAGAGGGGTGGGATGGGGTGGGAGATGGTAGTGATGTTCAAGAGGGAGGGAACATATGTATACCTAAGGCTGATTCATATTGAAGTATGGGAGAAACCAACACAACATTGTAAAGTTATTATCTTCCAACTAAAAATAGATTTTTTTAAAGTAAATTAACAAAACAGAAACAGAATAGCAACTTTAAGGGAATTCCCTGGCAATCCAGTGGTTAGGACTCACTATTTCCTCTCCAAGGCCTGTAAGCCATGGAACATGGCCCAAAAAAAGTGGCAGATTTAATTATAATTGTTAAAACTGGAAACAATTGAATGCCCATCAATAAGAAAATGAGTAAGTAAATTGTACCATATACATACAATGGAGTAATACTAAGGACTCAAAAAGAATACACTTTCAATGACATTTTTTATAAGCACAACAATATGGATAAATCTCAAAAACATGCTGAGTTAAAGAAGTCAATCATAAGAGAGTGCCTACCATAGAATCTGATTTATGTGAAGTTCTAGAATAAGCAAAACAAACACTTGGTTCCTGAAACTGGACTAGGAGTTTTTAGCTACTGTGATTATAGTAGATATGAATACTTTCCTTATAAAATATTTTTCAGAGGCAGGTATTGTCAAAGGAGGGATACTCCAACAATACCTTCTTTGATTATTTTTACTTGTATTTGTAAGACTTTATTTTTTCCTCTTTTTCCTGGATGGTTTTAGCTGTTTCCTAGTGGTTATCCATTAGCACCTTAAATTCATAACAATCTAATGTGAATGGCTGTGTTCTAATTGTGCCTAATTATGTATTTATACTTTCCTATTTACATATATTTGTAGTTACTACCATATGCATTTGTCTTTTCAATATTGTAAGAACTAAATGAGTAAAAAACTCAAAGATCATAGGATTGTAGCTTTGTATATGACCATGTAATGTTTACCTACATATTTAATTTAACCAGTCCTCTTTATTCAAGACATTGATTTATACTTTTGAGAGAGTCAATTACTAGGCAAGTTGATAAGAAGTCCAGGGTCCCTGAGGAGGAGAAAGGGGTCTGGAATTCTCAAGGAGGAGGAAAGGAATAATGTCTTTTTTTTTCTCTGCATTCCTTAGTCTTAGTTACATAAAACATTTTTTTTTTCTTTAAGCCCAGAACAGATGATTAGACAACAAACAACTCAGTTTAAACTCTGTACTAAGGATTATATGACAACAATGTAGCCTGCTTGAGGACAGTTTCTCCTTCCTGAAAATCTTCTGACTAATCCTGTTATCTTTTTTTTTTTTTTTTTCTTTTTTTCTTTTTTAATTTTTATTATTATTATTTTTTTTTCCCAGTGGGTTTTGTCATACATTGATATGAATCAGCCATGGATTTACATGTATTCCCAATCCCGATCCCCCCTCCCACCTCCCTCTCCACCCGATTCCTCTGGGTCTTCCCAGTGCACCAGGCCCGAGCACTTGTCTCGTGCATCCCACTTGGGCTGGTGATCTGTTTCACCATAGATAGTATACATGCTGTTCTTTTCAAATATCCCACCCTCACATTCTCCCACAAAGTTCAAAAGTCTGTTCTGTGTTTCTGTGTCTCTTTTTCTGTTCTGCATATAGGGTTATCGTTATCACCTTTCTAAATTCCATATACATGTGTCAGTATGCTGTAATGTTCTTTATCTTTCTGGCTTACTTCACTCTGTATAATGGGCTCCAGCTTCATCCATCTCATTAGGACTGGTTCAAATGAATTCTTTTTAATGGCTGAGTAATATTCCATGGTGTATATGTACCACAGCTTCCTTATCCATTCATCTGCTGATGGGCATCTAGGTTGCTTCCATGTCCTGGCTATTATAAACAGTGCTGCGATGAACATTGGGGTGCACGTGTCTCTTTCAGATCTGGTTTCCTCAGTGTGTATGCCCAGAAGTGGGATTGCTGGGTCATATGGCAGTTCTATGTCCAGTTTTTTAAGAAATCTCCACACTGTTTTCCATAGCGGCTGTACTAGTTTGCATTCCCACCAACAGTGTAAGAGGGTTCCCTTTTCTCCACACCCTCTCCAGCATTTATTGCTTGTAGACTTTTGGATAGCAGCCATCCTGACTGGCGTGTAATGGTACCTCATTGTGGTTTTGATTTGCATACTCTCACCACTACTATTCAACATAGTGTTGGAAGTGCTGGCCACAGCAATCAGAGCAGAAAAAGAAGTAAAAGGAATCCAGATAGGAAAAGAAGAAGTAAAACTCTCACTGTTTGCAGATGACATGATCCTCTACATAGAAAACCCTAAAGATTCTACCAGAAAATTACTAGAGCTAATCAATGAATATAGTAAAGTTGCAGGATATAAAATTAACACACAGAAATCCCTTGCATTCCTATATACTAACAATGAAAAAACTGACAGAGAAATTAAGGAAACAATACCATTCACCATTGCAACAAAAAGAATAAAATACTTAGGAGTATATCTACCTAAAGAAACAAAGGACCTATACATAGAAAACTATAAAACACTGATGAAAGAAATCAAAGAGGACACAAACAGATGGAGAAACATACCGTGTTCATGGATTGGAAGAATTAATATTGTCAAAATGGCTATTCTCCCCAAAGCAGTCTATAGATTCAATGCAATCCCTATCAAGCTACCAACGGTATTTTTCACAGAACTAGACCAAAGAATTTCACAATTTGTATGGAAATACAAAAAACCTCAAATAGCCAAAGTAATCTTGAGAAAGAAGAATGGAACTGGAGGAATCAACCTGCCTGACTTCAGACTCTACTACAAAGCCACAGTCATCAAGACAGTATGGTACTGGCACAAAGACAGAAATATAGATCAATGGAACAGAATAGAAAGCCCAGAGATAAATCCACGAACCTATGGACACCTTATTTTTGACAAAGGAGGCAAGGATATACAATGGAAAAAAGACAACCTCTTTAACAAGTGGTGCTGGGAAAACTGGTCAACCACTTGTAAAAGAATGAAACTAGAACACTTTCTAACACCATACACAAAAATAAACTCAAAATGGATTAAAGATCTAAATGTAAGACCAGAAACTATAAAACTCCTAGAAGAGAACATAGGCAAAACACTCTCCGACATAAATCAAAGCAAGATCCTCTATGACCCACCTCCCAGAATATTGGAAATAAAAGCAAAACTAAACAAATGGGACCTAATGAAACTTAAAAGCTTTTGCACTACAAAGGAAACTATAAGTAAGGTGAAAAGACAGCCCTCAGATTGGGAGAAAATAATAGCAAATGAAGAAACAGACAAAGGATTAATCTCAAAAATATACAAGCAACTCCTGCAGCTCAATTCCAGGAAAATAAATGACCCAATCAAAAAATGGGCCAAAGAACTAAACAGACATTTCTCCAAAGAAGACATACAGATGGCTAACAAACACATGAAAAGATGCTCAACATCACTCATTAATCCTGTTATCTTAAAATGTAAATTGTGGAAGTGGGTCTAGTAAGATCTTTACAATCTTGAGACATTCTTTTGATTTATTGTAATAACCAATTAAAAAAGTATATGACTCCCTTGCTTAGACTTGTGAGGGGGGCACTCTCAATCCCCCTTCTAATGTCTATGTCAGAAGCTTTCTCTGTCCCTTTTCTTACTTTAATAAAACTGCTACACAAAAGCTCTTCAGTGATCAAGTCTGGTCCCTGGTCACAAAGCTAAATCTTTTTCGGAGATCACAAATCCGGCATCGTTCACCATAAGCTATCACTTTCTAATGTCCCTCACTTCGGCCAGAAGAAGGGCAGATCTACTAAAAATAAACTTGTCCTGTTTTGCTTATCTGAAATGTCACAATTATTAATTTCTGATAGACAATTTTGCATCCAACCAAATAAAATTATGGTTGTTTAAAAAATAGGGATATAAGGAAATTTCTGAGATGATAGTAATGTTCTATTTCTTGATAGGCATGTGTATTACACAGAGCTGTACAACCAATATCCTTGCATGTCACCATATGTAAAGTATATCTAAAATCTTGATTGTTATCAATGTTCACAGCAGCAGTATTCACAATAAGCAAGATATGGAAACAATCCAAATGTCCACCGACAAGTGAATGGATAAAAAAGACGTGCTACATATATTCAAGGGAATATTCAGTTCAGTTCAGTTCAGTCGCTCAGTCATGTCCGACTCTTTGTGACCCCATGAATCGCAGCATGCCAGGCCTCCCTGTCCATCACCAACTCCCAGAGTTTACTCAAACTCATGTCCATCGAGTTGGTGATGCCATCCAGCCATCTCATCCTGTCGTCCCCTTCTCCTCCTATCCCCAATCCCTCCCAGAATCAGGGTCTTTTCCAATGAGTCAACTCTTCGCATCAGGTGGCCAAAGTATTGGAGTTTCAGCTTCAGCATCAGTCCTTCCAATGAACATCCGGGACTGATCTCCTTCAGGATGGACTGGTTGGATCTCCTTGCAGTCCAAGGGACTCTCAAGAGTCTTCTCCAACACCACAGTTCAAAAGCATCAATTTTTCAATGCTCAGCTTTCTTCACAGTCCAACTCTCACATCCATACATGACCACTGGAAAAACCATAGCCTTGACTAGACGGACCTTTGTTGGCAAAGTAATGTCTCTGCTTTTTAATATGCTATCTAGGTTGGTCATAACTTTCCTTCCAAGGAGTAAGTGTCTTTTAGTTTCATGGCTGCAATCACCATCTGCAGTGATTTTGGAGCCCAGAAAAATAAAGTCAGCCACTGTTTCCACTGTTTCCCCATCTATTTGCCATGAAGTGATGGGACCAGATGCCATGATCTTTGTTTACCTTATGTTGAGCTTTAAGCCAACTTTTTCACTCTCCTTTTTCATTTCATCAACAGGCTTTTTAGTTCCTCTTCACTTTCTGCCATAAGGGTGCTGTCATCTCATATCTGAGGTTATTGATATTTCTCCCGGCAATCTTGATTCCAGCTTGTGCTTCTTCCAGCCCAGCATTTCTCATGGTGTACTCTGCATATAAACTAAATAAGCAGGGTGACAATATACAGCCTTGACTTACTCCTTTTCCTATTTGGAACCAGTCTGTTCTTCCATGTCCACTTCTAACTGTTCCTTCCTGACCTGCATATAGGTTTCTCAAGAGGTAGGTCAGGTGGTCTGGTATTCCCATCTCTTTCAGAATTTTCCACAGTTTATTGTGATCCACACGGTCAAAGGCTTTTGCATAGTCAATAAAGCAGAAATAGATGTTTTCCTGGAACTCTCTTGCTTTCCCAATGATCCAGCGGATGTTGGCAATTTGATCTCTGGTTCCTCTTCCTTTTCTAAGACCATCTTGAACATCTGGAAGTTCACAGTTCACATATTGCTGAAGCCTGGCTTGGAGAATTTTGAGCATTACTTTACTAGCGTGGAAGAGTGCACAATGAGTGCAATTGTGTGTTAGTTTGAGCATTCTTTGGAATAGCCTTTCTTAGGGATTGGAATGAAAACTGACTTTTCCAGTCCTATGGCCACTGCTGAGTTTTCCAAATTTGTTGAAATATTGAGTGCAGCACTTTCACAGCATCATCTTTCAGGATTTGAAATAGCTCAACTGGAATTCCATCACCTCCATTAGCTTTGTTTGTAGTGATGATTTCTAAGGCCCACTTGACTTCACATTCCAGGATGTCTGGCTCTAGGTGAGTGATCACACCATCATGATTATCTGGGTCGCGAAGACCTTTTTTGTACAGTTCTTCTGTGTATTCTTGTCACCTCTTAATATCTCCTGCTTCTGTCCGGTCCATACCACTTCTGTCCTTTATCGAGCCCATCTTTGTATGGAATGTTCCCTTGGTATCCCTGATTTTCTTGAAGAGATCTCTAGTCTTTCCCATTCTGTTGTTTTCCTCTATTTCTTTGCATTGATCACTGAGGAAGGCTTTCTTATCTCTCCTTGTTATTCTTTGGAACTCTACATTCAAATGGGAATATTTTTCCTTTTCTCCTTTGCTTTTCACTTCTCTTCTTTTCACAGCAATTTGTAAGGCCTCCTCAGACAACCATTTTGCCTTTTTGCATTTCTTTATCTTGGGGATGGTCTTGATCCCTGCCTCCTGTACAATGTCATGAACCTCCGTCCATAGTTTATCAGGCACTCTGTCTAACAGATATAGTCCCTTAAATCTATTTCTCACTTCCAATGTATAGTCATAATGGATTTGATTTCAGTCATACCTGAATGGTCTAGTGGTTTTCCCTACTTTCTTCAATTTAAGTCTGAATTTGGCAATAAGGAGTTCATGATCTGAGTCACAGTCCGCTCCCGGTCTTGTTTTTGCTGACTGTATAGAGCTTCTCCATCTTTGGCTGCAAAGAATGTAATCAATCTGATTTCAGTGTTGACCATCTGGTGATGTCCATGTGTAGAGTCTTCTCTTGTGTTGTTGGAAGAGGGTGTTTGCTATGACCAATGTGTTGTCTTGGCAAAACTCTTAGCCTTTGCCCTGCTGCATTCTGTACTGCAAGGCCAAATTTGCCTGTTACTCCAGATGTTTCTTGACTTCCTCCTTTTGCATTCCAGTCCCCTATAATGAAAAGGACATCTTTATTGGGTGTTAGTTCTAAAAGGTCTTGTAGGTCTTCATAGAACCATTCAACTTCAGCTTCTTCAGTGTTACTGGTTGGGGCATGGACTTGGATTACCGTGATATTGAATGATTTGCCTTGGAAATGAACAGAGATCATTCTGTCATTTCTGAGATTGCATCCAAGTACTGCATTTCGGACTCTTTTGTTGACTATGATGGCTACTCCATTTCTTCTAAGGGATTCCTGCCCACAGGAGTAGATATAATGGTCATCTGACTTAAATTCACCCATTCCTGTCCATTTTAGCTGAGAGGAGCTACCCCACGCCTGAGGTCAGGGGCTGTGGCCAAGAAGAGCAACCCCACGTCCAAGGAGAGGTGGCTGCGTGGGCACAGGAGGGCCAAGAGGAGCTACTCCACGTTCAAGGTCAGGAGGGGTGGCCATCAGGAGATACCCCTCGTCCAAGGTAAGGAGCAGTGGCTACGCTTTGCTGGAGCAGCCGTAAAGAGATACCCCACGTCCAAGGTAAGAGAAGCCCAAGTAAGATGGTAGGTGTTGCAAGAGGGCATCAAAGGGCAGACACACTGAAACCATAATCACAGAAAACTAGCCAATCTGATCACAGACCACAGCCTTGTCTAAATCAGTGAAACTAAGCCATGCCATGTGGGGCCACCCAAGACAGACGGGTCATGGTGGAGAGGTCTGAGAGAATGTGGTCCACTGGAGAAGGGAATGGCAAACCACTTCAGTATTCTTGCCTTGAGAACCGCATGAACAGTATGAAAAGGCAAAATGATAGGATACTGAAAGAGGAACCTCCCAGGTCGGTAGGTGCCCAATATGCCACTGGAGATCAGTGGAGAAATAACTCCAGAAAGAATGAAGGGATGGAGCCAAAACAAAAACAATACCCAGTTGTGGATGTGGCTGGTGACAGAAGCAAGGTCTGATACTGCAAAGAGCAAAGGGAATATTACTTAGCCATAAAAAAGAATGTTATCATGTCATTTGCAGCAACATGGATGGACCTAGAGATTCTCATACTAAGTGAAGTAAGTCAAGAAGAGAATGACAAATTTTATATATCACTTATTTGTTAAATCTAAAAGAATGATACAAATCAGCTTACTTACAAAACCTAAACAGACTCACAGACATAGAAAAGAAACTTTCGATTACCAAAGGGAGAGGGATATATTACAAGTATGGGATTAAGAGATACACACCACTATATATAAATAAAAAAGCAACAAGGATTTACTTCTTGGCACATGAAACTATATTCAATATCTTGTAATAATCTATAATGGAAAAAGAGTCTGAAACTAACACAACATTGTAAATCAACTATAGTTAAATAAAAATAAGTAAATACAATCTCGACTGTTAGTACCCAGTTTAAAAATTGTCCCTAAAGCCAAATCTACATCTACCCTTTGTTAAAACTTGGCTACGAAAGCCAACCCCATTCTATTTTATGTTTAAATTAGTTCCAGTGGATTTCTATAATTCCCAAATGAAGTGCTCGTTCACTCAGTCGTGTCTGACTCTTTGTGACCCCCCTGCACTGTAGCCCACCAGACTTCTCTGTCTATGGAATTTTCCAAGCCAGAACATTGGATTGGGTTGCCATTTCCTACTTCATCTCAAATGAGGAGATGCATATTAAAAGCAAGAGAACCATTCCATTTTCTTGCATTGTTTTGGCCCCCTTTTGGTTTAGGGAATGAGTATGATTTGCTCTTTCTCTGGTATGTTCTTTCTTGATTATTGGTATCTCTGTCTGACTAGCCAAAGCAGAAATCTGGCCATTTCTCTCATTCACCAACATCTAATCTAGCCCCAAGACTAAGGAGCACTAATTCTTAAAAAACTCATGAAATTTAATATCATCAAACTTCACCAATTTTGAGAATATATGAATGTATCATATTAGTTAATGTGAAAGACTCTTGATATACAAGAAATAGGGTCAATTGCATATCCAATAAACTCCCTGTGAATTACTTCCCTGATCACATTCACTTTCTCTGGTGGCTCTTTCCCCTGTGGATTCCCCACCCATTTGGTGTGGAGGTCCTGGAATATGGAATGATCAGATGGGGCATTTTCTCTTTCTAGAACCATCAAATGACCTACCTTGTAATTGTACTATGTTCATTTATTACTTTGACTTATTGAAAACACACAAGTTTCACCTCTTGGTACAGAAACAAAACTGCAATAATTAAAATTGATTATATTGAGAAGATTAACATTTCATCTGTAGCTGGAAGATAAGACAAAAGTCAGGGGACTTGATCAGGCAAGAAAGCCAGCCTCTAAGATTTGAACAAACTACACTATAGGTAAGTTCAGCAAATACCACTCTCTGGTAAGGACTGTGCCAATGCTACAAAAATTTAAGCAGAAATTGTCTTTGGTCTTGAAGTCATTTAAGGAGCACAACCAAACAAATAATAAATTATTGTAAAGTGGTATGAGGCAAGTGTGAATAGTTAATAGTTGTTTATACAACATAAAGCACTGCACTGATAAATTGGATGGTGGTAAGTAGCGTGGGTCTGGAAATAGATCTCTTCAGTTTAAATTCCCATTTTGCCCCTGTGAAGAGGTGGAAATTTGGATATGTTACTCAAGTTTTGGGGCCTTAGTTTCCCATCTGTCAAAAGAGTTGTTAAGAGTATTAAAATTATATATAATGTGTTTGAACTAGTAACTAAGAAATCATAACTACTCCAGAATTTTTAGATAGGTAGGGAAGGAGGCATGCATTTTTTAAGAAAATGTTAAATTTTTTATAATATATGTATGTGTATATATATATATATATATATTTAATTTTCTATACATTTTTCTTACTTTTTTTTCAGTAATGCCTTGCTGCATATGGGATCTTAGTTCCCCAAATACCTTAGTTCCCAAGGTATTGAACCCATGTCCCCTGGATTGGAAGTGAGGAGTCTTAACCACTGGACCACCAGGAAAGTCCAAATCTTTCTTACTCTTTATGAGATAAGGATCTATGGAGACCTCAAAGAGGAAAAATGTCTAAATAGGGTTCTGCAATATGAAGGAGAGTGGGCCAGATGGAGAGGAAAGAAGACAGAAAAGGGCTTAGGTTGGGGGTGAGAATCTTCTGGGAAGTCCTGAGAATGCCAATGTTGCATGGGCACAAAGTGCATGAACAAAAAGAGAGCAGCAGTAGGTGATGCTGGAGAGATGGACTGAAGCTAGACCCCAGAGGAGCTTGTTTCTTCCACGCTGACATGTGTGGACATAACTCCACATTATGTTCAAGGAGAGCCACTGAAGCGTTTTAAAGTTTGGGCCCATAACTGTATTTTAGAAAATGATTCTGGTGGAGAGAGGACTGAAGAAACATTAGCAAGGTCACTCACGTTATTTTTTATAGTTACACTACACCTGGCGGCTGACATGGTAAAGAACCTGCCTGCAATGCGGGAGACCCGGCTTCGATCCCTGGGTGAGGAAGATTCCCCAGAGAAGAGACTGTTACCCACTCCAGTGATCTTGATTGGAGAATTCCATGGATAGAAGAGTCTGACAGGCTACAGTCCGTGGGGTTGCCAAGAGTCGGACATGGTTGAGCCATCTTGGGTAATACTCTAAGAAGCAGCAGTATGACTAAGAAAGAGATTCCTCTGCCTTTCAGACTTGTTTTTTGATGTTCCTTCCAGACTGGGCTGGAAGCAAATTCTATTCTGTATCCTTCTTCTAGTCTGAAACCCTCCCAATCTTCTGGTCCTCCTTGCTCTACCACCTACCCCAAATTCTGAAGAAAATCTGATGCAACCAAATGACCAGCAGTCTGAACCAAAACTTAAGAGCAAAAAAGAGACCCTGTGGATGGTGGGGTTGGGAATGTGGTGTCAAGGTACTCCAGGGAACAAAGAAAGAGTAAAGGTCCTAGGCAGGAGGTCTAGGTGAACCTTAAAGCCATTCTAGATACATGTGTGTGATTGATAATCAGAAAGAAATGGCCTATGTTTTACCCTTCCAAATATTCAGTTCATTTCAGTCACTCAGTCATGTCCGACTCTGCAACTGCATAGACTGCAGCATGCCAGGCTTCCTTGTCCATCATCGACTCCTGGAGCTAATTCAAACTCATGTCCATTGAGTCGGTGATACCATCCAACCATCTCATCCTCTGTCGTCCCCTTCTCCTCCCACCTTCAGTCTTTCCCAGCATCAGGATCTTTTCTAATGAGTCAGTTCTTCACATCAGGTGGCCAAAGTATTGGAGTTTCAGCATCAGCATCAGTCCAAATATTAGGGAAGGAGCTAATGAGTTGTTGGTTATAAGCATTAGTGGTTAATGTCATCATGAGTAGTACTCTGAAGAAAAGTACTGTGCATATGTTGGGAACTATCATGGAATCCACTGTGTCCTGGAGAATTCAGGGAGGGCTTCCTCTAAAAGGTGACACTCAAATGAGTCCTAAAAGCTAAGATTGTCAGGATAAGAACATGGAAAAGCTGTCACTGGCAGAAACAACAGCATACACAAAGGCACTGAGGTTGAAAGGACTAGAAGAAGACTAGAGCAACAGAGACAGTGAGTGAGTGAGATGGTGAGATGGTGGTGCACAATGAGGCTGGGAGGATGGGGCATCCAGAGGCTTTTCATGAATGTATAACACTTGAAATAGACCAAGGGACACAAGCATTTGAGTATTTTATAAGATTAGCAAATTCAGATGAATCACTTCCTATTTTTGACCACCATTCAGGGAAAGTCTTCCTTAGCACATCAGGAAAAGTGGGATTATTGTTTGCTTCTGTGAATATCAAAGACTATAGGTATAACAGTAGTAGAATGGGGTAAGATCACATTCTTCTCCACAACTCTGTTTCTAAACTGAAATGTTATTTGCATTGCTAAATACTCTCTCTTTATACTAGGTAGAGAGATTAACAAGCAGTGCTGCAGAAATATGAGAGTCATTACTGCTGATTAAATGATAATTTTCTAGAGTGACATTATGCATCAGAAAAGAAAATAATGAGCTCACTTGAATTTATAGACCCCACGACAGCTGGGAGAAGTTCTCTCATTTGCTCATCAACAGCTTTCACACCAAGTATTGGAAGGAGATAGACATAGACTTAGAGGTGAAAAAGTGGGCACCTTGGCACGAAGCTTGCATCATTTTAATCAGGCTGCTCAAAGTAATAAATAACACTAGTAAAGACAATGAAGAGCATTTGCATATATATTCTGGTCTATCAATTACTCTGAGTTAAGAAGAGAGAAAAAGATGACAGAATATGGTACACAGAATACAGTAAAGAGAAAGTCTTAGCTTGACACATGGAAAGCAGTGGAAATCAGAGTTGAAGAAGGCCAGCCTGACACAGAGAGTGTCAGTCAATTACCCAGTGTATTAGTTGCTGGGGTTGCCATAACAAAATACCATGGACTGGTTGACTTAAACAAAAGAAATGCATTTTCCCACAGTTCTGTAGGCTAGAAGTCTGAGGTCAAAATGTCAACAGATTTAGTTTTTCAGAGGCCTCTCTCCTTAGCTTTGAGATGACTGCCTTTTAGTTGTATGCTCAATTAGTTGCCCATCCATCTGTGTTTGTGTGTGTGTCCTAATCTTGTCTCACAGGGACATCAATTCTATAGGATCACATATGACCTTATTGTCCTTCAGTCAGTTCAGTTCAGTTCAGTCACTCAGTTGTGTCCAACTCTTTGCGACCCCATGAATCACAGCACGCCAGGCCTCCCTGTCCATCACCAACTCCTGGAGTTTATTCAAACTCATGTCCATTGAGTTGGTGATGCCATCCAGCCATCTCGTTCTCTGTCGCCCCCTTCTCCTCCTGCCCCCAATCCCTCCCAGCATCAGGGTCTTTTCCAATGAGTCAACTCTTCGCATCAGGTGGCCAATACTGGAGTTTCAGCTTCAGCATCAGTCCTTCCAATGAACACCCAGGACTGATCTCATTTAGGATGGACTGGTTGGATCTCCTTGCAGTCCAAGGGACTCTCAAGAGTCTTCTCCAACACCACAGTTCAAAAGCATTAATTTTTCGGCACTCAGCTTTCTTCACAGTCCAACTCTCACATCCATACATGACCACTGGAAAAACCATAGCCTTGACCAGATGGACCTTTGTTAGCAAAGTAATGTCTCTGCTTTTTAATATGCTATCTAGGATGGTCATAACTTTCCTTCCAACGAGTAAGTGTCTTTTAATTTCCTGGCTGCAGTCACCTTCTGCAGTGATTTTGGAGCCCAACAAAATAAAGTCTGACACTGTTTCCACTGTCTCCCCATTAATTTCCCATTATTGTGCTTAATACCTATTTAAAGGCCCTATTTCCAAATAAAGTTAATTCTGAGGTGCTGGGGTATAGAATTTCAGCACACAAATTCGCACTATTTAGGGGGAACTTTTTAGGCAATAAGCCACAAAATACTAATCAATCTCTCCCTCTGTGGAGGATGCTATTCAAGTCAGTAGGATACAGGAAGATATGGCCCTGTCCTCATGGACAGGGGGCTAGTGGAGAAGATAGGCATCTAATATGGGATTATAGGCAAATAAATAATTTAGTCATTGAGCATGCCTGTGCAACACAATGCAAAGAAAGAGGATGTGGGCATGAGCCAGACAAAGAAGGGGGCACGACTGATCTGAGAATGAGGAAACAACATGTTTCCTGAGGGCAGGCTGAAGAGATTGCCCTATGATAGAGGGGCTGAGTGAAGTCAGCAGGACTAAGACAGGAAACTAGAGAGTAGCATGCAATGAGTCTGGAGCTGTAAGTGGGCAAGAGACCATTTGGGGAAAATGAAAGTGTGATTGTATGGTGACGTGAAAGGTGTGCAGAGTGGCATATGTTATACTAGTGTGTTAAGAGGTCAGTCAGCAGACACTGTCTCACAATTTTGAGAGGCTATGTAGTGCAATGTTGAAGAACTAGAGCCCTGGGGGCTTCCCTGGTGGTCCAGTGGTTAAGCATCCGCTTGTCAGTGTAGGGGTTTTTGCTCAGTCACTAAGTTGTGTCTGACTTTTAGAAAACCCCATGGACTGGAGCACGCCAGGCTTCCTGTCCTTCACTGTTTCTCAGAGTTTGCTCAAACTCATGTCCATTGAGTCAGAGATGTCATCCAAACCAGGGGACATGGGTTCAGTCCCCTGGTTCTGGAAGATCCCATGTGCTGTGGGACAACAAAGCCCTTGTGCCGCAACTACTGAAGCCTGTGCAGCTAGATCCCACGCTCCGCAACGAGAGAAGCCACTGCAACGAGAAACCCATGCACCACAGCTGCAGAGTAGCCATGCTTGCTCCAACTAGAGAAAGCCTACTTGCAGCCATGAAGACCCAGGGTAGCCAAAAATAAACTGATTAATTAATTTTAAGAAAAAAGAACTATAGCCCTGGGCCAGAATACTAGGTAGGTTAAATCTTGACTCCACTAAGTTCCAACATTGTGACTTTCAGCGAATTAAACTCTCTGTCCAAGGTTCCTCAACTACACATTTTGACTAGTCATAGTACACACCTCATAAGTCAAGTTAAATGAATAAATACACATAAAGTACTTCTAGCAGTTCCTGGCACATGATAATTATTCAGCTAACTTTTGTCATTAGGAAGAACAACAGAATATAAAAATCTACTGAGCACAAAGATGCCACTTGAAAGAAGGATAAAGGTAAAAAGCAGAACTGTTTCTTAATGATCAATTCAGCAAGCATTTATTGATTCATTTCTCTTTAACTTTTCAACAACATATTTGATCATGATACAATCTGCTTTTCAACAAACTTTAAAGAAACTGATGGATGCACACTGATGACAAATGTACTTTGATTAAAAGTACTGCTGTGGTCTTGGAGATTAAATATCTTTCGTGCATATCATTCCATTAGAATATTTCACCTATGTTGCCTCTCTCTCTTCTTAGCAGTTTAAAATTTCTTTTTCCAGCCAAGTTTGGGGTCTTTGTTGATATTCCACGTGGTCAAAGTGTTCACATTTGTTAATTGAAACATATTTGATTTACAATATTATGTTAATTTCAGGTATACAGCAAAATGATTCATATATATATATATATATATATATATATATATATATATATATATATATTTGGATTATTTTCCCTTATAGGGTATTATAAGATATTGAATATAGTTCCCTGTATTATACAGTAAATCTTCATTGCTTATCTATTGTATGTATAGTAGTTTATATCTATTAATCCCATACTCCTAATTTACCTCTCCCCTCTTTCCCTTCCCCTCTGGTAACTGAACCCTCCTACACTGTTGGTGGAAATGTAAATATGTACAGTCACGATGGAAAACAGTACAGAGGTTCCTTAAAAAACAAAAAAAAAATAGAGCTACCATGTGATCCAACAATCCCACTCCTGACACATATCCAGAAAAGATGAAAACTGTAATTCAAAAAGATACATGCACCCCAATGTTCACAGCACTATTTACAATAGCCAAGACATGGAAGCAACCTGAATGTCCACTGCCAGAGGAATTGATAAGCAAGATGTGCTACATATATACAATGGAATATCACTCCACCATTAAAAATTAAGTATTGCCATTTGTAGCAACCTGGATGGACCTAGAGATTATCATACTAAGGGAAGTAAGTCAGCCAGAGACAGACAAATATTTTATGATAACACTTACACATGGAATCTAAAAAATATGCAAATGAATCTATATACAAAATAGAAACAACTCACAGACATAGAAAAGTGTTCATCTTTGTTTTGAGAAAGCCTATGATGGACAGCAAGTGTCTCTGAATGACAGAAGGGGTTCAGGGGAGAATCATTCAAATATTGATACTCTAAAAGCATGAAATCCAACAAGATTTATTGTGTAAAATGCTATCCCTCATGTTAATTTTCCTGCCCTTTCTGTAAGATAATGGCAAGTAACCAAATTCCTAACTCCTAAAAAATGTCAGCTCAATTTCTTACTTTCACTTGTTTACAAAGAATTATTGATTCATTTAATTGTTTAATGACTGTGACATGGTCATGAAATTTTTTCTGCAATAGTAAATGTTTATATTTGGCAGTATGGTATATTTCATGTTTTGAAGATGCAATAAAACTTTCATGGAAAAGATAATGCAAGGTTGGCATGCTGTGAGTATTTAATAAATATTTGTTGAATTAATGAATCAGAAACAATCCTTAAAGCAGCTCTGCGGGATAATGGCTATTTCTCCATTTTACAATGCAGGAATTGAAGTTAATATAAGTTAGATAATTCACTTGAGTCTACACAATGGTAAAAGCCAGTGAAAAGTGAAGTCCAGGTCCTCCTGACTTAGAAGCCACACCTTACCTGGTTGACTCATCTGCATGGATGGTGAGCAGAATAGGATGAATCCCTGAATGACTCTGGACTGAGGGCACCTTCTCTGTGCTGCCCCAACCCTGGTACTTGCCATAGGGCACAATGTTACCTCTTTCCTGGATGTGACTCTCACCAGACTGTAGGGTCACTCTTGTGCCCCAGGAGCAGCCTAGTGTCTGACACTTACTAACTGTTTGGTATACTTTATTCAGTGGTGAGAAACAGTAAAGATTTCACTGTCATTTTAAAAAATTAGATTACATATATTATATGTATAATCAGCAACACATTATATACCTACAACATTATATGTCATGTGTAATATATATATTATATAATTTTGTTGCTTAGTCACTAAGTCATGTCTTACTCTTTTGAGACCCCATGGACTCTAGTCCACCTGGCTCCTCTGTCCATGGCATTTCCCAGGCAAGAATACTGGAGTGGGTTTCCATTTCCTACTCCAGGGGATCTTTCCAATCAGAGATCGAACAAGGGTCTCCTGCATTGGCATGTGGATTCTTCATCACTGAGTCACCAAGGAAGCCACCTAGGAAGTTATATAATATATATAAGGCTTCCCAGGTGGCGCTAGTGGTAAAGAACTTGCCTGCCAATGTAGGAGATGTAAAGAGATGTGGTTTCAACCCCTTGGTTGGGGAGATCCCCTGGAGGAGGGCATGGCAACCCACTCCAGTATTCTTGCCTAGAGAATCTCTTGGACAGAGGAGCCTGGTGGGCTACAGTCCACAGGGTCGCAAAGAGTTGGACATGACTGAAGCAACTTAGCACTGAGCCACCAAGAAAGCCCAATATATATATATAAATGAATAACAGTGTGGAAACAAAGAGAATAACCTTGTCTTTTAGAATCTGCTGTATCAGATCTAATATCAATATGTTTTGTGAATAGATTTTGCACCTTGTACTTGATGCCTTGTCATTCAATCTCCCACACCTTGGAATAGCATACACCTTACACAAAACTCAAACAGCATTCATTTAACTAGTAAACAGTATCTTCCCACTCTTCTCTTCTGGGTCTCCTTGGGGTTTGCCAAGTTTTCATCTTTGTGCTTGTGCCTTTTCCCCTCCCAGTCTTCCAATGTCCTGAGGAGACGCACAGCCTTACTATAGCCCCAACTCACAATCCAGTGGACATTGTCATAGTTGTCTAGGTTCCCTGCACTACTGAATGGTTTATCCTCCAGCTGCCAGGAGTGCTGCTAGCTCTCAGCCCTCTCCAGGAATATCCCTCAGCTGAAGTGTGCTACTTCACTCAACATTGCACCTTCTCAGGGTCTATACCCAACAACCAGCAATGGAGGGAGGTAAAGGCTTGCTCTCCTCACTGGGCCACTGCAGCTCACCAGGGGGTCAGGAGACACCTACACTGAGTATGCATCACACACATGGTCTCCTCATTTCACATTGGGGCTGATGTCAGAATACTCCTAATAATGTTCTTGTACATGAATTTCCCTCTGAGAATCTAACCTGCAAGAACTAACAACTCCCTTTTCATTAAAGCCTTCATAGAAGTCTATTTCCATTACAGTCTTCTCTGACAAGCCTCAGAACCATATATCTATCTATTAATCACATGAATGTCCTTAGCCACGTCAAACTCTGCATTTCCAAATTAGCCTTGTTTTCCACATCCCTAGACTCTGACCTCTCTTGGATATTCCTTCTCAGGGGATCTCACCAGCATCATCTAATCCTCTCAAGCCACAAACATGATGTATTAATTACCTATTGCAGCATTACTACCAGTTAGCAGCTTAAAACAATGCTTGTTTATTGTCTTATAGTTTCTGGGGTTCAAGAGACCAAGCACAGCTGGGCCCTCTGTAAAGCTGCAGTCAAAGTGTTGGTCCGGGATGGAATCGCATCAATGTGCAAGGATCTATGTCCAAGTTTATTTATTCATTGGAAAAATTCCTTTCTCTGCAGGCTGTGGGGATGAGGGCCTCCATGCCCTGCTGGTTGCTGACCAGAGGCCACCTTCAGGCCATCCTCAGCCCGTGGTCCTCTCCACCAGCTACTCACAATATGGCAGTTTGCTTCTTAAAAGCCAGAAGGGGCAAGAGAGTGCTAGAAGGCAAGCATTATGGTCCAATGTAACATAATCACAAAAATTATATCCCATCACCCTTGCCATATTAGATTGACCAGAAACAAGTCATAAGTACCATCCTCACTCATGGGAAGGGGCCCTCGCATAGGTGGGACCACTAGGACGTGGAGTCATGAGGGCAACCTTGGATTCAGCCCACTACCTTTGCACTATATTCTACTTATTTTAGTCATGCCTAAAGCAACACTGTCTTATTCATCAATAGTAGGGGAAAATATGTCTTCTGTGATGCTTTAGGCTCTTTCTTTTCTGAGATATTTGGCCTAGAGTGGGAGGGAAAATAAGAGATCTAGAAATCTCCTACAATGTAGGAAATACATCCAAAAGTAATTTTTCTGAACGATGAGGGAAGATGCAAGCAGAAATGGCCTTGTTTCCATCTTTTCCAGAATAAAAACACTGCAGCACTGTGGCAGAGTAAAAAGTACATGGGACTCTGCTATTCAAATTAACCACAATAGTTACCAGGCAACAATTTTTTTTTTAAACCAATAATATGAAAAAGGATTTCTCAGTTTCTTCAGCCCTTTCTGATTTCATCAGTCTATGCACTGTCAGATCTGAAAACTTTCCAGAACAGGAGATTTATCAGTATACTCCTTTGTCCTCATTTTGATACTTACTCACTCTCTTTATCAGGTTTTTCTTGCTAAGCTGGCCCCCAAAGATGTGAACATCATTATCCTTGATCTGGTACGTTCACATTCTAAATGGCAGATATGCTGAAGTTATGAAGAAAAAGGTCATAAAGTTCACTTTATGGCTGTGCTTTGTGATGTTAGGCAAGTTCCTTAAGCCCCATAGGCTTCAGTTTCCTTATCTATAACATGGAGATAATAATAGCATCTCTGCAGTAGTGTTGAGGTAAGAACTAAATATACAAACCATGAAGCACAGTGCTGAGCATTTGATAGCATTTCATAAATGCTAGTGCTTAACATTATCATTAATGCCAAGAACAGTGCTTGGTTGACAAACCAATACAAATTCAAGAATCATGGGAATGCCAATTTTTAATTTTTCCAGTTAATTTTTTTCAAAACTCTCATTTAATACCACCACTATTTTATCCAAGAAAAATATTTCAAACCAAAGTATTGGAAGAACATAATCTTGAATTAAAGCATGTTCCTTTTAAATGGAAAAAATTTAGCTTAAAAAAAAAAAACGAAGAAAACAACTCACTCTCCAGTATTGTTTTCTATTTTGCCACAGCGTGGCGAAAACTTCATTGTGGATTTCCACATATCCACAGACCATGGTTTGGCAACTGCTGGATTCAAATCCCAAGGTTCCATCGGACCAGAGCAACAAATCTCATGTTACTGCCCTCTTATATCTCAATCACGAGACTGATTGGCTCATCCTAAACCAACACACCATTTTTATCAAGATAACTTTTTAAATCAAACTGGGTGTCAAACGTTCAAGCTATTTTGACTGAGTCACTGTGAACTGAACCAATGAAACTTTTACCAGCTGGTCATCTTATTTTTGTGATATATAGGTTTCAGGGAGTCTTTATATCTGGATGAGCTTGTTTAAACCATGCCTATCCCATCCCTACCAAATAGGGAAATTTGGGCTGGGAGAATGTTATATAAACATTTTTAGGAAGGATGGGAGGGTATTACAAAAACCTCACATATTTTAAATACAGAAACATTATGCAGTCTTTCTGGTAAATTACACTTGATTGGAATGGAAGATAAATGTCACAATTGAGAGCAATTTGTAAAAATGCAACTGGAAATAATTTCTTTTCTCGTGTCGTTAAAAAGAGATACACTCCTGATGGTAGATTTAAACACAGTGATGATGTATGGCTTGAATTAACTGAACCATCATGAAGCTCTGTATGATGGTTTACTTACATATATATGCATGTGTGTATATGTGTACTTTGTATTTTAATCCTCTATTTCTGTCTGGATGGGGAAAGGAAAAAGAGAGATGTGTTTTTCTAGATGCTAACTGGCTTGCAGATCCTCTTAATAATCAGGTGCAGCTTGATTCATAAAAAAAAAAAGTAGACTGGAACATTTTCACACACATGCACACACACATATATATACATGTGTGTGTATACATGTATGTGTATACAATCCAGCTTATTTGCTGGATTACAGAGGATAATTCAGTTGCAAAGACATCAACCCAACTAAAACTGGCTTTTGGGAAGGGGACAAAAATGTATTAGCTCACACAATGGAAAAACCCATGGGGTACTCACACTTAGGAACAGTGGAATCCTTATGCTCAAAGAAAAGAAATCAGAATTCTCACTGTATCTCTCTATTCTGTGGTCCTCTTTGTTGGCTCAAATCTCAAGTTCTCTCCAAGAAATGACAAATGTTGCAACCAGAAAATCAGGATTACATCCCAGTAGCCCAAAAGTGTCATCTGGAAAAGTATGCCTTTTTCTCAGTAATTTAATGATTGGTAGGCTCCAACTATGTCCAAATATTCAACCCAGAATGAATTCTAGCCACAGAATTGTGATGGTCATGTTCACTAGAACCAAATAAGTGGTTTACCTTCTGGACCTAGAAATTGAGTCAGTCTCCACTACCAAAATGCATTCAGTCTTTAAACTGGGAAAGTTTATCTCTTAGAGTAAGAGAGAGGTTTTTTTTTAAGTTACAATGGGCAATCAGAAATAGATGTCCCCCAGCCTTCCTTGATTACTCTGTTTCTGTCCAAAGTTAATTGAAACTCTGACCACCTATAGTACATACTAAAACTTCTATCCTAACTGATCCTGTAACACTAGCATAAGGCATGTTACCTGCCTGGGTCAATCCTAGTAGCTTATCTTGCTGTTTCTACCAAGAAATAAGATAGCATGACAATACTTTCAAAGGAAACAATGTGGGGTCCCATGAAATGTTCCACAGTGTTCTCATATAAAAAGAGCAGAGACTACATGCTTGTACTCATGATTAAAAAGTCTTCTTTATGTGTTCCTTCAGTGACAACCACTAACCTAATAATTATATCTTGTTAACTCCAAGGAGAAAAGGTAGCAACAACAGCCTGGAATAAGATTCCAACTTGGGACTATATGCTCTTTGATTAGAACTTTATTTCATATCCTTGATAAATAATAGCTATTCTTTTTTTAATTAATTGGCTGTGTCATGTTAGACAAGTTGTCTAATCTCTCTAAACCTAAGTTTTCTCATCTCTAAAATAGGTATAATGATATTTACCTTGCAGATTTGTAAGGAGGATCAGACATAGCAGAAATTAAGTATATGAGTCATATAGGCATGAAATAATATCTGGTATCCTCAATAAAAGGAACAGTCTTTTTTAACATTAATACTAATATACATTAGTATAGTGGTATACTAATAAACTATTGGTATATTCCCTAATATACCATTAGTACATTCCTAATATACTATTAGGGAGTTGAAACACATACACAAAAAAGATTCATAGCAAATGTAGCACAACATTTAGTTTTTAGAAAAGACATATAGTGAAGAAAGACACATATGCACAAAAAGAATATCAAAAGTGCTGGGATGTATTTTACCATTATAAAATAAAAATAACATCCCATAACTTTTGGCATCATTATAGGGATAGCAAAGATGGAGTACAGGGGATGAAACGTACATTTCCAGGGTTCTTCACAGTTCAGAGTTCATGTGAACAGAAGTCAGGCAGCTGAAGATAGTTGTGTTGCTCAACCTTCAGTCTTCAGCAGCATGTCATTTTTATAGTGGTCTTTCACAAATTCCATGCCTGATCCATTAGACACCCTAGATAACAAACTAGAGAAACCTGTGTTTGATTCCCTGTTCTGCCATTTATCAACTGTGGGATCTTGATAAAGAGATATAACCTCTGTAGGCCTGCTGACTTATCTGCCAACAGTAAGAACACAGGAGAGAGTATAGAGTAGTACTCAAACGCATAAACTTTGGAGCTTTAGATCACCTGAATTAGGATCTTAGCTAGCCTTGAGATTTGAGTAAATCACTCCACCTTTTAGTTTTCTCTTCTGTAAACTGGGAATAATTACAGTACCTACTTGTGAAGATCAAGTGAAACAACCATGTAATGTGTTTAATATATTGCCTTGTATGTGGTAAATAGTTCATAACATTAGTTGTCACTGTTAATAATACTCATTTTTATGGCCATCATAAAGTTGACATGATTAAATCTACTCTTATTATCTTAGCACCCTATCAGTATATAGTAAATGCTCAATAAATGGCTCTAGGTTTTGCTTATTTTAATTATCATTACTGTATCTGGTCTTTCGAAAAGTAGAACTGTAACCGAGCAGGATCCTATGAAGCCTTCTCAGAATAGACTCCCATTCATGTCCTCCACCTGCATTTTGTCTGTAGCAAAACTTTAGCCAAAGAATAAATTTAATCAGAGAAGTGAGAAAATACAGAAAGAAAGAAAAAAAAGTCAAGCAAGACAAAATAATACTACTTTAGCCGTTGAACAGTCAAGGACCTTTAGTTCTTTCTTAGGGACTACAGGTAATATTCTGAGCCATGTCCTTTGAGCTGTTTGACAGATCCTGAAACCCCCATCAGGTGGAAGAAGTTAACTGTATGCTGCCCACAAGTACATAGACCCCAGACCACTTGGAAGAAGAAGGTTGGTGATACTGACTCCCACTGACCTCACCACCAGCCGATTAGAAGAATGTCCATGAGTTGACCATGCCTGCTCTTTACCTCAAGACTCTCCACTACCCCTCCAGGTGGGGGGACAGAGAGTTTTGGGGGTATTAGCCTGCTGTGGCCCCCTTTGCCTGGCAAAGTAATAAAACTATTCTTTTCTACTGCATCCACAACTCTGTCTCCTTGGTTCAATTCAGCACCAGTAAACAGAGGCTGAGTTTCAGCAACAGAATGAATATGTAGCTACTACATGGAGAGTTTTTCCACAAGACAAATATGCCCTTCTTAACTGTGCATCTCCTATGCTTATTACCAGGCATGAAATACAACCATCATTTAGAAAATTGAATAGAATCTTTTCTTGCAGTTTGACTATTTTTTTTTTTTTATTTTTTTTTTTAATTTTTATTATTATTATTTTTTTTTCCAGTGGGTTTTGTCATACATTGATGGCACCAAAACCAAGTTCTATTGAGATAATTAGCTCTTGAGAGGGTTTTTCTTAAGTGTCATTTGCCTATGCAAAGTCTGTATATTGAAATTTTCTTTCTGGCATCTTGCTTTAAATTTCTTCATATTCCCTAGTTCTACATTAGTAAAGCTTCATCACTTGTGGGTGAAGTGGTTAAGAATGGGTTTTCAAATATCTGGATTATTTACCAAACCACAGATGAAAGAAAGCCCTGGTTTTCATTTCCCCTGTATTCACATATGGCCACAATCATCCATTTTGTTTATTACCAGTTCATTGCTGCCAGTGGAGAAGTGGACTTAAGGGGCTGTTAAACTTTAATTAAAATGAGGAAGTCAAGACCCTCTCCAGTTTATTAAAGAACAAAGCAATACACCTTAGTGGGTTTCTTCTCCAAACTTGTGCCACCGTATTGAGTCTCATTCCAAAGCATAACCTGGAACAATTCTCCAGAAACACAAGCACTTTGAGTGACAAACGCAAAAATTACACAATTGGGAGAAAAGATTGTCAAGCCAAAACATAGAAAGTAATGACTCATTTTATAAAACAAAATGCTCAAAGAAACATTAGGGAACTTGTTTTCAGCTGCAGTTAGCTTAATGAAACGGTTCTCTAAGTGGATGTTTATTGGAAATCTGTGTTTAGAAGGCTGGAAATAAATTCCATTTTTAAGTTATGCTTTCCCCCCCGCTCTCCTTCTGCATTTTCTGGCCTGTTTTATTCAAAGCTGAACATGAGATATAAATAAGAATTCTTGAACTGCTTTTAAAGTGCTGGCATCTGTTAGATTAGGAGGAAGTCTGATTTAGCAAAACTTAGAACAGTACAGAACAATTGCCAAAACAAGAGAATCTTTTATTTATGTTGTACAACAATGTTACATAACGAAGCAAGTTGTTCATCTTCATTCTTTATGATGAGTATATGGGGCAATATATCTCTTAATGTTTGGCCAGCTGAGAGCCCATTAGCTAGTGCTGCATTATTTAGATGTTAAATTGATTTGAGAGGAAATTAATTATGTATAACCAGCTACAAAAGATCACTGTATTCAGTAAGCTCTTAATATAAAAGATCTCCTTCTGGTTTTAATTTGTTTTTCTTATATTTTCAGGGGAAAAGTAGGTTTTTTCCTGTTACTTATAATTTCCCAAGGCTCCAGAAACCAAGCAGTTAAAATAAGAGTGCTACAGTCAAAGACATCATGATTTAAAACCTAGCTCACCATCTATTGAAGTATTTGAATCTGGAAAGTTATTAATCTCTCTAAGCATACTGTTCATCAATAAAATGAGGATAATAATGGTATCTTCCTCACATGTTCATTCTGAGGATTAATGCAGGAAAGATGCTTAGCACATTGTCTGATACATAACATGTACTCAATAGATGTTAACATTAAAAAAAGTTGCCACTACACACTCATGGATACAAAGTTAAGTTCAGCAACATTATTTTGTTGGCTTTAGCAACCTAGGTACTGTAGCGAATGTTTGCTAAATGATTTCAGATATTTAAGGACATGATCTATAAGGTAAGAAATAGCATGCTAACATAAAAACAGGAAGTTGAGAAGGAATGTTTGCCATAACTGTTCTGCATGTTTAAATGCATCAATCATGACTGCACAACAAACACTGAATAACATGCATAAGAAGACAAGAGATACTGGCCAATTCAAGAAAGTGTTTCATTTGTTTCTTATTATTTTATTTAAAGAAGAGGCCTCTAATTTGGTGAAGTCTAATGAAACAAGACAGCAACAGTTAGAATTGGACATGGAAAAACAGACTGGTTCCAAATAGGAAAAGGAGTACATCAAGGCTGTATATTGTCACTCTGCTTATTTAACTTATATGCAGAGTACATCATGATAAACACTGGGCTGGATGAAGCACAAGCTGGAATAAAGATTGCAGGGAGAAATATCAATAACCTCAGATATGCAGATGACACCACCCTTATGGCACAAAGTGAAGAAGAACTCAAGAGCCTCTTGATGAAAGTGAAAGAGGAGAGTGAAAAAGTTGGCTTAAAGCTCAACATTCAGAAAACTAAGATCATGGCATCCGGTCCCATCACTTCATGGCAAATAGATGGGGAAACAGTGGAAACAGTAGCTGACTTTATTTTTTTGGGCTCCAAAATCACTACAGATGGTGGTGACTGCAGCCATGAAATTAAAAGACGCTTCCTCCTCGGAAGGAAAGTTATGACCAACCTAGACAGCATATTAAAAAGCAGAGACAGTACTTTGTCAACAAAGGTCTGTCTAGTCAAGGCTACGGTTTTTCCAGTAGTCATGTATGGATGTGAGAGTTGGACTGTGAAGAAGGCTGAGCGCCAAAGAATTGATGCTTTTGAACTGTGGTGTTGGAGAAGACTCTTGAGAGTCCCTTGGACTGCAAGGAGATCCAACCAGTCCATCCTAAAGAAAATCAGTCCTGGGTGTTCATTGGAAGGACTGATGCTGAAGCTGAAACTCCAATATTTTGGCCACCTGATGCGAAGAGCTGACTCACTGGAAAAGACCCTGATGCTGGGAAAGATTGAAGGCAGGAGGAGAAGGGGACGATAGAGGATAAGATGCTTAGATGGCATCAGCGACTCAATGGACATGAGTTTGAGTAAACTCCGGGAGTTGGTGATGGACAGGGAGGCCTGATGTGCTGCGGTTTATGGGGTCACAAAGAGTCAGACACGATTGAGCGACTGAACTGAACTGGATGTTACCCTGGGGATGAGAGGAGAAACCCCATCTTACCAGTTTAGGAAACAAATCTAAACTTGCCCCAAATAATGTGATGAAGCAATGATAGAACTTATCCTGAAGCTCAACTCTTTTTCTCAGCTTGTTGCTATTTGTTCTGCTCCCAACCCTGATCCAGGACCCCACCAACTATTTATTAAAATAGTTGATTTAGGTTCTGTTGTTTTTATTAATATTTTCTACATCGGGGAGTTTTCTACACTAAGAATAGGGAATGGTAATCTAAAATTTTCAGAATCCCAAAAGGGTTTTGTAAATCAATCCTTGGAAGAATTTATTTCAAGATGTAAAGAATTAATTCACTAGGTCTGTTATTAATAAACTAATTTTTATCCAAGACTAATGAAGAAAACTAATTTTGATCAAAGCCTACTGTGTACCTGTGAAATACTTCACTTCTATTATCCAATTTCATGCTCACAAACTCCTCTGTTGAGTAGATATTAAGAAAACTGGAGTTTAGAATGTTTTCCATGGGTCATGCAATTGATGAAGATGAGAAAGAACACCCACATTTGGGTATGTATAATCAAAACTTGTGACCTTACTAATCATGCTTATCTGGGTACACTTCTGACATTCTTCCCTGTCTCAATGTCATCTCAAGAGGACAGAACAGAAATAGCATTTCCCATCTTTCTCACCATAGGTGTGTGCTGAATTAGAAGATGCCATAACCATGGAAACTGACTACAATGGACGAAACATTAAGAGATCTATTGCCTCATGTACTCACTTCAGGGGCTTCCCCGGTGGCTCAGCGGTAAAGAATCCACACTCAGTGCAGGAGACACAAGAGAGGTGGGTTCAGTCCCTGGGTCAGGAAGATCCCCTGAAGGAAGGCATGGCAACCCACTCCAGTCCTCTTGCCTGGAAAATCCAGTGGACAGAGGAGCCTAGCATGATGCAGTCCATAGGATCACAAAGTCATGACTGAAGCGACTGAGCATGCATGCATATTCATTATAAAGAATGAAAATGAACAACTTGCCTGGTTACATAACATTGCTGTATAACATACATAAAAAATTCTCTCACAGTGGCAATTGTTCTGTATGGTTCTAAGTCTAAATAAACTGGGACTATAGTTCGGGAGTTGGGAGTTCCAGAATGGGGCTGAGGTAAATGCTCACTGATTCAGGCACTATAAAGGTAGCACCAACAATGGAACCACTCCTCTGGAGAGTTCTCCATCACAGTTTCCCTTGAATCTCCTCTAACAGCAGAAACAACCTTGACTTGGGCATTGGGTTAAAACCGGGAAAATGATAAATTCTAGAAATTTTGCATAAAATGGATTATCTGACCCAGCAAACATTTTTAAAAATCACTTTTTCTAAGTGAAGTGTTTTCAAACATGATCTAACTATTTAGTAAAACAGAGACATTTTATCATTTTAAATGACAAGAGTATGTATATAGAGTCCCAGGACTTAAAAAAAAAAATAAAATAAAGCCCAGCACTTATTCCTCCCTGGACACCTGACCCGCAGGAGTCAGAGATCACCTCCAGCACTCAGGTTTCCCCTCTGATCTGAAGATCTTGTCAGGTTCAAAGTTACAGCCAAGAAGGAAGTAGTATCATAATATCCTTCAAATGATAGTAACCTTAGTCATCTTAATCTCAACCTCTGGCAAGAGGGTCTAAAAAGATAGTTTATGACAATGTAAGTATATGCCAGGAAATATATGAAAATGGATCCAAGAATCCAAGAGCGTAAGGACTTCATCTTTTTCATTGACTGAGGTTGTCTCAAGCTCTGAGGTCACAGATTTAAAAAGTATTTTATGTGACTTCTCAACCCTGCAAAGTCAATTAGTCCTTTAACTTGAGGTCCTTTGACAGAGGTACCCATGAACAGTCATAATTAATACATTAATTAATAACTATGCCTGACACTTTTCTGAGTGATTTATATTTGCTAACTCACTCCCACCACAACCCAGTGAGGAAGGTACTGTTATCAACACTATCTTAAGGTGGGAAACTAAACCACAGAAAAATTAGAAATGTGCCCAAGGATCATGATGTTAGGAAAGGGTGGAATTGGGGTTCAAAGCCAGGGAGTCTGTAGGACAAGTGCTCTTTATATAATGCCTTCTGCCATATCAATAGCAGTCACCATTTGTTCTGGACTTACTATGTACCAATATGCATTGTGCTTAGCACTTTATAGATACACCTAATTTTATTGTGCTTTGCTTTATTGTGCTTCACAGATACAGCATCTTTTTGTTGTTGTTGTTGTTGTTTTTTTTTTTTTTTTTTTTTTTTGCTTTATACAAATTGAAGGTTTATGGCAACCCTGCATCAAGAAAGTTTATCGACACCATTTTTCCAACAACGGTTTGCTCAATTCCTGTCTGTCATAGTTTGGTAATTTTTGCAACATTTCAAATTTTTCACTAGCAAAAAGATGATGACTGTCTGAAAGCTCAGTTGATGTTTAGTATTTCTAGCAATAAAGTATTTTTAAATTAAGGCAGGTACATTTTTTTTTTAGACATAATGCTATTGCATGCTACTATTTTTTTTTTTAGACTTAATGCTATTTCATGCTTAATAGACTATAGTAGAGTGTCAACACTACTTCTATGTGCACCAGGAAACCAAAAATTTATGTGACTGGCTTTATTATGAGATATACTTTGTTGTGATACCCTAGAACTGAACCCATAGTACCTCTGAGGTGTGCCTGTACCTATGTTATTTCATTACATCAATATGACAATTCAATGAGGTATACGTAATTATTGGCCCCATTTTACAGGTAAGAATACTAAGGTTCAGAGATGACATGCAATTTTCCAAGTCACATTTAATCAGAATAAAACTCAAACTCAGATCATTTCTTTCAGCTGACCTGCCTAACCCTCCCTCATCTTTCCTCTTAATTAGGGCTTCTTTTCCATCAGTAAACCTTTAAGTTCTCTTAACCACTGAGCAATGATTTCTAACTGAAATTAAACAAGAAAAGTGGAATTTTATTTCTCATAGAGATTCTCATTTCTACACACTTAAACTTGACTCTCCCCTAAGTATATTTGGGCTACATATTTTGAAAACTCTTAAACATATTTTTAAGTTTTCTTTAAAAAAGTTTTGATACAGTGTGAAAGGTATCATTTCATTTTCAAAGGAAAAAATATATATATATACACATATGCTTAGAAGAAATGAAAATGACTAAAACATAAACAGTGCTGACAACTATGTAGCAGGAAAATACCTGATGAGGAAGGTAATCTGCTTTTTTTCCACATTTTCTATAATGTACATGCATCATTGTAGTAATAAGAAAAAAAGTTACTGTTTTTAAAAAGAAGAAACCATATGATTTAAGATAGGAAGTCTTTGTCCTTAGAACTTGACATAAAATTATCACTATAGTTGAGGGATTTTACATTCAGCTCTGGACTTCCTGACTATCAAGGCACAAAGAGAAACAAAGAATTACAGAGGTCTTCACTGTTTGATATATCATTTCTTCCCAGGAGATAAACTACCAACTTGCCACTGGATTCTAAGAAAAATATATGATGCACAATTTTCAGTAACACTAATACCTTCCCTGTAGTGCAAGACAGTGGGAGATTACTCACAGTCCTCATCTTTGTTCTCACTGCTCTTTGCCTGGTTCTGGTATCAGGGTGATGGTGGCCAGGTACAATGAGCTTGGGAGTGTTTCTCTCTCTGCAAATTTTTGGAAGAGTTTGAGAAGGAGAGGTGTTAGCTCTTCTCTAAATATTTGATAGAATTTCCCTGTGAAGCTATCTGGTCACCGACGTTTATTTGTTGGAAGCTTTTTAATCATGGTTTCAATTTCATTATGACTGTTACAGTTGCTTAAGAATTATGAATCCAGGGCCCTCCCTGGTGGCCTAGTAGTAAAGAATCCACCTGCCAATGCAGGAGACACGGGTTTGATCCCTGATCTGAGAGATCCCACGTGCCACAGGACAAGTAAGCCTGTGTGCCACAACTACTGAGTCTGTGCTTTAGAGCCTGGGAGCCACAATTATTGAGCCGACATGTCGCAACTACTGAAGGCCATGCACCCTAGAGCCTGTGCTCCACAAGAGAAAACGCTGTAATGAGAAGCCCTCACACTGCAACTGGAGAGTAGCCCCTCACTCGATGCAACTAGAGAAAGCCGACATTGCAACAAAATCTAAGCACAGCCAAAAGTAAATAAATAAATTAAATTATTTTTAAAAATGATCATGATTCCATACCATCCTAAGGGACAAACACCATATACACAGTGCCCATCCTATTTTAGAATAGATTTAGAATTACATAAAATTGCAAAGAGAGTTCCCACATACTCTGCACCTATTTCTCCCAATTATTAACATATTAGGACAGTACTTTTGTTAAAATTTGAGAGTCTTCCTAGGTGGTACTAGTGAAAAAGAAGCCACCTGCCAATGCAGGAGACAAAAGAGGCACAGGTTTGATCCCTGGGTTGCAAAGACCCCCTGGAGTAGGAAATGGCAACCCACTCAAGTATTCTTGCCTGAAAAGTTCTATGGACTGAGGAGCCTAGTGGTCTACAGTCCATGGGGTCACAGAGTCAGACATGACTGAGCACACACACACACACACACACACACACACACACACACACACGATGAATCTATACTGTTAACTGAAACCTAGATTTCCTTAGATTTTACTTAATGTCTTTTGTGTGTTCCAAAATCCCATCCAGGATAGCATATTAGATTTAGTCATTATATTTCATTAGGCTCCTCTTGCCTGTAACAATTTTTCAAACTTCCCTTTTGATCATCCTCTTTTTTATTATTTTGACAATTGTGAGGGGTAATTAGTCAGGGATTCTGGAGAAGGTCCTTCAACTTGGATTTGTTTGCATTTATAGTAAGACTTGGGTTATAGGTTTTAGAAGGAAGATCACAGAGATAAAGTACCATCCTCATCACATTGTATCAAAAGTATATGCTATTAACATAATTTATACCTGCTGGTGTTAACTGTGGCTGAGGCAGTATCAGATTTCTCCACTGTAAAGCTACACTCCCCCTCTTTCATACTGTGGTCTTTGGAGGAAAGTTACTAAAAGCAGCATACACTTTAAGGAGTGAGGAATTAGGCATGCAAAATCTGTCTATTCACTCCAATTATTACTCAGTTATTTATATCAATATAGATTCAAAAATATTTATTTACTATCCTTGATTATAACCAAATACTCCTTTATTTTGTGGCTAAAATTGTTCCAGCTCTGACAGTGGAAAGCTCTTCCATGTGGCTCCTTGTCCTTCTGACACCCACCCACCACTGTATTTTGTTTTGTTTTTGAGTAATTCATTAAATTCTGGCACTATGAGATGTTCCAGGCTCATCTTATATACTTCTTGCCGGAACCCTAGAAGTGACTATTTCTCCCAAGTTTTTAAAGTGAAGTATGGTATTATAAACTAATGTCTGAGTGTAAAGATAAGTGTCACTGCCTCTAGCCTTTCTCAGCTGACAAAGCAAGGACATGCATGTGTGTTAACTTGTAAGTGTGTGTGTATTGTACTCTTAATATGAATATCTTTATAAGTAAAAAGAGAGCACAATTTGAACGCACATGCAATGAAGAAGACCTTGATATGATGGAGGCAGAGATCAGAGTAAATAATCTACAAGCTAAGACACCAAAGGGTGCAAGTAGCTACCAGAAGCTAGGACTGAGGAAATAATGTCTCTCTGGAGCCCCCTTCAGATGGAGCATGCCTGAGCCAACACCTTAGTTTTGGACTTCTAGCATCCAGTGAGAAAATAAGTTGCTGTCACTTTAAGACTCTTGGTTTGTGGTACTTTGTTATTGTGGCCCTGTATACTAATACAGTCCAATTTGTATTATTATTGCATGTGTGCTCAGTCATGTCCAACTTTTTGCAAGTCCATGGATTGTAGCCCACCAGGCTCCTCTGTATGGAATGCTCCAGGCAAGAATACCGAAGTGGGTAGCTGTTCCCTTCTCCAGGGGATCTTCTCCACCCAGGGATTCAACTTGAGTTTCCTGCATTGGCAGGCAGATTCTTTACCACTGAGCCATCTGGGAGCTATTAATATCTTATTATTATCATGATAGCCATGTATTAGTTTGTACTAATATAGTCCAACTTTTCATTTTTGTTTCCTTCAAGGATCATGCTTTTGGTGTTGGACCTAAGAACTCGTCGCCAAACCCAATGTAACCTAGATTTTCTATGTATTTTTCTAGAAGTTTTACATTTATATACATGATCTATTTTGAGTTAATTTTTACAAAAGATGCAAGGCATATGTCTAGGTTCAATATTTTGCATGTGGACATCCAATTTTCCCTCCAACACTATCTGTTTAAATAACTATCTTTTCTCAATTGAATTGCTTTCTCATCTTTGTCAAAAACCTCTTAACTTCATTTGTGTGGGTCTACACTACATTTTTTAATACTTGGTTATTTTCCATATATGATATAATCCATTAAACTCTTTCATAATTTTTATGTTTGCAACAGCAGATTTTATTGCTCTTCCTTTCCTGTGGATCATTCATCAAAAAAGAAAAAAAAATATTCAATTTCTCTAGGCACTACACAAAAAAACGGTAATATAAATTTCTTACATCAACTGAAAATGATTCATAATCATTTTCTTATTTGTACCTTCAGGCATTGAAGAAGATAAACTCTCCTTTGGAGTCACAGATTTAGAAAAATACATACTATGAAATTTTAAATGTTGGGATAGGTGCTTTCTATATCAGCTGTGGAGGAATTTTGCATTAGGGAGAAATGAGAAAAGAGAAGAATTTATTATGAAATATGAGGTCCTGCTCTACAGATGACTCATTTTATGACTTCATGAAAATGCAGTAGTAATAGAACAGTGAGTGTTCTTGCCGCTGCTTCCACTGACACATAAGCCACTATGAGACACAGAAATGCTATGAAGCAAGGTTCAAAAGGATAAGGACTTCATCTTTTTTTGGTAACTGTTGTATCCCCTACTGTAAGCACAGTCTCACATACAGCAAATATTTGTTGAATGAAAGATGAAGTCATTAGCTTGTATGAGCTGTCATAAAAAGGGCAACATATTGATGGACCATGGGCTGAATCTGGGTCACAGGAGTGTTTTAAGTGTCTCACACTTAAAGAGTTTAAAAAATAGTATTTAAATAAAATAGAATGAGTTTCCAACATTTTACACTGTAAACAATTCTTATAAAAATCCAGATTTCAATGTTAGCTTGACAAAATTCAAGATTCAGCAATATCGAGCCTTTATTCCCATTGAAATTGTACTGAATAGTTATCCTCTGTTTGGAGAAGTCAGGTATGCTATGGTTTGCCACAAATCCTACCTCTCCTTGTCATCAAACACATGGCCAGCTTTAATCATTTACCTTATCTACCTGATTCTCATAAACACATCTGAGTTTTTAGCTCTTGTTACATAGAATTGAATGTCTCGCTATTTACAGAGATTTCTAGGGGATTTGGAGAACAAACAAATTATCTCATACTAGTTTTCATAGTAAGAAAATGCCATTTGTTGAAAATTAGAGCTATGCCAGGCCATGCTATATACTCTATGCTAACTACTTGGCATGAAATATATCAATATGTTTTATTCTTGACAAAAATCCTAGATAGTAGCTACAGTTGTTGTTCCTTTTTATAGCTGAGAGGTAACCATCCTGCTCAAAGGCATACCAAGTATAAGGCAGGAGAGAGAAAGAAGCTCAAATCTGAACTCATCAACGTCTCATGATGATTTGAACTACCTGTCAGCCCCTTTGTGAGCAGAACGAATTCATTCCTGGTGACTTGTGGTCATTCACATTCATTCTTAGTGTTCCAGTGCGAGTGTAATGGAAAAACTAGACAGATTCAAAAATGACTTTACTACTTACTAGATGTGACCTTGGCATGTCCTTTAACCCCTTGTTCACTTACGTGTGCAACATTGAGAGTAAACAGTAACTTCATTGCTTGGTGTGAAGATTCAAGAAAATGTAGATAAAGCTCACACACATTTCTTGCTACAATCTGTGGTCAGTGTTCATATACATACATATATATGTATATACAAATACATATATATATATATATATATATGTATATATATATATATATATGTCAGAGAGAGGTATGTTTCAGAGTTAAAGAAAGAAAAGAACAGGGTCCAGATGTCTGAGACTGAGGCATAGGAATGGGCAACTTTCCCAGATGAAATGGGTGGTAGAGGAGGAGAACTGGGATCATGGAAAGCAAGGAAACACCTGGTATTACAATCCGTTTCTGGGTTGAATCCAAACTCTAAATTACTAGACCCAGGACTGACCACAAGAGGCCAATAACAATAGAGCAATACCAAGAAACCTAAAGGCTTGTAACCTCAGACTTCTTTATTTTCCAAAACATGCAAGTCTTTTTCTGCAGTATATCCTGCCATGTGTCACATAAGAGGCAGATAGCTTCCACTTATATAACTTTATACATCAAAGAGTTACTAAACATATACCATATGCCAGGAACTGTGCTAGCTGCTGCATATTTTGTAATGAATAAGATATAATTCTGGCCCTCTCTCCAACTGCTCATTGTGAGAGTTTGGGTAATTGGAGTGAATCAAATTAACAGTCAATAATGATAGCTTAAGGAAAAGTTATCCAAGCGAAAAACAGGAGCAAGGCTTATACAATTGAAGAGCCCTTTTTGGGCTCAAAATGAAATTTAAGAAGGGAACAAGGGCCATGGAAAATGAACCAATGCCAAGCTTTGTTGACCAATATGAGAAAGTCAAGAATAATGGCTAAGAGAAGTGCTCCAGTGAGAGAAAACAGCATGTGTAAGGATTTAGAAGTAAGTGAGCTCATGATTTGCTTGTAGAGTTTTGAGAAATTCATAAAGTCCTGAATTTGGGAGTGAAATCATGAGGACAAGTTAAAGAGTCTAAAGAATTAAGGAAGATATAGCCCAAGAAAGACATTGTGAATGGTATTCAAGTGTTTGGAATTTATTCTCAAAGCTATGGGGAATCAATGACATTTTCAAGAGTTGTACATCTGGAGAGAAATGTTCCAGCTTCCATGTGGCAAAGGAATTGGAAGATGGTGGGGAGAAAACATCAAAGGCAAGAGATCAACTGGGAGAGTCTTGTAGTAACCCTGGTGATTCAACCTCCTCAGTCTCCTTCATGGTTTCATAGCAGTGACTGTGATGTGCTGCCCAGGTCCCTCATTCATGAAGGGTTTTTTTTATCCCAGCTGCTAGAAGTGCTGTCAGCCCGATCATTAGATCTCAGCTGCAGAGAGCTGCCTGGCCCAATGTCACACCTGCCTGAGCACGCAAAGGCCCACATCCAGTGACCGCTTGATACATCAATACAAAGGCTGGGCCATCTGTGCCCAGCTCATGACAATGCTGGAGTACCACTGTAGGCCCAGAAATCTAGATTGGATTAGCTGAGGAAATCTTTGAGTCAGCATCAGTTTGACTCGTCTCCCTGTTCAGTTATACATCCTTCTCCTCTTCTACACGTTTGATCCTAAGGATGCACTTAGTCACTCAGTCATGTCCGAAACTTTGCCCATCAGACTCCTCTGTCCATGGGATTTTCCAGGCAAGTATACTGAAGTGGGATGCCATTTCACTGCTTTTTAAGAGTCCTACATGCTAGACTTCAAATCTGAATATGTTTTCTATGGAACTCAATCTGTGATGGCCATGTAGGAATGCCATCATGCAGGACACATGAGACAAGGTGGCTCCATAAACACCTTTTAAAATTATTTACATCAATAATAACTAACAATGATTGAACAAGAGACGTTCAAAGATCCAAATGAATTTTTTTTTCTGGAAAGTTGCCAAATACACTCATTTAAATGATGTAGACCACTGAGTCAGTACTTATCAACCCAGAATGGATTACAACATTGAATGAGTGTAAGGGATAAGACCATATGACTTGGCGTTCTTCGATGTTTCAAGACCAGAAATTCTGTATCCACACTAAACACAGCTATATAAACAATTCTACAATTTCACTGATAACTCTGTATGGGCAATATTATATCACTTTCAACAAGTCACATTAAAGCCTTTGTTTTTCCATGTCAAGATTATTAACTTTTACTGGGTAGTTCCTAGTGCTTGTCATTGTATACAAACACCGCAGGGTATATTGAAGTCATATATTTATATCTCATGTAACTTGTTTACTTGGAATAAACTTATCCTGATTCATGTAGTTTAAATGATAGAGCTATGAATCTCTACAGTAATATTCTGGTTCCATATTTAATGCTATATTTCCCTGAAGCTCTGGTAACTTATGAGTGAAATTTCTGCTTGGGGATACCATTCAACTATATTGACCTAAAAAATGAGAGTTCCTGGGTGGATGAACTTTCTTTTGACAATGTATTGAAAAGTCTGCTGTCCAAACAGAAACATGTTTTTCATTCCATGAGGGCAGAAAATATATCAGGGCTTACACACACACACACACACATTTTGCTGTGTATGAGTTACTGGGAAGCCTAGATATTGATTTCCTCAACTTCTGGGCTGGTTGCCTGTCCTATGTTGGTTGCTTTTGGCTGTGAGCAGCCTCATTCATTTTCCCCAATGTGCCACACAGAAGTGGAAAATCTGTAGTACACAGGAATACAAGGCAGCAAACTTAGACTGTACAAATGAAAAAGGGAATATTTAGTTGAAATCTCTATAGGTACAGCCCTCCAAAATTTTGATTTCTAAATTTCTCTGATGACAAACTTATTTTTTGAATATTTACTATGAAAACTCAATTCTAAAACAGTAATTAGGTGTTTTTTTAAAAAAAGGAAGCATGCTAATCTAATTTTCTCTAATTAGGCAAGGAGTTATAAGTCAATACTTCTCACTTTGCAGTGTTTCTTAAACATGTTTGAAGGCGGAACCCTTTTTCAGTGAGCCAATGCAAAATGGCGATTGAAGTTTAGCCTGTTTTGCTGCAAATAGAAGTGAACTAAGATAAGTTAACTATTGATTTCTTGATGGCCCAAGTGTTGACAGAGTACAGAACAGAAGTACCCCCCAGGATGTGAATAAGAGTAATGCATGCCAGATAGAAACAAATAATTGAATTATTGTGCTGTAGAATTTTAAAACTGGAAGAATTCTTCAGAGATCACAAGACCCAAGCACTTCATTTTTCACATGTAAAAACTGAGATTCAGAATCAAAGTATAAGACTTGTCTCTGTTCACATAGCAAATTTATGAGAACCAACCACATCCATTTGTTAAACCAATGAACTAATAAGACAGCATGCAAATAATGCAGTTTGAAAACTATAACTTGGGGTTTCCCTGGTGGTCCATTAGTAAAGACTCTGCTTTGCAAGGCAGGGGACACTAGTTTGATCCCTGGTCCAGGAAAATCACACCTCCCTGCCATGCACCACAAGTACTGAGCCCATGCTCTGGAGCCCACAGCCACAACTACTGAGCCCACACACTGCAACTACTGAAGCCCGTGCGCCCAGACTCTGTGCTCCTCAGCAAGAGAAGCTCACTCTAACGAGAACCCAGAGCACCACAACCAAGAGCAGCCCCCGCTAACCACAACCAGAGACAGCCTGTACGCAGCAACAAAGACCCACCACAGCCAAAACACCGAATAAACACATCTTAAAAAAAAAAAACAAAACATAGATTGCTAAGGGGAGTCAGAGAAGTTACTTATGAGAATTTGAGAAAAATTAATTAGATATTAGTCATTGCTTATACTAGGGAAGACATCTAATAAGAAAAAGTTTTAGTGTAAAGCTGCTAAGGAGATTTCCAGAAACAGAAATCATATAGAGAATTGAGATTGATGGATAAATTCCATGAAGCCAGCATCTCAGTGACAGCAGAAAGGATCTTTCTATTTAAACACATGTATAGTACAGTATATATTTTAATATTATGTATTTTACTACGTTATATATTTAGTATATTGTATTATTTTCATATAGTTACATTGTAATATATGATATGGTATTTAAAATATTTTATTTTGAAATACTTTAAGTTTAAAAAATGTTATGTGAAACGATATAAGAACACTGAAAAGTTCATGTGCCCTAAATAAGTCTTGTATTTTGCCATATTTGCAGTAACCCTTTAATTATTGTTGAGCCAGGCACACATAACGTGATTATTTTCTGCCAGGCTGGACTTACGTGTTCATTTTCTTAGTGAGGTCTTTTGAAGAAATGAAATTGTAAATTTTGATTAAGCATATCAATCTTTCATTTATGGTCCATGCTTTGAGGTCTCTCTTTGTTTACTCCAAGATCATGAAGATCTCCCTATGCTTCATTATGGAAGCTTCATAGTTTTTTTTTTTTTTTAAGCTTCATCGTTTTAGCTGTTATGTTTACATGCATGACCCATTTCAAGTTAATTTTGCATACAGTGTGAAGTAGAAGCCAAGATTGTTCGATCACCATTTCTAGAGAAGACTTTTCCTTTCCCCAACTAAATTCTCACTGATATCACTGTCAAAATTAATTGTCAATATATTTTAGGAGCTCCCTTTAGACTATGTTCTTGTCTATTAATCTGTAATCCCTACACCAAAACCATACTGTGTTGGTTACTGCAACTTTGTAAAATGTCTTGAAATAGAGAAATAGCTCAATTTTGTTCTTTTCTGAGAGGGAGTATTTTTTTTCTTAAGCTAGTCCAGGTTATTTGCATTTTCAAATAATTTTAGAATCAGTTTCTTAATTCCTGCCAAAAGAGAGAGAGATTTTCACTGAGATTACATTGATTTAATAGGTCAACTTCAGGGAAGTTTGGATCTTAAAAGTTTTGGGTTTTCCAGTCTTTAAATATAGTACATTTCTTTATTCATGTAAAGCTTTTAATAATTTTAATTTAAATTTCATCTTTCTAGATACCAATATTTTAACCCTTGCTTTTCTTTAACTTGAATTTGTCTGCTATATAGTTTCATATGTTTTTATTTTTATTTTTCTGAATCTCTTCAAGTGTCTTGATTTATACAGACAGGACTGGAGTTTGTACTGTTAACCAATATGACTTTTTTTAATAGATGAGTTATGCTGACTTAAATTTAATAATATATTAAATGTTTAGTTTCAACTCTGTCTTGTATGTCAACACATACAAGCAGTCAATAGAATTAGCTTTTGAAAATATGTCCCATTTCACTTGATATAGGCTTCCCTCCTAGCTCAGTCAGTAAAGAATCTGCCTGCAATGCAGGAGACACGACTTAGAATCCTGTGTCAGGAAGATCCCCTGGAGGAGGAAATGGCGACCCTTTCCAGGATTCCTGCCTGGAGAATCCCATGGACAGAAGAGCCTGGCAGACTATAGTCCATGGGGTTGCGAGAGGTGGACACGACTTAGCGACTAAACTTCCACCACCATCACTTGATGTATTCCAGTCTTTTAAGACATGATATGTTCATATAGTATCCTCTACACTGATACTTTTATATAAACCCATTACTGCCCTTTTATGGTCAAGGGATGAGCACTTCATATCTACTGTTCTCTACTATGACTAAGAGACTTCCCAGGTGGCTCACAGGGTAAAGCGTCTGCCTCCAGATTCCCCTGGAGAAGGAAATAGCAACCCACTCTGGTACTCTTGCCTGGAAAATCCCATGGACAGAGAAGCCTGGTAGGCTACAGTCCATGCGGTCTCAAAGAGTCGAACATGAATGAGCGACTTCACTTTCACTGTGACTAATATTGAAATTGCGTGCGTGAGTGTTCAGTTGCTTCAGTTACGTCCAACTCATTGTGACCCCATGGACCATAACCCATGAGGTTCCTCTGTCCATGGGATTTTTCCAGCAAGAATCCTGGAATAGGTTACCATGCCCTCCTCCAGGCGATATTCCTGACCCAGGGATCAAACTTGCATCTCTTGCATTGCAGGCAGATTCTTTACTGCTGAGCCACTGGGGATGTCCAGTATTGAAATTAGTTAACCCCGATATTTCCAGCAGGATATGATTTAAACAGATAATAACTTAAAAATTAGTTAAGAACTGCAAAGCTATCACAGTTATCAGCCTTTCATATTTTTTTTCTATTCACCTCCAGTTTTTGACAATAAAATTCCATTTAAATTGTCAGAACATACAACCATTTCATCACTGAGGTTTAGCTCTAGAGATAAAAATACATTTAATGCTCACCACCAGACTGTAGAGAGTTACTAATGACTAATGATTAGTAGTGCACTCTAACCTGACTGTTTTGCTTTATACTCAAAATTATATCACAGTTATTTTTCCTACTTACCTGTCATTCCAAGATACCATTTTTATGATGGAATTGTATTGGATTGTTAGCATTTTCCATAGTCTATTTTGTAATCCTATATTATTGATTGCTTTCACTTCACTATATATATTCACAACCCTGGCATGTAGTAAACAGTACGGAAATGGCACAGTACCAACTCTAAATCATGACTCTGCCTTTTATAGTTAGATATGACTGTGAGCAAATTAAGTCAGTCCCATGAGCCTTAGTTTCTTCATCTGTAATGGGAATTAGTAATATCTACCTTATAAAACTGTTGCAAAGGCTATCAGTCATATCATTAAATATACAATATCATAAAGGGACTTCCCTGGTGGTCTTGTGGCTAATACTCTATGCTCCCAATGCAGAATGCCCAGGTTCAATCCCTGGTCAGGGGACTAGATCCCACACACTGCAACTAAGAGTCTTCATGCCATAACTAAAGATCCCACATGCTACAACTAAGACCCATGCAGCCAAATAAATAAATAAATATATCATAGGACATATCCAAATCATGTAGCATGTATTCTTTTGAGTGAATAAAACATATTGAAAGAGAACTAAACACAACAGAACTAGACTCAAGTTTCAACTACTAAGAATCTGTAAAGTGCAAAGCATTTTTCTGAATATATATGAATATTTGACTATATAAATAACTGTTCTTTCCAAACCTCTCCTTTAGAGGTCCCAAAGGCCTAGATGTTCCTTAGGTCAGCTAATCAATTATTTAGCTCTTCAAATTGATCTTTGGCTTGTTATTTGTTCCCACCTAGCATAAAGTCATTGATGGAACTTGGGCTTTGACATTAATAGGACCGTTGCATTTTTTTTCCAACAGTACAAATCCCCTACTCCATTTATCTGATATTGTAAGCCCTATGACCATGAGGAATAGCTCAGACTTGCAGTCAAGCAGTTACAGATTCTAGCTTTAGCTCTGTCACTAACTAGTTTTGTGACCTAATGGAGTTATTTTACTTCTCTGTGCTTCTGAATGTCACAATAATATAATCCAATATAAATTGTTAAAATGTTGTCAGAATTGAATAATATGTGTAAAGAATTCCAAAGTATAGGAGAAAAATACAATATAAACTACAGCTTTCTACAGAGGGAGTGCTTACGGGTTTCTTCTGATGCTTACCTAGTGGAAATTATGATGTCAAAACCATTATCTTCAGTCAACCATACAACCCTGATGTGATTACAAGCACACAAGAACAGTGGACACTAAAGCTGTGTGGCAGTGCTTTACCGTTCAGAATATTCAGAGTCTCATATTACTTTTATATTTTCATCCAATAGAAACCAAGCTTGTTTAAAGGCTTCCCATGCGGCACTAGAGGTAAAGAACCTGCCTGACAATGCAGGAGACATAACAGATGGAGGTTCGATCCCAGGGTGGGTAAGATCCTTTGGAGGAAGGCACGGCAACCCACTCCAGTATCCTTGTCTGGGAAATTCTATGGACAGAGAAACTTGGGCTCCAGTCCATAGGGTTGTAAAGAGTCAGATGCGACTGAGGTGACTCACCACGCAAGCTTGTCTAAATCCTAGTAATGATTTAACAATCTCCTAAGATCACATCTCTAGATTCTGGGCTGAGAATCACCATTTACTGTATGTTTGTCTCTCTCCGTGCGGCATGGGAAATGTGACAGCTACTACTGGGCAGCTATCTGCAAGCTTGACGGAAAGCACTGTGTGGTCTGCTACATCTTTATGCAGAAACGTTAATTAATAGAATTCACTCTGGGTTGAGCAATGTTTAATTAACTGAATTAATTGAATTTCCACTGATTACAAAAAGTATAACAGCACCAACTGAAAGGGACTACTTTATTGTTGTAACTAAAAAGGTTTCATTTCATGATGCTGGTTGTCCTGTAAAACTCCAAGGATATATTCAGGGACAAGTGAGTTGACTGGAAATGATCAGCAGGGCTGCGTGTGTCTGTATTCATTCTCTGGCACTCATGGTACCTCTGTTGAGGCTGTGTAATGATACGTGTAATTATCCATCACACCAGAGTGTGATGCAACTGAAACAACTGAGACGCTGCTTTATTTTTACCTTCCTAATTTGGCTTTCATTTGGAAATATGGAGGTAAAAGGACATTTTCTTCTAAAAACAGTGAAGTTGATATTTTTTTCCTGATTAAGAAAAGAAAGTAGGCTACTTACAGAAAATTGGCAAAAGAGAGTAAAGGAAATAAAAATAACACATAATGGCTAACACATATTGAATACTCAGTACATGGCAGGTGGTGTCCTAATGCTTTATTTTCTAAATTTTATGAATCAAATTCTCATAACAGTCCTCTGAAAGCATTATTATTATTTACTTTACATACTAAAGGAAATTAAGGCTTTGAGAGGTGAAGTAACTTGTCGAAAGTCACACAAAGATGTACCCATAACTCCAACTTTCAGAGATAAGCACTCAATATTTTAATAGTTCCCCCCATACACATGTCTTGTTTGTATCATGACTGTGCTAGGCAAGTGAAATATTTTATTTCTGTCCATTTTTATAACAAAAATTTAGAATGAATTCAATCATTAATGTTATAGAGATGACAAAACTAAGATGCAGTTTGATTAATCTGCTCAGGGTCATACAAGTATTGGGTTAGCCAGAAAGTTTGTTTGGATTTTTCCATGGTACAGAAAAATCTGGATCAACTTTTGGTCAACTCAATAGTATGTGTCAGGGCCCAGATTTTAACCCATGTACCTCTGATTGCAAAGCAGGTAACTTTTCCAATATGTATCATTGCCCCATTTTCTCCATATTAAAATTATATCAGTACTGACTGTTTATAATAGCCAGGCCATGGAAGCAACCTAGATGCCCATCAGCAGACGAATGAATAAGAAAGTCGTGGTACATATACACAATGGAATATTACTCAGCCATTAAAAAGAATTCATTTGAATCAGTTCTAATGAAGTGAATGAAACGGGAGCCCATTATACAGAGTGAAGTAAGCCAGGAAGATAAACACCAATACAGTATACTAATGGATATATATGGAATTTAGAAAGATGGGAACAATAACCCTACATGCAAGACAGAAAAAGAGACACAGATGTATAGAACAGATTTTTGGACTCTATGGGAGAAGGCGAGGGTGGGATGATCTGAGAGAATAGTATTGAAACATGTATATTATCAAGTGTGAAACAGATCGTCAGTCCAGCTTGGATGCATGAGACAGGGTGCTCAGGGCTGGTGCACTGGGATGACCCCGAGGGATGGGATGGGGAGGGAGGTGGGTGGGGGGTTCAGGATGGGGAACACATGTAAATCCATGGCTGATTCATGTCAATGTATGGCAAAAACCACTACCATATTGTAAAGTAATTAACCTCCAACTAATAAAAATAAATAAATAAAACTTTAAAAAATAAATAAAATTATATCAGTGCTGAGATTTAAGCCTTCAACCTCCAGACAACAAGACTATGTTCACTGGGTCACGTTTCCACTTAAAGATTCACATTCTGTGGAGTCAAGTGAGGTCTGCCTTCATGGGACACATTTCTCTCACACAGTATAGAAAAGACATGAAACATAGGAAGGTGCTCCTTTAATCTCAAAATTTCATTATTGGGATGTAACTCTGGAATTTTCTTAATAATTAGTTTATACAGCATAATTTATTTCATTTGCCTTGGAAGAAATCACCTTTGATACTCTCACTCATCCCTGCATGAGTTTCAGTTAGAAAACCCATTTTAGAAGATATTTTGGCAGTATGTTTTGAGAGCCTTAGGAATCTTTCCTTAATTTTTAGTGTACATGTTACAAGTGTGCATTCTACATGTTGGCTTTTTTACAATGAAATTCATAGAGAACATATAGGCCTTATTCTTCTTCTTAAAGCCATATTATATTGACTTTTTGAGTATTTCTCTGTTTTGCTTATCACTTAAGTTTTATAGATAAAACTGTTAATGCATTTAATTTAGGTAATATAAAGCAACACCTGACATAGTAGAGACTCAGAAAATATTTGTTGAATGAATAAAGACTATGGGAGTACTAATAATCAATTCATCTTCTATTAAGGAAATGTAGAAATTTCCTAATTTATACCTATGATAAACTGTACTGTCACAAATGATGTCAGATTGAATGCATACAACTATTTCCACTAACTTTGGAAACTTCATTGAAATGACAGTAAAGGGATTTTTACAGCATAAACCTAGTATAAAGGATAAAAAGAATATGCCAAGAGATGACAGGAACAAACTTTCGGAAGTTGGAAAGCAAAAGAAGGAGTAGTAATTGAATCAATAGGTATGTAAATGTGAAGCAAGCTGGCAGTGAGGAAAATGGAAAAGCAGACCGATCTGCACACAGAACCAATCAAAGAGTCAGAAATCAGTGGCACCAGGTACCTCTGCAAGCCAAGAATGCTGCTATAGAAAGAATGACTGGTTCAAAGATCCAACTCTATTTCCAGATGACTATCCTTTCTATTCTAAGGAAAGAGTGAGTTCTCTGGAAGGAAAACATAGAGTCTTTAGAGTAGGGATATCCAGCACAACCGGGGGTAATAGACCTCTAGTCTTCCAGGCAAATCATGTATAATCACTAATCATTACAGTAGTCCACTAGTGGGAGGAAGGGAAGTGGGCTCCACTCCTCTGTCAGTCACCCATCAAGCCAATAGACACCCCTACCTTGGTCTTGTTTTATTAAAGACCCTGCCAAGCATAAGGGCTTCCCTGAAAGCTAAGTTGGTAAAGAATCCACCTGCAATGCAGGAGACCATGATTCGATTCCTGGGTCAGGAAGATCTGCTGGAGAAGGGATAGGCTCCCTGCTCCAGTTTCTTGGGCTTCCCTGGTGGCTCAGCAGGTAAAGAATCCACCTGCAATGTGGGAGACCTGGGTTGGATCCCTGGGTTGGGAAGATCCTCTGGAGAAGGAAAAGGCTACCCACTCTAGTATTCTGGCCTGGAGAATTCCATGGACTATATAGTCCATGGGGTTGCAAAGAGTCAGACACGACTGAGCAACTTTCACTTTCAGGTACAACTGTCACTCAGCCCTCACACAGAGCAACTCTTACCCTTAAACTTAGCTGCTCTCAGAGCTAATACCACACAGGGCCAGGGAAAATACTTTCTGCATCTCTTACCCTGTGAATCATCTTTATTCAGAAGCCTGTGGTAGGCCACTGCTGATGCATAGGTGAACACAGTGCAGGATGTAATACATTTCTGCAGTATTTACAACGATGATTTATCAGGGTTTAAAGACACTATGCGATAGTAAGCAATGAATATTCCTCTTAAATTTACAGACATTACTTGTAGATCTGAATATAATATCTGTGAAATGTTACTGATTGTTTATGATCATAATTAGATGAAGCTTGAACTCTTCTATTGAGAATACCTTTGATAAAAATATTTAATCCCTTAATAAAATTTTTAAAGAAAAAATATTTTAAGATTTAACTAAGTAATAGTTTTTTGCCATCAATCACTGTTTTTTTTTTAATAATTGGAGGGTAATAGCTTTACAATGTTGTGTTGGTTTCTGTCATACAGCATGAATCAATCATAACTATATTTCATCTGAGTTTGACTTTTTTTTTAGATTACACATGCAATTGAGATCATACAGCATTAATCTTTCTCTGTCTGACTTATTCTACTTAGCATAATGCCCTCAAAGTTAATCCATGAGTCACAAACAGCAGGATTTGTTCATTTTTTTCATGGCCTAGTAATAATCCATAAATTATTATGTAAATACCGCATCTTCTTTGTCCATTCATCCATCAATGGACACCAGTAGTTTTTATGTCTTGGTTATCATAAATAATGCTGCTGTGAATATGGGGGTATAGATATATTTTGGAGTTAGTGTTTTGCTTTCTTTTGGATATATTTCTAGATGTAGGATTGCTGATCATATGTAGTTCTGTTTTTAATTTTTTGAGGATCTACCATACTGTTTTCCACATGGCTGTACCAGTTTGCAACCCCGATAGTGTACATAGTCTTCTTCACATTCTTGCCAGCATTTCTTGTCTACTGTCTTTTTGACAATGTGGTCATTCTAATAGGCATGAGGTGATACCTCATTGTGATTTTGGTTTGCATTTCCCTTATGACTAAAGATGTTGAGCATCTTTTCATATACCTGTTGGTCACTTTATATCCTTTTTTTTTTAAATGTAGGTCTTTGCCTATTCTTAAGTGGATTATTTTTTTTTTAGGGGAGTTTATTTATTTATTTTTGCTATTGAGTTCTATGAGTTATTTATATATTTTGGATACTAAGCTCTTTCCAGATATATGGTTTGCAAATATTTTTTCCCATTCCATAGGTTGTCTTTTCACTCTGTTGACTTGTTTTGCTCTGAAGAAGTTTTTTACTTTGATGTAGCCCCACTTGTTTATTTTTGATATTGTTCCTTATGCCTTGAGTGATAGTTGCTCAGTCATGCCTGACTCTTTGCAACCCCATGGACTGTAGCCTGCCAGGCTCCTCTGTTCATGGAATTCTCCAGACAAGATTACTGGAGTGGGTTGCCACTTCCTTCTCCAGGAAATGCCTTCTCCTTACGCCTTAGATTCTATTAAAAGAAAGCAAAAAATCTATCAAAAAATCATTGTGAAGACCCTTGTCAAGAAACTTTTCCCTATGTTTTCTTATAGGAGTTTCATGGTTTCGTCTGACATTTAAGTCTTTTTGAGTTAATTTTTTGAGTAGAGTAAGCTGGGGTTATATAACTTATATTTTTTAATTTATTTATTTTGGGCTGTGCTGGGTCTTCATTGCTATGGGCCTTCTCTAGTTGCAGTGAGCAGGGGCTACTCTCTGTTGGAGTACATGGCTGCTCATTGCAGTGACTTCTCTTGTTGCAGAGCACAGGCTCTGGGCGTGTGGGCTTTCAGCAGTTGTGGGCACCAGGGCTCAATATCTGTAGCACACAGCTTTGTTGCTTTGTGGCATGTAGAATCTTCCTGGGCCAGGGATGGAACCTGTGTTTCCGCATTGGCAGGCAGAGTCTTATCTACTGTACCACTAGGGACGTCTTATATAGCTTATGTTTAATTTTATAATTGATTAATTTGGTCCATAACTTTTACATATTTGCATATGGTCTTAGTAGTATTAGCAGGCTCTGCAATTGTTAACAGCTGATCCAGTTAGAAATTGCCACGCATGGCATTAATTTTCCTTCATCTCTGTTATTTTTATCTGTTGTTTAGTCCTTCCAGGCAGCTGTAGGGGAAGCCAGATCCCACAGCCTCAGCTGTGATGCTTCACGCCTGGTTGGAGCAGAGTGAAGAGCCACTACTTCCTGGGTCTGGTTGGGACAGTCCTGGGTTCAGGAAGCACCTGACCTCCCTCTGTGGCAGGTACAATGGAGGCCAAGTCAGAGCCCAGTCCTTACTGAGGGGAGCGCAGAGAGCTGGTGGCCTGTCTCTCCACAGCACAAGCAGCTAAGTTCTGTGGGTTGATTTGGTGAAGCACATCTAGGAAAACACTTAAACTGAATCTGATATACCTGCTAAAGATGCTCTTTAACTCTGCAAAAAGGAGAATACATCTTGCTCCCAACATGTCAAACCTGACCCACTCCACATAATCTAGAATCCCCCAGGCCTCTGTGTGTGACATGCCTACTCAACAGATTCCACCTACACCCAACAAAAGTGTTCCTAAATATCCATCCACAAAGGAATGGATAAAGAAGATGTGGTACATTACACAATGGAATACTACTCAGCCATTAAAAAGAATGAAATACTGCCACCTGCAGCAACATGGATGGACCTAGAGACTGGCATACTGAGTGGAGTAAGTTAGAGAAAGGTAAGTATCATATGATAACCCTTATATGTGGAATCTAAAGAGAAATGATACAAATGAACTTATCTACAAAGCAGAAACAGACTCACAGACTTAGAGAACTTGTGGTTACCAGAGAGGAAGGATGGGAGGAAGGGATAGTTAGAGAGTTTGAGATGGACATGTAAACACTGCTGTATTTAAAATGGAAAGCCAGCAGGGACCTATTGTAGAGCACAGGGAACTCTGCTCAATGTTACATGGCAGTGTTACATGTTATGTCTCCTCAGTTTGGAGGAGAATGGATAATACATATATATAATATATATATATATGTATGTATATAGTTCTACTATCCACCTGAAACTATCACAGCATTGTTAAACAGCTATTTGTTGTGGTTGATTAGTCACTAAGTCTTGTCTGACTTTTGCAACCCCATGGATTATAGCCTGCCAGGCTCCTCCATCCATGGGATTTCCCAGGAAAAAAAGTACTGGAGACAGTCACCATTTCTTCCTCCAGGGGATCTTCCCCACCCAGCAGTCGATCTCACATCTCCTGCAATGGCAAGTGGATCCTTTACCACTGAGCCACCAGGGAAGCCTATTGAACAGCTATACTCCAATACAAAAAGTTTAAAAAGGAGTGTTCATTAGCTCCATTTGGAATGTAGCAATCTGAGATTGAATCCGCCAACAGAGATCATTTCAGTTCAGTGTGGAGCTCTGATTTGGAACAGAGAGATGATCTGACAACTGCACCCAACAGCAGCCCATGCATCTTCAGCAGGGAATGAGTCGTAGGAACTGAGCCAACAGAACCAGCAGCTCCATCAGGACAGGAAAAAGGGGGTTATATTGACTTAGATCCCATTTGCTTCTGGTGCTTTTCCCAAAACTTTGACAAAGAGCCTAAACCTGAGCATTTATATGTGATCATTTACCAGGCCTCCTGGGCTTCCTTGGTGGCTCAGTGGTAAAGAATCTACTTGCAGCACAGGAGACACAGGAGACCCTGGTTCAATCCCTGGGTTGGGAAGATCCCCTGGAGAAGGAAATGGCAACCCACTCCAGCATTCTTGCCTGGAGAATCCCATGGACAGAGGAACCTGGTGGGCTACAGTTCATGGGTTGCAAAGATTCAGATGCGACTAAAGCAACTGAACACAGCACAGGCTTCCTAGCAGAGGTGGTCTGAACCCCACCTTTTGGGGTCTAACATATGATTTCCCCTAAGCGTTCCTTGCTCTAGCCCTGTGTGTGTGTTCAGTTAAAATGAGAAGTGCAGCACAGTGAATGAGAGGTCTTTTGAAGGGAGGATGCAGTTATAAACTCTCATGAACACCACCACTAACTATGCAACCCAACAGGCATGAGCCATTATCAGACTGAGAGAGCGCCAGATGACTGAAGATGACTAATGACCCCTACCTATTTTAGCCATTATTCTTAAAGACAAGTGTAGAACCTGAATGCCCAGCAGTTTAGGATATGTACATATATATCCTGTCTATATGGATGGGTCTGTGATTTAGTGCTAACAAACATATCTCTAGGAGGAAAATAGATGTGCTAATCGACAAAGATTTAAGCTACAGAAAGAATCATCAATCTCCTCTGCTATAATGGTTATTTTGGCTTCCTTTCTTGTACCAGGACATTTAAAAAAAAAAACATTTTTTATTGCCTATGCTTACTTTTCAGTTTTCACACATTATAATTCCAAGTTTTGAATTTCTTCTAACTATATGGTAGGATACTGTAGACACACTGATTCAAGAGTGTTTTCACAAATTAATGCTGATTATTCTGAGTGCTGAAGAATTGATGCTTTTGAACTGTGTTGCTGGAGAAGACTCTTGAGAGTCCCTTGGACTGCAAGGAGATCAAACCAGTTCATCCTACAGGAGATCAGTCCTGGGTGTTCATTGGAAGGACTGATACTGAAGCTGAAACTCCAATCCTTTGGCCACCTGATGCGAAGAGCTGACTCATTGGAAAAGACCCAGATGCTAGGAGGGATTGAGGGCAGGAGGAGAAGGGGGCGACAGAGGATAAGATGGTTGGATGGCATCATCGACTCACTGGACATGGGTTTGGGTGGACTCTGGGAGTTGGTGATGGACAGGGAGGCCTGGCGTACTGCAGTTCATGGGGTCGCAAAGAGTCAAACATGACTGAGTGACTGAACTGAACTGAACTGATTCTGTCATTGAATAGATTTACATATCTACATCTCTATCTAGACAACTGGACACTTAATGGATGGATGAATAGGTAGGTAGGTAGGTAGGTAGGTAAATAGATATGTAGAAATATATTTTTAGTTAAGGAGTTGGAAAGTATTTTTTTGTCCAAGACAATATACTCTTATTTCAACAAATATTTACTGAGCAGTTAGTTTCAGCACTTATACTGAGCCTTAACACTAGTGGACACTGAAATATAGCTTCTAGAAAAAACTAAAAAACGGGTGGCAACTAAGCATTCAAATAGTATGTGACCACTTTCTGAAAGGCACTGTCATTTTTCCAAAGCTATTTTCACAAAGTCATGTTGATCACAGGGACATTTTGATGTTATTCTTTTTTTTTTTTTTTTTTTGATCTAAATTAGGGGGCAGAACAGACATTCACTCGCCCTCATTCCATCCCTGACTCCACTCAGGGGATGGAATAGGGCTCAAGGATGTCTTAGGCAGGAGGGATGAAATAAAGGTCTGAGATCTCTTCAGTATCTAAAATTGGATCATTACAAATGGTTCTTACATTTTGACACATCAAAATGCCTCTACCTCAAAGTGGACATGGCAAATAATAGAGTTTAATCAGTTGCATTAAAATGTAGTATTTGATGCCTGGGGCTTTTTCTTTCCTATGCATTTGTAAGCAAATGAAAAGAAAAGAACTGTAAGAATTAATCAACACAAGGAATGTTAACAGAGAGGGGATGTACTTGAAGCTCAGAAGAGAGGGCATCACTGTAGAATAAGGTATTTTGAACAGAGTTCATGTGAAGGTGAGATCCAAGCTAGATCTGAAGGATAAAAAGAAAAATGACACGAGCAAAGGCACGGGGGCTTCTTTGAGGGACTGGATTGAAGTGTTCATGTTGGAGAAGAGCAAAAACTAAGGACAGGAAAAAAAGATTGGTGCAGAACTTCAGAATGATTTAACAGCTAAGCTAAAGAGTTCAAACTTTTGCCCTGCTGACAAAAACGAGCCTCCGTAACTTAGGAAACCAGTTGCATTGAGTGTTTAAAGACACTTTGCTGACAAAGGTGTGAGATGCGCCTAGTAAAATAATCAATAATTACTTTTGATCTGGTTCCACGCTCATTAGTAACAGTAGCTAATGTTGACTGAGTTCTTACTATGTCAAATACTGGGCTCAGTCTTCCTGTCTCACTTAATCTTTGCAACTACCCTATGAGCTCCATATATTATCGCTCAAGCAACAAACAATAAGTTTAGCAATCTGCCCAAATCATATGAGATCAAGAGAGTGAAGCAAAGATATGACCCCAAGAGGTGTGAGTCCAGTACCCATGACGTTAACCACAAAGCTGTCCCGCCTCTCCAAGCAGCCTTGTAAGAGAACGACTTCCCTGTAACCTGCCAAAGGGAACGGCTGCTCAACTCAACAGCAGTAATGTCTTTTTACTAATGATATGACACCAGAGGGGTTCCCTGGTGGCTCAGATGGTAAAGAATCTGCCCACAATGCAGGAGACCCAGGTTCGATCCCTGGGTTGGTAAGATTCCCATGGGGAAGGGAATGGCTACCTACTCCAGTATTCTTGCCTGGATAATTCCATGGACAGAGGAGCAGAGCAGGCTCTAGGGTTGCAAAGAGTCAGACACAACTGAATGACTAACACTTTCACATACCAGAGGCCTTCTCTTGACACCCAAACCACACCATGGACTAGCAATTCAAACCACAGCTTAACCACTTACTATTCATGTGGCCTTAGATGTATTACTCCAAGTCTCTTTGCCTCAGCTCATCCATTGGAAAACATGGAGATTATAATAGCATCTCGTTTCTAGGCTTGTTGTGAGAATTAAAGGAATACATGTAAACTATTTTGAGAAGTACCTGACACCAAGTAAGTATTTAGTAAGTGTTTGTAATGATCACTATGTATTTGGGGGAAATTTAATCAGTTAGCAATCCAGTTTTCAATTGGTTTCCTCTGTCATTTGGGTAGAAGAGAATGTGAAGACTCTAGCCTTGTCTGCTCAACATTTGTATTTCTTCTTACAATCTCAACTTCAAAGATTGCAGGATACTGATCATTATCCACACTGTGGTAATTTTACCAAAGAAAATGCGATTTTGAAAAGCCTTTCTGAATATCCAGAGACCCTTATCCAAATGACAATCACTATGTGTAAGTCTGTGGACCTGTTTGAAACTGTCAAAATGGTCAGGATTTATATTAATGGAACAATCAATTCTTAACTACAGAGAAGAGAGACATTTGATAAAGTTTAACTCAAACTACCTTTTCAGGCTCAAGATGCTGGATCATATCTTCTTTCTGTCCTCTCTAGCTCCATCTATTGGATTTCTTGACCCTACCCAAAAGTTATACCCATCTTGATCTTTTCTGACACACACTTATCCATCTGACACATACTCTTATTCAGTTCCTATTGGTTGCCCAGGGAGTGTCCAGCTGTAGCTATTTCAAAATTCATCTTTATAAATTCTGACTCTCACTCTCCAAGATTACCAGGTAACTTTTTTTCCATAGCAACTAAGAAAAGAGGAAGGCATCAGATGAAGGCTCCTTTCTTCCCCTTTCTCTTCCTCAAATTCTCTCTAAATAAATATTCCAATCCTTCCTTGAATACCTTTCTATTATTACTAGCCTGGGTATTCCCAGTTGTTGACCTTGTAAGCCTTCCTACCTTAACCCCAGCAGTCTCAAAGTTTTAACCTCTTCCTTTGAATTGCACTCATCTGTGATGGGCAACAGCCCAGATGTATAAGTCAAAATGAGCTGCTCTTGTTTTGTTTTATTTGTTGTTGTTGTTTTGATTACTTTTTCTGAAGCAGTTACATTACTGAGGCAGTTACAAATTAACTCTGAAATCTTGGTGATGTGCAGAAACAAAGGTTTATTTCTCATTCACTGTATGTCCAAAAAGTGTTGGCAGAGGCTCTGTACTCCATGGTCACTTAGGAACATGGGCTCACAGAAAGTCTAACACCTTGCTCTTGTTGTTTAGTTGCTAAGTTGTGTGGGACACTTTTGCAACCCCACTGACTAGCCCACCAGGCTCCTCTATCAATTTCCCAGGCAAGTACACTGGAGTGAGTTGCCATTTCCTTCTCCAGGGGATTTTCCCAACCTAGGGATTGAACCTGTGTCTCTTTCATTGCAGTCAGATTCTTTACCGCTGAGCCAACAGGGAAGCTGCCTCTAATATCTTACAATGTCACCATCTCACACAGAATTTCAGGAGTGTCTGAAATTTTCTGGCAGGGCCAGAGAAGAGTGAGAGGGACTCATGGCATGCATTCTGTGCATAGCACAGCCCCTGCCCGCCCAAGTATTCCTCACTTAGAAGGGCCTATATTTGGTTCAGTGCTCAGCTATAGCCATCTTGAAATTTTAATTTTTGAGTAAAAGGCCTCATATTTTAACTTTTCACTGGGATTCACAGATTGTGTAGTCAATCCAGAGGGTTCCATAGGAATTCTTAATGGCCGTGTTTTCCATCTATCCCACTCTGGCCAGTACTCAGGCCAGGGCCTTGATTTTTGCAAGGGTAGTGGGAACTGTAGCTTTTAATACTTTATGTGTTGGTGAATACAAAGTATTTTCCTTGTCTCGTGAACTTTCCTAAGCAACAGCACAGATCCCACTATGGTTAGAGTTAAATAGACAAATAAAGAAACACTGCTGCCCAGGATGTTGATTGCTTCCCATAAACCCTGATGTATGATTACATGGAAGAACCCAGAAACTTCTGCCTGCTCTCCAGAAGCTTATTTCTAAAGTAATGCTTTTTACACTTTAATGTGCATGCAAATCTCCTGAGTAAAATGGAGATTCAGAATTGATAACTCTGAAAAGGAACAGCTATTCTGCATTTTTAACAAATTCTCAAGCAATCCTGGTGCTACTAGCCTATAGAACCCTACCTTAGGAAGCAAGATTCTAGATAATGCTATGAAACAAAAATATGTAAAGTAACAAGTTAATACAATACATATTTAAATTCATTTCTGCTAAATACTCATCTGGTGAAAAAAAAGGTTAAAAGTTTTTGTAATTATAAATAAAATTCGATAAAATTAAGTTGTGTTTTTTTTTTTTCCTGCTGGACGTCTATCTTCCAGCAAGTTTCTTTTCTGTTGCATTACCATTATGCTTGCATTCTTAATGTTGCTTTTGTTCAGTTGTTGTGTCTGACTCTTTGCCACCCCCATGGACTGCAGCACACCAGGCTTCCCTCTCCTTCACTATCTCCTGGAGTTTGCTCAGACTCATGTCCATTGAGTCGGTGACGCCATTAAATCATCTCATCTTCTGTCATCCCCTTCTCTTCCTGCCCTCAATCTTAATGTGAGAGAGGAGGAAAGAAACCTCATCTCATCTGCAGGTTTATTCTTGGTCTGCTTCCATAATAGACATTGCCAGAGAATAGTGATTAACGCTTTATTTGTGAAAACCTGCTCACCTGAGAATGCGCAATTTGGCAAAATCTGCTGCATCTGTTCTCAGACAATAGCCCCTTTATTCTGTTCAGCCAGACTACAATGGCTACTGTAGGTTCTCATAAGGTGGCTCTGGCAGGAAAGAGGTTGGAAAGTGGGCTCATCTGGAATGGCAACAGAGAGGACAGATTTTCACTTCCATGGTATATGGTTTGACTCTAGGTAAGCAACAGCCTGGCTATGCAGAGAATATTCATTCTGTTTCTCTCCCACTTTTCACTTCCCCAAAATTCACAGCATAATATTAATTAACTAGTTTCAAGGTTTAAAAACAAAGAAAGGTCAAAAGGTTTGCTGAAGGATTAGCGTAGAGTTTGATATAATAAAGAAACAAAGTCAAATAAATTCTCTGAAAAAATTCAATGCAAAGACTGGCTTAAAACTCAACGTTAAAAAACAAAGATGTCTGACAGCCTATCCCATCACTTTATAGCAAGTTCAGTTCAGTTGTTCAGTCGTGTCCAACTCTTAGTGATCCCATAGACTACAGCACTCCAGGCTTCCCTGTCCATTTCTAACTCCTGGAGTTTACTCAAACTCATGTCCATCGAGTCCATCCAACCATCTCATCCTTTGTCGTCCCCTTCTCCTCCCGCCTTCAATCTTTCCCAGCATCAGGGTCTTTTCAAATGAGTCTATTCTTAGCATCAGGTGGCCAAAGTATTGAAGTTTCAGCATCAGCATCAGTACTTCCAACGAATATTCAGGACTGATTTCCTTTAGGATAGACTAGTTTGATCTCCTTGCAGTCCAAGAGACTCTCAAGAGTCTTCTCCAACACCACAGATCAAAAGCATCAATTCTTCGGTGCTCAGTTTTCTTTATAGTCCAACTCTCACATCCATACATGACTACTGGAAAAATTGTAGCTTTGACTAGACAGACCTTTGTTGGCAAAGTAACAACTCTGCTTTTTAATATGCTATCTAGTTTTGTCACAACTTTTCTTCCAAGGAGCAAGTGAAGGGGAAAAAGTGGAAATAGTGACAGATTTTATTTTCTTGGGCTCCAAAATCACTGCAAATGGTGACTGCAGCCATGAAATTAAAAGACGCTTGCTTGCTTCTTGGAAGGAAAGTTATGAACAACCTAGTCACCATATTAAAAAGCAGAGACATCACTTGGCAAACAAAGGTCTATATAGTCAAAGCTATAGTTTTCCCGGTAGTCATGTACAGATGTGAGAGTTGGACCCTAAAGAAGGCTGAGAGCCAAAGAATTGATGCTTTTGAATTATGGTGCTGGAGAAGACTCTTGAGAGTCCCTTGGACATCAAGGACCTCGAAACCAGTCAATCCTACAGGAAATCAACCCTGAATATTCATTGGAAGGACTGTTGATGAAGCTAAAGCTCTGATATTTTGGCCACCTGATGTGAGGAGCTGACTCATTGGAAAAGACCCTGATGCTGGGAAAGACTGAGGGCAAGAGGAGAAGGGAGCAACAGAGGATGAGATGGTTAGATGGCATCAAGGATTCAATGGACATGAATTTGAGCAAACTCTGGGAGATAGTGAAGGACAGGGAAGCCTGGCATGCTGCAGTCCCATGGGTTCACAAAGAGTCAGACACAACTTAACAACTGAACAGTAACAACAAATTCTCTGAACTAGCCCCATTTTTCAGTTGGTAAGGGAATCAGTGACCATTAAGGGCCCATAGTACCCTAGACTCTTTTCCTAATGGCCATTTCAAAGTGTCTATTTTCCAATTGCAGCTTGAATATCCTGGCCATAAGTGAATAGAGTACACAGGATAGCTCTGCAACAGTTGTTCAAAGCATTTTCAATTATATCATTTTATATTTAGGGGATATTTGAAATAGGCAGAGAACATGAGAACTTTGTTATGGGAGGAAAAAGAGATTCCAGAATGGTGACTCAGCTGAGAACACAGCTCTACTCAGCAACAGAGTTGGGACTGAATCCCTTTGTCTTTCATAAGACTGAAGAACACATCCCTATCTGCCTAGCCTTGCATTCTAGGAGCCTTACTCCATCTTTCACTTTTTGTATTTCATGTAAGTAGCACTGTAAAATTCATTTGGTTTAGTTTGCTAAACCTAAAGGAGCCAATGTTTTTAAAAAAGCTTTATTGAAATAAAATTTCAGTAAATTCACCCTACAGTTCACCCATTTTAAAGTGTACAATTCAACATTTTTTAGTACATTTGCAGCTGTACAACCACCACCACGATTGAACTGAGAACATTTCAGCACTCCAAAAAGGAATCTCTGTTACCCATTAGCATCCATTTCCCATTACTCTCTAAACCACTTTCCTACACACCCTCACCTCTAGGACACAAATCACTCATCCTTTTTTCATTGCTAATGGATTTACCTATTCTCCACTAATAGCTTTTATTTTTCTAATTTGCAAGAAGAAGAAAATGGAAAGAAGAAAATCTGTTTTTCATCTACTAAAGAAAACTTAGAGTTATGTATTCGCTTTTGGAATACAGTGTTACAAATTACAAAATTAGTTAAGTGTGGAAATTTTTCAAGAAAGTAACTGAAAGAGTTAAAGGAGTTTTGAAGGGACATTTAAAAATATTTCTAACTCATTATTAAAATCTTCAAAAATACAAAAGAGTATAAAAAATAATACATTATACTTTCATTTACCATATAAGAGTCAACAGTGATTAAGATTTTGCCATATAGCTTTAATTTTTCTTGTGTATCATTTCAAAGTAAGTTGCCTATCATTCTTGTCACTCAAAATTAAGGACAAGTTTCCTACATACTCTTATAGCACCTAAAACATTAGCACTGTGAATTTGTTCTTTATTTGTATTTAGAGTCTAACATTTAATAAGGGAAATTTATGTAATTTATGCATATTGCTGTTTTTAGTCATCTTTTACTCTGTGTATATTGTTTGACTTTGAATTTTTTACTTTGCTATTGTTTTTATTGTAATTTTTATTTTATGGCTTGTAATTTGTTTTCTCTGATCTCAAAAGATAAATTTAGAAAAGTATAACTAGGCTCTAAATCTTCTCATTTGTTAATAAACTCTGCGATCATTCTTAAATCTGTTTATGCACATGCATGTTTCTAATAAGAAAGAATACCTCCAACTCTTATTTATATAAAGTGAAAAACTATGAATATTTTAATTTCACTTTCTTCAGCTTTTTCCTCTCCATGACTAATTTACCTGAAAGTCCTGAAATTTGTTTGCCCTTTTCTTTTTTCTTTTTCCCTTTTTCTGTAGCTATGGTACCAATTAGACTTTCTTTCTGGAAATGGCACATACTCACACATCAAGTACTCAAGTACATACTCAAGTATCAAGTGGCAGTTTCAAATACAGTTGACAAGATGCAAGTTCTGGAAATAACCTACAAGTCCATGAACAATGTTAAATAGATACATTTGACATAGACTGCTCCGCTGAATCTACATGAGGCATGGAGGACACTGAAAGTGGTAATGATGGGTATGTTAATTAGCTTGACTGTGGTGATCATTTAATAACGTAATGTATATCAAAACATTAAGTTGTACATCTTATATATATATAAGACTTTTAAATGTCAATTATACATTAATAAAACTGTTAAAACATAAAACTCAAAATTCATAATTTCCTTTTATTACATGATAGTAATAGTAGTAATATTATCTGTGCTCTTGAGATTATTTAACTCTCCTATGTATATATGGTAGAACCACTGTATAATGGTGTGCTACTGTTTTTCTCTTCCCAACTCCACTTTTGTTGTTTGAAATTAGCTATGGTAAAAGTATTTGCACCACAGGAACCAGCGAACATCTACAAATCTGGGCCTGGTTACTGTTTTTTGTTTTGTTTTTCACTGTATAGACTAACCAAGTGGAGAAAATGTCAGTAATGTGAATTAAAGTTTTGCTATAAATATGACATTATGAATAGCACAAAAAGAAAATATCCTTCCAGCATCCAAAATTATTATATGAACCCAAAGAAATTCCTCATTCTGTTGACAAACTAGTGATATTCTGACATGTGTCTTTCTTGTTTTCTTTGCTCTTACTCAATAACATAAAGAAAAATATCATCCGACATGCATGTGGGAACTACACTTGAAGACTCAATTGTTAAACATTTACCAGCACACCACTGTGTCAATTTTCCAAACATACATCATGTCACTGAAAGTACTACCTCTTTCCTCCACTTTCAATGTGCAAGACCTAGAATCCTGATGCAGAACTAATTTAAAATATTTATTAGACAGGCTTGAAGTAAGGGTGTAGATAAAAATACACAAACAAATCCTATAACCATGATCACTGCCTGCAATTTTCACAATGCATTCTGTATTTACTAGAGCTTCATTAGATCTAGATCTGAGAATTAGGCTTACTCATGGAGCAAGGTACATTTCTACTAGGGAAACAGCTTAAAAAAAATTCACATTTCCCAGCTTGTTTGAAGGAACCCCACTTACGTCAGTTCCTAAAGCCATTTCATGTAAAAGGAGAGCTTCTATCAAAATCACTAGCGAAGTTTGCTCCCTCACTGAAAATGTATATGCTTGGAAATGATATCTCATTTCATTCTTTCTCTCTCATTTACCACAATGCCATTTAACTTTGAAGAATATAGTCTTGCTCTCACTAATCATCACATTTCTCAAAGACCATTTTATCTAAGAAGAAATCACATTCCATCAGGCCATTTCTTGCCCTTTTGGAATCCGCCCTCTAGCTGAGAGTGGTAGAAGGAAATGGTTTCTGTTTGGAAAACCAGTGGTTTGAAAGTAAAAGGTCATTAGTAAATAACTGGGGAGCCAGTGTGGACTCAGGGCAATTCCTTGCATTTGACCAGTTTAAAACATGTTCTCATATACGTCTCTGATGGCTCAATTGGTAAAGAACCTGCTCTTGCCAATGCAGGAGACACAAGAGGTGCAGGTTCTATCCCTGGGTCAGGAAGATCCCCTGGAGAAGGAAGTGGCAACCCACTCAGTATTCTTGTCTGAAAAATCCCATAGACAGAGGTCGCAAAGAGTCAGACACAACTGAGTGCACATGCACACACACACACTCATATACATCATCCCATTGGGTCCTGACATTTGTATTTGAAGGCATCAGTTCATTTTAACAATGTTTTTCCAGAACACACTGAGCATAAAAGTCAGATAAGACATTACTGTAATGCAGAGTGGTGGGTTTTTAAATGGTCCTATGATGGCCTTCCGTGGTGGCTCAGCGGTAAAGAATCCGCCTGCAATGCGGGAGACATAGGTTTAATTCCTGTGTTGGGAAGATCCCTTGGAGAAGGAGTTGGCAACCCACTCCAGTATTCTTGCCTGGGGAATCCTATGGACAGAGGAGCTTGGTGGGCTACAGTCCATGGGGTCTCGGACTTGGACACACCTGAGCGATTAAACAGCAGCAGGAGTAGCATGATGGAAAAGCCTAGCAGCTAGGAAGGTGGACAGCCTGTGCCACCCAAGAACAAACCTTACTTTGTAAGTCATCTGGTGTTTTGCCCAGGCCTGTTTGTGCTTGTATCCTTTTTCTACCCTTAGTCTGCCCCTCCCTGTAATGGAAGGCGAGGTACAGTTGAGCACTGAAAGGACTGTTTGTTTACCAGGCTACCAAGGTAGCTGACTTCTGATTGGATTTGAACAACAGAGGGGCTAGTGAGAGACTAGAGGGTGGAGACAAGATAAAAACCAGGCTCTTCTCTCTTCTGTGATTGTTGAATACCCTCCCTAGCAGACTAAATCTCTTCTGTGCTATCAGGTCACTCCAGTAAAACCTTTAGAAGTTCACTTCTATCAGGTGACCTGGTCCAGTAGTACTATCTCCTCCCTGTGTCCCACCAGCCGGTTTCCCTCTGGTGCTTATACCTCACTGTGACAGGTTTGATCCTCAGTAAACACCTCACCTGGGTATCCAATGCCTGTTATAAATTTCATCTCTTATAAATACTAGAAGTAATTTTTGTGTTCCTATTTACATGATGAATGACACACAGATTATCAAAACTCTAGATCATATATCTCATTGTAATAATAATAATAGCAACTAACATTTGCCAAAAGCCTATTAGATGCCAAATAGGCTGTTCAAAAAATTGGGGGCTCTCTATATTTATTTATTTTTGGCTGTACTGGGTCTTCATTCCTGCACGGCCTTTTCTCTAATTACAGCAAGTGGGGGCTACACTCTAGTTGCTTTATGGGGGCTTCTTATTGTGGTGGCTTCTCTTGTTGCAGAGCACGAGCTCTAAGGCACATGGGTTCAGTAGTTGTGGAGCAAGGACTTAGCTGCTTCAAGGCATATGGGCTCTTCATGGATCAGGGATCGAATTCCTGTCTCCTGTACTGGCAGGTACAGGAGATGGGGAAATAGATGGGGAAACAGTGGAAACAGTGTCAGACTTTAGTTTTTTGGGCTCCAAAATCACTGCAGATGGTAACTGCAGCCATGAAATTAAAGATGCTTACTCCTTGGAAGGAAAGTTATGACCAACCTAGATAGCATATTAAAAAGCAGAGACATTACTTTGCCAACAAAGGTCCATCTGGTCAAGGCTATGGTTTTTCCAGGAGTCATGTATGGATGTGAGAGTTGGACTGTGAAGAAAGCTGAGCATTGAAAAATTGATGCTTTTGAACTGTGGTGTTGGAGAAGACTCTTGAGAGTCCCTTGGACTGCAAGGAGATCCAACCAGCCCATCCTAAAGGAGATCAGTCCCGGGTGTTCATTGGAAGGACTGATGCTGAAGCTGAAACTCCAATACTTTGGCCACCTCATGCAAAGAGTTGACTCACTGGAAAAGACCCTGATGCTGGGAGGGATTGGGGACAGGAGGAGAAGGGGACAGAGGATGAGATGGATGGATGGCATCACTGACCCAATGGGCATGAGTTTGCGTAAACTCCGGGAGTTGGTGATGGACAGGGAGGCCTGGCGTGCTGTGATTCATGGGGTCACAAAGAGTCGGACACGACTGAGCGACTGAACTGACTGACTACTGGCAGGTGGATTCTTTCCCACTGAGTTGCTAGAAGCCCTCAGCAACTCTTTTAGGTAGGAGTTTTTGTTATTCCATCTTACAGGTAAAGAAACAAAGGCCTGTGTATTCATGTAATCCCCAAAGTTTTACTAAATATTTAGAATTACAGTCAAGTCTCAACTGGGCTACTAGGAAGGAATGGAAGAATGACTTTTTAAAATTTAAGCTGAAGTATCATAGGAGTATCCACCTTTCCAAAAGGCCAACATAGTGCTGCCACCCATATTAAGGAAGATACAGCAAAGGCATGCAAATTTCAGGAACCAAACCATAGCTGTCCATTCCAGCTACCACCTTCCACACACAAAATTGCCGTTCTTTGCTAAAATTTTCCGGGTGTTTTATTTTGCTAGGAAGGCAGCAATCCCATGCACTCTGTTATATCTAAATCAAATGGGATATACAAAGAATGATAAGATAACTGCCCACCTAGTCTTACAGCAAATTCTTGAAAAAGGAGGGTTTCTGAGAATAAGGTTAATGACACACTTTCATATACCACAAACTCCATTGCAGTGCTCAAGGATTCCTTGGTGTGGGACTAAAGGATTAGAGTTTCCCTAATAATGTCAACTGAAGCAAGTGGTATCCACCCATGCTCTTTCTGAATCTTTTCTCCAGTATTGCAGAATTGTCTCATGTGGGAAACCAGCTCCATCAATGATTAAAGGTGTTTATTCATGAAATTACTTTGGTTTCTCAAAGCTGAGCTCCACTCTGGATGATAAGCATGCCACCAGAGTCCAGGTGTCAGAATTTAAAGCATCTCAACTTTCACCAGAGCGGTACTTTATGTTCATTATCCTGAAAATGTGTGTGAAATATATACCACTGCCTTTTTGTCAATACCATTTTTATCACCGCCAAAAACCAATTTAATAAGCTCAGTTCATCAGCCCTATCCCTTTGATTGCTTCTTTTCCCAAAGGGAAATATAATCCATTTTTAACCATTCGGATATTTAAAGGATTCTTTTATGTGCAGTCTCAGTTCATTATGAATAAAATACATTTTATTCTTCTGTTCCATTTACTCTGGTTACATGCTGGATTGGATTTAAGATGCAATGTCTCATTGGATTTTGAGTCAGGAAATAGTTTTCCTGAGGGCTCCCTCAGCTACCTGCATAGGCATTTCCTGCCTGTACTTGCCACCTGTCAAAACCCATCAAGTCACAACTGCATTGTCTACATAGAAGAGTGAAGCCAAGTGCTGAAAAGTGAGTGACCTAGGAGATAGGTTAGCCTAAAGAGGATAATTCACACTTAGATAATTCATACAGAAGATACACCTTTCCCAATGCTTGTCACAATATCCCTGTTTTGTGCTAATAATATGCCTGTTTTGCTAATGAGTGATGCTGAAAGAGCAATGTAAGAGAAATCTGCCTTGCTTTTTTAAATTACTGTAAATAGACAACAAAAATATATTGCAGTTTAGAATAACTGTACCATAGTCTGAAAAGACAGAAAAATGAGAAGACCAAATATGCTGACTTCTTTGTTTCCCATTATTTCCTCTCTAGTTTTGAGGGTAGACATATGCTATAATCCAATTATGCATTTGACTTGGCTCAGAAGGTTAACTCGGGTAAAATGGCCAGTGTCATGGTTACTGACATTAACTGTCGTCTGTTGAGCACCATCTCCATGCCCTGTACTGTGCTAAACACTTTGACGCATCTCAATTCATTCTCACTTTACTCCCAAAAGTCGCTATTATTAGCCCAATTTTTAGAGATGAAAAACTGAGGTTCAGAGAGGTTAGATAAAGTGATCAAGGTCTCACCACTCTTTAGTTTAAGAATTGAAATTAAAAGCAGATGCTCCTGGTTTCCAGCCCGAGTCCACACTATTATTACCTCCTTTTAATAAGTCAATATAGCAGAGCAGCTATGTTACTATTTGCCACTGAGTGGGAAGAGACCTTTTAGTAATCAGAACATATAATAAAACCATTCAATCTCTCTTATTTATAAAGACTTTCTTTACAAAGTTACTAATGGGAAAGAGAAGTCACCTATTAATGAGAATTCAGAGTTAGGCAACATGAACTCCACTGAGAGAGATGCTAATTTAGATAGCATTAATACTCCGAAATTTCTTCCTGGGTAGCTGATTATGGCTACAGAAGCCACTCAAAACTGCCCATTCCACCTTCTGAAACTATGCTATGCAAACAATGCCCAGGTAATTTTTATTATCCAATATCAATACCAGTTTACGATCAAAAAGATATTTTGCTTCTTTACTGACAGATCCCCCTTAAAATGCTTTACTTCCTTCTTCATTTACCCCAAGAAACCTATTTTGTTGTATCGAACGTGAGCGGGAAGGGAAAACACTGAGGTTCAGATGTTTATTTAAACTTGTCCAGTCACAGCAATTGTCCGCTCTGTAAGACTAAGTTTTTGAAGCTTTAATTTGCCAAGATTTTTGTCTTACAGAAGAAATACAAATTTATCTCTGTGCTTAAAAGACCTCTCCATGGTGAGATGATTTATGCTGCCCTCCTTTCCACAGAGATAAATTAAGGCATTGACACATAATCTAGAAGGCACTGTCCTATGTAAGGAGAAGGCAATGGCACCCCACCCCAGTACTCTTGCCTGGTAAGTCCCATAGATGGAGGAGCCTGGTGACTACAGTCCATGTGGTCGTGAAGAGTCGGACATGACTGAGCGACTTCACTTTCACTTTTCACTTTCATGCATTGGAGAAGGAAATGGCAACCCACTCCAGTGTTCTTGCCTGGAGAATCCCAGGGATGGGGTAGCCTGGTGGGCTGCCATCTCTGGGGTCGCGCAGAGTTGGATACAACTGAAGTGACTTAGCAGCAGCAGCAGTCCTGTGTAATAGAGACCTCATGTGTAGGCAGGCTGATTGTGGCTTTGACTTCATCCCCAATAGGATACATATGTACATTGAATTCAAGATTTATTTTGATTGATTTCTGTTTGTGTGCAAAACATGTTACAGTTTGAGGTCTACTGAAAATAAATATTTACTTGCATATGTATGTCTATTATGAATAAATATTAATAATTCCTGGCCCTTCTTTGTGAATTGCTGAAATCATTTGAAAACAGCCAAAAATATCTACAGGATCAAAAACAGTATATCTGGAAATAATGTTAATCATAGTAAGTTTCCTTACCCTTCCGCAGCCCATTGGAAAGTACTAAGCACAAGGATTACATTTCATTATCCCCAAATATCTTGTGTGTAACTGGATACCAGGCTGTCTCTTTCATGAGGACCTCTTCAGGGCTTGGGGTAATAAGGATTCAGCTCTCCACGTGGAAACCTGGTTAATCTGGCTCTTTATAACTTCCTTTTGATCTAATGCATTGCCTTCCTCTCAGACACAATTCCCTCATGGCTCCACCAAAATAAGAAGTCTACTCAACACAGTGAGTCTGAAGACCTGAACATACACTCAGCACCAACACGCTTTATACTGGTATATGTCACTTCCAAACACTCTCTCCCTGCCTGGTAAAACAAGAAAATGGATTCAAATTAGATCTGAAAATTTCAATTAATACATACTATTTCAGTAACTATTTACTAGGAACCAGCATTATGGTTGACACTGGGAATATAATATTCATAGAGACAAACACCAACTTTATGAAACTTCTGCAGTTTTACAGCTTTACAAATGTATATATTTATATATAATTAGGAATACATTTAGTCCAATACCTCATAAGACTTATACATTGCTATAAAAAAAAAAAAGAAGCAGCTCATTAACAAGTGCATAATTAATGAATAGTGGTAAATTGTTAAGAAAGGTATAAACAGAGTGCTGTAGTGTCAATTAAAGAAGAGCTTCTCCTCTAGAGTGGTTCTTAGGGAGGACTCAAAAGAAGAAACAGCAAGCATCTGAAAACCAGAAGAGAAGAGAGGAACAACAAAGGAAAAAAATGTGTGCTAAGCCTTCAAAGCTGGAAAGGGCTTGCTTGAGGACCTGTAAGAAACTTAGGCGCAACTAGAACACAGAGGATCAGAGGGAGAATGGCTTCAAGGTCAACTAGAAGTTCAGCAAGGGCTAAAGCACAAGCGTCTGGGAAGACACAGTGATGTGGGTTTGACTCTAAGTCCCACGGGAAGCCATTCAGGAGTTTTAAGTAGAGAAGATGAATGAGCCAACTTGCATTTTCAGAAGACTTCTCTGGCTGCTACGTGGAAAATAGATTTAAAAAGAGTCAAGAGCAGAAGTTTTCAAGAAAGTCAGAGTGATGGTTAAATACACATTGTTGAGATAATGACATTAAGTTCCTTCTCCTTAGGTCGATGTGAATCCCAATTCTCTCCTTAGGAGCAAAGAATATAGACACGGACAAAGCATGTTTTTCAACAAAGAATGGGACTGACTACTATCTTCTAATTGATTTTTCTCTTTTAACCAGTTATTCAAATGGCCAGCCAACATAAAGGGACACAGGAGAAGACTGAAATGTAAAACCAGGAATTAATTTAAAGCTATCTTAGCATTTACTAATTGCCCACTAAGTGCCTGGAACTGTGCTAGGTGCTAAGGGCTCAGATGACTCTTTCTACAAAGAATCCAAGCTAACAGGGAAGCTAGACTTAGTAATACAAACAATTTGAAATGCACAGAGGGGAATATCACTTATTGGAGACGCTTATAAGGTGCCAGGAGATCTCTGTGGATACTGTGGATGGCACTGTGAGAGGAAAGCACCCTACCCTCTCCTTTCACAAACTCCCATCCAAGGCCATGATGAAACAGACAGTTCCAGAAATCCACAGGTGTTCTCAACTTCCACCTATGAAGCAGTCAGATTGACTACAACCAAAGGAGGGACTTTGAACTCTAAGATCATGTTTCAAGTCATAAGTTATATAAGCTTAGCTATTTCCCCCAAAACCGCAATCTGTTCAAGTTTGTTGATGGTGAGTTGCAGAAGTTCCTTGGTTATGGAATATAACTGACTGGAAAATGTCAATATTCCTGCCCACTTAATTCAGATCCTCAAAAACTAGACTAGTTCCTGCCAATAAATTTTGTACCATAATAAGTTTTGTATCATGCTTACTAAAAGAATAGCACAAGAACAAGGGAACATTTTTTAATACAATGTTTATCGAATCTTTGTGTGCTTACCACACACAAAGCACTATTCTAACTGCTTTATATTATTAACTCACTCAATCCTATGTCAGCTGTGTGTTAGAACTCATATTAACCCATTTCATAGATGAGAAAAGCTGAGGCCTAGAGAGAATGAATAACTTCCTGAGGTCACATAGCTAACAAGAGGAGGAGCTAAGATCAGAAGGAAAGAAGTCTGGCTTCCAGACTTTAGACTAGCCAGAACTATCAAGAAAAGCTGGGTATCCGTAGGTTCTGTTTTTGGTGATATACTAAGAAGGTTGGCGCTCTATCTCATGCATCAGCATTTCTGAAAACTTGTGGGGCTCAGGTCTCTAAGAGATGAGAAGATATCAAAGCCAGAACAATTTCTGCCAGCGGTGGATTCAGTCATGACACTTTCCTATAAACCATAATCTTTTAGAAGTTACATCTTAAACTTTGTTAAAATATGCAAAAACATTTTTGAATAAGGAAATCTTATAAAATGAAAGGCATCATTTTCCTCTCAAAGTGAAAGTAAACAGGTTTTCTTGCCGTTGCTGTCTTGATTGACTGAAAGCCCAAAATGTATTATTTCCCAGCATAATCCCATAGAGAAGAGGAACATTTCCCACAGGTAAATGCTTTGGAGAGAGTTTCTTACCAGCTGAGTGCTCAGAGGCCTCCCTCTGCCTGCAAACTACAAAATAACAAAAAAAGAGGGGGCAGAAAAGAATCCTGAGACAAATAGCCAAGTAATTGGAGAAGGGGGGAGGCAAACTAGAGTGGTCTGACAGGACAGGACTTCATTTTACTAAGGAAAAATAAAAGTAATTCTTACTTGTGTTTGGTGCCTTAAAGTTTAGAGAGTGGTTTCATATTCAGGCATTACATTATTTTACAAGGGACTTCAAATACCCCTGTGGAAAAAGCAGGGTAGGATTAGACCTGTTTTTCTAATGAGAAACCTAAAATTGGAGGAAATTAAGTAGCTTGCTGAAGACCATACTAGTGGAGATGAAGCCAGTATTCAAACTTTGGTCTTACAAAATTTTTCTTTCTCATTTACCTTGCTTGCCTCTGTACTGATGGACTCTGGCTGCCTAAGATGATTAGGTTTTTCTAGTTTTGTTTATTTTTTTCCCTACTCCCTTACATCAAAGGAAAGGGAGGAAAAAGCACCAAAACTAAAACTGGGGTGCATATATTTTTTTATAATTAGAGTTTTTGTCTTTTCTGGATATATACCCAGGAGTGAGATTGCTGGATCATATGCTAACTCTAGTTTTAGTTTTCTCCAGAGTGGCTATACCAATTCACATTAAAACAGAAATATACTCACAGACATAGGAAACAAAGTTATGACTACCAAACTGGAAATGGGAAGAGGGGGGGAATAACTTAGGAACTGGGGATTAATATACACACACTACTATATACGAAATAAACAACAAAGATCTACTGTATAGCACTGGTAACGATATTCACTATCTTGTAGAATAATAACCTATAATGGAAAAGAATCTGAAAAAGAATAAATACATATATAGAATATAAGTATGTGTAACTGAATCTCTTTGCTGTACTCTTGAAACTACAACAATATTGTAAACCAACTATACTTCATTAAAAAAAAAAAACTGATACTGGGAAAGATTTGTTTGCAGTTAGAGAAAAGTCACTAGCAATGGCCTATTGGGAATTCTATATACAATTAGAATTGTCAGCTTTCCCCTTCAAATATGATGGAATGACTGGTCCCACACTAGCCCTCTCAAGATAATGTGAAACATGTCTTTACAAACATCTGAAAAACAGACAGTACATAATCCAAAACTCAATATTATTAAGATGTCATTTCTCCCCCAAATTGATGAACACAATCCCAATCAAAGTCCCAACATTCTTCTTGGTATAAATAGACAAGATGATTCTAAAATTCATACGAAAATGCAAAGAACCTAGAATATACACGATAACCTTGGGAAAAAGGAGAAAAAAGATGGAGGATGATACTATCTTTACTTACTTTAAAGCTATAGTAATAAAACCATGTGGTATTAGAATAAAGATAGACATAAAGATCAATGAACTAAAAGTCCAGAAAAAGAACCACACACACAAAGTCAACTGAGTCCTGACAATCGGATAAAGATAAATTAAGGGGAAAAGGATTATCTTTTTAACAGGCAGTAATAGCACAATTGTGTATCTACATGAAAAATAGTAACCTCAACCCCCTTCCACACACTACAGAGGAAAAAATAACAGAAATCAATCACAGAACTAATCATAAAAACTATGATATATAACTTTCAAAGAGGTGCCAACATTGTGGCAAGGATTTTTTACAGACAGAAGACAAAAAAAAAAAAAATCGCTAACTTAAAAAAAATAGAACTTGATGCATTGGAGTTTATAAAAAATAAAACAGCTGTTTTTCAAAAGACATAAGTAAGAAAATGAAAATGTAAGCCAAGAACTGGGAGAAAATGTCTGCAATACATATACTGACAAAGAATTTGCATTCATAATCTATGAAGCACTCTTAGAATGCTACAATAAGATAATAAACTGTCCAATAAAAATGGTCAAAGAGTTGAACACATAATTTTCAAAAAATAAATATATGTATGGCCAAAGGCAGTTAAAAACATTCTCTAAATCTTTAGTCATCAGGGAAGGGCAATGAAAAATCAATATGCATATAGTGAAACAGCTAAAATCAAAAGGACTGATGGCAGATATTAGTGAGAATGTGGAGTAAAAAGACCTTTTACACATTGCTTGTGCAAATGGAAAAGAGTTTAGCTGCTTTGGAAAGCATTTTGACAGTATATTATAAAGTGAAACATACATTTACCATTTGATCCAGCAGCATACTCCTAAGTATTTATCCAAGATAAGTGAAAACCCATCAACTTTTACATAAGTTTTCATAGCAATTTTATTTATAGTAGTCAAGAACAGGAAACATCCCAGGTGTCTATTAACAGAAGAAAGGAAAAACAGATCTAATAAATTCTTAAAATGGAATAATAATCAGCAATAAAAAGGAAAGCGAAAGTGTTAGTCACTCAGTCGTGTCTGGCTCTTTGAGACATCATGGACTGTAGCCCACCAGGTTCCTCTGTCCATGGGATTCTCCAGGCAAGAATACTGGAGGGGGTTGCCTTTCCCTTCTCCTGAATAAAAATGAATGAACTATTTAATAGCAAATGAGTTAGTTCAGATTCCCTAAGAAGCAAACAATAAGATGAAATTAAACATGATGGGAGGATTTCCCTGGCAGTCCAGTGGTTAAGAATCTGCCTTGCAATGCAAGGGACACCAGTTCAATCCCTAGTCTGGGAAGATTTCACATGCTGTGGGACAACTGAGCCTGGGCACCACAGCTACTTAAACCCACGTGCTTAGAGCCCGTGTTCCGCATAGGGAGAAGTCACCTCAGTGAGAATCCCTCCACAGCAACTAGAGACTGGCCCCCACTGGCTGCAACTAAAGAAAGCCCTGGCACAGCAAGGAAGACCCAGAGCAGCCAAAATAAATAAATATTTAAAATAAATAAACAAACCACAATGGACGACTTCTTGATGAAAACACCTTTAGAGAAAAATGGGAGGATTAGAGGAGGAAGCCAGTGTCAGGAGATGGCTCTTGTGAAGGAGAGAAGAGAAGAATGAAGATTGTGTAAGAAGCATCTTAGACAATGGCAGAGTTCTAAGAAGATTTTGGCCAGGCCAATAGGGCATACTTGAGCCAAAGCTGATGGTCAGAAAGTCCTTAGAATCTCTCCACAGCAGTGCTCAGCTGGGAGCAGCCTGAAGGACGTAGGACCTCAGCCATGACCACCGTGGTGAACTCAGGGCACAGCAGCCTGGCCTTGGATCAGTTATGTTCCCTGCAGCCTGAGTTCTGAGGAGCACGTCTTTATGGCCGCCATAATGGAAACAATGTGGCTGAAACTCAAAGATATGTGCTCAGTGAAAAAAAGCCAGACACAAAGAGTGCATAATGTGGGATTCCATTTCTGTGATGTTCCATGCCAGGCAAAAGTAATATTCACTCATATTTAGTATGATTCACTAATAAAAATCAGCTAACATTTCAGTGGTAGAGATCAGATCAGAGATTGCCTGGATGGGGCAGCCAGTGAGGATAACTGACCGCAAAGCAGCCTGGGTAAAATTTGGGGGGGTGGGGATCTCCTCCATCTTCATCAGGCTGGTGGTGACATTTGTCAAATTCACCAAAATGTCATGCTCAAAATTGTGTCTATTTTAACAGATGCATACTTCATTAAAGTTTATTTAAAATGTAATTTACAATTTAGAAAAAGTTTGTGAAAAATAATCTACAATAAAAACACATATATAATAGGATTCCTTATATTTAAATTTTATGCATCAGTCTCAAGCAATACACTAAACCATGGTCACAAAAAATTTTTTAAATGTTGCTTTCACTCTGTTTTCTGTCCCTGTTGTCACTGTTTCCTTTTTTCATGTTAGTTTGACCTAATAAGTACCACTCTTGAGGAGGAATTTTGCTATTCTAATTTTAGACTCAGATGCATTCTTGTTTGTTTCTTGAAGCTGAAATATTTGTCTCTGACTGGTAGTCTCTGTCGCTGGACCACCTGCTACACATTTCCTTCTAACAAATCATAAAGATATGATGTTTTAACAACCTTGTGACTCTCACTGTTTGCAGATGACATGATCCTCTACATAGAAAACCCTAAAGACTCTACCGGAAAATTACTAGAGCTAATCAATGAATATAGTAAAGTTGCAGGATATAAAATTAACACACAGAAATCCCTTGCATTCCTATATACTAATAATGAAAAAACAGAAAGAGAAATTAAGGAAACAATACCATTCACCATTGCAACAAAAAGAATAAAATACTTAGGAGTATATCTACCTAAAGAAACAAAAGACCTATACATAGAAAACTATAAAACACTGATGAAAGAAATCAAAGAGGACACAAACAGATGGAGAAACATACCGTGTTCATGGATTGGAAGAATCAATATTGTCAAAATGGCTATTCTACCCAAAGCAATCTATAGATTCAATGCAATCCCTATCAACCTACCAACGGTATTTTTCACAGAACTAGACCAAAGAATTTCACAATTTGTATGGAAATACAAAAAACCTCAAATAGCCAAAGTAATCTTGAGAAAGAAGAATGGAACTGGAGGAATCAACCTGCCTGACCTCAGACTATAGTACAAAGCCACAGTCATCAAGACAGTATGGTACTGGCACAAAGACAGAACTATAGATCAATGGAACAGAATAGAAAGCCCAGAGATAAATCCACGAACCTATGGACACCTTATCTTTGACAAAGGAGGCAAGGATATACAATGGAAAAAAGACAACCTCTTTAACAAGTGGTGCTGGGAAAACTGGTCAACCACTTGTAAAAGAATGAAACTAGAACACTTTCTAACACCATACACAAAAATAAACTCAAAATGGATTAAAGATCTAAATGTAAGACCAGAAACTATAAAACTCCTAGAGGAGAACATAGGCAAAACACTCTCCGACATAAATCACAGCAGGATCCTCTATGACCCACCTCCCAGAATATTGGAAATAAAAGCAAAACTAAACAAATGGGACCTAATGAAACTTAAAAGCTTTTGCACTACAAAGGAAACTATAAGTAAGGTGAAAAGACAGCCCTCAGATTGGGAGAAAATAATAGCAAATGAAGAAACAGACAAAGGATTAATCTCAAAAATATACAAGCAACTCCTGCAGCTCAATTCCAGAAAAATAAATGACCCAATCAAAAAATGGGCCAAAGAACTAAACAGACATTTCTCCAAAGAAGACATACAGATGGCTGACAAACACATGAAAAGATGCTCAACATCACTCATTATCAGAGAAATGCAAATCAAACCACAATGAGGTACCATTACACGCCAGTCAGGATGGCTGCTATCCAAAAGTCTACAAGCAATAAATGCTGGAGAGGCTGTGGAGAAAAGGGAACCCTCTTACACTGTTGGTGGGAATGCAAACTAGTACAGCCGCTATGGAAAACAGTGTGGAGATTTCTTAAAAAACTGGAAATAGAACTGCCATATGACCCAGCAATCCCACTTCTGGGCATACACACTGAGGAAACCAGATCTGAAAGAGACACGTGCACCCCAATGTTCATCGCAGCACTGTTTATAATAGCCAGGACGTGGAAACAACCTAGATGCCCATCAGCAGATGAATGGATAAGGAAGCTGTGGTACATATACACCATGGAATATTACTCAGCCATTAAAAAGAATTCATTTGAACCAGTCCTAATGAGATGGATGAAGCTGGAGCCCCTTATACAGAGTGAAGTAAGTCAGAAAGATAAAGAACATTACAGCATACTAACACATATATATGGAATTTAGAAAGATGGTAATGATAACCCTATATGCAGAACAGAAAAAGAGACACAGAAATACAGAACAGACTTTTGAACTCTGTGGGAGAAGGTGAGGGTGGGATGTTTCAAAAGAACAGCATGTATACTATCTATGGTGAAACAGATCACCAGCCCAGGAGGGATGCACGAGACAAGTGCTCGGGCCTGGTGCACTGGGAAGACCCAGAGGAATCGGGTGGAGAGGGAGGTGGGAGGGGGGATGGGATGGGGAATACGTGTAAATCTATGGCTGATTCATGTCAATGTATGACAAAACCCACTGAAATGTTGTGAAGTAATTAGCCTCCAACTAATAATAAAAAAAAAAAAAAAAAAAACAACCTTGTGGAGTGAACCTGTAATCTTTCGTAGAACACACACACAGCTATATTACACATCAGTTTTATACCCCTTAGATCAGGCAGACTTTTTTTTAACCAACATACTGGTTTTCTCACTAGCATAATATTTGACATGCCCTTGAAACAAATTTGCCTAAGAAAATTTTATGTTTAATAGCTAATCACATTTCACAGCAGAAATTATTTTTTCCTGACCTAAGTCTGTATACATCAAATAAAAAAACAATAAGTACCACTTTTTAAGCACTTTACTATGTGCCAGCCACAATACCCAGCACAGTCTGTTTTTCAAGCATGGTGAGCATTAGTCTCAAAACAGTGATCACACTTGCCCAGCATTACATAGCTATTGATTCATGGTCATGAGATTTGAACCCACATTTGTCTGCCTCCAAAGCCATGTACCTATGTACTTAACCCCTAGACCCCTATGTTCATGCTTAAACAGCAATATATGTGAAGTAAACTGTCAGTATAAATAACCAGTTAAATCAAGCTTAGTGCTTGAGACTGAAGTAGATACTATTTTATCCATAATTATCTGCATATTTCAAGTGAATGGTTTAAATGATGAAAATAGAAAACAGCTCAATTTTGACAAGGTTTTCAAAGACAGGTCATGTATTTAAACATACTGCCTCATCACGCATCCTAAGTATGGATAGGAGAAATGAGTCATTTTATAAACAAATTACCCAGAGAGGAAAAAACTGTTTTTAAAAATACACGAAGGTTATTTGCAAACAACTGCAGTGTGCTGGGTTATGTTGAATTTTGAGATATCAATTCAAGGTGGTCATTTTTGAAAGAGTTACCCCCCCTTTACTCTTCTAAAACAAAACAAGTTCTCAGGGGACATCTGGGTCCAGTCATTCTAGTTAAATATCCAACAAAGAGCATTTAGCCAAAAAAGTAAAGAAGTGGTGTTTTTTTCTAAGAAAAACTTTCACCTTACAATTGACAACACATGCATTTAAGAGTTATTTCTTCTCCTCCATGAGCTTCTGTTAAACCACTGTTGACCTGAGACTCCTTGGGATAATTCCCTTTTCCTCTGGCCAAAATACATGGGAAATGAGTGTTTTAAAAACATATTACTTGAAATTCCTCCTTAGGGTTCTAATATAATGAGGACCCCTTCATTCCCTTCCATCTGAGAAATAATACATTCTCTTGTTTTGTGGATTCATTATCCTTGTAAACTCTTATTAGAAATAAGGGCTGTGTGGTTTAAATCCATTTACAAATCACTGACCTGAAAACTCTTCTTAGTGGGGCTGGTAGTCGGTAGATGGAATAAGACCACATGAATTTTGCATCCTATATTTAATGGAGAGAGCTTCAGTACATAACATGCTTAAGTTCAGTTCAGTTACTCAGTCGTGTCCAACTCTTTGTGACCCCATGGACTACAGCATGGCAGGCTTCCCTGTCTATCACCAACTCCCGGAGCTTATTCAAACTCATGTGCATTGAGTCAGTTGATTCCATTCAACCATATCATCCTCTGTCATCCCCTCTCCTCCTGCCTTCAATCTTTCCCAGCATCAGGGTCTTTTCAAATGAGTCAGTTCTTCACATCAGGTGGCCAAAATACTGGAGCTTCGGCATCAGCATCAGTCCTTCCAATGAACACCCAGGACTGATTTCATTTAGAATGGACTGGTTTGATCTCCTTGCAGTCCAAGGGACTCTCAAGAGTCTTCTCCAACACCACAGTTCAAAAGCATCAATTCTTCAATGCTCAGGTTTCTTTATAGTCCAACTCTCATATCCATTCATGACTACTGTTAAAACCATAGCTTTGACTAGACAGACCTTTGTTGGCAAAGTAATGTCTCTGCTTTTTAATATGCTGTCTAGGTTGGTCATGCTTAGAAGTGACCATGACAAAGATGGACCTGGTCATTATGCAATGAAAAAGCCCTGGATGGAAGTTAGTAGATGTGGTCTGAGGCTGGCTCAGTCATTAATTACATAACTTGATGCAAATAAATGTCTTTCTCTTCATGACCTAAACTGTCTTCACCTACTAATGGACAGATTTCCAATTCCATCTGTTGCTGTCCTGCCATTTGATCTCAGCCCTGACTATTTCTACACACACACACAGGCCATTCCCAAGTGCCAGGACCTGCCTCTCTTTGCCTGGAAGTAAAGAAGTCCAGAAATTCTGGAAATTTATACACCCTAGGAACAGCTTTCAGCCAGTGACTGATAGGAGGTGGTGGATATATATCTTAGCTGCCTTTTCCTCTTAGGCAATAGAATTCTGTAGCACATGTCCCTCACAGTTCCCTTGAGTTTCTTAGCAAACTTAAGCTCTACTTACAATAGTATTTTCTTCCCAAGAGAAAATTTACTAGCTTTCTTTTCCTCCCTCTTTCATTTCCCCACTGTCCTACTAACGTTTTCCAAAGCGAAAACTTGCACTTGCTCATTGACTCAATCAGCGTCTGGGGAACCCAAACTGAAGCTTGCTACAGTCTAAGTCTGAAAATAATTCCATAAGAGACTCAATATAGTTTTAATAATATCCATGAATGAATTTTGTGTTTTTCTCCTGTTTTTTAAATCGTTACTATTCCTTTATTTAGGGTGTATTATACATACTCAGTCTAGAAAAAGTTTGAGTGTATACATAAATAATTTCTTTCTTTTATAATTAAAGAACCAATTGTCATTCCACTATCCAGAGATAGCTGTCTTCAATATATATATGTGTATTTGAAGTATTAACCTTGGTGACTTTTTCAATTCATATGTCATCATATAAATCTATTGGAAATGTTCTTTTCATGGGGTAATAGATCATAAACACATTTCTATAGCAATAATTACACTTCCGTATTATCACTCTTATTAGTGGCAAAGATCCCATTATATCATTTTAATATATCACACTTTGAAAATTTTAATATGTTCTCATATATCATAATTTTTAAACAAATAGCCTGGTTGGGGACACTTGGGAGGTTTCTAATTTTTTAATGTTATAAGTAATGCTTTACCAGATATTTTTACATATGTATCTTGTACACTCCTCCAAATATTTCTTAAAAATGTAACTGCTGGATCAAAAGGCAAACATGACTTTAAGATACTGAGAATATGATGCACAATAGTTTACCCATTCACACCCCTACCTGTAATACATGAGAACAACACCCAGTCAATGCGAGGCATTATGATGTTCTCAAAACCTATGTTCAATTCATAGCTGCAAATACCACCTCCTTGTTCTCAGACACGCAACTTTGTTTACTAATAAGAATTAATATGTTGTCATGTTTATTGAACTCTTACATTTCTTCTATAGCGAAGTGCCTATTCACATCTTTCTCCATTTTTTTTTCCAACTGGGATATTCATCATTTTCCAGTGATCTTTATACATAATCAGTATTAACCTATACTGTGCAAGTTCCAAATCTCATTCCCAGTTCACAAATTCCTTTTAAATCTTGTCTTGTTTTCTTCTGTATGAGAACTGATTACCTGATCAAAACTATTAAGCTTCCTTGGTAATTTCTGCATATGGTATTACTTCAAACTCATACAAGTCTTCACCTATATTTTCTTCTAGAATTTTTCTGTTTTGTTTTTAGAGCTCAATCTTTAATTACTGACTGGGATAATTGTACTTGTACTGAGAAGTAAAGACATGCCCTGCTTTGTATTTCACTAATCATTACTATGTTCTCGTGAGGCCTAGGGATACAAGATGAATAAGACACAGCTTCTCTTCTCAAGTTCACAATGCTGAGGGAAGGCATATTCTTGACTGTCTGTTTCCACATCAAGTGACTCTTATAACCACAGACTCATTTTTGAGGCACCTGAGCCCTTGGAATAAGAGAGTCCAGACTGACATGTAAGTGGTACAAAACCCTTGAAACTCACAAACTTGTCACTTTCCCCTCTGCAGGAATATTGAAGTAAGACTGAAAGAGCTGAGAATAAAGTCAGGACAGCTCCCACGCCAAGCCTTTCTTAGCATCTTAGCTTATGATATCCAAGTAAAGGCAAATTCTTTATCTGGCATTGCCTACTTCCAAGCTAATAATAGCCTTCTCATTTCAGCATCCCATGTAAACAGATTGCAATCTCTACAAGTGAAGTGCTTTGAGAAAAAACACATTAACATAATCTGAAAATAATTGCTGAATGCTGGGCTATTAGAGCTTTTGTCTTGTGAAATATGAATGGTTGGAGATTGATGAAGCTGCAAAATTATCATCACCTATATGTACACATACACAAGTGTATACACACTTAGCCACTTCACATATTTCTCACATGCATCATAGGCAAACTATGAGGGCAAGCATTCTTATTGCAAATCTCAGATGTATAAACTGAGGCTCAACTACAAAGGAGAAAATGGCAAACTGCATCGACACTGGGAGTTAGTTGGTGCCTGGGCTTGTGCATACAGTGACATGATAAACATAAAGACCATTTCTCCAGGAATCCAAGCACATTCTAGCCCTTTCTGCCTCTTACCAGCTCTGTGACCTAGGGTAAACTTCCCAACCTCTGTGAACTCCTGTTTAATTATCTGTGAAACAAAGGGATATTAAAAGCCCTTCAGCACTAACACCTTATGAGTAATTTCCCAGTGCTAACATTCGTAATTCCTCCAGAGCTAAAAGGTAAAAACTCAGAACTCTCTGAGATTCAAAGGAAGTTAAGCTTACATTTGAATTGCAAACACTCCGCGAGAGCTTGGTGATCTTAATCTCCCATTTATTTGGTTGCTCAGATGTTAAGACTGACAGTGTTTACAGCTTCTTCTCAAGAGAGTTTGAGGAGCGCAACCACTAACACTACCAGTTACATTAGTAACATCATTTAAGGAAGATGCTACCCCTCCCCTTTCCCTATTCTTGGGCTGAGATAATGTACTAAATTGTTTCAGAATGGAAAGGAAATTATTGGCTAAAGATTGTCTCACAGACCTGTTCCATTGTAGGGGCTTTAAAACTAATAGCCACTAAAAATAAAATTTAGAAGGGCTATAATAGCAAAATGAGCATCAGAAACCTGGATCTCTTTTCCTAGAGCCCAGCTATTTTTACACTGTCAGAGTAAATTATTGACAAAAATATCTGGCCCTTTGCAAGAGAACACTCTACTCTCTGGTTCTGAGCAGGTGATATGTTTTAGTCTGTCAATGGAGAGAGAAGCCAATTTTGGTCTCAAGGCATTGATGATTTCTCTAGACTTGCATTTCCTAAGTGTGAGGTATTCTTATCTCTCAACACCAGAAGGGAAGGACATTGGTTTTAGGGCTGAGAGAGATGAAATTAAAAGCCAATAAATGGATGGCACACCTGTCTGGACCATAGGTCCCCATGCTGCTTGACCTGAGTATAGAAATGTATCCATATTCTCCAGAAAGGAGGTGGTCATTCTGTCCCACCCTCCATTTGTTTTTTTACAGCATTAAAGCTTCTATGTAATGTGGAGGGGGTGTGCGTGTGGGTATGGGAGCATGCCTGGTCTTGTAGGGGAAAGGGAGGCTTTTCCTTCTTTTCCTTCCAGGGTAGCAGATCTTCCTGGATAGATTATAGGGTCAAAGCATTGAATATTACATCTCAGCAAACTTCTGCTCAGTGGTTAGTGCTTATTTATTTCTGCTCAATTAGCATTGCCCAGTAGTGACAAAGCTGGATCTGACTCCTTGGTCCAGCCTGGACTCCGGGCTGCCACTCCAGTTTAGGATGGTGAGTTGGAGAAAATAAAATGGGATCATCATGTGGTCTTTTCAGTCCTCTTTGAAAGCTTTGTGATGAGAAAATGAGACGCCAGGGGACAAGCTTGTCTGCTTGTCCCGTAGTTTACCTATGTAACAGTCATCACGAGTGCAGCATACATATGGCCCTTCAGAGCCCTTTCCTGAAAACAGCTGTTTGTACAAAAATAAGGCAGATGTTATCAACTTGGATTTCCTCCTTGAACCAAATTTCATCGGAGCTCAAGGATATCCTGGGCTTGTGATAGTGGTTTATGGTGGCTATTTCATTATTTATGGAGTTTCCTTTTTCTATTTTTAGTTGATTGTGCTAATTATTGGAGCTTCAGAGTAGGGAGTTATGTAAGTGTGCATTCATTCCTGCCTCTTACTAGAAGTTTTCACTTTCTTTTGAGAAGACAAAAGCATTCTGTATGGTAAGATGTTTAGGGCTGTAAAACTGTTCTATATGACACTGGATGTGTAACACAGTGCTTTTGTCAAAATGTATAGACCCTTTTGTGGCTTCCCTGGTGGTTCAGCAGTAAAGAATTCCCCTGCAATTCAGGTAATGTGGGCTCAATCTTCGGGTCAGGAAGATCCTCTGGAGACGGAAATGGCAACCCACTCCAGTATTCTTCCCTGGGAAATGCCATGAACAGAGAATCCTGGAGGGCTACAGTCCATGGGGTTCACAAAAGAGTCAGACACAACTTAGCAACTGCACAACAGCAAACAGACACTTATAGCACAAAGAGTAAACCTTCCTGTACGCAAATTAGAAAAAAGATCTTTGAGGAGGTCAAGATCCCAGGAAGGAATGAAGACTGTGACAAGAGAATCTAACTGCGCTACAAATGAATGAAATAATTTCTTTGAAGTGGGTGGGGGAAAAGGTGCTGAAATAACGAACTTTGATAAAGGGTAGAATTTGTAAGGAAAAGGCGAAAGAAGCTGCACATAAGCATCATATTCTAGTTGGCAAAGTTTCTGCCCATGCGTGGGTGGGTAACAATTCTGATTTGCTATGCATGCATACTGGATTGAACAACTAAATAAATGAATGGCAGATTGTGGGAGCCAGGTTTCTCACTGTTGGAGTGGGGATTTACAAATAAGCAAAAGGAGAAGCTAGAGTGATCTATGTTGTAATGGATTAGTTAGTGACATCAGTAAGAGGTCTTGCTTCTTAATATAAATATAGATAATTGCTTAAAGAAATATAAATATTGATAGATACTTGTGTGCACTAGGTTAGTACTTACTAGGAGATCAGTCCTGGGTGTTCATTGGAAGAACTGATGTTGAAGCTGAAACTCCAATACTTTGGCCATCTGATGAGAAGAGCTGACTCATTGGAAAAGCCCCTGATGCTGGGAGGGATTAGGGACAGGAGGAGAAGGGGACAGAGGATGAGATGGCTGGATGGCATCACTGACTCGATGGACATGAGTTTGAGTAAACTCCGGGAGTTGGTGATGGACAGGGAGGCCTGGCGTGCTGCGGTTCATGGGGTCGCAAAGAGTTGGACACGACTGAGTGACTGAATTGAACTGAACTGATATACTTCTTTGCTTTGTAAGTTGAGCAAGCCTAAAACAAATGACACCCAATAGCAATGAGTATGCCTAGCATCCAGATCTAAATTTCTTAAACTATTCTACAATAAAATGAACGAGAGTTGCTTGGAAAATAGCTGATTCTAGGACTGGGTCAAGATATATACAAGATGGATCCAGAGTACCCTGTAATGCCAAAAAGTAAGAAAGAGGGAAAAACACCCATAGTGTTGGAGGTATGTTAAAGGAACACAGGAGCCAACCTAAAGAGCACCCAATAGCTAGAGCTGGAACAGTTTAAGCAACAGTATAAATAAAATAGTACTGAATTTCAACCTGAAGTTAAAAAATAAAATTTTTAGAGTCCAAGTGAATAAGTGATTGATTGAATAACTAAATAAGAAGAGAAATTTCCCATGCTGAAGAATTCCAAATAATTCCCCACTCCTTGAGTGGGCTGTGCATACTGACTTCCTTCCAAAGAATACAGTATGGGAAGGCTCAGGACCAGGCAGTAACTTCACAGTACAGAAACCTTACGAACACTGTCTCTGCTAGGTATTCAGTTAACATCAATAGTGGTGAGTCATATGATACTATGTACATCTTGATTCAATTTCATGAGAATAACACTTTACCTATGCTCTTCCTCCCCAAACCCACAAATCCAGTCTAATGATGTGAAAAACATTAAGTTTCAGTATAGGAGCATTCTATAATATACCTGATCAGTTCTACATGAAACTGTAAGGTTATCAAAAACAAGGAAAGCTAAGAAACTGTTACCACGAAGAGGAGCCCAAGAAGACAATGAAGTATACTGTGATAACTTGAATAGGATCCTGAAAAAGAAAAAGGACATTAGGTAGAAATCAAGGAAATATGAATACAGAATAGACTTTAATTATTCACAATGTACAAACATTGGTTAATTAATTTTAAAAAATGTTTCACGCTAATGAAGAATGTTAATAATAAACTATGTTGCAGATATGTGGGACTCTCCACAACATTTCTTTAATATTTCTGAAAATCTAAAACTTCTAAAAAATAAAAGTGATAAAAAGATAACCATTTTCCAAATTGGTTCCCCAGCAGAACCAATGGGAAAAAGAAACTTTATTATTTTGAATCAAATGTCTCCTATGTTTTAGGTCAGAATCACTGTGTACTTTTAGCTACAAAAAGGCTCTGGGCAGGTAAAGAGAAACATCCTCCAAAGAACAATGTCTTAGAAGAAGTTATTAAGATGCTATACATAAGTAGTTTATCCTGAGACCCTCCATGACAGTAAGGAATCCATGGTCAATTAAAGACATCAGAAAAGTAAGTGGTAACAAAAACAATGAAAACATTGCCAATAATAAACAGAGTAGTGATGTGACCAAAGCTTTTCCATCAAATTTTATCATCCCCCTTCATCACTACCAATTTTAAGCCCATTTAGCACAATCAGGGGATCCAAGAATAAAACATAACACTCTCCTTTCATTCTGGTTCTCTTTCTGTCTTCTTAATCTGAAAGGGTAGTACCATGATCCATCTAGGTAGCAAGCAAAGGACTTTGGAGTCAATCATCATAGCCCCCTTTTCTCTAAAATTTGTATCCAAACGAGCACCAAATCTGTCCATTTACCTCCTGAATACAATTCTCAAATCCATCTATTTCTCCCACCCCCAACAGCATCCCAACCATCACCAACAGAACCTCTCTAGTCCAAACTACCATTATCTCCCACCTGAATTAATGCAATAAATAGTTAATTATCTAGATGCATTTAGACTGGCTTCCTGATAATCCATTCTCCATGATGCAGCCAGACTGGTCTTCTCAAACACTAAAGTATTTATGACTCTTGTTTGAATCTTCAGTGGCTTTTCACAGTTCTCAGGGTAAAGACCAAAGACTCTAAGACAGACAACAAAACCCTGGCTGCTGCCTATATTTCCAGACTCCCTTATTCTTAGCACTCTAACCACAATGATCTTTTGAGATCCTCAAACTCACCACACTGGCTTCTCTCTTGAATTCCTGTGTAGGTGCTTCCTTTTCCTGGGAATGCCTTTCCCCCTCTTTTATGCTTAGTTAACACCCACTCATTCTTTATTACTCAAGTACCACTTGCACAGGACTTGTCTCCCAACCACTAGTATCTCAAAAGTCCAATGGGCTTATTATAGTAAGCAAGCAAATAACTTAGTTGGTAAAGAATCCGCCTGCAATACAGGAGACCCCGGTTCAATTTCTGGGTCAGGAAGATCCGCTAGAGAAAGGATAGGCTATCTGCTCCAGTATTCTTAGGCTTCTCTTGTGGCTTAGCTGGTAAAGAATCCCCTGCTATCTCAAAAGCCAGATGAGCTTATTATATGTACTCTCATAACTGTGTCCCTTTATTTCATGGTACTTACTTTAGCTTGTAAAAATATGTTCATTTTATAACACAAATATTATAAAATACATATACATTGTGTCATCAGGCTATACTCTATAAGAGAGAGGCTATGTTTGGTTTTACTGATACTCAATAAATATTTATTAAGTAAATAAACACAGCACAGGGACTTTTTCATGGAGCACATTAGGTAAACATTTAAAAAGAATTTAACCAACAGGTTTTACACACTAGTGATGTTCTCAAGAGGTATCTTCCTCAAGAAATGAAGAAAAAAGTTACCCATGTATTTTCTCTCTCAATCTTATTCATGACCTAGTTGATTGGCTTTCAGGGAAGGGTCACAAGTAAGACACAGCTAATACTGCTCTATTATCTTAATATTGGGCCAAAGTAGAACCAAAATGCTCTTTTCTGAGAATAAGAATGGGCAGTTCACTTGCCTTCTAACTCTCGGGTGCTTCCTTGAGTCCTCCTGGGGCTTCTCCACCAATTCTAGACGTTGACTTTTTGGGTGAAAGTTACAGGAAACCTCACTAATTATGGCTTTACACAAATGAATCTTCTGTCCTCACATAATAAGAAGCCAAGGCAGACAATTCCTGACCTTAGCCGTTCAACTATGCCATCAAGGACTCAGGCTCAGTCTCTTTGCTCTGGTGTCCTTAACATAGTCACTTTTCTTCATGTTAGCAGCTCAAAGTTAAAGAAACTGCCACATCTGTGAGCATCGTTTACAAATCCTGGGCAGAAATAAGGATATAAAGAAATAACAGCAGCTGCCTATGTACCTTTAAATCAGGGAAGTAAATGTTTTCCAAGAAACCACCAGCAGATTCACTTAGTCATGTCCGGCTCTTTGTGACCCCATGAACAGACTCCTCTGTCCATGGAATTCTCTAGGCAAGAATACTGGAGTGGTTGCCATGCCCTCCTCCAGTGAATTTTCCCAAACCAGAGATCAAACCCAGGTCTCCTCATTGCAGGCAGATTCCTTACCATCTGAGCCACCAGGGAAGCCCCTCTCTTATTTCACTGGGCATAATTTGGAAACATGGACACTCAGTGATATAAACAAAGCAGGAAAAGTGGTTCTGTATGACTGGGCAGGTTAGGGAAAAGGAAGCTGAGAAAGACCTCTGGTTAGGTAATCTGTGGTATTTACCATATTTATATGATTTTTTTCTCTTACAGATTGATTAATAAGGAGGCGATCAAATAACATGGTTAGACTTTAGGAGGGGAAAGCTTCAAATGTCGGCTTAGAGCAGTCTAAACAATTTGACTATTTCTTTTTAACCTGATTTGACTATTATGATAGATTAATTTTAAATATAACCTTCTTATACATGCACCCCAGTGTTCCAAGCAGCATTGTTTACAACAGCCAAGACATGGAAACAACATAAATGTCCATCTGCAGAGCAGTGGATGAAGATGTGGTACAAATACATACACACAGTGGAATACTGCCGTTGTTTTTAGTTGCTCAATTGTGTCTGACTTTTTACAGCCTGTAGCCCACAGGCTCCTCTGTCCATACGACTTCCCAGTGGAGTGGGTTGCGATTTCCTTCTCCAGGGGATCTTTCCAACACAGAAATCAAACCTGTGTCTCCTGCATTGGACTTTACCACTGAGCCACCAGGGAAGCCCTACAGTGGAATATTACTAGTCATAAAAAGAATGCAATAGTACCATTTGCAGCAACATAGACAGACCCAGAGATTATCATACTAAGTGAAGTAAGTTAGAAGGAGAAAGACAAATACAATATGATACTATTCATATGTGGAATGTAAGAAATGATACAAGTGAATTTATTTACAAAACAGAAACAGGCTCACAGACATATAAAACAAATTTATGGTTACCAAAGGGGAAACAGTTTGGGGAGGGATGAATTAGGAGTTTGGGATTAGCCGTGACAAACTACTATATATAAAATAGATAAACAAGGTTGTACTGTGTAGCACTGGAGAACTATATTCACTCTCCTGTAGTAAATCATAATGCAAAAGAATGTGAAAAAATATGTATAACTTAATCACTTTGCTGCCCACAAAAAACTAACACACTGCAAATCAACTATACTTCAATAAAAAAATGTTTTAAACTAAAAAGTAAAAAATAAATATAAGCTTCTAAGAAATATAAAGACACTCCCATATTTAATCTAAACTTACACTTCCTCTCCTGATAATGTAAATGCCTATCCCTTTTCTCAGTGTAATCCCTTCCAAGAAGTTATCTGATAACATCAGATATGCCTTTGGATCCAGGTGTCCTGAAATTCAGAACTGAGATCCATTAAATCCAATGAGTATTTTTTATTTGTTGCTGTTTAGTCGCTAAGTTGTGTCTGACTCTTTGAAACCCCACAGACTGTAGCCTTCCAGGCTCCTTTGTCCATGGGATTTCCCAGGCAAGAATACTGGAATGGGTTGCCATTTCCTCCTCCAGGGGAGCTTCCTGACTCAGGGATCAAACCCACGTCTCCTGTATTGGCAGGTGGATTCTTTACTACCAAGCCACCAGGGAAGTCCCTATTTTTTTAATTAAGATATAGTTGGTTTATAGTATTATATAAGCGTCAGGTAAATCTGATAAACATTCATTGAATATCCCCATGATACTCTCCTAGATACCTGAGTTCATGATCAGATATCTGAACCAAGTTCCAAACTCCAAATTTAAGAATCAAATTCTAAACATACCTCTCAGCCTAGGAACTAAGAGGAAGGAGCCACTCTTAGAATTGTGTTATTTAATTTGATTCTTTCTCTCAAATTCTGTGCCTAGAAAGATAGTTACTTCTCGAAACTAATGCTGCTGCTGCTGCTGCTGCTGCTGCTAAGTCACTTCAGTCGTGTCCGACTCTGTGTGACCCCATAGATGGAAGCCCACCAGGCTCCCCTGTCCTTGGGATTCTCCAGGCAAGAACACTGGAGTGGGTTGCCATTGCTTTCCCCAATACATGAAAGTGAAAAGTGAAAGTGAAGTCGCTCAGTCGTGTCTGACTCTTAGCCATCCCATGGACTGCAGCCTACCAGGCTCCTCCGTCCATGGGATTTTCCAGGCAAGAGTACTGGAGTGGGGTGCCATTGCCTTCTCCATGAAACTAATGAGAGATACTCAAAAATCAAATCTTCCCCTGCTCCCCACACATATCTTTACTTGGAGAAAATTTTTAAAAATATCTGAAGCAGACATTATGCATTATAAAATAGCACGCATTAAAGACTAAAATCCATAGTACTTCTAACTATTTCTGGGATATGTTCTTTATGATAAGAAAAATGCACAAAAAATATTAATCCAAACTGTGAAATTATAGTGCCATTCATGTACTTCAATAATGAAAAACATGGTATGTCAAGTCATATAAATGTAAATACTACTGCTTAACAGGGTCAAACCAGTCAATCCTAAAGGAAATCAACCCTGAATATTCACTGCAAGGGCTAATGCTGAAGCTGAAGCTACAGTACTTTGGTCATCTGATGTGAAGAGCCGACTCACTGGAAAAGACCCTGATACAGGGAAAGACTGAAGATAAAAGGGAGGAGAGAGCAGCAGAGGATGAGATGGTTAGATACCTTCACCAACTCAATGGACATGAATTTGAGCAAACTCCAGGAGACAGCAAAGGATAGGGAAGCCTGGCATGCTGCATTCAGTCCATGGGGTTGCAAAGAGTCAGGCACAATTGTGCGACCGAACAATAACTGCTTAACAATCACTCCATAAATATTTACTGTGAATACATGTCAAAAATTATTCAAGAAACAACTATTAAGCTCCTACTATATGCCAAGGAGAGATCTGAATAAGAATAAGACAATAAGACAACCTCAGCCTAGTAGAGGGGATAGTATGCCATAAAATAAATGGAACCCTAGTGGATAAGAGCACAAAGTTTAGACACATATTGAACTCTGATTACTATACTCGTGACCTTGGACAAAAATTTACTTAACTTTTCTGAGCCTTACTTCAAGTCCCTGGGAAAGCAGCCAAGGAATCTGCCATCAGCTCCATAACCCCTCTCATTTAAGTGGCACTCTGTGATTTTTGGGTGCCTTCCAAACACTCTCACTTGATCTTCCCCACAAGTCTGTGAGGATGGAATTAGCAGCCCACCCTTAGACACAAGGAAACAGGTTCTGTGATGTTCAGTGATTTTCCTTGAGACAGCACAACCAGGAGACTGCAGAAACAGGCTGCTGAACCTGCGTTCACACCCTAGTCCACTGTGTTTTCCACACTTTAAGACATAGTTTGGAGAGGTTGCCACACCCTATGTTGTATTTGACTTTGATGGAATCCAAATTTTCTTTATTCTTCATTCTTGATAGAGTGGCTATCAAGTGACAATACTCAGGATTCATGAATTGTGGGGGAAAAAAAGTCCTGGTTGAAAACATTCTCCCAACCTTCATAGTTTTGTGTTTTCTCTAATTTACCTCTCATTACTGAAACTTTGTACTGCCTATATGTATAATTGATGATGGCAGATAAGCACTGCAAGTTTACCACCTCAAGAGTAATACCCAATTACTTTCTATTTCAACTTCTCTGCAGAATTACTTCAATAAGGCTCTTAAAACAACCACCTGGACTTTCCTGGAGATCTAGTGTTTGAGACATCACCTTCTAATGCAGGGGGCACAGGTTCAGTCCCTTGTCTGAGAACTAAGATCCGATATGCCGCTCAGTGTGACCAAAAATAAATAAATTAAAAAACAACAACCACCACTACCACAGCAAACCCATTCCATATGTGGGCTAGTGTGACAATAATGGTAGATTTCCGAAGTAACCTTGACCCACAGGATGCCAGAGAGAGGGATGAATGGGTGTATCTATAGAATCCCTAATGAAATAATGGATAATTCTTATACTTTTTCATTATGTCACTTTAGGGAGAAGGAGGAGATTACAGAGAATTGCTCTACTAGGCAAATTAAATTATCACACAATGTCTACACTGTTCATTTGAGTGGCTCAAATAATTGAATAAGCTCTCCTTTTATTTGGTGCTCACAATGAAGGGAATCTCAACTGGTGCTATTAAAGATCAAACAAAATTGATGATGGAATGAAAATTGGTTCAATGGCTAGAACCACTATCTAGTAGTAATGAGCCTTTTAATTAAAGATAGTGTTTAATATTCATGATTTATAATAATCAGTGATTTATTTTAGGATGGGCTCTTTCTTTGGAGTTTTGGGATGTATGGTAGGATAATGAAACCTAAAGATATTTTCTCTTAAAGAAAAGAATATCTAATTTTTTTAAAATTCCTGAATAATCAAGAAGAACTTTTTTAATAACGTAGGGAAAAAGTTACCATGGGATTAATCACAACATTGATAGGATGGATGTTGAGACAACTTTCTGACATATTGCAGTAAGTGCACATGTAATTAGACTAATAAAAATATTAAAGGTTACAAAAGCATTCATAAGTATTTTGACAATTTTCTGTCTCCATATGTGTGTGTACATGTGTGTAGAAATCAAGGGAAAGATCTATACTATATTTCCTGTCATCATAAGGGGATTATGCTGATGACAGTTCCTTGCTAACTAAAGTTTTTAACATGTCAGATAAATTTAGAACACAAAAGAACCTTGGGCATTTATACAACTTACCAAGGGAAGTCAGAGGCAGCAGGCCTTGACTTGAAGGATATCCATCCTTGGAGGATATACCAAGAAGATCGTTGTCAAGACACTAAGAAAAAGGAAACCAGCAGAAAGAACACTGTCCTTGGAGTCTGGGGTCATTGATTTAAACCCAAGTTCTGCCACTTACTAATGATGTTAGAGAAAATAAATTATCTAACCTCTTAGAACATAATCTCTGAAATCTGGATAGTGATATCTGTCTTACAGAATTGTTCTGAAAGTTACATGAAGTGATACATGTGTTGTCTGGGGCAATGCTACATAGTGGGCATATAAATGTAGCAATTATTATTAGTACTATAAATACTGCTGATAACACTGAAAATACATCATGTACAATGCTCTATGCCAGATACTCTAATTGAACCTTCAATTATGAACAGCAACATTTTTTGTGTGTGCAGAAATAACTTATGTCTCTACAACATATCAGCTTTAATATGAGGAGGTAATTTTTCCTAACTTGGCTGTGAGTGAAGAAAGCAATTACAGTTTGACTGTATAGGTGCCCTAATGTACACACATAACTTCTTTATAGATTTAACATACATTTAGTCATTGAAACTCTTAAAGATATCAGGTACAGTGCATATTTTACTGCCTTTTCTCACCATACAATGTAATTTAACATTAATTCAGGATGCATATTCCATGAGTTTAGGGACTTTGTCTTCCTTTGTCACCGCTGTAACATCTGTGTTTAGCACAATGCTTGGCACATATAAGAAATATTTAACAATTACTAGAAGAAAGAATGCATGATTAAATGGCCTTTCCAAATGATAAGGCTCCTATCAGCCAATAAAGAATAAAATTCTTGAAGACATGGATTTCTGATGTTCCATATAACCTTATAATGACATAATAGGAACCATAAAATGCCTGTTTGGGGATTTAAGAATGGAACAGTCTCCTTTGGCCTTATGAACTACATCTTCTGCAGAGACCTTATTTCAAGGAGGAGAGTGATTTTATATTAAGTGTGAAAAGTGATAATCCCTCAGAATCTCAAAGCCAAGGAAATATAATGAAGTGGGGATTAAGAAATCAGAGAACATTTGGCAGGTTTTTAGAATGTAGCCAATATTCATAATGAAGCCTTCTGTTTCTGTGAGATTCCAGAGTGTTAGGGTTATAAAGATTGGTAATTAGGACACAAAATGGAAGATGTTCATAAAGGGGAACGTGTGCACAGAGACAAGGCCAGGCAAACTAGAACTTGACCATGGACTTGGGTTTTGGCCCCTCGCCCTTGTATGCTATACTAGATTCTGTGAAGGTAGGAGGACAGCTTGAGACATCCAAGGTTTCCTTTTTCCTGAGGCTCACTGTGCTCAGAAAATTAAAAGAGGCTTGCTCCTTGGAAGAAAAGCTATGACAAACCTAGACAGTGTATTAAAGAGCAGAGGCATCATTCTGCCAACAAAGGTCCATCTAGTCAAAGCTATGGTTTTTCCAGTAGTTGTGTATGGATGTGAGAGTTGGACCATAAAGAAGGCTGAGCACCAAAGAATGGATGTTTTCAAACTATGGTGCTAGTGAAGACTCTTGAGAGTCCCTTGGACTGCAAGGAGATCAAACCAGTCAATCCTAAAGGAAATCAGTCCTGAATATTCACTGGAAGGACTGATGCTGAAGCTGAAGCTCCAACACTTTGCCACCTGATGCAAAGAGCCAACTCACTACAAAAGACCCTGATGCTGGGAAAGATTGAGGGCAGGAGGAGAAGGGGGCGACAGAGGATGAGATGGTTGGATGGCATCATCGAATCAATGGACATGAGTTTGAGAAAGCTCCAGGAGATAGTAAGGGACAGAGAAGGCTGGCGTGCTGTGGTCCATGGGGTCACAAATTCGGACACAACTTAGTGAATAAACAACCACTGTGCTCCTGCTGGCCCTTCTACAAAAGTGGGACTAGGCAGAAAGGTACTTCCTGCAGAGATAGTGAAGCTCAACCATCTTATCTCTCATTAATTTTGTGTCTGTGTGGGAGGGGGCAGTGTGGAAAACACAGTCAAGAGAGCCAGAGAAAGACAGGACAGAGTCTTTCCAGATGGAAATGACTGCTAGTCCACTTTTAATTCTTAGTCCCATGGATAAGAATATGACCCAAAAAAGAGAAGATGAGAGCCAAAGAAGCAAGATGTCACCTCATTAATGTAGTGGAACTAAAACACAGATGGTGCCGAAAAGATGGAATCCCATGAGAGGGAAAAGAGTCTTTTAAGTGCTTTTTGACATTGATCCTTGGGTAGAGAAGCAGTAGAGTGAGGTCTTGATTTTGCTTCTCAAATACCCTTGCAAAGTGTCTGCAAAATTGTGACTGACAAACCCAAGTTTCTAAAATTAAGTTTAAACTGTCCCTCTGCTTCCTCTCAGTAAGTTTTAAAATTACCTTTTGAATAGATTTCCCCCAAGAGAAGATTAAGGGATGATAGTATGGAGCCTTGCCAAAAGGTCATTCACTCAGTCCAGACGTAATTCATAATGAGGACTGCGGACACCTGCCTATCAAGAAGGGAACTAACCTAGCAGCAACTCCCCTAATTCCCTGCACAGCTGTCAGCTCCCTTCCAGATGGTGATGATGGATGCACGTACTCATCTGGGCCAATCTTCAACTGGCATTCCAATCCTGTTCTTTTACTGAGGACTCATTAATGCCAATTATAATCTTTGATTAAGCCTGTGCTTGACAAATGGGCCTTATTGCAAGTCTTCACTCCAGACATGAATTTACAACTAGAGGTTAGCATAATCAATACTCCAGACAGTGTATTGTCAGAAACAGGATTTGCCAGAAAACCTAGTGCAGTGCAGCCAGTGGCATTCAATCCATCACAGCTGCCCACTAAGAGCGAACAACGGCCATCCTCCATTAATCTCCCCCTGTCCTCAGATGTTCCACATTCAATCAGGAGCAAGGCTGCAGGAAATGAGACCACCATTAAGAAAGACACTGTTTAGAATTTCTCAACAAAATGACCACAACAAATTTTAACAAGGAAACAAAAAGGTTTTTTTCGCTCTTCCACGGTTAGCACAACATCAATTACGAGCAGGTAGTAGAAATAAAATGCAGGATCGATTTTCCCAATCTCATAAAAGTAAGCATGGTTTCAAACTATCCATTCATTCTTCTATTAAAAAGTCATTCCTTGGATCATGTTAAAAAGCTAGAAAGCCATGTAACTTGTACCACATTAGCGTCATAGAACACTCCTCACTGAATTGCTCTTTAAAGACTGTCATCAGAGGTTGCTACAATAGAATATTTGAAATCTGCTTCTGCTTCATTATGTAGTGATATCCTAGCTGGGGTGGAACTGAGGTTCAGGTACGCTGGTATGTAGAATTATGTAACACCTGTTAGCAAGTCACATTCCCTGCTTCTCTTGGTCCAAAAGCACCTTGTGAGAATAAACTTTAAGCATGCTGAGGTTTCTCATACAGACATACTAGATACACTGAGGCAGGGCTAGAAAATAAAAAGAACTACTGTGGGAATGGCTATAAGTGAGAAAGAAGTCAGACGTGTTAAGGTAGATGAAACTTGGAGCTTCTGGAGGTGCTGGGAGGACCAGTAATGCTGAAAGAACTGTATCACTAGGGGCCCACCCACACTCCAGTGGGATGCCCTCTCTCTTAAAAACAAGCCACACAACAGGGAAGTACAGACTAAGTTGAAAATAAAGATAACATGACACCAATAGGGAAAAGAGCCCGCTGAAGATGGCTTTGATTTCAAGAGCATGTCAGCCCTGTCATCTGGGCAGCCTGGAAACCTGGCAGGAGGAGCCAGTCCTGGCATCTCCAAGGTAGTGACCAGAGTGAGTGCACACACCAGAGCAGGAGAAAAGACAAGGATCAGAATGAGAGAATGGAGAGCAGGGAGGAAGGAATGTGGCCAGCACAGAACATCAGATGAGGTCTCTCACAGAGATGGAAAGAGGATGGACTAAGTCTCCAGCCAGATGGCCTAGGAACAAATACTTAAAATGTCCTGAGCTGGAATCCAGAATGGAGAGACCTAATATCCAATTACATTGAGGTGTAAAATGGCAGCTACTGAGGCAACGGCCCATTTCATATCATTCAGTCTACATTCCATAAAATGATGAGTGAGAGGCCTTTCCAAATCTAAAGCCAAGGAAGCAAAAAATTTTGCTACCCTTTACCAACATCTATTCCTCCTAACTATAAGACTAACAGATCCTTCACCTTTCCCTTTATGACTTGGCTTCCAGGAAGCCAGTAATACAATTTTTTTTTTTTACGCCTATGTATTTTATTTTATTTTTTTTTAATCTTTTTTTTTTTTATTAGTTGGAGGCCAATCACTTCACAACATTTCAGTGGGTTTTGTCATACATTGATATGAATCAGCCATGGATTTACACGTATTCCCCATCCCGATCCCCGCTCCAGAAAGATAAAGAACATTACAGCATACTATCACATATATATGGAATTTAGAAAGATGGTAACGATAACCCAGTAATACAATTTTATATTTCATCATCATAATAAGGGGCTTCCCAGGTACGCTAGTGGTAAAGAACCTGCCTGCCAATGCAGGAGACCTAAGACACAACGATTTGATCCTTGGGTCAGAAGATTCCCTGGAGGAGGGCAAGGCAACACACTCCAGTATTCTTTCCTGAAGAATCCCATGGACAGTTGAGCCTGACTGGCTACAGTCCACAGGATTTCAAAGAGTTGGACACAACTAAAGCAACTTAGCATGCATGCACTCAAGTACATCATAATAAACCTAATCCTAGTTCTTTGAATTAGCTTATCTACACATCTCTTTCTAGCTCATGATTTCTCTTTATGATGCTATTATACTAATTTTGTTCCATGTGTCTTTTTGTTGTAAGAGCTGGCATATAAGTAAATCAATATGACATCCTTAATGCATGATATTCATGGTAGTCTAAATTCCATCAAGATATGATAGTATCTGTATTTTATTGTTATGTCTTGTAGATGTAATCAAGTAGATATTTTCACTTCAGTCCTCTCATTTACCCACCTACAAGGTGGCTAAAAGGATTAAATACTAAGGTAAAAATACTTTGTAAAAGTTAAAATACTACCCAGATGTTCCATGGTGCTCTTATATGAGGGACATTGGAAATATTTCTTCTATTCCAAGGCACGTCCCTTATGTTCATGCCTCAGTATTTGGTATTACCATAGTACTCAAAGTTCTGTTAAAACTCAAAAGCTCATTTTTAAAAATGTAAATGTTTTCTTGAGAAGGTGGCATTATAAATTATAATCAGCCCTTGACACCTTCATACAAAACAACATATTGTTTAATCTTCCTGCAATGTAGAGATTGAGAGAATGAGACCCACAACAAGGACGTCTGGGGAGAAGAAGGAAGGAAGGTAGCAGTCCATGAAACCTGGGGCTGCGGATCTTTTCAGGACCCACAGCAGGCAGCTTATAGGGAGGGAGGCACAGAAATGGCTCATGAGTTCACCAGGCTTTATGATTCTTTCCAAGGTCAGCCCGTGCTAATTTTGTTGGATGCGTCACAGGGGGTGGGAACTGGAATCAAGAATATCAATTAGCTTGGTCCACTAATCAAGTTTGGAGAAGGAAATTGCAACTCACTCCAGTATTCTTGCCTGGACAATCCCATAGACAGAGGAGCCTGGCTGGGCGGGCTACAGTCCGTGGGGTCGCAAAGAGTCGGACATGATTGAAGCAACTTAGCAGTAGCAGTAATCAACTTGGAACAAATCATTTGTTTAAGTAAAGCCTTTGCCCATAATTAAAGCCTGACTGATAAATGTGCATCCTTAAATATACCTTAGCTAAAGTTTAGAGTAGCATATGGCAATAAAACAGCCCAGAGTGAGAGCTGCGCTCGGCAGTTCAGATCAGTCACTCAGTTGTGTCTGACTCTCTGCGACCCCAGGGACTGCAGCACACCAGGCCTGCCTGTCCATCACCAACTCCCGGAGCCTACTAATCATGTCCATTGAGCTGGTGATGGCATCCAACCACCTCATCCTCTGGCATCCCCTTCTCCTCCTGCTTTTAATCTTTCCCAACATCAGGGTCTTTTCAAATGAGTCAGTTCTTCGCATCAGGTGGCCAAATATTGGAGTTTCAGCTTCAGTATCAGTCCTTCCAATGAATATTCAGGACTGAATTCTCTTAGGATGGGCTGGTTGAATCTCCTTGCAGTCCAAGGGACTCTCAAGAGTCTTCTCCAACACCACAGTTCAAAAGTATCAATTCTTCAGTGCTCAGGTTTCTTTATAGTCCAACTTTCATATCCATACATGACTACTGGAAAAACCATAGCCTTGACTAGACAGACCTTTGTTGGCAAAGAAATGTCTCTGCTTTTTAATATGCTGTCTAGGTTAGTCATAACTTTCCATACCTTAGGTGCCTGATAAATATAGGGTTAGTGGATGAAATAAGGAAAAACAAGATGGGAACGTTTAACATCTGTTAAAACATTGTACATAAGGCATGGCCAAAATCATCTCAAAGGAAAAGAAATGCAAGGAGGCAAAGTGGTTGTCTGAAGTGGCTTAATAAATATCTGAGGAAAGAAGAGAAGCAAAAGGAAAGGAAAAGATATACCCAACTTAATGCAGAGTTCTAGAGAATAGTAAGGAGAGATCAGAAGGCCTTCTTAAATGAACAATGCAAAGAAATAGAGGGAAAAATTGAATAGGAAAGACTAGAAATCTTTTCAAGGAAATTGAAGATACCAAGGAACATTTCATGAAAGTATGGGCATAATAAAGGACAGAAACAGGACCTAACAGAAGCAGAAGAGATTAAGAAGAGGTGGCAAGAATACACAGAAAAACCATACAAGAAATGTCTTAATGATCCAGATTATCATAATACTGTGGTCACTCATCTAGAGCCACACATCCTGGAGTGTGAGGTCAAGTGGACCTTAGGAAGCATTACTACAAAGCTAGTGGAAATGACCGAATTGCAGCTGAGGTATTTAAAATTCTAAAAGATGACACTGTTAAAGTGCTATACTCAATATGTCAGCAAATTTGGAAAACTCAGCAGTGGCTATAGGACTTGAAAAGGTCAGTTTTCATTTCAATCTCAAAGAAAGGCAACGCCAAACAAAGAGTGTTCAAACTACCACACAGTTCCTCTCATTTCACATGCTAGTAAGGTAATACTCAAAATCCTTCAAGATAGGTTTCAACAGTATGTGAACCAAGAACTTCCAGATGTATAAGCTGGATTTAGAAAAGGCAGAGGAATCAGAGATCAAGTGGCCAATATCCATTGGGCCATAGAAAAAACAAGGGCATTCCAGAAAAACTCCTGCTTCACTGACTACGCTAAAGCATTTGACTATGTGGATCACAACAAACCATAGAAAATTCTTAAAAAGATGGGAATACCAGAACACCTTACCTGTCTCCTGAGATATATGCAGGTCAAGAAGCGACAGTTAGAACTGGACATGGAACAATGCACTGGTTCAGAATTGGGAAAGGAGTACATCAAGGCTGTATAGTGTCACCCTGCTTATCTAACTTACATGCAGAGTACATCATGTGAAATGTTGGGCTGGATGAATCACAAGCTGGAATCAAGACTGCCTGGAAAAATATCAACCATCTCAGATATGCAGATGATACCACTCTAATGACAGAAATTGAAGAGGAACTAAAGATCCTCCTGATGAGGGTGAAAGAGGCAGTAAAACAGCTGGCTTGAAACTCAGCATTAAAAAACTAAGATCATGGCATCAGGTCCCATGCTTTCATAGCAAGCAGATGGGGGAAACGTGGAAGCACTGGATAGATTTTATTTTCTTGGTCTCCACAATCACTACAGACAGTGACTTCAGCCATAAAATTAAAAGACACCTGCTCTTTGGAAGAAAAGCTATGACAAACTCAGACAGTGTATTAAAAAGCAGAGACATCATTTTGCCAACAAAGGTCCACACAGTCAAAACTATCTTTTTTCTAGTAGTCATGGGTGGATGTGAGTTGGACCATAGAGAAGACTGAGCACTGAGGAAGTGATGCTTTTGAATTGTGGTGCAGGAGAAGACTCTTGAGAGTCCTTTGGACTGCAAGATCAAATCAGTCAGTCCTAAAGGAAATCAACCCTGAATATATATTAGAAGAACTGATGCTGAAGGTGACAGTCCAATACTTTGGCCACCTAATATGAAGAGCCAACCCACTGGGAAAGCCCCTGATGCTGGGAAAAACTAAAGACAAAAGGAGAAGAGGGTGACAGAGGATGAGGTGGTTAGATAGAATCACTAACTTAGACATGAATTTGAGCAATCTCCAGGAAATTAGTGGAGGACAGAGGAGCCTTGTATGCTACAGTCCATGGGGTTACAAAGAGTTGGACACGACTTAGCAACTGAACAACGACAACAGGTAGTATAATGTGACAAAGCTTATGGCCTCATAAATCATTTCACAATTTCCCTTAAACTTTTAATGTTTATTAGAACCTTTTTGAAAAGCACTGCTGAAGTAGAGTGAAGAGAAAATTCTTCGTAATTATTGTAAGAGAATGCACCTTTATCTTTATCTATATTTGTCATATTAGTTACCTAGTGCGCGGTACTCTAATCACAATCTGAATCACATTTTTTTTATTTAAACAGTGTTGCCTTTCAATTTCAGCCTTGAGTAGGACATTTGAATGTGTTGGTATGCTGAAGGGAGGCTGTATGTTTACAGGGTTCTGTTTCCCAAATAATATTTCACTATCGGAGAACATTTTGAGTAACTGCACATACCTATTCAAATTCTAATGAAACACAGACTAGAAACATTTAAACTTTCAGTAGAATATTATTTGGAGGAAAAACTCGATTTATTTGGCTGATTGTATGCTACTGCTACATTTGCAAATAAATTATTCTTGGCTGCATAAAGCTTTACACAACAAATTCTGCTTGGAAGATTAAATGACTTTGAAACAGATACTCAATAATGGAAAAGTCACTGTTACTTCATAAGAGCTACTTTTAAGTTAATGGGTTATCAGAAGAAAATAAGAGCTTGTTAAAAATACCAAATGTAAACAAAACTGGAAGGAAAACTATTTGACTTGGAATAAATGCAAAGAGAAGTCTTCTGTCAATATCCAAATTGAAATGCTTTCTCTTCCCTCATCCCCTTAAGTTTCTGGATTCTGGTGATGATGTGATTAGACTTTTGGCATCCGGGAGATGCGTTACAGCTATTGGATTCTAATTTCTAGCAAGTGGGTAATTTGCCATGCTGTAAACAACTCCTGCATGCCAGGATATGCTCTGAAAGAAGTTATGTACTTGTTCAATTATTTTGGCCTTTAAATCATTTATCCTATTATCTTGCTTTACTTTTCTGCTCCCCCATTAGAACGTAAGCTCCCTCCCTGAGAAGCAGGAATTTTTTTTATCTACCCTTGGGTCCTTGGCTTGTAAAACACTAACAGATATATGGCAGTACTCAGTAAATATCTGTTGAGTGCTGAATGCATGAAAATCAAAGAAGTGTTTATTTTTGTGTATGGTGTTAGAAAGTGTTCTAGTTTCATTCTTTTACAAGTGGTTGACCAGTTTTCCCAGCACCACTTGTTAAAGAGGTTGTCTTTTTTCCATTGTATATCCTTGCCTCCTTTGTCAAAGATAAGGTGTCCATAGGTTCGTGGATTTATCTCTGGGCTTTCTATTCTGTTCCATTGATCTATATTTCTGTCTTTGTGCCAGTACCATACTGTCTTGATGACTGTGGCTTTGTAGTACAGTCTGAAGTCAGGCAGGTTGATTCCTCCAGTTCCATTCTTCTTTCTCAAGATTACTTTGGCTATTCGAGGTTTTTTGTATTTCCATACAAATTGTGAAATTCTTTGGTCTAGTTCTGTGAAAAATACCGTTGGTAGCTTGATAGGGATTGCATTGAATCTATAGACTGCTTTGGGTAGAATAGCCATTTTGACAATATTAATTCTTCCAATCCATGAACACGGTATGTTTCTCCATCTGTTTGTGTCCTCTTTGATTTCTTTCATCAGTGTTTTATAGTTTTCTATGTATAGGTCTTTTGTTTCTTTAGGTAGATATACTCCTAAGTATTTTATTCTTTTTGTTGCAATGGTGAATGGTATTGTTTCCTTAATTTCTCTGTCTGTTTTTTCATTGTTAGTATATAGGAATGCAAGGGATTTCTGTGTGTTAATTTTATATCCTGCAACTTTACTATATTCATTGATTAGCTCTAGTAATTTTCTGGTAGAATCTTTAGGGTTTTCTATGTAGAGGATCATGTCATCTGCAAACAGCGAGAGTTTCACTTCTTCTTTTCCTACCTGGATTCCTTTTACTTCTTTTTCTGCTCTGATTGCTGTGGCCAGCACTTCCAACACTATGTTGAATAGTAGTGGTGAGAGTGGGCACCCACCATACACAAAAATAAACTCAAAATGGATTAAAGATCTAAATGTAAGACCAGAAACTATAAAACTCCTAGAGGAGAACATAGGCAAAACACTCTCCGACATAAATCAAAGCAAGATCCTCTATGACCCACCTCCCAGAATATTGGAAATAAAAGCAAAACTAAACAAATGGGACCTAATGAAACTTAAAAGCTTTTGCACTACAAAGGAAACTATAAGTAAGGTGAAAAGACAGGCCTCAGATTGGGAGAAAATAATAGCAAATGAAGAAACAGACAAAGGATTAATCTCAAAAATATACAAGCAACTCCTGCAGCTCAATTCCAGAAAAATAAATGACCCAATCAAAAAATGGGCCAAAGAACTAAACAGACACTTCTCCAAAGAAGACATACAGATGGCTAACAAACACATGAAAAGATGCTCAACATCACTCATTATTAGAGAAATGCAAATCAAAACCACAATGAGGTACCATTACACGCCAGCCAGGATGGCTGCTATCCAAAAGTCTACAAGCAATAAATGCTGGAGAGGGTGTGGAGAAAAGGGAACCCTCTTACACTGTTGGTGGGAATGCAAACTAGTACAGCCGCTATGGAAAACAGTGTGGAGATTTCTTAAAAAACTGGACATAGAACTGCCATATGACCCAGCAATCCCACTTCTGGGCATACACACTGAGGAAACCAGATCTGAAAGAGACACGTGCACCCCAATGTTCATCGCAGCACTGTTTATAATAGCCAGGATATGGAAGCAACCTAGATGCCCATCAGCAGATGAATGGATAAGGAAGCTGTGGTACATATACACCATGGAATATTACTCAGCCATTAAAAAGAATTCATTTGAACCAGTCCTAATGAGATGGATGAAGCTGGAGCCCATTATACAGAGTGAAGTAAGCCAGAAAGATAAAGAACATTACAGCATACTGACACATGTATATGGAATTTAGAAAGGTGATAACGATAACCCTATATGCAGAACAGAAAAAGAGACACAGAAATACAGAACAGACTTTTGAACTTTGTGGGAGAATGTGAGGGTGGGATATTTCAAAAGAACAGCATGTATACTATCTATGGTGAAACAGATCACCAGCCCAGGAGGGATGCACGAGACAAGTGCTCGGGCCTGGTGCACTGGGAAGACCCAGAGGAATCGGGTGGAGAGGGAGGTGGGAGGGGGGATCGGGATTGGGAATACATGTAAATCCATGGCTGATTCATATCAATGTATGACAAAACCCACTGGAAAAAAATAATAATAATAATAAAAAAAAATTAATTAAAAAAAAAAAAAAAGAAAGAAAATCAAAGAAGTGAACAGTGGATCGGATGACCAGGCTACTACAACAGAAAGACAACAGATAAGAGGAGAGGAACAGTTCCTAGGGAGCAAGTTTAAGCCTTTTACTTGTCTAAAGTTGAAATATTATGGTATTTGCAGACAACCCTGAATATTCATTGGAAGGACTAATGCTGAAGCTGAAGCTTCAATACTTTGGCACTTGATGTGAAGAGCTGACTCATTGGAAAAGACCCTGATGCTGGGAAAGTTTGAAGGCAGGAGGAGAAGGGGATGACAGAGCATGAAATGGTTGGATGACATCAGTGACTCAATGGACATGAACTTGGGCAAACTCCAGGAGACAATGAGGGACAGAGAGGCCTGACATGCTGCAGTCCACGGGGTCACAAAGAGTTAGATGAAACTCAGTGAATGAACAACAACAAATGCAGACAACACTTAGATTTTTCCTAGTTGTACAATTTCTTACATACATCAATCCCTATTGTGGGATTGACTCCCAGAGAAAATCAAACTCCCAGAGAAAATATTATTAATCTAGAACCTATCTGTGATAAATAAGCATACAAAGTGAAATATAAAATTGTTGGACTGTGCAAAGTAGTCTGAAAGGATTGCTATTGATGGACTCCTGCTAGAGAAAACTAAGCTGAGATGTTTATACATAATAGTGAGTTACACATAGGGTAAACTCTCCATAGACTCATGTGTGGGTATTTAAAGAGAAAGACCTGGAGAGGGAGTTTAAGCCAACGTAGCCAAAGCACCTGTCACAAAGAGTACCCCTTGCTTGCAGACATGGTGTGTAGTCACAAAACTATCTGTATAGCCAAGCCAAACTGGAAATGACCTTCAGATGAGCTATTCTTTTCTAGGTTAGATGACAAAGCATTGGGCTAGAAATACTTGGCCTCCCTCTGCCAATAGCTGACAGAATGTGTGTGTGTGTTAGTCACTCAGTCATGTACGACTCTTTGCAACCCCATGGACTGTACTCTGCCAGAATCCTCTGTCCATGAAATTCTCCAGGCAAGAATGCTGGAGTGAGTTGCCATTTCCTTCTCCAGGGGATCTTCCTGATCCAGGGATCGAACCCAGGTCTTCTGCATTGCAGGCAGATTCTTTACCATCTGAGCTACTAGGGAAGCCCAGCTGACAGAATAGCCTTAATCAATTGTTTCGGCATTTTAGCCTAAAAAAAGACTGTGGGACATGATGATCTTTTAGAATCTTCTCAGGGTTTATTTGCTGGGATCCATGAAAACCTATGGGACCTAGGTGATTTGACTAGATGTCCCAAGTCCCCAAAATACAAAATATATATATATATATATATATATATATATATATATTTGCTAAAGTAGAAAATAAATAGGTAGTTCTCTGATGAATATAAGTGGCATTTTTTAAAATTAAAGACTCTCTAGATATCCAGGCCAAGATGGGTGCTTTTTTTAAATAGCAATTTTCTATTTCTAAAATATCTGCGTGTGTATCACACCTCTCTACTTCAGTTTACCTGGACAGACCTTACCTAAGTTAACCTAAGTGGATACATTGAGGACAAGTTGGGGGAAAAAGGATTTTTGTGAAAATTGTAGGAGGACATATGTTTCACAATTATTAGACTAGGCTTTTGTTATGTCCTCATCCACAAAATTCTGCAGAGTTTATTCTCGTTTCCAAGGAGTAACTGGGGCATAAATAACCTGAACAGGTCCTGCTAGACACTAATAGCTCTACACCCGAGTCTGCAACTCTGATTTGCATGCACATTTATGCTTTCCAAATAGGTCCCATCATTTTCAACAGAAAATTCTGACACTTGGAAAACTATGAGTGGAGGGAGAAAGCAACATGAATTTGGAGTACTGTTTAGTTGGCAAACATGTGATTTGTCAAATTCCCCACACCCAGCCCCAAATTAACTAAACGACAATCTGGAAGGAAACTGGGAACTTCAACTGTCACTAAGCATTGTTAAGAGGATGTGACAGCTCCTGTCAGGAGGATTCCTTCTTTTAATCACACTAAGTAACATAACAGGACAAAAAAATATTCCCATAACATATTTTATTATCTCTTAGTCTACACCATGCTTAGATACTGACCCACTTTGACTATTTTGGTGGAAATTATTCACAATCATACAAACCATAGCCTATCTTTGTGCCCCATAAAACAGCATACCAGGCTTAAATTTTCCAATCTTGTATCTTCTTTCCTCAAACAAATGAGGACGTGTGGATGACTCAGAATAAAAAAAAAATATCCACAGATGCTTTATTTTATGGATTTTATTACAGTCTCAAGGAAATGCTCAAAAAGTGATACTCCTGACACTCCTTACTCTATTTAAACACTTTTCTGATTTAGCAGGTTAACCTGTGCACACGGTGTCAAAAGGCTTATAAAACCCGTCATCTGGAAAGGTGGTCTGATTAGGGCATTTTATGCAGATGTCAGTACATCAGCAGGTCCTTAGCAGTCTTCCTCTCAGTGACAAAAATCCAGCCACACAAGAAAATATTAGTTCCTTCCTACCTCGGGATCTTTCTCTAGATGTTTCCTTTCTCTGGAAATGTCCTGCTCAAAAATCTTTAGATGACTCCTCTCATCAATTAGGTTGCAGACAAAATGTCAGAAAAGCTTCTTTGACCACTATGTACAAAGTTGCACATCTTTCCAACCCAATACACTATCACTTTAGTTTAACTTTTCTCAGAGTACTAATTGTCTGAAATTTTATTATTCAGTCATTTGTTTATATAGTTTTTGCCTATTTCACCCAGACAAGGGGTTCCTTGTCTGTCTTGTCTGAAATCATATCCTCAACAATTTGTATCATGTCTTGAATATACATAGTGCTCAATAAATACTAACTGATTGAATTTGTTAGATGGAAGTGTCATCAGAGAAAGTTTCAGGGTTCTAAGGATACCACCTTGCTGGTTGGTTGAAGAATCGGCAGGAAGAATTGCTGAAGTACCCACTTATGGTCACAGCACCATACATCCTACTTGCTAGTGAATATGGTCAAATGGTGTCTTCCAGGCATCTCAGATTCACCATGTTCAAACCAGTGCTCTTAACCCTCTCATTAACCAGGTCCTCCTTCTGTGTTCCATATCACTGTGGGTGTGTTAGTCACTCAGTCTGTCCGACTCTTTGTGACCCCATAGACTGTAGCCCATAGGAGCTCCTCTATCCATAGAATTCTCCAGGCAAGAATACCAGAGTGGGTTGCCGTTTCCTTCTCCAGAGGATCTTCCCAGCCCAGGGATCGAAGCTGGGTCTCCTGCACTGCAAGCAGATTCTTTACCATCTGAGCCACCAGGAAGCTCCATATCACTATAAATAGTACCATATCTCCTACCTTGGAACTCCAAACCTCTAATTCCATCCTTGACTTTTCCCTCTCCCTCATATATTCTTAACACTAAATCTATCACTAGAACTGTTCGTTTTACTTCATAAATAGTTCTCAAAGTTCATTTACTCCCTGATCCCTCAGAGCCTTTGTTTATACTGCTCCCTCTGACATAAATGTTTTCCTTTTTGCTCCTCTCTTTGCCTAATTAACTTATAGTCTCAGCTCAGATATCTTTTCTCAATAGTTTTTTGTAATCCTCACTTTAAATCTATACTTTCAATCCTCTGCATGCATAGAAAGTGACTTTTTCCTACATTTAACAGAATTTTTCAGGTTTTTTTGTGTGATCATATAGCTATTTACATAATTTTGGCTTCACTATTTACTCTTCACCCAGTTTTTGAACAAAGACTTTGAACAAAATCTTTTATTATTCTTCTATCACTGGCATTAAATAATTATTGAGTAAGTAAAAGACTATAAGGTCTTTGAAGACTGAGATTAAGTTTTACCTTTATTTTTGCCTCCAACGAATGCTTAAAACATTGTCATCTACAGTATCAGGGCTTAATAAATGTTACTGAATGAAATAAGCAATTCATATCTATGGGACACACTGAATTTTTATACATGTTCTAGAGAAGCAAAAATGATGTAACATGGAGTACTAATTTCATGAAACATGACAGGACAATTGTGACTTCTTAAAAAAAAACAAAGAAAGTGAAGTTGCTCAGTCGTGTCTGACTCTCTGTGACCCCATGGACTCTAGCCTGCCAGGCTACTCCATCCATGGGATTTTCCAGGCAAGAATACTGGAAGGGATTGCCATTTCCTTGTCCAGGGGATCTCCCAGACCCAGGGATCGAACCGGAGTCTCCAGCACTGCAGGCAGACTACCGTCTGAGCTACCAGGGAGCCCAAGCCACTATAATTCTGATTCTAGTACTAGCAGTGTATTTTTCAAAGGACTGACCCTTTTTTAGTTAAAAGTCACAAACTCTAAACAAATTATCTTATAAATGCATCAACAATAACTTAAAGGTGCTGGAGAATGATTGAAAGTAGGGGGGAAACTGAAATGGATCTGATCATGGAAAGACCAGAATCAAAAGGATCAGATCCATGTTTATACATCTATTCTGTGGAGGCCACTCTCTATCAAGAGCCCATTATACAGAGTGAAGTAAGCCAGAAAGCTAAACACCAATACAGTATACTAATGCATATAAATGGAATTTAGAAAGATGGTAACAATAACCCTATATGCAAGACAGAAAAAGAGACACAGATGTATAGAAGAGACTTTTGGACTCTATGGGAGAAGGCGAGGGTGGGATGATCTGAGAGGACAGCATCGAAACATGTATATTATCAAGTGTGAAACAGATCGCCAGTCCAGGTTGGATGCGTGAGACAAGTGCTCAGGGCTGGTGCACTGGGATGACCCAGAGGGATGGGGAGGGAGGTGGGAGGGGGGTTCAGGATGGGGAACACATGTAAATCCATGGCTGATTCATGTCAATGTATGGCAAAAACCACTACAATACTGTAAAGTAATTAGTCTCCAACTAATAAAAATAAACGAAAAAAAAAAAAAAGATTTCTAAACCTCAAGCAGGAAGATTCAGTCTTTCTGAATTAAAATGTTATGGATAAAAGTTCAGGACTGTCAAAGAGGTTGGAAAATGAGGAGGGAAACCTGAGATGCCAGAGTGAGGAGCCATAAAATCAGCATATAAACTGTTTTCAGGCCTTGGCTGATAGCTGTACTGTATATGTACAGAAAACAGTATGAAAAGTTCAGTGGAAAGCAGCAGCTAGAAACCTGAAAAGATTTAGGGGATATTTTAGTTTCCAAGTACAATAGGGTAAACAGAGTTGGATCCCAGCTACTTAGAAACACCTGGAATTTGAAGCATCAGAGTTTTTCCACTGAAACATTAGAAGGGCCAAGACCCAGGATTAAATACCATGGTCCAGAACTAAGAGAATTTCCTGATAACAAAATGCAATAAATACCCCATAAAAGAATAAAGTTGAGGCATCCCAAGTTCAAGATGATCAGCCTACTAAGACAAAAATCAGCATTTGATAGAACAACAAAACAGAATACATGGTCTCTATATGTTATCATAAACAGTATCCATTAAAATAACTACGCATGTGAGAAGTAGAAAACCTGGATGCATAGTCAAGAGAAAAATCCATAAAAATAGACACATTGACACTGAGATTACACAATTGATGGATTTAGCATAAATAATTTTAAATATATTGAATGACTTTAGAGGTATGGGCAGGGGGTGAGGTGGCATAATGAAACCCAAGGAATGAATAGGAAATTATAGATGAGAAATGCAAGTTCTAAAGAAAGAACTAAATAGAAATCCTAAAACTTAATATTACAGTATTAGCAATGAAATAGTCACTAGATGCATTATCAACAAATTGGAGTTAGCAGAAGACAAGATTAGCTAACTTGAACACAGATATGTTAAAAACTATTCAAGCTGAAGTGACTAAAGGACAAAAAAACCCAGATATCCATGGCCTATATGAACAATGTCAAGCAATCTATATATGTATATATACATATGGGGTCGCACAGAGTCGGACACGACTGATGTGACTTAGCAGCAGCAGCATATATTTAATATATATAATTAAAGTCCCAGAACAAGATAAAAGTATAAGACTGTGTTAATGTTAATTAATGTTAACATGAAAATGTTAATTAATGGCCAAAAGGTTCCTAGATTTTAGTGGAAAATACCAATTTAGAGATTCAAAAAGCTCAGCAAAGGATACTTTATAGTCAATTTTCTAACACAAAAAAAGAAAACCTCAAAACAATCTAGAGAAAAATGAAACCTTATGTTCAGGAGAACAATAGAAATGACAGTTTAATTTGCATCAGAAATGATGGAGGCTAGAAGACAATGAGATGATCTCTTAAGAGTAAGTGTGAGTATTAAATAAATCTCAACTTAGATTTCTAGTTCTAGAAAAATACATTTCAAAAGCAAATATAACACAAAAAATACTTTCAAATATATGAAAACTGAGAAAATGTAATGCTAGCAGAACTGAATTATAAAGGTGCCATATGAAGCTCTTTCATAGTTGTTGTTCAGTTGTTAAGTCACGTCTGACTCTTTGTGACTCCATAGACTGCAGCATGCCAATCTTCCCCCTCCTTCACTGTCTACTGGAGTTTGCTCAAACTCATGTACATTGATTCAGTGATGCTATCCAACCATTTCATCCTCTGTCAACCCCTTTTCCTCCTGCCCTCAATCTTTCCCAGCATCACGGTCTTTTCTAATGAATCAGCTTTTTGGATCAAGTGGCCAAAGTGTTAAAGTTTCAGTTTCAGCATCAGTCATTCCAATGAATATTCAGGGCTGATTTCCTTTAAGATTGACTGGTTTGATCTCCCGGCTGTCCAAGGAAACTTTCAAGAGTCTTCTCCAGCACCACAGTTCAAAAGCATCAATTCTTCGGCACTCAGCTTTCTTTATGGTCCAACTCTCATATCCATACATGACTACTGGGAAATTAATAGCTTTGACTATATGGACATTTGTTGGTAAAGTGATGTCTCTGCTTTTTAAGACACTGTCTAGGTTTGTAATAGCTTTTCTTCCAAGGAGCAAGTGTCTTTTAATTTTGTGGCTGCAGTCACTGTCCACAGTGATTTTGGAGCTCAAGAAAATAAAATCTGTCACTGTTTCCACTTTTCTACATCTATTTAGCATATGTGATGGGACTGGATGCCATGATCTTCATTTCTTTCTTTCTTTTTTTTTTTTTTTTTTTTTTTTCATTTCTTAAATGTTGGATTGTTAGCCAGTTTTTTTTACTCTCCTCTTTCACCATCATCAAGAGGCTCTTTAGCTCCTCTTCACTTTCTGCCATAAGGGTGATGTCATATGCATATCTGAGGTTATTGATATTTCTCCTGGCAATCTTGATTCCAGCTTGTGCTTCATCCAGCCTGGCATTTCTCATAATGTACTCTGCATATAAGTTAAAGAAGCAGGATGGTGATATACAGCCTTACAAAAGGTGGGGTACTAAAGAGCCTCTTGATGAAAGTGAAAGATGAGAGTGAAAAAGCTGGCTTAAAACTCAAGATTCAAAAAACAAAGATCATAGCATCGGTTCCCACCACTTCATGGCAAACAGATGGGAAAACAATGGAAACGGTAACAGACTTTATTTTATTGGGCTCCAAAATCACTGCAGATGGTGACTGCAACCATGAAATTAAAAGATGCTTTCTTCTTGGAAGAAAAGCTATGACAGACCTAGCCAGCATATTAAAAAGCAGAGACATCACTTTACCAACAAATTTCCACTTAATCAAAGCTATGGTTTTTCCAGTAGTCATGTATGGATGTGAGAGCTAGATCATAAAATAGACTGAGCGCCGAAGCATTGGTACTTTTGAACTGTGATCTTGGAGCAGACTCTTTAGAGTCCCTTGGACAGCAAGAAGATCAAGCCAGTCAATTTTAAAGGACATCAACGCTGAATATCCATTGAAAGGACTGATGTGGAAGCTGAAGCTCCAATTCTTTGGCCACCTGATGCAAAGAGCTGACTCATTGGAAAATACCCTGATGCTGGGAAAGATTGAAGGCCACAGGAGAAGGGCATGACAGAGGATGAGATGGTTGGATGGCATCACCGACTCAATGGACATGAATCTGAGCAAGCCCCAGGAGATGGTGAAGGACAGGGAAGCCTGGCATGCTGCAGTTCATGGGGTCACAAAGAATCGGACATGACTGAGCAACTGAACAATAACAACAAAAAGGTGTGGGAGGAATAAATTAAGAGTTTGGAAGTAACTATATATAAAAAGTAGCTAGCCAATAACATAGCTAAGGATCTACTGTATATCACAAGAAACTATACTCAATATCTTATAATAGCCTGTAATAGAAAAGAATGTAAAAAAAAGTATGTAAATATATATATACTTGTCGTTATATACATGTATAACTGAATCATTTTTGCTGTATACCTGAAACTAACATAACATTGTAAATCAACTGTATTTTGCTAAAATTTTTAATTTAAAAAGATATTAAGGAAATATTGTAGTTGCATGCTAATAAATGTGACAAATTCCTTGAAAAGGAAAAATTTCTTTAAAACACAAGCTGTCAAAATGAATAAGGAAGAAAGAGAAGAGACAAATAAACTATTTAGTAGTAAATTGAATATATTATCACAAAACAAACCTTCTCACGATGAATTAAATTATCCTGCCGCCCAAAAACCTTCCACAAAGATTATTCCAAACCCTATGGTTTCACTGTTGAATTCTAACATTTAAGGGGAATATAGTTTATTTTACTCACTAGAACAATAAACTGAAAGAGACTGACAATATCAAATGTGGGTGATATGTGAAACATCTTTCATGCATTGCTAGAGTTAATGTAAAATTTTATATACCTACCAAGTTCTCTTGTAGACATTTATCTAACATAAATAAAAATATAAGTCCATAAAATCCCATAATAATATTCAAAAATACCTTATTCATAATCTCTAAACCTGAAGACAAATAAATTGTTCAATAGAAGAATGAGTGAACTGTAGTATACCCATGGAGTGGAATATTTCCCTAGCAATAAAAATAAATGATGTATAGATACAACATTATGAATAAATCTCTAAAACACAAGCTGTCTTATATGTTGAGAAAAATAAGGTAGAAACAAAAACTTTCCTATGGTATGATTACACGTAAATAAAATGTAAGAACAGGCAAAACAATCTGTAATGACAGAAATCAAAAGAGTGGTTTTCAAAGGAGATAAGTATTGACTTAAACAGGGTAAGAGAGAATTTGGGGAGGTAAAAGGAACATTCTACATCATGGTTTGGGTGATGACTACACAAACGTATTTATTAAAATTGATTAAATTATATACTTATGGTTTGTGGATCACACTGCATGTAAATTTTACCTCAACAGAAGCATTTTAAAATTTGTCTTTTAATAAAATTGGGTTGGAGAACACCAAACTGACCAAAATTAAACAGGTTCCTTTCTTGAGAGAAGAAAGTCTTCTTTCTGAGACTTCTGAAAGTTCTTCTGAGAGACTTTGCAGAGACTTTAAGACAAATATGCATTGTAAGTGTCGATTAGAGAACATAGTCTTTACTATTGTCCTGAGTTATTTGTCTGTGGGATTGCTTTTTTCCTTCCAGAGCACCTTGAAGCTCAGGTTCTGCAGAAAATCCTTTTGGAAATGCTGCCCTAATGGCATCTTCCATCAGAGGAGATAGTTGCCTGGGCAACACTGCAGGGAGGAAAAATGCAAAGTGACCACCCTGTCTGATAGGATCCAGGTTGGAAACCAATTCGCTTCAGTGATGAGAAAACTTAGCCATCAAATTTTTGCAACTCATACATTTTTTATTCCTGTAACACATGGCTGTAAATAATGTAGGACTGCTTCCTCTTTTACCAAGAACTCTTGGCTTATATGTACAGATAGTACCAGAGAACTATTGCATTTTACATTTCCATTCATTGAAATCCATCCAACTGAACTGTTGCCTCAAAGTGAAATTATTTATATTTAGACCATAAGTGATGTTGTACCCTTCAAGGCCCAGCTCAAATGCCATCTTCATGAATCCTTCATAAAGAATTTTCAGATTCTCTACAAACTGGAGCCATCTTTTTTTTCCTCTGAGCATCTATCTTTCTCTTAGTTTTCAGTATTTTTCTCTCTTTTATTGGCATGATTCGAATGGTTTACATATTCCTCTAGAGATACAGAAGTTGTATCTCTCTAGTAGACAACTAACACATAGAGTATATTCTTAATTCTTATTAAAACAGTGAATGAATGATTGATGTGATTATTTTAACAGAGGCATTTCTATCTCTGGAATCAGAACTGCTTATTCTCTGAAATCACGGAACTGCTTTTTCTGCGCTCACTTTGGCAGCACGTATACTAAAACAGGGAACTGTTTCTATGTTACTTTATAACACCAGTTCTCTACAGAGTGGCCCAGATAAAATTAAATACCTGGTTTGTTTCTTTCATGTAACTCTGCTAGCTGCATCTTGAGGGATAAAGTCCCTGCTATTTCTAAAGATCAGTGACATGGCTTGATAATTCATCGTTGTTATTGTTCAGTTGCTACGTTGTGTCCAACTCTTTGCAGCCCCATGGGCTGCAGCATGCCAGGCTCCTCTGTCCTCCACTATCTCCTGGAGTTTGCTCAAATTCATCGCCATTGTGTCAGTGATTGTGTCTAACTGTGAGCACCAAAGAATTGATGCTTTTAAACTGTGGTACTGGAGAAGACTCTTAAGAGTCCCTTGGACTGCAAGGATATCAAACCAGTCAATCTTAAAGAAAATCAGTCCTGGATATTCATTGGAAGGACTGCTGCTGAAGCTGAAGCTCCAATACTTTAGCCACCTGATGCCAAGACTTGACTCATTGGAAAAGACCTTGATACTGGGAAAGACTGAAGGTGAAGGAAGAAGGGGCTGCAAGGGGTGGTAATTCATGGTCTTACACAATTATTTGACATGAATTAGCAACCATGGTCAGAAAGTTAATAGATATTTACATAACATCTACTTTGTAAATGGCATAACATGAGGTAATGTGAATGACCAAATATACTAATGAAATGAGTCAATTTATCATGTCATCAAACATGAGCAAATATAATGTAAATGCTGCTCTTGAACATGTCAAAAAATGTATTTGTGAACTCTTATTTAAACCTTTCATTTTTCCAGTGGGAATATAACTGCATGGCTATGCTGAGTTAGTGAAATTCCATAGAAAAGCATGTGGAGTAAAACTTCAGTCTTCAGCTAAAATTAGAGAATTATTAAAAAGGGAAGGAACCACCTCTTCCACTTAATAGATGTGAAAATGAGACCAGAAGTTAGGTGATATATGTAATGTCATGACATTAGTTAATCAGAGAGACATATCCAGAATTCAAATTATTGGATGCCTAATTCAGGGATTCTTTTTTCAACTCCTTTATACTGTTTCTTTTAAAAAATAATTTATCCTTAACTGCAATTAACCTGTGAATTCTATGCACTTGAAAAATTGAAGATGTTCAGTTACTATTGTACTATTTTGCCCACGTGTAACCCCTAGTCCTCCTAAGACTGTTAAAAATTTAAGAGTAGCAAAACATCCTTTAGAAATAAAAGCAATTGAGGAAGCTTACCACTAACACACAGGCAAAACAGAATCCTAAGAATTTAATAAAAATAAAAAGAGAAGGCTTAAGAAATAAACAATGAGGATGAGAGAAATATTGCAAGAACACACAGCTGGGCACTAATTACCGCTCAGTGGGGAGTTGGGGTGCCTGTGGGGTGGGGCAAAAAGGACACGTCTCACTGTGTTTGCTTAAATTCTGTATCCTAGCATTAGTTCAGTTCAGTTCAGTTGCTCAGTCATGTCCGACTCTTCGCATTACTTAAAACATAAAAACAAAGAAGTATTGGCATTTTTAATCATTACAAAAGTAACAAGTGTATAACCCATCTCTGTAAAGCTACAATAGTAGTGCATCTCAGGCTCACAAGCAGTAAGTACTAATATGGAAACAACATAGACAAACAGACCTAACAGGTCTCTGTGCTGTTGATAACAACATCCCCCTGTCTATTAGTGCTTTGCTTTCTCTCTCTCCCATTAATTGGACCCATTTTACAAAGGCTCGTTTAATCACCATCACCTTTATCAAAATGTCTGTAATGATTGTTCTGGCTCTCATGAAGCCTTCTTTCTCTAAACCCTGGCAGACCTTGCACATCGGGGCCCCTGCCTACACTCAGACACTGTATCACACCACTCCTTCCTTACTGTGCTCCGGCCACTCTTGGCCTTTTCTCTGTTTCTCAAACATGAAAACATACATGCTCATTCCTCAATCAAAGATTGATCTTCATTATTCCCTCTGTCAGGAATCTGTTCCTCTAAACCTCCACATGGCTGACTCTTCCTAGTAGCTCAGGCAAAAGCTCAAATGACAACCCAATCTAAAGCAATACATTTCAAAAGTGTTTCTCCTATTTTCAACCACACTCCTCCTATCCATATTTATCATATCATCCTGTTTTATTTTCCTTCTCCTAGCACTGAACTCTGATATAATCTTTAATCAAAGTTTTCTTTTTTAAATTATTTTTATTGAAGGATAATTGCTTTACAGAATTGTGCTGTTTTCTGAGGGAGGAGCCAAGATGGCGGAGGAGTAGGACGGGGAGACCACTTTCTTTCCTACAAATTCATCAAAAGAATAACTGAACGCAGAGCAAACTTCGCAAAACAACTTCTGATCGCAAGCTGAGGTCATCAGGCGCCCAGAAAAGCAGCCCATTGTCTTCGAAAGGAGGGCTGTATAGTTGGAGAAGTCCTGAGACTACAGGAAGAATAAAACTGAAATCCAGAGGCAGGAGACTTAAGCCCAAAACCTGAAAACACCAGAAAACTCCTGACTACACGGAACTTTAAGGAATAAGTGACTGTCCAAAAGCCTTCATACCTACACTGAAACCAACCACCTCCCAAGAGCCAATAAGTTTTAGAGCAAGGCATACCACACAAATTCTCCAGCAACGCAGGAACATAGCCCTGAACATCAACATACAGGCTGCCCAAGGTTACACCTAACACATAGACCCATCTCAAAACTCATTACTGGGCACTCCATTGCTCTCCAAAGAGAAGAAATCAAGTTCCATGCACCAGAACACTGATGCAAGATTCCCTAACCAGGAAACCTTGACAAGCCAATCGTCTAACCCCACCCACTGGGTTAATCCTGCACAATAAAAAGGAACCACAGACCTCCAGAATACAGAAAGCCCACTCCAGATACAGCAATCTAAACAAGATGAAAAGGCAAAGAAATACCCAACAGGTAAAGGAACATGAAAAATGCCCACCAAGTCAAACAAAAGAGGAGGAGATAGGGAATCTACCTGAAAAAGAATTTAGAATAATGATAATAAAAATGATCCAAAATCTTGAAAACAAAATGGAGTTACAGATAAATAGCCTGGAAACAAAGATTGAAAAGATTCAAGAAATGTTTAATAAAGACCTAGAAGAAATAAAAAAGAGTCAATTAAAAATGAATAATGCAATGAATGAGATCAAAAACACTTTGGAGGGAACCAAGAGTAGAATAACGGAGGCAGAAGATAGGATAAGTGAGGTAGAAGATAAAATGGTGGAAATAAATGAAGCAGAGAGGAAAAAAGAAAAAAGGATCAAAAGAAATGAGGACAACCTCAGGGACCTCTGGGACACTGTGAAACGCCCCAACATTCGAATCATAGGAGTTCCAGAAGAAGAAGACAAAATAAAAAGGCCATGAGAAAATACTCGAGGAGATAATAGCTGAAAACTTCCCTAAAATGGGGAAGGAAATAGCCACCCAAGTCCAAGAAACCCAGAGAGTCCCAAACAGGATAAACCCAAGGCGAAACACCCCAAGACACATATTAATCAAACTAACAAAGATCAAACACAAAGAACAAATATTAAAAGCAGCAAGGGAAAAACAACAAATAACACACAAAGGGATTCCCATAAGGATAACAGCTGATCTCTCAATAGAAACCCTCCAGGCCAGAAGAGAATGGCAGGACATACTGAAAGTAATGAAAAAGAATAACCTACAACCTAGATTACTGTATCCAGCAAGGATCTCATTCAGATATGAAGGAGAATTCAAAAGCTTTACAGATAAGCAAAAGCTGAGAGAATTCAGCACCACCAAACCAGCTCTTCAACAAATGCTAAAGGATCTTCTCTAGACAGGAAATGCAGAAAGGTTGTATAAACGTGAACCCAAAACAACAAAGTAAATGGCAACGGGACCACACCTATCAATAATTACCCTAAATGTAAATGGGTTGAATGCCCCAACCAAAAGACAAAGATTGGCCGAATGGATACAAAAACAAGACCCCTATATATGCTGTCTACAAGAGACCCACCTCAAAGCAAGAGACACATAGAGACTAAAAGTGAAGGGCTGGAAAAAAATATTTCATGCAAACGGAGACCAAAAGAAAGCAGGAGTCGCAATACTCATATCAGATAAAATAGACTTTCAAATAAAGGATGTGAAAAGAGACAAAGAAGGACACTACATAATGATCAAAGGATCAATCAAAGAAGAAGATATAACAATTATAAATATATATGCACCCAACATAGGAGCACCGCAATATGTGCGGCAAACACTAACGAGTATGAAAGAGGAAATTAATAGTAACACAATAATAGTGGGAGACTTTAATACCCCACTCACAACTATGGATAGATCAACTAAACAGAAAATTAACAAGGAAACACAAACCTTAAATGACACAATGGACCAGCTAGACCTAATTGATATCTATAGGACATTTCACCCCAAAACAATCAACTTCACCTTTTTCTCAAGTGCACACGGAACATTCTCCAGAATAGATCACATCCTGGGCCATAAATCTGGTCTTGGAAAATTCAAAAAAATTGAAATCATTCCAGTCATCTTTTCTGACCACACTGCAGTAAGATTAGATCTCAATTACAGGAAAAAAAATTGTTAAAACTTCAAACATATGGAGGCTAAATAACACGCTTCTGAATAACCAACAAATCATAGAAGAAATCAAAAAAGAAATCAAAATATGTATAGAAATGAATGAAAATGAAAACACAACAACCCAAAACCTATGGGACACTGTAAAAGCAGTGCTAAGGGGAAGGTTCATAGCATTACAGGCTTACATCAAGAAACAAGAAAAACACCAAATAAATAACCTAACTCTACACCTAAAGCAATTAGAGAAGGAAGAAATGAAGAACCCCAGAGTTAGCAGAAGGAAAGAAATCTTAAAAATTAGGGCAGAAATAAATGCAAAAGAAACTAAAGAGACCATAGCAAAAATCAACAAAGCTAAAAGCTGGTTTTTTGAAAAAATAAACAAAATTGACAAACCATTAGCAAGACTCATTAAGAAACAAAGAGAGAAGAACCAAATTAACAAAATTAGAAATGAAAATGGAGAGATCACAACAGACAGCACTGAAATACAAAGGATCATAAGAGACTACTACCAGCAGCTCTATGCCAATAAAATGGACAACTTGGAGGAAATGGACAAATTCTTAGAAAAGTATAACTTTCCAAAACTGAACCAGGAAGAAATAGAAGATCTTAACAGACCCATCACAAGCAAGGAAATCGAAACTGTCATCAAAATTCTTCCAGCAAACAAAAGCCCAGGACCAGATGGCTTCACAGCTGAATTCTACCAAAAATTTAGAGAAGAACTAACACCTATCTTACTCAAACTCTTCCAGAAAATTGCAGATGAAGGTAAGCTTCCAAACTCATTCTATGAGGCCACCATCACCCTAATTCCAAAACCAGACAAAGATGCCACAAAAAAAGAAAACTACAGGCCAATATCACTGATGAACATAGATGCCAAAATCCTTAACAAAATTCTAGCAAACAGAATCCAACAACATATTAAAAAAATCATACACCATGACCAAGTGGGCTTTATCCCAGGAATGCAAGGATTCTTTAATATCCGCAAATCAATCAATGTAATACACCACATTAACAAATTGAAAGATAAAAACCATATGATTATCTCAATAGATGCAGAGAAAGCCTTTGACAAAATTCAACACTCATTTATGATTAAAACTCTCCAAAAAGCAGGAATAGAAGGAACATACCTCAACATAATAAAAGCTATATATGACAAACCCACAGCAAGCATCACCCTCAATGGTGAAAAAGTGAAAGCATTTCCCCTGAAATCAGGAACAAGACAAGGGTGCCCACTCTCACCATTACTATTCAACATAGTGTTGGAAGTTTTGGCCACAGCAATCAGAGCAGAAAAAGAAGTAAAAGGAATCCAGATAGGAAAACAAGAAGTGAAACTCTGACTGTTTGCAGATGACATGATCCTCTACATAGAAAACCCTAAAGACTCTACCAGAAAATTACTAGAGCTAATCAATGAATATAGTAAAGTTGCAGGATATAAAATTAACACACAGAAATCCCTTGCATTCCTATATACTAACAATGAAAAAACAGACAGAGAAATTAAGGAAACAATACCATTCACCATTGCAACAAAAAGAATAAAATACTTAGGAGTATATCTACCTAAAGAAACAAAGGACCTATACATAGAAAACTATAAAACACTGATGAAAGGAATCAAAGAGGACACAAACAGATGGAGAAACATACCGTGTTCATGGATTGGAAGAATCAATATTGTCAAAATAGCTATTCTACCCAAAGCAATCTATAGATTCAATGCAATCCCTATCAAGCTACCAACACTATTTTTCACAGAACTAGACCAAAGAATTTCACAATTTGTATGGAAATACAAAAAACCTCAAATAGCCAAAGTAATCTTGAGAAAGAAGAATGGAACTGGAGGAATCAACCTGCCTGACCTCAGACTATAGTACAAAGCCACAGTCATCAAGACAGTATGGTACTGGCACAAAGACAGAAATATAGATCAATGGAACAGAATAGAAAGCTCAGAGATAAATCCACGAACCTATGGACACCTTATCTTTGATAAAGGAGGCAAGGATATACAATGGAAAAAAGACAACCTCTTTAACAAGTGGTGCTGGGAAAACTGGTCAACCACTTGTAAAAGAATGAAACTAGAACACTTTCTAATACCATACACAAAAATAAACTCAAAATGGATTAAAGATCTAAATGTAAGACCAGAAACTATAAAACTCCTAGAGGAGAACATAGGCAAAACACTCTCCGACATAAATCACAGCAGGATCCTCTATGACCCACCTCCCAGAATATTGGAAATAAAAGCAAAACTAAACAAATGGGACCTAATGAAACTTAAAAGCTTTTGCACTACAAAGGAAACTATAAGTAAGGTGAAAAGACAGCCCTCAGATTGGGAGAAAATAATAGCAAATGAAGAAACAGACAAAGGATTAATCTCAAAAATATACAAGCAACTCCTGAAGCTCAATTCCAGAAAAATAAATGATCCAATCAAAAAATGGGCCAAAGAACTAAACAGACATTTCTCCAAAGAAGACATACAGATGGCTAACAAACACATGAAAAGATGCTCAACATCACTTATTATTAGAGAAATGCAAATCAAAACCACAATGAGGTACCATTACACTCCAGTCAGGATGGCTGCTATCCAAAAGTCTACAAGCAATAAATGCTGGAGAAGCTGTGGAGAAAAGGGAACCCTCTTACACTGTTGGTGGGAATGCAAACTAGTACAGCCGCTATGGAAAACAGTGTGGAGATTTCTTAAAAAACTGGAAATAGAACTGCCATATGACCCAGCAATCCCACTTCTGGGCATACACACTGAGGAAACCAGATCTGAAAGAGACACGTGCACCCCAATGTTCATCGCAGCACTGTTTATAATAGCCAGGACATGGAAGCAACCTAGATGCCCATTAGCAGACGAATGGATAAGGAAGCTGTGGTACATATACACCATGGAATATTACTCAGCCATTAAAAAGAATTCATTTGAACCAGTCCTAATGAGATGGATGAAGCTGGAGCCCCTTATACAGAGTGAAGTAAGCCAGAAAGATAAAGAACATTACAGCATACTAACACATATATATGGAATTTAGAAAGGTGGTAATGATAACCCTATATGCAAAACAGAAAAAGAGACACAGAAATACAGAACAGACTTTTGAACTCTGTGGGAGAAGGTGAGGGTGGGATGTTTCAAAAGAACAGCATGTATACTATCTATGGTGAAACAGATCACCAGCCCAGGTGGGATGCACGAGACAAGTGCTCCGGCCTGGTGCACTGGGAGGACCCGGGGGAATCGGGTGGAGAGGGAGGTGGGAGCGGGGATCGGGATGGGGAATACGTGTAAATCCATGGCTGATTCCTGTCAATGTATGACAAAACCCACTGAAATGTTGTGAAGTGATTGGCCTCCAACTAATTAAAAAAAAAAAAAAAGATTAAAAAAAATCAAAAAAAAAAATAAAAGGGCAAAAGATATGGATATGGATAAGGGTTAAAAAGAAGCAGCTGATGAATATAAACTTACCAGAAGAAACCAAAGGTACCTGGCCTTCACTGTTGTTTATAAACCAAAAATGCTCAGCTGTAAAGATGACGTAGCAGCATACTAGCTCAAGCAATGTGTGTGGCAATGAAAATTAGAACACTGTCAACTTTTTGGTTTTAAGTTGGCAATTTTTATCAAAATTCTAAGTATGCATATCCTTTGACCTAGCAGTTCCACTCCTAAGAATTTATTCCAAGCAGATAAGGTGACAATACCCAAAACATGTGTGTTTCAGCATCAGCAATGGTAGAAAAACATTGAGAAGTGTTAGTGGTCATGAAAATACATCCAACAGACTGCTGAATGAAACAAGTATGTCACAAAATAGCATGTGTGGTTCTGATTACATTTATCTATAAAATATATGTGTGTGTTTTGAAAAAAAAAAAAAAAAAGAATTGTGCTGTTTTCTGTCAAACCTCAGCATGAATCAGTCATAGGTATACATATATTCCCTCCCTTTAGGAACTCCCTCCCATCTCCCTCCCCATCCCACCCCTCTAGGGTGCTACAGAGCCCCTGTTTGAGTTTCCTGAGCCATACAGCAAATTCCCGTTGGCTATTTTACATATGGTAATGTGAGTTTCCATGTTACTGTTTCCATACATCTCACCCTCTCCTTCCCTTTCCCCTTGTCCATAAGTCTATTCTCTCTCTTTCTCAATTGTTGCCCTGTCAATAAATTCTTCAGTACCATTTTTTTAGATTCCATATATATGTGTTAAAATATGGTCTTTATCTTTCTCTTTCTGACTCACTTCACTCTGTATAGGGTTCTAGGTTCATCCACCTCATTAGATCTGACTCAAATGTGTTCCTTTTTATGGCTGAGTAATATTCCACTTATGGCTGTGTATATATACCACAACATCTTTATCCTTTCATTTGTCAATGGACCTCTAGATTGCTTCCATGTTCTAGCTATTGTAAATAGTGCTGCAATGAACAATGAGATACATGTGTCTCTTTGAATTTTGGTTTCCTCAAAGTTTATGCCTAGAAGTGGGATTGCTGAGTCATATGGTGGTTTTATTCCTACTTTTTTAAGGAATCTCCACACCGTTTTCCATAGTGGCTGTATCAATTTACATTCCCAGCAACAGTGCAAGAGGGTTCTCTTGTCTCCACACCCTTTCCAGCATTTATTGTTTGCAGGCTTTTTGATGAGGGCCATTCTGATCAGTGTGAGGTGATATCTCATTGTAGTTTTGATTTGCGTTTCTCTAATAATGAGGGATGTTGAGCATCTTTTCATGTGTTTGTTAGTCATCTGTATATCTTCTTTGGAGAAATGTCTGTTTAGGTCTTTTTGCCACTTTTTGATTGGGTTGTTTGTTTTTCTGGTATTGAGTTGTATGAGCTGCATGTATATTTTGGGAGTTAATCCTTTGGCAGTGGTTTCATTTGCTATTATTTTCTCCCCTTCTGAGGGTTGTCTTTTCACCTTTCTTATAGTTTCCTTTGCTGTGCAAAAGCTTTAAAGTTTTATCAGGTCCCACTTGTTTACTTGTTTTTATTTCCATCACTCTAGGGGGTGGTTCATAGAGGACCTTGCTTTGATTTATGTCATCGAGTGTTCTGCCTATGTTTTCCTCTAAGAGTTTGATTGTTTCTGGTCTTAGATTTAGGTCTTTAATCCATTTTGAGTTTATCTTTGTGTATGGTGTTAGGAAGTGTTCTCATTTTATTCTTTTACATGTAGCTGTCTGGTTTTCCCCAGCACCACTTATTTAAGAGGCTGTCTTTTCTCCATTGTATATTCTTGCCTCCTTTGTCAAAAATAAGGTACCCATAGGTGCATGGGTTTATTTCTGGGCTTTCTATCTTGTTCCATTGGTCTACATTTCTGTTTTTGTGCCAGTACGATACTGTCTTGATGACTGTAGCTTTGTAGTATAACCTGAAGCCAGGAAGCTTGATTCCTCCAGCTCCATTCTTCTTTCTCAGGACTGTTTTGGCTATTTGGGTTCTTTTTTGTTTCCATATGAATAGTGGAATTTTTTGTTCTAGTTCTGTGAAAAATGCCATTGGTAATTTGATAGGGATTGCATTAAATCAGTAGATTGCATTTGGTAGTATCATCATTTTCACAATATTGATTCTTTCTACTCCGGAATATGGAATATCTCTCCATCTGTTTATGTTATCTTTGATTACTTTAATTAGTATCTTATCATTTTCTGTGTATGGTACTTTTGTCTCCTTACATACATTTATTCCTAGATATTTAATTATTTTTGTTGCAGTGGTAAATGGGATTGATTCCTTAATTTCTCTTTCTGATTTTTTACTGTTAGTATATAGAAATGCAAGTGATTTCTGTGTAGTGATTTTGTATCCTGCAACTTTACTAAATTCACTGATTTGCTCTAGTAATTTTCTGATACTATCTTTAGGGTGTTCTATGTACAGTATCTGGAGAAGGAAATGGCAACCCTCTCCAGTATCCTTGCCTGGAAAATCTCATGGACAGAAGAGCCTGGTGGGCTGCAGTCCATGGCGTCACAAAGAATTGGGCTTGACTGGGTGATGAACACTAACAATATATACAGTATCATGTCATCTGCAAACAGTGAGAGCTTTACTTCTTTTCCAGTCTGGATTCCTTTTATTTCTTTTTCTTTTCTGATTGCTGTAGCTAGGACTTTCAGAACTATATCGAATTATAATGGAAAAAGTGGACACCCTTGTCTTGTTCCTGATCTTAGTGGGAATGTTTTTAGTTTTTCACCATTGATAATAATGTTTGCTGTATGCTCATCATAATGGCCTTTACTATGTTAAGGTAGCGTCCTTCTATGCCCATTTTTTGAAGAGTTTTAATCATAAATAGGTTAATTTTGTCAAAGGCTTTTTCCACATTTATTGAGATTATCATATGGTTTTATCTATCAATTTGTTAATATGGTATATCACATTGATTGATTTGTATATATTGAAGAATCCTTGCATCCCTGGAATAAACCCAACTTGATCATGGTGTATGAGCTTTTTGATGTGTTGCTGAATTCCGTTTGCTAAAATTTTGTTGAGGATTTTTGCATCTATGTTCGTCAGTGATATTGGCCTGTACTTTTCTTTTTTTGCAGTGTCTTTGTCTGGTTTTGGTATCAGGGTGTTGGTGGCCTTGTAGAATGAGTTTGGAAGTGTTCCTTCCTCTGCAATTTTTTGAAAGAGTTTTAGAAGGATAGGCATTAGCTCTTCTCTCAATATTTGACAGATTTTCCTGTGAAGCCATCTTGTCCTGGGCTTTTGTTTCTTGGGAGGTTTTTGATCACAGCTTCAATTTCAGTGCTTGTAATTGGGTTGTTCATAATTTTTATTTCTTTCTGGTTTGGTCTTGGAAGATTGAACTTTTCTAAGAATCTGTCCATTTCTTCCAGGTTATCTATTTTATTGCCATATAGTTGCTCATAATAATATCTTATAATCCTTTGTATTTCTGCATTGTCTGTTATAACCTCTTTTTTTTTTTTTCATTTCTAATTTTGTTGATTTGATTCTCATTTCTTTTTTTTCTTGATGAGTCTGGCTAAAAGTTTGTCAATTTTGTTTATCTTCTCAAAGAACCAGCTTTTAGTTTTATTAATCTTTACTATAGTTTCTTTCGTTTCTTTTTCATTTATTTCTGCTCAGGTCTTTATCATTTCTTTCCTTCTACTAATTTTGGGGGTATTTTCTTCTTCTTTTTCCAGCTGCTTTAGCTATAAAGTTAGGTTGTCTATTTGATGTTTTTCTTGTTTCTTGATGTAGGATTGTATTGCTATAAACTTCCCTGTTAGAACTGCTTTTGTTGCATCCCATAGGTTTTGAGTTGTCATGTTTTCATTGTCATTTGTTTCTAGAAATTTTTTTATTTCTCTTTTGATTTCTTCAGTAACCTGTTGGTTATTTATAAACATGTTGTTTAGTCTCCATGTGTTTGTATTTCTTACAGTTTTTTTTCTTGTAATTGATATCTAGTCTCATAGCATTTTTGTCAGAGAAGATGCTTGATACGATTTTAATTTTCTTAAATGCACTGAGGTTTGATTTGTGACCCAAGATGTGGTCTATCCTGGAGAACATTCCATGTGTATGTGAGAATAAGGTGTATTCTTCTGCATTTGGATGGAATGTCCTGAAGATATCAATAAGATCCATCTCATCTAATGTATCATTTCAGACTTGTGCTTCCTTATTAATATTCTGTTTTGATGATCTGTCCATTGGTGTGGGTCAGGTGTTAAAGTCTCCTACTATTATTGTGTTACTGTCAATTTCTCCTTTTATGTTTGTTAGTGTTTGTCTTATGTATTGAGGTACTCCTATGTTGGATGCATAGATATTTACAATTGTTATGTCTTCCTCTTGGATTGATCCACTGATCATTATGTAGTGTCCTTCCTTATCTCTTGTAATCTTCTTTATTTTGAGGTCTATTTTGTCTGATATGAAGATTGCTAGTCCAGCTTTTTTTTTTTTTTTTTTTTGCTTCCCATTTTCATGGAATATATTTTTCCATCCTCTCACTTTCAGTCTATATGTATCTTGAGGTCTGAAGTGGGTTTCTTGTAGACAGCATATATATGGGTCTTGTTTTTGTATCCATTCAGCCAGTCTGTGTCTTTTGGTTGGAGCATTTAATCCACTTACATTTAAAGCAATAATTGATACATATGTTCCTATTGCCATTTTCTAAATGTTTGGGGTTGATTTTGTAGATCTTTTCTCTTCTGTTGTATTTCTTGACTAAATAAGTCCATTTAACACTTGTTGTAAACCTGGTTTGGTGGTACTGAATTCTCTTAACTTTTGCTTGTCTGAAAAGCTCTTTATTTCTCCATCAATTGTGAATGAGCTCCTTCCTGGGTACAGTGATCTTGGTTGTAGATTTTTCCCTTTCAGTACTTTAAATATATCCTGCCCTTCCCTTCTGGCCTGCAGAGTTTCTGCTGAAAGAGCAGCTGTTAAGCACATGGGGTTTCCCTTGTATGTTACTTGTTGCTTCTCCCTTGCTGCTTTTAATCCTCTTTCTTTCTGTTTAGCCTTTATTAGTTTGATTAGTAAGTGTCTTGGCCTGTTTCTCCTTGGGTTTATCCTGTATGGGACTCTTTGTGCCTCTTGAACTTCATTGACTATTTCCTTTTCCATGTTGGGGAAATTTTCAAATATAATCTCTTCAAAAATTTTCTCATACCCTTTCTTTTTCTTACTTCTTCTTCTGGGAACCCTATAATTTGAATGTTGGTGTGTTTTATATGGTCCCAGAGGTCTCTGAGAGTGTCCTCAGCTCTTTGCATTCTTTTTACTTTATTCTGCTCTTCAGAAGTTATTTCCACCATTTTATCTTCCAGCTCACTGATTTGTTCTTCTGCTTCAGATATTCTGCTATTGTTTTCTTCTAGAGTATTTTTAATTTCAGTAATTGTGTTTTTGTCCCTGTATGCATATTCTTTAACTCTTCTAGGTCTTTGTTGATTGATTCTTGCATTTTCTCCATTTTGTTTTCAAGGTTTTTTATCATCTTTGCTATCTTTATTCTGAATTCTTTTTCAGGTAATTTTCCTATTTCCTCTTCATTTATTTGGACTTCTGTGTTTCTAGCTTGCTCCTTCATTTGTGCAGTATTTCTCTGCCTTTTCATTTTTTTTTTTTTTTAACGGTACTGTGTTTGAGGTCTTCTTTTCCCAGGCTTCAAGTAAATTTGATTTCTTTCCTTAAAGAAAGTTGAATTCTTTCTTCCTTTTGGTTTCTATCCTTCTAAGTTTGGCCCAGTGGTTTTTGTGTGCTTTATATAGTGTGAGATTTGTGCTGAGTTTTTTTGTTTGTTTGTTTGTTTTTCCTCTGATGGGCAAAGCTGAGTGAGGTGGTAATCCTGTCTGCTGATGACTGGGATTGCATTTTTGTTTTATTTGTTGTTTAAATGAGGCATCCTCCACTGGGTGCTACTGGTGGTTGGGTGATGCCAGGTCTTCCATTCAAGTGGTTTCCTTTGTGTGAGTTCTCACTATCTGATACTCCCTAGGGTTAGTTCTCTGGTAGTCTAGGGTCTTGGAGTCAGCTCTCCCACTCCAAAGCCTCAGGATTTGATCTCTGGTCAGAACAAAGATTCCACAAGTGGTCTGTTATGACCTTGTGTCCCTCTTATTCTTCTTCAGTGAATCAATCATGCTGCCACCAGATGGTCACAGCCTTCCCCATTCCAGTTCCTCAGCACCTTAAATATACCATCTTCAGCTAAAGACAAGCAAGGATTTTGGGGTTTGGGGTGGGTGGGTCCAAAGTTGGCTTTTTAATTTCTGATTTTATCTATTATAAAGTACAGCACTATTTACAATAGCCAGGACATGGAAGCAACCTAAATGTCCATCAACATAGGGATGGATAAAGAAGACGGGGTACATGTATGCAATGGAATACTACTCAGACATAAAAGGGAATGAAATGGGATCATTTGTAGAGACACAGATGGACCTAGATTCTGTCATACAGAGTGAAGTCAGCAGTCAGAAAGAGAAAAGCGAATATTGTATATTAATGCAGATATGTAGAATCTAGAAAAATGGTACAGATCAACCTATTTGCAGAGCAGAAATAGAGATTGAGATGTAAGGAGCAGACATGCAGACACAGGGAGGGAAGGAAAATGTGGGACAAATTGGGAGAGTAGCATTGACATCCATACATTACCATGTGTAAATAGATAGCTAGTGGGAACCTGCTATATAGCACAGGGAGCTTAGCTTGGTGCTCTATGATGACCTTGAGGGTGGGATGGGAAGGAGAGGGAGGGAGGTTCAAAAAGGAGGTGATATATTTATACTTATAGCTGATTCACTTTGTTGTACAGCAGAAATCAACACACTGTAAAGCAATACTCCAGTAAATATATAAATACATATATTCCAGTTAATACACAGTCCATAGGGTTGCACAAAGCTAGACATGGCTGAAGCGACGTAGCATGCATGTGTACATATAGTGAAAGATTTTTATTATTTACTGCTGTAGGTCTAGTTCCTCGTCCATTGCCTGGCACATAATAGATGTTTGGTAAGTATTTGCCAAAGGAATATCCTGTTTCACATTCTGCCCTGTATTACTTGCTAATCGTTTCATTCTTTACCTTCTCAATTAAATTTAAATTTCCTTGTAGCTAAGAACCATGCTTCATATTTCATCTTATAGCAAATTTGTCATCTATAACTTATTGATTGATCAGAGCTTGGGACAGTTAAGCAAGATGGTAGATAACAGGGAAATACAAACAGGTGATCTTAGATGGGTTTGGGGAACAATGTAATTTAACTGCCTCCTCATGTCCAGAACAGGCAATGAGTTGTCTCATTACTTAACACAGAGGCAATATACACCCCTGCTCTGCAGTATCCACAGAAGTCCAAAAGTCAATACCAGTCAATGTCTGAGGTTCTTTGCTCCCCAGAGAGTTTTTACTAAGGGGATGAAATAATTCATTAAAATGTAAATTCTTCTATTCTGCCTGCTTTGCATCTAGGTAAGTCTTCCTTCCAAAGAGCTGAAATAAGTGGTAACAGCTCTATTTAACATAGAGTATAGTATATATCTCACACAGTCCAAATGAAATGAAATGAAAACTCGTAGGAGTTGTTCTAAAAATCTCTCTTGGCAGCATGGCATACAAACTTAAAAAAAAAAAAAAAAAGTAGATAGAGTTAGTGGAAATGAAAGTTGGGTTGCTCACTTAGTCTCTGCAATTTAAATTCTTGCTAATTCAGGGAAGAGGCAGAGATAGCGTAAGAGAGGTGCCTACCTTGCCATCTCAGAGATCTACAGTCACCATGAATGGAGAAAGCCAGAAACTCATGTCAGTCCTTCCTAAAAGGTCTCTAGTAAGTAATACTAGTAGTTATATGTAAGAAGGACTTGTATGATTTCTTCAAATAATAAACAAATATTTATTCAGTACCCACTAGGTAAATGCCAGGCTAATACCATGAAAACCAAAGACAAATGCCTGTCTTCCCAGATTGGTTATGGAGATAGAGGAGTCAAGTAGTATCATCAAAACAGTGTAATGGAGCTCTGGTGGGTTTAAGATCCGTGAAAACACGAAAGAAAGATACCTAACCTAATTTTGGAAGGTCCAAGCATGTTTGTCAAGAAAATGATATTCTCCTGGAGGCATTCTTCGCTGCCCAGGCGGCTCGGTGGTAAAGACTCCACGTGCCAACACAGGAGACACGCATTCAATCCCTGGGTCAGAAAGATCCCATGGAGAAGGGAAATGGCAACCCACTCCAGTATTTTTGCCTGGCAAAAACTATGAACAGAGGAGCCTGCTGGGCTACAGTCCACAGGGTTGCAAAGAGTCGGACACGACAATAGCTAGGAGAAGTAGTCCAGACTCAAATAACAAAATGTACGAAAGCCTAAATTCAGAGAAAGTATGGAGTGTGATGGACATTTAAATAAATAATACAGGTGATTTATAGAGAATACAAAACCCTGAAAACAGAGCCATGATCTGTTCTTTTGTTGTTTATTTGCTAAATCAGGTCCAACCTTTTTGTGACCCCATGGACTATAGCCTGCCAGGCTCCTCTGTCCATAGAATTTCTCAGGCAAGAATAATAGAGTGGGTTGCCATTTCCTTCTCCAGGGGGTCTTCCCAACCCAGGGATCGAACCCGCATCTCCTGCATTGGCAGGCTGGTTCTTTACCACAGAGCCACCAGGGAAACCTGATCTGTTCTGTAACTGTGTTTCTTTATTAGGAAAAAAAAAAAACAGTCTATCATTTTGGGTTTTTAGAAGTCTTTATTGGTCTATAGCCAATCCTGAAAGAAAAGTACGAGGGTGTTCTCTAAGCATGCCATTCATATATTCCCCTAACACCCTTCCACCACGTCTCCCATTGTGACACGGCTGATAGCACAGACCCAAGTTGTCTAGTGACATCATCCCACTACATTCATCTCCAAATTCTTTGCCTCTTTGTCAAATCTTATTTGCTTAGCTGAGGGCTTTAATCTCCTACTGCCTCCTCTCTCTCCATTGCACCTTGCTACTCTGAAGAAGCACCAACTTCTCACCAAGAGCAGCTTCAGTTATTTGATTTCTGCTAATATGCAGGATTAACATGTAAAGTGCTGTGAATCTGGTATAATCCATCACACCATCAGATGCTGGCCTGACTTTAATGCAAGCGTTATGGAGAGTGACATTATTAATTAAGCCACAATACAGGAGCACCAACACATCAAGGAGAAAAGGCCAATGCTATGACTCGCCATCTGTGGATTTTTTATTTCAGAAACACAGCCTGGCTGTCAATCTTCTCAGGGGACATACAACTTGGCAGGGTCCACTCTTCCAGGACAAATATCAGGGAAGCCTTTTCTCCATGTGGGAGAAAAGCAGGCTGACTTTGAGTCAAGCCTGCTGTGGGGAGACTGCAGCATTGCATTTGTTTGGAAACCAGACAAGGCATTTTTACTCAAGCTATGAACATCCACCCAACAGAGGAAGAGTGCCTACACTATTTAAGGTGGCCAGGGAGTCAACAAAGTGAGGAGTCAAGGATGGACATTTTGGAGCCTGGACTTCAGTTCCAGCTCAGCCATTTCCTTACTCTAAAACTCGGTCTCCACTTTCTGTATCCAGATGGTCACTCAGTTACCTCTCAGTGCTGACATTCTCTGACAGGCTCATTATCTTGGTCACAGCTCTACAATATGAAGAGCCTCAGTGACCACCTCCTCAGGTGCTAAAGACCTCCCTTCCCCACTTGCCTTCATAGTTTTGGTTTCCTAGGGCCTGATTGGGGCTTCCCTGGTAGCTCAGCTGGTGAAGAATTCACCTGCAATGCAGGAGACCCTGGTTCAATTCCTGGGTTGGGAAGATCCCCTGGAGAAGGGATAGGCTACCCACTCCAGTATTCTTGGGCTTCCCTGGTGGGTCAGAATCCCCTTGCAAGGCAGAAGACCTGGGTTTGATCCCTGGGTTGGGAAGATCCCCTGGAGGAGGGCATGGCAACCCACTCCAGTATTCTTCCCTGGAGAATTTCCATGGACAAAGGAGCGTGGCGGCCTGCACCCATGGGGTCACAAAGTCGGACATGACTGAATGAGTAAGCACAGCACGGCACAGGGCCAGAGAAAGAAAGCAAAAGCAGGAACCATCCAGAACACAGGAACTGGGGTCGACATGCTGACCAGGTGATGTCCATCAACCTCATAGGTAGACGCTATATGACCTCTTAAAAGTAGTTCAAAAAAGCAATCTTTTACAAAGGTTGTATAAGATAATTTCCCAATTTCCTCTCAACCATCATGAAACAACCAATGTCCTAGCTACCAGGACTTATCAGATAATTGGGCCTGAAAATGATGTCTCATTGTTCAGCAGAAATATTTGTCCTTCACAGTATCACAGGAGCCTTGGGAAATTTTGATGCTTTATTATTGACAATACTAGTAACCAGAGTCTCAGGGGTCAGTAAATTCTAGCCTGTGGACCAAATGAGTACCACAGCCTATAAGACTTTAAAAAAACAAAAAAATGACAGACACTACTACACCTACAAAGCTTAAAATATTTACTCTCTGGCCCTTTACAGTAAATATCTACTAACCATTGAACTAGAAGAAATTTGAGACTTTCATTACTTAAAACTTACATAGCGGCTATAAAGCCAGAGCCTTCTTTCATTCTTGACTCATTTCTAAGCAAATGGCTAAGATACTTGCTCAAAGAAAAGCACCCTGAACTTCCTTCTTGAAATAAAAAAAAGAATTAAAGTTAGAAGCAAGGTGCAAAAGGAAAAGTCATATCAGAGAATCAATAACATCAGTTGGGAGATGGGGATGAGTTATCCAGGTGAAGAGAAGAAAATGTTCAGAAGTACAAAAGAACATAGGGAATTTGAGAAAATCCAAGTGGTCCAGCTAAGGTCAGAGTACCAGGGGAGTATGAATGAGACTTAAGGCTACACAAGTAAAGAAAAGTTAAAAATGAAAGAATTTATACACAGAAAAGCATCTGGACCTTATCCTGAGGACACTAGGGAGCAACAGAAACAAGAGTCCAGTGCTATCCTAAATATTTATCTCTAAGCCCAGAGCATCTGCAGACTAACGAGTCAGACCCCATCCTGAATGTGGAGTTGTAATGGTGGTTATTGAGTGGGAAACAGGAGATGTTATTGGATCTCAGCTCCAATAGCCCCTCAGAGACCTTCCAAGATCCATAAAGCATCCATTTTCCCTCTCACACAGTCCTAAGGCCCTCAGGCGAGTTCAGACACTTCAGATAGAATTAGGGATATCAGCAAAAACACCCTCAAAATAAAAATCTGAGACTCAGGAGAATCTCCTAGGGAAACATATTTCGACAAAACACACACCAGAAGAAATAGCACATTGCTTGCTGTCAAGAAATGGTTATCGCATTGACTACTCTGGGACCAGAAGGAAGAGGTTATTTCATTTATCATGTATGTAGGTGGGGATGGGGGGGGTGGGAAGAAAAAAGACTTTACTCAATAAGCTGCAGTGTCAAAATACGTGGCATTTTGCCTCCTCACAATTTCCCTTCAGACTGTTGAACCCACACCTGTTTTGACAAGACTTCAGCAGGCTCCTCTGCACTTCTCTGCACCATTTTCTGCTAAATAACTAGCCACCCACAATACTCAGCAGAGACCCCAGGAAAAAAGACAGGAAAAGAGAGAAAAAACAAGACACCCCCCTGCACTTTTTTTATAAGGGCCTTTAGGAAGTCACAAGACTGGACTCCTTCCTGGGTCTTTCACAGTTCAGAGCAGTTGCTCAGTCATGTCCAACTCTTTGTGATCCCGTGGACTGCAGCACACAAGGACTCCCTGTCCATCATCAACTCCTGGAGCTTACATAAACTCATCTCCATTGAGCCAGTGATGCCATCAAACAATCTCATCCTCTGTCGTCCCCTTCTCCCCCTACCTTCAACCTTTCCCAGCATCAGGGTCTCTTCAAAGGTGTCAGTTCTTTGAATCATGTGGCCAAAGTATTGGAGTTTCAGTTTCAGCTTCAGTCCTTCCAATGAATTTTCAGGCCTGATTTCCTTTAGGATTGACTGGTTTGATCTCTTTGCAGTCCAAGGGAGTCTCAAGAGTCTTCTCCAACACCACAGTTCAAAAGCATCAATTCTTCGGCACTCAGCTTTCCTTATAGTCCAACTCTCACATCCATACGTGACTACTGGAAAAACCATAGCTTTGACTAGATGGACCTTTGTTGGCAAAGTAATGTCTCTGCTTTTTTAATATGCTGTCTAGGTTGGTCATAACTTTTCTTACAAGGAGTAAGCATCTATTAATTTCATGGCTGCAGACACCATCTGCAGTGATTTTGGAGACAAAAAAATAAAGTCTGTCACTGTTTTCATTGTTTTCCCGCCTATTTGCCATGAAATGATGGGGCTAGATTCCATGATATAGTTTTCTGAATGTTGAGTTTTAAGCCAACTTTTTCACTCTCCTCTTTCACTTTCATCTAGAGGCTCTTTAGTTCTTCTTCGCTTTCTGCTGTAAGGGTGGTGTCATCTGCGTATCTGGAGAAGGAAATGGCGACCCACTCCAGTATTCTTGCCTGGAGAATCCCAAGGACGGAGGAGCCTGGTAGGCTATAGTCCATGGGGCCGCTAAGACTCAGATACGACTGAGCAACTTCACTTTCACTTTTCACTTTCATGCATTGGAGAAGGAAATGGCAACCTATTCCAGTATTCTTGCCTGGAGAATCCCAGGGACAGAGGAGGCTGGTGGGCTGCCGTCTATGCAGTCGCACAGAGTCAGACACTACTGAAGCATCTTAGCAACAGCAGCAGCAGCATCTGCATATCTGAGGTTATTAATATTTCTCCCGCCAATACTGATTCCAGCTTGTGCTTCATCCAGTCCAGCATTTCTCATAGTGTACTCTGCACATAAGTTAAATAAACAGGGGGACAATACACAGCCTTGACTCCTCCTTTCCCAATTTGGAACCAGTCTGTTGTTCCATGTCCAATTCAAACTGTTGCCTCTTGACCTGAATACAGATTTCTCAGGAGGCAGCTCAGGTGGTCTGGTATTCCCTTCTTTTTCAGACTTCTCCACAATTTGTGGTGATCCACACAGCCAAAGGCTTTGACATAGTCAATAAAGCAGAAGTAGATGTTTTTCTGGAATTCTCTAGTTTTTTCAATGATCCAAGGGATGTTGGCAATTTGATCTCTGGTTCCTCTGCCTTTTCTAAATCCAGCTTGCACATCTGGAAGTTCATGGTTCAGGTACTGTTGAAGCCTGGCTTGGAGAATTTTGAGCATTACTTTGCTAGGGTGTGAGATGAGTGCCATTGTGTGGTAGTTTGAACATTCTTTGGCATTGCCTGTCTTTGGGATTGGAATGAAAACTGACCTTTTCCAGTCCTGTGGTCACTGCTGAGTTTTCCAAATTTGCTGGCATATTGAGTGCAGCACTTTCACAGCATCATTTAGGATTTGAAATAGCTCAACTGGGATTTTATCACCTCCTCTAGCTTTGTTCATAGTGATGCTTCCTAAGGCCCATTTGATTTCACATTCCAGGATCTGGCTCTAGGTGAGTGGTCACACCATCATGATTATCTGGGTCATGAAGATCTTTTTCACATAGTTCTTCTGTGTATTCTTGCCACCTCTTCTTAATATCTTTTGCTTCTGTTAGGTTCATACCATTTCTGTCCTTTATTGTGCCCATCTTTGCATGAAATATTCCCCTGGTCTCTAATTTTTCTTGAAGAGATCTGTAGTCTTTCCCATTCTATTGTTTTTATCTATTTCTTTGCGTTGATCACTGAGGAAGACTTTCTTATCTCTCCTTGCTATTCTTTGGAACTCTGCATTCAAATGGATAGATCTTTCCTTTTTTCCTTTGCCTTTCACTTCTCTTCTATTTACCGCTATTTGTAAGGCCTCCTCAGACAATGATTTTGCCTTTTTCATGGGGATTGCCTTGATCACTGCCTCCTGTACAATGTCACAAACCTCTGTCCATAGTTCTTCAGGCACTCTGTCTATCAGATCTAATCCCATGAATCCCAATGACCTCACCACCAACCAATCAGAAGAATTTCTATGAGCTGATCACACCCTCCTCTTTGAACCATTACTATGAAACTCTTCACTACCCCCTCCAGGTCTGTTTTGAGGGCATTACCCTGCCCTGCTGAGGTCCCCTTTTCCTGGCAAAGCAATGAAGCTATTCTTTGCTTCTTCACCTGAAAATCTGTCTCTGAGATTTAATTTGGTGTCAGGGTTCAGTGGCCAGATTTGGCTTGAGAAAAGAGGGAACTGCATTTTCATGTCCTGAGAGAGCCAAAGCAAAGAGACTAGCTCAGAATCACCAAATGGAGGTGTGGTGGGGAGTGTGAGTATTAGGAAATTAACCTTGAAAGATACATCATACCCAATTCATTGGCTGAATAAGATAAAACTGTGAGGTGATGATTGGTGAAATAAGGAACTGAATGAACCATTTACTTCTTAAATGGGCTAGAATTTGAAATGATCTGTAGTCATCTGCTATGCAGTAATTAAAGCCTCTTGGGCCCACTTTTTTTTCAGCCATGATTGCATTGACCATTTCTATGCAGGCTTCAACTAGCTTCACATGGTGTTATCTGACAGTCCTTCATGTCAGTCGGTACTTGCTGCCCTGGGCATCCCTCAGGGAACCACTAGGCACTCATTATGTAACACCCACGAGTGTAAGAGAGTTAAAGCCCCTGGGATACCCCCTGACCACAGGATGGGTCATGATGGCTAACGTATCATTATTATTCTTTCTTTTTTCGATGAATAATTCTGAGACCTGTTTCATCAAGCTCCTCAGAGGCTCTCAGAATCAATTGATTGGTAACAGTACCTAAATCAATAAGGAAACTTTTTAGTGGCCTTCCCACCTTTCCTTTCTTCATTTCCCTCTCATGCCTTCTCCCTAGAATCACATTCCTAAATAAACTACCTGCACACTGGTCTCTCTTTTGCTTCTGCTCCCAGGGGAAGCCAGGTTAAGATATGCGCCATTTGCAGCAAGGACTCTGGCTCCTTCAGCCTCAAAGTTTCTCCAAGGCTGTGGCTGTGAAGAAGAGACAGACCCGTGATGGGAAGCTGGTGTCTCAGTCATCTGACATCCTGTTCAAGTGAAAGGTTCCTGTGGTCCCTCCCAGCTTCCTACTCGCTCGCTCCTGCAGAAGAAGCTGCACAGGGGAGCCTTGGAATGGGAGACTTGAGGCTCAGCCCTGGTCCTCAGCCCACCCTGAAGGGAGTCAGCTTCCTGGGGTTCGCCTTCCTGCCCATACCCTCAATTTAAAAAGGTCATTTCAAGTGTCTTTTTCAGAATAAGGCCTCAGTTAGCTCTGCCAACCTTCTACTCTCCACCACCAAAAAAAAAAAAAAAAATAAGAAAAGTAAAATGCAGGTTCCATTTGGTGCCTTCTTCAGTGTTGATTTTTAAGTTGTGACCCACAGGACTCTGGGTTGAATCACTAATGCAACATATACTCACCCTGTTCCCATTGTGAACGTGGCACTTTTCTGAGTTTTGAGGATATGCTATAAACAATGTTCCTATTCACACAGAGTTTGCATGCACATGAGAGAAACATGTAATAGTTAAGTAAACAGATAAACAAGATTATGTCAGAGAGTGATAAAGAAAATAAACAAGATGAACATGACAGTGATAGAGGGGACTGTGGCTGTTTAGATGGTGTAATAAAAGAAAACCTTTCTAGAAGGTAACATCTGTGCTCAGCTCTGAACTTCAGGAAGGAAGTAGTCCTGAGAAGATTGTAAGATCTTCTGTAAAGAAAGATATTTTATGAAAAAAGCAGCAGTGAGTACAAAGACCATAAATTCCAATAGCAATGCCTGGGGACCACACAGCAAGTTGGAGACTGTCCTGTCCTGAAGAACAGTTGGAGAAGGGGAGGGTTAATCCAAGTGGCCAACACCAGGGTGTACTCAGACTTACCTTCCTCTCAAATCACCAAAAAAATCCCTATTGGGTAGAGTTCAACACTCTTGTCCTCTTCCCCTGAGGGACCTTTTCCCTCTTAGTCATTGTAAGGGAGGTGGTGATCAAAACCATCCTCAAGAAAAAGGAATGCAAAAAGGCAAAGTGGTTACCTGAGGAGGCCTTACAAATAGCTGAGAAAAGAAGAGAAGTGAATGGCAGGGGGGAAAAGGAAAGATATACACATCTGAATGCAGAGTCCCAAAGAACAGCAAGGAGAGATAAGAAAACCTTCATAAGTGAACAAGGCAAAGAAATAGAGGAAAATAATAGAACAAGAAAGATAAGAGATCTCTTCAAAAAAATTAGAGATACCAAGTGAATATTTCATGCAAAGACTGGCACAATAAAGGACAGAAATGGTATGGACCTAACAGAAGCAGAAGATATTAAGAAGAGGTGGCAAGAATACACAGAAGAACTATACAAAAAAAGAACTTAATGACCCAGATAACTACAATGGTGTGATCACTCACCTAGAGCCAGATATCCAACAGTGTAAAGTCAAGTGGGTCTTAGGAAGCATCTACAAACAAAGCTAGTGGAGGTGATGAAATTCCAGCTGAGTTACTTCAAATCCTATAAGATGATGCTGTTAAAGTGCTTCACTCATTATGCCAGCAAATTTGGAAAACTCAACAGTGGCCACAGGACTGGAAAAGGTCAGCTTTCATTCCAATCCCAAAGAAAGGCAATGCCAAAGAATGTTCAAACTACCACACAATGGCACTCATCTCACACCCTAGCAAAGTAATGCTCAAAATCCTTCAAGCTAGGCTTCAATAGATGAGAATCAAGAACTTCCAGCTGTCCAAGCTGGATTTAGAAAAGGCACAAGAACCAGAGAGCAAATTGCCAACATCCGCTGAATAATAGAAAACTCAAGAGAATTTCAGAAAAATACCTATTTCTGCTTCATTGAGTACACTAAAACCTTTGACTGTGTGGATCACCACAGACTGTGGAAAATTCTTCAAGAGATGGAAATACCAGACCACCTGACCTGCCTCCTGAGAAATCTGTATGCAGGTAAAGAAGCAAAAGTTAGAATTAGACATGGAAAAACAAACTGGTTCCAAACTGGAAAAGCAGTACGTCAAGGCTGTATATTGTCACTCTGCTTATTTAACTTATATGCAAAGTACATCATGCGAAATGCCAGCTGGATGAAGCACAAGCTGGAATCAAGATTGCTGGGGGGAACAGCAATGATCTCAGATATGCAGATGACACCATCTTTATAGCAGAAAATGAAGAGAATCTAAAGAGCCTCTTGATGGTGATGAAAGAGGAAAGTGAAAAAAAATTCCTTAAAACTCAGCATTCAAAAAACAAAGATTATGGCATCCAGTTCCATCACTTCATAGCAAATAGATGGGGAAGCAATGGAAACAGTGACAGACTTTATTTTCTTGGTCTCCAAAATCACTGCAGATGGTGACTGCAGCCATGAAATTAAAACATGCTTACTCCTTGCAAGAAAAGCTATGACAAACCTAGACAGTGCTATTTAAAAGCAGAGACATCACTTTGCCAACAAAGGTCTGTATATTCAAAGCTATGGTTTTACCAGTAGTCATGTACAGATGTGAGAGATGGACCATGAAGAAGGCTGAGCACCAAAGAATTAATGCTTTTGAACTGTGGTGTTGGAGAAGACTTTTGAGAGTCCCTTGGACTTCAAGGAGATCAAACCAGTTAATCCTAACGGAAATCAATCCTGAATATTCATTGGAAGGACTGATGCTGAAGCTGAAGCTCCAATATTTTGGTCTCCTTATATGAAGTGCCAACTCATTTGAAAAGACCCTGATGCTGGGAAAGATTGAAGGCAGGAGAAGAAGCGGACAATAGAGGATGAGATGGTTGAATAGCATCACCGACTTCAATGGACATGCGTTTGAGTAAGCTCTGGGAGTTGGCGATGGACAAGGAAGCCTGTTTTACTGCAGTCCGTGGGATCACAAAGAGTCAGATATGACTGAGCAATTGAACAACAACAAATTAAGGAGATGGAGCCCATCCTATGAACCTAGTTAACAACAATACCTTAGCTACCATCTCATCCCCTTAGTTACCATCTCATGTGGTGATGGAAAATAAGGTGGGACTGGTTAGATGGGGCTTAGAGAAACCAATGTCAAAGGCACTCCCAATTAAGGAGTTGGTAGGAAACAGGGAATTGCAGAAAATACATCAATACCTGGAGGTCACATACAAAGAAAGATTTTAAGATATCAAAAGATCCATTCCTATGTCCTGCTAAAACTGTATCTGATTAGTTATCTATTTTATACATAGTACCCATAGTATACATGTGTCAGTCTCAAATCTCCCAATTCCTCCCACCATCCCCTCTCCCCACTTGGTATCCATACGTTTGTTTTCTATGTCTTATGTCTCTATTTCTGCTTTGCAAATAGGATAAACCATACCATTTTTCTAGATTCCAGATATATGTGGTAATACACATTATTTGTAAGGAAAACACACTGTATACAACAGGCAACTCTACTTAATGCACTGTGGGGACCTGAACAGGAATGAAGTCCCAAAGGCATGGGACAGATGTATAAGTATGGCTGATTCATTTTGCTCTACAGTAGGAACGAACACTGGAGATGGAAATGGCAACCCCCTCCAGTATTCTTGCCTCGAGAATCCCCATGAACAGAGGAACTTGGCAGTGGGCTACAGTCCATAGCGTCGCAGAGTCAGACACAACCGTAGTGACTGAGCACATATGCACACAGAAACTAGCACAACATTTAAAGCAACTGTACTGCAATAAAAATTAATTTTAAAAATTATATCAAAATTTTACATAATAACATGTTTTTCTTCATATGATCAATATGATTCCATTACTTCATTTAGAATCCTAAAACTTATCTTTCTCAAAAAAAAAATTCCAGTTGAATCTAATGAATACCTTGCTTTCCTTTACCAGCCAAATAGTGCAGGAGACCATTTGTCATCTATATGCATGTTTCTGGTGTGCCACAACTAATCTCACAAAAAGACTCTTTTCTCTCCTATCCCCTCATCTTCTGAAGACTCCATATCCTTAGGCTCTCCTTCATTTCCATAATTCTGTTGAAAACTGGCTTTCTGTCTCATTTTTGGGTTAGACTGTGAGGATGTGAGGGCTTCCCCAGAAGCTCAATGGTAAGGAATCCACCTGCCAATTCAGGAGACAAAGGAGATGCTGGTTTGATCCCTGGGTCAGGAGGATCCCCTGGAGAAGGAAATGGCAACCCACTCCAGTATTCTTGCCTGGAGAATCCCATGGACAGAGGACCTTGGCATGCTGCAGTCCATGGGTCGCAAAGAGTTGGACACGACTGAAGCGAATGAGCATGTATCATGCACGTGAGGATCTGACAGTGGTTGGAAATGTGAGCTCTGAACAAACTCAGGCATCAGACATTAGGGAAGTAAGAATTGTTTTTGAGGTGTCTGTATACTCTCCTACACTCAACAATTGTATTCAAGCTAGTCCTGATCACAAGGAGACAGAACAAAATAATTTGAAATAAAACTTTATCCCTCCTAACTATAAACTTTTTCTTCCACCAAGACCTCAAGGACTCTGAATGTGTAATAATGCACTCCAGGCTGAGGAAAAAGCAGAAGCCCCAATCAAACTTTCTTCTTCCCATCTTTTGAAAGGAAATTTTCCCTGTTCCTATATGAATTGTTAATCCTCTTGTGTTGCTGTTGGCAGAAACATATATCTTGTGTCATTTTGATAAAGTTGTGCATTTAATGTTCCTACAGTTAAGTGAGAGAGAGAAAAAAATCCTAACATTTTTAAAATGAGGCACTTCAAGGAGCAGAGAGAACATGAGGTGGGAATGACTAATTCCGAGGTAGTAGGTTACCACCAGGAACATACATCACTCTCCAACCTGCAGAAAATAGCACACATTTTTCATTCTCCTTTGCACACATGCTTGGTTTTATCCCCTACTCTGTGAGAAGGAGAGTGTCTGGCTTTGTTTCTTTGGACTATCCAAAGGCTAGAGATGAAATCTGTACCCCCAACCTTTTTCTCTCAAAGAAAGGAAAGACATTCAGAGACCCAAATTACAATGAGAATTGAAGAGTCCCTGAGAGGTCAAATGGATTTCCCAGGGACACACCAATTTTCTTTCTCGTTGTTGTTTTTCTGTCACTAAGTCGTGTCAACTCTTTGACACCCCACGGACTGCAGCAGGCCAGGCTTGCCTGTCCTTCATTATCTCCCAGTTTGCCCAAATTCATGCCCATTGAGTAGAGAGGCTGTCTAACCATCTCATCCTTTGCCACCCCCTTCTCCTTTTGCCTTCATTCTTTCCCAGCATCAGGGTCTTTCAGGTGGCCCTAGCAAAACTGGCTTCCAAGTGAGCAGGAAAAAATAAAGAAATCTGTATGCTCCTTGATCTCTAAATTCATCAAGACTCAGCACAATCTGCCCTAAGCAGAGATACTTATGCACTCATGTTTGAAAGGTGACAAGGTACCTCTATAAATATTTAGAACTGGTTTATCTCTAAAATATGTATCTTTAAAGTTAGGGCAAAAACTGAATTTATGCCAGGAGACAAAAACTTCCTGGACCCAGGAAAACCATGAAAGACAACTAAAATGCTCAGTGTGGCCAAGTGTGTCCTTGGGAGCAGATCTCCTAGTTTTGAATCTATTCCAGTTCTCACTAGCTATGCCACCCTGGGGAAAACGCTTCACCTTTCCAAGCCTCAGTTTCCTCACCTGTGCAGTAAGCATCATAGGGTGACTATCATTAACTCTGAATCATAGTAACTAATTATAATAGAGTCTGTGATAGAATTGTATGAGACAGAACATATAAAGGGTTTAGTGTGGTGTCTGGCAGGTATAAGTAGGTCTGACCAAAGGTCAGATGTCTGGTGGTGATGATTAAAATGTGAAGAGGAGCAGGCACAAAAGCCTGAGAAGATACCAGATGTCTGATCCAGGCTTCCTGAATTTAAGTCCTTTCTAAGATGTATGAATAAATCACAAAGGATTCAAAACGACCATGCTGGACCTGGCCGTTAGTCCAGGGGTCAAGAATCTGCCTGCCAATGCAGGGGACATGGGTTAAATCCTGGGGGAAGATCTCACATACCATGGGACAACTAAGTCTGTGCACTGCAACTACTGAAGCCCATGTGCCCTAGAGCCCATGTTCCACAACAAGAGAAGCCACTGCAATAAGTCCATGTACTGTGACAAAGATCCAGTGCAGCTAAACAAACAGACATTTATTTTTTTAAAAATGACTATGCTAGGCCATGCAAAAGCCATATGCTATGAGGAAGGGGGCTATTACCCACCATTTTGCAGAAGGGAAACTAGAATTCAGAGATGTACTGACTCCCGAGAGCTCACCGTAGGATTTAAGTGGCAGAGCTGGGACTTGGACCCACCTCCTTGCACCACGCATGCTCTTTCCACTATAAAAATCCTCCCCAGAAAGTAGGGCTTTTCCAGGAGGCTGCAAATGGGAAGAAACCCCCAATAGTCCCGACACTGTGAGGAGTCACCAGTAAGCAAAGCTTATCCGAGGTGAACCCAGAGAGTCCTTTCTTCTTTTTCTGATTATAATGAAAAGTTCAAAACTTCAAAAGTGGCTTTAAAAGGGGCAGATGCTTGAGTGCTTGCTTCACCCCTGTGCACTGGCAAGTGTGAGCAGGGGGTCTTGTCCAGGGCTCTCTATCTGCTGGCCCCATCACTCACTGGCCTGGTTCTCCTCCCAGGAAGAATGAGTGGCCTGCAGGGAGCACACGTGGCTCATGGTAGGGATGCCCACCCAATTTCCCTGCCCAGACACAAGCATCTTCACTTGAAAATAGTGGACAAAATTAAAAATCTTCCTGCCAGCTTTGCTACGCACCAAGTGTTACACTGATCCATCACTGTGTCCCATCTTACCCAATCGTCTCAGCAATCCTCTGACATGGGTGTTATTATGCCTGTTTTGCAGATGGGGAAACTGAAGCCCAACTAGAGACCAGTGTCACTCAAATGATGAGTGGGAGATCCAGGGTTCAAACTCGGGCCCTCAGACCCAAATCCGACTCTCAAGATATTGTCACACCCCAAAGAGAAACTCTTAAAGAGACTGCAATGTCGTAGCAGCTGATGTTAGCTCCCAGGAAAACCATATCCGTCTCGAACCTTTTTATTAGGGCAGTGCATCTTTTCTGGGATCGAGGTCAATTCTTTAAACCACCACAGCACTAAGACTAAGAGAAATATGTGTGCCAAACTGTCTCACTTGTAGATGGCAGCCACTCTGATTTGAAGGGGATTAACTATCAACAATGGCACCTGTGACTCCTATGATTTCCAAAGGCTGGCCAGATAAATTCAGAAGAACATCCTCTGCACCATCCTTTACCACAATCGAGTGGTGGACTCATTCACTCTGACTAATAGAGCAAACACAGAACAGTGAAAATGTATGATGCATCAGAAGCTTCAGCCTATGTAAGAAAGATGGCTTCTTTTTTTCTTTGCACATTCTGTACAGGTCCATGAGCTCAGGCACCAGCCACGGAGACATCCTTTAAGAGGATAACACAAGGAACAGAGACCCTGGGAAACAGACAAAACAGACGAAAACAGACAAGGATTTCCATATCATTGTTGCCCTTTCCCCTGATGCACAACATTGGGCACCTGCATTCATTCATCCTCTAACTATTGCAGGCATACCCAACACTGCACTGGGGAAAATATAGACACCAAGGCGAAGGAAAAATGCTCAGGCCTCAAGGAGAAGGATGCAGTGGCATCACCAGACCAGTGAACCAACCATTACAACACACAGTGTGGGGACTTCAGGAAAAAGACATGTGAGATAATGTGTATAATGTTCTATTTCTCTGAACCTCAATTTCCCCATCTGAGAAATGGGAATGACCACAAAAACCTATCTCCCAAGGTTGGTGAGAGGCACACAAAGAATTCTCCACGGTTCATCATCTCTGGCCACATGTAGCTGAACTACTTATGAGAACAGGTTTTCTAATATGCATTTCCTGCAAAATCTTGGCTTACATTTGCTCAATTGCTCTGGATCTAGCCAAAGGTGATGCCCTTTCATGATCATCCCATTGAAAGTAGCCCTTTGTGCCTCCTGAAAATTTATCCCATCCTCCAGAATCTCTCTGTCATAAAAATCCCTTGGAATCTTCAGTTACCCTCTTTTTTATTTATTCATTACCATTACTGTTATTATTTCCTCTTCTCTGGTAGCTCAGCTGGTAAAGAATCTGCCTGCAATACAGGAGACCCCAGTTCGATTCCTGGGTTGGGAAGATCCCCTGGAGAAGGGATAGGCTACCAATTCCAGTATTCTTGGGCTTCCCTGGTGGCTCAGATGGTAAAGAATCCACCTGCAATGCGGGATACCTGGGTTCCATCCCTGGGTTGGGAAGATCCCCTGCAGGAGGGCATGGCAACCCACTCCAGTGTTCTTGCCTGGAGTATCCCCATGGAAAGAGAAGCCTGGCAGGTTACAGTCCATGAAGGCAAGAGATTCATTTGTCTTTTTGTTTACTGTAGTTTCAAATGTCTAGAAGAATGGCTGGCACATAGTAGGTCTTCAATATCTATTTGCTGAATGAGTGAATGAATGAATACATGATGTACCCACATCTCTAATATGCTAGAATTGCAAGTCAGAGGCTATTTCTCCTCTTTTACCTGAGATGTTTGTAGCATTAATTCATCAAGGGTTTCAGAAAATCACCCCTGCCTTCCAGCTCCAACCAGATTTCTCTTGGAGACCAGAAACAGAGAGATACAAGTCACCCAAGACCCCCATCATCATTATTATAATCTTACCTTGCGCTCAACTCAAGTCTTGCCACTCCTCCTTCCTTGCCTCTCTGAATTAAATGTGCTGATTATTTTCCACAAACATCCTACTGGGAAAAGAAGAGGGCTCTGTCAGAGCTAAGAGAGCTGGCAGATGAGAGAAGAGAAATAAAATCCATCTTTAAAGCTGTCCTGTGGTTTGCCTGCAGGATTGGTTCTGCTCTCCTCATGTCTCTCAGTGACGTCCAGCCCAAACATCTATGCTCTCTAAGAGAGAAGTCAGTTGTCCCTCAAAATCAATATAGAAACAACTGACATTTCCTTCAGACAGTGGATTTTCATTCTCCTGAAGAAAAGACAGGGAACAGGAAGGATGGAGCATTTTCAGAGGAAAGCTGACTTTCAGCCACACAGTAAATGGCAAATGCTCTGGGCTTCTCTGGTGGTACCATGAATAAGAATCTGCCTGCCAATGCAGGGAACACAAGTTTGATCCCTGGTCCAGGAAGATTCCACATGCTGTGAACAAACAAGCCCTTGCACCGCAACTACTGAGCCCATGCTTTAGAGCCCACAACCTGCAACTACTGAAACCTGTGTGCCCTAGAGCCCATGCTCCATAGTGAGAGAAGCCACCACAACAAGATGCTTGTGTACCACAACCAAGAGAAGCGCCTGCTCTCTGCTCCAGAAAGCTCATGCAGCAAGAAAGACTCAGTGCAGCCAATAAATAAATAAATAAATAAATAAAATTTTTATTATCAAAAGTATAAATAGCAAGTGTTCTAAGATGAATCAGATACCTGAAGACTGTAACTCGGTTCAGTTACTCAGCTGCATCCAACTCTATGTGGCCCCATGGACGGCAGCACACAAGGCTTCCCTGTCCATTACTAACTCCCAGAGCTTGTTCAAACTCATGTCCATCAAGTCAGTGATGCCATCTAACCATCCCATCCCCGTCTCCTCCTGTCATCAATCTTTCCCAGCATTAGGGTCTTTTCCAATGTGTCAGTTCTTCGCATCAGGTGGCCAAACTATTGTAGAGTCGAAGAGCTGTAGACCCTGGTCCAAACTCTGGGGGAAAAACCCATGAAAGCCTGACTTGGAGGAATTATCCATATTATTCATTTCTTTTTATGTGTAATACAGAGGAAATCTCTCAAATAATTACAATAATAACATTTAAGATTTTTTTTTCTGTATGTCAGGTACACTGCTAAACCCTTTGCACCCACTATTAATTCTTTTGAAATCCTATATGGCCTTTCCTATTACAGTGATTGCTCTTTTAAGGCTCAGACAGGTGAAATCACTCACCAGAGAATACACAGCTGTTAAGTGGCAAAGTCAAGATCTGAACTCAGATCTCCTGAATCCAGGGCTCCAAATCTACATACACTACCTGGGACAGAAAGAATATGCAGAAAGAGAAGATTGGGTGGAAAAGGAGTAAATTAGGCACCTCCTCTTCACCTGGTAGCCCAGAGCTACCAGGTGGAAAGAATCTGCCTGCAATACAGGAGACCCCAGTTTGGTCCCTGGGTTGGGAAGAGCCCCTGGAGAAGGGAATGCAATGCACTCCAATATTCTTGCCTGGAGAATTCCATGGACAGACCATGGGGCGGCAAAGAGTCAGACACAACTGAGCAACTAACCTTTCTTCTTCCGCCTACCCAGGGTACCAGGATTTTGACTGAGAGGGTGTTACAGGATCTCACACCTGGAGGTAATCAAAGACAAGCAGTTCACTGTTCACTTAACATTGAGGCTATTTTTTTCCCCAGAGCCAAATCACTGAGTAACTGAATTCACTTGCCTACATATCATAATCGGGGTAGGTACAGAGCAGCTCTGACCTACTTTAAAATCAATTTTGATGTGCCCCATGGACTTTTTCAAGCTAGTTTACAAACACAATTCAGTTTTTGTTAAATAAATCTAATTGCTCCTGGGGTGTTAACAGATGACATTGCCTCCCAGGAAGAGCTTGCCAAGATCAGAGCTTCTGTGCATCATTGTCTTACAATAAAATTTCTAAGTCCCACCTTTGACAAGCTCACAAACAGCGCCCAGGGATGGATCAGAGCACCCTCGTGTCTGACTATGAGATTTTGCTCTCTAATGTAATGTGCCATTAAAAGGCCCCTATGACACAGTCCTTTCATTAATCAGATTTAAGACTCTCTTCTCTCCTCAACCCTTTATCCCAGACTTAGATTTTTTTTTTTTTTTTGACACCATGATCTGGAAAAGAACAACAACCACCAAACAGAAACAAAAAACAAAGCAAAAATAATAAACAGTGTTTTAAAAGTGGTATACATTTGTGAACAACTGCCTTAGAATTAACTGGGGGCAGGAGTTAATCATACAGAATCCTGATCAGAGAACAGCATAATCTGGGTAAGACAGATTCATTTATTCCATCTCATATTCAGTCCCCAGTAGGCATTCAGAGTCGGCTATAAACCAGCTCCTGTGCTGGACTCTGTGGGTTTACTGACGAACAGAGCCAGCCAGCCTCCCTGCCCTCATAGAGCTCACAGCCTGGGGAGGGGGAAAACTTGGTGAAAACAATCACAGCAATAAATGCAAAACGTGGGTTGTGATAAATGCTATAATGAAATAGTGAACGGTACTTGAAACAGTGTAAAGAGAATTTGGGCAGAAATCTCAAGAATGTGATTCTTACACCTGAATCTAAAGGAGGAGAGAATGTTAATTAGGAAGAAAGGGAGATAGAAATCATCAGTGAGGCACCAGTGAAGAAAATCATCACATTGAGGCACCAGTGAAGAGAACAGATTGGAAGGGACTGGATAGCAATAAATCTCAGATAGAACTTCCAGAACAGTTCAATTTCTACTCTCATTGACATCATAAGCTATTTGAGTTCCAATAACCTAGAGATTATCTCATCCAATTTCTCATCCATTATAAGAATCTCAGACTATTTTAGTCATTGATTGAAAAAATATTTCTAAGCTTTTCTAGATTCTGGAGGTAGAACAAGTAACAAAATAAAAATTCCCTGCCTGTCTGTAACTTATGGTCTAGTGAGGAGAATCAGATAATAAACAAACAGGTAAAAGAACAGATATATGTATACATATAGCTGATTCACTTTACTATTCAGCAGAAACTAATGCAACATTGTAAAGCAACTATATTCCAATAATAACTTTAAATAAACCAAAATAAACAGGTAAATACAGAATATGTCAAAGACTGGAAGGGCTATGAAAAAATTAAAAAGAGTGATACGTAGAGAGAGTTCAACGGGGAGGGGTTGCTATTTAAATACAGAAGTTTAGAAAATCCTCACTGGTAAGAAGGCGACATACAAGAAAAATCTTGAAAGAAATAAGGGAGTGAAGCATGTAGCTGGCAGGAGAAAGGGTGGTCTAGGAAGAGGCAGAAATGAAACTAAAGACCTCGGGGCAGGTGCGCCTAGGTGTGCTCTAGGGGCAGGGAGGAGGCCCTGTGGTTGGAGCTGAGGGAACAAGAGCAAGAGGGGAATAGGAAATGAGGCCAGAATAGTAATAGAAGAGTTTATAGAGCTTTGTAGCCCCTTGTGGAGAAGGAAATGGCAACCCACTCCAGTGTTCTTGCCTGAAGAATCCCAGGGGCGGCGGAGCCTGGTGGTCTGCTGTCTATGGGGTCGCACAGAGTCGGACACGACTGAAGTGACTTAGCAGCAGCAGTAGCCCCTTGTAAAAGGCTTTTACTTTCAGGGAGATGGGAAACTCTTGGAGGATCTTAAACAAGAAAGTAGCACAAAATGATTAATATATTGAAAAGAGAACTCTGGGACAATGTGAAAGATTGACTGCAGAAGTCAGAGCAGAGGCAGGGAGACAGGAGAAAAGGCTATTACAACAATCAAGGCAGGGATTTCCTTGGTGGTCCAAAGGCTAAGACTCGGTGCTCCCAATGAGGGGGCCTGGGTTCAATTCCTGGTCAGGGAATTTGATTCCACATGCTGCAATGAAGATTGAAGACCCCACATGTCACAACTAAGATTCAGCACGTCAAATAAATAATTATTATTTTTTAAAAAAAGCAACAAATGATGACTTGGACCAAGTGATAACAGTAAAAATGCTAGAAGTAATTATATTCTGGACACATGAAGAAGGTAGGGCTGACAAAATTTGCTCATGGATTGCACTTGAAGAGAAAGAAAGGAGGATTAAGATGCTCCCAAAGTGTAATGGGCTGAGCAGTGGGAACAATGGAGCTACCACTGACGGATATGGGAAAACTGTGGGAAGAGAGCATCTCAGGGAGGAACATGAGGAGCCCAGGTGTACACCTATTGAACATGACCTGCCTATTGGAGAGTTGTAAGTGAGACATCACATAGGTATTTGGTTTGTTTAATGGTAGGAAGCTCAAGGAGACCTGGGCTAGATATACACAAGTGGGAGTACAGGATGAGATGATCTGATGATAGAGTATTGACAGGGAAGTAAACTCTAAGGTCTGAGTTAAAAAAAAAAAAAAAAAAAAAACTGTTATCCAGGCAATCCAGTCCATTATTCATACAATTATTCCACAGAGTCAACACTTTCCCCATGCCAAAAATATGAGATAAGGAGCTCGAGACTCTTTCACCATCCTTTCAATTTTGCCTGGCTTTGTGACTTCCACCGATAAAGAGGATGGGGTACAAGTGGTAATGTGCTGGCCTTGGACCTAGGTTCAAAGAGGCCTCATTTGCTCCCATTCTATCTACAGTATGCTGCCATCAGATTCGCACCATCTATATAAGCCTGGGCTAGCCTGCTGGAGGGAGAAAGGCCGTGTGAAGGATATCTAAGGCCCACCAACTTCTGGATGTGGATAACGCCAACCTGAAACAGCCAGCCCTGAAACTGTCTACAGATGCATAAGAGAGTCTAGCATGGGTGAGCTGAATCCAGCCCAAAAGTGTAGAACCATGTAGCTGGCCCATAGTCTCATGAAAAATACTATATGGCAGCCACCAAGTTCAACACTTCCCTGGTGGTGCTAGTGGTAAAGAACCCTCCTGCCAATGCAGAAGATGTAAGAGGCAGGGGTTCGATTCCTGGGACAGGAAGATCCCCTGGACGAGGGCACAGAAACCCACTCCACTATTCTTGCCTAGAAAGAATAGAGGATCCTCACAAGCAAGAGTCCATAGGGCTGCAAAGAGTCGGACACAACTGAAACGACTTAGCACACATGCATAACCACTAAGTTCAGGAGTTATTTTTCAAGTAATAACAAGGAACTGAAACAACCTTTGTCTTCCCAGCTCTCCAGTTGCAAACCCTATCCTTCCTATTTTATTTTTATTATTTTCCCTATCTTCCCTGTTTTAAATGTATCATCCTCCATGAAGCTTTGCCTGACGCCTACAGCAAGAAGTCAGCATTCACTCCTCTGACATCCTATGGCATGTGGTTTGCACCTTTCTGTATTTGTCAGAATAGGCTGGACTCTGCCATAGTAACAGATGTCAGTGGCTTAGTATAACACAGATTTAGTTCTGGCTCATGGTACCCAGCTGATGTGAGTTATCAGGGAATTCCGCAGCACACATTCGCTCGGGACCCATCCTGACACAAGCAGCACCATCCTGCCACGCTGCCATCTCAAACTGAAGCTTCTGAGGATGCATAGAGAACTCAGACCTGCTCTTCACCACTTCTGCTCATTGCCCACTGCCCAGACCTGATCATACAGCCTCATCTAACTGCAAGACAGCTGGGAAAGAAAAGGAGCATGTGGATACTTGTTCCGGTCTTTATCCTTGCTCGTGGCACCATGCCTTTATGCCTTTGATTTGCATGACCTTCTTTCTTATACCAAATGTGCTATCCCCAGGACAGGCTTCATGGGCATGCATGTTATTCAGTAGCACTGGGTCCCGTGCTTAGGACCCCACACTTGTGGTAATGATCTGCTGTCTTTGTCTTGAAATCCTTAATAATTTTTAAACTAGGGGTGGGGGGTCTCTCATTTTCATTTTGTCCTGTGCCCCTCAGAGTATGCAGCTGATCTTATCCACAGCTGATCTAGGAGTTTTCAGACCAAGGTGCTCACTGGTATTACCAGGGGAGCATTAAAAAATTCAGTACCCAAGACCCCCTGAGAACAATTAAATCTGACTCTGAGAATTGGGCACTGAAAAAGGTAATTTTTCAAAAAAAAAAACCTCCATGTGATCCTGATGTATAGCTAGAGTTGAGCCTCACTCCTCTAATGCCAACTTATAAATAACTGTTTTTGGTACTCTCTCAAAAAAAAAAAAAAAGATATGGTAAGAAATAAGAAGAAGTTGTGGGCAGATAGTAAAGAATCTGCCTGCATTGCAGGAGACCTCGATTTGATCCATGAGTGGGAAAAATCCCCCTGAGAAGGAAGTGGCAACCCACTCCAGGACTCTTGCCCGGGGAATCCCCATGGACAGAGGAGCCTGGAGGGCTACAGTTCATGGGGCCGCAAAGTCAGGCATGACTGAGTGACTTCCACTTCCAAGAAATAAAAATGACTGCCCCTCTTAGTTTTAAAAGTGTCAAAGCCATGAAAATAAAGTCTGGAGAACTACTTCAGATTAAAGAAAACTCGAAGTAAGACACTAAATGCAACATGATTCTGAACTGGATCCTTCTGTAAAAGACCTGTGTCCCCATGCCCGTCTTTTAGAAATTATGGCACACATGTGTAAAGATAGAGGTGCAAGGTGGCCATTCACTATGGCATCATATCTGATGCAAAAAAGGAGGACACAATTGATCTCAATATCCACTACTGGGCAAAGTTGAATAAATTATGAGAAATCATGCTGTGTAAAATAGGGGACAATTTACATGTGATGAACTAAAAAATATCTCTGATATATTATTACCTGAAACTTCAGACTAACATGTACATCATAGTTCTATTTTTAATACATATATGTATATGTGTGTGCACCTGTATATATAAAAATCTAATAATGCTGATAAGTTTACTTCTGAGAAGGAAGAAACTTAATTGATATATATGTTGAGCTAGCCAAAAGCTTTGTTCAGGAAAAACCTGAACGAACCTTTTGGCCAACCCAGTATATTTTTTAAGTCTCCTGTTGGCAATTTTAATTTTATTTTTCAAGTGGTAAATTTGTATGTGAGATTGACCAATGACCTTCCTTTTGGCTGCTGTAGTTTAGCCAGTCAATAATTCCTTGTAACCACCTTTGAAGAAATCCATGAGAGCTTTTAATTTTAAGGAACTGCCTGCCTAAGTCTTCTAAGTGAAATAACATAAAATATAAATGAAAAACCTGAATTAGAAAAATAAGCTCAGGTTGTTTTAGAAAACCTAGAATAAAAGGAGTAAAGTATTTGTAACTCACATTTCAGCAAAGAATCAATATTCTTAATTTCAAGAAATTCAAAGCTGCCTGTGTACTAATTACCGTGCATTGAATTCCTCCCAGTGCTGATCTATTACATGTTTGCGTGTATCTCTTTAGACATAAAATAGAGAAACTGGGGGAGGTGAGGGATACTGCTATAAACTGTTTTCCTCCCTCTTTCCTCAAACAATAATTTGAGTGTGATAAGGATTTGCAAAACAAACACCAAGTTGCATAGGGCTTTGTGTTTTGAAGCCAAAGCATGAAAATCCATTTAAGCAACTATCTTTCTGCCTGCTGAGATAAACAGGTTCTAAGTAACCTATATAAATCTCCAAACCATGGAAGAAAATAACCCCAAACTTTTTTCTTTATTTGGCCCCAATTAAAGTTCAATACGGGGGATTTATAATCCCCATCTAAACAGGGTGTCTGCAATTTATAGCCTGACATAAATAACCAACTCTAACGCTGTAAAAGGACAAAGGGTCAATTCCATATATTTATACAGAAAGGAAAAGGATACCAACATTCAACACTTTGCCAAGACAGCTCTTACTAAAAGGCCAGAGTAGATGGTGGCATTTTGCTCCTCCAGCATCCATTTCTTCTGTCTACTATCAGCTGTATTTCTTCATGGAGAATTACTTCGTCCCCATGGGTACTCCCCCAGGGGCTTCCCAGGTGGCGCTAGTGGTAAAGAATACACCTGCCAATGCAGGAAACATCTGAGACACAGGTTTGATCCCTGGGTCAGGATGATCCCCTTGGGGAGGTTATGACAATCTACTCCAGTATTCTTGCCTGGAGAATCCCCATGGACAGAGGAGCCTGGTGGGCTACAAACCATAGGGTCACAAAGAGTCGTACACGACTGAAGTCACAGCACAAACAAATGCCGTGGGTATAGCACTAAGACACAGTTCCAGCAGGCCATTTTTAGTGACGGGAGAAAAGGGTCAGTTTTTCCCCTATTCCTGCTACAGCAAGACAGAAGGTGAGCACCTGGCCTAAGTTCTGCCAAAAGATGCTCTGCGGATTTTGAAGTTACTATCCCTCAGCATTAAACTCACTTCTCTACCCAACTTTGTAAAGCAATACCTGGGGTTCTGCTGACCATGTTTCTCCATTCTGGGGGAGATTCTAATGTTCAGTTCAGTTCAGTCCAGTTCAGTCACTCAGTCATGTCCGACTCTTTGCGACTCCATGAAAAGCAGCACACCAGGCCTCCTTGTCCATCACCGACTCCCGGAGTTTACTCAAACTAATGTCTACTGAGTCAGTGATGCCATCCAACCATCTCATCCTGTCATCCCCTTCTCCTCCTGCCCTCAATCTTTCCCAGCATCAGGGTCTTTTCCAATGAGTCAGCTCTTTGCATCAGGTGACCAAAGTATCGGAGTTTCAGCTTCAGCATCAGTCCTACCAATGAATATTCAGACCTGATCTCCTTTAGGATGGACTGGTTGGATCTCCTTGCAGTCCAAGGGACTCTCAAGAGTCTTCTCCAACACCACAGTTCAAAAGCATCAATTCTTTGGCAATCAGCCTTCTTCACAGTCCAACTCTCACATCCATACATGACTCCTGAAAAAACCATAGCTTTGACTAGATGGACCTTTGTTGGCAAAGTAATGTCTCTGCTTTTTAATATGCTATCTAGGTTGGTCATAATGTTCCTTCCAAGGAGTAAACATCTTTTGATTTCATGGCTGAAATCACCATCTGCAGTGATTTAGGACCCAGAAAAATAAAGTCTGACACTGTTTCCACTGTTTTCCCATCTATTTGCCATGTAGTGATGGGACCGGATGCTATGATCTTAGTTTTCTGACTGTTAAGCTTTAAGCCAACTTTTTCACTCTCCTCTTTCACTTTCATCAAGAAGCTCGTGAGTTCTTCTTCACTTTGTGCCATAAGGATGGTGTCATCTGCGTATCTGAGGTGATTGATATTTCTCCCAGCAATCTTGATCCCAGCTTGTGCTTCTTCCAACCCAGCGTTTCTCTGCATGTACTCTGCATATAAGTTAAATAAGTAGGGTGACAATGTACAGCCTTGACGTACTCCTTTTCCTATTTGGAACCAGCCTGTTGTTCCATGTTCCGTTCTAACTGTTGCTTCCTGACCTGCATACAGGTTTCTCAAGAGGCAGGTCAGGTGGTCTGGTATTCCCATCTCTTTCAGAATTTTCCACAGTTTATTGTGATCTGCACAGTCAAAGGTTTTGGCATAGTCAATAAAGCAGAAACATATGTTTTATTGGAACTCTCTTGCTTTTTTTATGATCCAGCAGATGTTTGCAATTTGATCTCTAGTTCCTCTGCCTTTTCTAAAACCAGCTTGAACATCTGGAAGTTCACAGTTCACGTATTGCTGAAGTCTGGCTTGGAGAATTCTGAGCATTACTTTACTAGCATGTGAGATGAGTGCCATTGTGTGGTAGTTAGAGCATTCTTTGGCATTGCCTGTCTTTGGGATTGGACTGAAAACTGACCTTTTCCAGTCCTGTGGCCACTGCTGAGTTTTCCAAATTTGCTGACATATTGAGTGAAGCACTTTCACAGCATCATCTTTTAGGATTTGAATTAGCTCAACTGGAATTCCATCACCTCCACTAGCTTTGTTTGTAGTGATGCTTCCTAAGGCACACTTGACTTCACATTCCAGCTTGTCCAGCTCTAGGTGAGTGATCACACTATCATGATTATCTGGGTCATGAAGATCTTTTTGTACAGTTCTTCTGTGTATTCTTGCCACCTCTTCTTAATATCTTCTGCTTCTGTTAGGCGCATAACATTTCTGTCCTTTATTGTGCCCATATTGGCATGAAATGTTCCCTTGGTATCTCTAATTTCCTTGAAGAGATCTCTAGTCTTTCCCATTCTATTGTTTTCCTCTATTTCTTTGCACTGATAGCTGAGGAAGGCTTTCTTCTCTCTCCTGCTATCCCTTGGAACTCTGCATTCAGATGGGTATATCTTTCTTTTTCTCCTTTGCTTTTTACTTCTCTTCTTTTCACAGCTATTTGTAAGGCCTCCTCAGACAGCCATTTTGCTTTTTTGCATTTCTTTTCCATGGGGATGGTCTTGATCCCTCTCTCTTGCACAATGTCATGAGCCTCTGTCCATAGTTCATCAGGCACTCTATCAGATCTAGTCCCTTAAATCTATTCCTCACTTCCACTGTATAGTCATAAGGGATTTGATTTAGGTCATACCTGAATGGTCTAGTGGTTTTCCCCACTTTCTTCAGTTTAAGTCTGAATTTTGCAATAAGGAGTTCACTAACTGAGCCACAGTCAGTTTCCAGTCTTGTTTTTGCTGACTGTATAGAGCTTCTCCATCTTTGGCTGCAAAGAATATAATCAATCTGATTTCGGTGTTGGCCATCTGGCAATGTCCATGTTTAGAGTCTTCTCTTGTGTTGTTGGGAGAGGGTGTTTGCTATGACCAGTGCGTTCTCTTGGCAGAACTCTATTAGCCTTTGCCCTGCTTCATTTTGTGCTCCAAGGCCAACTTTGCCTGTTACTCCAGGTGTTTATTGACTTCCAACTTTTGCATTCCAGTCCCCATAATGAAAAGGACATCTTTTTTGGGTGTTAGTTCTAAAAGGTCTTATAGGTCTTCATAGAACCATTCAACTTCAGCTTCTTCAGCATTACTGGTGGGGCATAGATTTGGATTACAGTGATATTGAATGGTTTGCCTTGGAAATGAACAGAGATCATTCTATTATTTTTGAGATTTCATCCAAGTACTGCATTTTGGACTCTTGTTGACCATGATGGCTACTCCATTTCTTCTAAGGGATTCCAGGAGTGGCAGCTGCGCAGGAGCCACTGAGAGGAGCTACCCCATGTCCAAGGTCAGGAGCAGCGGTTGTGAGGAGATACCCTATGTCCAAGGTCAGGATGGTGGCCGTGAGGAGATACCCCGTATCCAAGGTAAGGAGCAGTGGCTGCGCTTTGATGGAGCAGCCATGAAGAGATACCCCATGTCCAAGGTAAGAGAAACCCTAGTAAGACTGTAGGTGCTGAGAGAGGGCATCAGAGGGCAGACAGACTGAAACCACAATCATAGACAACTAGCCAATCTGATCACATGGACCCACAGCTTTGTCTAACGCAATGAAACTAAGCCATGCCGTGTGGGGCCACCCAAGATGGATGCGTCATGGTGGAGAGGTCTGACAGAATGTGGTCCACTGGAGAAGGGAATGGCAAACCACTTCAGTATTCTTGCCTTGAGAACCCCATGAACAGTATGAAAAGGTAAAAAGATAGGACACTGAAAGAGGAGCTCCCCAGGTCGGTAGGTGCCCAATATGCTACTGGAGATCAGTGGAGAAATAACTCCAGAAAGAATAAAGGGATGGAGCCAAAGCAAAAACAACACCCAGTTGTGGATGGGACTGGTGATAGAAGCAAGGTCTGATGCTGTAAAGAGCAATATTGCATAGGAACCTGGAATGTTAGGTCCATGAATCAAGGCAAATTGGAAGTGGTCAAACAGGAGATGGCAAGAGTGAACATCGACATTCTAGGAATCAGAGAACTAAGATGGACTGGAATGGATTTAACTCAGATGACCATTAAATCTACTACTGTGGGCAGGAATCCCTTAGAAGAAATGGAGTAGCCATCATGGTCAACAAGAGAGTCTGAAATGCAGTACTTGGATGCAATCTCAAAAATGACAGAATGATCTCTGTTTGTTTCCAAGGCAAACCATTCAATATCAATCACAGTAATCCAAGTCTGATGTTCAGTCCAAAGGGCAACTGGAAGCAGGAGGAGGATAAAACCAACTTGCTTCTTCTTATTAGCTAGCTTTTCTTCCAGCATCACCCAGATGTCTCTCTTCACCTCGGCAGCTGAAGTTCATTCCGACAGCAACTAGTTCCTTTCCAGTTTCTGTCTACAGTCCTAGAACCATCCTCATCTCACTCCCCGAGCAGTACCAGCCAGCCAGTGCCTGCTCCTCTGAGATCTGAGCCCCAGTTCTGCATGGATCCACCACTTCCAGTCCCTGAGATACCAGCAGAGGCTGACTAGTGCCCTCCCATCAAAGATCTGGGATTCAGCTCTTCCATGCTTCTTCTCCAAGCTTTTTGATTCTGAGAGCAACAAAGTTTTCTCTTGTTTCCCAGCCCTAGCATGGTAGCTTCCTCCTGCAGCTACTAAATCTTGAGTTGCTTTGCCGTACATTTTCACTACTGCAATCCTCAAACCTCTGTTTTAACCAACCAATCCCTACGCTACATTAAAGTCTCTCTGTTAAAATAGCTAGCATGGTTTTGTTTTTCCTCACCAGCGCCTGATGGTTCCAGGCACTCTCATCCAGAATTTTGACCCCTGAGAAGTTAATAAGAAGTGATTGAAGGTCTTCATTACAAAGTGGATGTGGTTGAAAAATGGTCTTGACTCAACTATTCTTGTGACAGAACCACTGCCATTTTCCCTCTTTCTAAATCTTTCCTGCTCATCCTCATGCCTGATCTTCCAGCCTCCTTTGGATTCTGTAGACCCACTGAAAACATTCCAAAACATTCCTCTTCCTTGGCTTAGCTAAAATTAGTTTTTGTTGCTTTCAGAAAATAAGATGATACCAAGACACTAAGCAGGTAAGTCTGTACAAACATCTTCATTCACTCTTTCTTTCAATCCATAAGGATTCACTAAGCAGTGTACTTGAAACAAATGAAACCAACCCCAGGTATTCCGCGTCCTTTTCAAGACTTTACAACTGCAGCATTAATTTCTGATATCCTCCTAATACCACCACGTGTGCATACACACATGTGCACATGTACACACTCACACATGGCATACCCAGACCCAGCATTACCAACCTTGTATTGAAACATCCATCTAGGAGTCATTTGCTCATACATCATTGAGATCATTCCCTCATTTAATAGGTCCAGAAAGGAGATGAGATGGACCCAAGGTCATAACAGCAAGAGTCACTACTGTGACTCAGACTTCTCATGTACAGTCTACTCTCCAACCCACTTCTACCGCATCAATCTAGGATCCATATCTTAGAAATGGAAATCTATCTGAGAATTAAAGGGAGATGAATAAATGAGGTGTATTCAGTAGAGGATGGAGGAATTATAGCCCTAGTCATTAAAGAAGCCATTTATAATCTAAGAATTCCATCCCCAGTTGTGAGTCAGAAGGAAAGGAAAGCAGGGGACCGGCAAATAGTTTTCCTGATAGGGACCTGCAGTGGGAAAGAAGACAGGTTCCATTCTTGACTCTTGCATTTATTTTTCTTATTTGACCTTGAACATGTTATATTACCACAAAGAGCCCCATTTTACTCTCTGCAAAATGACGATTAGCAAACAAATGCCTATTCTACTTCTCAAATTGATTTCAACCATCAAAAACATTCATTCAACCAATATTTGGATTAAGCAGTATTTTAGGAGCTGGGAACACAGCAGTAAGCAAAACAAAACCCTCATCCTCTTAAGGCTTACATCTTATGAGAGGGAGGCAGACAGTACATGCATAGCTTATACATAAATATGACATTTCAGAAAACAATACAGGCTATGGAAACATTAAATAGGGTTACTTGATGAAGATTTTTGGGGCTTATAAGGTCAGGGAAAACTCTTTGAGGAGGTTAATTATGAGGTGATGGAAATGGAGATGTAGAGGGAGACCATTCTAGAAGAGGCAAGAATGAGTGCAGAGACCCTCAAGTAGAAGTAAGTGTGGTGTTTGGAGCAAGAGAAAAGAGGGCCAGTGCTGCTGGATCTGAGTGAGTGAGTGATGGAGAGAGTGGGGTCAGGTGGATCCTACAGAAAAAAAAAAAAAAAAAAACTATTCACAACCTACATCTATTTGGACACACTTTAAGCCTTGTATTAGTCCAGTTGTCCTATTCTTCCTATTTTCTTACTTTATACCGCACAATTTCCTATTAATTTCCAAGTGTCACTGACTACTGATTACTTCTACTTTCCATTTTCTCTCCTCTTCCTCACTCTTTACCAAATACGTGCACACATGTTTCCTATAAAGAGACTATGAGATTTTTCTGTCTTTAGGAAATAATCACAAAAATGTATGTCTTGTGAGCCATACTGTGGCTCTAATATACTGTGAGGCAGTATATTAGAATGGGTAAACTGCTGAACTTTGGAATCAGGTCGTGGATTTGAATCCTATCTCTTCCAGACAGTAGCACTATTAACTTGGGCTTCTTAAAGCCTTAGGTTTTTCGCATACAGAGTGAAAGATACGTAACTTATAGGGTTGTCGTGAAAATTCTGTGAATGAATGTGTGTAAGGCATAGCTTAGTGAAGGGAAAGCACTGAGTGGATGCTAACTAAAGGTCCTCCTTTGCACACTGATGTTCCCTCTTTCCTCTGACTGCTTCCTCCCGTCCCTTCAAGATTCATCATGTCATCTTCTGCAGGTTGCCTTCCCTAGACTTCCAGGCAGAGTTAAAGGCCCACAATATTTTACGGCTTACTACTCATCACATCAGATTAAAATTTCCTATTTCTGTGTCTGTCTCTCTTTTCTGCTAGCTTCTTGTTGTCAAGCAATGTGTTTTACTTATCTTTGCACCACAAGCACAGAGTTCAATATCTTGCAGATAATGAATTCCCAATGTGTTTGATAAATTCTGTGGTGAATTCTTCTTGATTTCAAGAATTGAATTCTTCTTGAATTCAACCAGATCAATACTCTCTGACTTGGACATCTCAGTAACTCTCCGGAGAGAGCAGCCCATGTTGGGGCTTGGAGAAAGGAAGAAAACTGGACCATCTGGGTTAGGGATGCCTTTAATCTGTTATTTGTAACTTGAGGCATGTACATAATTGCACTGTTTTCTGACTTGTGTAACAGTAACTGTTTCTGTGAACCCAGAGGAATAATTCTGTGATTGCTCCAATGCTTGCTTACTTACTTTATTACTGAAGGAAGAGACAGAATCCTTTAAAAGAGGAAATTAAAAAGAAAGAATTCACCTAATACCCTAAAAATGTTTTAAAATCTGACTTTTCAAAGTCATCCAGAAAGCAATTAAATGTCATTAGTATTTTAGTCTTCTCTGAAATGAGACTTTTGACCACTCTCTCAAGTACTCACTGACTGTGTACAGCAGAAACTGTCTCTCCTGTAATAGAGAAGACAACATTGCTTGGGAAGGATATTATTTTGGCTCTAAGGACTCATATGAGAACCTTGGGTTTGATCTACCACATGCATCATTGGACATGGAACTGGCAGTCCCAGACGAACCTGGTGGGAGCAGCGCCCTTCAGAGTTTTGCACTGTGGTCCTCCTCCCTTTGGTCCAATCCTTCCCTTTCCCTCTGTTTGCAGCGAGAGCAGCCCATCATCTCAAAATTGCATCAGGTATGAGAATCCATGCTGTTGTGAGAAAAATATGGTCGTATTTTTTTTACCCAAATATAATAGAAATTGGTTGGAAAGGCAGGAGATGCAAATCTCTACCTATTTATGGAAAACAGTGCATCTTCCCCTCTGAAATGGTTTCCTTCCCCCAAGAACAATGCCTGTCCAAAGCTGAACAGTCACAAATATCATGCTGTTTTCTGTGAGGCTGTTACACTCTCAAATCCTCCCTCGCAGATGGGGAAACACAAAAAAATATGTATTCTCGGTCCTCCTTACCTGAGCCTGGAAGCTGCTTTCAGCAGTAATTGAACTGAAGTAATCAAATGTGGTTCACAAATTGATTCTGCCTATCAGCAAAAAGCTCATTTAAATGAAATGATTGATACCAACCCTGGACAAAGACACTATTTTCTTTATTCCCCCAACAAATAAATCTGTTCTCATTACTAATGTCAGAGATTTGGGGGGAAAAAATAGCAAAGACTAGAAAAGAGAGACAAGGAATCAGGAAGCAAATACAGTGTATTATCGGGCAAAACACTATTTGGCTTTCTGCTGCATCCCCGAAGCCGAGTTAGGAAAAACACGGCAAACTCCCCTTTGGAGAATCCTCCTCTATCCTAAGATTCTTACTGTCCCGTTCACCTCTTTTCACACCCCTCGGGCAATCTGAACTAAACCAACAGTGGAGGAGATGCGCCAGCTTCAGGGATTCTCTCTCTCCTTTTGGAGAGAACGTGTTGTCTCCTAATGGAAACTGTTAGGGTTTTTTAAAATTTTTTATTGATTTTTAATTCTTAAGCTAGATGTCAAGGGCCTAGCTATTGGAGCAGAAAAAAATTTTTCAAAAATAATACGAGAGAAGTAGCTCAAACTGGTCGGTGAGTGATCATTAGTGTGGAGCCAGGCTCCACTTGTAATTTCTTCCCACCTGCTCTCAGAAACTCCATGGCTGCCTCACAGGAGGAAACACAGACCCTGTTGAATTGCAGTTATTGACTTGGAAATGGAGCCTGGAGAAAATTCTCTAGTTCTTTGTGTATCCCCTGCCTCCTCTTGAAAAAGCTCTTCTTCATCTACTTGTGGATCAGGGCTTTCATTTCATCTCCCTTAAGTCTTTTGGTCAGTGCTCATCTCTCCATCTCTTGAAATCATATTATCCATAGCCCTTGATGACCAGGCATGCTACATTCTTCTCTGGCTGTTTCACTGGCCTGGCAAGCCCAGCTGTCAGCTTCTGGAGGGCAGCAGCTGTAGATTACATCTACCACTGTTGCTAGCATTGTGCTCACAAACTTACAGCTGCTCAGAAAAGACTTTTTCCCAGTGACCCATTTTTAGGTGTGTCTTCCCCTTCTGCACCTCTCTATGGTTATGCAGGTTAGTTTATCACCCTCAAACTCATTGCCCTCAGGGCTGCTCTGCAGACTTGCCTGGGATTGGCTTACTTAGAGTTTTAAGAAAGAAAAAGAAACAAAAACCGAACTGAATTGAATCAGTTGCCAACATTTAAGAACCAGGAGACTTTATGTAACATTTGATTTCTGGCTTCTCTTAAGGAATTGGATGATTGGACAATCATGGCCCCATTCTTACCCAGCAGCAATGTGCTAGAGCAGAGGGGTAGCTGCCCCTTTTATATGGAACATATTCTCCAACCCAATGGCCCTAAATTCCAGCCAGCCTTGTTTATTTATTTCCTGGCTGGTTCAGAAGATAGATGAGTTTGACCAATATCTTCTATACAGGAAATTCAGATTATTCTTCCCAGAAGTCCATCACATTTAAAATCAGCATTATCAGGATGGGGAACACATGTACACCCAATAAAGAATTTTAAAAAAGAAAAAATAAAATCAGCATTAGCTATTTGTCTAAAACAAAGCCCATTATCTTAGACTCTGGGCATGAGCTGTGGGTCTTTGTTCCCTTCCTATCTCACTTGATGACCTTACTATCCAAGTTCAGTTCAGTTCAGTTCAGTCGCTCAGTCGTGTCCAACTCTGCGACCCCATGAATTGCAGCACGTCAGGCCTCCCTGTCCATCACCAGCTCCCAGAGTCTACCCAAACCCGTGCCCATCGAGTTGGTGATGCCATCCAGCCATCTCATCCTCTGTCGTCCCCTCTCCTCCTGCCCCCAATCCCTCCCAGAATCAGGGTCTTTTCCAATGAGTCAACTCTTTGTATGAGGTGGCCAAAGTCCTTCAGCATCAGTCCTTCCAATGAGGTTGTCCAAGACCAAAGCTCCTGGGTCTCTTCAAGTACACCCCCATTCCTCACTAAATCCTGTCCATTTCAACCCAGAAACATTTCCAAAATCCCAGGTGCCTCAGATGGTAAAGAATCTGCCTGCAATGTAGGAGATCCAGGTTCAATCCCTGGGTCAGGAAGACTCCCTGGAGAAAGGAATGGCAGCCCACTCCAGTGTTCTTGCCTGGCCTGGAAAACTCCATGGACAGAGAGCCTGGTGGGGTCACAGAGAGTCAGACACAACTGAACAACTAGCACAACACACACTAACCCCTCCTTGCCACTTCTACTGCCCTGCTCTCTGTCCATCCCTACTTTTTATCTGGATCTCCTAACTTGCCTTCCAGCCTTCAGCCCCCCCTCTTCAAATTCATCCTTTGTATTCCACCAAGAGACACCATTCAAACTTTGTCACTCTTTTCTTCAAATACCCCCAAGTCTCCAAAGCCTAGAAAACTAAGTCTAAACCCCACGGCCGCCACCATTTATCCCGTTTACCTTAAAGGTCATACTAGCTCTATATCTTCCAGAGTCAACTCCATCCCAGTCTTCAGTATCACCCCATACCAGTTCATCTGCAGGCTGAACTCAGAGGAGTAAAAGCCCTCCTGGGTGAACAGGCCATTTTAAGACCTGGAGAAAGTAACTCAAGGATGACACTTCTATCATGGTGGAATTCTAGCCAGGGTGACTTGGGCTGAAAAAGCTACTTCCTGGGAGAATAGATCTTTTCCAAAATTCTTGACACATCCCCAGCAGGCACTGATTTTGCCTAAGCAAAACCAACCATTTCTGAGCTTCTATTTCAGTCATATCTCTGATTCAGAGGAGTACTTTAGAACTCACTTTGGAGACTTCCAGTGGTAGAGAAAAATTACAGCTGATTTCTTACTTTCAGAAAAGTAGAATATGAAGTAACATGCCTTTTAGGAATCATATTAGTTGTATCCTGATTTATGCATTGTGTTTAGTTTCTAACAAGCTTTGATTTTCAGTGGCCAAATTGTTAAGCACATGAAAAGTTCTTACAACCAGCTGAGGAAAATGTTGTTTTCAGACCTCCTTTCTTTTGCTCAGCTTTCTATTTCTGTTAATCAGCTTAAAACTAATTAGAGTAAATTAATTTGTCAGAATAATAACAATTGCCAGGGAGTCACACACTAACACTTTATTCCTAGAGACAAGAGCTTCCTGGGGGTTGGGAAGCAATTACAACTTCTTAGTAAATTTACGAAAGAAGAGGAGACGGAATCTGTATCAATTATATTTTATTTGTTTGAGAAACTTTTAATGAATTTAAGAGGAGAAATTAAACATCTCAGTAAGAAGCGATTACCATCTCTGAACTGTGCTCCACCCCTTGCTCATGAGTGGCTTGTGAGGCTGGCCTAATTGCATCCAGGATGGCGAGAAAGCAGCAAAGAACATTGTGATGAGCTGTGCTCATGATTTATTTGGGAGCAGTTTTCTTTCATATTTATCATTTGCAAAATACTTGGATGTCATCAGCATATAGGACTCCTGGAAAAAAATCTGTCTCACCAACTTGAAAGGACAAAAGTGGAGAAAGCCCTTACCCTACTTAGATGTGGGAATCCAATCCTGATGTTTACCCCCTAGTTGTTCTTTGACCCATTTTAAACAATATGCAGCTGAATTATACTCCCTGCAGTCGAAATACCTCTAGCTGGATAAATATTAATAGCATTAGCATCTAAAGCCAAGAAATCTCAATATTTCTGTACTGTATATGATCTAATGGCTGAAGAAACTGTCATGTCAATTTCACCTGCAATATCTCTCTTATGTTCCTTTCTGCTAGAGAGACATACTACCAACCCATGTCATCCTTACCACGTCTCACCATCCCATGTCACTCAACACATTATTGACCAGGGGGTTTTGCAGAAACTAATGCCTGTGACTGGTGATTTGTTATGTAAGTGAATATTGAAGCACCTGCATTTGAGTAAATTTCAACAACTTTTTCTCACTTAATGTTCTTATTTGAAACATGTTTTACGAAAGCATTCTAATATTTTGTTAGAGTGTGAGAGGCAGGCAGTATAGCAGGCCCCTATGTGCAGGGGTAAAGAACATCTGTGACAAATAGACCATATTTCACCATTCTTTCCCCTGGAAGAGCAGACTCTACACTTTCTGGTGGATTTTTTTTTTTTTTTTTTTTTTTTTTAGTTCTGTGGGTATTATTTCTTCTAGAATATGTTTTTTTTTTACCTGATAGTTGACAAGGTGGATCTTTGTGGGGGGCTCTTTCAGAAATGAGAAATTTTACAATGTGTCATTTTTTAAAATTTTATAGTAACAAACTTGCATTTACAATATACACAAAAGTGAAAGTGAAGTTATATCTGACTCTTTGCGACCTCATGGACTGTACCCTACCATGCTCCTCCATCCACGGGATTTTCCAGGCAAGAGTACTGGAGTGGGTTGCCATTTCCTTCTCCAGAGGATCTTCCTAACCCAGGAATCGAACCTGGGTCTCCTGCATTGTAGGCAGACGCTATACCATCTGAGCCACCAGGGAAGTCACAAGGTTGCAACAAAAACCTAATGGAGCAAAATGTGAATGATAAACAAAAATCATAAGTTGTATAATGAACCCTTGGTCAATTTTAAGTTCTAACAACTATGCACAGTGATGTTATTAATAATTGTATCACTCTCTAGAAAAGTACCGGAGACTTCCCTCGTGGTCCAGTGGTTAAGAATCCCCGGTCCAGGAACTGAAATCACAAATATCTTGGGGCAACTAAGCCCATACACCTCAATTAGAGCCCATGCACTGCAATGAAAAATCCTGAGTGCAGCAATTAAGATCTGACACAGCCAAATAAATGCATTTTAGATAAATAAATACATTAAGTTTAAAAATTTGTTAATACATCTCTAGTCAGTGATGTGTGTATGACCACCCCATACTGTTCTCACCCCCCCATCTTACCCCTCTTCTGTTCTCTACATTACAAACTGAGAGTGGTTATTTTTTTTCCATACAACACAGGCCTTATCATCATCCATTGAGTATACTAGAGAAGGATGTGCTCGGTGAACACTGGGTGATTTCTAATACTCCTTAGGAAACCCAGAGAACCATATCTGAAGTGGTTCAGGCAGGAAGCCTGTCTTCTCGGGGACAGTCTGCTGAGGGTCCCCAGCCTCCACTGCCAAACAGACTCTGCCGTTTGCACTGTCAGCCCCTGTCAGGCAGCGCTTTGGATTTTGCTGCCAAATCTCTTGTCCATGCCGACTCTAAGATCGCATGCACCTGCCACCCTACACCACTCTCCCCAGAGAGAAGTTCACACGGTTGGCATTTCATGGCTTAATGTGTTTCAGACTCAGTGTCAAAGGCATCTGATTTGTGATGCCTCAGCCAGGAGTACAGGCCTAACTGCACGGGGGCTCACTGCCAGCCTCTAAATGGGCTCTGACTCTTAAGGGGGGGGGTGGATTCCCCAAAGGAAAGGGATTTAGATGTCAGGTGGCCAAAAATAATGACTAATGTCCACTTTAATATTATTTATTTAGCACCTACTATATGCCAAAGATTGTGAAGACATTAATTTCACAATAGTTCAGCCAAACAGGTATGTTTGTCCATTTTATATATTAGGAAATCAAATCCTAGATTTCAGGGTCAAGAGAGAAAGCAAATTAAGAGAACTTGAATGAAGAACTTAATGGCTTATATAATAGAAACGTGAATTCCAGAAGAGAAAGACTTACTTGTTTCATACAGTGATGAATCCTTATGCCTCTGGTTGTGTCTGACACACATCAGGCACTCAGTGAAGCATTTAGAGTTGGATCAGTAAGCCGGATCCAGGGTCTTAAAAGATGTCTTCCCAGCTCATCATTACCCTCCCCTGTCTGTTCTGCACCACAGTTTATACCCCACCAGGTTGCACTGCTAACGGCAAAAGTTTTCTCTTTTTCCTCATCACAGAATGAAGTCTCATTGTCCTGGTCTCAGTCACATTCCTCCTGTGAACTGATCACTGAGGCCAAGGTAAAGAATGCTCAATGGGCCAACCCTGGGTCATGTAACCATTTCTGAACTTTCAGGAAGAGAGGACTGAACTATGTGGGCTAAAATAAAGGAAGGAGCATTTCCTGCGAATGAAGTGTAAGGTCTTTTACCATTAATAAAAGCAGTAGAAATGACACTGGACAGGTGAAAATCAACAAATGCCCACTGCATAGAGCATCATTCAACACTCATGTAATATGTTTAGCTTTTAATGTTCTTAACCACCAGTTTCCTCCATTGAGCCCTCGAGGATACCACCAGAGCAACACAACTTTTGTCTTTACAAGAAACTGAAGCTGAAGATCAGAGAGGGTAAATGACCTGTCCAAGACCACAGAGTAAGGCAACAAGAGTCAGGACTTAAAGCTAGAGCTTTCACTCTTGCACAGTGCCTTTTCTCTTGGACCCTGGAAATCTAGGAAAATGTAAGAGGGATGGGGAGTAATTAGCCTTCTCAAGAGCAGACAGCCTTTGAACTGAGGAATCTGTGTGTAGGTAGCACTTCTTTTGTAAGAATGCTTTCTTTTCCTGAAAATAATCCATGTAATTAATTTAGCTCACTTTATTAGCTAGAGCAACATCTTACTGCCTTTCCCATTTGCAGCCGCAGTACTGATTAGCACCTTTCATATCTTATTTAGGAAAGGATGCTGTATGTATTACCATGCCCTCAGTGTAATAAATTTGACATTTCAGATGGCAACAAATGGCTAGAAAATTGGCCCCTTGAGACTAATAGCCCAGAAGCATTTACATGTAATTATTCTGCCTGAGAATTTAATTTTGCTGGGCACAAAAATTATACTGAGTGAAGAGACCCAGAACAGTGAACCCTGGACTCAAGTAGTAGACATTAGCATGAACACTGGATTCTGGAATATTCTTTCTAGTACTTAAAAGACAATTCCCCATGGCTGAGTGTATTTCTGCAACAGATTTAGATAATGTTTCACTCTGTGTGGCACTAATTACTCTGCAAATGTTACAAGTGGGCTCTTTCTTGGTCCCCACACTGACATTTTTGTCATCGGTTTGTAGTTCTGATCGTCTGCCTCCTGAGTCATGGGTCATGAATTACAATTTTCCCTGTATATTTGCACTGTTCTTGCTCCTTCTAGTTAAAGGCCTTGTGATCCTACTGGTTGGGGAGGGCAACATGGTTACCATTAGCCCCTTCCCTCTTTTCTTGGAGAACAAAATCAAGAGAGGTTCAGAGACTTAGTCCGTGACTTATAACTAGATAAGGAGAGTGGAGGTGATCTGGTCCTCTAACTCCACTCTTCCTCTCAACATGTGCTCATATGTTCACTCAGTTTACACAATTAACTGAGTGTATACAATGTGCCCGGCATTGCATTTTGTAGGGAAATACAAAGGTCCACTAAAGGAATAAGGGATCTGCTTTCAGGAAACTTATATTCTAGAGGGAGACACAAAAAGAAGTCAGGAAATTAGTATATAAAAATTCCAATTTGAGATAAGAGCTATAAATAGAATGATATGATAGAAAGTGACTGGTAGTGGGAAGAAGTACTTATTTAGACAGAGCAGACTGGGAAGAGCTTTGGGAAGAGAGATTTTTAAACTGAGAACTGAAATATAAGAAGGAGCTAGCCAGAGAAAGAACCAGGGAAATCACATCAAGATTAGAAACCTCAGGAATAAATGTCCTACAATCCATTTAGAGAAGGGATGAGTTACTTGCATCAATCAAAATGAGTTTGAGATAGCAATTTACCCACTTATAGGAAGTAAATTCTCTCTTCCTACGAAAGGAAGTTGTAGACTTAAAGCAATTATATAAGAAAACTTTCTCAAACTTTCAGCTATAAGATGAATAAGGTCTGAGGATCTAATGCATAACATGGTGATTATAGTCGATAACACAGTATTGCACAGTGAAAATTTGCTAAAAGAGTAAAACTTAAATATGTGTGTGCTCAGTCGTGTCCAGCTCTTTGCAACCCCATTCACTGTAGCCCACCAGGCTCCTCTGTCCCTTGGATTCTGCAAGCAAGAATACTGGAGTGGGTTGCCATTTCCTCCTCCAAGAACTTAAATGTTCTTACTTAAAAGAAAAAATATACATATGTGAGGTAACGGATGGGAGGAATTAACTAGATGGTAGATGGGAAGAATCCTTTCACAATGTATATGTATATTAAATCATCATGATGTACACTTTAAATATCTTATACTTTCATTTGTCAAGTATACTTCAATAAAGCTGGGGAAAAAAAATGTCCTAGTACACAAAAGGGTTTGGAATATTCCAAGAACCTGCAGAAGGCTAATGTGGCTGGTGAATGGTTTTCAGATACAGTTTATAGACAGAACTGGCAACCTGCTGGTGAATGAGACACAGAGAGAGCAGGGAGAGGAGAGACCAGGGAGTTCTCCTTCACTATGATCTTGAGAAGCCAAGTATTAATGCTTGGGGGCTGCCATTGATTGAAATGGGAAAGCCAGCAAGAGGAACAGGTGGAGATGGCATTTGGGCATTCTGAATCCTGTTTTTGGCATGTGAAGTTTGAGATTCCAGGGAAACAACTAACCTGAGACGTCAAAGAGGTACTTGGTTGCTGCTTCTGCTGCTAAGTCGCTTCAGTCGTGTCCGACTCTGTGCTACCCCATAGACGGCAGCCCACCAGGCTCCCCCGTCCCTGGGATTCTCCAGGCAAGAACACTGGAGTGGGTTGCCATTTCCTTCTCCAATGCATGCAAGTGAAAAGTGAAAGTGAAGTCGTTCAGTCGTGTCCGACTCTTAGCGACCCCATCAACTGCAGCCCACCAGGCTCCTCCATCCATGGGATTTTCCAGGCAAGAGTACTGGAGTGGGGTGCCATTGCCTTCTCCAAGGTACTTGGTTATATAGATCTAAAACCAGAGAGCTCTTTTGCCTTTGTTGGTTTGCAGTGTTGATTGAGATTGAAAACTCTTTTAGAGTAGTCAACATTTGATGATGTTTAGATTTTAAATGGTGATACTTCACATGAGTTAACCTAGGGAAAAGATATATTTCCTGTAAGGGAGAAATTGTTGCTTTTTCCTCTCCCTTGCAGAAAATATATACTGGACATATAGAGAAACTGGTTATGATTCTCAAGCAGGTACTGTTACTTTGTCAGTGATAATGGAATCTTTTCTTACTCTAGGGAAGTAGAGTAAAACATGGACTTTGGAGTCAGGCTGCCTAGGTTTGAATCCTAACTGAATCTCACTTAATTCATCCATAAATTGGGGATCATCATAACTATGTCATAGGGTTGTTGAGAAAATTAAATCTAAATAAAGCATGGCAGCTTATACATGGTAAGAGCTAAATAAATGTTTATCATCATTGTCAGTCATTAATTCTGACTGTTGATCTGATTTCTCAGATAATTATATTTGAAAGAGTTCTTATTTGCAAGTGAGAGAAAACTGAACTCAAAACTCACTTAAACAGAAAGGAATATGTTGGATTGTAACTGAAAAAGCTAAGGACATACAGATCAGATTAATGATGTCATCAAGAAGCTTTTTCTGTGTCTCTTAGCTATGCTCCCGTCTGTGTTAACTTTGTTCTCAGGCTGACTCCTATTCAACAGTAAAATGAACACCAGAAGCTACAAAATGACTATTATTTCTGCCAAAATCCCAGAATTTTGAAAAAAGACCATCTCCTTCTCAGTAGTTCTGATTAAAGTGCTGAGGTTGGGTCCCCTTTTCAGAGTCCTTGAAGTAAACAATGTGGCCATGGAGATAGGGGAGGGAGGATTTTTTTCAGCCTCTGTGAACCCAGAGTGGAAGACAAGTAGTTCTCAAATGAAAATTAAAGTATAGTTACCAAAGGAGATGTGATTCCTGAAAACACTTTAAAAAGAAGAGAGTTCTTAAGTCCAAGTAACAAACCAACTCTCATATGAAGCTAGCTCATCAACAGATGATAAAAGTATAATTTGGTAAATGCTAAGTCACGTATGGGGACTTCCTGGTGATTCACTGGTTAAGAGGTAATGTTTCCAATGCAGAGATGCAAGGCATGCAGTTTTGATCCCTGGACTGGAAACTAAGATCTCACATGTGGAACAGTGTGGCCAATAAATAAATAACTGGTGCCCCCTGCAGAAGAAGCATGGAGTCCTAATCACTGGATTACCAAGGGATTCCTTTCCAGCACTTTGGTCTTCCCAGGTGGCGCAGGGGTAAAGAATTTGCCTGCCAATGCGGGAGATTCAAGAGATGCAAATCTGATCCCTAGAGAGGGAAAATTCCCTAGAGGAGGAAATGGCAACCCACTCCAGTATTCTTGCCTGAAAAATTTCATGGACAGAGGAGCCTGGAGGGCTACAGTCCAAGGGGTCACAAAGAGTGGGCATGACTGCGTGACTGAGGATGCACATACAAGTCACATATGGTCAAAGTCACATCTCAGAAGTAGATACAGTTAAGTTAGCTAAAAGGAATGGGGAACTACCAGGAAACAATTTGGCCACCAGAGATAATATGATTGGAGTTTATAATAAAGTAAACCTACCTATTCCTTAGTTCTCCCACTTCTGGGCATGCCTTCCTCTTGAAGAGCTAGCTATATTTACAAAGTCATTGACAACTCTGAATCCAAATGCTTGCTCTTCATTAACAATGGATGTAACTTCTTCCTATTGGCTTGGAAAGAGGTTGGCACATTGACCACATCTGATTGCCCATCCTACTTGACTTTATGTGCCATACCAAGAAACTTGGTTATTTTTGATACTTCCCTCTCCCTCACCCACTATATCCACTCAATCCCTAAATGCTGCCATTGTGCTTCCTAATTATCTGTCATAATTAGTTCTCAAATGAAAATTAAAGTGTAGTTACCAAAGGAGATGTGATTCCTGAAAACACTTTAAAAAGAAAAGAGTTCTTAAGCCCAAGTAACAAACCAACTCTCTTACAAAGCTAGTTCATCAACAGATGATAAAAGTATAATTTGGTAAATGCTAAGTCACGTATGGGGACTTCCTGGTGTCACTTTACTCCATTTACATGGTCAACTCCACTTCAAGCCAACATCACCTCCAGCCCAGATGACAATGATAGAAACCTAGAGCCAGGGGTCTCTTTTAGAAACACCAAGCAGACACTGCTGCTCCACTGCTCCAGTCTCTTTGGTGACTTCCTCCATACTCTGAAGAGAAAAATAACAATCCTTTCAATGGCCCGCTAGGCCACCATATGATCCAGTCCCTGTCTAGCTCTTCAGGCTCAACTCATATTTTCATCCTCATCCTCTAAGTTTCAAATATGTTACCCCTCCCCACTTTTATTTTCAGTTTCTTCCAACCTCAGGGAGTTCATTTATTCTGTGTATTCTTCCTACCCACAACCCTTCCCCCCTTTTCTTCTTTATCTTATTAAATTCTATGTATCATTCCTATAGATGATTAGTTACCAGTTCTTCAAGAAGTTCTTCCTAGAGCCCCCTGGACTGGATGATTTCTCAGTATGGGCTCTAACAACTCCTAGCATTTTCCCTACATAGCATTGTCATCATTATAATTAAAGAAGCAGACTCTTACTGGCCTATTATCTCCCTGAGGGTAAGGACAGGGTTTTCTTGACACATCCTTGTATTTACAAGGCGTAGAACAGGGTCCGCCATGCTTCCCTTGCTTGATGAATATTTGTGGAATGGATGCAAGAATTTTTGACATTGGTCTGCCCCCCTCTGGATAGTGCAGGTCACTGTTTCAGGGTAGGCTCATTTGCAAATGCCTAAAAATAAAAATGAAATGCAAACAAAATGTTCCTTGTCAGAATGAAGCTGCTGAGAAAGAGCAGTTTAAAAAGCTGATTCTGAGCAAAAGAACATGGAAACCTAATACTCTTTAAATAGCTTCTTAAATACAGTCATCAATCAAAAATCATGTCTTTGTGGATCTTCCTTACATGGGGAACCTACTGAAAAATGCACAGCCCCTGACTGCAAAACACACAGAGCAGTGACTTGCAAGGAATTTATAGAAATTGAGGATTACAACAGGCACAGCTGAGCCCAAGAAGTTATAGTCCTGTAATCAACCAGAGGCAATAATCGAAGTCACCCAACTAAATACTATTTTTGATAACATCTTGGCTATCTAAAAATATTAGCTGGAGGCCAAGATGGAAAAGCTACTAGGCTGATACTTTTCAGCACACAGGGAAGCAACAATCCACCTCCTGACAGTGGGTCAGGAGCTTGAATAGGAAAGCCATCAGCTACAACACCCTGCTGGGAACTTTGAAAGAAACACACACCTTGGGTCATGACCATCAAATCCCCATGCTCAGATCAAAAATTAAATATTAATTTAGATCAAACCACCCTGCTGTCTTCAATGCTGAATTCAGCTTATAGTGTGTTCTTGTGGATTGTTTAATCAGACCAGGTCCTGTCAAACCAGATGTGTATAAGGTGCTAGAGATGAAATGTATCAAAGGACACAATTGACTAGAGCTGGACAGAGATTCTGTGAGGCAGCCTGGTAAAGCAGAGGATGACTGGCAGGAAGGAAGTGCACAGAGGCAGCTCTTTAGACTGAATCAAGAGCGATCTGGAAAAAGATGGGGAAAATGTGAAAGTGGCTGCAATAGTGGCAACAATAATTAGGGTGATCATGATCATTAGAAATCTACAAAGCACTCTCTTTTAACCTGAAAAATGACTCAGAGATGGTGGAAGTGTAGACATGAATTGAGCCACTTGATTTGGTCAAGATAAATATTCATAGGGAGTTGAATTAGTAGGAGTTGGGAATGACCATGCTCCCCACCCACATGGACGTCTTATCATTCTTTTCCATAACATCTCTATTCTAGAGCCTTCACTGGCTTCCCCCTGTCTCAAAATGTCTGGACAGGGAAGCCTGGTGTGCTGCAGTCCATGCGGTCACAGAGTTGGACATGACTAAGTGACTGAACTGAACCGAACTGTCTTCAGAGTTACCTGTTATTGTGCACACTGTCTGGCTGAACTTCTTTGCCACTGTCTCTTGGCACTTTTCCATTCACACTCAACAACCATCAATACAACCCATTCATTTATGCCTCCACATGTTCAGAACACCAGGCCTTCAGCCTACTGTCCTCTGCCCACCAAGCCTTGGCTTACCTCCAGAAGGGCTTTTCCTGACTACTTGTTCCTCTTTGTTTTCTGAACAACTGGGATATTACACTTTTAAGCATATAACTACAGCACATTCTTAGATACTGTTTCAAGTGGCTTGATGTTTTCATATATGTCTACTTTTGTCTTTTAAACTAGACAACTTCAGGGCAGAGACGGTGCTTTATTTCTCTTTGTTGTCCCCAGGTATTTCATTCTATGTGGAGCTCACAATAGTGCTGAACACACTATTTCTTTGATTGATCCTCCTTCTTTCCACCACGGGTGTGTGTTGAGAAAAACCTTAGAGGGACAGATTAAAATCTGCAAGGCTTGGTACAACAGAATTTCAGGACAAATTTCCAATCATTCCCTTGACAGCAGTCTGCATAATATCCCATTCATTATTTATAAAAGTCAGTTTATCTTTTAATGCAGTAAGAGAATATTGGACAGTTCCCGAGAGTAAAATTATCATCAAAGAGAAACTCCCCATTTTTAGAAAAACTCAGGCTTTTTGGTAAGGGGGCAGGGAAGAGAATGAATGATGATTGGCCTCAAAATGGCTCAAAATGGAAAAGCAACACACAGATTGGAAGGCCTGGCCTCTGTTCCTCCTTTCCAAACTGCCTTTGACCCTTAGAAAATCAGTCATTGGCTTTCTAAGCATCTAAGTAAAGAAAATATCTCATCACCTGCATATATAGTGTTCTAATTCTGTTCATTCCACATTCTTATTTGCATGTGTATAATTCTCTATGGTCTCCTAACTCCAACTTTACCCTTCCCTTTAACCCATTTTCCTTCCTAGATCCAGTATGTTATTGTTTAGTTGCTAAGTCATGTCCAACTCTTTGCAGACCCTATGGACTGTATCCTGACAGGCTTCTCTGTCCATGGGATTTCCCAGGCAAGAATACTGGAGTGGGTTGCCATTCCCTTCTTCAAAGGATCTTCCCAACACAGGGATTGAACCAGCATCTCCCGCATCGCCTGCATTAGCAGGCAGGTTCTTTACTGCTGAGCCACCAGGGAAGCCTAGATCCAATATAACTTCCCTAGAAAGTAACATAATCCATGGCTGATTCATGTCAATGTATGGCAAAAAACCACTACAATATTATAAAGTAAGTGGCCTCCAACTAATAAAAATAAATGGGGGAAAAAAAAAAGAAAGTAACATAATCATAATCACCTACCTTTTGAAATCCCTCAATGACTCTATCACTCTAAAGATAAAGTCTACTCATTAGGTTGGTGTATAAGCCCTTCATGATCTGTTTCTTATTTACATTTCCTTCTTCCCTCTCCAATCCCTTCCCTCACTTTACTCCAAAGGTCTAGTTACCCTTAATTTATTTATTTACGTAACTCACATTTGCACTATCTCATCTCCAAGTTTCACATATGAAATTTTTACTAAGAACACTCCACCCACCTCCAAACTTATGTTCTTTGGACCTCAACTTCGACATCCTCTCCTCTCAGAAGCTGTCCTGACTCCAACTGTAAGTTAGAGGCCCAGCTAATCTTATGCAATATGTACTCTATATTTTCCCCCACAGTGACATAGATCACACTAGATTATAATTATAGTTCTAGTTACTCATCTGTGTCTCATCAAAGCTATAATCTCCTTCTACACAGAAACTAAGTCTTTTTGATTAATGTATTTCCAGAGCCTCAGCCCAGAGTACCTACACTCAGTAAGTAGTCTGGAAAGAAGGAAGAAAAAGAGGAAGGGAGTGGAGAGACAGTATCAGGAAATAAAAAAAGGAAGGGAGGGAGGAGAATAAGGGAAATAATGACCAATTCTGGGGCCAAAAAATCAATGCCATAACTTTCCAAAAGATGTAGCCATTTCCTGGGTGAGGAAAAAGAAAAAATGAACTCACCAGTTTGCATCATGAAAAACACTAAAACTCTCATTGTGAATGAAGTGTATATATGAAGTTTCTAAATCTTAGGCAGTTGTTCTTTTTAGCAAAATATGTACAAGTTGGTAGTAGGTGTGAACATGAAATACTAATGCTGCCAAAAATACCTTTATTTTGAGATGTGAGACCCCAGAGCTAGAGGCATATAACTTATTTACTTTCTAAGCATGGAATTTTGTTTGAATTGGAAAGACATAACCTCAAAATCATGGTGCATATATTTTGCTACAATAAAAACAAACAAATAAAAAAGAAAAAAATGTTGCAAAATGCCCTCAAGAGATTCATGACATATGTTGTTTAGACCAGTCCAGGAGGAGACTGTTGGCAGAATGACTAGAAAAGCTCTGACTGAATGAGATGAGGTTGTCAAAAGTCACATTCATCATCACTTTACAGTCTATTGTATGTTTTCAAGTGCATTAGAGCATCTGTTTCTCTCAAGAACAGATCATTCTACTCTCTTACTTAGATTCCCCCAATCGTTTCTTCTTGCTCTTAGAATAAAATTCAGAAACTTATTATGACCTCAAGGTTCTATATGGTCTAGCCCTTGCCCTTCCCAACCCTTCAACTTCATCTTATCAATGCTACTAAAAGAAGCTAGTCTGCAACCTGTTACTGGGATGATGAGATATGGATACCAGAACGTACATCTACAACATAACTAAGCATACTGCTAAATTCAGCTGACTTACTGGGAAAGATTTTCTCAGTGAAGAAAGAATCACGTTGATTTACACTCTTATGCAAACTCCTAAGCCTGCTGCAGACCAGTAACAGAGTGTGGAGATGGAATAGGCTATGGACCACGTGTTGAATAGCAAGGCATAGAGTCCTCTTGACTTCTGTCAATATCTTTTAGTAACACAGGTCTTCACTCTCTAGAAATACCCTTTTAGGTGACCTTGCAAACTTCAACTCTAAAGTCTCCATCACCTCCTTAAAAAGGCATTCTCTGGCTACTCTATTTAAAGTAGCAGCCCCCATCTCCAATCCAATTTTATCTTTATTTCTTTCATTGTATTTATCACAATTATCACTTTGGTTTTTTCTGATTGGTTATTATAATACATATCTACCACAACTACCTCTCCCTTAACAAAACAAAATGTGCATAGTGAATAGTAGATGCACATTAAGTATTTGTTGAATGAACAGTTTAACAACTTTATGAGACAGGAGTTGTAATTACAATTCTATATATGAGGAAAATGAAGCTTGGAGAGTTTAAATGTCTCTTAAAATGGCCATCTTTTATACTTTTGCTTTAGAGTTAAGAAAGCAACTGCATAGCTCTGAGCTCTTAATATTAAGTACTAAATACCCTAGCATCTGTGGTAAAAAGAAAACCAACATTAGAATAAAACTAGTGACTAGCCAAACACTGTTCATAACTAAGTGAAAAAGGGCAAGGAAACAAAGCCCAATCTTCTAAATCCAAGATTACTGTGTATTAAAGTAGATAAATCAACCTCCCTGACTTCAGATTATACTACAAATGTACATTCATCAAGTCAGTGTGGTACTGGCACAAAAGCAGAAACATAGACCAATGGAATAAAATAGAAAGCCAGAGATAAACCACACATCTATGAGCACATTATATTTGACAAAGCAGGCAAAAATATACAATGGAGTAAAGGCAGCCTCTTCAATAAATGGTACTGGGAAAACTGGACAGCTCATGTAAAAGAATAAAATTAGAACATTTCCTAACATCATGCACAAAACTAAACTCAAAGTGGAAGACAGGCTTAAATATAAAGGCCAGAAACTATAAAGTTCTTAAAGGCAAATATAGGCAGTACACTCCTTTGACATAAATCACAGCAAGACTCTTTCTAACTCACCTCCTAGAGGAATGGAAATAAAAAACAAAAATAAACAAATGGGACCTAATAAAACTTAAAAGCATTTGCACAGCAAAGGAAACTATAAACAAGATGAACAGACAAACCTTAGAATAGGAGAAAATACTTACAAATGAAGCAACTGACAAGGTGTTAATCTCTATGATTAAGTATTTTTTTTTGATTAGTTGGAGGCTAATTACTTCACAACATTTCAGTGGGTTTTGTCATACATTGACATGAATCAGCCATGGATTTACATGTATTCCCCATCCCGATCCCCCCTCCCACCTCCCTCTCCACCCGATTCCTCTGGGTCTTCCCAGTGCACCAGGCCCGAGCACTTGTCTCATGCATCCCACCTGGGCTGGTGATCTGTTTCACCATAGATAGTATACATGCTGTTCTTTTGAAACATCCCACCCTCACCTTCTCCCACAGAGTTCAAAAGTCTGTTCTGTATTTCTGTGTCTCTTTTTCTGTTTTGCATATAGGGTTGTCATTACCATCTTTCTAAATTCCATATATATGTGTTAGTATGCTGTAATGTTCTTTATCTTTCTGGCTTACTTCACTCTGTATAAGGGGCTCCAGTTTCATCCATCTCATTAGGACTGGTTCAAATGAATTCTTTTTAACGGCTGAGTAATATTCCATGGTGTATATGTACCACAGCTTCCTTATCCAGTCATCTGCTGATGGGCATCTAGGTTGCTTCCATGTCCTGGCTATTATAAACAGTGCTGCGATGAACATTGGGGTGCACGTGTCTCTTTCAGATCTGGTTTCCTCAGTGTGTATGCCCAGAAGTGGGATCTCTAAAATATATAAGCAACTCTATAATATAAAATATATAAGCAACTCTATATTAATCTCTGAAATATATAAGCAACTCACACAGCTCAATATCAGAAAAACAACCCAATTAAAAAATGGCTGATGACCTAAACAAATATTTTTCCAAAGAAGACATAGAGATGGTCAATACACACATGAAAAGATGGTTAATATTGCTCGTTATTAGAGGAAAGCAAATCAAAACTACAATGAGGTATTACCTCACACCAGTCAGAATGGCCATCATCAAAAGATCTACAAACAATAAATGCTGGAGAGGATGTGGAGAAAAGGGAACCCCCTTGCACTGTTGGTAGGAATACGAATTGATACAGCCATTATAGAAAACAATGTGGAGATTTCTTAAAATGACTAGAAATACTGGGGAGGGAGATGGGATGGAGGTTCATGTATACCTATGACTGATTCATGTTGAGGTTTGATAGAAAACAACAAAATTCTGTAATTCAATTATTCTTCAGTTGAAAAATAAATAAATTGTTTAAAAAGACTAGAAATAAATTTTTCATATGGCTCAGCAATCCCACTGCTGGGGATATACCCTGAGAAAATCACAATTCTTAAAAACATATGTATTCCAACGTTCATTGCAACACTATTTACAAAATCCAGGACATGGACGCAATCTAGATGTCCATCAATAGATGAATGGATAAAGAAGTTGTGGTACATTTATACAATGGAATATTACTCCGCCATAAATAGGAATAAACTTGAGTCAGTTGTAGTGAAGTGGATGAACCTAGAGCCTCTCATACAGAGAGAAGTAAGTCAGAAAGAGAAAAACAAATATGCCATATATTAACACATATATATGGAGCCTAGAAAAATGGTACTGATGAATCTAATAGAGAATGGACTTGTTGAAGCAGTGGGGGAAGGTGAGGGTGGGATGAATTGGAAAAGTAGCATTGACATATACACACTCTCATATGTAAAATAGATGGTTACTGGGAAGTTACTAAATAACACAGGGAGCAGAGCCTGGAGCTCTGTGATGACCTAGAATGATAGGATGAGGGGAGGGGAAGGAGGCTCAGGAGGGGAGGGATATATATACATATATGTATATATATATAGACTGATTCTAGTTGTTTGCAGCAGAAACCAATACAGAATTGTAAAGCAATTTTCCACCAATTAAAAAATAATCTTTTTAAAGTGGATAACATGACTCTCTAACAGTGCTTAAGAAGCATCTTCAGAAGTGATACACCTGTTTTTAAGAAGATGCAGACAGCTAGGGCCATGCTTTATTGGCAGTGGGGGTAGTAGGTTATCAAAGAAGATGCAGGAAATCTTGATTCCGCTTTCCTTGGCTAGCACAACTCAATGAAGAGACCATGAGCTTTCTCCAGGTCTGCACACCACTGGCGGTCCGGTAGACACTGGGCTGTGTGCTTGTGCTTAGTCCGACAGTCATGTCTAATTCTTGCGACCCCACAGACTACAGCCTGCCAGGCTTCACTGTCCATGGGATTCTCCAGGCAAGAATACTGGAGTGGGTTGCCATTTCCTTCTCCAGGGAGTCTTGCCAACGCAGGAACTGAACTCACATCTCCTGCACTGCAGGTGGATTGTTTACTGACTGAGCTACTAGAGAAGCCCCATGACACTGGGATTAACCATTTAAATTACTATTAATTAAATAATGGTAGCTGGAGAAGACTCTTTAGAGTCCCTTGGACTGCAAGGAGATCAAGCTAGTCAATCTTAAAGGAAGTCAACCCTGAATATTAATTGGAAGGACTGATGCTGAAGTTGAAGCTCCAATACTTTGGCCATGTGATGTGAGCTCATTGAAAAAATCCTGATATTGGGAAAGATTGAGGGCAGGAGAGGAAGGGGGAGACAGAGGATGAGATGATTGGATGGCATCACCAACTCAATGGACATGAGTTTGAGCAAGCTCCAGAGATACTGAAGGACAGGGAAGCCTGGCACACTGTCTCAGAGTTGGACACGACTTAGTGACTGAACAATAACAGCAAAATAATGGTAATATCAATTATATCCCAGGGTTATTGTGAGGATTAAATAAAAGTATGGCAGCAAATTGTGAACAGTGTTTGGCAAAATGTAAGGGTTCAGCTGAAGTATATACTATTTACCTTCCCTGCTTTTTAAAATTTCCACCTCTATATTGAAAGGCAATAGCCATGACCATCATCATTGTATTATAATTTATAATTCACTTCAGAGAAGATTGCTCATAGAAATTATTATTTATCAGTCTACAATGGGGAGTAAATTTAGCCTCATGGAAGTAGACAGATGGAGATAAAAGCTCTGGGAAGCCTCATGTTTGGTACTGGTTTTATTTTCACTGGATACTGCTGGCAGTTTTAGAAAAGTGGGTCAAGTCAGTTCAGGAAACTTAGACTCCAGTTGTCTAATACCACCACAGATCTAAAGGATCAGGAAAAATAAAATCTCACTTTTGAGTCTCCAAAGATTTTTCAATGTAGTTCATTAAGTTTTTAAAGGCTCTTTGGCCCCAGGTTTGTGATTCTGACACAGAACCAGATTAAAGGTAATGGACATGCCCCTTAATCTTGATTTACTCTGCTTTTCATGATGGTTATAACATGCCCCATGCCTACTCCTTTATAAACAGTTCAGTAGGGATCAGGTGTCTTTATAACAGGATTCCTCAGTCTAAAGTCTTGAACTATTCTTCATAAATCCATAGCCCCCCTAAAATTGTGCACAAAATCATGTGTGTATATGTGTGTGTGTGTAACACTTTGTAATGATGTATAATTTTTTTAAGGCATAAGTGCCCTTAGCTTTATTTGGATTTTCAAGTCTTGAATCTTTATTCAAAACTGATTAAGAACAGATTCAGAGATTTTTTAGCTATTGACTTGTTATGACTAGAACATATCTTTGTTGTTGTGTTCTTTTCTTGATAGGTCAAGTCTGAATCTTTTGTGATCCCATAGACTGTAGTCCACCAGGCTCCTCTGTTCATAGGATTCTCCAGGCAAGAATACTGGAGTGAATTGCCATTTCCTTCTCCAGGGGTCAAACCCTGCTTGTCCTGCTTACCACTCTAGAAAGACCTCCAAGTTCTGAAAAATTACTTATTAGTTTCAGAAGTACTTCATGTTTGTTTTTTTTTTAATAAGATTATGGGTTTGAAAGACATTAGAAATTTTCTGATCAATGATGGGGTCAAATATTTATGTATAAGAATGTTTATTAAATTTTTCAGTTCAGTCCACTCAGTTGTGTCCAGCTGTTTGTGACCCCATGGACTGCAGCACACCAGGCTTCCCTGTCCATCACCAACTCTCAGAGCTTGCTCAAACTCATGTTCATCAAGTCAGTGATGTCATCCAACCCCTCATCCTCTGTCTTCCCCTTCTCCCGCCTTCAATCTTTCCCAGCATCAGGGCCTTTTCAAATGAGTCAGTTCTTTGCATCAGGTGGCCAAAGTATTGGGCCTTCAGCTTCAGCATCAGTCCTTCTGATGAATACTCAGGACTCATTTCCTTTAGGATTGACTGGTTTGATCTCCTTGCAGTCCAAGGGACTCTCAAGAATCTTATATACAGAGTGAAGTAAGTCAGAAAGAAAAAGACCAGTACAGCATATTAACGCATATATGTGGAATTTAGAAAAATGGTAACAATGACCCTATATACGAGACAGCAAAAGAGACACAGATGTAAAGAACAGACTTTTGGACTCTGTGTGAGAAGGCAAGGGTGGGATGATTTGAGAGAATAACATTGAAACATGTATATTATCATATGTGAAATGGATCGCCAGTCCAGGTTTGATGCATGAGACAGGGTGCTCAGGGCTGGTGCACTGGGATGACCCAGAGGGATGGGATGGGGAGGGAGGTGGGAGGGGCACTCAGGATGGGGAACGCATGTACATCCATGGCTGATACATGTCAATGTATGGCAAAAACCACCACAATATTGTAAAGTAATTAGCCTCCAGTTAAAATAAATGAATTAACCTAAAAAAATAAACTAAAAGGAAGTTAGAAAACAACCTAATGGGTCAACAATGAGAAGAAGGCTAAATAAATATTCTATCTATATAAGGGAATACAGTCAACAGGAACTATCATTTGAAGGCTCTTTAATGATACAGGAACATTTCTAACATGCAACATTAGCTTAAAAAGCAGAATATAAAATTGTACAGACAGTCAAATTCCAATTTTGCTTTAATATTTAGACATACTTCTCAGCTAAGGACAATTTTGCTACTCAGGGGACATTTGGTAATGTCTGGAGACATATTTGATTGTTATGACTAGGTAGGGGGAGATTCTGCTGGCATCTCTGCTCTGCTGAGTAGAGGCCATAGAGGCGGTAAACATTCTAGAATTCAGAGGTCACATCCCAGTGACAATTATTCTGTCCAAAATGTCAACAGTGCTAAGGCTGAGAAAGATCCCCTGAAGTGTAGGGTGAATTTGGGACGAAAGTATACTCTAATTATAAAATTTTATCTGTGATTTATTGATTATATGCATTTTTGCATTTAACAAATATTTTTCAAACCATATTTTTCTTTTATAATTTGTTAAAAATAACAAAGAAAAAAATCCAAATTTGCCCTTCCTGTTTGAAATAAGTCAATAAATAATGAGGTCAGCATAGAAACAGATTGAAAAATTTCTCAGAACATCAAAGGAGAAGGATCAACATTGCTTGAATACAAATTATCATGGGGTTTTATTTCTGCTCTGACTCCTTGGGTAGTGAATGCGTGAAATGCTATCAGTCACTTGGGGTGTCAGGAATAAAAAGCAGCTTGCTATTATATGATTTAGATACTGATCTTCATCTTGACTCAAACAGGCAATCACAAGAGGGCTGGAACAAGGATTACTGGGCTGTTTTGAGTGAATGTCTAGAACACCCCCAGAAAACTCAGATGTCCCTTCAGAGCTGTGCCCTGGAATTTCCGAGGGACTCAATAATTAGGAGTCCATACAATTTTCAAATTATACATCCTGCATCTGTTTTTCTCAACATGCTACGCAATTGAAAACTCCGTTGTGTGAAAATTGTACTAATCTTAATTATGTTGATTTGGTTCATGGTGCTTTTCAGGTCTACTATATCCTTCTACTTTTCCGTATATTCATTCTAACAATTTTTGAGAGTTTGATATTGAAACTCCAACTAAAAATCTTAATTTATCTACTTAAAAAATAAATGTAATATATAGAACTATATGTAAATTTGTTCTGTATTTCCCAAGTCTCCTGTAAATGTGTTATTATACTTTCATAATTTAAAAAATAAAAAAGAAAGAGAAAAAATAATTTAAAAAAGGAAAACACTTTAGACATTACAATTGTCCCTTTAATCTGAGCAATAGCCCTTTTCATTTTCCATTGATAAGATTCCTTAAACTGACTCAGAAAACACTTTTTGTTAATGTAGTAGAAGAGAAAAAAAGAAATGTATGTCTCCTTTCCCCATAAAGTCCATTTCACCACATAAATTTATAATTAATATAGATATTAATTATGATTCCCAATTAACAGCCTTCCCTGGTGACTCATGGTAAAAAATCTGCCTGCAATGCAGGGGACTCAGGTTCGATCCCCAAGTTGGGAAGATCCTCTGGAGAAGGGAATGGCTACCTACTCCAGTATCCTTGCCTAGAGAATTCTATGAACAGAAAGCCACAGCCCATGGGATCACAAAAAGTTAGATATGACTGAACATGCACGCGGGCACATACACACACACACACACATTGAAATGCATGATGATTAAAAGAAAATTAAAAGGTGTGATCATATCTATGACATCTGCTGGATACATCCTCTTGCTTTTTCTTTGATTTCTGAAATTTCCAGAAGGAAATTTGTAGAAAATAATAGCATAATTACTATTTAACACTTTAAAAGAGATATTACTCCACCAATGCAAAAATGACCCAATGTCACAAGTCATGTTGATTGCAACACCTGACTGTAGTTCCCTATCATTTTCCAGGCTACCTGGTCATGTCTCTCCAGCTGGGCCAGTGAGTTCAATGAAGGATGCTGGCTGGTCACACCACACCATGCATACCACCCTGATCATAGCAAACTGTCCTCATTTATTATCATGATAAGGCATACAACATATATTTGGATATTTCTGGTAGACAGATTCCAAGATAAAAGAATCTACTCTATTAGCATGTAAACGTATAATACATAAAAATGACTCTGCTTAAAATGTAAATTTTTAACTTCCTGCACTTGTTTCCAATATGCCAATTTTTCTTCCCTTCACTTACCCTCCTCAGGCCCCAGCTCCAGTTTTACAAGTCTTTTCTATCTTTCCTATACCAAGACTCTGCCAGGCATGTCACAAACATTATTTATTCATTCACTTCAGAAATATTTTTCAGTCCTGACCATATACCACATATGGTATATGACCATATATCCTCAATCTTCACCAAAAGATATAAACTGGACATTGTTTACTTCATTTTACTAATAAAATTAGTAAATGATGAGATGAGAAAATTAAAAGTACAGAAATTCAAATAAGTTGTTCAAGGTCACATCAATACCAGAAGTATAACATAGATTTAATTCACTGCAGAGTCCAAAGTCTATGCTTTCTACTGTACTACACTACTTCCTAAGACCACACTGTTAGCAGTTCTATAATATAATATTAGCAATAGTAGTAACATGTCTTTGTTCAAATAAGCTTCTTCAAAAATGTTTTCTATACCACACCTAGAGATTTATTCTTCTTCATTCCACAATGATCTACCTTTAATAAATTACAAAGAAGCTAGTCAGTCATTTTTATTTAAACGTGAGTGACTTCCCAGACTTTCTTGCGAGAGCAACTGGGTAATGTAAATAGAGAATGAAAGCTTAGGGTGCATGAATATAAGTAAAGGAAAGTAATGCAACTCAGAGCACAAGAAGAATCTCTGGCAGTATGAAAAATCAGTTAATCCTTTTTTCAATCAACCTGAGATTTAGTTGTTGTTGTTATCGAGTGGCCAAGTTGTGTCCGACTCTTTTGTGACCCCATGGGCTGTAGCCCACCAGGCTCCTCTGTCCATGGGATTTCCCAGGCAAGAATACTGGGGTGGGTTGCCATTTCCTTCCCCAGGGGATCTTCCTGACTCAGGGATCAAAACCACATCTCCTGCGTTGGCATACGGATTCTTTACACTGAGCCACCAGGGAAGCCCAACCTGAGATTTATCCTTTCTTTTATTCTATTACAGGTCAACAGATTAGACAGATAGGTAACAAGAAGCAGTATGAGTTTGGAATTGATTGGTTCAAATCTTACTCCACCACTTGTTGACAGTGTATTCTTGGACAACAATATTCAGCATCTAAGTTTTATTTTTCTGTCTATACAAGGAAAAAGATACTATCTATGACAGGATGGTCATAAATATTAAATTAGAAAGTACAGCTTTAATGATTGCTCTTCTATAAGTGTCATTCAATAAATGACAATATCTATTAGAAGATGGAGAAATATAGATGAGATAACAGTAATGTCAGGTGGATTCAAAACTGGTCGCAGGACATCACATAAAAGGCACTAAAATTTAATGCTCACTAAATATTCTTGTATTCCCCCACATTTTTAACTGCCTTATGGTTAGATTGGGGTCATACATCTAGTTCCAGCCACTGAACTATGAATAGAAGGACATGGAGTAAGCATGAAGCAGGAGTGAAAAATATAATTTGGTGAAGAAAGTCACTGAGATGTCAGGGGTTAATTTGTTGCTGTAGCACGACTTAGTCTAATCTGACTCGTAAACTATGAATTTCTGCCATTCTAGAGTCTGCAGTAGTATATGTCAAGAGTCCATCCACAGCCATGCCCAAAATAACATTCTTATCAATGATTGGATGATCATTTTCAGCTGATCATACTTAAGCCTGACAAAAAGCTGGGAGGAGCAGCTGATAAGATAAATGATAAAATATCAGGTTCCAGAAAGGTCACAGAAGACTGAAACTATGATCCAAATTGAAATTCACAAAACTTCATTTGAATAAACATCATCTTACTCATAACTCCAAATTGTCAACTTCCCAAATGCAAAACTGGATAGGCAGGATGGGGCAGCAGTGTGAATGAGCAATTCTGAAGGGTATTACCATATCAGGCTTCCCTGGTGGCTCAGACGGTAAAGCATCTGCCTGCAATGCAGGAGACCCGGGTTCGATTGCTGGTTTGGGAAGATCCCCTGGAGAAGGAAATGGCAACCCACTCTAGTACTCTTGCCTGGAGGATTCCATGGACAGAGGAGCCAGGTAGGTTACAGTCCATGGGGTTACAAAGAGTTGGACACGACTGAGAGACTTCACTTTCCTTTCCTTACCATGTCAGGAATTACTCAGTAAAGGTACACATTGTGAGCATAAAAGTGAGTTTACTCTTACTAAATTTAGAGTGAAGGCTAACAGAGTTTTGCCAAGAGAATGCACTGGTCACAGCACCACTGTCTGCCAACCCAAGAGATGACTCTACACATGGACATCACCAGATGGTCAATACCAAAATCAGAGTGATTATATTCTTCTCAGCCGAAGATGGAGAAGCTCTATACAGTCAGAAAAAACAAGACTGGGAGTTGACTGTGGCTCAGATCATGAATGCCTTGTTGTCAAATTCAGACTTAAAATGAAGAAAATAGGGAAAACCACTAGGCCATTCAGGCATGACCTAAATCAAATCTCTTAAAATTATACAGTGGAAGTGACAAATAGATTAAAGGGATTAGATCTGATAGAGTGCCTGAAGAACTAGGGATGGAGGTTCGCAACATTCTACAAGAGGCCATGATCAAAACCGTCTCCAAGCAAAAGAAATGCAAAAAGGCAAAATGATTGTCTGAGGAGGCCTTACAAATAGCTGAGAACAGAGGAGAAGCAAAAGGCAAAGGAGAACAGGAAAGATATACCCATCTGAATGAGGAGTTCCAAAGAATACCAAGGAGAGATAAGAAAGCCTTCCTAAATGAACAATGCAAAGAAGTAGAGGAAAACAATAGAATGGGAAAGACTAGATGTCTTCAAGAAAATTAGAGACACCAAGGGAATATTTCATGCAAAGACAGGCACAATAAAGGACAGAAATGGTATGGATCTAACAGAAGCAGAAGATATTAGGAAGAGGTGGCAAGAATATATAGAAGAACTAAACAATAAAAGATCTTAATGGCCCAGATAACCACAATGATCTGATCACCCACCTAGAGCCAGACATCCTGGAATGCGAAGTCAAGTAGGCCTCAGGAAGCAACACTACAAACAAAGCTAGTGGACATGATGGAATTCCAGCTGAGCTATCTCAAATCCTAAAGGATGATGCTGGTAAAGTGCTGCACTCAATACACCATCAAATTTAGAACACTCAACAGTGGGCACAGGACTGGAAAAGATTAGTTTTCATTCCAACCCCAAAGAAAGGCAATGCCAAAGAATGCTCAAACTACCACACAATTGCACTCATTCACATGCTAGCAAAGTAATGCTCAAAATTCTCCAAGCAAGGCTTCAATAGTACATGAACTGTGAACTTCCAGATGTTCGCGCCGGATTTAGAAAAGGCAGAGGAACCAGAGATCAAATTGCCAACATCCATTGGATCATAGAAAAAGCAAGAGAATTCCAGAAAAATATCTACTTCTGCTTCACTGACTATACTAAAGCCTCTGACTGTGTTGATCACAACAAATTGTGGAAAATTCTTAAAGAGATGGGAATACCAGATCACCTCACCTGCCTCCTGAGAAATCTGTATGCAGGTCCAGAAGCAACAGCTAAAAATGGACATGGAACAATGGACTGGTTCCAAATTGGGAAAGGAATACATCAAGGCTGTATATTGTCACCCTGCTTATTTAACTTATATACAGAATACATCATGCAAAATGCCGGGCTGGATGAAGTAGAAGCTGGAAGCAAGATTTCCAGGAGAAACATCAGTAATCTCAGATATGCAGATGACACCGTCCTTATGGCTGAAAGTGAAGAGGAACTAAAGAGCCTCATGATGAAAGCGAAAGAGGAGAGTGAAAAAGTTGGCTTAAAACTTAGCATTCAAAGAAGGAACATTATGACATCCAGTCCCATCACTTCACGGCAAATAGATGGGGAAACAATGGAAACAGTGATAGAATTTATTTTCTTGGGCTCCAAAATCACTGCAAATGGTGACTGCAGCCATGAAATTAAAAGGTGCTTGCTCCTTGCAAGAAAAGCTATGACCATCCTAGACAGCATATTAAATAGCAGAGACATTACTTTGCCAACAAAGGTCCATATAGTCAACGCTATGGTTTTTCCAGTAGTCATGTATGGATGTGAGAGTTGGGCCATAAAGAAGGCTGAGCACCAAAGAATTGATACTTCTGAACCGTGGTCTTAGAGAAGACTCCTGAGAGTCCCTTGGACTGCAAGGAGATCAAACCAGTCAATCCTAAAGGAAATCAATCCTGAATATTCATTGGAAAGACTGATGCTGAAGCTGAAGTTCCAATACTTTGGCTACATGATGTGAAGAGTTGACTCACTAGAAAAGAGCTGGGAAGGAAAGATAGAAGACAGGAGGAGAAGGGAATGACAGAGGACAAGCTGGTTGGATGACATCATCAACTCAGTGGACATGAGTTTGAGCAAGCTCCACGAGTCGGTGAAGGACAGGGAAGCCTGGCGTGCTGCAGTCCATGGGGTCGCAAGGAGTCAGACACAGCTCAGCAATTGAACAACAACAACAATAAATAAACCATTTATTTATTCACTTACCCTAAATAAACCATTAAATGTCCCATTATTTTATGCTGGCCATACATGGTGAGTACAGGATGCCACCTTCTTTATCTGAGAATGATAGGTCTGGAAAAAAAATTCTATTTAAAAGTAATCCATTTCAAAGTGTGTGCTGGAATCTTCCACAGCCCATACAACTTCTATCTCCATCATGCTTTGTCTAAGAAAGTGAATGTATTTGCATTCTGGCTTCTCACTAGCTTTGGTCATTTGGAGGCACTGGCAGGAGATTAGCGTGCAGGAGAAGAGTGAAGCAAGAGTTTTTATTTTCTGGCTTCCTCCCCGCTTGATCATCATGAGTTGGCAGTGCCCCATTTCCTACCAGTGGCATCACTTTCCATACAATACTCTTGAGTTCAAGGCACTGCTCTCTCCAATTATTTCTCAGTCCTAGAGAAGGGTTGTGGCTTTCCACTATGTTAGCTCCAGGGTACTGTATTATCCCTTGAGAGTTTCTCTAAAGCCTCTCCAGACCTTGGTAAACAGTAAACTCTCCTCAACTATCAGCTGGACAATGCTGTCTGCTTCTAGCCAAGATTCTGACTGATACAAATTAAGCACAATGCCATCGTACATGGTGAACAAAATGATAGTTTAATTGGGGATTTTATGTTGAAAAATAAACCTGAACATAAGGAATATAACTTCATTTTATGTGCACTGAATTTAAAACTGCACCTTCATACCTTTTTTAGAATAAACAAAGAAAAAATAACATTTTAGGTTTTTTTTTATGCAATTTAACCAACACAATTTTATCATATTACTATAGAACAACCGTTATTTTTGTTTTAACTTTCTTCACAATTATAAATCTGCAAAAAAAAAATTGTAATGTCTTTTGAAATTCTCAAAAATACATCTCCTAATCATCTTTTTCTTCAAATCATCCTCTTTGAAGCATATATTATCCTCTATTTTTTTCTTCACTTTAATGGACATAAATCCTGACAGATTCTCCTTTTATAATAGTTTATCATGTGATTGGAATAGTTCTCCACTTTCACTTTAATGAATTTCATAGAATTCTATGTTGTGCATAGTTCTCAGTTTCATTTTGCAATGACTTTGCGTTGGATAAATGATTACATAAAATATAGTTAATTACAGAGTATTATCACATTATGATCATTGTGGGGCTTCCCGGGTGGTTCTCGTGGTAAAGAATCCACCTGCCAATGCAGGAGACACAAGAGACTTAGGTTCAATCCCTGGGTTGGAAAGATACCTTGGAAGAAGAAATGGCAACCCACTCCAGTATTCTTCCTGGAAAATTCCATGGACAGAGGGGCCTGGCAGGCTATAGTACACGGGGCCAGAAAGAGAGCGCAACCGAGTGCACACACACACACTGCATTGGACATGGGCTTTCCTGGTGGCTCAGACAGTAAAGAATCTGCCTGAAATGCAGGAGACCCTGATTCAATCCTCAAGTTGGGATGATCCCATGGAGAAGGTAATGGCTACTCATTCCAGTATTATTGCCTGGAGAATTCCATGGACAGAGGAGCCTGGCAGGCTACAATACCTGGGGTCACAAAGAGTCAGACACAAATGAACAACTAACACTTCCAACACATGACTACTGTGCTCCCCTATTCAACTTTGTAACTGCAGTGATTGACATGAGTCCTGGATAAATGAGAATCACTGTCTATTGTGACCCATTCTGGGTAGGAATCTTTGAGAGGACAAAACAAACAGAATGCAATCTGCAGCCTACAGATGGCTGGATGAAAGTGCTGCCAGTGTTAAGGCTCTCATATTTGCAATGATGACCCCTTAAAGACCCAAAGATAAACCAAAAGCAAGTAGAGTTTGGCTAAGAGAACCCTCGGAAGCATTCTATTCCACATGGTATCTACTGTGTATGGAAGTCAAGCAATGATTTAGTCCTCTTAATTCAGAGAAAAAATAATACCAAAATTTTATACACACTAGTATTAAAATTCTCAAATTCCAGCCTTCTCTGACTACCACAACAAAATACATTACAAAAGGCTAACAGGCCGAATTTTACATTTTCTAGGAGCCTTACTGTAGACTCCGTATAGTAGTCCCTCCTTATCTGCAAGGGAGATGTTCCAAGAGCCCCAGTGGATGCCTGAAATCATGGATAGTACTGAACATTATAACATACACCATGTTTTCTCTTTATTAAGGGACAGATAGCATGTACACTGTGGATGTGCCAGACAAAGGAATGCTTCACATCCTGGCCAGTACAAAGCAAGAGACACCAGATTTTGTCACACTACTCAGAATGGGCTTCCCTTGTGGCTCAGCTGAAAAAGAATCTGCCTGCAATACGGGAGACCTGGGTTCTATCCCTGGGTTTGGAAGATCCCTTGGAGAAAGGAAAGGCTATCCACTCCAGTATTCTGGCCTGCAGACTTCCATGAACTGTATAATCCACGGGGTCACAAAGAGTCGGACACAACTGAGCAACTTTCACTTTCAGAATGGCGCACACTTTAAAATGTATGAATTGCTTATTTCTGGTAATAGTTTCAGACCATGGTTGATCATGAGTAACAGAAGTCACAAAAAAACAAAACCACAGATACCGGGGCGGGGGGGGTGGGGGGGTTGGTCTACTGTCATTCAAAGAGACAAAAGGCAGATACCCCTGTGCCCTCAACAGTCTCCTCTGTTCATGGAATTCTCCAGGCAAGAATACCGGAGTGGTAGCCAGGACCTTCTCCAGGGAATATTCCCGACCCAGGAATCGGACCTGAGTCTCCCACACTGCGGGCAGATTCTTTACCATCTGAGCCTACAGAGAAGCCCCAACAACCTACACCAAACATCAAAAATAGTAAATCTACTAGATTTTATGTCATAGGGAGAACCATACATTTTGTACCTTTTCTAATATGTATGCTGATTCATAGAGGGCCCTTAATCACCCCAAGCAAAGATGCTTCCAGATAACGCTGCAAAAAGACAGAAGTAAAGCAAAAAGTAGAGGAGCCAATATGCTAATATATGGCCATTTGAGGCTCCTGCACTGAGGAAATAATGTTAGAACAAACAGAAGCAGGAAAACTATTCACTTTTACTTGTGCCAATCCTGTTATAATATGAGAAACTTAGTATTAACCCTCTGGTACTATAAAGTCTCAGACCTTAGCAAGTTAATATTTAAATATTTTTCAATACCAGGAAATGGAAATATTTTTTTCTTATAAAACGATAAAAAGTCTATCTTCAGACATCTGCAGTTCATCCTATAGGAGGTTATTCAAGTGTAACTCTGTCCCTTCTCATAGAGGTAGTCAGTAAATTGTCCTCATTATTCAGTATTCTTTCACAGACTATACAGTAGGTCAGGTCTTAAGACATCTTCTCAGTCAGAATCAAGGTCTCCTGCCTCTTTGTCCCCATAATACGTCTCACAGCTTTCCAGAGTCCTGGTCTCAGTCTACCTCATATTGAAACAAACAGTGTAATTACCTGTCTTCCTTCTGATCTTATATGGCAAGCAATGCATCAGAGTCACCAGAGAAGCTATTTAAAGTTAAAGATACCCAGTCCTCAGCCATCAGAGAGTCTGATTCAGGAAGTACAGACTGGAAACAATTTTTTGTTTTCTCACTGGAGAGTAATCAACTAATACATCTGATCCCTTAAAAATCAGTCATGATATACTGAGGGATAAGTCCAAAAGAGAAAAACAAGTATCACATAATATCGCTCACATGTGGAATCTAGAAAAATGATGCAGATGAATGATGATAAAAATGATGCAGTTTCTATGCAAAGCAAACATAGAGACACAGATAAAGAGAACAGACACATGAATACCAAGGGTGAAGGAGGGGTGGGATGAATTGGGAGGTTGGGATTGACATATACATATATATATACACACACACACACACATATATATATATATACACATACATATATAAAACTTTGCATAATATAGATAACTAAAGAGAACCTATGAATAAGTGCAGTGAACTCTACTCCGTGCTCTGTGACCTAAATGGGAAGGATATCCTGGAGAGAGGGGATATATGTACGTGTATATCTGATTCACTTTGCTGTACAGTAGAAACTGACATCATTATAAAGCAATTATATTCTAATAAAAATTAATTTAAAAAATCAATTATGACAAAAGTAAAGTATTCAAATCAAATTAGTGAGAGATGAGAACCAGGCAATGAATTCTATTTTGTGATACTATCCTGACAAATCCAAATCCAAACCTAGTCATAAAGGATCCTGAGGATGAGCAGAAGTGAGGTTCAATGCCTACAAGCTTGACCTCAGGAGTTGAACTGCCTGGGTTTGATTTCTTACTCTGCAACTACTACTTGGGCAAGCTACTTGACTTTTTCATGTATCAGTTTCTTCATTGGTAAAGTAATCATTGTAATCATAACTACCTCATAAGCTTTATGGGAGAACTCTTGAGTTATCTGAAATGCACAAAGCAGGGCCAAACGGTGAGTGAGTGAGTGACTGCAACGTTGAAAGTGAAAGTGAAGTCGCTCAGTCCTGTCCGACTCTTTGCAACCCCATGGACTGTAGCCTACCAGGCTCCTCCATCCATGGGATTTTCCAGACAAGAATATGGAGTGGGTTGCCATTTCCTTCTCCAGGAGATCTTCCTGACCCAGGGATTGAACCCAGGTCTCCCGCATTGTAGGCAGACGCTTTACCATCTGAACCACGTTAGTTAATAATAAATACTGACTGAGAAAGTTTATGTTAGTGGCTGCGTTTACTTTTATTTATAGCCTTCAAAAGCTCCACGGGTGACTCGGATGCTAAATCAGAGACAGAATAGCTGGTTTCAAACTTTTCCAAAATAAAATGGAGGTTTCCCTACAGCATTATGAGAGCATTTATAAATAAGATTTCTGACAATCTGACCATCATGAATTCAGCTTTAGCGACATCTATAATTATCCTTTGGAAATTTGCCCTGAGCTGAGACTTGTCAGAGTCTGTATGAGCAGATTCCGCCTCAAAGATTTTTCTTCCTTGCTGCTGTTCCAAGTAACTTAAGTCATTAAAAGCACTGAGGAGAAAAAAAAAAACTCCTTGGAAGTTGAACAGTTGGCCATGATTAATAAAATGAACGAGAAACAAAGATAAGAAATATCTAAATAGATTCTCTCCACAGGAAATGCATCTTACTGTAGGAAAAAAAGTATAAATAAAAATATGTACGCCTGCTTGGCAAGATTGATATCTTGAGAGAAATGATAATAATTAATATTGGCTTTCATTATGATTAATATAGAAACATAATGAAAATTAGTGGCTTGGTGACACAAATAAATAATTATGCATATAGTTTACTATATGACAATAGTAAGGAAACTAACATTAATGTAAATCATACATTAATAATTAAAGTCACATTAGAATATGTGCTATGTTAATATATACATGTATATATATGTATACATACAAATGTATGTAGATCTGCCTATCTCTCATCTGTGTGAAAAGCATGGGTAATGCAATGGACAAATTGTTTCTCCACTAAGGAATAATGTAAAATTTCCACCTCATTTTATTTATTTATTTTTTATTTATTTTTTTTCTTTTTTTTTTCATTTATTTTTATTAGTTGGAGGCTAATTACTTTACAGTATTGTAGTAGTTTTTGTCATACATTGACTTGAATTAGCCATGGATTTACATGTATTCCCCATCCCGATCCTGTCTCCCACCTCCCTCTCTACCCCGCTCCGTCTGGGTCTTCCCAGTGCACCAGGCCCAAGTACTTGTCTCATGCATCCAACCTGGGCTGGTGATCTGTTTCACCCTAGATAATATACATGTTTCGATGCTGTTCTCTTGAAACATCCCACCCTCGCCTGCTCCCACAGAGTCCAAAAGTCTGTTCTGTACATCTGTGTCTCTTTTTCTGTTTTGCGTATAGGGTTATCGTTACCATCTTTCTAAATTCCATATATATGTGTTAGTATACTGTAATGGTCTTTATCTTTCTGGCTTACTTCACTCTGTATAATGGGCTCCAGTTTCATCCATCTCATTAGAACTGATTCAAATGAATTCTTTTTAATGGCTGAGTAATATTCCATGTCCACCTCATTTTAATATTAACTGGTGGTTTAACCGCACTGAGTTGAAAACCTAAGACCACATTTTCTCTTGACAACACTGGATAGAACAGTTTGGTAAAATATAAAGAGTTTTCTCCAGGAAATAATGCTTTTTCTGGTTAAGCAAGCCATGAAAATAATGAAGTCCAATACAGAGTATTTCAAGACAGATTTCTAAAATGCACCCACTGAGAACTAGATCAGCTCTCTCATTAGTCTTGACCTCTTTAGAACCACTGACAAGTCTGAAGGGTTTTTGATGGCCTTGATGATCTTATAAGGCCCAACAGAACCTCACAGGAGTAGTATTCACAGACATTGCAAAGCCCAAGACCCTCTGTACAATAGGATATACTGCACAGTTCTCTTCTGACTCAATCCACTATTCTGGTCCATAATTAACAGTAATATTGGGGACCATTGTGGGGCAAAGGATATTTGTCCTTGGGGACAGAACATGGTGCTGCTCACCAGCATCGACTCCATCTGTTTCACGGAATTCCCACAGCTCTGGCCTCTGTTACGCTGCACAGGCTTTTCTGGGCCTTTCACAAGTCCAGTCACCAAGCAACAATGCTGCAGGATTCCATAGTGACTATCTAATAAATAGAGATACAGCAAATACCCCCAGCTCTAAACATGTGCTGAGAGAATAAAAGAAGTCTAGATCAAAGGTATATTGCATGATCTTTTTCACAAATGACAGAACAATTTTACATTCCATTAGCTAACATGCATTAAGTACCAGCCATGCATTGTGTGTGTGTGTTAGTTACTCAGTCATGTCTTTGCGATCCCCATGGACTATAGCCCGCCAGGCTTTTCTGTCCACGGCATCCTCCAGGAAAGAATACTGGAGTGGGTAGGCATTCCCTTCTCCAGGGGATCTTTCCAACCCAGGGATTGAACCTGCATCTTGCAGACTGAAGGGAGATTCTTTACCATCTGAGCCGCCAGGGAGCCATGCATTAGGGCCAAGCAAACTACTTTACACACCTTTTCTCATTTAGTCCTCAGAATGGGAATGGAGGCTTAGAGAAGTTATTCCCACTGCTGGTATGTCTATCTGATGACACAGCCCTCAGTCTTAAGGGGAATTCCTAGATGTTCACGGCCTGAGTTGTTAATGTCTTATCCTGAGCCATTCCCACCATCAATCAATCGTCCTAGCTTCTAACTACATGGACTTTTTTTTTTTTTCCTACAGACAAAACACTAGACCATTGTTATTTGTGGTCTCCATGATTGGCCTACATCCCTGACTGTGTTTTAAGTTCTTCCTGGAATTCTAATGTGCTAGTTTGCTTTAGAAAGTTAGCTTTCTAGTCCTGTGACCGCCTCCTTCACCCCAGCCCTCTTTAGGTCTGCTACTAATTTCTAAAGTAAAGATCTCAGGCTGAGGGTTTACAAATGGAGTTAAACCAGCAGACATATTTCAGTCGGCCTACCGTTTATGTTTTTGATCTCGAAGTAGTTGCAAATTTTAAAACTTGGAAGAATTTCACTTTTCTTTTGGAAAAATAAGGTAGTATAGCAACAAATGGCCAGGACCCCAAAGCAGCCACTCCCTTCAGATGGATACAAACTCTCCAATTTGCCATGAATCTTCTATGCCTGGTCCCTAATGGCTTTCAAGTTGTTATAGTTTGTTTGTTTGGTTGGTTTTTGGATTCTTTCTGCAGGTGCCACACAGCATGTGCGATCTTAGTTCCCCAAACAGGAATCGAACCCTCAGCCCCTGCATAAGAAGTACAGAGAGTAACCACTGGACCACCAGGGAAGTCCTTACTTTTGAGTTTTAGGCTCTAGAATTAACAGAACAATTTGTTTTCTTGTTTTAAAATACTATCTGGACATAGTCAGTGAATCTTTACAATCTATTAATCAGTATATCAATAGTAGATTATAAAGATTCACTGACTATGACCAGATAGTATTTTAAAACAAGAAAACAATATATCTCTCTTCCCTAGTGGCTCAGACGGTAAAGAATCTGCATGCAATGTCGTGAGACCTGCGTTCGATCCCTGGCTTGGGAAGATCCCCTGAAGTAGGAAATGGCAATCCACTCCAGTATTCTTGCCTGGAGAATCCTCATGGACGGAGGAGCCTGACGGGCTACAGTCCATAGGGTCGCAAAGAGTCAGACCCAACTGAGTGATTAAGCACAACAATAAATCAATATATCATAATCTTGTGCAGCAATAGTGAATGCTCAGCTATGTCTTTGCAAGTGGTGCCATCACCTGAGGTATGACAAAAGAAAAACAGAAGGGCCCTTTACTAAGAATAAAACTCATGTTTTCAGTCAGGTCTTCTTAGAGGCATATTTCACAAAGGATTCAAGTTTTAAGAACAACACCACCTCGCATAAAAGATAATACTACTGTTCCCTTGTCCAGAGTTATGCAGTCATAAGTCTTTTATGGACAGCAGATGTGATGATCCAGATGGAGAATTACATTAAACCTGAAGACTCTATCCAGACATCCTATTATGAGGCCCAAAGGCAGCAATCTGAACTGAGACATGGAAGCAACAACCAGCCAGAAGATTACTTGTGATGGGTAGGAATCTTGATAGCTAACCTCATCTGACAAGTAGTCAATTCCTTGAGCTTCACTGTTGTGTTTTTTCCTTTGGGGACAGCAACCTCTGGCTCGATCAAAGAAGCTAATTAATGATAAACTCTGTTACAGGGAATTAGAACTGACAGCTCAATTCTGTACTTAGTTCTGACAACTTTGGTAGTGAGAATATTCACTATGTCCCCTCAGTAAATCTGCAAGTACGCCAATGGAGGTGACCCAAATAGTTACCCCTGATATTTCATGTATAGGGACCTAGCCTACAGATATAATCACATATATTCTGTGTCATTTATTGAAGAACTATTTACAAATGAAAAAAAAAGAAAACCTTCCAGATGTCTATTAGTTATCAATGGGGTAAAGATTAAATAAATTCAAGTGCAACCAAACTGTTACTAAATGAAAATTACATGAATTGGGCATTTGTGACAGTTTTCTTGTCAAACAGCAGGGGTTGGCACATTTTTCTCTCAAGGTCAGACAATAAACATTTTAAGCTTATCTGCCATAGGATCATATTGTAATTAATCAACTTTCCTTTCATAATATATCCACAGCCATTGACAATATATAAACGGAAGAGCACAACTGTGGTCCAATACAACTTTATAAACTAAAACACATGGCAGGCTAGATTTGATTCAGGGTCCATAGTTGGTCAAACCCCCACTAATAAGAATCATAAAAGTGCATTTAATCTACATAGTATGCACGCACGTTCAGTGCTTCAGTCATGTCGGACTCTTTACAACCCCGTGGACTGTAGACTGCCAGGCTCCTCTGTCCATGGGATTCTTCAGGCAAGAACACTGGAATGGGTTCCCATGACCTCCTCTAGGATATCATCCCAGCCCAGGGCTTGAACCTGTGCCTCCTGCATCTGCACTGCAGGTGGATTCTTTACCCCTGAGCTACCGGGGAAGCCTCAATCTCCATAATACCCATCCAAAAATATCATCATGCCCTTCTGCTAAACAGCGTAGCTAATGCTTACTAAATACTGATGCCACTAAGCCTGTCACGGGAACTAATTAGAGTCATTTTTTTAACATAACAGTGAGGTGAGTGTTGTCATTATCCTCATTTGCCAATTGAGGAAGTAAGATATAAAGGGTTACAGAACTGTCCCTGCTTAGAGAACTAGGAGGTGATAGAGCAAAGATACATCATCTCATTAAATCTGCAGCCCGTCTGTGATAAGCTGGGCCATAGGAAGATGCAGCCTTAAATCATTAAGCATGATGCAAATGGAAGTCAAATTATGAATAATTGCTCTTTCTCTGTAGAGAAGATGGAAACAAAAGCGGAGTTGCAATATCTGCACAGCAAGTGGGTTTAGAGTCACTAATAGACTCCCCTCCTCTCGATCCTGCTGCAGTTCATTATCACACTGTCTTCCAATTAAGTCACTGCCACTGCAACTCAAAACAGTGACTTGGAAAATTGTTTCTTTAGGGCCTGTCTTTTGTCTTCAGTGAAACAGCCCCAAATCCTCACTCCTCCTATGGCTTCCTGATTGTCACCCTCACCTGATCCTAACCTCAGAGGTAAATTTATAGCTCTGATGGGGCAGCAATGAGAATTCCACAGCAGGGAGCAGTGATCATGAATCTATTAATCAAGGCTGCCAATGCAGATTTACATGTCTAAGTAATAAATTATAAAACACACCTAAGAATTAGCAGCTTAATAAAGTTGAGTTTGATGAGAAGCCAAATTGACAAGCTCCTCCCCCCACATCAAGGCTAATTTTTCACCAGCTGTATGAAGGAAGCTATAAAAATCTCTCTCAAAGGTAACTGCCCATTAGTTGTATCCTCAGAACAACTTCAGAGTGCTTCTTTCTACTGTTGCATGCTATTTCCCTGCAAACCTCCCACTCACTGTAAACTAGAACTGCCTTCACCTTCTGGAAATTAGTTGGCAGCCAGTACTGGATGTTTTTCACACCAAAAGACAATAAATTCAGGAATTCTCAGAGAAGCAATCAAGAGAATTTTAGAATGGGCTCCTCTGGCACACTTCCCTCACTCCTCTGGGTTTCCATGCATGTAAAATGCTTAGTTGTTTTAATTATTATATTACTATAAATTACTGGCAATGATAACATGTTACCATATTTCCTCAGTTCTAACACACACATTTTTTCACATTCCACTTTTCATGTTTCACACTGCACCAGTTAAGGTGAGTGTGTGTATGTGTGTGTGCACGCTCGCTCAGTCGTGGCCAACTCTTTGCAACCCCATGTACCATAGCCCATCAGACTCATCTGTCCATGAGATTTCTTAGGCAAGAACCCTGGAATGAATTGCCATTTCCTCCTCTGGGTGATCTTCTCAGGAATTGAACCCATGTCTCCTGCATTAGCAGGTGGATTTTTTACCACTGAGCCACCTGGCAAGCCCTACTAATCAGGGCTTAGCTTGCCTATTGGTCTTTGGTATAATAATATGGGGTTGGCAAGAAAGTCCATTCAGCTTTTTCCATACCAACATATAGAAAAATCCAAGTAAACTTTAGCCAACTCAGTATCATAACTATTTAATACTATGCAATGCTGCTTCCTTTTTTCCCCCTGAAAATCAGCAGTACATATTAAAGCTATGGCATCCTGAAATTGAGGAAATGTGATACAAACTTGAGAATATGATAGTTAAGGACTCCTTCATTGCAAGTAAAGGAATCCAACTCTGGCTAACTTCATAGAAATAAATCAGTATGAGAATGAATTCCTATTGAATTACTGGCTAGGATAGAGAACTCAGATCCAGAATGGAGCAATAAACTGTTTACTGTGTAGACAGCTACTTCTCTGTCTCATGAAAGAGCTGTTGTGGAATCAAGTGATGAACTTGTGGGAATTGTTTCTTCCCTGTCTCTCTGCCGGGGATTCAGGAAGAAAGAGCCCACGTGGCTGACCGAGGTCCTGTGGCTGCACTGATATGGGGGTAGAAGCTCCTAACAGCCCAGTGGGATAAGAATGATAAATGTTATCATCTTCATTTTCTGTAGGAGGAAACAGAGGTCCAGATAGGCTATGTGACTTAGTTTATTATCTGGTATGTAGCACAGCAGGACTGGAACCCGAGCACTGACTCACAGTATAACAAGCATAGATTATACTAACTAAATTGAAGACCAACACAACTAGGGTTAAAAACGAAAGAAAATGGAAACTTTCCCTATTGTAATCCTTGCTAATGCCTTAGGGGAAAAAATCTTCATCCACAAATTTTATCGACCTAAGAAATAGCCTTATCCCCATGTGCCTGTTTTAAGATCACAGGGGAAACTTGTTTGGGAGACAGAACCGAATTCCCCTTGCTGCGTGATTTTTGATGGGAAATTTCACTCCTCTGGGCTCCCCTTCCTCGGTTGTGAAGTGTGTGAATATTTTCCTTGACTACCTCCCAGATTTATAGAGGAGGCGAGATGTAAGAATAGAGGTGTAAGTTCCTCAAAAAGCTCTAAAGCTCTTTAGCTGTAAGCCTGAATCACCATTTGCTGGTCTGCTAAGTACAGAATTACAATTTTGTGGGGCACAGTTTAAATTTTCATTAATCTATTTTTTTTTCCAAAGCATGGTTTTTTTTAGAATTTGACCTACTTTTTTTTTTTTCCTAAGAACCTAGGATAACACATGAGTTCATTAGTACAAAACGAAAGATTTTCATTCACAGCAACCAACTGCCTATGCAAAATGGTAAAATTCAAACTTCTGTTACTCTGCGTACCTCTTTGTATACTGTAAGTTCTACCGTAAGTGTGACATGGACTTGGTACACAGCGAATGTCAAGGATCTGAGGGAATTAACTGAGAGTTGATTTCAGGCGAAGCCATTGCCTGGGGTCCTTTAAAGAGTGTCATCCTTTTCCTTTTTAGCTGCAACTTGGCTTACAGGCTTTTAGTTCACCGACCACGAATTGAACTCAGGCTCCCTGCAGTAAAAGCATGGAACCCTAAAAAAAAATAAATAAAAAAAAGCATGGAATCCTGACCGCTGGACCACTAGGGAATCTCCCCATCCTTTTCAAAGAAAAGGATGCTTTACAACTACTAATAAGCAAAGAACATGGGTTTTGTAGCCAGGCTGATGTGGGTTTGAGTCCTAACACAGGCTCATAATGGCCCTTTAATCTAGAGTCAGTTACACAAGCATTCTAACCTTCTTTTCCCCCACACATAAATTAGGAATTAAAATACATATTTCACAGAATTATTACAACACTCAGAGATAATATATGTAAAATGTCTGGCATTTACTATATACCTAGGATCCCAAGTCAATAGTCTTCACCATCATCCCATTATTGTTATTACATGGATGATATCATTTAATCTTTACAATATTAAGAAATGGGCTTCCCAGATGGTCCTAGTGATAAAAACCCATCTGCCAGTGGAGGAGACAAATGCAGGTTTGATTCCTGGGTTGGGAAGATCCCCTGGAGGAGGGCATGGCAACTCACTTCAGTATTTACTTAGTGCTTTTCGATAGGGGTGGAAACTGAGTTTTAAATCACCGAGGATTTAAACTGAGAATTTGCAGTGTACTTTGTATTTGCATAAAGGTCTGTCAGAGCCCACACCCTTAATACTGAACTGTGCTATCATCATTACAGCTACTATTATTGCATTTTTCATTATCTTTATTATTGGATATAACAAAAGACAGTTGCGGGTAAAATTTGAAAAGCACACAATGCAATAGCTATCTTTCTGAATGGCACTCAGTGGTCTGGGAAAGCAGCAGGATACTGGATTAAGAGGAGCTAGGTTTTAGTTTATGTCTACATCTTCCAAGTCACGCGACCTTAGATAAGTCTTCCACTGAGATTTGACTTCCTCATCTGTAAAATGAGCTTGATAATAACCACCCCAGGGCACAGCTTCAAAAATCAAACATTAACATGTATATGACAATATTTTATACAGTATAAAATACAATATGAGCATGTTTGTGTCAATTCTGTTAGTTTTACCACCATCACCAGAGGCCAAGTCATGGGTAGGTGCACAAAAACTACCTTAGTTTGTAATAGAAAGTCAGGGAAAATGTTTCTGGCTCCACTAAGGGAAAAACCTACCCCAATCTCACCCCAATGTTAATGGCAAAAAAAAAAAAAAACCCAAATGTAAAGTGTTGTGCCTGCATGTAGAGGATATGCTTCCAAGACCTATAAGAATATTTTTAAAAATAACAACAATAAAGTAATTAATCTGTCTGCCCAAGATTAAAGAATATAGAAGTAACAATGTAGGTTGTAGGTGTGATGTGTGCATGCATGCGTGTTCAATCATGTCTGACTCTTTGAGATCATATGGATTGTAGCCTGCCAGGATCCTCTGTCCATGGGATTTTCCAGGCAAGAATATTGGATTGGGTTGCATTTCCATCTCCAGAGGATATTCCTGACCCAGAGATCAAATCTGTGTATCCAGTAGGTCTTGCATTGGCAGGCAGATTCTTTACCACTGTGCCACCTGGGAAGCCCATAAAAGCAATGAGTCTTGTGCAATTTTGTTATTAAAACATTACCTTAATAAAGAAACTGTGGTATATATATACAGTGGAATATTACTCAGCCATAAAAAGGAACAAATGAGTCAGTTGAACTGAGGTGGACAAACCTGGAACCTATTACATGGAGTGAAGTAAGTCAGAAAGAGAAAAATAAATATTGTATAGTAATGCATATACATGGATCTAGAAAAATGGTACCAATGAACCTATTTGCAGGGAAAGAATAGAGACGCAGACATAGAGGATGGACTGTGGACACAGTTGGGGAAGGAGAGAGGGGGATGAATTGAGAGAGTAAATTTAAATATATACACTACCATGTGTAAAACATATAGGTAGTGGGAAGTTGTTGTATAACCCAGGGAGCTCAATCTGGTGCTCTGTGATGACCTAGAGGGATGGGATGGGGGGTGGGATAAGAAGGAGGTTCAGGAAAGAGGGGATATATGTATACTTACAGTTGATTCACATTATTGTATGGCAGAAACCAACACAACTTTAAGGCAATTATCCTCCAATTAAACAAAATACCCTAAGGTTGACTTTTTACAGTGTTCTCAGAGCTTCAATAGTGCCACTAATTTTCTCTTCCCACTAATTATTTTACAAAATTAGGAAAGATAGCTTTGACTGTCCCAAGTACCAACTCCTGAAACTGGATCTTCCTATCAGTGAAAACATCACCACCTCGAAATCTAGAAAATTAGGGGAGATTTATCAGACCATCATTAACCAGAATGACAGTCATTTGGCAGACCCTACAATTCATTGAAAACTTCTGTGTGGGTGCTTTGTCCTTCAAAATCTGTGTTCTGGAGTGATGGGAAAGTCTGATCTATTTATCTTCCTGAGTAAACTGATCATAATTGCCCACATTGGATGATAGAACCCACAAATGGTTAAGGTCATAGCTGGCTCCTCAAGGTGAGCCTCCTGACCCTAAAGTTATTTTGGGGGTCAATGTGAATATTTATATTCTTTCTAATGAAGTAAGCTGGAGTGTGCATGCTACAGATTGGAGCTGTAACAGTGAAGAGCACAATAATCTTGTACTATCCATGACAAGATTCTCTGCGAGGAAGTGATGATAATTAATGGAATATCCTATGTATTCCTATTGGTGTGAGATGCACAGACCCACAGTATATAAAATATCTTTATGTATATTAAATGAAGCATCTAGTAAACCAATAAGTCTGCAATTTATGGAAACTAAAATAACGTTCTTCTGGAATTTAGAAAGACTATTCTCTGGGTCCCACCACATAGGACCATATGGATTCAGTAGAGTCACCAAATGATAAGCTACCTGAGGGTAGGGCTAGGTCCCTGTTGCTCAACAGTCCATCTCAGGTGCTTAGTACAGCACAGGGCATATACCGCAGGAACTCTATAAATATTGTTGGGTGGATGGAAGGATGGATGAATAAATGATGTCACTAAATGTAACCTAGCTGGCCAAAATCAAAGGCCAACATTTGGAATGATCTTCTTGAGAAAGAAACTCTTCCCCAGTTGCTTTATTTCACATTAGTTTTATCCAAGTACATTACCAGGGCCCAGAAAATATTGTAAGCTCATAAGATTTCCACTTGATTTATGAAACTGAAAAAAGAAGTATCACAAGCACCCACTTTGATCTGAGTCTCTATTTCAGTCCTTCTCTCCAAATCCCAACTTCACACAGCTACGTCTACATCACAAGATCCCGTTCTCATATCCAGTTCTTGCTACATGGATCCACTGTATCGACTTTTTTTTTTCAAGGCAAGACAAATTTTTGAGCAAACTTCAAAACTCCAAATTCAGTTAACATATACACACTACTATATATAAAATAGATAACAAATAAGGACCTTATGTATAGCACAGGGAACTCTACTCAATACTCTAATGGTCTATATGGGGAAAGACTCTAAAAATGACTTGTATACATATATCTGATTCACTTTGCTCTACATCTGAAACTAACACAACACTGTAAATCAACTATACTCTAATAAAATTTTTTAAAAACCTCCAAACTCAAGTTAAAACTTGAAAAGACATGACCAAGATGTTTTCAGAGTTTAGATGAAATATATATAAGAACAGAATTTAGGAGCAAGCCATTATTTTTTGTTTGAAAAAAAGTAATATTAACCCAACTATTCCAGCTTAAGTTAGTATCAGTCATCAAATCCCTCATTAAAGTTCAGACTCTGTAATTAAATTGAAACAGATATTATGATCTATAGAGTTTACCCATAATTAATACTATTTTGCTAATACATTAATGTGTGAATAATATTCGGCAAGTCTTTCATCTGTGTGGAATGTTTACGATCATTAAAAGTAATTATTTGCCATCAGGTATACACTAGAGCAGATAAATTATATTTAAGTGCTGATACTCTAGGTCTCAAAGCCAATCCACGCCTTCCCTATATCCAGGAATACTTATGGAATTTTTCCTAAACAACCAGGTAATTCCTAAACATTTGTGTACAGGTGATTCCCCAAGAGAGTTAGTTAAAATGCAAATTCTAGGACTCTAATCAAAGAGCCCAGTTTAGAATTCCTAAGCAAAAGGAGCATGAGAATTTTCATTTTAAATAATAATCCCAACTGATTCTGATGTATGAGGGAAAAGTCTAAATGTGGATTTATTCTTAAGCCACACATTTATTCTAGTCATAATTTGGGAAGACAATAAATTCTAAAATGTTTCAAAATTATAGTTGTAAAATTATGGAGATAATTAATATGGGACATGTGTAAAGGGGATAGAAAAAGAGCTTGGGAGAATTAACTGTTCCTTTTCAAAGGGCATGAGACTTACATAATTTTTAAAAGAACAAAACACTTTGAATGGAGAGATCTTGCCTCTATTTTCATTTCCAAAGTTGTGTTTTATTTGGGATTGGGTAGAAGATTCTACCCATCAAAAGATTATAAAGAAATGACTGAAAAAAAATCAAGAAAATAACTGGTATAAGATACAAAGTAGAACATGGGGTCTGAAAAAGAGTTTATTAGTAATAAATATTTGTTGAATAAGATGAATAAATGTCTTAGTGAATAATTATAGCACCACATAGGAAGAAATATTGATGTATTTTTACAGACATCAGACTTTTCAATTTAAAAAAGCTTTCTTGTAACATAATTCTGGGGCCCATTCTATAAAGTGGTGTGAAGCTTGATGATGGTGTTTTTGTAAGTTTTTAGTCAGTATATCTTTTCATTCCAAGTGGCAGAAACTCTGGTTCAAAGAGGCTTTAGTGTGAAAAACTAGAGAATTACAAAAGTGGGAAGACCAAGAATGGGTATTTTTACTTCAGGTCCAGCTGGATCCAGAACACAAAGTTGTTTTGCTTTTTCCCCACAAAATACTTTTCTCATCCCCATCCTCTATGTTTCTCTGCGCTTACTCCATCCTCACGCTAGCTCTCCCCTTACAGTGACAAGAGAGCTGTCCTGAGTTCCAATTCCACATCCCATGCTACCAGTAATTTTACCAGTTAAAAGAAAAGAGAGAATACATGTAAATCCATGGCTGATTCATATCAATGTATGACAAAACCCACTGGAAAAAAAATAATAATAATAATAATAATAAAAATTAAAAAAAAAAAAAAGAAAAGAGAGGACTTTTAGGACAGTAGCTCAAGCAAATTTTCATCCAAATGAGTTCTGATTAGACCCTATTAACATGACTAAGCCACATTCCTGTCACGGAATCAACCACTGTGGCCAAGGGCACATTCTTCCGCTTGAAACGTACCTACCTCTGGACTTGAAGCATGGCTAGCCACACCCAAACAACATGGACTGAGAATGGAGGAATGACAATTCTCAAAGGAAAAATAAGGTGCTATTACCAGCATGAGAAATTTACTATGTAAAAGTCTACAAGAGATAATGTCAAACTGAAGTCCTTCTGAATGAACCAAGAGAAATGAACTTCAACGGAAAATTCATGCAAGAGCAAGTGTATTCATTATGGCATTCCTGAGTCAGAGGTAGGTATAAATACCTTTGTAGTTAAGAAGGAGGAGAAAAAGAAGGGTGGTGGGGGGAAGAGATAGGGCAGAGATAATGACCTTGCTGACAATTGTGACAAAATCATCTTGAGACATGAAGGTAAGAACATTCAGTTTGGGACACTGAAATAGGGTACAGTGTCATAGAATTTTAGGGCTAGAAGGACTTGAAAGACCACCTCATCTAACTAAGTGGGTTGCAAATGAAAAAACAAAACGCCTCAGGATTTGGCTCCTTCTACATGTCCATGTCCATCTCTCACCATTTAATCCATCATTTTACTTTCTATCCCTGGAGAAGGAAATGGCAACCCACTCCAACTATTCTTGCCTGGGAAAACCCATGGACATAGGAATCTGGCGGTCTACAGTCCATGAAGTCTCAAAGAGTTGGACATGACTGAGCATGCACACACGTACATCTTGTCCAGTGCAGTAGCCATTTGGCCATATAGCACTTGAAATGTGGCTAGGTCAAATTGAGATGTACTCTAAGTATAAAATACACAAGGAGCTTCAAAGACAGTATAAAAAATTATATAAAATGTCTCATTAACATTTTCTATTAATTGCTCATTGAAATGATATCTGGGGGATTCAGTTCAGTTCAGTCACTCAGTCATGTCTGACTCTACAACCCCATGAATCACAGCACGCCAGGCCTCCCTGTCCATCACCAACTCCCAGAGTTTACTCAAACTCATGTCCAGTGAGTCAGTGATGCCATCCAACCACCTCATCCTCTGTCGTCCCCTTCTCCTCCTGCCCTCAATCTTTCCCAGCATCAGGGTCTTTTCAAATGAGTCAGCTCTTCACATCAGGTGGCCAAAGTATGGGAGTTTCAGTTTCAGCATCGGTCATTCCAGTGAACACCCAAGATTGATCTCCTTTAGGATGGACTGGTTGGACCTCCTTGCAGTCCAAGGGACTTTCAAGAGTCTTCTCCAACACCACAGATCAAAAGCATCAATTCTTTGGTGCTCAGCTTTCTTTATAGTCCAACTCTCACATCCATACATGGCCACTGGAAAAACCACAGCCTTGACTAGATGGACCTTTGTTGACAAAGTAATGTCTCTGCTTTTTAATATGCTGTTTATGTTGGTCATAACTTTCCTTCCAAGGAGTAAGTGTCTTTTAATTTCATGGCTGCAGCTCAATTCCAGAAAAATAAATGACCCAATCAAAAAATGGGCCAAAGAACTAAACAGACACTTCTCCAAAGAAGACATACAGATGGCTAACAAACACATGAAAAGATGCTCAACATCACTCATTATTAGAGAAATGCAAATCAAAACCACAATGAGGTACCATTACACGCCAGCCAGGATGGCTGCTATCCAAAAGTCTACAAGCAATAAATGCTGGAGAGGGTGTGGAGAAAAGGGAACCCTCTTACACTGTTGGTGGGAATGCAAACTAGTACAGCCGCTATGGAAAACAGTGTGGAGATTTCTTAAAAAACTGGACATAGAACTGCCATATGACCCAGCAATCCCACTTCTGGGCATACACACTGAGGAAACCAGATCTGAAAGAGACACGTGCACCCCAATGTTCATCGCAGTACTGTTTATAATAGCCAGGACATGGAAGCAACCTAGATGCCCATCAGCAGATGAATGGATAAGGAAGCTGTGGTACATATACACCATGGAATATTACTCAGCCATTAAAAAGAATTCATTTGAACCAGTCCTAATGAGATGGATGAAGCTGGAGCCCATTATACAGAGTGAAGTAAGCCAGAAAGATAAAGAACATTACAGCATACTGACACATGTATATGGAATTTAGAAAGGTGATAACGATAACCCTATATGCAGAACAGAAAAAGAGACACAGAAATACAGAACAGACTTTTGAACTTTGTGGGAGAATGTGAGGGTGGGATATTTCAAAAGAACAGCATGTATACTATCTATGGTGAAACAGATCACCAGCCCAGGAGGGATGCACGAGACAAGTGCTCCGGCCTGGTGCACTGGGAAGACCCAGAGGAATCGGGTGGAGAGGGAGGTGGGAGGGGGGATCGGGATTGGGAATACATGTAAATCCATGGCTGATTCATATCAATGTATGACAAAACCCACTGGAAAAAAATAATAATAATAATAATAATAAAAAAAATTAAAAAAAATAAAAATAAAAAAAAAAAATAATAATTTCATGGCTGCAATCACCATCTGCAGTGATTTTGAAGCCCAAAAAAATAAAGTCTCTCACTGTTTCCACTGTTTCCCCATCTATGTGCCATGAAGTGGTGGGACTGGATGCCATGATCTTAGTTTTCTGAATATTGAGCTTTAAGCCAACTTTTTCACTCTCCTCTTTCACTTTCATCAAGACGATCTTTACTTCTTCTTCACTTTCTGCCATAAGGGTGGTGTCATCTGCATATCTGAGGTTCTTGATATTTCTCCCGGCAATCTTGATTCCAGCTTGTGCTTCTTCCAGCCCAGCATTTCTCATGATGTACTCTGCATATAAGCTAAATAAGCAGGTGACAATATACAGCCTTGACGTACTCCTTTTCCTATTTGGAACCAGTCTGTTGTTTCATGTCCAGTTCTAACTGTTACTTCCTGACCTGCATACAGGTTTCTCAAGAGGCAGGTCAGGTGGTCTGGTATTCCCATCTCTTTCAGAATTTTCCAGTTTATTGTGATACATACAGTCAAAAGCTTTGGCATAGCCAATAAAGCAGAAACAGATGTTTTTCTGGAACTCACTTGCTTTTTCGATGATCCAGAGGATGTTGACAATTTGATCTTTGGTTCCTCTGCCTTTTCTAAAATCAGCTTGAACATCTGGAAGTTCACGTATTGCTGAAGCCTGGCTTGGAGAATTTTGAGCATTACTTTACTAGCGTGTGAGATAAGTGCAATTGTGTGGTAGTTTGAGCATTCTGAAGGGAAGTGAAAAGCAAAGGAGAAAAGGAAAGATAAACCCATTCGAATGCAGAGTTCCAAAGAGTAGCAAGGAGAGATAAGAAAGCCTTCCTCAGTGATCAATGCAAAGAAATAGAGGAAAACAATAGAATGGGAAAGACCAGAAATCTCTTCAAGAAAATAAGAGATATCAAGGGAACATTTCATGCAAAGATGGGCACAATAAAGGACAGAAATGGTATAGACCTAACAGAAGCAGAAGATATTAAGAAGAGGTGGCAAGAATACACAGAAGAACTGTACAAAAAAGATCTTCACAACCCAAATAATCACAATGGTGTGATCACTCACCTAGAGCTAGACATTCTGGAATGTGAAGTCAACTGGGCCTTAGGAAGCATCACTATGAGCAAAGCTAGTGGAGATTATGGAATTCCAGCTGAGCTATTTCAAATCCTGAAAGATGACGCTATGAAAGTGCTTCACTCAATATGCCAGCAAATTTGGAAAACTCAGTAGTGGCCACAGGACTGGAAAAGTCAGTTTTCAGTCCAATCCCAAAGAAAGGCAAAGCCAAAGAATGCTCAAACTACCACACATCTGGGGGATATATTGTACTAAATGAAATATATTATTAAAATTAATTTGAGCAACATTTTTTTTCTTTTTTAATGTGACTATTACAAAAATTTTAACTATATCATATTTACTTATATAGCTCTTATTTGTGGCTTGTGATAGGTTTTTATGGATCACCACTTTTCTATCCATACACTCTTTCACTGGCTACAGCATTTGTTGGGTGGCAAGGAAATGGAATAACATCCTCCAAACTGAGAAAGAACTTTGCAACTGACACGTGATGCAGGCAACTCCATAAATTGCAGCTATGAAGTTTACTGTGAATTCTTACCTATGGACAGGGTTAGGTAGACAGAAATCAGAAGCATTTGTAGCTGCATTCTGTACTCTTAAAGGGGTATGGGGTGGAGATAGTATTTAAAGGGACTGAAGCTAAGAAGAGAATAAGACTACCAAGTGAGAAGCACATTTACACAGATATAAATCAGGGTGCAGCACCCTTCCACCCCAGGTTGCAGGGTTTGGGGGGGGCGGTGTCTCATGAACACTAACTGTCTGTGTCAACATAATACATTCTTTCATTGTTCATAGCAGATAAAGGCAAGAGTAAAAGTTGAAAAGAACTTACCTGACTTAGGCACATTCCTCGTGGGCCCAGTCACAAAGAAGGTAGAGAGAGTAGGACTTTTGGGACTGAGATGAAGCTCACAAAATGGAGTCAGTGTGGTTCGGCTATACAAACATGCCCTCTTCTTTCTGAATTCCCAGCCAATGCACATATTGTTACCATCAGCTAGAACGACTCTACCCTCCTGTGCATCCTCAGGGCCCAACATGAGTCACCACTTCAGGGACACTGTTCCCGACCTCACCATCCCCTGTATGTGTTCTCACAGCTCCCCACTCCCACATTCTCCATACTGAGTTGTGACCACTCGGCCTTGTTTATCTTCTAAGTCCCCTGGTCTCAGGCACCATGTTTTTCTTGTTCACCACTGTATCCTGGACACATAATATGTGGTCAGTAAACACTTACTGGACCAATGTTGAATAACTAAGTTAAGTTGATAACAATAGTTATTAGTTAACAATGTTGAATAACAATGTTGATTAACAACCATAACAGTGTTGAATAACTAATACTCTCTCATAGGTCCCCAGAAATTCAAATATCCATTTGCCTACCAGGAATAGAAAGCATATCCTGTATTCAAATATCTGGCCTTTAACTTTTCGAGAATGTATGATCTTTTCTCTACTTCTAAATAGTAAGAGTGGCTCATTTGCATTTTTTTTACCTTTAACACGACTTAATGGAGGGATTTAGTCCCCAGAGAAATGAAAGAGCCTCCTTCAGTGAAAGCACAGTAATATGTTGCATACTTAACAGAGATCTTCAATCAAAAGGCTTGTGATCTAAGCATCAAGACAAACAGCTATCATAACATGTAAAACACACAGTATATTTACTTTCCAGCTTTTTAATTATAAAATCAATGGAGTGTTAATCATTTAAGCATTAGCTTTCTCACTGGGAATTCCCTAGCTCTTCTTTCTGAGGCATAAATTTATAAGTTGCTCAATTTACCCAATTTGTCAGGACAATTTCCATTAGAAAATATCAATATTTGATGAAAAGAAAACAAGTATAAGCCACTTCTCTGAAGTATCCAATGACTTACTGGAAGAAATGAAATCTATGAGTGAATTATTTGCTTTCCTATTTCCATCGTGCAGTTGTCTTTGAACACTGTCCCATGCTTTATTTCAGAGCTGGGTTTTTGTTGCGATGTGTCTATTTGGTTGTGAGTGTTTGCTTATTTTTAGGCCAATAAAGAGATATCGGGCTTCCCAGGTGGCATGGTGATAAAGAACCTGTTTGTCAATGCAGGAGACACAGGAGACTTGGGTTTGACCCCTGAGTCGGGAAGATCCCCTGAAGGAAGAAATGACAACCCTCTCCCTGTATTCTTGCCTTGGAAATCCCGTGGACAGAGGAGCCGGGCAGGCTACAGTCCATGGGGTCATAAGGAGTCAGATATGACTGAGCAGCTGAGCATAGCATGGCACATCAGTGTATTTCCATAGACATAAACCACTGCAAAAATTGTTTAAAGTTGTTTGTTTCTTCTCCGCATTGTTTCTTCTGGTCTATTTCTTCATTTACAGACCCCATTGTAAATGAAACAATTAGATATGTGTATATAAATGTAAGTGAAAGTGTTAGTTGCTCAGTCATGTCCAACTCTGCACCCCCATGGACTGTAGCCCACCAGGATTCTCTGTCTATGGAATTCTCCAGGCAAGAATACTGGAATGGGTAGCCATTCCCTTCTCCAAGAGATCTTCCCAACCCAGGGATCAAACCCAGGTCTCCTGCACTGCAGCAGATTCTTTACCATCTGAGCTACCAAAACACCTTGCATTTTGCAGTTTGAAAAGTGCCCTCACACAGTTTATCCCATTGACCCTCAATGGAGGTGATCATTATCCCTAATTTACAAATAAATCCACAGAAGACTGGAGACGTGACATGCCTGCCCAAGTGCCACAGCCGAGTCAACTTAAGATTCTAAGTTTCATCTTTTTTCCTCTACCCAAAACCTTTCTGATACCTGGTACATCTTTTTAAAGATTTGCTTTCACAAAATCTCTAATTTCAACTTGAGTTTATTACTTGCCTCTTTCTGTCCAACTCAGAGTACTGGGCATGTAGTGAGTACTCATTAAATATTACCTATATTACTATTCTTTCTTTTAAAGTGAGGTTATTGAATAGAAAGGGGATTTTTTTTAAAGCTGGATTCTGTTTCACTGTATTGCTAATCTCCTTTTAAGGCATGTAACTATACTTCTTATTCCTTGGCTCTGTGTTTATATCATCTGCCTCTCTATGATTCCATGGTCCTATAAGGCAGAGGATGACTTCTTTGAGTGATGTCAATACTAGGGCCTCTAATACTTGTCATAACTTAAAGCCCTAATTTTCTCACTAGAGCTTCTATAATGGTGCTAATTAGTACAGAATCTTCTTTCTGTGCCAAAGGGAGGGCAAATATCATGCTCTCTGGTTTCTAGTAGGGTTGATTTATTTTTTCTGTTTTCACTAGCTTTATTACCCTTCTAATTTTTCTTTATTTATTCCTAATTTTAATCTCTTTTCCTAATTTATTCCTTTATTTTGCTTTACTGACTATGCCAAAGACTTTGTCTATGTGGATCACAACAAATTGTGGAAAATTCTTCAAGAGATGGGAATACCAGATTACCTTACCCACCTCCTGATAAATCTATATGCAGGTCAAGAAGTAACAGTTAGAACTGGACATGGAACAGCAGACTGGTTCCAAATTGGGAAAGCAGTATGTCAAGGCTGCATACTGTCACCCTACTTATTTAAATTACATGCAGAGTACATCATGCGAAATGCCAGGCTGGTTGAAGCACAACCTGGAATTGAGATTGCTTAGAGAAATATCAATAACCTCAGATATGCAGATAACATATTCTTTACAATGTGATTTTGCAGTAAGTCTCTTCAAAAGATAGAGCCCCTACACTGTGAATTTGATCTGATCTTATGACTTTCTTCTGCCAAAAGAGTGTGATGAAAGTGACACTACCAATTTGAAGCCTAGATTATTAGCTGTTTTAGATCCACCCCACCCCTCAATCACCATGTTAACAATCCGGGCTTACCTGGTGTAGGGAGAGAAACCTAGTAAAGGTGAAGTAATCTAAACCAATCCATCCTCCCAGCTGACTTACCAGCTCACAGACACATAAGCTAGCCAAAATGAAATCAGCCTAGCCTGGCCCAGACCACAAGGGCCACCCTGTCAAACCAGTCTTATGAACTTAATAAAGTCTATTCTAATCTTCTTTGGTGTGGTTTGTTATACAGCATTATTTGTGGTAATAAATAGCTGAGATAGAAGTTCCAAGACATCCCATAACCAACTTAATGTCGCATATCAAGTAAGCAACACAGCAAGAGTTCCATAACCTATGGAATTTAAAACCTATGTCATCAAAAAGAACACAAATAACCAATGTTGGCAAGGATGTGGAAGAAAAAGAACCCTCCTACATGCACCCTTATGTTCATAGTAGCATGATTTACATTTGCCAAGATATGGAAGTAACCGAAGTATCCATCAACAGATGAGTGAATAAAGAAGATGTGGTGTATCTACACAGTAGAATATTACTCAGCCATAAAAAATAATGAAAGATGAGACCGGGCGCATTCAGGGTGGTATGGCCGTAGACAAGATGGTAATGATAACCCTATATGCAAAACAGAAAAAGAGACACAGATGTACAGAACAGACTTTTGGACTCTGTGGGAGAAGGCAAGGGTGGGATGTTTCGAGAGAACAGCATCAAAACATGTATATTATCTAGGGTGAAACAGATCACCAGCCCAGGTTGGATGCATGAGACAAGTGCTCAACCCTGGTGTACTGGGAAGACCCAGAGGGATCAGGTAGAGAGGGAGGTGGGAGGGGGAATTGGGATGGGGAATACATGTAAATCCATGGCTGATTCATGTCAATGTATGACAAAAACCACCACAATATTGTAAAGTAATTAGCCTCCAACTAATAAAAATAAATGGAAAATTAAAAAATTTTAAAAAATAAAAAAATAATGAAAGAACACCATTTTCAGCAACAGGGGTGAACTTGGAGGACATCCTAAGCGAAACAAGTGGGACAGAGAAAGAAAAATACTGTATGATCTCACTTATATGTGGAATGTGAAAAATACAACCACCTAGTGAATATAACAAAAAAGCAGCAGACTTGCCGACACAGAAAACAAACTAGTGGTTCCCAGTGTGGACAGGGAAGAGGGGAGAGAAATAAGAGGGTGCAAACTGTTATGTATAAAATAAGCTACCAGGATATATTATGCAAAGGATATATATTGGAATAAAGAAAATATTTTATATTAACTGCAAAAGAAATATAACCTTTCAAATTGTGAATCACTATATTGTACACATGTAACTTACATAGTATTGTACATGAACTATACTTAAATTTTTTTTAAAAAAAGAAGAAAAATGCAGGTATCCAGAATAAATAAATAAATAAGATCTATATATTCATGCTAAGACAGTTATCTCATCAAATTGTCTGTTGTACTCCACAAATAAAAGCCATTAATACTATACTGTATTACTAAACTCTAAAATCCAGGGAAAACTACTGTTTACTTTGTCCTTGTTAGTTGCTCACAGCTGTTTCTCCAATGCTAGCCCTCTACCTGACTTGTAATATCCTCAGTAAATACTTATTGAATGAATTACTAAAAGTTCTATTCTCAGCTAAATCAGCAATAAGCTCACCCCTGAGGAGCTGAGAGTTTAAAGGAGAGAAAGAAACCCAGACACAAACAATGGCAATACAAGATGGAAAAGGTCACGTGTCACAGGCAAGGAGTTAATAAAGCATTCTGCATTCCACGCAGAAGTAGGAGAAGTTTCTTACTGCAAGGGAGATGGTCAACTATTTCATTGAGTTGGTGATGTTTGGCTTTATCTTCAGCAAGTGGACTTTAAACATCCGAGGATTATCAGCATGCATTTCAGGCAGGGGGACATCAAGAACAACTCAAGCAAGTAAGAAACAATGATAAGATCACAAGGAAACAGTGAATGGTTTCTTTGGGTGAAAAATAAATTAAGCCTACTTCTTGAGTCGAAGATTTATGTAATCAAATTGCCCCACCCTGACACAAAGACTCTCGACAATTAGCCATGTCTGATTCTATGTCTTATCACCTAATTTACCTCTTCCTTATTCACTCATTGATTCTTACTGTTACACATTTATTCATTCTTTAAAGAAAAAAAAAATTCAGGACACAGCTAGGAATCATTTCTAAAGGTTAGAAAAGAGAATGTATTTCATCTACTTCTTCTAAAACAGAGTAGATTTTGAAGGGCAAGGACCACTTGTACTTTTCTCTTTCATTTCTCAAAGCACTTGCCACAGGATGATGCTCAAACGCAAGGTGAACACACAAATACACAAAAATAACAACTGGTTTTAAATTAATTTAAAAGTTGATTATGAGAAAACTGGCACTTTCTTCCAACAAGGTACTCAGTTAATGTTCATTATTGATTACTTCTATAAAGATCAATTGTATTTCTCATTAAATAAGCTTAGTATTAATAGGAGTCACTTACTGTGCTGGGCATCAGGTTTGGGAAGTTGGCTAAGGTATGATCCTTGCCTTGATGAAGCATAGAGATGTAAATGCCAGGGACTGCTCTAGGCTCTGAAGGTCCAGTGGTGAATGAGACAAAGTCTTTGTTCTCAGCAAGTTTCTAGACCAGAAAGGGATTACCTAGAACAAAGAAAAATAGAATTACATTAACTCTAAGATAATTCCCAAAAGTGATATATGCTATAAGATAATAAAACAATGTAATATAACAGAAAGTTATTGAGTCTAATTTCTTTAAATAGGGATGCAGGAAAGACTTTCTGAAGAACTAACATTTAAGATGACGTGAGACAATCTGAGGACCAGGTTTTAGGTAGAGTGAGTGGCAAGTTCAGAGGCCTTATATCTACCTCACACCGGTCAGAATGGCCATCATTAAAAAGTTTATAAACAATAGGGGGCTCCCTGGTGGCTTACTGGTAAAGAATCTGCCTGCCAATGCAGGAGACATGGGTTTGATCCCTGATCCAGGAAGATCCCCCATGCTAGGGAACACCTAAGCCTGTGTACAACTACTGAGCCCGTGCTCCACAGCCTAGGAGTCGCAATTCCTGAGCCCACGTGCTGCTCCTACTGAAGCCCAAGTGCTCTAGAGCCTGTGCTCCACAACAAGGGAAGCCAGTGCACTGCAGCTAGGGAGCAGCCCCTGTCACCACAACTAGAGAAAAGCCTACCCAGCAATGAAGACCCAGCACGGCCAAAATAAACAAATAAATAAATGTTTTAAAAAGTCTACAAACAATAAATGCCTGAGAGGGTTTGGGGAAAAGGGAATCCTTCTACAGAATTGATGGGAATATCAATTGTTGCAGCCACTCTGGAAGACATTTATGCAGATGTCTTGAGAAACTAAAAATGGAATCATCATATGATCCAGCAATCTCATTCCTGGGCATGTATCTGGAGAAAATTCTAATTTGAAAAGATACAAGCACCCAGTGTTCATAGCAGCACTGTTTACAATAGCCAAGATATGGAAGCAACCTAAATGTCTATCAACAGATGTATCCACTGTAGGTATAGTATGTACACACACACATACACACTATATATAAAATGGAATATTACTCAGCCATAAAAAAGAACAAAATTTTGCCATTTGAAGCAACATGGATAAACCTTGAGATTATCATACTAAGTGAAGGGAGAGAAAGTTATATATTGTATGACACTGCCTATAAGTGGAATCTAAAGCTAAATGATACAAATGAATTTATTTACAAAAGAAATAGTCTCACAGTCATAGAAAATGAATATAGTTACCAAAGAGGGGAAGAGGGGAGGGATAAATTAGTATTGGGATTAGGAAATAGAAACTACTATATATAAAATAGAAAAACAACAAGGTCCTACTGTATAGCACAGGGAACTATACTCACTATCCTGTAATAAGCTATAATGTAAAAGAATCTGAAAAAGAATATATATATATATATAAATCACTTTGCTATATGTCAGAAACTAATACAACATTATAAATCAAATATACTTCAATAAAAACTAAACAAAGGCCATTCTTAAGTCTAGAATAAACTATCACATACATTGCCTATTCTCTATTTCAAGTGAGGTAAGTACTTTAAGAGAACATAAAGAGATACTGGCATACTAGCCAGCAGTGGGGTTTCACAGGTGGCTCAGAAAGTAAAGAAGCCACCTGCAATTCAGGAGACCCAGTTCTATTCCTGGTTCAGGAAGATCTGGATTAAAGTTCAAAGCTAGCCGCAGACGCGACTGAGACAATGTCACTCAGAGCACTTTCAGAGCGGGCATGCGTGTATGGACTGTGAGTTTGCCTGCTCTGTTAACTGCAAATTATCCCTGGCTGTCAACTACAGATTGGAGGCCACCCCTAACTGGCTTGGCTTCGTCTCTTGCTATCTGTCATGCTGTCAAGTTCTTGGCACCTTTGAATGCCTGTGCTAAAATGGCAATCTTAACCACAGCAATCTACTCGCCCATTCCCCCCACCAAGTCTGTCCCTGTCCAGAGACTCCCCGTCGGCTCAGGGCCGTCAGCCAGCAGACTTTTTTCTGTGAGAGTAAGGTGTGTGCGCTCATACTCCTCCAGAATCATGCTGTTTATCACCCCAGAAAACAATTTGTTGATCAAGACAAATGAAAAAATACTTCATTTAGCACTTCTGTATTAAATGCCTACCGAGATCTTAATTAAAATTTTCATGTTATGCATGAAAAATTATCTACATAGCTCTATCTATTTATCTCTGCCTGTAACAGGGACATGGGGACATGTGTTTTCCTTTTCAGACACATTTCCAGCTCTCATCCACCCTCCTTTATTACTGGTGCAAAGTTTAGAGTGGAAATGAAGGCAGCTGTACTCCTATGTCAGTTCCCTAACTGTTTTTACCTACAAATTGGTCTAGGTGCCTAGCACAGAGCAAAGAAGTCAGTGAGTTCATTAAAGGGGAAGAGACAAATCAAAAGCAAAATAATACCTTCCCAGAACCATTAGATTAGGGCTGCTTTCTACTTATTTCCACAAGTGGCTATACTTTTTCTGTCATAGCATTGATGACACTTAATTGTTACAGTGTTTTTGTGGTATTACTTCAGTAAGGATAAGAATTGTACTGATCTTGTTCATCACATCACGCTATCTTCAGTGTTCAGCTATTTCTAATCATAATTCATTGAATTAATGCACAAATGAAGTAATTCCTCAGAAGCACTTTTTTGGTCTAAAACAAATTCAAGGAATGAGTATAGTTCTCTTAAATTCTTCCTGCCTTTCACAACCCTGGCCATTATATACCACACCCTAAGCTATGTCTTAACACATTTTTCTGTAAGACAGTTCTGAGAAAAATTTATTGCAGGTAGGGGTACAATATAAGGTGGCATGTGCTGTCAGCACATAACCCATAAAATTAAGGAAATGCCAAAAAAGGAAAAGAAAACTGTATGCATCAGTAGAAATATGTCTTCTACTATTTCTTTCAAGTGATGTTCCCTAGCAGTTGTATTTGGAACCAGGTTTTCAGGGGTTAAGGATCTTTCTTTCTGCTATGCTCCCCAGCAGAATGCACAAGATCTCCACTGCATTTAGAGGACTTAGGAAATGTTGGGCTTCCTTGGTGGCTCAGACAGTTAAGAATTCACCTGCAATGCAGGAGACCTGGGTTCGATCCCTGGGTTGGGAAGATCCCCTGGAGAAGGGCATGGCAACCCATTCCAGTATTCTTGCCTGGAGAATTCCCATAGATAGAGGAGCCTGGCGGACTACAGTCCATGGGGTCACAAAGAGTTGGACGTGACTGAGCGACCAAGTGCAGCACGTGAGATCTCTAGGAATCCATAGACTTGTGAAGGCAGGTGGCTTATCCTGGTGGCACTACCAATTCCCAGGTGGTTCAATGGTAAAGAATCCACCCGCCAATGCAGGAGATGCAGGAGACACAGGTTCATTCCTGGGTAAGGACGATCCCCTGGAGTAGGAAATGGCAATCCACTCAAGTGTTCTTACCTGAAAATCCCATGGACAGAGGAGCCTGGCAGGCTACAGTCCATGGGGTCAGCAAGAGTCAGAGGCAACTGAGCATGAGCAGGAGCAAGCAAGATGCACTGCTCACTTGGATTTCATAGATCTTTGTATCTACTAGGATAGTTTTAAACAGATAGTGGATAGCGCCCTATTCTAACAAAAATATTTTGTCAGGTTTTAATAGGCAGAAATGAAGGACTTGAGCCACTCTGAATATATACACCATGAATATCCTTCAATGAACTCTTGGCTTTAACTGGCCATAGTCGGGTCTTCTATATTTCAACTAAGAATTTCCACACAGTTCATAAAAATTTATCATTAGCTATTTAATTCAGTCTACAATAACAAATAACTTCAGCTAGTCTCCAATAACAGCATGCCTTATTCATTTTAGTAAGTGATTGTAGTGCTACTAATATTAAAAAATAATTCTACTAATATCTTATATTTGTACATTTTAATGCATGATCTCATATAAGATTCAAAACTTTGAGAGGCAAAAACTAAAGTTATCTCCATTATACAGATGAGGAAATCAAGGCTGTCTGAGGCCAAATAACTTTCCCAAGAGTCACAGCCAGTACGTGATAGAGGCAGGATTTTCATATGATATCCAGTGTTCTTTCCTTATACCAACAAAGCTGGTCCTCTTAGACCAGAGAGTCATCCATCACTACCTACGCAGCCTGAAAGAGAGCAGGAATCACATGCACAATGAGTTGAACCCTCAATGTTGATATGCCATGACCATCCCTGATAATCACCAGGTTACCAGGCAACCATCTGTAAGATGAATAGCACCTTGGGAAGATGAGATGATTGAGAGAAAAATTAATCAATCCATTTTGCCTTTGGAATTATGCCTAATACTCTTCTCTCTGCCATTAGCTTTTTCTCAGTAATGAAATAATCTTACTTTTTCAAAACCTTAACAAATTATATGTCCATCAAAAAATATTTCCATTGTTTCAATGACAACAAAGCTTGCTACATAAAGACCAATTATGCATAGATCTGATGTGGATGCTTATCTTGAAAGATCTGAATTTTTGTAAATGAGACTTCCATTCTACCTTATACCAGTGTATTTTTTTCCCCATATTTCTTAAAAGATATCAGTTAAAATAAAGTCATCCTACCCCATTCAGAAGCTATCATCCTACCCCATTCAGAAGATAAGGGATTTTTATGGTTGGGTTGAAAAACCAACTTGTTAATATCCAGTTTAAAGCTCTTTTACCCAGATCTTACTCCTTTCTTTGTGCTCTTACCTAGACCTCTAAAACTTCCTCCTTTGTTCTCATATATTTCAAATTCTAGAAGTTGTCTATTCAAAAATACAACTGTCTACATTTTTCCCTTGAAACTACATAAATAACAGAAAAACACACATGCACATACATATATCTCTCAGCTTGAAAAACTATCCATTTATCTCTGAATCCATATTTTGGATGCATTGATCACTTCTGAAAGTGTCTTGAAGTATATACCTTGCAAAAGAAACCCCTAGGAGACAGACACAAAGGGATCATGTGCTTGGGATGGTAATGGTAATCAGTAAGTATGCAGTGTTCATCCTAAAGCAATTGGATAAGTGCATGTAAATGTTTTAAATGGAAACATCAACAGCAATTTTAGAAGATATAAGGATGAGAGTATCAGGCAATCAGGAAGATTACCAATGCTTCATGAGTTTTCAACTCCCATCCTGTTTTGTTTTCCACACACAAACAAAAATTTTACTGTTTTTTTTTTTTAAAGAAATTTAAAGAAATGAGTCAGGAGAAATTGGTCTAAAATTTGAAATTTAGTTTCTCTTAAAAATGGAAAGATCTGATACCGTTAGATATAAATTTCTCCATGGTAATGACTAGTGGAGGCTGAGCAGAGGCTGTTCCCTTTAGCAAACAGGGAAGTTTCCATAGTCTCACCCTTCCCTGTTGTATTCCCAGTCTAGCCCACTTCATTCATTCCCCTTACCTAGCTGCTACTTACAGGTATTAGGTTTTTCAGCCTCCAGTCTAACCTCTCCTACAAACATCTGTCTTCAAATTTTTTCTTATACTTTAATACTTCCCTCTCCCTCACTACCCATGTCCAGGTGGTCACCAGACCTTTCTAGGTTTACCTCTCAATTTTATCTATTTTTGCCTTTCCTTCAACTTGAAATGTCCCCACCATTGTTTCTTATGGCTCATCTAAACTGCTCTCACGGTCAACCAAACATGGGATTTCCAGGCCCCCCGGCATCCTCCAACCTATTGCTTCAGTGTCCTGATTGAAAGTGAAAGTGCAAGTTGCTCAGTCGTGTCTAACTCTGCAACCCCATGGACTGTAGCCCGTCAGGCTCCTCTCTGTCCATGGGGATTCTCCAGGCAGGAATACTGGAGTGGGTTGCCATGCCCTCCTCCAGGGGATCTTCCCCAACCCAGGGATTGAACCCAGGTCTCCCGCATTGCAGGCAGATTCTTTACCATCTAAGGCACCAGGGAAGCCCTGGTGTTCTGATTATGTGATTCCATTTCCTAAAATGTTGTTTCTATGATGGCTTATAAAAGGTTCAAACACTATAACATAACTTTTTAAAAGCATGTATTTATTTGACTGCACCAGATTTTATTTGCAGCAACCAGAATTTTCAATCTATGCTGCAGCATGCAGGATCTAGTTCCCTGACTAAGGATCGAACCGGGTTTCCATGCATTGTGAGTGTGATATATTAACCATTGGAAAACCAGGAGGCCTTACAAATAGCTGTAAAGAAGAGATGTGAAAGGCAAAGGAGAAAAGGAAAGATATACCCATCTGAATGCAGAGTTCCAAAGAATAGCAAGGAGAGATAAGAAAGCCTTCCTCAGTGATCAATGCAAAGAAATAGAGGAAAATAATAGATTGGGAAAGACTAGAGATCTCTTCAAGAAAATTAGAGATACCAAGGGAACATTTCATGCAATGATGGGCACAATAAAGCATGGAAATGGTATGGATCTAACAGAAGCAGAAGATATTAAGAAGAGGTGGCAAGAGTACACAGAAGAACTGTGCAAAAAAGATCTTCATGACCCAGATGATCACGATGGTGTGATCACTCACCTAGAGCCAGACATTCTGGAGCATGAAGTCAAGTGGGCCTTAGGAAGCATCACTATGAACAAAACTAGTGGAGGTGATGGAATTCCAGCTGAGCTATTTCATATCCTAAAAGATGATGCTGTGAACGTGCTGCACTCAATATGCCAGCAAATTTGGAAAACTCAGCAGTGGCCACAGGACTAGAAAAGGTCAGCTTTCATTTCAATCCAGAAGAAAGGCAATGCCAAAGAGTGTTTAAACTACCACACAATTGTACTCATCTCACACGCTGGCAAAGTAATGCTCAAAATTCTCCAAGTCAGGCTTCAACAGTACCTGAACCATAAACTTCCAGATGTTCAAGCTGGATTTAGAAAATGCAGAGGAACCAGAGATCAAACTGCCAATATCTGTTAGCTCATAGAAAAAGCAAGAGAGTTTCAGAAAAACATCTACTTCTACTTTATTGACTATGCCAAAGCCCTTGACTGTGTGGATCACAATAAACTGTGGAAAATTCTGAAAGAGATGGGTATACCAGATCACCTTACCCACCTCCTGGGAAATCTGTATGAAGGTCAAGAAGCAACAGCTAGAAACGGACATGGAGCAAGAGACTGGATCTAAATTGGGAAAGGAGTATGTCAAGGCTGTATATTGTTACCCTGCTTATTTAACTTATATGCTGAGTATATCCTTTGAAATCCTGTGCTGGATGAAGCACAAGCTGGAATCAAGATTGCCAGGAGAAATATCAATCACCTCAGATATGCAGATGACACCACCCTTATAGCAGAAAGCGAAGAAAAACTAAAGAGCCTCTTGATGAAAGTGAAAGAGGAGAGTGAAAAAGTTGGCTTAAAACTTAACATTCACAAAACTAAGATCATGGCATCTGATCCCATCACTTCATGGCAAATAGATGGGGAAAGAATGGAAATAGTGACAGACTTTATTTTCTTGGGCTCCAATATCACTGCAGGTGGTGACTGCAGCCATGAAATAAAAAGACACTTGCTCCTTGAAAGAAAAACTATGACCAACCTAGACAGCATATCAAAAAGCAGAGACATTACTTTGCTGACAAAGGTCCATTTAGTCAAAGCTATTGCTTTTCCAGTAGTCATGTATGGATGTGAGAATTGGACCATGAAGAAGGCTGTGCACCAAAGAATTGATGCTTTTAAACTGTGGTGTTGGAGAAGAGTCTTGAGAGTCCCTTGGACTACAAAGATATCCAACCAGTCAATCCTAAAGGAAATCAGTCCTGAAATTCATTGGAATGAAACTGAAACTCCAATACTTTGGCCACCTGATGCGAAGAACTGACTCGCATGGAAAAGACCATGATTTTAGGGAAGATTGAAGGCAGGAGGAGAAGGGGACAACAGAGGATGAGATGGTTGGATGGCATCACTGACTCGATGGACATGAGTTTGAGCAAGCTCCAGGAGTCGGTGATGGACAGGGAAGCCTGGAGTGCTGCAGTCCATGGGGTCGCAAAGAGTCGGACATGACCGAGCGACTGAACTGAACTGGACAGCCAGGAAAGTCCCTGTGAAGTGAAAGTGTTAGTTACTTAGTCACACCCAACTCTTTGGGATTTCATGGACTGTAGCCCCTCAGGCTCCTCCGTCCATGGGATTCTCCAGTAAAGAATACTGGAGTGGGTTGTCATTTCCTCCTCCAGGGGATCTTCCCCACCCAGGGACTGAACCCGGGTCTGCTGCAGTGAAGGCAAATTCTTTACCTTCAGAGCCACCAGGGAAGGCCCGGGAAGGCCCTACATGGCTTTTAAAATCCTCTGTGCTCTCCATTGGCTTCCCTGGTGGCTCAGACATTGGAGGAAATGGCAACCCACTCCAGTATTCTTGCCTGGGAAATCCTGTGGATAGAGAAGCCTGGTGGGCTCCAGAACACTGGGTCCCAACGAGTCAGACATGACTGAGTGACTAACACTTTCAACACTTTCTTTCTTTCGTGCTCTCTATACCTCCATCCCCCACACACACGCCACTCTCACCTCCCAGTTCACCACACCCTCCCTCCGGGCTCTAGCCATGCCATACTACTGAACTTTCCTTGCTCCAGCTGCCTATCTGGAAAGGCTTTCCTTCCTTTCCTGTCTCTCCCTCATCCACTTCTCCTCCCTCATCTTCCTTCCCCACCAGACAAAATCCTAATGCTCTCTTAAGGACATCGTTATTTACCAGGAAGCCTTTCCTAATGCGCTCCATTGAAAGTACCCATTCCCTCTTTGCATCCCTGTAGCTCTTGGCTTTTAAGTATCTAAATAACTCTTATAAATTTCCATGTACTCTAAGTATATGTCAAATGTTCTCACTGGAGCATATATTCCTTAAGGCTAGGCACCCTGTCATAGCATTTTTTATCTTTCTAAAACTTAGTAAGTTGTTTTCTCACAGTAACAATAAATTCTGGAACATTTACTTAGCTTTGCACACTGTTCTTAAGAGTTTACAAGCGTATCTTCTTTATTCCTCACAAGACTCAGAGCATCTTTTTTACAGATGTGGAAAACGAGGTCTAGAAATGCCTAGTAACTAACAGAAGGGCCAAACACGGAAGATGGCCAAACCAAGGCTGAAAAGTAAGTCAATTAAGTAGTCCTCATCCAAAGACCATGACCCTAGTAAACTTAATGTTATCCTTGAAAAAAAGTTTATTTTAAAATAAACATTGTGCATGCTTGTTTAGTCATGTCTGACTCTTTGTGACGCCATGGACTGTAGCCTGCCAGGATCCTCTGTCTATGGGGTTTCCCAGGCAAGAACACTGAAGTGGGTTGCCATTCCCTATCCAGGGGATTTTTCTGACCCAGAGATCAAACCTGTGCCTCGTACATCTCCTCCATCAGCAGGTGGATTCTTTACCACTGAGCCAACTGGTGAGCTCAAAATAAAAGTGACACTGACCAAATTTTTAAAATACCTATACACACTGAAAGAGAGGGGAAATAGCCAGAAAACAGTTTGTCATCTTTAAAAAGACTTCTTTGGAGTATGTTCCAGATATTGGAAATCTTTCTAACTGAAAATATGAGCTGTGATAAATTTCAACTTTAGTATCAATGTCAGCATTTATGTCATAATTAGTTAATGGTGGGTTAAATGAAAAGTCATCATGTAGATACAACATTTTGACATGATCACACATGTAAATTAATGATAAGTGACAGGTCATATCCAAAGGGAAATCAGGGAGTTAGCTTATCAAGTACTCTAGAGCCACTGGAGAAATGATTTTGTGAACAGCTAAAAAACCTGAAGAGGGAGAACAGAACACTTTTTAAATATTTTCTTATTAAAGATATTGGAAATAAATAGATTATGCACCATGGTACATGCATTATGTATCATGAAAATTAAAGAAGAAAATTAGGCCTTACTTGAAAAATTCAAATTAATTTCTTTGAGGAAATTATTGGATCATAATGGTTATCCCTGGAAAGATTATCATTGTACAGATAAAGGGTTAAGAAAATAAGAAATGACTTGGTCAGAATCATAAACCTAGTCAGACCTAAATGCAGTTTTATGACTCCTAATTCAACTGTCACCAAACTGTTCCTCTCATATTCTAATACATTAAGTGTGCTGAGGACAGTATTTCTTCACTATCAGAAAGCATGCAATTTCATCTCTGTTTTTTTGTTTGCTGTGTGTGTGTGTATGTGTGATTAATTGGGACATAGTTTGCAATGCTGTATTGGTTTCTGCTGTACGATGAAGTGAATAAGCTATATGCTTACACAATCCCCTCCCTCCTGGACTTCCCTCCTGCCCGCCCCCTCAGCCTGTCCCTCATCGCTCACAGAACAGCAAGCTGAGCTCCCTGTGCTACACATCAGGCTCCCACTAGCTGTGGGTTTTACATACAGCGGTGCATATACATCAGTCCCAAGCTCCTAGTTCATCTCACCACTCCCTCCCCATCACCACGTCCACATATTTGTTCTCTCCCTCTGTGTCTCTATTCCTGCCCTGCAACTAGGTTCATCTGGATCAGTTTTCCAAATTCCACATATATGCATCTATATACAATATTTGTTGTTCTCTTTCTGACTTACTTCACTCTCTATGACAGACTCTAGGTCCATCCACGTTTCTACAAATGCACTCTTGGTAGCAATGCAAATTGGTGCAGCCACTATGGAGAGCAGTACGGAAATTCTTGAAAAACAAAACAAAACTAAAAGTAGAGCTACCATATGACCCAGGTAAGTCTTATGGGCCTCCCTGGCAGCTCAGACGGTAAAGAATCTGCCCACAATTAGGAAGATCTGGGTTAAATCCCTAGGTCAGAAACATTTTCCTGGGGAAGGGAATGGCTACCTACTCCAGTCTTCTTGCCTGGAGAATTCCATGGACAGAGGAGCCTGGTGAGTTACAGTTCATGGGGTCACAAAGAGTCAGACATGACTGAGCAACTAACTCTTACTTACTATGACCCAGCAATCCCACTACTGGACATGTATATTGTGTGTGTGTGCGTGTGTGCGTGTGTGTGTGTGTGTGTGTGTGTGTGTGTGCGCGTGCGCGCGCGCGCGCGCACTCAGCCATGTCCTACTCTTTATGACCCTATGGACTATAGCCCACCAGGATCCTCTGTCCTTGGGATTTTCCAGGCAAGAATACTGGAGTGGGTTGCCATTTCCTCTTCCAGGAGATCTTCTTGACTCAGGGATTGAACCTGTGTTTCCTGAGTCTCCTGCATTGCAAGCAGATTCTTTACCACTGAGTGATCAGGGAAGCCCCTGAGAAAACCATAATTCAAAAAGACACATGTACCCTAGTGCTCACTGCAACACTATTTACAATAGCCAAGACATGAAAGCAACCTAAATATCCACTGACAGATGAATGGATAAAGAAAATGATCTGTGGTTTTTTGAAGTGGAAAAGGTCACTATTAAATCTTTCATAGAAATTGTTTATCTCACACTTCTTCCCTTTCTTCCGTAACCCACTTCTATAATTTTTTGCCTCCACCACTCAACCACAACTGCTCTTCTCCAGGCCACCAAAAATCTCCATGATGCAAATAAATTCAGAGAAAGTTTCTTACTTTTAGACTACCTTGTCATCTCTGCGCCTAGGGCGCAGTCCATCATTGCCACCATCAGACACTCTGTGATCCCTCGCCCCTTTCCTAGCAGTCTGGACACTGGAAATAGGCTGGTGCTTGTGACAATGGTGCAGGGATCCTGAGGATATGAATGGAGCATCTGCAGAACCTGCTAGAATATCTATTTTTAGATGTAGCTATTGAGGGAACAGGGCACTGAATTCCACAGTAAGTCCACCCAGGCTCTCTCCCCACATAAAATTACTTCAAGACTGACATCTTTTACTTGGTCTCGTCTTGCTTTATAGAGCCTAAATGCTGAACCTTTTTTGATTCACCTCAGAGAAACTATTTCATCTTGGGTGAACCCAGCCTTACTTTCAGAGCTTAAAAATATTTCCTATTAGTCCTCTGAATTTCCACTAACCTTTTAGAAGATAGCATTAAAAAGGAGGAGGGAATCTGGGGTCAGATAAATCTGGTTTTGAATCTCAGTCTCTTTTATTTAAGGAATTTTCATAAGTGCTCAGAGCTCTGGTTTCCTCAACTGTTTAACAAAGATAATGTTAGTTTCTCTTTCATGTGCCTGTTGTGATGATTATGTGCAAAGATTTATATAAGGCCTTTAATGTAATGCATTAACAGTGTTAGGGTTAATTGTGTTCATTGGACTCTGCTAGGATGGTGGTTTCATTATCTCTAATAGGGCAGTGTGTATTCTTTAAAGCGCCAAGCTCTTTACAGACTGAATTTTGTACCAACTCATCATTCTTCCTCATTGAATGAAAATTGTCTGGGCCCATTAACTCAACTCATGAGACTCAGTAAGGTATTCAATTACCATACACCCCTTAGATCATGCTGGGTTGTCTCACAGCTTTAGCAAAGACTGTGATCAATCTTACAAAAGTTCACCTGTCCCAAGATCAGGGAATTTTTGTTCTTAAACACTTATACATATAGATGGTGGAATAAAAGGATATGCACTTATATCCTGGGAGAGCACAAAAATTGCAACTAGCTGTTGAACAACTATTGACAGGAGGATGCTGGAACCCATCAAAAAGTGATACCCACGTCAAAAGACAAAGAAGCCACAGTGAGATGGTAGAAGGGGTACAATCACGATAAAATCAAATCCCACACCCACCAGGTGGGTGACCCACAGACCCAAGAACAATAATACCAAAGAAGATCTTGAATTGTTTTGAAGGTTCAGAACCCTACATCAGGCTTTCCAGCCTGGAGATCTGACAAAGGTACTGGGAATCCCCAGGGAATCTGGCCTTGAGGGCCAGCAGGATTTGCTTATAGAACTTCCAGAGGACTGAGGGAAACAGACTCCAGTCTTGGAGGGCACAAACAAAATTTTGCATGCACCAAGACCCAGAGGAAAGGAACAGTGACATGATGGGAGATTGAGTGAAAACTACCTGCTAGTGTTGGAAGGTCTCCTGTGGAGATATGGGTCAACAGAGTCTCACCACAGGGATGGGGGCACTGGAAGGTCCCCCTTGGTGTAAACCCTCTTGGAGCTCACCATTAACCCTACCATATTGCCTGCAGACCCTAGGGCTGGGTTGCCTCAGGTGCAACTGCACCCATCAGCAGATAATTGGATTAAAGCTTTACTGAGCAAGGCCCTGCCCACCAGAGCAAGACCCAGTTTTTCCCATTGCCAGTCCCTCCCATCAGGAAGCTTGTACAAGCCTCTTAGCCTCATCCATCAGAGGGCAGACAGAAGAAGCAAGAAGAAGCAGTCTCACAGCAGCTAACACAAAAAAACATACTATAGAAAGTTAATCATGATGGAAAAGCAGAAAGTTATGTCCCAGATGAAGACACAAGATAAAATCTCAGAAAAACAACTAAATAAAGAGGAGATAGGCAACCTTCCAGAAAAAGAATTCAGAATAGTGATAGTGAAGATGATCCAGGATCTCAGGAAAAGAATGGAGGCAAAGATTAAGAAGATTCAAGAAATGTTTACCAAAGAACTAAAGAAAAACAGAGATGAATAATATAGTAGAGGGAATCAACAGCAGAATAACTGAGGCAGAAGCACAGATAAATGACCTGGAGGACAGAATAATGGAAATCACTGCCACAGAACAGAATCTAGAAGAAAGAATGAAAAGAAATGAAGACAGCCTAAGAGACCTCTGGGAGAACATTAAATGCATCAGCATTCACATTATAGGGGTCCCAGAAGGAGAAGAGAGAGATAAAGGACCTGAGAAAATATTTGAAGAGATAATAGCTAAAAACTTCCCAAACATGGAAAAGGAAATAGTCAACCAAGTCCAGGAAGCACAGAGAGTCTCAGGAAGGATAAACCCAAGGAGGAACACACCGAGACACATTGTAATCAAACTGACAAAAATGAAACACAGAGATAAAATATTAAAAGCAACAAGGGAAAAGTGACAAAAAATATACAAAGGAACTCCCATCAGACTATCAGCTGATTTCTCAGCAGAAACTCTACAAGCCAGAAGAGAATGGCATGATATATTTAAAGTGAGCAAAAGGAAGAATCTACAACCAACAATACTCTACCCAGCAAGACTCTCCTTCAGATTTAATGGAGAAATCAAAAGCTTTCCAGACAAGCAGAAGTTAAGAGAATTCAGCACTACTAAACCAACTTCACAACAAATGCTGAAAGAACTTCTCTAGGCAGGAAACACAAGAAAAGGAAAAGACCTACAGAACATAAACCCAAAACAATTAAGAAAATTTTAATAGGATCGTACAGATCAATAATTACCTTAAATGTAAATAGATTAAATGCACCAACCAAAAGACAGAGATTGGCTGGGTGAATGAAAACCCATGCATGTATGCACTTCCTCTTACCACATCATTCTGCTTGACCCCCCTAAAGTGAAAGTGAAGTTGCTTAGTCATGTCCAACTTTTTGCGACCCCATGGACTGTAGCCTACCAGGCTTCTCTGTCCATGGGATTTTCCAGGCAAGTGTACTGGAGTGGGTTGCCATTTCCTTCTCAAAAATTGCATATAATTATTTTATATTTTTAAATTAATCGTGCTCCCATGATGGCTTGCAACTGTAATTATCTTTTATTTTTTGTCTGGCTATTGATTGTGAAAACTGATAGACATATTTTACTATTGTGATTATGTAACTATCACTCACTTAATACCATTGTATCATGATTGGTCAACAGAAAAATAATAGAACTCTATATCACCAAAACTAGCATCTAAAAAAAAAAAAAAAAAAACCCTATAATCACTTTTTAAAATCCAGATGCTTATCAAAATTATCTTGAAGTTTTTTGAAAAATACAAATGCCCAGATACTGCTTTTTTTCTCCAGAGCTTCAATTATGTTTCTAATGAACAGTCATGTCTAAAAACAACTGGACTATATGAGGATCTTTTACTTTTATCTAGTTTGCTTTGCTTTTTCTAGTTCATATTCAGTGTTTCCATTTCATTTAGTTTTTGTTCTCTAACTTCTCCAATTCTTTTTTTTTTTTTTGATGTTCTTTCTTAAGACTTTTTCAAGTGTAGTAGAAAAGCTTTTGTATACATATACATAAATATGTATAACATATATATTTGTTGTAGAAACATATAGAAAACTTATGAATTTTTGCCTAACTAAATAAATTATGACATTTTGATTCCACTTGTTTGACTTAGTATGAATAGAACGATAGATTTCTAATTCAAAATAGATATGCAATAAAGGTTTACTATATAGTATAGGTAATTATCATCAATATCTTGTAATAACTTATGATGAAAAATAATTTCAAAAATAATATATGTGTATTTGTATAACTGCCCCACCTCGCTGTGCACCTGAAACATAGTAAGTCAACTATACTTCAACAATTTATATATAGTTTTTAAATAAATATATATATATAGACACTACTATGTGTTATTCTTGTGGATAAACATGATACAACATAGGAAATCCCTGTCTTTATTGAAGCATACATTCAAATAAAGGAGAAATAAATAAAAATAAATAGAAACGATGTACACTGAGTTATGATTTGGCTCCATTTTGTACTTAATAACTTTGGGATGCCTATTAGACATCCAAATAGGCAGCTGTGTGTGTGAGTGCAAAGCTCAGAGGCAAGGTCTGGGCTGGAGATATAAATTTGGAAATCATGAGTATATAAATGATGTTTAAAGCCCTGACATTTTCAGGGAACTTAGTGAGTGAGAATATACAGAAAAAGAAAGAGAAATGTCTGGGAACTCCAACATGCAGAGATCTGGAAGAGAAAGACAGACCAGCAAAAAGAACTGAAAGGGTTTGGCCAGTGAGTTATGAGGAAAACTGTGTTCCCAGACAGGCCAACTCTCTGCCTGGACTGCTCCCAGCCAGTGACAGGGCATGGTAGGGATGCCAACATGAACCCGTTCCTGCCTCAATGGGCAACTCCACTTGGGGACTCTCTATTAGCCTGGCTGAGGTTTTCTCAGGCCCATGCTGTGATCTGAGGCTCTTCCTCTTGGTCCTCTTTCCCTTACTCCTTTCCCAAGTGTCAGATGAGTCATGTGGACTGAAAGTTTTCCCTTTCAGCTTCTGCTCACCCCACCTCAGTCCATTCATAGACATTTGCCTCAATACATCTCTGGTGTATCTGTTCTCATCAAGCACCTGCTTTCTAGATGAGGATAATTCTGAGGCTTGCATGCAACGTACTTCAGTCTCCCCAGGGAATTATGCCCCAGCCCCCCGCTGTGCCTCTGGACTAATGGCATGCCTTCTATTGGCTGTCTTCCCTTCCCCATATCACTTCCCTCTTGCTGACCCATTTCCCTTCCACCTTCCCATACACCACTTGCATTTGAAACTTTGTCTCTGAGGAAATCCATACTAAGCTAGATATTATAGAGACACAAATAATCAAAATACTTCAAGTATTCTCCAGCAGTAACTTAGGGGTGTTTTGTTTCTGGGGTTCCATTCCAGTAGATATAGACTCTCACATACCAGCTATGTGAGTAGACAGGTAAAAGGAAATTTCAAATGGCCCTGGACCCACATGGTCACAAAGCAATTCACTCAGTGTCTGGGATTTCCATGTTCCCAAGAGCCATGAGAACAACAGATGGCAGAAATAGTCTGGAGTTTATTTATATGCAGAGATTGTGCAGTTAATGGGAAGAGGCTTAACAAGTGAGCCAAATGCTAAAGCACACATCTGGGTGGATGTTTTGGGCAGCTGGGCATAAATCAAGAGGGTTATTATTGTTGTCAAAGAACTGAGGACTGTCATAACCTTCTCACAAGGCACCCATAGAAGTTCCCTGCTTCCAAAAGTGTGGCCTTGATCAGCCCTGGACCTTGAGTTCTGTTCATCTGCCCTTGACCTTCCCTAACACTCCCTGTTGTCTAAATCAGGGCCTGAAAACCTCCCTCCATTGGACACCACTGCTAACTCTTTAAAGCTGTGAGTTTTAGTCAACTCCTCATAACCCAGCTGTGCATTCTCTGTGGCTAATACCTTTCTCTTACCACTGCACCCCCATCTTGAGGTAATTTGTTGCTATGGTCTGAATACTTGTGATTCTCCCAAATTCATAAACCTGAAGATGATGGTATCAGTAGTTAGAAACTTTGAACATCAGGACAGAGCCTTCATGAGAGGGATTGGTGCTCTTATTAGAGAGTCCCCAGAGAGCCGACTTCTCCCTTCACCATGTGAGGAGTCAACAACAAGTCTGAGATCCAGAAGAGGGCCTCCACACAACCACTCCGGCACTCTGATGTCAGACTTCCAGCCTCCAGAACTCTAGGAGATGAATGTCTGCTTTTTATAAGCTACTCAGCCTGTGCTATTTCGGTATAGTAGCTTAAATGGACTAAGACACTTGTTCAACTGCAAAGCAATTTTAAAAGAAGATCAAGAAGCCTAGTTTTAGGAAGCTAAATGTATCCCTTGAGCATCTCCTAAAGGACCCAGTGATTCTACTGCTAAAAATTTACCTAAATAAAATACAATCAAAGAGGAGCACTGTTCTTTACATAGTCAAAAGAAAGTGAAAGTGAAAGTCGCTCAGTTATATCTGACTGTTTGTGACTGCATCGACTACACAGTCCATGGAATTCTCCAGGCCAGAGTACTGGAGTGAGTAGCCAAAATGGCAACCTAATGTTTCACAATATCGTATATGTCAAATAGAAACGCAGTGTATCAATACGATTAAAATACTTGTGTACAAATACAGCCTTTGAGAATCATGAAGGAATGTTCCTGGTATGATAAAAAGAAAATTATAAAAATATGGATAGAATTATATGGAAATTACTTTTAATGTATGTTACATTTTGTATACATGTGTAATATATAAATATAAGTACATATTATGTGTGCATATATATTTACATTTATATGTCCTAGTGTATAGGAGACTAGAAGGATGTCTATCACAAATGGTAATTTCTGAATGGTAGAATTATCAGTGATTTTCTTCTGCTTGTTTTTCTGCAGTTGACAATTTTTCTGAAAATGAGTAAGGTTTCCTTCAATATCAGGAAAGAAACTTTGATAAATACTAGTTAATAAAAAAAGAAGGAACTGTCATTGTGCTCCAAAGACAACCAGCATCCCTTTTGATCAGGGTGGGGTGGGGTCAGGGGTCAGGTATTGCACTGAATCAGCCAAAGGAAAGTTTTCATTTTTTTTTTTTTCTTTCTGTGTCCTGAGCTGTCTGAAGAGCCTGAAGGAAGCTGTGGTTACACTGCCCAGCAAGAGAAGAATTCATGACAGACATAAGGGATCATCAGGCATCTTCTAAGTTAGTGGGAAAGCAAACCTGCTAAAGGGAGCTCATGTGAACCCCTGACCCTGCAATCAGAGAGCATCACAGAAGGATCCAAGGCAACTCCCCTACCACTTTCTTCAGAATGAAGGAGATTATTCCTTCAAAGACACAAAACTAAGGTCTTTGTTCTCTTACTCCACAAATAAATGTAAAATTCCCAGAGGTACACACACCTATAAGCCAGATGCCTGACTTCTTAAATCTTGGATTAAGAAACAACTGGGGCTTCTATGGTAGCTCAGCTGGTAAAGAATCTGCCTGTAATGCAGGGGAGACCCCAGTTTGATTCCTGGGTGGGGAGGATCCCCTGGAGAAGGGATAGGCTACCCACTGCAATATTCTTGGGTGCAGTATTCTTGGTTGCTCAGACGGTAAAGAATCACCTGCAGTGCAGGAGACCTGGGTCCAATCCCTGGATTAGGAAGATCCGCTGGAGGAGGGCATGACAACCCACTCTAGTATTCTTGCCTGGAGAATCCCCATGGACAGAGGGGCCTGGCGGGCTACACTCCATGCGGTCACAAAGAGTCAGACACGACTGAGCAACTAACCACAAGAACCAACTGGCTCTAGGGTTTGGGTTTCATCACTTAACTTTCCAAGATCCCCCATTCTCATATCTAGAAAAGCACGGTCATTATCCTGCCTTGCTCCCAGGGAGGTTATTCAGCAAGCATCTTCTCAGGGACCCAGAAAAATATTGCTGCAAATACAGAACTCCCTGAGAGCTTATCAACATCCTGATCTCAGTAAGGAAGGACCTGATGATTTACCTGATATTGCTCCCCTCACAGAGTGATGATGGGCAGCTTTGGGTGGACAACCAAGGATTCTTGAAGTTCTTGGTTGCAAGGAATGGAAATCTGTTTTGAATAACTTAAGGTAAACAGGATTTATTGGAAAGTTGTCAGAGTTCAAGAGAAAGGAAAGAGTGGCTGGGGCACTAGGCTTCAGAAGAACAGGGCTGTGATACATCTGGATGTCCAAGGAGGATGACAACTGCCTTACAGCCAGAGAAGCTACAAAGTGAGATGGATTCCACTGCTGCTGCAGTGAAAAATCATCTCGGACACTCCCTCTCATCCCTGGGTCATTCACTCAAGTTACAGCACTCTGGGTGCCAGAGCATTGATGATGTGCCTATCTGATGATTTTATGACGGCAAGAGGGAGGATTTGCCTCCTTTAAAGCTGCAACAGAAACTGGTTTCCTGGAATCACCCTGCCAACAGCCCCAGTCACAGTGGGGACTAATCTTCCTTAACCTGGGTTGATCTCATTGTCACAACCACAAAAAGTCAAACATCAAGTCCAGATACCTCACTATCAAGTCAAATGAAGAAAGTATAGACAATCTTATTTACAAAGAAGAAAAAGAGACACAGATGTAGAAAACAAGTGTATGGATAACAAGGGGAAGGGGGGATGGAATGAATTGGGAGATTGGGATTGGCGTATATACACCATTAACACGATGTGTAAAATCAGTAACAAGAACCTACTGTATAGTACAAGGAATTTTACTCTGTGGTGACCAAAATGGGAAGGAAATCTAAAACAGAGGGATAAATATGCATCTACAGCTGATTCACTTTGCTGTACAACAGAAACTAACGCTTCATTGTAAAGCAACTATATGCCAACAAAATTTTTTTTTTTTTAATTTTTGACATGTTGTAACAAAAATCAGTGTTGTGTTAGAAGCTGCTTCACTGATATCTACCTTCAACCAGCTTTTCTGGTCTTATTTCATTAGTTAGTTAGTTCAGTCGCTCAGTCATGTCCGATTCTTTGCGACCCCATGAATCGCAGCACGCCAGGCCTCCCTGTCCATCACAAACTCCCAGAGTTTACTCAGACTCATGCCCATCGAGTCGGTGATGCTATCCAGCCATCTCATCCTCTGTCATCCCCTTCTCCTCCTGCCCCCAATCCCTCCCAGCATCAGGGCCTTTTCAAATGAGTCAGCTCTTCACATGAGGTGGCCAAAGTATTGGAGTTTCAGCTTCAGCATCAGTCCTTCCAATGAACACCCAGGACTGATCTCCTTCAGGATGGGCTGGTTGGATCTCCTTGCAGTCCAAGGGACTCTCAAGAGTCTTCTCCAACACCACAGTTCAAAAGCATCAATTTTTCGGCACTCAGCTTTCTTCACAGTCCAACTCTCACATCCATACATGACCACTGGAAAAACCATAGCCTTGACCAGACGGACCTTTGTTGGCAAAGTAACGTCTCTGCTTTTTAATATGCTATCTAGGTTGGTCATAACTTTCCTTCCAAGGAGTAAGCCTCTTTTACCATTAAACCCAGAGTACTTGCAACAGTATCTCCTAAAGACTTTGCTCCACCTTGCTACTTTGTATTAAAAGTGCCCCCCTGCTCACCAAGTAGTCTCTCTGCAGACTCCAGTATATAACAAGATCCATCCATTTTTTTCAGGCCCAGTTCAAAAGTCATCACCTCCATGATGTTTCCCGGCCATCTCTACCAAAAGGACTCTTTCCCCTCTAAACTCCACTGTGACTCCATGTCTATAACCCTCTGAAGAGGATTCAGTCTTAAAGTGGTGCTGTGTGAAAAAGCAGAGCCTGTAAAGGCAAAAAAAAAAAAAAAAAAAATTCCCTCATTCCCTACATCCATGGAGCCTTCAAACACCAGACTCCCTCCGGTCATGAAGCATCTCTTTATCCCAGCTCTTCATTACTTTATTTCCTGCTTTCCTCTCTCCCATCTTTATTATGTAAGTAAGACAAACTTCTCCAGCAAATCTTTGTTTTATCCTTTTCTGTACATTTTCTGATTCTCTCTTTTTCTCTTTCCCTCTCCTTCACCCCTCCCTTCTGTGTCCCTGTCTGTCTCTCTCACAAACTCACACACACACATACACACAACCCTAGAAACCATCTGGCAGAGGAACACACTCCCCAGGGGAGTGTAGGAGGGAAATAAAGGTGGACATAAAGGGAAACTATATGAAAGGGAAGATGCTATAAGCACCACCAGGTTAATAAACTTTATCCTGTCACATATCTATTACACATTTGGAAAACTACCTCAAAATAAAGTTATCTGCACACATGCATTTTCTTTCCAACTGAATTTTAAGAAATTCCAGGGCAGAGACCAAGCCTCAGTCACCTCTTTTGCTCTCATAGAGAGCACACTTGATACTTTTTAACCACTCAACATACATATAATGAATTAATGAGCACATGCATTAGCTAATTAATTAACAATAATCAGCAGGTCACTTGTAGCCATGGTTGCAAAGAAGCAAATTAATGATTTTCTAGCTTTTGATCCCTAGAAGTTTTATTTCTGCCCTATCTGTACAGATATCATTAATGAGGACTTCAAATAAATGAGATCTATCTAAGAGACAGGCTTACTACCACGAGGAGCTGCAAACCTATTTTGATCTTTCACAGAAAGAAGGGCAGATGGAACTCACAGCATACTCACTCTTTTAAAACGAGCTTTAATTTAATTTCCTTGCCTCTGGCAGTAGCTCTTAGAAGCAGCAGAGTGAACGGCTGTGAGAGGATTCAAAAAAGGGTGGAGGCTGAGGGGTCATCAAAGCTGGGAGGTCAGTGGCAGCAGGCCCCTCACCAGAATGCCTATCACAGGGCCCACCTTTCCTATCACCGCATGTTTGAACACTTCAATAAGAGAGATAATTACTATTTCATTGATGCGGTACTTTCTACTTCACTTCCCCAAGTCCATGACCTCATTTAATCCTCCAGGCTATTCTGAGGCCCTCTTTCCTTTTCCTCAGCTACCCTATCCTCCCAAGTCCACAATTTAAAGCCACATTTAGTAAAAAGGTACATACCTACAATATCAGTGATGAAACAAAGAGAGAAAAAAAATTTAGGCCATATTACAAAACATATATATGATGGTTTCAGTGTTCAGACTCTTAAAAAATAGTTGTGATAACAATGAGCTCAAAACTTACTAAGATCTACTAGATGTCTGTAATTTTCCATGCATTTCATCCACCAAACTACGCTGCAAAGAAAATACGGTTACTGTTCCCAATTTACAGATGAAAAAAATAGGGCATAAAGAGGTTAAGAGACTTGCCAAAGGTGAAAGTATAATGGACAAGGCTTCAAACATGAAAGTTTTCTGTTCTTGTGTACTGAGTCACCATGTTAACTGTTTCCATGGCCAAATCAAGGTAGAAGATGACAAACGGAAGAAAATTTCTTTACTGTAAGACTTCACAGTTTTTAACATGGTGTTTTGCATTGCAATTCTGTAAAAGCTATCTTCTGAATTCATTTGATCATGATATACTTTTGTTCTGGTGGAAGTAGTATGCTAGTTTGGGAAAGATGCCATGAGTTTAGCTTCTACCTTAAATTCAAAGCCGCTGGAAAGCTGTTTGATGTTGGGCTCTAAGAGCAGCCTCACAGCACATCATGAAAAACAAGAAGAAACCTGACCTGCCATTTGCATCACCCCAGGCTCTTCAGTAAGTTGCTGTGCCCATTTTTTGGAAAGAAGAAACAGGCCTACAGAGGCTTGTCTGATTTGCCTAAGTCGTGGAATCACGATTCAAACCAAGACAGGCTAACCTCAGAAGCAACGCTCCGAATTCCTGGAGAGTCATCCTACCGCTGCCGTGTGGGCAGTGAGCATCAAGCATCCCTGAGCCACAGCATGTCGCCATGGCAACAGCACAGGCTAAAGGACAGAGCCTGGCTCTGACTTTGGGCCGGGCCAACTTAACTTCACCAAATCTCAGTTTTTTCCATCTATAAAATGAGAGCAATAAAACTGACTTTTTAGAGATTGGTGTGAAGATTAAAGACTTAGTAACTTGCCTACAGTAAATGCTTGATAAACATAAGCTAATTAAGTAATTAATTCCAAACAAAGCACATCACATTTTCTAGAAGAGTTTTACTTTTCAAGGTAAGGTGATATTGTCTCCCCTGAAATTTCTCCCAAGGCACAGATGACAACAGGAAGGACAGGAAGACAATACAGAGTCACAAATCCCTGGTTCATTTGTCTGGCTGGGACAATTGCCACAGGAAGACATGGACACACAGTCTCAATGTTTTCTTTTTAGTTATAACCAGCCTTCTTCCTGTGCTCTTCTTTATTGTCCTGTACCCACCCTGTTCAGATCCCATTTAGATTCTCCCTCAAAGAGGAACTGCCTCTCTTCATACATACTTCACTTTACTCTTTCTGACTGCTGCCTTCACTTCCATATGGCTTATTTAACCATGTCATGACCTAACAGGACCCCTCTAACCTGGGCTCCTGAGAGTGGTGTCTAATCACCTGAGAACCACCAGATCGTCTTCAAACAGTTGAACCTCCAAACATTCTTGTTCACCTCACATTTGGGACACAGGAATGTAAATACTCTGAAGTCTCTTTGGCCTCCGTGTTATATCTAAGCAAGTATTCCATGTTCTCCCACACCTACTAGTGTGTTCTCATTCAATAACGTAATATACAGAATGTTTCCAACATACATAAGGGCAAAGGGTACCTTTGCAAACACACTAGTGCTATATGTATATTTCTTTTTATACATTTTCTCCTCTGATACAGTAGATTCCTCTTCTGATCAATAATATCCGTGAAATAAACAAAAGAAAAAAGTAATGAACCCGAATCTACTAGCAGCTAGTACAAACCACCATGAATGAAATGGCCATCACTAATCCATATGATGCTTTGTTTTGCAAATTAGCAAAAAGGCACTTTCTCTGGACCTCACAATAACACACAATAGGGCAAGTCTGGGTTGGACTTCAGCTCCCCCCTCCCCAACCTTCTGGATGCTCTCAGAACATCCCTAGTAACTGTACAGGGTGGGCTTGATCATCTTTTTCTAGATTACTACACTAACTTATCTGTTCTCCCTTCTTTCTTATCTTAACAACGTATATCCTATTCTCAACATAGCCCTTGAATTGATCTTTTCAGAATGTGCATCAGATCACATGCCCCTCCTACTTGAAATCTTCACCCTTGGAATAAAATTCAAAATTCTTCACATGACCAACTAGACTCTGCCAGATCTGGTTCCTTCTTTCCTCATTCTGAATACTCTTCTCTTGTTCACTCTGCTTCAGCCACAATGACTTTCTATCTGTTTCCTAGACAATCTGAGTTTGTTCCCACTTCAGGGTTTTTGTTTCTTCTATTAGTCAACAAAATTGCATAATAACCTCCCCCACCTCAGTGGCTGACCACAATAAACCTTTATGTATGGGTGTGCCTGTGTCAGCAGGTCTGCAGGTCAGCTGTGCCTCTGCAGGGACCAGCTCTTCCTCAGGCAGCAAGTTGGCTGGGGCTGGTTCCATGCTATCAGTTGGGTTCGGATCTGCCCCATGAATAACATCCTTCCTGAATCACTGCTACTAGCCCTGTTCTTTTCATTGCAAGTGGCAGGAATATGAGACCAGGCTATACCACCTGAAAAAGTTTTAAGACTTGGAGTCTATTCCATTGGCTATAATAAGTTATATGACCATGCCTAGCATCAGAGGGATGGAAAATCCACTCCACCCAAAATGAGAGTGTATCTCAAAGTTACCTGATATGATGGGTATATATGATGGGTATATATCCCTGTTATAGGGCAGTGAGGTATTTGGACCCATAATCCTATAGATGAGATTATTCCCCATACTAGGAATGCTCTATCCCCACATTTTCTCATGGCTAGCTCCTTCTGTCTAAAGATGTCACCTCCTCCCAAAGGCCATCTTGGGCCACTGTATTCCAAAAGTTCATGTGCCACCATATATACTAGGATACATGGCCAATAGAGGGGAAAATGGCAAACCACCCCAGTACACTTCTGTGAAATCTCATGAACTGTATATAAGTGAAAGTCACTCAGTCATATCCAACTCTTTGTGACCCCATGGACTATATAGTCCATGGAATTCTCCAGGACAGAATACTGGAGTAGGTAGCCATTCCCTTCTCCAGGGGATCTTCCCAACCCAGGGACCAAACCCAGGTCTCTCAAATTGCAGGCAGATTCTTTACCAGCTGAGCCACCAGGGAAGCCTGAACTGTATAAAAAGACATGAAAAAAGATATGATACCAAAAGATGAGTCCCCCAGGTTGGAAGGTGTCCAATTTGCTATTGAGAAAGAGCCGAGGACAATCACTAATAGCCCCAGAAAGAATGAAGCAGCTAGGCCAAAACAGAAATGATGCTCAGTTGTGGATGTGTCTAGTGATGAAAGTAAAATCTGATGCTGCAAAGAACAGTATTGTATAGGAATCTGGGACATTAGGTCCATGAATCAAGGTAAGTTGGATGTGGTCAAGCAGGAAATGGTAAGAATAAACACCGACATCTTAGGAATCAGTGAACTAAAGTGAATGGGAATGGGAGAATTTAATTAAGATGACCATTATATCTACTACTGTGGACAAGAATTCCATAGACAAAATGAAGCAGCCCCCATAATCAACAAAAGAGTCTGAAATGTAGTACTTGGGTGCAACCTCAAAAATGACAGAATGATCTCAGTTCAATTCCAAAACAAAGTATTCAATATCACAGATATCCAAGTCTATGCCCCAACCACTAATGCCATAGAAACTGAAGTTGAATCAGTTGATCAGCTCTATGAAGACCCAGAAGACCTCCTAGAGCTAACACCAAAAAAAAAAAGATGTTCTATTCATCCTTGGGGATTGGAATGCAGAAGTAGGAAGTCAAGAGATACCTAGAATAGCAGGCAAGTTTGGCCTTAGAGAACAAAATGAAGCAGGGCAAAGGCTAACTGAATTTTGCCAAGAGAATGCACTGGTTATAGCAAACACCCTTTGTCAACAACACAAATGATGACTTTACATATGGACATCACCAAATGGTCAATACCAAAATCAAACTGATTACATTCTTTGTAGCCTAAGATGGAGAAACTGTATACAGTCAGCAAAAATATGACCTGGAGCTAACTGTGGCTCAGATCATCAGCTTCTCATAGCAAAATCCAGGCTAAAACTAAAGAGAGTGGGGAAAACCACTAAGTCAGCCAAGTATGACTTAAATCAAATCCCCTATGAATATGAAGTAGAGGTGATGAATAGATTCAAAGGATTAGATCTAGTAAACAGTTCCCCTGAAGAACTATGGACGGAGGTTTGTAATATTGTAAAGAAGGCAGTGAGCAAAACCATCCCAAAGAAAAAGGAAAGGAAGAAGTCAAAGTGCTTATCTGAGGAGGCTTTACAAATAGCTGAAGAAAGAAAAGAAGTAAAAAACAAGGGAGAAAGAGAAAGGTACATCCAACTAAACACAGAGTACCTAGAATAGCAAGGAGAGACAAGAAGGCCTTCTTCAGTGAACAGTGCTTAAAAATAGAGGAAAACAACAGAAGGGATCTCTTCAGGAAAATTGGAAATATTGAGGGAACATTTTGCCCAAAGATGAGTGCAAAAAAGGACACAAATGGTAGAGACATAGTGGATGCTGAAGAGATCAAGAATACATGGAAGAACTGTACAAAAAAGGTCTTAATGAACCAGATTACTATGATGGTGTGGTCAGTTACCCAGAGCCAAATATTCTGGATTGTGAAATCAAGAGGGCCTTGGAAAACACTGCCATAATAAGGCTTGTGGATGTGATGGAATTCCAGTAGAGCTATTCAAAACCCTAAAGGATGATGCTATCAAAGCGTTGCAGTTAATATGTCAGCAAATCTGGAAGACCCAGCAGTGGTCATGGGACTGGAAAAGGTCAATCTTCATCCCAATTCCCAAGAAGGTATTAAAGAATGTTCTATCACATAATTGCACTCATCTCCCAGGTTAGTAAGGTCATGCTTAGAATCTTGCATGCTAGCCTTCAGCATTACGCAAGCCAAGAACTTCCAGATGCCCAAGCTGGGTTTAGAAAAGAGTAGAGGAGCCAGAGACCAAATTGCCAACATTCACTGGACCATAGAGAAAACAAGGGAATTCCAGAGAAACATCTACCTCTGTTTCACTGACTATGCTAAAGTCTTTGACTGTGTGGATCATAACAAACTGTAGAAAGCTATAAGATATGGGAATACCAGACCACCTTACCTGTTTCCTGAGAAACCTGTATGTGGGTCAAGAAACAACAGTTAGAACCCTGTATGGAACAACTGATTGATTCAGGATTGGGAAAGGAGTACAGCAGGGCTGTCTGCTGTCACCCTGTTTATTTAACCCACATGCTGAGCACACCATGAGAAATGCCAGGCTGGATGAGTTACAAGCTGGAATCAAGACAGGCTGGAGAAACATCAACAACCTCAGATGTGCAGAATATACCAGTCTAATGGCAGAAAGTGAATAGCAACTAAAGAGCCTCTTGGTGAGAGTGAAGGAGGAGAGTGAAAGAGCCAGCTTAAAAGTAAACATTAAAACAAGATCATGGCATATGGCCCCATTATTTCATGCAAACAGAATGGGAAAAGGTGGAAGTAATGACAAATTTCCTCTTCTTGGGTTTTAAAATCACCGTGGATGGTGATTGCAGCCATGAAATCAGAAGACAATTGCTTCTTGGCAGGAAAGCTATGACAAACCTAGACAGTGTGTTGAAAAGCAGAGACATTACTCTGCCAACAAAGGTCCATATAGTCACGGTTATGGTCTTTCCAGTGGTTATGCATGGTTGTGAGAACTGGACCATAAAGAAGGCAGAGTGCCAAAGAATTGATGCTTTCAAATTGTGGTGCTAGAGAAGACTCCTGAGAGTCCCTTGGACAGCAAGGATATCAAACCAGTCAGTCTTAAGGGAAATCAACCCTGAATATTCATTGGAAGGACTGATGCTGAAGCTGAAGCCCCAGTATTTTGGTCACCTGATGAGAATAGCCAACTCATTGGAAAAATCCCTGTTGCTGGGAAAGATTGAAGACAGAAGGAAAAGAGGGAGTCAGTGGATGAGATGACTGGATGGCATCACCAGTGCAATGGATGTGAACTTGAGTAAACCCCAGGAGATGGAAAGGGACAGGGAGGCCTGGTGTGCTGCAGTCCATGGAGTTGGAAAGAGTCGTACACGACTGGGTGACTGAACAACAACACATGGCCACAGTTCAGTTCATGTACTTCCAATGACTCTATAAACCATTATATTTATTATTGTTTTGTTCATTGTATGTATAGATTGAAGTTCATTTACTTATATCTTGGCTTACATCTTTATCATATCTCCCACCACTAGGAATGTAAGCAAGGGTTTTCTCTGCCTTATTCACTGCTCTAACCACAATTTGGCGTGGAGTAACAGCTCAATAAATTTTGGCTGAATAAGTACAGCTAGAAACCTGTATTCTTATTCCTTAATTCTATGTTAGTCCCTCAGCATATTTTCAATTACTTGCTGTCATACATGAATACATATGTTAATGTAGGGGTGGGCTTTCCTGGTGGCTCAATGGTGAAAAATCCACCTGCAATGTGGGAGACCTGGGTTCAGTTCCTGGGTTAGGAAGACCCTCTGGAGAAGGGAACAGCTGCCCACTCTAGTATGGGGCCTCCCTTGTAGCTCAGTCGGTAAAGAATCTGCCTGCAATGCAGGAGACCTGGGTTTGATTCCTGGGTTAGGAAGATCCCCTGGAGAAGGAAATGGCAACCCACTCCAGTATTCTTGCCTGGAGAATCCTATGGACAGAGGAGCCTGACAGGCTACAGTCCATGGGGTCACAAGAGTCAGATGCAACTTAGCAACTAAACCACCAGGCATGGGAGAGTCAGGGAAGATGATTACATCTACAATGTAATATAGTTGAAAACAGAGGATTTCAAATCAAGCTCTGGCATCCTAAGACCAAAGACTCAGTGTTATTGCTATGAAGTAGAAATAAAAATTGTAGATTTTTCTGCCAAGGATTAAATTAGACGATGCACGTGTAACACTTACCTTAAAGACAGGCAAGTAGTAAGTCGTGATTTGAAAAAGGTAAGACATAACCCAGGCAGTGGAGGACTTGTAGGACAATGTGAAAATTTGTTTATCAGTAGCTCAGATGGGGCACATATTTCTGAGGTTTTTCAACCAGATTTCCCCAGTGATTTCACTGATAACAAGTGGATTGGTAGACCTCTGTTCCTGTTGTCAGGCAGGCCATTCAGGTTGGGACTGGCTGGTGGCTGCATTCCCCAAGTAGCCTGTCTATGCTTCTCTGTGCTGAGGGACTCTCAATGGCCTTCTTTTTTTTTTTTTTTTTTTTTTTTACCTAGTTTATACTCCCTCAGGCATTGCTTCAGGTCTACAGAACAGTCTCTATATCCATCCTAAATGATACAATCATGTTTTTCCATCAGATCCTCATAAAATTCCATCTTGAGAACATGGAGCTGGATTCAATCTTTTAGTTTTTTAAAGGACTCTACACCCATCATTTTGGAACAGCCTGCTTCTTAGAGGAACTTTGCTAATGAGTTAATTTTCCCATGAAGTAGGTAAGAAACCAACCAGACAGCCTTGTTTTGGTAAAAGGATAAATTAAGGCAAAGAGCAGAAACTGACACCAAAGTTAGTTCTCCTAGTTGCAAAAATATGTGGTTAATTCTCTTATTTTAGAACTGACCTTCAATTAGTATTGGATTCCTGAATAGTCATCCCTCCTCCTTGATAATTATTACCAAAATTTAGTAGTTTAATAATACTTATGTGGCAAGAGTGTAAGAAAACCGTTATTCTTGCTTACTGGAAATACGATTCTATAATATTTCCCAAGAGTAATTTGGCATTTACATTCAAATTTAAAATGCACATCCACTTTGGCTGAGAAACTCTGTGTCTAGTACTCTAGGCGACAGATGTTCTTGTAAAAATATGTGTATATATAGATAATCTATATATACATTATAGAATATACAGATAAAGATTATATATAGATACCTATATCTAATTCTCAGCATTGTTTGAAATTGAAACAAACAAGCCTACTTACACTGCATATGCTAAGAAACACACTGGAAGGCTACACAAAAACTATTTGGAACAGTTATTGGAGAGACAATGGAAACAAAGGCACAAAGAATTAGAAAGGCACCAAATGTAAAGAAGAAACTTACTTTTCCATTTATGGGATGATGATTAAATTTTTACACATGAGTGTGTTTTAATTTTAGATATGTAGATAATATGTAGAAAATATGTAGATAATAAAAAGAAAGCAAATGTATCTGCCCCTACAGGACTGTGCACAGTAGACATTTAAAGGCACCCAACTTCTCTTGTTCATGTTCCTGGTTCATTTGCTCCCAACTCAGAGACAACATATACATTCTTCCTAAAATGAGAGAACTGACTTCAGCATCTCAAGGATGTCAGCCTGAGGAGGAAACAAACCAGCAGGGAGTCCCTGGCTTGGGGAAGTCAACAGGCAAGATTTCAGAGTACCACCAAGTAATGTCATACTGTGGAAGGCATTAGCTTGTTCTTTGGTCCTTTTGGGAAGTGAGATCTGTCTCTCCACACTGGAAGTAATGGTGCATAGTTGGAACATGGGCCTTAATAAGTTCAAACTCTTCCTTGAAATCTGAAGGGAGGGTCACTCTGTCAAGGTCAAAAACTAGAATTCAGTTATTTTTTAATTTATTTTTTTATTGGAGGGTAGTTGATTGACAATGTTGTGCTAGTTTCTTCTGTACAGAAAAGTGAATCAGTTGCATATATACATATATCCACTCTTTTTTTAGCTCTTATTAATATTCCCATGTAGGTCATTGGAGAGTACTGAGTGAATTCCCTGTGCTATACAGTAGGTTCTTATTGGTTATCTATTTTATGTATAGCAGTGTGTATATGTCAATCCAGTTATTTTAACAAAAGGGTCCATGAAAGAGGTAAGAGATGGAGCGGATGTCATCCATCCTGCACTGGACAAATCAAGTGCATGTCATAGGAAAATGGCTTTGAGCATCTGTGACAGGGGTTGGCAATCCCAACAATGACTTTTTGTTGACTATATGCTCTGAGCCAGGCATTGTGCTAAGCTTTCCATACATACTTTCTCATCAGACCCTTGCAACAGACTGGCCATGTTGATCTTCCAGATTAAATATTTATCCAGCAGGTAAGTGGCAGAGCCCGGAATAAAACTACATTGGCCTGATTTCTCAAGCCCAGGCTCTCATCCACTCTCAGACAAGATGCTGTTATTTTTGCCCTGACATTCTAAGTGGCTTTTTAGAGAGACAGGGTCACTCAGACTGCCCTACACAACAGGAGAAAGGTTTATGTGTCTGAACAGCCATTATATAGGCTTCCTGGGCCAGGGCTCATGGGCACTTTGCCTTTCCCTTTGGCCATCTCAGCCAGAACCAAAATAACTACTTGTTAAGTGCACAGTCATCATTGTATTGATCGTTTCCCAAGCTTCTCTGGTTTGTCCTGATAGAAACCCAACCTTCTATTTCACTCTTCACCCCCCTTCATTTTATGCCTCAGAACAACAGAATACTATAAAGGAGATGCTGTTTTCTTCTTTTTATTGTTGCAGAAATAGAGTATCTTGCCCAGAGTTCCCTAACTAATTTATTAAAATTTCAAAATCTCAAACTCTTTCATTGATGAACAGGAGATAATAATATCCAACCCTCAGAGGGGCAGAGATCAGGTCTCTGAAGTTCAGAGTACAAAGTAGTCATGCAATAAATTGCACCTGCTGTCATTTCAAAGTAGTTGTATCACCCTGGGAAGCCACCTACAACCTGTGTGTCCCTGTTCAAGGTATATAACTTCTCCAAACACCACCTGTCCAATGGAAATATTATTAAGCTCACCCAGCTCTAATTATATTTTGAGGATAAAATGGAATAAACACATAAAATAACTCTACCAGTGACTAGCTCATACTCAGAATTGAATATATAAAAACCTCCTCTGGTAAGAATGCTGTTGACATGTGCCCATCTATGTAGCTCCAAGAATTTGATATGTGGTTACAGAAGTAATATTCTCCTTCTCCTTGCCCCTTCCCTCAACCCCCTTTTCCCTAGATTCCTTGGGTAAATATTGAATAGTGCTGTTGCTGTTTAACTGCTCAGCCATTTCCAACTCTTTGTGACCCCATGGATCGTAGCCTACCAGAATCCTCTGTCTAGATATTTTCCAGGAAAGAACACTGAATTGCCATTTCCTTCTCCAAGAGATCTTCCTGACCCAGGGATTGAATCCAAGTCTCCTGTATTAACGGGTGGATTCTTTACCATTGAGTCTCCAGGCAAGCCCGATACTGAATATTATGTGAGTGTGTGTGTATCTGCTAAGTCACTTCAGTCTGACTCTTTGCAACCCTATGAACTGCAGCCCACCAGGCTCCCCTGTCCATGGGATTCTCCAGGAAGAATACTGGAGTGGGTTGCCATGCCCTCCTCCAGGGGATCTTCCTGACCCAGGGATAGATCCTGTGTCTCTTATGTCCCCTACATTGGCAGGTGGGTTCTCTACCACTAGCACCACCTGGAAAGCCCCATGTTGAATATTATGCAGTACTTATTCCCTTCCCTTAATGCTGCCTTTTAATAAGACAAGACAGCTCTACCAATGGCTCCAGCTTTTCTTCTATCCTTCAAGTCTCTGAGGACTCCTCCTAGTGGCCTGCAGCAAGATGCCTCTGAGAGGGGTGCATTTTGGCTGAAGTCTGTTTCAGAGATACAACCCATGTGATTCTCAGCTCTGGCCATATGCTTGATCACTTTCCAGCACAGCTTTTGATGTGAAAGGGAGGAAGTAAGACTCTGTCTTACCCATGGCTAAAAATAATTTCAGAAGGCTGGAGGCAAAGCAGAGGTGATGCCAGCTATCTCCTGGAACAGCTGATAAAACGCCTGCCTCCCGCAAGCCAATTTCATGCATTTCCTTTTCTATCTTTCTGCTTTCCCTACATACTTTTTTTTTTTTTTTTCTGGACATGCTGGGGAAAGCCTCACATAATAATCTAGGAAAACTGGGTATCCTGTCATCTCATCTTCCACCTGGGGTTGTCACTTCCTCTTTGCTAAGTCTTCTCACTGAGTCAGCCCACCTGATTAGAAGAGCTCTTCTCTCCTGTTCAGCCTTCAGTTGCTCAGTTTTTGGAACTCAGCAGCGCTATATGAAACACACCAAATCTTTCAAAAGGCAAGATGTTTCATAGATGATTGGAAGCAGGGCAAAGAAGGCTGGCTGGAGTATACAATGCAAAATACAGGCAGATTATGACACTGGGAGGTTGAAAACTCAAAGGTGACTTCAACCTTGTAGCCCTTTGATTTCAAAGAGTGGTGGCTGCAGCCTCTAACTGCTCTCCTAAAATCCAGCTCAGTGGAAACTATCCCTGGCAGCAAGCATGCACATTGTTCCTGTCTTCTTGGGACCTCAGGGGGCTACTTCCCATCTGCTATCTGTGATGTGATGATCTTTGTGAAATGCATATGCACAGGGCTAGCTGGGACCTGAAGAGGGCAAAGAATTCAAACGTTCTAACGACCTAGAGGGGTGGGGGGTGGGGTGCTGGGACGGAGCTCAAGTGGTACAGAACCCACCTGCCTATGCAAGAAACATAAGACACGTAGGTTTGATTCCTGGGTCAGAAAGATCCCCTGGAGGAGGAAATGGCCACCCACTCCAGTATTCTTGCCTGGAAAATCCCATGGAGAGAGGAGCCTGGGGGACTACAGTCCATGGGGTCACAAAGAGTTGGACATGACTAAAGCAACTTAACATTCATACACATATACATATATGTGTGTGTGTGTGTGTGTGTGTTTGTATGCTCCCCAGGTGGCACTAGTGGTAAAGAACCTGCTTGCCAACACAGGAGACATAAGAGACACAGGTTCAATCCCTAGGTGGGGAAGAACCCTTCAAGGAGGGCATGGCAACCCACTCCAGTATTCTTGCTTGGAGAATCCCCATGGATAGAGGAGCCTGGTGGGCTACAGACTATAGGGTCACAAAGAATCAGACACAACAGAAGCAACTTAGCACACATGTATACACACACACACACACACACACACACACTTACAGCTGATTCAGGCTATTGTATAGCAGAAACTAACAAAGCATTGTAAAGCAATTATACTCTAAGAAGAAAGTATAAAAAGTATAAAAGCATCAAAAGCAAATATACTGTAATAAAAAAATTATTTTAAATTTTAAAAATTATTTTAATTTAAAAATTATTAAATTAAAATTTTAAATTAAATTTTAAATTTATATAATACAAATTTATATAAATATTATATAATAACTTTACTATTTATTGATATTACAAAAATTGTATAAATAGATAAAATTAAATTTTAAATTTAATTTTTAAATTTTTAACTTTCAAATTTATTTGAAAGCAATCAGAAACAAAATGCATGGACACAGACTCAAAGACAGAATTGTGGGCTTGCAAATCCTTTGGAATTAATTGTATATATAGATATATCTTTTATATTAATTTAATTTAATTTTTAATTTAAAATTAAAATTTTAAATTAAAAATTATTTTAAATTAAAAAAACAATAAAACAAAAAATAAAAATCACTACCACTGTGTGTTCTGAGTGTCAGATATTACCTCTTAAACCTTACACTATCATATCTGCCCAGGATTTAAGATGTTACACTCATTTTTTACACAGGAAGATCAAGAAATGGATTATGTTTTTCAACTCCTTATCCAGTGGATCAATTACAAAAGTGTCTGTAAGGAATTGAAAACCCGACAGACAGTGGCTCACACAGAGGGGAATTATTATCTTACATAAGAGTGTGACAGAGATAGGCAGCTCTGGCCATTGGTCTAATGGTTCAAAAATCATCCCATCTCTATTGATTCTGGAGATCTTCCTGTAAGTTGGAGAATGATAGCTCCAGCTCTGGAAATGAAATCTTCATTCAAAGTGACTGAAAGACATCAAGGGACAAACGCCAGCACCTCTGTGATTTCTGTTAGGAAAACAATGTCTTCTCTGAACTTTCTGAAGCCTCCTCCCCATCCCCAGGAGTGCCTCATTGGTCAGAAACAAGTGACACAGTCATTCCTAGCTGCAACAGAAGCTGGAAAATCAGTATTCCACCATTCCGGCCTCTACCATGGGGGCAGGCAGGTGAATGATGCTGCTGATTTGGAATGGGATGTTGGTGGTGGTGATCGTAGTGAGAAGCAGACAGCCGCAAGAGATATTTGGTGGTAAAAATCACCAGACAGAGCTTGCTGACTTCTCCCATGTGGGAGATGGGGGAGAAGGAGGAGTCAGGGATGAATCCTAATTTGGTACATACATTGAGACTGAGAGTCACAAAGAAAAAAAAGATTTTGGAAATAGGAAGTCATGAGAGCACTTTTGGACATAGTAAGGCTGAAGTGTCCTTGACAAACTGGGAAGTTCAGTTCAGTTCAGTCTCTCAGTCATATCCAACTCTTTGCAACCCCATAACTGCAGCACGCCAGGCCTCCCTGTCCATCAGCAACTCCCAGAGTCCACCCAAACCCATGTGCATCAAGTCGGTGATGCCATCCAACCATCTCATCCTCTGTCGTCCTCTTCTCCTTCTGCCCTCAATCTTTCCCTGCATCAGGGTCTTTTCAAATGAGTCAGCTCTTCCTATCAGGTGGCCAAAGTATTGGAGTTTCTGCTTCAACATCAGTCCTTCCAAAGGACACTCAGGACTGATCTCCTTTAGGATGGACTGGTTGGATCTCCTTGCAGTCCAAGGGACTCTCAAGAGTCTTCTCCAACACCACAGTTAAAAAGCATCTTTGGTGCTCAGCTTTCTTTATAGTCCAACTCTCACATCCATACATGACCACTAGAAAAACGATAGCCTTGACAAGATGGACCTTTGTTGACAAAGTGATGTCTCTGCTTTTTAATATGCTATCTAAGTTGATCATAACTTTCCTTCCAAGGAGTAAGCGTCTTTTAATTTCATAGCTGCAATCACCATCTGCAGTGATTTTGGAGCCCAGAAAAATAAAGTCAGCCACTGTTTCCCCATCTATTTGCCATGAAGTGATGGGACCAGATGCCATGATCTTAGTTTTCTGAATGTTGAGCTTTAAGCAAACTTCTTCACTCTCCTCTTTAACTTTCATCAGGAGGCTCTTTAGTTTTTCTTCACTTTCTGCCATAAGGGTGGTGTCATCTGCATATCTGAGGTTATTGACATTTCTCCCGGCAATCTTGACTCCAGCTTGTACTTTCTCCAGCCCAGCGTTTCTCATGATGTACTCTGCATATAAGTTAAATAAGCAGGGTGACAATATACAGCCTTGACATACTTTTCCTATTTGGAACCAGTTCGTTGTTCCATGTCCAGTTCTAACTGTTGCTTCCTGACCTGCATACAGGTTTCTCAAGAGGCAGGTCAGGTGGTCTGGTATGCCCATCTCTTTCAGAATTTTCCAAAGAGGGGAAATGAATTGGGAGACTGGAATTGACATATATACACTATTGATAATATATGTAAAATGGATAACTAATGAGAACCTACTATATAGCACAAGGAACTCTACTCACTGTTCTGTGGTGATCTAAACAAGAAGGACATTTTAAAAAAGAAGATATATATATATGTGTGTGTGTATATATATATATATAGTTGATTCACTTTACTGTAACAGCAGAAACTAATTCAACATTGTTAAAGCAACTAAACTCCAATAAAAATTAATCAAAAAAAAAGAAAAAGACTGATATGTCCTTGAAACACTGAAATGGAGATGTTAGCAGTGAAATACAGAAGAGAAACTGTCTAGGCTGGACATAGATTTAAATTAGTGGTTATCAATCACTTGGGAGTTCCCACCTTCCTTTATTGACACTACTGCTCTCTTGAATTCTCCACAGCAGTGGTCTGTACCTGGACAGGTACAATATTTTCCTCCAGGAGATACCTGGCAGTGTCTGGAGACATTTTTGGTGTCACAATTGGGAGGCAGGGGGAAGGGGTAATGCTGTTGGCCACCTAGCAGGTAGAACTCAGGGGTGCTAGTAAACATTCTACAATATACACAATCTTTGTACATTGATCAATGTACAAAGATTTTTCAGTCCAGATTGTCAGTCATGCTGAGAAACCCTGCTCTATAACAACCTCACTTCTGAGCTTAAGGCTTCTCTGGCCCATGGACCTCTAAGTGTTTCATTTTTATCCTCGTAAAATTCGCTCAGTCATGTCTGACTCTTTGTGAGCACATGGCCTTTACAGTCCATGGAATTCTCCAGGCCAGAATACTGGAGTGGGTAACTTTTCCCTTTTTCAGGGGATCTTCCCAACCCAGGGATCAAACCCAGGTCTCCTGCATTGCAGGTAGATTCTTTACCTGCTAAGCCACCAGGGAAGCAAAAGCACTTCTTGGCAGCAGTGGGACATGAACCCACATACCCCAAAGAGACTGGAACCTTAATCCAGCACCTTAGACCACTCAGCCTTGCTACCTGGTACTCCCTCAAATCTCTAACACTACTACCAGCTTTAAATTGCTTTCCAGAACCAGCTCCTAGTACAAAGACTCATCTGGTGGTGATGCGTGCAGATGAGTTACTACCATTCACTTAAGTTATGTTGAAAGTCATCCCTGGAAATAAGAGCCTGACATGGTGTATAATTCACAATTCAAGAGTCTCCCAAACATTAAGATCATAGAAAAGTTCTTATAAGTGAATTCGATCTTTATTCTTAAGACACTGAATCTAAGAGGCTTTTGAATGTGTTAAAGGTTATCTTTAGGACAATGTAAAAAGAATTGCTATTTTAGACACAATGTTTTGCTCTGAGAAGTAACCTAGATTATTGAGTAACCTAAATGGCTGATTACTAGTAACCTCAAATACTAACCATAGATTTATAATAGGAAATCTGTGGCTATTTGAGACACATCCCTGCTTTTGAAGTTGGTGTGAAGGATAGCTACGTAACCCATAAACTACTACTTGGTTTCCTCCTAATGGTCACATCCTTGCACTTTCCTGATTACACACTTAAAAATGTTAACTTGCTTTTCCTATAAAAGCCACATAGTTGCTTCCAATGAGGCTTTATTAACCGCATGAATTTCAGAGACACATTCTCAGGATAAACTGACTGAGCAGGGACTCTTTTTAGCTGGAATCTAATCGAGCCTACATATAACTCTTAAGAGCTTATTAAAAAGCCCAGTTACACGTCTGAATTCATAGGCTCTGATCCAATGACGTGGAGAGCAGCAGACCATTAAAATTAATTGAATGTGCTGAACCATTTTGAGATTGATTTCTTTGTATCACAAAAAAAATTAAATAAAATAGGAGGTGCTAGGTTAGCCTCTGCCCTGAAGAATTAGTCTAAAATTACAATCAAAACATCTCAAATGAAATTGTTGTAAAACTCATTAAGATATATATATATATATATATATATAAAATCTTCCAAATCATGCCTATGCCCTTTGTAATTTAAATACTGAGTTACTCTCACTTAGAGGTAACTTGAATCTCAGCAAAGAGTGAGAAGAATGAGTTCCAACCCATCTGAGTGCCTGTTGAGCTACTGGAGTATCTCATCTGTGTGAAGCTATCAATTAAGCAAGACTTTTTTTTTTTTTTTTTCTTTTAGGAGTAGAAAATATCTGAAGAGGAAAAATATTTTCCCCAAACCTAAACTATATTATTTTAGTGCATTTTGCATTCTTATTTATTGCTGGCATACAGGACAGAAAACTCAAGTGGCCATTTGCTGCACAGCCTACTCAGCAGAGAGATGGAATGTTTAAGGCCTTTCATCCCATATGTCCAAAATTATTTCAAAAGCAGCCATTTCAGTGTCTCCTGGACTAATGGTAAGGAGGTAAAAGAAGGAAATATTTCTATGAAAAACATTCACAAGAAAGAAGTAAAATGAAAAGCTTGAACCCTTGCACTTGCCAGATCCACCCTGGAGGATCTCTCAAACTCATCTTTTTTTTTTTTCCATTTATTTTTATTAGTTGGAGGCTAATTACTTTACAATATTGTAGTGGATTTTGTCATACATTGACATGAATCAGCCATTATCTTGTACCCCCCTGCTCATCCCAGATGCGTGGGTCTTCTTCAGGTCCTCAAACGAACAGCGCTTCACATCACCTGCTGACCTGCAGTTTCCATTATGCATCCTCTTTGCCTCTGCCTCCTCCAGCATCCCTTCACCCACTGTATTCCTTTCTTGGGAACCTTCTCCCCAAGCTCACAGTTGACCTCCCTTAGCACACTAGCTTCCCATGATATGATGCATGGGTAATTAATTAATAATAGAAATATATTTTAATATGTTTCTCCCACTGGAAATGGAAGCTGCAAGAAGACAAGGATGGTTCACTTTCTGTTGTCATTTTAATCCCAGAAACTAACACAATATCTGAAACATTACTCCACTCAAGCTGAATCAATTCAGCTCAGTCACTCAATCGTGTCCGACTCTTTGAAACAATACCAGGCTTCACTGTCCATCACCAACTCCTGGAGTTTACTCAAACTCATGTCCATAGAGTCAAAGATGCCATCCAACCACCTCATCCTCTGTCATCCCCTTCTCCTCCTGCCTTCAATCTTTGCTAGCATCAGGGTCTTTTCAAACGAGTCTGTTCTTCTCATCAGGTGGCCAAAGTATTGGAGCTTCAGCTTCAGCATCAGTCCTTCCAGTGATTATTCAGGACTGATTTCCTTTAGGATGGACTGGTTGGATCTCCTTGCAGTCCAAGGGACTCTCAAGAGTCTTCTCCAACACCACAGTTCAAAAGCATTGATTCTTTGGTGCTCAGCTTTCTTTATAGTCCAACTCTCACATCCATACATGACTACTGGAAAAACCATAGCTTTGACTAGACAGAACTTTGTTGGCAATGTAATGTCTCTGCTTTCTATATACTGTCGAGGTTGGTCATAGCTTTTCTCACAAGGAGCAAGTGTCTTTTAATTTCATGGCTGCAACCACCATCTGCAGTGATTTGGGGGCCAAAAAAATAAAATCTATCCCTGTTTCCCCATCTATTTGTCATGAAGTGATGATGAGACCAGATGCCACGATTTTAGTTTTCTGAATGTTGAGTTTTAAGCCAACTTTTTCACTCTCCTCTTTCACTTTCATCAAGAGGCTTTTTAGTTCTTCTTCACTTTATGCCATTAGGGTCGTATCATCTGCATATCTGAGGTTATTGATATTTCTCCCAGCAATCTTGATTCCAGCTTGTATTTCATCCAGCCTGGCATTTCTCATGATGCACTCTGCATATAAGTTAAATAAGCAGGTTGACAATATACAGCCTTGACGTACTCCTTTCCCAATTTGGAACCAGTCTGTTGTTCCGTGCCCAGTTCTAACTGCTGCTTCTTGACATGCATACAGATTTCTTAGGAGGCAGGTCAGGTGATCTGGTATTCCCATCTCTTTAAGAATTTTCCACAATTTATTGTGATCCACACAGTTGAAGGCTTTGGCATAGTCAATAACCCAGAAATAGATGTTTTCTGGAATTCTCTTGCTTTGTCCAAGAGAGTTGTTTTGCTTAGACAAAGCAAGTTGTCTTGGACAAAGTTGTCATGCTTATCTCTTGTTTTTGTGATGATCCAATGGATGTTACCTGGGGGAGGGCGTGGCAACCCACTCCAGTATTCTTGCCTGGAGAATCCCATGGACAGAGGAGCCTGGTGGGCTAGTCCATGAGATTGCAAAGAATCGGACATGACTGAAACGACTTAGCATGCTCACACGCAATGGATGTTGGCAATTTGATCTCTGGTTCCTCTGCCTTTTCTAAATCCAACTTGAACATCTGGAAGTTCATGGTTCATGTACTGTTAAAGACTGGCTTGGAGAATTTTGAGCATTACTTTACTAGCATGTGAGATGAGTGTAATTGTGCAGTAGTTTGAACATTCTTTGGCATTGCCTTTCTTTGGGATTGAAATGAAAACTGACCTTTTCCAGTCCTGTGGCCACTGCTGAGTTTTCCAAATTTGCTGACATATTGAGTGAAGCACTTTCACAGCAGCATCTTTTAGGATTTGAATTAGCTCAACTGGAATTCCATCACCTCCACTAGCTTTGTTCATAGTGATGCTTCCTAAGGTCCACTTGATTTCACATTCCAGGATGTCTGGCTCTATGTGAGTGATCACACTGTTGTGGTTATCTGGGTCATGAACATCTTTCTTGTATATTCTTCCTTGTATTCTTGCCACCTCTTCTTAATATCTTCTGCTTCTTTTAGGTCCATACCATTTCCATCCTTTATGTGCCCATCTTTGCATGAAATGTTCCCTTGGCATCTCTAATTTTCTTGGAGAGATTTCTAGTTTTTCCCATTCTATTATTTTCCTCTATTTCTTTGCATTGATCACTGAGGAAGTCTTTATCTCTCCTTTCTATTCTTTGGATGCTGAATAAATGTATACAAATATAAACTGTTTTATGAATCATTACCATACCCCCACTTCATTCATTTCTTTCTTCTCGTATGTATAGATACATAATTGAGCACAGTTTGCATTAAAAATGGTTCCATTTGAGAGTTTGGCAAAAGAGTCTCTGAGATATTTCCCATGGGGTATAATTAGCTAATGTGCCTATAGATCCTAAGATGACAGGGAGGAAACAAATCTGAAGCCTTCACGGATAAAAACCGTGTTTAATTCACAGAAATTAAAGATGAGAAAAGTCAGTTAGTTAATCCCAGGCCAGGGAGAAAGAAGAATTGCTGGCTGCAGAGATTTAAGTCATTCTTTTGTGGCATGTTTAAATGTCCCAACCATTTATTTATAATTAGGCACAGTGGGGAGCTAAAATGAACTTTCCTGTATAAAGCTTTGCCAGCATTTCTGCAGAATATTGGCACAGTCTCTTGCAAACTCTCAGCTATTGCCTGTCACACAGTCACTCTACATAGGGACCGTCTGCTCAGCTTCCTACAGGGACCAGTTAATGCCAGCGAAGTTGGCTGGGGAGGGGCCCTGCAGCACACAGGCGCACCCAAACCTGGTCTGAAGGAGAAAATTCAGAGTTAGCTATAGTCGACTGATGCCAAGTTAAAAACTGGAGCCCTGTGTGATGTGGTTTTGAAATCTCCGTATTTTTAAATGAGAGCCACTTTTATTTGTTTTGTTTCTGTTTTTTTTTAAAAGGGAATTTTATCATATCCACAGAACTGCTCTTGTTCAGTCGTCCAGTCATGTCAGACTCTGCGACCCCATGGACAGCAGCATGCCAGGCCTTTCTGTTCCTCCCTATCTCCCAAAGTTTTGTGCAAGTTCATGTCCATTGCATCAGTGATGCCATCCAACCATCTCATCCTGATGCCCTCTTTGTCTTCTGCCCTCAATTTTTCCCAGCATCAGAGACTTTTCCAGTGGGTCAGCTATTCACATCAGATGACCAAAATACTGTAGCTTCAGCTTCAGCATCAGTCCTTCCAATGAGTATTCAGGGTTGACTTCCCTTAAGATTGACTGGCTTGATCTCCCTGCTCTCCAAGGGACTCTCAGGAATAGCTTTATTATTTATCCATAGAATAGCTTTATTAATTTTTTTCTAAATATTACAGCTCATTGTTAAGTTCTGGATTCACTCTTTAGGGTGTATATTCTCTAGCAGTTCTTTCAGCTTTCAAACAGGATCTACTTAGTTATTAAAACTCTGATTTCTTGGATATCTGAAAAAAAAGGTCTTATTTCATCCTCACATTTCAATGATATTATGACTTAACATAGAAATTTAGATTTGGACTTCTTTTCCTTTAGCAAACTAAAAACATTGTCCAATATCTTTTTTCTTCCAATATTGTTGATGACACATCTAATGTCAAATATGATTAGAATTAATTTGAACAGTCTTTTTCTCACCCTTTCTGGAGGAGACCACTTTTAAAATCATTGCACCACACAAAACATAACTCTGAAAAGGATACACTGAGGACTACCTGTTTGCTATTTCTGTTTCCCAGCCTCTATCTTTGTTCTTCCAGGACCAAGGAGTTGGCCAGGGTGAGAGATGCTGCCTGCAGTGGACACAGGTACTGTGGAGGGCGGAGCCTACTTCGTGGTCACAGTCAGGTTCAAAGTTCAAAGAAAACTTCTTTACTACCCCCTTACCAACATCTTCTCAATCTTCACTTCCTCCCCAATCCAGATTGGGGACATACAGTCTGAACTTATGATATGGATGGAAGGCACTGGTTTTAACTTGTACTTAACCACACAAATGTGCCCCAACTGGAGAAAACATCAGCCTCATTCAACTCGTTTCCTTTCCCAGTACAGCCTTTCTTTCTACCAGTGAAAGAAAATCACCATACTGCTTTTCTTTCTTTTACTCATTCATATGAGTTGAGACATTTTTAAAAGGATAACAACCACAGACACACACATACACAAAACCAGAATAAGACATGTACTTATCAACAAGAAGTAAAAACTGCTTAAATGTTGCCATATTTGCTTCATGTCTTTTCATTAAGTAAAAGAAATATTACAAATGAATGTAAAATTCCTTTGACTCAATTACCAGTCCTGTATCATCCTTTACTTTCCTCAAGACCACGTCTTTGAACTATGACCTACCTGGTTCCCTTTTGCATTTTTACATGCATATATTTATATCAAACAGCATCTATATTACATTATTTTAGGGATTTAAATTAGCACAAAAGTCATCATACTGCATGCATCATTCTATGATATGTTTTTCTCATCATCTATGTATGTAAAATCTATCTATAGACAGAGATACATGCACAGAGAGAGGAGATGAAAGACAGAGAGAAGCAGGTTTTATTCCTTTTAACTTCTATATATTCGTGTGAATAATTTTCATTTTATTGTTTTTCTTTCTCAAATTATGGTATGTATACCAGAACACAATGCAGAATTTTCCCCCAAAACTATCACTCTACAAAAGAATTCCTCATCTGTGAAACTTAACAGTCTCTCATGTTATGGTACAATCTTTCCACTACTTTAGTTCAAACCACAGAGCATTATTGAGGAAGACAGACTATTCCAGAAATAAGCATGCAATGTTGACTCTGGATGCTTATGGAAGTCACTTAATGGAATCTATTCAAAAGAAAAGGATAAAAAAGGGGAAGAGGAGGGGGAGAAAGAGGGAAGAAGAAGACAATAGGAGGAGGAGAGGGAGGAAAGAGAAAGAAATTTAACATAGATCAGGTAATAACTCGCGAGTATAAGACCTTACAATTGCAAGTGTTGTGTGCCATTACACATAAACCCTCCAAAGATTCACTTTAAATCAATACAGTAATTGGTTATTCTGGAGAGAATAAATATGCAACTGCAGGCCAAATGAACAAGACAATGGTTTTAATATTAAAGCTTGAAGATTCTTGTAGTGGAGAAATGTTTTCCAAAGAAAACATCACTGATTCTTAAACTACTGGGTGTGATACACCCTGGGACACTATTTCTATGATTCAAAAATCAGTTCTCTGCTGATGAGAAAGAACTCTGATCATAAAGGCATATAGAAGACATTTAAGTCAAATCATTTTCTGAAATCTGCAGTTAGAGAAAAAGAACATTTCTAAGTTGATATTTTACATATTATATCATTTCAAATCTGTATGTTTAACATTTTAAGTAAATAGTTAACTATTTCTTTTACATCCCTAAAAGTTTAATTATTTAATTTGACCCCAAACCTCTCTTTTAATTGTCTCATTGAAAAAATGGGAAGAAGTTACTGTATTTCTGGAATTGCCTTCTATTTAGGCATATGACAAACTCTTTCTAATTTTTCATTAAAAATACTGTAGTCATGAACATCTTGGAACATGTTTCCTCCTGCACACGGCCAGTAATAAGAAGTTCTCTGGTGTATATGCCAGGAAAACTGGCATATTACCTTCTCACTCTGTAATGTCTTTAGAATCCTGTGCTGCTTCTCAAAATATGTTTTCTTTTCCAGGGGTCAAACAGCCACCGAGAACCAGGCTGAAATCCCAGCGCAGATCCTCTTAGAAGTCACTCTAATAAGGGAGCCCTTTGCAGCACCACTCTCCCTGACCTGTGAGATAATCTTCCCCAGCTGAGGCCCGCCCCACTGGTTGTGAATTGGGGACCAGCCAAAGTCTCTGTCTCAAAGAGACATTCACAGGAATGGGTCATAGGTCAGTCACAGAGGTTCTGCCATTTACCCATGGTCCATGTCTGCAGAGTGGGCATCCATGCTCATTACTATGGAGATCAGATCCAAGAACAAGCATCGGGGTATGGCCTCTGGGCCATCTAAGCCAAGCGCTTGACGGTCTTGCCCATTTCCCGAGCACAGGGAGGCCTTGAGAGAAAAAGAGGCTCTGGGTGAAGTTAAGTGCTCCCTTTATTAAGCTAAAGATGAAACCAACTGGGGATTTGCAAGAGAAGCTATCAATAACATGAAGCAGCAGCAATGTGGCTGAATTCTCCACGTGGTGACTCTTCAAGTTTGCCCCTGGCTAAAGTGCAAGCGCAAAGGCTGACATATATCGAAGTCCCACTAACTTCATCCAGTTCATCAGGAAGAGGCTAAACACACACATAATTAGATCCCCTGGAAAAAGCCTGACATCAAGATTTCTGCAATATGTCAGAACGAAGGAACCATTCAGGGGTACAGTCATGGAATTTGAGCAGCAGTTCTGCTCCTGGATGGCTGTGGGGCAAGTTACTCAACCACTGAGCCTCAGTTTCCTCCTCTACAAAATGAGAATGACCATCCCTGCCTCATGGGGTTATTGAGAGGACTATATGTCAACATGCTGACCTGTGGCCTCTGTTTTATAGGGAGTGTTTGATACAAGGTAGCTATTATATGTTCCTCTCTTTCATTTTAAAAGTAACCAGAACCAATACAAAGGCTAATATGAATATCAATACTTCTACCAATGATATCAGTCATTGGACATTTATTATTCTGGGTTGCTGGGCTTTGTCATTTCATTAAACTGTCACAGGGAAGGTGTCAGTATTATTTCACGGTCACTTTGCAAATGAAGGAATTCAGACTTAGGCTAAGTAACCCATCCAAGGTTGATAGTTGGTGAGTGGCCTAACTTAAATATTTGGCCAATTTCAGATCCCCCTTTTTAGAATTTTTTTTAAATAAAAGCTTTATGTATTTAAGGTGCAAACATGATGTTGTGATATACATAGTGAAAGATTACTACAATTGATCTAATTAATATATCTCCTCACATAGTTACCTTTTTTGTGTGTGATGACATCCAAGGACTGCTCTCTTAGCAATTTCCAGTATTCAATATAGCATTAATAACTATAGTCTTCATGCTGTACATTGTTCCTCAACTTAGTCATCCTATGTAACTGTATATTTGACAATTTCCCCAATTGCCCCACATTTCCACCCCTGATAACCACTATTCCACTGTGCTTTTATGTATTCAACTTTTTTAAGAGTCCATGTATAAGTGAGATGATGCAACTTTCTCCATTTCTGTGTCTGGCTTATTTCACTCAACCAGTGAAATGTCCTCCAGGTTCATTCATACTAATGCAAATGCAAAGCCCTCTTTTTACCATGACAGACCACCTCGCACAGCTGTGTTTAAATTAACCAGTTTAGTGCTGGCTATAGAGAGCGGCTCTTGTTTACCATGTAACTGTCTTTCTGACAGAATATTCCATGACTTGGCCTTTTTGATCCCTGACTCCTTCTGCTTATCTGTGGTCCATTGTGACACCATCCAAGAACATAGGGCCTTGTGATTTACATGGATCAAGGGAGCACAAGGTACTTAAACAGATTCTTAGAGTGCTACAGTCTTGATCTGAAGGTTTCCTAGGATTTCAAAATGACTATGATACTACAGTAAAATGTTTTGGGAAAGGTCAATAGATTCAATTCTGTAGAAAAACAGGGACAATTACTATTATTTTGAAAATCATTCACTCAACTTGGTCAAATATTAATGATTTACCAAATAACTACTCTATACAGGGCTTCCCTGGTGGCTCAGATGATAAAGAATCTACCTGCAATGCAGGAGACCTGGGTTCGATCCCTGGGTCAGGAAGATCCCCTGGAGGACAGAATGGCGATCCCACTCCAATATTCTTGCCTGTAAAATCCCATGGACAGAGGAGCCTGGCAAGCTACAGTCCATGGGGTCGTAAATAGTCAGACATGACTTAGCGACTAACACTTTCACTACTTTGCACTTTATATAGAGCTATCTACTCGGTGCAACGTAGACTCCTAGAGGGCAATCTCTGGGAAAATTTGACTGAATACACACTGCCTCAAGAGTGGGACAAAATTAAAAGTCCCAAATGATATTGGTTTTTTAAAATTTCCAAATGATGTGTAGTTGAGGGTTTTTCCCACCTGAAATCTCTAGGCGGTTGATTCCCTGCATCTCCCCATTTCACAAACTCTGCCAACACAACAGGGAAAGGCCATTATGAAGTCTCTTGTTTTCAGCCATGGTTGCAGTCTCCAAAATCAGGTCAGCAGTTGCCCCCTGAGACTGTCTGACTCTCTCTCTCTAACCCTGCGCTTCTTCCCTCAAGCAAAAATGAAGCTTTATTCAAAAACGCGAAGGATCCAGTTTACTCTCAATGATTGAAGAATGAGGATGTGAGTATTAAAAAAAAAAAAAAGAAAGAAAAAAGCCTGTAAGAAATCGATTGTTTCTATTGGGGTTTGGAAAGAGTATGGGGCTTGCATTTAAAGGTGGATTTGCCTAACATACTAAAAAATGATTTGAGGCCAAACGATAGAGTTTTCTGAAAAGAATGAACACTGAAGCAACTGAAGACCTGATCTATTTTCTCTCCCTTCTTGGCTGACTTCGTCCACTCATCTCTTCTAAGCACCTACCCTGTGGAAGGTGCTGGGAATCTAAAGTATCAAAACACAGTCCCCAGTAGGCTAACACTCACCAGACTGTGTGACTAGTGCAATGCCAGAGGGAAGCACAGAGTGACAGTTTAGTTATAAAAGTCACTAGCTTTTGAGCTCCTCTCCGCATGAAGCCCTGTGCCTCACTGTGTTATTTTTTTTAACTATTAAAATCCAACAGAGCCCTTTTTTGTCACAAATATGAAAGTGGAGATTTAGAAGAAGTGACTCATCCAAAATTACACATTTACTAATGGTAAGGATGGAATTTAAGTGGAGATCAACAAAATCCCAAAGCCTGATTTCTTAATTACTCTGTAATGCTATTAAGACAGCACAGTGAAGGGACACAAAAACTGCAGCCCAAGAAGTCTTCATGGAGAAAGCAGCATCCTCAGTCTGAAGGGTGTGAGGAATTGCCCAGGGGTAAGAGATAGCAAATGCCTTCCAAAATCTAGATCTGGACCTGGCCAGGCTGAAGAGCAAGCTGGTGCCAGGGCCGGGAAGAGCCCAGTGTCAAGGCTAAGAAGATGGAGCTTGGCCTATGAAGTTATGGGAAGCCACTGAATGATTTTAAGCAAAGGAATTATATAACTTAGATCTTTTATGAAACAGATCACCAGCCCAGGTGGGATGCATGAGACAAGTGCTCCGGCCTGGTGCACTGGGAAGACCCAGAGGAATCGGGTGGAGAGGGAGGTGGGAGCGGGGATTGGGATGGGGAAGACGTGTAAATCCATGGCTGATTCATATTAATGTATGACAAAACCCACTGAAATGTTGTGAAGTGATTGGCCTCCAACTAATAAAAAAATAATAATAAAATAAAATAAAAAATAAATAAATAAAAAATATTCTATATGTTTTATTTTTTCTTGCCTTAAATTCAACAAAATTAGGTTGCTATAATCAAGTTTTAATATACATTGTATTTATGAATACTAATGTCAAATTAGGTAACTTTTTTGCATCAGTGTAGTTAACTTTTTATTCATTTAATTTTAGAGATATTTAACTCTGCCAAGAGCAACTGAAATTGTTGACAAAAATTCTTTAAGGAAATCTAGATTCAAATATAAACTGTGAATTTTGCATATCATGTTCAAACTTTTAATGAGGTTCCATAGCTTGTTATTTTTAGAGAAGTAGAACAATAATTTTATTTCATCACATAAATTGATACCGTTCATATTGTTGTTTACACCATTTCTTTTTTTAATCAAAGTATAGTTGATATATATACATTAGGTAAGTTACAGATGTACAATACAATGGTTCACAATATTTAAAGGTTGTACTCCACTTATAGTTACTATAAAATAATGGCTATGTTTCCTGTGCTGTACAATATATCCTTGTAGCTTATTTTGTAGTAATAATCTGTACCTTGTAATCCCCTGCCGCTGTATTGCCCTCATCCCACTGCCAACCACTAGTTTCTTCTCTGTGCCTGTAAGTCTGCTTCTTTCTGTTGTATTCACTGGTTTATACAAGGAAACCATCAACAAAATGAAAAGACACCCTACAGAATTGGAGAGAGTACTTCAAATGGTATGACCAATAAGGAATTAATATCTAAAATATACAAACAACTCCTAAAATTCAATATCAAAAAACCAAATAAACCAATTAAAAAGTGGGCAGAAGACTTGAATAGACACTTTTCCAAGAAGGGAATGCAGATGGCCAACAGTCGCATGAAAAAGGTGTCTAACAATGCTAATCATCAGGGAAATGCAAATCTAAACATATACACAAAGAGGTATCACCTCACACTTTCAAAATGGCTGTCTTCAAAGAGGGCAAAAATAACAAGTGTTGGCAAGGATGTGGAGAAAAAAGAACCCTCTTACATCACTGGTGGGGATGAAAATAGGTGCTGCCACTGCAGAAAACAGTGTGGAGGTTTCTCAAAAAACTCTAACCTTATGACCCACCAATCCCACTCTTGGCTATATATCCAAAAACAACGGAAAACAAAACACTAATTTGAAAAGATACATGCACTCCAATATTCATAGCAGCATTATTTGCAATTTCCAAGATATGGAAGTAACTTGAATGTTCATCAACAAATGAATGGACTAAGAAAATGTGGTTTATACACACACATGATGGAATACTGCTGCTGCTGCCGCTGCTAAGTCAGTGGAATACTACTCAGCCATAAAAAAGAACAAAACTTTGCCATTTGCAGCAACGTGAATGAACTTGGAGGGTATTAAGCTAAATGAAATGTCAGACAGGGAAGGACAAATACTATATGATATCACATGTGGAACCTAAAAAATACAACAAACTGGAGAATTTTGCTTTTATAAAGATCACTCTGGCTGCTCTGTGAAAATGTATCAGAGAGTGGTGAAACTGAATCATGAGAGATATATTGAGCTAATAACAATCTCAGTGATGATGGCAGATATTGGTCAATGTTACAGTGACCCAGAAGGAAAGGATGAGGGCCTGAAAGGCTGTGTAGAGTGCAATGGTCATACAGCTAGTAAATGATGGGGTTAGGAAAGGTGACTTCTCTTATTTGAAGAATAACATTTTCTTATTTGGAAATGTCTTTACTAATTTTTGCAGTGTGCTACTATACAGAAATAACTAACCAAAAGCCAACTGAGATTATCTTATTTATTAATAACTCTTTAAATATGAAATAACTGTTTTGTTCAATAATCCTGAAAAAAAAATGGCAAGGGGTAAAAGATGTCTCAGAGTCATTTAATAATGACAGAATAACACATAAATTCTTTTCCTATAAAATAATCTAGACAGGGAAGAAAATTTCTATTGCTATAAAAGAGAAGCACAAGGGATCTTCATGATGGAATTGTTCTATACCTTTATTGTGCTTGTGGTTATGCAAACCCACACATAATAAAGCTGCAAAGAACTAAATTCACACACATACAAACATATACACACAAATGAATACAAGTAAAGTTGGTGAAATCTAAATAAGACTAGTAGATTGCATCAACATCAATTTCCTGGTTGTCATATCGTACTAAAGTTATACAAGATGCTGCTAGAGAGGGAAATTGAATGAAATTTATACAGGATCCCTGTATATCATTTTCTACTACTCAGTGTGAACCTACAATTGTCTCAAAACAAAATATTATTTGAATAGTCAGTGGTGTTCAATTTATTGTGAGTTACATGGATAATCCTGCAAAAACTATAGATTCTTTTCCCACAAAATACAGGTAAAAATTTTTCACACAGTTTTATAACATTCATTAAGCCCCTGAAATTCCTCTGTACTTCTTATACAAGTCCAGAAAGACACCAAGAAAATTGACACTTTGCCATTCCAAGGATAGTGTTGTATTAAGAGCTTTCACTCCAGACCAAGACTGGGTTCACATCCTGACTCTAATAGTTCCAGAACTCTACTACTGACTTGAACAAGTTGTTTAACCTCTCTGTGTCTCAGTTTCCTAATGAGTAAGATGAAATTTATCATTTTACATATGCTTAGTAACTAAGTTAGTTAATATAGTAAAACACTCAGAAGAGTATCATACACATAATAACAGTTAACATTTCAGTTCAGTTCAATTCACTTCAGAAAAGTTGAATTTGATTTTGCTCTCACACAATAAATACTCAACAACTATTTGTTGAATGACTGAATAAATAAATGCATGAATAAACCTATAATGACAGAAGCTAACAGAGATGCAAGACTTTATAAAGAAAGCTGTTCCCCCAACAGAGAGCAGGTTTTCTTCCCTATCATCAGTTCACAAGAGAGAACAATAACACTCAAAAGGATCCTATACTCCATTTAGTATTTCCATACCTGTCACATCAAGTCTTTATCATTGTAAAAGGGATTCTAATTCTCTCATTTTTTGTAAGTTGCACTGGAATACATGAAAAATAATAGAACCATAGACAATCAAAATTCCATTCTGCTTTGGGCCATACCCTTTCATTCCAAACGACACATAAACAGACATATACATAAGCACTCTAGCTCACACACAAAAGAACCCAAAAAGAAAATTAAATTTCCTTAAGTTTTTTCAAGATACAGATGCACATCTCATCAATGTTTATTCATCTTCCTACTGTACTGATTCTCAAGGAAGTAAATGGTATTTAAAGAGAAAAAAGAGCAACTTAGGAAAAATCGAGCCTACCATCAAGCACCCCTCTGTCTCCCAATTCCACCCCTAATCTTTCTAGACACTTTGCTCAGTCTCTCCTTCAGTTTTCCCTGCTAAGGCACGTTAGCAGAAAGGGCCCCTAGTTGGATTAATTGGATCAACGCTGAAGTTTTCATTTGCTCCGTGAGTTTAACAAATTAATCTGGCATATAATGAAATATTGTGAAACAGTTTCAGAATGGATATTGCAAATACTGCCTTGTTCAATTACTGTCAAAATGTGCATACAGGAAAAATATGAAAATCTGAACATATAATTGCAGACTTAATTACCACTCTGTGCTAACCAGAGGCAATCATACGGAATTTGTCAAAGCATTTAAACTAGTTATAAAGTCTGTATAATTCCAAGAAATGGGAATACATAAACGAGCACTAAACAGACTAATTCAATCTTTCTAATTTTCCTTGAGTTGTGAAGATTGTACAAGAAACAGTGGTTAACCAGAGATGGGGGGCAGGGATGGGGGTGAAGGAAATGGGGAGATGTTGATCAAAGGGTACAAAGTTGTGGCTGCATAGTATGAATAAGTTGTAGATTTAACATGCACCATGGTGACTACAATTAGTTATACAGTATTATATACTTGAAATTTACAAAAACAGTAGGTCTTAAGTATTGTCACCACATACACACAAGAAATAGTATTAATGAAAAAAATTCTTAGACTTTACTCTTAACCAAATGATCATCCCCAAAATTAACATGTATAATTAACTGCATTGCATTCAACAGACCTGGTTTAGGTCCTAGCTCCAGCTCTATGGCCTTGGGTCGCTCTGAACCTCACTTTTTTCAGCTTTAAGGAGGCACTGAAAACACCTATTTTGCAATAGTTCTGTGTGTGTGATAATGACAATAATAGTAACAACAGACATAGGTGAGCAGCCAGGAGCTGGCCTCACAAACATCCACTGTGTTGAGACAACTCTGAAGGGACAGACCAGATGCCTGGGTGGATAGAGGTGTCTCTATCTAACAGACCACAAACTGCAAGCATACCTAGAAGTGCCTGTCTATTTCTTGAGGTGATAAAAGGATGAACCTGGGGGTGCATGCCTGAAATGGGGGTCCTGTGTAACTCTCTGCACAGCCTCCTCTTTGGTAGGGAGAGATCTGATGATGAAATATCTCAGAACAAAGAACCAACTTGGGTGTTCAGTTTGCCAAGCTGGAGTCACAAAACAGACTGGAAACTTGAAGATATCCCCAGTGGAAACAAATGCTATGTACCCTGGCTTGACTTGAACATGGTATATTTAATTTATGAATTTGGACTGTTGAAAAACCAAAAGCCAGGAAATAAAACCAGTACTTGTCAATTACCTACTCTGTGATGGGAATTCATTATCATATCTTCATCTGTGAAATGGGGAAGACAAGATAGTAACACCAAAATCTCCAGGTTAATTAAAGATTTAAAAAAAAAAAAAAAAAGATGGTACAAGAATTATCAGTCCAGGATGTTTCAATGGACCACAATTATGAATTAGCTCTTCAGTTCAATTCAGTTCAGTCACTCTGGCGTGTCCAACACTTTACGATCCCATGGACTGCAGCACTCCAGGCTTCCTGTCCATCACCAACTCCCAGAGTTTACCCAAACTCATGTCCATCGAGTCTGTGATGACATCTAACCATCTTATCCTCTGTTGCCCCCTTCTCCTCCTGCCCTCAATCTTTCCCAGCATCAGGGTCTTTCCAAATTAGTCAGCTCTTCACATCAGGTGGCCAAAGTATGGGAGTTTCAGCTTTAACATCAGTCCTTCCAATGAACATTCAGGACTGATCTCGTTTAGGATGGACTGGTTGGATCTCCTTGCAGTCCAAGGGACTCTCAAAAGTCTTCTCCAACACCACAGTTCAAAAGCATCAATTCTTTGGTGCTCAGAATTCTTTATAGTTCAACTCTCACATCCATACATGACCACTGGAAAAACCATAGCCTTGACTAGACGGATCTTTGTTGGCAAAGTAATGTCTCTGCTTTTTGATATTCTGCCTAGGTTGGCCATAACTTGCCTCCCAAGGAGTAAGTGTATTTTAATTTCATTGCTGAAATCACCATCTACAGTGATTTTGGAGCCCAGAAAAATGAAGTTAGCCACTGTTTCCCCATCTATTTGCCATGAAGTGATGGGACCAGATGCCATGATCTAAGTTTTCTGAATGTTGAGCTTTAAGCCAATTTTTTCACTCTTCTTTTTCACTTTCATCAAGAGGTTCTTTAGTTTTTCTTCACTTTCTGCCATAAGGGTGGTGTCATCTGCATATCTGAGGTGATTGATATTTCTCCCAGCAATCTTGATTCCAGCTTGTGCTTCATCCAGCCCAGTGTTTCTCATGATGTACTCTGCATATAAGTTAAATAAGCAGGTTGACAATATACAGCCTTGACGTACTCCTTTTCCTATTTGGAACCAGTCTGTTGTTCCATGTCCAGTTCTAACTGTTGCTTCCTGACCTGCATACAGGTTTCTCAAGAGGCAGGTCAGGTGGTCTGGTATGCCCATCTCTTTCAGAATTTTCCACAGCTTAATTGTGATCCACATAGTCAAAGGCTTTGGCATGGTCAATGAAGCAGAAATAGATGTTTTTCTGAAACTCTCTTGCTTTTCTGATGATCCAGAGGATGTTGGCAATTTGATCTCTGCTTCCTCTGCCTTTTCTAAAACCAGCTTGAACATCTGGATGTTCACAGTTCACATATTGCTAAAGCCTGGCTTGGAGAGTTTTAGGCTTTACTTTACTAGTGTGTGAGATGAGTGCAATTGTGTGGTAGTTTGAGCATTCTTTGGCATTGCCTTTCTTTGGAATTGGAATAAAAACTGACCTTTTCCAGCACTGTGGCCACCGCTGAGTTTTCCAAATTTGCTGACATATTGAGTGCAGCACTTTCACAGCATCATCTTTAGAATTTGATATTTGACAAAGTACATAAATGTACATTATCTCATTTGAATTGTCCTTTTTCTTATTGTTTTAATAAATGAAAGTTTCTTTGAATTCTATCTGAAAATGTTAGTCACTCAGTCGTGTCTCTTTGAGATTCCATGGACTGTAGCCCACCAGGCTCTTCTGTCTGTTGTATTCTCCAGGCAAGAATACTGGACTGGGTTGCCATTTCCTTCTCCTAGGCATAGAACCTGTGTCTCCTGCATTTCAAGCAGATTCATTACTATCTGAGCCACCAGGAAAGCCCACAAAAACTGGAGTGGGTTGCCATGCCCTCCTCCAGGGCATCTTCCTAACCCAGGGATCGAACCCATGTCTCTTATGTCTCCTGCATTGGCAGGCAGATTCTTTACCACTAGTGCCACCTCGGAAGCCCTATAAATTCTATAGTGCTTCAACATTTTCAAAAGTTTCACATATGATTTCATAAATCCCATAAAAACTCTTTTTTTAAAACTAAAGCTTTTGATAAAGTTCAATGTCCGTTTAGGATAAGACCTCTCCAGAAAGTATGCATGAAGCAAACATACCTCAACATAATAAAGGCCACATATGAAAATCCCACAGCTAACATCATATTCAATGGTGAAAAGCTGAAAGCATTTTATCCAAGATTAGGAATAAGATAAGGATGTTGACTCTCCCCACTTTTATTTAACGTAGTTTTGAAAGTCCTAGCCACAGCAATCAGAAAAGAAAGAGAAATAAAAGAATTTATATTGGAAAAGAAGAAATAAAACTGTCACTGTTTGCAGATGACATGATGCTATACATAAAAATCCTAAAGACACTATCTGAAAACTACTAGATCTCATCAATGAATATGGCAGATTTCCTGGATACACAACTAATATATGAAATCTGTTGCATTTATATACACTAAAAAATTATCAGAAAGAGAAAGTAAGGGGAAAAATTTCATTTGCCACCTCGTTATAAAGAATACCCAGGAATAAACCTACCTAAATAGGTAAAAGACCTGTATTTGGAAAACTGTGAGACACTGATGAGGAAATTAAAAATAACATAGACAGAAAGATATACCATTTTCTTAATTTAGAAGAATCAGTATTATTAAAAATGACCATACTACCTCAGGCAGTCTATAGATTCAATACAATCCCTATCGAAATACTAAAGGTATTTTTCACCGAACTAGAACAAATATTTCTTGAATTTGTGGTAAAATGTAATAGACTCTGAATAGCCAAAACTATCTTGAAAAAGAATATAGCTAAGGAATCACACTCTTTGACTTTGGACAATACTACAAAGCTATAGTAATCAAAACGGTATGGTACTGGCACAAGGACATAGATTAATGGAACAGAATAGAGAGCCCAGAGGTAAACCCACACACTTATAGTCATCTATTCTATGACAAAAGAAGCAAGAATATACAATGGAGAGAAGACAATCTCTTCAATAAGTAGTATCTGGGAAAACTGGCCAGCTACATGTAAAAGAATGAAATTAAAACATTCTCTAATACCATGTGGGGCTTCCCAGGTGGTGCAGCGGTAAAGAATCTGCCTACCAATGCCAGAGATGCAGGTAATGTGGGTTTGATCCCTGGGTCAGGAAGATCCCCTGGAGGAGGGTGTGGCAACCCACTCCAATATTCTTGCCTGGAGAATCCCATGGACAGAGGAGCCTGGCAGGCTATAGTCCACAGGGTCACAAAAAGTCAGACATGACTAAGCACTCACACATGTACTAATACCATTCACAAAAACAAACATGGAATGGATTAAAGATATAAATGTAAGACCAGATATTATAAAACTCCTAGAGAAAAACATAGGCAGAACACTTTTTGACCTAAACTACAACAATAGTTTTTTGGATTCACTTGAGTTATCTTGAGAACTATGATTATATGTGAAATTTAATAGTTCTGTCACTTTTCCTTGATGAAAGATAATTCATTTATGAGAGTATTAGTTGAACACCTACTGTGTCAGACACTGTTCTAAGCATGAGAATATAGTTGTGAACAGGAGAATGTTTCTCTTCTAAGGAGACTGATATTTCAGTGACAGGTGAAAACACAAATATATGAGCTACACAGTCAAAAAATAATATATCAAAAAGAATTACTGTGTCTACTTTAGACTTGGTGTCACCAAGAATTCTCTGAGAAGACAACATTCGAGTACAAGTCCTCAAGCCCCATGTTTGTATGTCTGTTCAGTTCAGTTCAGTCACTCAGTCGTGTCCGACTCTTTGCAACCCCATGAATCGCAGCACGCCATGCCTCCCTGTCCATCACAAACTCCCAGAGTTTACCCAAACTCATGCTCATCGAGTCGGTGATGCCATCCAGCCATCTCATCCCCTGTCGTCCCCTTCTCCTCCTGCCCCCAATCCCTCCAAGCATCAGGGTCTTTTCCAATGAGTCAACTCTTCGCATCAGGTGGCCAAAATATTGGAGTTTCAGCTTCAGCATCAGTCCTTCCAATGAACACCCAGGACTGATCTCCTTCAGGATGGACTGGTTGAATCTCCTTGCAGTCGAAGGGACTCTCAAGAGTCTTCTCCAACACCACAGTTCAAAAGCATCAATTTTTCAGTGCTCAGCTTTCTTCACAGTCCAACTCTCACATCCATACATGACCACTGGAAAAACCATAGTCTTGACCAGACAGACCTTTGTTGGCAAAGTAATGTCTCTGCTTTTCAATATGCTATCTAGGTTGGTCGTAACTTTCCTTCCAAGGAGTAAGCGTCTTTTAATTTCATGGCTGCAGTCACCATCTGCAATGATGTTAGAGCCCAAAAAAATAAAGTCTGACACTGTTTCCACTGTCTCCTCATTGTATGTCTGAGAAATGTCTTATTCCTACATGCTTTATGCTTTCTTGATTAAACTCCTGGCCTATGCTTTACTCCACAGAGAATAATCAAAATACCTGAGGTGACCATGCATTTCAACCTTCTTTCCACTCACACCTTCACCAGAGCAAGTCCTATATAAACTGCTTAACTAAAAGCAATAATTTGCAGTAAAATATTACTTTCTTGTCTCAGATATCTTGACATCTGTTTTTCCTCTGATGCTGAGAAGCAGATAGTATTGTCTCTGTTGAGCTAGTGAGGAAGCTATGACTTGCCTCAGGTCACACAAGTGGGTTATGCAAAACCAAGGTAACTGACTACAATGCCCTTTCCAGAATATATTTCTAGTAGATGGAGAGAAAAAAAAAACTTCATTTGATTTAATCAACACTATGAAGTTTCTACAGTTGTTCTGTTCACTGTGAGTTGATGGAAATGATTCAAAGTGGGGAAGACAGGATCTTTGACCTGATCAAACTCCCAGTCTAATTGGAAAAACATTTAAATTACTAAATATAAAGTCATTAGGAAAGTATAAGACACTGGGGAATAAGGTATAGAGTTTCACAGGACAGTGTGTAACCTGGGCCTTGAAGGATGAATAGGGGTTTACCAAGGAGAGAATGGGGCCAGGAGGGCTAGTCTAAAAGAAACTGATCAAATAGAAAGAAAAAGAGTGTGGTGTGTTCAGAAATCAGCCATCAGACTCTTGTCACTGAGGCAAAGGATAAGTCTGTAAACTAAGCAAGAACCAAACTGTCAGTGACACTGGAAGATAGGCTGCAAAATGGGGACTTTGTTTTGTTCAAAATGGAACTCACTGGAGCATTGAGAGCTTATGAGTAAGAACATACAATCAGTACCTTAGAAAAGGTCTTCTGGAAGTAGAAAATGAGCTGAAGCCAGGCAACAGCTGGTGGCAGGAGAACTGTATAATAGTTAAAACCATCCAAGGAGAAATGCAGAGGTCCAGACCTAGGGCAGTGCCAATTTTTAAGGCAGATAACCTTCCATCTTGGATGGAGAAATAATGGGCAGAAGAGAAAGCAAGGATCTAGATGGCTTCCCTTTATCCAAGCCCTCCCCAAGTCCCAGCATAGTCCTGAAAGGTGAGTACTATTTTCTTTTAATTGGAATTATTATTAAAGAAGGGGCTTCCCAGGTAGCACTAGTGGTGAAGAACCAGCCTTCCAATGCAGGAGATGTAAGAGACTTGGGTTTAATCCCTGGGTCAGGAAGATCCCCTGGAGGAGGGCATGGCCACCCACTCCAGTATTCTTGCCTGGAGAATCCCATGGACAGAGGAGCCTGGAGGACTATGGTCCATAGGGTAAGAAAGAGTTGGACACAACTCAAGCGACTTAGCACACAAGCATTATTAAAGAATACTAAAGCCCCGAGCTTTAATTCTGCTATTGCTTGAGAGTCCATATATATGAATATACACAACCCCTGAGAGACTCTTTGATCTCCTTGTTTTGTGGATCATGGTCACTTGTGGCCTGCCTCCATGGTGTTACAAAACACCTCCCATGCCAGGAGTCATCCTGCGGGGCACGCACATGCACACTGCAGTCTCTTGCACATTGAGGAAGAGTGGGAGTCAGACAGGTCCAGATTAGAGGTGCGGTGCTGGGGCTCTAACCTTTGACTCTTCTGACACAGACTGAAAGGAATTGCTCACTCCTCCATTTGCATTCTCGCTTCTAAAAAAAGACTGTTTTGACAAATGAGGGTAATTGTTGTTTACTTCTGGCTAGTGTCAAAAGCCGTGTTTGGGGTGCATATGTAGTTCAGACACGACCCTACCAGAGGGTGAAGGATCAGAAACGCCAACCTTAATAATTGAATGAAAGGGCTAGAAAATGATTTGGCAAGTACCCATCCTGCACTAGGAATGTGAATCACTTCCAAGTAGTTTTCACTGAGCTGACACCAGGAGGAGAGCAAAGCTGAGGAATCTGGAAGGCTCACTGCTCACCATGTATCAGCGTAAACTATGCATCAGCAGAGACATCTCGTCAAGCTCTGAAAAACCTCTGTACTGGGTATGGGAACACGCATGCAAATCACTGGTGCAAATAAAAAATGGATCAATGGGGCCTGGTTCAACAAAACATTTAGCCGGTTGTAGAATAAGTCTAACACCTAAACTAATTTGCTAACCAACATCTACTGTGCAAGTTCTACTGTGACATTTTTTTATACCAAAAAAAAAAAAAGCCCTAATCCTTAAAGGATCATGGATTCAAATCCTAGCTCTGCCACTTGCTAGACATATGACTTTAAGAAATTTACTTAGGGTCTTTAACTTTGTTCCTAAGCAAAACGGTCTTAACAGTAGAAACTATCACCAAAAGTGATTTAAAAAATTAGACAACAAAATGCACATAAGTTAGTACAGTGTCTGGCACATAGTAAGGGTTCAAAAAATGTTGCTGGTGAATTACCAGCATCACCATCATCCTTATCTTTCTTGCCTTATGCTTCTAGTATGGTGGATGAAAGCATCAGTGGTGGGAGTGGCATTCTGATCCCACCTAGCTCATTCATTCAGTGTGTGATTAGTCTTTTTCCTCAACAACAAGATATAGATGTAGATAACAGTACTTATTCATAAGGGGAAGAATTGAATAATATAAAATATGTAAATCTATTAGAATATGTCTTGACACATAGTTTATGTTCAATATATGTCACTGTGATTACTATCCTATTTGTCATCACTAGTTTTAGTCATACCACGATTTAATTGCCAGCACTCCAGTGATACGCACCATAATGTGAGGGGTGTGAATGAGACAACCTAGAGGTATCTGATTTTTCTATAAGTGACACCTTGGGACCCTCTGTCCCTAAGGATATGAAGGGTTTAGGGCTAAGGTGGAGTTCACGTACTCAGTTCTGATGCCATCACAGAAAAAGAAACAGACTCTTAGGCATTTAAGCCCACTATCTTAAGCTCAGAAGAACCCTGTAAAAGAATCAGGATAGCAAGAAAGACAATATCAAAGTAACTATTGATGTTTTCTTTAGTATTATGATTTGTGAAAACCAAGGAAAGAATGTCAGGTAAAATATCTCTCTATGGGCAGACTAGAAATAGAAGCTTTACAAGGTATTTCACACTTTGCTCAATGTTTTACATGCAGTATCTCATTATCTCCTTTATTTCTTATCTCAGCCCTGAGGGGAGCATACAATTATTAGTCCCATGTGTGACTCAGGCTTGGAGGGATAAGTGACTTGCCCAAGGTCATCCAATTATAAGAGGCAGAGCTAGCATAAGTATCTTCCTCTTGAAAACTATATTCTCTTTTTTTTTTTTGCATAATTTTGTTCAAGCCATGCATTATCAATAACACAGTCAGATGAAAGTAGTGGTAGATTAATGAATAATGCCTCTTGGACTTTAGTGTTTAGGATTGCAAATATTCATATATTGAATAATACCTGTACTGTCGCTCAAAGCAAGTATCCAAATGACCAACTGATTTAATGTTTCTCTTTCTATGTGTGTGTCTTAGATTCACAAAAAGGGGTTCAGATGGCCCTGTCAATGCTGTCAACTCATGAGCTTACCAGTCATAGAAGTAGCCAAGAATCAGTTGATGGATCCCATGATTGAGTAGATTCTACACTGAGTGGGAATTTGGACTCTAATTTTTTTTAATTTAACCTTCCACTATTTAAGAGTATTTATTACAGTAAAAGGAAATGGCAATGTTAGTTATCATGAGCAAAGGTGAAAGAGTTTATGAAAGTGTCAGTCACTCAGTTGTGTCCAACTGTTTGCAACCCTGTGGACTATAGCCCACCAGACTCCTCTGTCCATGGGACTTGCCCAGGCAACAAAGGTATGCAGTTAGAAAAGAAAAGAAACAAATTCAATTTGGGACCTTTGATTCACCCACTCGCACTTATGTGTGGTAAGACTTTTACACTAAACACACTTATAGTCAAGACAGGAAGAGGCAAGCACTTCTCAAATTGTGTTCCATGGTGCACAAGCACCAGTTCTTCAAACGTGTTTCCTGAGAAACACAGGAAATTACTATTTTATGACGACAAATAGGAAAAGAAAAACTAAGTAAACATACTTTTAACAATCTCTTAATCATCTGATTTTGCTGAGCATTTTCCCTATTAACCGGTATTGTGACTCTGAGGAGTGACAAGAGCATGCACCATGAACCCAAATTATTTGATCCCAGTACATTTCTGCAGAATTCAGTTTGGGAAAACAGTGATGCACCACGAAGTTCACAGGCCATGGTGTAAGGCTGGCTGAACCTGGTCCCCCTGTCACCAATTCACTGCTAAACTTCAGTCCTCATTTGCTCATTTGCAAAGTGACAGATAATTAAACAAACCAAATGACTTTGACTAAACAAGATATTAAGAGCCCATCATGGTAGTTGCCTGAGAAATGTTAGTTTCTTTCTTTGTGCTGATAGAGTTGAGATGACCAAACCAATAGATACTGTGGAAGTGCTTGAGCATACCACACCCTATCATTTTAACTACAGAGAAAGCTTCTGCAATGTGACAAAATATCTCCAACCTGTAACTGGAGCCAGCTCATTATGTGAGGTCACTTTAAAAGACTTTCTCCCTGTAAGAAATGTCATTCCATCAGTATTTTGCTATTTCCCCAATCCAAGACTAATATTTGATATTTTTCTAAGATATTATTTGTCAGACACAGTTTCCAGACCTCCTTCGATGTAAGACCTTTTCTCAGGGCAGCACTTAGCAAGTTCATCTCTGTCATTCTACGGAATTATAGACCATGGATGGCTTCAGGACTCCCAGAAGAGGTCTTATTTCTAATATAGACACATGTACCATTCCCACCCACCACTCCTGCCTGCCACATATCTCTAAAAGCAATTGATTCAATCATACTTGTTGAACTTGCCAACATTTCACTCTTAAATGGCTCTCTCTGAATATCAGTTTTATCTTTTTTATTTACACCTTATGCTTTCAGAGAAGTTTCGGTGATCATGCCCTTAGTCACTCCCCTCATATGTGGTAGATGCTTTTAATCATTATCTTACCATAGCCCAAAGAGTTTAAGTGACTTGCCCAGGGTCACACAGCTAGTTAAGAACACAGTGAGACTCAAGTCCATGTCTTCCCAGCCTAATAATGTCTCCAGTCATCAGAAGAACTCAATTCAACTCAATAAATATTGATTTAGTACCTCATCTAGATTACTGTTCTGTGGCTAGAGTTTATTGCTCTCTCCAATATAAGGAGATTTTTTTATTGTTATTATTTTTCAAAGGGCAAGTCCTGAACTCATTTGCAAAAAGCTGCTCTCACAATTGTTTAATTTCAAGGAAAAGCAGTCTTCTGGGGCATGAGAAGAAGTGGGGTGGAAGGAACAATGAAGCATGTGCATAATTCCATAGCTGCCAATGTCCTACAGATCTCAATTTGGCTCTGACTTTCACAGGAAAGATTTACTCTAAAGATGAACCAATTGGCCTCATCCATTCATCACATCCAATTGTTTCAGTCGGTTCTTCCAGAACAAGAGTTTATTTCATTGCTTCCCCCTTTAATTCTGACATGTGACATAGCAGAATCTAAGAATGGGCAGAGTTATGTTCACATCCATATGCCTGCATGGTATTTAAAGGTTTGATATTTAAAGGGCTTGACATTTCCATTACAACCAATTCCTCTGAAACCAATTTTAGGGGCTAAGATGGCAGACCAGCCCCCCGCCTTACATCTAATCAAGGTTAGTTAGACGTGCAGTGAAAAAACACTACAAAGTTTGTGTTGGCCTTGTTTCCACAGCATATGTCTCATTGACTGAAACAAAGCTCTTTAAAAATGAGGACAAGAAAAAGACCCATGGTTCTCTCCACTGCTCTGTTAAGGGAGGCTGAGGGTTGGCTCCACAAAAGGAAATGGATTCGAAAATTGCTGATGCATCCTTTATCACCGCAATTTCCACAAGGTTATAAAAGTCATGCTTGGATAAAATCTTGAAAGTGCCAAAGCAATGATCTAAGAAATGAATGCAGATAAGCCTTCTCCATTTTAAATTATGAGCAGGGGAACCGAAATAGAGATGATCATTGCTGAAGAGTCTAAAATTAAGTATGTGATTTTGCTCATTTGTATACAACAGGACAGTAAATCATTTTATGGACCCAATGAGTTTGAAATGCAGCTGCCAAGAACTCTCAACCTTGCTGTTGTTGGCTGGCACTACTGAGTATTATTTCTTCATGATTTTGCAAAATATTGTAAGGTACCCACTGTTCTCCGTAAGGCACTTTCTTGTTAATTTCATGGGGAGGCTGAGGGGCGGGGGGCAGGGAGGGGGGAGCTGGAGTTTGTGTCCTGTGTCTTTAAAAGACCAGGAAAGGGAAGAAAAGATTCAGCGTCCTCTGTCTTAGAATCCACAGGGAACAGGCTTTTTCTGTGGAGTTCAAGGCAATTAACTTGGTCCTGGCCTCTTAGTAACTATAATGAAATGTCTACTTTAATGCCTACAGGAAAATAAGGACACCTCTAATTTCTCAAAGCCTAAAAGATGACAAAGTGATTCAAAGGGTGAATAAAAGAAAATTTAATATACTTTGTATCTCTTTTCTAGTTCTATTTGGTTTCTATTTCATAAGCACCTGGTTCATGAAGGACACCTGAGAGTATGCACATAAAGCCTTAATGAAAAAGAAAGTCAAAGTTCTAGTAACTTTGCTTTTTTAACTTTTTAACTTAAATTTTTTAAATTATGAAATAACACTGGTATTACTACAGAAAATGATAAAAGAAAAAAAAAGAGAAACAACTGAAATCCCATCTCTTAGAGATAACTACCGGAGAAGGCAATAGCACCCCACTCCAGTACTCTTGCCTGGAAAATCCCATGGACGGAGGAGCCTGGTAGGCTGCAGTCCATGGGGTCACTAAGAGTCTGACATGACTGAGCGACTTCACTTTCACTTTCCTACATTGGAGAAGGAAATGGCAGCCCACTCCAGTATTCTTGCCTGGAGAATCCCAGGGACAGAGGAGCCTAGTGGGCTGCCGTCTATGGGGTCGCACAGAGTCAGACATGACTGAAGCGACTTAGCAGCAGCAGCAGCAGAGAAAACTACTGGTCCCTTTGTAAAAGAACATTGTCGGTGCATGGTTTTTACTTAACAAAATTGAATGAGCCCATCCATATGGTTCTGTGATCTATGTGTTTCATTCAATAATATGTGTTGATCCTAGAGGAATAGAGAAGCTAAAAGTTCTGAAGGGAGCGTGGGACAGGGAGAAGGAAGAAAGGAAACCAGGGAGTGTGCATTCTACAGACTAAGAGTTATTAAATGGAAAGCCTTTTTTATAACACAGGGAACTCTGCTCAGGGTTACATGGCAGCCTGGATGGGAGGGCAGCTTGGTGGAGAATGGATTACATGTATATTCATGGCTGAGTCCCTTGCTGCCACCTGAAACTGTCCCATTATTAATAGGCTATACTCCAACATAACTACAAAGTTTAAAATATAAAAAGAATGATTTGGAAGCATCTTTTGGACTTACAACTACTTAATTGCAATTGTGATAGTTTCTTCAACTTTGGGTGGGGGGCATGATTAGAGGAGAGAGGAGTTACATATACAAATAAATAAACAACATTTATTTTAAAAACTCAATCTAGTGGATGTTTTCTCTAATTTAATTCAAAGCTGTGAGGACTGTCCACTGAATAGCTTACAGGTACACTTCCCAATATGGTATCTGCTTCCCAGGTGGCTCAGTGGTAAAGAACCTGCCTGCCAATACAGGAGATGCAGGAGACACAGGTTCAATACCGGAGTCGGGAAGATCCCCTGGAGGAGGAAATGGCAACCCACTCCAGTATTCTTGCCTGGGAAATCCCATGGACAGACGAGCCTGGCTGGCCACAATCCATGGGGTCACAAAGAATTAGACATGACTTAGCAACTGAGCACATTGCAACCACATGTAGCTATTTACATTTCAATGTATTGAAATTAAATTAAACTTCAGTTCTAAGTCATACAATTTAGTCTTTCAAGAGCTCAATAGCCACATGTGGCAAGTGGCTACAGCTTTGGTCAGGACTGATTACAGAATATTTCCATCAGCACAGAAGGCTCTATTATTCAGCACTAATTTAAAGCATTCAGCTACTGAAATGCCTGGAGACCAGAAAACAGTGTCTAGTCATGTATGTTACCTGTCTGCCATCATTCACAAGACTTTTTCATTCTGGAAATAGTTGGTGTTGGATGATTCCTTCTTTCGTTTATCCCTGCTTATAATTCACAGAGTTACCTGAGAAATATGAAAGCCTCCTTGCCTGGATGGATGCATTGTCCTGAGCTCAGTGGCATCCAGAGACAGAGGAGTGCTTCGAGCAACCAATCTTTCCTGGGCAACAGTTTATTGATATGAGGACACAGTTATGGGCTTCAACAAATGAAGCAAATTTTTGAAGCCCTTGTTAAAGAAAAGATTTATAAAGGCCATTTCCTGCTCAAAAGCACATACTCCATCAGCAGAGAACCTCACTGCATAACTCAGAATATGTGACAACATCACCACAAATCATCTTGACCAATCATGTATGAGGCCGCCAGGGTGCCAAATGGCAAATCTTACCCACAGGAATCAAAATAGCTGAATGCTGGGCTTCCAACGGATGTAGAGGCAATGCAGAAGAAAACCAGAGACAGCGAGTGAGCAGTCACCCATGTAGAAAGGACAGTCATGCCAACTGCCTCTTTCTAAAAAGAGAGGGGGCTTCCTGCAACCCTCTCTCCATGGGAGTAGGGCAACTTGACGCTAATAGGACTCTCCAAACCCCCTGATATTTGCTCCTCTGCCAACTAAAAAAGAAATCATCTTTCAGGCAGAGATTAGCACCTTGCCTTTTGCCAAAAGTCAGCAGTGTGTTATAGTGGGTGAGGTCTGCGTGGTTAACAGAGCCAGGCTATCAGTTATGGAGCACTCATTACCAGTCCTAACCAGTTTCATTTTGAGGATGCGCACACAGCCAAGGCTCACCAGCACGTTAGTGCGTGAAGTACTGACTATGGCATCTTTTCCCCAAGGGTGTGCCACAAAACGCTCATGTCAGAAACATCCACAGATCTGTTTAAAAACAAATCATGGGGCGAATTGGGAGAGTAGCACTGTCATATACACACTACGATATGTTAAATAGACAGCTAGTAAGAAGCAGCTGAATAGCGCAGGGAGCTCAACTCCATGCTCTGCGATGACCTAGAGGAGTAGGATTGGGCAGGTGGTGGGAGGGAGGCAAGAGGGAGGGGATACACACACACACACATAAACATATTATGGTTGAGTCACGTGGTTGTATAGCAGAAACTGTCACAACACTGTAAAGCAATTATACTCCAATTAAAGAAAAAATCAGGCTTCTCAACCCAACCAGACTTGTTACGTCAGCATCTGGGGGTGGAGTCAAGACTCTGTGATTTATAAACATCCAATGTGACTGGTACACACAATGAAACCTGAGGACTGCTGGACCAGATAAATTTGCTCCCTCCTACTCCATCCCACCCTGCCTTTCTTCCTATTCTACCTCTTTTTTCTTCTTCCCCTTTCTTGGATTATGAACAGACTCCAAAACACAGGCAAATTTACATCTGGTTCAAATACACTGTAACAACTAAAGCATTCACAAACATTTGCTGAATCAAAATTCTGTGCACAAAAAATGATTGTAATACTGGATCTCTAGCAAATCATAAATACCTCATCATCATCATACATGGCAAACTGTCATAAACACACTCTGTGGTCTTCCATTCATTGATTAAATATTATGTTTGTAGAAAGTTCATAATAATGAGGGAGAATGTATACTGTGAGAACATTTTACTGTATTATATGTTCACAACTATGAAAAATTTTAATATTGTATGAAAAAATGGTACAAAGAATAAACCAAAATAGTAATAAAAGCAGTTGCCTCCAAGTAATTAAATTATGGGATTTTTTTCTTTTTTCTACTTTTCTCTAATTCTAACTATTCAACTAGCATGTAAAAAACTTATTATTAGAAAAAAAGTAAATGAAAATAATACCACTTTAAGAATCTACAGTTCTTTCTCTTTTATTGTATTGTACATTTGGATCAGACTAACTTGCATCTCAGTCTTAACTTGTATCCACACAACTTACATGTTTTCTACTTGGAATTGTTGGCAAGATACTCCTAGCTTTAATATTCTGCAACCTGGGTTCTACTCATTGCTTGTTCAGCTGAGTTTACCTATATTCTCCTCCATCCATTCATAAATAATAAAAAAAAAAAAGAATTAGAAACTTAATAAGGGGAAGAGGCCTCTCACGTTGATGTCTTATAAACAGTATCTGCAGTCCACCATTTCACACAGATTTTCCACTTCCAGTAATACACAAGTGTACAAAGACATCTTGTCACAGCAGGTCCTTGTGGCACTGTCCACCGAGCAACAACTAAATGAAACATGTCACATATACCCAAAGGAACTCCCTGGGATGTTTAGAAAGATGAGTCTTATGATGGGTCAGCAAAAATATGACACCTAGGAAGTACAAGTAAATAAGAATTTAGATCTCACTACCTAGTCACAGGAAATATGAGAAATATAAAAACAAGTGAAATGACACCATGAGAGAGCAATTAGCCAATTGCAAAACATGGGACATTAAATAAGACCCTGTTACTCCAGGAAGTCGATGGCAAAAACACAAGGAGGGTAAGAGAGACAGCAGACCATTTGGGGGCAAATAGAGAATAAAAAGCATAACAACCAAATGCAATGTATGGACGTGTCTGAAATCTAATTTGAACAAACCTACTGTAAAAAAAAAAAAAAAGAACAAAATTGTTTGAACCAGTTAGAAAAATCTGAATCTGGACCAGATTTTAGAAAATATGAAGGGGTCAGGTATGATAATGACATAGAAGTTTTGTTTTTAAAATTTATCTGTTTTAAACTGTGAAGTATTTACAAGTAAAATGGAAGAATACTTGGCATAAGTGTTAAACCATTTCATTTAAAATGTAGAGAAGATAGATGAAATAAATTTGCAAAAGTGTTGATAATTTTTGAAGCTGGGTGACAGACATGTGAAGATTTTTCATCCTCTTTTCTCCATTTTTGTTTGTTTAAAACTTTTCATAACACAAATTTTAAGCAAAATAAAAAAGGATGATATAGATCTCTACATGTTGTCATAAGAATAAAAATAGTATTATCCTTTTTTTTTTTCCCCTGCTGTCCACCTGAAACTATCACAACACTGTTAATTGGCTCTGGTCCAATTAAAATTAAAAGTTTAATAAAAAATAGTATTAGCTAGCATAATGAAATGATGTAATTGTACATGCTGGTACAATGGTAGCTGCTACTGAACATAGTTAACTGTGTACAAAGTACTGTTGTATTTATACTTTGTAGCTTAACTCAGTCCTCACAGAACATTATAAGGGAGGTATACCGCAATGTAGGTACTTAATAAATGAACCTTGAATAACACAGAGAGGTTAGGGGCACTGGACCTGGAGCAGTCAGAAACCCCAGTATGACTGAACAGTCAACCCTCCATATCCACTTTCTTTTCCATGGACTTGACCCATCGTGTGGTACTCAGTGGGCTTCCCTGATGGCTCTGACTTAATATGTACTTAGTCCAGGTATAAGTGGACCTGCAGTTCAAACTCAAGTTGTTCAAGGGTCAATATACTAGATACACACCTGTTGAATGTATGAAGATGATGAGGGCATTTATTTTAATGATCGGTAGCTTTTTTACCTGAATTTCAGTGCTTTCTGTCTGGACCTAAGAGAAATTAATCAATTACAATATTTTTCCTGGGCTTTCAATTGTGGTGTTTTATCCCTTTGGTATAATTTCTGCCAAGCAGGTCTTTGATTCCTGAATGTTTAGGGTGGTTGTTTACTTGCTTGTCAATAATTTTAATTTCCTTATTCAGATGTAAGTGATTTGCTAAGATAACCTAAAAGAACTAAAGCTTTTATCTCCTTCTCAAACTTTCTTTCTCTCTGAAAGAATAGTAGCCAGTAAAATTCCAATTTAGAGTGCCAACAGCTTCATGTAGCATCCACAGGAAACATGGAGAGATTAATGACGTCTTGAGAACAAGTCACTGAGTTGAAATTGGTGTTTTTTTATTCCCCCTTCCAAAAATCCTTCTCTATGAAACCTTGACTATCAGTAATTGTCACGTTTGGAGGTCATCAAGAAAGAAATGGGGCTCTAAGTTTTCGCTTTTCTCCCAGAAGTCAAACAGTTCATAAAGTTGGTCATTGGGTTCTTTTTTATGAGATAAGAATTTTCTTTCAGTCAACTTTTCTTTCTTAGAATTGGAAGGGCAGTGAAACTTCAATCTGAAGTTTAAGTCTACAGGAGGGTGACACTGAGATGCACTCCAAAAACCAGGAAATAAGGAAGATTGGATTTTCTACCACAATTTAAAATCTACAAGAAGAATAGAATGAAGGAGAGCAAAATTTTACAGAAGAAGGTGAAGGTCAGTGTAAGAAAGGTATCAAAATCTTGCTAGTAAATTTCAGAGTGAGACTCTGGCCCCAAGGAGTCAGTATGCCAAGTTCACAACCGTTACCACTATGATAAGGACCCATCTAAGTCCATGAAGCCAGCTCACTTATGTGCCTATAGATGGATGCATTGTACTGTCCTACTTTAGTGTCATGGAAACTCTCAAGGTCATCCAAATTAATTTCCTACTCAAACCCCATGCTCACCAAGCAAACTGTGGATAATAATTGTTTCTTCTACACATTTATATGGTGAGGTAAAAAGGACAAAGATATACAACTTAGCCTCCTTATGATTACAAGATAAGATGTTATCTTATACATCAGTAACTTGTGAACTTAGTTTAATAGGGTCCATTCTAGAGACTGGAGTCTCATTGAAACCTGGCTTTTAGGACCACTGTCACTTATTGCCACCCTCTGGAGATGTGTCTGAGGGACCAGGTGGCTTCTTGAAAATGAAACAACCTTATGTGATGATTTTTACCTCTTCTGCTCCCCACAAAATTTAATAGAGTTCATGTTAAGTTCACTGGGTGTACACTGGAACCTTACTGAGGTCTTCTTATGGAAAATAACTAAATTCAAATTGCTTAATATTTTTGTCAAATCATCTTTCTAAGAGCAAAGAGGTCAAAACATGTCCAATTTGGAGGAATCATTAGTGACCAGTGAGTTCACAGAGAGGTGATTCGAGATACAGAAAGATCAATACATTTAATGAGGGTGACAAAGTGCTCTCAACAAACTTTAGCTGCATTCAGTTCCAATATGGGTGTTCAAGTCCAGTTGAATTTCTTTTCTTCAACGCCACATGCTGATAACTATTCACAAGTACAGGTTCAATTTCAGGCCAACAAATTCATACAGAGCTCAAAGTGAGCTTAGAGAATCACAAAATCCTTTGCAAATCAGGTCAATAAATTTAGCACTGGATTGCTTACGTCAAAATGACAGTCATCTTTTAGGTGAGTATTTTTTTTTTTTCCTTTAGAACACTTTCCTACTCCCGAGATGTCAGAGAACATCTGATTTGGAGGTAGAGGTCAGTGCATTAGGTGGCATATTTACTTAAAGAATGTTTTTAGATCATAGAATCAGAGAACTGGAAGGAATCCTTGGGATCATCTACTCTATTCTTAAACTCAGGTATAGAACCCCTGAGATGTGAGGCAGCAGGAAGGGAAGCCATGGGTATTTCAGTTTTACTCAATGGTGTTTAATTTTAAACATTACTTTTACACTAAAAGGAGCACACATATATGATGGAATAGAGGGCATTAAAAAAAAATCTTATTTTTTAAAGTAAGACATTTTGCTTCTAAGAAATGTTAGTCATTAGTACCCTACTTCCAGCTGTAGTCTAAGCTCTTTGAGGACCTGAACAAAACCCTCAGCTCTGTGTTAGCGGAAGAGTCTAACAAACACTGATCCAGTCCCAATCTAAAATGTGAAAACAGGCCCAGAGAGGAACGGGGCCTTGGCCAAGGTCACACAGCCAGCATGAGTACTGGATTCAGGACTAGAACCTGCCTGTCCAATGTGCTTTTTCACTGTCCAGCCGATTGCCTCTGAATTTCAGTAGCTATTCTGCACTTGCCCAGTTTCCACATCCAAAAAGCACTTTTCTGCAGATGACTGGTTGTTTTTAGAGGAATTGAATAAACTTCAGTGTCATGATAAATAACTTTCACTCTATGCACTCAATGGTTCTCCCATTTCTTAAAGTTGTTAAGGTTATTTGTGTGCAGAAAAGTAAAAACATAGCTGGTTCGGAGACAAAGAGGAAACTGCTCATCCGTGAAACAGAAATATGGCCCCTTAGAGCAGCATTTCCCAACATATACTCCCCTGATCTCCTGGATCAGAATGATGTGTGACTTCAGTAAATATGCAGACTACTGGGACTCACCCTACTTACTGATTCAGAACCTCTGAGAACAGAGCCCAGGAATCTTCATGTTTAACAAGTTCCCTTAAGTGATTCTCATATGCTCTGAGATCGTTTTAAAACAATCATATATGCATGAGGAGAAGAAAGGGCAAGGAATGGGAAAGTGACATACTAACATCTCATAAGGCTCATACGGAAAAGCTCCTCCATATTCAAGATCTCTTTGCTTAGTTAACTACCTGTGCTACCCAGTAGCTATCTATTTTACACACAGTAGCAATTACACTCAAATTTAAAAAAAAAAGATGATATATATAAAAAGAAAACTATCTCTGATAGGTAGAGTGAGGGAAACTATCTTGATTTGCAGATGAATAAATTGAAGGCCAGCTAATCAGATGGGTTTTAACTAAACATGAAAATAGAGAAAGAAAAAGCATCCAGACAAATACCCATAAAACAACATGGCAAGTATAAAAGTAAGAAGGAAAATGTGCCAGATGGATGGAAAGACAGGGATAAAACATCATGTCTCTGCCAATCCCATTCAGTGTATTTTTCCCTATATATTGAATAACTTAGGGATAAAACTGCTTCAATTTCTTTTTTTAAAAAAAGGGGGGGCTTCACAAAATACAAAAGTAAATAGTATAAATGAATGATACTATTGTTATCATTATACTTTCAATTTTCTGAGGCATTCTTTAACTGTTGTGAGTTAGCAAGATATTAAGGAAATTACATAGGAGCAGAAAAAAAATTGATTTCTATAAGAAACTAAATGGGAAACAAAAAAGAATGAATGGAGAAGAATTATTTTGACACTTAATATTTTAACACACAGGAATAAAAAGAGTCATTCATCAGCAAAAGCTCAAAATTAAAGCAAAGGTGAGTAAACATGATCTCCAAATTTCAAACAAGATTTGGAGGAAGGACAATGTAAACAGCACAGTGGAGATGAAAGGGTATGTATGTCTCCTTTCAAGACAGACTTGTGCGGAGGGACACAAGAATAGCCACTGTGGAAATCATGCCCTTGAAATAGAATCGCGCTGGACAGCAAGTGGAGGGAGGAGGATTTGTTATCAGAGCACATGTAGTGCATGGCCAGAGAGTCAAAATGAGCCGTCTCCTTCAGCTCCAGTCCCTCATGTGGGTCAGCCTCAGGCAGAGCCCAGGTGAAGGGCTTCACCTCCTTCCCCACCACCATGATTCTCTGGACTGCTGGATCTCTCAATGGTGTTGTCTAGGTGTCCAGGAAGTACACGCTTTTTCATCTCAGCTATTTTCCCCTGAATCCTGAAGAAATAAATGCCTGTTCTAATTTAGATGAGCTGGATCCATGCTCATGCTGGAAAAGAGAAACAACTTGGTCTTGTGGTGAAGTGGACAAGTTTGTGACATGGAACGAGTTCATTTCTCTGTATTAGAATTTTCATTTAGTTAAAGAGGGATTAATACCTATCTTGTGGGCTTTCCATGAGAATGAAATAAAACACATGTGAAATACTTAGCACAATGTCTGACACACAGCAAATGTTGTATCACTGTGTTGTATCACTGGTAGTATGCTTTTTAGACCTCAGGAAGGAGATTTCTTAAATAAGAATACATTTTGCTTTCCTCTGGATTCTCAAAATTTGACTACAATGTCCACTTATTATAGCCACTAAGAAAACTGGAGAAGACACTTTTATGACCCAAGTTTCTTATCCTTATGAACAAGTCCACACAGGGATATTGACATTGCTTTTCTGCTATAGATCCAAAAAAATCTCTCAATGTAAGACACCCAGGCCAGTCAACAGTGCCCCTTTTATCTCCTGTAGATTTGGACTCAGATGTCATTCATAGTGATCAGGTCTTTCCTCAGACAAATTTAGGCGAAAACATTGGCTTCTATTTTCTGCTATCTCTATAATAAACTCACATCAACTGTGCAATAAAAAGTTGATTTTAAAGTAAGACATAAAATTGGCTTCAAATAAAAAAAGTATTTCTTTTTCTATCCGTGTTTTCCTCAAAGAAGAGTTGAATGAACTTTAAAAAATGGGTACCAGGTATGTCTGATAAGATTTCTGTACTTATTTGCAGGGTTGCAAGAGATAAAAGTGAAACCACCTAACAAAGTGGATATAATTATACACGCAAATCAGTATCTGCTCTCTGTGGCAAATTCTGCTCAGTCTTTTCCCTTTGGTGCCTATGTTGGTTTGGTTTTATCACCACTTATAAAACTTTATCTGAATAAATTAAGGGAATCAGACAACCTTTCATCAGAGTATAATCATGCATAGATCATCCACCAAATGTAATGTTCCTTCCTTCCTTGAGACCCTAGAAACATTTTCACCATTTGACATGCAAGAATCTTTAATAATCAGTGCAGAGAGAATGCATCATAATCAAGGAAAATGCCTACCAAATTGACTCCCTCCTAAAAGCCATCTGTGTTCAACGACTCCCTGTAGCAACTGTAAAGTCATAAGCAATTGGGAGAGTTGCTCGAGCTAAGAAAAAATGCAACATACAGAATTGAGAATTATAGGACAATAAAGTCAGTTTGGCCACAGAAGATCTAAAATCATCCAAGTTATAAAATGTGGAATGACAAATTCTATGTTCCTTCATGATTATGAAAGCTAACATATTTACCAGCTTATGCCACCTCCCCACTGCTTTTCTTTTGTTTTGATTTAAATATTAAGCAATAGAAACATTTTCTGCTTCCTGAGCTTAATTGGGAAGTAAAGGCTAGATTGGTTAGGTGCCTCTTAGCAGGAGGAAAAGGAAGATATTCAGAGAATCCCTCCACAGTTCCCAAATTGCTCTGTCTCTGGCCACAGGAAGACAAACAAGATGGCCACAGAACTTTGTTGTTGTGAGTCTAAGCCTCTCGTTTGCCACTGGGAAAGCAAACTTCTCATATCCTCCTCCTCATCTTTCCAAGCTAAACCTACTCACACAGCCACGTTCCCTATTTCGGGAAGAGCATTGCTGACACCAGAGATCTGAGCATCATTTCTGTTGAGTTCATCTCTAAATATCTCTGCACTTATGTCTATTGCCACCTAGCTCCGCAGTCTCTGCCTGTGCCACATCTTCATCATCTCTCCCCTGCTTGACTGCATCTGAGCTCTGGCTTTGCCTCCAGACTTTCCCTCCTACCTAACCGGTAACCCCCATTCTCAGTTGAGAAGTCAGAGCAATGCTTGTAAAGAGCTAAATTGACCACTCCCATGTTACATTCTGTAGTAATTTCTTATCACACTCTAAACAATGACTAAGACTCATAAGAGATTCACAAGACCCCTCATAACCTCTCCAACTATTTCTCTTCCATGCCTCCCACCCTTCTTGTATGCTCTACATCAAATTTCTTTTAATACCTCAAAGATAACATGCTCCCCCTCTCTTTCTCATTTTCCTACCCACTGTTTCTTCTACCCAAAATACTCTCCTCCCTCCTCTTCTCCTGGCTAATGCCTACTCATCATAAGGTTGCAACTGAACTATCATATTCTCTAGGAAAACTTCTTGGCCACTCCTTCAGATACAGCTCAGTGCTCCAATAACACACTCTCAAAACTTTGCTTCTGTAACAAAGCACAAGTCCTGCTTTATCACTACTGTATGTTAGGTATTTGTCTTCTGAGCCAGATTACAAACATCATGAAAATAGGCCCAAGTCAATCGTGCTAATTCTTATATCCCTGGATCATAGGACAGTTTTTGGAACTTAAAAGATATTTAAATTGTATTCCTTAAATGAATGAATGAATAAAGTAATTGTTCAAGTTCTTAGTGAACTGGCAATATATTTAGGGCTAGATACCAGGTTACTCTTTTGACTCTACCAAATCTGGGGGATATTTTATTATTCATTTCAGTCTATATATTCACTCAGTGAATATTACATTAATTGTTAGGGTACAGTAAACCATTGACAAAGCAACAATTAGAACCAAACATGGACAGTGGGCAGGTTCAAAATTGGGAAAGGAGTATGTCAAGGCTGTATATTGTCACCCTGATTATTTAACTTATACGCAGAGTACATCATGTGAAATGTTGAGCTGGATGAATCACAAGCTGGAATAAAGATTGCTGGGAGAAATATCAATAACCTCAGATATGCAGATGACACCACCCTTATGGCAGAAAGTGAAGAGGAAATAAATGAGGATGAAAGGGGAGAGTGAGAAAGCTGGCTAAAAACTCAGCACTCAAAAAATAAAGATCATGGTATCTGATACTATCACTTCATGGCAAATAGATGGAGAAAAAGTGGAAACAGTGACAGATTTTACTTTCTTGGGCTCCAAAATCACTGCAGATGATTACTGCAGCCATGAAATTAAAAGACACTTGTCCCTTATAAGAAAAACTATGACAAATGTAGACAGTATATTAAAAGGCAGAGACATCATGTTGCAGACAAAGGTCTTTATAGTCAAAGCTATGCTTTTTCCAGTAGTCATGTATGGATGTCAGAGTTGGACCAAAAAGTAGGCTGAGCACTATAGAATTGATGTTTTTGAACTATGGTACTGGGGAAGACTCTTGAGTTCCTTGAACTGCAAGGAGATCAAACCAGTCAAACCTAAAGGAAATCAGCCCTGAATATTCACTGGAAGGACTGATGGTGAAGCACCAATACTTTGGCCACCTGATGTGAAGAGCAAACTCATTAGAAAAGACCCTGAAGCTGGAAAAGATTAAGGGCAGGAGGCGAAGAGGACAACAGAGGATGTGATGGTTGGATAGCATCACTGACTCAATGGACATGAGTTTGAGCAAACTGCATGAGATGGTGAAGGACAGGGGAACCTGGCGAGCTGCAGTCCAGGGGTTCACAGAGTCTGACACGACATAGTGACTAAGCAACAACAATGATTAGTTTACAGTAAAAAGTACAAAGCTTGTCATTGCTTAATTTTGAAACCTACCCTGAAAGTGGGCAATTTTTACAGTCTCATATTAAAAAATGAAGTCATTTTCCTCCTTTCCTTTGCTCCTTCCTTCCAACTCAGTCACAAAATACTATTATCAGAGGGCAATGGGGGTAATCCAGCAGACTTGGAATTGTACAAGGAGGGATTACAGATGAGACAGCAGGGCCATGGGAGTAAGGGATTAGTCTGAGAAGTCAGGGGATTAAACAATCAAATATATTAAGGATAATGGAAGCTAAATTTCTCAGTGTTGAAGAAGGAGGTGGTGCTAGTGGTAAAGAACCTGCCTGCCAACGCAGGAGACCTAAGAGACTCCGGTTCAGTCATTGGGTCAGAAAGATCCCCTGGAGGAGGAAACGGGAACCCACTCCAGTATTCTTGCCTGGAGAATCCTATGGACAGAGGAGCCTGGTGGGCTACAGTCCATAGGGTCACACAGAGTCAGACATTAACTGAAGCAACTTGGCAAGCATGCATGCACAAATATGGGAAAAGGGGAGGGGATTCTAATGAACCTGGCAGTGTGAATTGGCATTAAAAATAACAGTGTAACCTCATGGTTTGCAATCTAAGACCTTCAGACAGGAACTACTTCAATAATTGAGGAATAACAGGAGTGCCTTTGCAGCTAGAAGGTAATAAACAAGGGAGAAAATTAGGAAGAGAAAAAAAAGTGAAGTCTGGGACTTACCAGGACCTATTAAAAGTCTTAAAAAGTGAGAATCTTAAAAAATGAGACCCAAGAATCTTTCCACAATTTTTTTAAGTGTTCAAAAATTTAAATTTCCCTACACTGAAAAAAGGACTCTAATATATTGACATAGTCACCCTTACAAACCTTAATGACATCAGACATATATCCAAATAAGAAACGCAGGTGCTCACTTCGGCAGCACATATACTAAAATTGGAACGATACAAAGAAGATTAGCATGGCCCCTGCGCAAGGATGACACGCAAATTCGTGAAGCGTTCCATATTTTTACAAACGAAATAAACGCTGTTTCTAGAGAAAAAAAAAAAGAAACTGGCAGACAGAGGAACAAAATTCAATCCAGTCAGCACTGAATAAAATGGCCCCCACTAATGAGTCTAACCAATTGGTATCTTCACTTCTAGAGTCATTATCTAAGGCTTGAATCCCAGTATAAAAAAAAGTGTTACTGTTTTTCCTAGAAAGGATTTTAACATGATTTTAGGTAATCTGCTCTTAGGGTTGCCATTTATATTATGATATATAGATACAAGGTGATGGAATTCCAGCTGAGCTATTTCACATCCTAAAAGATTATGCTGTGAAAGTGCTGTACTCATAAACCAGCAAATTTGGAAAACTCAGCAGTGGCCACAGGACTGGAAAAGGTCAGTTTTCATTTCAGTACTGAAGAATGTTCAAACTATCACAGAACTGCACTCATTTCACATGCTAGCAAAGTAATGCTCAAAATTCTCTAAGCTAGGCTTTGATAGTACATGAATCAAGAACTTCCAGATGTTCAAGCTGGATTTAGAAAAGGCAGAGGAACCAAAGATCAAGTTACCAACATCAATTGCATCATAGAAAATGCAAGAGAATTTCAGAAAAACATCTACTCTGCTTCCTTCCCTGACTATGCTAAAGCCTTTGACTGTGTGGATCACAACAAATTGTGGAAAATTCTTAAAGAGATGGGAATACCAGACCACCTTACCTGAGAAACCTGTATGCAGGAACAATGGACTGGTCCCAAATTGGGAAAGGAGTCCAAGACTGTATATTGTCACCCTATTTAACTTATATGCAGAGTACATCATGAGAAATGCCGGGCTGGATGAAGCACAACCTGGAATCAGGGTTGCTGGGAGAAATAACAATAACCTCAGATATGCAGATGACACCACCCGTATGGCAGAAAGTGAAGAGGAATTAAACAGCCTCTTGATAAAAGTAAACAGGTGAGTGAAAAAGCTGGCTTAAAACTCAACATTCCAAAAACAAAGATCATGACATCCAGTTCCATCACTCCATGGCAAATAGATGGGGAGACAGTGACAGACTTTATTTTCTTGGGCTCCAAAGTAACAGCAGACGGTGACTGCAGCCATGAATTTTAATAATGCTTGCTCCTTGAAAGAAAAGCTATGACAAACCTAGATAGCATATAAAAAGCAGAGACATTACATTGCCAACAAAGGTCTGTATAGTCAAAGTTATGGTTTTTCCAGTAATCATGTATGGATGTGAGGGTTAGACTATAAAGAAGGTTGAGAGCTGAAGAATTTAGGCTTTTGAACTGTGGTGTTGGAGAAGACTACTGAGAGTCCCTTGGACTGCAAGGAGATCCAACGAGTCAATCCTAAAGGAAATCAATCCTGAATATTCATTGGAAAGACTGATGCTGAAGCTGAAGCTCCAGTACTTAGGCCACCTGATGTGAAGAACTGACTAATTGGAGAAGACCCTGATGCTGGGAAAGATTGAAAGCAGGAGAAGGGGATGACAGAGGATGAGATGATTGGATGGTATTAAGGACCCAATAAACATGAACTTGAGCAAGCTCTGGGAGATGGTGATGGACAGGGAAACCTGGTGTGCTGCAGTCCATGGGGTCACAAAGAGTCAGACACGACTGAGCAACTGAGCAACAATAGATAGGAAATTTTGATTTGAGTGGCAAAGACAATTGTCATAACTATCAAACTATATAAATATTCTTTCTTTGTGGTTGTGATGCTGGTTTAGTCACTAAGTTGTGTCTGACTCCCTATGACCCAATGGACTGTAGCCCACCAGGCTCTTCTGCCCATGGGATTTCCCAGGCAAGAATACTGGAGTGGGTTGTCATTTCCTTCTCCAGGGATCTTCCTTTAGTACTTAAAAGCTGCACTAATACTATTGAGAATCAGTATTCCTGCTAAAATCATAGAAAACACAAAAATATTAAATACTAAATTAAATTTGCATGTCTATTATTTTTTGGTGAATGAGTCTAGAAAAATCTTGTCCAATTTGCAAATGTACCTGAAAACTGAAAGGAGGTACCTCCTTAACAATTGTTATAAAAATTTTATGCCCTGCTGGGGCTGGAGTGGCCAGAGGCAGTGGTGTCAAGGGGCTCCTGTTCTGCCAGGATGTCCGTCTGCTGGACAGCTGCTTCATGGAAAATGTGCTGCAAGTCGCAAATTGAGTTTCCTTAAAATAGCTATTTCAGAAAGAACAAGATGGCAGAGGAGTAGGTGGATGTGGAATACATCTCTCCCCACAGATACATCAAGAATATACTGATGTGCATGCAGACACCATGCACATCAGACACAGAAGTGCATGCAGAACGCCAGCTGAGAGCAGACAGGAGTACCTGACCAGCAGAAAAGAATATATAGACCCATCAAAACTCGAGATCAAGCCCTGAGCCTTTGGGGTGGGAGCACTGAATCCAAGACTCTAGACTACCAGGGAACTAACCCTAGAGGGTATCAAATAGTGAGAACTCACACAAAGGAAACCACTGTAATACAAGACTGAGCATCACCCAACCACCAATAGCACCCTGGGCAGGACGCCTCATCTAAACAACAAACAAAAGGAAAATACAAACTCAATCATCAGCAGACAGGATTAGCACCTCACTCAGCCTTACCCATCAGAGGAAAATCAAACAAAAATTCAGCACAAATCTCACCCTATAAGAAGCTTACACAAACAATTGGACCAGAAGCAAGAAAGAATTCAACCTTGAAGCCTGGTAAAAGGAGACCTTAAACACAATAAGTTAATAATAATAATAATAATAATGAAAAGTCAGAGAAATACTACACAAATGAAGGAACAAACTAGAAACACAGAAGTTCAAATAAATGAAGAGAAAACAGGCAAACTACCTGAAAAAGAATTCAGAATAATGATAGTAAAGATGATCAAACACCTTAAAAGCAAAATGGAAAAGATGCAATAATCAAATAACAAAGACCTAGAAGAATTAAATATAAACATGCAGAGACAAATTACTGAAATTAAAACACAATTACTGAAATTAAAAATACTCTAAAAGGGATCAATAGCAGAATATCTGAAGCAGAAGAACGAATCAGTGAGCTGGAAAATAAAATGACGGAAATAACTTCTGAAGAGCAGAATAATGTAAAAAGGGTGAAAATAACCTGAGGATAGTCTCACAGACCTCTGGGACAATATCAAACACACCAGCATTTGAATAATAGGGGATACAGAAGAAGAAGAGAAAAAGAAAGGGTATAAGATAATTTTTGAAGAGATTATAGTTGAAAATTTCCCCAACATGGAAAAGAAAATAGTCAATCAAGTCCAAGAGGCACAAAGAGTCCCATACAGGATAAACTCAAGGAGAAACATGCCAAGTCACATACTAATCAAACTAACAAAGACTAAACACAAAGAAAGAAAATTAAAAGCAGCAAGGGAGAAGCAACAAGTAACATACAAGGGAAACCCCATACGCTTAACAGTAGATCTTTCAGCAGAAACTCTGCAGGCCATAAGGGAAGGGCAGGATATATTTAAAGTACTGAAAGGGAAAAATATGCAACCGAGATTACTGTACCCAGCAAGGATCTCATTCAAAATTGATGGAGAAATAAAAAACTTTTCAGACAAGCAAAAGTTTAGAGAATTCAGTACCATCAAACCAGCTTTACAACAAATGTTAAACAGGAAAACAAGAGGAGAAAAAACATTTACAAAATCATCCCCAGGGGGAGGAGCCAAGATGGCGGAGGAGTAGGACGGGGAGACCACTTTCTCTCCTACAAATTCATCAAAAGAATAACTGAACACAGAGCAAACTTCGCAAAACAACTTCTGATCGCTAGCTGAGGTCATCAGGCGCCCAGAAAAGCAGCCCATTGTCTTCGAAAGGAGGTAGGACAAAATATAAAAGATAAAAAGTGAGACAAAAGAGCTAAGGACGGAGATCCGTCCCGGGAGCTCTTAGGCGGCATTGCTTGGGGTAGGGTCCGGGCCTGAGTGCCCTGAGGACAATTGGAGGGAGCTTCTGTGAGTTGCCAACTTGAACTGTGGGAGACCAAAAGAGAGAGAGTAAATTAACCGGCCCGAACACACTGCCGGCCGTTCGCAGAACAAAGAGACCGAGAGGGTCCAGAGAGGAGCTCGCAGGCTGCGGACCGGCCCAGCTCCGCCGGAGGCAGGAGGCAGGGGGGAGGGGAAGGTCGCGGCGAGACACAGGGCGCAGGCACCCGACCGGCGCGGCGGGGACTGGGGCTGGGGACGCGGAGGGCAGAAGGTGCGCGCACCCGACTGGTGCCAGCGGAAACTGAGACTGGGTCCGCGGAAGGGAGTGGGCGCCACACCTGGGGAGAGTGCGCCCACCGAGCCCCTGGCTGCCTGGACCGCTCTGACGGGGAAGGCACAGAGAGCAGGCGCAGCTTTTCCTTCCGCGCTTTTGTGGAACACCGGAGGACTGGAACCTCGCGCAGCGCGGGGCGTGCTCCATATAGAACAGCCGGGAGCCTGAGCGGCGCAGACGGAGAGGGCAGCGTCGGCCCCTCCCGGCAGCGCCAGCCCGTCCCCGCGGCGCAAGCCCGTCACCACAGCGACAGCCCCTCCCGGCAGCGCAAGCCCCTCCCCGCGGAGCGACGGAACTAGCTACCTGAATAAGAGTCCACCTCCGCCCGCCTGTGTCAGGGCGGAAATGAGGCTCTGAAGAGACCGGCAAACAGAAGCCAAATAAACAAAGGGAACCGCTTCAGAAGGGACTGGTGCAACAGATTAAAATCCCTCTAGGAAACATTGACTACAGCGGAGGAGCCTGTAGATATCGAGAAGAGTAAGCTGGAACGAGGAGCTATCTGAAACTGAGCCGAACCCACACTGACCGCAACAGCTCCAGAGAAACTCCTAGATATAATTTTACTTTTTTCTCTTTTTTTATTTTTTTTTCTTTTTTTTCTTTTTTTCTTTTTTCTTTTTTCTCTTTTATTTTCCTTTAAAATCCCCTATTACTCCCCCATTACTCCTTAACTTTCATTTCCATAGACTTTTACGATTTTTTAATTAGGGGGAAAAAAAAATTTTTTTTTCTTTTTTTTTCTTTCCTTTTTCTCTTCTATTTTCTATTTTTCTTTTTCTCTTATTTCTTTTAAAGTCCTCTAGTACTGCTCTACTACTCCTTAATTTTCATTTTCAATACACTATAGCCTTACAAAAAAAAAAAAGAAGAGAAGCCCTATTTTTAAACCGAAGATTATTCTCTCCCAATCTTGACTCTCTGTTTTCTACCTCAGAACACCTCTATTTCCTCCTTTCCCCTTCTCTTCCCAATCCAATTCTGTGAATCTTTGTAGGTGACTGGGCTACGGAGAACATTCTGGGAACAGACAGCTGCGTAGATCTGTCTCTCTCCTCTTGAGTCCCCCTTTTCTTCTCCTCCTGTTCATCTCTATCTCCCTCCTCCCTCTCCTCTTCTTCATGTGACTCTGTGAACCTCTCTGGGTGTCCCTAACAGGGGAGAATCTTTTAGCCATTAACCTAGAAGTTTTCTTATCAGGGCTGTATAGTTGGAGAAGTCCTGAGACTACAGGAAGAATAAAACTGAAATCCAGAGGCAGGAGACTTAAGCCCAAAACCTGAGAACACCAGAAAACTCCTGACTACAAGGAACGTTAGGTAATAAGTGACTGTCCAAAAGCCTCCATACCTACACTGAAACCAACCACCACACAAGAGCCAATAAGTTTTAGAGCAAGACATACCACGCAAATTCTCCAGCAACGCAGGAACATAGCCCTGAACATCAACATACAGGCTGCCCAAGGTCACACCTAACACATAGACCCATCTCAAAACTCATTACTGGGCACTCCATTGCTCTCCAAAGAGAAGAAATCAAGTTCCACGCACCAGAACACTGACGCAAGCTTCCCTAACCAGGAAATCTCGACAAGCCAATCGTCTAACCCCACCCACTGGGTTAATCCTCCACAACAAAAAGGAACCACAGACCTTCAGAATACAGAAAGCCCACTCCAGATACAGCAATCTAAACAAGATGAAAAGGCAGAGAAATACCCAACAGGTAAAGGAACATGAAAAATGCCCACCAAGTCAAACAAAAGAGGAGGAGATAGGGAATCTACCTGAAAAAGAATTTAGAATAATGATAATAAAAATGATCCAAAATCTTGAAAACAAAATGGAGTTACAGATAAATAGCCTGGAAATAAAGATTGAAAAGATTCAAGAACTGTTTAATAAAGACCTAGAAGAAATAAAAAAGAGTCAATTAAAAATGAATAATGCAATGAATGAGATCAAAAACACTTTGGAGGGAACCAAGAGTAGAATAACGGAGGCAGAAGATAGGATAAGTGAGGTAGAAGATAAAATGGTGGAAATAAATGAAGCAGAGAGGAAAAAAGAAAAAAGGATCAAAAGAAATGAGGACAACCTCAGGGACCTCTGGGACACTGTGAAATGCCCCAACATTCGAATCATAGGAGTTCCAGAAGAAGAAGACAAAAACAAAGGCCATGAGAAAATACTCGAGGAGATAATAGCTGAAAACTTCCCTAAAATGGGGAAGGAAATAGCCACCCAAGTCCAAGAAACCCAGAGAGTCCCAAACAGGATAAACCCAAGGCGAAACACCCCAAGACACATATTAATCAAATTAACAAAGATCAAACACAAAGAACAAATATTAAAAGCAGCAAGGGAGAAACAACAAATAACACACAAAGGGATTCCCATAAGGATAACAGCTGATCTATCAATAGAAACCCTCCAGGCCAGAAGGGAATGGCAGGACGTACTGAAAGTAATGAAAGAGAATAACCTACAACCTAGATTACTGTATCCAGCAAGGATCTCATTCAGATATGAAGGAGAATTCAAAAGCTTTACAGATAAGCAAAACCTGAGAGAATTCAGCACCACCAAACCAGCTCTTCAACAAATGCTAAAGGATCTTCTCTAGACAGGAAATGCAGAAAGGTTGTATAAACGTGAACCCAAAACAACAAAGTAAATGGCAACGGGACCACACCTATCAATAATTACCCTAAATGTAAAAGGGTTGAATGCCCCAACCAAAAGACAAAGATTGGCTGAATGGATACAAAAACAAGACCCCTATATATGCTGTCTACAAGAGACCCACCTCAAAACAAGAGACACATACAGACTAAAAGTGAAGGGCTGGAAAAAAATATTTCATGCAAACGGAGACCAAAAGAAAGCAGGAGTCGCAATTCTCATATCAGATAAAATAGACTTTCAAATAAAGGAAGTGAAAAGAGACAAAGAAGGACACTACATAATGATCAAAGGATCAATCAAAAAAGAAGATATAACAATTATAAATATATATGCACCCAACATAGGAGCACCGCAATATGTACGGCAAACGCTAACGAGTATGAAAGAGGAAATTAATAGTAACACAATAATAGTGGGAGACTTTAATACCCCACTCACAACTATGGATAGATCAACTAAACAGAAAATTAACAAGGAAACACAAACCTTAAATGACACAATGGACCAGCTAGACCTAATTGATATCTATAGGACATTTCACCCCAAAACAATCAACTTCACCTTTTTCTCAAGTGCACACGGAACATTCTCCAGAATAGATCACATCCTGGGCCATAAATCTGGTCTTGGAAAATTCAAAAAAATTGAAATCATTCCGGTCATCTTTTCTGACCACAGTGCAGTAAGATTAGATCTCAATTACAGGGAAAAAATTGTTAAAACTTCAAACATATGGAGGCTAAATAACACGCTTCTGAATAACCAACAAATCATAGAAGAAATCAAAAAAGAAATCAAAATATGTATAGAAATGAATGAAAATGAAAACACAACAACCCAAAACCTATGGGACACTGTAAAAGCAGTGCTAAGGGGAAGGTTCATAGCATTACAGGCTTACATCAAGAAACAGGAAAAAAACCAATTAAATAACCTAACTCTACACCTAAAGCAATTAGAGAAGGAAGAAATGAACCCCAGAGTTAGCAGAAGGAAAGAAATCTTAAAAATCAGGGCAGAAATAAATGCAAAAGAAACTAAAGAGACCATAGCAAAAATCAACAAAGCTAAAAGCTGGTTTTTTGAAAAAATAAACAAAATTGACAAACCATTAGCAAGACTCATTAAGAAACAAAGAGAGAAAAACCAAATTAACAAAATTAGAAATGAAAATGGAGAGATCACAACAGACAGCACTGAAATACAAAGGATCATAAGAGACTACTACCAGCAGCTCTATGCCAATAAAATGGACAACTTGGATGAAATGGACAAATTCTTAGAAAAGTATAACTTTCCAAAACTGAACCAGGAAGAAATAGAAGATCTTAACAGACCCATCACAAGCAAGGAAATCGAAACTGTCATCAAAAATCTTCCAGCAAACAAAAGCCCAGGACCAGATGGCTTCACAGCTGAATTCTACCAAAAATTTAGAGAAGAGCTAACACCTATCTTACTCAAACTCTTCCAGAAAATTGCAGAAGAAGGTAAGCTTCCAAACTCATTCTATGAGGCCACCATCACCCTAATTCCAAAACCAGACAAAGATGCCACAAAAAAAGAAAACTACAGGCCAATATCACTGATGAACATAGATGCAAAAATCCTTAACAAAATTCTAGCAAACAGAATCCAACAACATATTAAAAAAATCATACACCATGACCAAGTGGGCTTTATCCCAGGAATGTAAGGATTCTTTAATATCCGCAAATCAATCAATGTAATACATCACATTAACAAATTGAAAGATAAAAACCATATGATTATCTCAATAGATGCAGAGAAAGCCTTTGACAAAATTCAACACTCATTTATGATTAAAACTCTCCAAAAAGCAGGAATAGAAGGAACATACCTCAACATAATAAAAGCTATATATGACAAACCCACAGCAAGCATCACCCTCAATGGTGAAAAATTGAAGGCATTTCCCCTGAAATCAGGAACAAGACAAGGGTGCCCACTCTCACCACTACTATTCAACATAGTGTTGGAAGTTCTGGCCACAGCAATCAGAGCAGAAAAAGAAGTAAAAGGAATCCAGATAGGAAAAGAAGAAGTAAAACTCTCACTGTTTGCAGATGACATGATCCTCTACATAGAAAACCCTAAAGACTCTACCAGAAAATTACTAGAGCTAATCAATGAATATAGTAAAGTTGCAGGATATAAAATTAACACACAGAAATCCCTTGCATTCCTATATACTAACAATGAAAAAACAGACAGAGAAATTAAGGAAACAATACCATTCACCATTGCAACAAAAAGAATAAAATACTTAGGAGTATATCTACCTAAAGAAACAAAGGACCTATACATAGAAAACTATAAAACACTGATGAAAGAAATCAAAGAGGACACAAACAGATGGAGAAACATACCGTGTTCATGGATTGGAAGAATTAATATTGTCAAAATGGCTATTCTACCCAAAGCAGTCTATAGATTCAATGCAATCCCTATCAAGCTACCAACGGTATTTTTCACAGAACTAGAACAAAGAATTTCACAATTTGTATGGAAATACAAAAAACCTCGAATAGCCAAAGTAATCTTGAGAAAGAAGAATGGAGCTGGAGGAATCAACCTGCCTGACTTCAGACTCTACTACAAAGCCACAGTCATCAAGACAGTATGGTACTGGCACAAAGACAGAAATATAGATCAATGGAACCGAATAGAAAGCCCAGAGATAAATCCACGAACCTATGGACACCTTATCTTTGACAAAGGAGGTAAGGATATACAATGGAAAAAAGACAACCTCTTTAACAAGTGGTGCTGGGAAAACTGGTCAACCACTTGTAAAAGAATGAAACTAGAACACTTTCTAACACCATACACAAAAATAAACTCAAAATGGATTAAAGATCTAAATGTAAGACCAGAAACTATAAAACTCCTAGAGGAGAACATAGGAAAAACACTCTCCGACATAAATCAAAGCAAGATCCTCTATGACCCACCTCCCAGAATATTGGAAATAAAAGCAAAAATAAACAAATGGGACCTAATGAAACTTAAAAGCTTTTGCACTACAAAGGAAACTATAAGTAAGGTGAAAAGACAGCCCTCAGATTGGGAGAAAATAATAGCAAATGAAGAAACAGACAAAGGATTAATCTCAAAAATATACAAGCAACTCCTGCAGCTCAATTCCAGGAAAATAAATGACCCAATCAAAAAATGGGCCAAAGAACTAAACAGACATTTCTCCAAAGAAGACATACAGATGGCTGACAAACACATGAAAAGATGCTCAACATCACTCATTATCAGAGAAATGCAAATCAAAACCACAATGAGGTACCATTACACGCCAGTCAGGATGGCTGCTATCCAAAAGTCTACAAGCAATAAATGCTGGAGAGGGTGTGGAGAAAAGGGAACCCTCTTACACTGTTGGTGGGAATGCAAACTAGTACAGCCGCTATGGAAAACAGTGTGGAGATTTCTTAAAAAAGTGGAAATAGAACTGCCATATAACCCAGCAATCCCACTTTTGGGCATACACACTGAGGAAACCAGATCTGAAAGAGACACATGCACCCCAATGTTCATCGCAGTACTGTTCATAATAGCCAGGACATGGAAGCAACCTAGATGCCCATCAGCAGATGAATGGATAAGGAAGCTGTGGTACATATACACCATGGAATATTACTCAGCCATTAAAAAGAATTCATTTGAACCAGTCCTAATGAGATGGATGAAGCTGGAGCCCATTATACAGAGTGAAGTAAGCCAGAAAGATAAAGAACATTACAGCATACTGACACATGTATATGGAATTTAGAAAGGTGATAACGATAACCCTATATGCAGAACAGAAAAAGAGACACAGATGTACAGAACAGACTTTTGAACTTTGTGGGAGAATGTGAGGGTGGGATATTTCAAAAGAACAGCATGTATGCTATCTATGGTGAAACAGATCACCAGCCCAGGTGGGATGCACGAGACAAGTGCTCCGGCCTGGTGCACTGGGAGGACCCAGAGGAATCGGGTGGAGAGGGAGGTGGGAGGGGGGATCGGGATTGGGAATACATGTAAATCCATGGCTGATTCATATCAATGTATGACAAAACCCACTGGAGAAAAAAAAATAAAAATAATTAAAAAAAAAAAAAAATCAACCCCAAACAATTAAGTGGCAATAGGAACATATATATCAATAATTATCTTAAATTTAAATGGATTAAATGCTCCAACCAAACGACACAGACTGGCTGAATGGATACAAAAGCAAGACCCACATATATATATATATATATGCTGTCTACTAGAAACCCACTCCAGACCTCACAACATATATAGACTGAAAGTGAGAGGATGAAAAAATACATTCCATGCAAATGGGGAGCAAAAGAAAGCTGGAGTAGCAATCCTCATATCAAACAAAATAGACCTTAAACTAAAGAAGATTACAAGAGATAAGGAAAGACACTACATAATGATCAAGGGATCAGTCAAAGAAGAAGACATAACAATTGTAAATACCTATGTACCCAAAATAGGAGCACCTCAATACATAAGATGAACACTAACAGACATAAAAGGAGAAATTGACAGTAACAAAATAATAGTAGGAGATTTTAACACCCCACTCACACCAATGGACAGATCATCAAAACAGAAAATTAGTAAGGAAACACAAGTCTTAAATGATACATTAGATCATTAGATGAGATGGATCTTGCTGATATCTTTAGGACATTCCAACCAAATGCAGAAGAATACACCTTCTTCTCAAGTTAACATGGAACATTCTCCAGGGTAGACCACATCCTGGGTCACAAATCAAACCTCAGTAAATTTAAGAAAACTGAAATCATATCAAGCATCTTTTCCAACCACAATGCTATGAAACTGGATATCAATTACAAGAAAAAACTGTAAGAAACACAAACACATGGAGATTAAACAACACATTTCTAAATAACCAACAGGTTACTGAAGAAATCAAAAGGAAAATCAAAAAGTTTCTAGAAACAAATGACAATGAAAACACGACAACTCAAAACCTATGGGATGTAACAAAAGCAGTTCTAAGAGGGCAGTTTATAGCAATACAATCCTACCTCAAGAAACAAGAAAAACATCAAATAGACAGCCTAACTTTACACCTAAAACAACTGGAAAAAGAAGAACAAGAAAAACCCAAAATTAGGAGAAGGAAAGAAATCATAAAGATCTGAACAGAAATAAATAAAAAAGAAATGAAAGAAACAATAGTAAAGATTAATAAAACTAAAAGCTGTTTCTTTGAGAAGATAAACAAAATTGACAAAACTTTAGCCAGACTCATCAAGAAAAAAAAGAGAAGAATCAAATCAACAAAATTAGAAATGAAAAAGGAGAGGTTACAACAGACAATGCAGAAATACAAAGGATTATAAAAGACTATTATGAACAACTATATGGCAATAAAATGGATAACCTGGAAGAAATGGACAGGTTCTCAGAAAAGTTCAATCTTCTAAGACTGAACCAGGAAGAAATAGAAATTATGAACAACCCAATTACAAGCACTGAAACTGAAGCTGTGATCAAAAATCTCTCAAAAAACAAAAGCCCAGGACCAGATGGCTTCACAGGAGAATTCTACCAAACACTCAGAGAAGAGCTAAAGCCTATCCTTCTAAAACTCTTACAAAAAATCGCACACTTCCAAATTCATTCTATGAGGCTACCATTGGCCTGATACCAAAACCAGACAAAGACAACACACAGAAAAGAAAACTACAGGCCAATATCACTGATGAACATGGATGCAAAAATCCTCAACAAAATTTTAGCAAACAGAATTCAGCAACACATCAAAAAGCTCATACACCATAATCAAGTTGAGTTTATTCCAGGATGCAAGGATTCTTCAGCATATGCAAATTAATCAATGTGATACACCATATTAACAAATTGAAAGACAAAAACCATATGATCATCTCAATAGATGCAGAATATGCCTTTTACAAAATTCAGCAGCCATTTATGATTAAAACTCTTCAAAAAATGGGTGTAGAAGGAACCTACCTCAACATAGTAAAGACTATATATGATAAGCCTACAGCAAACATTATTCTCAATGGTGAGAAACTGAAAGCATTCCCCCTAAATCAGGATCAAGACAAGCATGTCCACTTTCACCACTATTATTCAACATAGTTCTGGAAGTCCTAGCTATAGCAATCAGAGAAGAAAAAGAAATAAAAGGAATCCAGAATGGAAAAGAAGAAGTAAAGCTCTCACTGTTTGCAGATGACAGGACACTATACAGAAAAACCCTAAAGATAGTATCAGAAAATTACTAGAGCTAATCAGTGAATTTAGCAAAGTTGCAGGATACAAAATCAATACACAGAAATCACTTACATTTCCATACACTAACAATGAAATATCAGAAAGAGAAATTAAAGAATCAATCCCATTAACCATTGCAACAAAAAGAATTAAATATCTAGGAATAAACTTACCTAAGGAGACAAAAGAACTGTACACAGAAAATTATAAGACACTGATGAAAGAGATCAAAGATGACATAAACAGATGGAGAGATAATCCATGTTCCTGGGTAGGAAGAATCAATATTGTGAAAATGACAATACTATCAAAGGCAATCTACAGATTCAATGTGATCCCTATCAAATTACTGATGGAATTTTTCACAGAACTAGAAGAAAAAATTTCACAATTCATATGGAAACACTAAAGACCCCAAATCACCAAAGCAGTCTTGAGAAAGAAGAATGGAGCTGTAGGAATCAACCTTCCTGACTTCAGATTATACTACAAAGCTACAGTCATCAAGATAGTATGATACTGGCACAAAAACAGAAATGTAGACTAATGGAACAAGATAGAAAGCCCAGAAATAAACCCATGCACTTATGGGTACCTTTTTTTTTTGACAAAGGAGGCAAAACTATACAATGGTACAAAGACAGCCTCTTCAATAAATGGCGCTGGGAAAACTGGACAGCTACATGTAAAAGAAAGAAATGAGAACACTTCCTAACACCATACACAAGATAAACTCAAAATGGATTAAAGACCTAAATGTAAGACCAGAAACTATAAAACTCTTAGAGGAAAACTTAAGCAGAACACTCAGTGACATAAATCAAAGCAAGATCCTCCATGACCCACCTCCTAGAGTAACGGAAATAAAAACAAAAGTAAACAAATGTGACCTGATGAAATGTAAAAGCTTTTGCACAGCAAAGGAAACTATAAGCAAGGTGAGAAGACAACCCTCAGAATGGGAGAAAATAATAGCAAATGAAACAACTGACAAAGGATTAATTTCCAAAATACACAAGCAGCTCATACAACTCAATACCAGAAAAACAAACAACCCAATCAAAAAGTGGGGAAAAGACCTAAACAGCCATTTCTCCAAAGAAGACATACAGATGGGTAACAAACACATGGAAAGATGCTCAAAATCACTCATTATTAGAGAAATGCAAATCAAAACCACAATGAGATATCACCTCACACTGGTCAGAATGGTCCTTATCAAAAAGTCGACAACAAAAAATACTGGAGAGGGTGTGGAGAAAAGGGAACACTCTTGCACTGTTGGTAGTAATGTAAATTGATACAGCCACTATAGAAGATGGTACGGAGATTCCTTAAAAAACTAGAAATAAAACCACCATATGACTCAGCAATCTCACTCCAAGGTATATATCCTGAGGAAACCAGGGTTGAAAAGGACACGTGTATCCCATTGTTCATTGCAGCACTATTTACAATAGCTAGAACATGGTAGAAACCCATATGCCCATTGACGGATGAATGGATAAAGAAGTTGTGGTACATATATACAATGAAATATTACTCAGCCATAAAAAGGAATGCATTTGAGTCCGTTTTGATGGGATGGATGAAACTAGAACCTATTATACAGAGGGAAGTGAGTCAGAAAGAGAATGATAAATATTGTATTCTATTGCACATATATGGAATCTAGAAAAATGGTCCTGAAGAATTTATTTACAGGGCAGCAATGGAGAAACAGACATAGAGAATAGACTTATGGACAGGGGGAGAGGGTGAGATGTATGGAAGAAGTAACATGGAAACTTTCATTACCAAACATAAAATAGATAGCCAATGGGAATTTGCTGTATGGCTCAGGAAACTCAAACAGGCTCTGTGTCAACCTAAAGGGGTGGGATGAGGAGGGAGATGGGACGGAGATTCAGAAGGTAGGAGATATATGTATACCTATGGCTGATTCATGTTGAGGTTTGACAGAAAACAACAAAGTTTTGTAAAGCAATTATCCTTCAATGAATTAATAAATTAAAAAAAAAAAAAAACCTCTATGCCCTTCTGGCTAATGCTTTTGTCCTCAAGTTGCAAATCCTTTAACTTTCTGACTGAATCACAAATGATCCAAGTTGACTGGGGAAGATTTGCTTTCTTCCAATTAAAGAAAATTTACCTTTGGCTGATAGCATGATCATTCTATTTTGGAAAAGTGTTACTGGAGTAATTGAAAATATGTTAGAAGAGAGATGATTACCCACTGTAACGGTAAGGATCTTGGCAGAAAACAGATGGCATATCCAACTGGGTGATTTGAGACAAGTTTAATAAAAAGAATCTTTACAAAGGTGTAGGCAGAGTTTAGAGAACTCAACAAGCAGAACCCCAGGAATAGCAACAGCATGAAGATGAAGAAAGGCAAAGAATGGTTTAGAATCCCAAGAAAGAAGGGATGTAGAGAAGGGGCTGCTTAGCAGGAGCAGCAGCAGGAATACAGTCAACCCATAGCCTCACAGGGAGAGAGTCAGAGGAATAAATAACCCGATCACACCCTCCTCCTGCCGTCTGGTCTTCCCAGTGGCCAAATTCTCCAGAATCTGGAGCTCTCGCTGATGCAAACCGTGCAAGTCAGCATTCCCTGGCAGAGAGCAGGTAATATACAGCACATCTCCCTTTCCAAGTATCAGATCATGTAGGAAAGTGGTGCATTGTGGTGTCCCTTCCTCTTCCACAGAAACAAGACCAAGCTGTGTCTTTTGTGGAATGCATGGCCATCACATTCACATCACATGTTCCCCCTGTCTTTTGGATCCACTTAAACGGCATTTCACTGGTTTTGACAGTCCAGCATCCATTTTGCCCTCCACTGGTGTCAGCACTCAGGCTCTCCTACTGCAGCCCATTTGTTTAAGAAAATCTGGTACCACTCCAGACTTAAGGATGGGGTATGTCAGAGGACTATCGGACTGTGTAATCATATCCCTCAAGTATGGCTGATATTAGAGAAGGGTGTTACCTAAATGGGACTTTCCCGGTGGCTTGGTGGTAAAGAATCTGCCTGCAATGAAGGAGCCACAGGAGACACAGGTTTGGTCCCTGGGTCAGAAAGGAGGTCCCTGAAGGAGGGCATGGCAACCCACTCCAGTATTCTTGCCTGAAGAATCCCATGGACAGAGGAGCCTGACAGGCTATAGTCCATGGGATTGCAAAGAGTCAGACACAACTGAAGCAACTTTGCAGGCACATATGTAAAATAAATTGATCCAAACAAGCTGAATCCTGTTGATTAGTGGGGCAAGAAAAACAGTCCTCTCCCAATGTATGAATAGGCAGGCATGTCGCCTATAGAGCCACAACAGAGAAGTTTGCTGAAAACAGAAGCAACAACCAAAAAAGTAAACCACATCTTACTCTCACCAGATCAAGCTTCATCATGCCACTCTTCTTCTCTATGATAAGACAATAAATGTCCTTTATTGTTTGAGTCAGGTTTTCTGTGGTTTACAGATGAGAGGTACCTCATCATATGATTGTGTGTATCATATGGTTGGTTAGCTCTATCAGGGCTCTGGGTGCTTCAAACAGAAGTAACTACTTCCTAAGTTAGTCTCAATTAATGCTCTTGAAAATACCTGCTCACAGCACATCATGAATAAACTCTGAGCAGCCTACTGAGAAATCTTTATCCTTATATGTTAATACCTAAAACTATTTTGAAGGAGGAAATGGCAACCAACTCCAGTACCCTTGCCTGGAAAATCCCATGGGAGGAGCCTGGTAGGCTACAGTCCATGGGGTCGCAAAGAGTCGGACACAACTGAGAGACATTACTTACTAAAACTATTTTAATTAGAAGAAATGTTTAGATGATTCAATAACAATTGAATGGATTATAAAAACACTCCTCCCTCTGAACATCCTGAAGATATTTACTGAGTATTTACTGTGTACTAGACTTTGGGGACCTAAAAATAACTAAGACGCAACATCACCAAAGATTTCACTTAAATTTAGCACGTGGCAAGTGGCAATCATTTTTAACCCCAGAGAAAGAAGTCTGAGGGAGGTGACAGCAGCAGAAGCCAGACTGCATTGGCCACGGCCAAGAAGGGATAAGACCTGAACCAGGTGGAAGGGTCCACTCTTTCAAGGAGCTGGCTGGCAGCTCTTCCAGGCTTCCCTCACTTTGAAATTCTCTCACCTTAGAGCCAGACTCCATTGTCACATATCAATGAGTGTATTGGGGCTGTCTTGTTGGCTGGCACTCCTCAAAATGGATCTTTTGTAATCAGAAAGACTTGTTTTTAAAAAAGCAGGCAGTTACACACAGAGTTTTGTCTGACTTTCCAAGATCTTTCCTCTATTCCCTCTGTAAGAACTGTACTCAGGAAAAGCAGCAGTAATTTAAGAGTTACATTTCCAGTTCCTAAAAGCAGACAATAAAACACTGATGAGGCCTTATTCATTCTTGGGTCATCATCAGGAAATAGTGAACAGCTAAGAAGAATGTGATGTAATTCAAACAATACAGAAGCTATTCAGATATATATTAACACCATCTTTCATATTTATAACTCCATGAAAGGGAGGTCAAAGTTTAATTCCAAAGTTATCTTATTAACCTTCAACTTCACTCTTGAATATAAGAAAGAAATAGTTGGCCTATTATATAAATAGAGAAACAGAGGTCCAAGATCCAAAATGAATTCAGTGTCCAGTGCTTACAATAGAGATTTCTGGCCATGATTCACCAAGTTCAAAAAATGGTGCGTGGTCCATGGACCATTTGCATCAAATTTATGTTGGGAAGTTTTTTCAGAAATGCATACTCCTGGGGCCTTCTTCAGACCTATTGATCTGTTCCACTAAAGGTGGACTTTGATCTCTGACTTTTCAAAAATGCCATGGGATATTCTTAACGTATTCCAAATTTTCAAAAATATTGAAAGATCACCAATGACTCAATAAGGACAATATTTATTGAGCAACTACTAGATGCAAGTTATTTCCTGTTCTTTACAAAAATCACAAAAAAGCATAACATTTTTCTTGCCTTCAAGGAGTTTTACCAGACTTGTATACCACTGACTTCCCTATTCACAAACTCTAGATTTGGGGTGGCAGTAACTATGGGCTTCCCTGGTGGCTCAGATGGTAAAGAACTGACCTGAAATTCAGGAGACTGTCTGCAACGCAGGAGACCTGGGCTCAATCCCTGGGTTGGGAAGATCCCCTGGAGAAGGAAATGGCAACCCACTCCAGTATTCTTTCCTGGGAAATCCCATGAACAGAGGAGCCTGAAAGGCTACAGTCTATGAGGTTGCAAGAGTTGAACATGACTTAGCTACTAAACTACCACCAACTATGATGCATCCCTGTTGATTGGGTCCAGGACACATACCAGACAGCTGACCGACAATTCTCTCTCCATATTTTCTCTACCAATAATGTGAAGGAAGACATGGAAATTATAGGCAGTTAGTGAGGAATGCTACTGCTGATACATTAGGATTAGGTTTCAGGGTGGTGGCCATGGTGAGTCATGTGCAACAAGAGCCAGCAAAAGAATCCAGTCAAGAAAAACAGAAGAGGGCTTCCCTAGGGGCTCAGTGGTAAAGGCTCCACTTTGCAATGCAGGGACACTAGTTCAATCCCCAGTCCAGGAAGATGCCACACGTCACGGGGCAACTAAGCCCGTACGCGACAACAACCAGGCTCCTGCATGCCCTACAGCCTGTGCTCGGCCACAAGAGCAGCCACCACAATGAGAAGCCCATGCACCACAACTAGAGAGAGAGCAGCCCCTGCTCCCTGCAACTAGAGAAACCCTGAGTGCAGCACAGAAGACCCAGCACAGCCAAAAATAAAACAACAATAATAAGTAAATAAAACTAAATTTGAGAAGAGTAAAGGAGACTCGTGTTTAAACAGAAGCAGAGACAAATGGGCCTTGAGAGCCGAAGAAGTAGGCCATAGTTCCTGATAACTTCTCAGCTTCCCCAAGGCCCTTCTACTACTGCTTCCATGCAATTCCCTATATCCTTATGCAAAAACTTCTACTCAAGCTAGTTTGAGTGGGTTTCTACTCCCAGAGATTTTAAGAACCGTATCTGGAGTAAACAATTTATCATTGAGTAAGCCCAGTGTACTCAAAATTGCATTTTTCTCCCACCTCAGTAAAAGGAATCACCCTCTGGACAGCTGTACAAGCCAGGAAACTTGAGCTCATCCCTCTTTTTCCTATATCATCTCAAGTATCGCCAAAAATTACTAACTGATCTCTGGTATCTCTCCACACCATTAATTTCTTCCCTCTACAACTGCTATCCTAGTCGAAGCTACCAACACTTCCTGCCTCAGGTACCTTCTAGCTGCCCTAGCCATGGTCCACTCTTTGTCCTCTCCAGATAGACCTGTGCAAAATGAAAATCTCATCATGTCCCTGCTGCCGCGCTGCCATGCTTATCACCATCGAATGGCTTCCCATCACACTTGATATAAAGACCAGAATCCTTAGCATAGCCCATAAGGCCCAGAGGGATCACCCCTGACCTCACTCATCTTGCACCTTTTCCTCTTCTGCTCTCTTTGCTCCAGCCTCACTGACCTCCTTTCAGTAACCAACACTCCCCATGCTCCCTTTCTGCTGTATAAATGCTCTTCTCTCAGCCCTCACCACTTTGTTCTCCCCATTTGCCTAGTTAATTCCCACCCACCCTCTGGATTTTATCTCAGCTTCATTTCCAAAGAAGGCTTTCTTGACCTTCCTGACAAGGTCAAATACCCCCAGTATAGACTGGTAATACTGTATCACTCACTTTTACAACATTTATTACAATTGCAACTTTAAATTTGTGTGACTCTTTGATAATCTGATAATTATCTAAAGACTGTAAGTTTTGTGTATCTCTGTTTTGTTCACATTTGCCTCCCTAGCACCTGACTCTGTGCCTCATACACTGTAGGTCTTCCCTGGTGGCTCAGATGGTAAAGAATCTGCCTGCAATGCAAGAGACCCGGGTTCGATCCCTGGGTTGGGAAGATTCCCTGGAGAAGGAAATGGCAACCCACTCCAGTATTCTTGCCTGGGAAATCCCATGGAGAGAGGAGTCTGGCAGGCTGTTGTCCATGGGGCCGCAAAGAATCGGACACAACTGAGTGACTAACACTACGCTATATACACAGTAAGTTCTCTGAAGTATTCACTGAATAAAGGTTGATTAACTGGAGTAGGTAAGAAAAAATCTGAAACAATACATGAGAACAAAATTTTTCATTCACAAAGCATAGGTTTGCCCAAATTGAGGAACAGACAAGTCAACAAGAAGTTGGAAAAATAGGGAATATTTCTGAAAAGTGCTGATTCAGGGCAGATTGAGACAACAGAGAACTTCAGCTATCAAGAGCTTGGTTAGATACTAGACCAAAATCATTAATTTGAGTTGAAATAGTAGGACAAGAAATCAGGGTCAGGATCCAAAGCAGGAATATAGGAAGATCACCATCTGAGAGAACTATTTCAGGTAAAGATACAGGTAATTGAGTGACCACAAAGTGGATGAACTGGGTTATCAAGGAGCTGGATAGAACCCCAAGAGGAGATGCTGCTGGTGAAACAAAGGGAGAGTCACAAGGGAATCAACTTGGTAATGACAGCAATATAGCAAAACCTATTTATACTTAGGATGTGCCAAACAGACTTACAAAAAATGCTTTAATACATTATTTCAGTTTAATTTCAAAACAATCCAATGAGATCAGCAAACCTATTGTACCAGTCTTACAGATGAGAAACCTGAGACTTAGTACTTGCCCAAGGTCAACAATTAGCAAGTGGCAGCACCAGAGTGTGAAACTGGGGAGCCTGACTAAACGTTTAACCAGGATAGTGCACCATTTCTTTATGAGATCTGGGACAAAAATGGCTTGTTAATAAATGTGGCCTCTCCCTGTGTTAGCCACAAGATGAAATCACAAGAGGATTAATCAGTGAGAATCAAAATCAGATGAAGGAAGCATCTCACCAAATGTATCAGATGTCCCTAAACAGATCATCAAAAGGCATTATTTAACGTCACTTTGATTAATGAGCAGAAAGATAAAGTGGTTAACAATGTGGGATTTGGAGTCAAAGGGATATGTTTTTAAATACTGACTCTGTCGCAGTCTAGCAGCAAGGCTGTCATTTAAACTCTCTGACACTTGCTTTCTAACTTTAATAGGAATATTAATACCCAGCTCATATAGGTGTTTAAAGGTTAAATAAGAAAATGTATTTGGAAGTCCTTAGTACAGAACTTACATGTGCACTCAATAATTAACCAAAAATGGTATTTTGCAGACTGCAACATCAGAGTTGAAGAAGCAGGAATAAAGAACTTCATTGCTGTTACTGTTATAGACCTAGTGTTGGTCACTCAGTCATGTCTGATTTTTTGCGACCATATGAACTGTAGCCTGCCAGGCTCCTCTGTCCATGGGATTTCCCAGGCAAGATTACTGGAGTGGATAGCCATTCCCTTCTCCAGGGGAATCTTCCTGACCCAGGGATTGAACTCAGGTCTCTTGCTTTGCAGGCAGATTGTTTATCATCTGAGCCACCAGGGAAGCCATTATTATTATACCTGCGAACTAAATGATAGATATACATGTGGCATAGATAACTGTCTTATCAGTTATATGTACTCCTGCAGGAAGACTAAAAATCTCCAAGTGATGACTGTTGAAATGAAGTTAATAACTCTATAGATACATTTTGCCCCTAGAAATGCTGACAGTCAAAGAGAGCTCAACTTCTATGCCACTCAGAATTCTCCAAGCTGCTTTAGAGCTGGCTTTAGAAGTGTGAGAAGTCTGAGAGTCAAAAGCTTCAGTGCCTCCTTATCTGAGACATGTCTTGGAGCATACCCACAACAGCTGATCTTCCACAAAGAAAAGAATCTGGCTTTGCAAGACAATGTGCATATCCTTATTTAAAAAAAAAAAGAAAGAATTTGCGAATTTTGAAGCAAATTCACGAGTGACACGTAGTTCTTGCATTTAATGACAGAGTCAATGAGGATGTGAAAAACACTCACTCTCAATCCCTTTGTAGAGTAACATGACACATTTTTAGAGGACATTTTGGCAAGGTTCATGCAAAAAAACATATATAATGCACATTCTCTATGATCCAGAAAACCAATCTTGAAGATTCCATTCAACAAAAATGTTTAAATAAACATAAAGAGACATATGTAAAAAGACGCTCTTGGAAATATTGTAAAACATTCCCATCAATTGAGAAATTGCTTTATATAGAGAACATATCAAATAAAATGCCATGGGGCTCATCAAAAATGAGATAAATGTCTACTGACCTGAAAATTATGCTGTATATATAAAGTCTGAAAGATTATAAAACTTTAAAATATAGTCTGTTTTGTTTAAAATATGCTATACATATACATGTATGCATGTGCATATATATTACTATTTACATACTATTTATAGGTATATGATCTGTAAGTAAGCTAGTATTAATGATAGTTACTTCTGGAAAATGGCACTGACACATGGATTGAGGGAATGGGGTGGGGGAACAGGAAGCTTTTATCTACCATGGTATCCTCTTTGGCATTATTTGAATTTAAAATAATAAACAGTTATATTAATAACTTTTTTAACAAAATGAATATTTTACTAAAAACCATTAAGTTATAAGGAAAATCTATAATAATACATCTTAAAATCTTCTTTCCTCTGGCATCTACTTCATTCCCATTGTCCCTTTCCCCCACATAGTTAGGAAAACTTTTATTCTAGCCTGGGTGCTTATGTGAATATCTCTTGCCCTTCCCAAACTACCCTCATACTTCTTTGCTGTCTACCTCTTCCCTTTTTCCCAGGTTCATCAACAATAGCAAAGAACCAAATGGAAAGAGAAGACACTGAGTATCTTTTCTTGTTCCCTCCCTGGCAGCTCGGTCAGTAAAGAATCTGCCTGCAATGCAGGAGACCCAGGTTGGATCCCTGGGTCAGGAAGATCCCCTGGAGAAAGGCATCACCACCCACACCAGTATTCTTGCCTGGAAAATCCCATGTACAGAGCATCTGGTGGGCTACAGTCCATGGGGTTGCAAAGAGACACACATGACTGAGCAACTAACAGTCACTTTCCTTGTTACAACAAAACCAAAATCCCTCTTACCTAAACAGGAGGAGAAGTCTGAGGACACTAATATACTAAGAAATGTTCTATCATACCTGTTTCTTGCTTTCCCTTTTTCTCTCTAAGCTTCAGTACCCATGACAACAGGAACTGCAGCTTCAGTATTATCCTCTGAACCTACCACACACTCAAAACATAGTAGGTGCTCAACATTGCTTGTTAAATATAGGTTGGAATAAGTTATACCCTCAAGCAGCATATATCATGTTTGGGAGGCACATAATTTCAGTAATTCCTTCTTAATGTCACATGTGTTGCTGACTCACTATTACCTGAGAGGCAATAGCAGATTTAAACAACCAGCCGTTGATAACTGATCATTTGCCTCTGCAAAACCCTGCATGCTAATATAGGCTGTCAGCCCAGAAACCCAGCAGAGCTGTGCTTAGCAACCAGTCCCTTTGCTATCTATTTTGGTTAGCTATGTCAAAAGTTATTCTAACTTCATTCAATCAATGGCTTCATGTAGTGAAAGACAGATACTGCAAAGAGATGTGAAAACAGAATCAAAGATCTGTATGTTCAGCGCCTCTAAAGGCTGTTGTAAATGCCTCTCTTCTTTTCCAATGCAGTCAGGGCTGCACTGCGGTCTTGTTTACAACCCATTTGGGAGGGATCTGCTAAGCAGGAGGAAGGTGTCTTTGACCTTCATCTCCCTGCAAGGAGAAACACAGAACAGCTGTCTGCCATTCTGACCTCATTTCCATGACATGGAACCACTCATTTGGGAACTGTGAAAAATAGGATTGATTCACTTTTTTTCTCTAAGTTGTTCCAGAAGACAATGGACTCTTGGTGAGTTGAAGGATGACTGAAATTGTAGGGCTACAAACGTTCGCTAGGTGGAAATGGAAAGATGCTCAACTTCCAAGTCATGAATAAATACGGTGCATAATTCATGTATTTTGGCCTTTCTGTGCCATTATTTCTGTGTGGTATTTTGGCTCGTAATTTACAGAGAGAAGCCTTTGAATGCAAATAGACATAAACCTCCCCCAAAATAACTAAGGTTAAGTTGAGACCTTGACTGAGAACAGCATTTTTCCTGGATTGGTGCATTCCACCTTGGTCTGTGCATGTGTGCTAAGTCACTCAGTCATGTCCGACTCTGGGACCCCAAGGACTGTAGCCTGCTAGGCTGCTCTGTCCATGGGATTTCCCAGGCAAGGATACTGGAGTGGTAGTCATTCGCTCCTCCAGGGAATCTTTCCAACTCAGGGACTGAATCCACATCTCATGTGTCTCCTGCGTTGGCAGGCAGATTGTTTACCACTGTGCCACCTGGGAAGGCTCACCTTGGTCCAACTGAACCCAAACATGACTGAGCCAGATCATGTTACCTTCCCAAACTGAGTCCCTAGAAAGGAGCTTTCTTATTTCACATATCCTGTAAAACCCCAATGAAGATGGAAAGAGACCCTGCTGTTATGATTCAATAAATTGTCTTATGTCTCAAGTCAGTCTTTATCCCAAAATTAACAATGTCTGATGCCAGTTTGAACTGGGAAGGTAACAGAGACATCATGGAGTCCACGCCCCCAAAGCAGAGGAAAATTAGGCCTAAAGAGATGGAAGGAGTTATCTAAGGACACAGTTGAGAACAGAACAAAAAGAAAAACTGAAACAGACTTTCTGCTCAGTATTCTTTCCTCTATAGCACACAGCCTCTTCATCTTGCCTTGAATTGAAACAGCAATCAACATAAAGAGGTAGCAATTCAATACATTTCTATCAATGCCTACTATGGCCCCAGAATTGGGCTTCTGTGAGAGACAGGCAAAACAAGTGCAGTCTCTGCCACTGCCCTTAAGGAGTGGACAAAACTGATGCATTTCTGAGGGATGAATGGAGAGTGACTGCTAATGAGTACAGATTTTCATTTTAGAAAATAAAATATTCTGGAACTAGATGGTGGTGGTGGTTATACAACTTTGTAAATACACTAAAACCCACTGAATTGTATATTTTAAGGGGTGGAAGCTATAGTATAGCAATTAGGTCTCATTTTTTTGTAAGGTCATGCAATTCAAGTAATTAATAATTAACCAGAATCTAGTAGCAAAAGATGATTGGTACTAAATGGAAACCAGGGGCAGACTATCAGGTGCCAATATTTCAAGGAAAAGCAAGAGCTTAAAGGAATGCAACATTTTAGTAGGTAGGAGTAACGAGAACAAAAGTGGGAACATAGGACTAATGGAGAGACTGTGAGAAAGATGAGTTATATTAAAGGGTTGTCTTCACACTCATTGTGGGAAGAGATACTATAATAGGGAATACATGGTGTTTTTTAAAGCATTTTTCAAGTCTGTTAAAATAACTCCAGAAGAGTGCTAAACAATAAGCCCACTGTGATTTTTTCTAGGACTTCAACAAACAATTCTATCTGAAAAACATAAATTAGGAAACAAATTTTGGCTCTGGATCCTTGCACAGCTGGGAAGTTGATGGCTGTGCCAAAGCAAAGCTCTTCACACAGTTTTATGAATCGTGAAAAAGAATTGCTGGAGATAGTCTAGGTAACTGAGTAAATGGTAACTCAGTTTAGAGACATGGTAACTGAGTTTAGAGACACAGAACTGAAAATGAAGGACAGAATTGGTGATTATACCATATGTTACACAATGTAAACATATAATTTTAAAGGGGGAGTTTTTGGTAGAATCAATGGTTAATATCAACTAAGAAGAGGTTGTACAGAACTGACTCTCACTGCAGGTTTCATGAAATTGTTAAAACCAAAAAAAAAGGATTCATGGACATGTCTTGTTTGCCTATCCAAAATCCATTCCCTCTTCTGTTTTCATGTGGGGAACCATGCCTTCCTTACTGTAGGTTCATATGGTTCAGACTGACTCAAGTGGTGGGCACATGATCCAGGCTTGGCCAATGATCTAATTCCCCACATCTGGACCACCAGTTCAGCCATGGGCACATGACCCAAGTCACTATGCCATCCTGGAACTTTTGGTAACATGATTTAGATGGATATATAACCCTACTAATGATGCTAGTCTGGCTTGCTGGGAACCATCCATAGAAAAGACCTCCTAGCGAGTGAAGCCAATACATAGCCAAGAGATGAAGAATCAGATTCTGGTGAGCTCCTAGATCCAAACGTATCTGAAGATACTACCCTTGGATTATCCAGATAAGTGAACAAATAGATTCCTTTATGCCCCTTATTTTGGACTGGGTTTCTATCACTTTCAATAAAAAATCATGACAAATGCAATATCCAACCCAAACATATAATTCTCCAGATGAGGAACTGAGGTCCTACAAGGTGTAAGAACTTGCTCAAATCTGCTCAGTAATCAGTGACAGAATCTAGGTCTAAATGCAGACACCTTAGATCTTAGTCTAATGATTTTTCCCTATTTTGTTATTAAAGATTCATTTTGGAACCAATTAGACATTTGGATGTCACCCATAAGCAAAGGTTGTTTGATAGAAGCATTGGTTTAAAAAAAAATTCCACATTTGCTTTCAGAGCATCAAAACCCATCAAGCATCAGCAAACATCCAGTGACTCTTCATTCTATTAGAATGAAATTATAATTCCTTTCTACAATCTTCACATACCTGATGGATCAAACTCCTCGCTCTTTTGCAATGTCATCTCATACCGTGCTCTCCTTTTTTACCAGTGCCACAGCCACTCTCCTTTTCTTTCAGGCCTTTGATTGTTGCTCACTCTTGTTCCACTCCAACCTTGGCATGTGTTCTTCCCTCTGGCTTGGTTTCTTGTCCTGTACTCTTTGCACAGCTCACCCCTTCTCACCTTCAAGACAGCTTCTCAGCTTCAGAGTCACTACTTACCTTCCAACAAAGCAGATCCTTCTTCCTATAACTCTTTAACTCAAAACTCTGTTAAAAATGTTTCTATATTATATCATTTTATGCCTTTTCAAATATATTTACTATCTTTCTCTCTCCTGGGCAGTGTGTGAGCTGAGATGCCTCTTTATAGACCACTGTTCAAGTCCTGTGCCCAGCATTTAGAATACATTGGATAAATACTCAAATTGAAGGAAGAAATATTTTGTAAAGTTCCTCTTTCCTAATTTGAGCCCAAAGCTCTCTCTCAAACATGCCTTCATCTTCTTTGTCCCCAGCACTTGAAAGCTGCCTGGTGCATTCTGTTACCTCTCGGAAAATCATTACAAGAGCATTTTTTGCCAATAATACAGCAGTGATTTCCCAAAGTCATTAAAAAAAAAAATCTAAATCGGTTGGCAGTTCAGCTTCATGCAAACCTGTGTCTAGCAAGGGAAAGCAGGTGGCTCAGTGCTCCACTGGCCAGTGGTGATAAGGCCTAAGTGATTAAATTGCCCTTCCAGGTGATTTGCCTTTTATTGTTTTGACATGGAACTATTTTATTAATTCTGACATTGGCACTGCTTGCTACATCAGATCAAGTGTCTCTGCTGCCAGCTTGAATAGCTAAATATTATACTTTAGTTCAATTCAATTGTAAATCTCAAAAGCTAAGCCTTCAGAAAAGGTGTGTTTAACCTCTCATGTATTGTAGACTGTTGCTAAATCAGTAATGCAGGTATCTATAACCCAAAAATCCTGGTCACGTCTAGTCTGCTGGTAGATATGTCAACTCTTTAGCTCACTCAGACCTTGTTAGGGCCTTTTTGGTTGTAAGAGACAAAAATAAATGGTTCAGGCAAAAATAGAAATTTACTGGGTCACTTAACTGAAAAAAAAAAAAAAAAAAAGGATCCAGGAGTATAGCTGACCCTGGATTCAGGATTTCAGATGATGTCATCCTCAACCCTGCACATTCACATACTTCACTGGCAGACTCCTTGTGGTGGCAAGAGGGCTGACAGCAGATTCAATATGCTAACAGGCCTATATCTAAGCATGTGTTTCTATGAGTCCCATTGGCTTATACTAGGTCACGTGCTCATCCCTGAAACAATCCCTGTGTCCAAGGGAATATAGTGTTTTGAAAGCCCAGACATAATCACATGGTGCACAATCACCTTGGAGCTACGGAGTGGAGTCAACTCCACTTGAATCTTAGGTTAAAGAACAGGGAACAGATTATTTCTCTGCAGAATCAGGGTACTGTTATAAGAAGAAAGGTAAATGGAAATGAGGCAGGAAAGGCAACAGACATTGGCTATATACCTCAAGTCACCAGGTTTCCAAAATATTCTGTCAATAGAGCAACTGCAAAATAACTCTAGTATACCCAGCAAGTCTGGACCAAACAGTGAGAATTAAGAGGCAAGAAACTATAGGACACAGAAAACTTTAAGTGACATATTCTTAACGCTTAACAAATTATCAACTGTTTCTACATAAGTCACTTCTTTCTTAGAATGAAAGGTAAGCTACACACCCACTTAGAATGAAATTACAATTCCTTTTCATAGTCTTCATGTTAGGTCATGAAAGGGTTGGACGCAACTTAGCAAGTAAACAACAGCAATCTCTTTCTCTGGCCAGAGAATATGCATCATTTTTGTATATGAAGTTTGTTTTAATAACAATAACAGTAACAACATCTCTTTATTTCCCCAACTAAAATTCAGGCCCATTTGAAACATAATCACAAGAGTCAAGACAAGGAAGACTTGTGGACCAGCAGAGGCATCAGGATGTCCCAGGTACCATAGCCAGCCGCACTAGTACATAGCACCGTGATTACCAATGAGCATCAGCCACAGGACCCCTGAGTCACGTGGCCAACCATGCCAGGACCCAGTCCACTGAAGAAGGGCCAGCAGCCATTAAAAGAGGAGGGGCTGACAGCCGACCAAGCCAGGAGCCAGTCCCACCTACCAGTGTGCCCACGCTATTCAGCCTGTTGCAACAGAAGGGCACACACAGCCCACATGGGGGGACCCTCTAGAGTATATAGCTCTTATGACCAAAGGGAAGTACATTGCTGAAGCCCATAGAACATCTCCTATATGAGACTACTTCTCTAAGATCAGAAAAGATAACTGACCTACCTAATATAAAGAAATAAACACAGAGAATTAGGCAAAATGAGACAGAGGAATACATTTCAGATGAAGGAATAAGACAATACCCCAGAAGAAGAAATATGCAAAGTGGAAAAATGCATCTACACAAAAAAAGAAATCAAGGCTATGACCATAAAGATGCTAACAAACTCAGTAAAAGAATGATTGATTACAGTGAGAAGTTTAGAAAATATAAAGAACTAGACAGAGATGAGTAAAACAATAACTAGAATTTAAAAAACACTAGAAAATCTCCATCATGCACCACACATGTGTGGAGAACCTGCATTGTACATGACTTGCTTCTGGGTCAGAGTTTTGTATGAAGCAGAGAAGCTCCCTTGCTGTGATCAATTAAAAGTCAGCCCTCTACAAAAGGGTTTGTAGAAAAAATAAAAACTAGAAAGAATCAATAACTGAATAGAAGATATGAAGAAAATGAACAGGAAAACCCACTAATAGAAATCACCCAAGATAAACTGAAAAAAAAATTTTTTTTTACTGATAATACTTTAAGAGACTTCTTAGAGAACAACAAATGCACTAACATTTGCATTATAGGATCCCAGAAATTGAAGAGAGAAAAGGAGGCAGAGAACTTATTTTAAGAAATAATAGCTGAAAAATTTCCTAACCTAGGAAAGGAACCAAGATGCACAGAGTCCCAAAAAATACGAACCCAAAGAGATTCATGTCAAAGATTACTATAACTAAAATAGGAAAAATTAAAGCAAAAGAGAGAACCTGAAAAACACCAAGGGAAAAGCAACTTAGTTATGCATAAGAAAGCTCCCAAAAGACTATTAGTTGACTTTTCAACAGAAGTTTTGCCAGCCAGAAGGTGTAGCATAATATATTCAAAGTGATGAAAGGAAAAGGCCTACAACCAGAATACTCTACCTGGCGGGGTTGTCATTCAGGTTTGAAGGAGAGATAAAGAGTATTGGGGATTAGCAAAACCTAGATGAGTTCAGTACCACTAAACTGGTTTTACAAGAAATGTTAAGGAGACTTCTCCAAATAGAAAAGAAAGACCACAACTAAAAATATAAAAGTTATGAAAGGAAAAACTTCATTGGGAAAAGCAAACATATAGTAAAGGTAGTAGATAACCCACTTGCAAAACAAGTAGAAAGATTAAAGGACAAAAATGGTAAAATTATCTATATCTACAACAGGTAGTTAAGGAATACACAAAACCCAAAAGATGTAGAATATGATGTCAAAAACATTAAATGTGAGGGAAGTAAAAAATGAAGAATTGTTAGGCTGTGTTCAAACTTAAGAGCTCATCATCTTAAAATAATCATTCACAAACCAAAAATCTGAAATAAATATGAGAGAGAGAGAAGAGATTTCCAAACACAACACTAAAGGTAGTTATCAAATCACAAGGGAGGAGAGCAAAAGAAGAACAAACAAACACAACAAGAAAAACAACAAAATTCAGAAAACAATTAACAAGATGGCAATAGTACATACCTATCAACAATTACTGTAAATGTAAAAGGTCAGACTAAATGCTCTGGTCAGCCCATGCTCTAGAGCCTGCAAGCCACAACTACTGAAGCCCATATACTCTAGAGCCTGTGTGCTGTAACTGCTGAGCCTGTCCATGTGCCCAGAACTCATGTTCCACAGCAAGAGAAGCCACAATGAGAAGCCTGAACACTGAAATCAAAAGTAGCCCCTGTTGGTCCCAACTAGAGAAAGTCTGCATGTAGCAACAAAGACCAGCACAGTCAAAAATAAATAAAATTTTTTAAATATTTTAAAAATTACAAAGTGGCTGAATGGATAAAATAAAATTCACATATATGCTGCCTTAAAGAAATTCATTTCCAATCTAAAGACACATGCAGACTGAAAGTGAGGGGATGAAAAACAGTCTCATACAAAGAGAAACAGAATGACAACTGGAGTAGCAACACTTACATCAGACAAAACAGACTTTAAAACAAAGACTGTAACAAGAGTCAAAGAAGGACATCACAAAATGATCAAGGGACCAATACAAGAATAGGATATAGCATTTGTGAACATCTATGCACCCAACATATGAGCAACGAAATATATAAAGCACATATTAAGAGACATAAAGGTAGAAATTGACAGTAACATAGTACAAGTAGGGGACTTTAACACCTCATTTATGTCAATAGATAGATCATTCAGACAGAAAATCAATAAGGGACCACTGGCCTTAAATGACACATTAGACCAGGTGGACCTAATAAATACATACAGCTTTTCATTCTAAAAGAAGCAGAATACACCTACTTTTCAAGTGAACATAGAATATTTTCCAGGATAGATCACATGGTGGGACATAAAATAAGTTTCAATAAATTTGTAAAAGGTTGAAATCATATCAAGCATCTTTGCTAAACACAAAAATACAAGGCTAGAAATCAACTGCTAGAAAAACACTGTAGAGTCTAAACAATCAGTTCAGTTCAGTTCAGTTGCTCAGTCATGTCCAACTCTTTGTGACCCCATGAACCACAGCATGCCAGGCCCCCCTGTCCATCACCAACTCCCAGAGTTTACCCAAACTCATGCCCATTGAGTTGGTGATGCCATCCAGCCATCTCATCCTCTGTCGTCCCCTTCTCCTCCTGCCCCCAATCCCTCCCAGCATCAGGGTCTTTTCCAGTGAGTCAACTCTTCGCATGAGGTGGCCAAAGTACTGGAGTTTCAGCTTCAACATCAGTCCTTCCAATGAACACCCAGGACTGATCTCCTTTAGGATGGACTGGTTGGATCTCCTTGCAGTCCAAGGGACTCTCAAAAGTCTTCTCCAACACCCAGTTCAAAAGCATCAATTTTTTGGCACTCAGCTTTCTTCACAGTCCAACTCTCACATCCAAACATGACCACTGGAAAAACCATAGCCTTGACCAGAAAGACCTTTGTTGGCAAAGTAATGTAATATGCTACTGAAAAACCAATGGTTCACTTAATACACCAAAGAGGAAATCAAAAACAATTGGAGACTAGTGAAAATGGAAAGACAACTTTCCAAAATCTAAGGGATGCAGCAAAAACAGTTCTAAGATGAAAGTTAACAGCAATGCAAACCTACCTCAGGAAACAAACAAATCTCAAATAAACAATCTAACCTTACACTTATGGGAACTAGAAAAAGTAGAACAGCAACACCTAAAATTAGCAGGAGGAAAAAAAAATTAGAGCAGAAATAAAATAGAGGTTAAAAAACCAATAGAAAACTCAATAAAACTAAGAGCAAGTTCTTTAAAAACATAAACAAAATTGAAAACATTTGGTCAGACTCATCAGGAAAAAGAGTGAGTGAGTGAGTGAAAGTAGCTCAGTTGTGTCTGACTCTTTGTGACCCCATGGACTATACAATCCATAGAATCATTGAGGCCAGAATACTGGAGTGGGTAGCCTTTCCCTTCTCTAGGGGATCTTCCCAACCCAGGGATCGAACCAAGGTCACCCACATTGCAGGCAAATTCTTTACCAGCTGAGTCACAACGGAAGCCTAAGAATACTGGAGTGGGTAGCCTATCCCTTCTCCAGCATATCTTCCTGACCCAGGAATCAAACCAGGGTCTCCTGCATTGCAGGCAGATTCTTTACCAACTGAGCTATCAGGGAAGCCCCTAAGAGAAAAGGTCTAAATCAGTAAAATCAGAAATGAAACAGGAGACTTCAACTAATACCAAAGAAATTCACTGAATCATAAGAGATTACTATGAACAATTACATAAGTAAAATAGAAACCCTAGAAGAAGTGGGTACATCCCTAGAAACATACAGTCTCCCAACACTGAATCAAGAAGAGAAAGAAAACATTAATAGACCAATCACTGGGTTGAGAAGATCCCTGGCAAAGGGCATGGCAACCCACTCCAGTATTCTTGCCTGGAGAATCCCCATGGACAGAGGAGCCTGGTGGGCTATAGTCCATGGGGTCACGAAGTGTCGGACGTGACTGAGAGACTAAGCATAGCAAAGCAATTACCAGTAATGAAATTGAATCGGTAATTTTAACATGCCCAACAAACAAATGTCCAGGATCAGACAGCTTCATAAGCAAATTTTACCAAATATTTAAAGAGCTACTTATCTTTCTCAAACTACTCTAAAAAAAAAAAAAAGAAGAAGAGCAAGAAGAAAGAATGCTTTCAAATTCATTAAGCAACACCCGTACCATCCTTATACCAAAAACAGACAGAGACCACACAAAAAAAGAAATTATAGGCCAATATCACTGATAGATTCAAAAATCCTCAATGACATATTAGCAAGACAAATTTAACAATACATTAAAAGGATCATACACCATGATCAAGTTGGACTTATCTAAAAGATGCAAAGATGGTTCAGTATCCATGAAATAAATCAATGTCATCAGTTCAGTTCAGCCAGTCTTGTCCAACTCTTTGCAACACCATGGACTGTACACACCAGGCCTCCCTGTCCGTCACCAACTCCCAGAGTTTACCCAAATTCATGTCCACTGAGTCAGTGATGCCATCAAACATCTCATCCTCTCCTGTTCCTTCTCCTCCAGTCTTCAATCTTTCCCAGCATCAGGGTCTTTTCAAATGAGTCAATTCTTTACATCAGGTGACCTAAGTACTGGAGCTTCAGCTTCAACATTAGTCCTCCCAATGAATGTTCAAGACTGATTTCCTTTAGGATGGACTGGTTGGATCTCCTTGCTGTCCAAGGGACTCTCAAAGAGTCTTCTCCAACACCACAGATTAAAAGCATCAATTCTTCAATGTTCAGCTTTCTTTATAGTTCAACTCTCACATCCATACATGACTACTGGAAAAACTATAGCTTTGACCAGACGGATCTTTGTTGGCAAATTAATATCTCTGCTTTTTAATATGCTAACTACATTGGTCATAACTTTTCTTCCAAGGAGTAAGCATCTTTTAATTTCATGGCGGCAGTCACCATCTGCAGTGATTTTGGAGCCCAAAAAAATAAAGTCTCTCACTGCTTCCATTGTTTTCCCATCTATTTGCCATGAAGTGATAGGACCAGATGCCATGATCTTAGTTTTCTGAATGTTGAGTTTTAAGCCAACTTCTTCACTCGATGTGATATACCTTATTAACAAACTCAAGAATAAAAATCATATGATTATCTCAACAGATGCAGGAAATCCTTTTGGAAAAATTAAATATTGTTTATGATTAAAAACTCTCAACAAAATGAAAAAAAATAAAATAAAAATAAAAACTCTCAACAAAATGGATATAGAGGGAACATACTTTAACATAATTAAGGCCATATACCACAAACCCATAGCAAACATCATCCTCAAGGGTTAAAAGTTGAAAGTATTTCTGCCCAGATCAAGAACAAGACAAAGATGACCTCTTACCACTTTTATTCAATATAACATTGGAAATTCTAGTCACAGCAATCAAACAGAAATAAAAGAAATCCAAATTGGAAAAGAACTAAAACTGATACTAATTGCAGATGACATATTATACATGGAAAATCCTAAAAATTCCACCAAATAAAAAACTATTAGAACTAATAAATGGATGCAATAAAGTTTAGAATACAAAATTAATATATAGAAATCTGTTGTATTTCTAAACAATAACAAACTATCTAAAAAAGAAATTAAGAAAAGAATACCATTTACAATTGCATCCAAAAGAAGAAAATACTTCAGGATAAATCTAACCAAGGAGGTAAAATACTTATACCTGGAAAACTGCAAGACACTGGTGAAAGAAACTGAGGAGGACACAAATACATGGAAGCATATACCATGCTCATGGATCAGAAAAACTAATATTGTTAAAATGACCATACTACGTAAAGCAGTTTACAGATTCAATGAAATACCTATAAAATGCCAAAGAAGTTTTTCACAGAGCTGGAACAAATAACTCTCAAATCTATGTGGAAACCAATCGGCCAAAAAATTCTTGAGAAATAAGAACAAAACTGGAGGTATCACACTCCCCAATTTCAAGCAATGCTACAAAGCTACAGGTATTCAAAACAGTATGGTCCAAAAAAAAAAAAAAAAGACACATAGATCAATGGAACAGAATAGAGAGACCAAAACTAAACCCATATTTATATGGTTGATCTATGACAAAGGAGATAAGAATATACAATGGGGAAGAGACAGCTTCTTCAATACCCTGTATGGGAAAATTGGACAGCTACATGTAAAAGAATCAAACTGGCCTACTTTACCATGCCATACACAAAAGTAAACTTAAAATGGATTAAAAACTTAAATGTAAGAACTTACACTGTAAAACTCCTAGAAGAAAACACGCACTTTTTGGCATTGGTCTTAGTCATATTATTTTTTATGTCTCCCCAGACAAGGGGGTCTTCCCTGGTGGCTCAGATGATAAAGAATCTGCCTGCAGTGTGGGAAACCCAGGTTTGATCCCTGGGTCAGGAAGATCCCCTGGAGAAATTCATAGCAACCCACTGCAGTATTCTTACCTGGAGAATTCTATAAGCAAGCAGTGGAGCATGGTGGGCTACAGTCTACGGGGTCGCAGAGTTGGACATGACTGAGCAATGAACACTTTCCCTTTCAGACAATGAAACAAAAGCAAAAAATAAACAAATGGAACTACATCAGACTAAACAGTTTTTGCATATTAAAGAAAACTATCAACAAAATGAAAAGGCAGCCTACAAAAATGGGAGAAAATATTTGCAAATGATACACTCAATAAAGGGTTAAATACCCAAAATATACAAAGAACTCACAAAATTCAATACCAAAAAACAAAAGGTGGGCAGAGGATCTCCATAGATATTTTTCCAAAGAAGATATACAGATATCCAACAGACATAAAAGACACTCAACATTACTAATCATCAGGGAAATGCAAATGAAAATGTCAAAATGGCCATTATCAAGCATTTGTGAGAATGTGGAGAAAAAGGAAAGCTCATGTACTGTTGGTAGGAATGTCAACTGATACAGCCACTGTGGAAAACAACATTGAGATTCTTCAAAAAAGTACAAAATAAAACTATGAAACAGTCCAGCATATAGACTTCTGGTTATTTACCCAAGGAAAACAAAAATGCTAATTTGAACAGATATAAGCACCTGTATGTTCATTGCAGCATTATTTACAATAACCAAGATATGAAGGCAACATGGGTGTCTACCGATAGATGGCTAAAGATGTAATATACACATAAATACTAGATAATTACTGAACCATTAAAATAAATGAAATCTTGCCATTTGCAAAAACATAGATTACATGGAGAATATAATGCTAAGTGAAATAAGTCAGATAGAGTAAGACAAATAATATATGATTTCAATCATGTGGAACCTAAAAAAAATGAATACACATAACAAAATAGAAATAGATTCAGATACAGAGAACAAACTGATGGTTGTCAGTGGGGACAGGAGTAGGAGGATGAGTGAAATGGTAAGTGAGATTAAGAGGTATAAACTTCCAGTTTTAAAGTAATTCAGTCATAGGAATTAAGAGCACATAGAGAATATAGTCAATAATATTGTAATAACTTTGTACAGTGACAGATGTTAACTAGATTATGGCGATCATTTTGTAATGTATAAAAATATCAAATCATTTTGTTGTACATCTGAAACATATAATATTTTAAGTCAATTACACTTACACAACACACACATACACGGAAGATTTTTTTTTAATCAGCTTTGTTAACAATAAACCTAACAGGGGAGAAATTTCTATCAGTTTTGCAAGACAGTTGGGCTCACTGATACTTTGCCCCTCATAAGATCTGCTCCTGTAGTACCTACAGCATATAGGAGAAGCATGGAAAGAATGCTTCAAGTTGGCACAGTTCCTCCCTAAGACAAAGAAGAGGGTTAAGCCATGGATGCCTCGATACTTTTTCCCACAGTCATCAATCAAATCACTCAAGCCCCTGAGAAAGAGTGAGCAATTGAGTGAAAAAGAGGCAACTGTACACATAGTGGAGATCCATCCATAAGGAACACACACCCAAGAGACAGTACTCTCCCTTTGCCCTAAAATATAATAGTAATAATGATAATCTTTTGCAAACCTACCATCCTATTGTCATTATATATCAACTATTAGCCCTATCACTGGAATTAAGAGTTTTAAAAAATGTTATTCAAGATTTGGTTACCCAAAGTTATTCTCAATGACTAGAAGCCAATAATAAGAAGGAGTTTCTCTAAAACAACCAATTTGACCAGCAGTCATGAAGAATAAACTTGTTTCCACTGGAACTTGTAAAGCCTTCATTATGATTGTGATTTTGTGTTATTTACCATCTATAACATGAAAATGCATATGAAACTGGCTTCTTTCCTCTTTTAGAATTTTCTTTCCAGTCAGCTGTTTTCTTGGGGGAAAGATGGTGTTTGCTATTGCACTTTTAGAGCCCTCTTCTCCCAGGCCTGCCTCATAAATAATGATGAAGCCTCAGCTACTTAGACCTTTGTTGCAGCCGGCTGCTTTTATTTATGAACAACGCGGGCAGCCAATCATTGTCGGCATGGCCATACAATATTACTCTCAAAGAAGAGGCCTCGGGTCACTGAGAAGCTGGGGACAGGCTATTACACACCGTGCCTGCCACCCCACCACCATCTCAGAGCTAAGATTTATTCAGCTCACTGGAATTGGCATATATTCTATTGCTGCCATCATAAAGAAACATGGCAGTCTGCTTCTTCTGGTCTATTGCTGTTTGGAAAATTTCCCATTTGCATACTTCCTTCACGAAGCTTCAAAGAAACACTGTAAAGATTTTACAAAGGTTATCAATTACATCATCACCCAGAACATCAAACAGCATCCTCACCAGTTATGACCTATTGAGTGATAAAAAGTGCAGGCTGAAAAACTGTCAAGATCAGCTTGTACCTAAGCAATGAAATTTAATAAAATTAAGTTCAAAATAACTTAGAGCAAACAAATCAAAGTGGCTGAAATGTTTCTCTTACCCTTATGGATGAGTTAATAAAAAGAAAATGATGGAAGGTCATAAGAAAGTGTAATTTTTAGTAAAGCAGCAGTTCTAAACTTAAACTTCTTAACAAGTCTGGGTAGATCCAGCCTTTAATTATCATTTTTAAAGGACTATAATTATGCTGCTCTGATTTTTACTTTGCATTTCTATATTCTCTATTCTCATTACCTGGGCTTCCCTGGTGGCTCAGGTGGTCAAGAACCTGCCTGCAATGTGGGAGATTTGTGTCTGATCCCTAGGTCAGGAAGATTCCCTGAAGAAGGGAATGGCAACCCACTCAAGTATTCTTGGCTGGACAGAGGAGCCTGGTGGGCTACTGTCCATGGGATCACAAAGGGTCAGACACAACTGAGTGACTAACACTTTCATTCTCATTACCATGGTCCAGGAGGATAGAGACTTGACTTCGGACTTCCTAAAACTTCTACTGTTATGCTGGATTATAGCACCTTGACATAGTGACTCAGTGGAAGAGAAATCCAGGGGCCAAGAATTGGCAATAGGATCTGACTAGCTGACACTGAAACATCTTCCAATTCTGGTTTCCTCTGAAAGAGCTCAGAATTTCAGTGCTCAAGCTAACTGTTCAGGAGAGAAAGAAAGTAGTATTTGTCAAGTACCTATAATGTTTAAAGTGTCCACATAAACTAGGCATTCTGGTGGTGGTGGTTTAGTCTCTCAGTTGTGTCTGATTCTTGCGACCTCATGGACTTGCAGCCCGCCGAGCTCCTCTGTCCATGGAATTTTTTCAGGCAAGAATACTGGAATGGGTTGTTATTCCCTTCTCCAATTAGGCATTCTCTCAGGCAACAAATGTTTACTGAGGACTTACTGTGGGCTGAAAACTATATTGGGTGTGCAGTGGTAGTACTTCCTTGGTCATCAATCCACAAACACCTCACATTAGTCTCAACATTATTAATCACTGGCAGCCCCCTAATCCTTTCTCCAGCCTTCTATCACAGCTCAATTGTGACTTGAGCATCTTTATTCAGAGACTCTGTATTAGTTTGCTAGGGCTGGCATAACAAAGTACCACAAACTGGGTGGCTTAAACAGAAATCTATAGTCTCATAGTTCTGAAGGCTAGAGGTTCAAGATCAAGATGTCGTCAAGGCTGACACCTTCTGCAGGCTATGAGACATTGTCTGTTCCATGCCTTTCTTTGGGCTTCTGGTGGATGGCTGGCAATCTTTGGCATTCCTTGGCCTATGCAACCATCACCCAGATCCCTCCCTTCATGTCCACTTGGTGTTCTCCATGCATGCTCATCTGCATCCAAACTTCCCCCTTTTTAAGGACACCAATTATGTTGGTTTAGGACTCACCCTAAAGACCTTGTTTTAACTTGATTACCTCTAGAGAGACCCTATCTCCAAATAAGGTCACATTCTAAGGCACTGAGAATTAGTGCCAATATATCTATTATACATCTATTTTTAGGGACACAATTCATCCCATAGCAGCCCTCCAAAGCAAAGGTTCTCAGCATTTTTTCACTCTGACAAGTGAAAATGACATTCATATGAAGTATGTTTCAACAAAATCCATTTCCACACAGTTGCACTCTATCTTTGCCCTCTCTCTTAACAAAAAATGTTTCATGAGTATTTTTTTTCAAATACCATAAAATTACATTTCACAAGTATTATAATAATGAGTACAGCCCCAATCATTAAAGGCTCTGGTGCCGAAACACTTCAGGTTGTGAGTTATTGTTAGAAATGGTAGTAACTTCATGCTTTTATCCCAGATCTCAAAATCCATCAGTAAACTGTATTAGCCCTACCTTCAAAATATATCCCAAGTCTGTCCATGTCTCATTCTTTCCTTTGCTACCAGTGGTCCAGCTATTACTATTAATATGTCTTTCCTGGACTGTTACCTCCTGACTCTTGGGCTATTATAAACACAAAAACCAGAATAATGCTTTGAAAAAAAAAAGTCAAATTATATCATTCCTTTGCTAAATATCTTCCCAAAGCTCTCCATCTTACTGAGAGTAGAGCTAAAAGCCTTTCAAAAGCTCTAAGACATCACATAATCTGGCTCATTTCCTCTTTATCTCCTCTGAGTCTCTCTCCTGCTTACACTGCTCCAGCTGTTCCCTGAACATGCCGGGTTCTTAACACATATTTGCTGAATGAATGAATCAAAAGCACAGAACAAAACTCAAGTGACTGGGAAAAACATTTTTATACTAATTACCCATGAATGTACTCTAACGTTTTAAAAAGTTTAAAGCATTGAAAACATTAATAGTTCAGCGTCATTTCCCAGGGTTCAAATTCCAGTTCTACCATTTCTAACTATGTGATGCTGGGCACATTATTTATTCTCTTTGTGCCTTGAATACCTCATCTGTAAAATGGATATGATGAAATTATATAACTTGTAGAATTTTTTTGAGGATTTACTGAGCTAAACATAAAAGTACTTTGTGTATCACATCTGAATGCTATGTGTTAGCTAGTATTACAATTATTTTAACTATGAGAAGTCTTAACTTTGGACTGATTCAAACATTAAATGACTATTTTTTTCTAATAATTTCCTCATTCTTTCTAACTATTCCCAGTGCTAAATAGACATTCATGGCTCTTCTGGTTTAGCTTGTAGGAGAAGCATGTAGTCTACTTATCACCTCTGTACTGAAGCCTTTTCCCTGTGATATTGGAAGGAAAGTAGATCTTAACTCCTATGCAATTTGTCTGATTAAGGTCCCCCATCACCAAGCTGGTTGTCTGTCTTCTCTAAGGCTATCGGGAAGTTAGCACCTCTGTAGAGAAGGGATTCAAATTCTTGTGGGGGTACTTTTTTTTTTTTTAGTTCTGTTTTTAAATGAAATTAAATTTACATAATATCAATTAGCTATTTTAAAGTGAACAATCCAGTGGCATTTAGTACAGTCAACACTGAGGAAACCAGATCTGAAAGAGACACGTGCACCCCAATGTTCATCGCAGCACTGTTTATAATAGCCAGGACATGGAAGCAACCTAGATGCCCATCAGCAGATGAATGGATAAGGAAGCTGTGGTACATATACACCATGGAATATTACTCAGCCATTAAAAAGAATTCATTTGAACCAGTCCTAATGAGATGGATGAAACTGGAGCCCCTTATACAGAGTGAAGTAAGCCAGAAAGATAAAGAACATTTCAGCATACTAACACATATATATGGAATTTAGAAAGATGGTAACAATAACCCTATATGCAGAACAGAAAAAGAGACACAGAAATACAGAACAGACTTTTGAACTCTGTGGGAGAAGGTGAGGGTGGGATATTTCAAAAGAACAGCATGTATACTATCTATGGTGAAACAGATCACCAGCCCAGGTGGGATGCATGAGACAAGTGCTCCGGCCTGGTGCACTGGGAAGACCCAGAGGAATCGGGTGGAGAGGGAGGTGGGAGGGGGGATCGGGATGGGGAATACGTGTAAATCCATGGCTGATTCATATCAATGTATGACAAAACCCACTGAAATGTTGTGAAGTAATTAGCCTCCAACTAATAAAAAAAAAAAAAAAATTGTACTACCTAGTCCCATCTTCCTAGGTACTACACAGCTACCTAGGAATATTTTCATCACCCAAAAGAAACTCCATATCCATTAACAATTACTCCCCATTTATCCCTCCTCCAGTTCCTGGCAACCAACAATCTGATTTCAGTCTCTATAGATTTACATATTCTAGATATTTCTAATATGGAATTATACAACATTGTTACCTATTGCATCTGGCTTCTTTCACTTAGCTTAGACATGGAGGCAGGTCTGGACATCAGAAAAGATGAGGAATTGGGTCCTCACAGAGAATCTCCAGATGGGAACACAGCCCTACTGACACCTCACTGTAGCCCAGGGAGACAGACTCATGTGACACTTCTGGTCTCCAGAACTGTGAGATGAAATTTTCATGTTGTTTTAAGCCACAAGTTGGTGGTAATTTCTTGCAGTAGTGATAAGAAATCAATACCTCCTTCAAATGCAACACTTTATCCACCTTGTTATTGCTCTGGGGTTAGTGCACAGAACCAATCTCAGCAGCAGGATGAGAATGTGGCTGTCCTCACCAATAGGCAATTCTCTAAACTTAGAATGTAGGGCCTTTACCGACCTTTGTTCTCAATTGAGAGCTTTCTCCATCAAGCCCAGCACTCTTCACTTAATGCCATCATACTATACTGGTAATGAGTTATGATACACCTCATGCTTGATGACTGAAACCTCAAACAAATAGGAAATGGTAGCAAATCTTCCTGTAGTGATGCTCTTAGCCAGCCATGATCTCTTTCCTGCTGTTGATTGATTATGCCTAGCTTAGGGCAAATGCCTGGTCTATAATTTCAGAATCAAAGCTTGTCTGACTCCAGGGTCCATGTCCCAGGCCCCTACACTTTACTACCTCCTAGGACCCAGATCAATAAAGCCTCAGGACATGTCTTTTTTCAACAACATTATATGAACAGGGAGATAAGTGAGGGACTCCATGTTCTGTCCCACTCGAGGCTGCTAATTATTGCTCTAAAACTGATTGAACAGAGGAGCTATGGTTCATGAATTTGGCAAATCATTCTTACATTGTGTGTGGGACACACTTTATGAATAGCTCCATTTCTACATGCTGTCCATCCACTGATTCTGTAAAAAAATATATAATAATAATAATAACAGATTACAAAGAAAAGCTTATAGGGGAAACTGACTGTAATCTTCTCTTCCAGGGTTTAAGGTTTCTGGCCACTTTAGGGATCTTTAAAATACAAATCTTATGTCTCTCCTGTGTTCTCTTCATTGCCCTCCAGTAAAATACTTTGAATATTATATGAAGCTGAAGATTATCTGTCCCTGACTATAACTGTTCCTACTCATGGGCTCATAGTGCAAACTGAGTTGGACAATACATACATTGCATCTCAGTGGGGTCTGCCCACAGTAAGTGATCATGATGCAGCTCTCTCAGCCCACCTTGTAGCACTCTTCTTCTCCCTCTTAAAGCTCCTGCTGCTCTGGCCTTCTTTCTGCTTCTCGTTTACTTCACAGATCTTATTCTATTGGGAACACTCTTCCCCCATCCTCCTAACCATCTTCTACCTAAATAATTCCCAGCCCATCCTGAATAATTCCACTCAAACATCACTTCTTCAGGGCAACTTTCTCTGGCTCTGCCCAAAAAACCATGCTGCCTTCTGTGCTCTCATAGGTCTTTTTGTAACTATAACAGCTTTATTGGGATATCATTCACATACCACTCAATTCACCCATTTAGAGTATACAGCTCAATGGTTTTTAATATATTCACATAATTTTGCAACCATTACTACATTCAATTTTAAAACATCTTCATTACCCCAAACAGAAACTCTATACTCATTAACAGTCAATCTCTTTCCCCTCAACTACTCTAGCCTTCAGTTCAGTTCAGTCATGTCCAACTCTTTGCAACCCCATGAACGCCAGGCCTCCCTATCCATCACCAACTCCCGGAGCCTACCCAAACTCACGTCCACTGAGTTGGTGATGCCATCCAACCATCTCATCCTCTGTCATCCCCTTCTCCTCCTGCCCTCAATCTTTCCCAACATCAGGGTCTCTTCAAATGAGTCAGCTCTTCACATCAGGTGGCCAAAGTATTGGAGCTTCAGCTTCAGCATCAGTCCTTCCAATGAACACCCAGGACTGATCTCCTTTAGGATGGACTTGTTGGATCTCCTTGCAGTCCAAGGGACTCTCAAGAGTCTTCTCTAACACCACAATTCAAAAGCATCAATTCTTTGGTGCTCAGCTTTCTTTATAGCCCAACTCTCACATCCATACATGACTACTGGAAAAACCATAGCCTTGACTAGATTGACCTATGTTGACAAAGTAATGCCTCTGCTTTTAATATGCTCCTTCCAAGGAGTAAGCGTCTTTTAATTTCATGGCTGCAGTCACCATCTGATTTTGGAGCCCCAAAAAATAAAGTCAGCCACTGTTTCCCCATCTATTTGCCATGAAGTGAAGGGACTGGATGCCATGATCTTAGTTTTCTGAATGTTGACTTTTAAGCCAACTTTTTCACTCTCCTCTTTCAATTTCATCAAGAGGATTTTTAGTCCCTCTTCACTTTCTGCCATAAGGGTGGTGTCATCTGCATATCTGAGGTTATTGATATTTCTCCTGGCAATCTTGATTCCAGCTTGTGCTTCATCCAGCCCAGCATTTCTCATGGTGTACTCTGCCCTAGGCAAACACTAATATACTTCTGTCTCAATGGATTTGCCTATTCTGGATCTGCCTATTTCATATAAATGGAATTATATAATATGTTGTCTTGTGTGTCTGACTTCTTCCACATATTAACATGTGTTCAAGGGCTTTCCATATAAGTGGGTATCAGCATTGCTTCATTTTTTGATGAATAATATTTCATTATATGTATGTGTTACCATTCATCAGTTGAAGGATATTTGGGTTCTTTTCCATGGACCTTCAAATTTAGCAAACAGTAACTATATATTTATGTGATTATTTCTTTAAATTCTGTCTCTCACACTAGGAAATAAGTCTCTCAAAGGCAAGTTTTTTCACTGCTTTTTGCTTACCACTGTGTCCCCATCAACAAATATTAGTTGAATGAAACAATAAATGAACACATAAATAAATGAATGAACTACAGGAGACTGAACAAAAATGGGAGTTACCAAAGAGGCATGACTCGTCTTCTCACTATAGGGATCCTCCTCTCAATTTATCCAGGAAACTTTCCTCACTAATTGCTCCAACATCCTGCAATTTCAACTTTGTACATAATACATGTCAGGCACCACATCAGCTTCAACAGACTCTGGACAACTTGACTTTGCTGCTATTAGGAGCCTTCTCCAAGGGGAGCAGAATCCTGAAGATACGTCCCACCATAACACATACTGAAATCATGTCTACTCCACCTTTACTGACCACAGGTACCTGCAAAGACCCAGACATGCACAGCCACCTGTTCTACCTCCTACACAACACGTAGTAATGTACCAACTTCCACTTAGAAGATGTATGAGCCCTTTTAAATAAGAGAGTTGGTGGACCTACAAATGATAGGAGAACAAAGCAAGTACAATTTGAGCTTCAGGCTGCCAGTTTTTCAAGCATGCTCCAGGTAGTCTAGCTCTCTTTGGTTTTCTGGAGTCAAACAAAAAAGTGGCCAACTTGGAAGAATCACCACAGCCTGCTATGCTGAAAGATACATGAAAAGTGAAACCTTTGCTAGCAGAAAAGGTGACACCAACCATCCTGAGTACTCCCTGGTGGGGACAGCAGTCTGGGGAAATGAGAATCGTCAGCTGTCCTGTGCAGACATAGTTTTAAGACAGTAAGCCTCAGTTATTCATTTTATTTGCTGAAGTTGAAATACTTGGTACCTGTAAACCTCAGCACAACACGGTGTGTACTGCAGACCAGGTACTAGTCCTGGTGATACCTAACCATGTCTGAGTGCTTACTATGTGGCAGTCAGAGCACTAAGCATTCTACACTGTCCTGGCCAGATCCTCAAAGTGATGCCAAGACGTAGATTTTATAACTAATCCCATCTTATAAATGAGGAAACCAAGGTTATGAGAGGCTATAAACTTTAACACTATGTTTGTAACTGGTAGTAGTAGGGCTGAGACTTGATCTCAGCCAAGTCCATGTTGTTAATTACCATGCTAAAAGTGTGCTCATCAGAAGCCCTGATTCCAGGTCTAGCACTGATACTCACCAGCTGTATGGACATGAGTGTGTCATCTCGTTACTCTGTGACTCTGACTTTTCATTTGTAAAATGAGAAAAGTAATGTCTGTTAAGCCTTACAGGAGTTTGAGGATCAAGCTGACACAAATGCATTTGAGAGTGCTACAAAAAGTGTGAACACTAGAGAAACTGAAGGAAATGTATATAACATGGTTATTATCAGGCATAATGTCTTCACTAATTGATAATCTGCAAACTTACATGGGGGGGCTGGTTGGGGGGATCAAGAACCACATATCTGATCCATAAATTATTAGTTTGGATGGGGTGTGTTTGCAGTATTTAAACTTAGGAGAAGAAAGGGGTGGTACTCATGGGTGCTATATGGTTGTGATTATGTCATCTTAGCTAATCCTTATCACTCCATCCATCAGTTTTATTGCTCTCAGTCAGGGCAGTAATTGTGCAATTGTATTTTCTGGTCCATTGAAGTTTAAGGATACTGTCAAGCCGTGACAAGAGGAGTCAAGTGTCAGGTTTACTGAATATATAATTTAACTCTGTGGCCTGCCTTCATTTAAAATCTGACAAAGCAAATAGAGTTGTCTATGAGTCCTGTCAATGGAAGTGAATCACTGACTCACCCACATATTATGTTTTGATGTCAAATAAATAAAACAAGGACTTCTCAAAGTCTCATATACAGGCATACGTGAAAGAAGCTGAGCCAAATTTTCCTGTGTCTAAGGAGGAGTGCTGAGCAAGTTTCCTGATGCTTGCCACTCATAAGTTGTTGGGTCCTAGCTGAGGAAAAGGAAAGGAAAATGCACTCACGTCTTAGCAGCATGTCATCTCTCTTATATGATCACCCCTTGGCTCCTCTAGCTTTAAGCACAGAGCCTTACCTGGTTCATCTCCAAGCACACACTGCACTAAGGAGACAGCTCTGCATAGAATAGGTGTTCGATAAATCATTAATAACTGACCAAGTTGGGTGAATACTTTTCAAAATATTAATTGTCCCTATTCTTCTATAGAACTCAATCTGTTGATCAATCCCAAAACATTTTTTGGTAGGCTCAGAGTCATTCTGAGATCCTGGGAAACCTTCAGATCAAGACTGTAACACTTCAAGAACCTGTTTTAGTAGCTTGTGTTCCCTTCATTCATTTAAGTGGCAAGGCCCTATGTTCTTGGATAGTGTCACAGTGGACCACAGATAAGCAAAAGCAATCAGGGTATAAGAAGGCTAAATTACAGAATATTCGGTCAGAAGGTTATGTGGTGAACAAGAGCCACCTCCATAACTTAAGGCCCATTAAATTGGTTTATTTACAAGCAGGAGTGAAGTCCACTCCACTATCCATTGGTGGGCATAATCTAAGACATTCAGATAAGAAGTGAGTCTGACTTGACTAAGAGTCTCAACTCTGGACAGCTCATACCTCTGCACAAGTCACTAGGCCATGGCTCAGTGTGTATGTGTGTACTCAGTTGTGGCAGACTCTTTGTGACCCCATGGACCATAGCCTTCCAGGCTCCTCTGTCCATGGAATTTTCCAGGCAGGAATACTGCAGTAGGTTGCCATTTCCTACTTCAGAGGATCATCCCAACTCAGGGATCAAACCCACCTTCCCTGCATTAACAGATGGATTCTTTACCACTGAGCCACCTGGGAAGCCCAGGACATGTCTCAGAGGGCTATGCAAACCTTCTTAAGTCACATTCTATGGCACTGACACTACTTAGTCTAACATTAAGTTGAGTTGAGCCACTTCACACTCATCCCTCTTTGATAGAGTAGGGAACACATTTGTAAGACTGCTAACTCAATGGCCCAAGGACTGAGTTAAAAACACCCACACCATACATGAACCAAGCCCTCAGTTTTATTTCTGTCATGTCCTAGTCACCTAAACTAGTCAGATCCCTGTGTTCAGAAACATTCTGTGAACCCAGGTGCCATCCTAAGCATGTAGTGTTCTGCAATTACAGAGGGAAAGTAATGCAGGCAGATGATCCAAGAAATCCATCCAAGGATAATTAATGTTGGACTTGAATTAGTGGAGCTAGCTATTAGCATAACCACCAGCTGAAATTGACTTTACAAGATGTCTACTTCAAACCCTTCAATGACTTCTCATTTCCCTTAGAATAAAACTCCAATATTCTTGGCACAAATTATAAAGCTCTCTATAGCCTGGACCACACCTCTCTCTCCTGCTTCCTCTCTTGTCCTCCTCCCCTGCCCCCAAGTCCTCTTCCCGGTACACACCACAACCACAACAGACTTCAGTCTCCTGGCCTTCACATAGCTCTTCCCTTTGTTTTGTATACACCTCCCTTCTCTTGCTCGGCCAATTCATCTTCAGGTTTCATTTTGAGTTTAGACATCCCTTCCTGAGTCTGGCCTTCTCAAGACCACCTCCACTCCTAAGTGCCAGTATAACACCCTGAACTTTTATTTTCTTAGGAGCCAGCATACAATGTCAATGCCATCACACGCTTGCCCATGCCACCTCATAAGCCTTAAGTGGCTAGAAAGCTCTTTATGTCTTCTTTCCCTATGTTTTCCTAGTATCTAGAATAATGCTTTATAGTCTATAAACCCTGCATAAAATTTTTATGTTTATTTGGTACTTGACTTAGATGTGCAGGTCAGTTTTGTCCCAAGTTGACATAACATTTAGGCAAAGAACAGGGAAAAATGATTGCATCTCCACTCACATGCATAGTAGAGATTGGCATGTAGTCAGACAAGCCTCTTCCATTTTTTCAGTCTCCTACAATCCATTCCATGACCTTTTTATTGCACAATGAATATTTGGTGCCTACCAAGTCCCATCCTTTACTTCCCTGAGTTCACACATTGATAGGTGTTGAAATCTTTCATTCCATCCATGTGAACATCACATCCCAACATTTAGAAAGAAAGTGCTTAATCAAAAGTTGTGTTAATTATTCTGCATGTGTGGAACAGGACCCCTAACCAGATGGAGGGGACTGAGGGTTGTTTGGGAGTAATCCTCCTGTGATTTTACATTAACCTGAGGGCGCCAGGCAAAACTGAGTGCATCACCCATGTTCTGCACAAGATAAATTGAGGACCAGTCATGCACCACAAAGTCAGGGAAAACATCATTATTCTAGTCATTATTCCAAACAGCAAATGCTCTTGCTCATCAAGGCATGAGTGTCCTAGTATTATCAGCTATGGTTTTTTATCCCCAAATTGCCTGGTTTCATATTAGCCATATTCAGTGCAATTTAAAAGAGATCACAGAAACCAATCCTGCATACTAGTATTTCTCGACAACAGAGACAGCCCTCTTCATAGGTTATGATCCGTTGTCAGAGGTGCTACAGGTAATTTTTTAGTCATACTATTATGGTTAAAAAACAGTCTCTGAGATCATCAAGGCTTAGCATAGATCCCAACTCTATCACTTAAAACCAGAGAAACAGTTGTGCAGGTTCTTTCCTCTCTCAGAGCCTGTTTCCTTATCTAGAAAATGGTGATAACAGTATACATTTTACAATGCTGTGAAAGAGGAAGTGAAAGTTACTCATTTGTGTCCGACTTTTTGTGACCCCATAAACTATACAGTCCATGGAATCCTCCAGGCCAGAATACTGGAATGGGTAGCCGTTCCCTTCTCCAGGAGATCTTCCCAACCCAGGGGTCAAACCCAGATCTCCCACATTGCAGGCAGATTCTTTACCAGCTGAGCCACAAGGGAAGGCCACAATGCTATGGTTAGCACTAAATAAGCTGAAGTATCTAAAATACCTGATATGGAGCCAGGCACATAGAAAAGATGAGTATAACGGCCCCTGCCTTACGAGGTTACTGTGACATTTAAGTGACTTAGTTGTCCTACAGTTCTTGGCTTGATGCCTGGCATATACTAAACACTCAGTAAATGAAATTGATCATTGCTATTAACTACAAATGATTATATTACCCACATTTGCAAGAGAAAACTTTTTTTAACTTTTTATTTTATATTGTAGTATAGTCCATTAATAGTGTTGGGATAGTTTCAAGTACACAACAGAGCAACTCAGCCGTATATACACATACATGTATCCATTCTCCCCTCAACTCCCTTTCCAACCAGTCTGCCACATAACATTGAGCAGTGTTCCCTATGATATACAGTAGAACCTTATTTGTTATGCATTTTAAATATAGCAGTGTGTACATGTTGATCTCAAACTCCCTAACTATCCCTTCTCCCCACCTTTCCCCCCAGTAATCATAAGTTTGTTCTCTAAGTCCATGAGTTCATTTCTGTTTTATAAGTAAGTTAATCTGTATCATTTCTTCTTGGATTCTGCATATAAGGGATATCATATGCTATTTAAGAGAATACTCTTTAATGGAGTGAACTAAGGCAGTTCCTAGAACAATGTCATCCCTGATTACTTGCATTCTAATACACATATTTTCTTTGGTGGGAAAGCATGGGGTGGAATGCTAACTCAGGGGCTAAGGACATCACAAAACCCTGGTAGACTCATAAGAAGAGTACACAGCATGTGTGAACTTGTCCCCCCTGGGTATCACCACAGATGAAAGGCTGTGGATTCATGAATCACCACTGTGGTCACACAGTGAATCTTGTTTGAACCTAAAGAAATGCTAGGTTTATCTAGAGATTCCAAGTTCATTGTTCCAGACTCTTGATAACCTCTCTGTAGAACTCTGAAGGAAGAGAAGGGAAAATGAAGAGTAGATTCACAAAAGCAGATTTATTATAAGCAATATCACATTGAAGAAGTGCAAAGGGCAGAAGAGTAGACAGAAGCCAAACCCACTGTGCTTATCCTACGTCTTCACTCTGCTCCTGCTGACACCTTTGCCAGGAATGCACTTTGTCACTGTCCCCTGCCTACTCATCCTCAATATCTCCAACTCTGTAAGTCCTGCTTTCTGCATGAAACTTGCCTGTCAGTGCCGTCCACCCTAACCTGCCCTCCCCTGACTGCTACATGATCATTAATAGCATTGCTCGAAGAGCCCTTAACTCAATGCCTAACACACACTTTCATATCTGCTGACAATTATTTTAATCACATACCATCTCAGTTTGTTATTTAATTATTTCCTTCCTCTCTCAAGAGGAATGTAAGCTTCCTGTGGGCATCCACTGTCTTACACTTCTCTTCCATCCATCCCAAATCACTGAGCATGAGACAGATCACATTCATGACATTTTAGTAAAGAAAGAAAGATAGATCACTAAATCCAACCCCCTAATATTACTGATGAGAAATATCAGATTCAGAGAACTTCAGTTGATCAATTTCAAACATATATATGCTTACAGAGCCAGAACTGTAACCATAACCTTCTGAAACACTACCCAGTGATTCTCAATAACCCTTGTTGTCTGTAAACTCTGTGAGAGAGTTTAGAAAGAGACTATGACAAAGAAATAGAGAAGGAACTAAATACAAAATACACACATACATACACACACACGCTTCAGTGGAAGCCACTGGGGAAAGGACAAACCAGTGGGCAAGAGGTTAATGTGTTGAATGACTGATTCAACAGTTTTTGAATTGTTGAATTTTCCACCATCGGGTAATTGTGGTCATAAAATGAACACATAGCATGGAGCCAGGGAAACATAGATCCAGCCACACCATCATTTGTTATCACCAGCAAACAGCTCTATACTTGACAGGTTAAACTTGACCTCTCCCTATGGACAAGAAACTTGGAAAGGAGGGTAAAACTATCTACTACTTGGTGTGTGATGTTTTTGTGGAATCACTTCCTCCAATGCTTGGAAAACACAAAGACTTACTTCTATTGTTCTTTGGGGCAACACAGTTTACTTTCCGTCCTCAGCCTCCAGCAGCTGGAATGTTATAGTAAACACGAGCAAGCATTAGAAAGAAGATAATGTCGAGTTGACTTTCTCCTCTTCATGCATCTTCAGTTAACTTCTGCTGACAGAGCATATACCCGTGAAAAGAGAGCCATAAAATTCAACTCTAATTTTGCAGGAGATACTAAAATATATCTTTGGGGGCAATATAGAACCTATCCTTAATGATGTTTATATAGAGGTATGAATAGTAAAATTTGGCTTTTCAGTATCACTTTGAAAAGTCATGATACATTATATTCAATTTTATTAGCTATTCCTTATGGGGTCTTATTATATTATAATAAGGTACCCAAAGCAAACTTTACAAACAGCCCAACACGTCCTTCTTATTCAGTTGCAACCTAATTGTAAAATATCATTTCCATTTCCTTGGTTTCCTAGTAATTGACTCAGATTCTCCTTGGATGACTCAACTACTCCCTGGATGGAAACAATTTCTGAAGATAAATTAATTTTTTCAGGTCACCTGGGTACCACTGAGTAATTTACTTTGAAGTCAGACAGCACATGAGTAACATGCAAGATTTTGTTTCTGCCACACCAGCAGGCAACAACTTAGAAAGGGAGAGGCAGAAAATTTCTTACACTGATGATTCTTGCCTGGTGTCTGGGTTTTAGGTACAAGAAGCTTCAAATTGCCAGAAGGATAAAGAAGAAAATTTTGTTTTCTTTCCATCAGCCCCTCTGATGTTTAGTACCTTTTCCTTCCTTTGGAACTGCCCTTACAATCAGCATCAGTGTTATCAACATCATTTACTCCATCACAACCATTTACTGAATGCTACAGTATGCCAGGCATTTGATATCTAACTTATCCTCACTCTGTCTTACCCTATGAAATAGGCATTTTTCCCATGATAGAAGTAAGGAAACTGAACATTAGTGATGTTAGGAAACTATCCAAAATGTTCCAGTCCTTGATCCAGAATGCAAGCCCAGGTCTGCGTGAAGCTAGAATTTGAGATTCTAACTGCTCCTCCCCACACATTCTCCAGCCACCCAGAATCACAGAGTGTTCATGTCGCCTAAGCCCTACTATACAACACGACTCCAAACAGGCTCCTGTCCACCAAAGAACATCAGTTTCTGAAAGCCCTGCCTTCTCTTGTCCTTGGAAAAAACTCGTATTTCCTCAAATGTATTCAGTCCAATTGCTTTTATCGAAAATCATATTCAAGTGTGGATGATTTGCTGCTGCTGCTGTTACTTCGCAACCCTACAGACTATAGACCGCAAGGCTCCTCTGTCCATGAGATTCTCCAGACAAGAATACTGGAGTGGTTTGCCATTTCCTCCTCCAAGGAATCTTCCCAACCCAGGGGTCAAACCTGGGTCTCATGTCTCCTGCATCATAGTGCCACCTTGGATGCCTGTGGATGATTTAACAGACTCTTGATCTACCCAAAGATAGTCATTCTTATATTTATACTCATATCACCAAATAATCTCTAACTAGTATGATTTTAAGCAATGAATTAAGGTGCCATTAAAATAATTTAGGGAGTTAAAATTGGACAACTTGGCAGGTGACCACATGACAGCCAGTCCTGACTCATGCTCCCCTGAAGCACTTCCTCTGCCCAATATTTACCTGGATTCTCCCTCAAAAATAATAACTGTGACTCCTTCCCATCCTCCCTTGTGGAACAACCCAGCAGGAGCAGGTTTAGAGGGGATATGGAGCCCTCTGATCACTGTTAAACATGGACTGGTTCAAATCTACATACCTATGCTTCAAGGAATGCCTTTTATTTTTAAGATGATAGTCATTTTCTCCTGATGATAAATGTAATATATGCTCACTGTAAAACATTTGGAAAATACAGAAAATAAGAAAATAAAAGCCATCTATAATCTTACTTCCAGTTTATTACCATGTCAAATGTTGGTTATGTTTTCTTCCAAGAGAGATTGAATGAGCTATGGAAAGCTGTATAAACACAAAGTTGGCAATTTTTTGTGTTTTCAAGAACTACCTACTGCATAAATAGTTTAGAATCCTGTTTTTTCATGCCTAGCCTTATATCACAAGTATTTCCCCTTATCCTTTAAATATCCAAAAAATGTGTCTTGGCAATTGTTCCGTGACCTACTGCTGTCACCTTCCCCTATTATTGAGCATTTAGGTTCAGTTCAGTTCAATTCAGTCACACAGCCATGTCCGACTCTTTGCGACCCCTTGAATCGCAGCATGCCAGGCCTCCCTGTCCATAACAAACTCCCGGAGTTTACCCAAACTCATGCCCATCGAGTTGGTGATGCCATCCAACCATCTCATCCTCTGTCGTCCCCTTCTCCTCCTGCCCCCAATGCCTCCCAGCATCAGGGTCTTTTCTAATGAGTAAGCTCTTCGCATGAGGTGGCCAAAGTATTGGAGTTTCAGCTTCAGCATCAGTCCTTCCAATGAATACCCAGGACTGATCTCCTTCAGGATGGACTGGTTGGATCTCCTTGCAGTCCAAGGGACTCTCAAAAGTCTTCTCCAACACCACAGTTCAAAAGCATCAATTCTTCGGTGCTCAGGTTTCTTCACAGTCCAACTCTCACATCCATACATGACTCCTGGAAAAACCATAGCCTTGACCAGACGGACCTTTGTTGACAAAGTAATGTCTCTTCTTTTTAATATGCTGCCTAGGTTGGTCATAACTTTCCTCCCAAGGAGTAAGCATCTTTTAATTTCATGGCTGCAGTCACTATCCGCAGTGATTTTGGAGCCCAAAAAATAGTCTGCCACTGTTCCCACTGTCTCTGCATCTATTTCCCATGAGGTGATGGGACCAGATGCCATGATCTTAGTTTTCTGAATGTTGAGCTTTAAGTCAACTTTTGACTCTCTTCTTTCACTTTCATCAAGAGGATTTTTAGTCCCTCTTCACTTTCTGCCATAAGGGTGGTGTCATCTGCATATCTGAAGTTATTGATATTTCTCCCGGCAGTCCTGATTCCAGCTTGTGCTTCTTCCAGCCCAGCATTTCTCATGATGTACTCTGCATATAAGTTAAATAAGCAGGGTGAAAATATACAGCCTTGATGTACTCCTTTTCCTATTTGGAACCAGTCTGCTGTTCCATGTCCAGTTCTAACTGTTGCTTCCTGACCTGCATACAGGTTTCTCAAGAGGCAGGGCAGGTGGTCTGGTATTCCCATCTCCTTCAGAATTTTCCACAGTTTATTGTGACCCATAGAGTTGAAGGCTTTGGCGTAGTCAATAAAGCAGAAATAGATGTTTTTCTGGAACTCACTTGCTTTTTCAAGGATCCAGTGGATATTGGCAATTTGATCTCTGGTTCCTCGGCCTTTTCTAAAACCAGCTTGAACATCTGGAAGTTCACGGTTCATGTATTGCTGAAGCCTGACTTGGAGAATTTTGAGCATTACTATACTAGCGTGTGAGATGAGTGCAATTGTGCAGTAGTTTGAGCATTCTTTGGGATTGACTTTCTTAGGGATTGGAATGAAAACTGACCTTTTCCAGTCCTGTGGTAACTGCTGAGTTTTCCCAATTTGCTGGCATATTGTGTGCAGCACTTTCACAGCATCATCTTTCAGGATTTGAAATAGCTCAACTGGAATTCCATCACCTCCACTAGCTTTGTTTGTAGTGATGATGAAGTCAAGGCCCACTTGACTTCACATTCCAGGATGTCTGGCTCTAGGTGAGTGATCACACCATCATGATTATCTGGGTCATGAAGACTCTTTTTTGTACAGTTCTTCTGTGTATTCTTGCCACCTCTTCTTAATATCTTCTGCTTTTGTTAGGTCCATACCATTTCTGTCCTTTATTGTGACCATCTTTGCATGAAATGTTCCCTTGGTATCTCTAATTTTCTTGAAGAGATCTCTAGTCTTTCCCATTCTCTTGTTTTCCTCTATTTCTTTGCATTGATCGCTGAGGAAGGCTTTCTTATCTCTCCTTGCTATTCTTTGGAACTCTGCATTCAAATGGGAATATCTTTCCTTTTCCCCTTTGCTTTTCACTTCTCTTCATCTCACAGCTATTTGTAAGGCCTCCTCAGACAACCATTTTGCCTTTTTGCATTTCTTTTCCATGGGGATGGTCTTGATCCCTATCTCCTGTACAATGTCACGAACCTCCGTCCATCTTTCATCAGGCTCTCTGTCTATCAGATCTAGTCCCTTAAATCTATTTCTCACTTCCACTGTATAGTCATAAGGGATTTGATTTAGGTCATACCTGAATGGTCTAGTGGTTATCCCTACTTTCTTCAGTTTAAGTCTGAATTTGGCAATAAGGAGTTCATGATCTGAGCCGTAGTCAGCTCCCAGTCTTGTTTCTGCTGACTGTATAGAGCTTTTCCATCTTTGGCTGCAAAGAATATAATCAATCTGATTTCAGTGTTGACCATCTGGTGATGTTCATGCGTAGAGTCTTCTCTTGTGTTGTTGGAAGAGGGTGTTTGCTGTGACCAGTGTGTTCTCTTGGCAAAACTCTATTAGCCTTTGCCCTGCTTCATTCCATACTCCAAGGCCAAATTTGCCTGTTACTCCAGGTGTTTCTTGACTTCCTACTTTTGTGTTCCAGTCCCCTATAATGAAAAGGACATCTTTTTTGGGTGTTAGTTCTAAAAGGTCTTGTAGGCCTTCACAGAACTGTTCAACTTCGGCTTCTTCAGCATTACTGGTTGGGGCATAGGCTTGGATTACTGTGATATTGAATGGTTTGCCTTGGAAACGAAGAGAGATCATTCTGTCGTTTTTGAGATTGCATCCAAGTACTGCATTTTGGACTCTTTTGTTGACTATGATGGCTACTCCATTTCTTCTAAGGGATTCCTGCCCACAGTAGTAGATATAATGGTCATCTGAGTTAAATTCACCCATTCCAGTCCATTTTAGTTCGCTGATTCCTAGAATGTCAACACTGACTCTTGCCACCTCCTGTTTGACCACTTCCAATTTGCCTTGATTCATGGACCTAATATTCCAGGTTCCTATGCAATATTGCTCTTTACAGCATCGGACCTTGCTTCTATCACTAGTCTCAACCACAACTGGGTATTGTTTTTGCTTTGGCTCCATCCGTTCATTCTTTCTGGAGTTATTTCTCCACTGATCTCCAGTAGCATATTGGGCACCTACCGACCTGGGGAGTTCATCTTTCATTGTCCTATCATTTTGCCTTTTCATACTGTTCATGGGGTTCTCAAGGCAAGAATACTGAAGTGGTTTGCCATTCCCTTCTCCAGTGGACCACATTCTGTCAGACCTCTCCACCATGACCAGACCATCTTGGGTGGCCCCACATGGCCACATGGCTCCAAGGTAAGAAGCAGCAGCTGCACTTTGCTGGAGCAGCCTGAACAGATACCCCTCATCCAAGGTAAGAGAAACCCAAGTAAAATGGTAGGTGTTGCGAGAGGGCATCAGAGGGCAGATACACTAAAACCATAATCACAGAAAACTAGCCAATCTGATCATAGGACCAGAGTCTTTGTCTAACTCAGCATTTAGGTTATGACCCATTTTTTTCTTCATTTAAACCATGCTCTGGCAAATGTCTTCGCATTAAGTCTTTATCCTCACCTCTGATTACTCCTTCTAAAAAGAGAGTTGTTATTGTTGTTGTTTAGTCGATAAGTTGTGTCTGACCCTTTGTGACCCCATGGACTGTAGCCCACCAGGCTCCTCTGTCCATGGGATTTCCCAGGCAAGACTACTGAGCAGATTGCCATTTCCTTCTCAGGGGATCTTTCTGATCCAGGGATCAATTCCAGGTCTCCTGCTTGTCAAATGAATTCTTCACCTCTGAGGCACCTGTGAGGCCTTAAAAAGGAAGTAGGCAGATTTTAAGTAGCTCTATCCAAGTTGAATTTTAATTTTAATATTTTTGATACATATTCCTCAAAAGTAAATTTAAAATGCGCGTGCATGCTCAGTCATGTCCAAATCTTTGCAATCCCATCAACTATAGCCCACCAGGCTCCTCTGTCCATGAGATTCTCCAGGCAAGAATACTGGAATGGGTTGCCATGCCCTCCTCCAGGGGATCTTCCTGACCCTGGGATTAAATGTTAAAAGAAAGCAACTTACATGAAAAAGACCTGAATATTTACAAATTACCCAAGTCACAATCATTTATTTTTGACCACTATAACAGACAAAAATCTCATCATTCCGTTTGTTTTCAATAAAATTTGTTTTATTTCTAGTAAGGTTGAATATTTTTATAAATCCAGAGAGTCTTTGTTTATTCTTATGTGGATTGACTCTTTCTCACCATCTTATTAATTTAGATGTCAGTGTTTTCTTGCTTCTTTTATGAGCTTTATATGCATTACTATATTTATTGCAGACATTTTTTCTAATGTTTTCCTTTGTGATTTCTTTCATTGCTTTTGTATCTTGAAATTTCTTCCCATCTCAAGATCACATACATATTTATGTTTCCTTCTAGTATTTCATGGTTTCACTTTTCATGTTAAAAATTACAAATCGCTTGTAATGCATTTTGTCTATAATTTGATGTAAGAATATAATAGGTTTTGCTCAAATAGTAGATTTATATAACACTGCTTTTTGAATGGCCTATAAGTTCCTCATTGGTTTAAGGTGACTTCCTTAATATATATGAAATTCTGATATATACTACATGTGAATTTTGTACTATGATCACACTCACTAGAACTCTAAAATCTGACAGGTTATCAGAGAATTTTTAATTGAAATATAGTTGGCTTACAGCATATTAATTTCAAGTGTACACTATAGTGATTTTATATTTTTACACATTATGAACCAAGGTTAGTAGAATATTCTTGTCCACATTCACTGTGCCATGCACCTCTCTTTTTTTATATCTCTTACTTAATTTAATTTTTATATCTCTTACTTAACTTAACTTACTTATATAACTTACTTATTTCATAACTGGTAGTTTGTACCTCAATTACCTTCACCTATTTCACTCATCCTTCCACCCCCCCCTCCACTCTGGAACCACCAGTTTGTTCTCTGTATCTGTAAATCAGTTTCTGTTTCCTTACATTTGTTCACTTGTCTCTTTAGTTGCCACATGTAAGCAAAAATGCACAACTCTCTCTCAAAGGCCAACATACCTTCTTACCAAAACCAAAGACATTACCAAAAAAAAAGAAAATTACAGGTCAATATCCTTAGTGAATTGAGTTGAATGTGCGCCGAACCATCCTAAAGGAAATCAGTCCTGAATATTCATTGGAAAGACTAATGCTGAAGCTGAAATTCCAATACTTTGGCCACCTGATGTGAAGAACTTACTTATTTGAAAAGACACTGATGATGGGAAAGATTTCGGGCAGAAGGAGAAGGGGACGATAGAGAATGAGATGGTTGGATGGCATCACTGACTCAGTGGACATGAGTTTGAGTAAACTCCAGGAGTTGGTGATGGACAGGGAGGCCTAGCGTGCTGCAGTCCATGGGGTCGCAAAGAGTCAGACACAACTGAGCAACTGAACTGAACTGAACTGACTGATCCCTAGTGAAAACAGAAGCAAAATTCCTCAACAAATATTGGCAAACTGAATTCAACAGCACATTTAAAGGTTCATAAAACACAACCAAGTGGGATTTATACCAAGGATGCAAGGATTTTTCAATATCCACAAATCAATTGGTGTGACATGCCACATTAACAAATTGTAGAATAGAAACCATATGAGCATCTCAATAGATGCCAAAAAAACTTTTGACAAAAATCAACACCCATTTATGATAAAACTGTCTAAATAGCACAGAGGAAACCTACCTCAACAAATAAAGGCCATATGTGACAAATCTAACATCATACTCAAAGGTGAAAAGCTAAAAGTAGTTTTTCTTGTCAGAAATAAAACAAAGATCACTCTCCCCTCTTTTATTCAACAAAGTTTTGGAAGTCCTAGCTATGGTAATCAGAGAGGAAAAAGAAGTAAAAGGGATCCAAATTGGAAAAGAAAAAGTAAAACTGCCACTGTTTGCAGATGACATGAAGCCATACATATAAGATCCTAAAGACACTACCAGGAAACAACTAGAGCTCATCAATGAATTCAGTCAAGTTGCAGGATACAAAATTAATACACAGAGATCTGTTGCACTTCTGTACAGTAACAATGAAAGATCAGAAAGAGATATTATGGAAACAGGCCCATTTACCATTGCATAAAACATGCCAAGGAATAAACCTAGCTAAGGATCCAAAAGGTCTATACTCTGAAATCTATAAGAGGCTGATGAAAGAAATGAAAGAGGACAAAAGAAAAAAAAAGATGGAAAAATACATTATGCTGTTGGATTAGAAAAATGAATACTAGAAAAATAACTACCCAAGGTAATCCACATATTCAATGCAATCCATAGCAAATGACCAAAGGCATTTTTCATAGAACTAGAACAATTATTTTTAATTTTTTTTCCATTTATTTTTATTAGTTGGAGGCTAATTACTTTACAATATTGTAATGGTTTTTGCCATACACTGACATGAATCAGCCATGGATTTACATGTGTTCCCCATCCTGAACCCCCCTCCCACCTCCCTCCCCATCCCATCCCTCTGGGTCATCCCAGTGCACCAGCCCCGAGCACTTGTCTCATGCATCCAACCTGGACTGGCGATCTGTTTCACACTTGCTAATATACATGTTTCGATGCTGTTCTCTTGAAACATCCCACCCTTGCCTTCTCCCATAGAGTCCAAAACTCTGTTCTATACATCTGTGTCTCTTTTTCTGTCTTGCATATAGGGTTATCATTACCATCTTTCTAAATTCCATATATATGCATTACTACACTGTATTGGTGTTTATCTTTCTGGCTTACTTCACTCTGTATAATGGGCTCCAGTTTCATCCATCTAATTAGAACTGATTCAAATGTATTCTTTTTAATGGCTGAGTAATATTACATTGTGTACATGTACCACAGCTTCCTTATCCATTCGTCTGCTGATGGGCATCTAGGTTGCTTCCATGTCCTGGCGATTATAAACAGTGCTGCAATGAACATTGGGGTACACGTGTCTCTTTCATATCTGGTTTCCTCAGTGTGTATGCCCAGAAGTGGGATTGCTGGGTCATATGGCAGTTCTATTTCCAGTTTTTTAAGAAATCTCCACACTGTTTTCCATAGTGGCTGTACTAGTTTGCATTCCCACCAACAGTGTAAGAGGGTTCCCCTTTCTCCATACCCTCTCCAGCATTTATTGACTGTAGACTTTCGGATAGCAGCCATCCTGACTGGCGTGTAATGGTACCTCGTTGTGGTTTTGATTTGCATTTCTCTGATAATGAGTGATGTGGAGCATCTTTTCATGTGTTTGTTAGCCATCTGTATGTCTTCTTTGGAGAAATGTCTGTTTAGTTCTTTGGCCCATTTTTTGATTGGGTCATTTATTTCTCTGGAATTGAGCTGCAGGAGTTGCTTGTATATTTTTGAGATTAATCCTTTGTCTGTTTCTTCATTTGCTATTATTTTCTCCCATTCTGAAGGCTGTCTTTTCACCTTGCTTATGGTTTCCTTTGTTGTGCAAAATCTTTTAAGTTTAATTAGGTCCCATTTGTTTATTTTTGCTTTTATTTCCAATATGCTGGGAGGTGGGTCATAGAGGATCTTGCTGTGATTTATGTCAGAGAGTGTTTTGCCTATGTTCTCCTCTAGGAGTTTTATAGTTTCTGTTCTTACATTTAGATCTTTAATCCATGTTGAGTTTATTTTTGTGTATGGTGTTAGAAAGTGTTCTAGTTTCATTCTTTTACAAGTGGTTGACCAGTTTTCCCAGCACCACTTGTTAAAGAGGTTGTCTTTTTTCCATTGTATATTCTTGCCCCCTTTGTCGAAGATAAGGTGTCCATAGGTACATGGATTTATCTCTGGGCTTTCTATTCTGTTCCATTGATCTATATTTCTGTCTTTGTGCCAGTACCATACTGTCTTGATGACTGTGGCTTTGTAGTAGAGCCTGAAGTCAGGCAGGTTGATTCCTCCAGTTCCATTCTTCTTTCTCAAGATTTTTTAATTTTTATGGAAACACAAAAGAGCTCAAATAGTCAAAGCAATCCCAAGAAAACAGTGCCAGAGAAATCAGGCTCCCTGACTTCAGACTCTATTACAAAGATACAGTCATCAAAACAATATGGTCCTGGCACAAAAATAGGTCAATGGAACAGCATAGAAAGGCCAGAAATGAACCCATGCACCTAAGTTAGTTATTCTATGACAAAGGAAACGAGAATATATAATGGAGGAAAGACAGTCTCTTCAATAAGTGTGCTGGGAAAACTGGATAGCTACATGTAAAAGAATGAAATTAGAACATTCTCTAACACCACAATAAAAATAAATTCAAAATAGATTGAAGACCTAAATGTAATACTGGATATTCTAAAACTCTTAAGCAGAACACTCTTTGACATAAATCTCAGTAATATCTCTTTGGATCTACCACCTAGAGTTATGAAAATAAAAACAAAAATAAGGACTTTCTTGGTGGTCCAGTGGTTAAGAATTTGCCTGCCAATGCAGGAGACACAGGTTGCATCTCTGGTCTGGGAAGATGCCACATTCTGTGGGACAACCAAGCCTATATGCCACAACTACTGGAGGCCACACACTCTAGAGCCTGTGTGCTGCTCCTGTCGAGCCTGTGTGCTACAACTAAAGACCGTGTGCTGTAGAGCTCACACTCTGCTACAAGAAAAGCCACTGCAATGAGAACACCACACACCACAACTCAAGGGTAGCCCCTACCCACAGCAAACAGAGAAAGCCTGCACAAAGACCCAGCACAGCCAAAAGTGATAAATAAATAAGCAAACACAAATAAAAAACCTGAAGATAAATAAATGGGACCTAACTAAACACATTTGCACAGCAAAGGAGACCGTAAACAAAATGAAAAGGCAACCCACAGAAAGGGAGAAAATATTTGCAAACAAAGTAACCAACAAGAAATTTAGCTCCTAAATATATAAAGAGTTCATGCAGCTCAATATCAAACAAACAACCTAATCAAAAACTGGGCAGATTATATAAATAGACATTTCTTCAAAGACGACGTACAGATGGCCAAAACACATGAAAATATGTTCAACATCACTAATTATTAGAGAAATGCAAATCAAAACTATAACGAGATATCACCTCACACCAATCAGAATGGCCATCATCAAAAATCTACAAACAGTAAATACTGGAGAGAATGTGGAGAAAGGAAACGTTCTTGCACTGTTGGTGGGACTGTAAATTGATATAGCCACAATGGAGAACAGCATGGAGGTTCCTTAAGAAACAAAAAATAAAACTACCATATGACCCAGCAATCCCACTACTTGGCATATAACATGAGAAAACTATTACTTCAAAAAGATACATGTACTCCAACCTTCATTGTAGCACTATTTACAACAGCCGGAATGTAGAAGCAACCTAAATGTCCATCAACAGATGAATGATTAAAGAAGATGTGGTACATATATGCAATGGAATATTACTCAGTCATAAAAAGGAACCAAACTGAGTCATTTGTAGTGATGTAGATTAACCTAGAATCTGTCATACAGAGTGAAGTAAGTCAGAAAAAAAAACCAAATATCATATATTAAAACACACACACACACACACACACATATATATATATTCTAGAAAAATTATAATGATTAATCTATTTTCAGGGTAGGAATAAAGACACAGACATACAGAAAAGACTTGTGGACACAGCAGGGGAAGAAGAGAGTGGGACAAATGGAGAGAGCAGCATTGACATTCATACATTACCACGTGTAAACTGATCGCCAGGGGGAAGCTGCTGTACCACACAGGAAGCTCAGCTTGGCGCTCTGTGACGACCTAGAGCGGTGGGATGGGGTAGGGTTGGGGGGCTCAGGAGGGAGGGGATATGTGTGTACATAGAGCTGATTCACATTTCAGTACAGCATAAACCAACACAACATTGTAAAACAATTATACTACTAATAAAAAAAATTTAAGAGGAAAAAAAAACCTACAACAAGTGATTCACCTCACATTCCGACCATCATCAAAAAGTCTAAAAACAATATATGCTGGAGAGTATGTGTAAAAAAGGAAGCCCTTGTACACAGTTGTTGGGAATGTAAATAGGTGTAACCAGTATGGAGGTTCCTCAAAAAACTAAAAATAAACTACCATATGATAATGCAATAGCAATCCCACTCCTGGGCATATATCTGGGGAAAGTCATAATTTGAAAAGACACATGCACCCCAGTGTTTACTGCAGCCCCTATTTATAATATCCAGGACATGGAAGCAACCTAAACATCCATCAAGAGAAAAATTAAGATGTACAAGTTGGTGATGGATAGGGAGGCCTGGCATGCTGCAATTCATGGGGTAGCAAAGAGTCAGACACGACTGAGCAACTGAACTGGACAGAACAATGGAATTTTACTCAGACGTTAATAAAAACAGTGAAATAATGCCATTTGCAGCAACATGGGTGGACCTAAAGGTTATCATACTAAGTGAAGTTAGCCAGACAGAGAAAGACAAATATCACATGATATTGCTTATCTGTGGAATCTAAAAACAAATGATACAGATAAACTTATACACGAAAACAGAAATAGACCCACAGACATAGAAAACAAACTTACGGTAGCCAAGGGGAAAGGGTGGGGTAGTGATAAATTAGGAGTTTGGGATTAATATATACAGACTACTATACACAAAATAGATAATTAACAAGGACCTACTGTACCAGGGAACTCTACTCAATATTTTGTAATAACCTATATGTTGAAAGAACCTGAAAAAGAATAGATATATGTATAACTAAATTAATTTGTTATACGCCTAAAACTAACACAGTATTATAAATTAACTATATGCAGTATAAAATAAAGACCAAATTTAAAAAAGAATCATATATCATGATCAAGTGGGATTTTTTCCAGGGATACAAGGATGGTTGAATATCTGCAAATCAACACGATACACCACATTTATAAAATAAAGGATAAAAATTACATGATTATCTCAACATATACAGAAAAAGTAGTTGACAAAATTCAATATTCGTTCATGATAAAAATCTCAAGTTTAATCTTACCACTGTCAAGTGTTCCAAAAGTCACTTTTACAAGATGTCTTTTCTAATCACCCAATGAAAATCACCCCTCAGGCACTCAGATATTTTTTTATTCTTTTATACTATTTTTCAAAGTATTTATCATAATCTTATACTTGCTTACTAATGTTTTTGCTTGTTTATTGACTATGCCCTTCACTGCTACAGATACTCAAGGAGAACTGGAACCTTGTCTGTTAGAGACTACTATAGTCTCAGAGCCTAGAACATGGTATATAATCAATCAATATCTATTAAAAGAATAAATAAGCAATTCCAGGAATTTCATTAGTGCCAGTCTACGTTTGAATTTCCGCCAGTCTTGCTAAATTACTATGACTCTAAAAAAAAAATCTTAGTTTTTTGGACAAATTCCCCTCTCCTATTCGTTGCCAAAATTATCTTTATTATTCTAGATAATTTTTAGAATCAGCTTGTCAGATTCTTTGCCTCACCTATACTTTGTTTCATATGTCCCCTCCTGAAGAAAACACTTACATTAAATCAAACCACAAATACATTACAGAAGAACTGACCCTGTTCAAAATGAAGAGAATATCAAATTGCTCGATGTTCTCATAAGACTGTAGAGAAACATCTGATACTCAAGCCTCTAAAAACATGGATTCTCAAATCTGAAAAGATCAACTTGCTTCTTATCCAAATAAGAATTTGAGACCCACATTGATTTGTCCATAACATCACAGCTAGGACTGACCCTATCAAAAAAACATAAATTATTATCTATATCAAAATATAGTGATGAGAATAATAAAGCAAAATTTCAAATATTTTCCTATACTGGAGAAGAGACCATTTCACAGTACAAAAGAGGAAGCAGAATTTCAGCAATTTCCAGGGGAAGTGGACTGTGGAGAGTAATAATCTATGTAATTGTAGTGTTGGAATGAAATCAGTATGTTCATGGCAGTACTGTGGCATTGATTTCGGTGCACTTAAGCTGACAAAGTGCTCAGGCCTCACTGATTACACAGAAGCTCTTGAGAATTTTTTTGCATAGAAAAATCACAAGTATCACATACTAAATCAGAGTCTCTAAGATAAAAAAAGCCTGCTATGTGAGGGACCCTCCCAGGAAAACTGTTCTTAACCAGAGTTATTTGGGGTTGGTTTTGGGGATGGGGGTTTCTTTGGCTTTCTTTATTGAAGTATAGTTGATTTATAATATATTAGTTTTGGGGTGTGCAAAATAGTGATTCAAAGTTTTTAAGATTGTACTACATTTACAGTTATTATAAAATGCTGGCTATATTACCAGAATCATTTGGATAAGCCACCAACTCAGCTTACTAATGCTCATATGAGCATTTACTCCCACACTCAAAATCTTTCCCTCCATCTCCTTTTCCTCTGAAATAAAGATTGAACTTCTTCAACTTGACATTAAAGATAATTTGGTATTAAACGCTGCTGAGCTATAGTCTAGATCTACTACTCCTGTCTCACTGTTTGATACACATACCTGACCTCTATCCCATCCTACATTCGTATGAAAGTGAAAGTCACTCAGTCATGTCTGACTCTTTGTGACCCCACGGACTATACAGTCCTTGGAATTCTCGAGGCTAGAATACTGGAGTGGGTAGCCTTGCCCTCCTCCAGGGCATCTTCCCAACCCAGGGACAGAACCCAGGTCTCCTGCATTGCAGGTGGATTCTTTACCAACTGAGCCACAAGGAAGCCCAAGAATACTGGAGTGGGTAGCCTATCCCTTCTCCAGGGGATCGTCCCGAACCAGGAATTGAACTTGAGTCTCCTGCATTGCAGGAGGATTCTTTACCAACTGAGCTATCAGGGAAGCCCTACATTCCTATGCTGCTGCTGCTGCTGCTAAGTCGCTTCAGTTGTGTCTGACTCTGTGAGACCCCATAGACGGCAGCCTACTAGGCTCCTCTGTCCCTGGGATTCTCCAGGCAAGAATACTGGAGTGGGTTGCCATTTCCTTCTCCAATACTACACACTAAATATTTCTATTACAGGTCATGCTGCACTGATCTATATATATGAGCCACTTTTGAACCAGTTTAAATGTGTGTTTCTCCAGATAGACTTGCTTTCTCTAGAGAAATATCATTCTCTGAGCATGTTTACATTCATATACTACACACTAAATATACTCAGAGAGTGAAATTTCTCTAGAGGTAACAAGTCTATCTGGAGAAGCACACATTTAAGCTGGTTCAAAAGTGGCTTATATACATAGATCAGTGCAGCATGACCTGTAATAGAAAAAGACAAGAAACAACCATATTGCCTATCAGCAGAGGACTTACTCAATCCAATACGAAGTACAATACAGCTATTAAAAAGGAATGAGGACTCTATAGTCCTATCTACTATAGGACTATTTACTGTGAAGTAAATGCCACAGTAAAATATGACATGAAAAACAGCAAGTTGGAGACAAGAATGTAAAGTTTACTACTATTCATCTAATAAAGATGAAATGTAAGTACATCTATACAGTTCTGCTATATATCTAATAAAGACAAAACATAAGTACATCTACATAGTTTCTGTATTTTTTAAACTGAAAAATCAAGCCATGGATTTTTAAATTGGTTCTTCTAAAAAGAAGTAAATAGAATTGATGGATAAGAACTGAAGCTAGACTTATTTTACATACCTTGTTTTTAGCTTTGACATTCAAAACATAACTGGTAATTATAAAATAAAATTTGATATAAAAATATAATTTCTAAACTTTGAAAAATTAAACAAATTAAGCTATGTTTTGAGTTGTGGCATAACAATACAGAAAATAACTATTCCCAATGACCTATAAAAACTAGTAATCTGACTGCCACTTCAAAGCGGATATACCTTAAGATAAGAAAGAATTGAAAACAAAATTTATTTATCGTGATCCTATTGTTGACAGTAGAGTCGGTTTTCTTATTCTGAGGCTATTGTGAATGTATTGCATGGTTAAGCAAAAAAGCAATTATGCTGGTGTTTCTGAGAGGTGAGATGTCCAGCATGGGAAAAAGGAAATAGATACGATTGATAACATGAAGTAAAAAGTCTATAGTCCCAAATATGGATATCTGTATAAGTATCTGTATAATTTATTATGGTTTCCCAGATGGCTCAGTAGTAAAGAATCCACCTGCCAATGAAGGAGACACAGAAGACATGGGTTGGATCCCTAGGTCAGGGAGATCCCCTGGAGGAGGAAATGGAAAACCACTGCCATTATTCTTATTTAGAAAATTCCATGGACAGAGGAGCCTGGCAGGCTATAGTCCATGGGGTCGCAAAGAGACAAACATGACTAAGCATGCACGCACACATGATTTATGATATATTTTATCTGTTAAAATTTATATTCCTGGAATTAGAACTGCCATATAACCCAGCAATCCCACTCCTGGGCATACACACTGAGGGAACCAGATCTGAAAGAGACACTTGCACCCCAATGTTCATCGCAGCACCGTTTATAATAGCCAGGACATGGAAGCAACCTAGATGCCCATCAGCAGACGAATGGATAAGAAAGCTGTGGTACATATACACCATGGAATATTACTTAGCTATTAAAAAGAATTCATTTGAATCAGTTCTAATGAGATGGATTAAACTGGAGCCCATTATACAGAGTGAAGTAAGCCAGAAAGACAAAGACCAATACAGTATGGTAACGCATATATATGGAATTTAGAAAGATGGTAATGATAACCCTATATGCAAAACAGAAAAGAGAGACACAGAAGTACAGAACCGAATTTTGGACTCTGTGGGAGAAGGCGAGGGTGGGATGTTTCAAGAGAACAGCATCGAAACATGTATATTATCTAGGGTGAAACAGATCACCAGCCCAGGCTGGATGCATGAGACAAGTGCTCGGGCCTGGTGCACTGGGAAGACCCAGAGGGATCGGGTAGAGAGGGAGGTGGGAGGGGGGATCGGGATGGCAAATACATGTAAATCCATGGCTGATTCATGTCAATGTATGGCAAAAACCATTACAATATTGTAAAGTAATTAGCCTCCAACTAATAAAAATAAATGGAAAAAAAAACCTGCAATGCTCTCCCTAAAAAAAAAAAAAAAAAAAAAAAAAAAATTATATTCCTATCTTTGTCTATTGAAAAAATAAAAAACAAGGATGAATTCAGCAGCAAAGAACACCCCTAATACTCAAGCTGGGTCTCTAAATACCACTTCCCATTTAAAGGAACTAGGGCTCCATGGTCAGGGGGCTTGGGGAGCGGCTTCTCTGATAGCTCAGTTGGTAAAGAATCCACCTGCAATGTAGGAAACCTGAGTTCGATTCCTGGATCAGGAAGATCCCCTGGAAAAGGGATAGACTACCCACTCCAGTATACTTGGGTTTCCCTTGTGGCTTAACTGGTAAAGAATCTGCCCACAATGCCAGAGACCTGGGTTCGATACTTGGGTTGGGAAGATCCCCTGGAGAAGAGAAAGGCTACCCACTCCAGTACAGTCCATGGAGTCACAAAGATTCGGACATGACTGAACGACTTTCACTTTCACTTTTCACTTTCAGGGCTTCCTGGAGAAATGACTAAATATAAGCCTGTGTAGGGAGTCTCTAAATTGAGCCTGGAACATCTTGTTATCAAATAATCTATGAAAGAGTTCAAGGGTCATTTCAAAAGAACCCAGGAGCCAATTCTAACAGATAACCCTTAGTTCAAATTGGAGTAATTTGAATCATAACTGCAATTAGACTCATAACTACAATAAGTTAAAACATGAAGTAATTTTAATCCATGATAAAGAGACAAAAAAGGAAATCATGGTCATTTTTGGATGCTATGGAATCAACTCAGATTAAAAACTAATTAAAAGGAAAAAGAAGAAAAATTAGGAGAAGAGAAACAAAGGCAGAAAGTAGTCAATATCTTGCCTTTATAAGAATTCTACCTCAGAATAATCTATAAATAGCTAATAACAGGTTTGAATCAGCAAAATTCAATATATGAAAATTGTATAGGAAATAAATACCTGGTTTCTTCAATAGAAAATTTACAAAAAAAAAAAAAAGGGAGAGAGAGTGAGAGAGATGGCAGATGAGCTCATTAATTAAGAGAGACTTGAGGCATATTATCTAATTAAAACCTGTAACCTTATTTGGATCCTAACTCAAACAAACTGTGGAACACAAAACAAGGCAATGTTCAACAGTTATTGATATGAAAAAATTATTAAAATATTTAAATTTTATAATGGCATTATAATTTTATTTTTTAACAAATTATTATCTTTTGCATATAATGCTGTAATGTTCATGAATGAAAAGACATATAAGATTTGCCTCAAAACAATCAGGAGTATTGGTTAGTAAGTAAGGGTATAAATGAAAGAAGATTAGGTAGGAGTTTCCAATTTCTGAACCTGGGCAGATGAATCCATAGAAATTTACTATGATATTCTCTCTACTTTTGCATGTGTTTGAAATTTTCCAAAATAAAAGTTAAATATATAAATCAGTATAATTTCTAGAAAAATTGTATTACTGTTAGGCCCCATAAACAGAGTATGCGTATGCCCATTTCCCCATATCCATAGTAACAATGAATTATAATACTGATAAGCAGTACTTTGTTTTCCTTTGAGTCAGTCAGTGTATATCTAGTCCATGATGCATTAATGACAAGTATCATTAACTTTTTCTTACTAATTATTGAAATGCAGCTTACATATGATCACTTTTATGATCTCAAATTGGCTTTAAAGAATTCTGCTCTCTTCAAAAAACTACATGAAAAGGAAATATTTTGAACATGTTCATAAAATATATATTTTATATACATTATACATACAAAGGTATAATACATATAAGTGCATATCTCAATAGACATTCTCCCTATTCCCTTAAATATGTATAAAATATTGAGTTATTGTCTCTCTCTCTCTCTCCACATGTATATATGGAGTGTGTATATATATATATACACACTCTCTTAAATGTATATATATAAAATATTGACTTATTGTCTCTAGGTGATAGGTTTATGAGTCATTTGAGGTTTTATTTATTGTATTTTCTAGAACAGTGAACATGTTAGTTCTACAAGTACTAAAGTTTAAGAGTCATAAGAGAAACACATAGACACACATATTCAAATTGAAAACCAGAGTCAGTCAAAGGCACATTACATGTCAGCCATGTTATTTTACTGTACCATTTACTCTTTGGGTGTAACCTTCCAATGACAAGTTCATTGATAGTGACACCAAGAGAGAAATCAGTCTTTCAAGTCTTTGCATCCAAAGGGGAGAGGTAAACATGGATAGGTTGGAAACAGTAAATCAAAAAGATAAAAGTCCTCACGGAGAGCATAAATCAAATTGCTAAGCCTGCAGGGCTCCATCTTTGCCAGATCTGTAATTTATCTATCCATCCATTAATTCAACAAACTCTCATTTAACACCTCAAAGTGCCAGGCAACAGACTAGAACACACCATTATTATATATGACACACTCTGGCTCTTAATGAGTTCAGACTGCTAGTTTAAAAAAAAAAAAATTACTTGAGATTATCAAACCCTGCTTAGCTTCAGGTTTCATGAGTTACAGTCCCTACCTTGCTAAACATAGATTATTTATAAATCAGATACATCTAATGTCTCTGCCCTCGCTAGAAAAAATGGCATCAAAGTTGTGTTCTGCTTTCAGGATAATCAAAGTATTATGTTCAGTTCAGTCGCTCAGTTGTGTCGAACTCTTTGCGACCCCATGGACTGCAGCACTCCAGGCTTCCCTGTCCATCACCAACTCCTGGAGTTTACTCAAACTCAAGTCCATTGAGTCGGTGATGCCATCCAGCCATCTCATCCTCTGTCATCCCCCTCTCCTCCTGCCCCCAATCCCTCCCAGCATCAGGGTCTTTTCCAATGAGTCAACTCTTTGTATGAGGTGGCCAAAGTATTGGAGTTTCAGCTTCAGCATCAGTCCTTCCAATGAATATTCAGGACTGATTTCCTTCAGGATGGACTGGTTGGATCTCCTTGCAGTCCAAGGGATTCTCAAGAGTCTTCTCCAATGCCACAATTCAAAACCATCAATTCTTCAGCCCTCAGCTTTCTTCACAGTCCAACTCTCACATCCATACATGACTACTGGACTTTATATTTCAATAAGTTTTTTCTTAGTTTCCCCTATTTTCTAATTTTTACACATCTACTTTCTCAAGTTGCCCTGGTTATTCACTAAAAGATTAATTCAGATAAAATGAAACTGATAGTTAGCCTTTCCAAACATTGCTTCTCATCTCTACTCAAATGTCCCTTGGGGCTCTAGAAAACAAAAGAAAGAGAGAATGAGAAAAAACAGAAAGAAGAAATGAAAGGAAGGGAGAATAGAGAAAAGTCAGAATGAAAATATTTAAAAGATTTCAAATATAATTCTCTGAGTTAATTACTTAATTTATTTAGATGACTCTGACTTTTATATTTGGTGACATTTACCTGAAGGGAAGTTAACTAGTGCACAGTGGAATTGGTAACACTGTTTTATCTCCTTTAACACACAGGAAGCCTGAGGATACACTAATTAGAGTTGGCATTTATCCTGGAAGGAGGTTTGAGAACCACAGTTCAGGGTGGTTCCACCAGATTAAAGCTCAGCTGAAGTTTTAGAAGATTCTTGCTCTCCTTAACTCTAAAATCCAATTCTTCTCATTTGAAAGTCAAGTTTCATGGTTTCTTTCCTGTTCAAATTCTAAAATTAAATCTTTCTACCTGCCATAAATCGCTATTCAGAAGGATTAACAAATGCAAAACATCTCCTCCAGACAAACCCTCAGCCTTCTTAGTAAAGACCTCTAAGCAGCCAGAAACTAAACATCAGAATTAGCAGACAGAAAGTCCTGACTTCAAAACAAGTTTTCAAAATGGAGGTTTAAAGAAAATATAGGGTACAGTGTGTTCAACAACTTTTGAATTTGTCTACACATTTAACTCTTGCTTGAGAAACTAAATGAAAATGTTTCAAACTAAAGAAGCTCTTCATTAGTGCCTTGTCCTGGCTTGAGACCTAACATTTCTTCCCTCAGTGAATAGTCATTTGTCACTGTTCCGTAATCCATTGAGAAGATGGATGGCAAACACTACATGCAAATTAAGGGCTCCATATGGTAGAAAAATACTACATAGCAGAAAACACCAGCACATTAGTAGAATCAACCTTGTTGAACATAAATCATTAGAAACTATTACTACCACAAGACCAAATATTGGTATAAAAACTAAACAGCTGAATTTTGATCAAAGATTCCTAGATCTAAGAAAATTGGTGACTTATTAACATGCAAGGCTCCTAGAAATAACATTTAAATAAAAAATTAACCTATGTGAGTGACTGAAAATAATTTAATATACTACCACTTAGTACCCAAATATTTATTTTCATTTATTCTCCTTAGAAAAGGCAGTACTCAGTCTTACATATGTGTGGATTTCAAGCCATGTCTGGTGGTAGCTATACCACCTAACTGATCTGGATATTTACCAACTATTTGATGATGAATGCACACCCAACTAACTCATTGGTTTGAATTCTGATGGGGGTGGGGGGGTCACCAAGATTTTCACATGGTAGGAAAAAATTCAGATTGGAATAATCTGTAATTCAAGATCACTAAGTATTAGGTTGAACAATATGAAGTTGCCAACATATGATGATTTTTTTACCTACAAACAAGGTAATTTCATGGGCTTTTTAAAATTGAAGTATAATTGGCTTACAGTGTGTTAGTTTCAGATGTACAACAAAATGATTCAGTTATACATAATACATAAATTAATAAATTCTTTTCCCTTATAAATTATTAAAAATACTAAATAGAGTTCCCTGAGCTATACAGTAGGTCCTTGTTGGTCATCATTTTTCTAAATGTTTACTTTATATTAGAGGATAGCTGATTTACAATGTTGTGCTATTTTAAGGTGTATAGCAAAGCGATTCGGTTTTACATATATACACACACACACACACGTATCTATTCTTTTACAGATTCTTTCCCTTTTAGATTATTACAAAACAGTAAATAGAATTCCCCAGTAGGTCCTTGGTTATCTACTTTATAAAGTCGTGTGTATATGTTAATCTCAAACTTCTCATTTATCCCTCTCCCACCCTTTCCCCTTTGGTAACCGTAAGTTTGCTTTCTGTCTGTGGGTATATTTCTGTTTTGTTTATAAGTTTATTAGTATCATTTGTTTTAGAGTCCATATATAAGCAATGTCATATGCTATTTGTCTTTCTCCTGGCTGACTTCACTCAGTATGATCATCTCTAGGTCCATCCATGTTGCTGCAAATGGCATTATTTCAGTGTTTTTTATGACTGAGTAAAATTCCATTGCATATATGCTCCACATATTCTTTATTTATTCATCTGTTGGTGGACATTTAGGTTACTTCCATGTCTTGGCTATTGTAAACAGTGTTGCAATCACACTGGTCATCAGAAAGTTACAAATAATAAATTGTTGGATAGGGTTGAGAGGAAACTTCCTATTCTGTTGATGAGTTCCTTAAAAAAACTAAAAATAGAGCTACCATATAATCTTACAATCCCACTCTTGAGCATATATCCAGAGAAAATCCACAATTTCATACATTTTCAATGAACTGATGTCATATAGCCTGCCACTTCCTCTGCCCCACCTGGGCAAACAAACTGATACAGTACTCTTCTTGCTGAACCAATCAACATATCCAGTATCAACCAATCACACTCAGAAGAAGAGATGAAGCTTATTTGACATGTCAGATCTAGATCCCTCTTTCAACACACTGTTCTTATAAGACTTATTTATTAATCCATTTATTCATTTAGCAATTAATTTTTGAGTATTTGCCCTATGAACAGCACTGAGTAAAGAGCTAGGGGAAACACAGACAGACCATACCTGGGCATCAGTAAGTTGCTCGTATGTGTAGATTATGTATATTAGAAAATGTATATACCAAGATCAGGTAATAAACTTAGGATGCTATTGGGGAAAATAAAGGGATATTTGAGCTTTGAGAAATAAGGAGAGGGGAATAATCCTATGGGCTAGATTTATCTGGAAGTCTTCATTAAAAGTTGAATTTTTAGATAGATAGGATTTCAATAGACAGTGAAAAATTGATGATGTATCAGTCAAAAAGAACTGTGTGATCAAAGTGGAATGTTCATGATGTATCTGAAGGGAGCAAAGTGTGGTAGGAGAAGAGAGGTTTAAAGTATGAATGAAGTGGAAATTTCACCAAGAGAGACTGAATGGTAAGGTTGGAGAAAATAGTTGAAATGACAGTGCAGGAAGCAGCCTAATGAACATTTTATAGTATTCTCTAAATAACCTGTGGGCGATGCTGTTGAGACATGACAGGATAGAATGTTCTAGGAAAAAAACTGGTCTGACATCTCTCTTTAGGATGGACTGCAAGAGAGACGATCAGAAATCTTTTAAGAAGGAACTTCTCTGCTCTAGAGAAGAATGCAGGTAACGAAAATATGCGTACTAAAGTGCAGTCAAAAAATGTACAAAGAGGTTACTTATAAAGTGAAATTAATAATTTGGGAACGAATTTGTATTCATTTCACCAGACACTAATTCAGCATTCCACACTGGTGTAGCACTTTAGTACTTCACTTGTTCAGCAAATATTTAACAAGCACTCTGTTTCAGACATTTCTAGGCTCTGGGGATGTAAGGATGAACTAAGCAGACACAATCTATTCTCTCAAATAGCTACATTCTAGGGAAAGAGAGAAACAGTAAACAGGGGTGGGGGGGATATATATAGTCTCATGTATGAGATGTAATATATCTCATTACAACATGTGATAAGTGTTAGGAAGGAAACAAACTTACTTCAATGACAGAAAATAAGAAAAGGATTTTCTCCATGATAGTGCTAAGAAAGTGCACTGAAGATGTCCATTAAGCTAAAAGCAGAAAGAATTATTAGAGTCCTAGTTCTACAACAGCAAATAAACTGCCACCATAAATTTCAAAGGCAGTATAATTTCCTTTCTTTGTCCTTTTCTTCCTCTAGCTCTATGTCAAAGCTTGTTTCAGCCTATAGGTTGTTACCCTTTCCAACTAATGAACCAAAATAGTTATAGGACTGAAAGTGCAGCTGAGGTGGTCATTAACTTACTAGCAGAGAATCAACATGGAGATGATATTTGCTGCAATAAATCCAAACCTTAGTAGTAAATATTTATTGGCAGGAAGTTATATTTCCACCCCTGACGGTTCTATTACTGCACAGTCATTCAAGGCTGAAAGCCATTTTTAGCAGCTATTTAGCAAAGTCTAAAATGATAGAGTATATTGCTATACCCTTGGATTTCCAGGGAATTCAAACATCTGGTTAAATCAACAGAAAACTCTTGTTCTCATCATTGAATCTCTGCTCAACTGACCCCAAGATCCCAGAAAACTCCATTTTTCTATGTTTTTTCTGACCACCCGACCTTTAGGCTTTTAGTCATGAAGGTCTAAGCTTCTTACATTCACTAGCTCTCCTAACGAATTCTGAAGAAATTCCCAGGGTCACTCCCTTCTCAGCACTGGACCCTTTCTGTCTTATGCTTATAATACTACAAATACCTTATACAAGATATCTGAGTGTACACCTAATCCTATCATACACACTGTAAGCATCTTGAAGATGTTTTATTAATCTTATATTCCCCATAGTACTTGGTATGTACCTAATAAATATATTAGGCAAAAAAGAATGAGCAAATGAATGTCTTGATAGATGAATTTCAGGAAAGAACCCTTAAAGTACCTCTCCTCGGCAAAAGCAAAGCAGACGTTTTCTAGATAAATTGCTTTTAAACCTGATTGTATATTAGAATAACCTAGTAGCTTATTCAAGATGTAAGTTCCTGGGCTCCACTTTCATTGTATCCCAACACCCAAGATTATGACTGAGCTAATCTGGGATAGAATTAAGAAATCTGTGTTTTAGAAAGTCCTCCGAGGTATTTCTAATGTGCAGTAGGTTTGAAATCTACTGATTGAGCAATCAATTTCAAAATAGAAAACCACATTTAGTACCAGTAGAATGTGGCCCTATAGTGAACAAGTTTAGAAGCTCACAAAAAAGTGTATTTTACATGTTGTTAACTGTGATATTTTAAGATTCTTACAAACACTGGCTCTAAATGACCAGAAGAAAATGAATATGAACTCAGATTTATCTTTCTAAATAGCTAGTAAAGTCAAAAATTTTATCCAACAAATATTTTTACCACAGACCCTCAATGCAATATAATTAAATTTCTTTTTTAAAAATGGATTGGAATATAGTTGATTTACAATGTTATATTAGTTCCAGGTGTATAGCAAAGTGAATCAGTTGTACATACACATATGTCCACTTTTTTTTAAGATTCTTTTTGCACATAGGTTATTAGAAAGTGTTGAGTAAAATTCCCTGTGCTATACAGTAGGTCCTTACTAGTTTTCTCTTTTATATGTAGTAGTGTGTATATGCTCAAGAGAGTTTCTGCTTCTTTCAGTATGCCACATCAGCTACTCTGAAGTTTTTTTGCATGATAAAATAACTAGATCCCTGGCAATATCTCATTTTTATTACATGGATAGAATTTTAGAAAATAAGAGAAATCTCCAATAAGAGGGGGAAAGTGTGTGGATAGCAGATTGGTGAAGAGTAAGTACATCCAAAATACATGGATTGCTTGGAAGAAAAAATTTGTATCATAGCTGTGACGGGTAGACTAAGCTTTGACCCAGAAGTAAGGTGGAAAAACTGAATCTAATCAGTGGTGTTGGGAAGAATGGACAGTTCAGTTCAGTTGCTCAGTCGTGTCCGACTCTTTGCGACCCCATGAATCGCAGCATGCCAGGCCTCCCTATCCATCACAAACTCCTGGAGTTTACTCAAATTCATGCCTGGTGAAGCCATTCAGCCATCTCATCCTCTGTCGTCCCCTTCTCCTCCTGCCCTCAATCTTTCCCAGCATCAGGGTCTTTTCCAATGAGTCAGCTCTTTGCATGAGGTGGCCAAAGTATTGGAGTTTCAGCTTCAGCATCAGTCCTTCCAATGAACACCCAGGACTTATCTCCTTCAGGATGGACTGGTTGGATCTCCTTGCAGTCCAAGGGACACTCAAGAGTCTTCTCCAACACCACAGTTCAAAAGCATCAATTTTTCGGTGCTCAGCTTTCTTCACAGTCCAACTCTCACATCCATACATGACCACTGGAAAAACCATAGCCTTGACCAGATGAACCTTTGTTGGCAAAGTAATGTCTCTGCTTTTCAATATGCTATCTAGGTTGGTCATAACTTTCCTTCCAAGGAGTAAGCATCTTTTAATTTCATGGCTGCAGTCACTATCTGCAGTGATTTTGGAGCCCAAAAAAATAAAGTCTGCCACTGTTTCCACTGTCTCCACATCTATTTCCCATGAGGTGATGGGACCAGATGCCATGATCTTAGTTTTCTGAATGTTGAGCTTTAAGCCAACTTTTCACTCTCCTCTTTCACTTTCATCAAGAGGCTCTTTAGTTCCTCTTAACTTTCTGCCATAAGGGTGGTGTCATCTGCGTATCTGAGGTTATTGATATTTCTCCCGACAATCTTGATTCTAGCTTGTGCTTCTTCCAGCCCAGCGTTTCTCATGATGTACTCTGCATATAAGTTAAATAAGCAGGGTGACAATATACAGCCTTGATGTACTCCTTTTCCTATTTGGAACCAGTCTGTTGTTACATACCCAGTTCTAACTGTTGCTTCCTGACCTGCATACAGGTTTCTCAAGAGGCAGGTCAGGTGGTCTGGTATTCCCATCTCCTGCAGAATTTTCCACAGTTTATTGTGGATAGCTATATGCAAAAGAATCAAGCTGAACTACTTTCTTATACCATACATAAAAAGAAATTCAAAATGGATTAAAATCAAGTGAAACCATAAAATTTCTAGAAGACAACTTAGTCAGTAAACTCTGACATAGGTCTTAGCAATATTTTTCAGAGAAGTTCCTTCAGACAAGGGAAACAAAAGCAAAAATAAAGACCACATCAAACTAAAAGTTTCTTTTTCTTTGCAAAAGTCTGTCAGTGAAATGAAAAGGCAGCCTATTGAATAGGAGAAGATACTTGCAAACTGTATATCCAATAAGGGGTTTAATACCAAAAAAATAAGTCAAAATCAGAAAAAAACAAACAGATTTTAAAATGGGCAGAGAGGAGACTTTCCTGGCAGCCCAGTGGTTAAGACTCTGCACTTCCACTGCAGGGGCATGGGTTTGATCTCTGGTGAGAGAACTAAGATCCTAAATGTTGCAAGTGCAGCCAAAAGAAAAAGACAATAAAGAAAAAGAAAGACCTCATTTAAAAAATAAAATTTAAATTTAAAAAATAAATAAAATGTGCAGAGAATCTGAATAGACATTTTTCCAAAGAAGACATGCAGATGGCTAACAGACATATGAAAAGATGATCAGCATCACTAATTATCAAGGAACTACAAACTGAAACCACAATAAGATAGATTTTATTTGTAATCCATCAGAATGGCTATTACCAACAAATCACAAACATTGGTGAGGGTACGGAGAAAAGGAAACCCTCGAGCATTGGTGGGGATGTAAATTGGTATAGCCACTAGAGAAAACAGTATGGAGATTCCTCAAAAAGTTAAAAGAGAGGCACCATATGATACAGCAATTCAACTCCTGAGTATTTATCTGAAGAAAATGAAAACACTGATTAGAAAAGATATTATGCACCCTTGTGTATATTGTACCATTTTTACAATACCCAAATATGGAAGCAACTCAAATGCCCATCAATAGATGAATGAATAAAGAAGTAGCATAAATAGGAGGGAGGTGGGAGGGGGGTTCATGATGGGGGACACATGTACACCCATGGCCGATTCATGTCAATGTATGGCAAAAACCAGTACAATATGGTAAAGTAATCAGCCTCCAATTAAAATAAATTAATTTTTTTTTAAAAAAGAAGCAGCATAAGCACACAGTGGAATATTAGTCATAAAGAGAGAATAAAACCTTGCCATCTGTGACAACATGGATGGATGCACAGGGTATTATGTTAAGTGGAATGTCACAGAAAGAAAACCAAATAATACTTCATGATTTAATATAATGTGGAGTTTAAAAAATAAAATACATGAACAAATATAACAAAACAGAAACAGAGTTATAGATACAGAAAACAGGTGGTTGACAGAGAGGCAGAGGATGGAGGGAAAAGAGAAATGGTAAGATCAACTAAGAAGTATTAATACAAACCTTCAGTTGTAAAATAAATGAGTATGAAATGTACAGTGTGAGGAATGTAGTCAATAACTATATAGTATCTTTGTATAGTGACAGATGGTAACTAGACTTGTGATCATCTTGAAATGTATAGAAATATCAAATCACTATGTTGTGCAATAGGAAGTAACATAGTGTCACAGGTCAATTATACTTCAAAAATAAATAAACACATTCCAAAAGAGATCAGACGTGTGATTATCAGAGGGACTGTAGGGAGAGGGAATGGGATGAAGGCAGTCAGAATGTACAAACGTTCAATTATAAGACAAGTACTAGAGATGTACTATAGAACACGGCAGATATAATTGGCACTGCAATATGCTACATATGAAAGTTGTTAAGAGTAAATCCTAACAGTTCCCATCACAAGGAAGATAACTTTTTCTATTTATTTTTGTATCTTTGTGAGATGATGGATTTTTACTAAACTTGTGATAAATTTCATAATGTATATAAGTTAAATTATTATGTTATATACCTTAAACTTGGGGATTCCCAGGTGCCTCTCATGGTAAAGAACACGGCTGCCAAAGTAGGAGACATAAGAGTTGTGGGTTTTATCCCTGGGTCAGGAAGATCCCCTGGAAGATAGCATGCAACCCACTTCAGTATTCTTGACTGGAGAATCCCCATGGACAAAGGAGCCTGGCAGGCTATAGTCCATAGGTCGCAAAGAGTTGGACATGACCAAAGTGACTTAGCACACACATGCACGTATACCTGAAATGTATACAGTGTTGTATGTCAATTATATCTCAACAAAGCTAGAAGAAAAAAACAAACAAACAAAACTGAACCTGAGACTCACATATAAGGTCAAGGATCCCTGGACTGGGGAAAAAAGGTGATGCCTGTTCAATAGCACTTCCTGACTTTCAGCAAAATCAAAAATAACTTCTCATTGGAGGGAAAAAGTCTCAATTTAGAGTCCTAAGTTTACCACAGGTTGCTGCTCCTGCTGCTGCTAAGTCGCTTCAGTCGTGTTCACAATCAAGGACCAACAAACACACAAGGAAATAAAACATCAGAAGAAACAAACAAAAAAAAAAAAAAATCAGACCACCTAGGGTTTCAGATGCTGGACTCACACTATAAATTACTATGTATGTAATGTTTAAAGAAAAGGAATGTAAAAAAGGGGGGAGCAGACTTATTTGTTTAAAGAAGAAGAAAACACAACTGTTAAATAAAAATTCAGAATATTTTCATGGCAGGTTAGAAACAGTTCATAGAAGAAATGAAACACTAGAAGATAAAAATATGTGCTTAGTCACTCAGTCATGTCTGACTCTCTGTTACCCCTTGGACTATAGCCCACCAGGCTCCTTTTTCAGGAGATTTTTCAGGCAAGAATACTGGAATGGGTTGATATTTCTTTCTCCAGGAGATCTTCCCAGCCCAGGGATTGAACCCATGTCTCCTGCATTGCAGGCAGATTTTTTTTTTAGCCCACTGAGCCATCAGGGAAGCCCCATACTAGAAGATAGAAGTAAATAAATAAACTGTTCAGATTACAATACAGAGAGAAAAAGAGATGGGAACTATGGAGGAGAGGTTATTCAAGATAATCAAGGTAGAATGAGAAGGTTTGAAATATGTTTAATTAGGATCCCAAAGAAAAGAATGAAAGAAAAAAAGTTTGAAGAGGTTAACAGCTGAAGTTGCCATACTTGTCAATGATGGAGATTTGAACGAACTCTCACAAACTTTTTAAATTAATAAAATATTAATGGATAGGTTAAGACGAACTTCTATATAGTATCAAGGAGTTAACAAGAGAGTAAGAAATGGCTGAACAAGTTCCAGTAGAAACCATGGATCTAGACAAGTGAATCCAGGACTCAGGTTCACATTCACATTGAGAGAGTTTACTGATCCGGACAAGGTATCTGAGACTGAGGTGTACCTTGGCTCAATGACTTCTCATTCCCCGAAACAAAACTGAGTGCAAGTAACTGACTGAGAGCTGATCCTAGAAAATACACATAGGAGAGTGAGGAAGTTAAAGGAATGGCAACAAGTAATGGCACCACTAAAGAAGTTCCCACTGTAGGTAACTGAACTTCAGTTCTGCAGCGTAACTCTATCACGTGTAGATCATGGGACTAAAAATTACTTCACACCAGGGAAAAGGGAATTGGATGTTTCTACGCCAACTCTCATCAGTCATTGGTTAAGTGTGACTCCAGGGAATTATTCCTTGTCTGGCACTGCTGGCCTATGTGTGGCTACTAGGGAAAGCCCTCAGGCAAAGAGATGCAGATGCTGGCAGCTGGAAGTCAGGCTAGTATGTAATGAGATCTCATTACATATCTCAATATGTAAGGATAAGATAATATAAACACCTACTTTAGGTGATTTCACAGAGCTAGAGGGAAAAAGCCAAAGCTCAGCATGTACCACAGATGGGGATAAAATGTTCTTTACTGTTTCTGAGACCTGAAAGGAATGGATCTTATTAACAGGGAGGAAAATGAAAATCTGCATTGGATAAGAGGCAATATCCTAAAACTTAAGTTATTTCTACATATAAATTTTCAAATATAATTTTCAGAAAACAATAAAGAAAAACAAGATATAAGCGAGAGACATAAAGGAGAGCTAGCAAAAGCAACAGACCCACAATACTTAGGGTAATGGAATTAGCAGACACAGTCCAAGTATGTTTATTATAGTCAAGGAAATAAAAGCCAAGCATTACTATTTTGACAGAAAATTGGAATCTATAAAAACTACTATAACAGAAACTTTAAAAATAAATAAATTGAAATTCTGTTACTGAAAAATGTAAATATGAAATTAAGAACTCAATGGATAGGTTTAAGAGCAGATTAGACAGAAGTGAAATCATAATTGGTAAAGTGAAAGACATTTAGAAAAAAAATCAAAATCAAGAAGAGAGCACTGAAAAATGTAAAAATATACAGTGTTAGAGATACAGAGAACACATTGAGAAGACTTAACATACATACAGTCAGACCAAAAGGAAAAGAGAAAAAGCAAGTGGACAGAGTCAGTATTAGAAGAAATAATGTCTGAATTTACCAGAATTGATGAAATACAGAAAGTCGCCTATTCAAGATCAACAAAAACTAAATAGAACAAATCAAAAGAAAAGGACACTTAGTTATATCAGAATAAGATCGCCTCCTCCCAAAAAAAACCCAAAGGAAAAAAATCTTAAAATTAAATTTTTTAAACAATGATAAATACTTTCAAAGAAGTAGAATTTAAACTGGAAGCTAACTTCTCAATAGCAGCAATGTTTAGATGATTTCTTCAGTGTGGGAAAGAAAAATGACTGTCAAGCCAGAACACTCTATCAAGCAAACATATACTTTAACATGGAAGGATTAATAAAATAAAGACTTTTCAGACAAACAAAAACTGACAGTTCACCACCAGAATATGTACCAAATAAGACAATTCTCAAGGGATATCATCAGACAGAAGAATGATTATTACAAACAGAAAATCTAAGATGCAGGAAAAAAGTGAAGGGAGAATAAAAGATAAATGTATGGGTATACCTAAATAAGCATTGATTCTGTGAAAGAATAAAATAACAAATTGAGGTTTTACACATACACACACACACACACACACTTTAGAATTTAATTGGGTGGGGATAAATAAAGTTAGTGTTCCAAAGGGAATTGATTTTGGGGGGAAAGGATAAAGTTGTCATAATTAAAAGATTTTCATAAGTGAAGAATACTAATTATAATTTCTAGAGTAATCCCTAAAAAATAGAGAAAGAGTGAATAGCCACTAGTCCTACTAGAAGATAAATAGGTTAATTAAACAGTAAAGTATTCAATCCAGAAAAGGAAATGAGAGAAATGGTGATATATACATAGGAAAAATTAAAAATACCTAACAAGATGCAGATTTCAATATCAATAATGATTCTTAATAGAAACAAATTAAATATCTTCAAGTTAAGAGAGAATACTATTAGTCTCATTAAAACAAAGAAAAAGATAATTCAAGAGAATTATCTGGAACATAAGGACACAGAACCACAGCCTGAATCAGAGCCACACTAGTCAATCTACAGGCTGTTGAGAGATGCAGACTAACTGTTGAACGATGCTAAGATTTTGTGTTTTCTTGTTATCCATTAAAATCTGGCTGAGACAAAAATTGTAGCACTCCACAACTAGGTGCCAATAATAAAAGCTGAAAACATATCTTACTGGTTTTGAGACTGAGTAGCAGGGGTAGATAAACAACTGTAAAAATAATCAGCTTTCAAAATGGGTATTTTCTCACATTCTCTTCAGAAGTGGCCAAATCTGAAATAGAAAGATCTTCAGTTTATAAAGTGAAGTCGCTCAGTTGTGTCCGACTTTTTGCTACCCCATGGACTGTAGCCTACCAGATTTCTCCATCCATGGGATTTTCCAGGCAAGAATACTGGAGAGGGTTGCCATTTCCTTCTCCAGGAGATCTTCCCAACCCAGGGATCAAACCCAGGTCTCCCGCATTGCAGGCAGACGCTTTACCATCTGAGCCACCAGGGAAGCCCTCTGCTTATAAAGGATAGCTATAAAAATATACCCAAAGATCATAGTTAATGAGGAAATGTCAAAATTCTTCTCTCTGAAATCAGCAAGAGACGAGGAAACTACTCTCACCAAATTTATTCAGCAATGGACAAGAGATCCTAGACTGTGTAGTAGAGAAAAAAAAAAAAAAAACAGACAACAAGGATTATAAATGAATAAATAAAATAGTCATTGTTTGCAGGTAATATGTTTCTACACAGTGAAATCCAAAGACTTTACAGATACATTATTAGAATTAAGTCATGAGTTTAGCAAGGTTGATGGATGCACAGTGAGTTTTTAAAACTCAGTTGCAATTCCTTAACCAACAACAAATTTAAAAGGAAAAAAATTTAATATATAATAACTTCAAAAACACCAATACCTAGGATAAGTCTAGAAAAGTACATGTCATAACTCTATATAAAACAGTACAAGTATTATTGAGCTAAACAAGACAATTGAATAGAAGGACATACTATAATTTGATACAGGAAAAATATAACATTTTAAATTAATTTTTACCAAATTGACACGTATTTCAAAACAATATCTTTATCATATCCCAGAATATTTTGCTTGTTTTGATTATTTGTTGTGGTAATTAACACACTGATTCTAAAATTAGTATGCAATTGCAAAATGCCAAAAATATCCAAGACATACTTGAAGATTAATAAAATACGGTAGAACTTGCTCTATGAAAAAATCACGACATTAAAAAGCTACAATTACTAACAAAGTGTGACAGTGTACAAGCATAAAGAAATAGACCAATGGAAGAGATCAGAAAAAATAGAGCCATATATGAACAACACTATGCCAAAGATGGGGGCTTTCCTGGTGGCTCTGACAGTAAAGAATCTGCCTCAGATGTGGGAGACTGGGGTTCAATTCCTGGGTCAGGAAGTTCCCCTGGAGAAGGGAATGGCTACCCATTCCAGTATTCTTGCCTAGAGAATTCCATGGACAGAGGAACCTGGAGGGCTATAGCTCATGGTCAAAAACAGTCAGACACAGCTGAGCAATTAACACTTCCACTTTTCATGCCAAAGATGACAATGCAGAACAAGGGAATCAGACTTTTTATTTGATGATACAAAGACATTACTTTGTCCACAAAGGTCCATTTTGTCAAGGCTATGGTTTTTCCAGTAGTCATGTATGGATGTGAGAGTTGGACCATAAAGAAAGCTGAGAGCAGAAGAATTGATGCTTTTGAACTGTGGTGTTGGAGAGGACTCTTGAGAGTCCCTTGGACTGCAAGAGGATCCAACCAGTCCATCCTGAAGGAGATCAGTCCTGGGTGTTCATTGGAAGGACTAATGTTGAAGATCTGAAAGGCCAATACTTTGGCCACCTGATGTGAAGAACTGACTCATTTGAAAAGACCCTGATGCTGGGAAAGATTGAGGGCAGGAGGAGAAGGGGATGACAGAGGATGAGATGTGGTTGGATGGTATCACAGACTCAATGGACATAGGTTTGGGTGGACTCTGGCAGTTGGTGATGGACAGGGAGGCCTGGCATGCTGTGGTTCATTGGGTTGCAAAGAGTCGGACACAACTGAGTGACTAAACTGAACTGAGGACAACTGAATATCTTCACGGAAAAAAAAAAGTTTTAATTTGATTCTCACCTCATTCAATACACAAAAATAAACCCTAGGTGGATTATAAACAAAATATATAAAGAAAAATACTGGTTTAAAAATAAAGCAAAATAATATAAGTGAATATATTTGTGACTTAAAGGAAGATTTTGATTTATCCTAAAGGAAACAATTGTATACTTTGAAAATATTCACATTTAAAACTTTTTTTTATCCAAAAAAGCACAAAAGACAAACCACAGAAGACATTTGAAGCATGTATAATTGACAAAGGAATCATAATTATTATTATAATACATAAAGAAATCCTACAATAAAGTAAGAGACAATTCATTTTTTTTTAATGGGTAAAATAACTGTATAGACAACTTGCAAAACAGGAAATGAAAATGGCCACTAAGTATATGAAAATTCACTATTAATCTGGGAAATCAGTAAATATATGAAATCTGATTAGTAATATAAAAATTCAAATTAAAAACCACAATAAGGTTATAATACACACCCACCAGATTAGATAAAATTTAATAATCTGACAATACCAAATATTTGTAAAATGAGAAGCAGTGGAAATTGTCATAAACTACTATAAATCAGTTAAACTCTTTGGAAAATATCTTGGCATTCTGTAATAAAACTGAAAATATATATACTATATAGCAAAGTTATTCTTCTCCTAGTTATGTATGTAAGTATACTAAAGATATTCCTTATTCAGATAGAAGTAACAAGTTCAATACTGAATAATATAAATAAAAAGAAAGTCACATCTACCAACATCATAGTGAAGAGAAAAACATAACACTAAAGCAAGAAGAATATTTGAAAAGTGTCCACAGAAAAATAATTTACAAAAGAATGATTAGACTGATGTCTGATTTATCAAAGGCAACAATGAAAGCCAAAAGACATTGGAATCACATGCTCAAAGCAATGAGAAAAAAATAGGCTAGAGTTGTGTACCAGAGAACCTAACTTCCAAGAATCAGAGTGACACATCTGTTAAGAGACTTGTAAACAGAATACAAAAATAACTTACAACTCAATAAAAAGAAAAGTAACCTCATGCATCAGAAGGCACATACAAAGACATTCACAGCAGCATTGTTTTTAACAGCAAGAATCTACAAACAACTTAAATGACCATTGCCAGGAAAATTATTTGCTATATATGTATTTATACACAGAATTATTATTCAGCAATGAAAATTAAAGAACTTCAGCTGTATACGTCATCACAGATGAACCTTAAAAACAAAATAATCAATTAAAAAACTAGCCACAGTAGATCACATACAGCATATACCATTTTTACAAAACTTTCATTTCTTTCCAAAGGTAAGAAAAAACGTCATTTTTTTTAAAATCCCAACAAAAACCCTATGTCTTTTGTTTCTCTAATCAGAATTATTGGAACTGGCTGTGTGCAAAACAAAAATCTAATGGACATAAATGTTATTTTTTTGGTTGGTTAAGCAAATCTTTAGAGTGAGCCAATTAGTGCACTGAAGGAAAAACTCTCTAACACTGTAACTCTGGTATCATCAGAAAATGGAGACTTTTGGTTACCTGAAATGAAGAATTTAAATAGAGGTACCATTAAAAGCATATGTGGATTACAAAATTAAAAGGACTATCAAATTTTAAGTCTTGACTTCCTTCCACCTTCACAACAATTCTTGCAGGCTCTATCTTCAAAATGCAAAACCACCCATCTCTCATGACTGCCAACACTACCTCTCTGGTTCAAACCACCGCCATCTCTCAGCTGAACCATAGGAAGCACCCATTAACTGAGCCTTCACATCAATCCTTGATCAGCTCTTCCCCATACCAAGGTTCTTTTCAAAGTAACAATAACAGTGGTCATGTGAAATTGCAGTTTATATCACATCACTCCTCTAATCAACCCCTCAATCCCCGTCAATGACTTCTCACTTCACAATGAAATCCAAGACCTTCATGATCCTCGGCCCAGGCTACTTCATCTTCTAACACTCACTACTCTTGCCAAACCAGCCTTTTTTTTTTTCCTTGTCCTTAAAAGCACAAAGCAGGCTTCCACCTTGGAGCCTCAGTATCTATTGTTAAATCACTAAATTTCTAAAGATGGGTCCCAGAAGAACAAATGATAAAAGTGCAACATGATCCAGCATTTATGAATGATCCAATTCTATGCACCTGTGAGTCAATAAATCCAGCCTATCAGGCCTGATGCAGAGGAAGTGATGTCTTCCCTTTGAAGAATTTTTAGAAACATTTTATATGCATGATTTGGAAACCGTTTACACATTGTGTTTTATTCAGAATTATCTAATTGCCCAAAATATACTATCTCTACAGGCAATGTGCAGAGGTTCTATTAAGAACACGTATGTATCATCCTCTCATACTCCACTCACAACCTATCCGTAATCACCATCACTCCCGCCTGCCTGTGAGGAAATGTGTTTTCTTTATTAAATATTCCTTCTCAGGAAATATGAAAGATTCTCTGGAAATATATTCTTAATGAGATTTTGAATGATCACCTGAACTTGGAGAACTAGCCCCTTTATCAGAGCCAGCTTCTCCCGGTCTTTCAGGAAGAACTATGATCTCTGGTTATTAACTGAGCATTTTATGAGCAGAAAATGGAAATGGAAGACAGGAGAACCATAACTTAAGTCATGATCTGACTTCTCAATTAAAGCGATATTAAAAAGCAATATAATCCTTCACCAGCCACACATGTATGAGGGTTACAGAGCAATGGGAATTCCCTCCCAGAAGAGTAAGATAAAGGATACTTCAGCCCAGCCCAGCTTGTAGCACACACAGAAAGCCAAGAGAAAATCAGAAAAGGAGTAGAGAGAAAGGAAGGTGGCCTCAAATTTTGCTTTACTTGTGCTGGCTGGAATTCATTCCTGGTCTCAGAGGAGTAAAAATCAGTGCTTCACGTGTCATCTCTCAGAACCACTAGGTTGGCTGGACCTTGGGGGCTTTTGCTCAATATGGTTGCTCACACAGGTATGGCTCAGGGTGGTTCCTCCAGGAACTTGGAGAGGGCAGGGCTGTGGTGGGGCCCCAGAGGCCCTTAATTTAAGTGTCAAGAAGAGATTCTAGAGCAGAAAGGTCACACTTAATGAGGAGAGGAGTGGTGTGAGTAGTGTAGTGGGCTGTCTTCCAGCCCAAAGGCAAGTTCATCCAAGTCCTTTTTACTTTTAAGGGACATCCTGACATTTTGTCAGTACTACTGTTTTTTGTTTGTTTGCTTTCTTGTCTTTTTTTTTAATAACAGATGAAGACAACTGGGCCCTGACCATTGATATGAAGAGTGTGCCTGCCTCTAGGAATGTGGAGGCAGAGGAACCATTCAACAGGCAGACCTGTGACAGGTGGATCTAGACACTCACTATGTGATGTTGATTACAATGGTAACAATTATAACAATTGTGTCAATTTAATATATGCCAGGCATTTTACTAAGTTCTTTATAGGGTTCATCTAGATTAGATCCTTATAACACTCTCTGGGATAAATATTGCTGTACTATTATCATCCTCATTTTACAGAGGAGAAAACTGAAACTTAGAGAAGTTAATGATTTGTACACACTACAGCCTTCCTAAAAAGGATAAAAAGCTATCTGGCTCTACTCTTTTAAAAATGGCTACTTCCTGATGTTTTTCTATGTATTTACATTAAATAAACCCTTTGAATTGAAAACCCTCATTAACTACAGACAGGACTTCCCAGGTGGCTCAGTGGGTAGAGAATCCGCCTGCAATTCAGGAGGCACAGGTTCAATCACTGGGTCAGGAAGATACCCTGGAGGAAAAAATGGCAACCACTCCAGTATTCTTGCCTGGAAAATCCTGTGGACAGAGGAGCCTGGTGGGCAACAGTCCATGGGGTCAAAAAAAAGTCAGACATGACTGAGCATTGAGCACAAGATTAACTACAGATATTATCTAGAAAGCAGAGCATATAATCAGCCATTAAAATTTTAACATAAATTGTTTTCTCAGACCAACTAGCAGAAAGAAGAGACCTAATTAAGAGAGACATAAGGCATTTAAGCTTTAATAGGGATGGAAGATTCAAGACATTACTGAAAAATGTCTGCTATTTGAGGTCAAGGACTGTAACTTCTGTCTCAGCATATCCAGACTCTGTCATAGTACCATGTACACAGTAAGTATTCAAAAAAATACTTGTGTGTGGGTGGATGTATGGATGAATGAATTATTCTCACTGTTCTCCCCATGAACAGTCAGTGGGCAAACTGAAGGCAATGGAGCTAAGAGAGTGATCCTCAAATTGGGGAAAAACAAAACCGATTACCTGGGAGCTAGATGACTGGGAAGGGAGATCTGAAAAAGTCTCCCTTTTTACCATCTACCCTTTTGTGCCTTTCACATTTTGTGCCTTTGTGTATCTTATCCATTTCAAAATTAAATTAATTTGTTTTAAGCTGATACATAAAAGAGCAAGGAAGAGCCCACAAGACCAATATTCTCATTCCGCAATTCTTCCTTGAGTGGGTCTAAGTCAACTAAACCAACACATCATGTTACCTATAAAGGTTATCTTCCATTTCCCTAGTAATCAGTTCTTTCTTTGGTGTGTTAGCTTAGACAAGAGAAGCTGCTTCCAAATAAGCTTCAGCATGCAGGACCATCTAAAAGAGTTGGATGAAGGAGAGGAGATCCTATCCCTAAAGAATCACCCTGAGTCCATGGGGAAGGTCTGGGCAGTATATCATTGGTTGCCTAATTTAAAAAATTCATCTAAGATTGCAAAACAGAACTTCAATATTAATATTTTAGGTCAACATACACTTGGTATACACATAGTTCTACCATAATTATCTCACTATTCCTGTGATTGAAAGTGAAAGTGAAGTTGCTCAGTTGTGTCTGACTCTTTGCAACCGCATGGACTGTAGCCTGCCAGACTCCCTGACCGTGGGATTTTCCAGGCAGGAATGCTGGAGTGGGTTGCCATTTCCTTCTCCAGGAGATCTTCCCAACCCATGTCTCCAGGGAATCAAACCCAGGTCTCCCACATTGCACAGTTATCTCACTCTTCCTGTGATTACTAGAATTCTATAGTTCAATAGATTTTCAAAAAAGAAAAGCATACAAAGAAAATACAAACTTAGGGTTTTACCTCTCTCCATCGTGACATTCTGCCAGTGATTAAACATGAAGTCTGAGCCAACTCACTTAGCTTCTCTATAACTCAATTTTCCTCATCTGGGAAATGGAGATAAGCATCAATTCTGCTTATCTCTCAAGATCATGGAGATAAGTGACAAGAAATGACTACAGATGTGTTTTGTAAATGAAACTCCACACAAGCGTAGTGTAAGCAAGTGTAAGCACACAATTATTCCTTTCCCATTATCCACCCATTACAGGACTTCTCGAGAAGATTCTTAGTCCAATACTCCTCCCACTCCTGCCTATGGATTATTATTATACCATAAAGTTTCCTCCAAGAAAAGTAAAATGCTTGAAAGATCTTAGGCATACCAGTTGATAAGTCACTGTATCATGACATCACTCAATTATTGGTGGGTAACCCAAGAATCTAGTGACTCTGTACCTGCCTGGTTCCCAAGAATACCAAATTATCAGGTCCTGCAACTCTCCCCTCTACCCACCACATGGCCTTAGATAAATCCTACAGTCAATCTGATCCTCAATTTCACATTTAGAAAATGCAAATAATACTTCCCTTTATTATTCTACAGGCTTTACAGGATGTGGATCAAAGGCAATATATCAAGATATTTCAAAAACACTAAGACTAAAGTCTTTACCATGGCATATAATGTCTCCCTCTATAAAAATGTAAGTACCACGAGGAGAGGAGGTTTGGGCTGTTTAATTCACTTATGTATCCTCTGCATCTAGAATAGTGCTTGGCACATAATATGCATGCAGTAAATACTTGTCAATGAATGAATGACTAACAAAGTAAGCACTCCCCATTGTCATCAGTATTATTCCTCCAAATGTGCACATAGAATTTAAGGCCTGAAACTCAAGTACTGTTTTTAATATACATATTAATTTATGAGTAAACTAACCCCACAATGTACATACTATAGAAGCAGTTTTTCTCTTAAATACACAAAGAAGCAGAACACAGAAAACCATGCCCTACAATCTATAGGTTCGATTCAACCCCTATCAACAGGCCAATGGCACTTTCACAGAACCAAGACAAATTAGAAAGATAATTTCCAAGATAATTGGAAAACTTGTGTGAAAACACAAAAGACAGCAAATAGCCAAAGCAATCTTGAGGACACAGAATAGAGCTGGAGCAATCATGCTCCCTGACTTCAGACTATACTATAAAGCTGCAGTCATGAAAATAACATGGTACTGGCACAGAAACAGACATATAGATCAATGAAACACAATAGAGAGCCCAGAAATAAGCCCATGCACTTATAGTCAATTAATCTTACCACAAAAAAAAAGAAGGGGGGATATACAACAGAAAAAAAGTGTTTTCAATAAGTGACACTGGGATAACTAGACAACTACATGTAAAAGAATGAAATTAGAACAGTCTCTAACACATATACAAAAATAAACTCAAAGTGGATTAAAAACCTAAATATCTTCATCATACCATACAGATACCATAAAATTCCTAGAGGAAAACATAGTCAGAACAATCTTTGACACAAATCATAGCACTATTTTTTTTTTTTGATCCAGCTCCCAAAACAAAGGAAATAAAAGCAAAAATAAATGAAGGAATCAATAATTAAAAGTTTTTGAATACCAAAGAAACCATCAACAGAGTGAAAAGACAACCTACTAAATGGGAAAAAATACAAGCAAATTACATAATTGATAAGGGGTTAATATCCAACATATACAAACATCTTATACAACTTAACATCAAAAACTAAACAGCCCAATTAAAAAGGGGTAGAATTGAACAGATATTTTTCCCAAGAGGACATGCAGATGGTCAAGAGCCACATGAAAAGGTGCAAAGCATCACTAATCATCCAGGAAATTCAAATCGAAACTACAATAAGATATCACCTCATACCTGTCGGAATGACTACCATCAAAAAGACCACAGATAAAAAATGTTGGCAAAGATATAAAAGAGAACCCTTGTACACTTGGTGGGAAAGTAAATTGGTGCAGCCACTGTGGAAAATACTATGGAGGTTTCTCAAAAAACTAAAAATAGAACTATCCTAGGACCCAGCAATTCTACTCCTGGGTATATATCTGATAAAACAAAAACACTAATTCAAAAAGACACATGCACTGCAATGTCAATAGGAACATTATTTACAATTGCTAAGATACAGAATCAACCTAATCGTCCATTACCAGATGAATGGATAAAGAAGATGTGGTATCTATACACAATAGAATTTCATACAAGAATGAAATTTTGTCATTTGCAGCAATATGTCTGAACTTGGAGGGTATTATGTTAAGTGAAATAAATCAGACTGACAAAAAAAAAGAAGACAATACTGTATAATATTTCCTATATGTAGGATTTGAAAAATACAACAAACTAGTAAATGGTAGCAAAAGAGCAGCAAACTCACAGATGCAGAGAAATATTAGTGGTTGCCAGTGGGAAGAGGGAACAAGGGAGGAGCAATAAGAGATAGAACAGACTGGTTCCAAATCAGGAAAGGGATACGTCAAGGCTGTATATCGTCTCTCTGCTTATTTAACTTATATGCAGAGTACATTATGCGAAATACTAAGCTGGATGAAGCACAAGCTAGAATAAAGATTTCAGGGAGAAATATCAATAACCTCAGATACACAGATGATACCACCCTTATGGCAGAAAGCAAAGAAGAACTAAAGATCCTCTTCATGAAAATAAAAGAGCAGAGTGAAAAAGCTAGCTTAAAACTCAACATTCAGAAAATGAAGATCATGACATCCAGTCCCATCACTGCAATGCAAATAGATGCAGAAAAAATGGAAACTGAGACAATTTTGGGGGGCTCCAAAAATCACTGCAGATGGTGACTGCAGCCATGAAATTAAAAGACACTTGCTCCTTGGAAGAAAAGCTATGACCAACCTAGACAGCATATTAAAAAGCAGAGACATTACTTTGCCAACAAAGGTCCATCTAGTCAAAGCTATGGTTTACCCAGTAGTCATGTATGTACATGAGAGTTGGACTCTAAAGAAAGCTGAGTGCTGAAGAATGGATGCTTCTGAACTGTGGTGTTGCAGAAGACTCTTGAGAGTCCCTTGGACAGCAAGGAGAGCCAGCCAGTCATTCCTAAAGGAAATCAGTCCTGAATATTCATTGGAAGGACTGATGCTGAAGCTGAAACTCCAATACTTTGGCCACCTGATGAGAACTGACTCATTTGCAAAGACCCTGATGCTGGGAAAGATTGAAGGCAGAAGGAGAAGGGGATGACAGAGGATGAGATGGTTGGATGGCATCACCAAATCGATGGACATGAGTTTGAGTAAACTCCAGGAGTTGGTGATGGACAGGGAAGCCTGGCATTCTGCAGTCCATAGGGTCGCAAAGTCGAACATGACTGAGTGATTGAACTGACTGACTGAATAAGAGGCAGGGGATAAGAGATATAAGCTCAATTCAGTTCGGTTGCTCAATGTTGTCCAATTAAGCCAACTTTTTCACGCTCTTTCACTTTCATCAAGAGGCTCTTCAGTTCTTTGCTTTCTGCATAAGGGTGGTATCATCTGTATATCTGAGGTTATTGATATTTCTCCCAGCAATCTTGATTCCAGCTTCTGCTTCATTCAGCCCAGTGTTTCTCATGATGTACTCTGCATATAAGTTAAGTAAGCAGGGTGACTTACAGCCTTTACATACTCCTTACCCAATTTTGAACCAGTCTGTTATTCCATGTCCAGTTCTAACTGTAGCTTCCTGATCTGCATACAGGTTTCTCAGGATAAAGTAAGGTGTTCTGGTATTCCCAACTCTTGAAGAATTTTCCAGTTTATTGTGATCCACACAGTCGAAGGCTTTGGCAGAGTCAATAAAGCAGAAGTAGATGTTTTTCTGAAACTCTCTTGCTTTTTCGGTGATCCAGCAGATGTTAGCAATTTGATCTCTGGTTCCTCTGCCTTTTCTAAATCCAGCTTTAACATCTGGAAGTTCATGGTTCATGTACTGTTGAAGCCTGGCTTGGGGAATTTTGAGCTTTATTTTGCTAGCATGTGAGATGAGTGCAACTCTGCAGTAGTTTAAGCATTCTTTGGCATTGCCTTTCTTTGGGATTGGAATGAAAACTGACCTTTTCCAGTCCTGTGGTCACTGCTGAGTTTTCCAAATTTGCTGGCATACTGAGTGCAGCACTTTCACAGCATCATCTTTCAGGATTTGAAATAGCTCAACTGGAATTCCATCACCTCCACTAGCTTTGCTCATAGTAAAGCTTCCTAAGGCCCACTTGACTTCACTTTCCAGAATGTCTGGCTCTAGGTGAGTGATCACACTGTCATGATTATCTGGGTCATGAAGATCTTTTTTGTATAGTTCTTCTGTGTATTCTTGCCACCTCTTCTTAATATCTTCTGCTTCTGTTAAATGCATACCATTTCTGTCCTTTATTGTACCCATATTTGCATGAAATATTCCTTTGGTATCTCTCATTTTCTTGAAGAGATATCTTGCCTTTCCCATTCTATTGTTTCCCTCTATTTCCTTGCTCTGATCACTGAGGAAGGCTTTCTTGTCTCTCCTTGCTATTCTTTGGAACTCTGCATTCAAGGGGGTATATCTTTCCTTTCCTCCTTTGCCTTTCACTTCTCTTCTTTCCATAGCTGTTTGTAAGGCCTCCTCAGACAAACATTTTGCCTTTTTGCATTTCTTTTTCTTGGCAATGATCTTGATCATGGCCTCCTGTAAAATGTCACGAACCTCTGTCCATAGTTCTTCAGGCACTCTGTCTGTCAGATCTAGTCCCTTGAATCTACTTGTCACTTCCACTGTATAGTCATAAGGGATTTGATTTAGGTCATACTTGAATGGTCTAGTGGTTTTCCCTACTTTCTTCAATTTAAGTCTGAATTTGGCATTAAGGAGTTCATGATCTGAGCCACAGTCAGATCCTGGCCTTGTTTTTGCTGACTATATAGAGTTTCTCCATCTTTGACTGAAAAGAATATAATCAATCTGATTTCAGCATTGACCATCTGGTGATGTCCATGTGTATGTCCATGTCCAACACAAGTTTTCTCTTGTGTTGTTGGAAGAGGGCATTTGCTATGACCAGTGCATTCTCTTGGCAAAACTCTGTTAGCCTTTGCCCCACTTCATTCTGTACTCCAAGGTCATCACTCCAGGTATTTCTTGACTCCTGCTTTTGCATTCCAGTCCCCTATAATGAAAAGGACATCTTTTTTGGGTGTTAGTTCTTGTAGGTGTTGTAGGTCTTCAAAGAATCGATCAACTTTAGCTTCTTCAGCATTATTGGTTGAGGCATAGACTTGGATTACTGTGATATTGAATGGTTTGCCTTGGAAATGAACAGAGATCATTCTGTCATTTTTGAGATTGCATCCAAGTACTGCATTTTAGACTCTTGTTGACAAAGATAGCTACTCCATTTTTCCAAAGGATTCTTGGTATAAAATAAACTGCAAGGATATACTGTGCAACACAGGGAATAAAGCCAATATTTTATAACTATAAATGGAATATAACTTCTAAAATTTTAATCACTACATTGGACACCTATAACTTACATAATATTATCTATCAATTATACTTAAATTTAAAAAAAACAGAAAACCATGCCCTTGACTCTACAATGACCATGGCTGCAAACAAGAAAGTCACTCTGAAAAGCCACTCTTGTCCCTAGATGTGTTCAGAGCTAATTAACTCATTGCACTGTTTTAAAGTAACATTTAATCAATAATAAGGGGAATGCTAAAGTAAAAGAAATTAGAAGCTACTGCAAAGGGTCAGACATGACCTAGCAACTAAAAAACAAAACAAACACTTAACAAAGCAAGAATTGAGATGTCAGGTCTTTGGAGAGTTGTTTAATGGTAGGAGTCAAATCCCGTGGCCTGCTTCATCCCATTCAGAGAGGCCACTCTCTCTCACCCTTGAGTAAACACAGTCCCAGACCCCTGAAACTTTCTCTTATATGAGGTAAACTGTGAACACTTAGAAATGGTCATCACTGACACCCTTCTTAAACTCTAATTTTGCAATATCTATCAAAGTCAAATAAACCTTAAAATTGTGCCCCTTGACCCTATTAATAAAAAAAATTATAAATCATTTAAATGTATGACAATAAAACAATGATAATTTTTAAAACTTAAAAAATTTTTAAAACATGTTATTACTTTTAAATGGTGACCTCTAGGAAATAAACTCACATCCAGAAGCCTCACTGGCTCCAAGGTTACAGTCTTTCATTTACACACAGCACTTAATTTACCAACCACAAATATCATATCACCTGAGAGTCAACCTGATCAGGAATAGACTGAGAATACACCTGTTTGCAAAGTAGAAAATATTCTCCATAGGTTTGGGGGAGCTGCCTATGAATAAAAGCTGGTAGACAGTTGTGGCAAAATGCTAAGATAACCCCAAGATTCCCACTTCCTGTTATACGTGTCCTGAACAATCCCCTTTCCTTGAATGCAAGTCCAACTTGTGAATATGATAGGATATCAATGCATAGTTATGTTATGTTACATAGCAGAAGAGAGTTAAGATCCCTAATCAGTTGACTTTACATTAAGCAAAAGGGGGATTATCCTGGGTGGGCCTGACCTAATCAGGTGAGCCCATAAAAAAAGACGGAGAAATTCAAAGAGAGACATTCAGCTCCTGGTCATGTAGTGGCCAACTCATGGTGCAGAAGGGAGGGCCATGTGGCATAGTATGATGGGTGGCCTCTAGAAGCTGAGATCAACCCGCAATTGGCAGCCATAAAGAAAACAGAGGCCTCAGCTCTGTATCTGCAAGAAAATTCACTGTCAACAACCTCCTTGATTGAAGGAATTTGCAATCAAGTTTTCCCCTAGTCGATCCTCCAGATGACAACACAGCTGACCAAAACCTTGCTTTCAGCATTGTGAAATCCTGAGCAGAGGAACAGTTAAAGAATGCTGAATTCCTAACCCACAGATACTTTGAGATAATATGTTTGTGTTCTTCATCTTTTTTGGCTATGCCACAAGGCTTGCAAGATCTTAGTTCCCTGACCAGGGATAGAACCCACATACTTGGCAATGAAAGTACATAGTGCTAACCACTGGACCACCAGGGAATTCCCTAAATTTGTGTTCTTTTAAGTGATCAAGTGTGTGGTCATTTGTTCTGCAGAAATAAGAAAGACTTAACATAGTAATGAAACAGGTTCTAGAATCAAGTCACATACAAGCTAGTAACTGATTTTCAGACCCTATGTGCTTCATGCCTGCCCCCAGGTCTTATATCTGAGTCAGTCTTAGCATGAATAGCAAACCATCATTCACATTTTCCCCTCCCTCTCTCTTCAGCCATAGCAGAAGCAAACAGCCAGCAACAGAGAAGATAAACTACACATCCACCAGATCAAGAAAAGCATCTCTGATCATCTCTCACAACTCTATGAGACTGATCCATCTGACAAGGGGATCAGACAAGCTCTGATTTGGAAAGCTTTGCATCAATATACTTTAGTACTATGTTTGCTATTCTGATTTCCTAGGAGAAAAAAATGTTCACAAGTGCAATCAATCACTGTCAAATCAGCCACCCTACTTGTATCTCTCTAGAGTAGATGCTGCTGGTTTGGGGTGTCATTAGAGTAAATGGGCACTGTTTTTTCCGGCTTGTCACTCTTGTAGACAAATGGGGGTCTCTTGGAGAGTGATGCAACCACTTCTAGAATACTTCTGTGAGATGGTTTCTGATTGCCAGGAAACATTGCCCTAGTATGCAAAGGCCACGTTCCCAACGTCCCCATAGCAGAAGATAGGATGCCTTTCCTGGCAGAGCACAGATGGCTCAGTTCCTCTCAACAATTGCTAGAACTATTGCATAATATTATCAAAATCATGAGACCCCCCCCCTCCCCCATGCAATCAACTACATAATGCACATCAGCAGAGTGAGGATATGAATCCAGGGAAATGGATTGCCTTCCTTTCTCTCATATTCTGCTGAATTTGGGGAAAGGTAAACACAGACATTTGCCTGGGTGACTTCAAGAACTTTAAAGTCGGTCTTCTCACTTCCAGTCTTCCTTCATCCAATTCTTATTCTTCAATCAGCTGAGAGTTAGCTTTCTAAAATACATGCTGTCCTCAGGTCAAGTGCACACTCTGCGTCTGCACACACAACGCAAACATTGTTCAAAATTATTCTGGAGCCTCTAAGTAAAACCCAGATTTTTCAGCATGATTTGCAAAGATTCTAGGATTCCTATATCCCTGCAAACTCTACCATCTCACACCAATTTTGAACTAATATGAAGTTCGTGAGACCCACTTACAATCTGTATCACCTCTACATTATAAAAGATGCTATTTCTTCTGCTCAGAATGTTCTTCCTCTACCTCCTTCACCTTATTAACTCTGATTTATTCCCTTGGATCACAGCTTAGAGTGTTTTCCCTGAAAAGCACCCCCTGATCCCTTAATCGTGAACTAGGACAGACTTACAACATGCTGCGCCTCCTCCCTGGCTATGGAAGCACTCAGCACACCCTAATGGAATCACTTATTCATGGCTCACACACACAGACACACACACACACACACACACACACACACAAGTGAAGTTGCCTTTATCCAGTTCACAGCTTTACCTCCATAATAGTATCTGGCAGTGAGTAGGTGGTGATGTTTTTTTTTTAATGGTGCTGAATAAAGAAAGGAACAAGTGAATGAAGTCATTCTTTTCAAAGATATTTTTGCAAAAATTGTACTTGCATATTCAAAGCCCTTCAGGATCAAACCTCAAGCCAGTTTCCCAACCTCTTCTACAGTATCCCTGCAGACTAAACCATCCATTATGTCCCACCCACACCCAACACAGTCCTACCTCTGAGCCTTTGTTCACACTGTCCCTCTCACCAGAATCTTACTATCAATACCTTTCCTCCATAAACTTACTTGGTTTTCTCAACACAGGATTAGATTCTGGTTCCTCCTTTTGCCTCCTGCTTAGCACTTTGGAGTTTTTGTCTTGGGTGTTTGTGTGTCTGTCTCTTTTCAACTGAAATACAAATTCCTCAAGGATAGCAACAATGTTTTAGTCATCACAGAGCCACAAATGGTTCTCAATAAATATTTATAATTTTATGTAATACATAGCCCCATTATGTAAGATGACTGTGTGGTTTAATGTGGTTTTAGAATTAAAGGGTATATAAAAGGGAAGGAAATCCAAAAAAGAGGGGATATATATATATATATTTACACACACACACAGCTGTTCCACTTTTCTGTACAGTGGCAATTAACACAACATTGTAAAGCAACTATACACCAATAAAATTTTTTTTAAAGAATTAAAAGGTATAATGGTGACTTCCCTGGTGGCTCAGTTGGTAAGAATCCACCTGCAATGTGGGAGACCTGGGTTTGATCCCTGGTTTGGGAAGATCCCCTGGAGGAAGAAATGGTAACCCACTCCAGTATTCTTGCCTGGAGAATCCCCACGGACAGAGGAGCCTGGGGGCTACAGTCCATGGGGTCACAAAGAGTCAGACATGGCTGAGTGACTAAGCACAGCACAAAGGGTATAACAGGAATAATAATAATACAATATCTACTAGATATTAACTGCATACCATACACCAAGAAATGCTCTATATTCATTCCTTGTAATCTACTCACACTTGTATGGTAGGTTAGTATTCCTACCTGACAGATGAGGAAACTGAAAATTAATTCACATAAACTGGCAGAGATTACATAGTAAATGGCAGATGCAAGATCTGAACTCACATCTGTTTGGACCCTGTGCTAAGTCGCTTCAGTCACGTCTGACTCTTTGCGACACCATGGACTGTAGCCCGCCAGGCTCCTCAGTCCATGGAATTTTCCAGACATGAATACTGGAGTGGGTTGCCATTTCCTTCTTGAGGGGATCTTCCTGATGCAGGGATCGAACCAGCATCTCTTATATCTCCTACATTGCCAGGTGGGTTCTTTACCTCTAATGTCACCTGGGAAGCCCTTCTGGGCCCAATACCTGACCTTTTTCCACTAATACTGTATTTTCACTCTCAATGTACCATACAACTAAAATTTCACATCATCCCAACAGCACAAGCCTCCATAGTGAAGGCTGGTATTACTTTTTCCATGGGGTCTTATTGTGCTTGTGACAAACCAGGCCTACAAAGTTTCACAAAACTTTTTCTGGAGTCAGGGTCATATCTACTCCGGCTCTCAGGCCTTATGCCATCAATCATCTATTAGGAGTAGATTTGCTCCATCCACACATATGTCCATCAGTGACACTCATTAAGCAAGAAACATTAGTTTCTACCTGGTCAAAAATCCAGCATCCAGCTTACACATGTCTAAATCCACATATAAGAGGTAAAACAAACACCCCGCCCTCCACATACGGCAACTAAGCCATGAGTGTGTGCTCTTTGCAAGGGAATTTCAGGGACTGGGAACAGGAGCCATATCAAGACACATGACAGCACTTAAGGAGTAGGTCTAGCATTTTTATCACATTCTGCTATTTTTCCAAGTATTCAGCCCTGTGCTAAATACTTTATATTCATTATCTTATTAAATCCATACAACCCTATACAAGTGTTATTATACCCAATGTAGTGTTATAGCCATGCTTTCCAGGAAAAAAACTCACTCAGAAGGACAATGCAGATAGTGGAGTGCAGTTTATTACACCGGCGGATCCAAGGCAGAGTCTCCTCTTAGCCAAGGACCCTGACCAGCATTTGTGAAAATCTTTTATACCCCATGTGTACGTGTCCAAATCCACCACCCCAATTCCCTTGAGACTTACATAAACAAAGGTAGGGTAAATACAACTACAATAACCCCATCATTCAGGTATTATGTGTTCAAACAGTCAATAATCAATAAGCCCGCAGTTACATTCCAAACAGTTAATAATCAATAAGCTTGTGGTCACGTTCCAACCAGTTAATAATCGATAAGCCTGTGATTACATCCTGACAGATATGGAAAAAGTTTATGACCTGTCCGGAGACAGGTGATTACGGTATGTTTCCTCTTAGGCAATGAGTAACCTGGATGTTATCTTCAAGATTCCCCTGTCCGGAGGGTGTCTTATCCTTCCATTGTCATTCCCACAGACACTAAGCAGAGAGTTCAGAGTCCACTGGAGAGGCAGCTGAGCATGATCAGCACAGATAGGCCTGAGATGGGAGTCCTGGCCCTATGAATTCCTTCTTCAGTAGAACTGAAAAATACTGACACTGAGGAGTTAATATTGCTTAAGGTACTCAGCTAAGAAGTAGGGAGACAGAAATCAAACCCAGGTCTAACTCCATAGCCTACACCGATGATCACTTTTACACAATGCTTCCAATGTCATCTATCTCTGTTCGTAACTTACACCAACAACCAGCATCACCCAACCTCAGCACCTAAAGAGCACTATCAGAATTGCTCTCTTTCTGCATAAGTACTCAGAGCAAAACAAAAAGAGCCCTGAGGCACACCACCAAATAACTTTTTCACTCCAGGGGCATTCAAATTCCAAAGCTACTTTTCCTAGCATCTGGGTGTTTGTCCCAGATCCTGACCTATTTCCAACTTGTGTAATTATATTGTTTTTCTAATTGCCCTTTGCTGTTCCACTGGGTGAAACCATCGCCTAGCCTGTCCTCAGCCACTGAGCAATGTTGCTAGACAGCCATTAGACAGCTGTTTCTATCCACCAGCAGAGGTAGATTCATATCTAAAGGGAACGGAAATATTCGTTCAGAGTTTCACAGCTTAAACAGAAAATTCCCCAGGAGTTCTTTTGAGGACAAAGATTCCAAACTTTGAAGAATTAACCTTATGATCAAGCTGTAGCCTTTGAAGAAATATTATTGAATTACTATATTCTTTTAATGTGAATAATTCCTTTGGAGATGAGATAATCACTCGTTTTCCCTTTTCAAGTTATTTCCACTATTTTTAAATACTATCTTCTCATCCAAACTATTCTATTAATGGAAGGAGGAAGTAGGAGATAATTAAGCAGAAAAAAAAAAGTCTCCATTATTTATGGGGTCTGAACAAAGGTCACTAACCTGAAGCTTAGACCCAAAGACTCTTCCAGGTTGAATTATTTCACATTTGATTCAGATCAGAAAGTGATTGTGAAAAGATATTCAGTTTTTGGACACACTGAAGGTCTTCAGAGACACTGAAATAATGATAATAATAGCAACTAACACTTATTGTGAACTACAAAACTGACATTTTACATTTATTATTCCATATATGTTAGAAAAACGCCGCGGGAGGAAAAAAACGCCTCTAAGGACCGGTGGTAAAGGCCTTTATTGAGCGGTCGCTCTCCGGCAGAACTCCCGGGGGCGGGTGAGTGAGGAGACAAAGGGAGTCTGTGAGGTATGAGGGGGTGGGGAGGGGTTTTATAGCCAGGGCCGGCGCCCAAGCCAGGTCTTTTCATATAAGGAAGAAAACGCGGGCTACAGCGGCGGTCAGTGTCTAAGGGCTCTGTGTTGGTACCTGATTGGACCAGGCTGCAGGGGGTCGGTCCCCGGAAGTTTAGCCAGCCTCCGGAATTTGCCTTGCGGCACTTTCCCGGGACATGCCCCGACCTTTCATCCCGGCCTTTTTGTTATAGGACAAGGGGCGCCGGTTCTCTCTGGCTATTTCCTGCTGAACGGGGGCAACGAGGGGTAGGGGCCAGCCGGGACGAAAGGTCAGCTTATGCAGGATTGTGAAGTGGGTCTATGTCTTCTTGATTGAGTCGAGTGTAAGCTGTTAGGAGCATGGCCCGTCCGGTCGCAGCCTGCGCTATATTTTTTGGACCCATTGAGTCCAGTCTAGAGGGGGCTTTCTTGGAGCTGTCTGCGCCTTTGTTCCAGGCCTGACGGTTGGGGCCGATAGGGGATGTGGAGATGCCAGTCGATGTCCAGGGCCGTAGCCACCTGCGGGGAGATCTGTGAGAGTATGTATGTGTGTGTATATATATATATATATATATATATATATATATATATTTTTTTTTTTTTTTTTAAGAGAGGAGTAGGGCAGGAGGGGATGACCAGAAAGGAGTGGGCAAATAGGCAGGAATCTAATTGACAGGGTGGTGGTTGGGTTTGGAGCAGACATGAGGGTTGGCCGTCAATGCCCATAACGGAAACCTGGGAAGGACGTAAAGTGTCCCCAAAAGAGGGAAGGACCGAATAGGTAGCCCCTGCATTAACCAGACTTACCCGTTACCTGGAGCGTTACCCTGGGCTTGGCTTGGGTTATTGGGGTTCCCGAGTCTGGGCGACGTCAGCCATCATCAAAGCTCAGCAGTTCGAAGGCTGGAGGAGGGCAGGAGGTCTCCCTGGGGCACTCTGGTCCCCGGCCCCTAGAGGTCAGGGCCCGAGAGGCCTGGGGACAGTCACCAGCTCAGTGTCCTCGCTGTCTGCACAACAGGCACGGCTTGGAAGGAGGCCGCGGATTGGGGCACATCTTGGCCCAGTGTCCTTCTTGGCTGCACTTGAAGCAGGCCCCCAGAGGGGGTTTTGGGACCCCGAGCCTGCCGCCAGCCGCAGGGCCGCTACCAAGGCCTGGGTTTGTTGGTTTAGGAGGCTTGCCTGAAATTCAGCCTCTTGCTTGAGCCTTGCCCTTTGGCTGGCTTCAGCAGTTTCTTCACGGGCCATGTAAACCTTAAAGGCCATTTTTACCAGGTCTCGAATAGGGGTCTGAGGGCCGTCCTCAGCCTTGGCCAGCTTTTTTCGGATGTCAGGTGCGGATTGGGAGATAAAACGATTGGCCAAGGTAGCTGCCCCAAAGGGGGACTCAGGGGACAGTCTGGTGTATTGAACAAGGGCCTCAGTCAGCCGATTAAGAAACATGGCTGGGTTTTCGTCAGGCCCCTGAGTCACCTCATCTAGTTTGAGGAGGTTCACAACCTTATGAGAGGACGTTTCCATCCCATCAAGGATACACTCTATCATATAGTGTACCCGCAGCTGGCTGCCACCCCCTTCCTGGTAGTTCCAATCAGGGTCGGTGTCAGGAACTGCCTGAGCTCCCGGGGGGCGCTTGGGGGAGGAGTTGGCACTGGAGGGTTGCTATGGGAGCGAGTGTGGGAGCTAACCAGAGAAGAGGAGGGAGTGATGGGGGAAAGGGGAGGATACAAGATAGGGTTAAGGGCCGGAGGATCTGGGGCCGGCAGGGGCGGGAACAGGAACAAAAGAGGCCAGAGTAGGGTTAGAGGGGGAGGGGTTAGGAGGGGCCGGAGAGGAGGGGGAGGAGGTAGGAGGGGCCGGAGTGGAAGGGGAGGGGTTAGGAACCGAAGAGGAAGGGGAGGGGGGCCATGGGAGAGGTATAGGGAGGGGGGGGCCACCAGATCTTCTGGGGGAACAGAGAAAGCAGAGGACTCAGAGAAAGGAGGAGTCGGCTTAGCTCGGGAGGGTGGAGTTGGGGGCGGGGCCATGGTGAGTAGGATTTGGCTAGGAGTGCAGGTAGTGCACAGGGTGGGGCGAGAGTGCAACACCCAAAAGGCCTGAACATAGGGGACCTCAGACCATTTTCCCATTCTCCGGTAGTAATTATCTAAATCATGGAGGACGTCAAAGTCTAGTGTCCCTGTGGCTGGCCATTGTGAGCCATTATCTAGGGAATACTGAGGCCAGGCCTGTGAACACAGAAAAGTGAGCTGCTTGGGGCGGATATCTCTTTTTAGCCTTAGAGTCTGCAGGTTAGCCAGCAGGCACTCTAAGGGGGTGGAGTATTGGGGATCGGGTTTGGAGGCTGTCGATCCCATGATGACCACGGGGCATGGAGGCAACCCCCTGCTGTCCGAACATCTTCAGACGAGTCAAGGGGAGCCGGAGGTCCGTGTAGTCGCGGGGAACGTCTTCCTCACGACCGCAGGGACCCGGAAAGGCCGAAGCCGGAGGTCTACTCAGCCGCTGGGGACGTCTCCCCACCAGCTGGTGACCAGAAAGGCCAAAGCCGGAGGCTGAAGCTGGAGGTCTACTCAGCTGCTGGGGATGTCTCTCCACCAGCTGGTGACCGGGAGGGCCCAGTAAGTGTGCACTCTTTACGGGGCCCTAGGAGGTGGTCGCCAGGGAGTGCAGGCCCCAAAGCCGAGGGGACTTACTCCGTATCCTGCCGTCCGGGGGGTTGGTCAGCCGCCTGGGTCCGAGGCTTCCGCGGTGGTGGAGCTCGAGGGGGCCTCAACGGCGAGTGCTGGGGGCCCTCACCTCGGGCCCCACGTTGGGCGCCAGATGTTAGAAAATCGCCGCGGGAGGAAAAAAACGCCTCTAAGGACCAGTGGTAAAGGCCTTTATTGAGCGGTCGCTCTCCGGCAGAACTCCCGGGGGCGGGTGAGTGAGGAGACAAAGGGAGTCTGTGAGGTATGAGGGGGTGGGGAGGGGTTTTATAGCCAGGGCCGGCGCCCAAGCCAGGTCTTTTCATATAAGGAAGAAAACGCGGGCTACAGCGGCGGTCAGTGTCTAAGGGCTCTGTGTTGGTACCTGATTGGACCAGGCTGCAGGGGGTCGGTCCCCGGAAGTTTAGCCAGCCTCCGGAATTTGCCTTGCGGCACTTTCCCGGGGCATGCCCCAACCTTTCAATATAAACCTTATAAAACCCCAATGTAGTAGGTCCTACCATTGCCAGCATCTTACAAATAAGCAAATGAAGTCTCAAAAAGGTCAAGCTATTTGTCCAGTGACTCACACCTGACAAATGGTATAACCAGGACTCACATCCAAGCCTCTCAGATTCTGAAACCTAACTTCCACATTTCTACTTGCATCATGTCTAATACATTTCCAATACTGTGTTAGCTCTTTGGCAAAGTCTCAAGGACCTGTCCAGAACTGGGATGTCTCTCTGCCAGAGAAAGCACTTCTCAGAACTGATTCACACACTTACCTGTTAGAAGAAAACTTGATGAAGATGAAATGAATAATGAATAACCAATTAGAAGGAAACCCAATATAAGAAAGGGATGGCACATAGGACTTCAGAGGATTTATTGCTCTTTCTTTTTGAAAAAAGAGTGGAAGGACCCACAGACATCATCTGTTCCAATGGCCTCTTGGAACAGATAAGAAGGAGAAAAGTGACTCTTTCAAAGTCTCAACATTACTTTCCTGGTACAGATATGAAAGCACTGGTAATGTACTTCACAATAGCCATATTGCCATTTCTAGCATTATTCTTACTATTAGTGTTATTACTGCTGCTACTAGATGATTAGGAGACTACAGCAATATTATTAGAAAGCCAAAGAAATACTTGACTTGAGCTGTTCCATGCTGTGTTCACCACTAAACGGGCACTAGGCAATCCTCCAGCACTTGTGTTTTATGTACACGATGATGGTACACACCACCATGGCATATTCAAAGCAGCCTTTATCCAAAAATGTCATAGTCTTCCTTATCCTACCACATACATACACACACACACACACACACACACACACACACACCCTCTACCCCATTCTTTCATTGAATTTCCTTCCAAGTACTGAACACTACCTAAAAAGATCTTATTTGTTGGTTTATTTGTTTGTTTACTGCCAGTCCCCTACCCTTGACCTATAATGTGAACTCTAGGAGAGCATGAATTATACTTGTCTGGGATGTCATTTATCCCCAGAGCCTTGAATTAAGTATTTAGTGATTGAATGGAGATACCATTGACTTGAGTCAATGCAATGTGTTTCCTTGTATTCCTTTTATGCATTTTCCTTCAGATTGTCTGAAGCAAGATGGGGGTCTGTGAATGAATGAATGAACATATAAATAAAGCTTGTAAACACATAAATCCTTTTTAGTACCTAGGAATCAGAGAAGAGAAAAGCCTTCATCTGTTGTTCTATTTTGGTTTTGTTTGTTTTGTTTTGTTTTTCTGTGATGAAAACAAATATAGCTATTTTTCAATACCTGTTAATTCTTGGCACATGAGTCCAGGCCAGGCCGAGTTGAAGCCAGTTTAAACCAGGCTAAGATAATATGTTATATATTAGATTATGGTTTAGAACTGGATTAGTGGTGCTTTAGTTCTAAGAATCTATATTCTTCAAGAGAATCAGTCATCAAATGAACAACAAAATGATTAAGAAATAGATTGGTCTTTCCAAAAACATGTAACTCTGGCTTTGAAAGACTGCTCACAAAGGTCTCTACATAACAGGTTTGAAATTGTACCTGTTAGAAGGAAAACTAGTCTCTCCTACATAAAATTCTAAGAAGACAGCTTTGTGTCATATTACACTGCTAGGATACAATCTTTGAAATATAAACATTGTACATGAAATATGGTAGGAATATGGAAAAGTGAGTTAATTACTACAAAATCAGTTTTTAAGAAAACAAAGTCCATCTTAAAAACCAGAGGGAGAAGTGCAAAGTTGGAGTGGGTTATAATGCTATGAGCAGAGGTAGAATACATTGCTTCTGCCATCTTGTTAAAATACCCCATGCCAAAGTCCTTGAGAACCCTCTCAAGCATTCAGAGCCGATAGATTTGTCATTGTAATAACTGTTTTGGGATCATGGGACCATACCCTAGATCCACTGAGGTTACAAATATAGTACCTAATGCCTCACCATTGTTCCAAGATTCCTCACCTCAAATTTTAGTCTTCTATACTCCTTTTTTCTGCTTAAAGTGATCCAAAAACTACTCAAATCTTATGTCAGGAAAGTGATTGGGATTTGCCCTCAGAAATGTTTTCTTCAGCTCATACAACAGTTTATAAAAAATTGAACCAATATTTAATAAATTGAAAATTCCATATTGCAAGAAAAAAATCAGCTTTTCAGATTCTTTTGAATTTCCATTCTTTTTGGCATTGAGTCTATAGTCCCAGGTGACAAAAGTCAGTTGAAGCTGAAGAGAATCTGCCCCTTTTGGACAGGGCATGTGCTCTCCAATTTTCCACAGTCTCCACCCGTTTTTATTGTATTCAACTTTAAGGTCTGTGCTTATTGGCATTTATCATTGCACTCACATTTTTTAATAGCATGCAATTATTTCTTGGAATCAGTATCTATCAAAAAACAGAAATCAAAAAACAAAGAGAACTGTATTTTTCAAGAGGAATCATAAATTCACTTGGAAAAGGCAAACCCAGGAGTATTCAAGACAATGTTCAAGAGCAAGTTAAAGGATTTACCACCCAGATAACAAAGTTACAGTAATTAAGACAGTGTGATATTGGCATATGGAAAACAATCAATAGACTAGAATCCAGGAATACTTAAACAGAAGATTGATTGATGATAGATGGTGACATGATACACAGCATTACTATTCAAGAAAGAAAGATGACTTATTCAATATAGTGTATATCAATATTGCAAAATAAATTAAGATTTTATATTGCTTTATGCCAGTACCTCCTGTGTTAAAGCCTATATACAAAGACAAAATTCTGAAACTTGAGAAAATATAGAATAATATATTTATCATATTGAGTTAGGAAAGGTTTGCTTAAGCAATGTATATAAAGTACAAGCCATAGGAAAAAGATAAATTTGACTTTCTAAAATATAATAGTTTTTCTCAACAAAAAGACACCATAAGTAAGTTAAAATGTAGGCCACAATCTGGGAGAAGATATTGGCAAAACATATATCTAGCAAATGAATAAGTTCAACAATACCAAATATTGGTTCTAATGTAAAGGAAAGGGGACTTCCATATACTGCAAGGGGAACTAGAAATTGTTTCACTACCTACTTTGGTAATTAACTGGGTGAAACTAGTAAAGTTAAAAATGTGTATACATTTTTAAAAAATGTTGTGGTAAAGAAGATGTGTATACATGTTAGTTCAGTAAGTCCACTTACAGGTGTATCTGAAGACTCTTGTATACATGCTAAGAAGATGTGTTCAAGAATGAGCTAGTACTTCATATACAACATGAATGCACCCCAAAATATAATGTTGGGGCTTTAAAAGGTGTACTAAAATATCATTTAAAGAGTTAAACACTAAATAAAGTTTGTAAGTATTCAAATAATACTTTATTTGTAGTAGACCCATGCATATATGGTAAAAGCTTTTTTGTAGTCATGAAAATTCTTCAAGATAATGATTGTCTTCAGTAAGTGAAGATGACTACAATTGAAACTTTCCATTGTTTTCACTAAAGAGTCAGCTGTCAATTTTATTGTTGATTCTTTGAAGGCAATCTTTTCTTTCTGCTTTTAATATTTTCTCTTTGTCCTTGGCTCACCTTAATTTTATTATGATGATTCTAGGTACAATCTTCTTTCTATACTCCTGCCTAGAGTTTACTATAGCTATCCATCAATTACTTGAATCAATAACTTCAGAATTTTTGACAATTTAGAAAAATACTTGATCAATCATTGTGTCTTCAAATACTACTTCTGCAATATCCTTTACTTTTTTTCTGGTCTGCCCATTACATTTTTTATATATATTTTACCACATTTCATTTGTCTCCTACACTCTCTTGTGTATTATTCATCCTTTTCTTTCTTCATGGTTAAGTTTGCATATTTTCTTTCTCTTATCCTCCAGTTCAAAAATTCTCTCATCAGCAGTATCTAACCTGCAGTTTAACCTTAAATTCTTCATTTCAGTTACTGTATCTTTTGGTTCCAAATTTGCTATTAGATTCTCTTTTGTAATAGTTTTCAAATTTTTCCATCTTGTCCTACTTCCTTGAACATATTAATTGCAATTGTTTTAGCTATAACATTTAGATCTCCTAGGGAATGGTTTACATTATCTGTTTTTATCTCTTGCTTGTTTGCTTACTGCTGTTTTGCTCAAATCTCACTTCTACTACTGAAATTTTTATTGAACATTTTATATATATATATATATATATATATATATAAAACAGAGATATCTGAGACTGAATGATGACTGTCTTCCTAACGGTATGCCAAATGATAGTGATCTAATCACAAAGTGAGATAATTCAAAGTTGGGCTTGAGTTACTGTGAGAGCTGATCTATTCCCAATTCACTTATTCCTAAGATCCTTACTCAAATCTTATGATTTTACCAGGGACTTTCTTCCTTGGCAAGATCTGAACTCCAGTTTTTATCCCTCATCCTGATTAGTATTCCAAACACAACATTCAACTTAACTTTTCAGTCACTGCTTTTGAAATCAACAATCACCCCCAAGGAGAGAAGCAGCACTGAATGCCATGATCACCATTAAGAGATTCTCTTCTCTCTTAGAACTTTGTCCTTCAAATCTTCACTTTCTTGGTGGCTCTCTGATGCCTTCAGCTAGAATTTTTAAATATACTATTCAGCTTTTTAAATTGTCCTCAAGCAGAGTTTCAGTCATAAGTAGCATAACCTGGCATTATCAAAAGCAGAATGCCTCTAAGATGAATTTTGAGCATGTCAAATAGCCTGGGTTTATATCTTCATAGACCCAAACATATTCATTGAATTTGGTTAAAATTCATTCAGCCATTTCATACAGCCACATTATGCAACAATAGGCCAACAGAAAGAAATGTATTATTTATGTTAGCATAGAAGGTTCTCCCAGGAAAAAGTACAGAGTTTTAAATCTACCCTGCCTTGGCTTTAACTCATTTGTTCTGATACCCCAGGAAAACAACACAAATTCTCTGTTCTTAGTCTCCTTGTATATAATACACGGATAAGAAGAGTACTACCTTAACTACCTCACAGGTTTATTTGGAGGATTAATTAGAACAAATAGAAAGTACCTAGTACAGTGCCTGGCCCATGGTAGTTCAGTTCAGTTCAGTTGCTCAGTCATGTCCAACTATTTGTGACCCCATGGACTGCAGCACACCAGGCCTCCCTATCCACCACCAACTCCTGGAGTTTACTCAAACTCATGTCCATTGAATCAGTGATGCCATCCAACCATCTCATCCTCTATCACCCCCTTCTCCTGCCTTCACCAGCATCAGGGTTTTTTTCCAATGAGTCAGTTCTTTGCGTCAAGTGGCCAAAGTATTAGAGTTTCAGTTTCAGCTTCAGTCCATGACAGGTATTCAACAAAAACAAATTTAATCAAAATGAGATTATTTATCATTCCTCTTACTATTCAAAGGCTATTGCTCTAAGGAAAGAAGACTAATACACAATTATAGTTGTCTATCCTACTGAAGTTTCAGCATGCAAGTGAGACAGTCAATTCCCAGGTAGGTTGATAAGAAGTCTGGGGTCCCCAGGGAGGAGAGAAGGATCTGGGGCTCTCAAAGAAGAGATAGGGATCTGGAGTTCTCAAGGAGGAGAAAAGGACAAACTTGTTTTCTACATCCCTTAGTCTTAGTCATATAAAACACTTTTTTTTCTTTAAACCCAGAGCTGATGATTACACAACAAAACAACTCAGCTTTAACTCTGTACTAAGAATTATATAACAACAATGTGTCCTGCTTGAGGACAGTTTCTCCTTCTTGAAAACCTTCTGACTAATCCTGCTATCTTAAAATGTAAATTATGGGAGTGGGTCTGGTAAGATCTTCCTACTGTTAGTTCTAATCCTGTTATCTTAAAATGTAAATTGTGGGAGTGGGTCTGGTAAGATCTTTACAACCTTGAGACATTCTTTCCATTTACTGTAATAACCAATTGAAGAAGTATATAGCTCCCTTGCTAAGACTAACAAGGGGGACACTCTCTGTCCATTTTCTGATATCTATGTCAGAAGATCTCTCTATCCCTTTTTATACTTTAATAAAACTCTGCTATACAACAGCTCTTGAGTGATCAAGCCTTGTCCCTGATCCTGAAGCTAAGTCTTCTTTGGAGATCACGAATCCAACATTGTTAATGGTAAGCTATCACAAGCAAGGATTTGGTGTTAGCTGGAGGATTCTGACACATAACTATGCTATCCTTTCCCTTAAAATGGATCCAATCGTAAATTTTGTTAAAATAGGCAATCATTGTAGAAAAGGAAAGCTTTCAAATTTAAAAGAAGGACAAACTCAGACCAGGCAATTACTGGGTTACTCTACACTCTGGCCTCATCAAGGATACATTAGCTGAAAATGAAGAGAGCTCTTGAGTGCTGACAGATGCATCAGGCACAAACTCTGGACTCCCTGAATGCTGACTGTGCCTCAGGGGCAGAGCATCTAAGGTTACTTCTCCAAAAGAGAGACAAAGGCTCACAGGGTCCCCTTTTGCTTGTGATATTTCCATTCTGCCATCCACAGTATGTTAAGCACTTCCTTCTGCCTTCTCTGGGTAAATGAGGTGCCATTATTTCCCCTCTCCTTTCCATGAAAGAAAGTGAAAGTGTTAGTCACTCAGTCATGTCCAACTCTTTGCAACCCCATGGACTGTAGCCCATCAGGCTCCTCTGTCGATGGGGATTCTCCAGGCAAGAATACTGGAATGGGTTGCCATTTCCTTCTCTAGGGGATCTTCCCGACCCAGGGATCAAACCCAGGTCTCCTGCATTGCAGGCAGATTCTTTACCATTTGAGCTCCCCAGGAAGCCCCCATAGGGTCGATAAACTGATGCTTGAAGAAGTCATATAACATGCCAAAGTCACACAGCCAGTATATGGCAGACAATTCAAGTGACATTTATTGAGTGACCTGTCATGCGTCAGGCAATGTGCTAGTGAAGAAGGAATTCATAGGGCCTGGACTCCATCTCAGGCCTGTCCGTGCTGATCGTGCTAGGCCGCCTCTCCAATGGACTCTGAACTCTGTGCTTAGCGCCTGTGGGAATGACAATGGAAGGATAAGACCCCCTCTGGGCAGGGGAATCTTGAAGATCACATCCACGTTACTCATTGCCTAAGAGAAAACAGACACTAATCACCCCTGCCTCCGGACAGTATCTATCAGAATGTAACCACAGGCTTATCGGTTATTAACTGGTTGGAATGTAACTGCAGGCTTATTGATTATTAACTGAACACATAACACGTGAATGATGGGGTTATTGTGATTGTATTTACCCTTCCTTTGTAAGCCTCAAGGGATTTGGGCTGGTGGGTTTGGACACGTACACATGGGGTATAAAAGATTTTTCACAAATGCTGGTCGGGGTCCTTGGCTAAGAGGAGACTCTGCCTGGCCTGCCGGTGTAATAAACTGCACTCTGCTATCTGCATTGTCCTTCTGAGTGAGTTTGTTTCCCGGAAAGCATGGCTATAACACTAGCAACTGAGGAAACAATGAATGAAAAAACGCCCCTGCTAAGATTCTAAGCTAAGGAAGGAAACAAGAAGACAATCCTGAGCACGTGCTCTAAAAACAGCTTCTTTTGTATTAAGCAGTCAATGGGACAAGTGTTAGGACCGTCAAGAAAAGATGTCAGAGGAAGAAGAGTGAAAGCAAAACCACAGGGCAGCTAGACATGGTGGTCAAAGGGTGGCTGTGTAACCCACTCAGTCCCAGCTGCGGACTCCTCCTGAAATTAGTACCCAGCTCCACACAGCAGGGACTTACATTTTCATGGGAGTGAGGGCAGAACACGTAAAGCAATAAAGAAGCAAGACAGTTATAGGTTAAATTCTAAAAAAGAAATAGAACAGGGTAGTGGGAGAAAGGACAACTGGGAGAGTTCTTTGGTAGAGTATTGCAGAAAAGCCTCCACGCAGATGTGGTGTGTAAACTGAGAGCAGAAAGGGAGGAAGTTAGAGGCAGACGCAAGGGGACTTGAGGCAGACAGAGCTCAGCATTTTGAACTGTGTCTGAAGTCATGGAGGAAAAGTGGAGGCCAACATGAGCTGAGAGTGCAGTCGGGAAAGGCCAGATCACACAGGAAATGCGAGGGTCATGGCACAGACCGAGATGGAGCCTGTACACATTTCACTTCCCAAGTGGCAATAATGTACTGTTACTCCTGGGATCGCATAGAGCAGTCACCAACAGGTGATTAGGCCCAGGAGCATCACGTCATGGCTTCCATCTGGACCTTTACATCTGATTCTGTTCAGCCTCAGTTCACAGTGAAAAACCTCCTTATACAGTTCACTCAACACACACAGTAATATTGTACTAGCAGTATGTAATGTGATAAATATCATTACAACAGCAACCGTATCACCATATATAAATGTATCCAAGGAACATAATGTACATCTTAAATTTATAGGTACACAGGTCATGTTTATCTAATGTAAATATGTGTGTACATACATGCTTACATACATACATACCAGGATAAGCCAAACAAAAAAGAATGAAAGAAACCTCCTTGTTCCTATTTCACCTCCTCGTACTTTATGCATGAACTTTTCTCAACCTACTAGACTATAATTTTGTTCTAAGGCAGAGTCTACAGAAATTATCCCAATGCTTTGCACATAGCAAGCACTCAAGGGCTTCCCAGGTGGCTCAGTGATAAAGAATCCACCTGCCAATGCAGGAGATATGGGTTCAATCCCTGAGTCAGGAAGATCCTCTGGAGGAGGAAATGGCAACCCACTCCAGTATTCTCGCTTGGAGAATCCCAAGGACAGAGGAACCTGGTGGGCTACAGTCAATGGGGTCACAAAGAGTTGGATATGACTGAGTGAGCACACACATGCACAGCAAAGGCTAGTTAGCTGATCTTCAAAAGCAGGCCCAGACCTCACACTAGAAAGTTTGAGCATTCATCACTGAAGTCTGGCAGGAGTCAAGAAGAAAAGGATTCTCCCAGCTCAGAATGAGGGGGATGGAGGGCATGGCAAGAAAGGAAGCCACCAGCCAGCCTCTCGCATCCCTCCTTTAAACTGCTGCTCCAGCCACTGGCACTTAACCTTTGGGTGGAGTCACACAGACTTCAGAGAGTGGCCTCTGAGAACCCAGCCTCATGGAAGCGCACTATCGATTTTTCCAGGCAGTGCAATTCAAAGGAAAAGAAAAAGGTGTTTTTAAATTATGATTTTCAGCTGGGACAAGAAAATAATAGTTGCCATATTTTTGGATAATGCCACGCTGATGTCTCCGGGCCTTTGCCAGTATCTCTATCAATTACACGTCCTGAGTGAGAGCAGTGAGACACTGCTGATTGGAGCTCCAATGACCAGCTTTTACCAATACCTATAATATTTTAGTGCTTCTGTCAGGAGCTGGGCTCATTTGCTCAGGCAAGGAAGATAAAAGAATTTGGGCTTTGAGATGTCCTGCTACTGCACTGCAGGAAAGAAAATGCCCCCTTTTCTTCTGTTTCAAGTCAAACTGTCAAGTATTTGTCAGTATTTGGATGATATTTTTTGCTATGTTCTGCGTTTGAATTAACACACACACAAACACACACACACATACCATCTCACCATGTTCTTACCATTCAGAGCATCACTCCCTCAGTTTGGCATGAATAGGGCAGCTTCCTAAAAAAGATATCACTTGATCTCAGTCATAAAGAATCAACAAGAGTTCTGGCAAAGGAAAGTGAGCTGTTGTGAATAATGGAAAATAATTTCATTTAACACTGTAAATTAATTGTTTTTAATTTTCATTATATGTTTAGTATCAAAGTATAATGGATCCATATAGGAAGAAATTGCTTTTTTTTTTGGCCACAACACATGGCATCGGGATTTTAGTTACTCAGTCAGGGTTCAACCCTGCAGTGGAAGCTCGGAGTCCTAACCACTGGATATCCAAGAATTCTCTAGTGGGAAGGGATTGGAAAAGGGGAGCAGGAGTGCATTTTATAACTAGAAAAAGACCTAAAAATAATAACTCTAGTGGTAGGAGGAGGAGGATCTACTGTCTGTTGAGCTACTGTGTCAGAAATAGTGATGAGCACTTTCCATATAATTTCATCTCTGCTCACAAAATCACCATGAGGATTATTACCCCATTTTGAAGATAATAAAGCTCAGGTTCACAGAAGCTAAGTCTCTAGCCTAAGGGTTCATAGTTAATAACAAGCAAGACCAAGAATCACACAGATTCCTCTGGAGGACAGAGAACCATGTTAAGAGTATGAGCTTTGAAGAAAATTTTAAAAAAAGAACCAAATTCTGGGACGCAAGCCTCCCCAAGTGTGTTCCTTTTCTAAATTGTGAGAGTGTTGAATTCCATCATCTCCACCACGTCTTCTAGCTCTGTGCCCCAAAGTCTAAACAACCCAGCCCAAGGCTGGACTGTGCCCCCACAGTTTGCTTCCCTGTCTGACCTTCCTACACCAGCTCCCAACCCCTCCTCCTAATTCTCCAGACAGAATAGAGCCCCAAAGTGAATCCAACAAGAAAACTCCTGGTTAGATTCTATGACTGATGGGGAGGACCAAAAAAAAATTATGCTCACTTGATGTCTCCAGCACTAACAGCAGTGCTTTCTAAACCACCAAAAGGAGTCTTGAAATAAAGAATCAATGGATTCCAGAACTAGCATTACGCTGATTGGTGACAAAGGGATTGTACGTAATTTAGTGTTATACTGCTGACTGTGAAATATCTCTGGGCCAACAGCCTAAGTTTCCTTTGAACAATGTGAGTCATCAGAAGGTATAAGAGTAGGAAAAGAAGGAACAATGCCAAACACACTAATATCAAAAATGCATCTGAAAAGTTTGAATAAAATGGTCTCAACAAATTTAAAGGTGGAAAAAAAAAAGAAGTACTTCTAAATTAATGTTACCTCCTGACTTATGTATGTGTAATGATCTAAATGGGCTTCTCTGGTGGTTCAGATGGTAAAGAATCTGCCTGAAATGCAGGAAACCTGGGTTTGATCCCTGGGGTCAGGAAGATGCCCTGGAGAAGGGCATGGCTACCCACTCCAGTAGTCTTGCCTAGAGAATTCCATGGGCAGAGGAGCCTGATGGGCTATATAGTCAATGGGTCAGAAAGAGTCGGACACAACTAAGAGCTAACACTTTCACTACAATGACCTTAATAACATAATATTATTTGCAGATCAGTAACTATTTCACCTCTAGACTTAGAAGCAAGTGTGCTCAATTGGACCAAAAATCGTTTTTTTAATCATATGCTTTTTGAAGAAAATGCAGGATTACCAAAATATTCAAGATTACTGCATAACACTATACAAAATAGGTGATTAGAACCTACTATATAGCACAGGGAACTCTACTCAATACTGTGTAATGATTTATGTGGGAATAGAATCTAGAAACGAGTGAATATATCACCCCTGCTGGGCAATGAGAAGCCACCACAATGAGAAGCCTGCGCACAGCAACTAGAGAGTAGTCCCTACTCTCCACAACTAAAGAAAATCCCTCACAGCAACAAAGACCCAGCACAGTCAAAAATTAATTTTTTTAAAAAGGAATGCAGTTTAAAAGAAAAGATTATCATATAGATGGATCTGTGCATGTAACTAGCAGAAAGTAACTTCAGTCTTACTCCTTAGATTACAAAGCCACTCAAGTGCCTTCCTAATGCCAGGCATCAAGCTAGTTTCTGGAAGTACAGGAAGGTATTGTACATCATGCTCTGGGAAATGGCTTTCAACAGGTTGTTTGAGGGAAACCACTTACTGCCTTCACTCTACCTTTCACATATGCACACAGGGTCATTTTTCTATGTGTTTCAGTAAACACACAGCCCCTTTCAGCACCAGCTCAATGGTATATATTATGTGTCTTTTCTTTTCTTAGCACCTAGTCATACTCAATTCTCTGCAGCGGTGCATGACCTGCTTAACTCTACAATCCAACAGGCGTAACTTTAACCGTAGGAAAAAAATCAACTCAAGCATCATTATTCATCATTTGATAGCCCACTTCAGCTAGGGTTGCTGGTTGAGATCCATTGCCAGAGCATTCAGAATGAAAGAGCTGCTTCACTATCTGATTCAATGGAAGCCTCTAGATCCTAAAGTACCTCCTCTTTTGTGTGTCACACTGCCTGAGAGTCAAGATTCATATTCAACCAGGAACATGACTCCCCGTCCTTCAAAACAAGCAAACCATCAAAAAAACAAAGAATTATGCTTAAAAGCACCATTGAGAAGGGAAAATGCATGAACTATCTTAGAATAACGTATTCTAAATTGCATATAGTCATCAAGTTAAAAACAAAGACTTTGAAGAAATATGACCCAGCATGTTGGGTGAGTTTGCAAAGGAGGAAATAATGTTATTGGGAGGAATATATTGTATTTTCCTCAGGAAAGAGGGCACTTCCCTGAGGATAATAAACATCTCAGGAGAGCAAAGAGAACAGGCAGAGCAGAGACAAGGGAGAGATAAGCAGAGCCTTCACAATTGGTTCAGGGAGTGTGCCTAAACTAAATGAATATACAGGATTCCTTGCACACATCATTTTTACCCCAGTTATGATGTGATGTCTGGGTCTGGTGCAGGTTCTTGTCTAGATCAGTATCCCACTGTGAACAGATCTGGCAGCTACTTTTCTTCATCCTACCATGCTATGTTGAAATCTCACAGACAAATATCCAGCAAAACCACCATTCCTACCTGCTGGCCATCTCCTCCTGGAAAGAAAGAATGAAATCATAGAGAAAACCAGAGATGTTAGATCATAGAAAAAATGATTAACCATGACTTACTTTACATATAGGAAAAACTGTCTCCCAGTGTTTCTGTGCAAGTTTGTTTTAGCCTAAAGGCATTGCTTTTCTGATCCATTCTTTCCCTGGCTCTTCTCACCCACCCCTATCCTTAAACCTTGTCTTCAGTGTAGGAGAAAGAAAGGGAAGTTGCTGTCTGAGAAGCAGCACTCTGGGCTTCCCTGGTGGCTCAGATGGAAAAGTATCTGCCTGCGATGCAGGAGACCGGGTTCGACCTCTGTTTCAGGAAGATCCCCTGGAGATGGGAATGGCTACCCACTGCAGTATTCTTGCCTAGAGAATTCCACGGACAGAGGAGCCTGGTGAACTGCAGGCCATGGGGTTGCAGAGTCGGACACAAGTGAGCGACTAACACTCACTTTTTTTCCCAGGTGGCGCTAGTGGTAAAGAACCCACCAGCCAATGCAGGAGATACGAGTTTGATCTCTGGGTCAGGAAGATCCCCTAGAGGAGAACATGGCTACCCACTCCAGTATTCTTGCCTGGAAAATCCCAAGGACAAAGGAGCCTGGTGGGCTACAGCCCATGGGTTCACAATGAGCAGACACAACTAAAGCAACTTAGCACACACACACGTGCTAGCAGCTGACTTGTCTTCAAACCACAAGTGCAGATTCTATACCTGCTGTCTATAGTGAAATTTAACATAGTGAATTTTGATTTTCATTGAACTCCAGATTCAGTCTTCAGAGGAAATGAGAAACAGTATTAGTGAACATGCCACATGCTCAGAGAAGTATAATGCATGAAGCAGCCATGGATCATTTCCTCAGAGAGCCACCATCTAGTTGGAGAATCAAGAATCAGGGATGACAAACGTGGGGCACATTTGCTTCTTCTCACCTAACCTGCCCCACGACAGACATTACTAATCCATCCTGGTGTCCTTTTCTACCAATCTCACACACGCATTCTCAAAATCCCCTCTGACCTACCTCCTAGAGTAATGGAAATAAAAACAAAAATAAGCAAATGAGACCTAATTAAACTTAAAAATCCTATCCAAGGCAGCCTGTCATTAGCCGCTATCCAAGTTTCAGAGTTTGTACATGATCTGAAATATATTTGTCATTTCTAGTCACAACAGAGTAACAATAACAGCCCATTATCTTCCCAAACCAGGGATCAAACCCAGGTTTCCCACATTGCAGGTGGATTCTTTACTGTCTGAGCCATCCAGAAAACCCAAGAATACTGGAGGAGGCAGCCTACCCCTTCTCCAGGGGAATTTCCCAACCCAGGAATTGAACCAGGGTCTCCTGCACTGCAGGTGGGTTCTTTACCAGCTGAGTTACCTGGGAAGCCCCATTACCAAATAGTACTGTTGAAAGTCAAGTTTGGGGGTTCAGACAGTTAAGGCAGTAGGGATTCCAAGGAAAACTTCTTAGAGGAGGATGGACTTAAATGGACTGTAGATACTCGAGTCTAATTCAAAAAGTGAAACAAACTAAACATGGACACCCACCCACAGGATGGAATAGTCAGTTGACCAAGGCAAAGAGCTAATGGGAAGATCTGCATTTTCTTTCAAGAACTCCCAGGCAATGGGGCTTCTCTTGACTCTAGGGAGGCACTCCCCTCCCTGGGATAGGACCAGTAGCCCCACACTGCATCTCCCACTCCTCAGCTAACAGCATGCTCAGTCACCCCTGAAACCCAGCTTAGCACACTGCAGTGATCCCCAAACCTCAGTCTTTCAAAAACCACCTTGCCCATTTTTTACCACCTCCCTGTGCCACTTTATTATTCACATAATATTTTATGTAGATCAACTCACTTTTTAATTTAAATAAATCCATTTAAAATAGAAATACTGTAGCCCTGCCACTGGAAAAGGCAGTCTCATGTGCATTAATTTAATTAAGAAGTAACTACTTTTAAGGTATTTGTTTATATGCCCCCTAAGATAATCTCATGTGTATCTATTAATAGGTCTCTGTACCACATCAGCATCAGTAGTTAAGAGTAAGTGCTTTGAGATACAAAATATTCCATATAAAATAAACAAGGTCCTATTGTACAGCACAGGGAACTATATTCAATATTTTGTCATAAACTATAATGGAAAAGCATCTGAAAAAAGAATACACATGTACATGGAATCTCCTTGCAAGGAGATCCAATCAGTCAATCCTAAAGGAAATCAGTTCCGGATATTCATTGGAAGGACTCATGTTGAAGCTGAAACTCCAATACTTTGGCCACCTAATGCGAAGAGCTGACTCATTTGAAAAGACCCTGATGCTGGGAAAGATTGAAGGCAGGAGGAGACGGGGATGACAGAGGATGAGATGGTTGGATGGCATCACTGACTTAATGGACATGAGTTTGAGTAAGCTCTGGGAGTTGGTGACGGACAGGGAGGCCTGGTGTGCTGCAGTCCATGTGGTTGCAAAGAGTCGGTCACAACTGAGTGACTGCACTGAACTGATACATGGAATCTAAAATATGACATGAAGCTAATTATAGAAATTGAAACAGACTCATGGACACAGAAAACAGACTTAATCTTGCCAAAAGGGAGTGTGTTGGGGGGAGCCATGGATTGAAAGGTTGGAATTAGCAGATGTAATTTATTATATATAGAATGGATAAACAACAAGGTCCTACTGTATAGCACAGGAAACTATATTCAATATCCTATGATAAACCATAGTGGAAAGAAAAAGTTTAAAAACCAATGTGTGTGTGTCCGTGTGTGTGTGTGTGTGTACATAAAATTGAATCACTTTGCTTTATACCAAAAACTAACACAATATTGTAAATCAATTAAACTTCCATTAAAAAAAAAATAGAATATACACTTTGGAGTAAAGTGGATGGGAATTCTAAGCCCAGCTCCATCATTTATTATCTGAAAGGCCTTGGAAAATTACTAGAGTCTCTAAATTTCCTCACCAGTAGAAGGGGTAATAATAGCAATGCATACTCTTATTTGGAGAATTCATTAAGGGAAGGCCTGTAATATGCTCAGCAGAGTGCCTAGTACCCAGTCTTTTTAGGTACTTATATCATTCCATTTCATCCTGGTTAGGGATATCTGTTCCAACTCCAGCTATTTTCTATCCCAAGGTTATAAAGTAGAGTGAAACAGCAGAGAGATGTTTGATTAAATCCAGCCTTCATCACTTCAAGAGGGTAGCCTAGTTATGTTACTTCTTTAAACTCTCAGTTACTTCATTTGTAAAATTAAGGAAATAGTGGTAAGTATTTCTCACAGCTAAGGAATGTAATAAATGAGGTCATATATAGAGAGCGCTGGTCTGCTGCTCTTGCTTGGTAAATGGTAATTCTTTTTATATATATTACACAGAGGTTTCCTTTGAATTTCTGAAAACACAGATACTGTTGGGTTTTTGAAATCCCAAACCATTCCTCTGCTTTGGATCCACTTTCCTATATTGAAAAACACTGGATTCTTCAAAAATAATTGTGTATTCTCCTGTGCATATGAGCAGCCACAACAAGCCTATCCTAAGAAGCAGAATGAAGGAAGCCTCCCAAAAGTTCAAACATTTGCACCTAAGATGCAGATTCCTTCTTACATGGCCTCTAGTTCTGTCAAAATGAGCAATTTCTCTTCTGTCATTAGAATGTAAACAGTGTGAGCATAAAGATCCTTACCTGATGGATCAGATCCTCTCTGGTACCTGGTGGGCAGGCCGTTTCTGTTAACTACAAACCATTCAGGTTTCTGCTTTGTGAACTGATGTCTTTGAGCCAAAGAAAGAAGAGCCCGCCTGTACTGCCTGGCACAGTGCTTTCTCCAGTGAAAACTCTCACTGTGGCCTTTAACCCAAGGGGCCTGGAGGTGGCTGTGAGAAAACCTCTTTGACGAGTGAATGGAGCAGCTCTGTCTCCATTTATTCGTTGGTCTTTCAGTTTAGCACTCCCTCTCCGACAGTAACTCCAGAACGGCTTTGCTCAAGTGGACTCATACTACTAGAAATGGTCCAGAGACCCATAACTCATTTCACAGCGGCTGCCAGGGAGCTGTCAGACAGTGGTTCTTTCGGCCACAGGTCAGGTTTAAAGCTGTGACCTCAAGGAAATGCACATGCTTCACATCCCATTAAGAGTAGCTGGAGACAGACAGTGGCCCCCATGGAGACCATCAACTTTGTTTTGTTACTAGGCCAGAACTGTTGTCTGCATTGAGAGAAGAAAAGTTGCAGTTGCAGCCTCCCTTAAAGGCCGAAATTCACTCCAAATATTTTTCCTCCTGGACAAACACTCCTCCACTTACTTTTACAAGCCAAGGAAGAAGAATTCTAGTTCTAGTTCTATGATACAACCCAAAGAACCTAAAGCAAGAGTCAGCCCAAGAGAATTCCCATCTCATTACAGCATCCATATCAACCATGCCTGCCAGGTGGTCTGGAATAGCATGCAGGTTTCTAATTGAATGGCAATACCAATAAATGATTGGGAATGACTGTCTGCGACATTGCGCTGAGAACACTAAATCGGGAAGGAGGAGGTGGTCAGTTAGCAATGACTGCCTTACACAGGGGATTTGGAAAGGACAGCATTATGCCATGTATTTACTAACTTTAGCTATGACTATTTTCTTTCTTTCCTGAGCTGTTGTCATCGTCTCCAAATCAGCTTTCCTGCCTCCAGGTCTCCACACACCAGTGCACAGCCCCCATCCTGCCACCACAGTCAGTAATCTGCATCTAACACCTCCTTCCTCCTATGACTCACATGGTCCAAGATCTCAGCACAGGGTGAAACTCCCTCAGCAATCGAGCTCCAGCCCATCTCTGTAGCCGCTTCTCTCATCACTCCTCACCACAATTACTTCTCACATTCCTTGAGATGTCCTTTCTCTGGCTCATGTTACTCTTTTTCTCTGAAATGGTTTCTCCTACCACCCTCCCCTTTTGCAATATTGCATATTCTTCAAAGCTCAATTCAAACATCACTCCTTAGTCTCTTCCTCCAGAATGCCCAAGACCTTTTCTTCATATGACTATGATGGTCCTTTTTATATCATAGTCTTATTAATGAGTACTCTTTCATTGCAAGTGATAGAAGCCAATTCAAAGTGGCTTAATAAATAACAAAAATACCAAATTAATAGCTTTAAAGAAGGAATGTACTATTATTCCCATGTGTGTGTGTTCAGTCATGTCCAACTCTTGATGACACCGTGGACTGTAACCAACCTGGTTCCTCTGTACATGGAATTTTCCAGGCAAGAATACTGAAGTGGGTTGCCATTTCCTACTCCAGGGGATCTTCCTGATCCAGGGATTAAACCCATGTCTCTCACATTTCCTACATTGGCAGGCAGATTCTTTACCATTGCACTGCCAGGGAAGCTCAATTCATTAATGAAAATTTTGGTGACAGAGTCTTCTGACAGGACTGGATCAAGATGCTTAGTGATGTCTTTACAAATGATTCCTTCATTTCCAGGCATTTTTTCTCTTTGAGTTGCCTCAATTTCAAGCAGTTGGAGAACCAATATGGAGTTTTCTCCCCTAATAGTTTCAAGAGAAGGCCCAAAATTGAGTTTCGTTGACCTCTCTTAGATCATCTGCCCGGCTCTGGACCATGCATTGTGGGCATGAGTACAGAATTTGCTGACTGTCCAGGTCTGAGTTAGATGCTGTGAAACAACTCCACCCAAACCATATGGACTACAAGTGGGGAAGACTGAGTTCATCAAAGGAAAATAGAGGTGTTATTTCCAGAAAAATGAAACATCTATCCCAAGAAGGGAAAATACACCACTCACACACACACTTAAAATGATGAATTTGGAGCTTATATATCTCTTTTCTCCATCAAACTGAGCCCATTGTACCTCTTCATGGTGCCCAGTGGTGGAGCTTTCAAGGACAGTATAAGAACAAGCACTTTTCCTTAACTCTTTGAAAGTGTATGGGAGCTTCATTTCACTCTCTTGGGAACATGGTTATTAATTGTCCATGTTTACTAAATATTTCCTCATCCTGTGAAGCAATTTATGAGTCTTGGTGCAGCTTGCAGAGACAAGCATTTCTCGAGTTCTTGCTTGACAAGTACAGAAGGGAATTTATGTGAAGTGTTCTGTGATATGCATTATGTTTACTTGCTAATGAAATTTATTCTGGTTTTTGTGCTTATTTATAGCACACTGTTTCAGAAGTGACGCAGCCATTTAAAAATGGCTTAAATGTGACCACTTTATTTTAAATATCTTATTGTAACAACAAAAGATAAGGGAGCTAAAATGATTAAGAAAAGAGAAGCTTTTGTTAATGGCAAGAGACAAAAAAGGAAATGAGAAATCTCTAGTGAATAGAGATATATGTGCATTGTCCCTGGACTTTTATTTGAAATCATATTTGATTTTTAAGTCTCAATATGCAAAGAAAATCCCTAATCACCCATGGGTAATCCCTGAAAAGTCTAAGAAGCTTGTGTGAATGTTAGCCTTAGAGTTAATACCTTCAGTGAGTTTTTCTTTCTCTGTAACTCCCAAAAGTGTCCCATTCTGTACCTGATATATAGTAAGACACACACTGGCTTTACAGTTTTTAATTTCTACATTAAAATTCAAACCTGTCATATTCTGGTTCTATGATCAATAAAAAGAGCAACTGGCTCAAAAATGTTTTTACATCCATTATGAAACCCTCATGACATTGATTGCAAAGTAGAAATATGGCAATTCAGACTCATTTATCTAATTGCTGAGACACGTGATACTTATTTATTTAACAAACACATATAGTACTTACTTTATACCAGACATTATCCTGGGTATTTCATATATATTTACCCATTTAATCCTTATAACCAGCCTTTGACATAGGTACTAATATGATTCCCATTATACAGGTGAGAAAACTAAGGCTCAATGAAGTTAAGTAGTCTGCCTGGGATTTCATAGTAAGTGTTAAAGCCATCAACTGGACACAAGCACCTGACACGGCAGTTTGTGCTTTTGACCACGTACTAACTGCTTCTGCAGTAAAGTAGTTTTGGAGTGAGGAAAGCCAGGTTCAAACTATGTCCACCACCTACTAACTAGTGACTTGAACAAGTTATTTCATCTGTCTGATCCTAGATTTTCATCTATTATGTGAAGATATTATCATATAAATCCCCTAGCACCATACCTTGTACTCAAATGTGAGTAAACAGTATGCTAATTCTATTAGCATATACAAGTATGCTAATTATAGATAAACTTAGCCTCAAACTCCAGCCAGTGAGTTGGAAAAACCTTGAGGAACATCTCAAAGGAAGGCACAATTCTAGAAATCACCCAGTGAATTGAGATAGAGATGAAGAGGAAAGAAAAAACAATACTTCAGGCTTAATGCTCAAAACCAAGTTCTGGCTTTGAATTATCCAATTCATTTTGGGAATGTCAACCTAGCTCGTGAAATGCCGCCAGTAGTCCAAAAGTCTTATTAGGCTTTCGAGAAAGAAGAACTAGGCTATTGATCTGCACACTCAAGAAATATCAGAGTTGATTCAGTGTTCCCCAGTGACAGAGTCAATGAATAGGTATTGCCAAAACAATCCCCACATTCTGGTTATAATGTGTGTGAACTCCTTCAACAAAACACAGGGAGGCCACAGCCAGAGGAAAGATTTTTGGCTTCAGTAACCACTCAGCTGGTGTTTCCTGACAACCTATTGACGAGATGGAATCATCTTTAAAACTAATCTCAATGATTATATTAAATGGAGCATTAAGGTGGCAAAAAAAAAGAAAAAAAAAGGATATCCAGGAAGTCTAGGGTTCACTTACAGGCCCTGACAAAACCCCAAGAATCAAAATAAATCTGGGTAGAAAAAGAAAGTATAGCTATTTATTTGTTCCCAGTTGGCTAGTATATAACCTGTAGACATGGGGCCATAGAGTCTATCTTCATTGACTCAAATGTGAAAAAGGATTATTATGCATCTCTATAGCAACAACTTCAGTTCAGTTCAGTTCAGTCGCTCAGTTGTGTCTGACTCTTTGTGACCCCATGGACTGCAGCACGTCAGGCCTCCCTGTCCATCACCAACTCCCGGAGCCTCCTCAAACTCATGTCCATTGATTCAGTGATGCCATCCAACTATCTCATTCTCTGTCATCCCCTTCTCCTCCTGCCTTCAATCTTTCCCAGCATCAGGGTTTCTTCCAATGAGTCAGCTCTTCGCATCAGGTGGCCAAAGTATTGGAGTTTCAGCTTCAACATCAGTCCTTCCAATGAACACCCAGGACTGATCTCCTTTAGGATGGACTGGTTGGATCTCCTTGCAGTCCAAGGGACTCTCAAGAGTCTGCTCCAACACCACAGTTCAAAAGCATCAATCCTTCGGCACTCAGCTTTCTTTATGGTCCAACTCTCACATCCATACATGACTACTGGAAAAACCATAGCCTTGACTAGACAGACCTTTGTTGGCAAAGTAATGCCTCTGCTTTTTAATATGCTGTCTAGGTTGGTCATACGGAAAAGGCAATGGCACCCCCACTCCAGTACTCTTGCCTGGAAAATCCCATGGACGGAGGAGCCTGGTGGGCTGCAGTCCATGGGTTCGCTAAGAGTCGGACACGACTGAGCAACTTCATTTTCACTTTTCACTTTCATGCATTGGAGAAAGAAACGGCAACCCACTCCAGTGTTCTTGCCTGGAGAATCCCAGGGACAGGGGAGCCTGGTGGGCTGCCATCTGTGGGGTCGCACAGAGTTGGACACGACTGAAGCAAATTAGCAGCAGCAGCAGCTAGGTTGGTCATAACTTTGCTCCCAAGGAGTAAGCATCTTTTAATTTCACGGCTGCAGTCAGCATCTGCAGTGCTTTTGGAGCCCCCAAAAAATAAAGTCTGCCACTGTTTTCACTGTTTTTCCATCTATTTGCTATGAAGTGATGGGACCTGGTGCCATGATCTTTGTCTTATTTGTTAGGCACTGGGCTGAGCATGGAAGCTTCTTACATGACATTAGTTGTGAAGAACCCTCCTGCCAATGGAGGAGATATAAGAGATGCAGATTCAATCCCTGGATCAGGAAGATCCCCTGGAGGAGAGCATGGAAACCCACTCCAGTATTCTTACCTGGAGAATCCCATGGACTGTCGAGCCTGGCGGGTTACAGACCATGGTGTCACAAAGTTCGACACAATTGAAGCGACTTTGCATGCACACAGGCTAAGCATATAAAGTGAACTAAGTAATAAATACTTCACAAATTTATTTCAATACAGCAAGTATGACTATTATCCATTTGATAGATAAGGTGACTCTAAGACGCTAATTAGCCTTCCCAATTTTACACAGTTAGTTTATTGGTTTCAATATTTTTATCTGCAAATAGAAGTTTAGACTTCAGTCTAAATCTAAGAGGCAAGAACGCTCTCTAGAATCTCTCTTGTAAGAGTACTAGCTCCATTTGTGCGGATTCCACTCCATGATCTAATCACCTCCCAAAGACCATACGTCCTAATACCATTATACTGAGGTTTAGGTTTCAACATATGAATTTGGGTGGGGACAAAAACATTCTATCTCTAGCAGCCTAAAGTTCCATGAAAACAGGGACTGATTCTGTGCTTGCTGATTTTTAGCCCTGGTTTCTATCACACTGCATGGCATATGGCAGGACTCAGGAAATACTGGTTGAACTAAAAAACAAATTAGAGAAACCAAGAGTTCCACTCTGTTCTCTTAATCTCTTTTCTAACTCTCCACTTAAGCAGATTCACACCGTGACCCATTACCTCCTGACTTCCAACTTCTGTCTATTTCCTTCAGTTCCACAAATTCCATGGAGCTGGACTCAGCACTTTGTAATAAATGCACAGTGTGCCCTGATCTCATGGGCTAGGTCTAGAAAACAACTATAGTTTTCTCAAGGTTTTAAAATGTACCATAAATAATAAATAGGCAAATAAGTAAACAAATTAGCAGTACAGTGTATAATTAACAGCAGAGATGTCTTCACATATTAAATTTGTACCTGAGTTGGTTACATAATCTCTTTCAGCATCAGTAATCTCAGCAAAAAAAATGGGGATAATGATATTAACGTCTAAAGATTTTCAGATATTTGGTAAGTTAGTATACGTAAAGTGTTCAGCCCAGAAATGGAAACTATTATTAATAAACCAAATTCCTGTAACTATAGAAATGATCTTGTCAGAAATGTTGCTTCTACAAAGAGCCAAACTCTTTAATAAAATGATGGGCTGACTTAAGTTTAAGGGGTTAAGAAGTATTGCTGTAGGGATTTCAGGTAGTTGACGTACTTAGTATAAAGAATTCATACAACAAAGTGCCTGACTTTTTGAACTCAGTCTATGTTGATCTCCAACGGAACTTATAGGTCCACCATAGTAGTGAAACCAAGGTCAATTCTGTTTTGCAGAATCCAGTCATAGATTAGAGTCCTTCCACTAAAATCTTTGCTATGTTAGTGAAATACATCAGATGGCAAAAAACAAATGTTATATATAGGATGTCCCTTACATAACAGGCTTTCCGAGTGGCTCAGTGATAAAGAATTTGTCTGCAGTGCAGGAGACATGGGTTCAAGCCCTGGTTGGGAAGATCCCCTGGAGAAGAAAATGGCAACACACTCCATTATTCTTATCTGGGAATTCCCATGGACAGAGGAAGGAGCCTGGCAGGCTACAGTTCATGGAGTTGCAAAGGAGTTAGACACAATTTAGCAACTAAACAACAACAGCAACAATCCCTTATGTAAGGGATCAAAAAAAAAAAAAAATTCTAAGCATAAAAAGAAAGATTCTGAAGGGTGGTTTCCTTGGGCTGGGGGACATGGAAATAAGGAGATGTTTATCAAAGGATACAAACTTTCTACTATGAGAAGAATATGTCCTGGAGATCTAATGTAGAGCATAGTGATCATAGTTAATAATACTGTGTTCTATACTTGAAGGTTGCTAAGAGAGCACAAAAAAATGGTAATTATGTAGTGTTATGCAGGTGTTAGCTAATGCTATGACTGTAATCAGATTGCAATATATAAGTGTATTAAATCAATACATAGAGCTCCTTAAACTTACATGATATTATACATCAATCATATCTCAATAAAGCTAAAGGGAAACCCCTTTGCTGTGTGAATTAACTCACTCCATTCTGTTCTATTTAAACTTGATATTATTCTACCACTTAGTTTTAACAACAAAAGAAAAGGAAAGTGAAACCGCTCTGTCGTGTCCGACTCTTTGCGACCCCATGGCCTGTAGCCTACCAGGCTCCTCAGTCCATGGGATTTTTCAGGCAAGGGCACTGGAGTGGGTTGCAATTTCCTTCTCCAGGAGATCTTCCCAACCCAGGGATCAAACCCGGGTCTCCCCCATTAACAACAAAAAGCAGTTGCAAGCAAGAGTTCTGCAGTTCTTCTTTCTCATGTTAGTTTTATATCACAAGAAAAGTCAAGAAGAATGTTTTCCAATGTTTGTGGCAGAGTCTATGTCATACGAATCGTTCACCAGTATCTCACACCCATGCAGACATTACTAATCAATCCAAGTGCTCTTTGCCACTAAAGCCCACACTCAGTTTCTTAATGCTTCTCAACACAGAGCTCCAGAAACTACACCACTCAATCAGATTTGATGTGTGAGGTGTAGCTTCTTCTGCATACTGGAAATGTTATACCTGAAGCCAGAAATCAAGTTAATATAATAAGAAACACAAGTTTAAACCTTATGATGGCACCACCCATGAGAATTAGTCTTAGAATATGATTGCAATCAAAGAACTACAGCCCTGAAGCAAAACAATAATTTTTAAATAATTCAGACTTTTTACTTGCATTCTCAAATACCATGAGTGAGATACAGTGAGCTCAGGAATAACTTCTTTTAAATTTTCACTTTTTTCCCTCCACTTCCTTGTTATACAACTTCTGCCATGGCTCACTCATCAAACTCTTCAAAATAGTTGTCTTCCAACCTTGTAACAGACCCTACTCACACTTCTTTCCTTCATTTATCATTATTGTTTAGTCGCTAAGTCATATCCAACATTTGCAATCCCTAATTTCCTTCAATATTATATTATCAAAATTCAAAAAGCCAGTCTGGAATGACACAAAAGGGGTAAATACTGAAAGGGTAAAATCACCATCATCTAAAAACAAAAGGAAGAAGGAAAGATTGGGAATGCTCACACTTTAGAAATTTTGGATAGATCTAAGCTATGGTTTTAGGCTATTACGTCATCCTTCCACCATTTCAAGAATCAACATCTCCCATTATTAATACTGGAGTTCACAAAAAAAGGTCTCAACAAATCAAATCTAAGAGCAGCTTTGGCATAAGAAATGGCTTTTTAAATTTTATTTCTAATTGGAGGATAATTGCTTTATAATATTGTGTTGGCTTCTACTATCTAATGTGAATCAGGAATGGCCTTTTTGAAGCTAATGCTCAGAATTCCCCATAGAGCCTGGGGCAGGAGGAACAGTTACTTCAAAAGATGAGAGCTTATTTCTGCCTGTATAGCTAATTCTCGCTCACACTTCTTACTCATATAATAGAAAATGTGGAAGAAAAAAAAAGAGGCTGCTCAAGAGAGCCAGTCTTGATTTCATTCATTAAAGGCACCAAAAACTAAGGACAAGTAAAAATCCAATTGGCTTTTACCTCATCACAAAACACAATTGCTCTGAGCAAGAAAAGATTTTGTAAAAAAACAAACAAAAAGAGGGATGGAAAATATAACCCAAAGCCATCATTTCCATAACTTTAAAGGAATCTTGATCTTTCCACTGATATGCAGAATTTTTCTTCCAGCTTTGGGTCATAAAAATTTTCACACTGACATCCAATTTTATTTGAATTCTAAAACTTTTCTGGAATATGTAATCCACACAGTTTTTAACCCCAGGATTAAGCATCCTTCACCAGGGTCATTTCTTTAGTTTGGGACACCATGCACTCATACTCTGATACTGTGAGAGATGAGGAAGATAGAGGTCTGGGGTAAATAGAGCACCCGAAAAGCACATGCAATGTCAGAAGCAAGTCTTTAGAGAAGAGAGAAATATTTACCTTTGGCAAGGCAATGTGCAGAGATTCTGAAGTCCACCAGACTAGGAAAGAGACATATATTTAAATCAGCCACATGCTCAGTAGATCTCCACCCACCCAGTGTGGTAGGCACCCAACACAGGACTCCATAGGCTACACCCCACTACTTCCGAGGATAGTTCTAGCAATGCTTTATCCCCGATCCTGAACCAGCTTGCTGTTCTGATATCTTAAGGTTTCATTCCATCATTTCGTACATACGCTATGAGTTTACTCAATGCGTGCATGCATTCTCAGTCATGTCCAACTCTTTGCAACCCCACACACTATAGTCCACCAGGCTCCTCTGTCCTTGGGATTATTCAGGCAAGAATTCTTGAGACTGTTGCCATTTTCTACTCCAGGGGATCCTCTCAATCCAGGGATCAAATCCACGTCTCTTGCATCTCTTGTACTAGCAGAATTCTTTACCACTGTGCCACCTGGGAAGCCCCTTACTCCAAGAGATGAGGTCAAAATTTTATTCCATAATACCAAATAAAAAAGTTGACTTAAAATTCAACATTCAGAAATGTTGAAGATCATGCCACCCAATCCCATCACTTCGCTGCAAATAGATGGGGAAACAACGGAAACAGTGAGAGGTTTTATCTTCTTGGGCTCCAAAATCACTGCAGATGGTGATTGCAGCCATGAAATTAAAAGACACTTGTTCCTTGGAAGAAAAGCTATGACAAACCTAGATGGCATATTAAAAAGCAGGGATATTACTTTGTCAACAAAGATCCGTTGGTTTTTCCAGGAGTCATGTATGGATGTGAGAGTTGGACCATAAAGAAAGCTGAGTGCCAAAGAATTGATGCTTTTAAACTGTGGTGTTGGAAAAGACTCTTGAGAGTCCCTTGGACTGCAAGGAAATCAAACCAGTCCATCCTAAAGGAGATCAGTCCTGGGTATTCATTGGAAGGACTGATGCTGAAGCTGAAACTCCAATACTTTGGCCACCTGATGTGAAGAGCTGACTCATTTGAAAAGACCCTGATATTGAGAAAGATTGAAGGCAGGAGGAGAAGGGGATGACAGAGGGTGAGATGGTAGAATGGCATCACTGACTCGATGGACATAAGTTTGAGCAAGCTCAGGGAGTTGGTGATGGACAGGGAATCCTGGCATGCTGCAGTCCATGGGGTTGCAAAGAGTCAGACACGACTGAGTGACTGAACTGACTGAAGATCAAAAATGACACTTATTAACATAGTAATAATAACACTTCAAAAAAATAACACTTCAACAAAATTCTCATGATGAAAACTAGAGAATGTTTTGGAAAAACACAAAAGTAAAGTTGAACAAACAGAAAGACTTTCCATATTCTTAGCTAGGAAGAGCCAACCTCATAAAATTGTCAATCCTCCCAAAGTTAATTTTTAGCTTAATGAGCTCAAATAAAATGCCACCAGGTTTTTACTTTCCTGGAGATAAAGTTGATTGTAAAGCTCATTTGGGAAAACTATGAAAAGGGGAAAATTGTGAGGAGTAGGAGGGGTGAGTTTGATACAAAAACATTTTTAAACCTTTTATTGGTGCATGAATAGACAAAAAGACAAATGGAACAAATAAAAAACCCAGAACTAGACCTAGTAACATATGGAAATTTAGTATTTAATAATTGAATTTATATAATTGAATTTTTTCATTAATTCAAATTCAGCATCTCAAATGAGTAGGCAAAGGATGGATGTCTTAATAAGTTGTATGGGAATAACTGGTGAGTCATATGGAAAAAGACAAAATTAGACCATTTCCTCACTCCACACACCAATATAAATTCTCAGTGGGTTAGAGACTTATATATAAAATAATGAATATAAGTAATGAAAGAAAACATGGATGAATTCCTCTAAACTTAGAAGTAGAAAATACTTTTCTATGACTCCAAATCTAGTTATAATAAAGGGAAAATCTGGTAAATTCAACCCCAAACTATTTTAAAATATAAATATTTTTATACTTAAAAATATAAAACTCATAACAAAAACAAAAAAATGACAAACCAGAGAAAAGCAGTCACCACCTTTTGCAAGGGTGATGAGTTAATATTCTCAAAGTAGAGAATTAATAGATCAAAAAATTACAGAAAAATAGACAAAAAAATATGAAGTCAGTTCACCAAAAAAGTGACTCTTAACCCCTACAAAAAGAAGCTTAATTTTTCTCATAATAAAAGAATTGCAAATTAAAACTATACTTACTGCTCAATGCCAAGTGACAAAAATCTGACAGTTCAACCTCTTTGAGCAAGGCTGGAAGAAATAAGCATTCTCATACAATACTGGTACAAAGTGGAACGAACCCATGGAAAAGAAATTGGCAGTATCTAGCAAAATTCATTAGTCTTTACCTTTGACTCAGCATTTCGAGAGCTCCGTCTCAATGGCAAAAGTAGCAGAAGATGTATACAAAAGGCTATGAGTTTCACCATGATTTAGTACAGTAAAAGTCTGTAGACAAACCAAAAAACTATCAATCCAGAACTAGCTTAGGAGTCCCAAACTACAGCCCTCAGACCAAATCTGCAGGCCTATTTTCACACAGCCTTCAAGTTAACTGTGGTTTTACACTTTTAAATAGTTGCAAGGAGGAGGAGAAGGAGGAAAAAGAGGAGTGGGAGTGAGAAGGCACAAATGTGTTTCTACTGTTTCTTTATAGGAAAAGTCTGTTGAACCCTCGACTGGATGAATGAATATGGCAGGTTCACACAATGAAGTACTACACATATGAAGAAGAATGTGTACATATGTGCTCTGTCGTTTCTGACTCTTTTCAACCCCATGGTCTATAGCCCACCGGGCTCCTCTATCCATTGAAGTTTCCAGGCAAGAATACGGGAGTAGGTTGCCATTTCCTACTCCAATGTTAGACAGCAATCACAGATAAATGCAAAAACAGATACATGAAAACTTATTCCCGTCTAAGTTTACCCCAATTAAGATTTCCTAGAAGGCAGGAAGAATGAGGACTAAAAATAATAACTGCAATGGATCGAAACACATAAAATCTGCTTAAGTAAACAGTTCATAATAACATTAAAGAAACAGAAAAGAAAACAGCACACTGGTCACTTTTGGAGGATGTTGTTATGGACTGCTTCTGTCTCTCCAAAATTCTTCTATTGAAGCCCCAGTGTTATCGCATTTGGAGACAGGGTCTTTAGGAGATAAAAACAGGTCATAAAGATGGGGCCCTGATCTGACAGGACTGCCATCCTTTATAAGAAGAGAGCCCAATCTATCTCTATGCCAGGTATCTAAGAGCAGTCATGTGAGCATACAACCAGAAGGTGCCATCTGCAACCCTAGGGGAGACTCTCACAAGAATCTGAACCCTGCCAGACCTTGATCTTGGACTTCTAGCCTCCAGAACTATGAGGAAATAAATTTCTGTTGTTTAAGCCAGCCAATGTACAGCATTTTGTTACGGCAGATTAAGTTAAATGATACAGAAGTCAAGGAAACAACTTATTTTGAAACTGGCAAAAAAAAAAAAAAAAAGAATCAAGCATTTACACTGCTTTTCCTAAGCAATCAAATTATTTATTAGGAGATACCCCAACTAATAAGTGAAGAAGGAGTCCTCAAATTAGAGTATTACCAATTCTGCCTTCCCTCATTAAATAATGCTTCTAGGCAATGGGCAGCAGTGGCTACCACCATTACAAAAAGAGTATCATGACATCGCATGCCTCCTAATAAAAATAAACATCATCATTTCTGGGGTGATCTTGAAAACACCAAACCTTGATCTTATTAAGCTTTTAAATCTGATTACCGATTTGCAGAGAATACAGAAGAAAGAAAAGTGCTTTTAATGACACTGCAGGAATAAAATCAGTGAAATTCTGACTGTGGGAAACAGTATCAAAAAAATAACCAGACCAGAATTGCAAAGGCAACAAGCAAGAGAAAACTGATAGATCAAAAGAGACTTAAGAGACCTGTCCATCAAATTAAAATACATAGCCCTTATCAGGATCCGAAGTCAAAGCAATTTTGAGAAAACATATCTGAGGCAACTGAAACATTTTGACATTAAGTAGTATTTGACAAGATGAAACATCACTCACTCACATATTCAGTTCAGTTCAGTCACTCAGTCTTGTCCAACTCTTTGCGACCCCTTGACCTGCAGCACTCCAGACCTCCCTGTCCATCACCAACACCCGGAGTTTACTCAAACTCATGTCCATCGAATCAGTGATGCCATCCAGCCATCTCATCCTCTGCCATCCCCTTCTCCCCCTGCCCTCAATCTTTCCCAACATCAACGTCTTTTCAAATGAGTCAGCTCTTTGCATCAGGTGGCCAAAGTATTGGAGTTTCAGCTTCAACATCAGTCCTCCAATGAACACCCAGGACTGATCTCCTTTAGGATGGACTGGTTGGATTTCCCTGCAGTCCAAGGGACTCTCAAGAGTCTTCTCCAACACCACAGATCAAAAGCATCAATCTTTGTCTGTGGACCACCCAGAATCCGTCTCAGTCCTCTGGGACCACCCAAAATCCGTCTCAGAAAGATGGACTGTGGGTGTCCCAGACAAGAGAGATGGACCCTGGGTTTCCCCAGAGGAGACAGACAGACTCTGGATGGTCCACAGAGGGCAGAGATGAGGCTCTTGAGTGGTCCAAACCTGGTGAAAACAAGTGTTTCCTCTGCGGGGTGGGGGCGGCGGTGGGGAATCCCTTGTACCCCAGGAACAGGGAGGAAATGACTTTTGAAAACCGGAGGCGTCTGCCCATCGGATTACAAATCCTCAACGCCCCCCCCGACGCTAGCATGACCGGTGGGCATGCTCTGCCTCCCTCTTTACCTGCAGCGTCCATGTGCTTCGCCAGGGAGGGTCTGGGGGTAGATCAGCGACGAATGGAAACCAGTGGGCCGATGAGGAGGACAGCCCCTTCCATGTTCCCCAAAGCCCACCTCCCCCTGAGCACCCTTTGCACGCCCCACCCCGCCGCCCCGGGCACCATCCGCGGGCTGTTATCCCCGTTGGTCCATAAAGGAACACGACTCCCTTGTCAATTACCAGGGGACCTGGAGACAGCTTCAGCCTCCAGCCACCCGCCCTGCTTTCAAGGCATGATGGAACATGTGACCCCTGAGCTCGCAGTGCCATCACTTATAAAAAAGCCAAAAAAGAAAAAAAAAAAAAAAAGCATCAATCCTTAGGCACTCAGCTTTCTTTATGGTCCAACTCTCACATCCTTACATGACTCCTGGAAAAACCATAGCCTTGACTAGATGGACCTTTGTTGACAAAGTAATGTCTCTGCTTCTTAATATACTGTCTAAGTTGGTCATAATTTTCCTTCCAAAGAGTAAGCATCTTTTAATTTCATGGCTGCAATCACCATCCGCAGTGATTTTGGAGCCCAGAAAAGTAAAGTCAGCCACTGTTTCCCCACCTATTTGCCATGAAGTCATAGGACCGAATGCCATGATCTTAGCTTTCTGAACGTTGAGCTTTAAGCCAACTTTTTCACTCTCCTCTTTCACTTTCATCAAGAGGCTTTTTAGTTTCTCTTCACTTTCTGCCATAAGGGTGGTATCATCTGCATATCTGAGGTTATTGATATTTCTCCTGGCAATCTTGATTCCAGCTTGTGCTTCATCCAGCACAGGATTTCTCATGATGTATTCTGCATATAAGTTAAATAAGCAGGGTGACAATATACAGCCTTGACTTACTCCTTTTCCTATTTGGAACCCAGTCTGTTGTTCCATGTGCAGTTCTAACTGTTGCTTCCTAACCTGCATATGGGTTTCTAAAGAGGCAGGTCAGGTGGCCTGGTATTCCCATCTCTGGAAGAATTTCCACAGTTTATTGTGATCCACACAGCCAAAGGCTTTGGCATAGTCAATAAAGCAGAAATAGATGTTTTTCTGGAACTCTGTTGCTTTTTCAATGATCCAGTGGATGTTGGCACTTTGATCTCTGGTTCCTCTGCCTTTTCTAAATCCAGCTTGGACATCTGGAAGTTCATGGTTCACGTATTGCTGAAGCCTGGCTTGGAGAATTTTAAGCATCACTTTACTAGCGTGTGAGATGAATGCCATTGTGTGGTAATTTGAGCATTCTTTGGCATTGCCTTTCTTTGGGATTGGAATGAAAACTGACCTTTTCCAGTCCTGTGGTAACTGCTGAGTTTTCCAAATTTGCTGGAATATTGTGTGCAGCACTTTCACAGTATCACCTTTCAGGATTTGAAATAGCTCAACCTGAATTCCACCACCTCCACTAGCTTTGTTCATAATGATGCTTCCTAAGGCCCACTTGACTTCACATTCCAAGATGTCTGGCTCTAGGTGAGTGATCATACCATCATGATTATCTGGGTCATGAAGACCTTTTTTGTATAGTTCTTCTGTGTATTCTTGCCACCTCTTCTTACTATCCTCTGCTTCTGTTAGGTCACTACAATTTCTATTCTCTATTGAGCCCATCTTTGCATGAAATGTTCCCTTGGTATCTCGAATTTTCTTGAAGAGATCTCTAGTCTTTCCCATTCTATTGTTTTCCTCTATTTCTTTGCATTGATCACTAAGGAAGGCTTTCTTATCTCTCCTTGCTATTATTTGGAACTCTGCATTCAAATGGGTATATCTTTCCTTTTCTCCTTTGCATTTTGCTTCCCTTCTTTTCACAGCTAGCAGCTGAGAGGAGCTACCCCACATCCGAGGTAAGGAGCAGTGGCTGCTCTTTGCTGGAGCAGCCGTGAAGAGATACTGCACATCCAAGGTAAGAGAAACCCAAGTAAGATGGTAGGAACTGAGAGAGGGCATCAGAGGGCAGACAGACTGAAACCACAATCACAGACAACAGGCCAATCTGATCACATGGACCACAGCCTTGTCTAACTCAATGAAACTAAGCCATGCCGTGTGGGGCCACCCAAGACGGACAGGTCATGGTGGAGAGGTCTGACAGAATGTGGTGCACTGGAGAAGGGAATGACAACAACTTCAGTATTCTTGCCTTGAGAACCCCATGAACAGTATGAAAAGGCAAAAAGATAGGACACTGAAAGATGAACTCCCCAGTCAGTAAGTGCCCAATATGCTACTGGAGATCAGTGGAAAAATAACTCCAGAAAGAATGAAGAGATGGAGCCAAAGCAAAAACAACACCCAGTTGTGGATGTGACTGAGGATGGAAGTAAAGTCCAATGCTGTAAGGAGCAATATTGCATAGGAACCTGGAATGTTAGGTCCATGAATCAAGGCAAATTGGATGTGGTCAAACAGGAGATGACAAGAGTGAACATTCTAGGAATCAGTGAACTAAGATGGACTGGAATGGGTGAATTTAACTCAGATGACCATTATATTTAACTCAGATGACCATTATATCTACTACTGTGGGCAAGAATCCCTTAGAAGAAATGAAGTTGCCATCATAGTCAACAAAAGAGTCTGAAATGCAGTACTTGGGTGCAATCTCAAAAATGACAGAATGATCTCTGTTTGTTTCCAAGGTAAACCATTCAATTTCACGGTAGTCAAAGTCTATGCCCTGACCAGTAACGCTGAAGAAGCTGAAGTTGAACAGTTCTGTGAAGACCTACAAGACCTCTAGAACTAACACCCAGAAAAGATGTCCTTTTCATTATAGGAGACTAGAATGCAAAAGTAGGAAGTCAAGAAACACCTGGAGTAACAGGCAAATTTGGCCTTGGAGTACAGAATGAAGCAGGGCAAAGGCTAACAGAGTTCTGCCAAGAGAACACACTGGTCATAGCAAACACCCTCTTCCAACAACACAAGTGGAGATTCTACACATGGACATCATCAGATGGTCGACACCAAAATCAGATTGATTATATTCTTTGCAGCCAAAGATGGAGAAGCTCTATACAGTCAGCAAAAACACGACCGGGAGCTGACTGTGGCTCAGATCACAAACTCCTTATTGCCAAATTCAGACTGAAAATGAAGAAAGTGAAGAAAACCACTAAACCATTCAGGTATGACCTAAATCAAATCCCTTATGACTATACAGTGGAAGTGAGAAATAGATTTAAGGGACTAGATCTGATAGACAGAGTGCCTGATGAACTATGGACGGAGGTTTATGACATTGTACAGGAGACAGGAATCAAGACCATTCACATATTTAGCACATACAATTTAGAAATCCACTAGGTACAAGGCACTATCATCAGTGAGAGACAGTAAAATAAGACAGATACTGTCTTCAGCAAATAGCAGTCCATCCAGAGGCAAGAGCACAGAAGCAAATATAAGAAAGTAAGACAGACTAGAAACTCGGAACACTTCTTTGGAAATTCGAGAGAGAAAGATCACTTTCAACCTGGGACACCAAAGAGAACTCCCTCAGGAGAGGCATGTGGTATGAAGGTAATTTTAGGTTCCCAGTTACATGTATACTTGAGTATCACTAACTGACCTAATTAATTCAAAATAACCCAAACTTCTTTCTCCCCCAGTAGAGAGGTTTTGCCAGAATTCTCTGGATAGCATCATCAATTCTAGTATTTACACAGCCCGAGTAGAGCCCACTCATTCCAAAGAGAAAAAAGAAATGAACTTCAGCAGATACTGACATCTTATGGATAGTTAGCCTGCTGCATGGATTCCTAAGAAAATATAAAATGATGTCAAATTGTGCATGTGTACGTGCTCAATCACATACAAGTCAAGTCAGACTCTTTTGTGTCCCAGTGGACTGTAACCCACCAGGCTCTGTCCATGGAACTTTCCAGGCAAGAATACTGGAGTGGATTGCCATTTCCTGCTCCAGGTGATCTTCCTGACCCAGCGATCAAACCCATGCCTCCTACATTGGCAGGCAGATTCTTTACCACTGCACCACCTGAGAAGTCCATGTACAAATGCAATTACCTATGGGATGGCCTGTCCCTTGATTTCTCCTTTTTCTGCAAAATGCATCCCCCTCCCCCTACTGAGGCTGGGGTCAGGATCGGGGCCTGAAGTCACATCCACGTTACATGACTCCCCACCACCACAGCTGATTGGATCAGCCTGGATTAATTCAGCTTGTCTCTCTCAGCAGTAGAATCGGGGCACAGTTTGAGCTTCTTGTGCAGCTCAAACTGCAAAGACAGACATTTGAGAGTTGTGAAATGCCTCATCCTGGCATGAATACATGAGAAGAAGAAACTGGTTGGGACAGAGAAAAAACAAATATGAAGAAGCAACCGGAAGCACAAGAGACAGCATGACCAAGAGGGTAACTGCCTTGGCGCCAGAACAGTTTTCTAGTCCTCAGATCTATTCCCTGAGATTCATACAATAAATTCTCCTTTGTTTGGTTAAGCTAGTTGGAGCATTTCTACTACCTGCAACCAGAGCATTGATACTCACAAGGGACCAGAGCAGGGGTGGGGGGTGTATAGAACATAGACTGAGTACGGGAGAAATCACTTTGCTCTACTTGACTAAGCAAACAAAAGCAAACCCACACAAAAGCAACAGATCACGAGCTGTCATGTCCCAGCACTCAACAGCAGGCCCTGTGTGCTTTTAAGCAGGGGGGCCTCTGACAGTCTGCACCCCACTAGATCTGGAAAGGCACTGTGCCTTCCACATGCTGGTGATCACAGCAATTTGACAGCAGAGGCTAATGAATCCCACAGTTGGGGTTGGGATGTTTTTGTCTGCTTCAGCAGTGGAGAAAGCCCAGCTGGCTTCTTCATTCAGGTACTGGGAAAAAAGAACACAGGAGGAAGCTGGTTTCCCGGGTCAAAAACAATTACTAAAAAATTCTATCCAGGGGCCACTTTCAAAAACACAATGTACACAGTAGGTAGGAAACAGGGAGCTGTGAGCAAAAACTTCTGAGCATCTGCCCCCTCAGAAAATAAATCTTATCTCTACTGAGATATAATTTCTCTCTCTTTCCTTTGCTTCCACTTCTAAGACATGGCACTCGATCTTATCTGTTTCCTGAGTTTTCTTGGCTACATATCACAGTTATTTGTCTTCACTCTTCTACCAGAAGATGAACACTCTGAGAGTAGGATCTAGGTTAAGCTCATTTCTAGACTTACCAAAGAGCATAGCATAGTGCCAAGGACAGAAAACATGCTTGGTGATAAATGTTTAAGGACATAAGCTCTGCCACTGACTACCTGTGTGATCTTGGGAAATTTTCTCAACCACTCCATGCCTTATTTTCCTCACTTATATAAGAGAGCAATAATAATCCCTTGTTCACTGGATTATGATTAAGTGAAAACTAAGACATATGTAAAACGTCTTGCATGAGATAAACACACTACAAATGACAGCTAATAGTAGGTTCTAGCCTGAGCCCGAGCAGTGCAAAAGCAGACTGCACCCCTTTCTCTCACATATTCTATTATCATTATCATTTGTTGTTTAGCTGCTAAATTGTGTCTGACTCCTTTGCAATCCCATGTAGTGCAGCCTGCCAGGCTCCTCTGTCCATGGGATTTCCCAGGCAAGAATACCTGTTTTTTTTTTATTTCAACCCCAGAAGTGCCCCCAGTAGCTAGGCTAGGTAGAAAGCAACCACACTTACTAAGTATACAAAATAAATAAACAGTAAAGGACTGCATTGTGCCCAGCTTTGAAATGTGCAAAAACACTACCTGGTTGTGCCAAGTTAGGGGCGCTTCCAAGTAGCCTGATGCTACATTTATCACCACATCCCAGAGAGATGCTGACTGAAGGTTCTCAAAAACTTCAAAAGACTCTTGCTATAATTGCATATTCATTAGACAAATTAGTTCTCGATTATTTTTAAAACCATAACTTGAAAAAAAAAAAAAAAAGACCAACAAAGAATTCAAGAGAATTATGCAAGAGTGGGGTTTAGAATATAAAAATGTAGAATACTATTCATTCTCTCTGAAAGAATGGTTTAAAAAAAAACAAAAAATGAGGAATGGAGAAAGGAAACTAAAAATAAAAAGCCACACAGAGAAAAATAATATCTTTAAGAAGTTCAACCCTTTGGAAGTATACAGAATTTTTATATTAGTTGGGGTTGGGAGGAAATGTACAGTGTTTCCACCTCTAATGAGGAAACATCTTGGGAAAATAACAACTCTAAATCATCATATTACACTGGCTGAAGTGGTGATTAACCAGTGTGACCCCCTAAAACAAGTATCTGCTGGGATCTTTTTCACTGAGGAGACGAAATCTGGTAAAACAGACCAGGCTCCATGTTTTTTAGATTCCATTATTCCCGAAATAAGCAGCTGCCACTTTATCCAGATGTGTTAACAGGGTAGAAAGTCAGGAAAAGCAAGCAAAGACATCAATAGCACATCAGATGGGTCACAGCTTCCTGCCTTGAGGTGCATTACAAAATGGAAAAGCAGGTCCTAGAAACAAGGCCAGGAGACATTCCCCACAACAGGGGCCATGAGGAGTGCAAACGCTGGCATGCGCCATGTGGGAAGGTTAAGTGACATGCTCCACTCCTGAGGCCACATGGGTGCAATATTAAGGTATAAATTAAAGAGCCCAGCAGCAGTTCCTGCTACTTGCCAGTGCCCACTGAGGTTGATCATTTCACCATATGCCAAAGGCTGGCTGCCTTGCTACCTGGCAGAAAAATCTTGCAGTCTGTTCCAAAACCAACCCCATCTTCCAGGATTACAAGCACACTGCTACATTCTGGAACTAGAGGAGGAGGAGGTGGAAAGTGGAAAAAATGCTCACAGAATTAAATTTATGATTACAAAGTGCAGCTAGTGCTCCAAGGGATAGAAACAGAGAGCCATATAAAGAAAATAAAGGGCATTATTTACACTGGGGAAATGAGAACAGGCAAAGAATACCAGTATTTCTAGGTAGGATCGCATAATGGTTAAGAACCCTGGCACTAGTGTTTGAAAGATTTAGATCTGAGTCCAATCCTGCCTTTTTCTAGCTCTGTGACTTTGACTTCAGGCAAGTCATTTCTTATTCCAAATTTCAGTTCCCTTGTTTGCAAAATTGGAGTAAGAATACCAGGACAGTATCTCAAGATGAAAGAATGTAATCCATGTTGCCTCTAGAATTTAGTAAGCACTTTAATCAGTAAAATTCTTGCTATTATCAGATTTAATAGTCCAAAATATATCACACTGGTATGAGAGTTCGTTAGGGCTGTCGTACAGTGCCACAGACTGGGTGGCTTAAACCACAGAAATATGTTTTCTCATGGCTCTGGAGGCATCAGTAAAGTTGGTTTCTCCTGAGGCCTCTCCCCTTGGCTTGCAGATGGCTACCTCCTTGCTGTGACCTCACATGGGCTCTCCTCTGTGCACATCCTTGTTGTGTCTCTGTGTATCCAGATTTCCTCGTCCTAGTAAGAGAACAGGTGGACTGGAACAGAACCCACCCCAGTGGCCTCACTTTCACTTAATCACCTCTTTAAAGTCCCCGTCTCCAGATATAGTCACCCTCTGGAGTACTAGGCTTTAAGTCTTCAAAAAATCAATTTAGAGGGTATACAGCTCAGCCCATAACAACCAGTATAACATGGGAGCTGACCAATCAGAAGAGATGCTGCTTTACCACTGGCCAATAAGAACAGATGCTGATTGTACAAAATCAGCATAGTGAACCGATGCAAGCGGGTTACTGTTACTGTTGTGATTTTTATCATTCACTGAGTTTTATTAACACAGCCTCTACTCAGGGATAAGTCAGGTTTTTAGGCAGCGGGATCCAGTGTTCCTGAAAGGTAAGATTTCAGGAGGTTAAAGCTGTCTTCAACCAACAGGAGCTCCTATACCCTGTTCCTTGACCTGGACAAATGCCCAGAGCCTCGGAAACTACGTTGTGAGGTGAGGCAGGAATCAACAGGGCAAGAAAAGGGAGGGCCCAGGAGACAGAGATTCGAAAGCAAAGACTAAGAGGAAGACATATAAGTAGAGAGAGAAAAACTTCCATGGAAAGAGCTAATACAGCCCAGATGGAGGAAGCCTCAGTAGGCCCATCTCCAGCTTTGTGTCTAGTCTAGGACTGATCAGTCAGAACTTTCACAAGGTCAAGATACATCCTTCATGGCATACCTCCTGCATGCCATCCTACTAAAAAAGATTCTTTCTTTCCTCCTTACTCAAAGGGGCCATTGTGTCAGGCAGAAGGTTGTAGAAAAAGAAGAAGAAGAAGAAGAAAAAAAAAACTAATATAATACACCCATCATATTCTTCTACATCATCTCCTTCTGCTCCCTCACCTCCTTGGTCAGCCTTTATTCTGTGCTTATCACATGCAACACTGAGTTTCTAACTTATGCCTTCATCTTGTTGTTCAGTCACTAAGTCATATCCAACTCTGTGACCCCATGGACTGCAGCACACCAGGCTTCACTGTCCTTCACTATCTCCCAGAGTTTGCTCAAATTCATGTCCATTGAGTCGGTGATGCCATCCAACCATCTCATCCCTCTGTCATCCCTTTCTCCTCCTGCCTTCAATCTTTCCCAGCATCAGGGTCTTTTCTAATGAGGCAGCTGTTTACATCAGGTGGTCAAAGTATTGGAGTTTCTAATCTCCATTAAATGGGGTAAACTATGTTACACAAAAAGACAGCCTACAAACCAGGAGAAAACATTTGCAAACAATGTGACTGACAAGGGCTTAATTTCCAAAATACATAAACAGTTCATACAACTCAGTAACAAAAAAGCAAATAGCCCAATCAAAAAATAAGAAGAATTAAATAAACATTTCTCCAAAAAAGACATATAGATGGCCAAGAGGCACATGAAAAGATGTTCAACATTGCTAATTACTAGAAAAATGCATATCAAAACTACAGTGAGATACCACCTTACCCAGGTCGGAATGATCATCACCAAATTGCTGTACAGCAAATATATTAACACAACATTGTAAATCAACTGCATGTCAATTAAAAAAAAAACATTAAAAATGAAAGGTTACAAATAACAAATGCTGGAGGGTGTGGAGAAAATCCGAAGCCATTGGTAGGAATGCAAATTGATGGAGCCATTATGGAGAACAGTATGGAGATTACTCAAAAAACTAAAAATAAAGCTACCATATGATCCTGCAATCCTACTCTTGGGGATATATCTGGAAAAGATAAAAACTAATTGGAAAAGATACATGCAACCCCAGCATTCACAGCAGCACTATTCACAATAGCCAAGACAATAGAAGCAACCTAAATGTCTGTTGACAGGGGGATGGATCAATAAAATGTTACATGCCCATAAAAAGAATAACAATGCCATTTGTAACAACATGGATGCACCTAGAGATGATCATACTAAGTGAAGTCAGAGAAAGACAAATAACATATGATATCACTTATATGTGGAATCTAAAATACGGTACAAATGAACTTATCTACAAAACAGAAACAGAGAACAGACTTGTGCTTGCCAAGGGGAAGTGGGGTGGGGAAAGGATGGATTAGGAGGTTGGGGTTAGCTGATGCAAACTATTATATACAGAAAGGATAAACAACAAGGTCCTACTGTATAGTACTGGGGACTATATTTAACATCCTGTAATAAATCATAATGGAAAAGAAAAAAAAGTATCTGCCACAGAACAAACTACATATTTAAACCCACACTCTCTACCTCCAGAATGCAAGTAGCATTCTGAGCTTAGCCTTTTTAACAGCCTCACCCGTACCTCACCTACATGAGATTATAAATACCCTGAGGGTAGGGGCCATGTCTGAGTTATTCATTTGCTAAGTCTACTACCTAATAGTGCCTGGCTTATCATGGTGTATGTAATAAGCAAATTTGAATGAATGTTTATAACTAAGAAAAAACCACCTCTCTGTATCATTCTCATCAATAAGACATATAAGATGTGAAATATTTCCCCTCATGGCCCACCCCCACCATGCCTGCATCCTGAAGTGCTAAGTGGGGGTAGGGTCTTCCCCCGCAGCCCCACCTAATGACAGCCTCCTAATCCCACTTTTGAAAGAGCAGAAGAAATGCTCATCTAGAGCTGAGAAAGCTGTGAAAAGGTAGAGTCATTGAGGGCTGGTTTGAAAAACAAAATTTTTTTAACATCTGGACCAATTTTAAAATGTCCTTGAGTTTCAGTTCAAGAAATGGGAAGCAGAACAGGGGCTCAGAACACCAATTACTTGCCCCTTTGTTTCTCCCATTTCTTTGAGAAAAATGTATTGAGCTAACTCCTAGCATGCCAATGTAATAATGTACTCAACATTTGGGTAAATTATAGATTAGCTGCAGCAACTCCTCAGCTTTTCAAAAGAATCTTCCAAATAATTTTTTTTTTTCAATTTTAGTGCATTTTGTTCAATGTCCTACAGTTTTGAAAAATACATTATAACAGAACTGATAATGGTCTTATGGCATTTTACCCCCATTTAGTCTAATTTTCTTTATGTTTTTCCCAACCACTCTATTAAAGGAGAACAAATTGAGAGATGAAGACAAAGAGAGAGGCAATAAAAGAATTACGGATTTAATTGTCACTCAAACCTGGAGATGGTAGATGACAACCAAGGAAGGTTTACCTGGGAGAAGGTGTTCTCTGGTTATTACCATTTCGGTATTGCTGTTATTTAACACCCTGGCTGTGTGAGCAAGGCTCTTCTGGGCGTACAGCTCTGGACTCTGACCTCCATGTTTCCTGGAAGCTTTTAAGAGGAAAGTGTACAAGATAGAGGGTCAGTCTAAGCCTTGCCATTTGTTGGCTTCACGGCCTTAAAAAGCACACTGTCAGGAAACAAGCAGACAAACCCAAATTGAATCATTCCAAAAAACAACTGGTCAGGACTCTGCAAAAATGTCAATGTCATGGAAGTCAGTAAAAGGCTGAGGAACTATTCTAAAGTAAAGGAAACTCAAGAGATGTGACAACTGAACTCAACAAGTGATTCCAGACTGGATCCTGGGTCAGAGAGAAAACACTTAATTTATCAAACTAAATATTAAACCAGCTGACAAAATTATTATTCTTCTGTTTATTGATGTGTTATCTTTTCAAATTATTTAGAAAACTGACCTAATTCTTGAGTCCAGCAAAGCATTTAATCTGCCCTAAGTCGATAACAAATGTTTCTCATTAGTATTTCCTAAATACCTACTTTTTTTAGTTTTTTTATTTTTAATTGAAGGATAATTGCTTTACACAATACAACAATACTTTACACAGTATTTTACACAATACACAATTGCTTTACACAATACAACCAGCATTGTGTTGGTTTCTGCCATACAACAACGTGAATCAGCCATAAGTGTATATATGTCCCCTCCCTCTCACTACCCACCCCACCCCACCCCTCTCAGCCGTCACAGAGCATGGAGTTGAGCTCCCTGTGTTTTATTTACAGCAACTTCCCACTAGCTATCTATTTTACATGATAATGTATATGTTTCAATGCTACTCTCTCAATTTGTCCCACCATCTCCTTCCCCTACTGTGTTCACACATCTGTTCTCTGTGTCTGTATCTCTATTCCTGCCCTGCAAATAGGTTCACCAATACAAAAAAAAAATATATATATATATATATATCCTTTTCTTTATGGAACTTCTACTGGGAGATCAAAAATCTGAAGAGATAATACATCAATCAACAAAAGAATAATAATTTTGCCAGTTGATCCTCCAAGATTGAAGGCAGGAGGAGAAGGGGACAACAGAGGATGAGATGGTTGGATGGCATCAAAGATTCAAAGGACATGAGTTTGAGCAAACTCCAGAAGATAGTGAAGGACAAGGAAACCTGGAGTGCTGCAGTCTGTACAGTTGCAAAGAGTCAGACATAACTGAGCGACTGAACACCAACAACAAAAACTTTTTTTAAAGCAAAAGACATTTTTAAAAATTTATTTTCTTATAGATCACTAGTATTTAGGAGTCCAAGGGACTGCAAGGAGATCCAACCAGTCCATCCTAAAGGAAATCAGTCCTGGGTGTTCATTGGAAGGACTGATTTTGAAGCTGAAACTCCAATACTTTGGCCACCTGATGCGAAGAACTGACTCATTTGAAAAGACCCTGATTCTGGGAAAGATTGAGGGCAGGAGGAGAAGGGGACGACAGAGGATGAGATAGCTGGGTGGCATCACTGACTCAATGGACATGAGTTTGAGTGAACTCTGGGAGTTAGTGATGGACAGGGAGGCCTGGCGTTCGGCGGTTCATGGGGTCACAAAGAGTCGGTCACGACTGAGCAACTGAACTGAACTGAGTATTTAGGAGATGTTCAATGATGGTGTTTGAATGGATGAAATAAATGAATGAAGCTATGGGATCAGTTCCGCCAATCTGATCATTTTCCACAAATTACCAATAGTGTCCAAAAGTTTTAGGCTAGAGTCTTTTGATCAATTTCTTCAATTAGTTCTCTTCAAATAAATACGGTGAAATAAATGCTATCAGCTCCATTTTACAGGTTAAGAATCTCAACAAGGTCTGTAACTCCATTGGGAGTTAGGGGCAAAAATAAAGATTTGAACTAAGTTCTGACTCCAAAGTCTTTGTTCTTCCATCACATGGTGCAGCCTCGGGAAAACAGGCGCATTCAATCTTCCCTGATCTGACGCTGCTCATTAGCATCCTGAAATCATCTGTGTAAGGACTTGACAAGGCTTCATTTTCTTCCACCGCTTATCTCTGACACAACGCCTTCAGCGGCTGTGGGTGACAGGAAGGCTTTTAACCCAGTGAATCAATAGCTGATCCCTGTCTACCTCCATCACTGCAGTGACATGTGGCAGCTCAGAGTCATCTCAGGTCTTTAAGGCATCTTGTTTGTTGCCCTTAAGCCCCACTTTGGCAATTTTCACAACATTAACTTGTCCTTTGACTGGGAAAAGAAACCCTCGGTAATCACTCAGGGTATGACTTGCATCAGCAGTAATGCTAACCGGAGGTTTGTCCTTGCTCCAAAAAAGTCAGAAGTGGCATTGAGATTGTCTAAGGAAGTCTTTGTCAAAAATTTATTAAGCAACCTTTCCAGTTCCAGGTACTACTTTCAAGGAGCTTGCAGTCCAGTGGGGAAAACAGACAAACAATAAAATGAATGCCATCATAGGGACAGTATAGAATGCCATGGGAAAGGGGAAGAAATGAGTAAAGGCTTCCCAATTCCAGTGACATCATTGCTGGCATCTAAAGGATAAGTGAGAGTTACCCAGACAAAAAGGTAAAAGGTGTCCTTAGCAGAAGAACCCGAAGGTAAGAGCCTGGCACATCAGAAGTACTAATGGACATTCCGTGCCTAGAGTATAGGTTCAAGATTGGGACAGCAAGAGCTGGGGCGCTGCAGAGTTCCAACCACATCTCTCAGGAGAGGACACTGCCCGGCTAATAACGCGGGTTTCTCAGAAGTTTAGAAGACCTGTCAGAACTGGGATTTAGACTTCCAAGGAGAGAAGCCGGCTGGCGGGTGCTAATGTCTGAGAGGGTGCCATGAGGCAGGTTCTGATTATCAGAAAAACAAACTGGAACCAACTGCTGTACTAGAAGCAAGGGCCACAGGTAAGGTTAAGCAGCATTGTGGGGTTACACACACAGAAAGGAGAAAACTCTTCTTCCTCCTCCAGCTTCAGAACATCTTCTGGCTCCCCTGCCCCGCTGACAGAACCTAAGAGGAGCCATGGGTGAACGGTGATAAGCAAAGTCCTAGCCCCAGTACAACACACAGGCCCCCCGCCCCAAGCCTCAGACATAACCATGCTTATGTTTAGGTGTTTGTGAATATTAGCAAAAGGAACATTTAGCCAGCTAGAGACCTTCACTCCCAGAATAGCACCATGCACCAATCAGAAGAGTCTGAGCTGACACTTCAAGAGGTAACAATGCTCAGTGTTTTTACCCAAAGGATGACATTTTGTCTAATGATGTTAATTTTGCATCATAAACACTTTACACTACCAAAAAAAAAAAAAATTAATGCCTGTCAGGTTGACAATTACAAATGGCAAAGGAGAGAGAGATTAATTCTTGCAACAGTAAGTTTGAATTATCTAGAAGACAAGTATTTAAAAAACAATTTGACAGAGATGAATTAGGTCTGTGTCTTCATAAAGCATGATCTTTTGTTTGGCTCCAATTTGGCTCCAAATAAACTCCAATTTGCTTGCAGTGTTAAGTATACAGATTTGGTTTACTTGTTCAGTTTTTACCTGAATTTTCATTCTGAACTTTTCACTATCACTTGTAACTCTTGCCACAGTCATAGTATCTCCATTTAGGAACACAGTTTTACTTGTACATGGTTGGTTACCAAGGGGATTTTCAGATAGGACATACAGGTCAACCTCACTTAGAGAAACTCACAGAAGCAACTGCCTAATAGTCCAGATGTAGAAAACTACAAAATCATCCCTTTTCGAGATTGTTCCTCATAGATTCCTTGTTACATGATTTTGTTGAACTTTATATACCAGTTTGAGAAATTTAACCTAAGGAAGTTATCATATCAGTGTGCCTTCAAAGATTTACATCTTCAAGCTGCTTTATTGCAAAATTATTCATGGTAGGCAAGAAGGGAGGGAAGTGAAGCAGGAGGAGAAAACAAGGGAGGAAGTAGCGAAAGAATGGAGGGAGGGAGGAAAAGGTAGGAGGAGGGAGGGAGGTTTCCTAACAATTCTTTTAAACTAGAAGAATTAGAGTAGTCAAGTACTGAAATACTATACAACCTTTACAAGCTATGTTGGAGGAGAACACGTAACAGTTGGGAAATGTTCTTAAATAGTGACAAGTGAGGGAGGGATAAAAGCAATCCACAAGCTATATTTAGAGCAGCCAAAAAGAAAAACGTGATTAAGAGCATGGATTCTGGAGCCAGACTTTCTTGGTTCAAATCCCAGTTCTACCACTCGCTAGCTATATGGCTTCAAGCAAGTTAACCTCCTGGTCCCTTAGTTTCCACATCTGTAAAATATTGGTAATACTAGGACCTAGATCACAAGGTTGTGATTAATAAGTATAAATCAAGCACTTAAAACAATGACTAACAGGGAGCACAATATAACATTACATTATTATTATTATTAACATTTACACTAGGCTTCTGCCTTTATACACAACATATGAAACTATTACACACAAGAAAAAGACTTAGAAGACTATGCCCCAAAATATTAGCAATGATTATTTCCATGGAATTAAGGGCATTCTTAAATTTTTTTCTTTCCTTTTTCTTTCCCTTTTCTAGAATAAAGTTGCAGCATTTTTGTAATTTTAAAAGTTAATTTTTAATCAGATCACCTTTTATATGCTTTTTCTCTTAAAATACTTTATTACTAAAACATCCTTTTTAAAAGTATAATATATGACCATATAATGTAATAGACAGCCACAGATTTTACTTAAGTACAGATCCATTGTAGTTGAATAATTTGAAGTCCATGAGATAATGTAACGTCTGACTGCAGTTATACCTTGTTTTCTTTTGCTTTTAATGTTTTATTTCCTGGGATCAAAGATCCCTACATGGCATTCAAAAGTGTCATTCATTATTTACTTAAATATTTTAAGTGCCTACAATGTGAACAAAATACACAAAAATCTTTGCCCTCATATAATTTATATTCTAGTGGGGGAAAATAATAATAAAAAAAATTACAAGTAAATTATGTATCATGCTAGAAGCCAGTAATTGGATATGAAGGAAATCAAGCAGTGTTGCAGGAAGAGGGCATAGAAGGAGGCTGGTCTAGTTTTTAAAAGAGGGTTCATCCTAAACTTCACTGAGCAAGCACTGTATGCCCAAGCTGATAGGAACTCCTATGATAAACACAAATGTCCATCGACAGATGAATGGATAAAGAAGATGTGCTATATGTATACAATGGAATAAAAAGCCATAAAAAAGAATGAAATAATGCTATCTGCAGCAACATGGATGGACCTAAAGATTATCATATTAAGTGAGGTAAGTTAGACAAAGAACAAATATCATGTGATATAACTTATATATGGAATCTAAAAAAATAATATAAATGACTGTATATGCAAAACACACAGACTCAAAGAGATAAAAAATAAACTTACAGTTACCAAAGGGGAAGGGAGACAGCGACAAACTAGGAGTTCCAGATTAGCAGACATACACTACCATATATAAAATAAACAAGAAGGAACTACTGTATAGTACGGGAACTATACTCAATATCTTATAATAACCTATAATGTAAGAGAATGTAATAGAGATTTACATATACATGTATAACTGAATCACTTTACTGTACACTTGAAACTAATATTATAAATCAACTATATTTCAATCAAAATTTTAAAAATAAAAAATACAGACAAATATTCACTTTGTCATTCCACAAAGAGTTGCTGAGCACTTAGAATTTGCCAGGTCCTGCTCTGGGTACTAATAAGGATGCAGTATCTAGGGAGTTGTGGTTCTTGCCGTATTTCACAAAGGGTGAAATCTTGTGACCATGGTCACCATGGTCTTCTACAGAAAAATTTCCCAACCCCTGCTCTTCAACATTATCTTATCTGAAAAATTAATTTGACATTTTAGGGGAAGTAACTGCAGTCTACTTAGACAGAAAATCTCTTGGGTGTGGTTGTGCCTGCTTAGTTTAGATCTACAACAAATTGGGATACGCAAACTGTTCCTTTAAGCTTTAATGCAGTTAATGCTTGAGGAGAATTACAAGAAGACATTCTGCGACATTTGAAGCTGTTTCGATTTCAGCTGCCTGTTATCTGACACTCCAAAATAAAATCACTACAAATTTGCAGCCTACTTACTTCAAAGTTCACATATGAGACCTGTGATGCTCCTGATGCCCCTCAAATATGAAAAACCATTTTAGAAATGTTATGGTTTGCAAAGCAATGAAAAATATAAATCCAAAACCTCGGGTATTATTATCTGAAAATACCATCTGTTCATCTTTGCAAGCTCCATTATATAAATGTCTATTGTAAGTCTAGAGAAAGTTTAGATTCTAATTCCAATTCACAAAATCAAGTATTCACTTGTTTAACAATTTTTTTACTGAGGACTTACTGTAAACCAGGCTTACAGAACAGTTACTTCTGAGGTATCAGTAGTTGGTCCAGTATGAATACCTCTTTTAAGTGAGATGACATTTTCATCTTTCAATTATATGAAAAAATAGGTATGTCCCTATTATGTTGCAGTGTGTAGTCTACTGGAAAAGAGACAATCCAAATAAACACAAATAATAAAAATATGTATGATTACAATTGTGTGGAGTGCATGAAGAATAGCCTTCTAGAAAAGAGAGTAACAAGCTACCTCATTCCCATTGGAACAGAGCTCCCTGGAGAAAGTAACATCTCCCAGAGGAGGAGCAGAGCAAAGCCAAGTGAATTTCATGGGAAGAGTATCTTTACCCCTACCACAAGGGTCACATGTTGAAATGCTAAGGATTTGGGGGAAGTGGGACCAGGAAATAATATTGAGCATATGCAAGTATTATTGTTGCCCTCCTATACACACACACATACATACACCAGCTTTTAAACAGGACCACTGAGGCTGGGAGGACGGCTGATTCATCCATATGCCAGCAGTAAATGGCGAGTCTGGGGATCAGCTGCAGGCTGGTGCAGAGACCAGAGCTTTTCAGATGCCTCATCACGTGCATCTCTTCCCTGCTCTGTGACACTAAGGAAACCCAGAAATCTTTGCACCACTTCTAGCTCCCATTTCAGTTCATGTGATACTGGGTTGTTTTAAGGAGGATCTGATTTCAGAGCCATGTGGTTTCACTTTAAGATTTCCAACTTCAGGGAGAAGAAATGTCAGATACTGTCATTTAAACTAAGCTCAGCCCCATCCTCTCCAGGACTCCAACAACCTGCTTGGCCCACCCTCGATAACAAGCTTCCGCACAAATTTCTTTTCTAGAAAGAAAACATCACCATCCCTTCTTTGGAGTCTTGGAGATTCTTCCAGAAACAGACCCTGGTGCTCTGGGACATACAATCTCTCTTCACTTGGCTTCACCCCTACTGGGGTCCCTCATTTCCTGTGAATACAATATCAAGTTCAGGAAGCTGAGTGTAGGTACTGGGCAGGAAACCATTTTTCTTTTAGAGCAAACACAGAAATGGACAAGAGCAGCCACACATCCCTGCGGTCATTTCATTTTCACTTGACAGGTGATGAAAATTGTTGCAGTGGAGTGACGTGAGCTCTGCAACTCTAATAATCATTTACATGCTATTTCCAAAGAAGCACTGGAACTCAGGGGTGTTTCTGGTCCCCAGTAGAGCCCCCAACATTCCCTCCCTTTTAGACATTAACCTGTAATGATTTCAGAACCAATATACCTGGATCCACTTGAGCTTTTTCAAATCCTAAAAGATGATGCTGTGAAAGTGCTGCACTCGATATGTAAGCAAATTTGGAAAACTCAGCAATGGCCACAGGACTGGAAAAGGTCCATTTTCATTCCAATCCCAAACAAAGGCAATGCCAAAGAATGCTCAAACTACCGCACAATTGCACTCATCTCACACGCTAGTAAAGTAGTGCTCAAAATTCTCCAAGCCAGGCTTCAGTGATACGTGAACCATGAACTTCCAGATGTTCAAGCCAGTTTTAGAAAAATCAGAGGAATCAGAGATCAAATTCCCAACATCCACTGTATTATCGAAAAAACAACAGAGTTCCAGAAAAACATCTATTTCTGCTTTATTGACTATGCCAAAGCCTTCGACTGTGTGGATCACAATAAACTGTGGAAAATTCTGAAAGAGATGGGAATACCAGACCACCTGACCTGCCTCTTGAGAAACCTGTATGCAGGTCAGGAAGCAACAGTTAGAACTGGACACGGAACAACAGACTGGTTCCAAATAGGAAAAGGAGTACGTCAAGGCTGTACATTGTCACCCTGCTTATTTAACTTATATGCAGAGTACATCATGAGAAACGCTGGACTGGATGAAGCACAAGCTGGAAATAAGATTGCCGGGAGAAATATCAATAACCTCAGATATGCAGATGACAGCACCCTTATGGCAGAAAGTGAAGAAGAACTAATGAGCCTCTTGATCAAAGTGAAAGAGGAGAGCAAAAAAGTTGGCTTAAAGCTCAACATTCAGAAAACTGAGATTATGGCATCTGGTCCCAACACTTCATGGCAAATAGATGGGGAAACAGTGGAAACAGTGACAGACTTCATTTTGGGGGGCTCCAAAATCACTGCAGATGGTGACTGCAGCCATGAAATTAAAAGACACTTACTCCTTGGAAGGAAAGTTATGACCAACCTAGGCAGCATATTAAAAAGCAGAGACATTACTTTGCCAACAAAGGTCTGTCTAGTCAAGGCTATGGTTTTTCCAGTGGTCATGTATGGATGTGAGAGTTGGACTATAAAGAGGGCTGAGCGCTGAAAAATTGATGCTTTTGAACTGTGGTGTTGGAGAAGACTCTCGCGAGTCCCTTGGACAGCAAGGAGATCTAGCCAGTCCATCCTCAAGGAGATCAGTCCTGGGTGTTCATTGGAAGAGCTGATATTGAAGCTAAAACTCCAATATTTTGGCCACATGATGCAAAGAGCTGACTCATTGGAAAAGACCCTGATGCTTGGAAAGATTGAGGGCAGGAGGAGAAGGAGACAATAGAGGATGAGACGGTTGGATGATATCAATGACTCAGTGGACATGAGTTTGGGTAGACTCCGGGAGTTGGTGTTGGACAGGGAGGCCTGATGCAATGCAGCTCATGGGGTCACAAAGAGTCAGACACGACTAAACAACTGAACTGAACTGATATCTGGATCCAAATCCTTCACACATTGCCTATGTGAACTAGGGCAACTTGACCAACATATCTGAGCCTTAGTTTACTAATACCACGTGTACCAAAAGCAATTAACTTTCCTATACCCTAATTTGACTGATATTCTGGTTTTCACAAGCAGGACAGCCATTTATAAAATATCAAGTATTCTTTAGTTTTAATAAATAGGTGCTGCCTTGAACTCTCAAAGGAAACTCCCTCTCATTACCCTGAGCAGTATAAGCATTAATAACTGACACATCCGCTACCACCAGGATCCCACTACTAGTCTTCTTTTTGACTGGTTGATGCACAAGATAGTCAAAGCGCCCAGTTTATCTGTACTTGCTCCCCACCATAGATTCTCCCAGTAATCTCCAAGAGCTGGCCCTGCTTTCTCCATGCACTCCTCCAGGCCCTGGGGAACCACTGGGCATCCTGAGAGCCACATTTAAGAGCAGCCAATTCACTCTGTTCTCATATACCAATATTTGTCCCACCTGCCAGGGTGTGTCCTGGTTTGGCAGAAGTTGGGTAGGTGGGTGCCTTTGGTGGTATTGCTCACACCCAGGTGGGCAAGCCCTCCATGGACCACAGAGGCTCTGACTGCCCATCTTGAGCCAGCACTCCCTACAATCATCTGTGTGGCCACTTGTGGAAAATGAAGCCACCATGAGCCAGGCCCTGAGAGAACCAGAGAAAGATGGGGACTGCAGACGGTCAGGCCAGGAGACAGTAAGAGCCCCTACAGAGGAGGAGAGTACTTTTTTGGAGTAATTTATTACAAGTTTAATAATTACTATAATTTCTCCCATTTCACAGATAAGGAAACTATGGAATGAAGAGGCTATTTAAAACACAAATTGTTGTTGTTGATGTTCAGTCAGTAAGGCATGTCTTAGTGACCCCATGGACTGCAGCACACCAGACCTCCCTAACCCTCACTATCTCCCAGAGTTTGCCCAAGTTTATGTCCATTGAGTCGGTGATGCTGTCCAATGATCTCATCCTCTGCCACTCTCTTCTCCTTTTTCTCCACATAAGTGGCAGAGTCCAAATCTAAACCCAGGCACTTCAGTGATAGTGGGTGTGTACTTAACCTTCACACTTGCCTTCTCTCATTTGGACAAAGTATATTTTCAGCTTAATTAAAAATGACATTCCAGTAAGTGATTTCATGGCTTAGTTGATAGGAGATAATTTGACCATATAAAAATCTTTGGCAACATTATAAAATCTAGGAAAAAGTTTAATATAATTGCTTAGTTCAGCAGAGAAGGCAATGGCACCCCACTCCAGTACTCTTGCCTGGAAAATCCCATGGACAGAGGGGCCTGGTAGGCTGCAGTCCATGGGGTCTCGAAGAGTCAGACATGACTGAGCGACTTCACTGTCACTTTTCACTTGTATGCATTGGAGAAGAAATGGCAACCCACTCCAGTGTTCTTGCCTGGAGAATCCCAGGGATGGGGTAGCACAGAGTCGGACACAACTGAAGTGACTTAGCAGTAGCAGCAGTTCAGCAGAAGTTGAAAAAATTCCTAGGACCATGAAAATTATTACTGATTTCTAAGAAATTCTCTACTTTTTAAGACTGCATACCACCTGACTATCAATTGAATGGAGAGCTGGACAGAAGAGGCGGATGTGATTCCATATCAAACCACATGGTGCTGGGACTTCCCTGGTGGTCTAGTGGTTAAGAATCTGCCGGCCAATGCAGGGAACATGGGTTTGATCCCTGGTCAGGGAAGATTCCCATGCCACAGGGCACCTAAGCCTGTGTGCCTCAACTGCTGAAGCCTGCACACCCACAGTCCATGCCCCGCAACAAGAGAAGCCACCGCAATAAGAAGCCCTCTCACTGCAACTAAAGAAGAGACCCCACTCACCACAACTAGGGAAAGCCTGCAAGCAGAAGTGAAACACCCATGTGCCACAACAAAGACCCAATGAAGCCAGAAAGTTTTTTTAAAACAATGACAACTGATTGAGAAACTATTTCAATTAATGTGATGGTTCAGTAAAATGTCATATAAAAGAAGGATGCATAACAACATATAGGATTTCCTGCAAGAGTTTTATTGGAAGAAGATTTGATTCCCAATAGTGAAAAAAAAATGTAAAAACACATGGTGCGTGAACATGTAGCAATCATACCCAAAAAGATCATGCCAACAGCGTCTAAAAAAACCAACAATAATGAATAACCCATAAATCATCACTATAAATTTTAGTGAACAGTGTGCACTACAACTTTAGTCACTTGGTAAGCAGTTTTGTAAGTTTAGTTCAGACAATAAAAAGAAATGCATGTTTAATTTTTTATGTATAGCCTGATTTACATATTAACCTATATTACTGTAATGCCTCAAGTATTTTTAAATACCACCCCTGCATTCACTTATAAAAAAGATGTTTCATAAGTATGAACTAGAGTGAGCTGGCAGATTTATGGTAATCTGAGTATAGTTCCAGCATCATGACTTTGCACAAAACACCCCTCCAAATCTGGTAGTCACAGACAGTCTTTGTCTGCGGCTGGTGTTAGAGCCATGCACAGAAATTCATGACATCTGGATAAATGTTAAGAATCTACAGTATATGTACTTTTCTTTTATCTTTCTTCCTTCCTTCCCTCCTTCCTTCATTTCTTTCCTTCTTTTTCATTCTTCTTCTTCTCTCTTTTTTTTATTTTGGAGGGGATAGAGAATGGTTCTCAGCATCCCTCCCTGGGAGAAACAACACTCCCTTACTTCATGCTGTCCTGGCAGAATACATCAGGATGCTTTCTGTAACATAAATTAAGAAAGAAAAAGAGAGAGAGAAGGAAATAAAAAACCTAACCACGAGCCTCTCATAGTAAGACAACATTAAGAACCATGAGATAACAATCTCACAACATGAGAACACAAAAGCGAAAGCAATTCAATAACACCAAGGTCCTCAATTATTCAAAGAGCTAAGGAACGTTCCCTAAAGCAATCTCAGCCCCAGCAGACTTCCCTTCTGTCTCCTTGGCCAGAACTGAGCCACACAAATCCTTCTAACCCACGTACTCCCATAACGGAAGGAATTGTCTCAATGATGCAAATTCATCAATGACACTCCTGAGATTCCAGAGCACCCCTAATGAAACTTATTCAGCCAAAGGGCAGAGAAGTTACCAGTTAGGCTTGAGTTCTATCAATGGATTCATTAGAAAAATTCCTAAAGGCAGACCATGGGAAGAAAGGGAGTCATTTAATAGACTGATACATAATTTTTTCCTTTCTATGAAAAGAAGCCAAATATTGTCAAATAAAGCAATCACTCATCTCGACACTGATAAATGTACACTAGCAATGCCAACAGGAAGCTGGGAACAAATTGGAAACTAGATGTGTCATTCCTTTACTGGTCTGTGCAGTACCCATTGGCCACCGAGTAAGTGTGTTAAGTCTTTGGAAGAAGCCAAATAACCAAGCAAACATTATCTATTCAAAGCAGACAATTGGCAGTACTACTACTTATATGTGATAGGAATTTGTTTTTAACACAAATGATTTTAAACTCAGCTCAAAGGTCTCAAGCACTCCACTCAGTATGGCTTTCAAAGAAGCTTGTTGATTTAGCAGCTCAGATATTATCACCAAGAACCCTTGGCATCTGGTCTTCTGTCTCTTAACTCTGCCTCCCATGGGGTCAGGCTTATTATCAAACTCAAGATGGCAGATACACCCCAGACACATGCAACAGATTTACGCTTACGACAAAGTGGCTGATTCAATTTCAGTTCCCACATCTTTATCCTAAATAACATATGGAAAAGAAAATTCCATTTCCAATGGCACATACCCTGCTCCTGGGATCTTTCATTGTCCTAAAATAAGTCATCTGACTGTGTCTTCTGTCACATCCGACTCTCTGCCACCCCATGTGCCCCTGCATGTGCCATCTGCAGCCCACCAGGATCCTCTGTCCATGGAACTTTCCAGGCAAGAATACTGGAGTGGATTGCCATTTCCTCCTCTAGGCAATCTTCCTGACCCAGAGTTCGAAACTGTGACTCTTGGATCTCTTGCATTGGCAGGCAGATTCTTTACCACAAGTGCCACCTGGGACTAAACCCAAATTAATAACTGCAACCTGAGGAAAGAATACACAGGTTGGAATGGATCCATCGTAGCCTATTTTTCAAACTGACTGTGGGATCAGTCCCAGCCCAAAACCACACAAAAAAGGGCATACTCAGAGGGAGAAGGGCAAAGAGAGGACTGGTAATTGGAGTGACAAATCACAAATTCCCACCGTGCCTGACCTCCTCACCAGAGTTTCTCTAGATACTGGAATTATTCCAACAAGCCTCCAACCTCCCAGGCTGTTTCAGAGCTTTGTTTTACAAAACCACATAGCTCATTTGACTCCTTCAACTTAAAATCATAAAAATCCATAAAACCATAGCCTATTTTATTCAACAAGTGCCCCCAGAGTCACAGTCATGGCACCTGGGGAGTCCTCTTCGGTTGGCACAGGAGTGGGTTTTGTGGCCAATCACTGATGAAATACCATGCCATGGCGGTTTCCGGTGGGTGCACTGGGCTGTAACCATTGCTAATTGAGCTTGGTGATTTAGTTGCTGGCATTAGACACAGGAACGTGAGACAAAAGGCAGGCTAAGGGATGAGATTCATAGGTTGGCATGTGGATCATTTTCACACAATTTCCCTCTGTGGATGGATCAAAGTACTCTGAGCCCAGTAGTCATTTGGGAGAAAATCCTAAAACCTGCCCTTGTCCATCCAGCTCCCAGCTGGAGACGATGTAAAAGACACCAAGGGAATTCCCAGTTTCCATTAATACATCAAGCAATGAGATGAAAATGAGTGAACCATGACTTGCAGCCAAACAGGATGGTACTATTGTAACATCCCAAGTGCAAGGCAGTTAACCAAGAGCAGCCTGTTGTACAGAACATGCCTGGGATTGGAGTCTATAGATTTCTATTTTACCAATTATTTTGCTACTTGGGTAATTTACTTGATGTCTCTAAGATTCAATTTTCTCCTCTATAAAATGGGACCAATTTAATAGAGTTGAAAAATTGTGAAGTAGCTGCATAATTCACAATTGCCCTGCCTAACTCTCCCCAACCTTGTGGGGGTGCGATTTTGTAAATGATTCCCCAGCAGCTGTTTTCTACAAAAGTTTTAGGCAACTGGACCAGGAGTAAAATCTGGCCAATTTTGGGCCAACTACATTTCTCTTCTTCAAAATATTTAGACTTGGGCCCAAAAGGAAACAGAGTCCTTCAGAGCAGTGGGATGAGTAACTTGGAACCTCACACTGTTAGCACCAGAGTCCACTTGTACTGACTAGCAGAGGAAGATAATCTATGCAAAGAGATTAGAAGGCAGACTCACAAAGGGGATGAGGGGACCAAGAGACTATTTTCCAGGACCTTCCAGCTACAACCCTGCTCAAGGGTTTCATGGCAAAGTTCCCATAATCTTAAATCAATCCTCCTCAATCCCTTTTTCTTATTTCAAACATTTAAATTAGTTTCTATTACTTGCACGCAAGTGATTTTAGCAAACTCATGTCTATCTCACTGGGCAGCGGTGAGAATTAAATGAGATAAGAATGCTTTGAAAATGAAAAGTACTTATAAAAACTGGTAAGGACAATAAATTTGGTGACTAACAAAGACATAGATCTGCACAAAACAAATATACTGTTTTTTTAGTGAAAAACTAAAATTATTTTGGAGAGGGGAATTTCTTGACATGGAAAGATGTTTAAGATATATCATTACTCAATACTCTGTAATAACCTATATGGGAAAAGAATCTGATAAAGAACAAATATATGTATAACTAAATTACTTTGCTGTACCCCTGAATCTAACACAAATTATAAATCAAATATACTCTGATATAAAATTTTTAAAAACAAAATAAAATAAAAAGATATATCATTAAACAGGTGATCTGGTTAGCAACATAGAAATTATTTATATCAGAAGCTAGCAAACTTATGATAAAAAGGCAGATAGTAAATACTTTATGCTTTGGGAGCTATACAATCTCTGTCACTATAACACTATTGGAAATAAAGGAAGCAGCCATAAATATTATGCAAACAACTGAGTGTGATTGTGTTCTAATATGATTTTTTCATGAATGCTGAAATGTGAATTTCCTATAAACTTCACATCACAAAGTCATATTTTTCTTCTGACTTTTTTTAATCCTTAAAAATTATGAAGTGTAAAATATAGTCTTAGCTGTGCACTGTACACACACACATACATGACTTTGAATATATTACTTCAAAAAAAGCAAAAACAAAATGGGACCCAATTAAACTCAAAAGCTTTTGCATAGCAAAGGAAACCACAAAATGAAACCACAAAATGAAAAGACAAGCTACAGAATGGAATTAGTCTCCAAAATTTACAAACAGCTCATGCGGCTCAATATTAAAAAAAAAAAAAAACAAAACAACAACAACAATAAAAACGACCTAATCAAAAAAATGGGCAGAAGACCTAAATAGACATTTCTCCAAAGAATGTATACATATGGTCAAGAGGCACATGAAAAGATGCTCAATGCTCACATGAAAAGATGCAAATCAAAACTACAGTGAGATAGCACCTCACACCAGTCAGAATGGCCATCATCAAAAAATCTACCAACAATAAATGATGGAAAGGGTGTGGAGAAAGGGAACCCTCTTATGCTGTTGGTGGGAATATAAATTGGCATAACTACTATGGAGAACAGTATGACGGTTTCTTTAAACACTAAAAATAGAGCTACCATATGATTCAATACAGGACTTCTCTGGTGGTCCAGTGGTTAAGACTCTGCTTCCAAGGCAGGGGGCACAAGGTTTGATCCATAGTCTGGGAAATAAAATCCCACCCATAGCACAGCCAAAAAGTAAAATTAAGGTGTTCCTTGGTGGCTCAGCTGGTAAAGAATCCGCCTGCAAGGCTGAAAACCTGGGTTCAATCCCTGGGTTGGGAAGATCCCCTGGAGGAGGGCATGGCAACCCACTCCAATATTCTTGCCTGGAGAATCCCTATAGACAGAGGAGCCTGACGGGTTCCAGTCCATAGGATCACAAAGAGTTGGACATGACTGAGAGACTAACCACAGCACAGCACATACGTTGGGATATTACTCAGAAATTACAAAGAATGAAGTAATGCCATTTGCAAAAACATAGATGGACTTGGAGACTGTCTAACTGAGTGAACTAAGTCAAACAGAGAAAGACAAATATCATATGATATTGCTTATATGAGGAAACTAAAAAAAAAATTATATAAATGAATTTATTTACAAAATAGAAACAGACTCACAGACCTCGAACAAACTTATGATTATCAGAGGGGAAGGATAGATTGGAAGTTTGGGATTGACAGGTACACACTGCTATATTTAAAGTAGATAACCAATAAGGACCTACTGTATACCATGGGGAACTCTACTCAATGTTCTATAATAACCTAAATGGGAAAAGAATTTGAAAAATATACAAAAAATAATAATATACATGTATATGTATAACTGAATCACTTTGCTATACAACTGAAACTAATACACCATTGCTAATGAACTATGCTCCAATGTAAAATAAAAATTAAAAAAATAAAGTACTACTTTAAGCTGTTGGTAGAAAAAAATGTTAATAGAATTTACCTTAAGATTTTGAGTTTCAGAGTTACTTATTTTCTTCTTTGTGATCACCCTTATTTTCTATTTTTCCAGCAAAAACATACGTGACTTATAAAATTAACTTTATTTTTTAAAAATAGAAAATGGAGTCATAAAATACAGTTCATGAAATATAGGCAAAGGAGGAGGCTGGAGAATGGCAAGGTCAGAGGCTCCCTGGAGCACCAGCACTCTCCCTGGGAGCTACTCTGGACACATGCCTCTCCGTGAAGCCTGACTGCACCGCTGGCAGAGAGCAGAGCATCCTGTGTGAGAAGAATTGCTCCACATCATCACAGAGCCACCTTCCAACCACACCAGCCTCAGGACCCTGGCCTCCAGTTTCAGAAGTTATAATAAGAAGCCCACAGCCTGGAATCACAGTGTTTTCCAGAAGAAATGAAACAAAAACTAGTGAGCATCACTCCTGCTTTTTAGACCCACATGATGAATGAGTAGTTGATTTTGCTTACAGAAGGGAGCCCAAGGGACCATCCACTCAAAGTCTCACCGGAGCCAGAATGCCTCCACGCAGCAACTGTTCCGGTTTTCAGCCAGTCTCTGCCAACAGGAACATCACACGTGCAGTGCAAGTCAACATCTGTGCTTTACTTCCCAAGTGCCAGGCAGTGGGTTCTATTCAAAAGACACGCTCCTTCTACCTATAGCTGCAGGTCATGTTTTCAATGTCAGTGTTATTAGACTCTGCTTTACTATATCTAAAATAAAAATAGCAAAAATAGGAATGGTACTATACTTCTGGTACCCACTATCTCATTTTAAATCTTCACTGTACCTGTGATACATAATCACTCCAGTTAAGAAACTGATGCTCAGAAAGTTGAAGTGACTTGCCCAAGATCACCTAGCCAGGGACTGGCAAAGTCAGGATTCAGTCACAGGACTGACTCCAAAGGAACAAAGTATCCATATCCCATAGCTTTGTTTGCAGTTACTACATAGAAATCTGCTGGAAATGCAGACTTTCAATCCTCACCCCCAGACTTGCTGATTTTGGTTTTGCATTCTGACATAACCCCCAAGCAAGTCAGTTTCCCAATAAAGTTACTGTCCTACGAAATTTATTCTTCAGATTTAAAGGAAACAGAGGAAGGAAACAAGATGTATTATGCAACCATCTGTGGGCCAGGCTCTGTGCCATTTTAACAGGATTCTTTGCCTTTTAATCACACAATGACCCTGATTTCAGGCCCATCGTGTTAATATATAGGTGAGGAGCCCGAGGCTCAACGGAAGCTGAATTGCTTGCCCAAGATCCACAGTCAGTGCAGGATAAATTTGACCCCACTGACCCAAACACAGCTCTGTCTGCAGTTTTTACTTTGTGTTGGATGCTAAAGAGAGGTAGAGGATCACAGAGCCAACTTTCAAAAGGCTCCATTAACCTTTGGGACTGGAGTTTACTGTTAATGTTGAAAAGAGGGGGATTTTCTAATAAACTACATTAGGGGACAATTTCTCCCAGAAATGAGTTTTTTTAACCTCTGTTAAATTAAGATGTGTGGTTTTCTTACAAAGTTTTTCCCCAAAATGCTGAAATGGCAGGCTTAGGAATTGACAAGTTCCTCACCTCTAATTTTAATAAAAGTATAAGAGAAATGAGTCTCAATGCAACTTCTAAGCCCACTGTCAGAGAAATGGATGACTATGAGTCAACAATGAGAAATGTTGGATATTCTTAGAAGAAAAACCAAACAGTTATTCAAATCAAGTCAGAAAAAACATATGACTTTCAGGGTGTTTTAGATCAAGTGTTGTCCCTGATTCAATGATTAGGGGTATCTAAAACTACACGGAGGAATAGAAAAGGCTGCCATGGGCCAGCAGGAGACAGAGCCCAGGAGAGACGGCCTGCACATTATACCACTCTCAATTTCCCCTACACACATTCTGTCTTCCTTCCATCTGTTATGTTCAAGACTGTAAGTATTCCTTTACCTCAAAAGGTGCCTGGCACATATTAGTAGAAAACACTCACTAAATAGTTGATGAACAAATAAATGAATGAATGACAATAATCAAAGTTTGATTATGACATGTATCAAATGTTGTCCCAGAAGGTCTGAGACATTCTCTAGGGGTGTCTCCAAAGAATTCTGGGGGTCACTGAAAATGGGGAGAATAGACCTGCAGCTCCCCCTCTCCACATGCTCCAACAAGGACATTCTTGTTTTATATGTTGGGCTTCTAAGTAAGATCTGACTTAACAGTCTCATGACTAAAAGGGAAAAAAAAAAAGAAATGTGAAAATTCCCAGCACAATAGTCATATTAACCAGGAAAGAAAAATATTCTGAGTCTTATCATTATTAGCTATGTGACCTTGAATGTATTGCTTAACTTTTATGAACACCAGTTTCATCATTTATAAAATAGTTTGTTGAGTTTGGTTATTTTATTTCTAAGGTTCCTTCCAGCTCTAATGTAATCTTAGTTCATCATTTTCATTACGATCCAATTTTTTTTCTTTCTTTGTATTTTTCCCGATCTGTTCTAATTTCTTTACAATGAGCAGGTATTCTTTTGTCAGAAGAAAAGATTTATTTTCAAAGACATATAAATTAAATTAAACTTAAAAACAAAAGTCCCTCCCCAGTATTCCCTGCATTTGCATTTGCTTTTAACAAAAGCTAGAAGAGATATTTTCCACGTTTTTGCCTGGGGAGAACAGAATTTAAAGTCATGCTGTAGGGAGAGCTGGAGCCTTCAAAAGCAAGTAATGCTTAATCTGTTCTATTTCTGAAGCACAAAATGAAACCAAACAAAAAAGAAAAATAAGCTACTGCTTCACCATTGCCAAGTTTCCTCATGCATAAATAGAGATCCATCCAGAAAAACAGCCTTCTCAGTCGGGTGGGACAAATCCTTGTGTGCTTTTGTGGAAAATTCCCCAGCAAACTGGGATCAAGGACACGGTCTACAGCTGCCTCCGAGTATGGCCAGAAAACCACACAAAGGCAGTGAGATGCCATGAGCTCTGCCGGGGCAAGTGCCTGAGTGACAAAGTTGCTCTGTCTCGGGCCCCATGGAATAAACATAGCTGACACCTTCCAAGTGCACTACAAGACCACCCTGAGCATAACTAGTGTAGGGCAGGTCTGATTTTATACCTGCAGTCTCCATGGTTTTGGTGTCTTCTCCTGGCCCAAGAATACTCTGCTCCCTTGCCTTCCCACCCACTATGAACCTTCGCAGTGCTCAGTTCTGCTTCCCCAGGAATGTATCGTGAACACTCTCTCCTCCTTCCTCATTAACATCTTACTCCAGAAGGGACCCTAGTCACCATCATTCAAAAATAAAGTGATGTGTCTTCCTGTCATCATCAGGAGCAGGGGGAGCTTCTGGTTCCCACCTCAGAACTGCCTCGCTCTGAAAGTACGAAACGTGGCTTCTTTTTCTTCTTTAGCTACATACCCACTCTAGTGGAGCCCATCCAAACCCCTCTGTTTTTGCATGTTGTTGTTGTTTTAACATTTATTTATTTGTCTGCATCAGGTCTCAGTTGCCGCACGCAGGATCTTCATTGTTTCATGTGGGATCTTTCTCTAGTTGTGGCACATGGACCTAGTCTCTCCACACCATGTGGGATCTTAGTTCCCCAAACAGGGTTTGAACTCACGTCCCCTGCATTGCAAGGCAGATTCTTAACCACTGGACTACCAGGGAAGTCCCCAATCCCCTGGTTTTAAATACCACATCTGTATTGAGGACTTCTGTATCTCTCCTGGAAATCTACTCTCATATAATCAAGTCTCCATTTGTCATCTCTATTTGCATATTTAATAGGAATCTTTACAACAATCAAAAGAGAATTTTTTTTCCCCAGACTTTCCTCAATTTTCTTCATCACCATTCACCAGTTAACCCAAGACAAAATCTAGGAGTTATCCTTGGCTCTTTTACTTCCTTCATGCCCCACAAGTCAGTGGCAGATCCAGGTAATTCTATCTTCAAAAGAATCGCAATGACCATTTCTTCTCCACTGCTCCTACCCTACCCTGAGCATAAATATCTCTTGTCTAGACCACTGCTGTACCTCCCGACTGATCACCCTGATTGATTCCATTCTCCCTAAAATCCATTTCCCAAAGAACAGTCATATATTTTTTGAAACATAGATCCAAGGAAGTCACTCTCCTACTTAAAACCATCCAATGTTTCACACACTTAAAATAAAATTCAAACTCCCTGCCCAGCTTACCAAAGCCCCATGCAATCTGATGCCTGCCTTCCTCTCTTACTTCACTCTGCTCCCACTTCATGCATCACTATCCAGTCACATCCCAGCTCATTTTCTATACTTCCCACCCACCAAGATGTTTTCTGCCCTAGAGCCTTCAGGCATTGCCATCGACTCTCCTGAAATGTTCTTCCCCAGGGTCTCCTCACAGGTGGCTCCTTCCTGTCATTTAATTCTCAACAGTAAACCTCTCTGTAGAGAAGTCTTTCTTCACTATCAACCCAAAGTAGTCCCCATATCAAAGATCACCACAAATTGTATTTTAATTATCTGGATAGCACTGATGATGGATATTTTCTTATTTATTTGTTGGCATAAGTCTAAGACTTGTTTTCTAATACAGAACTCAAGAAATGCACCTGTGCTCACCATAGTTCACTAATGTCCATCTAGTACCTAGAACCATGCCTAACACACAGCAGGCTCTCAAGTATCTACTGAATGAACAGATGGAGAGTGTTGGTAATACTGACTGGCTGCAACGCATATATCCATCAATAATGGGACGCTTAAATAAACTAGGATGCATCTGGTCTGTGTATGCTATATTGCTATTAAAAATAATTACATAGAAATATGTAAGATGATATGGAAGAAATATTAAAAGAAAAAAGAATCTGAAAGATATGTTTATTATGATCCCATTAATACTTATTTTAAAAAGTCATATGTAGCTAAGTAAAAGGAGATCACATACTGTTTGATTCCACATACATGAAATATCAAACTACACAAGTCCAGTGACTAAAAATATATTAGTGGTTGTGCAAGGCTGAGGAAAGAGAAAAATGGCAAGTTGCTATTAGCAGGTATGGGGTTTCTTGTGGGGTGATAAAAGTGACCTGGAAGTAGATAGTGACAATAGTTGCATAATTTTGTGAATATACTAAAAACCACTTCATTATACACTTTAAATTGGTGGATTTTATGGGATGTGAATTTTGTTTCAATAAACATGTTAAAAGCAACTGAAGGAGAATGTTATTTAATAGATAAACATTTAAATATAAAGAAGTGATGGAGAATGCATAGAAAACTGTTGATAATGGTAAAAGGAAGAGCAGGTAGACATAGAAATTAGATAAAAGGAGAGTCTTTCTGTCTACATCATTTGAATCATATGATTTGAATAATTTATAATTAAATGTTTTAATTTATTACTTAATTTAAAATAAATAGCATAATAAAAACAATAATGAAATTTAAAAATTCAAGTCAAGTTAGTAAAATAGATGTTTGTCTTTTGTTAGTCAACTCACCAAGTTATTGAGATCAACAGATATCTAAAAAACCTAAAACTGGAACTACCATATCATCCAGCAATCCCACTTATGGGCATATATCTGGAGAAAAACATGGTTTGAAAAGATATATGCACCTCAATGTTCATTGCAGCACTATTACACTAGCCAAAACATAGAAGCAAACTAAATGTCCATCAACAGAATGGATATACTCAATGGAGTATCATTCAGCCATAAAAAAGAACAAAATAATGCCATTTGCAGCAACATGGATGGATCTAAAGATTATTATACTGAGTGAAGTAAGTCAGACAAAGACAAACATCATATCATATCATTCATTTATGGAATCTAATTTTTTTAAAAATGATATAAATGAACTTACTTACAAAACAGAAACAGACTCACAGATTTTGAAAACAAACTTAATAGTTACTAAAGGGGAAATATGAGTGTAGGAGACAAATTAGGAGCTTGGGATTAACATACACACACTACTATATATAAGATGAATAACCAACAAGGACCTACTGTATAGCACAGTGAACTATGTTAAATATTTATAGTAACCTATATGGGAAAAGAATCTGAAAAAGAATGAACCTATGTATATGTATAATTGAATCACTTTATACATCGAAACTAACACAACATTGTACATCAACTATCAGTTCAGTTCAGTCCAGTCACTTAGTCGTGTCTGACTCTTTGCAACCCCATGGACTACAGCACACCAGGCCTCCCTGTCCATCACCAACTCCTGGAGTTTATTTAAACCCATGTACATTGAGTCAGTGATGCCATCCAACCATCTCATCCTCTGACATCCCCTTCTCTTCCTGCCTTCAATCTTTCCCATTATCAGGGTCTTTTCAAATGAGTCAGTTCCTCGCATCAGGTGGCCAAAGTACTGGAGTTTCAGCTTCAACATCAGTCTTTCCAATGAATATTCAGGATTGATTTCCTTTAGGATGGACTGGTTGGATCTCCTTGCTCTCCAAGGGACTCTCAAGAGTCTTCTCCAACACAGAAGACTAGACCTTTCAGTAAATCAACTATACTCCAAAAAACTAAGTTTTAAAAAAGATCAACAGATATCATACAAATGAAAGGATTTCAGAGAAATGTTTCACTCCTCAGTACATGTGACCTTCAGAGGCTGAATATTTTCTCTTCCATGTTACAAAGAATGACTTTTTTGGATTCATAATGAGTTTTAACATACTAAACATATATATGTATATGTATATTTAATGAGACTTGGGCAGCACCTGTAAATATTTATACACACATACATATATATATATCTCACAGTGCAGTAAGAACAATTGAAGTTTATGGACAACAAAGAATAAATTTGACATTACTATAGTTTCTTATTTTTATTTCACCCAAGTACAAAATAAAATGCTCAAAATATAACAGTGAGAAAGTAGAAGCACTACTTATAGATTATATATAATTATCTACTTGGAAAAACAAGCATAACCTAAAGACAAACTACTAGAAAAAAATCAGAGTTTAGTCATGCTGTTAATATTGATTGACCTACAAAAATCAATAGTATTTCCCAATATCAGTAATAACCAACAGAGAATATAATGAGATAAGCAAGAAACATTAAATATTTATGAATTCAGCTAAGCAACAAATCTTAATACTACTCTAAAATATAATTTTAAAATCTAATAAAGAACATAAAAGGTGATCAGAATAAATGACAATTGTAATAATCTTCAAATTTAAACTTTCCCATCACTAATCTATAAATTCCCAGTAAAATTTCAACTTAAACACCTTTGAGAAATTCATCACATTTACTCTAAAATAGGAAAGGTCAGTTCATAGCTAAGTCAATTATAAAACAGAAAATTAAAAAGCTGTCCACTATTTATAAGGCCATGATACCAGAAAAACAAACCAATGGAACAGAATAAATATATCTCAAAAACACAGGCATCTGTACATGAATACCTCATATATGACAAAATGCAAAAAAAAAAAATAAGAAAACAATTGACTGTTCAAGAGAGAATATAAGGAGAACTTCTCTGGTGGCACAAGGATAGGAATCAACCTGCCAGTGCAGGGGACATATGTGCGCTCTGTGACTAGGGGAAGATCCCACATGTGAGGAGCAAACAAGCCCATGCACCTCAACTCCTGAGCCAGCGCCACAGAGCCGCATGCTGCAGCTACTGAGGCCTGCCAGCCCTGGAGCCAGCGCTCCACAGCAAGAAGCCACTGAAACGAGAAGCCTGCACACCACAACTAGGAGTAGCCCCTTGCCACAACTAGAGAAAGCCCATGCAAAGCAACAAAGGCCAGAACAGCCAAAAATAAAATAAATCAATTTTTTTTTTTTTAAAGAGAAAGAGTATAAGGAAAACTCATTCACTATATGGAGAAAAATAAAACCAAAAGCCTTCATAACACCAGATAATAAGGGAGAATCTTGATAGGTTTAAGAAGAAAAGGCAACAAATGGAGTATAATCTGCAAAAACACTGAATCACTAAGCTGGAAACCTGAAACAAATAATGTAAATCACCTACACCACAGTTTTAAAAAGATATAAAAGCCACAGAGCCACTAGGCTAACTGAAGAAAATATCATGGATTTTACAAATTAATAACAGAAATTAAATTAAGGGTTGTGTTAGGGAGGGGGGCCGTGATTTATTTTGGTTGCTGCACATTTAAGGATTTCTGTTCCTGAGTGGATTTAGGAAATTAGTGGCACCTTATTCAATCACATGGGGCTCTCCCCAAGAAAAAGGCCATCCCCAGGAAAAAGAAATGCAAAAAAGGCAAAATGGTTGTCTGAGGAGGGCTTACAAATAGCTGAGAAAAGAGGAGGAGGTAAAGGCAAAGGAGAAAAGGAAAGATATACCCATTTGAATGCAGAGTTCCCAAGAATAGCACAGAGAGATAAGAAAGACTTCCTCAGTGATCAATTCAAACAAATAAAGGAAAACAATAGAAAGGGAGAGACTAGAGCCATCTCAAGAAAATTAGTGATACCAAGGGAACATTTCATGCAAAGATGGCACAATAAAGGTCAGAAATGGTATGGATCTAAGAGAAGCAGAAGATATTAAGAAGAAGTGGCAAAAACACAAAGCAATATACAAAAAAGATTTTCATGACCCAGACAACCATGATGGTATGATGACTCACCAAGAGCCAGACATCCTGGAATGTGAAGTCAGGTGGGCCTTAGGAGGCATCACTATGAACAAAGCTAGTGGAGGTGATGGAATTCCAGTTGAGCTATTTCAAATCCTAAAAGATGATGCTGTATAAGTGCTTCACTCAATATGCCAGCAAATTTGGAAAACTCAGCAGTGGTTGCAGGATTGGAAAAGGAGTTTTCACTTCAATCCCAAAGAAAGGCAATGCTAAAGAATTTTCAAACTACCATACAATTGCATTCATCTCACACGCTGGCAAAGTAATGCTCAGAATTCTCCAAGCCAGGCTTCAACAGTACGTGAACCGTGAACTTCCAGGTGTTTAAGCTGGATTTAAAAAAGGCAGAGGAACCAGAGATCAAACTGCCAACATCTGCTGGATCATTGAGAAACCAAGAGAGTTCCAGAAAAACATCTACCTCTGCTTTATTGACTATGCCAAAGCCTTTGACTGTGTGGATCACAACAAATTGTGGAAAATTCTTAAAGAGATGAGACTACCAGATCACCTGACCTGCCTCCTGAGATACCTGTATGCAGGTCAAGAAGCAACAGTTAAAACTGGACATGGAACAACAGACTGGTTCCAAATCAGGAAAGGGGTACGTCAAGGTTGTATATGGTCACCCTGCTTATTTAACTTATATACAGAGCATATCATGCAAAATGCAGAGCTGGATGAAGCACAAACTGGAATCAAGATTGCCAGGAGAAATATCAAAAACCTCAGATACACAGATGACACCACCCCTGTGGCAGAAAGCAAAGAACTAAACAACCTCTTGATGAAAATGAAAGAGGAGAGTGAAAAAGCTGGCTTAAAACTCAACATGCAAAAAGCTAAGATCATGGCATCTGGTTCCATCACTTCATGGCAAATAGATGGGAAAACAATGGAAACAGTGAGAGACTTTATTTTTGGAGGCTTTAGAATCACTGCAGACGGTGACTACAGCCATGAAATTAAAAGACGCTTACTCCTTGGAATAAAAGCTAGGCAGCATATTTTAAGAAGAGACATTACTCTGCCAACAAAGGTCTATCTAGTCAAAGCAATGGTTTTTTCAGTAGTCATGTATGAATGTGAGAGTTAGACTGTAAAGAAAGCTGAGCACTGAAGAATTGATGCTTTTGAACTGTGGTGTTGGAGAAGACTCTTGAGAGTCCCTTGGACTGCAAGGAGATCCAACCAGTCCATCCTAAAGAAGATCAGTCCTGGGTGTTCATTGGAAGGACTGATTCTGAAGCTGAAACTCTAATACTTTGGCCACCTCATGCGAAGAGTTGACTCATTTGAAAAGAACCTGATGCTGGCAAAGACTGAAGGCAGGAGAAGGGGAAGACAGAGGGATGGCTGAACTGCACTGCTCACTCACTCCGCAATTCCCCTAAACAAATGACACAGATTTACCGGAAGAACGAGTACAACCACAGAAAACCCATCCCCTTCAGCAAAACTAGAAGTGTCCACTGAAAGTGTTAGTTCAGTTCAGTTCAGTCACTCAGTCGTGATCCCATCAATCCCATCGCTCTTTGTGATCCCATGAACCACAGCACTCCAGGCCTCCCTGTCCATCAGCAACTCCTGGAGTTTACCCAAACTCACATCCACTGAATCGGTGATGCCATCCAACCATCTCATCCTCTGTTGTCCCCTTCTCCTCCCGCCTTCAATCTTTCCCAACATCAGTGTCTTTCCAAATACATCAGCTCCTCGCATCAGGTAGACTAAGTATTAGAGTTTCGGCTTCAGCATCAGTTCTTCCAATGAACACCCAGGACTGATCTCCCCCAGGATGGACTGGTTGGATCTCCTTGCCGTCCAAGGGACTCTCAAGAGTCTTCTCCAACACCATAGTTCAAAAGCATCAATTCTTCTGTGCTCAGCTTTCTTTATAGTCCAACTCTCACATTCATACATGACTACTGGAAAAACCATAGCCTTGACTATACAGACCTTTGTTGACAAAGTAATGTCTCTGCTTTTTAATATGCTGTCTAGGTTGGTCATAACTTTCCTTCCAAAGAGAAAGCATTAGTGGAGAGGGAGAAAAGTTCAGGGAAATTTTGGGGGAGAGAAAAGGGGTTGTTTATCCATATCCTTGAGAGTTCCCCTGAAATTCAAAACTGTCTCTGGGTACAGAACTTAACACATGAGGCTGTCCTGGGCAGTTGACATGACAAGATCTGCACACCCACCTACCAGAAGCTTAGAAGTGTATACAGAGGCTTAACTGGGTTCAGTCACGTGTACCATCCAGATGTTCTCCACATAGTGAAAAGTATATACCAGGGACAGTGGAGGGGCAAGGCCCCTCCAGTTGTCTGGATCCAGCTTAAGGGTCAGTTGGCAGCCTCATTCTCTTATCCTCTTACAAGGGTGAAATTCCCTAAAAGTGAATGAAGATCACCTCCAGAAAGAGAATTTTGTTGTTGTTGTTGTTTAGTCATTAAATCGTGTCTGATTCTTTTGCGATGTCATGGACGGTAGCCCACCATGCTCCTCTGTCCAAGGGACTTTCCAGACAAGAATACTGGAGTGGGTTGCCATTTCTTTCTCCAGGGGATCTTCCTGACTCCAGGTCTCCTGTATTGCAGGCAGATTCTTTACCACTGTCCCAGAAAGAGAAAATCCATACTAATTGTGATGAAACTTAGTAATAGGGATGATTACAGGGAAGAGACTTAAAGGTGACAAGGACCCAAGATAGCAGCCTCAGAAGGCACAAAATCTGAAGAGGAAGGAAAAAATCACTTTACAGTCTGAGGTGTAAGGATAAAAGCATGTCAAAGAAATTTGGCATCCTACGTGACAGAGGAAAATTTCAAAATATTTTAAATTGCAGTGCAGGGAAATACACTGCAACTTGGCCACTTTGATAAACAGACATTAGAGAAACTGTATTTCACTTCACAGACAGAAGAGGAAGCTCTTGAATTAAACACTTATACAATCTGAATTGCCAAGTAGGTCTACAAAATAAAGATTTGATACACACTACTATATATAAAATTGATAATCAACAAAGACCTACTATATAGCACAGGAATTCTACTCAATATTCTATAATAACCAATATGGGAAAAGAACCTGAAAAAAATGAATATATGTACTTGTATAACTGAATTACTTTACTATACATCTAAAATTAACACAACATTTTAAATCAACTATACTCGAGTATAAAATAAAACTTAAAAAAGTAAAAAAAAAATTCCAAAACAATGTACATCTTTACAAACTTGGAAGAATAAAACTGAAACTTAAAATTGAAACAAACTGGTGAAAATTCTCCCACACCACCCTAAAAGCAATAAACAAGTAGAAAAAACTATAGCATAATGCATCAAATTAAATCCAGTATTTTCCAGTAAGCATGTGGACATATGAAAAAAATACCTTGAATCAGATAACCAAAACCTAAGGAAGAGAAATGGCCATAAAGCTGGAAGAAATATGGGAAGAAATAACTGTCTCAGAAATGAACAATTAAATTACAAGTTGTCCTAGAAAGATTATATTCAAATGAACAATTAATAAGAGGAAATGAAGTAGAGAAACAACCAAGATGATAAGAACATTTCTTAAAAGGATAAAAAAGAAAGTAGTTTAAATGGAAGCTACACAAGGGAGATCCAATTACATACAACTGGATTTTCAGGGGGAAAAAAAGCAATGAAATAGAACTAATAATAAGATTGTATTTTAAAATACAATCCATGAAAACGTTGAGAAAATTATAGAATATCTAAATCCATATACTAAATAGGCTCAGTAGGAATCTGGGAAAACTTACCCAGAATCATCAACCCTCAGATATATCCTAGTAAAAGTGTTAGATTTTCCAGATACAGAAAGAAATCTCAGCTCTCAAGTAGACAAAAAGACTAAAAGTTTTTAAACAGCAAGAAAATTAAGCTGGTATCAAAATTTCCAAGAGTGCCATACAAATCAAGGCAAGAAGGGAGCGGGATGCGCAAGAAACTCAAGGGAGGGAAAGGTGAACCAGGGATTTTATATCCAGCTAAGGTGCTGTTCAATTTTAAGACATAAATAACACACACATACACACACAAAACAGTTTTACACATTTAAGAACTTGGGGAATACTGTATATTCACAAGTCCTTAATCTGCTAAAGGATAAATTTCATCCAGCCACGTTATGACTGAGGAAATCTGGGCAAAAGGAGTAATGGTAAGGATTTAATATATTTAATTTAATCAGAATAATATAAAATGCTGTATGTTTTGACAAAAGAAATATAATATGAATAAAAAGTACAAGGGAAGGGAGCGTGGTAATGGAAAGAAGAATAAATTCATTGATGTGGCACAGAAGGAGTCCTCAAATCTTTTGACCTCCCAAGTCCTTGCACTTGCACAATTTCTGAGAGTCTCAGAAAGTTTTTATTTATTAAGTTATAGGAATCAATTTATTCCACTTCACAAATTAAAATTGAGAAGGTATTTATTTGAAAATAATAAAAAATAAGCCTATTATGGAAACATAAATAACATTTTTTATGAAAATAATACTTTTCCCAAAAAATATAGTGAGAAGAGCAGTACCTTTCACATTTTTGCAAATCCCAGGGTCTGGCTTAATAACAGACACCTGGACTTTCATAGTGCTTCCCTCATAGCTCAGTTGGTAAAGCATCCACCTGCAATGCAGGAGACCCTGGTTCAATTCCTGGGTTGGGAAGATCCTCTGGAGAAGGGATAGGCTACCCGCTCTAGTATTCTTGGGCTTCCCTTACATGTGTTCCACACATTTTGGTAGCTATTAAAGAGATAACAGGCTTCCTTGGTGGCTCATTGGTAAAGAATTCATCAGCCAATGCAGGAAACACAGGCTTAATCCCTGGGTCAGGAAGATTCCCTTGGAGAAGGAAATGGCAACCCACTCCTGTACTCTTGCCTGGAAAATTCCATGGACAGAGGACCCTGACAGGCGACAGTCCATGCGGTTGTAAAAGAGCCAGAAATGACTCAGCGACTTAACAACAACAAAGGGATAACATCATCAAGTATCATGTAGCCTCTGGATAATGTTTGTGTGCATTCATAAGAGAGTAAAAGTGAAAAAGTCATGTAAAGTCTTACTTAGTATTATGAAAATGGTTTGGACATCGCAGACTCTCTGAAGGTTTCAGAGCCTTCAGGGGATCATACTTTGAGAACATCTGTTATGCAGATAAAAAGGAGGAGTCAAACGTACGTTAGAAACTGATATGCTAGGTAATAAAGTTAACTAAGAAAACAGCAGAGAAGAGCAGTTTAAAAGGCATAAGTACAGAGGTTTTCAATACATACCTAATCCTAATATCAAAAGTTTTTTCAATTAAAGACCAAAGCAAATGCATCTCCTAGAGAAACAGAAATTTTAATAAAATGAGATAGTAATTATACTTGAAATGACAGAGACCCAACATAAAAAGTACATTAATATATGTGAGTTAGCTTAACTCATCTTTTTAAAATATTTTCAAAGTGACTCAAAGAAATAACAAATCTTTGCTATACAAGAGCTGCATCTGGGGGAAAAAAGTGATTCTGAAAGGCTAAACATAAAAGGTTTGGATCCGGGCATAACAGGCAAATGAAATCAATACAAAAACAGTGTTTGCACATGACATCAAATTAGGACGCAAGCCAAAAAAAAATTAATGTGACAATAAAGACACTACTAATGCTAAAAGCTAAAGTTCAAAATAGAGATATAACATTCAGAAATATCTATGCACCAATAACACAGCAATCTCCTTACAGCAGAAACTACAGGAGAAGCAAGTAGAAATACACAAAATACCCTGATAACAGATTTCAAACCACTCTAATTATGAAATGAGTAAGCAAACAAAAATTATCAAGGCTACAGAATACCTAAACAGCCTTCTCAGTAAAATACAATAGATCTTATGGAATCATCAAACATTAAACCCTGATAATGGAACATACATTTTCCTCTCAAGCAATAAATAGGACATTTACAAAACTAATCAACTTGTTAAGTCACAAAAAAAAAAGCATGAGTAAGTGGTATGGAGAAGAAATATTACAAACAACACTCCTTAATTATATTTGCAATAAAATAAGCAATAAATAACAATATCTAAAAATAAGAAAACTCCTGAAATTAAATTTTTTTCTTGTAAAAAAATACTAAGTGATAGAGGAAATACAACCCCAAATTTCAAATGTAATAATGATGAAACTACTACAGATTAAAATCTGTGATACATTCAAGTACTAATCAGAAAAGAATAATCGATTTATACATTTATTGCAAGCTAAAAATACATCTTTTTAACTTTAAGGGAACCCAGACACAGGTGGGCCCTCCACAATATTCTGAGGCTTACTTTCAAAAATTATTTTTTAAAAGAACAATAAAGTTAACAAAAATAAAGCACCAGGAAGGAAATAGATAAAAGTAAAAATTAATACAGTAGAGAAGAAAAAGACAAGAAACATTATTAATAAGACACTTTTTTAAATGATTAATAAACTAGACATATCACTAATTCACCTGATTAAGAAAAAAGAAGGCACAAATATATGAAGAAATGGTAAGAAATTACCAATGAGACAAAAAAAGAGCTTTTAAATCATGAGATTAATTTACATATTTCTATGCACATAAATTTGAAAACCTGTATTAAATGAAAAACATTTGATGAGATAAAGTTTATCAAAATTGATTCAAGTAGAGTTAGAAACCACTTTTTATTATTTTTTTTTTTTTTGGTCACACTGAGTGTCTTGCAGGAGCTTAGTTCCCCAACCAGGGACTGAACATGGGCCTTGGCAGTATAAGTTCTGAGCCCTAACCACTGAACCACCAGAAAATTCCCAGGAAGCATTTTAAATGGACCAATGCTCATAGAAAAAAAAAAAAAGAGAGAAATTTAAGCAAAGCTAGATCTCACAGAAAAGCCCACCAGGCCCAGATGGTTTTAAAAGAAAATTTTACCAAACTGTCAATAACCAGATAGGCCCAGTGCTATAAAAACTGCTCCAAAACATAGAAAATGAAGGAAAACAACTTTCAAATCATTTTATAAAGCAAATATAATATTGATGCCCATATATGATATAGTTCCAAATTTTTAAAAATCAAATTACAAACATATAATTTCTCAAAATTAGCACAAAATATATTTATTATTCATTACGCTATGAAAATAATATACAATAACCAAGCAGAATTTGTTCTATGAATATCATGTACACTCAATATAGGAAACCCATTACCATAAAATACCATAAATCTGAAAAAAAAAAAATCACTGTTATTACTCTGATGAATCCTAGAAACTTTTTAAAAATTCAACATCTATTCCCAGTAAATTCACACACACACACCATGATTCTGAAGCCCCAATCCTACTTACTGTAAAAACACTACAAAAAAACAAAAACAAAAACACTACGGACGTGTACAAGACTTGTACTTCTGAGATGGTCCCAACGATCCCCATCTCCACATACTCACTGCTTTGAATAGACTCCACCACATCGAATAACGCTGATCTGTTTGCCGAAGTATACACACTGTGGAAATGATGTGTAATATCCAATACTAAATTATATTAAAAAATATATAGTTTCTACCTCTTTCTCTCTTGGGATCTTTTGTCCAATGGAAGCCAGTTACCATGTTGTGAGGAAAGGACGGAGTGGTGAGAAACCACGGCCGCCAGCTAACAGCCAGCCCCAACTTGTCAGCCACGTGAACAAGCCATGTTAGAAACACCAACGAAGCCTCAGGTATCTGCAGCTCCACAGCCGCCATCTTGACTACTACTTCAAGAGGTAGAAGTAGTACCTCAAGTACTACTACCTCAGGCCAGAATCACCCCGCTAGACACCTCCTGAATTCTTGACCTATAGAAAATGTGTGAGATAACAAATGATGATGATTGTTTCAAGCTATTAAGTTTAGAGGTAATTTGTCATGCAGCAATAGATAACTAGTACTGTCTGTATGTGAAACCTTAAAAACACCACTGAAAGGCAAAAAGTTAGACTCTAACAAATGAAAAGGAGCCCTTGTTCTTAGGAAAACTAAGTGTCAAAAGAAAGATCACTTCCTCTTACACTAATTTATAAATTTAAGGCAATAACAAAAATACCAATAAGCTTTTTTTCATGAAGCTGGATAAGTTGTAATGAAAGTTCATATGAAGAAATAAACATGCATGAATAGCTAGGAAAACACTGAAAAACCAAAGTTATAAAAAGGGACTAATCCTTCCAGATACTAAAACATTGTAGCAAGCTTCTATAATTAAAACTGTATAATACTGGCACATGAAGAGGCGGACAGACTGGTGCAATAGGATACAGTAAAATGCCCAGATAGAGAACCAAGTACATATGGAAATTTAATACATAATAAAGATGGTGCTCCAACTCCTGGGCAAAGATGAACAATTTTTTTAAAAAGGTACTCAGATAACTGGGTAGTCTTTTGGAAAAAGATACAATTAAATGTATTATTCACATCATACATAAAAATAAGCTCTAAATGTATTCAGGGATTTAAATGTGGAACATAAAACTATACAAATACTAGAAGAAAACATTATTGAATTAATCCATAACATGGGTATAAAAAGAGAATAGGACAAAATAAAGTTGAAAAAATTTTAAGATAAATTTTACTATATAAAAATTTTAAATGTTTCTCACGGAAAAATATACTGCAATCAAAGTAAAATGGCAGAAGACAAAGTGGGGGAAAAAATTTGCAAAATGTACCACAGATATGGAGATATTATTCTTAATATACTTTAAAACTGTTAAAATAAAGGGGGAAATGACAAAACTTCAAAAGAACAATGCATTAAAGGCCCAAGCAAATAATTTATGAAAAAGATATACCATGGTTCTTAGTCATACACAGCTATTTCAATTTTACCCATAATAAGAATAAAAGCAAATAAAATTACACTGGATACCATTTCTCTTCTATCAGGTTGGCAAAAAAGTAAAAAATCTTGGCAACACTTTCTGCTGGCAAAGCTACAGGCAGTCTCTTTCACTGCTGATGGGAATGCAGATAATATAACCCTTATGCTGGGGAATTTGGCAATCTCTAACAAATTTACATATGCATTTCCTTTTAATTTAGCAATCTCAGTTCTAGGAATTTAGCCTGAAGCTAACAAGAAAATACAACCACATTAGGTAATCCATTGCAGCATTATTTGTAAATACAAAATCATTGGAAACAACCCAAGTATCTATATATAGGAGACTGGTGGAAGAAATGATACACACAATGGTACGCTTTGTAATAAATAAAAGAGACCCCTATATGAGTTATATGCAGTGAGTTCGGCATACTTGATCAGTGACAAAGGCATAGTGCATATATATTTATATATCCATAGTCACAAAGTGTCTACATAAAACTTAATTATAAAGGAGGAGAATGGTCATGGATAGACTCACCTTAAGTAAGAGATCAGAGTTAACATTTTCAGTAATGGTAAAAATTGGTATCATGTACCTTCTGACATGATGCCCTGAGACACAATATTACCTTTGTAGTATTTCTACCAAAAAAAAGAAATTATAATCATGAAAAAAAAAAAATCACACAAACTTGGCAACAGTATATAAAATGTTAAAGCCAAGAAAGATAAAGAATTCTGAGGCAGAGAAGGAAAGGAGTGGAGGAGGAGAGAAAGAGAAGGAAGGAAAAAGGAAAGGAAGAAAGGAAATAAAAGAGATGGAACAGGCAGAATCCTGGACTAGAGGGAGAAAACAGTTATAAAACTCAACTTTGAGAAAATTGGCAAAATCTGAAGTTGGAGAGTGGGTTAGTCAGTGTTCAACTTCCTAATTTAATGATTGTACTCTGGTTATAGTTTACTCCTATTCTTAGGAATACGTGTGTGCTCAGTCCTATCTGACTGTTTGAGACCCATGGACTAGCCCACCAGGCTCCTCTGTCCATGAGATTCTGCAGGCAAGAATACTAGAGTGCCCTCCTCCAGGGGATATCCCCAACTCAGGATCAAATCCACATCTTTTGCATCTCCTACATTGGCAGGTGATTTCTTTACCACTGTGCCACGGAAATAACTAAGGTAAAGAAATAGATGCTTGCAATTTACTTGTAACTGGTTCATTAAAATCATAAACTATGGATTGTGCTTGTGTATGTGTGCATATATATATATATATATATATACACACACACACACACATATATATATACATAAAACATGCAAAGGAATAAGAAAGAATAATAAGCTAATGGAGGAAAATGTTAAAATTAGTGCATCTGAGCAAATAATACATTGAAGTTTGTATGTATTACTTTTGCAACTTTTCTGCAAGATTGAAGTTCAAAATAGTGTTCTAAATCTGGAATTCTGTTTGGTAAGTGACAACAACGACAAAGTTCACTTGTGGTTGCAAGCATGGGAAAAGATATTTGGAATGTCTAAAACTCACAAGGCCTTGACTGAATGAAAGGAATTCCTGCAAAGCAACGAGAAAAACCAGAAACTCCAACAGAAAGCAATACAAAGGCTTTCTGACCAGATAATTTAGAGGAGGAAATCCCCAAACCTGTCAAATATATAATAAACAAAGGGCTAAGAATCAAGGATAGTTTGAGATATGCAAATTTAAAAAAAACAAGGATATATCACTTAACCCTAGCAATTCACAAATGTTAGAGTTCTAAACAAATCTAAGGGTTGGTAGAAATGTGGGGATGTAGGAACCCTTAGGAATTGCTACAGATACAAATATGGAAATATAAATGACATGGTCATTCCACCCCTTGGAATAGAATGGCACTCCTTAAAACTTTACTGGACACTTGTTAAAAATGCCAAGGCTGACTTTATTACAATAGAGGAGAGAAACTGCACTCAACTCTGCTGAAATAAAAGGCAGGAGAATCTTCGAATGTTGAAGTGAACTAATGGAAAGGTACTAAAGAACATTATGGGGAGGTTGGTTGATGTCACTGGGCCACCCATGCTTGCTGTCACTCTTCAAAGTTAGGCTCCTACGCTCCCACTGATAGCCGTCCATGATTACATGTCAATGAGACGACTCTCAGGTCCTAGAGAAAGATGTTTCTGCATGGTAGAAATTTTACAAGTGCAAATTTTCTAAAATTGATGCCCTACGGAAAGGGAGGAGGGGGCCTACAATCATGAACAAACTTGCCTCAAGTTTAGTGAAGCTAAAGGGAGTGTTTGGGCAGTCTTGATCAACACCTATCAGCAACTCCACACCAGCAGATAGTTGACAGATTGACAGAAAGATAGATAGATAGACAGACAAGCAGATATGTATGAGTATGTCCCCTGGAGATTATATTTAGGATCAGGGAGTTGGCACCCAACATGATAACCAAGAAAGGATAGGTCACCTATGGCATACACACACACACTTATTTAGCAATCATTCTTCACCATATGCCCTTAGCCCAGTTTTTATATCAGCTACTGCTTTTCACAGTGACATCTTTCACCCTTCCACCTATTTTAGACAGGTTTTCTCCCAAACAGTAGGAATTACTCCACCCACATAGTGTACATTGGCGTTTGTCTGAAAGTGACTCAGGTCTCTTCCAATTATATTCCACTGGCCAAACAAATTCACTTTGTCATGATCAATTTCAAAGAAGGGAAGAGAAGTACAATTCTACCATATTCCCCAAAGGTAGACAGCAAGTAACACCTATGAGTAGAACTAAGGACTATCATACTCCCAAAATGCCCAACTAAGGTGGTTTTGGCTAGTCTTTCTTTTTTTTTTTAATTTTGACTCTTACTGAATGACATAAAGATCCATGACAAGCAGTCATTTGCAATTTTACTGAGCCATGATTTAAATCACATGTTAATGAGGGTTGGAGGTTGGTTGGAGAGAGCACTAAAGTAAGTTTCTTACCTGCAAATGAATCAAGCTAACTTCCCACCATCCATTTCATATCACACTGCAGCTTCATTGTTCTGTTATTGCAAAGGCACTAATGCTTAACGTACACTTAGGTTTCATAGGAGAATCTAACTGCTATACATCTGGGGACTACCAAAGTGCTTGAGGGGCTTCCCAGGTGGCACTGGTAGTAAAGAACCTGCTTGCCAGTGCAGGAGATGTAAGAGATGCAGGTTTGACCCCTGGGTCGGGAAGATTCCCCTGGAGAAGGAAATGGCAACCCACTCCAATATTCTTGCCTGGGGAATCCCATGGACAGAGGATCCTGGCGGGCTACAGTCCATGGGGTCAAAAAGAGCTGGACACAACTGAAGTGCCTTAGCACACATGCACACGGAGTGCTTGAGACAGGTCCACTCACTGATTTGTCGATCACGTCTATTAATCTCAGCAAACGTTCAACATCAACTACTGTTCTCAGTCATAATGCTCCCCCCCCCCACTTATAAGAGTCACAGTGACTAAGATGCATACTGACTGGAATTCAGCGAGTCCAGTGTTATCAGACAGAGAGACAGTCCTGCCCAAAGTGGTCTGGGTACAGTGGAGTTTTTTTTTTCCAAAATGTGGAGTGGGACTTTGGAAAGAGCACAAGATTTGGAACACAGAGGCTCACTAGCTGCATAGTCATAGCCATGTGATTGAATCATTCTTAACTTCATTGTCTTTGTTAGAAAATGAGGCTATAATACAGAAAATATGACTTTCTTCCTTGCCTCACTTTTTTTCCTCCTACCCCTCCCTCCTGTTGAAATTATGCTCTGAGAAACTGTCACATTTAGCAGAGAAGGGCTTGCTTGTTTCCATTGGAAAGATTATAAATACCTGAGCCTCCTTGGAGGCAAAAGTTCTAATGGTCTTCCTTCACCATCTCAGCAGAGGCCCCTAGGTCCCTGCTGCCAGGATGGAGCCACAACCCAGGGGAGGAGCAAGCAGAGAAGGAGATCCAAGAAAGTAGAGGCCTCTGAGTGACCTGAAGGAAAGGTGGCTCACTGACGAGCAAAAGATACGAGACCGATTGTACGTCACCTTCTCTGTTTTCTTACCTGCATGTCTGAGTGGATACTCCATGTATGACCAATGGGTACAATAATAACCATCGCTCAAGGCAGCTGTAAATCAAGCCTTTCAAATTATAAAGCGTTACATGTAAACATAACACTGAGTGACAAGGGAAGCCCAAGAATACTGGAGTGATTAGCCTATCCCTTCTCCAGCGGATCTTCCCAACCCAGGAATCGAACCAGGGTCTCCTGCATTGCAGGCGGATTCTTTACCAACTGTGCTATCAGGGAAGCCCATACATGTAAATATGAGAGACGATCATTTTGAGCTCAAGGATTATAGTGTGTGTCAGTATGGAATTCCTCCAGAGGGAACTGGGTAGGGGCATATTTGCAGTCCTTTAACTTGCTGGATCTAGAACCATGACTTAAAGTTTTCATATTCGGAGCCTTTTTTTGTCTTCTCTTTGTCAAGGACTCTCATTTGAGGAATGAGTTATTCCACACAAGCACAAAGGCATGCCTAATATAGAAAATGTCTCCAACTAGAATAATCCACAGCATTTAGAACTGGGGGAGTTCTTATAGATCATTTAGGAAAATGTTGTCCCACGGAACTTTATACAATGATGGACATGTTCTACATCTGCACTGTGCTATACAGGTGCAGCCTCCAGCCACATATGGCTATGGAGCACTTAAAATGTGGCTAGCACAACTGAGAAATTTTCAATTGTACATAATCTTAATTTAAATTTGTATTCTGAGAACAGCCCTCAGAAGATGCATAAATTATTCTAAAATTGTGTGTGAAATACTGAATTTGCAAAACAACACTATCTTCCGGTAGCACAGCTATCCAAGAATAAGTATTAAATAAACTAGGAAGGGTATCTACAGGGAGGATGGTGTAAGAGTGGGAATGAAAATGGTGATGAGAGGTGAAGGTAAAAACAAGAAGATAGCTTTGCACACAAAAATGATAGTTGAACACAAACTGAAGGATTTAGTAACTCTCTGTACCCAAAGTACTAGAACGAAAGAAAAAAAAATGTCTGTATGGATGTTTTTCAAGGTCAGACTTAGCATTCACCAAATTCTCAAAAAGGCTGAAGACTCCCACCAAAATGTCAAGAATCTCTGAGCTAGGGGGAGAATAACCTCCAAACAGATGGGACAGGAAAGGAATGTGGACTGATTAAATAATAAAAAGACAATCTTTTACCTGACCATGTGGTTGACAACTATCTGGTTAACCAACAAAGTGAGACATTTTATCTTACAGTGGGAAAACATTAAAAAATAGTGCTCAAACATTTTAAGTATCTCACTTCAACTTATATAAATTACATGTAAGTGCCTTTGCCAGTCTTCTTGTGTGGAACCAAGGACTTTTCATGAATGCATCCATGGACTAGATTTCTAGATTACATTTCTTCCATAAATAAACATAATGCATTTTCTGATTCCCACTGTTTCTCTAAATGGAGCAAGAGCATAGAGACACTTCAGAAGCAACCTGAGTCCAGAATCCTTCTTGACTTTCTATAGTATCTAGCCCACATCTAACTCAAAAGCAATCTTTTTTTAATTTAACGCAATAAGTCCTTCCAATGGAAGAAATTAGGTTTCATAAAAACATCCCCTCTCTGCTCCCTAATGTTAATAGTTATGGTATGCAGAATAATGATCCCCCAAAGATGAACACGGGCTTCTCTGGTGGCTCAGTTGTAAAGAATCTGCCTGCCAATGCAGGATATGTGGGTTTGTCCCTGTGTGGGGATGATCCCCTAAAGTAAGAAATGGCAACCCATTCCAGTATTCTTGCTTGGGAAATCCCATGGACAGAGGAGCCTGGCAGAACACCACAGGGTTGCAAAAGAGTAGGACATTACTTAGCAACTAAACAACAATAACAACAAAAGACCATGCTCTAAGTCTCAGAACCCATGAATATAATACTTTTTGGCAAAAGATGATAGCAGATGTGATTAAATCAAAGTTCTTGAGCTGGGGAGATTATGTCAGGTTACCCAGTGAACCCAGTGTAATCATAACGTTCCTTGTGAACGAGAGAGGTGACGAGGCAGAGAGAAATTTGAAGATACTGTACTGGTGGCTACTATGGAGGAAGGAGCCAGTCATAAGTCAAGGAATGTGGGAGGCATTTGGAAACTGGAAAAGGCGAGGGAAGAGGTTCTCCCTTTGGGCCTCAGGAAGGAATGGAGACCCACTGACATCTTAACTTAAGCCAGTGAGACTCATTTCAGATTGAGCTCTAATGAGATAATAAATTGGTATTGTTTTACTTTGCCAACAAAGGTCCATCTAGTCAAAGCTATGGTTTTTCCAGTAGTCATGTATGGATGTGAGAGCTGGACTATAAAGAAGGCTGAGCACCAAAGAACTGATGCTTTTGAACTGTGGTGTTGGAGAAGACTCTTGAGAGTCCTTTGGACTGCAAGGAGATCCAACCAGTCCATCCTAAAGGAGATCAGTCCTGGGTGTTCATTGGAAGGACTGATGCTGAAGCTGAAACACCAATACTTTGGCCACTTGATGCAAAGAACTGACTTATCGGAAAAGACCCTAATGCAAGGAAAGATTGAAGGTAAGAGGAGAAGGGGATGACAGATGATTGGATGGCATCACTGACTCAATGGACATGAATTTGAGTAAACTCCGGGAGATGGTGATGAACAGGGAGGCCTGGCATGCTGCAGTCCATGGGGTCGCAAAGAGTCGGACATGACTGAGCGACTGAACTGAACTGAAGCCACCAAGTCTATGGTTATTTGTTAAAGCAGCAATGGGAAATGAATATACCTATTTACATAATCTTTAATTAAATAGTCATAACTGCAATGAACATAAACTGCTTTGGGAATAAATTCAAGTCTTACAAAACATGTAGTTCAATTTTTGAGAACAGAATTCTCCAGGTAAATGAGTGAGGTATACTAGCAGTGATTATTCAGGATGCTGTAGACATCAGTCACCATGTTTTAGGGGAAAACAGAAAGCATTCATTAATCCAGCCAACCAACCTCCTAATCTAGAAAGAAAGCTCACTTTTTTTGATTGGTCGCTATATGCCAGGCACTGTGCTAATTACTTTACAACATTTCTGTCAGTAAACATAGTTTCCAATTACATTTCACCAATGAGAAAAAATTCAGAGTGCTTAAATAACTTGTCACAGACTATAGAGTTAGTAAATGGAAGACTTACTAGCCAACACTTGATCCATGATCCATCCAATTTGAAAGTTTAGGCTCTTAAAGCCCCTTCTAAACATGAGTTTCTACGTTCCCCAGATGCTAACCCAAACAGCTTATTTTACTGGTGAAAAAACTACAATTAGTATAAGTAAGTCGGGCTCTATCACTATAGTAGTCAAAATCACAGCAAGAAACAGAATAGTCAAACAGGGTAATTTGAAAGGAACTGAAAAAAGGACTTTTCACAAGATGTGTTTTTATACACACTCAGAAACCATCAACTGAGTCAAAGTGGAAGTTTATTCCACATCAAGGAAAGAAGGCAAATAAAATTCACATGAAAATGACATGACAAAATGCAAATAGTAGTTTGTGATCAGGAAATATCAAGGGATATATAGACATGTCTCTGATATTTCCAGCATCACATGGCATTATCAAGAAATTTCATTTGAAATATGACAAATACGTAGCCAAACAATGATTCCAATTTAGCCACTTACTATCTATGTGCTCTCAGACAAGTCACTTACCCACCGTGAGCCTTTGGTTCTCATCTGAATGTCACCTTCTACCATCTCCACTTGGCTGCTTCAGGGATTACATGTGATAATGGATATGGAAGTGCTTAGTAAATAAACTGACATGCCCTCTACAGATATGAGAGATGATTACAATATGTGAAATAAATGAAGTGGATGATCAGCATGACCAACTGTGTCATTAGACTAGCGCGTGCTAACTCATGCTCCCTCTGAAATGAGTAGAACCTTAGCTCAGAGAAATGCTGGGTTTTACTTTAAACCTTGTTGATGTTACAGGCTTTGTCATCCAGGACCTTTCATCACTGCCTCTGACATCTGAGAAATGCCAAATCGGATATCATCCTTAAGTAAAGTAAGATGACAAATTAAAATCCAGGCAGGGTCCTTTGCAAATACAACTTACCACCGCAACTGGCCCTTGTTTAAAATGGTTTCATTAAATCCAACTGCTCAATTCCCTCTTGCAATGTACGGTATTAAACTGCTGCTACACAGTGAGGCCACACATTTATTATAAAAATAAAATGCCAAAAATCACAACCATTTTGGCCTTTATTTTTCAAAAAAAAAAAAAAAAAACCTTTTACGGAGTGTACAATACAGTGACAAGTAAGGTTCTCAGACCTGTATTTTGAGAAAAACATTTTTGTTTGAATGTATGAACTGGTGAGGCAGAATAGATGCTAAGTGAATTGTGAAATGGACTTTCTTAACTTTACATTTCTCATACTCCTGAGCAAAATATTTGTTAAGTGAATACTGAAAAAGAGGAGAGGGTAGCATGTGGATGACCAACTAATCTGGAGATGCAATTCACAAAAGATATGTAAATAATAATAATATGAAAAAATTTCAGCTGCAAGCTCCATAAGAGCAAAGTCTTTATTTTGTGAACTATTCTATCTCCAACACCTTCTTCCACCAAGTCTGGAACACAGGAGATGTTTGATATTTACTGACAGGATGGATAAATGGTATGGATTCCCTGGGATTCAAATAAGTAAGTGCAAACTAAACCATAGGAAGATGTCATTATTCATCTAACAGATGACCAAAATTTTCATTTTGCTTTTCATGAAAAACAAAACAATGTTGACAAAGCACAGAAGGAGAAGATTTCAGGTGCGATTCTATTTTGGAAACAATTTGGGAAGAGAAGTGGGGTAAAAAGGAGAGAGAAAGAGAGAAAATAGGGAGAGAAAAGGAAAAGGAGAGATGGAAGATCTCCAAGTTCATTTATTCCAACTCCCTCATTTTACAAATGATGATGTTACTCATTTATTCCAGACGGGACCAAGTCCCTTCCCTCAGAGCTGTCAAATGGAAGGGACAGACCTGAACAAGTTATAGGAAGAAGTGCAGTATGCTATGTGAAAGGGTAATGGAGATCCCGCCTGGTGAACTTAGGCTCTCTCAGAGCTAGCTTAGGCTCTGAAGGAGCTTCCCAGAAATGCCACTTCACCTGAGACTTGAAAGATAGGAAGGATTGAAGTAGAGGAAGGAGCACAATGACTTTGGACTTATAAAAAAAAAAAAGAAAGTCAGTGGTACTAAATTTAAATCCCTGAACATTACAGAAAAAAAAACAAGAATACTATGACAAGTGAAGGAAAGAAGACAAATCAAGTAGGAAATTTGAGGCCCAAACAACACCACAACAATGAGTTTCCTTGTAACTCATATATTTCAGACTGAGTGGTGAAGAAACCAGCAACCTGGAAATGCCAACAGGCACAGACCTAAAAAAAAAAAGCAGATAAAAACAATAAAAGCCCTCTCTCTCTAGGCAGAGGACCAGGAAAGAGGCAGCCTAGTACTCACTAAAAGAAAAGGTTACCCAAAGAGAGTCACTCAAAAACACCACATGATAAACCAAACAAATTTTCTAAAATATGTTTGAATGACCCCAAGGAAGGCATCCCCCCAAAAAAGAACAAACAAATTTTTCTTTAAAAAAAGGAAGACTTAAGCCCTAATAAGTCAATAATTGTATTGAATATAAGTGATCTAAATCACCAATTAAAAGTCAGAGAATGCAAAACAGATTTAAAAACATGACCCAACTGTATGTTATTTATAAGAAATGCACTTAAAATGTAACATTAATTAAAAAAAAAATGTAGGCACTCCTATTAGAGGTACTCTAGCTAAAAGAAACTTCAGGGCAAAGAAAATTATAAAATGATAAAAGATTAATCCAAAAAGAAGACATAGCAATCCTAAAAGTCTATGTACAAAAGAACAGAGTTATAAAACATGTAAAGCAAAAATCTATAGACATAAAATGAGGAACAGACAAATCCACAATTGTAGTTGAAGAGCTCAATACCCTTCTCTCAACAATTGATAGTACAGCTACATGGAACATCAGATAAAATACAGAACAACTCAACAACACCATCAACCATTAGGATATAATCAACGTTTGTAGGACACTTCCCCTAACAATAGCAGAATATCCATTCTTGTCAAGTTCCCATGAAACATATACCAAGATAGTTTATACATTCTGGGCCAGGAAAAAAAAAACAAACAAACAGTAAATTTAAAAAGTTGAAACCATTTGAGTGTGTTTTCCAACCATAGTGTAATGAGATTAAAAACAAAAGCAAAAAGATATCTACAAAATTCCCAATTGGAAGACTAAACAGCACACTTCTAAATAATCCATGGGTCAAAGAGAAAGTCTTGAGAGATTTTTTTTTTTAATATATTGAACTGAATAAAAATGAAAATACACCATATCAAAATTTGTGGAACACAGTTAAAGCAGTGTTTGGAGGGAAATTTATAGCACTAAATGTATATATTAGAAAAGTGGAAAAGTCTCAAATGAATAATCTAAAATTCCTACCTTAAGACCTTCAAAAGAAAAGCAAAATAATCCCAAAGGAAGCAGGAGACAGAAATAATGAAAACAGAAGTCCGTAAAATACACCAGAAAAGCAATACAGAAAAGTCAGTGAAACAAAGAGCTGGCTCTTTGGAAAGATCAATAAAACTGACAAACAGAGCATTTGATTAAAGACCAGGCAGACATCAAAAAGATAATATGAAAATACCATGAACAACTCTACACACAAAAATTTGACAATTTATACAATATGCAGCAATTCCTCAAAAATCGCAGGCTACAACTCACCCAGTATGAAATAGAACATTCGAAGAGCTCCATAACAGATCACATTTGTAATTTAAAATCTCCCTAAAACAAAGATCTTCTGGCCTGGATACTTTCACTGGCAAATTCTACCAAATACTTAAAGAATTAATACCACAGTCTCTTCTAGAGATTGCTTGAGTGTTTACTATGTGCCGGGCACTCTTCCATTCCAACTGTTTTTACATGTCTTATACTCATTTAATCCTCTCAACAACCCTATAAAATAGGCCCTATTACTACTCCATCCTATATGAGGAAAATGAAGTCCAGAGTGCTTATTAGGCACACAGCTAGCACAGAGCATAACTAGGACTCCAGTTTAAACCTCTGGGCTCTATTTGAAGCCAATCAGATTTCTTGTATTTTAATCTAATGCCAAATTTATTGTCAAATTTCACTTCTGTGAAGGGAAATTCAGATCTGACCAGGATGTGTTATTTCAACAAAGAAGTTGGGATAATACCAAAGCTGGCATTCTCAATAGAAACATGTGTTTTTTTAAACAAAAATAAAGGTTATTCCTGCTAGCAGCTGCCATACAATTTTCATCTACATGACAGTTAAAATATATCTATAAACCAGAAAAGAGCTTTCTTATTGGAAATGATAAGAGCTTCATGATAGCAGAAACAGCCGCACCACTATAATTACAAGAATCAAAATACTGCTTCATTAGTTTTTCCCTGTGTTTGTTATTTTACCCCATCAAGACTAATTACACCCCTTCCCATTGATTTTAACAAGCACCCTGGGTTAAACACTACAGACAGCCCAGTTAGAGAAAGCTGCGGTTTATAGCTGCATCTGAACTGCCTCTGTTTAGAAGAAAACAGTACGTTTAAAGCATTATATTGACAAATAAAACTTTCTTGACTTACGTTTTCTCTGAACAAAAGTGGAAACATGACTGCTCTCCTCAAAAAAAAAATGTAGTGAAAAATAATTTAAAGTTTAATAGTCAGTAAAGGCTCTTTCTATTTACGTACTTCCTTCTCAACAACTAAGAGCTCTTCATTACTTCAGTCCTCAAAATAATCTGTGATGCCCCTGAAGGCAAGCCTTGCCCAAGTTTCCTGGGTACTTGACATGTTTTCTATTACAAGATATTGGCAGGCAAAGGCCATGCTGCCGGGAGGGAAGGCCGACTCAGGGGCACAGTGGTTCTGGCAGTTTGGGGGGTCGGAGGTGTCTCCCATGAGGTCTCTCCAACTTTTCCAGAAAGGGACCTCTAACCAGCAGAACAGGGCCCTGCAGGATTTGTTGTTGTTTAGTCGCTAAGTCGTGTCCGACTCTATTGCCACTCCATGGACTGTAGCCCACCAGGCTCCTGTGTCCATGAGGTTTCCCAGGCAAGAATACTGGAGTGGGTAGCCACTTCCTTCTCTAGTGGATCTTCCAGCGTCAGAGATGGAACCCGCGTCTCCTGTATTCACAAGCAGTTTCTTTACTGCTGAGCCACCAAGCTTTGAGGATGTACTAATTGCAAGTGCCTCTATAAGACTGAGCATATCTAGCTGCCATCCTTCAGTACTTCCATTATATTCAACCTAATATAACACCTGCCACGTGCAATGCAGCTTGCGAAGCAGGGTCCCAAGCAAGATGTCTAATGTCTCCTTTTGTTAAAATTAAGAATCCACTGCAATCTCACACTCCATGAAGTTATACATTTAAGAAAAACTTTTTTCCTGCAAATTTTTGAGAGAAATTTGCTAAGAGGAGTATTTTGCCCTTCTATCTTTCAGCTCCACACATCCTTCATAGATGTGATGGCCATATTTTCCCAGTACAAATACATACTGTGCTTTGAGAATTGCTGGTGATACCCCTAGGAAAAGGTTTCAGAGGCAGATCAGAGGGACTGGCTAACACTTTGCTACTCCCCATTTCTTCACTGCAAAATCTTTGCCTTTAATAAGGCCCCCAAACCATTGTGACCATTTATTCTTTCAGGACAAAATGGTTCTCACAGAACTTGACAGAACAATTAACACCTAAGGAAACAAGTTACAATGCTGACTCTAACTTCACACATACAAAAAGACTACTATTCATACTGGAATGGTTCCAACTGTAATCTGATGCATAGTTTAATCCAATTTAAAACTGTAATTAAAAATCGTAGCCATCTAGTGCCTCAGCTGTGACTCCAAGTTTTTCAAAGCTTTAGATCCAACCACCAAGATACCAGAAGAGCTGTATTGAACTTTTTTCTGCTGTATCTGTGGATACATTCAGAAATATTTTTAAAAATATTAGAGCCAAATGAATTAAGGCTCTAAACCTCCATGCTATGTTCCCCAGCTCTGAAATGTCATTTGGGAAAGAAATTAAGACAGTAAAGTTTTCCTTGCAGTCACCCTAACCTAATCAGTGACTGGTATGACCTTGTACATTTCTCCCCTCCTTGCCCCAAATCCCGTTTCCATTTACCATAATGTTACACTGGGATAATTCATTTATTGAATTCTTTTGAATTTATTGAATTCTGGCTGCTTTTTGGAGACTTCGTGTCCTGAGGACCACAGAAAAAAAAATTTTTTGACTGATTGACAAGAATGACTTTGGTTTTGACTAATGACTCCACCCTTAAACTACACAAATAACAGAGGAGTTTCAGCCCAAAAAATAACTTCCCCTAAACCTCTAAAGAAACTGGCAAGGCAATCATTTCAAAGTCTGAATAACTGATGGACTCCTGAATTTAGGGAGACACCTAAACTCAAGACAGGAAAACAAAAGCATGCAACTGAACAGTTAGCATTTTCTCCTTTGTCATAGGATCTAAAAGTTCATCCTGGCACCGACACAAAGCAGTAATGATTCCATCAGCAGCTTAACAGATGGCAGGCACGAAATGGCTCTAACCTTCTCGTAGAATGCTGGAGAATGGCTCCGTGGAGTTTAATTTAACAGAATGGTGACTGCTATTTTCTCTCTGCTGTCTCCTGCCCAGCATGACTGTCCATAGCTTAGAGAGCTACATCTTAAGGTCCGGCAGTGCAGTCACTCCGTTTAACCCTTTAGGACAAGTAAGGGTCTTGAGTTGTTAGGGGATCCTTTTTCTGCATGGGATTCTGTTCCACCAAATACAACCCAAAGTTTTGAGTTAACAAAGCAGGCTGTGCCTGGTGGCATATTTTTAGACTCTCTTTTCTTCTATTAGCATTTAAGAGACACTGGATCATCTTTTTCTTAGACAACGAATTATATTTTTCTGAAGGACTAAAATCCCAGGTGGCGCAGTGGTAAAGAATCTGCCTGCCCACGCAGGAGACACAAGAGACATGGGTTCAATCCCTGGGTAGGGAAAATGCCCTGGAGGAGGAAATGGCAACCAACTCCAGTTTCTTGCCTGGAAAATTCAATGGACAGAGAAGCCTGGTGGGCTATAAAGTCCATGGGATTGCAAAGAGTCAGACATGACTAAGCACACACACAGGCAAAATATTAGAAAAAAGTTTTCATATTGCAAACTCCTTCTCCCAGCTAGCTTAAGGATAACCACATTACTTAGAATCCTGATGGAATCGCTGCAGTTGTTCGTGATCAGCTAGGGAGCTTGATGCAACCCTGACGCAGAGGCTGCAGCCTAGAATCTCTGGGGGTGGGATCCAGGCATCAGAATTTTTGAAGCTCCAAGGGGATTCCAATTGGCAGTTGAGGAATGTAAGAAATGTTGCATTTTAAGTTAGATCTCTCAATTGTTTCTATAAGTTAATTTTTCTTCAGAGACCTCATCGCACTGGGTCTGTCTTTCTTAAGACTCTACCCCTTTACCTGCCTCAGTCTCTCCAAGGCTTGTGTGAAGGCTCCAGGGTTTTCAAGATGAGCCAGAATTAGTTAGTATGACCTGCCCAGACATCAGGGAAACCAGACACTGAAACTGTAGCCCTGAATTCGGGGATGTCCTCAGGGCAGGTTGTAGTAGTTAGAAAGGCCTGAAAGTAAAAGCCTTCTATGCTGCATCGCTCCCTGCAGTCAGGGTGCACTCCTGACGTGGCTCAGGGTAGGAAGTGGTCCCACACACGGCAGCTCCACCTTTCTGTGTATAAGGCTGAGCCTGGAGAGAACTCATCTTCCAAAACATACGATGTGCCCCGCACTAATTCAGACACGATTACACAACCATGCAAGCTGCTGGTGAGGCTGTGGGACCATCAAGCTATATACATTTTGTGCTGAGCTCTCCACTATGCATTCTGTGCTGTTTTCTGCATCTTTTAATTAAATAAGCAACCACAGTGTGATTAACCCAAGGGATAAGCGTGTCTGGTCTTACCATCAATTGGTGCCCACTACTGCCCTCTCTTAGTACAAGGAAGTGGTAAGTCTCTTGGAAACCCACTGGATCAAGTCAAAAGAGAAGACAAATCCTGCCCTTCTGTTGCACACAGTAGGTGTTCAATAAGGGCTGGATGAACCAACCAAGGACTCTACCCCTCAAGGCACCCAGGCTCTAACAAAGGAAAGGCATCAACAGGATTTGGACAGGGCACTTTGGAAGCAAGGCACTGAAATCCACTTGCATACATTCAAGTAAAAGGTGGACAAATACAAGGACAAAAGCAAATCTCATGTAAACAAAGTACAGAAAGTATAGCTGAGCCTCACAAACAGGTCAACAAGCAGCTGCTCTGTCTGCCGCCCCTTTGGGACCACATGACTTCATGTCTGTGCCTCACGCCTCCTTGCCCTGCAGAGCCTCGCCCTTTGTTCCATTAGCACAGGACCCATCTTCTCATCTGGTAAGGGCAGCCTCTGCTTGTTTCTGGGAGAAGCGATGGCTCAGCTCGGGGGAGGGAGCGGACTAATACATCTGACTGGCCTAACACTCTTCTCTGGGATTGTTAAAAGGACTAGATTACTACATTAGGTTATCATTGCTACACATGATACACACAAGCTCTGCCGGGTGGTGTGATGCCCTCAAGAAATTAAAACTCACACATAAATATTAGTTGTGACACCTTTATTTCAGAAGGATGACAGGATCAAATTTCAGAGGGATACAACTAATTTGTAGCTCTAAATCACAGTAACACTGAATCAAAAACACTTTATCCCAAACAGACAGTTGGCACAGAAATGTTCATTTGTAATCTACTTACGTTTCACATTATAAAACTGTATATATAAGAACGCTAACAGAGTTGGGGAGACCACAGAGTACAGATCTAAGGACATCATTGGTAGCAATATCTCCATTATCATGTGGTCACAGATCTGACAACTGCAGTTGAGGATCAAGAAGTCAGTCAGAGGAAGCAGTGGAGCCACTAAAATAATACAGCAACATCGATCCATTTCACTGTTAGAAAAGCCTCCCAAAGACTCGCGTGGCTCCGGTTTACTGTTACTTGATATATAGTATGCAATTAACAGCATTACCCAACCCCAGGTAGCAATGGAGAGGGAAGTTCATAGAGATATGCAGAGTTAAGGCAGGGAGACATGACAGGGAACTGTGACGGAAAAGAAGAAACTAGGAAAACCATGGTAAACCTCAAGGAGCGGAGCTGTTCAGCAGAGGGGCTTTAACAAACCTGAAGAGAACCTGAAAGAAGTCAAAACATAAATGACCACCCTGAAATGAAATTCCTATCTTCAGTTGATTCTGTTTACAAAAGCAGGGAAACAGATACTAAATTAAGAGTTCCACGTAAATGGCTGAATGAGAGCAAAAAAGATGTGCGACTGAAAAGAATAACCTTACTGAGAAAACAGCATTGACATATAAACACTACCACGTGTAAAACAGCCAGCTGGCTGGAAGTGGTACGTAACACAAGGAGCTCGACTGAGTGCTCTGTGATGACCTACAGGGGTGGAGTGGGAGGGAGGCTCCGAGGGAGGGGATATACACATACATATGGCCGACTCACAATGCCGCCCCGCAGAAACTAACGCAACATTGTAAAGCAATCACAGTCCATAAAAAACAAAGAACAACCTTGAGTCGGCTATGCCGTGTACCCATGATGTCTGATAAATGAGATATCACTACACAATACTGCTTATAAGACACACAAAGCAATTTATATCAAAAGAATATAGCACCTTTTGTATCCACATGACTGAAACCACAAAAGCTCATTCATGGCGAAAGCACCTCAATCATGTAGGGGTACCCTAAGTCAGCCTCTCTGTGCATGAGAGCTCGATACTGTGTCCTGAGTGATCACCTGTATTCATCAGTGGGCCCAATCGACTATAAAGCCTTCTTACACGATAGATACACAAGCCACAAACACCTCCCCTGGACCACCGTTTCTCAAAATCTGGTCTGTGGAACAGCACAGCCAAATCTCCTGGTGAACTTGTTTTAAAGTGCAGATCCCTGAGTCCCAACTGAAATTTCATGAATCACTGGGGCAGACCCTGGGAACCTGCCATTGAGCCCACCCTCTCAAGGATTTCTGGTACAAGCAGAAGCCTGAGAATCACTCTGATACGGCCTCACCTTCACGTGTAGGTTCAGCAACCAGGCCAGGAGCAGACTGGCCAGGTCTGGGAGTTAACCCTGCCCACTCATGTTGCTAATGTGCCCACAAGGCTACACTCCTGGTTTTGACATTTTATAGACAGTCAAGTTAGATGTGGACTTCTAAATGTTGTATCACAGGAAAAGCGTTCTGACATGTAATTAAAAAAAAATTTTTTAACAAGCCCTAATTAATTTTAAAAGGAACAGAAGATTTCTAAGCCATATATGTAAGCTTGAAGTAATGGATGCCCACGGGGAAAAAAAATAGTGAAGAAAAGTGTCTGATGCGAGTTCAGGGGACGGCTCGGGAAAGGGGAGAAAAATACACGTGAAAGCAGTCTTGGAGGACAGGCAGAGAGCAGCTTAACATCCAGAATCAGGAAATGCAAATCTCTCAAAAATTGGCTGGGATGTTTAAGCTGGTCCTTAACACTCTTGAAGCAAAGGCTGGAAACTACCGGCAAACATGTTTTGTTTGGCCAGCACAATGTTTTAAACAATCCTGAATTCGTTGCCAACACATAAAAATTGGGAGTTGTTTTTTTTTTTTTTTAATTCTATCCTTTCCCAGAAAATTGGAAATTGGAAGAACTAGAAAAACCAGCCACTTGGCAGCAGTGTGCTGAACTGGGTGTCAGCTGCCCACCTTTGGCCAGCCACATATTCCTGGGGTCTCCCTAGGGTCCACCAGCCTGCTTCACGCACCAGATCACTTGCCAGACCCTGCAGGCATTTGCAGCGGCCGCCCCAGCTTTGAGGAATTAAGGCCTAAAGTCAGTCTCTCTGTGTTTACTCTAACACTAATTCCTGCTACAAAGATGCTTTGCTACCTTGGAGGTGTTAAAAAAGGAATCAGATAACACCTGCAAATCACCTAGAAATCACTGTAGAGTTTGTGTCCTTAGCTGTTCATTGGAATCACCTAGGGAGCTTTATTTAAAAAAAAAAAAAAAAAAGCTGATGTTTGGGATCCACCCCTGGAGACTCTGACTTATTGGTCTGGGATGAAACCCGGGCGATAGGACTGCAGAAAGCTCCCACGTGGTACTAATGGACAGCCACGGCTGAGAACTCCTGCCTTCAGGGAATGCAAGTTGCTGAATGTGAAGTGTTACATTTACTCTCTCTTTTTTTTCTAGTCAAACCCTGCAGCTTGCAGGACCTCAGTTCCCTGACCAGGGACTGAACCCAAGCCATGGCAGTGAAAGTGTGGAATCCTAACCACCAGACCACTAGGGAACTCCCAAAGTAATGATTATTCTAACACAACTTCCAAATACTGGTTTCCCACCTCTCACCTCCATGATAACTCACATTAGCTTTTACTTTTGGAAATGTGCCATTATTCCAAAATCCTACGTTTACAAACTGGAAAAGGAGGTCAAAGCATGTTCCGATTTCCGTCATTCATTTTCCCTCTGAACCCAACCAAAGAATGAAACACTAAGGAAATGAAGGGAAATTATCCTGACACACAAAACTCAGGCAGCACAAACAGCTCAAATACCATAAGAGGAGCCCACAGTGGCTGGCTTGTATTTAAAAAAAAAAAGAAGAAGGAAGAAAGATACAATTCCTCTGAAATTCATCAGTGCACTAAATGGAAAATTTTTAAACATTAAAAAACAAGATTTCCCCAAGACTTTCCAGTAATGGCCCAATTTTTATCTTAAAAGGAATTGCAAATTATTGCCTCTCTTCAAGCTTTCGTGTAGACAGTGCGTACTTACATTTTGGCTTCCCATCATAGAAAACGCAAACTACCATCATCTAATTTTCAAACAGTAATACTACATTACATTACACTGGAAAAGCACATTTCCAAAACTGTTTCACATAATAATAATGGCTTCTATTTACTTCTGTGTACCAAAAAGCATGCTAGGCACTTAATCACATGTTGTCCAATTGTTCCAACAACCTCGTAAGGTTAACTCTATAACCCCATTTTATAACTTTAAAAATGAGTATCAGAAAGACTTTAAACTACGTACATGATCATGGAGCTGCTGGGAGCCGCGCATATATTCAAACTTGCTTCTGTCCGTTTGGCTCCCAGACTTGAGCTTTTTACACCAAACACCCTGGTAAAATCATCACAAGTAGAAAGATCTGTGCCCGATTATCCCCATTTGCCCAGTAAAAAAAAAAGAAAAGAAAAGAAGAGGTCACGTGATCTGCTCCACATCCCAGAATGAGTTAGAAGGAGCCAAGATGATAGCCCACAGCTCCCCTGCCCGCTCCAGGTTGTGTTAAGGACCAATCAGTTCGCATTATAAAAGCTATGCTGGTGGCAGGTACGTTGTATTGCTGGGTAGAAAAAGTCAAGTGCTCCTGACTTCTGAGACTCTTCAACATTTCTATGAATATGGCTTAACTTCAACATAGGTCTGGTGTATTTCTGTCTGTTTCGGGCCACCCAAGAATCACGTATCAGGTTTAACTCCTTTATTTGCCCCAGCATCCTCTTGTGAGTTCTATGAGCCATGATGCAGAGAACAAGTAGAAACACGCAGTACTTTCCAGGCCTCTGGCCCATCCTTAGCTGCCCTGACACCATCACCAGGCAATCAGCAGGATGTCCTGATGAAGGATGGACATCAGCTTCTCCAGGATTTTTTCTATGAACATCACCTTCTCTGGGATTTTTTCTTTATTTGTAAAATTGCAGAGCTTGTGCCATTAAGAATCAGCCAGAAGGTGTCAGCCCCACAAGAGTCTCTCTCTGGGGCCGACTCCCAGGGGCATGGATCACGTCAAGTGCCAGCAGGAAGGTCTCCTCTTCTCTAAGCTGCCAACACCACATCCTTAAACCTGTATCTCTAAATCCGTGTCTCTGGATGTGTTGTGTCCGAGGAAATATGCTCAAGCAGAAGTAGACACAGCACGACTTCCCTGCAAGAGAAAGCAAACAGGCTTTACCACCTAACGAACATGTCTCACGGTCAACGCTTATTTGCCCGCTTTTTCTGAAGCAACTAAGAGCCACTTGAATTCTATCACTATGGATAATTCTTAAAGAAATTGCATTTCTGCCTCCTAATCATCTTCGAACAAAGCAAGCACCTCATTTTATTGAGTCCAGCTACCCAGAGGAGCTGGTTCAAAGGGAAGTTAAGATATAGCGAAAACTGAGGTCTTAATCATTCCCATGTGAAAGAAGGTGACTATGTTATCAAACCTCACCAGGCCCGGCCTCCCAACTGCCAGCAGCAAGAACAAACAGATGTCAGGGCTATTTGTTTTCTGCAAAAATGACAGGAAATCAAAAATCTATCAGACGGATGTGTCAGCAGCACACCGCAAGCAGACTGGTTAGTGAGATTTATGCACCTAAGCTCAGGACAAAAATCACCTTCTAAGCTTTCTAACTATCAACACCAACTAGAATACACATGCCACTGAGATATGGAAGCATCGTTAGTGCTAGGTGGTACCCTACACAATGTGGTCAGTTTCTATGTGTGATTTTAAATTAAGCACATTTGAAATGTGTAGTAGAATATAAAGGTATTAAGCAACATCTCCTTGGACACATTTGTACAGACCTCATGGAATGCTTTTTTAAAACACTGTTAAGAACTGCAACATTCCAAAGCTCAAAATCTGAGTACACTGTACATGGTACCTACACTATCGCCACATCAGAGTGCTACTGCACCTGCTAAACAAAACGCCTATATTTCTACCCTACCATGCGTGTGCACTAGAAGCTTATGAAGCAATTTTAATGACCACGATTGCTGGTCATTAGCGTCATCGTTGTGATCATTTTAATGCTTTTTCATGCCTTAAATTAACACCCGCCAACTGGTGGTCAGAGTTAACTCTCATGCTATTATCAACTTTGGACTAGAGGCAAGATGTGATCAAATGATACATTTAAAACCAAACAAAGACCATACCACCACCAGGAGGCCACCTCATGCTAATTTAGGAGCCATCAAACTCTCATCCCTGGGAGAGACAACTTTTCTTAAAGGGCCAGATGGTAAAAGATATGTCACAGCTCCATGCTTCTGCTGTAGCTGGAACATGACCAGGAACATAGCTGCGTTTCAATAAAACTTTATTTACAAAAGAGGCCACAAGTTAGATTTAGCCTCTGGGTTACAGTTGGCTGACTTCTGCTCTTTAGCTATGGAGCTAATCCCCACTCCTCACCTCCCCCTCAGCCCTTTCTTTTAATGAAACATTTTATTGCACATAAAAGGAAGTTTCCCTACCTACATTCTCCCACTCTGGTAAATGTAATTTTTAGAAAATAAAAAGTTCCATTAAGATAGGTATATTTCAAAGTTGCCAAAATTTTGCAAAAACAGTCCAAAAAATGAGCTAAAAGGTGGGAGCAATAAGCTGGCAACAGCATTGCAGCAACAACACTACAGGAACAGTAATACCTCAAAATGTTCCATATCATGTTCCATATCATGATGCTTACATAGCTGTATACATTTGTCAAAACTTACTGAGTGGTGAAAGTGAAAGAGGAGAGTGGAAAAGTTGGCTTAAAGCTTAACATTCAGAAAACTAAGATCATGGCATCTGGTCCCATTACCTCATGGGAAATAGATGGGGAGACAGTGGAAACAGTGTCAGACTTTATTTTTGGGGGCTCCAAAATCACTGCAGATGGTGACTGCAGCCATGAAGTTAAAAGACGCTTACTCCTTGGAAGGAAAGTTATGACCAACCTATATAGCATATAAAAGCAGAGACATTACTTTGCCAACAAAGGTCCATCTGGTCAAGGTTATGGTTTTTCCAGTGGTCATGTATGGATGTGAGAGTTGGACTGTGAAGAAAGCTAAGCACCGAAAAATTGATGCTTTTGAACTGTGGTGTTGGAGAAGACTCTTGAGAGTCCCTTAGACTGCAAGGAGATCCAACCAGTCCATCCTAAAGGAGATCAGTCCTGGGTGTTCATTGGAAGGACTGATGTTGAAGCTGAAACTCCAGTACTTTGGCCACCTCATGCGAAGAGTCGACTCATTGGAAAAGACCCTGATGCTGGGAGGGATTGGGGGCAGGAGGAGAAGGGGACGACAGAGGATGAGATGGCTGGATGGCATCACCAACTCAATGGGCATGAGTTTGAGTAAACTCCGGGAGTTGGTGATAGACAGGGAGGCCTGGCGTGCTGTGATTCATGGGGTCGCAAAGAGTCAGAAACAACTGAGTGACTGAACTGACTGACGGAGTCATACACTGAAATTAGTCAATTTAATTGTGCTGATGAAGGCAATTTAACTGAGCAATGAAGCCAATTTTGAAAAAAGCATAAAGCCTTGGCCATAGCCCCTAATTTGTAGTGACTGTAGACCCCTGTGGTAAGAGTATACAGTCCTTAATTCATATTTGCTCCTGAGAGAACTGGTCATAAATGATGACAGTCTGAACTATGTAAATCCTTCAGGAACTCTATTGCATTAAAGACATTTTGCAGCTCTCCTGCACTCAACTCCTCATAGCATCCAGACCTCAACTTCTTCACTTCAGGGAGGAGAACTGGTTGCTTTTTAGAAAGAACAAAAAACCTCGAGTTCATGACTTAGCTTTCCACCACAGTAAAACCAAAACCAAAAAACAAGAACATGAGTCATTTAAGATGGGAGGTAATGCTTATTAAATTTCCTCTTTTTCACTATAACCTTAAATCAAAACCACAAGCTGACGATTTCAAACATGAGGTGTTGTTGAGTCTCAACCCTTTTCAGTCATCTTTGTTCCACTGTGAAGCCTGTCAACCTTCAAGGAGGGGGAAGAAAAGATAAAAGTGGCAAATAAGAAGAGGCTGAGATGCTAAAATCAGGGAAAAGCCACACACAGAAAATTATTCCTCCTCTGATTAAAGTTGATGGAAGATGTACACAATAATTTCAAAACGCCAGCTATGAGCTTTTGCAGGGTCCTTGCATGTCATCTGTCTACAACTCCAAGATGGGAACTTATTTAAAGCAATCGTTCTTAAAGTGTGGTCCCTGGACCAGCCTCACTAGCATCCCCTGGACTCTGGTCAGAAGCACAAAGCCCCAGGCTCCGCCCAGACCTCCTGAATCAGGAACTCAGAGTGGGACTCACCACTCTGTGTTTACCAAATTCTCCACGTGATTCTGACACTCACTGAAGTTTCCAAATCACTGATGTAAAGTCTGAAAACCAATATATAGTTGTAAGTTGAGTTCCTCATTCTCTAATTAACCTGACTTTAGATTCCACCCTGCAGGGTAAGATGGGCTCTGTGCCCAAGTGCACAAGCACCAGAGGTGCTTTGAAAGCCTCACAGAGAGGCCAGTCTGGAAAAACAGGGGGATGTGGCCAAGTTATTCTCCACAACTTTCCCAAGAACAGAGCAGATGTGGGAGCACACATGTCGATTCCATGCCAACATTGTTTGAGCACCTGCCATGTGCCAGGCTTTCACTAGATGAAATTATCTTGCTTAGCTGTTCCAGTAATAAATAGATGTGTGGTAAGTATATATCAGTGTGTGTTAAGTATACAGAGGTTTAATATTCATTAGAATGGAGTCAAACTTGCAAACAAGCAGAAACCCTTTATAATTCTCCAATCCTCATGCAGAGGCCTGGCCAGCATGCTTTGAATGCTGAGGTTCTTGTATACAAATGTTCCTTTTGCTTCTTCTTTGGTTAACTGTTCTCAAATTTTATTGGATATCAAAATTAGAGACCAGGTCGTTTACACAAGACCATGTATACTCTAGGTTAAAGCCAACATAAGGAACTTTGGGGTAATTCTGAATTAGCCATGACAATGTTTGCTCTACTCAAAGGTTCTACCTTCTCTCAGATGTTAAAAATCGAAGTCAAATAAACCGTGTAATATGCAAATCCACTAACTTATACTAGGCTTTCAGTCTCTCAGATAACTTTGTTCTGCCCTTCCCAGCAAGCATGCCATTCTCCTTGTGTAGATAATAAAAACTTAAAGAAATGAAAAGGAAGTACTTCTGGAATCCCCCTGCTTATCTGTTAACCCTACATCACTTGCCCCAAAAGTGGCATGTGCTCCAGCACAAGTACTCTCTCTTCCATCCTCTGCCCATGGTAGATATTGCTAATCAATCACAACACTCTTATCCAGAGCCCGAGAGTTATTCTCCGGGCCTTGGGATCCTCCTCAATAGCATTTCAGACAGCCACCCCCAATCGGCTGGAGTACACATAACTGATGAAATATCTGTATTTCACTGGTCAATCAACATGCCCCTTTCTTATTTTTTTTTCCTGCTCCAAATACAGCTTTAAACCCCTGCTTTCACTGTTCTTGGGACAATAATATTACGCTTCAGTTAATTCTGAACTGCAGTCTCTACAACCTATGCTATATATCTTGAGGGTGGCAATCATGGCAGATTGTATTGAGCAGTTTAAACAATCTAAGAGCAGTTGCAACCCAGCACATAGTACAAAACTGCTCTGAAAATCAAAGAACCAAGCAAATAAAGGTATGTAGAACAGATAACAAAACACTTGCAAGAAGCCTCCTGTGAGTATAACTGGGAAACATACAGCAAGAATAGCCCAGGGAGGCTGAAGCATAATACTTAGGCTTATAAGCATGAAGACATGGCTTGAGTAAATAATTCTGATTTTGCTTTTGGTACTCACTGGTGATTCTTTATTCGGCTAAGGGGGCACCACACTGTTCCTTTAGCAGCATCTCCATTATTCTAATTCCCTAGGGAGAGAAGAAAGAAACATCAAAATGCCACATTTCACGGACAAGCACTTTTACATTTATCACAACCTTTCCCTTCAAGGAATCCAAGCAATGGCCATGTATTCATTTCAGAAAAGTAGGCTTGTAGTCATATCTCACATTTTTATAATATTCCATTCAGCAATTTCATATACATTATCTCCACATGTGCTCGGAACTACTTGAGGAAACAGGCAGAGCAGAGCTGTGAATCTTCCATTTTAAACATAAGAAAGCAATTTAAGCGACTTACTGAAAGTGATCCAGCTACTAAGTGGCACTGCGAGAGCTGGAATAATCATGGTGAGAGTTAACACTACACCAGTGACATCAGAGATCACCGATCGCCGTAACAGGTACAATGACAACGAATAGGTCAGAAATTACTGCAATGTGACACAGAGACATGGAGTGAGCAGATGCTGTTGGAAAAATGATGCCAAAAGACTTGCCTGGGGACTTCCCTGGTGGTCCAGTGATTAAGAATTTGCCTTCCAATGCAGGGGACATGGGTTTGATCCCTGGTCAGAGAACTAGGATCCCACAAGCCACAACCAGAGGAGCCTGCATGCCACAACAAAGACCCAGCACAGCCAAAAAAAAGACTTGCTTGATGGAGGGTGGCCACAAACCTTCAGTCTGTAAAATGTGCAGTGTCTGTGAGGTGTGATAAAAGGAGCTATGCCTGTGTTTACTCAATACTTACACAAGTGCTAGACTCGCTGCCAAGGTCTGCATGGGCGCTATCTGGTGCGCCATTATCCGGTGGCGGGTACAAGGTGGACTATGGAGATCCTCCCCCTTCTGCCAGCACCACAGGCTGCTGCCAGCACCCAACCACCCTCAGCCAAAGGGAGCTGTGGTACCTAAGGTCATGCCCCTCTCCAGGAGTGGCCCACATCGGATGGCTGGCCGATATAAGGAAGGAAGACCCAGCCCCCCGTGTAAATTTGGGACAACTCGGAAGGGTATCCCATTGCCACAGTTCCCCATGGGATCAGCTGAGACCTTCATCACGACTGCATCGCAGTTCACGGTTACCTTCTGCCCGCTTCCCTTACTCCCTCGAAAGAGTTGTTCCCAAGAGCCCATTCCAACTACCCTCTGCACAAAAATCTCCATCTGAGCCTGTGTCCGAGAGCCCAACCTTGTTTAACCTTCATTTTACTGATGAAGAAAACAGAAATTCAAGGAGGATTTAGTCATTTCCCCCATATTATACAGCTATTAAATAATAAAGCCAGAGGAAGAACACAGATGCTGAATTCTGGTTTCAGGGGCACCCCTTAACATCACAAGGCTCACACCAAGGCTGAACACATCAAGTTGCCAGCCCATCCACCTCAGCTGGTCAAGTTCTACCCTGAAGGAAAGAGGAGAGCAGATACTCCCTCTTTCCTTCTTGAAGGACAAGTTCTGTAGATCAGAGGCTAAACCTTCAGATGGAAAGGCAGGGTTGTGATGTAATTATGAACTGGAATGTTAAGGAATTCAAAGCTGGGTTATCAGAAATGGGACAGACTGCACTCAGGGACGGGACAGAGGATAACAACGAGCACCACTAACTTAAACTGCAGGCCTCAGGCCCCACGCAGTAAGGCTTTGATTTCAGAGGACTCTCATAGACCCCAGAGTGCTGGATCTTTAACTGGTGCTTCCCACAGTCAAGCAGAGCTGGGAAACACTGAGAGGACCTACAGGAGTCAGACAGGGACTTCCTACTTGGGGTTTGTTCTGAGCCACAGGAGGGGAACGCACCTCTAGAGAAGACAACACAATACACTGAGGGCTTCCCTGGTGGCTCAATGGTAAAGAATCCGCCTGCAATCAAGAAGACATGAGTTCGATCCTTGGGTTGAGAAGATCCCCTGCAGAAGGAAATGGCAACCCACTCCAGTATTCTTGTTTGGGAACTCCCATGAACAGAGGAACCTGGTGGGCTACAGTCCACGGGGTTGCAAAGGAATAGGACACAACTTAGTGACTAAACAACAAAACCGAAAGTACACTAAACAAAAGTTAACATTTCCTTGAGGTTCCTTGAGGTTTCCAAAGGTCCTTCAGATTTCTAGCTGCTGTTGCTTTGTTCAGTGACCCAGTCATGTTCGACTCTTTGCAATCCCATGGACTGCAGCATGCCAGGCCTCCCTGTTCCTCACCATCTCCCAGAGTTTGTCCAAGTTCATGTTCATTGCATCAGTGATGCCATCCAGCCATCTCATCCTCTGATACCCTCTCCTCCTTCTGCCCTCAATCTTTCCCAGCATCAGGGACTTCTCCAATGACTCAGCTGTTTGCATCAGATGACCAAAATAGTGGAGTTTCAGCTTCAGCATCAGTCCTTCCAATGAGTATTCGGGGTTGATTTCCCTTAAGATTGACTGGTTTGATCCCCTTGCTGTCCAAGGGACTCTCAGGAGTCTTCTCCAGAACCACAAATATAGCCACTATCTTGGAAGGAAGAAATATTAACTAAAGGATCTTGTTGATGTTGAGAAGTATGGAGTATGGGGCAAACTGAAACATCAGACTATTGGGCCAGGAGCCCTGCTGAGCATTCTGCTGGGTACCTCAGGCTCCTCACTGTTACCAGGCATCACTTAGACCAGAGAGTTCAGGGCACCCGGAGGCTGACTAAACAGTGATTAAACCAGAATTACTAGGGGAACCCACAAAAGCAAATACAGATTCCCAGCCCTACCCAGATCCCTACAATCTGAACTTCCAAGGCTGGAGCATGGAGTCTGCAGACAGTCCTCCTGTGGTTCTGAAGCACAACTCGTTCAAGTATGAGAATTAGTTAAAAAAAAAAAAAAAGCAGCTGGATACCACCTCCAGACACTGATGAAACAATTGTCCTTAATCATTTCTGAAGATACAGCACATACTCTTAGAGCAATTTACCTTTTTAATTAGAGGGGAAAGGAGGGGTTGGGGATGAAACAACAAGTGGAATGACATTTAAACTAATTCTGCTCTCACTCATTCAACAACAGAACCAGTTCACAAATATTTACTGGGCACCTGCCCATGTACTCTGGAGAGTAAATGGTGAACAAATCTAAGTCCCTGCCTGCGTGGAACATATGGACTAGTAGATTTCATTCCCCTTGTCTCGTTGTTTTTTTCCCCCTTTGGTTCAACAAACCCCTGAACAATAATTAAATGCCTTCCTTCTCTTTTCAGGATGAATAAAAACGGCCATGTTAATTCTGCTGCAAGCTTCTTTTTATAGAGTGGGCCCCAAAGTCTAATCGGTATGTCTTTAAAACCAGAAAAGCAGACTCCTTCCATAGAAGTGAGCACCAGTGAACTCTTCCCATCTGTCTAAATTAAGAACGCCACCATTTACTGAGCCGAGAGCTAGCTGACGTAAGTGAAGACTTTGGGGTTTGCCTTGGGAATTGAAAGACGTTATTTATTGAATCAATTAAGCTTACAATGTGACAGTTGATTTTCTTTCCCTTTTACCCCCTCTTTCACATCACTTCAGTCTTTTTAAGTAGAACAGTTAGAAATAGAAGGTGGAGAACAAGGGCAAATAGAGAGACCCATAAAATGAATTAAAAACAAAAAAGGCCTACCAGGGAGGCCCAGCCATTATTTAGTATGTCTCTTTAGTAAGGAGGGACCAAATCAAAACCCAATCGATAGAGTCCTTTCAAATTAAGTCTCTTAAAGATCAGGCTTAAAGGGGCTAAATTTACACCACTTATCACACAATAATGCCTGAAATGCAAAACAAACATTACTTGGACCCACCTTTATAGATAGAGCTTAACTGAAAAGCTTTTTGGACTGATAAGCCATAAAGCAGCTTGATTTTATTATTTCCTTCCCCTCTGAGCATTTTCCCCGTTTCCAAGCCATCTTTCTCTATTTGCCAATGTACAGACATGGGAGCCCTCCCACTCTCATCCCCCTCATTCCAGGGCCATGCTGGCCAGCCGGGTCCCCACCGAGGAGACCCAGAATCGCATTTTTCAAATTCAAAACACTTCACAAATTCCCCCATTCTCAGAGCGTTTGAGAAAGCTGATTATTACAGAAAATGAAAAGCTTGCCTGAAGAGGAGGCAGAGAAAGTTACTAAAGATGGCTAGATCCAGACAGTATATTTATTTTATTATCAAACAGATGCTTCCTTTAGAAGCTCTGATTAAATCCAGGAGGTCCTGAGGAGGCTGGCATGAAGGAGGACTGCAGAAGCTGCAGTCTGAGTAAGACCCAAGCCTGGCTGTGAGTGTGACAGAGTGAAGGGAAGGTCCAAGCAGAGCAGAAGAGAGGAATATCAGACCTCACAAAAATTACAAAGTCCTTAGGGAATTCCCTAGTGGTCCAGTGATTAGGATTCTGCACTTCCATTGACAGAGGCCTGGGTTTGATCCCTGGTCAGGGAACTAAGATCCCACCAGCTAAAAAAAAAATTACAAAGTTCCAAAGCAGTTCTAAAAGACACATCTGGAGGGTGCTCTTAACAAAAGAGCTGCTCACCTAATTATCACAATAATAAAAGATTGGTCATAATTGGATGAAGAATAACTATTTGTATACTTAGTGTTTAACCAGAAGCTAGGTACTGCGATAACCAGATTAAGCACTGGAAGACCTCTCTTCCCGCCACTGAAAAGAAAGCTTTCTTGTGCATCATGGCTTTGGAATAAGTACCAGGAACAGTATGAGCACCCATTGTGTATAAAAGACTGCACTGATGCTGTGAGGAATGAGATGCAGGTAAGGCATGATTTTTCTGTTCAAGGGTCATCAATTTCTTGGGAGGAATTACGAGGAATGCAAAATAACTAAAAAATAAGACAGCCTCTGAGAAGCATTACCATGTTTGAAAAAAAAAAAAAGTTCAATGGAAGAAGGGAAGTAGAGACTGATCCTGCATGAAGGGAGGACCTAGAGAAGCTGCTGGAAGATGAATGGTTTGAACAAGACCCAAGCCTGGCTGTGAATGTCACATACAGAGCGAGGGGACTGTCAAGCAGAGTGGGGACTAACAACAGGCGTGCGGGCAGGAACATCAGTGCTTGTGCGGTTAAGCATCCGCCTTCCTGAAGGGGGAGGAGGTGGACTGGATGCAGCAGGAATGAGAGTATTACACTTCTCGTGTTTCCACGCCCCCCACCACCACCTGCTCACACACACCCTTCCTCCCACCTCAGCTCTGCTCTTTCCTGGAAGAGACAAAAGCACGTACAACATCCCACAAATAGCCCTGTAATTATGCAACAACACTCGGATTTAGGACCACGTCCGATTTAACTGTGAAACTTTGGGCATTTTACTTAGATTCTCTAAGCATCAACTGTCTCATCTTTGAAGGGGGATGAGGTAGTAACATAGGCTTGTGAGAATTAGTCAAAATCACAATGTTTGATCTGGTTACCAGAGTACCCAGCTTCTGGTAAATACTCAGTAAATAGTTACTCATCTAAATCTCTTTCGTGATCATTTAATCTCACTTGAATGCAAATTCCATAAGGCTGGGAGCCTTGTCTGTCTTGTACAAGTTGTGACCCCCTAGAAGAACAATGCCCAGTCCACAGAAGGCCTGCAGTAAATGTCTACTGAATGAATGAATCTATCATCCAACCAATTAATCATCGGTTTACAAGGCTACCACATTAGATGAGAAGGTGCTCAGAGATAGGGAACAACAGTTATTTACATTTGAACCTTCACTGTCTAGTGCAGAATTTGGCACAAAATACATGCTCAATATTTATGAATCATAAGGCTGATCAACTGATTAGTTCTGAACTCCAGGCTGATGAGTGTTAGTTTGGAATTATAGTGCGATTGGCCCAGTGGTTAGCATCCTAGAAAGTGTGGTAAAAGGTCAGGATAATATGAGTTGCCATAGGAAATGAAAAAAAAAAACAAAAACAAGGAAGGAATAGAAGTATGAACGATAAAAGGGAGGGAATGTTGTGGAAAGAGCTGATAGTAGAGATGGGGGACTGAAAATGGGACCTAAAGCATCCAGATTAGCCAAGAGGAGCTAGAAAGCAAGGTCATCCCAGGTGCTGAGTGTACATTATAAAACCACTTACCTCCTGAGAAGAACATATGCAGCAAGTTTACTTTAAAAACCTCCCTTCTCTTTTGGGTCTCAACTTATTTAAGTTGGTTTACATAAAACTTTCCCAGAATCTTTTTATTTACTTTATGTAGAATCATAACAGTACCAATAAAAGGCAGAATAAGAAAATGTTGCTTCCCCTATTTCAATGTTCCACTGCTTTTATAATAAAATTCACCTTCTTTACCATGGTTAGAAGGCTCCAGGTAATCTGCCTCTAGCCCACTTCAACCGCAGAAAAGAAGGAAGGAAGGAATGAGAAAGGGGAAGGGGAGGGAGGGAGAGACAAAAAGGGAGGAATCCACATTCGGTAAGAGAAACACTGCTCAGTGCTTCTCCAGGAAAAGATCTTTTCCACAGTAAAGTATCTTTTATTCTGAGGCTTTTATATTTGGCATTTCTCATTTATTAAACTGGGATAACAGCAGACTACAGTAAGAGTTAAAATGTCCTGGTACATACTGTGTGCCAGGCACTGTGCTGAGTGTTTTATTTGCATTGGCTCATTTTACCCTCCTATCTGCCTTCCAATGATCATCTTGATTTCATCCAAGACAATCAAGATTAACTCTGAATATTCACTAGAAGGACTGACACTGATGCTTCAGCTTCAGTGCAATACTTTGGCCACCTGCTGCGAAGAAGTGGAAAAGAGCCTGATGCTGGGAAAGGTTGAGGGCAGTAAGAGAAGGGTTCGACAGAGGATGAGATGGTTGGATGGCATCACTGCTTCAGGGGACATGAGTTTGAGTAAACTCCGGGAGATAGCGAAGGACAGGGAAACCTGGTGAGCTGCAGTCCATTGGGATGCAGAGTCAGACACAACTTAGTGACTAAACAACAACAACAATCAGGATTAAGAGTCCAGGATTCAGGATCCTAGAACATTGGAGGGCTGTAGGGTTTTCATGAGACTGCATGCACCTAGGATGATGTTGGGTACACAGCAAGAGTTTTTCTTCCTTTCCCTATCGATCCTGCTCAAAAAGCCTGATATATATAGAAATCAGATATTTCAGCCCCGCATCCAAACTAAATGACAAGATTCTTAATACACAAATCAATTTTTAATCACATCTACAAATTATTTTAAATGCAATGCTTTTCAAGTAGGAATATCCTAACAGACTGTATGACTTCAGTATCATTTTCCCACAGGGGCTACTAAACTCTTGAGTAAGATTCATTTTTATTTTGATAAGTAACTCAAAATTCTTAGGTGTAACTGCAGAACATTAAATTGATTCAATAATTCAAGATGTCTCTGCTTCACATTATAAATCTTCCTCTCTTCTTCAGGGGAATATTTAATCTCAGATTTGTAAAGGAAAAGAATATATCCCCAAATAACAAAAATATAAAAACTTGCAAAGAACACTATATTATTTAGTCCAGATAAGAAATTCTCAGCAAAGAAATGAAAGTGGCCCATCCAGTTTAGGGAGTTGTCCTTGGATCAAGTATCACAATGAAAGATGACAGAGCCTTTTCCATATTACCAATTTGCAAATGATCCTTGACTTGAAATCAACCTTTTAGTGGCTAAAGGCCTTCAGTCACTGGTCTCCCACACTCCAATGTGACTCAATAAGTATATTTTCTTTTTTAATTTTTTTAAATGTGACTTGTATATAATTTCAGTTTTCCTTAGACTTCGTGCAAAATATGCCTTGTTCATATGTATCTGTCAGATATAATCAGCAGTAATTTTTTTACTTAGTTGTGTCCAACTCTTGGAGACCCCATGGACTGTAGCCCACCAGGGTCCTCTGTTCACAGGATTTTTCAGGCAAGAATACTGGAGTGGGTTGCCATTTCCTCCTCTAGGGGATTTTCCAGACCCAGGGATCAAACCTGAATCTCCTGTGTCTCCAGGATTGCAGGTGGATTCTTTACCTGCTGAGACATCAGGGAAGCCCAGTGATTTTTTTAAACATCAGGCTACCCTCCCATCCAGTGCCACATCCACCTATGACATTTCTGACAACTGATCATCTTGCTTAGAAACCTCCATTGATGGGATGCTCTGTACTCCTTATTCCTTCTATCTTAGGCCTCATTACGACATAATCTTTCTTACATTGAAGCAGCACTGGCTTGGTGCCACCAAAGGGTCCCAGTACCAAGTCTTGTGCCAACTCTTATCCTACCAAACTAAAGGACAACAGGGTTCCTATCAATTCCCTTTATTAGCCTTTTTTTTTTTTTTTTGCTATTCATCAGATTTTTATGCTCAGTCATAATTTCCCCTTGTTTTTTCCCCATTCTGAGACAGACAATGGCTAACAGCATGCTTATACATTTAATCAGTGAACTGTCTCTAAAAGAATAAATAAATCCAACTGTCGCCTAGACAATAGATAAATCCAGTGGATGCCCAGACAATTTTCTTTTAATCTTTTATCTCTACTCTTCTCCTTCCCCTAAATTCTCAAATTTCTATAATAGCCTTCTTTACAAGCAGGGCCAGTCTGTTGACTTTGAATTATGTATTTTCTTTGAACAAAATATAATTTTCCAAAGCCTTATTTTGGTCAAAACCATATCCCACCAAAGCCTGTGACTTCCCTGGTGGTCCAGTGCTTAAGAATCCACCTGGCAATGCCGGGGACATGGGCTCCATCTCTGGTTGGGTAACTAAGATCCCACAGACTGTGGAGAGACTAAGCCCACTCACTGCAACTACTGAACCCGTGCACCCCAATGGAAGATCCCCATGACATAATGAAGACCCCTTGTGCTGCAGCTAAGACTTGACGCAGCCAAAAAAAAAAAATAACCAATCAACCCATCCCACCAGATCTCAACAATACCGAGGCCAACAATTTATCTGGGGCTTACTCAATGCTGCGGGGCTTTGCCTACATTATCATATTTAATCCTCTCAACAGTCCTACAAGGTGATATTTTTACTCTCACCATTACAGGTAAGGAAACTGGGCCTGAATAGGTTGTCCAAGGTCACATGGCTATTAAGTAGCCAACCTGGAATTTAAACCTGGCTCTCTCCCACTTTTTCCACAATGGGTACTCACAGTGCGTCTGTGTCTGTGAAATGGGAGGGAAGAGGACACATACACACACATCCTTGTAGGATCGCTGTGAGGATTCAAGGAGGCAACACACAAAGCTGCTGACCCATGACAGAGTGGCATTAACCACTGCTTTCCATTCCCTCTATGGCCTGGAAAGTAGCTACTGATTTCCTTATGGACCTAAATCTGACTGGGGGGCCTCACAAACTTAAAGAACTTTTGCATCTATATGTGCTACCTGGTATTGTGGGGCACCCACAACAAGGGACCCTCCTTCAGTTGGTGGTCAGTGACCTGGAGGAAATGTAAGCAGGGCTGATCTTGTGCTTGTTCATATTTTATGAACACAGAGCATATTTCACTTGCTCTCGACATCACCTCTAAGAGTTAGTAATACTGCTGCCTGAAAACACTGAGCTTAGCAGGGTAAACCAGCCTTCCTAGATCACAGAAGTCATCTGCAATAGAGACAGAACTAGGCAGAATCTCAGCCTTTTGACAGAACTGATCAGTGAGAGGCTGGGCCCAGCGGGCTGTGCTGAGCACATTACAGGCCTTGTCTTATTTAACCCTCAAACCCAACCTAGGAAACAGGAACGTGTGCTTGTGCTCAGTTGCTGAGTCATGGCCGACTCTTTGTGACCCCTTGGACTGTAGCCCACCAGGCTCCCCTGTCCATGCACTTTTCCAGGTAAGAATACTGGAGTGGGTTGCCATTTGCTTTTCAGGGGACATTCCCGAACCAGGGATCGAATCCACATCACCTGCATTGGCAGGCAGATTCTTCACTACTGAGCCACCCGGGAAGCCCTGAGGAAAGCGAAATTCAGATGGGGGAAGAAACGTGATCAAAGGCTCTCAGCTAGTAAGTGCAGAGTCTAGATTCACATCCAGGTTTTTTGCGACTCTAAGCCCTAAACACACCACCTCCCTAAAGAGATTTGTGAGGTTTCCTGTTTGTCATTTTTTCACCTTGGGCATAGTCCTTCCTGCCGTCACAAAGTTATTTCTATCTATATCTGGGTGGTTTTAATCTTACAAATTTAGGGGAGGCAGGTGAAACCAAATTACATACAGTTCTTGGAACTGTCCTAAGAATAAAAGCACCTCACCACAGCTCCAAATCCATTTCGTGTTCTCTTGATAGCAAGTGAAGCTCCCTCATGAACCCTGCAGAAATCAGAGGACACACTTGAGCACTGGAGGCGCTTCTGTTTCAGCACAGCATCTGCTGATTAGAACTCCTTGCTTGATCGTCAAATGCCAATCCGGAGAGCCCTTACTTCCCCTGAAAGGCCTTTCAGTGCTAAGCATGATCATTGTTTCTTGGGGACAAAACCAGAGGAGGACGAATGAGGAATCAGGTTACAACTTGACCAGCGTCCAAGGGAACATGAGCAACAGAAATGTAATAGCTCACCTTCACTGCCCATCCTTCATGTGGCCTGGGAAGTGGCAGAACCCTAAGTCCACAGCACATTTAAGAAGAGATGCTTTTTTTAAAAGCATTTAATTTCACAAAACAAGAGCAGCCAGGACAAAAGCTACATATACATGCCTAAAAGAGAAAAATCTCTATACACACAAAAAAAATCTAAAGATAAACCACCTGCTGTTTTTTAAGCATCAATCATTTGCACAGGGGGGAAAAAAAATACTGGGTAGCACTTACAGATGCAAAAGTTCTTCAAAATTCCCAGGCCCTGTAATGAACTGGGAAAAGGAGAGACTAAAGAAATGAAAGTAATAACATAGTTGATACTTTTAAAAGTTGCTCTAATACTTCAACTGCTAACTAAATGGGGCATTATTGGTTAATCCTTAGGCTCATACCCTTTGTACTGTTCAGTCCCAGATACTCCTGTGTGGATGAATAACCCCCATGTGGATAATGTTCTAACTCTAACAGCTGTCTTAATAAAATCTAATAAAATTCTTCCCTTCAATTAAAAATCTGACGCTTGTAAAAAATATATTCAAACACCCTTCACTTGGTGAACTGCAAGGGTAGTTCAGTTCAGTTCAGTCGCTCAGTCGTGTCCAACTCTTTGCAACCCCATGAATTGCAGCAGGCCAGGCCTCCCTGCCCATCACCAGCTCCCGGAGTTTACTCAAACTCATGCCGATCGAGTTGGTGATGCCATCCAGCCATCTCATCCTCTGTCGTCCCCTTCTCCTCCTGCCCCCAATCCCTCCCAGCATCAGGGTCTTTTCCAATGAGTCAACTCTTTGCATGAGGTGGCCAAAGTACTGGAGTTTCAGCTTCAGCATCAATCCTTCCAATGAACACCCAGGACTGATCTCCTTTAGGATGGACTGGTTGGATCTCCTTGCAGTCCAAGGGACTCTCAAGAGTCTTCTCCAACACCACAGTTCAAAAGCATCAATTTTTTGGTGCTCAGCTTTCTTCACAGTCCAACTCTCACATCCATACATGACCACTGGAAAAACCATAGTCTTGACCAGACAGACCTTTGTTGGCAAAGTAATGTCTCTGCTTTTTAATATGCTATCTAGGTTGGTCATAACTTTCCTTCCAAGGAGTAAGCGTCTTTTAATTTCATGGCTGCAGTCACCATCCACAGTGATTTTGGAGCCCAAAAAAATGAAGTCTGTCACTGTTTCCACTGTCTCCCCATCTATTTCCCATGAGGTGATGGGACCAGATGCCATGATCTTAGTTTTCTGAATGTTGAGTTCTAAGCCAACTTTTTCACTCTCCTCTTTCACTTTCATCAAGAGGCTTTTTAGTTCCTCTTCACTTTCTGCCATAAGGGTGGTGTCATCTGCATATCTGAGGTGATTGATATTTCTCCCAGCAATCTTGATTCCAGCCTGTGCTTCTTCCAGCCCAGCGTTTCTCATGATGTACTCTGCATATAAGTTAAATAAGCAGGGTGACAATGTACAGCCTTGATGTACTCCTTTTCCTATTTGGAACCAGTCTGTTGTTCCATGTCCAGTTCTAACTGTTGCTTCCTGACCTGCATATAGGTTTCTCAAGAGGCAGGTCAGGTGGTCTGGTATTCCCATCTCTTGAAGAATTATCCACAGTTTATTGTGATCCACACAGTCGAAGGCTTTCGCATAGTCAATAAAGCAGAAATAGATGTTTTTCTGGAACTCTCTTGCTTTTTCGATGATCCAGTGGATACTGGCAATTTGATCTCTGGTTCCTCGGCCTTTTCTAAAACCAGCTTGAACATCTGGAAGTTCTCGGTTCATGTATTGCTGAAGCCTGGCTTGGAGAATTTTGAGCATTACTTTACTAGTGTGTGAGATGACTGCAATTGTGTGGTAGTTTGAGCATTCTTTGGCATTGCCTTTCTTTGGGATTGGAATGAAAACTGACCTTTTCCAGTCCTGTGGCCACTGCTGAGTTTTCCCAATTTGCTGGCATATTGTGTGCAGCACTTTAACAGCATCATCTTTCAGCATTTGAAATAGCTCAACTCGAATTCCATCACATCCACTAAATAAGCAGGGTGGTAAGTAATTCTGCCTCTTGTTCTGAGGCTGATGCAAAATGCTCAAGGCTGAGGGACAACTATGATTCACACCTTGTTTGAGATTTGGTCAACAAAGTCAGGCTGCTTGGGAAATCATTTGTTACACTGGCTGGAGTGTGAAAGGCTACACTGTGGGAAAAGTAAGATTAGCGGGAATATGCAGCCTGGTCATCAAGTGTTTAGACTCAGGGTCCGACTGCCTGCTCTGAACAAGGATTCTACCACTCACTAGGTGTGTGATCTTCGGCATGTCAACTCACTTCTCTGAGCCTGCTCATCTATAAAGATCATGCTTATCTCAGAGAATTGTTGAGCAATTGGGAGGAGCTAATGCATGTAATGTATTAAGTATGATGCCTGGGGCAAGAACATGTTCAACAAAACATTACTTGCTGCTGTTTTCTTTCCTGTTGCACCAAGAGATAAAAAGTTTCTCTGCTTTTACGATTTTTTAAAAGATAATACAATGGAAATATTAAGCAGTCTTACTACTTTTAGAAAATAATACACTAGGATATACATTTGTTCACTAATTCACTAAATATTTATTGGTCACTAACTGTGTGCTAGATACTGAAGATAATGTGGCAAGATCCACTCAGAAGCCTGTTGTTTAGTGAGGGAGACAAAAAAATACATTCAAAGGGTCATGAAAATACTCACAAACCAATATGGATAAAGAAAATGTGGCACATATATACAGCGGGATATTACTCAGCCATAAAAAGGGAATGAAATCGTGCCACTTGCAGAGATGTGGAGGGACCCAGAGACTATTATACGGAGTGAATTAAGTCAGAAAAACAAGTATTAGCACATATATATAGAATTAGAAAAATACTATAGATGAATCTATTTGCAAAAGCAGAAATAGAGACGCAGACACACAGAGGACAAACGTATGGACACCAAGGGGGAAGACCAGGGCATGGGATGGACTGGGAGACCTGGACCGACACACACAGGGACACACCACTGATCCTGTGTACAGAGGGGATGAGACGACTACGAGAACCTACTGCTGAGCACAGAGAACTCTACTCAGCGCTGTCGTGGCCCGAATGGAAAGAGATCCAAGAAGGGGCCACATACGAAAACATATTCACTCACGTCGCTGCAGAGCAGACACTACCACAACACTGTAAAGCAACTACTTTGCTGTCTTTACAACTACTACTTTGTGTAATTGCTCAGTCACGGCCAACGCTTCTGAGACGCCATGGACGGCAGCCCGCCAGGCTCCTCTGCCCACGGACTTGCCAAGGAAAGTATAGTGGAGTGAGCTGCCATTTCCCTCTCCCTGGATATGGGAAGGAAATCCAAAAACCAGGTGATAAATGTAAACATACCTGATTCAAGTTGCTGTACAGCAGACATTAACATTGTAAAGCAACTATAGGCCAATAAAAATTAACTTAAAAATAAAGTGAATGCAGGAGATGATACCCTGATCTTTCACCTGTACAATTCAATAATAAACCTTATTCTAATGGTTTCATAAAAAGAAAAAAAAAAAGAAGAAAATACTTACATACCAGTAACATTTAGGGAATTTTTCTAAGGTAATGGGATAAAATAGGAAGGACTCTGTGTATAAAGATGTTTCTCCTGGCCTTGTTTACAATGGTAGGACTCAGAAAGAACTTTAGTGCTCCATACTAAAGAAATGGTGAAATCAATTGTTATATAACTACTTAATGAAATATTATGTAGTCATTTTGGGGGGACTCTAAAATCACTGCAGATGGTGACTGTAGCCATGAAATTAAAAAAATCTTGCTCCTTGGAAGAAAAGCTATGACCAACCTAGACAGCATATTAAAAAGCAGAGACATTACTTTGCCAACAAAGGTCCCTCTAGTCAAAGTTATGATTTTTCCAGTAGTCATGTATGGATGTGAGAGTTGGACTATAAAGAAAGCTAAGTGCCGATGAACTGATGCTTTTGAACTGTAGTGTTGGAGAAGACTCTTGAGAGTCCCTTGGAATGCAAGCAGATCCAACCAGTCCATCCTAAAGGGAATCAGTCCTGAATATTCATTGGAAGGACTGATGCTGAAACTGACACTCCAATACTATCTGAAAAGACCCTGATGCTGGGAAAGATTGAAGGTGGGAGGAGAAGGGGACGAAAGAGGATGAGATGGTTGGATGGCATCAACCATCTACTGGTTCGATGACTCAATGGATAAAAGTATGAGTAAACTCCAGGAGTTGGCGATGGACAGGGAGGCCTGGCATGCTGCAGTCCATGGGATTGCAAAGAATCAGACAGGACTGAGCAACTGAACTGAACTGGATGCAGTCATTAAAATGATGGCTTCACTGAGAGCTCTAAGCTGTGCATTGCAACTACTGAAGCCCTGGCAACCTAGAGCCTGTGCTTCACAAGAGAAGCCACCTCGATGAGGAGCCCGTGCATCGCAACTGGAATGTAGCCACCACTCGCCGCAACTAGAGAAAGCCCATGCAAACTAACAAAGACTCAGAGCAGCCAAAAATAAAAGTAAATAAATCAGCCTATAAGATATAAAGAATGAATTATATTTTCCAATGAGGCTATGTTATGAGACCATGAAATGTAATACTCTAGAATTCATTGAAAAGAAATGTTTCTGTTAAAGGTCAGAGGATATACTAAAATTGCTATAAGCAAAATATATTTAAAAAAAAAAATGATGGCTTCAAAGTTTGTGTAGTTACTGTGAAATGCATTTGTGATAAAATAGTACTTGAACAAAAGCAAGACATAATATTGTACTTATACTATAATTATGAGTGCTTGAAATCTGCACATAAAAGACTGGAAGGAAATACGCCAATTTGGGTTATACTGGAAAGATAACAGTTATCATGTATGGAGTATTTATTGTGTGGCAAGGTATTTTAAGCACCTGTTTATGCTATTTCCCTTAATTCTCATATTCACAAGGTAGGTACTACTTTCATATTTACCTACAGAGAGGTTAAAATCGAATCCACCCTATAAGGGAGGACTCAGAAATTTAAACACAAGTTGCGCTGATAGCAAAAGCAGGCTCATCGTAACCACTAAATATTTGTCTATTTGTCATAATGAAAAATTCAGTTTTTGCCTATAACATCCTTGCATTTTTCTTTTTAAATAGTAGTAACAACTGATCATCTACTGTATACCAAGTCCTCTGCTAAGCATTTTATGTACGTAACTCATTCACCTCTCACAAGTGGTATCTGAAGTAGGTTCCGACATTATCCTCATTTTACAGACGACAAAAATGAGACTCAGAAAATTAAGTGGTGTGCCTAAGGTCACACAGCTGGTCAGTATAAGGTATGCCGCTGCTTTCAAAGAAAGCCAGGAAAAAAGAACAGAAATGCCTCTGCTGGAAATATGGTTTAAAACATTTATGCGCAGGTAATAACTACTCAAAACATTTTATATAAAATGTTTTTTAAAACTTTGTTTAAAAACTGAAAGAGTCTTCTGGAGGGAGTGCAGCAATTTTTTAAATTATGAAATATTTCAAACATATCAAGAAGTGCAGAGAGTAGAAAAACTAGTAAGTTTTCACAAACATTCATGTCTTAAAAGTAATAAAAGCTACATCCTCAACAAAGGCGAGTGATAGAGAAAAATTTTAATTATAGTCTTTTAAATTCTTCTTAAACCGGGTGTCAACATGAAAGGAGTTAATTAACTCTCAAAAACCCACCATTTTTCTTTACCAAGAAAATTCAGAGAAAAGCTGTTTAGCTAGAATCTAAGGAAGAAAGCTAGACAAAGAATAAGGCAGCAAATCCCAAGCAGCAAATGCAATGCCAAGGCAACTGAAAGAAGTATCACCACAACAAACCTGAGTTCCTGAGATACAAGGGTCCTTTTCTCCTTAACAGGCAGACACCCCAGCCTGTCCCCCATCATCTACCTCAGGTTCTGCCTGATGTCCCCAGGCCCACAAAGGGTGGACACACCAGAGGGACCCTTCAGCAAGAGATGACATTCTACTGCAGAGTGAGATAAAATAAGAAATGACCACCGACAAGGGGGTAGAGAATGATCAAGATGAACAGCTGGACACCTTGGAACACTCGAGGGGCATTTAATTATCACACTCCAGGACTTGAGCACAAAACTAAAGTTTCACTATTAGATGTACCTTTGAGAAATTAACTTACCTTTGCAATTCAAGTTACTCTACAGAGAATTCTGTATTAACCCCTGATGTGAGATGCCTGAGTGACCTTTTCCTGGCCTTGTTGGTCAGAGAGGCTTAATGTAGCACCAAGAATTTAGCTAAATCCAATCCCAATTCTACAACAGACTTGATCCACCAAAGATCTGTGACTAAAATGTACTGAGTCCACACTAGGGCAGCCCCTAGTTTTTGGTATTTCAACACAGCCCGCTCAGAGTTGTTTCAGTTTTCAATTCTGTGCCTATCTTAGGTGTACACAATGTATGTGAAGATTGACAGTGGCCACCAATTCCTATTTTCTCACTGTCTCTGAACTCATCACAACAGAGTCTGAGAACAGTCTCAGAAAAGTAATAGACTGGCTGGAAATTCCAACCAGAACAGTGAGGAGAGCGAGACTTCAAAATCTCCGAAGATTCTGGTTGGGTGTGAGCATAAAAGATCAACAGAAAAACAAGTGCCAAAATGTACAGTTTAAGGTTTAAGTTTCTAGTTCAAAGTCAGGTGTGTACCAAGCTCTGGATACTGGCTGATGACACTGTGCATGTAACTTAATCTCCATGTGCCTCTGTTCCTTCATCTGTAAAATGGACAGCTGGCAATAACATCTCTCCCTTAGAGGGTTATTGGGAGAATGCAATGTTCATAAGACAGGGCAGGACCTGCCTCCTGGTAAACACTCAACTAATTACAGTTACTAGTATTACTATTGTATCTGGCTTTCTCCAAATTTTCCAGAAAAAGTCTGTGTTTATAGAGGCATGGACTGAACACAAGCCAGCATATCTATCACTGGATACCAATACTCAAAGACAGCTACGAGGGGACTTTCCTGGTGGTCCAGTGGTTTAAGAATCTGCCTTGCAATGCAGGGGACATGAGTTTGATCCCTGGATAGGGAGCTAAGACCCCACATACTGTACAGCAACTAAATCCACGCGCTGCAACTACTGAGCGAGCACGCCACAACGAGAGTCTGCGCGCTGCAACAGAAGATCCCACGTGACAGACACAGCAAACATCTCGCAGGCTGCAACTAAGACCTGACACAACCAAAGAAATAAACATTCTTAAAGAGATACCTGCAAGACTTACAGATATTTATCATATGCAGTGCATTTAGCTTACATGAATAAGATTATAAAATGACATTGCAACATCCCTACCACAAGCTTACCACCCTCTCTTGCTAATTAGTGGGAAGACCCAGAAGAATCGGGTGGAGAGGGAGGTGGGAGGGGGGATCGGGATTGGGAATACATGTAAATCCATGGCTGATTCATATCAATGTATGACAAAACCCACTGGAAAAAAAAATAATAATAATAAAAATTTAAAAAAAATAAAAATAAAAAGTGCCTTATTTTTAGGGCTTCTCTGGTGGCTCAGTGGTAGAAAATCTGCCTCAATGCAGGAGACATGGGCTCAATCCCCAGTCCAAGAAGATCCCACATGCTGCAGAACAACTGAGTCTGTGCACCCCAACAATTAAGCCTGTGCTCTAGAGCTCTGGAGCTGCAGCTACGGAGCCCACATGCCACATACTGAAGCCTGTGTACCCTAGAACCTGTGCTCAGCAACAAGAGAAACCACTCAATGATTGCCCATGCAGCAGTAGCCCCTGCTCACAACCACAGAAAAGCCTGTGCAGCAACAAAGATCCAGCACAGCCAAAAATAAAATCAATAAATAAAAAATTTTTTAAGTGTTTTATCTTTAAATATTTTATTGCTGTCACTTCAACCCTTGACTATCTACTCATTGCATGAATCATCTCTGATGTTTTTGGATCTCTACTTGGCTTCAACTCCTGAATTTTTATGCAGACTTCAGGACTATTTGTCAGACAAATTTTAAATTCTTGGTATTTACACACTGGGGGGAAAAGGAAGTGTGAAAGTGTGAGTCACTCAGTCGTGTCCAACTCTTTGTGACCCCATGGTCTGTCCATGAAATTCTCCAGGCAAGAATACTGGAGTGGGTTGCCATTCCCTTCTCCAAGGGATGTTCCCGACCCAGGGATCAAACCCAGGTCTCTTGCATTGCAGGTCGATTCTTTACCATCTGAGCTACCGGGGAAACCAGGGAAAAGGAGGGAGGGCTCAAAAAAAAAAAAAAAAAAAAACAATGTCAGAACTGAAAACAACCTCCTAGTCTAATCCCTGATTTTACAAAAAAAAAAAAAATATATATATATATAAATATATATATATATATATATATATATATATAATAGTGAACTTCAGAGGAACTAGTCCTAGCACCATGACCAAGAAAGAGCAGTCAAGGCAGGGCTGGAGCCCAGGTTCCTGATTCCTGGCCCTTGGACTCCATACTGCGCTGTGCAGAGACATGACTTCCAATCGCTATGCAAATAATGACACAGTGAAGCATCCTGAGCTCAGGAACCCACTTTCTATCATTTCAGGAAAGAGCTTAACTTCCCAGGTTTCATTTAGTTTCACAGACAGTAAAACCCCAGAATTCCAGCTGGCTGAATCAAGGGATTCCCAAAAGCTGAGTAGTCTATTACAACCCCAGTAAATTCAAATGAGCCATGGAGGGATTTCTGAATTCCTTAGTCTCACAGTCAAGGCAGAGGCATGGATTTAAACTCCATAGAAGGAACAAAAACTGCATCACCGACAGAATACTCATTTTCACTAAGATGCTTTTACTGAGAAGGTTACATTTCTTGGAACTAAACACCAAAGGTAAGAGCAGGCTGAGAGGAGTTGGTGGGGAGGGGGTACACAAGGAGAGTGCAGTTACCATTATTTAACTGATCTAGAAATAAGCTGCTAAAAATCAGAATCCTGGTAATATTCTCACACCATCTAATGAATAAATATCAAGTAAATCAATCTACCTGAGCACTCCAGAGTGGGATTAAAAAGTATTATCAACAGATTTAAATTGAAAGCTGGGAAGTAAGATGGACAGAATATATTTCATCAGTTCTTCAAGTGATCCCAATAATGCAAAGAATCTTAAAAGAATTCACATAACCAAGTGGGAAATACATGTCTCCCATATAGTCAGCAGAACATTACACTAGTGTTCTTATGTCTGATTTGTTAGTTTATACTTTAGAATGACAGTTTTATTTGCTCTCTTCTATCTCGGAATCATTATTGGGTTTGGAAATGGTCATTCTTTTTTTAGGATTGTAACTACCATGCATGTGTGGATAGGAATTGAGCAGTTCAGGGCAACTGGCCCAAAGACACAATTCAAACCTTGGAGGAGAACTGAAGTCACACAACTAGTTAATGACAGAAGCATTAACTCTCACTGTCTTTAGAGTAAGAATTAAAAGACTGGAACTAACCATTTCATTTCTTCTTCACAACAATCTTATGAGGGTGGACCAATTAGCCCTGCTTTCCTACTAACAAATAGAAATTCTAAGAGGTTGTCCTTCATTCAAGTCATACAGAAGGAAAACTGATAATACCCAGAGCCAGCTCACAGTGGAAGTTAAAAATAGGCAGAGTTCTTCTGGAAGCAAATTGGTGATACACATCAAAAGTCTTTAAGTTGTACACACTCGTTAGCATAGAAACTGACCAGAAACACAAGCATTTACATTCATGGATTCATTACAATATTATTAACAATACTGAAAAAAACAGAAACCAACAATAAGGGCTATTATGCCAGTGACATATTATGAAAGCATCAAAAATCATGTTTTCAAGGAATATGGAAAATGTGTCACGACATAAAGCAATGTTCACAGTATGTCCAAAGTCAGAATAATCTCAATTTTGTTTTTCAAAAAGACACATATATATAACATATGTAAGTATACACAAAGACACATGGAAGGATCCATATCAAAAGTTAAAGGTAGACACACTGAGAAATATAATTATGAATTTTAATACCATTGAAACATGTGCCTTACCATACGTAAAACAATGACCAGTGCAAGTTTGATGCATGAAGCAGGGAACTCAAAGCTGATGCTCTGCGACAACCCAGAAGGATAGGGTGGGGAGAAAGGTGGCGGGGCGGGGGTGGGGGAGGGGTGGTTCAGGCTGGGGGGAACACGCATATACCTGAGGCTGATTCATGTTGACGTATGGCAAAAACCATCACAATATTGTAACTATTCTCCAATTAAAATAAATGAATTAAAAATAAATAAAATAAAATAGGTAACCAACAAGTACCAACTGAATAGCACAGGGAACTCTATTCAATATTCTGTAATAACCCAAAAGAAAAAAGAATTTGGAGAAGAGAAATCACAACCTTGCAATGAATCACTTTGCTGTATACTTGAAACTAACACAACATTGTAAATCAACTATACTCCATTATAAAATAAAAATTTTAAAAACTCAAATGAAGACACACATAATGAAAACCTTTCCTGGGAGTTTACCATAAAAAATAAATAAATTTACATACAAAAAAGATGATTGCAAAATAGTATCTAAAGAAACAAAACCTTACCCATACTGCTGCTATCTAAATATTTAAGGACATTCCTGGTGGTGCAGTGGATAGGAGTCTACTTGCCAATGCAGGGGACACAGGTTCTATCCCTAGCCTGGGAAGGTTTCACATGCTGTGAAGCAACTAAGTCAGCGCACCACAACTCAGCTTGTGCTATAGAACCCGAGAGCTGTAACTAGCAAGCCATGCATGCCCTACAGCCCAGGCTTCTCAACAAAAGACGCCACTGCAATGAGAAGCCCTTGAACTGCAACAAGAGTAGCCTACACTCACTGCAACTTGAGAAAGCCCATGCCCAAGATGAACATCCAGTGCAGCCAAAATCAAATAAATAAAATTCTAAAAAATATGTAAAGGGCTATTTACTTATAAAAATATACTCCTTATCAGAGAATTTATCTTAATGCTAGTAATTATTTAAGCTTTTCTATGTGACAGGTATGTTTCATATATATGCACTCAAACTTGAAATAACCCTGTGTAGGACTATTATCACTCCATTTTAGAGGTGAGAAAATTGAACATCCAAGATGTCAAATGTGACATCTGAGAAATGAGAAAACCATTTAAGGGGCAATTCTCTAAAGCTTAACATTTGTTACACTCACAGGCAAAACCTTGTTTCACACCAAATAATCTTTCTAAAGGCAGAACATACTAGGCTTTTAGTTCAGGAGTTGGCATCCGGAAAATGATTATTAGGATGTCTATGATTTGCTTCAAAATATTTCAGCATGTGCAGCATAATATTATGGTGCATGTGTTATTCAAGTTACACACCAGGTTGTAAGTTGCCCTAACACAGTCTTCACCCTCCAGGTGTTGGCTATGAGTGTTCTAATCAGCAATCTCAGTCTACGGAAACTTCAGTTACCTTTATCTGAAAACACCAGAGGCTTTGATAATTAGCATAAGAAATGTTACAACTGTGAATTTTCACTGTTAACATTAGTGGCTTGCTAACTAGCATGATGGATGTTAGAAACGGACTTCATTAATTTCAATTAATAGAACTTGAGATGTGGGGATTAGCTCAAAATTCTAGAGAGACACTCAACGTTGCAATGAGGATTTGAGACTATTTAGCAAGGCCTTCACCAGCCAACCTTAGGGATGGCACCCACAGTTCATGATGTCTAAATGGCCCTGTAGCCAGATACTGGATTAAAGATTCTGGCTACCTGATGTTATTTGTATGTAAAACTGCTGAATCTTGCTTTAGGAATATCATCAGCTCCATCTTCAGAGAACGAAGCACCCAGAAGGGCAGAGATGTAATAAAACTTACAGAACAGGTAAAGTTACTTTGAGCTTACTAAGCTCAAAGGATTAACAAAGGGTCTACATGTATTACAGAACTTTTTAATAAGCTGGTAGCACAACTGTGAGGGTGCAGCTGACCCTCACCAATCTATTTCCAATAGGTACCAAAGAGACCTTAACTGTACATACAAATCATTGAAATGACTTTTCAAATGCCCATTTGGACTACATATATAGTACCTCAGTATACTATACTATATACATACACACACACACACACACACACACACGTAAGGGTAGTGGTTTGTATCTGTATATTTATGTATGTGTGTGTGTATACACACACGTATATCTATACATACACACATGTATATAGCATACAGCAGGCTTCTCAGGTGGCACAAGTGGTAAAGAGTCTGTCTGCAAATGCAGGAGATAGAAGAGATGCAAGTTCAATTCCTGGGTTGGGAAGATCCCCTGGAGTAGGAAATGGCAACCTGCTCCAGTATTCTTGCCTGGAAAATTCCATGGACAGAGAAGCCTGGTGGGCTACAGCCCATGGGGCTGCAGAGAGTCGGACAGGACTGAATGACTAACCACATCCACATAGTGTACAGTGTACAGTGTATGTGCATATATAGATTGTGTATGGATCCATATATAAAACAAAATATATATATACACACCAGTGTATACAGTATACAAGAACAGCATCTGTGGCCTCAGAGAACTATCTTCCACTACTGAAATGGATTTTTTTAAGGCTCAAATAAGCTCACACCCTAAGGAAGCCACGTATTCAGATCTCTTCAGCTGTAGCATGCCTAGTCCAGATCTTCTGCAAAACGACGCACAAATTGTTTTGACTTGCCCACATTGTTTCAGTGACAAATATTTCACAGGCTTTTGAATTCTACCTCTCTCTGCTTCAGCCTCCTGATCAACACAATAAGAATAATGATGGAACCAATACTGGGGCCTTGCCAGGAGAGTGGCTGAGATAACAAATTATTTTATCACTCAGTGAAAATGTATTTCACAAACTTTAAAAAAAAAAAAAAAAAAACCACACCTCTGTGTGGGTACATAATGAGGGTCCTGCAATTCACAGCACTTGTATCATCCTAAAGTACTCAGACAACTGGACTAAAAAAGAACACCTGCATGACAAGACTGTCATCTCCTGTATTATCTCCTGCGCCTCTCCCAGAAAAGAGTGGGATTTACAAGAACCACGTGGGAGTTCACCGAAAAGTCCCTTTGACTTTTGTTTGGAATTGGAGGGGTTTGTGGGGAGGGGGGCGTTGGAAGGGATGGGAGTGGGGGAGAACTGGGGATTGTTTTGTTTTGATTTGGAGAGATGGAGGCAAAAACTACAAAAGATAGTTACACTCATTGCAGTACAAAGTATGCTTTCTCAATGGGGACAATACTGAAATAATTTGTTCATGGGAGTGAATAAAAAATATCTTACACTTATTACATATCTAACAAAGATATAATACAGTACATACACAGATCGTTAGGATACCTATGGTAGTACCATTTCATGAAGTGAGGGACAACAGGGGAAAATGCCTGAAACGAATCAGTTGGATTAACATTCTGACAACAGAATGAAGACTGAGCGACACTGGTGGAGAGATGCTGTCCCAGGGCTGAGGATCACCGGCAGAGTCATGCCTGCCCCAGGGAATATCCTAATCTCTGCTTCCGGTTCTGAGCATTCCTGAGGTTGAACTTGACTGGCCTGGGTTACTTCCAGCTCTGTGTCACAGTTGCTGGCCATTCCCCTTGGCAGCAGAAATGTGTATGAAGCCTTACAAGTGTCCCAGATTTCCACCAACCCCTATTTTCCCTCAGATCTTCCTGTTTCCTTAGTTTTTTGAGTGTGCCTGCTTCCCTGCAGGCATATGTATTTGGCATCCAGCATACTGCCTGTCCATGGCACTTTTCAACACTTCCGGCCCATCCTCTGCTGGCCATCTTGGGCCAAAACTCTCCACCAGAACATGAAATCAGGGCAAAGAGATAGAAACAATGGCAGAGTCAAGAGACAGGGGAGCATCTTCCAGAATGAAGAAAGTACCTGCATGGCATGCTCACTAGTGTCATCGGCCAAGAGTGTCGTATAGAATGCACTCACTTTCCTGAGAAAAACACACAGTAATGGTGCAGACTACTGCTGTCATGGATAAAGATAGACTGCTATCTCAAAAAGAAACTTTCAAGCAGTTTCTTGACAAATTAAACCCAGAATTACCATATACTCTGGCAAAGAACTGAAAGCAGAGATTTGAACAAATATTCACTTGCCTTTGTTCACAGCAGCATTTGTCAGAAAGGTATCCCCCAATTGCAAATCTCAAGGTGGTGAAAGGGAGAGAGAAAAGCAATCAAACAAGTGTCCAGAGGCAGAAAAATAAGAGAGAGAGAGACCTCACCTTGGGGATGCATATCTAGTACTAGGTTTTTATATACACAGAGATATATACTTCGTGAGCACGAAGTTTTTCTCTTTCTGGGGAAAAAAAAAGAATCCCACCTTCACCATTGTTACCAAGCCTGTTAGCCTCAAGCTCTAACCCACCCTCTTCCTTGAAGAAAGATAAATGCTATCTTTGTCTTACAGGAAACCACCAGAACAGAAAAACAAGAGGCCAACAGAATTGGTTAGAATCAGCCAAATCCAAAATGGCAGAAGACCAACCCTCCAGTAGACCCCAAGCCTCATGATATGCTCATGGTAACATTAGCATGCTCAACGACACACCTACAGTGCCATGACAGGAATTACCAGACCACAGAAGGAAGAAAAAGAAGTGACACCCTAGTTGCAGGAAGAAACTCACCTTTTCCCAAAAAACCAATGCATATGCTCCCTCTACCATTAACCCTGCCTTTAAAAATCTTGCTTTGATCACCCTCCACTCCCAGAAGTTGATTTGTGAACTAATTTCCCGCTTCTCCATTATCTGGCCATCAAAGAGTTTGTGCTGTTTCAGTCTCAGCATCAGTTTCACTACTGGCTGTGTGAATCCAAATGGAAAAAGACCCTTCACCACTGAGGCAGGGGATTTCCAATAAGCTAGGGTCCAACTGGGAGTCCATACAACCAATTTGGTAACACCACCACGAAACAGCCTCAGGAATAAAGTTCTAAAGGGAAAATTAGTTACCTAAAACACTCTAGTGATGACTTCTCCAGAAGTCTTTTATGCTGGCTCAGCTGTGAAGATTTATCAGGAAGTCAGGCTGATACTGGAAAGCATCACTACTTGGATAAAAGACATTTAAGCATGAGTGGATCCTAGAACTGAAAAGCTAGCTAATTAAACTAAGCCTCTTTAAAAAAGTCTGAAAAGGCAAAAGCTAGCAGGAAAAATACATTTTTACTTTTGGGCATAATGAGAGGGAATTCAGAGGAACCACTTGGTTCCTCACTTTAAAAATTTAATGTCACTTCACTTCCAGATAACAGTCCAGAAGCCAGCTGTGGACCTCCCAGTGCAGGCTATTGCCTTTTCACTCATTTACATACAAATGCACTGAGCACAGGCCAAGGTTTCACGGTCAGGGAGGACTGGGTGTAAAATGAATGAAACAGTCACTCTGCCAAGTGTCCAGTACTACTGTGAGTACTGCCATCAAATGGCAGAAGCCTTGGGAGTATTCACCCATTGTACCATCCTTTTCCCTGGGAAATAACTCTCCAACCACGATCCATGTAGTCATGACAGAGGATTAGTCATAATTACACAGCCTGGCTTCTACCCTCCTGGCCATGCATGACCCATGGAAGGCCAATGACAGTCTCTTCCAGAGAATCTGGAAATGAAGAAATAAGCAGATAGCCTTTCTATTAAGCCAGAAATCTACAGAAGTGGTACACTTGGACTGCGGAGGCCCATGTCACCCTATACAGCCTGTGAAGCAGAGAAAGCCAGACTACAAAGGAAGAGAATCAAACAGATGCATAGACGTAAGGGCAAGAACTAAAGAAGGAGTATCACCTGCTTCCTGGAAGCTCTCAGTTCCAATGCAGACCATTCTGAAGCCTGCCAGCCTCACCACCCTTGTTGCCCTATATTGAGCTAGCCTAACGTAGTTTCCGTGATTCAAAACCGAGGAGCTCTAATAAATACACAGGGAATAGGACAACAACACAAATTCATCTAATACACAACACAGTGCTGAGGAGGCCATATTCTGCTTCATTCACCTGAACATATCTTATATAGTAAGTGGCAAGGGGTAAGACTTGTTGATACAAGATGGAAATTTGAGTCCCAGTCAGGTGGTGCAGTGGTAAACAATCTGCCTGCCAATGAAGGAGATGCATGAGACACGGGTTCAATCCCTGGGTCGGGAAGATCCCCTGGAGGAGGAAATGGCAACCTGCTCCAGAATTTCTGCCTGGAAAATTCCATGGACAGAGGAGCCTGGTGGGCCACAGTCCATGGGGTCTCAAAGAGTCGGACATGGCTGATCAACTGAGCACAGCACACTCCACCCTTTGCTAGTTTCGTGACCATGAGTACGTTCATTCAACCCACACTCAACACAGTTTCTGCCACAAAACAGGTGCTCTCTCTCTCTCTCTATATATATATATATATATATATACACACACACACACACACACACACATATATATATACACACACACATATATGTATATATATATGCAAAAGTAAGGAACATGGGCAAGCAGGCACCTACATGCTGGGTTCACTTATCTCTTCAAGATAACTCTCACCAATATAGTGGGGATACTAATGTCTACTTTATGTGTCTCACAGGATTACAATGTATGCAATCACTATATCAGTCAGTTTAGCTGCTCAGTTGCGTCCGACTCTTAGGGACCCCATGGCCTGCAGCATGCCAGACTTCCCCGTCCATCACCAACTCCTGAAGCTTGTTCAAACTCATATCCATTGAGTTGGTGAAGCCATCCAACCATTTCATCCTCTGTTGTCCCCTTCTCCTCCTGCCTTCAATCTTTCCCAGCATCAGTATCTTTTCCAATGAGTCAGTGCTTCGCTTCAGGTGGCCAAAGTATTGGAGTTTCAGTTTCATCATCAGTCCTTCCAATGAATATTCAGGACTGATTTCCTTTCGGATGGACTGGTTGGACCTCCTTGCTGTCCAAGGGACTCTCAAGAGTCTTCTCCAACATCACAGTTCAAAACCATCAATTCTTCGGAGCTCAGCTTTCTTCATAGTCCAACTCTCACATCCATACATGACTACTGGAGAAACCATAACTTTGACTATATGGAACTTTGCTGGCCAAGTAATGTCTCTGCTTTTTAATATGCTAAGTTGGTCCTAGGGACCAACTTTCTTCCAAGGAGCAAGCGTCTTTTAATTTAATGGCTGCAGTCACCATCTACAGTGATTTTGGAGCCCCCCAAAATAAAGTCTGTCACTGTTTCCCCATCTATTTGCCTTGAAGTCATTAGACCAGATGCCATGATCTTCGTTTTCTGAATGTTGAGTTTTAAGCCAACCTTTCACTCTCTTCACTGTATGATTAAAATCACTGTATGATTAAGCTTTTAATAGGCTCAGAATGATGGGTGGGTCAAAAAGAGACCCACTTAGAATAACCAAACAATATTTATTTATCTAAACCAAGAGCTGGTAAACTATAGCCCACAGGTCAAATCCAGTCACGACCTGTGCTTGCATGGTCCACAAAAGTAAGAATGGTTTTTATCAATGAACATTTGCAACCAATGTCATTGTAGGGAACACTAATTTTTAACCCCAACTAGGGTAAACAGACTGGTTCCAAATTGACAAAGGAGTACGTCAAGGCTGTATATTGTCACCCTGCTTATTTAACTTATATGCAGAGTGAGTGAGTTGCTCAGTCATGCCTGACTCTTTGCAACCCCTTGGACTGTAGCCTGCCAGGCTCCTCTGTCCATGGAATTGTCTAGGCAAGATTACTGGAGTGGGTTGCCATTTCCTTCTCCAAATATGTGGAGTACATCATGTGAAATGCCCGACTGGGTGAAGCACAAACTGGAATCAAGATTTCTGGGAGAAATATCAATAACCTCAGATATGCAGATGACACCACCCTTATGGCAGAAAGCTAAGAAGAACTAAAGAGCCCCTTGATGAAAGTGAAAGAGGAGAGTGAAAAACTGGTCCCATCACTTCATGGCAAATAGATGGGGCAACAATGGAAATAGTGACAGACTTTATTTTCTTGGGCTCTAAAACCACTGCAAATGGTGACTGCAGCCATGAAATTAAAAGACACTTGCGTGCTCGCTTCGGCAGCACATATACTAAAAGACACTTGCTCCTAGGGAAAAAAGCAAAGACAAACCTAGACAGCATATTAAAAAGCAGAGACATTACTTTGCCAACAAAGGTCCATCTAGTTAAAGTTATGGTTTTTCCAGTAGTCATGTACGGATGTAAGAGTTGGACTATGAAGAAAGCTGAGCTCTGAAAAATTGATGGTTTTGAACTGTGGTGTTGGAGAAGACTCTTGAGAGTCCCTTGGACAGCAAGGAGATCCAACCAGTCCATCTGAAAGGAAATCAGTCCTGAATATTCATTGGAAGGACTGATGCTGAGGCTGAAACTCCAATACTTTGGCCACCTGAAGCGAAGCACTGACTCATTGGAAAAGATACTGATGCTGGGAAAGATTGAAGGCAGGAGAAGAAGGGGACAACAGGATGAAATGGTTGGATGGCATCACCAACTTGATAGACATGAGTCTGAGTAAGCTCCAGGAGATGGACAGGAAAGCCTGGTATGCTGCGGTCCATGGGGTCACAAAGAGTCAGACACAACTGAGTGACTGAACTGAACAGGTAAATATCATCTCTCCCCAAAAATAATTCCATTCTTTTAAGAATTATATGCTTAGTAGACTTGTATTATAAAAACTATACTCAATTACTATCATTATATTTTAATTTATTCAATTAAAAATATGGGCAAATTTATTTCTCTTGTTACAAAGCACCTACACAGTATTTTGATGTTGCCTCTTGGCCCACAAAGTCTTAACATGTTCACTATCTGGCTCTTTACAGAAATGAATTAGGAAAAGGCAACCCACTCTAGTCTTCTTGCCTGGAAAATTCCATGGCCAGAGGAGCTTGGCAGGCTACAGCACGTAGGGTCGCATAGAGTTGGACATGACTGAGTATACATGCACTTTACAGAAAAAGTCTGCCATTTCTAACCTAAACAAGGTCCAAGAAGTCAACCCAGTCAGGGACACAGCAACAAAGTTATTTCTCTCATCAGCACTATTATTATTAGAGAGCAATTTTGCAGAATATGGGGCTGTTTACAAATGCATTATTTTGCAGTACAGCAGGAAAAACCTGCCATAATGTCTGCCAAAATGCCATAATGTCATAATAATCACAACAGACCTTCCAGAAGCTCAACTACCTGCTTCAAGCCCAGGCTTAAAAAGGCAGGGCCAGTCTGGCTATGTCCTCACCAGGGTCAGGAACACATCATTAATCTCAACAGTATGTCTGTGCAGTACAGTACCATACCAAATACTCATTCATCACCCTCAGCCTCCCAGACTAACACGTTGTGGTCCAGGTTCATTACTGAACCTAGATCTGCAAAACAAAAACAAAGGTCCATTACCCAGAAATTCTCTGGGGTCATAATGATAGATCTGTAGACCAGCCATTAAGTCTACCCCAAAGGCAAAACTAGGTAACATATGCATCAGACCTGAGCAAACCCTGGAAATAAGTAATTATGTCCATCATCATAATTAATAACAATAATAATGACAATTAAACAATTTTTAATATAATAAGGGATTCCCTGGTGGCTCAGATGGCAGAGTCCACTTGCAATGCAGGAGACCCAGGTTTGATCCCAGGGTCAGGAAGAACCCCTGGAGAAGGGAATAGCTACCCACCCCAATATCCTTGCCTGGAAAATTTCATGGACAGAGGAGCCTGGTGGGCTAAATAATAATAAAACAATTCTAAAATATTTACACCAGCAGTAGACATGTAAAGATGCATGAGAAATGGACTTTCCTAGGCAAGAAAATAGGATATAGAAATCTTAGATGTAATGCTATACAAAACAGGTGAAAAACAGAATAGTTTGGGACTTTCCTGGTGGTCCAGTGTTAAGACTTTGCCTTCCAATGCAGGGGGTGTGGGTTTGATCCCTGGCTGGGCAACTGAGATCCCACATGCAGCAGGGTGTAGCCAAAAATTAAAATATAAATAAATACATGAATACAACACTGTAAATCAACCAAAAAAATTAAAAACAGAATTGCTCTACTTAAAACAGGGTAACACAGGACCATAGAACTCCAAGGTGGGCTCTGAACACCATTCATGGACACCTAAGCTCCCACAGGTATAGGGCTTAAAAACCATAATAAAAGATAATCAGGAGCTCCAGAGGTACATCTTCTTCATCCACAACATCAGGACAAGAATAACAGCTATTTCCAAAATTTGTGAGCATTAAGTGAATTAATGATTAAATATTCTTTTTAGTGAGTAGCACATGGGAAGCACCCCATAAATACTAGGTATTATTGTCTTTTTTACTAAACAGTCATCATATTATATATACTGTAAACATAGTTATTCACTTTGATTTATTTCTATTCATTAGACTGTAAGTATTCCCATATTATTACATATTCTTCATTGGCATATTTTTAATTTAATGAGACACAAATGGCACTTTAGTTTCACTTTGATTTGGATTCATGCAATAATTAGTGAGGGTAATTATCTTTGTATATATTTGTTTAATAACTATATTTTTTCTTGTTATGTCTGTTCAGGAATCTTGTTCAAGAACCCAATGGGAAACTCCATAATTTCTTAAAATTAATATTGATTAAGAGTGAAAGGAAGCTTACCTTCTGGACACCCTGTCTTAAAAATGTACTAGCAAAATTCTCCAAAACGCAGTTGAGAAAACCAGCCCCTGTGATTGAAATCCTGCCTTTCTGAATGAACTCTGTCCTGCAAAAAACAAAAATATACACCCTTGGTGTCATTTCTATATTTGAATATTTAAATTACAGGGATTTCCAACAGCATAATTACCATGTATAATCAACACAAAATAATATTCATAGTAATTCAATAATTGCCTATTAAGACAAAAGATTTTATTAAAAAGAGCCTTCCATTTTATATAACATAAGCAATGTATTATACTCAAAAACTATTCATTTCAAATTGCTAAGAAAGTATATCCTTAAGTCCTCACCATGCACACAAAAACTGGCACTATGTGAGATAATGGATGTGTTAACTAACCTTACTGTGATTATCTTGTAATATATACACATTTCAAATGATTACACCGTACACCTCAAACTTACACAATATTACATGCCAACTGGATCTCAATAAAGCTGGAAAGAAGAGAAAATAAATGGGTACATTATTCTGATTATAAAACCTATATAAAACACAAGTTTTATTTACACCTAACAAATCATTTAATGATCAAAATGTGATAGGACATAAGACAGTCAAAAAGCTTTAAGAATCTCTACCACAATAAGTTTGACTGATTCAAAGTAAATATATCCTGGAATGCAAAGTCAAGTGGGACTTAGGAAGCATCACTACAAACAAAGCTAGTGGATGTGATGGAATTCCAGTTGAGCTATTTAAAATCCTAAAAGATGATGCTGTTAAAGTGCTGCACTCAAAATGCCAGAAAATTTGGAAAACTCAGCAGTGTTCACAGGACTGGAAAAGGTCAGTTTTCATTCCAATCCCAAAGAAAGGCAATGCCAAAGAATGCTCAAACTACCTCACAATTGCAGTCATCTCACACACTAGTAAAGTAATGCTCAAAATTCTCCAAGCCAGGCTTCAACAGTACATGAACCATGAACTTCCAGATGTTCAATCTGGATTTAGAAAAGGCAGAGGAACCAGAAATCAAATTGCCAACATCTGTTGGATCATCGAAAAAGCAAGAGTTCCAGAAAAACATCTACCTCTGCTTTATTGACTATGCCAAAGCCTTTGACTGTGTGGATCACAACAAACTGTGGAAAATCCTGAAAGAGATGGGAATATCAGACCACCTGACCCGCCTCTTGAGAAACCTGTATGCAGGTCAGGAAGCAACAGTTAGAACTGAACATGGAACAATAGACTGATTGCAAATAGGAAAAGGAGTATGTCAAGGCTGTATATTCTCACCCTGTTTATTTAACTTATATGCAGAGTACATCATGTGAAATGCTGAGCTGGATGAAGCACAAACTGGAATCAAGATTGCCAGGAGAAATATCAATAACCTCAGATATGCAGATGACACCACCCTTATGGCAGAAAGCAAAGAACTAAAGAGCCTCTTAATGAAAGTGAAAGAGTAGAGTGAAAAAGTTGGCTTAGAACTCAACATTCAGAAAACTAAGATCATGGCATTCAGTCCCATCACTTCATGGCAAACAGATGGGGAAACAATGGAAATAGTGACAGACTTCATTTTGGGGGGCTCCAAAATCACTGCAGATGGTGATTGCAGCCATGAAATTAAAAGACACTTGCTCCTTGAAAGAAAAGTTATGACCAACCTAGACAGCAAATTAAAAAGAAGAGACATTACTTTGCCAACAAAGGTCCATCTAGTCAAGGCTATGGTTTTTCCAGTAGTCATGTATGAATGTGAGAGTTGGACTATAAAACAAGCTGAGCTCTGAAGAACTGAGGCTTTTGAACTGTGGTGTTGGAGAAGACTCTTGAGAGTCCCCTGGACAGCAAGGAGATCCAACCAGCCCATCCTAAAGGAAATCAGTCCTAAATATTCATTGGAATGACTGCTGCTGAAGGTGAAACTCCAATACTTTGGCCACCTGATGCAAAGAACTGACTCATGTGAAAAGACCCTGATGCTGGGAAAGATTGAAGGTGGGAGGAGAAAGGGATGACAGAGGATGAGATGGTTGGATGGCATCACCACCTACTCAATGGACTTGGGTTTGAGTAAACTCCTAGGGTTGGTGATGGACAGGGGAGGCCTGGCGTGCTGCAGTCCATGGGGTCCCAAAGAGTCAGACATAACTGAGCAACTGAACTGAACTGACTGAAGTAAATATACACATATATCCTCATCCCATGCTACAAAATGTCTTGTTAAAATTAAGTCTGAGACAATTATCAGCTTGAGTAGATTACTTAGAGTCTCTTAACTCAGTTTCCTCCCCATATAAACTGGAAATAATTATAGCATCTTACTTTGACAACCAGTGCCAGAAATAAATAAATACATACATACAACAGGAACATGAACAGCTCCTGACACACAGTAAGGAACTTATTAAATGTTAGGCAGCCACCATTACTAACGAGAGACAGAGAGAAATAGGAAAGAAGCCTGGAATGACTTCTTTAATATTTGATTAGAAAAGGAGGTGAGGGACTTCCCTGGAGGTCCAGCAGCTAACATTCTATGCTCCCAATGCAGGAGGCCTGGGTTCAATCCCTAGTCAGGGAACTAGATTGCACATGCTGCACCTAAAGATCCCAAATGCCATGACAAAGATCAAAGACCCCACGTGCCACAACTAAGACCCAGCAGAGCCAAAAAAAAAATTATAAAATAAAGGAGGTGAGATAGATTATATATGCCACTGACCTATTTAAAGTTCTACCAATATTATCTCCATTTCATAAAATAAAGATCTAAACAATACTTGAGAGTAATATCAGAAAGATGACAGAATAGTAAGCCCCAGGCCCCCATTTCCTCATCAAGAACCCAACTTAACAACATATGAGCGAATTTTCCTTTGTAAGAAGTCCATAGACCAGTTAAAAGACTGCAGCACCCACGTGAATATAAAGCCAAGCAGAGCCACATCAGAGTGAATAATAATGTGTTGCATTGACCTACTCGTAGCCCCATGCATCCAGCACGTGCAGCACAATCAGGAGAAAACTCTTTAACTCCTGGCTTCTCTGGGAAAAAAGAAAAGAGTGGAAAGTACGGCTAACATTCTGGCTTTATGGGTGTGCTGTCTGAGGAACTGGTTTCTGTCTTGCCTGACTCAGAATGCTGAAGGGAACAGCAGCACATTCTGGATATCAAGGGGCTGCTAAGAATAAAAGCAAGGTGGCTTCTTATAGCACCAGAGAATCTGTAGTACCACAGTCAGACACTGGGGACCAAGAGAATATGAGCTCTTGAAAACAGGGGCAGACCTTCTAACTAGGCAATTAAACACACAAGCCCAAAAAAGAAATATCCTAAGACTTGAGAGCACCCCCACCCCAGAATCTCTATCCAGGCCGATGAGTGAAAGTGTTCCCCTGCACAAAGCAAGCATGCAGGGGCTGGGAGAGTTGGCTGTCTCCTCAAATGCCTAAGTCTCAACAAAAGGTCACAAAGTAAACAAACAAGGAAATAGGCTCAACCAAAATAACAAAATACATCTCTAGACACCAATCCTAAAAAAAACAGAAATCTATGAATTACCTGACAAATTCAAAACAATCATCTTAAAGATGCTTGATAAGCTAAAAGAGAATATAAGTAGACAACTAAATGAAATCAGAAAATGAGGTATGAACAAAATGAGACTATCAAAAAAGAGATAGAAACTAGAAAAGAAAAAAAAGGGAGGGGGGTCGGGAATCAGGAGCTAAAGAATAAAATACTTGAAAAATTCACTAGCACAGTTAACACATATTTGATCAAGCAGAAGAAAGAATTAGTGAACTTAAGGATATGTCATTTGAAATTACTAAATCAGAAGAGAGAGAATGGGGAAAAAAAGGAAGTGAAGACAGCCTCGTGGACTCATGGGACACCACTGAGTGGTCAATGTGCACATTATGGAAGTACCAGAAGGAGAAGAAAGAGAGAAAGGAGCAAAGAGCCTATTAAAGAAACAATGGCAGAGAACTTTCCAAATCTGAGGGAGAAAATGAACATCCAAATTTAGGAAACTGAATGATTCCAAATAGGATAAATCCTAAAGAGACTCACATCAAGACTTTTATAATCAAATTATCAAGTCACAGACAATGAGAGAGAATCTTAAAAGCAGCAAGAAAAATAAAACAAAGGAGCCCCCATAAAGTTTTCAATGATTTCTCAGGAGAAACTAAGTAGGCCAGAAGAAATTGGGATGATATATTTCAAAGGGCTCCCTGGTGAAGGAAATGGCAACCCACTGCAGTATTCTTGCCTAGAGAATCCCACGGACCGAGGAGCTTGGCAGGTTACAGTCCATGGGGTCACAAGAGTCAGACATGACTTAACAACTACAGGAAGAAAGATACAAAGGGCTAAAGGAAAAAAAGAAAAAAAAAAAACACCTGAAAACCAAGAATATCATATTTGGTAAAATTATCCTTCAAAAAGGAAGGCGAAATTAAGGTTTTCCACATAAACAAAAGCTGAGGGAGTTCACCACCACAAGAGACTGGACTCTGCCTCATTCATTCATTTGCTCAACACACACGGACAGTGTGGTTACAATACGCTGAGCACCTCACTGGGTGCAAGAGTCCTACAGGGAAGGACAGGATCTGTCCTCCAGAATCCCACTGACTAGTGGCAAAGAGAGATGAGATGGTGAGTGTCACCCAGCAAATGGAGGCAAAGAGTTCCACCAGCGGAAAACCACAGGACCCAGACAAGGTGTGAAGGAGCAGAGAATGTCTGAAGAGCTTGTTATCTGAAAATATCCAATACTTAGTAAGGGGCTGATAAATTCTTTCCATAAAAAAGTATAAGGTAGGCATGGGAGATGCTAGGAAATAAGGCTATCAGGGCAGATGGAGACCAGATTGCAAATGGTCTTCCCAGATTGAGGAGTTTAGACTTTATATTCAAGACAAGGATTTATCTGAGGCCACCAAATAATAGATACAGATTAACAGTTACATGTGCACCATTAACTAAAAGGCTTGCTGCCTTTCCCTAATGCTTTTAGATGAGCCCATATCCTCCATTTTCAGCACACTGTCTACACTCAATGAGTTCAATGAGTATTTGCTAAATGGATAAACTAACATTTAATTTCTTTACAGTCAAAACTATTCAGGGATTTCCCTGGTGGTCCAGTGGCTACGATTCCATGCTTCCCAATCCCTGGTCAGGGAACTAGATCCCATATGCTGCAACAAAGATCAAAGATCTTGTGTGTCACAATAAGATCAGACAGTCAAATAAATAAATAAAAATAAATACTAAAAAAATATTGCCCCTACTTTCTTATATCTCTAAGAAAAGGAAATGGGAGCCACATCTCCCATATATGTACTTTGGAGTGTGTATATGTATATATGAGCACATTCACTAAGGAACATATTAAGAAAATTATGAAACCAAAAAGCTATGATTTGGGTAAAAATAGTTACTATAACCCTTAATTAGATCTTTCTAAATCTCTAATAGCAGTGGCCTCCACATTTAGATGATACACAGACTAAAAGGAAACCTTCAGAACACTTCTCTCTCTCTCTCCCTCCCTCCTTCCATCTCTCCCTTCCTCTCTCTCTCACATACATACACAGTTATCCTAGCCAATCTCACAAACACTCTAAGCAAAGTAGCTTCCACCTCTTAGATCTAAGCCTATTTAAAATGATTTGCCCATGTAAAACTATATCCTAGTGACATTAATCTTTCCTGTCTTTGTTCCAGATTAAGTCAGAGTAGAATTTTAGTGATTTTAATATTTAAAATTGAAAAGTTGAGCAGTCCTACACTCTAGGGAGAAATGTACTCTTCAGTCTGCAAGGAAAATGTAGGTGAGGGATTAATATAAGTCTCACTCACATCATATTCTAACCAATATTTCTTTCCACCACTTTTGGGAGAAGTAAATGCTCAGAAAAGCACTCTCAGGCTTACCCACATATCAGGGAATAACAGGGCAGTAAAGCAGGGTCATGCCCTTGCCATCAGTGAGATGAAAGTTTATCCTATTATATTTTAAGACTTTCATAGAAGGAACTGCTGTATTTTCTCTCAATAACTCATTGACAAAGCACATCAGATATTTTCTTCTTAATACATATAGCTAATCTAAATCCCTCATGCTAGGTAAGCCTCCATTTAAGTTCCAGCACAAAACACAGTAGCTTACACAACAACTTATGGTTTAATTTCAACTCTAAAAAAAAAAGAGAGAGAGAGAAAGACAAGATGGATGGATGAGCACATGAACAGACAGACAAATGGACAGAGCTGAAATATGAACAGACTCTCTGGGCATTAGAATTATAGGTACTATGTATTTACTTTGTTCTTTCTACAAATTTTCTATAATAAAGATGTATTACTTGGCATCACCAAAAATATTACTAATAAATCCTTAAGCATCATTTTCATATAAACAGTCATCTTTAACAGGCTCTGTGCGACCATGAACCATTTTTAGCATAGGGACATGCTAACTTCTGACTTAACTCCTTCATTTAAAGTCTCATTAAGTCACCTCTGGGCTTTCTTTTCCCCACACTACATAACTCCAGTTATTTGTGCTTTTTGTCCTATGACTTTCTCCTTGATCCCAAGCTTTAAGCACCTGATGTTTGACTCAAGAGATATAAAGATGATTCAAGTTTTCCTATGCCTGTCTCTGTTCAGCCTAAAGGAATGACTGCATCCATTCACAATGTTATATACTCAGGGTCACACGCACTCTTCAAAAATCTGTACAGTAAAATTGTGTATTATATATCAGACACAGTATTATCTTCTAAGGTTGTCACTCTTAGTATGTTTTTCTTGTTTTCACACATGAGAAAACAGTGGTAGAAGTTAAATAACTTGCCTGAGGTCATAGCCTGGTATCATGCAGACACATATATACAGGCTCAAAACCCTAGCCCTGCCCCTATCTCAGTGAAGGAGACAACCATCATCCCAGGCTATGAGATTAGAAGTCTCAGCAACAGGTTACATGGCTCTTTTTTCTAATCCATCCAAACATTCACTCAGTCCCCAGATTGTGTTTATTTTACTTCTCAAGCCCCTTAATAGTCCATGCCATTCTCTCTCTTGCTGCTGCTACTACCTGGGTTTAGCACAGCACAGTCTCTTAAGGACCACAACTGCCTCCCAATGGGGTTCCTGCCTCCAGCATGGGCTCCCCATAACTCACACTGCCCTGTCAGCTTCCTAAGCACATCCTAATCTTGTCTCTGTTCACCAAGGCACAGAGAACAAAACTTGCTTGCTTAGTGGAGATGCACCCATACTGTTACATGAAGCTGTTGTTAGTTTTCACTGCTGTATACTGTTCTATTGTTTGAAAATACTCCAGATTATCTATCCACTCTCCCAAAGATGGGCATATAATATGGACTCAGTTTGGAGTTTTGTAAAGGAAACGTTTATAACATATCCAGTTACATATGTACACAAGTGTCTCTAGAGTGTCTTTGCTGTTGTTGTTCAGTCGCTCAGTTGTGTCTGACACTTTGTGACTCCATGGACTACAACAAGCCAGGCTTCCCTGTCCTTCACCGTCTCCTGGAGCTTACTCAAACTGATGTCCATTGAGCCAGTGATGCCATCCAACCATCTCAGCCTCAGTCGTTCCTTTCTCCTCCTGCCTTCAAACTTTCCCAGCATCAGGGTCCTTTCCAATGAGTTGGCTCCTCATATCAGACGGCCAAAATATTGGAGCTTCAACCTCAGTATCAGTCCTTCCAATCAGTCCTTCCAGGACACCCGGTGACTCTGACTCCACTCTCCCCACAGGAAGCTGATGCACATTGATCGCCCTCAACGACATGAAACCCTTTCCCGTTGAAACAGCTGCGCCAGCTGTGGGCGGCCCACCGGGAGTGGCTGGAGGCTGAGCTGAACAACTAGAGCAGCTCAAGGCCGAGCACCTGGAGACCGGGGCAGCCCAAGGCTGGGTCTGACTTTATTTAGGATGGACTGGTTTGATCTCCTTGCAGTCCAAGGAACTGTCAGGAGTCTTCTCCAACACCACCACAGTTGGAAAGCATCAATTCTTCAGTACTCAGCCTTCTTTATGATCCAACTCTCACATCCATACATGACTACTATAAAAACCATAGCTTTGACTATACGGCTTTTTGTCAGCAAAGTAATCTCTCTGCTTTTTAATATTTTGTCTAGGTTTGTCATAGCTTTTCTTCCAAGGAGCCAGTGTCTTTTAATTTCATGGCTGCAGTCACTGTCCACAGTGATTTTGGAGCCCAAGAAAATAATGTATGTCACTATTTCCATTGTTTTCCCATCTATTTGCCTAGTGGTCACATATCTAGGTCACTGGACATATACAGTTTCAACTTTAAAAAAAAAAAAGCCACAGTTTTCTAAATGGTTGGACTGGGTTGTTCAAAAAGTCCATTCAGGGTTTTCTGCATGATGATATGGCAAAATCCAAATGAACTTTTTGGCCAACCCAATATCTATATATTTTTTTTTCTTTATTGTATCATTTCCAATTGCAATGACTAGCAGATGGTAGGAAATCAATAATGCATTAGGAACAGTAGAATGGAGAGGAGGAGGGAGGCTACGGAAGAAGTAGGGAAGAAGCAAAAGAAGGAGAAATTTATAATACATCTCAATACTTTGGTCAGGGAAATTGAACCAAATGTCTCAGGAGCTCACTCGTAGTTGTCAGTAGAAGGCAGCCTTTGCCTGGCTGAGAGATAAGCTAACCCAATATCTGGAAACTTGTTTAAAAAGGAGGCTCACTCATTCATAGGACAAACATGCTCTGCTAAGTCGCTTCAGTCGCATGCAACTCTGTGTGACCCCACAGACGGCAGCCCACCAGGCTCCACCGTCCCCGGGATTCTCCAGGCAAGAACACTGGAGTGGGTTGCCATTTCCTTCTCTAATGCATGAAAGTGAAAAGTGAAAGTGAAGTCGCTCAGTCCTGTCTGACTCTTCGCGACTCCATGGACTGCAGCCCACCAGGCTCCTCCATCCATGGGATTTTCCAGGCAAGAGCACTGGAGTGGGGTGCCATACATAACTGAGCGGTAAAGAATCCGGCTGCTAATGTAGGCGACACGGTTGGATCCCTGGGTCTGGAAGACACACTGGAGAAGGAAATGGCAACCCACTCCAGTATTCTGGCCTGGAGAATTCCATGGGTAGAGAACCTTGATGGGCTACTGTCCATGGGGTCATAAAGACTCAAACACGACTTAAGAAACTGAGCATGCATGAACCTGAGTCCCATCTATTGCTTTGTCCACAGGCAAACAGAATTCTACACAGAACATACTGGAATCATGACAGAGAGCACACAGCTCAAAGGCTGGAAGTCCTCTGTGACAATGAATGACAATTTATACCATCAGTCTCCGAGGTTGGGGTCATGTAAAAATGTGGTTCCTTCCAAATTGGAGAAAACGAAATAGTTCAGAGGAAATATGGATCAGGAATTAATCCCCAGGGTGTGCAGCCACCAGCGAGGAATCCATAAAATGGCTGTTTCCAGGAAAGCAAAAGCTCGTAATGAGATCTTGTCCCTGAGTTACTGACTGGCTGGGTACAGCAAATCTGGCCTAATTGTTTTCACAATGGGAATTTAATTGAAGTGTCTTTAATGAGAAAAAAAAAAAGATTCCATGGATACGCTTATGATGACATCTCAGTTCTAACTGAGATGTTTTTGACATTCTGTAAGCAACACAGAGGGGTGGCCCAAGGGACAAGCAGAGTCAGCCCTCCTAACCCCCTGGGCCCAACACTGCTTCAGAGACTGTCCTGCAGTCTACCACACCAGGACACGTGGTCCCCCAAAGTCTTACCAAATCCACCAACAAAGCTGTGCTTCCTCAGGGCCCCAATTCAACTTACAGTTGAATTGGGTTCTTAATAAGCGCTAAGCAGTTTTTAACCTTACCACAAACCCACATAATTTTATACACATTGCTTATATTTTACACTTGCATGCATATTAAATATATATATATATATATACACATGTATATTTACATATATTTATACAGGACATGGATGAGGCATGTGGCTCCTGCAGTCAGATGACTTGGACTCACATCTCCTCTCTAACACAGAATGGAACTCGTCCACATGGGTAAGTTCCTGAAGCCCCATCTCCTCTGTAAAATGGGGTTAATCATACCTACTCAAAGGTTGTTCCAAAGGTGAATAAGATAATATATAAGGTAATACTCAAGGTAATGTGGTAAACATTCGATACAAGTTAGTTAATCACACTAATACTGGTAGTAATAATGCTATTAAACTGCTACCACATTTGCAGAAAGAGGGGCACAGTGTCTTAGAGAGTAAATGCCCACAGAAGAAATCCAGCTCCAGTAAACTCCAAAGTATTTCCAGTCCATTAGCATCGAGGTAGCACTCAGTCCTCATAAACCACCTGGCAGGGAGTCCCTCCCTCCCGTGCTGGCATTCAAGGCCCTCGGAGCTCCAGATCCTCGTCTTTCCAGCCTTTCCTCCCGTGCTGCTGCTGCTGCTGCCGAGTCACTTCAGTCGTGTCCGACTATGTGTGGCCCTATGGACTGTAGCCCACCAGGCTCCTCTGTCCACGGAATTCTCCCGGCAAGAATACTGGAGTGGATTGCCATGCCCTCCTCCAGGGGATCTTCTCAACTCTGGGATCGAACCTGGGTCTTCTGCATTACGGTCAGATTCTTTACCACTGAGCCACAAGGAAGCCCTCCCATGCTGCTATCACATATCAAATACCCACCCAGCGGTCACAGAGACCAGTCTGCTGGCTTCTACAACCTCCACTCCTAAAATCCTTACCCCTGAGCTGCTCTCTTTTAACCTGTTCTAGGAACCAATGGGTTGCTATCTAAGTGATTAGCCATGAGCAGAAGCAGGGAGTAAGTAACAGTGGATCTCAGGAGCAGGAGCGGGTACATATTACAGGGCAGAGTGGCTCAGCCTCTTAAAATACAGCATTAATTTTCACAATCTGTCTTATTAATAGCCTGCTGTGGAGAAGCACTGTATTAAAACTTTGATACACATGTCTTTCAATTCTCACCATCTATCTTAGGACACAGATAATACTAACCCCATTTTACAGACGAAAACACTAAGGCTCAGAGAGGCGAACTGGCTAAGGTCACACAAAAGTAAGTACATGGCCACGTTTTGAATCCACACAGTTAACATCTGTGCCCACATCCCTTCCCACAATCGTGTGACCTAGGAAAGTGCCTATTCAGTGCAAGTTCACTGGCATCCTGAGTGATGGGCAAAGCTTGACAATATACAAGTTTGTGGACTGGTCCAACTGGAGGCTTGTCTTGGTATACTGGGCCCACCATCGTGTGCATCCCATTCAGGCTGGCTTCAAGGATGTGTGCTCTACAGGGTGGCACAGTCCTCCGCCATCAGAAGGGCTACACATTTAGCTGAATGTGCCACTGTTGCTGTTTCAAAGTTCTTAACTCTTTTTTAACAGGGGACTGACCTCCCTGGGGGCTCAGACGGTAACAGCGTCTACCTACAATTCGGAAGACCTGGGTTCGATCCCTGGGTCAGGAAGATCCCCTGGAGAAGGAAATGGAAACCCACTCTAGTAGTCTTGCCTGGAGTCTGATAGGCTACAGTCCATGGGGTCGCAAAGAGTCGGACACGACTGAGCGACTTCACTTTCTGCCTTTTCATTTTGCACTGGCTCCTGCAAATTATGTAGCTGTTCCCAATCCCATTTCAAATGTTAGTCTGTACAGCACTGCCAAGTCCCTGGGAAGTTTTCCGAGATGCTTAGGCATACATACTTTAGTTTAGCAATACCTAATAAAACCCTCATACATATGTAAACCTTTGGACCCATAATATCTACCTCTAACAATGGGCTTTGAGCAAAAAAATCTTAGATGAGGGTAAAGATCAGCCTACAAAGATTCTCATCACATGACTAGCTACAAGAGCAAATGATGCAATTCCCAATAATTAAACACATTAGAATAATTTTATCCAATAAATAAACTGAACAGCCATTTTTAAAAATCATTTTAAAGTGACACATTTAATAAGGAAAGACAGTCCCAAAGGTAATGTTAAATTAATGTAAAAGTCAGAGTACCATGTACAGCAAGTTACACGTTTGTAAAAATAATTTTTTCTGCAGAATGAGTAAATGAACTATAGCAACTACAGTATTCTCCTACCACAGAATGCTCCAGAGTAATGGGCAAAGAACAAACTGCTGATCCCTAAAATCAACCAGGTGGACTGTCATCCACAGCCCCAAAAGACCTTTAGGTTGTTCTGCATGGCATCAATTCTTGGTTGATATTAATAAAACACTGTAATTTTTAACACCCAAACTTTTTATTTACTAGAGAAGAATGGAGGAAGGAAAAGGAAGAAAGAAAGGAAAAGAAAGGAAGGGAAAGGAAGGAAAGGGATAAAGATAAAAAGGAGAGAAAGAGATGAAGGAAGGGAGAGGGAGGGAGGGAGGAGGAAGGAACTTAAACTGGCATCTCTGTTCCATAAGAGATTCCAGAGGAGTTCATTCAAATTTCGCTAAACTTTTCAACATGGTATTTCTGCCAAAAAGTGTTTACTGTCTGCTGGAGAGCCAGATTATCAACTGGTCCTGCTTTACAACATTAACAGGAACTCTGCAGAAAACAGAGCTGCAAAAGGAGTGCCAGCTATATGTCTGCTTTCCACTGGAACCACAGGACACTGACAAGTTATTAACGGTTCTTAAATCTACAGGCTCCACAGACTTACCTGGAAAACGGTAAATATATTAATTCCCAGGAGCCAGCCCAGGCCGACAAAACAAGAATTATCACAATGAATCCACATGTTTAAACACCCCTCAATGCTGCATTAATATACAACACAAAACCAAAGGGCAAAGGAGATGGGGAGGAAAAATAATCAATAGACATTCACTAAGATATTTCAAAAGCCCTTACTTGTAAATGGCACAGAATGCTCTCCTGGCTAAACACCATTGTTTCCAATTCAGTCATCACCTCCATTTTCAATAAAACAGCTTACTGCACCTATCAAAGTTAGTACCTTTAAGGCACCACACCACTCTGAAAACGGCATTTATTCACCATTACAACCTATATTATCTAGTGTTTTATACTCTCCAAGTGTAGAGCATTCCCATTTATTATCTTATTAAATCTCCACACTACTCTTGTGAGGGCTTCCCTGGTGGTTCAGCTGGTAAAGAATCGCCTTCAATGCAGCAGACCTGGGTTTGATCCTTGGGTTGAGAAGATCCCCTGGAGAAGGAAAAGGCTACCCACTCCAGTATTCTGGCCTGGACAATTCCATGGACTGTATAGTCCATGGGGTCGCAAAGAGTCGGACACAACTGAACGACTTTCACTCACTCTTGTGAGGGAGCTCAGGCCAGCTTGAGCCCGCTTCCTAGAGTCCAACAGCAAGTAAATAAGTAGGAAAAAGAGGAAGAGACGTATTCTGTATTACTGGGTTCAAGATTCCCTCTACACCGAATTTCCCAACAAACCCTTTCAGGCTTCCCTGATCTGCACGTGCCCCTCCTGCCAGTGCCCTTTTTACTTGTCCTCATGTCCCCTTTTCAGCTCATAAGAAGGATTACCTGGCATTCATTCAACAAATGGCCAGAGAGCCGTCTCTGTGAGCCCTGCACGGTGCCAGAGGTGGGGGTTCAGCAGGATGGGAAAGCAGAGAAGACCCTGATTATATGGATGACAATTACATCTATTGCAGGGGATTCTTACTGAGTGAAAAATAAGGCTCCTGTCCAGATGCTATATTTACAGAAAAGTCCTTGGTTTTCCATGTTCAATAACTAGCAGCTCATTCTGCTAATTGTCTCATCACTCACTGATACATGAGAAATTAAGGTCAATATAATCAGAGGCATCTTGTTTGGGGGCATGAATACAGTGGGTTTTTTGTCTTATTGTTTATTAGATAACAATACCCTTAAGCCCTTTATCATCACAATCAAGGCTTAGAAATAATTACTAAGTAAAGTTGACAAAATCAGAATATTTTAATATATTTCAGTGAAAACAAGTTCGGAGGTCAACTAAAAAGGCCAGTGTCAAATAAACACAAGGAAGTTACCTGTCAAATTTTCTCCTGGGGGAAAAATACATCAGAGTAGGGAAAAAATAGATACACAACAAGAAATGCCCAACAATTAGTCCCTAGAAACATGCAAATTAATTATACTATTTGTGAATCACCAAATGAATGCTTGAGACTTGGGATGTTTTAATCCAGAAATTTAAAAAGTAAAAATGTTACATACCTTATTTAACAGCATGCAGAGTAACTTCAATAGTAACAAAAACTTATTGAACTAAGAACAGCTACTCATCTCAGTCATTTAATCTGTGTTTAAAGTTTTGATTTGGGTTTTTTTGTTTCTTTTACTATACTCCAGGAGGAACATTTTGGATATTTTATAAATGGCGAGTCAACATAACCAATGATATTAACACACATGCTACTAGGCTGAAATCTCCATATCTCAGAAATAAGGTTTGCAAGCATCAGTGGACAAGCCAAAGTTCTTAGACACGGACAGGTGAAGACATGGGCCATCACGATGCTTGATGCTGAGTATGGGATTATGGTCTTGTCACTCAAAAGCAAAAGAAACCCAGCTCTATACTATCATGAACAGCATGCGTCTCCACTGACAGTGATAACTGAAATTCTGCTTCACGATAACAGGAACTTTTTATTTACCACCCAACACACACCATTATACTGAAAGGGCAAAGTCCAAGAAAATAGTTTTACAAGATGATTCTTTTAGGATTACATTACTTGGATAAAGCAAATGTTATTAAAACCAAATCTTGTGCATATCAATTACATTTCCACATGGTACAACAAAAATCTGTTAATAGTAAGAACCAGAGACTGACAGAAGTACATTTTAAAGTCTAGAAGCAAACATGAATTAGCAAGAAACTAATAAGTCTATCCTGGAATGGAAGGCTTCAGAGGGCAAAAACCATGAATTTTCATTCTGAAAAATCATACAGAGTGAAGTAAGTCAGAAAGAGAAAAACAAATACTGTATATTAATGCATACATGTGGAATCCAGAAAAATGGTACAGTATGGACACCAAGGAGGGGAAAGAAAGGGTGGGGTGGATTGGGGTTGAAACAGATACACGACCATGTATAGAACAGCTAGCTAATGAGAACCTACTGTACAGCAGAGGGAATGCTACTCAGCGCTCTGAGGTCTTCTAACAGGGACGGAAATACAAAACAGAGGGATAAATGTACATGGACAGCTGATTCGCTTTCCCATACAGCAGAAACTACACAGCACTGCAAAGCAATTATACTCTAATAACATTTTAAGTTAAAAAAAATCTAAAACAAAACACTCCATTCTCCACTTCCAAGAGTAAATAAATGCCTGTGCCTGCTTGCTAGGTCAATTCAGTCATGTCCAACTCTTTTGCAACCGTATGGACTATAGTGTCCACCAGGATCCTCTGCCCCTGGCACTCTCCAGGTAAGAATACTAGAGTGGGCTGCCACGCCCTCCTTCATGGGACCATCCCGACCCAGGGATCAAACTCATGTCTCTCACGTCTCCTACATTGGCAGGTGGGTTCTTTACCACTAGTGCCACCTGGGAAGCCAGTAAATGCCTGTATCCTACTCTATATACTGAAGTACATTCCCACAAAAATTGACTTTTAATTCTTTTATCTTGGGTGGATTCATTTTTCTATTCTGTGATGCGGCCCAAGTGTCACAAGCTGTGCAGTGCATCGCCCCCAGCATCTCTGACTCTGAAAATCTGGGCAGTTCCTCAGAGCACCATGCAGCCTTGGATCTACAGCAGGTGGGGTCACAGCGTAAGCCAAGAAGAAAACCCAAAATCCAGGACAATTCAGTCCAAGTCAAACGCCTGTGGGCTTCCCACGTGGCTCAGTGGATAAAGAATCTGCCTGCAACGCAGGCGATGCAGAAGACACAGGTTTGATCCCCAGGTCGGGAAGATCCCCTGGAGGAGGGCATGGCAACTTACTCCAGCATTCTTGCCTGGAGAATCCCATGGACAGAGGAGCCTGGAGGGCTGCAATCCACAGGGTCGCAAAGAGTTGGACACGAGTGGAGTGACAGAGCATGCACACACACGTACAAACGCCTGCACTGACCCCTGCATGTTATGCTCTTCAGTGCTTCTCTCTCACGCTGGAGCTAAAAGAGAACGGTTCCTACTCCCATGACTCTCGAATTGAGGGACTTATAGCCCCAGAGATGGTGAGCCTGCAGAATGCAAAATCACAACATGGAATAACTCCCCGAAACATAATGGGAAACAACCATAATGTTTCAACATGAAAACAGTACACGCTCAGGATTAGAATCAAAAGTTACATGAATTTTTAAGAAGATGAGGATAATAGCAGCAATAAAAGTCATGATGTTGAGCACTAATATTTATTGACCATTATTGGCAGGCATGGGTTTCCCTGATGTCTCAGACGGTAAAGAATCAGCTTGCAATGCAGGAGACACAGGTTGAATCCCTGGGTCAGGAAGATCCCCTGGAGGAGGAAATGGCAACTCACTCCAGGATTATTGCCTGGGAGGAACTTTCCTGGTGGCCCAGTGGTAAAGAATCTGCCTTCGATGTAGGGGATGCAGGTTCCATCCCTGATCAGAGAACTAAGATCCCACATGCTGTGGGGCTACTGAGTGTGTGCTCTGGAGCCCTCATGCCAGAATGAAAACGCACTCTAGTATTCTTGCCTGAAAAATCGCTCAGAGGAGCCCCGAGGGCTACAGTCCATAGGGTCACAAAGAGTCAGACATGACTTAGCAAGTAACACTTTCACTTTCACTTCACTTTCATAGGCAAGCACTGCTCTAAGCTCTCTGTGAGTATAATCTCATTTGATCCTCACAGCAGCCCTCTGAGATAAGGATATTATCCCCAACGTACAGATGAAGAAACTGAGGCTTACAGCAGTGAAGTACATTTGGCAAGGACATATATTTAGTTTCCAAGGGTGTTTCTAACCCCAGAATCTAGTCAGTTACCGTGACACAGGACAGGAAAGCCCCTGCACAGGCCTGGAGGTGCCAGGCTGGATGTGCAATGAAGCAGATCTATAGTGTGAACAAAGGAGCCAGGTATGGAAAGACGAGAGGCTGGGCGGGTGCCTCAGGGCTTGTTTCCCAGCTCCTGGTTCCTGTCTCTTGGGAGGCCTGATGACTGGTACAGAGCTACCTCTGTATTCACTTACTGAAGTCAGTTTCCATCACTTCCCGAAGCATAACGGAGACAATGGGTACCATGTTGAAGAGGAAATGTGAAAAGGAAAAAAGGTGTGCAGTGGTCTTTCTTACTAGACTCCAGTGGTGTGTGTGCAGGCACCCCTACGTCTTCTACGCAGCTCATGTGTTTCAGAGGGAAGGGCACACCCCCTCTCTGACACCCACCCTGCAGCTCTAGGGGCAGATGCTGACTGGTGAGGGCCAGTCAGCCCGTATCAGCCTCTGACCACTCTTATTGGTCCAGGAGGGAGCAGGTGATCGAGGCTGACTCAGAGACTCAGAGAAAGGCCATTTTCCCCACGACTGGGATGGGTTCTCTTGCACTCACAGGTCTCTTTCCCTCACTTAAATGAGGACAAATAAGTGTGCTACCCTAGTTGCTCCCAGCAGCTAAGAGCTAACCCAACTTGGAAAAAAACTGGACATACAGGGCAAGGTGGGGCCCAAAAAACACCAGCTATGACACCTGGTTACGAGGTAACAGAGCTCCTCACTGAGAGGAAGGGTCGTGTCGTTGCCGGCAGCATACACTCTAGAGCCAAACCGCCTGGATTTGAAGCTGATTCTGACACTTACTGGTCATGTTAGCTAGTATAAGTTACTTACCTTCTCTAAGCCTCAGGTTGTAAAGAGGGATAAGAATAGTTCTAACCTCATGGAGTTTCTCTGAGGATTACATAAATTTACATATATAAATTCATAAATACATACATACATCAAGCACTTAAAAGAGTGCCTGGCATATAACAAACTATATAAGAGATGGCTGGGTGAGTCAGGGTGTCTGCAATTTACTGTGGAAGGCAGCCTGATTAGAAGAGGGGACAGAATAAGTAGAGAGAGTGTATAAAAGGACATCTCTGAGACATGCAGTGCTAAGCTGGACTCTGGAAAAACTGAGATGAGTGTAAAATATCACCTCACTCCAGGCTCTGGAAAGGATGCCAATTCCATTCCATAAAAACTGCAGGAAGAAAATGTCTTACAAAGTTAATAAAGGAAGAAAGCATATTAGAAATGCCCAGTTGTGTGATACACAGACAGGGAAAGACTGATGGAGCTCTTGCCCCAGAAGATGCCACAGCTGCAGAGACATCGGCAGGAAGCCAAAACTGGATTTATGTAAAGAGACACGGAGCAAGGCTTAGCCAGAGTCTATGGGAGACACTGTGGGCCATCTCTGAATTGAGCCGACAGGCCGTGCACAGGACAGAATGACATCTGGTTTCCCATCACACGCCCACACCTGCTACCTAACACACAGCGTGAAGGTCTAATTTTAGACTCAGCAGCCGTGACAGCCTCTTTTTTTCCTTTATAAAAGGACTGTCCACATTTCATCCTCTGGGTGCACTGACTAGTCACTACTCACACTCTCTGCCAAGGAGGGGAATGGAAGTAATACTGGGTCCTCTTTCTTTGATGTTCCCCCCAAGATTATCCAGTCATTCAGAATGTCTGCCTAAATCCACATCAAGACCTAAGAAAATGTAGGTTTCCCAGAGCCTGATCATAGCTGTCATCATACCGTCCCCTGCTCAGAAACCTTTGTGCGACCACTTGTATGACAAAACCCACTACAATATTGTAAAGTAATTGGCCTCCAACTAATAAAAATAAATGGAAAAAAAAAAACCATTCTCCATAACCTGGAACCTAAAGCAATCTACAGTTTGAAATTAAGTCCATCCTTTTATAACTGTCCATATTCCTGCCTCACCACCTGGGGTCATATCTTACCTCAGTGACTTAGTGATGCTATCACTTTGGGTAAGTTATTTAACCTGAGCTTCAAAACACTACAGGCGAAGGATCTAGCTCTGACCTTGACATAGTAAGAGTCAGTAAATACTGTCTGCTGTGTCACTAACCAAAAAGAGAGTGTTTTGCAGAGGACAAGAACTAAAAAACCAAAGAAAGGAGAAAGTGTAGTTGGCTAAAGCTTTTTTAGAGAAGAATCTGATAATATGTATCAAAATATAAAATGTACATAAACTTTGATCCAGAAATCCCACTTGCTCCATCTACTCTAAAAGGTCACTGAATAAGTGAGGAAATATGTAACTACAATGATTTCATCAGGGCTTCCTAGGTAGCTCAGTGGTTAAAAAAAAAAAAAAAAAAAAAAACTGCCTGCAATGCAGAAGATGCAGGAGACTCAACTCCGGTTCGATCCCTGGGTCAGGAAGATCCCCTGGAGGAGGAAATGGTAACTAATTCCAGTATTCTTGCCTGGAAATGCCATAGACAGAGGAGCCTGGCAGGCTAAGGTCCATAGGGCTGCAAAGAGTTGGACAAGACTTAGCAAGTAAACAACAACAAAGTAATTTTATCACACCATTGTTTATAACAGCAAAAAATTCAGAAACAATCTAAATGCCAATTAGGATTGGATGAAGAAAATTATGCAAATAGGCACAACTGTTGAAAACTGCTTCTTTTCACTTGAATTGCTTAGTATTTTTTACAAGATATGTGTATCATTTTTTTTCCAGAATCAGACTATTCAAAAAAAAAAAAAAAAAACAATTTTTAAAAACACACAAAGGAAAAAGGTCCTGAAGGATAATCTCCCTGGATTATCTGGGCCAATTTTCATTTTATAAAGAACTGATGAAGCTTTAGTAAAGTTTTTCAGACTCAATAGCCCAGAGAGCTGATAAAATGAGGCTGAAATGAGGTACTAATATATGAAATGAAAGACTTCTGTATTTTTTACATAAAATCAGCCAACTCTGTCCTTTAACTATTTCTACCAAAAAAAAAAAAAGGGTTGGGGAGCTCTATTCTTTATCTATAATTTTTATAGTTAGTCCCAAACATCTATGACTTGTGTGAAGTTCTTGGCATGAGGGAGACTGACAGGAGGAAAAAAAAGAAGCTAGTGGGCAGTTCAGAGTAAACCCACCTGAGATGCTAGTAAGACTTGGCATTCACAATCAGTGTGCTGTTGGAGCATTCTAGAATTGTCACTATAGGACCAAAATTATGGGGAGCAGAAATGATCTGCACCAGGGATGGGGTTTCAGATGGATCTTAAACTTCTGTTTTTTAGTTATTTGGGTTTGGAGGCTTTACTTGCCTTAAAATGATAAGTGAATAAAAAATTCAAACTATACAGAATAGCAAAACATGCAGTAAATTATCCTCTGAAATCAGTTCACAGCAATAATCACTATTAACATTTGGGTGCTTGTTATAGCTTGTTTTTGTTTGTAAACCTACCTCAAAGGAAGTAATCATTTCTCACCCGTTATACTGGCAAAAAATAAAAAAGTATGTTAAGTTCTGGCAATGTTACAGGAAATGAGCTTTCACGTGCTGCTGATGTGAGTGTAAATTAACACATTAACATATTGGTTATAGGAACTTCCCCTATGGCCCAGTAGTTAAGCACCCACCTTGAAATGCAGGGGATGCAGGTTCAAACCCCGGTCAAGGAACTAAGACTCCACATGCCGCAGGGAAACCAAGCCCGTATATCACTTCGAGAGTCCTCACCACTCAACAAAGATTCTGCAACCAAGACCCAGCTCAGCCAAATAAATATTTTTTAAAAACCATATTGGTGACAGAATCTATATAAACCTAAAACATGCATACCCTGAGAACCATTCACATAACTTTCATTGAGGAATAATTCATATACCATAATGTTTATCCCTTTAAGGTATATAGTTCAGTGGTTTTCGTATACTCGAGAGTTACGCATCATCAACACTAGTTCCAGAATATTTTTATCATCCCCCAAAAAAATTCCATCTCCTGTCCTCCTTGCCCATGGCAAACACTAAATCTACTTTCTGTCCCTATGAATCTGCCTGTTGAGGACATTTAAAATAAACTGACTCAAACAATATATGGCCTTTTGTAACTGGCTTCTGTCACTGAAAACAGTGTGTTCAAACTTTATCCATGTAACATGAATCATTACTCCATTTCTTTTTATGGCTGAATAATATTCCACTGTATGGATATACCATTTTTGGTTACATATTCATCGGATGGTGGATGTTTGACTTGTTTCTACATTCTGCCTATTAGGAATAATGGTGCTATGAACATTCCTACAAATCTTTGTAGACAATACAGTGTAGATCTGCTGGGTCAAGTGATAACTCTCTTTAACTATTTGAGGCACTGAAAAACCATTTTCCACAGCAGCTACACCACTGACATTCCTTTCAGCAGTGTGTGTGGCTTCCAATTTTTCTACATCCTTTCCAGCACTTGTTACTGTGTCTTTTTACTACAGTCAGCCTACTAGGTTCAAAATGGTATCTCACTGTGATTTTAATTTGCATTTTCCTAAACACTAAAGATGCCGAATATCTTTTCATACGCTTATTGGCCATCTGTATACCTTTCTGGATAAATATCTACTCAAATGTCTTAGCCATTTATTAAGTGGGTTGTCTTTTTATTACTGAGTTATAATAGTCCTTTATATATTCTGGATACAAACTGAACTGAAACCCTTATCAGATTTTGCAAATACTTTCTCCCATTCTCTGGACTGTCTTTTCACCTTCTTGGTGTCCTCTGAAGTAGAAAAGTTTCTAATTTTGATGAAGTCAAATTTACGTTTTTTTTTTTCTTTTGTTGCTTGGGCTTTTGGTGCCATACTAAAAAACTACTGCCTAATTCAAGATCACAAAGATTTACCCCTATATTTTTTCCTAAGAGTTTTATAGTCTTAACTCTTTGATTTAGGTCTTTGATCCATTTTGAGTTAATTTTGGGTTTGACATGAGGTAGAAATCCATCCTCATTCTTCTGAAGGTGAATATCCAGTTGTGCAAGAACACTCTGTCCCCATCGAATTATCCTGGCTCTTTAAAATCTACCAGAAGCTTGACTGTGACAGTGGTTACATAACTGTATATGTGTGTGTTTACCAAAACTCATTGAACTGTATGCTAAGAACTTCACTGTTTGTAAATAATAACTCAATAAGCCTGACAATTAAAATTTCTCCTTTAACATAATACTATATGTCAACTATATTTCAATAATGAAATCAATTTTCCTTCAGAGAAACATTCCCATATAGCATATTCAAGGATCATACACTTCACAAATATTATAGTACTGTTTAAAATAAAGAGTAGTACTGCTTATAATCAAGAGTAATTAGAAATCATCTGAACATCTGTCAAAAAGGAAAAAAGCTAAAGAGAAGGTAGTATAATGATAGGATTGAACATTATGCAACAGTTCAAAGGAATAATCTAGATTTTACAGACATCAAATGGATAAGGCTTAGAAACATTCTACAAAATGAAAAAGATAAGTGCACAATGATTTGAACAGAATGAACACATGTATGTAAAAAGGATAAACAAAACTATATTATACAGGTTTTATGAGTATCTAAAGTCCATCCTAGGGGAGATCAGTCCTGGGTGTTCATTGGAAGGACTGAAGCTGAAGCTGAAACTCCAATACTTTGGCCACCTCATGCAAAGAGTTGACTCAATGGAAAAGACCCTGATGCTGGGAGGGATTGGGGGCAGGAGGAGAAGGGGACGACAGAGGATGAGATGGCTGGATGGCATCACCAACTCGATGGACATGATTTTGAGTAAACTCCGGGAGTTGATGATGGACAAGGGAGGCCTGGTGTTCTGCGATTTATGGGGTCGCAAAGAGTTGGACATGACTGAGCGACTAAACTGAACTGAAAGTTATCTCTTAAGGGTCTAGAAGAATACTCAATGCATTGAAAACATTCACTTCCTCTAGAGAAGGCAAAAGGGACAGGACAGGACAGGACAATCAGAAAGGAGTTGAGCTGTCATTTTTCCCCCAAAAGGGAAATCTATTTATTGACTACTTGTGTGATTAAAAATCAATACTATATAATTTATGTGAGTTTTAAGCAGAGGTTATAAGAATAAAATCATAGCTTTTTAATATGTGTGCTCATTTGTGCTTCCCTGAACCCTACTACACACACACAAATGGACATGTGCGTGCGCGCTTGCACACACACACACACACACACACACACACACACACACACAGGTGATCTTACCAATTTGGATTTTCCATACTTTCCCTGAAGACAGACTCTTCTTTCATGGATGCATATTGTGTCCATGTAAGGCAGTGACTCCTTATAGCCATGTTCCTCTCCTGAGGATTGAACCATGATTCCTCTTCTAACTGGATATTAGGTACCTTTAAAATGTTCACCTGTCCAAAAGAGGGAGAACGGCTTTCTGAATTTAGGAAGAGCAAGCTATTAATATATAAAGATGCTGTCCAGAGTTGCTTCCAATCTTGGGGAATTAAGAGGACAAGCGATCCTGATATATGGATGATGGTTCACCAATGGCCGTTAAGTCCCCGATAATCAAACATACAGTGACCTTACTAAAGGCTGGTGAGGACATGCAAATGGGCTAGAATTTATGCAGGCTGTACAGTCTCTGGCCCAATTTCCCTAACTGCTAAACACTAAGCAAGTTATCAACCTCCCTCATGTCTCCTCTAGGGCTAGTTATGGCCTTCTTAAATGGACGGATTCTAACTGGGCCCACTTACGGCTCACATGCAGGATAAAATATTTTCTTCATTTTAAACTCTGCCCAGTATCTAGAAATGTATGCTTTCTTGGGTGGAGGAAACATGCAAAACTACAAAGGCAGAATCGTACAAGTCAGAGGTGTCCTTAAATTATTTAAGAATAGAGATACAAGACAAAGTTGAATGCCTTTTTAAATAATAAATTCAAAGCGTGTATATAGGGCAAAGGGAGGGTACACACTCGGTGAAAAAAGCCAGCAATAATTTGCTGCATATACTGCAATAGACTGCTATCTGGAAAATAAAAGAAAGTTCATTTTCATTGTCATACCAGCCTTCTTTCCAGTAAAGAAAGTGACAATCTTCATCCATATTTGGAAAGTGATGGAAGCTGCCATGTTTTCTATATACAGCACAGCTAAACAATTTGCAAGCTACCTGGCAGGAGCCTTGGGTTTTACATCACATACACAATCACTTCTGGGTTGAAAAGATCACATGAAACATGTTTTAAAATGTGTATCAAGACGTTCTCCTCTTATTCCCTAATGATTCTAAGGATTTTTGTCAATAATCACTCTATGGTTAAAGCAATGTGATTAAAATTTTCCACTCACCTTTTTCCAGCAATCATCTGAATGCTTAAGGATTTCAAAGAGAAAAAACAATTTGCTATCATGAAGATTTCATCATCAACACCATTACTTTACAGAAACACACACAAAGAGACTTACAGAGGGTGCTGAGAACATTATACTACCAAAACCATTCTCTCTGACAGTGAAATGGAAACTGAAGCTTTTCTCTTCCTTACTGAAGATCAGATGAAATATTTACCACTTGCCCACTTCTGATCATTCTTACCTAAGAGTCATATCTAACCATGGACAGATCAGAAAAGATGGTCACTTTATGCAAAATATCTAAAGTATCTTTTAAAATAATTGCAGTCCATCTCTATGTACACTACTCAGCCTCCACAAAAGAGAGACAAAACATACAGGAAAAAAAAACTATCTCTGGTAGCACCTATCAAAACTGAGGCTGGAGAAGAGACAGATGTCTTCCTTTGAAAGGCTAGGAGACAGGAGAACTGGGAAATTTCTAACACTTCTTTACATCAGAAAACGCTATTTCTTTTCATGACTATTTGAAAATTAGCCAGTGTTACACAAAATCTGATTAAATTTTGAAATGAGTTTACCTTCCTTAAAATTTCTGGAACCACATTCTGACAGACTGCAATCCTCTTTCTATAGATGATCCCTGTTGACACATCTAGAAACAGAAAATGTTTACACTCAAAAAAAAAAAAAAAAACTGAAGGAAATGTACTCTTATTTTAATGTCAATAAAATTTTTAATATCAACCTCAATTTTCTATATGGAGAATTCCTAAAGAAAATGTTTAGCTCAAAACCCAGCTTCCCTGACCACTTTCCTGGACCAAATCCCTCCAAATATATGTGAACCCACCAGGCTCCTCTGTCCATGGGATTCTCCAGGCAAGAACACTGGAGTGGATTGCCATGCTCTCCTCCAAGGGAATCTTCCCGACCCAGGGATCAAACCCAGGTCTCCTACATTGCAGGCAGACTGTTTACTATCTGAGCCACCAGTGAAGCACATTCTAAAGTCAAGGACAAAGAACTGCAAATGGGGACTTCCCCAGAAGTCCAGTGGTTATGACTCCTCCTGCTAACGCAGGCGGCGTGGGTTCGATCCCTGGTCTGGGAACTAAGGTCCAACATGCTGCAGGGTACAGCCAAAAGAAAGTTTTTTAAATAATAAAATAAGAAAGTCTATTTCTGAAGTCTCCAATGAGACTTTTAAAAAGACTCACAAATTGTTCACTGCTCTGGACTATCAATGTCAACACTCCAGTGGCCATGGCCGATGAGCCTTCTGCTCAGCTCCAGCTAAGAATGTTTTAACAAAACAATGGAGAATCTAATTCTGTCACCATGTGCACCAAATGAGTTTTCAAGCACCAATTTCTGGCTACGAATTTAAACCTATTATTAATTACATTAGGCATACTCTTCTGTCATAGGCAAGCAGACTCTCTGTGGCTGGAACTATTCTGTTCCGGAAAAAAGTTTACAGAATAGCATTAAGGGCATTAAAAAAAAAAATGTGATAAATTTGAGTTGAAAAAAAGGAAAGCAAATCAAAGAAAAATATAAACTTTGAAGTGTTGTCTTTTGCTCTGTGAATTACATGACTCAGCCAAGTTCCTTCACGGTTTCTCAAAGCTTGGACTACAACACTGTAACAGTCCTGAACCTTGGTGCAAACACCCTGAATGCTCTGAAGTTGCTGGGAGGATGAAAACCTGGTTCATCTCCTCTGCTCACTGGCACCCTTTGGCCATCTCATCCAATGTCTGCAGCACACATAGAGAAAATGGATGAGCCACTCCTGGAGGCGAAGATGCCCCTGTCAATTGCAGAAATTATAATTAACCACTTTGAAATATGCATGCCTTTCTATTGCTTGATTCTTCTCAACAACCTAAAGGCAGGCTGTTATTACTTTCCCATTTGACAGATGAAGAAATAGAGCCTCCAAGAAGTTAGGTCATGTAGAAAGGAACAAAATCAGGACCTGAAATCAAACTTCTCTAATACCATGTAAAACCTTTCTCCCATGAGTGCAGGTACCTGAGAAAGTCGTTTTTCATCGTATTTATAGAGCTATGGAAATGCAGAAAAGACCCTCGCAAAGACAGCTGTCTCTTCACCAAGCAGAGAGAAGGCCTCAGAGTCACGAAATGAAGAGCAGCATCTCATGTTTTCCTAGGAGAGGTTCAAGAGCCTGGTCGACCGGACCTGGCTGCCTGGCTGTCTCCAAAGGTTTATACGTTGACAATGAGCACCATTATAGCTTCCTTCATCGCCTAACTCTCGAGTTCAAACACTGAGGGTGAAAACACTTCTACCGGAGATGTGAAGGACAGAACAGGAAAGACCCCTACACTCCAGTCCAGCGGTCAATAAACATCTTCTGTAGAGTGCCAGAGAGTAAATAAATATGTTAGGTTTTGTGGGCCATACAGTCTCTGTTACAAATCTACTGTTGTGATAAGGAAAGAGGCACAGGTAACACATAAAAAAATGGGCATAGCTGGGTGCCAATAAAACTTTATTTACAACAACAGGCAACACAAGGATAATTTGTCAAGCCCTGCTCTAGTCAATACTGAACCATATTTTAAGCACAGTTCTGACTCCATAATCCAATCACTTTACAGTCACATCTCATATACATGCTATTAGTTACACCTATTTTGTCATAAAATGATATGTGAATATATTAAAGGACATAGCCATGTAACCTCAGTTAAGTTACTTAACCTCTCTATACCCTGGTTTCTTCATTCATTAAAAAGGAATTATATCATTCTGAGGATTAAGTTAATAAAAATAAAAGTACCTGGTACACATTAAGTATTGAAAAATGTTAACTGTCACAGCTGTCATCAATTCTTAACGGAGAAGACAAGAATGAAAGGCAAGCCTTCTACTTCTGAAAAGGCTGGGTGCTCTTTCTGATCAGCCACCTCGAATACAGAGCTATACGTTTTAATAATCTGTTTAAAATATCACAGGCCACACACACACACAGAGACACATATCTTTACAAAACTCAGTAACACTTACCTTTTCTTTCCTCCACAGTTTTTACGGAAATGACATTTTTATCCATGGGGTTTGGATACTAAATAAAAACACACAAAGAAAAATTACCATTCATTTTTTGCCAAAATGAATTACTTTATAGCAACCACTTATTTGCACGAACAGTAAATCTTTTACAAGCAATCTCTAGGGGCTTCCCAGGTGGCGCTAGTGGTAGAGAACCTGCTTGCCAATGCAGGAGACCCAGGAGATGCAGGTTCGATCCCTGGGTTGGGAAGATCACCTGGAGAAGTAAATGGATACCCATTCCAGTATTCTTGTCTGAAGAATCCCATGGACAGAAGAGCCAGGTGGGCTACAGTCCATGGGGCTGCAGAGTCTGATGCAATTGAAGTGACTTCACATAACACACACAAGCAATCTCTAAGGCCAGTTTGCAATCAAATGTCTTAATTTTACTAATTCAGAATAGATCAGCGAGACGCTGTTATCAATTGTACCTGTATGAAATCTAGAGAAACCATCTTTGGAATCATCCTAGCTCTGGGTGGAGAAGGGAAGGTTAGGTTAAGCTTAATAACAATACTGGGCTTCCCTAGTAGCACAGACGGTAAAGAGTCTGCCCGCAATGCGGGAGACCAGGGTTCCATCCCTGGGTCAGGAAGATCCCCTGGAGAAGGGAATGGCAACCACTCCAGTACTCTTGCCTAGAGAATTCTGCGGACAGACCATGGGGTCGCAAAGAGTCGGACACGCCCGAGCACTAAACAGCAACAATAATGCTACTATTAATATTGAACCAGCCTTACATAACTCAGGAGTATTCTTTGTACGAGGCACTGTGCTAAACGCTTTACTTGCATGATCTTTTTTAAAATCAGCCTCTCTGTTGTGACTGGGTCATGGGATATCATTGTCTTTCGAAACTAAATGGAAACTAAAGAAAATCAGAAAACTTAAGGTCACCCAGCTGGTTAATAGTAGAGCCACAAAGTTAAACCCGGCCTAAAACCAGTGCATTCCTTCACTGTTGTCCTTTACGACTGCCTGGTGGGCTGGGTGGGCATCACAGGAGTGTAATCACAGGAGTCTGTGCCAGGTCCTCAATGAGTGTGTCTATGTGCACGGCTGAGTCACTGAGCTGTCCAACAGAAACTGGCACAGCATCGTAAATCAACTGCGTTTCAATAAAGAAAAACATGCAAAATAAATACTTTATGGATTAAATTCCCCTGAAACACAATTTGGACGTTAAAAGAGCTGATAATAGCTACCAGTTTTGTCCTAGGCAGCTAAATACATTATTTCAGTTTAATTTTCAAAACTATTCCTTGAGTTACATGCTGGGGTGTTTTTTTTTTTTTTTTTTTTTTTTTTTCCCTTCCACCTGTGAGAAATAAGGCTTGGATAAACTAGGTAATTTGCTTAAAATCACTTAGTTAATGAGCATCAAGACTGTAGTTTAGCCACAGATACTTTCCTTTGCCTTCAAGGCCTGCCCACCTAACCTATTTTCAAACATCTCAGTCACTCAGATCCCACCCTTTCCATGTCTCGGATGCAAAAAAAAGAGACTCGGAGGGTAGAAGTCCTCAAAGCTATAGGACAAGCAGGCTGCTCACCAGGCCTGCTGGCCGCCCCCCAGGTTCTGTTCCCAGAGGCATACTGCTTCCTTGTGAGATCTAATCCGAAAGGAAAATCACAGGGAAGTCTTATCCAAAGCAGCATAAGGTGCTGAGGGGGAGACCAGAGCAGTGGACAGGTGGGGGCGTGGGCAGGAGACGGAGCCCTCCACTTGGTAAGCTTGAGCTGTAGGCTTTCTGAACCCAGGAAATGGTGAAGGAAATTCAGTGAGCAGGGTTCTCCCCACACACAGCACCTGTGTGCCCGCGAGCACCCATGTGTGTATGTATGTGTGATTAAGAGGTTGACTCACTGATTTTCAGGGAAAAAGGTCCATCACTTTCACACATTCTTAAAGATATCTGTGGCCCCAAAAAAACGAGGGATTAGAATACAGACTCTGAAAGAGCAGGGCTTCTCTATCCCCACCACCTAGCAGTGCCTGGCATGTAGTAGGCACTCAATGAATATCTGCTGAATGAACGAACCATCTAGAAGATAAACCTCAGTGACCTCCAGCATGGATGTGGAAACTAAACCTTACCCCCTTCAGGGACCAAGGGCACCGATTTATGAAGAGGGCAGTGGGCTCCATTCTCAGCAATCTCAACGCCAAACCAGACCTCAGGCTGTAAGCTCTGCCAGTCACACTTCCACCCGGACAACTGCAATCTTGAGAACTAATCAACAATACTTTTTTTTTTCCTTTGGCCACACCGCAAGACTTTCAGTATCTTAGTTCTCTGACCAAGGATCGAACCCAACCCTGGCACTGAAAGCATCAAGTTCTAACTACTGGACAACCAAGGAATTCCCCAACATGGCTTTTGAAATATTTATTCATTCATTCATTCATTCATTCATGTTTGCCACAGGGGGGAAAATGCTCAAAATTACGATGCCTGTTTTCTTGAAGTTTAACTTTCAGTGTTTTTTGAAGATAATGTTCATCACAGGGGATCAGGTTTAACTATTGTGTTTCTCAGCATGGGGGCCTCACACAACACCCTTGAAATTAGCAAGGTATCTGAGACTCACACAGATGCCCATAATTTTTTTTTTTTTTAATTTTTTTATTAGTTGGAGGCTAATTACTTCACAACATTTCAGTGGGTTTTGTCATACATTGATATGAATCAGCCATGGATTTACACGTCTTCCCCATCCCAATCCCCGCTCCCACCTCCCTCTCCACCCGATTCCTCTCGAAACATCCCACCCTCGCCTTCTCCCACAGAGTTCAAAAGTCTGTTCTGTATTTCTGTGTCTCTTTTTCTGTTTTGCATATAGGGTTATCGTTACCATCTTTCTAAATTCCATATATATGTGTTAGTATGCTGTAATGTTCTTTATCTTTCTGGCTTACTTCACTCTGTATAAGGGGCTCCAGCTTCATCCATCTCATTAGGACTGGTTCAAATGAATTCTTTTTAATGGCTGAGTAATATTCCATGGTGTATATGTACCACAGCTTTCTTATCCATTCATCTGCTGATGGGCATCTAGGTTGCTTCCATGTCCTGGCTATTATAAACAGTGCTGCGATGAACATTGGGGTGCACGTGTCTCTTTCAGATCTGGTTTCCTCAGTGTGTATGCCCAGAAGTGGGATTGCTGGGTCATATGGCAGTTCTATTTCCAGTTTTTTAAGAAATCTCCACACTGTTTTCCATAGTGGCTGTACTAGTTTGCATTCCCACCAACAGTGTAAGAGGGTTCCCTTTTCTCCACACCCTCTCCAGCATTTATTGCTTGTAGACTTTTGGATAGCAGCCATCCTGACTGGCGTGTAATGGTACCTCATTGTGGTTTTGATTTGCATTTCTCTAATAATGAGTGATGTGGAGCATCTTTTCATGTGTTTGTTAGCCATCTGTATGTCTTCTTTGGAGAAATGTCTGTTTAGTTCTTTGGCCCATTTTTTGATTGGGTCATTTATTTTTCTGTAATTGAGCTTCAGGAGTTGCTTGTATATTTTTGAGATTAATCCTTTGTCTGTTTCTTCATTTGCTATTATTTTCTCCCAATCTGAGGGCTGTCTTTTCACCTTACTTATAGTTTCCTTTGTAGTGCAAAAGCTTTTAAGTTTCATTAGGTCCCATTTGTTTATTTTTGCTTTTATTTCCAATATTCTGGGAGGTGGGTCATAGAGGATCTTGCTGTGATTTATGTTGGAGAGTGTTTTGCCTATGTTCTCCTCTAGGAGTTTTATAGTTTCTGGTCTTACATTTAGATCTTTAATCCATTTTGAGTTTATTTTTGTGTATGGTGTTAGAAAGTGTTCTAGTTTCATTCTTTTACAAGTGGTTGACCAGTTTTCCCAGCACCACTTGTTAAAGAGGTTGTCTTTTTTCCATTGTATATCCTTGCCTCTTTTGTCGAAGATAAGGTGTCCATAGGTTCGTGGATTTATCTCTGGGCTTTCTATTCTGTTCCATTGATCTATATTTCTGTCTTTGTGCCAGTACCATACTGTCTTGATGACTGTGGCTTTGTAGTAGAGTCTGAAGTCAGGCAGGTTGATTCCTCCAGTTCCATTCTTCTTTCTCAAGATTACTTTGGCTATTCGAGGTTTTTTGTATTTCCATACAAATTGTGAAATTCTTTGGTCTAGTTCTGTGAAAAATACCATTGGTAGCTTGATAGGGATTGCATTGAATCTATAGACTGCTTTGGGTAGAATAGCCATTTTGACAATATTGATTCTTCCAATCCATGAACACGGTATGTTTCTCCATCTGTTTGTGTCCTCTTTGATTTCTTTCATCAGTGTTTTATAGTTTTCTATGTATAGGTCTTTTGTTTCTTTAGGTAGATATACTCCTAAGTATTTTATTCTTTTTGTTGCAATGGTGAATGGTATTGTTTCCTTAATTTCTCTTTCTGTTTTTTCATTGTTAGTATATAGGAATGCAAGGGATTTCTGTGTGTTAATTTTATATCCTGCAACTTTACTATATTCATTGATTAGCTCTAGTAATTTTCTAGTAGAGTCTTTAGGGTTTTCTGTGTAGAGGATCATGTCATCTGCAAACAGTGAGAGTTTCACTTCTTCTTTTCCTATCTGGATTCCTTTTACTTCTTTTTCTGCTCTGATTGCTGTGGCCAAAACTTCCAACACTATGTTGAATAGTAGTGGTGAGAGTGGATGCCCATAATTTTTAAGTGTGTGTGTATGTATACATCAGAACTTTTATATTAAGGTAAAATCAGAGTATGAGAATATTGCCCTACTCTAATTCTAGTTTACACTTTGTCTTATATTCATCAATATATCCTGACTGATGAATATTAGAAATACACTGTAAAGAGCAGGAAGATGGCTGAACTAAATTACAAAGGAAGCTGTAAATGTAGTCACCAGAGAAGGCTAATGATAAAAATTTCCCAAGTTCTGATTACTGCACAAAATTAGCAGTGAAATTCCTAAAGATTACAAACTCAAAGAAGAGCCGATTCTTTGAGACCCTGATGCTGGCAAAGATTGAAGGCAAAAGCAGAAGGGGCAGTAGACGATGAAATGGTTAGACAGCACCACTGACTCAACAGACATGAGTCTGAGCAAATTCCAGGAGATAGTGGAAGACAGCGAAGCCTGTTGTGCTGTAGTCCGGGGGGTCACAGAGAGTCAGACATGACTGAGCGACTGAACAACAAACTCAAATGGTTTATTTATGCTTATCTATAACTTTAATATTTGCTTATTAAGGTAAAGGGTATCAATTTAAATAATAGCAAAAATATTCTTCATTTAACAATTTCCTTGACTATGCAGGCACTGTTCCATGCACTAAGGATAAAGGAATAAAACAAGACTGTAGAGTCTTAGAAAATTTACATGTTAGAAAAATAAAATATAATATAATAATGAGAAAATAAATCAGACTAAGGGATGATAGGATGGGAAATTGTGAAGAGGGGCCATTGTAAAATACTTATGCTTAGTCGCTTCAGTCACGTCCAACTCTATACGACCCCATGGACTGTAGCCCACCAGGCTCCTCTGTCCATAGGGATTCTCCAGGTGAGAATACTGGAGTAGGTAGCCATGCCCTCCTCCAGGTAAAATACTTAAGGGTCACTAACAAGACAATTCTTATAACTTACTAAGTAAAATGGAAGTTGTCTCAGTCAAACACAAGAAATCCTAGACTATTCACTTCAGTAAACTCATTTGCAAGACTCAAGTCATTTTCCTGTGCAACTACTTTTGCAGTTGAATAGATGTGAAGCCTCAAGTTTCCTTCCATAGAAGAATGGGAAAAGAAATCAGAGGTCTATTCACAAAAGCTAAATACTGAGACATAAAAGGCATATATTTTAAGTTTCTTTAAAGATTTATTGTGCTGAGGCTCCCCCTACCTGGCATCACTTGAAATGATCTGACACCATCTTGTGGTGACTTGAACATTCATGATTTAACTCACAAACATTTATCTGAAGTCAGACGACAAGGGACCCAGAGAGGGAAGCCTGCTCAGAGAAGGTCACCACCAGGAATGCCAATTTGGGAAGACAGGAAGCAGGTGAGCAGGTTTCTCTGGACACCTTTACAAACACAGTGTGACAGTGGAAAGGATCAAGCCAGATCATGATCAAGCACATCAAAGACTTACTGAGCATCTACTGTCTGTGCAGAGTGCTATAGCAGAGGTCACCATATGTATTATATCTCATTTCATCCTCAAAACAAGTAAATCTATTAAAATGCATTAAGATAAGCAGTCTCATGTTGAAAGCATAATGGCATATGGGACTTCTCTGAAAGTTCAAAGGTGAAGACTTCGCTCTCCAAGGCAGGGGGTGCTGGTTCGATCCCTGGTCAGGGAACTAAGATCCCACATGACTCACGGCCAAAAAATAGAAGCAGTATTTTAACAAATTCAATAAAGACTTGAAAAAAAGTGGTTCACATTATAAAAAAAAAATCTTTAAAATAAAACAGAAACAAACAAAAAACCATAATGGCATAAAGCCTGAACATGTGCAGGGCAACCCTGGGATCCTCTGGTCTCTACTTCACACTAATGACTCTCATGGAAGCAAAGTGATCTGATGACCCAGATATCAGCCAAGAACCCTACCGTCCTTGGACCTGGTACATCCAGTGGACCACAGACTGCAGTGGCTAAGAACTACCACACAGAGATTTGCACATTGGCCAAACTTTCTGGGTGACACAAGGGATTTTTCAAGGTATATTTGAGTTCATTTTGAATTTACTTACAATTCTTACTTTCTTCACAGAATAGATAAACTAGTCCCTTACCCTTTTCTTGAGATATAAATGTGTTGCAAATATCACTGCTTATATTATATGTATGTAAGTCTAACAAGGGTAAAATATAGACTTCTCCTACATTGTCATATACCTTGCTTTCATTTGTTTTTTACATATTAAAAGGCAAGAAGCCAGAAACTGCCAAATAAGAGGTTAAAAAACAGAAAAAACATTAAAACGAACACTTAGCTATGAAGAGTGAGAGGCCAAGAAAGAGTAACTACAGGAACAAGAGTCAATATACTTCTGGGAGTAGATTCATGAAGATAGGGTATATTTACCTTTTTTATTTACATGAGGGATAAATATAATAAGCTTTCATAAAGCTTACTCTTAAGAGAGTGGAGCTATTACAATATCAACTTTCGGGACTTCCCTAGTGGTCCAAATTAAGAATCTGCCTTCCAATGCAGGGAACATGAGTTTGACCCCTCGCCGGGGGACTAAGATCCCACATGGCACCAGGCAAGTAAGCCAGCAGGCCACAGCTAGAGAAAGCCTACACGCTGCAACAAAGACTCAGTGCAGCCAAAACAATTTTCTTAATAAATATTTAAATAAAATGCCAACTTCCCAAAAAAGTCAGAAGTCAGTGCCTGCCTTTTATAAAACTCCCACCAAAAAAAGTCAATGACCTCCAAAGGAGCCATTGTTTACCAACTTGCAAACAGCATTATCCAAGAGAGCACAAGTGTAAGGAAGAAGTTAGCTGATATCTGTATTAGTCCTGCAAAGAAGGCCATAGGGACCGAAAATCAGTCTGGGATGTTAACATATTAGTTTTATAAGCATTAAGGGAATCTTTGCTACCCAGGCTGCTGCCAAATGCATGCATACAGAGGGCTAGAGCTGCTGAAAGAGATTTGGCGTTTAGTTACACAAAGAAACCACCGCGGGCTGTGCCAAACTCCCTTTACGAGCTACATGCAACAGTCTATCTTAGAAGAAAAGCACAGTTGATTGTAAAATAAAATATTATAAAATACCAAGATCAAGTGATTAATCAAAATGTCAATATCAGAGACTAAACATAGTGAAGTCAACAGACATTTCAAATGGTTGTTCCCTGGCCTTTTCAGTAGGAGGATGAAGCAGAAAGAACCAAGGACAAGAAGCCAGGACCTGTAGACCATGATGCTGTCACCTGTGAACCCCGGGCGATGGACCACCAGGTGACCCTCAAAGGCGCTCCTGGAAGGACAAGTTCTGATTCTGAACAACAGCCAGCCACCCTCATTCATGCCAAAATGTCCCAATGACTGGCAACGACATAATGAAATTCTTTAAAAAGAATGGTTTATACAATTGAACAAAGGAAAATCCTCTTCCCTAAACATTAAAGGCATACAGGAACCCAGCGCATTTAGAGATACAATGTCTACAAAATAACTGATAGGTACTGTTTCAAAGCAACCATGATTCAGAAAGCACTAAGGAACTGAGGAGGAGACAAAGACATAACTAAATGCAATGCGGGATACTGGATCCCACAGCATAGGATTGAATCCTATACTGAAAAAAAATAGCATATTAGTAAACAACTGCCAAAACTTGAATAAACTCTGTTATAAGAGTTAATTAACATGGTATCAGTGGTAATTCCCTCATTTTATAAACTATACAGTAGTTTGGAGAAGTTAAGGATACTGGAATTTTCTGGTTCTGCAATATTTTGTAAGTTGATGGAAGCTTAAGAAATAAACAAAATTAAAATAAAGACAGCCTGGAAAACAGAAAGGATTTTAGAATCCAAGAGACCTCAGTTGAAGCCCACCTATGGGAAGCTCAGAAACATTATTTTATCTCAGTCTGCCTGTTTCTTCCTCTGTGAAATTAGAAAAAGGAACAAAACAAAAACAAAAAGTCCCTACCTCAAAGAGTTGTTACAGGAATTCAAGGAAATAATTTTATGTAAAATGTAACACTGGGCACCTTATTGGTTTGCTACTAAAAAAAGAATCACTATTTTTGATAACTTAGTTTCAAGACTTCAGTCTTTATCTTGTAATTTACTGTGGTGTGATATTAAGTATACTATTAGTATCCATTTGCAATCCAGATATATTTAAATGATTCCTCAAAAATTAATAGATGTTTCCTATATTCCTAGATTAGTAAAGCCTTACAAGCTCATGCTTTAACCAGTTCATAATTTGTATGAGTACTCCCAGACACTTTCCTGCCCACAAGCATGAAGGAAAGCACCGCACTGGAGCACAGAGAGTACTCTGTACTCTAAAAGCTCTTGTAGATTTATAATTAAAACATCAATCTTGCCCTACAGGGTATGTCTGTGATATGTCCTTAAGAAGGCACTTATCACAAAAAATACAAAATAACTTATCTCCCTTTATCCCCCATAAGAGTGAGCTCCTTGAGGCCAGGGCTATGTTTTACTTAGCTTTTCATCTCCCAGAGGCCAAACGATACACAGAGCTATTGGGAATTTCTATTAGAAAACATATAAAGAATGTTTAACTATTAGTTCTTTGACAGTTAAAAATCTCCTATCTTTCAGGCACTGATTAAGCCATAATCTCTACTAGGTGACTTACTAAGTATGCTTTGGTACTATTTAAATGCCAATTAAAAAATTAATCATAATTCAAAGGCGCACCTTTATTCATGCTCACTACTGACTTTCCTGGTGGCTCACTCGGTAAAGAGTCTGCCTGCAATGTGGGAGACCCAAGCTCAATCCTTGGGTCAGGAAAATCTCCTGGAGAAGGAAATGGCAACCCACTCCAGTATTCTTGCCTGGAGAATTTCATGGACAGAGGAGCCTGGTGGGCTCCAGTCCATGGGGTCACAAAGAGTCGGACACGACTGAGTGACTAAACATTCACTTTCTCCCCTTTATTAGTCCACATTAGTAAATCTCTCTGCAGGAATACCGTGTGGCACCTACCGTGTGGCTACATTAAACTATGAATATTGTATGCACTGTGTTCACTATCCAACTTACTTCCTCCCAATGACTCCAGAAGATATTATTAATATTATTATTTTGCAGATGAGGAAACTGAGGCATAGAAAAGTGAACTGACTTGCCCAAACTCACAGCTAGAAGCTTCCGGACCCCTAGCTGATGTCAGAGCCCATGCTCTTCCTTTCTGCAACTTCTCCTTCCTGTTGTGCCTAATTTTCTAATAGAATTGAGGAGAGGAAGTTAAAAGTGAAGAAGGACTATCACAGTGTGAACAAAAAGATAAATAACCACATGTTAACCCAGGCCTATCATTTGTCAGATCACTTATTTTGGAAATACAGGTCCACCTCAAATATTTCAGGAACTCTGCACAGAGAGATGCTCCACACATTTAAGTGCCAGATTTGCAAGGGAGAAAAGACAGGATCAGAAATGGAAACATTATTAATTACCCAATCAACTTTCTACTCTAAATGGAAATAGCCATTCATAAATCTCCTTTATGAGTTTAAGGGAAAACATTCAAACCATTTTGTTCAGAACATCAGGCTCCTGGCTAGAATAAATAAAACCTGAAGCCACTGTGTTGAAGCAAAGAAATTATTTTACTCTGTCCATTTTGTTACAGTGCCCAAAGTAAGGACATGCTACTGAATCCCAAACCAACTTCAGCCTGAAATTGCATAAGGCTAAATCCCAGAAGAGAATATTTCACTCATTCATTCAATAAGGATTTGCTGACTATCTACTATGTCAAATATCTCTTTGGATATTTGAGATACATCAGGAACAGATGATAAAACCTTCATCCATGAAGCTTACACTCTATTCACAATGGCTCTTTTTTACCTATAGCATAACAAGAAAATCAACCTGAAGGGCTTCCTTGGCGGTTCAGTGGTTAAGACTCCACACTTCCGATTCAGGGGGGCGAAGGTTCCATCCCTTAATAGTTCCAGGAACTATTAAGATCCCATATGCCACATGGCATGGCCAAACAATTAAACAAAAAAGAAAGACAGGCAATGAACCTGAACAACTCGATGGTGAGAAAAACCGTAACTTCTCTGGTTTCATTTGTGAATAAACAAGAAAACTCCAGGCACAATCAATGCTCTCTGAGTCCTTCTTTATGACTTTCAATTCCAAGTAGACAAAATTTAGGATATCGTTTAGAAAGAAACTTTTAAAAAAATATAGGAATCCAGTTCACCATGCAAGGCAAGCCCATGAAAGAGCCCACATGAGCTTTCAAAGATGGGGAAGCCTAGCAGCTGCCATATCCACCTATGCAATAGTATGCTCTGTTTCTGGGTGGTTTTAAGTAAAAGAAAGGAAGCAGCTGTAAATGATGAGAAGTACAAAGCTGAGAGTCATACAAAGAAATAAACCAAAACACACTGTCAAGAGCACTGACACTGTAGTTCACAGAAAGTACAGTTTAGCATCTGATGAATAAACCATTTTGGTTTTCACAGCATTCCTCCATGAAGAGTTCATTGAGAAACATTACACTCCACGAACAAAGAGTATTGAGGTGTTTGTTTTCAAGGTGCCACTTAACTTTGAAAGCATGTAGCTAATACATTGCCTGTGGTATCCAACAGGCAGGTGTAAGAAGAGCAAACATTCCTAAGGTTTTAAAAATAGTAGGATATTATAACTTGGAAGGCAAGCCCTAACATACCAAAAGCCAGAGATCAGTCAACTCCATTTAAAATAGAATTTCCTCACTGCTGTAGTGCCTTCAAACATACCATTGTGCAAAATCAGATTAAATGCTTCCCAGAGATCCTCAGATGATTGTCCTTTCTGCAAAGCACTTTCCTTTGAATAAAAAAATACATAAAGACTAAAAGAGAAAGAAAAGTATATTATGCCAAAAGGATCACTCTTACTATCTTATGCTTAAAAAAAAAATTCTAGTCAACTGTTAGATGTTTGATTCTCACAAAAATACTGGGAGATTGGTGGGGTACATAGCATACCATTTCACATAAAAGAAATTAAGACAGTAGGGTTGACTCACACAGTTGCGCATGTTGCTCACTGCACAAGGGTTTCCAGCCAAGCCGGCCAGTGAGCACAGGACTGTACCCACACAGAAGGAGGAGAACTTTTTTCTAACTTGCATTAACAGCCCCACATACTTCCCACTAGTCCCATTTACTGTGAGCTTATGGGGTAAGCCACCTCAACGATGCCTCTTTCTAATTTGCACAAGGGCACAGTATAGAACGGTGGAAACTCTTTCCCAAGACCACCCCAAAACTGCTTGTATTGAAGGAAGCACAATGACTGGAATCTAGGTCTACTGACTTCCAGCTCATGACTTTAAATGAAGGTGAAAACTCTCACAGGAAACGAATTTACTGACTTCCTAGAGATAGTCACTTAGCCCCATCCAGGGATCACTGGAAGGACTGATTTGTGACGAGAAGAATGTAGTGTCCACACTAGATGTGCAGTGTCCACTACACCAGACGTGCACTGACCCATCTCTAGACCTTTTCTACAGGTGTTCTCCTCCTCTTTCCCTGGCCTTACCTTTCAAATATCCTCCTCAGTCTTTATTTACCATATGCCAGGCACTTTGCTAAGTATTTTATAAGAATTCTTTCCAGGACTTGCCTGGTGGTCCAGTGGTTAAGACTCTGAGCTGTGGTACAAAACAAGACAAGCCACCAAAATGAGAAGCCCATCAATACACCTGGAGAAAGTCTGGGCCCAGCAATGAAAGCCCAGCACAACCAAAAACAAACTAAGTAATTAATTAACTTTAAAAAAGAATCCTTCCAGAGCTTAACTGAACCCAGCTAGATAAGCGACCACAGCTATAATACAAGGCACCTAGAAACCACCCACCTGAGCCCAGTCAATCCACAGAAACATAGAAAAGTGAGAATTAAAAGCTTACCATTGGTTTGGGCCACTAAATCATTTTAGCGTGATTGGTTACACAGCAAGAGATAATTGCAAGAAGCAACAGTTAAAACAACTGACTGGTTCAAAATTGGGAAAGAAGTACCACAAGGCTGTATATTGTCACCGGGCTTGTTTAACTTCCATGCAGAGTACATCATGCAAAATGCCAGGCTGGATGAAGCACAAGCTGGAACCAAGATTGCCAGGAGAAATATCAACAACCTCAGATATGCAGATGATACCATTCTAATGGCAGAAAGTAATGAGAAACTAAAGAGCCTCTTGAAAGTAAAAGAGGAGTAAAAAAGCTGGTTTAAAACTCAACATTCAAAAAACTAAGATCATGGCATCCAGTCCCATCAGTTCAAGGCAAACAGACAGGGAAAAAATGCAAACAGTGACAGATTTTATTTTCTTCGGCTCCCAAATCACTGTGAACGATGACTGCAGCCATGAAATTAAAAGATGCTTGCTCCTTAGAAGAAAAGCTATGACAAACCTAGACAGAATATTAAAAAGCAGAGACATCACTTTGCCAATAAAAGTGCATATTGTCAAAGCTATGTTTTTTCCAGTGTCATGTACAGATGTGAGAGTTGGACCATAAAAAAGGCAGACCACCAAAGAATTGATGCTTTCAAACTGTGGTGCTGGAGAAGACTCTTCAGAGTCCCCTGGACTGCAAGGAGGTCAAACCAGTCAATCTAAAGGAAATCAACCCTGAATATTCACTGATGCTGAAGCTGACACCTCATTAGAAGGGCTGACTCATTAGAAGAGACCCTGACACTGGGAAAGATTGAGGGCAGCAGGAGAAGGGGATGACAGAGGATGAGATGGTTGGATGATATCACTGACTCGATGGACATGAGTTTGAGCAAACTCTGGGAGATGGTGAAGGACATGGAAGCCTGGCATGCTGCAGTCCATGGGGTCATAAAGAGTAGGACTAGGACATATTTGAGTGAACAACATCAACAAAGAGATAACTGAAACAATATATTTTCTCCCCCTCTTATCTTCAAAGCTATACCCTTAAACCAGGCATAAGGGGTCCAGAGAGATGAATAAACCCTGAGTGAAGACTGTGGGCAAAAAGAAACGGAGACTGGATACAGAGCACTGCAAAGCTGAGTCTGCAACGCTGTATTCCCTCAGTGATTATCTGGGTGCCTCCTATGTGCGAGGTAGCACAGCCTAGTGATTAGGGGTATGGGCTTGGATTCAGATGTGTTGAAATCCTGGCTCTCCCACTTGCTAGCTATAAGAACTTGGAAAAGTTCCTTAAACTTCTCTGAACCTCAGCTTCTCCAAACAATGGAATGGAAGTCAACCATAACTACTTCCAGAAGCTGCTGGGAGGAAAAGACAAGGTAATGTAGGAAAGCACTTTCTCTCCCTACCCCTAGGAAACTAGGAAACCCCTCTCATGCTTTGGCCATAACGTCACAAACACCACTTTCTCGAGGAAGCCTTCCCTAATGGCACTCTCCAAACTTCCCAACTCCTGTGTACTTTTCCAGTGCAAACACACATCATCAGCTGGAGTTATGTGTTCGCTTATTAATCATTTATTCATGTTAGTCACACCCACTAGAGACCATCAGCTCCCTGAGAAGAGAGTCTGTCTATGGTGCCCTATACCCAGAACAGAGCCTGCCACCCAGAAGAAAAGTGTCTTTAAACATCTGCTGAATGCAAGAAAAGCATTTAGCCCAGAAGCCTGACTCATGTGAAGTATTCTCTAAATGAGTCTGGCCCTGAGCTATGTGCTTCTGTGGTAAGCTTCCTTCCACTAATAAGCTTCCTACCCAGAGGAAGTTTATTAGAGTCTAATGAGGGAAAAGACACATGCAGAACTATCCAACACTGTCAAAGATGGTCACTGAGGCCCAAAGTGTCCCTCAATGCCAAGGGACATTGCATGAGAGGAGTTTTCTAGTTTCCCTAGGGGTAGGGGGAGAAAGTGCTTTCCTACATTACCTTGTCTTTTCCTTCCAGCAGCTTCTGGAAGTAGTTATGGTTGACTTCCATTCCACTGTCTGGAGAAGCTGAGGTTCAGAGAAGTTTAAGGAACTTTTCCAAGTTCTTATAGCTAGCAAGTGGGAGAGCCAGGATTTCAACACATCTGAATCCAAGCCCATACCCCTAATCACTAGGCTGTGCTACCTTGCACATAGTAGGCACTCAGATAATCATTGAGGGAATACTAACAAGGCAGAGATTACCTGGTGATGGGAACACCCCAGAAAGGCTTTCCAAAGGAGCAGTGGCATTAGAGAACTCACATTTGTTAGAGCCAGTCCTAACAAAAAATGGGGTGGTGGCTTTTTCTCTTTATGGCCCAGATGCCTAGTCTAAGGCAAAGTCTACATCAGATCAATAAATAATTTATTTGTTCACTCATTCATCACTCATTAGATGTATATTGAGTACCTAGGAAGTGCCAGGTACTATTCTAGATATGAGATCAATTAACAATGTCAAAAAGCTGGCATTCCACCCCCAAAAGGCCTCCACAGCAACCCCATCATAACCAGGGTCCCACTCACTCCTCTGTGACCTGGGCCCCCAACAGTATCACCTCCTCTAATGGAGGTCAGGTCTTATCTCTTTTTTTAAAAAATATACATCTCCAGGAACTTCCCTAGTGGTTCAGTGGCTAAGACTCCAGGCTCCCAATGCAGGGGCCCTGGGTTCAATCCCTGGTCAGGGAACTAGACCTCACATGCCACAACTAAAAAGAATAGGATCCCGCAGGCCACAACTATGACTGGATGCAGTCAAATATTTTTTTTTTAAATAAATTTAAAAAGCCATCTCCAGGCTTCCAGAGAGTATTGCCAATGGAGGCTGCCCAAGATAAAATACAATTCTTGCAAATCTCCTGAAGATGTAAGCTGAAAGGTCTTCTGATACCACACTCTCATCTGTGGACAAAGAATGTTACCTGCCATTTCGGTAAACACACAATGTTATGGCATAAATCTTTCAGCCTCTGAGGCCATCTCTGAGGGTGCACCCTGAGGGGATTCAGGACAGAGAAAAACAGGATAAAGGCCCTAGACAGTTAAGGAGCTTATCAAAGGAATTTCGATGAGTCCAGACTCTTGTATTATTCCATACACAGAAAAGCATTAATTCCATTAACTTGAGATGTCTGGTTTTCTTTCAATAGCAGTAATCTTTGGACAGTCAACTATTCTTTTCTTTGTTTAAACTCATATATTCTGGCTTCTCCCTAACCTCTTCCGACCAATCCCTCAGAGCTATCTGAGAGACTATATCCAGGCTTAAGTCCTCAGCAAGTCTGCCCAATAAAAATCTAATTCTCAACTCTTAGGCTGCTTTTTTTTTTTTAATAGAACACATCTTAGATGAAGAAACTGAAGCCTCCAGAGAGAAGATGACCCTTGACCAACATCATCAAGTGAACTAACCAAAAGCAGAACCAGACTAGAACCCAGGGGTCCCACATCCCAGGTCTGGATGCTTGATTTTTCAAAGAATTTCCTATTCTACCGTTACAAGCCACAGTTCCAAGAAAAGCCCTTGAGATAAAGAGAACCACTGACTACGGAGCCTAGATTGCACAGTTACAGTAGCGCGAATAACGTAACCTCTCAAAGAACTTAACAGACAAGCGTCAGTCACTGTGATAAGCACTCTGTGGGAAGTATTTCACTTGAATCCTCACAACTCCTAAGTTGGTACTACTATTTTTTCCCATTTTACAGATTACAAAACTAAGGCATGGAGGCGCCCAAAGTCCCACCCACAGCTGTTAACAAAAGAGAAAGGGGTGAAGTGGTAGAACGCCAGTGCAGAGTAAACTAGGATGGCGGCATGAACGGCCCCCACTAGCTTTGACTCAGTAAATGATGTATTTACTGGAGACATCGACAAGCTCTGTGCAACCTCAACGGGGCTCCAGAGCCGGGGCTCCCCGCGCCTCTCCCTCCAGCTACGGCAGTTGTGAACGTGATGCCAAGCACCGAGCGTTTCCCTCATCCTGGAGGGGGAGCCTTCGAGGAAATCCACCCCCGCTCTCGCCCGGCACATCCCAGAGGCAAAGCCCGCAGCTGGATGGGGACCTCCGCGCGGGCAGAGGGGAGCCGAGCGGAGGAGGGGAACTTCGGGCGCCGCTGCCGCGAGAGCAGACGGCCTGGCCGCGGGGGCAGCGCGGGAGAACGCGAGCCCCGGCCGAGCCCGAGCGGGCAGAGTACCTTTCGGAGGAAGCTGGCGACCACCTGCTCGAAGGGGTACTTGAACACCTCGTGCACGTCCACGGTGACCCCCATCCCGGCGCGCCGACCACGCCTCCGCCAGCACACTGCCGCCGGACCTCCGACTGAGCCGGGCCGCAGGCGTCCAAGCCCGGGAAGCCTAAGGGGCGTGGGGGTTTTTTCTCTTCCTTTTTCAAACTTTCGAAACTTTATTGTCCACTCGGAAAAACAGACAGTTGGCACGCCCCCTTTCCCTTTCCGGTCCCCTTCCGCCAGTCTGGGCTGCAGGCGAGGGAGGTGCCGAGCCCCCGGGCGGTGTCGGCAGGAGGTGTCAGGAGCGGCCCCGCCCCGCCCTGGCTCCGGCTCCGCCCCTCCCCGGTCTGATCACACCTCGCCCACGCCACGCCACGCCCCATGGCCTCGCCACGCCCCATAGCCTCGCCACGCCCCCACGGCCTCCCCACGCCCCCACGGCCTCGCCACGCCCCAACGGCCTCGCCTAGCCCCATCGCCTCGCCCCATGGCCTCGCCACGCCCCATAGCCTCGCCACGCCCCCACGGCCTCCCCACGCCCCCACGGCCTCGCCACGCCCCAACGGCCTCGCCTCGCCCCATGGCCTCGCCACGCGCACCTCTGCGGACCCGAGTTTCCACCTCCCAGCTGGGGAGTCTTGAACCTTGCAGCTGGGGCTTTTGTCATCACCTCGCCTGGAGCCTTACTTAAGCCGCTACTGGCAGCACTAAAAAGATGTAATAAATACATAAACTACCCTCCCTCCGAGTTTAGGGACTGTAATATAACCCTCCTCAGTGTTGCCCAGTTCAGTGTGACAAAGGCCACAACTGCATTCCTCACAAGACCTGGGCAGTTGCCTCTGAGGCTCTAGGTTGCATTTCAAGTACTTAAAAATTGGCTGTATCTGCGTGTGACTCCATAAAGAAATTCCTAAACACATGAAAGGTTAAACACCTTGGGACAAGGAAACAAGGGATACAAAAAGAATTTTGAATGGTCTTCACTCGACTGTACAGATTTTACAAAAACAAGCCAGTGAATCCATTAATCCAATACCTTATTTAACATATGAATTCCTGGTCACCTACTATGTGCTAAGCACAGTGCAGTAAGGAAAGTATAGTCCCTTCTGTCATGTGGGATGAGTTAACCAGATGATTTAACACCCAGTAAGTAAAATAGATCCTTGGATGGCATCACCCACTCAATGAACATGAGTGTGAGCAAACTCCAGGAGATAGTATGGACAGGAAAGCCTGGCATGCTGCATGGCATGCAGTTCATGGGGTCGCAGAGTCTGATATGATTCAGCGACTAAACAACAACAAACAAAATAGAAAAAGAAACAAAATAATAGGTCAAAGTTACAGGTGACATAATTTTAGCTAGGATGAATCACAGAGGTCTCTGAGGTGGTGACTTTTACATTTATAATTGTGTAATCTCACCCCTGACAAATAGAGTCACACTGATCTGGCAAAACCTTGAATAAATCCATCTCTCCACTTACTCACTGCCTTACCACTGAGAGAGCCTGGAGAAAAAGTATACACTCAGACTTCTATTTAAATTTGTAACCAACCTCAAAGAGCCTTTTCAGTGCCGCTTAGACCAAAAACAAAAACCCTGCAATTTTCTAATCCACTTCGTGTCCTAGGCTCCTCTCTCTTCAAGCCTCCAACACTCCCTCCCCAGCTTCATTCTCAAGTGATTATGTAGCTTCCTTTTTCACATAGTAACAGGAAACATCTCTCTACCATATCTGCCCACCTGTCCATTTGTTCTGCCTTCTCTCCTGTTCTTGTGGACGAACTGGTAACGCTTAGTTTGGGGCCAATCTCTGCACTTGTCCACCACATCCAGTCGTGGGCTGCAGAAGGTTAACAAACATCTCTACTTTAAAAATCAAACCAAAACAAGGCCTGATGTCTAATGGTTGCAATTTCTGCGGTGTAAACTCCCACCACAGTCAATTTCAAACAACCAGGGTGGTGTCATTTCCATCACCCACACACTGCAGACATAACTATAAGAATATAGACCATGGTAAAGGTAGTAATGGAATTAGGAAGGGAAGCTTTTTGAATATCTATTACCTTTCAAAATATAGTTTAGTAGTATTTTTATATAATTTAATATTTAATAACAGCTGTGTTTAACAACCAGCTGATGAGGTTCAGAACACAATAGCCCAAAATATGGCACCTCAGCATACAGAATATTTTAAACTGAAGGAGTCTGCCCAAACTGCAGAAGCAGGAAGATCCCTCTGGCCTTCCCCCACCCTCCTCCCCTGAAGCAGACCTTTCCTCTATACCCAGAGGAAAGAAGCATGATTATCTCCAGGATGAAGGGTCACCAAGAAGAATCTGAACAAACACAGCTTGCCAAGTTTCCCCCAGTTTACTACACTTACCTCATCATACCCTTTGTCCTATACTTCTCCACAACTACCCACTCTTTATCAAAGCTAGAATAAAAACACTTACGTTTAACCATTTCTTCAGGTCTTCATTTCATTATGAAGGCTCTTATGTCACTTATAAAACTCACAGTTAATAAATCTGCATCCTTTTCTCTAGGACTTCTCTGGTGGCTCAACGGTAAAGAATCTGCCTGCAATGCAGGAGACATGGGTTCAATCCCAGGGTTGGGAAGATCCCCTGGAGAAGGAATGGCAACCCACTCCAGTATTCTTGCCCAGGGAACCCCATGGACAGAGGAACCTGGAGGGCTGCAGTCCATGAGGTTGCAGAGTCAGACATGATTTAGCAACTAAACAACAATGCTTTTCTCCTAATAATCATTGTTAGTTTAATTTTCACATCCAGCCAGGGGTCCTAAAAGGGTAAAGGAAAACTTTTTCTCCCTTACACAGCTCTACTACATCCCTAAAAGTTCCTTGTCCTCTTTCTGGCTCAAAGACATCTCTCAAGCCTTATCCACTCCCTCTTTTTTGCATTGTCAGTTTTGCCTCTACTGGTCATTCCAGCCACCATACAAGTACATTGTGATTTCTTCCATCTTAAAAAAAGAAAATCCACCCACCCTCAACCCCATATCTTCTGCCAGTTCTATTTCAATTCTCTGGTCCATTTTTGTTCCTATAATCCCTTGAACCCACTCCAACCTGTTTGAGCCCCTGGCACTCCACTGAACCTACTGCTGTCAAGGTCACCAAGAACTAAATTGTGAAACCCACTAATTAATTCTTAATCCCCACTTTACTAAACCTATGGGTTACATTTCCTTGGAATATTACATGAGAAGTGGGGTGGAGGGTTAGATGCCAAAGCCATTACACATTGAATATACGTATAAAGCAACTCTACTGTATCACCAACCCATCCTTAGAGGAAAAAAAAAAAATACCAGTGTCCCTGGGGGATTACACACACACACACACACACACACACACACACACACACACACACACACACACACAGCCCCACAAAGGGGAGATAGTTTGCTTGTGGAGTTTATGGTGTCTCTAATCTGCATCTGCAATCAGACAGCAGCTGGAAGCTGAGTGTGACACAGAAGCTCCTATAAGGCTAGACCCTAGGCTCCCACTCCATCCTGACCATCAATTTCTTCCAGAACATATCCTTGGAAAGCTGCTCACCCACTCCTGGTGAACTGGCCACAAAAAGGCCAAGACTGTGTACCGAAAGATTAAAGGACCCAGCACCTGTTGGCTCTACTTGGGCTGATTGGCTAACTGCCTTGTGTAAGAACAAATGCCACCTGCCCGTTCCAAGGACATCAGAGCATTTGAAGGTGAAAAGGGGCCCAGCTGGACAAGGGAGGCCACTGACAAGCAGTCTTGTGGCTGAGAATCACAGCCAGTTTGCACAACTTGCTTACTATGTCCCCAGGGGAGAGAAGAGGGCTGCAAAACAACTTTCCTTTGCTTTGAAATCAAGTGACTTCACCAGTCAGGGACTCAAGTCTGGAAATTTACTAGCCAGCCTCACAAATTCAGACCTTATGTGGTCTTTAAGATACCAAAATCATCTTTGCATCTTCAAGGCAAGGCCCAGCAGACCATCCCATACATTTGGATGGAATGAATGGATGATTGGCCCTTTACACATGTTGTGAGATATAAGTGGATGGAGAGATTCATCCTGCACCTCTCTCCGTTTTCATTTACTCACCCTTTTTACGCTGGTTCAGTTTCCTCTTCTGACTCTCTCTTTTTCATGCTGATCTTTTTTTATCGAGTCTTATAACTGTCTGTTCATGTGAATTCTCCACTGAAGTATGAGGTTGTCCAGACTGGAAAGAACTGTGTGCTATTCACTCTTCCCTATCCGGTGTTGAGTAGGAAAAAATCTCAGTCCATCTGTGTGTTTCTCTTTTATTCTCACATTACTACCACACTCACAACACTTCTGACACCAGGTGTGTGGGGGTTCCCCCCACATTGAGAAATTCCGTGACACCAGCTAGGTGTCCTCCAATGTAACTCAATTCTGACACCATCTATCTGGAGAGAGCAACAGACCACACAAGTTAAGGGGTTAGTCCCACAAGACTGCCCCTACCTTCAGATGTCAATCCCAAGTCCAGGTGGTTCCTCATGCTTCTGACCCATGGGCTATAAATCAGAGTTTCCCATGGTTCAATTAATTTGCTAGAGTAGCTCTTAGGACTCAAGGAAACAATTTACTTACTGTTTACCAGTTTATTATAAAAGGACCTGACAAGTCCATTCTCTGCATCTGTGTCTCTATACATGCCTTGCAAATAGGTTCATCAGTACCATTTTTCTGGATTCCAGTGAGGGAAGGAGAAGGCGGGATGAACTGAGAGAGTACCATTGACGTATTTACGCTACCATGAGTAAAATAGATAGTTAGTGGGAAGCTGCTCTATAGCACAGGAAGCTCAGCTTGGTGTCCTGTGATGACCTAGATGGTGGGATGTGGGGAGGGGAGGAAGGTTCAAGAGGGCAGGGATATATATATATATATACTTATAGCTGATGCACGTAAATTTACAGCAGAAACTAACACAACATTGTAAAGCCATTATACTCCGATTAAAAATAAATTTTAAAAAGGAGAAATCTAGTTTCTATACCTTTACCTAATAGAATAGTCATTTTTAAATTAAAAAAAAAGGATATGATAGAGAATAGAGATGAACAGCCAGGTGGAAGAGATGCATATAACCAGGTGGGAAGGGGCACTGGGCTTCCACACCCTCTCCGGCCAGGACCTCCACACTTCACCACCCTGGAAGATCTCCAAGCCCCATACTCTGGGGATTTTTATGGAGGCTTCATCACATGGAGGCAAGATCCATCATTAATTTCACTTTCAGCCCATCTCCCATCTCTGGAGCATAGCAGGTGGGGCTGAAAATTTCAAGCCTCTGATCCTGGACTGGTCTTTCTGGTGACCAGCTTCCACCCAGGAGCCCACCCAGAGTTGCCTCACTAGAACAAAAGTCACTCCTATGACCCAGAAATTTCCAGGGGTTTTAGGAGCTTGGTGTCAAGAACAAGGAACAAATACGAGGGGGAAAAAAACATGCTCCTAATGCTTTTATCACTTAGGATATAACAAAGGTTTTAGGAGGTCTGTGCAGGACAGAATTTAAGGTGTGAAGGAGGGGAGTACAGGGTGGAGGGGGGCAGAGACCAATATATATATTGTTTTCTATTATTTCACAAGTGCCTAGTAAAATACCTGGCATATAGTATATATTGAATAAATTCATGAATGTACTTAGAGGATATGACCTTGAGTGAGTTCTTTCCTGTCCCTGAACCTCTTTACCATCAACAAAAATGACCAAGTGGGCCAAGATTATCTCTAAATTTCCTTCTAACTCCCTGACATTTCAGATATGGATTCAGGGCAGGCACCATAGGTACAAGGGCACAAAGTAGAAATTTGCAGGGAAAACAAAGCAAAAATCTCAGAACAAGTTCACAATGTCAGGGTAAGGTAGACACATGATGTCATGAACCTGACTTCTCTTCCCCCGGTTGAGAAAGACATTGATCAGACAAAGTGTAGGGTCAGGCTGCCCAGATGGGTGTTCTCTTGTTCTGTTTATGTCCTCTTCCACGAGTCTCTGCTTCACCTACACCCTACTCTCATGACTCACCTTCCCTCTAAATCATAGAGCCTAATCAGTAACTGTCTACTGCTTGCCCCTAGCCGCCGCTAGTGATTGTTTTAATCTTTAAATCAGATCTATCTCCACTATGATAGTTTATCAAAGAGGCATGCCCCTCTGCTGTCTTCCCTGGTAACCCAGCATCAATTCCCTCTGCAACTGGTAACACACACACCCACTCCTCAGCCAAAGACGGTTGCCATGCCCTGCCCTCCATCTGCAGACAGTGGGGCAATGGTAGGTTGTCACTCTAAGACCTTGCTTCACACGTGTTAAGTTCCCCCCACCTCTATCTATTAAAGTAGTGATCTCTCCATCCCTGACTCGAGGCTCTTCATTCAGTCTTAAGGCTGAGCAAGTAAAGGGCTTGCAGGCCAGAGGGGTACAGCTCAACACAAAGAAGTTTAAGAATTTTCATCAGGCTGAGAAGAAAAGTTTCAGGGCAAGAAGCGAGAAGGTCACCATACCATCCAGCATGCTACAAAGGACCTAGAAACTGGTCAAATTGCAATGCTGAGCAAACAAAACATGTAAACCATTATCGCACAACTATGTGTGCTAACGGGGGAAGAGTAAAGTGGAGAAGAAGGATGATGAATGGGGCCAGGGCAGAAGAGAAGCCCTCCCAGACAGAGTGACACTTAAGTAGAAGACCTGAGGGAGCAGGCTGTGCTCATATTTGAGGGGTGATCATGCCAGGGCTTCCCTGGTAGCTCAGTTAGTAAAGAATCTGCCTGCAGTGCAGGAGAGCTGGGTTTGATCCCTGCATTGGGAAGATCTCCTGGAGAAGGAAATGGCTACCCACTCCAGTATTCGTGCCTGGAAAATCCTATGGACAGAGGAACCTGGCGGGCTTCTGTCTATGAGCTCACAAGAGTCAGACACAACTTAGCGACTAAACCACCACCAGGCCAGGCAGAGGGAGTGGCAAGTTCAAAGGCCCTGAGACAGCACTCCTCTGCCGGGCATATTTGAGAACAGAGGCCAGTGAGGCTGGCCCAGAGTCCTGGGAGATAAGGTCAGAAAAGTAATAAGGATGAGGGCCACATAGTCTTTTATTGATGAAACTTTTGGCCTTATCTCTGTGTGAAATGGGAAGTTACTGAGAACTTTGAGCTGGGAAAGGACATGATATGATCTATTGCTATTATGGAAATCCTGGTGGATAAATTTTTATCAGCATGTTTATTGATTTTTTTAGAACAGAGTCCTTGAAGGGTAGTCACTGGTTAAAAAGACAGGGCCATTTTTTGAGGACCATTTTAATCCTGCCAGCACCTTGATCTTAGACTTCTAGCCACCAGAACTGTAAGGAAACTGTAAGGAAATATTGATAAATTTCTTTTTTTTGGCCATACCACATAACTTGTGGGATCTTAGCTCCTCAACCAGGGATTGAACCCAGGTCCTTGGCAGTGAAAACACAGAGTCCCAACCACCGCACTGCCAGGGAATTCCCAGGAAATAAAATTTTATTGTTTAGCCACCTAGTCTGTGGTATTTTGTTATGGCAGAGCCAACAAACTAACACATCATCTTAACTTGCTCATCTGTTAAAATTCTCATTCCAAATAAGGCCACATTCCCAGGTCCTGGGCTTTAGGAATTTAATACCTTTTAGAGAACAAAGGTGTCAACCCACAATACCACACAACAAACAAGCAGAGATCAAAGATAGAGAGTCTTGTAGAACCAGATTTCCAGGTCTAGTCCCTGAATCCCATGGGCTTCCCTGTTTCCTGCAGCTCCTTGAATTCGCTGAGTTTCTCCAGAACACTTCTACTAAATATTTTGTGCTTAACTAGAGTTTTCTATTACTTTCAATTGAGACTCCTGCTTAATATAATGTGGAAGAAAATTTTAGCTCATATAAGTTCATATGCCAGGGGGATAAAATGAAAAGACAAAAGAACCTTGCCAAGCATTATTCCATCTGCAAAGCAATCCAACTCCCAAGACCCATTAAAGTTGGACTGTCTTTCACAATTATATTTTCAACTCTCTTTTAATGTTTTACACCTCGATTGTATAGAAAACCAATGAGAATTTTATTCATCTTGTTTGATAAAACTGCATCCTGTAAGGCCAGTTCACCTTTAAGGCCATTCATTCTTTAAAGCCAATTTCAGGGGAAATTTTCTTTGTAATAGCAATAGCAATTAGTGATATGCATTTTAAAAGAATCTATTTAAGATATCTCCTGTCTGGGAAGGCCAGTTTTAAAAGGCTGATCTCACACCAGACTGAGGACCAGAAATTATGGAAGGGCATCTGTGTCATAACAAAGAGAACAATAATAATAAAACAAAAGACATACAGAGAGAATTTCAAAAGAAGTGTAACTTAGAAAACTAAGGAGTAACATATTCAGCCTCAATGTGAATTACCAAGTCTTCTCTTCCCACCTATTTTTCTAGCAGAAGGTGTGAGCAGCAGGGTGATGGAGAAATGGAATGCTTGGAGGGGAAGGAGGCAACCATGAAGAGCCCTATGGCAAAGGAAGAGTGAGTTTAGGGAGAAATCACAAACTTAATACAACTTAACTCCGCCTTGAGCAAATTATTACTTTTCTTAGAGGACTATCTGATTGATGAGATCAGGCAGAAGTGAGAATGTTATCAGTCAATGACATACAGGAGGATTGAGTGTGCTTCAGGGAGAAGCAGGAAGTTAAGCAGGAAGTTGAGAATGCAGGATTTGGGAAAAAGGTAATCTGCCCCCAAATATGGTTCCAACTGAGTCTCAGCCCACCCTGTTAGAGGCTCTGGTGCTGGGCAAGCCCCACTGAGGCCAGGGGCTGGGGAGGCAATTCCCTGGGAGTGGAGGACAATTACCATCAGGAGCAGTGCTGGGATGGGGGTTGGGGGAGCATAGAACCTGAAGAGGGGATCCGGATGGAGTGCTACCTCCATTATCAATATTATCCACAGTTTACAGATGAATAAATGGAAGCTTGGAGAGTATAACTCATCCAAAGGGAGTATAAGCCAGTCTCCCCAAATTTTTACCTGTAAAAGTGTAAACTAATAGATACAAAGTCACTGGAAGAAAACTGGAATGATTTGAAGGCAGAATACACAAGAGGGCTCAGATTAAAGGCATTGATACTTCTGAAAAAACAAAACAAAACAATCTAAAGAGGGACTGTGCTGGTGGTCCAGCAGTTAAGAATCCGCCTTCCAATGCAGGGAACCTAGGTTCAATCCCTGGTCAGGGAACTAAGATCCCACGTGTCTCAGGGCAACCACGCCTGCACTGCACTGCAACTATGCCTGCACTGCACTGCAACTACTGACTGAGCCTGCACACTGTAGAGCCCTTCTGCTGCAACAAGAGAATCACGCAGGCTGCAGGTGGAGAAAGCCCACATGCACCACAATGAAGACGCAGGGCAGCCCAAGTTAAAAAAAAAAAAAAAAAAAATTAATTAAATTTTTTCAAAAAGAGGAATTGGTGACTCATGAAAGCACGAGATAAAATAGATAAAATTCAAGAGGTACTCATAGATATTGGAGAAATTGCCACTAGAAAATGGCAATTCATGCAAGAACTTTGAACAGTTCTCTCCTGGTAGGAAAAAAAATTTATTAGAATGGTCACATCAAGATTAAGCTAAGCCATTAAGCAACTGCCTTTGCTTGCTCACCAAGCAGGCTGAACTTGCCAGTAAGAGCATGTCTAATTACCACAGTAATGAAATTTCAGAATAAAATGGTTCCTGACTTTGCTTTTAGCTCCCCAGAAGCTTAAGTGACTCTTGAGGATATTATGCAGCGGTCGTGTATACTTGGTTACCCCAAGTCTCTCCGTAAGACATGGACCCTTTCTTAGAGATAAGATCAAAGAGATGTTGAGCATGCAAGTCAAAGGGTTAATTCCAAGGAGGTAACACATTTACTAATGTCACATGCACCTAACATTATTCTTACTTGTGACCAGGCATGAGATTTGCTTGCTTTTTTTTTTTTTTTAACTGTATTACCACTGTCATTATATATGATGAGTAGGAGGCTAGACTAACCTGTTGTTTCTGCATGAAATAACACTCCAGTGAGGCTCTCAGAGTCTGTCTGGGACAACCAATTAAACAACAGTTAAAGGATGGGCTTTCCAGGTGGCACTACTGGTGAAGAATCTGACTATCAGTGTTGGAGACCCAGGTTCAATCCTTGAGTTGGGAAGATCTGCTGGAGAAGGGAGTAGCTAACCACTCCAGTATTCTTGCCTGGAGGAGGCTACAGTCTATGGGCCTGCAAAAAAATTGGGCACTATTGAACAATTTAGCATGCAAAGGATGGGGAGATAGTTCTTAGTCATCCTAAAATCTAATTAATCCATCAACATCTGCTTCCCTAACCTTAGAGCTGGAATCAAGAGGAAACTTAAATGGCAGTTTCTCCTGGGCACAAATCTTAGAAGACTGACTCATCCACTACATATGATACACATGATACCAACCAGTCAAAATATGCCCATGAACTGGGAATGGATAAGGAACATCACAACTTGTAATTAATCAGCGATGGGGCTCCAGAAGAAAGGGCCAATCCAGACCTTCCCTTTAGTACTTCTGGGACTAGGTGGAATCCATAGTCATGTTGCTCAGGGAGAAGGCAATTAAACAAGAAAAAACTGGTCATGCTAGTTCCTGGGACAGACATGTCTAGCATGCAGGAAGCTTACGTAAGGTGAATAAGAATTCTTTCTAGGTTCTACCTGCTATCCATTCTTTCTGCTAGTATTTATTAAGGATCTTCTATGCAGCGGTTAGAATGTAGAGAAAAGTAAGATATGGTCCCCTCTTCAAAGGGTAGGCAGGAAATGGTCGGTTGTTTACTCTGCATTTATTCGGTCCTCTGTCTTCAAGACAAACCCGGTTTTTCTTCAAGGATTCACTCTAACCCTAGCTTCAGTGGTAAGCCTTAGTGGCCTAGGAATGATCTTCATTGCCACTGATCAGCAGTAGAATGGGCGTATGAGTCAGCATGAACCAGTGAGACACAAAGAAAAGTTTATTGGGACCTTCTGTTAATTAACTCTTCCTTCCTTGGCTTTCCTCATGGCTCAGACAAGTAAAGAATCTGCCTGCAATGCAGGAGACCCAGGTTCAACCCCTGAGTTGAGAAGATCCCCTGGAGAAGGGAATGGCAACCCACTCCAGTATTCTTGCCTGGAGAATCCCAGGGACAGAGGAGCCTGGTGGTACACAGTCCACGTGGTCACAAAGAGTCGAGCACAACTGAAGTGACTTAGCACACACACATGCACATGAACAAGAAAATGTCCCTAGTTCTGGCTTGCTGACATTCTAAGGAGACAGCCTTGGTTTGACTGCATGGCTTGCAGGATCTTAGTTCCCCAGCCAGGGATTGAACCCATGTTCCCTGCAAAGGAAGCGTGGAGTTCTAAACACTGGACAGCCAGCGAAGTCCCAGGCTTTCTTTTTTCTAAATCCAGGCTTTAAAGTGAACACTATGGAGCCCTTGCCAATTAGCCCCAAATACCACATTATTTTCATTGCCCCATATATGAGCTAACAAATCCACTTTGTAATCCAAGCCAGCCTGAGCTGGATTCTCTTACTTGCAACCTAGAGAATCCTAACTGGTAAAAAGCTAGCAGTCCAAATTTAGCTCCCCTGGAGAGGTACTTTCTAAAACCAAGTCATAGGATAAAGTACTTTGCTGGAACTCAATTGCAAATTTCTCAATGATGGAACTAGGTCTTACATTTCTTTATATCTCTGGCACCCTGCAAACACTAAGTGCTGAATCTTTCATCCAATTCATATAAGGTAATGTATAAATAAGTCCTCTGGTAGAGGAAATTGCTGTTCAAATAAAATAATAAAGGAACTAAAGCACTAATACAAGCTGCTCATAATAATAGGTAACATTTCTTGGGCACTTAATATGAGCCAGGCACTGTTCTTTGTAATTGCTTTGAAAAATTTGCATGTGTTAACTTATTTCATCCTCCCAGCACAATAGTCAGGTGCTATTATTGTCCACAGTTTACAGACGAAGAAGCTGAGGTCCTACACATTTACTCATATACTTTTAAGAAACTTTGCTTAAGACAAAAATTCTCAGTATTTAAACAACCAATGACTAACAAAAAGAAAATCTTAAAGTCTCCATACTTCAACCAATAGGACTTGCCTAAACCAGTTCATAACAGGATTGTGTTCCATCTTCTTTACAGACGAAGGGTGAAAAATAGAGATTTGCTCAGTTTTATTTTGTTGTTGTTTTTCAGTCAAGTTGTGACCGACAATTTGTGACCACATGGGCTACAGCATGCCACGCTTCCCCGTCCTTCACAATCTCCCAGAGTTTCCTCAAACATGTCCACTGAGTCAGTGATGCCATCCAATCATCACATCCTCTGTCAAACCCTTCTTCTGACCTCAATCTTTCCCAGCATCAGGGTCTTTTCCAATGAATCAGCTCTTCACATCAGGTGGCCATAGTATTAGAGCTTCAGCTTCATCAACAGTCCTTCCAATGAATATTCAATATTGATTTCCTGCTATGTTGATCTATAGATTCTTGGAAACTTGTAATTGTTTGCTCATTTGTTTTTTCATTTTGCTGCTGTCTAAAAGTCATTAGGTTCATGACATTGTACAGGAGACAGGGATCAAGACCATCCCCCAGAAAAAGAAATGCAAAAAAGCAAAATGGCTGTCTGAGGAGGCCTCACAAATAGCTGTGAAAAGAAGAGAAGTGAAAAGCAAAGGAGAAAAGGAAAGATATTCCCATTTGAATGCAGAGTTCCAAAGAATAGCAAGGAGAAATAAGAAAACTTTTTTCAGTGATCAATGCAAAGAAATAGAGGAAAACAATAGAATGGGAAAGACTAGAGATCTCTTCAAGAAAATTAGAAATACCAAGGGAACATTTCATGCAAAGATGGGCTCAATAAAAGACAGAAATGGTATGGACCTAACAGAAGCAGAAGATATTAAGCAGAGGTGGCAAGAATACACAGAAGAACTGCACAAAAAAGATCTTCATGACCCAGATGATCACGATGTGTGATCATTCATCTAGAGCCAGACATCCTAGAATGTGAAGTCAAGTGGGCCTTAGGAAGCATCACTACAAACAAAGCTAGTGGAGGTGATAGAATTCCAGTTGAGCTATTTCAAATCCTAAAAGATGATGCTTTGAAGGTGTTGCACTCAATATGCCAGCAAATTTGGAAAACTCAGCAGTGGCCACAGGACTGGAAAAGGTCAGTTTTCATTCCAATCCCTAAGAAAGGCAATGTCAAAGAATGCTCAAACTACCACACAATTACACTCATTTCACACGCTAGTAAAGTAATGCTCAAAATTCTTCAAGCCAGGCTTCAACAGTACATGAACCATAAACTTCCAGATGTTCAAGCTGGTTTTAGAAAAGGCAAAGGAATCAGAGATCAAGTTGCCAACACCCACTGGATCATCAAAAAAGCAACAGAGTTCCAGAAAAACATCTACCTCTGCTTTATCGACTATGCCAAAGCCTTTGACTGTGTGGATCACAATAAACTGTGGAAAATTCTGAAAGAGATGGGCATACCAGACCACTTGACCTGCCTCTTGAGAAACCTGTATGCAAGTCAGGAAGCAACAGTTAGAACTGGACATGGAACAACAGACTGGTTCAAAATTAGGAAAGGGGTATGTCAAGGCTGTATATTGTCACCCTGCTTATTTAACTTTTATGTAGAGTACATCAGGAGAAACGCTGGGCTGGAAGAAGCACAAGCTGGAATCAAGATTGCCGGGAGAAATATCAATAATCTCAGATTTGCAGATGACACAACCCTTATGGCAGAAAGTGAAGAGGAACTAAAAAGCCTCTTGATGAAAGTGAAAGAAGAGAGTGAAAAAGTTGGCTTAAAGCTCAACATTCAGAAAACTAAGATCATGGCATCCGGTCCCATCACTTCATGGCAAATAGATGGGGAAACATTAGAAACACTGAGAGATTTTATCCTTTTGAGCTCCAAAATCACTGCAGATGGTGATTGCAGCCATGCAATTAAAAGACGCTTACTCCTTGGAAGGAAAGTTATGATCAACCTAGACAACATATTAAAAAACAGAAATATTACATTGTCAACAAAGGTCCATCTAGTCGAGGCTATGGTTTTTCCAGTAGTCATGTATGGATGTGAGAGATGGACTATAAAGAAAGCTGAGCACTGAAGAACTGGTGTTTTTGAACTGTGGTGTTAGAGAAGACTCTTGAGAGTCCCTTGGACTGCAAGGAGATCCAACCAGTCCATCCTAAAGGAGATCAGTCCTGGGTGTTCACTGGAAGGACTGATGCTGAAGCTGAAACTCCAATACTTTGGCCACCTCATGCAAAGAGCTGACTCATTGGAAAAGACCCTGATGCTGGGAAAGATTGAGGGCAGGAGGAGAAGGGGATGACAGAGGATGAGATGGTTAGATGGCATCACCGACTCAATGGACATGAGTTTGGGTAAACTCCAGGAGTTGGTGATGGACAGGGAGGCCTTGCATGCTGCCGTTCGTGGGGTTGCAAAGTGTCCAACACGACTGAACAACTGAACTGAACTGAACTGAACTGAAAAAGTTATTATGGGCTTTCCTGGTGACTCAGCAGTAAAGAATCCGCCTACCAATGCAGGAGACCTGGGTTTGATCCCTGGGTCAAGAAGATTCCCCTGGTAAAGGAAATGGCAACCCACTCCAGTATTCTTGCCTGGAAAATCCCATAGACAGAGGAGCCTGGCAGGCTACATTCCATGGGGTTGCAAAGAATTGAACATGACTGAGTGACAGAACACACACATATACAAAGGTTATTATAGAAACATTTGATAATCCATGCCATTAGTTACCTGTGTTTTCTTCCTAAACTGTATCTCCTTGCTAACCTGGACATACCAGGACATAGTATCTTTGAGCCAAAATCCCCCAAATTCTGTTCCATATCTTTATCTTAAAATCTGTAAATATCCACTGTGTAGTGTTTACTGTTATTTCTTTCAATAAATATTTTGGGGAGCCACTGCATGCTAGGCAGTTTTCTAAACACTGAGGAAATATCAATAAACAAAATAGATATACAGTTGGTCCTTGAACAACACAGGTTTGAATTGCACAGTTCCACATACAGGGTTGGTTTGGTTGGTTTCCAACAAATAAAAAAAAAAAATACCTGTTTTCATTTTACAGATCTTTAAATCGACTGAGTGTGGTTGAAAGTTTGTGTTCATTTAGAGAGCACACTACATGGACTCAAAAAAATTAAAGTTTGAGTTCTGATTCTGCCCAAACTGTTTCAGTTTCCTGCCCTTTGATGAGTTATCTATCAATTCCTTTATTTTTTAGGCAGAGATAGGGGTACACAGATTTTTGAATGTGTGGGCTGGGCACCCCAAACCCCCACATTGTTCAAGGCTCAACTGTAGTTACTGCCCTCACAGAGCTTGCCTTCTAGGAAGGGAAACAGACATTGAACAAATTATCACACAAATAAATGCAAAATTACATATTCTTCCTTGAAAGGAAAGGAAAGGGCCTCCTGGGAGATAATAAAAAGAGTAAGTAATTCAGTTGTGTATACCAAAGAAAGTCCTCCTGAGGAAGTGACATTAAATATGAGACCTGAAAGAAAAGAGCAGTAAATATCTTTTGTTACTTTCTTACCTAGCATCAATTCACATTCTTCTTCTACAACCATCATCCAAGTCTTTCTGGAGACTATTTGAACATTCTTCCCATGCTCACTGCAATGGTAATTCAGAGACTTTTCTGCCGCCCCTCAAGGCTAGGATGGGGCCAAGACCTAGGCTGTATATTTCACGTCCCTGGCCAGTGATGTATCCAATTGCATCAGGCATGCATCAGAAAATTACCTCTGTGAGGGCAATTATAGCAGCAAGGCTCTATCTAGGGGCTTTGGTTTAAGCCGTTTTATCCATTGCACTGAGTATTGTGAAGATATGACCTTGAAACTGAAGGAGGGGGGATGATGTATAACAAAGAGATCCATTTCTGTATCAAGAAATGGATCTTCTTGTCATTATTCAAGCTCCAGTTTAGACTGTGCCTGGGCTTCCCTGGTAGTTCAGTGGTAAAGAGTCTACCTGCCAATGCAGGAGATGTGGGTTCAATCCCTGAGTTGGGAAGATTCCCTGGAGAAGGAAATGGCAACCCACTCCAGTATTCTTGCCCAGGAGATCCCTTGGACAGAGGAGCCTGGCAGGCTATAGTCCATGGGGTCACGAAGAGTCAGACACCACTGACGTGACTGAACACTGACTATATCCAAAACCCAAGAACTGTTCGGATATATGAAACATAGCACATTCCTTTCTGGCTAAAAAATTGTGTGGTAGCTTTAGTGTTAGTCTTTTTTTTTCTAGTACTGTTCCTTCTGGACATATGATGGGACTCTACTTCCTCACTCCTTTAAGTCAGACTCCTTTATATTGATTTGGCCAATATAATGTGAGCAGACTCAGTGTATTTCACTTCTAGGCAGAAGTCTTTAAGAGCTGGTACACACCCCACCATGTTATCTTCCCTGGCCATGGCAGTCAGATATGTTCCAAATGGGAGAGACTCTTGTCAACCCAAGATCCTGACTGAGCCGGACTGAGAGCAGAGCTCCCATCCACCAAGATGAGAAATGAAAGCACTGACATCATGGAGCTGTTCTTCATTGTAGCATAACTTCTCCCACACTGAGCTAAATCCACCACTTGCATTGTGTTTTTCTGTCTTTTGCAACAGAAATGCAATGAGTATAAGGAAGGTGGTGAAAAAAAAAAAAAAAGAGCATTCCAGTGAACAACTCATGTGAAGGGAAGAAACTGAATTGGAGGCTGAAATGGGGAAGACTTACGGTTACTGTAATGATCCAAGTAGGAGGCAATGTTGATGGGACTATGGCAGTGGTATGGAATACAGAAAACAATGGGGAGATTGTATATATAGGACTTTAGTTCCTCAACTAGGGATTAAACCCATGCCCCCTTCAGTGGAAGCACCATGTCTTAACTACTAGACCACCAGAGAATTTCCTCAAAATATATTTTTAAAGGTACAAAACGTTAGGAAATAATTTTTCCCTGCCAAGACTGATTGCTTTGTCATTTTGACTTTAAAAGGACCAGGAGTGCATTAAAAAGTTAATGAGCTGAGAATTAGGAGACCCTGAAATCTGGGACTAAATCCGTTAAGTAGGGTGTGACCTTAGACAAGTTCTTTTCCTTTGCAGACCTTCACTTCTCATCTCTATAAAAGAAGGGGGAGCCAGGGTGTCTCTACCTTTTCCTTTCAGAGCTGACATTCTATGGATCCTGATCATATGAAGCCATCATATCAAAATGTTTGAATGGGATAAGTGTCCCTGACTCGATTAAGGAAATAAAGAATGAAGACTCAGAAGACTTTGCCATAGTATAGTCATTTTCTGAATAGCTAAGTCAAAATAACACCCAGTGGCATAAGAAGGGCTGGAACATTTTCATTATAATTTCATAATGATTGTTTAATACAAGTGTCTGAAAAATGGCCCAGACAGCATATGTGCTACATTGTCAATATGACTTACTCTGATTTGGATTCAGACAGACTCTTCTACCTTAAATGTATTCCTCCCAAATATAACAAACAAATTGAGAGGCAGGGGAGGTACCTGGACAAGGTGAACGTCATAGGCACTTCATCATAACACTGTTCACTACAGCAGCATTTCCCCAAAGCTGTACTTAGAGGCTTTAACTCAATAAATGGACAAACATGTATGCTTAGTAGTTATTTCCCCTGACTTTGTGCTTGATTTACAGAAATATCTATTAGCTGGGATTTCCCTGATGGTCGAGTGGTTAAGACTTCATGCTTCCAATGCAGGGGGTGCAGGTTCAATCCCTGGTTCAGGAACTAGGATCCCACATGCCATGTGCTGAAACCACACCCATTAGCTTAATATTCCTGGCCCCGCTCTACTCCCTTCCTCATTCCTGCCCGATTGGTGAGTTTGGAGAAAAAAACCAAGTATGGAAGCTCAGTCTTTCTCTCCCTTCCCTTCCTCTCTCTCTTGCTCTCTTTTTTCATTTGTTTATTTACTTATTTGTCTGTGTCTGATCTTAGTTGTGGCATGCAGGATGGTCCTTACGTCATAGGAGATCTCTCACTGAACACACAGACTCTAGTTGTGGTGCGCCGGCTGGTAGTTGCAGCGCATGGGCTTCCTTACTCCCTGGCATGTGGGATTTTAACTCCCTGACCAGGGATCAAACCCGTGTTCTCTACATTGCAAGGCAGATTCTTAATCACTGGGCCATCAGGGAAGTCTCTCTCCCTACCTTTCTGAATTTGCCCCCTTCAGGGAGAACAACTTCTGTGCTCTCCTTGGCTGTGAGGGGAAATGGGCCAGCTGCAGGGTAGACCTGTCAGCGGATGTGTCTGTTCAAGCCTGGGGTTTACTCTTAGGGAGCCCGTAACTGCCCAGCACCTAAACAACTCTGGGGGCTCAGACGGTGAAAGTGTCTGCCTATACTGCGGGAGGCCAGGGTTCGACCCCTGTGTCGGGAAGGTCCCCTGGAGAAGCAACTGGCAACCCACTCCAGTACTCTTGCCTGGAAAATCCCATGGATGGAAGAACCTGGTAGGCTGCAGTCCATGGGGTTGCAAAGAGTGGGACACGACTGAGCGACTTTCACTTTCACTTTCTTTCACTAAGCAACAGCCCCCAGTGCAGCCTGTATTAGTCACTAACCTCATATTTTGAGCTCCATTTGCCTGACTCTCATCTGCCTTAAGTGAGGAAGATGATATTTATTGAGTCCCCTCAAATTCTAACACTCATATCCATCTTAATGGATACTGGAAAAAGATATGGCCTGTGAATGAAACCCTATAATATCACAGATGTTATTGCTTAATATGAACATCATTCTCTTAGAGGTTTCACTTTAATGTTGATCAAACAAAAATATTAAGAAAACAATAATATAAATGGTACAAAATTATGAACTTGGCAAATCTATAGAAAAAAAGGTATGAATTCTATGACTGACAGAAGTTTTGGAATTATTGTACTAAAGGGCAGAATGTGATATGAAGCATGTCTTGGCTCCATCCAGGAGCTTCATCAGATCAAAAAGATTGTCAATTCAGGAGAAAGGCTTGTAGCTGATGAAACCTTACATAAGACAAGAAAAGTATGGAATAGCAATATCATAAGTCAAATTGGAACTATCAGTGTGAAATAATAACCTTAATAAATGTGTTTTCAGTTCTCAGTGACCCAGTACCAACAGCAATTCACTCTTGTTCATCACACATTCGCATGTATTAATACATACCCAGAACACAGTTCCTGGTCTTTAAAATTATTTTCTGTTTAAAAAAAAAATTCTTTAGGAGGTAGCTAATTTCCTGATTTATGATGGAAAAAAATTTCAGAACATCTCTCCAACATCCAATCATTGCCAAAAAAGTTTTCAAGAATATCAGGGGCGATACATAAAGGATAAAGGAGTCAATATGAAGGGTGCTTCAAAAATCATATGGTGAGCTTTTTAAATAAAATTCTTATTATATAAATAGAGCAGAAAACACATACACACATACACATCAAATGTATGCCCAGGTTAAAAAATATAACTTAGGCACTTGTTCCACAAGCTCCTTCCTTGAGCCTCATTCTTATCACACCTCCTTCCCCTTCTGCGTTATCTTCATTTATATAATAATGCCTTTCTTGGGGTATTTCATTTGTTTTATCACCCAAATGTTCATCTCTAAACACTATAGTTTACTCTTGCCCATTTAAAGAAGATACATCTCTTGCATTATCATCACCATGGTTTACAGGACAAGATGAGTTTTGTGAAATAGTATGAGTTCAAAATGACTCAGAAGAGTTAATATGAAGCTTGACCAAAAGATTACTCTAATTAAAAGTGGTGACTATAGTAGATCATATTTATTTTTTATTGACTTTAATAATTAGAAGGGTTTGATATTTCTTCTAGTATTTCTTATATGAATCTGGTATGTTTAAAAGCACAGTCATATGCCTACTTTATCTATTAAGAATAAACACGTGACAGTGTAAGCTATATAGCCCCAGGAAAAGTAGATGCCAAGAACAGGAAGGACTGTTCAACTTGGGTGGGCACCCAAAATAACCAACCAGAAACAGGGGTCCGCAGCATTTGCCAGATGACCTACAGAGGAACACTAACTACACAGACTTAATCTCGCAACTCCTAGGAGATTAAATCTCAATACTAATAAGGGAGATGTAACTTTTTAATGCTAAGAGACAAAATCAATATTTGATTATGACAAGATAATAGGCTTTATAACAATGGCCAAGCGATCTTTTTTTTTTTTTTAATCACAGATAGATACTAGGTTGCAAAATTAAAACCCCAGGCATGAGATAAGGCCTGAAATAGTCTCACTGACCTTAACAGATGTAATTTAACTATAGAAAAGCTTACCATAGAAAGGTGATTTTGGTTAGAATAACCTTGAGAGAAACAAACAAGTATGATCAAGAATTAATCAGTCAATAAACCAGGTCCTGCAGTCTAGGCTGTTCTGATAAGTTTATTTTTTCTTCAGGATCTGCTAAGAATTTTGTGACCCAAGGAAAGGAATAAAAATAATAATGGTGAAACTCTGAGGCTATATAAAAACTAACATAGAAAAATAAGAAGAGAAATAGAGAGGCATTAAATCCTTGATATTGATGCTTTAGAGTAAATTTATATGAAACTGTAAGTTCTATAGCCTTTGTTTTATATGTTTATATTAAGTTTTGAAGTGTTTAAAAGGATCAGCCATTCTAAACATATAATTGCAGTTAGTTTAAACTGTTTAATATGATATGCTTAATAAATCTGTAATCAATGTTTAAAAGCCCCAAGAAAAACTGATTTTCAATTTGGGGTATTAGATTCATGAGCTTAATAAATTGAGTTTTAAACAAAGAACAAACCGTTCTGAGTATTCGTCTCCATAGGAAAATCTGTCAAAAAAAAAAAAAAAAGAAAAGGAAAGGAAACAAAACAAAATGCTCTGTCAATAAAGACCTAGAGAGAAGGTAGTATTACCTTGTCATAATTATCTATCCCTATGTAACAAATGGTTCCCAAACTTACTGGCTCAAATCAACATCTATTTTCTCGACGTTTATCATCCCACAGGCAGGGATCCGAGCAGGGCTTAGCCGAATGGCTTGGCTCCAGGTGGCTCACAGGCTGCAATTAAAATGTCGGCTGTGGATGAGCCTCAAATTCACGGAGGGAAGGAGACCCTTCCAAACTCACACATGTGTTTGTCAGCAGGATTTAGTTCCTAACAGGCTGTTGGACTGAGGGCCTCCATTCCTCCTGGGCTGTCGGCCAGAAGACACACTCTCCTGGCTGTTCCTGGCTATGTGACCTCTCCATAAGGCAGTTCACAGCATGGCAGCTGGCTGCATCCGGCGAAGAAGCAAGAAAAGCCAAAAATAAAGTCATAGTCTTTTTTCCTTTTGCTTTGTTTGTTGTTTTTGGCATATCCTCCCAACATTTTATTATGAAAAATTTCTAATGTACAGAAAAGTTGAAAGAATTATAGAAGGAATAACCCTTAAACCACCTAGACTCTAGAATTTACATTTTGCTGCATTTCTTTATCACATGTTGATCCATTTATCCATATTTCCACTCATTCATTCATCCCTCAGTTCATCTTTTATAATGTGTTCTTAGAGACGGCATTCCATTATTTTTGTCACAGCCTACTGTTGGAAGCAAGTAGCTAAGTCCAGTTCACACTCAGAAAACGACTGCTTAGGATGAGTACCTATGTGGGGGTCACTGGGAGCTATTTTAGAAGCTGTCTACATGTGAAATTTCCCAAGGCACTGGCCCACACGACAATACACCAAGGGGCATGTGTGTGCATCCCAAAGTCATGTCTCTGCAAACACCAAACCAGCGGACATTTCTTGAACACTTTCTATACACCAGGTGCTGTAGGAGATGCTGGGGACTTAGTAATAAATGAGGCACATTTCCTGCTCTTAAGGAGCCCATAGCTCAAAGAAAGACACCCACAATTCCATGTGAGTTAGACACTCTCCTCTTTCTTCCTCTCCTATAGCATCTTTAACTTTATTTTGCAAATATTTATTTAAATATCTGGTGCCCTGTGAGACTATAATGTCCCTGAAAGAAGGGACTATGTCTGTTTCATCTTCTGGCTTCTTGTGTCTTGCACATGGCCTGCCTTATAGGAGGCATGGCATAACTTTGAACCTAAAAAGCAGACATGGTCAATAATCTACTAGGTATTCACACCTTGGTGTAAATTAATGGCTGCAATCTTCTGAGAATTAACCATTAATAAGGAAACAAGGACGGGAGTTGGACAAAAATTACACTAAGAAAATTTCACAAAAAGGAATCCTATAGTGTTAAAAGAGATAAACGTTGACTGACCGGGCGGCAGAGAGAGCCAGCGGACAAGCCGGGGTGCTCCGGCAGCAGGACGGGCGAGAAGGGGAGCGCGGGAGGCCCACTGAGGGAGCCACCCCAGAACACGGAGCCCGGGAGCCCTCTGAACAGGCTCCGCCCAGAGGCCGTACCTGTGGGCGCGGGCAGCCTGGACAGCAGTGCGCCAGACGGGGGTGACTGGGGAGACTCAGTGACCTGGGAAGCGGGACAAGGAGCCAGAGCCGGTCTGGGATGAGAAGGTGACACCACCAGGGGGCGCCACTCGCTTTGTGGGGGAAGATACTCAACTATTGCGTGGAAGATGCCACCATGTTGGACATGGAGAAATGGAGGAAGACTTCCAAGCACTATAGATCAAGCCCTGAGGCTTTGGAGTGGAAACAATGACTCCAAGACCCTAGACTGTCAGAGAACTAACCCTAGGGAGTATCAAATAGTGAGAACTCACACAAAGGAAACCACTTGAATACAAGACCCAGCATCACCCAACCACCAGTAGTACCCTGTGCAGGACGCCTCATCCAAACAACAAACAAAACAAAAACACAAACCCAATCATTAGCCGACAGGATTACTACTTCACTCAGCCTTGCCCATCAGAGGAAAAACATACAAACAAAACTCAGCACAAATATCACCCTATAGGAAGCTCACACAAACCACTGGGCCAAACTTCGGAGGGCAGAAACCAAAAGGAAGAAAGAATTCCACCTTCTTCAAGGAAAGAATTCAACTTTCCTTGAAGCCCTGGGAAAAGGACCTCAAACACAATAAGTTTTAAAAAAATGATGAAAAGGCAGAGAAATACTGCACAAATGAAGAAACAAACTAGAAATACAGAGTCCAAATAAATGAAGAGGAAATAGGCAAATTACCTGGAAAAGAATTCAGAATAATGATAGTAAAGATGAACAAAAACCTTGAAAACAAAATGGAGAAAATGCAAGAATCAATTAACAAAGATATAGAAGAACTAAAGAATAAACATACAGAGACAAACAACACAATTAACTGAAATTTAAAATACTCTAGAAGGAATCAGTAGCAGAATATCTGAAGCAGAAGAACCAATCAGTGAGCTGGAAGATAAAATGGTGGAAATAATTTCTGAAGAGCAGAATAAAGTAAAAAGAATGAAAAGAGCTGAGGACAGTCTCAGAGAAATCTGGGACGATATCAAATGCACCAACATTTGATTTATAGGGGTCCCAGAAGAAGAAGAGAAAAAGAAAGGCTATGAAAAAAATTTTGAAGAGATTATAGTTGAAAATTTCCCCAACATGGGAAAGGAAATAGTTGAGAATGTCCAAGAGGCACAAAGTGTCCCATACAAGATAAATCCAAGGAGAAACACACCAAGAACCATACTAATCAAACTAACAAAGACTAAACACAAAGAAAGAATATTAAAAGCAGCAAGGGAGAAGCAAACAGTAACATACAAGGGAAACCCTATATGCTTAATGGCTGATCTTTCAGCAGAAACTCTGCAGGCCAGAAGGGAATGACAGGATATATTTAAAGTACTGAAGGGAAGAATCTCTAACCAAGATTACTGTACCCAGCAATGATCTCATTCAAAATTGATGGAGAAATAAAAAACTTTTCAGAAAAGCAAAACTTAAGAGAACTCAGTACCACCAAACCAGCTTTACAACAAATGTTAAAGGGACTTATGTAGTCAAGAAATAGAACAGAAGAAAAAAGATCTACAAAATCAGCTATTAGAAAATGGCAATAGAAACATTTATATCAATAATTATTTTAAATGTAAATAGAGTAAATGCTCCAACCAAAAGACACAGACTGGCTGAATTGATACAAAAACAAGACCCATATATATGCTGTCTACAAGAAACCCACTTCAGACCTCAAGACACATATAGATGGAAAGTGAGAGGATGGAAAAATATATTCCATGCAAACAGGAGGCAAAAGAAAGCTGGAGTAGCAACCCTCATATCAGACAAAATAGACCTTAAAATAAAGTAGATTAAAAGAGATAAGGAAGGACATTACATAATTGATCATGGGATCAATCCAAGAGGAAGGCATAACAATTGTAAATATCTATGCCCCCAACATAGGAGCACCTCAATACATAAGACAAACACTAGCAGACATAAAAGGAGAAATTGACAATAACACAATAATAGTAGGAGATTTTAACACCTCACTCACACTGACAGATCATCAAAACAGAAAATTAATAAGAAGACACAAGTCTTAAATGATACATTAGATGAGATGGATCTCACTGATATCTTCAGGACATTCCATTCAAATGCAGAAGAATACACCTTCTTCTCAAGGGCACATGGAATATTCTTCAGGATAGACCACATCTTGGGTCACAAATCAAGCCTCAGTAAATTTTTAAAAATTGAAATTGTATCAAGCATCTTCTCCAACCACAATGCTATGAGACTAGATATCAATTACAAGAAAAAACGTGTAAGAAACAAACACATGGAGATTAAACAACATGCTTCTAAATAACCAACAGGTTACTGAAGAAATCAAAAGGGAAATCGAAAAATTTCTAGAAATAAATGACAATGAAAACATGACAACTCAAAACCTATGGGATGCAGCAAAAGCAGTTCTAAGAGGGAAATTTATAGCAATACAATCCTACCTCAAGAAACAAGAAAAACATTGAATAGACAACCTAACTTTACACCTAAAACAACAGGAAAAAGAAGAACAAAAAAGCCCCAAAATTAGTAGAAGGAAATAAATCATAAAGATCCAAACAGAAATAAATAAAAAAGAAATTAAAGAAACAATAGTAAAGATTAATAAAACTAAAAGCTGGTTCTTTGAGAAGATAAACAAAATTGACAAACTTTTAGCAAGACTCATCAAGAAAAAAAAGAAATGAGAATCAAATCAACAAAATTAGAAATGAAAAAGGAGAGGTTACAACAGACAAGACAGAAATACAAAGGATTATAAGAGACTATTATGAACAACCATATGGCAATAAAATAGATAACCTGGGAGAAAAGGACAGATTCTTAGAAAAGTTCAATTTTCCAAGACTGAACCAGGAAGAAATAGAAATTATGAACAACTCAATTACAAGCACTGAAATTGAAGCTGTGATTAAAAAAATCTCCCCAAAAACAAAAGCCCAGGACCAGATGGCTTCACAGAAGAATTCTATCAAATATTTGGAGAAGAGCTAAAGCCTATCCTTCTAAAAGTCTTTCAAAAAATTGTAGAGGAAGGAACACTTCCAAACTCATTCTACGAGGCCACCATTGCCCTGATATCAAAACCAGACAAAGACAACACAAAAAAGAAAACTACAGGCCAATAACACTGATGAACATGCAAAAATCCCCAATGAAATTTTAGCAAACAGAATTCAGCAACACATCAAAAAACTCATTACCATGATCAAGTTGGGTTTATTCCAGGAATGCAAGGATTCTTTAATATATGCAAATCAATCAATGTGATACACCATATTAACAAACTGAAAGATAAAAACCATACGACAATCTCAACAGATGCAGAAAAAGCCTTTGACAAAATTCAGCACCCATTTATGATGAAAACTCTCCAAAAAATGGGCATAGAAGGAATCTACCTCAACATAGTAAAGGCCATATATGATAAGCCTACAGCAGACATCATTTCTCAATGGTGAAAAGCTGAAAGCATTCCCCCTAAGATCAGGAACAAGACAAGGGTGTCTACTTTCACCACTATTATTCAACATAGTTCTGTAAGTCCTAGCTACATCAATCAGAGAAGAAAAAGAAATAAAAGGAATCCAGATTGGAAAAGAAGAAGTAAAGCTCTCACTGTTTGCAGGTGACATTATACTATACATATAAAACCCTAAAGATAGTGTCAGAAAACTACTATAGCTAATCAGTGAATTTAGCAAAGTTGCAGGACACAAAATCAATATACAGAAATCACTTGTATTTCTACACACTAACAATAAAAAATCAGAAAGAGAAATTAAGGAATCAATCCCATTCACCATTGCAACAAAAAGAATAAATATCTGGGAATAAGCCTACCTAAGGAGACAAAAGAACTGTACACAGAAAATTATAAGACACTAATGAAAGAAATCAAAGATGACATAAACAGATGGAGAGATATTCCATGTTCCTGGGTAGGAAGAATCAATATTGTAAAAATATTGATGCTTGAGAAATTCCAAATGCAATCTACAGATTCAATGCAATCCCTATCAAATTACCAACGGCATTTTTCACAGAACTAGAACAAAAAAATTCACAATTCATATGGAAACACAAAAGACCCCGAATTGCCAAAGCAGTTTTGAGAAAGAAGAATGGAGCTGGAGGAATCAATCTTCCTGACTTCAGATTATATTACAAAGCTACAGTCATCAAGACAGTATGGTTCTGGCACAAAAACAAAAATATAGACCAATGCAACATGATAGAAAGCCCAGAAATAAACCTATACATCTATGGGTACCCTCTTTTTGACAAAGGAGGCAAGACTATACAATGGGGCAAAGACAGCCTCTTCAATAAGTGGTGCTGGGAAAACTGGAGAGCTACATGTAAAAGAATGAAATGAGAACACTTCCTAACACTATACACAAAGATAAACTCAAAATGGATTAAAGACCTAAATGTAAGACCAGAAACTATAAAACTCTTAGAGGAAAACATAGGCAGAACACTCGATGACATAAATCAAAACAAGATCCCCTATGACCCACCTCCTAGAGTAATGTAAATAAAAACAAAGTGGAAGCTGATTAAACTTAAAAGCTTTTGCACGGCAAAGGAAACTATTCAGTTCAGTTCAGTTCAGTTGCTCAGTCGTGTCCGACTCTTTGCAACCCCATGAACCACAGCAGCCAGGCCTCCCTGTCCATCACCAACTCCCAGAGTCCACCCAAACCCATGTCCATTGAGTTGGTGATGCCATCCAACTATCTCATCCTCTGTCGTCCCCTTCTCCTCCCACCCTCAATCTCTCCCATCATCAGGGTCTTTTCAAATGGGTCAGCTCTTTGCATCAGGTGGCCAAAGTATTGGAGTTTCAGTTTCAACATCAGTCCTTCCAATGAACACCCAGGACTGATCTCTTTAGGATAGACTGGTTGGATCTCCTTGCAGTCCAAAGGAGTCTAAAGAGTCTTCTCCAACACCACAGTTCAAAAGCATCTATTCTTCAGCACTCAGCTTTCTTTATGGTCTAACTCTCACATCCATACATGACCACTGGAAAAACCATAGGCTTGACTAGATGGACCTTTGTTGACAAAGTGATGTCTCTGCTTTTTAATATGCTGTTTAGGTTGGTCATAACTTTCCTTCCAAGGAGTAAGCGTCTTTTAATTTCATGGCTGCAATCACCATCTGCAGTGATTTCGGAAACTATAAGCAAGGTGAAAAGACAACCCTCAGAATGGGAGAAAATAATAGCAAATGAAACAACTGACAAAGGATTATTTTCCAAAATACACAAGCAGCTCAAACAACTCAATACCAGAAAAACAAACAACCCAATCAAAAAGTGGGAAAAAGACCTTAACAGCCATTTCTCCAAAGAAGACATACAGATGGCGAACAAACACATGAAAAGATGCTCAACATCACTCATTACTAGAGAAATGCAAATCAAAACCACAGTGAGATGTCACTTCACACTGGTCAGAATGGCCCTCATCAAAAAGTCTGCAAACAATATTCTGGAGAGGGTGTGGAGAAAAGGGAACACTCTTGTACTGTTGGTGGGAATGTAAATTGATGCAGTCACTATAGAAGATGGTATGGAGATTCCTTAAAAAACTAGAAATAAAACCACCATATGACCCAGCAATCCCACTCCTAGGCATATACCCTGAGGAAACCAAAATTGAAAGAGACACAAGTATCCCATTGTTCATTGCAGCACTATTTACAAAAGCTAAAACATGGAAGCAACCTAGCTGTCCATCTATAGATGAACAGATAAAGAAGGTGTGGTACATATACACAATGGAATATTACTCAGCCATAAAAAGGAACGCATCTGTGTCAGTTCTGATGAGGTGGATGAAACTAGAACCTATTATACAGAGTGAAGTGAGTCAGAAAGAGAAAGATAAATATCGTATTCTAATGCACATATACAGAATCTAGGAAAATGGTACTGAAGAACTTATTTACAGGGCAGCAATGGAGAATCACACATAGAGAATAGACTTACGGACATGGGGAGAGGGGAGGAGAGGGTGAGATGTATGGAAAGAGTAACATGGAAGCTTACATTACCATATGTAAAATAGATAGCCAATGGGAATTTGCTGTGTGGCTCAGGAAACTGAGACAGGGGCTCTGTATCAACCTAGAGGGGTGGGATGGGGAGGGAGATGGGAGGGAGGCTCAAAAGAGGGGACATATGCATACCTATGGCTGAATCATGTTGAGGTTTGACAGAAAACAGCAAAATTCTGTAAAGCAATTACCCTTCAATAAAAATAAATAAATTTTTAAAAAGAGAGAGATAAATGCTGACTGGATTGAACCTGGGTCTCCTGCATTGCAGGCAGATTCGTTACTGTGTAAGCCACTAGAGAAGCCCCTAGTTTTGTCAAGGCCTGACATAACTGCCCCTTTCCTACCTCCTACCTCTTCCCCCCACTCCCCCACAGACCCCAAGCAATAAGGAAGTTCTACTGCGTTATGGTTCCAGGTCTTCTCTTCTCTGGACTGTACACGTGCTTTAGCACAAACAGTAATTAAATGCCACAATCTGACACTGACATAACTCCATTTCTTTTTCACATAATTGCAGGAACACGAACTCTCTATAATTACTTCGTGTAATTAGAAAATGAGGAGATGCAGCTAATGAGGACAGGTGATAAAAACAACTGCAAATATTTCTTTCAAATTTACCTTTATCATAAAATTCACTCAGATTAAACTCTAGTGAACTGCACACATTTTTTATAAATGTCACTGGTGCAGGTCAAAATGAATATTTTACAACTGTGATTCATGTTTTCAGAAGACTTAGAGTAAGAACATCATCATCTTTCCTATATATATATAAGCTTAATTGATGTCTTTGGAAAGGTAAATTATGTGGATTTCAAAAAATATTTTAAACATGCAACATTCTCCATTCTCTCCAAAAGGAATCTTACCTGGAAGGGTGGGGGGGTGGGGTGGGGGGGAGGAAGCCAGAATAAAAAACAAGAAAAAGTAGAGTTGTTCTAGGTGCATAAGTTTCAGGCATATGGATTCTGCCCTCCCCACCCCACAGAATCCCCTGAACAGGAAGGGAGGGGAAGATAAGCCATTTCAGACCACAGGTGTCTTCCAAGAAGGGTGGGGTTTGTGAAAGAAAACCCATGGCCTCTGCCGATCTTGGTGTGTGGAGAAGCAGATAGACCTTGAGGCTAAGGTCCCATGTGTGGGATTGAAGCAGAGCAGAATCCTGAGGGGATCCTGAGCATGGAAGACTTTGTGTCTCCGGTTTCTTGTTGGAGGGAATGGTCTCCATGACCTTCCCTGAATCCCAAAGGGAACAGATTCCAGCAGTTACTAATCAGGGAAGGGAGGGGATGCAGAGACCACAGAGGAGCAGTCAAGAAAAAATAGTGAAGGCTGGGGACAGGATCCTGGTTCTGCCTCAAGGGACACACATAGCAGTATCTTTAAGATCTTCTGCAGAACTAAAACTCCCAAATGGAAGATGTTCCAGAGAGAAGGTCACACTTTGTTAACCTCAAGAAGCTCAGAGGAGACCATTTCAGTTCAGTTCAGTCGCTCAGTCATGTCCGATTCTTTGCAACCCCATGGACTGCAGCATGCCAGGCCTCCCTGTCCATCAGCAACTCCTGGAGTTTACTCAAACTCATGTCCACTGAGTTGGTGATGCCATCCAACCATCTCATCCTCTGTCATCCCCTTCTCCTCCTGCCTTCAATCTTTCCCAGCATCAGGGTCTTTTCAAATGAGTCAGCTCTTCACATCAAGTGGCCAAAGTATTGGAGTTTCAGCTTCAGCATTAGTCCTTCCAGTGAATATTCAGGGATGATTTCCTTTAGGATGGACCACCTGAGGCCAAATGAAAGGAACCAGAAAAGGTCATAAAAAGACCACTTAAAAAAAAAAAAAAAAAAAGACCACTTGAGGACAGATTAAAGGGATGCAGACCCTGCACACACTCATCCTTACAGCTATGCTGCCCTTGAAACCTTTCTATAAAACTTATCAAATCTTCCAGGCTGGGACACATAGTTTTAGGGGCTCAAGCCTGCTGCACCTCCCTTTGCCTGGCAAAGCAATAAAGCTATTCTTTTATACTTCACCCAAAACTTTGTCTCCAAGATTCAATACGGCGCCAGTGCACAGAGGCCAAGTTTGCAGCATCAAGACTAAGAGGTGATCCCTACACTGAATTAATTCCATTGTTAGGACAATTCAAGGTGTTCATAAATGCAGAGTGCTTAGATAATGCCTTGCACACAGTACAGCTGATACATACTTATTAAAATAAATAAGTAAGCTTTGCAATGCATCCACACACTGGCCCAGCTGACCTGGCCAAGCAGAGGAACAGTGAATCACCAGAGGTGTTAGGGGAACTACTGACTGAAACCACTCACCCTGGCCGAGCCTGATAGTAACCACTAGCATGAGTTATCTTACAACAGGAGGTCCTGGTAAGGAAGTGGAACTAACTAGCTACCACCAGTGGCAAGAATTCAGGAAAGGTCAAAAGGAGAGAGGAGGCACCAATCCATATGTCCTATCCACCTCCCAGAATCCTCCTTGCTGGAATCCATCTTGGCTGAGTGATGTGTGGGCCACCAATGATAGGGATAGAACAAACAGACAAAACAGATTAACAAACCATGCAACAGAAGCACGGGACATGCCCCCAAACAATAAAACAGTGGTAACAGACCCACATCCTGCCCGGTGAGCTCAGTAAGTTAATAACTCCTGATGTGGGACGTGCTCTCTGCACGCATAAAAACAATAATTCCGGGATGTAGTCTGACCACACAGGGACAACAAAACTCCTTTCCACTTTTCCTTTCATTATAAAACTGTAGCCTACCCGACCCCCCCCCCCCCCCCCACCACCACCACCACCCCGCCCGCCACAAAGAAAAAAACCCTGTAGCTCACCAAGTTCTTAGGGCATGGCATTTCTCTTGTAAATCTCACAAGCATCTTATTCTATTAATAATAAACCACTTTTTATTTACCACTTTGCTCTTGCTGAATTCTTCTCTGCACTGAGACAAAAAGGATTGTCCTATGGGAGTTCTTTGGAGCCCCCTGAAATGACACCAATCGGTTTCACCAGGAAGGACCCTGAGTCAGAGTGACTGGCCAGAAGACAACCTGGAAACTAATCCAATTACCATAAAACCAGAGACTGTGAGTCAGGTGGCAGAGCAGTCCTCCTGGGTTCCCTTATCTACTGCTCTGTGTCTGGGCACCCCTTCCCAGTAAAGTCTCTCGCTTTGGCAGCCTGTGTGTCTCCATGTACAACTCATTTCTGAGTATTAGGCAAGAGCCCACTCTCAGGCCCTAGACTGGGGTTCCCCCTTCCTCCAACAGAGGAAGTAGCAGAGGAGGCAACAGTGTCCTCCTCAAGTTGTAAAACCAACTCAATCATTATGCTGATTGGATGCCCAAGGTTATAATCTCATCAACTACTGAGTGTATTTTCACCTTTGAATCCCCTACTTATTCTTTATTTTAAAAAAGAATATACATAAAAGTCTATGAAACCAAACAGAAAATGTAAAACCTTTTATGACTAAAAATACAGTGATATTATATTACGTATAATATTTTTTTAATCTCAAAATAAGAAAGAGATAAGTTCTTAGACTTTACCTACCTGGAATCTGATTTTGCTGGAATATATGTGAATGGATAGATAGTGCACCTTTTGAAAACAAGTATTCATTTAAAATTTTTTGAGCTTTCAAAGTATATAGCATTATCTTCATTTTGACCACAGCATCACTGATATTTTCTAACCTTCTTATTTGTTTCTAGTTCTGAAGGAATCCTTATAGTCTTAGGAGTCCTGGTTGGCTAACCTTGCCCTAAACTTAACCTTGACACAGCCCCATCCACTGGCAATTCTTGTAGTACACAAGTCAGGAAGTGGATATTTTTATGCAAACTTATTTCCACTAGTAGGCAAAGAACTCAGATATGATTTGCATATAGTAGGTCATAAGCAGCATTTCTAGGTACAAAGGACAGTAGGCAGACCCTCTGGCTCTACCTTCAAAATATATCTGCAATCTGACCCCTTTAACCACTTCCGCCGGAACCAGACTGGCCCAGGCTAACATTAGCTGTCACCAGGCTTACTGCAGTGGTCTGCTAACTGGCCTCCCACTTCCACTTTTGCCCCAATGTGTCTTCTCTCAACACAGCAGCCTGAGTGGTTTGTTAAAACATAAATCAGGTGGTGACACTCCTCTGCTCAAAACATTTGTATCAGGTGACATCCAATCAGGAAACCAGAAACCACTCCAGATGTCTCAAAGACAGGGAATACATATTATAAGAAATTGATGACAAAGATGAGTTCTGAAGGAAGTCACTGTCACCCTTAGGCTAGAGGAACAAGGAAATATGGTATGACATGGAGCCTGCAGTCAGAGACACTGAAGGGACCAGGCTGGAAGGACCTGCCTGAGCCAGCATTGCCAGCTTCCATGTTAGAATGGCTGCCAGGATGCTCAGCCAGAAAAACAAGGAAGGCCCTTCTTGCCTCCCTTCTTCAGTCCTGCCAGCACTTTCCAGGGCAAAGCCTAAGTGGATGCCAGCAGGCAAGGAACTCTGGAAAGTGTTGTTTGCAGGTCTCCTGCCCCAGCAGTAAGAGGAGGGAACTGAAGAGAGGTTGAGGGGCTTCAGAAAACAGCTCCCGTTCAGAGCGGTACCTCTTTCACAGTGACACCCAATGGTTTCAAAGGAAGGCGCCCCCTGGTCTTAACACACTTTTACAGATCTTCTTTTCTGACATCTACTTGATATCTTCCTCACCACGCTTCAGCCACGCTGGCTTCCTTGAAGCCTTGAAACTCACCACGCTCTCCTTCCTGTGCTCTATCCTTTGGCTGGAATAGCCCTACCCCAGACACCTTTACAACTTGATTCCATCTCCTTTAAGCCTTTACTTATTTTTGTTTATTTGTTTTACTTGGCTGCACTGGTCCTAGTTGCAGCATGTTGATCTAGCTCCCTGATCAGGTATCAAACCTGGGCCCCATGCATTGAGAGCATGGACTCTTAGCTGGACCACCAGGAAAATCACCAAGCCTCTTTTTAAATGATATCTTCTCAAGGATACTTCCCTGAGAACTAATTTAAAACAACAACCCCTCCCAACTCCAAAGTCTCTCCACTGTTTTACTTCTCATCAAAGCATTCATCCTTCTGTAACGAATTATACATCATATACATACAGATTTTTATCAGGTAAATAAAGATCTTTTTATTCTATATCATATTTTAGTTCAGTTCAGTACAGTCACTCAGTCATGTCCAACTCTTTGCGACCCCATGGACTGCAGCATGCCAGGCCTCCCTGTCCATCACCAACTTCCGGAGCCTACCCAAACTCATGTCCATTGAGTCGGTGATGTCATCCAACCATTTCATCTTCTGTTGTCCCCTTCTGTTTCTACCCTAAATCTTTCCCAGCATCAGGGTCTTTTCAAATGAGTCAGCTCTTTGCATCAGGTGGCCAAAGTATTGGAGTTTCAGTTTCAACATCAGTCCTTCCAACGAACACCCAGGACTGATCTCCTTTAGGATGGACTGGTTGGATCTCCTTGCAGTTGAAGGGACTCTCAAGAGTCTTCTCCAATACCACAGTTCAAAAGCATCAATTCTTTGGTGCTCAGCTTTCTTTATAGTCCAACTCTCACATCCATTCATGACTACTGGAAAAACCATAGCCTTGACTAGACGGACCTTTGTTGACAAAGTAATGTCTCTGCTTTTTAATATTCTGTCTAGGTTGGTCATAGATTTTCTTTCAAGGAGTAAGCATCTTTTAATTTCATGGCTGCAGAGGAACCAGAGATCAAATTGCTAACATCCACTGTATTATCAAAAAAGCAAGAGAGTTCTAGAAAAACATATATTTCTGCTTTAGAGACTATGCCAAAGCCTTTGACTGTGTGGATCACAATAAACTGTGGAAAATTCTGAAAGAGATGGGAATACCAGACCACCTGACCTGCCTCTTGAGAAACCTGTATGCAGGTCAGGAAGCAACAGTTAGAACTGGACATGGAACAACAGACTGGTTCCAAACAGGAAAAGGAGAACATCAAGGCTGTATGTTGTCACCCTGCTTATTTAACTTATCTGCAGAGTACATCATGGGAAATGCTGGGTTGGATGAAGCACAAGCTGGAATGAAGATTGCCGGGAGAAATATCAATCACCTCAGATAAGCAGATGACACCACCCTTATGACAAAAAACAAAGAAGAACTAAAGAGCCTCTTGATGAAAGTGAAAGAGGAGAGTGGAAAAAGTTGGCTTAAAGCTCAACATTCAGAAAACTAAGATCATGGCATCTGATTCCATCACTTCATGGCAAATAGATGGGGAAACAGTGGAAACAGTGACTGACTATTTTTCTGGGCTCCCAAATCACTGCAGATGGTGATTGCAGCCATGAAATTAAAAGACACTTACTCCTTGGAAGGAAAGTTATGACCAACCTAGACAGCATATTAAAAAGCAGAGACATTACTTTGTCAACAAAATTCTGTCTAGTCAAGGCTATGATTTTTCCAGTAGTCATGTATGGATGTGAGAGTTGGACTATAAAGAAAGCTGAGTGCCAAAGAATTGATGCTTTTGAACTGTGGTGTTGGAGAAGATTCTTGAGAGTCTCTTGGACTGCAAGGAGATCCAACCAGTCCATCCTAAAGGAGATCAGTCCTGGGTGTTCATTGGAAGGACTGATGTTGAAACTGAAACTCCAATACTTTGGCCACCTGATGCAAAGAGCTGACTCATTTGAAAAGACCCTGATGCTGGGAAAGATTGAGGGCGGGAGGAGAAGGGGGCAACAGAGGATGAGATGGTTGGATGGCATCACCAACTCAATGGACATGAGTTTGGATAGGCTCCGGAAGTTGGTGATGGACAGGGAGGCCTGGCATGCTGTGGTTCATGGGGTCGAAAAGAGTTGGACATGACTGAGCGACTGAACTGAACTGAACTGAGTCACCATCTGCAGTGATTTTGGAGCCCAAAAACATAAAGTTTGCCACTGTCTCCATTGTTTCCCCATCTATTTGCCATGAAGTGATGGGACCAGATGCCCTGAACTTAGTTGTCTGAATGCTGAGCTTTAAGCCAACTTTTTCACTCTCCTCTTTCACTTTCATCAAGGGGCTCTTTAGTTCTTCTTCACTTTCTGCCAAAAGGGTGGTGTCATCTGCATATCTGAGGTTATTGATATTTCTCCCGGCAATCTTCATTCCAGCTTGTGCTTCATCCAGCCCAGTGTTTCTCATGATGTACTCTGCATATAAGTTAAATAAGCAGGTGACAATATACAGCCATGACGTACTCCTTTCCCAATTTGTAACCAGTCTGTTGTTCCATGTCCAGTTCTAACTGTTGCTTCCTGTTTTCTCAAGAGGCAGGTCATGTAGTCTGGTATTCCCATCTCTTTCAGAATTTTCCACAGTTTATTGTGATCCACACAGTCAAAGGCTTTCGCATAGTCAATAAAGCAGAAGTAGATGGTTTTCTAGAACTCTCTTGCTTTTTTGATGACCTGAAGGATGTTGGCAATTTGATCTCTGGTTCCTCTGCCTTTTCTAAAACCAACTTGAACATCTGGAAGTTCATGGTTCACGTACTGTTGAAGCCTGGCTTGGAGAATTTTGAGCATTACTTTACTAGCATGTAAGATGAGTGCAGTTGTGCAGTAGTTTGAGCATTCTTTGGCATTGCCTTTCTTTGGGATTGAAATGAAAACTGGCCTTTTCCAGTCCTGTGGCCACTGCAGAGTTTTCTAATTTTGCTAGCATATTGAGTGCAGCACTTTCACAGCATAATCTTTTAGGATTTGAAATAGCTCAACTGGAATTCTATCACATCTACTAGCTTTGTTTGTAATGGTGCTTCCTAAGGCTCACTTGACTTTGCATTCCAGGATATCTGGCTCTAGGTGAATGATCATATCATCACAGTTATCTGGGTCTTGAAGACATTTTTTGTATAGTTCTGTGTATTCTTGCCACCTCTTCTTAATATCTTCTGCTTCTGTTAGTTCCATATTATTTCTGTCCTTTATTGTGTGCATCTTTGCATGAAACCTTCCCTTGGCATCTCTCATTTTCTTGAAGAGATCTCTAGTCTTTCCCATGCTATGGTTTTCCTCTGTTTCTTTGCATTGATCCCTGGGGAAGACTTTCTTATCTCTCCTTGGTTTTCTTCGGAACTCTGCATTCAAATGGGTATATCTTTCCATTTCTCCTTTGCCTTTCTCTTCTCTTCTTTTCATAGCTATTTGTAAGGCCTCCTCAGAGAACCATTTTGCCTTTTTGCATTTCTTTTTCTTGGGGATGGTCTAGATCCCTGCCTCAGGTACAATGTCATGAATCTCTGTCCATAGTTCTTCAGGCACTCTGTCTATCAGATCTAATTCCTTGAATCTATTTCTCATTTCCACTGTATAGTCATAAGAGATCTGATTTAGGTCATACCTGAATGGTCTAGTGGTTTTCCCTACTTCCTTCAATTTAAGTCTGAATTTGGCAATAAGGACTTCATGATCTAAGCCACAGTCAGCTCCTGGTCTTGTTTTTGCTGACTGTATAGATCTTCTCCTTCTTTGGCTGCAAAGAATATAATCAATCTGATTTCAGTATTGACCATCCGGTGATGTCCATGTGTATAGTCTTGTGTTTCTCTTGTGTTGTTGGAAGAGGGTGTTTGCTATGACCAGTGCATTCTCTTGGTAAAACTCTATTAGCCTTTGCCCTGCTTCATTTTGTACTCCAAGACCAAATTTGCCTGTTACTCCAGGTATTTCTTGACTTCCTAATTTTGTATTCCAGTCCCCTATAATGAAAAGGATATCTTTTTTGGGTGTTCTGGAATGTTTTGTAGGTCTTCATAGAACAGTTCAACTTCAGCTTCTTCAGTGTTACTGTTCAGGGCATAGACCTGGATTACTGTGATATTGAATGGTTTGCCTTGGAAATTAACAGAGATCATTCTGTCATTTTTGAGATTGCATCCAAGTACTGCATTTTGGACTCTTTTGTTGACTATGATGGCTACTCCATTTCTTCTAAGGGATTCTTGCCCACAGTAGTAGATATAATGCTCATCTGAGTTAAATTCACCCTTTCCAGTCCATTTTAGTTCACTGATCCCTAAAATGTGTGATGTTCACTCTTGCCATCTCCTGTTTGACCACTTCTAATTTGCCTTGATTCATGGACCTAACATTCCATGTTCCTATGCAATATTGCTCCTTACAGCATTGGACTTTACTTCCATCATCAGTCACATCCACAACGGGGTGTTGTTTTTGCTTTGGTTCCATCTCTTCATTCTTTCTAGAGTTACTTCTCCACTGATCTCTAGTAGCATATTGTCTCTAAATACATATATTTTGCCAATATCACCCCACCAAAATATAAGCTCCCCAGGGGCCAAAATTTGGTCTGTTTAGTCTACTAATACATCCTCAGTGCTCAATAAATAATTGACTGAATAAATAAATTTAATCATTACTAGACATATTTATTATGAGATTAAATGTATGAAAGGCTTTTAAGAGCATGGAGTAAGGAAAAGAAGCCAGCAGAGTTCACACCGCTTCCTCTAGAAAGCCACTCTAACCCCACTCAGTCTATACTAGGTATCCCTTCTATGTGCTCCAAATGCTCCCTGAAATTCCCCTTTCCAGAACTTGTCACACTGTATGGTAATTATCTATTTATATATCCATCTCCTCCACCAAAACTCCAAGTCCCATAAGATACCAAAGCATGGTGCCCATCTGGGTAACTGAACATCAAGCACTGGGTAATACCTTCTTGCACATCCAATAAATAGGATCTGTTGTCAAATGTCCCTGTTAAAAAGCAGAAGAATACACTTAAAAGTCTTAGGGTCTCTTGACATCATTCTTTCCTCTGGTATCTGAAAAGACAGGAAGGGCCAATAGCTATAAGAAAAGATAAACAGTTAGGAAATGGTTAAGCACAGAAGCAAAGAAATTTGGTGAGCAACAGTTCCATTGTTTTCGCTAAAAGAGAACAGGCAAAATTTTCATGTTTTCAAAAAATATTTTAATATTTTCTTAAGAGGTAACCTTTTTTAAAATTTTTATTGGAGTATGGTTACTTTACAACGTTGTATTGGTTTCTGCTGTAGAGCAGAGCGAATCAGCTATACGTATATAGATCCCCTCTTCTGGATTTCCTTCCCCTCTAGGCCACCACAGAGGGCTGAGGAGAGCTCCCTGTGCTGTATAGTAGGTTCCCATTTGTTATCCAGCTTATACACAGTATCAACAGTGTGTATATGTAAATGTCAATCTCCCAACTTATCCCATCCCTCCTCTCCTCACCTGGGTCCATACACTTGTTCTCTATGTCTGTGTTTCTATTTCTGCTTTGCAAATAGGTTCATCTGTACCATTTTTCTAGATTTCACATATATGTGTTACTATACAATATTTGTTTTACTGACTTACTTGACTTTGTATGACAGTTTATAGGACCATCCATGTCTATGTAAATGGCATTTTTATAAGAAGTATTTATATTGTCTGAAAAGCACTCCACTACTGAATTATCTTAACAGCTGAATATAGAGAATAACAAACAAATCTTGAGAAAGTTAAGAAAATCAAAATAATTACCATAAAAAATGATGCGCCTCAATAGATAATGGATTTCTCAAGGGGGGAGGGAGGGGCTGTTAGAGTTCCAAAAGTTCATCAACAAAACTTTTTTTCTAATTTTACAACCAACTTTAAGAGGAAAAATTATTCTTAGTTTGTGTATTCATAGACAGTAGAAACATAATTGCTAAACAGCCTTGGTTAGTTGTTTTTTTTTTTTTAATTTCCAATAGATACCTATAATGTATTCATAGTCTTTTATGAAGAGATCATGGCTATATCTTAGCCTTAAAATAAATTCATTTATTTGGTAATAATTTAGGGGCTGGAAGAAGTCATTTCACACACATACATACACATACACAGACACATACACACATTTAAGCACCAAATTTATCATAAATGGTTTTGACTTGGCTTATAACCTCAGTAGTTCAGAGGCACACAGAAATATCTTATCTCATCTTGTCCTAAGAAGTAGCACTGGTTGTTGCCTGCATGCATATTACCCTAGCACATCACAAAGGGAGAGACCCAGGACTTTGAATAAAAAGGCCTCCTCAGCTTTCTGTCTTCAGCAAGAACCGTGTACATCCTATTTAGTTTTCAGTGACATGCTAGTGCATTCAGCATTGGGCATCCCTTTCCTCTTCTGCTAATTAAAAAATGCAATTTGACCAATTTGAAATGCATTATAAGCATTTCAATTCCTAAGAAATTCAGGAATTCAGTTCCTAAGAAACCTGCCTTTTTTTTTTTTTAATTCCTTTCTCACTGCATAATTTTGCAAAATAACTCCCAACTGGAAAATGACTTCAAACTGCTGCCTGAACTGTACATTTATTTGTTCACTTGTGCAAGGAGAAAACTGAGCTAAGTCAAGTGAGATACATGTGCATGGTTCTACAAGGATCATTTTAGAACAGCTGCAAAACAGACTCTAATTCAAAAATGCCTCTGTCACTTAGACCCACGTGGAGAAGTTACCAGCCTCACAAAATGTGATCGAGTAACTGATTTGTGTCAGCGGTGGAAATGCTGCAGCCACGACGGCTTCCTTGCTGGGAGAGGGAGGAGGAGATGGAGGAGGAGCAGTTTATCAGAAATCACTTCAGGGAGGATGCCATCAAAGTGGACCTACGAAACCCACAGGCTATTGATTGCAGATCTGGCAAGGCTGCAGGCCATTCTCATTGCAGGCAGGGCAACGCAGGGCCCGATAGGACTCCTTAAATCTGTTGGCCAGCATCGAGAACTTGCTGCCGTGGCACAGAGAGCAGGTGGCACTGCCCGACCCTCGGCAGTGGAAACAGTTGTCCTCGGGATGCTCCCCTTCCTGCAAGAGACAGGTCAGGGTTACATCACAACAGCAGTTTCAATCCATTGTTCACACGCAAGTCAACACAGCCCTGGGAACCCACAAAGGCTGGGTTAGTTTTAAAGGAAAATGCTTCCTATAAATGCCAGTGAGGGGAACCGGCCAGGAGCACAGAACAGTCACGGCACTTTATCAGAGATTAACCCAGAAGACCTCTCTAAGACTGCAGCCCCAGCCACCAGGCCATGCATTCCCCAACTGGACCTTCATCTCTCTTGTCACTATCTGACATGTTATGTCTGTGCCTGTAAGGGAAGGACTTCTTGTTCTCATTGCCAAACAGAGGACACCTGTAGAACTCCTAGAAGGTGCCAAGCACTGTTCTGAACCCAGGCTCTCGGCAGTAAAGGGTGCAGAGTCCTAACCACTGCACAGACAGGGAATTCCCTGGGCGCTCTTCTGAGTTCTATCAACAACTCGTCTAATCTTCACAATACCCCCTTGAGATAGTGGAAGTAGTACCATCCCTATATTACAGATGGAAAAAAGAGACCCTGAGAAGCTCAGTCATATGCCAGTGGGCACACAGTTTGAAGAGGAGGAAGCAGGCATGGATCCTAGAGAGTCAGGCATTTGAGATCATGCTCTGTGGACTCCATATGTTACCCCTCATCGCAGTCACCCAATAGCAGGTGCTCAAGGTTTTTCTGTGTGCCTGAGTGGATGGATGAGTGAATGTTGCAATCCTTCAGAGCTTAGAGCTGAATTCCAGCAGTACTTTATCTTTATTCTCTTTGAGAACCATGACAAGTCTCCGTGATTAAAGAGCTTTGTTCTGAAGTCAGCAGCCTGGAGCTGAGGCCTGCCTCTGACATCAACTGTGCACCTTGGACAGTTCCCTTAACCACCCTAAATCTGTTTCTTTACCTGTGATCTGTGGCAAGAATACACAAAAGAACTATACAAAAAAGATCTTAATGACCTGGATAACCACAATGGTGTGATCACTCACCTAGAGCCAGACATCCTGGAGTGTAAAGTCTAGTGAGCCTTAGGACACATTACTATGAACAAAGCTAGTGAAGGTGATGGAATTCCAGCTGAGCTACTTCAAATTCTAAAAGATGATGCTGTTAAAGTGCTGCACTCTGCACGTCAGCAAATTTAGAAAACTCAGCAGTGGCCATAGGACTAGGAAAGGTCAGTTTTCATTCCAATCCCCAAAAAAGGCAGTCCCAAAGAATATTCAAACTACTGTACAATGGCACTCATTTCACATGTTAGCAAGGTAGTGCTCAAAATCCTTCAAGTTAGGCTTCAACAGTATGTGAACTGAGAACTTCCAGATGTACAAGCTGGACTTAGAAAAGGCAGAGGAACCAGAGATCAAATTGCCAACATCTGTTGGATCATAGAAAAGCAAGGGAATTCCAGAAAACCATCTACTTCTGCTTCATTGACTACACTAAACCTTTGACTGTGTGAATCACAACAAATTGTGGAAAATTCTTAAAGAGATAGTATACATACAACCTTATCTGCCTCCTGAGAAATCTGTATGCAGGTCAAGAAACAACAGTTAGAACCAGACATGGAACAATGAACTGGTTCAAAACTGGGAAAGGAGTAGGCCAAGGCTATGTATTGTCACCCTGCTTGTTTAACTTATATGCAGAATACATCATGTAAAATGCTGGGCTGGATGAATCACAAGCTGGAATCGGGATTGCCAGGGGAAATATCAACAACTTCAGACATGCAGAAGATACCACTCTAAAGGCAAAAAGTGAAGAGGAACTAAAGAGCCTCGTGATGAGGGAGAAAGTGAAGTCACTCAGTCGTATCCGACTCTTTGCGATCCTGTGGACTGTAGCCCACCAGGCTCCTCCGTCCATGGTGAAAGAGGAAGTGAAAAAGCTGGCTTGAAACTCAGCATTCAAAAAACTAAGATCATGGCACCTGGTCTCATCACTTCACGGCAAATAGATGGGGAAGCAATGGAAACAGTGACATATTTTATTTTCTTGGGGTCCAAAATCACTGCGGATGGTGAATGCAGCCATGAAATTAAAAGACACTTGCTCCTTGGAAGAAAAGCTATGACAAAAACCTAGGCAGCATGTTAAAAAAGCAGAGACATCACTTTGCCAAAAAAGGTCCATCTAGTCAAAACTATGGTTTTTCCTGTAGTCATATATGAATGTGAGAGCTGGATCATAAAGAAGGCTGAGTTTTTGAACTGCAGTGCTGGAGAAGACTCTTAAGAGTCCCTTGGACAGCAAGGAGATCAAACCAATAAATCCTAAAGGAAATCAATCCTGAATATTCATTGGAAAGACTGATGCTGAAGCTCCAATACTTTGACCACCTGATGCAAAAAGCCAACTCATTGGAAAAGACTCTGATGCTGGGAAAAATTGAGGGCATGAGAAGAAGGGGACAACAGAGGACGAGATGGTTAGATAGCATCACTGACTCAATGAACATGAGCTTGAGCAAGCTCCAGGAGATATTAAAGGACAGGGAAGCCTGGCATGCTGCAGTCCACAGGGTCACAAAGAGTCAGACATGACTTAGGTAGAGAACAACAACAACCTCTGATTTCCGCAGGTATTGCTTACTTCTCTGAGTAGCTGGAATATTAAATGAGGCTACGTAAATGCTATAGTATATTATCTGGCATAGGATATGTTCTCCATTTAAGTCAGTTGTTTTCTAAAACTTGCCAGTAAATCTGCAGGCCTTGACTCCCCTCCTCCTAGGGACACCAGACTGTGTCCCTTGGCTACGGTCATGCTCTTCCCCTAAGACAGCTCAAGGAAATTTGCAATTTTTGCTCTTCCATGCCATGACCATGCACAGACCATGGCCTTCTAAGAAATAAGGGGCAATACCAGATCAATACTAGGTGAATTCAGCACCAATTCCTGCCTATTTCATCTTTTGAACATCTGTCAAATCCATCCCATTTCCCCTTTTCCATAACCACAATCCTAATCCAGATGCCTATCAATTCTGGCATGAGTTCAGCAGAGTCTCTGCCTCTGGTCTTGTGGGATATTCTCCCCATAGATGCCAATGTCATGAAGCTACTTACAGCTGTGATTGCCACATAGAAAGCACCCAAGAAACCTTGTCATGAACACCGGCCCACCAAGTCAACTTCAGGTTAAAACCCAGCCTTCTTAACTGATGTACATTTTCAATTACTTCTTTCATCAGGCTCTCATTCTTAGGTATCTCTCTAGCTGGTCTGGAGGGACCTTTTCCCACTCTCAACCCAGCCAACTCCTGCCTGTTCTCAGATGTCAGCTTAGCAGCCCTTCCTCCAGGAAGGCTTGCCCACTCACACTTCCAAACCAGGAGTTCCACCCTCCTTTACTGCCCCCAGCCTGGTAGGTCTCACATCCCCCTGAAAGTTCCTGCTGACTAGATAGGAAGTGCTCCAGGCTAGTTCCTTTCTCCATCATTTCCTGAGTCAGCGCAATGCCTGGCACAGTACAAAAAATAAATGAATAAACAAAACAACAATGTCTGGAGAGCCCTTACTGTTCTTAAGTTCCAGGAACTAACAAGAGAGCTGAAGTCCACTGGGTGGCTCAATCAGCTAGCACAGCTTTTTTGGTAACCCTACAATAAAAATCAACTCTGAAGAGGGAGGCCTAAGTTCTGAAAATTGACCCATTGCACTGCAAAGTGCCTAAGAAGATATTGAGTTTTATTTTATTTATTCTAGATGTAGGGAATGGAAGTGATTATCTAGCTGACAAAAATCCCAAGTGATATTCAAGCACCCTTTATAATACTTTATTGATTGTTGCCATATTTTGATATAGTAACAGTGGGGAAATTTGTTTTCTTCCCTTAAAATATGCAAAATAAATATTTGTTGTTGCTGTTCAGTCACTAAGTCATGTCCAACACTTTGAGACCCCATGGACTGCACTACACCAGGCTCCTCTGTCTTTCACTATCTCCTGGAGTTTGCTCAAACTCAAGTCCATTGAGTTGGTGATACCATCCAACCATCTCACCCTCTGTTACTCCCTTCTCTTCATGCCCTCAACATTTCCCAGCATCAGGGTCCTTATATATATATCAGGGTCTTATAAATATATCTGCCAAAATTAAATTGCCATGCTCCATTCTTTTTCTGCCAAATCCATCATATTTTTGTTTTGCACTTGATTCCACCGAGGTTTTTTTTTTTTTTTTTTCGGCTGTGCTGAGCAGCATGCAGAATCTTAGTTCCCTGAGCAGGGATCGAACCCATGTCCCCTGAACCTTAACCACTGGACTGCCAGGGAAGTCCTATGATCTCAGCGAGATTTTAATGATATAAGTCAATGTTGTCAAAGAAAATACAGTAAAATCCTACCATAATGCTATACAGGTGATCCAAAAATTCATTTGGATAGAATGCCAGGGTAAAAGATTAACTAAATGACTTGGTGAGCAAGTCATAAAGAACAAGAACAAATCTCAGTCAAATCTCATCTTATGTCACTGGTTATATGACACATTGCTAGAGGTTTCACTGGAGTTTCCACTCTTAGCCTAGTTACCACACTTTTTCCAACTGTTTCCTCTCCATATCCTTTTTAATTATTCAGTTAATTCAACAGGTATTTATTCAGCCTCTGCTCTATACTAGACATGCATGATAGAATCTACCATTCTTGATGTTTTAAAAAACTCTCCATAGAAAATATTTAGTAAAAGAACATGGAGCATAGCTGCGCGGCAGAGCTTAGGGTCTAGAACCCACAAACCTGCCCACATCATCTCTCACCAGCTCCATGACCAAGAAAAGGGCTTTCCTCAGAGACTCAGCCTTTAAGATGGGAATCAGAGACAATCTGGGGGTTGATGAGCAGAGTGATTAAGACCAGATGGACCTGAGTTTGACTACTGACTCTGGTGACCTCTGGCAAGTTACTTAATTTTTCTGAGCCCTTATTTCCCCAGCAGCAGAATGAGACTACAGATAATAACTACCAAACAGAGTCCTTACGAGAATGAAACGGACTATTGCATGGGCATGATGCCTGGCTAACATGAACCCTCAAAAAATGTCAGGACTTCCCTGGTGATGCAGTGGATAAGAATCTACCTAACAGTGCAAGGGGGCACAGGTTCAATTCCTGGTCTAGGAATATTCCATGTGCCATAGAGCAAGCGCTCCCGTTTGCCACAACTACCGAGCCTGAGCTTCAGAGCCCGTGAGCCATAACCACTGGGCCTGCACTCAAGAGCCTGAGAGCTGCAACTACTGAAGCCTGTGTGCCTAGAGCCTGTGCTCTGCAACGAGAAGCCACTGCAATGAGAAGTTTGAGCATCGCAGGGAAGAGTAGCCCCTGCTTGTCTCAGCTAAAGCCCACAGAAAGCAATGAAGACACAGAACGGTCAAAAATAAATAAATAAATTTTAAAAATTATTTAAAAATTTTGTATTAAAATGGAAGCTATTATTATTATCATTCTGTTTCAAAGGTAAGATCACATGAAGCATAAAGAAGCCCAGATGACTTATGGTTCAAACCCACTGATTACGAGGCAAGATTTTTCCTCTTCTACTTTTCCCTGTGGCTCAATTCAATTATTCCTCTCCTTTTCCTTTTGTAGTTAATATAGAGGTTCAAGTTTAGCCTGGCTTTTAGCCTGGCCCCGCTCTTTCATCAAGGAAGACCCTACTGTCTCCCTGTTCCATATAATACAACAAAGAGTCTCTTGGTCAGAATGGGCTCCTTGATGTTCTCTGACCCTGTGTTTTAGAATAAAAGTTGTCTGGGCATTTACTGCATGAGAGATGGGGCAAACAAATAACAATTTAAAACAGAGCTTAGAGGACAGGCAAGTGAAGTGCAACTTTTCATGGGAACTTTTTGCTACATATCTCTGTCCTAGTTTATGGCATTAGAGCCAAAAAAAATACATAGTTCTCTCCAGATTGAATTTAAAGGTAATTGTCATGGCAGGCCTGTTGTTGCTTTTTCATTCAGCCCTGCAGTGTGACCTGCATTTCTGGTCCTCCTCTGAAAATACATGCTCCTACAAGTTACAATATGGTGTGGAAAAAGAATAGAATTAATGAATTTCAAAGTGGGATGGTGATGCTTAGTATCACAAAGTTTAGCTGTCTGCCTTTCTACTAGGCTAGGTTCTGAATAGTACTATAGAGAAGACAAGAGAAGGAAGAATATTTCTTATCATTTGGCACTTGGTTCCAAATTCCAAAAATATTTACCTACTATTTACTGAGCACCTAATTAGATGCCAGGATCTTTTTTTTTTTTTTTTTTTTTGGCATTGGAACTACTATGTCACACCCGACATAAGCATTCTCCCTGCCCTCACAGAGACCAAATCCTAGTGAGTAAGAGCAAGCATTAACCAAACAATCGCACAAATAAATGTAAGATTACAAATGTGGGGGCGGGGAGCACAGGGACTTGAGGAGACCATCCTTGTGGATTTTTATCCTCACAGAAGCCAAGAGAAGTCTCTCTGAGGAAGTGATGCCTCCACCGAGATCTCAAGGGGCTGTGGGCAAGGAGGTAGGGAGTCCAGAGAATATTCTAGGAACAAGGAAGTAGGCTCTGGTAGGAAAGAACAAAGAGCTTCTGAGGGGTAAGCAGATGGGCAGTGGATCTGGGGCAGAGAGAATGAGTAGAGATCTGTTTAAGTCATGAGGCTGAAGAAGGCAAGTCCACAGTGTTTTCTAGAACTAGTGACGAGTTTCAGCTTTATCCCAAGTGATGAGTGGCCACTGAAAGTTTTGGGTGGGGGGAAAGGATGAGGAAGGGGGCCACATGATCAGATTTGCATTTCAAATATATCTTGTCAAGTATGAGGTCAGGTCTGAAAGAGACAGGAATGGTTGTGAGAAGAATTGGAGTCTGGGCATGGCCTTCTCCTTCCTGTCCCCTAAACCCTCCCAGGGTGGGGACATCACTCAAGGGTGAGGAAGACCCTGGCCCATTTTGTCATGCTAACCCATGGTAGTTTCAGCTTCAAGTTCCAAGAGATGGACTCCAAAGAGGGAAAATTCATTTCCGCTGTTTTATAAGCTTTTATGCTCTTTGCTTACATTCACCAAAATTGCTTTTCCCACTCTCAACTTCACACTGTGAACTCCTGAATGTCATCACCTTCCTGCTCGTCTGAGCATGTCTAAGCAATGGCTTCTAAGGAGTGCACACCTTTGAAAGGTGTCACCTTTGAACTATTTTTATCTTACCTTTTTTTTTTTTTTTTTTTTATCTTACCTTTTGAAAAGAATGTAAGAAGCTTTAATAATATTTTCAGCAGAAAATGTGACATCCACTTTTAACAAACAAGGTGACATCGGCACCTTCACTAGGTTGGGTTTAACTTAACAAAGGTAGCACCCAAGAGACCCTGTTGCATGCATAATGTAGAGTTCTCTCACTTTACATAGCGTGACAATGACAACCCTGCTCTTTCACTCACTTTCAGCATGTTACAACATGTTGTGGTTCACAAATATCTGGTCTAATGGACTTATAGATGCTATTGCTTAGATTGAACTAAACTAATCTCCATGGCAGGGTACCTGAAGAACTGTGGATATAGGTTTGTGATTTTTGTACAGGAGGCAGTGATCAAGACTATCCCCAAGAAAAAGAAACGCAAAAAGGCAGAATGGTTGTCTGAGGAGGCCTTACAAATAGCTGAGAAAAGAAGAGAAGCTAAAAGCAAAGGAGAAAAGGAAAGACATACCCATCTGAACGCAGAGTTCCAAAGAATAGCAAGGAGAGATAAGAAAACTTTTTTCAGTGATCAATGCAAAGAAATAGAGGAAAACAATAGAATGGGAAAGACTAGAGATCTCTTCAAGAAAATTAGAGATACCAAAGGAATTTTTCATGCAAAGATGGGCATATTAAAGGACAGAAATGGTATGGACCTAACAGAAGCAGAAGATATTAAGAAGAGGTGACAAGAATACACAGAAGAACTATACAAAAAAGATCTTCATGACCCAGATAATCACAATTGTATGATCACTCACCTAGAGCCAGACATCCTAGAATGTGAAGTCAAGTGGGTTTAGGAAGCATCACTACGAACAAAGCTAGTGGAGGTGATGGAATTCCAGTTGAACTATTTCAAATCCCAAAGGATGATGCTGTGAAAGTGCTGCACTCAATATGCCAGCAAATTTGGAAAACAGTGGCCACATTAGTGGCCACAGGACTGGAAAAGGTCAGTTTTCATTCCAATCCCAAAGAAAGGCAATGCCAAAGAATGTTCAAACTACTGCAAAATTGCACTCATCTCATGCTACTAAAGTAATGCTCAAAATTCTCCATGCCAGGCTTCAATAGTACATGAACTGTGAACTTCCAGGTGTTCAAGTTGGATTTAGAAAAGGCAGAGGAATCAGAAATCAAATTGCCAACATCCATTGGATCATCAAAAAAGCAAGAGACTTCCAGAAAAACATCTACTTCTGCTTTATTGACTACACCTAAGCCTTTGACTATGTGGATCACAATAAATTGTGGAAAATTCTTCCAGAGATGGGAATACCAGAGCACCTAACCTACCTCCTGAGAAATCTGTATGCAGGTCAAGAAGCAACAGTTATGAAATTCATGAAACAATGAACCAGTTCCAAATTGGGAAAGGAGTATGTCAAGGCTATATATTACCACCCTGCTTATTTAACTTATATGCAGAGTACATCATGAAAAACACTGGGCTGGATGAAGCACAAGCTGGAATCAAGATTGCTGGGAGAAATATCAATCACCTCAGATATGCAAATTTTACCACCCTTATGGCAGAAAGCAAAGAGGAACTAAAGAGCCCTTTGATGAAAGTGAAAGAGGAGAGTGGAAAAAGTTGGCTTAAAACTCAACATTCAAAAAACTAAGATCATGGCATCCGGTCCCATCACTTCATGGCAAATAGATGGGGAAACAATGAGAGACTTTATCTTCTTGGGCTCCAAAATCAATGCAGATGGTGACTTCAGCCATGAAATTAAAAGATGCTTGCTCCTTGGAAGAAAAGCTATGACCAACCTAGACAGCATATTATAAAGCAGAAACATTACTTTGCCAACAAAGGTCTGCCTAGTCAAAGCTATGGTTTTTCCAGTAGTCAGGTATGAATGTGAGAGTTGGACTATAAAGAAAGCTGAGCACTGAAGAACTGATGCTTTTGAACTGTGGTATTGGAGAAGACTCTTGAGAGTCCCTTGGACTGCAAGGAGACCAAACCAGTCAATCCTAAAGGAAATCAGTCCTGATTATTCATTGGAAGGACTGATGCTGAAGCTGAAACTCCAATACTTTGGCCACCTGATGCAAAGAACTGACTCCTTGGGAAAGACTCTGATGCTGTGAAGGATTGAAGGCAGGAGGAGAAGGGGACGACAGAGGATGAGATGGTTGGATGGCATCTCCGACTCGATGGATGTGAGTCTGAGCAAACTCCGGGAGTTGGTGATGGACAGGGAAGCCTGGTGTGCTGCAGTCCATGGGGTCGCAAAGAGTCGGACACAACTCAGCAACTGAACTGAACTGAATCTCCATGAAACCTAAAGACAAGTAGCTTTGTTAGATTTCTTCAGGGAAACTGTGGGTTGAGTATTAACCAATAAAAGAAGCACAAGCAAACCCATAAGAAAAGGACAGAGGTAATTTTTTTTTCCATGTCTAGAACAGGCTGTCCTAAGCCACACTGCAAAGTGAAAACAATATAAACCTAATCAGATCTTTAAAGAAATCATTCAAAATAATTCAAATTGTATTTGCAATATGGACTTGTAACTATTATTGCTAACAATAAAATATGATAAAACACTATAATAAAAGAAAATTAAAATTCCCCAATATTATTAACATTTAGACATCTTAGGTATTCATATTCAACCATACATTAAAGAGTACACAATCAAAAAAATTTGGAGACCAGGGCTATAGGGCCAGCCCTGCACAGAGCAGTGGACTGTGGAGACACACCTGTGGATACTGGTTATGGGGGAAGGTGCCTTCCGTCTCTGGCAAAGGACCATGGTTCTGGTGTGCATAGATTTCTTCTTTGCTCATCAGAGACTCTTCCTCGGCCTCCTCTTCCTTTTGGAGCATTTTCCTCATGAAATCTCTCTTGTCCATCGGAGTTCGAATGATTTTCAGGTTATTTGTGTAGATGATTATCTTTCCAAAATCTATAATAGGTGGGGACTAGAGACATGAAGAATGAGTTTGGTGATGCCCCAGTCACCAAATACAGGGCTGAAGAACCCCTTCAACATCCCAGGAAAGAGATACACCATCCATTCAGCACTTGGGGTCCCATCACAACCCCAAACTACAATTCATTCCCTAGATTCTCTGTTCTGTCTGAAAACCCTGATAGCCAGCTTCTTATTTCCTGTTGATGGTAACCAAAGCTGAACTAATCACATGACTACAACGTAGGGCTCTGCAGGACAAGGTCCTGAGCTTCTATTCCTACTACATACCATGGGAGCTGGTGCAGGGCTGGGCAGAGTGAGAGATTTATGCATATATAGGAATGCTTTTAAAAAATAAATCTCTCAGAAACCAAATTATTAGTTATGCTTCTTAAAAAATTTACCGGTTTATATAATTAATTAGGGATACATTTTAAGTTCTAATTTTTTTTGTTTATTGTATAATACACCATTTGAAAATACCAAGGAAATATCCTTTTGTTTTTAATGACACATGAGTGGAAGTAATGCTAGCTGGCAGTATTTGATTGTGAGAAATCAATACATTGAATTTTTTAAATAAATAAATCTCTCTCCAAGTTTTTATGCATAAGTAATAATGTGTGTGTTAGCCACTCAGTCATGTCTGACTCTTTGCAATCCCATGGATTGTAGCCCGCCAGGCTCCTCTGTCCATGAAATTCTCCCGGCAAGAATATTGGAGTGGCTTGCCATTCCCTTCTCCAGCAGATCTTCCCGACAAGGGATTGAAACTGGGTCTCCCACACTGCAAACAGATTCTTTACTGTCTGAGCCACCTGGGAAGTCCTATAAGTAATAATAGTAGATACAATTTATTGAATCTACTATTATTATAGTGGATAGCATTTATTGAACATCAGGCATCATGCTAAGCATTTTACAAACATCACCTCACTTCCCTCCCAAACATCCCTATGATGTTGATGCAACGATTTCTGTACATTTAATGGAAGAAGAGACTGAGGCTTAGTGAGGTTACGAGCTTTCCAAAGTTGCAGAGTTATTCAGGGTTTGTGGCTGGAATTTAAACTCAAGTCTGTCTCACTCTAAGGTCCATATTCTTAGCACCTACACTATACTATTCACAAACATCCCCTCAACCAAGTAAGATTACCCATATATATGTTGTGTGTGTATTCATTATTCATATATGATAAACATTTTTATGTCAATAAAAATACTGTGTGTACGTGCTCAGTCATGTCCAATTCTCTGTGATCCCATGGACTGTAGCCCACCAGGCTCCTCTGTCCATGGGACTTCTCAGGCAAGAATACTGGAGTGGGTTGCCATTTCCCTCTCCACAGAATATTCCTGACCCAGGGATTGAACTTGCATCTCTTGCACCTCCTACATTGGCAGGAGCATTCTTTATCAACTGCACCACCCGGGAAGCCTGCAGCATCATTATTAATAGCTTATGCTCCCTTGTATAGATTTATCATGTGTTACTTCATCATTTGCTGAGAAGCAACTTGGACAATTTTACAGGGCAGTAGAGGAGTCCGGGCAGGAAGTGTTTAGACATCAGTTAACTAAGAACACATACTTCTTCACAGATAGCTTAGAGGGGATACAACACTGTATCCCAATCCCACTGTCCGCCAATCGTGAGATACAGGAGAGCCATTTGGTCTCTCAGGACCTCAATGTTCTCATGCAAATGGGCCGAGAGCCAAATGGTGGGCAACACCACAAACAAAGTGTGACTAAAACATACAAGTATTTCCTTACTAGCTGATAATCAGGAGCTGTCCTGAGACTCCTGAGCACCTTCCTATTTCTCAAACTCCTTTCCTGACGGAGCCTCTCACACCCCTAAACCCAGTGGTGTAGACATTAATGCTCAGGATCCCAGGTATCAGGACCCTGCCCCAACACTCTCCTGACTTCTGTGCTGACCTCAATGTTCCTGTGGTTAAATGTTTTAATTCTCACCCCTGAGGCTAATTATATCAACGTCTAAGGGTGAGGGCGCAATGAAAAATATGTTAAACAGAGTGTGCAAAAGCTGAAGATACTATGCAAATGATGAGTGTTTTTTACTGCAGTTAGTATTAATCATGCTACATAGCTACGTTCCCCAGCATGAAATGTTTTGCCCTGCCTTTACAGAACTTTATAAACCAAATCTGTTTAGATGCCACAGTTAAGCAGTCTCCTATTTAGCCCTCATGAATTCAGTCACAACCTGGCTTGAGCAGGACTTCAATCTTCAGGTCCCCTTCCTTGAAACACCCACAGAGTTTTCAATAATTATTAGTGAAGCCACAAGCTTCCTACCTGGCCCTGTATCCTCTCCCTCTTGTCAAGGGATCATGTGGCAGCTTCCATTTCCTATTGTTTGATGCAGGCTGGGTTCCTGTTTCACACTCTGGACTATCAGTTTCTGAGCATCAGAAGATAAAGATGGTGGTACCTTTGGAAGGTTCCATTTCTATTTCCAGTAATAGCTGAAGAGGTTCAGTTACTCGGAAGCTTTTTTCGTACAAAAGGCTGGTTTTCCAAAAGTCTTAACATATGAAAAAAACAAACTTCACTCATCTGGCCCAACCTCCTGTCTCTCAGCTGGACAACATCTGAGACACCCAGGATAGTAAATTTATTTTTAATATACTCCCAAGATGGAGGATCCCAAATCACCTTTAAGGCGTGTTTAAGTTTCAGTTACCCTGACAGCCAAGTTCTTTGCATCTAAAGAAACTCTCTGGGTGTAACTAAAGTTCACATTATCCAGTTACACTCAAGTGCCTGTGAGGAACACACACTCTTACATTATAGAGGGCCAGGATGGAGCCAGGACATTTTTGTTTTATTCCATAATCCTGGAATGGCAACTTATATAAGATTAAGTATTCATAAATACTCTGATGTCAAAAAAAATGGGACTGGGATTGCCATTCAGGGAGCATGCAACCTTCCACTGCTCTGTGTTTAAATGCAGACATGTCTTGTTGGGACTAGAAACTCAATGTGCTTTGGAGGTGGACAGATCTGAGTTCAAATTCTATTTGACAACTGTGTGAAGTCTGTAAGTTATTTAACCCCCATGAACTTCTGTTTTTCCATTTGTTAAACTCTTCCTCCCAAAATTATTATGAGAATGAAATTGCATAACAGTACAGAAAGTTCTTGTTCAATAAGTGTTACTTTCCTTCCCCCTCCCCACGCTCCGCCCCCACCCCCACTTTTTTGGCTGCTCTAGGTCTTAATTGTGGCGTGCAAGATCTTTAGCTGCAGCATGCAGAATCTAGTTCCTTGACCAGAGATGGAATCCCAGCCCCCTGCATTGGGAGCAGCAAGTCTTAGCCCCTGGTTCACAGGGAAGTCCCTCCCTTTCATCTTTTTTAATGACCCTTATACTTAGGGTAAAATGCTCAGTGGTAAAGAATCACCTGCCAATGCAGGAGTCGCAGGAAACGTAGGTTCGATCCCTGGGTCAGGAAGATCTCCTGGAGGAGGAAATGACAACCCACTTCAGTGCTCTTACCTGGGAAATCCCATGGACAGAGGAGCCTGGTGGGCTAGAGTCCATGGCATCACAGAGTTAGACATGACTAAGCATGCACACATACATATACTTCAGTCAGTTTCAAATCCTTGAAATATCTGTTTGTAAGATTTTCTCTATCCATCACATTAAATTTTAAAAGCCTCAATATTTCCTTAATAAGAACCTGGTCATTATCACAGTGGTAGGTAACACGTACTGAACATAAAAATGTGTGCCAGGCACAGTGCTGAGTACTTTCATGTCTTTTATATTTTTAATCATCACAATAATCTTTGCAAGCATGTACTTTTATTATCATAAGGTTAAGTGGCTTGCCCAAGCTCACAGAGTAAGTGGGCTGGACGGACATCAAGTCCAGGTTTAACTGACATCAGAGCCTTGCTTTTTATGATTATTATTTTATTATGATAAAATACACATAACATAAAACATACCACTTTAACCTTTTGTAAGGTACAACCCAGGGGCATCAACACGTTTATATTGTTGTGCAGCCATCTCCACCACCCATGTCCAGAACTTTTTCTCATTTCCAAACTGAAACTCTGTACTCTTTAAACTCCACCTTCTGCCCTCCCTAGCCCATGGCAAGCACCATTCTCCTTTCTGTCTTACAAATTTGACAGTGCTAGTACCTCATACAAGTGGAATCATACAGTTATCTTTTTATGACCAGTTTACTTCACTTAGCATAATGTCTTTAAGATCCATCCATGTTGTAGCATGTATTAAAATGTCCTTCCTTTTAAAGCTGAATAACATTCTATTATATGTATATACCATGTTTTGTTTGTTCATTCATCTATTGACTGATATTTGCTTCCACCTGTGGGCAATTGGGCTGCTATGAACACTGGTATATAAATATCTGTTCAAGTTCAGAGCCCTTCTTTTTAATTGCTGTGCTTAACTGCTACCCAATGTTGCTGCAAAGCCAATATTTACTAAGGGTTATTTCACAGTTGGATTCACTATTGAAAAATCATGATTTTCCAGTTCTAATTTCCTTATTTTCCCCAAGCACTGCATTGACAACCTATTTCAGTGGGTGGAGCTGCAAGAATCCAACCTGACCTCTCTCACACCCAGAGACTGGCTAGCAGCTGGATGTGGCATTTGTTCATGCCACAAAGAAACCAAGGATAACCAGAACAGGCAGAAATCAAACCCTGAAACTGGTCTAAAGAGTACTGTGTTTAAAACCTCTGTACAGTGCTGCCAGTAAGACTCAGGTATCTGGTTTTATCAAGTCCATGCCTAACCATACCTTTACATACATGCCAAGTGTGACACATGACTGATGAAGGTCAAGCAGTCCAATACTATAAACCATGGACTTGTGCAAGGTTTGCATAAACTATGACTTTATAAATTCTAAAGCTGGTTAAAAAGAGGTACTGTAAGTACAAGACATAACCAAGTACCCAGGACATAAAAATCACTTGAAAAATGGTTACTATTATAATTATTATCATCACTATTATTAATGGTCTTATTCTCTTAAAAAGAACATTCCATAGGGCCAAGAACATAGGGAATTAGAAGACCTAAAATCTTATTCTAACTCTGTAATATTGGTGAGTCCCTTACAACCTGGAACTCAATTTTCCTCATTCGTAAAATGGAAACGACTCTACATTTTTCACAACCTTTCTCCTCAAGGTTGTGGAGAAGACCCAATGAGGTAGAATGTGATTTTAATGCAGAAGTGCCTTTAACACAGAAGTCACTCCACTAACAAAAGGAATTGTTCATTCCAGCCCCCTTGAATATCAATAAGAAACCTGGTATTATCTTTGATAAGTGTGGACATGCTCATAATTAAACTTTTACTAATGCCAACAAGGCCAGTACATTTCTCTGCTATCGCTATATAACCTGTTCCCTTAGGAAAAGAACAATATAAATGATTAGAGAGTAATGACCTGAATTTTACGTTTTAAGGTGAAAACATATCCTGGTGTGCTATTCATTAATAACCCGGTACATTATATAATTGCACTTAAGCTTTTTTTTTTTCAAGGCATTCAGAGTCCTCCTGCAAGCAGAAAACATGCACACCTAGTAGTTTGTGGAAATCAGTGAATATGTTCCAGGCTCTTCTAGCTTCAAAGAAGATCATGTATGGGCTTTTGATGATCTTTGGTACTGGAGAAAATAACTGAAATTCACAGATAAAATACATGTTTCTATCTAACTATTAGCTCAAATGTCTTCCACATATAACATTTCCTCTGGCTGACCTGCTTTTCGCCATTTCTTCCCAGGGTTCCACCTACCCAGGATTCCTGCTAACAAGCAATGGAAAGGCAAAAGAAATAAACAAACAAGCATTTTTTAAAAGCAGGCAGCAGGAGGCAGTTAAGAAACAAAGCAAGATATGGATAAACCATAAGTTAAATAATCGGCTGGAGTAAAGTGAGCACCTTCAAACACTTAACTCTTCCAGGAAAAAGAACAACCCCTTACAGCATAATTTTCTAAAACAGCAGTCTGGCAACCTGAAAGCCGCTGTATCTCTATTTCATTTACTTACCAAGACATCCCAGCTGAACACCCAATTACAATTTGTTACCCTGGATGGAAGTTGAATACCAGCTACACTTTTTGCACTTTCCAACAAGTAGTCAACAAGAATGTTATTTTTGTCCCAGAAATATTATTCTGATAGTGGCTTGGCATTTGGTGCACCTATAGCTGATTGGGCTTTCCTGGTGGTTCAGCAGTAAAGAATCTGCCTGCAATGCAAGAGATGTACAGAAGACGCGCGTTCCACCCCTCTGTCGGGAAGATCCCCTGGAGAAGGGCATGGCAACCCACTCCAGTATTCTTGCCTGGAGAATTCCATGGACAGAGGAGCCTGGTGGGTTACAATCCATGGAGTCGCAAAAGAATCAGATATGACTAAGTGGCTAAACAACAACAAAAGCTCTGGTTGGTACCCAAGCACAAGCAAGATACAAACTGAAACATTTAGGTGTTTCTCTAAGGTTTTAGTCCTTAAAGCTTACACACCAAGGGCAATACCAACCTTATGGTCATTTGCCTTGTAATCATTGAAGAAAGGCTGGCTGCCTGCCAAAGTGTAGGCACTACCCTCTCGAAACACACTGATCCTCTGAGCAGTCAGCTTGGGAGAGCACGGTTGGGGCTTCGGGACTTCCCCAGATCCGTAAACACCATCCATTGGTTCAAGGGACTCTTGGAGGAAACTGTGAGGGTATTCCTCCTTTGGCGACTCTAATTCCTGCCCATCTTCAAAGACTTGCTTCAACACACGGCCGCTGTAGGAGGACGAGATTTTAAATCGGACTTTCCGGGGTTTGCCGTCACTCTTCTGGGTCAGCTTCTTCTCGGGGTCCTCCATCAGCAGAAATTTCACCCTGTGGTTTTCAGGCTTCAGCGTAGCAGTGAAACTTGGGGCTCTGAGAAAAAGGCATTTTATTTTCACTCCTCCTGCATATAATTAATTCAAGTTGGTGCTGAGGCATGCTCGGTTTACAGCAATTGACACCCACACATTAAATATTGATGGGCCTCCATGCAAAGGCAGGTGATTGCAGGCTTATGGAGCAGATGGAGCATAAGACAAGACTGGGTGCCCTCTGAATCCCAAGCTCACCCATAACTTCACCCCAACCTCAGCTTTTCTTAACGTGAGCATGAGTAGGTTTACATAGACTAACAATTAACCAGTTCAGTAGGGATCAGTTAGCAAGAGTCTTGTTATTCTTACCAACAACCAAGATGCTTTACCGTCTGAGTCACCAGGGAAGTGATGATAACTATGACTTAGTTAGCATTTAAGAGGTGCCAGAGATTTTAAATGCATTATGTTACTGTGGCCTCACAATAAATCTGCAATGAAAGTGTCATTATCTGTGTTTTATAGAAGGGAAAGCCAGGTTCGGAGCAGCTTCTTCATTTGTTTACTCTATTCCAGCAAGTAAGTGATGGATCGAGGATTCAAACTCAGTTCTTAAGTAATTCCAAAACCCATGATCAATCCACCAAGTTGAAAGTTTTCAAATCATGTCTCATGGAGCCCTAGACAAGGAAGTCACAGGTTCATCTGAGCTTTCTACTCCTATATTAACCAACACACATTTACTTTCTATTTTATTTTTAAACTATTTATTTATTTAGCCTGCACCAGGTCTTAGTTGCAGCATACAGGATCTTTAATCTTCATTGTGGTACACAGGATCTTTAGCTGCAGTATGTGGGATCTAATTCCCTGATCAGGGATGGAACCTGGGTCCCCTGCAGTGGGAGTGCCGAAATTTAGTCACCAGGAAAGCCCCACTTTATATCTACTGCTTATTTACGATTTCGTTTGCAATCATAGCATAGGCCCCTTTGCCTATTCCAGACAGCACTAGTAAATGGCCGACACTGAGAAAGTTGCTGGGATGAATATCAGACAAGCACATGACATGGGGCTTGAGAATGACAGTCCTACAATCTAGTTTAGGAAACAGACTTAACACATAGGAAATAACAGCCTCCTACTTAGGGAGCAAACTGTCCACTGCTGACTACCAGAACTATTCTGGGAAGACAGCGGCCCATCAGGAGACAAGGATGCAAGAAGGCTTGTAAAGAAAGGGCCCTTGGATTAGGTCTAAAAAAACAAGTTGGATTTGAAGAGTTGACATGGTGGAGGTTAAGGCTTTCTCTGTCCTTGCTAATGACATCATCATTGACTTAGTTGCCCAGACAGACTTCTCTTCTACCCTTGCAGCCATTCCCATGGATTCTGTCGCCACTACCTTCTTCCATCCACCCCCACCCATCCAGCCCAAGGTCAAGCCCTTGTCACTTCTGTTTTCAGAACTGTGGCAGCTTCCTGGTGACCTCGCCACCACCCATAAGTCCAACCATACAGATGCCTGAGTGATGCTTCCAAAACACAAATCTGAAAAGTCCTAACTCTTCATGCAGCAGACAAAGTTCCTCAAAACCAAACCCTGCCTTCTCCTCTAGACTGACCCTTGTCTCTCTTATAGGAGCCGCCTGGAATTGGTGTTCCAGGCATACTGTCAGCTCAGTTATTTCTCAAAACCATGGATTTCTGTCTCCTATCCAGTACAAACTCTATTTCCTGATTAGGATGTCAAACTTTCATCCTTCAAGTCACACCTCAAATATCATAGCTCCTGGGAAGCCTTTCCATCTGCCCCAGGGAGGAGACCAGGGCCTTTGGACCAACCACCTTTAACAACTACTTGTTTTCTCTCTCCACTCCTGTGTCCCCCTCCACCAAACTATGAACACTCAGAGTCACAAGCTATGTTGACCATTACTCTGCTACTGCTGCTAAGTCACTTCAGTCGTGTCTGACTCTGTGCGACCCTATAGATGGCAGCCCACTAGGCTCCCCCATCCCTAGGATCCTCCAGGCAAGATCACTGGAGTGGGTTTCCATTTCCTTCTCCAATGCATGAAAGTGAAACATGAAAGTTAAGTCACTCAGTCGTGTCTGACTCTTAGCAACCCCATGGACCACAGCCTACCAGGCTCCTCCATCCATGGGATTTTCCAGGCAAGAGTACTGGAGTGGGGTGCCAGTGCCTTCTCCTGACCATTCCTCTATCCCTTCTTTTTATCAAAGTGCCTGAGCTTCCCTTGTGGCTCAGTTGGTAAACAATCTGCCTGCAGTGTGGGAGACCTGGGTTTGATCCCTGGGTTGGGAAGATCCCTTGGATAAGAGAAAGGTTATCCACTCCAGTATTCTGGCCAGGAGAATTCCATGGACTGTAGAGTCCATGGGGTCTCCAAGAGTCGGATACGACTAAGCGACTTTCTCTTTCCTGGTATTTAATAGAACTCAGTAATTAGGATGACTTCCAGCTGAGAGAAATCAAATAAATAAAACTTTGGGAACAGGAGCTGAGCATATTTTGCAGAGGTAACACCAAAACATTATCAGAAAAACATCTACATATCTACTAAGGTGGGGGTTCCCAGTTATAAGGTCTTTGTGTAATCAATGCAAGTAATAGATTAAACATGCACACATCAACACACATATACCAACAGGCAGAGAGGGAGAAACAAGATTTTAAAATAAGAAAGAAGGCTTCCCTGGTGGTCCAGTGGTTAAGAATCTGCCTTGCAACGCACAAGACACTGGTTCGATCCCTGATCCTAGAAGATCCCACATGCCGGGGAGCAGCTAACCCCTCGAGCCACAGCTGCTGAGCCTGAGGGCTGAGCTCCACAACAAGGAGAAGCCACTGCAACGAGAAGCCCACACACTGCAACACAGAGCTGCTCCTGCTCACCGCAGCTAGAGAAAGTGCACGCACAGCAACGAAGACCCACCACAGCCAAAATAAACTCATCAATCAATCTCTGAAAAATAGGAGAGAAAGGAAGAAAGATATGCCTTCATAATGTCAAAAGATACATGACTGTAGAGGCCCTTGGACACACAGGTGGCCTTGATGTGCCATGAACAGATGACAGGACCCTAGAGCATGGATCCCTCAGTCCTTAGGACAGGCCAGTGTGACCCCAGGCTTCCAGGTCATCACCTTGGATTACATCAGCCTCATTTATTTCCTCCAGTGTAAAGAACAAGTATCATTAATTTCCAAGGGTGCCATGCCATGAAAAAGACTGGGAAGACGTAACTAGGAGAACATTTTCCCCTATTCCTGCCAGGAAACAAGTAATTAGTAAATGTCTGACAGCCTATCTTTATCCAGAAGGAGCAGAGAGTGGATTTCCATGACTACCTATACAGGCATTTTCCACTGCCTGTGGGATAAATGCCATTAAAAAGTTAGCCTTTCAAAAGGGTAGACTTCAACCAGACTGTATATGTTGATGCATTTCGCACAGTTGTACTTGTGCCACGTTGAAAATGTGTTAAGCTTAAATTAAGTTAGAATTATGAACACAATGGAATTGGATAGGATCCTGACTATGAAAAATGAATCCTTTAGTTACATGAAAAAATCAAAAGCTGGCAATGAGTGTTCCAAGTAACATTTGTTTTGTACATTTTTATGCCCATTCCCATGTTCACAAACAGACTTGTAGAGAGTTAGACTAAAATCACAGAAGTTTGGAAACAATCATGCTTATTTGATAATTTTTAGATGTTCGTGGTTTTTTTAGGACAGTCACAACTTACCTCACTTGATAAAGTGAAAGCAATTTTGGCAGTATTATCCAAAGCCTTAAAAATGTTCACATCCTTGAACCTTACTAGAAGAGAAAATAACCGCATGAATCAGAAGAAATAATGTCAAAATATTAACATGAGTTGCCCCCAGGTGGAAGACTTTGAAAGACTATTTTTTCCTTCCCAGTTTCATTATATTTTACTTGACTATGATAAACTTATCTTACCTTGATAATCAGGAGGAAAATAAATGAAAAAAATTCATTAATTTCAACCCAATAATTTATTTTAAGGAGATGATTTTTCTTTTTAATTTTAGGAGTTTATTTGAGCAAAACTGATTTGAATCAGGCAGCATCAATCCAGAAGTGGTTAGGAGTGCTCCACCAACATGAGTTTGTGGAGACAATTTTTTTTTAGAAGATTTTTTTTTTTAATGTGGACTGTTTTTAAAGGCTTTATTGAATTTGTTACAGTGTTACTTCTGTTTTACCTTTTGGTTTTTCTGGCCATGAGGCATATGGGATCTTAACTCCCAGGGATCAAGCCCACACCTCCTGTATCAGAAGGTGAAGTCTTATTAACCACTGAACTATCAGGAAAGTCCCAAGGGCAGAGGGGTTTATAAAGAAGAGACATAAGCAAAGTAAGGCAGTCACTGTTTGGCTGATAGCTCATAGCCTAGTTGTTTGTGATTGCTCAGCCTTAGGAGTTTTTTATTTTGTGACCATGAGACATTTACAGGCTTAGACTCTGACTTGCTGACATAGGCCCCCATGGCACTAAAGCCACACCCATTTAACAGCATCCTTGTATAATTAATTTAACAATCCCCCTCTTTTTGCCATCCTCTCATACATGAGAGACTAACCAAACAGTTGCCATTAGTGTCTCTATCAGTCACAATCAAAGTTAAATCATTCTTGTCTCATTGTGAAACTCACAGATTATGATGTCAGATCCACAGAAGAACTGTTTTTGTTGTTCATCTGGTTTCCGTTTCTCCAAGTGCAGGAAAAAAAAATCTGATGTACTGCTGATGGCTACAAACAGCGTTTAAAAACTTTGATAGAAGCTCAGCTGGTAAAGAATCCCCCTGCATTTCAGGAGACCCCAGTTCAATTCCTGGGTCAGGAAGATCCCCTGGAGAAGAGATAAGCTACCCACTTCAGTATTCTTGGCTTCCCTGGTGGCTCAGATAGTAAAGAATCCACCTGCAATGTGGGAGACCTGGGTTCGATCCCTGGGTTGGGAAGATCCCCTGGAGGAGGGCATAGCAACCCACTCCAGTATCCTTGCCTGGAGAATCCCCATGGACAGAGAAGCCTGGCGGGCTACAGTCCATAGGACTGCAAAGAGTTGGACGTGACTAGTGACTAAGTGCAGCACAGCACAGCAGGGAGACCATCTAGAGGGCAGGACCGCTAGGAGGGTAATCCCAGGAGACTTAAGTATACTCCTTAGTGACCCCATGCACCACACCTGGAGGGTAGGACCACTAGGAGGGTAATCCCAGGAGACTTAAGTATACTCCTTAGTGACCCCATGCACCACACCAGTCGGTATCTAATAAATCAAAGAGTGTACCTGAAAAGGCATCAACCTGCTTTAGCCAAGTGGCTTATTTGTTAATTTCTTGTATTTGCTACAACACCAAAGGTGTTGGTCTAGGTACAGCAGGAGATATTTGCTATTACATAGACTCCTTGTTCAGCCAACAAGTAATCTAAAGCAGTTCTATTACCTAAGACTACCTTCACAAGAAAGTCCAGGGATTTCTGTCGTGTAGCTGTTGCCTTATCAATAGATTTTGTGATAGTTGCCAGAGTTAAGGAACATTGTTTTCCTGTACATTAACAGAGAGGGAAAGCAAGTAATTAAAAAAAAAGGAATAAAGCTTTCACACTGGAGATTAAGATCTTGAACTGTGAAAAAAAAAAAAAAAAAAAGATCTTGAACTGTGATCTTGAGAGAGCTGGTCACCTCGAGATGTCATCAGCTTCTGGAAAGGAACCTCTCTAGACAATTTTAATTTTAGATCTCCAGCTGGCGTGCCATTCTAGGAGTCTAGAGAAGCCCTTTTCAATTAGAGGGTGTGGATCCAAGGTTCAAGTCCCTGAACTTTGACTGCCAAGTGGGTAGTGAGGAGGACCTGGGATGGTCCCTTCCAAAGAGTTTCAAAGGCACTCTTTGTTCTTAATGATTCCAAATCAGAAATGTTGGAGAAAACTGGAAATGTTAGTTTGAAGAGTTGTAGCCGATATTTGAGGAAACTAGAACTCAGGATGCAGTTGATTTACAGGTATATAACAAAACCTCAAAGACAATGATCAGCACTAGAATCTGATATCCACAAGGCTGTGTTATCATTTTCTATGAAGCATAATTATTTCCTCTACAATCACCCTCATTTCTCTCAAAGATAATCACTATAAGACAAATTTGTCTCCAAGTGCTTAGTCTCATTAAATTTGGCCTGATTATTTAGATGAATGCGGTAAGAATGGTGATTGACCACATAGATTCTCTTTAAATCTGCTTTGCTGATAATTTTTCATAAAGAATCTTAGATTGGACTTTTAAAAGCCTCTCCAGGCTAAGAAACCAAACCAAAAACTCAACATTAGACTTCACCTGGTATATTTAAAGAGGTGACTGAATTCCTCTCTTTTTTAAAGTATCCTAAGGTTCTGGACCTTTCTGGAAGTAGCCTTCCTTATTCACCTGGTAGGGCTTTCAGGAAGCCTTAAGCAAGGTACAAAGTTAGTTTTTCCAAGGAGCTTTTCTTGGCTCCATAGAGTCAACATGAGTTCCTTAAAAGTATCTGATCAAATCTTAGGCATAAGATTTTAGGCATATGCTCATATATACCCAAAAGCATAGAACTTAAGAAGGCTTGTCATCACTTACTACTTGATAATGCATCCCACACAATTTAGCATACTAAATAAACATAATTAATTTAACAACTCTCTTTCACAAGGTGAGAGACAAATTCTTTGAGATTTTCCAGGCTTCCTCTGGGAAATTTCAAAGGTATTTTGAAGTCAAAAAGACTGCATTCATAATTTTATTTGGGGAAGTTGTCAAAATGTTTGAACATTTGACTAAATAGGATCTCAGATCATTATGAAGCAATACCTAATTATCAATTTAAGTTGACAATAGAAGATTTTAAAGGCAAACAGAATATTACATAGCTGTGAACAAAACTTAGATCTTTTAATATTGAGAAGACTGGGTTTTGTTATGTAATCAAAATGCTGACAAAGACAAAGTAAAGCACAATAAATTAGTTTGGAAGAGACCAAATCTTTGCTTTCCAGGTAGATTACCCAAAAGGTTCAACAACAAACTTTCACAGTCCAAAGCAGGCCAACATTCCAAGACAAATTTGTCCTTTTACAGAGAGAAAGCCAAATTCTACTTCTGTACCAGTGTACTTCTGATATTAAAACTTATTCTTTAAAAATTTAAATAAATCCATTCTCATTTTAGTCAGCTTGACCATACATAAAATTCCTTTTTCACAAACCTTTTACAACTTTTTTTTTACATCTATTCAGGTTTTATCCTGTTTTTTTCTCTTCCTCATTCTCAAACAACGAGTTATTTTACTTGCTTCATGTACTTTTCAAACAATTGTTTCCTTTAATTCTTATTTTTCTAAGCAGTTTTAGTTACAAATATTGATTAGAAACTTAACTCTTAGAATTCTTTATTCTTAATGAAAATAAAGAAGTAAGCAACTGTGGACTATCAGAGTAGCATTCTGTGGATTGTCACATTCAAAAATAAATTTCTCAATTTCTAGAAGTATAGTCGTCCTCACGGTAAAATGTTCAATGTGTTACAAAACATGTTTACTAATAGATCTGAGTATTTTTAGCTCCTCTGCAAAAGGAAGTCAAAAGTAGATAAATCTTTGTCAGTAATTTATGTTTCACTATTTTATCTTATTCAGAAATGATTTGGATATTCAATGAATACCTATCATTTAACTGATCTCAGTATAACTTTAAGGCTTCAAGTTATGAAAAACATTTTGGAAATTATGTTTAAGTAAACATATCTTAAAACATTATTATTATTGAAAAGTTTGTTCATAAGCTTTATTTATTTATTTTTTTTTTTGGCCTTTATTCTTTTTTTTTTTTTTTTTTTTTTTGGATCCTATGGTATATATATATTTTTTTTATTAGTTGGAGGCTAATTACTTCACAACATTTCAGTGGGTTTTGTCATACATTGATATGAATCAGCCATAGATTTACACGTATTCCCCATCCCGATCCCCCCTCCCACCTCCCTCTCCACCCGATTCCTCTGGGTCTTCCCAGTGCACCAGGCCTGAGCACTTGTCTCATGCATCCCACCTGGGCTGGTGATCTGTTTCACCCTAGATAATATACATGCTGTTCTTTTGAAACATCCCACCCTCACATTCTCCCACAGAGTTCAAAAGTCTGTTCTGTATTTCTGTGTCTCTTTTTCTGTTTTGCATATAGGGTTATCGTTACCATCTTTCTAAATTCCATATATATGTGTTAGTATGCTGTAATGTTCTTTATCTTTCTGGCTTACTTCACTCTGTATAAGGGGCTCCAGCTTCATCCATCTCATTAGGACTGATTCAAATGAATTCTTTTTAACGGCTGAGTAATATTCCATGGTGTATATGTACCACAGCTTCCTTATCCATTCGTCTGCTGATGGGCATCTAGGTTGCTTCCATGTCCTGGCTATTATAAACAGTGCTGCGATGAACATTGGGGTGCACGTGTCTCTTTCAGATCTGGTTTCCTCAGTGTGTATGCCCAGAAGTGGGATTGCTGGGTCATATTGGAGTTCTATTTCCAGTTTTTTAAGAAATCTCCACACTGTTTTCCATAGCGGCTGTACTAGTTTGCATTCCCACCAACAGTGTAAGAGGGTTCCCTTTTCTCCACACCCTCTCCAGCATTTATTGCTTGTAGACTTTTGGATAGCAGCCATCCTGACTGGCGTGTAATGGTACCTCATTGTGGTTTTGATTTGCATTTCTCTAATAATGAGTGATGTTGAGCATCTTTTCATGTGTTTGTTAGCCATCTGTATGTCTTCTTTGGAGAAATGTCTGTTTAGTTCTTTGGCCCATTTTTTGATTGGGTCATTTATTTTTCTGTAATTGAGCTTCAGGAGTTGCTTGTATAGTTTTGAGATTAATCCTTTGTCTGTTTCTTCATTTGCTATTATTTTCTCCCAGTCTGAGGGCTGTCTTTTCACCTTACTTATAGTTTCCTTTGTAGTGCAAAGGCTTTTAAGTTTCATTAGGTCCCATTTGTTTAGTTTTGCTTTTATTTCCAATATTCTGGGAGGTGGGTCATAGAGGATCTTGCTGGGATTTATGTTGGAGAGGGTTTTGCCTATGTTCTCCTCTAGGAGTTTTATAGTTTCTGGTCTTACATTTAGATCTTTAATCCATTTTGAGTTTATTTTTGTGTATGGTGTTAGAAAGTGTTCTAGTTTCATTCTTTTACAAGTGGTTGACCAGTTTTCCCAGCACCACTTGTTAAAGAGGTTGTCTTTTTTCCATTGTATATCCTTGCCTCCTTTGTCAAAGATAAGGTGTCCATAGGTTCATGGATTTATCTCTTGGCTTTCTACTCTGTTCCATTGATCTATATTTCTGTCTTTGTGCCAGTACCCTACTGTCTTGATGACTGTGGCTTTGTAGTAGAGTCTGAAGTCAGGCAGGTTGATTCCTCCAGTTCCATTCTTCTTTCTCAAGATTACTTTGGCTATTCGAGGTTTTTTGTATTTCCATACAAATTGTGAAATTCTTTGGTCTAGTTCTGTGAAAAATACCGTTGGTAGCTTGATAGGGATTGCATTGAATCTATAGACTGCTTTGGGTAGAATAGCCATTTTGACAATATTGATTCTTCCAATCCATGAACACGGTATGTTTCTCCATCTGTTTGTGTCCTCTTTGATTTCTTTCATCAGTGTTTTATAGTTTTCTATGTATAGGTCTTTTGTTTCTTTAGGTAGATATACTCCTAAGTATTTTATTCTTTTTGTTGCAATGGTGAATGGTATTGTTTCATTAATTTCTCTTTCTGTTTTTTCATTGTTAGTATATAGGAATGCAAGGGATTTCTGTGTGTTAATTTTATATCCTGCAACTTTACTATATTCATTGATTAGCTCTAGTAATTTTCTAGTAGAGTCTTTAGGGTTTTCTATGTAGAGGATCATGTCATCTGCAAACAGCGAGAGTTTCACTTCTTCTTTTCCTACGTGGATTCCTTTTACTTCTTTTTCTGCTCTGATTGCTGTGGCCAGAACTTCCAACACTATGTTGAATAGTAGTGGTGAGAGTGGGCACCCTTGTCTTGTTCCTGATTTCAGGGGAAATGCTTTCAATTTTTCACCATTGAGGGTGATGCTTGCTGTGGGTTTGTCATATATAGCTTTTATTATGTTGAGGTATGTTCCTTCTATTCCTGCTTTTTGGAGAGTTTTAATCATAAATGAGTGTTGAATTTTGTCAAAGGCTTTCTCTGCATCTATTGAGATCATCATATGGTTTTTATCTTTCAATTTGTTAATGTGGTGTGTTACATTGATTGATTTGTGGATATTAAAGAATCCTTGCATTCCTGGGATAAAGCCCACTTGATCATGGTGTATGATTTTTTTAATATGTTGTTGGATTCTGTTTGCTAGAATTTTGTTAAGGATTTTTGCATCTATGTTCATCAGTGATATTGGCCTGTAGTTTTCTTTTTTTGTGGCATCTTTGTCTGGTTTTGGAATTAGGGTGATGGTGGCCTCATAGAATGAGTTTGGAAGCTTACCTTCATCTGCAATTTTCTGGAAGAGTTTGAGTAAGATAGGTGTTAGCTCTTCTCTAAATTTTTGGTAGAATTCAGCTGTGAAGCCATCTGGTCCTGGGCTTTTGTTTGCTGGAAGATTTTTGATGACAGTTTCGATTTCCTTGCTTGTGATGGGTCTGTTAAGATCTTCTATTTCTTCCTGGTTCAGTTTTGGAAAGTTATACTTTTCTAAGAATTTGTCCATTTCATCCAGGTTGTCCATTTTATTGGCATAGAGCTGCTGGTAGTAGTCTCTTATGATCCTTTGTATTTCAGTGTTGTCTGTTGTGATCTCTCCATTTTCATTTCTAATTTTGTTAATTTGGTTCTTCTCTCTTTGTTTCTTAATGAGTCTTGCTAATGGTTTGTCAATTTTGTTTATTTTTTCAAAAAACCAGCTTTTAGCTTTGTTGATTTTTGCTATGGTCTCTTTAGTTTCTTTTGCATTTATTTCTGCCCTGATTTTTAAGATTTCTTTCCTTCTGCTAACCCTGGGGTTCTTCATTTCTTCCTTCTCTAATTGCTTTAGGTGTAGAGTTAGGTTATTTATTTGGTTTTTTTCTTGTTTCTTGATGTAAGCCTGTAATGCTATGAACCTTCCCCTTAGCACTGCTTTTACAGTGTCCCATAGGTTTTGGGTTGTTTGTTCATAAGCTTTAACCTTACATGCATCTATTTAATTTACTTGGGTTTTTGTTTGTTTTGTTTTGCTTTGCTTTTTTTGCTGGACCACGCAGCTTGTAGGATCTTAGTTTCCCAACCAAGGATCAAATCTGTGCCTCCTGAAGTGAAAGAGGAACCCTAACCACAGAACCACCAGGGAATTCCCAAATTTGTTATTGTTGTGTTCAGTCAATAAGTTGTGCCTGACTCCTGGCAACCTCATGGACTGCAGCACGCCAGGCTCCTCTGTTTTCCATTATCTTCTGGAGTCTGCTCAAATTCATGTCCACTGAGTCAGTGGTGTTACTTAACCATCTCATCCTCTGCTGCCCCCTTCTCCTTTTGCCTTCAATCTTTCCCAGCATCAGCGTCTTTTCCAATGAGTCGGCTCTTTGTGTCAGGTGACCAAAGTATTGTTACTTCAGCTTCAGCAACAGTCTTTCCAATGAACATTCAAGGTTGATTTCTTTCTTTTAGGATTGACTGATTTGATCTCCTTGCTCTCCAAGGGACTCTCAAGAGTCTTCGCCAGTACTACAGTTCAAAGACATCAATTCTTCAGTGCTCGGCCCTCTTTATGGTCCAACTCTCACATCCATACATGACTACTGGAAAAACCATAGCTTTGACTAACCATACTTTCTCAAATTTATTTATTTATTTATTATTTGTTCCTAATTAGTCAACAAATGTTTAGTTGACTCATAAAAATATCATGAGACATTAAATAGCTAACCATCATGTTAAGTTATCCTTCTTGCTGACAAATTGTGTAACAAAGATAACATGAGCTTATTTGATTTTTAGTAAGTCCAGGTAGAATGAAATTGTTATATTTAATGATGTAGCTCTAAAGATATGCTTTTTAAAATTAAACCAACAAGCTTAAACTAGCTTTTATTTGTCAAAGATTATCCTAGATCACATGGACTTGAGAGACTTTTTGGTTGGTTTATATATTTCTGAGAGTATATTTGATTAATATAAATGTTTGTCTTTAAGCCAATTAAACAGAGCTCTTTACAAATTAATTTCGGCAATACTGTTAGGAGGTAGAAAAATACTGCATATCTCTAACATCCATACATAGACATACAGGAACATTAGACAAATACAGACATTTTATAGCTTTAATTTTAAAGTTTTATGCATGAGGACTTCCCTCATGGTCCAGTGGTTAAGAGTCTACCTGCCAATGAAGGGGACATGGGTTTGATCCCTGGTTCAGGAAGATCCCACACGTGCAGGGCAACTAGACCCATGTGCCACAACTACTGAGCCCACATATGCAGAGCACCGAGAGCCCATGCTCCACCAGGGAAGCCCCTGCGATGACGAGTCCAAGCACCAGCAAGGAAGAGTCACCCTCTCACTGCAACTAGAGAAAGTCCAAGCGCAGCAAGGAAGACCCAGCACAAACATAAATAAATCATTTTTTTAATTTAGCCATCAGACAAGTATAATAATATAAAACTCACTAGTTTGTAAAAGAATGTTTGCATCCAAATTGTGTTTCTGATGCATAGCATAAATTACAGTTACCTCTCAATGACTTGGAGAAGGAAATGGCAACCCACTCCAGTATTCTTGCCTGGAGAATCCCACGGACAGAGGAACCTGGTGGGCTACAGTCCATGGGGTTGCAAAAGTCGGACATGACTTAGTGACTAAACCACCACCACCTCGAAGGCTAAGCTTCTTACTAATATTTACAGAAAAGATTTTAAAATTTTTAATTCAGCTAACTTCCAAATGTCTTTTTTTTTCTCCCTTAGATCAGGTAAAACATTTATATCTCAAAGACACAGAGAAAGGATAGGCTATCTCCAAGAGGCCATTTTTTTTTCTAAATCCAGATCCACAGCATCTGCAAGGCATTTGAGTTGTATAGGGGATTTGGGGGGGATTGGTAAAAAGGATGCTGCTGCTGCTAAGTCTCTTCAGTCATGTTCGACTCTGTGCGACCCCATAGACGGCAGCCCACCTGGCTCCTCTGTCCATGGGATTCTCTAGGCAAGAATACTGGAGTGGGTTGCCATTTCCTTCTCCAAGGTAAAAAGGATAGGTGGCTTCAAATTGTTTCTAGAACTGAATTTCTGTTTTAGTAAAGACTCAGTTTGTAAGGCAAGTATCATTGCTTTTAATTCCTCAAAGAATTGAGTTGTTTCTTCAAGAGGTTTACCCACCCACCCAACTACATCATCCTCAATTTGCTTGTTTATATCAGGGAGATCTTCAACTAAAATGGAAATCAAATGATTCCTACCTTATAGCTTTAGATCTGTGTGCCTTTGAAATGTGTGAGTAAATCCTTCCACAATGACTTCAGGACATTTTCTTTTCTTCTGAATACACAGGTTTATTCTAGCTTAGCCTAAAGAAAAGTTCCTACCAGGCTCCAAATATCAGTTTCCAATTTGGCCAACTTGTGACCATAGGGAGACTTAAAAAAAAAAAAAAAAAAAAAGCTTTTGAATATCTTGTTAGGTTTCAATCAGAACAAATAGCAAAATTTCCTGGCAGTATTGAACAACCCCTGGATGAAGAGACATCCCCAAAGAGGATGCAAAAGAAACTACCCTCCCAAGACCCAGAGTTACTCCCAAAGATAACCAAACAAAAGAAAAACAGGAAATTCCCTTGAGAGCTGACAGCAGTCAGTAGGACCCTAGCCACAAATGGAATGCAACCCACAGTTCTGCACAATCAAATTTTGGGGGCCCCACCTAACAGGTGGCAAGCCAACTTCTCAGGTCACAAATTAAGATGAGCAAGAAGGCAATAGATGTCCCTGGGAAATGAAGGATTAATAACTGTTTCTTCCTGCCAATCTAGATTTAGAAAGGAAGGGACAACGTGAAATTTTACTTCCCTCTCTTGACCAGGCACCACGGAGATCTAGGCAGGCTGACTTTGGTGAGGATTCTTACCCTTTTGGGGCCTCTGCCATTTTCCCTAGGATGCCATATGCAGGCTCTGGAGAGAGTGGGGTGTCCCAGCAGAACTCAGCCTGGTCACCAGAAATTGAGTTCTCACACTGGACCCAGTTTAAGTTGGAACCAGTCCAACTCTGATGTGAAGAGCCGATTCATTGGAAAAGACCTTGTTGCTGGGAAGGATCAAGGGCAGGAGGAAAAGGGGGCAACAGAGGATGAGATGGTTGAATGGCACCACCGACTCAATGGACATGAGTTTGAGCAAACTCAGGGAGATAGTGAAGGACAGGGAAGCCTGGTGTGCTGCAGTCCATGGGGTTGCAAAGAGTTGGACACGACTTAGCAACTGAACAATTAGCTCAACCCTGGACCCAGTGTGGTTTCTAAAGTAGACCCCGTCCAACTTCAGGAGTTTCCAGAAAGAAATGGTCAAATGAAGTATAGATGAAGGATGGAGCGTCGTTACCCACCATCTCCAGAGGCAGCGAGGACAAGCGACTCAAGGGACTCCTCAGGAACCTTCACTGATGTTGCTCGTTGCCCCTGAGGGCCTTCAAAGGTCTCCTGGGTTCCCTCTTCAGTCATCAGACCTGTGAAAAGATAAACTGAGGCATGATAAAAGTCTAAGAGTTTATCTGAGCAAAAATCAAGTCAAATCTAGCAGTTCTGAACCAGAAGTGGTTAGGAGCACTTCTAAGGAGATAATTTCAAGTAGAGAAAAATATTTACATGGAAAAATTATTCACTGTAGGAAAAAAAATCGGAAAACAACTTAAATGTTCAACAGTAGGAATTTCACAAAATGAAAGATGATGTAGTCATGTTTAAAAGGTTTTCAGAGCTTGAAATAATATGGAAAAATATTTATGAAACAAATTAAATGAGAAAAGATGTGATGCAAAATTTTTTGTTCTGTAACTATAGCATTTTCTATGTAAAACTGTATAGGAGAAAAAGAAAAATGTAGATCCATTGAAATGTTAAAAATGATTCGGAGAGGGTAGTTAGGGGTGATTTTTATTTTTATTTTTTATACTTTTTTGTATTTTCTAAATTTTCCATAATTAGCTAATATTAATTTAATATTAGGAAAAAGTTTTTTTTAAGTAAACTGTGCCTATCATTTTAAAATATAGATGAATTTATGGAATTGGCTGGAGAAAATTAAATCTTCAACCTGTGCCATTTTTCCTCTGCATGAATTCAACTAATAGGAAATCATATTATTTTATTGCAAAAAATTTTTTCATACCATTTTAATATAAGCAGAAGTGACTTTAATTTGAGTCAAACAAAGTATAATTGTTTTCTCATTTTCTTATTTTGGCTACTCTGTGCACTGGCATTTGAGATCTTAGTTCCCCAACCAGGGATTGAACCCACGTCCCCTGCCTTGGGAGAGCATAGTCTCAACCACTGAACCACCAGAAAGTCCCTAGAATTGTTTATTCATGACTGCACCGAGATGCAGAAAATTTTAATGGGTTATTGAAAGTAAAGTGTGTGACGTATAACAAAATCAGTCAATTTACAATCTCATTATGGGGCTCATTACTTTTTAAAAGCCCTGATGGACATCTAACCACATGAATAGACTTAGTGTCCCTAATGGTAGGACAAATTGACATTCTATTTCTCCTAATAGAATGCTTCATTTACAGATAGGGTGTCCAAACCAAGACATTCTTGACACAGAAAGGCACTATTTACAGTTACGCCAGGACAGGAGATAAAGGGGGATAAATGATCACCCCACTGATGAGGTATTTAGGCCAAAATATTTAATATTTATGTAATCAAAACCTTGACCTAACTTTTGGTTTACATGAAGCACAGGCGATAGAAGAATGAGCTAAATGACCCAAAAAGAAATGGATGGGCAGTGGTGGAACCTCCTGCAAGACAACTGGTCTCACCAAAAAGTCAATATACTGGGGGAAATGTTGGGATGAGCAGGACATTCTAGAGTTACAGAGATACAACCAAGTGTAATATATGAACCTTGGTTGGTTCCTGGAGAAACTTGACTCGAGTTGGTATCAGGGATTTCTCTGGCAGTCCAGTGGTTAAGACTCCACACTTCCACTGCAGGAGGGCACAGGTTCTATCCCTGGTTGGGGAATGAAGATCTCACATGCCTCAAGATGTGGCCAAAAATAAATAAATAAAAATTTTTTTAAGTTGATATCAGAGGGAACTTAAGAGTTGTTTTCATTTTCATATGCAGGATACATCTAAGTGACTGTGTGTGAGAATGTCCTTTTTGTTGGAGATACATGCTAGAATACTTAAAGTGAGATGTCATGATGTCTGCAATACATTATATAAAAGCTTATTCCCTCAGTATATGTGCGTGCTCTGCTATGCTGAGTTATTTCAGTCACGTCCAACTCTGTGTGACCCTATGGACTGCAGCCCATCAGGCTCCTCTGTCCATGGGATTCTCCAGGCAAGAATACTGGAGTGAATTGCCATTCCCTTCTCCAGATACTCTTCCTGACCCAGGGATAGAATCAGCATCTTACCTTTAACCTGCATTGGCAGGCAGGTTCTTGACCACTAGTACCACCTGGGAAGCCCACTTTAACACATATGTCTACATGTGAAGCAAAACATGGAAAAATATTAAAAATTCTTTATGGTTGTTTATTATACTGTTTTTCTAATTTTTTAATGTTTGAAATATTTATAATAAAAATTGGGACCAAAAATTCTCTTAGAAAAATACTCACAGATATCTAGGCTTGCTTTTATGCATTTTTATTTACACCCTTGGGTATTCTGAGTAGAATTTTTATCCTATTCTGTCTGATATAATTTACTGGACTTTATTTTTATGTGTACTTTGGGATTTGGGAGATTATGTTAAAAATGTGTCTTGATGAAAGAAATGTGCAATTATTGCAAATTGAGTATAAACATTATCCTTTAGTTATCTTTCCACATCTATCTTTTCTAATCAGAGTAGGGCTTATAAATTAAACATATCCTTTTAATCTGCTCATGCATTACTACACAGTGTGTGTGTGTGCGTGTTGTGTGAATGTGTGTGTATTTAAACCCCAGCCTGGCATTTTCTTTTGAAACATTGTTATGGCAGAAGATTATTACAGTTATTGATCATGCCTAGAAAGTTGTGAGAGTTCATGTAACTTTATAAAAAACATGGAAAACAAAACCCAAGTTTTTAGGCCCCCTTGCTCTATCACCAACCAAAACAGAAATTTCCAAGGCAATGCTTCAAGAGACTATCATATTATCACTATTTAAAAAAAATTTTTTTTTAATTTACAAGGTTTTCTAAGCTCCTGTAGAAATGAGTTTTTCATCACAGACCTAGGTGATATGGAACATAGTTTGGTGACTGGTCACCGCCTGCATCACAGGACAATCTGATGAGACCAACCCATCCAAAGTGTGAGATCAAGGATTCAGATTAGAAAGTAAGACATTTTCTACCACGCCATCATTTCCCAAAGTATGACTCACAGAGCTAAAAGTTGAAAACAAAATTGAAAAACTTGAAAAAAAAATCCTAATAAAATAAGTTTGGGAAATTCTGGGTTAAATAAAGTTAAACTGATTTCTTTACTATAGGACTTCTGAGAATGTTAAATATACTAATGTACTTTGTCAACCTCCACCATTTCCAAAATGTAGTGCCCACAAAATTCTTTTTATTGTTGGAATTCTATTTCAGGAAACCAGTGTTCTGAGAAAAAAGTCTCAAAGATGTTGTTGGAAGATGCTTTTCTGCTTAAAAATTCTCCCGCCTCTGACTCTCATCCTCTTCATTGTGAAAAATAGTTACAGCTTATGAAGCATTTGCTATGTGTGAGAGAGGTATTTCACAGATAAGAAAACTGGAAACTGAAGCTCAGAGAGGTTATGTATCTGCTCAGAGTCACAGAGCCACGAAATGTCAGTTGTTATTCTCACCCAGGTCTGACCCCAAAGTTTATGTTTCTCTCATATCATCAAATTGACCACTTGGGGGGAAAAGGTCAATTCTTTAAAGATGAGATAGAAAATATTTTAACAAATCTAGTTGTAATCTAAAACCCATAATAGACTCTAGTATATATGATCAGCAAGGTCTCTCTGAGGCTGGGATGGAACTTAAGCTATCTGTATGGTTGATTCCCCATGCTCTGTCTCAGACGAGACTCCAGAATTTGCTTTGAAATTTAACCCCCTGCATTAAATGTAATTCACCGGAATGGAGAGATAGGCCATCTTCCTCATACTCTGAGCCGTTTCCTCATTGCCTCTGAGCAGAGCTGGCACAAGTCTTTGTATCACAGGCCAAAACCTCCATGTCAGAAAGTAAAGAAAGGGTTCCCAGAGGACCGAGCAGAGGGTGAGCATAGTGGAAAAACATCAACCCTGCCAGAGCCACAGGCCAAAATCTGGGACTTCATTAAAAAATAATAATCACCTGGGATTATTCTACCATTGCAAAGATCCCACACCCCTCTGAAACCCCTGGGGGCTCAGATGCCCTCAGATGCCTGCAATGCAGGAGACCTGGGTTCCATCCCTGGAGAATTCCATGGACAGAGGAGCCTGGTGGGGTCACCAAGAGTCAGACATGACATGACTGAGCGACTCACACTTTCACCTTCTTTTCTAATTCCTCTCTCACTTCCGACTCACTGCTCATTCCTACCAGACAGAAAGAAAGAAGAGCTCTCAGAGACTGTGAAACAGTCCTGAATTTTCTCCATCTCAGCACTCTCTAGTAGAAATGCACATATGTATGTAATGTAACCCACATATATTATTTTTAAATTTGCCATTGGCAACATTTAAAAAGTACAAAGAAACAATTAAAAAACTAGAAATATTTTATCACTATTCAGATTTCATAAGATTGTAAGTAAGTCATTCAATCGTGTCTGACTCTTTGCCACCCCATGCAATAACCCACTAGGCTCCTCTGTCTGTGGGATTCTCCAGGCAAGAATACTGGAGTAGGCAGCCATTCCCTCTTCCAGGAGATCTTCCGACCCAGGAATCAAACCCAGGTTTGATACAGGGGGAGAGAACAGGGATGTGGACGTCCTGCAACGTTAAGGGCAGTTCTGCACAACACAACACTGTCCCACACCTCAGACTACCTCCTAGGTAAAACACCTGTTTATAATTACCTGAGCCTAGAACCTTTTGTTGGTTTGTTTTAGTGAGGTGACAAGCTTGGTTTTAATATACATTTTGGGGGGCTGAAATGAACATGGATTAAGAGAAGTTTGTACTTTGTTTTATTCAGAGCTCTACCAAAAACTGCCTACCGTTTTGAAAAACTGCTTCGCAGATTGAGATGTTGCTCCTACCTCAGACAGCATCTGTAGCTGTGGCTTTTCACAGGGGTCCCAGACACGGGTAAAGCATCTGACGACTTCATGATATCATCTAGGGAAATCATACCCAAGCATTTGCCATTAAAACACACAGTATTTTATTATCACTTTCCTTTTATTTCTCTTTATATGAGAGCAAAGGTGTTTATGGGTTTTCAAAGTTATTAATATATTTGCAGGAGGATTATTTAATCTAGTAACTTCATTCCAGGACAGTAAAGGGATGTTATGAAGTAAGGGTTAGGAAAGAACACGCATTGTGCCTGATGGATTGAGAACCATTGCTCAGGGAAGGAGCGTGGCTGGCTCAAGCCGATGAAGACTGCCACCTGCAGGAAGGAGAGGGAACTGAAGCCGAATCCCAGACCGCACTTGCAAACTCCGGTGCTGCGCTGTGCTTAAATGCTTATGCGTGTCCGACTCTGCGACTCCATGGACTGTAGCCCGCCAGGCTCCTCTGTCCATGGGGATTCTCCAGGCAAGAATACTGGAGTGGGTTGCCATGCCCGCCTTCAAGGGATATTCCCAACCCAGATATCCAACCCAGGTCTCCTTTGCAAGCGGATTCTTTACCAACTGAGCTCCCAAAGGGCTGCCTCAATTAAACAACTGTGTTCTTCGCGCCTCCCAAGGCCAAAGCCTTGTGCTGGAAGACACTCACACTGCTAGATCTGTGACGTGAACAACCACGGCTCTGCTCCCAAGGAGCTCACAGTCCGGGGTGGGAAAGCATGTGGGTCTGGGGGAGGGGAATCAGTTCATGTGGGCACAAATAATCAGCTGGTCAGAGACACCCCCCCACCGACCCCCCAAGCCCCAGCCACTTCAAACCTTTCTGCTAACAGCTTGTCCAGGTTAGTTGATGTGGGAAAATATAAGAAAGAGTGCTAAGTTTTCTGCAAACGTATTTCATATTTTTTCCAAATTTATATCAACTTAGAAAAACATACACAAGTGACACATGAATACAGCCTTTTGAAGGATAAATATTTTAAATTTGAAAGGAATAAAGAAGAAAATTAACTGTTTCCTTCACTCTACCTAAAAAGTTACCTAAAAAGGAACTGTTACTAATACCCCTGGAACATGACCTTCCCAACATTTTATGCATTTATATACATGTGTATGCCACCAGGTGGCATAGTGATAAACAATCCTCCTGCCAATGCAGGAGACATGGGAGACGTGGGTTCAATCCCGGGGTTGGGAAGATCCCCTGGAGGAGGAAATGGCAACCCACTCCAGTGTTCTCGCCTGGAAAACCCCATGGACAGAGGAGCCTGGCAGGCTACAGTCATGAGGTCGCAAAGAGTCAGACACAACTGGGCATGCATACATGCACATATATGTATATGCAGATACAAATAGATGGTTTTGTTTTTTAGGCACAAGTGAAGTTATACATACAGATATGCATATGTATACAGGTATAATTTCATTTATGTTTAAATATATTAATTTTTCTGAATTTAAAAATATAACATGGAGATCTTTCCATATCAATACAGGTAGATTTCCCCTGCATTGATTTTGTGACTCCATACTAACTCAGTGTAAAAAATTAATTCATTCTTCAACAAATATTTATTAATCACCTACTATTTGTTTGAAACTATTCTAGGTGCTAAGGATGTAAGAGTAAACAACAAAAGCAAAAAGAAAGGCAAAAATCCTTGTCTTCCTGGAGCTTACATTCCAGTGGAGAGAAAGAAACAATACACTTAATAAATGAGTTAATATATTACATATGAAAAAGCAATAATTGCTATGGAAAAAACAGAACAGGATAAAGAAGATTGGGAATCCTAAACTGAGAGTGGGGAGAATTGCAGTTAAAAACAGGGTGGATATAGCAGGCCTCAGTCGGAAGCAGGCTTGAGTAGATGAGAAAGGGCGCTATGAGAACATTGTGGGAAAGAGTTTTCCAGGCAGCAGTAACAGCCTGTGCAAAGGTCCTGAGGTAGGAATGTGATTAATAGGCTCAAGAAACTGCAAGGATGCTACTGCAGCTGGGTAGGGCAAAAATGGAAGCAGGAAGACCAGGTTGAAGGTGAGTGCAAATATCTATGAAAGATGATAATAGTTTAAGATCAGGGTGGTAGCAGGGAATGAGAACTTGCTACATTCTGCATCTATTTTGAAGGTAGAGTCAACAGGACTTACTGAAGGTATTCACGTGGGGAGGGAGAGGGAGAATAAAGGAATCAGAGATAATTTATCCTAAGCATGTGGAGGTACTCTGCTGCACTAACTGTCCTGTACCATAGGTAATGTAAACTGCTCCTCATAAACTAACATTTAGGTTATTTCTGGGTTTTCTCTGTTATAAATGATCTTTCAAAGATTATCCTCTTACATGTACCTTTATGCACATCCAATCGGGTTTCCCAGTGAACAGTTTCACTCTTCTCTCACCTTTGAAATGAACTGATCTAACCTGATCCACCAGGGAGGACAGGAGTGTGCTCGGGACATGCAAAGGAATCAGTGCATGACATCAAATTAAGCGTGAAGAGAAGGTTTCTCTTCTCTTTTATACTTGCCCTTCTTGCATCATTCCGTCCCCCAGTTAATACTGTGCATGATAGAACCACATCACAGCTCATATTTTTGAGCACTTGAGTGCCAGGCACAGCTTCCCTCATAGTTCAGTTGGTAAAGAATCAGCCTGCAATGCAGGAGACCCCAGTTCAGTTCCTGGGTCGGGAAGATCCGCTGTAGAAGGGATAGGCTACCCTCTCCAGTATTCTTGGGCTTCTCTTGTGGCTTAGCTGGTAAAGAATCCGCCTGCAACGCAGGAGACCTGGGTTTGATCCTTGGGTTGGGAAGATCCCCTGGAGAAGGGAAAGGCCACCCACTCCAGTATTATGGCTTGGAGAATTCCATGGACTGTATAGTCCAAAGAATCGGTCTCAAAGAATCAGACATGACTGAGCAACTTTCACTTCACTTCACACTAATGACCACACTATGAAATAAATGTTTAGGTCCATTATATAGGTAAGAAGTAAAATAAGACCTTGTGGGGGGCAAATGCACCCCAAGGTCACACATATATAACTGCTGGAACTTGCATTTGAACCTGGCCATGGAGCTTACATCCTCAGCAACTGCATTGGGCAGCATCTAGTATAAATAAACTTCTACCTTTTCCCTGTGACTCTTTTTCTCTGGGACAAAATACCTTGGATTCCATTTACAGTAAGGATTATGCCTGGCCCCCTAAAAGGCAGTGTGGGGTGATGCAAAGGGCACAGGCTCTGGAATCAGCTCCTTCTGACTGTGTGATCTTGGGTGAATGGTTTAACCCCACCCCTATCCCACCAAACCTCAGAGAAGTAGGTCAGGACCCTGAGAAAACAAAACAAACATGGCTAATTTCCTATGGGGACTTGTGAGTAGAAAAACCTCTTAAAGATTTTAGATCCAAGTGTCCTGTTTGTGGCTAAAGACAGGCAGTGAGGTCCAGAGTCTCTACCGGAGAAATTTGGATCATTCTCTCCACTTCCTATGGTCCCCCTGCTACAGACAAGTTTCCTTGGAAACGCAGCATCGTTCCTATCTCCTCTCTTCAAGACCTACGCTCTATCCTATGTTAGAGCTGCCACCAAAGTCATAAAAAGATTTCAGGGCTGGTGGGCAAGTGGTTAAGAATCAGCCTACCCACGTAGGGGACATGAGTTCAATTCCTAGTTCGAGAAGATCCCACAGGCTGCAGAGCAACTAAGCCTGTGCACCACTCCTGAGCCCCGAGAGCCTGAGAGCTCGTGCTCCACAACGAGAGAAGCCACCGCAACAGTGAGTAAGTAGCCACTGCTGGCAGCAACTAGAGAAAGCCCACATAGCAACTAACACCCAGATCTGTCCAAAAAAACTCATCTACTAACTCAAATCCCAGCTCAATCCACAGGACTGCTACGGGACTCAAACAAGCCCTTAGGCCTCTCTGAGCCTGCTTTCCTATCTCTGAAATCATCAGTAGCCCAAATAAACTCTAAATTCTCTCTCAGAACGAACATCCTACAGCTCTATCTCCAGCGGTGATGGGAAGGAAGAGAGTGATGGATACGGTGAACACAAAGAATCTTGCCTCCTACCTATATTTATTGATTTGTCAGAGGCCACAATTGATTGTCTTCCTCTGGAGCAGATGCTCAAGTGCTATTCACGCAGCAAAAGCCATTTTTTGCCTGAGGAAACAAAATGTTCTGGGAAATTTCACAAAAATTGATCTTAAATTGTCTAAAGAGCCACAAATTCACATCAAGCAGGGCATTCCATGAAGCCTGAGGTCCCAAATGTTGTCTGTAAGTACTTCCTCCCCACCCCACCCCCCAGCCTGCCGTGAAAATTTTACAACACTTCGGAGATGTGTCCTAGGCTGCCTGGTTTAACCATCAGCTGTGTGGCAAAGGCTGAGGAGCGGGGGTGACTGAAGGTGAGGTAGCTCTGACTACCTGCAAATGCAGGCAGCTGATTCTATGTGAACACGGGTCTCTAGCAAGAGGGGTACTGAGTGCTGAACACAGAGCTCTGGGAGAGTTGCATCACCAGACCCAAACCCCCAGCCCAGGGCCGCTCCCATCCACCCCAGATCAGACTCCTAGAAACACACACACTGGCCCCACCTGTACCCCCACACCAGCTAACCATCACCACGGAGGAAACCTGGGCGACAGAAAAAGACCCAGAGGAGGGGCTGGGACCCTGGACTCCTGTCCCAACGATTGGTGAATCTTGACTCTAGAAATGTCCTTTTCTGGGCCTTACTTGCCCAGTTACTTGCCCATTGCCAGTATCTGGACGTGAGCTTGTTCACTCTGACAATCTACAACTCCCTGGTGTGAAGAAGCTCCATCTGTCTCCGGAGGAGCTATGCTGCCTTCTGCAGTCTCTACCAGGCTTGGCTGCTGCTGCTACGTCGATTCAGCCGTGTCCGACTCTGTGCGACCCCATAGACGGCAGCCCACCAGGCTCTGCCGTCCCTGGGATTCTCCAGGCAAGAACACTGGAGTGGGTTACCTACATTATTTGTCTGTCCTGCACAATTTCCCAGACCTGCTTTTGGGAGTCTGTCTTCCCCTGCTCCATGCGGTCCTCAAGGAGGCAAAAGACCCCACCACCCTGGCCATGGTGATTGGTTCAGGACCAGGCAGGTGAACTTGGAATAAATCAGATGCTTGCCTGATGCTTCTCTTACCTATTGCTCAAGGCCACGCTGCCCTGAAGTGTAATGGCTTTAAGCCACAACCACTTTCTTCTCCCTAAAGACTCTGTGGCTGGAACTGCAGTCATCTGGAGGCTGGCCTGGGCCGGACCACCTGGGACCCTCACTGCACCCAGCAGGCTCACTCACGCTGGCTGTCGGTGCTGTGTGGCTGCTGAAGACTCTGCTGGGACTGTGGACTGGAGGGAGCATCTGGTGTCTCCATGGGGCGTGGGCTTTTTAGGGCATGTCAGTTGGGTTCCAAGAAGGAACATTCCAAGTAGGCAAGTCTCAATTTACCAGCAATTTATCAAGCCTCTCTTTACCTCACACTTGCAAAAATCCCATCAGTCAAAACATGCCCCATGTCCAAGTTCAGAGTCACTGAGGGATGGCCCCACACAGCAGTGTGAGTTCCAGAAAACCTGGTTCTTTATGGTCACTGATTAACCAATAAACTTCCTATGGTACTGATGCTGACTCGCGCTGCTCTCACTTCTTGCCGAAATATTCAAGACGGATAGTCAAAAGATTTGAATCCAAGTCTTATCTTTACTACATGCAGCCAAAAAGTTAACTGACCTGAGATTCAGTTTTTCATTCTTAAAATAGAGATAATATCCAGTTCAGAATACCATTATAAAAAGTAAATAAGATGAAAATCCCCCAGATATTTGAAAAATCCTAACACGCTATACACGTAGATGTCCAATACAAATAGGACGTTTCATACATGATGATGATAAAGGTGATGATACAGCAGGGGAAACAAAGTTTAAATCATTTCAGTTTGTAATTCATTCATTTCACAAACAGCTCTTAGATATCTACTATGTGTACAACACTATTATAACTGGCCGGCCGTACGGTGGGAGGAAACGTCCAAGCCCCCAAAGAATTTAGAGTCCAATAGAAGAAAAGTGGATATATGTACCTATTAATGACTATATATGTATATAATAGATATATTATATGTATAATAGATATATGTATATATGTATGTATATATGTGTGTATATATATGTATAATAGATATATAATAGATACATGTATAATAGATATATTATATATTATTTTATATATATATATGCTCCCCAGGTAACTCAGTGGTAAAGAATCTGCCTGCCAATGCAGGAGACACAGGGGACGGGAAGATCCTCTGGAAGAGGAAATGGCAACCCACTCCAGTATTCTTGCCTGGGAAATCCCATGGATAGCTGAGCCTGGCAGGCTATAGTCTATGGGATCACAAAGAGTCAGACATGACTGAGCAACTGACTATATAAGCTAAAAAAAATGCTGTCTCACAAAAGGAATAAACCTTTCTTAGAATAAATCATTCTAAGTTGAATAGTGGGGGATGAGGGGAAGAGAATGAGGCCATCTCAGGAAATATGGTACTTAACCTGGGCCATAAATACTGTGTTGGCTTTTATACATATAGAGGAGGCAAAAGGCATTCAGGAGAGTGGGCACCAAAAGAACAAAGGCACTGAGTAAGAAAAGTAGGTGCTTAGTAAGAAAAAGATACAGACAAATGAATAAATGGTGTTCCGAGGATAGCACACAATCCAGTATTCCCGCCATAAAGGGAAGATGAGTGGGAACAGTGAGATATAAACTGGAGGAATAGGCAGGGATCACATTATGAAGAGCCTTGAACGCCAGCCCTAGGATTTCAGCATTTATTTCAATAGAGAGTCAGTGAAGATCCTACAGAATAATAATGGCAAGATCAAAACCATGTTTTACAAAGATCAATCTGGTGATAAAGAGGGATGAACCTATACTTCCCTTTATAGAAGCAGGCCTCCACCTGTCTTGGTCTATGGAGTATTGGGGGGCCTTATACTCTTATTCTCTCATTCTGCTCCAAGGTGGGCAGATGAATCAACTTGACCAATAGGACCATTTCATCCCAGTAGCCGGTTCAGGGAGAGGTTTCTGATTAGAGCTAGGTCAGCTGAAGTTTATGGTCACCAAGAAAAAAACTAACAGGGAAGAAAAAAGATAATAGACAAAGGAAATCTGTGACAAATGGCTTCATTTGAGCTCCTGGACAAAGCTACCTGAAAGTAATGTACCCCTGAATTTCCATCACATTGGAAGTGATCCAATCACATTCCATTTGAACTGGTTTTCTTTTGTAGTGAAGTGATTCCAGACTTCATACAGTCAGGCACTATGTGAATCCCTTATCACATTCATTCACTTAAGAAATATGTTTAAGTGCCTACTGTGTGTTAGACACTATTCTAGGCACTGGAAAAAGAGTGGGGGGAGAAAAACAGCCAAATATCCCTGTCCTCATGGAATGTATATTCTAGAGTGAACAAGGAGGGTAGGTCAAATGGGATTAGAACAATAACTGGGCAGGGGCAGGATCCCAGGGGGCTTAATATAATTTTGTTTAGTTCTTTTTGGTTGTGCTGGGTCTTCATTGCTGCATGTGAGCTTTCTCTAGTTGCGGTGAGTGGGGGCTACTCTCTAGTTGCAGTGCATGCATTGCTCATTGAAGTGGCTTCTCTTATGGAGGAACACAGGCTCTAGAGCATGTGGGCTCAATAGCTGTGGCTCTCAAGCTTAGTTGCTCCAGCATGTGGGATCTTCCCAAAGCAGGGACTGACCCGGTGTCCCCTGCATTGCAAGACTCTTAACCCCTGGACCACCAGGGAAGCTGAGGGTTTACTAGGCCATTTGAGAACTAAACCTTTGTTCAAGGTCAGGAAGCCACTGGAGAGTTTTGAGTGGAGGAGAGGCATGCATCATGCTGGTTTCAAAGGCCCGCTCTGGCGACCACACTGAGCGTGGAGAAAGTCACCAGTGAAAGCACATGGAATCAAGAGAGAGAGGCTGGTGGCTAGGTCCACGGTGGCAGCCGTGAAGGTGGTAAATGTGATCAGCATCAGAATCAGCGTCGGGGAGGTGCCAACGTTTTCCCTCACCTCAAAGGACAGAGTTTTTATTAACAGATGTTGGGGAAGGCCGAGAGAGGAGCAAGAATGGGGGTGAAGGTCAGGCGTTTGTAGCCATCGAGTTAAACTTGAGTTGCCTGTTAGACTTCTAGGTGGCCAAATCTTCGGGTCTCCACTCCAGAGGACATGTGTGGGCTGGGTTACACACCTGCACTGACCTCAGAGAAAGATCAAGGGAAAGATGCTCTGATTGCCTTCCTTATCCTCTGTCGTTCCTTCTCCCGCTTGTACCTGCAGTTGCCTGACAAGGCAGTGAGCTCAAAGGTGCTTTCCTCTAGTCTCAGAGGATGTTCTATGTTCTAACAATCCGATCCAGGAGACTTTTATTCTTAAGTTGTCCAAGTAAAAGGTTCAACTCTAGGTAGGGATCCAAGAGCTTAGGAATGACCGTATGCAAACAACAAAAACACTCACCCAGGCTCCCACAGGGAACCACGTTTTCTCCCTGAGGTGTGTCAGGAGACCTGGGATTCCCGAGTCGGGCACGAGGAGGAGGGAGACAGACGCCAAGAGCAAGGCCAGGGTGGCGGGGGCAGAGGCGGTGCCCGCGCACAGTCCCGATGGCTTTCATTAGCTGATGAAGACTGAAACACTCGGGTATCTTTTTTAAGCTTAAAATAGGAACAATGAATATGGAGGGAATCTTTTAAATGTTAATAGAAGCGGTATTAAGGAAGAAAATTGAACCTATTGTTTCGCAAACAGCTGGCTCTGCGGAAGCAAATTCAGTGTGTGTTTCTGAGAGTTCCTTTCAAAATATGCTTAATTATAATAAGCAAAAACTCCAGGGAGGCGCACTCTGGGGAAAAGACTGCGGGACTGGGAATCAGAAGATCTGGCTCTGAACTCAATGGCAAATCACTGACTTCTGAATGGCATTTTCTAAAATTCAGATTCTAACAGCTATCCAGCATGGGGAGCTCAGCTCAGCGCTCTGTGATTCGGATCCCCAGCCTGTCCCTCACCGGCTGGGTGACTTGGAACAAATTCCTCACCCTCTCTGCGCTCAGTTGCCTCAATGGCAAAATGAGGATTATGTTGTTAGATTCTAACCTTATCAAGAGGGTGAGCAAGCAGATTAAGTGGTCTTTGATACATGAAACACTTAGCCCACTATAAGCACTTAATAATTATCCGTACTTATTACCAACATGTATAACTCTCATAACACAGCCAGAAAGTGTGTACTCATTATTACTGCCATGTTACAGCTGTCAAATGAGAGTGACGGGTAACTTATCTAAGATCACACGTGCGTGTGTGCACAGTCACTCAGTCATGTCCGACTCTTTGCGACCCCGTGGACTGTAGCCCGCCAGGCTCCTCTATCCAGGGATTTTCCAGGCAAGAATGCTGGAGTGGGTAGCCATTTCCTTCTCCATGGAAGGTTCCCTGCCCAGGGATCAAACTCAAGTCTCCAGCATTGCAGGTGGATTCTTCACCATCTGAGCTATCAGGGAAGCCCCATCTAAGATCACACTGATGGTTAAATAATAAATACCACTAGTTAAGTAGTAAAGAATGTGGACATGTTCATTATTTATATATTTAATGTTGGAGAGACCTTTTGGTTTTCTCGCTGATGGTGAGCTCACTTCACAGCTCCCCCACCACTTCGTTCTGCTCCTCAGCTGAGCTGCAATGAACTTTCATTCCCCAGGCAGCTGCTCCCACCGAACATCCGTTTTTCACTCCCACGTCACATGTTTAGAGAAGTCTTTCCTGACCATCAACCTAAAGCAGTCCCTACCACCCCCATCCCAGTACCTGCCGATAACTCAACCCTGCCTTATTTTCTTTACTGAACTTACTCGTTATTTTGTTCATTTGGTTGTTGTCTATCCCTTCCCAACAGAACTTCAGTGCCTTGAGGACAAGGACTTCAACTGACTTCTTTACACTCAATCCACATGGCCTCGAATAGCACCCAGCACGTAGCAGATGCTCAATAAATGAAAGATGAGTGAGTGACAGTCCCTCTTTGTCTGAGCCTTCAGACTGCAGCCTCATTTCACTTCTCCTATAAATTCTTCTCAATTAGTCTTTTTTCTTAGATCTGCCAACAAATGACCAAGGAGTTGAAATGAATGGTCCTACTCCCTTTACTGCCCCCCATTAATTCCTCTCTCTCACACATTTACAAGACTAACGGGTCAGGACGATCAAGCGTGATTTTCTCCTCTCCCTAAGGCTGGCACTAAATTGTGAGGATTAACGAGATTCCCATTGCTCTCACTCATTCTAAGTGTCACGCTGAGGCTGAACCAATATTGGGACTCATATAGTACATTGAGTTCACTTCGTTCCTATGCTGTTGTCCCTGCAAGCAGAGTTTCTGTCAAGTTTGTTTTAATAACAGGGTTCCAGAGGGAAAATGCCAACTGAATTCATTACTAAAATAAATTGAAACTACATAAGCAGGCTGGAGGGAAAGAGGCATCCAAGAAACTTTATCTTCTCAAACTCGGGAGCTGGTCATAAATTGACAATCAGTAAAACGCATGCCACCTCTCCTTGGGAAATAAGTCCTTTTGACAGGCACCCTCAGACCACAACTTGACCTTTGTGAATCTAAATCACTCTCTGCACTAACCATGCAAAGAGAATCTTTTTGCCCAGAGATTTTCATTTTCCTTCTTTTCAAGAATTCCCCACTGCCCATAAAAATAATGTAAGTATAAGTAATGACACAATACTATAGCATCTCTATAGTATCTGCTGTTGCAGTGTCTAGGATACTGTGTTGCCAATTAACTGTAGTGCCGACCTGCACTCTGACTGTGGAGATAACACAAAACATGTAAATCACCTCACTGTAAATTGCGATATGTGCTATGGCTGAGGCCAAGGGACCTGCTTTACATAAAGCAGATGAGAAGATTTAAGGTAAGATTGAAAGGATAAGAAGGTCTGCTATGTGAAGTGTGGGTACTTGAGTGTGTACACATGGGCACACACATGTCCATCAACAGTCACATCCCTTCTCTGTGGATGACGAGATCGAGGCTCTGGGAGGTTACATTTCCTGCCCAAGTTTACTCACTCGTTACAAGACAAGGTTTGGAAACCCATCTAGCCTAACCCCAAGTAACACACTCTTTCCACAGTTCTGCCCTTTTCTTTCATAAACCAGAGAAGATGAAAGACCTATACTTAATTGGGGGAAGAGGTTAATTTCCTTTCCCTGAACATTGTGGTCATGGCTGAGCAAGACTGAGCAAGTCTGCTGGGGCAGCTGTTTGGGAAAGATTTTATCTCAACCACAGAGGGGAGGTAAGAGAGGCTAAAATGAAAGGAAGACAAGATGGCCAATAAAACTGATACCTGGAGAAAACGTGGCTGACAAGGGCCCAAGGAAGTACATAGAAGATGAAACACAGGAAGAACTGAATTGAGACCAACACAGAAGGGAGTGAAGCCCCCAGTGCACTCCTCTGTGTGGGCGTGTTTGCTCGCTCATGTTTGCGACCCCATGGACTATAGTCCACCAGGCTTTTCTCTCCATGGGATTATCTAGGCAAGAATACCGGAGTGGGTTGCCATGCCCTCCTCCAGGGGATCTTCCTGACCCAGGGATCGAACCTGTATCTCTTAAATCTCTTGCATTGGCAGGCGGACTCTTTACCACTGAGCCAGCTGGGAAGCCTCCTCTGTGGGCAGTGCTTAGACACTGGCTGAATTTTCAAGTCCATTTCTGATTCCCCCTAAGGTCCCACAGCTAGACAACTTTTTCCCATGCTCTTCCTTATTTATCAAAAAGTGTATATTTATTGAGTGTGTTCTTTTTAATTTTATTTTTGGCTGCACTGAGCAGTTTGCACAATCTTAGTTTCCCAACCAGAAATTGAACCCAGGTGCCTGGCAGCAGAAGCACAGAGTCCTAACCATTGTTGGACCACTGGGGAATTCCCTATGCAGTATATTCTATTTTGGGGGGGTGGGGGGTGTGCAAGGGGGCATGTGGGATCCCACCCACACCCCCTGTGGTGGAAGCATGGAATCTTAACCACTAAACCGCCAGGGAAGTCCCTACTGAGTATACTCTAATATTAGACAGTGATGATCCAAAGATGAATGAAGTGGTCAGTGACTGGTCCTGTCTAAAACAAGGTTCATCTTGGACTCCCCAAGACAGTCAGCAAGCATTCAAGCCAGAGGCCCTGTGAGTTCCACCCATGAATGCCCCTCTATCCCAGTTAGGTGCCACCTCTGAAAGTACGCAGGTGGATCCATCACATCGTTTTTACCCACCTGCCCTCAGGGCCTAGTGAGGGACACAGTTACAACCCAGTGGACTGTTACAATCCAGTCGGGTTGTAGTAGACAGTTAAAACCCAGTGGACAGTGGACAGTTACAACCCAGTCGGGCAAGAGCTGTGGGAGAGAGAAGTGCAGGAGTCCACAGGACCAGAATCAGAGAGTCTTATCCCTTAGCAGCGGTCAGGAAGGCTTCCTGTGTGAAATACCCCTTCTTTCTTTCCTTCAACAAATAATTAGAGAGCCTCTGGTATGCGCCAGACACTGCTCTAGGTGATAGGAATCCAGTGATGAACATAAATTCCTGTCCTTATGGAGCTGGGATCCCCAGGTGGCGCTAATGGTAAAGAATTCACCTGCCAATGCAGGAGATGTAAGAGATGAGGGTTCGATCCTTGAGTTGGGAAGATCCCCTGGAGGAGAGCATTGCAACCCACTTTAGTATTCCTGCCTGGAGAATCCCATGGACAGAGGAGCCTGGCAGGCTACAGTCAATAGTGTGGACGGGGTGGACAGCAAGAGCACTGGAGAAGAGCCCTAAGTGTCCAGAGGAGCCAGCCATGTGGACATCTGGAGGAAGAGGGTTCTAGGTGGAGGCAGTGAAAAGGCCTAAGGAGGGCAGACTTCCCTGGTGTTGGAGTGGTTAAGAATTCACCTGCCATTGCAGGGGACATGGGTTCAATCCCTGGTCTGAAAAGATCCCACATGCCATGGAGCTGCTAAGCCCATGCTCCACAACTACTGAGCCCATGTGCCCTAGAGCCCCTGATCTGAAACAAGAGAGTAGCCGCTGCGATGAGAAGCCCAAACACCGCAACAGAGTCGCTCCCGCTCACTGCAACTAGGGAAAGCCTGCACACAGCAACAAAAACCCAGCACAACCAAAAAATAAATTTAAAAAGAAAGAAAGAAAGGCCTACAGAGGGGATAAGTGTGCCCTAGTCAAGAAAATGCAGGACAGCCACTGTGACCAAAGTCATCAAAGGCAGAGAGGAAGGACCAGAGATGAGATGCGAGATACAAGCGATATTGATTCCCAAGATCCTGGTGTGGCTGTGGGATTTTATTTCCAGGTCAGTGGGAAGTCATTGAAATACTAAGAAAGATACTGATGTGCTCTGGTTTACATTTTGAAAAGGTAACTCTGGTCAAATGGTTTTTAAGCACAAGGAACTGTGCGTGCATACTCAGTCACTTGGGTAGTGTCCAACCCTTTGTGACGCTATGGACTCTATAGCCCACCAGGCTCCTCTGTCCCTGGGATTTTCCAGGCAAGCATAATGGAGTAGGTTGCCATGCCCTTCTCCAGGGGATCTGCCCAACCCAGGAATTGAATCCAGGTCTCCTGAATTGCAGGCAGATTCTTTACTGCTGAGCCCCAGGGGAAGCCTCACATGGATTGTGAGCATTTTTTCAAATGAACTTTTATTTTGGAATAATCTTAGGTTCTTGGAAAAGCTACAAAAATGATAATGGCCACAGACTTCCTATACCCTTCACCCATTTTCTCCTATTGTTCACATCTTACATAACCACGGTGTACTCAGCATAAGGAAAACACTAACAAATGATAGATACCATACCATTAACTAAACTACAAACTTCTTCTGGATTTCACCAGTCTTCCCACTAATATCCTTTTTCTCTTCCAGGATCCAACTCAGGATAGTGCCATGCCTTTAGGCCTACCCTCTTTTAAACAGTCTATCTTTGAGGAAATACTCAAGTCAGATAGAATCTGCTTTCTCTGTATTGTAACTGAAAGATAAGAGAGGTGAAGTGGTTTCAGGCAGGTAACTTCTGGAGGCTACTTCAGTCCTCTAGTCAAGATATGTTGGTACCTACCCAAAAAAAAAGGATGGGGAGTCAGTTGAGTCAATACAGTCACATCTCTTGCTATCACCTCATAGAATAATGGTAATTTTAACACCCCCAAATTAGGAAGAACATAGTCTCAGAATAGACAGTCTTCTAAATTTAGCTCCATGCTGAAGCTGAAGCTCCAATACTTTGGACACCTGATGTGAAGAGCCAACTCATTGGAAAAGACCCTGATGCTGGGAAAGATTGAGGGCAGGTTAAGGGGGCGACAGAGGATGAGATGGTTGCATAGCATCAGCAACTTAATAGACCAATACAATACAATAGAATTTGAGCAAACTCCAAGAGATAGTGAAGGACAAGGAAGTCTGGTATGCTGCAGTCCATGAGGTCACAAAGTCGGACACGATTTAGCAACTGAACAACAACAACCGAAGGTAAAGAATCCGCCTGCAATGTGAGAGACCCAGGTTCAATCCTTGGGTCAGAAAGAACCCCTGAAAGAGGGTATGGCAGCCTACTCCAGTGTTCTTGCCTGGAGAATCCCATGGACAGAGGGGCCTGGAGGGCTACAGTCCATGTGGTCACAAAGACTTGGACACAACTGAGTAATTGACACTTTCACTTTACATGGTCTCAGAACAGACAGTCTTTTAAATTTGCTTTCAGTTCAGATCAGTCACTCAGTCGTGTCTGATTCTTTGTGACCCGGTGAACCGCAGCATGCCAGGCCTCCCTGTCCATCACCAACTCCCGGAGTCCACCCAAACCCATGTCCATTGAGTCGGTGATGTCATCCAACCATCTCATCCTCTGTCGTCCCCTTCTCCTCCTGCCCTCAATCTTTCCCAGCATCAGGGTATTTCCCAGTGAGTCAGCTCTTTGCATCAGGTGGCCAAAGTATTGGAATTTCAGCTTCAATATCAGGCCTTCCAATGAACACCCAGGACTGATCTCCTTTAGGATGGACTGGTTGGATCTCCTTGCAGTCCAAGGGATTCTCAAGTCTTCTCCAACACCGCAGTTCAAAAGCATTAATTTTTTGGCACTCAGTTTTCTTTATAGTCCAACTCTCACATCCATACACTACTACTGGAAAAACCATAGCCTTGACTAGATGGACATTTGTTGGCAAAGTAATGTCTCTGTTTTTTAATATGCTGTCTAGGTTGGTCATAACTTTCCTTCCAAGGAGTAAGCATCTTTTAATTTCATGGCTGCAATCACCATCTGCAGTGATTTTGGAGCTCAAAAAAATAAAGTCAGCCACTGTTTCCACTGTTTCCCCATCTATTTGCCATGAAGTGATGGGACCGGATGCCATGATCTTAGTTTTCTGAATGTTGAGGTTTAAGCCAACTTTTTCACTCTCCTCTTTCACTTTCATCAAGAGGCTCTTTAGTTCTTCTTCACTTTCTGCCATAAGGGTGGTGTCATCTGCTTATCTGAGGTGATTGATATTTCTCCCGGCAATCTTGATTCCAGCTTGTGCTTCCTCCAGCCCATCGTTTCTCATGATGTACTCTGCATATAAGTTAAATAAGTAGAGTGACAGTATACAGCCTTGACGTACTCCTTTTCCTATTTGGAACCAGTCTGTTGTTCCATGTCCAGTTCTAACTGTTGCTTCTTGACCTGCATACAGATTTCTCAGGAGGCAGGTCAGGTGGTCTGGTATTCCCATCTCTTGAAGAATTTTCCACAGTTTATTGTGATCCAATTAGTCAAAGGCTTTCGCATAGTCAATAAAGCAGAAATAGATGTTTTTCTGGAACTCTCTTGCTTTTTTGATGATCCAGCAGATGAAACACTTAATACATGACTCAGAATTTTTGTATTTTGTCTGAGAAGAAGAGCAGAATTTAATATGAAATTATACTGATACAGGCTACAGAATCTCCTCTGGGGACAAATGGTCCTCAAAAAATTGTGGATTTACAGGATTATACTACTTAATCAACAAACATTTATGGAGCACCTTCTATGTTTCAGGCACTACCTATAGCCTATGTGAACATCAGAAAAGCTCTGGTTTTAGAAGCACAATACAGACCAAAGAAAATGAAATAACTAATTGCACAATGACCTATTCAGAGGTTTATTACTAACCTGATAGAGCCAGTGATTACAGGCAACTTGACGTTGACGGATTGGTTGTTAATTGAGCAGAACAATGGGAGTGCTGCAAAGGAGATTATATCTGGGATGGGAAGGGTGGCCACGCCTCTTCTTGGGAAATAGGTCTCCTGTGGGAGGTGGGGCCATCAGCACAAGGTAAAGAGGAAAGCAAGTTGGGGGCAACTTCAGCTGTGTCTACACCTAACCTTCACCTTCATGCAGCTGTCTTTATAATCTGTCTCTAGTGCAGCATCTTCCCTATTCTTTCCTGATCAATCCAGTTGGTCTAAATGGGGAGTCAAAGGTTAGGGAATCCCTAGGTAGGAGATCTTAGACCAGCAGATAAAAATCTTCATCCAAGTTAAGAAGATTAGAAAATAATAACACATATTACTGAGCCCCTACAATAAGCACAGCAGATAAAGATGAACAGCTCCTCAGCTGCATCCTCCCCAGTAACAGAGGTGAAGGATGAGGAGCAGAGAGTGAGGGCAACTCAGCGATTCTGGGCTCCAGGGATTACAGTCATGCTTTCCTGCGTCTGTGAGAGATGGCTGAAGACAAAATCAGGTCGCTGATAAACCGGTGCTTTTTGCTTCCTTGTCCCAATGCTATAGTCCAAGAAGCAGCAGTTACTTTTAAATAGTGGCTTGGGGACTTCTCTAGCAGTTTGTGGTGAACATTTCATCTTCGAACGCAGGAGCTAGGGGTTCAGTCCCTGCTCAGGGAGCTAAGTCCCCATATGTGCCAGGACAAAAAAAATCATTAAAAATTAAATAATTTTTAATAAAATTAAATCATTAAGCCAAAAGCAGTTCTGCAACAAGTTCAATAAAGACATTAAAAATGATCTACATTAAAAAAAAAAAAAAAACTAAAAAAAGTGAGTAGTGACTTGGAGACTTCTTGCATCAGGATCACCAGAGGAGCTTGGAAAATGAAAATTCTAGGTCTCTCTCCCAGGCCTTCTGAATCAGAATTTCCAGAATCTGCATTTTATTTGAGCTTCCCACGTGATCCTGACCCACCTGAAATAGGGAAAACTGCTGTCCTTCAAGCCACCCGACCTACCTGTCTGTAGATGGTTGTGATGACAGAAGTGTGGGGAAGATGCAGATGACAGGGAGGAGCCCTAGCAGGAGGGGACAGATGGAGGCAGGAGCAGGGGCATTCCTACCACCATGCCCGGGCTGTCCTTCCAGGGAGAGTGTGGTCAGGCTTCGGTTATCTTAAACAGTCTATGGATATTCTGTACCTCCCTCTAATTATTGTTACTGCTTGACTTGATCTTTCTGAGGTTACTGTCCACCTTGATTCTCTAGGGACCTGTGGGCTGAAAACTTAAAAAACCAGAGATTAACCCTCAAGACTCTGATTTTCACAAAGAAGTTTCCAGAACAAAACCTAAGCTGATGAGCCCTGCTGGTTAGGAACATAGATTCTAGACTCTAGAGGACTATGTGTCCTTGCAGACCTTGTGCCTCAGTTTCCTCGTCTGTACAGTGGATTTATCACCAGGATCCACCTCATCAGGATGTTACAATTAGCAAACAAGATAATTCATTCAAAGCTCTCAGCATGTGCTGGGAACAGAGCCCATGCATGATAAGTAAGTAAGTAAGTGTTAGTCGCTCAGTCGTGCCCGACTCTTTGTGACCCGGTGGACTGCAGCCCACCAGGCTCCTCTGTCCATAAGATTTTCCAGGCAAGGATACTGGAGTGGGTTGCCATTTCCTTCTCCAGTGGGTGATAAGTGTTAGCTCAAACATAGAGCCTGAAATGCCCAGCCCCCATGAAGAAGCGCCCCCAGCACACCGGCTGACAGGAGTCACCATGGAAGGGTGGATGAGGTGGGGAGAAGGATGAAACTATTCATGGAAACTCAAAGAGCTGTGCGCAGCTGTGTGGGAGTGAGCCAGCAGAGGAGGAAAGGGGAGATGCCGCTGAGAGCCCCTGCTTGCGCTGAGGCGGGAATCATGTGTAACGGGAAAGGGAGAGAAAAGAAGGGAAGTGACAAACTGTCAGTGTGTCTGTCATCCTGGATGAGCAACAGACATGATACGAATCCTCAAGACCAGGCTGCGTCATTAGTTTGAGGAATAAAAAGGCTTATTATTACGAGAAATTGATGCTCTGTGAAACCAGAGCTTTCAGAACAAAGATAATCTGACTGACACTTTGTGAGGCTGGAGAAGTGTGTTTCATTCATGACTGGTTACAGGCCTCCGGGTCTTTTGTTTTATTTCATTGTTTTCTTGTTCCATTTTCTCCCCTAGGCTCCAGGCTAAACCTTGGAGGGGGAGGGTACTGCTCTCCATGGTGTTAGGGGGGGATTAGGAGGACGGAGAATTTCTTGTCAGGGAAATTCACAGTCTGTATTTTGAACTGCCTAGAATATACTTCAGAGGCAAGTCTATACAATTTCATAAACTCAACCTTACACTTTTCAAAGGAGGCCATTCAGGGAGGTGGAAGAGGGCATGGATGTAGCTTTCGGGCCAGGATTCAGACATGGTTCAAATTAAGTTGACTGGCTGTGTGACCTTGGGGAAATCACTTAAGTTCTCTGGGCCTCAGTTTCCTCATCTGTAAAATGGGGTCAAGATTATAACTAATCCTATAGAGCTGTTGTGAGAAATGAAACAGGATGGTATAAGGCAAATCCTCAGAGAAAGGGCACCATCCTCAACAATGTCACTGCTGTCTCTATTCCTAAAAGGTTTGGGGAGCAACAATGGGAACCAACATAAAATCAAGATATTCCCTAGAATCATAGCAGCATCCAGGAAACTCATAGAACACCTGTTTCCACCCTAAAAACAATGGGAGCCATTGCTAGATGTATTTTGTAAGCTCCCTGTTCTTTTAGAAAAACCACTTATTTCCAGGGTAGTCTTGGGAGTCCCCATCTCCTTAAAGTCACAGAATAGTATTGCTGCCTCAAGACAGAGAAACTCTCCACACCCCACCCACCATCAGCAACCAATTCCCAAATCTCCTTTCTTCCCCAGAGTTGATCCTCAAGGTGCAAATGGCTCAGAACAGAAAGCAATTCTTATTGTTCTTTCTCAGGGTTTCCTGTTTTTTCAACCTGTGAATTTGTGTCCCCACCTTCCAGTCTCCCCAGAGCTTTGACTTACTTTAAGGACATTTTAGAAGGAGAAGCAATGTGAGAAAGACAGTAAGTGTGCAGAACAGAGACAAGGACCACGGTCCCAAACCAGAAAATATACTGTCTCAGTCACTGATTGAGTCGTTCCATAAACCCTGACAGAACCCTCACCATGGCAGGCCCTGTGTCAGGGGCTGGACGACAGTGAGAAGAGAATGCAGTCCCTGATGTAGATGAGCACAGCCTAGAAGGGAGACGGGGATAAACAGCCACCGCAGGAGAGCAAGGAGAGGCACCTCCCACATCTTCAGAATGACCCAGTCACCGTTGCCTCCTGATGACATCCCATGGACCAGACTCAGGAGTAGGAGTGTCCAGGGATGTCCCCAAACCCCTCCCATCCTTCACCTGTCTCCACGCCTGAATTAATCCCTCATGAGTCTTCATTGTGGAATCAGACCATCCCTTGATTGAATGCCAGTAGCCCTAGGAGCCGTCATCAGCCACACCAAAACCACTTTCCTTAATTCCCTAAACAGAACTTGACAGTTTACAAAACACTGTTACATTTATTATCTGGTAGGTAAGCAGGCAATTTTGTCCCCACGTTATAGACAAGGAAGTTAGATAATTAGCCTATGACCTCAGAGCTCAGAAGTAACAGATCTGGGGTCTGCACCAGGTCTTCTGACTCTAAGTCTAGGGCCCAGCAAATACAGTCAGGATCATCACTGTTTCCTAGAAGCTCTGGCCTAAGCTACTCTTTCCTCTCAGGAGTAGACACTTTGTGGTTCTGATGGGGAAAAAAATTACTTTGTGTAGACTTAATTTCCTGCTTTGCATTCTCCAGAGAGTTCCATGGAAGGAGGGGTTGAGAATTCCCATGTTCTTCGATGCTCAAGCAGAACTTGCCCAGTCCCATGGGCACAGGGGAAGGCCAGGTAGCTGGAAACAGCTGGGAATAATGACCAGTCCCTGGGCACCTCCCTGATGGTCCAGTGGCTAAGACTCCAAATGCCCAACACAGGGGGCCCAGGTTCCATCCCTGGTCAGGGAACTAGATCCTACGTGCTGCAACCAAGAGTTCACTTGTTGCAGTTAAAAGATTCCACATGCCCCAGCCAAGACCCAGCACAGCAAATAAATAAATTATCAGTCAAAAGACCAGTTCCTAGATAGTTACCGAGTGTCCAGCACTCTGTGGCAGGCTTCAGCTATATCACCCAGATGTCCCTACTCCTGGTTCCCACCTGTTAACTGTGGTTCCTCCCACCCCGTTATTTAGGGACTTCTCTGCATGCAGAGGGAGAACCTTCAGACAAGTCCCCTCATGTTCTTCATGAATAACTACTACCCACTCACAGGTCCCCATGAGAATTAGCTTGTCATCTCCATGGATGCTGTGGCTTCTGTTAAAACACTGCTTTCCTGCCCAGGATGTCGCCTCCTGGGACCTCAAGCCCTTGAGAGGTGAGGCAGACCTGGGTCCCTTGTGTTCTCATTGCACCCGTGGCGCCATTGTAAGTCCTTTTCCCAACTCTGCATTTTGTCACCTTGGCCTTTGACTTACTGATGTCCCCCATGACCGGGGGAGAACAGGTCCTTCAGCTTGCGGCTCTAAGCCTCCCTCACAAGGGCTGAGCATCACTTCCTGGCTCCAGGCAGGGTCAGACCCCTCACACGCCATCCACTGTCCCTGTGCCCCCATTTCTTTCCCCAGTCCCCATGCAAAAGACTCCTCCCTTATCTTTCAATCCAAAACCATACAAACAAATTGGAGAAAATGGACAATCTAAGCTCCACAAGCCATCTGAACATTGTTGGATGATTCTGGAAACGTGATAGCTCTGTGTGGGGGTGGGGGGGGGGGAGCATTCAGCAGTTGACCCGATTCTAAACTCTTAAAACTCCCCTCGCAGTAATAATAGTTGTCGTTTATTGAGCCTTCACTTCCCAGGCAGTTCCATGGGCTAAGAATCCGCCTGCAATGCAGGAGATACGGGTTCAATCCCTGGGTGGGGAAGTTCCCCAGATGGAGGGCATGGTAACCCACTCCAGTATTCCTGCCTGAAAAATTCCCATGGACGGAGGAGCCCGGCAGGCTGCAGTCCATAGAATCGCATAAAGTCAGACACGACTGAAGTAACTTAGCAGGCACGCACTGAGTCTTCACATTCTTATCTAACCCTCCCAAGGCCTCTTTGGAGTAAGTACCACTACTGTCCTCAATTTAGATAAGAAATTGGGTGTTTAGAAGTTTACTCATCAAGGTCACAGTCTCCAAGCCGGAAAGTGAAGAGGTGGGCCCATCTATCTGACCCCAGAACCTAAACTCCTAACCCTAATGTAACACTGAGTCTCCCGCCTTGGCTATGTTTGAAGGATCTGCAGATCCAGGTAGCATTTCTTATGACGTGATTTCTTTGAGAAACAATGACAAAGGAGAATTTAAGTACTGGTTGGGTGGGTGGGTCAGGGAGAAGCTATTAATTTCAGATCTGCAACTCAGATTGGTCATTAAGTGATAGAAATGTCACCATGCCCCTTTATCTTTTCCATCCACCTTCTAAAATAAAATAGTCAGGACCGATGAGTTCCCCAGTGGGAAAATCCATCCTTTATGTACTTAAAAATCCTAAGGATGATGGGGTTTTTCACAAGTTACCAGAAGAGATTCTGGCCTATGGAAGTCTCCTGTCATTTACCAGAATTTCCTTAAAGTGTGCCCTTAATACCTGGTAAAGAGTCTTGTACAATAGGAGAATGTTACAGAAATGTGTTTTTTAAACCAGCACATCACAAGCAGGGCAGGCTGATAAAAACTGTATTGACACCTGGTCAGTCCAGGCCCCTCACTCCTGTATCTGCATCACACAGGTGTCCTTTGGAGCAAAGGTGGATTCTAACCCCCCTAGAACACAAAAGTCTTCCTCCTCACCACTTATATTAGTTCCACTTAAATTTTCAAAATTAAACAACTATTTGACACGGCCAAAATAAGAACCCTAAAATTAGAATGATAGCCAAGTGGTGGTTACTACATTATATGTACATGTGCCTGCTCAGTTGCTAAACTGTCTGAATCTTTGCAACCCCAAGGACTGTAGCCCACCAGGCTCCTCTGTCCATGGGATTCTCCAGGCAAGAATACTGGAGTGGGTTGCCATTTCCTCCTCCAGGGGATCTTCCTGACCCAGGGACTGAACCCACGTCTCCTGTGTCTCCCGCATTGCAGGCAGACTCTTTGCCATTGAGCCACCGGGGAAAGCGCTACATCATGTTGCTGTTGCTGATGCTCAGCCGCTCAGCCATGTCTGCCTCTCTGTGAGCCCATGGCCGCAGCACACCAGGCCTCCCTGTCCATCACCAACTCCCAGAACCTGCTCACACTCACGTCCGTTAAGTCGGTGATGCCATCCAACCACCTAGTCTTCCACAGTCCCCTTCTCCTCCTGCCTTCAATCTGTCCCAGGGTCTTTTCCAGTGAGTCGGCTCTTCGCATCAGGTGGCCAAAGTATTGGAGCTTCAGCTTCAGCATCAGTCCTTCCAATGAACACCCAGGACTGATCTCCTTTAGGATTGACTGGTTAGATCTCCTTGCAGTCCAAGGGACTCTCAAGAGTCTTCTCCAACAGCACAGTTTGAAAGCATCAATTCTTTGGTGCTCAGCCTTCTTTATGGTCCAGTTCTCACATCTGTACATCACTACTGGAAAAAACCATAACTTTGACTATATAGACCTTTGTTGGCAAAGTAATATCTCTGCTTTTTAATGTACTATCTAGGTTTTTCATAGCTTTTCTTCCAATGAGTGAACATCTTTTAATTTCATGGCTGCAGTCACCATCTGCAGTGATTTTAGAGCCCAAGAAAATAAAGTCTCTCACTATGTCCATTGTTTCCCCATTTTCCATGAAATGATAGGACTGGATGCCATGATCTTTGTTTTTTGAATGTTGAGTTTTAAAGCAGCTTTTCACTCTCCTGTTTCACCTTCATCAAAAGGCTCTTTAGTTCTTCTTTGCTTTCTGCCATAAAGGTGGTGTCATCTGCATATCTGAGGTTATCAATATTTCTCCCTGCAATCTTGATTACAGCTTGTGCTTAATCCAACCCAGCATTTTGTATGATGTACAACATATCTAAGTTAAATAAGCAGGGTGACAATGTACAGCCTTGACGTACTCCTTTCCCAATTTGGAACCAGTCTGTTGCTATTCCATGTCCAATTCTAACTGTGGCCTCTTGACCTGCATACAGGTTTGTCAGGAGGCAGGTAAGGTGTCCTGGTATTCCTATCTCTTGAAGAATTTTCCACAGTTTGTTGTGATCTACACAGTCAAAGGCTTTGGCGTAGTCAGTGAAGAAGAAGTAGACGCTTTTCCTATAATTCTCTTGCTTTTTTCAATGATCCAACGAATGTTGGGAACTTGATTTCAGGTTCCTCTGCCTTTTCTAAATCCAGCTTGTACATCTGGGAGTTCTCAGTTCACATATTGTTAAAGTCTAGCTTGGAAGATTCTGAGTATGACCTTGCTAGCATGTGAAATGAGTGCAATTATGCAGTAGTTTGAACCATCTTTGGCATTGCCTTTCTTTGGGATTGGGATGAAAACATCTTTTCCAGTCCTGTGGCCACTACTGAGTTTTCCAAATTTGCTGGCATATTGAGTGCAGCACTTTCACAGCATCATCTTTTAGGATTTGAAATAGCTCAGCTGGAATTCCATCACCTCCACTAGCTTTGTTCATAGTGACGCTTCCTAAGACCCACTTGACTTCACATTCCAGGATGTTTGGCTCTAGGTGAGTGATCACACCATCGTGGTTATCCAGGTCATTAAGATCTTTTTTGTATAGTTCTTCTGTGTATTCTTGCCACCTCTTCTTAATATCTTCTGCTTCTGTCAGGGCCATACCATTTCTGTCCTTTATTGGGCCAAATTTGCATGAAATTCTCGCTTGTCTTCTCTCATTTTCTTGAAATCTGTAGTCTTTCCCATTCTATTGTTTTCCTCTATTTCTTTGTGTTGTTCATTTAGGAAGGCTTCCTTATCTCTCCTTGCTATTCCTTGCTATTCTTTGGAACTCTTCATTCAGATGAGTATATCTTTCCTTTTCTCCTTTGCCTTTTGCTTCTCTTCTTTTCTCAGCTATTTGTAAGGCCTCCTCAGACAAGCATTTTGCCTCTTTGCATTTCTTTTTCTTAGGGAGGGTTTGATCACTGCCTCCTGTACAATGTTACAAACCTCCTTCCATAGCTCTTCAGGCACTCTATCAGATCTAATCCCTTGAATCTATTTGTCACTTCCACTGTGTAGCTATAAGGGATATGCTTTAGGTCATACCTGAATGGCCTAGTGATTTTACCTATTTTCTTCAATTTAAGTCTGAAATTTTTTAAAAAAAAATTTTTAAAGACTGCATTGGCCATAGCAAACACCGTCTTCCAACAACACAAGAGATGACTCTACACATGGACATCACCAGATGTTCAATACCAAAATCAGATTGATTATATTCTTTGCAGCCGAAGATGGAGAAGCTCTATACAGTCAGCAAAAACAATACCAAGATGACTATGGCTCAGATTATGAACTCCATATTGCAAAATTCAGACTACATTGTGACCCCTACTCAAAAAAAAAAAACCAAAAACAAAGAATGATAGTAGCTTACTTCTATCTGGTGTTGACAGCCTGTCCTGTCGTCAAAGTGTGGCATGGGACCACCATATCAGCCCTACCTGGGAATTGGTTAGAAATGCAATTTCTCAGCCTCCCTTGAGACTTAAGAATCAGAACTCCTGCAGAAGGAGCCCAGCAATCTGTTTTAACAAGGTGACTGTGTGATTCTGGGGCTTCCCTTGTGGCTCAGCTGGTAAAGAATCCTCCTGCAATGCGAGAGACCTGGGTTCGATCCCTGGGTTGGGAAGATCCCCTGGAGAAGGAAAAGGCTACCCGCTCCAGTATTCTGTCCTGGAGAATTCCACGGACTATACAGTCCATGGGGTCACTAAGAGTCGGACATAACTGAGCGACTTTCACGTTCACTGGGTGATTCTGATGCTCTCACGTTTGGGAACCCTGGCTCACCTCACTGAGTCGTTACAGTGACCATGGAAGATGTAGGAAGTATTGGGCATCACTGTTCCCATTTTACAGAGAAGAAACCTAAGTCACAAAACTATCAAGTGACCTGTCCCAAGTGAGAAGTAACATCAGGACTGGAATACAGGGTATTCTCTTCCCCAAGTTCCCACTTCTCTACACATGTGTTTCCTTACTGGTGAAAAGTAAGCAGGGGAGAGAGTCTGGGATTCACATATCTATTTCTACGGAAGCCAATTAAAAGTACTGCGTTGGTCCCAAAGTTCATTTGGGTTTTTCCCTACCATCTGACAGAAAAATCTTAATGAAATTTTTGGCCAACCCAACAGTTTTAGTCAAGGGTCAGGAAAGAACGTCTATTGAACATCAGTTAAGTGCCAGTCACTGTACCCAAACATCTCATCTCATTCCCTTGTCACAGAAGACCAGGCCAGGTAGGCATTCTGAGATCAGACAGGTAGGATAAGCCACTTTCCCAGGCTCTCACAGCTAAGTAGGTTGCAGAGTAGCACCTGAATCCTGCTTAGTCTGCCTTTAAGAATCCTCACAGCCTCCCTGGGGAACATTTACACATTCAGCAGATGCAGGTGTCCTCATGGCAAAAAGAGCAGCAAGCCAGGGTTGAGTGCATAGGGAGCAACGAATGAGATCACCCTGCTCCAGGGGTGAAAAACCACCTCGACAGCAATTGTGGGGCTTTCACAGCGTCATCAGCCACCGCGGGCTGCTCCTCCCTTCCCTCCCTTCTCTCTCAAAAACCACCGACTTTTCCCTTTCCCCTTGTGGGACAGGGAAGTCAAGTTCTTACCAAGTTAAACATGCTTATTCTCTTCCTATTAACTGAGTATTCATCTACCTTTCCAGGGAAGCCAAGCCTTTTGTGGGTAATGATGCCAGAAATGGGTGAATTGCCAGTAGAAAATTCTAGCAATACTCAGCGAGGATTATCATAATGTTTCGGATGCCTTTAACCAGCTCCCCACACAGAATATATACACACCCTCGAAACTGGTTTGGAATTTACCAGCTACCTTCCAAGTCGATGGCTTAATTAACTTGCAGACAATGTACAACATGTCATGAAATGTCTAAAATCAAGCAGCACAGGAAGGTAAAAAACTTAAAGCTACCATTTCTCAGCCATCATTTTGTAGCATGTTATTTCTTTTTTAACACATTGCTCTTTCTTTTCACTTCAGAAAAACACACCAGTATTTCCACCCCCTCCCTCTTGGTTCATAGAATCAAGGGAACGCAAAATGAAAACTCTGGGTGAAAATACTTGTTGACAGAAATATATTGATATATGTGAGCTGAGCTCAGTCATGTCTGACTCTTTGCAGCCCCATGAACTGTAGTCTGCCAGGCTCCTCTGTCCATGGGATTTCCCAAGCAAGAATGCTGGAGTAGAGTACCATTTTCTACTCCAGATATTGATATAAAGCAGCCCCAAATCTCCCTAGCTAAAAACCAATCATTGGCTTTCAGGTGCTTTCAGGATGGGGTCCAGGCAACCAGGCTGTTCGGTCAAGTGATCAGGTAGCTGCCCACGCTGGCCTGAAAGCCTGACATCTCCTGCCACAAACCCAGTACTCAGGCTCTACAGAGTGCGGGCTGTTCCCAGAAGACTCCAGGTCCTCTCCTGCCTTCACGCCTTTACGCCTGTGGGGTCTCTCAACAGCCCCCTCCATTCCTTACCAGGCTAACTCCTCCTGCTCATCTCTCCCAACTTAGCCCAGGTGCCACCTCTTGAGGGAAGTCTTCCCCAACTTCCACGGGGGTCTCCCGAGGCACTGTGTGCTGACCCTCACCACAGGACTCTTCAGTCTGGTTGATTTGATGTCACCTCCAAAGCTGGGAGCTACATGCAAATACCTCACTCTCATAGGGGTACAACACAGGGCCAGACACATGGGAAGCACTCAGAACATGCATCTATGTTGATGGCAGCAGAGCCCAAGCAATTCTTCCTTTTTTTTTTTTTTTTTTTTTGACCTCACCACGCAGCATGCAGGATCTTAGTTCCCAGACCAAGGATCAATCCCAACACCTGCTGAAATGGAAGCCCCAAATCTTAACCACTGGACCAACAGGGAATTCTCAGAACATCTTTGTTGAATGAAAGAGTGAATGAATGACAGATGATCACTTATATATTCTTTGTCTCACAAGCTCTGGGCACACCATGGAAATGACAGAGAAAATCATTCTGCCCCGGAATTCTTAAAATGCTACTTCCACCATTGAGGACTCATGCAGTCCAACATGACCAGAAGTACCTCGAAGCTGTAGAAACCCTAGTCCAAAGCAGTATTCAGACAAGCCCATCATCATTATGTAGATGAGCCCAGGAGTACCCACCAGATTCAAGATTCTTACTGTCAGTAATACAACCTAAGCTGGACCAAAATCCAGGAACTGGCTCCAATCTGAAATGGTCTGGAAACGCATTCAGGTTCAGACCTTTCCAGCATAAGGCCAGTAAAGTAGGTACGTTTGTATTTATCATAAACACAGTAAGGAAACAAGAAAGCCTCACTGCTCTACAGCCCCGCTGATGGGAAGGGGGAGGGTGTGTGCAGCTGCAAGTTCAAGAGCTACCCAGCACCCTGTGTGCACCAGCTCTCTATGCCAGACCATGACGTCATACCAAGTCTTCCAGCAGACTGCCTTCTGAGTGTGGGGCCTGTGGCTGGAGGGGTCAGAAGCAGGGGATGGGGCACTATCTGGACAACCAATAAAACTGTCAGACTCTAGGCTACATGAGGCTGTGCTGAGTTGCCTTGCAGGTGGGGTGGGGGAGCTATGTGGCAGATCTGAACATCTTCATGGAAGGAAGCAGACACTTACCATCTACACCCCATAGATCTCTTGCAGGGGAGTCATGGCCATGGGACCAGCTGTCCATCAAGAGGCTCCTGGTGGTCAAGGTTTTTCCCATGAGCCTCCTCATCCTGCCAGATCTGATCCATTCAGGAGGCATCTCCTCACTGGGGCATACCCTGGACTTGCACATTTCCAAAAACCACTTACTCTCCGTTACCTTGAACCAGTCTAAGGCTTATCTCCAAGACCTGTCCAAGGACGTGGATTTCCAGGTCACTGCAGAGGCCTTAGCCCTTGCTCCTCAAGGGTATAGGCCCCTTACCCACTCACCTCGACCAATAAACTGGTTCTGTAACAGTCCTAAAAACCCTCAAACATAGAGCAATGTATAGAACATGGAAAACCATGCTCTGATATTGGCCCATAATATAATCCTTCAGAGATAGTCAGTGGCAGGGCTTCCCTGGTGGCTCAGCTGGTAAAGAATCCGCCTGCAATACAGAAGACCCAGGTTTGATCCCTGGGTCAGGAAGATCCCTTAGAGAAGGGATGGCAACCCACTCCAGTATTCTTGCCTGGAGAATTCCATGGACAGAAAGGCCTGGCGGCCTATATAGTCCATAGGACCACAGAGAGTTGGACACAACTGAGCAACTAAGCTTGCACGCATGCAGGAGTATTTTAGAGACTGAAATGACATGAGCCTGCAAGACAAATCCAGTTTACAGATGACCTCGTACAGTTTTTTTTAAAAAATATTTCTATTAGTTGCCATGAACCAAACATCAAAAGGTTCTTGTATCTAAGATATTTTTGTTGAGATTTGAAGGTGGCAGAGAGGGAAACAGAGTGTCACAGAGTAGCACGAAAAATACCATCACTTACAGCTTCTCTTGGAAAATCCAAAGATTCACCCCCCTACCAGTAATGATTATCTGAAGCTGGGTAGTATCAGTTACTTCCACATCGGATGTGCTCTCAAGGTTGTTACAGTCCCTACCTGACCCATCTATAAAACCAGTCTGGCCCCCATATGCATTTGAGTTTGCAATCATTGATGTTGATCGTTATGAAACCCTTCCATAATATGAGTATTATGAGGTGCTGCCTATAATTTTCCCTTTTTCAGTATATCCGGATTAATACACACAACTCTACCTATGTATTCCTCTGAATGACCATATCATTATGGTCCCTTCCTGGCAGTTATTTAGGTTAGCCCCATTTATCTTCAGTTACAAACAAAAGGTAACAGTAAAAACCCTTGTCTGTATCTTTGTATATTTGGGCATTTTTCATTTTTTAAAATTGCATTTATTTACAAAATAATACAAAATGTTTTATTTTTGGCTGCGCTGGGTCTTCACTTCTGCATGTGGGCTTTCTCCAGTTGTGGCGAGTGGGAGTTCCTCTCTAGTTGTGGTGTAGGGGTTTCTCATTCCCGTGGTTTCTCCTGTTGTCGAGCACGGGCTCTGTGGAGTGCTGGCTCTAGTAGTTGTGGTACACAGGCTCAGTTGCCTCTTGCAGGTGGAACCTTCTGGGACCAGGGATTGAACCTGTGCCCCCTGCATTGGCAGGCATATTCTTAACCACTGGACCACCAGGGAAGTCCTGGGCATTTTTGTTGAATAAACTTCAAAATGTGAAATTAGTAAAAGAGAATAATGCATATTTAAAATTTCAATACATAAGGCCAAAATACTGAAGTTGGGTTAGAATCCAAGCCATTTTTATCCCCAAGCAAGAGGCAAGGAGTGGTTGAGACTGGAGAGAGGGATCAGAGATGAATCACCCAACTCACAAACATAGAGAATGGACTTGTGGTTGCCACGGGGGGAGGGGGAAGAAGTGAGGGAGGGATTGGGAGCTTGAGATCAGCAGATGCAAACTCTTATATACAGAGTGGGTAAACAACAAGGTCCTGTGTATAGCACAGGGAACTATATTCAATATCTTGTGATAAATCACGAATAAAAAGAATATGAAAAAGAATATAAATATGTGTATAACTGAATCACTTTGCTATACAGCAGAAATTAACACTTTGTAAATCAACTCTATGTCAATAAATAAATTTTTAAAAAAGAGATGAACTGTCCAAAATGTGAGCCCTCTTCTTGAATAACCACATTCTTATACTCCTGATCTACCCACAGATGATCACCACAAAGATAATATTGCAAATGGAAAATGCAGATACAGCAGGACAAATATATTTTAGAGTTCTAGCTAAAAATTATTTCACAGTCACCTCATAAACTGGGCATGAAAACAAAATGATATCATAATTCTGGTTATATTTATGGAATTCTCCACTTGTTGTTATAAGCCAAAGGAATTTTTTTCATTTTTTTATTGGCATACAGCTGCTTTACAATGTTATGCTAATTTCTGCTATATCACAAAGTGAATCAGCTATATGTATACATATATCCTCTTCTTCTTGAGCCTTTCTCCCACCCATCCACCCCCATCCCATCCCTCTACGTCATCACAGAGCACTGAGCTGAGCTCCCTGTACTATACAGCAGCTTCCCATTAGCTATCTATTTTACACATGGTAGTGTATAGATGTCAGTCCTAAAATCCCAATTTGTCTCACCCTTCCCTCCCCTGCACTATGTCCACATGTCTGTTCTCTCCATCTACATCTCTATTCCTGCCATGCAAATAGGTTCATCTGTATTATTTTCTAGATTCCACAAATATGTGTTAACATACCATATTTGTTTTTCTCTTTCTTACTTCATTCTGCATGACAGACTGTAGGTTCATCCACATAATTACAAGTGACCCAATTATTTCCTTTTTATAGCTGAGTAATATTCCATTGTATATATGTACCACACCTTCTTTATCCATTCATCTGTCAATGGACATTTAGGCTGCTTCCATGTCCTGGCTATTTAAACAGTAAAATCAGAAATTTGTATACAAATATATTGATTAGTTTTTATTTAGTTCTTTGATGCTTCTTGTTGTTTTATCTATTTAAAAAAATACTCCCTATACTTTCTCTCTTTATGTTTCAGGCTTATTTCCATTTCTGTTCCTTGTATATAACCCTGATATTACTGTGTGAACGTTGTGTATGTTTCCAGGTTTTGAGTGGAACTAAAGATTAAAATCTGGGATCAAAATTACAACAAGGATTTGACTAAAATAGTCTCTCTTTATATGATAAATGCAGCAAGTGGGATGACTTGAAGGTTAAGAGTAGAGATTGCCTGGACATAAGTCCTGACTTCCCCCAAGCACTAGCTGGGGCAAAACAAATACCTCTCTAAGCCTGTCTCCTCATCTATTAAGATTGGGGTAAGAATAGGGTTACTGTTCTTTGCATAGAATCTGTCACAGAATAATGTTTATTGTTAGTATTTATTCTAACACAATGGCCAACCTCCACTCCCTCTTAAAGTGTATAAGATACTACAATGCCCAAGACCACATAAGCCACTGGGCAGCTACTCTGTGAGTTGATAATCATGTAATGGCCAAATCAGAATGAATAACTCCTTCAGAAAAGAAGCCAGAAGTTGGGCTCAATGTTAAGCTGTACTTTAGATACAACATGATAAATAATAAGAGGTCTGGTAAGAGGATAATGGCTAACCTTTACTTAGAACTAACTCTGTATCACACTCTTTGAAGCATTTTATAAGCATCTTCTCAGGGTATGCTTACAGCGATCCTATGGAGTGAGCGCTATTATTATCATCCCTGTTTTACAGATGAGAAAACCACTTATATGATGTTTAATCAACTTTCTCTAAGTCATCATCTTATTTAATAAGATGGCATGTCAGAAAGAAAAACAAATATTGTATAATATCACTTATATCCGGAATCTAGAAAAAATGGTACAGATAAACTTGTTTGCAAAGCAGAAATAGAGACACAGATGTAGAGAACAAATGCATGGATACCGAGGCGGGAAGAGAAGGTGAGAAGAATTGGGAAATTGGGATTGACATATATATGCTACTGTGTATACAATAAATGACTGATGAGAACCTGTTGTGTAGCACAGGGAACTCCACTCAGTGCTCTGCGATGAGCTAAACGGGAGGGGAAGCCGAAAACAGAGGGGATATGTATACATATATGTATGTGTGTGTGTAGCTGATTCACTTTGCTGTACAACAGAAACACAACCTTGTAGAGCAACTATACTCCAATAAAAATTAAAAATATAAGAGACAGCACAGGCCTTCTGACTTCAGAGCTTATGCTGTTAACCACTATAGTAAGTGAGAAACAATGGCAGCAAGGAACCAATTACAGCTAGGGCAAAATAAGGAGCTTGGGTGTTGTCAGCTAATATCTTTCAAGCAACTACTGTGCATAGACTATTCTAAGGGCTACCCATACATATTAGGAAGTTTATTCCTAATGTCATTCCTGAGAATTACGTGTTACTGATAGCACTTTTGTGGACTGGTGGAGCTTAGAACTTTTGAACACCCGAGAACACAGCGCTGTTAGTGGCAGAGGCGAGTTTCAAAGCATGTCTGAAGATTCCAAGTGTCAGGCTTTCTCCCTAGGAATGCAGTGAGAATTCCAAGCACAAATGACTCATTCTCACCACTCAGCAAATATTTATTTGTCTCAGGCACAAATGAGCAACACAAACATGGTTCCTGCACCATGGAACAGGGATTATTGGGAAGAGAAACAATTTATAGGGCTGAGTAACATTTTATATATTGGATAATTAATAAATAATCAGCACATCACAGGGCCCAAAAAATGTCTAATTGACTTGACAAATATTTACAGTAGTTAGAGTAAAATAATTCTAATTCTTTCTTTTAAAAAAAGAGGAAGGTATCTGTTTATCATGTATTTTCCTATTATCCTAGAAGACCTACTCATGAAGAAAGGCATGTAGGGCTAATCGGGGCATTCAGGGAATTACTAAGTTTTGCAACTTTCCCACCTCTGATCAAAAGCACAAGATTGTGGTTACCCAATAGCCCAGGCAAATAGTCAGCTCTTGCACAGACTTGCCCTGAATTTAATAAGTATTAAGGTTGCATCCTGCTTATGGTTTTGAATCAAAACATTTACTGATTTCATCAGAAAGGAAACAGTAAAGGAAGAGGAGAAAGACTGGTTTTGAGTGAAATAACTGCTCCCAGCCCTTTTCTTCTGTAAGGCACAGTATCTGTTATGGATTAAAGTGTCTACATACAGCAATTTTGGAGCTTTGGTATTTATTTTTCTTTTCAATGGCTATCTTATCCATTGTAATTCATAGACTATTAGTGTTATAGGATTTAACTGTTGTAAATGTTTTAGTAAATCTATAGTGATTAAGCTATTTTTATTATCTTTGAAAACTTTATTATACCAGTAATATATATTCATTGTAGAAAAACTACAAACACACCTGAGCAAAATTAAAAAATTAAAATCAATTGATAAGTCCAATGGGCAGAAGTAACTGTCACTGACATTTGGGCATACATTCCTCTAGTCTTAATATTATATTTCTACTTAACATTCTTAAATAACCTGGGCTCATATTGCTTGTGAGTTTCTATCATCACTTAATTGTGTATGTCCTTTATATCATTAAATATACAACTCCACTATAATTTTCAATAGTTTTAATATGTGTCTATCTTCTATCCATCTACTCCACTATTTATTTATCCATTACCCTATTGTTGGACATTAAGGATGTTTTAAAATACCACAAATAATTATATGAGGAACATATTTGGGTATATATCTGTTCCATTAGTATAAATTTCTAGAAGTGGTATTTCAGGGTCAAATAGGGACATATTTGTAAAACTGTGGCTAATTTTTTACTGGTTTCTTTTTTTTTTCTTTCTTTTTTTTTTTTGAAATAATTATAGACTCATGAGAAGTTGAAAACATGGAAGTAGTATGGGGAAATCCCTTGGACCCTTCACCAATCTTCCCTCAGTGATAACATCATATATAAAAATAATCCAGTATAAAAAGTATAACACTGGCATAATATTAGGTAGGCCGAAAAGTTCATTTGGGTTTTTCTGTAAGATGGTATGGAAAAACCTGAATGAACTTTTTGGCCAACCCAATACAATAACTAGGCCACAGACTTGACTTGGATTTAAAAAGCTGAATTTTTTTTTTAATATTAATAGAATGGTAAGATGTATTCTCTCTTTCCTACATCTGCAGATGCCTTTAAAACTCTCACACAGCTGCCTTTAGCATTCCTTTTCAACCCTCCATAGAGGAAAGAATACAATGATACATAGTAGACTATTGTCTTTTATTAAAAATTAAGGGGAAGAAATGCAAGTAAAACTCTCTCACCCAATGCAGAGGTGGTTGAATCAACATTTATGGCACAGAAAACAGGTAGGATTCTGTCCTTGTTTTGGTACTTTGCATCACTCCAATTCCTTTACTAGGGTGGTTTCAAAAAGTGGGGGTACTCCAACACAAAATAAGAAATAGTGAGTCACACAGGGAGAAAATCATTCATTTCTCTTTCAGGCCTTTGATTACATCAAGGAGAAAGCCTCAGTTTAGGGCTAGTCTTCAATGCCTCTCTCATACGTGGTAATTCTCCCTCTTTAACAAACTGTTCAGGCTTCAAGTTCAGAGGTAGGCAGGCAATATCAGTCAACTGGAATTCAATGGCACTTTATTAGTTTAATGAAACGCACTTTTGCCTTCAAATTGCAGCAGATGAAACTGGTTTTCCATTTACAGAGTATTTTTGAAGTTCCCTTTTAAAATAAATTTATTTCAACAAAAAAGTGATTTGATGTAAATATATATATATATATATATATATGATTATGGCTAAAAGCAACCAAACAGGGATCTAGTTCCCCAACTAGTTCCCCAACCAGGGATCCAACCTGCACCCTGTGCAGTGGAAGCACAGAGTCTTAACCACTGGATCACTAGGAAGTCCTGTGTAAGCATTTTGATCAATAAAAAATTGACCAGTCACCTGGCCTGGCATATCCTACTTAAGAGTTGAGCTTGGGAGAGAGGGAGAACAACTTGACTCCTGGTTCTCTTATGGGATCTGCCTCCACAAATTAAAAAGGTGAAGAGAATTCTATAGCTATTAAGTACTTATTCGATACATCATTTCATAGACCCTCAGAACAACTCAATGAGATAGGTTTCATTACTAACTTCATTGGAAACATGAGGAATCCAAGGGATAGAAGAATGGAATAATCAGCCCAAGTAATCCATCTAGGTACAGGCAGGGCAAGGATTCAGACTAGGTGACTGCTGGTTCCTACCATTTCTCATGAAATTTAAAGACCATTAGTCATCTCTGGGCTTTCCCAGAGGCTCGGCAGTAAAGCACCTGCCTGCAATGCAGGAGATGCAGGAGACTCGGGTTCGCTTCCTGGGTCAGGAAGATCCCCTTGGGGAGGGCATGGTAATCCACTCCAGTATTCTTAACTGGGAAATTCCATGGACAGAGGAGCCTGGCAGGCTACAGTCCATGGGGTAGCAAAGAGTCAGACACGACTGAGCACGCATGCATGCACAGTCATCTTGAGAAAATTTGGCATAACTCTTTATCCTTGCCAGAACTTTGGGTCACTGTGGGTCTGGTGATTGCATAGGAATTCCCTGAAGTATATTCCTGACCTGCAGACATCCTTCTGATTAGAAGGGCAATTTCAGTTCAAAAAAGACAAAACATCTAATAGCCATTCAACCACTGCCATTCTGCTTTCCTATACAGTTCCACTCTTGGAAGGATGTCCGCTTTTCTCCGATCCTTGAATAGTTCCAAAGGTTTCCCAATACCATTAGAAAACCAAATCACAAGGGCAAATTCAGCATCATGGAATCAGATAATAGAGCTTCATTCAAATATATAAAACCTATATTCAAATTTATACTAGGTACTGAGGACAGAGAGCTAGGAATTACAAAGCATGGGGTCTGCCAACAAGAGTCCAGGGATAGTCAACAGAGTCTTCATGACCCTTTGACATAATACCTCAGATTTCCAGCAATTAAACTCCTTTAATGGATTTATGGATTTGTTTACAAATGATTAGGTTTATGGAAACACTCCCAAGACCTCCAAAGGGTTAAGAACAGATTAAATGAAAAGAGCACGTCTCTAAAATGATAACTCCAATGAGTAAGCCAATTTGATTGACAAAACTGTCTGTACACCTGTTTCATGATTTAATTTTAAATTTGAAAGACACTATCTTAGCCTGAGACAAACACTTGCTTGCTTGAAGGTAATTTATTTGGGAGCAAAGGTTAGGGATGAAAGAGTGATACAGGGAATGAAGGAGAGATGATATGAGGATCATTATTGCATTAGCCACCCAATAAGTGAGTGGTACTCATGCCACAGAACCTTCTGAACATTCGTATTAGTCACTCGGTCGTGTCTGACTCTTTGCAACCCCATGAACTATAGCCCGCCAGGCTCCTCTGTCCATGGAATTCTCTAGGCAAGAATACTAGAGTGGATGCTGTGCCTTCCTCCAGGGGATCTTAGCGGCCCAGGGAGCGAACACTTGCCTATTATGTCTCCTGCATCTACAAGCAGTTTCTTTACCACTATCACCACCTGGGAAGCCACTGAACCTTCTGAAGAGTCTTATGAAATCTCAGGACTGCTCATTCCAAAAGATGAGAGGAAGAAGCATTTACCATAGACTCACCATTAGTGAAAGGTGGTCCACACTTTTGGATCATGCACCTGTGACTAGAGAACAAGTTCCCATGGGTATCCCGTATTGCAACATCAGAGAAGCTCTGGAGCAGGAAGCAGAAGGGGCATGGCAGGGTCCTGACAGTGCCAGGGAGCAATCACTTGAATCTGGCAAAACTTCTTAGTATAAGATGTGAGGCGGAGAACAAAGTGACATTCAAGAGGTCTCCAACATGAAACTATTATCAACAGCCTAGATTTAATTTTTTTTCTGGCCACACCACAAGGCATGCAGGATCTTAGTTCTGGACCAAGGATCAAACCTACACCAGTTACATTAGAAGCATGGAGTCTTAACCACTGGACCACCAGGGAAGTCCCTGCTCAGACGTAATTTTTAAAAAAATTATGCCATTCATTCATAAACGCACCCAACAAACATTTATTAAGCATTAACCACATGCCAATGACTATGTTAAGTACAAGGGATAGAGTAGTTTGTCTATTATAAGTGCTTTGCTCTCTTGGAACTTGCAGTCTATTGGGGGGAATCAAGGATTCAACAAATTATTACAAAAATTACTGAATTACAATTGTGATAACTGTCATGAAGCAAAGGATGATAAACTTTCTAGTAATGAGAATCAAGGAAGGCTTCCTGGAGGAAGTGGCATTTAAGCTAAAACTTGCAGAGGAGGAGGTGAAGAAAACAAAGTGTGGGAGTGTAACTAGGAAGAGAGCAACTAGAAAGCAAGTTGCAGGCAGAAAGAAGAAATGTGAACAAATACCCAATGGCAGAAAAACTTAAACTATCCCGAGTAAAAAGAAAAATCCAGTGGGACTGGAGTGGATGAGTGAATGGGGAGACATGGGGGTAAATTGATGAGTGAGCAGGAACCATATCACGTCTGGCCTGACAGGTCAGAAAAAGATCTCGATTGTATCCTAAAGTCAATGGGAATCTACTGAGGAATATTGCACAGGGGAACACTTACGATCAGATTTTTTTTTTTAAACATAAATCAAGGTATGTTTGTACATACAAGCAGCAGAAGCTTGTAAATATCACACAGCAGGTATTTAAAAAGAGCACAGTCTGTAATCAGTACATAATCGTACAAATATAAACAGGAGTGTTGGGGTGAGGGTGGTGGCCTGAGCCTGGAGTCTGGGAAGCCTTGCAGAGTTAACCTTTTTGTTTGTTTTGGAGGACTGATTGTTCAGTTGATTTGACGCCAGGTTTGCATTTGGGTAAGCCAGGATGAAATCCCCATTGAAAACTCTTTCCCTGCTTCAGAAGCTTCAAAAGAAAATTTCTCCTCAAATTTCCACTAAGACTAACTTCGTAGGTGGGCGGTGGTAGGGACCACCTACAGGGTGTGATCTGAAAGGTGCTAAAACACCACTCCTGTTCAGTGTAAACTTTCTCTGCCCCACATTAGTGTTGGAAATTCTACCATCACCATTTCATTCTGAAGAATTTTTAATTGTTAAATATAGTAGTACTGGATCTGTTCTGACTTCCTGAAATGGAGTGTTCTCAGGGATGGGAGAATCTGAAGCTTTTTGAGATGACTGGCCACACAGGAATAGGGAGGGGCCATGAGATGGGGTAGGTTACAGGAGGCATCCATATATTGCATGTGTATCTTTACAAACACTTATGTAAACATACACGGTGTACTTAGGGCAAATACATAACTTTATAACACAGGGAACGATAATGATAAGGAACCTAGGCCCTGGAATTAGGCCAACCTAGATCACAACCTCTGTGACTCTGGGAAAGTTGTAGCATTCGCCTTGTAGGGTGGTTGGCAGGAAAGGGAGATAGTCTGTTCAAAGACTTAGCACTGCTCTGGGGCATAAATGTTACATTACTTGTCCTTGTGCACACATGTGTGTGCCAGTGTGTGAAGGTGCAGATGTGGGTACGTAAGAGAGAGAGAGGATGTCCAAGAACAGGAGAGGGGAGCAGGTAGAGTTCCCACAGGAGTGGCCCCCTCTGCAGGGTGAAAGGACAGGGGCCACTCACAGAGGAGGTAGATCAGCTTTACCAAGTGGGGACACCAAAGGGTCTCAAATGGCAAGGGGCGTCCTGATAAGCACAAAATCTAAAGTGGAAATAAATTGAAGGAGACAGGTAATAAAGTAAGGTGTGGTGGTGTTGAAGCTCAAAACACCCTCCATAAAAGGGAGAGGGGGAAAAAAAAAAAAAGAATTGAAAGTGATCTCTGAAATTGACACGGATCCAAACTAGGGCTCTACACTTGAGGGGGACATATGACTTCATCTGCTCCATCCCTAAGATCTCCCCTGTTTTGAACTTCAAGCATGCTTGCTTTTTCAGAACTGACACAGAACTTTTAAAAACAAACAAATCACCACAATCTGTTTGCTTTCTGCCTGATAAGGAATTGTCAGCCTTATGTCTGATAGAGAAGACACAGTAAAAGGAGAACACCCACTATCTAGTCCCAGCTCTGCCCCTAACTCACTGGGCAGCTTCAAGGAATCTCCCAACTTCAAGAATGTCTCAGCAGCCTCATCTGCCAAAGAATTTGATTGGTCACTTCATTCATTATCTTTTGACTTTCTGCTGTCTTAGATGAGGTCCAGCTCACCTCAACCATCTCTCCCCCTCTTAAAGTTGTATCCCCACAGGACATGATAATGAAGGTCACAGATCACCTGCCTCTTGCTCACTGTGTCTCCTGGGATGACTTATTTAATGTCTCAGGTCTCTCTTTTCTTCTTCATAAAATGAGGGTAAGAGGCCAGTGTATCGTGGGGTTGATAGAAGGATTAAATGAGTTCATGAAGATAAAATATTTACAACAATGCTTGGCACAGATAAGAGCTACACTACTCTGTTGTTAGGTATTAATGATAAAATTATTATTATTTACTTTATTGGATAACTTTGTAGCATAGTGTTAAAGTGTTAAATGAAATATATTATTGATAAATCAAGAAATAGAAGTATAAGCATTATTTGGGGCTATAAAAGGCTCCAGTGGGTAGGGTAAGGGAAGCTGGAATATTACGGTTTCTTTTTACCTTTGTAAATTTATTATTATTATTTGGCCCCTGCTACATAGCGTGGTGACTTGTGGGATTTTAGCTTCCCGACCAGGGGCCAAACCCAGCCCTTGGCAGAGAAAGTTCAGAATTCCAACCACTAGACCACCAGGTAATTTCTACTTTTCTTTTTTTAAAAAGCCCTCCTGTGCTTTGATTTTTCAAGAATGTGTCTGGACTATCACAGCACTGTTGTTTTGTTTTTTTAATTTCATAAGATTGAGCAAATAGATCGCTCAAGTCCATCTCAAATCTCACAGTTCAAGGACTGACTGATTTTATAGGGCAGTACTTTTTAGGTGACCGGTTTATCTTTGTGTTCACAGCTACCTTAATATGTTTGAACTTTTCAGGAAATCCTCATAAAGGTTTGAAATAAACACAATCACCTTGGCATGTTCGTAACTTGAGTGTGTTTCAATTTCCAGGAAAGGACAGAAAATGAGGAAGGTGAAATATAAACTTAACCTTAGAGTAAATTGACTTGTATTTTGCCCCCTTGTAATCTTTTCCCTGAAATCGACTCCCACAAAGGAAGGATCCGTAGCAGAGTGTGAAAGCGCAAAGGACAGAACGGAGGTGAAAGCGTTAACTGGGCTGGGTAAGGCGATCCCTGAAATGAGTTGAGACTCGAGTTAAAGTTTTCAGAGCGGCGCCAGCGGCAGCAGCTCCAGGGGAAACGGAAGCCGGTGGAGGGAGCCTGGCGGAGCGTCGAGGGGGACCGTGCTGAGCTGAACTCAGCCCCGGGTAGCAAGCTCAAGGTTAGTGGCCCCCCGCACACCTCCGCGTGCTGACATCTTTGGAGCTGTCTCAGGAGGCCGGGTGCCTTCTCTCAGCCTGGCTTGTCCTGTCTGCCTGTCTCCACCAGTGCGGCCACCGGCTTGTGCCAACCCTCCCGCTGAGAGGGACTGGGACCTGTTCCCAAGCCACTCTCCTTAAGAGGGGACTTCTCAGACATCCACAAGGAAACTGTTTCTGGAACAAAGATGATTTTCAGAATACACACACACACAGGTACACACACACACACAAACGTACACACACACACACCTGTATACGCTGCCCCATCTTGGTTCTTGCAGGTTGTGACCACAATCCCAAATTCCTATCTGCTTCAGTCGAAACTGAGAACAGTTGTCAAAGTAACAAAACAGGCTGTGCAACTTTATCCTATGGGAGGGATAGTGTCTCTGAGGCTAAGATAATCAAGGTAAGAAGGCAAAAAAAGAGGAACGTCAAGAAAGAAAAAAACTTTCAAGCTCCACAGCTTGGAGCTGAGGCAAAACAATTTTTGAAAATTAGGTTCTTGTAGAAATTGTACATTGCTTGAACAAAGTAAAGGGGGAAGATGTACTGGGAAGGGCAGAATTCTACAACTACGGGAGATTCCCATACCCTTATGTAAACAGCTTGTTGTCAGTGTGATGCAGATAACAGATACATTTAAAGAAGGGAAAGAGAAAATAGCTTAAGAGAAATTGCATCCTGAGGGGCCTTTCTTTTCTTTTCTTTTCTTTTCCCCATTTATTTTTATTAGTTGGAGGCTACATACTTTACAATAGTGGCTTTTGCCATACATTGACATGAATCAGACGGACTACCAGAAGGCTTCATCCTTGGAGCCCCGGGTCAGTTCTGTCTCCCCCCTCCCGCCTTGCTCACAGAGAAGCAATGAGTAAGTTAGTCCAGCAAGCAGTCAGAAGCTGTATTGGCTGCTCCCTCGCATCCTCCAGCAGGCAGGAGTCGAGGTCTCTACCTGCTAGCACTGAATCAGAATGAGTCATCTGAAACTTGGGTGCGGAAACCAAGTCCCTGCGAACCGCCTTATGAGGCTCTGCCTCCTGTAGGTGGGATATACCTCTGAAGGCAGTCACAGTTTTTTCCCTCTTCCTTTCTCCTTCAGACAAGCGGGCATCCTGACGCTCTCAAGAAGCCCTGTCTCTGCCCCACTGGCTCAGCTGACCCGACCATGTGGACTCTGCCCCTCCAGGTCAGGACTGGAGTTTTAAAATAAAATGGATGACGTGACGTTACTTGATCTTCTGGAGTGCCCCGTGTGCCTTGAAAAGCTCGATGTCACCGCCAAAGTTCTCCCTTGCCAGCACACCTTCTGCAAGCCATGTCTCCAGAGGATTTTCAAGGCGCACAAGGAGCTGAGGTGCCCCGAGTGCAGGACCCTGGTGTTTTGCAGCATCGAGGCGCTACCGGCCAACCTGCTGCTTGTGCGCCTTCTGGACGGCGTGCGGGCCGGACAGGCCTCGGGGAGGGGGGGGTCCTTCCGCCGGCCCGGCGTGCTGACCCCGCAGGACGGCAGGAGGAGCAGGACTCACCCCAGAGGTCCGCAGTGCAGTCCCTTCCGGCTGGTGCCTAACGTCAGAATCCACATGGATGGGGTAAGAAAGATCTCATCTGTTCCTTCGTGTTTCCTTGGAGGTTGGGTTTATGTGCGCCAGCAGTTGGGGCTTCTCTTCTTTTAGCTCTGTTTCAAAAGGCCGCTGCCGAGGATTCCCTGAGGATAAGTTTCTGTGGGTGGTTTGTCACACGGAGACTCAGTGGAACCATGAGCCTATCCAGTCCAATCAGGAACTCTTAAAATTCTTCAAGCTACCCAGGTCCTCCCTGCTTCTAGTCCAGAAGGTGTAGAACATGGAAAGCCTTCTTGATTGTTTATTTATGCATTTGTTTATTTTTTACTGCACTGGGTCTTCTTTGTGGCGTGCAGGCTTCTCGCTGCAGCTGCTTCTCTTGCTTGGAAGCACGGCTATAGAGCCTGCGCTCAGCAATTGTGGTGCACAGCCTAGTTATTACTGGCATGTGGGATCTTCCAGGACCAGGGATCGAACCCATGTCCCCTGAATTGGCAGGTGGATTCTTAACCACTGGACCACCCAGGAAGTCCTTTGATTATATTCTTGGTCTTTCATTTCTCCTGTTCTCAGGCCAAACCAGGGCATGGGAAATGCACAGAAGATGAGAAAAAAGAAAACCAAATCCAACTGCTTGTCACTTTTGAGATCTCAGAGAAGTTACTAAATGTCAGGTTTTGTTTGCATTTTACCCAAATCCATCCTTCCACTCCCAATCATAAAGTGCCATGATGACAACACTCATTCACAATCACTCAAAGTTATCAAGACACTGGATACACAAAGTTCGATAGGGAAAGAAGCACGTATGTGGGTGGAGTGATTGACAGGAAAGGCTGGGCTGTGAAGTACAACCGACATGTACAGGAGACCTGAAGATGTGTCTTACTTTACAAAATGAATAAAGCATACAGAAAATGCACATCAGAGCCCGCCATGAAAAATGAAGCACCCCAGGTGAGCCGCAGGAGACCACCCAGTAATGCGTTTTGTGTTTGGACAACGTGAATCGTCCTGTCCAGCCCTGTGGGCACATCCTTGGGACTTTATGTGACCTGCCTGTGAGCCTCATTCTGGGAAGCTGGGGAAGGGGATAACTCGAGAGAAGATCATGGTCCTTGTGGCTCCAGGAAGATTAGTGGCTGTCACCCCAGAGTCAGTGTGTCCAGGTGGGCATGGCATGCCGTGTCCTGGGTGGTTGGCATACTCAGAAATTCTGTGAAGTGCCACATAAAGCAAGCTTTAACCCTGGCAGCTAACCACAACTTTAACCATGACTCCCCACTGTGAAGAGTAGCAGAGGGTGGGAGGGTCTTCCCCAGACTCCTTCCCATCGAAGGAGAATAGGCTCGGGTGTGCATTCAGGATAAGTTTCTCAAATCCTCTTCTCAACAGCCTATTACTTCTTGGGTTCCCTGCACCCTTACGCCACCCATGCAGCAGGGTAATGTGGAAACTTTCCAAAAGGAGAGCAGGAAGAAACCGGGCATCAGTGTGATTTCTTCACAGCAGACTTTTTATTGCCATTGTGCCTGTGTGTGAGAACACATTCCACAAAAGGGCTTGGCGCCCTCCTTTCAGGCTCCTTATTAGCCCTAGGTCTAGCCATCAATCAGAATCCACAGGCTTGGAAAAGGAGGAGTAGGGGAACCAGCTTTCTCAGGCAGGCTGTGTTTACAGAGCATCAGGCTGTATCTCGGGTCAGCAGATCTCCCTTTGAATTCCTAAGACCCAGCAACCTCTCTCCTCCCTCACCCTGCAAAGTCTGACTTGCCTCCCCGCAGGGCTGAGTATCATCCATCACTCAGAGAGTGTTGGGAGACTGGGAGGAGGCAAGTCCTCTATCACCTTTGCATATTTTTGTTCATGCTTTCATCTTTTTGATGTGGCTATGTTGCTAAGAAAAGGTAGCAACAGATGGATCCACAGCTACCTACTTTTTGAACCACAGAGAATTCCCAGGTCCCTCCTGGCATGGGGAGCTATAGGAACTAGAGATCTTATTCTCTTATAGGAATAAGAGACAGCCAGTAAGATCCTGTGTGTCCCTAGAAGTCTTTCACGAGGACCCATAACTGCAGACCAAGGGGCCAGTGACGGGGTTGTGCCCATCCTCCGAGCTGCACTGGAGTCCTGCCGTGAGGCTGAAACAAACCAAGCCATTGAGGGCCCCTGCTTTCCAGCAGCACCTAGTTTAGTGAAGATGCTCTATGAGAGGGCAGAGCCAGGGGCCACTCCACACCCTCACCCATTTCCTCCCTTTCCTGAGCCCACCTTTCTCCGTGTGGCTCATCGCATCCCTTTTGACTCTGTCAGTGGGGATGTGAACAAACTATTCCTGGACATAAATACAGCTATAATTCTGCATCCTGTTCTACTCCCCCCAAATCTAGCTGCCTTTCCTGAAGTGTGAAAGCAATGGTGCATCCCTGGGTTCAGACAATTGCAGATTATCTGAGAGTCTACACACTGTTCTGAGAGACAGAGGTGTGGCCTTACATCCTCAGTCAAACCCTCATCAAGCTACTTGCCCTCTTGGCCTCAGTTTACCCAACCCAGTCAACTGTTAATAATACTTGCTACCCCTCTTCCTCCAGGATAGTGTAAACATTATCTTTACAACACACTCATATCACCTTAGAAAACCTACGCTGGATAAATGCAAAGCATCATCATTATCATTCATTTAAACTGACTATATGACTGTGGGCAAGCCACTTCAGCTTGCTGGGTCTCAATTTAAAATTCTGTAAAATGGGAAAATATATTATAAGAGTGGAGAGCCATGGTGAGGCTTAACTAATGAGTGTTTTCAAGGCACTTTGAGATCCTTAGATGAAAGGCATTTGGAAGATCGTTATCATAGTAAACATTATTATTGACTGTTCACTGTGCCCTGTCGTGCATGAGACATTCTACAAAACACAGCAGGAGTGATAGTCCTTGCAGAAGAGTGTCATAGGTGTTATTATTGAATTTGAGTCTACAAGGAGTCCAGGCCAGTATAATACTAAGTATAAAGTACTCTACTAATAGGGCATAAACAACCTGTTGTCACGGGGTACCATTTTGCAAAATACTTCTTCCAGAGGACTGAGTGTTAAGGTGGCGTTCTCAAAGAGTTCATTTAATTTCCTGTTCAGGAGCTTTTTAAGTCCAAGTCTGTTCTGCTCACCTTGCCTCATCTAAAAAACAAGCTCATCGAGATCTTTCTGTTGGCTCAGAGAGGCCTGGTACTTTTTGTGCTAGCCAGTATACCAGGGTGGAACCAAGAGCCACACTTCACAGTGCCAACCCAAGAGAGAAAAAAAAAATAGTCCATTGTGCCTACCTGTCTAAAACCCTCCCCAGCCAGTTGTGTAAAAAGAAAACTTGAGAAATGGCTGTAGGTTTCTACAGCATGCAATCATTTCAAGCCAAGCAGGTAAGATCACCAGACTCCTGGAGGACCCGTGTCAGTGCTGATGCCACTGGTTCTCACTCCTTCCCACATTGTGGCCGAGCCAAAGGAACTCTGCAAATCTTCAAGAAGGTTATGGGCTTCTGAATTGGTGATCACTCTCCCTCTTTCCTCCACTACCCTTTAATAATATTTCTGATTTAGAACAGGCAAGAAAGCAGTGAAGCTAAAAACTTGCAAAGTTAGGCTTTGAAAAAGCCAGATTTCAGATTCTAATTCTGCCTCTCGATAGTTGCATACTTTGGATGAACCTCAGGGCCAGCCTCCAATTCCCCTCTGTAACCTGGAGATAATAGTAGTACCTACCTCTGAGGGTTGTTGGAGAGAAATAAACGAGAAAATTCATGTCACTTAGCTCGTAGCACCGTGATTGGTTCATATTATGTGGTCAATAAATTTTAGCTGGTATTGTTATTGTTATTAAAGCAACTCAAGACTTTCCATGCTAAATTATGTACCATCTCTCTTGTTAATCAAGTGTCCTGCAGAGATGGTCCTTGGTACCCTGGTTTTTGGTTGGTATGTGTGTCTCCAAAGGATGTGATGCCATAATTCAGATGTGTGATTCCTCTCAGCATGTGCTGGCTTGGCAGCTCATTTCCAAGACCCTTTAGGAGCTAAGAATGGATTCTAGGAGAAAACAATGCTAGCCAGCTTCTCTTCCCCAAATGGTGAGCTCAGCAAAACACCATACACAGAGCAACAACCTGGCCCACCTTCCCAGCATTGCCAATGCTTCATTAGCATCTGTCTTTCCTTTCCCTTGCATCTTTCTATCCCCAACACAAATGATGCCACCCTGGGTCTTGCAGGGCCAGACTCTCTTCCTTCTTTGTTAAACATCATGCCAACCACACACATTCCTGTCTTGCTTGCCCTACCTCAGCGAGAACACACCTGCCACCTCCAGCACACAGACCAGGTGGCTGTGTCCTAGAAACTTCTTCAGCTGGTGTGGCAAGCAGCTGAGATGAAAAAATGAGGTCAGAAGGCACAGGGGTGAATTGAGGCTGGGGAGAAACCAAAAGGCATCCAGGCCCTTTCCTGGGTCTCAGCTGCTGTGTCCTACAGCAGTGCTGCGACACACATGGTCATCTCTGCTAAATTTGCAAGGCAGTTAAATCATCCCAAGCCCCTGAAGACAGCAGGCAGATGGCAGTGGGTCAGCGAGGCCTGGATGTGGCAAGTGGAGGAGCCAAGCTTGAGAAGTCAGGAGACCCAGATAGTTCTCCAGCCCCTCCCACCTTTGCAAACCTTTTACAAAACCATATGTCTCCAAAATGACTTGACCCCCAACCTATGTCGATATACCACCTTCTTAGTTACAGTCCTCCCCATTTTACTGATTACTGTTTAAGGACTGTGGTCAAACAGAGCTGAGTTTGTGCTGGTATTCAATTACTTGTGAGCTGTGAGGCCTCAGGCAAGTCGTTTAACCTCTCTGATCCCCAGTTTCCATATTTGTGCACTGGTAATATTAATGGTGTACGTATGTCATAAGGTTACATTGAGATGATGTATGTAAAATGCTTAGTATACTATGGTAAATGTTAAGTAACAAAACAGTAACAATAGAGGACAAAGTTTGAAGCATTGGATTTGGAGCTCTTTGTACCCACACATAAACATACAGAGACCTCTGTTCAAAAATTAAGCAAAGGGGATAACAAAAGAAAAAGGGGTTTTCCCTGAAAAGACAAAACTAGGGACTTCCCTGGTGGTCCAGTCGTTAAGACTCCACGCTCCCAATGCAAGTGACATGGGTTCAATCCCTGGTGGGAGAACTAAGATCCCACATGCCAAGTGGTGTAGCCCAAAAACAAAGGCACAAAACTACAGTGATGAAAAAGTGTGGTTTTCAGTGGTGACCAGGGGTTATGGGTTGGGAGAAGATTAAAGGATAGCATGAGGGAATTTTATGGGATGGAGGGACTATGCTGTATCCTGTTTGTGGTGACAATTAAATGAATCTATATATGTGTTAACATTCATATGAATATATGCCAAGAGGGGAAAAAGTCAATTTCACTTTATGACAATGTTTAAAATAACATTTTTAAAAATGAAAGGAAGCGCTTGTACATTTCTTTGAGTCTCTACCTGATTTTCACCTGGCCCGCTCTGATGTCCCTTCATGTCTGTGTGTATTGGGTCAATGCTATTTTGGAGAAGGATTTTGCCATCATTTAAGCAATCAGGGTAATTCCTGTGGGTGGGCTTCTCTCTGTTTTAGCAAACTATTCTATAACTGCCTCAGTTTTCTCATCAGTTAGAGGTATCTGGCCCGTAGACAAATAGCAGTGCATCCCCCGGCGGAGATGGCCCAAGCAGATGGCTGGGGCAGTAGGTTCTCCTTACTCAACATCAATTATCCATCACGTGTACTGGGGCATGTCACCTAAGTGATTAGTCAGTGCATATTTTGTGTTGTTTCGATGCCTCTTAGGAAAGGTTGTCTGCCCACGTGTCCCTTCATACTATGAAGAGATTATGGAACAAGGGAAAGTGCTTGTTCAGCCCTTGACATGCAGAGCATCCCCATCTATCTCATTCCAGACGCCACTGCATAGCTTTTGGCTGAGCAGGGACCAGCTCACATATGGTTCTCTTCAATCTCAATATCTTCCCCCTTTTTCATTTGTTTAATTTAATTTATCTTTATTATTTCATTTGGCCTGCTCTGGGTCTTTGTTGAGGTGTGCAGGTTCTTCGTTGGGCACGGGGGATTTCTCTAAGTTGCATCACGCAGGGGCTTCTTTTGCTCCCGAGCGTGGGCTCTAGAAGACCTAGGCTCAATAGTTGTGGTGCTCAGGCTTAGTCGCCCTGTGGCTTATGGGATTTTAGTTCCCGGGCCAAGGATCAAACCTGTGTCCCCTGTGTTGGAAGGCAGATTATCAACCACCGGACCAGCAGGGAAGTTCCTCTTTCTCATTTTTGAATCTATGCTTATGTGTTAGACCTGTCTTTGACAAACTGTATTATGTAAGTGGTTAATGGAGGTTCCATAAAGCTCCAGAGTCAAAGAAACCTCAGGTTGAAACAGAGTTAAACCTTTTTTCTTTGCTGCAGGACTTTTCCGTACTTTTAGTACTAAAGAATGGTGAATCTCCAAGTAGCGGACAATGGTAAGAAACATTTCCCAAATTCCTGTGACAGCGGTAACCCTAACACTTTTATTAGTGCCTTGAGTTATATTAATTGTCCACAGAACAAATTTTGGGAAATGTTGTCTCATGCTAATGCAGAGATAGCTGAGCCCTCAAAGAGAATCCATATTATAATTAGAGACTATTGATGCATTCCAAGAAGAGTTGTAGGCAAGTTTTTGTCATTAGAAGATATTTTTGGAAAACTGTTTGAAACTTGCTACCACCACTTTCTGCAGTATTTATTTAGCTTCTATCATTTTATTTTTTGGTTATGCACACATCATATGGGGTCTTAGTTCCCCCACCAGGGATCAAACCCACATCCCTTGCATTGGAAATACAGAATCTTAACTACTGGACCCTAGCTTCTGTCAATAGTCAGCCATAGGTACTTTGGGAATCTACATGACAAAGGAAAGATTCTACCTTCCCAGTGCTTACTGTCTGGTGGTAAAACCAACTAATTAGATACGTGTATTAAGCATATGTGTATAAATATATACATACATATCCCTGATTTAAAGATATTATCTATTATAAGATACCTTATTTAGTTATAGCCCTACAGGGAATAAAAAAAGAACTACTATATTAGATGTTCACTGTAAGATACATCCAATTTTAGAAATGTTAAGATGTGAAAAAAGGACTGTCTTACTGAAGAGTACATATTGTCTGATTCCATTTATATAAAATTCCAGAAATGGCAAACTATAGTGCTTTTTGGGTAATGCAAATGTTTTATGTGGTGTTATATAGGTTTGTCTAAATTCATCAAATCGTACACTTAAAGAGTACATTTTTGGTATATAAATTATAACGCAATAAAGTGATTAAGACAAAGAAGTCTTAGACTCAAAAGACAATGGTTTATGAAAATGTCAGATGAGGAGGTGGTTCAGTTTAAGGGAAATGAAGTTTGGCTAAAAAAAGAAACTTCCTTTTAAAAAATGGGCATTTTAATGGTTACGAAGGACACAGTCAGGGCTTGAAAAGGCAGGGTCTAGCCTGGGCACACGGGGGCTAGGAAAGATGAGATATCTTGAACAGAATGGAAGTTGGAAGAGAGGGAGAAAGAGATGGAGAGGAGTTGGCGTGACTGGTTATCTGCTTCAAAACCACCACTAGGAAGGCACATGTCAATTACTCTGTGATGAAGTCTCTCTGTGTCTGCTTCCATGTCATCACATGGCCTATGGGTTGTATCTACCTGATGGATTCAGAGCAGCCAGACAAGATGTCTCTGCTCTGAACAGGTGGCCAAGCTCCCTGGGTAAACTGAGGAGCAGTTTCCACTTCACTGGCAGACAGACCACTCTTTTTCATTGAAATGGTTAGGTTACCTGACAACCCCAGCATGCAGGAACGCTAGCCAGCACATCCACAGCAAGGGGTAGAACACAGGGCAGGGAAAGGCAAGTCTGTTCGTCATGAGCTGCTTCCTGCAACTTGGGTCTGTGTCAGCGCCAGGGTCACACTGTTCCCGACGCCTGACTCAGAAGCCAGGGCATTCAACAGACTGCTTCTAAGGGCCTGCTACGTGCCAGGCTCCATCTTGAAAGCTCACACGATTGAAAGCTCGTCACAGGAATGCTCATGGGCTCAGACTCCAGGACTCAAATAGCAGCTGAGTTCACTTTAGATCTCTGTCATTTTTCCAATCTTTTATCCAAGCACCAGCACAACAGGCAACTTGTCCTGGGTCTGGGTCTCAGTACCATGCTTGGAGCATATACCTACAGCCTGGCCCAGATTAGGAACCCTCAAATGTTTTTTGAATTAATGAATGAACACATTCACGTTTTTGGTAGACTTTACGGAGTCATGGAATAATAACCCCTCATAATGTGGAAATGAACTCTTCCTGAATTGAGCCATGAGAAAGCTCTATGAGGAATAAGCAGCATATTATTTTAGGCATAAAGCCACGTGGTGGATGAAATATTCTGGAGGTGAAACACCTTATTAAATACCTTTTGGGGTGACAGACAGTACTGCCCAGAAAACATAGTGGGCCAAGTTCAAAGCCACTTAGCTCATGAATTGTTGACCCTAAGAAGATAGGAAATGTATCTCCATATATGACCAAATTCCTGTGTCGGAATCCACAAATGCTATGTACTCCTCTGATGGTGGGGAAAATATTCATGATGAGTTAATTTACACTTAGCCCCAGTGACAGAAAGGATGAAGCATCAGAAGAATTTGCCAGCGAGTTATGTGCTAAACTGGCCTGGCCGCCTCCATGAAGGAAGGCAGCATTTCAGGTAGGAACATGGCTCCTGCACCTCTCAGGCTGACAAACCTATGTCATACATGTATATAATATATAGAACATAAAATTGACATTTTTAGCCATTTTTGTGTGTATAGGGCAGTCGCATTAAGTATATTTACATTGTTCTGCACCCATCACCACTATCCGTCTGTCTGCAGAACTTTTCATCATCCCATACTGAAACTCTGTACCAATTAGTAGCCTCTCATTGCCTCCTGGTGTGTATGTGTACGTGTGTGTGTGTGTCTGTGTGTGTGTGCAGATAGACAAATAGATATTCACATGTATATTTTTAAACTTCTTTCTGGGTAAGAGGAATAAGTCTTTTAGTATCATTTTTTAAATATATATTGTAATTTTCTGCCGCTCTGACCTTAGACTTCCAATGAGATAAGCAAACAAGATAACGCTGTGATTCAGAACCAAGGCTCTTCATTCATGTGTACTGGCTGTGTGCTTCTGGTCGTTATTTAGTCACTCTGAGCATCACAGCTACAAGATGAAAATAGGGAACTCAGCTCCTAGGGTTCTTGGGAGGATTCAGTGAGGCAATCCCTGTGCAGTGCTTAGCACCGGTCTGGACGAGGTACGCTCCGAGTAAGGGTGAGCTGTTTGCTCGCACTCATCCAGGTCGGTTAACTTGTAAAGCACTACCACGCTTACTGCGGTCAGCCTGCTATTTTACTGCATTGAAGACATGGGGGTAACAGTGATCGTGGCTTCATTTGGAGGATGTCAAGACAACCCTTGTTAAGTTCTTCGCACAGGGCGTGACACATACTACTTCTTGATAATAATTGTGAGGCATTATTATTATTTCCTATGCCTCATTCAATCAGCAAGCATATACAGGATGCCTTTTATGAGTAAGACCCAGTGCCAAGCTCTAGTGAAGAACAAAAGCAAATAATATATGATTCTTATTAACATGTACACATGGAAGAGACCCAGGAAAACAGGTTTTGCAGAATAATTCACCAAAATGGCTGAAACCCTGCCTTAAAGAGCTCATGGACTTTTGGGAGGCAGCCACGTAAGATAATAATTACGAGGCAGGTAATAAGTGTTAAAACAAAGGACTTCTGTGTCAGGCACTGAGTCAGGCACTCTTTACTACAGAATCTACAGAATCTCACTTAACTCTACAAATATGAGATGACTGCTACCATTTCTGTCTACTTTACACATAAGAGGTTTGTGCTCAAGAAGTGTTCATATAAGAAAACACAATGGGAGAAAATGGCTGCAGATCAAAATTGAGCATTCCTGTATTTGTGTTCAGGGTAGTTATTGAAGTTACATTTTATTTTTTTTAATGCAGCTTGTTGTCTAGTCACTCAGTCATGTCTGACTCTTTGTGATCCCATGGACTGTAGCCCACCAGGTTCCTCTGTCCATGGGATTCTCCAGGCAAGAATACTGGAGTGGGTTGCCATTTCCTTCTCCAGGGGATCTTCCTGACCCATGGATTAAACCCGCATCTCTTATATTGGCAGGCAGATTCTTTACCACTGAGCCACCAGGGAAGATCTAAATGCAGCTAGTCTTTTTTTGTTTGTTTTTAATTTTATTTATTTCTTTATTTGGCTGCACTGGGTCTTAGTTGTGGCACTTGGGATCTTTAGCTGCTGCATGCAAACACTTTAGATGCAGCATGTGGGGTCTAGTTCCCTGACCAGGGATTGAACTCCAGACCCTGCATTGGGAGTGTGGAGTCTTAGCCACTGGACCACCAGGGAAGTCCCTGCAGCTAGTCTTATTCTTGACCATTCACAGCAACCCTTGACACTGAGGACTGCAAACCTCAAAATACACTGAGAGGCATGTACACTGGGTAATGAGTCCTGGCATCATGGTCCCCACACTGCTGATTTGAAAAAATATGCCTTTTGGCTGCCATTCACACTCACAACATGGAAAGCCAAGAGGATTGATGAGAGAGCTTGTATTATTCACTGTTAACCTAAGGAGAAATAAGGCAAATATTTCCCAGGGTGCCTGATGCGAACCACCCCCGGGTAAGGGTATCAGCCACCTCCCAGTGTGAACCACTTGCCTAACTGGGAAATTGGTCCATGTGGCCGGCTGCAGCCCTTTCTCCCATCTCAGTGTCCCCGTTGCTCCTCCAGGAAGTTAGCCCTCTGTCCCAAAGCCCAAGCCAGTCGGCCGTGGCTTCCTCCTCGGGCTTTCAGAGGCTACGCTCCAGCCTCCCAGCATATGTAAGCTCCTGGGGTAAGGGGGTGTCTTGTCTTCTCTGTACCCCGCAGAGTGCCTGAAATGCAACCAGCATTCAATAAATATTGAAGTACTGAATGCCTAGTGTTGGTGACAATGCAAGAAACTGCAGTTAGATTCAGCATCTTCAAGGCCCTGGTGTTTTCCCCTGGGACAAGAGGAAAGGAGACATCCCCGCTATCTCATCCCCAGATCCCTTTCAGCCCCTGTCTTGTTGACCAGGGTGTTTCTTGACTCAAGGCCAGGTGTGTTAGGAATGGCACGTAAGTGCTTGCAGGGGATTCAAAGGTGGAAAAAGGAAGACCAGTATGGAGTCAGATAGAGAGAACAGCAAAACTGGCAAGTGCATTCCTCTGAGCAGGTTCCCCTGGTTTTGCAGAATTAAGGATGATATCGCCACACACATAGGAGTATTTTAATTGGTTGCCAAGGCAATGCGGCAGAGTCAGTGGGCATGGAGCAGGAATAGATCTCTGCAGAGCTGTGCTCAGGAAGGGTGCTTGGCTGTGACATTAATGAGCTGCCTGGATGGGAGAAAGGCAGGGCTGCCATAAATCTTATTTGGGGCTTTTCTTCAAAATGGCAGAGAAAGGGAGGGGCAAAAGAGAAAACTTCTCTTTCTGGCCCTCTGGAGAAGCAGGAGAGGTAATCTTCTGGATTTCAAGTTTTTCCTCGGAGTGGTGAACTTTTGTGGATAAGGGAAATCCAAGAAGATTGGTTGCATGCTGGAAGGAAGAAGGAATGGAATGATTGAAGAACAGAAGGAGATGGCAGTGTTTTCTTCTTCTTGAGAGATCATAAAAAGGCCAGGATGCAGGAGCCTGTATTTTCACAAAAAGAACACTTTCCATCTACTCCTTTTATTTCCCTTTGTGTGAGCAAGGAAAAGAATTTGCTATTAAATACATTTTTTTCGGCGGCGGGGGGTGGGGGGGGGGCGGCTTCCCACGTGGCACTAGAGGTAAAATACCTGCCTGCAAATACAGAAGACATAAGAGACACAACTTCGATCCCTGGTTGGGAAGATCCCCTGGGGAAGGCATGGCAACCCACTCCAGCATTCTTGCCTGGGAAACCCCAGGCACAGAGGAGCCTGGCTGGCTACAGTCCATAGAGTCACAAAGAGTTGGACATGACTGACGTGCTTAGCATGCATGCGTGTTTCTATTTATTTTTTTGTTTTCTTAAGTTTTTGAATAACTAAGATTTTTTTTTCCCCCACAATCATAGAACTTTGTGGTTGAGACAGGTCCTAGGTTTTCTAACTTCTCTGTTCTACTTGCTGTCCCACAGCCTAGAGAATCAGGCAAATTCCATCACACGGCATGCTCGTCCTGATGGCTTGGGCAAGGAAGGTGGGACCAGAAGAGAGAGAAGCCAGAGGGGAGGTGGACATTTCTTATTAGCACCTTAATAATTATGACCATCACGTAGCACACACCATGCACCAGACACTGTGAAAGAAATATGGTTTTCTTGAGTTCTCCCAACAACCTCTGGAAGTCCATGATGTTTTCTCATTTTACAGATGAAGGAAGAGACAGGATTTGAACCAGGTTTGCCTACATCCAATGACTGGGCTCTTAACCAGATCAGTTACGGTGTCTAGAACAACTATGGTGCTCCCTTGGCAGCCCAGGGAGCCCTGCACCATCTGCCATTGCTGGTCACTTCCTGTTGGCACCAACACCAGCATTCTAATGTAGTTGATAGACTTCCAGAGGACGAGGTAATCTCTAACCAATCCAGCTCCATGTGCATGATGTGCTATGTCTTAACTGGATGCCACTTGGTCATAAATTGAAGGGTTTAAGTAGTAGAAATGCGTCTAAGTGGGGGAATAGAGAGGGAGACAAGAGAGGAGGAAATGGAGTCAGAGAAAAGAGAAAGGTAGGGATAGAGAAAGGTAGAAAAGACACATGGGAGATGTAGACAGGGGCAACAAAAACCAGGGAGAAGGAGGAGGAAAGGGAGAAGCTGATCAAGGAAAGAAGTGTGTGGGAGTAGCAGGGGTGGAGGGGAGCAACCTTGGGGAGATACGTTATCAGGAGACATGTCAGGCTTTGAACCAAAGCTGGTCTGCTTTTCTTGAAGTTAAACAGAGTTAAAACAAAATATTTATGCTCCATTCCTTTCAGAAACCTGTCATCAGGACAGGCAAAATGGTCTATTATAGGTGGTGAAAAATAGAGCCTGAAATTCAGGAAAGTCAGCTTTTAATCCTGGCTTAGCTGAGAACCAGCCCTGTGACATGAAATGTATCTGAGTGCTTAGTAAATGTTAGCAGTTACTATGGTTAAAGAAAAAGTCAGATTCTCTGAGTCTCTGAATTCCACTGTATCAAAGATTTTACAGAATATGGAAATGATTCAGAAGTATTTGCATTTATGTTTTAAAGAAAAAGATGCATAAATTTCTCCCTTTTCAAGGCTTCTCTGGTGGTTCAGTGGTAAAGAATCCACCTGCTGATGCAGGAGGCACAGGTTCAATCTCTGGGTCAGGAAGATTCCCTGGAGAAAGAAATGGCAACCCACTCCAATATTGTTGCCTGGGAAATCCCATGGAAAGAGGAGCCTGGAAGGCTACAGTCCATGTGGTTGCAAAAGAGTTGGGACACAACTTGTACATTGTTGCAAGTGGCAAAATTTCATCCTTTTTCATGGCTGAATAATATTCCATTGTATTTATGTATACCACATCTTCATTCATTCATCTGTTGATGGGCACTTGGGTTGCTCCCATATCTTGGCATGTGTAAATAGTGCTGCTATGAATATGGGGGTGCATGTTATCTTTTCAAATTAGAGGGTTTGGTATTTTTCACATGTATGCCCAGGAATGGAATTGCTGCATCTTGTGGTAGTTCTATTTTCAGGTTCTTGAGGAACCTCCATACTGTTCTCCACAGTGGCTACACAAATTTACATTCCTACATGTTGGTGATTTTTGCTATTGTTTAGTGTTATTATTGCCCCTGTCTTTGCATAGTTGTCCATCTTATTCTCCTGGGAGCAGCTGGTACAGGATCCAGGTGCCCTTTGCTTAAACTATCTAAAACATAAGCAGTTCTGTCTTATAAAAGATCTCTGAAGTATCTCCACGCTGGAATTTCAGGAAGCAATGACACAGTCTTAGAGAATGTCTCTTGAGATCTCTTCCAGTAAAGAGCCTCCAGCCATAATAAACCTTGCTAAAACAATACTGTAACAGGAATGCTACTCTTGAAAGTACTGTGGAAGACAAATATTTTTTGTTCTGTACATTTGGGAAGAAACACGTAACATTATGTGGGTGCAAGATATGTGTGTTAGTCGCTCAGTTGTGTCCGACTCTGCAACCCCATGGACTGTAGCTGTCCAGGCTCCTCTGTCCATGGAATTCTCCAGGCAAGAATACTAGAGTGGGTTGCCATTCCCTTCTCCAGAGGATCTTCCTGACCCAGGGATCGAACCTGGGTCTCTCGCATTGCAGGCAGATTCCTTACCATCTGAGCCACCAATGAAGCAAGGTAGGTTAGTGGTATAAACTAAATTCAATGAAAGGAAAAAGTGCTACATTGCAGTAGTAATACCACTAGTAGGTACTCATTACAAAATTATATATTGAGTGTTCTCACTATGTACCAGACAGAAAACTAGGCAGCAAGGATATAACCATGAACAAGATAGACATAAAATGTACACTCTCCTGGGATGGATAAAAGAACAAAAAAGCCATGGTCTTAGTTGGGTTCCCCCAGGAATCAGACTCTGACATGAGGGTTGAGTGCTCATAGATCATTTGGGATGCATGACGACATTGATCAGGGAGTGGGACCTCATACAGGAGAGAGAGGTGACTAGTTAAGGTGTGTTTTGAAGCCACTCACCACAGTGGGTTACTGATACTTAGCCCTTAGGAAACAATGTAAAACTGAGACCTTAGAATTATCGTGGCCAAGAGGTGAGAGATCTGGAGCATTTAAACCCCTATACCTGTCAGTCATTGGTTAAGAGCTACCCCAAGGGGCACAGTATGTTCTGGGAGCTCAAGGGAAGTCTTCCAACAGAACTGCAGGTGCTGGGTATTGGAAGTGAAGCTGAATTGCACAGAAATGGGAATGGGACCTGAGAAGATAAGGGCAGAGCACTAACTGTGCCACTTACATGCACACGAAATAACCAAGATAACACAAATTGTGCCAAGTGTCTGCTGTATAAACTAACTTTCATCTCTACACGGATGTGAAACAGAGGATGAAAGGGAAGATCCTTGATCAGGGGAGGCGTTTGTGCCGAGATCTGAGTGATGAAAAGAAGGCAGCTCTGCGATGAGGAGAGGATGGGTTCTGGTGATAGAGGACATCATGAGCCTGATCCCAGAAGGAACTCGCTGAGTTTGGGGAACTGACCGAACACCCGCTTGGCTAAGGGACGATAAGCAGTGAGGTGAGAGGCATGAGAAAAGGTTGCAAGGGAAGGTCTACAGGGACCAAGAAGCCATGGTCAAGAAGGGAACTCGGATCCTGGATACAATGAGAAAGACTAAAGTAGAGACACCATCTGACCTGATTTTCAATTTAATATAGTACTTTGGCTCTTGGATGGGAAGTGAATCTCTAGGGAATAAGAATGGAAGTACTGGGTTGGCCAAAATTTTCATTTATGGTTTTCTGTGTGATGTTATGGAGAAACCCAAGTGAACTTTTTTGGCCAACTGAATAGAAGAGCAATTTCGAGTCTTTTGGATATGTGACCTGGACTGAGATGGTATGTTTGATGGAGAGAAGTGGATGGGTTTGAGAATACACTTGGAAGTAGAATCAGTGGAACTTGATGGATTTGGGCATGCAAACTGGACCCTTGAAACCTCACTGAAAACTCACTATGTGAAGCACTTCCATTTAATTCTTGCAACTTCTGTGTAATATAGATACCATTTACCTTCATCCCATTTTACAGGTAGGGAGACTGAGGCTCAGAATGAATAATTTGCTTAGGGTATCACAGAGATCAAGAGACAAAGCTGGATGTGGTCATCCCTGGTGACTTTAAGGTGCTCTACTGTCACATTAAATCCAAGAGGAGGTGAGGATCAGCCCCATGTCCCCCTGTCACTGGTCAGTGGTGTTGACTGGCAGAATGTCAGTCAGGCACAGGGGAAAGCACAGGCATTAAAGCCAAAAGACTTGAGTCTGATCCCAGCTCTTTCACTGGCTGGCTATCACTGACACTCTCTGAGCCTCAGTTTCCTCCTCTGTAAGTCAGCTTCGTCTTTTCAAATGGTTGTTTTTATTTTATTTTATTGATGTTTAGTTGATTTACAATGTTGTGTCAAATGCCTGTTCTTGATATTAAATGAAGGACAGGGGAGCCTGGCGTGCTGCAGTTCATGGGGTCGCAAAGAGTCGGACACAACTTAGCAACTGAACACTAACAACAAAGTCTGAATCACTGGGTTGTCCAGAGCCAGTGTCCAGAACTCAGACCAACTCCCTGGGTGCCCCCAGCCAGGAGCAGAATTGGGGCCATGTCAGGCTTGCATCCTTAGGTGCTGTTTCAGGAGACTTGACTCTGAGGACTCAGAAAGACAGATTCCTTCAAGGGGGAAACCCATCCAAACGAATTCCTCCCATGACTCTGCCTGAGGCCTGACCGAGACTGGTGTTACATAAAAGGTGCTCTTAACCCAAGTTCATCTCAGGCTTTCTTTAAAAATGCCACCTTGTAAGGAATCATAAAGCACAGGTGCTGAGAGCTGAAAAGGACCGTAAGAAACCGCCTCCTATACAAATATGGAGTCTGAGGCTTAGCAAGAAGAAAAGACTAGCCAAGGCTACACAGTTTACCTGTGAATAGACAGCAGGAGCAACGACAGGCTTTCTGAATCTTGGCCTGAGCACCTTGTATTTTAACTGCCTTGCCTCTTGCCCAGGCCATTGTAATGAGTTTGCTGGACTTGGATCGGAGGCCTCCAAAACAGATTTCAGCATAAAGTACTCCTTTAGAAACATGAGCACATGCAGATCACGTGTAGTGTTTTGCAGCGTGGCCTGGTAAGGGCACTTTGAGACCTCTTGCGCTCAGGTGCAGTTTGGGCTGAAAATCATGTAAACGTTTCCACAGTCTTACAGTTTATGCCAATTTGGAGCCTGAAGAGGCAATTTCTAAAGACTTGGGGGAAAGAACAAGGGACAAACTACACAGAGAGACATAGAACAATGCTAGGATGGCAGTGAAAGAAAAATCTTTCCTATGTGAAACAAAAGGTATGAAAGAGGTGAGCCTGGCATTGACATCAAGTGGCTCTAATTTCATGGATATTGTTCTCTGAAAGCCCTTTCTTATGCAACCATTTGCCTAATCGCAACCACTATTTTGGTTTTGTCTTTTAAACATTTTAAATTATTTCCAAAGAATAGAAAAGTGATTACTGGCTCAAAGGGGATGAATATTTTTGAGCCTCCTGATACATAATATTCATTTGCTTTCATCTGTGTTCATCTGAACTCTTTTACTTGCAAGTGACAGAAACCCACCTCAAATGAGCTCAAACAGAAGTGGGAGTTTGTTAACTCATGAAACGGGAAGATCAGAAAGCTGGTCTCAGGACCTCAAAGGACCCAGATTGTCTTGCCAGGTCACTCCTATATCATAACTCCACTTCTTTCCCTATAATGGCATTATTCTCCCCAATTACAAACAACATTCTCCATAATGTGGATGGAAGAAGGTGCATCCCCCAGGGTTCCTAGTTGCAAACAAGAGAATCCACTGCAAATAATAATAGTAGTAGTAGTAATAGTGTACTTCCCTGGTGGTTCAGTGATAAAGAATCCACCTGCCCATGTAGAAGACTAGGGTTCGATCCCTCGGTTGGGAAGATCCCCTGGAGAAGGGAATGGCAACCCACTCCAGTATTCTTGCCTGGGAAATCCCATGGACAGAAGAGCCTAGCAGGCTATAGTCCATGGAATCACAAAGAGTCGGACATGATTGAGCAACTAAACAAGGTGTAGAGGTAGTAGTAATAAAAGTAAGAGTCAGGATTACTAAATTCACAGAATTTCTGAAAAGGCTGCAAAGACTGACTTGAAGCCACTTTGCCAGGAACACCACCTCAGATGACCAAGTGCTGACTTCCAGGGTGGACCTTGCAGACACTGAACACTGAATCTTCCCCCGCCCCGACCATGACCCTCCTCCTGATACTGCAGTTGGAGGTCACCTTTGTATTATGCCCACCACCTTCCCACAGAAGTGGAGATGAGTCTTCCCTGGGTGCCTTCTTGTGTCACTCACTCCCAATTTGAAGTCCAAGTCAGATCTCTGTCACTGACAGAGCCTGGCCCCTGGTTGAAAGTGGTACTGATAAAGCAGGGATTTACAGCTTCGTAATTTTGAGGCAGTTTCTCCCATGCGCTAAAATTCATAAGGGGGGTGACTCTCTAAACATAGAAAGGGAGTTCAGATACATGGCACTCAAAAAAATCATGAACACATACCACAAGAAACATGACAGCAGACAGCTGAGCGTTACATCGCTCTAGCTCCACAGCCCCAGAAAGAAAGAAAATTCTTTTCCAGCACCACCTTGCTCAGTGCCTGTGTGCATGAGTGCTCACTCAGTCGTGTCCAGCTCTTTGCCAGGCACATAGTAAATACCTGTTGGACTGAAATAATCCTGAAACTTTAACAAATAATACCTGATTCCAAATCCCAAGACTCCTTTGTGTCTGATACTGACTAAACTAAGATGAAATTAAAGTCCTGTGTTCCTCTGGTTTCCTTGTATCTAAAGTATTTCTTCCCTGAGCTTTTGTTTAAAGGTGGGCAGGCTGACGTAACTCATTTATGTCTAACGTTCATGGCTGTCTGATTTCTTCTTGCAGAGGGAAAAAGGGGGATGTAATATTTCTGATAAATGGAAACCTGGCATTTTTACCAAAGGAAGTCTGCTGAAATAGAAGATGAGATTCTTACCTAGGAAGAACATTAACAGCATGTAAAATTGATATCGGCACTTAAAGATACATTAGTAGGGTCAAAACTGGGATCAAAAAGAGTCCAATAGGCAAGGCAGATGACAAATACAATTCTCAGTTTCACTGAAAATAAGGCAGGAAGTTAAAATGCAGTCCCTCAAAGAGCTTTCACAGGTAGCGTGATATTTGATAGCAGCACGCCACTGATGGAAAATTTTATACAGATGCTGAAATTAGCTTTGCTAACACATCCTCCAACAGTGAGCATTACACAGCTTTGACTCTTGGAAAGTTGCCTGTGGAGATAAAATGAAGAGGGTAAACTGGTATGGTTTTTGAAGACAGTAGGATTTTTCAGGAACCACTGTATTCCTGCATCTGCATCCATCTTTTTTTTTTTTTTTTTTTTTGCTTCATGTCAAATGTCAATTCAAAAGAGTGTAGTAGGGAAATTCCTTAAAGGGTTATCTTTAGTTGTCACTTGTGACAGTCTTTCCCTAATTTGGTAATAGAAACCAGCACGTGTTGAGTCATCAGAGTTTTCTCATTTCTCAGGAAAGCTCGCTGACTCTTCCCCAGACCATCCTGCCTCTTTCTCCCTGTGGGGAAGGAGGGAGCCAGAGAAAGAGATAACCTTTCAGAGGCAGATGAAGTAAACATTCAGAAAATCCTAGGTGCAGATAGGGAACTATTTCAGAATTCTCTGGAATGAAAGGAATCAAGACCCTAAAATATACAAATAATAATGGTGATTCACGGTTAAAAGAACTTTGTGGTTTTGGTATAAAGAATTCAAAGTCAGGGCATCTACTTAGCCTTGTCTTATAACCACAGTGGTTTTATCATTTTAACTGAAGTTGCTGATTGAAGCCGTCAACTTATCAAGCATGAGAAGTTGGCCAAACCAGATGTCAACCTGAAATGTCAATTTTTATTATTACTGTTTAGACCAGCTTATCCAAGAAAATTTCCCTTGTGTCAACACAGTTTATCAGCTCTATGTGTGAGGATGTTTTCAGTTGCAGTTTGCAAAACTTGCCAAACTAAGTTAAGCAAAAAAAAAAAAAATGGGAGAGAGTGACCAGAGGATAGGTTGTTTCACGGAGATTTGAAGAACGGATCTTAGGAGTGGCAGGGTCTGAGGGTTCATGGCAATCTGAATTCCATAGCTCTCTGTCTCTGCCCTACTTGCCACTGCTTTCTTCACTCTTAGAAAAGTTCTTTCCAGGAGGAAGATATTGGCAGTCAAACTCTACAACATTCTTAAGGCTGTTACTCTTAGAGAAACTGAGGGTATTCTCCTTGCAACTCTATACCAGAGATGCTAATTAGCTTGCCTTGGGTCTTATGAGACCCTCTGAGAAATTGCTGTGGGTGGGATGTAAGGAGCACTCTGACTGGTCAGGACTAGGTCACGTGGCCACAGAAAGCAGGGTGGGGTCAGCCATCTGCACTACAGGGACTGGGCCAGAATTATTAGGGAATAAAGGAAAAGGTGGCTGACAGAAGGAGAAGAGCCTGTGCAAACATCTCAGTAAGAATACACCTAAATCCTGGGCACATCTTTAGTATTATTTAGGATTAACTGTTATGCATGGCAGTTAAAAGCAAAAACAAACCAAAATACCAAGTACCTCCCAATGTTTTATTATTTCCCTGAACTGTCTGACTTTCCATCCAACCTTTTCACCACGCCACAGCTGAGTGTATCAAAATCCTGCCCACACTTTAAGGGTCCTGTTCAAATGCCACTTCTTTTTTTTCTTAATTTTTTTTTTAAATTGAAGTATAGTTGATTTATAATGTTTTCAGGTTTACAGCAAAATGATTCCCTATATATAACAATGAGGTATCACCTCACACGGGTCAGAATGGCCATGATCAAAACGTCTACAAATAACAGATGCTAGACAGGGTGTAGAGAAAAGAAAACCCTTTTACAATGGAATGTCTATCTTATATATTCTTTTTCAGATTCTTTTCCACTGTAAGTTATTAGGAGATACTGAATATATTTCTCTGTGCTCTACAGTGGCACCTTGTTGTTGATCTGTCTTATATGTGGTTGTCTATATTTATTAATCTCATATACCTCATTTATCCCTCCCTCCCCCACCTTCTTCTCCTTTGGTAACCAAAAATTTGTTTTCTATATCTGTTAGTCTATTTTTGTTTTGTAAATAAGTTCCTCTGTGTCATTTTTTTTTTATTCCATGTGTAAGAGATATCATATGATATTTGTCTTTCTCTGGTTTACTTCGTTTAGTATGATAATCTCTAAGTCCATCCATGATGCTGCAAATGACATTTTTTCATTCTTTTTTTTGGGTGAATAATATTCTGTTGTGTGTGTGTAACCAATTATTTCTTTCTTTTATAGCTTGCACAAAATAAATACTGGATTCATGGGTGGATGGATAAACAAAAAATGAATGACTTTATAGAGTTAGCTGTGGGCTGGCATAAACCTTCCCCTTACCCAATAAAAAAGAGGTCCAAAGAATGAAGAGATTAAGCTCAGCTGGGTAAGAAATGAAAAACTTTATACTGGGAGGTATCATAACCACATTGAACACAAAATAAAGAAAGGAAGAAAGAGAGGAAGGACGGAAGAAAAAGGAAGCAAATGGAGCACAATACCTTAAAACTATGGCAGAAGAGAATTTGTTTTCATATAGTGAAAAACTACTAAACTGATCAGTCCTGTCAGGCTGATTAAGCACCAAACCCCCTCCTACCTTCACTTGTATCTACCTTTCAAGCCCCCTGAACACAGGGACTGGATTAAATAACATCAGGTGACCTTCCTCAACCCTCTCCGTCATCCCCAGCTCTTTGATTCCTTGGAGTCCCCCTTAATTGTTTTGGGTTTTTATTGCCGTGTCTCCATATTATTAGAAAGTATGAAAACTGTAGTTCTAGTTCAATTCTATTTACAACAAAACCAGAGGCGAGCATGTTATAGACACGTGCCGTGTCAATTTGGACTATGAATCCTTAAGTGATCTGCTTCACAGCTCCACTTTGTTCTCACAAAAAATGCTCAGTAGAAAGACATTTTCTCATATGTGCCGAGAATAATTAAATGACCAACTCATTTTTGAGGCTTTTGTAATTTCTGACAAGGTTTTTCAAAAAGCAAAAGCTAGAAGAGCCCTACTTTAGCCAATTGCAATTTTTCAGGTTTTCTCCCAGAAATGGCACCGCCCTGTTGTGTCAGAGGTGTTTACCCTCAGTTTCTGTTTGATTCTGTAGGTAGCTATCAAATGAAGAGTGATGTGAGTGGACTTGTTTATCTGGGGCTATATTAGCCCAACAGTCAGTGGTCAATTGACTCACTGTGTTATACATCACCGTAAGACTATTCTGAGCAATCATCATTTTGCTATCTCGAGCCATCACCATTTTGGACTAGGATGATGGCAGTCTTCTGTTAAACTGCCAGAAAGAAAAAAAAGTTGAAACTTGATTGTATTCATTTCAACAAACATTGCCTTTTGCACAGAGAGCAATAGAGTGGGCATTTTGGGGTTTTCAAAGTTGAAAAGAGGTGAGATAATCAGTTTTGAGATAAGCCACTCTAAGTGTCATTCATCCTTTCAACGGATATTTGTCAGCCACCATATGCCAGACATACTGTGAGGTGTGGAGGGGCGCAGTGGAGAGACATGGAGATGCAGCTTCCACTATCACAGAGCGTGCCATCTCTTCAGAGAGGCTAAGTAGTAAAACATATAGACACATGTAACATTCTAAGGTGTGTCTGGTAATAGGAAGAAAAAGGTCCTAAAGCTCTAGCCTACTCTTGGGGAGGGATATTTTAGACAGGAGTTGATGTTGTTGTTATTCAGTCAGTAAGTCGTGTCCAGCTGTTTGTGACCCCATGAACTGCACCTCATCAGGCTTCCCTGTGCCTCACTATTCCCCAGAGTTTGCTCAAACTCGTGTCCATTGAGTTGGTGATATCATCCAACTGTCTTGTCCTCTGTCATCCCCTTCTCCTTTTGCCCTTGGTCTTTCCCAGCATCAGGGTCTTTTTCAATAAATTTTTTAATTAAAAGAAGTTGATGAGGGAGTCTTATGTAAAATGAGAATCAGAGATGCGAAAAAGTTACTTCCCAAGAGAGTGAAGGATCAGTTGGGATGACCCAGCTAAAGAGCTTGGCAGGAGTATCTGAGGCAGGGATGTAGCTTATACAGAGGTCGCCGCAGAAGAGAAAGTGGACTGTTAGAGGACCCGCCCTCAGGCCTTGTACAGAAGGGGCAGGGAGTCACCGGGAAAGAGAGAGGAAGGCAGGGTCAGTCAGATTTTAAAGGCTATGAGAAGCCACCAGCAAGTGTCAGATGGAAAGGGTATGATCTAATTTAGGTTTTCTAAGGATCATCCTGGCTGAGTTTGTGTGAAGGACTGGGTGAGGGCAAAGGGGAAGTAGGGACACTGTGAGGAGGGCATGGCAGAGAGAGAAGACAATGGAAGTGAGATAGAGAAGTGACCTAGCTGAGACCTATTTTGGGACTCAATTCCCTCACCTTTAAAGTGGAATCAATAACACCTACACCTTGAGGTTGTGAGAAAAAAGGAAGGCAATGTATGCGATGGTTTACAGCAATGTTTGACACCTTGTAAATGCTCAGTAATGTTAACTATTGTTGCTTGCATAATTTTCAGACCGATTTTCAGAATAATTTCGAAAAAAAAATAAAGAGACCTCTCTTCTCTGTATTGAGGACCTCTTGAAAGGGGTTCTAGTTCACAAGAATTAAAATACGTGTTCTATATCCAGTCCTGTACCAGATGCTGGGGGATCCAAGAGACAGAGGAGATGTGGTTCTTACACTCAGAATAATCCAGACTTCATGGGTGGGAGTGAAGAGATGATAAGATGGGTCCTCATGAAGCAAATATAATTGATGACTTCATAAACAAGGACCAAAGATCCTTCAAAGGGCTTTTTTCTTTTTACCCTTTAGCTCTTATCCTTTAGGTGAAAATCTGCCAGTTGGAACCCCAATACTGGAACAGGAGCCCTGGTTTGAGTTGAATACTGTTTTAAATGGTTCCTACTTAGGCAACTGCTTCAAAACAATACTTTTGTGTAGGAAAAAGGTGCCCAGCCTTTAAGTAAACTCAACATAGATATGAATTCACTCTTCTCATTCTCCCTTTTATGACTCCTGTTCGAGTTGGTCACTGACCAGATACCAAGCCCTGAAGGCAGTCTGTTAACTGTCGGTGGATCAAAGATGCCTCAGGGTAAAATCCTTCAGCAGGAGTGCCAAAAGAGAAATAATATTTGTTTAGTGCCTGTCAGACCTCGTGAGGTAGGCTGTGTTCCTCTGCTTCATGGTGGAGGAGACTGAGGCTGTGTGAGTTCAAGGTATAAGCCTCAGAGTGGGGATCTGAACCCAGGTCTGCCTACCACCAGTGGTGCTGGACCACTGTGGGCTTGTCTGTCTCTTCTAGTCAATAGTCAGGACTCCTAGAAGCTGAATTTAAGGCAAGTTGTTTCACCAGCAGTAGATTGCTTAACTTTTTTTTTGTTGTTTTTGTTGTTCGGGTTTTGTTTGTATTTTATTTTAAAATTTTATTTTATATTGAAGTGTAGCAGATTAACAATGTTGTGATAATTTCAGATGAACAGTAAAGGGTCTCAGCCATACGCACCTGTGTATCCATTCTCCCCCAAACTGCCCTCCCATCCAGGCTGCCACATAACACTGAGCAGAGTTACCTGTGCTATACAGCTGGGCATTGTTGGTTATCATTTTCCATAGAGCAGTTTGTACATGTACTTCTTAACTTTGATTTCAGGAGATCCTTGAATTACTGACACTCTATGGAAAACCATACACATGTTTGCCTGTGTGCAATTTCCTGGAGAGAGAGTCCTTACCTTCATCAGATTCTCAAAAAGTGTTTAAATTTGGCTTAATCTATCAAAATTTGAGATATGTGTACTTATTAATTTAATAATCTCACTTGTGAAATATTAGTGAAGTGCTTAACAATATTTGTGTATAGATGCTGAAACTCTGCGTCATTGCTTATAAAAGAAAATACTGGAAACAGCCCCAGTTGTAAGAAATGATCAGATAAACAATGATCTATCTATACAACAGAATGTCAATTGCCATTTTTTATAATGAAGATAGATCTAAATATACTAATAAAGCATGTCCACAAAGTATAGCTAAATGAAAAAAAAAGCAAGATGCAGAGCATATCTACATGTGCTATGTGGATATTTTTGTTAAAATTATGTTTACACATGTTTGTGCATGTATATGGATGTGTATATGCATAGAAAAAAATCCTAGAACAGTATTCTCTAATATAATATGAGCCACATATATATGGCCACATTAAATTTTAATAATATATTTTAGTTAATCTAATACATCAAAATATGTCATTTCAGCATGTAATCAATATAAAAATTACAAGATATTTTCATTCTTTTTGAACACTAAGTCTTTGAAATCTAGTGTTTGCCTACAGCACATTAAATTTTACTAGCCACATTGTAAGTGCTCAGTAGCCACATGTGGCTACCATACTGAATAGTGCAAATCCAGAAGCATAGACATCAAACGACAGTCTGCCTGCAATGCAGGAGACCCAGTTTCCATCCCTGGGTTGGGAAGATCCCCTGGAGAAGGAAATGGCTACCCACTCCAGGATTATTGTCTGAAGAATCCTATGGACAGAGGAGCCTGGTAGGCTATAGTCCATGGTGTTGCAAAGAGTCAGACACGACTAAACAAGTAACACCACACTACTGTCCAGGAAGTAGAATAGAGGAGAGAGCAAAAAAGGGAGCTGTATCTTCTTAATACATTTTATAATTTCTAGATTTATTTTCTTTTTTGAAATTTTAAGTCTTTATTGCATTTGTTATAATATTGCTTCTATTTCATGTTTTGAATTTTGGCTGGGAGGCATGTGGAATCTTAGCTCCTCCTCCAGGAATCGAACCCGCACCCCCTGCATTGGAAGGCAAAGTCTTAACCAATGGACCCCCAGGGAAGTTCCTAGATTTTTTATAGATAAGATTTATTTCTTCTTAATCATATATATTTTAAAGAACTGTTAGGAGCAGCATAGAGGTACCTGAATTTGTTCTCAAATTCAGCCAGATATCCAGCCAGATTTCAAATACTATTTGAACGTATTTTGTAATCCAGAACAAATTTTCTAGATCCGAGATATGTAAATATTTACATGCTGCTGCCAAACAGATAAATCAAGCCATCAAGTGTTTATTAAAAATGTACAGTGCACTGTCAGAATGTCTGTCATCAAAAATAACATAAATAAATGTTGATGAGGATACGGTGAAAAGGGAACCCTCGTACACTGTTGGTGGGAATATGAGTTGGTGTGATCACTATTAAAACAGTATGGAAATTCCTCAGAAAAACTAAAAAGAGTGTTTACCACATGATCCATCTATCCCACTCCTGGGTATAATGAAAACACTATTTCAAAAAGATACATGCACCTCAATGTTCATAGCAGCATTGTTTATAAGCTAATCTAAGTATCCATAAAAGATGAATGAATAAAGAAGATGTGGTATATATACCACATATATATATATATATACAATGGAATACTACTCAGCCATTAAAAATAACGAATGTTGCCATTTGCAGCAATGTAGCTGGACTTGGAGGGTATTATGCTATGTGATATAAGTCAAACAGATAAAGAAAGGACAAATACTACATTATATCAGTTGTATATGGAATCTGAAAAAAACAGCAAGCTAGTGAATAAAACAAAAAAGAAGCAGACTCACAGATAGAACAAACTAGTGGTTACTAGGGCTTCCCAGGTGGCACTAGTGGTAAAGAATCCACCTGCCAATGCAGGAGACATAAAAGATGCAGGTTCCATCCCTGGGTCGGGAAGATCCCCTGGAGGAGGGCATGGCAATCCACTCCAGTTTTCTTTCCTGGAGAGTCCCATGGACAGAGGAGCCTAGATGGCTACAGCCCATACAGTCACGAAGAGTCAGCCACAACTGAAGCGACTTCACACACACACACACACACACACACACACACACACACACAGTGGTTACCAATGGGAAGAGGAAAGGGGGAGGGGCAATATGCAAGTAGTGGATTAAGAGGTACAAACTATTAGGTATAAAATAAGCTACAAGAATATATTATACAACTCAGGAATATAACCAATATTTTATAATAAATATAAATGGAATATAACCTTTAAAATTACAAATCAGTATATTGTACACCTCTAACTGACATAAGATTATACGTCAACTGTACATCAAGTTAAAAATGCATAGTGTGAAAAAAATCTAGTGAGAGCTAAACCCCATATAGGTTATAAAGAAGAAGGAAACACAACTCCTGCCCTTGAATTTAGAATTTTGCTGGAAGAGAAGACTTATTTATGGAAGAACTAAAGAAAAAAATTCAAGGCTGAATGGCATCATCAAGTAGGCAGTGTAGGGCTGACAATGCAATGGGAATTCAAAGAAACAGGAATTGGTGGGAAGTGGAAGGAAAGGAAGGATGGAAAGGAAGGAGATGAGAAACAAACAATTTCAATCATGGGTGAATTAGATCAGAAGGACTCCAGGTCGTCATGGAAAGGGCTGGAGGGCAGATTCGAACACCTCCTGTTTCTCTACCTGACTTTTGTAGCAGCTACAGAGGTGAGAGGGTAAACCAGCTTAGAGGAAAGAAGGATCCCAGCTGTAAGTTGTCAGATAACACCAGGCAGATCGGGATGGGGTGGTCAGTATACCCACTGACCTGTGTGTGGTTCCCAGGATTTTGAATGACCAAAGTCATCCTGTAGCATCACATGTCGTGAGCACATTCTCCTAGGACTTATTCTCTCCCTACCCCTTTAATCTGAAAATGCTCTACTTAACGAGAAAGAAGAGATTCATGTGCAAAGAACCTACTGATTCTGCCTAATAATAATAATAATGGCTAATCATGACTAAACCCTTTCTCTCAGGGCTTTACATGTATTAACTCATTTAATCCTCACAGAGACCTTGGGTAACTGTACCAACATCATCCCATTTTATATCCTGGAAACTGAGACTCAAGAAAAATTAAATATTTGGAATACTTCTCCAACATTTTATTACATTTTAACTTAATTTTTAAAAATAAAAATAAATTTTTTTCTCTAATAAATTGCGATGTCACCATTATCTCATATTAATTGAAGTGTGTCACATTATGGACTTATATTATATGCCACACTTTTATTATAAAGACTTCATAGTATATTTAAGTATCTGAAAGTCTAGTCTTTAAAATTTCTCTTATTTTTCAATGTCTCCCTGAATTACATGTTTACATACAAATGTGAAAATCAACATGTATTGCTTGAAGGAAAAAAAAGAAACATTAAATAGCTTGCTTGCCCAGATTTCTACTGCCAGTAAGGGCTGAGTTGGCATTTGATATAGTCTGAGCCCAAACCAGCATTCTCTCATCACCTCTTAGTGGCTTGTTTGTTTCTTGAAGTAACATTGATTTATAGCATTATATGTTTCATGTGTGCAATATTATATTCCTACTTTTGTATAGCTTACAATGTGCTCACCACCAAAAATTTACTTTCCATCTGTCACCATATAGTTAATCCATTTTACCCATTTCAAACTCTTCCCCCATTGCCCATCCCTTCCCCTCTGGTAATCACTACCCTGTGTGTGTGTTTGTTTTTGTTTGATTTGTTCATTGACTTTGTTTTGATTTGTTTATAGCTTTTTTTATTCCACATAGGAGTGAAGTCATACAGTATCTGTCCGTATCTGTCTGAATTATTTTACTTATCAAAACACCGTCAAGGTCCATCCATGTTGTTGCAAATGGCAAGATTTCATCTTTTGTGTAGCTGAGTGGTATTCCATTGTATGTGTGTCTGTGTGTGTACACAGCCATATCTTTTTTCCTTCTTTATCTATTCATTCGTTGATGGGCACTTAGGTTATTTCCATATCTCATGTGTTATAAATACTGCCACAATGAACAAGGGGTACAAATAAATTTTTGGATTACTATTTTCATATTCTTTGTAAAAATACCCAGAAGTGGAATAGCTGGATTACATGGTTAGTTTTATTTTTAATTTCTTTGAAGCGTCTCCATACCGTCTTCCATAGTGGTGGCACCAACAGTATATGAAGGTTCCCTTTTCTCCATATCCTTGCCAACACTTATTATTTGTTGTCTTTTTGATAATAGCCATTCTGAAGGATGTGAACTAATATCTCACTTTGGTTTTGAATTGCATTTTCCTGACAATGAGTGATGTTAAGCCTCGTTTCACGTGCCTGTTGGCCATGTGTATGTCTTCTTTGGAAAAGTGTCTATTCAGCTTCTCTGAGCATTTTTAATCAGATTTGCCCACCCAGTACTCTTGACCACTGTGCTATGTTTGTTTTCCTTCCTTTTGAGTGTTGAATGGGCCCCATCTTACTCTAGCAAATGAAATGAAAGTCAGCATGAGAAAACTATTCTTGCAGTTTTTCCCAACCCCCTGGGAATTAAGAGCTTTGAGAATTTTTTTTAAGAGAGAAGTGAACTTGGTGATTTTCAGATGTTCTGACAATTAATGAATGTGTAATTTTCCCTGACATGCTTAGAAATGCAGTTTGATCTCTACATTATTCTCAGAGCATTTGAAAAGAAGGAGGGAAATCAATCTCTTTACAAAGCTTTGACTCATTTTTGAGTCATAAGGAATATTAATGAGAACCCAGTTCCAAGGACTTCCAACTCTAAATAGTCTCAAGTTTTGAGGTTTCCTTTGCACTGGGCTGGTTCTTCTTAGATCAGGGCTCTGCTTTGTCTTGTAAGAACTTAGAAATTCAGCCCCAAACAGCCTATGAATATTATTTGCATGACTGTGTCTGGACTTGAAAACTGCAAGAAGCCATATTTGTTTCATCTACAAGCTGAGCCCTTGGGCTTAGAAACTTTTCCTACCAGTCAAAAGCTGACAAGCAGGGTTTATCGGTTTGTAAGTAAATGAAGCAACAAGCCAGTAAACAGCAGTCTGCCTCTCTCTTTCCCTCCGGATCCCAGCATCAGGAGGTAACTGTCCTAGTTACAGGAGCTGGTTGAGGGAAGAGAAGGGATCAGTGCATGCGGGGCTCCTCACATGTCATTTCACCTCTGCAGGGACTATACAGGGTGGGGGTTATTCTTTCCACTTGACTGATGTGGAAAGTAGAAATTAAGACGGGCTGTTTTTCTGAAGTCTCCCAGACAACAAATAGCTCTAAAGCCTGTGTTTATTCCTCAACACCATGCTGTTTTCTAGGATGGGGGAAGCAAGCATCCGAGCTTGAATAACCAATCAAGATGTCCACTGTGTTCAGCCACATGCTAGGTGTTGTGGTGAGAAAAAAAAAACAAAAATCACATGGTCTTAGCTGATCCCAGCAGTGTTGGTACCTAAGACTATCAATCCAGAATGGTCAGATTTAAGACCCATCCACAACGTTAAGACACAAGACAAAACACAAGACCTGGAGTAGCCAAAAAGTGAAAGTTACAATGATGATGTCTAACAAATTTGAGCATTTAACGAAGTTCTGAGCATTGTATATAGACTGTTTCTTTTAGTCCCACAACAAGTGCATGAGGTTGACGGTACCATCATCCTCGTTATAAAGAGGAAGAGACTGGGCCAAGGTCACTTAGCTAGGAGGGGAAAAACTGGGATATGAACCTACTTTCTCTCTTCAGTGAATATACTTCTTGGAATTTAGAACCAGAGAGACTTTGTTTTAGTCCTTACTAGACCATTCATTCATCAGATGACCTTGAGCATGTTATTTAACTTATTTTGCTTGCATCAATTCCTCTGGAAAATAAATAAATAAAACTAATAGCACCAAAAGAGGGAGGGAGGGAGGAAAGAAGGAAAAGAGAGGTCACATTCTTAATCATATTAGGTAGAGAAGACAGGGACTCCTCTAGCATCCTACCAGAATAGCAGAGGCTCCATTTCTACTCTTCAGGACCAACTGGTGTGCCACCTCCAAAGGGAGTGCAGAAGTAAAGGCATTAGAAGGGTGTAGAGTCCCCCCATCTCCATGACTACCACCCCAAATACTTGACTTCTCCCTGCAGATCAGGCTCCAGGGTGCTATTCACAGGGTAATCACCAGTGACTGTCCACAGCCGCACACGGGGCAATGGACTAGATGCAAAGTCCTCTCCTAACCCAAGCACCGCCTCAACGTGTGAGTATCTGGGGCCACATGATGCCAGCAGGAAACACCTGCTCTGCAGTTGCTCCTACATCCTTTGTACCCTTCTGGGAGTTACAGAGGCTACATATATTATCTTTACCTCAGATGATCTACCACCATGGCAAATCACCTGGCCTATTTGGTTGAGAGGTTTTGAGAGGAGCTGGGGCTGGCATTATCCATTACCATGATCCTAGTTTGAGCTCCGTGGGGGTGAACCTTGGTCCTATTTGCTGCTTGAGTCACAGTAGTAAGCCCACAGCAAGGTGTGAGGGATACAGAGGAACCAAACTATAAACCTTGCCCTTAAGGAACTCACACTTCACTGGAGCAAGACAGGCATGTGAACATGCAATTAAAATGTAGTGTATTAAGAGCAACGGTTGCAGAAGGAAAGGTCCCCTGGAGAGACACCTGACCTGTGCTTGGAAGTCAAGAAAGGCTTTGAATGAATGACACCTCAGCTGAGACTTGAAAGATGGATAAGAGACAGCCAGTTAAAGAACTTGGCAAAGAGGGTTCAGGACATAGGAACAACACATTCCTGTAGCAGGAAGTTTCTGAAACAAGAGAGATCTAGGAACAACAGAGAAAGAAAGAGCAATAATGAAGCTGAAGAAGTTGACAGTGGCCTTTAAGCCATGTTGGGCTTCCCAGGTAGTGCTAGTGGTAAAAAAAAAAAAAAAAAAAAAAAAAATCTGCCTACCAATGCAGGAAACACAAGAAACATGGGTTACATCCCTGGGTCGGGAAGATCCCCTGGAGGAGGAAATGGCAACCCACTCCAGTATTCTTGCCTGGAGAGTTCCATGGACAGAGGAGCTTGGTGGGCTACAGTCTGTGGGGTCACAAAGTGAAGTGAAATGAAAGTCACCCAGTCATGTCTGACTCTTTACGAACCCATGGACTATACAGTCCATAGAATTCTCTAAGCCAGAATACGGGAGTGGATAGCCTATCCCTTCTCCAGTGGATCTTCCCAACCCAGGAATTGAACTGGGGTCTTCTGCATTGCAGATGGATTCTTTACCAGCTTTACCAGCTGAGCTACCACAGAAGCCCTGATCATAAAGAGGGAAGCTACCAGGAGTCTCAAAGAATCAGACACAACTGAGTGACTGAGCATGCATGACATTTATTAACCATGTATTGTGTGCAAGGTCCTGTGCCAGTCATCTTTACGTTTATTTTATCCCCACGTGCAGTAGGTGTTACTAATGTTCCCATTTTGCAAAAGAGAAAACTAGGGTTCAAATCAACTACATTTCCCAAGTTTACATAGTGTAAAAAGTAAAACCAGAATTTACAATCATTTCTACTAGATAGATTCCACTGTCTGAGTTTATAACTACTATTCTATGTTTTAAGAGAGCTGAGAATGGGAGAGAGAAAGAAAATAAAAGAGAAAATAAAGAAATAAGAGAGAAAAGGGTTTCCCAGTAATTGCAAATTTGTTCCTAAAACAGTTGGCAATCAATAAGGAAATCTTAGGTCTATAATATATTGGATTGGTTTCAGCAGGAAGCAGCCAGTTAGAAAAACATGAACTGAAGCTGATGGGACCATTGATGAGTCTCAGCTTCTGAACCCTTTTCTGGCCCACCTGGGTTTTTCAGAACCTGGAATGAAGCACTGCAGTCTGGGACCTTGGAGATGCCAGCTCATCCAGGCAGTATCCTATACCCACCTTCTGCCAAATTTCTGCAGGAGCACATCTGGGCCCAGGTGGCTGGGCCGGAGCCTGGGCCTGTTTTTCACAGCTCATTTGCAATGTCCTGTTCTATTCCTGGGCGCTCCATCCTTCCCAGGTGACCCTGGAGCTCGGTTTTCCAACAGTCACTATAACTCGATTGCTCCAAAAGTACTACTCAGCATCAGTCCTTGGAACTAGTATTTTCCAACCCTTGCTCCAAGAAGGATGGCTGAATGTTGTACAGCCCTGACTTCCCTCCGATGTCTGCACAGAGCAGCCCTAGGCAGCACAGGAAGCCTCCTCCCACAGACAGAAGATGACTCTCAGCCAGCAGTGTGGTGGAAAGGAAGGGTTTAGACACAGACCCCCTGCACCAATTTGGGGCTGGCAGTATGGCTAGCCCTGGCCCCCACCCCCACTGCCTGCGCTGTTTGACATGACAAAGCCCCCAGCTGGTCCCCTCCTGCCCAGAGGGAGAGATGAGTGAAACCATTGACCTTACAGTTCACAGTCAACCCTGTAGGAGTCTGACCAAGCCTTAAATCTGAACTGAGTTCAGACTTTACACAGGGGCACTGCACCCTCAGCAGAGAGGCCAAGGAAACAGAAGACATTCTGTCCTCATACCTGGCCCCCGCCATTCACAAGCTGTGGCGTTGCTCAGTGCCTCCTGTCCCTTTTCTGAGGGTTGGGACAAGAGGACCTACCTCATGGACTGTTCTGAGACTCAGTTGAGATGCTGCCTTAGGACATAGTACTAACTAACCAGTAAACGTAACTTATAGCAGACACTCAACAAGGAATGAAGGGTGTTGAAAAGTTCCACACCTGCCGTGAACAACATATACAAATACTGTGCAGCTTGAGCAAGACAGTGACACGTCACATGCACCGCAACAAAGAACTTTCCTTTGCATGTGACGGATTTAGTAATATTTGTGGAGTTAACTGACCTGGAATATCCAGCAAGTACAACCGTGAAGCCACTCCTATAGCACTCCCTGAAGAGGGATCTTTAATAAATGTAGGATGCAAGAGGCTGGGCTTCGTCCTCAGGCTCCACCACCTGTTTATCAGCTGTGTGACCTTGGGCAGGCAATGCCTCCTCTCTGAGCTTTTAATTTCTTTGCCTGTAAAACATCAGTAATAACTGCCTCAGGACTTCCCCAGCAGTCTAGCAGTTAAGACCCTATGCTCCCAATGCAGGGGGCACAGGTTCAATTCTTGGTTGGGGAACAGAAGATGCCACATGCTGCACAGTACAGCCAAAAAAAAAAAAAAAGCGCCTTGTAGTCTGGTTGTCAAGATTGAATGAGATATTTCAACTAAAGCTGCTTTAGCCTGATTCCTGATTCACAGTAAACACTCGATGATAAATAGTGACTTTCATTCACTCTTTTACAGATTGAGTTAAGAAGGGAAAACAAAAGGGGATCTTTCAATTGACATGCACTTGCCTAAAGATGAAAATGACTAACTGCTTAGAAACCACCATGCCACAGTTTCACTCCCCAAATTGAGAGAAAGATTGCCTCATTCATGCCCGACTGGGAATTTGAATAGTCTTGTTCTAACTGGAAAAGTCAATGGGAAGTGAAAGATATTAGTCACTGACTGATAAAGGATCTGAGCTGGATAGACTCTTAGACCAAATTGAGCAGAAGTGATATCGCCACTGTAACCTAGTGAGCCCAGGCAAGCCCAGGACGTGAAAGAGACGCGCACGTGCCTCGGCCATCCAGTTGACAGCTAGGCATTCCAGCCAATCCTCCCATGGTTCTCTAAGCTCAGGTCATTTGAAACCATGTAGAGCTGACCCACTGTGTGATCCTAGGCAAGTCCTGTCATCTCAGTTAGTGTTAATAATGGAGCGTGTTAGAACAGAAAGTCACTCAAAGACTCACCCATTCACCATGTTGCAGAGTCTGGCACGTACCCTTTTGTCTATACACACACTGCGCAGGGCAAGAACTCGTTACAGTGAAGTGCATTCACGTCACAAGGGCAAAACACAACCTGGACCAACCCACACCCTCATCTCAGTGACAGATGAGAAAACTGAGGCTTCATGAACGTCAGTTGAACAATTAGAGGCGAGCAATGGGTGAATGGAAGCCAGAACCCAAGTTTTGTTTTTGTTTTTAATTTGGCTGCACCAGGTCTTAGTTGCAGCATGCAGGAGCTTTAGCGAACTCTTAGCATGCGAACTCTCAGCTGCAGCATATGGAATCTAGTTCCCTGACCAGGGATTGAACCCAGGCCCCCTGCTTTGGGAGCTTGGAGCCTTGGCCACCAGAGCAGCAAAGAAGTCCCTCAGGTCTTCTGATTGCTAGCCCAGAGCTCTTTTTCTTAGGTCAAACTACCTCCTGCACCTACTATAATAAAAGAAAAGACAAGGTAGCTAATGGTTGCCGGTCACCTATATTTTGTTCTGACATATATGTTTATTATTTTTCCACAGACTCAAGGAAGGGAATTAACAGCTACTGAATACCAACTATATACTATAGATGCCTTACATACATTAAAGTCTCATCATACACCTCATCCTTTATATGTAGAATCTGAAAAGAAATGATACAAATGAACTTACACAACAGAAAGAGATTCCAGACTTATAAACAAGCTTCTGGCTGACAGAGGAAGGGATAGTTAGGGAGTTTGGGATGGACATGTACACACTGCTGTATTTAAAATGGATAACCAACAAGGTCCTAGTGTGTGGCACGGGAACTCTGCTCAATGTTATGTGGCAGCCTGGATGGGAGGGGCGTTTAGATGAGAATGGATACATGTAACATGTATGACTGAATTTCTTCCCTGTTCACCTGAAACTATGGCAACATTATTAATCGGTTATACCATAATACAAGATAAAAAGTTCAAAAGAAAAAAGAAAAGTCTCATCATACACCCACAATAATAAAAGATAGCATTTATTGATTAAAGATAGCCAAGTGCCATTCTAGGAGATTTTTGTTTTTTGGCCGCACCTTGCGGCTTGTGGAATCTTAGTTCCCCAACCAGAGATTGAATACAAGCCAGGCCCTCAGCAGTCGAAGTGTGGAGTCCTATCTCCTGGACCACCAGGGAATTTCTTCTAGGAGCTTTATGTGTATTTGCACATGGAACCCAGCCAAAGAGGTATCATGGGGGCTGAATCCAACCTCTGCTTATCCAACCCTGACATGTGACCATATCAGCTGCTTGGCAGGAGGGCGGGCCTCTTAGTGTAACTTACCTGCCCAAATATACACACAGGCACACGTGGATATGTGATGCAGAGGTCTTGACAGTATCTCCATGCAGCTGGTCCTATTACCATTCACTTGCTGAGATGTCACAGCTAGGTAGTGGGGTTGAGGCAGGATTTGAAACCAGGAACTCAGACCCTTGTCTCATATGTGGGCTTCATGAAAGTCACGTTGAGACAGGAGCTCTAATAGATCTTGAGGACAGAAATTCTGACTGCTTTACTGACGTAGCCCCAGTGTCCAAAGCTGTATCAGCATGCACAAAATCTCGTGGACTGATTGACTCCCATTTTACAGATGAGGAAGACAAGTGTCAAAGAGGCTAAATAACTTGCTTCAGGTGACACAGAGAGTCAGAGATAGGGCTGGGATTTGAATGCAAGTGGCTCTGACTCTAAAGCCCCTGTTCTTTCCACAATAGCATTCTGTCATTCATAAGCATTCTGAACTCTAATTATGTGCTCAGGAATATGGAGCTACAAAGGTTAATAAGATTTAGTGCCTACTCTCAAGAAATTGGAATCCCAGTTGCCAGCAAGAATTCATATTCCCCTGAAAAAGGATAGAGATATGTGTATGTGTGGCTGGGTCACCTTGCTGTCCACCTGAAATTAACACAACATTGTAAATCAACTATACTCCAATATAAAATTTAAAAATTAAAGAATTCATATTCCCAGATCCACGTCCCCCGATTTCTTTATTCAAAGCAGATCCAAATGGTATAAGCCCACAGTACATTTTAAGGCAAGAGAGTTTCCCAAGCCCAGGATTGCAAAAGTGGCCCACTCAGTCCATCGGCCACATCTATTTCCTTCTCCGCACAATTGGCTGGGATGTCCACAGAAGACTGTTGCAGGGAGAATGGATTAAATCTGTGCAAACTTGGGACAGCCAGATTCACATCCCAGGTTCCCTATATTCCTTTGAAGTGATGGCCACCGGTGACTTTATATATATATCTCCATGCCCTCTTTTTTTTTTTCAAGATTTTTTTTAATGCAGACCATTTTTAAAGTCTTTATTGAATTTGTTACAGTACTGCTTCTGTTATTTATGTTCTGGTTTTTTAGAGTGAGGCATGTGTGAGATCTTAGCTCCCTAACCAGGGATCAAACCCAAACCCCCTGCATTGGAAGGCAAAGTTTTAACCACTGTACCTCCAGAAAGTCCCTCAGTGCTCTTTTGCTTTCTCCCCATTTACCAAAAAAAAAAAAAAAATGAGATACTTAAGTCAGAACATTAGGTTAGGAAAGTTATGCTGTTCTAAAAGCAGCAATCACGTTCTGATGAGGAACATTAATTCAGGATTTGCTTCATTTGCCTTCCTGGTTTTGTGTTCTATCATATTTAAGAGGCAGAAAGTGGTTAGAGGAGAAGGGTGGTTTAACAAAATATCTCTAAATTCGTTAGTTGAATTCCACAGGGCTGTGTGAGCAATCTCTTAATAATCCTACATCAATACAAGGGAAGTTGTAACTAGTTCACTTGGTGTAATTATAGGGCGGCTCACTTTCTGCCAGGCTTTAAAGATAGACTTTCAAATGTTCCTTTTTTTTTTTCATTTGCCTCCCGCTGTGTGTGGGGAGCAGCTCAGGCTCCTGGGATACCAGCCAGAGCTAAATGGGGCCAACCGGAGAGAAAGGCACCAAGATTTGATTCCTGTCTCCTTCTGCTCAGACTGCTGGGAGGATAAACCTCTTGCCAAAATGGTCTCCTGTAGAAAGCTCTGGAGCTGGAACCAGTATGGAAGTGCTCCCATCTTTTGATCAGAGAAGAGTTAGTCAAACCACTAGGATGATTGCAAGATTGCAAGATGATTGCAGCACAAAGCTTTAGAGTTTGCGCCAGAACCGTAGTTCCCCACCTGCGGTCCCCAGACCAGCAGCATCAGCATCACCTGGGAACTGGTTAGCAATGCAAATTATTGAACACCACCCTAAAATGCATAAGAAATTCTGAGATCACCAGCAATCTGTGTTTCAGCAAGCCCTTCAGGTAAATCTCAGGTGCTCTAAAATTTGAGAACCTTGTTTCTAGGGACATGATATTGAAGAGCATGATCCTACTAGCTTTGTCCAGGAGATAAGAATTCTCACTTGTAAGGAGAGATTTACTCAGACAAACCATATCTAAACATTAAGATCTTTGAAGCTGAGTAGAGCAGGGCTCAAATCCAGGCTCTGCCTTTTACCAGCCACGGGGTTTAGACACAAGTGATTTAACTGCTCTAAGTGATAGGGTGCTGGTAAATGTTTAACAAACGGCTCAGTGGGAATGCAGTGTTTGCTGATTTCCATGGTGTACATACTCCCATCTCAGCTAATTTCAAGCTACCTGCATGATGGTCAACCAACTCAAAAACTTCATGAAAATTTAACAATTAGCCCTCATAAACCCATGCAAGCTGGTGCCAGATCACCACTGCCTCTAAGACTCAGTTTTCGCATCTGTCAAATGGATGAATTTAGTATTTACCTTGTAAACTTGTTGAAATGCTAAAGAAAGACAATAATGAGATACTTATATGTGCCAGGCACTTAATATGCCTTATGTCACTGAATTCTCATAACCATGAGTTAGGTACTATTTTCCCTTCTATTTTATTTATGAGGAAACAGCTGAAGTGTCCATGGTCCCACACTTAGGAAGTGGGAGAATCGGAGCTTGACTTCAGAGCCTGTAGGTGAGAGACATGTGTATAGACTTCTTAGCACCATGCTAGGCACAGGATGTCACTCAGTAACTGGTAGCTATTATCACCATAAAAACAAACTTTTTTTTTTTTGGCTGTGCTGCACTGATGTGGGATTTTAGCTCCCTGGCCAGGGATTGAACACATGCTCCCTTGCATTGGAAACACAGAGTCTTAACCACTGAACCACTGAACTTAACCAAAGAAACTTCTTGGTCACAGACGCTGCCTTCATTTTCTTCTGGGAACAAGGGCCAATGTCAGGGCATTCAGGCTGCTGTAACAAATACCACAGACCAGGCAGCTTATAAACCACAGAAATTTCTTTCCCACAGTTCTGGAGGCTGGGAAGTTTACAATCAAGGCACCAGCCTGGTCTTGTTCTGGTGATAGCCCTCTTCCTGGTTCATAGTTCAGGTCTTCTCCTTTCTGTCCTCATATGGCAGAAGAGCTAGGGAGTTCTGTGGAGTCCTTTTTACAAAAACACTAATCTTGTTCATGAAGGCTCCATCCTCATGAGCTAAGCACCTTGCTAAGCCCCACATCCTAATTCTATCATCTTTGAGGGTTAGGATTTTAACATAAAAATTTTTGAGGGACACAACATTCAGACCAGAGCAGCCAGATTGTCTGATGGAAAAGCCAGCTGTTTATTATTCGTGGTACTTCTTTAAGCTCCTCCCCTCCCCAATTTCATATAGTTTTCCCTCAGGCTTTTTCTGTGCTTACACCCTGATAAAATATGTATTTATACACATGTGTGGGCTTCCCTGGTGGCTCAGTGGCAAAAGAATTCACCTGCCAACAGAGGAGACGCAAGTTAAATGCCTAGGTTGTGAAGATCCCCTGGAGGAGATAGCAACCCACTCCAATATTCTTTCCTTAGAAATCCCATGGACAGAGGAGCCTGGTGGTCTACATCCATGGGGTGGCAAAAGAGTCAGACACAACTTAGTGACTAAACAGCAACAAGTATGTAGTTTTCTATTGGATCATAGTACACACATTTTTTTTTTTTTGCAATTTTCTTTTCTTTTTTACCTAAAAACATATCATGGACATCTTTCTGATAGTGGTCCATACCAATCTATTGCATCCTCTCTCAAGCTGTTTAGCACTCCTCATTGGCTACATGCCAGCATTTATTTAACCACTTCATGACTGAAGGACATTTAGACTATTTCCAATTCTTCACTCTTATAAATGATTCCCCACTCCATAATCTTTTATAGATTCTCCCATATGTCTGAAGGAAAAATTCCTAGAACTAGGATTTCTGGGGCAAAAAACAAAAAACACCCAGTTTAAATCTTGATCAGTGTATCCAAATTGACTTCTCAATGTGAAATTGAGAAGGTATTCAAAAATGAAGGTGCCTTATGTAAAGGCACACAATATTGCTCATTATCAGAGAAATGCAAATCAAAACTACAATGAGGTACCACCTCACACCAGTCAGAATGGCCATCATCAAAAATTCTGAAAGCTATAAATGCTAGAGAGAGTGTGGAGAAAAGGGAACCGCTACATCGTTGGTGGGATTGTAAGTTGGTACTATGGAGAACAGTATGGAGGTTCCTCAGAAAACTAAAAATAGAGCTATCATATGATCCAGCAATCCCATTTCTGGGTTTATATCCAGACAAAATTCTAATTTAAAAAGATACATGCACCTCTATGTTCATAGCAGCACTATTCACAATAGTCAAGACATGGAAACGACCTAAATGTCCATTGACAGATGAACAGAGATGTGGTACATATATGCAATGGAATACTACTCAGCCGTAAAAAATAATGCAATAATGCCATTTGCCTCAACACAGATGCAACTAGAGATTATCATAGTAAGTGAAGTCAGAAAGAGAAAAACAAATACCATATAATATCACTTATATGTGCAATCTAAAATATGACACAAATGAACCTAACTATGAAACAGAAACAGACTCATGGACATAGAGAACAGACTTGTGGTTGCCAAGGGGGAGGATTGGAAGAGGAATGAGTGGGGATATGGGGTCAGCATGTGCAAGCTATTGTGTGTACGATGGATAAACAACAAGGTCCTACTCTATAGCACAGAGAACTATATTCAATATCCTGTAATAAACTATAATGGAAAAAATATAAAAAAGAATGTATATGTATGTATGTTTATATACATATATATATATATAACTGAATCACTTTGCTGTTTAGACCCCTAAAACTTTTTATTATGAAAGTTTCTTAATATAAAAACCACAAAATAATAATGCTGAACTGCTGTGTAGTCATCACTTGGCTTCCACGATTATCCAGTCTTATTTCACTTATACCCTGCTTTCCCCTTCCACTACATGAAGTTGAGATAAAATTCATGTATCCTCTTCATTTATCTGTGCACATCTCAATAGGTGCCTTTAAAAGATAAGGATTCTTGTGCTCACTTTGGCAACACATATACTAAAATTGGAATGATACAGAGAAGATTAGCATGGCCCCTGCGCAAGGATGACATGCAAATTCGTGAAGCGTTCTATATTTTTTAAAAGAATGAAACTAGAACACTTTCTAACACTATACACAAAAATAAACTCAAAATGGATTAAAGATCTAAATGTAAGACCAGAAACTATAAAACTCCTAGAGGAGAACATAGGCAAAACACTCTCCGACGTAAATCACAGCAAGATCCTCTATGACCCACCTCCCAGAATATTGGAAATAAATACAAAAATTAACAAATGGGACCTAATGAAACTTAAAAGCTTTTGCACAACAAAGGAAACTATAAGCAAGGTGAAAAGACAGCCTTCAGAATGGGAGAAGATAATAGCAAACGAAGCAACAGACAAAGGATTAATCTCAAAAATATACAAGCAACTGCAGCTCAATTCCAGAGAAATAAATGACCCAATCAAAAAATGGGCCAAAGATCTAAACAGACATTTCTCCAAAGAAGACATACAGATGGCTATCAAACATGAAAAGATGCTCAACATCACTCATTATCAGAGAAATGCAAATCAAAACCTCAATGAGGTACCATTACATGCCAGTCAGGATGGCTGCTATGCAAAAGTCTACAAGCAATAAATGCTTTAGAGGGTGTGGAGAAAAGGGAACCCTCTTACACTGTTGGTGGGAATGCAAACTAGTACAGCCACTATGGAGAACAGTGTGGAATTCCTTAAAAAACTGGAAATTGAACTGCCATATGACCCAGCAATCCCACTCCTGGGCATACACAACTGAGGAAACCAGATCTGAAAGAGACACGTGCACCCCAATGTTCATCACAGCACTGTTTATAATAGCCAGGACATGGAAGAAACCTAGATGCCCATCAGCAGACGAATGGATGGTACATATACACAATGGAATATTACTCAGCCATTAAAAAAGAATACATTTGAATCAGTTCTAATGAGATGGATAAAATTGGGGCCCATTATACAGAGTGAAGTGAGCCAGAAAGATAAACACCAATACAGTATACTAACGCATATATATGGAATTTTAAAAGATGGTAACGATAATCCTATATGCAAAACAGAAAAAGAGACACAGATATACAGAACAGACTTTTGGACTGTATGGGAGAAGGCGAGTGTGGGATGATCTGAGAGAATAGCATTGAAACATGTATATTATCAGGTGTGAAACAGATCACCAGTCCAGGTTGGATGCGTGAGACAAGTGCTCGGGGCTGACGCACTGGGATGACCCAGAGGATGGGATGGGGAGGGAGGGGGGAGGGGGTTCAGGATGGGGAACACATGTAAATCCATGGCTGATTCATGTCGATGTATGGCAAAGTAATATTGTAAAGTCATTAGCCTCCAACTAATAAAAATAAATGAAAAAAACAGCTTAAAAAAATAAGGAAGGATTCTTTTTTAAAACATAGCCTCAAGAAAAAAAAAAAAATAGCCTCAATACCATTATCACATCTAAAAATTCCTTGATATCATCAAAAATCCAATTAGTGTTCAGATTTCCCAAATTGCCTCAGAAGTTTGTTTTTAATTTACTTATTTTTAATTGAAGGATAATTGTGTTACAGTAATCTGTTGGTTTCTGTCATATATCAATATGAATCAGCCATAGGTATATGTGTCCCCTCCTTCTTGAACCTCTCTCCCACCTCCCACCCCATTCCACCTCTCTAGGTTGTCACAGAGCACTGGTTTGAGCTTCTTGTGTCTCACAAGTTTTTAATGATTGTGTTGTTTGAATCCGGATCCACCAATGACCACACATTACCACTTGATTGATATACTTCTTACATGTCTTTTAATCTCTCTATTTCACACACATATACAACACTTTCTCTTATCTCTCATTAGAGGAATTCGGTCATTTGTCTTATAGTTTCCCACTTTTTGAATTTTTTTATTGCATCCTTGTTGTGTCATTTAATATGTTCTTCAGTTCTTTGTATTTCTCGCTCTCTCTTTTTTTTTTTTTTTGGCCACACCACGCAGCTTGTGGGATCCTAGTTCCCCAACCAGAATCAAGATTGTGCCCTCCGCAGTGAAGCACAGAGTCTTAACCACTGGACCACCAGGGAATTTCCCTTTCTGTATTTCTTTTAACTGTTATATCCAGAGCTGTGCTGTCCAGTATCATAGCCACTAGCCACATGTGGCTATTTACATTTGTATGAATTAAAAATCAATAAAATCTAAAATCCAGTTCCTCCTTCACAACAGCCATATGGCAGTACTCAGTAATCATGTGTGGCTGGTGGATACTGTATTGGACAGTACAGAATAGCACATTTCCATCATCACAGACAGACATTTGGACAGAATGCTTCTAGAGACATCGTCATATCCTCTATGACTGTTTAATTATTTTTTCCTCATTTGTGCTCAAGATCAAAGATGCCCACCCCAAAGTTTGCATTAGTAGGCAGGCTTAAGTAATATGAGAAGTCACTCACATGTGCCAGACCACCCCTGCCTGTTTTAAGTGGCAGCCACCTGTGTTTACAGACAGTGATCTTATGTTTGCAATGAGACACGCAGCTACCTACGAGATTCCGTGATGCTAGAAGGTCAGCAGCTCCCAGCGCACTAGCAGCCCTGACCCTACCCTGCCTCCTCAGAGGGAAATTGAGGGAATCAAGGCTAAGCCAGAAGGCTCAGGCTTGCAGTTCTAGGGCGTGCTGGTTCCAGAATACTCCCGACCATTCTTCCTTTCCCAGAGGGGCAGGTGCTTCTGTCTGGAATCTTCTTCCTGCCTTGTGTCTTTGTCTTGGCATGTGTGTAACGAGCACATTTCAGAGCACACCAAACAGGTTTCTCAGCTTGTTTCAGTGACACTAGGCAGAGCCCGGGGCGGGGAGGGGTGCGGCTGCTCTGGACGGCGAGCAGTCTGGCTGGCTATGCTTTCTAGCAGAAACCCCATACCAGAATCCTGAGAAAGCCTCAACCAATCTATGAGAAAATGGATTCTCTGGGGATCCTGGTAGGAAATAGTGTGGAAAGCAAAACATTCTGTGAGTGTAGGGTTAGGAGACCATCGTTCATGGGTTCATTCATTCTAAAAATACTTATTGGGCCATAGACTGTGTTTGGCACTAGGATCAATGGTGAACCCAATAAAAGTTTCTGCCCTCAGTGTGGGATGGACATGTACACACTGCTATATTTAAAATGGATAACCAACAAGGATCTACTGTACAGCAAAGGGAAGTCTGCTCAATACTATTAACTACCTAAATGGGAAAAGAATTTGAAAAAGAAAAGACACATATCTAACTGAATCACTTTGTTGTACACCTGAAACTATCACAACATTTTTAATCAACGGTACTCCAATATAAAACAAAAACTTTAAAAAAAAGTTTCTGCCCTCACCAAGTTTACAGTCTTGGAGGAAGCAGATTCATAAACAAGCCATTTGAACAACACCGTGATGGGGGTGGTGCTAGGGAGTGTCATTAAAGTACCTCAAAGAGATCCCTGCCCCTGACATGGACTTTCATGGACACACAGTTTAAGCTGAGACCTAAAAGTGAAGTAGCGGTTGGGCAGGAGAAGAAGAGGGTGGAATGCTGAAAGAACATCCTGGAAGAACATTAGAAGTAAGCGTGCATGTGGCATTGGCAGTACAGGACGATGCGGTTGGGCCGCAGTGGTCAGGGTGGGAGGAGAACGACCAGGGTGAAGAGCGGAGAGACAGGGACTGAGCAAAGCCAGCTCTGGGAGCTGAGGCCGGTCCGAGCTTCCTGTGCCTTGATTTCTTCCTCGCCAAATAAGCATAACTCTAACCATGCAGCGTGATGGTTAGAGCCCAGTGACCTAACAGATGCAGGAGTATTTTACCACCCATATCCTAAAGTCCCAGTTGCAGAAAGAAAACTGTACTGGTCTGTATAGTCTTTTACCCCTGGAGCCAGTGTGAATTAGAGAGCTATGTCCTGGCATCACGCTATGTCACGGCATTGAACTCAGCTCCTCTGGGCCCACGAAAGGCAATAACACACATCTCCTGTCTTCCCAAGTCCATGTTCAGCGATGCCAGGTTGGTAGCCCAGCTAGGGTATTTACATCATGGAAATTGGCAAACACTACAAATCAAAGCCATCTTTTCCCCTTTGTTGGAGAGCTCGTTAACCAGAACACCACCAAGATGAGGAAGAAAGGGATGGGAACACGAGGAACCCTGGGGCAGCGATTATCAAGGAATGTCCATCCACAACCAGAAAGATTCTTCACAGCATGGGTCTCTCATTTTTTTCTATCTGAAGCTGGCCCACCCAAATCCAGCCCTCACGGAAGAGAACAGCAGGGCCACCCTTTCATGCCAGCCTGCTCTCAGACGTGGATGAGGAGTGCCAGTGACGCCCGGGTCACAGGGCTGGGACCGGAGCCTCTCAGATCAACAGCTGCTGGGAGCCACTGTCTTTGGCTCATATGGCCAGCGAGAAATTGGACTTCAATGTTCTGAATAGGCAGAAAAAGATACCTCCTTGCTCCCTTCTGCTCCCTTTCCTGGGGCTGCCAGCTGGCATTTTTTTGTCACTCATCATGGCTTCCTGCAGTGGAGATTAGACCCTTGATGAAGAGGACATGTAGGCAAGAAAAAGTCTTTAGCTGTAGGAGGCTCCAAAGCAGGTATACATTGGCAAAATGGGGACACGGACATAGCTCAAAGCACATTTCAAGTAATGGGGGCTTTTTTTAAGGATGACCTAGAGAAATACTGTTTTTATCTGTGGCTAGCATGCCTGGATACTCTTCAATCCTGGAAAAATAGCTAGTTGGGCCTGCTAGAATTTTATGTCAGGAGCAGAGACAGCAAAATATCAAGGTTGGAGTTGAATTTAAGTGGCAGTGGTGTGGCCTAATATTCATTCTTTCATTCATCCAACAGATGCTTTCATTCAACAAATACAAATATTGAGTTACTAGGTGCCTCTAGAATGTAAGTCCCGTAAATGCAGAGACAGCATCTGTCTAACTAGTGTAGGTTTTCAGTCCATTTGTGTTGAATAATAAGTCGATGGCGTTGCTTTGACAGGTGTGACTGCTTTGTACACACCATGGTGCTTCGGTCATGTCTGACTCTTTGTGACTCTGTGGACAGTAGCCCGCCAGGCTCTTTTATTCATGAAATTCTCTAGGCAAGAATACTGGAGTGGGTTGTCATGCCTTTCTCCAGGGGATCTTCCCAACTCAGGGATCAAACCTGCACCTCTTTACATCTACTGCATTGCCAGGAGGGTTCTTTACCTCTACTGACACCTGGGAAGCCCATGGGAAGTATAAAGATGGACAAATTGTAGACCGTGCTGAGGCAGAGCTCAAATCTGGTGGACAGCAGACAAGTAAACCGGCAGTTACGACACAGGGGGATGAGTGTTGTGCTGGGGGAAGTGTAGGGTGCAGTGGCCCACAGAAAAGGAGGCTCAACTCAGCCTTGTGGGATGAGACAGCAAAGGCTTCCCAGAGACCGAGATGCAGAAGACATAGACTCCATGCCAAAGACATTGGCATCTATTTGACAAGACCTTATGGAAAAAACAACCATCCATGTATTCTGCAACATCTCATATTCCTAGGAAGACTACAGACTTTATCTTATTGGGAATATGATTGCAAATAACTGCTGGAATACTTCTATGGCTTAGCCCTCAGAAGCAGTTTCTATTTCTCAGGGACGTTCAGAGGATTTCCCTAAATTCAAGCTTCCCACTCCAATGATCCAGGGCCCAGTGTGACAGGCGACTTGTGGGTCTTCAGTATTTCTCTGATGTCCAGTCACTCACTCCTAACATCAGGTCCAGCTCTGTAGGCAAGCAGGGTACTCTCCTCTAAGGTCACATCTGTTCCATTTGATAAAAAGGAGAGGGATGCTGTGAAGTTTGATTTCAAAGAGGCAGACACAACTGCAGAGGTGCAGAAGGTCCTGGTGGTGACAGTCTTGTCTCAGGGACAGCTGAACTGAGAGCGGAGATTTCTAACTTCCCAGGGCTGTCTATTTTCAGCAAAGGTCATGCAGACTTTTTCTTTGGGTATCACCAGATTAAGATGCCAATACGTCTGAGTGGGCACACATACGCAAAAACACCCGGGGCTGAAAGGAGGGAGATTAAGAAGTAAAGCATTTGAAACCCAGATGTAACTTTGGGACAGCAGAAGACAAGCCCAGCCACTTCAGCCCCGCTTGCCAAAGTCACTTTCCCCGAGGGTCTGGGGCGCTCACATCCCTTCATTCCTTTTCACATCCTATCCCGTGTGGCACCTTTACTCACCAGCCATTCTCTGGAGGAACACATACACGAGAGCAGAGAGAGTGGTGGAATAAAGTGCCTCTACCCATGACTCTTCAATGGCTAGCAACATTTTGCCAATCTGGTTTTGTCTCATCCATTGCCCTTATTTCTGGTATATTCTGGTATATTCTAAAGTAGTTCCTCTAAGAGGGAACTCTGCTCAATGTCATGTGGCTGCCCAAATGGGAGGGAGTGTAGGGGAGAATGGATATGTACATATGTATGGCTGAGTCCCTTTTCTGTCCACCTGAAACTATCACAACATTGTTAATCGGCCACACTCCAATACAAAATTAAAAGTTTAATAAAAAAGGGAAAAAACAGAGATCCTCCTGGAGCTTTAATCATCCACTTAATCTCCCATTATCATGAGCATTGGAAGGAAAGGTAAAATTCACCTTCTTCGCTTTGCAGTTAAGGAAACAGAGGCCCAGAGAGGTGCAGTGCTTCAAGGACCAAGTCTATAAGTTGGGTGTCACATCTTGGGGCCACCTCCAGTGCCCAGACCAGACAGCTCTGTGATCAGAAACACTGTGCTGTTTAACTGCGTCATTGCTCCTTCCACTCCAGAAACCTCCACGCGGAGGCAAAAGATAGAAAGAACCTGGGGGAGAAAGCCAGTGTACATGTGAGCAAAGCTTCCCCCCCAGGGGAGTAGTGGCAGTGATGGTGGGAAGGCCATTTGACTCATCTTTCCTCCCTCTGTGTGGTGGCTTGGGCTCAGCTTCTCAAACCATATGGAAAGACACTCATAAACCAAGCACCACACCTACAGGAAAAGCTCTCTCGGGGAATGGGAAAAATGAATGAGGGCAGAATGGCCCCCCAGAATGGGTGAGATGGCTCCTCCCTTTGTCTTTCAGGCTCCCACACACCTCCAGCCTTTCCTCCAAGGTCCCCTGTGCCCTACCTGGAGGAAGACAAGGCCACCAACAGCTTCAGGACCAGAGACCCCGCTCATCTCAAAAGCAGCCCCAAGCTGTGTATCAAAAACCAGCTGATGTCAGGAGCCAGGGATATGGCTATGAATATGTTGGGGATTACTTCCTGTGCTGGGGGGATGAAATCACCCCCAAAGCAATCTCAGAGAAATGTTTGGAAGGAAAAATGAAAGCATGCTAATAGTGACCTTGAAAAGAGGCTGCTGGTTGTGGGTGGTTCTGTCTCTGACCACTGCTGTGAACTCCTGCTTTCTTCCCCCTTTTTCTGCTTTGCTGTGCTGTGCTTAGTCGCTCAGTCATGTCTGATTCTTTGCAACCCCATGGACTGTAGCCTGCCAGGCTCCTCTGTCCACGGGGATTCTCCAGGCAAAAATACTGGAGTGGGTTGCCATGACCTCCTCCAGGGGATTTTCCCAACCCAGGAATCGAACCAGGGTCTCCTGCATTGCAGGCAGATTCTTTACCAGCTGAGCTACCAGGGAAGCCCTTTCCTGCTTTCAGTTCAGTTCACTCAGTCGTGTCTGACTCTTTGTGACCCCATGGACTGCAGCACACCAGGCTTCCCTGTCCATCACCAACTCCTGGAGTTTGCTCAGACTCATGTCCATCAAGTCGGTGATGCCATCCAACCATCTCATCCTCTGTTATCCCCTTCTCCTTCCACTTTTAATCTTTCCCAGCATCAGGGTCTTTTCCAAAGAGTCAGTTCTTTGCATCAGGTGGCCAAAGTATTGGAGTTTCAGCTTCAGCATCAGTCCTTCAATGAATATTCAGGACTGATTTCCTTTAGGATGGGCTGGTTGGATCTCCTTGCAGTCCAAGGGACTCTCAAGAGTCTTCTCCAACACCACAACTCAAAAGCATCAATTCTTTGGCATTCAGCTTTCCTTGTATTCCAACTCTCACATCCATACATGACTACTGTAAAAACCATAGCTTTGACTAGACGGAGCTTTGTCAGCAAAGTAATATCTCTGCTTTCTAATAAGCTGCCTGGGTTGGTCATAGCTTTTCTTCCAAGGAGCAATCATGGCTGCAGTCATCATCTGCAATGATTTTGAGTGCGGCAGTGTATACAGGAGACCTTTTGAAGGAAGTTGCTATTATCTTCATTACTTCCACCAAAGTTTTATCTCAAGTCAAATAGGGAGGGAACAGAGCCCTGCCCATCAACAGAAAATTGGATTAAAGATTTACTGAGCATGGCCCCGCCCATCAGAACAAGACCCAGTTTCCCCCATAGTCAGTCTCTCCCATCAGGAAGCTCCCATAAGCCTCTTTTCCTTTTCAGGCATGGACAGAATGAAAACCACAATCACAAAAAACTAATCAAACTAACCCAGGGATCAAACACAAGTCTCTCACATTGCAAGTGGATTCTTTACCAGCTGAGCCACAAGGGAAGCCCAAGAATATTCAAGTGGGTAACCTATCCCTTCTCCAGGGGATCTTCCCAAACCAGGAATCAAACCAGGGTCTCCTGCATTGCAGGTGGATTCTTTACCAACTGAGCTATCAGGGAAGCCCCCATATGGACCACAGCCTTGTCTAACTCAATGAAACTATGAGCCATGTCATGTAGGGCCACCCAAGACAGATGGGTCATTGTGGAGAGTTCTGACAAAACATGGTCCCCTGGAGAAGGCAATGGCAAACCGCTTCAGTATTCTTGCCTTGAGAACCCCATGAACAGTATGAAGAGGCAAAAAGATATGACACTGAAAGATGAACTCCCCAGGTCGGTAGGTGCCCAACATGCTACTGGAGATCAGTGGAGAAATAACTCCAGAAAGAATGAAGAGATGGAGCCAAAGCGAAAACAATACCCAGTCGTGGATGTGACTGGTGATGAAAGTAAAGTCTGATGCTATAAAGAGCAATGTTGCATAGGAACCTGGAATGTTAGATCCATGAATCAAGGTAAATCAGAAGTGGTCAAAGAGGAGCTGGCAAGAGTGAACATCAACATTTTAGGTATCAGCGAACTAAAATGGGCTGGAATGGGTGAATTTAATTTAATTCCTGCTTTAGGATCCCTGATAACTCAGGAAGGAGGCAGGAGGGACCAGGGGAAAGAAGGCTGGCATGTTCCGGGTGCCTGATTGATATTTGATTAGGGGGAAAGAAAGAAATGCCATGCCCACTGACTCACAGTGGCTGGAGATACAGAAGGCAGACGTGGGTCTGCACCCTCCCAGCTCTCTGCCCAGAAGCAGGAGAGGCCTGAGACAGAAGACTTCAGGGAAAGAGGAGAGAGATACATGACAGAAGTCACAGGACAGAAGAGACATTTTTTAAATTGGAGGATAATTGCTTTACAATGGAGATGTTTAGCTATAGAGCCAATAATAAGAATCTTCCTTGCACTGGTTCACCTTCTATTCCTCAGTGTCTCTCACCTCCCTATTCTCCTCTATAACACTCCAACTTCTAGTTATGTACATAATTGTTTACTTATAAGTTTGATCTTTGTGTCCCCCTACAACTAGACAACACCTGGCATAGTTGGCACTCAAAAATACGTAAGGGACTTCCCTGCTGGCCCAGTGGCTAAGACTCTGTGTTCCCGATACAAGTAGTCCAGGTTCGATCCCTGGTCAGGAAATTGGATCCCACATGCTGCAACTAAGAGTTTGCGTGTCACAGCTGAGAGTTCACAAGCCACAACTGAAAGATTCCATGTGCCACAACTAAGAGTTGGTATAGCCAAATAAATATTTTAAAAAGATACTTCTTGAAAGAAAGAGTAAGACGTAGGACTGGAAAAGTCAGTCCAGAAGGTATAACAGCAAGCTCATTACTCCCCTCTCCTCCTTTGAGCAAAAAATCTCCAAGCATTCTAATTTAAATACTTCTTATTTGCTAAGAATTTTACTCATTGTTTAATTTATCTCATTAGGTCTCTCAGCAAACCCATGAGAAAGTGTGTTCAGGGTCCCCAAGAATCCTCAGGATTCAGTAATTCCCTAGAAGTGCTCACAGAACTGAGCAAATCTGTTATACATAGCCCGCCAGGCTCCTCTGTCCATGGGATTTTCCAGCCAAGAATACTAGGGTGTGTGGCCATTCCCTTCTCCAGGGGATCTTCCCAATCCAGGGATCTTCCCAATCTAGGTCTTCCACATTGCAGGCAGATTCTTTTCCATCTAAGCCATTAGAGAACCCCCTTATATGCAGTTACAGTTTATTACAGTGAAAGGTTACAGACTAAAGTCAGAAATGAAAAAAAAGAAAAGCACATAGGATAGAATCTGGGAGAGACCTGGCACAGACAGCATTTATTTCTCCCTGTAACAGTGCATGACAACACACATGAAGTACTGCCAACCAAGGAAGCTTGCCCATGACTCTATGTCCAGGGTTCTTATTGGGGGGTCAGTCAGGTAGGTGTCACTGGCTTCCCATGCAGTTGACCTTAGTCTCTAGCCCCTCCAGAGGTCAAGATTTTACTGCATAACCCAACCTCTCCCCCAACATAAATCACATTGTTCACTTAGACTATCTGCTATGTCCCAAGGCTCCAAGCAAACAGTTCCTCTTGTCAGGCAGGATTTTCCAGGAACTTAGAGGTTATGTCAGGTGAATGGGCCAAATCTTCCACTGGAATCTGCAGAGTTTGGCTAACACAGATTTACCGAGTTTACTACACAAAGAAGTATTAGTATTAGCCCCAAAGTATGAATGATCCATACTAAGAATCAAGAAGGCTAAGTGATTTGGCCACAGTTACCAAAGCCAGAATGCAAACCAACGTCTTCCTTGACTTTAACATATGTGTTCTATTGCACCCTAGTACCACTCCCTGAACAAGTGAAATTCCCTATGATAAAAAGAAATTCTCATAGTATGTCTCATAAGCCTGGCCTCAGATAGGAATGTCCGGATTCAGACCTTCTGGTGATCTCAATCCCCCAGCAACAGATGGTCTGGGATTTATCAGGGCCAGCCAGATATGATGTTGTTGAGTGAGTGCTGGGTGGGTGGGGGTCTCCCTCCTCACCAGAGATACATGAGCACAAGGGCCAGCAAACACGTTCTTAAATGTACTTCCTTGCCTCTGATATCTGCTCCCAAAGGATTGTCACCATGAGGGAAGGAGGCAGGATGGCTCAGCTGGCCAAGAAAGCAACTAGGAAGTGAGGACCAGGCCAGTCAGCTTGACCCTTTGCCTCGTGAGCAGAGTGAAGTCACCGGGGAAATTACGTTTACTTTACCCAGCATTCCCCGGGCCTGTCCTGCCAATCTGCAAAGTGGTTCAGATGGCAACACGAAGTCACACTAGCGGAGTGGAGCTTCTGAGAAGCCTGCCAGCAAACAAGCCTGTATGACTTTGTTCAACTCAGTGATTCCTGAGCCTATTTGAGTATGGAACCCTTTCTGAGTATGTGTAGCACTAAATTGTTACAATTCAGGGCAATTTGGAAAATAGGACCCCAACTCTCCTTTTTTTTTTTATTTTCTAGCTCATGCCAATAGATCTTTCAAATAATTATTATCAGTCATAATTAGTAATCTAATATGCATTCTTTCCCTCCAAGAATGGCAATTCCTGGATGTTTCTGGATTAATTCACAAATTCATTCATTCACCAAGCATTTATTAAACACCTGTTGGTGTCCAGGCCTCAGAGATAGAATTTCAGAGGTGTTTCAGACGTGAACCCTAATTTATCCGGTAGGGAATTCATAGCCTGGTGACTGACAACTTGAGCCAAAGGCCAGGATGTTTTTCTCTTGGCTCCATCCTCCCATGATGGGCCATCTTGTGACCAGCACAGGGAGGTAAGCTGTTAGGTCAGCACGTTGGTTTTGGCCCCACCCAATGCCAGGAGTAGAGAACCAGGCCAGCCTCTTTCTAAACAAGTGGGGAGTGCCACTCATGCATGGTAAACAGCTCGTTACCCAGGAGCAGGCTAAATGCTCACTGCCGCAAAGCTTTTTCCCTTGTCTGCACTCTCTGTGATGGTTCCACTCAATTTGGGCTCCTTTTCTCTTACCCTGTTATCAATCCACCTGCCTCCTTCTTTATTTTCCAGTTGGAAATAAGCTCAGAGCTCGTTGGCAGATAGACCTGCTGCTGTTTTTGAATTCTGCCATTTGGTTATTTCCCTGTTTTGCAGTTTTACTGTCTATAGGGTTATAATATGTATTAATCAAGACATTTTCAGTTTCAGGGGTCAGAAAACAATTCCAGGCAATTTCAATAATAAACAATACATTGAGAATATCATCTCATTTAACTGTGTATCCTTGAGTCGTAGCTGGATGTAGGCATTCAAATTTTATTGCCAAGGCTCTATCCATCAATACCTATTATAGTTACCTGTTTATCTCATGATATCGCTAGTTCTTCTGCCTTCTGCACCTTCATTCAAGAAGGTGTGTCTGGTGTCTGGGAAATGTTATCACTGGTAGTCCAAGGCTCACCACCTCCAGGCTCATGATCCAAAAGAAACACTCTCTTCTTGGGTGTCTATATATCACACATCAAAGAAGATTCTAACTGACCCTATTTGGAACACATGCCTGCCCTGTGCCAGCATTATACCAGGAGGATTTGGGCACTCTGTTACTGAGCCAAACTTGGGTCCACTCACCCACACGGTAAAACCAATCTACTGACATTGGTCGTGGTGAGGAAAGGGCAGCATTAATTGCGGAACACCAAGCAGGGAGAATGGGTGGCTAATGCTCTAAAGACCCAACTCCCCAAAGGATTTCGGGGAAGGGATTTTAAAAGCAAGATGAAGGAGAGGGTTGCAGGATGCCTGATCAGCTCATGGATATTTTTCTGATTGGTTGGTGGAGAGGTAACTGGGTGGTATTTGGCGAGTTAACATCATCAACCTTTTGGTTTTGACTAGTCTGAGTTCTATGTGTATGTGGTCATCACTTTTTTCACCTGATGGGGATTTTAGTATCTATAAAACAACTCAAGGACATGGCTCAGAATATTACCTATCATGCTTGATGAGAAACGAAAAGTCCTTGACTTCGTGTTATGGCTAAACTATTTATTGTGTCTTACTTGGCTGTTCTTGTTTCTGCATTTTTTCATCTTAAATTTGTTTTCTGAAACTCAGGGAAGCCTTAGGAGGCTAAAACTTTTTTCATATAAACAAAAAGCAGAGGACATGGCACTGAATAGGGGTTAGTCCTGTCCCCAGAAAGGCCCCCACAGGGCCTTACTCAGTTTATTAGTGGCCAGCCTGGGCCACATACCCATGTGTATGTGGTGTGACCAGAGTGAATGACATGCCTCTGAGAAGATGGAGACCAAACCGCTGGATCCTCAGAGAAGGGGCGCCTGCCATTTTACTAGTAACACACATAAATACTGCAACATAATTTTACCACAAATATCTCTGCATGCCCTTGTTTCCTTATTTCAGTGTCCTATGCTTTATCTTCCCTCAAAGAATGGCCCTCCAGGCTTTCAGACCCTACTGAGGTGACAGATCAATAGACTGGCACATTGACTTATTAAGCCTTTTGAATCTCAGAAAAGGAAAGCTTGTTAGCCACACACTCAGCCTTCCATTGGATTATCTGGCTTTTTGAAAAGCACCAGGAAAAACATTTGGTTATGACCTGACTCTGAAACCTCCACACTCACTTTATCCTCATCGCCCCTCCCACCTGCACCTGTCAATACCACAGGGTGGTAAAAGCTGTTTCCAGCCATACATCAGGTGATGGCTTATGTGGAACTTGGAGTCATTTTCCCTTGAGAGAACCTTTGAGGACCAGATAGAATCTGGTCCAGCTGAGTCTCTTCAGGTGCTTAACTTTTACATGAGGGCTCTGGAGTTCAATAATTCATGCTAATATGACCAGCAGCAAGCAAATCACATTCAAACTCTGCTCAGATTTTGATTATAAAACAACACCCCAAATGAATTTTATGATGGATAACATACTAGGTGAAACAAAAGTCAGGGCTTTGAGGTCAAATGAATGGAAGTCAGTCTCAGGGCCACTGGTCATTGGCTGTGTGACTTTGCCTGAACGTTGAACATCTCAGAACTTCTGTTTCGTCATTGATAAAATTAAGATAAAACTATTTCACAGGTTTTGAGATCATATGAATGAGACACTACAGGGAAAGTGCAATTATTGTTGTTGCTTAGTCGCTAAGTCGTGTCTGACTCTATTGCAACCCCATGGTAAGTATCCTGCCAGGCTCCTCTGTCCATGGGATTTTCCAGGCAAGAATGCTAGAGTGGGTTGCCGTTTCCTTCTCCAGGGGATCTTCCCAACCCAGGGATCAAACCCACATCTCTTATGTCTCCTACACTGCAGGTGGACTCTTTACCACTGATCCACCTGGGAAGCCCACAGTAGGGCAATAAGACAAATTTCTATGGCTTGCCAGAACCACAATAAATGTTCATTTCCTTCCCCTCTTCAGATTCTCTCTCTTTCTTCTTCCCCATCCCTACCCCTACCTCCACCACCGTTACAACACAGAAGCCAATGTTTACTGTAAGTATGAATGTAGAACTGAGAATAAAAGGGGAGAATGAAGAGAAAAGGTGATGAAAAATATTTTCATGTTAAAAGTAGAATTTACAATCTGCTTCCACAATCCTTTATCCCTGCTGAGGGGAGATGGAGATAAGATGAAGATGGTCAGACAATTAGTACTATCTCAGGGTTTCAAAGTTTATGTCTTTTCAAAGAGATTTAAGCAGTTTGTGCAGTTTTAGTTTAATATACTTGCTCAGTGGTCATTAAAATATATAAGCCACTTGTATGGGAATGTCTTCCAGAAAAGAAAGGAAAAAAGCAACTTGGCCATTTACAACACCAACATTGAATCTCCATTGCTCCTATTTTAGTTAGAATAAAATGTAACTCAGACCAGAGGCATCAAACTTGGATGGGTGGGAAAGTGTCATAAAAATGCAGCTAAACAGTTCATGAACTTAGGCAAATTTTTAACCTCTTTGATCCCCAGTTTTCTAATCACAGGTGGTAAGAATTAAATAAAAGATATTGTGGAGTGCTTAGCACAGTATCTGGTACATAGGAAGAAACACTCAATAAATATTAGTTATTGATATCATCCTTATTATGCAAAGTCAAAGGGCTTAAATTCTTTTTTTTCCTAATTTTTCATTCCTCCTTCCTTTGCTTTCCTTTTCTTTTATGAATCAAAAATGACAGTGTATTAGGCAAGATGGAAGTTCATTTAGCTTTCAGATAAAAATTGGGAAGTAAAGTAATCCAGGACTTGCCTAGCAGCTCTACAATGCAGACTACTTCCCCCCTTTTTTAGGTGAGACTTTCATCCTCATTGTTCAAGATGGCAGCTAGAGCTCCAGCAATCATGTCCACATTCCCCATAACAAAATGGAGGAAAGGAAAAGAAAGTCAGTCCCTCTCAGTAAGGACATTTCCTAAAATGTTCTTATATCCTTTTGGCCAGATGTAGCTGCCAGTTGAGTTCAGTTCAGTCGCTCAGTCATGTCCAACTCTTTGCGACCCCATGGACTACAGCGTGCCAGGTTTCCATGTCCGTCACCATCTCCCAGAGCTTGCTCAAACTCATGTCCATTGAGTCGGTGATGCCATCCAGCCATCTCATCCTCTGTCGTCCCCTTCTCCTCCCGCCTTCAATCCTTCCCAGCATCAGGGTCTTTTCCACTGAGTCAGTTCTTCGAATCAAGTGGCCAAAGTATTGGAGTTTCAGCTTCAGCAGAGCTGGTAAATGTGACCTGTGTGTGCCAGATGCTGACGTACCCAGAAAAAATGTGATTTATATTACAACATAAAACTGAGAGAAGGCATAGAGACTGACAACCGTTACTCCCTGATATAGCTCACCCTGGGAGTCTAACAGATTTAGATCATTCCCCAGAAATCTTCTGCTATCATTCTGCTTCCTCCTGCTTACTTCTCATGTAAGGGAACAGCTTCTCCAAAAGGTAATTCCATGGTTTGTTAATCCTACTTAGCTTGGCTTAGTTTCTTCCTAAATTCCTCCCATGCCTTTCACTTCTCATCCCCCAGCTTCATTCATTTTCTTTTTACCATCCAATATTAATAGACAACACAATTACTCCCTTGTAGAAAAGTTAGAAAACTCATCAAAGCACTTAGGGGAACTTTATTTTAAATATTCAAAAATCTCACCTTTTAGAAATAACCACTTTTCAACTGTTAGTGTACAGCCATCTAACATTTTCCCCAGGTAAATATATATATGTATAAATATATATACATATATATATTTATAAAGAAAGCCTAGTGTATGTAACTGTTTTTAATCTCTTCTGTTATACTTAACAATATGAGTAACTCTCAATGTTGTTAATTATAGATCAACATCATCAACTTTAATGATTGCAGAGTTTTCCATTTTATGGGTGTATCATAATTTATTCAACTGATTCTGTTTATACACAACACTGGGTTAAACCTCCTAATACATACATCTTGGCTCATTTGTCCACCAGATGAGCTGTGTTCCTGTGGTTGTCTAACTCCCCAGGGACCAGCAGAAAAGCACTGGTCTGCCATCCCATTAGCAATATGGTGCTGTTCAGGTCTTATCTCGATCCCTAAGCTGTTTGCAGTTCATTTTTAAATGAACATTGAAGACTCAGAAGGTCCTTGAAGAACTGAATTAATGTCTCCTTACCTCCCCCTCATAAATAGCAAGACTGTCCCCAGCCGAGGGGCTACTCCACCCAATGACTAAGGAAAACACAATACAATTGCAGGTGACACTGAAGGGCTTTCTATAAAACCCAAGTTACTAGAACTTCCCATTTGTCAAACTGACTTCAAGCAAGACCAGAGTGAGACCGTTTCTCTGTGGAGAAACCAGTTTCAATTAGGAAAAAAAAATGTATTTGACTGAAATAATTATTTAGACTGACAACTGATTTGACAAATAACAGTTCTTTAGCTGATTTTTTTTAAGTGATGATTGATTTCTGACTGTTAATTTGTCTTAGTTGTGCTTGCTAAAGATCCAAACACACATGGGGTTTTCAGTTTCTAGACAAGGCTAAAGACAAATTATGGTGTATCACTCTCACATAGCACTTTCTATTTTCAGGGAGTTTTCACCTCAGTTTTCTTCCCATTAACACTGAGGAGTAGATAGAACTGATATCAGTAGCCCTACATTACAGATGATCATTCTAAGAGGTGTCATCTATTGAGCACATTCTATGCAAAATATGAAACAATACACAAATGCATCATTAATATTCTTTAGTCCTCACAGCAACTCTAATAAGGTAGATATTGTTATCACTTCATCTTATAAGTGAACATGGTTTAAGAAAGATGAAATAACTTGACTGTAGTCACACAGGAGCAAAGAGGTGAAGCCAGAATTCAAAATCAGTATTCCTAGCAAGAGTCACGGTCTTACTCAAGTTCCCATAGTTGCAGTCAAGTCCAAAGTCCTGCTCCCTGCATAGTGATTAAGAACAGGGTCTCTAAAATCAGATTGTCTGAGTTCAAGCCCCCTATCGCCATTTCCCAGCTGTGCCACCTTAAGTGAGTTATTACACCCTCTGTGCCTCAGTCTCTCCACCTAAGAAACGGGGGTAATACTGTCTGTCTCAAAGGTCAAACAAGGAAATCCACCTCTGGCACTTAGTGCGTGGAAGGTACTCTGTAATTAGTACCTAATGTGACCCCTTGGTCCCTCCAGCCTCTAAGCCATACATATTTTCTTGATCTGTGTCACTGCAGGTGCCTCGAGCAAAGGCCTTATGCAACTACCGAGGGCAGAATCCCGGTGACCTGAGGTTTAATAAGGGAGATGTCATCCTCCTCCGAAGACAGCTGGATGAGAACTGGTACCAGGGGGAAATTAATGGAGTCAGTGGAGTCTTCCCAGCCAGCTCCGTGGAGGTCATCAAGCAGCTGCCCCAGCCACCCCCACTCTGCCGGGCCCTCTACAACTTCGATCTTCGTGACAAGGACAGGAGTGAGAACCAGGACTGCCTGACCTTCCTCAAGGTGAGATTCTGGGCAGCCACCAAAGTGATCACCAGTGATCACATAAAGGCTGTGGCAGAACTTAAGTTGTTTGTTTAATATTTGTTGATTTTTTAAAATTACATTTTATACAGGCTTCCCTGCTAGCTCAGTGGTAAAGAATCCACCTGCCAATGCAGGAGATGCAGGTTTCATCCCTGGCTTAGGAAGATCTCCTGAAGGAGGAAATGGCAACCCACTCCAGAATTCTTGCCTGGAGAATTCCATGGACAGAGGAACCTGGTGGACTACAGTCCATGGGGTCTCAAAGAGTCGGACATGACTTAGTGACCAAACACCAATGAACACGTGTGCCAATATATGTTATGTGTATGTATAGTTCAAACTATATGGAGGTGAAGTCACCAGAGAAATCTAACAGGAGTTTGATTGCAGTCCTCAAACATTTGTATTGCAATTATGAAACTAAGTATCCATACACTCATTCATTCATTCTGCAGTCACTTTTGACCACCTGTTCTTTTCAGACACTGGGGAGATAGCATGAACAAGTCACTGCATCTGCGCTTGGGCAGAGTAGTGGGAGAAACAGATAGTCAGACAGAAAATTGTAAACATAGTTTAATAGCATGCTGTATAGAACTACAGATCTTACCTCTTCATTGAGTGTCTGTAAGGATATTCTTGCTGACCAAATTCACTACTGCTTGTTTACAACACTATTTTGTCTGTAGATATTGCATTCAAAACACTCTAAACAGCAACTACTGAAGCCTGCCTGCCTAGAGCCTGTGCTCCTCAGCATCAGAAGCCACCGCAATGAGAAGCCTGCACACCACAACAAAGAATGACCCTCACTCTGCAACCAGAGAAACTCCGTGTGTAGCAACAAAGACCCATCGCAACCATAGATAAATAAGTAAATTTTTAAAAACCACTCCAAACACACACAATAGCATAATTATATCTTTACACACAAATAACCTCTTACAAGATACATTTTCCAAAGACATCAGTTACCTATGATTTTTTTTAACCTCTCTTTTTTATTGGCTGATTCTTCACCATTTGTAAGTAGCAAGTCTGCTAAAGTCTAGATGATAGCCATCCCTGTATATTTGGGGTGAGGGGGTGGATCCAGGAAACAATGAATCCTGAGGATGCAGAGTCCATGGATTCAGAGGGTCAACTGTACTCTAAGTCTCAAATTTGAGCAACCTCTGGGAGGTAGTGGAGGACAGGGAAGCCTGGTGTGCTGCAGTCCATGGAGATGCAAAGAGTTATCGACGTAGCGACTGAGCAACAACAAAATTCAGTATTTATTATTCCCTAAACATTCAATTTTTCTCATAGAAACCAAAGTTGGGGTAATTTTTATTCTTTGCAACTTAAGTCAAATACAGGTGCAAGTAGCACTGCTACAGTAAGTTCAGAGAAAGTCTTTTGTTTTGTAAAACATTTTTCTTCCATCACTCCCTGAAATGAGATTTGCTTCAGATTCCCTCAGACCAGATAACTTCACTGTCCTCCATATTATGAAATACTGATCTTTGTTACTGTCTTCACACCTCAGAGTGAGTCCCCTAAAGAATACCATTCTGTAGCCAACCTGCACATTTTATGCTTTGGCTACAGCCAGAGGACAGCAGTTCAATTCCACACGCATTTATTGAGTATTTACTTTGTGCCTGGCATTAGGCACTGAGCTCTGGGGATACAGCCAGAGGAAGACATAGGCAGGGAGCATATCTGCTTTTGTGTCCCCTGTCTGGGAATTTGCAAACCGGGACACTTACCCAAGAACTTGTTCATTCATTGAATTCATCCATGTACCAGGCTGTCTATGCAGATACAGTGAAGAGTCATTGTCCATATCTTCATGGAGCCAGCAGTCTAGTGGAAGGAGCAGACACATAAATGGGAAATTATGACAAAGGCCTCAGAAGAGAGGATTTGCTCCCTCCTAGAAGATTATCAGGGCTTCCCCATTGGCTCATCATTAAAGAATCTGTCTGCCAGTTCAGGAGACACTGGTTCGATCCTTGGGTTGGGAAGATCCCTTGGAGGAGGAAATGGTAGCCCACTCCAGTATTCTTGCCCAGAAAATCCAATGAACAGAGAGCCTGTCGGGCTACAGTTCATAGAGTCACAAAGAGTCTGACATGACTGAGCACAGCAGAAGGCTATCATAGACTGAGACGTCACTAGGAAATCTCATGGTCTTCCTAAATTCAGCATGTCTAAAAAAAACTCAAGGTCTTTTCTCCCAAAGCTACTCTTTTCCCGGTATTTTCTGTCTCAGTATATTTTCCAATTTATTCACACATGCATTCATTCATTCACCCATGCATGCATTCAAGAAATACTGATTGTTTAAACATTGTGAATCACTGTGTTGTACACCTAAAACTTATATTGTACATCAACTATATCTCAATAAAAAAAATAATAATAATAAAAACTGATTGGTTGACTGCTAAAAGGAAGCCACTGTATAAGGTCCTGGGGACAAAAATGATCAAAATAGATCCAGGCCCTACAGACATAGAGTTTATGGTCTGATGGGATAGACAGACATTATAGCAATCATAACATAAACATGTGTAATTGCAGATTATAATAAGGACAAAGAAATCTAAGAAATGGTATAGTGCCATAATGAATTTAGATTTGGATTCATCTACATTACTAAGGGACATAGATCAGAGAGATCAGTGGATGAATATTCAGATTTAGATGAATGAATATTCAGACTTAAATCGATGAACAGGTGTGGACATGGAAAGATGTTCCTGACGTGATGTTAAGGGAAAAAAACAATGTATCCTATATGACTTCATTTGAATGAATACAAAAGAAGCCAAATGAATATATATGCTAGAGTCAGAGTGGAGGTAACCTCTTGCTAGGTGTCAGGGAAAAGCACAAGAGCCATCTAGGTTCTGGAAATATTCATCTCTCTTGCTCTAGATGGAGGCTTTGTAGATATATTCAATTTTAAAACTTCATCAAGCTTTACATCTAAAATATTTATGCTTTATTGTATGCCTGTATACTTGTTTTAGAAAAAGTTTTTAAAATTTTAGTTTCTAATTTTTATATTAAATATAAAATATATTATAATTTTATATATTTATTTATATATTTTTTATCTTCATATAAAAGAACCTGGAAGAAAAACATGTTAACCAAGAGGTTAACACTGATTGTATCTATATTGTGATAGAATTCTTTGTTTTGCCTATTTACGTTTCCAAACGTTTCTACAAATCTCTATATAACCTTTGATAATAAAAACTTGAATAAAAAGCCATTTTATGTTTGATACATTAAAAATTGAACGGGTTCTGAAAAGTGTTCAAAATCAGAGTACAATACATTCTTCATTTTGCTAAGCCAAAAGTCTGTCTCCCTACGTCTTCCATGTTGATTTCTCATCAGATTAATTTAAATGAAAGGCCTGATTCTGCTGGTGATGGAACATTAGAGACATTTCCAAGTTTTCTTAATGGATTTCCTTGATGCTCCAGATTATTTCTACTCCTCTTTTGGTCTTAGTGACCCAAATACTGCCCTTTATGGAGAAAAGAGTATTTTAGCAGAGAGATTTTGTAAATAGGTTGTGAAAGAGTTACCTTACTTGCACCTTACACCGTCTGAGACTCCAAGCTGATCTCCATGGAAAGCTTCCCCTCCCATAAAACTGAGAGTAAAAGTTAACCAGGAGACTTTCTGTCTTTCAGGATGATATCATCACTGTGATCAGCCGAGTGGATGAGAACTGGGCAGAAGGCAAGTTGGGAGATAAAGTCGGTATCTTCCCAATCTTGTTTGTAGAGGTATGTGACTATCAAATCTACATCTGATGTGAGGTTAGAATTATACACAGGCTACAGTGATGCCTGAGAGCAATTTCTATTTGATATGAGGCTTATTTCAGAACTAACTAAAGTCTTGAAAGAAAAGATGCTAGTCCATAATACCCATTTCTGAACTTCTCTGGTGGTCCAGTGGTTAAGACTCCGTGATTCCAATGCAGGGGGCACAGGTTTGATCCCTGGTCCAGGAACTAGTATCCCACATGCCATGCTGTGAGGCCAAAAAAATTTTTTTTATTACAAAATACCCATTTCTGGCAAGAGTGTGGGAAAATAGGCCTTTTCATTCTGCTGATGGGAATACAAATCACCATCACCTCTCATCTCCAGACTTAAACTCTATCAAGGATGTTGAAAATGTACATCTCCTGTGAGTCATGAATTCCACACCTGAGAGTTGATTATAAGGAAATAATAAAACAAATGTGCAAAGAAGTATGTACAAAATGCACAAAGATGTTTACCATAGCATTGTGCATAGTGGTGAAAAGTCAGAAATAATCTAACTACACAGTAATAAGGATTTAGGGGTTTTTTTAATTATGGTGATGGAAAAATACAAGCCCATTAAAAATAAAATGTTAAAAGATAATATTCAATATCAGGGAGTATCTGGTATTATGGAAAGATGTTTGTGATTTATTGTTCAGTTCAGTTAGTTCAGTAGTTCAGTCATGTCCAACTCTTTGCAGCCCGATGGACTGCAACACACCAGGCTTCACCACCATCTCCCATCACCAACTCCCAGAGCTTGCTCAAACTCATATCCATTGACTTGGTGATGCCATCCAACCTTCTCATCTTCTGTCATCCCCTTCTCCTCCTGCCTTCAATCTTTCCCAGTATCAGGGACTTTTCCAAGGAGTCAGTTCTTTGCAGCAGGTGGACAAAGTATTGGATCTTCAGCTTCAGCGTCAGCCCTTCCAATGAATATTCAGAACTGATTTCCTTCAGGATGAACTGATTGGATCTCCTTGTAGTCCAAGGGACTCTCAAGAGTCTTCTCCAACACCGCAGTTTAAAAGCTTCAATTCTTTGGTACTCAGATTTCTTTACATCCAATTCTCACATTCATACATGACTACTGGAAAAAACCATAGGTTTGATTAGATAGACCTTTGTTGGCAAGGTAATGTCTCTGCTTTTTAATATGCTGTCTAGGTTGGTCATAGCTTTTCTTCCAAGGAGCAAGCATGTTTTAATTTCATGGCTGCAGTCACCATCTGCAGTGATTTTGGAGCCCAAGAAAATAAAGTCTGTCATTGTTTCCATTGTTTCTCCATCTATTTGCCATGAAGTGATGGGACCAGATGCCATGATCTTAATTTTTTGAATGTTGCATTTTAAGCCAACTTTTCAGTCTCCTCTTTCACTTTCATCAAGAGGCTCTTTAGTTCTTCTTCGCTTTCTGCCATAAGGGTGGTGTCATCTGCATATCTGAGGTTATTGATATTTCCCCCAGAAATCTTGATTCCAGCTTGTGCTTCCTCCAGTCCAGCATTTCACATGATGTACTCTGAATATAAGTTAAATAAGCAAGGTAACATTATACAGCCTTTATGTACTCCTTTCCCAATTTGGAACCAGTCCATTGTTCCATGTATGATTCTAACTGTTGCCTCTTGACCTGTGTACAGATTTCTCAGGAGGCAGGTAAAGTGGTCTGGTATTCTCATCTCTTTAAGAATTTTCCAGTTTGTTGTGATCCATGCAGTCAAAGGCTTTGGCATAGTTAGTGAAGCAGAAGTAGATGCTTTTCTGGAACTCTCTTGCTTTTTTGATGATCCAGTGGATGTTGGCAATTTGATCTCTGGTTCCTCTGCCTTTTCTAAATCCAGCTTGAACATCTGGAAGTTCTCAGTTCACGTACTGTTGCAGCCTGGCATGGAGAATTTTGAGCATTACTTTGCTAGCATGTGAGATGAGTGCAATTGTGTGGTAGACTGAACTTTCTTTGGCATTGCCTTTCTTTGGGATTGGAATGAAAACTGACCTTTTCCAGTTCTGTGGCCACTGCTGAGTTTTCCAAATTTGCTGGCATATTGAGTGCAGCACTTTCACAGCATCATCTTTTAGGATTTGAAATAGCTCAGCTGAAATTCCATCACCTCCACTAGCTTTGTTTGTAGTGATGCTTCCTAAGGCCCACTTGACTTCACGCTCCAGGATGTCTGGCTCTAGGTGAGTGATCACACCATCATGATTATCTGGGTCATGAAGATCTTTTTTGTACAGTTCTTCTGTGTACTCTTGCCACCTCTTCTTAATCTCTTCTGCTTCTGTAGGTCCATACCATTTCTGTCCTTTATTGCGCCCATCTTTGCATGAAATGTTCCCTTGGTATCTCTAATTTTCTTGAAGAGATCTCTAGTCTTTCCCATTCTACTGTTTTCCTCTATTTCTTTGCACTGATCACTTAGGATTGTTAGCTAAAATAAATTTTAATGCTTGTAGAGTTTCAGATTTAGAAAATGAAGTTCTAGAGTTTTGTTTCTCAACAATGTGACTGTGACTATAATTAACGTTAACAAATTGTATACTTAAAGATGATGATTATGGTAAATTTGCTATGTATTTTTTCACCACAATTTTTAAAAAACAAAGTAACTGCATGAAACTAGCTTTATAAATGTGTGTGTGTGTGTGTGTGTGTGTGTGTGTGTGTGTGTGTGTGTGCATGTTCATAAATGGATAAAGGACTGGAAGAATATGTACCAAGATATTAACAGTGGTGATCACCAGATGGTACGATTCTAAATGATTTCCATTTTCTTCTCCCACCCTGTATTTTGTAAATCTTCAGAAATTAGCGCATATTACTTCTATTTTTTTTAATCTACTTTAAAAGAAAGAAAGAACACCTGTTAGGTTATCTCCCTGTTTCTCCAGATAATATATCATCTATAGCCTCTAACCTCTCTAGCTGTCAGCCTCACCCCAGCTTGAAGCAGGTTATTACAAATTTGAAAGAGAGGTTTCATTATTTAACTAAATTTGTTGAGCGCTTACCAAGCACAAAGCTTTAAAAGTGAGCAATGCCGAGCTATAAAAGAAGTAAAAGGTGTATTCTTGGCCCTCTAGGAGGGTGGGGTGAAATGAAACAGAGGCAGAGTTGCAGAGAAGGGACCAGTATTTCCATCTGAAGAGCCAGAGCAGGCTGTGAAGTGCGTGGAGCGCCCAGAACACTGCCCAGGTGTTGAGGTTCCCTCTGTCCCACCGCCGACTCAGTCTGTATGGAAAGAAGGGAAGATGGAAGGGAGGGAAAGAGGGAGGGTCCAGAGAGGCTGGGCCTCCCACTCTTACCACCAAACGATAGTGCTTTTTCTCTTGTTGAAGCCCCATCCAGGTATACCCACTGAGTTCTCTACTTGTTCAATTTCACTCATTTTATGAGGCTCAACTAGAAACCTATTTTTCCATAAAATTCCAGTAACTAGTTGGAACATTCAGCCATCTCTTTCTTCTCTGAACACCTGATGAATATGTGCATTGTACTTCACAGGCTAGCCCAACACAGAGCAGATACTTTGTTTAAAAATAAATTAAAAAAAAAAAATAGCTTCACAAGCAAATGAATGAAAAAATATTTGGGAAGTGTTCCAACTGACTGGGAAAAAACCTCAGAGAACCATCCTTTCAACATGACCTCGTCCCTCATCCTAAATATATATTCAATCATTCAACTAATTTTTCACTGAATGCCTGCTATGTCAGGTCTTGTGCTAAGTTCTAGTGATATAAGTCAGATATGGATCCCTAATTTCAAGGACTGTAAGGGAGACATTAATAAGTAATTATAAGTGTGATGAACGAAGCAAAAAGTGAAGGAGAGGGAATTATTGGGGGGAGGAGGGTATGATGTGCAACTTACTTGAGCAGGGTGTTAGCAGATGCCTTGTAAACCAAGATCTGACAAGTGATTAGGAGTTGTTTAGGTAAGAATGGAGGGAAGAGAGTTTTGGGGACTGGAGGTAATATGTGCAAATGTCCTGCAGGATAAGGAAGTGTGGTAGCCTCCAAAGAACCAAAAAATACTAGAGCTGGAGCTTAGAGAGTAAGAGAGAGACAGGAAAACAAAGCCAGGGAAACAAATGGGAACCAGACCAGAGGGGACCTTGTAAACCTTCCTGCATTAGTCAGGATGAGCCAGGTTATGCCATGGTAATAAACAGCCCCCATATCTCAGTGGCGTCCCAAGAAAAGTTATATCCAATCCACATTACTTGCTCACCACACAGTGGTGAGAGGCCGTGCTCACATAGTCATTGAGGAACCCTGCAGGATGAGGCTGGGCCATCTTAAAGCTATGCCATCGGGAACACATGGACTTCCTAGGTTTCATGGCAGGGGAAGAGTAAAGAAGAGGGAGTTGTATGCCAGCAAAGGCCTCAGCTCTGTGACATTTATCACTCCTACTCATAGTTGATTGGCCTGAACGAGTCACATAGTCCCTTCTGTCCTAAAGCCAGCTGAGAAGTATAGAGGATCACATGAAATATTTGCTGAGCATTCCTGCCATAGCATAAGAAGTTTGAACTTGACCCAGAAATCAGTGGACACAACTGAACTATTTAAAATGAGGCAGTGGCTCCTTCAGATTTGGGCTTCTTTTTTTGATGATTATTTTTACTTTTTGGCTGTGCTGGGCCTTCGCTGCTGCACATGGGCTTTCTCTAGCTGCAGAGAGAGGGGCTCCTCACTGTGGTGGCTTCTCTTGTTGGGGAGCACAGGATCTAGCCCCACAGGCTTCACTTGTTGCTTCACATGGACTGGGTAGTTGCGGCTCGTGGGTTCTAGCGCACAGGCTCAGTAGCTATGGCACACAGGCTTCGTTGTTCCATGGCATGTGGAATCCTCCCAGACCAGGGATCAAACCCATGTGCCCTGCATTGGCAGGTGGATTCTTTACCCACCTGGGAAATCCAGATTGGGGTTTCTTAAAGATTGCTCTGAATGCAGTGGGGAAAATATATGAGCAGGAGGGATTAAAAAAAAAAGCAGAAAGATCAACTGAGCTATTCCATCACTCAGTTAGAAAATGACTGTGGCTTTGACTAGTAGATTGGAAACAAGTGGACCTTTGAGTAGGTAGATCCACAGGAGTGGGGGACAGGGGCGAGGAAGTGGTCAAGGATAACATCCCACTTTTGGCTTTGTGTGCCTAGGTCAGTGGTAGGGCCATCTGCTGGATGAAGCAACACTTGGTGAAGAGGAGCAATTATGATGTTTGGGAGATGGTGGTTATGTCTCCAAGGACAAAGGTCAGCTACAAGTAAACCCTGTGCTGAGTTTAGTTTCTCAGTCGGGTCCGACTCTTTGCAACCCCATGGACTGTAGCCCACCAGGCTCCTCTGTTCATGGGATTCTCTAGGCAAGAATACTGGAGTGGGTGGCCTTTCTCTTCTCCAGGGGATCTTCTCAACCCAGGGATCAAACTCAGGGATCAAACCCAGGTCTCCCGCATTGCAGGCTGATTCTTTACCATCTGAGCCACCAGGGAAGCCCAAGAATACTGGAGTAGCTAGCCTATCCCTTCTTCAGGGGAACTTCCCCACCCAGGAATTGAACTGGGGTATCCTGCATTGCAGGTGGATTCCTTACCAGTTGAGCTACCAGGGAAGCCCCTCAACTAATCCCTAGCTGGATGCATAGTAGGTGCTTAAATTTTTGTAGATTAGAGCTTACATAGTCCCTTGTATTATTTCAAGAAGGTTCTTCATCGGTATGGGAAAACAAGGCATCACCGATTTTATTACCCATTTCTGATACCCTTCCTTCCCAAAACTTCTACACTTAATGATTATTCATTTGGATACTCTCCCCACCACTCCACCTCTAAAATTAGTGATTACAAGAACCCTCACGATCATCATCAAACTAGCCATCGCTTCATTTGTTCTTCTAATTGCTAGGAGGGGGAAAGATAATCAAGTGGTTGCTCTAATCTGGGAACCTGGTTTTCAAAAATTACTTGAAATCCAAATTGAGCTTTTTAAAGCAGCACTTAAATGTTGACTCCAGTCATTTCATTAAGACCAGCACTTGCTGAGAACTCTTTAAATAAGTTTTGAACCACCAAGGCCATGCAGAACAACTGGAAGGAAGGAGAGCTTCCTTCTGGGAGCAGCAAAGTGGGGCGTTTTTGGCATCAACAGAATTTTTCTTGTTAATGTATCATTTGACTTATTGAATTGCACCTGGATAAAAGGTGATAAAACAAATGCCAAGCTTATGCCAGTTCTTGTCAGGACTCCTCCTGTGGGGCCTGCCTGGGTCATGTGAACCTCGCTCAGCCCAATGAACCTCAAGGATATTGTTTCAAATGAGTGAGTGCAAATTGAAGAGCTCTGCAGTCCTTCCCCGACTGAGCTATTAATCACACTGGCAGAGGACAGGGAAGACCTACAGTCACATGGGGCTCTTTGTCTGTGTTGCTGATGGAAAACACTCACAGTGTTGCTCACCTAGGGACAGAAAAATTAGGTAGAACCAGAAAAAAAATATATTTATTTCATTCTGGCTGTGAATGACCAGAAAGAACTTTACTCATTCAGCTCAGAGGGTGTATTATCCTCTTCCCGGGGGAACAGTAGCGGGAGGTGTGCTCTGGGGGGACGTGAGGCATGGTCCAGGCTTCCACTAGAATTGCCCTAAGTAACTTCAGTAATTTCCCAATTGATCACCCTCCTTCCGGCCTGACACTTCTGAATAGCAGCCAGAATGAGCTTTTGATGTATTTATTTTTATTTACATACAGTAAAATTTGCTCTTTTAAGGGACAACTTAACCATCGTCTCCCAAGCATCATGATTGCTCCCCATCAGCGAATGTTACTTGATCCAGCAAATGGCTCTACTGCTGACCTAGGCACACAAATCAAAAAGTGGGACATGATGAATGACCACGTCCTCTTCTCCACCCCATGCTTCTGTCAAACTCCCAGTCCTGTGGACCTACCTCCTGAAAGGTCCTGGAATCTGTCCACTTGTCTCCAATCTACTAGTCAAAGCCACAGTCATTTTCTAACTAAGCAATGGAGTAGCCTCTTAATAGGTCTTTCTGCTTTTCTGATAAATGCATACAGTATAACCATACCACCATCAAGATGTAACATAGTTCCTATACCTCCCCAAAAATACAAAGGCAGACTGCCCCTTTGAAGTCAGCTCCTTCCCTGACTCCTGCTCCCAAACACCCCACTGATCTGTGTTCTGCCCCTGCAGTTTGCCTTTTCCCGAAGGTCATAGAAATGGAATAAAATAGAATGTATCCTTCAGAGTCTGGCTCCCTTCACTTAGCATAGCGCCTCTGAGGTTCATCCGTGTTGTTGCGTGTATATGAAGCTCATCCATTTTTATTGTCAAGTCATATTCCACGGTAGGGATGTGCCAGAGTCAGTTACTCACTCACCAGTTGAAAGACATTGCGGTTGTTTCCAGTTATTTGGCAGCTAACACTAAAGCAGCTATAAACACTAGCATGCCAGTTTTTGAGTGAGCCTAAGCTTTCATTTCTCTTGGGTAATTACCTAGGAGTGGGACTGCTGGGTCAGATGCTAAGTAAGAAACTGCCAAACCATAGCATGAGCTTTTAAATAAAGGCATAAATCAGATCATGTCACCCTTCTACCCCAATCCTGCCAAACGCTTCCTGTTACACTTAGAATAAACTTGAAGCCTCCCAGCCTGGTGTGATCCAACTCCTGCCCGTCTCCGTGGTCTCCTCTTTGCCACCTGCTCCTCACTCGCTCTAGACCATTCTCCTTTCTGATTCTTTCACGTCTTTTTCTCAAACAGTCTGAGCTTGCCCCCTCTTGGGGATTTTTCCACTAGCTTACCCTGCTACCTGGCATATTTTTACCCCCATCTTCACATGGCTGGTTCCTTCTTGGCATCTATGTCTTAGCTTGAATGTCACCTTCTCAGCAGGTCTTCCTTGACACCTCACCAAACCCCCCAAATCTGAAGTAGCCTCCACCCCCTGTCACTCTCTGACACATCAGAGCATTTATTACTTACTGCCTGAACTTTATTTATTCATTTGGTTGGGCTGGGTCTTAGTGATGACAAATGGATCTTTAGTTTTGGCAGGCTAACTCTTAGTTGCTGCTTATAGGATCTATGAGTAGATCCTATAATATTACCAGGAATGAAACCCATGCTCTCTACATTGGCAGCAGGAAGTTTTAGCCAGTGGACCACCAGGGAAGTCCCTGCCTGATATTTTCTTGTTTAGTTGTTTATGTGCTGGCTCTACCATGTATAAATCACCCCTTTTGGGCCTCAACTCTCTTATCTTTAAAGTAATAATGCCCCTTTCCCACTTGATGGTTTTTTTCCCCAATATTATAAGCTTCTGGAGGCAGAAACTACCTCTCCTTTAAAATTTTCTATCTCAACTCTATTAATCATCTTAATCATCTGAACATTTTCATTAGAAAGTTCTTAATGAAAAAACAGTTCGTAAATGAGCAAATTCCTTTTTCCCTCTATCACTGAATTTCAGAATTAGAATGAAATGTGCAATTTTAGAGAGCGACTGGTGACAAGCATCATGATGAAGATACGTTTTAACTGTCCTGGAAAGTTTATTCACACCATCCCCTTTGTCAGCATATTTCTGATTTCTGAAGAACATGAACTCATGGGGTGCTTGACAGGCAGAGTATTCAAAAAATACAGTACAGTCAGTGGTGGTGCTAGTGCTAGAACTGGCTGGAACTCGATAGCAAGGGCTGGTGTTAGATTTACAGGAATCTTGCTAGACAGTGGTTAAATTGCTGGTAGATATTTACACCACAAATCATGGTAAGGGGATTATCTGTTATTCTGATGTACCAGCACTAAGAGTTATAGAACAAGAGAGAATGAAGATGAGATCAAAGTATTTAAAAGAAGTAGTAAAAGATAGTCTTAGCCTTAGATGATCCAGGGTCCTGAATGGATTTACATTCTGGTCAAACTTATCAAATGTGTGAACTTGAGCAACTTCATCCACCCATTCTTCCACAAACCCATAGGAACACCCACCCTGGGATACAGCAGAGAACACCCTGCCCTCAGGTAGCTGACAGTCCAGTGAAGGAAGGGGAGGTAAATGATTACAGTGTACAGTGGGAAAGCATGGGGGCTGCAGGAGTAATGAGAAAGACAAGCAGCTGAATCAAGGTTGGGGGAGGGGGGACTCAGGGGGAGCTAGAAGAAAAGGGACGGGTCTTCCAGGTAAAGGAAGCTGCGATGATGCTGAGAGAGATGGGCAAATCAGAGCAGAGTATCATGGCTTGTTTTAAATTCTTCAGCCCTCAGTAGAGTTGTACCTACGTTGCAAGCAAGTTGTGAGAATTGATTGATACAGGAGAGGGATTGGGACTTATGGATAAAAGATGGAAACTATCCAAGGAGTGACACCTGAGGTGGTGGCATTGGCGCTGGCTTCAGACTAGCCTGGGGAAGATATAGCTGCTCACACGAAGTCAGGATGACTAAATTCTTATTGGATCTTTCATCTTTTCAGCCAAACCTCACCGCAAGACACCTCCTAGAGAAGAACAAAGGCCGTCCATCGTCCCACACGAAAAACCTGTCCCTGGTGTCCTCCCCCTGCAGAGGCAAGGCAACCAACACGCCCACCCTCCGAAGGGGCCCGGGATCCAGGAGGAAGGGGCCCGGCCAGTTCTCCATCACAACAGCCTTGAACACCCTCAACAGGATGGTGCATTCTCCCTCGGGGCGCCACATGGTGGAGATCAGCACCCCAGTGCTCATCAGCTCCAGCAACCCCTCTGTGACCACCCAGCACGTGGAGAAAGTGGATTCTTCCCCCAGCTCCATGGGACAGGTAGGGAACAAACCCCCAGGAGAAGGCCACCCTGGAGTTGGGCAAGTGGTCCACACCATGTCACAGGCAGTATTGGATATTCAGTACCTGCTAAGCCCTTATAATGAATGCATTAATAATAACTAATGTCATATGTATTATATGTCAGAACTGTCTTTACATGATCTCATTTCACCCTTGAAACAGCCTATGAGCTAGCTATTATTATTATTGTTACCCCCGTTTCACAGATGAAAAGACAGAGGTTTAGAGGCAGAGGGTTGCTTTCCCATGCTAAGAGCCATGGCATGGTTCCTGCCCCTTAGAGAACATCCCTCCTGAGCAATAATAGCATGTTTTCTGGGATCACAGTCTGACATTCACTGTTTCATCCTCTGGCAATGTGTCAGACATCACATGGAAGGGAAGGAAAAGAAAAAAGAGAAACTATGGGTTATTGGGTGTTTTCAGGACTAGCTATATACTTTACATGGCTCAATGAAAAGTGAAAATGCAGATTAAAAATGATTACGAATTTCAAGATGGCAACAGCAGAGCATCAAACCAAGTGAAGGGCCCTTCGGAGCAGAGAGCCCCATGTGACTGCACATGTCACACACTCATGAAGCCAGTCGTGGTGCTTTCCTATGACACATTTAATAAGATAATATATATAAAGTGCTTAGTACCATGCCTGGCACATACTGAGTACCCAATAAGCATTAGCTCTTAATACTATTATTATTGATACTACCACTGTTATTGTTAAGCATGGCCCCTGAATTGCCTACTGTAGGGAGATAAGCCAAAAGGCAATCCTGACCACCCAGCAGCGCAGACATACTTCTAACAGCATGAGGCTATTTAAGTTGAAGGATGCTTTAAAAGATGAAGGACCGGAGGTATGAGGCAAAGTAATTAAGAACTGCATGTCAGGTATTCTGCTATAAACACTCTTTGGAACCATGCAGGTGGCAACTTGAAAGGACAGACCTCAACGTGCAATTTTTTTTAAGCTGTAAATCTTGTTTTTAAACATGATTCTCTACCTTGGGATTAAATGACTTAATTGGACTCTAATCCGTTTTTAACAAGTCAAGGAGGAGGAGAAAGTCAAGGGCTCCTCAAAGACCTGTGAGCGGGTCTAAAAGGGAAACAATCACTTCCAACAGCACTTCAGACCTTATGCCACTGTCTGCACCTCTAGAGGGCTGGCTGTGGATGTCATTCTGCCCGCCACTTGCTTTACATACATACCGCACACACACACAATTACACTCTCCCCTGCTTATACACTCTTCTTTCATTAAAAAATCGTGAATTTCCTTCCCTTCCTATACACACACTCCAAATACTTTTTTATAAGTACACACACAGTTTGTGCCCAAAGTTCAACACTCCCTGTACACACACACACACACACACACACACACTCCAACATGGGGACCTAGTGACATACTTAAGTGAAAGACCAGCAGAATCTTCTGAAACCATTCTTTCTATACAGACATAGGTATATGAAGTACAGCCCACATCCAGGAGACCTAGGCTAGCTCACTCAGCCGTAAGTTAGCTTTCCAAAGGATCTGGCCAAGAGTCACTTTCCATGTGCTTTTTAAACTCTTTGTCCTGGTCAATTTACCTCACAGACAGAGAGGCTGGACCAGAGTAGAGAATCCTAGCAGGATTCAAACAAGCATTAACTAATAACTAACACTGCTCTCAGCTCTCTCTGACTCTTTGCGACTCCATGGACTGTAACCCGCCAGGCTCCTCTGTCCATGGAATTTTCCAGGCAAGAATACTGGAGTGGGTTTCCATGCCCTCCTCCAGGGGATCTTCCTCACCCGGAGACTGAACCTGCATCTCCTGCAGTGGCAGGTGGATTCTTTACCCCTAGTGCCACCTGAGAAGCCCAGGTATCGAGTGGCCCAAAAGTTTCATTCAGGTTTCTGTACCATCTTATGAAAAACCCCAACTGAACTTCTTGATCAGTCCAACAGTATTTCTTCTTAATTTTCACAAATGGTGAGAATTCCAAAGTGTAGCTTTGGCATATCCTGTCCCCAAGGAACCATGGCACAGTACTGATAGCCTTTTCTAGATTCAGATAGCACTGGATTATCAGTATTTCTATGTTTGCCCAGATATTGTCAAAAAACACCCTTGTAAAATGTCCCACCTAAGAGCTATATCTAAAGATGAGAAGCAAGTTGAGCCAGTGACAAGGTCTCCTATTTCCTTTGTCTCTAATATCCTTCAGAGCTATGACTGGATCTGACTTCTCAAGCCCCTCCTTCCTTCCACATCCCAGCACCATCTATGGTACAGAGTCCCTAGTAGGTTCTCAGTAAATCAAGGAATCAAGACATTTGATTTAAGCATCTGGGCAGACAGTGGTGACATATACATAGAGAGGGAAGACGGGAGGAGGAATTGTTTTCTACAGAGAGACCACAGGTCATTGTAACTCTTCCAGCCAGTAGACATCTGTTGAGTGCTTACAGTGTACTAGTAACCATAGCAAGTCCTAGGTATTCTATACCAAAACAATAAGAACAGCACTAATAACCGCAAACACTTATTGAAACTAAAAGGATAGGGAGGAGGGAGGGAAGGAGGGGAGGAAGGAATGAGGGAGGGAAAGAAGGAAGGAAGGACAGAAGGAGGGAGGGAAGTGCCAGTCTCCTGAGTGCTGCCCCACATTCTAAAATATGGTAAGAGCCTTTGTAAGAGAGGTATTGTTACCACTTTATAGCAAAGTAATTACGGTCCCGAGAGAAAAACGGTTTGGCCAAAGTTCATGTAATTAGTGAACAGCAAGAGTCTGTATTGACCCTAGAATCATGTGATTCTGGCTCATAGACTCTTGTCACTCCACTATGCCATCAGCAAAGATGTCATCAGGCAAAATCTTGAAATTCTTTAGCCTCCCTTTTCTTGCATGTCTTCATTTGACTCCCTGTAGACCCCAAGGCCTTCTAGTATTCTCGTCCCTGCCCACCCCTCAGTAAAGAATTTGCCCTACGCCTTCTGTACCTCAAGAAGGTCTTCATTTAATATCACTTTGTTCCTTTATGAACTACCAACTGTGCCCAAGTTTTATGTGCAGCACTGAAGGCAGCAGGAGTGTTTGTCCCCAAGGAATTCACAGTCTAGCAGGGATATAAAACATAAATGACTGTAGTGGAGTTGGGACTTCCTGAAATGAGATGAGGACCCTGTTGGCAACTGCACTGACTTTGGTCATGAAGATACTTGGAATTTTACAACCAAGAACTGTCGTAGAGGCAGGTATTCCCTTTCCAGTTTCCCCCAAGCCTTTTGGTGATATCAGAAAGCCTCAGTTTGGTGCTGGTCTTTCTGGAACATCTTGTACCAGGGTGCTAATCTCCTTGCATCAGGAAGAGAGAGCAAGGTATCAGGCTCCGGGCTTCAGCCACCAGTTGCCCATGTCTGAACTTCATAACACTGTATATTTTTATCATGTTGTTGGATGGTTATCCTCTGTACCATGTAAGAGATGCCAGTTTTATGTTCGCAGAAGTCTATGAAAAAATTTTGCTTTATTAAAATTTTAAAGCTTTTTTTTTTAAAGAGCAGTATGTTAACAAGGTACAAGTGGGAAGTAGATATGGCAAAAATCTATAAGGATGGGAAGCAATATAGTTTAGAAAGCAGAAGTCCAGAGTAATTACGTGCAGAACTAAGACACGTGTGAAGTGCTACAGACACAGAGAAGAGGGCATTCGTTAGCTTCATTCTCCCCATTGTCGCCTCCATGCTCTTAAAAACCCAAATCTGATACACCGCTTCTCCTCCCCAGACCACCAGTGGTTCTCTACAGTCTTCAGAGGCAGTAATACTGCCATGAATTAAATGGCCACTGAAAGTCAAGAGACTATAAGACTTCCTCCCTTGCCTCCTCGGAGCAGTTCTCTCAGGGTTACTTGAGATGCTGCTTCAGCCCTAAAAATGTTCGCCAAATAAGACATAACTCTCAAGAAAAAAAGAAAAGAAAAAAGAAACTATAAGAGATGAAGTACAGACATTATGAGTCTTCTCACAACTCTTCCGAGTAGGTGTTCATATGCCCATCTTACAAAGCAGCCCAAACAATGGGACAGAACAATTTGGAAACTTTTTCAAAGCCTTAAAGCTGGAAAGACCCAGGATTTGAGGGCAGACCTGTGCTCTCTCTCCTAAATAGTTAAGGGCATTCTAGACCCTCCCTGATCTGACTATAATCTTCCAGCCTCCCCACTTCCCTATACGTGCACACATGAGCATGCAGGCCTGCATGCTAAGTCACTTCACTCGTGTCCAACTCTTTGCAATGTTATGGGCTGTAGCCTGTCAGGCTCCTCTGTCCATGGGATTCTCCAGGCAAGAATACTGGAGTGGGTTGCCATGCCCTCCTCCAGGGGATCTTCCTGACCTATGGGTCAAATTCAAGTCTCTTACATCTCCTGCGTTGGCAGGCGGGTTCTTTACCACTAGTGCCACCTGGGAAGTCCACACATCAGCACACACACACGAAAGCTGCAGTGATCCCTCAATGTTCACGAGTACAGCAGACACTGGGCCGCCTCTTGGCTTTTTGCCCTCGTACCCAGCTTAGTGCCTGCATTATTCTAAGCAATGAATAATGTTCGTGAAATAAATAAATGTTGCTCCTCCTAGAATTTATTTTTGGTGCAATGGCCTGTCACAAACACATCTGCACCCCACGTCCTGTATGCACACCATTTCTTCAAGGAAACATCTGCCACTCCTCTTCTGCAGAATTCATTTTTCCTCTGTGTTCACACCGTATTGTCTACAGTTGGGTTCTCTGTGCTGGAAGTACCTCGTGTGTATCTTAAAGGTTCACTAGATGGCAAACTTCTTAGGGGCAGAATTGGAGTTTTATTCATGTATGTTGCTGTTGATGTTCCAAAACCCCAATAAGTTTTCTAATAGCATATTTTGCCTCAAGAATCAAAAACAAAGACAGAGGCCTCTGATTTACTTAAATATCGCGTTGGCCAAAAATTTCATTCAGGGAACTTTTGCCAACCCAGTAACTACCAATCCCCTTTCACTCTTCTGATTACCCAGAAAACAAAAGAGGTAAGACAGAGAGGGGAAGGCAGGTCACTGAAATCATTCCTTAGTGTGCGATTCCCACACCCAGGCCTCCTCCATCCCATCCCAGGCTGATAACGGCAAGTCTAAGCATCTTTTCCCTGGCTCCTGGGAAGATGAACTGTCATGTGCCTTAGGGAATTCTGAGGTCTATAAAGCTGACTCTCCTTTTGATCTAATATCTTAAATATCCTGAATGAAGTAGTTTCTGGGAGCTTCAACTCTAAGTCCAGATCTCCTATGTCCCTTTGTCTTCACCTTTTGGAGAAGTCTTCCTACCCGAACTTCCAGTACTCAGGATGGCCATGAGAGATGCTTTTTACAGAGTAGTAACATCTTTTTTTTTCCTTTGGACACAGTCTCAGTGCTAACGTATGTTTAAGATTCTTAGCTAATCCTCCATCTAAGGTAATTTACAGAAATAAGCTTAACCCTATATTTATATTCTTATTTTGAATATCTCCCAATATAAATTTCGTCTTTAAAATTTTCACACAGCAAATCCCTACTCACAATGATGCTGTTGGAGCTTTCTTGAACTGGCCAAACTGGCCTCAAAGAGTCATGGATGGAAAGTGGGGAGGCTCCATTAAATGGACACTTGGCCCCTCAAACTGTTCTGTATCATGTCTTCATTATCTGCCCCAAAGTACCTTCTATGGAACCTAACAGGTGCTTGAGATATCTTTATTAAATGGTCAAGAGCACACCCCTTGGGTGAAGACAGCCCCTTAAACTGTTCTCATACATTATCAGTTCATGCCTTAGCAGAACTTCCCTGACAGACATCAGAAAGCAAAAAAAAAAAAAAAAAAAAAGACACAGTAGAACCAGAGGGCCTCTGCCACCCTCTGCTTTGCCAGATCCGCTGGGTAAAGGTCAGGAGCCACCTAGAGAAGCAGTGTCGTAGGGGAAACCCCTCCAGCCTTAGACCTAGATGCCTCTCCCCCATCCCAGCAGTGAGACTTCAGACAAGTCAGGAGACACTCTAAGCTTCATTCAGTTTCCATCAAGAAAATAGGAAGAACCCCTACCTCACAAAGTTGTTGGAAAATCAAAAGATGTAAAATGGGTATAAAGTGTTTGGCTTCCATTTTCATTACTATCAAAAATGTTAGCAGTCAAAATTTCTTAGTAGTTAGTTGCTAGATTTCTCTTAAATCACTCTCCTGTAAATTTTTGGAACTTTTCTGTAACAGGAAATTTCAAAAATGTACAAAAGTTAAAAAAAAAACACAGTGAACCCTCCGGTACGTATCACCCTGTTTCAGCAATTATCCACACCTGGATCAATCTTATTTCAGCCATATCCCCACTCCTGAGCCTGCTTCCCCATCAGTCATTTTAAAGCAAAACTCAGACATCATATTATTTCATCTGTACACATCTCAGTGTCTCTTTTAAAATATCAGTATTTTTCCTTAAGAGTTTAACACAAGCACAATCCCATTATCACAATAATTTCTTTAAAGCATTATTCAGCCCATGTTCCAATTTCTATATTTGCTTTTTACATGTTTTTTTATAAGATGGTTTGTTTCAATGGCATCTAAATGATGTAAACACCTTGCATTGGGTTGATGCGTCTGTTAGATTTCTTTTATTCTACAGGTCCTCTTGCTTTCATCTTCTCTCTCTCTCTCTCTCTCTCTCTTATTTATCCTCTGCTATGGACATGTACAAAAGAGCCATGTCATTTGTCTTGTTGCATTTTCCACATTCTGGGTATTACTGGTATGGCTATGCAGTGTCAACACACTCCCCTCCTCCATTTATGAGGAGCCATTCATGACCATTTATTGGGGGTTGCAAAAAGGTGACATTCTAAATCTATCAGCCCTCCTGAATTTTTTTTCCCATTTATTTTTATTAGTTGGAGGCTAATTACTTTACAATATTGTAGTGGTTTTTGTCATACATTGACATGAATTAGCCATGGATTTACATGTATTCCCCATCCCGATCCCCCCTCCCACCTCCCTCCCCAGCCCATCCCTCTGGGTCTTCCCAGTGCACCAGCCCCGAGCACTTGTCTCATGCACTCAACCTGGGCTGGTGATCTGTTTCACCCTTGATAATATACATGTTTTGATGCTGTTCTCTCAAAACATCCCACCCTCGCCTTCTCCCACAGAGTCCAAAAGTCTGTCCTATACATCGGTGTCTCTTTTTCTGTTTTGCATATAGGGTTATTGTTACCATCTTTCTAAATTCCATATATATGCATTAGTATACTGTATTGGTCTTTATCTTTCTGGCTTACTTCACTCTGTATAATGGGCTCCAGTTTCATCCATGTCATTAGAACTGATTCAAATGAATTCTTTTTAATGGCTGAGTATTATTCCATGGTGTATATGTACCACAGCTTCCTTATCCATTCGTCTGCTGATGCAGCCCTCCTGAATTTTAAACTACAATGCTTCTTTAAGAATGATTACTACTTTCTAAGAGCTGATGATGTGTAAGATCCTTTCCTGTGACTTTTAAATAAATTATCTCACAATGATCTCCAAACTTTCATATTGTAGGCCCTCAAGGTCTACTGGGGACTCCAAAGTTAACTGCTATTTATTTATTCTCTACCACCTGCTCCCTGTTTGTCTTTCTCTGTCTTCCTTGTTTGTTCCCGGGCGTGCCCCTGGTTCAAAGACAGGACTCATTTCTCAGCACCTTCTCTCTTCTGGCTACTCCTGAACTGCTACCCCTTTTTCCACTGGTCGCTGCCAGCTAGGCTAATCTCCCCTGCCTGCCTGTGCCAGTCTCCTTGTTTACAGCCTTATCAGTGCCCTCAGGCCGCCTCCTCGACCTGGCCTCTGCAGCCGTGTGTTCACCCTCCTGAGGATCAGCTCTCACAGCTGGGCTGAGACCAGGTTTGGTCTGCCTGGAGAAGAAAGGGCTTTGGGGTTGCTGTGGGGATAAGGAGATGACTTTATGTTTCCAAACGTGGGTTTAGAGACTGGTTTGGTGTTCATGTGTCTGCAAGAGGGAAGGAACATAAACAGCACAGGAAAGATCTCATGAGAGCCAAGGAGAAATCTCTCCCGTTGCATAGATTGTTAGAAACCAAGTCCTGAAAATGCTGCAGGAGCCTATGGAGACTGCTGTTAGATTTGGGGGTGGTTTTTATGTTTCCCTATAAAGGAAAGGCTCTTAGTATGAATAGAAGGGCTCTGAGTCCTTCTCAAAGCTTCATGCCATGGCTTTACCTCCTAATGACTAAGTGACAATGAAATAAGTACCTTGCCCCACCAAGCCTCAAGTCCTCATCTGCAAAATGGGTAGGTCCTTCCACCCAGGGTCTTTGCAGGGGTGAGCCGTAACCCACTAAGCTGTCGCCATTGCTTTTACCTGCTTGCTTCCAAGCAGAGCATTTTGAACAGGGGTCCCCAACCTTTTGGGCACCAGGGACCAGTTTCGTGGAAGACAGTTTTTCATAGACCTGGGAGGCGGGAGGCGGGAGGCGGGAGGCGGGTGGGATGGTTTCAGGATGGTTCAAGCATATTACTTTTATTGTGCACTTTATTTCTATTATTATTACATCAGCTTCAGCTCAGATCATCAGGCATTAAATCCTGGAGGCTGGGGACCCCTGGTTTAGAACATAGCATCATTTGGTGTGATTGAGGAGGACCCCTGGCTTAAACCTGGCAATGAGTGAGACATCTTCCAAGATCTAGGTGACCCTCCCAATCTGAATTCCCTAAGGTATATTTTTCACAACTCCTGGCCTACATGAGAGTGATCTTGTCTCATTTTATATGTAAGAAAATCGGCAGGAAGAGGTGATTCCTTAAGAGTCAATGTCTTTCCCCGAAATAAAATAAACTAATTGCAGTTTAAGACCAAACTAAAAGTCCTTTTACTCCATCATTAATGCCTCACCCTTGAGCCATGTAGTCCCAGGCTGCAGTAGCAGTTCTTGGCACAGCACTCATGCTGTCACCACCTGACATGCCACTTTGTCACCAGTTAGGCCTAAGAATCTGATCCCAAGGGCTCCCTCCCATCCAGCCACATGACCCTGGGGCAAGCATTTTGCCTCTCTAGGTCCCAGTTTTCTCATCTTCTAGGTGGAATAATCAAACAGACCTGAGCATTCTGTTGCTCTGTTAGTGAATAGCACACTCAAAAGGTAAATGGCACCCAAAGAACTGTTCCTATTATTTAGTTAATGATGGTCATGGTTGTGGGTCCTCCAGTCTTCCCTCAAGCACACTTTTACACAAGAGTCCTGTTTCCTTTCTGGCTACCGCAAAGCTTTCTCAGGCCCAGTAAGTGTCAGGTAGAGTTCTCTAAGAGCTTGTTAACAAAGAGCTTCTTGGTACTTTAAGGAGAAGTAGTATAGTGAGAGAATGAAAGTAAGGGCTTTGGGGGTCAGCCAGCTCCGATTCTGCTTCTTACTGAGCAGCGTGACATCAGGCAAGTTACTTCATCTCTCTGGGCCTCTGTTTTTCCATCTGTAAAATGGAACTTGTGTAGTGATTCTTTTTTTCTTTTTTTTAACCTCTTAAGATTGCTATGAGGATAAAATGATGTGATGCATGTATATTAGCTAATGGCCAGGGGTTGGCAGGAGCAAATGGCTCAATAAATGTTCACTGTGTGATTAATGTTGGGTCAGGTCCCCATGCCCATGCCCCGGGGCTGGCCTGTGCGGAACATGCCGTTCACCAGCAGCACGCTTCAGAAGGATGCTCTGTCAGAGCCTGCCTGGGAGTGCAGAGGCTTCCAAAAGTCCCTGTGTTTCATTGATAAGCAATGATAATTGTGGAAGTAGTGCAGGAGTATGGCTTTGGGCTTGTATCCAGGATGCCCCTGGGGCAATTGTACTTGCTCAGCTCAGCCTCTCAACTGTAACTCCATGGGGAACCCATAGGAGAAAAGCCAGGAAAAAAGACTGGACAAAGGAGGAGACCAGGGTGGAGACTGAGGCAAGGTCTTGTTTCCACCATCTTCTGTTGGTACCTTTCAGCTTTTTCTCTAAGCCGCATCCTTACCTGATCTGGTTGCCCAAGTGCCTCATGGTCCACCAGTGAAGCAGCCAGTGAAGCAGCAGTCAGATCCCCCCATGCACCAGGCACAGGTGATACAGTGGACCAGACAGATGTGGTCCCTATGCTCATGGACACTCCAGACCAGCAGGGAAGACAAATACTAACCAAAATACTATACATACCTGATTATGTGGTTGTAGATGTGCAAAGTGCTGTGAGGTTGAAGGATGGGAAGTGAAGAGACTCATCATGGTCAGGGAAGCCTGCCTGGAGGCTGTGACCTTCAGGTGGAGACCTGAAGGATAAAGGGAGTAGGCCAGGGGAAAGGAGAAGTTGAATTGAGTCCCTCTCCTTGGTCCCAGTAACTTTATCCTGAAGTTACACCAGAAAACAGCAGCTCTTGGTGCCCCGTGAGGCCTGCAGTCTCAGATCCCAGCCCTGCCCAGGTTCCCTGAGGTCCCTGGGGAAAAGCCATTCTTGCTTCTGGTGACCAAAGCAAGTTCAGTAATTAACCCGGCTTGCTTCTTTGATTCAGCATTTCTCCAACAAGAGTTTAAACTTTACATCATCATTCTGCCCAATTAATCCTGGAGCCCCAGCCCTGCCTGGGTGAAAAAAGGAGTGGCCCAGCCTGCACTGCAGACATTTTAACACAGACGCTGTAGCTCTGGGAGCCGGGAGCAAGGGTAACTGATCCCCAAGGCCACCGGGGCCTGCAGCATGCGCGCACGCGCACACACACACACACACACACACACACACACACACACTGACAGAATTCAGCAAGAAGGAAAAATAAGAGAGGAAAAATAAAATAGAAGGACAAGAGAAAGAGAAAAGTGGGGTACAGTCAGGGACAAGGAGGGTTGTATACAGAAATGTGGGATCATGGACAGTCCTTAATGCACAGGGACCTTGTCCATGTGGCTCAAACTTGCAAAGACTCAGTAAGAGCACCTTTCACACAGACCTGCTACGAAAGTGAATGAGATATTCACACACAGGATTTCTCCACCTCAGCATTGCTGACATTTGGAGCTAGATAACTTTTTGTTGTGGGGACTGTCCTATGCATCACAGGGTATTTAGCAGCATCCTTGGCCTCTACCTACTAGATGCCAGGAGCACCCACCACCTGGCTGTGGCAACAAAATATGCCTCCAGACATTGTCAAATGTCCCTGAGGGTCAAAATCAGCCCCAACTGTGGACTGCTGATGTGCAGGACATAGCCCAGGGCCTGGCATATAGTACATGCAGAATAAATGGCAGCTAAGGGGACTTCCCTGGTGGCCCAGTGGTTAGACTCTGCGCTTCCCATTCAGGGGGCACAGGTTCAATCCCTGGTTGGGGAAGGGTGATGTGGGCCAAAAAAACAAAACAAAATTAAATTAATTTTTTTTTCCTTTAATGGCAGCTAACATGAGGTCTGTGCAAGGCAAACGCCTTTCTGAATAGCAGCCCCTTCTTCCCAAACACATGCCAAGAATATAAGGGCTTTGGAAGAACCTGGAACTTTCCAAAGGCAGGAGGGGTAGACCTGCCAGTGCCATCACTGGACATGTGCAATTGGAGACTCATGTGCCCGGGATGGAGAGGCTCAAGGGAACCTGCGTATTGACTGGATTGTTGGAACAGGTACACTTTCCACTCTGCTCAGCTCGGAGGGGAAGGAGCTAATTTTGTGGCATGGGTAGCAGGTGTCAGGCCCAGTGCCAGGGTCCTACATACAGACCAGCTCCTGGGAGCACTATGAAGAGATGTAATTACTTCCATGTTAGATGGAGGAACTGTGACCCAGAGACGCTAAGTAATTAGCTAAATACTACCCAGCAAGTACATTTCAAGATTTGGGTTAGAAGATTCAGGTCTGACTCTCTTCCAAGCCCATACTCTTTCCCCACCCAGGTGGCAGGAGTGGGACTTCTCATATACCAACTTGATCATTTGCAGGGACAGTTTAAGAGCAAATCGAGGGCAGCAACCAGGCTCATTGGGAAGGAATGATGGAATTGATTAGTAATGTCTATCATGGGCCCAGGAGTAGGAAAAAGAGGCAGGTGTGACATGTATTTGCCATCCATGTACATGCCCATAATCCAAGATTCTGTGATTCTGTATCATCCTAGCTGGCATGATCTGCAGTTGTACTGCACTAGGGATGCATCTGGGTTTTTTCAGCAAATTAACTGCTTTCATGCTTTCTCAAGTCATAGCTGAAAATCAAGCCTTCTCCATAGGTGAGGGTTTCCACAGAGGGCACAAGGAGCCTGCTCCTAACAAATTGCTCTCAAAGAAAAACAAAATAAAAGCCCCATCACAGCCCTTTGTTAATGCTTGAGGAATTTTATTTTCAGTGAGTAATCATGTACTCAAAAAAGAAAAGGAGAGAGAAACTTCTGGGGAAATGGGCCATTTTTTTTTTTCATAGAAAAAACTTGTTTATTGTATTTTCAAAGCACAAGCTTTGGAAGATGCCATACCCATCCTTCTCCCTCTCTTCCCATTCCTAAACAGTCCAGCCCTGGTGGCAAATTGCACAACTAATACATACTAAAACCTGCTTACATGTGCAGAGAACATTGCAAACACCAGGTTGTCTGTTTCCAGACACATCAGCTAGGGCAATGTGCTTTCTCACGGCTGAGTCAAGGGCAGCTCTGAGGACAAGAGAGGGCAGAGTCACAGGAACAGACCCTTCCCTCCCACTGGGCTTAGTTCAAGCTGCCTAACTGAGCTATCTGCTCTGCCTGCTGCCCTGGCCTTGACCTTGACCTGAGCTGCCACTGATTAGGGAAGGCTCCTTGCCTTCCCCATCCTGTTCACAAACATGGTGTGCCCACCACATGACAGACAGCCATTCATTCGATAAAGATTTGCTGACTTCCTGTCATGTGCCAAGTCCTGGGCAAGCCTTGGGAAGACCAACTGTTAATATATTTGAAGCAACGTATACCAGGTCATAGAGAGCATTCACGATTTTTTAGTCATTTTCTTGCATCCCTTTCAAGTGGGCAGAACATGAATGAGATTGGAGAATGTCTGCCCTTGATGTTCAAAATCATTTTCCGCATGCCTAAGATTAGGCCCTTGCTGGGCCCTCATCTCTCAGTTGCCAGAGAAGGACTATACTCTACAAACTATTTCTGCTATTGACACCTGGAAATTATCCACTATTCATTTATTTGGGGGAGCAGTTTAAATGGCAAACTATAGGCCACTGGCCAGATGCTGCCTTCAGCCTGGTTTTGTATGGCCCATAGCTGCGAAGGTTTTTGCAGGTTTAATTAGTTGGGGGTAGGAGAGGCTCAAAAGAAGAGTACTCCATGATGTATAAAAATTAAATGAAATCCCATTTCCAGCATCCAAAACTCAAGACTTTTTGTCTTTTTTTTAACTTTCTGGCCACGCTGTGAGGCATGCAAAATCTAGTTCCCTGACAGAGGATCAAACCCAACCCCGCTCCCCCACATTGGGAGTGCAGAGTCTTACCACTGGACCACCAGGGAAATCCCCCAGAATAAAGTCATATTGGCTCACAGCCCCACTCATTCTTTCCATATTGTCCACTCCATGATTCTGGCCTGGAGAATTCCATGGACAGAGGAACCTGGCAGACTACAGTCCATAGGATCACCAAGAGTCAGATGCAGTTAACACTAACACTATTCCTAGTGAGTTCTGAGGTCCTGATGCCTTGGTGAGAACGCATGTACCTGGTCACTTGCAGCCACACAAGGGAAGAGGCAGCTCAGATGCCTGGGAGACACCAGAGGCGCCAGCTGGTTGAACCCCCTCAGCCATTCATCTCTGCCTCTTGGTGTATAGCTGTCACCTCACATCTTGTTTTGGCTTTTATGAAACTGCTGTCTTCTTACCCTAAACTCCTTAACCATAAGGTAACTGGGGCCTCCTGACCCCCTCCAGGGTTAATTCGAGTTAAGCCCAGCATGGGGACGTGTTTAGGAAATGTTAGTTGATGTGGAGTGAAAAAGTGAATGAAACCCAGTGAATATACCAAGGTGTCTGAGTCAATAAACATAATCAAGAGATTGAGAAATGGATGAATGAAGGAATGATCAAGTGATTGGGGTGTTGGATGAAAGGAAGGAGATGTGAATGAGTGTATCAGTGAGGGAATGCTTATAAGAGTGAGGAACTGAACAAAGAACTAAGTGTAGGACCTCCTTGGCAGGCCAGTGGTTAAGGCTGCACACTTCTACTGCAGAATGTACAGATTCGATTCCTAGTCAGGGAGCTAAGATCCCCCATGGCACAGCTGAAGAGAAAAGGAGAAATAAGCGTACAAGGGAAGGTAGATGATGGGCTCCCTACAAATGCCACGTAAAGAGGATGAAGGGTGTTACCACCCAGTCTACTGATCCCGTTGTGCCTTGCTTGCTCACGCCCTGCCAGCCCTGGGGATTTAGCACTTAATCAACACCCTCCCTTGCTGAGGGTGTGCCCATGCTTTAGTGCTTTAGTGTCTAGGGCTTCTGTCAGAGGACAAAAACACCTGCGCCCCTGGGCGTGGGGCCAGACAACTGCCTCCCAGACTGTGGCCTCCCATATATGGAAAAAAATATGCCTTTAGAGGATGTGTCCTCAGCCCCAACCCTCTGTGCACTGCAGGGGACGGGACCTACCCCAAAGCTGAGGGCCCCAGAAGGCACACTTTCCAGGTACAAAGGGTGGGCAGCCTGTCGATTTGGATAACATTCATGGCCAAGGTCATCCTAACCAGGTGGGAAGACTGGAATCAAAAACACCCTCTCCAGTGCCAGCCCCTCCCATTATTCTGTTTCCTTCCTAGCACATATATTTGAGTCTCTTGCCTAATTTTTTACTTTTGTGTTTATTGTTTTGTCTCCTCCCTCATTAGAATATAAACTCCCTGAGGTCAGAGCCAGGTACAGGGAAGTCTCAATAAATACTTGGCAAAATGAATGAAACATAGTCTGGCAAACAAACCATGTAAACCAACCACTTGAACCAGCTACCATCACAGGATCCCTTCTCACAGTGGGGACCTGACCTGACTCTGCCACCAAATCCCACGTGTGACTTTCAGCATGCCGTTTCCCCTTCAGAGGCTCAGGAGATTAGCTTAGACTATTTCCACAGTCCCTTGCAGCTCTCGTATGTTGTTGTCCTTGGTTAGTCGCTAAATCATGTTCAACTCTTTTGTGACTCCATGGACTATGGCCCGACAGGCTCCTCTGTCCATGTGATTCTCCAGGCAAGAATACTAGAGTAGGTTCCCATTTCCTTCTCCAGGGTATCTTCTTGACCTAGGGACAGAACCTGAGTATCCTGCTTGGCAGGCAGATTGTTTACCTTCTGAGCCACCAAGGAAGCTGCAGCTCTCATATTCTAGAGTTGTAAAGCCAAGAGGAGGGACTTCCCCGGTGGTCCAGTTGCTCAGATTCTAAGCTTCCAATACCGGGGGCCAGGGTTCGATTCCTGGTCAGGGAACTAAATCCCTTATGCCACCACTAAGAGTTTGCATGCCACAACTAAGACCTGGCACAGTCAAATAAATAAAAATAAATATTAATAAATAAATAAAGCCAAGTGGATTGGGCTTCAGGTTTTCCAAGGTTCAAATATAGTTAATAAGAACCTCAGTCCCCTTACCACAACTGTAAAATATATATATATATATATAGCTTTGACTATTACATAAGGGACAGCCATTCCATCTGGCTCATAATCAGGATAAAGTGACCTGGGTGTGGTGACATCCCTGTTTTGGCCAGCGGCCACCTGAGCATCAAGTATGACTATCCAAATGCAGCTGTTCCTCCCCTTCAGGCTTTGCCAAGCCTCCGCCCAAAGCCAAAGTCCGCCTTATGTCCCACTGCCTATGCCTTATGAAAGCCATAATTGTGTGCCATGAAACCCTGGGAGAGAAAGGACTGGGAGATCTGTTCCCAGGCATGCTTGCAGGGTTCCCAGAAAACAGGCAAACTTGTCCTGGCTCAGCCCTGCAGATAAGGTACAGACATCAGCCCTCGCTGACTCATGCACTCTCAGGACCCTCCAGCCCTGACAGCTTCTTGATCCAACCTCCCAAATGCACACACTGCTTTGAACACTATGTAGGGAGCTCTGAGAGGGCTAGCTCTCAAGCCCGGATGTTTAGGTTTGAACCCCAGCTCTGCTCACTTGCCAGTTCTATGGCCTTGGTCAAATTTCTTTCATGGATTTTTACCTTGATTTTCATCTGTAAAATGGGACTGGTTATGATAATAATAGTATTAGGTTGGTGCAAAAGTAATTGCAGTTTTGGACTGTGAATTTTAAATCATTATAACTAGGCTCAAACACATCTTTATTAACCAAAATAGGAACCACTACAAGCAACATATTTTTGCCAACTACAAATAAATTTGCTTATTCCTGTAGCGTAAAAATCTATGCTTTGGGATTCATGGAACTCTTGGAAAGCATTTTCTGCCTCCTGGTTGTGGAAGCATTTTGCCTGCAAAAAGTTGTCAAGATACTTGAAGAAGCGGCAGTCAGTTGTCAAAAGGTCAGGTGAATATAGGGCTTCTCTAGTGACTCAGATGGTAAAGAATCTGCCTGCAATGCAGGAGGCCCAGGTTCAATCCCTGAGTCAGGAAGATCCTCTGGAGAAAGAATGGCTATCCACTCCAGTATTCTTTCCTGGAGAATTCCATGAATAGAGGAGCCTGGTGTGCTACAGTTCATGAGGTCACAAACAGTCCGACAGGACTGAGTGGCTAACACTTTCACAGATGAATGTGGTGGATGAGACAAAACTCCGTAGCCCAATTCATTCAACTTTTGAAGTGTTAGTTGTCAACATGCGACTGGGTGTTGTGGGGAAGAATTGGGCCCTTTCTATCCACCAGTGCCAGCAGGCATTGCAGTTTTCGGTCTAGCTCATCAACCTGCTGAGCATACTTCTCAGATATAGTGGTTTCACAGGGATTCAAAAAGCTGTAGTGGATCAGACAGGCAGAAGACCACCAAACAGTGATCATGACCTTGTCTTTGGTGCGAATTTGGCTTTTGGAAGCTCTTTGGAGCTTCTCAGTCCAAAAACTGAGCTGGTCATCACCGGTTGTCATATATAAAATCACTTTTCATCGCACGTCACAACTCGATCTAGAAATGGTTCATTGTTGTTGCATAGAATAAAAGAATACGACACTTGAATACGGCAACTTTTTGATTTGCAGTCAGCTCATGAGGCACTGACATATCGAACATTTTCACCTTTCCAATTTCAAATGCCTAATGACCATAGAATGGTCGATGTTGAGTTCTTCAACAACTTCTTATGTAGATGTTAGAGGACCAGCTTCAATGATTGCTCTCAATTGGTTGTTATCAATTTTTGATGGCAGGATACTGTGCTCCTCACCTTCAAAGCTCTCATCTTCTTTGCAAAACTTCTTGAACCACCACTGCATTGCACATTCATTCACAATTCCTGGACCAACTGCGTTGTTGATGTTGCGAGTTGTCTCTGCTGCTTTACGACCCATTTTGAACTCAAAAAGAAAGTCGCTCGAATCTGCTTTTTGTCTAACATCATTACCATACTCTAAAATAAATATAAACAGCAAATAATAAGTTAAATAATTAGCAAAAAACATGAAGCAAGAAATGCACATTAAAATGACATATAAAAATACTGCACATATTTAAGAATGTATTCCAATATCAAATAGCAAATTTCAACAGAGCAAAAACCACAACGTTTGCACCAGCCTAATACTTAGCCCTTTGGTGTGTTGTGAAGAGGACTTGAGCTAATAGGGTGCTTAGGAATGGGGGATGCCTAGGAAGCAATTTAAATATTAGCCCTTTAGGTGGTTGTGATTTCCAAGATCTGTTGTGGTGTTCTCTATCTTATCTCGGTGAGATTAGACACTCCTTTAGGGCAAAGATTGTGCCTTCTTTTCAACCCATCTCTCATTGCCTCACTCAAGGCTGGGAACACTCAGAACGCTTGACAATCAAAAGGCATCAGACATTCATCCTCAAATGGTACAGGAGGCCTGTTAGTCCAATTCCATGGACACTGAGACTCAGTTTGTGAGAAGAGGCTGAGCTAAGGAACATCAAGAGAAGATAAAGAACAAAAAGTAAAACTTCCCCCTCACACACCAAAAAATATATATGACTCTTTTGTTTGGTTTTAACAAATTCTAAATGCCAACAGAAAAGAGAGTTGGGAGGATAGTATCTTCACATCTCTCCCAGATGGTTCAGACATGGACCTTTCTGGAAGCAGACTCAGTAGACATTTATTGAGTGCTAAGCCACTGTTCTACAGGCTGGGAAAACCAGTAAGTTGACAGTTGTTCTAAGCAAGGGCCTCCTTCTTAGTGCAAGTCCATGGTTTCATTCCTTCCAACCATAGTGAGATGAAAATATGACACCTGGAAACGGAATTTGTCTGAAAGGTTGTGCTCTCCCTTTATTTCCTGTCAGATATAGTGCCCTGAAATGTGAGGTCCATCAGGTGTGCAAACAGCCTAGGGTTATAAGCTGGTGTGGTCCACTCAGGACACACAGAATTGCACCAAAGTCTGTGGAGGCACCAGACTGAGCCCTCTGGGCAGACAACCAAAACTACTGAAATCTAAGTTGAGACTGTAGTAGACAAGTTTCTTCTGATTTCTACAGAATCTTATAAAGCCAACAAGCACACTGTCCAGAAAGGGGCTATAAGTTCCTGCTCTGGAAATCCTACATGTTCTTTTCACTCACTGTAGATTCCTGAGCTTGTCTCAAGAAAGGACCTCTGGATTTCAGTGGACTTTACAACCACATTCTATCAACCCCGTGGGAAGGAAAAATTGTTAGTTTGACAACCACATCAGAAGTCTCCCAAGTGTCTCCTGTAACAATAATCCAGAAGAGGAAAGCTGACTGGTCAATCAAAATACATCAGGCAGTGTTCCAGGGTACCATGACAACTCTAGAGCCTATAGTTTCTAAGATTGTAAATCTTTCATTTACTAAGGGGACTTAATTACTCAGAAGTAGCAAAGACAACTACTTCAATAATGTGGAGGGGTAATGAGTGATTATCTTTTTTCTCTTCTTAAAAATATCCATTAGGGTTGCTATGATATCCTTTGAGAAATTTTTAAAATAATGAGACAATGGATATGTGGCAAGTAATCAGCTTTCTGAAGATGCCAAGTGAACTTCACATTGTCACATGATTCCTGGGCTCACTAATTTTTTTTTTTCTTTCAGCTGCACCACACCACTTGTGGGATCCTATTTCCCCAACCAGGGATTGAACCCAGGCCCTCAGCAGTGAAAGCACCGAGTCCTAACCACCAGAACTCCAGGGAATTCCCTTCACTAAATTCTTCAGAAGGAAATTTTTTTAACCATTAAAAGTCCTGTTTCAATTTCCTTCTCTACTGACTCTCCCAAAGTAAACCTATTAACACTGACAGTCCTTAGAGAAAATCCTATTAAACCTCACCTAAAACAGATGAAGGAATTTAGGGCCAGGCTGGTAAAATAACTTCCCCAGGGTAACATGCTGAAAGAGTAATAAAGTGAGGAGCTGTACCTAGGAAAATTTGCATTCAGAACCCACGTTTTGTACAGTGATCCCAGGCTGTCTCTTGACTGGTCTTCGTCTGCTGCTCTCTCCATCTAGCTCTCCTGTGGGTCTGTTTTTCTTATTTCAACAAATAACTGTCTGCTCCATTCTCTCCATCATAAAAAGCCACTTTCTAAGACATGGTGTCTGTATCAGAGGCAGGGAGAACATGTGAATTTCTAGATATTTAGAAATTGCTCTTCTTTGGGATGCTTTTGTCTGAAAGATGTGAGGGCAGGACCCAGGTGCAGGACAGACAGAAGAGTTCTCATTCAGTCTGTGCTATCCTGGTGAGCAGTGGCCTTTGTCATCCATCCCCAGGATCTGACACAAAGTTTGGTACTCAGTAGACGCCTGACAAGCATCTCCTGTGAATAAAGACCATGAGAGGACCCACAGCAGACTCAAGAGGAACTTTGCTAGTTTAGGTTTTTATAGCCCCTAAGGAAGCCCAGTGAGAGGATTTAATTATAATTATTGCCAAGCAGTTACTTCTTCAAATGGACTGTTATGACTAGGAGGGCCAGAGTTGTAATTAAGGTTTCAGTATAGCCCAGCATTTCAGAAGGTACTGGTGGCACTCAGTCATCAGACTCTGCTTTGGTACTAAAATCCTGCCTTGCAGGCAGCAAGCTGTTGGGCTCAGGAGGACAGGAGGTCAAAAATAGAAGGGGAGTAGCGGAGCTGGGGACCCCAAATAGAGGACTCAACTTAAAAAAGAAGATTTTGCCTTTCTGGTTTGAGGTGTGGGGTTTTTTGTTTGTTTTAAATTTCATTTTATTTTTCATTGGAAGATAATTACAATATTGTGATGTTTCTGCCACACCTCAACATGAATCAGCCATAGATATACATATGTCCCCTCTCTTCTTAACTTTCTCTTCCACCTCCCTCCCCATCCCACCCCTCTAGGTTGTTTCTGCATTTTCTCAAGAAGTCAGTGCAAAGCCCAGCTGTGGAGAGGAGCCAGAGCCCCCCTTCACAGGAACCTCAGCATGCATGAGAACAGGCCAGTCCAGTGCTAGGAAAGAGACTCCTGAATACATGTCCCACGTACAAGGCTAGTCACCCATCACTGGGTCTTTCTCAGAGGCAATCTGGGCTATTGAAGCTGGCCCTTGAGTCCCAGAGAAAGAATATTTCCTCCTTAAAATCCAGTCTCATTGAGAAAGCCCTATTTTCTTCTTCTTTTTTGATGTTTTTTATGGTGGTAAATGGGTAAGAGTCACACAATAGAAAACATACTGTTTTAGAAATAGAATAGAAAACATACTGCTTCCATATTTAACTGTACAGTTCAGTGACAACAAATACATTCACACCATCATGCAAATCTTACCATCATCTATCCCCCAAATTTTTTACCTTCCTAAACTGAAACTGTCCCCATTAGAAATTAACTCCCCATGCCCCCTCCCCAGTCCTCACCCCCTACTCCCCAGTCCCTGGCACCTACAACACAGAGAAAGTCCTGTCTTCTGCTGCTTCTCACATTTCTGCTTTGTATGTCTCCCTTCTCATAATAGTAGCAATGTTACAATTAGGTGGGTTTTTCATATGAGCCCAACATTATGCAAAGTACTTTGCACGCACATTCTGATTGAATCCTTATGAGAATCTGATGACGTGGGTATTGTTATCGCCCCTTTTTATAGATGAGGAAACTAAGGCTGGGAGGAAATATGTCTGAGCCTCATACAGTAGGTTAGACTGCCAAATTTCAAACTCAGTTCAGACGGCCCCTGAAGTCCATTCTCTTAGCTATAGCTGCATAGTGTCTCAAGGAGTTATACAGAAATCCACTGAATCAGTGACTGTCCCCATGGGGGTCTTCTTGAGTAATGTGGTGATACCCTGGAGATGCTAGGGGCTTGAACTGACAGTGTGGGGGACCACATCAGCTGTGGTTTTCCAAGCTTCTATACAGATGTTCCGATACCACATTTCTCCCCAGCAGAGGCCAGTGAAAGTGAAAGTCGCTCAGTCGTGTCCGACTCTTTGCGACCTCATGGACTATACAGTCCATGGAATTCTCCAGGCCAGAATACTGGAGTGGGTAATCTTTCCCTTCTGCAGGGGATCTTCCCAACCCAGGGATCGAACCCAGGTCTCCCACATTGCAGGCAGATTCTTTACCAGCTGAACCACAAAGGAAGCCCCGGCAGAGGCCAGTAGGCAAATAAATTAAGCAGGGATTTATCTCCAGCAAACAAGGTTTATGAAAAATATTTTACATCTGAGACATAGCTCTTGGCAACCCTCTAGAATCATATTATAACCATTAAAGAAATTTAAAATTTTCCTGCAAAGAAAACCCCAGGCCCAGACAAGTTTACATGTGGGTTTTTTCACACTTTCAAGGAGGGGATAGTTTCCCTTTTTACAAACTCTTCTAAAGAAGGGAAGAAAAAAATATATATCCCAACTCATCTCATGAGGCTGAGATATTCGTAATTTCAAAAACCAGAAAACAACAACATAAGAAAGGAAAATTTGAGTTTTACCTCACTTATAAACGTAGATGCAAAACCCCTCAGGTGTCTATTAGCAAAGTAAACCCAAAAATGTCTGGAAATAGAATATACCATGATTAAGTTGGCGTTTTCCCTAGACTGAAGGGTTAGTTTATTTTTTATTTTTTTTTATATATATATTTATTTATTTGGTAGTGCCAGGCCTTAGTTGTAGCATGTGGGATCTAGTTCCATGACCAGGGATTGAACCCAGGCTCCTCTGCATTGGAAGCCTGGAGTCTTAGCCACTGGACCACCAGGGAGGTCCCAAGGGGTTAGTTTAATGTTACAAAATTAGTCGGTATAATCTATCTCATTAACAAATTAAAGGGAAAAAAAAGACCTTTTCAATAGATATAGAAAAGGGTTTGATAAAATTCTATAGCTATTCATTATGCATATTTAAAAATCTTAGCAAGCTAGAAGTAAAAGGGAACATGATAAATGGAATTTATATAGTCTACAGCAAGTATCATACATAATGGTAAAATGTTGCAGGCATTCTCTTTAAGATTAGGAAAAAGAATAAAATGTCCATCATGTTTCAACTCAACACAGTCCCTCCCAGAGCACCTGGAAAAAAAGGAAAGATAGGAAGGAAGATAGGGAAAAAAAAGTAAAAGGTTAAATATTTGAAAAGAAGAAACATAGCTGTCACTATTTGTAGATGATATTGTTGTCTATATAGAAAATTCAACACAATCTAGAAAAGTGTATTAGGAATAAATAAGAACTTAGCAAAGTTACTACATACAAATCAGTACAAAAAAGTTCACTGCATTTCTGTATTCTGAAAAGAAACACACAGAAAAATAATTTTTTTTAAAACAGATATATATCATTTACCATAGCAACTCAGTTTATAAGTCCAACAAAAGATATGCGGGCCCTTTTTAGAGAAAATGTATAAAACTTTATTAAAAGACATTAAAGAAGACCTAAAGAAGGTTGGGGGAGGGAAGGATTGGGAGTTTGAAATCAGCCAGTGCAAAATACAGACCAGATAAACAACAAGGTCCTACTGTATAGCACTGGGAACTGTAATATATTTGATATGTGATAATAATGGAAAAGAATATGAAAAAGAATACATACATGTATAACTGAATCACTTTACTAAACAGCAGAAATTAACACAAGATTGTAAATCAGCTATGCTTAAATAAAATTGTAAAAAAAGACCTAAAATAAATGAAGAATTATGCTCTTGGATAGAAAGACTCACAGTTTTTAGGATGTTGATTCTCCCCAAATTTTTTTACAAATTCAAATCCCAATGGGCTCTTTGTGTGGAACTCAAAAGGTGATTCTAAAATTCAAATGGAAGGACAAAAAGCCAATGACCAAGATACTTCTAAGAAAGAAGATGGAATTTGGTTAGGGTGAAGAATGGGACCTACCCTATCAGATATCAAATTTTATTTTAAATCTATAGTAATTAAGATGGCCTGGATTTAGCATAGAGAGTCTATTAAACCAATGGAACATACTGGAGAACCTAGAAACAGATGCAGCATGAAGACTTGATTTATGACAGAGCAGGCTTTGCAGATCAGAAGGGAAGAATGAACTATGGTGCTGGGTTAATTGGGTATCCATGTGGAAAAAGATGAAATTGGATTTCTCCCTTGTCAAAAAATCAATTCCAGGTAGGTTAAAGACTTAAATGGGAAAGACAAAACTATAAAACTTTTAGAAGACAATATAGAAGTATATCTTTATGACCTTGGGATTAAAAAAAAGTCATATTCAAGATTCTTCAAAAGTATAAACCATAAGGGAATATATTGTAAATTTGACTCTATTAAAAACTTCAGCTCTTCAAAGGACACCACAGAGTAAAAAATGCAAGCTACAAAAAAATTCATATCCAAAATATTAGAACTCCATAACTTAATAAGAAAATAACCCAAGAGAAGGGGAAAATATACAAAGAAAATGAACAGGCATTTCATATAAGAAACAAGAATGGCCCATAAACATTCAAAAAGGAACGCAAGCTCATTAGTACTCAGAGAAATTCATTTGAAACCACAATGAGATATCATTTCACACCCACCACAGACAGGTATTAAAAAGCTCAGCATTCCCACACACTGGGGTAACAGGAATTGTCATTCACTGCTGGTAGAGGTGTAAATTGTTACAGCCATGCTGGGAACCAGTTTGATATTGCCTAATAAAACTGAGCAGGCTCCTACCCTACAGCCCATCAATTCTACACACAGGCATGGATCCTGGGGGAACTCTTGTACGTGTGCACGGGGGGCATACACAAGAATGTTCCTAGCAACATCATTCAGGACAGCCCCGAGCTGAAAATCACTCAAATGTCACATAAATGATAGGATGATTAGATGGTGGTAGGTGCACATGATGAAATATGAGACAGCAGTGAAAACCAACCACAAAAACCTAGTGTTAAAGCAGAAAAACGCACGTCACAGAAGAACACACGCAACGTGCATCCATATGCCCTGTGTCCAGAAAAACAGGCAAATCTCAACAACATGTGGTTTAGGGATGTATTCCGACATGGTAAAAGTTGCATAGAAAAGTGCCGGAACCATTAGCTAAATTTCTGCATTGTCAGCTCTGGGAGGAGGGAAGAGATCTGATTACAGAGGAATATGTAGAGGGCCTCTAAGCACAGTGTTCAATTCCTGTTTTTATTCTGTTTTCTGAATTGGGTGGTGGTGTAAGCAGATGTTAGTTTCATTCTTCTTCTTTAAATAACAAAAAAATTATATGCACATTTCATGCATAGTGTATATATATATATAAAATTTTAAATGTCAGCAACAAGGGAACATAACAGAACAGAGGTGGGGTGGGGGTCTGGAAAGGGCAGGGGTGACAGAAACAGTGTGATCTGCTCAAGGAGCTGAAAAAAGACCCACGGCTGAAGGAAGTGAAGGGGGGAGGGTGGGGGGTGGGAGGAAGGTGAGGCTGGAGATGGGGCAGGAGCCAGATCACAGAGGATATTCTAAGCTTCGATGACCCCCTGGAAGATGGAAATGGCGTTGTCTTCACAGCATTACACAGGATTACCCCTACTATGTACTATGTACTTTAGTATGTACTTTACTATGGACCTCACTATGTACTTTAGAGGACATTTTAAAAAAAAATTTTTTTTTAATTTTTTGCCATGTCTCACAGCATATGTGATCTTAGTTCCCTGACCAGGGATCAAACCCTCGCCCCCTGCATTGGGAGCAAGGAGTCTTAACCACTGGATCGCCAGGGAAGTCCCCTAGAAGATACTTTTTGAGATGGACCCAAAGTAACCTGCTGCCAGCTCCTGAGTGAGTTCTGTTTCTCAGACCTCTTTACTCTCAGGACAGATCATAGTACTGGGTAGCTGCTCCCTGCTCATCCAGAACAGGGAGGGATTGCAGGCTGGGCTGGCTCTGAGACCGGCTTAGAAAAGGTAGGGGAGCGGTCTGGTAAACGGTCTGACTCTGTAAGGACCTCGCTTCTGCCAGGGAATGAAGAAGAAAAACGAACAAACAACAAAGCACTTCACAGTCTACCTGTCTCCAGATCTATTGTCTGTTACAGGAGATGCTGGCCAGGAACAGTGGTCATCAGGAACATGACATACCTGTGACCCTAAAAACAGAACTCTGAGGGCTTCCCTGGTGGCTCAGTGGTAAAGAATACTCTTGCCAATACAGGAGATCCAGGTTCAATCCCTGGTCTGAGAAGATCCCACATGCCACAGAGCAAATAAGCCCATGCGCCACATTTCTGAGCCTGTGTTCTAGAGCCTGAGAGCCTCAGCTATTGAGCTCACCTGCTGCAGCTACTGAAACACTCGTGCTCTAGAGCCTGTGCTCTGCGACAAGAGAAGCCGCTGCGATGAGAAGCCCACCCACCACTAGACAGTAGCCCCTGTTTGCCACGACTGGAGAAGAGCCCACATGGCAGTGAAGACTCAGCATAGCCAATAAATAAATAACTACAATTATTTTTCTTTAAAAAATGAATGCTGAATTTGGCTGGAAGGCTTTTCCTGGGATACCCAAGCATGCCTCACAGACGTGAGCTCTCTAGGCACATGGAGTTAAGTGCTAACCTTGAAAGTGAAAATTGCTCAGTCGTGTCCGACTCTTTGTGACCCCATGGAATAGTCCATGGAATTCTCCAGGCCAGAATACTGGAGTGGGTAGCCTTTCCCTTCTCCAGGGGATCTTCCCAACCCAGGGATCAAACCCAGGTCTCCCGCATTACAGGCGAATTCTTTACCAGCTGAGCCACCAGGCAAACCCCAAGTGCTAACCTTGGTCAGCACTTCAAAGGGCTCCTGGTGTCAACTTAACCACCCACGTGCGCCTGAATATCACGTAATCTTTCCATCTCAGCTTATCTGCAGAAATGAGGATGACAAAAATGAGGCCTCTGTGTCACAAGTTAGCGTTGGAATTGCAGCGTGTGAGTGAAACACCTCTTGGAGACCAAGGCGAGCCTCTCCCAGCAGCGCCCAGAGCACTTTGAGCCCCACCCTGTCCCCCGTGCCAACATGTGCTGTGTTTATGTAACTGTGGGTTTAAGCGCCTTCCCCGGTATACGGGGTGAGGTCCACCTGAGGAAGGAACTCTATGTGTCTTGGTCATTCCATTAGCTCCAGCACTGGGGACCAAGTACGGCCCACACACTGCAACTGCTGAATATGGCTCAAGTCTCTCGTAATAAAAGAGCAGAAGGAATTTTTAACTCTATAAAGTTTGATGGTCAACTCTAGATTATCCATAGTGGTGGTATAGAAACTACCATATAATACTTAATTTTCTGTCTCTAAAATGCAGCCCTCCTCCCAGCCCTGAGTGAACATTCCATAGGTTCAGGCCCTTGTTCGTTCCTGGGCCTCCTGAGATCCTGGACCACAGGGGCTGGCTCACGCTCTGTTGAGGAGGAGCGCGCCCCATGCCCAGCAAGCTCCTGAGAGGCATGAAGACAGCTGAGTACCACAGCAGGGGCGGGGGTGGGGGACGGCAAACATACTTTGGCAAGCCAGGAACCTGAAAGCACCTCTAGAAGAGGAGAGAGGAGGCTTGCTTATTCCCATCCCCACCTCACTCCTGGGTCCTGCTCTCAGTCCAAGACTTGGCAGGGCTGTCACGTAAAAGGAGGTGCTCCACCCACACCACCCACACCCTGCACAGCAGCTAATCTCTTAGTAGCTCAAAATAAGGAAGATTTAATTAAAATATACACCCTCCTATATATAAAACAGAAAATAAGAACCCACTGTATACAACCAGGAACTCTATACAACATCGTGTAATAACCTATAATGGAAGAGAATTTTAAAGAATACTTCTAGGTGGCTCAGTGGTAAAAAATCTGCCTGCCAATGAAGGAGATGCAGGAGATGTGGGTTCAATCCCTGGATCGGGAAGATCCCCTGGAGGAGGAAATGGCAACCCACTCCAGAATTTTTGCCTGGAAAATCCCATGGACCGAGGAGCCTGGCAGGCTACAGTCCATGTGGTCACTAAGAGTCAAACACAACTTAGTGACTGAGCACACACACACATGTATTTATGTCCATCTATATATATTTATATCTTATATATATTTGTATCTCTATATAACTGAATAGGGATTCCCTGATGGCTCAGATGGTAAAGAATCTGCCTGCAATGCAGGAGACCCCTGTTCAATCCCTGGGTTGGGAAGATATGGAAAAGGGAATGGCAATCCACTCCAGTATTCCTACCTGGAGGAGCCTGGCGGGCTACGGTCCATGGAGTTGCAGAGTCAGATGCAATTGAGCGACCTAACACGTGACTGAATCACTTTGCTGTGTACCTGAAACTCACACAACATTGTAAATCAACTGTTTCAATAGAAAAAAAAATTTTTTAAATAAGCAATATGTATTGAGCACTTACACTGTGCTAAATAATACACATGGGTTCTTTTATTCAATCCTCATAACAACTCTAGGTGAGAAATACAATTATTGCCCCCATTCTACAGATAAGGAAATGGAGGAGCCACAGAAATTGATCCTTGCCCAAGATCACATATGCTAGAAAATGCTCGAGCCGCAGAGCCAAAAGCCTAAGTAGGCTAGAGCTGCCTCCAGAGGCCAAGTGATCTGGGAGGCCAGGGCCAGCAGAATACTGCAGCAGCTCCCGCCAGGCCCGAGCCCCCTGTCCTCCCTTACTTAACACCTGAAAACGCCCAGAGGCCACACAGCTGTGCATTCCTCTGTTCCTGATAGACTTCTTTTCAATGAGTCATTTCCTTCAAAAGGAGGAAAAAATGCTTTTATAACACAGCAGAAATTCCCACCCACATTCTGGAATACCAGCACTTTCTCTCATCCTGCTCAGATCCCTGGATCCTACCCCAGGAAGCACCAGAGCCTAGAGGACCTCAAAGGTAGCCTCACAAACCCTTTGTGGCACGGGGACCCGAGGTCATAGGTGACCTCAGGAAACCACCCACCAGAGGCCCTTTCATTCAGACAGGCTGGGCCTGTGTCTTGAATACCACTGACAGGAACAGACCTGCCTTCCTCAGAAGCTGGCCATCTACCTGGCTGTCTTCGTTTACCGGGTGGGGCCTTCATCTCTGTCTTGTTCTGGCTGTCCTTCCTCCCTGGCTTTTTCTTGCTCTCACTCCATACATTCATTCATTTTTGTTTTCACCTTACTGGTGGAATCTCTGTCTGATCCCTAGGTATCCACATTTGATTTTTCCCATATTCAGGTGGCCTCCTGCCATATGAAGATCACTAGCCCACTGTTAGATTAACCTATCACCCCTATATCCTTTGCTGACTAATTCCAGCACTTGGGCTGGGTCAAGCTAAGGTCACTTCCGGCCAGCTAGATAATGTAGTCATATTTTTTAACAGCTTTACTGAGTTATAGTTACATACAATAAAGCTCAACGATTTTAAGTATACAGCTCAATGACTTGGCAGATGTTAAAAGGCATGTGATGACTACTGAAACCAAGATAGAGAATATTTCTATCACCCTCAAAAGTTTCCTTGTGCCCCTTTGCAATGAATCATCTCTCCCCATCCCTGGCTCTTGGCAATTCTTAACCTGTCACTATACTTTTGTTTTTTTTAAGAATGTTACATAAATGGCATCACAGAATATGTAGTTTTGTGTGTCCTGCTGCTTTTACTTAGAATGATGTTAAGATTCATCCACATCATTGCATGTATTGCTGAGGGGTTTTCCATTGTGTTTGTACCACCGTTTGTTCATTCACCAGTTGATTGGCCTTCGGGTTGTTTTCAGCTTCTGACTAAAACGAATAAAGCTGCTATGAACATTCCTATACAAATCCTTGTATAGACATAAGTTTGCATTTCTCTTAAGTAAAAACCTGTGAGTAGGACTGCAGTGTGGTAAATGTATGTTTTACTTTAATAAAAAATGGCCAATTCATTGTCCTGTGGCACCAGGAGCAGATAAGAATTCTAGTTGTTCCACATCCTCACTGACGGACACTCGGTATGGTCAGTCCTTTTAATTTCAGCCATTCTCATAAGTTTGTAGTAGTATCTCACGGTGGTTTTAATTTGCATTTTCCTGATTATTGTTGATGTTGAACATTTTTCCATGTGCTTACTGGCCACTTGATATTATCTTCTTTTGTGATGTCCTTTGCCCGTTTTAAAAAATTCATTTGGCTGCAGTCAGTCTTAGTTGTGGGCATGTAGAATCTTTGTTGTTTCACGCAGAATCTTTCGTTGCATCGCATGGACTCTCTGGCTGTGGCACACCAGCTCAGTAGTTGCAGCCCATGGGCTTAGTTGCTCCGTGGCATGTGGGTCTTAGTTCCCCAAACAGGGATCAAGCCCACATTTCTTGCATTGCAAGGTGGATTCTTAACCACTGGACCAACAGGGAAGTCCCTTTTGCCCATCTTTTAATTGGGCTATTTGTCTTCTGAATGAGTTATAAGAGTTTCCCCAATCTTTGTCTCCCCTTTCTTCTTCCTTCCTCTATCCCTCTGGATCTTTCTCTTTCCCCTGTGTGTCTCTGTCCCAGACTCTGACTCCCTCCCCCACTCTTGGAGCTGTCCACAGTCTCCCTCTCTCCCTCCTTCTCCTTCCCCACTTGTATTCTCCCTTCTCCTCCCTGACTGAAAATCTGGCCTCCCTTCCCATTTCACCTTAGAAAGAAATCCAACACAAACCCAGTGATTTCAGTTCTGGCAGGTTTCCCTGTTCCAATTAGGAGCAAAATACCCATCTCTCCAGCTGAAGACCTGGAGAGGTAAAAAGAGAACTTCTTTAGGTGTAATGGAAGGATGGTTTTCTTTGATTTCTGGCATCTTCCTCCTCCCTAAATGATTAATAGTGCTTATGGACAGTAGGACTTTTTACTCAAGCATAACAATGGAAAGTCACAGGTGTTATGTGAAGTTCATCCTGCTTAATCAGTGATCCAACAGCCTTCACAAACATAAGATTAGTTGTTCACATAACAAGGCTCTCCCTTGGCACATCTCCCAATCCCAGAAGGATTATATCTTGCCCAGTTGCAGGGGAGGAGCAGCCTAGCCCAAAGCCGGCAGCTTGTTTGAGGGAACCAGTGTGACAATGTTTGATTGCAAAGTTCACAACACTTTATGAAAGTATTAGAGACTTTCAGATGGATGACCAAGGAATGTCTTGGGGGGGGGGGGGGGCGGTTAAATAAATTTTTAAAGGTCACATTCCACTTACAGTTATTACAAAATATTGGCTATATCCCATGTTGCCAATACATCCTTGTAGCCTATCTTATACCCCGATAACTTGTACCTCCCACTCCCCCATCCCTATATTGTCCCTCCCCACTCTTCACACTGGCAGCCCCAAGTTTGTTCTCTGTATCTGTGAGTCTGCCCTCTTTTTGTTATATTCACTAGTTTATTGTATTTTTTAGATTCCACTATTTATTGTTGTTAGTTACCAAGTCATGTCCCAACTCTTTTGCAACCCCATGGACTGTCAGCTACCAGGCTCCTCTGTCCATAGGATTTTCCAGGCAAGAATACTGGAATAGGTTGCAGTTTCCTTCTCCAGGGGATCTTCCACATCTCCTGTACTGCAGGCAGATTCTTTACCACTGAGAAACCAGGGAAACCCCCAAAATCTTAAAAATGTATTAATACAAGGAAGAAACAATAGAATAGTGTCCATAATGTGGCATTTTTCTATAAATTAAAAAATAAACAGATATAGATATATGATGTTGGTATATGCATACATACATTTTCCCGAAAAAAATCACAAGAAAGCAGCAGCAGTGATGAGATTTGGATAATAGAGTTATACAGGGAAAAGGGTATTAAGTAATATCATATAGTATTTGTCTTTCTCTTTCTTGTTTAACTTAGCATAATGCCCTCCAAGTCCATCCATGTTCTTGCAAATAGCAAAATTTTGTTCTTTTTTAATGGCTGGGTAATATTCCATTGTGTGTGTATATGTACCGTATCTTCATTATCCATTCATCTGTTGATGTACACTTACATTGCTTCCATATCTTGGCAATTGTAAAATATGCTGCTGTAAGTATTAGGGTGAGAGTATCTTTTCAAATTAATGTTTTTGGTTTTTTTGGACATGCACTCAGGAGTCATACTGCTGGGTCATATGTTAGATCTATTTTTAGTTTTTTGAGAAACTTCCATACTGTTTTCCACAGTGGCTTCACCAGTTTACATTCCCACCAATAGTGTATGAGGGTTTCCTTTTCTTCATATTCTCACCAACATTTGTTATTTGTGTTCATTTTGATGATAGTCATCCATTCTGGCTGGTATGAGGTGATATATCATTGTGGTTTTGATTTGCATTTCCCTAATGATTAGCACTGTTGAGCATCTTTTCATGTGCCTGTTTACCATCTGCATTTCCTCTTTGGGAAAATGTCTATTCCATTCTTCTGTCCATTTTTTAATCATATCATTTTGTTTTTTTAATGTTGAGTTGTGTGGGCTATTTATATATGTTGGATATTAATCTCTTACTGGTCATATTATTTACAAATACTTTCTCCCATTCAGTAGGCTGTCTTTTTATTTTGTCAATGGTTACCTTTGCTGTGCAAAAACTTTAACTAGGTCCCATTTGTTAATTTTGCATTTATTTCCTTTACTTTAGGAGACAGATCCAAAAATACTGCTACAATTTATATCAAAGAGTTTTCTGCCTATATTTTACTCTAAGAGTTTTATAGTATCCAGTGTTACATTTAGGTCTTTAATCCTTTTTGAGTTTATTTTTGTACATGATATTTGACAATGTTCTAATTTCTTTTACATGTAGCTGTCCAGTTTTCTCAGCATCATTTATTGAAAAGACTGTCTTTTCTCCATTGTATATTGATTCCTTTGTCATAGATTAATTGAATATAAGTACATAGATTTATTTCTGGGCTCTCTAACCTGTTCCATTGATCTATGTGTCTGTTTTTGTGCCAGTACCATTTTTTTTTACTGTAACTTTGTACTATAATCTGAGGTCAAGGACTGTCATCCCTCCAGCTCTGTTCTTCTTTCTCAAGATTGTTTTGGCTATTTGGAGTCTTTTGTGTTTTCATATAGATTTTTAAATTATTTTAGGTCTGTTAAAAAAAAATGCCTTTGATATTTTGATAGGGATTGCAGTGAATCTGTAGGTTACCTTAAGTAGTGTGGTCATTTTAATAATATTGATTCCCCACCAAGTTGGACTGTTTCCTAAATTTCTTCTTCTGATCTTGCATTATTAGTGTATAGAAATGCAACAAATTTCTGTATATGAACTTTGTATCCTGCAACTTTACTACTAGAGCTCTTGATGAACTCTGAGCTATAGTAGTTTTTCTGGTGGTGTCTTTAGGATTTTCCATATATAGTATCATGTCACCTGCAGACAGTAACAGTTTCACTTCTTCCTTTCCAATTTGGATTCCTTTTATTTCTTTTTTTATCTGGTTGCTGTGGCTAGGACTTCCAAAACTGTGTTGAACAGAAGTAGTGAGAATGGACCTCCTTGTCTTATTCCTGATCTTAGAGGAAATACTTTCAGCTTTTCACCATTAAATATGATGCCAGCTGTGGGTTTGTCATATATGGCAAACCTTTAATATGTTGAGGTATGTTCCTTCTATGCCTGCTTTCTGGAGAGTTTTTATCATAATGGATGTCAAACTTTGTAAAAAGCTTTTCGTACATCTATTGAGATAATCATATGGTTTGGGACTTTTTTAAAAGCTTATTAAAATATATTTTATATACCATATCATATTTTACATACAATAAAATATATTTTACATTTAACCCATTTAAGGTATATAAACAGAACTATGTAATGTTTCTTGTGTCTTGCTTTTTTCAATTAGCATAATGTTTTCACAGTTTATCCATGTTCTGGTATTTATCAATACTTCATTTCTTTTGTGGTTGAATAATATTCCATTCTAAAGATATTATTCCATTGTATAGATATACCATGTTTTATTTATTCATTCTTCAGCCAGTAGACATTTAGGTTATCTCCACCTTTTGTCTATTATAAATAATACTGCTGTAAAATTCACATACAAGCTTTAGTGTGGATGTATATTTTCATTTCTCTTGAATGTCAGACTTAGTGAATCATATGGTAAATCTATGAATTATTTGAGGGGCTGCAAAACTACTTTCCAAAAGGCTGGAACCATTTTACATTTCCACCAACACTGTATGAGGGTTTAGATTTCTCTATACTCTTGCTAACCCTTCTTACTATCTAACTGGAATGGTTTTCTGATCCTATAACTGAGTTGAAACATCACACATACATACACAACCATACATACATTTACACAATCATTGACACAGACACACACACAAAACTATATCCATGTCTTCTTGCACACACCTCTAGAGTTCATAGACATATACACAGAATTCCAGATAGACACTCACAACCAGACATACATATATCACACATAGCATACATGCTTATCTGACCCACATGCATGAACATAAGACATACAATAGACCAGTGCCATCAAACATGTACATACAATTGTCACAGGTTCTGAATAAACATACATATTTGTACATACATACTCAAGTAATGGATTCACAACTGCTCAAACACACATTCTGCAAATAATAGTTGTACCCACAAAGCACAGTCCTAAAAAGGCACATATATGTAGTTACCATCACTTAAAGGTAGATAACTGAAGACTGATTGAATGGAGATAGTTGAGGTTTCATTAGTATTTGATGTAGTGGGTAGAAAGATGTTTTCATTCATTCATTAAGTTACAAGTAACATATTAAGCATATAAGAAACACAAAGATAAACAAGATGTAGTCCCTTCCTCATGAACTTTTAGTCTAGTGATGGGGGATGCTCAGTAAATAAACAAGGAAACAATCACAGTCTGTGATATGTGACAAGAAGAAAATAAGCAAGGTAAGACATTAGATAATAAGTGAAGCCTCAGGATAGCTGGCAGTTTCCAGATGCTTTTAGAATTTTTGCCCCCTCTCTCAGCCTGGAAAAGTGAAGAGGTTGCAGATTCACCCTCACTAAGTCACAGGATAAACTGGTGTGTGTGTGTGTGTGTTAACACTAACATTAGTGAGAGTGTGGGCTCAGACCTGGAGTACCTGGTTTTAAATGTTGGTTCATTCTAGTTGAGTGATTTTTCTCTTTCCCTCAGTTTCTCATCCAAAAATAGGGATGATACTAGTTCCTTTAATAAGGATTAAACTAGCTGATACTTACGAAGCACTTAAAACTGCCTGGCGAGCGTTCTCGACATTAGCCATCGTATCATTTTTCGAGACCAGGCTTTCTTAGAGGGAGGGGAGTGCGCTAGGAAATGGGTGGGGGGGCGGGGACATGAGGAAGAGCCTGGCAGTGCTCTGTCGGCTGTAAAGTGAGCAGGCCTTCATCCCAGGCCTTATCTGAGCCGTCTTTTGGAATGTGACCCTGGCATACCACCTCAGCAGACCATAAACCAATCCACCACCACTCTGCTCCGCCCACAGCCACAAACCACAGAGAAAAAGGCACACGATGGGTGGTGCTGGGCGTGCCTGTTGGTTTTTAGTTGCGTCAGAATGCAGCAGCTCTGCTGTGGGTCTGGTTCCTAATGCTTGCTGTTTCTGCAGGTCAGCACCTATCACCCTGCACCTGCCTCCCCAGGACATTCCACGGCCATTGTCAGTCTTCCTGGCTCCCAGCAACACCTCTCAGCTAACATGTGAGTTAAAAAAAAAAAATGAGTTCAACCCTCCACTCCTGGTTCTGGCACAGAGGGGTCATCGTTGCCATCCCTCTGTCATCGAGCATCCCCCGTCCCCAACCATCCTATGGAGAGAAACAACAGCTTCCCTTCCTTTACAATGTCCAAAGGAAATAATAATGAAAAATACAAATTACCAAACTACATCATCCTGGCTCATTATTTTACAAAAGCAGAAAGAGACTAGTTTATGTACCAAAACCCTACAGGGAGATTGGGTACTGAGCGATTTCTATTGTCTTTGTTTAGATTCACAATGCTTGGTCATCAATAGATGCTGCTGTATCAGTGAGAAATAAATATAACATTTCAGGAGGGAAAGAAATCTTGCAGATGAGAACATTCTCCTAGCCCCTTTGATAAAAACTGTCAGTGCATCAAAGTCCTTAGAGCAGTTGTCCCCAACCTCTGGGCTCTAATGCTGATGATCTGAGGTGGAGCTGGTATAATAATAATAGAGACAAAGTGCACAATAAATGTACTTTGTGCACTTGAACGTGCACTTGAATCATCCTGAAACCATCCCACTGGCGCCAAAAGGGTTGAAAACTGCTGCCTTAGCGTCTATCCAGCTCGAAGCCATAAACTTTTAACCCCAAACCTGGGAAACCAAAGTGGGTTATTTTTAATGCCTTTAGTTGGATAATTATTCTCCTTCCACAGCCTAACTACTCCCCAGGGTCTTTACCCCAAGCTCATATCTGGATGTTACCTACCCAACCTACTATGTGGACTCCAGAGTGGAAAGTCACTGCTCCAACCCAAGAACATTTCTACCACGTTTCAAGCCCATTCTCCTCCATCCCACAATGCAGCCAATATTCATTCCACTGTGTGCCGAAACAATGAAATTAACCCTTGCCTCCCACTTCCCCATGTCCATCTCCTGCCTACATTAAGCTAGCATCTTGGGGTTTAGACACGTCACTACCCTCAGGAGAGGGAATGGATCAGAGAGGCTTCTATGCTGACCCCTAGATTCCCTGAACCTTGATGTCTACGACCACTGTCTTGAGGGTACTCTAAGCAGTGTGAACAAGCATCCTAGATAGAACCATCACTTTCAGGCTTTTGACCCAACTCTGCCACTGATTCCTGGTCACCAACTCCTTTCTCTATTCTCGGCCAGTTTCCCCAATGTCAAAATGCTGATGTGACCTCAGTGAGTGACCTGGAGCTTCAGGGCACTCTATGGAGGAGCGAGGAGATGAAGGGGGCAGGGATTTGGGACCCTCCACTGCAACTTCAACAAGGTTCCACCGTTTCCATCTGCCTTACATTCTTAAAGGATGTTTAGTGCTAACCACTGGGTCATGGACTCTGAGTTTTCCTCTCCCTTCACCCTTTGCTGGTTCCATGCCCTCCACTAGGCACACTCACCAGTGTACTTCACCAGTTCCCTGTGTCTCCCCAGGTTTGTAGCTCTGCACTCCTACTCAGCCCATGGACCCGACGAACTGGACCTACAGAAGGGAGAGGGCGTCAGGGTCCTGGGCAAGTACCAGGACGGCTGGCTCAGGGGCGTCTCCTTGGTGACCGGGCGAGTTGGCATCTTCCCCAACAACTACGTCATCCCCATTTTCAGGTGCGTCCTCTCCAATCTCAGGCATCAGAGGGTTGGATCATCTAGGCCAGAGTCCATCTCTGAGTTGAATGGCTGAAGGACTCAATCCTTTCAGAGTGTGGGCCAAGAAACAATTTTTGCTTCACTATCCTCCTAATGATTAATTAAAAAAAAAATAGTAAAATAGTTATCTTTTAAATAGCTCTTCACATTTTACAAGTATTGATACTTTTGCATCTTTTAACTATTTGGCTATGCTCAAGTATCTCAATAGGTGGGCATTATTTCACAGATGATGAAAGTGATGTGCAGTTAACCAGCCTGCTCAAGAACTAGATTTCAGTTCTACCATACAACCCCCACAAATCACACTTCACTGTCTTCACCCAGACACTCCATAATCATAGCACAATGGGAAAGCCCAATGGTCAGAAGACCTCTAGGACCACCTTGGGAGACTTCCCAGGATGTGGGGCCATTAGGCAGAGTTTTCGTGACTCAGACCACTACCCATACATCCAATCCCCCAGTCATGTGCTAGTTACCCTGCAGGTCTTCTTTCCAAACAGCTTTTCCCAGCCGTCTTCATTCTCTGGCACATTCATCAACTGCACTGCTGCGCAGTTTGTCCAGCACCTCATACAACCACAAGTACACACAGGCCCCCGAAAGTATCCATGGCTCCTCCTGGAAGTCCAGTGCTACCTCCACCCCCTGTGAGTCCAGGCAAAGCCTATCACAAGGTCCCAAGCCCCTTACCACACATAAACACTACCTTTATGACATACCAGAGAGTCATAACTCCAAGGAAAGGGATAATCCCATTGTTCTCTACGGGGGTCAGAGCAGGAGTCATATATGGCCAGTTTGGGGAACCTTCCTGTAGGTGGGCAGTGTGTCCAGAGGAGGGCTGCAATGGTGAGGAAATAGAAGCTACATCACTGGATAAACCTAGAAGGACAAGAGGATTGTTTGAGTGCAGAAGACAAGGGTCAGAGAGACCATAATAGACTGTGCAGACCAGGAAGTAAGCTTGTTCCCTCAGGGGAAAGTGAACCAGTGAATACAGCTTAGAAGATTCTGGTTCAATAAATGACTGCACTTGCTTTTATTGAGGTGGCGGATCCCCTTTCTAGATAGAATACAGGCAAAGTGTGGGTACCAATAGATCCAGACAAAAAGATTTCTTTGCATGCCAGAAAGTTGGAATAGAGGGTCAGTTACTCCCTTCAGTGGTTCTTGGAATTTGTTAGACATTTGCAAAATCTCCAAAGGCAAACTAAGGATGCCTATAACTGATGCTTTAATCCGTTTAGTCAGCAAATATATATTGAGCACAGTATGTCAGGCACCCTTCTAGACACTGGAGAAACACCAGTGAACAAAATACACAGAAATCTCTGCCCACTGGAGCTTATGCTCTGGTGGGATGGACAGAAAATAAATAAGACGTATAAGGAATATAAGTGGTGTGCTGATAAGGTCTAAGAAGAAAAATAAGTCAGGAAAGGGGGATAGAATTTACGTGGGGGTGATTACAATGTTAATAGTTTGGTCAGGGGTGGGCTGGCAGAGCAGTGAGAAGGAAGAAGGAAGGGATGCGGGAAGTGTATTCCAGGCCCAAGGAACAGCAAGAACAGATCAAAGGCCCCAGGGAAGGAGCATACTGATGTGAAGGCCGAGAGGACTGAATTAGGGCAGTGAGAGTGGCTCGTAAGAGATGAGGCCAGAGTGGTAACAGGGATTCAGATTCAGAATTTGCTCAGTCATAATGAGGAATGTGACTTCAACCATGTTACAGGGCTTGGAGCAGAAGCGTGACATGACCTATCTTGTGTTGTAATCAGAACCCCTCTGGTTGCTGGGTTGAGAGTACACTGTAGACAGGAAAGGTGGAAGAAGAGAGACTAGTTAAGCGGATATGGTAAGAATCTGGGGGGTGGGGGTGGGAGTCGGGGGAGGGCGGGGATGTTGACAGTGAAATGAATGAAGGTGCTGGCTGTGGAAGGAGGGAAGGAGCGGTGGTTAGATTTTGGTTTATTCTAAAGGTAGAAACAACAGGATTTTCTGACAAATCCAATTCTGAGTGTAAAAAGAGAGGACTCAAAGTGGGTCCTGAGTAACTGAAGACAACGTTGCCTTTTACTGAGATGGAGTTGAAATCCAAAAGAGGAACGAACAGGTCTTGAGGTGTTAGTGAGGAGAAGCAAAAGCCTGGTTTGCAGCACATTGTCTCAGATGCCTTAGTAGTCCTAGTAAATGGTTGCGTATACAAGTCTAGCATTTAAGAAAGAAGTCTAGGTTTAAGATGAAAGCCCAAAGACTAGATGAAATCATCGAGGTAGGATCCGTTGTGGTGGAGAGAATGACCGTGAGCCGGGAGCTTAATTCCCCAAGGAAACAGGGAAAGTGATGCCTGCAACAAGGCAGGGTAGGAGATGGTAGAGTCTGTTCTTGTGACTCCAAGCTGGGAAGTCTTGAGGAGAATGGGAGGATAGTTCAGGAGTGACAGAGAAGAGCAAAGACCCTCTTTAACTCATGAACAGTCTTCCATAGAAGAAACTATCGTGAACTCTCTAGGGCCATCTCTACTACTCTACTGGGGTATTTGCATCAGGCCTTAGCCCGAAGTCCTGATTATTCCATAAAAAACCACTAAAGTAAGAGTCACTGTATAATTCATCATCCAGACTAGGACGTTTTTGAGATAGAAGAGGGACACTGCCAGGAGAGCAGGTGTAAACAAACTCTCCCTGGAAAATCTGGACTTAAGATCACCCTAACTGAATGCACATGGGACTCTGTTCCAATGTAGCTCAAGGCTCCAGCTTCCTATTCTCTCCTTGGTTTTTCTCCAAGGTAGATCTATTCCTGGGCAAATGATGAGCTTCTGGACTCACTCTATCCGAGGTGGCCGTGTGTCAGATGGTGGATGGATGTTCAGCAGCACCGTAGGTGGCCATGAGTCCCTCTCCACGCCTGGCTCATAGAAACCTGACTCTGTGCATATATTGAGATGCTGCTGATGGGAGTGTTTGCTTCCAGGAAATCAGCATTTCCAGAAAGGAAAGTCACTGTCACAGTATAATCTCCCTAGGGATATTAGTTGACAGCAGATCCATGCTTTCCCTGTGTGTGTGTTTTCTCTGACAGCCTCCCAGATGCAGAGAAAGTTTCCATCCCCGAAACCTTGGATGCAGATGACATGCTCAGTTTGTCTATCTGGGGGCAGCTCACCCTTGTTCTTAACAACCCTTCCCACTGCGGGAGGCTTGGTTCCTCCCAGTTCTCAGGGTTGAATGAGGCCATCCTTTGTCAGCAGAGTTTCTGCTACTGAGTGGGTTGGACTACATGTGCGAGGTCCCTTTCTGCTCTTCGGTTCTGTGTGGGTGAGAGGTTTTCCCCCATTTTCATTGTGTGCTTGCAGGGATGGCTCTGCACTACCTCCAGCCCCCATGGTGTACAGGACTGCCTTTTCTAAGACAGCTAGACCTCCAAGGTGTGAGGTGCTCCCTGAGATTTGAACCTTCGCTCTTAATCAGCATCTCCTAATGCACTGAACCAGACAGAGTCTGGGGATCAACTGAGAGACTAGAGTTGACCAAAATGCCAGGGTTTTGATTTACGGTTCGCAAGCGAGCCTTTGAATTACCAAAGAGGAGAGGCTGCTATGCCGTGTGAAGCCCCAGTGCTCTGTGCTGGAGGGGAACGCCGGCCTGCCCAGCTGTGCTGACCACCCCTAGATCTCTGCCACCGTGACCTATTCCCCAGATCCCAGAGACAGCCCATGGGTCGGGGGTACACAACACTTGTCACGTTTTCATTCAGGTCCTTTGTAGCAGCACCTGCATGCTTTTGGGTTTCCTCCTCCACACCCAGTCTCAATGTTCCCTCCCATTTTAGAGGCTGCAGAAACCAGCTCCTCCCCATTCCTTCTCCTCCTCCTCACTCTCCCTCTCACCTCCCTCTCCTCCCCAGCCTCCTCAGCTCATCACCACAGCTGAGGGACAGGCTCAGCCTCTCAGAACTTGGAAATGGGATCAAGGAAGGAACAAGGGAGGGAAGCACATGGGCCAAGTTGAAGGCCGTTCACGGTGGGCACTCAAGCAGCAGCCGCTGATCAGACTCTCTCCCTGCCTCAGACTCCTGCCTCGCCACTCTCAGCAGCCTCCTTAGGATCCTGTTTCCAAGCTCTTTCCACTCCTTTCTGTCCTCCCAATAAACGCCTTTCTGCCCAGTGAGCCAGGATACTTCTCTTTCAGGCAGCCTTCAGCAGACTCATGCCATCCCGTTGCCAAAGGGGTAGAGAAAAGTGACAGGTGGGCCACCACTCACTGCCCTTTAACTTGCTACACAGAACTGTATAAAGACTGTCACAGTGCAAGCTCTTGCCTTACCAAGAGGCTCCTGCCACTACTGAGCAGGGTAGACGGCACATGTGTCATGCCCCTTTCATGTACTGCACAAGTTCTTAAGGGCTTGTATCTCAGGTAGAAAGGGGGACACACTCAAAGCAGTGCAGTGAGGCAAATCAGAGGCAACACGCTCACTTCCCCTTTAAACCCAGAATGCCTTTCAGTCTCTCCATCTAGAAAACAGGGGTCATAACGTCTGCAGATCTCGGGTGTCATGGGGATTAATGGATATATGTTAGCACAGCATTTTGATGTTAGAAGAGCATGCTGGGTAAGTGCTGAGTTTTTTTTATTTTTTATTTCTTGGGCTGTGCTGGGTCTCTGGGTCTTCTTCATTGCTGCTTGGGCTTTTTTCTAGTTGCAGTGAGCAGGAGCCACTCTCTAGTTGTGGTGCATGGGCTTTTCATTGCAGTGGCCTCTCTCATTGCAAAGCACAGGCTCTAGGGTGCTCAGGCTTCGGTCATTGCAGCTCCTGAGCTCCAGAGCACTGGTTCAGCACTTGTGGCACTTGGGTTCAGTTGCTCCCTCGTGGACCAGGGATCAAACCCATGTCTCCTGCACTGGCAGGCAGATTCGCTGCCCCTGAGCCACCAGGGAAGCCCATGTTGACCTTATTGCCAAAAAACATAGAGGGGTTCAGTGTTGGGAAGGGGACTTGAAATTTAGGAGTTTCTGGAGTCCAGCCTCGTGCTGGGTCCAGAAAAATGAGGTTGCACCTCAGTCTGTAAACAGTTGTCCAAAGAAAAGACTGGTGGAATAAGCTCGACTCAGACCTCATTAACTGTTTTCTGTACTTGCTGCCACTGCCAACCATTTTGGAACCTGTCTTCCCTGTTGCTGGTCCACTTTGCAGCATCCTACACTTTGAGGTCTTTGTTTAAAACACAGGCAGATGCAGACTCTGCCATGAAAGCCAGAGCTGGGGAGTTCTCTCAGCCCAGCCCTCATCTCCAGAATGTAATCTGAGCTCTGACTGGTGGCCAGCCCACTCCACTTCCCTAACTGCATCCCCAGAGACCAGAGGAGAATGAAAGCTGTGGCCAGAAACCCCCTCACCACAAGCATCTGTCCCCCGGGCATGTGGCTGCATATGCTGCATGGGCAGAGTTGGCCACATTAAGTGGTGCCTTTCCCATCTCGTGCAACACGGGTGGCTCATTATTAAACTACATACACTTTTTTAAGCAAAAGAGGGAGAGAAAAAGGAGAAATAAGAGGAAATTACCTAAAGAGAAACCTGGAGGCATTGACAGGAAGGAAACTACATGGAGACATCTTTGTGTCAGGACCTTGGTTGAGTTGGTTAGCTTCAGGGAATTAGCAGAGGTTACTGAATCAACAGAGTGACAAGGTGATTGATGGAGTACTCCTCTGGGGTTGGAGGAGGATGGGGGTAGGATGGGACAAGGACAAGAGGAGTGTGTAAAGTGACAGCCATTCCCCACGGGGTTCAGGGAGCTGCAGACTGGAAAGCAGTGGGCAAGAGATTGCTGTTTTCAAAATTTAAATACTAGTCTTAAAAATTAGAGCCTAAGGCTAAAGGATTAGGTTTTGTGGAGGCATGTGTAGGGCCTACCAGCTCCTTTGGTTTGTTTATTTCAAGCAGGATGCAGGGTTTTCCAAATGATGAATGCTCTGACTAGCCAGAAGGTAGTGTAGCTCAGTGATAAGAGCATGGGTGACAAGGGCCAGCCTGGACCTAGGTTCAAATCTCAAATAACTGTAAATCTGTATTTTTTTAATCTACAAAACAGTATTATTTCTAGTTGCTAACTCAGAAGACTGTTGTAAAGAACCCATGAGATAATGTGGGCAAAGGACTTGGCCAACGCCAGACATACAATGAAAGTGAAAGTATTAGTCACTCAGTCATGTCCAACTCTTTGTAACCCCATGGACTCCCTATGGAGCCCGCCAGGCTCCTCTGGAATTTTCCAAGCAAGAATACTGGAGTGGGTAGCCATTCCCTTCTCCAGGCAATCGTCTCAACCCAGGAATCTAGGCCAGGTCTCCTGCGTTGCAAGCAGATTCTTTACCATCTGAGCCTAAGTGCTCAATATGTGTGACACAAAATGACTGGCTTCAGTGCTAAGTGCATTATGGCAGCCATTCAACACTTTAACAATATATGCAGAACACAGAAGATATAAAATAAGTCATATAAGATCTCTGCCTTCAAAGAGTTTAGAATCTAGTGGACAAGTCACTGAACAAACAAGAAACTGCCCCTCCAAAGTGAGATGAACACATACAAGGTCTTATGCCCTAAACTCAGGGCTGAAGGAACATGGGATGAGGAGTGATCAGAACTGGAGGGAAAGCAGATGAAATTCAAATCTTCTCGTCCCACCAGGACTCAGCAGGAGACCTCTTCCCTCCCTCAGCGCACCCACACAGTTATCCAGGTGTGGGAGCTGAGGCCTCTGTAGTGAAGACTCTGTGTGGTATGTATATATGGGTAGCAGTAGGTGAGGAGAGGCCACAGGTGGTATATGATTGGGAGCTGACTGTGGTATATGGTTGGACTCTTGACTGAACTTTTCCTTTTTCTATTTCTTCTTTAAAAAAAAAATTGCACAACCAGAAAGACATCTAGTGTTCCAGACTCCCGAAGTCCTGGCCTCTACACCGCATGGACGTTATCCACCTCCTCTGTGTCCTCCCAAGGCAGTATTTCAGAAAGTGATCCCCGGCAGAGCCGGCCCTTCAAGTCCGTCTTCGTGCCCACGGCCATAGTCAACCCTGTGCGGAGCCCAGCCAGCCTGGGGACCCTGGGGCAGGGCTCTCTCCGCAAAGGACGAGGTAGCATGAGAAAGAGTAAGTGGTGGCAGAGAGGTACGTGCCTAGACCTAAGGGGTGGGAGCGATCTCACTCTGGGCAAACGGAGTGGTTTTGGGGTTTGGTTTGGTTTGTTTTTTTTTTTTTTTTTTTGCAAAAACAAGGATCTTTGCTTTAAGGTTGCTTTACATTTCCCAAATATCAAGTTGTTTTATTAGATGAAGCCAGCCAGACAATCTCAGGGTCACGGCCCTCAGTCACTACATACATACACACTGATTGGGATGATACCAGCCCTGAGTACCAACGTATAATTAGAACATGGCCTAGGTTGGATGCTAGTTCTTATTAAGACAGAATGACCAAAGTACTTGCTGGATCAGTGTTTCTCAAACTGTGCTCTGTGGAAACCCTCAACGGGTACCAAAAGGGAAATGAAGGATACAGGGGAGGAGGAAAAGAGGAGTTGATGCTAAGAGCCCCTGAATCCCACTTTAACTAATATATGTACAAGTTTAAAAATTATATTGTACAAAATTACATTATATTGTACAAATATATCCTTCCAATCCTTCACCCCCAGTCCCAAGTTCTCATCCATGTACATGCATACCATGTAATCTTAATACATTGTTCTGCACCTTGCTTTTATTTTTATATAACATCCACATTGCACACATGGCAGTTACATAACTTCCTTCATCTTAAAAGTCATGCTTTTATCATCTAATATATTGAACCTCTGCATAAGACTTCATTTGGGGGGGTTCTAAAAACTTTCTGAGACCCATTGTTATATAACACATCAAACCTCTATATTTGTACACCTCTCTAGAAGAAGACAACAAGCCAAGCTAAGTCAACTTGATTTGTTCTACTTCCCCTGACTTAGACTGGACTCTGCCATCCCTCCTTTGATCTTAAAAAAATGATTAAAGGTGAAAATGCAGTACTAGTCAGAGCAAAGGATTCACATGTGGGGCAGTATGCCACACAGGAAAATGCCCCCAGAAAGTTAAAGCAATTATCTTGGCTCTACTCTTTCTCAGTGCTTTCCAGTCGCTTGCTTGACTACCAATCTCAGCAGTCTTGCCTCTTAATTCAAGCCAATCGTGTTTCCCTTCTGCACCCTCCAGTGCCTTCCTCCCCCTTCTCCCTGCAATACACACAATAAGTAATCCCACCATAATAGCCTTGGGCAAGTTACTTACTTCTTGGGTCTTCAGTTTTCTCGTTTGAAAAATGAAAATTAAAATAGCACCTACCTCATCAGAGTAATAAAAGAATCCATTTAATAGTAATGACACTGTGCCTGGCACACAATAAGCACTCAAGAAATGTTAGCTACTTTTATAGCATTAGTGTCATATCAGCATTATCAGAGCTCTTATGATTCAGCAGATCATGTTAGGTCCACCCATAATGTGAATGTATCATTTCACTTAGTGCTGAAATGTTCACACTTATGAATGCCGAGAAGAACATTCCCGTGGCAATGTTTCCCGCTTACTTTCGGACACTGCCTCTCTTCCTTCACATCTATCTTGATCAACTTGGAGTTTTGCATCTCTTGGAAATTAGGAACCCATAAGATAAACAGATATGGCAATAAACTGATTTTTCACTCATTTCTGAGAGCCTAAGGACAGGTCTGGGCTTCCCTGATGGCTCAGACAGTAAAGAATCAACCTGCAATATGGGAGACCTGGATTCGATCCCTGGGTCAGGAAGATCCCCTGGAGGAGGGCATGGCAAGCCCCTCCAGTATTCTTGCCTGGAGAATCCCTATGGACAGAGGTGCTTGGCGGACTACAGTCCTTGGAGTTGCAAAGAGTCAGACACGACTGAGTGACGAAGCACAGGACAAGGACAGGTCTGCCCAGCGTGGCTTTGACTTTTCTAGGTCCCAGAAGCTCTCTCTCTCCCTTTCCCCAAGGTGAGGCTGGTCAAGCTATCAATCTCCCCAAAGCAAAGAGAAATGACAGAGAATTGACTATGTGCACCTCACAGGGCTGTCAGTGGAAAAATAAATGTCGACATTGAAAGGTCAGACTCGTGTAAGCGGTGGCTGGCTTGCCGGCGGCGGCTGAGAATACCGACGCTCTTGAGTGTCTGCTTTCCATGTTCACACCCATCCTGATGAAGGGTCATGACACAGAACATGGCCTTGGATGGGCCCTCTGTGCCGGACACACGTAACTTTGATTCACACACGTGTCCATGGAGTGTCACAGAGGACTGACGTCTCTGCTATGGCTGCAAATGCTGGGAGACCCTTATGGAGAAATGACCCAAAATGCGGCTCAGGGTGTCTCTCCCACTACCCCCCCTCGGAGTGCAATAACTTGCTGATTCTCCAGTTCACCCACAGGACATGTGCTCAAGGGGTAGGGATCTCCTGTCTTCTGGAGAATTTGAGGGGAAGGAATGGCTTCCTTTTACAGAGGAGGCTCATCTCAGTTAAAACCAAAAAAAGAAAAAAAAAAAAAGGGAATGAGCTCAGGGAAGTGAAAGGAGCAAAACCAAACTCCTGAACCATGCATGCATTTTTATAGTTTGTTTCTCCTTTACCTAAAAAGGAAAAAATAAAAAAGTTTTAAAACATGGGGGCATTTATTACGTTCCGGGCACTATCCTATCCTAACTCTTTGCATGCATCATAAAATATAATCTTACCCCAGCCCATGAGGTACTGTTGTTAGTTCCAGTTTACAACCAGGGGGGCCGAGGAGCAGGAAGGTGATGTGACTGACTGGCCCCTGGCTCCTTGAGAAGAGATCAGATTCCAGAGCCTGTGTCATGGGACTTCCTGAAGCTCATCCGCTCCCAACCCTAACTCGGAAATAGCCTTTCTAGATTCACTTCCAACTACTGTCACATTTGCCCAGTACACATGGTCTCTAAATCCCACTCAGCTTTCCTCCCCACAGACCCGATGAAGAGCAGAGGTCCCCACACTACAGGCCTAATGCTTCCATCAGAATTTTCTTCAAGAAGCTGGTCAGAGTCCCCTCCCCTCTCTCCTGCCCTCTCCCTCCTGCTCATGCCTCTCAACTGACTCATCCTTGTGAGTCTCAATGTCTGCTGTCACTTGCTTTGTCTCTGCTTTTGTGTCCTCTTTGGTCTGTATGACCTTTCTCTTCTCTTCTCATTGTGAAGCCCTCTCTTTAGGACTGTCTTCTTCATTTCCCATCTTAAAGGCCTGGAAGGAGAACATAGGAGTGTGTGTGTGTGTTTGTGTGAAAGAGAGAAAGAGAGAAAGAGAGAGAGAGAGACAGACAGAGGACAAATGGAGGTAATACACCTTCTGACACCACCCCCCACCAACATTCACCTAGCCAGTCATTGGCTGCCGGCATCGGCAAACAGCACCAAAAAAAGAATAAGGTCACCTTTGAAAGACCCTGGGAGAATGTGAGCACAGTCAAATTGGGAAAGCACTTAACTATTCTGGGATATCAGGACGCACTGCCTCCCCAGCGCCCCCCCTCCACCCCCAGCTGCTGTCAGCCACCCCAGGGCTGATATCTCTGTCTTGTAATTCCCCAGATGGATCTTTGCAGAGACCCGTCCAGTCGGGGATCCCCACCCTCGTGGTGGGCTCCTTCAGACGCAGCCCCACCATGGTGGTCCAGCCTCAGCAGTTCCAGTTCTGCCAGTCACAGGGGGCCCCCTCCTCAGCCTCCACGGTGGTGGCAGAGCCGGGACCCAAGCCCACTCCCACCGGGGAGCCTGCCCTCACATGCGTCAACAGGGGCAGCGACACCAGGACCCACACGGCAGCCAGCTCCCTCATCATGGAAGGCAAAGAAATCCCCATCAAGAGTGAGCCTCTCCCCAAACCGCCTGCATCTGCCCCACCCTCCATCCTGGTGAAGCCAGAAAACTCAAGAAGCAGCGAGAAGGTAGGAGTAGGTGATATGGCGCAGCGGTAAAGAATCCTCCCGCCAATGCAGGAGACACAAGAGACGTGTGTTCAGTCCCTGGGTTGGGAAGATCCCCTGGAGGAGGAAATGGCAACCCACTCCAGTATTCTTGCCTGGAACATTCTATGAACAGAGGAGCTTGGCAGGCTATAGTCCATGGGGGTCACAAAGCTTTGGATACAACTGAACATGCATGCATGACCATGAGGTGACATGAGGGGGACCTGATTCTTTAGACCCCTAACTGCACAGTGTCCCAGCTCCTGAGATTTCAACTCTGAATGGATAAGGAGTCAAAGGAATCCTCACACACAATCCCATCCACATCGTCATACCACCTCCATCCTCCCTGGACATGTTACTGAATCTCCTTGATGCTTCCAGAATATCTCATACATCCTGCTTTCAAGGCCCAGGGGTGACTTGAAAAAGCATGGCTTTGGCCTCAGATACAATGTTGTTTTGAACTCCAGCTCTGCTGCTTGCTAGCTGGTGACTCCGGTTATAACACCTCACCTTTCTGAGATTCTTTTGCTTAATCTGTAAAATGGCAGTAAGAAGAGTCATAGCCTCACAGGATTGGAGTGGAAATTAAATGAGATGAGTAAAGTGTTTACACAGGGAACAATGTGTACCTATTCACAGTATGGAAGAGGTAACAGACACAGGAGAGTGTAAGTGACTTGTCAAGGTCACACAGAGTTATAACTGCTCCATTGACTGTTATCAGGACCTTTGTGGTTCTATGGCTTTTCCATAAGAAGACATAAGAATCTCTGTAAACGTATTATGTTCTCAGTAATATCCTTGAGGAAAGAAGGATGGTGGGATGGAGGAGGTAACAAGAAAATTAGGTGACTGTTATCATTTAGTTTTGGGGCTTCCCTGGTGGCTCAGCAGTAAAGAATCTGCCTGCAATGCAGGTGATGCAGGTTCAGTCCCTAAGTCAGGCAGATTCCCTGGAGAAGGCCATGGCAACCCACTCCAGTATTCTTGCCTGGAGAATCCCATGGACAGAGGAGCCTGGAGGGCTACAGTCCATGGGGTCGCAAAAGAGTCAGACATGACTTAGTGACTAAACAAACAAACAAAAGACAGAGAATGGCAAGGTAAACACGATTGTACCAGACAGGTCCTGTAACAGGCTAGGAAAGAAGGGAGAGAGGAAAGTCTTATGCAAATGTGAGGTGGTGACTCCCACATAGACAGGGAGCTGGTTTGCTGGCTCTGCTTTGAGGATTTATAAGTTTATCACAGAACGTGATGCAGTCAGCAGGTAGGCCTCAGGGAAGAGGTGGGCCTCAAGACAGGCTTTACTGGCAGGTGGAGAAGAGACAGGGGAGGTGAACTTATATCTTCTCGAAAGGATCATACCCTCTTGCCCAGGACCCTGTTCTTAGGTCGGTAATTGCCCCTTCTATTTCTGCTAGATAATCCCCAGTCATTCTTCAGTTCTTGATTGAAATAACTCTGCCTCTAGGAGGCCTTCCCTGACAAGCCCCATTCCAGCTTCAATTGGCTAATCCTTCCCACTCCCTTAGCATCTCATTCTTCCCCACGGAAGCACTGGTTCTCCCTGTCATCTGTCAGGGGAGTGCTGTTCACTCTTGGATTTGTACACAGCACCTGACAGACTGGTGATCCCCGGTGGACCCTCATGGCAGACACAAGCATTTGCTGGAGGAACACGTGAATGAGGCATTCCCAGAGGGGACGAGGGTAAAGGAACCGTGTGAGCCAAGTCCGGGGGAAACAGTACAGTTCTCACACCTCAGCCATGACCCTTTTCTCTCCTGTCTTACAGCAAGTCAAAACCGTGAGATTTCAGAACTACAGCCCTCCTCCCGCCAAACACCACACCTCCGGGAAGCCTGAACAGCCAGCCACCCCAAAGGGGTCCCAGCCTGAGGCAGCCCCCGTGGGCCCGGAGATGACCATCCTGTTCGCCCACCGAAGCGGCTGCCACTCTGGACAGCAGACAGACCTCCGGAGGAAGTCAGCTTTTAGCAAAACCGTGACCCCGGCGTCCACTGCCTCGGCCACGCAGACGGCGTTTCCCAGCAAATGAATCGACAGGCGGCTTTTCCTAGACCCCAAAGAGGTGAATTGCATTTAAATATAGTATGCCTCCACTGAGGGTGTCCTGCTGTTCTTTGCGGACTCGAGCATAGGTCCTTGTTCTGCCTTGTTTAGCTCCAGGAAAGGACAGGTGGGAGCGGGGATTCCCGCCTTGGCTAGGAAGGTAGGTGACCTTGCAGACATAATGATTTGATGTCTCAAGACAACTGCCCAGACCAAGGAATGGGAGCTCATCCCGCCCAATCTCGTCCCAGTGTGGAGTGTGCACCCCTCATTTCTTGTGCTCTGTGTAGAATTTCTATGATGCTCTAAACGGGGGTTCAGCTGTGGGGGTCACAGTGGTAGAATACTGGCATTACTTCTTTGACCTCAACATCTTAGAACAGCTTCTGCCATCTTCTGGGGCCTGGATACAGGCCACTAGTAGGCACTGTATCTTTTTCCCTTCCACTGAGTCACAATCCTGGCTGCCAAGGGAGAACTTTTGGGAAGGGTGTGAGATGAATGCTGCGAACATTCCAAGAACCCTCTAAACCAAAGAGAGTCAGCTCCCTGGCTTTGCTCCAGACAAGGTCAGAGAGAAAGCTGACTGCTGTCATACTTGAAGCTTCTCAATCTGTTTGCCCACATACAGCCCTACACAGTAGATAAGCAGGAAGCATGTACTTACGGAGAGGGTCCTGTATGGTACTGTGGACCATCCTTCATCCCTGGCCCTAGACAGACTTCCCCAAGAAAACACAGTGTGCTTAGAAACAACTTCATAAGGGGTTTGAGTTTAGATATTCATTCTGTTTGCACTGCAAACAGTCTTTACTTCCACTAGTTTCTTCTATTTGGGGCAGACTAGATGTTTTCCTGGATTGCAGGATAAGGTAACAATATTATGGGGAAGATGGCAATCCACAGCTGGGTGGGGGTCCCTTCTAGAGGAAAGTGTCTGTAAAAAGGAACTGGACAAATAAAGTTGGAGAGGAAAGGGAGTAAGAAGGAGGAGATGATGAGAATGAGAGAGAAAGATGGAGGGTTAGGGAATGAGTCAGGGAAGAAGACCAAAGAGGAGGAGATCGACCTTGACATTCTTGGCAGGTGGGGAAAGAAGGGCGGAGTCTGCAAAGCTAGGCAATCCCACTAAGATGGGGGCTGACTGAGTGGGACAGCCAGGCAGAGCCTTGTAAACAAGGCTAAAGGGCAGCCCAGGGAGCAGAGACAATGCTGTAAGACAGACCATTAATTCTCATTAAACTTAATTGTTGTGATTTAACATTTACTGCATGCCCATCAATGTGGGCACTTCAGTGCATGAATGCCATTTAATCCTAAGCCTGGATATCATTTAAAAAAAAAAAGACAAGTCTAATTAGACCTTCTACCTGGACAGTTCTTAAAGATCCTGGGATTAAAAACATTTATCTTTTACATACCAACCACACACTTGGCAAATTGAATTATCCAGACTTTTCCAGACCTTCATAAAACACAAACAAAACCATCATCCTGCCAAGGACTACTGCACATGTCAGACCTTTGGGGTTGGTAGGGCCACTATGGCAACATGTTCTGGTGCTTCTGTGAGATACTGACCCATGTCTACTCCACAAAATCGTCACCCCAACTGCATGATTCAGTGAGGTGAAAATAGTCATCCAGATGGAGAAATGGAGAAAATTCACCAAGACAGGCAGGCATCGTATGAGTTTTCGAAATATGAGTACCTACCCCTCATATTTACCCCAAAAAGTACTCGCAATGAGTTTAGCAATCTGCCCCCAGAGCGGCAGACATGTGACATGCCCAGACAACCAAATATTTACTCTGTGCCTCAGTAGCACTAGAGCCAGTTAATTTTTAACTGTTGTGGCTGAAAAGCAGGTCGTTTGAGTGTAATGAAGACAGGATCCAGGCCCTCCAAATGAAACAGAATATTCATCCCATTGCCCACGATCGCTATAGAGTAACCTTTCTGAGAATTGTAAGCAATGCCAGACTGGCCACTCCCATTCCATCCAGCCCCCTTCCCCCTGCTCAGCAGCAAATTCCCTCTCTCTGAAACAAATCCCATCTCTGCTGAGTCACCTGAGGATTTGAAAAGGATGGTAGAAGCTGAACTCGCTGCCACTTCCTGTCATTTATTCCATCACCATGTTGGATACTACATCCTCTCCTATTATGTCCACCATAACCTTATATGGCAAATGTAACTATTCCAATTATAGAGCCTAGGAAGCTGCGGCTTGTAGGGTAACCACAGACAGTGGCAGAGCGAGTTTGATAGCTGCCCTCACCCTGAGTTCAAGCTATCTAACTTCAGAGCCTAACTTGGGACTATGCTCAATGAACCAAAAGACCATCCTTGCTGTGAGTTTACCGACTTCAGACCATGGAGAGGCGGCACAGTGCACTGGTTACAGTTGCCGGCTCTGATGCACACAGACTAGGTCCAGTCCTCATTTACCACGTGCTAGCTGTGTGATGCTGGGCAAGGTACTTGACTTCTCTGGGCCTTGACTTCTTAAAAGCCTTGATAACAGTGCCAGCCTCACTGGGTAATTGTGAGGGTTAACCGAGGTAACATAAAGTGACTGAAGTCATGCTGGTACATAGTGAATACCTCAAAAAGGTTAGCCTTGAATGTTTCTAAGAAAGTGGGTTATTGAAATTCCAGACAAGAAAGTCTAAATAAGGGCCTGCCCAGGGCTGTGGTGCTGAAAGGAGACCAAGTAACCTAGTCGTGGCAGTTGAGACACAGGCTAAGCTGAGACCTGAAGGACAGGAAAGAGTCAGGCAGGCAAAAGGATGGGAGAAAGGGTGTCCAAGTGGGGTAAGAAGCACCGGCAGTGGGTTTAAATGTAGCAACCAAGTCAAGTTCTCTTGTCCTCAAGCACAAAGAATCTGCTCCTGTGTGGAACATTCCAGGGGTCCCAGGTGGGTGTGGAACACCTCACGTCTGAAGCCAGACATTCCTGTGAGACCTCTATACCCTCAGCCAAGACTCGGAGGCCCTAGAAGAGGCCCGCCTTCACCCTGTGATTGGACCTGACACCTCAGTGCAAGGAAAGCTGCTGTGGGCAGGCTCTGCTGGGGCAGGAACAGAGGTGGGGACACCTGAGAGATGAAGGAGGGGCGCAACCAGTTGAGGACAGACTCTGAGGACCACACTTGAGGAAATGGTCGCCGTAGTGGTAAAGAAACCTGCCTGCCAGTGCAGGAGACGTAAGAGACCTGGCTTCAATTCCTGGGTCAGGAAGATTCCCTGGAGGAGGGCATGGCACTCACTCCCGTATTCTTGCTTGGAGAATCCCATGGACAGAAGAGCCTGGTGGGCTACAGCCCGTGGGGTTGCACAGAGTCAGACGTGACTGAGCAACTGAGCAGGCACACAGACAGCATCAAGGTCCTCACTTAAAGCCTGTCTCCTTCCCGGCTCGCGTGGGGCTGGTACACCTCCTCCCCCGCCCCCTCCCATAGACAGAGCTTCTGCAGGAAGATTTTAAAGCAGTGGCCCCACCTGTGACTCAGTGAGAGGCCGAACAAAATCCCTGATTTCTAACTCACAGGCTTCCGACTCACAGACTTCCAGCTTCCCTGGGACCTTCAGAAAGTCCATCTACACCAGGCCCGCATTCCCGACAGGCAGCCATCCAGAGGGGGCTGCGGCAAGGTCAAGAGTTCAGTGAAATGGACACGTGCTCTTCAATTTGCCTTGACCCCAGCAGCCTGCTTCACTCACTCACATGACCTGCACCTGAACTGGGCATGTTCCCCTCCAGACTGTGCTCCACTTCATCTCAGAAGCATTCTAAACCCCTTCCACATACAGCTGGGTCCCCAGATATCAGCTGATCCAGGCGCACAGGTCTCAAGAGCATAGTGGTCCCTGCCAGGGCCCTACAAGATGCTGTTCAGTAGTTTTGGGGTGGGGACTAAGCATATGTGTTTTCGACAAGCTCCCCAAGTGATTCAGAGGTACATAACAAAGGAGAGTAAGTTCACGTTTCTTGTACGGTATAGCAGTGCTGACATTTGGCTCTGACATTCAGCAGGAATATGGTCACACTGGTTGTCAATATATTGAAAGCGTCCTGGACTGATAGGTGAATAGTAGATTCTCTGAGCTCCCCGGGGCCTCTCCCCGCTCCCACACCCTGGCTCTTTCTCCAGGTCCTCCCCATCACTCTCCCATCCAAAAGCTAAAAAGCTAAGGCCAGCTGCAGTTGAGACCTGCAGCAATGAAACCCTTCTTCATTCTGATTAGCTGGTGCCTATGACATACTGGGCTTCCCTGGTGGCCCAAACAATAAAGACTGCCTGCAGTGCAGGAGACCTGGGCTTGACCCCTGGTTGGGAAGATTCCCCTGGAGAAGGGAATGACTATCCACTCCAGTATTCTTGCCTGGGAAATCCCACGGACAGAGGAGCCTAGGGTCGCACAAAGTCAGACACAACTGAGCGACTAACACTTTCACTATGTCATACTGATTCTGGACTGTTACCCTGTTGCACAGAGTAAGGCCCAGAGAGGTCACTCATAAGTTGAGAGCACTACTATCAAGCCCAACACTCTTTCTGGCCCCCATCCTGGCCACTGTTCAGCCCTTAACATTTGCCTTTGTAGGCCCTCAGCTGAGGCAAGGAGCTGATTTGGAGGACAGGAGTTTCCATGCCTGTTCACCTGTCTTTTTCAGCGAAGAGTTTCCTAGGTGTAAAGGACGCACTTCAGTGTCCCAGCTCCTCTGCTGCCTCACAGGCAGGTAAGGAGGCAGGTACTTTACTTCAACAAGGTGAACGGGCCCCCATCTTGATCCTCTCTTCACACAGGCCGGCCCCACAGCACCCGACTCCCTGCCCGGGGAGCGAGCAGCTGAAGCAGCAGGATAACATGGGCCTCTCCAGCTGGGAGCCCGTGCTTAACAAGCTGGGCCCTCCCGGGGCGGCAGCTGCTGCCACTGAGGCTTCTCTCGCTCATGTCTTGAGAGTGAAGACCCCAGTTCCCCCTCGGGTTGAGTGAAGGGAATGTTAGCACTTGCAGAAACCTCTTAGGTGACCATGAAAGACAGTCACTCAGCAGGCAAGACCAAGTGGGGGAATTAACTCCAGAGAGCCTTACAGCAGGTTGGCGTCATTGAGGATAAAACTCACAAGGACGTTTTGCCTGAAATAGAACAATGTTAAATGATGATCAAGCCATCTGCTGTTTGCCAAGCTGTAGTATCGTGTCCTAGACCAGAGTAGAAACAAAATGTTCCCAGGAAGCCCTTCCGCTGATCGACCTATACTTTGACAAATGGAAGGCAGCAGAGGTGGGATCAAAGAGGATGGGATGGAGGACATGGAGGAGCATTACAGATTCACCCATCTGTCCATCCAACAACAGTTAATTCACCACCACCCTGGCCCAGGCTCTATGAGAGGCAACAAGGGGAAGAGTAAACAGGATAGATAAAATACATATGGCTCCCACAGAACGGTGTTTCTTACTACTTCTTTTCTGGATTTGGGGCTTCTTTCTGCTTTTCTCCCCTTTTATAATTAAATGTCCTATAGACATAATTATATAGGATCATGAAACCAATAACCATATTGTCTACCACCTAGCTTTTTAAAAAATAATTGAAACCTGCTGTGTGCTTCTCCCAATTTCATTCCTTCCTTCCCCACCTCCCACTTCCCTCACAACCTCTATCCTGAATCCCATGTTTATCATTCCTGTGTACATATCCCATTCATGTACCATATGGAACTTTCAGCACAGCTCATAGAGGTACTCAGTAAACACTAGTCAAAAAAGATACTGCAACCTGAGGCCATACACACCCAGCCTGAATATTTAAACTCCCATCTGGTTTCTGTCACTGGGACTCGAACGCTTTGATTTATTGCTGGGATTTGAGATTTTGATGCACCGGCATGTCTGGTTTTGAGGCATTCGAGTTTAAAGGGGTTTTTACAAGAATTCTTCCAAGTACAGCTGCTTTAGGAGACCCTGTTGCTCCTGAATAAGGAAAATATGGGCTGTGACTGTGCCTACATTCCTTGAATATAGGGTTTTCAACACAGCTCTCCTCTGCACCTTGCCTGGAGCCTCTGGGTAGCCAACTGCAGAAACCAGAGTAGCTTCTCAGATTTTGAAAATAAAACACATCTTGCTGCTGCTGCCAAATTCTTCCAAGAACTCCATGAAATGCTCAGAGAAAAATCGTCTTTGTCCAGACTCCAGATCAAGAAATTGAGACTCAGGATGTTTCAGCAGCTTGACTAAGGTGACATAATGAGTTTGAAATGGAAGGGAGACCACTAACTCTTCATCCAGTGATAATTGTTACCATTTACTGAGCACCTGCTGTGTACATGTGTCATGCCATCCAATCCTACCCAACCCTGTGATGGCAGGTACTGCTGTTATTCCACTTTATAGAGATTAGAATTATGGCCCAGAGGTCAAATGATCTGTCCAAGGTAACAAGGACTAGAACCCAGAACTCTTAAATCCAAACCGTAATCTTAAGTCACCATGTCCCAGGCATCCCCAGTGACTCAGTGGTAAAGAATCTGCCTGCCAATGCAGGAGACACAAGTTCAATCCCTGACCCAGAAAGCTCCATTTAAAAAAAAAGAAAAAAAGAATCACCATGTCCCTCTTCTTCAGCAGCAACTGTAAACACGTAACATGGTGGAAGTTGGAGAGGAGGCAAAGTGTGTATGTTCTGCGGAAACCACAGAGATGAAGACGGAGATGGGAGTCGGGGGATGGTTTAACTGGGTGAAACCTCCCAGAGAATAAGTTACGGGTCTTATCAACCAAGAAGTAGGGGTGGGAAAGAAGGTGACTGAGAATGTTCTGTACAAAGAAATCCGAGAAGCACATCTACCCCTGTTGCAAGGGCAGCCAGACACAGCCAACAACTTGAAAAAGAACCAAAGCTTGCAATGTGGTTCTGGATCATTGACATCAGAACACGATGACCATTCTGAGGTCTCTAGATCTCTCCCTCTTCATGAGTCTATTTCTGGTTTTGCCTGTCCTCACTCTAAATGATACACAGTTCAGAAGAAGGGGGTTATGATTTCCAAAATTACCCCCACTTTCATCTTCTCTGTGGGAACAAGAGGGCTCAGTGAGCTGACATCTTCCAGTGTTCCATGCTGGTATTTATCCAAAGTTCAAAGGCAATTGCTTTGGGGGAGTAAATACAGACCCACAGATGCAAGCTAATTATGCAAATAGGGTCACTGCTGGATGGACAAGAGCTGCAGTCTGGTAAAGACTAAAGTGATGCCAGCCAAGACCCGGAGAGAAAGGCAAAACACATTTGCAAAGGCCACTCTGTGTACCCTTGGTTAATGCTGTTAGAAACTGCTAGCGTGACCGACTGACTTGATGAAGGCCATCTGCAATGTCAGAGTTTGACTGCTGTAGGCCACACATGTCCTAGAGGCCAGAGCCATCCTAACATCTTTCCCGTGAAAACAAGAACTCCTCCCTGGACCATCCAAGTGGATTGTGAGAACTATTTGCAGTCAGGAGACTCTCAAAATTAGCAAAAGCAAACTTGAATCAAAACATAAGGAGGCAGCAAAAACACCTGAAGGACCAAAGAGGAATTCAAATAAATATCACCTTCAAAGGATCGTACCTGGATTCCCACCTCATTCTTGCCTGGTTCATTGGGAGATGTTTTTCTTCTCTGTCTAGAAGAGACCCAAAGGACCACACTCCCTGAGGAAGACATGGCAGTCACCACTCAAGAGTGATGGCAGCAGCTTCCATGACAAAGGACAGAGCGGTCAGACAGACAGACGGGATCATACTGTTTGGAAAGGAAGGCTTCTTTTAGACATCAGAACCACATTTCCAAATACTCCATCCTGCACATTCTATTTATAAATTGAATTCTTTTTTAAGCTTACATTCATTTTAGATGTTGGCAAATTTGATAGCTTGGACCTTCTTCATGGAGACCTCCAGTAAAGAACTAAATTTTAAAACATCAGCCAACAAGGATTTGGTGGTAGCTATTCTAGCTGTGTTCCCAGTCCACTGAACTTAACAAGATATGGAGAAACAACAAAACACAATAGCTAGAGTGGTGGGTTTTGGAATCAGATTGTCTGGGGTTTGCTCCCAGCTTGTCACTTACTAGTTATGTTTCCTTTGGCAAATGACTAAAGCAATTCGGAAAAGTTATACCACCTCCCTAAACCTGCTTTTTCATCTATAAAATGGAAATCAGAACCTCCACCTCATTGGATTCTCAGCAGAATTAAACAAGATCCTGCATGTACAGCCCCGATTGTGGTATGCAGTACATCAAAGTATTCAATAAATGGTAGCTATTACCCATACATACATAGAGAGGCACAATTCAAAAATGGAGTATAAGAAAGAGATAGTCTTGATCAAACAGACAGATGTGCGAGAGAGGAGTGATAAAAAAAAGTGGGGTTTTTTGTTTTTATTTTTTTTAATATGAACCAATTTTTATTTTTATTGCTTCCCTGGTGGCTCAGACGGTAGTCTGCCTGCAATCAGGGAGACCAGGGTTCAATCCCTGGGTTGGAAAGGTCCCCTGAAGAAGGAAATGGCAATCCACTCCAGTATTCTTACCTGGAAAATCCCATGGACAGAGAAGCCTGGCAGGCTACAGTCCATGGGGTCACAAAGAGTCAGACACAATTGAGCGAAATCACATATTTAATTTATTACAACATTGCTTCTGTTCTCTGTTTTCAGTTTTTTGGCAACGAGGCATATGGGATCTTAGCTCCCCAACCAGGAATCGAACCCACACTCACTGCATTGGAAGGTGAAATCTTAACCACTGGACCAGCAGGGAAGTCCCGGAAGGAGTGTTTTAGTTGTCAGGAGAGCTCCACTGAGCAGCAAGAGATTCTGAAAGACGGTAGCATGGAGAATGGTTATTACATAGAGAGGAAACCACCTGGGTTTTAGAATCACATGTCCTGGGCTCAGATCCTGGCCCCACCACTTTGTGGCTGTCTAATCTTGAACCAAGTTAACTAACCTCTCTGAAACTTTCTTTACTCAAGTGAAGAGTGAAAACAATAATCAGCACTTCACAAAGTCATTGAGAAGATGAAGTGAGACAGACAGGCCAGATGCCGGTGTGCAAAAGGGACCCTAGCAGTGAATTCTGCAGTTATGACAAAGGCGTGATGGCAAGATCAGGAGAAATGCTAGAATAAGAATAGATCCTTCTAGCTGCCATTCATTACATGTGTACTAAATGCCAGGTATTGGTCTAATCCCTTAGAGCAGGGGTCTCCAACCTCCAGAATCTATCTAATGCCTGATGATCTGAGGTGGAGCTGATGTAATAATAGTGGAAATAAAAGTGAAAGTCACTCAGTCATGTCCGACTCTTTGTGACCCCATGGACTGGAATTCTCCAGGCCAGAATACTGGAATGGGTAGCCAGTTCCCTTCTCCAGGGGATCTTCCCATCCCAGGGATCGAACCCAGGTCTCCCACATTGCAGGTGGATTCTTTCCAAGCTGAGCCACCAGGGAACCCAAATAATAATGGAAATGAAGCGCACAATAGATGTAATGTTCTTGAATCATCCCAAAACCATCCCCCTGCACCTAAATCATGGAAAAATCATCTTCCACGAAACTGGTCCCTGGGGGCCACTGCCTTAGAGGATTGTTACAGGGAGGTCACAAACACAGTGAGTCAGGTGACCTGGATTCAAATCCAGACTCTGCGTTTCTTCCCTGTATTACCACGGGGAAGTCATTTAATCTTCCCAACCTTTAGTCCCCTTGTTTGTAAAATGCAGGGTCTAATTGTGCTTTCTTTGATGGTTTGGTGGGGATTAAATGAGATAAGGGGCGTGAAGTCACTACCACAATTCCCAGCTCATAGAAAACACTGTGATGTTAGCTGTCATGACTATTTACATGCCTTTTCACACTTAATCTTCACAACAATCCCATGAGTTGGGTGTTATTGTCCCCTATTTATAGATCAAACAGATCTGAGGCTCTGAGGATCAATCAATTGTCTAAGGTCACAGAAAGGAAGCAGTGGGGCTGGCTCTGTGAGACTAGAAACTCTCAGCTTCTTTGTTCTCTTCACTTTTCAGATCAGCTGGTGAATGGTGCCAGGGTTGAGGCAATATGACAGTTATTTTTAAAAGCATCTCATGCCATAACCCTCATCAGTCCTTTGTCTTCTGGTTGTCCCTACACCTTACCTCCCATCTGTTGAAGGTCTGAGGTTTAAGGTTGTCTATGACCCTGAATGCAGCTAGTGAGCACCTTGGTGCGGCCCCTCTGGGGACTTGCGGCCTCACAAGGTTGACAAGGTTTATGAAATGTCCATTCTGATTTGCAAACAGGTCTGCAACGGCCATGCTTCCAGCTGGCTGGTGATTTTGATAACAACCCCTCCTCCTTGGTGCCAATTAACAGAAATTAAATGTCCCTGGCATACTTTGTAATTCAGGAAATGCATGTGCTGATTAGTTAAACCCCTGCTGGACATGCCATTATGACCAAGGGGCTCCAGGCCAACATCCTAGCTCTCACTCCATCTCCATTTAAAGTCACAGAATGTTTTCTTCCTGGGTAGAAATCAATGTCACCTCATTCACTTATTCATTCATCTTCATTCAACAAATATTGATTGAGCATCTACTGTGTGTGAGGTTTTGTTCCATACAGTTCCATACAGTTCACAACAGTGAACAAAGCAAAGCAAGTAATATTCCTGCCTTCATGAAAGGCAATAAATGGAAAATGATTAAACACACAGGATTATTTCTATATGACAGATGCTATGAAGGAAACAAACTGGTGGGACAGACAATGACTGGGAGGTATGAGTGACATTAGGTAGAGTGGACAAGAAAGGTTTCTCCAAGGAGGCCAGATTTGAACTGAGATTCGAAGGCTGAGAAGAACTCAGACATGCACAGTAACAAGAGGAACAGGAACAAGTTCAAAGTGTCAAGGAAATTCATTCATTTATCAAACATTTTTGGTCATCAGTCAATTATGTGTTGAATGAACAATTGGAGAATAAATGAATCCTCCCTTTTCCTGCCAAGAAGGATCTTCACAGGAAGAATAAACTTAAAGGAGATGCCACAAACTTAGAGGCAATTTGCTTCCCTTTTCTCCAGCCCCATTTCATCCCTCAAACATGGGGCTTGGATTAGGCATTAGCATTCCAGGATTGCAGGATCACAAAAACTCACCTTCCAAAGGGACTGGCCCTCGCAGCTCTTTAAAGCCATGATTCTGCAGCATGCAAAAAGCAATTTCATTTTTCTAAGCGGTCAAATGGTTGTTTGGAATTATGTAGACAAGGCATGAAATGTCATCTGCTTTGTTATCATTAGGATACGTTTATTGAATTCCCACGCCCACTTACTCATTCCGAGAATACTTCTTATCAGTTGCCAGCCTCCCTCTCCCCTTCCCTCCCTCCCTTCTTCCCCCTTCCCATCCCCAGCTCCTTCACCCTCTTCCGCTCTCCTCTCTCTGGCATGGCAGTGAACGGCCCAGGCTATAGAATCAGAACACCCATTGTACCTCAAATGTGACTCATTATGTCACTTTGGGTAAGTCACCTCACCTCTCTGAGTCTCAATTTTCTCATCTATATAGTGAGAAGAATAATAGAGGCCATCTCATGACAATCATATAAAGTATAATAAATACTGAGCTATTGTTATCCTCATTTTGTTGATTAGGATATAAGATTTTAATAACTCCTTTTAGGTTTTTAAGGTAAAAGAAACTCCGGTAATGAGTGTGATCATGAGCCAGTTTAATGATCTGTATCCACCTGTATGGTTTTCCGTTCTTTGAGATACTCAAGAAGCAGGATTTTAACACATAACCTTGAAGAGGTCTCTTAATTTATAGTAATGCTTTTGAGCCAATAATGAGAGACAGACACCCTGCCTTGTGCCAGACACTCTTTTATGTGCTTTACTTATATTGACTGATTTTTTAAAATTTTCATGTTTTGTTTATTTTTAATTGGACGATAATTACTCCACAATGTTGTGTTGGTTGCTGCTGTACAACAGTGTGAATCAGCTGCGTGTACACGTATGTCCCCGCCTCTTGAGCCTCCCACCCCCCATCCCACCCCTCTAGGTCATCACAGAGCACAGAGCACGGAGCTGAGCTCCCTGCTATAAAGCAGCTCCCCATCAGCTGTCTGTTTTACTCACAGTAGTGTATACGTCAATCTTACTCCCTCACTTCATCCCACCTTCTTTCCCCTCTGTGTCCACAAGTCCATTCTCTACATCTGCATTTCTATTTCTACCCTGAAAATAGGTTCATCAGCACCACTTTTCTAGAACATGACAAGGGTGCCCACTCTTGCCACTGTTTTTCAACATAGTTCTGGAAGTCTTAGCCATGGCAATGAGAGAAGAAAAAGATGTATTGGCTGATTTTAAAATCTCACCATAACCAGACAAAGTAAACACTATCACTATGCCCATTTTACAGATAAGTAAACTAAGACCTAGAGAGATTAAATAGTTTCCATGGGGTCACATGGCTGGAACTTGGTGGAGCTTGGGAATAAATCCAGGCAGCTGGACTCTAGTGTTTACTGGAAGCTACTTGCCACCTCATTTAAGATGAGACACCAAAGTTTTCCTGCAGACATCAGGGTTTTCTACTTCAAGTAGACCTGTCCCCTGATCACTTAATAAACAAAGAATCATCACCTGCCTAATCCTAAAACCCTGGCCTGTAGACACAGGACTGATATGAGCTGCTACCCAGTACAGCACAACGCCAGCCACAGGTAAATCCATACCTCCTGCCACTGATAGGATTTTGAGGTGTCTATTAAGATGTCAGTGGATCCTAGAGTTGAAGTTCTTTCTACATCACTTAGCACCATCAGGAAGGTCAGATCCATGTGGCAGTCAGCCCTCCATTGGCAGTTATTTCCTATCCCTACCCTGTCCCTCTGCTGACTCTCAGAAATGCTACATCACAGTAAAGGTACTTAAAGAGCTAACAAACCGCCACTACTCCCTTGAGATGGAGAAGCAGTTGACTCAAATCACCTTGCCTCCAGTCTCAGAGGGATATGCTCCCAGCTGCTGATGTCAGGCCTGATGTGCAGACCAAAGCAGGCATTTCTGGGCCCACTGGGATAGCTATGGGTTGACCCATCTCCAAAGGCAAGTGCCCAGCATCAGCGCCAGTACCCACTTAGGCAAAGGTAAAAGAAGCAGGATATGACTAACACAGGCACTGTCCCTTTTAAGGACTAAAAGTTGTGAACTTACTTGGTGATCCAATGGTTAAAACTCTGTGCTTCAAATGAAGGGGGCATGAGTTCGACCCCTGGTCAGAGAACTAAGATCCCATTTGCTGTATGGCTTGACCAAAAGAGATAATAATAAAAAATTTTTAAATAATAAATAAAAGTTGTGAACAGCAGGCTGAAACTCCTGCCCATGTTTGGGGATGGACAATGGAGACAGCATAACTCCAGATCCTGTGTAACTTATTATCTTGATGGGAGGCAGACTCTGTATTTATGCCTGCTTCTCCCACTGAATAGGAAGCAGTCCCATTAAGCCCCCCATGGCCCTTACCTGCTATTATGGTGAGTGAAGCACATCAACAAAGGAGTAAGTCCTGCAATTCACTGGGAGGCCCTGAGAGGGTACAGAAGCTCAGTGGTTAGCCTAGATGTGGCTGCCTGCTTGAAAGCTCAGCCTCCTTCAGTACACTCTGTGTAACAACAAATCATAGTTCAGCCTTTCGAGAGTTGGGAGTTCGAGTCAGACTCCCCAGATTGCTGTTTCCCATAAACTTTGCTTGCAAGATCCAACTGTCCCACGTCACCCTGAAAAGAGTGAGGCTGTGATCATCACTAAAAGTTTCCCCAAAGAGAAAACTGGCCTGTTAAATCAGCAGGAGTCCTTGGATAGAAAAGAAATCAGGCTCCAAAGGAAAGACCTTAGACAGGAGATGGAAAATTCCCTCTCCTACTTATTTCCTGTTTTACTGGGTTTTTGTGGAACTCGCTTGTGGACAGACCCCGAGCCTGAGTCTTTTTAGAAAACAAGTCTTTCTCAATGTTCTGGGACCACTTTCCCATTACCCTCTTAGCTTTCTCCTGTCCCCCTTCAGCAAAGTCAGCTGGGACTTCATTTGCGTTCAGAAGGGCCAAGAGCCAAGCACTGGCAGCAAAGTCGTAGAGAGCAGCCAGCTCCTGTGATGCCCATCCACACTGCCTGCCCTCACCTGGACAAGGGAAAGCCGGAAGTGTTGGCTGCACTTCCCCCTGAATGTGCTCAGGACGAAGCAGCCCCAAGGGACACACGGGGAGGGGAGGACATTGGCTACATGTGTGGGGGTGATAGGGATGCAAGCTGAGTTTGGAAACCAAAATACAGTATTTCAGGCTTTGGAGAAATTCTGAGGCCTTGTGAATTTTAAATTATTTCAAATAATTTCAGATATCTAGAAATGTTGCTAAAAATGTACAAGGGATTCCTGTATACCCTTCATTACTAGGTTCCCTAGATATTAACATTTTCCTATGTATGTTTTGACCCTCTCTCTTTTAAATATGTATATACATATATACTAATTAAATGTCAAATTAAAATTTAATATAAATTACATATATAAAATCTTTCTGAACCATTTGAGAACAAGCTAAAAATGTTCACTTTCCCCTAAAATATTTCAGTGTATATTTTCTAAAAACAGAGATGTTACCTAACAACAGTATAATTCCAAAATCAAGAAATTGACATTGATATGGCACTATTAACTAATCTACAGCTCTTATCCAATTGTCCTATTCCTCTACAGAGAAGAAAGGTTTTAATGTCCTGTCTAGGATCCCATCCAGGACCACACATCTGTCTCTTTAGTTTCTTTTCATCTGGAACAGTTCCTTGAGTCATTGTCTGCTATGATTCTGGCATTTCAAAGAACATACGCCATTTATTTTACAGACTGTTTCTCAATTAGGGTTTGCCTGGCATTTCTTCAATAGATTCAGACTGTTCATTTTTGGCAGTAATGGATAATAATCCTTACAAGTAATCAAATAGGAATCCTTGAGTCTATACTATATACATAGAGTAATGAGAGAGAAGGAAAAGCTCTTCTTGACAGTAGAGTCCCAGCTACAAAATATAGAAGGAATGATGAAAATTTTTAAAAATCACCATTTGGTAACCACTACACTAGCCACTGGCTTGGGCAAGAGTCACCCATGGATATTAAAAGTAGTGGGTGAAAGCCTGAAGAGCTCAGAGTATCTCCTCCAAAGATACTTATTAATCAAAAAGTGGAAAATAGCAACTTGATAGTGGAGAATGCTGGTAAACAACCACCTTAACCCAAAGATCAAAGTTAGCATCCACAGAAATGGGAAAGTAGAGAGTATGTGTCTCCTGATATGATGAATGGACAACACCGTATCTCTCTTGTGAAATGAAAAGACATATTCCTGCCCCAAAGACTTTACAATGTTAAAGAACTGTAGTTGGAACCTGGCTGCATTTACACAAAATAGATTCTAAAATCCTTTTCACCTTCACAGATCCCGCCTTGGAAACCTTCCTGGGAGGAGTAGTAATAACTGGATACTGAAGAGACAAACTGTCTGCTTGGATGGAAACTCCTCGGTGCAGACTTCTGGGCCATGTGATACTCCCTGGACATCAGGGACGGTACAGGAATACCGATAGACTGGCCTCCAAGACAGAAGGGGAATAGGAGAAAAAGTAAATCTGTCTTCCCACAATATCAATGGGTAGTGGGCCAGGCTGGAGGAAACACATGAGCCATGTAACTTTACAGGTTACACCAGACCCTTGGCCCTCCTGCTTTTCTGTTGTGCTGTCAAAGCCAAATTTCCTCTTGCCAATTTCTCACACCTTGGCACCTAACCGACAAATGAAAAGACCAGACATCGAGTGCCTCCCAGAGATGTGTCTGGCCTTTTGTTCCAGCTCGGATTGGAGCAGTGCAGGGGGTGGCATCATATTCTCCTCTCAGGTGTTCAAGCCACAGAGGCCAGGGCTTCTTCACACTGTCCCCAGCCTTTACCCCCTCCCTTGACCACACACGCTGCATCACTCCACCACATCTGCATTCTTTTCCATTCCAATTCCATTCTGCCTTTTCACCCTGACACTTTCTGATCCAGAGAGTTTTTGTTAGAAGCCCCACAGCATTGGCTTCATCTGCCAAGAGGTGAGTGAGGAGGCAAGAGGCCAGTGAGACCACAGAAAGGCTGATGCAGCAATGACATCTCCTTCTCACACGTGGGCTATGAGGGCGCCACCAGCTGTCAGTCATCTCTTCTCTCAACTACCATGACTAAATGTTGGTTTCATTTTCTCTGGTATGAATTCGGGTTTGGTTGGCTGCTCTTGAGTGTTGGAAGCAATGAATATGGAGATGCTGCCTTCAGATTCTGGAATCTACTTGTTACAACCTTGAAGCCCTACAGCTCACCTATAGATAGGTTTCAATGACTTCACTTTTCAGGGCAATCATAGAATGTCAGAGTTGGGAGGAATTTTAATTTTATAGATGATATACCAAAACATTAGGTATAGGCAAGCTGTCCACACAAAAGCAAGTTGTATAAACTGGATTGGAGAAAACAATACAACTTGTAATGCCCAGAAACCATTAGTTCACATTGGCTAATTATAAATATGTCCTTAAGGCTCTCTCGTTCAGATTTGCTTCTTCTTAGACTGGCCTCTGCCTCTCACATTTAGAACAGCAAGAAACCACCACTCCCAATATTTACACATACTGTTTTTTTCATCTCTGGAATCTTTTCACGGCTTACAGTTTCATGGAGGGTTTCATGAAGATTTAGCTTTTCCTTTGAACCTGGTTAGCCAGTAAAACAAATATTTTTTCCCCAAAGCACAAATTAAAGAACCTGATTTGTTCCCAGCCAAATTCAGAAGCTTAAGAAAAGCTCCCCCATTCCCTAAAGTTTTCATCTCTGGACTGTCAGCTTCAGGATATAGATTTCAAATGGCTATGGGTCAAAAGTGGTGGAGGTGTGGGAAGGCAGATTCAGATGAATTTGAGTGATTAGAATGAGGTCAGGCCAGAAATGCACCTGAGAACAATTTGCTAATCATTAGTTCTGAGTTTCATCTTCTGGAATTATTGCTTCTTATACTGGGTCAGGGGAGAGGGTATTATTTAGGTGAAAAGGGAAGAAAGAGAAAACAGAAGAAGAGAAAATTTCACCTTTCCATGGAAATATCAGCAGAAAATCTACAGACTCTTGTGTCTCTGCTTGTTTTTTCAGTACAGTGTTTTTTAATAGACCAAAAGAAAATTTTTATGAGGTAATATGTATGTGAATAATGTTTATAGAAGGGGTATTACATGTTAGTCATTATGGACAATTGTATAAATAAACCTGTAAAATATAAACATATTTTATATGTTTATATATATATGTAAAATATATAAACATATAAAAATTATTTTATAGGGCCGTGGACACTTTTCATATCTTTGTTCTAAAACATAGAGAGTTCCAGGGCTGGCAGCTTATTTCTTTGTTAGTATATGCCACTGGAAACCCAAAAGGTGTGGTGGGATGTCATGTGTTTGTTTTCTGGTTTTGTAATTTATAATGATCTGAATGGATTACTTTGAAATGTCTGTTGCTTATGTGTGGGTGTTGTTTGCCCACAAGGAGTTATCAGAGATCCTTTCCACATTTTGTGTCTTAGAAAATCAAAAGGAATTTTCTAGTGAGAAGAAAAATACATAGAAGAAGCCTCCACCGTTGAGTAACTCAGATTTGTACCACTGACAGTGTCTCGTAAGTCCGAGGAAATAGACAGCTTAAGATCAAGGTTGTTGTCTCTCACTTAAACACTGGATGTTGGATAACTTTTCTCCTGGGAAGGAAGCACAAATTTTTGTTAATTTCTTTCTTCACGGATTTGACAAGTTTTAGGGGAAACCAGAAGTCATGGCCCTTAAGCCACCTTGCTTCAGGACAACTCTCCACCATCCATTTTCAAAGAACCATCCATGTATTAATTGTTTGATATGCCATGATTCATTGGCAGACTCAACACCTTTAGAGCCCAGAGCCCACTTGTTTGGATTTGTGGCTCTAAAGAAGTGTTAAGTTTGCTCTACCACTCAGGCTGATCAGAAGCAAAGGGAAAGTGGTGGGGGTGGAGGGGGGGCTCCCTTGTGGAGAGGTTCACTCACACCTCTAACCACCTCTGACCACAGCCGAGAGAAGCCCTGGGCCAGTAGCCAGTGCATGATATGCCATCTACTCTTCACACAGCGAGGGCTCATCATGTGAGAGTGGAGAGGTCACCCCAGTCTCCTTTGCCAAAATTTCATATTGTTCCCAGATATAAGCTTGTGAAATGCAGTATGTGTTTTTGCTCAAAACAATAAAAGAGGTTTATTTTTCACTTAATAGACTCATCCCTCAAGCCTGTTTTTTTTTTTTTCAGTAGCTGACTTGGAGAGGGGAGTACTTTATCATGTATTAAATGTCAACACTGAGCCTTTTATTGTTCCCAAAGGGCTTTGGCTGCTGGCAGCTTCCCTGGACATCCAAAAGCAGGGCTGGGAGGAGAGGAGTGACTTTGTCAGACAGGAATTGCCTATTTTCAGTGGGGATGACTGGGGGCAGAGTGAGTGACACTTCCTTTCCACGGTCACCAGGCTGAGTTCACCTCCCTAGAAGAAATGCTGGTTTGTCAAACCATAAGGGCCCAAGACAGCCTCTAGGCCAGAAACCTTCTCTGCTTGCTTAGTCCACACCCTCAAGAGTCTGACTGCCAGTCACCAGCTAGCTGTGTGGCCTTGGGCAAGTTACTTAACCTCTCTGTGGTTCAAGTTCTTGTCTGGAAAATGGAACTATAATAGCACTTTCCTGACGAATATTAAGGATTAAATGTCTTAAAATATGTAGAGTTCTGAAACAGTGCCTGGCACCTACAAGTGCTCAATTCATGTTTTACCACCTTCATAATATTTGCCCTATCCACCAACCATTTATATTATCATTTACTTAATGTTCTTCTAATTAACTTAATTTTAATCTAAAACTTGATAGAAAACTTTATATCCCAACTGTAAATGGAAGAGTATATCATGTACTATGAATATAAGGTAATAATAAATAGTAATAGTAGCTAATATTTACCAAGTCCTTGCTCCTTTCTGAACATTGAGCTAAGTGTCTTGACTTGTTAAAATCCTCACAACCCTGTGAAGTCAGCACTGTCATTTTACAGAGGAAGACACTGAGGTACTGACAGATTCACAAATTTGCCTGTAGTTACACAATTAGTAAGTGAAGGAGGCAGTTCAGCTTCAGACCCCAGGGTCCTCAGCACTGCTCTATGCTGCCACACTAACAAAAACAAGAGTATTCTACTCACGTGGTAGATGGTGGGTGATTAGTTTCCTATGGCTGCTGTAACAAAGAACCACAAACTGGATGGCTTAGAACAACGTAAATTTATCCCCTCACAGTTCTGGAGGCTGGATGTCCAAAATCAAGATGTTGGCTGGGCAGTGCTCCCTCTGAAACCTCTAGGAGAAGACATTCCTTTGCCTCTCCCAGCTGAAGCTAAAGCTGAAGCTCCAATACTTTGGCCACCTGATGTGAAGAGCTGACTGATAGGAAAAGAGCCTGATGCTGGGAAAGATTGAGGACAGGAGGAGATGGGGGCAACAGAGGGTGAGATGGTTGTATGGCATCACCAACTCGATGGACATGTGTTTGAGCAAACTCCATGAGATAGTGAAGGACAGGGAAGCCTGGCGTGCTGCAGTCCATGGGGTGGCAAAGAGCTGGACACAACTTAGCGACTGAACAACAACTCCTACCTTCAGGTACCCCCAGGCACTCCGTGGTTTGTGGTAGCACCACTCCAGTCTCTGCCTCCATCTTCACAGAGCTGTCTTCTTTCTGTGTGTCTCTACCTCTGTGTCTCGTCTTCCCTTCTTGTAAGGACAATAGCCATATTGGGTTAGGGCCCACCCTACTGACTCATCTTAATTACATTTGCAAGACTATTTCCAAATGAGGGCACATTCACATACACCAGGAGTTAGGACTTAAACATATCTTTGGTAGGAAGGGGTTGGGGGAGGGGCACAACTCAACAGCTGCCCACCTAAGGCTTTGAGTCTGGGGCTAAAGAGTTATAAGTTCTGGAGAGTTGTTCAAAGTCAGCAAAAAGCTGAGGCTGTCTCCTTTATGCAGTCAGGACTGAAGGAGTCAGGACAAAGGAAGGACAGTGCTCCTGTATTACAGTGGTGTTTAGGGCCCCGTCCAGGTCCCATGTGATTCACTTTGCTGTTCGCCTGAAACTAACACAGCATTGTAAATCAACCATACTCCAATAAAAATTTAAAAGTAAGAAAATAAAACAAAAATTAAATTAACCATCTTCTGCCCCATCATCGATACTTTGGGAAAAGAGGCTTAGCACAAGAAAGCCATTTAACAATTCTTCCAGCTTCCCAGACATCCCTTGTGAAAGGGGAAGATGGGGTGGGGGGGGGGGGGGTGGAATTCAACCTTCCAAACTCCAGGCAGGGTGTGGAGGGCACAAAGCTTACCTCTCTAACCTGCCTAACATGGCTGAGCTGGGACAGCAACTTCAGACAAGTGTCTTCATCAGGGGGTATGTGAAGAAAGGACAACAGTAAACACAGTAGTGGGAAACCATTTATTTTCGTACTACTTCAGTGAAAACTTAAGAACAATCTCTCCACCAAGAGGGATTTAAGAGGAGGGTGTGGGGAAGTGAGGAAGGAGGAGTTTTCTTGCTCTATCAAATAAAAGTTTCTTTGGTTAAAGGGGCCGTATAGATTTCATAGAGTTGGGAGGTCCTCACCTTGAGTTCCCGGGCCACCTGGCAGACGGAGCAAGGCCAGCAGCAGTACACCGCCAGCCAGTCCTCACATAGGGTGCCCTAGGGGAGAAACCGCGTGTGTTCTGGGGCCATCACACAGGCTCAGCTCCGCTACCTGGAGACCTCCACAGTATTACCTCATGGCCCATCCCATCCACTGCTCCCAAGATCCACCATCACCCTGAAGTCATTGCCCATGGACACAAATCCACCGGGGTTACAGGTGCCAAACACCTTGACTGCTAATCAATCCTTGCAATTCAGAGACCGGCCCTCAGGGGTTCATACTTGAAAAACACTGTCTAACTGACAGAAAATCCTCTGTCAACATCTCTTTTTTCTCTTAGAACTTAATATTTATAATTAATTATTTTCTTTACTTATTTGGAGTAATAAGTATACATGATCCAAAATTCCCATAGTAAGAAGGGAGAGGAAGTAAAAAGTAAATCCCCCTGGTCACCCAGTTACCTGTCAGGAGAAAACCATTGTGGGCAGTTCTTATATAGACTTCCAGATAAATTCTAAGTCTAGGCATACAGATATATACAGATATGTACACATTACATTTTAAATATATATATATTCTTTTGCTAAATATACATCTTAGGGATCATTTCATAAGAATAGATAAAAAGATGCCTTTTTATCTGTCCACGTCTGAGTCAGTATGACTTGTCTGTCCTCAGTCTCTCCTTGTATCTCAGTCTCAACCACGCTAGAAATTGTCTGGTTCTTTGAAGTGTCCTCAGGGAATCCCCTAAGTGAATTCTGTGTATGCCAGAGAGTCTACATTTTAAGTGAGATTATCCCAAGTTTATCCTTTAAATTTGGTGCATGTCTACCTGTCATTGTTGGAAAGATTGAGGGCAGGAGGAAGAGATGACAGAGGATGCGATGGCTGGATGGCATCACCAATGCAATGGACATGAACTTGGGCACACTTTGGGAGATGGTGAGGATCAGAGAGGCCTGGCATGCTGCAGTCCATGGGGTCACAAAGAGTCAGACACAACTGGGTGACTAAACAACAACAACTGTCTTCTCTTGATGTAATAAGAGAGAAACAGAAGTGGCTCATTGGCCAACAATCTAATTATAATAGGTCTCCCTTGGAAATACCCTCCAAAATGTGGCATTTTGGTTTAATATACATCCTAGTAACAAGTGAAATCAGAAATTTCTTCCCTTTCCTTTCCCAAAGCCTTCCACTATGTATGGTGTTTCTAATATCCTCACCCACACCTCATTTATAAAAATAATCACAGGTTTGAAAGGCATCCATCCAGGTTCTCATATACATATACATCCAAACACACTTACCCGTATTTTATGTCTCTCTCTGGTGCCAATTCTCAGTGCAAAGGTGGACCCAGGTAACAGTGGCCAACAAAAACACTCTCCATAATGCCTGGCGATGTCACACTCAAGACACATGGGACAAAAGAGACCACAGAAACCTGTCAATAATCACATAAAAGCAAGTCAAGGTTCTCAGAGGTGCTTGGAGCCACTTCACATCTCAAAGAGCATTTACAACCCTATGCCATCAATTTAATGCTGCTTTGTCTCCCTACAATCAGGGATTGAGGATGAATAACCAATTCTCAAAACTCAGTGTATGAAAATTGCCATAACTGAGCCACATCAAAATTGTCTTCTTTTGTTAAACACTGGCGAAGCTGAGTCTGCCACAATTCTGCTAACATTCACTACTAATTGTTTTTACTGTCAAGAGAAAAGCATTAAATAATTTTTATAGTTGAAACATGTGTTGCTTCTATTATGTTCATCTATCTAATTTCAATATTTAAAATAGACACAGTATATAATACTTTTGAATAGCAGGCGTCTTTTTTATATATGTGATTGAAAGCTCTTTTATGATACACTGATTCTGCCTGCTATTCTTATCAGGACTTTACTCTATTTCTCAGGCCTGAAGGTTTCTCTAATGTTTGCAGTTTCATGGAGTCACTGACACCTACCAGTTTTAATCTGTAAACTAGCAGAGGCTTGGTTCCTCAAACATGTACTGGAAACAGTTGATCATTTATTCATTCATTCATCTTTAACTTACTGATACCATTCCCTACACATCCTGCATGAACCATTAACACAGAGGTTCTGTTTCAAATACATTTTGGGGTCATGGACCCTTTTAAGTATATGGTGATAGCTATGAACTTTTAAGGGAAAAGAAAAATACATGCACACAGAAAAGCAAAATTGTGCATTCAGTTTCACAGGGTTCAAGGATCCATTGAAAGCTATCATTGGACCGCAGGTTATAAACCCCTGGTAAATGATTAAGATGTTAACATCATTGCAAGAGATGACAACATTGATGAATACAAGTAATCTGAACTGTGAAAGAGCAAAAAAAAAAAAAAAATTTAACCATAACCTTTAAAAATGTATTCAATAAATATGTAATTGAGGCATAATTTATATACAAGAAAATCCACAGATCATAAACATTGAGTTGAATGAGTTGTGACAATCACATTCACCAAAGTACCCAAACGTGTAGAACACTCACCCCAGAGAGCTCCCTTGGGCCCCCTCCTGGGTGATCCCAGTCCTCCCACCCCACTCCAGACATGATCACTATTCTGACTTCTATTACCATTGAGGGGTTTTACCTCTTTGAGAACTTCATATAAGTGGATCATGTTTAGTTTCATAACTGTCTGTTGTTCAACCTCATGTTTCTTGAGATTCATCTATGTTGTTATAGGCATCTATACTTTGTTCTTTTTATTGTTGAGTAGTAATTCCAATGTATAAATGTGCTATAAATCATATATCCATTTTCTAACTGATAATTCCATTTTCAACCTGCCTGACTTCAGGCTATACTACAAAACTACAGTCATCAAGACAGTATGGTACTGGCACAAAGACAGAAATACAGATCAATGGAACAAAATAGAAAGCTCAGAGAAATCCACGCACCTATGGACACCTTATCTGTGACAAAAGAGGCAAGAATATACAATGGAGAAAAGACAACCTCTTTAATAAGTGGTGCTGGGAAAACTGGTCAACCACTTGTAAAAGAATGAAACTAGAACACTTTCTAACACCATACACAAAAATAAATTCAAAATGGATTAAAGATCTAAACCTAAGACTAGAAACTATAAAACTCCTAGAGGAAAACATAGGCAAAACACTCTGACATAAATCACAGCAGGATCCTCTATGACCCACCTCCAAGAGCAATGGGAATAAAAGCAAAAATTAACAAATGGGACCTAATTAAACTTAAAAGCTTTTGCACAATGAAGGAAACTATAAGCAAGGTGAAAAGACAGACTTAAGAATGGGAGAAAATAATAGCAAATGAAGCAATGGACAAAGAATTAATCTAAAAAATATACAAGCAACTCTTACAGCTCAATTCCAGAAAAATGAACAACCCAATCAAAAAATGGGCCAAAGAACTAAATAGACATTTCTCCAAAGAAGACATACAAAAAAAAAAAAAAAAAAAAGACATACAGATGGCTAACAAACACATGAAAAGATGCTCAACATCACTCATTATCAGAGAAATGCAAATCAAAACCACAATGAGGTACCATCTCACTACAGTCAGAATGGCTGCTATCTAAACGTCTACAAACAATAAATGCTGGAGAGGGTGTGGAGAAAAGGGAACCTTATTACACTGTTGGTGGGAATGCAAACTAAAGCCACTATGGAGAACAGTGTGGAGATTCCTTAAGAAACTTTAAATAGAACTGCCATATGATCCAGCAATCCCACTGCTGGGCATACACACCAAGGAATCCAGAATTGAAAGAGACACGTGTACCCCAGTGTTCATCACAGCACTGTTTATAATAGCCAAGACATGGAAGCAACCTAGTGCCCATCAGCAGACGAATGGATAAGAATCCTGTGGTACATATACACAATGGAATATTATTCAGCCATTAAAAAGAACACATTTGAATCAGTTCTAATGGGGTGGATGAAACTGGAGCCTATTATACAAAGTGAAGTAAGCCAGAAAGAAAAACACCAATACAGTATACTAACGCATATATATGGAATTTAGAAAGATGGTAACGATAACCCTATATGTGAGGCAGCAAAAGAGACATAGATGTATAGAACAGTCTTTTGGACTCTGGGAGAAGGCGAGGGTGGGGTGATCTGAGAGAATAGCATTAAAACATGTATATTATCATATGTGAAATAGATCGTCAGTCCAGGTCCGATGCATGAGACAGGATGCTCAGGGCTGGTGCATTGGGATGACCCAGAGGGATGGGATGGGGAGGAAGATGGGAGGGGGGTTCAGGATGGGGAACACATGTAAATTCATGGCTGATTCATGTCAATGTATGGCAAAAACCACTACAATATTGTAAAGTAATTAGCCTCCAATTAAAATAAACAAATTTTTTAAAAAGAAGAATACCCTGTCAAAGACCAGTCTCTGACTCCTCATCCCTCCCTCCCTCTTCAACAGTCAGGAGTACAGAGTCCCACTCCCAGTTTCAGTAACAAAGAAGCAGAAATCTAGGAATGCTGTTTTATCTTAGAACCTCCAGGGGATGTGCCTGAATTCTGGACTTCTTCCATTTCATGTAAGGGGTGAGGGAGCACATGTGCACAAAGGGCAAGGCGCTGGGGTGGGAGGAGGACAAGGAGCAGCCTACCTTCCAGGAACAGAAGGTCTATTTCCTCTCTTTCATCAGGAATCTTGAGATAATCTCTAGATTACGTATTGCAGTCATCACTTGGCCCAAAGCAAACACTAAAGTCAGCCTTGATTAAGTCTAGGATGTTTCATCCCACATTTAAAAAATCATTACTCCTAGCGAGATCAGCAGGCCCCACACAGCACTGACAACTGGTACGAACAGGTCAGATGATAGCAAGTGGCCCATGAACTTAATGTGAGTTCAGAGTGGTACTATGGTATGTAGCCCTGATTTAGGGAACTTTGAAATCATGGTACATAGAAGTCAACCAAAACTCATTTTATGCATGAATTACAAAATACAGTAGTGTGTATCTCTGCAAAGAAAAAATTAATCAAAGTTGCATAATTATAAAGCTGGCAAGCTAAATGAGTAATAAATTGTGTTTATACAATTGCCTGCGCCATACCACTTTAACTGACAAAGAAATGCCCACCATCCTTCATAAGCCTTTTGTAAAGATGTTGTTTTGTGCACTGGAATTCTTGTACCTTATTTTTATGACTCATATGTCTTTTTAAATAACACATGCTGTTAATTTTATTTTTAAGCCTTCCCATTGTATAGCCACGTTATCTTAGTGTTCATTATGAGGCAGTAACAGATACTGAGGAAACACACCCAAAATTCAATTACCTTGGGACAGAAGCCAGATATAATAAAAACAAAGCACTATAAAAGCCAAAGTTTTATTACATAATAGCTGGTAATTATACAGATTTTACCATGTGCCAAGCCCTGCTAAAAGTACTTTGCATCTAATAACTCACTTAATTCTTACAACAATCCTATAAAATTTACTCTTACTAGGCCCATTTTAAAGATGAGCAATCTAAAGCCCAGAGGATTTAAGCTATTTGCCCAAGTTCATACATTTATTAGGAAAGCGCAGAGGCCACGTTTGAACTCAAATAAGTCTGACTCCAAAGTCTCAACAACTACACATAACACATATGCCATATGTTCTCACGTTTTATGTATTTATCTAGTAAACAACTGTGGAGTTGTGTGTTCCAAGACAGTGCCCTCACTACCACCACTTGGTATTTATTTCTGTAGGACAGGCTGAAATCACGCAGCTTCTTTAGGAAATGAAAGATCCTTGCTCAGGGCAGGATGATGGAATCCTTTGTCTGAAGGAGACTCGCAGAGGAAATTCTGCTACCTATATCACAGACCAAGGTTTAGTATCCAGAATATACAGAAAACCTACGTATAAAGGACTAAACAAAAGAAGAAAATGAACATAAGACACGAATAGGTAATTCACTAAACAAGAAACACAAATGGCCAATAACAAACATGAAAAGTTGTTCAACATCATTAGTAATCAGGGAGTTGCATATTGACAATCAGAAACCATTTATTACCAATAAGAATGCTGAATTTTTCTTAATTTTTTAATATCAAATGTTGTGGGACACCATAGAGAAATAGGTACTCCCCAGACAGATGGGAGTGGAAATTGGCACAGTCACTTTCAAAAGCAACTTGGCTGAATCAAGTAAAATTTTTAAATACTCTGGGATCCAATAATTCCACAAATAAGAGTAATGCTTACACATGCACACAAAGAGGCAGGTACAAGGATATCCAGTGCTGCATTATTTGTGACTTAAAATTTAAAACAAGTGTACATTGATAAACGAAAGCGTAAATAAACCATGATGGTGTAAATCATACTAGGGAATGATTAAGAATGCAGTAAAAAATAAATTAAGTAACAACAGGGATAAATCTCTAAGATATATTTTGAGTTAAAAAAAAATCAAACTGCATAATAATATTATAGCATAATACCATTTATGCTTTGTTTAAAGAGCTACAAAGCAGTAGTATATATTACTAATATATATGTAAATGAAAAAGAGTGACATGGTTCTGTTTTCTGTAATGTTCCATTTTTAAATGAAATAAGCATATTCATGTGTTATTTGTATATGCAAGTATATGTGTGTATATATATACAAACACACACACATATATATTCCAATGCTGCTGCTGCTAAGTCGCTTCAGTTGTGTCCAATTCTGTGCGACCCCATAGATGGCAGCCCACCAGGCTCCACCGTCCCTGGGATTCTCCAGGCAAGAACACTGGAGTGGGTTGCCATTGCCTTCTCCTATATATTCCAATGAAGTGAAGTGAAGTGAAGTCGCTCAGTCGTGTCTGACTCTTTGCGACCCCATGGACTGTAGCCTCCCACACTCCTCCATCCATGGGATTTTCCAGGCAAGAGTACTGGAGTGGGTTACCACATACATATAGATATAGATATGTATATTTTTTTTCTTTGTAAAAGAAACTCAGGGGTCAAGAAAGATCCAAGCCATAAATTCAGCCTCTTCCTCTTACACTCAAAGGCCTGGTGGTTATGTCAGCTTCCACAGCCTAAATATTCCTGGCCTGTTCTCTGACATGAACTCCACCCTCAAGCATGGAATGTGGCTCACTATTCATCCCTCTAATTCACAGGGGGAGTCAAGATAAAAAGGAACCACACAGAACCATGTGGAGCCCCAGGGAGCAGAAGCAGGAAAGGTGGGTGGAAACTGCAGCGAGGCACATTTCAGATCAGTTAAGGCAGAATCACCTAACAAAAAAAGATTCTTAAAAAAGGAGTAGAGCATGCTCATACATTGAGGTGGGTGGGAGTGTAAATTAGTGCAACTTCTAAATGGAGAGCTGTTTGGCAACTTCAGTCGAGATGTAAAATGGGACATGCTACCTGACCAGCAGGTCAGCAATTACTATCTCCTCAGCAATTACCCACAGATCAACGGACACACGTACCAAATGGCACCTACACGAGTACACTCACAGGGCGCTGGTTTGAACAGCAAAACATCTGGAAACCACAAAAAGGTCTGCTTATAAGAATACATGAATTATGGTACATTCATACAATGGAATCTATGCAGCCATTTAAAATATTAGCTCCAGAAGAGCTGATAGGGTCTGATCACCTATATTGTTAAATTAAAACAAAATAAAGATGCAGAATTGTGTGTTTATAATTCCATTATTTGCATCAATTATATATACCACATATACAGAAAAAATCTGGAAGGATAGATACTGAAATATTAACAATGTTTATCTCCGATGGCTGGAATTATAGGGTACGGCTTTCTTCTTTTATAACCTTTTATATTTTTCTTTATTCCCATGATTATATGATACTTTTCTAATAAAAAAGTAATCTATCTTCATTAAAATGGTATATCTTTACAGACTACACTGGGGCTCAGGCAAGAGTGATGGGCTCTGGGAGAACTGGGCAGCACGGGAGAACAGGGATGGACTTCCTGTTCTTCATATACTAAAGGGACAGGTACTTTTGAATTTTGTACCATGTGCCTGGTAATCTATTCAAAATCATTTTTTTTAAGCACTGAGCTGGCTCCGAGGGAGAGGAGCCCTCCTCCCCAGAAATGTTCAGAAAGCCAAGGCTGTCAGGTCCTTGCCACGCCTCCTGTAGGAAGAATTTAGACAAGCTGCTGAGGGCCCAGACCAGGTGACCTCAATATCCCTCCTGACTCTGTTTGTATGATTGTTTCAGTGAAGTGCAGGAAAGAAGGAAGCAAGTGAGAATACAGGTTAAAATTCATTCACTGATGTGTCTGTCGTTCAGGAGATATTCATAAGTGCCTCCTGTTAGTCAGATCTCTACTGGGCAAGACCAGTGAGCATGACCAGTTGTCACTGCTTGCAGATGGTATACAGTGTACCCAAAATACAGTTCAGGGATGTGACTCCCAGCCTGGGGCCTTTTCATGAAAACCAAAGAGAAATTCCTGGCCTGCTTCCCCCTCCCCACCTTGGGCATCTGATGATTCCTCGTCCACACAAAGCTCTTTGCTGCCTGACACTGGTGGTGCCTCCACAGGGAAGGTGGTTTTAGTGGCTGGCTGTTTCCCGTCTTTCAGGAATCAGCTTAAGTCAGTTCCCCAGAGATGCCATCCTTTACTTACCCCCTATAATTTCCTTTCAGAACACCCTGTTTATTTCCTCCATGGCATTTAGCACCACTGCAATTATTTTGTCTATTTGCTTATTGCCTATCTCTTCTCAGAAACCATCTCTGTCTTATTCACTATTATGTCTGCAACACCTATCACATGACTATACATAGGTAAATACTGGCTGAATTATAAACCCAGGTTGATTACACCTTCCACATCAACCTCCTCTGAGACAACATCACAAACATCCCCAGCTGGAGCGGCCAGCCTTTCACCCATGAAGCCATTTCGCAGCCACTTATTTCATCTTGGCTTCATCTTCTCATCTGAGCTTTCAGAAGCCTCGTCTTCAAAGGACATAGAAGCACCTATTTCTAATCCCTGTGCAGTGTGAATTCAGATGAAAGAGCTGAGGTGGGAAGAGGGAGGCAGTTTAAAAAATAGAATCGCAATTAAATGAAGAATCAAAATGTCAAAAATAACTGGAAATCATCACTGCTCATAATGTACCCTTTGCTTAATGGATGACAAATTGTAGCAGTCATTCTCAACATTTAATGCAAAAAATGGTTCCCAGGATGGGAACCTGATGTGAAACAAAGTCATGGAAAGAAGATCTCCCTTTTGTTTCCAAGTTTGCCACAACTACTGTCATAGTGATTTGCTTGAAATAAAACTTTGTGGTTGAAGTAGACCTTTTAAACAAAGAAGGGAAAAAATCCACCACTCATGGCACTAGTGCTCCAGCTGCGTCCTGGGAACTGTAGAGCAGACAGCCAGTGTATAAGGTCATACTGCCTTTAAAGTTTCTGGTGAGACAATGAGCTTGGAGACTCTATGAGCAGTCACGAAGCAGAGGCCCATCCAGGGAAGATCAGTTAGGACACAGAACATTTGTGATCACCTGGTACTATAATATCCATGGCCTCTCCTGTGCAGGTCACATCCAACTGTAAAGAATACTGTATTCTTCACATGTCCTTCCTTCCTCCGTGGCCCTAGAATAGGCTCTCAAATGGACAAGCAGGGACCCAGAAGACCCAGTGTGCAGGGTTTAAGGCGGAGGGGGTGGGGAACCATCCTTTCTTCGATCAACTTTTTTTTAAGTATTCTTGGAATTAGGCAGCAGCTAGTCTAAGTCTCCTGATTCTACTCTTTGCTCTCAACAAGCTGGAAGATAAAAATTTATAATAACAATATTAATACCTGAGATTACTAAGGTCATTACTGTGTATTATTGCAGTGGGGTGTTCAAGGTTACACACCCCAGTAGTGAATTTAGGAAAATACCCCTTCACTATTGCCAGCCGTAGTGGGAGAACTGTCACTCAAAATGCCCTGGGCTGGTCAAGCAGCAGGCATGATTTAGGCTAGGCAAAACGGGCTCCGTTGCTGACAGAGTAATTCCCAGACAGGAAAGCATAAGGATTAAAATGTTTGGAATTCACCAGTTTGTCAACTATCTCCTGATAATGCATCTTGTCCCTTGTAAGCGCAGGTTTTTGTTTATTTCCTGATTTTGTGAACTGCCCCCCACAGCCGCCTAATGAAATTCAATGTTTGCTTCAGTTTTAATTTTCTAGGGCTGCCATAAAAAAATACCGCAGACTGGACATCTCAAAACAATAGAAAGTATTCTCTCACTGGAGAATTCTGGAGGCTAGAAGTCTGAAGTCAATGTATTGGCAGAGTTGGTCCTCTGGAAGCTCTAGGGGAAAGTCTTTTCCATTCTTGTCTCCAAACTTTTGGTGGTTGCTGGCAATCCTTGACAGTCTCTGGCTTATAGATGCATTATTTAATCTGTGCCTGTCTTCACATGGCAATCTTTGCTGTGTGTCTGTCCAAATTTCCTTAAGAATGCCAGTCATTGGATTAGAGCCCACCCTAATCTAGCATAACCTCTTATTAACTTGACAACAATGCAAGACTGTTTCTAAATAAGGCCACATGCAGAGCCTATAGGTGGACAGGAATTTTGAGGGGACAGTGTTTAACCCAATACAGTAGGCAACCAAGAAAGACTCTGATCCAGTTATGTTCCAGACCAGTGTTCTTGAGTGGGTTCTATGCATTATTTGCTTTAACCTTGACAGTCTTTAAGGTGGGCACCTTTATTTACCCTCATTTTAGAGGTGGAAAAATGAAAACTCTGAGAGTTTGTTCAAGGTCAAATTGCCAGTAAGAGGCAGAGTTAAGATTAAGTTAAGAGTTAAGATTTAAGTTAAGAGTTAAGATTAAGGCGAGGACTATACCCAACACAAATATGTTCTCCTAGCCACTACATTATATATCAAGTTTTGCTCTACTTGGAAATGCATTGATACTCCAACTCCCAATCACCAGCTACAGGCTATGAAAGGAAAATCGTCCAGTTCCCAAATTGGGGTAAGGTCTCTGTATCTCCCTATGGTTATTCTGCCTTCTCTGTACTACAATACTGAGTAACAACCAAGGTCAGAGAGTGTGGACAAGAACCAGGAAGAATCCTGAGAGAATCAGAAAAGAATTGCCATAATTGTCTGGTCAGGAGTTCACATGGGTAGCAGTGGCAGGAAGAAATCTGCTGGGCTCAGGGTCAGATGGTCAAAGGGACAGCGACAGAAGTTATGTTTTAGCGCTGGGAGGTCTCTTGTCTGTGAGGCCCAGGCAAACAGTGAAGGCTCAGGCGTGGATGATCAGAACACCAAAAATGGTTTAGAGCTTTTGACTCAGCAAGACCCAGCTAAATAAGCCTTGGATTGGATAATGGCTCAGAGGTCTCTGGTTGATCCATCCTGTGAGGCTTTAGGACAAATTCACATCTTGCCAGAGCCTCTACAGGATGGGAAGACATATTCTTTGAAAATATTAAAGTCTATTGAATTTAAGAGACTAGCCCTCATCCATCAGAAAGGAAACCACTCCCTGGCAAAAAGAAGATTCTGTGACTAAGTTACTCCTTAGGGCAAGAGCATCAAGTCCTGGGAAAGGATACTGACAGGCGGTACCAGAGACCAGTCAGAATGTCCTAAGGTAAAAATAGAATCAATGGAGGAGGAAATGGCAACCCACTCCAGTATTGCTGCCTGGAAAATCCCGTGGACAGAGGAGCCTGGTGGGCTACGGCCCGTGGGGTCTAAAAAAAAAAATAGAATCCATCTGCTTTGAGCTTTAACCCAGGAGAAAATCATGCAGTAGAGGACAGTATTGCTGATACTTCTTCACAGCTAAACCAGCATCTGAAAAGATTTCAGTCAACAAAGGGAGCTTCTTTTTATGATTGGTCTTACTGTTATAAGAGTAATACACTTTCCTCACAGAAATACTAGAAATAAGCGAAAAGAAAAATTATTCATTAGCATACCATCTGGAGACAACTGCTGTAAGCATTTGTATTTGTATCCTTCCAGATATTTCTCTAAATATCCTCCCCCAAATAATGTCTAATGTGTGTGGTTTTACAATCTGATTCTTTAACTTAAAAATGTATCCCAAAATTTTTCCATCTCAGTAAGTATCATTCTGTGATACTTATGACTTTTCATGGCTGTATAATAATCCATGGTATGGAAGCCCCCACTGAACACTTAGTTTGTTCTAGATTGTTGCTACAATAACCAGTGCTGCCAATTTTAATGATGCTGCTAAAACCTTGCATGTGATTTGTTTCCTTAGACTAAATGGCTAAAAATGTAATTACTAGGTCAAAGGCTACATCACACTTGAGGTCATTTTTACAGGCATTACGAGCCATTCACCAAGAAACCTGTAATAATTTATGTTCCATCAGCTGCAGACAAGGGAGCCCATTTTGTGCATCTTTGTTTACAGTGGATTTCGTCATTTAAAAAAAAAATTTAAGTCACCACTTACTCTTTCAAAACATCCACATAACTGAAAACAAAATCCTTCCTGCCAAGGAGTATATTGGAGTCACTAGAATATTAGTTCAACTAGTCTGAAACCATTTAATTTCTGTCCTTGCACCTGACATAGTTTTTCTACCCACTGGTGTCTCAGGAAAGAAAATAGTAAAGAACTTAAAGGAAGAGAAAAAACATACAGATCCTCTTATCTCTGCAGACACTGAAGAGGCCGGTGCTCCAGTCCCCACCAGTCCGCACAATGGCTGTGATTGCCGTCCTGCCGCTGGCTCCCCGGACAGGCTGCCTCACCACAGCCTGGGCTGGTGCACGGCTCCTAGAGAGTCAAGGATGGTGATTAACTTGGAAACAAAGAAGATGATTCAGAAAGATAATCCTCAAGCCAGGACACAGTGATAGAGAGACAAAGACCCAATGATGCCCAGTGGCTCTTGTTCCAGAGCCCAAGCTGACCTTACCACCTCCCTCCCTCCTCCTCCATCACACCACCTCTTCCGAGTTTTTCCCCCATAGATGCTCAAGCTGGTTTTAGAAAAGGCAGAGGAACCAGAGATCAAATTGCCAACATCCGCTGGATCATCAAAAAAGCAAGAGAGTTCCAGAAAAACATCTATTTCTGCTTTATTGGCTATGCCAAAGCCTTCGACTGTGTGGATCACAATAAACTGTGGAAAATTCTGAAAGAGATGGGAATACCAGACCACCTGGCCTGCCTCTTGAGAAACCTATACGCAGGTCAGGAAGCAACAGTTAGAACTGGACATGGAACAACAGACGGGTTCCAAATAGGAAAAGGAGTATGTTAAAGCTGTATATTGTCACCCTGCTTATTTAACTTATCTGCAGAGTACATCATGAGAAACGCTGGGCTGGAAGAAACACAGGCTGGAATCAAGATTGCTGGGAGAAATATCAATAACCTCAGATATGTAGATGACACCACCCTTACGGAAGAAAGTGAAGAGGAACTAAAAAGCCTCTTGATGAAAGTTAAAGAGGAGAGTGAAAAAGTTGGCTTAAAGCTCAACATTCAGAAAACTAAGATCATGGCATCTGGTTCCATCACTTCATGGCAAATAGATGGGGAAACAGTAGAAACAGTGTCAGACTTTATTTTGGGGGGCTCCAAAATCACTGCAGACGGTGACTGCAGCCATGAAATTAAAAGACACTTATTCCTTGGAAGGAAAGTTATGACCAACCTAGGCTGCATATTAAAAAGCAGAGACATTACTTTGCCAACAAAGGTCCATCTAGTCAAGGCTATGGTTTTTCCAGTGGCCATGTATGGATGTGAGAGTTGGACTGTGAAGAAAGTTGAGGGCCAAAAAATTGATGCTTTTGAACTGTGGTGTTGGAGAAGACTCTTGAGAGTCCCTTGGACTGCAAGGAGAGCCAACCAGTCCATCCTATGAGAGATCAGTCCTGGGTGTTGAAGCTGAAACTCCCAATACTTTGGTCACCTGATGTGAAGAGCTGACTCATTTGAAAAGACCCTCATGCTGGGAAAGATTGAGGGCAGGAGGAGAAGGGGACGACAGAGGATGAGATGGCTGGATGGCCTCACCAACTCGATGGACATGACTTTGAGTAGACTCCAGGAGTTGGTGATGGACAGGGAGGCCTGTTGCGCTGAGATTCATGGGGTCGCAAAGAGTCAGACACGACTGAATGACTGAGCTGAACTAAATTAATGGCATTACTCTTCCAAGTCCCATTACTCAAATTCAATATTCAGGCTACTACCTCAGCACTTCTCCTTGTTTCATAGTAGTTAGATTCACAGATTTGGAACCAAGGGGCCTCAGTTCAAACCTCAGTGTGCCCTTTCCTGGAAGCTTGACCTTGGTTAAGCTGCTTAACCTCTCTGCTTTCTGTTTGTTCAAATTTAAAAAGAAAAAACTACCATATACAGTTATTACATCAACTGACGGACACATAATTCATTTACTGTGCCCAGAGCATGTGTAACAAAGTGACCATGAGTAAGGCTATACTGCAAGGATTTTGAACCTTTATTAAAAAGACAAATAAAGAATTAGACTAAGCGTACATACATCTAAATCTGGATGAGGCTATTGAAGTTAAACAGATGGTATCATTTAAGTGAATAATCTGGACTTCAGAATATATCTCGACACCAAAGTACTGTATGTATGATTGTCCTAGTGCAGCCACAAAGTACAACTTTGGTTTGATTTTCCCTGAAGGGCATAGCTATTCTGCTCAATCATTCTGAAATAAAAAACCAGGCCCAGGGGACAGGCTTCAACAGCAAGGTGAGAAAACATTTCCGTCTCTTTCTTGGACTGAAAGTTAGTTTTGCCTGAACCCCTACCATAGGGATAGATCTGGAATGAGTACTAGAGTGAAGGATAAGCTGCTGTCTGGCCTTGGAAGGGGCGGGTCAAGAGCAGGGTAGAGCGGCTGAAAATGCATCTGAGCCTGTACATAATAGGAGTTATTCCGTTTTGCTCTGCTCTTTTAGCAAGCTTCATTATGAGTTTGCACTTGGTCTCTGATGTGTTATGAAGAAATAAAGAGCTTGCTTCATACTTGAGAGAAAATAAAGAGACAGCAGAATTTCTTCCTGTAATGGCTGTTGTTACAGGGCGTGCATGCTCAGTCGCTAAATCATGGCTGACTCTTGTGACCCCACAGACTCCTGCCAGGCTCCTCTGTTCATGGGGCTTCCCAGGCAAGAATACTGGAGTGGGTTCCATTTCCTATTCTGGAACACAAAGACTAGAGGCCAGGAGAGAATGCTCCTGAACATCCTTAAGGCAACACTCTGGTTGCATTTTGGAAACAGCTGGGGAGTCCTTTGAGAACCTCTGATTTGGAACATTAAAGCCAATGGGATTTCATGTTATCATAATATAGGGAACATTGTTCTTGTTATGAAGATCCACATCTCTTGTTTCATTCCACCAATACTGCCCAAGTCCACACCTTCTCAAACCTGACAGCACATTAGCTTGTTAAAAAAAAATTCCCAAGCCCTATTATACCCAAGCCCCAAGACCACTACACAGGACTGCAGGGATGAGGCATAGAAATCGGTATTCCAAGTTTCCAGGCAATACCCATGTAGTCATCCTGATAACAGCTTGCAACCTGAAACAAGGGGACTTGGGAGACTGAAGATCACTGCAATGACTTCTGAGTCTCCTACCAGGTAGATGGTGATGTCAATGTAACAGAGATGGCAAGGACAACAAACTATGAGGTAGGGTGGAAGGGACAAGGGTGCTTGGAACACAGCCAGGACATAGTACCAGTGAGACACAACAGCTGGGAATGCCACACCAGAGTTTGGAAGAGCGAAGAAAGTTAGGAGTGACCTACCTAGGAGTGTGAAGCAGAGCTAAGAGACATCCCCACCCTTTCGTCCATTTGATATTACAGACAAGGCATTTGGCCTAGCAAGCTTTACAAGAGCCTACAGAAGTATTTGAGACCTGGAAAAATATATTGGCTACAAAATATAAAAACTGCAAAATATAAATTAGTTAATGCTCAATTAAACATAAAAATCTAGTATCGTATCTATCTCATTAAGGTCAAATTTGGAATTCAGACGTTATTTCATTACATTTGAAAACAATTGATGATTTTCTAATTTTGTAAAATAAAAAAAATTCCAAGAATGACTGACTGCTAAGCAGTAGCAGCCAATCATAAATTACTCAGAGCCCAATAATTTCAAAAGCAGAATTATAAAAATTCTTTCCCTTACTATGCAGCAAAATAATAATAATAATAATGGGTATAACATTTGGTATGGGTGCATTTTAATATATCCATTATGATGTGGGTTAGGGCCTATTGTTATAGACTGAATTATATCCCCCCCAATTCATATGTTGAAGACCTAGCTAGCCTCCAATGTGACCACATTTTGAGACAGGGTTTTGAGGAGACAATTAAGGTTGTTTGAGGAATAGAGGTGGGATCCTGGTCCATTAGGACTATTGGCTCATAAGAGAGGAAAGGCCATGTAAAAACACAATGAGAAGACTGCAAACCAGGACACAACCATGCTGGCACCCTGATTTCAGACTTCCAGCCTCCGGAAGTGTGAAAAGTATCTGTTCTGTGAGCTACCCAGGCTGTGGTATTTTGTTATGAGAGTCTGAGCAGACTAAGGCCCTATGAAGACTTCAGACTGGTCCTAGAAAAACTACCTCTATATGTATCTTATCTCCTCTGCTTCCATGTGAACTCCCTGAGGTCAGGGGGCACCTGTGCTTTCTCCCTGTATCCCCAGGCTCTAGCACACTCCTTGAAACCTAGTGGGTACACAACTTTTGTTGAATTGCATAAAACTGAATTCACATATCTCTTCTGTTATATATTGTTATTGTTGTTCAGTTGCTCAGTCGTGTCCAACTCTTTGCAACCCCATGGACTACAGCATGCCAGGTTTCCCTGTCCTTCACTATCTCCCAGAGTTTGCTTAAATTTCATGTCCATTGAGTCGGTGATGCTATTTAACCATCTCATCCTGTAATCCCCTTCTCCTCCTGCCTTCAGTCTTTCTCAGTGTCAGGGTCTTTTCCAACGAGTTGGCTTTTCACATCAGGTGGCCAAAGTATTGGAGCTTCAGCTTCAGCATCAGTCCTTCCAATGAATATTCAGGACTGATTTCCTTTAGGATTGACTGGTTTAATCTCCTTGCAATCCAAGGGATTCTCAAGAGTCTTCTCCAATATCACAGTTCAAAAACATCAGTTCTTCAGCCTTCAGCCTTCTTTATGGTCCAACTCTCGCATCTGTACATGACTACTGGAAAAACCATAGCTTTGACTAGACGGACCTTTGTTGGCAAAGTAATGTCTCTGCTTTTTAACATGCTGTCTAGGTTTGTCGTAACTTTCCTTCCAAAGGAGTAAGTGTCTTTTAATTTCATGGCTGCAGTCACTGTCCAGTGATTTTGGAGCTGAAGAAAAGAAAATCCATCACTGCTTCTACTTTTTCCCCTTCTGTTTGCCCTAAAGTGATGGGACTGGATGCCATGATCTTAGTTTTTTGAATGTTGAGTTATAAACCAGCCTTTTCACTGTCCTCTTTTACCTTCAACAAGTTATATCTGTTATATGAGTCCTCCTCAAATTGAGGACTATAAATTATGTGACCATAACTGTGTTTCATCCTCTAGTAAAGGCACAACTCTCAGGTGTGAACTGATTACATAAAAAATCAAGATTTTATTAAGAGTAACCTAAAAGCTTCTTACATGCCTCCACACAACCCAGTGCATTTACCTCTTAACGTGATCCCTACAAGTTGGGACTTCCATTATTACACTAAGAGTTTCCAATGATTTTAGTAAAGGAATTTCTTAAAGCTGAGCCCCTAGATTAGATTTTCCCCAGAAATGTACTTGTAGCTTGGAGCCCTAGAAGAGAATTTTCTGCTTCTATCTCAGCATTTTACGTGCAACACCTCATTATGGCAAGGAAGCCTCTTCTCTATTCCAAATCAAATAACTGAGACAGCTTTTCCTTGGTGGGGGAAAAAAAAGTTGGTTTTTGTGTGTATGTTTTTGCTTAATTTTGAACTCAAGAACTGTATTATTTTCTTTCCTTGGATATTCTGAATCTTTGGCCATTTTTATGTTTGAATTGAAATGCATTAGCTAAAACATTTCAGTTCAATATAATAGCTCATGTGTCAAAATTAAAATAAGAAGCATAGCTACCCTTAACTGAGCATCTGCTATGTGCCAGTTACTTCATAGTTCCTTTAAAAATTGAATAGTTATTCAGGGGCTGCTACAGGTATCAAACTAAAGTAGTTATTGTAGCTTCCTGCACAGATTTTGGACACGACTAAAGTGAAAAAGTTGGCTTAAGATTCAACATTCAGAAAACTAAGATCATGGCATCTAGTCCCATCACTTCAAGGCAAATAGATGGGGAAACAGTGGAAACAGTGACAGACTTTATTTTGGGGGGCTCCAAAATCACTGCAGATGGTGACTGCAGCCATGAAATTAAAAGACACTTACTCCTTGGAAAAAAAGTTATGACCAACCTAGACAGCATATTAAAAAGCGGAGACATTACTTTGCCAACAAATGTCCATCTAGTCAAAGCTATGGTTTTTCCAGTAGTCATGTATGGATGTGAGAGTTGGACTGTGAAGAAAGTTGAGGGCCAAAAAATTGATGCTTTTGAACTGTGGTGTTGGAGAAGACTCTTGAGAGTCCCTTGGACTGCAAGGAGATCCAACCAGCCCATCCTGAAGGAAATCAGTCCTGAATATTCATTGGAAGGACTGATGCTGAAGCTGAAACTCCAATACTTTGGCCATCTGATGCAAAGAACTGACTCATTTGAAAAGACCCTGATGCTGGGAAAGACTGATGACGGGAGGAGAAGAGGACGACAGAGGATGAGGTGGTTGGATGGCATCACTGATCACTGACTCAATGGACATAAGTTTGAGTAAACTCCGGGAGTTGGTGATGGACAGGGAGGCCTAGCATGCTGCAGTCCATGGGGTCACAAAGAGTCAGACATAACTGAGCAACTGAACTGAACTGAACTACACAGAATTTGGGTTTCCCCAGTGGCTAAGTGGGGGCTTCCTAGGTGGTGCTAGTGGTAAAGAACCCACCTGCCAATGGAAGAGACACAGGAGACAAGGGTTAGATCCCTGGGTAGGGAAGATCCCCTGGAGAAGGACATGGCAACCCACCTGGAGAGTCCCATGGACAGAGGAGCCTAATGGGCTATGGTCCATAGAGTCACAAAGAGTTGGACGTGACTGAGCGCGCACACACACACACATACACACACAATGGCTCAGCAGGTAAAGAACCTGCCAGACCATAGAGTCACAAAGAGTTGGACGTGACTGAGCGCGCGCGCGCACACACACACACACACACACACACACACACACACAATGGCTCAGCAGGTAAAGACCATAGAGTCACAAAGAGTTGGACGTGACTGAGCGCGCGCGCACACACACACACACACACACACACACACACACACACACAATGGCTCAGCAGGTAAAGAACCCGCCAGCTAATGCAAAAGACACAGGAGACATGGGTTAGATCCCTGGGTAGGGAAGATCCCCTGGAGAAGGACATGGCAACCCACCTGGAGAGTCCCATGGACAGAGGAGCCTAATGGGCTATGGTCCATAGAGTCACAAAGAGTTGGACGTGACTGAGCGCGCACACACACACACATACACACACAATGGCTCAGCAGGTAAAGAACCCGCCAGACCATAGAGTCACAAAGAGTTGGACGTGACTGAGCGCGCACGCACACACACACACACACACACACACACACACACACACACAATGGCTCAGCAGGTAAAGACCATAGAGTCACAAAGAGTTGGACGTGACTGAGCGCGCACGCGCGCACACACACACACACACACACACACACACAATGGCTCAGCAGGTAAAGAACCCGCCAGACCATAGAGTCACAAAGAGTTGGACGTGACTGAGCGCGCGCGCGCGCACACACACACACACACACACACACACACACACACACACAATGGCTCAGCAGGTAAAGAACCCGCCAGACCATAGAGTCACAAAGAGTTGGATGTGACTGAGCGCGCGCGCGCGCGCGCGCACACACACACACACACACACACACACACACACACACAATGGCTCAGCAGGTAAAGAACCCGCCAGACCATAGAGTCACAAAGAGTTGGACGTGACTGAGCGCGCGCGCGCACACACACACACACACACACACACACACACACACACACACAATGGCTCAGCAGGTAAAGAACCCGCCAGACCATAGAGTCACAAAGAGTTGGACGTGACTGAGCGCGCGCGCGCACACACACACACACACACACACACACACACACACACAATGGCTCAGCAGGTAAAGAACCCGCCAGCTAATGCAAAAGACACAGGAGACATGGGTTCAGATCCTGGGTCAGCAGGTAAAGAACCCACCAGCTAATGCAAAAGACACAGGAGACATGGGTTCAGATCCTGGGTCAGGGAGATCCTCTGGAGGAGGGCATGGCGATCCCCTCCAATATTCTTGCCTGGAGAATCCCATGGACTGAGGAGCCTGGAGGGCCACAGTCCAAAGTTTTGCAAAGAATTGGTCATGACTAAGCACACATGCACGCACAGCTTGTAACTCTGTATATTACTCTATATTCTATAGGTAGAATCTTATACTACCATTAAGAGGAATGAGTTTGGAAGCAGTGGGTAAAGCTGATGGTCATAGAGCTTCTCAATCTGAGCAGCTAACCATTTGCCATCAAGTCCAGCAACTTCTTCAACTAGTGCAAAGGGGACAGAGCTTAGTTTTAGACACACTAAAGTCAAATGTGGTTCAGCTGCATTCTAGTTGTTTGACCTTGGAAAACACGAACTGCCCCAGCCCTTAGCGCTGATCTCCTCTTGCATAAAACTGGATTTAAAATATCCTACTTACATAGTTGCGCTGAGGATTAAACACCAGGTACTTGGCATATAGTAGATAGCAGTTACTGTTATTATTTAAATTAAGGATCTTGCACATATATACTGTTTTCTGAGAAATTAGTAACAGAGGAAGCGGACCTGGGGCAGTTTCTCAGTGGTCACATGTCTTACCCAAATACCTCAAAATTCAATCAGGGGGACTAATCATTCCAGTTTGCCCTGGCCTAAGGGTTTTCCCAGGATGGACAGTCCCGGGCAGACCAAGAGGGTTGGTCTCCAAAAGGGAAAGCAGAGAGGGCTTCAACTGGTGAAAGGCAGGAGGCTGACTCCAGTCATTCTCGTTATCAGCTGCTAATAAGTGAGTGAAGAGAGCTGGATGACATACGCAGACTTTCCCCATTTCACCCTCACTCTAACCTTCACCTCTTTGGGCCGCTAAACACACTCCCCACTGCATGTCCCCACACATCTGGTGCTTTGACTGGAGGCGGGAGGGGATGGTGGTGGTGGTCATGTCACCATCTTCCTTATTGAGACTTGCAGCACTAAGAATTTATTCTGCCTTCCACTGAGGCCTCCTTGATTATTTCAAACTCTTAACTGAAGTCAAGACTCTTGAGTTTTGATTTCAAAAGGGTGGAAATTACTGGCAGCCACCAGAAATAAAGTTTCACTTGATCAGGGCTCATCATTTTCAGTTAAGAATATACAGACACCCTTTCATCCAAGTCAGCTCTTCTTTCACCAGCCAAGCAAGGCCAGGAAGAACTAGTCAGTTGCCCCCCTTTCAAGTACACATGGGAAATGATAGAGGCTACTTTCTTCCTGAGCCCAGTTTTCTTTTTCCTGGCTCCTTATAAGAAGAGATTGATTTGATATTCCAACCAAATAGCGAAAGCTGGGGGTAAAATCACCCTACTTCTTACCTTAAGTTGGAGATAAAATGTTGTTCATCTTCAGATGATATGAGTGAAAGAAACAGAGGTGCATGTGTGTTGAAAAAGGAAACATCCTCAGGAAACTTAGAGAAGTAATTTCCAAACCAATCCATAGTTAATAGGTATTTTCTTGTCACTTGGGATATCCTTTTTCCCTTCAACAATAAGCTGACTGATTCTAAACTTAGGTTCAATCCAAAATGAAACACCTAAAGAATGTTGCCTTGATATTCTGGAACCTGAGGTCATAGCAGTGTAACTGACAGGTATCTTATTTCTTTAAAGACAGGTACACACCTAACTGCGGGCAAGGCCATCTTACTAACATGAAAGGAGATCCTGCTGAAGATATAGTATAAGTTAAATAAAAATAAAACTTCTCTTTGGTGGAAAAATCCCTTGAAGAGATAACTCTAGCAAACATTTATCTAGCTAAGCATCACTTGTCCTTTCCTTAGGGGACTCAGAGGTTACAGATTTCAGCCATGCCTTGTAGCTGAGAAGCGATAGGGAGGGGCCTCTCATCATCATCATCCCCAAGGCTGCTGGTCCAATTCAGCAAGAAGATACGAGTCCCAGAGGCAGAGACCAGAGACAGAAAGTATTTAAGCCCAGAGATCATGCTTGAAACCACCTCATAAAAGATGGTTTTCTAAAGTTTAAGCTATGCTAAGTTGCCCCAAGCCTCTAAGGATTTTCACAATTTCTAGAAGTCTCTTACTCTTCCATGGACTTCTTTGATTACAGCAGGAGAATGGTACTGCCTCTTCCCTACATGGCCCAAATAGAATCTAGTGAACAAGGCAGGGCTTGGCTGGTGATTGCCTCCCTACTGCTCTGCATCTTCAGAGTCTTAGGAGCCTCTGAAGCACACCTTACAGAGACATGGACACCAGAAACACTAGAAAAATGTTCCTAGAAAAGAAAAATTCAAGAAAATTGCACACTAAGGGGAAAGGTCTGCAATCACAATTCAGTGTTACACTAGAAAGACAACAGGAGCCAACTACACTGTACATTCTTCTCATCAGAACCATAAAGAATGACTGTTTAGGGTTCTGAACTTCAAAGCATTTACATGAACATGGTTGTTAGCAAAAGCCTATGTAATCCCTCCCAATCAGATCCTTCAGATATAGCTTCATGACTGCCTTCATTCACTAGGTCCGGGTGGCTCTCATTGTCTTGTTAACTGTAAGGATGAATCCTACATGAAGGACAGCCACGTTGCTCACCACTCTATTTCAAGTGCTTAACACATGTCTGAAACAATATTAATAAGTAGTCTATAATTTGCTGAATAAATGTGCTATCTATGAAAATTCAAGGTTATAAGAATAACAGAAATTAAGAAGTGAGTACTAGTATTGCAGAAAGATTAGAATAAGATTCCTTTGAAGAATGAGCAACATAAGCTAATTCCATATTTTAAAATTTCATTTGTCCCAGCTTCTCTCATCAAACATCTGTTGTACAGGGCTTCCCTGATGGCTCAGTTGGTAAAGAGTCTGCCTACAGTGTGGAAGATCTGGGCTTGGATCGCTGGGTTGGAAAGATTCCCTGGAGAAGGGCATGGCAACCAATTCCAATATTCTTGCCTGGAGAATTCCCATGGACAGAGGAGCCTGGCAGGCTGCAGTTCATGGGGTTGCAAAGAGTCAGACACGACTGAGCAATTGAGCACACACAGCATTTGTTGAATAAAGTGACCAATCCAAATGCCACACAGCTTTTTCACCTAAAAAATAAATGAAAAAGACAAAGAAGAAAAAAGAATGTTCTTCTTTATAGAAGAATGAAAACTATTTATGGAAAAGAAATGACAGCTGAAACCCAATCCCCTAAAACAGAGTTCCCTTGCTGAGTTCATGACTTACCACGCTATGAAAAAGCCTTTTTTTCTTGTTCAGCCCCTCTTCCCCTCAGGATTAAGGAGTATCAAAGAAAAGGGGGGACTGAAATTGAGCAGGATATCGCAGGGGCCTCTCAGGTACAGAAATCCCTCCATGTTCCCTGTTCTTTATTTGCAGAAAATGCCTTTAGTCTCGAAGGCCTTCCCACTAAGTAGACTAAGGCAATTACTAATTAGGGAAGTGAGGGAATGCAAAAACAAAGGAAAAGCAAACAGTTCAGTGAGAAAACAGAGCCCTAGCTCCTCAAAGGATATACCTAGCAATCTGATGCATATCTTCGAGTTTTTCTGCAGAAACTAAGCAGCGCCTCCTCCACCGTCCCCAACCTGGTAGAAGATGGTGATTATCTGCTAACCATAAGCATAGAAACCTGAAACTAGCTGGAACGAGAAAGCTGATGATTAAGATTCCCAAAACATTAGCCTGTTATTTCACCATCAACCAATCAGAGGAAAGTGAAGGAGCTACAACCCTCACCCCAAATGTTGTCTTTAAAAACTCTTACTTAAAAGCCATCAGAGAGATCCGGTTTTTTGAGCACAAGCTGCCTGTTCATTATCCCTGCTTGTGTGTTAATCACTCGGTCGTGTCCGACTCTTTGTGACGCCATGAACTGTAGCCCACCGGGCTCCTCTGTCCATGGGATTCTCTAGGCAAGAATACTGGAGTGGGTTGCCAGTCCATTCTCCAGGGGATCCTCCCGACTCAGGGGTCGAACCTGGGTCTCCTGCACTGCAGGCACATTCTTTAGCATCTGAGCCACCAGGGAAGCCCATTAACCCTGCCTGGCACCCCGCAAATAAATGCTTTACTTCCCTTCACCACACCCAGTGTCAGTAAATTGGCTTTGCTGCACAGCAGACAAGCAAATCCAAGTTTGGTCTGGTAATATTTTGGCATTAAAAAATCACTATTTTTCACAGTCTCCAACATAATTTATTCAGGAAAGGATTGGGGTAATAAAACCACAAGACAAAAAATTGAGAATAGGACATTCCCAAGATGCCAAATCATCACTCTACAGATTTGCATTTGTAAAAGAAATCCGATCTTAACTCTGGAGAAATACTCAAAATGTATCTTTACAATGGAAAGCTCTATAAAGTGTTGCTGTTGTTTTTTTTAATGTATCTTTACAACAAAAATTCTGAAAGTGATTTAAAAAATATATACCTTTATAATGGAAAGTTCTGCAAGTGATCAAAATCAAAATGTATCTTTAAAATGAAGGGTTGAAGAAATTATAAAATTTAGCATCACTAAGAGTGGGACAACAGAAAGTAATGTTTAACCTAAACCTCATTATCTACAGACCATGCCGTCCAACAGAAATAAAATGCAAGTCATATATGCAATTTAAAATTTCCCGGTAGCCCTTTTTTAAAAAGTAAAGCAAAATCAATGATATTAATATATTTTATTTAATCCAATTTATTCAAAATATTATTTCAGCACATAATCAACATAAAAGAAAATTGTTATTGAGGTATTCTATGTTCTCTTTGTCACAGTAAGTCTTTGAAATCTGAAGTGTATTCTATGCTTTTACCTCGCGGCTCAATTCAGATTACTCACATTTCAAGTCCTCTATAGATACATGATTGGACAGCACAGTTCTAGACCTAACTCCAGTATAAGGAAAACAAGGGATACAACAAACTACCACTTACTTCTCCAAAGTGAAAAGACATTAAGTACTCCTTTGTCACATTCCTCAAGCCCTTACTTAGGAGCAAGGATCATGTCCTATCCTGTTTGTTTTTCAAGTGTGCAGGGTTTTTCCTCCCTACCTTAAAACCAATTAAGTTCTAAGGAGAGCAGTGAGCAATTAGAAAACTTAATTGATGCTAGAAATCTTGGGTGGCAACTGAGTATTCTCTAAGACTAATGTGAAGAAACTAAGAGAAAACAGCATACCAAAGTATCAGCTAACATTGAGACCCAGGCACATAGATAACTAGTAAACAGTCATTAGAATGACTAAGTGAATGAATTTTTCAAGAGAAAAACAGACACAACTACCACAAACTATAAAAGACATGAAGGAACATGTCATCTTATTCCCATCTCAAAAATTTACAATGATTCTTGAGGTAATTAAATCAACTTCGAATATCTACCTAGAATCCAAGAATCATTATAAGGCCCAATTTACTGCTAACTTATCTATTTCCAATTTCTCCCACATTCTGCCAAGATAAGCATTCCATTCCTGGCATCATCTCCCAAACAAGCCATGCATTTACTTTCACCTCCAAGCAGTCATCCACACATAGTTCTAAAAGCCAGAAACACGGCTCTGACCTCTCCTAGCTGCTACTCCAATCCTCATCACCCTTCATGTCCCACCTCATCTGCCAAGTCTTATCTGACTTGAATCCAAGAAACTTTTCCCCCTTCTGACCTAACAGCCCTGACACTGCTGGCCCTGGTCAAATGCATTCTCGTCTCTCATGCATGCATTCCTTGTCTAATACTGTGTGCTGCAACGGACTGGAGACATGGGGGCCAGGACTCTAACTCAGCTCTGCCACTGGTGTACGGGATGTGGACAGGTCACTTGTTCTGCCGAGGCCTGGTCTTCATGTGGCCTCTTTTCTATTCCTAGAACACACTGCATGCCCCTGCCCACGAGCTTTCACACCCGCTGTACCCTCTGCCTAATATATTTTGCCCAGATTATCTGCTAACAAAACTATATATACATTTACTCTTGAATGTACAAGCTCACTGCTACAAATTTATTAAGATACACTTCTGCAAATACAAAACTACACATCCACAGTTTGTCACTATATAATTCTATACAGATTCTATAAAACATCAGAAACTTATAAACAACCTAAACGCCCATCCATAAGAGACTAACTGAATGAATTATGGTACACCTTTATAATACTACAACACAAAGGAAAGAAGAGGAGGGACAGAAGGGGACAAAGGAAGAGGAGGAGCAAGACAAAGAAAGAAAGAGACCTCCATGAACTAAAACAGAAAAACACTTACATATATAGTAATCAAAAAATAAAGTTGTTAAAAAAGCAAGGTATAAAACAATTATAACATCTACTTTTAAATGAGAAAAGAAGTAAAGTACATAAAAATAAACATTTGCTTGCTTTTGGATAAAGAAACATAGGAAAGATAATCTAGAAACTAATGAAATGGTTAGCTACAGAATATGGGAAGGTGGTGCAAAAAAGTAAAAATTTCTGAATGGATGTAATTTTCACTTTTGAACAGTGTTAAGTATTTTAATTACTCAAAAAATAAATAAAAAAGGGAAAAAACAAAGCATAAAATTGAATGAAAAGAGAAACAAATGATTGTATTAAAACCACAAATGAAAAGGAATTCATTCAGGTAACATTTGAACTTTGTCTATATGTTTTAGTGCGAAACATTTTAAGGACATAAAGAACTGCAAATTTTTTCCCAAAAAATCCATATTGAACTCTACTTAGTAAACTTGTCATTCATAGTAGCCCTGGATTGGTAATTTTAAAATTATTAACAGACCAAATGAGCAAATATACTGACATTCTTGGGAACCAGAGTTCTCACTCTGTGAGAAGAAAGATACAAATATTTTCAGGGAGAAGGCAAGGAAGAATTGCGGCATTAGATAAAATTATGATTTTAAAAATATGTATACATATATTTCTTAGCTCTGTCCACTGGAAAGGCCTAAAAAAAAATTTAGGAGCAATGAGCACACAAAACACCCAGATCTTGATTTCTTAATACCATTCTCCATTAAAATGAAGCCGGGCTCCTAGGAGAAAAAAAACTGATTCCTGCTTTGGGACAGGACAATACAAGGTGAGCTGGAAACTTCTTGTTGTACCAGTAAGCAAAGAAATGTTCCAAGACTGATGAGGAGACAGCAAAAGGACACAGGAACTAGCTTGAAGGGGCTCCCATTGGGTAATAAGTCAGGAAAAGCTGGGCAGTCAAAGCATAACAATAGTAATAGGTTATGGCACAAAGGAAAAAAGAATCCACCAGTCCATAGTGGTTTGTAAGAATGAAGGAAGACAAAAACTGGGAACAAAGGGGAAATCTCTTCTTTACAGAAGAATGATACCTAATAAATGGAGGAAAAAATCGTAAAATTAAGAACTCTCCTATCAGTGTAGTTACTGGCAGAAAAATTATCCATGAGTGCTACCATTTCCTCAAAGTCTGCCAGCAAACAGGATATTCACATAAGTTTTAAAATATCACCTTATAGGCTATTTATTAATTATAAAAGGGAAAGATCATTTTTTCAGTTAAGAAATCTGAAGATGCTACTTAAATCAATGATCAAACTTAGCATCATCAGTAATAGGAATATGCCAACAATATATGAATCTAGCAATCATGAATACATTATGCAATGGGAAATATCACTCATGTAGTACTCTTGCCAAGACTTAAACCTGAATTCAACCAGGAGAAAACAGACAAATCTAGATTGTGAGGCAAACTTATTAACAACTGGCATAGAGTCCCATCAAAAATTTTACTGTGATGAAAGACTAAAAAAGAAAAGCTGAGAAACCGCTGTAGTGTGAAGGAGATCAAGAGACATGAACACAAAATGTAATGCTTAATCTCTGAATAGATCCTGAAAAAAATTTATTGATGAGATATTTTGGAAATTTTATTACTTCATGTATTAGGAACACGTATTACTTAATATTGCTAAACTATACTGTGCATATAAAATATATGTCCAATGTTACATTTCTTGGGCAAGATATGTGTATATTGTGTTTTATACAGGAGAATGTCCTAGTTCTTAGGGGTTCATGCTAAAGTATTGAAAAATGAATTATCACGGTTTCTGCAACTTACTGTCAAATGGCTCAAAATTTTTAAAAAGTATATTCTAAGTGCAAGGTGGTATCATGGATAGGATCCTATAATAGCAAAAAGGCATTAGTGGAAAAACTGGTAAAGTCCTAGTGAAGCCTTTAGTTAATATTACTAATATTAACTAAATATTAGTTATTAGTGGTTATTAGTTATTATATATATAACTATATATTAAATATATAAATATTAGTTATTATTAGCAGTGTACCAATATTACTTATTTTTGACAACTGAATCAAGGTTACATGAAATGTTAACATTGGGGAAACTAATGAAGGGTGTACTGGAACTTTCCATACATTGCTGTGGCTGCTGAGTCGCTTCAGTCGTGTCCGATTCTGTGCGACCTCATAGACTGCAGCCCACCAGGCTCCTCTGTCCCTGGGATTCTCCAGGCAAGAACACTGGAGTGGGTTGCCATTTCCTTCTCCAATACATGAAAGTGAAAAGTGAAAGTGAAGTCGCTCAGTCGTGCCAGACTCTTAGCGACCCCATGGACTGCAGCCACCAGGCTCCTCCATCCGTGGGATTTTCCAGGCAAGAGTACTAGAGTGGGGGGCCTTCTCCGTTCCATACATTAGATGCAAATTTTCTATAAAGCTAAAACTATTCCAAAATAAATTTTTTGAAATGTATGTTTAAAGAGAGAGCACAAATGAAACAAAATGTTAATAACTGATGAATCTCAGTGATAGGTATATGGGTGTTTACTACCTGATTACTTTAACTTTTAGATAGGTTTAAAATTTGGCACAATAAAATGTAGAAAGAAAATAAAGCTATGGGAGGTTAAAAGTAAATGGATAGAAAAAGATATTCTATATGAACACTAACCAAAAGAAGACTGATGATATTCAGTCATCTGAATAACATCAGAAGCATCATAATATTATATATAAAACAAAAACTGTTTTATGTAGATCAAAATTTTATATATAGCATCAAACACAGCATAAAATATTATATATAAAACAAAAGTTGTCTGAACTAGAGGAGAAATGTATTAATCCAGGGTCATGAGATTTAGTACGTCTCCAAAATGGAGAGTACACTAAGAAAACAGAAGAGTAGGATACAGATTTGGACAATTCAATCTGCAACTATGACCTAACGCACATATGTAGAACTCTACAACTGCCGAATAAACATTCTTTAAAATCTCACATGGAACATGTATAAAGACTGTTCATACACTGGGCCATAAGTTTGTCTTTATGGGTGGAGGCTTCTGAGGTGCTGGTATTGTGCTATTCCTTGATTGTGTGGTGATTACATAGGTTTTGCTTTGTTGATGAACTCTGTTTCATTGTTCATTTAGGAAGGTAACCACCTCCTATGATATTAATACAATAAACCCAATGCAACTTGTTTTTCCCTCAGTATTTCAATTAATTGCTGTTTTTTTCAGTTGCACATCAAATAAAATAATAGGCTTACATTTAGAGGCTTCCTTATACAAAACTTACATATTTTTAAACACAAAAAACATATTCAGTCTAGCAAGACATCTATTCTGAGAGAGAGAGATTGGAATTGAGACTGAGGGAACAGAGAATCCATGAATCCCAACTCACCTGTAATCCAAGGAAGCATAGGTTCATAGCCTCATTTATTAAAACAGGCATAATAGTTCACAATACTAAAATTATTTTCCTTTCTTTTTCTTTTTCTTTTTTTGACCAAGCACACTTCATTTAATTTGTCAAGCTAAACCTAAGTAGCCTTTGTTTAGGCCTTAGGAAGTAGATTACTTTAATTTAGGGGGTAACTATAGCTATGCAGATTGAGGGAGCAACAAAAGAATCTAATGGAGGGCAAATGAACTAGCTGCCCCAAAAGAACCAAACAAATATGACATGATTATCAGCCACAGTAATCCTATTACTCCTAAGTTGATTATTACTACCGCTACTATACCCTGATAACAGTGGTACAGTAGTATTCAGTACCAATCATTGAAGGGCAGCAGCAGCAGCATTTCAGAAGGTTTACCACTTGCCAGGCACTAGGCTATTAATATATATGTAAGATTTTCCTAGATTGTTTCCTCTGAGTATCTCACAATAAGCCTAGAAAGTAGGTACATTGTTAATTTCATTTTATAGATGAAGAAATGGGTTGAGTAATTGGCCAAAAGCATACCAGTAGCAAGTGGAAGAAATGGAAATCTAACTTAGCTAGTCTGACCTCAGAGCATGTAATCTTATCTACTCTGCTATACTGCCTCCTCCTAGCAGATAAACAATGATATGTTCTTACTGATCTCTAAAGGATTGTTCAGTTCTAACATTCTATGATTTGTCTTAATGAATCTGTAATAAAGTATTCAACTAGGCCCTGTAATCTCAAAGTGTATGAAGCAAACTAAGGAAGCTCAATAAAATCTCTTCACATGATCTGAAAGTTAGAATTCAGGTTTCCTAGGATTATCAGAAGTGGTCTTTCTCCACATGAAATCCTTCAAAAAATGCAAATTTTTTCTTGTCTGTCAGTCAATATCTAATATTTTTTCCTCATATGAAAAGAGATGACACAGACAATATCTAAAGACATTCCAGAAAGAATAAAAAAATAAATATGCAATACTGTTGGCTTGATCTTTAAACACAACTGGACTAAAGGCAAATTTGATAAATGCAGATTTCTGAGGGCGGAAAAAAATCCTCTCCTTTAAAACATCTAAATTTAGTATAAATCAAATAACTATTTATAAATTATCAATATTACCCTTGAGAAAATATTACTGGTGGCTAACTGAATATATCTAAAAAAAATTATTTTAAGACCTATTTGTTCTTTATACAAAATACTGAGTGATCACGATCAAATCAAAATATTCTCATTTGTTCTTTTAAAATCATCATGAGAGTTCTTTTTAAAAAGCAAAACTGGCTGTCTAATTTCTCTTCTTTTTAAAAAAGAAAAACAGCTAACTCCATAATGGATGTAATAAAAAAGTTGCTAGCTACTCCTTAGCCCTCATATATAACATGAAGTACACCTCATACAAGAAGCATACTGACATTTTTGCATTAACCTGAAGTACTCACAGCTTCTGGGAAACAGCAAACACCTGTTAAAAAACAAAAACAAAGAACAAAGTATGGTACAAACTATTTCTATTTGAGGCCTCAATGAGGAAAAAAAAATTTATTAGGTCCAGGAATTGAAGAAAACTTGGTATAGTTACGAGTACATGCAGAATTTGATGGTCAGAAATTAAATCTATTTAGGTCCTGCCTAAGGTTCTTCAGAGCCTACCTACAGACACAATCATAGCAGTAATATCCTCAGAAACCAGGATAAATCTCCTGTGCCTTTGTTTAATGAACTAAATAGATCATTGTATCACCAATATCTGCCCGTAGCCCATTTTCAGTAAGATGAATTTTCTTGTTCATGAGATCCACGTGGAAAACAGCATGCTCAGTAATGGGGGTCTTTTCAGCGTGCTCTTTTCCCAGGACAGGAACTCGCCGAGGCCCCAACACTGGATCATCAAATCTCATCAGTTTCACTTTGGAAAGGTCTATGGCAAAATAAAGTAGCAATATGAACATTTAATTACAGTCACTGGCTCAAACCCATGCCTGAGTCTCATAATTCATGTTTTAAACACACTCATTGTTTTATCTCAAAAAATATTTTTATCAGGTTATTAAACAAGACCCAAACTCAGAAAGCAAAGATAAATCTAACAAATCTTCATCCTCTGTCAGCTTTTACCCAGATCAAAAACTGGCAGAACTTCTGTATAACACATCTATCTTCTGGAATTATAAACCAAGGGGAGGTACTGAGTATATTTTTGAGCATTACTCCTATATGCTCTCTCGAATCACTTTTAATACACTTCAATTAACCATTTATCAGAACATTAAAAAACCTAAAAGATTTTTTTTCCTTTTCTTGTCTTGCTTCTTGGAATATTTAAAAGTGCAAGAATTGTAGCTTTCTTTTGGAAGATAATTTTGGAAAAAGAATTACTACTCTAAGAAACAGCATTATCAGATTTTCGTTTTGCTTTAATGATGAAAGGTGTGTTAACAAGCTGATGAGAGACAAGGAAAGGAGAAGAACAGGGGGAAAGGGCACAGACTTTAGAATTCTGAGCTTCTGGTTGAGCTCCAACCCTCCCCTGTTTGAGATTTTCCTGACCTGCTCTTGTGCAAGCTGATAAGATGGCTCCTGGCAAAGAAAGCGCTTGTCCCTTGAACAAATTTATGATGCAACAATCCTGCCAACAACTGAGCCCAAAAGAAATGTATTTATTTCAGCAATTCTGAGACTTTTCAACATCAAATGGTTTTATTTTACAAGGTGGAAAAACACCATAAATGACTACAAATGCTGATTCTGGGCTTATTGCTCATTCTAAGCATAGCACGGCTAGTTTATGCTTAACTTGATCTACAGAAACTGAAGATATCTTCTGACTTATTTCCCACCCTTTTCTAAAGTAGACTGCTGGGTGGTCCATGAGCTACACCCCCTCATGCTGCCTTGAGACTATGACTCTTAGCATGAGAGGGATAAGATTTTAAAAAAAGATAAAAGGAGACATTAATGCAGCTGGCAGCTATTCGAGGAGTACAAGTTATCCAGGCATTCTATTATCCTTGGGTAACAAAGACTAAAGGATGATAAGCTTAGAGCAGGGATCTCAGGGTTTACAGAGCAATTACCTGCAACTACCATGAAGGTAATCCTGCCTAAGAGTCTTTACAGAGGTTCTGCAGAGGCCATATAATCTATCCCCAGATACAGCACAAGCCCTGAAAATTAAAATGAGAAAGGAGAGGCCCGGTCTTCATGACAGCCATGGTCTTATTTGAGCGGAAGAACACAATTCACTTTAATAGCTATTGTAATTCAATGTGCACATCAGTGGTATCAGATTATTTCCCTACAGAAGCAATGACAAGTCCTGCCAGCAGATTTTATGCACAAGGCTTTTTACTGCAGATATGCCTCTGTCTCTCTGTCTCAATCTCTCTGAAACAGACCTCCCTCATCATTCCAAGCAATTCTGAATCAAACTATTTCAAAGAAGCCTTAATACCCAATCAGGCTCCTAAGTGACAAAACACATCTGCTTTGATGTTTCCCCATGTACTTCATTACTGCAAATAAAATTCTTGGGGCTTTCTTAGTGGCTTTACTATCTTTTCTTATCCCAGACCTGTCTTATCATTGAAAATGTTGAAAATTTAAGTCTGCAACTACACAAGATTTAAGGCAGTTAGAGAAAAGATGAGAATGATTGAAAGTCCCTAGGGACTGATAATGCGAAATGGAGCTTTTCACCTCCAAATTATTAGTTCATATGTGGCATGGGTTTTGAGTGATTTAAAGTCATTATCATCAAATAGTTACTCCACAGCCTTTGTGGAGTGAAATGATGATTTTAGTTCCTAGTTCCTCCTGGACCTAGATCATAATCACCCTCAATACAATTGGCACTAATTGGACAACTTGCTGGCTATCATAGCAGACAGAGAAGTATGTTATTGAATTTCACTCCTTTCTCATTTCACATACTCAGTTCCCTTAGATATCAAAGTATCCTGAGGGCTTTTGGAAAAGTCTTAAGTTTAGAGCTCTTCTGTAGATACTTGGAGGAATATCAATTGCAAACTCCCCCTAATGTTCCTCTATCTATTTTCCAAAATTCATAGCAGTTACTAATATCAAACTTAAAGCACTTTATGATAACACTATTCACAGCTAGAATAACAAAGGAAGTAAGAATTATGCCAGAAACTCAGTGAGAAAAGACAAGCTAAAGAAAACACACCAGTACAGTTCCAAAGGACCTAGTCAGTGCTGTATCTGAGAGTATTTAAAGGGAAATCAGATTGAACATTATATAATCCAATTTCCAATACACGAATAAAGCCTATCATGCACTACAACCTCATAATTATCCTACCCAGTGGGTGCACACAAATCTATTTTCTTCAGAAGATACTATATTGTTCTTCAGAGTTAAGAGTTCTTCCCATTACAAAATTTTCTCATGACTAATATATGCAATATAAAACAGCAAAAAGGAAGGCCACAAAATGGCTTCCTATTTGTTCACACTTCAAAATTTTCAAGTTCTGCTTTTTGTTGCCTATAAGTTGCAAGGATGGCACTATCATTCTACAGTACCTGGTTTATTGAGGGAACATGCTAAATGTCTACAACATAGATAAACCTTGAAAACATTCTGCTAAGTGAAATAAGACAGACACAAAAGGACAATATTGTATGATTCCACTTATACAGGTACCTAGAAGAGTCAAATACACAGAATAAAAGAGCTCTTGCCAGGGACTAGAAGGAGGAAGAATGAGAAGTTATTGTTTAATGGATAGAGTTTCAGTTTGGGATGATGAAAAAGTTCTAGAAATGGATAGTGTGATGGTTACACATCAGTGTGAATGTATTTAATGCTAATGAACTACACACTTTAAAAAAAAAATGATTAAGGTGGTTAATTTTATGGTTTGTATATTTTACCACAATTTTTTTAAATGTCTACAAAAAACAAAAAATCCCCAGTCCTAACATATTGCTGGTACACAGTGAAACAAGTTATCAGTGCTTCCCTCGTGCAAGTACACACGTTCCCTTCCCCCTCACAGGGCCCATCCAAATGATGTTTTCTCCATAAAATCACTCCTGATCACCACAGCTGGATATAAATAAGCTCACCTTTCTCTCTGCTGTAAACAGTATCTGGACCTCTCTTACTGTACTCAGCAGTTTCTTCTTAGATTATAATTATGTACTTCAATAGTTGAGACCCCTACTCCTTCAGGAGATGCGGTCTCCTAGTGAACAGTACTTTGTGGACTCCCCAGAGCCCCTAGTACCTACACAGGAGTCTCTACATACACACTTATCTCCGCACACATACCACACACAATAGTCTCTCAAAAATTTCGAGAGAACAAAAAATGCATGGCAGAATGAATTCCACAGGGCTATTTTAAGTCTTCTATGTAAACGGAATATTGTTACCCTGAATGCAGTTTCAAAAACTAGGTCACTGTATGGGATTTGTAAATCTTTTCAGGAAATTTTTATATTGATGGTATGTGGCCCAATCAATGCTTGATTGCCATCAAGAAGAGGAGGGAGAGATCATGCAAAACAGGGAATCTCAACATTAATTTGTCTTCATAATTTGGAAGAAAAATAATTCAGAAACACACTAACTCCCTTCACGCTCTTCTCAGCATAAGATCAGCTACAAATTATTACAAAAGAACTACAAATTATTATATAAAATCTAATCATAAAAGATATAGACTCAATCTTGCTAATAAATTAAGATTTTACATATTTTACCCAGAGGCATATTGTCTAAAAGAAAGAATATGAGCTTTGCAGAGACCTGTGTTTGAACTGTTTGAATTCCAGCTCCAAGATTTACTAGCTGTATGAACCTTGTAAGTTATTTAGCCATTCAAATCACCATTTCATCATCTGCAAAAGGGGAATAATACCCTCAATGTTAGAGAGTTGTAAAAGGATTAAATGACTAACACATGGCAAACAAGTAAAAACTTTTATTTTTCTTCTCTTCCTTCCCCAGGAACAGATTCAGTCAAGCAGGTTAATTTGGAATATTAAGGGAATATGTAGTTTAATTCTGAATCTCTCTGAGAGATGGAAATTGCTTATTACAATTTTAACTTGGAATCCTGGTATTTCCCTGCTGGTCCAGTGGCTAAGAGTATGCTCCCAAAGCAGGGGACCAGGTCCAATTCCTGGTCAGGGAATTAAGATCCCACATGGTGCAACTGAAGCCAAATCAATCAATCAATATTTTTCAAAATAAAGCTAGATGGAATCCTAGAAAAACATGTAATCCAGTGTTCTCATTTTATTAAAAGAGAAATCAATTTAGAGCTTAAGTGGCATGACCAAGTCACCAAGCTACCTAGTCACAAGGTCCCAAAAGAGAAGACAGGTGTCCTGATTCTGTGGCCAATATTCTTTCCACAACATTACATGACTGTCCCTAAACAAGCCAGTTACTCTTCTTTCTTCCCGCTGCTTAGAACTCACAAATCCATGAGCTACTGCCAAATGTGCACTTCGGGGAAGCCATTTACCTTTGATTCCTCGGTCCGCTTTCATTAAACGCCTGAGTATAGAATCACGGTTATCTCCTTGCCTGATTTCAATTTTGGTTGAGAAGTGGCCACTGAATGGTTGAGGATTCAGTAGGGAAACTAATACACCAGGCTAAGAAAATAAAGAGAAAATGACTATTATTAGAAATCAAATATGAATACTGCTGAGAGAGGAGTGTCTACTCGACTTTTAATGTCCAAGGAAATACAGACTTAATTCTGATATTTTAAAATCAAGATCAAAGGATACTCAAGTATGAAAGAAAAGATGTACAAAAGCTCAATCTTATAACCAAATACCTACATAAGAGTGACTATGAGTACACATATCTAATACTGATGATGGATAGTAACAGCGATTCTATTTTCTCTTCCACAACTACCACCGTTTACTGAATTCCTACTAGGTACCAGATGATGTACAAAGCACTTTATAGACATCATTCCTATATCCTGAAAAGCAGTTCCTTAAGACCCCTTTTCACAGATGAAAAGCTGAAAACCAGAAAGATTAATAAAGCAGCCCAAGGTCACACAGCTAGAAAGAGGCAGAGCCTCACATTTACTGAGCATAAACTCAGTTCTATACCGTACTACTTTCCACGTTGTATAAGCTATATAGTTAAAGACAATACTCATTATTTTAAGTGAAAGAAATTAACTGAGCATTATGAAACGTAAATACATAGTAGCTTAAGGGAATGCTTGAAAGTAGCTTGAAATAAACACATCTGTATAGGGAACACTATTTCATGTACCTATCTCCATAGCTCAAATGACTGTACTTTTAAAGCCACCATATCTTAATGTAATGAAACTATTTATAATCTGATGATAAATTCAAGAGGTCTGCATGATCATCATTACATCATTCTTTCAAAACAGACTTTTTCTGTTTGCTGGGTTTTTGATGAAATGTGGTAAGAGTAGCAGGATCTATGTAAGTCTTCTGCTTATTAAAAAAAGTAGGGCATTTCATGGACTCTCACAATGGCACTCCACCAGACTGTACCAAATGCTGCCATTCTGAATGGATTCTTAAAGAGTTAATAAATACAATCTCCTCAAACTTCAAAGCCTATTTATCTTCACCAATAATGGCCCCAAAATAAGAAATTAAAAAAGCACTACCAGCAAAGTATGAAATGATCCATCAATCTGGTTTATGCCAGAAGCCAAAAGTCTCAAATAAGATTATCAAACCAAAACTCATCTGAAATATGAAAGCTCCCTCTCTCTGTTTAAAAGTCTCACATTTCAATGTCCACTATCTTTTTTTAAGTCAGGTTTTGAAAATCATATTCTTATATTTAAAATCACAAGCAACATCTGATGCTAACCGTAACAGTAGAGTAAGGAGAAGTGAGGCCTGGACTAACCAGGGAATTAGAGGACCTGAAATCCAGTCCCACTACTGACCAACTACATGGCTTAAGTCAAATTAACCATTTAACTTCTCTGCGCCTCCCTTTGCTTCCATCTTCAAAATGACGGGTTTAGATGTAAAGCTCTCTAAGGTCTCTCACAGCTTTAAAATGCAATGATTCAGTGAGATTCTTTCAACTTACTTCTGTTCTAAAAACATTAAGTGGTTTCCCAGGACAGCAATCTTCCCTGACTTTATCTTCTGCTTCAGAGGCAAATTTGACTTCTATATGTTCTAGCTAAATAGAGAGGGAAAAATGGAAGTCATTAGTATCACTTAATATGACTGAAATTAATCATCACCTCATTTCACCAAATAGCAAAACTAGGTTCTCCACTTGACATGAAATGATCTGTGTAATTTTATTATTTTCCATATAAACATTAAATGAAATCTATAATCAATTATTTAACGCTCCTCTTGGATGTCTCCTAGTATGTTATTTACATAATCATGTTTACCATCTTCTATAAGGAAATCTGACATTTACCTGCTGCCTACGAGAAAACAATAAAGAGGATAAAAAGCTTTCATTCAAATAAATGGAAAAGCTCAAAGTAAAAGTAGCTCAGTCGTGTCCGATTCTTTGCGACCCCATGGACTATAGAGTCCATGGAATTCTCCAGGCCAGAATACTGGAGTGGGTAGCTATTCCCTTCTGCAGGGGATCTTCCCAACCTAGGGATCAAACCCAGGTCTCCCGCATTGCAGGCAGATTCTTTACCAGCTGAGCCACCAGGGAAGCCCAAGAATATGGGAGTGAGTGGCCAATCCCTTCTCCACTGGATCTTCCTAACCCAGGAATCAAACTGGGGTCTCCCGCATTGCAGGCAGATTCTTTACCAGATGAGCTACCAGGGAAGCCCGGAAAAGCTTAAGATATGTAGTAAACTGCATATATCTGAATATAAGATGACCCTAAATAAAAAGTATTCCCACTGTCCCAATGAAAATATCCAAGCAGTGTTTTGACTTTCATGAATATATATGAACATTTAGAAATACATAAAATAGATGTCTACTAATACTTAATTATGCATTATAATTGTTGTTGCTATTGTTTAGTAATTAAATCATGTCTGACTCTTTGCAACCCCAGGGACTGTAACCTGCCAGGCTCCTATGTCCATGGGATTTCCCAGGCAAGAATACTGGAGTAGGTTGCCATTTCCTTCTCCAGGGGATCTTCCTGACCCAGGGATCGAAACTGTGTCTCCTATTTAGCAGACAGATTCTTTGGGAAACCCACACACTTATAATTACATGAAATAAAGTATTTACTTAGAAATGATTGTTTCTTTCATTCCCATATTTCATAAAACAATTTTATTCAAATCTAAACCTGTTCTGTTTTTATGCTTTGTTGCTCAGTTGTGCTCAGACTCTTTGAGACCCATGTACTTAGCCCACCAGGCTCCTCTGTCCACGGGGATTCTCCAGGCAAGAATACTGGAGTAGGCTGCCATGCCCTCCTCCAGGGGATATTCCCAACCCAGGGAATGAAGCCAGGTCTCCCGCATTGCAGGCAGATTCTTTATCATCTGAGCCACCAAGTTTTCATTATTATTAGAATCACTTTTTGAGTCCCCTAACACAATTTTCTATAGAAAATTATCTTTCCTTCTTCCTAAGTTGAATGAGAGACAGCATTTTTAGAATCTATATATTAAACTGTCACTAGTACAGGAAGATGGGATGGGGAGAAACTCAAATATGTGAAAGCTACTGGTAATGTTCTGGTTCCTGAGTTGAGCAGTAGATTCATTGATGTTCATGTATTACTAACTAGGGAAAAAAGGGCCAAACATGGACCACTGGTAATATATCATGAATCAAGGATTTTAATTAATCCAAATCTGGCAATCTGAAGTCTTAAAGGGAGGTGGGAAAAAGAAGCAATTCAGAGTGTCCCATACTATACGAGATTTTGAAAGTATATGAATATATAAGGTCTCTTCCTCATTTTGCAATGAAAACTTAGGCATATACAGTTAGTATTTTAGATACAGAATGACTGATAAGTGAAATAAGATAAAAGATGATTTCTTCTTCCCGTAACTTCTATACTACCCATTCTCTTTCCCCCTACAATATATTTGGCAAGGGTACTAAACATAGAAGATGAAGTTTTTAAAAAGGCTTATTATAAAACAAAAGAATTGGATTGTTTACTATAGTCAGTTAGTTATCATAACCCTGGGCCCCTCTTACCTCAAGAGAGTTGGTCAGGTAGACTATGTTCTCCATGAGCACTGCCTGTTCATCAAATTCTAATTGCAAATCCAGAACACGAGGTCCCATCTTCTCCAGATTTTCCTAACAGCCAAAATGGTTTTGAAAAACAAAAGCACATTAAGAATATGTTGAAAAGAACATATTTCCGCCAAAGCAATCAGTCTCTCAAGTGATAAAATCTTCAAATTTGAACAGTTAAAGGAAAGGCCTTGGACTCATGGTTTCCCTTATCTATGTTTGCTCACTAATGAAATTACTAGCTGAGAGTAATTATCATTTAAAGTATGATAAGATTAAGACAGCACGGAAAAGACTAGAGGACAGGGTTTCAGACTTATAAAAGAAATACGATTTCATCATTGTTTATTTAGCCTGACTTAACAAGCAGATCCAAAGAACTTGCTTTGACAAGGAATCAACAAGTATATTAAAATATTCCTTAGCTAACTTAAAAAAAAAAAAATTAAATTCAAAGTTTCTAAGGTACCACATCAATAAGACTATTTCAAGGAATAGTAAATTAATAATAACCAGACATAGAGTAGCATGGATACATACACAAACATATGTAAATAGAAAGCCAGTGGGAATTTGCTTTATGACTCAGGGAACTCAAGCTGGGGCTCTGTGATAACCTAGAGGGGTGGGAACAGGTGGAAGGTGGAAGAGAGACTTAAGAGGGAGGTATATATGTGCACCTACGGTTGATTCATGTTGATATGTGACAGAAATCAAACCAATATTATAAACCAATCATTGATCAATTAAAAATAAATATTAAAAAAAATAATAAGAGTACCAAAATGAAATAAATAACCAAACAAAAAAATCCCTATAAATTTTAAAATATCTTAAAAATTTGATTTAAATGGGTGCTTGGATAATCCTATAACATAAAAAATCATTTCTTTAAAAAAAATTCCTTATTCTTAATTTTCTTTAACATTAAATAAAATATTTGCTGCTCAAGATGCAACCTTTAAGACCTAAGCTCAAATGCACAAATACAGCTAACCTGCCTCGAACATGTTTCATTTATTTATATGAAAGTGACCTGACATGATGCTTGATGCTCACTATCTTCATTTATCATCCGAGTTGTTTCTTTTCCCATAAAGTACTAGAAAACCATTCTTATTCCCAGATTTATTAAATACTTTTCAAAGTTTCAAACCACTAATTTGCCTGGCAAATCACCAATATTACTGAAAAAATATTTTACTACTTGAAAATTCTAAGAATGGTTTTTCAAAAAGCCAACCCTTGAATCTAACATCATTTAAAATCGGTTTTACTGGATTTTGCAAAGCATGTCACCAAAATTTATTGCCTGTGCAATGAACAATGGGATATTTTGTAGATTCCCATATTAACAATGGATCTGACATTGGACCAATGGCACTAGCTGAGAACCAATGAATTATGAGTATACACACAAACATAACTTGATTAGTGTACATCAAGCCAAGATTCTAAATTATTTCTGAAACTTCAAATACCATAAGCCTCAGACAGTTGACTATGTGTCCTTAGGAAAGCCTTTTAATTCTCCTAGAAGCAATTTACTCTAATACAGGACAATCTATGAGTTTTGCTTTCTTATCAGGAAGGCATCTATAGCCTCCAAGATTCAAGCATTAATCTAAAGTATAATAACCATTACATGCTTAATAGGGCGGAAGACACTGATTAACTTTTTTTTTAAATTTACTGAGCCTACTTTTTGACAGGTAGTATTAAAATGTGTTATATGTATTAACTGATTTACTCCTCACAGCACTCCTAGAAGGATTCTACTAATTTCCTATTTTATAGATGAAAAACCTTGTGGCCCAGAGAATTCAAGTGATTTGTCTAAGGCCTTCAAACTAAGAAGTAACAGAAAACAGGACTGGGGTCAAGATTTGTCTGCCCCCAGAGTCTGGGATCTTAAGCAACATTCAGTCTTCTTTCTGTTTCTCTGTCAAGAAATCCAACAGATCAGTTATCTAGATGACGAAAACTAAGAGTCTAACCCAAAGGTTCTCAATGTGTGTGTGCTTAGTCGCTCAGTCGTGTCCAACTCTTGCGACCTCATAGATTGTAGCCTGCCAGGTTCCTGTCTATGGGATTCTTTGGGCAAGAATACTGGAGTGGGTTGCCATTTCCTTCTCCAGGCAATCTTCCTGACCCAGGAACCAAACCTGGATCTCCTGCATTGCAGGCAGATTCTTTACCAAATGAGCCACAAGGGAAGCCCTCAATGGGGAAGCTGGAATTGGGAGGGCGGACAACCAGGAGATAAATGTCTCCAATGTCTGGAGACATTTAAGTGTCATAACTCGAGTTGGGGAGGAAGAAACTCTACTGGCATCCAGTGGGTAGAAGTCAAGACACTATTAAACATCCTATAGTGCACAGGAGAACAGCCTTCCAAGAACTATCCAACCTAAAATATGAACAGAGCCATTATTGAGAAACCCTGGTCTAACCACTATAAACAACATGTATCCTGTTAATAAGTTAAACCTATACAAATGTAGAATCCTGTTTCCAGTAAGCGGATCTAGTAAAAAGACCCTAATGGAAGCCAAAGAATATGCTTCCTCCTTAAACTGAAAAGGGCAGGTAGAACATGAAGAGAATCATTTAGTGCAGTAATTCTAAACCAATTTTTCTTCCACGATACATATTTTAACACACTCAGCAATTCCACAGGTAAAACCCAAATATGATCACTCATTTCCACAACCACTGATTGCAAAGTGTTATTTTAGCAGATTTCCTGAGACAGATCTTGCCCAAAGTTTTCCTCTTCCTTCTACTATCCTAGCTAACCATCACCCATGTGATCACAGCTACACAAGATCCACAGCTTACCTTAATCATGGCGACAAATGGCATCACTTTCTTCATATATTTCTTCAGTTCTGGCAAACTGCCTAGTTCACCAGCAATGACTTTGTTATCAGGCAACTTTCCACTGTTGTTCTAAAAAAGAGTGGGAGAGGAATATGAGAAAAAATATTTTTAAAATAATGTAAGATAGTAGATATGCCTATAAAAAACTGGCCAGACATCAAACAGTGGCCACCAGCCTGATAGAGAAGAGCAGAAGAGGGGACACACTCCAGCATCATGGGAAAGTGAATGGTAAATGAATAATACAGAAAAGAGTCTCTCGTTTCCTCTAAATTCAATGGACACGTGTTTAAGGACAGAGAAGAAAAACAAGTGCAGCATGCAGGGTATTTAATTTTTCCTTACACTAACGACACTTTTAGAATCATAACATTAGTCTTACCTGGTCATAAAATGCTCTATAAAGATATCATTTGTCTTTAAACTTCTAAAAGCAATTCATTAGTCAGAGTAAAATGAAAATTAATTATATAACTATCATACAAGATGCATATAACTTCTGTTTTTGAGCACTCTTCCTTATAAATTGTTACCACAAATGTGAAAAAAGAATATAATTTCTTTAAAATAATAAAAATAAAAATAAATAATAATAATAAAATTAAAATAACAATAATTTCTATCTACCTAAAAATATCATAAGCACTAATATGCACACAGTCCCAAATGTGCTGCCTAAATTTAAATTCACTCCTACAAACATCAACAGAGGAGTAATAAAGCAAGTGGCCTTTTCAGAGTTTTGGATGACCTATTTTCTCCTTATTATAAAAGCATTGCACCAAAGCCAAGGGTTGGGAATAAATCTAAAAGAAAAGTAAGATTTAGTAAAAGAAATAGTAAGATTTTCAATAATTTATTGACATTCAATTCTAACCTTTACTAGAGTACACAGGAAAAAATATTTTCTCCACTGGCAAAAATGTTGCTTTGAAATACATAAGGAAGAGAAAAGGACAGGGTGAGACACATTCCTTTTCCCTATGTCACCAAAAAAGTGTCATACTAAACGTAAGAACATTCTTCTAGATTATAAACTGACACTCTTTTAGTTCTTTAGGATAGAAACAAATGATAATTTTAAAGGAAGCTGGTCAAAAGATGATGTTGATTTCAAACTATATAATCTAGTCAGTGAATATAAGTAAAAATATAACTTCTAAAAGAACAGTGGTGATGAGTTTTTTTTAATACCTGGGATATTCCATACCATATTGAATTCTTCTGCTGCTTCCTAGAAAATGCTGATACGAATATATAAACCACTGAGGCACAATTTCATTTTCCTGACTACCAAAGTAGCTTTTAATTTTACTTACCATAAGTCAAAAATCTATAAGCAGACTCTAAAAGCTACTTTCTCTTTCTATTATACACAATCAAAGGAAGAAATACTTCTCCATAAAAACAGGTTCACACGGAATATGAAAACACTTGCTCTTCTCTTTCCATCAAGTTTTACAAATCTAAAAATTCTCATAAGTATTTCTTGGGTAACTATGAAAAGTAGTGAGACAAAATTGCAATAAAGGTCTAGAAGATCAAAGCTACGGACTTCTCTATATTATCACTTTATGCTTTGGCCATAATCCCTATTTTGTCTCTTTCTCAAGTGCACCTTAATGGTTTCTGTCCACCAATAACTATTGCTTATACCTAGGCAAAAATTCCACAACATATACTTTGTTTCCATATTTTGAACATTAAAGGAAAAAAAGTAGGTAAATTTTTTTCTTTAGGAAAACCTAGAATTAAGTTTAAATACTGAGCTTCCTTCAAATATAACTATCATATTTAACAGCGATTTACCTAACAGTCTTAAAAAAAAAAAAGAAACACCAAACTCTCCATTTCTACTGGTAATTATCGAACTGGACACTTTCTTTTATTATTCAAGCACCAAGCTTCAAATTTTTCAAACATCATAATGTTAAGATTTTGTGAATCCCAGTGTTCAAGGCACAACGAAACCAAAAGGCAAACTTAGCTCTTTTGCTTCATAATTTTAACCAATATATGAAAAAGTTCCACATCTCTTATTACATACTACTAGATCCAGTATTTTTGTATGAAAGTTTCAGAAATGAAACAGCTTTTCTTTTTCCCTCAGCATCCATTTAAGAGCCACAAAGGACACTCCACATCTAAAGGTAATTAAACAAGGATGCCATTCTTCCTTCCCCTAGACATTGCCAACATCCTAAAAACAAAAACAGCATAAACAGTACACAACACTGCTCGGAGGGGAATGTCTACTGAGAAAATTACCTCAAAGTGATTACGTAGAACTGACAGGGTGATATGTTGCCAAGACGGATAGTTCTTTGCCACATAGATGGTGCAATGTGAAGGCTTCTCAGGGGACTGCTTGTCAGTCTTCTACAGGGCAGAAGAAAGGAAAAAAACATCTACTTACTTTTATGTACACCAAAAATGAAATACACTTCCAGTGCATTACACTACTCCCTTTAACATAAAAAAAAAAATCATATTATAGAACTGCATTAATAATGAAAATAGCCTGACATGTTTTAATGAAAGTTGTCTTTATCTTCATTACTATTAGATGGTATTTGACCAATAACTTTTAAGTAATGACTCTTTAAAAAAAAATGACTTCACCTTCCCTTTAGCTGGCATCATATAGCTCTTGAGTCGCAGTCTAAGGTCATGTGCTACTTCCATGAGATACTGTGAGGAACGTATTAAGCTTTCATCCACAGGACCTGCCAGAGGCCATGAAGCAGTCATAATTGAGTCGGGCTTAAAAAAAAACAAACAGGTTCAGTGAGATTAGACAACACAACTACTTTATGATTCTTGGTTATAGTTTCATACCAGGGTTCCATCTGTAACTGTGTGCTCAAAGTTCAAACCTGACTACACAGAACACACTTTCAGCCCCTGATCTAATGTTCCCTAGAATTCAAGCTGTGAAGTAGGACTCTACATTCTTAATTAGCATCCATTTGTACAAGCATATTAATACCCACACACATATGCTCACTTTCAAAGAAAATTATGTAATGCTAATTTGCCTAAATTTAATCATTATTATATAAATTACACACACTCTCAGTTTTTACCCTATTAATACATCTAGTACTGAAAGTATGGCTATTTGGAATATATTTCATGAACACATTTTTGCATTGTTCACACACTGAAAAACAGAAAAGAGCTTGGCTAATAAGGCTGGAAAGGAGTTATTAAACCAGCCAATCTGTTTATCTGCAAGCCTGGGAGAGATAATTAAATTTACCTTCACAGTAAGAACGCTAATATAATATCCCTGAATATGCAGCCCTATATATGCCAGGAATTTTATATAAAACAAGAATATTTATGCAAATATACACTTCTACCTTTGTTTATAAGTAGTTCATAACAGTTATATATATCTTTCTCAACATTTTCACCTTTTAAAACAGCTAGAAAAACAATATTAGTTATACATATATTAAAATATGTATTTGAATGTATTCAAATGTATTATAACGTTTCCTAATAGGAAGGAGATAACGACACAAAGTCACATGTTTTTAAAATATACATAGTGTGTATATAAAGACACATACATGATGTTTCTATCTAAAAAGGAGATAGCTTCAATTTAAGCTGCTGCAATAATCATGAGATGATGAACCCAACATTATATTTAACAGTACTCATTTTCAGTCTTTTTCTTGTAAGTAACATTATTACCACAACATTCATTTAATGAGACCAAAATCAAAACCACCCAGAACATCTTAAATGTGTAGCGTTACCTTTCCCAGGAGTGTCCAGATGTGCTCACACAAATGTGGACAGAATGGAGCCAAGAGAACTGTCTGGACTTCAATAAACCGGAACACGAGGTCTCGGTGCATCCCCTCTACAGCCAGTTCACGGTACTTATCTTTGGCGGCCTATAAAATTTGGAATTATTTATCATTTCTCTCCCCCTACTTCTTTGAAATAAAATTATAGGAAAAAAATTCAGTATCTCTATTTTAATGCATTTTTAAGTACTTAGTCTTTAAAAATTTCATAATGAACTTCTGAAAAGGTTTTACTTTATTTTTAAGATTCTGAAAATAAATGTGTATCAATCCTTAGGTCCATAACAATTAATTGTTTAAACCTGTACATCTTTGATGACCTTTGCTATTAAACATTTCTTTTTAAGAACTTATTAGCCATTTAGGATTCTTTAGGGGGATTGTTTGTTCACATCCTTTGGTTATTTTTCTTTGGACATCTGTATTTTTTTTTTTTTTTGATATGTCAAAAATCCTAAAATACAGACTGTAAATAATTTTCCAATTAACTGTGTATTTTTAAGATGATTTCAGTTGTGATTTTCTTATCTGTGTTGCCAAATTCATCAGTATTTTTTTGATTGCTCCTTTCTTTTGTTTTTATGATTAGGAAATCTCTTAATTACAAGATTAAATAAATGTTTGATTAACCCTGTTTTTCAGTAAAAAAAAAAAAGTATCAATCCTAACAAAAGAATATTGCACTTTTATATTACTAATTCTCAAAAACAAAAACCTGAAAAAGACATTTTGTAATGGACATAAAAATTGAACTATTTAAACTGGGTACTAAAGGTAACATGTATTAAGTATTAAAAAGCCTATAAATATGATACACTGATATGCTCAGCACTTATCCTTATTTAACCACATCTCTGAAAGCCAAATTACATAAATCCCAATGTGATATTCTACAAAACTGATTGAGAAAAGCTACATTTTTACTTTAAGCACTTAGACTGTCAAACTTGAGGATATACTGACACCTTGTGGAAAATCTCAGAAAACATTTGCTTTCAAACTAACAACAATTAGTTTACAATTAGGCCTTTTTTTTTTAGTCAATTTTAAAATGCTTTTCTGGAAAACATGACTTGTTTTCAAATTTAACCTCAATTAACTCACAGCTCAACTAAGAACAGAATTATTTATATTAAAGGAAAGTAACAGAAAAAGTACCCAAGAAAACTATTTAAAATCATAATTTATTGAAGACTTTACAAATTTTCACTCTCCACTTAAAAGATGAGTCATTATGCTATAGCAGGAGGAAAAAAAAGAAATGTAGAATATTCACATTGACTATTTTATAGCTATGAAAAGAATTAACAGCTTACCTGAAATTCAAAAAAACCTGTTTTCAAAGCTTCTTTAAACATCATCTTTTCATAGTTTTGATCCGTCTTTATAATTCCTGCATTCATTTCACTATGGAGTACAGAACAAAGGTAATTGAGTTTAAAGGCAAGTATATATAGGCATAAAAAAAACTTCCACATATACTAATAAAACAGTAATATGAGAACAATGCCTGAAACATTTCAGACTGCTCTATCACAAAACCATCTTTGTGTTCCATAAAACTATTATAGCCTCCCACTGTCTATCTACTTGAGTACTGTCATCTGACACTGCTTAGAGATCCTATTTATGACAACACAATAAATTTTATTATGAAGTCCAAAGTGCAATATGAAAATATCTTTACTAAGACTGTAGTCAGGTTTAATTGTTGCATTTTAAACAATGGACACTGGAATAAAAAAGATATTCCTTATGCTACCTCAGGCCCTTCAGAATTTGGCCTAATGTGGCCCCAACTTGTCTGATCTACTTCTGCCTTCCACACACCATACTTCAAATAAATACTATACTTTTTGCATGGATTTCTCCTCTGCCTCAAAATTTCAGTTTATTTTTCAAGAAACTCAGAACTCACATACCACCTCCTCTAATTTCCCTCTATTCCTACTAGTATACTTATAATTGGTCAGAGAAGCGTTTTTCTCTCCTGCTAGACTAAAATGAACGATCAAGTCTTAATTCATCCTTGTAACACTGGTGCTTAGGATGGTTCCTAATAAAAAGAGACTGATATATATCTTACAAATGAAGAAAGAGAAAAAAGACAATTCTTTTCTTTTAAGCTACTTTTCCTTTAACCATTCCGTTCTCCTCTAATGCAAGACAGCATGGTGCAATGGTCATGAAAACAGGCTTTGGAGACAGAAACAAATTCAAAGTCAAGTCTGAAATGACTAGCTTTGAGGCATTTAATGAAAAATTAAAATTTTTCTAGGCTTCAATTTATTTAATTATAAAATAGAGCTAGGACTTCCCTAGACAGCAAATTTGGAAATATGCCAATATGCCAGCAAATCTGGAAAACTCAGCAGTGGCCACAGGACTGGAAAAGGGTCAATTTTCATTCCAATCCCAAAGAAAGGCAATGCCAAAGAATGCTCAAACTACAGCACAATTGCACTCATCTTACATGCTAGGAAAGTAATGCTCAAAATTCTCCAAGCCAGACTTCAACAGTACATGAACCATGAACTTCCAGATGTTCAAAATGGATTTAGAAAAGCCAGAGGAACCAGAGATCAAATTGCCAACATCCACTGGATCATCAAAAAAGCAAGAGAAATATGTACTTCTGCTTTATTGACCACACCAAAGCCTTTGACTGTGTGGATCACCACAAACTGGAAAATTCTTCAAGAGATGGGAATACCAGACTACCTGACCTGCCTCCTGAGAAATCTGCATGGAGGTCAAGAAGCAACAGTTAGAACTGGACATGGAATAACAGACTGGTTCCAAATCAGGAAATGACTACGTCAAGGCTATATATTATCACTCTGCATATTTAACTTATATGCAGAGTACATCATGAGAAATGCTGGGCTGGATGAAGCACAAGTTGGAATCAAGATTGCCGGGAGAAATATCAATCACCTCAGATATGGAGATGACACCACCCTTATGACAGAAAGTGAAGAACTAAAGAGCCTCTTGATGAAAGTGAAAGAGAGTGAAAAAATTGGCTTAAAACTCAACATTCAGAAAACTAAGATCATGGCATCAGATCCCATCACTTCATGGCAAATAGATGGGGAAACAGTGGAAACACTGAGAGACTTTACTTCTGTGGGCTCCAAAATCACTGCAGATGGTGATTGCAGCCATGAAATTAAAAGACGCTTGTTCCTTGGAAGAAAAGTTATGACCAATATAGACAGCATATTAAAAAGCAGAGACATTACTTTGCCAACAAAGGTCCATCTAGTCAAGGCTATGATTTTTCCAGTAGTCATGTATGGATGTGAGAGTTGGACTATAAAGAAAGCTGAGTGCAGAAGAATTGATGGTTTTGAACTGTAGTGTTGGAGAAGGCTGTTGAGAGTCCCTTGGACTGCAAGGAGATCCAACTAGTTCATCCTAAAGGAAATCAGTCCTGAATATTTATTGGAAGGACTGATGTTAAAGCTGAAACTCGAATACTTTGGCCACCTGATGTGAAGAACTGACTGCTTGGAAATGTCCCTGATGCTGGGAAAGATTGAAGGCAGGAGAAGGGGACAACAGAGGATGAGATGGTTGGATGGCATCACCGACTCGATGGACATGAGTCTGAGGAAGCTCCAGGAGTTGGTGATGGACAGGGAAAACTGGCGTGCTCCAGTCCATGGGGCCGCAGAGTCAGACACGACTGAGCGACTGAAATGAACTGAGGACTTCCCTGGTGGTCTAGTGGCTAAGACTCTGCACTCCCAATGCAGGGGGCTCAGGTTCAGTCCCTAGTCAGGGAACAAGATCCCACATGCTGCAACTAAATGTTCGCATGCTGCAACTATTAATAAAACATCCTGCATGCTGCAATTAAAAGATCCCACATGCTGCAACTAAGAACCGACGCTGGCAAAGAAAGAAAGCAAGCTAATAATATTTTTATCATATAAAATTGCTATAAGGCTAAAATCAGATAATGGATGCAAAGTGCTTAGTATAGTTCCCAACACAAGTAAGCTTTCAATGAAGAGTGGCTATTATTAACATCTAATTTAAGAGTTAAAAAAAAAAGAAAATGTAAAAATACACCAGGACTAAGCAACTCTTTAAAGTAATAAGTGGTTGGGGACTATAGATTACCTGGCAAAAACTTTGTCATTGAAGGTATTGGCAGGACCACTTCTTAGGCTATCCCAGTTGGCAACCATTTCTTTCACCCATTCCACCCAGGTGTATAGACGGAGAATACCTGCATCTGCCATGGCTTCCACAAAGTTAGCATCTTCAACAGTGTCACCAGCATCAGCTAGAGCCAAGCGCATTCCTTGAAGAAGAAGAAAAAAAATTAATCAATGATTTAAAAATGTAGTTACTGAATATGAACTATGTGTCCAGGTGGGTACACTGCCAAGCCCACATATAAATTAAGAAACAGCAAGTGCTTTAAACCACTGCATGGATCAACAGCAAAAATAACGATCACCAAAAGCAGAATCCATAATGATGTTGTTAAAATATTTGAATTTTCTATACTGATTTGCATACACTCAGCATCAATATGCGTTTCTTCTCAGGCATGTTGTGCTAATGAGATAAAGTGATCTTTAATGAGGCAGAGAAAAAAATGATAAACTCGGGAAAGATATCCCTATCAACATCTCAGCCTCATTTAAAGGCAGCAAAATATTATGATTATTTTAATGCATAAGAAAACAGAGTGGTACCTCGTGTGCACAAATACATATTTTCTTACTTCTAAAAGCAGATTCTTCTAAGTTTCTTACTAACAAAATACAATTTTTAAAACAAAATCTTCCATCCTAAAATATCAAATTAAAAAACCAAAAACAACCCACCCATCTGTAAGAATCTAATCAATTAAATTACAGGACATCCTTGAAATGGAAGACTATACTGCCGTAAAACAGTGAGAAAACTTTAATGTATCAACATGCTGCTGCTGCTGCTAAGTCACTTCAGTCGTGTCCGACTCTGTGCGACCCCACAGACAACAGCCCACAGGCTCCCCCGTCCCTGGGATTCTCCAGGCAAGAACACTGGAGTGGGTTGCCATTTCCCTCTCCAGTGCATGAAAGTGAAAAGTGAAAGTGAAGCCGCTCAGTCCTGTCCGACTCCTAGCGACCCCATGGACTGCAGCCCACCAGGCTCCTCCACCCATGGGATTTTCCAGGCAAGAATACTAGCGTGGGGTGCCATTGCCTTCTCCGGTATCAACATGAAGTGACCTCAAATATGAACTCATAGGTGAAAAAGGCAAATTTCAGAATAGTATGGATGGTATGCTACCATCTGCACCTTAGAGGAGATGAGAATATGTGATATCAAATTATGTATGCATTAAATATCCTTTATAATAATACATAAGAAGCTGAACACATTTTTTAACTTTTTATATTGTAATAATTTTACAGTTACAGCAAGGATGCAAAAGACGAGGATAAACGTTTCACCATTTACCAGACTTTCTTAATGTTAACAACTTACATAACCACAGTTTCAAAAAAGCAGGAAGTTAACATCAGTATGACACTACTAACTGAGCTACAGACTTAATCCAAAATTTCACAAGCATTTTCTCTAATATCCTTTTTCTGTTCTAGGATTCAATCCAGAATCCCACCTTGCACTTGATTATTTTATCTCCTTGGTCTCTTCAAATCGTGAGAGTTTCTCAGTCTGTCCTGGACCTTGACTACTGACGGGTAGTCAGGAATTTAACAGAATTTCTCCCAACTTGGCTTTGTCTGATATTCTTGCATGATTAGATGGAGGTTATGAACCTCTGGCAAGAATATCACAAGAGTGATGCTGTATGTCTTCTCAGTGCATCATTATCAGGGAGGTACATGATATTGATATGACTTACTATTGCTATTGCAAACCCTCCTCATGTGGTCAGGTAGTATCAGCCAAGTCCCTCCACTGTAAAGTTACTGTCTTTCCCTTTGTGATAAAGAAGTATCTTGGGATAGATACTCCGAGAATACGCAAATAACCTGTTGCTTTTTTTCCTAAACTTTCATCCATTGATTTTGACAACCACTGATGGAACTAAGATCATGGCATCCCTGCCCATCACTTCATGGCAAATAGATGGGGAGACAGTGGAAACAGTGGCTGACTTTATTTTGGGCTCTAAAATCACTGCAGATGGTGATTGCAGCCATGAAATTAAGAGGCTTACTCCTTGGAAGGAAAGTTAGGACCAACCTAGACAACATATTAAAAAGCAGAGACATTACTTTGTCAACAAAGGTCCATCTAGTCAAGGCTATGGTGTTTCCAGTGGTCATCTACGGATGTGAGAGTTGGATTATAAAGAAAGCTGAGTGCAGAAGAATTGATGCTTTTGAACTGTGGCGTTGGAGAAGACTGTTGAGAGTCCCTTGGACTGCAAAGAGATCCAACCAGTCCATCCTAAAGGAGATCAGTCCTGGGTGTTCATTGGAAGGACTGATGTTGAAGCTGAAACTCCAATACTTTGGCCACCTGATGTGAAGAGCTGACTCATTGGAAAAGACACTGATGCTGGGAAAGATTGAGGGCAGGAGGAGAAGGGGACGACAGAGGATGAGATGGATGGATGGCATCACCGACTCGATGGACATGGGTATGGGTGGACTCCAGGAGTTGGTGATGGACAGGGAGGCCTGGCCTGCTGTAGTTCATGGGGTCGCAAAGAATCAGACACGACTGACTGACTGAACTGAACTGATAGATCTTGTTGTAACCTCAGATATGCAGATGATACCACCCTTATGGCAGAAAGCGAAGAAGAACTAAAAAGCCTCTTGATGAAAGTGAAAGAGGAAAGTGAAAAAGTTGGCTTAAAACTTAACATTCAGAAAACTAAGATCATGGAGTCAGGTCCCATCACTTCATGGCAAATAGATGGGAAAACAACGGAAACAGTGAGAGACTTTATTTTTGTGGGCTCTAAAATCACTGCAGATGGTGACTGCAGCCATGAAATTAAAGGACGCTCCTTGGAAGAAAAGTTATGACCAACCAAGACAGCATATTGGAGAAGGAAATGGCAACCCACTCCAATACTCTTGCCTGGAAAATACCATGCATGAAGGAGCCTGGTAGGCTGTAGTCCATGGGGTCGAGAAGAGTCGGATGTGACTGAGCGACTGAACTGAACTGAACTGATGGATCTTGTCTTGACAATATTACTATGATGTTTCCCTACTGATGATTTTATATTTCACTCAATCCTTCCACATAACTTGGAATTCTTCTGAAAAGAAGAACAGTTCCTACTCCCCCACTTACTTATTCAATCATTACTATATATCCCTAGGGGTTCATGAATATTTAATTTATGCAAGGGGTTATAATTCAATACTACATTATTTACTTTGTCTCTTAAAAAGTTCTTGCTTGGGCAATTGGGAGCCCCTTCAAGCTGGCTCCTGTGCCCTTTCAAACAGTCCCCATCCTTTTTGAAACATTTCCTCATTTTCTGGCATCATAAACTATTCCATGCTCATTTTGTATTTTCCCTACTCCAGACCTCAAATCACCCTACTTCCTTTTACTAGAGAATGGTATTTAGAAACCAAGATCTGAATGCCAGGTGTTTCACCGCTAACTAGTGTTTTCAGTATCCACAGGCTCTCTTAGCAATGCATATATACTAACCCACACATAAATCTATGTTTATTTTTATTTATTTTTAAAATATTTATATATTATTTGGCTGCACTGGGTCTTAGTTTCAGCATGCAGGATCTTCAATCTCCACTGCGGCATGTAAGATCCAATTCCCTGACCAGGGATCGAACTGGAGTCCCCTCCATTGGAAGCAGACAGTCTTAGCCACTGGACTACCAGGGAAGTACCTATGTTTATTTTTATGTCTTTCTGTATGAAAAATAAAACCCATGAGTTTATGCTGATACTGCCAATTCCAACCCAACACCACGGAGTTCATTTGAGCACTTCCTCTTATTTATAGCTTCTGACACTGAGCTCTCACCCACAATATTTGTTCAATCCCAGTAAACATATGAAAGTTTCAGAACTGCTAATATACACTTCTTTAAAAAAAAAAACAAAACTAACTACAATATTGTGTACAGTTCTTTTCGTCTTACTATGTTGTCAAAATACTGTTTTTCTAAGTAACTTAGGTTAGTTCTTCCCCATCCCTTTCAGTACAGTCTCAAACTGTGGCAGCCCTGATCAACAAAAAGAAGTGCCATGATGACCAAAGGCTAGGTTACATAAGGAAGGACTGGCTCCTTCAGGTTAGATAGTGCATTTTTTCTCTTGACAAAGTAATGATTAAATGAAATAGTAATGAAGTCAGGGGAAACATATTTTTGAAAAAAATGAAGGCTTCTAGGTTCAACTCATCTATATGTATATCAAATATGGAGGAAATACTTTGAAAAAGCTTCCTATATGCTTAACATCTCTATAAACCAACTATTTAATTTTAGAAATAGCATGAAATTGGGTTTCCAGGTGGCACTACTGGTAAAGTGCCCACCTGCCAATGCAGGAGACATAAAAGATAAGAGCTCAATCCCTGAGTTGGGAAGATCCCCTGGCGGAGGGCATGGCAATCCGCTCCAGTATTCTTGCCTAGAGAACTCCCCTGACAGAGGAGCCTGGTGGTTACAATCCATAGGGTCGCCAAGAGTTGGATATGACTGAAGCACTTACCCCAGCATGAAATTAGGGACAAGTCAGGTAGCACTAACAGTGAGTTTCCTTTGAAAGAAGACTCTAATAATCTTAGCTTAAATTTGTTTCTAAACAGATATTAGCAATTCTTATGTTTTAAAAATTATGTTGCTTGTACAGAAAGAAAACATGAATATTTTAAAGTATTGGTAAAAGCTAAAGAGAAAAGCAATGAAACGGAAACAAGAATGCTAACTTGCCTTCTGCAGTCTGAGGAGAACTGGGGACACTAGGCAACAACAATAACAAAAACATACACTCACCATCAGCTGAATATTTGTCAACGGCTTGGGACAAAGTGAGGAAGTTGCCCGTGGATTTTGACATCTGAAAAAGAAAGTCAATGATAAGGCTTTAGTAAGAGTATGTATCAATAAAATAAACCAGATCAGCCACATCAAATTAAATGAGCAGGCTACAATTAGATAAAAAGGATTAGAAACATGCAAAGGAAAAGACACTTTAAACTTATTTTACAGAGGAGAAAACTGAAATCCAGTCAATACAATAACTTGCCTGAGTAACTAATCGAGTCAGTGACAAAGCTAGGACGGCATCTCCTGTGTGACACTCAGTCCATGGCTCTTTCTATTAACTGATACTGTCGCTTGGGAATTGGTTTAGACAAGTGGAGTGATTACACTATAACTATGGACCACTTCAGCTGGTTATAAGAGCTTTAGAACAATTAGAGTCATTCAGAAATGAATGGACAAGCTCATTAGGTCAAAATTAGGGCTTTAGGAAACCTCTTGTCATTAGGGTCGCAATAGCTGCTTGCTCAAGCTGTGCTCTGCCTGAGGGCAGCACAAGTAATAGGTACCGGGCACAGCCCAGCAATCTACTGTTTAAAACACTTCTGTGTCTCGGTAACTTTGCTAACACCAAAGAGAAGTGGTCATTCTACCAAGTTTCTACTACAGAGCAATAAAATCTTGTAATAAAATGAGTATGAAACTTAAGTGGAAGTGTTAGTCGCTCAGCCATGTCCGACTCTTCGCGACCCTGTGGCTCCTCTGTCCATGGAATTCTCCAGGCAAGAATACTGGAGTGGGTAGCCATTCCCTTCTTCAGGGGATCTTCCTGATCCAGGGATTGAATCTGGGATGTCCTGAACTGCAAGCAGATTCTTTACTGTCTGAGCCACCAGGAAAGCCCTCTACCAGGGACGTACAGTGTATACATAACACAACGTGGAGACCAAAGGAAACATCATGTTATATTAATAGCAGGATTTATATTTGCACTCTCATATACACATGCACACACATATATATATGTAAATATATATACAGTTCCACTTTGACCTACAAAGAAAAAATGAGTTCGACAATCAAAAGTCCTTGTTGATTTAACAAAATCTATAAAGTAGCTCTTTTCCAGCCTAATGTACAGATTATCTTAAATGAACTTTTTTATTCCCTGTTAGGGCACTGGTTAAAAAAAAAAAATCTCATTTTGCAATTCATATAATCTACTATTCATTTAAATCTATAACTATTTTCATTATGACATAGCAATGAATATTCTTTGATCATTAATATTCCATCAGATATAGCAAGATTCAATGGTTGGAACAAGTCCAAGTTGGAACAAGTCAAACTTGTTAGAATTGTTATTAATGAGAAATAAATAACATTGTAATTTAATTTTTTTGTTTAGTTGAGGAAACGTGCCCCTTTCTCGTGCACAAAGGCATTATGGGGGCAAAAAAGGGCTTGTCAAGAGATTGGCATAACTCCTGTTGAGGATACTGAATAATCAGACACTTATGAAGCATTAAAAAAATCATATATATTAATATATGTACTATCATTATACTACTATGATACTACCAGTATAATTATAGTATCATTAGTAGTAATAGGGGAAGTTGCAGTAGTATAGGGAGAGATATACTGTCTAGAAAGAAGCATTAATTAACACTTAAGAATCCTACAGACTCCAAAATTCTATTATTCTAATCTAATGGCTAGTCACAGTAAAAAGCAAAAACCACCAAATTATTTTCTCAACTTAATGAGAAAGATATTGTAGGGTCACAAAGCTAGAATCTTTATATTTCCTGTCCCTTTCTCTGCCTCTCTTCTCTGGTAACAATTTGTCACTCTTTGCCACTCTAATACAATTATTATATAGGAAAGTTTTCCCCATCCCACCTCTCAATTAATACTATCTACTCCACTCACTCAATTTTTAAGATAAATCTTTAATTTACATTGGTAGTGCTAAAATTTTAAATGTAAGATTTTTAACTCTCTGATTTTCATATTCTTTATTTCTTTAAGAAAGTACAACATCCTAAATCTGAAAAACATTTCTGCAGGATTCTAACGTTTCAAGAGGTAGTGAGTGTTACCTTCTCAGAGTTGAGGAGGAGATGTCCATTCGCTCTCACAGCTACAGGCCATTTATCACTTGACAGGTAAATGTTTAAAGGTAGAAAATAAAATTTAAAGATTATGGCTTAGCCTTAAAAAGTTGAGGTAAATGCTAAGAGTCATAAAAGTTTCTTAAGGCAAATGTGCAGGGATATTTATTGAGTCCTGTTTATAACAGGAAACAAATGAAAATAAGTATTCACTAGTAAAGGACTGGCTTATAAATTACGGTGCAGGCATACGATGAAATACTATGAACTATCTTAAAAGTACAGGCCGGGCTATATATATAGATATAAAAAGATCTTTGTTGTTTAGTCAATAAGCGGTGTCTGACTCTTCTGCAACGCCATGGACTGTAGCCCGTCAGGCTCCTCTGTCCATGGGATTTTCCAGGCAGGAATACTGAAGTGGGTTGCTATTTTCTCTTCCAGGGGATCTTCCCGACCCAGGGATCAAACCCACATCTCCTGCATTGCAGGTGGATTCTTTCCCACTGTGCCACCAGGGATAGATCCTCTTCCACGAAAAGTTGCAGTGAAAATTACATGAGTTACTAAAAGTGATTATAACAATGGTAACATAAGCACCGGAAGCTACCATTTATCTATAATTTTTAACACCCTCATATATGTCCAAAACTTGATGCAATGGGAGAAGTATTCAATCATGTTACTAACAAGTACTTCTAAAACACCCGATTTCTCCAAAAACACATTGAGAAAACTAACTGAATGACAAGAACCACATCAGATTTATTTTATTCCTCTCCTTCAAAATCTTTTATTCTTGAGAAAGAAAATGTAATCTCATTCCAAATGCAATCTCACCCTAAATACAAGAAGTTCCATGAGATTGCTTTGGTTCTGCAAAATAAAATTTGAATAGTGGGAGGGGTTTGTTTCTTCAGCTACTTGAAGACAGGAGAGAAAGACACAGGAACATGTCTGGGTCAAAAGGGAAGATGACAGAAGGAATACTCTCGAGCACATGGTATTAAAAATGCATCTCTGAGCCAGATTCTAGTCAGAACATCATGACTTAATACTGGAAACTTGGGGCTCTCAGCTCTAAAAGGATGTTTCCTTCCCATTCTAATGACCTAGGCTCTGTTTGAAATTGCCTGTTATTTCAGCATCTTAACAGGTCAAATGAGTCACGTAATAGGTCAAGCGAATTACTGATTGACCGTCAAAGTATCTGAAATGTGAAATGCTTTGGCAGTCCAAAGCAGGTATGAGAATTTCTGTATATAACAGAAGGTGTGCTTTCTCCTTCATTATATTTAATATAAGAAAAAGAACATATTGGCAAATCTAACAATACCCTCTACAATAACATCAGTATATTTGAAGCCACAAGGAACCCTTGTCAATAATCAATAAGCTTAGTTCACATCTTTTTTAGCACTCACCACTCTTCTGGCCACATAGCCACATGATTATAAAGGAAATATGAAAGATGATTTGGAATAAGATCCTTGCCAGAGGCTCGAAGGTCCACAGGATACCAGAACTCAAATTCCTGCTTTAACTGATCTAATTTTTCCTTTGGGATCTGAGTCTTAGGAAATGGAGCTTCCTTGAAGAAAATATAATCCCAAACCTCCTTGGTCATTTGCTGTGGTCTGTATTAAAATAGAAGTAATGAATAAACAACAACAGAACACATATAGTTTCTTTGAAAAAAACCAACATTCTAATGCAACCATGAAGTAGAAACCGATTTTTTTTTTAAGTATTTATTCTACTTATTCATTTATTTGGCTGTGTCGAGTCTTAGCTGTGGCATGGGGGATTGTCATTGCATCATGCCAGATCTTTCATTTCAGCACACAGATCCTCTAGTTGTGGCACACAGGCTCAGTAGTTGCACAACTCGGCCTTAGTTGCTCCTCAGCATGTAGGATCTTAGTTCCCCAACTAGGGATTGAACCCGCATTCCGTGCATTGCAAGGTGGATTCTTAACTACTGGACCACCAGTGACGTCCCAGAAATCACTTTCTTAATGTTTTACAGTAAGAAATGAGGACAAGAGACTCCCATAAGAATAAAGAGTGGATAACAGAGGGGTTTTTTATTACTTTTTCTCAGTTCAGCAGCAAAAAACATCATGACAAAATTCCACTAAATGAATTCTTAAAAAAACAAATTATTAGAAAGTATTTTCAGGGACTTCTCTGGTGGTCCAGGGGTTAAGAATCTGCCTTCCAATTCAGGGGACGTGGATTCAGTCCCTGGTTGGGGAACTAAGATCCCACTTGCCAAGGGGCAAATAAGCCCACATTCTGCAACTACAGAACCCATGCGCTCTGAAGCCTGCACACCACAATTAGAGAGAAAGCTTGAGCACTGAAAAGTCCTTGCACCGCAACTAAAGATCCAGAATGCCACAATAATGATATTGCCTCAACTAAGATCAGATGCATCCAAAAATAAATTAATTTTTTTTTAAAAAAAGCATTTTCAATACATAAATCAAAAAATTACATCTCATGCTAACAAATTACCTTTCTTCCCCTATCCATTTACCAACCTGATGCCCAACGGAGACTCTGCTTGTCCATGCAAGCTACCTCCCTGCAGCAGGTGTGCAACTGTGTAAAATGCCATGTAAATAGTGGAGTCAGAGAGCGATTCAATCAGCCACTGCTCATCCCAGGGCAAACGAGTCCCTACAAGTAAAAGGAAGAAAATTCGTGCAAGAGGAATCTAAGAGACACTTCATCCCCAGAATTCACATTTTCAAAAGCAGATCTCTAGCACTGACAAAGCTACTTCTGTAGGTTCTTAAATTTACTTGAATAGTACAAACTGATAAATTTTTTTTAAATGGTTGAAGCACTAGAAATTTCTATTAAAAATAACTGCACCATAAAACTATATGGGTTAGATACTTCTACCATCAGGTGAATAGGAGGGGGGACCAGACCCTAGTTTCTCTCACCCTCTAACCAAAAACCTCTCACTTCCAGTTCAGAAAAACAATGGGAGAGAAGAAAAAAGGTAAAGTGTTAACCTGCTGTGTAACTGGCCAAGCCATTCAAACAGACAAATCTGAAGTCTGCTTACCTAGGCCGTAAGTTCTTGAGCAAGCATGCTCCTGCAGCCAATCTAAGGTTGCTTCAAAATTCCTCCTAGTCTCCTCACAGTACCTGGACAGAGCAGAATATAATGTGTCTCTCCTCTTCGGCTTCATCGTCTTCCCTATTTCTCATCTGCTTCCCCTTCCCCTTGGAGAAGGGAATGGCAACCCACTCTAGTATTCTTGCCTGGAGAATTCCATGGACAAGGGAGCCTAGCGGGCAACAGTCCACGGACTCAGAGTTGGACATGACTGAACGACTAACACTTCCCCTTCCCCAGCACCTTCTCCCATCTTACGTTTCTAGATTCTTCAAGCATTGGGATGTCTGTTTTTTCCAGTTCTCGTCTCCATAATCCAAGTACCTGGGAGTGGACAAATTGATTAAAAAAAAAAAAGTCAAGGATAAGCAAAGTGACGGGAGAAAATTTCTGCTTGCTATCTATAAGAGAAACTAACCACTGGTCACACAGGGCCACAACACATTCATCTGAAGACCTGGACATAACTTGTTTCTCTGGTTCCATGTAAATATATGCATCTCCCTAGATGAAAGTAAATAAAAATATGTCAGATACCATGTCAAAGCAATCTCTATTCCTCAAGAAAAGAAGTAACTTTAAAAAAAATGCTCTACCACCAATAACTAAATTGCAAGTTTTCACTATGTCTTCCCTCTTCCCAGAGTAGAAGTTACTTGCCTTTCCTTCTATATATCACTTGTTTCTGAAAAGGCCTGCATCTTTATCAGGTGGATCACCTTCCCTAGGTACAACTTATTCCTTTGCAGAGTAAAAGATGTTTAACAGCTTCTATTGCTATGGTTTTAAAGCTATGGCAGCCTTCTATTTCTGTTACAAGAACATAAAAATAGGAAACTAAATGCATGGAACAACTGCCTTTAAAAAAACACAGGCATGAAAACTAGATACGGAAAATAACATTACCAAAGATTTATAGTATTGTGAAAAATTTCCACTAGAAAATTGACCATAAATTTTATTTTTTTTAAATATTAAAACATTAAAACAAATATCTCTTAAGGTGTTACAATCCCAAGCTTATTAGGCTAGGATAATTTTTTAAAATAAGATTCAGCATTGTTATTCATAAAGTGATTCACTGCTCTGTGTTCTTAACACAAGTTCTTCACACTGAAACAGGTAGGACTTTGGTTTAACAATGGTAAATTAAAAACAGACATTTAATTAACTCTGCTCCTTCTCAAAATTCGAACAAAATGACAACAAAGAGGATTTCTTTTTAATGGTATGAAGTCACAAAGACAAGAATGGGATAAGAAATAACATCAACCAAATTTTGAAAACTAAAAAGCAGAATGACTGACAATTGTATTAGTGGACCAAAGGAAGCTAGCTGAATCCTAAGCCCACAGAAGAGAAAGCTGAATTCTTGTGGCTCAGTTCGTAAAGAATCTGCCTGCAATGCAGGGGACCTGGATTCAAGCCCTGAGTTGGGAAGAACCCCCAGAGAAGGGAAAGGCTACCCACTCCTGTATTCTGGCCTGGAGAATTCCACGGACTATGGACTGTATAGTCCATAGGGTTGCAAAGAGTCGGCCACGATTGAGCAACTTTCACTTCCCTTGCATTACAGAACCTCCAAAAGACTCGAGATTTGTGGCACAAGACAGCTCTGGAAAAGGAGGTAACATGAGGCTGGAAAGAGGAAGAGTCACTGAAGTCTTTTAAAGAAGTTAGAACCAGATACCCTAATCCCACACTATGCAGACAGGCAGCTGCCCCTCCCTGTGCCTGCAGAGCAATGAGGGTTTATGCTCGGGAGAGGACAACACAGAGTCTCCCAATCGGAGGACAAAGTTGAGGGAATGGGTTTCATAGTGAAAAGAGGGGGATTAAAAGAAAGTCAGCACACGGGCACTGATACCCACCCTGGCAATCTTCCTTCATGTTAGCTCCCAGAATGCTCACTTAGCTTAGACCCTCTAAGCCAGAAACTGAAGAATCTTCTGAGAGGAATCTAACAAACCACAAAGCCCTACTTAACATCAAGGCTAACAACAGGGCTTCCCTCTGGCCCAAATGGACCTTCCATATCTCTCCCAGTGAAGCCCAGTGACAAGTTCTACCTATATCCAAAAAGGTTCCAATCATCTTTTTTTTTCTTTTCAATCATCTTTTTGTATGCACTCTTAAATATCAATAGTCTTCCTCAGACTAATAAGAAATTAAAATTTCATATTCATGAAATAAGAATTGCAACATCCTATCACAAAAGATCAGATAACAAGAATAAGTTTTTAAACTGGCTCTGAGTTGGTAAATGCTTAAGCTGAGTAAGAGGTATACAGGAATTCATTACACTACTCCACTTTTCTATGTTTGAAATTTTCTACACAAAGAAAAAAATTTAGTGATTTTTTAAGGAATATTTATTTATACATACATGCACAAGCACACGTGGAGCTGACATAAAAAACACACAGTAAACAAACGCACAAAAACTCATAGGAAGAAAAAGTTGAGGGACTCCCCCAGAGAGAAAAGCAAAAGAACTTCCAGAGTCTAATAGAGCCAATATCTGAATAGTAAGAATTCCGAAAACAAAAATAAAGAGTAAGAAGGGATAAAACAATAAAACAAAAAGTTAATTTTCCCAGAATTAAAGAACATAAGCTTCCAGACTGAAGGAGCCAATCCTACACCCAGAAGAACGAATGAAAACTAATCTACACCAAATAAATCATCATGAAATTTCAAAAGAGAGGATTCTACAAGCTTGGCAAGGGGGAGGGGAGACATAGATCACGCCATAGCAGAATGGTTTTGGACTTCTTAACAGCATCACTGAACCAGAACACCATGGGTAATGGCCTTCAAATTTTTAAGGGAAAATTATTTCTAACCCAGAATCCTACATCCAAGCATTCAAGTATGAGGACAGAATAAAGATATTTCAGATATGGAAGGTCATAAAATTTACCTTCCAGGTACCCTTTTCCAGGAACATTTCTAGAGGTAGAGCTTCAACAAAACAAGAAAGTAAATAAGAAAGAAGCAGCCATGGGGTCAAGGAGATTCAACTCAAGGAAAACAAAGGAAATCCTAAGTAACAGTGGAGGAATATCCCAGATGACATTTGTGCACGCCTACAGTAAGCAACCAGTCTGGATGACTACAACAGGCTGGAAGGCTCTGGGAGAACTTTCTCTAACATGTAAACAATAGCACACTGATATGTTTAAAAGTACTGAGAAGAGAAATAAACAGTTGGACAGAGTTTGGGGATGAAATGTGTATAATTATATTTAAAAGTAAAAAAAGTAGAGAAAGAAAAAAAAGACAGTTATTAACTCCAAGGAAAACCAAAAGCTGAGGAAGAGAAGTTCTCATTGTATACTACATTATGGATCAGCCATTCTCAACACACTGACTACCTCTCTAACCTAAGTTATAATATTCCTATACTAGGAAGATGTGGGGTGAAGAAGTATATACAAATATGAGGTTAGAGGGGAACACACAGATTGGAGAAGAGTTAAATCTTGATCTTTCATAGCAGGAAATCAATGGCTAATACCTAAAACTGAAAAATTTTTAAATTACATTACAAGCGTTTAGATTACAGATCTGTAAGAGAGGTGGAGATACTAAAAGAAATAACAAAACAGATGAAAGTAAGCCTGTCCAAAGAAAAGAAATTTAAGAGGATGTGGAAGAATGGAGAGGAAACTGCTGCCTTTTTTTAACAAGCCTTACAGACCACAGTCTCTCTGTATTACAGGTATACATAACTGTCAAAAACAAAAATTCAGTTTCAAAAGTTCAGCAGCTAAGTAGTTCAACAACAAAAAAATTACAACAAAAACGAAGAGGGGGAAAAGGATGAAAGCAAAAAGCACTACAGAAAGACTTGTTAACTACCAGTACTGCAAATGGTCACTGGCAGAAAGCATCATTAAATTTCGCTGTATGTGATCTACACATGCCAACTTTAGAACACTACCTTCATCAACATTACAGGTGGGATGTTCAGGTTAAATGAATTGCTATTATTAAACAGGTCTTCAATTTTATATGTAAATAAAATTATATCTTTAATACAGCTCCAGGTTCTACTACAGAAAATTGCTAATTAACATTGTAAAGTCTATGAACTAAAAGCTCTTCTAAAACAGCCTTCAGGGGATAGTCTATTACATACAGTGTCAATCATCTTGTTTCTAATAGTCTTCTTTACGTCTTGGACCTTCCGTCCCTTAAATCCATCCACCAACATTACCTAAAAGGATAAGAAGTGTAAAAACATGTACAATTAAAATTTGTTTTGGGTCCCCCCTTAAACTTTCTCCTACCTAAGCTTACCTCCACAAACAATCAAGATATCTTCAGTGTGAAATTTATCACATTTATAACCATACATCTTTATTTTGGCACAGCTTGGACAACTAATATTTATAACACACTTGTTTTTCTTTTAGTGTAACTAGGATACATATTATGAACATGATTAGAAAGAAAGTTCACTTCCTTCCCACTTCTTAGGTTTCCATGTGGAGAGAATTCCTCTGCCCTAACTCACATCATTCCTGAAGGCTTTGGGGGAAGGAACTGAGCTAGTGCAGCTCAGCCCGTTAGGCTTCTCTTTTCAACTCCGTCTGTTGCCAGCAAGCATTCTCCTTTGCCTGGCCATGTGATAAACTTGGCTCTGAGACGAGGGCCTACGGTTTCTCAACTCTGCCTTTTATTTAATGGGGAGATTGAATTCTCGAGCGAGTATTGCCTTGCCCATTGTTGTCACAGAGCTAAGACACCATCCCCTTCCGGCTGATACTGACCTCCATCTATCTGATTCCTGTTGACTCTTTCAAATAGGTTTTATCTTTTTTATGTTTTGGGGGCTTTCTGGCCATACCTCACAGCTTGTAGGATTTTAGTTCCCAATCCAGGGATCAAACTTGGGCCTTCAGCAATGAGAATGCAGAGTCCTAACCACAGGATCACAGGGATTTCCCAATACTTTCTACCTTAAGTGGAAAAGACACGTTTTCTATTTTCACCTCCCAATCCTCTAACGTGCCAAAATGCTCCGCATCTATTTAATTCACCATTATGAAATTACAGATTATTGATCATCATGGCACAGGGGTTAACAGCACAAATCTTAGAGCCAAGTTGCCTAGTTTGAGTTCCAGCTCTGCTTTGACCTGGCTATCTGGCTGATACTGGGTAAATTATTTAGTGTCTTAGTACCTCAATTTCCTCATCTGTTAAATGGGAATAAGTGCCTACTTTGCAAGGTCATTTTGAGATGTAAATAAGTGAATATGTAAGTGCTATATTAGTGTTGGCTTTTAGTGTCATCCAAAACATGGATGAGTTGAGTTTTAAAAAAGACATATAAACAATATTTGGTCATACAGAGAAATGGAAAGCAAAAGTAAAAAACATTCTCATTTACAGCCTTAAAAATATTCAACCTCAAGTCACTAATAACTTGACTGGGTTTTTACTTTCTCTAGCCTCACCTTCTTTCCACAGAAATGTAAGCCACATTAACATATGTACAATTAAGGAGAAAAGAGAGGTTCCAAAATTGTGCTAAGATGACATGTAGTAGTTGTATTAACAAGTAAATTAATGAACTGAATGAAACTGCTTATTTAAAATTTCATCTCATTAAGATAGCAAAGGAAAAAAAAGAGAGAGAGCAAAGGGACCGGGTATTATCCACAAACCTTTGGCGTGTATTGCATAAAAAGACGAACTAACTTTAAACATCATCTTTATAAACTCACTCACAGATTATGGGCAGAAAAATGGAACTTCTGTAATACTACTGGACAAAAATAGATTTAAAAAAAGAAATTTGGAAAGAGAAGAACATAATCTTATAATCAGTTCAGTTCAGTTCAGTCGCTCAGCCATGTCTGACGCTTTGTGACCCCATGGACTGGAGCACGCCAGGCTTCCCTGTCCATCACCAACTCCTGAAGCTTGCTCAAACTCATGTCCATCGAGTCAGTGATGCCATCCAACCATCTTATCCTCTTTCATCCCCTTCTCCTCTTGCCTTCAATCTTTCCCAGAATCAGGGTCTTTTCAAATGAGTCAGTTCTTCGCATCAGGTGGCCAAAGTACTGGAGTTCAGCTTCAGCATCAGTCCTTCCAGTGAATATTCAGGACTGATTTCCTTTAGGATGGAGAGGTTGGATCTCCTTGCAGTCCAAGGGATTCTCAAGATCTTCTCCAACACCACACTTTAAAAACATCAATTCTTCGACACTCAGCTTTATGGTCCAACTCTCACATCCATACGTGACTAACAAAAAAACTATAGCTTTGACTAGATGGACCTTTGTTGGCAAAGTAATGTCTCTGCTTTTTAATATGCTGTCTAGGCTGGTCATAACTTTTCTTCCAAGAAGCAAGCGTCTTTTAATTTCATGGCTGCAGTCACCATCTGCAGTGATTCTGGAGCCCAAGAAAACAAAGTCTGTCACTGTTTCCATTGTTTCCCCATCTATTTGCCAGGAAGTGATGGGATCTGATGCCATGATCTCAGTTTTCTGAATGTTGAGTTTTAAGCCAACTTTTTCACTCTCCTCTTTCACTTTAATCAAGAGGCTCTTTAGTTCTTCTTCGCTTTCTGCCATAAGGGTGGTGTCATCTTCATATCCAAGGTTATTGATATTTCTCCCAACAATCTTGATTCTAGCTTATGTTTCATCCAGACCGGCATTTTACATGATGCTCTCTGCATGTAAGTTAAATAAGCAGGGTGACAGTATGCCGCCTTGACGTATTCCTTTCCCAATCTGGAACCAGTCCATTGTTCCATGTCTAGTTCTAACTGATGCTTCTTGACCTGCATACAGATTTCTCAGGAGGCAGGTCAGGTGGTCTGGTATTCCCATCTCTGGAAGAATCTTCCACAGTTTGTGGTGATCCACACAGTCAAAGGCTTTGGCATAGTCAATAAAGCAGAAATAGATGTTTTTCTGGACCTTTCTTGCTTTTTCAATGATCCAATGAATGTTGGCAATTTGATCTCTGGTTCCTCTGGCTTTTCTAAATCCAGCTTGAACATGTGGAAATTCTTGGTTCACACACTGTTGAAGCCTCATTTGGAGAATTTTGAGCATTACTTTGCTAGTGTGTGAGATGAGTACAATGGTGCAGTAGTTTGAGCATTCTTTGGCATTGCCTTTCTTTGGGACTGGAATGAAAACTGACCTTTTCCAGTCCTGTGGCCACTGCTGAGTTTTCCAAATTTGCTGGCATATTGAGTGCAGCGCTTTCACAAGATCATCTTTTAGGATTTGAAATAGCTCAACTGGAATTCCATCACCTCCACTAGCTTTGTTCATATCTTATAGTAATCCCTCTCAAATCAGGACACAGATGAATTTGTATTAAATCTTTCTATTTTTTTTCTAAATCAATAAGAAGAAAATCAAAGATCATGGAGTATGTAAATCAAAAATGATAACAAAAATATTACTTACACCATCATAAAAACCTCTTAGATACAATTTCTCCTTTGCTTCTGCAAGTTTTTCTCGGTCATTCTGGCTCTGAATTTTCAATTCATCACATATAGTTACAGCAGAAAGCTTTCCAAAATCTGGGATTTCAATGATTGGCACCTGCAAAAAAGAGAAATGTGAAACTATTAACACTGAATGAACATAAAAACAGCCTTATGGGCATAGTCCTTTGCCTCCACTGTCCAATGAAGTCATATGAGATTTTATATATGATTAGGTCAGCTCCACACCTTAGGGAAAACATCCAGATGTGAATCTATCTTCCTACTGTCCATAGGAACCACCTAAATTCTCTGCACCAACCCCCACACTGTCCTTTCCTTGCTACACATATAGCTTCCACAGCTCTCAAGCCCTCACTGAGCATATAATTTACTGAATAATGTTCAAAACTGGCAAAATGATGTATGCATGTGTGCTAAATCATTTTAGTCATGTCCAACTCTCTGCAACCCTATGGACTGTAGCCGGCCAGGCTTCTCTCTCCATGGGATTCTCCAGGCAAGAATACTGGAGAGGGTTGCCATTTCCTACTCCAGGGGATCTTCCAGACCCAGGGATTGAACCCTAGTCTCTTATGTATCCTGCATTGGCAGTCAGATTCTTTACCACTAGCCCCACCTGGGAAGCCAGTGAAATGATGTAAACAACTAAATTTATGGATGGTCTTATTCTGATTTATATTAAGTCTTCCAGAGTCTCCATGAAAATTATTCACTAGTAATTTACATTTCTAAAGACACTAACATGAAAACATAAACATTCATGAGTAACATGGCAAAATTTTATCTTTAGAAGCCTGGAAATTTGCCACACTAAAAAATAAGTTACTATAGAATTGGTGATACGAAAAGGCAAACTCTTTGTTCTCAAACTGCAGGTGGCAGGTGCTAAGAAAATGCCTACTGTTAAAAGTTTTTTGTTTGTTCTTATCCATCACAGCAAATATCAAGTTAAAGCAGATAAACTGTTAAACTCTATCTTATTTTCATTCTCTACGAGTTGGTGATGGACAGGGAGGCCTGGCCTGCTGCTGTCCATGGGGTCACAAAGAATAGGACACGACTGACCGAATGAACTGAACTAAACTGAATCAATTATTTAATTCTGTTACAAGTGCTAGCTCTTTTCTTCCTCTAATGAAAATATGGACATTAATATTCTGAATCATCCATGTACTCACAGGTTCAAATGGCAAGACCATGTCATCTCTAATTCCGTACTTCACTCGTAAAGCCTACAAAAACAAAAAGGAAGTTAACGCTTATGATCAATATTTTTCTGGTATTATCATTAAGAAGTACCCTCTAAACTTTTTTAAAGTATTTTTCTTCTTCTCTCCATAAAGAACAATTCTTTATTTTATAGAGAAAAAATCTCAAGAGGGGATGTATGACTTTTAAAAACTAAACAGTTTAAGTTAGACTGAATTGCTTAAATGATGAAACTATACAGTCCAAAGCAAAAGTTCACACAGACACACACATATCACTTAAAATGAGGTTCACATTCCAGTTGCAATGAAAATGCGAGTATCAGAAACGTGTTTTTACAAACTTTCTCCTGTTAGCAATCAAGTTGTTCTTCAGCAGGTGAATAAATAAATATACATCCAGACAACAGAATATTAATCAGTGCTAAAAAGAAACAAGCTATCATGCTATGAAAAGACATGAGAAACCAAAATGCTTATTACTAACTGAAAGAAAATCTAAGAAAGCTACATAAAGTATGAATCCAACTATTACATGACTTTCTGGAAAGGTAAAACTATGGTGACAATTAAAAAGATCAGTGGTTGCCAGGAGTGGGAGGGAAGAGAAATGAATAAGAAGAGCACAGAGGATTTTTAAAGCAGCGAAAATACTCTGTATATCATAATGATGGATACATGCATTAAATGTTTGCATAAACCCACAGAATGTACAATACCAAGAGTGAACCCTAAGGTAAACTATGGACTTTGGGGAATTATGACGTCAATGCATGTTCATCTTTGATAAAAACGTACCACTCCGGTGAGTGACACTAATAATGGGGGAGGCTATGCAGGTGTTGAAGCAGGGGGTGTTATCTGGGAATCTCTGTGCCTTCCTCACTATTTTTATTATGAACCTAAAATTGCCCTAAAAAAGTAAGTCTTAAAAAAAGATTCTTAAAAAAAAAAAAAGCTTCTACAGGGACTTCCCTGGCGATCTAGTGGTTAAGACATCACGCCTCCACAGCAGAGGGCGCAGGTTCAATCCCTAGCCGGGGAACTAAGATCTTGCATGCCTTGCAGGACAGCCAAAAAAAAAAGGTTCTATGAAATATTATATTTAAAATTCAAATCAAAGGAAAACATATAAATATCAAGAAACAGGTTAAAGATAGCATTAAAAAGATATCTGCATAGTTTTTCAGCCTAATCCAACAGTTCAGTGGTACCTAACCAATGAGATGATAAAGAGGAAATGTGATCATGAAACACAGAAACTCACTTGCTTTTTCTTCAAGTCTCTGAGGGCAGCAAAATCATCAGGAGAGTCAGAAGGAACACTTGTGACCACACCAGTGCCTTATAAAAGAAAATGGGAAATTAACTAATAACAACCAGAATGTGTACACCAAAGAATTTCTAGAAAGAAATAAACTCTTTACCTTTATCCTCCTTGATGGTGAGCATTGGGAGAACATAGATCACCTTGTAAGATGTTAGAGGTGCAGAAAGTGATACACCAAGAATATCCTATGTAAGAAAAAGATCAGTATAAAGAGGAAGTAACTTATTCTAATCATTAAAATTTAAAACTATGTTTATATTTTAAGCCATGAGAAGCTAATAATCAACAATACTCATTCTTTTTTACCTCCTAGACTAGAAACAACTGAAAATAATTACAAAGCCCAAATCTTGTAATGTTGTGAAGAAATTAGTACACTAATATATTGCTTTTAACTTTGCAGTCCTTTAGGAAAACAATATAGGAATCCACAGCAAGAGACAAAAATGTTCACACAGCTTGGACCCAGCAATCCAATTCCAGGAATTTACCTCAAAAGATTCTTTGAGAATCTGCCCAATGCTGTGTTAACTACATTAGCAAAACCTGGAAACAACTAAGACTTTAAATGATTTTTTTAAAAAATCACTTAATAAAATATGAGACATCAACAAGATAGAATATTATGTCTCTGTGTTTCTATTTTAAACAATAATTAGACAGTTAAGAAGATGTATCTAGTTTCTCTTTAAAATTAAAAAAAATAGAAGATCCAACAATATAGGACCCATATTCTTATATATGAACAAGCAGCTTGCAGCTGTTTGTTTAGCTACAGAAACACACTTTTCAATTCCATATAGTTTCCTTTGCCCATATACATAAGTTGCTTACAGAATTTGGAGCCATACTGATAAAGGCTAAATATCATTAACAGTTTAAAACTATTTTTAAAATTATACCACCCATTTCCCTCATAGCAGAATCTGCTCAAATTAACAAGGAAAGACGTTGCATTTAAGAGCAAGAAAAAAAAAAACTGTGTCATTAATACTGTTCCCCAAAACCTCTCAGACAAAATTCTAACATCAGGAACTAATGAGATGTGGCAGGACTGCTTATAACAGAAAGAAGCAATTCAAATATCCATTATACAGAGTCAGTAAATAATTTGTGGCCCAGCCAAACAATGGAATACTGTGTAACAGTAGAAAATAAGAACAAAGGGAATTCGTTGGCAGTCCAGTGGTTAGGACTCTACTTTCACTGCTAAGGGCCCAGGTTCAACCCCTGGTGAGGGAACTAAGATCCTAAAAGTCACACGGCACAGCCAAAAAAAAAAAGAAAGAATGAGAACAAGGAGATGTTTATCTACTGATAAAATGATTACCAAGAAATAGCTAAGTGAAAAAGAAAGTAGAACACAGAAGAATGTGATGAAATACACCGCCGTTTGTGTGTTAAAAAAGACAGCTAGAGAATATATATGTATATATTTGCTCGCATATACATGAAATATTTCTGGAAGGATTCACAAGACACTGGTTCCACTGACTGCTTCTGGAAGACAGAACTGAGTGATTGGGAGTATTTTGTGTGTCTTTTCTTTTTTTTTTTTTTGGCTGCACAGCCTACAGAATCTCAGCTCCCCAACCAGGGATGGAACATGTGCCCTCGGCAGTGAAATCACAGAATCCTAACCACAGGGCTACCAGGGAATCCCTTCTTTTTGTCTTTTAAATTTTGAGTCTTCTGAATATTTAGTAATCTAGTCAAAAAATAAATTTACAAAATAAGAAATGTCTAATCAAAAGGAGAATTGAGATGGTATTCTACTCATCTTTTTCTTTTAAAAGATTATCTATTAAGATACCAAAGATCAGCACTTAACCAAAGGGAATAAAACACCCTAGTAAACAAGTCAAAGTAAAATAAGCTCTAAGGATACTACAGGTGCTCACACTCGGTTATGTCCGACTCTGTGCGACCCCACGGACTGGGGCCCACCAGGCTCCTCTGTGCATGGGATTCTCCAGGCAAGAATACTGGAGTGGGTTGCCATCTCTTCCTCCAGGGAATCTTCCCGACCCAAGGATCCAGTCCGAGTCTCCTGTGTCTCCTGCATTGCAGGCAGATTCTTTACCAGCTGAGCCATCAGGGATTTAGTTAAGATCAAGACTTCCTTTTCAGAAAAACAAAGCAGCTGCTACTGCACACCAGGAACGCGGGTAATCATATTAAAAAAGTAGTATCAGGACTTCCCTGGTAGTCCAGTGTTAAGAATTCACCTGCCAATACAGCAGACACGGGTTCCATCCCTTATCAGGGAAGATCCCACATGCCACGGAGCAGCTAAGCCCATGTGCCGCATCTCCTGAAGCCCATGTGTCTAGAGTCTATGCTCTGCAACAAGAGAAGCCACTACAGTGCGAGGTCCGAGCACCGCAACTAGAGAGCAGCCCCTGCTCACTGCAGCTAGAGAAAGCCTGTGCACAGCAAAAACAACCCGTTTTTCAAAAGGAGTAATACAATGTCTACTGCAGCTATATACTAAATCTCTTGGGGAGAACTCTATTTTTCAATCAGATAATTACTAAGCAGAAACGTAAGATTCAAAAATGCTATTTTAGGGAATTCCCTGGCAATCCAGTGGTTAGGACTCCATGCTTCCACTGCCAGGGGCCTGGGGCTTAATCCCTGGTCAGGGAACTAAGATCTGACAAGCCACATGGTATGGTCAAAAAAATTTTTTTCTAATAAATACATAAATAAAAATGCTGTTTTACTGATATGGTCACACAATGAATATATCACAGCAATTAAAAAGCAGACAAAAAGAACAAACTACCCCTACATATACAACATGGGTGAATCTCACAGGCATCACATTGAGCCAAAGAAGCTAGACATAAAAGAGTACAGAGTATACAATTTCACTATGTAAAGTTCATGAAGAGCGACTCATCTTTGGTGATTTAGGTCACGGTAGTGGTTACCTCTGCAGAAGCAGGGATGTGAAATGGACATGAGAGTGCCTTCCGGAGTGCTCCAACTGGACATCCCTTGATTTGAGTGGTGCATAACATTTGAAGATATACCAAAATACACACTTAGGACTTACGCACTTGACTGTACGTATACCTTAGCTAAAATGTTTTTTTAAACGTTCTTTTCTCAAACTTCATTTCTGACATTTTCCTCTAAGTGTATGCCCTAAAATAAATTCTACTACCCAACTTACCTCTCCCATTAACTCTTTAACAACAGGTACCACTCCATTGTCCTTGGTAAAGCCCTGGTATGACATATTCCTTGCAGCTCTTTGGGTGCAGATGAATATATCACCATTCATTGTCTCAAATCCAATGTACTTCATATCGGGGCGAACCCAACAGTTTGTTTGTCCAAACATAGTCTCAGGTCTGAGAGTAGCAGCTACCAAGAAGATATTTTTCCCTTTCAAGCCACTGAGAAGAAAAAAACACACATTTATGCAAAATATTTTGTGGATTCTATCACGACCATCTGATACTTCAAAAAGGTGAAGCCACAATTCTTTGACAAACCTACCTTAATTTGGATGGGTATGGCTCAAGCACTTTCAACTTGATTAAAGTATATTCCTGAGGTCCAACACCCTAAACAAAATAAAAATTTGAAAGAGAAAAGAGTTGGATTAAAACTACTAATCTATGCAAGAGATCTGATTCAAATTTCTAAGATGGGTTCTTGCATTGCTAGAATAATTCTTCCTTCCAATGAAAAGACTGTCAGTGTTGTGTTGACCACATGGAAGCCTAATGTGTAAGAAATGACCTGAGAGACCACCATCCTATCCCACACCAGACAGAACTGGTCAAGGAGGTTCAGACTACTGAATAAGATTTGCTAAGAGCTCTCTTGAGGGGGAAGAACAAGGGGAGAATGACTTGGATTAATCAGCCAAAACAGTGTTTGCCAAAATGGGACTCAGAAGATACAATCAACATCAATCCTACAGAGCAGTCATCACAGACAAACGATGGACCAGGGATCAAATGATGTGTATTCAAAACCTAGCCTGGGCCCTCACTTCTGGCTTGCCACAAGGAGTCACAATCACTCTGAACCTTCATTTCTTCATAAAAAATAAAATAAATTAATTACTTAAAAATTAAAAAAAAAATAATAACTGTGCTGTGCCTCACACAGGACTGTCCTGAGGAACACATAAGAGAATGACACATAATGATAATGATAAAATGCTTTGAAAAATTATGATGTACTATTGAAACTTAAGATATTGCTATCATTGACTACATTAAAGCTTAACATAGTAAACTGGCCTTTTTAAGGCTCTCAAATCTTTCAAAATTTTGATCAACTCTCACTTCTATCAGGTAAGTTATGAAGGCTGATTTTGAAAGGTAGTCATTAGGCTATAAATGTGTTCAAAGGTGGTAACAAAGAATGACACACTCATAGGGACTATAAAGTTCATTGTTGTTGATTTACTGTGCCAAGGCTTTACACCAATGACTTACCCTTCCTTCATTCAAGTATTACAGGGAATAATGTCACTAATGTGTCCTCCAGGAATGCAGAATGAACTAATGTCATACATGACTTGAAGTACTTTGAAAATAAGTAGGCATGTGACCGAAGCAAGTATAAATGGAATCTGTGTACATGAGTGAACCACATATCTCATTACCTTTTCACATGGTCTCTTTTTAGAACAGTGCACTCTCCAAGTGGTGCTTCTCAAACATGAGCACACGTATGAATCACACAGAGAACACATTAAAAGACAGATTCCTGGGCTCCACCCTCAGAGCTTGTGATTCAGCAATTTGGGGGTGAGGTTCAGGAATCTACTCTCTAGGAATTCTCTGGCAGTGTAGTAGTTAGGACACCACACTTTCACTGCCAAGGGCCCAGGTTCAATCCCTGATCTGGGAATCCTGCAAGCCAAGCTGAGTGACCAAAAAAAAAAAAAAATCCAAGAATGTGCTTTTCCAGCACAAGCTGATGCAGCTAAACCTACTGCCAAGGTTCTAGAGAAGATACAGGTACCTATAATGACAATCTGCCTTCCTCTTAACCTCAATACTGGAATAAAGCTATTTTTAGGTTTCTGATTTATTTCTTAAAATCTATGCCCACATTAAGAATTATTACAGCAGCTATTCTATGTCACAAATAATTACCTCCCCAGTTTGTCTGTCATGATCCATACAAGGCTGTCCATCTTTTGGAGAATAAATGGTATACCTAAAACAATAAATAAATGACAAACATTACAATGTACAAGCTTTATCCTAACGGATTTGTCAGTGTTGCTCCTAACATCTCACAATAGTTATTCCAACTAAAACTTCTGAGTAAATGTCTACATCATTTTTATGCTTTTATGGGGAATTTTGTTGCCAACACAGTTACTCAATGAAAGCTTTTTTCCTTCATCAAAGGTAATACTACTGAAAAATACTCACTGATCTTGGCTTTGTGGTATGAAATAGAAGACTGTAGAATATAAATAAGCTTTTGAAATGCAAATACCTTTTAATGAGTCCATATGATCAAGGGAGAACTTTACAGAACAATTTATAGAGCAAAAGGATAAACTAAAACACAAATAAAATTATTTTTCTACTTGGCTAGAATACTTAAGAGAATCTTTCCTGAGATCATAAAAGAGAATCTTTAATGAGACTCCCTATTCTCTCTGGTTCTATTTGTCACAAACACTAAGCAGCTCAAAGAAATCAAGACACTGGCCAGACAAAAAGGAAACCAAAGGAAATTAGAGAACAAAAGAGGAATTATAAAAAAGAAAAGAAAATGGAAAAAAGTAGGCTCTGGGGCACACTGAATTACAACACAGGAATTATGATTTTTGCTTTATTAAACTGAAGGACAACAAACTCACCGCTTCCCAAACTTAATTCTGCTCCTTTCTCTTAATGTTAGAAACTGCCACCTGACAAATGAATCATAGTAAGGATTAACATCAGTGGTGATGAAGGACCGGCGCCAATCTACCTACAGGAGAAGAAAGGAAATGGTGACTTTTTAGAAATTTATATAGTCTCCATAAATAGGAATTCCCATGAATCAATTATTTACTCGCCTACTCCTTACTTTTCAATGTAGAATTATATCAAATATCAAAAGCAAACCAAAAAATTTCAAGTTCTATCTATTAAATATATATCACAATTATTAATTTATGCTTAATATGTAAGCCTTTAAACATATATATTTACATATTAAACATATAGGAATTATAATACATTAAGGAACACTTAAACAATATCTTTATATGTCCCTAAATATTCAAGCTACACTTGGGTTTCTTCATATCTCTTTTTTTTAATTTTATTGAAGTACAGTTGATTTATAATATTGTAGGTTTCTTCACTTAAACAGTATTCCTTTTTACTAATTGCTAGTATATCTATATATATATTCCAAAACAACAAACATTAAAGTACTTCATTGCTTACCTCAAGGCCCATGTGGTTCTAATCAGAAAATAATAGTACCAAGTCATTTGTGGAATACTGATGGACTATATATTCTACATTAAGAGGTGGTCCAAATCTCCTACAGTCACACAAATATAACTGTGTTCTTCACATTGCCTTAAACTACAGAGGAGGCCGGCATACCTTCAAACCCATTCTCTTCAGATCCTGGACAGCCAGTGGTGGGAAATATTCAAGCCAATGTTCTGCTTCAGAAAATTTGACTATCTCATCATCAGAAAGACCCAGGGATTTCATAATGTCCCACTGGTATTTAGAAGATCCAGCTTTAGCAGCAGCTTTACTCTGAAAAAAACCAGCAAAACCAAACTCCATCAAAGAACAACTAACAACCAGTTAACAAACTCCAGAATCACAATAATTTTAAATGAATGATCCTATTTGGTAGTTTTTTAAACTCTAAAACAATATTACTGACATATAGGAATACTGCACAACCTGGACGTAGTGTTCTATATGCCAAACCATACAGTCTGATACCTGGATTCTGACACAAAGATAAGTAAATGGATGGAACCATAAAAAAATTATCATCACAAAGTTAAGTTCTTAGCACCAAACCTTCTCTATTTCCTTTTTTCAAATACCACATGCATCTTTTTTAGTTATGAATAAACTACTAAAAGAGTTTCCTCCTTTTCCAATATTTACCAATATCAAAAAAGTAACCACATGCCAGGAACTGGAGGTGGGCAAAGGTGTTGGACCATAAAACTATATAAAAGGTAGGAAGAGGACTCTCGGGGCTAAGGAAACCGATCTCTACGTACCGTGGTGGCAGAAACAAGACTCTGTGCATTTGTCAAACCAAGGCAATGATATACTCCAAAGAGTGAATTTTACTGCACGTAAATTGAAAAAAAAAATTGACCAGGATGTAGGAGGAACCCAAGATAGAAAGCAGACTGTGACAAAGTTATCTAACTGTATTACAAATGCATGACATAACCACACTAAAGGGGTAGGAAAGAAAGAACTTTAGAAGTAACTGGAAAATAGTGTGTTGACTAGATTCTAAAGACAAAGTGAACTATACACAACCAATGTGTTTTAGTTGGTAAAACTGCTTCTCTTAGAAGTACAGATTAGCATTCTGTAACTACTGGTAGACAACTGAACAAATAACAGATATACTGTAAATAATGAGAGCTAGGTTTCCTACTGTTGGAGAAAGAAGTCACAAATAAGCAAAGGAAGAATGCTAGAATGAGCCCTGTGGTGCTAAAATAGAGCCAGAGGTATCAGTATGCACTTAGAAAAAAGAGAGACAGAGAGAGAGAGACCAATGCCATATGATACCACCTACATGTGGATAATCTAAAATATGACACAAATGAACTTATCTTTGAAACAGAAATAGACTCAAAGATATAGAGAACAGATTTGTGATTGCCAAAGACAAGGGGAGTGAGAGAGGGAAGTTGTTTAGGAGTTTTGGATTAGCAGATTTAAATTATTATACACAGATGAATAAACAACAAGGTCCTACCATATAGCACAAGGAACTATTCAATATGCTGTAAAAAAAAAAAACCATAACGGAAAAGAAAAAAATATTTTAAATAAAGAAAAAACACAGGAATTCCCAGTCAATCCAGTAGTTAAGACTTGGTTCTTTCATTGCTGTGCGTGTGGGTTTGATCCTCGGTCAGGGAACTAAGATCCCTGGTCGGTGTGGCCAAATAACTAAAGTGTTTACATTAAGGAAAAAAAAAGAAAAAAATCTCATTTTAAAAAAATACAAATAAGTAAATACAGACACATACATACACAGGGGCTAGTAGACATACACATATTTCCTTGCTCTTTCTCCTGAGAAGACCTAGAAACAATGAGCATACCTAGCACTCAGAATTTAGTTTCTAAATACCATTTTTCAATAAAAGGAAAAAGGACTCCTTGGAAAAGTGGCTGCCTCCAGGGCTAAAATAGGGAGAATAGAAAATGAGCTTGCAGCATCTTGTGGCACCTGAAAGTACAAAAGTGCTCAGAAAAAGAAAAAAAGGGAATAAAAGAAAAGATGGGGGCGTGTCAAGTGGACACAAGAGCCAACCTAAAGATTCCCTTAATGGCCAATGCTAGAACAATCTGAGCAATAACAATAACTCAGCAACAACAACAAAAACCAATAGTATTAGATTATAACTCAAAGAATAAATAAATACACATGAATCCACACTGATACAAAAAAGAAATAAGTAAATGAAGAAGAAAGGAAAACTTTTCCTTTCAGAAGAACTCCACATAATAAGTGTAGAAAGATGAGGGAAACAGAAAATCAACATTAGAACAAAACAGCAATAACCACTGCAGGCAAGATCCACTGATGAATGCTAAAATTAGTGAGGAAATATATATTTTTTAAAAAAACAAGATGTTATTCCCATAGTCTCAAAGTATCTCTCCCAAAACATACATGAATTTCAAAGGGAAAAATGAAATCTTCACAGTAGGAAACCTCACAGATACCACCTAAACCAAATGATCAAGATTAACATCACCAGTAATAATACATAGCAATATCTTATACTCCTTTACTGGATTCACTGAAGACACATCACCTCTCAATCAACTCATGAGAAAGCATTAGACAAGCCTAAAACAAGGGACACTTTATACGTTATCTGACCAGTCCTTTTCAGAAGTGCTAAGATCAGGAAGACAAGACAGAAGAGACATGACAAGCAAATGCAAGATGGGGTTCTGGATAGGATCTTAGAAACAAGTAAGAATGTTAAGGAAAAACTGGCGAAACCAAATGAAGTTGGTAGTTTCTCAAACAGTATTGTTCAAATGTTGGTTTCTTAGATTTGAGGACTGTACTATGGTTATATAAGATGTAAAGGAAACCTGTGCAATCTTGCAATTCTTCTGTAAGTCTAAAATTATTTCAAAATAAAATAAAAAGGGGGAAAAGGCAATCAAAAGGTAAGAAAGATATTTTTGCTTCATTACTTTTTAAAAATTAATGAGTACATTTTATGTGTCAGATACTATATTGTTACTCTGGGAATGTATATATAAATTGGACAAATATAAATAAAACTTCAACCAAAGTAAGTATCAAGTCACCAAACCTTTTTTCCTTTAGCTTTATCCTTAATTATTATATCTTCTGTTTTAACACTGATTTCTTCCTCTTCCTCTTCCTCATCTGGAAAATCAGGAGGGCAACCATAAAGCTCTACTTCTCTTTTTAATTTATCAGCACATGCCTACAAAAAACACAACATTAGAGGCAGTAAAGTTAAAAATTCCAAGGTAGAAACAATTTGTGTCTTTTTGTTGTTTCTATGGCCAACTAATACTGACTCTGAACTTTTTAGCAATACATCTATAGATGTGTAGATCATTACAGAAAACTCATGTGATACAAATCATGTACCTAAAAATTAACTACTTTACTTCATTTACTTGGCAATGACTTATTCAATACCCAGACTACTCAATGCAATATACTATATGTTGGGTGTCAGAAGTACAAAGATAAAGATATAGTATTATCATATTGAAAACAACTCTAATAACTACATTTCTCAATTTAAAGATTACTGTCACATATACTCTATTAGTTATCATCACAAGGCTGCTAGGTAGGTGGGATGAGAGATAATACATTAGAAAACAGACACTGAAAGATGAAGTGATTTATCCAAGGTTATAAAGCTAGTGAGCTACAGAATTCTAACATGAACCCTGTCACAAACAAAGATGACACCAAGTATACAGTGTTAAAGTTAAAAAAAAATACAAATATAGAATTGTGGATTTTCAAAAAGGGAGGGGACGCTTCTAAAAAGAAGAATTTCAGCTAATAAACAGGGGAAAAAACAAGACAACTAGAAAGTCATCATTTTACAACCACAAATTCAACAACTGAAAGACAAGGATCATGAAAGGATGCTAAAACCACTGAGTTATTGGGTAATCAGATATTCCAAGGGTCTTAAGGTATCATTCCATAAATAACATTTTAATTAGAAAAGAGAAAAGTTAACTTTAGAATGAGGAAACATGGACATTATTAGTATCACTAAAATGATACAAGTTGCCTTATATGGCTTTTGATGTCAGACAGTGGGAAGAATAAAAGTGGGAAGAATAAAAAGTAAAAACCTGCCAGAAAAGACATTTTGGGACAGCTAGGGAGATTTGACTATAGATTAGATAATGATAGTATTACATCAATGATTAATTTCTTGGAGAGGATAATGGGATAGTGACAATGTAGAAGAATGGCTTTGTTCTCAACAGATAAAAGCTGGAGTGTTTAGGGGTGACATGTCATGATGTCTGCCAACTTACTTTCAATGAGTTCACAGACAAAGAAAGAAAAAAGTGTGCATGTATTGTATGTTGAGAGACAGAACTAGAGCAACTGTACAAATGTTAATACTTGGTAACTGTAAGTGAAGGGTATCTGGCTATTCACTGTACTGTCCTTTTACCTTTCCTATAGGTCGGACACTTTTCAAAATAAAAGACTGGAGCATAAAAAGAAGTAACTTAAATTTCCCAACTCCCAAGGATTTAGGGAATCCTTTCAAATGTAGTTTTCTTGCCCATTTTATATTAAAAATTGTTTTTAATACAAATTTATGACAAATTTAAGACACTTACAAAAATGACCGAAATACAACAGAACTGTTCATTATTTTATGCCAACAGCCTATATATGCCATGAATGCACAAAACAGTGTCCACTGTACTTGTTAGTAGTCATTATCTAATTCTAAAACAGAAATGTGAATATATAAGGTAACCAAAAGATATCAAAATTAGTTAGAAATCACTTGGACGTTAATGTTTGCCCTTTAAGCACTACTTCAAATGTTTTCTAAAAATTAATTTTTACTATAATAAATTCAATTCATTTCAAAAAATACTTTAACATAGTACAGAAGCACATATTTGAAAACCCTATTTCAAATTCTTGAATTGGATATTACTATTTGCTCTAAGCTAAAAAGAGTACAAAGCAATCCCCAAGCAATCTTACCTTAATAGGCATTCCAGTACAGTGCAAACCAAAGGGAAACAGACAAGTCTTCCCTTTCAGTCTCTGGTACCCTACTGCAAACTATAGACAGAAAATTAATTTTAAACTACAAATTTAAATGCTAAACGAATACAAAATTCTGACTTTTCAGAATTAGCTTTGTTTTCCTCTTCACATCTTCCTTTAGAGCACCAGTTAGATGTTATAGTCATTCGAGTTATACTTTTTTCCTATGTCTTCACCAACCTAAGAATTAGTTTTGAACATATACACATACCTAGAACCCTGTGTACACACACATACAGCATGTGAAAATAGAAAACTTAAATTATTTAAATATAAAAACCATGCTTAAAATTAAGGAACTCTAAATTCCCTTAACAGGAAATAAATTCTATAGATGTCATTTTCTTCAAAATAGTATTCATTAAAGACCCTCCATTCCATTATATTAAACAAAAAGGAAGCTTTACCTCACATTTAGATAAAGAGAATGTGTGTCCCAAGTGAAGGCGCCCATTCATATATGGATACGGGAAGGTTACAAAGTACTTGTCCTTGCTGTAAAACCATCAGGTAAGAAACAAAGCACAAAAAAGAAAATGTTAAATTCCTTTAACAATTAAGGGTGGGGTCAAGGGAACACTTTACTACAAGTAACTTGCTTAAATTTTAGTTATTTAAAATATACTGAAAATTAAATTTATAAATCCAGAAATTAAAGGTCTCTAAAATTGAAACATATTTTTGATTTAGAAAAAAATAAGATATTTATAGGTGGCTATTAAAGAAATATATGTCCTTGTAGCAAATACTGGAGGGTTTAACTTAAGCTAAAACACTGAGTAAAAAAGATATAAAAAAAAAAAATTAATAGAAAACCATAATGTTTTACTGATTAAATGAGATATGCTTTCACTAAATATATATAAAGCAATTTGAAGTCCCTAAGGTAAAATAAAACATCCTCAAAATACATATGTGGCAAATTCACTTTAAAAAGCACCTTTTAAAAGCCGCTTGATTATGCTTTATTCCTTTTTTTAATGAATCAAGTATATCAAACAGACATATGTAAGTTATGAAACACAATGAACACATGTAAGCACACCATCCAACTTATGAACTCACTGAAGCTACCTGTGTGCTCCTCCCCATCCTCCCACCAGAAATGACCATTATCTTGAAATTTACTTTTGACATTCCTTTGTTTTTTAATAGGTTGCACATATGTCTATGCCCTTAAACATCACATTCAGTTTCACTCACTTGTGAGCTTTGTTTTAAATATGGTCTACTTCACAAAGATTCCTCAATTCGCTTTTTCACTCAATGTTATATTTCTAAATTTCTTCAGTTCATTTTCTTTCACTGAGCAAAATAGCTTTCAAATTCTTGTTAGATTATTTTAAATTACCTTAGAGTTGACCAAAATCCTAGAACCAAATAGAAGCTTCAAATTCTAGTTTAAAGTATAACACCAGAGAGACTCTATGCTCCTAATGCAGGGGACCCAGGTTCCATTTGCAGTCAGGGAACCAGATCCCACAAGCCTCAATTAAGAGTTCATAAGTAACAACAAAGATCGAAGGATCTCGAGTGCTGCAACTAAGACCCAACAGAGCCAAATAAATTAATAAACTTTTTTTTATTGGAAAAAATAAAGTATAACATCAGAAACTTTGTCTTAGAGCAAATCCTTCTCCTCTCTTAAAAAAAAAAAAAAAATTCCATTAGAGTGCAGCTTAACAGCAAAGATAGACTTTGGAATTAGAAAGTCCTGATAAGAAGTCCAAGCCCTGTCAATTCCTAGCTATGCAACCTTAAGCCGGTTACTTAACCTCTCTGTCTTACTATATTTATCAATAAAACAAGAATTAAAATATTGGCAAACTCAAAGCATTATTAAGAAGATTAAATGAGAATACACAGTTTAAAAAAAAAGCATATTTCCTACTGCCTTGGCATATTGAACAACACCTGTTCAATAATAACTACTATTATTGCTATTGTCGATGTATATCCTCAATTCTAAGAAGCACGTTTTTCTACATTCCAACATATCTGAAATTGCGACTCATAATTGATGCAGATACTGTGCAGCTGAAGTTACTTTTTGTTTTTTTCCCCAATATCAATTCTTAACATCAAGGCAATACACATTTATAAAAGAAGATCTTTAAACTACAGAAACCCTTCAAAATTTATATTCTGTGAGTTTGGAGATAATTATCACTATAATATGAATCTCTGTAACAGAACAACATCCTTTTATCAGTCAGCAAAGATAAAACTTAAAACCACTCTCCTTTGTCTAACTATGAGAAATAATAGTTTTTTAAAAACCTTTACATAGGAAAAAATCTTTTTAAGAATTCCACAGGAAAGAGGATGCTAATTTGAAATCGAGAAAATGGAAGTCACCCCCTTCAGCCTGTTTCACACATTATAAACACAATCTGCTTTATTCCTTCCATACAGCAGTTTCTGAGCCAATGGTTCTGAAAGTATAACATGGGGAACCTCACAAATGATTGCTCACCTGGTCTGTTTCTCTAAATTAGATGCATTGACCTCAAACACCTTCTTTGCATCCCATTTTTGTTGGACTTCTTTCTCAATCTTCTTCAAAAAGTCCACTTTAGCTGTTCCTTTTCTTTCCTATTAGATGGAACAGATACAGAATAATCCACTCTATATTTCAGTAGACTTGTTTTAAAAAAAAGCAAAAAAAGATCTGGGTTCACACAGAACTGAGCCATTTACTGATAATCTTTCCATGGTTATCTTGAAATTTAAATGAGTTAAGATTACAAATTAGGGTTATCATGACTTAATAGGGTGATCCACTTCAAACTCAAAGGGATGATTAAAGACTTACTTAACTACATAAAAAAGCTTTGAAATATTTTTAATTAGATACTACAATAAATAAGACACTGGTTTCAAATATTCCTATTTAGTTAAAGTAGGTGAATACTTAAAAAAGGCATAGGATAGAACAGTGCCTGCTTGCCCAGCTGCAATTATTGCCACCAAAGGAGGACAGTGAGGCCAAATGGATAGAGGCTGCAGGAGGATTAGTAATCTATGTGTTTGTTTTTTTTTCCCCAAGAAAGTTGATGAAGAACTTCTCCCGAAAATGGTTAGCAGGCTATTAATATGAAATTAAAATGAAACAAAAATTATACAACAATATTATTAACTAAAAGAAAATATGCTACACAAGTACTAACTAAAAACTGGTTAATTAATACTAATTAACTGAAAGCTGATATAACTATACTGATATGAGAAAATATAGCCTTTAAACCAAAAATGATTACTAGACAGAGGATAAAAAGTGTGGCATAATAAGAAATACATTTGGTCTCTGTCCTGCGTTCTTGGCCAGAGCTCCTAAAACCCTCAGAATTTCCTGAATGATGAGCATCTTTTGCTATTCCTAGCACAACCTGAGTTTGTGCTAATGGGGTGACTGAGCCCCTAAGATAGCCTTAGGATGGGGCTGATCAGCAGAAAGATCAAGGAGTTAGAGGGTTAGAAATTCAGGCTACTGATCTCTAGGAAGGGGAAGTGGAAGGGGGTGCTGAAGATTAAGATCTATAAAAACTCTTCGGTGGGGAGACTCGATGATCTTCCTGATGGTGAACGTGTCGAGGTATTGGGAGAGTGGCCGCCTGAAGAGGACATGGAAGGTCTCTGAATTCTCTGTCCCCACCCACACCGTGCCCTCCACCTCTCTTCCATTTGGTTGTTTCTGAGTCATACCCGTCATAATAAATCAGTAAATATTAAAAAATAGAAAGAAGGAAACAAAATGGCAAGCATGCCTTCAACATATTGGATCTACCTGGCAACATTCCCATCATTCCTTATGCCACCCTTGGATGAAAATAAACAGGAAAAATACACATGATCACTCCAACTCTGAAAAAGAAGGGCTATAACTCCCCTCTGTTTGTGACTCTGTGAAAAAGAATGAGCTGCTAAAAGCATGTGTGCTGAAGAACACAGCACTCATGCAACTGGCAAGTACGAAAGCTGGACACCACACACAAACCTAATTCCGTTTTGAAAACTTAATATTAGTGTCTAGAACTTTATTTTCTTATACAAAATTACCTGAACCAAAATTAGATTTTCATTCCCTTCTTATATGCTAACATTTCCAGATTCTGCATCATTTTTAAAGGAGAAAATACCTGCGGGTTCTACATCTACTTCTACAACCTACTAGGCAGGTAACCTTGCCAAGTCATGTCATGTCTCCCTCTGTACTTCCACCCAACAATTCAAAACATGCTTTTTAATCGAATCACAGATATGCCGCTATTTTTAGACAGCTATTTTCTTAAATGGTCACATAAATTTGAAGTAATGATGCAAACAGTACTTCTGTGCAATTAAAAAAATAGTACTACTATTTCTTCAATAACTATCTTAAATATACCTTCTGTACTGTATGACAAAAATAAGAGTATTAAAATTAGGTAAGATTCAGTACAAATCTACCATAAATTTATCAACTCTGTTTTACTATTTTCAACTATATATATATATATATATTTTTTTTTTTTTTTTTTTTTTTTTTTTTTTTCGTTTGGCTGTGCTTCACTGCCTGTAGGATCTTAGTTCCCTGACCGGGGATGAAAGCCCAGCCCTCGGCACTGAAAGCAGAGTCCTAACCACTGGACCATCAGGGAATTCCCTCAGTTTTCTATATTTTAAATCAAAGGATGGTTTATTATTCCTTTTTATTTTTTTAAGTAAGTTTAAGACAGGAGAGGACAAGCAACAGAAAAGATGAAATGTCAAATTACTAGGAGGAGGTACAGTGATAGATTAAAAGGACCTTGCCACAAAGGCAAAAAGGAAATAAGAAAGAATTCCACACTTGAAACATCATGGACATAAGTTTCTCTAATAACCAAAAGAAAATAAAAATAAGTAAATTTTTTATTTCTATAAATCCTGACCAGATCATAACTGCAGTGCATGGAAATTATATCAAAATACAAATATGATCAATGCAATTCCCTTTCAGAGGTTCTCTACTGCTCTCTGGATAAAGTCCACGCTCTTAACCCTGGCACTTAAGGCCCTTCTTATCTCATCCTTGCCAGGCCCCTTCTTCCCTCTCGCCATCACTCCAGGCCTATCTTGGACTTTTCCAAGTGTGTCATGCTTCCTCTGTCCTCTCTGGGCCTTTGTTCAAGCTATTCTCTCCACCCTCATAGCCCATCCATCTTTTTTGCCTGGCTATCTCATCCTTCCGTTCTCAGCTAATCACCTGCTTTGATTCCCCAAGAGCTGATCAAGTGCTATTCTTAATATGTCCCTACCTATCAGTATTACCCCTATGATAGCACTAATCACACAGAATCAGTATCTATCTTCCTCATGACTGTAAGTTTATTCACAGTGGGGACTGTGTCTCATTTCTCATTATATCCTCAACATCTAAGCTTACATTTTGTTTGTTCAATCACCCGGCGGGTCTGACTCTTTACAACCCCATGGACTACAGCACACCAGGTCTCCCTGTCCTTCACCATCTCCCGAAGTTTGTCCAAGTTCATGCCCATCCAGCCATCTCATCCTCTGACGCCCTCTTCTTCTGCCCTCAATCTTTCCCAGCATCAGGGACTTTTCCAATGAGTCAGTTGTTTGTATCAGATGACCAAACTACTGGAGTTTCAGCTTTAGCATCAGTCCTTCCGATGAATATTCAGGACTGACTTCCTTTAGGATTGACTGGTTTGATCTCCCCGCTGTCCCAGGGGCTCTCAGGAGTCTTCTTCAGCACCATGGTTCGAAGGCATCAATTCTTCAGCGCTCCGCCTTCTTCACAGTCCAGCTCTCACAACCGTGGGGCTTCCCAAGTGGCTCAGATGGTAAAGAATCTGCCTGCAGTGCAGGACTCCGGGGTTCAATCCCTGGCTGGAAAGATCCCCTGGAGAAGGGAATGGCGATCCACTCCAGTATTTTTGCCTGGAGAATTCCACGGACAGAAGAGTCTGGTGGGCTACAGTCCATGGGGTTGCAAAGAGTTGGACACGACTGAGTGACTAACACTTCACTTCTACAACCGTACATGACCACTGCGAAAACCACAGCCTTGACTGTATGGACCTTTGTCGGCAGAGTATGTCTCTGCTTTTCAACACACCGTCTAGGTTTGTTATAGCTTTCCTGCCGAGAAGCAATCGTCTTCTGATTTCATGGCTACAGTCACTATCTGCAGTGACTTTAGAGCCCAAGAAGAGGAAATCTGTCACTTCTACCTTTTCCCCCTCTATTTGCCATGAAGTAATGAGCTTATAGCAGGCTCTCAAGTACCTGTTGAAATTTAAAGATTTAAAAAGTTGAGTGAGGGAAAAAAGAGAGAGATAGAAGTGAGGAACTTGTCTGGTGGTCCAGTGGTTAAGATTCTGCACTCCCGATGTAGGCAGCCAGGGCTCGATCCCTGGTCAGGGAACTAGATCCTGCACGCCAAAACAAAGATCCGGCACAACCAAATAAATAAAATACAATAAAATAAAAGGAGAGGTGAGCAACACATTGCCAGCTTTTGCATACTGTGGCCATAGAAAATAACAGAGATTAAGAACTGGGTTGCATATTTGAATCAAGATGCTAAACAATCTGAACTCTTTCCTAAGAATTTCCATAAAATTAAGTGTGGATGCATAACGTATTTTCTTTTCCAAGAAAGAATAAGGGCCTCCGTGGATTCACTCTTTTCTACAGGACTTCTAAAGGACTTCATCTAGACCTCAGCTCCTTTGCCCCCTCTTACTGCAAAATCTTCTTTTTAACAAGTAACCTGTAAGTCTATACATGCTGACCAATTTTCACTTCTAACATACAAGGACTACCATTTGAAAAAAAACTAGGGCGAGACAGCAGTTTGCCTGTGCGATATCCATTCCTTCCCGTTCTTCTTCAGCAACAGAAGCCCAGTCTTATTTAGGGTAGTGCATCAGAGGCAGTTAAGCATATGCTTCCATGGTTCCAGGAGAATTCAGATAGGAACTACACTTCTGGGTTCTGCCAAAGCAGTTTTGAGCAAAAGAAAGTAAATCGCTTCCGCCCAGCCCTTAAAACAGCCTGTACAACTGCTAACAGCCACTTAACCTCTAGATGGAACAGGCACACTGCATAGGGGCCACAATACTTCTAGGGGCTCATCAAAATATTTTAGTAGCTTTTAAAATCAGGAGAAAAAATAAATTTTTGATAGAAGAAAACTCTTTAATATGTAATATTCATATGTGTCTTTAACCAACACAATTGTCAAATATAATTTCTAATTTTTTTTTTTTTTTTTTTTTTTACAAAGGAAGTGGCTCACAAAGGAAAAGTATCTAAGACCTCATGAAGCCTAGTTGTACTTCCTATGCTAGGGTCATGGGTCATATGAAATCCCAGTATATCATTACTAAATTCCTCTCTCCTTAAATCAACTTGAGTTGGCTTTCACTGCATGCAACCAAATAATTCTTGACATTTACCCCATTGGGTTGTGAACTTCTGGCAGACAGCATCTTTTAGAACTTTTATACTCACCTCAGCAACACATACAATGCTAACAGATACAGAAGTCATATGACAAATATCTTTTGCCTAAAAATGACCATGTCACCCACTTTAAAGAAGGACATGAAAGCAACAGTCTTCACAAATTGCTTAGAACTGTTTCTTTTCACTGTACTGAGGATGTTAAATGCAGGAAAGCTCTTCTTTGAGGTCTCTGCTTTTCAGAAAACCTTGTTTCTCAAAACCTCCAAGGTCAATTGTAATGAAATCTGATACTGGCCCCAGCACCAACTTGCTGTATTACGTTGAGCAAGTCACTTGATCAAGCTGAGTCTTCGTTTCTTCACTGGTTACTCAACTAAACAACTGGAGGTTTTTCGGTTTTATCTGGGGTTTTTGTGGCCATGCTGCGCAGCCTGTGGGATTTTAGTTCCCTAACCAGGGATCAAACTCTTGGCCCCTGCACAGAAAGCACAGAGTCCTAACCATTGGACCGTCAGGGGATTGCCAACAATTGGCTATTTAATGAGAGCAAAGTCCTAAACTTCCACTCTACTGACATTTGGGGCCAAATAACTGTTTTCAGGGGCTGGCAAGTGCACTGCCAGATATTCAGGAGCAGCCCTAGCTTCTACCCACTAGCTGCCAGTGGCATGCCCCCAACTGCCCTGATCCAGTCTCTAGACCAACTTCTCTGTAGGACGAAACCACCCCAGTGAAGAGCCAACGAACTAGACAGTAAACGCTGTCTTATGTGTATAGCATTGTGCAGTTACTAAAACCTTTATGCACACTGACCCTAACTTCTCTGATTTTAACAACAACCCCAAGAGGTGGGCAACAATCACCCTAAGAAATGGGCAGACCAAGGATTACTATTTCAAAGATGACTAATCTGAAGCTCAGAGATCATCATGCCAGCAAATGGTGGGACTGGACAAAAACTCTCATCTTTTCACTTTTATTTCTGCTTTCTCTTACTACTCTGGCCACATCCTAACACCATTGGCTATAGAACCTAGACAAGATCCTTAACCTCTTTAAGCCTCCATTTCTCTATCTATAAAATGAGGTTAATAGGTAATAATTATACCTACCTTCTACTATTATGATGAGCATTAAAAGATATAATACACACGAAGGACTTAGTATAGTAGCAGTGTGCGTGCACGCTACGTAGCTTCAGTTGTGTCAGACTCTGTGTGACCCTATGGACTACAGCCTGCCAGGCTCCTCCGTCCATGGGATTACCCAGGCAAGAATACTGGAGTGGGTTGCCCTGCCCTCCTCCAAAGGATCTTCGGAACCCAGGGATCAAACCCACGTCTCTCTACATCTACCTGCATTGGCAGATGGGTTCTTTACCACTAGTGCAAACTGGGAAGCCCAGTAAAGTACCAGATCCATGGTAAATGCTCAATAATGCTAACCATTATCACAAGGAGACAACTGGACATCATGTACTTCTTGTTGTGTATCAAAAAGGCATTGTGGTTATGCCTTAAGAGAATTTTTCATTCTATTTTTAAAAACTTACTAAAACATGTATGGATGAAATCATACAATGCCTTAAATTTGCTTAAAATGAATCTTAAGACAGGGAAATGGAGGTTCTGGGGATGATACAACAGAAACAAGACTGGCCCTAAACTGTCAATTACTGAAGTTTGGTGATGGGTACATGGAAATACACAACACTATTATTATCTCTACTTTGTTCACTATTTAAATTTTCCAAATGAAAAGTTTAAAAATAGTTTTAAAGTTGACTATTATCTTTATTACATCACATCCCCCAGTCCCCTCTAAAAGTCTTCTGATATGTAACTAAAAGAGATTAAAACTGTCAAAAGTTCTATAAAATAAATACTTCTATGATACAAAGAAAATTATATTGCTTACTCTTCACACATTCAATTATAAAGTAAAAACTAATTTTACATCCATGCTACTCCATGTTTATTATCTTATACACTTTACTATTATAAGGTTTCTATCAGAGTTAAAAAATTTCATTATAGGAGTGAGCCTGCAAAAGAAATTTCCCCATTAGTTTACAACTGTGAATAGAACAATGATTAAGAGAATGAGCTCCAGAATGGGACCAAATGTATTAAAATTCGACTTCTTAGTAGATCTGATCTCACTTCCTCTATTCTATACAGGAACATCACTTCTCTCTTCTATATCCATTTTCCCTTTCTATAGGACAATTTCCATAAGCATACAAGCACGATATAATTTCTCCTGTCCTTAAAAAAAAAAAGAAAACCTCTTTTAGCCTTCATCTATTACCCCATTTTTTTTGGTCTCCTTTATAAAATTCTTCAAAAGAGGTCTATACTCATCATCTCCACTCCCTCTCTTTCCATTCTTTTCAAAAAAGCTTTTCATCTTTTATTGGAATACAGCCGATTAACAATGTTGTGACAGCTTCAGGTGGACAGCAAAGGGACTCATACATATACATGTATCCATTCTCTCTCAAATTCCACTCCCATCCAGGCTGCCACGTAACACTGAGCAGAGTTCCCTATGCCGTACAGTAGGACCTTTCTGGTTATCCATTTTAAATACAGCAGTGTGAACATGGATCCCAAACTCCCTTCCACCTGGCAACGCTAAGTTCCCATTCATTCAGTCAGGACCTACAAGGCTTTACATGAACTACATCCAATCATCGGTCAACCTCCACCACCACCACCATACAAACACCATCAGCATCATCACCATCTCCTCTGGAAGAACCTCCCCCCACCCAAATTTGAAACATACAACCCTCCTTGTTTTTCACTGACACAGTTGGCTCTGCTCGGAAATCTTTTCAGTGGCCACACTGTCACCTTGGCAAAGACATTCTTGATCCTCCTTCCTGATCTATTCTTGTTTACAGCACTTACCGGCATCTGACATATTTTACCGCACACTTTAAATGTAGCACGCACACCCGTAAACACCACGAATACAGAAAAGTTGGTCTATTTTACAAAGAGGCTCTCAACAACTTGTGTTGGAAGGAGGAATCAATGTTACATACTCTTTCTACAAATCAGCTTTTAGAAACTTTGGTCAAATAACACACGTGACATGAAGTAATCTGTAAACTTAAAGACACCAGGGCCTGGCTCATCAGCTAGCACTAAAAGGCAAGTCCTCACAACAGCCAAGCCTTAAACGTGAGAGGCAAGGCCCCCCTTTTCTTTAGAAAATGGTTTTTCCCTTCAGGACAGTGGCTACCACATGGAGCCCCCATTCTGGAGAAAGCAGCCAGACGGGTTCCAAGCCCCGGCCAAGCGAACTTTCTTCCCGCCAAAACTCACCGCCATGGCGCCGCCCAGCAGACTCCTGCAAACCCACGACAGTGACCTCGGTGATCCCCCCAAAGGAGTGGTTACAATCTTTCCCCTCCCTCTCGCGGCTGCCAGGCCTACCACGACTTAAGCACACACTGCACGCCTGCAGAGGTAATCTCTGGCGCACTAACTACCTCCGGGGTATATCGTAGCCTTCTGGGAATTGTAGTTCTCAGATCCCTAAAGCCCACGGCTTTCAGGCACATATTGACTACATTTCCCAGAGAACAATAGGTTACCGGAAGTCCAATCGATACGCCTCTCAAAGTGGCGCCGGTAGTGACGTCATGAACATGTTGAACTACAAAGCCCTAACTACAAAGCCCATGATGCAGTTCAGGGTCTCTGACGGCAGCGAGCACGCTATGGCTGACGTGGGCTTCCCTGGCCTTCAACCTTTTCAACCTACATAGCTGGGTTGGGTGTCTTGTCAGGATGCCAGGAAGCAAAGTGTATTCGTCTTCAGTAACTGAAGTGCTAATTATGACTTGCCATTGTGCACAGATATTTATGACTGTCGGTGGCATTCAAAAGTCCAGAATTTAAACGTTTTGAAGCCATTTATTAACAACCTCCAATTTATTAAAGGAGAGGCTGGAAACCTTCTCCTGGTCCCAGTGCCTGGTTCAGATTATTTCATCTGTTCACCAACCAAGATGGAGCTGTCTAGGTACTAAGTGTCTAGGCCACTAGACACATGTGGCCATTAAGTTCTTCAATTGCACTAGCCACTTTTCATGTGCTGGAAAGTCATGTGGCCAGTTGTTATCATATCTGGACAGTTGGAGATACAGAAAATTTCCATCATCAAAGAAAGATCTATTGAAAAAAACGGATCCAAGTCTTTTACTTTCTGGTTGTCAGATTAGTTACTCTCACATGCTTTCCTTTGTTAATTCAGTAAACAGTCATTTAGCATATATTGTACAAAGCACTTGGGAGGGGTAGAGGTGTGCCCAGGTCAGAAATGTGTCTTCCTAAAAGAATTAACAGGGGAAAAAATTAATAAAATTTTTAACAAAAATAAAATTTAAATTATATATGTATAATGTACATTATATTTACACTGTTCAACAACTAGTTTTGAAATATAAATTTAGTGATGGCATAACCCAATGCCTGGAGCGTGGTATGGGCTCAATGAAAATTCAGTGGCTGAAGAAGTTAAGAAGGAACCTTAGGTTATAGAGAACCTACTGGTGGTTCCCTTGCTTCTGGACTCTTACAAACAAAAATACTCCCCATTATCCTCCACCTTTAGCTACTAACCATTTAGACATCACTTCCTGACAGCCCAAGTCTGGGTTAAATGTCCCTTTCTTGATGTTCCCCAAAGCAGCTCCTTTCTGCCCTCCCTTGTGAAAGTTATCTCACCAAATTTTAATTGTTTGTTGACCTATCACTAGACATAAGCTCCATGACAGCAGAAGCTGCCTAGCATAGTATCTGGCACATAGCAGGTGTCTTACAAACATTTATTGAATGAATGAAAGACAGGATCCTCATCCTCCACAGCTCTTATAACTATGGTTAGGCTTTCCTGTTCCAGTTCTGCCCTAACCAGTACTATTTGTCATCTTTGATTCATCGGCTTCCAATCCACATTGTTCATACAACAAATATGTATTAAATATCTCCTATGAACATGACATAGAGGTAGGATATAGTAAGGAGAAAGACATGGCCCCTGCCTTCATGGAACTTACAGTCTAAAGGGTGAGAACTATTAAAGAAGAAAATAAATAAGTAATTGTGTGATAGCAAATTGTGAAAATTATGAAAAACCTTCCTCCATGCATCCAACTGCATCCTTGTTAACTTTCTTATTTAAGTGATATTTTTTCAAGAGTCATTGGTTTTCATTCACTCAACAAACATTTAATTCGCTTATACTATAACCAGTGCACTGTCCTAGATGCTGGAGATACAACACTTGAACAAGACAGGCGCTGCCACCTCTTTCTAGTGGAAGAGGCAAACACTGAAGCAATGGGAGGCCATGGAAGTAAGTGTTTTAAGTGAGGAAGGGGCATGGTCCTATTTGTGTTTCATAAAGATCTTTCTGAAGAAGGGTTGAAAGGAATAAAAAGTGGAAGCAGAAGGCTGTTGCAATTGTCCATGTGAGAGGTGATAATAGTTCAGACTATAGTGGTGATAATCAAGGTGAAGAAAAGTAAACAGGGTCCAGAGATATCTAGAAAATGAAAATTACCACAACTTGATAATATGGCTTTTTTTTTCCCTATACCTTTTTCTTCCTTTTTTTATTTTACATTTTTTCATTTATTTTTATTAGTTGGAGGCTAATTACAATATTGTAGTGGTTTTTGCCATACATTGACATGAATCAGCCATGGATTTACATGTGTTCCCCATCCTAATCACATACAAAGATGTTTTCCTTATTAGAAACCTTAGTTTCTAGCAAAAACTTAAGAAACAAGTAATTATGAACTGTTTGCCAATCAGGAAATGCTGACATGACAAACTGTGGACATATATGATAACCCAGTTTCTTTTTTTTATTAACACAAGCCTCTTAAGATAAATAGAAGAGATTTGGGGCATGTTAAAGGATTGTGGGCTTTGGACTGTTCCTGGAGCCACACCTCTAGTTCTGTAAAAACTTGTTTTGTAAAACAAGCACAGCTCTTTTTAATTTCTCAAAGAAGTGCATGGCCACCTTAATGACATCAAAGGACTGATATGCCCATCCACCTTTGGTACAATATTTCTCATTTCCTCATTTAACTTTGTGTGTGCATGCCCATTCATTCAATCATGTCTGACTTTTGCAACTCCATGGACTGTAGCCCACCCAGCTCTTCTGTCCATGGGATTTCCCAGACAAGAATACTGGAGTTGGTTGCCATTTCCTTCTCCAGGAGATCTTCCCGACCCAGGGATCAAACCCGTGCCTCTTGTGTCTCCTGCATTGGCAGACGGATTCTTTGCTACTCAGCCACTGGAACACCTAAGAAGGACCAAGAAGCTGGTGGTGCTTAATGGACCCACGTTGGCATGGAGTGCTGATTCAGGATAGACTCCAGCTGTCTTCGTGAGCATCTCTGATATCCTGCCAGCTTCACTTAGATCTTAATTCTATTTGCAGTTTTTAGTGAGGATTTCTAGGTGTATGGGTAGATTTCGCCATCCTGCTGACCTTGTTCAGATTCCAGGGTGGTTTTCCAGCTGGAACTTGGGAGCCTGCTAGTCCCTAACCCCACTTTCAGTAGGTACTGTTCATGGAAGGCAACTCTGGTCACAGATCTCTGGAAAACCCAGGCTCCCCAGGCTTCTTCCTGTTGCTTCCTAAGGAATGCAGTGATAAAATCTTCAAGAGACTTCCCTGGTGGTCCAGTGGTTTAGACTCCCCACTCCCCTATGCAGGGGGCCCAGGTTTGATCTCTGCTCAGGGAACTAGATCCTGCATGCTCCAAGTAAAATCTCTCATGCCATAACTAACAGACAAAACAGATCTCAGAGAAGAGGCGACAAGCCTAAAAGCCTGGTGCAGGCTGCAGTAACATGATGTTGCATCCTCAGCAGTCAAGATCAGAGGGGAGAGTAACTGAACGTCCTCCCTCCACTGACCCTCCTCCTGGATCCTCCACCATACCTCCGATAATATGGCTTTTTAACTGGGAAGTGTTCATTGTTTGAGTTCCCCAGGTGGCACAGGGGTAAAGAATTTGCCTGCCAATGGAGGAGACGGAAGAGATGCTGGCTCAATCCCTGGGTTAGGAAGATCCCCGGGAGAAGGAAATGACAACCCACTCCAGTATTCTTGCCTGGAAAATTTCATGGACAGAGGAATCTGTCGGGCTACAGTCCATGGGGTCACAGAGTCAGACATGACTGAGGGCGCGCGCGTGCGCGCGCGCGCACACACACACACACACACACACACACACACACACATCCATTCTTTGTTCTGCTATGTGGAATACCCTCTCTAGATAAATGAAATTAGAAAGGTAGCAGAGTGATTAAGAGCTCAGGCTGTGAGTCAAGCCAAGTTCATCATTTATTAGCTGGGTGACCTCAGGCAGTTCAATTAATCACTCTGGTTTAAAGGTAATAATAGTAAGCATCTCACAGGATTGCTATGAAGATTAAAGAAATAATATGTACATAGATATAAACCCTGTGTATATATATATATGTCAAGCATGTAGTAAACACTTAAAAATGTCAGATATTTTTATTATTATTTTAGGAAAATTGGTCTATAAACACTAATCTGATTAAAATAGAAAAAGCTTGCCTGCAGCCCATAATAAATCTCTTTCCTAGCCTGACTGAGCTAGTTATCATCATATGATTGTGTGGTATACCTTCACAAACTGTCAGATCATTTGCACTCATTCTTTAAAATTCCACAACAGAGCTCATTTATTTTGTTTTGTTTTCCAAACCCATCCCACTGGTCACTCTACTGGATTCAACTGAGCCAGCATTTCTAAATTGGGATCCATAAAACTATAATTAATTTTGACTTGTCTCTGAGTCCCTTTATGTTTGTTTTTCATGCTTATTTACCTAACTTCCCAACCTTTGTATGACACGGGCCAAGGAAGGAATTGTGGGCATCTACTTTCACACTTCTGTCTCACAAATGTGGCATGCAATAAATATGGTTGCCACTTCCCTACCCTATTAGACACCTTTTTTTTCTTTAGGCTATTTAATGTATTTATTTATTTGGGCTACATCTGATGGCCTGTGGGATCTCAGTTCTGCCACCAGGGATCAAACCCACATACCCTGCACTGGGAGAGCTAAGTCTTAGCCACTGGACTGTTAAGGAAGTTCTTCATTCATTTTGTTTTCGAACATTAGTGTTTTGCCTTTACTTTTATGTTTCCTGAATGATGGACAGATTATTTTTTATAGTCTAGGTGATTAATATAAAGAGAAGGAAAGATTCTCTATGATTTATGGACTTTAGCTGATCCCAGGGTTGCACTGTGTCCAATTTCCAACAGTTAATGGGCAACAGAGAAAGTGTATGTACGGGTGTGGTGCTCACAAGCTTTGGAGTAAGATGTCTAGGTCTGACTGGGAGCTTTGTCCTGTGCTAGCTCTGCTCCTTCAACCCTGGGACTCCAGGTCTTCACATATAATGTGTGGGTAATGATAGAACCTACTTCCTAGGCTTGCTATGAAACTAAAATGACCTATGTCAAAGAAGGTGATTAGTGCGGTTCATGATCTAAGTGCTCAAGAAAGATGAAAGAGAAGTGGTTGACTGGAAGCCAGTTAGATCATTGTCATGGTCTAAATGTTTGGGTCTGCACAAAATTCATATGTTGAAATCTGAATGCTCAATGTGATAGTATTAAGATTTATGAGGTGCTTGGGTTAGAAGGATGAAGCCCTTTTGAAGGGATCAATGTGCTTATATGTGGTTCCCAGGTGGCACTGGTGGTGAAGAACCTGCCTGCCAATGTAGGAGACAGAAGAGACATGGGTTTGACCCCTGGGTCTGGAAGATTCCACTGGAGAAGTAAATGGCAACCCACTCCAGTATTCTTGCCTGGAGAATCTCATGGACAGAGGAGCCTGGAGGGCTACAGCCCATGGGGTCACAAACAGTAGGACGAGACTGAAGCGACTTAGCATGCACGCATGCAATGCTCTTATACAGGAGAGCCCACAAGCTCCCTACGTCTTCCACCTTGTGACGATACAAACAGAAGTGTTCTCCATGGAAGAGGGCCCTCACCTGGCCATGCCGGCACCCTGCCCTCAGACTGTCAGTCTTCAGAACCATGAGAAATTTTCTGCTGTTTATAGGCCTCCCAATCTATGGTATTTGGTTATAGCAGCCCAAATGAACTAAGAGAGTCATTCAGTTAATGGGAGTTCTGTATCTGACTGACATAAGCTAGGAACAACTAGCCATATTAATTAAGAAGACAAATGTAACCAAATTAGAGAAGTTGCACTTCCAGGTACCAAAGTTTCGAGAAGCCCCTGTTGCCTAGATTTCTCCTAAAGCAATGATACTTGTAATTCTCAGGACTTGGAAGTCACTCATTCATGCCATCCCACTGCAGACTCAGGATCCACATGCCTCAGCCTGCTCTTGTCAACATTCCACAGAGCATTGCCAGGGTGTCACAGGGTCATATGGGAAATGTGACACCTGAGTCATCAAAACACTGCCTGTGATTCCTAAATAACCTGCCTATACAAACTGCTACCAGCATTTCCATCACCATAGTGGAGCAGTCCAAGGGCCTCCAGAAATAGAAGGAATGGGATTCCCCTGGTGGTTCAGCGGTTAAGAATCTGCCTGGCCGCACAGGGGACACGGATTCGATCCCTGGTCTGGGAAGACCCCACATACCTCGGGGCAACTAAGTGGGTGGGCCACAACTACTGAAGCTTGCATGCCTAGAGTCCATGCTCCACAAGAGAAGTACCACAATGAGAAGCCTGAGCTCCACAGCTGGAGAAAGCCCACGCACAGCAACAAAGACCCAGTGCAGCCACACACACATACACACCTGAAATAGAAGGAAAGAAGGAAGGACAGACAGATGGAAAAGAAGAAAGAAAGGGAGGAGGAAAAAAACAAGTAAAGACAGCCAATCACTTATTACACAGTTCCCAGTTTCAGTGACTATATTTTTAAAATTTAGCTGTGCATTTACTACATTTGGGATTCCTATTTTTACAGTATCAGTGAAATCAGACTGGTCTAAATATAATACTGGAGTGAGTTGCTATATCCTTCTCCATAGGACCCAAGGATCAAACCCAGGTTTCTCTCACTGCAAGCAAATTCTTTATGTTTGAGCTATCTAGGAAGCCCTAAGTTCAAATATGTAAATTAGGGGCACAATCATGGTCTTACATTTTTTTCCCTAGTAATTGGACAGGCTCCCATTTTCTTTGTAGCCAGAAGTCAGTATCTTCCTCTAGATGCCATTCTAGGTAGTGTCTGAAAAGGTGGGCTCTAGTGCCAGGGTGCTTGACTTTGAATCAAGCATACCCCCATTGCAAATTTGCTGTATGACCTTCCACAAATCACTTGATCTGCCTAGGCCCATAACATAGTAACAATAATAGTACTTACCTAGCAATATTGTTTTCATGATTATATTAGTTATTCATTAATATTTATTGCACATCTATTATATACCAGGTTTTGTTTTCAGCACTAAAGATATAATGCAAACAAGGAAGACAAAATCCTTGACCTCATGAAAATTCTAGTTAGGATGAGGTAAAGAAAATAAATTCATGAAAAAGTTTCAGACCATGAAAAATGCTATGAAAATAAAACAGGATTATGTGACAGAGAATAACTCTAATAACACAAATAATAATCACACTAAGAGAAATGTAGTGTTAATTTAGATGGATGGTCAGAGAAAGTCTTCCTAAGAGGGTGATATTTGAGCTGACAAGAAAAAATCGACCATAAAAAGATGTGTGGAGGGACTTCCTTGGTGGTCCACTGGTTAAGAATCCAGCTTGAATGCAGGGGACACAAGTTTGATCCCTGGTCCAGGAACTAAGGTCCCAGATCCCTGGTTGGGGAACTAAGATCCCACAGGCCACAGGACAACTAAGCACTTGCGTCACAACTACTGATCCCGTGTGACACAGCAAGAGTCCATGCACCTCAGCAAAAATCCCGCATGTTGCAGCTAAAACCTGACATAGCCAAAAAGAAAAAAGATGCGTGGAAAGGAGTTCCAGACACGGTTTCCCAGGAGGGTCAGCGGTAAAGAAGCTGCCTGCCAATGCAGGAGACAAAGGAGATGTGGGTTCAATCCCTGGGTCGGGGAGATCTCCTGGAGGAGGAAATGGCAACCCACTCCAGTATTCTTGCCTGAAAAATCCTATGGACAGAAGAGCCTGGCCTGCTACAGTCCATCGGGTCACAAAGAGTCAGACACAATTGAGCACACACATGTATGTCAATTATACCTCAATAAAACTGGAAGAAAAAAATATTTTTTTAAGTTCTAGGCAAAAGGGCCAGCAAATACAAAGGCCCTAAGGTAAGAAGGAGCTTAAAATGTTTGAGAAATCTAAGATGCACCTCACACCTCTCTTCTCAAGCATCCAGCACTCCTTCTTCACATTCAACTGATGATTCCTTTCTAATTCACTGAAAACATAGAAGCAAACTGTAAAGAACCTCCATGAGTTCCTTTGACTACAGCTACTATTATGCCTCCGCCCCTTATCATGAGCTCTATTTTCTACTTATCATGAATAACTGGGGCACCTATTAAGACCTAAACTCCGTTTGTACACTAAATCTCATTGTCTTTTCCTACTAAGAAACTTCATTCCCACAGTTGCCCATTTCACCTTCCACATGATTGAATTTTCTTTCCCAACTAGATCACACCCATCTACCTTCATACATATCTTCTAACCTAACATAAGCCAAAGAAAAACAGAACAAAATATAAACAAATCCTTCTTATCCCATCATATCTTTTGGTACCCTCTTTGTTCTACTTCCCTTTACAATAAAACTCAAGAGAACTGTCATACTATCTCCAATTCCTCTCTTCTCTTTCTCTCCCAGACTCTTTCCAATTGAGTGTTCACCTCCTGCATTCCATGGAATTGTTCAGATCACCAATGACCTCCTCATCCATATTGCCAAATCTGATGGTCAATTCTATGTCCTCATTCTACTTGATGGAGAAGGAAATGGCAACCCACTCCAGTATTCTCGCCTGGGAAATCCCATGGACAGAGAAGCCTGGTGGGCTACAGTCCATGGAGTCACAAAAGAGTCGGCCTCTACCTAGCAACTAAACAACAAGAACATCTTACTTGATGTAAGAACTACATGACATAGTTGAAAACTCCATCTTTCCTGAGGCACATTTCTTGTTTCTCTATTCTCCTCCTTCATCACTAGCCAAGTCTTCTCAGTTTAGCACATATTATTCCCTTTCCTTAATGCCCTAATGGCCTTTCTTTCTAGATATAGTAAATTCTTAGATGATCTTTTCTAGGCCCATGATTTTCTACACACTTTACAATGCTGATGGATCCACAGTTTTATTATTATTATTATTTTTTTTTTTTCGGATCCACAGTTTTAAACACCAGACCCAATCTCTCATGAACTCCAGACTCTTAGACTCAACTGTCTACTTGGTATTTCCACTTGAATTTTTTCCCCCACACTATGCATCTTGTAGGATCTCAGTCTCTTAGCCAGGGACTGAACTTAGGCCACGGCAGTAAAAGCCCAGAACCTAACCACTAGGTCACCAGGGAACTCCCTCCACTTGGATTTTTATATTAATTATGTGTCTTGCCTAAGAAATTACCCCAAATTCAGGGGCTTAAAACAACTTTTTTTTTTTTTTACTTTTGGTCATGCTGCATGGCTTGCAGGATCTTAGTTCCCCTACCAGGGATCAAACCCATACCCTCAGCAGTGAGAAGTGTAGAGTCCTAACCACTGGACTGCCAGGGAATTCCCAATAATAACCATTTATTATCACTCACAGTTTCCATGGGTCAGAAGTTTGGAAGCAGCTTGACCGAATGGTTCTGCTTTGGGGCTTTCATGAAAATGCAGTCACATGCTGACCAGGGCTGTGGTCATCTGAAGGTGTGACTGGGGCTGGAAGATCTACTTCTACCACGGCTCACTCACAAGGCTAGAAAGTTAGTCCTGGCTGTTGGTAAGAAGTCTCAGTTCCTTTCAATCTGGGACTCTCCAAAGGGTTGATTGAGTGCCTTTGAACACATGACTGGCTTTCCCCAGAACAAGAGTTCAAAAATAGGAGCTACAATACCTCTTATCCTAGACTTAGATGTAAAAGACTGTCATTTCAATGTATTCTGTTGATCATAAAGAGAAGCCCTGATCCATTGTGGGAGCAAAGGACACATGAGTGTGATCCTTACAAGTTAAGGATTGTTGGCAGCCATCTTGGAGCATGGCCACCACCATGTCTAATGTCTAAGACAATGTCTAATTCACGGCCCAAACTGAATTCATGATCTACCAGCCATTCTCTAAATCTGCTCCTCGCTCATTTTCCCCACCTGAGGTCAAGCACCTTGGTTTCATCCTTGACTTCTCCTTGTGTTTCACACCAACAATCATTCTGTTAGTAAAACTCCTTGACTCTACCTTTAAGATACATCCAGAATTTAACTTCTCACTCTCTCTTTGAGTGCTAGTCTGGTCCAAACCAACATTATCTCTCACTTGGATTATTCCTTCCTAACTGGTTTCCCTTTGTTCATTTATGTCCCCTCCAGTCTGATAACCATGAGGCAGCCATAGCCATAGCTAGTGTTTAAAAATAAAACACTAAATCATATAATTTGATTCCTCTGTTTAAAACCTTCAGTGTCTTCCAGTCTCACTCAGAACAAAAATTTAAAGTCCTTACCATGACCAACAAAGTCCTCCATGATCTAGCTTCTCACTACCTCTTTAATCTCTTCAACCATTATTTTCTTCTTGGCTCATCCCATTGCTTTCCTCCTTTCCTCAAACTGTCAGACCACTGCTTTCAGATCACCGCTCAGTCCTCCTAACTCCCCCATCACTCTCTCCCCTCACTTTGCTTTCTTTCTTTATAGAATGTACCCGGCTATATGATATAGTTGTTTACTTGTCACCATTCTCCTGATGCTAAAACAGATCTCCAAGACAATGCATATTTTTTTCACTGAACCAAGGCCTATAACAGTGCTTTTCCTATGATAGGTTGGCAATCAATATTTCTTGGAAGAAAGAAAGGCTAAATGCAGGAACCAAAAGAGGCTAATCTATGCAAAGTTGGTGGCAGAGTACCTAGTACACAAGAAGTATGAGTTATTATTACTTGCTGTGTCCAAATCCCAAAGGGCTTATTCAACCCTAGGAAGAGAGGGCAGTTGTCTTCTAATATCAGAGAGATAACCAGAGGGAATTGGGGTCTGGTCAGTCTACTGTTGCTATTTCCTGCTTGAAAAAATAAAGTCACTATTATTGCAGTGATGCGTCCCACATTTCTGCTGGATGTTTCTCTAATCTGCAAGGAAGGATGGCAGACTGAGGCCCCTGTGAAACTCTTGAAGAATGGCACGTGGACTAATTCTGGTCTACACATCCAGAGATGCCACTTTCAACCTTTCCTCCCTGTTGACATGGCTCTCTCCATGTGAAGCAACTTTTTAAAAAATTGAGATAATTGTAGTATCATAAGCAGTTGTAAGAAATAATGCAGAGAGAACTTTTGCACACTTGTCCTAATTTCCCCCGATAGTAACATTTGCAAAACTATGGTATATCATAATCAGAACATTGATATTGACATGTTTTATATGTAATCATTTGTGCACATCTGTGTGTGTGTGTGTGTGTGTGTAAACTTCTTTACAGCATTATCATACCTGTAGCTCCCTGGATCCATCCTGGCAGTCAAGACACAGAGCAGTTCCAGCCCCACAAGGATCCCTCATGTTGCCTTTTAAAAACCACACTCATGGGACTAACCTGGTAGTTCAATGGTTAAGAATCTGTCTACCAATGCAGGGGACATGGGTTCGAACTCTGGTTGGGAAATTAAGATCCCATATGTCACGGGCAGCTAAGCCGGTGCGCCACAGCTACTGAGCCTGCGTGCCCTACAGCTCCCGCTCTGCAACAGGAGAAGCCATGGCAGCCGGAAGCCCACAGACCTCAGCTGGAGAGTTTTCTCTGCTCTCAGCCGGGATGCAGCAATGACGACCCAGCGCAACCAAACATTAATTAATTCTAAAAAGCCATAGCCACTTTCCCTTCACACCCCCATCTCTGTCCTCTGTTACATAAATGGAAGCACACAATATGTAACCTCTGGGGATTGGTTACATATTGTATTTCATTTTTTTCCTCACTCAGCATAATTCATCCAAATTGTCCCATGTATTTAACAGTTCCTTCCTTGCTGGAGGGAAGCGTGGAGTCCCATTCCATGGTATGTTATATCACACAGTTTAACCATTCACCTGTTTAAGGTCACCTGAACTGATTCTTATTTGGGCCTATTATAAATAAAGCTGCTCTAAACATTTGAGTATAGGTTTTTCAGTGTAAACGGAAGTTTCCATTTCTCTGGGATAAATGCCCAGAAGTGTAATTGTTGGGTCATATGGTAGTTGCACATTTAGTTTTTAGAGAAAATACCAAAGTGTTTTTCAAAGTAGCTGTACCATTTTACATTATATCAGCAAAGTATGAATGATCCAGTTTCTCTGCATCCTTATTGGCATTCAGCGTTGCCAGTTTTTTGTGTTCTTTTTTTTTTTTTTTGTATTAGCCAATCTTATAGGTATTTAGAGAGAAGCAACTTTCTAAAAAAAAACCCTTTTAACATAGTTCTCCTAGGAAAACAATCGACATTTCCATAACCAAGAGACTATTTTGATTGACTGGCAATTTGGCTGCCTGCCCACTACCTGGACTTTGTATAAGGAAGATTCCAGAGACTTTTACTAAAGCAACTTTTCTCTGAGCCAGATGGGCTGCTCCAGGGGACCTAAACTCAAGACAGACTGACATTTTGATGGGTGTGCTGTTCAATTAACTGATTATTTACAAATATACAGACATGACAGGGTCTGTTTGTAAGCATGAGCTTCCTAGTTTGAAATTCCACCAAAGTTTAATTTAACAGCATGTAAAGGAAGTCTATTGTGATTGTAAATGTCACAGAGAAAATTCAAAGATGACTCCCCACTTCTCTTATTGTACATCTGGGACATTCTCATAGGTTGGTGACTAAGGACTAATCCCCCTCCCCCAGCCGTCCTGCCCCAAAGTAGGCACAACACAGTCTGATTTTGCAAAGCCTGTTTACCCCTGACAACACTTGTGCAAAATCACCCACTGACAGCTCTTCCTGGTGGAGAAAGAACACACAGTTGCCCTCAAGCCTAGGAAGAGAACTTGGTCAGAATAAGCATGTCTTTTCTTCTTGTCACTCTCTGTTTTCAATGTCCCATATTAATAATCTCTTTTTTCCTTTGATTTCTTTCTTTCTCCTCTGTGCAAATAAACTGAGAGAAAAGTCAATATTTGTTAAGTATTCATGTTAAAATCCAACTTAACTAAGGAAAGAACATTTATTTGAAATCAGTTTTCCTCTGAATTATCCAAGAGCAGTGCCTAAGATATGGTAATAGGCTCAATATGTATTTGCTAAATGAACCTCATATCTCAGGGTTTGCCAGTGAGGTGATTAAGTGAAGGTTACAGGTGGGGCTTTGAAACCTAACAGACATGGTCAAGGCTGGGCCTCTTCACTCCAGCTTCATGACCTTTCTGGGATGCAATTTTCTTGCCTATGAATATTGTTTACTATACAGGGGGACTCTGAGCCAGATAGGCAACAATATAGTGAGATATTTAGCATGGGGCCAGCATAGGGTAAGTATTCAACAACCTTGGGTTTGATTATTATGTCCAATGCCTGACTATCAGACCACCAGAATCTGAGCTCCCAAAAGGCAGTGAATGGCTGCTGCTGCTAAGTGGCTTCAGTCGTGTCCGACTCTGTGCGACCCCATAGACGGCAGCCCACCAGGCTCCGCTGTCCCTGGGATTCTCCAGGCAAGAACACTGGAGTGGGTTGCCATTTCCTTCTCCAATGCATGAAAGTGAAAAGTGAAAGTGAAGCCGCTCAGTCGGGGCTGACTCTTTGCGACCCCATGCACTGCAGCCCACCAGGCTCCTCCATCCATGGGATTTTCCAGGCAAGAGTACTGGAGTACCTTGCCATTGCCTTCTCCAGTGAATGGATATAACTCTTCAAACTTATGTCTCTGCCCCAGCCCAGCACACAGAATCTGGTACCTTGTACAGTACTTGATAGAGGTATGTTGAATTAGTACCTATGTGTATGCACTGTCTTCAGGGTAGCCCAATAACTGAATGACTGAAATCAGTGCCTCATTCATTCATGGACTTCAGACGAGTCAGTTCTATGCATACAACAAATAAAGTATATGGAAAATTCTGGACCGTGGCTACTGACTAAATCTGAACCAACCATCTAGGAAATGGAGTGAGCGAGGCTTGGGAGTGGGATTCATCACATTGTATTCCACTTCTGGAAAAGTGACTCTTCTATAGATGCCACTTTCTCAAGGTATGGTTTGGAGTTTGACATCTACATTCAAATACTGAGTTTATATCTATCCATTGATGCCATCCTACTCAGTTTAGAAAAGTAATGACATCATAACTTGAAAAAATAGGGAAAAGGAAAAAACTATCCATGGTCCCCAAACCCAAATATGACTATCGTAATCATGTCTGTTCTACTCCCTGTAATACTCTTGATTAAATGATGACCTCAGTCACTAGAAAGCCAGTATCTCGGCACCCTCACCTCTGAAGTAAGGCTTGAAAATTTGTTCTATAAATATTACATTTAAAAAGTACTTTGAAATTCTTGCAGCAGAGTGATTTATTGTGAAAAAGGCAATTCCTATTCCATATCAATCATGCTATCAAGTTCTTGCCTAGCTGCAGGCCTAATCAAATCACTTTTACATTTCTCTTTTTAAAATATCTATCATTTGTGGGTAATACTTCATCTCTGCAGGGGAAAGAACTGAAGGGAAAATGAGGATAAGGATAAAGCAAGAAGAGGAAGAGAGAGAGAAGAAAAGGCAACAGCTGAATGTGTCAAAGCTCTGGGCTTGCTGTTAGAAGATCCAGATGTTACTTAGTCTCTGTGGACTTGACATAGCTGCAGAGCTGGGGAGGAGATAACAGTGAAGGAGACTCACTAGATAATTTCTAAGTGTGTTTCACTTTTATTTTTATCTCTTATTCCGCTATGTAAGGGGTCCAGGCTTCCCAGGTACATATGTGCCTGCCAAGTTGCTTCAATTGTGTCTGACTGTTTGCAATCCCATGGACTGTAGCCTGCCAGGGGATTTCCCAGGCAAGAATACTGAAATTTTCTGTGATTGTGATTTTCATCCTGTCGGCCCTCTGAGAGATAAGGATAAAAACATCTACTTCTGCTTTATTGACTATGCCAAAGCCTTTGACTATGTGGATCACCACAAACTGTAGAAAATTCTTAAAGAGATGGGAATACCAGACCACCTGACCTGCCTCCTGAGAAATCTGTATGCAGGCAACAGTTAGAACTGGACATGGAACAAAAGACTGGTTCCAAATTGGGAAAGGAGTACGTCAAGGCTGTATATTGTCACCCTGCTTATTTAACTTACATGCAGTGTACAACATGCGAAATGCAGGGCTGGATGAAGCACAAGCTGGAATCAAGACTGCCGGAAGAAGTATCAATAACCTCAGATACACAGATGACATCACCCTTATGGCAGAAAGCGAAGAACTGAAGAGCCTCTTGATGAAAGTGAAAGAGGAGAGTGAAAAAGTTGGCTTAAAACTCAACATTCAGAAAACTAAGATCATGGCATCCGGTCCCATCACTTCATGGCAAATAGATGGGGAAACAATGGAAACAGAGAGATTTTATTTTTGTGGGTTCCAAAATCACTGCAGATGGTGACTGCAGCCATGAAATTAAAAGACACTTGCGCCTTGGAAAAAAAACTATGACCAACCTAGACAGCATATTAAAAAGCAGAATTACTTTGCCAACAAAGGTCCATCTAGTCAAAGCTGTGGTTTTTCCAGTAGTCATGTATGGATGTGAGAGCTGGACTATAAAGAAAGCTGAGCGCCAAAGTATTGATGCTTTTGAACTGTGGTGTTGGAGAGGAGTCTTGAGAGTCCCTCGGACTGCAAGGAGATCCAACCAGTCTTTCCTAAATGAAGTCAGTCCTGAATATGCACTGGAAGGACTGATGCTGAAGCTAAAATTCCATTACTTTGGCCACCTGATGCGAAGACCTGACTCACTAGAAAAGACCCTGATGCTGGGAATGATTCAACGCGAGAGAAGGGGACTTTAGAGGATGAGACGGTTGGATGGTATCACCTACTAGATGGACATGAGCTTGAGTAAGCTCTGGGAGTTGGTGATGGACAGGGAAGCCTGGCGTGCTGCAGACCGTGGGGTGGCAAAGAGTCGGACACAACTGAGCAGCTGAACTGAACTGAATGCTTTAGTGGGTTGCCATTTCCTCCTCCACGGGACCTTCCCCATCCATGGATGGAACCCAGGTTTCTTATATCTCCTGCACTGGCAGGCGGGTTCTTTACCACTAAATGCCAGCTGGGTCACTTCGCAAGTGGTTCAGGGGTAAAGATTCGCCTGCCAATGAAGGGGACACAGGAAACGAGGCTTCTATCCCTGGGTCAGGAAGTTCCCCTGGAGGAGGAAACGGCAAGCCACTCCAGTAGTCTTGCCTGGAGAATCCCATGGAGAGAGGAGCCTGGTGGGCTACGGTCCACAGGGTTGCAAAGAGTTGGGTGCACACATACACATGCAGGGGGTCCACATACTAGCCTGCAAGCCAGACCATGTTGGCACCTGTTCCTAGACACCTGTGAGGTAACAATAACTTTTACACTTTTAAATGGTTGGAGGAAAAAAATCAAGGGAGTATGTTGTGACGCATGAAAACTCTCTCACATTGAAATTTTCATATGCCTTTTATTGGAACACAGCCACAGTCATTTGTTTCCATATTACCTATGACCTATTTCATGCCAAGAGGGCAGAGTTGAGTAGTTGTCAGAGACCTCATGGCCCACAAAACCAAAAAATATTTGCTGTCTAGCCTTTTACAGAAAAAATTTGCCTACATCTGCTACATATTTATATTACAGTCTGTCTGCTTATTTTGGGTTGACCCATCTCTTTTATATGAGGTGTATGCTCATCAGGTATTTTTCATAATGTTATGATTACAACGCATAGTCTCATAAACTGTTCAGCTTTCTGGGAGGAAGGACTGTTTGTTTTGCTCACCACTGGAATCCCAGGGTCTTACACAGTGCTGGTATACAGCAGGTGCTCACTAATCGTTATTGAAGAAACATTCTAACACCAGTGCCAAGCCAGTCATTTCAAAACTCCAAAAGGAAATTTTTCATCTAGTACAAACCAATTTGCCCATTTCAGTGATTTCAATTTTTTAAATATTATTTTCAAAAACTTTTTTTGCTGACCAACATCTTCCCTGCACAAAATCCCCATCGAACTTTAGAGAAGCAATGAAAAGAGAATTTTTTAAAAAATGGAATCCTTTTTCTCCCTTGTAGAGAATATACTAAAAATACTGATAAAATTGAAATGGCCTCTGTCTTCTGCAACCGTTGCGCTACGTTTTTAAAATGACGATTATTGGAGTCCAAGGCAGGGTTGCCATAGCATTGTGCATAATTTAAGCACAGCAGCAAAAGATACCAGCATGTGTGCCGAACAAAATGAGCGTGTGAGGAAAAAAAGTAAAATTTTGCGATCTGTGCACAGTGTCGAACGTGAACGTATTGCACGTTATGTTGCAGATTTACTACAGCTGAGTCACTTCGGGACACACTAGTGTGTGTTTCCAGGAAAAAACGGGAGGAAGGAACCAGGCTGAGGGGCTCACCAGGTTCCCCCAGGCACTCCCAAGAGCAGACACCGGTATTCCGCGGCGGGCGGCGGCGTGGTTAAAAAAAAAAAAAAAAAAAAAAGTGCCGCGGCCCCTTTAAGAGCCACAGCACCTTCTCCAAGATACCATCTTGCACCAGGAGTTCACGTAAGCTCTCTACCTACCTTGGTAAATCCCTCCTCCTTTACTGGGTACGACCGGCGGGCGGGGCGAACGAGCCTGTTCATTGGCTTTGCGTGCACGGCCCTCTCTTTCCTATTGGTTCCAGCGCTCGCCACTCGACGCTATCTCCCACCCTCCTGTGCCGTCGGGCTAGGTTGAGTGAGGGCTCTTGGGTTAGTTCCTGTTAGGCCCCGGCCGGGGGAGTAGGTTGAAGTCTCCTAAGATGCCCGGTGGGCTGAGGCACCCGGAGCTGTGAAGAAGGCGTGAGGAGGCAGCAAGGGGCGACTCGCGGCAGGCCCGAACAAGAGCGGCGGCCGAGCCCGCCTTCCTTGCACCATGCTCATAGAGGATGTGGATGCCCTTAAGTCCTGGCTGGCCAAGTTACTGGAGCCGATGTGAGTGAGGCAGGCTGGGCCGGGGCTGGCGAACGTGGGCGTTGGGGGCCCGCGGGGGCGTGGGGGGAGGGGAAGCGGCGTGGGGGAGGGCGGAGCGGAGGGGCCGCGGTCGGGAGGTCCCGGCGACGTCCTCTCTGTAGTACTATCAGCATTGTGGGGGGGTGGGGGGAGGAGAGAAAGGGACGTAGAGGCGGTGTGGCTCTGGGAACGGGGCGGGGGGGCGGGGAGGACAGCGAGGGCTTTTGAAATACACGTTTTGGGGTGCTCAAAGGGGGAGCGGGAAGTGAGGGAATTTAAAATACTGCTCTTTGAGAACTGAGAGAGTAATCGGGGCTCTTGAGGGATTTTAGAATTTGAATATTGGGATCTTGAAGGGAGTAGCAGGATATCAAGCGTTTTACAAACAGTATTATTCCGGGACTAAAAGATCTAGAAGCGGAGTATCGGGGGCCTTTTGGAAGCATGAAGGGAGAAAAAGAGAGTAGGGACATTGAGGGCTTTATAGCTATTACTGATGAGTTCTAAGGGTTCAAAAGTATTGAATTAAAATAGGGTAGTGGATAGGGATTTGTGGACACTGAAGTGTTTGGGGAATTATTAGGAATCTGATAAGCCTATTAAGGGATGCTATTATTGAGGAGTTGATAGTGCCAAGAGAGCTGATGATTTTTAAATACCATTAGGGGTTGGGAAAAGTGAGGTTTTTGTAAGTTTGATTGGGGGTTGAAAGGACTACTCGAATATGTAATATTATTGGAGGACAGGCTGAAAGGGGTATACCGGCAGCACCAAGGGATTTTTAGATGCAGGTGTTGGAATAATGAAACGGGTAGTGGAAAGAAAGAGTTTTGTAAATACTGAGAGGATTGGGGTGTAGGATTATTGGTGAGGGGTTTGTTTCTGTTATCTGGAGTAGTATGGTGGAAATACTGTTGGGACCCTTGAAATAAAGGAATAGCGAAGATATGACCTTTTTGTTGGTTTTGTAACCGTTTTAAAGGGATGAGATGGTGAAGTGTTAATTTGGGACACTGGGGTATAGGTAGTCTCTGAAAGGTATCTCCGTGAGCCAAGAGGAAAAGCTGGAAGGAGGGTGGGAGGAGGTGGTATCTAACTCTCTTGGGAAAGAAGTCATGGAAAGGGAAGGAAAGGAATCATTTGCTGCCCCTTTGTCATTTCTACTTATTACTTTTCCTCCTACTGGAGGTGAGGGCTTTCTGGCTGAAAGAAAAGGAGTACAAGAAGAGATGGGTAGGCTTTGATTCATTAGATCAGATAGTTTTAGTGGAAAAATTGAGTTTTTGCAGAGGTGGAAATAAAGGGTAATTCGGGAGGTGTGGAGGTGTGGTGAAGTTGGTTGTTAGGAGACTGCTACTTCCCTGTTTGTCTGTTTCCTTGTGCTCCTGAGAAACCCTGTTAACTAACTTTTGATGTTTTGCTATTTGGGTTTCTTGGGGTGGGATGGTAACACCTAGGAAGACTCATCTGTAGTCCATTGTGTCAGCCTTGTGAAGATGGTAGGGTGGGAAAGTGAGACAGCATTAGGGGAATTTTGATGTCTGAAGTGGTATTTGCTTTCTGAGGATGTGTGTTATGACTAGAGCACAGGTATGAATGAGTATACTCTAAGGGCTTCTGAGTTTTACATTAGTGATGGTCTAAGTAAACTACAAATGACTTCTGGGCACACTTAAAAGTTTTATAGAAGAATATGGGCCTCTTGAGTGTGCATCATACTTTTCCTACATACAGTATCAAGATTGGAGCACAAAGGTGGAAATGGATTGTGATGAAGGTGGGAAATCATGAAGTAAGAGTTTGTGAAATTGACTGTATATGGAAGAGGCTAAGAATAGAAAAAGGTCTATTAAAATATAGAACAGGAGAACCTTTGTGTTTTTAGTTGGTTGGTAGATACTTTTGAAAGTATTAAATGTTGGTAATACTTTTGAAAGTATTAAATGTGTGTTTTATGTCTTGAGTAGAAGGTGACAAGTTTTAATATTATAGTTAATTATTTTTTTAAAGCTCCCTAAGATGTTTTGATCTGAGTAATGTTTTTTGATTTTTTTCTTATTGTCAGAATTTAGTTTGGGTGGGAACTTAAGTCTCCCTAGGGTGTTTTCACCAGATTTTTTGGACTATTTCTGCTGATTTTGTTCATATATATTCTGTAATTTTCATGGGTAAAAGTTATCTTTCAAAATGATTAGTTTCCCCATTTGTTTTGAGTTACATGTTCAACGTAAAGCTCACATCATGCCTCTTTTAAATTTTTGTTACTTTTTTAGTGTTAAGAAAGATCTGAAATCACTGCTTAGACTTAATAATATAGATGATTTTCCTAGAACTACAAAATTACAAAATAAACTACAAAACAAATGCTTATTTTTAACTCATATAGGTAATGGTTTTGGGTGAAAGTGTTAATAAATAGTAAAGGCAAGTGCAAATGTCACATATATTCTCATTCTTAATATGTTGTCATGGGAGATTTTTTTTTTGTCTAGACATCCTAAAATGTAAGAAATGATATGCTGAAGTGGGTTGTATTTTTAAGTTTACTTTTTCATATTCCAGATTCAAGAAAATTATCATGGGAGATTGGCATGTTGCTACAACATAGCATTTCAGAGCAGTTGTCAGGCTTTCATATAATGTAGTTGCAGTGGATATGTTTTAATCAGACTGTAGCTGTGTACATGATTTCCTGTTGCACTTTCTTATTTAGCTTAATTTAAAATTATCTAAATTTAGGGAATTCCCTGGTGGTCCAGTGGTTAGGACTCTGTGCTTTCACTGTCGTGGACCTGGGTCAATCCCTGTTGTGGGAGCTAGGATCCTGCAAGCCACATAGATGGTCAAAAAAAAAAAAAGTAACTGAATTATAAAAGTTCTTGATTTTTAGGGATTTTTAGTATGGTCCACCTTGTCACTAGTGAAATGAAGTCATATAACAGAATATTATGAAACCAGTCTCGTTTGTATGTGTTTGTGCCCCATAGACAAATTAGGAATCTCATACTGTTAGAGCTTATCTGTTTCCACTCCTTTTGTAGATGTGGGACATATTTGTTACCTTATTAGAGGAGGGACAGGAGGAGGGAGACTAGAAGAAATGACTACTTAACTAGCTGTGGGCCACCCAGTACCATTTTCATTGGCAGTGCAGTAAAAGGGAGAGAAACCATCTTAGTCCAGGAGTTTCTCTCTCTTCCTACTGCTGCATGAATAGAATGAACTCACAGATCTTGTTTGGGGTCCTCATCTTTCTTCAGTTTCAAAATCTTCTAGATATCCTAGTTATAGAGACTATGTAGGGATTATACATGGGTAGGACATGTCATGATTTCTTTTTATTACAAGTAACTGCTCACTTGAACTATCGGACTCCTTAAAGATAAGATTCTGAGTAAATCTAGAGGATAAATCAGCCAGTGGAGAAATTTCTACAAATTTAGAAAACATTCAAGCAAGCATTTTTTAATAACAAACATGCATTTCTACCAAAAATGTTGTCTTTAATGAGGAATGTTTTAAGTTATTTTTATTTTATATGTATTTAATATGTATAAGTACATCTAATTCACTGCTGCTTATTAGGTTTATTGTAAAAATTTGTCTTGTGATAATAATTTTGTAATGTATAGAAATACCAAATCACAGCGTTGTACACCAAGAGCTAATATAAGTGTTTTAAGTCAATTTTACTTCAAAAACAAACTCAGAAAAAGAGATCAGATTTATGATTACCAGAGGTGGGGTTGGCGGGAGGAGAGTTGGATGAAGATAGTAAATAGGTACAGACTTCGAGGTACAAGATATATAGTACTAAGAATGTGAAGCATGATTAATATAATTAACCCTGCTGTGTGTTACATATGAAAGTTGAGATAAAATCCTGACTTCTCATGACAAGGAAAAAATGTGTTTTTTGTTCTTATTTTGTATCTATGTGAAATGAATGTTCACTTAATTTATCATGGTAGCATTTCATATATGTAAGTAAAATCATTAATGCTGGTTCAATTCGGACATACATAGTTCTTTATGTCAATTACATCTCAAACTGAAAGAAAAAAGCTATGAACAACCACAAAAAATTGCCTTGATACATGTTTTGAAGAGAGTGATAGGGTTTATAATACTTTCTGGGCAGTTGCATTCATTCATTTATCTGTCATCTGTTTTGGTAGAGCATCATTGTGCGATGCAGGGCATTTAGTTTCTAGATCTATATTTGAGTCACTGACTTTGGAGAGTTTTCTCACCTTTCTGTGTTAAACAATTAATTATATTAACCTTTTACCTATCTCGCAAATATGAGTATTATAGTGCAGACTATAAAAAGTACTTTATGTACCAGAATCATTAAATATAAGTGAATTTTACGGTTTTTGAAATGTGAAAATATATTAAACTCTTTTTGCAGAAATACTTATTAGTACTAGTGTTAAGTCCTTCTGCCACTTAAAGAATAATCAGTCTAGTGCATGACAGATTCTCATTGCAAGCCCTAGACAAGAATTGGTAGAGAAAGCCATTGACTTGATGTGCAGTTTCTGTGAGTTTAGGCCATATCAAGATCTTTGTAAAAAAAATGCTGTAAAACATTGACTTTGTGTCATTTCTGAGTATGATGGAAAAGACACAATAATGTTTGTTGGAATGATTCTATTGATGCAGTGGTCAGGGGGTGTATATTTGGGTTGAACTCTAGAGTTTACATGCTGTTTGTATGTTTGCAATCCTTACCAAATTAATTTTGACTAGAAATCTCTGCAGTTGCCCAAATGGGAAGAAAAATCACCGTGTAGCAGCTTGTTAGATCTCACCTCTTAATAAATGAACTGCAAGGATAAAATGAGTATTTTGTAGGTATGTTCTTGAGACTGGAAAGTACTGATAATTTTCTAAAATGTATGTAGTAGCTTCAAAGAATTGATGTCCCTCTAAAGTTCTGTGGGACATGTTTAAGAAGACCATTCACTATTTCATAGAAGACTTATTCTGGCCCAGAGACTTCTTGGCAAGTTTTAGTATACTAAGTTAGGAACGTATTTGTTCTTATATCCTTTGGTCTGACTCCTAAATGTTTCTGACTTCACTCTCCCTGGCCCATTTGCTGTAGGCTAGGAGCCATATATTGCCTTCATAGCCTCGTTTCCTACCAATGTCTTCTCTCATCCTCTCACAGTATTGTTACTTCATTATTAATCTCTTTGTTTAGCCATTTGATATTTTGTACTATAATTATCATTTTTTCATTTCCTTGTGACTGAGGGCAAGGTCTGTCTTGCTCAAAGTAACTCCATTACCCAGCAAGAAGCTTGGCATTTCCTTAACATTTAGTAAATGTCTAATCAATGTCCTCATATGTGTATTTAGGTTGGTCACAATTAGAAAAGTGTGTTTTTTTTTTTTTTTTTAAGTAGTCTCATTTTCTGAGTGTGCTTAGCTGGTGGCTACTGTGCTAGGAGCTGTATAGTTCCAAGTATCACAATGGTGTTTGCAACTGAGAAACATCTATTTTTCCCCTCCAGATAAATCTCGGGGCATTTTCTTCCACATCATCTTCATTCATGATAGCCCCTAACTAATGATGGGGAATATGAAAGCTTTCATTTGAAAAGACGTGGAAGTACCAATATTTTTGTTTCCTACACAATAGTAGTAGTACAGTAGCCTCCAGCTAAGCACATCGAGAAAATCAGATTACTAAAAGTATCTGTAAGACTAAGTTGATAGCTCAGTGGATGTGTCAATACCTGCAATGGTGATTTCATTAAGAAGAAAAAAGACATTTGAGATTTTTACAGATAAGACATTTCTAGGCACTATTTCTATTAACTTCTCGTGATAAAAATTCATTCTAAGCAATTTTTATTCTTTTAAATAAAAATAGATAATGGAAACATGTTTGTAGAATATTATGCAAGATGTGAATTTTAAAGAATCCTCATTTGTAACTTCCATTAAACTTTAGGAAACTTCTTATGGTTCTTTATTTTAAACTGAAAGGTGATTACTGATTGAGGCTTAGAAAACATTAATTTGTCATGCAGATAAACATTAGAAAAAATGTATATGCTGTGATAGATTTTACTTGCATGGAATTGAAACTGAGTTTTGGTTCCACAGGTAGGCTGTCTCCCTGGTCTTGAATGGATCACTTGATTTGTCTTTACATATTTACAAATTTAGGCATCTGTAAAATGAATAATAATTAATCATGCTGTTAAGGGGTTTCCCAGGTGGGGCTAGTGGTAAAGAACCCACCTGCCAGTGCAAGAGACATAGAGATGCGGGTTTGATACCTGGGTTGGGAAGATCCCCTGGAGGAACGCATGGCAGCTCACTCCAGTATTCTTGCATGGAGAATCCCATGGACAAAGGAGCCTGGTGGGCTTCAGTTCGTAAGATTGCAAAAAAACACAACTGAAGCGACATAGCACGCGCACACACATACTGTTAAGACCTTTTAAAGACTATAGAATAGTACGTTTTGGTGGATGTTATTACCTTTTCTAATCTCTTTGTTATGATGGAAACCCCTTTTTGTCTAGAAACGTGTGTTTAACATAGCCATGGCCCCATAATTTCAAAATCTCTTTCCAAGATATACTTTGTCCCTATAGTTAAGCAGAAATGAATTTCCATAAGCATTGGTTATAAATGAAGAGCTAAAAGGGTTTTTTAAAAAAATTAATTATTTTGGCTGCACTGGGTTCTAATTGCAGCATATGGGATCTTTGATCTTGCATTGCAGCATGTGAACTCTTAGCTGCGGCACATGGGATCTAGTTCCCTGAGCAGGGATTGAAACCCCAGATCCCCTGCATTAGGAGAGTGGAGTCTTAGCCACTGGACCACCGGGGAAGTCCCAAGAGCTAAAAGGTTTTAAATACTCTTTGGGTACTGTTTTTGTGTAAGAGAAGTAGGAAGTGGCCCTGCATTTGTCTTGTAACCTATCAAGGGTCTTAGTCATGCTCATATTTTTGTGACATACTTCTGAAAGTCTTTTTGGTCTAGTGTTAGTATTGGTATCATGTCCTTGTCAGTGACAGTCTCTCAGTCATGTCTGACTTTGCAACCCCATGGACTATACAGTCCGTGGAATTCTCCAGGCCAGAATACTGGAGTGGGTAGCCTTTTCCTTCTCCAGGAAAGTTGGTACCATAGCTACTATTATAGTATAGCTACTACCATAGCTACCATTATAGTATAGCTACTATTATAGTATACTATTATAGGATAGTATAGTATACTACTATAATGGTAGCTATAATAGTACTATACTATAATAGTAGCTATTATAGCTACTATTGGTACCATAGCTACTATAATATAGTAATTGTCAGTTTTTAAAGATTATATGGTAAGTGGTGATGAAAGAATAAATAAGAGTAATCATAAAGGTACCAAAAAAATCATAGCAAAAAACTCCCCAATGTATTTGTTTCGCCATTCAATTGATGTGACTCATTCTTTCAGACTGGTGATTTCCTTCATTCTTAGTGCACTTAATGGATACATAGTTCAGTCCAGTTGCTCATTCGTGTCTGACTCTTTGCGACCCCATGAACCGTAGCATGCCAGGCTTCCCTGTCCATCACCAACTCCCGGAGTCCACCCAAACCCATGTTCGAATCGATGATGCCAGCCAACCATCTCGTCCTCTGTTGTCCCCTTCTCCTCCTGCCCTCGATCTTTCCCAGCGTCAGGGTCTTTTCCAATGAGTCAGCTCTTCGCATGAGGTGGCCAAAGTATTGGAGTTTCAGCTTCAACATCAGTCCTTCCAATGAACACCCAGGACCGATCTCCTTTAGGATGGACTGGTTGGATCTTGCAATCCAAGGGACTCTCAAGAGTCTTCTCCAACACCACAGTTCAAAAGCATCAATTCTTTGGCGCTCAGCTTTCTTTGTAGTCCAACTCGCACATCCATACATGACCACTGGAAAAACCATAGCCTTGACTAGATGGACCTTTGTTGGCAGAGTAATGTCTCTGCTTCTTAATATGCTGTCTAGGTTGGTCATAACTTTCCTTCCAGGGAGAAAGAGTCTCTTAATTTCATGGCTGCAGTCACCATCTGCAGTGATTTTGGAGCCCAGAAAAATAAAGTCAGCCACTGTTTCTACTAGGAGCTGTTAAATTTAAATGGTCCCATTCCTTTGGCTGTAAACGTGCTTTTTGTATTTTATGCAGAATCATTTATTAACAATTTATTAACAATCAGTTGTTCACTCACATTAAACAAATATTTAGAATCTATAATCAGTCTTTTCTTGGTGTCTACTCCTACCTTGTAACTATTCATCTTGAGTTTTATCACTGTTCCATCAAAATGTATTTCATCAGAAACAACCTAATTCTGTATTTGTTTATTAGTCTGAATACTAACTATATGTAGAAGATACCTGGATTTGTTTAACTCACCTTGTTTTCCAGTAATCTGAGTTTCACCTGTTTCTCACTGGAAACCTCATATTCTTACCCAGTGTTATACCTATTAGGTTCTGAGACTCCTTGAAGGTTCCCATAACATCAGGGAAATAACATTGCTTCTTTTCTGCCATTCTTAGTTATTTAAATAAAAAAATCCTTTCTCTTTGTGTTTAGAATATAAGTGGAGATGGTATATGTCCATTTTAGAATTTAGCAGTTGGATTTATTAAGGTAATCTGTTCATAATTCTCCAAAATATAATCATTTTATTTAAGGATTCCAGCTTTCTTATAACTAACACATAACTCACCATCTGTGTACTTAGACTTCTAGTGCACTTTGACATTTGCCCATCATTTTTTAAAAATTAGTTTTGAGTTTTGTAAAATTGATAGAATTGAAATTTGCTCTTAGAATTTGGTACATAAATGTTTTAAAAGTATACATTAGAAGGGAAATAAGGGTGTTGGTGGTGTTTTTTGCTTACTAATATCATAAACTTATTGGAAATGTGATTGATACCTTGAGCTGAAACTTTTTTAACTTTCTGATTTATAGTAGAGGCCCAAAGATCATAGAATAAGATTAGTGTTTTATAGGTATATAATCATTTTGCTTGCATAATGATTTTACTTCCTGTCATTCTGAGTTTTTTCATTTTATCTTCACAACAGTGCTGTGAAGCCACAAAGGATATATGATACTTAAGTGTACATTCATGGGGAAAATAGAATATAAATATATAAGCATGTGTATGTATTTGTTTATATAAGAAGAAAACTTTCTATTACTTGTAATATATATAAAATGTCAAGTCTGGCAGATTGCTGTACATTAGGAGTTGGCAACTCAAGGATCTTGTGCTGCCCTGGCATAAGAGATAATTTGGAATGTCAAAGTCAGGTTACTACTGACTAGAAAAAAAAGTGACATAGATAAAGGTTATCTCTGCTGCCCTTTTACCACTTCTCTTATCCTTTCTAACTCCCCAATCTTTTCTTTCTTCCTAATAGCTGCTGAAGTGTTTGCCAATAAAATTTAAGGTGACATGCTTTTTGTGTTCTCACTTTTTGTCTTAAAATGATCCTTAAGATACTCACTGAGAAGATTACAGGTAGAAATTGCCATTTTTAGATGCTGGTGCTTGGCATTACAGAGAGTGGAAAAGCTGCCCCATCACTTCCCCTGCTTCTTCTTCTTTGATCACTCAGAACAGAGAGTTCCTGAGGAGATCTACAGCACTTCTACAGTCTGGGAGTCAAGCTGCACCTTAAGAGTCCATTGCCACCCTTTCCCTATTACCATTGAGAGCAAGTAAATATAGATTCATTCCAAAGTTCTGAGTATAATTGGAACATTGAAAATAGGAGGCACATTATTTTATAAAAATAAGCAGAAAAAGAAAAAGTTAACTATAGTATATATATAAATATGGTTTTTGTTAATGATAGTCGCCTATGGTTGCAGTCATTTTTTAAAACAAAGTTTTTTACTTGAAGCCTCCCAAAACGGGGGTGATTTCATTAATGACATCAGTATTTGAAAAAAAAAAAATGTTTAAAAATGCTTGTTTTCTCTTTGTCTAACTAGATGTGATGCTGACCCTTCAGCCTTAGCCAACTATGTTGTAGCACTGGTCAAGAAGGACAAACCTGAGAAAGAATTGAAAGCCTTTTGTGCCGATCAACTTGACGTATTTTTACAAAAAGGTAATTATTATAGGCCTTCAACCAAGTATTTAAATAGAGATTTTAAATTTAAAACTTCCTGATAAAATCTTAAAGATCAAGCTTGAAAGAAATTGGTCAGAGCCCTTCAAATACTTGAATATACCTATTCATGCTTAATTATTTATTGTGTATTTGGCAAAACTTTTTTCCCTTTCCTACTCTGCTCCTCTCCAGTATTGAGGCAATGGCAATTCAAGTACTTTTTAAGTGAAAGAATCCTTGGAGCTTGTGGTAGAATCTAGTTAATGGTTAAAGAGTAACAATTTTAAAGATAATGAAGCTGCTTATTCTTACTGTTTATTAAGACAATGAAGGTAACTTTTTCTCCTTCTTGACTGGGGCTTCTTGATACACAAGAAGAAATGGGCATGCTCCTCTTCTCTGTGTGTCTTTAACTTCTTATCTTAGCAAAATCTTGTTCCTAGTCTGCAGAGCTTCCTGGGTGCCTCCCTGCTGCTTCTGTGACCTCATCTCCTACCACTCCCTGTCATTTGTTTCATTCTAGCCACATGGACCACCTTGCTGTTTTGTAAAGCATGGCAAACGTGTTCCCAACTGAGGGCTTTTGAACACTGTTTTACCCTTGCTTGAAACAGGATTTCTCATGGTTTCTGGCCTCTTCTCAAATGTCATCTTCTCAGAGTGGTTTCCCCTGAACATCCTGTATACAGGATAGGTCACGCTCTCCTCTTCCCATTTTTGCTTTATTATTTTTTCATGGCATTTGTTACTCCCTGTCATGTTATATGTTAATCTGCCTGTTTATCTGTGTGTGTCTCTCTCCACCTCCCGTTTGTCTTTTCCTTTGTTGAGATTGGAGACTCGGAACCTACAGACTTGACATGTAGAAGATACTCAATAAATATTGTTGAATGGACAAACAGGAGTGTGGATATTTTATATTTACTAGTTGAGATAGTTGTTAATAATGAGAGAAGATCCTTTAGCTCAAGTATCTGCTGAGAAAGAAAAGATAAGTCATATGGCTTCTCAGTCTAAAACAAAGGATTACATATTTTTTATGCATTTTTAAGGCTTTTTATACAAAATTAATACAGAATTCTTTCAGTACAGATGAGTTTTTTCTAAATGTATTAATTTATATTGCTTAGTTTTAATTAAAGATAGTCATGATATGTGTATATTTTAAATTACAAAAGTAATACATGTTTTAAAAAGTGCTTTAGAAATGCAGAGGCATGTGAAAACAGTCTTCTGATCATAAAGTCTTTTGAATGGTCTGATTAATTTGTCTTAAAGTTATGTGTAAAAAAAAAAAAAAATTATGCGTAAGAAGAGCTTACCATTTTATAATCATGGAAAATGCTTACTGCACAAATTAATAACCTAAAAAGTTTATGAAAAGATGCTTTTCTGAAGAAAAAATTTGACATTTTAGAAATAGCTATTTGTATAAAACATGTAGCAGTTGCGGTGTAAGCAGAATCTGTATTATACTTTTAATATCCTCTTTAGCTCTTCCTGAGGGGTAGGACCCATGGAAGTGACTTAAATTTGGTTTAAATAACGTAAATATCTTGACATTTAATTTTTAATAACTTTCTCTGGTTCTCTCCATTAAAGAGTGTGAAAAAGTTACAAAATAGAGCAGCCTTTTTCATGTTTTACTTAAAACACAAAATGATATTTTCATACCATTCTCATGTCAAAATTTATTTTTCAACTAATTTTAAAATATTTTAAATTAAATATTTGAGTAGGCAGTTTAGTTAATCTAACAATATAAAGGTATATCATGAAAGTCTGTCTCACCTCATCTGATCCCTTCCCACCCCAGGTGCATTACTTTATCATTTTTGTGTCCTTCAGAGTTTTCTTTAATGCAAATATATAGATACAATATTTAATTTTATATCTTGGAGCGTTGATATTATCAGTACTCATTCTTTTTATAGCCTCTGTGTGTTATTGTTTGATTGTCATATGATTTATTTAAATAGTCTCTTATTCATGGAAATTTGGGTTGTAGCCAATCTTTTACATACTCAAACAGGCAATCTTGCATATAAATCATTTTGTACATGTGCAAGTATCTTTAAAGGGTTTTAAACCCCAGAAGTGGGATTCTCCCCCATAAGGGGTAGACTCATTTTTAGTTCCACCAGCTGTGAATCAGATGTCCCACTTTCCTCAGCTTTGCCAATAGAGTGTGTTGTCAAACGTTTGGTTACCTACTAGTCATTCCCCATTTCCCTTTGTGTAACATTTACATATTATTTCTTCTCCTTAGAAACTTCAGGTTTTGTGGATAAGCTATTTGAAAGTCTCTATACTAAGAACTACCTTCCTCCTTTGGAACCAGTTAAGCCTGAGCCAAAACCACCAGTCCAAGAAAAAGAAGAAATTAAAGAAGAGGTAATGTAAAGTTTTCTTTCGCTTGCAGGGACTTCTTAGGTCTTATTACCAGTATCATTCTTAGTTAGTAGTTGACCTCTGTAAAAGCTATTCTCTTTTAACTGGACATAGAGAACAGACTGATGGGTCCGCACAGGAGGAGGGGGCTGGGGAAGGGGTGGAGTGGGAGTTTGGGCTTAGCAGATGTAAACTTTTATACACAGAATGGATAAACAGCATAGTCCTACTCTGCAGCACAGGGAACTATATTCAGTATCCTGTGATGGTAAACCATAATGGAGAAGAATATGAAGTTGTGTGTGTGTGTGTGTGTGTGTGTGTGTAACTGAATCACTTTGCTGTACAGTGGTAATTAGCACACCATTGTAAGTCAGCTACATATCAGTTAAAAAAAGAATGGGCTCCCAGTATGTTTCTTCAGGTAATGGAAATATGAAGAAACTTTTCTTCTATATTGGATAATGTATAATTTTTGGTTTAAGTTATAGGTTAGCGAATTCTGGTGGTCCTTGTTAGTATAGTGGTGAGTATCCCCATGCGGGAGCGAGCCCGGGGTTTATTTCCCTGATGGAAAGGCAACATGCCCTTGGGCTTCCCTGATGGCTCAGATAGTAAAGAATCTGCCTGCAATGCAGGAGACCCAGGTTTGATCCCTGGGTTGGGAAGAGTCCCTGGAGAAGAGAATGGCAACCCACTCCAATATTCTTACCTGGAGAATTCCATGGATAGAGGAGCCTGGTGTGTTAAAGTCCATGGGATCGCAAAGAGTCGGTCTGGACCGAGAGACTAATGCTTTCACTTTAGGGCTTCTTCGATGGCTCAGTGGGTGAAGAACTTGCCTACAATGCAGGAAACATGGAAGAAGATGCAGGTTCGATCCCTGAGTTGAGATCCCCTGGAAAAGGAAATGGCATCCCATGCCAGTATTCTTGCCTGGAAAGTCCCATGGATAGAGGAGCCTGGTACAGTCCATAGGGTCGCAAAGAGTCAGACACGACTGAGCAGCTAAGCATGCAGCATGTGGCACTTAGGACTCGGTGCTTTCATTGCTGAGGGCATTGGTTTAATCCCCGGTCAGGGAAATTTTTTTTTAAAGGTATAGGTTAAATCTTTGTATAATAAGTTAAAATTTTTGCAACATGTGTCCTTTTTTAGAGTCATTGAGGTCAGTGGATTGAAAGTGTCTGTTTGAAAGATAGCTCCTTTGAATGAGGAAAATTACATTATCTTGAGTTTTGAAAAACAAATTGTTACACTATTTCATTTTGTATCTTTGCAGTAAATCCTAATTTTGAAAATTATGGAAAATGGATTTCAGCTTTTATGTATACTATCCCAAATGTCTGGCATTTTTTCCATTTTCTTAGCTTTTATAGATAACTTAATTGTTATTACTGACAAATAATAGCTGGTAGAATAGTGTGTAAATTATAATAGTTTATAGTAATTGTTAGATAACATTGAAGGGAGGAAGTTGTCTTTTTTTGTACCTTCAGCCACTTGCCATCCTCATAAATACTTAGTAGGTATCTCTAAAAGGCTATATTTTTAAAGCCTCCAAATATTTTCATATATAAAAGTAACAATAACTCCTTAATATCAGATATTCAGTGTTTAAATTGCTAATTGTTCATAAATGTCCATTTTTTCCCTCATTTGTTTGAGTCAAGATCTAAATAATAAGGTTGACTGAACTGTCTTTTTTTTGGTAATTCTTTATGTATTCCCTCTCACTTCCCTCATGCCAAGATTACTGCTATTCTTATTTCTAATACAGTATAAAGAAGTGAAGTCGCTCAGTCGTGTCTGACTCTTTGCGACCCCACGGACTGTAGCCCACCAGGCTCCTCAGTCCATGGGATTTTCTAACCCATGGAGTGGGTTGCCATTTGCCCACCAGGCTCCTGAGTCCATGGGATTTTCTAACCCATGGAGTGGGTTGCCATTTCCTTCTCCAGGGGATCTTCCCGACCCAGGGATCAAACCCAGGTCTCCCACATTGTAGGCAGACGCTCTACCGTCTCAGCTACCAGGGATACAGTGTATTCTTGGTTTTTTCATTTTATGTAATAAGAATAATACAGACTTTTTAAAATCTGTACAAATCAAGCATTTTATTTATATAGCAAGGAAGCACTCGTTTATTCTCGACTTAAGTATACTTGAGATTAAAAATCATGTTTGGCAGTGTACCGCAGGATGCTGAATAAGACTTCACCCATATTGCTTTGGATTTTTTGATCTTTGTAAGTTTTCCATACCCATGGGAACAATTAATTTAGCTTCCTTAACCTACTGGATGCTCCCTGGATGTAAAAGTCTTTTATACTCTTTTGTCTAGCTTCCTTAGCTTATTTTTACATGAGATTCATTCATATTGTGCATGCCCTTTGACTTTTTTAGAACATTTTCAGCATCCAAAAAAGAAACTTCATGCTCATTAAGCCATTACTTCCAAATGCTTCCAGTCCCAGTCCCCACCCCAGGCAATATACTAAACTATTTTCAATCTCATTAAATTTGCTTATTCTGGACATTTCATATAGGTGGAAGTACACAGTATGTAATCTTCTGTGGCTGGCTTCTTCTGTCTAGCATAACACTTAAAAGGTTCCTCCACACTGTAACATGTATCAGGACTTCTTTTATTTTTCATGGCTGAATAATATGCCATTTTATGAATATATCACATTTTCTTTATCCAGTCATCAGTTGATGGATATTTGTATTAATAGGCAAATAGTTAATACTTTTTATCTATCATAAACAATACTGCTATGAACATTCATCACAGGTTTTTGTTTGGCTTTATGTTTTTATTATTTTGGGTCCTTTAACTTTTTAAGAATAGATTTACCCATTAGAAAAGCTAATTAGTAGTTTAGAAAATTACTTCCCTAAAATGAGGAAAATTCAAGGCGTGAATTAATAGATGTCCATTAAAAAAAACTTCAGAGGATATACAAAAGCAAAAAGAAGGATGAAGTTCTCCAAGTTGTTATCTTTTAAATCTCTTTATATTAACCCCCTGCTTCCTACTTACCTGTATATCTCTTCTTTTCATCACCCCCTTTTTTCCCTTAAATTTTATTTTGTTGAAGAAACTGAGCAAGTCATTTTTGCTCAGCAAAAAACTGAATCATTTGCTCCAGAAATTGGAGTTTTTCACTCGATTTTGGTGATTGCATCTTCTGAATTTTCTGTGAATTGGTAGAATGATTTTTTAAATATAGTTTAATAATTGTAGAATGTTTTTGTCAGCACCACATGGTTGTCACATTGTGGCTGCTATTATGTTGCCTGGATTTTACTAAATTGTTATCTTTTGTTCCATTCATTCACTTCCTGATTTGTGTATTTTTAAATGAACCTCTCATTATAGTTTAGCTCTTCCAAATGTCATTTGTCTTAATTTCTCTCTAATAAAGGCCATGTATATGTTCTTAACTTATTTACTTTTGGCTGTGCTGGGTCTTGGTTGCTCGTGTAGGCTGTGTCTAGCTGCAGGGCTCCTCTCTGGCTGTGGTGTGCCGGTGTCTCGTTGAGGTGGCTTTTCTCGTTGTGGAGCACAGGCTCTAGGTGCCTGGGCTCAGTGGTTGTGATGCATGGGCTTAGTTGCCCTGAGGCGTGTGGGCTCTTCCCAGAGCAGAGATTGCACCCATGTCCCCTGCATCGGCAGGTGGATTCTTTACTACTGGACCACCAGGGAAGTCCCATGTATTTGCTTTGAGATTAACTTGTGTTTAAAAAACTAATAGAATCACTAGTTCTGTATTTCTAGTCAATCTTGACTTTAAGTTTTAAAAGAAGCCTTAACATTTCCAATAATTCCGATACCGTTTTTCCATAATTCACATGAAATACTTAGTTTTATAGCAGTGGTTAACTTAACCGTTTGTTCCTTAAACTTTGTCTATGAAATAAATCTAAAGTTCTCCTCAAATGAATTATATTGTGAGTATATTTTGTAATTAGGAAAACACACAAACCATTTTACTATATGATACTTAGAAGTAGAGATTTGTTATTTTTACTGTTACATTTTAAAGAATGAATTAATGTTTTCCTCCTACACTGCTATTAGGGAGATATTTAAAATTTAACATGTTGCTGTTAAAGTAATTTCAACATCTTTTTTTACTTCTTCCCATTGACCAACTTTGGGGGATGTGATTTGATTTTAGTATTTCAGTATATTTATGCCCTCTCTTGTGGCCAGAAAGATTTATGAGGTGGATGTGTTTTATAATTTATGGAAGAACTGTTCTTGTTTCTAATGAATATTTTCATGTAGGTATTTCAGGAGCCAGCAGAGGAAGAACGAGATGGCAGAAAAAAGAAATACCCTAGTCCCCAGAAGACTCGTTCAGAATCTAGTGAACGAAGGTTTGTGTTTAATTAGGAAGACACTGATAACTCACTTTTCAGTTACCTTATAAGGACATTAGCAGGATTTTTGACATATGTTCTACTCCTCTCATTGTAAAATGATTAAAGAAATAATTTTTTTTCCCCATTCCCTGTGTTTTTTGTCTTTGTCATACTTTCTCTTCCTTTTATAAACAGTAATCATTATGTGCTTTCCCCAAGAGCTCAGGGGTGGGAGCAGTGTCCTTAGAGAATATTAATGAAATGTTCCATTTGGTTAGGGGTGCTCAGTATTAACATTGTCCATAGCATTTTATATTACAAGTGGTGCGGTATATATGTTGATTCATCAGCCTGCCATCAAAAAATTAGTTTTTGTTTAGGAATGCTTTGTTTTGAACTTTTTGTCTTTTCTAGTTTTAAATATGTTTTTCCTTTTACCCCTCCCCGTGCTTTGGATTCACCTCTTTTTTTCATTTCTCCCCACCCAGTATACTTGAAGGGAATGTTTTTCTTTTTATATAATGGATTAGAGAAATTACGCAGTGGTTTTACGGCTCTCTGGAAAAGCTTAGAAGTTACGAATTTTGATGAATCACAGAGGATAATTCATATTCCAGATTTGTTTTCTGTCCTGTTTGCTCCAGTGTACCTATGGCTTTCATATCTGTGTATTACAGGACACGGGAGAAGAAAAGAGAAGATGGCAAGTGGAGAGACTACGACCGGTACTATGAGCGGAATGAACTGTACTGTGAGAAGTATGACTGGAGAAGAGGCAGGAGTAAGAGCCGGAGTAAGAGCCGAGGCCTGAGTCGAAGTCGGAGTCGAAGCCGGGGGCGCAGCAAAGACCGGGATCCAAATAGGAGTGTTGGTGAGTCCATGTGGCTTCCCCCTAAAACTCCACAGTTGATTGTCTTGTATCACAGGGCTGTCAGAACACCACTTAGAGGTAAATGTACCTTTAATATGGAAACATTGGCGGCAACAGGAGAAGGAGGCGGCAGAGGATGAGATGGTTAGATAGCATCACTGACTCAGTGGATATGAATCTAAGCAAACTCTGGGATATAATGAAGGACAGGGAAGCCTGGCGTGCTGCAGTCCATGGGGTCACAAAGAGTCAGACATGACTTAGGGACTGAACACCAACAAGCAACCTTTAATATGTCTAAGCAATGTGAAATCTTGAATTGTGTCACAAAAACTTGATTTTTGTTACAAGGTCAGGGCTCTATTCTCAGGGTGGCATCAAAGGAGTTTGACTAAGAAGAAGCTGTTTGTTCATGTATCATAGGACATGTCTAAATTTAAGTCATTTTGTGTAATTGAAACACATGTCCTTTAATCAACAAAATTATTACTGGTGGGAGAGGGTTGCCTCTTTCCGTACCCACACCCGCTGCCTGAAAATAATTGATTTGCTTTAAGGTTGGCTAGAGTATTTAAAAAGAAAAAAATTGCAATAGATTACTGGGATCCCAACCTCTGATATCCTAGGATATCAGTTTGAAAGTCAGTTCTTAGCATTCTTACTAAGTCAGTAGAGAAACTGATCTTTCTTCATTATGTATTGATGGTTGATGTTATAAAAGATGATTTTATACAAGTTACTGGTCAAGATCCATCACATTGTTGATGTTCTTGGTTTTAGACTATAGTAATAATGAGAGCACTTTAAAATATGGACAGCTCATTAAGTTTACTTCAGTATTCTCATCTTTCCTTTTCTGTGAGAAAATAAATATAGTTTAACAACATAGAAGTCTGGTCTTATTTGTTTCTTGTCTTTATTTTGTCTCCAAAGCAGAACATAGGGAAAGATCAAAGTTTAAGAGTGAAAGGAATGACTTGGAGAGCTCCTATGTGCCTGTGTCTGCACCAGCTCCGAACTCTTCTGAGCAGTATTCCTCGGGGGCACAGTCTATTCCCAGCACTGTTACTGTGATTGCACCTGCGCACCACTCTGAAAACACAACGGAGAGTTGGTCTAATTACTATAATAATCATAGCTCTTCCAATTCTTTTGGTCGAAACCCACCACCAAAGAGGCGATGCAGAGATTATGATGGTAAATTCTCTTTTATGTTGTACCCCAAAGTACTAGTAAAGTAAATGTTGCTAGTAGTGCATACCGTTTCATTACAGTCTGGATTTTATTAAAAGGGATGAATGAGGAGGAGACTCTCTTTTGGCATATGCTTCTTTACTTGTTGGATGTAATAGTTTGGCTCTTGTTAACATAGTGTTCAGATTTGACCCTTTAATTTATTTTTTGTTTTCCTCTTGCGACACTGTACGTACACCACCAAATTTGGTAGACACTAGGAATTGTCATTTTTTATGTGCTGTTTGACCCTGGGGATTTGTTAAGCATGTATAACCTACTTACAGTTTTAACTTGGCTAACTTTCCATTTGGATGAATGGATTGGTGTTATGTGTGCAGTTATTTTAATTTTTTATTATGGGAATATTTTAAATATTTACAAAAATTCACAAGGTAATATAATTAGTGTATTTGTGACCTCATATCAACAGTTGTCAATTCATAGGCAATCTTGTTTTCATGTATACTTCCACAGTTCCTCCCAGGCCTGTATTATTTATAGCAAATGACTAGACATCAAAACATTTTTTCTTTAAATATAGAATGTATATATTTTTGCTTTTTATTTATTTTTAAGTAGGGAATAGAATCACATGATTCAGGCATTATCTCACCCTCACCCTGGTCTCCCAGCCCCAAAGATCTTCTCAAAGCCAATTTAATGCTGTTAGTGTCTTGGTATGTTTCCACTTAGTCTTTGCATGTGTACATAGAAACACATTCTCCCCCACTTTTTTTTAACATAAATGTTATTGTACTTTATACTATTTATACTTCATTTATACTATGCATTTTGTTTTTCTTTCACTTAACATTATTTCCTGGCAGTCATCCTGTATAAATATATTAACTATAAAGAGCTTCTTCAGTTTTGTTTTTTTTTTAATACTTCATAGTATTCTGTATGTACAAAAATGTGTTTAAACTGATTTCTTATTGATGACACTTTTGGGATGTTTGAGATATTTTGCTGTTACAAACAGTTCTGCAGTGAATAACCTGGAACATAATACTCAGTTGAATAATTTAAAGTTTCAACCTATAGCAAAAATGGTTGCTTTAAAATAATATCATGAAAGTAGATAGTTGAAAGTAGGTCATCCAATTCACATTTCTTATCCTCTCTACCTTTGTTATTTAAAATATCAGAATTTTTATTATGAAAACTCAATAGCAAATGGGTTAATCTGATAGTGGTTGATAGCCTGCTTTTGACCTGATTATTTGCTGTCTCAGCAAAGCATAATGTCACAATATAGAAAATAGAGAGTACATCTGTTCCTACCTCAGGAGTATGCAATGGTAACAGAGTGACACTAAGAAGGCTTTAAATTCCTTGCAGAAAAAACACTCCATAAATCAGATTGGTGGATGTTTCAGGGAATTGTTTGTTTGCTGAACTCTGTGTAGATCATAATGAAATTTATCTTTGATTCTTACAGAAAGAGGATTTTGTGTACTTGGTGACCTTTGTCAGTTTGATCATGGAAATGATCCCCTGGTTGTTGATGAAGTTGCTCTGCCAAGCATGATTCCTTTCCCTCCACCTCCTCCTGGGCTTCCTCCTCCACCACCTCCTGGAATGTTAATGCCTCCAATGCCAGGCCCTGGCCCAGGCCCTGGTCCAGGCCCAGGCCCAGGCCCAGGCCCTGGCCACAGCATGAGACTTCCTGTTCCTCAAGGACATGGCCAGCCTCCACCTTCTGTTGTGCTTCCCATACCAAGTAAGTATATGTATAATTTCTTTAGTGAAGAATATTTAGAGGAATCCATCCCTTTTATGTAACTTGACACTAGATTTTAAGAATTTGAAAAGTAAATTATTAATAGAATTTGGAATATATTCCCATAATTAAGATGTTCTTCCCTTTTTTATACCCAGTGTCGTATTGCATTATTTATAGCACCTCCAAGTGTAAATTTTATTAGTAGTGCCCTAACCTATATTGACCTGGAGTCAAAATCTTGCTGGTTGATAGAAAGCCAGCGTTTTGAAGAAGTCAGAAAAAAAGAGCATGCCAGTAGTTTAGTGAAAGTTCCATCTTTAAAGGGGAGAAGGAAATGGCAACCCACTCCAGTATTCTTGCCTGGAGAATCCTGTGGACAGAGGAGCCTGGAGGGCTGTTGTCCATAGGGTGGCACAGAGTCAGACAGGACTGAAGCGACTTAGAATGCATGCATGCATTGGAGAAGGAAATGGCAACCCATTCCAGTACTCTTGCCTGGAGAATCCCAGGGACAGCAGAGCCTGGTGGGCTGCCGGCTGTGGGGTCACACAGAGTCGGACGTGGCTGAAGCAACTTAGCAGCAGCATCTTTAAAGAAAATCTCTTAGAGAATATTGAAATACTCTTTAAAACATTTTATTATGGAACTTTTCTTGTTTTTCTTCTTCATACATACATACAGCACTGTATAGTTTAAGGCGTACAGCATACTGATTTGACTTATATACATCATGAAGTGATAATCACAGTAAGTTTAGTGATCATCCATCATCTCATATAGATATAAAATTAAAGAAACAGTAAAAAATTTATTTTTCTTATGATGAGAACTCTTAGGATTTACTCTGTTAACAACTTTCATATATAACATTCAGCAGTGTTAATGATATTTATCATGTTGTACATTATATCCCTAGTACTTATCTATCTTATAAATTGAAAGTTTGTGTCATTTGACTGCCTTCATCCAATTTCTCTTCCCCTTTATGGAAATTTTTGAATACACACAGATGTAGAATAATAATATACCATGTTTCATCATCTAAATTCAATGGTTAATATTCAGCTGTTTTTGTCTCATTTATTCTTCTTGCCTGCCCCACACAATTTTTTTTACTTTTTTTTCCTGAAGTATTTTTCAGATATCAGACCATTTCACCAGTATGTACTGTGGTATGAATCTCTTTACTGATAAAAGACTTCCAAAAAAAAGGTCAATATGCTGTTGTCAAATTCACCAAAATTAGGAGAAATGTTTAAAAATGATCATTTCAAAAAAACAGTTGCTAGTTGAGCTAAAACAGATATAAGACTGAATTTTTAAAATAGAACTGAGAAAATTCTGGAGCAGTCATTTTACATGTTGTCAGTTCAGTTCAGTCGCTCAGTCATGTCTGACTCTTTGCGATCCCATGGGCTGCAGTACACCAGGCTTCCCTGTCCATCACCAACTCCTGGAGTTTACTCAAACTCATGTCCATTGAGTCGGTAATGCCATCCAACCATCTCATCCTCTGTCGTCCTCTTCTCCTCCCACCTTCCATGTTTTCCAGCATCAGGATCTTTTCATTTGAGTCAGTTCTTTGCATCAGGTGGCCAAAGTATTGGAGTTTCAGCTTCAACATCAGTCCTTCCGATGAATATTCAGGACTGATTTACCCTAGGATGGACTGGTTGGATCTCCTTGCAGTCCAAGGGACTCTCGAGTCTTCTCCAACTTCACAGTTCAAAAGCATCAAATCTTTGGTGCTCAGCTTTCTTTATAGTCCAACTCTCACATCCATACATGACTACTGGAAAAACCATAGCTTTGATTAGACAGACCTTTGTTGGCAAAGTAATGTCTCTGCTTCTTAATATGCTGTCTAGGTTGGTCATAACTTTTCTTCCAAGGAGCAAGTGTCTTTTAATTTCATGGCTGCAGTCACTATCTGCAGTGATTTTGGAGCCCCCAAAAATAGTCTGTCACTGTTTTCACTGTTTCCCCATCTATTTGCCGTGAAGTGATGGGACCAGATGCCATGATTTTAGTTTTCTCAATGTTGAGCTTTAAGCCAACTTTTTCGCTCTCCACTTTCACTTTCATCAAGAGGCTCTTTAGTTCTTCTTTACTTTCTGCCATAAGGGTGGTGTCATCTGCATATCTGAGGTTATTGATATTTCTCCTGGTAGTGTTTTTTCCACCTTGTGCTTCATCCAGCCCAGTGTTTCTCATGATGTGCTCTGCATATAAGTTAAATAATCGGGGTGACCATATACAGCCTTGACGTGCTCCTTTTCCTACTTGGAACCAGTCTATTGTTCCATGTCCAGTTGTAACTGTTTCTTCCTGACCTGCATAGACATTTCTCAGGAGGCAGGTAAGGTGGTCTGGTATTCCCATCTCTTTAAGAATTTTCCACAGTTTGTGGTGATCCACACAGTCAAAGGCTTTGGCGTAGTCAATAAAGTAGAAGTAGATGTTTTTCTGGAACTCTTGCTTTTTTTAATAATCCGTCAGATGTTGGCAATTTGATCACTGGTTCCTCTGCCTTTTCTAAAATCAGCTTGAACATCTGGAAGTTCACAGTTCATATACTGTTGAAGCCTGGCTTGGAGAATTTTGAGTGTTACTTTACTAGCATGTGAGATCAGTGCAATTGTGCGGTAGTTTGAGCATTCTTTGGCACTGCCTTTCTTTGGGATTGGAATGAAAACTGACCTTTTCCAGTCCTGTGGCTACTGCTGAGTTTTTCAAATTTGCTGGCATGTTGAGTGAGGCACTTTCATAGCATCATCTTTTAGGATTTGAAATAGCCTAACTGGAATTCCATCACCTCTACTAGCTTTGTTTGTAGTGATGCTTCCTAAGGCCCACTTTACTTCGCATTCCAGGATGTCTGTCTCTAGGTGAGTGATCATACCATCGTGATTATCTGGATCATGAAGATCTTTTTTTTTACATGTGTACAGAGGTGTAAGAAAATACATACCTGAAGATATTTAATGTTTTAAGAGTTGGCGAATTATTTGAAAAAATGGTTACCATTCAGTTTATTTAAGTGGTACTTTTTCAATTCTTCTTAAAATTTTTAATTTTTAAAATTATTATAGGCTCACTGGAAGTGGGAGAAATAGTTTAACATGATACCTTGTACCCATTGCACAGCTTTCTTTCCGTAACATTCTTTGTAGAACACATTTCATTAAAATTGATAAAGGTTTGTATACATTTAACGCATAGATTTGGTCAACAGCAGTATGGTTCTTTTAACCGTTTTTGTGAGTATTTAATATTGTCACATAAATAGTATAATTGTGAAGCTCAAGTTGAGATTTAATTTCTCAGATAAAAGCATCTTTGATGTATAGAAATTCTCACAATAAAAGATCCTTCCTCATTTGGGGGATCATACCTGTGTAAAAGTTAAATCTAAGAGTGTCATTTCCCCCTGAACACTTTGCCAAGAAAAGTTTCAAGGAAACAAATACCATCTAGCTTCTACAATTAGCACTTTCCTATCTCCTGAAGAAGGGAATGGCTACCTACTCCAGTATTCTTGACTGAAGAATTCCATAGACAGAGGTGCCTGGTGAGCTATAGTCCATGGGGTTGCCAAGAGTTGGACATGACTGAGTGATTCACACTTTCTTTTTCATGTTGTATTATCATATATCTTTCCATCTCTCCATTTTTAGTTTTAACGCACATCACAGTACATTGTAGACATCAATACACTCAAACATGTTTATCATTAACTTAAGAGTTCTATAGAACTTTATTATCACCCCAGAAAGTTTGTTCAAATCTCTTGGCCATTTTCTACTCCCACCCTCCAGATGCAACCAGATCTGCCCCTTTTCCACCCTAGATTAGTCTATTACAGAACTAAAATGTCATTTCACTTAATAATGCTCTCAGTGCTCAAGCCTGCTCATATCAAATTTCTTTGTTCTAAACCAAAGTAGGTATTTTATATGTGAATATCCTTATTGTACTTGGTGTAGTGAGTGTTTTTATTAGTTAGCAAACATTATTGCTCTACCTCTCACTTTTTGTTGTCTGTAGGACCACCCATAACACAGTCAAGCTTGATTAACAACCGTGACCAGCCTGGGACAAGTGCAGTGCCCAATCTTGCACCAGTGGGAGCAAGACTACCTCCTCCTTTACCCCAGAACCTCCTTTATACAGTGTCAGAACGTAAGTATACATTTGATTTATTAATAAAATTGTTAGGGCATAGAAAAGCCAGAAGTTTTCTCAGAACACTTAAGAAAAAACAGTTGATTTCTATTTTAAGGACTATGCAAAATTGTACTTATGTTTACAGGGCAATTTACTGTGTGGTTATGCTCTGTAACTGTATTTTAATTTTGTGTGATGATGGGAGAGAAGGACAAGGCCTTCTGTATTGGAGAAGTCTGCTCTACTGTAGTGTAGCAACATTCTTCTGCTAAAGGAATTATATTTTGAAGCTTGTGTTCAAGATTGTTCTTCTGATTGAATTTCCAAAGCCTAAGACTTACCCCCTAAGAGCATACAAAAGATCGGATAAAATACACCTAATTATTTAACTTGTAATGCTGAAACGAGCATAGCATCATTTAAACTATAGTATTTAGTGGTTAGACTGTCTTGTAACATTGATGTGTAACTGTAATAATATGTTTTTCTTGAATCCTGTCTTTTATTTTTCATAGTTTTTGTTAACTGTTGTTTTTAGTTTACTGAGGCTTAAAAGAAAAATTTCTCTCTTCAGAAATATAAAAATAAGGCAGTTAGTTGATTGTTAAAAATGTCAGACTGTGAGAATTTCTTTACAGAGCTAGGTAACTTTATAGATAAATTCACCTTTTTTGTAACTGTGTTTATCATAAACATTTCTTCATCTCTGTCATGACCTGGGGAGGCAACCCAGGAAAGTAATTAAGCTTAGGTTCAAATTTTGGTTCCATCATTTATGTCACTGTGACCTTAGGCAAGTTGCTTAAACTTTTTGTATCCTAATTTTCTCTTTTGTAAAACAGAAATAATAGTAACATTACTCATCTCATTAAGGTTACTTTGGGGAAACATGTTATGTGTTAATACATATAAAGCATCTAGAATAGTATCTGGCACCTTAAGCTATACATAAGGAATAGTTGTTACAGTTTTGTAGTTATCGTCTCCATAAATTTCAGCCTCTCCGAAATCAAAACCTGTTATTTTCCCTTAAGTCTCTATTACCTCCACAATCCCTGTCTTTCTTTGCTAATATGAGTAACACCCACCTAATCACCTAGAATTAAAAACCCTAACATGACTGACTCATTGCTTTGCTTTTTTATTTCTAGTTAATTGAAAATTTCTTCCTCTTTTTTCATTGACACGTCCTTTTCTCTCTCTTCCTGCTATGGTTTCTGCCCTCATCCACACTTGAATCACTTCACATTTTGGATTACTGCTGCAATCTTTTTGACTCCAGTGTATTTTACTCCCACTTTCCCTCTATGTTACACCATATAATGCTGCTAAGCTAGTTTGCCTGAGAAAACCAACCATGACAGTTCCTTACGAGAATTCATCAGTGCTACTGTTTCCTCCTATGTTCCGCTGTGCTTTCTCAGAACAGAAACCATATCTGATAGTTAAATAATTATCCTTTTTTTTTTTACTTTTAGTATCTCACAGTCTTCTAATTACTATAGTATCTTGTTACAGTGCTTATTTTACTGCTCTCATTTTTTAAATTATGGGCAATTTCAGACATATATAAAAATAAAGAAGGTAGTATAGTAAACTCCCATGTTTCCATCACTCAGCTTCAACATTTACCAATCTTGTTTCATCTTTCCCCTCCCTAAATCAGCTCTTAGCATTATTTCTTAGTGCTTTTGGACTTGTAAATATGAAAAATGGGTTATTTATCTGAAAGTCTTTTGCAGATTACACATTTTCATATTGTTAAATATAGCATTTTGACTCATGATAAAAATTTCATTTTGTTTTTAATTTATAAAAATATGATTTATTTTAATATTATTAAATTTAACATTGTGATTCCATTTTTATTTTTCCTCCAACATTAGATTTTATTTTCTACTTCAGATAATTATGGGCAAATGCATATCTAATTTTGTGGCACAAAGTCCAGCTTTTTTTTTTTTCAGCCTTTTAAAAAAAACTTCTGTTGGAGTATAGTTGATTAACAATGTAATGTTAGTTTCAGATGTACAGCAAAGCGAATAAGTTATATATATATATATATATACACATATATTCACTCTTTTTTTAGATCCTTTTCCTGTATAGGCCATTACAGAGAATTGATTAGAGTTCCTTGTGCTATATACTAGTTCCTTACTATTTTATATATAGTTACTATCTATTTTATATATAGTGTGTATATGGCAATTCCAGTCTCCCAGTTTATCTTCCCTGTCCCCCACTTCTCTTTTTCCCCCAGATATTCATAGGTTTGTTTTCTATATTTGTGAGTTTTTGTTTTGTAGATAAGTTCATTTGTACCATTGTTTTAGATTCCACATACAAGTGATAGCATATGATATTTGTCTTTCTCCATCTCAGTTACTTGACTCAGTATGACAAAAGCTCCCTTTTGGTTTTAATGAAAAAATACTGTAAAAAAATTGTAGTTTTTTAAAAAAAATTCATCATGAATATTCACAGCGTAGAAAATGTGTATAAGTGAAGAACAGCATATCATATGATAGTTGTGAAAATTTTATCAGTAGGGATCCAAATAAACATAGAAAAATTAAATCTGGTATTTTAGAGGTAGGAAAAGGGTCTATTCAATGCTCAGTACTGGGAATATGAGTGAGAGATGATTTTTCTCCTAAGAAGCTAAAAATGTAATAGTGGGAAAGAAATATGTCAAAAATTAGAAACTCACAAAAAACCAATTACAGTGTATTTTGCTGTTAAAGCAACAGAGTGCCTCAGAAATACATGTGACAAAGGAACTAATTCTGCCTGAAATAAAACCTTCATCTAGTCTAATTATTACTCAGTTTTGAAGAGGACAATTGAATGTTAAAAGGAGAAAAAGAATTTCCCCACTGTAAAACTGTGTAGGGTATATGGGGCTCCTGGAAATGCTATTTAAAACTTAATGGCAGGTATGATTATAATTTAGAAAAAACTATGAAATTTGGTTTTTGTTGAATTAAAATGTCACAGATGCTCTGAAAAGGATTTAAATAATGAAATGTAGTTGGAAATGTATGGAAAAACACCTATTAAAAACAACTATTTCCTTTGACATACTTAAGCATTTTTACCCAAAATCAGAGTTGCCAGTTCAGTGTGTGGTTTTGGGGTTTGAGCTTTTGTTTTGCTTTGTTTTCACAGGACAGAACCATTTTAAACTATATTCCTTTACATTTGACTTGTTTCTTTTGCTTCTTTGAGAAAGATGTAATAGAAATATTTTGTACCTGCTAAGCTCCTTGTATTGAGTATGTGGAAGATTAGTAGTAAAATATATAACAGCCTAAAGTAGTAAAATATAACAACCTAAAGATTGATTCTTCTGTTGAAGGCAGTTGTCAATCTTCAGGTGAATTTACATAAATTACTTTTATCTTTCAGAGAATATATTTACTATTAGCTGTGTAAAATTATTAAAACATCATATTCTTAAACTTGAGATGCCTCATTTAATTCTGTGGAGTACATAACTTTTTTCTGTGCACAGTCACAGATGTTGATGTCTAGAAAAGTCAGTCTCCTATAGAGTCGTATATTGTCTAGAATTTCTCTCCCCTTGTGTGTTACTTGGATTTGTTTTGCATTAGTTGTCATATTGCACATTTCAAATTATGTCTGATGAATATCAAATAAAGGTATTTGTCCTAAGAAATACTTAAATGTCATTGGGATGCAGTTAGTAAATAACCTTTCATCCATTCTGTTAAATATTGAGTTCCTACTATGTGCTAGGCACCATTTAAGCCCTGGAACTTTAAAAGGTATGCCAGGGACCTTGGATTCTAATAGAGAAGACACATAATAAATATGGCCAATAGTTGGAAGATATAACTTTGTATTTTCTTCTGATTGAGCTTTCAGTTTAAAACTCATCTTAAGACTTTTTTTTTTTCCCTTGTGAATACTCTTAAAGACAAAATCAGGAGAATTACAAAGAGTAGCTAAAATTTTAGTTTGAATAAAAACTATCTTCAAAAGACTAGAGTTAACATTGTGTGTGTGTGTGTGTGTGTGTGTGTGTGTGTGTATGTGTGTGTGTGTGTGTGTTAGTTGCTCAGTCATGTCCGACTCTAAAGAATGAAAATATTGCTATCAATCGGACATATAAGATACATGAATGACTTAGAATAGGAGCAGGAACTTAGGAGACTTGCATTTTGAAATTATTCAGTCACTACACTAAAACTAAATTGAATCAGAATCTGAAAAAGAATATATGCACACACCTATATTTATGTTAAACTGACTCACATTGCTGTACATCTGAAATTGGCACAGCAGTGTAAATCAAATATATTCCAGTAAAAGTTTGAGAAAAAACTAAAGTGAATGAATCTAAATTGTGACTGACTTATCTTCACCATCATTATAACCAACTTGATTTTTTAAAACTTTTTATTATGGAAAATTTCAAATATACATAAGAGAGTAAACACTGTGGTAATCTTCATTACTCAGTTGCTGGTTTCAACATTTATCAACGTATTGATTAACCTAACTTTATCTGTAACTCACTCCTGACTTGATTATTTAAAAACAAGTTCCAAACATAGCATTTAATCTGTAAATCTCTGAAAGATAAGGGATAAAGACATGCACACAATTACTATACTTTATCACAATCCCAAAATATAACAGGTATTATTCTCAAGTATCTAATCAGTGTTCATATTTCCCAGTTGTATCATAGACATTCCTTTATATCTGGTTCATTTGAAGCTGAATCCAAGCAAGGTTACACATTACATTTAGTTGATATGTTTCTTAAGCCTTTGAATCTATAACAGTTTCTCCTACCTCTTTTTTCCCCCTTGACACTTATTTGTTGAAGGAGCAGATAATTTGTCCTAAAGAATTTTTCCATAACCTAGACTTGGCATATCTTGCATCTGCTGGTGTCATTTAATGTATTCCTGTATCCCATTTTTTCTGGAAATTGGAGATTATCTAGATTTAGATTAATAGGGTCACATTTGGGGGTTTTTGCCTCCTTATTTTGCATGAATGTTTTACTGATGGGGTTTTGTACTTCCTACTGCAGTATATACCTGGTGGACAATGTCAGGTTGTCTCCTTTCTGTGTTACAAATATTGATCACTGTGTACAGGTGTTTTCATCCTGATCCATCCTTTCAAATAATTGCTCGTGGTTGTTTGTGATCCCTACCCAGTTCTCTTGTTTCATTTGGGGCTATAAAAGTGTGATACTCTAATTCTATGATTTCTTTTATGTTTATTGGCTGACAGTCTACAAAGTAGAACTTGGCAGTGTTCACCATTTGGTTAACCGAAATGTACTTTTTTACAGGAAAGACAGGATAAATGCTTCTGTCCTTTCGTTTATCAGTTTTCAGAAAACGAGTTGTTTCCAAGTATCTTCCAGAGGGACCACTGTACTTTTTCTAAGTATCATTATGAACTCATGGATTTATAATGTTTGCTATGTTTCACCCCGTTGTGGCCTTTTTTTGGTGTTCAGATCGGCTTTTTATTTGACCACGGGAAGCCTCGTCATGTTGGCTTCTGCAGGTTGCTTTGTTGTATTTTTTATATGCTGGTGTTTGGTAGCTGTCTTGCTTCTGGAGCATTATACGAGGGTGTATCAGACTCATCTTACAAGTTTTCTATCCAGACCTAGAATCAGCCTTTTATCTAAGGAACTCTTTCTTTTTCATATAGTATGTAGAGAGAGACCTGAATAGATGTTGTTAAAGAAAATCAGGCCTCATTTGAATAAACAGCCATCTTTCTGAAGTGTAAGAATGCATGTTCTTTGTCATTCATTTTAAAAAGGCACTGTACAAATTAGCCTTTTAGTTTCTCATTTGCTTTGAGATAGTTATTAATTAAATGCACATGCTATAAAATGCTTTATCATAAATTTAAGCTAGTCATATGAACTGAGATTGTACTTCCCATTTTTATTTTTCTCTTTAGCACACGACTTCATTCTGCAAGGAATTCTCTGCAGTATATCATGCTTTGACTATTTAAAAAAAGAAACAAACTATTTTCAGATCATTGAGGATATGTTAGATTGCTTTTGGAATGTAATGATTGATCTTTTTTCATGTAAATTTTGAAAAGATTGGTGCTAAGCACACAATTATGTGATCTGCTTATACAGTATGATTTGTCACCTTTTCTCCATATATGGGAAAGTATAGCGTATCCATTTCTTCTCTACATTTATTGTGAAATCAAGTGGTTGCTTTGTGACTTGTCTTATTAAAGTGTATTAAAAGTCTTCTGGAATTTTACAACTTTATAAGGATATTTCATCATATTAAAAAAATCTAAATTCACTTTGTCTTGTGTCACATAGTGAATGTCTGACTTCAGATACAAAATATTGAGTAAATCTTAAAAATAGGTCTCATATGGAGTAGTAAATGAAAAAGATACTGTTAAATAACCAACCAAAGAGAGGTTTTGCTCCTTGATACCTTGTCTTTTTTAATCTTGTTCTACAAAATTTGGCTTCATTGTTTCTGCCGTTTTTGCATCTATAAACATAAATTCTAAATGTGCTTTCTTTCCAGAAGTGGTCCTTCATATCTGAGACACTTCCATGTGCACAGTAGCTAGTCTGTTCATGTGGGACTTTTGTCCTCTTGTCTGTTTGTTGTCCTCCTACTTACAGAATAGCAGATTTTCACTGTCTTTATGTTTTTCTTTTGAACATTTCTTATTCTCCATGAGAGTATGCTTGTGGTGGGTGTTTCTTTTTTAATTCCTTTATTACGTTTGTTTTTTCTGCTCCCAGATATGGGAATAGTTTGTGCATACCTGAAATTATATGAATTTGGGAGGAGTGTTTTTAATTTTTTTAAATGGGTATAACAGCTTTCATAACCATGTCTCCCTGGATATTAAACTCTACATGAATAATAGCTCAGGGCTCCTTTGTCAATAACTTGATACGGTTGATCCGTTTCTAGTAAGATCAGCATGTAGTTATTCCATTTAAGATGATAAAAAATGGACATTATGCAGTCACTACCTCATTCTTACTCTTTCTTTATACCTCAGTGCATCCTACCCAGTTGCATGTCTGTTTCTTGAGTTAGAAGGAATCTTAATAGCATCTTTCTCAAGCACTATTCCCATTGGTGTACTTTCTCTGTTCTTGGCTCAAGTCTCAGGAAGTAGATCATTACTTAAGAGAAGCTTATGACTCTCAATCCCAGCTGCCCTCCTATTCTTTCCTCTGTAGGACAGCCCATGTACTCTCGTGAACATGGTGCTGCTGCATCTGAGCGACTTCAGTTGGGGACACCGCCTCCTCTGTTGGCAGCTCGTTTGGTGCCACCTCGAAACCTCATGGGATCCTCCATTGGGTACCATACCTCAGTCTCCAGCCCCACCCCTCTGGTCCCAGGTAAGCTTTGCTACAGATGGCCATCCACCTCTGATCTTTTGTACCATAAACTGGCCAACCTAAGAGGTGACCTGGTATCCTGATCTGCTATCACAGATTCCCATTAAAGCTCCCAGGTGGTTTTGTTTTCTGTTTCTCTGCTCCTTTGGTTTGTCCCTAGTGCCCCTAGATGATTAGGCCTCCTGTGTGTCTGTCATCTCCGGTGTCCTTTGTATTTACTTTCTGTGCCTCGGTAACTAAGGTCATGCGAGTTTCTTGAACTAGTTTTTAATCCAGCAGATAGGAAGAGTATCTACTTGAATGTTTTCTAATCAGTTATATGTTACAAGAAAAGCTAGGTTAATTTTTCTCTAAAACAAAACAAAAATATGTGGTTTCTTGCTGATCATGGATGAACATGTGTTTTTTCCCCTCTACCCCTGTTGTGTGGAATGACTGTGTATAATGATTTCTTGAAAACTTTTCCCTCCTATTGACATTTTTGAAGATCTGGAGTGCTTTGAGGGTGTCTCATGAGGTTTTTAACATTTTTCACTTTGCCTTTAGATCTCAATTCATCATAATTAACTAAGGGACCTTCAATTTTCTTGGGGTTCTGTGTGGTCCCAAGAATTATTAGAACAAGGCTATTTGATTATGTAACTTCTTTAAAACTTTTTGCAGCCTTAGTGTAGGAGATTTTTCTGTCAGGAGTACCAAATTGTATTAATAACTGGAAATTTTTAATCATAATTTGCTGATCTTATACTCTGAATTACAGAACTGATTGGCTAGTAATAAAAATGTAAAAGGTACCTTATCTTGTAGCTAAAACTTAATATGAGCAACAAAAGAATTTTTCCATTAAGGAAAAAAATAGATGCAAGGATTTATAAATGCATTTGAGAGAATCATTGTCTTCACTCCATCTTAACCTTTCTTTGATTCTGTGTAGGATGTGGAGGATGTTTTGGAGATCAACACTTTCAGAATGTTTTTTCAGTGCTTATAAAATATTTATTTAGCATTAGAATTTTAAATTTTTAGGAATTTCCCTGGTGGTCCATTGGTTCAGACTCCATGCTTCCACTGCAGGATCTTGGGGTCCATCCCTGGTTGGGAAATTAGGATCCCTCATGCTGTGCAGAGAGTGGCCCCCAAAAAAACAATTAAATATTCAGTTGTAGAGAAAATATAGAGAAGATGATAAAAATGTGTTGATGAGGCAGATGGTAGTAAGATAATGATTACATTTGTAAATATAAAATTTAGCTTGTTTTGCTGTTTGAAATACAACATTTAAAATATGTTTTACATATGAAATTGACTCTTCTCTCTAGTTTAAAGTGCAAATAGCTAGGGACTTCCCTGGCCATCCACTGGTTAAGATTTCTGCACTTCTTATGCAATGGGTGTGGGTTTGATCCCAGTTGGGGAACTAAGAGTCCACATGCTGTGTAGTGTGGCCAAAAAAAAAAAAAAAATGCAGATAACCAAGTTAATAGATTTATTATTTCTTTTCTAATTAAAAGAATACCTGGAAAGTGGTGAGACATGATTACAGAGGAAACTCAGTCATTTGTATATGGTGTTTGTATATGTGAACATTTCTCTTAAAAATGTGCAATGAAGTTTGAATTATGTGGTTATTATAGAGGACAAAAATGACATTAGGTGAATGAATCCAGAAACACATCCATAATTCAGAATGGATTTGCATGTCTGTGTTTTGTGACTGGAGCATTTTTGTTTCTTTGATGTTCAGTAAGTTTTATCTATATACTTTTAATTCAAAGAGAAATATATGTGGGTTGATATAATTTTATTTGTTGAAGAAAATTCATTTTTGTGGTTATTTTATAATAAGAAATTGTTTACTCTTGATTTTTACATGTTCTGTTGTTTTGTTTTCCCTCAGATACCTATGAACCTGATGGTTATAATCCAGAAGCTCCTAGTATTACCAGTTCTGGTAGATCTCAATATAGACAGTTTTTTTCAAGAACACAGACACAGCGCCCAAACCTGATTGGCCTAACATCTGGAGATATGGATGCAAATCCAAGAGGTGATACTGCCTTTAACTTTTTGTCATGCTAAATGTCATTTGAGCGTGGCATTTCTGACCTCACTAAGGTCTAAAAATACCTTATCTCTGAAGGGTGTTATGTAATGATCTCTCATAAATGTTTTTGAATATCTGTGTCCAAATGTTACTTTAAAGCTTTAAGCAGAATATATTTATTTTTAAGTAAAAATAATACTAATGTTGACTAATTGCTCTTTTTGTAGGACTTTAGGCTATTTTAGGCACTGTGCTGGATGTTAGATATAGAAAGAGGACATGAAAAAAAAAAAGAAAGAGGACATGATCCCTCTTCCTCCAGGAATAAAATCATTTAATGGCCTACTTTGTATTTTAAGAGCTGTGCTTCATACTAATAACACAGAACTTAAAACACTGTCATAAAATTATTCTTTGACTGTTGTTAGTATTCATGATTATAACTGTATGTTAGGACCTTTATAAAGTATAGCCACAAATCTTAAAAGATGAAATGCAAGTATTGCTTTTAATATGGGTTGATATCTCCACTCAGAAAAAATTTGGTTAAAGAGTTTGATGAGACTCTGGTTTCTTATAATAATAGTCAGATTTCCAGTATTTAATTTCAATTTGAATGATTGGCCATGGGCCATCCTGATAATATTTTCCTGGTTTAATTATCTGGTAGACATTTTCCTGTTCTTACCTTCTTATCCTGATTCTATTTACTGTTCTTTACTTCCATTAATAGTACTATTGTCACTACAGGTTAGCTGTAAGACTAAACCAAATGTTTTTTAATACATTATTATCTCTCGTATTCCTTACCACCAACTCCTTAAATGAGGTACTATTAATATTTTTACTCTCTTTTAACAGTTAAAGACACTCAGACCAACTAAAAGAGGCTAGATTAATTAGCTCATTAACCTAAATCCAAAGAAAAGGCTCTTTTTTTCTGTGCTGTAATGCATATATTGTTACCAAATTAGTGGGAAGATCATGGTTTCAGCCCCACAGTTGTTATTCTTTGCTATTGATTTTACTTTTGATAGAGTTGCTGAAAGTCATGAAGAATACTCAGAATGTAACGTGTAGTTTTGTGTTGGTATTTGCTTTTTTTGTTCAGCACACCTCTTTCCACTGACAACCTGTTGTAAGGTCAGTGTGTTAATACAGTGTTGGGTTGGTGAAAGTTTGTTTGGGATTTTTCCATAATATCTTTTGGAAAAACCCAAACGAACTTTATGACCAACCCAGTATTTTATTAGTCCTGACTATTGTGAATGAAATGTGTTAATTTATAATATTAGCTTTGAATTTTCCTTTCAGCTTTTAAGTTTTAGTAATTTTGAAGCTACAAATCAGAAGTGCAATAAGCCCCTAGATACTTTGACTTAGATTCACCAGTTGTTGACGTTCTGTCAGCTTTGGGCCTAAATGCTCACTGGTGTGCGCTCCTCTCTCCCTTCCTCCCCTCTCCCTGTACAGTTTTTTCTTGAATCACTTGAAAATAAATTTTAGAGATCCTGACACTTTAAGATCCTTTAGTCTACATCTGAGAAAAAGACACAGCACTATATGAGCACAATATTGCCACACATAGGAAAATCATAATTTCATAGTAATATCGTATCCATGTGAACCTCTTGTTGAATCATATAAGGAGATAAATATTTCACTCTGTTTATGGTCTAATAAATTTGATCACTTACCTAAAGCAGTAATTGTTTCACTCTCTGTTGTCAAGTAAATAATTTGTAGAGTGGTACTTTGGCATCAGGTTAAGTATCTTATTCTCCAGCACTGTTACACTGATTTTTTTTTTCCCTTTCCATTCATGATCCTTGCTTGACTCAGTCATTAGATTAGAGTTGGCTAGGACTTTTTAAACATGCATATTGTATCTTTAAAAAAGGAGGAAAGGGAGTCAATTGATAATTTATTCTTACTGTTAAACATTTCTGAAAAGGAAGTGGTAGTATTAGGTACTATTCACAGTGATTTTTAACTTTTGGACTAAATATTTTAATCATTTGAAATTCCCCAAATATAATGCATTGCCAGTAATGTTAATTTTTGTTTTCAACAGCTGCTAACATCGTCATCCAGACTGAACCACCGGTTCCTGTTTCAATTAATAGTAACATAACCCGAGTAGTTCTTGAACCTGATAGCCGGAAAAGAGCTATGAGTGGCTTGGAAGGGCCACTCACAAAGAAACCTTGGTTGGGAAAGTAAGAGAATTTGCTTATTAGTAACATCTAATTGATGTTTTTGGCTTTTTGCTTGCATTAGTAAATTTGTAAAATTAAGAGTTGTCATTAATTATTAATTTTCAATCTATGTGTATCAAAGCTAAGGTTCCCAGAGGCATCATTAGTATGTCTTATATGTTAAAAAGTCAACAGAATATTCATAACAGATATTAATAATTTCTAGGCCTAGCCCAGTTTTATAATTATTGAGATATCAGTCTTTCTTTGCACCTGTTCTGCTCTTATGTAATAAGGATAATGTGAAAGTTACCTACTAATATCTGAAGGATGTTAAGTGCTTAAAGAAGACACTTGAATAAATATAAACTTACATTCTTTGCTGATTATCTCTTGCCTAGGGCATAATGTAAGAGAATTAACTAAGATCTGTTAATATTCCTTTCAGACAAGGGAATAACAATCAGAGTAAACCAGGATTCTTGAGAAAGAATCAGTATACAAACACCAAATTAGAAGTCAAGAAAATCCCTCAGGAATTGAACAACATTACCAAGCTCAATGAACACTTCAGCAAATTTGGAACTATTGTTAATATCCAGGTAGGTGTGGCTATGTTGGTGACAGAATCCATGTATATGATGTGTTTTTTAAAGATTTATTTATTTTTGGCTGCACTGGGTCTTCACTGCTGTGTGGGGCTCTCTCTTGCTGCTGCAGGTCTCTCTGTTGCGGTGTGCAGGCTGCTCTCGTTGTGAAGCACAGGCTCTTGATACATGGGCTTCAGTAGTTGGGGCTTAGTAGTTATGCTTAGTAGTGCCCTTAGTAGTTATGGCGCATGGGGATAGTTCCTCTGTGGCGCATGGGATCTTACTGAACCAGGAATCGAACTCGTGTTCCCTGCATTGGCAGGCAGATTCTTAACATTGGACCATAATGTATCTTTGGAAACATCTCACTTTTGCTTAAACAAATCAGTGATTAGTTTGATCATCTCTGCTATATGTTTTAAATCCCACCATGTATTTGTATGCCCAACTTGACGTTGAAATTGTGCTGAATTTGTCCTCTGAATTCATTTGGTTTCTTTCTGAACCTCTTCCTGAAAGACATTGGGCTGGTTATTATATCTTTGTTCATAGTTTTATGTCTGGACAAATGACTTTTTTTACCTGCTTTAGTATTCTAACTAGGTAGTGAGATTTTTGGTAGTTTCTAAGATTGTATTTTTGTCTACTGAACTGGCTTTTGTGAAATATTAATTGATTAAGCTTGGTTCTAATTATGAGAATTTTATATACTAAAGTTTAACATCAGGTAAATCATAGCTTTTATATTTTGCTATGTGCTTGCTAATTTTTTGAATTTACCAACTTGGCAGTTGAGTGTTATGCTGTAACTGAGGGTAATATATTAGAAGATCTGTTTAAATTGGTATTTCAGTCAGTTTACTTAGTGTTGCCATCAAATCAAAATATAATTTACCTATCTCTAGCTCCCTTTTTTCTCTTAAATTGTTCCTAGGTCATTATTCTTTATGGCATTTAGAAAAAGTAGGTAGCTTAATGTAGATGAGTATATTAGTCTGCTTGGGTGGCTATAACAAATACCATAGCCTGGAACCCAAGGTACTAGCCTATATGGATCCTGACTTGCAGATGGCACCTTCTTGCTGTATGTCCTATCTGATTAGGGTCCTTTCCCTTTGATCTCATTTAACTTTATTTACCTCCTAAAAGCCCTGTGTCCAGATGTAGTCTCACTGGGGGTTAGGGCTTCAGTGTATGAGTTTAGTGAGGACATAATTCAGTCCATAGCAGTAAGCCATAATTTATATAAGCACTATTCTCTGGGGAGATTTACATTGTTGTTTTTTTTTAATAGAAACAATGCTATGGTAAGGCTCCTTTTGGATAAATGTTTTTATTTTTATTTTTTATGACACATTGCTGAAATTAAGGAAATTTTAAAACTTTTTATTTGAACAGCCAAATTGATACTCCCAAATGCAATTTATGAAGCCTCATCAAAACTATAATACAGATCCATTAAAAATTTTTAGACCAGTTTCATAAGTGAAAAATTGTACTTAATTGAATTTGCTTTGTTTTTATTCCTAGGTAGACTCTAATTGATATATACCATTTGCAATACTTTTGCATTTACCTATCCACTGTCTTTGCTCTTTTTTTTTTTTTCCATTTATTTTTATTAGTTGGAGGCTAATTACTTTACAATATTGTAGTGGTTTTTGCCATATGTTGATATGAATCAGCCATGAATTTACATGTATTCCCCATCCCGATCCCCCCTCCCACCTCCCTCTTCATTTTTTAAAATGAAGGCATTATAAGGCTTTTCCAAACCTTTGCTTGTCATATATATTAAATTTCTTTTTCATTTTGTCATTTGTTTTGTTCGTCACTTGTTTGGACTGACAGTGGTTTAAGATTTTATTTGATCAAATCTGCTGTTTTGTCTTTATGGTCCTGCATTTATAGATGTGTTGTAAAAAGGCTTTCCAGACCTTCAGAGTATACAGATGTTCACTTCTTCTCCCTGGGTTTTTGTGGGTTGTTTTGTTTATTGTAAAACATTTTCTGTCTCTGGAGTTTATTTGGATGTAAGGTATCAGGAAGGAATTCTTATATCTTTTCCCAAGTGGTTATGTAACATCACTAGGATTATTTATTAAATAATCTAGTATTCTTTCATGTATAACGTTGAAATACATATGTTACCTTATAAGAGATAACTATCTTTATTTACATAGACTTCACAATGGATTTCAGCAGGCTGTTTTCTGCTTTTGAATTCTTTATCAATAATTTATTTATTTACTTGCCTATAATCATTCATTTCTGTGTTTTGTTGTTGCTATTGTTTTTTCTTATAGGTTGCTTTTAAGGGAGATCCAGAAGCAGCCCTCATTCAATACCTTACTAATGAAGAGGCCAGAAAAGCCATTTCCAGCACTGAAGCAGTTCTGAACAACCGGTTCATCCGAGTCCTGTGGCACAGGGAGAACAACGAGCAGCCAGCACTGCAGTCCCCGGCGCAGCTGCTCCTGCAGCAGCAGACCCTCAGCCACCTGTCGCCGCAGCACCACCACCTGCCGCAGCACCTCCACCAGCAGCAGGTGCTGGCGGCCCAGTCTCCGCCCTCGTCGGCACATGGCGGGATTCAGAAGGTAACCTGCTGCTTCTCAGGGGGTTGAAGGCCCCTCAGGCCTCTCCTCTAGATCATCGTTTCTCAGTTTGTTGTCTTTCGTCTTCTACATCAGAGCAGTCATTTTGGTTTGTAGGCCAGCAACATCTGATCTCCTTGGAGCTTATTAGACATGTAATTTTGGGCTTCACCTCAACTTACTGAATGGGTAGGACTCAGTAATCTGTTTTAATAGGCTGTCCATGTGATTTTTAGGTACCTTGAAGTTTGAGAAGCACTGTGCTAGAATCACTTACCTGGATGTACATTTTTTAATTTTACCTTCTCAGATCTACAGAGTCAGTCTCTAGATACAAGGCCCATAAATCTTCACGTTTAAGAAATACCTTCTTCTCAACACTCAGTTATGATAACCATCCACCACTGAACAACTCTGAATCTAGAACAACTTCTTTGTTTTGTGTTAGAATCAGTCACTCTTAAACCCACCATCTTGTCCTAGTTTTTCTCATATAGAAATATTATGTTTCTTTTAAAACTGAAATGGGAGCCCAGGAGACTGGGATTTTGTCTGCTTTATTTGTTCTATCCCTGGTGCCTAAAACAAGGCGTGGCACATAGTGCTCTAAACATATTTGAATGAATAGATGAACGAAGGAAAGAGCAAATCACCCTGCAGTAGAACTCTTCAGATATTGGTGATGTTGATAATGTCCTAGGCATTCTTTTGTTTGAATTAAATATACTCAGATAGAATAAGAAGCATGTTCCTTAACAGGACCTAGTATTAGCTCCATTCACCATCCTGTTTATTTGCAGTTAAGTTTGCATTTCTTTTGTCTCTGTCCTATTTCATGTTAGGTCCTTAAGGTAAAGGCTTTCCCTAGGTGTTGGCTAAATGGTGTTTAAAACTGATACAGTCATCTCTGAGATCCATTAGACCCCATGCTGTTAATGCAGTCTGAGATTATGTTATGTTTTTAGGGTAGTCCTATCACAGTTACTCATATTAAACTATCAAAACCCATAAGTCTTTCAGCATTACATACTGAGGGGATCATTGAAAAATTACTAATTTTATTTGTGAGTACATACACATATATTTGCATTATGTTGTGATATATTTCAGACATCCAAAAGAATATGGATAGTAGCAGTCATTTGTATGTCTACCTCTTCACTTAAAAAACCTTATAAATAATAGAAACACTCTACCTTCACATTCCCGTGTCTTCCTCCCCAGGGTAATCACTGTCCTAAATTTGTATCATTCCTAGGCATTTAAAAAACTTCTGCCACAAATGTATTTATTTTGTATATGCAGATGATGAGCAAACCGCAGACATCAGGGGCATATGTTCTTAATAAGGTTCCTGTGAAACATCGTCTTGGGCATGCCAGTGGTAACCAGAGTGATGCAGCGCACTTGTTGAATCAGTCAGGTGGTGCTGGAGATGATTGCCAGGTATATATATTTCTGTGAATCTTTAAATATATTTAGAGTTGGAGTTGTTCAGTGACACAAAGAAATTAACAAATTGATTATCACCCAGATTTGTAATGTCTTAGTTCCTCAGTCAAGATAGTTGTGACAGCTAATCATAAATATGGCTGGTCAACTTGCCTAAATTTCAATAATTCAGCCAGAAATTTGCTAATTAAATTTTTTTTTCCTATTCAAAGCTAAGTGGGAATTGAGAATTTTAGCCATTTATTAATAGATGTCTTTATTAATCCATTTCTTTAATCATTTGTCTTGCTTAATTAACATCACGAAAGGGATTCAGTCATAATCAATTTAAAAGTCAAATTTTGAAACATATTTTTAACTAGTTTCTTTTGCTTTTGAAAATATATCTATATGACTGCTCTCTAGAATGGTGATTGTTTTTTCCCAAGAGAGCTAGGAAAACTGAAAAAGAACAAGTGGGGATAGCTCTCCTAGATATTAAAAACACTGTGAAGTCTGTACAACTCAAACAATTTGATACTGGCACATGAGAGAGCACTAAAACAAAATCTGAGACTGAGATTTATAGACTTAAGCATAGGGATATATTGTATGCTAACACATTATCTGAGATCAGCGGGGAATGTATGGGCTTTTGATGAATGGTATTGGGATGACTGGATAGCCTGATGGAAAAAAAATTTTTTTTAAATACCTAACAAACCAGGGTAATTTCTACAAGGATCTGAAATTTATATGCTGACAGAGATGCTAAATGGTACAATCCCCTTGAAATTTGGCATTGTCTGTGAATTATGCTGTAAAATTATGTAAACATTTACTCTAAACCAGTAATCCTCTAAGAATCTATGCCAAAGATGTACTTGTCAAACTATGGAAAGAAGTATGAGCAAGACCAGGAAACATAGACTCTTTTCAATAGTGAAAGACTGGAAACAGTCCAAATATCAATTGGTAGGCGATAGGTTACTAAAAATGTAGTACATCCACCCTATAGCATATGTGTAACTTTGCAGAGGAATGAGGAGTATCTTTATATATACCATGAGGTGATCATCAGGATACATTAAGTAAAAGAAATAAAATGGAACAAAAAATGTAGTCAGCCACTGTTAGAAAGCAGGGGCAGTGAACACATGTAAGTATTTGTTTATAATAGGAAAAAAAAAAGTAACCCATGTAATTTAAATCTTGGTGATATCTTGGTAATTTAAATCTTGGCAGGGATAGACGAAACTAGACAACTTTAAAAACCTCCGAAACATTTCTCAATTCTGTCCACTAAAAAGGTCTAGAAACACTAACCCAGCCTGATGGTAATGACCCTGACACTCCTGTCCCCAGCATCAAAAGGAACCAGGGATCCTTGAAGAAATGTCTGTTCCCAAATCTGGGGCTGACAGTGTTCCAGATGAGCCCTGGAATATTTTGTCAAACCAGAAAGCAAAGAATTTGTTAAAGATTACTAGCATCCTTTCAAAGAGTGAAAAAATGTCATGAAGACTCTAGAACTCTTCACCAATTTAAAGGAAATTCAGAGGTCAGAGAAACATGTTAAAGGATACCATAGAATCCTGTGGTGAATACAACAGGACGAGTGACCTGGTCTCTTCAACAAGTGATTTACAGTGATATGGAGGGACTTCCCTGGTGGTCCGGTGGCTAAGACTTCACACTTCCAGTGCAGGGGGCCCAGGTTTGATCCCAGATTAAAGAACTAGATTCCACGTGCTGCAACTAAGACCCAGCAGAGCCAAATAAATGTTTTTCTTTATTAAAGGAAAGCTGTGGAGAGGGAAACAGAATTAGAGGAGACTTTAAAGAAATATAACCAATTATACTATATGGACTTTCAGTTCAGTTCAGTTCAGTCGCTCAGTCGTGTCTGACTCTTTGCGACCGCATGAATCGTAGCACGCCAGGCCTCCCTGTCCATCACCAGCTCTCAGAGTTTACTCAAACTCATGCCCATCAAGTCGGTGATGCCATTCAGCCATCTCATCCTCTTGTCGTCCCTTTCTCCTCCTGCCCCCAATCCCTCCCAGCATCAGGGTCTTTTCCAGTGAGTCAACTCTTCACATGAGGTGGCCAAAGTAGTACATCCTAATTCAAATATGGGAAAATGTTTTGAAAATTATATTGTAATCTGGAGTTGTAAATATTTAATGATTTTAAGGAATTGTTACCATTTAAATGTGATGGTTGTATTGTGGTTTTATGTAAAAAAGGAAAGAGTCCTTATCTTTTAGAGGTAAAACTGAAATACTCACAAGGACTTCCCTGGCAGTTCAGTGGTTAAGACTCCATGCGTCAAATGCAGGGGGCATGAGTTTGACCCCCTCCAACTAAGATCCCACGTACCTCATGGTGAAGCCAAAATAAAAAAAAAAAAACCCACAGATAAAATAATATGTGGTGTTTGTTATGAGGATACAGGTGGGAATTTAAATATAACAATGTTATTTTACATAAAATAATGTAAATTGATCATTGCTGCTTGGTGATGGATGTATCATTTTATATACATATGTAACTTTGTACTTCTGTTTATTTTTTAAAAAATCACCGATACTAAAAAATGGAAAAACAATCACAGTTTTTGAAGTCACACAGTGCTGACTCTTAATAGCTGTGTTAGATAATTGACAAGCATTGGTTTCCGTTTTAATAAACTTAGTTGCTATGGGGATTAAAAAATTTTGTGTTGGTAAAACACAAAAGAATATATTAAGTGCTCAGTAAATTATAGCTATTGGTATTTTTATTTTGATAAATAATTATAACACCATGAACATCATATGTGCAGATTTCTACAGTATTTCAGTTTCCTGTGTATTTAAAGTGGTTTAATTTTTAGGGCAATTAAGTGTTGTTTGATCGAGAGAAGTTTTATATTTGTATATATTACATGACTGAATTTTCCACAAATTTCTTAGTATTATATCTAAGTATTTATAATTTCTTAGTATTATACACATTTTTCTGTGTCCCTTATATGATATCTTCAAAGTTAATTTAAAACATAAGAGTGGAGTATGTTAGGGAAATCTTGACCAGAGAGATTGTAGTATAGTATGTTGCTCTGCTATGCCTTTAAGAGGGGAAGATTATCTGGAGTCATCTGTTTGTAAAGGAATCTAAATAGCAAAAGGAGCAGAGTAAAGACGGACACCATTTTGCTTGCAGCATTAGATCTGTGAGCTGGCTACTTGTCTTATGGTTGGTTGTAACATTTGCAAAGTACCTTACTTCTTAGGAGGGTTTGCAATTATTAGAAACATGGATTTTTATTTGACACTTGTGGAAGATAGCTTAGTGACATTAGCCACCCCACCCCCACCAAAGACCTCCACAAACACATCTTTAGTTGAGCAAGTTGAGTTTATTATTCATTGAGGAAGTATACACAGTGAAACCATGGAACACGTCATTTAGAGGGTGTTAGCAAGGGCTTATTTTAGGATTGGCTGTGTTAGGTAATTTGGGGGAAGGTTAAAAGAAAGAGGAGTAATGGTATGATCAGATTGCCTAATAAGTTTACCTAGAAGGAGGGAAGACCAGAATTAGGCCAAAGCTGTATTTGGTAAAGAAGCTGTAGTCATTCATATTAGCCAGGGTAGAGTTTAGTCATTTTATGGTTTGGGTAGTATTTACAGGTTTTTTTGTGTTTAGTCATGCAATGATTTTATTTTTGTCTTGATCCACCAAGATCCACAAGAGTGGCCTTGTCTGAAGTTAATATACTATGAAATTGTTCATGTTTAACAAGGGGACACTGAGGCCCAACTGTGAGTGGCAGTCTGGCTCCTAGATGTCGAGAAGTTGTTCTTTTTCTCCCAATTAAAAAAAATATATAAAGAAAAGAAAAATTTCTTTATATTCAGGAATGCAACATTATTGCTAAAAAGTTTTTGTATTTGAATGTTAATTGAGTTTATATATAAAGAACTTGTTTTATAAATGGAGAGTTTTTAAATGTAAAAATAAAAAAAGTGTAAAAATAGCCAAAACTTTACTCCTTTAAAAAATTTATGCAGTCTTTTTAAAAAATTACTTTAAGGCATTGCTAAGATTTAATCATATTTGTGTTTTGTAGATATTTTCAACTCCAGGCCATCCAAAAATGATTTATAGCTCCTCAAACTTAAAGACACCTTCAAAACTTTGTTCAGGATCAAAATCTCATGATGTCCAAGAAGTTCTTAAAAAGAAACAGGTGACAATCTTGATTCTTCTTCTCTTCAAAAAGAAAAGATCTATTGAATTCTTAAGTAATTGTATTAATAACTTGAACAATTCAATGTTGGTATGGAACTACTACATCATAATGTTTATTTAACTGCTACTTGATACACTGTATACTTGAAAAATGTTTTGCAGTTAGTTGTGTTAGTAGCTACATCAAGCACAAGGAAATATTTTTTTTTTTTCTATGTAAAAATTAAAGACACTGAGTGAGTTGACTTTTTATTTCCTTTTTTTCCTGCAAGGGAGAGAAAAGGGTGAGAAACGGATATTTTTGTTACATTATTTTCTCTTTGTACACTAGATATTGTTTCACATGAAGTATAACAATAATTATCATCTTAGATTTAAACTCACATAGTTTTTCAAATAACATAGATGTTTATATATATTACCTAAGTATAATTAGAGATTTAATTAACAGAAGGGTCAGAGGTGACATTTTCCATATAGATTTTGCTATCATTTCTAACCTAGAGCTGCATCTCACATTTTTAGACTTTAAACTTCAAAAATAAGGATTTGACTTTTTACATGGGGAGGTGAAAACAGCTCTTGTTTTCCTTTATATATGCATTCAGGTCTTTTAAGTGAATAAACCTCATAGATATAGCTAATTTGTGTTCAGTATTTTAAATGTTAAAGTACAATTATAAATGTAAACTTTTATATTGGAAGTGTTGGGAAAATAGATTTAAAGATTTCATATCTGGTCAGCTATTTTTTGATTAGGAGGAAGAGCTGTCTTGTATAAGGATTGACTCAGGGGAGACGAGTTGAGATACAGAGCCTTATGTATCACTGGCAAATTTGTAAGGAAAAAATTAGTAATGAGAAACTTAACCTGTTTGTGCAGGAAGCAATGAAGCTACAACAAGATATGAGGAAAAAGAGGCAAGAAATGTTAGAAAAACAAATAGAATGCCAAAAGGTAAGACAAACATTCATTATTTGCTTGCTGGAATTGATGTACAGAATGGATTTTCCAAAGATATTCCCCCCAAAATTTTCAAGGTTATTTGTATTAGAATTTACTAAGCATAGTTTTACTTTTTTTGTTGTTTATTTTATAGATGTTAATATCCAAGTTAGAAAAAAACAAAAACATGAAACCAGAAGAGAGAGCAAATATAATGAAGACTTTGAAAGAGCTTGGAGAAAAGATCTCACAATTGAAAGATGAGTTAAAAACATCTTCTGCAGTCTCCACACCATCTAAAATAAAGACAAAAACAGAGGTAATTGTTTGCATTTTTCTTTCAGCATAGGCTAATTGAACATTTGTGGTGTGCTTGGCACTTTGAAAGTACAGTGGAACCCTTAAGTGACTAGTGTGAGACACTAGCAACAATTTTTTTTAATATTTCTGTAAATGCTATGTACTCCCTTTGAAAGAAATGATACTACCCAGTTTGAACAAATATGTATTTTTTTAACTGAAATTTTTTTGTTCTTCATGCTGAAGATGTAACTGCTAGAGTAATGACAAGGAAAGAGACATTTCCTCTTTTCAGTTCTTTCCGTAATTCTTCGATACATTGTAATACAGCCATCTCTTTTAATAGTCAGAAGATAGCATTGACTTTAGTATGGGTAAAAATATGGCTTTTTATTGAAAACAATAGTCAAAAGTTCTATATCTATTTAAGTCTAATTTTGTTAACTTCTATTTGTTTCCTTACCGTAGGAGAATGCTTGCTTTTACACTGAGGTTCTATCATTGTTCTACAGCTCTGTAGTAGGATTTTAGATAAATCTGCAGCCCTTTGAGAACTAGAGGGCTTCCCTGGTGGCTCAGATGGCAGAGCATCTGCCTGCAATGTGGGAGATCTGGGTTCAATCCCTGGGTCGGGAAGATCCCCTGGAGAAGGAAGTGGCAACCCACTCTAGTACTGTCTTTTTTTTTTTTCCACTCTAGTACTCTTGCCTAGAAAATTCCATGGACTGAGGAGCCTAGTAGGCTACAGTCCATGGGGTCGAAAAAAGTTGGACACGACTGAGCAAGTTCACTTCACTTGAGAACTAGGAATAAATTTGTCAGATATATAGAATGTAAACTTTTATATACAGTATTATATTACATTTGAAATTGTGGTTTTCTGTTAGTAAAAGAATGTGTTTCTTTAGGATTGTTTTTCGCATAACATTGTCAACTATATAATCCAATAAAATTTTGTTTAAAATATTAACTTATGATCAAAAGCTTTTAAAATATGTAATAAAAATGTTATTTTTAATTGAAGCTTCCCCAATTATGGAAAGAACATTTAATTATAGAAATTTAAGAGAATATGGGGGAAGAAAATCTCTCAAGAGTCACACCAGCTAAAGACTGATCATTTGTTCCTTTAAAAAAGAAAAAGAGTGGCAATAGTTACAGGGTTCAGATCTGAAAGCAATTATTATAACTGTTGTTAGTGAATTTTTACAATATAATTTATTCTGTACCATTGTGTTTCAATTATGACATTTTATTATGTGATAATCATTCTCAGCTCCCTTATCTCAGATGACTGTTTTCAGTGTCTGATTTTTAGGCCATCTTAAGCATATTGTAATACTACTTGCTTATTAAACAGTAATACTTTTTATTGTTATTACTGATAACATTATACTCTACATGTTTTCAGTATTATATCTGTCAAGTTACTTTCCTTAAAACACCCAGAAGAGATTTCATGCTTTCACATTTACCCAGAAGAGATCTGTGTCATTCTAAAAGAGTAATATTCTGAACAAGATTTTGTAAGTTGTCTAAAAAATACATTTTTACTCTTAATTTTTCCACAGGCCCAAAAAGAACTATTAGATACTGAACTGGACCTTCATAAGAGGCTATCCTCAGGAGAAGACACAACAGAGTTACGGAAAAAACTCAATCAGTTACAGGTTGAGGTGAGATTAAGAAGAGTTACCTATTACAGTTAACATCTCAAAAAATAATATCCCTCTCTTTTCCAAGGTTTAGTCTGACAGTGTATATTATATTCTGCCTTTTGTTATTCAGGCTGCACGATTAGGTATTTTACCTGTGGGTCGAGGAAAGACCATGTCCTCTCAAGGTCGAGGGAGAGGCCGAGGCCGTGGAGGGAGAGGAAGGGGTTCACTAAATCACATGGTGGTGGACCACCGCCCCAAAGCACTCACAGTTGGGGGCTTCATGGAGGAGGAGAAAGATGACTTACTTCAGCATTTTTCAGTAAGTTTTTATAAAGTAGTAAGTGCTAACTATAAATTCATTGTATTCAGCATTTCCTTGCTGCCTTCTGTATAAATGTCAAATGTTTTATAGGTTAGAAAATTAAGTTGTAAAATCATGGATATTAACACATTCCTGTTAATATATTTGAAGGTCAAAAAGTAGCTCATGCTATATTCCGTAATATTTCACATAAATGCATTTGTAGTGACAAAAGTTGTTCCAAAGGTATATTTGATTTTTGCTTTAGGGTTTATTACATCTTTTACCAGGTGTTTACATGGTTTACCAGGTACCAATAAGTGAAAATAGTCTGGGATGGAGATGAAATCCAAAGGAAAAATTTGTTAGGAGAAGTGTCATGCTTAGTTATATTCTGTACACAGTGATGACCACTTACTTTTAGACAAACATTTAAATAAATGTTTGCCACAGATAAATGTTTCTGTTATTTTGCATATATTCTCTTTGTAACCATTCATTAATTCATTCAGTAAATATTTTCTGAGTGTTATTTGTGCTAGAGCATTTTCATGCATGATCTCATGTAATCCTAAATAACTGTATAAAATACATGTAAAATCCCATGTGTAAAGATGGGAAAAGTGAAGCTTAAAAAAGTCAATCAAGATCATACAGTTAATAAGTGGCAGGACCAAGGTGATAATACACAGTTTACTGTTAACATCCAAAATCCCTATTCCTCAGACAACTTTTTTGAGAGAAAGCATTTTCAGCCCTAAAGATGGTGAAGGAAATCTTACACAGCAAGACTTCACACTATTGTTTTATTAGTTTGATGCCCATTAACCCTGCTTTGCCCTGGCCATTGGAGAACGCTAGCTTGTTATAAAATGTCCAGATTTGAGAGCCATCTTGGCTGTAGCCTGTTTACTCTTGAGCCAGTTCTTTCACTAGTCTGACCGTTATTTTTTTTTTGTAAAGTGGAAGATTGTCTTTAAGAGACTTCTTTTAGGAGTAAAGAAGGTAACATGTGGAGGAGCACTGTACGTGTGCTCTTCTGGAGCCCAGGTTAATGTTGATTTTTGTCTTTCAGTGTTGATTATATAACATTTGAATCTCCTTGCCAAATAGTTGGGCGTTTAGATCCATGGCCAGCTCTGCTGAGGTGACATTAGATAATATAAATCAGAATTTTCATAAATTTGGCTCTGCAGAAAGTTTTCGTTAAAAAAGGAGGTTACCTTGTGGGGTAGGAAGCCACTTTGCTGTATCCTGAGGATTACTGGAGATGTATATGTAAATGTTTAAGTTTTAACCCAGAAGTCACGCTCAATTGGCTCTCTGCCTTTCTCATAAGTAGAGTCATTATAACAGAGTATTTATAATAACCAACTTTTACATACATACTTTTTTTTAAGTCTGAAGTATAACACCCTCTGCATTATGGGATATGTCCAGATATTTGGGGAAGGAGCAAAGAAAGCCAAGGCACATGAGCCAACTTAAAGAACAAGACACTATTGTTCGTTTTGATGGTGTTTTGTAGTTTGTTTTTTGTTTTGACAGGGTGCTATCAGACAATCTTAAGTGCTAGAAAAAACTCTGGTAACAGGTACTTGGACAGTATTGTATGCTTTCTTTGGGGAAAAAAAATACAGAAATATATGCCTGAGACGTTATTGAGAATAGATTTGACAAACTTACAGGGCAGCTCTTCTTTGAGGTATTTCATATCTCACAAGGGCTAAAGTAAAATGTATGTTTTCAGTATCCTTTTACTGTCCTTAATGATTGTGAAAAGCTCATTGAGCAGCTGTATCTGAATGTAAAGATGGTTGATGGGTTTTAGTGAAGCTATTTTGAAGTGTATCTATTTGGTTTTTTTCTTAACATTATATTTCTGAGATTTATTCATATTATTACATGTAACAGTAGTTTACTATTTTTATTTCTGTATAATTTTCAGTTGTATAAATATACCACAATTTACTTTTCCATTCTCCTATTGATAGGTATTTGGATTATTTCCATTTCATTTTTATGAACAGTGTTGCAGTGAACATTATTTTAGATGTCTTTTAATATATGTATGCATTTCTGTTGATGTAGATGGAACTGTTGAGTAAACTCAGTTAGGTTAGTTTAGTTTAGTTAGTTTAGGTTCCCGTCAGTGTTGTGTGCGAGTTCCTGACTTGAACTTAATGTTAAAATACATCTATTTATTAATCTTATTTGTTGCAAGTTAGGTAGTGGGAGTTTTATATTCTTAGTTCCTGGCTACATGCAAATTAGATTTCTCCTTTTTCTTCAAAATATTAATAGATATATAATACATTTAATGCCTTAAAATTCCTTCTGGAGGATAGAACTACTGCGTTTTTTGGAAAGCAACCTAGTTAATACAGATTAAAATTTTTATATTGCTTTTTCTTGCTAGTAAAAGTAACACATCTATCTTTAAAAATTAAAATAACAAAGTAAGAACTTAATGGTGACCACAGTTGATTAGATTGTATTATATAATTGAAATTTGCTAAGAGATAAGAACTTAAATGTTCTAGCCCCCTTCTTCAACCCCCTCCCTAAAGGCTAAATATGTGAGATATGGATGTGTTGATCGAAGGAGGAAGGGTATCTTTTCCCAGTGTTTCAAATCATCACATTGTACACTTTAAATATTTTACAGTTTTGTCAGTTATTCTTCAGTAAAACTGGAAAGAATTTAAATAATATAGGAATGAACAGAATACTGATAAAGTCTCTATAATTGGTCATATTATATGTTAAAGGATAGAGTGAAGGATGTCTATTACACAAATTAGGAGCTTCCCTGGTGGTGTGGTGGTAAAGAATTCGCCTGCCTGCCAGTGCAGGAGACGCAGGTTCAATCCCTGGGTTGGGAAGATCTGGATTATTCTGGAAACAGAAATGGAAACCCACTCCATTCCATGGACAGTGGAGACTGGCAGTCTGCAGTCCATGAAGTTGCAAAAGAGTCAGACACAACTTAGTGACTGAACAATAACAACAACAAATCAACAAATTACACAAGTTGCCTTTTTTTCAAGATTTATTAAGATATAATTGACATATAACACTATTATTTTCAGATGTACAACTTAATGGTTTGCTATACACATATGATTACTAAAATTAATTAGCATCCACATTGTCACCTCACATGAGAAAAAATTTTTTCCTAGTGATAAGAACTTTTAATATCTACTTGCTTAGTAACTGCCTAATTTTGAAAAGATGATAAATGTAAACATTTTGATTTGTGGGACATATTGAAATGAGTAATTCTGATATTCATTTTAATATGTCCCACGAGTTTTTTGTTTTCTCTTACTGAAATTTGGTGGTGGGGGGGGAATGTTTAGATGGTAGTAACAAGAAATACATTTGAAATTGAGTAATTTTACCGTGAGGTAGGTAGTATAGTGTTTGATTTCCCAGGTGGCTCAGTGGTAAAGAATCTGCCTACCAGTGCAGGAGACACAGGAGATCTGGGTTTGATCCCTGGTCAGGAAGATCCCCTACTCCAGTATTCTTGCCGGGAAAATTCCATGGACAGAGAAGCCTGGCCGGCTACAGTCCATGAGACGCAGAGTTGGACACAACTGAGCACACTCGCAGAAAGAAGCAAACAAAAACAAAACCACAGGATAGCGTTTAACATTTGTAGGATGCATAGATGTGCCGTGGAGTGTTTGTCGTCATATAGCATTTCACGAAAGGAAGTGGGAATAGTTTCATCAGATATAGATTGGAATAGAAGGGATGTCATGAGATGAATAGATGATTTTTAAATTACTTACATTTGTAAGATTTTACTCTAAATTTGTAATTATCAACGTGAAAGGTCATAATCATAGTAAGGCAGTATTTGTTGTTCTCATTATGATTTTTCTAAGTAGAAGGACTGTGTATAATTTATCTTCCAAACCAAGACAAATTTTAAAATTTATGTGGCATCAGCATTAATCATGGATTATCCTGGGAAAGCCAGACATGTTTTTCTAATTAAAAAGAATATCACTTTTCTAGCTCTCATTGGAGATTATTTGTAGATCCATTTTAACAGATTTTTTTTTCCTTCAAATAATCATTAAACTTTTAATAGCACACAATTTGAAGAAATCATTAGTAAATGTGAGTACAAACTTTTGTGTTCTAAAATCTATTTTAGCCTGCAAACCAAGGGTCGAAATTCAAAGACCGTCGGCTACAAATATCATGGCACAAGGCCAAGGTGCCTTCTGTATCCACTGAGACTGAAGAAGAAGAAGTCAAGGAGGAGGTAAATTTAACAACTGAAAATAACGGAGTTGAATTAGATTGTTTTCCAGTTATATGCTTTTCTTGACTTTAAATAATATAAATTTTAAAATGCATAATGAGTTTTTTCATGCATGTGATTAACACTAGTCTAGAAGCTTATTAAAGAATCAGGACAGGTGCAGAAATGAAAAAGCTCTTTTGGGGATTATTTTCTGTTTTAGGAGAGACTATTCTTTTTTTTAAAATTTGCATTTATTTCGGCTTTATTGGGGCTCTGGACATTTTTATTTTGGTAAATAAAGATGTGGATTAAGGGAACAATTCAATTTTATCTGGTTGTTTTAGTTTTCATTTATTCAAGTTCCATAAGTAATAGATTTGAGTTTCTTATTTTCTATGTATAATTCATTGAAGTGAGAGTGTAAAGAAGTAAGAGGAAAGAATAGCAAAACCATGGACTTAATATAAGTATTAATCAACTTCTTAAAACAATGGGGACTAATATTGCTTTTTTATGCCTATATTTCTAGTTAGTTTATCAAAGTAGACACTTTAGGGAGCATTGCTTGCAAGTTATTCCTCATTCACTGTAATTTTGGTTTTAAAAGATAGCAAGCATTTATGGCTGATCAAGAGTTTTCCTGACCAAATGGGTAATTTTACCTAAAGCAGAAAATTTTGCAAAAGCAGAAACTTTTCCCTTGTTAAAAAACAGAACAGAAAAATCTTGTATTTTGGGAATGTTTTTAGATACTTTGTAATGTTTATAAGATTTTAGATTTTTATGGTAGATTTGGAATGTCAGTGTCATAGGGAAGTTATTACATTCTTCCCTCACAAATAATTGGCTTTTAGAGGAAAAATTCAGAAGTTCAGGGGTTATTTATTTTTCTCACTTTTAATATAATAGAATAAAATTAATCAAAAACATGTTTCATAGATACCACCCCTCACTAAACATATGTTTTTTAATTTTCCTGATATTAGAATGGAAGTTTCCTATTAAACTAAAAAAATTAGCAAGGAAGACAAATATATATATGTATATATTTTTAACATTTTTAGTTTTTCTTGACCCTAAAGATACTTGGGCTTCCCTGGTGGCTCAGACGGTAAAGCGTCTGCCTGCAATGCTGAAGACCCAGGTTCAATCCCTGGGTTGGGAAGATCCCCTGGAGAAGGAAATGGCAACCCACTCTAGAACTCTTGCCTGGAAAATCCCATGGACAGAGGAGCCTGGCGGGCTACCATCCATGGGGTCGCAAAGAGTCAGACACACTGAATGACTACTTACTAAAGATACTCTGAATTTTCCACTTGTAAATCCAGTCTGGGCATTGTATACTAGTCTGTCTGTTCTTTGGCCTAAAAAGTACTCTACTTAGCTTTCTTGTGCCACTGAGTGGATTTTACCCTCTTTTTTTCAGGAAACAGAAACCTCAGATTTGTTTTTGCATGATGACGACGATGAAGACGAAGATGAATATGAGTCTCGTTCATGGCGAAGATGAAATCTGATGCGACTTGTATAATTTTTAGGAATATTGTTTAGAAGAACAACTTTTTAAAATTATTTAAAGAAGTCAATGAGCCAAAAAAAAATTTTTTTTTTAATTTTTCTTTTCGACACAGTAGGTGTAAGGACAGCAAGTTTGCTATTTAAATACATCTCATAACTGTTCATGATATTAAAGCACCAAAGGCCTAGTGACTTTTACACAGTTGTGAAGATCCACAGGAATGACACGGATAATCTCTAGAGCCTTATTTTCCACACCACCTGTTTTTGTTGCTATTGGTGTTGGATTATGATGTAAATGACAGGGTGTTCAGAAATTTTATTTTGGATTATAATCTGCTGATAAAATTTCATTAAATGTCAAATCGCCTGGAATCTCTTAACTCTCAGCTATTATGGATGGGTCGTCAGACAGTAGGAGATACTTGTAATTAAAATACCCTTTGGCTTTCAAGAGTTGTCTTGGAAGAAATGTAAATTTAATTTTTTTTATTGAGGCGGAGCCCAACTTATATTTAATCTAAATTTTGGGGGGATTTAATATGCAGCAGTGAGTACTATTTTAGTGTTAATCATATCTGTTCTTCAGTGCTAGGCAGGCTCTGTGGTATTTCCATTCTGTCATCACATTAACTCTTCTGAACTTCTGCTACTGAGTTTTAGTTTGCTTTGAAATTATCAAGCATTGGTTCAGTTGTGGTTTTTTTTTTCTTTTCATGTTTTCAGACTATAAAAGGCTTTTATCTGTTGCCTCTTTCTCATCCCCATTTTCTTTCTCCTTCCTTTTTATTAATAGCCTGACTTACCCATTACTGAGATAAGTGATTCTTCGGGGCCACCAAAAGTCAGTCCCCAATAAAAAGTTTAAACCAGCACCTTGATAAATAAGTGATATTTTGATGAGAATGATGGAAGGATTTGTGGGGAGAGTCACCAGCTTTTTTTTTTTTAAGCTTCACTTCAGTTAATAGTTATGCAAAAGGGTTTTAAAGTGTCTGAAATGCTTTTCCTAAATTTAAACCATGATGGTAAGGTGACTGGGGGTAGGTTGGGGGTGGGATGGGGAAGGGGGATGGGTATGCTAGTAATAAATGGGAGTCATAACTTGACTTTGATCAGATGACCTTATATTTTCATAATTTTGTAGCTTGTTGCTATCCATGAACATATGCATCTTTCAGTAGACAGTTTCCTTCACTGTGTGCATTTTTACTGTACACTGTATAGAGTAGAGTATCTGTTAAGTAAAATATATCTGTAAATTTCTGTCCTTGTGTTCTGAATGTTAGATGGAAAAGCAGAGGAGCAACACTACACTGTATTGACCCCTGGGGAAATAACATGATTAATGTAAATAGGATATCACTTTTTCAAGGATATACACATCTATGTTTTTATAATATGTGTGGTGTGAAAATTTGAAACCTCCTGTTGGCTTCAGAAGGTTCTTGGTGATCACCATGTCAAGGATTTTGTTTCCTGAGGTAAAGACTTGTTTCTCACAGCAGAAACTATTCACTAAGAGACTTAAAACCATCAGGACTCTAGATTTTTTTTGGCTCTAAGAAGTTAAGTCCCACATTCTGATTATCTTTCCTCTTCTGTATATTTTCCTGGAATGATGTGTCAAACCAGGATCATTTTTAAGTTTTCATGTAAGTCTCCCTTCATAATGATAAGGACTTCCTCTTTCTAGGTTATTACTATATTTCTGATAACACAAAGCTTATAGGAGAAGGAAAACATCACAATGGGGTACCTAGAATAAGCAATCTTGCTCCTTTTTCCTCCATCATCTCTAATGAAATTTTCTTGATGTCTGTGGCTCAGTTGGTATATATTTTGAAAGATTCATTGTGGTGAATATTTTGAGTCCTGACAGTTTAAACGTGATAGAGGGAACAAAGGATTTATATATTTTTTGTACAAAGTTTTTTCTTAAACTGTATAATTTTGTAAATAATTTGTTTGGTTTTTTTTGTGTACTAAAACTACCAGCGTATAGATTTCAATAAGAATTGTTGTATTTTTGTATTTGGAAACTGAAAATTACAGTAAATTAATGGAGCTGTAAGAAAATTTTCAGTAGACTGACAGTTCAGCAGAATGAGATTCCTTTTCATATGATTTTTTTTTAACCTAAAATTGACATCTTATTACACTCTCAGTACGGAGAGAGTTAAGGATTTGTTTGATATTTTAGTTCTTGGGGGAGAAGGGGTGAAAGAGAAGGATGTTAAAGTGAAGAATAAATAGACAGTTTTTCCAGTAAGTTTTTAGGCCCTTTAAAATGTAATTTATGATACACCTTAAATAGGACCAAAACACTTTCAAAATGTCATTTCTAATGTTTGACTCTCAAAAATAACTCAAAATATGCATTAAATATTGGAAAATTTAAGTTAAGGTTAGCGTAAACTAGTTGAATGTATGAATTTTTTCCTTTAGGGCTGAGATCCCAAACCATTAGAATTTCTCTTAAAAGCGAGTAAAGATGACTTGTTTTCTTGGCATCTTCACTTACAGAAATAACACATCCCATCTGAGGCAAATTCTGTTCTTTTGAATGTGTATGACATCTTTCTAAGTAGCTATTGAACAATAACAACCACCAACCTGGCTCAGTCAGCTTGGTTTTACTAGTGGCTTACTGCCCAGGCTTAAAAAGGTAACCCCGGGGAATGTAGGATTTCCCTCAGTTTCTTCATGTTGTAACATTGAGAAAACATTGTCACTAGCTAAGGTGATAAATTGGAAAACGTCTTGTTAGGGTGGAAAAAGAAAGGTCCGTGGTATGGATCATTATTTAAAAAAAAAAAAAAGAAAAAAATCATGTGAAAAGGAATAGTGGTTCCTCTTGATGTATAGTATGCCTGTATTATAGTTTTTACAAAATTGTGAACTTGTGTAATAGTATAATAGGAGATATTGTTGAATTTCTAACTGTTTATACATTTAAATTCATATATGTAATGTTTGTTTTATCAATTACAATCTGAATTTCTAAGAAGCATGTTGACTTTTGCAATAAAGATGCAATATGGAATGGTTCACAATTGGAAAAAAAGAAAGAAAAAAAGATAAAAGTTACAAATTTCAAAGAATTTGCAAAATTTATGAACCATTCCAAAAATTATAACAATCACCAAAAGAGCTGTAATTCTGGCTTGTTCTGGAAAGAAAGAAAATGTGTGTGTGCTTGCTTGAGTGAGAATGAATGAGTGATAGATATGAATGTGTGTTTTATGTTGAGTTCATGTACATGGGAGAACGTCACTCAATCTGAATTTGGGTACCAAAATCACTGGCTATTAAATGTTCAGTAGAATACCTCCTTTGATAGGTAGAGTGGTCTTGGAAACAAAAGGGAAGGGCATTAAAGTGTTACAAGTAAACTTGATAACATATTTCTCTGTTCATGAATGGGTCTTTGTATAACAGATAAAAGCACAAACTATTTTATAAAAGCAGTTATTTTAGTATTATCTTGAGGATATTCAAGATGCCAGCAAACAGTAGGAAGGATATTTCCCTTAAGCACAATAGAGAGGAAAGAACACCTTGAAGAGATGAACTAAAGATAACGATAGTAATTGTGATGGCTATTTAGAGAGAATAGCAACAGAAGGAGTGATCTTAATCAAGAGGACTGGGTGGTGATGGGAAAAGGAAGTATATTGCTTGGACTCCCATTTCTTGTTTTAAAAACTGCTTTTTGTACACAGTTCCCTCCAAATGTTTATTCATTGTCCAAGAAGAGTCGTTCTTCAAATCTCAGTTTATACAGGAAAGTACTAAAGAATGGGAGTAAATTTCATTTTCCTTCTTTTCAAATAAACTTTTATCCATATTTTATGAATTAAGTAGCAAATAAGCTGTGTTACCATTTGTTTTGAATAGATTATAATTTATCCAATATATGTTCATAGTAAACATTAGTCTGAGGCTTTTGGGGGAGGGCAAGCATAATTCTGAACATAACTATATTTGTTTAATAGTAACAAGTCAAACATTTTACTAAAATGGAGCTCTTATTAAACAAATTACTGGCTTTATGTGAAGTTTTTACTAATTTCAATGTAAATTATTCTAAAGCCAAGGATACATTTTGAATTGCAAACCCCATTGTAGTATCTAGGCTGGGTCTAGTTATGTTCCAATAAACATAAGACATGAGTGTGTATGTCAGCCTATGGGATCATTTTAAGATGCGCCAGGTTTGCTTTAGACGAACCAAAATTTTGCAAGTCAGACCTGTCCATTTTTGTATCACTTTCAGTCTCAAAGATCTATTTGAGGAGCCAACCAACATTGATTTAAAAAAAAAAAAAAACTGCTTCTAATTGATGTGTTATGAATCACCCTCATTTATGCTAAATTGATTTACTGCCAAGTGATCTCCTTTCTACAGGATCATCTACCATTTATTTAGCCTCTTACCTGGTTCTGTAATCAACCTTAGGTTTACTAAACCATCCCAAACACTCTTGAGATAGGTGACTTGATACAGGTGAAATTAAGGTCAGAATAGTATTTGATGATTGTTTGCAGGATATTTGTGGTTTTAGTCTCCTCTTAGGCTTCTGCAAACAGATTTTTTTTTTTTTTTCAAATTTTTATTTTGGGTTGTGGTAGTCAGGAAGCATGATAAACATTGTTACTTTTTCTTTGTATTTATATTTTTCCTTTTATGAAAGTGGAGCAAGGGAAGAATGCCCTAGCCTAAGAGGCTATTAGTTGGTTCTCAATGGAAACTTGTATTACCTACAGCACTTCAGTTTTCTTATCACTTCATAGAGTTCTATTACTTTGATATGTGACCCCTTAGTTCTTTTAACAGTTGAGTTGGGGTAATGGTTAGTACTTGATTGTTCAGAATTTTTGCTCTTTACTCAAACCTTTTTTGGGGAGTAGGATTATGGGAATAAACCTTTTAGTTGCCTGGCTGCGTGTCTGTTGATTTGAGTTTTCAACACTGCTTTGAGAAAACCTCATAAAAGTGAATCTCTTCTTAACAAGACTAAAGTCCTCATGATTGTTTCACTTCTTAGTTTGCCCCCAAACAGCTTCTTTTGTGAGATACTGTTATATTTCTCTTAATTTTAAATTAAACAAAGGCTAAGGTTGACCTTTCCAAATTAACGTGGTTTTTTGAGGATGGTATAATTTCAAGGTTGAGGCTGCGCACATGGTTAGTTTCAGTTCTTAGAGCAAAGGCTGCTGATACATCTGTATAAGCGACTGTTCCTGTGTAACAATCAAGTTCTAGGTCCTGAACGCCCTCCATCAAAAGGCTTACTATATTTTTTTACTGTAAAACTCAAGATTTTAACATTTAAAGCCTGTAGGGGGCTCCAGAAGGCAAGATTTAGTGGGCCTTAGAGCAGTAACTGAATCATAGCAATTCAAGAGTGGAAAACATTGTGCACTGCAACCCAATGTATATGTACACACATGCCAAACAAAAAGTTTACCAGACAGTGCTTACCCTTACAACTTTATATGCACCTGATATTTTTTTCTATTCTTGTCAGGACCCACTATTTTGCTTTCAGAATTGCAGTTTGGAAAACACTAGCCTAGTAAGTTGCAGGTTGAATTGCATTTTTAAATTCCTCTTCCGGTGACACTGTCAATATGATTTTGAGTATAAATGATAAAATATTATCGTCTGTGTTTTGCTTGGAAAAGTAGTCTGGGGTCTGAAGTTGATCTTTAGTCTAAAAAGTAAAGAAAAGGAACTTCCCTGGCAGTCCAGTGGTTCTGACTTCACACTTCCACAGGAGGGGTTGTGGATTGGATCCTTGTTGGGGAAATAAGAACCTGCATGCCTCAAGGTGCAGCCAAAAATAAATTTTATGAAATAAATTGAAGGTGAAAATAATTTATACATCAGTCTCTTTATTGATTACTTGGTGCTTTTGAGCATGAAGTTATTTCATAGTTTTTAATTTTTGTAATAGACAACTATGAATGACTTAAAATTTTCCTGCAGTTTTATATTTTTGTCATTGTTTATCCTGGGAAGGGAGTAGAATACTAGAATATTGGTGCTACTTTTTATGAAATTTAAAGCAATTTGCAAGAATTATTTATGTTAAAAAACCTGCCCATGAAGTCCATATTACTACAAATACTTAGTGTCTGTGAATCAAGAAAAATTATTTGGCTTTGAATTTAATTTTGCACTGAGAGTTTACCTTAGCTAAAAATCATTAACAACAAACCAGGTTTGATAGCTCTGTGAGAAAACTACATATTCCAAAGTTGAATTTTGGAATTCAGTTTCACCCTTTTAAAACATATTCTCCTGTAGGTTCATAAGAAATAGGAAATACTGATAAACCCCTATATAAGAAAGAAGTGGGGCTTCCTTTGTGGCTCAGCAGTGAAGAAGTTGCCTGCCACTGCAGGAGATGCAAGAGACCAGTCCTTGGGTAGGGAAGATCCCCTGGAGAAGGAAATGGCAAGCTACTCCCAATATTGTTGCTTGGGAAATCCCACGGATAGAGGAGCATGGCAAGTAGGACACGACTTAGCGACTAAACAGCAGCAACAACAATGGTCTGAACCTTTCTAAAGTATAAAAGGAAAGATGGAGAACATGTCAGTGAGAAGTTTGCCATATTTTCAGAAATCTGTAGGAGAAAACCATTATCTGCAAAGTAATGAAATCATAGATCATGGAAAATACATTACTGGTACATTTCAATATTTCTACCCTCTTGTCCATGTACAGTCCTTTTCGGATTCCTTAAGCAATAAAACTTGACTTTCTCTGATACATGGTGCAAAGTAACTTTTCTATTAAACTGGCTGGTAAACTATTCACTTTGGTGAACTCAATTCAGCAGATGTGTTGAGGCAGACTGTGAACCGGATCATAGCTCAGTAGTTTGCCTGCATTCTGCTTGAAGCAGCCCTTTGAAAAATGTGCTCCCTTGTTCCCTTTGGCCTTGAAAACTGAGTTTAGAAGAGAAGGGGCTTCCCTGAGGTCACACAGTCTGTAGTGGTGGGACCAGGATTTGAACGTGGGTCTGACTTCCGTGTGCATGTGTTTTAACCTCTGTGCTCTGCTGCTTCTAATAAAATGGGATATTGCAAGTCTGTGATTCCACTGGTCTTTTTTATTAGTGTCTGTCAAATACTGCCATTCTGGCTCCATCTATCTCATCTGCCCTGGATTGGAACCAGGCTCCCTTGGGGAGCAATGCTGTTTTTAGGTAGCATATTGGAAACCACAGAGCATAGTGTTTATAGATGCTAATTTGTGGGGAAGCATTTTAAGGTAATAATTTTCTGTGACCTCCATAATGTACAGCCAGCCAATTTGATACATTTGACAATAATTTGGCTATATCATAACCTATGTTTATTTTATTTTCAATTTTATCTTAAATATTTTCCCTGTGGCAAACAGAATTATGATAATCTTGGAGTGTTTCTACCTTGCTTCTTTGTGTTTTTCAATATTTCTGGTGCCTTCTTCCTTTTAACCTTAGCATTAAAAAAATCATGGTGCACATAAATAAGTTTATATGCTTTAATTTAATGATGTTTTCATATAGTATACTGAATCTTCTAGACAGAAAGTGCTGAGTATAGCAGTGTTTGTTCATAGTTATGTTTATGCCATAGATTTTTTTTTAAAAGAGTATATTCTCAGTGAATAAAACTGATGTTCATGTCACTGTCTATTGTTTATAGAGTTATTTTTTTTACATGTTCAGATTTCTTTTTTTAGTAGTCATTCTGAATCCTGTGGATTTCTAATTTTAGCTATGTTGGCAACCATGAGATGTTTGTTGGCTACTAATGATATGATAGTAATTGTCATCGGCAAAAAGGAAAAGATATTAGCACCCCTGGAAGAAAGGGAGTTTTTCATTTTTCAACAGCCCATGAGAAAAGTAGACATGTTCTAATAGATTCAACAGAATAAATTTTTTATTCTTGACAAATTTAGCAGCTATTAGGAATATTTCCAGTATGAGAACTGTATCTGGGAAATTGCTAAGACAAAGAATGATTATAACATTCTGCAGGTTAACAGTACAAGTTTTTAGAAAGGTGTTTCCTCTAAATTTTGGATTAAGTCATTTAAAAAAAAACTCATCAAATGCTAAAAAAGCATACATGTTCTTTTTAAAGCATTATGAACACATTTTGCTTTGAAATATCAAAGATGAATTTTATACATAGAACTTAATTTCTTAGAATTATTTATTTTCTTATCTTTTGAAAAATTTCTACCAATTATGTTAAGGCACTTCTCTCCCTGTGATTTATTTAAATCTTAATAAATTATACATTTCTGCACTTTAGCCATTCATGTGAAAATTATTTGGAGTCATCGCAATAGAATGGTGCTGTGTGGCCTCCTGAGACCACAGTATGTCAAAGAAGTTTCAGCCACTCTTAGTTTCACATCTTCCACTGACTGTAATTGATAAATCAGATAAAGCTGGACAAAAGTCTTTAAAGATTGAAATCAGTGATTAAAATCTATGTAGAATTGAAGGTTTTAAGTAAGGACTATAAGGACTCTTTTTATGGCTAGCTTTTGTACTGAGCTTATAGTATTTTTGGAAAGTTATTTAAGAGTTGTAGGCACCTATCACTTTCTCAGAAATGGCTGTGTCTAGGAAAAAGAAACTGAAGAACCCTACTGGTACACTCAAACATGCCCAGAAAGCTTTGAATATTGTCTGTAAAATAGTACACAGTGCATTTTGTCTCTCCTGTTGTATGATCCAGTAGGACTGCCTTTTTATTCATTTTGCGGTTTCCGTGATCATCACATAGCTTGATACTTCACAGACTCAGAGCATAAGAACAGGTTACAGTAGAGAGTGTCACTTGTTTTCCTTTCTTTATGACTTTCATGAGTCAGAATCCAAAGAAAATTTCCACACTTAGAAGAAAATGACAATGACTTTTGATAGTGTTCAACATTTTAGTAGGGTATTCCTTGACCAACCAGCCTTGCCCAGAAACCTAATGGTTTTTTTTTCTTATTTCTTATAAATGAGAAATTTTTAAAAATTAGACAATGTAAAATAGCCTGCAAGTAGAAGTTCTTTTAATAACTGTTGCATAAATAACTTGAAGAACTAGGGAAGTTTCATAAAGAACAATCCTTTTCTGCCTTTTATTTAGTGTATTTTTGTTTCATTTCACCACAATTTAAATTATACTAAAAAGAAATGATTGTAAACTTGAAACTGTGAAGGCTATTTTTAATCCATGATGTACTTCCTATAAGTCGGTTTCTTTTCAATTTCAGTCTTGGTTTCTTTAAGCATAGTACCATTTTTTGTGTTGTACTTTTATTCCACTATTCCCAGTCAGAGAGGGATGGCGAGCAGAATGTTGAAGACCTACAGGTCTGATGAAGGAAGTTCGTCTCCTACAGCTGGGGTGTTCCTTAGCCTCTCAGGGGTCGAGAGAGCCCCAGGCGTGCTGTCAAATTACACTGGACACCACTTCAGTGCTCATCATGTGACTCTCTGTACCGTGTGTTTTCAAACTTCTCATTTACTCTGCGAAGTATACTGTGATTTCCCCCTTTCTGTCCAAGGGACAGCTGAGGCACAGACCGGTCATCGTCTCAAAACAAAGCCGAGATTTGAAACCACAATACAATCTGACTTCGAGGCACAGCTTAAAAAAAAAAACAACAACAAACAATTATTTTATTATTGCACAGGGGCTGTCCCTAGTTGCGGAGAGCAGGGGCTACTCTCTGGTTGCGGTTCGTGGGCTTCTCACTGCGGTGGCTTCTTGAGGAGCAGTGGCTCAGTAGTTATGACGCCTGGGCTTAGTTGCTCCGTGGCATGCGGTGAGATGTTCCCAGAGGGATCAAACCCGTGTCCCCTGCACTGGCAGGCAGATTCTTAACAATGAGACCACCAGGAAAGCCCCGAAAGCCCGGCTTTTAACACTGCTTGCTACTGTGTGAACGTCCTAGCAGCTGCGTGCGTGCGTGCATGCGTGTATGCGTGCGTGCGTGCGTGCATGCGTACGGAGCGTGCGAAGTCCCTTCAGTTGTGTCCAGCTCTTTGCGACTCTATGGACTGTACCCCGCCAGGTTTCTCTGTGCATGGGATTCTCCAGGCAAGAAGTGAGTCTCCATGACCTCTTCCAGGGGATCTTCCCAACCCCAGGGATCCGACCTGTGAACCTGCCGTCTCCCGCATTGGCAGGTGGGTTGTTTACCTCTAGCGCCGCCTGAGAAGCCCAATAGCTGTATGAGCTGAGGTTAATTAATCTTTTGAATGCTCAGTTTACTCATAAAATGTGCTTTATAATATCAGAACCCATTTATTGCTTGCAGGATTGCAATAAGCATTAGATGAGATAATACCTCTGAAAGTACCTCGTGAAATGCAAACTTTTATTAGCAGATCTTCAAAGCTTCATCAGTTTGGAGCTGAATGGAGCTGTTTTCAACTACAGTTGAATTTCCTACTTTGGTTGTTAAATCTTGTGGAATCACCTAAATATGCTTAGCAATGTTGGGGAAAAGAGAAGGGAATACTTCATAACTGAGATTGCACCTTTATATTTCTTTAATATGTCATACTAATCAAGGAGATGAAGACCACCAGACACAGATAATGATATTTTGTAATCCTTACCAATTGTTAGTGAATATTGCATATAGCCATGAAGTGGTCAAATATAGTTATGTTCTGACCATCTTCCAAGCTTCAAATTGCAGTTGGGTGAAGGGGCTTGGTTTCCTGTCTAGTCTTCCAAAGAAGAATGTAAGTATTTTATATGCTTATGTAATGTACCACAGAAAAGCCTAAGCATCATGCCCCCAAAGTCTCAAGCCCTTTGAACTGGGAATTTACTTAACAGAGTCACACTTCAGAATTACCGGTACTGGTTGTCCTGCTGTTTGCTATATGATCTGCCCCCATCAGAAAACTGTGAACCTCTTTGACAAAATGAGATTTTTCCTTGGTTGAGCAATTCTGTGAAGTGTATGTACATCGTAGTCAGTGAATTATGCTTTAGGGTGTGGCCAAAGGAAAATATGTAAAATGGAAAAATTAATGAAACTATTTTCCATACTAAATATATTTGGAGGATACCAGAATTAGCTCTTGAATAGATATATCATTAGTACAAATTATGTGAAATACCTGTACCAATTGTTCATGGCTTTTGTGCTTCAGCATAGAAGGTAGAAAATATTTAAAAGCAAGCTGTTATTTTCTCCATCTCTTTGTAAAATTATCAGTGAGGTGATAGACACTGTGAAAAGGATCATGTTAAATAAAACTCTGACACACTTCTTTTTTGGTTTCTATTGTAATTATTTAAACAAACATGTTGATTTATTGAACATTCTGAAGATAGAAGTGTTTTAAACACTCAGATTTAAGATAGACACATATTTTGCTCTGGAGAAGATGGGACCTTGTCTCTGCTTGCTTCCCCTCCTCACTTCAGACTTAACCACATCATTAAAGCGACCAGACGGAGGTATTTTCCTTTGAGACTTCATGTTTCTTTTTTTTTAATTTATTTTTTGTTTTATATTGGAGAGTAGTTGATTAACAGTGTTGGGTTTCAGGTGTATGGCAAATAATTCCAGTTATACATATATCAATACATGTATCTATTCTTCTTCAAATTCTTTTCCTATTGAGGTTATTATATAACATTGAGCAGAGTTCCTTGTGCTATACAGGAAGTCCTTGTTGGTTACCCATTTTAAATACAGCAGTGTGTACATGTCCATCCCAAACCAATCCTTACCCTTAGTAACCGTAAGTTTGTTTTCTAGGTCTGTGAGTCTGTTTCTGTTTCATTTTACACTTCCTCAGGATATCACCTCTCTATTCATAAAACTGCAGGAATTTGTCTTCTTTTAAAAAACAAAAACAAAAAACAACCCATTCCCTGTAGCAAAGGATTCCCTTTTAGGAAGAAAGGAGGCTGTAGCAATATGCTTCTCTCAGGGATTGCCAGGGGCACCATGCTTAATTCACTGGGAGTCCCTCTTTGTTTTCTGCCTATTCTTTCTTACTGTTGGAGTGACTAACCTAGTGTGAATACCCAGAACCCAGGGGCAGAGTTGCACTTCAACTTTAAAATCAAAACAGGGGGCTAGCAGCTGTGAACTTTTTGGTACCGGTTGTCTCTGGACTAGATCTGGGACACTGGGTGAAGGGGGCTTTTCCACTGATAATGAATATCACCTGTGGGTTCCATTCTACTACCACGCTGTAACCCCAAAGGGAGAACAGCGCAGAAGAAAAATGAGTCTCTCTTATAGCTCACACAGAGTTTTTTTCAGGCAATAAGCCTAAGGATTAATGATATCATTCAAACCTTTACAATGTTATATTACTTTCCACCCTGCAATAATAGATTATGAAAGAAGCTGAGGCTTCATGGAGGAAAATATCATTGTCATTCTGTGCATTGGTGGTTAGTACTGAAAACGAACTTACAGAATTTTTGAAGAACTTAGTCACCCGCTGCATTGCGTCAGAAACAAATGAGTGTCATTTGCCCATTTGTTTAGGGAGAATGTTAATTTATAAAATAAACACGGAGAGAATATTCTTTCCATTCATACAAGCTGATTTTTGTATAACCTTAATAGCTCAGATTTTTATAAGAGTTACCTCTTTCTTTCAAGCAATTAGAGGCTGGCAACACCGGGAAGAGAAATTCTGGAATAGCTCTTTAATTTTCTTCCTTTCTCCCACTAGCTGGTTTAATTTTTTTTTACATACATCCTGCAGATATTTTAGTAATGGGTGTAATTCTGGATGTTGCTTTTTAAAGTTGATAGTATGTGTCCTAGAAAGTAAAAATGCTGAGTAGAAGCTTGTGCAGATCACTGGAGTGGAAGAGAGGTTGGAAATTGTCATTTTGAATAGCTTCATAGGTAAATTAGAAAAGTTTGCTTCGGTGTGGCACAAAACGTATGAGGATTGCCAATTTTGGTAATTATCAATGTATTTCTCTTTTCACTCTTTCTGCCTTATTTCATTTTTATGGTTTTATAAAGTATTTGTGATTCTCCTTCAGATGTGTTCCATTAGACTCAGTGAGAGTTTATGTGTTTTTACAGCTCACATGGCAAATAAGCACAGCCTTCAAGTTAGAAGGTGTCTCAGATGGTGAAGAATCTGCCTGCAATGCAGGAGACTCAGGTTCCATCCCTGGGTGGGGAAGATCCCCCGGAGAAGGGAATGACAACCCACTCCTGTATTCTTGCCTGGAGAATTCCATGGATAGAGGAGTCTGGTGGGTCACAGTCTGTGGGGTTGTAAAGAGTTGGACACGACTGAGCGACTAACACTTTTGCTTTTTCAGGTTAGAACTGTGTGGAGAGAGAAATGGACATGTGACCAGTGTGGGGTCAAAAGACTTAAGTGTACTGTTGTCGTACACCTGAGTGGCTCGTTGGCTGTAGTTGGTCTGTGTACAGAAAGCAGTGCCAGTTGCATGGCCTGACAGGTCATGTTGTTTAATAAAACATAGAAATGGCACAGAAAGTTTTGTTGACATGTGGGTTTGATTTTGTTAGTACAGCTAATGGCACATAGGCTTTTTCCAGTCCCTGCATATTGTCCCTGTGTGTGTGTGCTCAGTCGCTTTGGTAAAGTCCAACTCTTTGCGACCCCATGGACTGTAGCCTGCAAGGCTCCTCTGTCCACGAAATTCTCCAGGCAAGAGTGCTGGAGTGGATTGCCATTTCCTTCACTAGGGGATCTTCCCTACTCAGGGATTGAACCTGCATCTCCTGTGGCTCCTGTAATGGCAAGCAAATTCTTTACCTGAGCCACCTGCATATTTTCCCCACATTTGGATAAATGAGCTAATGTGCTACTTCCAGAGAGCTTGGTTTTAGGTAATAAGCTCTCCTCTCTTTGTGGTTCAGTTCAATTCAGTTCAGTTGCTCAGTCATGTCCGACTCATTGTGATCCCATGGACTGCAGCATGCCAGGCCTCCCTGTCCATCACCAACTCATGTCCATCAAGTCGATAATGCCGTCCAACCATCTCATCCTCTGTCAACCCCCTCTCTTCCTGCCTTTGATCTTTCCCAGCATCAGGGTCTTTTCCAAGGAGTCAGTTCTTCACATCGGGTGGCTGAGGTATTGGAGCTTCAGCTTCAGCATCAGTCCTTGCGATGAATATTCAGGACTTATTTCCTTTAGGATTGACTGGTTTGATTTCTTTGCAGTCCAAAGGACTCTCAAGAGTCTTCTCCAACACCACAGTTCAAAAGCAGCAATTCTTTGGCGCTCAGCTTTCTTTATAATCCAACTCTCACATCCATACATGACTACTGGAAAAACCATAGCTTTGACTAGACGGATCTTTGTTGGCAAAGTAATGTCTCTAATTTTTAATATGCTGTCTATGCTGGTCATAGCTTTTCTTCCAAAGAGCAAGCGTCTTTTAATTTCATGGCTGCAGTAACCATCTACAGTGATTTGGGAGCCCCCAAAAGAAAGTCTATCACTGTTTCCATTGTTTCCCCATCTATTTGCTATGAAGTGATGTTCCATAACCTGATGACTGGTCCAGGGTTCATGGATGCTAAAGGAGTAGGAGCAGGGGACGGTGGAAAGCAGTGGAAGGGTGGACACTAAAGGAATCTGTCATTCTTGTCTTGTTTCCTGTCTGTTTCCTCAACAGTCTTGTGTGGGTCCGTGACTGCAGCCGTCTCAGCTCAGTAGGGACAGAGGGGAAAAAGTATTAAGGAGAGGTTGATTATGGAGGCAGGGTGGACTCTCGCCAGTGAGAGAGGTTCTTGTGTGAAAGGAGAGGGAGTCACTCTGGCCACAGGAGAAGATGCTATTTGGTCTGCTGCAGCAGAGGGCAGCGTCTGCCCTGCCCCACGTAGTGGGTAATGCATAGTCACCTGAGCAGCAGGCTCTCGTGAGTGTATTGTGAGAGCAATTGAAAATAGCAGCCCATTCCTGTTTTTTCTGGTAAGCAAAGCAATATTTCAACCACGTTGGCCAGTGGCCGACGGCACCCGCTCATTCGAGACTCCTGCAGAGATGGGACAGGATGCCGGCTTCTGCACCAGCCATGTAACTCCCTCTTTTCTCCAAGCAAGAAAGCACTAGAAACCATGAGTGAGGGAGAGTGACTTCATTATGGGGGCGGGGAGTAACCTCAAATCCACCCTAATTTATAACATTTCATAAACGTGAACACTCTTTAAATCACAGCAAATGATGCGAGACATGCAACTATGCTGTGACACAGGATGTTGAGAATCCCTGCCTTTGGGTAGTAGCTCCAACATCCAAGTGCACACCAGAAGGTTCTGGGGAACTTTAAAATATGCAGGTTACTGGGCTTCAGCTACAAAGATCCTATTTCTGCAGTCTTAGAGAGGAACTTGAGTATATACACACACATATTCAATATAAATATATTTTTTAAATCTTAATTTTAGGACTTCCCTGATGGTTCAGTGGTAAAGAATCTACCTGCCAATATGGGAGACACAGGTTTGATGCCTCATCTGGGAAGATGCCACATGCCACTGAACAGCTAAGCCCGTGCCCCACAGCTATTGAGCCTGTGCTGTAGAGCCTGGGAGCTATGACTACGGAACCCACGTGCTGTGACTACGGAAGCCCAAGTGCCCTAGAGCCCATGTTCCATAACAAGAGGAGCCACTGCAATGAGAAGCCCATGCATCACAGCTAGAGAGTAGCCCCCGCTTGCTCTGACTAAAGAAAAGTTCTTGCAGCCATGAAGAACCAGCACAGCCAAAAAATAAATAAATAAAATTATTTGAAAATTTTTAAAAATTTTCATTTTGTTAACTTCTCCAAGTGATTCTTGCAGGCAGCGTGAGAAGTACTTCCTAGGATCACTCCCTGTATTGACGACATGTAATTCCGCAAGCAGGATATCTCAAAGAGGAGTCATTCCCTGTGACTTTTTTTTTTTTTTTAAGAAAAACTTATTTATTTATTTGGTTGCGTCAGAATGCAACTGTCGCATGAGGGATCTTCTGTTCCTGTCCATGGCTTCTCTCTAGCTGTGACGTGTGAGCTTAATGGCTCCTGGGCGTGTGGGGTCTTAGTTTCCTGACCAGGGATGGAACGTGCATCCCCTGCACTGGCAAGAGGATTCTTAACCACCAGACCACCAGGGAAGCCCCCCTGTGATTCTTTGGATACAGGATTTGAGTGCTACAATTGTCTTTGAAAAGTTCTAATCTTTAGTCTCCAGGGTGGGCCAGAATAGGAACAGTGGAAGAAGGACATGGAGAGCAGACCCATCTCCTATCAGCTCCCATTATGGTCACTATGTTGATACAACCATCTTGCAAACCTTCTGTGGAACATGTGAGGAACTGTGTTCTACTGGAAGAATGATGAGAAACATCAGCGTGACTGAGTCTATGAGTAAGGAGGCAAGACGGAGCCGGTCACTATTCATTCATCATAGAAGCTGTGACCAGATGGAATGTGAATTCCATGTTTTCCATAGGATGTCACAGAAAAACACAAAAGAACTTTTTGGCCAGCAGAATAGAAGACCCAGTCCTGTACCACCATATATTGGGTTGCCCTGAGAATTCATTTTATAACCTTTGGAGGTGGGTCATCTTACTATTCCATTTTGCCAAGGAGGAAATTGAGGTCCTGAGAGGCCATCTTGCCTGATTGCAGAGCTATTAAGTGGAAGAGCCAAGATTTAAATCCAGATATCCTAGTTCTCAGAAAAGGCCCCACTCCAACTGTGACTCTGGGACTGTGGCTCATGGAATTATAGGAGCTTCTTCACTCAACATTTTCAGCTCAAAAGAGGAGCCAGTAGATTTTTGTATGAAGGCAAAAAAATGAAGGTTTGAAGGAGCCAGTAGATTTTTGTATGAAGGCAAAAAAATGAAGGTTTGAATCATTTCAGAATTGGATATAATGATTTCAGAATTTACAACCTTAATACTTACATAACCTCCACAAAAGAGCCTGCTTTTCGAATGTTTTCTGGCAGTTGGGTAGCTTTCTAAATGCTGTTTTCAAGAGTAACAGGCTCATTCTTTTCATTCTCTGGTATTAGTTGTAGCCCCCTACATTCAACTCCTATTATTATTGCTTATTATAATCCTTAAATGTTGGAAACTGTGAACAGAACTTGCTCTGATAGTTTTATTGTGCCTTGCAGGTTGGACACACATCGTCTCGGGGACAGTGATACATTCACTGTTCTTGTTTCCTGTCATATATGTATTTTTTTTCTATTTGCGCCTCTTTTATACTCATTCTCTTCTTCAAGATGTCTCTATGAAGATACATCTGTTCAGCTTTGGTGATTAGCAGAACATTAGCAGACCTACTGTTTCAGATCATAAATAATTAATGGCTGCTCCTCATTAATTTCTTCTGAAACCGACTCTTGTTAGACTACAGTTAGATATATTTCTTGAATTAAGGGCAGATCTAAGGAACAGGGGTTCTCTGCCTATTTTGAAAACAGGCCATTTACTTTTGCAGGAAAATTATGACATGTGAGTCCATCCATGGCAAGAATAAACAAAACAAAACCTCTTTTAGTGAGATGCTAAGCATCTTTTGTTTGCTCAGGGCCTTCCATCACAAGGTGTCTGTTTTGTGATCTGTTCCCTCATTTCCATGCAGATCTGCTTTTTTAAAAAAAATTTTTAATGCAAATAGTAACTATGTATTGTATTGAAATAGTTATAAAATATTACAACAAACTTGCCTTTTCATCAAACCAACCCAAAATGCAAAGGTCCCCTCTGTCTCTGCACTGATCCTCTTCCTTCTTTACTGTGAATCAATCGCAAGTCATTACCTGCTGGGGGCTTCTTCCTCTCGGTGAATAAACAGATAGAACCCTCAGCCCAGTTTCATCTTTAGTTCCCTCCCTTGCTATTTATTAACGCACATGCACTTTAAATAATCTGTTCAAATTAATTAGCAGATAATAAAAATATAGGTTCTGAGGCAAATAGCCCAGTGAAAATACTTGTGAAATACTTCCCTGAGCACTTTAGCCTAATTAATAGTTAGATTTCCTCCTATGCAAAAAAAAAATCTAATGCACATCAGGGTTTGCCTGGTTCTGACACCCAAAAATAGGCAAAGCTCCTCCTATCCCAATATCAACAAAGTACCCAGAATCTTAAGAAATTATTCAGCGCAGAGCTAAACTGGCTGAAACTAGCTCTAAACTACCTATACTTCACCCAACCAAGGCAAACCATGGTTGATTTAAAAACAAAACAATAAAACTAGTAGAATAATATGGAAGTAAGTACCTCCAATGTACTGATAAAGTGTATCTCCTGTAGGGCTGTGCTAAAATTCTAAGTAATGGCAACCATTGCAAGCAAGAAAAGCTGTGTTTCTTAGATGTTTTCTTAGCCAGGTGGCCTCTGAAGATGTATCCCAAAGTACCAGTGCCAGGTACTGATGAGAAATGTTGGTGTCGACCTGAAAGACCAGCATTGTTAGTAGTTTAATTAAACAAATTATAGTTTAGCAATACAGCTGACTAGACCCCATCCATTATAAATAATGTTATCATAATAAAAAAACAGCTAACTTTTTGAGCACATTAAACATAGCACTAAGTATTAAATAATAGCTTTAAAGATGTTTATAAACTATCATTTAGTTTTACCGTCATCCTGAAGGTACATGTTATTAACCTCACTTTACAAATGAGAAACTAAAGTACAGAGAGATTAAGTAATTTGCCTTGGGTCACACAGTGAAGAAATGGCAAAGCTGGCCTAAGAATCCAGGTAAGATGAAATAAAATTGTCCAAATGGATTGTTAAAGGAGAAAAGGACATTGTGGAACTGATTATCTAGTAAGCTCCCATTTTAACTTTTTTTTTTTTAAAGACAGTTTTTATTTTCTTCTTTTACTATTTATCACTTTTGTAAAAAGTGCAAAAAATGGCTTTGACATTTGAGATAAACTCTGTTGGGTTGGACCCACTCCAGGGTTATTGCCTGAAGAATCCCAGAGATGGGGGAGCCTGGTGGGCTGCCGTCTGTGGGGTTGCAGAGTCAGACACAACTGAAGCGACTTAGCAGCAGCAGCATGTTGGGTTATATTTCACATAAAGCATGTTGGCTATTTATAGGACTACACTTTGTTGTTGCTATTTAGTTGCTAAGTTGTGTCCAACTCTTTTTTGACTCTCGTGGACTGTAGCCCACAGAGGGACAGGAGCTGGACTCCTCGTGTTGCCTCTTCTCAGCAGTGTGACCTGGGGCAAGTTAATTAATCACTCTGGGCTTCAGTTTCCTCATTTGTAAAATAAGGATACTCTTAGTACCTACCTTCCAGGGTCAGTGTGAGTGCTCATTACAACAAGTACCGAAAAATAAGCAAGTCCCCGTATGAGAAAGCTATCTTCCCTTGTTCTTGTTGTCCAGTCACTAAGTCGTGTCCAACCCTTTGTGACCCCATGGATTGTAGCTCACCAGGCTTCTCTGTCCATGGGATTTCCCAGGCAAGAATACTGGAGTGGGTTGCCATGTCCTACTGCAGGGGATCTTTCTGAGCCAGGGATTGAACCTGAGTCTTCTGCATTGGCAGGCAGGTTCTTTACCTCTGAGCCACCAGGGAAGCCTTAGGACTGCACTACAGTATCTTAACGACATTGAGATGGCATTCCTTTTTTTTGAGCTTGCTGTCTAAATTCAGAAAAGAGTAGGCAACTTGTTGAAAAAATTCTGGGGAAAACTATAAAGACAGTTTTCTGTGAAATTTGTTTCCAGTGTAATTTAGAATTGGTTCATCATTCAGGCAACAACTCTCAGCTGTCTAACCAACTGCATTGTAGCCAGCAGGCTGTGGCTGAGAGTCCGTGTGGCAGGAGTTAGGTGAAGGTGCACGACAGGAGAAGTGCACACTAGCGCTCTCACAACTCCACTGCAATATTGGTTTCTATAATAAATGGTGCCATAAAGTTGTATTGAAGTGAATATACATTATTAGCATCGCTTACCATGTTTACGATCCACTCCACATCAAAATGACATAAAAAGCAGAGTTAGTACCAATTAATATCCAATTGCTCATCAAACTTTAATTTGTGTTTGCTTTCCCCTGATGGATACATCTTTTATAACTGAAAGGCTCCATCTCTTTATAACATATGCTATCATTCAAGGCCACTTGTTTTAATCACTCTGCAAACCAGCGTGAAATTGTCTAATAATCCACCCAGATTTTGTCACAAGCACCTGAAGTTACAGCCGTCTTATAGAGGAAGCAGCAGTCTTCCTCAGAACATTGGGAATTATTAAAACAGCAGGTCAGGTCCTTGGCTAGGAAGCAATCTTGTCCAACTGATTGATGAATAAAATGCTGATTTTTTTCCCCAGAGGCGTGAAGTTTATTTCCTTTTGTCACCCAGAGGTTTGGAGGTTGGTAGCACAGCCACAAAATAGAATTAATAGCTGCGAGGCTGTCAGAGTAGGTTTGGGGGGGAGGTTGCAGTTGAGAGGTGTCACCTGTAACAGCAATTTTCAATAGCTGCTCATCTACACCCAGTGTTGATTTGGACTGAACATATGGTAAAAACAAACAAACAAGCAAACAAAACCAGGTATCTTCCATGTTACCTTCTATCAGGCCTTCTACAGATAGTGAATACAGAACCATGCAGAGGCTTTTTTTTGTCTGGTAGTTGCAACATCTTGAGGGTTCTTCCGAGCACCGGAGGGGATTCCCAGCACACAGGTGAGTGACCCATAAGACTCTGGCCCTTTCCCTCCCCCCAGGGCCTAAGCAAGGCTTCTCAGCATTGAAGCCACTGCCGTGTTCTTAAGGGTCCCACTATATTAGAAAGTAAAAGAAGTACCAACATGAGGATATGAAGTCAGGATATTTTTAATCTTCACATTAAATAATATAAATGCTTTCGAATTTAAAGAAGAGGAAGAAGAGTAGGAAGAAAGGACAGGAAGAGAGAAAAGAAAAACTGCAATGACTCTCAGTGTAAGCTTATTTGGAGAAAAATTGTGAGCATCTAAAGACCACCCCCTCCCCACTCCTCCAAAGGGTCCTCTTGGCTTGCCACGTAGTAGATGCTGAGCCTTAGTGTCAGGGACAGACACTGGGCACAGGCCTGTGTTTGGTGGCGTGGGAGCGAGTGTGGACATCATCTGGTGAAAGGGAGACGTGAAACTGACGTCTCTCAGTCGTGTCTGACTTTGCAACCCCATAGACTGTAGCCTACCATAGACTGTAGCCTATAGGCTTCTCCATCCATGGGGTTTTCTAGGCAAGCGTACCGGCCTGGGTTGCCATTTCCTTCTCCAGGGGATCTTCCCAACCCAGGGATCGAACCCTGGTCTCCCGCATTGCAGGCAGACACTTTACCCTCTGAGCCACCAGGGAAGCACTTTGAACCTTTTGATTATGTAGCAATAGATCAAACCAGCCTATCGTTAGAGTGAAGAAGGGCTTGAGAAGAGTTACAATCCCATGGCTACTTTCATCCTTCCTTCCTACCTGTGGCATCTGAGTGAGAGTCTCTTGAGGAGGGAACAGACAAACAGAGCATCCAGACCAAGCCGATGGCCTCTCCCAAACATGGAAAAATACAGGATAGTGGTGAGAAAATAAATCCTGGGATCAAACAGGCCTGTTTTCTTTTATTTATCTATATAATTCATTTATCTTATTTCTTTGGCTATGCTTATTTAACTTATATGCAGATTACATCATGAGAAATGCTGGGCTAGAAGAAGCACAAGCTGGAATCACAATTGCTGGGAGAAATATCAATAACCTGAGATATGCAGATGACACCATGCTCATGGCAGAAAGGGAAGAGGAACTAAAAACCTCTTGATGAAAGTGAAAGAGGAGAGTGAAAAAGTTGGCTTAAAGCTTGACATTCAGAAAACTAAGATCATGGCATCTGGTCCCATCACCTCATGGGAAATAGATGGGGAAACAGTGGAAGCAGTGTCAGACTTTATTTTTTTGGGCTCCAAGATCACTGCAGATGGTGATTGCAGCCATGAAATTAAAAGACGCTTACTCCTAGGAAGGAAAGTTAGGACCAACCTAGACAACATATTAAAAAGCAGAGACATTACTTTGCCAACAAAGGTCTGTCTAGTCAAGGCTATGGTTTTTCCAATGGTCATGTATGGATGTGAGAGTTGGACTGTGAAGAAAGCTGAGTGCCGAAGAATTGATGCTTTTGAACTGTGGTATTGGAGAAGACTCTTGAGAGTCCCTTGGACTGCAAGGAGATCCAACCAGTCCATCCTAAAGGAGATCAGTCCTGGGTGTTCATTGGAAGGACTGATGCTGAAGCTGAAACTCCAATACTTTGGCTACCTGATGCGAAGAGCTGACTCTTTGGAAAAGACCCTGATGCTTGGAGGGATTGGGGGCAGGAGGAGAAGGGGATGACAGAGGATGAGATGGCTGGATGGCATCACCAACTCAATGGACATGAGTTTGAGTAAACTCCGGGTGTTGGTGATGGACAAGGAGGCCTGGCGTGCTGCGATTCGTGGGGTCACAAAGAGTCGGACACGACTGAGCGACTGAACTGAACTGATGCCAGGTCTTAGTTGTGGCACAGAGGATCTTTGATCTTCATTGAGAATGCTGAATCCTCATTGTGGATGTGGGATCATTAGTTGTGGCATGCAAACTTTTAGCTGAAGCATGTGGGATCTAGTCCAGTGACCAGAGATCGAATCTGGGCTCCCTGCCTTGGGAGCTCAGAGTCTTAGCCACTGCGGGGTGTGTGTGTGTGTGTGTGTGTGTGTGTGTGTGTTTGCTCAGCTGCTCAGTCATGTCCGACTCTGCAACCCCACGGACTGTAGCCCACCAGGCTCTTCTGTCCTTGCTATTTCCCAGGTAAGAATACTGGAGTGGGTTGCCACTTCCTCCTTTAGGGGATATTCCTGACCCAGGGCTCAAACATTTGTCTCTTGAGTCTCTCTGCCTTGTAAGTCGGATTCTTTCCCACTAGTGCTACTTGCAAAGCCCCTTAGCCCCTTGACCACCAGGGAAGTCCCTAGAACAGGCCAGCTTTCACATACTGGCTCCATATTTGCCCATATGTCACATGTTGTTCAAGTCAGCAAACTTCCAGGCTATACACACAGGATAATAATGACACCCCCAAGCCATAGTATTGTTATGAGGACTAAATGAGGTCAGCCTCTCACATCACTTGGCACAGTGCCTGGTACCACATCCACATTCAGTAAACACAACTAGGTATTATTATAAAACTGTGAGTTGCTGGGCTCAAGCCTCCAGAGTCAGAAGAGTGGGTGAGTGGATGGCTGCATTCTGCTATCTACCAGCACAGCCACACGTCACTGCCAGCAGCATTATATGTCAGGAGAACCCACAGTACAGCACTGACTTTAGTTTTCTTAAACCATGAAATATTTCTGACTTCCTCTAAAGTTGAGAGAAGAATCCAGCAAACACCAGAGGTACCCATCACTCAGCTTAAGAAATAAAACATGATGAACAATCAAGAGCCCCACAGCTATTAAAATGAATGAACTTGAGAGATGTGGATAAATCTCCAAAACAGAATGTTGATCCACAAGAGCGAGTGGCAGTGGGATGCATACAGTATGATGCCATCTATATGGAGTTTGTGAACTGGCACAGCGATGCTGCAGATGAGCTGTTTAGTGAGGCAGACGTAGGTGGTAAACGTGTCAAGATGTACAAGGGAATGAGAAGCGATGCCGGCTTAGGAAAGCTTTGAAGGACCCGAGTCCTTTCATTCTCAGGTGTCCCGGCTTTGTTCTCAGCAGGGTCGAGGCCAGGAGCTGCCCTCCCTGCTGTCTTACACAGATGTCAGCCCCTGTGGAGGCAGAACTCTAGGCAAACAATGTTAAATACACTGAAAGCAAAATTCTTCCTTTGAATGTACTCGGCTCCCATTAAAGTCCAGGGGCGCTCTATCTGCAGGCCTCCTGCACACCGTGGCGCGACCTATCCAACCTGAATTCTGAAGGTTGCATGTAACATAAAAGCAGCCAACCAACAGCATAAATGTATATGAAATTGAAATCAATAAAAAGTGAGTTTTTTTTTTTTCTCTTGAAGATGGTCCTCGGAGGGTACATCACAGGAGCTGGGACAATGCTAGGGAGATGCACACAGGAAGGAGGTGGGGAGAGGCCGTGGGGGCAGAGGCAGGGGGGCTAAAAGGAGGGGGTTGCTTCATGTTAATATTCATTGTGTGAATCAAGGTTTAGTGAGCACTGTGCTCCCTTTTCCCTCATCACCTAAAAAAAAAAATCAATTATCAATGCTTATATGATGAAAGAGGGATTTCTGGCTTGTTCATTCCGCTTTAGCCTAAGAACTCATCATAATAAAGAATTATTTCCAAGATCAGATTGATACTGCAAAAAGTTGATATCAGATTATGAGTTTAGGGTGGAAACATATCAGGCAGAGAGGACTGCTTTTATTCATAACTACATTTTTTCTGCTATAATAATAGTAAAATTTCTATATCTCACAAAAATAAAGCGCCAGGGTACAACCACATGGAAGACAGTGTGGAGGTTACTCAGAAAACTAAAAATAGAGTTACCATATGATCCAGCAGTACCTTTCCCCTTGCATAACTGTTCTCTCCTCCCATAGGCCGGGGCTTCTGTGTCTTTCTTTTCTGTGATGTAACTTTGTCCTCCTGTGACCACAGGTGATTGAACCATAGGTGGACACCTGAGCCAGAGGAAAGCAGTCACTGGGTTCTGCTGGCAGAATCAGCCAGACTGTATTTTTGGGATTTGGACAAAGACAGAGAAGGATGAGGAATAATGGCGTCTCCTTTCTAGACCTTGGTGTTGTCATTTAGAAATGCTTGGAGTCATCAACTTTATCATTCCATCCTAACAACCAGCTTTTTTGACTCAGCCTAGAGCAGTTTGTAGATTATGTCATCCTATCTTTGCTTCTTTTATCCCCCTCTCCCATTCAGAGCTCTTGACTTGGTGGGATCACAAAACTTTTGCTGCTCTGTCATCATTGCTTTGGGTTATGTTTTCAAGGATTTCAGTTTATTTTGCATTACTTGTAAATGAGAATATTTTTCTTTTTAGAGCAGATGGTGCTGGTGGATTATGCTTAATTTCAAAAGTGTACTATTTTCAGAGCACTGTATTATATGTGTGTGTGTATTTGTATTTGTTTTATATTATTATAAAATAGATATTTTATGACCACCTGTCACCAGACTCCAGGCACGCATTTGTCATTATCCCATATCATCTCATGACTTTGAAAGAGTTGGAAGACTGGATGTGAAAGTGGTCCATGAGAAAGGGGCTTTGTATCTCTTTGGTTCCTTGGTTGTGAGCAATAGAAACTAAATATGGTTAACTGAAACAAAAGAAGAATTACTGGAATTATAGAGTAGCATACAGAATTGAAGGAAAGCCTGAAAATCTTGAGGAGTGGGAGACCAAGCAGTTCTGAGGCAACTGGAAGGAAAAGCCCCAACTTTGGGGTGTTGCAGTTGTTGTGAGTGAGCTCCTTAGCCCTTATCAATCCATTCAGTGTCCATGTAGAGAACACGTGCCCAGCCCTCCTGGAGTCCTGTACCAAGCCATCAGCCAGAAGAGGGCAGCACTCCTGACTGACAGTCCCACCAAGATTGTCTCCACTCAGGAAAGGTGAGTTCCCCAAAGCAGAGCTGAAGTGTAAAGCAACCGAAGCGGTGATTGAAGATGATCAGGTTCATAATAGTTGGCTCTTCCTGTTCTTTCCACGTTTCACCGTCTCCCTTCCCAAGCAGTCCACAAGAGGAGCCGCCATATATAGTCTTGTTATCATCTATAGTAGTAGTCATGGGTCCACTGCCTTAGCACTTAGTGTTACTTGGCAAGTAGGCTTGTACTTGGTGCACATGGATGCATGTGATGGGCCATGAGAACCCTCCAGACTTACATGAGACAGTGTGGTACTGGGGGTTGCACTGATGACTGCTGGTATAATAAGGAGAGATAATCGGCTCTATGATTGAGACTAAATTCTGCATCATCGGCAGGGAAGGAGACTCTGATCTATAAGGATATTTGGAGACAGAGTTTTCTAAGTGGTGAAACAAAAGTCAATAACTATTCCTAATCAGGTCGCTGAATATGTCTACTTCAAGTCAGGAAATGCCTTCTCCCTTTGATTTACTTGTATCTTTCCAATGAAAACAGATATTTCATATTACTCAGTTTTGGATTGTGTCCATATACATAATATGAAAGCTTCCCGGTTTATTTGCTATTTAGGTTCACAAAGATCATTGTCCTCTAAAATATTCATCACTTACTTTAAAGTAATTTTTAGTGCTCAAGTAATTTATGTGTGTTGTAGAAAAATCATAAAATAGAGATTGGCCAAAAGGAAGAAAGTGAAAATCCACAGACGACCACTTGATAATTGTGTGCATGTGCCTCTAGAGTTTTTTCCTCTGTGTTTCATGTATTTACATATACAGATGCTCGAAATTTTAAAACATAGAAATCATGCTGATCATGCCGCTTTCATCACCTTTTTCTTTCAATAATAAATTATCTTTCCATAATTATAAAGAGTATTTCTTCTACATTGTTTTCATACATCTAATGAGCTTCTTATTTTAATATCATTTTGCTTACTAGTTCATTGTGGCGCAAAGAAAATTTGCCACATATTTTATTTTTCTTTATATAAATGTGTATATATGTGTGTATGTGTGTGTATGTATACATATATAGGGTTTAAAAAAATATATTTACTTATTTATTTGGCTGCATCAGGTCTTAGATGCAGCATGTGGATCCAGTTACCTGGCCAGGAATCAAACCTGAGCCCCCTACATTGGAAGTGCGGAGTCTTAGTCACTGGACCACCAGGGAAGTTCCATACAAACCTTATGTTCCATCAGTGCCTTCATTTTGACTTGCCCTCTTTATGTGACCATGAAACGTAGATTCTTTCTAAAGTGACACATTTCAAAAACACATAGTGTTTTTGAAAAAATAATTAGTTGCCCTGGGCAACCAAGTTTCCTTTCTGGATGCCCACTTGTGTTAAAAGTCTTTAAACTTGTGTGTTTTCTTTCTGTGGGAGAGGCTAGCATCGTTGTCTGTATTTTACCACGAAGAAAAAGGAGACCGACAGTATCGAGACCCGGGGAGAAGTCACCAGCAGAGCCCCAAAGAGGACATGAAGTTCTAATGGCCCAGCCCTCTCATCAAACCGCAAAGCCACACTGCTTCCCCTTCCGCTGCTTCAGGGCTGGGCTGGAAAAGGAAAAGTGCCTCCCGCGGAGGGCTGAATGGTGATTTACCATTCACAGTCCAGGTCACTCAGTCAAGGGAAGCACAGACGCCCCCGCTCTCAATTGCGGGTGAAAGCTTGTTATCATGTGCTGGACCCATTGATCTGTTTCAGCAATGACTCCTGAATTATATGGCCCCTAAATGTTTGCTGCCAGAGAGATCTATACTGTGGATGCGATGATGGGTACTTACTGGAAACTATTGTCTGATAGATGACTTTGGCTGTTTTGTCTCAATGAAATATCTCTGTGCACTTGGAGATCTCTCCTCCCAACTCTCGCTTGACTCTGGTATAATGTACTGTGCTAGAAAATAGTGCAATACAAGAAGGTTCAAAGGTCTGAACGCTTAAAGTAAAGCCATACTGGTTGTGTGTGTGAGTACAGAGGGACAGAAGCTTTTCAGAAGATGATTTGTCAAAGCATTAAAAAAAAAAAGATGAAAAATTGTGTGTACCCATTTACCCTGCAATTGTGCTTTGAGTAACTTATCCAAAGTGAATAATGGTGGAGAAGTGTGAAGAATGAATTACAAGAATCTTTTCTGTAGTGTCATTTAACAGGGGTGAAAAAAATTCAGTGTTTTCAGTGAAAGCAGACCCTGTACTTCTGCTTTCCCTCACCTAGGGACAAGTTTGGGTCACACATCCCTTGCCTCCATGGAGTTAAATGTGACCACGTGACTTGTTTTGGCCCACAAAATGGGAGCAGAAACACATACCAGCCTTTAAGAAGCAGTCCGGTTTGCTCTAATCTCTCTTCCTTCCCATGGGCTTGGGACTGTCCAACAGTAAAGACTCAGTCAGCCTTTATTGCTGAGTGAGGTGACCCGGACAGAGACCACCTCCCAATCCCCTTTGGAGTAGGATGGACACAATGTGAGAGAGAAATAATTCTTTGTTATTTGAGATGACTGAGATGTGACTAGTACATGCACTTATCATAGGTGTAGTTTTACATTTGCTTGTGTAATTTTTAGTCTCATCTATGTGTATATCTCTTATTTGACAGATGTAAGAACTGCCCTAGAACACAGAACCTCAGCAGTGAACAAGGTACAAAAGGCCCCTGCTCTCATGGAGTTTCATCCTGATGGGAAAGACAGATCATGAGAAAATAAAGCAGAGATCTGCATGAAAACAAGTCAAGTACACTTGTTTGAGAGCAGAGGGCTCCAGACAGATGGATGAGTGAGTTCGGGGAGAGGGGGGAGGTCCTGCTGTTCCTGATGCTGGGGTGTAGGAAGCAGGGTGGAGAGTGGGAAGGGGTGGAGATGAAGATTGTAGGGGCAGTGGGGGAAGGGAGAAGATCATATAGGTTCTGTAGTTCCCTGGATAAGTCTTGGGATTTTATTCTGAGTATGATGGAAAGATTTTGAGCAAAGGTATGATATGATGGTGCTCTTTTTTCTCCATGGAATCTTTCCAACCTAGGGATCAAACCCAGGTCTCCCACATTGCAGGTGGATTCTTTACCATCTGAGCCACCAGGAAGCCCAAGAATACTGGAGTGAGTAGCCTATCCCTTCTCCAGGGTTAAAAGGATGACTCTGGTTATTGTTTGGAGAATGAACTAGAGAGACAGGGAGATAAAGGCAGAAGTCAGCAGGTCAGTTAGAAGGCAAGGATGGGTGGTGGTCTAGACATAATGACCTTGGAAGTAGATGTGTGGGAAATGAGATTGGTCAACGGATTGGAGGTGGGGTGTTCATGAGAGGAATCAAACGTCATTCCAAGATATTGTTCTGAGCAACTAGACAAATGATGGTACTATTTTGGGGACAGGCAGCATTGAGTGAGGGGAGAACTTAGGGGAAAGGTGGTAGAAATGAACTGTTGTATGAATGAACATGACTGTTTAGAAGATAAAAAAGGGCAGGATGACATATACTAAAATGTTAAAAAAAGTATTTGTGGGTTGTGAATTGCTTTTATTGCCTCTGCTTCTCTATATTGCTAATGTTTCTATAATGTACACACAATGAGAAAACTTTTTTTAGAGATAAGTTGCATTTTTCCATTTATAATAGGGGATTGTGGAAGTTCAGCAAAGTTCTCTGATAGCCCTCACCAATTCCATAACATTTTAAAATTTGTAATTTTCTTTCTCATTCAGCAGTACTCACTCACTATGAAATATTCCCAGGTCAGTGATCACTATGGCATGAGAAGGAAGAAATTGAAGAGAGCAAGTATTATTTAGAGAAATAATATTTTCCATGGTATAAATGAATTTTAACTACAAAACCACATAAGCCTAGCACATGCTTGAGCCTGCCAGTTATGCATGAATTTATCTCTGCCTGTTCTGATGGCTTTCCTCATTGCTGGACGCAGTATCCTCAGGAGGGCAGCTTCTGAAGTCACTCAGCCCCAGGTTCAAGTCCAGGTTCTGACACTTCCTCTCTCCATTACCATAGTTACTTAACAATATGTGCCTCTGTTTTCACTCTGGCAAGTGGGGAGAGAAATAATACCAGCTGCCTAGGCTTGCTGTAGGGATCAAATTCAATAGGGCCATAATGCTGAGCATGATGCCTGCCCTTTATAAATTCTAGTAAATGCTGGCTACCCTTACGGTTGCTGTTGTTATCCCATATGAGTTTTGGGAGGGACTACAGATAGATCAAAGGGCTTCCCTGGTGGCTCAGCGAAAGAGAATCCACCTGCCAATGCAGGAGACACAGGTTCCATCCCTGAGTCAGGAAGATCCCCTGGAGAAGGAAATGGCAACCCACTCCAGTGTTCTTGCCTGGGAAATCCCATGGACAGAGGAGCCTGGTGGGCTACAATCCATGGGCCACAAAGAGTTGGACATGACTTAGGGACTGGACAAGAACAACAAGGGAAAATACGGGGACTTGCTTATTTTTCAGTACTTGTTGTAATGAGCACTCACATTGACCCTGGAAGGTAGGTACTAATAGTATCCTTATTTTACAAATGAGGAAACTGAAGCCCAGAGTGATTAATTAACTTGTCCCAGGTCACACTGCTGAGAAGAGGCAACATGAGTCCAGCTCCTGTCCCTCTGTCTGTAATGCTGGTGCTCTTAAGCCATTATTGCACACAAACTCCCAGCAGATCTAATGCACACTGTCTTTCGCTTGCATCTTCTGGGTCCCCTTTTAGGAGAGTGCGTTCCTTGTTTTCCGCTGCCTTTCTGATTGTTGCAAACACGTGCTGATGGAACACTTCCCAACCTCAGATCGTGGTCAGAGCCTGACTCACTGTCTTAACTGCACCTCACCTTTCTAGCACTGGCCATAACTGTGGGCTAAGCAGGGGCAGATCCAGAAGTGTTTCATCCAAACATTTTGTTTTCCGAGTCTGTGGATTTAAAGACTTTTTGGAGGTTACTCTCATGCCACAAGTCCTTAATGGGAGTTGGATACATCAGTTCTCTCTCATCCAGTTCTGTTGTATGGGACAGACTCAAGGCACGCGTTCTACTGCTAGCACACATGGCTACCACTTCACAACACAGAGGGAGCTAAGCCACACTCACTGCTTCCCCACCGGGGATCGAACCCATACCTCATGCAGTGGAAGGAAGTACAGAGTCTTAACCACTGGACCACCAGGGAAGTCCAAAGAGTGTATGTGATATATTTTTTTCATTTTGATCATTTAAAAATCTTTTGATGAATGAATTTTTGTCTACACTAGCTCTTTGCTATTCTAGGGCTTTCTCTAGTTGCAGTGAGCAAGGGCCACTTCTCACGGTGGAGGAACTCTAGGGCGGGGCCTCAGTGATTGTGGAGCAGGGGCTTAGTTGCTCCTGGCATGCGTGATCCTGCTGGACCAGGCATGGAACGGGTACCCTCGGGGTTGGCAGGTGACTTCTTAACCACTGGACAACCAGGGAATATTTTTAATGTGTGTGCTTACACATTTAAAATACATAAGATACTGTATTGCACACATATAGATCAATATCTTGTGATAAACCATGATGGAAAATAATGTGAAAAAGAACATATATGTATGTGTGTGTATGTATATATACACTTGTTTGCATGTGAATGTGGGATTCTTAGGCAGTGCACTTGCCCATTGCAGTGTAATAGGAGGAGACACTGTCTGGAACATCATGCTTATGTAAGCGCTGGGCTGAAATTCGTACTCAGATTCTTAATAACATTTAACTAGCTGAACATAACCTTAATGTTTGCAATCTGAATACTGTTAAACATCTCAAAGAATAAACAGATTGAATTTTCTTGAAATAGAGGGGTGCCATCTAGATATCTCTAGAATGTGTGTGCTAGGTCTCTCTAGAATACTTAATTAGTAGCGATATGGGGAAATTGATTTGTCTGTTATTTAAAGATCAGCTAGGTGAGACTTTCTTCAATAATTCTAAAATAGCACTTCACTTTTATCTACAAATGTGTGTTTAATAAGGACTTTGAATATCTAAATAGTAACAGGGACAAGAAATTGAAAGTAACAGTACTGTATTCTGAATGCAGAAGAATTACTCTCTGCAAGTAATAGTCTTCAAAAATGTCTTGTTACTACCTATAAGAAGTTCAGAAAATACAGATGAATAAATAAATCACAAAACATTCTTACAATGGAATACTATACAGTCACGAAAAGGACTGAGACAGAGCTTTATGTACTGAAGTGCAAAGATAGACATGAAAACCACTATGACCACCATAACAAGGGCACCAGGTATTGATATTAATGAAGACCTACATGTTTTAGACCCTGAGTACTTTGTACATGTGGATTGATTTTTCCTCTTAAAACAAACTTATGATTGTTATATTAATACCAAATACCATATTCTGAATGCAGATGAATTACTCTCTGTAGCTTTCCTACCCAAGGGTAGGATTTTCTAGCTCCTAAGCTTGAGCTGGATTTGAGACTGAATAGCTGAGTGCCATCTGGCCATGCTGCCCACCCATAAGTTCCTGTAACCACTTGGTGGGCAAAATAGACACAATTTAAGATGTGAAGTTTCCAGAAGATATTTTGAAATCAGTGAATAGGATGGGGCTGTCAATTCAACAAACTTCACCCCATGTTCTATGGCAGAGTAGTTCCTCTTGGTGGTCTAGACAGGCCCAAGCATTTGCACTATATATAGATTTTAGCTAGTTCTTAAGAAGCATATGATGGGAACTTCTTAAAATTAATGTTATTTACCTGCTAGGATGTAAATGCTAAAAGGATGTGGTCTACATTATGGACAAGGGCTCTGTAAAACATGATATTAGAAAATGGAAATTTTACGAGTTCTGGGAACAGAAACAGGTGATGTGAGTGAAATGGGAGAAAAATTCTAATTTTTGCTGCCTTGCTAGAACTTAATCCAAAGTACTTTATTAAAAAATCATGAATACTAGAACTACAACATCCCTGGGTTAATTGTGCTCACTTTGACTTGCTCAAGTTGCCTATTCCTGAGAAATAACCTTCTGCTTAAAGTGATGGTCCTTTCCACAGGTGTTCCTGGGTTTAGAATCACAGAAATCCCAGTTTAATGAGGCACTCAGGGCTGTTAGTCCATCTTCTAGCCTAGGGTATAAACTCCTCCTTTTTGGGGGTTATGTCACCTACCACGGAGACTTCCAGAACAGGTGGTAATAGAATGCAGTGAGTGAGACCTCAACAGATTTTGCTTTCAGATGGCCCTTGCTGACATTGTTGTGATGGATGTTACTTAGCCTTCTCAGATTTTGTTCAACTCTTTTCTAAAACAAGAGTGCCTTAAGACTTCCATGGTGGTCCTGTGGTTAAGAATCTACCTTGCAATGTAGGGGATACAGGTGTGATTTCTGGTCAGGGAACTAAGATCGCACATCTGTGGAGCAGCTAAGTCCATGCGCCACAACTACTGAGCCCCAGTACCACAGCTAGGGATAAGCCTGCATGCCAAAACTATGACCTGACACAGCCAAATAATTAAATAAATAAAAATAAAATGAGAATACTTCATGGAACAGTTGGAAGGAAGTTTGTGATTAAGTGCCTGACACAGCATCACTTGCTATCTTTATCCTTCTCATCATTATCACCACCAGCATCATGAAAAGGAGTAACCATGAGAGAGTTGCCATGATGTGGGGGTTCAGACACCTGTTGCTGAAAGGCCTTAGGGTGCGTTTGATCATAAACCAACTCCCTTGTCTTGAACTGGGGACCAGTCTCCAGGAGCATGGTCCTTGTGAGAACTTTATTCCCTCCTTGTAAGGAATTCTGTGGTTCAGTTCAGTTCAGTCACTCAGTCATGTCCGACTCTTTACAACACCATGGACTGCAGCATGCCAGGCCTCCCTGTCCATAACCAACTCCCTGAGTTTGCTCATATTCATAGTCTTAGAGCCGGTGATGCCATCCAACCCATCTCATCCTCTGTCATCCCCTTCTCTTCCTGCCTTCAATGTTTCCCAGCATCAGGGTCTTTTGCAGTGAGTCAGTTCTTCACATCAGGTGGCCAAAGTATTGGAGCTTCATCTTCAGCATCAGCCCTTCCAGTGAATATTCAGGACTGATTTCCTTTAGGATTGACTGGTTTGATCTCCTTGCAGTCCAAGGGATTCTCAAGAGTTTTCTCCAATACCACAGTTGAAAAGCATCAATTCTTTGGTGTTCAGCTTTCTTTATGGTTCAACTCTCACATCTATACATGACTACTGCAAAAACCATAGCTTTGAGTAGACGGACGTTTGTTGGCAAAGTAATGTGTCTGCTTTTTAATATGCTGTTTGGTCTCGGTATAGTTTTTCTTCCAAGGAGCAAGTGTCTTTTAATTTCAGTCACCATCTGCAGTGATTTTGGAGCCCCCCCAAAATAAAGTTTATCACTGTTTCCATTGTTTCCCCATCTGTTTGCCATGAAGTGATGGGACCAGATGCCATCTTTGTTTTCTGAATGTTGAGCTTTAAGCCAACTTTTTCACTCTCCTCTTTCACCTTCATCAAGATGCTCTTTAGTTCCTCTTTGCTTTCTGCCATGAGGGTGGTGTCATCTGCATATCTGAGGTTATTGATATTTCTCCCAGCAATCTTTTCCAGCTTGTGCTTCATCCACCCTGGCATTTCGCATGATGTACTCTGCATATAAGTTAAATAAGCAGGGTGACGATGTACAGCCTTGACGTACTCCTTTCCCAATTTGGAACCGGTCCATTGTTCCATGTCAAGTTCTAACTGTTGCTTCTTGACCTGCATACAGATTTCTCAGGAGGCAGGTAAGGTGGTCTGGTATCCCCATCTCTTTAAGAATTTTCCACAGTTTGTTGTGATCCACATAGTCAAAGGCTTTGGCATAGTCAATAAAGCAGAAGTAGATGCACTTCTGGAACTCTCTTGCTATATCGATGATCCAACGGATGTTGGCAATTTAATCTCTGGTTCCTCTGCCTTTTCTACATCCAACTTGAACATCTGGAAGTTCTCGGTTCATGAGCTGTTGAAGCCGCACTTGCAAAATTTTGAGAATTACTTTGCTGGCGTGTCGAATGAGTGCAATTGTGTGGCAGTTTGAACATTCTTTGGCATTGCCTTTCTTTGGGATTGGAATGAAAACGGACATTTTCCAGTCCTGTGGCCACTGCTGAGTTTTCCAAATTTGTTGGCATCTTGAGTGCAGGGTTTTCACAGCATCATCTTTTAGGACTTGAAATAGCTCAGCTGGAATTCCATCACCTTCACTAGTTTTGTAGTGATGCTTCCTAAGACCAACCTGATTTCGGACTCCAGGATATCTGGATCTAGGTGAATGATCACACCACTGTAGTTATCTGGATCATTAAGATCTTTTTTGTACAGTTCTTCTGTGTACTCTTGCCACCTCTTCCTAATATCTTCTGCTTCTGTTAGGTCCATACCGTTTCTGTCCTTTATTGTGCCAATCTTTGCATGAAATGGTCCTTTGGTATCTCTAATTTTCTTGAAGAGATCTCTAGTTTTCCCAGTCTATGGTTTTCCTCTATTTCTTTGCATGGATCGCTAATGAAGGCTTTCTTATCTCTCCTTGCTATTCTTTGGAACTCTGCATTCAGATAAGTATATCTTTCCATTTCTCCTTTGCCTTTTGCTTCTCTTCTTTTCTCAGCTATTTGTAAGGCCTCCTCAGACAACCATTTTGCCTTTTTGCGTTTGTTTTCCTTGGGGATGGTCTTGATCACTGCCCCCTGTACAATGTCATGAACCTCTGTCCATAGTTCTTCAGGCACTCTGTCAGATCTAATCCCTTGAATTTGTTTGTGATTTCCACTGTATAATCATAAGGGATTTGATTTAGGTCACACCTGAATGATCTAGTGGTTTTCCCTACTTTATTCAGTTTAAGTCTGAATTTGGCAATAAGGAGTTCATGATCTGAACCACAGTCAGCTCCTGGTCTTGTTTTTGCTGGCTGTATAGAGCTTCTCCATCTTTGGCCACAAAGAATATGATCAGTCTGATTTTGGTGTTGACCATCTGGTGATGTCCATGTATAGAGTTGTCTGTTGTGTTTTTGGAAGAGGGTGTTTTCTATGATCAGTGCATTCTCTTGGCAAAACTCTGTTAGTCTTTGCCCTGCTTCATTTTGTACTCCAAGGCCAAACTTGCCTGTTACTCCAGGTATTTCTTGACTTCCTACTTTTACATTCCGGTCCCCTATGATGAAAGGGACTTTTTTTTTTTTTTTTGGTGTTAGTTCTAGAAGGTCTTGTAGGTCTTCATAGAACCATTCAACTTCAATTTCTTTGGCATTAGTGGTTGGGGCATAGACTTGGATTATTGTGATATTGAATGGTTTGCCTTGGAAACGGAAAGAGATTATTCTAGCATTTTTGAGATTGCACCGAAGTACTGCATTTCAGACTCTTTTGTTGACTATGAGGGCTACTCCATTTCTTCTAAGGGATTCTTGCCCACAATAGTAGATAAAATGATCATCTGAATTCTCTGGTGCTCTTCTCCTATTTTGAAGGTTACTTGACATCAAAAAGACCGGCCTCGTGCAAGGGCTTTCCGTAGTATGAACAGAACAGAAAACCAAAATTAAATCTATAAAAGTATGAAATATTCTGCCTGCTTCCCTTGTATCCTCCCCAATTAAAGCCTAATTATTTGTGTACAGTATTAACCTACAATGTAATTATAAATATATGGTGATAAATACTTTCTCATATTTTTTTTTCATTGGATTCCTACTAGCAAACTTGAGAGGAAGACAGAGCAGAGCATACATCACCATCCTATTCAGTGGCCCCAATATTTTTGGCACCAGGGACTGGTTTCATGGATGACAATTTTTCCATGGACCATGGAGGAGGGGGATGGTTTCCAGATGATTCAAGCACATTACATCTATTGTGCACTTTATTTCTGTTATTATTACATCGGCTCAGATTATCAAGCATTAGATCCTGGAAGTTGGGGACCCCTGCTATAGAAAATCTATAGTTCTATAAGTTAGGAAAACAGAGAGAGAGCAACTACCTTGCCTAAGATACACAGTTATTTTTAGAAATAAAATCAGAGTCTCTACCTATAGTCCTCTAGTGCATTTTCACTGCACCAGAGAAGCAAACATGTGCAGCTGCTGTCTCACTTGTCACAGACATCACTAATCAACCGTCAGATTCTCTCCAACCAGCTAAGTGTGTGCTCCGAGTCATTCTCATCACAGTGCTCCAGACAACCATCACCAGCTGGATATAAATGACACAAGAATATAGCAAACTTATTGGCCATTCCTGGACCAGACTATCTGGCCTTCATCATTCATCTCATTAGCTAATTCACTTGGCACATCAAAACCGGAAGGAGGATCTTTCCTTAGAAATCTTAGGCCAGGACTTATTTCCAGTGGGTATGTGGTCAACATTGATTGTGTGCTCTTCTGGGCCAAAATCCTGAGCATTTTCATATCCCATAACTTGAAACGGAACCTGACACAGATTAGACATTGAGCCCATGCTTTGATGGATGGATAGATGGATTTAGCAATTGAGTAGGCCCATAGAAACAGGCCCAGGGTGGGAAAGAGCCTCTACTGCTGATGGTTTTATAGACTTTCGCTTCAGATGATGGCTTGACGCCTTTGTGTCTCCTAGGATTGGGCTGTCAATCGGGAAAGCACTGTCCACCTTCCAAACACTATTTATCTCCATTTATCAGATGTTATTATTAGACACTGTGATGCTGAGATAGCAAATAAGTTAGGGCTTTTAGTTCTGGGTCCGTGATAAGGATTTGGGGGAAATGTCTTCGGCCAGGGGAGGGCAGGTTCATGGTCTCTCTATTACTCTGGCCTGATGACAGCTGTAGCACTCTGCTGAATGATCAATAACTGGCTGCCAGTCCAGTTACTCCTCGATGGCTATTTTAAGGACTGTCACAGAGACCCACCTTGGACTCAGAAGGCAATGTTCTGATCAAGGAAGTTCATTGTTTCTCCTGTTCCAGCATTGACCTCGGTCTCAGAGCCCAGGGATGTGTGCAAGTTGAGGGGTCCCTCCCAAGGGGTACCCCTGAAAGCCATTTACAATGGGGGTGAGGTTGGGTCATTCCCGTGCACTTAGTCATCAATCAGGGCGCTGTCCTCTGGCGCCTTGACTCTGGTATTGTTGATGAGAACTTGAGGTTCCAGTTACTTCTGCTGTCCCTGGATTACTTTCCCTTCTAGTTGCCTCCTTCCCAAATAAAGATAAAGGAAATTCTCAAGAGGTCCAAAGAATCTTAGTCACCAAAGAATCTTAGTTTATAAGAACAGTTGCTTTTCCAAGGACTGGTTTTCTAAAACTTGCCTTTCTTTTCTTTACTTACATTGTGTTTTATATACAGGATCTCTGGGAAGAACTTATAGGACCTGGGAAATTTTTTTACCTAATAACCATTTTTATGGGCTTGGAGTTTATTTACTCTGTAATATGTGATAGAATTGATATCACATATGTATTTCCATTTCCTGTACTCTCTTGGAGAACAGACATTACCATCTCTTCTGTGGTAATGAGAACTAATAAAAAATGTTTTGTGTAGACTTCAGCTTATTTTTTTAAACTGAAATAGTTCAAAAATATGAAAAGGCATAGAGAATAAAATTAACCCATGTATCTATCCCTAGCTTAGAAATAAAATATCATAAATACACTTCAACCTCCCCAGTGATATTCTTTACTCCAACCTTCACCCTTACCCCCAAGGGATTCACTACACTGATTCTGGTGTTTTTCATCCCCATGCATGCCTTTATGCTATATGTTTGTATCAATAGACAGTAATATTTTATGTGCTTTATAAATGGCATCAAACGAAGTGTTTCTTTCTGGGAATGGATTTACTGAACTTGTCAACATATATGTGAGATTTTTTTCCCCCATTAGTACATGAAGTTAAAGTTAATTTTTGACATAAAGTGATGGATTTTTTAGGACTGATTTGAAAGTCTGGGACGACTTCTCCAATCCCCAAATCAGAGCAGCTCTCCCTGTTATAGACTCTGATCACACTGCTTTTCTCTTTAATGTTTCATTACAATGCCTTTCATTATTTTTGTTTAATGATTAAATATAAGTTATTATGGACTGCTGTCATGTCTGTCTTCCCTGCTAGAAGGTAAGCTCCCTGAGGTTAGGGACCATTATCTCTTGCTCACGGCCACGCCCATTACCATCAAAAGTCATGAGTGAATGAAACGGCCAAATTAGGTTGGTTCAGAATGAACCTCAGCTATCAAACTTGTAACAACTCCACTTTGCATGAAAAATTCACATCAACCCAAATCAGGCCCTTCTCAGGTGCTCACAGCTGTGAGAAGAAAGGAATTCCATTAAACCTTGTGACCAAGTGATACTCAAGTGCAGAGGGAAAGTGGTTTGCCTTGCTGTGGAGTCTGTTTGCGTGACTCCATGCAAACACTCAGCATCAGGCCTGGAAGGGCCCCCTTCCATTGTCACTACTTGTCATTAACATTTCCACAGCATTAAAGATAGTTATTTCCAAAGGAGTGATTAGTATGAGCCAGGCAAGTCTCCCTTAATCCTCATTTGGCCCCCATTATTACCTCTGAGAAAATGGAGGCTCCTTGAGACCTTACAGCTGATGAAGGTGAAGCCTGGCCTCACCAGAGTCTGTCTCACTCTGAAGCCTGAGCAACCTGCAGTCCAGGACCCGCGTCAAGGGTGTGTGGCCTGAGCGCTTGTCCAAGGCCCTTGTCTGGAAAGGCCCTGTGCTTGGTTTAATTCTCTGTGGTGGCCATCTCAAAATTATTCATATTTTTTGAACAAGGGTATCCACAGTTTTGTTTTGCACTGGTCCCTGAAAATTATGTAATTGGTACTGTCTACACCACATGAAGCCCTGGAACAATGCAGTGGATAGGGGGAGCATCCTGATTTTCTGATAATCCTGCATCAGCCCCTATATGAGCTAAAGCCAGAATCACAAGCTCCTTTCCTTACAATCCTGGTGTTCAAATCTGATTTTGTTTTTCTTCTGCACCGTGCAGCTTCCCCGATTAGGGATTGAACCCAGGCCCTCAGCAGTGGGAGCCTGGCGTCCTAACCATTGGACTGCCAGGGAATTCCCTGTAAGTCCTTTTTCTACTTTTCTTTCTGATTATAAAAGTTACACAGAAAAATACTGGAAGTAGCAGTTGAGAGGATTATATCTTTATCTACAGTGGAACAACTTTTTATAAGGAGAAAGTTAATTATGTTGCATGTATAAAGCCATGATCTCTATATAAACTTTTCTATCCTGTTTATACATTCCCTGTCCTTAACAATGATTTTTAGACTCAGTCTCATATGGATGCCTGAAGAGAAAAAATTCTAAGACTTTGTAGCACCCAGGGGATTTTTTTTTATTATGCTCATAGTCTATTCTTGCTCAGTTGTATTCGAAATAAGCATCTTTGACTTTTAACTAAAATATTAACAACGTGTGTTGTGAAATATTCTTACTGTTGCTGGTAAATATCACTCTCATTTGGAAAAAGGTAACTTAGCTTATGTCTTTAAAAACTTTTTTTTTAATTGAAATATAGTTGATTTACAATATTGTGTTAGTTCCAGATGTACAGCAAAGTGATTCAATTATACATATATATATTCTTCTTAAATAGTCTCTTCCATTTTAGACTACTACAAAATCATGAGTATAGTTCCCTGTGCTATACAGTAGGTCCTTGACGCTTATCTACTTTATATATAGTAGTGTATATACTTTAATTCCCGAACTCCTAGTTTATCCTTCCCTCCCTTTCCCCTTTGGTAGCTGTAAGTTTGTTTTCTGTCTGTGAGTCTATTTATGTTTTCTCAGCCATAACAAAGAATGAAATAATACCATTTGCAGCAACATGGATGGACCTAGAGATTATCATACTAAGTGAAGTTAGCCAGACAGAGAAAGTCAAATATATGATATAGCTTACATATGGAATCTAAAAAAATGACGCAAATGAACGCAGCTTCTGTCTTGTATATTGTTTCTGCTGTCTCTAAATCCAGCCCATCTACCCTCAGCCCCCCTTCCTGTTTCTGAAGCTGAAACTAGCCCCAGTGGCGTTTACCACTTGATCTCTTGTTCTGGTGATCCCCGGGCACTTTCTTGCCATGACAAGACTCATATTGTGGAGGTTGCAGTGTTGTGAGCTGGTCAGGTAACTTCTGTTACTTAGCAACTTTCTCTTGCTTTGTTAAGTTGGGCTGTTCAATCTCCTTAATGAATAAAAGCATCAAGCCAGGTAATTGATGCCTGGACGTTTAGCTCATGAATAATTGACTGTCTGGGTAATCCTAGATACATTTCCTCGATCAGATTGTACAATGGAACAGTCATGTCATAGCCAGTGTTGAGTTTTTTTGGTTTTTAGTCCTAATCGGTTTTATGATGTCAGAAATCTGCTTTCTTGACCCAAAGGCCCGGGTGAACAATGGAGGCAGTGATCCTCCCAGGGCTGGGACACACTTCCTCCTTCCTGCACAAGAGCCCGGCATCTCCCCTGGAGTTTGGGCTGAGAATAGTTTCAGCTCCTCTTGTTTATCTTTTCAGGTATCTTTTCCCACATACATCGGGAAGGCAGTGTGGTCTAAAGGGGAGGAGGGAATGGGAAGTGGATTTCCTAGGCAATGCTAATCACTTACTCCTCACCTCTAGGCCAAGCTTAGCTTGTCTGACTTATTTATTCATTTATTTACTCATCCAACACACATTTTGAGCACCTCCCATGCACCAGGCACTGGAGAGTCCATGAAAAACAAAGCTGGCTTTGTCTGCTTTCATTGAGCTTACATTCCAGTGAAAGTACATGAGTGATAAACATGTACACAAATAAGGGAGCGAGTCATTTCCACACAATTGGAGAGCTAGGTTGAAAAGTACAAATGTAATGGCATAAAAATGTGACCAGTAAAGGGAAGGAGATAGAGCGAAATAATTTTGATTGGGTGGTCAGGGAAAGTCAGGGAAGTTGTCTCTGAGGAGGGGACATTTGAGCTAAGAACTAAATGACAAGGAGGAACTAGCCAAGTAAAGAAATGGGGAAAGAGGGGCTTCCCTGATGGCTCATTGGTAAAAAAAAAAAAATCTGCCTGCCAATGTAGGAGACACATATTCAATCCCTGATCTGGGAAGATTCCACATGCTATGGAGCAACTAAGCCCATGCACCAGAACTATTGAGCCTGTGTCCTAGAACCCGAGATCGGCAACAAGGGAAGCCACTGCAATGAGAAGCTTGTGCACCACAACTATTAATAGAGACTAGCCCCTACTCTCCCCAACTAGAGAAAAGCCTGTGCAGCATAAAAGACCCGACACAGCCAAAAATAAGTACATAATTATATTTAAAAAAGAAAGAAATGGGGGAAGATAATTCTAGATAGAGGAACATGAAGCAGAAGTTTAGAGATGGGAATGGGTTTAGCATGTATGAGGGGCACAAAGAAAGGCCATGGGGCTAGAGCAGAATGATGGGGAGCAAAGTTTGAGGTGAGGTTGATGCCCCCCACCTTTGATATCTTTCAGGATCACAAAAAACTGTGTGGCCTCCCCTTAGACATGAGAGCCTGAATGAGGGATATGGATGGAGCTAACTTTTTCAAAATACATACCTTATTGATGGTGCAGACTGCGTCATTCTTCATCTATAAAAATCAGGTGCCATCAAAACTCACATCAGGTTAATTCATTTATTCTGCACATACCTACTGAGCATGTGTTTGTGACACTAGGTATAGAGAAGGGACTAAAGCCAAATCCCTGCCCTCATCAAGCATATTCTATTTGAAAACTAGACAATAAAACCATAAAAAGGTAATCTCATATCTCATGTAAAATATAGAGGGTAATGAGCTCTATGTGCTGTGCTTAGTCACTCAGTTGTGTCCGACTCTTTGCCACCCCGTGGACTGCAGCCCGCCAGGCTCCTCTGTCCATGGGGATTCTCCAGGCAAGAATACTGGAGTGTGTTGCCATGCCCTCCTCCAGAGGATCTTCCCAACCCAGGGACTGAACCCAGGTCTCCCTTAGCAGGTGGATTCTTTACCATCTGAGCTACCAGGGAAGCCCAAGAATACTGGAGTGGGTAGCCTATCCCTTCTCCAGGGGAACTTCCTGACCCAGGAATCGAGCTGGGGTCTCCTGCATTGCAGGTGGATTCTTTACCAGATGAGCTACCAGGGAAGCCTGATAAGTGCTACAGAGACAACCAAAGCCAGGAGAGGCAGAGGAAATGAGGGGGGGTAGCAAGATAGTCAACATGTTAAGTAGATACATCAGGGAAGGCTCCACTGAGTAGAGGACAGTTGAGCTGCCACCTGAAGGGAGTGTGAGCCTGTGACTGTCCAGCGGGGAGCATTCCAGACAGAGGAGGCAGCAAGAGTACCCCCCTTTTTCTGGACAACCTGCCTGCCTCCAGCCTGCCTCTGCCCTGGGTTGTGTCCCCGTTTATCAAAGTATGTATCACTCTCCTGCTTCACACCTTCCACTGTACTTGGAGAAGAGCACACATTTCTAAGCACGGTTTACAACATCCTATTTAACCCCTTCACCTCTCCAAACTCCTCTCCCTTTCCTCCCTCTCATTTCATTGACTCCAGCCACAGTAGCCTCCTTCCTGGTCTTTGGACATGCACACTCATCCCCAGCTTACTGCTCTCTCTGCCTAGAAACGCTCCCCAGAGCTTATCATATGACTGGTTCCTTCTTTTCATTAAGGTCTTAGCAACTCAGAAAAGGCTTCCATGACTCCCCAAATCCTCTGCCCATTCCCTATCACATGGCCACTTCCCACTCATAGTCATTTTCAAAGTCTCAACTATCCGGAAGACCTACTGCTTATTTACAAAGGATGTAGTCATTTCCTACGGCACTGAATCTGGCCAATTATGTAGAATATGCTCTTTGGAGAATAAGCAGGTTATAAATGTGAAATGAAATGTAACAGAGGACCCAGCTACTCTATCGTGGAGGCTTACAGCCCTTTAGAATATGACAGTCACTTCCAGATCCTTCTATTTGCCACCAGACCTGCTTTTAAATTTTAAAAGACTCCATTTGCATGCAAAAATCTCTACACTGCTCAGGAAGTAGGACGCAAGAGCAGAAGAAATGGATGAACTGCCATTTTCAGAGGGAAAAAAAAGTTCTGAAAAAAAAAACAGTAGAAAAGAGGTTCCAGGTTACCTGTATTTCTTTGTGTGTGTGTGTGTGTGTGTGTGTGTGTGTGTGTGTGAGAGAGAGAGAGAGAGAGAGAGTGTGTGTGTGTGTGTGTGTGCCCAGTCATGTCCTACTCTTTGCAACCCCATGGGCTGTAGCCCACCAGCCTCCTCTATGCATGGAATTTTCCAGGCAAGAATAATGGAGTGAGTTGCCTTTTCCTACTCCAGGGGATCTTCCGAACCCAGGGACTGAACCCTCAGCTCTGGCATCTCTTACGTCTCCTGCAGCTCCTGCATTGCAGGCAGATTCTTTACCGCTGACCCACCAGTGATATTTCTAACCTACTAGAACTTGGATGTTAAACCAACTCATAAGGTCAGACCTTCATTGTTTTGTTATATTGAAAAACTAAGAAATAAAATGTTATAGATAAATATACATAGGAAAAAGTGGAAGGGGATAGTATTTGCTTATAGTGTTTTGTATTGTTTGTAAAGTGATGCATTTTAGAAAAGAAAGCAGTCATCTGTAAAACCCTTCTGGACTAATATATTAAAATATGTCAATGGCAAGATCAAATTATGTTAAAAACTGAGATAACTTTTGGCCCCAGTTCACCCAAGTGGGTTAGAACAGACAGAAGACGGGCCTTGGAAGACAAGGTCCCCACCACCACCACCTCTAGCATCAACATTACTCCTTTTCTAAATGTCATAGGTGAATCTACTTGGTGAAGATACTCTTGATGCCCCAGAATGGCAGCCCTTTCAGTTGTGCTGTGTTTAGGGCCACAGGGCAAGCAAAAAAACCCACAGACACATATTTATCCTCCAGCTTAAATTTAATGGTGGAGTAAATAGATGGCTGTGTGAGTTTCTTTTAAGTCCACCTTTGGGGGGTACATTATCAGAGCATGGGACGTTAAAGAGATTTCAAAAAGGAGTCAGACAGTTTCTCCTCAGTAAAGAATGCCCACCCTTGGTCTCACAAGGAAAAGAAAAGAGTGTGTTTAAATGGAGAAGGTTCTATCTGTCCCACCTTTGGACAGAAAGCTGTTCAACATGGCACTACTGGAAGGAGCCCAAATGGAGGAAGAGGGCCACAGGGGCTGTTCTCTGTTCCCCAGGCTGTCCATTCTCAGCCCACTAGGTAAGCACACCTTCCCCATTCCCAAAGGTTCAACCTTGAGTGAGTCATGACTGTTATTTCCACTTTGGTGGATTTTTTCTTTTTGAAGTCAGGAGATCCATCAATTATTTAGGGCTCCGGGCTAAACTAGGGTGGTGACACCTCTGTAAGTTTTGTATGGCGTTTCTGAAGGGAAACCATCTGGCTCTCCTTAACTTGTTCATCCCTGGGCTTCTCTCCCGGCTTGTAAGGTGTGGCAGCCACAGAGAGAGCCAAAACCATCAATATTTCAGGCCCTTAATTAAAGTAAGTTGAGAGCCTCGGGCCTCTCGCAACTGGCTTCCTTTTCCAAAACAAGTGCCTGGTGTCCTTGAGCCGGGGGGCACACACAGGAAAATGGGAGTCTGGCTAAAGCTGGGGAGGGGGAGCGAGGGAGCCCAAGATTTCATTCACCAGGACCTTGCAGAGTTATAAGCCCTCCAGAGAGGTGCAGCCTATCCCCTGGCGCTGGCCCCAGGGCAGGAAAGAGGGAAGGGGGGCTGAACTTTTGAGCTCTTTTTGGACAGTCCTGGAAAGAGTTTAGACATCAGGTGGCCAGGAACTGTAGCCCAACCTGAGATTGCATCTGCCAGTCTAATGTGAAATAGCTCCTGGTCCCCGTGAAGGTCTCACAAAACAGGGGGTGTGGCTGGGGCTTGTTTGGAGCACGTCTCTGCAGTTGCTGCCCTGCCCCCTCTCACTCGGTCCCCAAGTGCCAAGGCCTGAGTGGCCATCCAGCCCTGAAGGCAGGAGAGCCAGGAGCCCTGCGATTTATACATCTATTAATTACCTCCAGCATGGAAGAACTGCCTATAAATACAGTGGCACTTTAGATAAAACTTTCATGCAGCTATTTAGATCCTTTAAAATATAAATGATTTCCTCTAAATTTTTTATCATAAATCAGGGCATGGAGCTAGGCGACAAGACGCCGATTTCCCCCCTGATGGGAGCAAAGCCTTCACTTGTTTTCCCTTGTTTTTCTTTTCTACCTTTCTTTTCCTTCTCCTTTTTTTTTTCTTTTTTAATTTACAGAGGCTGGTTAATGGTTCCACTTCTCTTTGCTGTATCCAGGGCTTAAAGGGAAGTGAACAAGCGACAGAAAGTGTCAACCCATTTTCTTGGAGAGTCTAGTATCTGCAGGAAAGCTTGTGGTTTCTGGGCAGCAGACCTGAGTTCAGATCCTATTCCTGTCCTGCCTCTTATTCCTGTGTGACCTCGAGGAACACACTTAACATCTCTGACTGAGCCTCAGGGTTCCCCTCTGAGAAACAGAGGTAAAAATAGTACCTACGTCTTAAAGAGCGTGGCTGTGGGGACTAAGTGACATAATGCACAGAACCAGGCTGAGTAGGAAACGCTGAGCTGTGACTGATAGACAAGTTACTTCATCTCTCTGAGCCAGTGTCCTTACGGAGAAGGAAAAGGGAAGGGATGATGCTCTTTTCTAGGGAGTATTGTGAAGACTGAATAAGATAACAGCAGACGCCAAGCTACTGGAAGCAATGACCATGTATCCCTTGTTTATCATCATATCTCCAGACCTGGCACATGCTCGGCACAGGGTAGGTGCTCAGCAAGCATGTGGTGGATGCAGAAAGCAATGGAGGCCCCTGCTTTGCTTACAGAGCCCGTGGAGAACCATCAGAATGTGGTTTCTATTTATGGAGATGGATTTAGCCTCTACACTTTCTCCAAGATCTACACTTACAACCTTGACACATCCACACTGAAAAGGCCTAACTTTTCAGTCCTGACCCTCTTGTAGTGATAAGGCCCAGAGTCCTCAAGTGACTTGTCCAGGGTCGTGCAGCAGGTTAGTTACATATTCATGTTTGAACACACATCTCCTGTGCCCTGTCCACCTCCCCTTGCTGCCTCTTCACAGCCACGCTGGTTGGTAAGAGAAATGGCCTAACCCTTTGGCCATGGAAGAGATGACAACGAACCAGGCCATGGGGGAATTGACTTTATGACTTTGAACTCTGAGCCACCTATGAACTGGAGAAGAGGAAGGCAAGACCAGTCCTCATGTGCAAGGACCATGTGTTTATTTTTTATTTATATATTTTTTGCTGCACTAGGTCTGTACTACTTCATTGCTGCATGCAGACTTTCTCTAGTTGTGGTGAGCCAGGGCTTCTCTCTAGCTGCGGTGTGTGGGCTTCTCACTGTGGTGGTTTCTATTGTTGCAAAGCACAGGCTTTGGGTGTGTGGGCTTCAGTAGTTGTAGCACACAGACTTAGCTGCCCCATGGCATGTGGGATCTTTCTGGACCAGGGGTTGAACCTGTGTCCTCTGCCCTGGCAGGCACTTAACCACTGGACCACCAGGAAAATCCCCATGTGTTTACTGAGTCCAGGTTCCTAAAGACAAACAGAGCTGGCCATGCTGCTCACAACACGTGTGACAGTGTCTGGAGCTCAGAAAAGAAGACATAGGGGAACTATACTGGGTATGGGTGGGGGAAGATTTCTCTAGGGAACGGCACCTCAGACTCAAACCATTGACCCAGATTCCCCATAAAACCAAGGATTAAACCTAGAAAACGTGGGGTCTCCCTCTTCCACTCTGGATCACTGCACCCAATTCCTACCAATCACCAGAAGTAGACCTCAAATCTTATCACTGTCCTGCTTCAATGCTCGGGTGGCTCTCCACTCTCCCTGGAGCAAAACCCAACCTTGCTGCAAACTCCAGCAGCTGCTTTTTTTTTTTTTTGCCATCCTCCATGTTCATCCTCAGTTTTCCCACCATATTCCCCCCACCCCCACCAGCCTTCCTGCTCTTCCCTGAATGCCCCAAATTTGCTCCCACCTCAGGACCTTCACATATGCTGTTCCCCATTATCTTCTATTTTCTTCTTCAGGTCTTGATTCAAAGGCTACTCCTCCCCTTTCTGTCCTTGCATTTTGTTCTGTCACCCTGGTTTATTTTCTCTGTAGCAGCTCTCACTACTGAAGGCTTTCTTTATTTACTGCTCATCTTCTGCTGAAGCATCAGCTGGTGGCGGATAGGGGTGGTAGAGGTCGTAGGTGAAAGCTGGGGACTGTTTCCTTTGCAGCTGAATTCCTGTCTCCTAACATAGTGGCTGCCACAGAGTAGGCACTCAATAAATGTATCCAGTGAAAGAATGCATGATGGAGAAGGGCTCTTGGGGATCCCTTGGCTCGGCCCATTCATTTTTCAGATAAGGAAACTGAGGCCCTGCCTGGAGTCTGACAGCCAGCGCCTGGGCTGCAGCGTGGACCCCAGGGGCAAGGGAGGGCTCCGGCGCGTGCCGGCCCCTCACGGAGGGGATGGTGGGCTCCAGGCTCCTGAGTCCCTCTGGGCATCTCGGATCGTCCGAGCCCGCGCAGACAATGCGAGGCGAGCGGCCGACAGGCGGGTCCGCAGCAGCTGCGCAGGCGGCGGGTATATGTGAGAACTTTGTGAAAGGAGATGAGAGAAAGAGGCAGGCCAGCGGGCGGCTGCGAACACCTGGCCAGGCAGCCCCGCCAGCTGCCTCCCCGCGATGGCATCTTGAGTTCGGGCCATTCTCTCGGGGCCATCTCCCATTCCATCCCTTTTGTCTCTCCCCAGCTCTGGAGGGTAGAGTTTGGCCAGAGACGGAGGTGGGAGGGGGTAGCTGCTGTCTTTTCTCTTAGGCCTAAGCCGGAAGCATGCCTGGAGCAGGGCCAGACTCTGAGCCTCTGGAAGCAAGGCCTTCTGAGAAAGAAGTAAAGGCCAACTCACCCCACTCCCTCAACCCCTGGTCTGGGGTGGTGCCAGCCCAGTATGTTAGTCAACTTTCCGTGTGGGCGTGGGAGTCAGACATCTGAGTTCCTATCCCTACTCTGCCATACTTAACTGGCTTTAGGCAACTCAGTGCTCTGAGCTTCAGTTTTCTCATCTGTAATATAGAGATAATGACATCAGCCTTACAGGCTTGATAGGATTCAGTGTACAATACTTCTAAAGCACTTAGCCCACAGCCTGGCACATAAGGAACCTCTTGTGTGGTTCCGCTTGTCACCATCATAACAGGCCAGAGGCCTGGAGAGGATGTTATCCATGCATTCATTCATTCAACACAAATCATTATATTAAGATCCTGCGTGGTGCCTGTACCTGTAAACACAGTGACAAATAAGACTCATCTTCAAAGAAGTCCCAGGGTCCTTCAAGAAGCAGAGACCATAAAACATCATGTTCTTCCCAAGATATAACAGAAGATGCAAAAGCCTGAAAGAAGGAATACTCTCTGTTTGAGTCTTGGTGAAACTTGCACAATTATGTCAGGGCTTTAACACCATCCTTATCAGATTGCAACTGTCCAGACCAAGTTTTTTGAGTTGATGGTCCCAGAACATCTATATGCAAATCATGAATGTCTATTAAAAAGCACCTTAGTCCTTGTAGTCAAATCTCTGCATGTGGTCCTAGGATGCTGTATTTTAAGAGGTCGCAGATGATTCCTACTCATAGTAAAGCTGAAAACTAGTGACCAACAGGGAAAATGCCTCCCTTCCCCTTCTAGGGCTAGTCCTTCTAGAGAACACAGTGGTTTGTGCCCTGACTTAGAGTTACATGTAGCAGTTCTAGTGCCCCACTGACTCTAAGCCCCCCAGCAGTGCGCTCTATACCTGCAGAACCTATCACAAGGCCCAGCTGTCAGCAGGTATTATTATTATTTTTAAACTTTATTATTGGCATATAATTGCTTTACAGTGTTAGTTTCTGCCATATAACAATGTGAATCAGCTATTAATATATGTATTCATATATCCCCTTCCTCTTGAGCCTCCCTTCCACCCACACTGAGCTGAGTTCCCTGTGCTCTTTAGCAGCTTCCCACTATCTATGCAGTTTACACATGGCTGTGTATATATGTCAGTGCTACTGTCCCCATTCATCCCACCCTCCCCATCCTTGCCCCGGCCCCCGCCGCGTCCACGTGTCCATTCTCTACATCTGCATCTCTATTCCTGCCTTGTAAATAGGTTCATCTGTACCCTTTCTCTAGATTCAATATGTATTCAGCAAGTATTTGGAAATGATTGTACAATGAAGGAAATGCCCCCTTTATGCCCCCCATTTGTGTAAATGGCCATGTGGTCCTTCCTTGGCTCTCAGACAGATGTTATTTAGTCCATACATGATGTTTGCGTGTGTGAGTGCTTTAACTGTAATTTAACACCATGAGGGTGAGAGTGGGGACATGTGCTCTCCAATTTGCCATAGTCCCAATCCTCCCTTTTATACACCCAGCTAATTAATTTTACCAGACTTGCCCCTGACAATTTAAGTTTGCAAATCCTGTACAGTATAGATGATGTTATTGACTGTGTTCTGGGGCTCTCCTTCCAGTTGCTTTCTGAATGGTCTCTTCCTTCTTCTGTTGTCTCCAGAGCCTTCTCACTAAGACTGGTCCCTGAGGATGGGTGTCATCTTACTGCTGGCTGCCTGGAGCTGCTGGTAGACCCTCCTGAAGAGCAAGGTGGGAAAAACCCAGGGAACACAGGTTGCCTGATGCAAGCATGGCTTTTGATTTGTGATCCTAATGCCTCAGGATGTTGGAGTGGGGGTTGGTGAGCCAAAGGTCTGCACTGGAGGCCTAAAGGGGCTAGTTAGTTTTGCTCTTTCTCTGACCTCTGCTTGACCTCGACCCTGGCCAGCATGTCCCAGGCCGCTGGGAGACAAAACAGGGAAGAATGGATGTAGATGGGCTTTCCCCTCCATTTCTGGGGGGTTCAGCTTCACAGATAACTAGGGTCTCAGGGCACCATAAGGCGAGGCAAGTTAGATTCTTTTCCCTGGAGGATCCAGTATCCCCAGGTTCCCACTCCCCTTTTCCTTTTGGCTTCTAGTATTGTGCAGAAAACAAGAACAAGTGGTCCTAAATGCTGGTGAGTGATCAAATAATGTTACATTTAGCTACTAGGGAGTTGAGAATTCCTGGAGAGAAGCTCCTGACTTGCTCACAATGTGTTGTATTTATATTAACCAGAACAGCAGTCTTTTGCTTCAGCTGGAAAAGGCTTAGCAATGGTCTAGTCCGGAGAAGGCAATGGCAACCCACTCCAGTACTCTTGCCTGGAAAATCCCATGGATGGAGGAGCCTGGTAGGCTACAGTCCATGGGGTCACAAAGAGTCGGACACGACTGAGCAACTTCACTTTCACGCATTGGAGAAGGAAATGGCAACCCACTCCAGTACTCTTGCCTGGAGAATCCCATGGATGGAGGAGCCTTGTAGGCTGCAGTCCATGGGGTCACAAAGAGTCGGACACGACTGAGCAACTTCACTTTCACACATTGGAGAAGGAAATGGCAACCCACTCCAGTGTTCTTTCCTGGAGAATCCCATGGACGGAGGAGCCTGGTGGGCTGCCGTCTATGCGGTTGCAGAGTCGGACACGACTAAAGCGACTTAGCAGCATTAGCAGTCCAGCCCTCTCTCCTGGGTAAACTGAGGCCCAGCCAGGGTCACATCCATCCAGTGTTTGAATACTATCCCACGCCTGGTCTGCCCGAGGCCCATGGTTCTTATGTGTACCTTATACTTCAAGAATCCCATCAGCCTTGCTCTGTGTGGCTGAGAGAGTCAATTTCTTGTGCATGAGACAGACTGTTTCCTGAAGTGGATTTTAGACTGGTGCTTTTGTGAGGGCAGAGATGGTGTCTGATTCGCATCTGTGTCCCAGCCCTCGCCATGGGGTGTGGTGCAAAGCAGGTGAACAGAGGACAGCAAGGAACCAGCTTGCTCCTGCAGACAAACCATTCTCCAGAGAGAGGACCCAGGCCACTCCTGCTCCCAACAGATTTCTAAGTTGAGGGAGAAAGAAGAAAGGAACAAGCGTTCAGTCCATGATTTCAGTGTGGCAAACACGGTACCAAATGCTTATCTGTGCATTCCCCACAACCATCAGAGGAGGAGAGTGACAGATGAGGAAAGTGCCATATGCAGACTCTACGGTGGCTCCTGGCCTCTCCGCCAGCAAGACCCGAGGTTAGAGCCTGCGCCTCCAAGCCTCAGGCTGTTTAGGAAGTTGACTGAGTGCTTTACGTTCTACTCCGGGTGGAACCCTCTTCACCAGAACCCAAGAAGGCAAGCAAAGAGCAGGGCAACTCCCATTTCAGAGCTCGGCAAACCGAGGCCGAGAAAGGGTTAGTGAAAGGGCGGCGCGTGGCTTCTGGGGTTGGAGGGCGGGATCCAGGCCAGGAGATGGGGGATTGGCAGGACCGGAGGCGGGGGAGGCCGGACCCGGCAGCGTTTCCTCTTAGGCATGGGGGTGGCCCCTTCACCCTACCGCCACCCCCCACCCCCACTCCGTTAACCTTCTGGGAATCCCGACTTACACCCTCAGGCGCGGCTGCCAGCATCACTGAAACCCCAAGGCCGCCCCGCGGTGGAGGCGGCGGCGAGGTGGGCTCAGCTGGGCGCACAGGGCTTCTCTCCCGACCCGGAGGGCGGCGCGGACGGCCGCGGGCCCAGGATTCCCCATGCATTATTCACGCTGTTTACTAGCGCGGGGAAAGGCGAGGAGAGACGGGGAGAAACTAGGGAAGGAGCCGGGAGCAGACGGGAGGGGGCGGGGCCGCACTAACGCCGGGGCGCACGGGAAGGAAACTTCGGGATGGAAGACAAAGTAGCCAAGCGGTTAGGATCCTGGGGCGTCAGACGTCGCGCCTGGCACACAGGAGGCTGTCAGTAAATATGTGTGGAAAACGGAGAACGACCACGGAACGAGTGAGTGAGTGGCTCCAGCTCCCAACCAGTCGTGTTGCCTTGGCACAAACCCCACCGACGCGCGTGTTCCTCGTCTGTAAAATGGCATCACAGCCCAGTTCCGCAGGGTGTGAGCACACCACAGGCTGACACTCTAAACTGCCCAGCACATAGTAGGAGCTTAAAAATGAAAGCTGTTGTCTGGGGAATGGGGCTTCTAAGCGTCAGCGGCCCAAGAGAAATCTGTTCACCCACTCCCAAGGCCGGTGGGCAGTCCTGAACGGTGACCACTCTAAAAAATACTCTGAATTTTAGGCTGTCCTTAGGTCGGCTGGTTGGGGAGTCGGAGCTGGGGGGACAAATTGTCCTTTCAAGCGAAGGCAAGAAAGATAAGTGCGGGGAGGAGGCCTCAGGCCTCCGGGCCTGGGCAGGCAGTTACTTCCCCACATCCACCGGCGCGGCCGACTGGGGGTGGAGGCCACTGGGGCTCCGGGTGGTTTCTCATCCTCGCCGGAGCCCGTCTGGGCGCTTGGAGGCGCCTCTTTGCTGCGCGGCTGGGCCGGACTCTAGTGGACCGCTCGGGCGTGGGGCCAGGAGCGCCCTGGAAATGGGCAGTTTGGCGGCAGTCGGGCCGACAAAGTGAGTGAGTGAGTGAGTGTGTGAGTGTGTGTGTGTGTGTGTGTGTGTGTGTGTGCGCGCGCGCGCGCGGTGGGTTGGGGTAGGGTCAGCTTCCTGGCCCACGGCTGCCCTTCTGTCTCTGGCTTGTGCGAGTTGGGACAGGATGGAAAGGTTGGGACTTTGGGGAGAAAAAGTCCCCAAAGAAGAAGTAAGGTTCCGGAAGGTCTGCTGGCTGGAGCCGGGCGGGGCGGGGCGGACGCGGGGAGGCCAGGCCGGGCAGGGGTATAAACGCTGGGGCGGGGGCGGCGGGGGCCCGCGCGGAGAGGCGCGCGGAGAGCTGCCGCCTGGCCTCGCCTCCCTGGCCGCCCTTGCGAGTCTCGGGCGCGTGAGCACGCCTGCGCGCGCCCGGGCCCTTCCTGGCAGGCTGCTTGTAAGATGAGTGAAGAAGCAGGTGGGGGAGAGGGGAGGCAGCGAGCGAGAGGGCGAGGGGAGCGCGGGCGCTGAGCGGCGCTCACTTGGAGCGCGGCGAGCAAGCGAGAAGAGCCTGATCCATGTCCCTCGCTGCCTCCCTGCCCGGCGCGCGAAGATGATGGCCATGAACGCCAAGCAGCCTTTCGGCATGCACCCGGTGCTTCAAGAACCCAAATTCTCCAGCCTGCACTCCGGCTCCGAGGCCATGCGCCGAGTCTGTCTCCCAGCCCCGCAGGTAGGTAGTGGAGCATAATTACCGCTCTAAGGCACATTTTTTGACAGGCACTTGCTTCATGTTTTTTTCATGTCGCCCAGAACAATCGCCGCTGTCTGAACCCCTCTCCTTGTCTCCCCCGCGCTCTCTCCCGGCGCGCTCTCTCTCATTCATGTCTCTGATCCACACGTCTGTTCCAGCAGAGCCTCTGTCTCCGTATTAATTTTTATGACCTGGGCTTTGAGGAGAGGCATCTCGGTTGCTTGAAAATGTGTTTTAATCCTGAGTTGACAGTATTCCCCACTGACCGTGCTGTGCGCCTTCTCGCTTGCAGCTGCAGGGTAATATATTTGGAAGCTTTGATGAGAGCCTGCTGGCACGCGCCGAAGCTCTGGCGGCGGTGGATATCGTCTCCCACGGCAAGAACCATCCGTTCAAGCCCGACGCCACCTACCATACCATGAGCAGCGTGCCCTGCACGTCCACTTCGTCCACCGTGCCCATCTCCCACCCGGCCGCGCTCACCTCGCACCCGCACCACGCCGTGCACCAGGGCCTCGAGGGCGACCTACTAGAGCACATCTCGCCCACGCTGAGCGTGAGCGGCTTGGGCGCCCCCGAGCACTCGGTGATGCCGGCCCAGATCCACCCGCACCACCTGGGCGCCATGGGCCACCTGCATCAGGCCATGGGCATGAGCCACCCACATGCCGTGGCGCCTCATAGCGCTATGCCTGCCTGCCTCAGCGACGTGGAGTCGGACCCGCGAGAGCTCGAGGCCTTCGCTGAGCGCTTCAAGCAGCGGCGCATCAAGTTAGGGGTGACCCAGGCGGACGTGGGTGCGGCCCTGGCCAACCTCAAGATCCCCGGCGTCGGCTCGCTCAGCCAGAGCACCATCTGCAGGTTCGAGTCTCTCACTCTCTCGCACAACAACATGATTGCGCTCAAGCCGGTACTCCAGGCCTGGCTGGAGGAAGCCGAGGCCGCCTACCGAGAGAAAAACAGCAAGCCGGAGCTCTTCAATGGCAGCGAGCGGAAGCGCAAACGCACGTCCATCGCGGCGCCAGAGAAGCGCTCCCTGGAGGCCTACTTTGCGATCCAGCCGCGGCCCTCATCCGAAAAGATCGCGGCCATCGCCGAGAAACTGGACCTTAAAAAGAACGTGGTGAGGGTCTGGTTCTGCAACCAGAGACAGAAACAGAAACGAATGAAGTACTCGGCTGTCCACTGACTGCGACGGGGCACGGCGTCCGGGGCCGGGAGAGCTGAGTGTATGTCCCCCTGGAGTTGGGGGGGGGACGGTTATGGGGGCTCCAAGACGTTTCCTGGCAGGTCAGGCTCTCACCCCCGAAGTCACAGACTTTCCCCTTTATCCTAATTGGTTGCCTCCCGGCCTTCTCTTTCCCTTCTTTCCTTTCTGTTCCCACCAGAAAAGTTTGGGCGCTAAGAAAAAAATTCAGGAAAGGCAGGCCTGGAGGGACTTGTGCTCTCCTTGGTGCTGAAAATCTCCCTCGCGCCCAGGACTGCGCAACCTCAGGGCAGGAGCCCAAAAGCAAGGGATAGTCAATTAGCCCGACCGCACGACTCTGGCGTGAAGGCATCACTTGGCTTAGCGTGATTAGACAAGGGGTGAAGGGATGGGAAGGAAGTGATAAGTAATAATACAAAGTCTAAGTGGGGCACAAACATGTACTGGAGATTTATTTAGAGTATATAAAATACACGTATGTTTCCAAAGGATAGCCTTATACTCCCTTCCCCACCTAAATTCTATCCCTCTCATCCTTTGGTTTGCTGTAAGTTCTCTAAGGTAGCATGGATTAGGTTCAGGGAAAATGTGCAGAGAGTTGCCGGCTCCGAGCTGTTCTCCGCCATAAGGTGGGTTCCAGAAAAAGTGGGCCCTTTTCAGCGACTGAAAATGGTGGAATCCTGTAGCTGGCTTGCAAGCAGCAGCCGGCCCCTGCTGTGGCCCATCCTCCACGATCTGCTGGCCGTTGGAGGGGTAAAGCCTGCCTGCAGGAAGGCAGGGGATCGGTAGCTTTCCGGTCGTACTGAGGACTCTCTGACCCTTGCTCGCTGTTCCAGACTCTCAGAGCAGCGTAGAGGCGGCTGCCCGAACGAAAGTAACTGTAACTCTCCGGAACATATGCAAGTCCTTCTAACACGGCTCACCTCGTTGCGCTTTTATTACTGTTCGCATCGTTGTTTACCATTATTTATTACCGCCACTTTTTTCCATCCCCCAACCTCTTGGTGGAGGTTCACTAACAGTTTTGAGCTGATCGTGGGGCCAAACCACTGGCCTGGGTCCTTTTCACCCCAGTCCCTCTGGCCCCGTCACATTTTATCTTTCGTTACTTCATGTAATTTGCGTGTTGCTGTGTGACCTTTGGTTTTGTTGTCCGAATAGATGCAAATAAAATATTGTTTCCTTCTCTCTTTACCCCTTGAATTAACTTCTAAAATAAATGCTTTATTTTTCAACCCGAATCGCGGTGCTTTACTTTCTCGGAGGTTAAGGAGTACTAGTCTCTGAAAGGATTTAGAAGTGAGAACCCAGAAGGGCTGAACTGTCATTTCTAGCAGGCCGATCTTCTGCAATTATTTCTCCTTGCTCCTTTCCCCTGGGTGCCTTATCTTCTCACCCAGACCCTCCCTGGACCTCAGAGTTTCCAGATCCTTCCTCCACACTTCCTCCACACTTCCCCGAGTGCAAATCTGTCAGCTTCTATTTGTTCAACTTGACTCAGACTGAAAACTTTTAGGCCTGACTAATGGGAGTAGGAGCCCCCAGTATCTCCACTCATTGGCTGAATGATCCTGAATCCAGTTTCTTAAACATCTCTGAGTCTCCGTTGGTTGTCTGCAGCATGAAGATGCTAATACTTATCACAAGGTTATTGTCAGGACTGAGTAAGATTGTTTATTTAAGGCATCTGGTGGTGCTTGGCTCTTAGTAGGAAACATTATTTTAAAAGATCCAAAGGGCTAGGTGGGAGGTGAGCAGAGAGATGCAAAGAGAGAGGAAGGTGTTCTTTGCTGGGACTGAGTCGTTAGGACTTCTTTGGAATTACTTCAGAAATTCATTTGGAATTATCGTCCAGGAGGTTATTCCAGCGTCTATTTTGGCTTCTGTGTGTGTGGGGTGGGGGGGGGGGGTGGTGTATGGGGGTAGCGGTGGTAAAAAGATACCTGCCGCAGAGATCCTATCTTAGCGCTTGTTCACAATAGGTGCTTAACAGATGCCAGTTTCCTTCTCCCTCTCTCTTCGACACACTCTAAAAGGGGGAGGAAATCTTATTTGTGAGCCGCAGAAACACCTTCATGATTTAAAAATGAATGTTCCAAGCCCAGAAGTCTTCTGTACATTTCTCCTCCGTGTCTTCAAAGAACTGTGGGTCATCACGTCCGGCCTGAAATTCGGAGCAGAGCAGGTCTCCCCTCCGCGCAGCACGCCCCCCTACTGCAAAAGCAAACCTGGGGATCGCCCCCAGTCCCTGGACCTCAGCTCGTCTCCGCCGCCTTGCGCAACAGCCCCAGCGATTCCTCCACCTCCCCTCCATCGGGTGTCCTTTAATAATAAATGCCCTTATGCCATTACATTATATTGTGGGTTTTGAAAATTTAAAATACGGCTGATGCAATATTAATTGCCTATAGTGGTATAAAACACAGGGCCGGAGCCCAGCCGGGCTGCAGAGCAGGCGGCCGTGAAAGTCCCGCGCCGATGCGAAGAAGCGTTCCAGACAGACGCGCCTTTGCGGGCTGCGAGGTTTCCTGCAGGTAAGAGCCTTCGGCTTTTTTGACCCGGGGAAGAACTCGATATCCGCCTCCATCTCCTTTTTCGAAAAGTTCCCTGATGTTTTTTATTTGCTTATTTATTTGTTTATTGTATTAATAACATCAAAAGTTTGGGAGACTTTTTTTTTGAAGAGGGCGCGATGAGTCGCCTGAATGCAAGGTCTGTGTCACTCTTGGCCGGGCGGGGTGTTGAGTGGGACCCGCGCCTCTGCGTCAGCGGCTTCAGACGTCCTGGACGGTATGCGCACCGTACGTTGACAAGTTTCTACCTGCGGGCGGGAGCTGCGGCCCGGTCCACGCCGCGCCCCACCCTCTCTCACCCCCCGAGTGCGCCCGGCCGGCGCCGCTGCTTCTCTCTTTGGGCTTGTCCAGGAAGCATTGGGAGCTGCGGTTTCTCCGGAATTGTTCAGTCGCCTCTGTTATTCGTCCGGTGGAGGCACAGACCTCTCGAGGGGTGGTGTGTGTATGTGGCCGGGAGCAGGACGCGGTGGGGGGCGGGGGGGTCTGGGTACCAGCCGGTTTGGGGTTCAGGCAGGCCCAATTTGCATCCTGGTGGATCATTTCCTAATCGCGTGACCTTGCGCAAGTCACATCACCTCTCTAAGGCTCTGCTGACGGCTGTAAAACCGCACAAAAATTTTTTGACGAGTAGTTGAAAAGCAGTGTGGAGCAAATTTGCTTTTCCCAAGTCCCATTAACTTGGCGGCCTTCACTGCCCAAAGGCCCAGCTAGGGGTTTCTTTAGCCTGTGCCAAGAGAAGGCAAGCCCAGTTCTCAGGGCTTTTTGTATGGAAAGCTGCATTTGGCCTCTCCTGGTGGAACTTTGAGAGTTATCTGTGGACCAGAGTAAGCCCCTGCCTGGCTGGAACCAGGGACTGACCCGCAATGAGCCAGGCATACACAAGTCAGCATGGCTGAAGCCCTGGCAGCCAGAATGTGAGGTAGGAACTCTGGGTCCAGGCTGTGTGATCTCTGGCCAGGAACTTCCTCTGCCCTCAGGTAGTGTGAGTTTTGTCGGTTTCAAGCTCAATGCCAGCTCAGGATCTGGCCCAGAGTGGCAGACAATTGATATCTGTTGAATAACTGAATGAATGAAGTTTTGTAAATGAAAGGACCCCTCTAGGGCAATCCTCTCTGGATTCTGGGGACTACAAGGAGAAACAGAGACCATCAAGAATAGACAAGTCAGGAGTAAGGCCAGGGCCAAGGTGGTGGTCTGCATATCAAGCTTCCATTCAAAGACAATGTTTCCTTCCTGTTTAAATTAGAAGAGGCTTTGCCTCCCTCTGTGTTGATCACGGGTAGAGATGGGGTCCTCTGTGACATGGGCCCTGGGAACCTTGAAGAGGAATCTTCAGGATGGAGGGCAGTGACCCCTGCCCTGTTGAGTGTGCCTGACCCTCTCTTGGCCCTACTTTGAGCCTGGGTTATTTTACTTTCCTGCTAAGATATAAACTGCTCCAGTTCTGGAGTGGACAGACCTAGGGTGGAATATCTTCTCCATCTCTTACCTGAATAAGTGACTTGACCTGAGCCTCAGTGACTTCATCTGTCAAATTGGAAAAAAAAAAAAAAAAAGACTGTCTTTCAGGATTGCTTTCATGAGTAAGTGAAATCACATAAGCCCAGGGCCTGACACATAGTAGGCATTAATGGATACTCTCTTTAAAGTATTACTTATACTCAGAAAGATGAGAGGTTGTGTTGCAGGGGCAAATTGCCAGATTTGGAGTCAGGTGGGATCAACAGTTTCCCTCTGTAAGCCACCATCTGATCATGTGCAAAATGAGAGTAGTGAGAGCTGTGTCTGTCGGAGGCAAGCTAGAAAGCATTAAAAAAAAAAAAAAATCTCTTTGCACTCTGTGCATCCTAGCTAGGAAGGAAGGAGGAATTCGCTTTTCAGGAGTCCATGGTGCCAATGTGTAGTTCCCACTAAGAGGCTTGACCCTCTGACAGCTCCTTGGACCCAAGCCTTGCTCCTCTGTAGACTCCTGGCAAACATCAGCTGTCAGTGACAAAGACCCGGTGCAGGCTTCACCCGGAGGGGTGGGGCTCCAGCGGGCAGAGGAGGAGCCAGGTATGGGGGTCCCCGGCTTGTTCTCCCCGCCCTCCACCCACTGTCTGCCCGGGGTTAGACTGCCTCAGGATGGATGTGGAGCGCAGAGCCCAGAGACTGAGGCCCAGAGAAAGGCGGAGGGATTTAGCCGACTCTTTCTACCTTAAATCTTCTTTCCTCTATCAGACTACCTTGTAGAATTTCTGTCTTAGCCCTTATTACTCCTTGATAGCACCCTGTTAATTTATTCAGCAATAAAAGCACTTGGGGCGAGCAAGCACCACGTAGACCCAGTTCCCTCCTGCCTCCCTGAATCAAGCGCAGGGCCACACACAGAGTGAGCGCTCTACAAGTGTTCGTTAGATAAATGAATAATAATGGTATCTGACAGGTATTGAGGTCTCCCCACACGTGAGGTTTTGTTCCAAGTACTTCACGTGCGTTAATTTATTAATCCTTCAACAACACCATGAGCAGGTATCCTTTTTAAGCCCATTTTACAGATGAGAACTTGGAAGCATTGAGTGTTTCTGTAATTTGCCCAGGGCGGATCGTGAACTTAGCAGTTTGGTGGCGAGAGGTGGCAAAAACTGCTTCTTCGCCTCACCCTTGGCGAGGGGCAGGGAAGGGGAGCCTCCAGGAATGGGGGCGGAGAAGCCGTGTCACAGGCTGGAGTCGCCGGACGATCTGGGGAGGTGGTGGAAGGCGAGGATGCCCGCCGTCCTCGCCGGGTTGCAGGTCTTCCCGTCTCCGTTCCGCGCCTCTCACATCTCTGTTCCTTTTTCTGTTACCGGTCTCTCACACAACCCTCTCTCAGCTTCCCTCTGACCTCTCAGGCGCGAAAGTCTGGTCCCAAAGTGCAGGGGCGGGCGGGCCGCGTCCCTAGGGCGCGCACAGAGCCTTCTCCCCATCTTTCTCCTCTTTCCTGGAGCGGCGGGAGCCCCCGCGTAACCCGCCCGGCGGGCAGACGGAGCCAGTGAAGACCCCGGCGGACAAATTAGCCTCGCCTTCGATCGCTCTTTTCCGATCAGGTCAGGTTTCCCTCCGCCCTGTGACGGCGCTTCCGCACCAGCCCGGCTCCCCGGGTTCCCCCGCGGGGTCAAGGTTCGCCTGGCTCCGCCTGGCGCCTCGGGAGGGGCTTCCCCTCTGCAGCGTTCCGGCCCGGGAGCCAGCCCCATCCCCCGGACTTTGGGGAGGAGCATCTCGCCAAGAGGGTTACGCGCCGGCCCCCGGCTCCTCCCGGGAGTCCTCCCCACTGTTGCTTCCGGTCCTCAACGGGTGGAGAGTTGTCTCTAAAAAGCATCAGTTCTCTGCTCCATCTTTCGGCCCAATCCGACCCAGTCTTACGCGGGAGGCAAACTGGTACCGAAATAGTACTCCCTCTCTTTTGAGCTTATTTTAGAATTTCACACACACACAAATCCTACTGCTCATCTTGGGAAAATCAGAATTTCATTGGACTTCTTTATACATAGTTAGGATTTAATATTGATTCTACTTTGAATTACATCGGGAGTGGGGACCACCATAATTTCAAGAGCCCTCTGCCCGAATCCCACTCCTGAGGTCACTATCTCTTTCCTATATTCGCTACCCCCCTGCCCCCATCAACGCAGCTCCGACCCAACATCCCCGCCCACCTCAGTGCCCCCCAATGCCTGAGGCTTTGCTAAGCAGCTCATCTCTTGGCAGGTATAGTTAATGCCCAGCCCTCATAAATCAAGACCATAAAAAGCTTACTTTCATATGCACTCAATTTCTACCAAACCTAAACTAATTGCATAAATTCCTTTAGGCCACTCAGAGCTGCTCTCTGGGTTGGGATCTGATCAATTAGTCATTAGGCACTCCATTAGCTGGGGTTTAAGCTGCCTCATATAAATGTCTCCTGTCAATTTGCTTGTAATTGAATGAATAAAAAAGGGTACAATTATTAGCACAGAGGATCAGAATGAGGAGAGGTCAATTTTATTCAAATATTCTAAAAATGTCTTAATCTAAGAATAATTAAAAGAAGGCATTTAGACACCAGCTACTCCAAGAGTCTGTTCATGTTAAGGAAAGGTCCAGCCTGAGATACAGCAACCTGAGTGGTTATCCCAGCTCCGCCACCCTGGGAAACTAGTCTCTCCCACCCCTGTGGCTTTACACATAAGACAAGTTGGTTGGGATGATTTTTGTTTCTTTTTAATTAGTTTTACATTTTTTCAAAGTAATTTATGCACATAGTTTAAAAAGTTGAATACAGAAGGGCCACATGACCAAGGCTTTCCTTTAGCCACTTTTGTTTCTTTTGGAAGTAAATTATATCGAAATAATATATTGGTGGCACTATTTCTCAATGCAAGGCTTATTTGAATATTAAGATTATTAAGAATTTTAAGAAATGTTAAGATTTTAATTAAATAATACATGATTCAAATTCAAAAGGATTAGAAGATTTGCAGTGGAAAATCTTTCTCTCACCTTTGACCCAAGTTAAGCAGTTCCATTTCTTCAAGGCAAATAACATCAATTTCTTGTGTATACTCCAGAGATGTTTTATTAGCCACTGTTTCTTGATTTGTCATTCTTAGTCACTGTGCATTAACTTCTAGCTATGATATCAGAGAACTAGAGATACAATAATCCTGAATAATCTCCCCATGCCAAGTATGCTAAGAAGTTTTGTATAAAATCAATAATCAAAAATACAAACTGTGTATGCAGTTGAAAATTCTTATTCTTTTTTTGTGTGTGACCAAAAACTAATTTGGAGGTGTGGACATCACAAATATATAAGAACTGCCTGCCTGCGAGGATGAAGCATACATATAGGTGGATTTGAGTTCTAGCCTTCCAAATAGAATTTAAAGCCGTCTACCTGGGGATGCTGTGGATGACAGCATTTAATAATCTACCTAGGGTTAGGGATTGAGCATCAGACTGCAGAAACTCCAGCTGAGCACCCACATGAGAGGGAGCCCAGTGCCTTGGGATACCAACTCCATCTCTGCCAGAAGTTCTAGGTGGGGGTCCTGCTTGGCTGCTAGGAGAGGTACAGGGAACCATGGTTCCAGGGCAGGGTGGGTTTGTATCGGGTCCTGCATGTTGTCTCGATGATTCCTCTTGTAGTGAGAAGCTTGTACTGGGAGAGAGTTAACCAGGAGAACGGGAATCCTCTCTGGGCAGCAGGCAGAGCAAGGTCACATGATTCCTGGAGGATGCACAAAGAGGTCTGAATTCCAGGCCTTTACCTGTTCTATATGATGTTGGTAACTCTATTCATTTCTCAGTTTCCGCAACTCTAACTTGAGGAAATTGACCTAGATAATAGTTCAGTTTTAGTGAGGGTTCACGGTCTTCCTTGAGAATCTGAGGAAAACTGTCTTCCTAACCCAGAAAAATGCTCTCAAAAGTTCTGCTAACTTTACTTAGAGTTCAACCCTAGAATCCCTGGGTCCAACCCAGGAGGCTTCGGGTCCAAGGTTAAGACCTCTTGGACTAGGTGATCTAAAGATTTTTCTTTATGTGACTATCTGAATTTATAGTCAAATACCCATAAACACTGAAACCAGTTTAGGAAACTGGGAAGAACTTCAGTGAAGGCAAAAATAAAGTGTTAATTAGACCATGAGCCAGTTGTCAATAAAGATTCCAAATGGCTTTAGCAAAATTATTTTTCAGATCAATAGTCAGTCTCCCAAGAGGTAATGTGATGGAGTGAAAAAAGCACTACATTAGGGGTCAAAATCTAGGCCTTTTTTAAAAACCATCTTTTAACACTGAGAATTGAGATTTCGAGCTGGGGTTTCCCTGCTCTGGCCCCCTTTTTCCTTCTTAGTAAAAGGAGAGGATTGGACCACGTGACTTCTGAAGGTGCTGCTGCTCACTTTATGTGAGCTTATGTGTAAAGACACTGGCGTGTCTTATATTCGGTATTTGTTTTAGCTTATTTTATCTTTCTATCTTGTTTTCAAAAGGGTAGTTGTAAAAAAGTGGTGTTGGACAAAAGGTTAGTTCCAAGTTTCTGGGTTCCGAAGCACTGATGCTTCTAAAACCATTGGTGGAAACACAACTTCTACTTCTTAATGGAAAAAGAAAAACAACAAGAGTTTGTAAGTTTAAAATTTAAAGGCAGGGTGGGAGTAGGAGGCCGGATGAAATTAAAACGTTTTCTTAGACTAATAGTTCTGGAAGGCCTGGGGAGACTCAGCCCAGTGGGGAGCAGAAGGCGGTTGTTGTGGGCTGGGCAGGGCACCGAAGCCTATCACAGCTCTGGCTGGAATCCACAAATAAGAGAATGATGATCAGCTCCTGTTCTCTGCTCTTGGATCTTCACTTTTTTCTACCTTCTGACTTGAATTAATGTTTGCAGCTGTGAGCTCACTCAGCTTTTGAGGGTCTGCATTACTGGTCACATTGCTCAAGTGAAATGATAGAAACATTATTTCAATTTCAACTCTTCCATTTCCAACTTAATCAGAATTTCTCCAGTTGATTTTGTAGTGCTCCCCCCTCCCCCGTTTCATTGAGATTTAATTAGCATATTACATTGTGTAAGTTTAAAGTGTGCCGCATAACAATTTGATGTTTGTATATATTGCAAAATAATTACCACACTAAGATTAGTTAAGATCTATTACCTTACATAGTTTCAATATTTTTTCCTTGTGGTAAGAACTTTTAGCATCTGCCCTTTCTCGGCAACTTTCAAATATAGAATAATACACAGTAGTATTTAGTCATCATGCTGTACATTATATCCCAGGACTAATTTATCTTATAACTGCAAGTTTGAATCTTCTGACCACCTTCCCCTAATTCCAAGCTTTTACTTCTTGAGTTTTTCACTGTCAGTTCTTTACTGTAACTTATGGCATTGCGTAGTATGGCTCTAATCTTCTACTAATTCTAGTAGGTCATTGAGGGGAAGGTTTGTATTTCTTGACTGTCACAGTAGGGTTTATTTTTCCATCACAAAGAAAGAGTGTTAATAATATTTACTCAAATGCTTTATATTGTCACTGTCAGAAACATGGAATCCTAGAACGTGAGCCAAGATGAGTTCTTAGAGATTCACTGGCTGAAGAATATGGTGTTGTCATTCTAGGGGCCCAGGAATCTATATTCTTCACCATCTCTCCATGTGTCTCCAATTATTTGCTCAGATTTAGAAAGATGTTTCTTACAGTATTTTTTTTCCTAACCAAAATGCCCCCACCCTGGAATTTGAGAATATAGTCTGAAACACAAAATTCAATTCTTACTTCATTAAAGGTGGTATAAATTTTGTGTTCCATTCACAACACAGCTGTTACTGTTTTGCCCTCCCAACCATTGCTGTGGGAGTTTACTTATCACAGAGTAAACTGTTGCAACACCCAGAACCTTTGGCTACAACCACTCCCTGCAGACTGACAGGCAGCCTAATTTGAAAATAAATCTCGTGCAACCTCTTTATTGTAGGGCAAAAATGAGACCTAAAAGAAATTTAGTAAATATATAGTGTAAAATGTATTTAGTATATAACGATAAAAAGCAATATCTCTACTGATCACTTTAGAATAATTGGTATTTAACATTTGACACTGAGTGCATGAATGAGCCATTCTTACTTATTATTCTCCTGACCACATCCCTTCACTTCAAAAGTGACTGAAGGCAATGATGAAATTCTTATTTTTTTTTTTGCTTCATTGCATGGCATGTGGGATCTTAGTTCCCCAATCAGGGATTGAACTCATGTCCCTTGCAGTGGAAGCTCTGAGTCTCAACCATTGTACCACCAGGGAAATCCCAATGATGAAATTTTAAGGTATGGAATATTCCTACATTCAATGTGCTGCCGCTTCTAAAATGGTCTACAAACCTAGTTTAACCCATATTTTATGAATGTCCAAGGTCACACAACTAATAAGTGATAGAACTTAGCATTAAGCCCAGAATTGTCTTCCTCTAGAAATGAACACTTTGCACTATACCATGCTTGCTCCTGCAGAAGATGATGGACTTATGTTTTTCAGGTAAAATCTGTAGGACTCCTATGTGAAAGTAGCCTTACTCTTGTTCTGCAGGGCAAAAAGGGTACAATAAGTAGAAAATGAAAGTCACAGAGAGGAAAAATTCCATTTTCATAGGAAAAAGAAAACTCTGGCCATCACCATGGTCCAAGGAGGGGACTGTACTATGAGTTCTTGAGTGGAGGATCTGAAGAGAGATTTTAGTGAATGACACTGAGAGTAGATTTCAGTTCAGACATGTGGTTGCAAAGAGGTGACATCTCCTTCCGACCTGAGAGCCAGTTCCTCTCTAGATGGTTGTTCAGTCCTGGATCCCTCCACTGAAAAATATAAAGGAACTATCTCATAAGAAAAAAATGCACAACTCCCTTAAAGGAGCATGGGAAGCAAATGTTTAACAATATTTGTCCTTTGCATTTGTCTTCTGGAATACCAAGATAATGTACTTGAAACTAACAAAAGTTAAAATGTTGGGCTCTGCTCCTTTATTGACTTAGTATATTAGAAGAATCTAGCAACAGATGACTCACCGAGTGTGCGCCGAGGCAGTCACTGGAGACTTCAGGGGAGTCCCTGAGGAGCTGTTATTTAAAAATGGATTTATAGCCTAGGGACTAGATTGGGGGCCCTGCCTGCCTTTTGCCTACTGGCAGGGCTTTGTGTTCTCTCCCATCTTTTCTTCCTTAAGAAAAAGCTTTTTTTTCTTTTGTTCTTTCAGTTCTTTCCCTCCCTGTCTTCCTTTCCCTCATCATGGTGTCAAAGTGCTTGTGAGGACTGGCTACTGGTTTTAAGTTTTCATTTGGATCCTCGAATGCTCCAGAAGCAACAGGCTAAAGAGAATGCTCTGAGCCAGGGCTCAGTTACCAGAAGGCAGTCTAAACATGTGCTTTGCATACTTGCAAAGGAAAGAAACCCCAACATAACAAAAGGTGTTTTGGAAGACTTCAGTATTTGGTATTTAAAAAAGTATACTAGTCATCGAGTTCAAAATGGTGCTGAACTTCCTCCCATGTATTTTATGAGGTAGTGTTTTAAATTTCATACAGAAGGACAGGTAACATAAAATACTCAGTGTTTCAAGCCTCTAAAGATCTTCATTTGACCCAACATTTATGAATACAATTATAAAAATGTGTATGAATACTGTACTATGTGTAGAACAAGTACATTAAAGAATGAGGAAGAATGAGGTCTCTTCTGGCTTCCATGTAGGTGTTTGATTTCATCAGAAATAGCTGAGGTCTAATGGAGAATAGACTGGTGGTTGCCAAGGAGGAGGCGGTTAGGGGAGGGATGGACTGGGACCATGGGGTTAGCAGATGTGAGCTTTTATGTACAGGGTGGATAAACAGTGGGTCCTACCGTCTAGCACAGAGGACTGTGTTCAGTATCCTATGATAAACCATAATGGAAAAGACTATAAAAAGAGAATGCATATATATTAATATGTATAAGTGAATCACTTTGCCATACAGCAGTAATTAACACAACATTGTAAATCAACTATACTTCAATAAAAAGGAAATAACTGAGGTCTAGAAATATGTTCAGTTCAGTTCAGTTCAGTCGCTCAGTCGTGTCTGACTTTTTGCAACCCCACGAATCGCAGCACGCCAGGCCTCCCTGTCCATCACCAACTCCCAGAGTTTACTCAAACTCATGCCCATCGAGTCGGTGATGCCATCCAGCCATCTCATCCTCTGTCGTCCCCTTCTCCTCCTGCCCCCAATCCCTCCCAGCATCAGGGTCTTTTCCAGTGAGTCAACTCTTCACATGAGGTGGCCAAAGTATTGGAGTTTCAGCTTCAACATCAGTATTTCCAGTGAACACCCAGGACTGATCTTTAGGATGGACTGGTTGGATCTCCTTGTAGTCCAAGGGACTCTCAAGAGTCTTTTCCAACATCACAGTTCAAAAGCATCAATTCTTCGGCGCTCAGCTTTCTTCACAGTCCAACTCTCACATCCATACATGACCACTGGAAAAACCATAGCCTTGACTAGACAGACCTTTGTTGGCAAAGTAATGTCTCTGCTTTTTAATATGCTACCTAGGTTGGTCATAACTTTCCTTCCAAGGAGTAAGCATCTTTTAATTTCATGGCTGCAGTCACCATCTGCAGTGATTTTGGAGCCCCAAAAAATAAAGTCTGACACTGTTTCCACTGTTTCCCCATCTATTTGCCATGAAGTGATGGGATCAGATGCCATGATCTTAGTTTTCTGAATGTTGAGGTTTAAGCCAACTTTTTCACTCTCCTCTTTCACTTTCATCAAGAGGCTTTTTAGTTCATCTTCACTTTCTGCCGTAAAGGTGGTGTCATCTAAAATATGTTAGTTGAACAAATATTTGTTATGTCATTACTCTGTGACAGGCCCTACTCAAGACACTGGGGATTCAGCAAAGAACTCAGGACTCAGGCTCCTCCCCCAAAGAGCTTCCACTCAGACTGGGGACTAGCATATCTCATTTCTGGGACTCAGGACCAATTTCTTTGTGAGCAGTTGGCCAGGTTCATCTGACATTTACCTGTCTGTAGTGTGGGAGAACTAGTCCTGATGTTTCTGAATATCTCTGTTAGCAGACTGTTTAACCTTATTGATACTATTCTCTGCTCCCCCCATTCTTGCCCTCCTCTGCAGGGAGAAATGGGAAACTGAAGAGACAGAAAATAACCTCTGAAGCCTGGTGAGTGTGCGTCACATCGGTTGGTCACAGACTGTGGAGCTTGACTATAATATTTTGAAAAAATGATAAGAGGAAGAAACAGTCAAGTGGAGCGGAAGGTGTGTGTTCCTGGCAGCCACATGGGATCATGACACTGATGATGCCCCCCTGTGGGCCCCCTGTTGCATGAATCCAGCTTTTAGGTAGCCCTTTTCTTCGTACATGCTGTGCTGAGATGGATGCTTCTTCTCCAGAGTAAACCAACTGCTGACCTGTATATAATGTAGCTGGACTCCTCAGAGTTTAAACCCAGTTTAAATGGTTTTCTAAATTGGGAACAGTGTGAGAAGAGCTGCTTCTTTTCGAATGAAGGATGAAAGGTTTGATACTAACAGGGAACGGAGGTTGTGTTCTAGGATTGAGATTAGTTAGGAGCTAGGTGATGCTTCCCTGGTGGCTCAGATGTTAAAGAATCTGCCTGCAATGCAGGAGACCCAGGTTCGATCCTTTGGTTGAGAAGATTCCTTGGAGAAGGGAATGGCTACCCACTTCAGTATTCTTGCATGGAGAAATCTGTCGCTAGATAAGCCTGGCAGGCTACAGTCCACAGAGTCGCAAAGAGTCAGACATGATTCAGTGACTAACACTTTTACTTTTTGTTTTTTTGGGTGATGCTTATGTTTTTCCCAAAAGTCAAAGCAAGATTTCTTTTCTTTTTAATTTTTTAAGAAATAAAAGTTCAAAAAAAAAAAAAAAAAAAGAAAGAAATAAAAGTTCCATAGTTCCAAGATTCAAATAGTTTAGCAAGACTTGGTTTGATAAAGAGCTGTCCCCCAGGTCTCCTCCCCAATGCCCTGATTCCCCAGGGCAATCACTTTCAACCCTTGAAACTGGTTCTTTTGTTATTTACTTCACTATCTTTAAATATCATGTCTATATTTTTCTCTTTTTATTGCTTAGTTCCCTGTAGTGAAATGAAGATTAAGCTGTCTCTCATTCCCTACTCTAATTCCCATTCCTTTACCATTCCAATATAGTTAAATCTCAAATTTGAGTAGATCAAAATTCATTTGTTTTACTCTCAAAATCCTTTGCTGCTGAGCCATGTGAGATACTATAGTTACTTTTCCTTTCCTAACCTTGGGGGGATGTTAATAATCATTCCTTTTTAAAATTTTGTTTTCTATGTTTATTATTCAGTTCAATTCAGTTCAGTCGCTCAGTTGTGTCCAACTCTTTGCGACTCCATGGACTGCAGCACACCAGGCCTCCCTGTCCATCACCAACTCACAGAGTTTACTCAAACTCATGTCCATTGACTCAGTGATGCCATTCAACCGTCTCATCCTCTATCATCCCCTTCTTCTCCTGCCTTCAATCTTTCCCAGCATCAGGGTCTTTTCAAATGAGTCAGCTCTTCGAATCAGGTGGCCAAAGTATTGGAGTTTCAGCTTCAGCATCAGTCCTTCCAGTAAACATTCAGGACTGATTTCCTTTAGGATGGACTGGTTTGATCTCCTTGCAGTCCAAGGAACTCTCAAGAGTCTTCTCCAACACCACAGTTCGAAAGCATTAATTCTTCTGTGCTCAGCTTTCTTTATAGTCCAACTCTCACATCCATGACTACTGGAAAAGCCATAGCCTTGACTAGATGGACCTTTGTTGACAAAGTAATGTCTCTGCTTTTCAATATGCTGTCTATGTTGGTCATAACTTTTCTTCCAAGGAGTGAGCGTCTTTTTATTTCATGGCTGCAGTCACCATCTGCAGTGATTTTGGAGCCCCCCCGAAAAAAATCTGCCACTGTTTCCACTGTTTCTCTCTCCATCTATTTGCCATGAAGTGATGGGACTGGATGCCATGATCTTTGTTTTCTGAATGTTGAGCCAGCTTTTTCACTCTCCTCTTTCACTTTCATCAAGAGGCTCTTTAGTTCTTCTTCACTTTCTGCCATAAGGGTGGTGTCATCTGCATATCTGAGGTTATTGATATTTCTCCCGGCAATCTTGATTTCAGCTTGTGCTTCCTCCAGCCCAGTGTTTCTCATGATGTACTCTGCATATAAGTTAAATAAGCAGGGTGACAGTATACAGCCTTGACGTACTCCTTTTCCTATTTGGAACCAGTCTGTTGTTCCATGTCCAGTTCTAACTGTTGCTTCCTGGCCTGCATACAGATTTCTCAAGAGGCAGGTCAGGTGGTCTGCTATTCCCATTTCTTTCAGAAATGCACCCCAAATGCTCCCCATTTATACAAACCTCTGTTCAAAACTTTCAAACACCTAAAGTGTTTTATCAGTGTATTCTCCTCAAAGAAACCTCTCTTGGAGTCTTCTGACCTGCTTCAGGATGAGCTAGCTGTTCTCCAGGTCTGCTGACAGTTGTCATCCTGGGATCCCCTTTCACCATGATCTTCAGTTCAGTCACATGGTCGTGTCCGACTCTTTGCTACCCCGTGGACTGCGGCATTCCAGGTCTTCCTTTCCATCATACTCCCGAGCTTGCTCAAACTCACGTCCATCAAGTCAGTGATACCATCAAACTATCTCATCCTCTGTTCTCCCCTTCTCCTCCTGCCTTCAATCTTTCCCGGCATCATGGTCTTTTCTAAGGAGCCAGTTCTTTGCATCAGGTGGCCAAAGTATTGGAGCTTCAGCTTTAGCATTAGTCCTTCCAATGAATATTCAGGACTGATTTCCTTTAGGATTGACTGGTTTTATCTTCCTGCAGTCCAAGGGACTCTCAAGAGTCTTCTCCAACAGCACAATTCAAAAGCATCAATTCTTCAACACTCAGCTTTCTTTATAGTCCAACTCTCACATCCATATATGACTACTGGAAAAACCACAGCTTTGACTAGATGGACTTGTATAGAATCCTCTGTTTCCCAGAAGTCTCTATCTTCTCTTTAGGTTTATGCTCCATTTAGGTGGTACATGTTCTCTGAGAAAAAGTGCAATGGAGACAGAATTTTTGAAAGCCATCAAATCAAAAACTGTCTTTATTTTGTTCTTACACTTGAATGGTTATCTGACCAGATGCAGAATTCTTGGTTAGAATTAACTTTCCCTAACCATTTTAGAGAGATTACTCCACTGCCTTCTAGCACTAGGTGTTACTATAGAAAAGTTCAAGACCATTCACATTCTTGATTTTTGTAAGAAACCTATTTTATCTCTCTGGAAACCTACATAGAGCATATTCATTTTGTTTATTCTGCTGAGCAATTTTCAATCTTGATATTAACAATTTTTATTCTGGGAGATTCTCTTGCATTACTTCTTTGAAGTTTTCTTTTCTTTTTCTTTTTTTTTTTTCATATTTCTTAATGCCTATTGTTTTGATATTGAACCATCTGAATTGGTTCCCTGATTTATCATTTCTCTCCTGTTTTTCTCTTTGTCTTTTTGTCCTTTTGTGTGATGTTTTCTTAAATTTTTTATTTCAACCCTTCTATTGAGTTTTAAATTTATCCTATCATTAAAAATGAATCTAATAGGTGTTTTTCCTTTACACTAAGGAAAAAATCTTTTTAAAAAAATTTTATGGATGCTATCTTTTTAGTTGGAGCTCTGAGTTCTATTCAGTTATATCTCTAATATTGCTAATAGTTTCTCTTTAATGTCTTCTTCCCTCAAAGTCTATTTCCTCCAAAGTGCTTCTGTTTTCAGTTGAACTATCCTGGTTTCTGTGCTTTGTATTAGGTATTGTTAGGTTAATTGGGTAAAAAGTTGATTGGAAGCTGTGCACATCTGAGATGTCCTGTTCATTTTGGTTTCTATCTATAGTAACACGGCTGGGCTGTTTCCTTGGGATCTTGGGATTGTCTAAGGGCAGATTTCTTTCTTTCATTTTGGACTGGCTGATATTCTCAGTTTCCTGTCTGGAGGATACACGTCTGGCAGCTGATGTTCAAGGTGCTCAGTGAGGGAACGGGAATAGGGTTTTTAACATTTAGAATGTAAAATTGTACTTAATTTCTCTGTTTTCAGTCCAACCCTTAACTATGGCTGCTATCTCAAATACAATGACTTAAAAAAACAAACATTTTTTCTAGTGAATAAATAACCAGTATTCTTCCAGGTTCAGTGAGACAGTTGCCTACCTGTGCCAAGTGGGTAAGGTAAACTGAGTGTCTAAATGCTTCTTAAATAAACTCTTAACCAAGCCATCCACTTGCATCTTCGTCTTGATTCCAGAGACGTGTGCTACTGGGAGTCTTTCGCTGAAGCACACTCTGCGGCGGTGGAGCGAGGGCTCCGGTGTGCGCATGCTCAGTGGTGGAGGCGCGCCGGTGCCGGCTTCGTTGCTCCCCGGAGTGTTGGCCCTCGGTTCCCCACTCAGGGATTGAACCCACGTCCCTTACATTGCAAGGCAGATTCTTAACCACTGGACCACCAGGCAAGTCCCCACTCATCATTTGAAGGTTAGGTTCTGAGAGAGAATGGAGCTGTGTGCTGTGTGCAGGCTTCCGCTTTGACCGGAAGTCTCCGGTACCAGGATTCGGAACTAAGGTCTCAGGGCTAGGTTTTGGTGAAGAGAGTCTTGTACCTCCTGAAACTGCACTATATGCAAAATTATGTGTTTTTATGTGTATATTTCCACCCTTGTTGCTGCTGCAGCTGTTGTTTAGTCGCTAAATCGTGTCCGACTCTTTGCCACCCCATGGACTGTGGCCGGCCAGGTTCCTCTGTCCGTGGGGATTCTCCAGGCAAAAATAATGAATTGAGCTGCCATTTCATACTCCAGGAGATCCTCCCAACCGAGGGATCGACCCGAGGCTCCTGCGTTGGCAGGCAGATTCTTTACTACTGAGCCACCAGGGAAGACCACTGAGTCTATATATGAAGTGAAGTGAAGTGAAGTCGCTCAGTCGTGTCCGACTCTTTGCGACCCCGTGGACTGTAGCCCACCAGGCTCCTCTGTCCATGGGATTCTCCAGGCAAGAGTACTGGAGTGGGTTGCCATTTCCTTGCTTTTATCAAATTCTCAAGGTGATCTGTGACCTCAAAATCTAAGTATTATTTCTCTAGAAGCCAAGAATATGTTACATTGGGTAAAAAAATGGCATAGGCTTGAAGATATTCATATTCAGGAGAATATTAAACTAACCCAAAACTTGTCAATGTTGCTCGTAGATGAAGTTTCCACGGACTGGGCATTTCTTGAAAACCGGTTCATTCCTATTCCTTACGCCATTGGTCCTAGGTCTCTATAAAGAGCCACTGCACTATCCCCAAGGAGGGAGCACCCAAGTGTTTGAAATCATAGGTGGAAAGTAACTGATGAAACCTTTGAAATGATCCTTTCAGAGTAACAGACTCAAATGCCAGAAGGCCATGGAGATGAGAACAGTGAACCCCACACAAGGTGGCAGAGAATGCGGAAACTGTGGTGAACTGGAGGGCAGGTTCAGCACTAAAGGGGGCAGAAGTTATTCAGAGTCAGCCAGTGACTGCCATCTGGGAAAGTGAGCCCCATGTGATGTGAGCAAATCTGATTTTCCAAGAGAAGCTGCAATGCTAGACTTTTTTTGAAATTGTTTTTGTCTGTGCTGGGTCTTTGTTGCTGCATGGGCTTTGTCTAGTTTCAGGAAGCGGGGGCTACTCTCTATCTGTGGTACAAGGGCTTCTCATTGTGGTGGCTTCTCTTACTGCAGGGCACAAACTCTATGCAAAGGACTCAGTAGTTGCTGCGTGCAGGGTTAGTTGTCTGGCTGTATGTGCCATCTTCCCGGACCAGGGATCGAACCCCTGTCCCCTGCATTGGCAGGTGGATTCTTAACCCTTGGACCACCAGGGAAGTCCTTGGAATGCTAGATTTCTAAAATGTGATGTCTCCTTATTGCTCCTTCCTTAAAGTAAAGGTGAAAAAAAAAATCAAGTAAACCAAACACACATACAACCATATTTAGCTCACAGAGTACCAGTTTGTGATATCTGATCTACTACAATCTTCTTTTGCATGTTAGGATCCAGTTGCCCAGAATGATGAAGCTCCCATGTCACTCTTACCCAGGAGAATGTTCTAGACTGGTCCTTGGATCCCTGTGGGCAGCCCTGGGTCTTTTGAATGTAGACCAAAGGGTGGGAGCTGATGGCATTGGAGTGTGTGTATGTGTGAGAGAGAGGTAGAGATGAGAGGAGAGAGGAAAGAACTCTGGTGAGGCATTAAGATGACCAGAGAGTGTTGACATTAACCCCCATAAGTACACTTCTCAGAGTTTGCTGGGAGAGTTACATAAAATTGGGTGGGAGTGGGGATTGTGAAGGAGGCTAATAGGAAGTGACTAAATAGTTTTTTAAAAATTCTTGAAAGGTCCAGTGCTGGCCAATAAAATTTTCTGTGATTATGGAAATGTTCTCTATCTGTACTGTCCAATGTGCCATTAGCCACATGTGGTTACTGAGTACTTGGAATGTGGCTAATTTGACTGAAGGGCTAAATTTAAAGTTAGAAGTTAACTATGGCTAGTGAACTAGGCAATGGGAGATAGACCAATATATCCTAAAGTGTGTTATGTTTTCCTTTGTGGGTGACATGTGGATAATTAAGACTGAAAAACATGTCTGCATTTGTAGCGACACTTATTCTCGACACATACCACCGCCCCCCCCCCCCCCCGCCCCCCCCAAGCCCATGATTTCATGGATACTATTGCCTGGCTGAGATCAAGTTTAAAAAGGAAGTTAGTTAAAGAAAAATGTTAGTAAAATTTTTTAGTAAATATGTTTAATAAATAGTATATGGTATATACAAAGGACAAATTTCATAAATGTCATGCAAATGACTGAAATGTGAATAACAAGGAACTATATGGATTTTTATCAAGTTTTGGTCTTATATACCACTGATAATTCATAAAATACAATTTCAATATAAAAAGTATCACATCAGAAAGTAAAATAAGTTTGGGAAATTTTCAAGCAGGTTTGTTGTTTCTGTTTTAACTTAACAAAAAGCAGAGCTTTTTGAAGTCCTTTATAAGTTGAGAATGTAGATGAATCTCTAGGACAGGAATCTAGAATGGAACATTTCTCAAAGATATTTGGTCAAGGAATGATCCTCCCCCCCCCCCCCCCCCCCCCTTAAAACTGTCATCATTGTTTTGAGGGATGCTAGTTTTCTTTATAACCCAGTTTGGGAAACAGTGTGGCAACATAGTAATAGCATGTATCTTAGCCTCTGTGCAGTCTTTGTTGCAACTACTTAACTCTGCCATTGTAATGCAGAGACAGCCATAGGTAAAATAGAAACAAATGGCAGTGTTTCTGCAACACCCTACTTATAAAAGCAAGCAGTGGGTTGGAATTTGCCTGCAGGTCATTGTTTGCTGACCCTCGGTCTAAGATTTCTTGGAGGGTCTCCTGGACTTTTTCTGGGTCTTTTTAAATACAGATCTTTCCCAATATTAGGCAATTCTTAGATCTTCTAGAGGCTTCCTGAATGGTTTGCTTGCTACGCTTTGAATCATACACACATCCTTGAGTGATCTTAAGGAGACATCTTGGTCTTGGAAAATCCTGAAGTGTTTTCACTTTTAAAAAGTTCTGCGGCTCACAGAGCATACCCCCAGCAAAGCTTGCATCTTCTGCTTTTTAAAAGTCCCTTCAAACAGAGACTAGCTTGTTCATCTAGAAGAGAAGTGGGACAGAATCTTATCAAACAAAACTTTGGGTTGAATGAGAAATTCTATGTTGTTGTCAACTTAAAAAAAAAAAAAGCACAATGTGAGAGCTGAGAGTTAAGTTTTATTTGGGGCAGTATGAGGACTGCAACCCTGGAGATAGCACCTCAGATAGCTCTGTGAGACTGCTCCAAAGAGGCAGGGGGGAAAGACAGTATATGTGTGATTTTGGTGAAGGGGGTGTATATGCAATCAAGAACATATTTTTTTGTAGAAGGTTTCTGTTAGTCTCATGAAGCTCCTGCTAGTTACAAGAACCAGTCATCACTATGAAGGATTTTAGTGCTGTTCTGTATAAGAGGAAATACAAGAATTGGGCTCATAAAATCAGCTCCTGAGAATATCTAACTGTCTAAAGACCTATCCTGCCAGTTTCCTGGAGCACAGAGTGCCTCATTTCTGCTCTCCACCCTGAACTCCTTCAGGGGATGTTGGAGGTCAGCAGCTGCAGCAGCACATAATTTAATCCTTGTAGAGATAGATGGCAAGCACCCATGGCTAGCGCCAATTTGTGGTTGACCCTGTCAACTAAAAAAAAAAAAAAGCACAATGTGTGAGTTAAGTTTTATTTGGGGCAAAATGAGGATGATAGCCTGGGAGACAGCATTTCAGATAGCTCTGAGAAACTGTTCCAAAGGGGGAAGGTCAGTATATATGTGATTTTGGTGAAGGGGGAGTACATGCAATTAAGCACATATTTTTTTGTACGTTTCTGCTAGTCTCGTGAAGGTTATCACTGGTCACCAGGAGCATATGTTGCCGTGAAGGATTTTACTGCTTTTCTAGGTATGAGGAGACATAAGAATTGGGCTCATAAAATCTTTTCCTGAAAATATCTAAGTATCTAAAGACCTGTTCTGCCAGTTGTTTTTTTTCTCCCCGGAGCACAGAGTGCCTCATTCCTGGTCTCCACCCTAAACTTAGAGGGGATGTTGATGGTCAACTGTAGTGACTCATAATTTGATCCTCATGAAGGTAGATGGCAAGTACCAATTTGCAGGTGACATAGCTCAGGGAATCCATCTTTTTGGAGAGATGAAGGATCATGCCAAGTTTTACAAAAATCCTTTCCTAACCTCTGAGAGACTCAACCTGGAGCAGAGCCATTGAAACTTCTGCGCCTCATTGTCACGTGCAGAGCTGTTGCTTTGACAACAGTGAACCCTGCCGAAACCTGTCCTGACCCAGTGTGCAGGGAGGATGGGCTGACTCTGGGGCAGTTGGTTTTCCAGCTTCAGGATGCCAGAGAGTGGAGGAGGACATTCTCTGGAGGATTGTTGACTCAGTCAGAAGTACCTGTTAAGAAATGTAGCCCCAGATCTTGGCCACTGTTAAACTGTAGGGAAGGTGGAAGAGGGGAGAGGATGCAGCAGAGAGAACAGTGCCTTAGGAGACACATTGTCAGTTTCCAGTTTAACCAACCATTAACCTGAATTTGACCTCATGGACAACTTCAAAGTGGAAAGAGTGGAAAGATCACAGGCTTTGCAGTCTGAAAGATGTGGATATGAATGCCAGTTGTACCACTTCCTGGTTATGTGACCTTGGGCAGGACTCATAGCTTAGCCTTTCTGGACTTAGGTGGAAAATGAGAAAGATGATAATAGTAACTAACATTCATTGAGTCTCCACTATGTGCTGTGTGGTCATTCAACTAGTACAGACAAGATGCTCACCCTGAATGAGCCTGTGTTTTAACTGGAGCATAGGAAGAGACGGGCGGCACGCAAATAATGTAGAGGCTTGCAAAGTGTGATATGCATACAATGGAAAATAACCGCCAGGCTTGAAAGTGCCCACTTTCGTTGGGGTAAAAAGGGAAGGGCTCCTTGTATAACTGACATTTAAGCTGAGGATGACTTTATTGTGTCCTTACCATGAAACAGATACCTACACTTAAATGCAGGACCTCATTGGAGGTAAGCACTGGCCTTATCATTTTATAAGTGAGAAAACTCTGGCACAGAGGGGTTAAATATCTTACCCAAGGGCATACAGCCTAGGAAAGGGCAAAGTAGGGACTTTGACGTGGACTGTCTGACCCCAAATGCTCTGCTCCTTTTTTTTCATTCTGCTTATCTCACAGAGTGTGCTGAAGCTCCAAAAAGAATATATCTGAACTGCTTGGCCTGCTTATTAAATAGCAGTCCTGTCCTAATACCACTTCTCCATGGTTAATCTTTTGGGATGACTTTCCTGCAGTCCTGAGGTTAAGCCACTAGGGAGCAGGCCCCTAGGCCTTGATCCTGGAGTTCTTCATTGAAATAAATCTAAATGAAATGGAAGAGGTTCTATAGCTGGGACCCCACCCTTTTTGAGACTTCGGTCCAGCAAACAGGCAAGGGAAGGAGGGATCTGATCAGGGCAAGAAGACATTAATCCTTACTTAGACTCCAGGTGAGCTCAACAGAGTGTGTTGTTCAGGGACCAAAGGCCACTGACCAAAGGAATAGGTCTCTTAAAGCGGGTTTCGGAACTCTGCCCCGTCCCCTACCTCCCTTTCCTGTCTTGGCATGCTCACTCATATTCTGCTCTGCCTCTCCCGAGAACTGGTGCCTCAGAGATGAAAGCCAAGAAAACGCAACGAGCCATCGGCGGCGCTCACTCAATTGATTTTTACACAAAATTTGCCTTCATGCACGAAGGATGGAAAAATGATCCCATAAATAATGGATAACAAAAACAAATGCAGAGAGGAAATCAATAGTCACACACTTGATACCGCAGGGAGATGGGAGGGGAAAATATTGAGCCCGGTCCAGCTAAATGGCACCCCAGGGAACCCCTTCCTGTTGGAGAGGGAGGGGCACATGTTCCCCTAGCAGACCCCAGGGGACAGTGAGCTGGGAGAGTTTGTCTGGGCTTCTCCCGGGGTGTCAGAGTCAGTCTCAGGACAAAGGAACCATCTGTTCCTCAAGGATCACTCAGCTTTCCAGCCCACAGACCCAGGTTCCTGCCCTGGTTCTTCTGAGCCTCTGGAGCACCATCTTTCAGAGGTGCCTAAAGGTTTTCATGCTCTATCTGAGGTTTCTCCCTTTCTCTGTTCACAGCACGTCGCCTCCAGATCTGGTCACCTGCTCTTCTGCTACCAAAGCCTCCCGAGGGGGTAGGGGTTTGAATCCTGGTTCTAGCATTTCCTCTGCCTGTGTGACTTTTGGTAAGTTATGCATCCTCTCTGAACTTTAGGTTCTTCATCTGTAAAATGGGGCTGGTAAAATCCTTTATGGTGGTGTGTGTGTGTGTGCTCAGTCGCTAAGCCGTGTCTGTCTCTTTGCGACCCCATGGACTGTAGCCCTCCAGGCTCTGTCCATGAGATTCTCTAGGCAAGAATACTGGAGTGGGTTGCCGTTCCCTCCTCTAGGGGATCTTCCTGACCCAGGGATCAAACCCACTTCTCGTGTCTCCTGCACTGGCAGGCAGATTCTTTATCACTGCGCCATGCTGGTAGGAAGGATGAAATGATTCACTGTGTATAAAGTGCCTGGCGTATAGTAAATGCACAAAATAGGACAGGTAAAATCACATTCACCTGAGCCCTTCCTCTAAGCTCACCGACTTCACTGCTTCATGTGTGCATAGGTCAGTAGCCCCGTAATTTTTTTTCCTTTTGTTGGTCACACCACGTGGCATGTGGGATATTACTTTCCTGACCAGGGATTAAACCTGCACCCCCTGCAGCAAAGCATGAAGTCTTAACCACTGGACCACCAAGAAAGTCCCTTTCTTTTTTTTTTTAGTTTTAATCATATTTAATTTGTTGGACTCAGTGGTACATTCAGTACATTTACATGGTTCAAAATTGAAGAGATGCAAAATGGCATACAGTTTAAAATCCCTTCTACTCCTCTTCCTATGCACCCAGAGCTACTGTCAATTTCTTATGTGTCCTTCCAGAGAAAGTTGACTAATTCTAACCATATATATTGGCTTGTTTACATGTGCATATGTATAAATACGTATTTATGAATAGGTGTTTTCCTGTGTTTTTTTCCAAGATAGTAACAAACTATGTATACTGTTTTATGCTTTTCTTATTATACTTACATCATGGAGCTTATTCCCTGTCAGTGTATAACGAGTTCATTCTCTCTCTCTCTTTCTTTTACAGCTTTCTATTGTATTCCATTCTAGGGGTCTATCATAATTTATTCAACCAATCCCCATTGATGGAATTGAAGGTTTTATCCCAGTCTTCTGCTTTTATGAGCAATGCTGTGATTGGTAACCTTGTACCTATGTGACGTCACCATTTATCTCTAGGAGTGATTACTAGGTGTGTCATTGCTGGGTTGGAGGGGCTATGCATTTGTACTTTTGATAGATATTGTCAATTTGTTCTCTACAAAGCATGTGCCTTGAATGCACCCCACAGCACTGTGAGAGAATGCCTCTGTCTCCCGCTCTGGCTGGCATTCCCAGGACATCTTCGGCATGTCGCACAAGTCCCTCTACCCATCTGTTAGCCTCCACTCCACATGCTCAGACTCTGCATGGATTCTCTGCTTCAGACATTCAGAAGTATCCCTTCTTCCTCATTGGGTCATACTTCTCTGCTGCTATAACTTTCACACGCTGTTCCCTCTCCCTGGCATAATAATTCCATCCACGCTTCAAGTCTTTACTTCAAGGCCATCTCCTCTGTGATGCCTCCCTGTCTTCCCTGAGCTGAGTCAGCTGGGAGCTCTTTCCTCTGGTCTCCCACACGACTTGCCATTTGTATAGCACTCATCACAGGTATCATGTTTGTTTAGGTACTTACTCTCCATGTCTTACTCATCTGTGTGTCCTCAGTAAGAACTGTAAGCACTGAGTTAATATTTACTGGGGGGACATGCAAGTTACTGTACTAAACTCTACTGGGGATACAGTGAGAAAAAAGGCAGGATCCCTGCTCTTGAGGAATTACAGAGCTTATCAGAGCTCTCTCATCTTAGATAAGTGGATAGCTGTTCATTTTAATCATTTCTATAACCATCACAGAATTCATGTCAACCTTGCAGTGAGCTGTACACAGAAGTTAGGGGATGTATGTGTGCCCTAGAGATAAAAGAATAGGCGCATAAGCAAGCCTATCCTCATCTTAAATAAGTTTTCTTTTCTTTTTCTTTTCCCCCTCCTTCCCTCCATCACTTCTTCCCTCCCTCCCTCGTTCTCTCTTTTTTCCCCTCCTTTCCTCTTTCCTCCCTCCCTCTTTCTTTCCTTTTCATCTTTCCTTCCTTTCTGTCTCTCTCCATCTTTCTCCTTTTCTGGAACAGGTGAGGAAAAAAACAACTTTGCCAAAGTATATAGGAATCTTTGAAATGTCAGGTGCATGACAAAACACTTTGTCCTGCTTTCTGCTTCTAATATATGTATTTCACTTTAAGACCAAATCAGATAGCTCCCAGGAAGAAGTGATAGCAAATACAGTTTATACTTCAAGAAGTCACAATAAGATACAGGAAGAGTTATAGGAAAGAGAAAACACTGACATGAGAAAGAATCCTGAGAAGTGAAGCCTGAACCTGCTAGCACCAATCACTTTACAGAACTGGAAGAGAATTTTGAGCTTCTCATTCTCTTGGCTACCCGATTCGAAACCCCAAACCTAACAGTGGAGCTTGATCCTTAGTGTGGATTATTATTTTATAAATTATTAAGAAGAGCAATATCTCTCCATTTACTGAATGTCATAACAAAAGAAATAGGAGGGAAACCAAGACATTGTCTACCCAAAGAGCCCAGCATTTGGACAGTGTAAAGTCACTAAATAATTCAGCAGCTATTTGAAAGTATAGTGTTTTGTAATTTCGACAGAACCATCTCAGTCTGGCTCTCTGTAGCACAGAATTTTAAAAAGATGCTCGCCTTCCTGAAGATCTATTTCTAGGAGAAATGGGAATCGGGTAGAAATGCTGGGCAGGAGAAAGAGGGCTATCTAATTAGAGAGCCTCGTGTTTATTCTGATTTTTAAACTTTCATGAGCCTGCTGAGGGTCTAACCATTTTCTAGTAATATCTTTGATTTCTTTCTCTGTGCCAACACATTTGTGCTCTGACTATCCAGATCTGTGCTCTGTATGCTTATGGAAAGGGAAACCATCGTGTCTGAGATGACTGTAACATATTGACAGAGAGAAGGATGGAGAAAACAAATGTAGTCCCACAATCTATTGCAGTAAGGTTGATCATGTGCACTTTGTCTTATTCAGAGCAGTCAGAGACTCCAGACTAGTGGCGTCTGGGAGAGGCTGCATCCTGAGGGGGCTGGGGTGGGACAAGCGTGAGGGCTGATTCCAAGGGAAGCCATCACTCATGATTCGTTTGTTTGTTCCTGACCTTCCTACAGAGAGGATCTCATGCCATTTACACACAAAATTAAAACAAAGCACTCTCGGTATGACTGGGAGGCAGCATAGCATGGTAAATAAGAGGGTGCTTGGACTGGTATTTAGGCTCTTTTACAGCTTGGTGAGTGACTTGACCTTGGGTGAGTGACTTGAACTCTGTGCGTCTCAGCATCCTGATCTTTAAACTGCAGGTCATCATCATGCTGACCTCCCAGGGCTGTTGTAAGGATTACACCAGAAAATCATGTAAAATAGCAGAATAGTGCCTTGCACACAGGAAGTGCCTACTACATGTCAGCTACTATCATTCCTTTGCCCTTAGTTCCTCTGAACCCCAAGAATTAGAGTAGGCAAGTGGCTAGTTGCAGAGGACTGAGCTTTGTGTTTTATGTGGCTATGATTGAGTGAGAGCCTCTGCAAGTACTTATTGGCAAGACAGACTCCTGTAGATGAGTTATGTAAGTGGCATCCCAGAGGTCCCGGCATGGATGCAAACCAATTAAGTTAAGCGCTTACCGCAATCACAAGTGCAACTCATAGCTTTAAAAGTGGGAAGAGAGGATATGTGAACTTGGCTTTGCATTACTCGGTTTTGTCAAATCTATAAGAAGTATAGCCCATGAATGCCTCACTCTTGTTCTTCTATATTCTGGAATACTTTTTGTTAAATAGAGTATAGAATTCTAAATCCAGGTATTCTTAGCTGTGCAGTCTTGAACATCTATTTACATTCCCTTAAGACTTAGTTTCCTCATCCATAAAAAAAGGTTCAGTGCAGGAAACAGAAATCTCCCTAAGAATTTTGAAGCACTGAGATTTATTACTGGGAATGAAGTACTTATGGAACTGGTGGGAGGGCTGAATGCTTGGGCTGTAGACTGGATATGTAGGGATGACTCTCAGAATATTAGGGGAGCTATAATCTTCGTCACAATCTTGGCAGTGAGTAATTGGCAGCTCATCACTGGAACAACTGAGGCCCAGAACACACCATCTTGGCTGCTGTCCAGGATTCAGGAAAGCCTCCATCGCCAGTGCAATGTCTGATCTGGACACTGGGTCACTGAAACCAGCCGCCACTACCACCACAGCTGCCTTTGGAAGCTTGAGATGAGATATTAGTGTCTCCATACTTTTTCTTGCCAGCTGAAAACAGTATAATAGCAGAATATGACACTTCACTTTATTTCTGCCTTCTAAATATTGCCTGAGTGCATCTACATAATGAAATCTATCTCACATCTAGAACCCTAGCTGCAAGGGAGTCTGGAAATGAATTACTAGCTTTCTAGCCTCTCCAAAACAGGAAGCTACCTTAAGAAGATGGAAATTGATGCTGAGTAACAACTGGCCATATCTAGACCAGAAAATAATAATAACTATGTCATAGAGTTATTGTGGGCATTAAATGAGATAATGAAATAATTTGAGCACCAGCAAAAAGCAGACAAACAATAAATTAATTATATCCAACACGACTCCTTCAGTGGGATACAAAGCTTCATCTTCTAAAGATAAGGGAAGAAAAAAAAAAAAAAAGGGAAGGGAAGGTTTCTTTAGGTGCTGGACTGAATTTCCTGCAAAGACAGGAGAATTCCCTACCAGCTTCGTGTCCTCAGTGCCACCAATGGCTCCTTCTCTACCTGAGGTCATAGCACAGGTGCCTGTAACAGCCCTCCTTATCTATATACCAGTGCTCCAGGGAAGCTTTCCAGGCCATTCTACCTGTTCGCAGTTCAACTTCTCCTCTCTGTTCTGAACTCTTGAGTTCCCATCCCATTGCTTCAGGCCAAATTCCTAGTTCTCGGTTTGCCCCTGTCATAGTGAGACCTGAGTTGAATGAACTGTTTGCTTCATCTTGGTTTTATCTCTGGCCAGTACTGTTCCTATTTCACACCCAGGCCAGGCCTTTGAACCCTGTATTAAGCGTGGAGCCTCAGACCCCATTTGTCATCAAAGAAACCATGTAAGTACTGAAAATTCCAAGATAAAGCTCTAACAAAACAGGATGGCCTAAGGCAAACACATAGGGAAAATTTATCTTTAGTGTCTTTCAATCCCCATTTTGTTTTTAAGTATTTTCCACATACGTGTTGAACTGGAGAGTTGCCTTTTTACTTGAGATCATAATAGGATAGACATTCTCAACAAATCTTACTTGTTCTACATTTTTTCATGGTTTTATAAAGTAGCCAGTTGGCTCAGGGATTCTCATGCCTGTCTGTGCCTCAGTTCAGCCCAGTTGAATCAGAATCTCTAGGGGAACAAGTGAGGTCTGGGCTGCAATGTATTTTAAAGCTCTCTCAAGATAATAATTACAATGTGTAGCCAGAGTTGAGAACCACATGACCAGCTAGTCTGACAATCTAACTTGGATTCACACGCCAATGGGTGCAAATGTTTTCATATACTGGCCCAACCAGGGCAGTTCTGGTTCTCCTTCAGAACTGGTCTGCAGGCAATGCCATAACTCAAAAAGTAAGTTCATGATGGGATCTCCATCAAGAATGAGATCTTGCCATCTCCTTGGCAAGATAAAGTGATAGGTAAAGTTCTGGTGTCAGGATAATATTTTAATAATCCTTCAGGTTATACCATTTAATCATGTGACTTTTATCCCTATTCCTAAAACCAGTTCTAGCAGTTAACATTTGATTCTTGGTGAAAATTTTTTATTCTATAACATTAAATTATATTTTAAATTTTCTTCTGTGTAACCCCAGACAATTACATTTTGTTTCATCTCTGCCCCCCCCCCCATTTCTTCATTTATTCAATAGGGATAGTAATAATAGCTACCTCAGAGAGTTATACTGTGACAGTTATATGAAATTGATGACATATGTAAAGTATCTGGCATATCAGAGATGAAAAATGAATTTGATCTACTATCACTATTATTGAGTTGTCATTTATTCATTTGCATAGTGTTTATAAAGCTAAGTGATGTCAGCAGGTAAATAAATCGAACATTCTCAGGTCTGTGATCAGTGGAAGAAATTGAAATGTGTCCTCTCAGAGAACCTGTGGAGCACTACTTAACATAGAATAACCCTAATGGAAATTTCCAATAGGGATGGCAAGTCTAGGGTTACCTTCTTGGTTTGTTTATCCAAGTTGAACTGCTCCTGCTTGTGGGCTGCAGAATCAATGGAATAGGTAACATGTTGCGAGCTGTTCACTCCACCACTTTTCACATGAAGTGGATTTCCAAAGTTCATTATATGAATGAGGCTGATATAAATGCAGGGAGAGAATGGGTGGTGAAAAATCCAAGATGTTCTAAATACAATATGTACACAACAGCATGAGTGAAAGTCTTGAAAATTTGGAAAAAATTCATGTGTAGCCATACAAAAGGGCCAAAATAAACTATGATGTCTTTGCTCATTAATTTAATGAGCTTTACTGAACACTTAAGTGTGTGTCAGGCACTGAGCTAGTGGCTCAGAAGAAAAATAAAAATAAAACAAAGGCATAGCCCTCAATAGGTCAAGGACCCCTGGAAAAACTGATAAATATTAAACAGTGAGTGCGACTGAAAGTAATGGTTTTTGGACTACTTGATAACATTGAACAAATAAGGAAACATTAAGTTAAAAATATAAGATATGAGCCTCTCACCTTTGAAGATGGCCTACACTCTGTGGAGTATGTTTCTCCTTTGGCTGCTCTTATATTCTGAGAAGACCCCATGCCCTTGTACCATTTTGGAAAGACTGAAGAGAAATAGTCTATCAGATCATTATGCTGGGCACCTATATAGTGCTTATGTCAATTGTTTCTCAATAAAGCTGGAAGAAAAAAAAGTGCATGTGTGGGACTAGGAAAAAAAAGAAAATTAGTGGATTAAGATTCCTATAATTCATAATTTAGAGAGAGATTATGCTTGTATTGCCCTTGTACTACCAATGTAAGAAGTCCTAACTAATAAAATGAATGTACTTTAAAAATTTACATAAAAATATAGCATACAAAAATGTTGGCTAGTAATCTTAAGGTGGTGTGGTATTGTGGTTAGATTTCACCCTTCAGTTCTCTAGTTCAAAAATTTCTCGATTTTTAAATATATATTTTTTCTTAACAAAGAATTCAAACATAAACTATTTCTGAAAATCCTGAATCAAACAAAGATGATCTACCTTCCAACTCTTTGCTTGCCCAACTTCATACTTGCCTCCATTTAGGTTACTTGAAAGCTAAGACACAAACTTGGGAGCAGATATTTTCTATGAGAGGTGATCCTCAAAAGACTGACTGAGAGAGTGAGGAAAGTGAGACACAATGAAGAAAAGTTAATACACGCAGGATGTACTTGTGAGCTGGTTATCACTGGAGCAACCAGAGCTCAGCCTCCCTTGCAAACCTCTGAGAACCATGTGATCTGTGCTTCAACTGAATGGTCCCTCTCCTGTGAAAGAGGGGAAGCTGGGCATTTATCCACACCTATGCACCACTGACAGAGGACTGGTCTTGGAAACGTCAGCTCCCTCCCAACTTCCAGGCTGTGCTTTGTCATCCTTGACTTGGAAGAAAGCCTGGAGGCAGAAGAGCAGAGACACCAGAGGGGGCGCTAGCTGCAGACCATGTGCCTTGAGCCATCCACACTCTGTGCTGAAATCAGGTGGACAGAAGGCCTGGGCAGGGCACACAAAGGCCCTGCAGTATCCAAACACGTGCAACTTCAGACTCTCTTCTCTCTGCTATTTAATATTTGTCAACAACTTAGAAACCTGAAAGGGAAGCTGATCACATGTGGGAACAGCACAGAGTTGGGAGATGAGAACAAATTCAATGAATGTCAAGTTCTGAAATATCTCAAGAAGTTGGAATGATGGACCAACTTTTAGGATGGGATTGAAAGGGTGAGAAGTGCAAATTAAAAATGTATACTTCCAAACAAACAACTGCAAAGATAAAGGACTGGAAAACACAGTTTAACAAAAGAAAATTTCATGCAACAAAACACATGTGGGTTGAGTCAAGCCTCAGTATAAAATATGAACCAACAGAAATTTCATTCTGGGACTTCCCTGGTGGCCCAGTGGTTATGATTGGGAAGCTAAGATCCCGCATGCCTCGGGGCCAAAAAGCCAAAACAGAAAATAGAAGCAATATTATAACAAAATTCAATAAAGACTTTTTAAATGGTCTACATCAAAAAATCTAAAGAAAAGAAATTTCATTCTGTTTCACACTTCAATGTCTGCATTGAACGTGGGGAGTATAAGGGCCATGGTATTCTGAATGAACTAGCTAGCAGGAATGCTGGGCTGAGTTGTAGGCAATCGCCCTTGAAGTAGGGTATAGACCAAGTAGGTATAGGAGAATCACCAGTATTGGCTCCCAGTGATAAGGAGACAGAAACCATTCACCTTGGGCTGAAGGGACTAGAAACAGAAGCCTCAGCAAGTCAGGATAGGACGGGGAACATGAGTTCTTACTTCAAGTATCTCATGAGCTATATTATAGGGGAAGTGGAAAGAGGCTGTACAGCATTATGGCAGAAAGCATGGAGTATAGTGTCAGACACACCTGGATTTGTTGTAGTCCCATTTTGATGTTTATTGATGGCCCTGTGCAGATCATCTGAAAAATAAGAAAACCAATGATACCTACATCACATGGTTGTGTGTGGACTAAATGAGATGTGTATGTAAATTGCTTAGCATAGTACCTACCTACATGTGTACTCAAATAATAATGATAGAATCCTACATAAGAGAGGAATTAGATTTGGTTTCTTTGGCCACAGCTTGGTGAATTAAGACCATTAGAAGTTAGTCATTTGATCTTAATCTACAGAAAGCCTCTGGCACCATCAGAATAGTCCAAATATTGGATAGACTGCCTTTGGAATAGTGGTGTCCCTGACACTGGACCTAGGTAGTCAGCCAGATGGTCTCTGACTGCATCCTTAAAGGAGATTCAAGAGTATTTTTAAGTCTCCTACACCTGGGGTCGCCTCTAGGCCTTTGCTGCCTGCCGTGACTGGCACGGAGTCACCAGGGTTTCTATGGGAACCATGAGGGACTTAGAATTCTGTGTCTGAGCACTGAATCCCAGAGGAAAGAGACAAGCACTGAAGCAGCTTCCCCCACAATAGCATTCATTTAAAAAAATCATCTAATTAAATATTAACCCCAGAGATGGAGCATTAATGGGTCTCTTATGTAAACTTTGTACATCTCACTCATAGCCATCCGGGAAAGGACTTAGGTAGAACACTCCAAGGAAAATAAACCTACGTACCTGTATCTTTCTTCCATGCCATCACTAACAAAAGGCACAGAGATTGGTCCTCAGCTCACCACCCTCCTTGTATTGTAGCTCCTCTATTGACCACAGGTGCTTGGGAGGAAGATGGGGCAGAAGTTGTCAGGAGGGAGGGCTTGGGGCCAAACCTGACATCCTCTTTGCACGTATCCTGCCTTTTCTTCTCATCTACTTTTTTCTGGTCCATCTCTGGACTCCTAATGTAACGGATTCTTGGGAGGCAACACAGGCAGAAGTAGTGGGGGTGGTTAAAAAGGAGACAAAAGTGAGGAGGAGACAGAAACATTTAGTGGAGTAGCTGGGCATCAGGAGACAGGACTTTTGCCTAAGCTTTGTGATCTTGGACAAGCCTATTGATCTTCCTGGGGTCCTCTGGGTAGGGGGAAAAGGATTTGAACTACAGCTTACGGATTTCTTGAGCAAACATTTCGGAGCATTTCTGAGGCACTTGGGATACAGTGAGGCAAAGGGCCCAATTCTTGCCTTGGAGAATTCCTAGTATAGCTCAGAGGGTCTCAGTGTGGGGTCCAGGTAATCCCTGTGGTCAGAGAAGGGCCTTCAGGGGACCTGCAAAACCCTTGCCTTTGCACTCTAAATTTATGAGTATTTGTATTCAAGTGCGGGGAGGTGGTGGTGCAGGCAAGTCCTCTACTTTCATCTTGTTAAAAAAATTTTTTTTTTCCCATCAAGTTCTTATGGGAATTCATGACCCTCCAAATTATTAAGAATCCCTACAGTTCTGTTATTTGTGTTTTTATCAAGTTTGCCATCTTTGCATATCAACTGTGTAGTTTAATTTTTCTTTAAAGTTGAACATAGGAGTATGTCTGCTTTAACAATAATATTCATGAAACTATGAGTATGGGTCTGATGAGTGTACTACATCAGTTTCTATTTCTATTTATCAACTTTAAAATACAAATCCATTCAAATAAAAGCAGCTCCTTAGTGTACCACCCCAAAACATTCCTTACCACCGGATGCTGGGTATCTGGCCAGCAGCACACTTCCGGAAACATGGGTCTGGTGGCTTCCCCAAATCCATCCCGGCCCTGGGCTCCTTTAGACTTTTCCCCCGACTTTCCTTCTACTCCCTCCTCTGCCTCCTCCGAGGCCAGTCAAGGGGCAGATATCAACGTCCCTCCTTTCCACATTGTCAGAGGCAGCCGCCAAACTCGAGTTGTCCCCAGACCTAAGCTAGCAGCAGGAGACCCCGCGTTTTCACCTTGAGCGTCCCCTCCCCACTGCAGGGGGCCTGCGCCGCTGGCCTTGCCGCAGCCCGGCTGACTTCCGCGTGAGTGACAGGGGCTGGCGGAGGGCTGGCAGTGAGTGGAAGCAGTCCTGACACCCGAGCTGTGTGCGGCGCGCTAATTACACTGATGTGGGGTCTGGGCCGCTCTGTCCTTTGCTCAGAGGAAGGATGCGATGCAGGCGCGGGGAGCGAGCGGCACTACAGAGGAAGCCGGGGAACAGCAGCACCTAGGCGCATCAATAATTTATAAAATGCCAGCAGCAACAAAGGCAAAGAGGGACCAGAACCAGGAGAACAGAATAGCATAAAGCTTTTTAATGGTCTTTTTCTATTAATGTCAGATGGGTGACCGTTTTTCAAGTGGGTGGAAGGGTTCCAACGCCTGCACGGTTCAGTCACAGAAGCTAAATGCTGCCATTTACCCCTCCTCCCCCGGCTTCATGGAAGAGCTAAGCTGTCCTCTAAGCCAAGTGTAATATTTGAGGTTTGAGTGGGCATCTGATCCACCTAAACTGCCTGCTTTTCCAGAGGAGTTTCTAGCAGAAGAATCAAAACTACTCTGTTCATCTGTAATAATAATATCCCCAGCAATCTAGTATTTCTAACATTTGTAGAAGGCCCTACAACCTTTTTGGTTGGCAGTCCTCAACCTTTTTGGCACCAGGGACTGGTTTTGTGGAAGACAGTTTTTCCATGGAGAAGGTGGAGCAGGGCAGGAGGATGGTTTCGGAATGATTTGAGCGCATTACGTTTATTGTGCATTTTATTATGATTACATCAGCACCCCCTCAGATCATCAGGCATTAGATCCTGGAGGTTCGGAACCACTGCCCTAGAGTAGATTTTAAGAGCACAGACTCGAGTTGAAACTCACCAGCAGTTGCGACCGTGGAAACCTACTGACTGTCTTGTTGCCTCAGTTTCTTCATTTTAAAAATGGAGATGATAAAATTAGCTACTTCTTGAGACTCTTGGGGTGATTTGGTGATGATGAATATAAACTTACCTAACAGAGTTAGTATTTGTTAGCTTAACACTATCCAAGTGCTCCCACATTCGGTTTTATTTTTTTTATGCTACTCATATTCTCCTAGAAGTAACTGTTCTGCTAAAGCTAGGTGTATTTTATCCATGCACAGTAAAAGGGAAACAAATGTTTTTTTTGTTTTTTTTTTTGCTATATTAGTATCTTTAAACTTCCTGTTTTGGAGATTTGTCCATGTATATGTATATGTACATGTATATGTAACTCTGGTTCATTTGTGAATTCTGCTAAGCAGAATCCTGTAATTGATATTTCTGTTCTTCTATTGCTATTCAAAATAAAAATATATAATAATCAGGCCACTCCAATTCCCTGGCTTTACTGATAGACCCCACACTGTCTGAATCTTCCTTCATTCTTTCTTTTATGGATTTTCTACTTGATTTTCTAGTAAGGAACACATGCCAGGATCCCAGGATTATTTTCCCAGTGGATCAACATTTCTTAAGCATTAAATTTAGGGGGAAAAATACCCTTGACTAATATTTTCTTCCCACAGACTTTCTGAAGGCAAGTTTTCTCTAAGAGTCTCCCCTTGACTCCAGGAATACTTTAGAATCAAGGATGTCATTTATGTCTAATATATACCAACAAGTAGCCTGAGTCACTGACCACCAAAACTGGAATAATTATCTAACATACTAAGTAGGGACAAGGTAAGAGTGACCTTGAATAGTAGCTAATTTCCAAAGGTGCTATGCAAATATTGTAAGTTCAAAGGAAATTTAAGGGCTCAGTGGATAGAATTAGGCCTTCAGAACAAAAAGCAGAATGATAAAGAGCTAAAAAAGAATGACAAAACACATCTAAAAGACATCTAAAAGACAAAACACATCTAAGCCAAAAAAAAAAAAAAAAACAAAACACTAAAAAATATCCATGGTGACAAAGGGAAGAGAAATTGATGCCAAAGCAGACATCCACTAACTCAGATGATTGATCTTTCCTCATTTCAGTGTGCATGAGTTTCCAAGGGTTGCTATAACAAGGCACTACAGAATGGGTGGTTTAAACAACAGAAACTTGCCGTCTCCCAGTTCTGGAGGCTCAAAGTCCTAGGTCAGGGTGTCGGCATGGTTGGTTCCTTCCAAAGGCTGTGACAGAGAAACTGTTCCAGGCCTCTCTCTGGGCTTCTAGTGCTTTTCTGTCTGTCTTTGACATTCCTTGGTTTGGAGATGCTTCATCCTAACCTCTACCTTCATCTTGGCCTTCTCCCTGGGTGCTTATCTCGCTGTCCAAATATCCCCTTTAAATAAGCATACAGTCGTCTTAACTTGATCATCTGCCAAGACGGTATTTCCAAGGTCACATTTGCCAGGACTGGTGGTTAGGACTTCAACTTCTTTCTGGTAGACACCATTCACAGAAACATCATTCATAACACCATTTATGGAAAGCATTTTGGAGATCTACTTTATTTTTGAAAAGTTTGTACTTTTCAAAAGGATTCACCATATATGTCCACAAAAGAACTGTACATCAATGTTCATAACAGCATTGTTCATAATAGTCAATAAGTGAAATCATTATAAATGTCCATCACCTAATAAATGAATAAAAAAATTGTGTTATAGCCATAAAATGGAATATTATTCAGCCAAAAAAATATAGTATTGATTCATGTTACAACATGGATAAGCCTTGAAAACATTACACTAAGTAAAAGAAGCCAGACCAAAAGGCTTGTATTGTGAGATTCCATTTCTATGACGTGTCTAGAATAGATGAATCCTTATGATCCAGTCTACCTTGTGGTAGACCACTGGTTACCGAGAGCTGGGGGTGTAAGGAAAAGGTTATGGGATTTGAGGGGAGATGATGAAAATTTCTGAAATTAGTAGTAACTATCTCATAACCTAGAAAAATATACTAAAAACCACTGAATATTATAGTTTAAGAAGGTGAATTTTATGGTATAGTAATTAAATTTCAACAAAAATTGAAAAAAATATTTTAATCCTTAAAAAAAGGATTCCCCTACATGAACAGGGTTCCTTTAACTAACAGCTCTCTTAATACTTGGAAGAACCAAGTACAAGAAAGGGCATATATTAATATGTGAATGGATAACATTAGAGTGTTCGGAAAGATTATCTCTCACAGGTGGGATTAAGGGTCATCTTTGTGTGTTTTTCTTTATTTTTCTATAATTTCCAAGTTTTCTACAACAAGCATTTTCTAATTTTACAGTAAAAAATTGTTTTTAAAGAATTGCTTTCTGATTCCATCACAAGTACTTCTGATGTTAAGTCCAAACGTCTAAATTTAGTCACACCTGGGGTGGACAGTTCCATGGAAAATTACACTTAACACTGACAGCACCTCTTGTTTTTTTTTTTTTTTTTAGCACCTCTTGTTTTAACTTTCATCTTAGAATTTCTCCAGCACAGTCCACATGAGTTTGCTCAGGCAAAACATAAACTCTGCCCCAAAGTGTAGAGTAGTTACTATCCTCAGAGGATAGTGAAGAGTGTATATAAACTATTGATAAATGTGCCAGCTTCCAGATCTTTCTGGGGACAAGGTAGAGAGGTTTCTCAGGAGATTCCAATGGAAACACGCCTTCATTGTCCAAAGCAATTACAGTGGCAGGTACCTTAATGATGACCATGCTTCTTCTATCTCATTCTCCCCCGTTCTTGCTCTTATTCTACCTTGGGTAATTGTCCAAATAGCTATCTCTACTCAAAAAAAAAAAAAAAGGAATTGTTTTTAAGTAGTGTTTAGCATAGCAAGAGAGCACAGAAATTGAGAGAAGAGCTAAAAGTAACAATAGCTGCTGAAATTCATTGGATGTTTACTTTGTGCCAGGGACTATGTGTTGTTATGCGCTGTTCACTAAGACCTGGACGAACTGTTTCATACACAAAGAAAACAGGATTCAGAAACATCTATTAATGTAACTCAAGGGAATGTAACTGGTAAAGAGTGGGCTTGAATTCTTGGGCTGGCAGCTTCAAAAGCCACAACACTTTACTGTCACATTATCATGCTTTGAAAGACTGAAGCTTAGGCAGCAATGAAACCATCTGAACTCATGGTGGTATGCTGTGCTTAGTCGCTCAGTCATGTCCAACTCTTTGTGACCCCATGGACAGTACCCACCAGGCTCCTCTGTCCATGGGGATTCTCCAGGCAAAATAACTGGAGTGGGTTGCCATGCCCTCCTCCAGGGGATCTTCCCATCCCAGGGATCAAACCCAGGTCTTCCGAATTGCAGGTAGATTCTTTACCGACTGAACCAGCAGGGAAGCCCAAGAATACTGGAGTGGGTAGCCTATCTCTTCTCCAGGGGATCTTAACAACCCAGCAATTGGAGCGGGGTCTCCTGCATTGCAGGCAGATTCTTTACTAGCTGAGCTACCAGGGAAGCCCCTGAACTCAGCCAAGGAAAAAAAATGAGTATTATTAGTTAATTTAACAACAAAATAAAACAATTCTCAAATCATTTACATGTATCTTTGCAGAAATACATCTTTTTGCAAAATAAGAGCCTTGTTTAAGGAGAGTCTTATTTGCCTATAAGCCTTTTGTTCAGCAACTATTTCTCCTTGGTTGAGTTAAAAAGAGAAAGATCTTGATGTTTCTTTTTGCACACAATTAAGAGATGACTGAGATGCACAAAGGACAATTGTAGTCTAGGATAACAATGAACTGTGTGAGGTTATTTACTACAAAGGCATTAGGACTCTCAGCTGGCTGCATGTGCCCAGCACAAAGGAAAGTGGGTATTTGATAGCTCTCCAGTTCTTCTGTCTGGGGATTCAGCCAAATGGAATCATCCAGACTCAGAACATACTTTGGGGTCTGAATTTTCTATTTCAGCTGTCTCTGCTAATCAAATGAGCCAGGTAAGAGAAGTACAGAGCTCAGGTTCTCCATCTATCAATGTCCCAGGCTGACTTTGGAGATTTGAAACTCTAATTTGGAGGAAGGAGGAAGATTGGCCAGACAGATGACAACAGTATGTTCTGCTGTAGTGTTGAAGATGTGTCTGTATGTTTAAGCCCAGGAAGGAGATAGAGAAAGAAGAGGCAGGTGGAAACCATAGCCAAAGGAGTATTGGTGAGAAAAGTCACACTGTTTGAATAATTATTATTCAAGGGTCAACTATATTAGGTCCTGGGCTTCACTGGTGGCACTAGTAGTAAAGAACCTATATGCCAATGTAGGAGTCATAATAGACTTGGGTTCAATCCCTGGGTCAGGAAGATCCCCTGGAGATGGAAATGGCAACCCACTCCAGTATTCTTGCCTGGAAATTCCCATGGACAGAGAAGCCTGGCAATCCATAGGGTCTCATGGAGTCGGACCCCACTGAAGCGACTTAGCACGCATGCACATATTAGGTCTTGTGTGCAGCTAGATTCTCCAGGCCTTGAATCTTCCAGGGCTGTGGTGAATGTGCCACCTCTATTTCCTATTCCAGCACCTCATTTGTCCTTGGGGAACATCCATTGCCCCTCTTGATAAAGCTATCAATCAAGGTGTCCTTGCTTCTCTTGGACAAGCGAGGTTTGTGACCCAAGTAGGCCATGCTGTTCCCTGAGAGTTCTACCCTCAAGAGAGTTCTTATCAGCTCCTGCCACATAGATGCCCCAAGCTGCTTTGGTTTCTGCCCTTTCTAGTTCCTTAAGTTTTGTGTATTTGTTTATGTGAGCTCCTCCATAGGTTTTTTGTTAAAAAAAAAAAAAAAAGCTCCCTGCTTTTTGGCCTAAGTTAGTCTGTTTTTTTTCACCTAGCTAATGAATCCCTACCACGTAAACCTTTCATTACATCATGCTTTGGTGGTTAAAGAGAAAGTTGAAAAATTTGCAAAGCATTCTGAGGACAGTCACAGAAACGACTAGCAGATGATAGATTTGTGGGGCCCACTTCAAGAAATATCATTTTGTCCCAAGAAACGAAATTTGTGCTGACTTATAATAACCATTTTTGACTGAGTCTGTGCTCTCTAACAAGATGGAGGGTTGAGGAAATTATCTTGGAAACTCATGTGAAAATGTTTCCCCCAGGACCAAGTTGTCTTTTAAGAGAAATTGTGTGAAAATCTGCACTCAGCTCTCCATTTTATTTTCTTATTTTTGCATGGAGACATAGCACACTTCTTCAGAGGATTGTTTACATTTGTTGTCTACAATTTTTCATGTCCATGTTACTCTTTAATTCACTACAGTCTGGTATCTACTCTCGTAGCTGCCATAGTCAAGTCAAATGGGCCTTTTCTCGATGTCATTTTATTTGGCCTGTTGGAGGTTTTGCACTGGGGACCACTCCTTCCATCTTAAAGCACTTCTTTCTTTGGCTTCGATGAGTTCACATTCTCCTGATTGTTTTTCCCTCCTTCTTCTCCAGCTGATTCTTCTCAGCTACTTTTGGAAGCTCCTTCTTTTACCCATCCCTTAAATGTTGGTGTTCTTCAGGGGTTTGATTTAGGTCTTCCTTTCTTCACACTCCACACAGATGATGGGTTGTTTTATTCACTCCCATGGCCTCAATTGGCATCTATTTGCAGATCAGTCGTAAATGTGTATATTTTTCTTTCTCACCTCCCTGAGCGCCAGACCCTCTTTATAACAGCCCTCGAGAATATTCTTTTGAATATGTCATGGATACCTCAAGCCCAAATTTTCAAAACTGATTTATTTATTCTTTTGTGTAGCATATTTCAGCAAATGGCATCACCAGCCACCCAGTTTTCCAGGTCAGACATTGGAGCATCCTCTTGGACTCTTCCTTTTTCTTGACTTTCCACAGCCAATAAGTCACCAAGATCTATCAGTTCAACCAAGTAAAACATCTCCTAAATCCATTCCTTCCTCTGTGGCACCACTGCCGTGCACCTATTCCAAGTCACTGTCAACTCTCACTGCATGGCCTTCAGGCTAGTTCTGCCATCTGCAGAGGTGATTTCCTTCAATTCTGTCCACACCAGAGTGTGGCAGCCAGAGTGAATCTTTCAGAGCATAAATTAATTGATGGTGTCATTTCTCTGTTTAAAACCTGTCAGTGCTTCCACTGCTTTTAGGATTAAGTCTGGATTCTTGGCTAGCCCTTCCTTACTGCCCTTGCCAGCCGTGCCAGCCTCATCTTTTTGTTGCTTCTCTCCTGCCTCCTTGAACTCCTGGCACATTGAACATCTCACACCCTGCTCTCTCTCTCTCCTTCAGCCTTTCACACACATCTCTTTTGCTTTTCACTTAGTCTTGCTCAACTTCCATGTCTCTTCTTCCTGGAAGCCATCCGTGTGCTTCTCCTTCCCTCTTTCTCCCCGTCAGTTAGAATCGTGCCTCTGCTGTGTCACATAAGACTCCGTTCCACCTCAATCACATCCCTTATCACAGCATATTGAAATCACCTGTATTTAACCACTTGCCTGTATAGTTAGGGAGATAAAGGACCATGGCATCCCACTATTCTACACTAGTATCTAGTTCATCACTGGTACTCATTACACATTTCATGAATTAATTAATAACATAAAATATTGTAAGAAAAGTTGGCAATTCATTTTTTATCACTACCATAAATACAAGATGAGGAAATAAAGAGCGAGGGAAGTTTGATTAAGCTATTTGGGAAAATTTCTGTAAGCTTGGGTTATTAAACATTAGTCTTAGCTTTCTTTGGGGAATGGTGGAATCTTCTTAGGAAACACAAAATACAAAAGAGAGTCTCACTTGCTTAGGAAAGCAGACAGAGGATGGGACTAGGTGACATCTTCATGTTGGTGAAGCTTCAAGCTTCATGAAAAGCTGCAAATATGCATTCTGGCTGACTCAACAAAATGCTTTTTACCTATTTCTATGTTACAATATCACAGCTTCATTATGAAAATGCACATTTTGAAAAGATAAATAGCTTAAGTACTGAGAGGAATTATTATAATGCTTCCTTTTTGTATATCCTTAATCACTTTGCTCTTCTGTCACTTCTTCATAGTTGATGAAAACCACCAGCTTTGGTTCAGCTTAACACCTACATACTCTGAGCCTGTGTCCATGCCACTGAATGTGCTAGATGAAAGCCCATCACCCCCTCGACTGGACCCACTTTAAAAAGATGACTTTGAAACTAAAGTGGCCCCACCAGGCAATCATATCACTTGCCCTTGGTTCATTCATCCTCCTGTATCCTAGACAATTATTTTGCACATGTCCTCTCCTAGTTTCTAATATCTCCTCCGCAATCCTCATTTTCAACTGGCAGGTTGGCTTTATGCTCCACTGAGAAAATAGAAGCAATAAGCAACCAAACCTAAACTTCCAAACATCTTCATTCTCCTACTCTGCCTCTTGTTAGTGTAGAGGAACTTTCCATAGTTTTATCCAAAGCCAATGCCTTTGCTTCTCTACTAAATCCTCTCTCCTCTCATTTACCCTAAGACATATTAATAAGTTCAAAAAATCTGTCCATAGTCCCCACATAGCCAATTTATGCTCTCTACAGCATGTTAATCCCATCTTACAGAAGCCTTCCCTTCCCCTCATCAGCTACTATTCTCCCACTTCTTTGCTCCTCTTTTCATCTCTAGAGTTGTCTGTGTTTCTTGTCTTCAGTTCCTCTACTTTCCATCTCTCCTGCATCCAGTTCAGTCAAGCTCCACCTGAACTGCTCCATTAATTTAATCAATGACTTGCACTTGATTCAAATTCAAATTCATTGGCTAATTAATCAGCCCTCAGCATCCTAAACTCATCAACGGTATCTAGGCAGTTGATCACTCCCTTCTCTTTGATTCAGTTTTTACTTTGCTTTCAGGATGACATATTCTCTTGGTTTTCTCTTACCTTGAGGTTAATCCTTTACAATTTCCTTTGAGGTTCCGCCTCTTCTCTCCCAGCTCTTAATTGTAGTCTCTCAGGTTCAGTCCTTGGACTTCTTCTCTCTTTACTTGCTCTCTACTGGCCATCTCACCAAGTCCCACCTCAAGTGCGTTGACTCACACATGTAGATTTCCAGCATCCATCTCTCTTCTGAATTTAAAATTTGCATATCCTACTGCTGATTTGACATCTCTATTCAGATGTCTAAGAGACACCTGAAACTTAGTATGTCCAAGGACAGAACTCCTGATCTTCCTCAATAAACCTTCTCTAGCCCCAGCCTTCTCCATCTCTGTTTATTGTAATTCCATCCTTCCAGGTGCTCAGGTCAAAAAACTTAGTCATTCTTCATATCTGGTCTTCAGGAAATTCTGTTAACTCTTCCTTCGAAATACATCTGCCCATTTCTCACTGCCTTCATGGCTACCCCCCTAACCCAGGCTGTCTTCATTATCATACTGCAGCTCCTGAGAAATGGGTTCCCCTGCCTCCACGCTTGCTCCTCTTTGCATTGTTCTCAGCAAAGCAGCTAATGTAAGTCAAGTCAGGTCATATCTATACTCAAGACATGTCCTTAGGGTCGATGTCAGCATCTATGCAGTGGCCCACAAAGCTCTGTGTGCTCTAGGTTTCTGCTCCCTCTCGGTCCTCATCCTCTACTGGGCTCACTCCATTCTAAACGCTGGTCTCCTTGCTGTTACGTGAATATGTCAGAACACTATGTCTGTCACTCTTCCCTCTTCTTGGAATGTTCTTTCCACACATTATTTGCCTGCTTTCTTCGCCTCCCTGAAATGTTTGCTCAGATCTCATCCACTCATCTTTTGACCATCCTACGTAATACATGCCATGTCCTGTTCTCTTGATTCTCTTTACCTTGCTCAACTTTGTCTTTTGTGTTATGGTACCGGTCACCTTCTAATTTACTTGTTATTTTAACAATAGTTTTCTGACTTCTTGTAGAAATTTATTCATCTTTGCCTGTTTGGGGATATTACTCTCCCAAGCCTCTACAACCTGCAACACTGTTGATCTTTAGGTTTGTGATGGGCTGCTGTGGGATGTTTTTGTGCTTTGTAGGATGTTAAGCAGTACCCAGTTAGAACCCTATATGAAACAACCGATTGGTTCAGGATTGAGAAAGGAGTACAACAGGGCTGTCTATTGTCACTCTGTTTATTTAACTTATATGCTGAGCACATCATAAGAAATGCCAGGCTGGATGAGTTACAAGCTGGAATAAAGATAGGTGGGAGAAACATCAACAACCTCAGATACGCAGATGATACCACTTTTATGGCAGAAAGTGAAGAGGCTGCTGCTGCTAAGTCACTTCAGTTGTGTCTGACTCTGTGCAACCCCATAGATGGCAGCCCACCAGGCTCCCCCATCCCTGGGATTCTCCAGGCAAGAACTCTGGAGTGGGTTTCCATTTCCTTCTCCAATGCATGAAAGTGAAAAGTGAAAGTGAAGTCGCTCAGTCGTGTCAGACTCTTAGCGACCCCATGGACTGCAGCCCACCAGGCTCCTCCATCCATGGGATTTTCCAGGCAAGAGTACTGGAGTGGGGTGCCATTGCCTTCTCTGAAAGTGAAGAGGAACTAAAGAAATTCTTTATGAGGGTGAAGGAGAAGAGTGAAAAAGCCAACTTAAAGCTAAATATTAAAAAAACTAAGATCATTGCATCCAGCCCCATTACTTCATGGCAAATAGAAGGGGAAAAGGTGGAAGCAGTGACAGACTTACTCTTCTTGGGCTCAAAAATCACTGCGGATAGTGACTGCAGCCATGAAATCAGAAGACGATTGCTTCTTGGCAGAAAAACTATGACAAACCTAGACAGTGTATTAAAAAGCAGAGACATCACTCTGCTGACAAAGTTCCATATAGTCAAGGCTGTGGTGTTCCCAGTGGTCATATATGGTTGTGAGAGGTGGACCATAAGGAAGACAGAGCACCAAAGAATTGATGCCTTTGAACTATGGTGCTGGAGAAGACTCCTGAGAGTCCCTTGGACAGCAAAGAGATCAAACCAGTCAATCTTAAGGGAAATCAACCCTGAATACGCATTGGAAGGACTGACGCTGAAGCTCCAGTACTTTGGTCATCTGATTCGAATGGCTGACTCATTGGAAAAATCCTTGATGCTGGGAAAGATTGAGGGCAGAAGGAGAAGAAGGCACCAGAGTATGAAATGGATGGAGGGCATCACCGAGACAATGGATATGAACTTGGGCAGACTCCAGGAGATGGAGAGGGACAGGGAGGCCTGGCGTGCTGTAGTCCATGGGGTTGCAAAGAGTCGGACACGACTGGGGGACTCAACAACAACAACACCAATGGCCTCTAACCTCCAGTTGCCAGTAGCTCCCCCTATATGTGACAACAAAAACTGTCTCCAGACATTGCCAGATGTCTGCTGGGGAGCAAAGTAGTCCCCACTTGGGAACTATGGTAGAGAAGAGTGCCTACCCTTAGCTGACATTCAATCATTATTCATTGAAAGAAAGGAAAAAAAGGATGAGCAATTTTAGATACATGTATTCCTTATGGTGTCTCCCAGCATTCATAATTTACCAATAGTCATCACAGGAGCGGCTTTCACCTTTGAGTAGTTAAAGCTAAATCCCAGGCACTCATAGGACACAATGGCTGGTTCTGTTCTTCTTTCTGTGCAACACAACTTGTGGGAGAGAAAGGTGTAAAGTTAAGGGTAGTAAAAGAAAATTAGGCATCAGAAGAAAGACACACAGAGAAGCACACTGTCTCAGAATTTGAGACACTGAGATGAGAGTTATGTGGATTTGTTCAGGAGGATTTATAGACCTTGGGACACTGAGTCTATTTCTGTACAGCTTTCATTCCCTTGAACAGCCATCTTTCCTCCCCAGTATACCTATAAATCAGTTTCAGGTGTCAACATTTGATTCTGTCCAAAGATAGTAAATGATAAAAAAAGAAAAAGAAAAACTAATAATAAGAATGTTTGTGGAGCCCATATAGGCACTGTCATTTAATTCATAACAGCCTTGGGAAATAGGTCCTACTGTTAGTCCCCACTCTAGATATGAAGAAATAGACTCAGAAAGGTTAAATAATTTGTTTAAGGCCACATAACTGGAAGTGTGAGTGAGCTGGAATGACAGACTAAGTATGTTACTGTAAGTATATTAGAAGTATATAATGCTCATGCTCAGTCACATCTGATTCTTTGTGACCCCACGGACTGTAGCCCACCAGGCTCCTCTATCCATGGAATTCTCCAGGCAAGAATACTGGAGTGGGTTTCCATTCCTTTCTCCAGGGGATCTTCCACCTAGGGATCAAAGCTGCATTTTTGTGTCTCCTACAATGGCAGGCAGATTCTTTACCACTATGCCATCTTAGTAGCCCTCTTATATATAGTGTTAGCTTATAAAAGGTTTTATAAAGTAATATAGTGCAATCACAAGACCCATGCACAAGTCAGTCTCATTGACAGCTATAAATGCCACCTGAGCCCATCATTTCTTTCCCAAAGTCAGAAAATACATAGCACATCAAATCATAAAGACAATAATAATTTAAGACTTTGGGCTGATTCTCTGATTGGAGTGTTTTTTTTATTTTCAAAGGAAGAGTACTCTTCAGGGAAGAATGAGGCCAGCAATTCTGTTCAGTGAAAAGACTCCATGGACTTAACACGCTTTGAGGCATGAGGAAGAGCTGCCTTTGCCAGAGTGTTTTTCCTAAAGGATGTGTCCTCAGAGTCAAGATTCTCTTTAGCTTGTTTATTTATTTAGTTGAAAGGCAAATCATACCTATGGTATAAAATTAAAAAAAAAAAAGACCTACAGTGAAAAGTAAGTCTCTCTCCCGCTCCCTTCTCCCAGTCACTGAGTTTCTCTCTCAAGAGACACTCTCCTCTCTCCAGTTTCATGGGAATCCTTCCAGTCCCTCTGCACAAACAGCTATGTCGGTGAATTCAGGGCTTCATCTGCAGAGCATTTCCTGCTTCCAGAGCATATCCACATTGAGAGCATCTTCTCTCCTGATCTCAGCAAACTGCCCAACTGCGTGAGGAAACCTGCTGATTACCTCCACGTGTGTCCCCTTCACAGCATTCATCCAGGGTCCTGAGACATTTAATGAGGTCTGGTGTCTCCACCACAAGTTGCTGCTCCCTTTCCATACTCTTAGAAAAATCTGAACACAAATGTCCCACAGGTATTTAGTCATAAAACCCAAATAAAATGAGTAAGCACTTGCCAAGATTGATTTTTTTTTTAAGGCAGTGATCCTTGAATTTCCCTACACAGGCACGTTTCTCCCCTTCTCTGCTGGGCTTAGATGCCAGCTGCATGTTGCCATGGTCCGAAGAAGGACCTGTGGGTCTCCCCTGGCAGATGCTGCCACTGTTTTAGCCTGAGGGCCCTGCAGGCAGCCCCTGGCAACATTTTAAATTCAACATCAAACTTCAACTTGAAATTTGAAAAAGAGGGGGGGAAATGACAAGATGTCAAAGTCTCCGAACCCAGCAAGTGGTGCTTGCAAATGTACCCAATCTGGATTGCTTTGAGCAGGGGGGACGTTCCTTGTTTTTTGTGGCTGCTGAAAGTGACTGTACACCATCAAAGGGATCTTAAAGGATGTTGGAAGAGCTCAAAGGGGCTGCTGTGTCTCAATAAGAGACCTCCAGATCTGGCCAGTGAGCCTTGGAAGCAAAGGCAGGTGGAAAGCTTTCCAGAGTATATTTTTGAGGTCAAATAGCAGGTTGCAAAACAATGCATATAAAAGACCCATCCTTGGAAAAAAATTGTGTGCGAATACATAGCAAAAACTTTAGCAAGCTATACTCCCTAAAATTCACAGTTCTAAGATCATATAATATTTAACATTTCTTCCTTATATCTTTCTCTATCTTCTGAATTTTTTTGCAAAGACCCGATGCATTGCATTGTAACCACAAAAATGCTATCTGTATAAACTTTGAAAATACAAAAGGACAAAGCTGGGTGTCTAGCCCCTCAGTGCCTACAGACTCCTAGAGCAGAAAACAGCAAGTTCTCAACTACCCAGGCAGCTTAGTGGTCAAATCTCCAGGTGTGTAGAATTCAGGGAGCATGTTCACTTAGCAGTGCTTAGCGTGGCGTGAACCAGAGTTCAGTAATAATAATATCCAACTGGATAGAGAGTCACAGCATAGCACTACTTTCATCATCCATTGCATCCCACAGCCTCTCTGGGAAGTACACAGAGCAGTCATCTTTACTCTCAATTTGCCTATGGAGAAACTGAGGCTAGAGAAACATAGGCAGTAAGGAGTAGCCTTGCCTGAAACTTGTCTTCAAGCATTTACCACCACATATTTTAAGATGTGTGCACACTTGGGAATCGTCTTGTGAATTTCAAACTATATGCTGCTCCTTTGGAGTGGTGATGAGAAAATTTTCCTTGAGAACCAGAAATGTAAACTTGGGAATTATTGGAGGCAAAGGCTTCTGAAGGTAATACATTGTCAATTCCAGGTAGTTGCATTATTGGATAAAGATCATCAGATCAGGGAATTGTGCTATCCTACCTGGCCTCCAGTGAACATTTTGCAGGACTTTAAAGGGCTGAAATTTGGCCAGGGGCTGCCTCTTATTCTAGGTTTAGCTCTGGCCCTTAACATGTGGGTGACACAATGTGACACTCATTTCTTGATGAACAAAAGAATGAATGAATTTGGATCAGAGCTTTAGAGGAGAGAGACCCTTCCTTCTCTGTCCCATGCTTCGAGTCTGTTTCCCCACATGGCTCACCTCTGATCCTCTCTGCTTCTTCTCCCCTACGTGACTCCTCCCCTGCCTCTGATTAGAACTTCCACTTGGGGGTGGGGGGCTTGGAGGGTAGAGCTGAGAGAAATATGGGAAGAATAGAAAAAAAATATGGTAAGAAGAGGGGTGGGTACTGTGTATAAAATAGGTAGCTAATGAGAACCTACTGGATTGCACAGGGAACTCAGTACTCTGGTGATCTAAAGCGGACAGAAATCCAAAAAGGAGGAGATCTATGTAAACATGTAGCTGATTCACTGTGCTGCATAGCAGAAACTAACACAACACTGTAAGGCAACTTCACTCCAATAAAAAATTTTTTTTAAAAAAAGAACAGAGGTGGGGAGTCAAATATAAGATATTAAAAAAGAATATAATCCCTTTGCTCCCTCATCTACCAGAAAAGGAATGCAATTTCCCCTCAATTCTAGCTGCTCTGGGCACTAACTATAAAAATACTAAATGAGAAACGGAGTCGGTTGTTGTCATTTCAGATACAAATGGGCATGTACATTCAGCCTTTACGGCTAGATAACTTCCACTTCCAGCGCTCTGTATTTATTGGCTTTGACTTATCGATAGAACATCCTGGGGCCTGTAGTCCTCCTTCCCACAGAGCAAAGACACCATCAGCAACCGCTTTCTCCTCTCAACCCATGAATAATAATGTGGATGATGATGACGGTGTTATTATTATCATTTGGTATTTAGCCAACGTCTTTCCCCGAAGTACTTAAAGCACTTTATAGGCATTGCCTTATTATTCCTCACAATACCTCCCCTGAGAGAGGGCCAGAACAGAGATTTGATTTCCATTTCACTGAGAGGAGAGGCTGAGACCCAGAGCGATGAAAGGGCTGCTCCAAGGTCACCTGGAGAAACTGGGCTGAGGTTAGGAGAAGAACTGGGGGCTGGTAATGGCTGTTTAAGGGCGCCTTCCCACCTGCCTCGAGGGAGAAGGAGTCATTAGCTCATTCACTGAGTTGTAAGTGTAATAGGACATTAAAAGGGAAGTTTTGGCCAAGGCACATTCTAAAGTGAGGCGCTGGAACAAGATACAAACATTTTCAAAGGGGATGGCTGAGAAACCCCTCACTCACCTCAAGGGTATAAAAGGGCCATTAGTTGGAGATGAGAGGAGTTTTGAAGAGGATTTCTTCACCCCAAGGGGAGGCGTGGAGGCTGCACTTCACCTCAACCCCAAGGAAAAAGACTTCAAGACCATCAAAGAACTTAAAATGAGTCACTTGCTGTTTCTAGTGGACAGTGGACAGGTGTGAGCCATGTTCAAGAAATCTAAGGAAGATGAGGTGTCCTAGTGGCCTCTGATGATGGAGATCTGAAACTTGGGAAATCATTGTTCTCCTAGAGTTAAATGGAGTAAAAGATACCTGAGTATTTCCCATGAGCAGTTGTGGACCACATGCAAGAGAAAGTCAGCTTGGGGCCATTGTAGATTCTGCCCAAGAAGTCCACCAGAAGAGGCAAGAGGGCCTTGGTAGAAAAAAACCTGGAAATGAAATCTAAGATGCCCAGGGGTGATGGGTGGAGCCATAAGCAATGAACAGAATAGGAGGCATTAAGCAAGCATTCTGCACTGATGTGGGTCTCAGTGAATGCAAGGAAACCTCTCAAGAGAGTCAGCTTTACACTTCTGCCAAGTCTAATATTAGCATTGTCCAGGGAGAACGTTCCTGCTTCTGTGTCTGGTCAGGCCACTCAAGATGGCAATTTCTTGCTCTCTGTACATCCCCTGCCCGACCAGCCTGCCTCTCCTACACCCTACTTACAACTGACTGACCTTCCTATGTACTTGTCCTGGGCCCCAACTCGTGACAGTTTTTATCAAAGGGCAGTGAGTGGTGTGTACTTCTGCTGGTTTCCCTGGTAACTAATGAGCCAACCTGATGTCAACTCCCCCTATAACTGGCAATCTCTTCTCCCCCTTGCCCAGGGAGTGAAGACTAATGCCTTGTCTTGCCCACTGTCCACTGCACACTGGGGTGTTGCTCCAGTACCTTGTTTCAGACGTGTAAGCTCCCTGTCAAACCACCGATGTCTGTGTTGCTGAATCTGGGCTCTTTCCTCAGTCTTCAACCTGGGCAAGTGCAGACCTTGCAGACCTGTGGGGTCCAGCCCAACCTCCTGTTACCTCTTCTCCCTCAGCCTGCCTCTCCTGCAGGAGTTAGGGGGACTTAGGAATGAGAAGTATTTACAGAAGTCTATCAGATCCCATTCCCCAACTGCAGCGCTAAGGCAGGGGAGCTGAACATTTAACTTTAAGTCATACTAGATATATTTATTATTACATGGTGACTGGGTATCTTAATTACCAAATTGAGACCATGTTTTATGAATTAAAGTAAATGTAAGTTGCCTAAGAGTAAACAGAACAGTCACGGGAACCAGCCTAAATATTTATCCTTTGGAAGAAGAACTCACCCCACAGGGCAGGTGTAAATGAACAGAGGGATCAACATTAAAGTACTTTGTGATTACATCCCATGAACTTATTTAACAAAATAGTTGTATAAGCTTTCCTGAGGTCAGGGGTCGTACCAATAAACACTGCAATGCTGTAAACATGATTTTCACCATCATTTATATCCAGTTTTATCCAACATCATATAAAAGTGAAAGTGTTAGTCACTCAGTCATGTCCAACTCTTTGTGACCCCATGAACTGTAGCCTGCCAGGTTCCTCTGTCCATGGAAAATTCTCGAGCCAAGAATACTGGAATAGGTTGCCATTCCCTTGTCCAGGGGATCTTCCCAACCCAAGGGATAGAACCCAAATCTCCCACATTGCAGGCAGTCTTAGTCACCAGGGAAGCCCTATCAAAAAGCAACTACCATTTAAAAGCATAGATTCTGGGTGAGGCACTGACAAAGAACTTCATATAGATCATCTCAGTTACCCTAAGAAGTAGATGTTCCTCCCATTTTCTTGATAAGGAAACTGAGGCATAGAAAGGTAAAACAAACTTGCCTATAGGCACACACCTTATTAAGTGGCAGAGCTAGAATTCACCCCAGGTTTGTCTGACTCTAAACCTTGCTTCTAAGCCATGCTATAAGCCTTCTTCAGAGTCACACAAGCTGTTCTTGGCCTTTTCAGTGTCCTCCCACCCAGGGTGACACACGTTTAACCTTTCTATCCTCTGAGTGTCTATACAGCCTGGGAGTTTGCCCAAGCTGAGTACCCTGAGCTCAGCAGTGTCTTGGTCCATGGATGGAAGGTAAAAGTATCTATTGACTGGCTGATAACACATATTCAAGTGTGAGCTTTGGAGTCAAGTTGACATTTGACATTTATTTTGTGATCTTTGGTAAAGTACTTATCCTCAGTTTCATCTTCTGTGAAATGGGTTGATAATGCCTTCCTGGGAGGGCAGCTGGGAGGATTGAATAAGCCTGTTATCTATTATTCTACATGCCTTAAGTAATTGTTTCTCGAAAGAATCACTAAATGTAATGCTGCCTTGTTGTTTAGTGGCTGAGTTGCTGCTGCTGCTGCTGCTAAGTCGCTTCAGTCGTGTCTGACTCTGTGTGACCCCATAGACGGCAGCCCACCAGGCTCCCCCATCCCTGGGATTCTCCAGGCAAGAATACTGGAGTGAGTTGCCATTTCCTTCTCCAATGCATGAAAGTGAAAAGTGAAAGTGAAGTCACTCAGTCGTGTCTGACTCCTAGCGACCCCATGGACTGCAGCCTACCCAGGCTCCTCCATCCATGGGATTTTCCAGGCAAGAGTACTGGAGTGGGGCCACTGCCTTCTCCAAGTGGCTGAGTTGACTCTGACCCTTTTGTGATCCCATGGACTGTAGCCTGCCAGGTTCCTCTCTCTGTGGGATTTCCCAGGCAAGAATACTGGAGTGAGTGGCCATTTCCTTCTCCAGGGGATCTTCCCGACTCAGGGATCAAACCTGCGTCTCCTGCATTGGTAGGCAGATTCTTTACCACTGAGCCATCAGGGAAGCCACTAATGCTGCTTTGTGTTGTTCCTTATTCACGTATTTCACGACTAATATTTCCAGTCAGATCAGAGGTTTCATAATGGGTCAGTTCTCATCCTCTATGCAAGTGTTAGGTAGACAGTGTTGGTTGGATATTAGAGGCTGATTGACATCAGCCATTTTTGCCATGGAAGACTGCATGGTCTGGAAACGCTCCTATCGACATGGAGAAGTATCCAGCCAGGGGAAGTGCATTTCAGGGAAGTGAAGTAAAGGTATGTGACTAATGCTTAATTAAGTTGATATCTAAAAAAGTACATGTTTTGAGTCAGTGCATATCCGAAGTGCCTATTATATATAATCTCACTGAGTCTTCACACAATGCTGTGAAGTAGACTCTATTATTGCATCCTTTTTTCTTTTTTTTGGCTTTAGGAAAATAAGATTTAAGAGAGGTTAGGTAATTTATCCAAGGTCACATGACTACTGTGGGGATGATGGTATTGAAAACCCATTAACTATTTACTGGACCTAGGAAGTCTACCATTTGTAATTCCTACTTCTGATCTTCCTTATATATAATTCTAGTGTTCACCTAGCATAAAATGTTATTACATGTCTTCTCTTATCTACTGTATTTTAACATTCACACTTTCATTACTTTTGATATTTATCAAGTTATTTGGCACCCCCCCCCCCCCCCCCCGCCTTGGAAATAAGACAGAGTGGCTAGAAAAGAATGTGTCTTACCTATTGTTATATAAGCATTTTGAATTCAGAGACCATGTCTTCCCCATCTTTGTGTCTTTTCTGGGCCTTGCTCAGAGAATGTGCTCAATGAAGACTTGTTAACTAGACTGTTGACCAGATCTACTCCCAAAATATGCATTCAATCTGTTCACTTCTCTCCAACACCACTGTAACTCCAGTTCAAACTCTAACAAGTCCAAGCTACTCTCCCCTGGAGAACAATAAGCCGGCTTCCGACTGTTTCTTCCATTTCCATACTGCGACTGCAGTGATCTTTTTTATACCATTTGTAACAGGACTAATAATTCGGAAATTTTAAACTAACACACCATTCTTTCCCCCGTGAAGAGTCTCAAAGAGCTATCGGCCAGTCAATGCTGAGAGTTTGCGCACCTCTCACCTATCAATCCAGAGCGCACGTGCACCTCTCACCCTGTCGATCCTGAGCGCATGCGCACCTCTCTCCAGTCCGTCTTGAGAGCATGCGCACCTTTCTGCCACGGGACATGATACTGGTGCCACTCTCCACGGAAACTGCCTTGTCCAGCATTCTCAGAATTACATCTTCCTCTCTCTTCAGGCTTCAGCTTACACGTCACCTACCTACTCAGAAAAGCCTTCTGTGACTGCCTCACCTCAAATTGCTGCCTGTCCCCGTTGTCTGTTTTCCTCTATCCCGGGACTCTCTTTAGGGCGGTGGTAACAATTTGGAATTATTTTGTTTATTTATATGCTTATTCATTTCCTCGTTCACTGCCTGACTTTTAGACTGTAAGTTCCCTGAGGACTAGTTAACTAAAGTTTCTGTTGAAGGGAGTGAGGAAAGGAGGGAGGGAGCCTTGTTAACAGATATTCTCAACATGAGCAGAACTCCTGAGTCATTCTCACATTCTCGAAAACTGTTTTTCGAGCATTGTAGTAGATGCGGTTGGTACCCAACCTGGATCCTTTCACCAGGCCGGTACACCCATGCCCCAGCCCTGCAGAGGTTGGCTGCTACTGGCTCACATATTTGTAGTCTTCTCAAAAGGGCTGTCCGCGCTTGCAGAGAGCCACATGGTGGGAGATGCCTCCAGAAGTGGGAATGGCATGGCATCTGGCTGATTGATGGGGGAGCGTGACAGTCCAGCCCCTTTACCTGGGCAGGATAACCGCCGAGATGCAGTTCATTCCACAGAGATCCCAGGGAGATGGCTTCTAGGCTAGGTTTTCCCTAAGTCCCATCTTTGCCCAGCTCCTTCTCCTGTCCTGTCTTCTGCTCTCTTTCTCTCTAACCCCTCTCCCTGACCCATTACAGTCTTCTTCTGAGGGTAGTCCCTCTCAATCACTTACACAAGAATCACCATCTGGGCCTCTGCATCCAGAGAACCTCATTTATCACAAGCTCCTTTCACAGACACTGCGCTGGGCAGGGGCAGTGGAGGAATGGGTACTGAGAAGAGGACACCGGCCACTGCTGAGGCTGGGACCACAGCAGTGTCACCTTCCTCGTCCCCATCCTTCACACCCCGATTCAACCCTGCAGATGCCACGGACGTTCCACTCAGAACACCATCAATAATTGAAGAAGCTCCAAAAGAGGGACTATAAACGAAGATGAAAGATGCCAATGGAAGACAGGCAGGTCCCACTGCTTGGGGAGGACCTAAGCAATCATGTCTGGGAAAAAAGCATTTTAGTTTCCTGCCGTGAGAAAGCTCCAAATGCTTTGGAGGCTGAAGAAGCAATTCTGACATAGGAGAGCGCAGGCAGGGCTGATGGGCCTTTTTCATCTCCCCTTCTTTGGCTGATCAAGAGGCAGGCACTATAAATCTGATGGCAAGGGCTGAGACAGTAGCAAACCTCTTTTCATCTCCCTTCTTGTTTTTTGGAGACACTGAGGAATGGGAAGCCAGCCAGGCCCCGCCTGTCAGGCAGCCTCAGAAGGGGAGGGCCCCAGGCTGGGGCGTTTGGCCCTGGTCCTCAGGTTGCGGTGTGGTGGGTGTGGTGCAATAGCAATGCCCGTGTGAGGTGTAAGGTGGCAGTCTGTTTGCTACCATCCTCCAAGTCATCTCAGGCACTTGCAGCCAAGGAAGAATGAGAGAGAAATCAGGTCAAGAGTAAAATTAAAGAGGGAACATGTTAAAAGGGATATTTAAAGGAATAGTTTTCATCGGAAACAACCTGCTCCCACCTCTCTTTTGGAAGCCTAAATGTCAAGCAGCAGCTACAGATATTTATTAAGAATTTATAAGGATGCAGACACTGAGTTAGGCATTGATATAAACCCAAGCCCTTGAGAATGAGACATGCTCAGCAGTGGATTCAAACCAGCTGGGGAATCCAGTCATGCTGAAGACAGGCATCTTCTACAACATCTGTGGATGGGAGTCCTGACTTAGGATTCAGGCTGGATCAGGATGCTTGGTGGATTGCAAGCTCCTTGAGAACAGGGGACTTTTGTTCCCCAGAGTTTCTCCAGTGTTTAGAAACAGAACTCTATGAAATCAAATAATAAATGGGCAAGATAAGTGTACTGACTTGACATTCATTGGCTACCCATCTCCTTTTCTCATGAGCTAGGTTTCTTGGGTAAGATAACTTGAATTTTCTGAGCTTTGGTTTCCTTGACTATAAAGCAAGAAAAGATAATATCTGCCTCCTCGGTTACAGATGAGATTTGAACATGCTATGCTGTACGTAGCACAGTGGATGGAACAGGGTGAGCACTGGCAAATGGCAGTGGCTGTCATTATCGAGCCTTGTATATTTCATGTGACAAGTGAACAATAAAAGAATTTTACAGGCGTGAAAACTGATTTCAGAAAAGATCTGTGAGTAAGCAGAGTAAAACAAGGTAGTGACCTCCCAATTTTTCCTGGCCAAACATTGCCAAAAGTGCCATAAAAAATAAGGCTATTCTTAGTTGTCAAGAAGCCTAAAATAGCAATTTTGAAATAAAGGAGGCAATAATGTGTTACAAAATCCAATCTGTCTATTCAGATCTGTTTCAAAAGACTGGAAATTAAATGATCATAAAAAGATCTTGGAGAAACACCATTTAGGGAAGAAAGCTAGTTATCTAATTATGTACTGTGTGAATTATATCTAATTCTAATCCAAATTTAATATAAATGCATTCATTTATATTAAGAACCTAATGACAATTTAAAAGCATCCTATTCAGCTTTGATTTTAAAATCAAATACTTATTCCCTCACACAAATTTGATGTGATATGTCCAAGAGAGCCTATGAATATTCATAGCTAGTATATGAACTGCATGTCCATATTCATATAATACACTTCTTACCCAAGCTGAAAGATGCCTCCTTTTTCCTCTGGAAAGGCAGTCATGAAAGTGGAATGGAAAAACCAACAGTCTCTTAAAGAAAAGTCGCAGCATCCAGAGGGGCTGCCAGCCTAATAAATTGTTTGTTGAACTGGTTTGGATGATGAGGTTGACAAGGCAACATGAAGCTTAAAAAGGAAATCTGCCAAGGTGGCCGATATGCCTGGGGCTCAGGCTGCCTCTGGTGCCTCCATCAGGCATGATGAAATTCTCAGAAGCCCCACATGCTCTGCTGGAAGCAAAGGCACAATTCACTGACCATGTCAGTTGGAGATCTCGCCCAGCCCCTTCCAACCTCAGGCAATCCTGATCTTGGGGCCCAGGAGGGTCTTTGCTACTTAGCATTGCACCTGGCTGCTCTATCTCTCGGAGGACGGCCAAGTGGAGACATCTCAAATGAGAGGCTGGAGTCCTGAGCCAGAATGTGCACATAGGTGGACTTCATTTTACTTACTAGATATGGCACTTAGAATCACTTGTGTGTTAAAAAGATTTTTCTAAGTTGACTATTGTTGTCCATGTACTATATTGTAAAAGGGGCCTCCCTGGGGGCTTAGCGGTAAAGAATCCATCTGCCAGTGCAGGAGACACAGGTTCGATCCCTAGGTCAGGAAGATCCCCTGGAGAAGGAAACAGCAGCCCACTCCAGTATTCTTGCCTAGGAAATCCCATGGACAGAGGGAGCCTGGCAGGCTGTAGTCCATGGGGTTGCAAAGAGTAGGATGTGACTTAGTGGCTAAATAAGAACAATGACAATACAGTAAAAGAATCCTATGGCAAATTCTGTTGTAAAGTAAGGAATGCGTTTGGAGGGCTGCTTTCTCTTCTGCAATTATGGGGTGGAGTCTGGTGCACAAGGAGCTCTCAGCAAATACAAGGGAGTGGATTGGCAAGGAAGCACCTGGCCTTCGGAGTCATGTCCTACATTTGGGTTCTGTCACTGAGTTGAGTAGGATTTTGTTTACCTGAGCTAAGCCCCTGATTGGAGGAATCTTCATCTCTAAACTGGGGATAATAATATCTGCCCTATAAAGGAACAGTGTGAATGAAATAAGCATGGCACAGCGACATAGGAAATCCTCCCTCTGAGTCAGGACTCATCAGAGTTGATGCTTCTTGAAGCAGAGACCTTCCCCACCTGCCAATCCCGCAAGAACCGGCTAAGTCACAGCTGTAACTCATACTGGGTTGAGGAGGGCAGGCCTCCAAGCAGATGTGACTACTCCTTCCCTGCTCCACAGCCTTTGCTGGGGCCTCTGGGAAAGCTCTTCCTCTACACTCCCTAAATTGTTTGCATGTCTGTCTTCCCACCTAAACTGAAGCTCTTGGAGGGTCATCTTAGATGTAGCATCATGAGGGCCCAGCACAGTGCTCGGCACACACTAACTGTGCAATTGGATTAATTCACATTGCAGTTTTAAACAGCTCCACAGGTGCTTTGGGTGTTAAGAAAAGGGGAAAGAAAACCTTGTAGGTCAGGTCTCTTTTATTTGTAAGTCCAGAAAACTCAGTATCAGTGGGCTTAAACACAGGTAACTGCAAAGTCCAGGAGTGGGGTTGCCTCCGGTGATGCTACCAGGAACTGACTTCGCTTCCTCTGTCATTCTGCTCAACTTTCTCTGATTGACTCCATTTCCAACAGGTTGTTTGTCTCTAGCCAGCAAAATGGCTGCATAGCTCTGGACCTAAACTCTTGCAGTTTCTAATCCAGCAGGAAAAAAAACAGCAAGAAGTTTTTTACCCAGTAGGAGACTCGTTGCAACTTTATTGTGGTCATGGAACCATCTCTGAGACACTCGGGATGTGACAAGTTGACTGGCTTGTGTAACTACCTGAGCCATAGGTGAGAATAGCTTCCCTGAAATCATGAATTGAGATTGGAATTGGCATGGGTTCTCAGGCTTGAAACTTGTCTTTAAATGTACTTAGGATTTTGTTTTTGTTCAGATATGGACAGGCCAACACATCAGGAGATGGCTACCATTGGAAAGATAGTTTATTACTTGGAGTTCCCAAGAGGATGGGATGTGCCAGGCCAGGCCTCAGAGCAAAGCACCAGGAGTCAGAAGGAGGAAGGGAGACCTTGCGTAAGAGCCTTTATTGTGGTTTGCACAGGAAGGGATGGGCTAGGAAGAGTAAACAGCTGAGGAGGTTTAGGATTGGAGAGTCTGAATAATTTGGAGGACTGTAGACCACAGAGGTGGTCCTTAGTTGTCTGGTACATAGTCCTGGGTGATTTAGCATAGGGGGATGGTGTCCAGGAAGGCAGGAGCCTGGTGAAAGGAGGAAAACAGTGGGTAGAGACTCAGGATTGATTGGTTTGCATGATAAAAGATGCACTCACTGGTAAATTGTTTGCTGTCTCTAGGAATTAGCTACCCCTGGGAGGGTCAGTTCCTCCCTGGGTCTACAAGCCCTCAGATATCAAAGCATCATAAAATATAGAACATTAAAGACATGATGAATACAGTACTGGATGATAAAAAGCCACTGATAAATAGCTACTACAAAGATGATGGTGTAACATAGGGATGTCATCTCATTTATTCATTCACTCATTCAGTTATTCACACAGCATTTACTGACCATCTTTGAGGTACCACACCCTGAAGTGGGTGCAAAGGACATAGAAGTGAAAAAACCAAGCAAGGTTCTGCCCTCCTGATAATTAGAGCCATTGATCATATAATTAAAATTCTTTTTAATTAATTTAATTATTTTTGGTCACGGTGGGTCTTTGCTGCTGCTAATGGGCTTTCTCTAGTTGCAGTGAGTGGGGCTGCTCTTCACTGCAGTGTTTCTCATTGCAGTGGCTTCTCTTGTTGCAGAGCATGGGCTCTAGGGCACAGGCTTCAACCGTTGCAGCATGCGGGCTCAGCAGCTGCAGCTCACAACTACTAGAGCGTGGGCTCAGTCGTTGTGGCGCTCGGGGTTAGCTGATTTGCGGCATGTGGGTCTTCCCAGACCAGGGATGGAACCCATGTCTCCTGCATTGGCAGGTGGATTCTTACCCACTCTACAACCAGGGAAGTCCCATAATTACAGTTCTTAATAATGCTTAGTTCGGTTTCACTAGGACTTATCCTACATGATCTGGGATACAATAATTCATTTTTAAAGGCTTTAATCCTCAAGAAGGGGATGACAGAGGATGAGATGGTTGGATAAAGTGGGATGTTTGGTCTGGAAGTATATCCTGGGCCAGGGAAAAATATCTGATCACCATAAATAAAAACATTACAAGTGAGGCTAATCCTTCATGGCGTGTATAGTATTTCAGAAATTACAAAATGCTCTAACTATTCTCCTGAATTCCTCACTATATCCCTATTAGATAGAGATTATTACCATCTCATTTATAGCTGGGGAAGCTGAGGTTTTAAGAAGAGGTGAAGTGATTGGCCTGAGGATTTTTAATCAATAAGTAGCCAGGCCATGTCTCCACGTCCAATTCTATTTCCATTTTACTGGTGCTTTCCAAGCTGTGGGACCCCTACCAGGGGCACACAGCCAGAGCATCAAAGTATATGACCTCACCTGGCAAGAAGTTTATTTCTATTCCAATTCTCTTTTAATCGCTTTTGTTCTGCCAAGGGCGAAGTCTCCTATATATCTTTATAACACCTTTCACTTGCTAACCTCTCTCTTTTGAAACCAAGGAGGTGTAGGACTCTGTCTCAGAACCTTTGGCAGGTAATTTTTTTGATCTAGAATCTAATAACATTATTTTATTTATTACAAGCAGTATTAGTTTTTCCATTGATGTTTAAGGTATTAACTTTCTCTTTGAAATAAATTTATTTTTGAAGTTAAGAAAGTGTTAATTTAAAACGAATGCTAAATAAATAATACATAGGTGGTTTGTGGAGATGGGCAAGTCATGAGAAAAATATCCAAATTACTGTAGCTTAGGAACACCCCATAGACCAGGCAAGTAGGAAGAGACATATGGAAGGAGTTAGAGGGTTTCCCTCACTTCTTTCTCTTCCAGGGAGGAAGAGGACTGGGTCAGATTCTGCTGCCCATAGAAGAAAAACATGGTTATGAGCCTGGGAGACCGTGGTTCTCGAGCCAAGGTCCACTGACTGATGCCGATCCAAGACGCTGTTTTCAAATCCTTTGTGAGAAGAAAAATAAGGACAATGTATATGTCAGTGCAAGAATGCCAGTTGTTCTTTCTTAGGTAAGAAAGTACTTTATTCTGGAACTATGTTCTACTTGTCTTGGTACAAGTGCCTGTGTGTTAAATGTTCATGCTTTAGTGGTTGCTTGATGATAGTAGATGACCACTGTTTCTTGTAATTATTCTAATAATTTTACTTGGCAAAACAAAAAGCTGGCAATCTTAACAATAGGTTTTTTTTTTTATATATATCACTGAATCTTTGTTCTAGGAGACTTCAATTGCAGGAAACAGCCTGCCTTCTATAGTTAGAGGAAAATTGTATTGATAGACCCAGCATTATAGTTGCGGTTACTAACAATGCAAAACAGCAAGCCATAAATCCTTATTGAACCCAGGCACTGATGTTTATCATTGAAGAGATCCTTCTTTCTCTCCAGTGTAACTAAATAAAGATGGAAGATTAGCGAAATAAGATAGCTGTTAAATTAAAGAAGAAAAAAGTTCAAGTTTCAAGGAGACTGTTACAAAAACAAACAAATATGCAAATAAACCAACCCCCAAACTCCTAGACCAATATGTAGCTCTCAGTGGCCTCAAAGGCCATCTCATTTGAGATGGGCGAGCTGATAGCCCATTAAAAAGGACAACCTCACTCCCTCTTATACTCTGATGATGGAAATGCAACCTGGTGTGTCAGCCTAACTCAACCTTGCAATTCCTTTTCCACTCATTTGCCTGGGAAAATATAACTGCGCACAAGTAATTAATTATAAGGCTACTTATCAAGGACATCACTTACAGTAAATAGTGAAGAGTTAGATACAACTTAAATATCCAATCCCAAGAGATTGATTGGGTAAATCATGCCACACTGATAGACTGGAATAGTGTAAATATATCAAAATATGCTGTAGAGGAATACATAATGTCTTACAAAGATGTTAAGAATATATTGTTAAATGGGAAAAGCAGAAGCGTGAAATAGGTATGGAACACTGGATGAAGGATGATTTAGTTTTGATTTAAAAGACAGGTACAGTATATCTGGATGGTGACATTATGGGTAAGTTTTCTTTTCTTCTTTTAGTGTAAAGATATTTTCTAAAAATGTCTACAGTAAAAATGTACTACTTTTATGTTAAAGGGGAAAAAACAAGTGATTTCTTTAAATCGGGCTCCACTTAACCTGTTTAAATGGGTCAGCAACCATACACCTAAGCTTAAAAGTGTGTATTTGAGGGCTTGCATTTTGCAGTGCTGACGTGCTTCCCCTAGAACCAAAGGGAGACACTAAACCTCTCTGCAAACTCTTTGTAGATTCCCATCTGTGACTTGATAAATATTTGATGCAGTGGCCAGTCAACATCCCTACATTAGTGAAACTTCTGCCCAGGAGCAACTGCACAGCTCTCAGCGATGAGATCGGAGTAAGTTAAAAAGAGTGTATTCATTAGCTACTTCAAAGGGTTTGGTTTTTTTAGCTGGCAGTTTTGCAGACTGGCTTATTGGCTCTGCCGTCTACTGTGTGACAACCAAAACACATACTACTGCAAGGAGGAGCCTGCTTCTTCCCTTCACAATATTTTCTTTCCTTTGTGTTCACAGCCCAGGAGGCAAATGCAGTATGCCTCACCCTCCTCCCTTCCCCTTGATTAAACAGCTGTGAATATGTAAAATGACTTTAGGATCTGTCCGGTATCTTTGATGCCCAAAGCCTGAAATCCAGTCCCTCTGTCTGATACAGTTTTATATTATAAGATGGACCACTCCTTCTTTCTACACCTTCATGGTTACAATGGATAATTAATGTCAGCACTTTCATTCCTAAATAGCTTGTGTTGACTGGTAGAATCAGTGAACAAAGTGTAGCAGGGCAGAGAAGGGACCTAAAAGCTAGCTGAAATTACTCACAACCATAGTTGCTTCCAGAAGGACCTGGACAAACTCATACTCATTCCTCAAACCTCAGTTTAGCTACTACCCTTTCCTGGAAACCTACCAAGATCCAGCTCCACAGTTTCAGGCTGGGATCCCTCCCCTGAACTTCCATAATTACGTGCTTCTAGTTACATGCTGGTTTATAGCTCTCTGCAGCCAACTTAGTTTCTAGAAGACTGTCCTGTCTACCACTGCCTACCATAACCTCTGGCACTTTAAAAAGTACTGAATAAATAGTTACTAAATAGAATACATTTCTCTGGAAATGACTGCTGCAGAGGACTTAGAAACTTGCAGGATCATATGGTATCATGTTTGAAAGGTTTCTTCATTAATTTCTCCATGCCCTACCTGCCATAGCTTCCCAAGCAAACAATCATCCTGTCTTCTTGCACACCCTAATGACAAGGAGCTCACCTCCTTCAAAATAGTCAGAGGTAGGCTTTAAGTGACTTAGGAAAATGAGTAAAATAAAAGATGAACCTGATGGGTCCTGAGTTAAATCAAGAAGTAGTTAATCCAGCATCTCATTTTTCTGCTGGACCTTTCTCTCACCTGGGGGTCAAGTAAACCCCACCCAAGTGCCCACGATAGCAGTTTAAGCTCTGCTTTCCAAGTCAGAGGGCCATACAGTACGCCAAGGAGTTCTTGAACTCTAAAAGGAACAGGGAGTATTTTCTGAAGCATCATTTTTACCTGGAGAGCTGGAGGAGAAACATTTTTAAAATAACTTTTTATGTATTTACTTATTTTTGGCTGTGCTGGGTCTTTGTTGCTGTTTGGACTTCTCATTGGAGCGGCTTCTCTTGTTGTGGGGCACAGGCTCTAGGGAGCTTGGGCTTCAGTAGTTGCAGCATGTGGGCTCAGTAGTTGTGGCTCCTGGGATCTAGAGCACAGGCTCAGCAGTTGTGGTGCACAGCCTTAGTTGCTTCGTGGCATGTGGGATCTTCCTGGATCAGAAATTGAACCTGTGTCTCCTGCACTGACAGATGGATTTGTTACCACTGAGCCACCAGGGAATCCTGGGGGGAAACATTTTTATATTAAAACATATACATATATATATATATATACACACACACACACACATACATATCATATATAGTATGGAGAAAAATACATGCATGATTTTAAAAAGATAACGTAAGACTTAAATTGATCAGCATCTTTGGGACTGAACATTCAGACTTCTGGGGGTTAAAACTTCAGTTTTGGTCTGACGGGTTGCTTTGGTGGAAAAAAGTATGAAAAATACATCTGGCTTCACACATTATCATCTTTTACCACCTGGGAGTATTTGCATTCCATTGGTTTCTTTCAGAGATTGGAAAGACTTTAAAACTAGAAGGAATCGGTATATAATGGTGGAATTTCAGGCAGCATAAGTTGGGATAGAGCAATAGACCTTTCATGGAAGATGTCTTGCACTTATAAAGTCCATTCCCCAGTATTTTGTCAGCCTTAACAGTTAGTCCCAGTTCAGGATGGGTACGGTAAATGTCCTTTTGATTCAGTTTTGACAGTGTTTGAGCAGAGACTTTACCCTCTAAAGCCTCAGTTTCCCTAGCTGTAAAATGAAATGAGAACATTTCCCTTGCTTCTGAGAGGTGTTGTGAGCTACTGTATAAAAAGTACCCAGCTCAGTGCCCAGAACATGAGAAGCACTTAACGGTCATTCTTGTCAGCAGTACTTATAAAAGGAGCATGTGCTAAATTACACCCACCCCTGAATTTATGGACCAGGGCAAAAGTATAAATGGAGAAGTATATGTCTAAATATTTAAAAGTTATAAACAGGCTGCTGCTGCTGCTGCTGCTGTGTCGCTTCAGTCGTGTCCGACTCTGTGCGACCCCACAGACGGCAGCCCACCAGGCTCCCCTGTCCCTGGGATTCTCCAGGCAAGAGTACTGGAGTGGGTTGCCATTTCCTTCTCCAGTAAACAGGCTAACAACTGTTAAATATAGTAAAATATTTCCTATCCTTCCTACCTTTAAAACAAAGTTGAATATTGGTCTTTTTTTGTCCTTAAACATTCTTTTCTTTTTTTTCTCCTGTGGTAAGAACACATACATGAGATCTGGAGAACAAGTTTTATACGACTAAATATTAGCAAACTTTAAAGTTGGCCGATCTTTAATTTTTTGCACAGATGTGGCAGTTTTGTTGTTTGGCTGACAAAGACATACATAATTCATACATTTTGATATATTTATTACATAAATTTTTTTTCCTCATTTTAGCAAAATTGCTAATTATGTTGTTATAATCATGATTTTTACATAATTTCCATTCTAATGGGTAGTAATGCCAAATTAGTTGACCTTGCTTAAGTCATTACATTTTTATTTTTAAATTAATTTTAATATTAGCCTGGATGGAAGGGGTGTTTGGGGGAGAATGGATACATGTATGTGTATGGCTGAATCCCTTCACTATTTTCCTAAAACCGTCACAACACTGTTAATTGGCTATATGCTTGATCTTAGTAGCTCAGTAGTGTCTGACTCTTTGTGACCCATTGGACTATAACCCGCCAGGTTCCTCTTTCCATGGGGATTCTCCAGGCAAGAATACTGGAGTGGGTTGCCATGCCCTCCTCCAGGGGATCTTCCCAACCCAGGGATTGAATCCAGGTCTCCCACATTGCAGGTGGATTATTTACCATCTGAGTCATCAGGGAAGCCCAAGAATACTGGAGTGGGTAACCTATCCCTTCTCCAGGGGAACTTCCCAACCCAGGAATTGAACTGGGGTCTCCTGCATTGCAGGGGGATTCTTACCAGCTGAGCTACCATTGGCTATACCCCAATACAAAATAAAAAGTTCAAAAGAAAAAAATTATTTTTAATATGGGAAAAACTTTTTATTTAGCCAATAGCAACTAAAATAGTCAATAACATTATTGTAGTAATATTTACATTCAGAAATTAACAATTAATTTTATACATTAAAGTCCAAATAGTATGATGGGGTCTTATGTTAATTATTATAGAAAATATTATTAAATATTCTAATTCCATCATATAAATCATTACCACTTATATTGCAGTTCTCACAGTCTCTCAAAGCAATATCTAGATCCATAAAATATTGATGTCTTACCCTTCAGCACCCAGCAAACTGGAAGCCTGCCCCAACTGGAAGCCTGATGTCCTTTTTTAAGAAATTTCAAGACAAATATTATAAGGAAGACCAAAAATTGGCAATATCTTCTATGATTTATTCAAATCTCTATTTAATTGACACTGTCCCTTGGTCCATGCATGTTTGTGTGTGTGCTCAGCTGCTTCAGTCATGTCCAACTCTCTGCGACCCCCTGGACTGTAGCCCACCAGGCTCCTCTGTCCATGGAATTCTCCAGACAAGAACACTGGAGCGGGTTGCCATGCCCTCCTCCAGGGGATCGTCCCGACTCAGGGAGCGAACCCATGTCTCTTACTGAGTCTGTGCTCTAGACCCCTCGAGCTGCAAAAAATGAGGCCGTGTGCCACAACTGCTGAAGCCTGTGCCCCCTATAGCCAGCAAATCGCAGCTACTGAGCCCATGTGCTACAACTATTGAAGCCTGTGCACCCAGAGCCTGTGCTCTGCAACAAGTGAAGCCATCACAATGAGAACCCACGCACCACAACTAGGGAGTAGCTCCCTGCTTTCCAGAATTAGATAAAGCCCATGTGCAGCACGCACACACACAAACTAAATAAATGAAAAGAAGTTTGGAGATTATTTGTGTGCAAGTATTCTTTTTATGGGGAAGGCCTGGTGGAACAGTGGCAAAGAATCTGCCTGCCAATTCAGGAGACAAAAGAGATGCGGGTTCCATCTCTAGGTCTGAAATTCCCCTGGAGGAGAAAATGGCAACCCACTCCAGTATTCTTGCCTGGAAAATCCCATGGACAGAGGAGCCTGGCAGGCTACAGTCCATGGGGTCACAGAGTCAGACATGACTGAACACATACACATTCTTTATAGTGATGCAAATATATTTATTTGAATAAAAATATTTACTTGTTTTTGTTTTCCTATATTTTATAGGAATGTCACATTTGTTACACACTTCACATACAGTTTATTTCAATTTAAGGAAAAGAGTTTCTCTAAGTTCAAAAGAATTCATCTTATAAAGAAAAAGAGCCAAACTTGTATCAGTTTGAATTTTGAAGTTTCTGCAAGCTTTGGCTAATATTCTTAACAGCAAGCAGCAGTTCAAAGATAACTGTGGGCACTGCAAATTCAAAAATAATTATTTTGTTAAAGATCACCATTCTCTTTACTTAATGATCATCTTTTATTTCTTGTACAATTCTAGTGCATCTTGTTACTTTCTGTAAATTAACTTTAATTGCTTTAATGGCATTTAGTCAACTTTGTTGTGTCTGAAAATAGTTTTAGTGATAAATATGATGTGTTTTTTAAAATCAAGATATTTCATATTTGGACAAATATAGAAAATATCCTATGTAATCATTGAGCTGCTTCAAAACTGCTATCACTTAGTACAGCTGAGAATATGTCTCTGAATAAGAAACTCAAATAATGCATTGTCCGTGGCTCACAGAAAAAACACTTGTTCCTTCCCAGTGGCTAATGTTCCTTCCCATTAGCGTGCCCTCACTGTTCTTTCCATCAATGCCCGAAATTCAAAGCTGTTTTTGTAGTTCAACTTTTTACAATCTGCATGAAACCAATAAAATGTTCATTAATTTTAACTTCCTCAATTTTTTTTCATTTATTTATATTAGTTGGAGGCTAATTACTTTACAATATTGTAGTGGTTTTTGCCATACATTGATATGAATCAGTCATGGATTTACATGTGTTCCCCATCCTGAACCCCCCTCCCTCTTCCCTCCCTGACTTCCTCAATTATCTTTTGATAGCTTGACCATATATATGTTGAATGTTGGGCTTTCCCGGTAGCTCAGCTGGTAAATGCAAGAGACCCCAGCTCGATTCCTGGGTTGGGAAGTTCCCCTGGAGAAGGGATAGACTACCCACTCCAGTATTCTTAGGCTTCCCTGGTGGCTCAGATAGTAAAGAATCTGCCTGCAATGAGGAGACCTGCATTCAATCCCTGGGTTGGGACGATCCCCTGGAGGAAGGCATGGCAACCCACTCCAGTATTCTTGCCTGGAGAATCCCCATGGACAGAGGAACCTGGTGGGCTACAGTCCATGGGGTCGCAAAGAGCTGGACACGACTGAGTGATGGTTGTGTCATGACTGAACATGATGAATGTTAGTTGTTCAGTATGATTTGTCCTAGCATACTCTAGTTAAATTAGTTGTCATTAATGTTAAAACTTGTATGTGTAATTTCTCATTTTTAATACTATTTTGAATTATCTATTTTTATATGACTTTTAAAAAATCTATCTTACATTCTAACATCAAATTTGAAAGTTTTCTGACATCAAATTTTTTCTACCAAACTAGAAAATGTCCATTGTTTTCTATGAATGTTGTGCTATTGTCTCACAAAGCTTGGTTAAATATGGAACACCTGTGATTATTCTCTTTTTTTTAACTTGAAGTATAGTTGGTTTACCGTGTTGTGTTAGTTTCAGGTGTAAGCACAGTGATTCAGTTACACACACACATGTATACATACAGATATATATACACACACATTACATATTCTTTTTTCAGATTCTTTTCCCTTATAGGTTATTATGAAATATTGAATCCTGTGACTATTCTTTAAGAATATCATTCCAAGATTGGTATTTATGTGTTTGCTGGTTTCTTGGTTGATTACTATTTGCTATTTTTATTTAATACTTATTTATTTTTTGACTGCATTGGGTCTTCACTGCAGCCTGCAGGATCTTCACTGAGTCATGTGCAGTCTTTGCTTGTGGTGCAAGGGCTGTCTAGTTTCTGCATTCGGGATAGTTGCTCTGTGGCATGTGGGAGCTTAGTTCCCCGACCAGGATTCAACCTGTGTTCCCTACATTACAAGGCAGATTCTTAACCACGCGGCCACCAGGAAGTTCCCTATTTGCTATTCTTTAGGGCTTTTTTTTCAGTTCTAGTTTTTGCATATGCTGTGGTTTTGTTTGTTTTTGGTACAGGTAATATTTTGTATTTTTTTTTAATTGAGAACCTAAGTATTTCTAGTCACAAGTGGTTCCCCTGGCCAAAACTAATTGTGAAAACTGACTGTGAAATATGTAATAATAGTAACAAAATACTTTGGTCTTCCATCTTAAGATATTAAAAAGTTTCTGTGGTTACTTTCTCTATTTGAAAAATGTTTTGTTTTTATTTGAAATATTAAATTTTGCGCCATTTATTCAATGGAAAATTCATAGCCAATAATTTGAATCAACTTACATTTTTCCTGAATCAATCTGATGATTTCAGAAGGATATGACAGATTTTTCCCAGGATCACTTTCCAACAATCAATAAAGATCCAAAGATTTCATATTTCTCATCAATTTGCCAAATTTTTTGCAATTTATCTTCTGATGGGCAGGCCAGAATTGCATGTGTTGTGAATTTTATAGAAAAAACATATTTTTCATTGTTTTGACCAGGAAAAAAAACTTCATTAGTAAAGAACATAAAGTAATAGGTGTTTCATTCGATCTTTTTGAGTCATGGATGATAAATATACTTTGTGCATTTCCTAGTTTTGCGTAATAGCTAAAATACATTAAATAAAGAACTTGTCATACCTGTTTGTGAACTGCGTGTGGGTCATGCTCAGCAGAAGCCTGTTTACTTTCAATGTCTGAAATTTAAAAAATGAAGCAGACCATCTCTTTGAATATACTCTAATATCTTTTCAGTCCTTACTTTTCTGAGCCTTACTTTCATGTTTTGTGTTTCTATCCCAGTCTCAACTTGTTCTCATTTTCAGTGATCTATAGAATTAAAAGATAAAATGTAATTATATTCAAAAGGTTCCAAGTTTGAATATATGTCATCAAAAATACAATTAAAGGAAATGTTAAAATATTGAAAATTAAAATTATTTTTTCTATTTGTTGTCTTTCACAGAATAGGGACCTCCTTTTCTGAAAAAGTCATTTTTCTTCTAAAATAATCTATTAAAATTAAAAACAAAATTAAAATGATTGGTCATTACAATTTAAACAAAAATTATTCAAATAAAGCTTAGTTTTTACTTTAGTTTTAAAATGTCATTATAGCTTATATTTTCATAAACATAAAATTATTTATAATTCTTATATTCAATATCCATCAGTTTCTAATGCCAAAAATTGCTATTATGCTTCATTCCTGAAACATGTTATATCTGGAGTATATATAAAAATGATATAAGGATTATTGTTTTGTCACTTCAGTTGTGTCCGACTCTTCATGAGCCTATGGACTATAGCCCACCAGGCTTCTCCATCCGTGGGATTTCCCAGACAAGAATACTGGAGTGGTTGCCTTCTCCAGGGGAAGAGAAGAGAGCAAACCCTGACTCAGAGAGCAAACCTGTATTGGCAGGTGAATTCTTCATCACTGAGCTACCAGGGAAGCGTGATATAAGGATAATACTGTTTAATATTGTAAAATGTTCTCTGGCTGCCATATGTAATTATTGAAAATACTGCATTTATTCATGAGTGCTCACAGGTCTACAAGCTGGGACTTGAAGAAAGCAAGAAAGTAGACGCTCAGTACTCCTGGGAAACGATACTTTATCATGCAAGAATCTATAGCATTCATGACATCTGAGAGGAAGGATTTGACAAGTGAATTAATTTGTCTTTTCTCTTACCTAAATGCTTCCACAGCTCAAATTCTCCTTATGCTCCTAAGCGGTGTCCTTCTATGCTATTGGCAGCAGGACAACTTACGATTCTTCTTGACATTTGATTGAGTTAAGGCACCTTTTGCTTTCAGAACAGAGAGCAAGAGATGTGGGGAATCACTTTCTGTGACCTAAACGGTGTTAGTCATCATTTGGATGTTTAGGATGATGGCTGCTCTGTGTCAGCAGTGGGTACCCAATCTCATAGGGTCTCTAACAAGCTTACCTTTTCACTCTGTGTTCGTGATTATCAGACTCTCTCACAAATGAGTCCCAAGGTAGGAGCCCTTCTTGACCAGATCTATGGGCCAACCTAAGCTCAATAAAAGTATCTAATACTATTTATCTGCACAACTCATATGTATAAAGTAGACATAGCTTCCTCACACCAGTATCTGAATAAATGGGTGTTCCTCTTTCTAGGCATCTTTTACACTAACATATACATACATATATTCTTAACATTAAAAATATATATATAATATTTACTTTTTATTTATTTCTTTTTGGCTGTGCTAGGTCTTCATTGCTACGTGGGCTTTTCTCTAGTTGCAGTGAGCAGGACCTGCTCTCTAGTTGCCATGTGTGGGCTTCTCATTGCAGGTGGCTTCTCTTGTTGCAGAGCATGGACTCTGGAGCACACGGACTTCAGTAGTTGTGGGGCATGGGCCTGGTAGTTGCTGCTCCCAGGCTTTAGAACACAGGCTCAATAGTTGTGGTTCAGGCTTACGTGCTCCACATGTGGGATCTTCCCAGATCAGGGATTGAACCCATGTCTCCTGAGTTGGTCGGCAGATTCTTTACCACTGAGCCACCAGGGAAGCCCTAAAAATATATACTAAAAAATAAAAAAACCTATTAATTATATCATAATATAAAAACTTTGTATCTCCTATTAATAATATATTATATACTGCTTTCCATATTGTTATATAAAATTGACCATTGATTTCACCTTATTAATAACTACAATGATATTATACTACATTTTAAAGCCAACTCCTCCTTGATTGACATTTACTTTTTAAAATTTTTGTTCTAGATGAAAAGGATATTCTCATGAACCTCAAAATATGAGCAGATGGAGGAAAACTACCAGTAGTTTAAGACCCACATCATATCAGTGTCTGCGCAGGAGGAAGCCATGAGGTATCTGACAGACCTGAGAACAGGGGAACTCTTAAGATTGGCACGAGTTCAGTTCAGTTCAGTCACTCAGTCGTGTCCAACTCTTTGTGACCCCATGGACTGCAGCACGCCAGGCTTCCCTGTCCATCACCAACTTCCAGAGCTTGCTCAAACTCATGTCCATTGAGTCGGTGATGCCATCCAACCATCTCAGCCTCTGTCGTTCCCTTCTCCTCTCACCTTCAATCTTTCCCAGCATCAGGGTCTTTTCAAATGAGTCAATTCTTCACATCAGGTGGCCAAAGTATTGGAGTTTCAGCTTTAGCATCAGTCCTTCCAATGAACACCGAGGACTGATTTCTTTTAGGATGGACTGGTTGGATCTCCTTGCAGTCCAAGGGACTCTCAGGAGTCTTCTCCAACATCACAGTTCAAAAGCATCAATTCTTTGGAGCTCAGCTTTCTTTATAGTCCAACTCTCATATCCATACATGACTACTGGAAAAACCATAGCTTTAACTAAACAGACCTTTGTTGGCAAAGTAATGTCTCTGCTTTTTAATATGCTATCTAGGTTGGTCATAACTTTTCTTATAAGGAGCAAGTGTCTTTTAATTTCATGACTGGAGTCACCATCTGCAGTGATTTTGGAGCCCAAGAAAATAAAGTCTGTCACTGTTTCCATTATTTTCCCATCTATTTGCCATGAAGTGATGGGATCAGATGCCATGATCTTAGTTTTCTGAATGTTCAGCTTTAAGCCAACTTTTTCACTTTCCTCTTTTACTTTCATCAAGAGGCTCTTTAGTTCTTCTTTACTTTCTGCCATAAGGGTGGTGTCATCTGTATATGTGAGGTTATTGATATTTGTCCCAGCAATCTTGATTCCAGCTTGTACTTCATCCAGCCTGGCATTTTGTATGATGTACTCTGCATATAAGTTAAATAAGCAGGGTGACCATATGCAGCCTTGACGTACTTCTTTCCCAATTTAGAACCAGTCCATTGTTCCATGTCCAGTTCTAACTGTTGCTTCTTGACCTGCATACAGATTTCTCAAGAGGCAGGAAGGTGATCTGGTATTCCTATCTCTTTCAGAATTTTCCACAGTGTGTTGTGATCCACACGGTCAAAGGCTTTGGCGTAGGCAATAAAGCAGAAATAAATGTTTTTCTGGAACTCTCTTGCTTTTTTGATGAGCCATGGATGTTGGCAATTTAATCTCTGGTTCCTCTGCCTTTTCTAAATCCAACTTGAACACCTGGAAGTTCATGGTTCACGTACTGTTGAAGCCTGGCTTGGAGAATTTTGAGCATTACTTTGCTAGCATGTGAGATGAGTGCAATTGTGTGGTAGTTTGAGAATTCTTTGGCATTGCCTTTCTTTAGGATTGGAATAAAAACTGACCTTCTCCAGTCCTGTGGCCACTGCTGAGTTTTCCAAATTTGCTGACATATTGAGTGCAGCACGTTCACAGCGTCATCTTTCAGGATTTGAAATAGCTCAACGGGGATTCCATCACCTCCACTAGCTTTGTTCGTAGTGATGCTTCCTAAGGCCCACTTGACTTTGCACTCTAGGATGTCCGGTTCTAGGTGAGTGATCACACCATTGTGTTATCTGGGTCATGAAGATCTTTTTTATAAAGTTCTTCTGTGTATTCTTGTCACCTCTTCTTAATATCTTCTGCTTCTGTTAGGTCCATACCATTTCTGGCTCACTGAAAATCAGAGTAGACTAGTCTGAGAACAACTACTGGGACTGGGAGGGGGTTTCTACACTTCAGTAAAGATGGGGGGGTATGGGGTCCCAGATAAGGTGTAAAGTAGCTGTGATGGTTTTAGCTCTTTGAACTTCAACTTAATTACAAAGCTCCTTTTCAGAAGAAAACCTCACAACAAAAGAAGACTTCTGAGAGTAGAATCAAAATGAGGAAGTATGGGATAATACAAGTAAAGGAAAAAGAAAGTCTAGATAAAAGAGCAGAGGAACTACATTTCAGAACATATAAAAGGCCATTAAAAAAATTCTTGATAAGGACATCAGAAGAAGGAAATCTAGAATAATGAAGGCAGAAAAGTTACCCTGGTTCACCCTTCCTTCGTAAAGGAAAAACTAAATTTCTATAAAAATGAATAATAGAATAAGATTGTGTTCAAATCAAACATTGTCAGATGTGTTAACTAACCTTATTGTGATAATCATTCTGCAATATATAAGTATATCAAATCATTGTACAACTTAAACTTATACAATGTTCTTTGTGAATTGTATCTCAATAAAACTAGAAAAAAATCCAACACTAAGTCATTGCAAAAAAAGGAAAAAAGTCTAATAACATTCTAACAATGAAAACATACAAGGAGGACATGCTTACAGGACAGATGAAAAATTTAACTACTTCAAAATGAGCTAAAAAAAAACTAATAAAATCATATTAGACAGGAAAAAAGTATATAAGTCAGAATTAGAGACTCTCAGAAATGTAGGAGAGCTCCAAATTAGAATTAATATTAATCATCTGAGAAATGGAGATTAAAATCAAAATAATAGAAGTGAATAAATATAACACCTTTAAATAAACAGCATGTGAAAAGGAGGGAATTCCAACAAATCAAAGAGATCTGAGAGGAAGTGATGGATGTAGAAGTTAAACAAACAAATGAACAAGCCATATATAATAGAAGACAGACAAGGAAGAAAAAAGCAGTGGAAATTTTAGAAGTAATTTAAATTTAAAAAGCAAACTTTTAAGAAAATTTTTCCTGAGATAAAAAGAGATGTGATACTACTACCTAGGAAGATCAATCCAGAGTGACTAATGTCAAGGTACATTCTCAAACTTACGGACATTACAAGAAAGAAAAATATTATTTGGGTATCTAGTCAAAATATCAAGTCACCTTGATGGAAAGAAATAATTGTCTTCAGACTTTATTCCAGAAGAAATATTGTAACATATTGAAGATATTCAAGGAAAGAAAACATGAGCCAAAGATTTTATATCCATCTAACAGGTCACAAATGATGAACATGAAAGAAACAGAGAATACTGCTCCCATGAATTTACTGAAGAAAGACTTTTTAGAGAACCAAAATGAAAAGACATTGGCATAAAGACTGATGGCGAGCATTAAATATATATTTACTCATAAAACTATGATGGTTGTAAGAAGAGTACATGCCCAGGCAAAGAAGATATTATACAATAGTTAAAAGGAAAGAATGATAAGAGAGAGAGAATATACAATATACTTATTGAATATACTTGTTGCTGATGGGGGTAAAGGATATTTATTGCAATAAGATGCTGGTGGATAGAGAGGAGAGAGGAAAAGAAACTGTTGGCCAGTTTCAGTATTGTTGGGGAACCATTAGAAAATAACAAAATTAAGGTTGGGTTGGAGGCTGAGGTTATTTTAGCTTTATAAAAGTAACCATAAAAGTGAAACCTTCCTAAATACCAAATCATAAAAATAAAAACTTCCTAAATACCAAATCCTAAAGTCAATCCTAAAGGAAATCAGTCCTGAATATTCATTAGAAAGACTGACACTGAACCTGAAGCCCCAATACTTTGTCCACCTAATGCGAAGAATTGACTCATTGGAAAAGACCCTGATGCTGGGAAAGATTGAAGGCATGAGGAGAACGGGACGACAGAGGATGAGATGGTTGGATAACATCATCGAGTCGATGGACATGAGTTTGAGCAAGCTCTAGGAGTTGGTGATGGACAGGGAAGCCTGGCGTGCTGCAGTCCATGGGGTTGCAAAGAGTTGGACACGACTGAGCAATTAAACTGAACTGAAATACCAAATACATTTGAGAGAGCAAATAAGTGAGATACAAGTACTATAAAACACTTGCATGTGTATAACATAAAACAATGTGAAATGAAAAAAATAAGGTGCAGAGAGGAGTGTATATAGTGTGCTGCCATTTGAATAGAAGGCAAAATGAGGATATATGTGTTGTGTGTGTACATACACATTTGATTATTTTTGCAATTAAGAAAGGATAAACAAGAAACTAATAAAATTGGCTATGTACAGGGTTGAAGAAAACTTCTTTGAGTTACATTTTAATATAGTTTTGACTTTTGAACCATGCTGCTGTTTTACATATGCAAAATAATTAAATTAGTGCTCACTTCGGTGGTACATATACTAAAATTGAAATAATGCAGAGAAGATTAGCATGGCCCCTGCACAAGGATGACATGCAAACTTGTAAAGCATTCTGTAGTTTTGTTACAGATATTAATTAAGTTTACTATGGTAATCATATCACAGTATATATATATATCAAATCATTATGCTGTACACCTTAAACTTTCAAATGTTATATATCAGTTGTAAATAAAACTGGAAAAAGTTAAAAAGTTCACTATCACAAAAAATTAAATCAATATATTAGCAGAACCCTAACATTGAGTATAAAGAGAGACAAATGAATCTATTTCAAAGTTTAAAGGTTTTTCAACAGACCTTGTTACCTTTAGTGGGCTGTATTCTAAGGATTAAAAAAAGTGCCGCAAACAATCGGAGCTTATGAGTAGGTCTACGGTTGGTAAAGGTACTGAGAACAGGCATTCTGACTCTTGGGTGTACTGTAGGGAGGAGCAAGTGAGTATTAATAAATATATTGATGTTGGATTGAAAACTAGGTTCTCACTGTAAGAGAAAGGAGATAAAAATATGACCTGTGGGAAAAGAAGAAAAATCTTCTGGTACTGGATTGGAGTTGGAAAGTGAAAGTCGCTCAGTCATGTCTGACTCTTTGTGACCCCATGGACTCTGTCCATGGAATTCTTCAGGCCAGAATCCTGGAGTGGGTAGCCTTTCCCTTCTCCAGATGATCAATCCAGGGATTGAACCCAGGTTTCCCGCATTGCAGGCAGATTCTTTACCAGCTGAGCCACAAGGGAAGCCCAAGAATACTGGAGTGGGTAGCCTATCACTTCTCCAGCAGATCTATCTGACCCAGGAATCAAACCATTGCATTGCAGGCGGATTCTTTACCAACTGAGCTATCAGTTCAGTTCAGTTCAGTTGCTCAGTCGTGTCTGACTCTGCGACCCCATGAATCACAGCACGCCAGGCCTCCCTGTCCATCGCCAACTCCCGGAGTTTACTCAAACTCATGTCCATTGAGTTGGTGATGCCATCCAGACATCTCATCCTCTGTCGTCCCCTTCACCTCCTATCAGGGAAGCCCAACTGAAGTTGGGGATCAAGATAAATTCATGATTTAAAATCAAGCATACTTCTTGGCTATGTCTACTGAAAAGACCTAGACACCATGACACCTCAATAGCAATGAGCACTCTATAAGCACCCGATTCTTGCTTTCTATGAACTACTTCTCATGAAAAGGAATCAGGTCTTCTTGGAGAAAGGCTGATTCCAGGTCTGTAAAGTACCAAATGAACCTGGGGCTTCCTCTGCCAGAGAGCAAAGAAGTGCTCAGACATTGATGGGGTCATGTCTGAAGAAACAGAGACCAGCTAGAAGGGGCTCCCCGCTTGAAGGGGACCAACTTGAAGATTGAAAATTAGTGGTAATGAAAAACCCAAGTTCATAATAATACTCAAGAAAATTGAGTGTGAGGGGAGAGAAAGCTCTTAAATAGAATGCCAGTTAATGTAGAGGAAATGATAAAATTTTTTAAAAAGTGATTTTTGTAATCACTGATATAATAGTTGATTCAGGCAAGGTTTATGAATGGCTGCTAAAACATCAGGTGAAAGTTGTTGGGGAACAAGATGTCCTCAAAGTGTTATCTCACAGATTACTTATTAACTATATAAAGTTTGAAAAGATGCCTTTACAGTGGAGCATTCTGGCAGACAGCACCTTAATCAACTGTTTAAACTTAGCAAGACCAGTAATAGGACACAGTGGCTTCCTGTGCCTCCTGTGATGTGCTGAGAGGGACCCAATATCACCTCTGTAGATGTAAAATCTACATAAAAATCTTTACATAAATCTAATTCTGAAGAAGTAACTGGATAATCCAAATTGTAGAACATTCTATAAAAGAACTGAACTGAAAGTCAGTGACAGGAAAGATCAAAAAAAAAAAAAAAAAAAAGCTTTTTAGAATAAAGGAGACTAGAAGAAAGCAAAACATGCTCAAAGGACATTACTGGGAAAATTGAAGAATTTAGTAAGATTTTTATATCATAGAATAACATAAAAAGTATTGAATCTACTGTAATGACAATTTAGTTATATAGGACAATGTCCTTGTTTCTTAGGAGATAATTGCTGAAATACTTTGGGGTGAAGTTTCATAAGCTCTCCAACTTCCTTTCAAATGGTTCAGTGAAAAAACACCCCCATATATATGAAAATATTATACAATGAACATATGCAGCATTTAGCTGCATATATTAACAATTGGGGAATCATAAGTGAGGGATATTTCAGTGTTCACTGTATTATTTCTTCAACTTTTCTGCAGGTTAAAGAAACTTCATAGACGTTTGAAGCAGGGGAATAAACACATGGATTGGAGGTAGGTGTGTGACTCCAAGACAGTGAATCTACAGGATAGTCAGCTAGTGACCTGGGACCTGAGTGACCTGGTCTGAAAAGATGAGCTACATCGTATCAGTCAGGATCCTTTGGCTTCATGTAACAGGACACCAGAGTCAAAGTAGCTTAAACTGTAAGGATACCTAATTATCTCATGTAACAAGAAGTTTAAAGGTACATGCCTTCAGGGTTGTTAATTTGTCAGCTCAAGGATGCCATAGGCCTCTTCTCTCTAGGTCTCTTGGCTTTACTTCATGGTTGCAAAATGGCTGCCACAGCAGCTTCATATATCATGTCCTCACATGACATATCCAAAGTGTGCAGGAAGGGGATGGACTGGCTCCTCCTTGGATTTTGCCCTCTTGTATCAAGAATAAAATTCTTTCCATAAGCCCCTCAGGAGGATTTCTTTTATATCTCATTGCCCTTAACAAACCAATTCTGGTTCATCACCTGGGGTTGTTCACTTGAACAAAACTGATTGGGAGAGATGACTGTGGGATGGGCAGCTGATAGTATTTTGCCACATGAACCAATCAGAATCTTTTGCTCAGGAATCTGAACCAAGAAACTGACCTGGGTTTGCTGTTAGCAAAAGCACCACCAGAAGTTGAGTTGAGGCTGTGGCACACGAGGCCATGAACAAGCCAAGGTTAAGGCAAGAAAAACTCCACAGAGAGGGTGAGGAAGCCATTTGGTAGAGAAAGAAGAACAGAGCACATGTGGAGAGGTGGGTGGAGCTACCTTGAGGGTTTGAAACTATTCCCCCAACTGCCTGGATCCCTGATGTTTTCTGGTTATGATTTTACTTCTAGGTTACAGAGAATGTACTAGTTAGGACTCAGAAATAAACAAACAAAAACTGTCCTAGCACAAAAGAAGAATTATTAATAGTTACCAATGTACTTCCTACCCAAGGCAGGAAGTTGAGCCTATCCTTAGGAAGTACTAAAACCAGAAAGGGCCAGAACGAGGCACCTTCTCTCTGCCTCTTCCCTCTGGGTTTCTCTATAGTTTATTTGACTTTATTTTTAAATTGAAATATAATTGATTTACAATGTCGTTAGTCTCAGGTGTATAGCACAGTGATTCAGTTACACATACAAAATACACACATATCTATACATATATTCTTTTTCAGATTTTTATAGATTATTACAAAATATTGAGTAGAGTTTCTTACCTACACAGTAGGTCCTTTTTGGCTATCAGTCTCATATACAGTACTGTGTGTATGTTAATCCCTACCTTCTAATTTGCCCTCCCTCCCCCTCCCTTGTGGTTTATTTCATTCTTATCTCTGCAGTAGGATGCCTGTTTCATGTTTCCCATGTTATCATACATCTGCCTACACCTTCTAAATTTGAGTTAGAGTTTTATCCCCCTGAAGAACCCAGGTGGTTCCCAGTCCCTGGGTCCTAGTTTCAAATTCCCAAAGGAAAGAAGCTGAGACCTAAGTTGGGTCAGATGTCCAATCTGCCTGGTCCATAGACTTTGGGGTCACAGCACGCATGCACAGGATAGTGAGGAGCAGAGGTAGGAGAAAGGGGTCATGAACCCAGGCTGGAAAGACACCCCAAAAGATTTCCACCATGATCCTCAAAAGAATGGCTTTCAAGATTGAAATGGTAGGAACCTGTCCCCAGGGGACATTTTGCATTGTTTGAAAACATATTTGGTCATCACAGCTTAGGGGTGGGTGCTACCTGCATCTGATGAGGAGAGGCCAGGGAGGTTGCCAAAATCCTAGAATGTTCTCACAACAAAGAATTATCCAGTCCAGAATGTCAGTGGCACTGAGGTTGAGAAACTCTGCCTCCCTCTTGATTCTTTCGATCAAATTGTACCTGTACCACAGAGCACACACCCAGGCTTGGTAAGTCATAAATAATTCTCCAGGCCATAATACTGGAGTGGGTAGCCTTTCCCTTCTCCAGCAGATCTTCCCGACCCACGAATCGAACTGGGGTCTCCTGCATTACAGGCAGATTCTTTACTACCTGGGCTGTCAGGGAAGCCCTGGTAAGTCATGAGTCTCAGTACCTATTTTCGGGGGAGAGGTCAAATGAAAACACCATCCTGGGATTATGTGGATGCCGGTTCTACTGCTGACTCACCTGGATTCAGGGTGCATTCTCGGTGAAGGAACCCACAAAGGCAGCAGATGCTGAGGTTCCTGCTCCGGGTGGGAGATTGTTAAAGAAGAAGCAAAGATGGAATAAGTAGAAACAGATCCAGCCAGAAGACAGAACTAGAAATGCATACACACAACCTGCTTTTACAAGTGCTCAAAACATAAACAGCAGCTGCCTAACTGGTACCTGCTCCTTCTCAAACACCATAAGGGAGAGCCTAAATCCTTAAGACCCACACAGCTGTCAGCTATGACAGGAGTGTCTTTTTTCCACACTAACTCGTCTGGCAGGAAGGTAAGGCTCCAGGCCATTGATCAATACAACATCTGCTTTCATTTCTAAGGATTATTGTCCCTGAAATCTTAAAAAAAAAAAAAAAAAAAAAAATCTGTAAATGGCTCAGAGAAAAGAGGGCTTCAGGAATAGGGAGAGGAAAGAAAGTTTAAGGCAAGACATTTCCCCAAGATTCCTGATCCATCTGAGGCTGCTCTTTGGCAAAGGAGAGTATGTTTTCTGAAGTTTCTGGTGGAAACCTCAGAAGTCAGATAACACAGGGTCTTTGCTGCCCTCTACCGATTATGATGAAGACTAGCAAGGAGTTTGAGAGGAGGAGCGGCTTTTGCGGTGGATTGCTTCATCCTTTCATTTAATTTTCAGTACATATTTACTGTGTGTAAGTATACTTTGCCTACACCCTCTGCTGATGGTGCTCGGGATTAGTGCAACAGTGAAAAATACACATCCCTGTTCTGCTTTGGGATGTACATTCTAGCAAAGGGGACAGACTGTGTGTAAGTTAACAAATAAACATTTAGCATGCCACAACTACTGAAGCCTGCACGCTCTAGGGCCCAAAAGCCACAACTAATGAGCCCCTGTGCCACAACTACTGAAGCCCGCATGCCCTGGAGCCAGCAAGTCGCAACTACTAAGCCTGCCGGCTGCAACTACTGAAGCCTGTGTGCCTAGAGCCTGTGCTCCACAAGAAAAGCCACCACAGTGAGAAGCCCACGCACCACAACTAGAGAAAGCCTGTGTGAAGCAACAAAGACCAGCACAGCCAAAAGTAGATAAAGCAGTATGTACATGTTAAAAAAAAAAAAGAGAGAGACATTTAAAGTTTGTTCAGTGGGCTCTGAAAGCACTTAACAGGCAATTTAAGACTTGGGGAGCTGGAAGGTGACACATGAGCTGAGACTGGAAGGTTGAGACAAAACCAGCTGAGAGCAGAGCCTAGAGCTCTGTGAGAAGATTGAGTAGTGAGTATAAACCCGCTTGCTGGGTCCCTGAACCTGATGTGGGAACAGGGGTCAGCGTGGAGGGAAGGCCAGAGAGGAGGGGAGGGACCTGCGTCATGGAGGGAGCCTGCAGTCTGCAAAGGAACTTGGATTTTCTTCTGAGTAAATCTTAGCAATAGAGGAAGCTGTTGAAGTATTGCTGTTTTTGTTTTTAAAAGATTATTCTCTCAGTAGGACCTTTGTGTCCTAGAATTTACAATAGACTTTCCCAAAAGTATCATAAGGCTTAGGATTTGTTCAAGATGGTGGAGTAGAAGGACATGCACTCATCTCCTTCTATGAGAGCCCTGAATTGCAACTAGCTATTGAACAACTATAGATAGCAGAATGCTGGAATCCACCAAAAAAAGATAACCCACATCCAAAGACAAAGGAGAAACTCATTCCACAATGAGATGGTAGGAGGGGTACAATGATGATGAAATCAAATCCCATACCCACTGGGTGGACAACCCACAAACTGGAGAATAGTAATATCAAAGTTCTCCTACTATTGTAAAGTGTCTAGGCCCCCATCAGGTTTCTCAGCCTGGGGATTCAGAAAGGGACGAGGAATTCCCAGGGGATTGGACTTTGAAGGCCAGTGGGATTTGATTGCAGGACTCCCAGAGGACTGAGGTAAACAGAGACCCCATTCTTGAAGGGTACACACAAAATCTTGCACATTAGGGCCCAGGGGAAAGGAGCAGTGACAGCACAGGCGACTGAACCAGACCTCCCCGCTAGTGTTGAAGGGTCTTCTGCAGAGGCGTGGGGCGGCAGTGGCTCGCCACAGGGACAGGGGAACTGGCAGCTGCAGTTCCGGGAAGGGCCCACTGGGGTGGGCCCTACTGGAGGCTATAGACTCCAGGGCCAAGCAGCTAACAGGGAGGGAGCACAGCCCCACCCATCAGTAGACAATTGGATTAAAGTTTTACTGATTGAAGCCCTGCCCACCAGTTATTGCCTACTGAGCAATACCCACTTTTTCCCACCACCACTCCCTCCCATCAGGAAACTTGAACAAGCCTCTTAGATAGCCTCACCCACTAGAGGGCAGACTAGAAGCAAGAAGAACTACAACTGAGTCTCCAGAACAAAAACATAATCAGAAAGTTAAAGTGAAAACGCAGAGGATTATGTTCCAGATGAAGGAACAAGATAAAACCCCAGAAAACCTACTGAATGAAGTGGAGATAGGCGACCTTCCAGAAAAAGGATTCAGAATAATGATAGTGAAGATGATATAGGATTTTAGAAAAAGAATGGAGAATATGCAAGAAATTTTACCGAAGAACTAAAGAGCCAACAAAGATAGGTGAACAATACACTAAAGGGAATCATTAACAATAATTAATGCAGAAGAACAGAGAAGTGACCTGGAAGACAGAATGGTAGATATCACTGCTGCAAAACAGAATATAGAAAAAAGAATGAAAAATAAAAAATGGAGACAGCCTAAGAGACCTCTGGGACAACATTGAATGCACCATCATTCACATTGTAGGGTCCCAGAGAGAGAGAGAAAGGACCTGAGAAAATATTTGAAGAGATAATAGCTGAAAACTTTCCTAATACAGGAATGGAAATAGTCAACCATATCCAGAAACTGCAGAGAGTTCCAGGAAGAATAAACCAAAGGAGGAACACACCAAGACACACTGTAATCAAAATGATAAAAAGACGAAGATAAAATATTAAAAGCAACAAAGGAAAAATGACAAATAACATACAAGGGAACTCCCATAAGGGTCTCAGCTGATTTTGCAACAGAAACTCTGCAAGCCAGAAGGGAGTGGGATGATATATTTAAAGTAATGAAAGGGAAGAACCTACAACCAAGACTATTCTACCTAGCAAAACTCTGTTCAAATTTGATGGAGAAATCAAAAGCTTTACAGACCAAAACAATTAAGAAAATGGTAATAGGATCATACATATTGATAATTACCTTAAATGTAAATGGATTAAATACACCAACCAAAAGACATAGACTGGCTGGGTGGATACAAAAACAAGACCCAAAATACATGCTGTCTACAAGAGACCTACCTCAGACCTAGGGCTACTTACAGACTGAAAGTAAGGAGATGGGAGAAGGTATTTCATGCAAATAGAAATCAAATGAAGGCTGGAGTAGCAGTACTCATATCAGAAAGTTTACAAGGTACGTACAGGAAAGAAATAAGTAAACATCTAGAGGATCACTCTGTCTCCTGTGTGGATCAAGTAAGTTAGGGCAGGGGACAAGATTAGGAGGCATATGACTTCCCTTGTGGTCCAGTGGTTAAGACTTTATCTTCCAATGCAGGGCATGTGGGTTGATCCCTGGAGGGGAACTAAAATCCCACATGCCTCAGGGCTAAAAAACCAAAACAGAACAGAAGCAATATTGTAACAAATTCAATAAAATCTTAAAAAAATGAGTAGGAGGCAGAGCTAGGCGGGCGCTGTGTGGGAGGCAGGCTGGACCAGAGCGGTGCCGCCGTGGCGATGGGCAGAAATGGATGGACAGGAGGTGCCTTTGGGATTTGGAGCTTCAGGACCCGCTGATGAGTTGGAGGTGGCAGAGGATGATTGACAGCTGCCAGGGCTAGGAGGGCAAACCAGTCAGCCGTGACAGGCGATAGAAGAAATGTGGCACCTGCGGGCTCCGTTGCGGGCGCTCTGTGGGCCAGGGGCCCAGAGCCATTACTTGCGTGTCTTTGCTCTTTCCTTCTGCTTGGCCTGGGTGATTATACCTGACAGGTCTCAGGGAGGCAGCCCTCATAAAAATGGCTGTAAAGCCTTTTGCTAATACGCCGCCTCCCATAAATGTCAGGTGATGAGAATTACAGCCCCGCAGGCTCATCAAAGAGAGAGCAGGCCGTGGCTTGAGGAAGCCACAGCGATTATGAGGGCACCAAGATGTCTTTCCCAGCTGTATTTTAGTGTCGGGGAAAATGTGACCGGAGGAAGTGGAGTGCGAGCTGAGGGCAAAGTGGCTCAGAGCCTTTCTTGGAAGTTGTAATTATCAAATCTGTTCTGCAAAGCTCCTCTTCCCTTGGCCCAGGGCTTCTGCAAGGTGAAGTGGAGCACCGTCTTCACTTGTACTAACTCAGCCAGGAGGAGTGGGAGGGTAAGGGAACCTGGCCTGGGGCAGCCTCTCATTCTGGGAGTAAACAACATACTCTTTCCCACCTCTTCCAAGCCTTGACCCACCTGTCAGCTAATTAAGACCTAGCACCCAGGAGTTTTTCCCTGCTCACCAGCTGTCTGGTGGCCCTTTGATGCACCCCATATGTCTCAGCCCCAACCCCCAGCCCTCTTTCTTTCTCCCCTTTTGTGTCTCTTTCTGTAACAGGCACTCAACATACAGCTAAAAATCACTGGGATCATATGATAAAACATGGCATTATGCTGGGGTCCTGGAAACTGGGCTGGGGGTGGCAGGGAGTAAAGAAATATGATATGAAAAAGTCCCGGTTCAGAAGTTACTGATCTCACTGACTGCTAGCTGGATGAGTAACTTCAAGAGCAAAAGTAGAACACTCACAAATAATGGTGGCTAGCATCCATTCTGAGAGCAAGGCTGCGAGTCAGGGGCCTGCCAGGGGCGTTGTCTCAGGGGGTCCTCCTGATAACACTCACAAGGTTAGTACTGTTGACATTCATTCTTTCAGAGGAGGACGCTGAAGCTTGGGAGGTGGTGACTTTTGCAGGGTGACAGCTTGTGACTGCTGGAACCCTCTTTCAACCCAAGTCTACCTGACCCTGATGCCTGTGCACTACTGTATCTCTGGCCCATCAGTTAGGTTAACAGGAGATTACTCATAGCATCAACATGTGTTCTCATTAGGAGGCCACGCTACCTTTTGCTTTTCCCAAACCTCTCTTGTACACACATGTGCACCTGAATACACACACACATGCCCCTTGATTCATACCCTCATCCTGACCCTAATTCTTTGGATGCCAATGGCATTTTATTTATTTATTTAGCAGTGCCGTTCATAGCTGCAGCATGCTGGATCTTCAGTCTTTAGTTGGGGCATGTAGAATCCTTAGTTGGGGCATTCAGGATCTTTTCATTTCAGCACTCGGGCTCTAGTTCTCTGATCAGGGATGAAACCCAAGCCCCCTGCATTGGGAGCATGGAGTCTTAGCTATGGGCCACCAGGGAAGTTCTCCTAATGGCATTTTGACATTGAATCAAAATTATACCAACACTGTTATATGTTCATCGAGAAAGCATTTTCAGGAAGAAAAATCCAATGTATAATAAACTCCAATAAATAATCACCCCCAAACACCAAAACATTTCTGGAATAGTTTTCTATATTAGATAAGATTTTTCCATTTGCTTCACTATTAGTTTTTTTTTAATTTATTGAAGGTATTTTTGACAATTAATTCTCCATTTAAATTTCAAAGTGAAATTAAAAAATAAATTTACAGAATTTTCCAAAGTGAAGAATTGAGTCATCCAGCAGTTCTGTCTGCATCAGATTTTACCACTTATATTGTTTGTGTGAGGTTTCTTCAATGACTATTATTTCTACCAGGTCTAAGATTCCTTGATCAAATTTTACAGATTTGCACTTTAAGATTTGATCTTCAGTAAAGTTTTGGTCAAAATGACCTTTAACCACATGCAATGGCAGGGATTTTCAGTTTCAATTTATATTGGTTATTTTTATCAGACATATGCATTATGAATTGGACATCAGACTAATAGTTTGTATTTATTACTTTGTTGCTGTTGTTTAGTTGCTTAGTCTTTGTGACTGTATGGATTACAGCCCACCAGGCTCCTCTGTCCAGGGATTTCCCATGCAAGAAGACTGGTGTGGTTTGCCACTTCTCCAGGGGATCTTCCTGACCCAGGGATCAAACTTGAGCCTCCTGCTTTGCAGGTGGATTCTTTACCACTGAGTCACCTGGGAAGGCCCTGTTTATTACTTAGCTAAGTGATATTTAGATAACCAATGAGAAAATTGGAGCAGTTTAAGCAACAGAGAGAACCAGGTAAGACAGAGACAAAGATTCAGACATGGACACCTAAGAAAGACAGTAAGAAGAGATAAAATAATAAGAATAAAAAGTATATTTATAAAAATGGTAATGGCTAATGTTTATTGAGCACTTACTCTAAGCCCTGTTCTAAACATTTTAAATGGGCTTACATTCATCTAACCCTCACATAAACTCTTTGTGGAGATGTAATTATTATTTCCATTTCAAGAAAGAGGAAACTTAAGCACAAAGACTGGAAATAAATAGTCCCAAATTACACAGCTGGTAAAAGGTGGATCCAGGATTCAAACCTAGACAGCTTAGGACAGAGAAGTTGCAGTGGTCCTTGTCCATGGAATTCTGCAGGCAAGAATAGTGGAGTGGGTTGCCATTTCCTCCTCCAGGGTATCTTGCCAACCCAGGGGTTGAACCTGAATCTCCTGCACTGCAGGTAGATTTTTTTTTTTTTTTTTTTTTTACCATCTGAGCCACCAGGGACAGTGGATTTCAAGCAAGGGTTACCCACAAAAAAAGTTTGCAGAAAAGTGAACAAATAATTAAAAGTTTCTAAAGTCTTTTTTTTTTTTTTTTGCTATCATATCTGTGACCTCCTTGTGGTGATTCCGTTCTGTTTAAAAAATATTTTTCTGAAAAGTTATATTTTTAGACTTACATGTAATAAGGATGAATCTACAAAAGATTACAAATTCACAATTATACTTGACCATTTGTTTAGAGCTTATCTTTGATATATTTGCAACATTTCATATCTCTGATCTTTGACCAACTTGAATTAAATAAACTTCTAATTGGAAAAAAAATAGCTCCTGAACGTGTCCCCTCTTCTCCAGTCTTGCTGTCATTGTCTTAGCTAAAAGTTTCATCATGGTCAGTGACAACAATTTTTACTGTCTTATATTTGGTTTATCAGCTTTCCCTTCTAGACTATGTACTCCATGGACAGTGTTGTTAGCAACTATGATAATCCCTGGCACACAATAGGTGTTCATTAAATGTTTGTCAGATGGGCAAATGAATGGGTTTGCCAAATGGACAAATGAATTATCTTCTGAATTCAAAATCAGAACACTTGGTCTGATACATTTGTGTAATGGAGAGTTCAGGTAATTTCTAAGATGGTGAGTTATTGCAACATCAATAGTACATTATTACTTTAGTCATCAGTTTAAATACTTTTAGAAAGTTTCTTAGGTTTTAATGTTTCAAGGGCTTAGAATATTTTCTCTGTTAATGGCCAACTTCAATGTTAAAAAGATTGTAACAGAGAAGATAGTATCACAAACCTTCATCTCCCCATCACCTAGCTTCAACAGTTATCAAGATATAGTCAACCTTGTTTCATCTGTAATCTGCTCCCCTCCCCTCATAGTCTCTCCGTGACCTTGGTGCTCCCCATCTTTGTTTACTTTGAAGTTAATCCCAGATATTACTTTATCCAGAAGGTATTATTCAGGAGGTATTAGAATGTTTTTTGGTGTCAATTAGAAATGATAATCATTAACTAATTTGCACATTGACATTTATTAACTGGTACTGAGCTACATTCAGGAGAAACTTTGAAAAACATGAATGCATTCCTACTCTCTTGGATTCTGTATCAAACTGCACATTGAAGTTACTATATTATTTATTTCTCTTTGTCCTAGTTTCTTGACATGTGAAAGAGATAGTGATGTTACCTTACTTAGATGATTGTATGGATAACGTATGAAAATTCTAGCCTCAAAAATTATTCATTGTAGTTATTTGAAATGGACTGAATAATTGAAAACCCATGAGTCCATAATAATACTTAAAGATGTCAGAAAAACTAATTTGTCCTCAGTTGAGATGGCTATCAAACCATCACTTTATTTTGAAAGTTGATAAGTAAAGGGAAAGAACTGAGCATTTATCCACTTTTAGCATAGAAACTGTAACTGGGGGCAATAGCCCCTGTTGTTGAAAGAAATATTTAACTTTCAGAAAAATTTTTAGTTAGTAAATGTAGAAAGAAACATGTAGTTAGAAAATCACTATTTTGTTACCCCAAAGGAAAGTACTGATTCAGAAAAAGATACAATCATTAAACCATTAGGTTAATGGTCATTAGGTAGGGCGATATTTGTTCACTTTTGCTGGAGATGGGCCTGGTTTATGACTGTTGTCCAAAAATAATTATTAATAGTGCAGATAACATTACAATGTAAGGATTGAGCTGTCATCCCCTTTAGCCCAATGTCAGTCATTGAGGGTAGGAAGTTCAGACATGTGTCTCCTGGTGTGAGATACACATTACTATTTAGGAAGTCCTCTTGATAAAAATATTCAGTTTGTACTTGATCAGTCTTCAGATCTAACATCCAGCTTATAAAAATTACAGTGTTAGAGGAAGCAATCAGATCCAAAAGGCGAAACTGGCTTGGGGTCTTCAGCAAGTCAGTGTTATAAGAGGGACTGTTCTAGGCTAACAGTCTTAAGTGACTTAGCAACCAGACACATTGCATGATTCTGAATTGGATCCTGATTTGACCAAACCAGTTCAAAAGGACATCTTAGGGACAGTTGGGGAAACTTGAATATGGATTTGATATTACTGTGACTTTTGTTAGATGTGAAAATGTTATTTTTGATATGTGGGATTTTTGTTTAAGAGATATATAAATACTGATGTAATGTTTTTTAGGGATGGAATGTTATGATGTTTATATAGTTTAAAGTACTTCAGAATTAAAAACAATAAAGTGAGTTGACAGGAAAAGAAGTAAGATAAAATATGTAAGACATAGACATAATGCTAAATGTTATAATAGGTAGTAAAAAGTGATTGGGATGTTATAAAGATATCTTGGATGCTATAGGAGAATTATGATAGAGGAAATTATCTAGATGAGGGTGGCTAGAGGTCAGATTTTCTATTTGAAGAATGCTTCCTGGAGGAAGTAATTGGGTAAGTTGAGATCTAAAAGGAAGTGTGGTAGGTTAAGATGGTCCCCAGTGGTACCACCTCTGGTATTTAGCTCTTGTGCAAGCTATTCCTCTTGAGTGTGGACTGGACTTACTGGCTTGCTTCTAATGAACAGAATATAGGCAGAAGTGATGGAATTTCACTGCCAATACTAGGTTACAGAAAGTCTGTGGCTTCCATCTTGGGCATTCTATCTCTGTCTCTGTGTCCCTTTCTCTCTCTCTCTTCATTGAATTGGTCATGCTAGGAGAAGCAAACTGCCATGTTGTCATCAGCCCCATGAAGAGACTCATGTTGTATGGCCTCAGTTGAACAACCCATGAGAAAGTGACACATGCCACCATTCAGATGAGAGAACTTGGAAACAGATTCTACAATCTTGGGTGAGTCTTCACTCCTGAGCCTCAGTGCCCCCTATGTAAAATTGGACAATACATTTGCCTTGAAGGGTTGTTGAAGAGATTAAAAACAGTGAATGAAAAGTATATATTTACCATGGGTATAAAATAGGTGTTTAAAATGGTAGTTATTAAAAAGAAAAACCTGATTTAGCATTGGAACCACTTCTCAAGAGTCAATTCTGAAGAGTGACTTCATAGCCAGGACTTAGAGCCCTGATGATATTAATTAGTCTTAAGCCACACTGTCTCTTACTTCACTTTGATATACTAAGTTTTAGGATCTATAATTCAGTTGCTGTCAATCTGCCCCCTCCCCAAGGAGTTTCTTCCATTCATTCAAATTGACAGTTTGTTTTCATCTTTTGTTAATGCCAGTGACTGTCTTTCTATGAAGTATTTATTTTGAGGATTGTCCCCTTGCCCCTGCCCCCCAGCAGTGGGTCATCTGTACAAGTATTATTTTCAGAATAGTTTGCCAGGATTTGGAGTTTACTGATGTTGAAAATGGGGATCTAACCATTCACTCTCATTCAAGCTCCATTTTGTTTAAATGTTATGTATTTAGTGAAACTTTAACCATACTTTCCTTCTCCAAATTTTATGATCAGAATTGTGTTTGGGTCTTATCACATTTTATCATACTTAGTTAATTTTGCATATTTAACTGAGATTCAGTATAGCATGGTATTTATTGAAATACTATAATTCACATACAATAAAATCCATCCTTTAAAGTACAAAATTCAATAGGTTTTAGTATGTTCACCAAATTGTACAATCATCACCACTATGTAATTTCAGAACATTTTCATCATCCAAAAAGAAATCCTGTACCTATTAGCAGTCACTCCTGCCTCCTGAAAATCTACTTTCTGTCTCTATGGACTTGCCTATTCTGGATATTTCATTAAATGGAGTCGTATACTATGTAGCCTTTGGTGTCTGGCTTCTTTCACCTAGCATAATGTTTTCAGGGTTCATCCATGTTGTAGCATGTATTGGTACTTAATTTTCTTCATGACTTAATAACGTTCCTTTGTATAGATATGAAGGAAAGTGAAGTTGCTCAGTCGTGTCCAACTCTTTGCAACCCCATGGACTGTAGCCTACCAGGCTCCTCAGTCCATGAAACTTTCCAGGCAGGAGTACTGGAGTGGGTTGCCATTTCCTTCTCCAAGTATAGATATACCATGTCTGTCTATTGTATAGATACACCGTGTCTTTAGATCAATTCATCAGTTGTTCAGACATATTGGCTATTATGAATTATGCTGCTATGAATATTGGTGTACAAGTTTTTGTGTACATATATGTTTTCAGGTTTTCTCAGATCATGGTGTTTAGCAGTGAGGCTTTGCTGCCATACTATCAGGTTTAAGGCCAGGTTCTGCCATTTATTAGCTGTGCAAACTTGGACAAGTTACTTAACTTCTCTGTGTCTCAGTTTCATCTATAAACTGTGGCTGGTCATAGTACTCAAATCCTAAAAGGCCTTTTTAAAAGGAGGCCTAAAACAGATAATACCTGGAAAGTAATTAGGACAGTGATTGGTGTAGGCGGTTTGTTGTTGTTTACTCTTTAAGTCCTGTCTCACTCTTTTGCAACCCCATGGACTGCAGCCCTCCAGGCTCCTCTGTCCATGGAATTTTCCAGGCAAGAATAGTGGAGTGGGATCTATTTCCTGCTTCAGGGTATCTTCCTGACTCAGGAATTGAACCCGTGTCTCTTGATCTCCTGCATTGGCAGGCAGATTCTTTACCACTGTGCCACCTGGAAAGTCCCTAGGTCTGAGTTAAAAAAAAATCTCTATCATTAGCTTAATATTTTGAGCTCCTTAATGGTGGAATTCCTCTGTATTGTGCCTTTGAAACCCCAGTATTCGAAAGTTTTTGTTTTTAATAAAAAGTTTAATAAATATTCAGAATTCCTCCTAGGTATTAGGGTATGCTAATTTTACACAAGTATGCTTTAAAATTGAAGGATGTATGGTTTAAATTATAAATTGCCGAGACATTTCCTTCCCCCAACTTAATAGAGCAATTTGTAACGCTCATCAGCCTGCAACTAATTATTGAATACAATTTAACAGGTATTCTTGTGGTTAGTAATGTATCATTTAATAACACGGGTATCAACTGGTGGCCCCTGAGGACTCTAGATTCTAAAAATCTGGGAAATAGCTCTTTTCTACAACTCTGTGATTGGTTTACCGGCGACCCAGGTCGATTTTTGATTGGCTCACTCAATAGACATGGTCAAGGCCTGAGCCAACATGACCGGTACGAGGACAATATGGCCCCACAATTGGCTTTGCTGGAAGCCGACAGACACGTGGCTACCGCAGGCCTAGCCGTACGTGGGAGGACCTAGTTTCGCTTACCTCGAGAGGGCGCCGGCGGCTCCTCGTTGCTAAAGTCTCGTTTTCCCATAAAGCCTCTGAGCGACCAATCAACCGACTGTCTCCATACCGCTTTTAAAGTCGGCGGGCCCTTTCACCAATAATAAGGCAGACACCACCCTCAGCTCGGGGATTGATGGAGAGTTTCACCAATCACCTCACAGATCTCTGCTATCTCCGCCTCTCTCTCGCGGGATTGACGATCCACCCGGCCAATAGGGGACGCCCAGTCGGCGGGTGGATGAAAGCGGCCCTCTGTAATGGCGGAGCGTGGCGGGGACGGGGGAGACGGTGAGCGATTCAACCCCGGGGAGCTCAGGTAAGGGCGCTGGTCTGCCTTACATCTCGGCGCTCCGGCGTCCCAGGGGCTAAGCCTGTTGCGCGGAGAGCCGAGGTGGAGGGTGGGCTGAGGAGGCGCGGCGGCTAAGAGCTGGGACCGCATGGGGTTGGAGAAGGGGGAAGGGAAGGCGGCTTGAATGAGGGAGCCGGGCCGAGTCTCGGCCGCGGCCTCCTGTGGGTTCTCGGGGCTCATTTCCGTTTTCGTGGGGCCTCGGCGCCCTTCGCAGCTTGCGGCCCACAGGCTGGGCCAGGGGTTCCCGCTTTGGGGCCCCGCCTCAGACGCAGTCCGCCTCCGCTTGGGCGGCCCTCAGCCTGACTCCCGGCTCGGCGCCGCCGCGGGCCCAGTTTTCCTCCCTGAAGCCCTCCATGCCGCGGGCAACCCCTCGGCGCCCTGGCTCGGCCTTCTTCACGCCCTCCGCCGCCTTTTGGTGTCCCTGCGTCCGTCTGGTTCCTTTTTGCCCACGTCGCTTGCTTTCCTTTAACTTCACGCGGCCTCCCTTTCTCTTATCGTTTGATCCCTTATCCCGAGTTTATGAGTAGTAACGATAGCGGCAGTCATTTGTTTCGTGCTTCCGAGAGCCAGAGAGCCCTTTCCTTAGTGTTTTCTCTTTTGATCCTCATGCCCACCTTTTGGAGTAGTTGCTCTTCTCGTTTTGCAGGCCCCGGAGCAACAGCCACCTTCAGTTAAGTGACTTGCCCATCCTTCAGGTGAGGAAACTGACGTAGAGCCAGGTGTCTTTGGTAGAATCTTGGCTTCAGGAAGTGGCTTGAACGCAGGCAGCCGGGCTTGGGAGCCTGCACTTTTCTATCCTTCTCCCATCTAGTCGTCTGCCCACGCCGTCTCCCTAAGGACGGCAGCAGTGACCTTTCTCGCCCTGGTTTCTGGGCAGCCTCTGGAATTTTTAATTGTCTTGGAGAGAAGAAACCTTAGTGATTTTTAAGGAAAACGAGATACTGAGCTTTACGTCTGCTTGGATGGAAAAAAAATTGCATTTCAGATGTTTAGCCCCCATTCTGAATTGTGCCATTGTTATCCTTTAAGAATGAGGAAGAGTAGAATAAGTTATGAGGACTCTAGCATTGTCTAGAGCTCCAGATAAAATTGTATAAGGAAACTGGGTATTGTTAACTAAAGTTTTCAGGGGGGGAAAAAGAATCATGTCTTTGAGATGATGAGTGGTCACAAAAATTTTTAGTTTGGCAGAAATAAAGTCTTATTTCAGGGATGGATATTTTAAACCCCACGTATATACTTCAATAATAAGTGATCTGAGTCCATTGCCAGGGTCGTTTAGTATTAGTGATGAAAGGGTTATACCTGATTCTGATCTTAAGAGGTACTTAAGCTAGTCTTATGGATTGATTTGGAAACATTACTTTGCATTTAAGAGAGTATCTTTCTTCAGTTTTACAGTGAGTAGCCTTTTAGATTTTATTAATAGAAAGTGAAGACACTGCTGCAAAACTGATTTGAATAGTGCTTTAAATTAGGTGTTCTGTTGCAAATGTTTCATACCTTAACGTCTGGGGTTAGAAATTCCTTCCACAGCATGTGGTACAGACTTTTATTTTAGCATTTCTCATGGTTTAAGAGAATTAGTTTTTTGTGGTCTCTGATTACAGAAACTGGGGCTTAATTTTTTGTATTTGTATTCTGAATATACGTCATGGTGTGTCACCGTCCTAGTGCCTCACGAATAAGGTTTTCAGGTATGTATATTGTAAATAAATTGTTATAGGAGATTTAGAGATTTTCCATTTATTGTACTCACATTTATTGTGTGGTATATGAGATGAGAGTCACTGATCTAGGTGCTGGCAGTAGTCTTGAACCAGACCAAAATCCTTTGTCCTCCAGGAGCTTCCATGCTAATTAAGATTGATCTAAATTTCAAACTAAGGACACAAGATGAGGAAATAAGCCTACAAGTGTGAAGAGCTTTACACAAGGTCACTGAGTTATTGGCAAGATCCGGATTAAAACCTATGTCTCTTCGTTTAGTCTACTTTATAATTTGCCTCCCAAATACCAGCACTTAAAAATTTTTACTCCGTTGTGCTAAAGTATTTGCAGTCCTCACCATTGGGAAGATTGCATATCTAGATATAGTACTTCTAGGGAGATACATTTGTTCTTGTAAAAAAAATTTCTGCATTTCTGTTCATGCTTGTACGCTTCTATTTTCATAAAGATCCAAAGTGGTAGGAATGCAAATAATCTACAATAGGATTTATTTGGAGATCCAAATACCTTTCTGTTTGTTTATGATTAAGGATCATTAAGATAACTTTTAGAGTCATGTTGGTATAGATACTTTACCCAGGGCCTTTATTTACTTATTAATGCTTTATGACTTATGACAAGGTACTTGTCTGACTTTCCTCAACTGTACACTGGGAATAAGAATACGCTGGTGTTACCACTGACTAACATGAAACAAGTTCTTTTTCTGTGCTATAGTTTCCTCTGTAAAAACGGTGCCAAACTTATCATTGAGTTTTTGTGATGATTGAAAGATTTAATACAGACAATGTCCCTGTAACTGTGCCTGGTATAGAAGAAATACCTAGGGTTCACTCTCATTAAAACAGTCATTGAACACCTGCCTTCTGGGCTCTGGGAGGCATCACTATACTAAAGAGAAAATACTAGTGAGTATAGGTAATACAAGACTAAATAAGTGAGATTTTTTTCATAGCATTTACCTTATAGTTATAAACTCAGATTGGGTAATGAGATAGAAAGGAGGTGGGAGAGACTAAGGTGGGAAAAAACTTGGCGCTTAAACTGAAGAATGAGAGAGTGTTACATAAAGCTCCGGGGAAAGCACCCCAGGCAGAGGGAGCAAGTGCAGAGGCTTCAGGGGAACGAAGTAGTTGGTCAAAGGACTAGAGTCTGTAGAGAGATCAGCAAGGGCCAGGTTATATAGAGCCTGCTAATAATGATTATAATAATATTAACACTGCTACTAATATTAATACCGTTTAATAAGGTAATTTTAGTAGTCACTAAATTATGGTTTTTGATTACTACCATTACTATACTGATGTTGTAGTAGCAGCAATAATAACTAATATTTATGTGCTGAGCACTGTTCCAGGTACTTCATTAGTTTCTTTAACCCTCACTGCACGTAAGGTTGTTGTGATAAAGTGCATATAAAGAGCTCAGCACATGTGCTATACATATCTGACATAAGAAAATGGTGACTCGAGGCTGTCGATAGAGGAAATTATGTGAATTTTGCTACCATTTTCACTGCAGACATTTGAAAGCATCTAGCTTTTCGGTTAGAGCACTATGCTAGGTTTTGTGGGAGAATGAAAGTAATGATGGTTAAAATAGTTCACTGTGCTCCAGGCGCCATCCTAGATGTTTCACGGGGATTATTTTATTGAACAGAGAGAAAGAGAGGTTTCATTTCTGTCCCCACTGCCCCTCACTTACACTTGAGTATGTTTAGACTCGGAAAATATGTAAGAAGCCTGAAACAGAAGGCAGAGCCCTGTCCATGGTTTTAGAGCCTAAAATACTTCACTTCAAGTGATAGCTAGAAAGTGTGAAATTCAAAAGAAAGAAATAATGTGTAGCTGAAGGCTGAGATGGAATATCTTTCCTTGGTGAAGATTTTTCCTGTCCCAAAGGTTAAGACATTGCTTCGGTAACAGTGACATCAGCCTTTTGGGAGTGTGTATGTATAATTTGAAAAAGGCTGATTATTGTTTCTGCAGTCACTGCTTTTAACTCATACTTCTACCATTGAGTGTAGGATGATTTGCAGATTTGGTGAAATATGTTTGGTATAGTAGTTCTGGATTTGTTTACAGTCCTAGTGCGCTCCTAGAAGGCAAATTGGTTCTTTTATTAGGATTTTTTTAATGTCAGAATTGAACTACAATGTGAAAAATTTAGAGGAAGTTGAAAGGGTAGTCTTAAGCACAGGGTTGAAAAATGTAGGAAAGTTGGAAGAATCTGGTGAGGCGAGTGTCAGAATGATTATTATCAGATGCACATGAGGATATAATTGTTAATCTTCTCCTGAGCACTGGAATGTAAATTTCATGTTTATAATGGAGAGAATTATTGTAGCTACTGTGTAGACTGTGATAGGTGCTCAGTAAATTGACTATGGCAAATTATAGTAAAGATTTTTATAAGATTCTCCATACCCTATTTATAAGGTACAGTATCACCTACATATTCATTGGTTCATTCAGCAAATACTTACTGAGCCCTACTATGGGCAGGCATAAATAACTGTGTGCTGGGGATATAAAGGTGAACAGGACAGACAATTCTTGCTCTAAAGGGGCTTACATAGACAGCATGGTGTAGTATGTAAGAGCCTTTCGCCTGTGTTTGAATTCTAAACCAGCTGTGTGGCCTTGGACAAGTTGTTTTACTTTTGTGTGCCTTAATCTGTAAAATGAGGTTGATAAAATCTATTTCAGAGTTACGTTGATTGCGTGAATGCTAAGTTGCTTCAGTTGTGTCCGACTCTTTTGTGACCCTGTGGACTGTAGCAAGTCATGCTCTTCTGTCAATGGGATTCTCCAGGCAAGGATTCTGGAGCACATTCTCCATCAGGGGATCTTTTTGACCCAGATCTTTTTTGTCTCCTGCATTGGCAGGCTGGTTCTTTACCACTAGCACCACCTGGAAAGCCCAGTAAGCACTTGTAAGAGTTAAAACTTTTTTTTTTTTAAAGCACTTAGGAGATAGAGAATATCTTGTGATATTGCTTATTTGCTTGAATGCCATGGAGAAAATAAAGAAGGGTGTTTAGCTAGAGATTGAAGAGTGGGGTGGGGTGCAGTGTACAGAAGGGCATTCCCTTCTATATGAGAATGCTAATTATGTCTTAAGCTGTTAGCCTCCCCTGCTATAAAAACCTTGTATTTAGAAGTAGTTTCAAGGTTCCAAAAACTCGCAAAAACAAAAATAGTTTGCTTAATGTTAATATTTTACCTGTTCTGCTTTCTTGCTTGGTCACATAAGTGCTCTCTATTACTCTGAACCATTTGTGGTAAAGGGCCACACACACCATGGCCCTTTACCTCTAAATACTCGAGTGCTTATTTTCTGAGAATAGTGATCTTCTCTGATGGACAGCACGGTTACCTATTTTGTAAATTTGCACTGATAAAGTAATTTTTGTCTTTATTCCAGTGTTGTCTGTTAATGCAGTATGTCCTTTATTGTATTCCTTCCCTCTAGTTTTGTATCCTGTCTAGAATTGGAATTGTATTGTCATGTCTGTTTGGCCTCCTTTAATCTAGAACATTTCCACAACCTTCCTTTTTTCTTCTTTTTATAACAGCATTTCTGAAGAATATACCCTCTGCTCCCCACTTTGTAACAGAACATTATTTTGTGTTTGTCTAATAACTCGTTATTATATTGAGGTTAAACATTCTTGCTTGGAATAGGTGGTATTGTGTCCCTCTCAGTCGCGTTAGGTCAGTTTCTCTATTGCATAGTGTTTTGTTTAGCCTTCTTTCTATTGTAAGAAATGCCATTTCTATTGTAAGAAACGCTCAGTCGTGTCCGACTCTTTGTGACCCCATGAATCGCAGCATGCCAGCCCGCCAGGCCTCCCTGTCCATCACCAACTCCCGGAGTTTACTCAAACTCATGTCCATCGAGTTGGTGATGTCATCCAGCCATCTCATCCTCTGTCGTCCACTTCTCCTCCTGCCCCTAATCCCTCCCAGCATCAGGGTCTTTTCCAGTGAGTCAACTCTTCGCATGAGGTGGCTAAAGTGTTGGAGTTTCAGCTTCAGCATCAGTCCTTCCAATGAACACCCAGTATATTAAGACCATGCAAATAACCCCCTCATTTCCTCCTAGATTTGGTGTCCATTGATCATTCTTACTGATGCACTCTGCTACAGTGTTACAAAATGATGATTTTCCAACTCTGCTTGCTCTTAAGGGCTTTAAAAATTTGATATAATCAGAGTTTAGTAGCTATATTTTTGTTACTTTGAGAAAGAAAATTTAATTCATTGGTTTCCCATACAGGATGGCTCAACAGCAGGCCTTGAGGTTCCGAGGCCCAGCTCCCCCACCAAATGCAGTGATGCGAGGCCCACCACCTCTGATGCGACCTCCTCCACCTTTTGGTATGATGCGAGGCCCTCCTCCTCCACCAAGGCCCCCATTTGGACGTCCCCCTTTTGATCCTAATATGCCACCAATGCCTCCTCCAGGAGGGATTCCTCCACCTATGGGCCCTCCACACCTTCAGGTAAAGAATGTAGAGATAGCTGTTTCTTTGTTGACTTTAGTGTCAATAGTATATATATGAGTTTTGGTTTTAAAACTTGTATTCTTGGGTTTATAGGAGAATGAGAACTAAAGAGAACATCTTTATACTAATGTGTTGCTTCAGAAGCACTGATAATGATAATTAGTATGGAAATTCAGAATGGAAATTTATATGGTGATGAAAAAGTATGTATAAGGATTGAATAAGGTAGTTCTAACTTGCCTTCATCTCTGACAATTGTCTGTAATAATTTTCTTTATGGGAAATGATATTTGAAAGCTTATGTGTAAAGTGAGGGAAGTTTGTTTTCAATGATACATGTTACTAGTGAGTTTAAATATATCTATATATATCTATATATTCCTGAAGAATTCTTTCCAGGAATGATCCCTAGAGTAGAATCTAGAATGTGACAATAAGCACATTTTGTAAGCACAGTATTTGGATTTTTTTCCTTCCCCAGGAAAAAAAATGAGTGTGTCACAAGTTTTAGAAGTAGAATTTTTGTGAAATTTCCTTAAATGAAATTTTTCCTAGTGTTTTAACCTGAAGCATATATCCCTTTTTAGTGAAGTTATGAAGGTATCAACTCTCAAATACCTACTTTTGAGATTATATTCTTTTTGACTGTTTCTGAGTTTTCTGTTTATTTAGCCTGTACAGTTCTGAAACCAAATACAGTAGTATCATCTGCCTTCTGTTAGCTTAGATAATCAAAAATGAACTTACTAAAAATAGAGATAATGAGGTACTATTTAAGTGATGTTAGCTATGATAGAATTATATTTGTGGCAGAAACACCAGATTTTAGTACTTTGCTTAGTTATTTTGTTGGCTTCCTAGAAGAACAGCCTGTCCCTCCTTTCCCCCCAGCCCTCTTAAACAAACTGTTAAATCGTTTTATATTTTCTTTAGAACTAGAATACGAAGTAACTTTTTGACTTGTTGACTGTGGTATGACTTGTTATATGTGAATTTACTCTACTTTGTGCCTTTAAGAGTTAAACCTTCTTGTAGAATATTATAAAATATAATGGGTTAGTGTAACCCTCTAATGGAAATATATCAGATGTTGTGATGGGATACTGCCTAATGTGATGCTTTTTTTGGTCTTGATAGACCATTGTGTGATTTTACAATAAATCCAAATGATTTTCAGACAACTGTGTAGCATATATTTGGAATGGATATTTTATAGAATATGGGCCTGTGTGTTGATTGATGCTTGAAAGACAGCTGAATCTAGAAAAACGAGTATGGAAAAGAAAACTTTTTTAGGAAAATAAAATAACTTTCACATTATTAGCATAGTGTCAATTCCATTATCCAGATTAAGATGCTTTGGATAATTAAGTTCTAATGTTATGTGTAGATTATAGAGGAAATCTTTTAATCCCTGTTCAAAATCTGTTTTCAGAATTGCAGACCTTTTTTCTACTTTAGTGAGTAAGATATCGCAGTTACAGTTAAATTCTTTGGTTCAGGATCTTGGGTTGGGTCAGCAATCATTGAAGGAATTATGAGGGATAGTGTTGAATCAGTAATGGTTTCAGGAGATTTTTTTTTTAATTGTAATATATACCATTTAAATTATTTTCCCAAAAGTAAAGTGAATAATTATTTTACTGTATCGTTTAAACTTACTAATGTTAGCATCTTTGGTGAGCTACATTATTATTTGAAAACTAGGAAATAAATGTTTTCCTAGCTAATAACTTTTTTCTTATAGGAAAAGAGAATAAAAGGTTAGGTATATCTGATTTTTCTTTTTAAGTTATTGTTATTTGTAAAATAACATTTCTCTTATAGTTTGTTGGTTCCTGTTGTAGGTGAGCTCTCGAGGCATTGGGTGGCTGGTGTTAAAGAGAATCAGTTTTTTTCTTCTGAAAGTAATCTAGTGCCCAATATATGAAATAGCAGTTAAGGTATAAATACTAAATAATATAAATAATATATATAAATATAAAATATAAATAAATATAAATATAAAGTATAAGTAATAAAGCAAATATAATTTTATCTTGTTCACCTATAATTCTATAACCCAGAGATGACTGTTGTTGGTATCTTGACATTCTTCTAGTCTGTTTAGTAATCATTTTTATTACAGAAAAACTTTGCTTACACAATAACCTAGGTAAATGTATTTGAATTGACTATAAAGCTAATTTCTCTTACAGTGCCTTACTTTTGGGTAGAATTTAGTAATAATTTGAAGGAAAAAAGAGAAACACAAGTGACATTACTTCTTGTGAATTAACAGAGACCACCTTTCATGCCTCCACCCATGGGAACCATGCCTCCTCCTCCTGGTATGATGTTTCCACCAGGAATGCCTCCTGTGACTGCTCCTGGTACTCCAGCACTGCCTCCTACTGAGGAGATTTGGGTTGAAAATAAAACTCCAGATGGGAAGGTAAATTATGAAATGTATTTAGGTTGTTATCTTTTGGTGACAGAAAAGTAAAACCTGGGAGTTTGGCAGATTGAGATCAATGACTGTATCCTTGCCAATTAAGAATGAAACTCAAGTAAGCCAGGGTAGGGCAGGACTCCTGGAAAGGTTCACTTGATGGGACTTCTGCACAGACATAAGGTGGCCTGGAGCACTTCCATAGGTCTGCCTGTGATTCTGAAAACTGTGTCCCTGACAGCTCTCAGGTTGAGTGTTCATTGGGAGAACTCACAGGACTCAGCAGGTAGTTGTATTTGCAGCTATGACTAACTACAGAAAAGGATACAAAGCGAAGCCAGCAAAGAAAGAAAGCACACGGGGCGTAGTCTGGAGGAAACCAGGCACAAGCTTGCAGGAGTCCTTTCCGTTGGAGTCTCATGAGAGTGTGTTTAACTCCTGTGCCGTGGAGTTGTGAAAACGCTGGTAAAGTGTTGTCTGCCAGGGACACTGTCCTGAGCTGAGGAATCGGGGTTTTCACTGGGGACTGGTCCCATATCTGGTACCATCTGCCTTGCACTTAGGAAATTCCAGACTTCCAGAAGAAAGGCAGGTATAGAGCATAAAGTGCATTGTTTGTGTAAATAGCTGAGCCATTCCTATCAGTTAGGGGATGGTGGACAATGGCTTTCTAGGGACAGTGGTCTTAGATCTGCTGTGTTAACTGTGCACAAAACATAGCCTTGGTTCTCCTTTATTGATATGTGTTAAAAATACAATATGCTCTTTATAGAAAATTGAGGGAAAAGGAGAAAGTGAAAAATCACCAATAATTTCATATGAACAGCCAATTTTGATGTATTTTCTCTTTTCTAGGTTTTTAAAAAAATACTATTTAAGACAAAATATAATTGTATTATTTATAAATGATAGTTGACATGTTCTTTGAAACTGATGATTTTGCTTCCTCTGCAGGTTTATTATTATAATGCTCGGACACGGGAATCTGCATGGACCAAGCCAGATGGAGTTAAGGTTATTCAGCAGTCAGAACTGACACCTATGCTTGCAGCCCAGGCGCAGGTTCAGGCCCAGGCCCAGGCCCAGGCACAAGCTCAAGCTCAAGCCCAGGCCCAGGCCCAGGCTCAGGCCCAGGTGCAGGCGCAAGTGCAAGTGCAAGCACAAGCGGTCGGTGCTTCCACCCCTACGACCAGTAGCCCAGCACCTGCAGTGTCTACTTCAACATCATCATCAACCCCATCCTCTACCACTTCTACCACAACAACTGCCTCTTCAGTTTCACAGACAGTATCAAGTGAGTATTAGTCAGTATGGGTTTTCATTTAGGGACTAGAGAAATGGACAAGTAGGAATGCATTCCCATATGGTCCTAGTTTAAGTATTATCCTTGATATTATTTAAAATACATTTTTTGACATTAAGACTTTCGGCTAAAAAGAACAGAAATTTATTTATATTAGTAGAAGAAATTATTTGTTCAATTGAAATTCATGAAGCTAAACTGGGAAAGTGCAGAGTTAGCTGTACAACTTGGCCAACAGTAATGTTGGGTGCTGTGGATTTGCAAAATAAGTGTGAGTCTTGGCCCCTATCTTACAGAGTTTCCAGTTTTTCTAATTGAGGAGGCAAGAAAAATGCATGTGAAACAATTAGAAAATAGTGTGCAGAGTTATACAGCGAAACTAGAAGATATAAGAATTCAAGAAAACGGAGAGACAAGTGAGTGGACTACATGGGTATTGAGATGGATCATAAAGGGTGTGTAATAGGATTTGAATAGGTTCAAAATTTCAGAGAGGTGTTTCAGATGGGGGAAACATAGGTCAGGAAATGACGGTAAATATAGTTTGTAAGATTGTTAGGTGGGAGGATTTTTATTAGTTAATATATTGAATAAGAGACCAGGTTATGGAGAGTTTTAAGAACCAGGCAAATGGGTGAGGCAGGCAGACACTAAGTGGTTTCTATAAATTCAGTATTCTGGAAGATTTTTTCTTGTGCTCAGTTTTTGGTTAGTGTTGAAATTGGGGAAACTGCGGAAAACTTCCAGTAATCTTGTTTAAAGGTAGATAGGTCTTGGAATGATGTGCAGGCAGATGAAATGAGGACTTGAGTTAGAAGCAGTCCAAAGGTAAGAGAACTTTCAGGTATGAAATCACAGAAGCCCAAAGGTATGTCTTTTCTCTAAAGATGAGCAGTGTTGAATAGATTTCAGGGGTGAAGAGAGAAGAATGTTAATTTGCTTAAAAGACTGTCATTAATATTTATGATACCATTTCTGGGTTTTATTTTTTTTATATATAAATGCTGTACTTATTCTGCAGGTTCAGATTGAGCAACCAAATATTTAAATAATTTTATTGATTTGAATATTTATGATATGAAGATACATAGTTATCCTTATAAGGCAATCACAGTTTAGATTCTTTTCCTACCTGGATAATAGGTGAGAATAAGGGGGAAAAAAGAAACTCTTCTCCCTACCCCAGTAGCTTTGGGGACTAGGGAATTATTGGTGTATATTACCTTATAAGAAACAAGAGAAATCTAGTCATTTTAAAAATTCAAATTTGATTTTATTTACACAAGTAGTAACCAAAGTAGTTAAGGTACCTGTGATAGGGAGACAGTTTTTTTAAAGGCCCTATTTGATATTTTTTAGATAGTTTGGGAGAAAATATACTTAATAGGAAGATGTAAATAATGCTTTATTAGTCTGATTTCTTCTGTAGCTATATTGAATTCTGAACATATAGAAGTTTAGCAGTGATACTAACTAGTTGGTTGAGGATCTTTGCCTTTTTATAGGCAAATATTTCTTAAACCTGTACGGCAAGGCAGAAAGCTGCCAGTTTTTATGGGGTACTTTTGGTCGAAATGGGAGAAGGAGATCGTTAAAAGCAGTGTGGTCCTACGGGGAATCTCTGTGTTGCTTCTGTTTTTTTCCCTGCCTTCTTTGGAAAGAGAAGTCCGTAGTACTTGTTCAGTAAAGTGGATAGCCAAAAACTTCGAACTGTTCTCTATATATTCCATTTCTGTATTGGAGTGGTCTGTCGGTAGGCCCATAGAGTCTTGTGGTTATTAACCATTCTATTCAGAATTCCTGGTTGTTGTTTTTTTTTTTTTGCACTACTCTTCAGTGATACGAAGGAATATCTTTATTCTAAGAACAAAACAGTGAAATGTTCTTTTTACTGCCTTTAAACATCAGTTTTAATGTTGTCTTTGAGTATTCCTGACATCTGTTTTTATTTCGCTTGATTCACTGTCATGAAGTGTTACCATACTATAATTCTTAATATTTTTCCATCTCTTAGAGGTAGTCTCTTGTCTTTAGTTAAGGTCTGAGGCTGGATTAGTAGTATATTTTGAGATCTAGTGTTATACTAGTCATTTTAGCAAATGGAGTTAGTAGAAATTTACCTACTATAAAGTCCTAGCTACCGTTCTATCAGCTCCTCATTTAATTCTTTTATTTCCTTTGTCCCTTTTCTGTCATGACTTGTGGCCACTAATCAAATTCAGAAAATCCTGTTTCAGCAAGAGGATGAGTGAATACTTTCTGCCATCTCCATTGGTGTACCTTTCCCTTTGAAATTTGATCCCTTTCTAACTCATTTTCCTGACTCCAGTACTTTATATCATAATTTTAACAAATATTACTAAGTACTATTACCATAATACTTTGAAAAATGTAATTCTATTAACTGCAGTATAAATCTGTGGGTAAATGAAACTAAAAATTAAGGAGTTTATATTTTAACCCCATTTGAGCTTAAACTCGTTTTATCTTGTGCAAGTTTGTGAAAAATGCTGATGAAATCCTACTTCTCAGGGAAGTTGGGAAATAACTAGATATATTTTCAGCCTTTGCAGTAGATTACAAATGATAAATGGTATATGTATGGGACTGGGCAAATGTTGCATGTAATTTGTATTTTTCACACTGTTATAAAATTATATTAATATGATACTGTACCCTAAGGCTAGGTCTATGCTAGACCACCAATTCATTCCTGGGCCCCTGAAGATACTTGTTTGGCCCTGCTGTCTATTTAGCCAAGGTGAGTCCCTCATTAACAAGTATGAAATTGCACACATCTTCCCAGCCTAAGTGAGTTTTTCATTGTTAGGAGCTGAAGGAAAGATAGTGACAAATTTTTCAGTTGAATTATTGGGTGGTTTGCATTAAACAGTGTGCTTTCCCTTAGAATAAAATTGGCATAAAGGTTGGGAAAGCACTGTTATTTATAAATTTGATGAATTCATTCCTAGTCCAATATAGGTAAAGTTTGACATTTTTCCTTCTGTCAAGATAAAGATGACGTATTTGTTACCAATGAATTATAAAAACAAATTTTGTTTTGAAACTAGATGGTTTAGTTTTGTGTCACTACATGGATATTATATTTGAGAACTGAAACTTTAAAGAAGGGAAATATGAATTTTATATATTTCAAGAGTCACAATTTGATTTTATGTGCGATTACTAGGGGTGAAATGTTTTTATTTTTCATACCTAAAAAGAATGTATTAGCAGAGCCAAATTATTCTGAATTTCACATTCTCCTGGTCTCACTTTGGAAACCTGAGTGTTTTTTTTTCTTTTTTTAACCTTTTTATTTTGAAATAATTATAAAGAAACCCAAGTTGTTTTTTTACTCCATTTGTTCATATCCAGTCAATCATTAGTTATTGCATATCTTTTTCCCTCTGTTCTTCCTTTCTTGGACAACTCCAGATGTGTTGAAATTGCTTTTCACATCTCTGTTTTTCCTTCTCTTCCTATGCATCTGCCAGGTTAATTCATCAAATGAACAGTGAATATTACTCTTTAATTCAGAAACCTTCATTTGGCCTCCACCCATCCCTTTTACATTCATGAAGTCACATAAATAACACGTGAATGCATTCTTATTAAAAAAGAAAAATCAAACTCTGAAGCATGTGTAGTAAAAACAAAAGGGTATACAGATAATAGTTTGGTGTTCATTCTTGTAGATTATTTCTCTGCATTTATGAGTTCTTCCCTTTCCCTACCCAGTTGAGTGTAAACTCATTAGTTGTGTGTTCAAGGGCTCCCAATTTATACTTCTTGCCTACCTTTCCAGCTGTAATTTACTGGTTCTGTTGGTATGTCTAGTGTTTGACTAGTTGACTGCTTGCCTTCTGTTTTCTAAACAATTCCTTTTTGTCCCCTAGTCTTTGCTTTTACTCAGTTTTCTCACCACTTGCTTATTTTCTCTTTTCACTTTGTCATTTTCCTTGTTAAAATCATAATCTTTCAAGGCCTATCATCACAGTATAAAATTTTCTGTACCATTTCACAGTAGAAGTGGTCTTTTGTCTTGATTCACATTCATGTACATTTATCCCATCTCACTTTGTATTTTGCTTATTTTTTTGTGTTTCGTTTAACTATTTTCAAGCTTCTTGAAGACAGAGACCTTGTTATAAATACCTTGCAGTGCATGGAATGGCCCTTAAATACTGAATGAGTGAATGATGAATGAGTATAGTAAAATCGTTTATGAACGAGTGATACATATTTTTGTTTTATTTTTTGTCAGCACCCACAACACAAGATCAGACCCCAAGTTCTGCTGTTTCAGTTGCCACGCCTACAGTTAGTGTTTCAACTCCTGCTCCTACAGCCACACCTGTGCAAACTGTTCCTCAGCCGCACCCCCAGACGTTACCTCCTGCTGTTCCTCATTCAGTACCTCAGCCAGCAGCAGCAATACCTGCTTTTCCACCAGTAATGGTACCTCCGTTTCGTGTTCCCCTTCCTGGCATGCCAATTCCACTTCCAGGTAAACCAATAGATGATAATAGTTTTTCCAGTTATGTTTTCATATTGTCAGTTAGTTTGTTCTCATGTGTCTGTTGCATTTGAAATTTGCCTTGAATCTCACTTGTTTGAAACATTTTTGAAAGATTCATGGCTAACTGCAATATTTTCTCTTCAGTTTTGGTAAATGTCCTTTTTTGTTATTGTTGTTTACATGTCTTAAAATTAGAGCCACATTTAAAGCTACACTCATTTTGGATAATGGCCTCAATGAATTAAAAGTGATCATCTTTTTGTGTAAATATGTTCTAAATGCCATATTTTAAGGGATTGACTGTATGAAGTTAAGAAATCATGTCATAAGAGTTACCACAAGTGATTTATATATCATCCATTGGTCCAAGCACTTAATGTGTAATAAGTCATGTAATTTTCACCACCATCTTAGGAGGTAGATACACAGACAGGTTAAGGTTACTTGCCCATGGTCACATAGCTGGTAAGGGATTGTGTTGGGGTTTGAGTCTGGGCACTTCAGATCCAAATACCATGCTCATAATAATGATATACTGAGAAAAAATTGTGAGTCATGTAACTTTAAAAAATTCATGTGAAACAGAATGCATGCTTCCCCTGTAACAATTGTGAAGTATAACATATACCACTTAAATGTTTAATTGCAGTGAATGTGTTTTATTCTTTTAGGGGAAATCATTTCAACTAGAGAAGGAATTAAAAGATTTTGGAGTAAAATTTTTCCTCATAGGAATTAAACAATGATAGTGTTCAGCATCCTAATATGAGAGTGTTTGTTGTTGTCAGACACATTTATTCCTTAATCCATCATCTGTTCTCCTAGATTTACAGTTGAAAATATTGATCCCTTAAAGAGGTCAGGGCTTCCCTGGTGGCGCAGACAGTAAAGAATCTACCTGCAGTTCAGGAAACCCGGTTTGGATCCCTGGGTTGGGAAGATCCCCTGGAGGAGGAAATGGCAACCCATCTCAGGATTCTTGCCTGGGAAATCCCATGGACAGAGGAGCCTGGTGGGCTGTAGTCCATAGTTGGACATGACTGAGCGACTGACACTTTCACTAAAAAGGTCAAGTTTACAAGGCTAGTTTGTAGCAAAGATGAATAGAACCTAGGCCACCTGTCTCCTAATTTCACATTCCTTCCATGTGACTGCTGCTTTATTGCATTAGTTTTTGTGTAAAATAGGGTTGTGATACAGCTGGTAAGAGTTGCACACATGAATTATCACTGTTGCCCTAATTGTCTATTTCCTTGTAACTACTTTGAAAAGAACACTTTCAGCTATTATACCTGAGCAAGAAAGAAGCCAAAATTTTAAGAATCAGTGTGTTTTTTGGAAAATCTTTTTCATGTTCTTGTAGTGTTAGATAATGCATAGTATATGATATTTAAGAAATTGAAATCATTAGGAAGAAGAAAATAAAAAAATCTTCTCAAATACTAGGTATTACCCTTTTTCAAAATTAAAGATAAACAGCTAGATACTTTCCTCTTTGGCATACTCCTTCTAGAAAATTAAGTGATAAATGGATAAAAGCATGACATAATCTCTTGCAATCTTGGTTGGCTTTAGGGCCAGGACAGTGTTAAGACCGGATCCTGAATTCTGAGTCATCTTAAGGAGCTGGGGTTGTTAATTCTGTAGAGAGAAGATTGAGAGGTAGCATAACAACATATATGAGATATTGGAAAGGCTGGTATCTGAAAGAGTTTGGTTTTGCTCTGGAGGTTCTTAATAGTACCAGTGAGTTTGCTAGTACCAGTGAGTAGCAAAGAGTACTCTTTGCTAGTACCAAAATTATTTTTATAGGAAGTGGAATTTTGTCACAATAAAATCCTTTCAGTTACAGCTGTCTTTGAATATCTTGGTCTTCTCTGGCCCTCACCCACCATTAAATTTTAGAACAGTTGGTAAACATTTGGGTTACCAGATGAGGTAGTACCTATGAAGTTTGTCAGCAAAAGACGTTTAATAAATGGCAGCCATTAATGACATTTTTTAGGTCAGTTGGAAGATGACCTGAATTAGATAATCTATAAAATTTTGTGCATGATGCCAAAGATTCTTTGGAGACGGAACTAATTTTTTATAGAAAGTAATATTAATATTTTTGAAGTAATATTTGTTGAATATTTGTAGTAAGGTAAATCAGGGATTTGGATGTAGTTTATCTTGGAGCCTTAAGTGCTGTTTGAAACACTGTATATATGGCTCTGAGGATGATTAAAGAGGAGATACTCAAACAGTGAAGGAAAGGAGTGGAAGAGTTAGGTGTAAAAACCTTCAGAGGTGGGCTTTGGGATAGTGAATTGGATTAGGATTATAGGATTTCTACTGTAAAATCTTATTTGGAATTTTAAGAAGCTTATAGTCAGTGACATCAGGATTATCCAGAATACTAAATGGAATTTTCTAATTTCCTGGTAGAACATAATGTGAGGATGGATGGAGTTGTAGGGAAATTGAATCACTGCTCCTTTTAAAAAGAAGACTAAAAATTTAGCTCTTTGGTTATTTTGTGAGTCTTCATGGTACACATGTAGTCATCCTCAGAAAACCTTAATTTGGTCTTTTTAACATGAGAAGAAACAGAAATGTTCTTTTATCATATGACCTGTAATGTTGATGGTCAGATACAAGAGTTCTGTTGGCCTGGTTGATATTAGACATGGCAGTTAGGCCTAAATATCAGTAGGTAGGATTTTCTTCTGTTTTAGTTGTATAGTTGAAATTATTTATTGGGTTATGGCTTTAGGAACAATCTTTGAGAATAAAGTTCATATATTCTAAGATTTGAATTTCTAGTGCGGGCTTGCTAGGCTCAGTAGTCCTGCAGATGGCAGTATTTATACTAATTTAAACCTAATACATGCTATAACTTCCTTAACCAAATGAATTTTTCCATTGCTTTCTTTAAACATGGAAAATAAAACTACATATAACTATTCAGCATGCTTTTATGATTCAGTGCATTTGTTTTAGTTTCAGTGTTAATAGAAGGTTTAGCTTTATGTTTTTATTTAAAATATAATCAAGAAGTTAAGGCAGTTTGCAAAAATTGGCAGTATTTTTGTGTGTGTGTGAGTGAATATAGGCACATTATTTATAAACCCAGGGGTTTAGCTTTAATTTTTTTCTCTGAATCAGGAAGAGTTTCTTTTCATGTACTTTGTGGGGAAAATAGTTTATTCTTTTTAATTTTTGTCAGTACCAAAATAAGTTTAGTATTTTTTTTAGCCAAAACAAATAGAAGATAAAATTTAATTTCCAAACCCTTTGCTTTAGGCCTTTTCCTTTAAAAATTTTTAAAAATTCATTCTTTAATTTCAAATTTCCTCAATTAAAAAATCTTAGTTTTCCCGCTTTTCCTTTCATTCCCTTTTTATCATCATTGTAATGCATCGTGATGAGGCTTCATTCTTCTAAGAACTGTACGTAATTTCCATTCCTTTAGCTAGCTTCAACAAACTGAGGTTTCTAAATTAATCAACCCATGTAGTCATCAGTGGGGCTGTATTTTTCTTAATTTGTTAGCCTACCTCCACAGTGTCCCAAGCCCATGGCATTTCACAGAGCAGGCACTACACGTGGATGTTCTGTCTTTAGTTGGATGCTACCCTCCTCTTCATCCTTGCCCTTTTTATTATTTGCAGTAGAGTATTTGGGTCTATCTCCTCCTCAGTCTTCTTCCTTGCCCTCACACTCTGTCCTGCCTTGCTGTTCTGCATGGCTGTGCTCCGCGCCTCTGCTTCTGCATGTGGTCCCCACTTAGCAGCAGCACGGAGGAGGTGTCTTGTCAGCGCCATGCTGCGTCTGCCTTTCACTAGTTTCTTAAGCAGCATGGACTTGCGGTCCTGTGGGAAAATGTCCCACATGGAAACCTGTTATGCATATGTAATGAAGGGACTTTTCCTTTGTTGATTTTAAACTCTTGAGACTCCTTCGAAAATTACCAGCTGGTTTGATAAAAAGGTAATTGATGCTATAACTTAGAATTAGTTATCATTGAATTTGGCACCACTTCCCACAAAATGTCAAACAGAAAGAAATTTTACTCCATCCTTGGTCTTTTTCATTTGGAAATAACATTCTAAATTGTAGTGGTAAATTATTTCCCTGAATCCCAGTGGTAGCCGACATACAATGGCAGCTTTCCAACGTATGCTTGCTTATCCATTTTACAGGTGTAGCAATGATGCAAATAGTCAGCTGCCCGTATGTAAAGACAGTCGCTACCACCAAGACCGGTAATTTTTAAAACCATCTTAGTTTGTTTTGTCTGTAAGTTGGCATGGTAGTGAATGTTGTTGTTTATCCTTTTATTTATTTATTTTGCCCAAGTGAGTGGATTTTTTTATATTTTTCTTTTTAATGAGCAGTATAAATGCAGTTGTCATATTTGGCCAACACTTAATTTTCCCAGTTGCCTGTAGTTTTAGCTTCGTTGGTTCACAAAAGCAAATAAGGTCAGATCACTTTATATCTTGATTTTTGTAATAAGTGTAAACAACTTCATTCTCATATTCATAACATTTAATTTTATTTTTGATGTGTGTTTTTAAGTTAAATATAAAAAAATCATTTCCATGTGTAAAGTGATGTGATTATGCTTGCATGCTAGTGAGTTTATGTGTGTGAATATTTGTGTGTGTATAGTATAAATTTGCATTTTAAAGTTACTGAAGTTAACTACCTGAAACTTAAATTCTAGTATAGGATATGAAGATTTTTTTTTTCCCAATTTTAATTCACATTTTTGATTATGTAGCACCAGCTTATTTAGCTGTCTGGTGAAAAATATAAATCTTGGCTTATCTTTTAAAAATAAAAGAAACTTTGCTCTCTTTTTGGAAAAGAATAAGCTGTCAGTTTATAGGGCTATGTGACTTAATCACTTACTATGTTAAAATTACTTTGATAACAGAGTCAGGGATTTATTTTTACTTATTTTTTCAGTCATTTACTTTGAAATAGAATTTTATTTGTATCCTTTTTAAGTATCTTAGAACAAGAAAATAATTTTACCTCAGGAAATATTCTTAGTAAATATGCTTGTTACCTTGACTTCATTAGAACTTAAGAAATTCTTTATAAAAATATATTTCTATTAAAATTCGAGAATTTATAATTTTTATAGTTTTATGTTATTATGATTTATCACAATTTCATTATAGGTGTGACTCAAATTTCTGGCTTTAAGGTACTTCTTGGGTTGAATTTCTGAATCTAATTGAATTTAGGCATTAGAAGTAAGCCAGATTTAAGTAATTAAGTAATGTTTTATATGATTTTTTTTGTTTCAGTTCGCTCATTCATTTATTATGTTTGATAGAAAGATTTAGCTCATATTTTAAAGTTTTACTTTGTATCACAATTTGGTACTTGGATCTAATATTTTCTATTATTCTTCTTTTAGGTGTATTGCCAGGAATGGCCCCTCCTATCGTACCTATGATACATCCCCAGGTTGCTATTGCAGCTTCACCTGCTACCTTAGCTGGAGCAACAGCAGTTTCTGAATGGACTGAATATAAAACAGCAGATGGGAAGACATATTATTATAATAATAGAACATTAGAATCAACCTGGGAAAAACCCCAAGAGCTAAAGGAAAAAGGTATAGTTGTAATGATTTAGTGGAACATAGTATACATAGAATGGTATTTGAAATTCTGAATTAATTCCTTTTTAAAACATTTGAGGGATTTTCTGTTTATATAGTGTTGTATTATTTCCACTGAATTGATAATGTGTTCATTTAAAAAGCCACGGTTGTTCTGCTTACATGTTTGTCCGTCATTTTACCATTTAGAGAAGTTAAATTATATGTCCACACTAATAGATAGATTTTTTACTGTTGTCAGGAATTGCATAATTGCCTAATTAGCTGTTGAATTACTGTCATCATCCTTACTGAGATTGATAGTAGTGACCAGGAAGGAATGTGTGTATTGTGTGTGTTCTGAAAAAAAAAACTTTAGGCTGTTGGAACCTTGGAGGAAGAGGACTCATAATTTTCTATAATCACAAGTCCCTGTTTCTGTTTTTTAGTATGTTATCCCTTTCATTTGTAGCAAAAATGATACATGAATGTAAGACTTTATGTCCTTCTGAAATCAGTAGTTCTTTTCTGCTGACAGTCCTAATTAGTATAGCAAGGTATTTGAAGTTGAGCATGACATTAGATTCAAATCAACGATATTACAGGAAGAAAGTTTTACAGGAAGAATAATTTTTGTGGTTAACAGCTAGAAATGGAATATCCTTACTGCTTAGTCTCAGAGTTCATCAGAAGTTACATCAGAACCACTATGTGATGTTATCTCCATTTTTTAATAGAAAAACTAGAGGAGAAGATTAAAGAGCCAATTAAAGAACCTTCTGAAGAACCTCTGCCAATGGAGACGGAGGAGGAAGATCCTAAAGAAGAGCCGATAAAGGAGATAAAGGAGGTAAAGGGCCATTTCCTACTGACAAGAGAGCCAGCGTTGATTGTTGGATACAGTTTACTGGTAACTGAAAATCTGTTTGCTGTAGTTTTAGATAATTGCTGTAAATCTGATCCCTGAAATTTTAGGGTTCTTTGAAATTTGTAATTCAATTTTCCGTATGAAAATTTCATTGAATTACTTCTTACACGAAACCAAGGCCGCCCTAGAAAGAGCGAGACCTGGACCAGAGCTGATGTCTCCTCCTGACTTACAAGCTGCTACATCTGATAATTTTAAGTACAACTTCATATTTGGGGATTGTTCATTGTATTTTACCTGTCCTCTCTTGCATGGAATAATCTCTGAACATCACTAAAAGAGCTCTGCTCTTTGGATGCTCTGCTAAGTAAGGAATTTAGCAGAAAAAGAAATAACCTTAAATGAAGAAATCTCCTCTAATATTCTATACCCCTTTCCTTATTTCTACTCCTAAACAGATGGTTAATGACTCTCTAAGTTAGAAACATCTTCTTTTGACGCGGTCTATATTTCTATGTGTGTGCCTTCTCAGTCATGTCTGACTCTTTGCAACCCCATGGACGGTAGCCCACCAGGCTCCTCTGTCCATGGAATTTTCCAGGCAAGAATACTGGAGTGGGTTGCCGTTTTCCTACTCCCGGGGATCTTTCAGACCCAGGGATTAAACTTACATCTCCTGCATTGGCAGGCAAATTCTTTATGACTGTGCCATCTGGGAAGCCAATAGGTTCTACTGTCATGGAATTCAGCTCTGCCTAAGGGGCAAAGATTTAGAAATTCTGACTCAGAGTCTCCCCTCTGTATGGTAGCAACAGACATTATGTTAGTTTTACTTTAAGGTATTTACAGTCTAATGTTTGTGGGATATTCAAGTATAATTTTGTGATATTAATTTAATGGGAGTAATACAATTTCCCATAGGAGCCCAAAGAAGAAGAGATGACTGAGGAAGAAAAAGCTGCCCAGAAGGCAAAGCCAGTAGCTACTACCCCTATTCCTGGTACTCCGTGGTATGTAGGTTACTTTAATTAGTAAGTTGTTTTATTTATTTATTTATTGCCATGTTTGGTTATTACATTATTACACAATAGGAAGAGAAAGTACTTTAAAAAAGTATGTGTCAAATACTGAATGTTTTTTGGTTGTTTTATTTTGGATTCTGAAACCTAAAACTCAACTGCTGCAGTGTCTTGGCTTCTCACAGAACTCTCTATTAATATTTACTGATTATAGTTATAGATTTGAACCACTGTAAGATCCTGAATCTCCTTTTTTATTGTTTGAAATGTTTTAAAATTGCTTTATATCCTCAAAATGATTATGTTTAGAGAACTGTGTAAAATTCATCTTTTTATCTTAGCTTTGAGTAGTCTGTTTTTTCTTTCCTTTTTTTATTTGGTTCTCCCTTTTCTTCCTCTCCCCACATCAGGGCTTTCTTTCCCTATTCTATTTAATCTGTATTCAGTCTACTCATGGCAATGAGTTGGCTTGTTTCTTAAGTCTTGTAATCTGTAAATTCCCCTTCAACTTGTTTTCCTTTTTTCTCCTTGGTTTTATTATTTGTTCTATAGAATCCCACAGTCTGGGTTTTATTACTGGGTTTTATTTTTAATAGAATCCTCCATTCTGAATTTCCTGTCAATTTAGCAGGCAGTTACAGAAATGTGATCAAATTCATGCTTGATCTTTTTGGCAGACTAATTGATGATGACCTTTCCCTCAGGATGCATCTAGTTGTCCCTTTTTTTGTGTGTGATTTTAGTGGTCATTGCTGATTTTTGCCTAGATCAGTGGTTTTCCGGAGAAGGCAATGGCAACCCACTCCAGTACTCTGGAAAATCCCATGGATGGAGGAGCCTGGTAGGCTGCAGTCCATGGGGTTGCGAAGAGTCAGACACGACTGAGCGACTTCACTTTCATGCATTGGAGAAGGAAATGGCAACCCACTCCAGTGTTCTTGCCTGGAGAATCCCAGGGACGGGGGAGCCTGGTGGGCTGCCGTCTGTGGGGTCGCACAGAGTCGGACACGACTGAAGCGACTTAGCAGCAGCAGCAGCAGCAGCAGTGGTTTTCAATCAGAAGTAGTTTTGGCCTCCTTCCCTCAGCCCCCTCCTCCCTGAAGTGGATGTTGGGCAAAGTCTGCAGGCATTTTTGGTTGTTGTAACTGGAAGGTATTAAAGGCATGTGGTAGGTATAGGCCTGGGCTGCTCCTAAACACCCTACCATATACAGGGTAGCTCCCTGTAAGAATTAATTATTTGGCCCAAATGCCAATAATGCGGAGATTGAAAAACCTGGCCTTTTTAAAAAAAAAACCTGGCCTTTTGGCATATTTACTCATTTGCTTTTCCCACAGACAAGACCAGTAGTGTCAGCAAGAGTATGATTACTGAAGACAGTTTAAGATTTTTTTCTGGTTATTTTCCTACCTAGGTGTGCTAATACAGTTCCAGTGGTATGAGCTGTAAGTGTGGAGTGAGAAGCTGTCAGGACATTTCAGAATTAATGGAAAGACTATGGACAAAGAATTCTTGTGTCACCAGGGCTTCCCCTGGTGGCTCAGATGGTAAAGAATCCACCTGCATTGCAGGAGACCTGGGTTCGATCCTTGGGTTGGGAAGATCCCCTGGAGGAGGGCATGGCAACCCTCTCCAGTATTCTTGCATGGAGAATCCCCATGGACAGAGGAGCCTGGTGGGCTACAATTCAAGGGGTTGCAGAGAGTCAGAAACGACTAAGCACTCAGCACATGGACAAAGAATTCTTGGGTCACAAAACTACCCTGTGCTAATAATATGCATGATAAAGTGCTTAGAGTGAAGTGTACTGATAATCTACAGCATTTAATATATCAAAAAAATAAGACTGGCAGATACTTAGGGGAAGGATAGATACGTGATAAAGAGCATATGATAAAATATTAAGTCTAAATCTAGATGGTCAGTATATTGTGTTCACTGTTCTAGAGACATTCTTTGAATATTCTGTGTTTCAATTTTTCCATAATACTGAGTAAAAACCTATGGAAATAAACTAAAGAAATGCATCAGCAATTAATCAATTGATATAAATATGTAAATAAAAATAAAGTTGCCATGCCAGCCTAGGTAAATATAAAATTTCAAATACCATAAGTTCAAAGATAAATTTTTCATAAGTTGAAATCCAACACAGGTTACAAACAAATTATGAATGGCAAATAAAGGCAGCCTCACTTTGACTTCGTTGTTCAGTGGCTCAGTCATGTCTGACTCTTTGCGAACTCATGGACTGCAGCACACCAGGCTTCCCTGTCCTTCACCATCTTATGGGGCTTGCTCAAACTCATGTCCAGACAGAGGACATCCCCTTCTCTTCCTGCCTTCAGTCTTTCCCAGCATCAGGGTCTTTTCCAGTGAGTTGGCTTTTCTCATCAGGTGGCCAAAGTATTGGAGATTCGGCTTCAGCATCAGTAAAGTCAAGTCGCTGAGTCGTGTCGGACTCTTTGTGACCCATGGACTGTAGCCTGCCAGGCTCCTCTGTCCATGGGATTTTCCAGGCAAGGGTACTGGAGTGGGTTGCCATTTCCTTCTCCAGGGGATCTTCCCGACCCAGGGATCGAAGCCGGGTCTCCAGCATTACAGACAGACCCTTTACCGTCTGAGCCACCAGGGAAACCCACTTCAGCATCAGTTCTTCCAGTGAATATTCAGGGTTGATTTCCTTTGGATTGGATTTAGATTGGTTAGATCTCCTTGCAGTCCAAGGTACTCTTAAGAGTCTTCTCCAACACCACAGTTCAAAAGCAGCAATTCTTCAGCACTCAGCTTTGTTTATGGTCCTGCTCTAACTTTCATACATGACTACTGGAAAAATCAGCTTTGACTAGATGGACCTTTGTTGGCAAAGTATTGTCTCTGCTTTTTATTAGGCTGTCTAGGTTTGTCATAGTTTTCTCCCAAGGAACAAGCGTCTTAATTTCATGGCTGCTGTCACCATCTACAGGGATTTGGGGGCCCCCAAAAATAACGTCTCTCACTCATTCCATTATTTCCCCATCTATTTGCCATGAAGTAATGGGACCGGATGCCATGATCTTCATTTTTTGAATGCTGAGTTTTAACCCAAGTTTTTCACTCTCCTCTTGCACTTTCATCAAGAGGCTCTTTAGTTCCTCAAACTTTTCTGCCATAAAGGTGGTGTCATCTGCATATCTGAGGTTATTGATATTTCTCCCAGCGGTATTAATCCCAGCTTGTGTTTCATCTAGTCCAACATCTCTCATGATGTACTCTGCATATAAATTAAATAAGCAGGGTGACTGTATACAGCCTGGACATTCTCCTTTCCCAGTTTGGAACCAGTCTGTTATTCCATGTCCAGTTCTAACTGTTGCTTCTTGACCTGCACACAGGTTTCTCAGGAGGCATATAAGGTGGTCTGGTATTCCTATTTCTTTGAGAATTTTCCACAGTTTATTGTGATCCACATAGTCAAAGGCTTTAGCGTAGTCAAGCAGAAGCAGAAGTAGGTGTTTTTCTGGAATTCTCTTGCTTTTTCTCTGATCCAACAGATGTTGGCAATTTGATCTCTGGTTCCTCTGCCTTTATGGCACACTAAATCTTTGTGATGCAGTCTTAGTAAGCAATTGGAAAAGTTACAAGTCTCCATGACCTTAAAGACTTTTGTTTTGTCAAAACATTAAAAACTTTATTAGAACCAGAAACTAAAGTTTACTGAACCTAGAAAATTTATAATTTTTGATCCTTCTTTATTAAAAAAAAGTAAAATAAAGCCAAACCGATGCTCTGAAATACCAAGAAAAAAAATTCCAGTGTAATTAAGGAAAACATGAAACTTCATAATTTACATGTAATTTCTTAGCTTATCTCTTAAGAAATCGTAATTTGAAGAGCAGCATGTAAGGATACCAAGAAATAAACTAATAAAATTTGATTATCCAAATGAAGTAGCATGCTTGGTTAGCTGAACAGTTGAAAGTTACGGTTACCTATCTTATAAGAAATAGAAAATAATTAGGGAATTAAAGTTACACTGTTGATACATTCCTTCATTGATAAAACTTGGAAGATAATTTGGACAAGTTATCTTTCAGGTATTCAGATGAACTATAAAAACATTAGGACCATGTAATTGCAGTTTTGGAGAGGGAACGGAGATGCTTCCTAAGTAAGACAGAAAACCTAGAAGCTGTAAATAAAAAGATAATTAAATTTGATCCCATAAAAATATAAAACTTTTGTGTGATAAGGTTTTGGGTATTTTTTAGACTAGAATCTTGCTAAATTCATCTATTATAGTTTTGTAGATTTCTCTGGGATTTTCTTCATGAAGAACTCTATCACCTGCAGATGGGAGCACGTTTCTTATTTTCTGATTTTTAATGTATTTTCTTTTTCTTTTCTTGTTGCTAGGACTATCATATCAGTGCAATGCTAAGTAGAAGAAATGAACATCCCTGGCTTATTCTCCTTGTAGGGGGAGAAATTCAGTCTTTTACATCAGATATAATATTAGCTTATATGGTTTTTAAAAAATTTGATACTGTTTTTATCATAAATCTACATCTTTTGAAATGAGTTTTTCTCTTACATTCTTTTAATATGGAGAATTACTCTGAATTTTGATTGTTAAACTAACTTTAACAAGCATTTCTGTAATAAACCTTAATCATGGTAGATTAATCTTTTTAATGTATTGTTGGATTTGATTTGCTAGTATTTTACTAAGTATTTTTGCATCTATACTTGTGGCATGTGAATCCATAAGTTTCTTTGTAATGTTTTTGTTGGATTTTGGTATTAGGGTTTTGCTGATTTCAAGAAATGAGTTGGATGGTGATTGGTGATTTCTATTCCTCTATTTACTGAAAAAGTTTGTAAGATAATACTTTTTCATTAAGGTTTTATAGAATTAACAAATAAACCATCTGTGGTCAGAGTTTTTTGGGGGGGAAGATTTTTGGTAACAACTTAAACTTCTTTAATAGCTATAGGACCATTCATTTTGTTTTGTTTCTTGTGTTGTCTTTGGTTAAGTTGTATTTTTCAGGAAATTTGCTTATTTTGTGTAAGTTGAATTTGTTCTAATTATTTTCTTAGTATCCTTTGAATGTTTCTGTTGTTATTATTCTCTTAATATCCTTTAAATGTCTGTGATCTGTGGTGATACTGCTTTTTCTTTCCACATAGTGGTGATTTGTTCTCTCTTGTGGACCAATCAAGCCAGAAGTTCGCCTGCTTTGTGGTCTTTCATAAAGACCACAAGTTTTAGGGTGGTTGGGTGCCTTCACTCTGGGCCACTCTTATTTCCTTTTTTCTGATTACTTTGGGTTTACTTTATACTTTTTCTAGCTTCTTTTTCTAGTAATTATGAAATTACTCTTAGGTCATTAGTGTTCTTTTCTTGTTGTTTGCTTTAAAGCACTGCTTTAGCACCCTGGTGGCTCAGAGGTTAAAGTGTCTGCCTGCAATGCAGGAGACCCGGGTTTGATCCCTGGGTTGGGAAGATCCCCTGGAGAAGGAAATGGCAACCCATTCCAGTATTCTTGCCTGGAGAATCCCATGGACGGAGGAGCCTGGTGGGCTGCAGTACATGGGGTTGCAAAGGATTGGACACGACTGAGCAACTTCACTTCACTTTAGCACTAGCCTACAAATCTTGATGTGTTGTATTTTCATTACCATTCAATTTTTAATTATAAAATTTATTTTTAATTTTTGTCCTTGACTCATATTATTTAGAAGTCTTTTTTTTCATTTCCTTAATTTCAATTTTTTCTGTGTATTTCACTTGTACTGATTTAATTGTCTTGTGGTCAGAGAATGTGCTTTCTTTGGTTTTGATACTTTCAAATTCATTAAGACTTTTTTTTTTTCCAATTGTTCACCAGGTGATCTTTCTTGGTACTGTTAGTTTTAGGGTTTGGTTGGTCTGGCAGTTGTTGAGATAGTTCTGTTAATCTATTATAATAGTGGAAATGCCTATTTCATCTACTTTTTTTTTTTTTTTTCTATTTCATCTACTTTTAAGCTCTGTAAACAGGCTTATTATATATGTTTTACAGTTGTTACATGTTCCTGATTGTCTTTTTTTTTTATCATTATGAAAAGACTCTGTTTCTCTGTCATAATACCTTTTGTGTTGTGCTTTTTCCATCCATTTACTTTAAAGCTTTCTATAATTTTATGTTTAAAGTTTCTTAAAACAGCTTATAGTAGTGTCTTGTGTTTTTATTCACTTTGGAATGTTTAGACTGTTAACATGAATGTAACTTTTGGTTGGATTTAAATCTATTATTTGTTTTCTGTCTTCTCTATTTTTGTTCCTCCATTCGCCCTTTACTCCCTTTATTTTAATTATTTGAACATTTTCTAGCATTTAATAATTTATCTCTTGGCTTTCGGGTGATACCTCTTTGCATTAATTTTTAGATTTTCTTTTATTATAATATACCCACTTAACTATCATAGCCTACTTATTATTGTAGCACTTCACGTAAAATGTGGGACCCTTGTTATCATATAGGTTGTTTTTTAACCTTGTACCTACTGACCTTTATGTTACAATTGTCATATGTATTACTATTACATGCGTTGAAAACCCCAACATGCGTTGTTCATAATTTTTCATACATATTTTGAAGAACTTAAGAGGAAAAAATCTTTGATACTTACCATTTCTGTTTTTTTCCCTTCATTACTAAGGATCCAGGTGCTTTTTTATTTGTTTGTTTGGTATTTTTTTAGGTATCACTTCCTTTCAGCCTGAAAAACTTTCTTACAGGACAATTCTGATAGAAATGAAACCTCTTGGTTTCCCTTCATTGAGGATATCTTCTTTTCCTTTGTTCCTGAAGGATGTTTTTGCTCTATATGGGATTCTAGGTTGGCATTTCCTTTTTTCCTGGACTTTAATGATGTTGTTTTTATGTATTTTTGCCTCTCTGGTTTCTGGTAGGAAATCCACAGTCCCTGGCCTAGTTTCCCTATTTGTTTTCTGCCGTACTTTTTTTTAGCTGCTCTCAAGGATTTTTCTTTATATTCGATTTCCATCTGTTTATGTTGTGTCTAAAAATGATTTTCTAGAAGTTTATCCTGTTTGGGGTTCACTGAACTTCCTTAGTATTTATGTCATCTACCAAATTTGGAGATATCTTTGGGCCATTTTGTCTTTAGATTTTTTCTGCCCAGACGTGTCTGTCAGGCATTTTGATATAGTCCCATAGGTTCCTGAAACACCATTCTTTTTTTTGTTTTCTTTTTTAACAGTTTCTCTGCTGAGAACCTCTGTCTTCTTTCAAGTTTTGGCTTATCTTTGTTTTGTTTTTCTTTATCTCATTAAGTGTAATTATAATTGCTGCTGTAAAGTGTTTGATTATTTCAACAATAGAGACTTTGTCTGATTAATTTTAACATCTAGGTCACCTTGAGCTTGGCAGCTGTTGGTTAACTTTGATTATCTGGTCATAAAGACCTGCTTAAGAGAAATCAGAGAAAAACGAAGAGAAGTTTTAGCTGCCTGTGCTACTATTACTGTGCAGCCGGGGGCCTCAGCAGAGGTTTGAGGGAGGAGAAATTTATACCCTTGCTTCTCTAAATTTTGACTCCATAGCTGTGTTTCTTTTTTTTTTTTAAACCTTAGAGAGTTCTTAGGTACTTGTTTCTTTCCTTATTGTTGCTGAGTTTCTAGTTGTAATTAATAGGAACAGTGGGTTGTACTGGGTTACAGTGCCATAGCACAATAGGTGCTTTTATTTTTAGATACTTGATATAGTCAGTTATTAAAAGCTTCATAAATAATTGCATTTGAGTTTGTAGTCTGTCTGGTTTGGTAAGAAATAGTATTATGTAATAGGTCAGATGCTGTGGTATGTTCTTTAGCTTTAGAACTGTTTAATAGCATTATTATTTGCTATTAGGCTCATCTTTTGTGATAGGTTAACATTGAGTGTGCCAGACATGTTCCTGAGCACTCTAAATTCTGATCATGAATGTTTTGCTTTTCCTAGTTTTCTGTTAGTATGTTGAGTTGGTATTTTACTTAACCCATAGCCAGTCACCTCGCCTTTTCTGAAAATCATGTTTGGCTCCCTGTAAGTAATAATGATGTGAATGTGTCCTTTCCCACCACTTCCACCTCCCCCTTTGATTGGATGGCATTAAAAGACCTAACTATAAAATCTGTTCCATAACGTGAGAAAATGCTTGACTATTCCTAGGTGTGTTGTTTGGACTGGTGATGAGAGGGTCTTCTTTTATAATCCTACCACCCGTCTTTCTATGTGGGACCGGCCCGATGATCTGATTGGAAGGGCAGATGTTGACAAAATTATTCAGGAGCCCCCGCATAAAAAAGGGATGGAGGAGGTGAAGAAACTGAGTAAGTCTTAAATTAGCATTTGTCCTCTGATTTTAATATGCTTTTTTTATGGAAAATATGAGGCAGTTTAGAAATGTCTGTTTTCAAGGAATATAAGGAAAGGAATATTTGAGAAATGGAAAGTAGACTGCTCTTCTAGATTGAGTTCAGATAATTAAAAAATAGAGAATTTGGATAAAATTATGGTTTGTAAATATTTATTATATGTATCTTAAAAGCATCTTGTTCTTTTCAAGGTTGTCAGTTAGTCCAGGATATGTTGTACTGCTGATGCTTGCTTCATTCTTACTAATAGTACTGCAATGCTCCTCGGTGAGCCTTTTAGCACCTTTTGTGATTAGTGTTACATATTTTGAAATATTCAAGCTGTACAGAGTATTTTTAAAATATTGTTTATTAAAATTTGGTTAACTAAAACTGCAGTCTTTTAAACTTGATGAAATTTGGGGAAGTAAACCTTATTCCTGGGACTAGAGAGATGCCTGCACCTTCTTAAGAGATAATCTTTTAATTCACGTTACCCTCAGACAGCCTTTCAATATATAAGATATATAATAAATATAAATATTTGTATTTAATTTTTATTGCATTTTTTATTGATAATTTGCCATGGTATTGATAGGATTATGTTTTTTAAAAAACCCTTTATGTAGTATAGAAGCATGATAAATGACTCATTTAATACTTTAGTTGAAACAAATCCTGATATATCATTTATAATAATTGAGAAATCTTCATAGATTATATATATACACATGGTACTAACATTTTCTGCTTGCTTGTGATTTCCAAATTATTGGAACTTGGTCTACCTGGTGCAAAAGGTGTAAGGGTTTTATTCTTTACTTGATAAATATTCACTTATTTGATAAATGAATACAATATTCATTTATTGATAATTTTTATGTTAATAAAAATTTCAGAATGAATCAAATTTAAAGGGAAGATTAATAGAGGAGTTGTAGAATTAGCATTATTTGTTTAATGTTTTATAAAGAAGTGTTATAGATATATAAATAGTTGAGTAAGTTTATTAAAGAAAAGATTGTGTAACATGTACATATAACTATTCATAATTTTTGAAATTTTTTTTGCCAGGGCACCCAACCCCGACAATGCTGTCCATCCAAAAGTGGCAGTTCTCTATGAGTGCAAGTGAGTGAGCTATAAGTTGCAGCTTTAAAAAAATACTGCTGACACAAGCGTTCCAGTAGTGGTTAGCAGAAGGATTCATACCTAAATATTTAAATTGTTGCTTGCTTATTTTTATTCTGACAGTTAAATTAAATTTTCTTATAGTTAAAGAAGAACAAGAATTAATGGAAGAAATGAATGAAGATGAACCTGTTAAAGCCAAAAAACGGAAGTAAGTAATACTTATAGTTTATGTAATTTAGGTAGATTTTTACCTTTTAAAAGATGATTTTGCTGCAGTCAGTTCATGATTAGGACAGGTAATGGGTGTGTTAGGAGGCAGAAGTCATGATTGCTCTCTTTAGGCCTATTACTAAGCCTTGCTTTAGGATGTAGAAATGGTGTCCCTTCGGTTTCTAGATGTGGAAGAGTTTTGGTTATTTAAATATGTATTATGAAGCCAAATGACATTATTATGATAAATTGTTTTCAGAGATTCATTACACCTGAATTTTATAAAAAAAAGAAGTTTCCTTCCTAATGTAGACCCCAACAGCTACCGTTCCAAAAATCTGATAAATGTAGACCCAGACTTCTCTCTCTTTTTATATACTTGTCACTTCACTTAGTCCTTGTATCCATGGTCATTACTTGTTGAAGAGGGAACCCCTGAGCTTATTATTATTAGAAAGTGCTCTGAGAGAAAGAGAGTGGTATAAACGGAAGCCTTAGTTTGACCAGTGTGCAGTAAAATATGAATGTTACTAATTATGGGGGGTGAATGGGTGGGGTAGAAGGTGTTTGTATATGAGTGGGGGAGGCATGGGACCATTATTTAGCAGCAAGAAGGAAAGTTTGAAGACATTATTATGGATTGGTTTATCATAGTCCTTATCTGAGGACAGATTGAATGCAGCCAAATTATGGCAAAGAAATCAGTAAGACAACCCCTGTTAAGGGTGTTTCTTTTTTTAAAAAGTTTCTTTATTGGCAACAGTGTTAAAGAAATTAAGATATTAAAGTGTGACTCATAATTGACCACAGTAACATCAGCTGTTTTAATTTTTACAGTTGACTTTTTAGTTCTTGACCAAATGTATTTTTTATTAGTTGTAATCAACTGAATTTGTCTTCTTTTAAAAATCTAGAATAAGAATTTGTTTTCTTAATATTATAAATGACTGTATTCATTCTGTTTATGTACCATGATTTTGGATGTTCCTACAATGTTAAACTTTTAGGTTGTTTTTAATTGTTTGTTCTTATAGACAACTCTGTAAGGTTTTTAACTGCTTTTATCAGGAGAATGTCAAAGAAGTCCTTTATGTGGATTGCCCGAGCTTCTCTATTTAGGTACAAAGCTAAAAGCCTATTTTTCCTGGCTTAGTTTTTCTTTTATTTCTTTTATTGAGATAGATAGTGATAGTTTGTATTGTGACATTTTCATTTAGTATAATTCTGTAAAGGTTATTTGTTTTCATTAGTTGTATTTCTTGTCTTTTAACTCTTTATATAAATAGTTCTTAAATAAATTATTATAAGAGGGTATATTGTTTGGCAAATTGCTTTTACCTGTTTGTTTTGTGCATATCTTAGGTCACAGACTATCTCGCTAAGTTCCTGCAGGTCACGGATTATATCTTCTATTTTTGATTCATTCCCTAAATTGCTAAATACCTCTCACCATATCTGGGCTAGCCTTAGTTCCATTTAAATCTCCTGGGCTACCTTCATTTGCCTATATAGCATGATTTTGAATTTCCTAATGTTCTGTTTTCTTAATTCCCTTAAGTTTATGCAGGAAATATGAACCAATTTTATTTGTATACAAAGCAGATCAAATTTAAGGTGGAAGATCTGCTTAAACACACCTGAGTATTACTGAATTACTTTTTTTGATTATTCACATGAATGGGCCTTCTTCATAGGGCAGATGTTTGAGAGGTGACTTAATTTCATGTTCACAAACTCTCCTGAGTACTGTACAGCAGCAGGGGTGCCCTTAGCCCTGAGGTGCATTTTTGGAGAAACAAGAAGTAGTTTAGTCATTGATGAACAGTTCTAATTCCACCTAACTACTCCGGGGCCTATGTTGCTCTCTGGGACCTGTCCTTCAACTTAAATCTCAACTTATCACCCAGAAAGTGAGTAAAAAAAAATGTCAGGTAGGTAAGGTATATATCTCACATATCCACTTGGCCAAATTTGCAGATATTTTATTATCAAAATAAATATTTGAGATTAGTAAGACTTTTACCAATTTTTATTAGATTAAAAATCGTATGCATTTATAATGTAAAACCATTTTGGAAAATACTGTTTTTCCTATATCGTTTCAAGAACTAAAAATTATATTCTGTGCTGTTTGATTCTAACACATAGAGTTTTATTGCAATATTGGATAAGTTTTGTTTTTAAGTAAGGTTGTTTATTTGGTGTATCAAGTAGTATCAGGGAGAGACAGCATATTAAAGGTATTTTTCTTTCCTAACAATGTAGCCACTGTAACATCATTAGAAGCTCATTGTAACTTTATTATTATAATGAAAGTTGCTTATCCCTTAGAGTTGATTTGAAAAGCTCAGTATAATTTGTTTTTGCCAAAAATATTCTCAGTAGTGAGTCTTGAATATTCCAGTGATTTTAAGATTTTAGTAAGATTATTTATTAATATTTTGTCAGTTGATGCCTGTATTTTCTTTTTTATAGGAGAGACGATAATAAAGACATTGATTCAGAGAAAGAAGCTGCCATGGAAGCTGAAATTAAAGCTGCCCGAGAAAGGGCCATTGTCCCTCTGGAGGCCCGAATGAAGCAGTTCAAGGACATGCTGCTAGAGAGAGGGGTCAGAAAACAATCTTTGGGGGAGATATTTCTGTTTTGTATAAGTAATATAAATATGTCTTGCTAAAAGGTCAAATCTAAGGTTAGTGCTCATGTCGTGGGGGCGGGATAAGGGAAGCCTGTCAAATCACTGTGCTCTTTTTCAGATAGCGTTTTTCTTGGCTAATTATATTATGTTTTAACTAAATGCCATTTTATTATCCTTTTAAGTACAAATAACATTTAACATTTATTGGGTCATTAAATTTTGGTGAGTAATATGACGAGTATTAACATTACAGAATGGCGGACAACTCGGGATAGGTAAGGTAAATGTGATTCTTTTAATATCTACAGAATGGCTTTTGGTTAAAGGAGTACTGGTACTTTATGATATTACTATTAATGAAGCTTAATTGAGAAGGGATTTCAACCTTTTGATTATATTCACAGATTCATTTGAGTAAGTAAAATTGTTCAACTTTATACCACAACATTGTTCACAAGATTAGAGCAAGCTTGGGAAATCAAAATGCAAATCTTCAAGGCTTTTTCTGATGTACTGATTTTTAAAATGTCACACAGTAGTGGTTATTTTAATGAGTAATTAAGTGTGTTATTTCTATATAATATAGAAATGTTCAGAGCCAATTAGTGTGGAAATTTGCTTTTGCCTAGCCTCCCACTGCTTGTCATTTATTAGTGATGGAAACTGCAGTATGGTTTTTATTATGTGTCCTTTTTAAGTAGACGTCCCATAGATTTCAAGCAAAATTATATGACCTTTCAGTTTTTAGAGCCAACTTAATTTATGAGGCAATACATTTTTTTATTTTAAAGGTGTCTGCTTTTTCAACATGGGAGAAGGAGTTGCACAAGATAGTTTTTGATCCTCGGTACTTATTGCTCAATCCTAAAGAGAGAAAACAGGTAAAATGAAAATAACAGTAAGAAATGTATATCCCTTGCCAGCATAACTTTTAAATTGAACCGTTTCATACCTTAGTGACCCTCTGTGTCATCATTTCTGCCTCAGAAATACTTGGATATTTTTGCCATTATGGACATGGCTTTTGCCTCATGAACATTTTGTCCTTACGTTTCATGTATACTGATGTTATACCAAGGTTTCAAAATCAACTCTTGTACATTTATTAATTTTTATTGGGCAAATGATGCAAATTTAAGGTAGCAAGATAGCAAAATACAGAGGAGGAGAAAGGAATAAAACTTGCCTACAATTCTTCCCAACTGATAGTTCCAGTGTTTGACATTTGACCCTTCCCAACTGTGGTGTGTCAGCATATGCATCTGTATGTATCTGTGTTGTAGATAGACAAGACTGAAGTGACTTAGCAGCAGCAGCAGGTTTTTATCTCACACCCTCTACACACACATCTCTTCAGTGGCAACTGTTAGGATGTCTTTTCATAATAAACCTAATGGACGCTTCAGGTCTCTGCTGAACTAGAATTATAAGAACTAGAGTTGCCTTATTACCGAGCTGCTGTTTATTCCCATTGTGATTCAGTGACATATATCTCAGTGAATGCTTCCTCTGAAATATTGCACACTGCAATACTTTCTATAGTTTCTGAATTACCTGGACCACCCTGACACTGATCTGTGTAAAACGTTGAGTATGTTGAACCACTTGCTATAGTGCTGTTGAGGTAAACAGTTTCATTTGGTAGTAGTGTCCATCTTCCATATTTGTAATTTAATGGTTGGAATAATTTAGTTCTGATTATAGACGTTTTATGAAAAGAGGACGTTTACACTGTGTCAGAAATGTATTTGAGACTCATAATAGGAAGACATGACTTTCCATATGTATTTGCACCTGTATTTCGTGCACAATAATTTTTTTATTTTAAACTCTTCATGTGTGATGGTCTCATTTTCACTCAGTTGATGGCCCTATCAGAACCTGTAAATTAGCCTTGATTTTTTACTTTCCCCACTGTGCATTTCAAGTCTTATCAGCACAGTCTACCTCCAAAACCTTTTCTAAATCCAACCCCTTATTTACCATTTCCCTCACTAAACCCTAATTCAAAATACTCTGATTGTGGCGCCTAATTGAACTCCTTGCCTCCTCCATTCTTTCTGTCTTCTGTAGTCAAGTTCTCTTTCCACACAGCAGGCAGACTGATCTTAAAATTTAAATGACAAATTAAGGCAGTATTCTGTTGCTTGAAAAATTGGCACTGCTTACTATTTTAGTTAGAATAAAATTTTCATGGCCTGTAAGATTTTCTATATACTCATCTCTGCATACTTCTCAAGACTTATGTTCATTTATTCTAGCTACACTGACACTGATATGCCTTGGCCAGTACTGGAATATTCTGGTACTTAACTAGTCCCTCTTCCTGAAGTGTCCTTCCCCCAGGTGTTTGCATAACTTACTAAATCATTTACATTCAGATACTTGCCCAGATGCCTTCTGATTAACGTCTTTGCCTTCATTACTCTCAGTAGCACTCAGAACTCTCATCTAAAATTATTTTACCATCTGTCTTTCCCTACCACAACTTGGGGACTTTCATGTTGGAGAGTTTGCTTAGATGTCTTTGTAGACCCTGACTGCTAATGGTTAAGAACAAGGTACTAAAATGCTCTTTGGGCTCTCTTAGCATCTGGGTGGGCTCTTAACGATTGTTGGCTTTACTGTAGAACAGTGGTTCTCAACCAGGGTTTTTTTTACACTGGAGGACATTGTAGTTTGCCCCAGTGAGGGAGTGCTGCTGGCATCTGGCAGCCAGGGATGCTTCTGAACACGGTCTGGTCAGTGCTGAGGTTGAAAACTCCCCTGCTGTGGGACGATTTCAGCTGGTTTATTGAGATCCTCTAGAGCAGGTCATTTTTAGGCTGATGAGATCCTGGATAAGGACTGTGTCTTGATAACACGGTATGTTTTCTCAATCTAGTATGCCTTATTCCTAATTTATGTTCTCCCAGTCCAGAGACGGTTTTGCCTTTTAAAGGAAGGGTCAACATAATTTTAACATAAAGGATTAGATGATAAATATTTTAGGTTTTGTGGGCTATGTGGTCTCTGTCATGATTGTGTAACTCTGCTGTTGTAATGTGAGAACACCTGTAGATTTATGTAAAGGAATGAGCAGACACTGAAATTTGAATTTCATTTAATTTTATGTGTAATTAAGTTTTCTATTTTTCCCCCACCTTTAAAAATATCAGAACTATTCTTGGGCTGTATAGGAACAGACATTCAGGCCAGATTCAGCCAACAGATTGTGATTTGCTAACCCTTGCTTTCTAAAATCACTCCTTGCCTTATTACTGAGTTTCAAGAGTGCCCCAGATACATTAAAGTTGGCAAGGAGGATCTAGTGATTAAACTGCTTTTTCAAAATCTTTGTTATAGCTGTACTGTGTCCTTACTTCAAAGTTGAGATTTGCTATAGATCATTGGCATATAATTGAGTTACCTGTAATTAACATACTTCTCCTGTTTTGGGACAGATGTTGACATAGCATTTTTTTTTTTTCATAGATTCTCTAGTTTGGTATTTAGAGTACCAATGTGAAAGACTGATATCAATTTGTGGTTTTTTTGTAATAGGTATTTGATCAGTATGTAAAGACCAGGGCAGAGGAAGAACGGAGGGAAAAGAAAAACAAAATAATGCAAGCCAAGGAAGATTTCAAAAAAATGATGGAGGAAGCAAAATTTAATCCGAGGTATATGGTTTATTACTGTCAAATATCAAAGCATGTATGTATTTTCTCCTAGATCAGTTGAAATATATATATATCTTTTGGATTTGGGGACATGAAAAGCTTCTTGTTTGATTATTGATGTCTGGCTTTCCAAGAATCTTCTTTCTTAATACATTTTCTTTGGAGGATTCCTGTTACTGGTTCCTGAGGCACTGGTTTTCAGGAAGGTACCTTGTTTTAAAAACTTCTCTTTGAGAATAAATTTCTTTCTCTGAAACTGGTAAATGATTACAAATCTCTTATCTTCTTAAAGATTTACACTTAATAAATTGCAGAGGAGGAACATTATTTTGATTGAATTGAAGTAATGTAGGATCTTTCATTTTAAAAATTTCTAAATGTGTTGATGATTGTTTGACACTTCCAGTTGATTGTTAATATATATTGAATATATGTAATGGCTGAAGAAAAGGAGATATTTTAAATGTACATGCTTAGGATTATAATAATATCATCAATTATTGGATATTTTAGATATATGAACTTTCACATATATGCAGTTAAAGTAACATGCATATGTATGTGTGTATTACCACATTCAGTCTTCAAAACAGCCAATAAGATTTAGGTGCTCATATCCTACCTATTTTACAAAAAGGAAAGTAAGATTTATACACATTAGGTCACTTCACTGAGTGAATGTGGAATTTCTGCTAGATTCCAGTACTTTAAATTGCTATGAATATCCCAGAATATGGAGAATTTCTGAAACTATGGGGTAGAATCATGGAATCTCTGGGTTTAATGGTACTGTTTAAGGGTAATAGAGTTTCAGACTCTCCAGGAGATCTTGGGTGTTTTTCTTAATCAAAAGATTAAAAATTCATGGGTCTGTGTAGTTGTGACTCTGTTATAAAGTACTTTTTGGAAGGTATTTGAATTGGTATTACATGAGATTAGAGATTAGTAATTTTCTTGGGTATTGTAATTATGGTAGAAAAAGGATTTACTCTCAGGAGATGCATGCTGAAATATTTATTGATGGAATCTCATGATGTCTACAGGTTACTTCCAAATGATTCAGCAAAATATATCCATAAAAACCCTTTATGGATCTGGGAATAATTGAGACTCCAATGAGATTTCTCTGTTGTAGATTTGAAAAGTTAAGTCTTACTGTATCACAGTATCCTACTAATATTCTTTTGGGGCAGATAAAATTGTTTGAGTAATTTTTCCTTTGCAGGTTATATCAGAAAGTAAAGCCATCAGGCACAGAACTGGAAGTCTTAGCACTTGGGGCATTGGGCTGTGTTGCTAAATTGATGCGTTTGACACTGGCATAGAGATTAGGACCCATTTTAGTAAGTAGGAAACAAAGAGGAAAAACTTCTTAAAGTTGAGAAAATACCATCCATAGACTTTCTTTGAATTGGGAAAAGACCACAAGCACAGAACTCTAAAGCACAGGAGTTTATTCCAAAGGAAAGAATGACTGGGAAGAATTACCTAACTTAGTGACTGTTTCTTCTATGTCTTACTTCTTTTTTGTTGGAAATTTCGGGTGTACTTCCTATGGTTAACTTCAAGTCATTATACTCTTTCTCATCCATTATCACCAAAATCTATCCACCTCTTTTCAGTAAAGAACTTTTATACCATGTGTGTTATAAAGTATGTAGCAAGATACTATGATAAATTCTTTGCAATAGCATTTTTGGAGTTAAAAGATGAGTCATATGAAAACATCTCTATGGAATCTAATGCTAAAATTTTAGTCTGTTCTGATTAAAAAAAAATTGCTACCTTTTTTTAAAACCTGTTTTAAATAATAGAAATATGTATTAAATAATTGAATTCTCACTTGTTCATTGATTTTACATTTTTAAGAAGTTTGTTCTTTAATCATAGTAATACTTTCTCTTAAAATTATAAAGTAGGGTACCTAATTTATCATGGAAAGAAAATAGATTTATTGAACTTAATCTTTAATACATGAGATAAAGTGTTTTATTTTTGTATTGAGATAGATGGTTTTTCAAGGGAAAAGTAAGTTTTATTTTTCACCTCTAAAAATAAGCTAAACATGGGAGTATTTGAATTCTTACTATATACAATAAGGTGAAAAGCTTCAGATATTGAAATATATCTAACTATATGAAAGCTTTAGAAATGCTTCTTTTATTCATGGAGAAACTTCTTTAATACTTAGCTTCATTGTCCTTCATAGACTTGATTTTCCATATCTCTACTGAAGCTACCTAACTGTTCATCCATTAAGATCATGGTTTAAATTCTTTGAACATATTTTTATTTAATTCTTCCAATATAATTATAGTAGTTTAAAAGATTTATCTATACCTCAAACAACATCTGGGTATTTTGGGTTACTTTCTATTGCTTAAGGTCCCCCCCACCCCCCGCCGTGGATCACATGTTTCTTTGTATGTGTTGTGATTTTTAATTGAATATTGAACATTGTGGAATAATAGGTAGAGACTGTTACCTTCCTCTCAAGAGTGTGGATTCTTGTTTGAGCAGGCAGTTCAATTACAGGATGATCACTTTAATTTTAGGTTTGATTTTATGCTGCTACTGTGGATCTCAGAAAGTGGGAATTGTTTTTGTCAAACTTCCAGCTTTGTGTCCCTGTGGATCTTTTGTGGATTTTGTTGTCCTCCTATTGTTCCTTTTCCAGCGCTTCTCGGTGTCTAGTGTCTCTTTTTTTGCTCTTAAGCCTGTAGCAGTTTGGTACAGGGAATAGTTTTTCTGCTGTTTTATAGCTTGGTATTGGCTGTCTACTTATTCATGGGGAATTTCTAAATGGTATTTTTCTGGGGTACCTTCTTTCTATAGCTTCTTCCTCTGCCAATTTTTTTTTAGCACCCCCAACTCTGATCTTTGCTGCTTCTAGCTCATGGGGATCGCTGTACTCTTTTTGGACTCTAGCTGTTTGCATTTTGGGAAATTGTCCTGAGGCAGAGGGCCATGGGGCTTCTTACTTCAGTTTTACTCTACCTGTTGTCCAGTGCTTGAAATCAGTTGCCTCATATATTTTGTCTGGTTTTATAGTTGCTTTTGGAGGGAGAGCTAATTCAGGAAGAGTTAGTCAGTCTCATCTTAGAGTGGAACTAAATGAACTCTGAAGTTTCTTGAAATACACAGATCTTTTGCTCTAGATGTCTGTCCTCCTAACATCATGCTGATAGTAATACAGATCTCTAACCACAGTTTTAGTCTTTAGCCCTTTTACTCCTTTCTGTTGGTAGATGTTGGGGCTCATTGTCTTGTTGGCACATACTCTTAATGGGAAGATGATATCATCTGTGCCTTTCTTCAAGTAGAAATAGCTCTACCAAAGTTAGCACACTTGCCATTTTGTTACAGAGCTACATTTAGTGAATTTGCAGCCAAGCATGCTAAAGATTCAAGATTTAAAGCAATTGAAAAGATGAAAGATCGAGAAGCCTTGTTTAATGAATTTGTGGCAGCTGCAAGGAAGAAAGAGAAAGAAGATTCGAAGACGAGAGGTGAGAAGGTAAGAAGGTTTAGTTCCAGTGGTGTGATTGATGGGAGTATGAATGATAAGGGACTAACCTGGTGCTGTTTTTAATCTCATTCATGGGCTTAAATATTAAGTTGGCTGAAAGGTTCATCTGGTTTTTCTGTAACATCATATATATGGACAAACCCAAACAGACTTTTTGGCCAACCCAGTAACAAGATCCATATTTACTGTCTAGCTTTTACAGTTGTTTATATGTGTGTGTGACTGCTTCCATAATGCGCATTTAGTAGTGTCACTAAGCTGCATAGATTTTCTTTATATTTTATTAATTCTAAGATGTCCATTAAATCCAGAACTGGTTATTAGGCCGTTCACTGGTGCTTGCCTGCTAACATTTCAAGGTTCTTCATAGGCAGTAACGTTTAAATTTTTCAAAAAGCTTCTTTATATTTTTTGCCATCTAAAAGATAGCATTTTGGCGACTTTCTAATCTTTTAGTAAACATATCTTACATATGAATTATTGCTTATCAGAATTAAAGGTCAGCTATTAAAGATTAATGAATTCCAAATGTCATTTGATAGCGGTGTCATGAGTGAAGAGGAGCACACCACTGGGGAGGCAGACTGGTAGGGAGGTGGCACCAGTGGTGCGTGAACCATCAAAACATGCAGCCGCTCTCCTCAGTGACCCTGTGTGCTTTTGAATGGAGAAAAAGAACCTCTGAAGCTTTATTATTCTTGACATTTAAATTTGCTTCTTATTCCAGAGAGTTAAAATATTTCAAATTCTATTAAGAAATGTTGTTACGGAAGTAACACCACTCTTCTTAAAAAGAAGCCTCTTTAATTGAAAAATAACAACAGTATTAGGTGAAATAACTTTTCTCAAAAATAACTGAAATTTCCTGATGATGTGATTTATTATGCTTCATGGTAGATTTTTCCAGAATCATTTCACTGTTAACTTTTTTGGGAGTAAATGATTGTGCTTCTCAGAGGAAGATTGAGTTTTACATAAGCATTTTGTCTGTTGCATTAGAATCATGTCAATGAATTGTTTGCTACGATTGACTTTTAGTAAGAACTTACTGATATCATATGATTGTTTTAAACAAATTGAATGTTTTTGCATTTGTAACTGATGTTCTTTTTCTAAACATGTTTTTCGGTAGCTGTTTTATGTATTGTTTTATAACAAGTGAATAGACTTTACAATTTTGTGCTGTGTGACCTGCCAGTCAGTTCGTTCTGACAGCTGTTCAGTTACTGATAATGTAATTCTCTGATGAGGAAAGAATTGGCATCTCCCTGGTGGCTCAGATGATAAAGAATCTGCCTGCTGTGCAGGAGACTTGGGTTCAATCCCTGGGTTGGGAAGATTTCCTGGAGAAGGGAATGAATGACTAGCCACTCTAGTATTCTTGCCTGGAGAATTCCATGAACAGAGGAGCCTGGCAGGCTGCAGCCATGGGCTCGCACAGAGTCGGACACAAATAAGCAACACTTCACTACACTTGTGTGGTGCTTTTAGCCTCTGGTACATTACTTTGGGAGGGGCGCGGGTTCTTTTCTTATAAAGTAATGAGAGTTGTGTCCAGAATGTGTTAATTAAAATAAGACATTGAATAGACACTGCATCTATATAAACTTAATTATTCAGCTTTGTTTTCTTTTGATTGTAAAATTTGAATTCTCTAAAGGTTTAGCCTTGTACTATTACATTGATGGGGGGAAAAACAGGAAATTACTAAAGTGAAACTTTTCTTAGCCAATTTAAAGAATGCAAAGTCAATTACTAGATTTTGAAAATAGAGGTTTAAATGTATATTTTATATTCAAATTTGAGAAGTATCTGGCTAATGAAGTTTTATCTCTTCATGACTGTCACTGTATATTCTTAGGACATGTATTGGCAGTACATTAAAAAAATTTTTTTTAGTATTTATTTACTTTTGGCTGTGCTGGATCTTCATTGCTGCACACGGGCTCTCTCAGCAAGTGAGGGCTACTCTAGTTGTGGCGTGTGGGCTTTTTGTTGTGGTGGCTTCTCTTGTAGAGCAAAGGCTCTAGGGTACATGGGATTGATAGTTGTTCCTTGCAGGCTTCCTTGCCCCACGTCATGTGGAGTCTCCCCAGGCCAGTGATTGAACCCATGTTCCTTGCATTAGTAGGAGGATTCCTTACCACTGTACCACTAGCGAAGTCCTGAAGTAAATTTTTTAATTGCATTTTAACTGTGTATGATTGAATAGTAAACTGATACATTGGAATCATGAATGATATTGACTTTTGGTGAAATTCTTTCTCTTTAGTTGGGACTTTTCAAACTAGAGTGCAGTCATCATTTTCATGTAGCTTTCATGGGTAGTTTTACTTAAAAAATGCCCCTAAAACTTTTACTGGACCGTTTTGTTTACCAAAGTAGCTACCCTTGAGTTTTTGTTTGTTTGATAATAATTTTATTATTATTATTCTAACCAATTTTTATTAGTGTTTCAAATAATTTATTTTTTGGAACAGCAGATTTGAAGTTGCACATAATGGGGTTAATCCTTTTGTAAAGTTGGCATTTTTCTCTCTTCCCTCTCTTTCAAATTAGCTGCTAAACAATTTTTGTTACAACACATTTAACTGAGGAGACTATTTCTCCCTTAACTAAACACTTAGTTGGTAAGATGCTTTCATTTTTAGAGAGAGGGAAATAGGGACAATAGGGTCTTGAATTGTTGCTAATGATAATTGACATTTTATAGGTTAGAAAGATTCTTAATTGATGCAGCTTAGCTATTTTATTAACATAAATTTTGCCTTCTGGAAATTTGATGTTCATTGTGTCAGATACAAAGTAGATAAATGAACAGAAAAATTGTTACATTGCTATTACATCAAGTAGTTCCTTTATTGCTATATAAAAATACTGAGTTTATGAGTTATTTCTTATTAATCCAAAGTCAAGAGTACAGTTCCGTGAGTGGAGAAATCCACTGAATAGTTCTTATCTTTTAGAAAGTTCTCTAATACAGAAGCTCTGTTTCTTACAACCTTATAAGTGTTTTCCAAAAAGGACATCCACCTCCCTTTTAATCCTCTTTAAGGAGAAATGAAGTTACAGGGAGAAGGAGAGGGTTGAAATAGACCTAAGGAATGATTCATTGTATTTTGTGCCCCCACGGAAATTCTGTTTCCATTCCTAATTTCTCATTCCCTTGGTCAGATGGGGAGACAGCATATTTAATCCCTACGGGGAAGAGAGGATCTTGACATGGTCAGAATCCTCTGCTGAAATGAGTTTAGCTACCTCAGATGTCTTCGCTGGTAACAATACACAATAACCTAAATGAGACTGGATTTTAAAATGGATCCTCAAAGTGCATAGAAGCAAATGCTTGTTTATTCTCTTCTTCTCGTATTAAAAAATAAAAAGTACAATTTGGAAGAGGCTTTTTAAGTATTGCATATGTTGACACTAAAGGATTGATATTATATCTTTAGTGTAATGTTACTAATTTGGTACTTCATTTGTTTAGAACATTAATTTCATTGACACATATTCTGGTGAAGGCATACATGTTTAATGGCTAAAAAGTGCAAGAAATCTGAATATAGGTTTTTTTGTTTGTTTGTTTTAGAAATGACTAATTATGACCATAGAAATTATATAGTTTTCTTATACATATAAAGGTAAAAACATTGCTCTTTTTTAAAGCAAATTATAAAAGTTTATTTTTTGTTTTTACACTTTTGACAGTAAGTTTCAGATTTGTGATAAGACTTGCTGTTTGGGTGCAGCTGTTTCCAAATTCCTCTATTAGTTTTAACAGTTGTATTAATCTACTTTTAAAAATATTCTTACCATCTTGATGTTGAACTATTTTTGCCGTTTGTTCATAAGCCTGAATTTTATTTTCTTATAAAAGAGCAATTCTGATACTTTTTTAAAATTTTTTTAATTAAATTCCACTTTAAATGCATTAAACAAATTATTATCTTTAAGGTCAGTGAGCTTTGTTCTAGTTGTAAATCTTTATGAAGAATTTCTCATGGCATATTGTTTTCCTCCCACCTTACACCTGTTTTGAAATATAGATTAAATCGGATTTCTTTGAACTACTATCTAATCATCACTTGGACAGTCAGTCTCGCTGGAGCAAAGTAAAAGACAAAGTAGAAAGTGATCCACGTTACAAAGCAGTGGATAGTTCATCCATGAGAGAAGACCTTTTCAAACAGTACATTGAAAAAATAGCCAAGGTAACCTATTGTGTTTACTTTTATGGTAACCATGGAATAGTAAAATCGTTAATTGCATTACAAAGGTATTTGCTACTTCTTCAGGGTTTAGAATTTTTCTTGTTGGTATTCCTAATAGAACCTTTAGTAATTAATTTTGGAACGAGTATTTAGGTATATTCTTGGTAAAAACTAGGTTTGAAATCTTGTATTTGGCAAACTAGTTATTCTGTGGGGTCATATGTTAATGGAGTTGGTAATTTCACTTTTACAGAACTTGGACTCAGAAAAAGAAAAAGAGCTTGAAAGGCAAGCCCGCATTGAGGCAAGCCTTCGAGAACGAGAAAGAGAGGTTCAGAAGGCTCGTTCAGAACAAACAAAAGAAATAGATCGAGAGAGAGAACAGCACAAACGAGAAGAAGCTATCCAGAATTTCAAGGCTCTTCTGTCTGATATGGTATATATTACTGTTTTGCTTTTTTCTGTAAAGTACTATTAGAAATCTTTTATATTACCTCATTAGTGGACATTTCAATATTCTTTAAATTTACTCTGAGAGTTGTAGTTTAGTAAGTTACCTATAAAGTATTTTAAAATTGAGTACTTGGTATTAACACCAATAGAATAGGAAAACCTAGTTATTTAATATTTTCAGAAGTTTAATGTTTTGTGTGTGTAAAATTTCATAATCTTTTAGTCTCAGAGCTTTTAAAAAATTGTCCTTGATGAAGTCATCTTAAATCATCCTACACTTGTATGGGACTTAAAAAAAAATCCTCCTGTATTACCCAGGTTGTTCAGGTATGAAGGGATTTTTGTCTCTACAGTGAATGCCCTCAGGCCACCCTGCTGTTCTGCTTGCTTTTTCCTCCTTGTCACTGTCTCTCCTACTATTTCTTTTAACAAGGCTCCTCTCATCACTCCTGTTGCTTCTTCTGATTTCTTCCCTTGCTTCTGCTGGTCTGTTTTCAGTGACCTTTTTTCTGTTTCCTGCACAGTTACAGTTATTTCCTGTTTTCTCTTCCTGCCTCTGCTTCCCCCAGATTCATCCTCTTTATTGCAATCACAGAAATCTTTGTAAAAGGCACATCTGATTCTTGTTGCTCTCCCTGTTGCTGAAGAGGGTGAAGGTCCTCGCTACTCCTGGCAGTTCTTTTTTATTTTGTATTCCCAGTGCCAAGCTCAGTGTTCACTTGACATGTTTTTAGGTACTTGTTTTTTGGGTAAATAAATGTTTTTATATTTTTCTTCTTTATTACTTTTTTTGTCTTTTCAGCATCCTGTATTTCTTTGTGTTGGCAGCAGTGTGACTTAACTTGTAATGCCATTGCTATCCATGGAGCATGCCTTTCTGCTGGTTGCTGACCCAGCCAGAGCTATCACGTTGTCTCTTCTCTTATCTTCTTAATGATGTTCATTCCTGCTTGTATGTGCAAGTGTCACTTCCAGGATATAGTTAAGTCCCAATTTGACCTTAAAAAATCTTTTTTTTTGGTCTGGTGAGCTGCTTATTCTGTAAGACAGTGTATTTCCTCTCTTATTTATATCCATGTCTACTACTAGAAGTTGGTAAGATCTTCAGTAAAGTACCTAGGTACTGAAAGTTCTTAGGGACCGTGGTTTATGGGAGATAAGTTCTCTTCATCCTTCTCACCTCTCAGCCCATACTGTATAGCTTAGATGTGCTCTGGGAGATGAGATTTCTGGTTTTAAAGAAGTAGATTTTCAGTGACTGGTTGGCTAAGATGGAATCATCAGGAGCTTCTTTTATTAAGTGTATTGTTCCTAAACAAAATAAATGAGTCTTTTATTGACAAAATATAAAAAGATAAGTCTTGTCTCGGGTGATAGATAGCATTCTCTGTTTTTAGGTACGTTCTTCAGATGTGTCCTGGTCTGATACTCGGAGAACTCTACGGAAAGATCACCGCTGGGAATCTGGATCCTTGTTGGAAAGAGAGGAGAAAGAGAAGCTTTTTAATGAACACATTGAAGCACTTACCAAAAAGAAGAGGGAGCACTTTAGGCAACTTTTGGATGAAACTTCTGCAGTAAGAGTCCTCTACTTCTCTGCTTTAATCTGGATGAATCTTTGTTAATAATTCCTATAAGTAAAATATTGATATGATTTTTAATGTCATTGTCTTTAGAGCCATTACTGAAGTTCATGGGTTTTATGGCTTTTCTCTGATTTTTTTGTTTAAGTGAAATGATACTCTTACTATTTAGAACTTACTTCATTTTACTGTTTTCAAGCTCATACCTACTCCCTGAGTAATTCCAGATATTCTTACCTGTGTATAATCATTGATACTCCCTGATGGTAGATTTAACAGGTCCCTCCTTTTGCTACGTTTTCAGTTTGGGGCCTTGGTCCCTTGATTGACAGTTTGTGCTCTCTGCAGGTTTTTCCTCTTTGATCTCTTCTCGGTGGTGGTTTCTTCAGCAGTTATGATATTGCCCATGGAGATACAGGGTTTGCAGTTAATTGTCATAGGCCACCTTGACTTGACAGTATGGCCATGAAAATAACTTGTGGCAAGCCAACAAAAAGAAATTGCATTAAAGCTGCCTTCCTCTCTGTTACTAATCCCATTACACTTGGGCCTAACAAGAGATTGCAGATCATTGTGTGATATGATGTATGCATGTGCTGCAATATCACCCCTCAAGAAAAGTCAATTCTATTTTTTTATTCACTTGTCTTTCAAAGATTACCTTAACATCCACATGGAAAGAAGTAAAAAAAATCATTAAGGAAGATCCTCGGTGCATTAAATTCTCCTCCAGTGACAGGGTAAGATAATTTTGTCTGAGATTTACTTTCAGTTTATAAATATTAATTGGGTGCTTAATCAGCAACACTAGTATCTTGACTAAAATGAAGTTGATGGTTTTAAGTGAATAATGTTTAAATGTATGAGAAATAAATCTTGAGTTTTAAGTTTATATTTTCTTTCTTGTATGATATATTAGCAAGACAACACAAGAGGAACTTTAAAATTTTAATCCTTGGGTTTAAACCTGTGTTTTGGGATCTTTTAAGAGATTTAATGAAGCTGTAGTTTTTATTTATTGTATAGTCAGGTCCCACTAGATATAGTCAGGCTGACAGCTGGTGCTAGGCTACCAAAAGTGCTTAACCCTTACAATCACGCTAGCAGCAAAACGTAACATGATCTCTAGTTCTTAATGTCCCAGAGACTTTGGAGTAGGGGAACCTCAGCTGTGTGAACCTTGTAGAAGCCCTCTTCTGGTGCACTCTGACTCCTGTGTAGGAAAAAAACTCACAGGGCTCTTTATTAGTGAATGACGTCAAGGAAAGTGTAGCTTATTCCCATCCATTTTGTCCCTTGGCCTTTATTTTTCTTCTTACCATCATTCTCATCCTGGTTGGTTTTTCTAGGTCTCGAGTTTAAAAAGCCCATGATCTAATATTCTTCCCCCTCCTGCTCCATTAAATTTTAGATGTATGAACCACAAAATATACATGGTTGGAAAAGAGTGGTAAACGGATAGCTGAGAGATCCATGCAGTCAGTCTCTTAACTTTTTCTAATTGTTTAGAATTAACAATGTCTTTTTAAAGCTCGGAGTTTCTGTGCGTCTTTGCTGGTCCCTTACTAAGCTCTCTTACTGAGCTAAATGCTCAGTTGAACTTAGAGTGTCTACCACGTGAAGTTGTGATGAAGGGTAAAGGAGATATTTTATAAAAGCCTCAGCACAGTGCAGCACATAGCAAGCCCCCAATATATGGTTATAACATAAACCATATATTAGCTGCTACTAATATATGGCTTCTTATTCTTGCTCTTTACCTTTAAAATGTACGCTGCAGATTTTACTTTTAATGAATGTTGCATGAACAGAAATGTGTCTTACTGCTTTTTTCTTTTGAATTATTTTATGTTGTGACTTACTGGTCATTAGTTTAATAAATAATTGATGATAATTTTGGAATTAGTGGAATTTCCCCCCTAATCTTACTGTCTTTTTACAGAAAAAACAAAGAGAGTTTGAAGAATACATCAGAGACAAATACATCACAGCCAAAGCTGACTTCAGGACGCTTTTGAAAGAGACCAAATTTATAACATATAGGTATGTGCAGTGAAATGTTTCATATCGCCAATCATTGTCTTTACTAGTCCTACTCTGATGGCCAAGCATACTTTGCATTCACACACATGTTGACATTGTTAATTTTTAGGACTAAGAAGAAGCCAACTTTTCTCAAAGGCTGAGTACAGCCCATATCTACCGTTTTTTGTTTTTTGTTTTTTTTTTTAAGAAAGGGCCCAGATGTTAATTCTTATTTTGTGTTACCCACCCATCTGTTTTTTAAACACTCTTTTGTTTTTACTTCACTGCTTTTTCAGAAGTATTTTCAAATATATAAAAGTTGTATTTCATGAAGAGACTTTAAAAAAAAAAAAATCTTTCACTGTCAATTATCTTTGCCTCCTCTGAAGACTAAATATTTAGTGTGTTCATTCTAAAGCTTGAACTCATCCTATTTAAACTCAGCAAATGCATTTTTTCTCAGATGAAAGCAGTTTGCTGGATACTTTTAAATTAAAACTTCAAAACTATAAAATCAGCACTTTAAAACAAGATCTCGCTGTAACATACCCAGTAGTTCCCCACCCCCTAACAAGTTGTCATCGGGAAAACAGTTTTATATTGCTTAGCAGTCAGTGTGCAGGAAACTATTTTTTGTTTCATGCTCCAGCTTTTCTTCTTTTAAGAGAAAAATTTGAAACATCTTAATGAAGGGTATGCACGGGAGGATAGATAGTGCTGAGGGTGTGGTTTTTAGGATTTTGTCATTGGATTTTTTGGTCAGGATCCTTAATGTTTTGCATCAGCTTGGGCTTTTAAATTAGATGTGAAGTAAGACTTCTTTCTACATTTTTGTAGTTAATTTAGTGAAAGATGTGAAAGTGAAAAAGCTTGTGAAAGATGCTGGGATTGGCAGCCCCGCAGACTGAAGTCCTCTGTTCATCCACAGAACAGGTACAGCACGGGCAAGGTTACCCACCCACCCTCAGCCCTGATCTGGAGGGACCACCAGCAGGGGTGGGAGGGTAATTCAGCTTCTGAGGCCCTTTCACTCCTTGGAGTCTTTGCTGAGGCGACTTACAAAGGTGACCACTGCAGTGAAATTTTTCTTTAAAAAAAAAAAAAAAAAAAAATGGAAACACAATTAGGAACTAGATGGACATTTCCAGCTCATTTCTGAAAGACCTATGAACAGCAGTAAGTAATTCTTGGACTTCTTTTCTTATTTCAGATCCAAAAAGCTAATCCAGGAATCTGACCAGCACCTGAAAGACGTAGAAAAAATTTTGCAGAACGACAAACGGTATCTAGTACTAGACTGTGTGCCAGAGGAGAGGCGTAAACTGATTGTGGCGTATGTGGATGACCTGGATCGCCGGGGTCCACCCCCACCTCCCACAGCGTCAGAGCCCACAAGACGATCAACAAAATAACTTGGAATACTCTTCCACAGGGTGTCTGTTCATTCAAAACGCTTGCATGAGCCAGTTTTCAGGTTTTTACATGTATGTGCATTAGTCAGACTATTGCAGAACCATCTGATGAGCAGAAGGAGAAGCATCCGTGAACAGTTTCTGAACAGAGAACACTTTGGAAATATTTATGCTTTTCTTTGTATGGCATGACTGACTTACATACTCAAATATAGGCTGTCTCTAGTAAATCTAAAATCTTGAAGCTAAGAAATCATCCTTTTATGAGATGTGGAAGTCAGTGACTTTTGGTGATGTTCTTTCTAGCAGTGTTATAATACATGCAAGACGTAAGAGCATTTGTGGTTTGAACTTGCAAGATGCAAATACCACAGATTCCCAAAAAAAAAAACCTAAGTTAGGGTTTGTTTTGTTTTGATTTTGTTTTTTAAAGCGGGTAAAAGAAAAAAACACTGAAAATTGAATTCTTATCTTCCAGAGGCTAAGATTATTATAATGGACATACTTTGACCTTTGTCTCTAAAGAATACTTTAGTTTCATTTGTTCACTTATGTGCTTTGATTATCCCCTTTGAATTATAGGTGTTGTTTAGCCTAAGAGAAGATCTATTTAGTAATTTCTTCTCAGGTATGGAGCCACAGTCATAACTAACATGTTGGCCAGACTAGGACTGCTGGTTAAACACATTTTATTCACCATTAAGTGATCTTTATCAATATTCTGGATTAGACAACAAATTTACCTTTCTTGGATGTTCCTTGTAAACTATACTCCTATTTGAATGTTAATTTTTTGTTTCTAAAGTTTTAATTTTAAGATGTTTGAATGTTCAGTTTATGTATTTGAACTACAATAAACCAACCCTTTTTATATATGTGGATTGTATATGATTATTGTTATATAATGTATAAATACTTCTTTTAAACCTGTTCTTAAAAGCAGCAGCAAATGTAATTTGGCGCAAAGAAGGTTTGAATCTTGAGTATCACGTCATTTTAAAAGGCTTGAATATAATAAATTACTTGTACCATAAAAGAGAAGAAATTTGTAAAGAACCATTTTGGTGCTCAGTCTTTTAGCAATATCTTATTGCTTCATGGCAAGAAGATGCTGATTTTTGTTTGTCTGTTTTCTTGTTCTCATCTTCTATATTAACATATTGATGAATGCCTTCTTGGATTTCTTTCAGTGTGTTGAGTGCATCATACCATGAAACTTAACTTTGATTCCTAGTTACTCTGTCTAGCTTTACCTCTCCAGTTTAGAAAGATCTCTATTTCATTCCTTCATAGATTTCTAGTTTGAATCACCACCATAAATAAAATGTTGAAGAAAAAATATGTTAATAGGATAATTTATTTTCCCTGTTATCTCGCACCTTCTGCAATGGCAACAAAACCTTAAAAAGGGATGGCAATAGGTATGTTTTATATGCATAAAGACCCAGACACACATCACACACATACCAAAACACAGTCACATCTCTGTGATATAGTGCTTAGCTTAAATATATTAAGCGCCACAGAAATTATGTGGACTCTATATGTAGAGCTGGCTTCCCTAGTGACTCAGATGGTAAAGAGTCTATCTGCAATGCAGGAGATGTGGGTTTGATCCCTGGGTCAGGAAGATCCCCAGGAGAAGGAAATGGCAACCCACTCCAGTACTCTTGCCTGGGAAATTCATGGACGGAGGAGCCTAGTGGGCTACAGTCAATGGGGTCGCAAAGAGTCGGACATGACTGAGCGACTTCTCTTTCTTTCTGTATGTAGAAACCCAGAATGGGTTATCTACAATTTTAACCTATAAAATTGGTAATTAATGGGATTTTTACGTAAATCCATTGAGTGACTTTGAAGTCTGAAGTGAAACTGAAAATGTGTGACAAAAGAAACAACTATTATAGAATTACGACTGTCTTACAAAGGTAAAGTTTCTAGAATGCTTTGTTACTCTGAAATCCACATAATATTGTTTGTCTGCTCAATACGCTCTGTTTCTCACTGTAGAAAACTGAAGAAAATGGTGATACCTATTTTAGTTTCCTACTTTTGCTGTAAAATACTTGGAATTAACTTTTCACATATGGTATAAATCCAGCTTTTCTATGCAGATTTCTTTAAGGGGGCAAGTCAAGACTTTGTATATTAGGATTTTTTTTTTTTTTTAATTGAAATACAGTTGATTTGGAGTATCAGGTTAGTGTCAGGTTACAACACAGTGATTCAGTTGTATATATACGTAGCTATTCTTTTTCAGGTTCTTTTCCCTATAGGTTATTACAAGATAACAAGGATAATTCCCTGTGCTATACAGTAAGTCCTTGTTTATCTCTTTATTAGTAATGTGTGTATGTTATACCTAAACTCATAATTTACCACACACACACACCCCCATTAGGTTCTTAATGACAGGGTCATTGTAGTTACATTGTGTTTTCAGTATCTTCATTTTGATTTGGTGCTTATCAGCAAACTTTTTAAGAATACATGATTCCTTGCTCTCTGATACCTGTGCCAGTGTTAAGGTCTTACCTTCCTGTAAAGCCCCCGTGTGCTAAATGATAATTTTGAAAGCAGCATTCAAGACAAAGCTTTTAAGTCTCCAAAACTTTCTGAAGCAAAACATAATGTTTTTATTTGTTTACAAGTTGAAATGTCAAATAGTGAAAGCTTACATCCTCCATTTACTATATATAGATAATGATCACAAGTCTTTAATTCAGATAGTTCATCACAGTTTTAAAGGTAATCCCATTATATTACCATTGCCTCACAAGACAGTATTTTAGATACCTGTGTTTATTGTAGTTTAATGTGCTCTTGTGAGCCTTAAAATGAAGTGTGTTATGAACCAAGGGAAAAAGCCCTCTCATCTGTGTTAAAAAAGTAAATCATGACCATTTATAAAGAATAAACAAAGCCACAGACTATACATTAAAAAATTCCATCCACAGCATGTTTTTATGTTTCCTCTATTGCTTAGCCTAAATGCAGTTTTGTTTTCTCCAGAGAGAACCCCTCAATGAAAATATCCCAGAATTCCATTACAGAGTAACCAAAAATCATGGACAAATATCTTTTTTTATATTTAATAGGGGAAGACATATATCAATTGTTTTATTGGGTGTGTTTCATCATGCTATACATTTAACAGTTATTGCTTGTTACTCAAATTATACTGGTAATATATTTGGAAACACTAATTTTACTGCTTAAGTTCAGTGTTAACTGCTAAAATTCCCAGACTTAGAAACTGGAAACTCACTGAGGTGCTTTAAAAAGATCAGTGAAGCAGACTTTTTTTTTTCATTTATTTTTATTATGAAGCAGATTTTTGTATGAGGCAAAGTCTGAATTTACTTAGACTTTGCCTGTAAAATAAGCCATGTTTTGAAATTAGCTCAGAATAAGGATATTCCTTATTCTGCAACATTCAGTCATGGAAATTATGAATTTTCATCAAGCAAATTAACATTCCTAAAGCAAATGAAGATAACATTAAAATTTACATGTTAGATCTCTTAGAAGTAGATTTTGAGCTCTGGTTATGTGAAATAAGGTTTGATGGGTAAAGTTAGCAGGTTCAGGAAGAAACTAAAAGGAAGGAGACTGAGCCTCTGACAGATGAGCTCTACTCCAGCCAGTACACAGCTGGCCCTACAGACTACCCCGGGAAACAGCCACTGCAGAAAAGTGAAAAAAGAGCTGGCCTTTCTAATCACTTGTGACAGAAGCATCTTAAATACAGCAGTTAAATCTTTGACAGCCAGATGATAACATAGTTATTCTAATATGATGTCCTACTTACCAAATTGTACATTTTGCAAATGCAGACTGCAAAGCATTTTTGTAATTCCTAATGGTATTAATTCTACTATGTTTCATATGGCAAAGTCAACGGTACTGATAAGCAGCATTATAAATAAGTACAGTAACTACAATTTGTTTTGCTTTGAAACTATTTATCACAGTCTCCTGTCTCTTGATCTTCGTGTTCCCAGGGGATAGGGTCATTGTCCTGTACACAAGGGGCTGCGTCTCTGTCATGCCAAAACTGCTCGACATCAGGGAGGATGGGAATCTCTGCCTTCTTGGCTTTCTCTTTGCTGAAGGAAGGAGAGCCAGTTTTCTCTTTCTTTGACATGGATGGTGGGGATTCTGGAGATGGAGCACTGTCAGGAAGGACCTGGGAGTTACCAGCTGGTGTCTCCTGAGACTCTGAAGTAGGTGGATGTTTTCTGGTTACCATCCATTTCCATATGCCTTTCAAGCCTTGCTTGAACTCCTCTGACATCACTAGAAAAATGAGAGGATTTGCTGAAGAGATGGAAAACATGAGGACTTCAGACAGGGCTATAAAACCTTGTGGCGGGGTCGGGCTTCCAGCCTTCAGATGCCACATCCACAGCCAGGCTATCCATTCAGGAAGCCACAGGATAGCAGAGGTGATGGCAATGCTCAGCAGCATCACTGTGAGTTGCTTTGAGCGCATCTGGTTTCTAAGATTTTGAGTCTTAGTTCCTCGTTTCTGACATTGGCCATAAGCTCTCCAGAAATAAAAGCTGGCAGAGAGTAACGGGAGGCAAAATGCCAGGAGCGGGTAGAGCTTACCGAACGTTGACGTGAACGCTCGTGCCACAGCGGGCACATCCACGAGGCACATTTCCACACCTGCGTGATGCCTGGTGGTGCTGAAGAACCATTCTGGCAGGGGTAGCAGGCTCGCCACAGCCCAAATGGCCACCAGCACGGACCAGATGGTGCAGTTGTGGATACTCACTGGTTTGGCTGGGTCACATGCATACATGAAGCATACCTTGGCCACTGCAACGATCGTCAGGCTCTTGGCTGCCATGCACGTGTGGATGAACCAGTCAGAGGACTTGCAGACAAACCAGCCTAGATCCCAAACACCTCTGGAGTATGCTGTGGCTCGGACAGGTGCAGAAAACAGCAGGAGAGAGAGATCAGCCAGGCTGAGGTTGAGAATCAGGGAGTGGATCATGGATGGCTTTCCTTTCCAAGCACTGTGGAGGAGGATGCCAATGACACACAGATTCCCCACGAAACCCACCAGGCAGACAGCCACCAGGAGAGCTGGGACTATGGTCCTCCAGTCCTTGGAGTCTGAGGGCAGGTAGCCGCCGGCAAAGTGGAGGTGAGCAGAGGACACGTTCATGGTGTTGGAGTCTGCCAAGGCAGCTGTCAGCGCACCCCCTTCCATCTAGTGCCTACTTGCAAAAGTTAGCTTCTTTTTGTCTTTCTGCTTTGGCTCTTTGGTGTAGGAAATCAACACGTCATCATCAGTGTCCAATGACACCTCTGGGCCCTCCCCTTTATTCCCTGAGAGCAGACTGTGGAGAAGGTTGGCTGCTAAGCTCTTTGCCGTGTGTGCTAGTCCTTGACTGCATTGAGTGACAAGCAGCAGGAGCTCGTGGTTGCTGCTCATTAGCAAGTCTAATAACATTGTCAGCCCAGCGGAGTGAAAAACTCCCCGATAGACCCATCAATGATAAATGAGAACATATATGTAAGTGGGTTATGTTCCTGGGGGGTCACTAGAGCCAGTCAAGGTAATTATTTTCAACTAGCTGATTTTAAATCTAGACCCCCATCTGTAATACAGTCAACACCACATATGAGTAACCCGCTTCTTTAAACGTGAACGCACGTCAGAATCACCTGCATGGCTTGATCCAGCAGGTCTGGGGTAGGGGCCCCCAAACTTGCATTTCTATCAGGTTTCCCAGGGATGTTACAATGTGAGTCGGGGGGCCACACTGTCCTAGGAAGAACTAGTGCTTCCCCTTTCGGCTGCAGGAATGAGCTTCCTCCTCTTTTACCCAACCCTCACTACCACTTCGGGTAAAGAATCGGTCTGCCAATGCAGGAGACATGGGTTCGATCCCTGAGTCAGGAAGATCCTCTGGAGAAAGAAATGGCAACTTGCTCCAGTATTCTTGCCTGGAGAATTTCAATGAACAGAGGAGCCTGGAGGCTATTGTCCACGGTGGGACACGACTTAGCGACTAAACAGCACCACCACTTCAGCCTTATCAACAGCTGGCTGAGATCAAATGCGCAGAACTGGATAATGGAAAAAAAAAAAAAAAGCTGCTGGTAAGAAGCCCTATTAAAAAGTCTAATTATGGATTACTCTAAGTTTAGTCTATTGTGAATTTTTTAGAGGTGATTTTAGAGCAGTGCATTAGAATGAGTTTACATACTAAGAAGACTTAAACAAGTGATGGTGATTAAACCAACCAAATGTTGAATTAGATTTTCTTTTAGAATTCCTAAAGGATTTACGGAGACAAGTGAAATAAAAGAAAAATAATTTATTTGCAGAAGGCATTTAAGAGATTTTTAAAGAAAATGACATTTTAAAGTTGAGAAAAGAAAAAAATGATTCTAGAACCACTCTTGAAATTTTATAATAGGCAGCGGAAAGATACTCTGGAGGAGGTCAGAGGAGCTAGAATTGTTCATGGAGAAGAGTTTGTGGAATTGAAAGGATTTTGAGGTCTACTCTGTGTTGAGTCAGAAATGCTTAGTGTCGTATAGTGGAAAGTGTGCTGAGCTCCGAATCTGACCTCTAGGTTCTGGTTCTAACTCTGCTTTCACTAGTTTTTCTCTGGAAATTAAGGATGACATTTAAAATCTCCCTAAAAACAAACAAAAAAACTCCCTGAAATCCCAGAACTCAACAAATATTCACTCAATAAAAACATACTGAATATCAGGAAAGCTGTCAGTGGTTCTTGATTATCTTTTCTGTTTTCCTTTCCCTCTAGGAAGTAGTTGTGTCTATGAAACAGTTAATGGGGGTAACGTCTTGTCCCAGCAACTCACCGTAACCTCTAGTTAGTGCTGTGGACAGTGAAATATGAAGTCTCAATAGCACCATTTTTGGGGGTGAAGAGGCCCATACCATTGTATGGGAAGGCAAATGGTTGGGGGCAGGGTGTGCAGAGAAACACCTTGAGTACTTCTTAGAACAAGTGAATGTTTTGTGAATTACAGGCTACAACAGAGCTAGTTCTATTCAATGTACATGGAAGAGAGGAGCTCAGGACAAGAGAACAAATACTACTTGACATTATGGCTTATAAACTTGGGATGGTCAGGCTCCTGAAGACACAGAAAACAAAAAGCTAAATGAGTTCGAGAAGGCTTTAACAGCATGGAAATTTGATTCTAACTTTTTTTTTTAAATAATTGCAAACTTATAGGGGAAAATGCAAAAGTAGTACAAAGAATTATCATTCTGATTTTCCAGCTATCAACAGTTTTCAGATTTGTGCTCATGCCTTCTCTGCACACACACACACACATGCTTACATGCATGTATATAGACACATAAACATATACATTGTTTCCTGAACCAATTGAGAATTGGTTTTCAGAAAATTTTGAGTTTTCTTCCTTGATTATCAGATATAAAACTCAAAATGAGACTATGTGCTTATAGCAAAAAGGAATTCTTTCCTTTGGCAATCCTCATCTCCCAATCCAAGTCTCTGTTTATCTTCTGATGTATTAGCACTTGTGCATCTAGATATTAGACAAATATAATATGTAGCAGTATGTAGCTTATATCTGCTTTTTCTTTGTTTTAACATCATTTCCATTTAGAGGATAAGTGTAACTTAGCAAACAAACCTAAAAGAAGAATTACATCCTATGCATTTTTCTTATTTATATCATGCATTCAAGTTATTTTGATCTTTCTTCATGGCATGTTGTTTAAAAAAAATTTTTTTTAATACAGTATTCAATTGCATGCCTGGTGGACATTTGCCAAGTTTCCTTATTTTTGTTTATTTTTGGAATTTGCCTAGTATGTGAAAGTGTAAGTGTTAGTCACTCAGTTGTGTCTGACTTTTTGCGACTCCTTGGACTGCAGGCTACTCTGTCTGTGGGATTCTCCAGGCAAAAATACTGGAGTGGGTAGTCATTCCCTTCTCCAGGGGATCTTCCTGATCCAGGGATCAAACCCAGGTCTCCTGCATTGCAGGCAGATACTTTACCATCTGAGCCACCAGGGAAGCCCCCCTTTCTTATTTGATAGAAGGGATCCTGGAGATAAATGATTTGGATGAGACAGATGGAGAAGTACAGGAAAAATATTTAGAGTATTTGGGACGAAAACTGAAAACAACCCACCACCCCCACCCCAAAATACTGGAAACAACTCAACTGTCTGCCGGTTGGTGAATGGAGAAAGAAATGGCTGTATTCATACAATAGACTAGTACTTAGCAATATAAAGGAATACAGGCTGCCACATGTCAGAACCTAACAAATACTATGCCAGTTGAAAGAAGCCAGAGACAAAGATGACGTATTGTGAGAGTCCACTTATATGAAATGTCCAGAAAAGGCAAATCTATAGAGATGGAAAGTAGAACAGTGGTTCCCTGGAGCTAGGAGTGGGAAATGGGAGTGACTGCAAATGAGCACAAAGCATCTTTTTGGGGTGAGAAAAATGTGCTCAGTTGGGATTGTGGGGGTGGTTATACAACTCTGTAACAATGTACTGAAAACCTTGAATTGTACACTGAAAATGAGTGAATTTTATGGTATGTAAATCAATCCTCAATGAAACTTTTTTTTTTTTAAGAGTTATTTGGGATGGAGGAAAGGTAAAGAGCAGATGTCATAGCTCTTAGAATGCTTAGTGAGCTCCAGTAAAAGGGACTATCCCATTCTGAGACTGTGATTAAAGTGTATGATGTGGAGCCAGGGAGAGACTGTGACCTGGAAGGACCAAACCAAAGGGCAGTACTAGGTGGGAAAGGGCCGTGGGGAGAAGGGAGCCCCAGAATGCTGGGGTTCAGAACCCCGAGGCTCGGCTTCCCCAGCTTGGAAATGGGCTTTCATCAGAGACTTCTCCCTCTGTTTCCACACTCCTGCAACACCAGCAACAGGGCAGCCATCCCCCACAAGCACCTCAGCTGGGTTCCAGTCTACGCTTCCTTCCCCTGACAGGGACGCCACCCGCAGTGATGATGCCAAGAGACAACCCTTGGAAACTGAGAAACGGTAATAAAACAATAAAACAGATAAATATGATAAATAGACAACCCTCCATCTCTTTTAAAATTTTTAAGTTACAAGGGACCTCAGCCAACTCAAACCTCAAAAGAACCAAGGCAAAGCAAATTGGTGGCTAAGATTTTAAGTGACTCCTGATAAAAGCAGAACTAGGTGTGAGCTCTTACTAGGAGTAGGTAAAGCTTATCCTATAGCTCAGTTCCATCCAGGGAAGGGGGAATAGTAAAAACATCCATTTTTTTGAGTGAGTCCTCAGTGCCCACCTTTGCGCTAAGCATTCTATGCCCCAAATCTTCACGACAGCTCCTAGAAATAGTATTACTTTCTCCTTCTTACAGGTGATGACCTTGGGGGCATAAAGACGTGAATAACTTGCTTATAGGGCTTTCCTGGTGACTCAGGGATAAAGAATCCACCTGCCAATGCAAGATATGTGGGTTTGATCTCTGGGTCAGGAAGGTTCCCTGGAGAAGGAAATAGCAACCCACTCCAGTATTCTTGCCTGGAGAATACCATAGACAGAGGAGCCTGACGAGCTACAATTCATGAGTTCTCAAAGAGTCAGACAATGACTTAGCAACTGAAAAACAAGAAGCACCCCCATGGGAATGTAGATTGCACAGCTACTAGATGAGAGAGTTGGGAGAGACCCCCATGGGTCTGATCCCAGAGTCGGGGTTCCAGAGTGAGTATTGCTAAGCTGTATGCTGCTATTCTGCCCCACTAAGAACGTTCTGGGTACTCACTCTTCTCTAAACACTACAGTTGTGAAACTGATCAACCAAGGCCAATATTCCAAGGCCCAAATAATGGACTACAGGTCACTTCAACAAGCATGTTTTGAGCCCTTGGGCACTGGGAATATAATATGTATTCTTTTCTTCTTTTCTGGGGACCTGGAATCATGAGTTTAGGATGGAGCTGGGACTGATGTACCTGAGTCTCTAGTGGTAAGTCGGGGACCTGGAATACCCTGGGTCTAAGAGGAAGTTGGGTGCTTCCGATTCCTGAGTCCAAGAGAGGTGCTGGCTATAGAGGATCCCTGAGTCTAGAGAGGGAGCTGGCTGTCTGGGATCCCTCAGTCCTGGTGAGGGGATAGGTACCTTGGGACCCATAGTCTTGAGTGGGAGTTGGAAGCCTTCATGCTTGGGTTCAGGAGAGATGCTGAGGGCCTAGGATCAGAGCTTGGACCTTATGTGAAGCAGGTGTGTGGTGTGGAATGAGAGTGTGGTTCCCTCGGTCCTAGGAGGGAACCGAAGGCCCTAGACTCGAGTTCTGGAGGGGAGCTGTTCCATGAGTCCTGGAGAAGTCGGGGTTCTAGATCCCTGGGTGGAGAGAGCAGGGGCAGCGGGGATCGCTGGGTTTCCTCTTGCTCTCTGGGTCCCCCACCCCCACCTTCACTCCCACCCCTGGGAGCGCTTGTGTCCAAGGCCTCAAGCAGGCAAGTGCCTGGCCCACCTGGCCCTAACCCAGACTCCACCTATTTTTCTTTCAGTGAATATTTGCTGAGCCACTTTCCCTGGGCCAAACCCAATGCCAGCCTTTGGGAACCCACTGTGGTAGAAGAGTCCCATTTTCTCCAGGAGCTACCAGGTAGCCGGAGAGATGGACAAAGCAGAAGTTGCGGAGAGAGTGCTACAAGATACTGGCCGAGGAGCAAACGCCAGAGAACAGCTGCTTCTCATCAGAGAGGTGAGCGTGGCTGGCTCGCGGGGTCTGAGAGTAAACTCCTTCCACCTGTGGGCTGCCAGGCCCTGAATGTTACATGTGAAGCTCTGGGAGGAGCAGAGTGGGGCACGCGGGGCGGTTTGACCAGCTGCCTTTGGTTGGCTTGTTAGCGTGCTCAGCTCCGTCTCTCCCGCCGTAGGAGGCTCAGCCCTCGGGTCTGCAGCGTCTTTACCACCTGCGCTCCCACTCCCATGGTCAGGAAACCAGTAGGTGGTTCTTTCTTTGATAACAACCTTGCTTGCTGAAGCGTCCTCTCTCCAGTCCGCTCACGGTGCTCCTTTCTGGACCACAGTTCCTAGTTTTGGTGAAGCATCCTTTGCGGTGGGGCCTTCCTGAGTGGCGTGTCCCATTACTTCGTGTCTGGCATCTTGGAGTGTTGTTCCAGACTGCGGGTGCAAAGCTGCGTGACCTTCCATCTCTACCGTGAGTGCTGGGTAGGTCTGGCTGGGCCTGAGCAACCGCTCCTACAAGCCGTCACCTCCCCCGTCTCTCTTGTTTCTGCTGTTGGTTAAGTAGCTCTTAAGTCCACTGTGGGGAAGATGGTGGAAGCAGACGGATTGTGCTCTTAGTTACAAAGTGGGCACCAACTCTGGAAACATAGGTCATCAACTTACCTTATTTAACATCAATAACCATTTATTTTATTGGAGTATAATTGCTTTACAATGTCGTGTTGATTTCTGATGTACAGCAACGTGAATCAGCCATATGTATACATATATCACCTCCCTCCCAGCACCCACATCCCATTCCATCCCACCCTTTTAGATCATCACAGAGCTCTGAGCTGGGCTCCCTGCGTGACACAGCAGGTTTCCATTTTCCATTGGCTGTGTATTTTACACATGATGGTGTATATATCAGTCCCAACCTCCCAGTTCATCTCACCCTCCCCATGACCACACTTGTTTGTTCTCTACACCTGTCTCTATTCCTGCCCTGAAAATAGGTTCTCATCAGTACCATTTTTCTAGATTCCACATATATGCGTTAATATATGATATTTGGTTTTCTCTTTCTGACTTCACTCTGTATGACAGACCCTAGGTACATCTGCCTCACTACAACTGACTCAATTTCATTCCTTTTTATGGCTGAGTAATATTCTGTTGTAGTAACTGTTTATTATGTGTTGCACACGTTTCCAGACTTGATGGCCATCCTGTGTATTTTACCTTCCGCAGACTGAGAGTCAGGCGATCTGAACCCTTCCCCACAGAGGGAGGCTGTTGGATCTGCCAGGGACCCTTTTGGGTTGTCTGTGTCACAACTTCATTTTCCAGATGGGGAGGCAGATGCTCAGAAAGTGTAAGTGACCAGTTCTAGGTCACTTGGTTTCTCGGTAGCTGGGCAGCAATCGGGATTCAGGAGTCTCTTATTTTTTGTTCTTCATACTGTTTCGGACTTCTTCCTGCTGTGTTTATTTTTCCCTTTGTTAATAACTTGTGTGTTGACTTTATGGAGGGTAAAATTTGTTTGATGTAGATGGGAAGGCTCTTTGGAAAGCAAGAGGATGGTGAGAACATAGGAGGTAGCTGCAATGTATCAGCTGATGGAGAACTTAAACTTGCTTTTCTAGAAATCAAATTTCCAGTCTTATAAAACACAGTGGTGGTTGATATAATGGTGTCTTTCCTTTTATCTGTTTTTTTCTTTGCAAGACTTTGCTTTTTACATTGTTAGAATGGAAATTATAATTGCAGCTCTGATTTTTAAAAAATAATATTTGTTTGGCTGTGCTGGGTCTTAGTTGCAGTACGTTGAATCTAGTTCCTGATCAGGGATCAAACCTGGGCCCCCTGCACTCCATGTGGAGTCTTAGCCACTGGACCACTACGGAAGTCCTGAAGCTCTGATTTTTGTTGTAATGAGAGGCTCTGATTGTCCAAAATGACCCTAGGGAGAACTGTCTCAGGGATTGATTTCACAAGCAGTGAAGATGACAGGCTGCTTTTTGTAGAGGCCATAGTCCTAGGAGAACAGCAAGTAAAGGACTAACACATACATATGGGTAGAGAATGGTTAAAATCATGCTTTGAACGCATTCCCGGCTACAGCTATTTTTGTTTTTGTAAGGCACAGTTTGCTGTGGGTTCTTACTGAATGACGCATCCCATTATTTAGAGGAAGGTCTAGTTGTTAAAAAAAAATCAAAATTTTATTGTCATGTCTATCTTGTACAGTGAATTTTTTCGTATTCCTTTTAGAAAGCTTTATAGAGATAGAGTTCACATACCCTTAGGACACATGCATGCACACGTCACCCAGTGAACATTCAATTCAGTGGTTTTTGTTATTTTACTCTTTCACATTCTTGTCCGGGCTAAGTGGCTACTGTGGGTGTGATGCTCTCTTCAGCACCAGCTAGAGCTGTTTCCATGGCTACCGAATCCAGCAGGTAGAGTGGCATCATCGTGCACATTTCAGACATCCCAGGACTAGATGGGCTGGGCATGGAACACGCAGTGTTCAGAGATCCCATGCAATCTCAGGTTCCTGGGGGTCCATTAGAAAAGAGAGTACGCTGCCATCCCCGAGTTCCAGACTTTGCCCTCCTTTTTAAAATGGAAGAGGCAGTCTGTAGGTTTTGGCCTTCATGTTTACTTTGGGGAGGAAAAATTTTTTTTTACTTTAAAAAAATCCTCAGTAATGAAATATCATACTCCATATCTTGGAAAGAAAAGGTGTTCGGATAAAGGAGAAGGAGGATTAGAGTTTGATTTCAAACGTTTCAACCTGGGTACAAAATGTCAATCGGCTATTCTGCTGAGTGCATTAAAACAAAAAGTTTTTTTTTTTTTTTTTTTTTTTAACATTTTTCAGTCCCTCCTTGCAAATCCTTATTGAAAGTTATAGGAAATTCTTCTAAAAGTTTAAAACTTTTCCACCTTTTTGTTTTATTTATTTGTGCATTATTTCCCCCCTTGTTCAGTAGTTGAAAAATTGAAATATGCAAGTTTGAGTGCTTCTTGTGATGTCTATAAATTTTACCTTCATAAACATTAAAAATTAGGTAGAAGAGGTGATATTGTCATTATTTTGTAAGAAACTAAAGCATCCCAGAGGTTTTTGAAACTGCTTGCTAGCAGTTTCAGAACTTGTTAGTTGCTGGATTGAGAGAGACCCTGGATTCCTGATTCTGCTTCCAACTCTTCCACCAGATCAACCTCGCAGTGGAACATAAATCAGTATACTGAGAGATGTTTTCAGGTGTTCTGTATTAGTTTCTTGTTGCTTCTGTAATAAATTATCATGAATTTATAGCAGCTGAAAGCAACACAAATCATCTTACAGTCCTGGATATCCAAAGTCCTAAAATCAAGGTGTCAGCAGGCTGCATTTCTTCTGGAGGATTTAGGGGAGAATCCCTTTCCTTGTCTTTTCCGGCGTCTAGAGGCTGCTCACATTTCTTGACTCCTGGCCCTTTCATCTGCTAAGCCAGCAGCATAGCATCTTTGTAACCAAAACTGGGGTCCAGCTGCTCCCCACTCAAAAGCCAGTAAAGAGGCAAGTTTGGTCATTATGTAGTTAACGTCTTGCACGTGACGGGGGTTTCAGTATCTGCAAGACAGCTCACAGGATACGGCCCAGAATGTTATCTATAGCCCTTGAGAAGGAAATAAATGTACTTAACTGTGCTTAATGACTCAACCGTTATTATTTAGTCTTGTTGGACTGTTTACCTTTGTTTAGGCGTTTTCTCACTTCTCTAATTAAACTTGCTCTTTGGCTAAAGTTTCTCCACAGACAAAAGGCAGATGGAGGACCATAGGGTCCTGCTCCTTTTCATCTTTACCTCTCTCTCTGTAACTTCTGCTTTCATTGTCACATCTCCTTCTCTGGCTTCTGTCCCTTCTGCCTCCTTCTTATATGAAAGACCTCTTGTGATTACATCATACCCACTGAATAATCCATGATAGTCTCTTTATCTCCAAATCCTTACCCTAATCACATCTGCAAAGTTCCTTTGGTCATGTGAGGTGCATAGTCACAGGTTCCTGGGGTTAGGGCATAGGCATCTTTTGGAAAGCTATTATTCTCACCTCTGTGTATTCTAAAAAAGTTTGGTGGTAGTACACTTGGGACTTGCCGGACTAAACAGAGTTAAACAGAATTTCTCTGCACTTAAAAAATGGTAACCAAAGCTTCCATTTGTTGCGAATTTAGTATCTCTGAAGCACTTTGCTAAATTTTATGTTAATTATCTCATTTCATTCTCGTGACAATACAAAAAGGAGTTCTGTTCCCATTTATCAAATAAACTGAAGTTCAAAGTTAATTCAAACTCACACTGCTAATAAGTGGCCGAGTTGGGATTCAAACTCAGATCTTTGTGATGCTAGAGCAGGATATGGCTGTTGAGCACTTGAAATGTGGTCAGAGAAACTGAGGGACTGAATTTTAAATTTCATGTGATTTAAATTATAGAAATAATCACGTGCGACTAACGGTTCCCATACTCGACAGCCCAGGCTTTATTCTTTCAATACCTGATGTTTCAGTTTAGCCCATGCAGTTACTTTACTTTTGAGCATAATACTGTATTTGACAATTTCTTGGTATCAAATGTCATTTGAAGAATGGTTGTTGAAAGCTTCTTCAGAAAATGCTCCTGTGAAGAATGTGTCTTTGTGGTGGAAGATAATAGTAAAACAGGATTTCAGATGTCTTGGGCAGAGTCAGTGGGAATTTGTAGACCACTGAGTCCTGTCTTTTTAAAAAATTTTATGTATTTTTTAATTGAAGGATAATTGCCTTACAGAATTTTGCTGTTTTCTGTCAAACCTCAACATGAATCAGCCACAGGTATATATGTATTTCCCCTCCCTTTTGAACCTCCCTCCCACCTCCCTCCCGTCCCACCCGTCTAGGTTGATACAGAGCCCCTGTGAGCTTCCTGAGACCAGACAGCAAATTCCCATTGGTTATCTATTTTACACATGGTGATGTAAGCTTCCATGTTACTCTTTCATACATCTCACCCTCTGCTCTCCTCTCCCCATGTCCATAAGTCTGTTCTCTATGTCAGTTTCTCCATTGCTGACCTGTAAATAAAGTCTGGAAGACAGTATGGAGATTTCTTTAAAAACTAGGAATAAAACCACCATATGACCCAGCAATCCCACTCCTAGGCATATACCCTAAGGAAACCAAAATTGAAAAAAACACATGCATCCCATTGTTCATTGCAGTGCTATTTACATTAGCTAGAACATGGAAGCAACCCAGATGTCCACTGACAGATGAATGGATAAAGATGTTGTGGTCCATATACACAATGGAATATTACTCAGCCATATATACACAATGGAATATTACTCAGCCATAAAACGGAATGCATTTGAGTCAGTTCTAATGAGGTGGATGAACTTAGAACCTATTATACAGACTGAAATAAGTCAGAGAAAGATAAATATTGTATTCTAAACATATATATGGAATCTAGAGAAATGGTTACTGTCTTTGATAGAACTACCTGGGGAACTGGTTAGCTGACAGTTTCCCCTAAAGATCGATGTCCTAGTGGAAGAACTCTTCAGTCATTCAACAAGAAGCTGTGAAGATAGCCTAGAAATTGTGGGAGAATCAAGGAAATAGGAAGGTCTTGTCCAGGCTTTGAAACAACTCTGGGGGAACAGCATGCACTTTGGTGAAAAGACCATCTGTAATGTCAGTGTGCTTAATGCTTGGTCGCTCAGTGTCTGACTGTGTCTTGCTGTGTCTTGGTCTTGCTCGTGTCTGACTCCTCTAGACTCCATAGACTGTAGCCCAGCAGGCTCCTCTGTCCATGGAATTTTCCAGGCAAGAGTGCTGGAGTGGGTTGCCCTTTCCTGTAATGCTACATAAGACTGTATCATCGGAAATGCTGTAAAGAAAGAACCGAGTTAATGTTACGGCCAGTGCTGTTCGTATTTATTTAGCTGTGGAAATCATCTTTTCCGGTGAGATCACAGGCAGAAGCTCAGTAACTGTGACAACGGGAGAGGTGCCCTGGGACTTCCTTGGTGGCCCAGGGTTAGAACTCTGTACTCTCACTGCTGAGGTCCTGGGTTCAGTTCCTGGTCAGGGAACTAAGACCCCACATGCCAAGCCACGTGACAGAAAAAAAGCAAAAAACGCTGTCCTGTGTGAAGCAAGTGTTGGGTGGAATCATGGTCCTGTTTTCTGCGGCCCTCTCCTCATTTACAGCTGTGGCCCTTGGGGTGCCTCCCTGAAACTCCAGGGTGCTGGTCCCCAGGCTTTTTGGCACCAGGGACTGATTTTGTGAAAGACAGTTTTTCCATGGGCCGAGCGTGGGTGGGGGATGGTTTCGGGATGACTCAAGCCCATTATGTTTATTGTTCACTTTATTTCTTATTTAATGCTGCTGCTGATCTGATAAGAGGTCCTCTGCCTGGAAGTTGGGGATCCTGCTCTAGGAGATGTAAGTCACTGACAGAGTCTAGAAAAGAGTTTAAAAGCTCAGATGCAGGAGTGTTTCTGGATTTCTGAGGGAATGCTGCATAGAAAGGTGAACTATGATACTTCCCAGCTGTCTCTATATACATATTTTCAAATATGTTTTCTACACACACACAGACACACACACACATTTTGGTGGGAAAGAAAGGCCTCTGTTACTCTTAAACAGAAATGTGATATAATTATATGCTTCTGTCCTCTGGTACACATATATGTAATTTTGAAAGGATCCTGCTAGATGCTGTTGCTAATTTGCCTTTTCTTTTTATATCATCTCATATGCAACTGCCTGTTATTACCTGATCTGCATCTTTAAAATGGTAGTTGAACATTCTCTTTTGTGTTTGTGCAGGGCAGAGTACAAGTGGGGGAAGAGAGGCATCCTTAGGATCTCATGTCGCTGATACAAGTCAAGTCCTTCCCAACATCCTTGGGTAGATTCTTTACCCAGAACCAGCCATTTTTTTTTTTCCCCCCAGAAAGAGCTATCCCTGTGCATAAATGTCAGATGACACTGGAGATCAGCGTGCTATGCTGTGTGTGCTATGCTCAGTCGCTTCGTTGAGTCTGGCTCTCTGCAACTCTATGGACTGGAGAGATCAGTGAATTGGCTTTAAATCTTGCTACCGAAGTGTGTTTTTCCTGTGTTGTATGGGTACAGGGGTCTCCTGGGTAACTGAATCAGCTTGAGTCTTTGAGTTCTTTATAGCATCTGTTTCAAGGTCTCATCTCACCCAATCTTTTTTCTTTTTCCCCCTGCAGTATTTTATTATTTTTAGTTTGTTTTTTCTTTTTAAATGTTATTTTTAATTGGAGGATAATTGCTTTACAGAATCGTGTTGGTTTCTGCCATGTATCAGCATGAATTAGCCATAGGTATACTTATGTCCCCTCCCTCTTGAAGCTCGCTCTCACCCCGTCCCACCCTCTAGATTGTCACAGAGCACTGGTTTGAACGCCCTGAGTCGGGCAGTAAATTTCCGCTGGCTATCTGTTTCACATGTGGTAACATACATGTTTCCGTGCTGTGCTCTCAGTTCAGCCCACTCTGTCCTTTCCACCTTGTGTCCACAAGTCTGTTCTCTATGCCTGCGTCTCCAATGCTGCCCTGCAAACAGGTTCATCAGTCCCATCTTTCTAGATTCTATATGTATGTGTTAATACATAATTGTCTTTCTGACTTTACTCTGTGTAAAAGGCTTTAGGTTTATCCAGCTTATTAGAACCGAGTCAAACACACTCCTTTTTATGGCAGAGTAATATTCCATTGTGTATATGTACCACAGTTTCTTTATCCATTCATCTGTCAATGGACAGCTAGGTTGCTTCCATGTCCTTGCTATTGTAAATAGTGCTGTGATGAACTTTGGGGTCCATGTGTCTTTTTCACTTATGGTTTCCTCAGGGTATATGCCAGGTAGTAGGATTGTTGAGTCATATAATAATTTTTTTCCTATTTTTTTAAGGAATCTCCATACTGTTCTCCATATCAATTTGTATTCCCACCCACAGTACAAGAGGCTTCCCTTTTCTCCACACCCTCTCCAGCATTTATCATTTGTATATTTTTTGATGGTGGCCATTCTGACCAGCATAAGCATTCAATTTCAAGAAGTAATGGATTCAAAAATTATGTGGCTAGTGAGTGATAGGCCTGAAATTGAACCCAGGTAGTCTGACTTTAGCATTTGTGCTCCAGGGCATTAACTTCTCTCCAAAACAGGCTTTCTTTCTGATAACTGTAATAGTAGGTAATGAGTTGTCAAAGTGAATGGAGCAAGTGTTAATAAGCATCATCTCTCTTTCTCATACGAGGTGGTTATTTCTCCCTTTATATGGACCAGAACCTAGATATTTCCTCATTGGGATCCCTTCTCAACAGCAGCCTGCTTCATGTGAAAGTAACTCAGGGGGTTGGTGAACACCTTTCCATAGATGTCTTTATCCAGATTTACAAATAAATGATATATGTATTTGTGATTTCAAATGGGATCCTACTAGCTTCCATCATACATGAATCCAGCCTTTCTTTCTCTGTGCTATGTCGATACCATTGCTTAAAAGACTTTTTTGCCAGAAGTGTGTGTGTGAAGGTGACCATGGAGAAGATGAGGCCAAACTCTGTTCAAGGTACAATTAATTAATATTATAAAATATCTAATAATAACTTGGCTTTAGCATTAATACTTGATCTATTTCTTGGTATCAGACAAGTTCTTAGTTTTCTTGTCTTTGATAAACACACACAGTTGATTGTCATAAAGCTTCTACTGAGGTCAAATAGTTCTCATCTTTATTTCATTTTGGCATACTTAATTATGGCTATTGCTGTATCAATGGTGTTATATTTGGGACTTATGCTTCTGGCCACCTCCTGCAATTTAATTTTTCATTTTCCCATTCGTATTTAATACAGTCAAGTAATCACTCAATTCCACAACTCTACAAAGCCTGCTGCCTAACCTGAACTACTGATGGGCAGACACTGCCCTCTGTGGACAGCTCAAAACACTGTCAGTTGATGAAGAAAGGAGTGCATTTATTTGTTCTAAAGGTAGTTGTTTTTTTGCCCCTGTTTATAGCTACAGGGATGGACCTAGAGATTATCATTCTCAGTGAAGTCAGTCAAAGACATATACCATATGATATCACTTAAATGTGGAATTTAAAAAAAATGATATAAATGAGCTTATTTACAAAACAGAAATGGACTCAAGACATAGAAAACAAACTTAGGGCTGCCAAAGGGGAAAGGGAGGGGGAATAAACTAGGAGTTTAGGATTAGCAGATACACCAACAAGGACCTACTGTATAGTACAGGGAGCTATACTCACTATTTTGTAATAACCTATAAGAGAAAAGAATCTGAAAAAGATTTATATATATATAGTATGTATACATAAAACAATCACCTTATATACCTGAAACTAACACAACATTGTGAATCAACTATGCTTTATAAAAAAAGTAAAAGTAGTTTGTAGGCATCAGTGACTAACATACAAAATAAAAGTTGAATGAAGCTTAGGGACTATTGTTGAATGGGACATGGATGAAAATTACCTTAGCATAAGCATATTTGAGTGTTTATAAATAAATAAAAAATGGTTACAGATGCCCATGAGAGGAGGTATACAGTCTTCTAAATTGTGGCTTGAGGTCCAGCTGCTTGGGTACTGCTTTTGAACCCATTAGAAATGCAGAATCCCAGGTCCCACCCCAAACTCTCATATCAGAGTCTGCATTTAACAGGGACTTGGGATGACTCATCCACATGGGGAAGTGTGAGAACCTCTGGTGTACAGTGTAGCAGATGTTCGGCCCGTGGACTTGAGATGTAGGTAGAATTGGGTTGGATTCCCAGCTCTGCCACTTATTACCTGTGTGAACTTAAGCAGGTGACGTTTCTGTGCCTCAGTTTCCTTATCTGTAAATGGGGAATATAACCAGTACATCCCTCACAGGGTTATTGTCAGGCGACCATCACCAGCAGCATCACCACCATCATCACTAAGGATTAATGAGGGCCCACCCTACCCCAGGTGCTGTTACTAACACTTGTTACTAATTTGTGAATGGGATGGGGGGAGGCTGTTTGCCTGGCAAAGAGTACGTCTCATCAAATCTTAAAACCTGATGGGTTGTGATTGTTATGATCACTCTAAAGCATCGTCTTTAGCAAGTGGGATAGAATGGCATTCCTCAGCTGAAGAACTGAAGGTTGTGGATTTGGGGAGTGGAGGTGGGTGCTGGGCCTGCTAAGGTGTTCAGGACCAAACTCTGAACATCTGACCCCAGCTTTTCATTAGTGATGTAAAAAGGATTATTTAGGGTAAAACCAGTTTTCTGTTTTTGTTCAGTCACTAAGTCATATCCAACTCTTTGCAACCCATGGACTGCAGCATGCCAGGCTCCCCTTCATACACTATCTCTTAGAGTTTGCTGAAACTTATGTCCATCGAGTCAGTGATGCCATCCAACCACCTCATTCTCTGTTGTCCCCTTCTCCTCCTGCCTTCAATCTTTCCCAGCATTAGGGTCTTTTCCATCAGGTGGCCAAAGCATTGGAATTTCAGCTTCAGCATCAGTCCTTCTAATGAATATTCTGGACTGATTTCCTTTAAGATTGACTGGTTTGATCTCCTTGCTGTCCAAGAGACTCTCAAGAGTCTTCTCTAACTCCACAGTTCAAAACCATCAATTCATTGGTGCTCTGCCTTCTTTATGGTTCAACTCTCACATTCTTAATGATTCAATTTTCTGAGTATTTGCTTAATCTAGGAAGCAGCAGGAGAACTGGTGTTTAAAACAGTGGTTCTCAGACTTTTTGGTCTGAGAGGACCTCTTTATCCTTTAAAAATTATTGAGAATGCCATAAGCTTTTTGTTTATGTGATTATATCTATTGATATTGACCTTATTAGAAACTAAAGCTGAGAAAATTTTAAAATATTTTTTTGAGGGGACTTCCTTGGTGGTCCAATGGTTAAGACTCTGTGCTTCCACAGGGGCACAGTTTTGATACCTGGGCAGAGCAAAAAAATTTTGTCTTTTTTTATGATTTATTTTTCTGTTTTGTTTTATTATTATTATTATTGCACATTTCAGTGCTCTCTCTCATTCATCCATTTCTGTTTCTTGTAAACTGCCTAGTTAGGGAAATTCCTACCTAAACTTCTTGATTTTGATAGCATTCCATGTAAGAAAATTTTAAAATATCAATTCTATTTAAAAGAAACTGTAATAAACCCGGTACATGTTAACGTTAAGCAATAGTTTTATAAGAAATAAATATATTTTCTAAAACAAAAAAATATAGTTCCTTGACTGCCTGCCTGTTAGGATTCTGGGCTTTCACTGCCGCAGCCTGAGTTCAGTCCCTGGTTGGGGAACTGAGATCCTGTAAATGGTGTGGCATGGCCACAATAAAAAAGGAAAAATTAGTGAGAAGAGTGGTGTTTTTCCACATTTTTGCAAATCTCCTTAAAGCCTGGCTTAATAGAATGAAACTGGATTCTCCTATCTGCTTTTGCATTCGGTCTGTGGGAGTATCACTCATCTTGTGGCCTCTAGAAAACTCCACTGTATACTCAGGAGTGAATGAGAGTCAAAGAGTCACATAATATTTCAGTATTACTAAAAATTAGTTTTGATCTTGTAGATCGCCTGATAGGGTCTCAGGGAATCCCAGGAAACTGGAAATTTAAGAGATGAAAGTACACTCATTACAAGCAAATACACGTAGTTGAAGTATTTATTCTTCTACGTTAATTAAGTGCTTTCTAGAGCAGAGCTCTGCTGGGACCCTGTGATAAACTTGAAATGCATTAAACAGAATTTCTGCAAGATTTATAATTCCCCATTTTTGCTAATTCGGATTGGTCTTACACACCTGTGGGTTTTGTCATATTTCCACAGGAGTTTTTGATTAGGGGCACTTGGCAATTACCCCTAGACTTCCAGTTCAGCTGCAGAAAAATATTTGTTTTAACATTCTGTATTCTTTGGCTGTTGCTGCTGCAAGTTGGAAATTGGTGATTAACTTACAGGGTGTGAACAAAGCATTGCTCTCTTGTCACATTTTATCTTTAGAGGGAAGAGAATAGTGGTAAAAATAGGGCAGAAATTTCTTTAGTTGAATATATGACTTTCAAAATAGAGTTCTTTGTTAAGTACATCAGGTTGGTTTGCTCTATGTGCTTAGTCGCTCAGTCGTGTCTGACTCTTTGTGACCCCATGGACTGTAGCCCGCCAGGCTTCTCTGTCCATGGGGATTCTCCAGGCCAGAATACTGGAGTGGGTTGCCATGCCCTCCTCCAGGGGATCTTTCCAACCCAGGTCTCCCGCATTGCAGGCGAATTCTTCACCACCAGGAAAGCCCACATCGGGTTGGAGCTGGTTATAAAATCTGCATGCAGATTGGGGCTACCCTATGAGGCGGCGGCTTTCCCTGCTTGGAGTGTTGCACTTGGCAGTAGCTCAGTGACTAAGAGCCCCTGTTTTGTTTTGACCCCTGTGATGGGTACTGTGAGCACCATATCATGACAAGAATTCACAGTCTTTGGGATGGCTAAGTTCAGTGTAGCTCACAGAAACTTCAGGATGAAATCAATTGTGCCTGAATCAACCAGTCCATCCTAAAGGAGATCAGTCCTGATGTTCATTGGAAGGACAGATGCTGAAGCTGAAACTCCAAAACTTTGGCCACCTCATGCGAAGAGTTGACTCATTGGAAAACACCCTGATGCTGGGAGGGATTGGGGGCAGGAGGAGAAGGGGATGACAAAGGATGAGATGGTTGGATGGCATCACCGACTCAATGGACATGAATTTGAGTAAACTCCGGGAGTTGGTGATGGACAGGGAGGCCTGGCGTGCTGCGATTCATGGGGTTGCAAAGAGTCGGACACGACTGAGCGACTGAACCTAACTGAATCATATTCAGGAATGTGGTGGAAAATGATTTAATATGCTGTTTTGGAGGAAAAAATTAAAGTTTTGTTATGTAAGTGAAGTAATTCCGAATTCCATTCACAAATTATACTATAATATTTGTGTTTGATGTTTGACATTCTTGTGCACTTTTCAAATGATGGTCTATGAAAACAGAATCCAGTTTGCATTTCTTAAATACATATCATCTGATGCTGTGAGGAGATGAGGAATTTTTGTTTTGGTATTGATAAAGAATTTTGGTTTTTGAGTGGCTGACCTATTTGCAGACGATCAACAGGCTGGAATAATTTGGCAGTTTAGTGAAGTTGCATGAAATGGTCAGAAGAGGGCGAGAGACAGTTGCTGATGCTAACGCCAAGGAAGTGCAAACTCATATACCTAGATGATGAGGGTGGTGATGTTAATGAGCTGGAGAGGGGTTCCAGGTCTGAAAGCACGAGCTTGCAGTTAGTTCTAGCTGATGGTTGTTTTGTGAAAGAAGCCCTCATGTTGCCAGTTCTGATTTTTCAGGAGAAAAAGCATTCCAGGTTTCTCCCTAAAATTTTCTGACTTAAACAGATAGTTTAATTTAAACTGTCATCATTCATTGATGATATAAAGCATCATTCAGGCCAAAAAAAAAGTCATTAGTGGGCTGAACTTGTCCTGTGGTGTGCCAAGAATCTCAGGATTATATCAATACATGGCCCAGATTTATTCTTCTCTTTTTCTTAAAGGACATTTCCATAGTATCTCTTTAAAAGAGGTAAGAGTAGAGTGTAGACAATAAAAGTAGACTGGGTTTAATATTTTAGGGGAAAGTCATGCTGTTTCCACTGGGATTAAAATTTCAAGGTGAATAATACATTTTTGTTATGGAATTCTGATAGGAGTTGGCTTGTTTGTTAAGCATTCTCCTTCAAGTAATAAATTACTTTAAGTATTAAAAATAAAAACATATTAACACATATTTACAGTAAGTCTACTGTTACAATCCAGATTTTGTGGGATTGTTGAACTAAATACTCTGACTTGTTTCCCTATAAACACCTCTGTATTTGTGAGGATGGTGTCTTATTTTTAACATGGGATGGAGTGACTGGCTGGTGCCTCACAGCCTGCCCTCCACTGTGTTAGTCTCCTGAGAGCTCTGTCTGCATTTTCTCCGGCATCCTCCCACATTGTTCTTCGTAATTTTCCTCAGCAGGCAACCAGAGTCATCTTTTGAAAACTCAAATTTGATTAAGTTTTCCCTGCTTCTGCATTCTTTCTTGTACTCTTATAATCCTCCAGGGCCCTCCTATTGCTCCTTTGGATAAAGATAGACCTCTCCATGACTATTTCTCCCATTTTATCTCAACCATCTCCTCCTCTTTGCATTCCTGCCACACTGGCCTTGTAATTGCCATGTTTCCTTCCCCTCACAGCTTTGAAACAAAGCTATTTTAAACCCCCCCAAGAGAGCTTTGCTTAAAGTTACAGTTAAAACTATACACAACAAGTTCCTTGGAATGGGATGAGAAGCCCTAAGTGAAGGTGGTGTAGACACAGGAGTTTCAAGCTAGGGTTATTCTCTATCTTTCATTTAGAGACCTAAAGGAAAAGGACAGAGACTATCGACAAATTGAGAAACATCAAATCTGAGTTAAATCTCTCTGATTATCTTATTAATATAAAGCTGCACTTCTGATTGTTCACTTAGGGGACTTCCCTGGTGGTCCAGTAGTTAAGACTGTGTTTCCAATGCAGGGGGCATGGGTCCAATCCCTGGTCAGGGAACTAGATCCCACATGTCATGAGGTGCAAGCAAGAAAAAAAAGTGGAGTGCCAAGAACTTTCTGGTAATATTCATTGTTTGAGTTGAATAGTTACCTTCCTAGGAGTGTAGACCTATAACTTTGAAACTGCTTGTACATGTAGGTAAAATGGCATTTGTTAACATGTTTGTTGAAGAATATCATTCACCGAATTTGTACACATACCATAAGTTGACCAATCTTTTCTAATTAAATCGAAATGATCTATTTACAAAGAAAATCGAACAGAACTGCAACCTCATATCCCCCTCCCTGCTTCCAGTAGTTTGGATCAGCAAGGTCCAATAGCCCTTTGTAAGATGATGGAAATGGTCTCTTTGGACTGTCCAGTATGAAATGTGGTTGATGCAACTGAGGAACTGGATAGTTAACTTTATTTTTTATATTTATTTATTTATTTTATTATTATTATTATTTTTTTTTTTCCAGTGGGTTTTGTCATACATTGATATGAATCAGCCATGGATTTACATGTATTCCCAATCCCGATCCCCCCTCCCACCTCCCTCTCCACCCGATTCCTCTGGGTCTTCCCAGTGCACCAGGCCGGAGCACTATATTTAAAACTAACTTTATTTTTGGCTGTACTGCATCTGTGTGGCTGCACGTGGGCTCTCTCTAGCTGTGGTTCCTGGGCTGCTTATTGTAGTGACTTCTCTTGTTGCAGAGTGTGGGCTTTAGGGAGTGTGGGCTCCAGTAGTTGGGGCTCATGGGCTTAGTTGCCCTGTGGCATATGGAATCTTCCCAGACTAGGGATTGAACCTGTCTCCCCTGCGTTGTCAGGCAGATTCTTAACCACTGGACTGCCAGGGAAGTCCAGTTCATTTTATTTAATTTTAGTTAAAATTGCCACATATGAATATTGGCTACTGCTATGGTCTATATGTTTATGTCCCTCCAAAATTCATATGTTGAAATCCTAACCCCCAAGGTGATGGTGTTAGCAAGTGGAGCCTGTAGGAGGTGATTAGGTCATGAGGGTTGAGGCTTCATGTGTGGAATTAGTGCCCTTCTCAAGGAAAACCCACAGAGCTCCCTATTCCCTTCTGCCATGTCAAGATAGAATGAGTTTATGATCCTCACTTGACCATGCTGGCACCTAATCTTAGACTTCCAGCCTCCAGAACTGGGAGAAAAATATTTCTGTAAGCCACCCAGTATGTGGGATTTTGTTATAGCAGCCTGAAAGGACCAAGACAGCCAACAGATACGTGTCTGAAAGACTATCCACCTTCAGAATTTATTTTTGCAAGTAAAAATACATGGTTGATGGGGCTTCCCTGGTAGTCCAGTGGTTAAGAATCTGCCTGCCAATGCAGGGGACACAGGTTTGGTCCATGGTCCAAGAAGATCCCACACGTTGCAGAGCAACCAAGCCCACGTGCAGCAACTCCTGAAGCCCATGGGCCTAGAGCATGTGCTCTGCAGCTCGAAAGTAGACCCTGCTCTCAGCAACTAGAGGAAGCCCATGCACAGCAATGAAGATCCAACAGAGCCAAATCTAAATAAACACATTTTTTAAAAAAAATCGGTGATTCAAACAGTTGAATTTCAAAGGGCCATATGAACTCTGTTTTTTCATGGGATCTATGAACAAGCAGGGTCCCACTGGCTGGGATGATTTTTTCCCCCTGTATTCCCACCTAACTCCTTCTTACTCTTCAGATCCTGTCCAACCATTGCTTCCTTTGGGAAACCTTCTTGATATTTTTTATGTCTCCTGTTTAGAGCACTGGTCCCTCTCCTTCACTAAAGCCGACCTGTGCGTGTTGGAGGAAAAAACACAGAGGCAAGAGGAGAGACTGATCACTGTTTCTGTGAAACAGTCTTAAGGAGTGGCAATTGCTTTGGTAAGTGGGAAGGCAGGAGATCCGGGTCCCATATCGAGGACTGGCCTTAAATAGGAGGAGGGCAGTTCTCCGCTGTGGAAGACAGCAGGTGGCAGATGGATATAGATAGAGGGAGGGGTTGCTCTTTGGCCCCTGTTTTCCTGAGAGCAGCTAGTAAGTAGCAGGGGACAGTGTGTGGAAGGTTCGCGAATTAGGACAAATTAAGAGTGCCGAAGAATTGATGCTTTTGAACTGTGGTGCTGGAGAAGACTCTTGAGAGTCCCTTGGACTGCAAGGAGATCCAACTAGTCAATCCTAAAGGAAATCAGCCCTGAATATTCATTGGAAGGACTGATGCTGAAGCTGAAACTCTAGTGCTTTGGCCACCTGATGTGAAGAAACAACTCACTGGAAAAGACCCTGATGATGGGAAAGATTGAAGACAAGAGAAGGGGATAACAGAAGATGAAATGGTTGGATGGCATCACTGACTCAATGGACATTAGTTTGATCAAACTCTGGGAGATAGTGAAGGACAGGGAAGCCTGGCGTGCTGCAGTCCATGGGGTCACAGAGAGTCAGACACAATTGAGCTACTGAACTGAAGACCTGTTACTCTAAACAGCAGAAATGCTGGGGCTGGTCGAAGGTTTATTTGAAATGAAGGATGCTGATGTAAGGGCTTCCCTTGTAGCTCAGCTGGTAAAGAATCTGCCTGCAATGCAGGGGACCTGGGTTTGAGCCCTGGGTCAGGAATATCCCCTGGAGAAGGAAACGGCAACCCACTCCAGTATTCTTGCCTAGAGAATCTCATGGACAGAGGAGCCTGGAAGGCTACAGTCAATGGCGTCACAAGAGTCGGATACTTAGTGACTAAACCACCCCCACCATGCTGATGTAGAGTGCTATCCACCTGCCCAGGCCAGGCTTCACTTCACTTCACTAAGCTGATGGTTGAGCTCTTCAGAGTTGGGGTTTGGCCAAGTCCGGGAGTAAATGAGGACGTATCTATTGTTGCTCTCCAGTTTTGCCCTGTTTTGATCCATCTGGGAGTTCTTGCTCATCTTACTAAAAATGTGATGCTGGTGAATGTGAGTTGAATATGGACTTAAAATCTGAGTGACATGCCCCATGTCCTCCTACCCCTGGCTAATTAGCTTCCCATCTCTCTGTTATTGGGGGACCAGCAGAACTTTAAGTCATGCTTTTGTCCTGGGCTCTTTGCTGACTTGGTTGGAACTGTATGGTGTCATTCGTCACATGGTAGAATGCCGAAACAGCATCATTTCTGTCATATCCCCATGTCTCCTCCTGACTTAGAAAAACTGATCTTGAAAGATAAAACAATTTTCTGACAATACATGTCTTCTAACCTAACTCTTGTTGGAGTCTGATGACTCAACAATTACAGAACTCCCTGAATATCTTGGCTGGGGTTCATTTTTATTGGGAGGGAACTAGGCATATTGCCTGCTGGATGGTTTCTGATGGTCAGTCCACAGGTGAAATGTCTCTGGTGGGGGTGCCCAGCTGCAGTCCAGGTAAGAGTCCTGTGGGGGTGTGGTTGTTATGATGGCCCCACCCTTCTGTGACTGCAGTGGGCCCGCATGGTGAAGCAGCTCTGGGGCATCTGAGCCCTGAGCCCTGCTAGCTGCTGCTTCATCAGACTCTCTCCTTAGCATGAATGTTTCCTACTTATTTACTATTTTGGCTGTGATGGGTATTTGTTGTGGTGCATGGGGCTCTTTGCTGCAGCACTCAGACTTCAGTAGTTGTGGCAGAGGATTAGTAGCTTCTGGGCACATGGTTCTTAGTTCCCTGACCAGGGATTGAAACCTGCATCCCCTGCATTTGAAGGCAGATTCTTAACCACTGGACTACCAGGGAAGTCCCTCCGTTTTATTTTAGAATCAGTTTTTAGATGCACAAATACATGAATGAATACTAAAGAATGAAATATGAGAGAGCTCTATTTTCCTTGGACTTTCTCTCTGTGACTACACTCCTAGCTTCCTTTCCCCAGAGATGATCATTGAAATTAGTTTATTTATCTTTGCAGACTAATTGGATTTGCCTACTGTGTCACTTAGGATTAGATTTGCCTGCTTATGACAGGGTAACCACAAATAAAAATAGCTTAAGTGAATTAGAAGTTTCTTTCTTCCATATGGAAAGTCTGGAGGCAGACATTCAGGGCTGACATACTGGCTCCAGGATGTTGTCAGGGATCTGGGCACCAGACTGCCATCTTCTGTCCATTGTCTCCATCCTCAAGGTCACCTTCTGGTCCAAGATAGTGGCACAATGCTAACCATTCTATCCACATCCTGGACCAGACATGGAAGGAAGGAGGTCTTATTTGCATTCACTTCTGAGTACTTCTCATTAACTAGAATTCAGTAATAATACTGTGCTTAACTGCGAGAAGGTTCTGGGAATTGTAGTCTTTTGGCTTGAATTCATTGCTTTGTGTGTGCACTCAGTCACTGAGTCATGACAAACTCTTTGCTACCCTTTGGACTGTAATCCCCTAGGCTCCTCTGTCCATGGGATTTTTCAGGCAAGAATACTGGAGTGGGTTGCCATATGCTTTTCCAGAGGATAGTCCCAACTCAGGGATCAAACCTGCATCTCCTGCATTGGAGGCAGATTCTTTACTGCTGAACCATTGGGGAAGCCAAGATCATAGTTCTATTATTAAATAGCAAGTGGGGTAGATAGCTAGCAAACTCTGCCATGCAAATATGTGTATATAAAACTTGTTACTGTTCAGTCACTAAGTCATGTCTGACTCTTTGCGACCACCTCAACTGCAGCAGGCCAGGCTTCCCTGTCCTTCACTATCTCCCAGAATCTGCTCAAACTCATGTCCTTTGAGTCAGTGATGCCATGCAACCATCTCATCCTAGGTCTTCCCCTTCTCCTCCTGCCCTCAGTCTTCTCCAGCATCAGGGTTTTTTCCAAAGAATAGGCTCTTCACATCAGGTAGCCAAAGTATTAGAGCTTCAGCATCAGTCCTTCCAATGAATGTTCAGGGTTGATTTCCTTTAGGATTGACTGGTTTGATCTCCTTGCTGTCCAAGGCATTCTCAAAAGAATTGTCCAGCACCACAGTTTGAAAGCATCAATTCTTAGGTGCTCAGCCTTTTTTATGGTCCAACTCTTACATCTGTACATGACTACTGAAAAAATCATAGCTTTGACTAGACAGACATTTGTTGGCAAAGCGATGTTTCTGCTTTTTAATACACTGTCTAGGTTTGTCATAGCTTATCTTCCAGGAGTAAGCGTTGTTTAATTTCATGGCTGCAGTCATTGTCCACAGGAATTTTGGAGTCCAAGAAAATAAAAACTGCCACTGTTTCCACTTTTTCTCCTTTTGTTTGTCATGAAGTGATGGAACCAGATGCCATGATCTTAGTTTTTTGAGTGTTAAGCTAACTCTTTCACTCTCCTGTTTCACCTTTATCAGGAGGCTCTTTAGTTCCTCTTCGTTTTCTGCCATTAGGGTAGTATCATCTGCATATCTGAGGCTGTTGATATTTCTCCTGGCAATCTTGATTCCAGCTTGTGATTCATCCAGCCCAACATTTTGCATAAGGTAGTCTGCATTTAAGTTAAATAAACAGGGTGACAAAAGCAGGGTGACAATCCCATTCAGCGTTGATATAATCTTTTATTATTTATTTATTTTTTTTATTAGTTGGAGGCTAATTACTTCACAACATTTCAGTGGGTTTTGTCATACATTGATGTGAATCAGCCATAGATTTACACGTATTCCCCATCCTGATCCCCCCTCCCACCTCCCTCTCCACCCGATTCCTCTGGGTCTTCCCAGTGCACCAGGCCCGAGCACTTGTCTCATGCATCCCACCTGGGCTGGTGGTCTGTTTCACCATAGATAGTATACATGCTGTTCTTTCAAAACATCCCACCCTCACCTTCTCCCATAGAGTTCAAAAGTCTGTTCTGTATTTCTGTGTCTCTTTTTCTGTTTTGCATATAGGGTTATCGTTACCATCTTTCTAAATTCCATATATATGTGTTAGTATGCTGTAATGTTCTTTTTTTTTTTTTGACATTTTTTTGAAAGCTTTTTATTTATTTATTTTTTCTTTTTTCTTTTATTATTATTTTTTTTTTTTTCCAGTGGGTTTTGTCATACATTGATATGAATCAGCCATGGATTTACATGTATTCCCAATCCCGATCCCCCCTCCCACCTCCCTCTCCACCCGATTCCTCTGGGTCTTCCCAGTGCACCAGGCCGGAGCACTTGTCTCGTGCATCCCACCTGGGCTGGTGATCTGTTTCACCATAGATAGTATACATGCTGTTCTTTTGAAATATCCCACCCTCACATTCTCCCACAAAGTTCAAAAGTCTGTTCTGTATTTCTGTGTCTCTTTTTCTGTTCTGCATATAGGGTTATCGTTATCACCTTTCTAAATTCCATATACATGTGTCAGTATGCTGTAATGTTCTTTATCTTTCTGGCTTACTTCACTCTGTATAATGGGCTCCAGCTTCATCCATCTCATTAGGACTGGTTCAAATGAATTCTTTTTAATGGCTGAGTAATATTCCATGGTGTATATGTACCACAGCTTCCTTATCCATTCATCTGCTGATGGGCATCTAGGTTGCTTCCATGTCCTGGCTATTATAAACAGTGCTGCGATGAACATTGGGGTGCACGTGTCTCTTTCAGATCTGGTTTCCTCAGTGTGTATGCCCAGAAGTGGGATTGCTGGGTCATATGGCAGTTCTATTTCCAGTTTTTTAAGAAATCTCCACACTGCTTTCCATAGCGGCTGTACTAGTTTGCTTTCCCACCAACAGTGTAAGAGGGTTCCCTTTTCTCCACACCCTCTCCAGCATTTATTGCTTGTAGACTTTTGGATAGCAGCCATCCTGACTGGCGTGTAATGGTACCTCATTGTGGTTTTGATTTGCATTTCTGTAATAATGAGTGATGTTGAGCATCTTTTCATGTGTTTGTTAGCCATCTGTATGTCTTCTTTGGAGAAATGTCTGTTTAGTTCTTTGGCTCATTTTTTGATTGGGTCATTTATTTTTCTGGAATTGAGCTGCAGGAGTTGCTTGTATATTTTTGAGATTAATCCTTTGTCTGTTTCTTCATTTGCTATTATTTTCTCCCAATCTGAGGGCTGTCTTTTCACCTTACTTATAGTTTCCTTTGTAGTGCAAAAGCTTTTAAGTTTCATTTGTTTAGTTTTGCTTTTATTTCCAATATTCTGGGAGGTGGGTCATAGAGGATCTTGCTGGGATTTATGTCGGAGAGTGTTTTGCCTATGTTCTCCTCTAGGAGTTTTATAGTTTCTGGTCTTACATTTAGATCTTTAATCCATGTTGAGTTTATTTTTGTGTATGGTGTTAGAAAGTGTTCTAGTTTCATTCTTTTACAAGTGGTTGACCAGTTTTCCCAGCACCACTTGTTAAAGAGGTTGTCTTTTTTCCAGTGTATATCCTTGCCTCCTTTGTCAAAGATAAGGTGTCCATAGGTTCGTGGATTTATCTCTGGGCTTTCTATTCTGTTCCATTGATCTATATTTCTGTCTTTGTGCCAGTACCATACTGTCTTGATGACTGTGGCTTTGTAGTAGAATCTGAAGTCAGGCAGGTTGAGCAGGTTGATATAATCTTTTCCCAGATTTGAACCAGTTCTTAGAAAAGGCAGAGGAACCAGAGATCAAATTGCCAACACCTACTGGATCATCGAAAAAGCAAGAGAGTTCCAGAAAAACATCTATTTTTGCTTTGTTGACTATGCCAAAGCCTTTGACTGTGTGGATCACAACAAACTGGAAAATTCTTAAAAAGCTGGGAATACCAGACCACCTTTCCTGCCTCCTGAGAAACCTGTATGCAGGACAAGAATCAACAGAACAGAACCTGGAACAATGTACTGGCTCAAAACTGGGAAAGGAGTACATCAAGGTTGTATACTGTCACCCTGCTTATTTAACTTATATGCAGAGTACATCATGAGAAACGCTGGGCTGGATGAAGCACAAGCTGGAATCAAGACTGCCAGGAGAAATATCAATAACCTCAGATATGCAGATGACACCACCCTTATGGCAGAAAGTGAAGAAGAACTAAAGAGACTCTTGATGAAAGTGAAAGAAGAGAGTGAAAAAAATAGCTTAAAACTCAACATTCAGAAAACTAAGATTATGGCATCTGGTCCCATCACTTCATGGCAAATAGATGGGGAAACAGTGGCTGACTTTATTTTTCTGGGCTCCCAAATCACTGCAGATGGTGATTGCAGCCATGAGATTTAAAGACGCTTACTCCTTGGAAGGAAAGTTATGACCAACCCAGACAGCATATTAAAAAGCAGAGACATTACTTTGCCAACAAAGGTCCGTCTAGTCAAGGCTATGGTTTTCCGGTAGTCATGTATGGATGTGAGAGCTGGACTATAAAGAAGGCTGAGAGCTGAAGAATTGATGCTTTTGAACTGTGGTGTTGGAGAAGACTCTTGAGAGTCCCTTGGACTGCAAGGAGATCCAACCAGCCCATCCTAAAGGAGATCAGTCTTGGGTGTTCATTGGAAGGACTGATGTTGAAACTGAAACTCCAATACTTTGGCCACCTGATGTGAAGAGCTGACCTATTTGAAAAGACCCTGATGCTGGGAGGGATTGGGAGCAGGAGGAGAAGGGGACGACAGAGGATGAGATGGTTGGATGGCATCACCGATTCAATGAACATGAGTTTGGATGAACTCTGGGAGTTGGTGATGGACAGGGAGGCCTGGCATGCTTCAGTTCATGGGGTTACCAAGAGTTGGACATGACTGAGCGACTGAACTGAACTTTGTTTCATGTCTGGTTCTAACTGTTGGTTCTTGACCTGTGTATACTTTTCTCAGGAGGCAGGTAAAGTGGTCTGGTATTCCCATCTACTAAAAATTTTCCACATTTTTTTGTGATCCACATAATCAAAGGCTTTAGTGTAGTCAACTTCTATGATCCAGCAGATATTGGCAATTTGATCTCTGGTTCCTCTGCCTTTTCTAAATAGAGCTTATACATCTGGAAATCCTCGGCTCATGTACTGTTGAAGTCTAGCTTGAAGAATTTTAAGCATTACCTTGCTAACATGTGAAATGAGCACAATTGTGCAGTAGTTTGAACATTCTTTGGCATTGCCCTTCTTTGATATTGGACTGAAAACTGACCTTTTCCAGTCCTGTGGCCATTGCTGAGTTTTCCAAATTTGCTGGCAAGTGCATAGCATTATTTTTACATATTGTACCCCACATACAATATTTCAACTTCAACTCCCCCTGCCCCCACCCAGTACAGTATGTTTTAGAGATCTTAGCATGTTGGGTTACATATTGGCTTGGCCAAAAAGTTTGTTTGGGTTTTTCTGTAAACTCTTACGGGGAAAACCCAAACAAATTTTTTGGACAACCCAGTATAATTCTACCGCATTTCACTCACTCATGCATAGTATTCTGCATTGTAAAAATACTGTGATTTTTAAGCTATTTCTCCATGGGTAATCATTTAGGTTACTTCGAGCTATTCACTATTACAAACAGTAGTGTAATGAATACCTTTGTACAGTATTTTTTAGGCACACTTGGGTGTTACCTTAGTCTGTTCAGGTTGCTATAACAAAATACCACAGACTGGGTGGTAGTACCACAGAAATGTATCTCTTGCAGTTCTGGGGACTTGAAGTCCAAGATATGGGTGCCAGCATGGCCAGGTGAGGGCCTTCTTCCAGGTTTTTCTGACTGATGACTTCTTGCTGTGTCCTCACCAGCTAGAAGGGGCTAGGGAGCTCTGTGGGTCTCTGATATAAGGGCACTAATTCCATTCAGGGGGACTCCACCATCATGACCTAATCACCCCCAAAAGGCCCCACCACCTAACACCATCACATTGAATGCTGGAATTCCAAAGTGAATTTTCAGTTCAGTTCAGTCGCTCAGTCATGTCTGACTCTTTGTGACCCCATGGACTGGAGCATGCCGGGCTTCCCTGTCCATCACCAACTCCCAGAGCCTGCTCAAACTCATAATTTGAGTCAGTGATGCCATCCAACCATCTCACCCTCTGTTGTCCCCTTCTCCTGCCTTTAGTCTTTGCCAGTGTCAAAGTGAATTTTACGGGGACTTAAATCTTCAGAGCATAGTAAGTATCATATTCTAGAAGAGATATTTGAGAATTAAACTGATCAGTTGAAACTTGTACACATTCAAAAATGGATAAGATTTGGCCAAATTCGCCTCTGAGCTGGCTCTCTGGTTTTATACCCTTTCCATCTGTGGATGAGGGTTCTGTCTTACATAACTTTGCCTATATTCCTGTTCTTCTACTGTAAAGTTTTGAGCACTTTATACTGGATCCATAGAGTTGTCTGCTGAGACTAATGTTTGCCACTGATGTGATCCCTAAATTAGTTTTTATTTAAAACTTAAAACATCCAGTCTATTCTGTAATTTTACCACCAACTTTGTTTCTCATTTTGAATGGAACTGCCATCAGTGGAACAGGATTTATGTCAATCAGAGAGAAGACCTTTGTGTATTGGGGGCCTATTACTGAGAGCTGACATTGACTGAGGACTGACTATAAGCTTGACATGCTATATCCAAAGGTTTTCCTATTACTGACTTTCTCCTGACACATAAAGAAGGTTCAGTAAATTGACAATGTAGAAAGTGGTCGAGTTGAGATTCAGATCAGGCTAAGATCTATTAAACATTCTGAAATATTGCATATGTCTATGGTAGATTAATATTTTGAGCGTGTAATGGTTACTGAGTCCTTCCACTCTGATAATGAGCAGTATGGACCTTGGGGGTAGGGAAACAGACAAGGGAGTGGATGGAGAAGTCTTAGCAAGGTCTTATGTGCAGCCCTGGTATCACCTTCAAGGCCCAGCTCCAAGCTGGAGGGAGATTGTGTAGGACTCTGCTGGTTTTTGCTGTAACCCTTCTGTCAGTCACAAACTTGTGTTTCATCATGAGCGTGATGTGCTGTGGGGGTTTCTGGGATGGGGAGGATGACTTTACATGGGAAGAGGTAGGCTGGGCAATTTTTGGCAAACCCTAGTGGAAGTCACTGTCTTCCAGATCCTTCTTCTCATCTCCCTTCTGCCTTTGTCCCATGTGGCGCACAGCGTGACCTTTTTTAAAAATATTAAAAACGTAGTTTCATTACTGTTGGCTGTGCTGTCTTCAGTGCTGTGCCGGCTTTCTCTAGTTGCGGCGAGAGGGGACTGCTCTCTAGCTGTGCAGGCTTCTCGCGGCTGTGGCTTCTCTGGGTGCCGAGCACGGGCGCTAGGGCGCACAGCCTTCAGAGCTGCGGCTCCAGGGCTCTGCAGCGCAGCCTCAGTAGTGGTGGGAGCACAGGCATGTTGTGCTTCATGGCATATGTGGAATCTTCCCAGATCATGGAATGAACCCGTGGCTCCTGCACTGGCAGGCGGATTTCTTACTGCTGAGTCCCCAGGGAAGCCTCGGAGTGATCTTTTAGAAGTGAAAGCGTCACTGTAACCAGTGCTCAACCAATCTGATCTTCTTGCTGGAATATACCAGAACACTTTCCCACTTCAGCATCTTGACACTTGCTCTTTCTCTGAATGCTCTTCCTGGGGCCCTTCCGGCAGCCTTCGGTTCTCCTCCAGAAGTTGGTTTGAATGTCCTGTCGGGGAGGAGCTCCCTCACTTGTTCCTGTGGTCCAGTGGGAGCCACCCAGCCCTCTCCTCTGACCTCTGGTCCCGCAGGTCACTCCCTGGAAGTTCTGGAGCATCATGAGGAGCCAGGGTGCGAGCTCCACCAGGCAGAACCCTTGTCATGCTTCATCCCTGCCTGGAACAGCACCCTGGACAGTACATGGCCGTTTCGTGAACGATGAAAGCTAGGGCTCTGGTGGATCAGTGTTTGTATTTTAAAAATTCATTATATATTTATTTGGCTGTGCTGGGTCTCAGTTGCAGCATGCAAGATCTTTGATCTTTGTTGTGGCATGTGGGATCTAGTTCTCCTCCCAGGTATCAAACCTGGACCCCTTGCATTGGGAGTTCACTCTTAGCCACTGGACCACCAGAGAAGTCCTCCAGATCTATGCTTAGTGTACTTGTGAGTTGGTTCCTTTTTGGAATCTGCTTTTTCCTTAATGAAATAGAGGGAAATTAATATGTATATAAATGAACATAGCAACTGCTATGCCGCACGCATTGTGCTAATTACTTGACTTACATATGACCTCATGCGAAGCTCACCACCATCCCATGAGGAAACTGGTGTTCCCATTATGCAGGTAGGGAAACTGAGGCAACTGAGCCAAATCTGTCCCTCAAAAGCTCACGCCCTTCTCACTGCCCAAGAACTCCATGTTTCTAGAGTTTTTCTTTTTAACTCCTACCCCAGGACATAACACAGCTGGGTTCTTTTAAAGATCCACAAGCAATTAAATCTGTCTTCTATTTTTACCTTTCAAAGTAAAAGCAACCAAAGCAGTCACATATTTACTTGGTATTGTCGGACTGGGTGGCACGGTATCTGCCCGGCTCAGCTCCCAGTTTGCCCCGTTTCACCACTAAATGCATTTTATTAGACTGGCCGGGCTTGGCGGGAGATCACACGTGTGATGTCGGTGTACTTAAAATGTGGGTAATTCATTTGTTAAATGAATACAGCAATTATTAATTTCAATTTATCCTGTTTATTGGGAACAGCTGTTCATTAACATTTATTTAACTGCTAATTTTAGAGCCAAGCTAATTACCTCAAACACACAGCGCAGTGGTATCCAGTACGGAGAAGTGCTCTGACTGCCCTGCATGTGCCAGAATGTGAAAATAGCGAGCTCTCCAGGGTGCTGTTTTGCAGGTGGCCAGGTGGGGGCTCCCTTCAATTGGAGTTCAGACCTCATGCCTCAGTCCTGTTCTTAGGACCTGAATGGTACCAGATGCTCTAAGGCCAGAGGAGCAAATTGTTGTGGGTGAAGGGGTGGTGGGGTCGGGAGGGGCCAGTGGTGAGGCTGGCAACAAAAATGAATGAAATGGGAAGGTCTAATAACACACACAGCCTCATTGGTCTATATTTGTTTCTGTGGTTTTAATCAACATATAGTTTTGAGAAATCTTTCCTCTCTTTTATGGATATATATTCCTTTTCATATTTTTTTCCACTGTGGTTTGTTACAGAATATTGAAAATATATATCAATATCCCTGTGATATACAGTAGAACCATGCTGTCCATCCATTCTATATATAATAGTTTGTATCTGTTAATCCCAACCTCCCAATCCCATCCATCCCCTACCCCCTGTTCCCTTGGCAGCCACAAATCTGTTGTTGATGCCTGGCAGTCTGTTTCTGCTTCAGAAATCTTTCTTTGCAGTGAGAAAGGAAATCTATTTCAAGCATGGTAATAATGGCCATTGACTCTCAGCGTGAAATTCCTGGAGACAGTAAGGAGGGGTGGAAATTGTAGCAAAGACAGAGGGGGTTGGCACTTGCTTCCCAGAGGACCTAATTGTCAGCAACCAGATACATAGATTTTTACATGAAATCTCCTGAACTGTAGATGTTAGCTCAAGTGTTAAAAGAATACACAGTGGACAATAAAAGAGTACAGTTGTGGCTTGAGTGCTGCCCATTTATAACTTCTACATTAAGGGTTACTGAGATCTGTGGGTAATGCTCAGGTGACTGGTGAATAGACTTGTCTTCTGAGGTCAAATCTGATTTATTTGGTTTTCATGTCTTTGGTCCACAGAATTCTCTGACTAAAAATACTTGACCTTAAGGAAAATTCTTAACCTGTCTGTGCTTCATTTTCTTTGTTTTTAAAATGAAGGCGTTGGGTTTTATTTTCTATGAAGTCTAAATATAACCTTTATGATTTGCAAATGTAATATGATTTAAAATTATGCAAGAAACATGACCCTTATAGGGGACCATTAAAATAGTAAAACAATTTTTTTGTGTAGGAGTCATTTTGTTTTGAATCTTTCTCTCCACCCCCCAGCCCCTCCCCCCCCCCAGCCTCACCATCACTTTTATAGGCAAATTCCTTTTGCTATAGTCCAGAGGATCTCAACCTTTAGTGTGTATCAAAGGATTCTTGAGGCTCTGTCAAAATGTCGATGCCCAGACTTCCTGAGATCCTGGCCATATATGTTTGACATTTGCTGGTGTGCACCCCCACGGTTCCGAGGCAGAGGGTCCCTGGAGCACGCTGAGGGGTTCTGGCACTCAGCATCTGTTTCCATAACCTTCTGTGTCCCCATACCCCCGGTCGTAGAGGCTGGAAGGCGAAGAACCACCTTTTTCTGACTCTTTGGCCACTAGGATCCTGGATGAGGTTTAGGTTTTGATACGGAGATGCCCTGGAGGTTTTGAAGGTAGAAGGGAGGCAAAGACCAGTCTTTTTTCTTTTTTTCCCCCCCTGACATTTTTGTGCTGCTGATATATGTGAATGTTGGCAGTAGCTGGACTTCACAGTCACAGTTTATTTAGCTTCACCATCTGGAGAAGCTATGGCTTCAGAAGTGGTGGTAGCTATGGAAACAGTAATAGCCTGACATCTCCCTGGCAGTAATAGTCCCTGCCCTCTGGATTGTGGCTGTAGGGGGTTATAATCTTGAAATCAGAACCCATTTCAGTCAGCATAGGCGAGGTTCTGCTGGGGTAACAAACAACCTTGAAATCTGAAGTGTGTTTTCTTTTTATGATCAATTTCTTTTGTTTCTGTAATGTGCCAGGTGTGGATTGCTGACGGGCTGTGCCTCATGTTGTCTCACACTAGGATTTACACTGAAGCAGCAGACATCAACCCCTCCTTTGCTGGGTACCACGTGGAGGGGTGGCAAGGTGTAGGGAAATCATGCTGGCAATTAAATGCTCTGATCTAGAAGCAATACATGTTACACAAAAACCAATGGTTATAACTAGTCAAGTCCCACCTAATCACAAAGGGGTTAGGAAGTGTGCCTAGAATGTGGAGAGCTGAAAAGACTTGGTGAACAGTCCTCATGACTCCCACAGGAGCCTAGAGGCAGCCTTTTAATATTAATACCATTCAGTTAATTCTTCCACTGATGTTGCATCTTATCTCTGATTTAAATCTCATTGTTCTTAACATATTAGTCATTTTTGCCTCCTGCACTGAACTCCAATCAGTAAATAAACATTACTTTAGACCTTCTCTTTCTTTTATATACACACACACACATACACACACACACACACACATATATATAATTGTGTAGTTGACTTTGTACATATCACATATAAATCAATCTTGAATTTGTATTTAGTTCCCAGTTGGTTCAGTGGTAAAGAATCCGCCTGCCGATGCAAGAGATGTGGGTTTGATCTCTGGGTGGGGAAAATCTCCTGGAGAGTGGAGTGGCAACCCACTCCAGTATTCTTGCCTGGAAAACCCCATGGACAGAGGAGCCTGGTGGGCTACAGTCCATGGGGTCACAGAATTGGACAGGACTTAGCAACTGAGCACACACACACATGCTATATTAAATTAATGTTCTTTGAAAATGCATGATCATGTTGTGTTCTCACCCATGGAGGCCCCAGCTTATCTTTCTCCACTAGTTAAATGCTATTCTGTATGTTCTTAAAACAATGGGTATATACCATTCGTCAAAACTCCACATTTCCAGAGACTCTCCTCTCATCCCTTGACATCTTCAGCAACCAATCAGGTCAGTCTTCCCACAGTGTCGCTCTACAGAGATGCTTCAGTCTCTGGCTAGCCAGAACAGTGTTCTAGTTAGGGGATGGCCTCTGGAGCTGGGTTGACTGGGTTTGAATACCAGCTCTATGATTTCCTGGTAGTATGTATGACTCAGGGAAATTTCTTAACTTCATGTCCTATTTTTTCTCATATATGAGGTGGAGTTGTTTGGAGCATAATGCTTTAAAAATGATGACTGGTATAGGCTCAATACATTTTAGCCAGTTTATGCATTGTCCAATATATAAAAAATGTGAAACTTACATGGTCCAATAGATGGGGTTTTGATAGCACTGAAACCTAATATAGGTAGCATTTAACTCACACAGATGTACTTTCTTTCAATTCTCTTTTCATCTTTCAAAGACAGTCTTGATTAGTTGCTAGTATGTCCGTTATAACCTCTTCTACACTCACTAACAGAAATGGTATGAATAAAGTTTGAGAAACCCCAATCCAGTCCATTAGCACATTTCTGCAGTCATACAATTTGCTACATGGTCTCCGTGATTGATTATGTAACCTCTTAAATGAAGAGCTTATTCATACCTATCCAAAGTAGCCTGGATTTGCGGTTTTCTCTAGCAGAGAGGGCTCAAGAGAGTGAATATTGATCTCGAAGCACCTTTCTGAGGCTGATTCCCAGGTTAACAGGTCTTGCTGAATTTTACTAGTTTGCACCTAGACACATCTTTACCAACATATTAAATCAGCCTTTTTTATTTCCCTCCAAGCTCAGCTCCCTCTCTTCTCTTCCCTAGTTTTGTAAATGGTGCCACAATTTTGGTGGATAAGTTTCATATTTTAGCTTATCAGGAGTGGCTTCCTGGAAGGTAAGATCCTGAAATCTAAGAAGAGTAGAATGGAGGTCAGTTACTATTTTCTGCCCTGCGTACAGAGTGAGCCGAGTTGATCAACTCTTCAGTTACAAAGAAACTGGACATTTAGTCCCTTTTCTTTGACTTTGTTCATTCCTCCATTACATCTCTTTGGGCTTACATGTCTTCATTTCCCCACCAATTCAATTTCTACTCCCCCTGAAGATGCAACAAAAGCCCTGTCTTTCTTTTTCTAAAGATTTTGTTTTAGAGTTGTTTTAAGTTTATAGCAACCCTTAGAGAAAGGTACAGAGATTTCCTGTATACCTTCTGTCCCCACATGTGCATAACCTCCCCCCTTATTAATGTCACTTACCAGAATGGTATAATTTTCACCAAAATGAACCTATGTTGACATAATAATCACTTGAAGTCCACAGTTTACTTTAGGGTTCACCCTTGGTATTGTATGTTCTATGGGTTTGGGCAAATGTATAATGCCATGCATCCATCTTTATATCATACAGAGTAGTTTTACTGCCCTAAAAATCCTCTGTGCTCTTACATACCCTGTCTCCCCTGCAACCACTATTGTTTTGTTTTTTTATTGTCTCAATAGTTTTGCTTTTTTTTCCAGAACTCTGCCTTTTTTTAAATGTAGTTAGAATTATATAATATGATTTTCTTTTATTTTTAATTTATTTGGCTGTACTGGGTCTTGGTTGTGGAACATTGGCTATTTAGTTGTGGTGTGATAAGTGGGATCTAGTTCTCTGACCAGGAATCAAGCCCAGGTCCCCTGCATTGGAAGTCTTAACCACTGGACCACTAGAGAAGTCCCTCTAGTTGGATTTTCAAAGAGGTAGACTCTTCAGGTTGACATCTTTCACTTACTAATATGCATGTAAGATTTCTCCACATTTTTTAATGGCCTGGTAACTCATTCTTTTTAGTGCCAAATAATATTTCATTGTCTGGATAAACAGAAGTTTATCTATTCACCTACTGAAGGATATCTTGGTTGCTTTCAAGTGTTGGCAGTTGAGTGAAGCGGCTATAAACATCCATGTGGATTTTGTATGGGTACAAGTTCAGCTCCTTTGGGTAAATACCAAGGTGCATGATTACTGGATCATAGTTTTGTAAGGAACTGTCTTCCTGGGAAGCTCTTCCAAAGTGGCTGTAGCATTCTGCATCCCCTCTAACAGTGTTCCTGTCTGTCCACATCCTCTTCAGCATCTGGTGTTGTCAGTGTTCTGGATTTTGACCAACCTGATAGGTGTGTGGTGAATTCTATTTTCTTGACCCAGATAATGAGTCTTAGTCATTTTGGTTTCCCACACAATGTTGAGTCCATAATAATTGCTAAATAAATATTTGCTGAATGAATGGAAGACTCTGCCTTCTTTTATGTAGGTTGTTGCATTGAACAGCCTACATGTTTTTCTTAACTATTTACGAACTTGTCTTCAAAACTAAATCACGCACTGTGGAGGCAGGAATCAGGCAGACCTTACTCTCACTAGTGTAGTATTCATTCCCTTGTTCACAAACGTTCCATTTGAGAATTTTGTCCTTCAGATTGCTGGCCCGCCAGGTCTAAGGAATATACCTCCCAGCCTATTAATGATGATGTTCAGGGACCTTTGAATTTCCGAGGGAAGGCTGAGGATAAAGGCAAGTTGGATGACCACCTGACAAAATACCCTCCTCTCCACCTACCCCCATCCACTCTTCACCTTGGTACCAACTCACATCTCTTGGGTCTCAGCTTATTGGCCACATTTCCTCAGAGAAGACTTCGGTGTTTTTTTTTTCCCCCTTTTCTTCAATATTTATTTGTTCATTTGATTTGACTGTGCTGGGTTTTAGTTGCTGCATATGGGATCTTTAGTTACAATATGTGGGAGGATGTTTTAGTTGTGGCATTTGGACTCTAGTTGAGGAATCTAGTTCCCTGACCAGGGATTGAACCTGGACCCCCTGCACTGGGATCTGGGAGTCTTAGCCACGGGACCACCAGGGAAGTCCTGAGGAGCCTGCAGTTTTTACCTGGAGAGAGTATCCCTCTGACAGTCCTGGCAACTTTTACTACTTTGTGTTTCTTTGTCCAATCACTAGCTTAGCCTGGGAAATCCCCAAGGTCCCTGACTGCCACTATTTCTGCCCCGCAGTCCCAGACACAGCATGGTTCCTGTCAGACAGTAGGCCTTGTGTTGAGATTGTTCATATGAAGGAATGACTACCTAGTATATTAACTTTTAACTGAATTTTGATTGATTACCATCATTTAGCCTTATCACTCTCACAACTTGGATTACAACTTTATATTAGGATGAGTGAAAGATTTGGCGTGGGGTGGAGGGTGAACTTAGACCCAATACTAGATTTTATTTTAACTTCACTAAAATTTCAGTTCAGTTCAGTTGCTCAGTCACGTCCAACTCTTTGCGACCCCATGAATCGCAACACGCCAGGCCTCCCTGTCCATCACCAACTCCCAGAGTTTACCCAAACCTATTCCCATCGAGTCAGCAATGCCATCCAGCCATCTCATCCTCTGTAGTCCCCTTCTCCTCCTGCCCCCATCCCTCCCAGCATCAGGGTCTTTTCCAATGAGTCACTAAAATTTACCCAATACCAAATAGGTTTCTTTTCTTTTTATTTAAAAAAAAATTTTTTTTGAATGTGGTTGACTTACAGTGTTACAATGTTGTGTTAGTTTCAGGTGTTCAGCCAAGTGATTCAGTTATACATATACATATTCTTTTCTTTTTAATTTTAAAAAACTCTTCTGAGCCTTTCAAGGCCTCAGCTTTATCATGTGCATACCATCATATACCCTGGCTGTGAGAAAAGACAAAACAAAACAGGGTCAGTTTTGGACTGTCAGAGGCGATTCAGACCACATGTACTTAAGAGAACCGTTTCTCTTCCCCTGCAATATCAGAATGACTTCAGGACCATGGCTTCCAAGGTAGTATTTCACTTTTAATTTTAGCTCTAAGCCACTGACTAATAGGACTTGAATCTGCGCTGAGAACTCAGACCATAAAAAAAAAAATCCCCGTCGTAGACAGCAGAGGAATGCAAAGAATTAATTGCTATGTCAGGCTTCATTTTCTGCATAGTTACACTGGGCTGATCTTTAGACTTTACCCATGTTTTTGAGGCAAACAGTGCATAAACATGCCCCTGTCCTTTTTTAAATGACAAGGTTGCCGGAGCCTGCTCGTGAACCCCAGGAGGACCTCAGATCCCTCTTCTCCGACACATGGGAGTTGAGGCAAGTCATTAAAATGGAAAAACCCTCCTGTGTGGAGCTGAGGAGCTTGCGTGTGGTGTGGTGAAACCCGGAAAAAGCAAGGGAGGCCCTGGCATCCCAGGGTCAGTTTAGCTGCAGAGCAGACGATGGTCCCTGGGTGAGGAGGTGACCAGGCTGACGGTGGTATCAAGGGTAGTTCACGAGTAGACTTGATGTTCTCAGATCAGAGGCACTGGCCCTATGTTGAATTGTCTATAGTTCCAGCCTCTCCCCATGACTCTCACCATGAATTCATCTAAAATAAGTCTATTTCTATCATCTGCATGGATTCCCCCCAGCGGCCAGAGTGGTAGTCGCTGAAAATAATGCTAATTACAGCAATAATAATAGCTGCCATTTATTGGCCATCTGCTAGGCTCTCGTAAGTTGCTAAGGGCTCTCTGTGTGTTATCTCATTTATTCTCCACAACCATCCTGTTGTCCTAGGCATTTCTCCCTGGGGGTGGGGTGGGGGTGGGGGAGTCAGCACCCTTGTGCGTGTCTTCATGTGACTCTCCCTCGTGGGAGGCGGGTCCAGACAGGGCCCCAACTCCACGGATGCCTCATGTTCCCTCTCCCTGCCTCCAGAAGACAGGCCAGCCCTCAGACACTCCTGCTCGATTCTTTGAATGTGAGTCTGAGCCGAGAGTTATGAGGGCAGAGATGGGGTGGGAGTATGTCCTGCCATGGCAGCGTTCTAGACGAGGTACTGCCCAGTGGTCAGAGAGCTTGGGGGTCCTACAGCTCCTGCATGGTGCCCATCTTGACTTCTGTGAATTCCAACACACACACTTTAAAAAAAAAAATTTTGGCTGCGCTGGGTTTTCATTGTGAACTCCAGAGCATGCGGGCTTAGTTGCAGCACGTGGATTTAGTTGCCGTGCAGCATGTGGGATCTTAGTACCCTGATCAGGGATCGACTTCACATCTCTTCTTTTGGAAGGTGGATTCTTTACCACTGGACCACCATGAAGGTCCCCCAGTACACTCTTCTTGCTTTCAACCAAGTACCCTGTCACATCTCTGAATCCAGTGCTGTTATTCTCCCTATGTTACAGGAGAGGAGACTGAAACTCATACAAGGTAAATAACTTGACCAAGGTCATGCGTGTGTGGCAGGGCTGGGACTCCATCCCACAGACATCAGATACCAGAATCGTTCTTTCCATTGGCCAATTCAAAGGACCCTTACCTCTGCTTGCCTGGTCCATTAGATGGGGTTGCAGCTTCTGAGAAAAAGAATGGAATGATCTTTTCTTCAGAAAAGACATGACTAGGTGTTTTCTCCCTTTAACCCAAGAAGAGCAGCCTTGATTTTCTTTACCCAGTTGATCTATTTGATTCCTTCTCCCCTTTTTGTTCATCACTGTTTCCCCTCTTTTAATGCACCAAAGGATTGCAAACCCATGGGTGATTTTTAAATTAAACACTATTTTTTAAAATTTCTTAAAATCGAAAGCTCCAATTAAAAGGGGGGAAAAAACTCACAACTGCATAAAACTTTATCACTTGAGCCCCAAGACAGGAAGCAGCGATAAAACAGTGACATGCTAGAAACAAATTACATGCATTTATCAGTAAATGGGGCTGTGTATGCTAATGGGCTTCAGCTTGGGAATAGGAGGCCTGGCTGCGTCAGGCTGGTTACGCGGGATTCATTACCGGGAGCCAGCGAAGGAGAGACTTGCATTGGTGAGTGCCTGCCTTGGGTCCCACTGGAGCAGTGGGGCATGTGCATTTCCGTTTGGAATGAGTTCTGCAGAGCTATGGGTGTGAAGGGCTGGGACTGAGTGGAGACTTCTGGGAAAACAGTACCATGCTGATCCAGCCAAGGCAGGGAAACCTCAGACCAGCACTTGTCAAGCTCCTGGGATGTGCCGATTACTGAACTTGGAGCTTTATTTACATATTTATTTATGTCATTTAATCCTCAAGGTAACTTTTGGATACAGGCAGTAATAACCCCATTTCATAGGGGAAAAAATTGGGGATTCAGAAGGACAATTGCTGAAGGTCACTGGGGAGGAATAGTAGGATTTGAACCCAGGGTTTATACCAGAGCTCTATCTATGACCTTGGCAGTTGCTTTATCTCACAGGACCTGTTTCTGAGTTCAAGGATGGACTTTGATATTGGGCAGACCTGGTTTCAAGTCTGTTTCTCTAACTACCTGGATGACATCTGATAAATAACCTCTTTGAGTGTCTTTTTCTCTACTGGTTATGCAGTTTTAGTTAGTTGTCAAAAGACTAATAAGATCACACCAATATGACATAGTGTAGGACATATTGACAGTAGATGGTTGTTGATATTGCTCTTTTTTAAAAAAAACTTATTTTGCCTCTGAAGGCTATGTAATCTTTGTATTTATTTCCCTCTGGGCTTCCTTTCCCTGGCTCTAGCCCTCATGTTAATGCTGAGACACTGGGTGCCGCCAGAAATGCAAGTGAGAGTGGAACTGTTTCTCTTCCTCCTCCTCCTCCTCTTCTTCTACAAGGGGGCTTCAGTGTTGTACATTAAAAAAAAAAAAAAAAATCTGAACTCTTTTTCTTCTCATATGCAAGCTTGGTGGGGGCAAATTAAGACAGAATTGAGATTTCAGGGAGACCAGCATTTAAGACTATGCACTAGAACTGCTTGGCAACATTTTTCCTTTTCCAGTGAAGTTTGAAAAAAACCAAGATACTGTATTGACTTATTTAAAAAGCTGAATTTATTCTGTCTTAAAGGATTAAAAAATTCCTGAGACTATGTCCTTCCTACCATTTGTTGTCTTTCTTTTATAAATTATAGTGAAGTTGGGGAATCAGTCTTCCTTTTTTTAAGGCAAAAAGGCAAAAACCCCAACCCCCCCAAAACATGTGGGTCTCCATTTTGGGGGTAGGTGGGCAAATTTTATGAAATTTGAAGGTCTGAAAGAGAAGAGGGGGCTCTGCACTTTTTAGGTTATATATCTCTTTTTTATACAAAATTTTGAGTGGGCTTCTCTGGTGGTTCAGCAGTAAAGAATTGGCCTGTGATACGGGAGATGCAGGTTCAATCCCTGGATTGGGAAGATCCTCTGGAGGAGGGCATGGCAACCCACTCTAGTATTCTTACCTAGACAGTCCCATGGACAGAGGAGCCTGGAGGGCTACAGTCTGTGGGATCACAGAGAGTCGGTCACAACTGAAGCAACTCAGCATGCTTGCATACAAAATTTTGAGTAGGAAATCATATCTTATATATATTTATAAATTATATGTCTATTACTAATTAAATATAGGTTAAATATTAGTACAGTATAAGTGTGTTTTTTTTAAATTAAAACAATAAATATTTCCATACTTCAATGGACCAATTTGCATTTTAGAGGCCATTGGTTTGGTTTATAAAATAAAGAACCTCCAATGTTAGAACAAAGAGATGAGAAAACATCTTTTCAGGGCTACCTACCCTGGCTTCTATGGATGGTCTTCAGATCATTTTCATCCCCCTGGGGTCCTATGCAAAAATGTAGTATTTGTAATTATTTTTCCAGAGTTTTGGTTCATTGCTTGAATCAGATTCTCAAAGATTAAGTTCTAAAGACAAATCCAGTAATCTGTTCCAGCTGCTCCACAAGATGGAAAAGAGAGCAAGTTGCCAGGGTGAAGGCAGTCAATTTAGTACTGAGATGGGATTTGCCTTTACTGAGTTCCTACTTATTGCTTTTAGGATTGCACAGGTTTCTGTTTCAATCTCATTTTTGGGTATTATGCATTCACAAACAAAACTGTGTAACACATTTTCTCAATTGTAGAATTTTTACATTTTTAATGCTAACAATACTTAATGAATAGTTCATCTAGAGTCATGCACAGTTCTTAAATGTGTAACTTGTTGAGCTTTGACAATACATACACATGTGTAGCCATCACCCAGATTAAGATACGGTAGTTTTCCACCACTTTGAATCTTCTCTTGTTCCCTGTTGCAGGCAAGCCTTCCTTCTCACCCGAGGCAATCACTATTAGAATTTCTACAACTGGAGATTATTTGGGCTGGTTTTGAATTTCATGTAGAGAGATCATTTGGTGTTCATTTCTTTTTTTGGTGACCGATTTCTTTCATTCAGCATAATGTTTTTGACATTCATCTAAGTTGTTTATAGTAGTCCATCCTAACTGCTGAGAAGTATTTGATGGTATGGATATAAAACAGTCCATCATTTTCCTGATAAGGAATATTTAGGTCATTTTCATTTTGTTGTTTAGTCACTAGTTGCATTTGATTCTTTTTGCAACCCCATGGACTGTAGCCCACCATGTTCCTCTGTCCGTGGAGTTTCCCAAGCAAGTATACTGAAGTGGGTTGCAATTTCCTTCCCTAGGAACTCTTCCTGACTGAGCCCACGTCTCTTGCATTGCAGGTAGATTCTTTACAACTGAGCTACCAGGATGCTATGGACATGTAGATGCATTACTGTGGACATATGCTCTTATTTCTCTTAGGAATATAGGAGTGAAACTTATGGTTCATACTGTAGGAAACTGCCAAACTGTTTTCAAACGTGATTGTACCATTTTACATTTGTATCAGAAGTATGCGATGGTTCCAACTGCTCTGTGTTCTTGCCCACACTTAGGATTGTCTCTTAAAATTTAGCCATGCTTGCGGGTGTTTGTGTTCTTTTCCTCTCTGCCCTTCATTTTAATGCTTTGGAAGTTAAGAAGCTTTTTGAGTTAATATCAAAGAAATTTACCAGGCAGAGGAATAATTAGTGACAGGTCAGATGTCTTGGATTGTTCAAATTCAAAATTAGAATTCATAGAAGGACTCTGTCCACCAATTATCACCTTGCCTGAGAGAGTTTTTTGGTAGCACCATTCAAAGCAAATCTAAAATTAAATGTGGATAGCTCATTGCAATTTAAACTGTCTTCAAAAGGATTGTACTGTCATGCAGCATAGAAAAAAAATTACTGTAAATAGATATTGCCGCAGTTGCAGCTAGAGGCAGTAATATTTTCTAAATGTCTTAGAATAATTGATAGAGTTCTCTAAGCTGTAAGAAGCTGGTATGACAATTCATGTGCTTGAACTTCCTATGATTGGCTTTAGAAAGAAGCTATTTATGCATATATTTCAGTTAAGGACAATAAAAATGCTGAATTCATAGAAAATGAAGGTGAAGGCTTGTTATACTTTAAGTTGTCTTGAAAGTATTTTTAAAAAATTATATCTTTATGTGATTTCAAATTCAAGAATTACAAAACTAAACAGTTGAGTGCCTCTCTCTTGCCCTTTCCTCCTCCCTGGAAACAGCAAGTGTTAGTTTCTTATGTGAAATTACTGTGAAAACAAGCAAGTATGTTTACCTTCTCTTGTTCACACCTTGTTCTCTTCTTCTTCTTTAAAACCAAACTAACTACAATGAGGTATCACTTCATACCAGTCAGATCAGCAAAAAATCTACAAACAATAAATGCTGGAGAGGATATGGAGAAAAGAGAGCCCTCACAACTGATGCACAATTGGTGGGAATATAAATTGATATAATCACTGTGGAGAACAGTAAGGAGATTTCTTGAAAAACTAGGAATAAAAATACCATATTACCTAGCAATCCCACTATTAGGCATAGTGAGTGAAGTCGCTCAATCGTGTCCGACTCTTTGTAACCCATGGAGTGTAGCCTATGAGGTTCTTCCATCCATGGAATTTTCCGGGCAATAGTACTGGAGTGGGTTGCCATTTCCTTCTCCAACTACTAGGCATATACCCTGAGAAAACCATAATTGAAAAAGATTCATATACCCTAGTGTTCATTATAGCATTATTTGTAATAGCTAGGACATGGAAGCAACCTAGATGTCCATCGACAGACAAATGAATAAAGAAGTTGTGGTACACACACACACACATACACACATACAGTGGAATATTACTCTGTCATACAAAGGAATGAATTTGAGTTAGTTCTAGTAAGGTAGATGAACCTTGAGCCTGTTACGCAGAGTGAAGTAAGTCAAAGTGAAAAGCAAATATTATATAATAATGCAAATATGTGGAATCTAGGAAAATGGTGCTGCTGAAGCTATTTGCAGGGCAGGAATAGAGAAGTAGATGCAGAGAACAGACTTGTGGACATAGTGGGGGAGGAGAGTGTGGGACGAATTGAGAGAGTAGCATCGAAACGTATACATTACCTTGTGTAAAATAAATAGCCAGTGAGGAGTTGCTGTGTAACACAGGAAGCTCAACCTGGCGGTCTTTAACAACCCAGAGGGGTGGAATTGGATTGGGGTGGGAGGTAGATTCAAAAGAGAAGGGACATATGTATACTTACGGCTGATTCAGGGTTGTATGGCAGAAACCAGCACAACATTTTAAAGCAATTATCCTCCAATTAGAAAATTTTTTAAAATTAAAACCAAGCTAAATATAAAACCCCCAAAGCACAACAAACAAAAGTAAGAGAAACATACAAAGCATACTGTTCAGTACTCAGCTTTTTTCATTTAACATTCTTTGACATTGACCTTCTTTGAGATTGAATGAAAACTGAACTTTTCCAGTTTTGTGGCTGCTGCTGAGTTTTCCGAATTTGCTAACTTGTTGAGGACAGCACTTTAACAGTCTTACCTTTTAGGATTTTAAATAGCCCAGCAGTAATTCCATAACCTCCACTAGCTTTGTTCTCAATAATGCTTCCTAAAAGGCCCACTTGACTTTATACTCCAGAATGTCTGGCTCTAGGTGAGTGACCACAGTATTGTGGCTATCTGGGTCATTAAGAACTTTTTTGCATAGTTCTTCTGTGTAATCTTGCGTCTTCTTTTTAATCTGTTCTGCTTCTGTTAGGTCCTTACCATTTCTGTATAAAATGTTCCTTTGATAGCTTGTTTTCTTGAAGAGATGTCTAGTCTTTCCCATTCTACTGTTTACTTCTTTGCATTGTACACTTAAGTTCTTATCTCTCCTTGCTATTCTCTGGAACTCTGTATTCAGATGGGTATCTTTCCCTTTCTCTCTTGCTTTTTTTGCTTCTCCTCTTTCCTCAGCTATTTGTAAAGCCTCCCGAGACAACCACTTTGCCTTCTTACATTTCTTTTTTCTTTGGGATGGCTTTGATCACTGCCTTCTGTACAACGTTACAAGCCTCCATCCATAGTTCTTCAGGCACTCTTTCTACTGTATCTAATCCTTTGAACTATTTGTCACCTCCACTGTATAATCATAAGGGATTTGATTTGTGGTTTTCCCTAGTTTCTTCAAGTTAAGCCTGGATTTTGTAATAAGGAGTTCATGATCTGAGCCACAGTCAGCTCCAGGTCTTACTTTTGCTAACTGTATAGAGCTTCTCCATCTTCGGCTGCAAAGAATGTAATCAATCTGATTTTGGTATTGACCATTTGGTTATGTCCAAGTGTAGAGTCTTCTCTTGTGCTGCTGGAAATGGGTGTTTGCTATGGCCAGTGTGTTCTCTTGACAAAACTCTGTTAGCCTTTGCCTTGATTCATTCTGTACTCCAAGGCCAAACTTGCCTGTTACTACAGGTGTCTCTTGACTTCCTACTTTTACATTCCAATCCCCTATGATGAAAAGGACATATTTTTTCAGTGTTAGTTCTAGAAGGAATTATAGGTGTTCATAGAACCATTCAACTTCATCTTCTTTGGCATTAGTAGTTGTGGCATAGACTTTGGTTACTGTGATGTTGAATGGTTTGCCTTGGAAATGAATTGAGGTCATTCTGTTGTCTTTGAGATTGCACCCAAGTACTGCATTTCAAGATTCCTTTGTTAACTATGTGGGCTACTCCATTTCTTCTAAGGGATTCTTGCCCACAGTAGTAGATATAATGGTCATCTATATTGAATTAGGGAAAACCAAGTGTTGGTACAATGCCAACAAGACTGCCTAAGGCCAAAAGTGACTCAGAAGAATCTTTTCCTTCCTAAGGCTGTCTCAAATACTGCTTGAGAGGAGTCAAGAAGAAAGAGTTAGGCTTTATATGAATAAGGGTATACAGTTATTAGCAGAGTTCTAAATCATGTGTCTTTAATAGAATTCCTCTTTTTTTTTTTTGAGAAAGCGCGAATGCAGTCCCCCACTACCACAAATTATGCAGTCGAGTTTCCCACATTTGGGGAAATCGCAGGGGTCAGCATATCCGTAGTGCAATGGATAAGCCTTGCCCTGGGAAAACCACCTTTGTGATCATGGTATCTCCCCTGCCAGGTAAGTATTCCTCTTTTAATTCCTTGAAATGTTGGTATTTTATTGGTGGGCACCTTTGAGGAAGATGAAATTTCTAGGTGTTATTCTTTTGGTACAGTGGTTGTTGCTCAGTCCCCACGTCGTGTCTGTCTCTTTGCAACCCCGTGGAACGCAGCACGCCAAGCTTTCCTGTTCCTCACCGTCTCCCAGAGTTTGCCCAAGTTCATGTCCATTGAATCGGTGATGCCATCCAACCATCTCATCCTCTGTCACCCTGTTCTTCTTCTGCCTTCAGTCTTTCCCAGAATTAGGGTCTTTTTCAATGAATTGGCTCTTCCCATCAGTTGGCCAAAGCATTGTAGCTTCAGCCTTCATCTTTCCAATGAGTATTCATCGTTGATTTCCTTTGAGATTGACTAGTTTGATCCCCTTGTTGTCCAAGGGACTCTGAAAAGTCTCCTCCAGCACCACAATTCAAAAGCATCAATTCTTTGGCACTCTGCCTTTTTTATGGTCCATCTCACATACAGGTATGATTATTGGAAAGACAATAGCCTTGACTATACAGACCTTTGAAAGTAAGGTGATGTCTTTGCTTTTTAACACACTGTCTAGGTTTGTCATAGCTTTACTTCCAAGGAAAGTATGCAGTATCTAAATACTATTTCTCATGTAGTGGTCCTGTAGCTCTTTGCAAAATGAGTCAAAACTAGGCTTTTATCCCAGAAGAATGCATGTGGATACAGATAAATTTGACTTTCACTTTAGGAGAGGCTTCATAGATTACCTGAAGCTTGTTGGTGGCAAATGCCCTGAATTTGTTCTAGTCTTCCTGAGGAATAAAGGTAGTTTATATTCTATTGGTTGATGATCACTTGGGATTATTAGCATGGAAGGTATCATTTTTATGACTTCAGAAACCACAGTAAATTTGAAAAATGATTGCAACTTTTTGAGGGGCATATGTTAGAATGCATAAGCTTCCAAATGATTTGCTTCCACCATTTCCCACAAAACAGTGTGTTTGAGTTTTGGCCACTGAGAAATAATATACAATAATGTTATGAGCCTGGGCTTACTAGTTGTTAAGAGCATGGGCTTTATGTCAGAATTTGAGAATGGGGAGCAAGATCCAAACTTTATTCTGCCACTCACCTAGTACAGGACAATTGAATCTTTCTTTACCTTACTTTTTTCATCTGCAAATAGGGTTAACAGTGTATTTTATGGCATGGTGTAAGGATTACATGAGCTAATGAATGAAAAGCTATATGTAGAATGTCTGACATGAATAAGAATTCAGTTAATAATATCTGTCAGTTCTTCTCTGTCTGAGATTCTTAATATTTTGTAATTGTATCAGATGACTCTAGATCATATTCACTGTTATTTTAAATTATCAAATCACCTGTAGACTAATTGAGAAGTTCAGACCATGGATTGTCAAGTGGCAAAACTGTAGTTAAAACATATGGTCAGAGTGCTTTGGGCCACTTGGGGAAATGGATTTTATAGAGATGCTAGAAATATTAAATAAAGTTTATGGAACAGAATAATTATTGTTACCAGTAACTTCAACATTTTGTGTTCATACATATTGGTCTCACTGCTAGGAAGACTTTTATTATTATCACTGTTAAACAGGTTAAACAGGATCCCATTCACAAAAGCAAGCTGAAAAACTTAAAATTATAGCATATGTTTGTCCTTGAATTGATCCCATGAGTCTTGAGAATTCAAAGGAGCCTTCGAAATATTTCTCAAAATCTAGTTTAAAAGAATATATCCATATTCAATTCACACAAGATTTATTGAAAATACTAGGTTTCTCAAATTTGGAAGATTCTCCCTATCTTTTTGATTCCTAAGACAAACCTCACCCTGCAGTCATTTATTTTCTGATTTTTTTAAACCTAAACAGAGAGCATCCTAGCAGTCTGTCTGAAAACTAAGCAGATTGTGTGTGTGTGTGTGTGTGTCTCTGTGTATATGTACCCAGTGTGTATGCATGTATCTGTGTGTCTACTTATGTATCTCTCTCTGGATGTATTTATCTGTGTGTGCATGTTCCTGCATCTATATTCTTTCCCAGTCATCTTATGACTGAGAACAGAAAAGACACCAAGAAATAAAGGCCTGAGAAGACTATTCATCACTGGGGTCTGCCTCTCAGCCTGACTAGTAGCTCCCCAGGGAGTCTTAACAAAGCACTGCAGAGTCCAAATTCTTCTCCCCACCCCCACACAATCTGCGGGACACTGTACTTTGAGGCTGTTCTATCACCTTCACCCTCAGACTTTGCAGAACCTCCCCTCCCCCATTCATCTCTGGGCCCATCAGGGATGTGAGCAAAGGAAGCATTAAAATAGGTAGATTGATAGCCTTGGGATCACATCGATCTTCATACGTGTTGAATATTATGTCAATTATTCATCACTCAGAGATATCATTGCAGGGAAAAATCACATTAAGAGGAGCCAGGAAAACTAGAGGTTATAAATTCCAACCCCAGCCAGTGACTGTGCTGGAATTCAGTGCCAGCTCCTCTGTGGTGGTCTCGTTGGAAGGCTGGAGTCTCAGACTTTCTTTCAGAAGCAGAGACTCAACCTTCCAGAGGTGAAAAAGAGCTGATATATCTGTGGACACAATGTTCCTAAGTTTCCTTTGAATTCTGCCATCACCTCGAGTTGGCTGTCTAAAAAATGCCATTTTCTCTCAGTTGACTCAAGGAAGCTTTTTTTTCCCCAGCACTAGATGATACCAAAAATGGGTGTCTGAGAAGATGGCAAATGCCACAGAGTAAATATAACTCAACCCAGCATACAGAGTTGTTGACAGAGAGAGTGTAGGAGTATGAGGACTCGACCACCAGGCAGTGACTCAGCCTTTCCAAACTTGCATTTCCTCGTCTTGTGAGTTTAGGGATCCTGCCAGTTCCAGTGGGTGGCTGTGAAGATTAAATTAGGTAACCTAGATCACATAATTCCGAGTCCCTCAACCTTATGGAGCTACTGGGACTTTATGACACATTTTGTGGGAGGGCCACCGAGTTGTTCTTCAGAGTCTCTGAAGGTTCTGGGGAGAAGCTTAGATGTCTTCTGCGCAGTCGCGTCTTCTGCTGGAGAGCTGGTCCTACAGGCACCAGTCTCCCTCCCCAGCTTCCTTCCCACCAGTAGACGTGACCCCCCTATTTCATTCCCTCCGAGAAACACCAACACAGGCACCATTTATCTCTCCATTCACAGAGTGACTGCTTCCCGAGCTCCTACTATGGGCCATGGAGCAGGAGTTTTGAACAAGAAGGAAGGTCCTCCTCTCTTCAAGCTTATATTCAAGCCCGATTGACCAAAAATGAGTCCACAGCAGATATACCAGCAAATTCAGGTGTAACAGGCACTTTGAAGGTGATAACACAGGGTGACATGATGCAGAGTGGAGTGGGGTGTGAGGTCAGAGAAAGAACTTTTGAGGAGGTGATAATGAAGCCATCACCTGAAAGGTAGGAGGGAGCCAGTTATGTGAAGATCTCCGGGAAGAGTGTTCCAGGCAAAGGGAGCTGCAAGTTTGAGTCTGAGGTGGGAAGGCGATGAGGTCATTTTAGAAAGGACAGTGTGACAGGAAAGTGTGGTCTGAGATGATCCGAGGGATAAGTAAAACTTGGGAGGCCAGAATAAGGAATTTGGCTTGTATTCTTGTACAACAGGACAATTTCCAGCAGGTGCATGACATATCCTGGTTCGTGGTTCAGGCAGGGAGGTTGCTTTAGCTTGTGTAGAATGGGTTGTGGTGGAGGAACAGAGTGGGAAGAACAGGTAGAGACTCTGTGGTCGAGCAGCTGAGACATGGTGATGGCTTGGACTGGGGTTGTACCAGTGGAAAGGTGTCAATAGATGACTGGGCTCAGGAGCAGTTCTGAGAGCTTTGGGATTCAGGGCTAGCTCCTGTGCCCTGAGAGAATCTCCCAAGGGATTGAATGCGGGCCAGCGTGCAGGGAGGAAAGAGAGGATGCGCCTAGGTATTTTGTAAGCTTTGGCTACCCTGCAATGTAGGGGAAAAAATGGCAGATTTGGGTCATGAAATGTGTCAGCTTTTCCCTGCTGTGGGAATGTTCTTACTGGTGCTGTGTCTCCATGGGCCCTGGTCTCCTGTCCCCGCCGTCTCTCCTCCTTGGCTTTCTCCTTTTCTGTGTGTGCTCTGTTCTGAGGACTGAATATCCTCAGGCAGAGGGTGACATTATTCAGAGCTGTATATTGCTAGCCTTCTGAGCGCCCAGACCTGTGCTAGTCCCGGTATGCCATATGGGCAGACTTCTGGAAGCCAAACTCATGCTAATAATTCTTGTGCCGCTTCTAGGAAGAGCATCCTCTCCCCTTTGTCCCCAGGACTTTCCTGAGGGACTTGTCTCCCGCTGGTCACGAGCTGGTTCTGCGTAACACACTGCTCAGGAGCTCTCAGCTCTGCCACCCTTTAGTTGTGTGAGCTGGAGCAAGCTATTTAACACATGCCAGGTCTACTTTCTGTGTCTGTGAAATGGGAAACCTGCTTTCTAGAGCACACAGGAAGATTTTAGAAAACCCTACAGGGGACCTGGCAGATAATGCTCAGAGCAAAAGTAACCTAGCTGGTTGTTACTGCTTCCCCCTCCTCCCCTTGTTTGTATTGAATTGAACGAAGAAATCCTGAACCAGTTAAAATGAAACAGGAAGTAGTGGGTTCTGATATTTTGTCATCTTCAGCTGGTCATGGAATCAGAGGGGTGGTGAGGACTTTAGAGAGTATTTCTGCTAATCCCTTGGTGTAACCAGACAGGAGTATTTGCGAAGAGGACCCTTACAGAGATTTCATGTGGCGGCACATTTCTGAGGGTGTTCTGCAGAATAGTAACCATGCCATGATTTGCTCAAAGAAAGACTTTGTGGTCCAATGATAAGAAATGTTGCATGTCAGATCTCTTCCTTATAGGTGCACAGACTATTTGCCCAATAAAGGCTCTGATGAGTCCTGTAATGAAGAAATCTGCCAGTCCCTTTTTATTATAGCATTCTCCACTGGCCTTAACCGGAGAAGCTTTTGTCTATCAGCTTTACGAACATCCTGTAGAATGTGTGTTCTTTAGAATGTCCTTGGGAAATCCTACTTTAGCCAAAGGAGCCCACATTTCAAACTGAGGGTTAGTTTCTTGAGACTGTTACTGGACCAAACTTGAGTCAGCTTACCCACCATGTAGCAAAGTCCATCTACTGACACTGGGTTGTGGTGAAGAAAGGGGTATATAGCATCTATTTGCAGGGACATGGAAGAACTATACAAAAAGATCTTCACGACCCAGATAATCACAATGGTGTGATCACTCACCTAGAGCCAGACATCCTGGAATGTGAAGTCAAGTGGGACTTAGGAAGCGTCACTATGAACAAAGCTAGTGGAGGTGATGGAATTCCAGTTGAGCTATTTCAAATCCTAAAAGATGATGCTGTGAAAGTGCTGCACTCAATATGCCAGCAAATTTGGAAAACTCAGCAGTGGCCACAGGACTGGAGAAGGTCAGTTATTATTCCAATCCTAAAGAAAGGCAATGCCAAAGAATGCTCAAACTACTGCACAATTGCACTCATCTCTCATGCTAGTCAGTTCAGTTCAGTTCAGTTCAGTTCAGTCACTTAGTTGTGTCTGACTGTTTGCAACCCCATGGACTGCAGCATGCCAGGCCTTTCTGTTCATCACCAACTCCCAGAGTTTACTCAAACTCATGTCCATTGAGTCAGTGATGCCATCCAGCCATCTCATCCTAGGTCATCCCCTTCTCCTCCTGCCTTCAATCTTTCCCAGCATCAGGGTCTTTTCAAATGAGTCCGTTCTTCACATCAGGTGACCAAAATCACACACTAGTAAAGTAATGCTCAAAATTCTCCAAGTCAGGCTTCAGCAATACGTGAACCATGAACTTCCAGATGTTCAAGCTGGTCTTAGAAAAGGCAGAGGAACCAGAGATCAAATTGCCAACACCTACTGGATCATCAAAAAACCAAGAGAGTTCCAGAAAAACATCTATTTCTGCTTTATTGACTATGCCAAAGCCTTTGACTGTGTGGATCACAACAAACTGTGGAAAATTTTTCAAGAGACGGGAATACCAGACCACCTTACCTGCCTCCTGAGAAATCTGTATGTAGGTCAGGAAGCAACAGTTAGAACTGGACATGGAGCAACAGACTGGTTCCAAATAGGGAAAGGAGTATGTCAAGGCTTTATGTTGTCACCCTGCTTATTTAACTTATGTGCAGAGTACATCATGAGAAACACTGGGCTGGATGAAGCACAAGCTGGAATCAAGATTGCTGGGAGAAATATCAATAACCTCAGATATGCAGATGACACCACCCTTATGGCAGAAAGCGAAGAAGAATTAAAGAGCCTCTTGATTAAAGTGAAAGAGGAGAGTGAAAAAGTTGGCTTAAAGCTCAACATTCAGAAAATTAAGATCATGGCATCTGGTCCCATCACTTCATGGCAAACAGATGGGGAAACAGTGGAAACAGTGGCAGACTTAGTTATTTTTTTGAGCTCCAAAATCACTGCAGATGGTGACTACAGCCATGAAGTTAAAAGATGCTTACTCTTGCATGAAAAGTTATGACCAACCTAGACAGCATATTAAAAAGCTTTGCCCACAAAGGTCCATCTAGTCAAGGCTATGGTTTTTCCAGTAGTCATGTATGGATGTGAGGGTTGGACTGTAAAGAAAGCTGAGTGCTGAAGAATTGATGCTTTTGAGCTGTGGTGTTGGAGAAAAAGACTCTTGAGAGTCCCTTGGACTGCAAGGAGATCCAATCAGTCCATCCTAAAGTATATCAATCCTGAATATTCCTTGGAAGGACTGATACTGAAGCTGAAACTCCAATACTTTGGCCACCTGATATGAAGAACTGACTCATTTGAAAAGACCCTGATGCTGACAAAGATTGAAGGCAGGAGGAGAAGGGGATGACAGACGATGAGATGGTTGGATGGCATCACCAACTCAATGGACATGAGTTTGAGTAAACTCCAGGAGTTGGTGATGGACAGGGAGGCCTGGCATACTGCAGTCCATGGGGTTGCAAAGAGTCAGATACAACTGAGTGACTGAACTGAACTGAACCGAACTGAAGCAAGGATAAGACTTCCCTTGGAGCTCAGATGGTACAGAATCTGCCTGCAATGCAGGAGACCTTGGTTCAATCCCTGGGGTGGGAAGATCCCCTGGAGAGAGGTGTGGCAACCCACTCCAGTATGGCCTAGAGAATTCCATGGACAGAGAAACCTGTTGGGCTACAGTCTACGGGGTCACAACGAGTTGGACATGACTGAGTGACTAACACTTCACTTCAGGCAAGGATAATGAACAGGAGGCTTGTGCTCAAAAGACCTCACCTACCCAGTGGCTTTCAGGGAAGGACTTTTAAAGGCAGCATTTGGGGTGAGGGTTGCAGCTCCCAGACTTTGTTCTGATTAGTTGGTGGAGAGGTAACAGGATGCTGCTTTGGTAATCTTAATCATCAATCTTCTAGTTCAACTAGTCTGGGATCTATGTGCTTAGGGTCAGCAGATAGTCACCATCTTCCACCTGGGTGGGGGTCTTAGGTTCTGCAATAAAATTCCAAGATATATGTCAGGTTGTTATGCATATATCCCTTGAGAAGGAACTGGGGCTCTATTTTATCACTGTACTATTGTGCAAGCTATCTTGCTTAACTACTTCTCCTTTGTTTCTGTGTTCCATCACTTCTTAATTAATAACCGCTTGAATCTGCTCTTTGGAACTCAGGAAAGACCTAGGAGACAAAGCCTTTTTTCCCTAGAAACAAGAGAGGTCTTGCCACTGGGGATACTTCACAGGATACTGCTTGGTTTCAGTCCCTCCTCCTTTCCTTAGATACTCCTCAGTCCTCAGGGAATCAGGTAGGACAAGGAAGGGAAGAAAGTTTTGGATAGAGTTTAATCATAAACTCAGCAGAGAACTCAGTTTTAAGGGACTCAGTTTCAATTCCCAGTAGCAGAGACTACAGCCAACCATGAGGCTTCTTCTGACCCAAGCTGAGAGACAATTAAGAGGCTCCTTACTCCCCAACCCACTCTGCATCCCTGTCCCCATCTCTGCATCCCCTCTGCCCAGCAACACCTAGATTCCTTCGGTTTACCGAAGACATGAAGATTCTCAGCAACTCTGAACAGCAGGGGCTTTTGGGGAAACAGAATCCCGTGGGACTCCAGGGGTTTTTACAGACAAAATGGCATCATCTGCCCATGTAGGTTAACTTGAATATCAGCCAAGAAGACCTAATGAAGTGGACTTCATCTTATACCTGTCCTGTACTTCCCACATGTGGGCCTGGAGAACTTGATCAGCTCAATCATCCAGAGAGAGAGTGATTGGGTGGTGGGAGAGAGTTTAGATGGAGTTGAAAACTAAGATATAAAGCTATGAAAATGGGAGAAAGACATTTTCACCTTTAAAAATAAAGGAAGAAATTCCTTGACTGCCCAGTGATTAGAACTCAGTTCTTTCACTGTGTGGTGCCAGGTTGAATCCATGGTTGAGAAACTAAGATCCCATAAGTCATGTGGTGCAGCAGAAAAAAAAAAAAAAAAAACGAAAGAAACTCACAGCATAGTTTGAGAGAGAAACAGACAAGCTTTGTAGGTAGAAAAAAATCTGGCAGGTTGGATGTCACTTTCTTATGGTCTAGGAAAACTTCCCTTGGAGGTTGTCTGTCATATGGTAGCAGAAGAAGTGTGAAAAAGAACTTGGTTAGCAACCACTACTTGATTGCATCCAGTGGGTGGGAGGGCGGGTCTATGGGACCCCTTGGAACCCACCAAGCTCCTCTGTCCAGCCCACCAAGCTTCTCTGTCCATGGGATTCTCCAGGCAAGAATACTGGAGTGGGTTGCCATTTCCTTCTCCAGGAGATCTTCCCAACTTAGGAACCTTTGTCTCTTGCAACTCCTGCATTGCAGGTGGATTCTTTACCACTAGCAGTACCCTCTAAGTTGCAGCAAGAAAGAGGGTGATAATCCAGGAAAAGGATTTGTGTTCATTCTGATTACTTTACCACCAAAAGAGGCCTTGTCAATGGGGAATGTTTCCCCCCTCCCCGCCCCTCCAGATTTCAAGCTTGAATTCTTGTGCATCTTACTGTTAGAAAGCTAGTAGCTCTCTGCTCACTTCAGGGATGTATTCTGAGCTATTAGTTAGAATGGGGAGAAGGTCGCCCCAGTGCCCTTGCGGTTAGTGGCCAATAAGGAAGGTAGAGGAACCAGATATCTCGAAAAACACCATTTATTTTGTGCTTTGTAAAGCCTTAGAGCATCTGTCAAATATTTGAGCTCGAGGGCTCAACAGTTTAAATCCAAATCCACTCAGCTTGCCAGGAACCACATTTCAAAATTCGTGGACCTCTGTCATAGTATTTTCCATATGGCATCCTAATTTGGGGCTATGCTTTTACGAGTTGTAACCCTGAGGAGGTGACTGTGAGATCCACAGGTGGTCGGTCGGTCAAGGCAGCAGGAGAGGAGAACAGGGAGCATCCAAGGCTCTGAAAGCTTGGAGGAGAGACCGCCAGGGCCTGGTCTCTCTGCTTCGTCCAGGCAGAGAGACTCGAGCCGGACCATTGATTTTAATGACCTTCAACAGTTAAAAAAAATTAGTACATCTGCATGGTAAAAATTTAAGTACTACAAATAAATACTCAGTGAAAAATTAATTCCTTTCCTTTCTTGGACCCCAGTACCCCAGTTTATTGACTTATCATGTTCTAAGCTTTTTATGTATATGATCTCACTTAATCCTTATAACAGCTACAAGATTTAGGTTCTGTTATTATTGCCATGTCAGATGAGGCCTTGCATCTCAGAGAGGTGAAATAATTCACTTGTAAGGTGGCATGGGTGAGGAAACAAGAGACAAAGTAGGGGATTGCTGTTGAGAACTTCAAGGCTTTATAAGTGAATTGTGTGAGATGGATTAGAACATTCCATGATTGGTAGAACCTTTTAGCCACAGGGAAAACTCACTTCTTTTCCCGTCTTGGAGAGTACAAGTCTGCTGTGGATTTTAGAGTGATTTTGAAAAATATTTTATTTCTGTCAAGTAGCTGTTGATGACAGTTTCATGAAATAGACGTCTGAACAATCTAGTGGAATTGTGGAGATTGAAGGGTCTGGATATGTACTTAAAGAGCCAGAAGCAACTGAACAATTTAAAAATGTTTAGTTTAACCAGTATATTTAGATTATTTCCATTTCAGCATTTCAGTATAAAAATTGAGACTTTATTGTCTTTTTCTTACCATTTAGTGTGAATTTTACACGTAATAGCACATCTCAAGTGCTTAATAGCCAAGCATGACCAGAGCAGTTCTAAAAGAGTTACTGTTTTTACCTTTTCACATTTATATCTATGTTCTCTCTGAAATTTTTGAGTGTAGTACAAGGTAGTAACCTAGCTTAATTTTTTTATATGAATATCCAACTGACTCAGAACCAATTTATTGAAAAGATAGTCCTAACCCCATGAAACTTCTGTCTTAAATATCCACACATGTGCGAATCTGTTTCTGGACTCTGTTCTAGGCCATCTGTCTATTTGTCTACACTTACACGAGTAGACACTGTCTTAACTACTATAATTTTAGATTTAGGAATGACTTGCTATGTTGGGAGACTGCAAAGAGACCAGCCATGTTAAAAACTTAACACTATCTTAACTACTATAATTTTCACAGTGAGTCCTGCTATCTGGTAGGGAAGTTGTTCCTACTAGTTCTTAAGAGAATCTTGGCTATTATTGGTTTATTACCTTTCCATATAAATTACTTGCCAAGTTCCCCCAAAATATCTGTAAAGATTTTGATTGAGATTGTATTGAATCTATATATCAGTTTGAAGAGAGCACTTAAAAAATAACACCCGTTCATCTGATGCTATCTTCTAGGTAGGATCTGGACCTGTCCTTGCCTTCCAGTCTCTGCTACCTTCCACATTCTGGGTATGAGCAGCTGACTGAGGAAGCGGCTCAAGCTTTACCTCTTTGATGAGAACACAGGTGGAGGGTCCCTTCCTCTTCTCAGGGGTGGAAAGTCCCTGGCAAGGTTCTAGAACTCTAGGATACAGAAAAAAAATGGAAGCCTTGGAAGAACCAGACTAAAATCCCTTGAGTCCCCATCTATCTGGAGTAGGGACCTTGTGCCCCATATGTGAGTTTTCAGGGGTCACCCACGCTTGGGCTCACTTTAACCCAGGGTAGAGCAATAGAACTTAGCCACCTAGAGATAAGGTAAGATGCTTTCTACTCCTCACTCTTCTCTACCTTCTCTGTCACTGGCCTCACTATTTGCTCTGTGGCTGCAGACCAAGTTTCATGGAGAAGTCAATTAGAAATATAGAGAAGTGTGCAGACTTGGTGATCAGGCAGGAGAGGAAAGGACCAGAAGAAAGGAGTTTGTTGAAGATGTCTCCAGCATCTGAAGAGAAGTGACAAGATGAAAATGAAGGCAAACTAGGGATAGTAGTAAGATAACGAGGATGGAGAAGAGGTCCTGTAAGGAACTGAGCTTACCCTTTATGCTGAATGTTGTTTGGCCATCATCTTGAATTCCCTATGTCCACCAGGAAATCCACAATCTAATTCCTGATTGAACTTCACCAGATTAGTCCCCTTGTAGGGAACCCATCTTTCCAGGATGATACTTGTGAATTACCAGCTTGGGGGTAGCTGGAGTGTTAGTGAGAGTCAGAGTCCAAGGGACTAGAAGGGGTCAGAGAAGGAGTAGGGGCAAGGACAGAGGAGTAAAGAGACGATGGGCCAGGATGAACAGGGTGGCAAGTGGATGGTCTGGAGGGAACAAGGGAAGAGTCAGGCATGGAAATCCTTAAGGTAGGGTGGCAGGAAGGGATGACACTAGTCAGAGGAGGGAAACGGGTGGGGCTCAAAACTGAGAGAGGAGGATGGTGCTGGGGAGGAGGCCAAGGGCCAAAAGATGGAGGAGACAGGGGAGGAAGGTGAGTTGGACAGTGAGAGCAAGAAGGAGTAGGAAGAGGAGGTGGAGGCTGGAATTGAGAGGAGGAAATTATGGGTAGTTTTCTTGTCTTTTTTTCAATTGGCACTCTGTGCATACTCATTCTGTGAAAATCATTAACTGGTGGGAACTCAGGCCTGATCCAGCAGTTACATCACACTGCTGAGCTCATCACCCCATTCATGATGGAAATGCCCTCTATGAAGTGTACATGCCACTCCCTTTGTGACCAGTCAGTAATCGCCACCGATCATGAAAGTGGTCCCAGTTTCTAGGTTGAAGAATGGTCAGAGGAATTGGTAAAGAGAGGAAACGGAGTCTAATAGTCATCCCTGTTCCTTGGGATAACATGTAGTTTTGCCCCTTGGTAGGCAAAGACTGGCTTCCCTGGTGGCTCAGAGGGTAAAGCATCTGCCTGTGATGCGGGAGACCCAGGTTTGATCCCTGGGTCGGGAAGATCCCCTAGAGAAGGACATGGCAACCCATTCCAGTATTCTTGCTTGGAGAATCCCATGGACAGAGGAGCCTGGTGGGCTACAGTCCACAGGGTTGCAAAGAGTCGGACATGACTGAGCGACTACACAGGCAAAGACTGATCAAAAGGTTAGGATAGAGTTGGAGGCTGGGACCTGGGAGAATGGCTCTGAAGCAGGAATGGTGAAATTGGGAAGAGGTCATTGCCCCCCTACCCCATTTAACTTACTGCATTTCCCCAAATCCTTTCATATCCATATCACTCCACAAATACAAGGTAATCAGAGATTACCATTCTACCAATAAATATACTGAAGGCCAGAGAGGAAACTATTAATATATAGCAGGCAGTAGATGAGAGATTATCCAGATTAGAACTTGGGCCAAAAGTCAAGGAGTAGGGGGTATCCAGAAGGGAGCACAAATGGCCCATGACAGCATGATCCTATCCTGTGTTTCTGAATAGAATCATACAGGGCTGCTTCAGAGCAAAGCTTTATATTAATAGTATAGCCTTACCCCTGGTCCCTGTGATCCCTTGGTATTTTGTCTGACCCTTAACTAGAACCAGAAACACAGGGTCAAGCTGATAGGTCAAGCTCAGGAGCTACTCACTTCTGAGTGCCTAAGGATTAGATTTGGATTTTCTTGTTCAGTATCCTAGATGCCCATCTCCATGTCAGGTGATTTAGGAAGCTACTGTACCCACTCCCTTTCTTTTGTCTGATGTAGCAATTCTATTTGCTTATCATTCCTTTTTTTTTAAAAATTGAAGTATAGTTGAATTACTATATTAGTTTCAGATGTACAAGATAGCATTTCAAAATTTTTACAGCCTATATCCCATATAAGGTTATTATAAAATATTGGTTATGTTCCTTGTGCTTTACATTATATCCTTGTAACTTCTTCTTATACCTAATAGTATTCACAGGTGGCTCAGAGGTAAAGAATTCGCTTGCCAAGCAGGAGATTCTGGTTCAGTTCCTAGATTGGGAAGCTCCCCTGGAGAAGGAAATGGCAACCTACTTCAGTATTCTCGCCTAGGAAATCCCCTGGACAGAGAACCACAGTCCATGGGGTTGCAAAGGGTCAGACACAACTGAATGACTAAACAATAACAACAGTAGTCTGTACCTCTTCATTCCCTTCCTGTACCTTGCGCCTCCCATCACCCTTTTCCCAACCAGAAACCACTAGTTTGTTCTCTGTATCTGTGAGTCTGTTTCTGTTTTGTTAGATTTGTTATTTTTTTAGATGCCACATGTAAGTGAAAACATACAGTATTTGTCTTTCTCTGTCAGAATTGTTTCATCAAGCATAATACACTCTAGGTCTCTCCATATTGTTGTAGATGGCAAAATTTTATGACTGAGTGATATTCCATTGTGTGTGTGTGTCACATTATCCATTCATCTGTCAACACGTAAGTTACTTCCATATCTTGGCAATCATAAATAATGCTGCTGTGAACACTGAGGTGCCTGCATCTTTTTTGAATTAGTGTTTTTGTTTTCTTTGGATAAGTACCCAAGAGTAGAATTACTGGGTCTTATGATAGTTCTGTTTTTAATGTTTTAAGGAAACTCCATGCTGTTTTCCGTAATGACTGCACTGATTTACATTCATATCAACAGGGCACAAGGGTTCTCTTTTCTCCACATCCTCACTAACACTTGTTATTTGTAGACTTTCCTGATAATGGCCGTTCTGACATATTTGAGGTGATATCTCACTGTGGATTTTGTAGTTCCCTGATTAGTGATGTTGAGCATCTTTTCATGTGCCTGTTGGCCATCTGTATATCTTCTTTGGAAAAATGCCTATTCAGGTTCTCTGCCCATTTTAAAGTCAGATTATTTGGTTTTTTGATGTTGAATTATATGATTTCTTTACATGTTTTGGATAAGAACCCCTTATAAGACTTATCATTTGCAGATATCTTCTCCTATTCAGTAGGTTGTCTTTTCATTTCGTTGACAGTTCCTTTCACTTTGCAAAAGCCTTTAAGTTGATCCCCATTTTAAGTTGGGTCCCGTTTGTTTATTTTTGTCTTTTCCAAGGAGACAGATCCAAAGAAATATGGCTAAGACCAGTGTCAAAGAACACACACGTATTTTTTTCTTATAGGAGTTTTATGGTTTCTAGTCTTACATTTAGATTTGATTCATTTTGAATTTATTTTTGTATATGATGTGAGAAAATGTTGTAATTTCATTCTTTTATTTGCAAGTGGTCCAGATATGCCAGCACCACTTATTAAAGAGGCTGTCCTTTCTCATTGTATAGTTTTGCCTCCTTTGTCATAGATTGATTGGCCATATGTGCATGGGTTAATTTCTGGGCTTTCTATTCTATTTTGGTGTGTTTGTCTGTTTTGGGTGCTAGCACATACTCTTTTGATTACTGTTGCTTTGTAGTATAGTCTGAAGTCAGGGAGTGTGATACCTCCAGCTTAGTTCTTTTTTTCCCTTAAATTTATTTTATTGAACTATAGTTGATTTACAGTGTCATGTTAATTTCTGCTGTATGGCAAAGTGATTCATCTATACATATATTATATTCTTTTCATTATGGTTTATCACAGGATATTGAACATAGTTCATTGTGCTATACAGTAGGACTGTGTTGTTTGTCCATTCTTTAATAGTTTGCATCTGCTAGTCACAAACTCCCAGTCCATCTGTCCCTTACCCCCTCCTCCTCGGCAACCACAACACTATGTCTGTGAGTCTATTTCGTAGATAAGTTCATTTGTGTCACATTTTAGATTTCATGTATAAGTGATATCATATAGTATTTTTCTTCTCTTTCCTTCTCTTACTTCACTTAGTAGGATAATCTCTAGATCCATCCGTGTTGCTGCAAATGGCATTATTTCATTCTTTTTTATGGCTGAGTAGTATTCCGTTGTGTGTGTGTGTGTGTGTGTGTGTGTGTGTGTGTATACCACATCTTTATTCATTCACCTGTCAATGGGCATTTAGGTTTTTTTCATGTCTTGACTATTGTAAATAGTGCCACAGACTATTGTGAATAGTTTAACAGAGAGATGCATGTATATTTTTGAATTATAGTTTGATCTGAATATAAGCCCAGGAATGGAATTGCTGGTCATATGGCAACTCCATTTTTAGTGTTTTGAGGAACCTCCATGCTGTTTTCCATAGTGGCTATGCCAATTTACATTCCTACCAACAATATAGGAGAGTTCCTTTTTCTCCACACTCTCTCTAGCATTTTTTATTTGTAAATTTTTAAAATGATGGCCGTTCTGAGGGGTGTAAGGTGGTACACAATTGTAGTTTTGATTTGCATTTCTTTTCTGTCACAATTGCTTTGGCTTGTGTTTGTGGTTCCATATACATTTTAATGTTATTCTAGGTCTGTGAGAAGTGTCACGGGTATTTGGATATGGATTGCATTAAATCTAGATTGCTTTGGGTAATATGGACATTTTAACAATTTTAACTCTTCTAATCCATGAGCATGCAATATATTTCCATTTATTTATATCATCTTCAATTTCTTTACTGTGTCTCATAGTTTTCAGAGTTTAGATCTTTTACCTCCTTGATTAAAATTATTCCTAGGTATTTTACTCTTTTTGATACAATTGTACATTATTTTCTTGATTTCTGTTTCCAATAGTTCATTATTAGTGTATAGAAATGCAACAAATTTATTTACATTAACTTTATATCCTGCAACTTTACAATCTGCAATTCATGGATGAGCTCTAGTAGTTTTTGGTGACTTCTGGGTAGGATTTTTCTCTATATAGTATCATGTTACATGCAGACAGTGACAGTTGTTTTTCTTCCTTTCCAATTTGGATTCATTTCTTTTTCTTGTCCAATTGCTGTGCCCAGGACTTCCAATACCATGTTGAATAAAAGTGGTGAGAATGGGTGTTTTTGTTCCTGATCTTAGTATGTTTGCTGTGGGTATATCATATATAGCCTTTACTCGGTTGAGGTATGTTCCCTTTATATCCCCCTTTCTAAGAGTTCTTATCATGATTAAATGTCAAATTTAAAAGTTTTTATTTATTTATTTAGCTGCACCAGGCCTTAGTTGCAGCATATGGAATCTTTAGTTGTGGCTTGTGGAATTTTCAGTTTTGGCATGCAAATTTTAGTTGTGGCATGCAAATTTTAGTTGTGGCATGTGGGATCTAGTTCCCTGACCAGGGATTGAAGCTGGGCTGCCTGCATTGGGAGCACAGAGTTTAGTCACTGTACCACCAGGAAAATCTCTGATTTTATGAAATGCTTTTTCTGCATTGATAAGATTGTGTGATTTTAATGTTTTGTTTTGTTAAAGTAGTATATCACATTGTTTGATTTATGAATATTGACCCATCTTTGCATCCCTGAAATAAATCCCACTTATTTCAGGAACAAATCCTACTTGTTCCTGGTATATGATCCTTTTTAGGTTTTGTTGAATGTGATTTGCTAATCTTTTGTTGAGTATTTCTATATCTATGTTTATCAGGAGCATTGGCCTATAATTTTCTTTTTTAAAAGTGTCTGTCTGGTTTTGGAATCAAGATAATACTGGGCTTGTAGAATGAGTTTGGAAGTTTAATTTTTTTGAAGTAGTTTGTAAAGGTATTAACTCTTCTTTAAATGTTTAGTAAAATTCTCCTATGAAGTTGTCCAGTCCTGGACTTTTTCTCTTGTTGGCAGTTCTTCAATTACTAGTAATTGGTCTCTTCAGATTTTCTATTTCTTCCTAATTCAGTCTTGAAAGACTTGTATATTTTTAGGAATTTATCCACTTCTTCTAGGTTGTCCAATTTGTTGATGTGTAACTATTTATTGTTGTTGTTAAGTCTCTAAGTTTTGTCCAACTCTTTGCAACCCCATGGACTGCAGCACACCAGGCTTCCCTGTCCTTCACTATCTCCCAGAGTTTGATCAAACTAATGTCCATTGAGTCAGTGTTGCCATCCAACCATCTCATGCTCTGTTGCTCCCTTCTCCTCTTGCCCTCAGTCTTTCCCAGAATCAGGGTCTTTCCTAAGGAGTCAGCTCTTTGCATCAGGTGGCAAAAGTATTGGAGCTTCAGCACCAGTCCTTCCAATGAATATTCAGAGTTGATTTCCTTTAGGATTGACTGGTTTGATGTCCTTGCTGTCCAAGGGACTCTCAAGAGTCTTCTCCAGAACCACAGTTTGAAAGCATCAATTCTTCAGTGCTCAGCCTTCTTTATGGTCCAACTTTCACATCCATACATGACTACTAGAAAAACTCTAGCTTTGACTATACAGACCTTTGTCAGCAAAGTGATATCTCTGTTTTTTAATACACTGTTCTAGGTTTGTCATAGCTATTCTTCCAAGGAGCAAGTGTCTTAATTTCATGGCTGCAGACACTGTCTGCATTGATTTTGGAGATCAAGAGAATGAAATCTGATACTGTTTCCACATTTTCCCCATCTATTTAACATGAAGTGATAGGACTGGATGCCGTGATCTTAGTTTTTTAAATATTGAGTTTTAACCCAGCTTTTTCATTCTCCTCTTTCACCTTCATCAAGAGGCTCTTTAGTTCCTCTTCACTTTCTGCCATTAAAGTGGTGTCACCTGCATATCTGAGGTGGATGATATCTCTCCCAGTAATCTTGATTCCAGCTTGTGCTTCATCCAGCCCAGCATTTCACATGATGTACTCTGCATATAAATTAAATAAGCAGGGTGACAATATACAGCCTTGCATGAAAGAAAGAAAGAAAGTGAAGTTGCTTAGTTGTGTCTGACTCTTTGCAACCCCGTGGACTGTAGCCCGCCAGGCTCCTCTGTCCATGGGATTCTCCAGGCAAGAATACTGGAGTGGGTTGCCATTTCCTTCTCCAGAGGATCTTCCTAACTCAGGGATCAAACCCGGGTCTCCCACATTGCAGGCAGACGCTTTATCCTCTGAGCCTCCAGGGAAGCCACAGCCTTGCATACTCCTTTCCCAATTTTGAACCAGTCTGTTGTTCCATGTCCAGTTCTAACTGTTGCTTCTTGTCCTGCATACAGGTTTCTTAGGAGGCAGGTAATGTGGTCTGGTATTCCCACCTCATTAAGAATATTCCACAGTTTGTTGTGATCCACAGTCAAAGCATTTAGCATAGTCGGTGAAGCAGAATTAGATTTTTTGGGGGGAATTCCCTTGCTTTTTCTATGATCCAGCGAACACTGGCAATTTGATCTCTGACTTCTCTGCCTTTTCTAAATTCAGTTTGTACATCTGGAAGTTCTCAGTTCATGTATAGCTGAAGCCAGCTTGAAGGATTTTGAGCATAAGCTTGCTGGCATGTGAAATGAGTGCAATTGTACGGTAATTTGAACATTCTTTGGCATTGCCTTTCTTTGGGATTGGAATGAAAACTGACCTTTTCCAGTCCTGTGGCCACTGATGAGTTTCTCAAATTTGCTGGCATAGTGAGTGCAGCACTTTCACAGCATCATCTTTTAGGATTTGAAATAGCTCAGCTGGAATTCCATCACCTCCAGTAGCTTTGTTCATAGTAATGCTTCCTAAGTTCCACTTGACTTCGAATTCCAGAATGTCTGGCTCTAGGAGAGTGACCACCGCATTATGGTTATCTGGGTCATTAAAAGCTTTTTTGTACAGTTCTTCTGTGTATTCTTGCCACATTTTCTTAATCTCTTCTGCTTCTGTTAGGTCCTTGCTGGGTTTTGTCCTTTATTGTGCTTATTGTTGCATGAAATGTTTGCTTGGTATTTCCAATTTTCTTAAAGAGGTATGTAATCTTTCTCATTCTATTGTTTTCCTCTGTTTATATTGTTCTCTTATAATTATTTTTATTTCTGTGATATTAGTTGTAATTTCTCCTCCTTCATTTCTAGTTTAATTCTTTTTTTCAATGAGTTTGGCTGAAGTTTTTTCAATTTTGTTTATCTTTTTGAAAAACCATCTCTTAGTTTCATTGATCTTTTCTCTTTTTTAAAAAGTCTCTATTTCCACTCTGATCTTTATTGTTTCCTTCCTTCTGCTGACTTTGGGCTTCATTTGTTCTTCTTTTTCCAGTTCCTTTAGAGGGTAGGTTAGGTTGTCTATTTGAAAACTTTATAATTTGTTTCAGGTAGGCTTGTGTCACTATAAATTTCCCTCTTAGAATTGCTTCTGCTGCATCCCATAGATTTTGAAAAGTTGTGTTTTTTCTTTCATTTGTTTTGAAATATTTTCTGATTTCTCATTTGATTTCTTTGTTTACCCATTGTTTTTTGAGTAACCTGTTGTTTAGTCTTCACACGTTTGTGTTTTCCCCATTTTTCTTCCTGTAATTGGTTTCTAGTTTCAAACCACTGTGGTCAGAAAAAAAATGCTTGAAATAATTTTTGTCCTCTTAAAATTGTTGAAACATATTTTGCTGTGTTTTGTGAGGCTATGTTTTGCAGCCTAGCAGGTGGTCTAGCATGGAGAATATTTCATGTGAACTTAAAAAGAACGTGTATTCTGCTGTTCTAGATGGAATGTCCTGTAGATATCTATTAAAGTGCATCTGATCTATTGTTGCACTACTGCTTCTGTATTAAGTTTTTGTCTGAATGATCTGTCTGTTGATATAGGTGGAGTATTATAGTCCCCTATTATTATTACATTTTCAATTTCTCCCTTTTATGTCTCTCGGTATTTGCTTTATATATTTATGTGCTCCTGTTTTGGGAGCATATATGTTAATCCTCTTCTTGTATTGATCCCTTTATATACAGAGGGCCCTTCTTTGTCTATTTTGTCTAATATGAGTACTATTAATATTACCCCTGCTTTCTTGTAGTGTCTGCTTTCATGAAGTATCTTTCTGTCCTCTTACTTTTAGTCTACATATCTTTGCTTTGAAATGAGTTTCCTGTAAGCAGTATATAAATGAGTCTGCTTGTTTTTTACCCAATCAGTTACCCTTTATGTTTTATTTGGAACATTTAGTCCATTGACAAAAAAGTGATTATTGATGATTATGTACTTATTGGCATACTTATTGTACTTGTTTTTCAGTTGTTTTTGTATCTCTTCTCTGTTCTTTTATTCTTCTTTTGGTTTCTCCCCTTGTGATTTGGTGAGTTTCTTTAATAGTATGCTTGTATTCCTTTCCTATTAGTTTTTTTTTTTTTAATTTTATTTAATTTTATTTTTTTTGTTTTTCTTTTTTTTTTTTTTATTAGTTGGAGGCTAATTACTTCACAACATTTCAGTGGGTTTTGTCATACATTGATGTGAATCAGCCATGGATTTACACGTATTCCCCATCCCGATCCCCCCTCCCACCTCCCTCTCCACCCGATTCCTCTGGGTCTTCCCAGTGCACCAGGCCCGAGCACTTGTCTCGTGCATCCCACCTGGGCTGGTGATCTGTTTCACCATAGATAGCATACATGCTGTTCTTTTGAAATATCCCACCCTCACATTCTCCCACAGAGTTCAAAAGTCTGTTCTGTATTTCTGTGTCTCTTTTTCTGTTTTGCATATAGGGTTATCATTACCATCTTTCTAAATTCCATATATATGTGTTAGTATGCTGTAATGTTCTTTATCTTTCTGGCTTACTTCACTCTGTATAAGGGGCTCCAGCTTCATCCATCTCATTAGGACTGGTTCAAATGAATTCTTTTTAATGGCTGAGTAATATTCCATGGTGTATACATACCACAGCTTCTTTATCCATTCATCTGCTGATGGGCATCTAGGTTGCTTCCATGTCCTGGCTATTATAAACAGTGCTGTGATGAACATTGGGGTGCACGTGTCTCTTTCAGATCTGGTTTCCTCAGTGTGTATGCCCAGAAGTGGGATTGCTGGGTCATATGGCAGTTCTATTTCCAGTTTTTTAAGAAATCTCCACACTGTTTTCCATAGCGGCTGTACTAGTTTGCTTTCCCACCAACAGTGTAAGAGGGTTCCCTTTTCTCCACACCCTCTCCAGCATTTATTGCTTGTAGACTTTTGGATAGCGGCCATCCTGACTGGCGTGTAATGGTACCTCATTGAGGTTTTGATTTGCATTTCTCTAATAATGAGTGATGTTGAGCATCTTTTCATGTGTTTGTTAGCCATCTGTATGTCTTCTTTGGAGAAATGTCTGTTTAGTTCTTTGGCCCATTTTTTGATTGGGTCATTTATTTTTCTGGAATTGAGCTGCAGGAGTTGCTTGTATACTCAAAATGGATTAAAGATCTAAATGTAAGACCAGAAACTATAAAACTCCTAGAGGAGAACATAGGCAAAACACTCTCTGACATAAATCACAGCAAGATCCTCTATGACCCACCTCCCAGAATACTGGAAATAAAAGCAAAACTAAACAAATGGGACCTAATGAAACTTAAAAGCTTTTGCACTACAAAGGAAACTATAAGTAAGGTGAAAAGACAGCCCTCAGATTGGGAGAAAATAATAGCAAATGAAGAAACAGACAAAGGATTAATTTCCTATTAGTTTTTATTATGTTTTTAATTTGTGATTACCATGGGGTTCATATATGCTGTTTGTTTAGTCACATCTGACTCTTTTGCACCCCCATGAACTGTAGCCCACCAAGCTCCTATGTTCATGGGATTTCCCAGGCAAGAATATTGAAGTGGGTTGCCATTTCTTTCTCCAGGAGATCTTCCTGACTTGTAACTATATCCGTTTTTTTTTTTTTAAATCCATTTGTTTTAAACTGGTAGTCATTTAAGTTCAAACACATTCTAAAAAAATATACATTATTTCTTACTCCCTTCTCCCACATTTTGGGTTTTTGATGTCATATTTTACATCTTCATGTTTATCCCTTCACTTGTTTATTGTGGTTATAATTAATTTTTACCATTTTTTTTGTCCTTTAATCTTTATACTAGCTTATTTAAGTGGTTGATCCACTGCTTTTATTATATATTTGCCTTTCCTAGTGTGATTTTTTTCTTTCTTATGTATTCTTTCTTCTTGTTGTAGCCTTGTCTTTTCCCCTTAAGAGAAATCTTTAACATTTTAGGATAGGTATAGTATTAGTGAACTTTTAGTTTTTGCTTGCATGAGAAATTCTTTATTTTTTCTTTCATTCTAAATGATAATCTTCCTGGTAGAGTATCCTCGAGTATAGGTATTTTCCTTTCAACACTTTCAATATATCGTGGAACCCCTCTCTGAGATGAGAGCCTAGTGGGAGTTGGAGAGAGGGCAGTGCACTGGGCAGTCTTGGTGAGCTGATGAGATGAGAGCACCTGGCGGTTTTTAATCTGCTGCCTCTGGGCTAAGACTGGTAGCAAGCAAGTCTGTGCATGATCTTCAAGAGCAAAGTCTTAGTTTCTTATAGCCTTACAGCAAGCCTCACTGATTTTCAATTCAGCCAAGGGGGCTCATCCTTCCAGTGCCAGACCCCAGGGGTGGGGTGCCTAGTCTGGGGGTCAAACCTTTGCTCCTTGAGGAAGATCCCTGAGCCTGTGATACTCTTCTCCTTTTCTGAGTCACCCACTAGGGGCTTGATTGCTTCTCTTCCACTCCTACCAGACTCCATGTGGTTCTTTCTTGATGGCCTTGGTGGTCAAGAGCTATTCTGCTAGTCTTCAGGTCATTCTCCGCAAGAACTGCTCTATATGTAGTTGTGGTTTTGATGTGTTCAATGGAGCAAGGAGGAACTCAGGTCTTCCCACTGTGTTCCTACTCTTGGTCCTGTCTCCTGAATTTAGATTTGAGTCATACCTGAAGTGGGCTTCCCTGGTGGCTCAGCTGGTAAAGAATCTGCCTGCAGTGCGGGAGAGCTAGGTTCAATCCCTGGGCTGGGAAGATCCCCGCAGAAGGGAACGGCTACCACTCCAATATGCTGGCCTGGAGAATTCCATGGACTGTATAGTCTATGGCGTCGCAAAGAGTCAGACATGACTGAGCTACTTTCAATTTCACCTGAGGTATCCTTGGTAAACCCTTACTTTCTAAGCTTGAATTTAATTTTTCCTTAAAGTGGGGATAATACTCTCTATGCCATAGGGCTGTAGTAACACTTAGCCTGGTGGGATCTGATAGAAAAATAATGTTTGTGGAGGGTCAACTATAACTCTTAGATGAATAGCACATGGTGTGTTTGCAGAGGGCTAATTTTACTAAGGGCTTCCCTTGTGGCTTAGCTGGTAAAGAATCCGTCTGCAATGTGGGAGACCTGGGTTCAATCCCTGGATTGGGAAGATCCCCTGGAGAAGGGAAAGGCTACCCACTCCAATATTCTGGCCTGGAGAATTCCATGGACTGTATAGTCCATGGGGTCGCAAAGAGTTGGACACAACTGAGTGACCAGGTTAATTACCAAGTTAATTTAAAAATAATAAAATATATTAAAACAATTGCTTTAGTGTACATTTATTTCATAAGCATCTTGCAGGTAAATCCAATAAAAATTATCTTAGATTGCAGCAAATTCTAGACTTCTAAAGTTGGAATGGCTTTTTTTTATTGCACTAGAGCCACCATCCCATAAATCTTTTCCATACCTGAAGGCACTCAGCTTCCTTGTGTTCATCTTCACTCATTGCCTGTATGTCAGGGGATCTGCCTGGAGCTGATTATGGGGCCTAAATTCAAAATCTGCCTACCAATAAGGTCCAGAAGATGGATGACTTCAGTCACCCGAAACTGTTATTAGAAAACACTTGCATTAACCTATCAAGAGAAAAAGAGTGAGAGGGAGAGAGGGACGCCCTGGAGAGAGGGAGGACATGGCTTAAATGGTGGAGGGGGTTTGTGATGGATTGGGTGGCATCTATAAGCAAAGACCTGAGCCCCAGGCTCTTCTGGCTATTGGCAGTCCAGTCCAGATATTCAATGATTCACTGACTCGCTTTTCAACTTAAGTTCATGCCATTTGTACATTTGATGGATTTGAAGAGACGTCTTACAGCCATTTCTTGCCACTGCTTGGAGAAATAGTGTCATAAGATGCAACTTTATTTCCTGTTCTGTTTTGTGAGATGCTCTCTGCAAAGATAGCTTTTATGTTTCCAACAGTAGCCAAGTGCTTTGGGCCACATAAAAGCTTTTTTTAAAATTGAAGTATAGTTTGTTTACAACATCATGTTTGTTTCAGGTGTATACTTTATATAAATTTTTATATAAATATGTATGTATAAATGAATATATGTGTGTATAAATATATATACATATATATGTATGTATAAATGAATCACTCTGTTGTACACCTGAAACAAACATGATGTTGTAAACAAACCATACTTCATTTAATTTAAAAAAAAGCTTTTTTTGGCCCACAGTACTTGGTTACTGTTGGTTTCTACTAACTGATAACCACCAGCCTCACAGAACAGGAGGCCTTTGCATTTGGCTTTCAGAAGGGAATATGTATGTGAAGGGATTTCATGGTCCTTTTTTCCTAAAAAGCAAGACTGTTTGAGCATGACTGTTCTGAGTGACCAAAAAATAAAAATAAAATAGTCATGTTGCTGAGGCTCACCTTTTTGTTCTGTTGCTCTCCATGGGTGGTTAATGGTATGGGCTTTGGGATAAAATATTTAGTTGCACACCCTGCCTTCAAGTTTTCCCAACTGTTATCTTGGGCATATTAGGGGATCTCTCTGAACATTCCCCCCATCTGTAAAATGGGGATGATAACAGCATTTCCTAGGGTTGTTGTAAGGGTACTTAAAGTATCTAGCAGGCCTGACATGGAGTTTTTAATAAATGATTTTTTTAATAATTATTGTCCTTTCTTTTCTACTTCGCCGTCCTCCTTGCCCTAGCTGGTGGGTTTGAGGGGCTGGTCTGTTTTTCAGGGGCTGGTCTGTTTTTCCTGTCATATATAATTTCCTTCTTTGTATGTATCATTCTCTGAAATAATCTTGTTTATTGACTTGTCAGCACTCTTCTCCCATTATGACCTGAATTACACAGGGCAACCTGCATATACCTGCTCACACATGTTCACTAAATGAGAACACCTAGTAGACTCTCTCTACATGTTTATTGACTAATGCTCCTCTGTCTCAACCCTTTTCCTTCTCTTTTCCATGATTCCTACATGAACAACCATTTTATTTTAGAATTAATGGTCTAGTCAAGGATGAGAATGAAAGAGTAATTGTTCTGAATTGCTTCGATGGAGTCTCAGGTTAGGAGACATTCTTAGGAAACTAGGATAAAGACCTGTAGGGCTTTTTTCCTCCTCTGAGATTGATGTGAATGTATTCGCTAGGACTCCACTTTCAAGGCCCATAAAAGTGCATGAGCAAGTTTCAGCAGAAAAGGAATGTTCATCACAAGGACTCAGGAATGTTTTTTGAATCTAATGACATGTGCGTGCATGCTCAGTCGCTCAGTCGTGTCCAACTCTTTGTGACCCCATGCACTGCAGCCTGCCAGGCTCCTCTGTCCATGGAATTTTTCAGGCAAGAATACTGGGGTAGGTTGTCATTTCCTTCTCCAGGGGATCCTCCCAACCCAGGGATTGAACCTGTGTCTCGTGTAGGTGATTCTTTACCACTGGCACCCCCTAAAGAAGCCCCTAATGACTTGGGGGTAATCAAGTCTCAGAAATGAACTGATATCAAGGACCCCTTCACAAACATCTGCCTTTGCCTCTTCTTTTAAATGTCTGCAGATCCATGTTTGCTTCTCTGAAATCCAGTGTTCCCCAAACTCTGCCAAAACACAATAAAACTTATTTATGCCAAAATAAAATATACTCAGATTTTTATTGTTAGATTCCATAGTCCTAAAGTTACTCTGTCAAAGTTCTATAAGAATTTAATATTTGTTTGGCTGTGTTGCATCTTGGTTGTAGCACACAGGATCTTCTTGTGTTGCGTGGGCTTCTCTAGTTGCCGGTGCAAGGCTTAGTTGTCTTGCAACATGTGGGATCTTAGTTCCCCCACTCTAAGAGTTTCTAAATGCTTACTTTCAATTTCTGTACATTAATTTCTCATGGACTGTTAACAAAGAGCTAGTGGGCAGGCATGGCTGTATTTCACACTGAAACTGTAGAGCACCTCCCCTCAGCTGTCAAGTTTGCACCCCTCTGCAGGAAACTAGAGCAAAATCACTGCACAAAATCAGGGCCCCAGCCCCCCTGGGGTCTGTGTGTCAGACTTTGCTTTAAGGGTCTTCACAACACTTTGGTCTGTGCAGCTATGGCCGCCAGGTGGCAGCACAGGGTGAAACCACGGCAGCCTGGAGTGTGGCCACGTGGGTGGGAACACCTTCAAGGTGTGAGCCCACGGATACCCTGGAATGTGTCCACGAGGGAGGTCTCTAGCACTATCGATTTCTATTTCTCTTCTAAACATGTCCTCAGAAGTTTTTGGTTGCTTGGTTGCCAGGACTCTGGGAGGTGACTTTAAATGTGTGACTGAGCTCAGAGAAGAAAAGTCTTAAGTCTGTTTCATAATTGTCCTCACCAGAGCCTTTGGGGAAGTTACCTGCCTGATAATTTAGGAGACATAAGAGATGCAGGTTTGATCCCTCAGTCAAGAAGATCGTCTGGAGGAGGGCATGGCAACTCCTTCCAGTTGCCTGCAGAATCCTATGGACAGAGGAACCTGGTGGGCTACAGTCCATAGGGTGCACACAGTCAGACATGACTGAAGCGACTTAGCACACACGCACACACCATCATGTTTACCCTTCCTGCCAGTCTAGTTCTGCTTCTATATCCCAATATTTTTTGAGCATCCAATTTCCCAGATGGCACTAACTCTTAAAGCCCTTGTGTCTTTCCCACACAATGTTTTGTGGGTTAATTTTCTGTTTCATGGGAAGGATTTGAAATGTCCACTTGGGGTTTAGTCAAGCAAATGTCAAGGTCTTTCAAGGATGGTGAGGACTTCAAAAACCATTAGCATCTAGGGAAGACATGCAGATTAAATCCTAAATGAATTTGTCAGTGCTCTTCCTTACATTACCTAAGAAAGAGTGTGCGGTATAAACTTACAGGAGTGTAGGCCTTGGTTACAACCAGTGATTCTCTTTCTCATCTTCCTCCCTTAAAACAGGCTTGCTTAGCATCACCCTCAGTGGTGAAAAATTGAAAGCATTTCCCCTGAAATCAGGAACAAGACAAGGGTGCCCACTCTCACCACTACTATTCAACATAGTGTTGGAAGTTTTGGCCACAGCAATCAGAGCAGAAAAAGAAGTAAAAGGAATCCAGATAGGAAAAGAAGAAGTGAAACTCTCACTGTTTGCAGATGACATGATCCTCTACATAGAAAACCCTAAAGACTCTACCAGAAAATTACTAGAGCTAATCAATGAATATAGTAAAGTTGCAGGATATAAAATTAACACACAGAAATCCCTTGCATTCCTATATACTAACAATGAAAAAACAGAAAGAGAAATTAAGGAAACAATACCATTCACCATTGCAACAAAAAGAATGAAATACTTAGGAGTATATCTACCTAAAGAAACAAAAGACCTATACATAGAAAACTATAAAACACTGATGAAAGAAATCAAAGAGGACACAAACAGATGGAGAAACATACCGTGTTCATGGATTGGAAGAATCAATATTGTCAAAATGGCTATTCTACCCAAAGCAATCTATAGATTCAATGCAATCCCTATCAAGCTACCAACGGTATTTTTCACAGAACTAGACCAAAGAATTTCACAATTTGTATGGAAATACAAAAAACCTCGAATAGCCAAAGTAACCTTGAGAAAGAAGAATGGAACTGGAGGAATGAATCAACCTGCCTGACTTCAGACTCTACTACAAAGCCACAGTCATCAAGACAGTATGGTACTGGCACAAAGACAGAAATATAGATCAATGGAACAGAATAGAAAGCCCAGAGATAAATCCACGAACCTATGGACACCTTATCTTTGACAAAGGAGGCAAGGATATACACTGGAAAAAAGACAACCTCTTTAACAAGTGGTGCTGGGAAAACTGGTCAACCACTTGTAAAAGAATGAAACTAGAACACTTTCTAACACCATACACAAAAATAAACTCAAAATGGATTAAAGATCTAAATGTAAGACCAGAAACTATAAAACTCCTAGAGGAGAACATAGGCAAAACACTCTCCGACATAAATCCCAGCAAGATCCTCTATGACCCACCTCCCAGAATATTGGAAATAAAAACAAAACTAAATAAATGGGACCTAATGAAACTTAAAAGCTTTTGCACTACAAAGGAAACTATAAGTAAGGTGAAAAGACAGCCCTCAGATTGGGAGAAAATAATAGCAAATGAAGAAACAGACAAAGGATTAATCTCAAAAATATACAAGCAACTCCTGAAGCTCAATTCCAGAAAAATAAATGACCCAATCAAAAAATGGGCCAAAGAACTAAACAGACATTTCTCCAAAGAAGACATACAGATGGCTAACAAACACATGAAAAGATGCTCAACATCACTCATTATCAGAGAAATGCAAATCAAAACCACAATGAGGTACCATTACACGCCAGTCAGGATGGCTGCTATCCAAAAGTCTACAAGCAATAAATGCTGGAGAGGGTGTGGAGAAAAGGGAACCCTCTTACACTGTTGGTGGGAAAGCAAACTAGTACAGCCGCTATGGAAAACAGTGTGGAGATTTCTTAAAAAACTGGAAATAGAACTGCCATATGACCCAGCAATCCCACTTCTGGGCATACACACTGAGGAAACCAGATCTGAAAGAGACACGTGCACCCCAATGTTCATCGCAGCACTGTTTATAATAGCCAGGACATGGAAGCAACCTAGATGCCCATCAGCAGATGAATGGATAAGGAAGCTGTGGTACATATACACCATGGAATATTACTCAGCCATTAAAAAGAATTCATTTGAACCAGTCCTAATGAGATGGATGAAGCTGGAGCCCCTTATACAGAGTGAAGTAAGCCAGAAAGATAAAGAACGTTAGAGCATACTAACACATATATATGGAATTTAGAAAGATGGTAATGATAACCCTATATGCAAAACAGAAAAAGAGACACAGAAATACAGAACAGACTTTTGAACCCTGTGGGAGAAGGTGAGGGTGGGATGTTTTGAAAGAACAGCATGTATATTATCTATGGTGAAACAGACCACCAGCCCAGGTGGGATGCACGAGACAAGTGCTCGGGCCTGGTGCAGTGGGAAGACCCAGAGGAATCGGGTGGAGAGGGAGGTGGGAGCGGGGATCGGGATGGGGAATACGTGTAAATCTATGGCTGATTCATATCAATGTATGACAAAACCCATTGAAATGTTGTGAAGTAATTAGCCTCCAACTAATAAAACAAAAACAAAAACAGGCTTGCTTGACAGGCAGATCCCTGTAAGAACTGGGACTTGTACACACAAAAAACTTTGCTTTAAGTGGAAAGTGAAAGTGATAGTTGCTCAGTCATCTCTGACTCTTTACAACCCTGTGGACTGTAGCCCACCAGTCTCCTTTGTCCGTGGAATTCTCCAGGCAAGAACATTGAAGTGGGTTCTTCTTCAAGGGATCTTCCCAATGCAGGGATCAAACCTGGATCCCCTGCATTGCAGGCAGCTTCCCTGGTTTAAGAGACTTAGGCCAATTTAAGTCCAGTTTTTAAGCTGCCAAAATTTACTGTGATATGGGAATTCCACAGATGAGAAGTGAAGTGTTACAGATGAGTATTGACATGTGTGGACTTTGGAGTGAAGCAGTTGGGTTTGAATCCTGTCTCTGTGTGTCTTTAGGCAAGATATCTAATTTCTCAGCATGTTTCCTCACCTTTGAAATGGACATAATAACTTCTTCCAAGGGTTTTTGGTCACTCACTTGACAGCCGTTTTACTGAGAGCCCACAAGTGGCCAGACAATGGGTTGACACTGGTAAAGTAGTCAAAAAGAGAGATAATCTGTACCCCTCATGGGACGTTCTAGGAGAATGTTTGCTTTCAAACAATCTAGCAAGATGCCTGGCATATAGTCAGTGCTCAAATGATCAATATAAAGAGTAATGACAGTTATATTTTACTTTTTAAATGGAAGTATGGTTGATTTACAGTGTTGTATTAATTATTGCTGTACAGAAAAGTGACTCAGTTATACACACACACATATATATTCCTTTTCATACTTTCCATTATGGTTTATCACAGTATAGTGAATATAGTTCCCATGCTATACAGTACAACCTTGTTGTTTATCCATTCTATAAATGCCAGTTTCCATCTGGTAATCCCCAAATCCCAATCCATCCCTTTCCCACCTCCCCTTCCTCTTGGCAACTGGCAGTCTCTCCTCTGCATCTGTGATTCTCTGTTTCATAGATAAGTTCATTTGTGTCAGATTTTAGATTCCACATGTAAGTGATATCATGTGGTATTTTTCCTTCTCTTTCTGAGTTACTTCACTTAGTATGATAATCTCTAATTGCATCCATGTCACTGCAAATGCATTCTTTTTTATGGCTGAATACATGTATTCATAATACATATATTAAGTGTATATACATATATACAGTACATATAACTGAATATATGTATATATATATGTATATATATATGTATATATATATGTATATATGTATACATATATATGTATATATGTACCATATCCTCTTTATCCATTCGTCTGTTGAGGGACATTTAGGTTGTTTGCATGATAACAGTTATAAACTGAAGTACTATGGTCAAGCACAAGATGAAGCTTCAAAGCATATGTGTCAAATCTTTCAGCGATCTCAATTGAAACCTAGTTAATGTTTAAATATCTGTTATGTGAAGTGTGTTACCCTCTGAAGCCAGAATTGTGCACACATCATTAGAATTTTGCTTAGGATTATTATTGCTTCCTTCCTCAGTTCTTTTGTCCAATTATATTACACATAATCACATGTGTCATTTACTTTTTCTAGAAGCTTTCAAGTTAAACTTGAAACAAGTAAGGAAGAAAAGGTATTCACTAGGAGGTAATAGTATAGAATTCATCAGTTAGTTTGGCTATCTGGTGTTTATGGACTACCTTTTGGCACTCAGTGTTTGGTGTTGAAGATATTGATATAAAATGGTACTTTTCAATAAGGGAACAGATAGGCAAATTATAATTCAGTATTGTGAGGTTAGGTACTGTGATAGCGGTTGGGGTAGGCAGAATTCTGGGATGGCCTCTGTGATTCTGGAGTTCTTAGTGTATACTGCTTACCTTCCCCCTGGTATAATCTTCTCATTTCAAGTGTGGGTGGAACCTGTGAATAGATGGGATAGCACTCCTGAGATGGGGTTACTCATCAGTTGACTTTGAGTTCATCCAAAGAGAGATGAACCTGGGTGGGCCTGACCTAATCAGGTGAGTCCTTAAAAGGGACATGTCTTCCTGAGGACAGAAGAGATTCAGAGTGTGAGAGAAACCCTCCTGCTGGCGTTGATGAGACAGCTTCCATGACTTCCACAGGTACAAGGAAATGAGTTCTGCCAACACCCTTGTAATGATGGACAGATACCCCAGCTCTGGCACCTTGGAGGCTCTGAGCAGAAAGCCCAGCTAACTCATAGCTAGACTCCTGACCTAGAGAAACAGTGAGAAAATATACTTGTGTTTTTCAAAGGTCCTAAGTTTGTAGTAATTTATTGCCTGGTGTAGAAAACTAACACAAATGTATCACTTGTAGCTAAGCATCACATGATTTGGGAACTAGTTAAAAATCCAGATTCCCAGGCCCCACCTGAGACCTACTGAATTGGAACGTCTGCAGTGTGGGTTTTCATGAGCTCCCAGGGTGATTTTGATGTGGATTCATGTTTGAGGACCTCTGCTCTACACAGTTCATAAATAGCTGTAGCATTACCAGGAATCCTTTTCCTAATGAATATAAGGTATCTCTATTGATTTGAGAAGACGAAATGTGTCTGAATAGGTTTTCAGGGAGGTGGTAGTGGTATTCCCACCTTGTGAGCTAAGGATTTGGGAAGTATGAAATATTGCTAGCAATAGCTAATTAAAAAGAAAAATATCCAGGTTCTTGGCCCATTTGCATTTTAAATTCAAGATCCCCTCTTTCTATGACTATAAAACAAATCAATTATGTGATTGTTTTTTCTACTGTAGATTAAGGACATTACATTTATCAGTGACACTCTACATTTTCAAGTCTATTAATTTTATCACTTCCTAGGTAAGAGGAGAAACTTGTTCTTTACAAACCTTTGCTGACCTCATTCATGCAAACAGAATTTATTGAATGTTCTAAGAGAAAAGGTATCTGGTGAAAAGAGAAAGAAATATAAGATGATTTCACTTTTTTTTTTTTTTGCAGGTAGCTTAAAGTATATGGGTTTGAAATGGAATAAAGACTCATAAATGAGAAGTTAGAGACGGAGATTACACATCTCAAAATGAATATAGCACTTTGTGCAAATTTCTTGCTCTCTCACAAGCATATGCTAAAGAGACCATTTACAAAGCTCATTAATATTACTCAGGATCAGCCCCTAGAATTCATGACCTAAAGCAGGGATAAAGAGGTTTCATTTCACGTACTGACTTTGATTGATTGAGAGAGATTGTTTAGGTCTTGTTTTGAGGGGAAAACATGTCTGTCTTAATCAACCGGGGCTGCCGTAACAAAACACCATAGATTGGGTGGCTTAAACAATGGGAGCTTGCTTCTCTTCCGGGTGGGGACTGGCAGTCTGAGGTGCCAGCGGGGTCAGAGACTGGGGAGAACCCTCTCTTAGGTTTGTAGATGGCTGTCATCTCACTGCTGTCACATGTCCTTTCTTTAGTGTGAGCAGGTGGAGGGGAAGAGAGGAAGAAAGCCCCGTAATATTTCTTCTTAAAAAGATGCTAATTCCATCCTAAGGACCCCACACTCCTGACCTCAACTAATCCTAATGGTCTCCCAAAGGCCCCATCTCCAAATACCATTACACTGGGCTTCACCATACGAAGGGGGTGGGATGTAATTCAGTTCCCAGCCATGTCTAAGGCCCTGTTGGAGCTTAGTGAGAGAAAATGCTGTGTTTGATTGGTGATGTCTGTGATGCAAAGTTGCAACACAGTTGTCACGTTGTTGTCATTTCTATCTGGGTTTCATTCATTTATTCAGTTGGAGTAATTTCAGTTATAAGGTGAAAAACCAGCTCAAACTGTTTTAAGCAAAAACGGAATTTATTACCTCATGCAACTGAATAGCCTGGGCTAACACCATGGGCCCATTTTGATCTTGGGCTCCAATGATACAAGCCTGGGTTTCTTTTTCTTGGCAGCTTTGATAGAGAGTATGATGATGAAAGTCATAGCAGGGAGTACACACAGCACTCCAGTGTGCAGGCACTGTTTTAAGCACTTGACACTAATTCATTTAATCCTCTTGAGTCTACAAGGTGGTTGTCATTGTTCCATTGCTCAGTCATGTCTGATTCTTTGTGATCCTATGGACCACATGCCAGGCTTCCCTGTCCTTCACCATCTCCTAGAGTTTGCACAAACTCCTGTCCATTGAGTCGATGATGCCATCCAACAGTCTCATCCTCTGTTGCCCCCTTCTCCTCCTGCCTTTGATCTTTCCCAGCATCAGGGTCTTTTCCAATGAATTGGCTGATTGCATCCAGTGACCAAGGTATTGGAGCTTCAGCTTCCACGTTAGTCCTTCCCATGAATATTCAGGGTTGATTTCCTTTAGGATTGACTGGTTTGATCTCCTTGCTGTCCAAGGGGCTCTCAAGAGTCTTCTCTATCACCACAGTTCAAAAGCATCAATTCTCTAGTGCTCAGACTTCTTTATAGTCCAACTCTCACATCTGTACATGGCCACTGGAAAAACCAGAGCTTTGACTATATGGACCTTTGTTAGCAAAGTGATATCTGTTTTTTAATACACTGTGTAGGTTTGTCGTAGCTTTTCTTCCAAGGAGCAAGCCTCTTTTAATTTCATGGCTGCAGTGACTGTTAGGAGGTAGCTATTTCCATTTACAGATGAGGCAAGTGAGGTATGGTGAGATGAAGTCACTTGTTCAGGACTATGCACATAAGAGAGCCAGGATTCACGTCTATGTGATATTTCTAGTTTTTAGAACCTGTGCATTAAAACAGGGGTTGGAGAACTCTGGCCTACAGGCCAAATTCCACCTCACTCATTCTTGTAAATAAAGCTTTACTGGAACACAGCCACCCTCATTTATTTATGTTTTCATGCTGCAAAGGCACAGTTGAGCAGTTACAACACAGTATAGCTTGCAAAACCTAAAATATTTCTATCTGGCCCTTTATAGGGAGAGTTGACTGACTCCTACTCTATTGGATTTTACTATTCTTAGGCTTATGTGGTGGCGAGATGGCTGTAGCTGTTCCTGTTTCTAACCCCTTTCTGTTCATATTCATTAAGAAAGAACATGTTCAGTTCTCTCATTGTTCAAACAAAGTCCAAGAATTCACCCTTGATAGCCCTGATTGGCCTGACTTAGGTCATCTGTTACGAATAGTGGCCAAGGCTCACTGGCTTGGCCCGGATATCATGCTCCATCCTTGGGGCTAAGAGTGAGGTCAGCTTCATTCACGGTATGTGGCCAGGTGCTGGCAGCGAGTGGTCTGCTCTAAGATTGCGCTCAGTTGTATCCGACTCTGCGACCCCATGGACTGTAGCCCTCCAGGCTCCTCTGTCCGTGGGATTCTCCAGATAAGAATACTGGCGTGGGTTGCCGTTTCCTCCTCCAGGGAATCTTCTTGACCCAGGGATTGAATCCACGTCTCCTGCGCTTCCTGCATTGGCAGGCAGATTCTTTACCCCTGAGCCACCAGCGAGGCCCTATCCTAAGAGACATCCAGGGGTTTTTTTTGTAAGAAAGAGGGCAGAATTCTGAGTAGTGAAAACAAATGTTGGCTGCATTAATAATGCTCTGTTTAGTTCATTTTGCTATTTAATGAGGCAAATGGAAATATTGGATGGAAATAGTCCAGTAATGCACCCAGATATCTTGAGAAGGTGATGTTTCCACCCAGTTTCTTGATGGTATGCTTATTCCCCACTAGAAGCTGGACTACTGTGGCTGTTCTTTCTCAGGAGAGTTAAGAAAAAGATCATTGAAGAGAGAAGGATGAGGAATAGTCCTGGAAGGAAGGGAGAGAATTTGAACTTACACTCAACTCCTAGGTTGAACACTGGTGTCCTTTCAGGTATAGCTGCTGCAACCTCTGTAACTTGCCTTCTTTTTTTATGTATTTCTTGCTTCCTTGCCTTGTCCAGCAGCACATACAGAGTGAACTTAGTATTTTCTTGATAACTAACGGTCATCATTATAAACATGGTGTCCTGTGTTGTGATTCAATGATGCCCTGTAGGGCTCTTGGCATGTAGTCAGGATTGTTTTCCCCAACATGTAACACTGTCATATAGTCAAAGTGTTTGAGTACTTCTCTTAGCTTTAAAAAAATCTTTGTGAAATATAATACACAGAAAATTGAAAAGCACAAATGGAAAACTTAGTGAATTCTTATAAAGGGAAATTCTTCAGAATGGTGAATTAATTTCGTGTCAGTTTTTCAGCGGGGCCTCCCAGGTGACTCAGTGGTAAAGAATCCACCTGTTAATGCAGGAACTGCAGGAGACACAGGTTCAATCCCTGGGTTGGGAAGATCCCCTGGAGGAGGAAATGGCAATCCACTCTGGTATCTTTGCCTGGAAAAGTCCATGGACAGAGGAGCCTGGTGGGTTGCAGTACATGGCGTTGCAAAGAGTCTGACACGACTGAATGACTGAGCGCATACATACAGCTTTGCAAAAGTCCTCTGAATGCTTCTTCCTAGTCACACCTTTTGCCCAAAGATAACTATTGTCCTTAATTCTATAATAACCATTTCCTTGGTTTTTTTTTTTTTTTTATGGTTTTACTACCTACGTGTGCATCATAAACATTATAGTTCAGTTTTGCCTGTTTGTGAATCTATAAAATTGCTTTTGAATTGTATATAATTGTATTCATGAAGCAAATATTTTTTGTTTGATTTCTTTTACTTAACCTACTGCTTGTAAAATTAATCCATGTTGTTGGCTAAAGTTGTAGTTCACTTATTTTTGATAGAATTCCATACTTCAAGAGGAACATACTGTTCTGTTCTATTGGGGGTCATTTGGGTTCTTATCTAATTTTAACATTTACAAATAGTGTTGCTATGAACTGCCTCTTGCTGTACATGTGCGTAAGTTACCTGGGTGTATGCTTAGAATGTGTTGCTAGGTCACTGGGTGTGAATATCTCCAATGTTAGTAGATAGTGCCACAATTGCTTTTCAAGGTGGTGGATCGATAATCTCACCAGCAGTGTGTGAGCGTGCCAGTTGTGCCAAGGCTTTGCCAATGCTTGTTAGTGTCAGCCCTTCTATTTGCAACCATTTTGTGGCCATTCATAATCACTAGTGGAGAATGTTTCTTATGTTCATTAATTTTTCTGGATATTATATGGGAATTGCCTTCAAATCCATTACCCACTTTTTTGCTGAATTTCTCTCTCTTTTTTTTTAATTGGAGTACAGTTGCTTTAAAATGTTCATTTTCTGCTGTGCAACAGAGTGAGTGAGCTTTATGTACACACATCCCCTCCCTGTGAGTCTCCTTCACCCCACCCCATGCCACCCCTCCAGGTCATCACAGAGCATGGAGCTGAGGTCCCCGTGTATACTGCAGGTTCCCACTAGCTATGTATTTTACACATGGCAGTGTTATACATTAGTGCTACTTCTCAATTTGTCCCACCCTTTCCTTTCCCCACTGTGTCCATAAATCTGTTCCTTATGTCTGCGTCTCTTTTCCTGCCCTGAAATAGGGTCATCTATACCATTTTTCTAGGTTCCATATGTCTGTATTAATATATGATATTTGTTTTCCTCTTTCTGACTTACTTCACTCTGTATGACAGACTCTAAGTCCATCTGCATCTCTACAAATGACCCAATTTCGTTCCCTTTTATGACTGAGTAATATTCCATTTGATATTTCCGTGTAACAAAGTACCACATCTTTTTTATACATTCATCTGTCGATGGACATTAGGTTGTTTGTTTTTTTTTTTTTTTAACATAGACTTATAGGAAGTGCATATTTCAATGGGGGAGCTCTACTCCCTTATCTCCATGATATCCTTTGTCCCTAGTTTTCTCATGACTTCATTGCTTCCTTCTTTATTGCTTGGCTGGCTGCCCGCCTCTGTCTATTCCTCAACATACTGCTCCCCAGGACCCTCTTCTCAGCCAACATAGTGTCTCTCTACTTTCTCCCTATGTCATCCTCTCCATAAAGGCCAGGACACACTAGTGACTACCTCTCCGTCTTATCAATGACATTTTGGCCACAGATCTTTTTATCTTGATGTCTGCTGGGATTCTCCCTTCACTTGGCTATCCTAGTAGCTCCTTGAGTTCACTGTGTCCCAAATTACACTCTTCAGCTTTCTCTTTTCCTCCCCCTAAACCCTTCTCTCCCATCCCTTTAGTCTCTAACTCTGGTCATGCCATTGCTGATCACCTTAGCTATCGACCTGGGCATGTTTAATGTCTCTCTTTGCTCTCATCAAGTCAGTCTCTACGTTATGTTGATCCCACCTTTTCAGTGTTTTCCACATCCCTAATTTAGGCCCTCCTTATTGCTTTCCTGGATCACTGCAACAGCTTCCTGTCTTCAATCTTGTCTACTTCAGATATGTCATTTACTCAGCTGCCAGAGGGATCTTTGAAAATGTAAATTCCAACCATGTCCCTTCTCTTCTTAAAATCCATCTTCCAGTGGTACTCCATTGGCTGCTAAGGACATCTAAGTTCTCTAAGTGGCCTTCTGCAGTCTGGGCCTTGCTCTCTCATAAGCACTCCAGGCAGTCCTGGACAAGAGTCTGCAGCAAAATCAACCTGATAGTAGTTCTCAGAGACCGGTGGAGCTTCTCATCCATGTGCCTTTGCTCATGTCTGTGGGCCCCTGGCTGCCCTGTCCTCCTCTAGGGTTGAACTTCATTTCGTCTCCAGGAGATCATGTTCTTTAACTCTGTACACCCCTAAACACTTAAACACATCTCTGCCATTATCTTAGTCATGTTATACTGAGGTCACCTGTTGGAATTTCATTTTCTGTTAGACTGTATTCCTTGAGGACAGGAATCATGCCTTGATTACCTACATTGCTTATTCTGCAGCACATGATCAGGTGTGAATAACTGATAGCATTTAATCTTCAAAAAATTTTTGGAAATAATTGATTTAAAATGTGATTCTGCTATGCCGCATGATAGCATTTACTCTTGTAGGTAAGTAACATGTAATGTGGTGAATAAATGCAGTGGATCTACCTATACGAATCTGTGCCAGCCTGGCCACCCAGGAGCCTGGGTATGAGGCAGTCTTCTGAGCACCCCTGGGGAAACGGTCTTTGGTACGGCAGGCAGAAATGCTGAAATGCTCTTTGAGTAGGAATTAGATATCTTACCAAGACCTTCGATCTAGGTTTGAGTTGACCCACTGGTTTTAGGCACATGGAAAAAATGGAAAATAACCATGAAATAAGGCCGATCTTAGAGATTCCAAAGACCTGGTTTCAGTGTTGGTCTTGGAGTGACTCGGGCAGTTGGCATCACTCCTCTGGTTGTGAAAGTGCCTCAGTCAATTGAAATGTCCCCACAACCAATGATGTTCAATTATTGTTCATCAGCAGGATACTTATTCCACTCAAAGTAAGCAATATCACGAGCAGGTGAAAAAAGGAGTTGTTATAGTCTTATGTGGAGTCATATAAGTTTATTATCAACCAGGTCAGTGGGGTTTTCATTTGTAAATGGATCTCCAGTCCTGATATAAAATACAATAAAGCAGATTTACAGCCTTTGTTTCCAGGCTGTGTCCTTAATCAGCCAGGAAGCATCCACCATTCCTAAGGGAAGGATCACAAATTCAGAGATGATGCTACAAGAGAGGGGGGAGTCTGTTAGCGGGACGTTGAGGCTGTGTGTATGTGTGTGATGTTAAGAAAAATCCATCATGTGTTTAATGCTGGAGAAGAGGGAAGAGCTGTAATCACTGCTCCTGCAGGAGCATTCGCAATGCCCCTCTCGGGACATCATCTGACACCGGCGGAGTTCCTTAACTGTTCCTGTGCTGGTCAAAGGGAAGAGCTGCTTTGAACCACGTTCCCTTCCTGAAGTGGTATTCTTTCTGTACTTTGGAAAGTTTTAGCTTTTGAATTGAGCTTTCTTGTTCCACGATGGACACTTCATAATCTTCTATGTTTGTCGCATCTTCAATGAATATAACCATCTTTGAATTTCAGCTGATTCTTTTTAAGAACCATTTCAAATATAACTAATTAACCTTGCTGCCTTTTCAAAAAGAATATGAAAACTAAGAGCCATACCCTTCATCTTGTCAGAGAGGAAATGAGGGGCTGGAAAATGGAGGCTGCCATGAAATAAATGCACCTCGGAACTAAGAAATCAACCCTGGTTGTCCTAGCCCCAGGCTTCTTCCTGTTGGAGTCCCCCCAGAGGCTAAGGAAGCAGGCTGCAGTGGACCCGACAGCAGAACTGTGTGGGGGCTGGGATGTGACATGACCCATTTCCCCTTCCCCTGCTGAGAAAGGGGTGCTGTTTAATATGCAATTGTTTGCTGCTCTCTTTGATGAATTTGGGCTGACTATTCATAAGCCACCTGCACTTGGCATTGGAAATCACTGGCCTAGATGAAATATGACTTTCAATTATGCCACAGTCAGAAAAGGTGAAATAAGAAAGCCATCTGGGTCGGGGGTGGTGAGTGGCAGTCAAGTTGTTTTTTTATTAAGAGTGACTTGGGCATGCGAGTGAGTCTAGCATTCACACCTCACACATCCTGCCAACCCTTCTAATTTATTGTTGTGCCTCTCAGTTGCCCACAGAACCTCCCCTTCTATATTGTGGACACCCAGGCAAATGAAAATGCCAATCTTCCCCATCCCTGTCTTGCTGTATTAAGCGTGGGCTCAGCTCTGAGCAGTTTCTTTGAGGGAACTGGCTTGCCTTCCTTTAAGCACATTCAGGGAAAGGTTTGCCTCACCTCTTGCTTCCATGTAGAAGGGTTAACAGTAATAGCTCCTGTCACTTCCCGTAGCCTTGTTATGGGGAATATTTAGTGCTTGAGCCGGGATGTGGGGGTGATATCCCGGACGTGATAATGTCACTTCCTGCGTCGGTGAACATGGTATTGATTGTAAGCTGTCAACCTTTTTGTATGCTTTGCGAGGTCCCCGAAGGCTCACTGCGCCTGGAAGGGTAATGCATCAGGCAGGCACACATGTGCTTTATTAACTAATGCTGCTGTCTGAGCTCGGTCACTTGCTCTGAACACATCTTGGCTCACTGACTTTCCATTTTTTCTTTTTCATTCCTTGACTCATCTGAGCAGTCTTATGATGACCTGTACCAAACTTCCCTTAACTTAAACTCCCATGGGACTGTGCTCAGCTTGTAAGCTTCCTGAGGGCAGAGGCTGTGCCTGTCTTTCTCACTTGTTTTTTCATTCACTCATTCAACCACTATTTAATGAGCACTTACCCTGTGCCAGACCCTTCTCAATGTTATGAGGATACCAGAGGGGGAGAATACCAGAAGGCTTCCCAGGTGGTGCTAGTGGTAAGGAACCCACCTGCCAATGCAGGAGACATGGGTTTGATCCCTGAGTTGGAAGGATCCCCTGGAGGAGGGCCTGGCAACCCAGTGTAGTATTCTTGCCCGGAGAATCCCATGGACAGAGGAGCTTGGCGGGCTACAGTCCATGGGGTTGCAAAAAGTTGGACACAACTGAGTGACTAAGCATACACAAACGCATTTTGAGCCTGACCCTTCTTAATGCTTTGGTGATACCAGAAGGGGAAGAATAAAGAATACCTTGGTTCTCATGGAAGTTAGGGTGGTCAAGAAAGTCCTCTCCTAGGAGTTGACACTTGAGCTGAGTTTTTCTGTATACTCCCTGTGCCTAGGCCATTCATATTTGCTGTGTTATGGAACTATTATTCCTCAGTTGAGCAGATCATAGTCTAGCTATTGGAGAACCCTCCAGTGATATGCAAACCTCACTAAGGCCATGCATTTTTGTTTCTCATATCATGCGTTACTGTCCTTTGACTTCATGTCCCCTTACTTCTCTTGGTCTACATTCTTGTTTTTTATTGGTCAGTCATACCAGAATATTGTAAGTTCCTTCAATATACCATGTGCTCCTCTGCCTTTACCTAGATCATCTTGATACCTGGAGCACTCTTTCCTTCTCTCATCTCCTGGATAACTCATTCCCTGCTTATCTTTCAGGCTTACTGTAGGCATCACCTCCTCTGGGGAGCTTGTGGTCTGGGTAAAATGGTGTTCCTTTGTATTCTCCTGGCATCTGAGATACCTAGGAGGGCACACACCATGCTGTTGTACAGTGCTAGAAGGACACGAGCAAGAAACATGTGTCGATTATTGTTGGCTAGGAATCTTCCCATCTATTTGATGAGACAGGGGCCATTTTTACCCTTAATTTATCAGTAAGGTAACTGAGACATAGAGGTTAATTTGTCAAGGGTCATTCAGCTTATAAGTGGTGAAGTTTAGATTTCAACCCATGCAAGCATCCTGGGCCCTTTTAAAATTTTAAAAAAATTTTTTATCTATTTGTTTTTGGTTGTACTGGGTCTTCGTTGCTGTGCACAGGCTTTCTCTAGTTGCGATGAGCGGGGGCTACTCTTCGTTGTGGGACCCGGGCTTCTCATTGTGGTGGCTTCTCTTGTGTAGAGCGTGGCCTCTAGGTTTGGGGGCTTCAGTAAAGTTGTGATATGTGAGTTCAGTAGTTGTGGCACACAGGCTTAGTGTGTGCATCATGTGGGATCCTTCTGGACAAGGGATATTGAACCCAACGTCCCCTGCACTGGCAGGCGGATTTTTAACCACTGGACCACCAGGGAAGTCCCACACCTGGGCTCTTAACCTTCTTGATCTTCTACTGCTATAGCTGCCTGGGAGCGTGCCTGCTTCTCCCATGACACCATAAGCCCTGTGAAGACAGAGACTGTCATGACTGCTTCCCCAGATCACTCTAGCACAGGGCTTGGCATGACCAGTCTTTAACTGTTTATTGAGGACTGGGTGAATAAGTGCATGAAAATCACACCTAACTGAGAGACTGCTTACAGAGTGCCCCAATACTGCTTTTTACCTTTGCCAGTGAGATAGTCTTCTCCCCTCGCTTCTGCTCCAGGCTTCCTGGGATTACCTTTGACCTCCACAATAATTTAATGTTTTGACTGGGAGGATGTGTCTCACTAGCTAACCACAGCAAGAATCCCAGGACATGTGGCTGGTTCCACTTTATTGTGGTTTCAGGGTTCCCACACAAGGATGAGTTCAGGAGAAATGCTGTCCTCAATTCAAACCAAATACAGCAAACCAAGTGATTGGGATTGCAACCAGGAGTTCTGAGATGGCAGGAGGGGGGCCCTGGTGGGGAATAGTCTTTCCATTCAAGAGATCAAGCTTGACAGGGTAGGGAGTGGACTGGGAATCTGCAAACAATCACCGAACTGATCCCATAGTGATCACTGCTTTTGACAGCATCTGAGGCAGGAATTGGCAGAGACACAGATCACCTTGGTTCTGCCACCAGCAGTTTAACCAGTGGGGCGTGGAAGGTATAAATTGGGGGGATGGTTAAACAGTTATAATAAGGTCAGGGTCAGGGGTTGGAGACCTCTGGGAGCCACTTGACCTCACTCTCTGCTTTGGTGACAGAGCAAATTTGTTTTCCTGGTTAGCTGTCAGGCAATGTTTGGTTGCAGAGAGGTTTGTGAATATCCTTACTAGTGGAAAGACACAAGACAAGGTAGCTATGCATTCCCTTGAAAGAAGTACAGGATTAGGGTCAGGGCAGGTCTAGATAAAACCTCTGTCTTTGTCACAGTGACTGTGTCAATTTTGAGTCTGTTCATCAACTAGAAAAGTGGAATAATGTATTTACCCATCAAGTGACTGTACGGACTTAAAAAAGTGCCTCGCCCAACATCTGTTACCTAATAAGTGCTCATAATTATTGGTTTCCTTCCATCTATTTTTATATTTAAACAGTCCTTAGACATGGGAGTTTAATAAATATTTATTATTGGATGAATGAAAGAAAGAAGGGGTCAGTCAGATTTGGAAAATTGAAAATGTGTTTTAATAGAAGTAGAGAAATATTGATTTCATGCTCCCATGCCAAATTCATTCTTACTTTGGTGACTCATATATGTTGTTCTCTCTCAGAAATGTGTTTCTTTTTTTTGGCTGCACCACGTGGCATCTCGAACTTTCCCAACCAGGTACTGAACCCGTGCCCCTGCAGTGGAAATGCAGAATCTTAACCCCAGGACCACCAGGGAAGTCCATGTGTTTTGTTCGTTGTTGAGAAAACTGCGTTAGAGCTCTGCTTAGGCGTCACTTATTCCAAGAAACTTCTTACCTACCAGTCCTCATGAGTTAACCATTTCCTTCTCTGTATCATTTCTGCACTGTATACATTGTAAATATGTCCCCAACACACATGGCTGTCATCTCTTGGAGGGTGGTGACCAGTGGCTTACACATGTCAGGAACCCCAGCCCCATGCCTAGGGCTGATACGTACCAGGAGCTCAATAAATATTTAACCTTGATGAACTTACAGGATGTTACTGGAACTTGTTTTCTAATTTGTAACTTCCATCTCTCTCTCTCTATATGTATATATTCTCTCTCTCTTTTTATACACACACACATATGAGATGAGGAGAGAGGATAAGAACTCTGATCAAAATGTCTGCCTTTGGTACTTGTGAACTGTACAAACTTAATCAAGTTATATCATCTTTTTGTTCCCTTATCTGTAAAATGAGAACAATAATGTATCTGTGCCTAGAGTTACAGAAGTAAATGAATTAATACTTGGGAAATTTGTAGAACCAAGCCTGGCCCATAGTAAACATTTGGTAAGTGTTAGCTACCCTCATATATAAGAAACAGTATTTTAAAAACTCTGGCTTTAGAGTATGAAACTTTGAATTGGAGACCTGGTTCTACCACTTACTGGCTATGTGCCTTTGGCTACATTGAAAACTTGAGTCTATTTCCTCAGTGGCAAAAATGGAAATTACCCTGGCATGGATCTCATGGGGTTCAGAGAAGGAGATGAGGAGAAATCAGTCATATGTCCTCAGTGAATATTGTTGCTGTTACTATTCTGTGGGGCTTTAAGCTTATCAAAGCAGTTATAAAAAAATGAGTTTCTTGTGTCCCTCATAATCATCCCATGAGTGAGGGCTGATGGCTTTCTGACCGTTTTACAGGTGATGTGACTGATGTAGGCACTGAATGACTTGCCCAGGTTGCCCAGTTACTCCACAGAGCCAGGAGCAGGATCTGCATTTCCTGTCCCCTCAATCCATGTTCTTTCCATCGACCAGGCGAGTCATTCCCATGGAAAGTGGCTCCCGAGACTTGACTTAGAAATGCAGGGGCAAGAGGACAGTTAAGGTGTGACAAGAGGCACAGTGTGTGACTGTTTCCCAGCAGTGAACCAGGGGCTGCTGTGTCTTTGAGGGTAGTGTTAAAACACACCATCCTCATCTGCACACGGCCATAATGGAAGAAGACAAATTAGTAAGGCCTCCTTCATTCAGGCTGTGGACTCCAGTGTCCTCCCAAAGCTTTATTATTAGGCCTACTAGGGCCTTCCTGACTCTTGGAGGCAGTCAGCAGAGGGGCTGAGGAAAGAATAGGGCCCAGGGTTGGGGGTTCAGAGGGAAGCTTTGGCTTGTTGCTCTGTAGGTTTGAAGGAAGGGCAATGGTCTCCAACATTGTCGGTGATGAAGCATTTGAGGGTCTAACTTTTATTATAATGGGCCCTACAGGTTCAAAAGAAATATATGTGAGACAGCTGACTTGCTTCATCGGGTCACTGAGCTAAAAGAATTGTAGTTTCGCCTTTGTTCCTTTCACTGACAACTGTTTCACCTTACATGTGCTGGGTTGCCTAATGCATGTTGAGTTAATTACGAGACCAATGAGAGGTTGAGAGATGCTCCCCTGCACCCCCCCAGTACCTGACAGAAGACTGAAGGCAGAAGCCAGACCTTAAGGAGTTAGGAAGCTCAGGGGTTCCTACTGCCCGTTCACCGATGGACACCCCATTGCTGCATGCTGCCTCGTGTCTTCTTTGTTTTGTTCAAACTCATCTTCTTCCTCTGGAAGTGAAAGTGTGGATGTCTGTCAAAGTTCAGCTTTCGAATTGCTTGTTAAAATATCAGGAACGGACTATTGCCTCAGGAACAGACTATTGCTGCAGGGCAGGGATCTGAGAGCCCAAGAAGCTGTTGAAAAGGTGGTAAATCAGCTTCCACGTAACTCTGAGTGTCAGCTGGAAAAGGGACTGACTTCTAGGCACCATCAGCCAAGAAGATCACCAGCACTGGGGTGGAAGAAGATGGCAGGTGTAAACACCTGGCTCCATAACCAGCACAGAGCAGGTCACTGCTAAAGCAGGGTGTTGGGCATTGCTGCCGAGGTCTGGTCTTTAGGGCCTTCCCCTCCTGTTTCCACGTACGAGTCGAGGATGTTGGCTCTGATGCCTCCTTTGTATGGGGTAACGGGGAAGGTGGTGGCCCTCTGTTCTTAGCTTTGATCTCTTCTGCAAATTCCTCCCACTTTGTAGATCTCAAAGTGTACATCTGTGGGCTGAGGGCACTGGGTTAGTGTAGGAGCTTTGAGGTGAAGGCCACAGAAAGGCTGTAGGTGGGCCTGTGAACCCCTTAAAGCTGTGAGCAGAATTGTTCATGCATGTGTTCTGAGAAGCAAGCTTGACTCCCAATTTGTGGACTACTGTCCATTGTAAGTCTCTAATGCCTCCAAAGGCTTCAGTGTTCTGCCACATCAGAACTCAGTGTTCCCCAAGTTTGGTAACCATGCATCTTGGGGTTCACAAGTTGCCTGCAGTTGGTGAATGGGTACATGTTTGTTTCATTAATGGTTATGTGATTCTTTTAGAACAAAACATTAAAGCTGACATTTCATGAACATTCTTTGTTGGAAGGAGGCTATGTCTTGCTTTTAGAAAAGGTGACTTAAGTGAAATGAGTAACAGTATAAAGGTAGGTCGACGCTAAATTTTGAGGAACAATGATTCATCCTGTCAACTGGTACAGATAGAGGGGCTGAGTCTCAAGGGAGCAGAGAAAAGGCCGTGAGGAAGTTGATGGTCAGCTCAGGACAGGAGCCTGCTGGTCCTTCTGTCTGTCCTGCTACCATGATTCTCTGTGAGTTGGAGAAGTTTCTGTGGCTTTCTTGGGTCTCCTCCAAGAACCTGGTCCCCATCAGGCCAGGAACCCTGCCCAGAGGGTTTCTACCAGGACTTTTATTGCAGGAAAGATAAACACAGAGAAAAAAAGCACATCTTCCTCCACATGCTCTCTCAGTTTTGAGACGTACTTTTTCATATTTTAACGTTTCTGAAATTGAGCTGCATCTTACAAAATTGTTTGCTTAAGTAGATAGTTATTTCCTTGCCAAAAAACTGTTATTAAGTAGGTAATAGCTTAGTACTGAAAGATGGTTCTTTCACTATTTTTCTCTCTTCCAAAACAAATTACACTTGAAAGTTGGGACTTCTAATAAATATACAAAGTGAAAGAAAATTTCTCTTTAAAAGGAAAATCCTCATCTCAAGCCATTTCCTAGTCACTAAATGCAAGTCCGGGGAGATGAGTCATGGTGACAGGAATGGAGACTGGGAGCCCAGGCCTGGCCTGGAGACCCTCCCACTTCCTCCTTGAGCCTCCATTTCAAATTTCTCCGTCTTTTGAATTAACTTTGTCTCCTTCCCAGAGGTGCGTCACATAGAAATTTCTGGAAGTTACATGTCTGAATCCTCAAGGGCAGGGGGCGGGAGGAGGGGGATGAACTAGCCTCTACAGTTTCAAGCAGACTTCACTTTGATGTCAAAGCTTCTTGATTCCCCCATATTCCATTTCTGCAGGAGAGCCCTCTGGTCTGTTTTTCTGGATGGTAAACTTATGGTGGGTCAGAAGCACTTGAATAGCCTTTACAGAGCAGAGTTTTCCATTGGCTGTTTTTGTTCTCACTGTAGTGGAGATAGATGGAGTGTTACTTTGGGTTACAAAACCCAGGGAAGGGGGCAGGGGCTGCTTTGGGAGATACATTTTCTCAGGGAGGTGCCCCAGCCCTCAGCTTACTGCTGCATTTAGAAGCCAGATCATAAACAACAAGGACTCAGCCTTTAGAAGTCAAGGGAATAAATAAGCTGGAAAAGGGTGAAGGGAAAAAGCCAAGGAACCTGTAAGTAGAGGATTATATGGAGCCATTTAAAATGACAAAAAGCAAGAGTAACAAAGCGACAGATGGAATGTGGCCCCACAGGGCCCTGCCAAGCTAACTCTGAGAAGCGAAGTGTTCTCTTGATGTCCCCTGAAGCATTCATGGGGCTTCCTGGCCAAATTCTCAGGCTGTTTCTATGGCGCTTACAAAAAAAGAATATAGAACTGTTGATGTGGTCCTTTCCCCTTCCCATTCTGCATCCTCTTTGCAGCCTTGTGAAATAAATCTCTGGCTCAAGTGAAATCATGAAAAAGAAAATGGGGAAAAAAAAAAGAAGTGCTGTAGGGACAGGGGTTGCTGACTGGTTCTGATTTGTCACAAAACAAGGAGAATTTCTCTAAGAGTAAACAGTGTTTATTTTTCGTTGAATTTTTTTTTCAATCAAATGGAATTGCTTAATTAAAAAAAACTTATCTCTTTTCTCTTTAAATACTACAGACAACCTCATTTTATCTCAGCAGACACCTAGAAACAAAACACTGGACCCACCAGAGAAAACGGGGCAATAAAAGCATCAGAAATTCAAGTCAACTATGGAAGAATTACTGTTAGCTGGCAGCTCTCGATTCTAAACAGAAGTGTCCCAGAACCTACTGGGTTTGACAAAAGTTTCTTAGAACTGGGGATGTGGGAAGGTTGGACTCCATGGACTTCAATTCCAATTGTCTCCTGCAGAGGGAAATTAAAAGTCGATGCATCAAATGAACACCCAAAGAAACATTTAAAAACGTGTTTGACTAGTATTCAGTATGTGAGATTATTAAGTAATAACTTGTCCTCCTAGTTAACCTTGTCCTGGAATATATATAGGTTATTTGTAGCCGCCACTGCTATAATATTTTCTGAAGGATGCCAAGCTGTATGCAAGATCTTTTTGCTAAAGTCCAGACTGTCGACACTGATCTCATCTTTTCTCCGCTTGCCCCCCACGCACACTTTGCGTGGTTTTAGGATAGCTCGGGGTTTGCTGTTTTCCCTCGAGGCCTCAAGGGTAACATCGCGTTTGGTGTTTCGGTCAAACATCCTGAAGAAGTTGTTGTAGGAGCCTGTCATGATGACACTGCAAGGCAGAGAGGAAACAGGGAGTGACTGAGTGCCATGGACACAGACTTTCTACAGCTAAGAGACCAAAAACCGCAACAGGCTTTGTAGTGTGACTGTCAACTTTAGAAGCACTAAGGCAAACAAGCTCTCGGGCTGGGTGAAGGGTGATGATAGCCCTCCTTGTTATTTATCAATAGATTCCTTTAGGTTATTTTGTTCCATAAGTCAGTCTCGTGGTTTTAATGATCCCAGCCCACCTCCTTCACATCAGGATTCTGAGGCTGCAGTCAAGTCATGAGAGTAGGAACACTGGGAACAGCTGTCCTTGTATCGCGTTCATTTCGAGCATGGCAGTGGCAGGAGGGACTGTGCTGCCCGACTGATAAGGCTTTCTCCCGTCAGTACCCAGGGATGCTCACATCGTGTCCTCTTCCTGCTATGAACTAGATCGACATTCTGCCTTTTCTGAAAACTTATCTAAAAAATGGATCTCATCATAGTCTTGGGAGGGAGTAAACAAAAATGAGAATTTTTAAAAGGATGTAGGATGAGGAAATAAGCCTTTGTAGTGGACTGACAGATGGTTTCCTACCCTCTTACAAGAGCTATCCATTCCTAGGAGTATCTCCCATTGATGAAGAGAGCAGGGGGTGCCAAGAGCCTCCCAGAAGCCATGGACCAACTCTACTTAATGCTGACAGTTTTGACAGGTGACAGGCCAAGGGAAACATAATGTCCCTCGAGCAGCACCCCCTTATGGCTGACCCCCGGAGAGGTGGGCTTGGCCTCATTTGTGGGTGAGGCTCTGACTGGCTGGTTAGGATGGGAGAACACCACATCTTGTCTTGGGTTAGAGGAAGGTGAAGGAAAACTGACAAGAGTAAGCCACGGCCAGGGGGCTGAGTTTTTGGGTATTTGTTAGTTGTCCCGGAAATTAATCAAGGGCTAGATTTTGTTACCCTGGCCTGGGAAACTGATGCCATGAAATGTGTGTATCTATCATAGGGTGAGCAATTATTATCTCATCACGAGGGGTGCTGAGTGCTTTACCCCTACCCTCATTTCCTTTTCCATCATTCCATGTTAAAGGATTTACACAGGAGGAAAAGTGAGTGCGTGTACGGTGTCACACAGCCAGTAAGTAGCCAAGTTGGGCCTCCAGCCCACATCTGCCAGACTCTGGGGCACAAGCATTAAGCCACTTGGCCTTACTGCTTCCCACGCACTGACCTCTGCTTCCATTACCACCACCCGACTTGTTTTTAAACAGTAAGAGAAAGTCTTTTTTGGGAAAAGAAAAAGTAATCTCAGCCTTATCTGGACCAAGAATAACATTTTCTCGGTTATGGAAAGAAACTGTAATGTGGTGGAAAGAATGTTCATTTTAGGATTTAAATTCTTCCTTTTGTCTCTACTACTTACAGTGATCTGCCCAAGCTCCTGAACTAGTATCTGGCTGAGCCTCAGTTTCCTCAGCTCTAAAATGGGGACAGTGAAAGCAATCTTGATGGATTGTGGCCAGGACTAAAAAATCACGATGTGTGTGAAAGTACCTAGAGTAAGTATAGGTTTTGAATCTTGGTTCAGATAGAAGGGGAACTTGAACAATAATAACCACAAATATTTAAAAAAATCTATTCATAATGAACAATGAATAAATGACCAATGGAAATGAAAATAAACAAAATAACAGGGCAGGGATAACTACTTTTCCCCTGAAGGCCTTTGTTCCACTAAGTAACAGTTGCTTTGCTCTTGGCCCTCTGCCCTCCACCAACTGGGTGGTGTGATCTGGATCGTCTACCATGTGGTGACTCCTTCTAGGCCTGCTGAGTGGAAGGCTGGTTTTGGATCACTGGCTCCAAAAAACCCAACAGGGGTCAGAGAGGTAGAGTCTGTGCTCACTAGAAGCTCGCCTCTCTGAATGCTTTTTAGTGATAGAATTTCCCTGCTTTTCAGTATGACTGCTGGTGCTGCCTTCACTAAGGAACAGTCCCAGGTAGCCTGTGCTGGCTTCTCCTGGAAATTACAGCAGCATCTATTTGTCAAGCCAAAAAGAAACTGCGGAGAGGTACTAGGAAGTACTGTTGAGATCAAAGGCCTCAAATAGTCATAAATCCCTTTGAGGGCACAGGATAAATGAGGCTGATGAGAATTCAGTTCATGACCACCAGGCCTCAGGCCAGTCTCTACTGGTAGCCTCGAGGGATAATTTCCCATCCAGACAGCACGCTTTACAGTCATTGGAATGGTTCATCCTCGAAATTTGCCAGGGGAACTTCATTTTCGGCATATGGACCCAGCTCTGGGAGGGTCTTGCCTGTATAAGGTAGGATTTTTGTGAGGCTAACAGGTCACCTGAGCCAGTTCTGAAAGAGGAGTCCAGGGTCTCACCCACCCCCTGTTCCTTTCCAGACCTGACCTCAAGGTCACCCGGTGGGCCGCATGGTGCAGCCCTGCCAGGCCCCAGGGCCAATTCTGATGGCTCTTTGGTTGCACCCCCCTTAGGACACATGGCCCAGGGTGGGTGCAAGGAGACAGCCCCCCATGGAAGGTTCCCAGCCACCAGACCTTTCTTACCTGTCTGACCCATTCCACACACACTCAAATTTATCAAAAATGCAGTCATTTTCATAGAGGGAGCACAGCTTGCTGCGGAGGTAGTCGTGAACCTGGAGGGGCAGGGAAAACACATTAAGAGGGTGTTAGTTATTAATATTTAAAAAAATGATTCCTCTGTGTGAAGCTCCTCTTTGGATGGGAGCTGTTTATTCTTCCAGTGCAAATGTGGCTTGAATCAGATAGTTTTGGCTCTTAGCCCAGGCATGGCCCTTCTCAGCCTTGGGACTTCAAGATGGTTTGGTGAGCAGTTTACATGGCACATCGCTTACATAGATGGTGGCATAGAACAGAGCCCAGTAAGCAGGGGATTCCCATTTTCTAAGCCTATTTATTATTTACTTTTGGTCAGTATCTTTTAAAAAAATTAATTTTTTGCCATGCAGCGTGGCATGCGAGATCTTAGTTTTCCAACTAGGGATCGAACCCACGCTCCCTGCAGTGGAAGTGCAGAGTCTTCACCACTGGACCACCAGGGAAGTCTCTTAGCCCATTTAGACGACACCATTCATTCAGCCTTTCACTCAATGAGTATTTGTTGAATGCTGGCTCTGTTTTGGGGATAGAGCCATGAACAGAATACCCTTGGGGTGCTTTCTGCCCAGTGCTGGGGAAGAGACTGTGTAGCCAAGTTAAGTATATAAGATATTTTTCGTTTTGGATTTTTCTTTTTTTTTTTTTCCATTTATTTTTATTAGTTGGAGGCTAATTACTTCACAATATTTCAGTGGGTTTTGTCATACATTGACATGAATAAGCCATGGAGTTACATGTATTCCCCATCCCGATCCCCCCTCCCACCTCCCTCTCCACCCGATTCCTCTGGGTCTTCCCAGTGCACCAGGCCCGAGCACTTGTCTCATGCATCCCACCTGGGCTGGTGATCTGTTACACTATAGATAATATACATGCTGTTCTCTCGAAACATCCCACCCTCGCGTTCTCCCACAGAGTTCAAAAGTCTGTTCTGTACATCTGTGTCTCTTTTTCTGTTTTGCATATAGGGTTATCATTACCATCTTTCTAAATTCCATATATATGTGTTAGTATGCTGTAATGTTCTTTATCTTTCTGGCTTACTTCACTCTGTATAATGGGCTCCAGTTTCATCCATCTCATTAGAACAGATTCAAATGAATTCTTTTTAACAGCTGAGTAATATTCCATGGTGTATACATACCACAGCTTCCTTATCCATTCGTCTGCTGATGGGCATCTAGGTTGCTTCCATGTCCTAGCTATGAATGTCCTAGCTGTGATGAACATTGGGGTGCACGTGTCTCTTTCAGATCTGGTTTCCTCAGTGTGTATGCCCAGAAGTGGGATTGCTGGGTCATATGGCAGTTCTATTTCCAGTTTTTTAAGATATCTCCACTATGTTCTCCATAGTGGCTGTACTAGTTTGTATTCCCACCAACAGTGTAAGAGGGTTCCCTTTTCTCCTCACCCTCTCCAGCATTTATTGCTTGTAGACTTTTGGATAGCAGCCATCCTGACTGGTGTGTAATGGTACCTCATTGTGGTTTTGATTTGCATTTCTCTGATAATGAGTGATGTTGAGCATCTTTTCATGTGTTTGTTAGCCATCTGTATGTCTTCTTTGGAGAAATGTCTGTTTAGTTCTTTGGCCCATTTTTTGATTGGGTCATTTATTTTTCTGGAATTGAGCTGCAGGAGTTGCTTGTATAGTTTTGAAATTAATCCTTTGTCTGTTGCTTCAATTGCTATTATTTCTCCCAATCTGAGGGCTGTCTTTTCACCTTACCTATAGTTTCCTTTGTAGTGCAAAAGCTTTTAAGTTTCATTAGGTCCCATTTGTTTATTTTTGCTTTTATTTACAATATTCTAGGAGGTGGGTCATAGAGGATCCTGCTGTGATTCGTGTCGGAGAGTGTTTTGCCTATGTTCTCCTCTAGGAGTTTTATAGCTTCTGGTCTTACATTTAGATCTTCAATCCATTTTGAGTTTATTTTTGTGTATGGCATTAGAAAGTGTTCTAGTTTCATTCTTTTACAAGTGGTTGACCAGTTTTCCCAGCACCACTTGTTAAAGAGGTTGTCTTTTTTCCACTGTATATCCTTGCCTCCTTTGTCGAAGATAAGGTGTCCATAGGTTCGTGGATTTATCTCTGGGCTTTCTATTCTGTTCCATTGATCTATATTTCTGTCTTTGTGCCAGTACCATACTGTCTTGATGACTGTGGCTTTGTAGTAGAGTCTGAAGTCAGGCAGGTTGATTCCTCCAGTTCCATTCTTCTTTCTCAAGATTACTTTGGCTATTCGAGGTTTTTTGTATTTCCATACAAATTGTGAAATTCTTTGGTCTAGTTCTGTGAAAAATACCGTTGGTAGCTTGATAGGGATTGCATTGAATCTATAGATTGCTTTGGGTAGAATAGCCATTTTGACAATATTGATTCTTCCAATCCATGAACACGGTATGTTTCTCCATCTGTTTGTGTCCTCTTTGATTTCTTTCATCAGTGTTTTATAGTTTTCTATGTATAGGTCTTTTGTTTCTTTATGTAGATATACTCCTTGATTTTTAAATTTTATTTGTTAACTGGAGTAGAATTGCTTTACAGTGTTGTGTTTCGCTGTGTGACAACAAGCATAAGATATTTTAGATGGTGACAAAATGAGAACAAAAAAAAAGTGGAAAAAGGGTATTGGGAGCCCTGGGGGGTTATTTATACAGGGCGAGTGATCAAGTTCACCTGAGAAGGAGATATTGGAGCAGGAACCTGGAGGAAATGAGTGCATCTCAGCGGTATCTGGGGAAAGGCTTTCCAAGCGTAAATGAAAGTGTTAGTCACCCAGTCATGTCCAATTCTTTGTGACCCCACGGACTGTAGCCTGCCGGGCTCCCCTGTGCCTGGAATTCTCCATGCAAGAATACTGTAGTGGGTTGCCATGTCCTTCTCCAGGGGATCTTCCTGACCCAAGGATCAAACCTGGGTCTCCCGCACTGCAGGCAGTCTCTTTACCACTGAGCTACTAAGCATTGAGAAGAGTGAATGTAATGGCCCAGAGGCAGGAGTCCTGGAGGCAGTGGAGTGGAGGGTGGCAAGCAGCAGAGTGGGGGGGCCTCAGCGTGTGCCAACCAGTGCCCATAGGCCCCTTACCCTGGGTGATGTGAAAAGACGTCACAGGAAGGGTGCTGCGCCTGCTGTATTGTGAAAGAGTGTAAGCCTGCAGGGCCAAGGTGAGCAGTGGTGGGAGGTGGTCAGAGCCTTGATGAGTTTGGAAGGACAGTTGATAGGACTTGCGGATGGAGCCGCTGTGAAGTGTGGAGAGGAAAACTGGAGTCAGAGGTGGCTCCTGGATCGTGCTTGTGAGCAGGCGGAAGGATGGAGTGGCCATGTTTGCTTTGGGGTTGGATAATTTGGCGGTGTCTGTGCAAGCAGAGAACACCCAGCAGACGCTGCTGTGCACACTGCAGCCCTGGACTGCGTGGCAATCCTCTCCTGGTTCTATTTTTCAGTGAAATAAGAAGCAAGGTTATCAGCTGAGAGTGAAAAAGGCCAGGGCGGGGAGGTGGTTGGCAACAGTGCTCAGTTCCGGGAGGGCACTGAGGGCTGCTTAAAGTTGTTGAATGTGAATTTATTTTTTAAAACGTTTTATTTATTTATCTATGCCAACCTTTGCTGTGGCACTCGGGACCTTTAGTTGGGGCATGCAGACTCTTAGCTGTGGCATGATCTAGTTCCCTGACCAGGGATTGAACCCCAGCCTCCTGCATTGGGAGTGCAAAATCGTAGCCGCTGGGCCAGTAGCGAAGTCCCCAGATGTGAATTTTATTTATTTATTTATTTTAATTGGAGGCTAATTACTTTACAATATTATGGTGATTTTACCATACATTCGCATGAATCAGCCATGGGTGAACATGTGTTCCCCATCCTGAACCCCCCTCTCACCTCCCTCCCCATCCCATCTCTCAGGGTCATCCCAGTGCACCAGCCCTGAGCACCCTGTCTCATGCATCAGACTGGACTGGTGATCTATTTCACATATGATAATATACGTTTCAATGCTATTCTCTCAAATCATCCCACCCTCACCTTCTCCCAGAGTCCAAAAGTCTGTTCTTTACATCTGTGTCTCTTTTGCTGTGTCGCATATAGGGTCATCGTCAACATCTTTCTAACTTGCATATATATGCATTAGTATACTGTATTGGTGTTTTTCTTTCTGACTTACTTCGCTCTGTATAATAGCCTCCAGTTTCATCCACCTCATTAGAGCTGATTCAAATGCATTCTTTTTAATAGCTGAGTAATATTCCATTGTGTATATGTACCACAGCTTTCTTATCAATTCATCTGCTGATGGACATCTAGGTTGCTTCCATGTCCTGGCTGTTAACAGTGCTGTGATGAACATTGGGGTACACGTGTCTCTTTCAATTCTGGTTTCCTCGGTGTGTATGCCCAGCAGTGGGATTGCTGGGTTATATGGCAGTTCTACTTCCAGTTTTTTAAGAAATCTCCACACTATTCTCCATAGTGGCTGTACTAGTTTGCATTCCCACCAACAGTGTAAGAGGGTTGTTTTTTCTCCACACCCTCTCCAGCATTTATTGTTTGTAGACATTTTGATAGCAGCCATTCTGACTGGTGTGAGATGGTACCTCATTGTGGTTTTGATTTGCATTTCTCTGACAATGAGTGATGTTGAACATCTTTTCACGTGTTTGTTAGCCACCCAGATGTGAATTTTAAATGAGTCTGGTCAGCATGGTTGGGTGTTTCTCTCCAGCTGCATTCAGCAACTCAGGTGAAGATGGCAAGCAGGCAGATGACTGAGGCTTGGAGCATAGTAATCTGGGTGCCATTTTCAGTTCTTCCTGAGATCCATTGTGGGGAGTGGCAATGACATTAGGCATACATAATATGCCACCTTGTTATTATTAGCTGGGCTCTTTATCCATAAGATCTCATCTCATCTCTAATAGCATCTTAGGTTGTAGGTACTGTCATTCTCTTCACTTTAATGGAGCATGAACTGCAGGGTATGATATCATGTGTCCAAGATCACACAGCAAAGGAAATGACAGAATGGGAAATGAACAGGGATTTAGGTTCTGGAGCACCTGCTCCTGCCAGCTCTAGCAATATGCCTCCCACTCGCTCTGCCTCATTGGCCTCGCCTTACATAGAGTCTCAGTTCTAGACAGCTGTGATGATGCACTGAAGTGGGGCCAAGAGGCAGACAGAATTGGGTGAAGGCAGAGAGATGTTATGGAAAGCACAGTTTGACTTGGTTTAGATGAAGAGTGATGGTTCATGATCTCTTTTTCTGTAGCCTGGGCCCCTTTCCTCCCTTGCCCCAGGGTTCTGTCAGATTTTGAGCTCAGAGGCTCAGCTGTATGCTTAGCCCTGGGCAGAGGAATGAGGTCAGATTCATTCTACGTTCCATTAGATGTTTGGGGTATTTGAAAAGCTCTCTTGAGTTATTTGGACAGGGTAAGGATTTCTAACTCTGCAAATTAATTTCCTTCACCTTTACACTCGTGTTCCCAAATAGCTCTGGGCCTTTTCAGGGTATCGGCTTCAGGGTTATGGTGACAAGTGAATCCATTGGCAGCTTGTTAGATGGGGAGAATAAGGGTGAGGCTTGTGTCCTAAGCTTTGGAATTCTGCTATAAATTAACTCACTGTCTTCCCTTCCCCTCTACTCACTGTCCTCCCTTCCTCTTCTACCACCTCTTGTGCATATTAGGAGTGGCTCAGATCTGATAGGGAAGGGCATTTTGTTTGTAGGGCCATTTCTGCTTGTTAAAGTTCTCTAGTTATTGTGAAGAATCTTTAAAGCAGAAGAGTCCCAGGACGAAGAGAGGGCTGATGCTAGATCTTCACAAACATTTTCTAAAAAGGGCCAAACTATAAATATTTATACTTTGTGAGTCATGTAGCCTCACTTACAACTATCCAAGTGTACCTCTGTAATGCAAAAGTAGTGATAATACATAAATGAATGAGTTAAGAGTTGTGTTCCAATAAAACTTTATTTACAAATACAGGTGGCAACAGGATTGGCTTTTGGGTCATAGTTTGCCTAACCCTTGACTATAAGTCTTGACTATAATTTCCCTTCTTCCCAATCAGCACAGACTATTTCCTTGAAAGAAAGGGATGGTGGAGATAAGGACATCCACTGGGGGGGGTCGTACTTTTCTTCTGATGGTGGAAGATACTGACCTCAAGGATTGATCTCTTTTCTAGAAAGCAAGCCTAATTCTTGCCTTGTCTTGACTTTATCATTGACTTGCTTCCAAGATCTGTGTAACAGAGGGAGACAAGGAAGCGGAGTGGGCTTCTGAAGGGGAAGAATGGCAAGCTGGAATTAATCCAGTAGGCAAAGGAAGCCACATTTGTTATCCTCATACTCCATATCTCCTACCTTTTGGAGGAAAAAGATGAGCAAAATAGATCCTCTTTTAAATCTTATCTCTCCCTACTCCTTCCTTTTATCTGTTATGGGGCACTTTTTTTTTCTTTCAATATTTCCTCAAACTTTATTTATTTTTTTGAGTACCATCTTTTAATTGAAGTTTTAGTTGAGTTACAGTGTTGTGCTAATTTCAGGTGTATAGCAGAGTGATTTAGTTACAAATACATATATATTTTTATTCAGATTGTTTTCCCTTATAGGTCATTATATAAAATATTGAGCATGTGCTATACAGTAGGACTTTGTTGGTTGTATCTTTTATCTTCTATATAGAGTAGTGTAAATATGTCAATCCCAAACTCCTAATTTATCCCCCCTGCCTTTTCCCCTTTGGTAACTATAAATTTGTTTTGTCTGTGTGTCTCTTTCTGATTCATATATACATTCATTTGTATAATTTTTTTGTAGAGTCCACATATAAATGATATCATATTTATCTTTCTCTGACTTATTTCGCTTAGTATGATAATCTCTAGGTCCATTCATGTCATTGCAAATGGCATTATTTCATTCTTCTTTTGGCTGAATATGTATATGAATCTGCCTGCCAATGCAGGGGATGCAAGTCTGTGGGTTCGATCCCTGAATAGGGAAGATACTCTGGAGAAGGAAATGGCAGCTCACTCTAGTATTCTTTCCTGGGAAATCCCATGGACAGAGAAGCCTAGTGGGCTATAGTCTATGGTGTTGTAAGAGTCGGACATGACTTAAGTGACTAAACCACCACCACATGTATATAGACACACCAATTTTTCTTTATATGGTGTGTCTATATACACACCAATCTTTTTCTTTATACCAATATTTCTTTCAAAATTCCATTCACCTGGAATTTTGTCTTACAGAAACACCACAGGTGAGTGATAAATATCAAAACGTGTGTGCTTTGGAAGTGTGGGCCCCTTAGTGGAGGAACCACATTACCAAGAACTCTGTAACTAAAAGTCAGGAAGGATTCAAGGAGAGAACCTAGTCTGAGCCCTTATTTTCTCTTCTCAGCATCTATATTCCGGGGAGCTTCTGGCAACTCCAGGTGAGGATATCTACAGGAGAAGATCAGTAACTATGAAGGTATGCTGCATATAATACATACACACACACACACATATATATATATGAGAAAGTGAAAGTCACTCAGGTCCGACTCTTTGCAACCCTATGGACTGTATAATCCAAGGAATTCTCCAGGATAGGATATTGGAGTGGGTAGCCTTTCCCTTCTCCAGGGGATCTTCCCAACCCAGGGATCAAACCCAGGTCTCCTGCATTGCAGGCGGATTCTTTACCAACTGAGCCACAAGGGAAGCCCTATATATATATGTATATGTATCTTCTGTCGTAAAGAGAAATCTTAGGCAGAGAACATCGACTGTTCACCATCAGAGGAGAGAAAAAGGTAAGACACAGACACAAGAAGCATCTAGACAGCAGAGTAAGAGGGAACTTAAGACTCATCCTATTAGATGCTTCTCTCCTCATGTTCCAAATATTGTTTCTTTGCTCTGTTCCTATGAGCTCGGGTATGGCCTTCTTAACACTAGGCTGAGTCTCCCAACACAGAGATTCTTACATCATGTACTTGTGGAGCTTGCTGTTGTATAGCTGATAGACCACCCTAGGCCTGGCAAGATTAAACTCTCTTGTTTTGTTCTTCTGTTTCAGGGGTTGACAAACTGTTTCTGTGAAGCATCAGACAATAAATATTTTAGGCTTTGTGAACCATAGGTCTCTGTCACAATGACTCGACTCTGCCTTTGTAGCATGGAGGCAACTGTAGACAATAGGCAAATGACCAGGTGTGACTGATTCAATGAAACTGCTTTTCCAAAAACAGATGCGGGGCTGGATTTGGCCCACAGGTTTGTCAACTCCTGTCCTATAGGAGAATGTGAAAACAGCTCATTATACTTAAGTCTGCAGCTTCTTATTCTTGGAAACATGCTTGAGATCAGCTGATGGATGACAGAATAGTTGATGACATCAACGAATAGTTGATGACAGAATTCCTAAACACTGGACCAGTCCTTAAAATTTGTCTAAATTTTATTTATATTGGTTAACAATGTTGTGTTAGTTTCAGGTATAAAGCAAAGTGATTCAGTTACACATATATCTATTCTCTTTCAGACTCTTTCCCCATAAAGGTTTTGACATAATACTGAATATAATCCCCTGTGCTATTCAGTAGGATCTTCTTCATTGTCTGTTTTATATATAGCAGTGTGTATATGCTAATCCCAAACTCCAATTTATATGTTTATTTAATATTCCCCCTTTCCCATTTTGTATACATACATATCTACTTTTTATCAGATTCTTCCCCCTTAGAGATTATTACATAATATTGAGTATAGTCCCCTGTGCTATCCAGTAGCTTCATGTTGGTTCTCTCTTTATATAAAGTAGTATGTATATATCAGTCCCAAACTCTTAATTTATCCTTCCCACCCTTTCTCCCGTAACCAAAATTATTTGTTTTGTATATAAAAGCTCGTTTGTATAATTTTCCTTTAGAACCTCCATATAAATATCATATATTTGTCTAACTCCGGCTTATTTAGTATGATAATCTCTGCATGCATCCATGTTGCTGCAAATGGCAATATTTCATTCTTTTTTTACAGCTGAGTATTAATTCCAGTGTGTGTGTATGTACACACACACACACCCCATATCTTCCTTACCCCATTCATCAGTGACAGAGGATGGACGTATAGGTTGCTTCCATGTTTTGCCTGCTGTAAATAGTGCTACTATGAATACTGCAGTGCATTTATCTTTTCAAATTATGGTTTTCTCTGGATAGATGCACAGGAGTGGGATAGCTGGATCATGTGGTAACAGTCTTTCTAGTTTTTTAAGGAACTTCCACAGTGGCTGTACCAGTTGACATTCCTACCAAGTGAAAGGAGCACTTTTAAGGTAAGGCACACACGTGAGTGTGCTGAGCAGGGAGAAACGCCTGGTTAAGCAGGTTTCTGTAATGCAGGCTTCTCAGAGTTCTGCAATGATCAAGGAATTATTAAATTATAAGAGGGCAACAGAATATTATTTCAGTATATTCACCCCAAATTTATATTTTTGGGTAGTGGGAATACCAAATAGGGCAATGAAGATAAATAGGATTGAAGAGGGCAGAGCAATAAGGGTTATAATTTGGGCAGTGGTGTTCCTTTTAAGATCTGGCTCAGTCTGCCCCCTTCTTTATGATCCATTGCTGACCATTCCCCTTTGGCATTTGTCTTAACAGAAACACCACAGGTGAGTGATAAGTATCAAACCATGTGTGCTCTGAAAATGTGGGCCCCTTATTGCAGGAACCACATTACCAAGAACTCTATAACTAAGTCTCAAAAGACAAAAGTCAGGAAGGACTCAAAGGAAAACCCTGGTCTTGAGCCCTTATTTTCTCCTCCCAGCACCTACATTCTGGGAGCTCCTGACTGCCTTCAAGTGAGGACATCTGCAGGACCTCATTGGCTATGAAGGTATGCTGCATATATATTCTGTTGTAGAAAAACAACTTAGGCAAAGAAGATCAACTGTTCACCATTAGAGGAGAGAAAAAGGTAAGACACAGACATAAGAAGCAGCATCTAGAGAGCAGAGTAAGAAAGAACTTAAGACTTGTCCTGTTTGATGCTTCTCTCTTCATGTTCCAAATATTGTTTCTGTGCTCTCTTTAGTTTTTTAAGGAAACTCCATACTGTTATTCATAGTGGCTGTACCTGTTTACATTCCCGCCGACTGAAAGGAGCGCTTCTAAGGGAAGGCATACTTGTGAGTGTTCTGAGCAGGGACAGAACAGGTTTTGGAAACACCTGGTTAAACAGGTTCTATGAGGCAGGCTTCTCAGAGTTCTGCAATGATCAAGGAATTATCAAATTATAAGAGGGGAATAGAATGCTATTTTATTCAGTATAGTCACCCCAAATTTCTGTTTTCAGTACGGGGAGTACCAAATAATGCCTTGAAGATAATTAGGATTGAAGGGGGAAGAGCATTAAGGGTTAAGAATTGGGCAGCAGTGTGCCGTTTAATGTCTGGCTCAGCCTGTCCCCTTCTTTATGAACCAGTATTGACCATTCTCCTATGAAATTTGTCTTACAGGAACACCACAGGTGAGTGATAAGTATCAAACAAAGCATGTGCACTTTGAAAATGTGGGCCCCTTATTGCAGGAACCACATTACCAAGAACTCTATAACTAAGTCTTAAAAGACAACAGTTAGGAAGGACTCAAAGGAAAAACCTAGCCTGAGCCCTTATTTTCTCCTCCCACCACCTACATTCTGGAAGCTCCTGACTGCCTTCAAGTGAGGACATCTATAGGAAAAGATCATCGGCTATGAAGGTATGATGCATACATATATTCTATTGTAGGAAAAAGCTTAAGTAAAGAAGATCAGGTTTTTTCCATCAGAGGAAAGAAAAAGGTAAGACAGAGACTCAAGAAGCATCTAGAGAGCAGAGTAAGAAAGAACTTAAGACTCATCCTATTAGATGCTTCTCTCTTCATGTTTCAAATATTGTTTCTGTGCTCTGTTCCTATGAGCTTGGCCATGGCCCCCTTGACACTAGGCTGAGTCTCACAACTCAGATGTGCTCACATCATGTACTTGTGGAACCTGCCGTTGTATAACTGATAGACCACTGTAGGCCTGGCGAGACTAGACTCTCTTGGTTTGTTCTACTTCAGGGGTTGATAAACTTTTCCTGTGAAAGGTCAGACAATAAATATTTTAGGATCTGTGAGCCATAATGTCACAGTGACCCAACTCTGCCATTGTCGGCAGCTACAGACAACAGTTAAATGATCAGGTGTGGCTGATTCAATGAAACTGCTTTTATAAAATATAGGGGGCTGGATTTGGCCCACAGGTCACAGTTTGTCAACCCCTGTTCATAGAAAAAGATGAAACTAGGTCATCATGCTTAAGGCTACAGCTTCGTATTCCTAGAAACATGCTTGAGATCAGCTGATGGGGATGTATGAAGAGACCTAGGAGTATCACCTGTATGTCTCCCTGCTCAGGGAAGGTGCCAGTAGTTAATGACAGAATTTCTACACACTGGAGCAGTCCTAATAATCTTTTTCATTTTCATTTAATTTTTATTTTATTTTGGAGTATAAAATTTATAAAATAAAATGTTTATTTTATAGTTGATTTACAATGTTGTGTTAGTTTCAGATGTACAGCAGAGTAATTCAGTTACATATATACATGTATCTTTTTCAGATTCTTTTTCCATATAGGTTACTATATAATATTGATATATAATATATATAATATTGATATATAATATATAATTATATAATATATAATATAGTCCCCAGTGCTATTCAGTAGGAACTTCTTGGTTATTTATATATATATATATATATATATAGCAGTGTGTATATGTTAAATGCAAACTCCAAATTTATCCCCTCCCTTTCTCATTTGGTAACCATAGATTTGTTTTCTATGTCTGTGGGTCAATTTCTCTTTTGTATATAAGTTCATTTATATCATTTTTTTGAATCCTTGCTAAAAGTGTTATCATATTAGTCTTTCTCTGGCTTATTTCATTTCTCTATGTCTAAACATACTGCAACTGGCTGGAGTAATATTCCATTGTGTGTGTATATACACACCCACATATATATATATACACACACATACATACACCACATGTTCTTTATCCTTCATCAGTGACTGATGATGGACATTTAGTTTGCTTTCATGTCTTGTCTATTGTAAACAGTGCTAGGAACCGTGGGGTGCATGTGTTTTTTCAAATCATGATTTTCCCCAGATGTATGCCCAGGAGTGGGATTGCAGGGTTATATGGTAACTATCTTTTCATATTTTTAAGGAACTTCCATACTGCTCACCACAGTGGCTGGACTCGTTTGCATTCCCACCAACTGTTCGGAGCACTTCTATAGCAAAGGCGTACATAACTAGTGTTCTGAGCAGGGAGGAAATACTTGGTTAAGCAGGCTTCTCAAGAGTTCTGCAATGATCAAGGAATTATAAAATTATAAGAGGGGAATAGAATATTATTTCATTTTAATACAAGCACCCAAAATATCTGATTTTGGTAGGGGGAGAACCAAATACTGCCCCAAAGATAATTAGGATTGAAGGATGCAGAGCAGTAAGGTTATAAATTGGGCAGTTGTGTGCCTTTTAAGGTCTGGCTTAGCCTGTGCCCTTCTTTGTGAACCATTCCTGACGCCTAACCATTCCCCTTTAGCTTTTTTAATTTTTTTTACAGAAACACTACAGGTGAGTGGAAGTGTGGGCCTGTTACTGCAGGAACCACCTCACCAAGAACTCTGTGACTAAGGAAGGAACAGCACAGTCTGAGCCTTTATTTTCTCCTGCAAGCATTTACATTCTGGGAGCTCCTGACTAATTCCAGGTGAGGATGTCTACAGGAGAAGATCATTAAGTATGAAGGTATGCTGCAAATGTATATTCTGTCATAAAAAGAAATCTTCGGCAAAGAACATTGACTATTAACCATCCTTCACCATCAGAGGAGAGAAAAAGGTAAGACTCAGACACAAGAAGCATCTAGAGAGCAGAGTAAGAGGGAAGTTAAAGCCTGTCATATTAGATGCTTCTCTCCAAGTTCCAAATATTGTTTCTTTGCTCTGTTCCTATGAGCTTGGGTATGGCCCTCTTAACACCAGGCTGTCTCCCAACACAAAGGTTCTCACTTCACGTACTTGTGGAGCCTGCTGCTGTATAGCTGATAGACCACTCTAGGGCTGGCAAGATTAGACTCTCTTGGTTTGTCCTTCTATTTTAGTGGTTGGCAAACTTTTACTGTAAAGGGTCAGGCAATAAATATTTTAGGCTTTGTGAGCTATATAGTCTCTGTCACAATGACTTGATTCTGCCCTTGTAGCCTGTAGGCAACCGTAGACAATAGGTGTGCTGTTTCAATAAAACTGCTTTTCAAAAAACAGATGCAGGGCTGGATTTGGCCCACAGTTTGTCAACCCCTGTTCTATAGGAAAATGTGAAAATAGTTCATTATATTAATACTTAAGGTTATAGCTTCTTATTCCTGGAAACATGCTTGAGAGCAACTGCCAGACCTATCACCTGTGTATCTCCCTGCTCAGGGGAGGTGCTAGTAATTGATGACAGGGTTCCTTCCCACAAGACCAGTCTTTACAATTTTTTTAAAATTTAATTTTGCTTTTATATTATAGTTGATTTACAATGTTATATTAGTTTCAGGTGTATAGCATAGTGACTCAGTTATACATTATGCATTGCTTTTCAGATTCTTTTCCTATACAGGTTATTATATAATATTGAATATAGTTTCCTGTGCTATTCAGTAGGACCTTGATTATCTGTTTTATATATATAGTATAGTGTGTTTATGTTAATCCCAGACTCCAAATTTATCTCCCCTTTCCCCATGTGGTAACCATAAATTTGTTTTCTACATCTGTGGGACTACTGCTGCTTTGCATATAAATTATTCCATTTTTTTTAAATCCCCATATAAGTGATAACATATGATACTTGCCTTTCTCTGGCTTACTTTACTTAGTATGATAATATTAGGAACACCCATGTTGCTGTAAATGGCTGAGTAATATTCCTGTGCATATATATGTATGGTGTGTGTGTGTACACACACACCACATCTTCCTTATCCATTCATCAGCAAGAGGTGATGGATACTTAGGCTGCCTCTATGTCTTAGCTATTGTAAGTAGTTCTATGTGGGGGTGCATGCATTTTTTCAAGTTATGATTTTCTCCAGATATATGCCCAGGAGTTGGGATTGTTCAGTCACATGGTAACTCTCTTTTTAGTTTCTTAATGAACCTCCATACTGTTCTCCACAGTGGCTGTAACAGTTTACATTCCTACCAACTGTACAGAGCACTTTTAAGGTAAGGCATACCCATAAGTGTTCTGAGCACTTGGTTAAGCAGGCTTCTCAGAGTTCTGCAATGATTAAGGAATTATAAAATTATAAGAGGGGACTAGAATATTATTTTATTTTACTGTAAGCACCCCAAATTTGTTTTTGGTAGGGGAAGTACCAAATAGTGACTTGAATAATTAGGATTAAAGGGAGCAGAGCATTAAGGGGTTATAAATTGGGCAGTGGTGTGCCATTTAAGGTCCTGCTCAGCCTGTCCCCTGACCATTTGTCTTGCAGAAACCCTACAGGTGAATGATAAGTATCAAACAAAGCATGTGCACTTTGAAATTGTGGGCCCCTTATTGCAGGAATCACCTCACCAAGAACTCTATGGCTTAAAAGACAACCTTTTACAGGAACAGTTTATCAATCCCTGAAATAGAAAAACAAACCAATAGAGTCTCCCAGCACAGAGGTTCTCCAGACCTTAAAAGTCAGGAAAGATTCAAAGGGAAAACCTAGTCTGAACCCTTATTTTTTCCTTCCAGCCTCTACCCTTGGGGAGCTCCTGACTACCTCCAGGTGAGGACATCTACAGGAGAAGATTCTAGACTATGAAGGTATGCTCCATATATATTCTGTTGTAAAAAAGAAACATTAGACAGAGAACACCGACTTTCACCATCAGGGGAGAGAAAAAGGTAAGACAGACACAGACACAAGAAGCATCTCTGAGAAGCTTGCATCATAGAAACCTGCTCAGCCAAGTGTTTCTCCCTCTCAGCACACTCACATGGATGCCTTACCTTAAGACTCATCCTAGCTGATGCTTTTCTCTCCATGTTCCAAATATTGTTTCTTCGCTCTGTTCCAATGAGCTTGGGTATGGCCTTCTTGACACTAAGCTGAGTCTCCCAACAGAGATTCTCACATCATGTACTTGTGGAACCTGCTGACCTTATAATCTCTTTTAACTGTGTTCCAGACACTCACTTAATGAGTTTACCATTTCTGATATAGTGTATTATCACCTTTGACATAGTATATAAACTTAACTAGATTGCTTTCAAATATACCATCTAAAATAATGCAAAAATTTGTTTAATTTCTGTACATGGGTTCTATTTCTTAGTATTCTACAAAGATTTCTAAGCCTACCACTTGCTAAATATAGTTTAAGTCTTTGTCTAAAATAAAAGTACCATAGATTAGCTGAGAAATCTGCTGTTGAAAAAGCAGCCACAAAAATGAAGCTTTCATTTTTGAAGAAAAATCAGTTTCACACCTATTGAGAAAGGCAAGCTCATTTCCAGGGTAATGCTTAGTTGGAAGTGAAAGTCGCTCAGTCGTGTCGGACTCCTTGCAACCCCATGGACTATACAGTCCATGGAATTCTCCAGGCCAGAATACTGGAGTGGGTAGCCTTTCCCTTCTCCAGTGGATCTTCCCGACCCAGGAATTGAACCAGGGTCCCCTGCATTGCAGGCAGATTCTCTACCAACTGAGCTAATAGGGAAGCCCCAATGCTTACTTAGGAATAATTAAAACATAGTTTTAACGGTTCAGTTTTTAATACTTGCTTTACTAGTTATGCTTAAAACCTATCTCTATACAAATATTCCTTTCTTTACTTACTATGATCCTGGTAATGAACATGGTATAATAAAAAATAAAAGTACCAATTGCTCCCCCACAGCGTAGCCTAATCCACTCTTCTCTAGCTGGGGCTCTCCAGCAGGCCACACCTCTGTCAACAACACTCTCCTAGCTTCTAGTTCCCGCACTTAACACCAAATGGTTGGGCTGTTAGCAGGAGCCTGAGGGCAAGGGTTAGGGGAGGGTAAGACTGCAAGCACACAGGGGATGCCCTTTGGACCACAAGGTGACCCACAGGGGTTAACCAGACTACCTCCACCTCATCTGCAATTCTAGCCCCCAAACCTTTTACAGAGTCACAGCTAGTCATCAAAGTCCTCAGCCTCCTCTCTGAACATTTCCTGCTTCTCCTGAGGCCTCTCACGTGGCAGCTGGACTTCTGCCTTCATGTGCCAAGGTGAGTGGGCTCTGTGTTCCTCTGGACCATCATTCATGCCATCAAACACTACTTCCTGCTCTGCATCCTTCTTACAGTCATCAACAGTCCCTCTGCCTCATGCTTGGAAGCCACTCTACAGCCTCGATCTCTCTTCCATCACCATTCCTGCCATCATTCGTAGGAATTCAAACACTCTGGACTCTTACTTAGCCTCATTATTTTCAATGAGTTTTGTCCTTTGCTTTTGTGGTCATATTATGAGCCTTGTCATCACTGTAACTGTGCTTGTCTTATAAATATCACTCTATTGCTGCCTCCTATCACTTTAATTCAAGCCCTTTAGTGTCTTGATTCTATCAGTTCTTCATTTCCCTCCTTACCTACCTTAGACTCAGTGGCCCCTCATTCCAATCACTTTAATCAATACCTTCAACAAACTTGCCTTTTTCCCTCCTTCCCTTGTAGTCACTTAGATTTAACCAGTGGTGGGGTTTTACCAACTTTCTGCCCTTCCTCACCTGTACCAAGCAGGCTCATGTGGCTGGGAAGAAAGATACAATCACCAGATTTGTCTTACTTAAAATATATAAATAAGTGGATCCCACTGCAACCCTACCATAGTGCCCTAGTCAATTTGCTCTTTTAGAGGAATATTTTACACTTTCCCTTCTCACTCAGCTAATGAGCTTGCTTCTTATTTGACTGGAAAATAGTATAAGCAGAAACCATCTATATGTTCCCATCACAAATCTGCATCTGTAGCTGTTTTTACTTTTCTCTCTTTCCTTTGATGGATGAATTGTCCATCTCATCTATATCTAATTCTGCAATGGAGTATGTGCCCTTGAGAAGCTGACTGCTTCAGTTAGCCCACTCTTTACTGGCTGCTTTCTATCACCCTAAAACAAGCTATGATGCTTTCCTCAATCCTGCATCCTCTTCCAGTTACTACCTGATTTCTCGGTTCCTCTTCAAAACGAAATCTCTTTCCAAATTTCACTACGTTCATATTCTCCATTTACGATCTCTCTTGAACCCACTCCAATCAGACATTTATTCCTACCACTTCACCTGTCATTAAGGTACCTGATAATTTTCATGTCACTAAATCCAGTGGCCCTTTCTCAGTCCTCTCTTGATTCAACAACACCGTTCAGCAGTTGGCGACTTCCTCCTTGAGACAGTTTCTCCAGTTGGCTTCCAGGACGCCTCTCAGTTTCTGGCCCATTTCACCAGCACTTTTCTCCAACTTCTCTTGCCAGATCCATTCCCTCAGCCTGTAATCCCTAGGGCCTCAGGGTAGTTCCTGACCTTTCCTTTAGGTTAGATCTATCCAAACTTACACTGACCTGCCTATCAGCTATTTCTGGATATTGAAGTGGCTCACTGTATCTTTTACGCAGACAGAGGCTGACTCGGAACCCTCAAGTGCCCAGTGTACGTGTTGGGTGGGTGGGGGTCTGTACCTGGTAAGTCTCGATGGGGCGGTTTTCCATGTTGAGATCCCAGACTTTGACGGTCAGATAGTCTCTGGTCATGATATACCTCCCACTGTGGCTGAACTTCACATCCGAAATTGAAGAGATAATTTCAGAGAAAAATGACCTGTTGCTTGGATCTTCTGGCTCTTCAAAAACTGCAGAACAAAAAACAAAACACAACAAACTTAGTACCTCCTTATTAACTGATGTGAACGTGTTTGGGCCAGCTAGAAAGCCAACCGTCTAACTTGGCATAGGGTTGGAATCGACAGATTGTAAGTTGCTCGCAGACCTATCAGCTCCCTGGCAGTAGAACAAGCTGTCACTGGTTTCTATATCATGTTTCTCATGGAAGGACTCTCATGGAACTGGTCCTGTTCACAGAGCTGACCGCTTGCACAAGCTCTGTTTCACATTTCCCCATGGTCGCTGATGGAGAAGGCAATGGTAACCCACTCCAGTGTTCTTGCCTGGAGAATCCCAGGGACGGCGGAGCCTGGTGGGCGGCCATCTCTGGGGTCACACAGAATTGGACACGACTGAAGCGACTTAGCAGCATGGTCGCTAGGTATCACTGTGATACCAGCAATGGTATACATTGCTACATACCAAAATGTAGTCCTCTTAGATGCTTAAACATTTTTTTCTACTTTTTTGAGATGTAAGTCACATAACATAGAATTTACTCATCTAAATTTTACAGTTTATATGATTATATTAAAGATAACACCACCAACCATGCAATCATCAACAAAGTCTAAGTTTGGGATATTTGCATCATCTCCTCCCCCCACACAAAACCCTGAACTACTTCATACCCATTAGCACTTACTCCTGCTCCCTAATTTCTGCAGCCCTAGGCAAACACTATTTTCTTGTTTTATGAAATTGCCTATTTTAAAATTTTCACATGAATGGAATCATACTATACATATATTTTATACTATATATTATATACCATATAATGCTGCTACGAATATTCATGTACAAGTTTTTGTGTGAACATATGTATTCATCTCTCTTGGATCATTATGTTTAATAGTGGGACTTTGCTGCCAGACTGCCTTAGGCTTAAGGTCAGACTACCATTGTCTAGCTGTGTGACCTTGGGCAAGTTATTTAACTTTCCTGAACCTCAGTCTCACAGGTGAACTCTGGGTACAATGTCTTTTGTCTGTATTTTCTATTTGCTCTGGTATCCAGTTGCTGCTTTTCTTTTCCCATAGATTCAGCTGACTTCCACTTATAGGAATTAAAGACACTGAAGCTTTATGTAAGCTGCCTTAATTAATCTTTCTAACCTTTTTTTGAACTTCTCTAGTTCAAACTGGATGTACACCATAGCTCTGGATATTTCCCATTTTTATGTCCTGATGGTTCCTCCTGCAATTGTGTCATATTCTGCTTGATTCATATGCCTCATCTTTTACTTACATGTTATTTTAGACCAAATGATCTTTTCTCTGAAGTCCTAGCACACTTGATCTGGCCTGTTCACTTACCATTTGCTTGGGTTCTCTCCCAAAGAAGGCATCATTTTTCACATTAGTATTTAACAATCCACAGCTTATCTCACCTAGGATGTGAACTTCTTGAAGGCAGAATTTTGTTTTTTCTTATCTTTGTACTGCGGGTTTTGCACATAAATGTTCAATAAACATTTGTTGCTTCAGTTGCAGGATACAAAATCAATACACAGAAATCACTTGCATTTCTACATACTAACAATGGAAAATCAGAGAAATTAAGGAATCAATCCCATTCACCACTGCAACAAAAAGAATATCTAGGAATAAACTTTCCTAAGGAGACAAAAGAACTGTACACAGAAAATTATGAGACACTAATGAAAGAAATCAAAGATGACATAAACAGATGGAGAGATATTCCATGTACCTGGGTAGGAAGAATTAATAATGTGAAAATGACTGTACTACCAAAGGCAATCTACAGATTCAATGTGATCCCTATCAAATTATCTATGGCATTTTTCACAGAACTAGAACAAAAAATGTCACAATTCATATGAAACACAAAAGACCCTGAATAGCAAAGCAGTCTTGAGAAAGAAGAATGGAGCTGGAGGAATCAACCTTCCTGACTTCAGGTTATACTACAAAGCTACAGTCATCAAGACAGTATGGTACTGGCACAAAAACAGAAATTACAGACCAAAGGAACAAGATAGAAAACCCAGAAATAAACCCATGTACCTATGTGTAACTTGTTTTTCACAAAGTGGGCAAGAATATACAATGGGGCAAAGACAGCTTCTTCAATAAATGGTTCTGGGAAAACTGGAGAACTACATATAAAGAATGAATTTATAACACTTCCTAACATTTCATGCAAAGATGGGCACAATAAAGGACAGAAATGGTAGGGACCTAACAGAAGCAGAAGATATTAAGAAGAGGTGGCAAGAATACACAGAAGAACTGTACAAAAAAGATCATCACGACCCAGATAGTCACGATGGTGTGAGCACACACCTAGAGCCAGGCATCCTAGAATGTGAAGTCAAGTGGGCCTTAGGAAGCATCACTATGAACATAGCTAGTGGAGGTGATGGAATTCCAGTTGAGCTATTTCAAATCCTGAAAGATGACGCTGTGAAAGTGCTGCACTCAATATGCCAGCAAATTTGGAAAACTCAGCAGTCGCCACAGGACTGGAAAAGGTCAGTTTTCATTCCAATCCCAAAGAAAGGCAGTGCCAAAGAATGCTCAAACTATCACACAATTGCACTCATCTCACACACTATTAAAGTAATGCTCAAAATTCTCCAAGCCGGGCTTCAGCAATACATGAACCATGAACTTCCAGATGTTCAAGCTGGTTTCAGAAAAGGCAGAGGAACATCTGCTGGATCATCGAAAAAGCAAGAGAGTTCCAGAAAAACATCTATTTCTGCTTTATTGACTATGCCAGAGCCTTTGACTGTGTGGATCACAATAAACTGGAAAATTCTGAAAGAGATGGGCATACCAGACCACCTGACCTGCCTCTTGAGAAACCTGTATGCAGGTCAGGAAGCAACAGTTAGAACTGGACATGGAACAACAGACTGGTTCCAAATGGGAAAAGGAGTATGTCAAGGCTGTTTATTGTCACCCTGCTTATTTAACTTATATGCAGAATACATCATGAGAAATGCTGGGCTGGATGAAGCACAAGCTGGAATCAAGATTGCTGGGAGAAATCAATAACTTCAGATATGCAGATGTCACCACCCTTATGGCAGAAAGTGAAGAAGAACTCAAGAGCCTCTTGATGAAAGTGAAAGAGGAGACTGAAAAAGTTGGCTTAAAGCTCAACATTCAGAAAACTAAGATCATGGCATCTGGTCCCATCACTTCATGGCAAATAGATGGGGAAACAGTGGCTGACTTTATTTTTCTGGGCTCCAAAATCACTAGAGATGGTGACTGCAGCCATGAGATTTAAAGACGCTTACTCCTTGGAAGGAAAGTTATGACCAACCTAGATAGCATATTAAAAAGCAGAGACATTACTTTGCCAACAAAGGTCCATCTAGTCAAGGCTATGGTTTTCCAGTAATCATGTATGGATGTGAGAGTTCGACTATAAAGAAAGCTGAGTGCTGAAGAATTGATGGTTTTGAACTGTGGTGTTGGAGAAGACTCTTGAGAGTCCCTTGGACTGCAAGGAGATCCAACCAGTCCATCCTAAAGGAGAGCAGTCCTGGGTGTTCACTGGAAGGACTGATGCTGAAGCTGAAACTCCAGTACTTTGGCCACCTGATACGAAGAGCTGACTCATTGGAAAAGACCCTGATGTTGGGAAGGATTGAAGGCAGGAGGAGACGGGGACGACAGAGGATGAGATGGTTGGATGGCATCACCGACTCAATGGACATAATTTGGGTAAGCTCCAGGAGTTGGTGATGGACAGGGAGGCCTGGTGTGCTGCGATTCATGGGGCTGCAAAGAGTCGGACACGACTGAGTGACTGAACTGAACACCATACACAAAGATAAACTCAAAATGGATTAAAGACCTAAATGTAACACCAGAAACTATAAAACTCTTAGAGGAAAACATAGGCAGAACACTTGATGACATAAATCAAAGCAAGATCCTCTATGACCCACCTCCTAGAGTAATGGAAATAAAAACAAAAGTAAACAAGTGGGACCTGATTAAACATAAAAGCTTTTGCACAGCAAAGGAAACTATAAGCAAGGTAAAAAGACAACCTTCAGAATGGGAGAAAACAATAGCAAATGAAACAACTGACAATGGATTAATTTCCAAAATATACATGCAGCTCATACAACTCAATACCAGAAAAACAAACAACCCAATCAAAAAGTAGGAAAGAGACCTAAACAGACATTTCTCCAAAGATATACAGATGGCTAACAAACACATGAAAAGATGCTCAATTCACTCATTATTAAGAGAAATGCAAATCAAAACTACAATGAGATATCATCTCATACCTGTCAGAATGGCCATCATCAAAAACTCTATAAACAATAAATGCTGGAGAGGGTGTGGAGAAAAGGAAACACTTTTGCGTTGTTGGTGGGAATGTAAATTGATACAGTCACTATGGAAGAAAGTATGGAGATTCATTAAAAAGCTAGGAATAAAACCACCATATGACCCAGCAATCCCACTCCTAGGCATATACCCTGAGGAAACCAAAATTGAAAAAGACACATGTATCCCATTGTTCACTGCAGCACTATTTACAATAGCTAGAACATGAAACAATCTAAATGTCCATCGACAGATGAATGGATAAAGAAGTTGTGGTATATATACACAATGGAATATTACTCAGCCATAAAAAGGAACATATCTGAGTCAGTTCTAATGAGGTGGATGAACCTAGAACCTATTATACAGAGTGAAGTGAGTCAGAAAGAGAAAGATAAATATCATATTCTAATGCATATATATGGAATTAAGAAAAATGGTACTGAAGAACTTATTTACAGGGCAGCAATGGAGAAACAGACATAGAGAATAGACTTATGGACATGGGGAGAGGGGAGGAGAGAGTGAGATGTATGGAAAGAGTAACATGGAAACTCACATTACCGTATGTAAAATAGATAGCCAACGTGAATTTGCTGTATGGCTCAGGAAACTCAAACAGGGGCTCTGTATCAACCTAGAGGGGTGGGATGGGGAGGGAGATGGGAGGGAGGTTCAAAAGGGAGGGGATATATGTATACCTATGGCTGAGTCATGTTGAGTTTTGACAGAAAACAGCAAAATTCTGTGAAACAATTATCCTTCATAAAAAATAAAAAAAAATTTGTTGCTCGATTGGAACCAAAGCCAGATAATTTAACAAAATCTTGGCCTTATAAGTGGTTGGTCTGCATGACATTGAGCTATCCATATTTGCCTACATTTAATTATTTTTGACCCACCATAATGGTAGTTGAGTATGGTTCTGCTTGATAAGTGCTTCTATTACAGTTTTAGGCTAAACAAAACATCAGCCTGCAGGTTACTGAGTAACTCTTCCCCCAAGAGTTTCTCTTCCTGCCTGTTCAATGCACTCAGAGTCGCTATCAAATTCTATGTAGAAAATCTAGAGGTGGAGACAGGATGGTGGAGTAGAAGGAGGTGATCTCACCTCTCCTTATGAAAACACCAAAATCACAACCATCAACAAAAAAAATGCTGGAACCTACCAAAAATATATTCTAAATTCAAGGAAGCAGCCATTATGAGATGGTAGGAGGAGTGAAATCATGATAAGATCAAACCCCATGCCCGCTGTGTGGGCGACCCACAAACTGGAGAATCATTATACTACAGAAATTCTGCCACAGGAGTGAAAGCTCTGAGCCCCATGCCAGGCTCCCCAGCCTTGGGGTCTGGCAACTGGAGGGGGAACCTTGGTAAATTTAAGAAAATTGAGATCATATCAAGCATCATTCCAACCACAGTGCTATATGCCTAGAAATCAACTATAAGAAAAAAAAATTGCAGTAAAACAACTACAAGCACATGGAGGCTAAACAATATGCTACTAAACAACCAGCTACTAATCAAAAGAAGTAAAAAAATACCTAGACACAGATGGAAATGAAAGCACGAGGATCCAAAACACAGCAGAAGTTCTAACAGGCGAACTTATGGTTGCTGGGGGCAGGGGGCGGGTTAAGGATGGAGGGAAAGAATAGTTAGGGAATTTGGGATGGACATGTACACACTGTTATGTTTAAAATGGATAACCAACAAGGACCTGCTGTATAGCCCAGGGAACTCTGCTCAATGTTATGTGCAACCTGGATGGGAGGGGGTCTGGGGGGAGAATGGATACATGTATATGTATGGCCAAGTCTCTTCATTGTTCACCTGAAACCATCACAACATTGTTTGATACAAAATAAAAAATGTCTAAGATAGAAGTTTATAGCAATATTGTCTCACTTCAGGAAACAAAATCTCAAACAACATACAAAATACAAATACAAAATAAAATAAAAAATACAAAATAAAATAAAAAATGTCTAAGATAGAAGTTTATAGCAATATTGTCTCACTTCAGGAAACAAAATCTCAAACAAAATACAAAATAAAAAATGTCTAAGATAGAAGTTTATAGCAATATTGTCTCACTTCAGGAAACAAAATCTCAAACAACATAACCTTACACCTAAGGCAACTAGAGAAAGAGGAACAAACAAAACCCAGTTAGTAGAAGGAAAGAAACCATAAAGATTAGAACAGAAATAAATAGATGAAAAAATAGAAAAGATTAATGAAACTAAAAGCTGATTATGTGAAAAGATAAATAAACTTGATAAACCTTTAGCCAGACTTATTAAGAAAAACAGAGAGGGCTCAAATCAGTAAAATTAGAAATAAAAAGTTACAGTGGGGGTGAGATGGGATGGGAGGGAGGTTCAAAGGGGAGGGGACATAGGTATACCTGAGGCTGATTCATGCTGATGTATGGCAGAAACCAACACAATATTGTAAAGCAATTTTCCTTAAATTAAAAAAGAAGAGTTACAATGGACACTACAGAAATACAAAGGATCATAAGAAACTACTACAAGCAAACAAATGCCAATAAAATGGGCAAATTCTTAGAAAGGTACAGTCTGAACCAGGAAGAAATAGAAAATATGGACAGACCAATCATAAGTACTGAAATTGAACTTGTGATTAAAAAATTCCCAATAAAAGTCTAGGATCAGATGGTTTCACAGGTGAATTTCATCAAATATTTAGAGAAGAGTTAACACCATATTCTTCTGAAACTCTTCCCAAAAACTGTATAGGGAGGAACACTCCCAAGCTCATTCTATGAAGCCACCATCATCGTGAGACCAAAAGCAAAGATACCACAAAAAAGTACTGTTTACAATAGCCAAGACAGAAGTAACCTAAATGTCCACCAACAGATGAATGGATAATGATGGTACATCTATATAATGGCATATTACTCTGCCATTAAAAAGAATGAAATGCCATTTGCAGCAACACGGATGGGCCTGAAGATTATCATACTAAGTGAAGTAAGTCAGAGAAAGACAAATATCATGTGACATCATTTATATTCAGAATCTAAAAAATGATACAAGTGCATTTATTTACAAAACTGGAACAGACTCACAGACTTTGAAAACAAACTTATGGGTTACCAAAGGGGAAGGGAGGGATGAATAAATTGAGAGTTTGGGATTGACGTATAGAGACTACTATATTTAAAAGAGATGACCAACAAAGACCTACTGTATGACACAGGAAACTCTGCTCAATATCTGTAATAATCTAAATGTGAAAAGAAGAATAGATATACATATATGTATAACTGAATCACTTTGTTGTACACCTGAAACTAACACAACTTTGTTAATCAACTATACCCCAATATAAAATAAAAATTCCAAATTCTTTGTAGAAAGTCTAATGAGTTGTCTTCTAAACCTTGCTGAATTATACCATGAGCCAAACCAAAATAGTAATTTTCACAGCAACAACAAAAAAACCCTGATCAATCAGAATTGAACTTGAGAGTTAAAAAACTCATCGAAACAGAAAAACATGAACTCGATACTATCTCTGACCCAATGTCTCAGTCTGTGCCCTTACCTCTTGGTAAGCACTAACAAGGCCCCTGGACTCTGACTGGTGTCCTCATAGTTGAATACTAGATTTCCACCTTAGTTTCTCTGCAAGGTAATCTCATTAGGACCAGGGACTTAGAAACTCCAGGCATGCTCCATACAAGCACCCCCACAGAGAGAGGAATGATGTCCCTGAGGCTTGGTCACCCCCTACCCAGTGCATCTGTACAGCCTGAGGCAGGAAATGGGAAGGACTTTGCAAAACTGCACACTGGTGGCCATCAATTCCTGCCTCTGTCACTTATCAACTGCTCACATTTTATTTTCTACTCTGAGATTCCATTTTCCCAGCTGCAGAATAGGCATGCATGTTGCTTGGCACATAGCAGGTCCTCAGTAAATATCAGTTGCTGATATTTTTATCATGAAAAGCATGCACTGATTCTGTATTAATAGCCAATCATATTTCACTTACTAAGCCTCTTGGGGCAGGGGCTTTCCTGGAGGTTCAGGCAGTAAAGAATCTGCCTGCAATGCAGGAGACCTGGGTTCAATCCCTGGGTCAGGAAGATCCCCTGGAAGAGGGATTGGCTACCTATTTCAGTATTCTTGCCTGGAGAATTCCATGGACAGAGATGCCTGGGAGGCTACAGTCCATGGGGTCACAAAGAATCGGACACGACTGAGCGACTACCAGAGAGAGAAACCTGGAGGGAGGATTAAATTTGGAGTCTGGGATTAGCAGATACAAACTACTGAATAGAAAATAGATAAGCAACAAGCACAGGGAACTATATTCAATATCCTATAATAATATTCAATATCCTGTAATAAACTATAATGGAAAAGAATATGAAAAATAATAGATAGGTATAACTGATTTACTTTGTTGTACACCTGAAACTAACACCACTTTGTAAGTTAACTACACTTCAATGTAAAAGACTCTTGAGAATTTGGGACTGAAGACTACAGAACCTGGGGGTTATTTAAATGCAGTAAATATGTAAAAGAGTATTTACAAGGTTATACCTAGGAATACATTCTCCAAATGTTAGGCATATTGGAAGGCCAGTGTGGCAGCATTGTAAAGCCTTAAAGTGACACCCCCAGAAGATGGAGGTGAAATGAAAAAAGATAATGTTTAACCAACCCATCACAAATTCATGTAGAATGCAGAGACCAGAATATAGATAACATGCCTACCTGCACAGCACTGCAGTTCATTACATGTCTGTGCTTATCCAAGTCTTAATATTAGCTCCATGAATTCCTTCCATTCATTCAGCAATGATATTCAATGCTATTAATAATTACTGTTTATGGGAAGCTCATATGTTTCAGACCCTAGACTTTTCATATTTTATCTTATTTAATCCTTATAACAATCCTACAAAGTGGGAACCATGATTTCTTATTTTACAGATGTGGAACACTAAGGCACAGAGAGGTTTTGCATCCTGTTGAAGGACAACACAGCTCGATTGAGTAGCTCACCTGAGTGTGTGTGTGTGTGTGTGTGTGTGTGTGTGTGTGTGTGTGTGTGTGTGTGTGTGTGTGTGTGTGTGTGTGTGTGTGTGTGTGTGTGAGTCACTCAGTCATGTCTGACTCCTTGCGACCCCATGGACTGTAGCCTGCCAGGCTCCTCTGTCCATGGGATTTTCTAGGCAAGAATATTGGAGTGGGATGCCATTTCCTCCTCCAGGGGATCTTCCAGACTCAAGGATTGAATCTGCATCTCTTGCATTTCTTGCCTTGGCAGGTGGATTCTTTACCACTGCACCACCTCCGAAGCCCAAAGCCCACCTGAAGTAGAATTTTGAACTTGGGTTTGTCTGACTTCAAAGTCTCTGTTCTTAATCATGGCACAATGCTGCCTTGAACTATGTACAAGACCTTATTTTAGGAGCTGTAAGAAAATACCAGGGTGGTATCTACATAGCATCATGGAACTATAAAGCTGGAAGTCTCTTGCTTTTTTCATTATCACACTAAATATTTTTTTATTGTGCATTAACTAGATGAAAGTTAGTGGAAGGGCTCTTAATGATGACTAGTCCTACTCTAGTCTGTTGACAACCCAAGTCCTCAAAAGAATGAATTGATTTCAAACACTTAAGGTACACAGCTGCTCTACCAAAAGCTCCTGAGTTCAGGCCTTACTCCATCATTGGCAAGCAAAGGTTGGGTCCCCAGGACTTTGTATGACCCTGTCAAGACCCTCACCACAGGAAGCCCAGGCCCTCAGGACATCTCTCACCCCTGGATTCTAATCCCTGTAGTCTGTCATCAACAAGGCAGCCTTTCCTCTTTCTGTCCATCTCCCCCAGTTTATGTGCACTGACGTTTGAAAGATTTTATTTGTCTTTTCTATAGAATACAAACTCTATAAGGCTTGAGGTTCTTGTCTATTTCATTCTGCTGTATTCCCTGGAACATAGGAAGTGCTCAGAAAATATGTTAAATGAATGAATTTTGATGATCCATTTTAATTTTTAAATGAAAATAATACTTATCTACTAAGTAGGTCCTAAAAGGAATCTATCAAACCAATGCTTTATTCATCCAGATTGAAGTCCTTGAAAAGTACAAAAAATACAAGTCAGCTGTAATTCAAGGTTTTCACTAATTCAGGCTAAGCCATCATCTTTCAGTTATTTAAGTGTCTCTTGTGTGCATGCACACACACACAGTACACTTAGTACATTACCTAGAACATGCAAATTAGAAAGTATTTGTTGGGTGATGCATGCCAGGCCCTGCACTATATGCCAAATACACAAGGAACAAGATAGACCCAGTCCTATCCTTGTGGAACTCACAGGCTAGACGAGGAGATAAACATTAAACAAGCCACAGATTTCATTGCAGATGTGGATAAGTGAGTTTACTGCATTATCAGTGTAGGAATAAAGGTGCTGGGAAACCAGCTCATGGAATGCAAATGATGCATCATTGCATTCTGTGTAGTTTACTGAACAGGTGGTCCAAGCGGATCCAGTGCTTAAATGATAGATCTCAAGACAAATCAGAACTGGTATTTCTCCTGAAGACCCTTGACTTGGCATTACAAATCCTGCTGATTTGTAGGGTTTCCAACTAGCTTCTAGAAAATAAGGACATCAAGAGAAGAAAAGAAGAGAACCATGGTAGAGGAGGAAGCAGCCATGAAGAGAATCCTATAGCACAGAACTATTCACTGCGGATGTGTCAGACTTGCCAACAGGATGCTTGTGTCTTGGAGACCCCCGTAATGACATTAACAACAACGATCATGGCATCTACTACCCTTTCTTGGTCCTCATGCTTTGCATACATCATCACATTTAATGCTCAAACCTATGAGGAAGGTACTCTCACTGTCCTAACTTATAGATGAGGTAGATCAGGAGAGGTTGAGTAACTTGCCTAGGATCATGCAGGTAGTAGAGGTGGCCTTTCTGCTGACCATCTGCTGCCTCACTAACCCTGCCTCCACAATTTGGCCTCTCCTGCTTTGTCAGTATCATTTCTGTTCAAACAATCAAGTCACAGTAGGCTCCCTATATTTTAGACATACCTGTGCATGCCCACTTCCATGTCTCTGCTGCTTCTTATCTCTGCCCCTGCCCACCATGGGCTACCAGGAAAAACATCAGACTGGAAATCAAGAATGCTGGGTGGAATCTACGCTGGATTCAAATTAGCTGGCTCTTAATAATACCTACTACCTGTTATGCTACCTGTTAATCTCCCTGTTACCTACTACCTGTTAAGCTACCACTTATGCCATGTGCCTTACATGCATTAATTCATTTGCTATTTACAGATCTTAATTTGCTTTTCCACAAATCAGTCTAGGCAGGCACAGATGCTCTACAGCTGGTAGGAGGCACAGCTAGGGTTTGAACTCAGTCTGCTTTCAGCCTAAGCTCTTAATCTCTCTTTATTGCCTCTCATTTGAATGACTGGACAACATCATCTCTGGACTGGTTTCCTTGTCTGTAATATGATGGAGGTAGGATTGCCAACCAGGTCCCTCCCAGTTCTCAGACAAGAAGATCTATGAATTCCACTGGTCTTGTCTTTCATCTTTCCTTTACTTTTTTTTTTTAAAGTCTCAATTAAAAAAAATACATATACCAGGCAACCCAGAGGCAAATAACTTTTTTTAAAAAAAGAATAAAACAGATCAAGTAAAGACAGATGATATATTACCCTTTAAAATAACTGTTTCATAATTTCAACAAATAAAATGCCTGATTAAGAATTTTCACAGATAATTAGAAAATATATTAAAAAGAACCAAACAAGGGTGATTAGAACACAATAAAGGCATTTAGCAGTGGAGCAGACACAACTAAAGAGGATCAGTAAACTGGAACATCTCCTCCAAAAGAACAGAGAATATAAAAAGATTTCACAGAAACAGAGAATACATTGATAAAAGTTAATACATATAATTGGAGCTGAAGAAGAGAATAGAGAGTATATATCAAAAAAATAAATTTCAAAACTAATGAGTTATCAGGACACTATTTTAAAAGCACTACAATCTCCAAACAGAAACACACACAAATGCACGGTACATTGTAGTACAACTGCTAAAAAGCAGGGTCAGCTTACTCTACTAATGCCCATTCTCCTAGGCTAGCCTTCCCATCATGACTTCAGAAGAACACTCAGGAATTTGTCAGGGATTCCAGATGCTGCAGTCAATTGAGCTTTGGAAAGTCCTACTCAATCCGGGGGTCAATGATGCAATTAGTCTATTAAAAGTGTTGAGAAGTCCTGCAGGTAAAAAGAGACCTAAAGAGACATTTCTCCAAAAAAGACATACAGACGGCTAGTAAACATATGAAAAGATCTTCAACATTGCTCATTGTTAGAGAAATGCAAATCAAAACTACAATGACAGGTAGAATGGGTCAGAATGGGCCATAAAATGGGTCATTCTCACACGGGTCAGAATGGGCATCATACAAAAATCTACAAACAATAAATGCTGGAGAGGGTGTGGAGAAAAGGGAACACTCTTGCACTGTTGGTAGGAATGTATGTTGATATATTGATATAGCCAGTATGGAAGACAGTATGGAGACTCCTTGAAAAACTTAGGAATAAAACCACCATATGACCCAGCAATCCCACTCCTAGGCATATACCCTAAGGAAACCAAAATTGAAAAACACACACGTACCCCAGAGTTCACTGCAGCACTATTTACAATAGCTAGGATATGGAAACAATCTAGATGTCCACCGACAGATGAATGGATAAAGAAGTTGTGGTACATCATATACAATGGAATATTACTCAGCCATAAAAAGGAACACATTTGAGTCAGTTCTAATGATGTAGATGAACCTAGAGCCTATTACACAGAGTGAAGTCAGTCGGAAAGAGAAAAATGAATATTACATACTAACACATTTCTATGGAATTAGAAAGATGGTACTGATAAAATTATCTGCAGGGCAGCAATAGAGACACAGACATAGAGAACAGACTTATGGACATGGGGAGTGGGGAGGAAGGAGAGGATGGGCTGCATGGAGAGTGTGACATGGAAACATACATTACCATGTATAAAATAGATAGCTAATAGAAATTTGCTGTTATGACTCAGGGAACTCAAAGTGGGGCTCTGTAACAACCTAGAGAGGACGGAAGTTGGAGGGAGGCTCAAGAGTTTGGGGACAGAGGTAGACCTATGGCTGATTCATGTTGCTATTTGGCAGAAACCAACATAACACTGTAAAGCACTTATCCCTCATAAATAAATAAATTTAGTTATTAAATTTTATCTAGGAATCCAGATTTCTCAACCTTGGCAGTATTGAATTTTGGGCCAGAAAATTCTTTGCTTGGCCCATTGTAGGATGTTTAGCAATATCCCTGGCCTCTGTTCACTGAACCACATGCTCCAATTGGGACAACCAGAAGTGGCTCCAGAGATTGCCAAATCCCAAGGCCACGACTGCCCCTGATTGAGAACCACTGCTTTAATCCTGCTTTCAAATCTTATTGAATCAAACCACCTCCCTCCCCCATTCCATTTTATTTTTCTTGGAAAATCACTCACAACCCAATCTCTCTCCAGAACAGACCTCCTTAGAATTTACTTTGGGTTATCATGCTACAGTCAACAGAGAAATGAATAAAGAAGATGAGGTACATATACACAGTGGAATATTAATCAGTCATAAAAAGGAATGAAATTGGGTCATTTGTAGAGATGTGGATGGATCTAGAGACTGTCAGAGTGAAGCAAGTCAGAAAGAGAACCACAAATATCATACATTAATGTGCATTGATGGAATCTAGAAAAATGGTATATAGATGATCTTATTTACAAAATAGAAATAGAGACTCAGATGTAGAGAACAAACAGATGGATGGCAAGGGGGAAAAGGGAGGGGTGGGATGAACTGGGAGATTGGGATATATATATGTATATACATACACACACACATACTATTGATACTAGGTATAAAATAGGTAGCTAATGAGAACCTACTGTATAGCTCAGGGAACCCTACTCAGTGCTATGTGGTGACCTAAATGGGAAAGAAATCCAAAAATGAGGGGATATATGTATTAAATCCTAAAGGAAATCAACCCTGAATATTCATTGGAAGAACTGATGCTGAAGCTAAAGTTCCAATACTATGGCCCCCTGATACGAGGAGTTGACTCATTGGAAAAGACCCTGATGCTGGGAAAGGTTGAGGGTAGGAGGAGAAGGGGATGACAGAGGATAAGATGGTTGGATGGCATCATCGACTCCATGACATGTGTTTGAGCAAACTCCAGGAGAGAGTGAAAGACAGGGAAGCCTGGTGTACTTCAGTTGGAGGGGTCACAAAGAGTTGGATATGACTTAGAGGCTGAACAACATAGATGATTCACTTTGCTGTATGGTAGAAACTAACAGAACATTGTAGAGCAACTACACTCCAATAAAATTTTTCTTAAAAAGCATCGACACTTCCCTTCAAATCCTATAGGCTATATTAGGTGTCCGGTACAGACAGTGTTTTGTGTTCTAACAAATTTGTGTACAGACACAAATACCTCTCCATGGAGCCAAAAAGTACCATGATGTTATCCTTCATGGTGCCTGGCCCAGGGCTGTTCCCCTCAGACAGTTCAGATGGCTGGCTACCTGAATAAGATACTGGAATCATGGGAAAGAATCAAAACCACAGATTAGAGAGAGGAAGAGTTAAGAAGGAAACTGCTGACTTTGGAGAAACCTAAAACTACATTTATGATAAGTGGGGCAAGAGGAGAAAGCAAGCATGCCGTGTGCTGGGAGCAGAGTCTGGGGACAGCAAAAGAAAGAATGGCAGGAGACCACAGGTAAAGGCTGATCCTGGGCCGGCTCCTTCTTCTGGACCTCACACTGGACACTGCGCAGGAACTCATGCCCATGATGGAGGGTCAGGAGGGGGCCCAACGCCTCTATCCCGTATGGTGTGGGGCTGAGTGCACAGGTGGTTCCAAGCTCAGCGGGTCTGGGTGGAAACTCAGCTCTGCTGCTTATAAGTTATGAAGCCTTGGACAAGTGGCTTGATCCTTCCAAGCTTCATTTTCCTTATCTGTCAAATAGACATAAGAGGAATATATACCCTCTGGTGTGGTTGAGGGACAGATGAGATCTTTCACGTCAAGTGCTTAGCACAGGGCTTGTACCCACAATAACAGAGGAGGCAGCAACAATGCAGAAGTGGTGCTGCATAATGCAAGCCTGCTGTCTAATGGGTCCGGAAGCCTGATGTGCTTTTCCACCGGAACCAGATCTTAAGAGCTGCTGCTGCTAAGTCACTTCAGTTGTGTCCGACTCTGTGCGACCCCATAGACGGCAGCCCACCAGGCTCTGCCGCCCCTGGGATTCTCCAGGCAAGAACACTGGAGTGGGTTGCCATTTCCTCCTCCAATGCATCAAAGTGAAAAGTGAAAGTGAAGTTGCTCAGTCGTGTCCGACTCTTAGCGACCCCATGGACTGCAGCCTACCAGGCTCCTCCGTCCATGGGATCTTCCAGGCAAGAGTACTGGAGTGGGGTGCAATTGCCTTCTTCAATCTTAAGAGTTATCGGTTGTTAAATCGATTTCTAGGTCTTCTATCTGGGCCATTACATGGACACACAACAGCCTGTCTCTGGACCATCAGTTGATATATACCTTGCTCAGTATACGCACCCCTCGTTTGGTGCTGAACACTGTCAGCCCCTCCCCAGCCCACCCCCATTCTGGTGACTCAGGCACATGAGAGAGAGTAAAGGAAACTGGGGAGGGGGGTGAGAAAGGAACCGACTCAGAATCATGCACGGGGTTTTAAATCGCCGGCTTCTGCTGACATCTCTTCTGTGCAGAAGCACAGCTGGCAAGCTTTTCCGTTTGGAGACACGGCCGACAGTTTCCCCACAATGGGGACACAACTGGCAATCTTCCTACAGAGTAAGGCAGATGGCAATTCTCCTTCAGAGGTATGTGCAGGCCACAGTTTTGCCCCTGGAGAGGAAAGGCTCGCTGACTGAGATGCAGCCAGTAATCTTTACTATACAGAAGACACAGTGAATCATTCTGTCCAGCGAGAGAAATGGCCAACAGTTTTCCCACGGTGGCTAAGAATGCCCATGGACCAGTAATGCTCGCTTTTATCCAGCTAAGGAGAGTAAGAAAAGAAGTTTAAGATTTAATTAGTGGCTATTGTACTACTGTGGGCATAATGACATAGTCTCCAGACATGAGCTGGAGATGAGCTGGAGACTGGAGCTTGGATCAGATGGAGACTCAGCGGATTCTGAACTAGGAAACGACCAAGCCCAGTGGGCTCTAATTTTGCAATTTGTTTTTCATACAGACCTTCACTAATTCTACAAATGATTGTTTAACAGTGAACACTGTAGCAACACAATGCATAGCATGATGGAGCAGGAACAATTCATCTAGCAGAGAACTGTGGTCTCTGACTTCGTATAACTATTTCCATGATATTTCTGCATGTATTATAAATGTCATCTCTTTTAATAAATAATCATTTGGAGACTTCCTTGGTGGTCCAGTGGTTAAGGATCCGCTTTGCAATGCAGGGTAGACAGGTTTGATCCCTGGTTGGGGAACTAAGATCCCACATGCTGTGGACCAACTCAGCTTATGCGATGCAACTACTGAGCCCATGCACCAGAGCTAGAGTCCCTGCAGTGCAATGAAAGATTCCACGTGATGCAGCAAAGATCCCACATGCCGCCACTAAGACCCGCGGCAGCCAAATAAATAAATAAATATTGAAAAATAAATCATCATTCAAAGTGAAAATATAATGAGTCAAAAATTTTTTTTCCAGATAGAAAAAAAAAATGGACCTAAAATTCTCAGGGGAGCAGAAATGATGAGACAATCTGGGGTGGTGCAATCTCGGCTGCTTGGATTGGGTAAGACTTAACAGGGAGCTGATTCCTGAATGATCAGTCAGCTCTAGATAGATCAGAGGTTGGCAAACTTTTCCTGTCAAGGGCCAGGTAGCAAATATTTTAGGCTTTGAGGGCCCTCTGGTAGCTGTTGCAACTGCTCAATCCTGCCTCTGGCGTGAAAGCAGCAGAGAGAATGTGTAAACAGATGAGTGTCTATTCCAATGAAGCTCTACTTATGGACACTGGAATCTCAATGTCATCTAATTTTTACATGTCATGCAAGTCTTCTTTTTTGATTTTTTGCTCAACCATTAAAAAAAAATGTAAAAACCTTATTCTTTGCTGGCTTTGTGCCAAAGCAGGAGGTAGGTCAGACATGACCTGCAGACCAGAGCTTGCTGACTCTCTCGATGAATACGTTTCGGGGTTGTAGGGGTTCTTCCTGTGCTAGACAGGGAAATCAGCATGAATTCGTGCCTGGGTGATACATATATCTGAGGGGACAGTGGGCGCCTGGGACTAGCAGCACAGATTGCTCGTGTGGGAAGGCTGGAAGATGAGATCATTGCTTAGGAAGATTTGCTGAGATTTACTAAGGAATGTCTCTCTGCTGGTACAGGAGAGGTCAGTGGTCTTTGGAGCCGACATTTGGTTGGAACCCATGTGCCACCATTTACAGGCTGGATTGTCTTTGTCAAGTTTTGTACCTAAGATTCAGTTTCAGTACTTTCAGTATGCAGACATCTGTTCCCGTTTTTGCGTGGTTGTCAGAATCCACCTAGCTCAGTGCCTGACACATGATCAGAGGGTGACAAATACTAGTGTCACGTACTCTTCTACTGACATATTTTGACTGACTGGTAGGTGTGAGGTGCTCTGATAGGTGTTGGGGTTACAAGAGTGAGCTGGATGGAAAAGATCTTGTGCTCTTTGGCACTTCCTTCAACAAGGAGTGGGTACATTTACTTGGGCCTGGCGGGGGTGGGGCAGGGCTTTTTCTTTTTCCCTAAAGGAAAAAAAGCTGCTAATTTTCACCCCCCCACCCCCCCGCCAAAGATGTCTATACCATAATCCCCAGAACCTGTGACTGTGTTACATGCCAGAGGGGAATTAAGGTTGTTGAGTACGTGACTTTAAAATGGGGGCAATTATGTTGGAGCTGCATCATCTGGCTGTGCCCAGTGTAATGACAAGCATCCCTCTGTATGAAGGAGGAGGAGGCAGGAGAGGCTGTGTCAGAGGATGCAGTGTGAGAGGGACTCAGCCATCGCTGGCTTGGAAGATGGAGGGAAGGGGCCAGGAGCCCAGGAAAGTGGGCTGCCTCCAGAATCTCGAAAAGGCAAGAAGCAGACACCTCCCCACCCCCAACCCCATCCCCTGCACAGAAGCTCCAAGCAGGAACCCACCCGGCAGACCCAGCAAGATAAACACTGTGGACTCCTGACCTCTGGAATTGTAAGATGATAACTTTCTACTGTTTCAAGTCACTGCATTTACCAACTGTGTGGTCATTTGATATAGTAATAACAGGAAATTAATACTCCTCTTTCCCCAGACAGTCCATATCGGAGTGGGTTGCCATTTCCTTCTCTAGGGGATCTTCCCAACCCAGGGATCAAACGCAGGTCTCCTGCACTGCAGGCAGATTCTTTACGGTCTGAGCCACCAGGGAAGGCCCCATAAAGGGGGAGATGCGGTTTATGAGCTCTCCCCACTGACTCTGGGCAGCTGCTCTTACTTTTCTGGGCCCCAGCGGCTGCTGGCTCTGCCTGCAGGTCCCTGAGAGACTGCTCCCTTTCAGCAGCTGCTCCTCTCCAGCTGGCCCAGAAGGCAGACCAGAGCGGGCTGGGCTGAGTTCGCTGCTTCCCAGGGCTCTGGTGAGCCATCACAGCTCAGCCACCATCTCCTCCCAGCATCCTGGTTGCTGCCCGTAGGGGCTGACACCATCCAGAAAAACTTGAACACAGTGACTGCAAAGCAGAGCAAGTCAAGCAGCCCATGGACCATCAGGATTTAGCAGCAGAACATGAAGCTGTGTGTGACCCTGCTGTGCCCACAAGAGCTCTTGCCAATGCCACGTCCCTGCTTAGACACCCACAGTGACGCCCCATGAGTAGCCAACAGTCCTGCCCATGGGGCCTGGCACGCAAGGCCCTTCATGTCAGGCCCTAGATCAGCACTCCAGTGTTACTGCCCACTTCCCACTGACTCAGACTCTCCATGGCAGCCTGATTGGCTTATTTGTCATTTGCGCTGGGGTCAGAGAACTCCTTTCTCCAGGTGCCAATCAGGTGGTGAAAGAGACGAAGCGTGCATGGGTACACACCGGGGTAGGGACTGTGGCAAACTGGAGTGTCCACACCCCGTTTCCGCTCAGCTCCAGCTGACTGTGACCACCCAGAAGGGTTGGTCCAGCATAGCCTGATCATCTCACTTTAAAGTCTAAATTTTCCCGTGGAACCCTGATGCTACATTTTTAGCAACTAATTAAGAATTTTTAGGATGCAGTTAAACAGGAGTCACCTGTAAGCCCTGTGGGCTGTAGTTTGTGACCTCTGGTTTGCATGCTTTACTAATGATGGCCGATGTTTATGGAGCACTTGGCATGTGCTAGGGCTTGATCTATGCTCATTCCCTTCCTGTCTTAGTTCTGTCTGCTATTACAGAATACCACAGATTGGGTAGCTTACAGACAACAGAAATACACAGTTCTGCAGGTTGGAAGTCTGAGAGCAGAGTGCCTGTATGGTCACATTTTGGTGAGGGCCCTGCTCTGAGGTGCAGAGGGTCATTTTCTTGTTGTGTCCACATGGACACACATGTTGTATTCATGTGGGCTTTACCTTCATGACCTCATTATCTCCCAAAAGTCCTACCGCCTCATAACCATGACATTGGGGGTTAATGTATCAACATAAATGTTGGGGGGCTAAAACCAGTCCAGAATACCATTCTATCTCTGCTCCCCTGTTTCTCTGACTCCTATTCAACCATCAGGGCTCACTGTCTCTTCCAGGAAGCCTTCCTTGACCACCACTGCATCCTTTCCTTCCTCTCATTGGCTAATGTGGCCACTTTCCATACTTTTCCCTATTACTTACTGTACTGTGCTTAGTCGGTCAGTCATGTCATTACTTGTAAATTCTGAATATATATATACATATATACACACACACACACGTATTTAAAATAAATATTTATATAATATATATACATTCAGAATTTACAAGTAGGTCATCCTAGCTCAGGGAATGGGATCCACGGAAAGGCAGCATTAGTGATAACTACAGCACATGCTCCCCACCCGAATGGTCTGCATCTCACAGCTCAGGAAACAGAGGCTTGGAGCCTGGGACACAAAGGACCACGTGCTCCCTGCTCATTCGCTCTGGGCTTAGACCTTTCTCCTGAAGGAGCCTCAGAATCATTGATCTAAAGACAGGGGAAGTGAGAACCTGTCTGGCTGAGGGCTCACCTGCCAATCTAAAGGCTGAACTGGGCCTCCCAGTCACAGGAAAGTTTATTCATGTGTAGCCTGACTGTCCTTCCTTTGTGAGGATTAATCATTTATTAGCCTGGTGGGGCGGGTGTCTTTTGGAGAAACATCATTCTGGAGAGATACTTATTGGAGGAGGGCTCTGAGCATCTTGTCACCAGCTGGCAGCAGGAAAGGGCGGCTCCAGTCCAGACAAGATGATGAGCTGGCAGTGGGTGTCTTGACAGGAGCCTAATGAAGAAATGTGGTAGCAGCGAGGCCCAGCTTTACAAGTCCGCATATTTGGTCTTTCACTCTGTGATAGCCCTCTCTTCATCGGGGGGCGGGAGGGGAGGCGACAAAAGGGTTCATGGGGCTGTATGTCTCCTACTGTGGATTTATGTGTTCCTATAGCCAGTGGGCTTCAGCAACATGACATGGGTCCCTAGGTGCACTCAATACATCACAGGTTAAACTTCTTACCTCCCTGCTTTCTCTTTCTCTCTCTCATAATTTGTTTCCAACAGGAAGCTGCATGCAGCTGCTCCGAGAGAAGCTCAGACTCCCCGGGGAACCTCTGCCCAGGTGGCAGACACCGAGAGTGTGTGGCCCTTATTAGGGGTGATTGCTGGAAAGCTGGTTGTCATGGCACCACGAGGCCAGGGCTGCACTCCCAAGATGCCCCCATTTTCTAGGCTGTCTACATAATCGCTGCAATGAGAGGCGTAAACACGGAAAGGAAGAGAGGGGCAGCTCCCTGCTGACAGTCATATCCTTGCAGAGCGGGACAAGGAGGGTCTGTCTGGGCACGGCCGGAGCACACAGCACGGATGGACGCTGGCGGGGGCTGCTCGCTGCCTCACTGCCTTCCCCATGCTCTGCCTGTGCATTCTCAGCACTGGCTTTCGACAGGAGAACACTGCTCTTGACTTACGGACAGTCAGCATTGTGCCTGAATGCACCTGGAACTTGCATACATGGAGAGGTGAGAACTACTGTCTTCAAGTAGATGGAGTCACTGCCTCCCATCCAGACACTGTGCTAACTACGTGTGATAGTCCATTTCACTCTCACAACCTGCCCGCTTTATACTTTAGCGGATGTGAGATCTTTTATAAACATGTCTCATTCATTCACTCATTCATTTAGTATGCTTTAGTAGTCATGATATATCAGAGAGCCATCTATCTTTGTCCCAGGCCAGGAAGAAGCAGAGCTAGAATGTAAACCCAGCTCTGGTCCTATAGCTGGACACTACTGTCCCCCCATTCTGCATCATTTCTCCTCCAGTTCAATGTTTAGAGAGGGTACCCCTGTCTGGTGCTCACAGACACAGGGAGCCCCCTGTCCAACCTCCGAGGGCATGGTCCTAGTAAAATGACCTGGATTGGTCTAAGGCTTAAACCTCTGATTTGGACTTCATTAGCTCTGTGTTCTCACTGACCACAGAGAATTAACCAGAGCAGAGATGTCGCTTAATGGACCTAACATCATGCACCAGTGGTGATGTACAGAAGAGTCATCAACTTTGTTGAGCACCTTATTACCTGCTAGGCCCTCCCCCTGGCTCCAGACATACCATCCCCACTTTGAGACCTCTGGGACCTGGAAGCCTCTGGTTTTGGATGCAGAGAGAAGATGCATTTTGCAATCACTGGAGCAAATAAAGGCTTTATCCCTTAGCAAGCACTTTAATGCTTAATGACTAGGACAAGGGGAGGAGGGACTGTCTGTGCCCAGTTCTCATTTTTAATTTGGCTGAAGAGTAAGAGATCTCTTCATCTCCACTGTGACTCATGCCATGCCTACTGGGTCACCCTAAGTAGGTGGCTCAGGAAACAAGGGCACTTGTTGCACAGACTCCATCTACTTGAAGACAGTAGTTCTCACCTCTCCATGTATGCAAGTTCCAGGTGCATTCAGGCACAACGCTGACTGTCCGTAAGTCAAGAGCAGTGTTCTCCTGTCGAAAGCCAGTGCTGAGAATGCACAGGCAGAGCATGGGGAAGGCAGTGAGGCAGCGAGCAGCCCCCGCCAGCGTCCATCCGTGCTGTGTGCTCCGGCCGTGCCCAGACAGACCCTCCTTGTCCCGCTCTGCAAGGATATGACTGTCAGCAGGGAGCTGCCCCTCTCTTCCTTTCCGTGTTTACGCCTCTCATTGCAGCGATTATGTAGACAGCCTAGACAGTGTTGATTTCCTGGAAGCCAGACTCCACCAGTGAGATACCTGTGCTGTTCTCTGCTCTCCAGATACTTGGCCTACCCAGCTTCCTCCCACTCTGGCCCAGGAGGGCAATAATGGGAAGGCTTTCTAGACATTATCAACAGCTTCAACCCCGGGCTGTACACTGGGGTTCAAATCTAGGCTCCACCCTTGACTCAGTCCTTGACTTCACATAAATTACTTGCTTTTCTGAGTCTCCACTTTCTCATCTGTATCTCTGTACTCCTGGATTATTGTGATAAGAATAAAATACTTATAAATAAACAATAACTGTGTACTCTGGGCCAGGCATTATCTCATTGAGTCCTCACAACTCAATTATGCAGGCCCTGTTATTGTCCTCATTTTATAGAGGGAGACACTAAAGCTTAGACAGAAAGGTTAAGTTCAAGTCCAAGAAGTTCAAGATACCCACACTGGGTTTGTCTGACCCTAGAACCAACACCACTGGCCATGACAGCATGCAGGGGATCTCCTGCATTTCGAATGTTTGTCTTATGCCCTTGTGCTTTTACGAAACACCTATGCTAGTAGCTGTTTTCGCTAACCTAACTAAAAGAAATACAAAGAGGATTTTCACTTTTATGAAAAAAGCTAACATTCAATACCTTTATTTACATATGGTTTAAGAAAAGAACACATACCACATTTTATCTAATATTAGATTTTTTATAAACATGTCTAATTCATTCATTTGTTCATCCATCCATTCATTTACTATGATTTAGTAGCCATGATACATTGGGCCCTATTCTCAAAATGCTTCTACTTCTTAATAACCTTCCTTGGGTCTAGTGACCATGTTTTGTAGCAACACAGATTTGTAGTTTTTTGCCCTTATGATGACATAAATAGGGAAGGTTCTCAGTAAACACTGACTGAAAAATGCTACATGTCAGGACTTTGGGGGAACATCTAGGATACCTTGAGGATGATGTTTGACATGACCATTCATTTTAACATCTGACACCTTGTTCTGAGTAAACATTATTTGGTCAGCATTTTCTCCCTTTGATGTTGGGAACCTAAATTTCAAATTTAATTTTTAAACGAACTTTCTATTAGAAACCTTCACATCCTCTTATCCCACCACGATAAGTACATTGGAGCAGTAACTGCACCATGTGAGGCTGTCTACCCCATTGTATTTAGCACAATACCTTGCTCACACTTACTGACCCATTCCTTGCTATGTTTGATCTCTCCATCTTTTTCCTAAGCTTGATGATCCCATTTATCTTAGATGTAACTCTTCAATTTCCCTACATTATAGGGGTTTTCGAATGATACCAAAATTTCAAGATGAGCTAGTTGACCCCAGGATTAAGGATGACCATCCAAGAGATAAATCCTATTTAAATCCTAATGTTCGGGTTAAAGATATAAGAGAAGATAAAAGCAAGTGTCATTACAAGCCCCCTAGGGATGAGCATTCCCCTGCCCTCGGCTGCCTCCGGGCTGTGCTTGATGATGATGGCAGGCCAGCAGGTGCCTTGAGTAATTTAGCAGATAAAGGGGCCTGCACGGATGGGGCCGAAAGCTGCCTGACTGGACAGCTGATCTCACAACTCAGTTATCAATGCCACCTACAGAGCTGTCAAAATAGAATTAAGTGAACTGCACGGGGGGCTTAAATTAGCTGATATACTTAAACATGTGTCAATTACACACGAGAGAGTCTCCCCTTCCCTTCTGTATCCTCCAGTGCTGGCCAAGCACTGAAGGTGGCTGAATTCATTACATGAAGCAAGAAATAAACCCACGGTAAACCATGATCTCTGTCAGTGTATTAGATTCATCTTTTCTGGGGCTCGATTTTCTCAAGCTGTAGCAAGGAAGAAAGACTCTGAACTCAAAGGGTTTTATGAAGATCAATTAAGATAACAGATGAGGGGCTCCCCTGGAGGTCCAGTGGTTAAAACTGCACCCTTCAATTGCAGGGGGTGTGGGTTTGATTCCTGACTGGGAAACTAAGATTCTACATGCTGCATGGTGCAGCCAATAAATAAATAAAAAGATAACAGATGAGAAGGGGTTTTGTAAATGGTAAAGTAAACAGTAAAAAAAAAAAAAAGAGTGAAAATGTTAGTCATTCAGTTGTGTCTGACTCTTTGCAACCCCATGGACTGTAGCCAGCCAGGCTCCTCTGTCCATGGGATTCTCCAGGCAAGAATACTGGAGTGGGTTGCCATGCCTTCCTCCAGGGGATCTTCTCAACCCAGGAATCAAACTCGGGTCTCCTGCGTTGCAGGCAGATTCTTTATAGTCTCAGCCACCAGGGAAGCCCAAAGAGTAAAAGGTAAACAGTTAATCATTTTATGCTTTGCTTTTCCTGTGAGTCTCCAGCCCCTGGAATTTGTGTTTTCACCCCATACTGCCTCCCCTAGTCTTTTTTTTTTTCTTCCTCCCCTAGTCTTTGCCAACTCATTCACTGCCCTTTATCAAGGCATGTGCTGGCATCATCCGAGATTTTCCCCTCAACCTCACCTTCCATGTCTAGTTTTTTACTTTTGAGTCTTGAACCTGGAGATTATCATACTAAGTGAAGTAAGTCAGAGGAAGGCAAATATCATATGATAGCACTTACATGCAGAATCAAAAAGAATGATACAAAAAACTTATTTACAAAATAGAAACAGACTCATATACTTAGAGACGAATTTATGGTTACCAGGAGGGAAGGGAATGGGGGAGGGATTCATTGGAGTTTGGGACTGACATATACACACTAATGTATTTAAAATGGATAACCAACAAGGACCTGGGCTTCCCTGGTAGCTCAGCTGGTAAAGAATCTGCCTTCAATGCAGGAGACCCCAGTTCGATTCCTGGGTCAGGAAGATCTGCTGGAGAAGGGATAGGCTACCTACTCCAGTATTCTTGGGCTTTCCTGGTGGTTCAGCTGGTAAAAAATCCACCTGCATGGTGTTAGAAAGTGTTCTAGTTTCATTCTTTTACAAGTGGTTGACCAGTTTTCCCAGCACCACTTGTTAAAGAGGTTGTCTTTTTTCCATTGTATATCCTTGCCTCCTTTGTCAAAGATAAGGTGTCCATAGGTTCGTGGATTTATCTCTGGGCTTTCTATTCTGTTATATTTCTGTCTTTGTGCCAGTACCATACTGTCTTGATGACTGTGGCTTTGTAGTAGAGTCTGAAGTCAGGCAGGTTGATTCCTCCAGTTCCATTCTTCTTTCTCAAGGTTACTTTGGCTATTCGAGGTTTTTTGTATTTCCATACAAATTGTGAAATTCTTTGGTCTAGTTCTGTGAAAAATACCGTTGGTAGCTTGATAGGGATTGCATTGAATCTATAGATTGCTTTGGGTAGAATAGCCATTTTGACAATATTGATTCTTCCAATCCATGAACACGGTATGTTTCTCCATCTGTTTGTGTCCTCTTTGATTTCTTTCATCAGTGTTTTATAGTTTTCTATGTATAGGTCTTTTGTTTCTTTAGGTAGATATGCTCCTAAGTATTTCATTCTTTTTGTTGCAATGGTGAATGGTATTGTTTCCTTAATTTCTCTTTCTGTTTTTTCATTGTTAGTATATAGGAATGCAAGGGATTTCTGTGTGTTAATTTTATATCCTGCAACTTTACTATATTCATTGATTAGCTCTAGTAATTTTCTGGTAGAGTCTTTAGGGTTTTCTATGTAGAGGATCATGTCATCTGCAAACAGTGAGAGTTTCACTTCTTCTTTTCCTATCTGGATTCCTTTTACTTCTTTTTCTGCTCTGATTGCTGTGGCCAAAACTTCCAACACTATGTTGAATAGTAGTGGTGAGAGTAGGCACCCTTGTCTTGTTCCTGATTTCTGGGCAAATGCTTTCACTTTTTCACCATTGAGGGTGATGCTTGCTGTGGGTTTGTCATATATAGCTTTTATTATGTTGAGGTATGTTCCTTCTATTCCTGCTTTTTGGAGAGTTTTAATCATAAATGAGTGTTGAATTTTGTCAAAGGCTTTCTCTGCATCTATTGAGATAATCATATGGTTTTTATCTTTCAATTTGTTAATGTGGTGTATTACATTGATTGATTTGCGGATATTAAAGAATCCTTGCATTCCTGGGATAAAGCCCACTTGGTCATGGTGTATGATTTTTTTAATATGTTGTTGGATTCTGTTTGCTAGAATTTTGTTAAGGATTTTGGCATCTATGTTCATCAGTGATATTGGCCTGTAGTTTTCTTTTTTGTGGCATCTTTGTCTGGTTTTGGAATTAGGGTGATGGTGGCCTCATAGAATGAGTTTGGAAGCTTATCTTTCTAACACCATACACAAAAATAAACTCAAAATGGATTAAAGATCTAAATGTAAGACCAGAAACTATAAAACTCCTAGAGGAGAACATAGGCAAAACACTCTCCGACATAAATCACAGCAAGATCCTCTATGACCCACCTCCCAGAATATTGGAAATAAAAGCAAAACTAAACAAATGGGACCTAATGAAACTTAAAAGCTTTTGCACTACAAAGGAAACTATAAGTAAGGTGAAAAGACAGCCCTCAGATTGGAAGAAAATAATAGCAAATGAAGAAACAGACAAAGGATTAATCTCAAAAATATACAAGCAACTCCTGAAGCTCAATTCCAGAAAAATAAATGACCCAATCAAAAAATGGGCCAAAGAACTAAACAGACATTTCTCCAAAGAAGACATACAGATGGCTAACAAACACATGAAAAGATGCTCAACATCACTCATTATTAGAGAAATGCAAATCAAAACCACAATGAGGTACCATTACACGCCAGTCAGGATGGCTGCTTTCCAAAAGTCTACAAGCAATAAATGCTGGAGAGGGTGTGGAGAAAAGGGAACCCTCTTACACTGTTGGTGGGAATGCAAACTAGTACAGCCGCTATGGAGAACAGTGTGGAGATTTCTTAAAAAACTGGAAATAGAACTGCCATATGACCCAGCAATCCCACTTCTGGGCATACACACTGAGGAAACCAGATCTGAAAGAGACACGTGCACCCCAATGTTCATCGCAGCACTGTTTATAATAGCCAGGACATGGAAGCAACCTAGATGCCCATCAGCAGATGAATGGATAAGGAAGCTGTGGTACATATATATACACCATGGAATATTACTCAGCCGTTAAAAAGAATTCATTTGAACCAGTCCTAATGAGATGGATGAAGCTGGAGCCCCTTATACAGAGTGAAGTAAGCCAGAAAGATAAAGAACATTACAGCATACTAACACATATATATGGAATCTAGAAAGATGGTAACGATAACCCTATATGCAAAACAGAAAAAGAGACACAGAAATACAGAACAGACTTTTGAACTCTGTGGGAGAAGGTGAGGGTGGGATATTTCAAAAGAACAGCATGTATACTATCTATGGTGAAACAGATCACCAGCCCAGGTGGGATGCATGAGACAAGTGCTCGGGCCTGGTGCACTGGGAAGACCCAGAGGAATCGGTTGGAGAGGGAGGTGGGAGCGGGGATCGGGATGGGGAATACGTGTAAATCCATGGCTGAATCATATCAATGTATGACAAAACCCACTGAAATGTTGTGAAGTAATTAGCCTCCAACCAATAAAAAAAAAAAAAAAAAAAAAATCCACCTGCAATGCAGGAGACCTAGGTTCGATCCCTGGGTTTTGGGAAGATCCCCTGGAGAAGGGAATGGCTACCCACTCCAGTATTCTTGTCTGGAGAATTCCATGGACTATTCCATGGGGTTGCAAAGAGTTGGACATGACTGAGCGACTTTCACTTTCAACAAGGACCTACTGTAGAGCACAGGGAACTCTGCTCATATTATGTAACAACCTAAATGGTAAAAGAATTTGAAAAAGAATAGATTTGTCTATATGTATAATTGAATCACTCTCCTGTATACCTGGAACTACCACAACACTGCAAATCAACTATGAAAAGTCAAAGTGTTAGTCACTCAGTCAAGTCCGACTCTGCGACCTTGTGGACTACAGCCCACCAGGCTCCTTTCTCCATAGGATTCTCTAGGCAAGAATATTGGAGTGGGTTGCCATGCCCTCTTCCAGGGGATCTTCCCAACCCAGGGATCAAACACAGGTCTCCCACATTGCAGGCAGATTCTTTACCATCTGGAATCAAGTATACTCCAAAATGAAAATTAAATTAAAAAAAAAAAAAACAAAAAACAACTCCTGTTAACTTCACATTCAGAATGTAGCCCAAATCAGCCTAATCTAGTCCAAGCCACCAAGCTACCACTGGACCATTTTGATGGCTTTCTAACTCGTTTCCCAGCACCCACTCTTCCTTCTGATGCTTCATTCTTTTCACAGCCACAGAGTGATATGTTTACAAGTATAACCGTGTGGATCACCACAAACTGCTGAAAATTCTTAAATAGACGGGAATATCAGACCACCTAACCCACCTCTTGAGAAATCTGTGTGCAGGTCAGGAAGCAACAGTTAGAACTGGACATGGAACAACAGACTGTTTCCAAATAGGGAAAGGAGTACGTCAAGGCTGTTTATTGTCACCCTGCTTGTTTAACTTATATGCAGAGTACATCATGAGAAATGCTGGGCTGGATGACGCACAAGCTGGAATCAAGATTGGCGGGAGAAATATCAATAACCTCAGATATGCAGATGACAGCACCCTTATGGCAGAAAGCGAAGAACTAAAGAGCCTCTAGATGAAAGTGAAAAAGGAGACTGAAAAAGTTGGCTTAAAGCTCAACATTCAGAAAACTAAGATCATGGCATCTGGTCCCATCACTTCATGGCAAATAGATGGGGAAACAGCAGAAACAGTGACAGACTTTTTTTGGGGGGTTCCAAAATCACTGCAGATGCTGACTGCAGCCACGAAATTAAAAGACACTTACTTCTTGGAAGAAAAGTTATGACCAACCTAGACAGCATATTAAAAAGCCAAGACATTACTTTGCCAACAAAGGTCCGTTCAGTCAAGGCTATGGTTTTTCCAGTAGTCACTTATGGATGTGAGAGTTGGACTAGAAAGAAAGCTGAGCACCGAAGAACTGATGCTTTTGAACTGTGGTGTTGGAGAAGACTCTTGAGAGTCCCTTGGACTGCAAGGAAATCCAACCAGTCTATCCTAAAGGAAATCAGTCCTGAATATTCATTGGAAGGACTGATGCTGAAGCTGAAACTCCAATACTTTGGCCACCTGATGCAAAGAACTGACTCATTTGAGAAGACCCTGATGCTGGGAAAGATTGAAGGCGGGAGGAGTAGGGGATGACAGAGGATGAGATGGTTGGATGGCATCACCGACTCAATGGACATAAGTTTGAGTAAACTCTGGGAGTTGGTGATGGACAGGGAGGCCTGGTGTGCTGCAGTTCCTGGGGTTGCAAAGAGTCAGAAACAACTGAGCGACTGAACTGAACTGAATAACATTACATGTTATTCCTTAAAACAAAACCCTACCAAATTTTCCTTCTTAAATAAAATAAAAGCCAAATTCTTTACTTTTGCCTACAGGGCTATGTTGCCTAAGTCCCAAGCCTTTTGCGTAGAATCCAACAGGGATGAGGACCCAGGCGTGTTGGAAATGATTACCCTGAGTGTAGAGTGCTCCTGTGATCTGAGCCACCAGCCTCCTCCTCCCATTTTCCCTCATCCTACTCCTTCTCATGATACTACTGGCAGCCAGATTGGTTTTCCTTCTGCCCATTAACCTGCCAAGCACAGTGCAAATTCACAGCCTCGGCATCTGCTGCTGTGGCTTTTCCAGAATCACTTTCACCAAATCTTGTGTTACCTTATTCACCTATGTGTTTGTTGTGTTTCTTACTGTACCTGGATAGAGGGCCATGTGGGCAGGAGGGACCATTTACTTAGTGCCTGAAACAGCCCCTGTCACACAGTAGCAACAAGAAATATTAAATAAATGAATAGTAGGTTGATTACCATCATTTCATAGACCCCTCTTCCCATTAATTGTCTACAAATTCCAAAGCATCCCCAAAACTAGAAATGAGTGAACATGGATGGGGTCAGCCACTCTTTGGTGTGAACCTCTTCATTTGTGTAAAGAGAAGCTCTGGGTGCCTACTCTAGTTGTCCTGCAAGCATTTACTTAGTAGCTTCACTAAGTAAAGTGTTGAAGGGAAAAATAAAAAGCCTTAGCCGTTACAGAGGAACTATAATATGGAGGGACAGACAGAAATGGAAACAGGTCATTTCAACCTGTCATATCAGGTGCTCTGATGGAGGGCACTTAACCTACTTGGTGACCTTGAAGAGTATGGTAGGCAGAATAATGACTTCTCAAATATGCCCATGTCCTGATCTCCAGAACCCATGAATATGTTCCCTTTCTTGGTAAAGGGGAATTAAGACTGTAGATGGAATCAAAGTTGCTCATCAGCTGACCTTAAAATAAGGAGATTGGCCTGGATTACCTGCGTGGGCCCAGTGTAATGGCAATGGTCCTTGTAAGTGGAAGAGGGAGGTGGAAGAGGAGAGTCAGAGTGACAAGACATGAGACGGATGTGTTCCCCTGTTGCTGGCTTTCAGATGGAGAAAGGGACCATAAGCCAAGGAGTGCAGATGGCCTCAACAAGGTGGAAAAGGCAAAGAAACATTGTCCCCTAGAGCCTTCAGAACACAGCCCTCCCAACACCTGGATTTTAGCCAGTGAGATCCATGTCAGACTTCTTTTTTTTTTTTTTTTCATGTCAGACTTCTTATAGTACATCAGCTATAGGAAATTAAATACAAGGAGGAAAGGTGAACTTTGATACGCTCTCTGGGGGGACAGTCTCAAGAAGACTCTTGAGAGTCTCTTGGGACTTCAAGGAGATCACACCAGTCAATCCTAAAGGAAATCAACCTTGAATATTCATTGGAAGGACTGGTATTGAAGCTGAAGCTCCAATACTTTGGCCACCTGAAGTGAAGGGCCAATTCATTGGAAAAGACCCTTCTGCTGGGAAAGACTGAAGGCAGGAGGAGAAGGGGGCGACAGAGGATGAGATAGTTGGCGTGCTGCAGTCCGTGGGGTTGAAAAGAGTCAGATACGATTTAGCGACTGAACAACGACTGGCAGGAAGAGATGGCCTATTTCAAGACCCATCCTGCCCTGTTCAGAGCCCTCCCCAGGCTCTGTCTGGCCAGCGGGCCTCCCTGGGGAAAATTTCTCCTAGGTATTCCCTTGACAGGGGTTCTCTCGAACGTCAAGTTGAGAATGCTCACCCAGTGTCTGTGACTGCTTTGTCAGTGATGGCTTGTCACGAATAATGATGATAGGCAAGTGCCCTTGAGACATGCCAAGCACAGAGCAGCCAGAGTCACGTCTAACCTCGAGGCCAACCTTTCCTGTCCCGTGTGTATCTGGGGCTGCAGCCACATGCCGGAGCCACTGTCAGCCTCTCCTGCCTTTCTATCCAAGACCCCTTGACGGGGAGAGGGCAGGGCCTGCGACAGTGTTAACTGCTAATGAATGACACTTGCCTCCAAAATTAATAAGCTTTCCCTTTCTTAGGAAAATCCACTCAATTGGAATCTCCAGGATGACTAATTGACAGAACTGGTTAAATTAATCAAAAATGGAAATGAGGAAGAGGGGAGGGATTCTATTTTTACTGTGAGGCTTGGGCCTTGCCTGCTCGGCTGCTAATTGCCGCTAAGCTTGAATGGGGTAGACGCTGGATTGGGGGGCGGGGTTCAGTGAATCCTGCAGCTTGGAGCAAGGCTCTGGCTTTTCTCCAGGAGGGGGGTGGGTGGGTGTCTGTGTTTGTAATCCTGTCATCAGGCAAAATCATTTTAATAAAGGGTTTTGTTGTTTTAACCTAACCAAGCTCCCCGGAAATAGACACTGTTAATTATACCCCCAATCAATACTGAACCCCTTTCGGAAGCTGTGTCAGACCTCAGAGGTTTGAAGATGCATTGCAGCTATAGCCAGGGCTGATGTCTTTGGACACATTCCATCAGAGATCAGGGGAATGAGCCGTAGGTTTATTAAGGGATCCAGTGGTCTATAGAGCCAGGACTTGGCAATTAAGTTTGTAGATGAAGGTGATGAATGAGACAGTAGATTTCATGTTCTGTGTAAAGGCAGAGTTATGCTGCCATTGGAAATTGCTGGGTTGAGGAATCCAGCCCATGGGGACTGTATAAAATGGAGTTCTGTGAAATTATCCTTCTGGATATTAGAAAAAGATCACACTCTTTCTCCTGCTGTCAAATACATCCAGGAAAAGAATTTGGGAAGCAGACAGATGTGGGCTCAAATCTTAGGTCTTTCACTGTGATCTGGGGCAAGTTTCCTCTTTTTTTTGAACAATGTTTTGATAGTTTCAGGTGAAAAGCACAGGAATTCAGCCATACATACACATGTATCCATTCTCTCCCAAACCCCACTCCCATCCAGGCCAGGGGGTAAGTTTCTTTATCTCTCTGTGCTTCCTCTGTAATCTGGAGTTACTAAAAATCAGTCTGCTTTGGTTGCTCTGAGACTTAATTGAACTACAGAAGGGCTCAAAGCTAATATTCAGCCCCTCCCACTAGACCCATCTTTGGTGGTGAAGATGGAATTTCTGATTTAGATTGTTAGGTTAGGCATCCAACTTTGTCCCTTTCACACTGAAAACCAAGTTGCTTTTCCAATGATGACACTATTCACTAACAAATCTCAGACTTTCAGGCTTAAAGTGCTTAAACCTTTTGCCCACAGCATGGAAAAGTCAGACTGTGCACACCAGGCCCATGATGGGCAGATTTAAGTGCATGGCAGGGTTGCTGCCGACTACCCCCAGCCAGCCAGCCCGTCTTGATTTTATCTGATGGGGGGAATTTCTGCGACCATGCCTCGAGCTGCCTATTTGCCACTGTGGAAGGGCCCTGGGGCAAGGATAGAATGACGCTGGGAAGCAGTGACCAGTAGAGCCAATACAGAAGGACAGGTGCCGTAGGACTGCCCATCACCACTGCTTAGAGGAGCCCTGGCTCCTCACTCTGGCCTTCAAGACCCTGTGAGGCCAGCCTCCCCTCCTGCAAGTCCCCAGCACAAGCCATGCCCTGACAGCAGGATGGGACCTCTAGGGCAGGTAATGAGTGGGGCAGGTCTGGCCAAATAATGACAGAGTTAAGATGCAACCAAGGAACCTGTCCTGTGTCATCAGACACTGAGCCTGGTGCTCACACAGCCATTGATTTCATCCAGCAGATGTGCACTGGGAACCTTCTACGTGCCAGGCAGTCTGCTAGCTGCTTTGACTTTAATTAACCAGTTAATGTCCAGAGGTTTCCACGAGACCAAATCGTATACTCACTTCTCTGCTCTCACCTTTCTTGACCTCTCAGAAGCATCTGACACAATTGATCCCAGCATCTTTCTAGATCATTCTCTTCTCTTGGCTTATACGCCTACCACTCCCTCCCTCCAACTCTGCTCCTTGGTTTTTCTCTTACCTCCCTAGCAGCTCATCCTCAGTCTCTTATAACAGGCTGCCCGCTTCTACCCCGACCCCACTGGTAAATGCTTGGCCTCCATCCTGGACTCTCTGCTTTTCTGCATCTACACCTCTTTCCTACATGGCTTTAAAGACCACGAGATACTCATGACTCCTACATTTCTATCCTCCAACCCAGACCTCTTCCCTGACTTCCAGACTCAGGCATCCAACTATTATCAGACTTCTCTAACTGAGTGTATCACAGGCATCTCAATTCAGACATATTCAAAACAGAACCCTTGGTCTTTGCACGTCAAACCCGTTCCTTCCTGTCTCATCAGGGTATGTTATCACTATAACCGTGGCAGCTCCAACCAAAACCCAAGTTTTCTCAGGATCCTCCCTTTCTGTCACTTCTCCACTTTCAGCCTTTCAGCAAGTCCTCTCAGCCTGACTGCCTCAGTAGACTCTGTGTGTATCCACTCATCACCCCATCACTACCCCATCACCTGTCACAGCAACTATCATTTATTTCTGGATCATGGTGTGAGGCTCCTAACTGGTCTCAGTGCTTCTAGGCTTCCCAATCTTTTTTCAGAATTCTTTTAAGACCATAAACAGAGTATTCACTTCCCTGCTTAGAGCTGTCTATTAGCTTCTGTCACACCTAGAATGAAATCCAGCACTCTGGTCTCCCCATGAGGCTCCCCATGCTCTGGTCCCGTGCAGCTTTTCAGCCTCACCCTCCACACCAGTCCCCAGCACATCAGTCTCCAAGCATAGGTCTTTCCCCTTCTGGGTACACAAACAGCTGTTCCTGTGTCAGGGTCTTCCTATTTTGGTGTTCTCTGTTTGACTTCTTTTGATAATTCAGGTCTCAATTCCAAGACTTTCCCTCACCATCCTAGGGAAGTAGCATTGCACCAGCAACTCTTTAGTCCTTTAATTTTCTTATAGCTTTTCTCAATGTCAGAAATTATTAATACCTCACTCATTTGTATACTTGTATATCTTCTGCTAGAATGAATGCTTCCTGAAGGCAGGAATGAGTAGGTGTTGAATAAATCTTAGCTGAATAAGTGATTTCTAGAGTCCTGGTTAAGAAGAGTGAGTCTGGATCAAACCCCAGTTGTCACTTGTTCTCTGGTGGCCGTAAGAGTATCATTTCCTCTCTTTTAGCTAGTTTCCTCATCTATAAAATGTGACTAATAATCATCTGGCCCCCATAGGGTTGTCAGGACCTTGGCTTACTCTCTTGATAGTGTAAATGCCACAGAAGTTAGCTGTGATAAGGCTGCTGGCATGATTACATAATGACCATGGCTACTTCCCTCCCCATTCCTGCTCTTAGTAGACACATGTGGAAGGGAAATAAGACAGCATCACCTTTGCAACCATAACTAACATGGAGCTCTTTCATGGGCCAGGCACTGTTCTAAGGCTTCACGGTGTCTTCTCATGTAATCCTCATAAGCCCCATAATAAGGTGAGTGCTGCTGCTAGTCATATGTTATAGGCGAGCAAATATAGACACAGGGTAAGTAATCGGTTTAAGATCACCCAGTTAGGTCATGGATGTAGACTGATAGTAAATACCACTGTGCTTTTCCTCCCCTGTTTTGGCCCTGTCTCTGAGTTTACTCTCAGTTTATTTGACAGAAGGGAAGGAACAAAGCTGACATGATCTGGGCTGTGCTTCTAGGCAATGCTATAGAATGAACAACTGTGTCCCTTTAAATTTGTATGCCGAGGGACTTCCCTGGTGGTCCACTGGCTAAGACCCTGCACTCCTGATACAGGGGGCCCAGGTGCAATCCCTGGTCAGGGAACTAGATCCTACATTCCAAAACTAAGAGCCCACATGCTGCAATGAAGATCTCTCATGCCACAACTAAGATCAGGTGCAGCCAAAAAAAAAAAAAAAATTCTTACACTGAAATGTAACGCCCAGTGTGATGGTATCTGAAGAGGGGTTGGCAGGTGATTAGGTCATGAGGGTGGAGCTCTCATGAATGTGATTAGTGCCCTTATGAAAGAGACTCCAAGGTACCCTCATATCCTTCTGCTGTGCAAGGACCCAGCAAGAAGATGGCCATCTATGGACCAAGACGTGGGTCTGCACCACACACTGAATCTGCTGGTGCCTTATCCTGGACTTCTTAGCATCCAGAACCAGAGACAAATGTCTGTTGTTTAAGCCACCCAGTCTGTGGTATTCAATTACAGCAGTTCGCATGGACTAAGACAGGAGACTTCATCCTAGGTTCCACACTACCTTGCCCGTCCTAGGACCTAAAACAGGTGCGGTCCAGGGTGTGTGTGGAGGGAATCCCTTTTGTCCATCTTGGAGCTGAGGCACCCAGCAGGCTCTCTGGTTAGCCACCAAGCTTCTTCCAATTAAAGAAGTAAAACTGCAACCTTGGGGAGAATCTGGAAAACAGGAAAACTGCCTGCATTTCAGGGCCCTGACATCATCCCTTTCACGAAGGGGTCCTTGTCCTTACCTTCACATTGCTGAACTCAGGATGGGTTTGTAACCCTGCATCCTGCTTTAACATTTATCATAAGCATTTCCCCGCATGCTCCATCTTTAACTGCGTCCAAAGGTCGTTGGCAAGTCACATCTCTATGGCCCTTCATGGAACCCCTTTCTCAATTCCCACTCCCATTTGAGGATTCCACTTGCTAGTTTTCTTAAAATGACTTATTTAAATTGAAGTAGAGTTGATTTACAATATTGTATTAGTTTCAGGTGTAGAGCAAAGTGATTCAGTTATATATATATATATATATATATATTTCATATTCTTTTCTGTTATAGATTATTACAGGATATGAAATACAGTTCCCTGTGCTATACTTTAGGTTCTTGCTTTATTTTTTAAAATCTACTTTATATTCAATGGTGTGTATCTGGCAATCCCATACACCTAAGCTTCTGCTTTTCTTGTATGATGTTAAAACAAACTCTGCTTACTCAGGATGCTTATGCATGATTTTTGAGTAGGAAATAGACTTCTTAGCACCTCATCACCTCTAAAATCAGTTCCTGTCTGCACGCATGCTAAGTCACTTCAGTCGTGTCCAACTCTTTGAGACCCATGGACTGTAGCCCACCAGGCTGCTCTGTCCATGGGATTCTCCAGGCCAGAATACTGGGGTGGATTGTCATGCCCTCCTCCAGGAAAATCAGTTCAAGTCCCCTTTATTCAGAGGGAAATTATGCTTCCACACCACATAAAGTACCCAGACATCATCACCATAGAACACATGGGGAGGTGTAGAGGCTCACTACAGGTTTTATTGCCCCATCCTCTGGTCCCCTCCTCATTAAGTAAGAGCCACACGCACTGTGTGCTCATGATGGGTTGGGGTTGCACTAAGTGTCCCAGGTCCATGCCCACTTTTCACCCTCACCACCTTTAGGAAAGGATCAGCGTTGGCAACCTGCTCAGGCTGCCTGTGGCGAACAAGCCCGGGACCCACCCCTGGATCTGTCAGCCCCAGGGACTGTGCTCTGGATTATTTTCAGGTCTTCGATTATGGGCCAAACTGTGTACCCCCTCCCCCAAATTCTTATGTTGAAGTCCTAATCCTCAGTGCTTCAGAATGTAACCATATTTGGAGGTAGGATCTTTAAAGAGGTAATTAAATGAAAAAAATGAGGTCATGAGGGTTGACCCTAATCCACTATGACTAGTGTTCTTATAAGAAGGACAGTTTGGGACCCAGACACATGCAGAGAGAAGATGACATGAAGACACAGGGAGAGTCTGGTCAGCAGCAAGCCAAGGAGAGAGCCCTGGAAGAGACCCTTTCTCCATGGTCTTCAGAGGAAACCAACCCTGGTGATGCCTTGGTCCAGGACTTCTAGCCTCCAGAACAGGGAGACAATTACATTTTGTTTTTTAAGTCACCCAGCCCATGGTACTTTGTTATAACAACTCTTGTAACTGAAAACCCCTTCTCTCAACTGCCTTTTCCCACCCGCCTGCCTTTCCACCACAGTAGCTCAGAGAAGCCTCACTTGTAGCTGGGTATTATGCTAAGTGTTAGTAATGCAGTGGTTGGTAAAAGAAATAAAGTTCCTGCCTTTATGGGGGCTTCCCAGGTGGTGCTAGTGGTAAAGAAGCTGCCTGCCAACGCAAGAGATATAATGAGACGCGAGTTTGGTCCCTTGGTTGGGAAGATCCCTTGGAGGAGGGCGTGACAACCCACTCCAGTATTCTCGCCTGGAGAAATCCATGGACAGAGGAGCCCGTGGGCTACAGTCCATGGGGTCTCACAGGGTCAGACAGGACTGAAGTGACATAGCATGCACACACGTCTTTATGGAGACTACATTCTAGTCAGGGAGACAGATGAAGAAAAATATCTATAGCTGAGAACTAAGAAATATGTAAGGAAATAAAGTAGGGTGACGCAGTAGAAACAGAGTGAAGATGAGGAAACAGAGAAGTCCTCTTTGAGTTATTTTCCCAGAGACCTAAACAATGAGAGTAGTCCAGACAAGGGAAGGCATGGTGGGAGGGCATTTCAGGTAGGGGAGAGGCTGTGCAAGGGGCCTGAGGCAGGAAAGGGCTGGGTGTGCTGAAGGTGCAAGAAGCAGGCCATTGTGGTCAGACTACAAGGAACTGAGGATGGAAAGGTGGGCAGGGACCAGCTTCTCCTGGGGCTTGGAAGGGAGTTTAAATTTAAAGTCTCTCTCATGTCCTTGGTTATCATTCACCACACCTGGCCAGTTTTTTCATTCAGCTCCTAATTGTTGTTGTTTAGTTGCTAAGTGTCTCACTCTTTGCAACCCCATGGACTGTAGCCTGCCAGGCTCCTCTGTCCATGGGATTCTCCAAGCAAGAATACTGGAGTGGGTTGCCATTTCCTCCTCCAGGAGATCCTCCTGACTCAGGAATCGAACCCGTGTCTCCTACATTAGAAGGTGAATTCTTTACCACTGAGCCACCAGGGAAGCCCCAACTCCCAACACTCACACATTAAAAGGGAAAAGCAAAATTCAGCTCAGCCACTGCTGCTGCCATCAGCACCCTATTGTTTCAGGCATTACAATCTCAAACTGCAAACACAACCCTTGTCACTACCGCCAGGAGCAATAGAAAAAAAAAAAAAAAACTGAGAGATGAGGAAGAGAATCATCCTTTCCAACCCCTGCTGAGTATGCAGAGTGAGGGACATATGGAAATTAATATATGCAGCTCTGATAGCACGAATCTCCTCGGCATTTTGATTAAACACCGACGGTTATTAAATACCCTCCTTCTCAGAGCTCATCTCCGAAAGCCAATGTTGCTTTTCATTTTGAACTCTGATGAACTGTCTCAATTCCGTTTGCACACCCGGGCTGAACCATGGTCCGCGGAAGGCTGGCATTGGAGGACGATAGAGAAAATCAATATGAAATGTCAGGCGCGAGGTCAGATTGAACTTGTTTTCCCAGTTGGCGGGAGCTGGGGCTGCCGCTGCAGCAGCCAAACAAAGGGAGATGCTCACCGAGGAAGGTCGGCACTTTGGACTGAGTCAAGAAAATGAATTTCGTTCGCTCCTTAATTAGATTAGGAGGCTGGCGGCTGGCAATTTTGAGTGCTGTCGGTGTCGGGATGGGACGCAGGGAGGCAAGGATGCGGCAGGGGTCTGCAAGTGGCCGGCTAGCTCCTGGCCCCCCTAGGGACTGTCCACTGGGTTCTGCTCCTCCAGGGCTGCGTGGGACCCAGACTGCAGGGAGAAGCAGCCTCCGGGACACCTGTGTGTGTGGGCTCAATGACTCTCCCCAGTATCTTCCTCAGGGAATGTCTCAGTCTTTAGGCAGAAGCTCAGAGCTCACTGCCTTGGGTTATAAGGTCCTTGTTACATCCCCTCCCAGCACCACAAGCCTCTGTTTCACACCACTTATTATAGTCGTGATGTCATATCTATCTGGGATTCTCTGATGAATGCATCTTCCCTCCTCAGATGGTGTGATGGTTCATCTTATGCATTGACTTGACTGGACAATGGGGTGGCCAGATATTTGGTCAGACATAATCCTGTGGCTTTTGGAGGGTTGTTTTTGAATGAATTTAACATTTATATCAATAGACTGTGTAAAGCAGATTGTCCTTCTTAATGGGGGTGGGCCTTATCCCATCAGTTGAAGATCTGAATAGAACAAAAAGCTGACCCTCCCTCCAGTAAGAGGAAATTCTGCTGCCTGACTCCTTCCAGCCTGGACATCAAATTTTCCCTGCCTTCGCTGTTGAACTGGAACGCTGGCTCTTCTTGGACCACAAGCCTGCTGGCCTGCATGTTAAAAGTACTTCATCAGCCCTTTTGGGTCTCCTGCAGGCACACTGCAGGTTGTGGGACCTGCTGGCCTCCCTAATTGCACGACCCAAATACTTCTAACAATTATTTCATATTTATATACACACATATAATACATGCATACACACATGTGCATATGTATGTATGTGTGTGTGTATATATATATATATATATATATTATACATATATATGTATAAAAGATGTATATTTCCTATTGGCTCCATTTCTCTGCAGACCCTCACCAATACTGACCTTGAGCTCCAAGAAGGAAGAAAGCAGACCCGGCTTTGCTCATCACTGTGTCTCAGAGTCAGATACAGTACCTCACATATAGTTGGTGGTCAATAAGTACTAGTTAAATAAATGAATAATGGGCCTTATATATCTGGAAGGAGGGTTGGAGTTTTGACCTCCTTGTAGCTGCCAGCCTCAAATCAGAGGGACTCGGGAGGAGTACCTGGAGAAGGGCATGGCAACCCACTCCAATATTCTTGCCTGGAGAATCCCATGGACAGAGGAGCCTGGTGGGCTATGGTCCATGGGGTCACAAAGAGTCGGACATAACTAAAGCAACTTAGCACGCACGCACAGGAGGAGTAACTGTGGTAACAGCTGCTGACATTTGCTGACTTCCATATGCCTGACTCAGGGCTCAGCTCTTCGACACACGATGACAGTTACTCCTCATGAATAACCAGCCCTATGAGATAGTCTTTATTATCTCTATGTCTAACGAGGAGCTTGGGATTCAGAGGGATTCAATAACTTGATTCAGGGGGTCATGCAGCTGCTAAGTGTCAGAGCTGAGTTCAGATTCTGACGCTTCTGCTCTAAGCCATTCTAATTCTGGAACTTTCTAAGGCCTTATCCTTTTTCCATCTTGAGTTCAGAGTTCATCGCGCCTTCTAGTCAGCTTCCTCCTCACTATCCAGCCCTGATGCGGGTCTGTCTGACTCCAGAGCCAGGCTGGTGTCTGCCACAAGGGGCTGTGAACACACCTGGTTTCTCGTGCCGTCTCTGCCATCCACTTTGGGCCGGTGGCCCTTCAAGCCCAGTGAGATGACTCGTGTCTCCTCCCACACAGCTGGGACCATGTCCCAGACCGGTCCTCACCCCTCACTCCCTTTCCGTATGGCTTCTTATGAGTCCACAATCCACATGCAATTTATGTCAAACCTCAGGCATAAATTTATTTATGGAATCAATATTTACTGAGCATATGTTTGTATGTCAGTCTTTTGCGATACAATGTGAGCAAAATATTGGGTTAGCTAAAAAGTTCACTGGGGGTTTTCTGTAACATCTTATGAAAAAGTCTGAATGAATTATTCGGTCAACCCAATAGATTCAGTTCTTGTCTTCCTCTAGAGGGGCAGGATAAGGAATAAATAATATCCATGTGTGATGAATGCCAATCTCTAATATTGCTTTACATACCCACAGTTACTTTAAAAGAAAATGTTTATTTTTCCCTTTTCTTTCTCTTCAATTTCCATAGCTACCACCCTTATCTAGGTTATGAATTTCCACTGTATTGAGACAAAAGCACCACCTTCTAATTCCCCTGTTTCTTCCCACCACCACTGTGTTAATCTTTCATAAAATATAAATTCTATAACTCTGTTCTCCAACCAAGTGATCTCCAATTGCTCTTCAAATACTAGGAACTGGGCTTCTCAAACTGGGGCACACGTATGTATCCTTGGAGGTCAGGGAGGAGGAGGAAGAGGATACAGGGGTGCACCAAGTGGTATAGGAAGCCATAGATAAATGTTGCATCTTTTGGAAATGTTAGTTTTGTTTGAAATTTGGGGATGGGTACAAATGTAAATATTAAATTAAGTGGAAAGTAGTCATTTTATGGGAATAAAATGTAAAACCCATGTGAAATTTTAAGATGGAAAAATAAGACTTCAAAGAAAATCCACTGTGGTCAGCATGTCCCCTCAGGTGTTGGGCCTCTGCCAGGTGTGTGGCATTTTGCTTTTGCTGAGAGGCCAGGCCACCCAGAGCACATCAGAGAGGCTGAATAGCTTTCTACTGCCCTTCCTTCACAGCAGCAAGGTTCATGGCCTGGCTCTGGGAGTGCTGAACCTGGCACAGAAGTTTAAGACGGACTAGCTATCAGAGGAGCCAGACTCTGGGTACAGAGCAGGTACTCAGTGAATGAATGAATGAATGAAGGCATAGACTTTTGACCCTGATATTCAACCACTGACTTGATGTAAACCATCATACCTATTTGACCTCATTTTCTCCATATTCCTCTTTAACCCAAGCCCAACACTTCTTGCTATGACTCTTTAAAGGTGTTACATCACTTACTAACTTCAGGTTTTTGCCCTGAAGACTGTGCCCTTGTGTGCAAGGCCAAAAACACCCTTCTCTCTATTTCTCACCTAACCAAATCCTACTTGTGCTTCAACATGACTCCTCAGCCTCTGCCTCCACACTTTGAGGTCTCCCTTCAAGGTTCCACGCTCCTACGAATGTCCATACCCCTAATTGTCTCCACCACTCATTTGGGTGTCCCAGGTACATCTTGCCTCATCAACCAAACCTGACACTGCTTGAGTGTTAGGAGATGTCTTACCTCTCCATTGTACCTCTCAGAATGCTTATAAGTAATGGACAGATCACAGATACAAGAAGATCATGTTGAAGACCTGCCAATGAATTTTAGTCTAGATCTGCGGTTCTCAGCTAGAAGCAATTTTCACCCCAGGATATTTCACAATGTCTGGAGTCATTTTGAGTTGTCACAGCTGGCCTTTGCTGCTTGTATCTAGTGTGAAAAGACCAGGTATGCTGAAAAGCACTCTACAATGCATAGGACAACCACCTCCACCAAAGAAAGAATCCTGTGCCCTTAATTTAACAATGTATTGTTAAGAAATCCTTGTGTTCATTATAGGATCTTCCTAACCTCTTTCCTTGTGTCCCTTTGTTCTCCCAGACAGAACCCAACATCCATCCTTCTTCTTCAGTCTAAGCAACTTCTCCAAAAAATCACTGTAGTCAGATCAGTCCCCTGGTTAATTTAGTGGCTGTTCATTTAGTTTGAAAGAAAATTTAAGTCCATTATCATGGCCATTATGACCAGGCTCTTGCATTCCTCCTGAACTTCACCTGTTCCTTCTCCAAGTCATTCTTTATATACCAGCCATATCAGCCCCCCTTGTTGGCTCAAAGATCAGTATCAGCACAGACACTAAGAAACATTGATAAAGCATCTATCACGAGCCAGGTACTATTTCAGGTGCTGGGAAATCAACAGTGAACAAAACAGAACAAGTCCATGTCCTCAAGGAGCCAATAGTACAGATCAGTAGTCTTCAAGAGAACCTTCTGCAATGAAGGAAATGTCTTAGGTCAGTCTTAAGTCAGCACTGTCCAGCATAGTAGCTACACACAACTATTGAGTACTGGACATGTGGAGCATCTGAATCAAAATCTTCCAGAAGTGTAAAATACACTTAGTATGACAAATCTCATTAACAATTCTTAATGATTATCTTACCTAAGCCCTGCAACAAACCCATGAGGTGGATGATATTATCTTACCCATTTTTCATATGAGAAAACAGGCTTGGAAAGGTAAGGGAAAGTTGGACAAAGTCAGGTGGCTAATAAGTGATTAGCCTGGCTCTGACCTGGATCTGTATGACTCCAGGATCCACGCAATCTATATCCCACCACCCTAGTCAGACCAGCTCCCCTGGGCAATACTCCTCACAGCAAAGGAGTACATGGACATGATCAAAATGACCCAGATAGTCACCCCACTTGCAGCCACACCTCATACAGATGATCATCACTTCGCTCACGTCACTAGGAATTAAAATGAAAAACTGGGGCTGTGGGGGAGAGAGGGCTTCCCTCTCAGTTCTTCATGGCAAGCTTCAGTGGCAGAGTGGCCCCGGCAGACGGCGCTGGCCAGACACTCAGATCCTGTGGCTCCTGAGCATCTTGGAAGCTGCACGTTCTTTAGCCTGACCCTGGGTACAGATGACGGCTGCCCTCCAGGCACCTTTACTCCAGGAAGCGTTTTGTTTTCTAGAAAACCTCTCCACTAGCCCCAGGTTCATCCTGTCCACTACACCTGGCTCTTGCTTCACTCGCTTACATCGGTCCTAGCCTTTGGCCGCCAAGCACTCAGCCCCCATGAGTTTGGAGCCGCTTTGCACCATCAACAGCATGAAAACTCCAGCGTGACCCCTAGGCCTGTGAGCCTGGGGGACTCGACCCCACTCCCCTCTCTGAAGCCCTCCTGAGTGCCCACTAGAACGACTGCGCCTTCTAGGGTGCTGCTTCTCAAAGCCTCATCCTCTCCATGAAGCTAATAATCCCTGACCCTCAGCTGCTACTTTTAAAAAAAAATTGAGATATAATTGATATATAATAGTATATTAGTTTCATACAACATAATGACTTGATAATATGTATACAGTGCAAATATTTAAGTTCAGTTAGCATCCATCACCATGCAGAATTGCAATTTCTTTACGATGAGAACTTTTAAGATCTACTCTCAACAACTTCCAAATACACACTACAGTATGAACTTAGTCACCGTCCCCAGGTGTGATTCTCGATTCCTGTATATTCGCAGGCTCCCCAACTGTCCAGCAAGTCCAGTTGATTCTACTGCCAGGATCTGTCCAGAACCCGCCCACTCCTCTCCACTTCCACACCCCGCCCTTGTCCAGGCCACCCATATCTCCTGCCTGATATCACAACCCTCTCCTAACTGGTCCTCCCAACCCCGCTTCCTGTCCTCAGGTTCATTTCCCCCGGGCCGCCAGAGGGATCTTAAAACATAATTCAGATCATATCACAATGTGACAATGACAGGACTCAGGCCTTATTCACCTCTGTATTCCACGGCCCAAAGCCAGCGCTGGTGGGATTCGACACCAGTAAAGGTTTTCTCTCTACTCAAATACCAGGCTTGGAGCCGACTCCCGAGTCAGGACAACACGCGTGTAGCTTCCTTACTCCCCGCGTGTCTGAGGTGGGGAAGGACAGCAGCCCCCCAGCCCCCCCCTTCTCCTTCTGCGTGTCGGGGGCCGGGGGCGCACCCCCTCCCGCAGCCCCGGCGTGGCTGGCTACTCACACTTGGTGTGCCGGTCACACAGCGCCGACGCCCGCATGTCACACAGCCGGATGGTCCCCTTGCTGCTGCTGTACACGAAGGTGTTGCAGTGGTGGGGGTGGAACTCGGCCGCCGTGATCACCTCCGTGAGCTCCTCCATGTTGGCCGGCTTGATGTCCACGATATCTGGCGCAGGCGAGTCAAGGAGGGCGCCGCGGGGACGGGCGCCTCCGCGGGGACTAAGCATCATCGCTTTATCTAGAGGAACAGGTCAGCGCTGAGCACACACGGAGGAGCCTCATTAGGACTCTGTGAGCAGGCAGGCGGCTATCACTGGACTCATGCAGGTGAGGCCCAGGACGTTCAGTGGCCAAAGGGAGAACTAGACCTCAGGTCCCCCCAGGCCCTAATCAGGGTTCCATCCCCCGTCACACGCAGATGCTCCATCCACATTAAAGTCACCTGCTTATGCAGTCAGGCTAAACTGTGCCAGGCTGCAAGGGCTTTCATTTCTCATTTTACAACAGTGGTTAAGAAACCAGTCCCCTCACAACTAAATAATTCAATATATTTGAAATTTTAACCAAACCCCTGGGCTGATAAATTGTATCTAGGACAGACTGTGAATCTTCTCCCACAAAACCCCTTAGATCTTTAGAGAGGGTGTGGAGAGAAGGGAACCTGCCTGTACTGTTGGGTGGGAATGTAAATTGAGACAGCCACTATGGAGGTTCCTTAAAAAACTCAAATCAGAACTACCCTGAGAAAATCATAATTTAAAAGGACATGTATACCCCAACATTCACTGCAGCACAATTTACAATAGCCGGGACATGGAAACAACCTAAATGTCCTAAATGACAGATGAATGGATAAAGAAGATTTGGTACATATATACAGTGGAATATTTGGAGAAGGCAATGACACCCCACTCCAGTACTCTTGCCTGGAAAATCCCATGGACGGAGGAGACTGGCAGGCTACAGTCCATGGGGTTGCTAAGAGTTGGATAAGACTGAGCAACTTCACTTTCATGCATTGGAGAAGGAAATGGCAACCCACTCCAGTGTTCTTGCCTGGAGAATCCCAGGGATGGGGGAACCTGGTGGGCTGCCGTCTATGGGGTCGCACAGAGTCGGACACGACTCAAGTGACTTAGCAGCAGTAGTAGGATACAGTGGAATATTACTCAGTCATAAAAGGGAAAGAAATTAGATCATTTGTAGAGATGTGGATGAACTTAGAGCTGTCATACAGAGTTAAGTCACAAAGAGAAAAAGAAATATCATATATTAATGTATATATGTGGAATCTAGAAAAATAGTACTGATGAGCCTATTAGTAGGGCAGGAATAGAGACACAAATGTACAGAATGGACCTGTGGACGCAGGGAGGGTGGAACAAATCGGGAGAGAAACGCTGATATATATACACCACCATGTGTAAAACAGAGAGCTCGTGGGAAGCTGCCATATAACAGGGAACTCAGCTTGGTGCTCTGTGATGACCTGGATGGGTGGGATGGGGGTAGGTGGGAAGGAGACTCAAGAGGGAGGGGATATATATATACTTATAGCTGATTTACTTCATTGGACAGCAGAGACTAACACAAAACTGTAAAATAATTTTACTTTAATAAAATAAAAAAATAATGTCAATGAAATTATAATAACAACAGCTGCTACCACTTACTGAGCACTGACTATAGGTCAATCGCTGTGCAAAGCACGTCATGTGCTTTCTTTCATTTAATCCTTATAACAGCTCTCTAATCAGCACTTTACTTATCCCTGTTTTTTAAAGGGTGGAAACAGAGTCTGGGAGTATGTAAGTAACGTGCCCCAAGTCACATGGCTAAATGGTATGTGGTAGGATTTTATCCCAGGTGCAAGATTTGCACTTTTTAGTAATTATGCAAAATTTCTCTCACTGAAGATATACAGGATCTCAAATCTCCACAAACTGTGATTTGCTTTAGAGCTTGTGTGGGAGTTCACGTATTAAAAAGAAGCCATCCAATTGCACAGCAGGATAGTTTTGGCCTCCCATGTAATACACCATTAGTTTTATCATCGTTTTTCTTTTTGTGTCCTGAGTATTTTCCTTTCTGATGAAGAATTATCATACCTCTATTTTTAAGGAACATATCCTTGTGTATTGAAATGAAACATTTGGCCTTTCATCTATCAATATGATGGTGACCTAAAAGAAACAAACACCTTTAGTGGGCGTGAGTTTGTGCTGACCCATTCACATTCCTTACCGAGAGCACGGGGGACCTGGGTGCAGGTAGGGAAGTGCCTGAAGGCTTGCTGTCTGAGAACCAGCAAAGGAAGAGGTCTCTTGATGCGGATGCTGTGAATCAAAATGATTCTCACTTTTGAGCCATATTTGTGATTTTGCCCCTCCTGTTTATCACCGGGTAGCATTTTTTAACTTAACATTTGTTTCTATGGGTGAACTTAGATCGACTTACTTTTTTCTTTACTCAGCCTCATAATCAGTAATCCAATATTCATGAAATCATCGGTTTAAAAAGCTAGTTACATTTTAAATAACACACCTGAAATAAATGCATTTAATAATTAAAATGAACACATTTATGTGTGTGCCAGGAACTTACGAATCACATTTTGGAAAACACTGCCTTGAATCAACAAGCAATAACTTGAGACAGACAATGCCGTTAGACTGGGATGGATAAAAGTCTATGTTTTTTTGTGAGGTTGGTGGCCTAATCTCCTTAGAGTTTAAAAGAGTAATGAGTAAATGCACTGATATTTTTAGTCACATTAGCACTAACAAAGTAGTCATCTATTAGCAAACGTCACCCATGCTCCTGCACATAGTTTGAGGCAATAATGGCTGTGTATCTAGTTGTGCCTGTTTCTCCTTCAATTATCTCTTATAAATCCTGTTGGGTTCTTTCTAAAATTAGCTTGAGACTGAACTAACATTACATCTTGCTACAATTTGCCTCAGCAACCCAGATGCAGATATAACTTGTGTCTCCAGAGCATGTAGGTCGCCTGGACTCATAAAATACTACCTTTCAACTCAACTGCTCTCAGAGTTATAAATATTATCACAGTTAGCATCACGTGCTGGGGAACAGGAGCCTGTTTCCCCCCAGAAGAAGGCCCCAAGCTGCAGCTCTGGGGTTCTCTCCAGCCCCCTGACCCATGCATGCCCTGGGCTTTGTAGCCACAATACAGGGTGGGGTGAGCAGAGGTTAGTGTTTAGCTGTTGTCAGACTTCATTTCCCTCCAGAAAGAGCCTCCATACTCCACTGTGCCAGTGAGCATGTTTCTCTTTTCCCAAAATAGGGCAAGAAAATCTGGTGTCAGCTTTCTCAACCTCTACCAGTACAGCTCTAAAAACAAGCTTAACTGGAAAGGATCTTGGCTGTGTGGGAGGGGGAGGTGCTACATCTACGGTTACTTTTTTTCTCACCTAAAAATAAAGCTCACAAGTTAGAACGTGTGAAAATGAAGTGCTTAAACATATATATGAAACCAGGAGCATCCTCCACCTTCAAGAACACCATGAGAACTGAGTGTGCTTAGGGCTGCTGCCTCTGGACCCTTCCTCTCTCCTTCCCCTCCATCCATCCTGGACCTCCAAGCCTGCCCACCATCCCTCACACCCAAGCATCTTACTTGTGACTAAATAGAGTGCTTCTTTGGGTCTGAACTTATGGGGTTCAGGAGAAAAGCCATGACTCCAATCCTCTTTTTAGTAATTGTGGTGATAAGGACAACAAGGAATACGAAAATAAAAAACAGTTGCCAAAGTTCATCAAGTGCCACGCACTGTCTCATTTGCTTTTCACCTCATCCTTATGACGCTAATATTATTAATAGACCTGTTTTCGAGCAGAGGAAATAGTGACTGAAGTAAGTTACTTAATGTTATATGATGGTAGTGGGTGGAGCTGGGATCTGAACCCAGGTTTGTTTGACTCTAGAGCCTGGTTCCTGACCACACGCCACCCTCCTTCACTGAGAATGGCCCTCACAGAGCCGGCCTTTCTCAGCAATGTAATTCTGGCTCTCTTGAAACTCCCCTGGCTTATCTGAGAGGGATTCTGCTTGGAACTGGTGCTCGCTCAATTCGCCCACCACTCTGGGCGCTACATTTTTTAGAACCAGAATTTGGACCCAGCATCTGACCTAGGAGTTTTGTGTTCTCTGATGTGATGATTTTTTTTTTTTTATAAAGGAACTGTAAGTTGAGACAGAAACACGATAAAGGGTTTCTTGAATTGTTAACTGATGGAGGATTTTCTGAGTTCTAAAAACATTTAGGAGGAGTCTAGTTTCCAAAAATTCAATGGCGTGTGGGGATGACAAGAGAGCATATTTTACATGCATTATCTGTAAACTCAGTCTTTTTCCTTATACAGTTCTCAAGGGAGATACACACCTCCAGCATGCGTGGTTGTGCCCTTCATGTTGGGAGGGAAGGAGACAGGAAAGGAGTAATGCCTGGCTCCCTGTATTATCTTGGAAATGGAATGATGCATGTTGACAGTCAATTTTCTTTTCCTCATCTTTTAGAGCTCTCTATCCAAATTATTTCCCTGTTGTCCCAAAGAACTAAACAGCAAAGGCAAAACAGAGCAATGGATTCACGGCTAATATACAAGGCAGACAGCCAACAGATTGCTATTAAATTAACCCTGGGGCTTGACAGATCTGTTCATCCTGACCCCAACCGCTTATGGCATTCCTTATTAATGCTGAGCCCAGGCAAATTACCTCTGCTAACAAAAGGGGTTAATATGCCTCTCTGCTGGGACTCGAGGCAGCGCTGGGGACGGGAGGGGGCACAGCCAGTTTGGCAGCTGAGCTCCACGCTTGGAAGGCAGGAGGTGGGAAGGTGAGGGCACTGCTGTGCCAGGCAATAGCCTAAGGCATCATTTAAAATAATAATTGAAGACACTAGGAGGTCACCTCTTAAGGGATCAGCTTCAAACAAATAAAAAGCCAAGGCCATAAATTACATCAGCGGTGGGGTAAGGAGATGAAGAGGGTTATGGAAGGATGCTCAAGGGGAGATGGATGGGGACCATTCAAGAGTCATTTCCTTGATCCCAAATTTGGAAAAGTTTTCTATCAAAATGTCTATAGAAACATTATAAAGGAGAAAGACTGACAACAACCTTAATACACAGAAATAGGGAAATGATTGAGTAAATTCTGGTTGATATCATTAAATTGTTTATGCAATAAAATGCCAAGTCTGTTAAACAACTTGCAGGAAAAATTCTATTTTATAGTGTGACCATAATGTCATTTAAAATTTATACTCTGAAAATAAAATAAAATAAAATAAAATTTATACTCTGAAACTGATGGCCTAAAAGGCAAAAATACCAAATGTCATTGATAGTTCTACTGGGGTGGGTCTATGAATTTCTTTTCAATTATCAGTTTTTTCACTTTTACATTTTCTTTTAATGATGTTGTGCTATTTTAAGATCGAAAAAGACAAGATTTTTTAATGCTTATTATACATATGTATAATTTTAGGTGAGGTAAGTTAGATAAAAATATATACAGTCTGATCATAGGCATGTAAAAAGAATGAGAGAGAATAGAATGGAAGAAAATATAGTTATATCTTACAGAGGGATTTGATTTTAAGGTTAGTATTAAATTATCCCTTAAAAATGCTAGCTTGGGTTCATTCATTTGTTCCTTCATGTATTTAATAAATATTCACAAAGAATCTGCCAGGGATAGGTTCCAGGCACAGAAGATATAGCTGTGACCACAGCAGATCAAAAAATCCCTTGAACCATGGATCCTATGTTCTAGAAGGGAACATGGTCACTAAACAAGATAAATAAATAGAATATATAGTTTATTAGGTAGTAATAACTGCTAAATAGGCAAAACAGGGAAGCGAGAAAGTACATATGTGTGAATGGGCAGTGTGTATGTGTGCACACGTGTGTGTATGTGTGCACACATGTGTGTGTGTGTGTGTGTGTGTGTGTGTGTGTGTGACTCTAGATTGAACAGAAGATGACTTCCTGGATAAATTAAGAATTTTAAAAGTTCCTTATTTTTCTGAGCCCTACTGTGGAATTAACCAGCATTAAAATTGTGATGTAAATTCTTTGTATATACACAAAATTAGGTGGTGAGATTATAGGTCATTTTATAATCTCTACAATGAATCCATATTATTAAACCAAGAAAACAAACAGTGAATAAAGTAGTTTCCTTGGCTTAGAACCAGCTATGAGACAGTTGAGAAACCAGGAACCTCATCTCTGGGTAAAGCTGAAGACAATATTGTGATAAACACTGCAATTGTAACCAGTGGGGTCAAAAGATTAGAATTCATTTTGTTTCCAACTCTATTTTGCTCCAAGATATGGGAAAGTCATTTTCCTTCTCTCAGGATTTCAATTTCTTTGCCTTTGAATGGGTATCATTCTGTTAACTCTGTTAGTCTGAGAATTTTGATGATCAAATAAGACAGTGGAGAAAAGGTTATTTATTTAATGTTTTTGCAGTGGACTGAATAATCCCAACTTTCAAATAAAACATGTATTTTTTCCCAAAGATAACTTTTATATGCATTAGGTTTGTGAGTTTTTGAAGATATTCTCATATGCTTCTGTCTTGATCTTTGCTAATTTTGCTGATACTGAGTTTTTTTCTCTCCCCTTTCTTTCTAAGCCAACTACTGATAGCCGAGCCCAGCAGGAGGCCAGTCTGCCTGTCGAGTCAGAGACTGGACTCTAGATTTACCTGGGTAAGACACCCATGTTCAAAAGCAGTCAAGGGTTTTCAGATAGCACTTCAAGTCTGCCAGTACTGAAAGTGGAGAATAGCCTTATCATGACCAGGAAAACTGAGCATATTAGAGCTGGATTCTGTTTCAGGGGACATGAGTTTATCTGAGTCTTTATTCCAAAGTCTGAATTTAATCTTTGGATATAAAGCAGTGATTACAAGCCATCCAGATCTTGTCAGCAGAAAGGACTTGCTGCTGGATGGCAACCCACTGAAAATCTCCAAAGAGGACTCCGAGGGATCTTCCTCTCTTAAGAGCTTAAAAAAAGCCAATGAGCAAATATTCATGGCGGGCTTTGCCAACTGCTAGGATCACTGTGAGAGGACTGACAAAGAGACACATGGTGCCCTATGAGGTGCTTCTGGACACGTGTTGAGCTGCAAAAGACATGGGATAAGATGTCCTTTACAACTGTGGGTGGGGGGTACTCGAAAGTCCCATAACCACAGCCTCTTTCCTATTCATGTGACACAGCTTGAAATTTCTCCATTAGAAAACACTCAATACTTCCTTCAAAGGCCAATCCACATGTTACTTTCTGTATGAAATGTTCCAGCCCTTCTTTCATGATCCTTCCTACCTATGTATCCATAGCACCTTGACCATACCTCTAGCAATACACTTAAGATATTGTGATAGAGGGGGCATTTTCCTGGAATATAAGAGTGAGATAGGCCTAGATTTGGAGCTTCACTGGTGATTCAGTGGTAAAGAATCCACCTGCCAATGCAGGAGAGGCATGTTCAATCCCTGGGTTGGGAAGATCCCCTGGAGAAGAAAAGGGCAACCCACTCCAGTGTTCTTGCCTGGGAAATCCCATGGACAGAGGAGCCTGGTGGGCTACAGTCCATGGAGTTGCAAAGAGTCGGACATGACTTAGCGACTAAACAACAAACAACAGATCTAGATTTTAATCTCAAATCCTGTGGCCAGTTACTATCTAACCCTCATTTTAAATGTTTTTAACTTGTGAATTTATCAACAAAGAGAGGAAGAAAACTATAGGAGATGATATAATCCACCTGCTACTTCATAGAGGCCCCCTCCCACCCCTCAAAAAAAACAAAAACAAAAACCTGTCAGTCTCATCCTCCCTAGTGTGGTTACATGTCTGTCTCCCTCTGTCCACATGCTCACTGTGGAAGCTTTGTGAAATGTTAACTTGGTGAAGCTCAACACTTCTAAAATGTTTCTGGTTGTGGTGGGGTAATAAGGATCATTCTCTGGGGCGGGTTGAGGAGCAAAAGAGAGAAAGCAGCCACTCTGCAGGCATGCACAGGTTCCCCCGGTGCTCAGTCAAACAGTGATCTACATGCTGTTATAATGGACTCTGCAGACCTGGTTAAAGGGCCCAATCAGTTGACTTTAATGGAATCATAAGGGAGGTTATCCTGGGTGGGCCTGAACTAGTCTGTTGGAAGGCATTTAAACCAAGGTTTAGGTCTTCCTCGAGGAAGAGAGCCCAGCAGATGCTGAGACTACAACTCCTCCCCCTTCCCTCTCAGTCTTCCATCTTGACGGCCGTGTGTGATCGTGGCCTGTGGTGTTCCAGCTTCTTGTGGTCTTCCTATGCCTGACTGCTGGCCTTACAGACTTTGGGTTTGCAAGGCTAATTCACTGTAATATGTCAATCTGTCTCTCTCTCTCTAGACACCTACATATACCCTCTCCTTCTGGTTTTACTTCTCTGGTTGAATTCATCCTCCCTCTAGATTACAAGGACCATGACATCAGGGATGGATTTTTTTATTCATCTTGGCATCTCCAGTGCACACCGTAAGTGCTCAATAAATGTGGATGAGTTCTCATTAGCTATCTACAGGGAACTCTACTCAATACTCTGTAATGACCTATATGTGAATGGACTCTAAAAAGAGTAGATATATGTATATGTATAACTGATTCACTTCGCTCTACAGCAGAAACTAATGCAACATTGTAAATCAACTATATTCCAATAAAATAAAAATCTTTAAATGTTTTGGGGTTTTACTTTATTCTTGTGACTTAGCAGCCTTCTTTAGGCAAGGTTTTTTTTTTTTTTTAAGATGCAGAAAACTCACAGTAGGTCAATAGGCCAAGATACCAGGCCTGGATGTGTGCATGCTCAGTTGCTCAGTTGTGTCCAACTCTTTGCAACTCCATGGACTGTAGCCCACCAGGCTCCTCTGTCCATGGGATTCTCAGGCAAGAATACTGGAGTGGGTTTCCATTTCCTCCTCCAGGGGATCTTCCCAGCCCAGGAATCAAACTCAATTTCTTATGTCTCCTGCACTGGCAGGCAGATTCTTTACCACTGCACCACCTGGGTGTGGATCATTTAACCTGTGCTTTTCTTAGCAGAGAATGGGATCCAAGCAACAAGAATGGGACCCAGGGTATGAAGAATAGGGGACTTGAAATATGCCCCCAATAATAAAAGCCACTGTTTATAGTCTTCACTTTGTGCCAGGCACTCAGCTAAGTACTTTAATGACTACCTCATTTAAACCTCACAATAACCTTCTATTATCCCCATTAACTGATGAGGAAATTGAAGGCCAGAGAAATGTTAAAACACTTGTCAAGGTCACAGCTTTAAGGAGAGGAAGCTGGATTCGAATCCAGGGAATCTGACTCCAAAGTCTGCCTTCCCAACTACTAAGTGATACAACTCCAAGGAAGTTCAAGGAGCCCCAGAAGAAGTCTGCAGAGTTGCTTTCTCATCCTTTTTCCTGATAACATGAGGCTCAAAGGGCAGAGAAATATCCAGACCCTGAAGCCCTAGATCTGCTTTCAGATGCAGAGGGTCAGCAACCACACAAGCAAGGCACCAGGCCTGGGAAAATCCACCAAGGTGGCATTTAATATGGCAAGGAAGGGGTTGCTGTGGCACACACATGCCAATGTGCTGGATGCATTATCGGAAGGGATGCTCTGCTTTTACACTAAATGTCAGACTAAAATTGATATGTGCAGTTGTGGACAGGACTAACAAGGAGATGACCCTGGGCTCCTACCTAGTCCATTATGCAACTTGTTAAATTAAATCCATATCAAGTAAAAGTAAAGATACAGTCCTTCACAACTGTATACTGAGCACCTAGTTGGTGCTAGGCACTGCATTAAGCCATGGGATAAAGCCGCAAGAGCAGCAAGGGGGAGAAATTTGGGAAGCCCCATAGCTTTCCTCAAAGCCTGCCCAGAGAAATTTTACTGGGTTAAAAGGAAGGCTGCTGTCCATGGTACTAGGGAGTGACAGAAACTAGAAGCCAAAAGTTGTGGTTATGATCAGGGAATCAAAATCCAAAAGGACCTCTGCTCAGCTGACAAGTGAGGCTGTGCAGAGGGGTGATAAAGACCAATTCAGAGATGAAGCACCCTGGAATCCAGTTGGTTTCTCCCAGAGAAATCCTCTGTCTCATGCTTAGAGACTGGGGTTTACACAAGGTATGTCCTTTGCTCACGTTTCCAGCCTTGCTTACAAATTTACTTCACTCTCTGGACCTCCTTGAGTTCCATCAACACATCATGCTCCCTCCTACCACAGGACCTTTGTACATGATAGATTGATCTTTACCAAGTTAGCTCATGCTCATCTTCTTACAATTCTCAACTCAACAATCAGTTCCTCAGCAAAGCCTTGTTTTATTCCCTAGTCTACATCAGGTTTTCAAAAATGCATTCACCAAACCATATTTCCTTTCTTTGCAGGATTTACTTCAGTTTGTAATTATATATTCATTGGTGTGATTATTTGATTAATGTCATTCTAAAGGCAGAAAATTTGTTTCTTTTTATTCTTGTATCCCTGTGGCTTAATGCAGTGCCTAGCACAAACTAGGTCTCAGTATATAGTTGTGTAGGGCTGTATCATTACTTTTACTTGATATGGATTTATTTAATAGGTTCCAAAATGGACTAGGTAGGAGCCCAGAGTCAACTCCTTCTTAGAACTGAGAACAGAGTTCAAAGGATCCTAGATATATAATACTTTTCATAATTAAGAAACATCCTTACTTTATTGAAAAGTCAGGGCTGCCTTTTGCCCTAGAAAACCACTAATCTAGAAATGAATTGTTATTGTCCTGATGTAGTTAACCAATTAAGGCCAAAGTCTGACCATGTTATGCTAGAACCTGTTACACAAAACAGGGACAGGCTGACTATGGATGAAAGGAAGAGGATACAAGACCAGGTGCCATAAGGCTAGGAATGTCTCCCTCTGATATGGTGCTAAACACAAGGCCTGGACCTCAGAGACCTTGCAGATATCTGGTAACTAGGGTATAATGAGCAACATCTTGCAAACAACACCAAACAACAGAACTGAAGGGGGTGTCTAGAACTGAGAAGACTCAGATAATAAATTCAACAGAATAGAATCTACCCTTCTAACACTCAACGTTTCTAGTTTCCTTTTATCTTCAGCAATAATTATGACTATAGACTTCCCTGGTAGTCCTGTGATTAAGAACTCCATCTGCCAAAACAGGGGACACAGGTTCAATCCTTGATCTGGGAAGATTCCACATGCCATAGGGCAACTAAGCTCGTGCTCCATAACTACTGAGTCAGTGCTCAAAAGTCCATGAGCCACAATTACTGCAGCCCATGTGCCATGGGCTACTAGAGCCCATGCTCTGCAACAGGAGAAGCCACCGCAATGAAAAGCCCATGTGGCACAACTGAAGAATCTCCACTTGCCACAACTAGAGAAAGCCCCACAACAAAGACCCAATGCAGTAAAAAATAAATATAACTAAATAATTAATAAGATAATTATGATTGTGGTGGTCCCTGCTCACTGATCATTTACTTAGCAAGGTACTGCCCTAAGCAAGTACGTACACATATATACACATATGTATGAGTATATGTGCATGTTTATAAACACCTTTTACAAAATTCAAACAATCTTCTTTGACAGAGCTCTTCTCTACAGATCGTGATGTAGAGACTTGGCTAAGTTAAGAGCCATGTTAAAGCTTACACAGCCAGCAAGTAGTAGAGCTGGGTGAGAACTTCAGGCCTGCTGGACTCCAAAGACTGTGTTCTCAAGCACAATGCCAATGTCACACCAAATGCTAGTCACTGGAAGCCATGACTTTAAAAAACCATATTGTAACACTACTTGCCTTAATGGCTACTAGTACTTTTCTTTACATATACACACTACATAATTTAAATGGATTTTTCAGTATCTATGATATCATAGGATAGTTGTATTTTATAATATTCATTGTCATAAATACATAATTATGAAAACAAAAAACATCCACATAGTATTTAGAAGCAGTTTGCCTCCCATGTCAGGGTTATTCATACCATACTTTGGGAATCCCACACTTTTCTATCCAGAACCATGTTTCTTCTGCCTCTTTCAGTGGATAAGCAGCACCATGGAAATGGCACTAAACAACATCTGATTTAAGAAGACCTGTCTGGTGGCTGGTGCTTTTCCAAGGCTTTGAAAGATGGCTGCTTCCTACCCCAGAGGCGGCTGCACTTCAGAGACAGCAAGCTAAAGGGTCCCAGTTTGTAGAGTCTGCTCAGTGCTCAGGGCGGTTTGGTTGAAAATAACTATATAGATATCAGTTATTATCATTCTCATGATGACAATGATTATTTTACATATGGCTGCTTTAAGGGTGAATGGCATGGGCTCATTTGTATGCCAGCATCTGGCAGGCTGTCACACACCTGCAGAATATAACCTCAACTGTGCTATTAATACTTCCCCTTTGCGTTCTCTCCAAGGCATCTGTCTCCTAAAGTGCCTAAAGAAACTTCGCTCCCTCTTGAAGCCCTAGAGGCAAAATTCGGAAAACATGTCACCTAGACTGGGGACAGCAGAAGCTCAGAGTGACAGCAGCTGGGCCTGAACAGATTTCTGGCTCTTGGAGTAGATGTCAAGGCAGACAGGGAACCACCACCCACACTCGTTCTGTTAGCAGCTGCACTTCCAGGCAAAATCTGGGGGCAGATTCTCCTAGGCTCACACAATATGTCCCATCTGCTCTGTGATCAACAAAAGATGTCAGTCATGGTCTTCATGGTCAGTTCTCAGTCTCCATAATCCCCACCACTGGCTTCTAGCTGCCTTCCCTGAAAAGCCTTGGGAGACTCTTCTGTGGCGGAGACCAGGGGACTGTGCACCTAAACCGGGTCTTTTTATTCATGCGCAACAGCTGTACCACATTTCCCAGCCTGCCTCCCAGTGAGAGGTGGTCATGGGATTGAGGGAGCTAATGGCACTCATGCTAATTTAGAACCTGGCTCACTGGCGTCTCCCTTGTGTGGTCCTACACCATTTTCCTCTTTTGCTGTACAGATGCCGATAAGGCATCGTAACACTGGGGAACCACAAGATGGAAAGAACCCGAATCTCTGAATCACTGGTTAGAGGAGGCTGCCTGCTGATGGAGATCAGCAATATCGGACTTTACAGGAGAAATAATCTTGTATATGTTTGAGCCATTATGGACTGTATTTCATATCAGAACATTCAGAGCTTTACTATAACTAATATATCCTTATGGTGAAATCGCCAGATTCTATTTCATTATCAATTATCTAATGGATTATCTCCACTATAGTGACCTACTAGTATTTCAAACTTGACATGCCCAATCAAAATGGTACTTTCTGTATGTCAGAATATCCTAAGTACTGGGATACAGGAATGGATCATACAAAGTTCCTTCTCTCATAAAATGCACATTCAAAGATGGGGAAGCCCGAAATACACAAATTCAAAAAAACAGTTACAGAGAGTGACACATATTATGAAGTTAATGGGGATAGAAGGTTATTGGGGGTTCCTTGGGAGTTAGTGGGAGGAAGTGCCTCTGAAGAGGTGACAGGAGATTGAAATCTATATGATGACATGTAAAAAGTCAGCCCTTTGGACTCTGGGGGCAAAGTCTTCCAAGAAGAGGGAACAACAAACGCAGAGAATGGAAGGAAGAACAAGTATTACCGAGGAACAGAAAAGAGGTTAGGTGGTGAAGAAGAGTGACCTCGGGGAGAGTGGTATGACAAGGCAGCAAAGAGGGAGGCAGGGACACGATCATGTGAAATCTTACAGTCCAAAATTAAGAACTTGGACCTTATTCTAAGTTCAAACGGAAACTGCCAGTGTGTTTTAGTCCTGGGAGGAATGATATATGAATTACACGTTGAAAGGCCCACTCTATTATGCGGGACATGTATTGTGTAGGACAGAGAGAAAGAACAGAAACCAGAGAGTAGAATATTGCAGTCACAAAGGTGAAAGCACCATGGCCAATACTAGTGTGGGTTGGCAGGAGTGGAGATGGAGAGAGATGAGTTGATTTGAGATACATTTTAGAGGAAGCAAAGGCAGGGCTCACGGACAAATTGGGTTGGGGGGTAGAGAGGCTGGTAACTGGGAGAAAGGATCAATATTGACTCTTATGTTAGTTACTCAGCTGCCTGGGTGGTGAAATCATTAAGATTGGGAATTCAAGAGAAGAGTCAGGTCTGTGGTGGGATGAACCACATGATAGGTGCTGAATAAATGACTGATTTTAACATGAAATATAGGGTCAACATAGTAGGAGGAGAATGCTGGGTCATATACTCACTTAGCAGCTGTCTTGATTTCTCTAAATTTGAGTTAACAGAAGATAATAATAATTTCAATATGGGGTTGTTATATCCAATATACTCTTGGCAGGAAGAGACTGAAGAAGTATGATGGGGACACGAGCATTGCTAATAAAGTCTGATTTTCTGATTTAGATGTTACTTATACAGGAGTCCTCTGCCTGTGAAAATTCATCAAGCTGGACAATTATGATATGTGCACTTTTCAAAATGAGATTCTATATGTTAAGTTCCCAGTGCAGTGCCTGGAATTCAACAAATCCACTATTACTTTCATTATTATGATACAGTGAAAACCATTTCCTATGTAACTGTGGTCCATAATGTAGATACAGGCCATTCGTGAATTCATCAACAAGAGGAAGGAACCTTACCCTAAACTCTAGGGTCTAGTCTTATAGCTGATAAAGTTCTAATTCATGACACACAAATGCTTCTGCATAAAGGAAGTGATTCAGTGTTCTAACACAAAGGTAGTCCTGGTTCACTACTTGCAATTCAATACCTCCCTAACTTTGGACAAAAGTGTATCACAGATGCCAATATAATTTAAAAGGGAACAGATCTCCACAAGTGCTAAGTCTTCGATAGTGATTGCCCCTTTCTCTTCCATTTCCTCCCAAGCTTGCTCATACCTGAATAGTCTTGATTCAAGCCAACTGGTTATTGGCCCCAAAGAAAGGATACTAAAACTTTGATTGGTTATTTCAAAGTTCCATAGGTTAATTCTCAGGTCATCAGCTGACATGTAGGTTTCATAGTCGCTGTTGACTGATATAGAGTTGATGTGATATGTGTGCGCGTTGGCAAATACTCTTCGCGGGGTGGCCTCCACCATCAGGTCCATGGGTCTCAGGACAGGCACCTGGGATGCAAGAGAAACAAACTGCTTCAGAACCAAAGCTCTTCATTAGGAAAGAGTGTGTGTGTTTATGTCCTTCATTATTACACACAAAATCATGACCACATCACATCAAAGGAGATCTAAGCTAGAGAAAGAGACTGATAAATTACATGCAGTTCCTATTCCCTTTGGTGCCTTTTAGTTTCACTCTTTTTAAAAAATGTCACCATCCCTTAGCCCTCATGGGCAATTTCATCCTTTGTAGACTCTAAGATTTTTTTCAAGTGGCCTCCTCTCAGGGGAACTTTGAATCCACTGTGGGGTGATTAGCTGCCAGAGATGTTGTTCCAGATTGTTTGTTTTTTAAAACACGAAATCTATTTTTAGAAGGAAGTTGTAGAAATTTTTAGAAATGTCTAGTTCAACTGAGATTAAAATTTAGTCTTCATGGCTTTGGGAGCCTAGGCCCCATCCTGGTTCTATCTTCCATCTTTTTAAAAGAATTTTGGGAAAGCATATAATCACCCAATTCTAGTAGCCCAAAATCAGTCATTACAATATAGGGAACCCATTGTTTTATCTGGGAAGATCTTGGTTTAACCTGGATATCAACAAGGCAGTGTACACTGTCATGTCAAAACTGTCCCCATTTGGACAATAAATTATATGGTCATCTTACTGATACATAAAGGATACTTAGTATTTGTAGAATGAATAAGTGAGAATATGTGAACAATTGTTATCTTCTTATGGGTCAAAGAATCAGACAGTTAAATAGTTTTGCACACAAGGGACTTTCCTGGTGGTCCAGTGATTAAGACTTTGCTTTCTAATGCAGGGGGTACAGGTTCCATCCCTGGTTGGGGGGGCTAAGATTTCACATGCCTTGTGACCAAAAAAAAAACGAAACATAAAACAGAGGAAATATTGTAACATATTAAAAAAGACTTTAAAAATGGTCCACATCACAAAAATCTTAACAAAAAAAATGTTGAATGAAGAATTCAGAAGAAACACAGAATCCTATGCAAATGTGGCACTGGATATCCTGGAAATCAGAGAAGCTTGAGATGTGGATGTAGGAAGAACCAGGGATCCTCTAAAAGCCAGGAGTGGGATGGAAGGGAAAGTCTTCACAAGCCCTCTACCTTGTTGTGAATGGTGGTTCTATAGCAGAGGCCCAGGGAAGGCAAAAACTAAGAGAGCTGGTTCTGACCACAGATTCACCCCTCACTGACAGGCTGTGTGACCTTGGGCAATTATCTTGCCCCTTCTGGGCTCTAGTTATACTATCTGAAATATCCACTGTGCCCTACTTATCATGAAGGGTGGTTGGGATCTGTTGAGATGATTTGCCCTTCAGTTCAACCTCCTATTCACCCTTTCAACAACATTTTCTTGAGCTCTGTACAAGGTCCTGGTGGCGGGGGTGGGGGGGGGGGGACATTCAACTGAGGAGCCAAACCAGACACTTGCCTTCATCTGGCTGGTCCAGATGGTGGGGGCAGGTATGAAATCATCTCATAATAAAATGTAGCAAGCACCCCAAAGGAGAGGAAATAGCACAAAGAAGGATTTAACCTGGTCAGAGAGGTCTGGAGAGGTTTTGCTGAGAAAGCATGAATTGGATGACTTAAAGGATGAGAAGGGATCTACTAGTTCAGGAGGGGAAGGAAGAATGCTCCAGTCAGTGGAAAGAGCACGTGCAAATGTCCTATGGTGAGGGTGACGCAAGAATGAAAGATCAATGGGTCAGTGTAGTTGAGACAGAGAGTGATGAGAACCATGGTGGGAGATGGAGTGACAGGGTAGGTAAGAGGCAGGCCCCAAAAGAGATTTTTGCCACCACCCTAAGAGAAATGAAAGTGAAAAGTGAAAGTGTTAGTCAGTCATGTCCGACTCTGTGACCCCATGGACTGTAGCCCACCAGCTCAAGAGATATGGGAAGAAATCAAAAGATTTTTCAATGATTTTGATATGATGAGGATCAAAGTTTCTGTGAGATCATTCCTGATGTAGTGGGGAGAACAAATTATAGAGGATGAATGAAGTAGAATTTCAAAAAGGAAGGTGATATATTGATACTACTGAACACCAATTAAAGGTATGTCTGAGTTAAGGCTTTGTAATGGGTAAGAAAAGTGCCTTAGAAACTCTCCCACAAATATTTATTGGGCACTGATGCTGTGTCAATTATCCTTCATACACCACCTCAGGAAATTCTTTGACAACTCTGTGATATAGATACCAGTAGCATGAAGTACTATGATAAAGAGAAAACTCAGGCTCAGAGAAGCTAAGTCACTGGCCCAGAGTTGCCCGGTTGTAGGAGGCATAGTCAGAATTTGATTGCAGAGTCTATCTGACTGCAAAGCTAGGGCTTTTCCCACTGTATCACACCTCACTCAGATACTATAACATAGTAGGAAGTGATAAATGCTCTGTAAGGGACATGAGTACAGGGCCCATAAAATTTATGGATTTGACAGATTTATGGGTAGTAATAATGGTAGTGGTGGTCGTAGAATTTTGCGGTTAAGCTGCCTCTAGAAGTCTCAATTTGGAGTTGGAGGTGTTCATGGCATTTGAATAGGGTGTCTTCCATGTGCTTTCAGAGATTCATGCCCTGCTTTGAGCTTTGTCACAAAGAAATTCCCTACCTGGAGCTTTTGAGCTCTGCACTCCCCTACTCCCACCCGCCTCCCCAAGGTAGTGGCCCTGAAAGCAGGTTCCCCAGGGCTAGAGAAGCAATGGAATCTGTGAGGACTTCCTGGGGCTTTGCCTAAACTCTTCCCTGGGCCTCCTTCATTATCCTCACTGTCTGCACAGGCTTCCTGTGGCTGTGGTGATAGGGGGAGGGAACACGACAGCTGGGATCAAGAGGCATTACCAAGTGGGAGCTGCCAGCTCAGAGCTTCAGCTTCATGTGACAGGCCTGCCTGCTAATTCAGGCTGACATACTCCATGATGTAGCACTTAATGGGGAAGCTCTGGGAAGGTATCTGGGGAGGGAGCGCTAATGCTCTGTCCAGATAAGCCAGGCAACAAATATCACTCGTGATATTCCCACACCCTCCCTATGCCCAGGTCAAGGCTGTCCACTGCCCAGGGACACCCTGTCAAAAGGAGGAAGAAGGAGGGAAGGTGGTTCAAGCTTACCAACTGGACAGGATGACCAGTTAGGAAACCTTGCTGGGACTGTGTTTCCTGTCTGCTCTGGATATATGCTCTTTCTGGGGCCAGGCAGGGAGAAGAGTGGGATACAGGTCTCCGAGTTCAGCCCATAGGTAATCATTTGGGTCTTCCCTGTAAGATCAGGGAGGGCTTCCTGTAGTAGCAGTCACTGAGTTAGAGCACCTCTGCCCTTCAGCCCTCTCGGTAGCCGACCTCAAGAGGAAGATTCCTTGTTTGCCATTTTACCGGGGAGGTGAAATAACCCGTCTGACATCACACAGAGGAAGGAGCAGGGCTGAACTGCAGGACAATGTGGTTCCTGAGTGAGCTCACAGAACCACTGCTGCAAAAGAGATGCCTAGGATGAAATTCGAAAATGCCACTTCTGCAAGCCAAAAATTGTCACATCTCAGTAATTTCATGTGGTTCAGCCTAACACTTGGGAAGGACTCTGTGCCATATGGATGTGACATTGACTCATGAAACCTGCTTGGAAGGACCCCTGGAGTCTCCTTCAAGGATGTCACAAGTATATGTGTGTGTTTGGTGGGGGGCACAGTGGGAGGCCATGGTGTCTGGGCCTTACGACCTTCATCATTCTTGGTAATATGCTTGGATTCTCACATCTTGCTTAAGTAACTATGGATAAGGAAAGTTTGAGACCAACTACCACAGACAGTTCTGAATTCTGCAGATGAAGAAGTCAGGAACCCCAGAGGTGACGTGCCATGGCCGTGGTCACCCGGGAGGGGTTGCCAGCACAAGCTGGCTTTCTGCCACTCATCCTATCGCCTCCTCTGTCCCCAAACCAGGTGCCTGAGCTGTCCTCCACAGGACCAGACAAACTCCAGGATCAAGCCAGGACCTTCAGCTGGTGGTTCACACCCTCTTTTCTGCACTATCTTGGCAGTGGCTGTGGGGTGAGATGACCTCCCATCCCCGACTCCCCGAGACAAGGCTGGTGCTTCACTAGGCTTGCAAATGAGAATGGGGCCAGCCTTGGCCCTTGGAGGCTGCAGGTGGCCCTGAACTCTGCTGCTGGAATCCTTGCCCCTCCCTAGGCACTCCATACTCCTCCCCGACCCTGAGTCAGTTTCAGCTCATTGCCCTGAGCATGACCGCAAAGCATAAGCAACCCAGCCTGGTTGTCGAGACAACCGGTGCTGTGTTAAGAGTATCCACCAAATAAAGTTTCACAGACCAAGAGAGCAGCCTCAGAGTCTAACCTGCCACGAGGCTTATAGACATCTATCTCAGCTGGGATATTAGTGGGCTGTGGAGAACCCCAGAGTGCCCTGGGGCTCCTTTCCCCACATCATTCAGGGCTCTGTTCAATGATCACCCCTTGAGAGAGGTCTTCCGTGCCCCTACCCTACCTCACATGGCACACCCTCCACTCACCATCCTCTGACCCAGCTTACTGCTTATGAAGTTAAGCAAGTCTTAAGCAGTTCATCAGTGAATCCTCATCGGTAGCCTATGATTTAGCTTGGTGAATATGATCTCTGCTGCACAGATGAGGAAATGACCAGAGAGGTTAAGTAATTTGTATAAAGTCACACAGCTCAGACTCAGGCCTGGCACTCCTTGACTCTGGAGTCTAAGTCCTTGGCTGCTCTGTCCTTTGGGCCTGGAGGGGCATGCTCGGGTGTGTGGGAGAGACAAGTGAGTTCGTGGATGTTTCGGTGTAGGGGGTCTGGGCTGTAATGGAAGTCAGCAGGCACTGCCCAGGGCAGTGTGAGCTAAATGGGCTGTATCTGCTTGGGGAGCTCAAGAGAGACCTCAGAAAGGAGAGGACTACTGAGCGAGCGGGAGGTGACGGGTTTGTGGGAATCCATCAGGTGAAAGTGGGGGCCGGGGAGGAGAGGGAGCGGTTGGAAGGAGCAGCATGTGCAGCGCTCAGACGGGAGGGAGCGAAGTACAAGGTGAAGAGTCTGATTCCATGGGTTTCTGGGCATCGCGGCTGGGGGTGGGGCAGTGATTTTGTCATTCACTCAAAATGCAAAATAATGTCTTCCTCCACATCAGACATGAAGAAAAACCTGAGCTTGGTGAGGGGACGGAGAACTGATGAGAGCCGAGTGGGGATGGAAGGCCTCCCTTGGGGGTGGGATATTTGAGCTGAGGGCTGAATGTAGGGAGGTCAGCAGCCACGTGGTGCTCTGGAGAAGAGCACTCCAAGCAGAGGAAACAGCAAGTGCAAAGTCCCCGAGGTTGGAATGCACTCAGAGGATAGAAAACACAGAGAGGGGCCTTTGTGGCTGGAGAGGAGTGAGCAGGGAAGGACAGTGGGGGGAGATGGAAGATCAGAAGTCAGGGCTGGGTCACAGGTGTGATTGTGGGGATAGGAAGGTCACTAGCTGCCCAATACTGCCTTCCTCCTTCTCTCTCCCTTCTCTCTCCCCACCTCTGTTTCTCTCTCCCAATCTTTCAGTCTTCCTCCCTTCACATCTTTCTCATTATCTCTCCTGCCGAAACACAAGCCCACCTTTCACCTCTCAGAATCCATTTACTAACAAAACGAATGTCACTGTCATTTGATTTATTCGGTGCCCGTGGTGGTGATGCATCACAGTCTTCTGTGGCACCTAAGCGGGTGTCAGCAGGTCACAAAGGCCCCTTCGGAGACACATGGCGAAAGGGGAACAGAATCCTGGAAGCCCCCAAGGCCCCCCACTTTACATGACATCTGTGAAAATGCACAGCAGGGGAGGGGCTGGAGGTGAGGGCTCTTCACAGGGAAAAAACCACAGCTGTGCTCACCATGGTGACCTCCAGAGCCTCCATAAGTTGACAGATTCAAGGCAACAGTCTGAGAGAGAAGAGATGGCTGTACAAGAGCTCAAGAACAGAAAAAAGCTGGAGCCATGGAGAAGGGAGAGATAGGAGTCCACTGGTACAAGGACGTGCACGGATTCCAGCTGTTTGGTAACTCTGGGTCAAATCTGACCGAATTTAGCAGACAAATGTGAATACCCTTGGATGCTAAGTACAATCAACATAATTGACAAGACTGGGCCTTTTGAAAAAACTGCTACCAACTTACATCCATGTTTGCTTGTATTTCCTTCGCACCACCCTCCCAAATAACTGAGATTAATCCATGCTGAGAATGATAGGATATATTCAGGCCAGGGGGTTGGGGGGTTCTGTGTCATCAATTAGGAAGTTCACATAGCATTGTCATGACCACATGCTGGCCCCAGATAAAACCTTCCATAAACATTTATTAAGCATTTACTATATGCTGGACAGTCATCACACAGAGTATTCTTATGAAGCTTAGTGGGGTCAGAGGATACACAACCCCCTACCCACCCTGTCTTGTTCATAACCAGCTCTTTTGGGAAGCTAAAACCATGTTTGTTTGATCTAGACAAGAAAGAGATGGGAGCTGTCCACCTTTTCTTGGTGCAGGGAACCCTGACCCTGGGGGACCACAGGTTCAAGGCCTCGTGGGGTCTGGGCTGACTACACCATTCCATCTAGAAGCACTAAATGGTAAAGCTGGAGGAAAGGGTAGAAAGTTCCAGATTTCAGCCTCACTTCAGGTTTGCCATCACGCCTTTCCTGGACTTCCTTCAAGAAATATCTTCTGTGATTCTCCAAAGACAATTACTGTAGGTTTGGGATAAAGCCAGCAGTTAGAGAGCACTCAGACTTCATTGTCAAGGAAGAGGGAGTGAGTCATCTTGAAGACAGGAGAGCCATTGGGTCCTACTATAAATATCCCTGTTTCAAAGCTACCCAGCTAAGCAGTGCAGGGGAGCTGTCTTCAAACAGGAGAATGTGCTGACTTCCTAAGAACTTTACGAAATAGTCTCAAAGGAAACCATGATTTTGTGTGAAGAATCCACCTACCAATGCAGGAGACCTGGGTTCAATCCCTGGGCCAGGGTGATCCCCTGGAGAAGGAAATGGCAACTCACTCCAGTATTCTTGCCTGGAAATCCCCATGGACAGAGGAACCTGGTGGGCTACAGTCCATGGGGTCACAAAGAGTCAGATACAACTTGGCAACTGAACAACAACAAACAATATACTTTCCTTCCTAAAATCAAATTATGTCAGGATATACCCACAGTTGAGGTTCTCATTCTCCTCTTTGCAAAAGAAAGATAAACCTTCCCCATCCTGAATCTTACTGGGATGTATTATCCATGGTATAAAACACTTCAGGGAGGGACAGATGACATCTTTAATTGATGCCCCACAAATGACCCCATCACCCAGCTCATTATAATATGAATTTCTAATAAGATTTCTAAAAAAAAAAAAATTCTAATAAAATTAAAATCTAAAAAATTATAATATGAAATTCTAATATAATCAGAATTGTGTTTTATGTTGTTTTGGTCAATTGTGTCCCATTAATAATTTTAGAGATAAATAAATCCAGAAGAGAATTTTAAAGCCTTATAGTTATACATACATGAGGAGAGGAAAACCTATTTTTGTTGCAGAAATGATCAAAAAGAGTTTTAAACATTTATTTGGAGGAAGTTGCAGTGAAAACACAAAATTAAAGAAGAAAAAGGAACAATGTAAAGTTATGACTTTTAAAGAACTTTATTCCTTATTCTTTTAATGGATATTGATGGGTATCCAGTTACAATGGTGTTTAAATTTCACACATTAAAAAAGGTGATCTGAAAGATGCTCAGAAAGGTACGTGGTTATTCAAAATTCTTCTAGGTGGTACACAAGCACAAAATTTGAAGTTATATGGTGTTAGAGAGTTTTCAGAGTCATGTAGACCTGGCCTTGAATCCTGATTGGGCTATTTACCAGTCACGTGGCCCTGGGCTTCTTACTTCACCTTTCTCCATGTCAGGCTCTAGTCCATAATGTTACAGATAGCATTCCTCTATAACTTCGCTGAGAAAACTTAGCCCAGGGCCTGATACATACCATCTACCAAAGAGACATTTCTGGAGAGCTTACTTTTCACCAAACTGCACTAAGCACTTTATGCATACCATGTTATTGAATCCTTACTGTGATCTTAAGAGGTAAGTACTAATATTCTTCCCACATTACAGGTACGGATCTTGAAGCAAAGGAAGTGGTGAAACTTGCTCAAGGTCATACAAATAAAAGCAGGTGGTGTTACCGTTGTTGGCGGTCTGGCTACAGCCCCTATGATAGTTATAACTAGAATCCTTCCCATGAACTTCCAGTTGTAGAAAAAAAAAGGTGCATCCTGAGAGATTGCCTAGAGAAGATTTTCTGACTTTTTCTATTGGCTTCAGAGTTTAGACATCCCTTTTATCCACCCAGGGAATTCAGTCATGATTACAGAACTCAGCGTTGCTCAGGAGAAGTGGCTAGTGGGATAACTGGTCACTGGGTAGCAATTAACTTTGTTGGTGGAAAAAAAAAGCGGAAGGCTTTTCTGGTTAGGAGTTTTCCTAATAGCTTCTGTCCACATTGTCATGAAAACCTTGAACAATATGGTTGTTCATCCAATTATCAAACCAACCTGGGGGGCAGAGTCTGGCATTCTGTGTACCCATTATCAAAGGGTAATTTGGTGTAACAAACCAAATCGAGTACATACAAAGACTGTCAAATAAAATAAACCACTCACAAATTAAATTACTTCCCATTTTCAGTGGGAAGAATGCCAGTCATTTTTCATCTTAAAAAATATGCATCTTAATTCCATTTTTTAAAGAACATGAAAAGAAGCATTTAAAGGCCTCTTGTGCAGTCTGTAGCAAGGTCCACCCTCCCTAGGAACATCTCTCTGGGTCCTGGGACATTTTCTCTCAGAGAATTAATGGAGCATTAAGCCTCACCCTGGTTAAAAAAAAAAAAAATAGAAAAACTTGTTTCCTCCATGGATCAATGGTGGATGGAGTTCAGAAAGCAGGAGTGAGAGGTTGGCTCTGATTTATAACGACATATCAGAGCTGTTGTTTCCAGAATGAAACTGCCACTCAACACCACCCCGCCAAACCCCTAGGGAATCCTATCCAAATAATATAATTTTTAGATTTCCCAGATCACACCCTTCAACAGCCTCAATATGTCCCTGAGTTCTTCTTTTACTGGCTTTGTCATATGGATTGAAATAAGACCGAGAGGAAAAACCCCTTTGGAACAAATCAGGCTTTGTGCTTCAGGGTCTAAAATATCTTAGAATTATATTGTTTCATTTGACAAATATTTATTAAGTGCCAATCACTGCTTTGCATGGTACGTGTATAGGGTGAACAAAGCAGATTAGTTGTGGCACTTAAAGTCTAATAGGGAAGAAAAACATTAGTGTCTCAAGATAGACACATTATTACAAACTGCCTAGGATGCTACAGAAAGATGTGTATTGCTTCAAGAGAGGCAAAAATATTTTTTCATTAAAAGAAATAGGGGTTCTAATTTAGATTAGGGAATTAGGTGAATTGTTTTTTGAAGAAGTGACAGCTCACCCCCCAAAAACAGAGCCATAAGCATTCTCTATATAAATGGTTCTTCACTGGAGGCCAAATTGCCATCTGACACGGTCTGGAGATATTTTTGATTGTCAGAATGGGGCGTATGCTATTGGGTAGAGGCCAAGGATGATGCTAAAAGGCCTTCAATGTACAGGACAGCCTCTAGCAGCAAAGAATTACCTGGACCAAAATGTTAACAGTTCTGAGACTGAGAAATCCAGTTCTTAAGAAAATATTTCTGGAAAGAATCTAAATCAAGGGTGGATAAAAGAAACTCAATATAAACTTCCACAATGAGCAGAAAAAAGTTTCAGTTCATAAATATGTTCTGGTTTAAAAAGTCTTTATATATATATGCATATATATACATATATATACACACACACATATATATGAAGGATCTATCTATCTATCTCTCAAAGGCTTATCTCTTATTGCCAGCTACAAGAATAACACACAACCCATAAAACATGCCTGGGAAATTAATACATATTTTTTAAACTCAATGCATCAAAGATGATTTTTATAGCAGACTAACAATTTCATGCTCTCGGTGTCTTTGACTTCTTTTGGCCTCTCTACAAAAAAAAGAGAGGGAAAATATCTTTTGCTCAGAAGATAAACTCAGTATCTAATTACCAGCCCATGCAGCAGCCTGTAATTCTGCCAGTTTTATCTTATTTTTTTTCTCCCAGACACTTCCATTTTCTGCCAACATTGCTATTTCTCAAAGTGTGCTTCCCTGTACATTGCCTTTCCTGTTATTTCCCTTGATGTTTCATATTGTGCAATTCCACAGGAAAAAAGGAGACATCTTAAAATATCACAGTAGAGGAAAATTTCATTTAACATTTATAGGTGGGAAAGGGGATGGGATGGGAAGAGGCAGTGGTTTAATTTTTGGTTAGTTTGGTTAGGATTAATCACAATAATTGTTTCTGTTTGTTTTTTTAACTTCTGTTGATGGAAGGATTTCTGAACTCTGCCCATATACTTTCTCCTATTAACAACAGGGATAAGTATCACTGAATCTTTGATAGTCAAGTATCAACAAGACCTCAGGAGGGTCACACTATATTTCTGTCATTTATTACTGTGGCTTACACAGATCGAAGAAGGTAAGTATAAATTTGATATAAACCTTAAGAATCTTAGCGCTGGAAGTTACCTGAGAAGTCATTACGCGAAAAAGGTGTGTGTGTATACAAAGATGAATCTCCAAGAGCTTTAAAACACAGCCTTTCATAAGTATAAACAAAGCTGTTATACGCATGCAACTAAACTGTGTCAGTTCTGCCTCCCACCAACAGATGGCAGTAGTGGTTACCAGTGATATTCTGATTCAGTAACAAAGTGACTTTTCAGGATTGCATTGTCTGGTTCCCATCCCTGAGTGTACGTTAGAATCAAATGAGACTTCTTTTAAAAACTGATGCCTGGGGTCCTCCACTGGGTGGTGGTGGTGGGTAGAGTGCTGTTAAGTCAGAATGCCTGGAGGGTGGAACCCAAGTACTACTATTTTGAAAGCTCCTGTGATCACTCACCTCAAGCCAGACATCTTGGAGTGCGAAGTCAAGTGGGTCTTAGAAAGCATCACTACAAACAAAGCTAGTGGAGGTGATGGGATTCCAGCTGAGCTATTTCAAATCCTAAAAGATGATGTTGTGATAGTGCTGCACTCAATATGCCAGCGTCAGCAGTGGCCACAGGATTGGAAAAGGTCAATTTTCATTCCAATCCCAAAGAAGGGCAATGCCAAAGAATGTTCAAATTACCACACAATGGCACTCCTTTCACATACTAGCAAAGTAATGCTCAAAATTCTTCAAGCTAGGCTTCAACAGTACATGAACCGAGAACATCCAGATATTCAAGCTGGATTTAGGAAAGGCAGAGGAACCAGAGATCAAATTGCCAGCATCCGCTGAATCATAGAAAAAGCAAGAGAATTCCAGAAAAACATCTACTTTTGCTTTTTTGACTACTCTAAAGCCTTTGACTGTGTGGATCACAACAAAATGTGGAAAATTCATTAAAGAGATGGGAATACCAGACCACCTTACATGCCTCCTGAGAAACCCATATGCAGGCCAAAAAGCAACAGTTAGAACTGGACATGCAGCAATGGACTGGTTCAAAATTGGGAAAGGAGTATGTCAAGGTTGTATATTGTCACTCTGCTTATTTAACTTATATGTAGAGTACATCATGTGAAATTCTGGGCTGGATGAAGTACAGGCTAGAATCAAGATTGCTGGGAGAAATATCAATAACCTCAGACATGCAGATGATACCACCCTTATGGCAGAAAGCAAAGACGAACTAAAGAGTCTCTTGAAGGTGAAAGAGGAGAGTGAAAAAGTTGGCTTAAAACTCAACATTCAAAAAATGATGATCATGGCCTCTGGTCCCATCAGTTCAGTTGAGTTCAGCTGCTCAGTTGTGTCCAGCTCTTTATGACCCCATGGAGAGCAGCATGCCAGGCCTCCCTGTCCATCACCAACTCCCAGAGCTTGCTCAAACTCATGTCCATCAAGTCGGTGATGCCATCCGGCCATCTCATCCTCTGTCATCCTCTTCTCCTCCTGCCTTCAATCTTTCCCAGCATCAGGGTCTTTTCCAATGGGTCAGTTCTTTGCATCAGGTGGCCAAAGTATTGGAGCTTCTGTCTCAGCATCAGTCCCTCCAATGAATATTCAGGATTGATTTCCTTTAGGATTGACTGGTTTGATCTCCTTGCAGTCCAAGGGATTCTCAAGAGTCTTCTCTAATACCACAGTTCAAAAGCATCAATTCTGGTCCCATCACATCAAGGCAAATAGATGGAGAAAAAATGGAAACAGTGACAGACTATTTTCTTGGGCTCCAAAATCAGATGGTGACTACAGACATGAAATTAAAAGACACTTGCTCCTTAGAAGAAAAGCTATGATAAACCTAAACAGCATATTAAAAAGCAGAGATATTACTTTGCCAACAAAGGTCCATATAGTCAAAGCTATGGTTTTTTCCAGTAGCCGTGTTTGGATGTGAGTGTTGGACCATTAAAGAAAGCTGAGTCCTGAACAGTTGATGCATTTGAACTGTGGTGTTAGAGAAGACTCTTGAAAGTCCCTTGGACTGCAAGGAGATCAAACCAGTCAATCCTAAAGGAAATCAATCCTGAATATTCATTGGAGGGACTGATGCTGAAGCTGAAGCTCCAATACTTTGGCCACCTGACGCAAAGAACTGACCCATTGGAAAAGACCCTGATGCTGGGAAAGACTGAAGGCAGGAGGTGAAGGGGATGACAGAGGATGAGATGGCAGGATGACATCACTGACTCAACGGATATAAGTTTGAGCAAGCTCCAGGAGATGGGGAAGGACAGGGAACCCTGGCGTGCTGCAGTCCATGGGGTTGCAAAGAGTTGGACATGACTGAGCTACAACAACAACAAGATGATCAATATGTAGAGCCAAGGCTAACAGCCAATGAGTTGGAGGGGTAAATGGAAGAATCCATACAAAGAACTCTTTCAACGGTTGGAATATGAGATTATATGAGTTTAGAATTATTTTTATAGTTCCATATGAGGTTTTTAATATTAACTTAAAACATTTTGATTTTAATAAATGTATAAAAATAGTTTATGGAAGGGAAAAAGGATAGGAAAGAGTTACTATTCATAATATATAGGAAACGTTCCCTCAGTTGATAAAAAGACAACTCAGTAAAAAAATATGGGTAAAGGATATGGACAGAAAATACAGAAAAAGCTAGAAGCAAATGACCAAGAAATATATAAAAATATGTCCAACCTTATTAGTAGTCAAGAAGATGCAAGTTAAGATTTTTAAATCTTTAATCTTACAGAAAGAAGATCAATCTTATTAATCTTTTAATCTTATAAAATTTTATTCTATGCCAGCGACTGTTCTAATTTTTTTTCTAACCATTAATTCATTTAATAGTCAAGATAATTTTATGAGGTAGGAATTCATATTATACTTCTTTCTGCAAGTAAGGGTAACTAAGACACAAAACAGTAATATGTCTTACCGTAAAGTCATACACTAGTGCTTGTTGGAGCTCAGATGGGTACTTGGGTATTCTGACCAAGAGCATCCTTATCCTTAGCCACTATCCTACGCTCCCTTCTCAGTAGGGTCTCTACTGGGATATGCAAAAATTACAATGACTGATAACATCTATCCTGGAGATAGTAAGAGGAAATGGGCATTTGCTGGTGGCAGTATGAATGCAACAGGGTTTTTAGAAGGTGACCTGGTGATCTACAAGTAGCTATTAAAATACAATAATGCACAATAATCTTTCAACTTAGCAAAACCTGCCTTAATGGAAACTATCCTATAAAAACTAGACATTGGTTTATGATGATATATGCTTGAGACCATTCACTGCAGCATTGTTAGTTATAATTACATTGTAACAACATCTGGAAACAGGTGACTGTCAGTGAATAGGGGACTGGTTTAATAAGTTATAGTAAACCCACGCTTTAAGAATATTGACAGCTACTTCACAGAAGATGAGTGACCAGGAGGGATGTTTATATTACTGAGCAGAGTATATAAGTATCATCTTGAATTTGTAAAAACAAACAAAATCATATTCATCTATTAAGGTTAATAATATATGTTTGTGTGGACATACAGAAAATGGTGTGGCTGGATACACGCCAAACTAGTAATGTGAGTTACCTTAACATGTGGGCCCATGGTATAGGATTGTTTGATTTGATGCTATAATCCTGCATTAGTTTTGTAATATAAAAGAAAAAGAAGAGAGATCTTTGGCTCCAATGTCCAGCCAGGGAGGATTCTTAGGATTCTTCAGCCTGTACTGGACTCCTCCTGAAAAAGTGTAAGCAGCTCCCAATGGGCATGGCTTTGAATTTAGATCCACTTTCTCAACTGTCCACCTGTTAGTTCCCTGGGTTGACAGAGAGCCAGTCTTCCTCTTCCTCTACGCAAAAGCTCTCCAGATATTTGAGCACAGATCTCAGTCCATCCCACTGTCCATTCAATCACACCAAGACTTAGCTTCTAATCTTTGTTACCCACCAGTGGTCATGCCTGGGTCACCCCTACTGATGCTTTGCCATGCTGAACACAGTCTACCAGAGTTCAGAACACACAGGGACCTGCATTCTTCTAGACAAGACATGCACTCTCTACCTCAACAACTTAACATTGATCTTGGTAACAGTTCATATCGCAGTGTCAACTAAAATTCCTAGGTCTTCTTTCAAATAAGCTAATGTCAAGTCAAATGTTCTCTACTATTTTGAACGTGATTACCCCAATTCTATCCCTAGGATTTATCTCTTTTTCTTAAAAGTGAAATCCAGGGATATGAAAGAGTACCTATGTGAATGTGGGAGATGGTGGGAGGAATCTAATGAATTGTGGATTTTGGAAAATGGGATTTTTCTGCATCGTGAAGATGATGGGTTAGAAGATGGGGGAACACGCTAGGTATATGGAGAGGACAATGGCAGTGTCCTGAAGCCTGGCTGGAGGGTGGGAGGTACCTTAAACCCTCCGTTTCAGAGAGGTGGGGCTGAATTTGAAAGGTAATGATCCTGGCAAATAAAATTGTTACAGGAAGTGGGTGGGGGAAGAAAGAACTCAGAAGGAGGTTTGCTAGTTCCAAGGAGACAGCGCAGGAATGGGCCGAGAACAGAGGAGATGGGACAAGGAAGAGAAAAGAGTATCAGAGGAAAGCAGCTGCACACAGGACTGTAAAGAAAAAAGGCTGGCGGGCCTCCCGAGATGGGAACGAGGAAAGAGGGAGGAAAGCAGCAAGGGCACTGGGAGGAGTTCTATTCTAGTCTGGACTGTTTAGATGCCAAGAAACAGAAACCTTCTCAAATTTACTTTAAAAAAACAAACAAACAAAAAAACTAAAAAACAAAAAAGGAGTATTGTGGGAGAGAAAAATTTTGCAGTTGATCAGGACTGAAAACGGAGTGTGTGAAACGGAACAGGGGCCTAGCCTGCTGTTAGGGGTCTGGGGAACTTGACCTTGTCTTTTTGTCTCCGTGTCTGTCTCTCGTAGGGGTGTCCTGGTTTCTTAAACCGCTTCCCTCTTTGTGTCAGCCCTGCCCCTCTCTCTTTGCCAATAAAAGTTAACTCTGTCTGTTTACCAGTCTGAGCATGGCCTTCAGTGAGTCACTCTAGCCCTGACTCCACCACACTTTCACTCTGGCCCTGACTCCACCACACTGTAAACACACAGTACTACTGCAGTACATTACCATGTGTAAGTAGCTAGCTAGTGGGTAGCTGCTATAAAGCACTGGAAGCTCAGTTCCCTTCTCTGTGATGACCTAGAGGGGTCTGATGACAGAGGGAATGTAAGTATGCATAGGGCTGATTCACTTCATCGCATAGCAGAAACGAACGTAACACTGTAAAGAAACTATATTCCAATGAAAACAAAGGAAATATGAGTTGCCAATGACTCCTGAAAAAAAGGGAGCAGGGAACCAACAGGGCAGAAAATACAGTAGGAAGAATGAAACATATAGTCAGAACCTTCCAAGAGGTCTCACCCCTGCCCTTGAACATCCTGCATTCAGAATCACCTCCATACCTTTTCTTGCAATGCTCCACTCCCCTTATTCACCCCACTTCCATCTACTCCCCCTTACCTAAGTCTTCCTCAATCCAGATGGCTCCAGAACTCTCCCCATTCCCCCTGCCATGTATGCACACAATCCAGTGGAGAATAATTCTGATATTTTTAAGAGTTCAAAATTCTAGCTTCCTTCTTCCAATTGGCACAATTTTGACAGGCTTCTTGGAATCATTTCCTAACTTGAGTTCCTAGTGCTAATAATCCAGACTGACTTCTAGCAGTCTCTTGTTCAAAGAGAATAAAGCGCAACTGGTCACTATTCCCTGGATAGAAATTTTATTTTGTTTGGAACGCTGCTACGATTGCCTTTCAATCTGCTTCAAGCAATAAATACATTGCTTCAACTCTCTAATTTCTCCCCATGTGTCTGTCAATCTTACACACCAATCACATGATTAGCTTTTTAGATTAGATCATTAAACTGTATTAGAATAAGAGTATATCCTGAACTGAATAAGATTTGGTAATTACTTCTTCTGAAACAAAGTACTATTTTGGATGATGTATGCCCGGTCTAGTTTTAACTGATGCTTTTATGTTATTATTCACTAAGACCCTGGGATCTTTTTCACACATTCACTTTGTCTCTCCACATCCTGCACATGAAGGCTTGAATTTTCTCTCCACGTGAGCTAGCACCCTGCTTTGTCCTTTTAGAATTAGACATCCTTTCTGCTCCCCTCAAGGTTTCAAGGGTGTCCTCCATTCCCACACTCATTCTTGACCTCTTCTTTGCCCCCTGGTTTTGTAAAGTGTGAGCCGATATAAGGATGGGGTGGAGGAGGAAGGGTGACGGGGTGGAGCTTATAGCATGTGAGGCTGACTCATAGGATTATAAGCTCCATTAATTTTTTTCCCCTTCCTGAAGGGAGAAATATGAATTATTTTCTCAGATAGGCAAAGCAGAGGACCTCTTTAAAAGCCATAAAGCTTTGAGGCTCGCAGTGAAAAGGAAGGGGAAACTAATCATACAGAGGGAAAAGAGGACAAATATGCATTTCATTGAAAAGTCACTGTGGTTGAACATCAAATTACTCTCCCTGACTTCCACCTATCTCACATTCTGTTAAGAACTTATTTTGCCCTTCATCTAGGAATAATTGTATCCTGAATGGCACCACATATGAATTAATAGGTAGATGCAAATATATATGCTCAGCATAAGTCAGAAAAAAGGAAGACAGAAACACATTTAAATAATGTTGACTACTGCAACTGTACTCCCTTCAACGGCACCCAAGTAAGTATGAGATGTGGGCAGTAGGTCTGCTCAGATTGTCTTTGTGGATCTCATCTTCCAGCGCCTTGATGTGTTGAATGGGTTACTAAGGTTTAAAGAAGTCTATTTTTCATAAATGGCCTTCCACATTTTGGTTATAGCTTTAGACTGTACTTTCCTGGTGGCTCAGATGGTAAAGAATCTGCCTGCAGTGTGGGAGACCTGGGTTTGATCCCTGGGTCAGGAAGATTCCCCTGGAGAAGGGAATGGCTACCCACTCTAGTGTTCCTGCCTGGGAAATTCCATGGACAGAGGAGTCCATGGGGCCACTAAGAGTTGGACACGACTGAGTGACTAACACTTTCACTTTTCACTTTAGATTGTGCGTTATTCTTTATATTATGCATATATATTAGTTTTTACAGAGTTTATAAAAAACTATGTACACTATACCATATGGGTAATTTAAGGGATTTTAAAAAGATATTTACTGACGGATCCTTTTTCAAATCTCTACTATTTCCTGTATACCATGATCTCCGGTAAACTTCACAAAAAATTTCTCATCATCTGCTCAATATTCTACAGACAGTTAAAGAACTGAGGCTCAGTGAAGTTAAATGACATAGCAAGTCACGAGGTCACTCAGTTAGGATCAGCAGAGGCAGGATTGAAACACAATCTGAATTCATAGCCCATACTTTTTCTACCCCATCAGGGAATCTAAAAATCTTGATACTTTTCAGACTCTTCCTTGGATTATCCTGGGGATCTTCTATTTTCCTTTGTCAGGGTCTAGCTTTATAGTAAGATATTTTGACACTTGAAAGAATGAATGTAACTATTTCGAAGCAGTATTTGTTGAGCACTTACTAGATGCAAGACACTATTGGTAGCCTACGCCTAGGGAATCATCTTTTTCCAAAAGTATCTCACAAATTGAGAAGACAAAACAAAGGGTCAAATAATGTAAGAAACTCAAATAATTTGTAGGCAGGGATCAACTACAGGGACTGGTGAGTAACGAGAAGGACTTTGGTGTGCATTCTAGGTGATAAGGGAAAATATCTTAGGCTCTTAACAGGGTAATGAATGATCTAATCTACAATTGAAAAGTGTCATAGTAAGTGCAAGGTGGTTTTCAGACTGTGAAATGTGAGGGGGAAGAGAGTGAGTGAAAGTAGGAGAAAAAACGGAAACGCCTTTTTACATGGTATGCTGAACACAGGTAAGAAACAATCTAGCCAAACTTAGGAAGGAAATGACAGAGGGAATAAAACAATTGCAGAGATGTCAGCTGCTTTGAAGGACAGTGAAACAGAAAAATCTGATAAACATAGTTATCAACATGGTTTACAAGCATGAGGAAATGACACAAAACAATGGGAAAAACTGCTGAGGTAAAAATCAGCTGTAAAAGCAGATGATACACACAGAAAAGAAAGAGAATCCAGCGTACGTACTACTGCTGGTCATGAAGAGATCAAAAGTAGCAAATAGGAAAAAAGACTTAAAATATGTTTTTAAAAAAATGCCTGAGACAAAAACTTAAATCCAAGACAGAAAAGATTGAAAGGGTACAGTATACCAACAGAAAATGATAGAAAGCTAATATCAAGGCATATTCTGATGAAGTTATCTCACTTCATGTATAAAGATGATGTATGAGTTATGCAGAGCTTTAAAAATGAGTCATATTTATAAGAGGTAAAAATAAGGCTGGTTTCATACTTCTCTCCGCAGTAAACTCCCCATCACAAACAGAACCAAATAGTGTCCGCAAAGTTATAATAATTTTATATCCTTTCAGGTTGTGATTTAGCATAGACATAACATTCTTAAGCAGGCAAAAACTCAGGGAACACTATGAGTTTCCACTAGAATGTAAGCTTCATAGTGGCAAGGCCTACTTCCCCCATACTGTGTCCCATTTTACTGACAGCATCTAATGCATAGGTCATGATACACAGCAGACGCTCAACAAATGTTTGTTGACTGAATTAAAAACTTTTTTATATAAAGAAAATTGGATACTTTCTCATTCAGAGATTCCTAAACTGCTTTTTCATCAGAACCACCTGAGAGCTACTGAAGAGAAAAAGAAAATACAGATTGTCCAGATCTATACTTTGAGATTTGAACTCAGTTGGGTTTGAATATCTTGATTTTTAAAAAGTTCCCAAATACTTGCAGGGAAATCAGACCAGGGCTTGTCAAACCTCAGTTCTTCTTTAGCATCCTCTTCAAAAAATTTTTGTTTACGTTACCTATTTACCTAGACTATAAATAATAAAAGTAAATAACTTAATATTTTCTTTAAATGAATCTGTTTTTTAGTAAACTGAATTAATTTTGATAGGGAACTTCACATCACAGCAATACACAAGAAGCTAGTTTTCCAAGAACTGCCAAAAAATCCCAAAAGAATGTTATAAAAATAAATACAAGAAAAAAATGTTCTTAAATTCTAGCCAGATATGGTCACCTGGAAAGAACTCAAGGCCAATTATGGTTTTAAAATATTTAGATTTATAAGTGTTACTAGGAACTTCCCTGGCAGTCCAATAGTTGAGACTTTTTGTCTTCCAGTGTAAGGGGTATGGGTTTGATCCCTGCTCGGGGAGCTAAGATCCCACATGTCTCACGGCCAAAAAACCAAAACATGGAACAGAAGTCATATTGTAACGAATTTAATAAAGACTATAAAAATGTTTCACATAAAAAAAACTTAAAAAAAAGTGTTACTAGACAGGTTAAAACAATATTAACTCAAAATAAGCCTCTGGGTTTCATGTAATCAGAACAATTTTAAAAAGAAATGAAAAGAGAAAAACTTCAGTTATATGATTTAATATTACTTAAGCTGGGTCTTGTACCAAGAACAAATAGCCCAGACTTTAGGGAACACAGTAATCTCTGAAGGTGACCATCACAGTACCTGGGACATGTTAGGTGATTAATATATGCTGATTTCAAGTATTTATAGGTAACCTACTTTGTGTGAAGCACAATTCTCAGTCTTGGGAATAGGATAGCAAATATCAGGGCTTCCCTGATGGCTCAGACAGTAAAGAATCCAGCTGCAATGCTGGAGACCCAGGTTCGATTCCTAGGTTGGGAAGATCCCCTGAAGAAGAGAATGGCTATCCACTCCAGTATTCTTGCCTGGAGGATTCCATGAACAGAGAAGCCTGTGGTCCATGGGGTCACAAAGAGTTGGACACCAATAACACTTTCACTACATTGTATAAAACACAGTTCTGGGTCTTGGGAATAGGATAACAAATAAGATAGTCTCTGTTCTTGGGATGTCCAGTGCTATTTCATGTGCCTTTTCACACAGTTCTTTGCATAAACAAATAGAGTAGTGCCCCCCTTATCCACGGTTTTGCTTTCTGTGGTTTCCATGACTGCAATCAACTGCAATCCAAAAATATTAAATGGAAAATTCCAGAAATAAACAATTTATAAGTTTTAAATTGCCCATTGTTCTGAGTAGCATGATGAAATCTAGCAGACATGGATCATCCCCTTATCCACACCCTGCTCGTGAGTCACTTAGCAGTCCTCTTGGTTATCTAATTGACTGTCAACTGATTGCAGTGCTTGTATTCAAGTAAGCCTTACTTTTCTTAGTAATAGTCCCAACGCACAAGAGAAGTAACGCTGCCAGTTCAGATACCCTCTTACTGTGCCTAATTTATAAGTTAAACTTTATTGTAGGTATGTATGCACAGTAAAAAAATAGTATAGGAAACACAAGGTATATTTAGGGCTCTGGACTATCTGCAGTTTTAGCCATCCACCAGGGGTTCTGCAAATAAGGGGGACCCACTGTAGAGAGCTGGGACCTTTGATTGGTCACCAACTCCAACTCTCTTACCAACGTATGGCTGCAGCTTCCAAACCTAAAAAAGTGTGGGACTGTGTCTTTTACACTGGCTTCCTATAATCATAATAGTACGTAATGCTTCCAGAGTGCTTGCTATATGCTACCGCATCAAGCACATGGCATGATTCATCTTCTCTAACCCTCACAGCCACCATATGAGGCAGGGATGGTTAAGTGATGGTTAACTTCATTTCTCAGAAGAGAAAATGGAGGCACAGCTCTGACCAGAAGCCCCATCCATCCCAGAGAGCAGAAAACTACCTCTCTGACGAGCTGAGATCCTTACTGTGGCCTTTCCTTTATAGCATGACCTGCTACTGCTATTTAAATCCCATTTGCTTATCCTGGGGTGATCAGAAAAGGAGCACGTGACTCTAATGGTAGTCTCATTAACTTCTGGTTATTAAAGGGGAAAATGAAGAGGACTGAGGCAGGTGCAGATGGGCACTGTTGGACTGAGAATTAAGTTAAATGATAAGCAAAACAAAGGGAGAGAATAAAGACAAGATTTCACTGGAGGTCAAGAGAAAAATAATGAGCTCTTTTCTAAACACAAAAGAAGAATGTAAGTGGTAACGAAGGAAGCCAGGCTGCTGCAGCTTGGCAGGGGGTAATTTATTGATTGACAAGTAAGAATGTGCCAGAAAGAAAGACATAAAGGAGGAAAATTATTTGCTGCAGTTTTCACAATGGGAGACGTCCAAAGAGGCGAGAGATGTAAATTTCCCAGGGGAAGAAGATTATGGAGTATGATTCTTGTCTTCAAGTCCTCAAAAGGCAAAGCATTGATTTTTGTTTGTTTGTTTGTTTTGAAGCACCGGGTTTGATGCTGAACAAGGATCAAATGATACCAGTGGCCTTGATACTGATGGATATTGGAAGCTGTTTGGAGTTCAGGAAACTTAGGACTGAATATTTCTAAATCTAGTAATGATAGAATCAGAGAAGACCTGGATTTGCTCAGGGAGCGGGCTCAATGGATTTCCATAGCCTCTCCCAGAAAGAGGAGATTCTAAAATCGAACTCAAGGGAACAGCTTCTCAGCCAGGACACTGCTGGAGTAGCGGATGCCTTGAGAGACACAGAAAGTAGGCAGATTCCATCCAAACATTACAGATGAAAGCTACATCATTTCTCCTGACAGGGGAAACCACTGGTAGAAACTGAGAGGATAAAGGGCAGCTAGGGAAAATAGAATCCATACTATGGTTCAGCATGTAAACAAATCAAGGTGGAGGACAAAGCTCCATTTCTGGGTAAGCAGTGTATGCAGCTGTTTAGTTTGTAGAGTTCATTTAACTTCTTGTTAATTTCCACGTCCTTGTAGGAATCTGACTCAAGATTTTCCCCAACTATTTATTTTCCTCTATGAGAACTCTTTCATTTAAAATGACATTTTACTCCAGATATATTTCTAGGCATGCAATTTCTTTTGTCTTGAATTATAGAAAGTGAGACAAACCCAGCTCTTGAGCAATGACACCACATATAGGGAGACATTTTCATTTTTTAAGGTTGCAGATTTAGGCAAGCTAAGTTTACAGACTATTTGGAATTTCAATCTCTCAACATACATGACACTTGCTAATGCTTCCCCTCATACATTTTTTTTTCTTCCCCAGAAGGGACTGACGCCAGTAAAGCTCATCTGCCTGAGTTATGGCTTTTTCCCTTTTGATAATCAGAAAAAATTATGCAAAGGCACAGTGCTGTTATCAAACAGAAATAGAGAGCAATCTAATTCTACCTGATAATTTGGCCTGGCACATTGTTTTTTCCAGAATTTATCTCACCACAGATGCTGGCAGAATGCTTTCTATAAAAGAACAGACCAATTAAGGGAGAAATTTCTGGAAAGTCAATTTTAGTGTTCAATGTTGTATTTGAATGTGCAAATGTTAAACAGGTTGGTAATGAGCTTGTGCTGGAAGGGAAAATAGAATTTTTCTTTTTTCTTTTTTAAGTGATCAAGACAAAGGAGACTATCGAGAGAACTTTTTTGGGTTGTTTTTATTTAAGGAAAAGTGATCTACTTGGAATGCTTCTCTTTATGGCTTAACAGAAAATAAAGACAGAAGGTCTAACATCTGATAATGGATCGTTTGACCTTAGGCAGAAAATTCTTCATTTTTGATTGACTGATGGTTGGAGGCTGAGACAGAGAATCTAAAGGAAGATTCACAACCAGAGTCCTGGGTCAACTCTTAACAACTTTTCTGTTAGCTAATGATGCCACTATCCCCGAGGCCACACACCCGAGACATGGCTGCAACTTCTTCCCTACAAAGAGTTACTGCTAAGGCATGTAACACTCAGCCCACTGACAACCTGAAAGCCCACTGGTCCTTAGAAAATAGGTATGGCAGGGTGGGAACACACTTAACTTCAATTTATCCAGAGAGATTCAAATTGATGATTTATTTCCATTATCTCCTAATCTTTGCTTACAGAGTTTCATTAAGAATCTTTAATGGGGATTTCCTTTAGGCTAGGGATGTGTCATTCACTCAAGAGTCTTAAACATTAGGGTTGCTATGTCTTAGTCAAATCGACTGGCTGTAGGATCAAGTTAGAAGTCTCTTCCCTCTCACCTATCTCACACAACTATCCAGAAGCAGCAGCTGGGGTCTACCAGTTGTCTCTCTGTTCTGAGAATTCCTGATCCCCACCCTGGAGCTAGTTACCTATTATAGAATGGTCAGTATGAAAAGCTGGATACTGTGATAGTATTTTTTTTTTCCTCTGATAACATGTCTTATGATGTAGGTACTTGATTGATGATAAAATTGATATTTTGACAGCTTAACTACAAAACTCAAAGTCACAAAAACACAGAGGTGGGATTTGAATCCAGAGCTATTCTTCTGAAGTCTGTTAATCCCTACACAAGACTCTCCAAGAATGGTTCCCACCATGGGTTTCCCTCCCCTACCAGAGGATAAACAGAAATAAGTCAGTCTTACACTTCTCACAGCAATGAGGACGTTTTGCTCACACCTTCTGAGCAAACAGGTGATGATTTTGTTTTAAAGTACCCATGTGACTTGTTTCTTCAGTCCCCATGTTTTGACTCATATTTTGGGTTTGTTAACATAAAATATACTGCATTTCTCTCCCAGGTCCTAGGGAATTTTAAATGGTTGCCAACCCATTTCAGGCTATGTTGTAATTCTGAAGATATGCTTCTCTTTAAAATATAGGAAAGGTGGAAAAGAAGGCAGGCTCCTCCATCATTGGCAGCAGGAATGTCTAGGCTGGACAAACATCTGGTCCCCTTTGCATGCAAGTGCCACTGACCGAAGTTCCTTTCCAAAGCTCTGGGAATCGGACTTATCTCTGTTCATCCTGAAGAATGAATGAAGCGGTTCCCTCAGAGTTCTGTTCACTCTGACTAGATAGAGTAGCCCAGATGAAACACAAGAGTGTTTCTTGAGGTTATGGCTAAGTTAGCAGTCTGAACTTACTCCCTCCTGGGGCTTCTCCAACTGGAATCTTGCAGGCTCTCATGCTTTGCTAGCTACTTGGTATTTTAAGGACATGAAATGCAGTGAAGATTTGGGCACTGACCCATCAGTTTCAACAAGAAAATTTTTACTGAACATCTTCTGATTTCCTATCCTTCATTCAATCTTTTCTCAGTTTTATGGGTTTTTTTGTCCCTAGAAATACCCCAATATCCTGGATGGTGGGAAAGCAGGTTAGCCACTGTTGGCGCTTGGCTCTCATTTCTGTGTAGTGAATGAGAGAAAGAAAAATGGCAACAATAGCAACAATGACTATGGCGATCACACAATAGGAAAATCTAGGATCATGCAGAGAGCAAGTGCAGTGCCGAACACACTCCCCCTTGGAGCCCGTGGGAGCTTTGGTGGCTGCATTGCTAGATTAGTGATAGAAGCCATTCAGAAATGCCAGGGAAACAACCTGTCCCTTCTTGGAGCCAGTGGGCATTTATCTCTGTGGTCCCTCTGGGCCTGGGGCCCCGTTCTCTCTGCATGGACAGCAGAGCGAATCCTGCTTTGGAGCCAAGCGAGAACTCTTTGATGTGGTTCTGCACTGCTGCCCAACCTCAGTCCCTGCCTTCTTTCTCTCTGGCCCAACTCTTGCATGGAAAATTGAGGTAATGATTTATATGTTGTAAGTAGTTCTGACAGGTGCACTCGATCTTGGCTTCCTCCAGCCCCAGGACTAATCGGAAGCTTATCTCTTCCTTTGTATAATAGGGAGCTGTCAGGTTCTATGACCTGCCAAACAATTCAGTCATTCAGGGGAGGGTTCACCTTGGAGAGAGGACGCTCTGACACTGGGGGAGCTCCACGGAGGTCATGCCCTGACACAGATCAAAACAGTGACAGTCAAGGGCTAGGGGGCAACAGGACAACACTGGCTTCTGGAATTGAAACTCGTCATATCCGCCAGGAACCTTCTAGGCGGTACTGGCAACTTTTGTACTTTGGTGTACATCCTGACTTGGGTATGGAATATTTAGGCATTTGAGCACAAAAGAGGTATTTCAAAAAATGCCTGGAGCCGAGAATAAAGGGTTTACATTGCTTTGGGGAGAAAGAGCATATTGTCTAGCAAAGTCTATGATGGTCTGGCCACAATCTGGCTGCCTGGTCACCTGCATCTTGCAGGGACCACATATCTCCTATGTCCAGCCTTCCAAGCCACTCTGGGTGGCCTTCACCCCATCCCCTGTTCTCCGGTGCAACTTCCCACCTCAAAGCCTTTGCCCATGGCATTCCAGCCTCTGCCTGGAAGGCTCCTCCCACATCCCTCCTTACCTACCTCCTGCTTTGGCTCTGCTGTTAGTTGCTCAGGAAATTATTCTCTGTGCTCAGGAATGGATCAATTCTGCCATCCTCTGCTCTCCCATGCACCTGCCACCTCTCCTCTGCGGCCCCCCACCCAGGGTCAGTTTTATATTAAGGGCATCCAGTTTATGCCCTTTCCACCAAAAGAGACTGAGGGGGCATGAGGTCATGGGTAGGGACTTGCCATTCATGTTCACTGCTGTAATGCCAGGGTCTATGACACTCAATAAATACCTGTGGAATTAGTGAAAAAATGAATAAGCAAGAGACTGAGGTGGCACCCATGTTCTTAACTGATTTCACGATCAGGTAGGGGAAGGCCCATTTCATCAGCCATCTGCGAGTCCACGTGCAGAGATGACTTCACTATAGAAACAAATCATGGTAACTGAGTGTGGCTTCATTCTGTCACTTCTGCCTCAGCATCTAAGCTGACAACTCCTGCTCTCTTGTCTGCACTGATAGATATTTATGTTAGCCCCCCTCAGGATGCTTTTCTCAGATGCTCTTTGCATTTGGAAAACAAAGAATTTTTTTTTTTTAATTGAGCTTTCAGATGTTTCTAAACATCTGCATGCTTGGAATAGAAAGAGAAGGATAACTGGACGAAGTTTTCACCTTGTGTCTGGATGTTTTGGCATTAAACAGTGTCCTTATTTTAGTCGAAGTTGCACAATTCTCAACTCCTGAAAATAATCAGAGGAAGTGGGCTCACGGGACAGAAGAGAAAATGGTGAGAAGGGGTTCAGGCAGTGTTTAAATACATCACAGGACAGACTGTAACGTCAGGCATGAGGACACAAGATTGATGCTGTTACTATTTTCAAACAGAAGCTTAGAGCCAGCTAATTCCTCACTGGATTATAAGACCCGTGGGAGGGCAGGGACAACACATGACTATGTATATGGAGCCTTTTTTAAGCAAATGCATATTAGACAGATGATAGATTATACAGAAGGAGACATCTGTGTACAGTGACGGTTTTCAGATTGGCTGAAGAGTCATTTCTCTTTCAAGAAGTCCTGATGACAGGATAAAGCCCACATTGACTGAGACCATTAAGAACCATTGCTACTGGGAGGCCAGGTAACATGGTGGTTCAGAGTGGTGGGTCTGCAGTCAGACAGTCAGGGACGAACTCTGGTTCTGCCACTTGCTAGCGAACAACCTCGCACAAGTCACTTCCTCTATATAGAGTACAGTTTCCTCAGCTGTGAAATGGCCATTAATAGTTTTCAGCTGATAGGATTAAGGGGACGATTAAATGAGGAAATATGCAGAGTGCCTGGAACTGTGTTAGGCACTAGAAAGGGCTCAGCTAATGAACTTGTTACAGAACAGGAAGAGACTCACAGACTTAGGAAATGAACTTACGTGTGGCGGGGGGAAGGGATAGTTAGGCAGTCTGGAAAGGTCATATACACTCAATGTTATGCGCCAGCCTGGATGGGAGTGGGGTTTGCGGGGAGAATGGATACATGTAAACGTACGGCTGAGTCACTTTGCAGTTCACCTGAAACCACCACCACAATATAGGTAATCGGCTATGTTGTTGTTCAGGAGCCCAGTTGTGTCCCACTGTTTGTGACCCCATGGACTGCAGCATGCCAGGCCTCCCTGTCCCTCAGCATCTCCCGGAGTTTGCCCAAGTTCATGTTCACTGCATTGGTGATGCCATCCAGCCATCTCATCCTCTGATGCTCTCGACTATACCCCAATACCAAATAAAAAGTTTCAAGTTTGAAAAAAAATAATGTTAATGAACTTGTATGTCAAGAGGGAGACTCTGTTAAGGCTCTTTCTCCATCATGGGATTCTGAGACTGGATGGTAGGAAAATGAGAGTGGAAATGCTGCCAAGCTTATCACTGTTCCCTGACCCAGTTCTTTTAGTCAGCATCTCCCAAAGTGAGGTCTATCCCTGTACTACTCAAAATAACAGATCCCAGAACTGGTTGCTAATAGTCTATGACAAGATAAGGAGCTCAAGCCAGAGTCAGTGCCCTGCTGCATCCATTGAGAAAGTCTTGCTATGGGAAATAAAAGTGTCAGCTGAACTACACAGTGGATTAGTGACACGAATGATTCATATGCTCTTTATCCTGTTGTGGACCGGCACTGGGCCAAGGACCACATTTTGAGTAGACTGTTAAAGAGAACAGTAATCCCATGAATTGAGAAAAGGGTTTTTCATGCTCAAATAGGTTTGGTGGTAAATAACACACGCATGATCTCTTTCTTAGATTTTGATATATTCACATATTAAAAGTCTTGAGAAACTGCAAAGTAAATAAATTTGTTTAAATGTATTTAAGCTAGGATTTCCCAGATATTCTTCAGCAATAAATATTTGTGAGCATGTATGCTTGTATGTTTGCTTTTCCCACTGCTTTTAACATTATTTCTGGCAAAGAACATGAACTCAACCGATCATCTGATGAAAACAACAAATTACAAGAGTGTGATCTACTCTCCTCCACTCAAATACACACAAGTCTAACATCTTTCTGGTTGCAATTCCTTCCCTTCAGGCTCAATCATTCTAAGGAAACCAGAGAATTAAATCTTCTTCCCACTGATAACAATCTCCTTTAACATAAAGCCACACTTATAAGATATTTTCTCCAACTAGTTTCTTACTTTTATGCACCAAAGAAAAGAAAGTATCTTGCTCTATACTTTCATCTCTAGAAAAATACTTAAAAGCTTTTTCTCTGGTAAGGACAGACATTTAAAATCAGTGAGTCAGTTGCAGTCTGGTTTGCAATGTCATAAGATCAAAGTGTTTGCATTTTCTACTGAATTTGATTCCAAATCCATTTGTGTTAATTATTTTCTAGAACACTCTTACATGTAATGACCAGAGGCCCTAAAATTCTTGTGATTGCAAATGAGTTCTTTGCATAACTTGGGAGCAAAAGGAACCTAGGCTCATATTTTGATCTCTACTTAAATAAGTCTAACTGGAAAATACTACACATCAGCTCTAGGCTATGTTAATATTCTAAGGTTTCCTGAACAATGAGGTCCTTCATACTTTGTGCTGCATGCACACCTACACTCACACCCACACACACACACACACGTGTTGTTTCAGAGGCTAGACCTCACACCTGTCACTCCGGCCAACAGTGAGCTCACACTGGAGAGCCAGGACCTGGTCTGGAGACAAGGTCTTTCCCATGACACTCATAATTCAGATAATTCCATCTGAAAGATGCAGAAAATGTAGATACTTGTCATCCTCAAATCATCCAACTATGTCTTGGATTTTCCATTGACTTTAAAAGTATACAGAGAGCTCTTTAAAGGAAAAGATGAAGAAAATTATTCTAATGACTTCTTTTTTGAGAAAAATCCATCTGGGTCAGTGTGAATTAGGTTTGACATAATGATAAGATCTTGGCTTGCAAAGCCTGGAGAAGACTGGCTGCCTGCCCTGTCCTGGCCATGTCTCCAAAATTCAGACCTTCCCTGGTGGACCACAGAAACTGTGGTCAGAGACCACAGTGCACCAGAGAGCACAGAAACACTGAGATTTCCTTCTCTAATGTGATCCCTTTCTTCTTCTGATACTAGTGGCCTTTTCAGCTTCCCACTGTCATGGAGTATATCTGTGGGGACTGTCATTTACTATTAATAGTTCCTATCACATTCGAGAAGCCACAGAAGCCTTCCAAAGGGGTTGGGAGCAAGGGACAAAGAGAACTTGATCTTAAGCCAGGTATAGGATTCTGCTTATATTTACATTTATCTTGGATCTAATTACTACATGGTATATGCATCATAACAAAGGTCACTTTGAGATGAAAGAAAATATTTTATTGCCAGTGAAAACACTCTGAATCTAAGGTAGTTTTGGAGGCTCAGTGCAAACACACATTCAAAATAAAGCAGAATGGATGGCTGGATTTGCTTGTATCAAAACATAATGCTGTTTTGAATTTTTTCAAAATATTCATCAGACTTTCTGGAAACTCCTGTTGTCCAAATGAAAGACACGATGGGAAAGGAAAGGAGAACAGTAATGACATACACTGAGCATCCGGTGACAGTAAGGCATCCTGCCAGTACCATCAGCATGTTACTCTAGAGCATGACCTCGGTGAGGAGAATGCAAGCGGAGTTCTATTTCACAGATGTCGGCTGAGATGTGGTCAGAGCTTGAGCCCTTGGAGAACCTCTTGGAGGTTCTGCAACATGGTGTTAAAGATCACAGACTCTGGAGTCATACTGAACCTGGCTGAAAAATGCGACTCTGCCCCTTAGTAGCTGTAGCACATGGGCAAGTAGCTTCAGCTTCCTGAATCAAATGTCCATGTCTATAAAATGGGGATGAAAACAGTATTCAGCCTGTAGGATTGCTATCGGGCTGCAATGAGATGGGGCTTGTCTGTGCCTAGCAGGAGGCTGAAATGAACCTGGCTTGTAGAAGAAACTCACATTAAATCACTCACTGCTTGTAAAGGCAACCAATCACACTGGAGAACAATCAAGCCCTCAAATTATTCTGTATAGAACCTTGAGGTAGGAAGAGGGAAGCAGGCAAAGAAAGAATTTACAAAATCAAATCAGAGAACTTTGGAGTTCTCCTCAGTAGTCATTATGCCGGTGGTTCAAGCCTAGCAGATATTCAGAACTGCCTGGAATATAGCTGAGAACTATGGGTAAATCTCTCGGCCCTGTGCTTGGAGATTCTGAATTGGCCAGCTGGGAATGATTTAAGACATTCTTAGACTCTGATGATCATCCAGATTGGATAAACCATTGTCTACACCCATGTATCCTTTCTGCTCCAAATCCGCCCCCCCAAAAAAAATAGAAAGCTCACCTGTGCCCAAGGTTCCAGCAACTTCTACCATCTACTTCACCATTTTTTTTTCCCCCCTAGCCTCTGTTTACTCATACTTTGGTTTATATCAACTATTCAGATGAATATATCAGGCATTCTATTTTGTACAAGAGGCATAATAATAGAATGGATTTTAGAATCATAGAGACACGAATTCAAGTCCAAGTACTATTACTTACTAGTGTCTGACCTCAGGCAGGATATTTAACCAATCTGGCTTTGGGTCCCACATCTCTGAAATGAGGTTTATTTTAGTACCTACATGCATGTATGCATGATCAGTTGTGTCCAACTCTTTTGTGACCCCATGGACTGTAACCCTCCAGGCTCCTCTGTCCATGGGATTTTCCTGGCAAGAATACCGGAGTAGGTTGCCATTTCCTTCTCCAGGGAACCTTCCTGACCCAGGGATTGAACCTGTGTCTCCTGCATTGCAGGAAGATGTGAGCTACCTGGGAAGCCCATTTTAGTACTTACATTACAGGTTTACCTTGAAGATTAAAGTAGCCAAAGGCGCATCTCTGGAAGACAGGAAATGCTAACAAGTGCCTGCTGCTCTTATTGTTATTTCAATGGAAGTAGTTCCTTTGTCTCACTGAATATTAGGCAAAGAACAGGACAGGGACATCTACAACCATCACCCCCAAAAGGCAGAATGTGTCAAAATACCAAGGCTTGGTGGGGAGGGTAGTGTTTGAGATTCCTGTGGAGTGCTTTCTGATCCCATAACTGAAACCCCATGATACAGACCGACAGAATCAGATAATGATGGCAATCAATAACGATAACAGAAATGATTATTTATTTTCATAAACACAGAGTATGTGCATCCCGCTGAGTTACACACATCACATGCCAGCATCCACTTGCAGGGCAGTCAATCAACGGGGGATCGCAATATCCCCCCGCGGAGACAGGAGGGGGTATGAGCGGAGGTTGAGAAATTACCCACCCCAGAGTGACACATTCACAAAGTTAATCTAATCCAGGGGCCGTCCGGGTGCCATTGTGAGCCTGTGAATATGGAACAGTCTTGATTGATTGTGCACTGCAGTAGCTAAACACTTCATTGTTACTTGCAACAAATATAAGGAAAGGAAAGCTGAAACTGTAAAAGGATTGGCTCCCAAGCCCCCAGAGCAGCAACAAACCACAAAGTGAAGTCTAGAAAAATTAAAAATGGGTAGGGGAAGACTGTATCTGTGTCCTAAGAGGCCTCTGTTGTCAAAGTGTAAGCCCAAAATGAAAACCTAAGGCGCTGATGGTGATCCTGCCTCAACCAATAATTTGCCCCACCATGGGCCTGGGGTTACCCATTCTCCCAGAGTGAGTGTCACCACAGTTATCACAGGGGCGGCAAGAGGGCACAGAGGTTGTGTCTAGACAGAATGCATCTGATCTTCAGTTCTGCCTCCCAGAGCCTCAGTTCTTCCTCTTTTCTTGTGGAGATAATCACATCCAGGTTATCAGAAATAGGGGACTAACAGTGCATGTCCTGCTTGACTCCCAAGATCCTTGGAGCATTAAATGATTACCGTTTCCCCCCATCCCCTGCCCACTGCCCAGCATGAAAGATGCATCCTGCAAACTCTTTCCTAGTCTTACCCCTCTCTCTTTCTGTTCTTCCTCTGAACGACCATGGTGATCGTCTGTGCTTTGTCTGGGTGCTTACCTGATTTGGTGTTTCTCAAAGTCTGACCCAGGGATCACCTGTATCAGAATCCCCTGGGGGTGGTTTCTAGGAGGGAGCTGGTTAGTAATGACATTGGGTACGACTCAGACCTTTGTAACCAGAATTCCTAGTGATGAGGCCAGTGACCATGTTCTAAAATGTGTATACAAGTGACTGAGGGGCACTGTGCTTTGAAATCCACTGCTTGAATTGATTTCAGGTTGTAGCCATTTGTAATGCTCCCCTCCTTGCCCCCTGGATGACAGAGTGTGTGTTTCACTCATTTTTGTAAGACCCACTTTGTAGTATGTACTTCATACAGTGCCTGGTGCATAGTAGGCACTCAATAAATAGGATAACAAATTGAAAAGTTCTACGTGTCGATGTTATTATTCTCACTGTTGTCTAGATCAAGGACCATGCAATAAATAGTTCTGTATGATGGTGATTGGGCAGGAGCTATGGGATCAGACAGACCGGGGCTCTATTCTGGGCTTTGCCACTTATCATCTATGAGGCCGATGCTTATCTCCCTGATCTCCTGTTTACACATCTATAAAATGGGCATGATGAATAAGCCACAGAACTGTGATGATGAACAAACTGTAAAATGTACATAAAACTGCTCAATGCAGAGTCTATCACTAGAAAGGGCTGAATCAATGCAGCTGCTTTTATCAGTAAACTTAAACCAGTGGTTTGTTTAATCATTTCCCTAAAAAGCAGACCAGGCAGTTTAACTAGCTGCTTCACCAAAATGATCACTTTTGGGAAAAAAGTGTGTTTAGCCAACCTGTCGAATCCCATGAACTATTAGCAATAATCCTGAAGATTCAGAATTCAGAGCTGGTGAATGCCCATGCCTATTTGCCATGGTGCCTTAAACTATGTCTAGGAGGGTGTCTAAACTGCTACCAATGGGATGTGCAAACATCAAGGTCATTTCAGGTGGAAAATGTTAGTCCAGGAAAGTAACATAAATGTGTGTGTTCTTTCTTTAGCAAGTGGTATAGGGAAAGCTGGACAGCAGCATATAAATCAATAAAGTTAGAATACACCCCCTTGCCACACACAAAAATAAACTCAAAATGGCTCGAAGACATGATGCCATAAAACTCCTAGAAGAGATCACAGGCAAAACATTCTTTGGCATCTTTGGCATAAATCATACCAATGTTTTCTGAGGTCAGTCTGTCAAGGCAACAAAAACAAAAATAAACAAAAGGGACCAAATTCAGCTTATATATACAAGCTTTTGCATAGCAAAGGAAACCATAAACAAAACAAAGACAAACTTACAGAAAGGGACAAAATATCTGCAAGTGATGGAACTGACCATGGCTTAATTTCCAAAATATACAAACAGCTCATACAGCTCAACAACAAAAAACCAAACAACCCAATCCCAAAATGGGCAGAAGACCGAAATAAGACATTTCTCTGAAGAAGAAATACACATGGCCAATAGGCGCATAAAAAGATGCTCAACGTCTCTAATTATTAGAGAAATGAAAATCACAGCTATAATGAGGTACTATCCCACATAGGTCAGAATGGCCATCATCAAAAAATCTACAAATAATAAATGCTGAAGAGGGGGTGGAGAAAGAGAACCCTCTTACACTGTTGGTGGGAATATAAATTGATACAAATCTATGAAAAACAGGATGGAGGTCCAGTAAAAAATTAAAAATAGAACTACCATATGACCCAGCAAGCCCATGCCTGGGCATATACTTGGAGAAAACCATAATTCAAAAGACACATGCACCCCAGTGTTCATTGAAGCACTATTTATAATAGCCAGGGCATGGAAGCAACCTGAATATCCATCAACAGAGGAATGAATAAAGAAGATATATATGTATATGTATATACACAATGCAGAGAAGGAAATGGCAACCCATTCCAGTACTCTTGCCTAGAGAATCCTGTGGACAGAGGAGCCTGGTGGGCCGCTGGTCATAGGGTTGCACAGAGTCGGACATGACTGAAGCGACTTAGCATGCATGCATGCATTGGAGAAGGAAATGGCAACCCACTCCAGTATTCTTGTCTGGAGAATCACAGGGACAGAGGGCTGCCGTGTATAGGGCTGCACAGAATCGGACACGATTGAAGTGACTTAGCAGCAGCAGCATATCCACAATGGAATATAACATATACACACAATGGTACACACACACACACACACACTTACATACAATGGAATATTACTCAGCCATAAAAAGGAATAAATTATGTCATTTGCAGAGCCGTGGAGGGACCTAGAGAATGTTATATAGAGTGAAGTAAGTCAGAAAGAGAAAAATAAATATTGTGTATTAACACATATATTGGAATCTAGAAAAAATAGTACAGATAAACCTATTTGCAAAAGAAATAGAGACACAGACACAGAGAACAAACATATGGACATTTGGTGGGAAGGAGAGAGATAAATTAGAAGATTGGGATCGACATGCATATACTACTATGTATAAAAGAGATAACTAATGAGAACCTACTGTTTAGCACAGGGGGAAAAAGCAGGTACAGTCTGCAGGACAAATATTAAGTTAACCAAAATGCATTTCAATATACACTAAGTGCAGACAAATATTGTTTGACTCCACTTATATGAGGTATGGATGGAGTGGAATATTAGTCATAAAAAAGAACAAAATAACACCATTTGCAGCAATATGGATGTATCTAGAGACTATGTGAAGTAAATCAGAAAGAGAAAGACAAATACCACATGATATCACTTACACATAGAACCTAAAATATGACGCATATGAACCTATCTATGAAAATGAAATGACATAGAGAAGAGATTGGTGGTTGCCAAGGGTGGAGGTTTGGAGGACAGGTGCAGTGGGAGGTGGGTTAGCAGATGTACGCTTTTATATGTGGAATGGATAAACAGCAAGGTCCTACTGTATAGCGCACAGAACTATATCAATATCTTATGATAAACCATAATGGGAAAGAACATAGAAAAAAGAACGTATATATAACTGAATCACTTTGTTGTTCAGCAGTAATTAACACAACATTGTAAATCAGCTATATTCATTTAAAAACTAAAGAATGTGTGCATCCTGAACTCACAGAACTAGTCACGAGCAGAAGGCATGTGTGTAAAAACATGATATAATTTAACCTTTACTCTAAAAAATAGCGCATCTATTGTGTGCTCAGCTTTTGGTAGAAAAGCCTTTGCAGCCATCAGCCTTGCCCTCCACTTCCCCCAAAATGTAGCTCATACATTAAGAAAGCTTTGCCAAACAATTGTAAGAGTCCCAAATAATGAAATCCCCCTGCTCTGAAACCATGAATTAGTATTTTCTTAGGATGCAGCTGTAGGGAATCATAATGAAAAGCATCAGATTTGGGGTCAGATGGACTAGGTTCAAATCCCAGCGCCACCACTTTCTATCCTTGAGATCTTGAGCAAACATTTACTGAGTACCCAGCATGTGCCTGAGCTACAGGAGAGAAGACGCGTGGTTCCTGCTTTCATAGAGCCTCCCTTTTAGGGAAGTGGGAGGGGAGGCCAACAGTGGACGAGTGACACACCTGGCCAGGAAAAAAGCTAAGACTAAAGCGGCAGTGGTTTTGGTGTGAATGTAAATTGGTACAGCCACCTATGGAAGAGAGAATGGAGGTTCCTTACAAAACTAAAAATAGAGATGCTATATGATTCTGCAATCCCAGTCCTGGGCATATATCCATACAAAACTATAATTCAAAAAGATTATGCACTGCGGACTCCTTTTTGAAAAAACTTATTCTATTAAGGCACTTGTCTATTTTTATTGATGCACAGCTAATTTACAGTGTGTTGGCTTCTGCTGTGCCACAGGTGATTCAGTTATACTTATGGATACATTTTTTTGGTATTCTTTTCCATTATGGTTTCTCAGAGGGTGCTGAGTACAGCTCCCTGTGCTATACAGTAGGACCTTGTTGTTTTACCCCTTACTTCTTGAAGTAGTAGTCCCACACCCATGGATCTCCTGCCTGCCTCCTAGGGCTCAACACTGAATCCTTCGCATAGGCTATAAGAACTTCAGTGCTACTGTGCTTATCCAAACTCTACCCAGCCTCCAGAAGTTAACATGATATTATATTCACAATAAGAGAGGATTATAAGAAGAAACAAAGAAAAAAGGGGCAGGGTAAGGATACCGAGAGTGAATGGGAAGATGTGAGTGTGCTGTTTTCCCTACAGAATTCTAGGACAGTTTCTCTGAGAAGGTGGCACTTGAGCAGAGAAATGAGGAGTGAGGCTTTGGATGATCCAGAAAGGGTAAAAGAACGTACCGAGAGAGTCACTGTTAGGACAAGATGATACAAGGATATACAATCCAGCATCTGGCCTGTAGTAAGCACTCAATAAACGTGGCTATTATTATTATTATTATTAGCTATAAGGAATATCCATTAGAAAGCCTGAGTTCATTACATCCCCTTCATTTTGCAGGGGGGCTGGTTATGGCAACTCACAGGTTGGGAGCCCACACCTTCCAGACTCAATATTTGTATCATAACTGGTTCAAAAGCACATTTCCACCTGGCCTGAGTTTCCTCAGCAGCCGAGCCTAATGAGGGAAATAATAACTCCAGGTTCATTCTGCATGGACACATGCGCTAAGTGTGATTTCTCACCACACAGCTCCCCTCCTGGGCTAATTAAATTACTTCAACTGTGAGTTTCTGTTGCCAAGAAAGGGCCTCCTAGCTGTGGGCTTTGGGAAGTTGAAAAGAAGGGCATGGAGACTCTTGCTAAGTAGAACTATGTAAGACCTCAGGGTGAGGTCAGAGGTCTGGAAATGTGTATGCATGTGTGGATGAGAGAGGAGAAAGGCATAGAGAGACACATATACATAATAACAGCACTGATTATTAAGAAAACCATCTAAAGGCCCAATGTCCAATGTCCATGTCCAAGTGGAAAAGTCATAGCTCCTGATCTTTAGTCCCAGCTTGGAAGTACCCAGGTGACAGACACTGGGTAAGTCATTTTCCCTCTCTGAGGCAGCATCATGTTGAAGGGTTCAGGGCCCTGTAGATCAGGGTTTGATGCTTAGCCTTGCCTGGTCTTGGACATCTTACTGAAACTCTGTGAAGCTCACAGGTTCAACAGAATTTAACAGTGAACTGTACCTCATGAAGTAGCCAATGCAGATGCAGTGTGCAACATGGCATACAGTCAATGCACAATAAATACTAGCTCCCAGCATCTCTACCTGCCAAATACCAGTCCTGCATTCCTCGCTGACTGGTCTCAAGATGAATCAGGGAATTAGGTAAGTAAACAATTTGTGATAAAAATGGTATTTTACAGCTTATAAGGTGTTATTATTAAACTCTCATCATGATTATTACTTTGAATGTTATAATACTTAGTAGGAGATACAGGGTTCATAGAAGCGCTTCTCCTAGTCTCTGTGGGTAATGAGTGAGTGGATTTGAAAGGTTATCTTGCATGAAAAAAGGAAAAAAAAAATAACCACACTCATACTTTGAAAACCTGAGCCTCCCAGAACTGAAACATAGCAGGTTCATTACTCAGTGAGGATTAATTAGCTGTCGGGTATTATTAAATATTCTCACTCTCAAAATCCACGTAGAACTGGAAACTATGAAAGTGAATGAGAGGTAATCACAGGACAGGGAAGGGGAAAAAAAAGCCACAATTGCTGGCAATGCAAATTTCAAGAGCAGAGCATGTTAGTAAATTATGGTCTGATTAATATCACATCAGCTTATTCTCTGCTTAGAGTCACTGTTCTGAAACGATGGTTTTCAGGGTTGCCTGGTGTTTCTTCTTGTACCACTGGAATCAGAGAGAAAGAAGGCTGGCCTTTTCAGTGTTTGCACTGAAAGAACGCTGGAGTGTGGATGTTTAAACTGAAATGAGGATACTTAAAAGCCTAGGAAGGTAGGCGAGAATTTTACAATATGATAGCGAATGCATTTTGTGAGTTGGTATATTAACTGTTGAGATGATCGAAAAGTAACAGAGGCTCATAAAAAACTAAAGCCTGGAAGAGCCTTAGAGATGCTAAAAGTCCAGGGATAACAGATCTCTTTGTCTCAATCACCAGGGGCTCATGACAAAAATACTGATCCCTCTGGACCCCTCAACTTGCTGCAGAGGATCACTGGGACTGAGTCCTGGGAATCTGCATTTATAACTGGCCCCCATGGTTGCAGGACCATTGCCATTGTGCAGTCCTCTGTTCAGTAGCTTAGAAACTAAGTGTGGAGAGAAGAAATGTGATTCATTGGCCCAAGGTAGTTCACTGGCCCACAGATAGTTAATAAGACACAAGAACCAGAACTGGGGTTTTCTAAGTCCCAGCCACCTGTCAGGGTCTCCTTCCATGTTTGATATGTACAAGTCCACTTTATAATATCACTGCATCATTCGGGGGACAATCTCTGTGCTAGTGAAATTTACAGAGTCAGTCTCTCCTCTTCATCACGGGAATGGCATTCTCCTAGAGGCTAAACAGATGTATGAAATCACACTGGATGCATGGATAACTGGAATTCATAGTGCAGCCTGGAGGTGGCACCTGAGAAATTCCATTCACAAAGCGAACAAGGGCAAGGTAACATCTGGGCAGAAGTTCACGTTATAAACTCCCCAGTGGCCCCCTGATCCATTTCTCCCATAGGATTGCAAAGTCCTGAGGGATGAAATACTGTCTTACTCTTTCTGTATCAGCAGCACTGTGCTTGCCACTTAGTAGACATCAGTCAATACCTTAAGCAGTGAAGACAATAGTATAAAAATTATATGAAAAGGAAAATAGGAATTTTCTTAAACATGTAGACAACCTACTATCACTAGGGGTTAATAAGAGCCATGAAAATGCTGCTGATGAGAGTAATACTAAACCATCAATACTGAATCCTCACAACAATCCCAGGAAGTAGTGACCATCCCTCAACCCTGTTGTGCAGATACGATATGGCAGGCACGAGGCACTTAAGTGATGTGTCCAAGGCCCCAGCCAGAGAGGAATGGAGCCAGAATTCTATCCCAGGACAGACTGACTCAGTGTTCATACTCTTCACTACTATGCCTTCGGGTCTCCAAAACCTCTAAGCAGTTACAGCACTGACCCTCTCTGATAAGGTGGATGTCCATGGCCATTCTCCATGCTGAAGGCACAGGCAGACAGGAGGAAACAGCCACCAATGTTTGTTGGCCCATAAGAAGCTCAATAGAAGAGCAGGTATCAATTACTACTGCATACACATGCAACAGCCCAGCTCTATAGCCAGCAAAGAGTCTGTGCTCAAAGAGCATCTGCTGAATAACAGATGAGCAAGTGAATGAATGAATGAACAAACCAACAAGCTAGATAATCATGGAACTCAGTGATCATTCAGGTCCCACATCTGTCTCTAAACGTAGGGAAACAACCTCTTTTTCCCACAAGTACTTCCGTGTCTGGGCTTTCTAGGTGGTTCAGTGGTAAAGAATCTGCCTGCCGATGGAGGTCACAGAGGCTTTGACCCTTGGGTTGGGAAGATCCCCTGGAGAAGGGAATGGCAACCCACTCCAGTATTCTTGCCTGAAAAATTCCATGGACAGAGGAGCCTGGCGGTCTACAGTCCATGGAGTTGCAAAAAGAGTTGGACACAAATTAGCTACTAAACAACAACAACAACTTCTGCATCTCTTTTCCTAGGTTTTGGTCTTTAGTACAGCTGCTGGCATCTGAAAGCACATATTTTACCCAATTCTGGAAGTTGCCTGGAGCCAGAGCTGGTCTCAAAACCTGCCTGCTTCACCATTCACATTGAGCACTCCAAAACTAAAGTCATCACTCAGTCCTAAATCATTTTACTCTTTATCCAGAGGGCCATCCTTTAAAAGTCAGCTTTTAGAAATCCGTTTCTAACACCATTTCCCTGCCAGACCTATCCTGGTCTCCCAGAACCAAACATAATTTCTTCCTCCTTTGATCAAACTGCAGCTCTGACTCTCACTGCATTTATCTCACTCTATATCACTGAAGATGGTGACTGCAGCCATGAAATTAAAAGACGCTTACTCCTTGGAAGGAAAGTTATGACCAACCTAGACAGCATATTAAAAAGCAGAGATATTACTTTGCCAACAAAGGTCTGTCTAGTCAAGGCTATGGTTTTTCCAGTGGTCATGTATGGATGTGAGAGTTGGACTGTGAAGAAAGCTGAGCACCGAAAAATTGATGCTTTTGAACTGTGGTGTTGGAGAAGATTCTTGGGAGTCCCTTGGACTGCAAGGAGATCCAACCAGTCCATCCCAAAGGAGATCAGTCCTGGGTGTTCATTGGGAGGACTGATGCTGAGGCTGAAACTCCAATACTTTGGTCACCTCATATGAAGAGTTGACTCATTGGAAAAGACCCTGATGCTGGGAGGGATTGGGGGCAGGAGGAGAAGGGGATGACAGAGGATGAGATGGCTGGATGGCATCACCAACTCAATGGACATGAGTTTGGGCAGGCTCTGGGAGTTGGTGATGGAGAGGGAGGCCTGGTGTGCTGCGATTCATGGGGTTGCAAAGAGTCGGACACGACTGAGCGACTGAACTGAACTGATGTAGTGTTATAAACATTGACATGTTAGTCCTACACATCCTCTTTTCTTACCAGACTGTGCACGTCTGAATGGCAGGGAGGCAGCTACTTAGACTAAGAGTAGAGATCATTTCTAGAGTGCCAGCCATGGAGTAAGGGCTTTCCATCCATACTGCATTTTAGCTTTAGAAGTCCACGCACAGTAAGGTACTAGGTTCACTGTTTTACAGACAGAGAAACTAAAAATAACTTGCATGACTGAAATTCAAAAAGAGAATGTGACAGGAAATGCTACTTAATACTCTGCAATGGAGTATATGAGCAAAGAATCTAAAAAAAGAATGGATATATGTAGAACAGATTCACTTTGCTGAACACTTGAAGCTAACACAACATTGTAAATCAATTATACTCCAATAAAAGTGAAACAAAAAATGAAAAAGGAACGTGACTATGTAAGTGACAGAATTTGAACCCAGGCCTGTGCCTGTTCGATTTAAAAGTTCGTATTCTGCTTCACAAGATTCCAACTTCCCATATGAGTCGTCCTAGCCCCGTACCTTGAAGATGCTCAAGACGCTTTTGATGATGCAAACAGACTGAGGCTAGGAACACAGTAATGTATAGCGGTCCTGTGGGCAAGTCCTTGGTGACAAAAGGAAATGCGTGGACTTATAGTCATCACAGTTTGGTGCCTTCTTGCTCTTCCATCTGCCACCAGAGACTCAGGGAGCCTGGGTTTCTGTCTGATCTCCCTCCCTCACAGCTGAGAGCTGTAACCCTCAATAGCAGCCAGTGTGCGGCCAAACTTCCCCGGACCCTGGTTGCCAGGGAAACTGAAAGACGGCTGTGCTCACCCGCAAGGTAGTGATGGTGGCAGGATCTCGCAGCCGGCCCTCCTCATCTTTCAGATTGTAGCCTTCTGGCCTCTTATCACGCTCGCTGACTTTCCACAGCTTCACAGTTTTATCTGTGGAGGAAACCACAATGACAGTGAGAGTAAGCTCATAACGAAGTTTATTTATTTATTTTCTTTTGCAGGATGAGGGTGGGGGTGGTGGGGCAGGGAAAAGAGGAGGTCAATGGACGGGACTGCTATGGAAGCTGGACCATGTCAAGGACTAAGTGTGCACATCTCAAGGTCTTTGAGGGCAGAGTTCATGCTTCCAAACAAAACCATTTATTGTGCTGAGAGAAACGGCTTCCGTTAGAATGGACTGTTAAAGCTATAGCTTACATATTAATTGGGTTAATTCAGTAAAAATATGCCCTGAGCCTTGAATAAGAGTGGCCACAACATGTATAGAATTAACGATGTAACCATGTTCACACTTGCCATGGAGAATTTATTCAATGTTCACAATAACCCTGAGATGTAGGTCCAATGCTTGCATCCCCCCTCGCTAACACTGTCCCTGCTGCTGCTAAGTCCCTTCAGTTGTGTCTGACTCTGTGCAACCCCATAGACAGCAGCCCACCAGGCTCCTCCATCCATGGGATTTTCCAGGCAAGAGTACTGGAGTCGGTTGTCATTGCCTTCTCCAAACACTGTCCCTAGCCTGACCCAAAAGGCCCTCCATGACCGCACCCCTAGGTCCTCATGTTTTATGGTTTTACTGTCTACCCTACTCGCTGCCACCTCTCATGTTTTTGCCACCTGGCTTCCTTACAGCTCCTTGTATGGGCTAACCCTACTCCCACATTTTGCACTAGCTGTGCCTTCTGCCAGGAAAGCCCTTTACCCTCTTTTCACAAGATTTTTTCCTTCACTTTACTCTCTCTGTTTATGTCCCAACTTCAGCAGAGCCTTTCCTAATTAACCTACAGAAAGATGTTTCGCTCACCATTCTCCATCCCCTCTTCCTGCTTTATTTTTCTTCAGAGTACATTTAATTACCTAGCAACTTAGTTATCCTGCCTTCCTTGCTAGAACATAAAATCATCGAAGACAGGGATTCAGTCTGTCGTGTTCCTAACTACACCTTCAAGCCCCTGCAAAGGTTGTTGTTCAGTTGCTCAGTTGTGTCTGACTCTACAACCCCATGGACTGCAGCACGCCAGGCTTCCCTGTCCTTCACCATCTCCCGGAGTTTGCTCAAACTAATGTCCATTGAGTTGGTGATGCCATCCAACCATCTTGGATGTTCAATAAATATGGGGTAGATGAATGAATGCATCTCATTTATACAGTGCATCTTGCTGGCAGTACTCAGGGAAGTAACATGAGAAGGAGATTCATCTGAACGCTTTCCCCTTTCAGGCTCTCTTCTGAGTCCCCTGCTGGAAAAGACTTTTCTCACCTTTATACTGTCCCAGGACTTTACACCACTTCCTGACCCCTGTCATTCTCTGTAGCAAATAAAACAGAGGTGAGGACTCGAATGCTCATGGGAGGTAGTCAGTGCCAGGGGAACGAGTGAAAGGGCTGGGGTCTCAGGGGAGCTGGAGGTGGCATGCCCCGTTTGCAGGCCTTCCATTCTATGTTTGTTTTTTTAAAAGTAGAGTTGACTTACAATGTTGTGTTAGTTTCAAGTGTATAGCACAGTGCTTTAGTCATATATATATATTCTTTTACAGATTCTCTTCCCTCATAGGTTATTACAAAATGTTGAGTATAGTTTCCTGTGCTGTATAGTAGGTCCTTGTTTGTTACCCACTTAATATATAGTAGTGTGCATATGTTAATCCATTTTTTAAGGAAACATATTTGGGTCAAATAGATGACGCCTGTGATGGCATGCCTTCGCAGGCCTTTCTTCTTGGATCCTGTGTTCACTGTCCATTCTCATTCTTCTCCTGGACGGCAGGGACCCCGCTGCCTCCTCTGTGTCTTGCTCCGTGCCTGCACAGGGTGGCTTTGAAAGCAGACAACCCTGGACCACATCCCCACCCCAACTCCAGCCCCCATGCGGCCGGGGGCTGGGGTCCCCACGTGGTAGGTGCCTGACTGGTCTTGGGGTGACACCCAAATGAGAGTAGCAGATAGGGCAGGAAGAGGGGTACAGAACGGCCAGCTCAATTTGAATTGCAGAAATAGGAGTCATTTTTTTAGTATAAGTATGTCCCTAATATTCCAATCTTACAGACAGAGATACTTAACTTCTCTATGCCCAGTCTTTTTATTTGTAAATTGGAGAAAGCAGATGTCTTTCTCATGGGACTCTTTGCGGGTTAAGTGGAAGACTGCATGTAGAGAGTTTAACCCAGGGTCGGGTTTCTAGTCATGGTTCACAGATGGCGGTGTTGTTGGCAAGAGGAAGCTGGGCACCTACTCTGCAGTAATAAGATGCTGCTCTGACAGCATGGGCGGCACCCGTGACGACATAAGCACATCCTGTTTCCTCCCCGCAAGGCTGTCAGGGGACGAGAGCCACCCCTCCACCTGCCTGTGCGAGGATTCCCCAGTTTGTCCGCTCCCATCCCCTTCCCCATCTCTCCTCTGTGAGTGCCCCGTCCTCAGCAGTCTGAAGAGCGCCAGCCACATGGTGAGGTGGGCTTCCTGCCGTCATCTGGCTGTTCTAACAGAGAAGGGCCCCCGCTTCCTAACATGTGGGCATCACACAGGCTGTGTCTGCTGGCACTCCTGTCGAGTCTGCTAAGGGTAAGATCTGTGCTTTCAGCCCGGCTTGTACGAGGACAGAAGGCAAAGAAGCCTCTCCTAGATGCTGTGTTGAATTTAGAACTTTCTAGCAAAGCTCTTCTGGTCTGAATACAGACTGCATAATGACCTGCTTTTTAAGGTGGGAAAATGAACTTGGGCCATATTTATATAGTCACTTGATTAACTACTAATCAGAGATCAGAGTAGATTAGCTACTAGAGCTCAGAAGAACCCAAATCAGTGAATCTTAGTACCAATTATTTTCTATTGCTTGGCTTTGGAATGTATTCCATCCTAATGGCAAGACAATTCTCATATTTTTCTTATTATGAATGATAAATTACTATTCCAAAAAAGAGAGAAATTAGAGGTAAAACATAAAGAATAAAAATTCTTAAAATCCCTCCAGTCCAGGACCACCATTATTAACAGTTTATAGTACAGTTAATAATACAGTTACAGTCTGCAGTATTTTTTCTATGCATTTTTTTGAAGAGGGGTACAAACCTATAATAATATCACATACATAGATTTATATTTCTCATTTTATTGTAAAACTGGTACATATAATTGTAGAAGATGAAAATGAATATAAAAGTAAAAAAATAAAACTTTCTCAATTCCACTAGACAAAGACAACTATTATGAAAATTTTGTGTATATCCTTATATTATATTGGATGTGGAATTATATAACTGCTTTTAATAAATGTAACATACTACACATAGCTTATACTATGCCTTTCCCCCAATCATTTATCTATTTATACCAACATCTATCTCCACTTAATGTATAACTGAGAATTAGTTAAAGATCTAGAAATGGGAGACATTAATAAACTACAGAAGTCATACAATGGAATACTATGCAGTCATTGAAAATGTTACAGTATTTTAGGAGAAATATTTCACAATTACAAAGATATTCCTGTTACTATTATATTATTAAATTAAAAATCTGGTTGCAAAGTTATAGAATATGTCTCATTTTGGGTAAGAAACAGATTTATCCAAGTCACTTTTCTATTCCTTTTAAAAAACCATTAATAGTGGTTCTCTCTGGATAGGAATACTTTCCTTATCTTCACTCTGCTTCTCTGAATTTTCTAAATTTTTTACAATGAACAATTACTACTCTCATAGCATGAAAAACAAATTAAGTATACCTTTTCACCTGATCATAGGTATTATGATAGAAGTAGACATCTAAGTAAAGTAATGCGTCTTCAGCTGGTGAATAATTTTAAGGTCTAGCTTCACAACTGAATGTTGGTTTTATTTTTCATTAAAAACTGTAAAGCTGGGACTGTATTCTAGCAGAAGATTAAAAACTGTAGCCAGCTATAATGAGATAAGCACAATTTTTTTTAAAAAGATAATTGATGGTGAATTCAATTCGATTCCCCATGGTTAGGATGCCTGGAGTCATTCTTGACTTTATTATCACAATTTTTCTTGACTCAGTATCTTGAAGCTTTGTGGATAAAAAAGTCTGAGAAACATGTGGCTGATACCATGAGTAATGGCTTTTTCTTCCTTTCAGCTGGCTCTCTGAGTAGTTTATCATTACTTGTGGCATCTTTAAACACAATCTTATCATCTATCTTCATTGTCTCTTTTGTACAGTAATTCCGATTGTCTTCCATTAATTTTTGCATGTTAACCTATTTGCCTTAAGGGGAATTCTCAACCTTAATATTAGTATAAAAAAGAAAATCACATATGAGCATGGGGATTTGTCTTCTAAGAATCATTTTGAGATGCTGGTGGCATATGAAATAGCATCCCAAATGGGAAGATAATATCCTTGTTAATCAAAAAACTATTTAAAAACTCAATTAACAGAACATTATGCTATATAATTAATCTTCATTGCATTTCACTGGTTTCTTCCCCATCCCCCCACAAAGTAGTTAATATGTCTTTGACTTTTATTATAATAATCAATAGGCTAAATTTCATAATACAAAGCTAGCCTAGAGAAGATAATCAGATACTTTTTCTCTGCCTGAAGTAATTAAGTCAAAATCATCAGAAGTTTCTTCCATTCTAAGTTGTGTTGAGTCTGTTGAGCCTTTGAGTAAAACTTGAAACTGAGAGAGAAGAACTTGAAACAAATTCACTTTTGGAATATCAAGATCAAAAGATCTCCTGGAGAAGGGAATGACAACCCACTCCAGTATTTCTGCCTGGAGAATCCCACGGACAGAGGAGCCTGGCAGGCTACAGTCCATGGGGTCCCAAAGAGTCGGACACAACTGAACAACTAACACAAAAATGTAAACAAAACAATAAATACAGTTATGAGAAAGAATTAAATTACTTGGAATCTGGAGAAACAGATGAGTGGAAATCTGGTCATGTTGAGATAAGGTATGCTTGAATAACACTATGCTGGCTACTTCAGAACCATTACTTTATAGATTTATACACTGGCTTTTACATTTGAGGGATTTGGGGGGTTCATACACATTAAAAACTTTCCCTCTTTTATCATGATATTAAAATAAAAATTGTAAGAACTTAGAAAACGAAAACAATAAAAGTAACAAATTGACAAGTCACTCATAATGCATAAGGATACTTACAATAAATCTTTCAGTGTGCTTCATTTCAGTCTTCAAAAATGCTAATACAGGTTTGATCATTGTATATATATAGTCTGCATTTTGTTTTATCTTGACATATGAGCATTACCCTTTCTTAATAAATGCTGGAGATAGGCAAAAAGCAAACCCAATGTTTCTTGATTTATACTTAAATGTATACTCCTCAAAGACTCACACAGAGGATGGTGAAATAAGTCTCTTTCCAGCTTATTTGTTTGGCAGAGGGTGTTTAATTTGTGTGTACTAAGCCTCTTAATTGTTATGCTATTCAATTAGCACCCTTTTGTATTTGATTTTATCCTGAATTGTTTTGAGCATAGATGGCTTCTTTCAAGTAGAGTATTAAAAACCTTTAGAGTTGGTAATTCCACTGTATAGAGGCTTAAAGATTAGTATAGAATCAAGTTCTCTATGCAACCCCTAACATCCTCTCTCTCTGATCCATTTATATCAATCCCCCCCCCCCCCAAACCAATAAATGATGTAAGAAAAGTACGGAGGGAAAAAGAGAAGAAATCATTACTTGATCCATTTTTTTGATGATGTCCCTGGGTTGGGAAGATTCCTTGGAGAAGGGAATGGCTACCAACCCCAATATTCTTGCCTGGAGAATTCCATGGACAGAGTTGTCTGGCAGACTATAGTCCACGGAGTCTCAAAGAGTTGAACACAACTGAGTGACTTTCACTTTCTCTACTTTCCTTCCTGTCTTCTTGACCTATGTTCCTAGTAGGGTGCTTGCTTGTGTCAAAGACATCTGCTTTCCAAACCCCCAAATATATTCAGGGATTAATAACTTCTATTGAGTGTGCCAAATATATAGGGACGGCATGTTTTGTTTCCTGAAATGTGTTCCCAGAATAACATTCAGCGAATCTTAAGACAGGAAGTCACATTCCAAAAACACCTGGAAATAATCTGCATTTGTCAAAAACTACAGATAACAAGTCTCACAGAATTCAGTCATAAATTTGTTATTTTTTTAAAAAGAGTAAGTACAATTTACTGAGTTTCTATTCTCAGTCAGGCATTCTGCTAGGCATCTTGCAAGTATGGTTTCTAAGTTTTTCAACAGCCTGCAAGGTAAAAAGGAAAATGGCGGCTAAGAGAGATTAAAATACATGGTTTGCTGACTACATCTCTGAAAACGCCAAACGAGGTAAGTCACCTTCACCTACCATTAGTAGACAGAAGGAAGTAGGCTGCATTCTGCTGAGGGAGCCATCTTATTTTATTGATTTTTTCTTCTATTTCTAAACTTTTCAGGTAATCGAACTCGGGTTCATGGCTCTGGAATGTGCTGTAAACATTGTATTCACCCCTACGATGAACCTGATTTTTACTCTGTAGGAAGGGAAAAAAACACATACACCAAAGATTAAATCATATAAGCCAACTGAAAATTCACCAGTTCCTTCTTTTTTTGAGCAGGATCATGAGAGGTGGGATGGGCAGACCGTGTCCGAGTGGGCTGAGGGCAGGACTATGCTGACCACAGGTTCCTCTTCAGCTCTGTGGCCTCATGCCATTTGATTGTGCACCCCTGGTGGTAAACACTGGCACCTCCAATATTTACATATTTTTATTTATAAATTATATACATAAACTGCTGCATGGGCATAGGGTGTACATCATAAAATATATGTAGAAATAGAAGTTGAAGTAGGACATGAGTTTTTTTTAGGTGACTATGCCACATGGCATGCAGAACTTCCTAGACCGGGAATCGAACTCACACCCCCTGCAATGGAAGCATGGAGTCTTAACCAGTGGACCACCAGGCAAGTCCCAACAACATGATTTTAAAATCAATAGATGTTCTAATATTTCCTGTGTCCTAATGGATGTCTTGGACACCCTTAGGAGTGAGTCATCCAATGCTGATGTCCATATAGATGCATACCAATCCTTTACGAAGAACACAGAACTGTAGCATCTGCACCCCTCACTGGCCTTTCATAACTCATCAGATCTTCACAGAATCTGAGAGGTTCCCAGGGCAGGGAAATGGACCAAACAGGCTCGGAGATATTAAAATGACACACAGCTTATTAGGATCAGATCTCTCCCTCTCCTTTTCTCATCATGAGTAACAAAACAGACATGAGGGCAGAGAAGACATGCAGATCATTGGGAGAACTATGAAACTTTACACTGGCTTTCCCTTAGCATCGATTATGCAATGTGCGCACAGCAGGAACTGAATAAATAATGAGAGAACAGAACATGAAGCGGGGGGCGGGGGGGGGTGTGGAGAAAGGGACAAGAGAAAGAAGAAAGATGGACAGGAGGAAAAGAGGGTGTGAGAAAGAAAGGGAAGAAGGGAAAGATGGAGGGGAGGTTTGCATTTTAGGATCTTGTGACCAAGAGTCTCAAGATTCAGGCTTGGGAAAACTATGTGCACAAATTCAAATCCAAGTCTTATTAGGCATTTGTCATAGATGCATGACTCTTAATTAAAGGTTTAAATTAAAAAAAAAACACACAAAACTATTTCTGGGTGGATACTGGACATTCAAACCCAAGCCTCAATTTACTGCCAGGTGATGGTACTGATGTTAAATGTACTTGTGAGGGCATTGAGGTTCTTTGAGCAAATTCTCCAGGATGGTGTCACTTGAGCATTCATACACAGGAGTCGCCCACAGGAGCTGAGAGGAGATCTGACTTAGATGCTGCCACATGTCTGTGTTTCTCAAGCTCAGCGTTCATTCAACCCCAAGCCTTGCCACAAAACTCAACGGTGAACTGCATGTTATTATTCTCAACATTTTTTCCTTATTGAACAAAACCACCTGCCTTTGGAAAATGTGTCCCCCTCCATTCTACTAATGAATCAGGCTTCCCAAATATTTCAGTAAATTAAAATAGGTGAAACCTATAAATAGCTAATGGGAAACACGGAATGGAATATTACTGGCAACATGCTGCCTTGGGTAATTTATGCTAAACAGCTCCTCTGGTTTCTCTTTATCATTACTAGGAACCTAATTGGATTAAAAAAAATTGAAGAAGAAGGTTTAAAAATCAATTTTAAAAGGACTTTAGAGGCTGACATACTTGCTCCTGTCCTGTTTACTGCAGAAAGAGCTCGTCCACCTGAACAATAAATTTTTAAGAGTCTTGATTTGCTACCATCCAAATCAGACTGTCAAGTGTGTGGAGTATGTGCCAGACCAATTAGCAGTAGGCAGCTCCGGAAAAGCAGGAAAAATTCCAGGTCACGAAGAGCTATTAGTTTCTACTTGCCAACCACATTTTCATGTTTCCAGGGCCAATGGAATAGGCTGGGTGCCTGAATTAATGCTGAACACTTGAATTCATGCAGAACCCCGAGGGATTACCATGCCCTTATAGAAATTAATTGCAAATAATGTGCAATTACCAAATATATCACCTCTAAATGAGACTTCCCTTTTTGGAGGGGAGATGGAACACAAATGGCTTTGAGGCACAAAGCAGGCTTAAAATTGCTAGGGAAGTCTCTTGTGAAGCCTCCCTCCCACACGGGGGGCCTCCCGCTACGCCACACTGGGTGAACCTCCGAGGCAGGCAGTAGCAGATGGGAGAGTCCCTTGAACACAGACTGGCCTGCTGTAAGCTTCAGGACCCTGCCAGGGGAGGCCAAGGAAATCAAATTGGGCCACAATTCTGTTCTGACGGAGCAGAAGCAGACACCCCCAAAAAACTCAATTTATATGAAAAAGAGAAGCTATTCCTAGTGGAACCCAAGTCTCAGGAAGAAATGGGCTTTTCGAGATTCACTGGGAGTTAATGACTCCTGCTTGGAAGGCATAGAGGATTCAGCTGCAGTGAACTTCATGTCATCCATAGTAAAGTGTGGCCTTCCCAGGCAGTGCTAGTGGTAAAGAACCCGCCCGCCAAGGCAGGAGACCTAAGAGATGTGGGTTTGATCCCTGAGTCAGGAAGATCCCCTGGAGGAGGGCATGGCAACCCACTCCAGTATTCTTGCCTGGAGAATTCCATGGACAGAGAAGCATGGTAGGCTACAGTCCATGGGGTCACAAAGAGTTGGACATGACTGAAGTGACTTAGCATGCACGTGCATAGTAAAGCATGAACTGTGTTCTTTGCTCAGATGTCATTTTCTGGGATTTCACTCACTTAGGTAGAGGGAGCTACATTTTCTTTTCTGACCCAAGTTATCCTTTTCACATCTGTTGGGGAAAGGCTGTATCTTTTATCCCAGGTATTCTGTTAGGAGTCCCTGAATTTCTAAATTCAAGAGAGTTAACCCCACTGAGAAAGGAGGTGTTACACTCTACAAGCATCTGTGGCATTTTGCAGATCCAGAGAAATGAGGTCGTTTTGAATGTGCAGTACCCAGGATTGGAAAGGAAGACTTTGTCCAGAAAAGGCTCTAATTCCAGGTGCTTTTGTGAGCCTGTGCAACTGTTGATGTTAATGACTTTTTGGCAGTTTTTAGTTTGCAAGCCAAGCAGCAAGGTTAAGGGCGACACATGAGGATTAAGAAACAGTGGGAGGCCTCCTTTAAAAAGAAGAGAAAATGGGCATTTTGCATTCACTGCCACTTACCTCCTGCTCTCGTTGAAATATTACAACCCGACCCCCCTTGTCCCCTGTCGCTAGTAATTCTCCCGTGTGGTTGAATTCTACCGTAGAGATAATGTCAGCTGAAAAGAAGAAGACAAAGGCAATTTAAGTAACTGCACACTTACTTTCAAACGATAGATAATAGACGTACTTTTCTGCGCATTTAAGGGCTTAGGGCTTTGTCTCTGCAGTGGAATTTACAAGGATTTTATGTCCTGTATTTGAAGTGCCACTTCTAGTGGCACTTGGGGAAGTAAATTTCCTAGATGCCCACACAGAACTGTGGTCTCTAGGAACAACTGGAGAGAACAAAAGGAAAAAGCACATTCAGATTCTTTTGTTTCGGGCAATAGAAAACGAATTTTCTTATGGCTCTGGGAGACGGCAATTTTCTTTGATAATTTCTACCAACCACAGGCTCTTTTCCCACCCATGGCCTTCTGCATCCCCCTTTCTTCTACACCAAGAAACTTCCCCAAATGGGGTTCAGTTGTGGAATCTAAATGAGGACTGAAGGCTGATGAGCAGGACTGAGATGCTTGAAGCTCAGACATGGAAAATGAAGGGACACAACTCAGAGGAACCATCAGGGAAACTCCAGGAGTTGGAAATTCAAGGAGGAACCCTGGAAATGCTCCCCCTTTTCTGGTGAGCCCATCATACCCTTCTGGAAGAGCAGAGCTTTACTGCAACTCAAGGAGAAAGGCTGAGAAAATAGGGTCACAAGGTCAGAGGGGAGAGGGAAATTTGTACTGTGTATCTCTAAACAGAGAAAATACACAGGCGCCAGGAACTCAGATCACAGATAATTGCTGAAGGAATGCCAGCCTGCCAAGCCTTTCTTCAATACTGGTTATCCCTGGAGGAACACGGATAGGTAAATTACCTATGATTGGATTTATTAGGGCTATTTTTAGAAAAATGTCAGAGGTTAATTCCTCTGCAATTATTCCCCCACAGGGCTCCAACAATCACTACCGAGAGTGCAAATGAGTTAAAAAAAAAAAAAAAAAAAAAACGAGGCGGGGGAATTATGACTGTGGCCTTTGACAGAGGTACATTCTGAAGATTGTGTCCATGTAAGGAAAGCGAAGGGGAAACAGTGAGCTGGAAAACTAAGGCAATTACCCCTGAATAATTCAAATCTCAAATCTTACTTTAATATCATCATTTCAGGATTTTCTTTATATGCCCGATTGATTCAGGTAAGTAGTGTGAAATTCTCCACTTTGCTTCTAACTGTCCTTTTCCATACATGAAAATGTTTTAAATGGTCATTCTTTGTGCAGAAGAAAAAAGAATAAGGCATAACCTATAATCACTTTCAAGCCAGGTGCATTTAAAAGAATAATTCATGATTTCTGTTCTGGTGTCTTAGATGACTGACCCCAGTGGTAGCAGGTTCAAATCCTACAGGGTCACGAGGGAATGGGGAGTGAAGGAAATCAGATGAGGTAGGAAGCTTGCATCTCCTCTTAAAAGACAAGTGGCTACTCGGCTCAAGCCAACTAGGACTATGAAATATTACCTGTGTTGCCAGATATTCTGATTTTTTTAAAAAAACTTTTTATTTTATATTGGAGTATAGTTGTTTAACAATGTTGGGAGAGTTTCAGGTGCCCAGCAAGGCAATCAGTCACACATATACATGGATCCATTCTCCCCCAAACTCCCTTGGCATCCAGGCTGCCACACAGCACTGGGCAGAGTCCCTTGTCCTACACAGCAGGTCTTTATTGGTTATCCATTTAAGATAGAGCAGTGTGTACATGTCCATCCCCAAATCCCTAACATCCCTTCCCCTCATTTTCTTCCCTTGGTAACCATAAGTTTGCTCTCTAAGTCAGTTAAGCTGTTTCTGTTTTGTAAATAAGTTCACTTACATCATTTCTTTTTAGATTCCACGAATAAGGGATGTCATATTTTTTTTAAAGAAGCTGGAAACCCAGAGCTTTACATGAAAACCTCTTCAGTTTTATATATTGGCAACCAATGATTTTTTCTGAGTGCAATGACATTAAAAAATATATATATAATCCTGTCTATCGGACTAAAATGGTTTGTGGGTCACCTGCTTCTGACTTCTAGTCTCTAGAGTGCTTCCAGAAAAAGCCACTCCATTCCTTATTGACAATCTCAACTGGACATCCCATCCATTCACTCGAGAAGAGCCCTCCAAATGAACACTACCTTAAGGAAACACAAAATAAGCGCATGGCTATTCAGTCCCTGATGTAAGTTTAGAAGACCCGTTTTTAGAAGAAGAGCCCAAGAGGGAGCAGGTGAGCCCAGCAAGGTTGGGAAGCCAGTCACCTCGAGTGAATGATTGACCACTTTCCTGTTAGAGTTTGCGTGTCTTAGCAAAGCACTCTCACGTACAGAGGGGACAAGAAGCCTGTTTAATGTTTCCAGCTGCCTCAGAATGCCCTGGTTGAGAAACACTCGAGCGCTAGGAGACACTTCTCACATTAGTTGCTGCTCTGGCTTTTCAGTGAGTGGCTAGCAACGAGGTTATTCACCCAGCTTCCTGGCTTTGGGGAGAAGCTAAGGCAGACATGGCTGTTTCTTTTCACTTCCAGGCTTCTGTCAAGCACTAAAAAATGAGCCAGACACCTCCTGGAGGGAAAGAGGAGCAGGGAGCAATGAGAGGGTGATGGGGAGCCCAGGCTTGGGAGTTAACAGTGCCGTGCTCATGTCTTTAAGGCTAAGATTCTGCTTGTGTGTATGTGTGTGTGTCCTAAGTCACTTCAGTTGTGTCTGGCTCTTTTCAACCCCACGGACTGTAGCCCACCAGGCTCCTCTGTCCATGGGATTCTCTAGGCAATACTGGAGTGGGTTGCCATATTCCTTCTCCAGGGGGGTTTCCCAACCCAGGAATCAAACCCATGTCTCCTGCATTGCAGGTGGATTCTTTACCCACTGAACCACCAGGGAAGCCCCAGGATTCTGCGTAAGGGCATCTGAAGCCCTTCCTCTCAGCAGCAACATGAACACAGACGTTGCAGCTCTACATGGGTTCTGGGGCCAGTGTATTGAACTGAGATGAGTCTTCCCTTTTGGTGACGCTGAGTATTGGAAGGGAGAGGTAAGTAGCTTTTTCCAAGGTTGGTCTCTGGCTCAGTTTCTAAGCAAATGTCACTCCAAGGGAAACACAGCTCAGTCTCCCAAGGATGACATGTGTCTTGTCTTTTTGTCTGGACTCTGTGAAAACATCTTTACTCTCTAAGATGCACATGGGTCAAATCGCATCAAAATGCAGGTGGGATTCAAACCCAAGTCTAAACCACGTGGTCCAAGGCAATGTTATTAGAACTCTGCACTATGGGCTATCAGGCTTGTCCCCTGATATATAAAGGAGGTATATAAATGCCTCCTTTGTTTTCCAAGTGTTATCATTGTGCTATGTCTCCCTCGAGAAACTTGTCAGAGAAAGACTGACTGGCATGGCAGGATGCTGAAATCCCTTAGTCTTTTGCCAAGTCCTGACCTAGCTCTTAACGCTGCCAGGGAGCTGGTCTGTATACTAGGCTGTTTATACCTGGGTATTGTCTGCTTCCCTTCAGAACATACGCCATGGCAACTCAAGTTAATACCTGTTTTGAACTTTCATGTTTCCTGACTCATTTATCATGGCTAAGCCAATAGGTGTAACCAGAGCATTTTACTGCCCTATCCATCTTTTGTGTATCTTCATCTATGACTGTTTAATAATTGATGCAAAACTCATGAATCACCCCACATTCCAATTTCAAGATAGGGAAACTTTGGATACAAAGCTCTTGTACTTGCAACATGCTCTTGGTAGAGCAATATAAATTAGAAAACATACACTGCTCAAGACAACATGACTTTGGTTGAGTACAGAAAGAGGATATGGCAATAACGATAAACCAGCAAACTCAGAGACAATAACATCTTGGGAAATCTTGGTCAACAGAAGTCAATTCATCAAGTTCAACTAAAGTTCAATTCATTAAGTTTGATTAGAGGACGTTTTGCCTTTAAGTGATAAGTATTCACCACAACTCATTTTCTTAAGGGCGCAGCCAAGTCACGTTATTATACAAAATGTTATACACTTGAGCATTTTTCTCTCTGTTCTATAAAGACGTGAATGAAGTGCGTGTTTTTGACTAAAAACAAAAAGCAGAAGCCAAAAACAGTTATAGAGGTCAAGTGTAGTTAACATGATTTTTTTTTAAGGAAGCCCTGGGAGGTATGACGTCTGCCCCGCTCCACATCTGTTCGTGCTGATTTAATTTCCACAAGACGGTGGCCTGGTAACCCCATTTCTAGCTCAATAGGCACTGTTCGAATCCAGTTTTTCATTTTTAAAATCAATCTCACCATCCTTCAAAGGTTCCAGACTAACGAGTTCACACATAAAATTTCCATTTACCTGAATAATAGAAACTGACTTGGCATTTATATGCATGTGATTGTGAAGTTGAAGAGAAGGAAGGATAGATCTTCTTGCTCATGCCCTAGACTCCCCTGGTACCACGCTAGGCTGGAGTCTATGCAATGCCAGGGCTGACTACAATTATTAGGCGCTGCATAGTTCAATAGCAGGGTGACTATTTTGATGAAACAATGCTCAGTATAGACTTAGGACCTAAACCCAAGTCCTCTGACAGGACAGGATCTTACTGACCATGTCACTAGCACTGACCTCTCAGCTCCCATCACAGGGGTTAAAATGAGAGTGTAATACAATTTAGCCTTCAGAGTCCATTGCAGGTTTTATCTTTCATCTTGGAAACATCTGGAGATAACACTGTAAGGTCATATACGGTACTTGTATCAGTGGACTAGTTCTGGGCAAGCAATATTTGGCTTTCTTCCTGACAAGGAGGTTGGTTCTAGCAGAGTCTGCTCTTTCTTCCACCAGGGCAAAGACACCAGCAAGAATGGGAAATGGGTTTCCTACCGGATGACAATGGGGCGAAATGGCAGTAGCTGCCAGCAAATCTGGGTGGAGAAGGACTGGGGGGGCTCTTCAAGTCTGAAATGCTGGGGTTAATTGCAGTGGCTCCTGCAGTGAGGGGACTTGTGGAACCTTTGTCACACGCACAGGGGTTTCCAGTTAGATTGGCCCTGACTTTGTGGATCATTAAACAAACGGGATTCTTGTACTCCCCAGTGGGAATTAAAACAGCTCCTTCCATCTTTACAACACTGTGGACTTCTCCTTGGGTTCTGATTCACAGTCCAAAGTCAGCATCTATTTTCTTGGAAAAGGTTTCCTATGGATAACTGAAATAGTACACTGGAATATATTTCCCATCAAAATGGCAGGGGGAAAGGAAGTCTGGTTTTGGTCAAACAAGATACCTAAGTACTGCTCTACTACTGAGATTGTGTTCCAAATGGTTACATTGAAAAGATGTTAATACATTGTAAAATTTTAAAAAGTCAGGTAATAAAATAGTATGCCTAAAATGATCTCAATTTTGTTAAAGTATTTACATTTTAAAATGTATTTTTTTCTAAACTAGTAAAGTAATATATGGGCTTCCCTCGTGGCTTGGTGGTAAAGAATCCCCCTGCCAATGCGGAAGCCACAAGAGACTTGTGTTTGATCCCTGGGGGGGGAAGATCTCCTAGAGAAGGAAATGGCAACCCACTCCAGTACTCTTGCCTGGGAAATCCCATGGACAGAGGAGCCTGGTGGGCTGCAGTCCATGGGGTCAAAAGAGTCAGACACGACTAAGCAACTGTGCTCATACACAAAGTAGTATATACTTCCATTAACACCAAAGTGATGATTAGAATATAACATGATATATCTCCTCCAAAGAGAATAATTAACTCTTATACACACACAAATAATCATAGGAAAAAGTCTATCAGAGAGACTACAAAATGATATTGTTTTGGGGTAGAACACAGATGTTTAAATTTACTCTTTTATAGTCTTCTAATTTTTCAGTATTTTCCAATTTTTTTTACCTTGATCATAAATACTTGAACAATTTTTAAACTTTTACGCAATTTTAATTGACTTTCAAATTGAATACAAGATTTTAACATTTACATCAGTGACTTTTTAAAAATTTGCCTTTTAATTCCCATATAATAAAATTCACTTTTTGCAGCATATAGTTTTATGAGTTTAGATAAATGCATGTAGATGTGTATCCATTATCACCGTCATGAGACAGAACAGTTTAATCACCCTCCTCCTATAAAGTTCCTTCATATTACCTCTCTATAGTGAACAATTTTTCAGAAAGGAATAAAATTATGGGAGTGAAATGAGCTGACAGGTATATAAGGGCTTTCAAAGGAGTGTGTGTAAATACAGAGGCTTAATGCTACTGGTCTCTACACACATGGCTCAATTCAATTTCTAGTCAATGATCATTTTCTAGCTAGTTGGAGTCAGATTTTATTTTTTCATCTTATTGTTTAGATATTATCACTATTTATAATTTTGGTTTTAGAGCACTGGGAAGCTCAATACATCAATATATCTTTATTAACCTATATCACAAACTAGGTTTATGCATGAGGTTTTCTGCCCTCTGACTCAAATGTCCCTTTGCCTTTAATTGGGATGCCATCTGAGTCCTTGGTTCGTAGCATTAACTTCTTTTTTTTTTTTCTGTTTATATAATTAAAATATCTTTTTATTTTTTATTATTTTTTTATTATTATTATTATTTTTTTTTTGGTCATACATTGATATGAATCAGCCATAGATTTACACGTATTCCCCATCCCGATCCCCCCTCCCACCTCCCTCTCCACCTGATTCCTCTGGGTCTTCCCAGTGCACCAGGTCCGAGCACTTGTCTCATGCATCCCACCTGGGCTGGTGATCTGTTTCACCATAGATAGTATACATGCTGTTCTTTTGAAATATCCCACCCTCACATTCTCCCACAGAGTTCAAAAGTCTGTTCTGTATTTCTGTGCCTCTTTTTCTGTTTTGCATATGGGGTTATCGTTACCATCTTTCTAAATTCCATATATATGTGTTAGTATGCTGTAATGTTCTTTATCTTTCTGGCTTACTTCACTCTGTATAAGGGGCTCCAGTTTCATCCATCTCATTAGGACTGGTTCAAATGAATTCTTTTTAACGGCTGAGTAATATTCCATGGTGTATATGTACCACAGCTTCCTTATCCATTCATCTGCTGATGGGCATCTAGGTTGCTTCCATGTCCTGGCTATTATAAACAGTGCTGTGATGAACATTGGGGTGCACGTGTCTCTTTCAGATCTGGTTTCCTCAGTGTGTATGCCCAGAAGTGGGATTGCTGGGTCATATGGCAGTTCTATTTCCAGTTTTTTAAGAAATCTCCACACTGTTTTCCATAGCGGCTGTACTAGTTTGCATTCCCACCAACAGTGTAAGAGGGTTCCCTTTTCTCCACACCCTCTCCAGCATTTATTGCTTGTAGACTTTTGGATAGCAGCCATCCTGACTGGCGTGTAATGGTACCTAATGAAACTTCAAAGCTTTTGCACAACAAAGGAAACTATAAGCAAGGTGAAAAGACAGCCCTCAGATTGGGAGAAAATAATAGCAAATGAAGAAACAGACAAAGGATTAATCTCAAAAATATACAAGCAACTCCTGAAGCTCAATTCCAGAAAAATAAATGACCCAATCAAAAAATGGGCCAAAGAACTAAACAGACATTTCTCCAAAGAAGACATACAGATGGCTAACAAACACATGAAAAGATGCTCAACATCACTCATTATTAGAGAAATGCAAATCAAAACCACAATGAGGTAGCATTAACTTCTTAACTTGACATTACTTGTCACTTTCTTTTAGCTTGGTCCTAGTGACAATAGTAGTAAATAGCAAGTTCTGAGAAGTGATAACAAATGGATCTAATCTTGGTTACCAATTTTGATCTATTGGCAGAAGCTGCCCATTGAGAAAGACTGAGGTCATAGCTGGGCTTGGTGGGAGGGTGTTGTGATCCATTGGCTATGTCTGTCATGGGCCTTGGCAAGTAAAGAGGCTATACAGATGCCACATGCTTGCTATACTGACCGAGTATATAGAATATACACATTCTGTTAGATCCAGAGGTGATTCCTCTGTCACCTAACTGGCGTCTGGATTTTAGCTACTGAATCTATTCCCTTTTATTTGAATATAATTAATTATGTGTATACTGGTTTAAATTTCAGTCTGGTGCTGGTAATCCTCTTCTATGAAAGAATGCAGGTAGAAGGATCCAACAGCCCCAATTCCCCAGACTTTATCACAACTTCTGTTTCCTATTTAACCACAAGCACAGTGCTGGAAAAGGGGCACAGTTTAAATGTCAGACCTGTGAAGACCAAGCTCATGAAGGGCAGAGTGTGCGCTGTGGCTAATACTCTTCGGCTGCTCCTCTCCACTGCCTTTCTTCCTTGCTTGTCCCCCTGTAGAGGCTGAAAATGCAAATTGCTTCTCAGCCTCTTCTCTGGCTAGGGATGGCCATGTGACCCAAATTTGGCCAATGGGTCACACAGAAAAGTCTCTTGGGGGGCAGGGAGGCAGAAAATCTGGGAAAAATTTTTCTTCCCAGAATAAAAGGAAGCAAGCAAGTGAGGGGAAGCCTTCTGGCTGCATTGACATACTCCTTGTCTAATACTACCTTTGTATGTAGTTCTATGTAGCCATATGTGGAGCTGTGGCAGCCATCACATGACCATGAGGTACTAAGTCTAAGGCCAAGCCAAGAGGCTGAGTATGACAGATGGAAGAAAGGGACAATGTCCCCAGTGACATCACTTAACTGCAAAAGCCTACCATAGGGACAGCCTATGTCTGAACTTGTTAAACAAAAGGTACCTAGTGGTTTAAGCCACTGCAAGATAGACATTTTGCTATGTGCATCTGAATGCTTACTAACAGACAAGGCTTTCCATCTTTGTTTTCCACATAGCATTGTGTACAGGGGCAGATTATTAATGTGCATTGAATTGGAAAAAATGATCTCTTGTCCTGCCACCTCCAGGCACAAACTCTCACACTCACATTTTCATTTTCCCTCTATCATACAACCAATTTTCCTTCCCACATACTTAGTTTCCAATATTGAGGTGTTTGTTTTTTCCCTCTTCCCCTGTATGGCAATGGTGCATTAATTTTTGACCATTCAAAGATAAAATCAGTTTACTGGGATAGAATGCCTCCCCCTACAATTTATCATGGTGTCCATCATAAAATGATGACTTCAAATGGACTTAGCCATATCCTCCGTTGGAGCCAAGTTTCTCCCAGCTAATGTGTAGTAAGCCCACCATGCTTGCTGAGCTGTGAAAATCCAGATGGTAGGAAGCAGGTGAGTAATGAATGTTATGCTGTTCCCATTAAAATGCACACAGCTTCCCCACACTGACCAAATCTCCAGCACTAACCAGGTCTGAGACCACTCAGGACATGTGGGTTCATGGAGATTGCCTTTCATTCAAAACAAGTTCCAGCAACACAGAAACTGAGAAGAGAGAATCTTCTGGTAGTGGAACAAAACTTGCCTAAAGGGCAAAGGAATTTGAAAAATTGTAAGTCCTCTAAGTACAGAGAAAGCCAGTGGGAGATCGGTAGCAGTCCAGACTTGCCTTCAAGCCTGTGTGGTTTACAGTGGAATCTGCTGGAAAGGTATCTACCATCTGTCACCTACTCTTTCAGAAAGCAGAGGAGTAATTAAGTGCTCAGGTGATACAAACTCTGTCAATCATTCATACCTATTATGTACACAATATGGGATCATCTAGCACTGACCTCAAAGTCACTGGAATCCCAGTCTAAGAGAGAAAGCCTATCACATCTGTGGGGGAACAGGAGCTCCTGGGCAAGGCACTGGAGTCTCTTGGCATGGCTTGCATCAAAAATTTTGTTGTGCCAGATGCTCTGAACTCAGAAAGGCATGGTGCCTGCCTTGTGGGAGTTGAAGGAATTTGTGAATTGGCTCTAATGTCACTTTTTAAGGGAAGCCTTGCATGACTTCTCCCCAAACCTAGACAGGCCCTTTGGGATGCAGCCTTCTGGCTCCCTGTACTTCTGATCTATCAGTTATCACTGCATACCATTACCATTTATCACAATGGTAAGAGAACCATTTTAAATGCCTTTTCCAGTCTCTAAAATATAAACTCCATAAGGAACTTGTTCATCACTAGAAAGCCCAGTGCCTAGCTTAGTGTCTTAGTATATAATAGATGCTTCCTAATTTTTTCCTTCAATTGATCATCGAATGAGAGCCAAAAGAGCCAATGTTGAAGTGGACCAACACATAGAAGATGGATAACCCCAAACAAAGCATCAATGAGCAAAATATTTATGCTGGATGAATGTAAGAAACATTTTTAAGGGGTGTGAGGCAAGGGGAAGCTCTTGTTTGGAACAGTGAGTACTGTACAACTTTAGAACAAAATGGATTGATTAGTAAAGAAGAGGTTTTGTCCTACAGAGTGTCTGTAGCATTGGTTTCCATAAATCATGAGAAGAGAGCAGATAGGTTGGTGAACAGAGGGTTCTGGGATAGGGTGTTTGTTGGGAGAGGGCATGTAGTAGCAAGTGAATTTTGAACAATTAGGTCTGAGATGCAAGGACTTTATTTAATGAACACCTATTATGTGCACATCAGTGGGCTGGGTGCCAGGGATATGCTAACAATACATACCTGGTTTTTGCCTTCAAGGAGCTTTCTACTTAGAAGACTAGGAGGTAGTGTTAGATTGGGATACAGCAAAATAATGTTGGAAAATAGGTTGTTCAAAGACCCTATAATGAAGTTTTTGAGCAACAGAATAAGAATCCTACTGATGGCTTTGGTCTAGAGAGCAATATAAAGTCACTACTGGAACTTAAGATAACTCACATCCCATCCATAGCTCTGGATTCAGAAAAGTCTCTTGTATTTCTCTAAAGGACAAAATTAACACTAAAGGCACTATGTCCCTTTGTTAAATTCTAGGTAAGTTTAAAGAAAAGAATAAAGAATGCTTTCAGATTTTCCCTTCTAAAACATGACATTTCTACATCAAGAAAAATAAGATGCTACTAACAGTTCCTAAGGTAGTATGCTATGATGGTTTTTCAACAGTCTCTGCAAAGATAATGGAAAATCTCAGAACCAAATGTGCTATTTGCAATTCTATGAATCAGTATTTCTCTTTCCATCTCCATCTCTTTCCTCTCTATTCCTCTTCCCCACTCTTCCTCTCTTTCTGGCTAGGAGTTGCAGTATTTTGAAAAGTAGAATAAAATGTTATTCTCTTTTGGATAATGTCCCTATTTTAAAGACTGAATAGAGTACTTTACACCTAGTAGGCAAATAGTAAAAGACAGAATAAATAAATGTGCTGATTTTTCTCATCAGCATGACTCAATCTTGAATAAATATTCATCAGGCAAAGGCATTATAGTACATCCTTACTGCTTTTCTTCTATACACTGAAAACTGGATATGTAGAAAATCCATTATATTCGATTTCATGTTCATGTAGCAGTTTAGATACCAATGAATAATACAAAACATAGAAAGATCAGAAAAGACTAAACATTGATAGACTCATTCATCATTCTATTCAGTCACTCAGCAAATATTCACTGAGAACACCTACTATGTGTCAAATGGTATTCCAGGTTGGATAAACATCAATTAATTAAATAGATTAAAATATCTGTCCTTATGGAACTTACATTCCACTTGTGGAGAAAACATAATGATCAAGAAACATAACAAATTGCATCATATGTTATGTATTACGGGAAGCAAATATAGCCGAGTAAGGGGAATTAAGATTACTTGAGATAAGAAAGAGGCTTAGACTTGAGTAGATTTGAAGGAAGAGAGGGAGATGACCATGTAGGTATCTTAGGAAATGCACTCTAGACAGAGGCAAGAGATGGTGAGAAGACTCTAAGAAAGGAACACACATGTGTCAGAGGACTAGTGTGGCTAGACAGTGTCAACAGGGAAAAACAAGCTAATAGACACAGGAGGTTCAGATAAGGTAGAGTCTTGCAAACCACGGCAAGCGCTTTGGCTTTTGCTGAAAGTGAGATGAGTATAACAATGTGAGTGTACCTAATACCACTAATCTACACTTAAAAATACGGTTGAACCTTGAACCACATGGGTTTAAACTGCACAGGTCCACTTACATGTGGATTTTTTTCAGGAGTAAATACTAAAGTACTACATGGTTCACAGTTGGTTGAATCCACATATACAGAGGGACCATGGAATACGGAGGGCTGACTATAAATTATACCCAGATTTTCGACTGTACAGAGGGTTGGTGCCTCTAATCCCTGCAGTTGTTCAAGGCTCAACTGTAGCTAAAATGGTAAATTTTGTGTTATGTACATTTCACTCTGATTAAAAAAGAGTGAGAAAAAATGTAATGGAAGGCAGTTGGGAGGTACAGAATAGAGAAGCAATATTGTCTGACATTTCGAGTACCGATCTGGCTGTAGGGCTGAGAACAGACTGTAGAGGGCAGAGGTGGAGTCAGGGGGTATACGGTGACAATCCAGGTGAGACGACAGCGGCTCAGACAAGGTGTTGGTAGTGAAGGTGGGGAGAAGTGGTCACACTGAGGATGTATATTGAGAGCCGACCTAGTAGGAATTGCTGCTAGATCGGATAGGCATATGAAGGGGAGGAATCAAGGTTGATTCCAAGGTTTCCACTCTCACCAACTGGCAGGGTGGGTTGCCATCCCTGAGATTCGAAGTCTGTGGGTGAAGCAGCCATCCCGGGGGAAGAGCAGACATTCAGTTTCAGGCACGTGCAGTATATAACTGAAGATATGGAGTAGGTAATTGGAAATAAGGGTCTAGAGTTCAGGAAAGGGGTCTGAGTTGGTGATAGAAATTTGGGAGTTATTAGCCTTTCAGATGATATTTTTCAGGCCATGAGACTGGCTGAGATCTCCAGGAGTGAGGGGAGTAAAAGAAGCAAAGAGGACCAACAACTGAACCTAGGGGCACTCCAACAGCTAAAAAAAATTGGGAGAAGAGGACAAATCAGGTAAAGAGACAAAGAAGGAGCAGCTGGTAAGGTAGGAGGAAAACCAAGAAAGCTTAGTATTCTGGATGCCAAGTTAAGTGTGGAGGAAACAACTGTCAATCATGTCAAACCCAGCTGATGGGCAAGGTAAAAGGCTTCAGCTGACCTTTGGATCTGAATCACAGAAGTCACTTTTGACTTTGGCAAGTATAGTTTCTGGAGTACAGTGAGGGTGAAACAACTGGAGTGGGTTTCAGAGTGAACAGGAGGAGAGGAATGAGACAGTGACTGTGGACAACACTTTCAAGGAGTTTTGCAAGACATAACAGAAAATGATGTGGAAGATGGATGGACAGTTGGGTCAAGAAAGTGTTCTTGTCCGATTATCGAAACAACAGCATGTGTATATGCCAGTGAGAACATTTCAGCAGCCAGGGGGAAATGAATGGTGAACAGATGAAGAGGGTAGAATTGCTGAATGAGTTAGCAAATGAACGTATGAAGAAACAAACCAGAAACTAGGACTAGTCCACTGCTAACACCTGAAATAAAACCTGTACAGGTTCAATTCATACCCAGAGCCAAAACATGGAGAGGAAGAAAAATGTGATTGAAACTCTATGTTCATACAGGGTTTCACAGGATTCTCAAAACATTTAGAATTGTATGAGCTTCTTCCATAAATCATCTCGGATCACATGATCACCATGAAAGGAAAACAATTTCTTGGTTTTCCTTTTGGTTCTTCTGCCCTTCCCCCTTCTCATTCCAATTTTTCCTCTTTTCTTTCCCTATACCCTTTCCATCCTTCCCTCTTTCCTCTTCTTTTTTCTTTTGAAAAAGAAAAACAGAAAGCAGAGAGCAGAAAGGATTTTATTCGTTCTGCTACACAACTCAAGGTCCATTAGCTCCTATTTGCCTACCAGGCAGAAGACTGCTCACCTGTATTCACTTTAAAATGATGCGACAACTACAAGATCACTTCTGCGTGGGTGGGTAGCCTGACCTCCTTATGGCCTTTCTTGGGTAACTTTACCATTACTCCTAATATCTTATAGAAAGAAACAAGTCTGTCAGGGGGGAATAAAAAACACCCCACACTCTCATCCTGCCCCATGGAAGATTTATAGACACTTTGTAAATGGCCAGGCCCAGGTGATGGTGCCAAAAACTTTCCAAGTGATTTGTAGATCTCCCTTCCAGGAAGTCAGTCTTTAATGGAAAACTCTTTGACTGCACATTCCTTTATTACAGTGACTACAGGGAGTGGAATGCAGCTGTCATGCAGGAGACTCACTGAAATGAACTGGCTACTGACCTGGCCTCAAGATATTTCAGTCTCAGAAAAATACCAGTATTGCACAGTTGAGAAAAGCACCGTTTTCTTTAAAATGACCATTTATTGAATTGGCTGATTGCATGCCAGGCATGGCACAAGCCCCTTAATGTATGTCTCTTCCTAAATTGATATTATCATCCTCACTTATTAAACACTTCCTTTGGCTAGGATCTGTGTTTTATGTTTTATTTGATGTCATTTAATTGTCACTCCAACTCCATGATTTCAATATCTTCCTCTATGGGGAAATGGCAGTCCAGAGAGTTAAACAGCATTCTCAAATTTGGAAGGCTGATGGTTAGAGGAGCAGGGATTGGAACTCTACTCTAGTTCCAAGTTCCTAACCTGCCTCTTCTACTCTAGTTCCAAGTTCCTAACCTGCCTCTTGGCTCTCCCTTCCTTTTCTTCCACCAATCAAGTACTGATTCCAGCAACCAAAGTTATTGCCTTTGGAGGTATGGAAAAGCCTAGGGCATGAAAAAGTCAATGACTATTAACTGCACTAGCAAAATTCCTTTCTAGCACATACCTTAGCAAGTTTGTTGACCTTGATTTTGAAGCATTGATTAGTTCCTCTAAAGCCCATATGAAGATATTAAATGTCAACACTTTATCAGGCAATAGAAGGAATAAGACCATTAAACACTAAAGGGGCAGACTCAGCACTGGTCACAATCTCAAATATACCTACTACCTGAGTCTTCAATGGAAATTAAATCAAAGTAAAATGTACCAGCAGCCACGTTGAGGAAGGCTCGGGATAAATACCTTTTGCTAATATATCACTAAGGAAATGCTTTCCCCACCTCTCACATCTCACCTTCAATCATGTCCCTGACCTTCCAGCCTCAATACACTCTAGCCCCACCAGTTTGCTTTCAGAATCTCATAAATGCCGTGTTCTTCCCCACTTCAGGGGCCTATAAACATGCTGCTATCTTTTTTCCCTAAACTATTGTCCCTCCCCCTTTTTCTTGAATAATAGCTAATTATTTAAAAAATTTCAACTTAGATACCACTTCCTGAGAGAGGCTTTTTCAGACAGCCTACATTCATTCTGAAGTGACTTCATTCTGAGTGACTTCAGCCTGAAGTCATTTGGTGTTTATTGTTAATGTCCTTCTCCTCTATAAGACTATAAAACTCACCAGGGCAGGGATCATAGCCAATTCTTTTCACTTTGGTATTCCTTGACCACAGTCCAACATTTGACACATGATGGACACACAGTAACTATTCATTGAAAGTATAATTTTCTAGAGTATTTATTAATAGTTATTGCCTGATCAGTTGGGTTCATATCCTTTTTCTGATACTGTTCTCTCTTTCTCTCTCACACACACACACACACAACACACACTTTCGGTTTTAGCTGAACTGGGTGTAGCAGGCCTGTATGATTATGAAAATTTAAAAACCAGTTCAATCTGCCTCATTCTTTAAAAAATCAATGTTTGCCTCATCCTCCTCATTCCCCTTAGCAGACCACATACATGAAAACACATACACTGTAAAATGTATACACACCCTTCTGATTCTCAAATTCTAGCTCTTGTATAAATCAGTCTCCACCCTTTCCAGTTTCAGGAAGAAAGGCAACGGAGCACCAGAGACTGGGTGGGAAGATGTTTATAGGCCAAGGAGTCTGACCCAGTGAGCTACTTCAGTCAAATGTGCAATATGAATTGGACTGCTCAACTGCTGAGAAGGAATTTCTGGATTAGACAGTTCATTAGTGGCTGAGCCAGCTTCTAGCGTTTGCTCTGCACGCCTGCAGTCAGTGTGAGTGACAGGTGCCAGTGAGTCTCCTAGAATAGCAGCTGAAGTCGTAGCTCTCTAGCAGTACCAACAACCACACCCTTAGGCTCAGCATCCCCAGAGTTTACATGACTGAAAATGAGATTTGGTATCAACTGAAAACTCTTTGCTGGGTACCTTCTATATGCCTTAGCTAGGGCGTTGTTTGGAGAAATAATTCTAGAATGTGGTCAATTGCAGTCTTGCAATGCCAGTTTACACTGTAGCTTCACTACTCACTAGCTGGTTCATTTTGAGTATATTTCTTAACCTTTCTCCCCATCACCTCATCTGTAAAATGGAAATTATATTATACTGAGGGTTAAATGAGTAAATTTATGCAAAGAACTTAGAATGGGTGCCTGACATACATAAACACTAAATAAGTGTTAGTATAAGACTTTACCTAAAAGTATTTAACACAGTGAATGGTTAACAACCTCACTTTAAAGGTCAGGGAGATACCATTCAGGTTTGCCACTTACAGCTTTGTGTGTTCATTTGCTCAGTCATGTCCGACTCTTTGCGACCCCATGGGCAGACAGTAGTCTGCCAGCCTCCACTGTCCATGGGATTTTCCAGGCAAGACTTTGGACAAGTTATTTGAATCCTCTGAACCTCATCTTATCTTAAAACTAAGAATAATATTGGCACTACTCTTGGGGTGAGTTATGAGGATTCAATGAGATAAGAAAGGTAAAGAGTTTATTAGATAACACCTAGCAAAATGTATTAAGATGCTCAGTAAATAGGAGCATTTGTTGTGATTTATCCAAATGGATCCCTCCCTTGAATTCCAGGGAAGGCAGAGCAAGGTTCCACAGTTCCACATCAAAGGGCAGATGACACCAGTTACATTGGCTACCCAAGTAGAGTTGTTTTATTTGGCACTGAAAGGTTAACCCACACAGTTTTTCAATTTTTTGCCTGAGTTATCAGTATTTAAAAATTGTGAGTTTCATATCTAAAAAGGCAGACTTTCAGTTTCCTTAGGAAAATAAAAAGATTGGCACTATTAGGCTGGTATCGCTACACTCTTGGCTTGAACTGGGAAGTGCCTGCCCCCTTTAGAAGGACACAAAGTTTTGAATTTGCCTTATCTCCCACCACTCCCTGGTGTACCCCTAACCTCGAGGCCAAACATCAGCTCCCACGTATGCTCCTGAGCTTTTCCCCTGTTGTTGTTTTTGTTTAGTCGCTAAGTTATGTCTCTTCTTGTGACCCCCATGGATGGACTGTAGTCCACCAGGCTCCTCTGTCCATGGGACTTTCCAGGCAGGAATACTGGAGTGGGTTGCTATTTCCTTCTCCAGGAATCTTCCCAACCTAGGGATCGATCCCACATCTCCTGCATTGGCAGGTGGATTCTTCACCACTGCACCACTTGGGAAGCCCCTGCTTTCACTTGTGATGTGACTTGGCGTCTGTAGGCAACTGACTAGCAGCTATTGGCCTTGACTGTTCACTATCATCCTCTATAACTGAATACCCACACAAGACTGCACCTAAGGGAGAAAGCTCTCTATCCACACAGCCTCAGGCCAATTGTCTGCACTGGCAGATATGTGTGTTAATTCCACAACTAAAGACTGACCTCTCCACTGAGCCAATAAGCACATCCTTGGAGGAAGCTCTGTCACCCAGAAGCTGACCTCATAAATTCACAACATACTCATGCTGAATCTTTTCTAGTTCCATTTCAACTGAGGGTGGAGGACATGGGACAAAAGACAGGGGTGCCATACAACAATGCTTAAGAATGTAATTCTTTAAGTTATATCCTACGGGCTAGCAGTGCTGTAAGATTCTGCTCCTTGGGTGAAAAAATATCAAACCCTTTTGGGAAACAGCTCAGACATTAACTGCTATCTCAGGGACTCATCTGGGGAAATTAGACTCAGAAATCCTGTAAGAAATAAGTTCTCCCACGATGTGAGAGTTGGACCATAGAGAAGGCTGAGGGCCGAAGAACTGATGCTTTTGAACTGTGGTGCTGCAGAAGACTCTTGAGAGTCCCTTGGACTTCAAAGATCAAACCAGTCAATCCTAAAGGAAATCAGTCCTGAATATTCATTGGAAGGACTGATGCTGAAGCTCCAGTACTTTGGCCACCTGATGCGAAGACCTGATTCATTTGAAAAGACCCTGATGCCGGGAAAGATTGAAGGCAGGAGGAGAAGGGGATGACAGAGGATGAGACAGTTGGATGGCATCACTGACTCAATGGATATGAGTTTGAGCAAGCTCCGGGAGATGGTGAAGGACAGGGAAGTCTGGCATGCTGCAGGCCACGGGGTCACAAAGAGCCGAACACAACTGAGTGACTGAACAACAACAATAGACATTTCCTACATACCAGGCACCATTCTAGATGTTCGGGACTCAGCATTGATAAACAAGAATTTTGAACTCAGGTAATTTATTCTTGTGTGGAATGAAGGAAGATGCTTTACTCTGCTTCCAAATTTGTCTGACTACATAATGCTTTTGTGAAGGACTGCTTTATGCATTATGCAAAGTCCTTTGTAGGACCTATCTTCAGAAGACCGTCATGATTAGGGAATGGTGGAGATTTTCATTCATATTAGAGCATTATTAATAAATACAACCACTCCAGAAACCTTCTAAGTCATAGAAAAAGACAATTTATCTCTTGAAAAGTCGATGACCTCACTATGGCAGTCTTATTCGGGAAGAACCACGGCCTCACCTGGGACCTCAGATTTGGTCGAGGTTTTTTTTTTTTTTTTTTTTAAGAATATCACTCAAAGGGTTAAACTGACTTTCACCACTGAAGTGGAGTGTTTTCTCTGCATCCAATATGACCCAGTTGGAAATGTATTTGTTTTTCACTGTTTAATCTTCTGCATCACCCAGCGTTGATTAGATTTAATTAATTTATGTTTCTAATGAATTTAGAGCCTCACAGTGCTGTAGTAGGAAAATTCTCAGACAGCATCTGGCCACCAAATGGATTGATTACCTTGTCTGCAAAAGTCTTTCCAACATCTGGGACCTGATTTTGTGAAACATCCGGAAGCTCTTTCAGAGGTAAGAAAGGCCCACAGTGGTGGGGAGAGAGAGAGGGTGCTGGAAATCGGCAGGGTTCACTCTGCTTTGTAAGTCTGCGCCTGGCACTCCACCAACATGAAATCACATTTTGCTGCTCATTGGCACAGATTCAATGGCACCAAACAGACTGATCCGAATCTGTTTTTTGTTCAACGTAATCAGAACCCACCAGGCTTGAACCCAGGCTGCCACCCCACGAACCTCTTTGGCACTTCCTTCTGTGTGGAAGCTCCCACTGATCATTATGATGAAACATTTATAGACAACATTTATAGAGAAGCACTTTGCTCTCATTCACTCAACAAACATTATCGGGGGCCCACTGTGTACTTGGCACAGGGCCATGTGTGCCCCTTCATTAGCTGCTCTTGGCAGCCACCCTTATGAGGTAGGCAAGCACTGCTCTTCTCACATATATAGCCAAAAACTACACAAAAATTATAATTATTAACGTCAACATGATCACTGTTAATAAAGGATGTAAACACACACACACACACACACACACACCAGACTCCATGTGAAGCCTCATTTAACCCTCACCTTGAGGTGGGTGTCACTGTGATCATCCCCATTTTACAGATGAGAGTACTGAGGCACTGAGATCTTAAGTGACTTACCCAGAAGAATTCAGCTAGCCTTTGGCAGAGCCTCCCATCACAGGCAGTCTACATAGAGAGTCTTTGCTCTTAATCACTTTGATTTACAACCTCTGGTTAATATCACAAAAGACCTTCTCTGTGTCAGGCACTCTCCCAGAGATCTGCTGCATTAGAGTCTATATTCACCACTCACAGCTCATACAAGGAAGCTGAAGCCCAGAGACATTTGCTTATCGGGGTCACAAGCAAAATTTGTAAGAGGGCTAGGAGTTCCCTCAGGTCTGCAGGGCTAACATGGCCTCTTCTGTTGACTGAGTTACCTGCTGATAAATGAGAGAGAAGGGCTTATATGAACTCAATCGCTCTCTCAAAGCTGCACCAGGAAGCATGTTGGACAAGTTAGGAAAGAGGGGTGGCCTGGCTGCTTTGCACAGCCCAAACCAACCCAGAAAAGAGGAGGTAAAGAATGTACAGACAACAAGAAAAGAGCTTCATCTAAAAGAGGGAGGTGAAAGATGGAAATCTCATTTCCTGACTGGTTTGTCTGGTTCAAGATCAAGGAGAAATGACTGAAACTAGGTGGGCTACTTACAGTAAAAATGACAGTGAAAACGCCAGACACATTGAACATCTGATATTTTCTGAACAATGGATGCAGACTGTTGCACAACTAGGTTGCCACACTCATATCACATGGTTCATCTGTTATACTGTTTGCTAAGTCTGGCTATTTCTTGAATTTGAAACTTTCTCATTTCTTTCCATTCTTCTCTTGCTCAGGCCTCTACATCAACAAGACCATACCATCTGTCTTCTTTGGGCCTTTGTACATGCTCCCTTTCTGCTTGGAACTATTTCCATGTCAATCTTTTCCTTGGTCTGGCTAACCCCTCTTCAGTCCTCAGACCTCAGGTTGGACATCTCTTCTTCCAGGAAGCCTTCCTTGACTTTCCTGTTCTGGCTTAGGTGCCCATTCTAAGAGCAGCTCTGTTTCCTATTTCAGCACTTAACCATAATGTAAAGTAACTGCCTGTCTATTTGTCAGTCTCCTCTTTGAGGGAGTGTATGTTGGTTACTACTGTATCTTCAGTGTAGGGTCTGTCACATATCAGGTGCTCAGTAAAATATAACTCTATTGGTGGACAGAGGGAATCTGAATCTTGTGACATTTTCTTAGCTGGTCTCCTGCTTTGAAAGCTCTCACCTCCATACTCCACGCTCCATCCTAGAAGTCATTAAATGTCCAGGCAAACTTTCATCATGGCATTTGCCTTTTTATCACTTCCCTTTGAACACTCACGTACAAGTCAGAATAGTGATAATCTTGGGTGATACAGAGGATTTAAGTAAGAGGGGACATGTAGTCCTAAAAATATCCTATACTTTGATCTGGGGAATGATGACTTGCATATATACATATGTAAAAAGCCATCAAGATGAGCATGAGAAGGTAATACACTTTACTCAAACTGATACATCAATATAAACAAAAAGGTGCTTTGAAAGTTCACATGTATTGACAGGATAAAATCTGGACCTACTTACCCCAGAGTTCAAGGTTCTTCACTAACTGGCCCACTTGTCAATTTACTTGTTCAAACTCACTTTTCTAAATCACATGCCCTGGTCTTCTCACAGGTCCTCAGACTCTTCTCACTCATTCCCACCTCCATGTTTATTACACCATCTTACCCTCATGTTCATTTCTCTTTCTTTCTCTTTTACCTTCTGAGAGATCCTCCCATCCTGGAAAGACCAGGAAGAATCCATCCTCTACAATGTCATTAACTTCTCTTTTCCCTGAACCCTTGACTATTTTGTCTGGTTCGTTCATTCATGCCAACACTTCCTGAAAACTGTAAGCTCACTGAAGGCAGAAACTTATTTTCAAGTTTTATATTTAATATGATGCCTGGCAGAATGATAGACTCTAAATACATGTTTGTTATAAGTCTTACACTATGTAAGTCCCTTGACAGCTATGGGTTTGTACAGAGATGAAAAAAACAGGCTGTTTATGTCCTTCAGAATGAAAACCTAGTACTGCTCTTAAAGCCATGGATTTAGTGTTCACATGTCAAGGCTATGGCCATGTATGGATGTGAGAGTTGGACTGTGAAGAAAGCTGAGTGCCGAAGAATTGATGCTTTTGAACTGTGGTGATGGAGAAGACTCTTGAGAGTCCCTTGGACTGCAAGGAGATCCAACCAGTCCATCCTAAAGAAGATCGGTCCTGAATATTCATTGGAAGGACTGATGCTGAAGCTGAAACTCCAACATTTTGGCCACCTGATGTGAAGAGCTGACTCATTTGAAAAGACCCTGGTGCTGGCAAAGATTGAAGGCAGGAGGAGAAGGGGATGACAGAGGATGAGATGGTTGGATGGCATCACCGACTCAATGGACATGAGTTTGAGTAAACTCTGGGAGTTGATGATGGACAAGGAAGCCTGGCATGCTGTAGTCCATGGATTCACAAAGAGTCAGACATGACTGACTGAACTGAACTGAACTGAGTGTTTATATGGGGTTCCAGACCCACGTTTTGTAACTCACTGGTTCTGTGAGGCAGTGTAAACAACTGTCATCACCAAAACTCAATTTTTTTCATCTGTAAAATGGGGACTTTCTCATAGGGCTGTCCTGAGAATTATATAGGAACATGATTACTTATTTTATTAGTGACTATCTATTGAATTAGCCATTTTGCTCAATGAAGCACAATTATTATCCAAATAAAAGTCTATGCTCTTAATATTTTTATGCAAAGGATTCAGCACACTGACTGACTCATAGGAATTATTTAACACCTGGTAGATATTATTATCAGAGCTATTAAAAACAGATGAGCAGGTTCAGTGAAAAAAACCTATGAGCTGGTAAAAAGATAGAACGCAAGAAGAGCTGGCGCACTGTGAGAAATATACATGTACCCATAAACACAGAAAGAATTTAATCCATGAGAAATTCTTTAGGGAAATTCCATCACATCCCATTAACACAGTCCCCAAAGCAAGAGCTGGCCTCTGATCTTTACATATTTAATGTCTTTGAAAAAATTCTGAAACTCTAACGATCTTGAAGTGATATACAAAAGCAAGTATATCTGGGAGTTCCATACAAAAGCACTCTGCCTTCGTGCTAGTTCACAAGATTCTTTAATCACCATAATTCCTGGTGCTTCTCTGCAAACTTTTGACCTTAGGATGGCTCTTTGATTGTTCAGTAGGATTTTGACAGCACAGAAAGGAGAACAGCGAGGAACAAGTTCTCAATGTGTTCTACATACTCATTTAAAAGACAACATTTTAATAATTCTAATTCATATACACTTCTACTCATGCAATCAATAATTCATGGCAATTCCTCTGCAGCATTTTAGTGACAACAGAAAGGGCAGGATGTTTCCTCCCTTCTCTTTGCCTTCCTTTCTTCACTTAGTCATGCCTGGAGCCTGGAGAGTACAGAATCTCAAGAAAACAGTTTCCATGGTGATTCTTCCTTTGAGTACCCGACTGCATTTTGCTCTTTCTGGAGTGAATTAATGCTTTTTATTGCTTTCATGCTAAATATATTGAAGATTAGATTTGATTTCCTCTGCAGTGATACAGTTTTATCAGGAAAATGGAAAGTAAAAACACAGCATGAAGAAACTCTATCTTTCTGCCACGAGACTGTCAGAAAGAAAATAAAAAAACATTTCAGAGGAAGAAATAGCCAGCCACAGGGAAATGGATGCAGGTGTCTGGAAGAGAGGATATGCATTTGTGCATCTAAATGTTAGGAAACCTGCCTTGGGAGGAAATGATCTTAATTCCTCCATATGTTGAAGGTGGCATAAGCTAACCATAAAACACTGAGTTATAAGAAATAACCTGATTGTTCATGTACCAAGCTCTTCTCAGCACAGAAAATATCATATAGAACAGGGAAATCTTGAAACTCACACTATCTCTACTCCATATTTTATTAAGGAGGGTCTTGCTTTCTACTAAAGCTAAATAGTCTTCCTTACTTTTAAATAGTCAAGGGACTCTCCTAACACTCCCATGGCACTCTGAATTTCCTGACACAGAACTGAACACACAAATACCACCCACTTGCCCATCTTCTTCAGCTGACCCTACAAGGCAGGGCCTGTCTTTCCCATTCACAGTTGCCCTTGAGCCCAGCATAGCACACAGAAGACTGAAGATCATAACAAGAAAATTATGATAGAGTAACCTTGATGTTCTGAGGTGTCCCTTGGGAAACGTCAAGGGCTGATATGATGGATGGAGAGGGAAGCATATGAAAGTAAAAATTAAAAACAGCTTCTGGTTTTCACGGTCTCTACTGTCTGGAGTCTTGCTCTGTTCCTGTCTTGAAGCAGTCGAGGATTAAAGGGAAGAATTTGTTTGGGAGAAGAGGGGCAAAGAGTGGGACCATCCAGTGGAGTCTCCTTCTCCACCATGACATACCCACCTGCAGAGCCTAGAGTCCATCCTCATTAGGCACCACATAACCAGAAGAAAACTGGCTTTTAGTCAATTTCAGCCAAGGATTCAGTATGAAGCCTCTATGCCAAATTAGGTACTGTCCTGGAGCTGCTGGGGACAAAGAGTTGAGCACAAGAACTTTTGCCTCCAGGAAGCTGAGAGTCCAAAAGGGTTTCTTGGATCATACAGAAGCGGGTGTGGCTGAGTATGGTTAGGGTTAGGATTAGGGTACTGTCCTGACACCTCCCATTGCTGACAATACCACCAGCAACTAACAGGTACTGAACAACATGCTAGGCATTCTTTTAAGCACTATACACGCATGAACTCACTTGATCCTCACACGAGTCTATAGGTTGGTGCTATGACTTTCATTTAACATAGAAATTGAGGCTTTGAAAGGTGATGTAACTTGCCTAACATTCTAAAGCCAAGTAGTAGTGGGGCCAAGATTCAAACCTGTGCTGTCTGGTCCTTGAGTCAATATTTTAAAAACGATGGAGGTTCAAACTTCAGGTTCACAATGTCTTACTGGCTAGAATGGCCCTACACAGGATGTCCCAGAGTCTCTGCTGTGTAAACTGCCCAGAGTCCATGGTGTTCATAAGTGCCCATACGCCATCCTTAGGATACAGAGAGGGCCGTATAAAAATCCAGACCTGGATAACCAGGTCTGTGGCTAAACAGATGTTGGAACGGAGGCACTTACAAGTCCCTCTGACTGAGACACGTAAAATGGCAGGACTGCCTCAGGTTGTATAAAGAGGTTTCCACAAGGGACTAACTGTCCAATGACAGTATGTGTGAGCTTTGACACATAGAACAGAACAAGGAAGACAGACATCATCAACTCAGTAAGTGTTACCTAGTAGAGCTCAGAATTAGGAAAGGAAAAAAAAAAAAGGCTTAATCGCCAGCCCTACTCATCCCATGGTATGATTCCTACAAATGAAATGTCTTAAAATTTTATTAATAACTTAAAACTTATTAAGCAGTGAAAACTAAATTGTGTGTGTATGTGTGTGTGTGTTTTCTCCAGGAGGAAAGAATGGTGCTCAGAAACTGTGCTGCTTGCGCCCCAAGATCACAGAGCCAACCTCTCTTTGTGGGTCTGCTCAACTCCAGATCCTGTCAGCCGACTTGGCTCTCTCGCCCTTGTCATCTGGACACAGGAATGCTCCAACATTTGGGTAAGACTATCCTTTAATCATTAGAAACAGCAGTCTGAACAGCCATGGGAAGTCTGGCCAGGAAATGTAGACAGAGATATTCTCTGCATTTTCAGGAGTTACTGATGAGGCCTTCAAGGCGCTCAGTGGAAAGGGCAGGGTGGGGAGTGGCGGGGGGTGGGGAGTTCCAGGCGCCTCCAAGGTGTGAGTTTGGAGAGAAAAACACAGATTAGATGTGTCTCCCTGCCGGAGCTACATGTGGCATGCCAGCTGGCTCCTTTTCCAATATTCTCTTTATTAGCAAACCCAACAATCATATTTTGCTAATCTTCCCATAAAAAAAGTGTTATCCATATCACAAAGTCATCCCTGATGGCAGACTGCACTTCAAGTAAGCTACAATGGATGAAGACAAAAATGGGGCATTTCAGATATATACAATGACTGCAATTCTTGGCATTTTAAATGTCTGCCAAATCTGTAGTACTGCTGGGTCCCTGGTGTTCGGTGCATCCCCAGGAATACAGTCTATGGCTTGGACTTTTTAGGGTCTTAGGGTATCTGTTTAAGGGCTCTCTGTTTATAGTACTGAACTGAAAATTAAAATTATTTTTCCAAGACTTTAAGTACACCATACTGTATCTGTTATTAGGTAATTAGTATTTTGTGTAGCAGAGAGAAGACTATTTTGCATTTCTGTATATTTTTCTATATATCTTCATTTTTCCTGGCCTTGTATACAGTGTAACTGAGTAATTAAGAGGGAGGGTTCTGCAGTCCAAAGGCTCTGGGGTCCAAGGTCACTCTCATTCCCAATTTCCTCTTCTATAAAACAGTGAAGAAAATCTCTCTTCCATAGACTGATTGTGAGAAAGCAGTGAGATAATGCAAATAAAGGAACTAGCAGTGGGCCTGGCATCTGATAAGTCTTTAATAAAGTCTAGAAAGATAGGGAAAGAACGTGACGTGACTGACAGGAATTTGGGGGCAGAGAGGGTATGTTCATTGAATTTTTTTTTCCTCTCTCTTCTATGAGAAGTTTATCATCTCACTATGGGTTCAAACTCATTTCTCTTATCTCTATGATTGGCTCTTGCTTTTTGCTTTGACCCCAAAGTTAGAATCATAAATATCTCCCACTGACTTGATGATTTAAGACAAAGGCCAAGGACTCTTTCCTCATTTAATGTTTAAAAACAGCCTTTTGTGGAGCTTTTTGATAGACTGCAGGGATATTTATGACTCAGGCCTTCTGGCAAAGTCCCTGATGCTGACTCATTCGTTATCCTGGGAGGGAAGAAGGCAGCTGGAATCATCATTCATTATTCTGTTGCTCAGTTATGGGGAAAGGTCAGAGGTAAGCCACTCAACACTGGGTTGAGTATGAGAATCAGAATTGCAATCACACCTTCCTGACCACAAGAGAAAAAAGAATTTCTAACGAACATACACTCAGGAAAATGTTTGCAGAGCCCTGCTTCATACAATTGCTACAGCACTGCTAAATGGTAATATTCTGTCTCATGCCTCAGGCTTTCAGCTCCAAGCTCACAGCAACTCCCATTCCTCTGCAGAGCAAGTGAAAACTAAGTGACAGGTGATGGAAAGGGGGGGACCGACAGAAATAGGAAGAAGGAATAATTTAGAATTTCCATAGTGACAGTGGCCTCGAAATTAGGAAGAAAGGGCAAACTTGCAGAAATATAAGGAGAAATGGAAAAGGCTTCATAAATCAGTAAAGGTAAAATTTATGATTGCTACCATGAACAATAACAGCATGAATAAGACTATCACTTTTCACAGCAAAATCATCAACAAAGACAACTTCAATAAAATTTATGGGATGTACAAAGTTAGGAATATGCAAACCAATGAAAGAGAAAATATTGATAGCTAACACTTCTTTGAGCGCTTAGTGTCAGAAAGGGGGCTACACAGTCTAAATGTTATTTTTTTCTTTTTTTTTTTATTTAATCCTCAAATGGTTCTATGAGGCTCTACACACATTTACAGCTGAGGAACTCGAGATTTAGGGCTCAAGACCACACAGTTAGCTGAGAAGACTGATTCTAAAGCCAATTTTCTGCTATCACTGCTTTCAGCATAAGAAGAGTTGTGGTGAAAACAGTGCTATCCACTGCCTATAAATTCTTCCCATACACACATTGCAAAAATATTTTGAAGCACTCAACATTACTCTTGGCTCTAGGAATAGGTTGGTACAAGAGAAAATATGGACCAAATCTGGACTTTCAGGCCACTGTGAACTCTTTGTATCACTTCCTTTACAAATGTAAACCCACGGGGGTGCAGTTTTACAACTGAGACTCAAATCAGCTATAAAACATTCAAGTAGCACATTTGAAGCAAGTTGTAAGGGGCAGCATAAAACTTATTGGATTTCCAAAGCACAGGGCTGAGTTATTAAAAAAAAAAGTAGCATTTATGGGATTGCTAAGGGTTACCCTAAGACCAATGTCAACATAAATTTTTTTCACAAGATATGAAATCGGAGGAGGGGGGACTTGTGTCTTGTTTCAATGCAGCAGATGCTCCCAAAAGAGGTACCCTTGCCCCACACTTTAAATAAGTGAGTAAGATTTCTATAGCCTATCCAGCAACACTTGGTTTTCAGCAAAAATCATATGACCTAATATGTATGCTTACTAAAGCTTGAGATTAGAGAAGTAAGGGGACAGGATACTGAGTTTCTGAGCGAAGGCTGTTCCTTTCAGCTTGGGCTGGAGCTTTAGACCCAGCCTCCCCCAGGCAAGCCTGAGAAAGGCATCGAGTTGGCACTGAGCTTGAGAAGGGCATGGGTAGATATGGGATGGGAAAAGTAAACCACACACCTCCCCCAGGCAAGCCTAGAGTTGGCATCGAGCTTGGAAAGGCATGGCTAGATTCAGGGCAGGAAAAGTAAAACACACACACGCCATTTTTCTTACAGTAGTATAGGCCATGGTCACTGTCATGGACGGTTAAATTCTGTCAAGCAGCAACCTACCTCAGGGTCTTTGCAATGCAGTGGTTGGATAGTACCCACCTTCTCTATTGAATTTTGCTCTGAATCATGACAACGATAACAGTAGTAACAGTGGTGGTGATGGTAGTTGTAGCATAGTCATCACAGTAGCAGGAATAGTGACAACAACTAACCTTTATAACATGCATTTCCAGGCATTGCTTGAAGTGTTTTATACATATTACCTCATAGCCTTGTTGTGAAGGTAAAATGAATTAGATACTATTACACCCTTTTCACAGATGGACAAGTGATTTCAGAGTCCTCGCTGTGATATGTCATTCAGTCCTCATGATCCCCTATGTGGGTACTTTATTATCACTGTACAGAAGAGGCGACTGAGGCACAGAATGGTTACTTGCTCACTGTTCCACAGTTAACAGGTCAAAGAGCTGGTTTGGTTTGCTGGATGTCAGAGCTCACATTCTTAACTACCACACCATACAACTGGTACGAGTATTCCCTCTGGAGATACTAGAGGCATGTCCCCAGCCCTGATCCCTTCCCCCGCACCTTCTTCCTCTCACTCCCCCTGTCCTAGGGAGACCAAGAGGCAAAAGCTGGGGTAAAACCAATGCCTAGCTCAAAGGGCTGCTGTGACAACCCAAATCCTGCAATGTATGGGAAGGGTTTACAGGTGCCTCCCACAGAAAGACCCGATACTCCTTACATTGGAGTTGGACCACAGGTCTCATCATTTCCCCAGCCCTGTCAAAAGCCTTTCCTTCTCAGGCCCAGAAGGAGGCTGAGGATGAATTTCCTGGGAGAAGAAGTAAGAGGGCTAAGGGTTAATGTGTAAAAGATGAACCGAACCAGACGAGGGGATAGGGAGAAAAAAATTGCTTTGGATCTCACTGCTAGGAACCCCCATCTTTTTTATTATTTGTATAAATCATTTGACTGTGAAGGCATCACAGGGCAAGCCTCTGAGTATGCCGATGATAATGAATTGGGTCCCACAATAAATAATGGGGGAAACCAGGCTGCCAAATGAAGAAAGATTTAGATCATTTAAATCCTAGGCTATGAGTTGTCAAATCCAGTTTAATACTGATAAGTGCGGGATAATAACTCATAGCAAACATTGCCCCTACCCCAAAGCCCCTAACCACAGCCCTTATAACCCCTTCTCTCACCCCTTGCAAACAGAAAGAAAGCCCTGAGGGGATTTACAGAATAAAAAGGGATGGTATATACTGACCAGAAATGAGCCCAAGTTATTACATAATAATCCCAGATGCGTCAGTTTGGGCTTAGTGCAAATACAGAGAGCTAATAGAATGCTTCAAGGTTCGATTAGCTGCCAAAGAGATTCTAATTCAGGGCAGGTTTTATATTATTAAATTGGATGAGAGAAAAGGAGTCTCATGGTTGGGTATACTGGAAAAAAAAAAAAAAAAAGACAGGATTAGGGAAATAAAACCAAGGGCATTGCTGGGCGGCTAAAGAGTGGCCTGAGGGTGGAGCCAACTTTGGCAGACACAAATGTCAAAGCAAGAGAATCTGACTGTCAGCATGGCCTATTCTCAGCAGCTGAGGCTGTCCTCATGTCCACATTCAGAGATGTGGTCTAGAGGGCACAAGAAGCTGGATCCTACCTGATAACACAGGTGTTTCAGGAACTGAAACAGTCATTGCTTGATTGGTAGATGAATTAAATAACTCATCTGACATATATCTATTGAACGCCAAATATGATATATATGCCAGGCAATGTTCTGGAGCTGAGGACACGTAAATACAAAAAATAGAGGCTATGGTGACAATCTAACAGTCGACCAAAATTTATACCATACCACATTCTTAGTATGTACAAGCTCCTTGAATTCACTCAAAAATCTAGTGATGCAGTTACTGTTATGAACTGGATGCCCAATTTCATATGCTGAAGTCTCAGCCCACAAGGAGATGGCATATGGAGATGAGGCCTTTGGGAGTAATGAGGCGTGATGAGGTCATGAGGGTGAGGCCTGCATGATGTGGTTAGTGACCTAGAAAAACCAGAGAGCTTGCTTTCTCTCTCTCTGCTTTGTGGGGATACCATGATACGGTGGCTGTCTACTATACAAGCCAGGAAGGGAGTCCTCACAGGGGAAGTGAATCAGTGGGCACCTTGATCTTGGCCTTCTGGTCTGCTGAGCTGTGAGAAACATATTCCTCTTGTTAGAGTCACCCAGTCTATGGTATTCATTAAGGCAGCCTGGGCATACTAATACAGTTACCTTTGGCACCATCATTTTCTAAACGAGTAAACTGAAGCTCAGAGAAGTAAGTTGCCCAAGTTCATGTAGGAAAGAAAGATGCTACAAACTCAGTCCAAAGCCCACCTGCTTTCACACTTCTTCCAAATGAGGTCAACACCAAAAGCCATTGTGAGAAGAAAGGACCCCTTTACATGCTTTCCCCTACCCACTGGCATCATCCCCTTTCCCAGGTAGACACACAGATACATTTCATAAGTGGTAGAAGAATTAAAGTGAATGGAAATGCTCTGGTGCCATCTGGTAACTACTATCAATACCATCATGAGAGTATGAAATCAGGATCGCGGCTCTATGTTTTCGTCTGCTCCATCCCTACTCTGTGGGACATGTCTCTGGGTCAGTGGCATCTCTAATTAGTTCCTTCGAAAACCAGTAACTTTTATTCTTTAGTGCAATACTTCCCAAAAGAAGTAATGTGAGCCATATGTAATTTCAAATTTTTTAGAGCAACAAGAAATTTAAAACAGAAACAGGGAAAATTAACGTATCTTACTTAACCCAATTCATTAAAAATATTATACTTTCAACACATAATAAGCAAACAAATCATTAGTGAGTTATTCTTCTTTTTACATCCTATGTCTTCAAAACCTGGCTCATATTTCACACTTACAGCACCTCTCAATTCAGACTGACCACATCTCATGTGCTCCACAGCGAGCAGGGCCACCATGCTGACAGTGAGCTCTAGCTGGATCTTGAATTTTCATTGACTTGTCCTGACTAGATTACAGGAACTGTGCTTTCTAGTGGCATTTTGTATGGAGCATCTACTACATGTCAAGAGTGTACTGAGCATTTTCCTATATATCACACCTCATTCTCTCAGTGGCTTGCCAAGAAAATATTGCTGGACTCACACTACAGGTAATAAAACTGAGGGAAGGGGTTGAAGAGCCCACATTTGTGGGGACTATTTAATGTTACCTCTTCAACATCTAGCATATTGCCTTGCCTACAACAGGATTTAACAAATATCTATGAAATGAATGGCAGGTTACTCAGCAAGCCTGCAGTAGAGCTGGGATTTGAATCAGGAATGCCAGGTCCTGAAGCTTGTATTCTTTCATTAACACCATTTTAATTCTAGTGTGTCTGTCATAGCCCCCAGTACAATGTTCAGTGATTCCCCAGCATTGTTAAATATACAGTTCTTTCATCCAAGTCAAATAACTAATAGCAACTCTTTACCCAGATGTCATATTTATAGATGTCTTCCTCTCTTTTGACTGTATTTGGTTCAACAAATAGTTGTCAGGTACCAACTCAGACCACAGGACTATGCTCAACCTGAGATCATCAACACATGACCCCCACTCTCAAGCTACAAGAGAGTCTAGTTCAGTGAAGAGCTGTTGAAATGGAGCAGAACTCTACGGTCCTTGCCCTCCCATGTCCTCTGCCCGCCTTCTGCCTGTGGAAAAACTTTAGCCAAAGAGCAAGTTTAATCAGAGAAGTGAGAACATACAGAAACAAAGGAAAACTATCAAAGGAGATCAAATAATAATAGTTTAGTCAGTAAGCATAGCCAAGGACCTTTAGTTCCTTCTCAAGGGCTATAGATAATATTCTGAGCCATATCCTGTGAGCTGTCTTATACAGATTGAAACTCCCACCAGGTGGAAGAAGTTAACGACATGATGACTAGACTGTAGCCATGACATAAGCTACCACAATTCCAATAACTAGCCTCAAGTAATAGAGACCAAGTGACTCTGGAACTGAAGATTTACTCTACTTAAAACAATCAAGATGATGCTGGTCAGACCACAGATAACCAATTTCAAGATGACTGTCAGAGCTGACTGTTCTGTTTCTGCATGTAGCCCCCTCCCTCTGTCTAAAAAAGCTCTTGCCTACTGATTGTCAGTTGCGGGGGGGGCGGCGGGGGGGGAGTCGACCTCTGGGCAGGCATCTCCCACCAGCCCCAGTTGCCAGCATCCAAAATCAACCTTGTCTCTTTATTGGCTTTGAGCAGCAAGAAGCTGGATCTGGGTTCAGTAACACTATTAAAAACCTTAGATTCACAGATGAGCTAGAAGTGGCTATCAGTTCAGTTCAGTTCAGTTCAGTCAGTCGTGTCCGACTCTTTGTGACTCCATGGACTGCAGCACGCCAGGCTTCCTTGTCCATCATCAACTCCCAGAGTTTACTCAAACTCATGTCCATTGAGTCGGTGATGCCATCCAACCATCTCATCCTCTGTCATCCCCTTCTCCTCCTGCCTTCAATCTTTGCCAGCACCAGGGCCTTTTCAAATGAGTTAGTTCTGCGCATCAGGTGGCCAAATTATTGGAGTTTCAGCTTCAGCATCAGTCCTTCCAATGAATATTCAGGACTGATTTCCTTTAGGATGGACTGGTTGGATCTCCTTGCAGTCCAAGGGACTCTCAAGAGTCTTCTCCAACACCACAGTTCAAAACCATCAACTCTTCAGCACTTAGCTTTCTTTATAGTCCAACTCTCACATCCACACGTGACTACTGGAAAAACCAAAGCTTTGACTAGACAGACTTTTGTTGGCAAAGTAATGTCTCTGCTTTTTAATATGCTGTCTGGGTTGGTCATAACTTTTCTTCCAAGGAGCAAGCGTCTTTTAATTTCATGGCTGCAGTCACCATCTGCAGTGATTTTGGAGCCCCCAAAAATGAAGTCTGTCACTGTTTCCATTGTCTACCCATCTACTTGCCATGAAGTGATGGGACCAGATGCCATGATCTTAGTTTTCTGAATGTTGAGTTTTAAGCCAATTTTTTCACTCTCTTCTTTCACTTTAATTAAGAGGCTCTTTAGTTCTTCACTTTCTGCCATAAATGTGGCTATAAACATCATCATATAATCTCTACTATATAATTTAGCAGTAAATTATATACTACCTAGATTCCATATGGGGAACTCCTGTGTTCCCAACAACAAGTTCTGAAAGGAGGCAACTCTTACATCTGTGACTCCCCGAAGTATTTTGCAGAGTGCTAGGCAAGTGACAGGTGAACATCTCTTAATTAACTGGCCGCAGCTCTGTCCCTGCTTCTGTGTGTGCCAAGTAACTGAGAGCCAGATTCCTTACAGGCAAAGAGCGGCTTGATCAGATGTTGCTAAAGTTCTAATTATGGATCACATTTCCCAGAAAATACATAGGTAGGAGGGCTCTCCATTCTGACTTATACTAGAAAGCTTGAAACTAATTCTGTTGAGGTTTAAGAATTAAATTAATCGGTAAATCAATTCAAATATTTATTAACTATTATACCTTAGCTGTAACACTAGAACTATGAGCAAGATAGTCCCTGTCCTTGGGTCAGTGTCTGGTGAATGACACAGATATATGAGGACGTAATTGTAATACAGTGTGATAAGAATGAAGGTAAGTACAGAGTACTCTAGTAGCACTTAGGGGAGCATCTAACTTGAACTTGGTGGAACAGGGGAAGCTCCCTGGAGAAAGCCTCCTAGGTCTAGTGGTAGAGGACAAATGAAGGTCAGTCTGACCAAAGGGCCAACGATGGGAAAGGAAATGTCCCTTCCTGCCAGGCAGAAGGAACATCTCGTAAGAAGATCCATAGAGCACGGCATGTTTGAGGGTCAGACGAGACTTTAATATGATAGGAGCATGACAAGCTAGGGCTGGGCAAAAGAAAAAGCCATGTCCAGATGATCCTGGTGAAGTAAGCTTGAGATTTATGATGAAGGTCTTCATGGAAAATAGGAAGAGGCAACACCAAAGGTTTTAAGGGGAGAAGCGAGAATTGTGTTTTAAGAGCATTTTATTGTAGTCCTTGCTGTGTTTTATCACAGTGCTTCTCATATTCTATGGTCACTGTTTTTCTATCTGCCTCTATCAGTATCCAGAGAGCCTTAAAACAGAGTTCCTACTTATTTCTCTCTGTGTCTCCAGGGAATAAATGCAGTATATGCTGGATAATTGAGGCTGAGTACATATTTTCATGAATAACATCTCTGGTACTCCTTGGTAGGTCTGAGGGACTCAGCCTGTTGAGGATGTATTATCAGAAGTGTTCTTAAATTAGATTCCTTGGACCTCCTGAAATTATATGCAAAAATATGGGTGTAAACACATATAATTTTTCAGGAGTGAGGGATTATAATTTTCATCAGATACTCAAAGCTCTCTCTGGCCAGGTAAGACCTCTCAGAGGAGAAACATCAAAGGACAGTAGAAAAGGTAGAAAAATGAATTGGTACATACACACTTCCAAGAGAAGATGGAGAGGTGGTAAAAGAGGACAGTTCTATAGTAGGAAGACAAGGTTTGCAGGAAAAGGGAAAAGAACCTTGAAGAGGGACTTCTCCAGTGGTCCAGTGGTTAAGAAATCACCTTCCAATGCAGGAGACCTGGGTTCCATCCCTGGTTGGAGAATTAAGATCCCACCTGTGGCAGGGCAACTAAGACCATGAGCTGCAACGAAAGATGACAATTGTTGCAACTAAGACCTGATGCAGCCAATAAATAAGTAAATATTTTAAAAAAGAACCTTGAAGAAAGTATCAATTTCCCTCATGTCTTCTAAGTTGGCAAATCATAGCTACCTAGTCCTTAAAGAAAAATGTTTTGAGTAGAGCTATAAGAAATTGTGAAAGCATTGCTGAAAGAAGTCATTGTAAACATAGGGTCCTTAGAGTCACAGAACCCAAGGGAAAAAAAGGTAATCACTTTATTATTATTATTATTACTGAAAGAAAAATATCATGTAGAAGCCACTTCCTTCCCCTTTTCTTTCACAAATCTGGGTCAGCAAACAATATTTTTAAATGATAGAAATTACATACACACACAAACACATATAAACAGAAAAAATTTCTGATGGATATTCGTGAAACAATTCATGATAATTTTGTCTTGATCGTGGAAAATTGATGATTTTTACTCATATTATCTGATTTAAAAAATAATGAGCATGTTTAGCTTTACAAGCATTACACATGGGAAAGAAATCCATTTTGAAGAAATGATAGGCTAGGAATGCAAAAATTACTGCTTTAAAAGACAGAAAACCATAGGAGAGCATGTAAGTGAAAGTCGGTCAGTCATGCAGTCCATGGAATTCTCCAGACCAGAATACAGGAGTGGGTAGCCTTTCCCTTCTCCAGGGGATCTTCCCAACCCAGGGATCAAACCCAGGTCTGCCGCATTGTAGACAGATTCTTTACCAGCTGAGCCACCAGGGAAGGCCGTAGGAGAGCGCAGCACATCTCAAATTATGTTTCATTGGCCATGAAGCTCATAACCGCTAGAAGCATACATTAAAATGCAGACTCTCAGGCCTGGCTCCAGTTCCACTGAATCAGACTCTTTAGGAATAGGGCCTGGGAATCTGCAATTTACAAAACTCCTCAGGTAAGTCCTATGCTTACCACAGGGGTTTTGAAAACACCTGGTTGATGAAGAAGAGTCAGGAAGGAAGGAAGTTTCCAAACTAGCAGGTGACCTTTCTTCTCCATGTATTAATATGTGTGTCCCAGACATGAAGAGGGCATGGGACAGATATGAGCATAATACTCCCTCGTAACTTTCATTTAGTGATTTAATGGTTTTTTCTTTCACCTTTCAAAACATTTTCCATATACATTTTTTAAAAATGTACTTATTAATATAATCTGAAGTTGGAGATGGGGGTGGCAGGGGAAGGGAGCCCGTGTAAATTATAAGCTGACAGTCTGGTATTATATTATATCCACAGCAATCCCCTCATCTGGGGAGTGTGGGGTGAAACCAGGCATGTTATCCCAGAAGACAGCCTGCTTCCTTTTTGATAGTCATGCAGGGTTCACTCTCTCGCCTGTCCAGGCTAGCTTGGAGTCAGCAGCTTGGGGTCATATCAAGGCCAGGGACTGCCTATCTCAGGTGGAGGTGAGTCACCCTCAGGGCTCTGAGGGTCGTGTTAGGTCAGGAAGGGCTGGGGAGCCATCCATCAACCATTTCTAGAGCTGGCAAGCCTGCCTTCCCTGGAGAGTTGGCTTCCAACGCTGAGACCACGATTTTAGGTCACCTAATTTTTGATTTATTCAGTCATGTCATATTTGATCCACCCTTGCATGTCATCCTAAATTCTTTTGAAACAGAATGGAGTAAAAATATTCTCCGTCCACAATCCTGCTTGCCAGATCGATAGCAACCTAGTTTCCAAATATAAACAGGCAGACTGAATGCTCTTTGTGTTTCTAGGTAAGAAAGTAACTATATTTTTTGTGGTGGGGAGACTTCCTCTTGGTTTGCACCTCACTGGTGATTCTTCAGGAAGGTAATGGGATTGCCTTAATTGAGCCCATTAGACTATCTTCTTGTAATTATCTCAGGGGCCAATCTGTCTATGTAATGGGCTCTGGAGGCATCAAGGCTTCACGTTCTTACAAAGGAAAATGCTGTGCATGTGTCAGAAGAGAACTGTTTTCAGGAATTACTGGTTAACCATCTCAACAACAGCCAGAGGGGCAGGGCCGGGGGAAAAGGTACTTTGCTGTGATACAGCAGGAAATTGCTAGATTTGGGACTTTATGGCCCCAAAGCGTATTCCCTTTTTTTTTTTTTTTCTTTTGAGAGCGTTTTAATAAATCTAAAGGACGCATGATGCCAATGGCACAAGGGACTCCACACCATCTGTTGAGGTTGGGCAGGCTACTGCCTGTCTGCTTACTGTGAAAGGATATCAGGATCTTAAGGCTGGAGAGACTGCCAACACTGGATGGCTTTGGGAGCAATGAATGGCTCTCTTTGCTGCCTTGCTGGACTGGGCTTGCAGACTCTCCTGGATCCCTCTACTAGGACCATGAATGCCCTGATGTCCTGGATATCTTCTCTAACTTTTCAGCCAGTGCTGCTTGAAGATACTCACACACTACGCAACAATAGTCTAATTTCTTCATTTTGTTCTTTGCAAATTTGAATATGTAGTATAAATAGGGTAGATCATAACGAAGAAAAAAAATCAAGAAAATCTATCCCAGATAGTACTAGTGGTTAAGAATCAGCCTGCCAATGCAAGAGATGCAAGACGCAGGTCCAACCCCTGGGTCAGGAAGATCCTCGGGAGAAGGAAATGGCAACCCTACTCTGGGTTGCCTGAAAAATCCCACGGACAAAGTACTCCAGTACTGTTGCCTGAAAAATCGCATGGACAAAGAAGCCTGGCAGGCTATAGTCCATTGGGCCACAAAGAGTTGGACACAAGTGAGCACACACATAATTAAAACATAGTACTAAATAACAGTAACTGTTATGGGTTGAATTTGTTGTTTAGTCTTTCAGTTCTGTCCAACTCTTCTGCGACCTCATGGCCTGTAGCCCTCCAGGCTCCTCTGTCCATGTGATTTCCCCTACAAGGATATTGGAGTGGGTTGCCACTTCCTTCTGCAGGGGATCTTCCCAATCCAGGGATCAAAACCACATCTCCTGCATTGGCAGGCAGGTTCTTTACCACTGAACCACCAGGGAAGCACATGGGTTGAAATCACATCACCCGAAAATTCCCAGTGGTCACGTATCGTTGAGAGAGCTGGACCGTAAAGAAGGCAAAATGACAAAGAATTGATGCCTTCGAACTGTGGTGCTGGAGAAGGCTCCTGAAAGTCCCTTGGGCAGAAAGAAGATCAAACCAGTCAATATTAAGGGAGATCAACTCTGAATATGCACTGGAAGGAATGATGCTGAAGCTCCAGTATTTTGGTCATCTGATGGGAACAGATGACTCATTGGCAAAGTCTCTGATGCTGGGAAAGACTGTGAAAAGAAGAGGGCATCAGATGATGAGATGGCTGGAGAGCATCACCAATGCAATGAACATGAACTTGGGCAAACTCAGGGAGATGGTGAGGGACAGGAAGGCCTGGCGTGCTGCAGTCCGTGGGGTCACAAAGAGTTGGAGACGACTGGGTGACTGAACAACAACAACAAAATTTACGCTGAAGTCCTGCCCCTGCCCACCCCACCCCCGCCAATATCTCAGAATGTGACTTTATTTGGAAATAGGGTCACTGAAGATGTAATTAGTTAAGACGAAATCATGGGGGACCTTAATCCAAGATGACTGGTGTCCTTATAAAAAGGAGAAATTGGGATACAGAGACATACCCACACACAGAAAGTCATATGAACATGATGGCAGAGATCAGGGTGATCCATCTGTAGGTCAAAGGACACCAAAGATTGCCAGTGAACCACCAGAATCTAGGAAAAAGACATGGAGCAGTTTCTCCATCCCAGACTTTCAGGGAACCAACCTTACTGATCCTTGATTTCAGACTTCTAGCCTCCAGAACCAGAGAAGGCAATGGCACCCCACTCCAGTACTCTTGCCTGGAGAATCCCAGGGATGGGGGAGCCTGGTGGGCTGCCGTCTACAGGGTCGCACAGAGTCGAACACGACTGAAGTGACTTAGCAGCAGCAGCAGCAGCCTCCAGAACTGGGAGACAATATGTTTCTGTTGTTTAAGGCACGCAATTCATGGTACTTTGTTAGAGCAGCTCTAGGAAACTAAAACAGTAATACACAAACCAGGTTCTATGCTTAGCATTCTGTTTATCTCTTAACACTCTTCAGCAACAGTCTTAGGTTTGCAAGATGGGTGTGAATTATTAATTGGTAGGAAATGAATGGCTGGATGGGTGGGGAAAGAATTGTTTTTCTTCTTCCCCCTTTTTTTCAAAACCACCAACTGTCCATCCTACTAGGGTTTTCAGTGAATGCTGGACTGAAAGGACTTGGGAAATGATAGAGGATCTACACATTCGGTACATATGTGACTTTGTTGAAAATCTGTCAACTGTCATATAAGGTTACTAGCAGGCATCACATTTAGAACTCTCCCTGAATGTGACACATGTCAGATGCCCTTTTCAAGAGAAAGAAAATATAAGGTAGTTCCTTTATGCTTAATGAGAGGGAATTAGTACTAAGCCCAGTGACTCTGACGGCATTTTTACTGGATGCAGGGCCTCCTCCCTCAAATCTATTCCAATTTTGATCCCTTAAGCATTAAGACACTATATTTTCATTTTTTTCCCCTTTCTGATTCTGTTTAAAAATTATCTCAATTCTTCTCTGTGAAATCGATTTTTCCCAAGCTTTCCTCCAACAGATCTTTTGCAGTATAAGGGAGAAAACACGTACCAAACTATAAAGCCCAAAGGAAGAGTAACTATACGCCGAGTCAGAAACTAAAACGCACCCCAAATATGATCACGAAATCATCGAGAAAATATCCCTGCCAATCAGTATGCCTCCAGATTGAGTGGTCTGTAGCCAGGACTGCCAAGATTAAAGCCAAGACTGATGACACGCAGAAGTGGGCCTCCCTAGTCTTATTGATCCTCCCCCACTGAGACAGAATCATGGGTTAGCAGGCAGAAATCAATGTCACTGCATTAAGCTAAGTCAAGTGTAGATTTATTCGTACCATGCTCTGAGACATCTTTATAAAAGCGGCAAAAAAAGTTAAATGTATATACGGTTATACAGACTCATCTATGTATTTACATAAATAGATACCTGTTCTTTTTTAAATCATATTTAAAAATATGAAAAAAATGTAGGCTGTTCCTACATTTTCTCCCACCTCCAATTCCAATTCTTTCTTTCAAATATAAAAAAAGCTATTTGTGTTGAGATGTTGTCAACTTGGCTCCTTGAGCTGCACCCCAGATTTTGGGATGGAATGGCAGAGCAGACGCAGATATACTGCAGCCAAAGAGGCAAGGGAAACCATTTGCTCTTGGGGAAATCATCATTTTTGGCTCTGCAGGAGAAAGGAACCTGGCCCTTAGACTTCAATACACCATAGGGACTGCAGAATTTATTCTCTGCCTTCCGCCAGGGAGAACTCACAGGCTGGGACTGAAGAGAGCTTTCAGAGCGAACAATGGGTGGAAGGCACTGTCCTTCCAGCAGTGAGAAATGTGAAATTCCATTCCTACCCTCACATGTGTCACCAGGGAACCACCCTGTGGTTCATCAGTCCTGGGACACTAACCAGGCAACCATTTGTCCTCAGGGGCTCAGCCCTAACCTAAAAAATCATCAGGAGTGCCCAGAAGGGGCTCCTCCTCATTTCCCATCTCTAAGAAACAAAGAACAAAACATTTCACTGCAAGAGATTTTGGAGGATTCTGATGGAGAACATCTCAGAGCTCATTTTTCCCTTAGGCAGGTCTTTCAACTTCTGAGCCTGCTGTGTCTGTGAAGACATTTATCCTGCCTTCATGCATATTCACAGCCCCTTGGGCCCTTGAAATGCACCACTGGCCTTGGGTGGGTGGCCAGTAAACCAACACAAGTCCCTTCACCAAACACGCTCAGCACCACAGAGATCAGGTGGTTAAGAGACCAGGGGTCAAGTTTATGCTCAGTTTAAAATATAAACTACCCATTCCTAAATCACTAGGAAAGCAAATCACGGCCCCAAAGCCCCTCAGTCTTTCAACAGGAGACACCTGTGTTTTCATAGCAGTGTCAGTGCACTTTCTTAGTGGATCCCAAGACTACAATGCACCTCTCAAGAGAGAGAAAAAGAGAGAGGGGCATGCAGGGAAGCAGCAGAGAATGCTGGGTCAGAATCAGCAGGCCTGGGTTCTTATCCTAGTCCCACCACTTGGGAACTGTCTACCCTTAAGTGATATAACTTCACTGAAACCCCAGCTTCCTTGACCCTAAAATGAGATATGCCATTGACATATATACACTACCATGCATAAAACAGATATCTAGTGGGAAGCTGCTATATAGCACAGAGAGCTCAGCTTGGTGCTGTGATGACCTGGGTGGGATGGGGTGGGGGGTGGAAAGGAGGCTCAAGAGGGAGGGGATATATGCATACTTATAGCTGATTCACATTGTTGGACACCAGGAACCAACACAATAGTGTGAAGCAATTATACTTCAGTAAAATAATTTTTTTTCTTAAAATGAGAGGCAGAATTTCAACAAATATCCTGAGGTTTTGAGTTCTGTACATAAAAAGGGGATAATGAAGACTGGTTTGCAGTGCTATATTATGGTGCATGCTCAGTCATGTCCGATGCTTTGCAACCCTAAGGACTGTAGCCCGCCAGGCTCCTCTGTCCATGGGATTCTCCAGGCAAGAATACTGAGTGGGTTGCCAGTATATTATGGAAGACCTAACAAAAACTTGAGACACCTGTATGCAGGTCCGGAAGCAACAGTTAGAACTGGACATGGAACAACAGACTGGTTCCAAATAGGAAAAGGAGTATGTCAAGACTGTTTATTGTCATCCTGCTTATTTAACTTATATGCAGAGTACATCATGAGAAACGCTGGACTGGAAGAAGCACAAGCTGGAATCAAGATTCCCTGGAGAAATATCAATAACCTCAGATATGCAGATGACAGCACCCTTATGGCAGAAAGTGAAGAGGAACTAAAAAGCCTCTTGATGAAAGTGAAAGAGGAGAGTGAAAAATTTGGCTTAAAGCTCAACATTCAGAAAACTAAGATCATGGCATCTGGTCCCATCACCTCATGGGAAATAGATAGGGAGACAGTGGAAATAGTGTCAGACTTTATTTTTTTGTGCTCCAAAATCACTGTAGATGGTGACTGCAGCCATGAAATTAAAAGACACTTACTCCTTGGAAGGAAAGTTATGACCAATCTAGATAGTATATTAAAAAGCAGAGACATTACTTTGCCGACAAAGGTCCGTCTGGTCAAGGCTATGGTTTTGCCAGTGGTCATGTATGGATGTGAGAGTTGCACTGTAAAGAAAGCTGAGTGCCGAAAAATTGATGCTTTTGAACTGTGGTGTTGGAGAAGACTCTTGAGAGTCCCTTGGACTGCAAGGAGATCCAACCAGTCCATCCTGAAGGAGATAAGTCCTGGGTGTTCATTGGAAGGACTGACGCTGAAGCTGAAACTCCAATACTTTGGCCACCTCATGTGAAGAGTTGACTCATTGGAAAAGACCCTGATGCTGGGAGGGACTGGGGGCAGGAGGAGAAGGGGACGACAGAGGATGAGATGGCTGGATGGCATCACCAACTTGATGGGCATGAGTTTGAGTAAACTCCGGGAGTTGGTGATGGACAGGGAGGCCTGGCATGCTGCGATTCATGGGGTCGCAAAGAGTCAGACACGACTGAACGACTGAACTGAACTGAACAAAAACATAAATACAATAGCATTTTGTAAGCTGTTAAGTAATATATAGAGTTACCTGCCATATGGACTAGAGGAAATTCTTGAAGGACTTAATATCGAGAGCAATGTGGTACAATGACTGGGGTCCTAAAATAATATTAATATAATCACTATATCACTAAATCTATAATAGCAATAAATAATAAACCTATAATCACTTAAATCTATAATAGCAATAAATAATAAACCTATAATCACTAAATCTCTCTCAACTTTGGTTTCCTCACCTAAACTGCTTGCCCTCCCCAAGAGGAGCACATGAGATCAAGGAAGTGTAAATGTGCTGAAAACCATAAACTGTCCCCCAAACACAAGCAATTATTATTTAGAGAACTCACTTTGACTTTTGGCATTACGGCGCACACACTGTTAGTTCCTGGCGCCATGACAGATTTTAATTGGCCTGGCTATGAAAACCTTCTAGAGCTATTATGTGCTACACCTGTGATGGCCGTGCAGTGTGCTAATTGAGACAATTAGGCTGGGGACCCAGAGAACGGCTTTCCACCACTGAGCATAATCCTCCTCACTTTGAGAGGGAAATTAACAGCTGCTTTGTGGTCTCCCACATCATCTCACTTTCTTAGAGAGAGATCCCCACCAGATCCACCTCAACTCTGCAACGTTGATCACTGGTGCCTAGGATGACATAACATCTGTGAAGAAATATTAAGTCTGACTTTGAAATGGTTTTTGGGCTAGGAGGGGGAAAAAATGTCATATGTGGCACATGCTGGATAAAACAGTCCCTGAGTGACAGCCAGAAGCAGGGGGAAGAAAGGTCATCACTTTTAAGGGATGTATTTAAGAGCAAAAAAAAAAAAAAAGGATCAGGGGATGAACAGATCAATTTAGCTCTCTAGCACTTATTCTCTGCCTCCAGAAGGGAGAGGAGACTGAAGCTTCCAGGCCAGTGTAACTCTGCTCCTCAGCTTCTCACTGACATTGCAAAACCTTCAGGGATTTCCTTCCTTTCCCCCATCGCCTGATATGCCCATCTCTTTTGAGAAACATGAGAAATACATCTGGTTCTTTGGATTCCCATTCACCCCTGGACAAAGTCACCTTGGTTGGCAATTAGTGATTATCAATAAAAAGATGGCAAAAATATTAATAGATGTTTGCTGTATGTTGGCCATCAGGTTCTGAGTTTCCAAACATTTATCTCATTAGATCCTGTGAGATAAAACATGCTATGCAGACATTTTAACTCCTGTTTTACAGACATGGAAACTAAGGCTCAGGAAGGCCCAACTAACAAGTTGGTAGTCTGGGCTTAAATTAGGGTCTGTAGACTTCAAAGCTTTTCCATAACATCATGCTGTCTGTCATCTTGTCGAAGAACCATTACTCTAGGGCTTGGGGACAAGGCCTAACTCACTTTTGTGGCCCTAGTAACTAGGACTGTGTTTGTCACCTTCTAGGTGCTTATTGTGGAACTTAATTTTGGGAGAAGAGGAGTTTCCCAAATTGCATACTATCTTTGGAATGAGCCTCAGCATCCATTCCTAAACATCTTCTCTGCCTTGGCTGAGTCACAGAAAATGACGCTTGCTCCCTAAAGGGGGGTGGTTTGACTATGAGATCATCTTGGGGACATAGGTATGTCCAGGAGCTCATTCCAAATGGGAAGGTCCCAGGAAAGAAGCAATTGGTTTGGGTCTACTCCCTTCTGCTTTGGAAGAGGCCAAAGTAAACCATTATACCAGCAGCTCCCAGTTTGTGTCAAATGCCCCATGGTATTTCAGCAAACTCACACATGTGCTGGAGGATGTTTTAAGTTTTGAGAGAAAAACAGCAACAATCAACATCTATTGGATCTGTGAGAACTAGCACAAGGGAACTCACGTTTTAGCATTAGTGTGTGGTTTATTTACCTTAATAACACAGTATCTTTGCAAAGTTGGATTTTGGCTGTTAATGTAATCAAAACAAGTACTGTGTCAAAAACAAGGTAAAGCAGAAAGTGAAGCTGGCAGTGTCCAGGGTGATTTCAGCGTTGGAGAAGCTGTGTTGAGTCCAACTGGGGCACATTTGTCATTACAAGTAACTTAAGATGAAATAAAATATGATTTCTTTCAATTTACGTGTGGTTGCAAAGAGTCACACACGACTTGGCGACTGAACAACAACAACACAGTTTATATAACCACTCATCCACTAAGGACACCCAGGTTGTTTTCAGTTTGGGGGCAACTATGAGGAATGCTGCTATAAACACTGTGTATAGGTTGGTGTGCAGCTTCTTGTGTGAACGTAAATTTTTATTTTTCTAAGATAAATGTCAAGGAGTGCAGTTTCTGGATTATGTTTAGTTTTTAAAGAAACTGCAAAATGGTTTAGCAGAGTGGGTATACTATTTTACTTTCCCACCAATAATATATGACAGATCAAGTTTTTCTACATCTTCACCAGCATTTGGTGTTGTCACAACTTTTTATTTTAACCACTGTGACAGATACATAGTAATACCTTATTGTGCAGTATTAATTAGCATTTCCTCAGTGATATTGAACACTTTTTGAAGTGTTTATTTGCTATCTAAATATCCTCTTTGGTGAAACGTCTCTTCACTATTTTTGCCTGCTTTCTAGGATTATCATCTTTTTTATGCTGAATTTTGAGGGCTCTTTATATACTTTAAAAACTGTTTTTTGTCTGCTATGTATTGATAGTTTGTAAATACTTGGTCCCAGGCTTTAGCCTGACATTTCACCTTCTTAACAGGTTTTTTTTTTTTTTTTTTTTTTCCGCAGAACAAATGGTTTTTAACTGTGATGAAGTTCAACTTATCTAATTTTCCTTTTATGGATCATGTTTTGTGTCAAGTGTAAGACCTTCTTACCTAACCTAGATCCTAAAGATTTTCTGTTGTTTTTCTCTAAAAAGTTTATAACTTTAAGTTCATAAAGTATATAACACTTAAGACTTCGATCCATTTAGAGTTAATTTTTGTGTACAATGTGAGACTTAGATTGAGGTTCATGTTTTGTCTATAGATGCAGTTGCTCTAGCACCATGTGAAGAAAAGACTTTCTTTCCTTCATTAAACTACAAGTCAAAAATCAGTTGGGCATATTTGCATGGGTCTGTTTCTGGAGTCTTTATTATGTTCCACAGATCTGTAAATCTATCCCTCTGTTACTACTATATGGTCTTCATTACTATTAAACAGATAATCTTTATTATTCTTTTAAAAATTATTTTTGCTATTATGGTTCCTTTGACTTTTCACATAAATTTTGAAATAATCTTGTCTATGTCTACAAAAAATCTTGGTGGGATTTTATTAGGAATTATATTGAGTCTGTATACCAATTTGGAGAAAATTAATACCTTTTCTATGTCAAGTGGTCAGGGAAGGCCTATGCTTTTAAACATCAAATAACAATACTTGTTTATTTTGGGACCAGTATCATAAACTTAACTTTCCAAAAGGGGCTTTAAGTACCATGTTTAACAACATGTAGCCTTCTTTGATGGCAAACTGAACACAGAATTATATTTCTTGACTACAACAAAACAAAAACTCAATCATCTGCTAAATGACAAGATGCTCTCACCCTCAGCATGAGAAGTAATAGGGAGTGCTGGGGACTGTGGCTTGGGGGAGAAAGCATGCTGCCTAGGAACAGGGTAGCTGCTACTTAATTTCTCTAGTTGTTGAGACCATGGACACAGCATTTTCACATCTTATAAAATTTCAACAGAAGCCAGAAATCAATTTTTTAAAAATCAAAAATGTTGGCAGCTATCATAACATAAAATGAAATAGGTAAAACACACACCTTGATGGACTGGATCCAGATACCAGCCAACTCTCTGTCGTTTCTGGGCTGAAGGAGCCAACAAGAGAACCTCTCCAGCCTCAAGAAGCTTACACGTGAGTGGAAGTAACAGAGAAACACCACAAAGCAGTACCGCATGCTCTGGTACCAGTAGGAGCGGTAGTGGCAAGTGGCACGACCCTTAATTCTGTTTTGGGAGGTCAGAGATGACTTCCCAGGGAAGTAAATTTATACAGTAACTCAAAGTAGCTAATTCAATATGTGCTATTTAATCCATAGTATCTCTAGCAAACATTGATAGGATCAAAGCATAGGGCAAAGCTTTGTTTCTGGGTATCAAAGAAAGTAATACAGAAGAGATCATATAATTCAAGGATTCTCCAAATGTCATGTCACTTCTTAGAGGAATTACAAAGCAAAAGCTTTCTAGAGGTGACAGTTTCTCCAGCCTCTTAGGAGCATTCTGAATTTCTTAAAATCACTTACAGGGGTATAATCTGACCTCAGCCTGCCTCTACAGCCTCCTCTTCTGTCTCCTTATTTCTGCCTTTTTTCTGCTTTTCCAATATAAAGATTCGGGTTCTTGTGTTTTGTCATCCATCCACCCAATCACCTACCCACTGATCCATTCACTCATCCATCTATCTATATCCATCCATCCAAGAAATAGCGATTTAGGACCACAATTCCAGGTACTGGTAACACAACAGTGAATAAAGCTGACTCAGTTCCCACCCTCATTGGCTTTACATTCCAATAAGAGAGACAGACATATAACATGTGGTTGATGTGAGGAGTTCTATGAAGAAAAATTAGACAACATTAAGGTATAGGAAATAATGTTACCATTTTCAATAGGGAGTTGGGAAGGCTTCTGGACAATATTTGAACAGAACTTGAAGGAATCAATGGAGCAGACAATAGAAGTACAGGGGCAAGAGTTTCCCAGCAAAAAGAAACCAAAGTATAAAGAGCCCGAGTGGGAAAACATCTGGTCCACTTGGGGAGCAGCGTGGAGGGCAGAGTGTGTGGAGCGCGAGGGCGGTAGGAACTGAGGTTGGAGAGGAGGCCCCATCTGTGGGATTCTGAGGGCATGGTTCACACAGGCCCTCAATGTAAGGAGAAGGATTTGAAGGATTTGAGCGAGGTAGTGACGTGATCTGACTTACAGAGAGCAGACAGTGGGTAGAGACATGGAGACAGATAATCCTGTTGGTAGGTCATCACAACAGTCCAGGTGCGAGAGGGAGGCGGCTTGGACCAGTGCAGTAGCGATGAGGGCAGGGAGAAGCTGGCCAATCTGAAATGCTCTGGAGATTGAAGAGACAGGTATGCAAGGGGAAGGAGTCAAGGGTGACACTCAGGGTTTTGTCCTGAACAAGTACATTTACTGACACAGGGAACATTCTGTGCCTACAACTTCACAAGGCTGGCTCCTCATCATGATTTCCACCTCAAGCCAATGTCCCCTTTTGGAAGCATCTTTCCTGACCACCCCTGATTTGGTTGAGAGCTCTCGGTTTAATTTTTTTCTCAGGACTAACTAAATATCTGAAATTCTCTTTTTATTCTCCTTTTATTTCAACAGTTGATCATCTGGATTTCCTGACTGCAATGCAAACCCCAAGAGAATAAGGACCATATCTACCTGGCTTATTGCTACATCCTCAGTACCTAATTCAGAGCCTAGATAATGGGACAAGGTTGATAAATATTCATTGAATGAGGCTTGGATGGTGTGAGACAAGTTAAACAAGGCTGCAGTTTCCTTAGCGTGGTTCTTTTCAGAACCTTGAATAAAGCAATCAGTTAATCAATGAAATAATATTGATTATTTGGTCCAAACTCTGTGCCAGAGTCTGAGAAAGCAGAAGTGAGCACAAAAAGTACAATGTGTACCCCCACGGAGCTTACAGCACCCTGGCGGAGGGCAGTAAATACTCCTACACACATGGGCTTCCCCTGTGCTAAGAATGCAGAAGGGAAGGTTCCCAGAGCTCTGACAGCATGGGATCTGGGGATCCATCCTTGTCAGGGAAGCACAGGGCAAGCAGCTCTGAGGTGAGATCCACAGGAGAAATCCCCGCAGGCCTCAGGGATCTCTGAGCAGGGTATACGTTGAGATTGTAGATCCCGGTTTCCAAGGTGCTTCTTGCGAGAGTAAACATTTTGGCAAAAGCTGAACTGCTCCAGTCTTCTCAGGCACTGGGGCTCAGCTGGGTTAGGAACACAGATAAAGATGAGCAGCTGGTTCATGACAAAACTAGGGTTCTGCATTTATCATGACACATCTGCAAAATGGCAACAACACCTACTTAAACCTACAGCAAGGAGATCAAACCAGTCAATCCTAAAGGAAATCAACCCTGAATCCTCATTGGAAGGACTGATGCTGAAGCTGTAATTCTAGCATTCTGGCCACCTGATGTGAAGAACTGACTCACTGGAAATGACACTGATGCTAGGAAAGATTGAAGGCAGGAGGAGAAGGGGACGACAGAGGATGAGACAGTTGGATGGCATCATCAACTCAATGGACATGAGTTTGAGTAAGCTCTGGTAGTTGGTGATGGACAGGGAAGCCTGCCGTGCTGCAATCTATGGGGTGGCAAAGAGTCGGACATGACTGAGCAACTGAACAACCATCACCTACTTCAACAGGACTGCTGAGGGTGAAAGGTATTGCTGTTTATAAAGTGCTTAGCACAGTACCTGATATACAAGTAACACTAAACAACTAATAATAATTATCATTAGATTTCAAACTCTTGAGGGGATCAATCACATTCTTACTCTTCCCACATATAAACATCAAACAACACAGTACCTTACACACAGAAGGGGTTTAATAAATACATGTTGAATGAGTGAATGATGGTTATCTCGATGGCACACTATTTTGGATCAGGCCAACCATTCTAATGAGGGACAGCACAGTAAATAAACAGAAATCAATCAGGCCATGCCCTTTTGTCAAGTTAAGCTGTCAAATGGTTGGTAGCTGCTGTTAATGATTCTTGCCAGCCAAGGACACTGGACAATTTAAATGGTAGGAAGTCAGTGTGGTTGTTGACTTTAAAGTAAGGATAAGTTATATGGTGGGAGGGCCCAGAAGATTCAGTGATTTTATGCATCAGTAACTTGCAATAGGAAAGCACAGCCAGAGTCCAGGAATAGTTGCTACTGAAATGGCATTTCCTTTGCATTCAAATCTACAAGCTAGATTGGTGCATGTGATTTCTCAGCTGCTACCAGAATACAGGAAGTGGTTTTGAATGAACACTAATCAACCAGGCTCTCCAGGGGCACCTTGTACCTGAAAACCTCTGAGCACTTTGTAAACAACAGTTAAGTTTCCCCGTCCCCTGAGGTATGGGTGCCGGGATTTTTGCTTATATCAGGCAGAGTTAAAGCAGAAAAGCTGTAGTCATGAGCAAAGTGGGTATCAAAAGGGATAATTCTTACGCCCCTCACAAGTCTAGACTTGAAAAGGGTCAAAATTATCTCCAAATCCCCTAAGGTATTTTACCTGATAACGTTAGTTCTACCACAAGTCCTCCCAAGCATCTGGTGGGGAGATGAACAAATGGTTGAAAATAAGAATAGCCACTTTGGAGGGCAATTTGACACTACCTGTTATGATAAAATCCTTCAACTCAGCAATGCCACTTCAGTGCATTTTTACTAGAGAAATCCTGGCACATGTGCTAAAGAGGCATCAGCAAGCACCCCCACTGCTGTGTTTTCTATGAAAATCTGAGATCAAATTCAAGGTGTATCTAGCAAGAGGAGAATGATTCAATAAAGAAGGGAATAGTATGCAGCAGTTAAAAGAATAAGCCAATACATATAACAAAATAGCACATAAAATAATTTGTCCATCATAAAACAGATTACTGAATAACAGAAGCAAACTAGAGAGTCCTATGTGCTGTGCGACACATGCGGTGATTTTAAAATACGTCGAGACTATTAACATTTGATTCTCTTCTTGTAGCAAGTGGAGCCTGAGTGACCTCCCCTTGCATGTGGGCCAGACATAGTGACTCGTTTCTAATGAATAGAACATGGCAGAAATGACCATGTGTCACTTTCAAGACTAGTTCAGGAAAAGGCATTGTGGCTTTCTCCTTGGTATCTTCTGCTCTCTCTCTCTCTCTCTCTCATCACTTGCTCTAGAGGAAGCCAGCTACCCTCTTATAAGAACACTAAAGGAGCCCCGCGGTATGCCCAGGTGGCAGTCTTCAGCCAGCAGCCAGTGAGGGACGGAGGCCTCCAGCCAACAGCCATGAGTGAGCCATCAGGGAAGCCGATCCTCCAGCTCCAGCCCAGCCTTCAGATGACTGCAGTCTGGGCTTATGTCCTGACTACAACTTCATGAGAGATCATAAGTGAACTCCTCCCACCCCCAGTACAGACATCCATGCATTCCTCACTCTTAGAATACTAAAGGTTTTCGCTATGAAAGGTATGTTATTTCAAACCACTGAGTGTCATGACAGCAATCAATAACTAGTATACCATCTACATAAACATGAATTTAAAAAATTTAATACATAGAGACAAATGTATAGAGGAAGGTCTGGAAGGATATGCACCAAAGTGGTAATAGTACCCTGAAGAGTGGGATTGGGAGAGCTAAGGTGAAATTAGCTTCACCTTCTCTATTTTCGCTGCACAAGACCCTGTACATGTATTACTGGCATACTTTTCAAAAACAGTTAAAGGAAGGAAATGCAATTTAAAATTCCACTACTTGAGAATTTCATGGTAAGTCATATGAGGCTGAAGCTTACCTTTGATCATCTCCAAGAAAGAAGGTTGCTTAGCAAACTTGTTTAATAATAAACAAGGTGATTAGCAGAGCTCTCCAACCATACTTAAGAAAGCCAACTCCTGTCAGTTACTCTTATAAATCACCTCAGTCTAAGTCACACACAATAAGTGATTCTTTTTATCCATGTTTCTTATCTATTGTTATTCACAATATTCTTACTCCCAAAGAATAGCCAAATTCTTTTGAAACTGACAAAGGTACCTCTATTGAAAAAACTAAGCTATATATTAATGCATACTGTTGTTATCAAGCAGCTTGAAATCAAAGAGTTTACGTCGTCAGGCTAAGGTTATGGAAAAGGTATTTTTAAAGTAACTTTGTACTGGATTTCTTTTAGGCTTGTGCTAATTTGTTTTTCAACTTTGAGCCTGGGGGTCTGCATCGTTTAATGGAAGTTCTGTGGCAAGGACCCTGATCTCTGTCTGGGGCTAGGCTGGCTGCAGGCACCAAAGTTTCATGCATTTTCAGTGGAATTGGGTCCAGAGCTTAGTGCAAAATGCCTTCTGGGTGACTGACCAGAAATTCAATCACAGCACATTCATTTCAAAAATCCCTTTCATGTATCATTTAGAAGCAGCCTGCATATTTAAATTTGCATATCTCTGACCCTGGATTTTGGAAACAGAGGAGAAGAATGAATTTCTGTTTAGTTTTCGGGATGATGGAAGGGAATAAACCAGAGGCATTTCCTTTCCTTGACTACTGGGTAGATCTACTACTTCTGAAGGATTCTGAACCCGCATTTCTGCAACATAAGCCGCTGTCCCATGGAGCTGGGGAATAACAATAACTAACATTTATAGAGCATTTTATACTCTTACAAAATATGTTAGCATTCACTGCCTCATTTAACGGGCAGAGAGGTTCTTAATTATGCTTTCTGATGAGGGACAATGGTTCTTTCAAACCAAGCATCTGCTGAGATTACTCTGGTTTTCCTTTCAAAGGGACACACTAAAGAAATAATGATGCCACACTCCAGACTCACCAGGCTGGGAAAGGGTACACTGTAGCAGGTGTGAGATTGGTTAACTTCCCCACACCACAGCATGTTTCTAGTTTCTTTCAATGAACTCAAATGTATATGTGGCTCTCTGCTACAGGAAGACAGGAAGGTGAGAAGGTAAATGCAGGGACTTCAGAATCTTGGCGTGAATCCTGGCTCTGCCATTTTCTAGGTGCACAGTCTTGAGCAAATTGCTTCTTTGTTAAATATTTCAAACCACCAAACTTCTCAGATTTCTCATCTGAAAAGTGGGGCTGGTGTTAATGGCACAAATCTCATAGATTTTCGTGAGAAATACATGGATGAATTCACACAGGATGCTAGAAGAGTGTCTGGTACATCACCAACACTTGGTAACCATTGCTGCTGTTACTGTTACATACAATGAGTATGTAACAATGAGTATTTTAGGGTGGGTGGGTCACAAGACACATCCTTCACTCATTCCAGGTGTGACTAAGAGGCTGTCTGCTGGGCACAGTGCCCAGCTCTGAGGATGTATCAGAAGGGTCCCTTAGGAGATGTGCATTTCTGGGAGATCAGTCAGATCCAAACAAAATTAAAAGTGAATGAAGTGGTAGAAGGGTTATGAATGGGGAATTGAGTGAGAACAGGTATTATTTGATTTTTGAATGTGAGAGCCAGTGTTTCAAAACATGGGAGGAAAAACAGTCTCAGCGGAAGGAATAGATAAATGAGAACCATGAAGGGGGAAGGAGCTGGGCAGGTTCAAGGAGCTGACGGACCACAGGAGAGACATGGGCTGGGTGTGTTCTGGCCACGGCCAAGTGTCATGGTGGTTCTGCATGGAAAGAGAAGCCACAGAAGGGTGTGAGGCGGAGCAGTAACATGGTTCCATAGAGATTCTTTATATATGGCACTCAGTACAAATTTAACATATATAACTGTACCATGGGTAAATATCTATTGTACACCCATACATATATATTTGAAGAGAGTACTGGCTTTCATGTGGGCTGAGGATTGGGGAATGGGGTGACTAGAGCAGGAACATAATAACTGAAGAGACACCTGCCGGCAGAAAAGTCCAAAGTGCCAGTGGTGTTCAGAGGTAAGATGTGGAGAAGCAGAGAAGGGGGCGCCATCTGAGGTGACCTTGAACAGGGCATTGCTTTTAGACATGCAGAGGTGTCTGGAAAACACAGACAGCATCGCTAATGGATGCATATCTTGCAAAGAGGCCATATATTAACAGACCTTCCCTTGCAGTGTCCCAAATTTACCATATGGATCTTGGAAATCTGCAAACAGGAACATTTGTGTATCTCCTGTATTCCAAATTACAGGGCACTTAAAAACTACTCTGTGGAACCCAACGGCAAGGAAGGTCCAGAAACAACGATGACTTGTCTACACCCAAGTGGAACTCACTGCCTTGACCTCGCCTTGGCTTCTGAAAACCAAGGAAACCCATAGAGCCTGACTTCCATTTTCCACAAGGCACTGAGGTCAAAGGGAACCTCTCCATGCCCTGAGTAAACACAGGCAGGCTGATATCCAAATGAAAATGACCCAGGAAGGACATGGAGCTCCCAGTGCCTGCTGCATCAGCATGTCTAGACAAAGACCTCACGTAGTGATACTATTCCTGGACTCATTTTGCCCACATCAGTGTTCTATTTATGCCCTATTTCTGCCTGGTGGGCCACCCGCACCTTTCAATACACACATCTGAGATGTTAGCATTGCCGAGAGTTGCTCATACAAGCATTCTCTTTGGATCAGAGCTTTACAATGGTCACACGATTGAAATTCTAAATGACTGTCCCAAAGGTTAACCCACAGCAGCAAAAGTACATGCCAACTAGTCTCAGAGGAGCTGGGTTCAAGTCTCAGCTCTGTCATTAACCAGCTTCATGATTCTGGGCAAGAACCCATATCCTGTGAATTTCAGTTTCCTCTGGGTTCCAAGTTGCCATCATCGACCTCAGAGATTTGTCAGGAGGATTAACTATAATGTCATTCCTTTCTCCAGGGGATCTTCCCAACCCAGGGATCCAACCGAGGTTTCCTGCATTGCAGGCAGATTTTTTTATCATCTAAGTCACCAGAGAAGCCCAACTATAATGCACGTGAGGATGTTTTATCAAATTCATAAAATACAAGTACGGTACTATCATCAATACTGTCAAATAACATCAAATGTTTGCACAGTACTGAGCAATGTTTAACTATTTTCATTTGCTGTATTTAGTTAGCCAACAAAGGAGGTCTTCACTAAGCTGGTTCTTTGAGAGGCAAAAAATCTTGTCTGTTTTTTGTTCCCCAACAAAGTACCAGCACTTCATAGGTGCTCAATAAACCAGTGCTGAATGAAAGAAGGAAGAATGAACAAAACCATGCCAGGGAATGGGCAAACGTCCCTTTGTGGGAGACAGAGAATATCACTCCTGTTTCACCTGTCTGGATTCTGGCAACAGCCGGATTTAGTGGTGCCATGAACTAAAATTTCCCAGTTACATTTACGACGGAACAGGGCCTAAGCCTGCCTTTCCAGCATCCACTTTGATCCACTTTGGTTCCTGTTTTCTCCTACTTGGAATGTTTTTTTCCAGTGGAGTGAAAGCCCACTGCTTTCCTATTGCAGTCTTTCAGTTCTCTCCCTTAAGCCATCTGCTCCTTTATATCAAAACTTATTGATTTTATTTGAAAACTTTTAATTAGAAGCTTCCAGGCAGTGGCGGAGTTAAGTTTAGATGCTTCCAGCTCGTCTCATCCTCAGCAGCTGCAGTAAGGCAATAAGGCTTATGATTTAAGTTCATTATTATCTCCATGTTGATGTCATTTTGTTTTCCCTTGCTATTTCTTTGTTCCAGTAAGTTACATAAGGCTTAAGAGCCATCAGATTAATACTGTTTCTTAGAAATGACCTTCCAGGGATTTTTCCTTATGTGATCAGATGCTGGTGAAGCTATGATAATAAGTACTAGATGTCTCCATTCTACTTCACCTTTAACCCAAAGACTACGGAAAACTTTATAAACATTAATTAAGCCAATCTCATTACACTCCAGGAGAAAGGAATTATCCACTGCAGAAAACTAAAACTGAGTTTAAAGTCGCCTCTGCAACATATTTAGTCAGCTACTAAGCAAGTGTATTACATCTCTTCTATGCTATCAAAGAATTGTCTCCACCTCTATCTCTGTGGGCTTGAAAAACTCCTATTCGTCCTACAAGACTCTGCTTGGTTATCACCTACCTCAGGAAGCCTCCCTTACTTTACCTTCCAGGTCCAATTAGGTGCATCCCATCTCCTTTCTATTCTACTGTAAGCATCTTCACAGAACCCTCATTAAATGTTTTAAGAGACGGTATTCTCACTTATCTCTCTTCCCAGACTTCAGTTTACTAAGGATATGCACTCATTTTTCTCACCAAAGATGTGCAATTTATGCAAAAGTAATTATTTCAGTGTCCCCCCCAATTTATCCCATAGTCTGGCACAGAACAGATGTTCATGTTTGTTTAACAGAACTTGATTCCTGTTTTTGTTTTTAACAGACTTTATCTTTTTGAGCAGTTTTGTAACAGTTTTAGGGTCACAGAAAAATTGAACAGAAGGAACAGAGATTTCCCTCCTCTCTCCTGCCCCTCCATATCCCCCTCACATTGGCTTCTCAATTATCAACATCCCTCACTAGAGTGGTGGTACATTGTTACAGTGGATGAACCTGCATTGACACATGATCACCAACCAGAGTTCATGGTTTACATTAGGGTCCACTTGGTGAGTCTGGAAAAGTGGAGAAAGACATGTCTCCCCACGGCAGTATCAGACAGAGTAGTTTCACTGCCCTGAAAACTCTGTGCTGGGCAGAATTCCTTTATCAATTACCAACACATACTTTCTGTAGTGTGGTCAGAAATCTCTTAGTTTGTTCATTTCAGTTCAGTCACTCAACTGTGTCCGACTCTTTGCGACCCCATGAATCCCAGCAGGCCAGGCCTCCTTGCCCATCACCAACTCCCGGAGTTTACCCAAACTCATGTCCATCGAGTCGGTGATGCCATCCAGCCATCTCATCCTCTGTCGTCCCCTTCTCCTCCTGCCCCCAATCCCTCCCAGCATCAGGGTCTTTTCCAGTGAATCAACTCTTCGCATCAGGTGGCCAAAGTATTGGAGTTTCAGCCTCAGCATCAGTCCTCCCAATGAACACTCAGGACTAATCTCCTTTAGGATGGATTGGTTGGATCTCCTTGCAGTGCAAGGGACTCTCAAGAGTCTTCTCCAACACCACAGTTCAAAAGCATCAGTTTTTCAGTGCTCAGCTTTCTTCACACTCCAACTCTAACATCCATACATGACCACTGGAAAAACCATAGCCTTGACCAGATGGACCTTTGTTGTTATTTAGCACCAAACTGATAAGACAAAACACAACAGGGCAACACAAGCCGTTCTCACTTCTCTGTAAAGTACACAGACTGGTGCATTGAAGAACTTACTGTTCATCCTGGTCTGGACCACAGTGAATGAAACAGCTTCTCTCTGTTTGCCCTACAAGTGTCCCTAGATCCTAAAAGATTTGATACCACACAGAGCCTGGGCCAGCGGCCCTCATTCTGTTTTGTATGGCAACATACAAGGAGGAAGTGTCCATGTGAGATGGCCTGATTAATGACTCATTTTTCCTTTCCTCTTTAACTGTAGAGAGAGGGCATAGGGAGAAATTGAGAGGGAGGGAGAGTATCACAGTTATCCGAATCCACTGTAATTTATACAAAGAAGCAGAACATTTGCTTTAGCTGTTGTTAGCAGTTAATGATTATGAGAAGGCTAAGGATTACCAACAGTGTGTTGTGATAGCATACTTGTGCCTGGCAGCCTGCAACTTGCCTCTGTAGACAGTGAGAGCAGCCAATGTTCTTAAGTAACTTTGGGATAACAGGAAAGGTATGTCTCATTGAAGCAGAAAAACCTTTTCTATATACTTCAAGAAAAAAATTAAATGAGATAATTGCATACAAAGCCTTTAGCCCAGCATAGAACACATAGCAAACACCCAAGGAATTCAGCTCTTCTGTAAGAACAACATTACCAATTACTATTTATTGAGTGATTATTAAGTGCCAGGAACTACACCAAGTGCTGTGTATGTACCCTCTTAATATTCCCAACAAACCTATGAGGTATTGTTCTAATCATGTTTCACAGATAAAGTATATGGAATTTACATATTTTTTTCACTGGGTCTCAGCTACTCATAGTAAGTGGAAAACTGGGTTTAGTTGCCTCCAGAGCCCAATAAACTATCCTGCCTCTTTTGAAGCAAATGAGTGGCACCTCTTAAGTGCTTGTGTGCCCCACCATGTGTTAGGCAGCTGCTCTATAGATGACATGAAGACTGCCCTCAAGTAACTTCTGGCTTAGCTGGAAAGGACAGACAACACACCCAAGTGAAAGCTAAGAGGCTATTGTAAAACAGGACATGAAAGATGGCTACTTTGAGACATTAGTCTGCCATCTTCCTATCTGCCAGCTTTCCAAATAAAGTCATTATTCTTTGTCTCAAAAAATGAGACATTACTTGGTGAACTGCCACTTAAGTTTTTAATCTAAATTACGCTCTGGGTTTAAGGAAAGAAGAGACCAAGGGGCTGGAGAGGTCAGGAGACCCTTCAGAACTTGAGATACATCTGGATCTACCCATATGGTCTATATGCTTGGTTGTGATTTTGTGGGTGGGAAATATATTAGAACTACTTGGAGGGGGCTTTCTAAACTCTACTCCCCTCACCCTTAAGACACATACTTGAAAAATTACTATTGAAGTCTGCCATCGGTATTGATAGAAATAACTAGAGGGTAGTGTTGTGCATCTGGAGGGCTTCCCAGGTGGCTCAGTGGTAAAGAATCCATCTGCCAATGCAGGAGACACAGGAGATGTGGGTTGGACCCCTAGGTAAGGAAGATCCCTTAGACAAGGAAATGGCAATCCAATCTAATATTTTTGCCTGGGAAATCCCATGGACTGGAGAGCTTGGTGGGCTACAATCCATAGAGCCTCAAAGAGTCAGCCACAACTAAGCGCGAGAGCATGCACACACACACACACACACACTGTGAGTCTGGGCTCTGCAGTTCAAATTTGGACTATGTCCAGTCTCTCTCTGAATCTCAGTTTTCCTATCTAGGAAATGAGGATAATAATTACAGTGATGAGAAAATGTATGGAAAGCCCCTAGAACAATGCCTGGTGTGTAGTAAATGGTCAATGTATGATAGCTAATAGAAGTAGTTCTCTGGCTTGATGATGGAGAAAATGGTGAGAATCACTGATCTAAGATATCCGACAGATAGCAAACTTCTCTGAGTTCTCTGTAGGATCTGTGCGGCATAAGAGAAGCTGAGGAGGAAGTGACAAACACTACATTTTCCATTTACCTTAGGGCTTAAACCTTCTAGTCTAAAGCCACCTTAGACTGATGGCTCTTCTTAAACAGCTCCAACTCCAAATGGCCACTTGAACATAATGGAATGCTATGATTTCATATGACATGCTCTTGGGACTGGTAGAATTTCTTGAATGAATAAAATGTTAAAGAGGAAAAAGTTAATGATGTTGGCTAAAATACAAGAATGGTTTACTGAAGGATATTGGATAATCTTCCAGATGAGAGATTTTAAGAAGAGACAATACAACTGAACAATACGGGCTCAAGTGTATGACTATTTCTGAATTCACTCAAAACATTTTCTGGATGCTTCACACTTTCCACCTATTAAATGAGGACAATAATAGTATTGACAGCTCTATATGAAGAGCTGTGGGAATTAAATAACATCATGAATATAAAGTACTTAGCCTTGTGCCAGGCACATAAATCAGACTCAAGAAATAATCAGCACTCTTGCTATTTCAGGTGCTAGGTTAAGATTCTGGGCTACAAAGATGAATAAAATACCTAAGAGTTCTCATAACAGTATCTAGTAGTTGTTTCTTAGATGTTTGCAAACTCTTTTTGGACAGAGTTCTGTTCTAATCTATTCTATCCATCCCTATCTATCCAGAGTCAAGCACAGAAGTGAAGTACAGTATGTTCTTAATAGTTGTGACTTGCTTGAATGAACAGGTGCATGAGATCTAATCCCTGTGCTTAAGAAACTCAGAGGTGGGACAAGAAACACGTGGACAAGAGGTCACAATGCAGTAAAGCTGTTGTGGTCAAGATGAACTCATCTGCAAGATAGAAATAGAGTCACAGATGTAGAGAACAAACATACGGATACCAAGGTGCGGAAGGTGGTAGGAAGAACTGGGAGATTGGGATTGACATATATTCACTACTATGGATAGAACTGATAACTAACGAGAATCTATTGTATAGTGCATGGAACTCTACTCAATGCTCTATGGTGATCTAAATGGGAAGGAAATTTTGAAAAGAGTGAATATAGGCATACATATAACAGATTCACTTTGCTGTATAACAGAAACTAACACAACATTATAAACCAACAATTCTAAAAAAATTAATAAAAAATATTTTTAAACAAGGGCTCTGTGTTCACAGAAAGCCTGAGTGACGAGTATTACTGTCCTGGAGCAAACCAGACCACGTTCAGGTCTGCCCTGTCTCAGGCTGGCGGGTACTAAGCCACCTGTGTAGAATATACCAGCACAGCCAAAAATAAATAAATTTCTAAGCATCCAACTGTAGTACTTAAAGTCTTCTGGCTGAGCCTCTGTCATTTGGATAATGTTCCCACACATCAGTGCAGAGAAACCTGTGACCCTCCTGACCCCAGTTTTCTGAGCCTGTTGTGTTAGATTTCTGCCCGGAGCACTTGGCCATAACAAAGTGGAGAGGGGAGAAATCAATACAACCTGAACTGAATGCACACTTAAAACATCAGCCTTCAACTGTGCAATCATGTCCTTGTCACTAACATCCAAGTGCTTTTGCTCCATGATCTGCTCAGAGTCTTATAAGTAAACACGAAGGAGGAAATGGAAATAGCTCCAGGGCATGGGAGAGAAAAGTGCTGTTATAAACAGGGACACACACAGTGACAGCTTCCTAGGGTGGACGGGGAGCAAGAACACAGCCTGTTTGAATGTCCACTGTGGATCCTTCAGAATTTTCTCACCTTCTTTGAGCCTTAGTTATCTCATTTGGAAAGCATAAGCACTAAGACAGCTAAGGTTGTTTGGCAACTCAGTGGACATCAATGCCTGTAAAGTGACCAGCACACAGCCTGGCTCTCGAGCGGTGTTCAATAAATGGTAGCTTATTAACCAGCTTTTCTGTTGCTCGTAAGTAAGTGAGCAAGGTCAAAGAAGCCAAAGGCAGTGAACATGATTTATTAGCCACCCAAGTAAATGCTGTAACATAGGTTTCCATAGTTCTGTGCAAAGAATACTAACTAAACACCTACCACCACGTGCGACAGACTCTGTTAAGAGCTAGGAACCCAAAGGTGAATAGGCAAGGGTCCTTCTCTACAAGAACATGAATCATTTTAATACAACTCTTAGGAGAGACTTCATAGAAGAGAGAATGTACAAGGTGACAGGAGGAACTGAGACAGGCAAGTAGCTCAATATGCAGAACACAGAAGTTACACAAGTCACAAGTCAGCCTTGGGGAGTCCTTGGTGGCTCAGTGGTAAAGAATCTTCCTGCCAGTGCGAGAGACATGGGTCTGATCCCTGGTCTGGGAAGATCCCACATGCCATGGAGCAATTAAGCCCATGAGCCACAACTATTGAGCCTGTGCTCTAGAGTCTGGGAGCTGCAACTACTGAAGGCCACCCATGCTCAGTAATAAGAGAAGCCACTCCAATGAGAAGCCTGTCCACCACAACTAGGGAGCAGCTCCTGCCCACCAAAAAAAAGAGAGACTATAGAAAAGTCCACACAGCAACAAGACTTTTGACCATCACAGTCAAAAATAAATCGATAAATTTCAAAGCTTACAAAAATAAAATAAAATAAAGGAAGTCAGCCTCATGAGGAAAGGTGGACCAGGCCTCCCAGATTAATGGAACAGCACTGAAGACAGACAGGCATGGAATACCATGGAGTGTGTGGGTTGCAGGGACCTAAGGCTGGGGCCACGAGCAGAAGAAGGGCATAGAAGCCTTGTGGGCCCCCTTTCGACAGAATGTTCCCTGAGAAGATATTAGTCTTTAAAAAGGGATGAAATTTATTTCTATAAAGAAAGCTGAGCACAGAAGAACTGATGCTTTTGAACTGTGGTGCTGGAGAAGACTCTTGAGTGTCCCTTGGACTGCAAGGAGATCCAACCAGTCCATCCTGAAGGAGATCAGTCCTGGGTGTTCATTGGAAGGACTGATGCTGAAGCTGAAACTCCAGTGCTTTGGCCACCTGATGCGAAGAACTGACTCATTTGAAAATACCCTGATGCTGGGAAAGTTGAGGGCAGGAGGAGAAGGGGATGACAGAGGATGAGATGGTTGGATGGCATCACCGACTCAATGGACATGAGTTTGGGTAAACTCCAGGAGTTTGTGATGGACAGGGAGGCCTGGTGTGCTGCGGTTTATGGGGTCACAAAGAGTCGGACATGACTGAGTGACTGAACTGAACTAACTGAAGGGATGGATTGGCATTGAGACACATTACTGGCTTCAGGGTGGACAGGATGAGCTACTATGTCATGAGTGTTTAAGGTGTATTTCTTTATTCTTTTCCAACCCAAACAAGTCTGTAGGCTCTTGTGGATGTCTGAGGTCAATCGTACAATCAAGGATGACTTCTGCACACTTAATCATTCCCTAATGGATAAACTGCTTCACACAGGCCTCTCTCGGCTCTCACATTTCCTGTCCCCCCAGGGTCCCTGTTCCTTGACCATCTATTTGCCCACTTCAGCTGCTTCTGCAAGATTGAGTTCATCACCCTCTATTAGGCATCTTCACTTTGTTGTTAAGTCACCTTAATATGGAAATCATAGGTTCCAGCTCTTTGGTTTAAGACAACTAAGGTCCCGCTAACCTCAAGAGCCGAGCACTTGTGCCAGCTGAAAGATGTCTATATTGTTAAACAGGCCTAATATGGAGTCACTTATGCTAAACACAGGTCACCAAACTGGAAACTTAGTACCTAACCGACTGTAGTTTTAGCCTCCTCCAGGAATGTGATCTCAGCCAGTCAGCCTGGAATCTCCTGGTCACAGCACTAGAGAGGTGCTCTGTTTGACACATCCCTTCCATCCCCCAAAGAAAGATGAGGTGATCTGCCTTCCTTGTCCCTGCTCTTCTTCTGCTCATCACAGCCTTCCATTTTGTACAGGTGCTCCTCTCTGTCTAGTAAAGCCGATGCTCCCCAATTCATGAATCACTAAGTAAAGCCAATAACCCCTGTAAAATTCACTTAGTTGAATTTTGCCTTTTAGTAGACTTGGTGGCAGCAACGAGATCTTTTTAAGCATACTTCTGCTGACTTTGGGAACAAGGAGAAACATGGTGCCCTTCAAACCCTTTGAGTTCTCTTTCTCCCTGTTTCCTAAGGTCATCGGTTCTGAGGTCTGTTCTCTGCATTGAGCTCCCAGCCTAATTTGGCTTTTCAGTCTGGAGCAGGTTAGCTTGAGTCAGCACATGGCTGCAACTGGAAGCCAAGCCCCTAGCCCTTGGTTCAGTTCACAATTCCCCATTTGACTGTAAATCCAGTCTTTGGTTCTGTCCCCAGATTCCATGGTGAAAACTGCTGCAGTTTCCCATTTGTTTGGAATCAGTCTAAAGTCCCCATTCTTTCGGGTTTGCTGGTTCGATTCCCCCCCTAAACTTGTTCCATGTTGGCAACTGCTGGTGGTGCACACAAGGCCCTCTACCGACCAGTCCACAGTAACGTCTCTTTGTTACTGTGCATGCTAAGGTGCATGTTCATTATCTTGTTTTATGCAGATAAAAAGTATTACTGATACGGATCTCAGAAGATAAACAGCAGCAAAATTGGGAGGTATGGATGGAGCATTCAAAGCTGCCAGAGCACTCACCACCTAATTCTAAGACTCCTGTGTCAGAATATGTTTCTCAAGGAATGAGTTAGAGTGATACCAGGTCACTTGTCAACATCAAGGAAACGTCTGTGCAATGAGATATACCGTAAAACACCCCACAATCCCCAGTTCAGTAGCACATCCCCTTTAGGCATTAGTTTGCCTATGAGAGACCCAAAGTCTTATCTAAAATAATAATAATAGGATTCTTACATTCTAAAGAAGAGCAAAAGATTCCAGCACATGTGTTTATTTCATGTCTAAGAACTGTAGTCCCAGGAACTGTAGTTATCTACAAAAATGGAAAAATCTTAATAAAAACAATCTCATTACCATGTACATTATGGGGAACATTCCAATTAGACAAGATCATTCAGTTTTAAGTGACTTGAAAGCAAAGGTTCCCAACCTAACCAAACAGAATGGGATACCTATTTCAACTGGTATGCAGAAGCTTCCAAAAGGCTTTAAGATTCCAAAATAACTTCATTGAAAGATTCACTGCAAAAGGCTCATGAAAAACTGAAGACATGAGAGGTACCTGATGGAGAAGACAATGGCACCCCACTCCAGCACTCTTGCCTGGAAGATCCCATGGACGGAGGAGCCTGGTGGGTTGCAGTCCATGGGGTCGCTACGAGTCAGACACGACCGAGCGACTTCACTCTCACTTTTCACTTTCATGCATTGGAGGAAGAAATGGCAACCCATTCCAGTATTCTTGCCTGGAGAATCCCAGGGATGGGGGAGACTGGTGGGCTAACGTCTATGGGGTCACACGGAGTCAGAAACGACTGAAGCAACTTAGCAGCAGCAGCAGAGGTACCTGAACAGAAGTCAGCAGACCTGACACGGCTCCACCTGCTCCTCTCCGTCCTCCTTTACCTGAGTGCTCATGTTCTACTCCTTCTCTATCTCAACTGCCTCTCCATTTTGAAGAGATTATTAAACAGCTACCTTTTAAAGTCAAACCATCCCAGGTTACAGGCAGTCCTCCTTAGTATCCTCCACTCCTTGGTCAGAGACTGAACGAAGAGTCATAATTAAAGAATCTCCTAAACCCAGGGAGGATTCCCAAAAGGTTCTGAATCATTTAGAGCCATTATAGTGGGCCAGAGCATGAGGCTGCCAGATCTTTGTCAGCCCTGGCACGTGCTGGTGGACCTAGTGAAGCTCAAAACTGGATGAAGGAAGATGAATGGCAAGACCTCAAGGGCATACTTGAACTATTCAGTCTTCCACATGGTCCCCTCATGGACCAAAAAAGCTCAAAAAATAACAACTGATCTGTTAAGAGTCATTCCTAGTCTTCCCTGCCCATGCGAATTGGTCTGTTATTCAAGAGAGAGATGAATCTGATTTTCAAGTTCATCTGGAAGCTCTCTTTCTAAGGCATTCTGGGTTTCATAGGTCACTCAACCTCTTGGATGCCCTATTTGTAAAGGGACTCTCTCCTGAGATTAGGGGACTGATGGAAAAAATTGGATATCACCCGTTCAACTGAATTTATGACCATAGTGAGCACTGTGAAAGGGCTTTGGAGTAAGATTATAAACAAAAGCCATCAAGCTATTGCTCTCACAGTACAACAGCTCCAAGGTTTATAACCTAAAGCAATACCTAGAACTCACCCATTACATCCTCCTAGGGGTCCATCATCAAAAAGCTGGCCTAGGGGTCAATGTCTCATTTAATATCAACTGAAGCACTGGAAAAAAGGTTGTCCCCGAAAATTTTATGTGAATTTTTCAGTGTTAACTCAGATCCCCTCATACATGCCCCTAAAGGAGGGCTCAGGGCACCTCTCAGAACTGATGAGACGCCAAGAAATTTTCTGGTCAACTGCTACATTATTTCATTAAACAGCTACAGGAAACTAAAGTTAATAGTTGTTGTTCAGTCACTCAGTCATGTTTGACCCTTCGAGACCCTATGGACTGCAGCATGCCAGGCTTCCCTGTCCTTCACTATCTCTCAGAGTTTGCTCAAACTGATGTCCATTGAGTCAATGATGCCATCCAACCATCTCATCCTCTGTCGCCCCTTTCTCCTGCCCTCAAATCTTTCCCAGCATCAGGATCTTTTTCAAATTTATTATTATAAAATTGATAATAATCATCATAAACACTGCCAAATTCTGGTATATACAGAGTTACTTTCTCGACTTTAAATCCCACTTGGAGCCTGCACACGGGATCCTGGAAAATCTGGCCAAAGTCAGCTTGTGGTGAAAATTCGTACCAGAGTCAGCTCTCCTGTATCTCTGTGTAGTATCCAATAAACAGAGAGAGAAAAAAATCTTTTGCACTCCTTGGGGATGCCTCTCAAGTCCACGAGGTTGTTCAAACTGCCAGCAATATTTAGTTTTGTACCCATTCAAGGCGGACAACATATTTAAAAGAATTTTTAAGTAGCTCTGTAGTCAGAAACTGGCCAGATTGGAAGCTGATATTCAGAGCCTGATAGAAATTTATTTTTAGTCACCCTCCCCTAAGCTAAAATAAAACTATGTACCCAAAGGGAAAGAGAAAATAAAAACCTTCTAAAGCCCTTGTAAAACAATTTATGGGTAGATCAACCTATGATGTCATTTAAGTTGCAACCCAATTCCTCAGGGAATTGAAAACAACTGTCCTTATCTTACAAATCTTTCACCAAACCAGAAATGCTCCAGGACTTCTTATATAGGTCATTTCTTTAAAATGCCAACTTTGGAGAGGTAATTCACATCAGAAACAAAAAAACAAAAGGGGAGAAAGGTCTTTTAAAACTTAGCTGAACAAGAAGTATTATGTCTTTTCACTAATATTAGTAAAAAAAAAAAAAAAAAACTTTACCCGTCGGAGCAGGTAATCTTATTTCATCTATAGAAAATAATTAAGATTACGACTTCTTTATAACTAGTGAATTTTGTATTATTGTACCTGATTCATGGCAGTCACTTTAAAACATGAGGTATAAGGTCTTTTTTCCATCTGTCTATGTATTTATGTGTGTCTATATGGATTCCCTGGTGGCTCAGTGGTAAAGAATCTGCCTGCCAATGTAGGAGATGCAGGTTTGATCCCTGGGTCAGGAGGATTCCCTGGGGAAGGAAATGGCAACCTGCTCCACTATTCTTGCCTGGGAAATCCCATGGACAGATGAGTATGGTGGGCCACAGTCCATGGGGTTGCAAAGAGTCAGACATGACTTAACAACTAAACAACAAACAAGAAGTACATATGTTATAGATGTATGGTATTTTCTACCTCTGGATAACATTACCAAAATAATTTGTAAAAAGAGTTCCATTTAATTGGTTTGAATAAAATCAAGCACTTATGTGAATTAAGGACTCCTAAAATTCAGAAATATAATAGAAACTAACTCCAATGCTTTTCAAATTTATGTGACATGAAATAATCTTTGGTAAATAAAAGCTCATTTAGGTTTATTGATTAAAGTAGGTATGTCTTCAGAATTAAGAGCATTAAAAATAATTCAGATGTACAACTTTATTCTACTTGGGTTATTGGTCAAATAACTACGTATTTGTTGAAATCTGTGAGCAGATGGGGATGACAGCTGACTTTGTCTAATATTGCAAGTAGGTAGTCTAAACATTATCCCTGAGAATAAGTGAATTAATAGATGTAAACAGGATAGAAGTTTTTACGTGAACTTGCAAAATGGTTTCATCAAATCTTTTTGGTAACTCGAAACATTAAGGTTTTGTTAGTTAAATTAAATTACTGTTGTTCAGTCACTCAGTCATGTCTGACTCTTTGTGACCCTATGGACTGCAGCACTCCAGGCTTCCCTGTCCTTCACTATCTCCCAGAGTCTGCTCAAACTCATGTCCACTGAGTCAATGATGCAATCCAATCATCTCATTCTCTGTCACCCACTTCTCCTCCTGTCCTCAATCTTTCCCAGCATCCAATGAGCTGGCTCTTCGCATCAGGTGGCCAAAATATTGGAGCTTCATCATTCAAATTAAATAATGGATAGTCATTAAAGATCTAGATCATTTCTAAATAATATGTTGAAACACTAATTACTGAACACAAGTTTATTTTTTGCCTCCTTTTACAGAGAAACTAAAGATACCTGATTCTCTTAGTAAATGTGATTTGTGCCACATTGAAAAAATTTACTGTGAGAAAGCGTGTTTATAGAAATTATAAAAATGTTTACAAATGTATCAAGCCACAGAATGCTAATATGAAAGACAGTTAGCAACTGATTACTTTATTTTCACTAAAAATTAAGGCTTTTTATGATCAAAAATTCTAATATATATTTAATTAAAGCTTATTTTATATATAATGTATAAAATATTTTATTTAAATAGTGGATACACACATATATGTATATATAATACATAATTAAAGTTAATACAAATAATATGGAGACCATCTCCATATGCAAAGAAAGTAGTGTGTGTGTTTTTGGTAAATGACAGTACAAAGAATAGAGATGCATTTTTATTGAGAAAAAAAAGTAATTCTTTCCTAAATTGAGATGGCTTATTTCAGTATGGGAAATAGAAAATAAAAGGATAAAAAGTTTGTGGAAAAGGAACCTTGGGAAAAGAATTTTATGTGAGGTGAAGCTGGATGAGATTGAATGAATTCGTTATATACGAGTTTCAAAAATTAGCTTTAATGTCAATAATGTACTTAGGTAGATTTTCTGTCATCTGCTGAAAGGACAAGTTTTATTATACTACTGGCCTCCTCTTAATAAGAAACTGTACAGCTTTTTAACTTTCTGTAATTGCCTGTGACATCTTTAGTTGTCATCACAGTCAAATGAATAAGTACTATTTCACAGTGACTTATGATTTTATTTGACCAAATGTTTTAAAATCTTTTGTTATTTTTGACAAACTTTCCCACATCAAATTCTAAATAGTCTTTTTGACTTAGAACTCATTTTGGGATTTTCCAAAGGGCCTCCTGAAAATGACAAAAGATTTGTTTCCTCTCCTTATAAAAATGGAGATGTTAAATGAATTAGGTTTACAGGATATATTAAGAGTCATGGAAAGTGCTGTCAAATAAGAATATTAAGCCTTCATTGTGATGTATTTGTATAGGTAGATGATATAACTGTTCCAGAAATTCTGTGAAATTCCTGGAAATCTAATAATGCTATCAATCACAATTCTAGTTACTTTCTGAAAATATGTCACAGAAATACCCCAATTTCTTCGTCAGTCACATTGTAATGAATGCTCATCAGCTCTTCAACCATTTTTGAAGTCTTTTGTCATTTACAGAGTTATTGTTTTACTCTGTTGCCTTTGCAAAAGTTCCTGAAAAAGTACTTCAGTGTTCAAGGAGAATCATGGAAAAGACTTTGACAAAATACAAATTTCTGATAACTTTGAGATCATAAAACTGAAATGCGTAAGAATGTCCATAGCTAATGAAAAAACTGGATTCAAATAAAACAAGTGTTAATTACATGGGACCAAATGTGCTGAGGAGGATGAGTACAACTTTTTAATGTATTTTTGTTTGAAACATTAAAACATTCCTTAATGTTTTGTTTTTCCAGATTTAAGGAAATCTTTTTTCTTAAACCGTGTCGTGAAGCAATTTGGTAAAGCATATTTTTGTAAACAAAGATAAAACATCTGTGTTTTTCTCCTTATCTGATTCCTCCATAATTCAAAAATGCTTGAGGATTCTAACACAACAATGTAGTTATTTGCTTAAGTTCAAATAGAATCAGTTCTCCTTGTTACAGAATACAACTAGAAGCACTTTTTTTTTTTACCAAGACTTTGACTGTTACGTCATATTTGAGAGAGACATGCACAGACTCAGATGTGGCCAAAGCTTAGGTGGTCAATCACTATTCTTGTTGAACTTACATAAATAACCAGGGCAGGTTAAATGTAAACAAATTCGTTTTATTGTAATTATCTTTGCAAGAAAACGGAGGTGATTGTACAGAGAAAAATTATGTCCGTACTTTTGTAGATATTAGATTCTAGTCTTGTTAACTGTCTTAAACGTTTTGCTACACATGCTTCTAAACTGAACCAGATCCCAAACTCTTCTAGTTTTCTTAAATATCTCCTTGACTCCAAACTAATGTTCCCAATTTTCTCCCATCTTTCTTATTTAGAATCACTGAGAACAAAGACTGCCCTTGAATCTCCTTGGAAAGGACTACAACCCATCTTCCTCACTGTCTAAATGGCAGACTTCAGGGACTTGAACTGAAATTTCATCTCAGAGGGGGCACATCTCACAGTTGAAGAGGCTCCACCTGGCCCTGGGACCTATGGAAATGTTGGAGATCTCCAAATGCAACTGACTATGGAGACAAGTAGCCAACATGAAGGTACACTGCTTCCCTCAAGAAGATGGGTCAGAAACTTCATACTTTTTGGCTAAACTTTTTTTTCTTCTGTTTCTCTTCAGTACTCTGGTATTGACCTAGAAAGATAACGTCATCACGCACATCTCCTAGGCCATTGATAAGGGGGGTCTGAAATCTGTCATCAAAAAGTCTGAACTGTGCATTAACAGTACCACTTTAGTGGGAGTGGTTTGTGCCCCAATGGGAATTACATTTGTCTGGGCTGGTCATCATTCATTCTCCTTGGGCTTCTGAATGCCTAGATGGCTAGTATGTAACCGGTCAATGCCTCTTCAGTTATCTAACTGTGTCCATAAATCTTCAGAAGCAAACTGAGACACCCCACTGGTCAACTTTCCTGAATTTGCATCACTGAGTTAGAAATACCAGGAAACTTTCACGATTCAGGATTTACTTTTTTTTTTTTGGCAGGTTCCTACTTGCTAAGTCAGGAGTAAATGTCCTTGAAACTATGATCAGGAACCTCTCTTTAACTCTTAAAGATACTGCAAAATGTGCTGCTAAAGCAATAGCTGTCCAATGAAAATCCCTAGGCACTCCAGACAAACTTGATCTCGATAATAGGACAGCCCTTGATTATCTTTTAGCTGAGCTAGGAGATGTCTGTGCTGCAACCAACACCCTGATGCTCTTGGATTAACACTTGTGAGGAAGCTGAAACTCAGTTCAACTTGGCTTGAAAAGGTGACTCCTGCAGTGAGTTCTTTCCTTGACGTATTTGATTTAGATTGGGTTGGGTCTTGGGAACCATGTCTCTGAAGTACACTCTGAACACTGGGAATTAGCCTACTTAATAATAGGCATAGTCATCTCCCTGGTGTTGGGAAAGACTGAAGGCAGGAGGCAAGGAGGACAACAGAGGACATGATGGTTGGATGACATCACCAACTAAATAGACATGAGTTTGAGCAGGCTCTGGGAGATGGTGAAGGACAGGGAAGCCTGGTGTGCTGCAGTCCATGGGGCTGCAAAGAGTTCTGACTGAGCAACAGAACAACAAAAAATAGTCATCTCCCTGGCAGGCTGTATTCTCTCAAAAGCTTTACATGCATCTTCATAGCTGCTAACCACCAAGAAAATGATCTCTTTATGACTTCAGTGCTGGAAAAGGGATGAAGAAAATGATCTACTAAAGAAGTGTGACCCTAAAAGTCATGACCTATGAATACCAGAGAGATTGTTAGCCAAATAAAAGAAAACCCAAACACCATGACCCGTGAATATCACACAGAGGATCAGTAAAAGTGAGAACTACAGAGAAGTAGCTGAGAACGGGCACTAATGCCTTAATTTTTTATGACATCTCTCAGTTAAGCTGACAGTCTGAGCAAAAGGAGCAAATTGTTTAAAAATAGCCAACAGGCCCCCTATGGAGTCACTTAATGCTATGCCCATGTCACCAGACCAAGACAATACCTAAACTAACTGCAGTTTCCACCTCTCCCAGGAATATAATCTTAACTGGTCAGTCTGGAATTTCCTGGTCAACATCAGTGAGGTAATCTGCCTGATAGACCCTTTTTGTCCCTCAAAGAAGAAATAATCTATTTTCTTGTCCTGTCCTCTTCTGCCTGTAACAGCCTTCCATTTTGTATAGTCCTTTGGAATTTCTTTCTATCTGCTAGATAGGATGCTGCCCAATTTCTGAGTCATTAAATAAAGTCATTAAATTTAAAATGTACCCAGTTGGAGTTTACTTTTTAATGGATTAGATTTCCATCTCTAAAGAAAGCGAGAAAAGCCCACAAAGAATGATTTATATGCCTGTGTGTAAACCATCAATAGTTACTAGTAAAGTATGAATAAAAAAATTAGCTACATATTTCACTGAAACACAGTTAAAAATTCTATTCTTCTCAGAAGTAATAAGAGCTAATAAGGCCAATGATTAAACTCTTGGTAGAAAATCCACAGCTGGAAACAGAGGTTTCAGAAGGAATAAGCAGATTTTATCAAAAGTGTCAGATATACTACTTTAGCAAATTTATATTCTTTTAAAGTTCCAAATAGGTAAGGATTTTTTGTATGTTGCAGAAAATTGAATATTAATTTCAAAAAGGTCACTCAGACTCACAGTTGTAAATAATAACCACAGTAGCCCTGTTAATGTCTCCATTTATAAGTTAAAATACAGTTTTGATATGTCTGAAAGCCTTTAAATACATTTTTAGTGAGACTGAGCACAGCAAACCCATGTCTAGGCATTGTGTGTGTTCCCACGTAGTACTGGATAATTTTCAGAATTGCTATCAATCTGGTTAAAAGAGAAAAGCTTCATAAGGAGGTTTAACGGCACCAGCGAAATAAGGTTTACTCTCTATTCTTTATTCCTCGGAATTTCAAGGTGACTCCTGTATTCAAAGAGCAGTACCCAGAATATAGAGGGAAAAACATACACTTTCCATAATGTGAAGTGAATCCAACCCTTCATGTTGGCATCTGACTTATTACTGAGGACACCTGTACTCTAAATTGCAGAAGCATTTCGATTGAGCCAAGCTTGAAAACATAAAGATCAGACATTCTTTCTTGACATCCACTCAGCTGGCTTCTATGCTTTCATCCAGATCCTTCCAGCACTGCACATGTTATTTTTAGAACTTGGTTTCCTCATCAGATTTATAGAGAAGTTAGTTAATTCAGATTTTGCATCTCAGGAAGTGCTTGGAATAAATTTGATAAAAGAAACTCATTAGTTCTCCCAAATAGACATCAGAAGGACTTTAATTAAGTCACCTAATTAAGTCACCCTGACACACACCATTTCTTATGTTGTAACTTGCAAGTCCGGCAGAGAGTCACCTTGGGAAAGTGTTTAGACCACCTGTTTGGGACACATCTTTTCAGATTCTCCACTTGTCACGGTCTGGTGATTAAAAAATTATTTTAAGATGTTCTTTTAAAAGAAAATGGTTGTTAAGTTACTAATAACAAGGAAGAAAAGAATGAACCAATGGAGTCTCCTGTAAAGCCCCCATTTTACATCCTGAAATTTGTGCCTCGCTTAAATGCAGAAGGATGTCTTTGCTAATTCTACTAGCTCATGAAAAGTTGCTCTATCACATACTCAGTTGTCCTTGAGGTATTTTGCTGATGATAAATAATCAAGTTCCAGTCCCAAAGAAGAAAATTCATTCCATTTTTTAAATAATATGCCTTGAAAAAAACACAAGAGGAAATTTCTCTAAATTAACATGTGGCTAGAGGAATGACCATTTTTCAGAGATATCACTCAGTGTAAAAGACCATGTAGGAAGAACCGTGAATGAAGGTGGAGAAGAGGTGTGTCAGTGGTCTGAGGTTTCAGGCAGCTAGAGAGAGTCAAGCTAACATCTGATCAAAACTGAGATGGAAAACACACAATTCCCTCTTATAACAGTAGCAACTATTATTATAGCCACTATTGTGTTAAAATCTTTATCTGAATGACTTTGTGGATTCCCAGAAGCACTTCCTGAGGTGAATACTAGTATTTCCAGTTTTGAATGACAAAGCTGAGGCTCAGAGGGGTTCAGTGCTCAAAGTCACACACACACACACACACACAGAGTAAGTTGTGAAGTAACTCTCATTTTGTGAAAGCTCCCATCCCTCTTCCCTCCCCTGTGGCACCAAGAAGAGCTTAGCAGAAACAGTAATAGCACAAAATGTCTCAGGTAGCATTCCTGAGTTCCTCCTTGCATATGTCGAGATTCCACTAAAAGATTAAATCGAGGAGGCAATCACAAAACAGCCATATGTATGAAAGGGTCTCAGATCCTCAAAACTGGGTTCACATGCACCCCTATTCTTACCTGTTCAAGGAATCCAAAGAACGCACAGACTCTATAGTCATCTAATCTACAGGCACAGTTCACTTACTTCACATTTTCCCTGAAGCCAGCAGTCTATGGCACTGTGCTCCCAAGACCATCTCCACCCTTAGCTAGTAGACTGACCTACTCTGTAGTTTATGTGGAATGTGAATGAAGATTGAGTCTTCCTGCTGGACAGGATGACTCTGCTACTAAGGAAAACAGAGGGCCAGAGCCTCTGAAACGGCAGAAGCTTCAACTATCAACTCCCAATGACATTTTAAAATTTTTTCATTGGAGGATAATTGCTTTACAATATTGTGTTGGTTTCTGCCATACATCAACATGAATCAGTCATAGGTATACATATATCTGCTCCCTTTGAACCTCCCTCTCACCTCCCACCCTATCCCACCCCTCTAGGTTGTCCAATGACTGACATTTAACTGCCTAAGGAGCTCTGGGGAAAAATATCTCCCTAGGATTCACAATTAACATTTCCATTTCAGAGACTCTGAAAAGTCTAGTGGTTAAAAATTGGTTCCAAATTTGTGGTAGCCACAAACATTTTGGGGGGCTGAAACAGAGCTTCATTCCTTCCTTCTTACCATCTCCCATGTCACTCCCTAGGCCAGGGCAACCTCATCTCTCACCCAAGTCCATGGTCATGGTCTCCAAATCTGATCCCTTCATGCTATTCCTGCCAACTTTCCATCCTTTCTCCTCTCAACAGACAGTGATCTCCTTGAAATATGAATGACAGCTCCTTCCTTCTCTGCTTAGAATCCTTGTTGGTGTTCCACTGTGTTAAGGTAAAATTCAACCTCCTCCCAAGGTCTCTAAGGCTCGACATCATCTGATGCTGACACCAGCCCCTCTGACATCAGCTTTCATCATTCTCTTCCTCACTACCTTCCAGCCACAGTGGCCTCCTCCCAGCTCCTAAATGAGTGAAGCCTTTCCTATTTCTGGACATCTGCTCTTGCCTCAGCCTGAAATACTGTTTCTGAGACCTTATATGCCTCTCCCTCGCCATCCTTCAGGTCTCATTTCAGCTATCTTCTCTTTAGACAAAGCTTTTGTAGCCACCTAAATAACAATCTCCCCCATCCGCCCCCCGCCAGTCCCACCCAACTGCTCCTGCCTGTCATAGTAGTTCCCAAAGTGTGGTACCTGGACCAAGAACATCAGCAACTCGGGAAACAGAAAGGGAAAGGGAAGTCGCTCAGTCGTGTCTGACTCTTTGCAACCCCATGGACTGTAGGCTACCAGGCTCCTCCGTCCATGGGATTCTTCCAGGCAAGAGTACTGGAGGGCGTTGCCATTTCCTTCTCCAGGAGATCTTCCCAACCCAGGGATTGAACCCAGGTCTCCCGCACTGTAGGCAGACGCTTTACCATTTGAGCCACCTGGAAACCCGTCAAAAACACAAGATCCCATGCCCTGCCCCAGACCTGCTGAATCAGAAATTTGGATGGAAAGTAGAGGCAGCTATCTGTGTATTAAGAAGCCTCCAGGGATGCTGATACAGGCTAAAGTTTGCACTATTTTATGACAGTATCCTGTTTATTTCCTGTGTGTTTACCACAAACAAGTTATTTCTTCTTTGTTTATTTAACCTGTTTTGTCCAACTCCCTCACTAGACTCACTGTATGGATAGGATAGGAGAGTTATAGTCCAGGACCAATTAATGGAGGTTAATTACTATTTCCTGACATGGAAAACACCTTGGGTAATATTGCTTTAAATAGGATCTGGATTAGTTTATGGAAAAACTTCAAGTGCCATGAGCCACATGCCACCAATTTTTCTCTTTTCTCTCCATTCAATTATTCAATAATCCTTGGCATCTCTTATAGGTCAGGCACTATTTCAGACAACATAAATACAAACATGAGCAAGTTCTTGTTCTGAAAGAAATTACAGGTAAGTGAGATTGAAGAATAGGTACATACATGACTTTCATTTTGGCAGGTGTTATAATAAAACCTAGTAAAACTCATCAAAATCATTAGAAATATATATGCACTTGTCTTCTGACTTAGTTATACCAGTTGTAAAAGTTAACTCTAAGAAAATAATCAAGTATGTATACACAGATTTATCAAAAGGACATTTACCATAGCATTATGAATTATAGCCAAAGAAAATCAGAAGCAACTTAGATGTATAAGTACAGAGAATAATTTTTAAATTATCCTAAGCATCAGATAAAATACTGAAAAACTTACTGTAATTTATGACATATGAAATTGTTCACAATATGCTGTTAAGCAGTTGTATTACACTGTTAATGATGTATAAACATAGTTTTATATAGTATGTTGTTGTTGTTTTTTAGTCACTAAGTCATGTCCGACTCTGCGACCCCATGGACTGTAGCCTGCCAGGCTCCTCTGTCCATAGAATTCTCCAGGCAAGAATACTGGAGTGGGTTGCCATTTTCTTCTCCAGGGAATCTTCCCAACCCAGGGATTGAACCCGTGTCTCCTGTATTGGCAAGTGGATTTCTTTACCACTGAGCCACCTGGAAAGTCCTAATATAGGATATTCACTATATATTTATATCTGTATACAAATACATTGAAATATATATATTTGTACAGAAATATATTTAATATATTGAACATAGAAACAAATATATTGGAAAGGCACATACCAAAAAATTAATAGAAATTCCTAGATGGTGTGGTAACAGGCAATTTAATTTTCCTCCTGCTGTATTTCTTTCTATTTCCAAATTTCCTACAGTGTACCATTACAGAGAAGAATGCCAAGGGCCACGGGCTGGAGTAGAAGGAGCAAGTCAAGCTGCTGTTTAGGCCGGAGGGTATAAACATAGAGGAGGTGTCATTTGAGCGGTGACTGGAGAACGCATGGGGCCTGGTGTCAGGAAGAGGTAACAGCACAAGCGGGACTCGGGACAGTAGAATGTATTTGGGGGCAGGAACGAGCTCAGCGAGGCAGGAGCAGTCATATAGGGGACTTGCAGCTCTCAACCGAGGTCAGCCTACAGAGAGTAATCTGTTTGTTTACCTCCACACAAGAAGGCAAAGCCCCATATGGACAGAGACATTCTTTATTAATCAAAATTAGAGTCTACTTACGCATGATGGGCCAGCCAAGCTCCACAGGGCTCTCTGCATTGTGAAAGCCACAGACAGCTTTCCCTTTGTGTAAATGATAATACAAATAAATAGAAATCGTACCGAGGTTTCACTCCAGCTGAATTATTCTGAGATAGCATCAGATGAAGGAGGACATTCAAAAATATTCTCCTATCTTAGACCTCAAGCTCCCAGTGCCAGAATCCTAGAGACAGGCCTAATTCCGTGGTCTGGCCATCATCAATAGCCAAGATGACTGAAAGAGCAGGAAAACACCTCTTTGATGTTCATTCATCACTCAGCACCAATACAGAAATTTCAAAGGCCATGATAAGTGGCTTGACAACCTGGAGACAGATGATAAGGTCTCAGCTTCTGATCACTAGACACAATAAATCCATTGTGAACAGGTGCTACTAATTTTTTTTTAAAAGACTTCTCTTGTGCTGTCAATAACTGTCAGGTCAATTACATGAGAACCGGTTGACCTGAAGCATACTTGGATTTAAGCTAAAATTAAGTCAAATATAAATTCGGGGAAAGGTCCATGTGGTTTAAATAGAAGGGATTGCCCTGTAGATGATTTATAGCAGAGGTTACAAACTTAAATATCAACAGAGTAGTGGCAAATGATGAGTTTTCTACCAAATCAGTTCTTCCCTGTTGTCATTTGGTAGAAGAGAAAGAAATCTAGGGATCAACCTAAAGGAAGTCAGAATCTATGCATCCTTTACATCAGAACCCCCTCTTCAAAGATGCTATGCACTTGTACCTGTACATGACAAATGATGAAGAGTCATCAAGAGTCATTCACTGTTGCAGTACTTAGCAGAAAGTTAGAAACAACTATAAATATACCTGTAGGAAAGGTATTAAATTCTGGAACATCCATACTATAAAATACAATGCAATCTTTAAAATGGATAAGATGACTCTAAATGTACTAACAGGAAAAGAACTCTAAGACCTATTGCTGAACACAAAATGCAAGTTGCAGGAAAATTTGGTCCCTAGTCCAGCAAACTATTATTAATGGTTTATATGTCTGGGCTTCCCTGGTGGCTCAGAAGATAAAGAATCTGTCTGCAACATGGGAGACCCGGGTTCAATCCCTGGGTCTCGAAGATCCCCTGGAGAAGGAAATGGCAACCCACTCCAGTGTTCTTGCCTGGAGAATCCCATGGACCAAGGAGACTGGTAGGTTATAGTCCATGGGGTCACAAAGAGTCGGACACGACTAAGTGACTAACTCTTTCACTATATGTCAGGCTCTGTTCTAGACACTAGATAAACTAGTGAATAACACAGACAAAAACTCTTATGGAACTTAAATGCACAAAGAATGTATATTTTAAAATCCTAAAACTATATATTAATTAGCAATACATATATTTATCATTTCTCAATACAGAAAAAAGATCCATAATGATACCCACAAAATTGCTCATGGCTGAGACCTCTGGTCAGGGGAGTGGAGACTGAAGGGAAGAATAGTAACTATTTGGTCTATATCCTTCTATGTTGTTTTCATTATTATTATAGGAATGCATTTGTGCATTTAAATTCCTTTCAATGGAATGCTTTTCAATAATGAAGCCAAAAAACTACCTTGCAAAGTCCTCCTTGGAACCCCTCAAGAAGAAGAGTGAGACAATCTTCCTCCTTCTTCAACTGACACCTTCACTTACTTTATTTATTCAGACCCATGTGAGATTTCTTTTGATGAGAGATGTCTGCAGCAACAAAGCTTAAGAACAGCCAACTTTGCTCATTATCAGAATATTAAAATACACAAAGGAGTAAGGATGAAACCTCATTTGGACCCAATACTAGACTGATCCCATACCATTTAAAAGTTTGACTGTCTGATTCTTTTATTGTGAAGGTGCCTCTGCCTGTAAAGGACATGATATGAGCTTTTCAGATGTCAAATGGTACTCAATAAACATCACAAATGAGTTCAGATGTGAAAAGCACATTTTCAAATAGAAGAGTTTTTGTTTTGTTTTATTTTTAAATTGTATTAGTACCTAAAAGACCCCTGTAATAGTGGAGATAAAGTTAATCTAGTAATGCATTTACCATAGCAAACCTCCAGAACAGAAACACATTACTTCCCTCTGATGGAATTTTAAATCAGCATAAGGGATTACACAGTATTATCCAGCTGATGGAGAGTGACTTGGAAAATGCAATGGGTTATGGGAAGTGACCCTCATGGGTCCTATCATTTGTGTTCCAGGAACTCTTTTTGGACCTTCCATGATTAATATGTATGATATAGTTCTGGGAAGGTGGTATCTTTTCTCTCTGAATCTCTCATTTCATCTTTTCAAAAAATCTGCACAAAGCAGAACCAGTCTTCATGCTCTTCTTTCAGACTGTGGTTTACATGACCCAGCATTGAATTAAATCAGTGGAAAGGGTCTCCACTTCTGCATTTCCTTGTTCAGTGTCTGGTTGACCAGGGAAAGAGAGTACATTCTCCTTTATATTAGCACACCCACCAAAATCACAAATTATGGCCTACCTACCAAAATAAATGTTGTCTGAAAGAATACAGAGTAAGTGGACCAAATGACCCTCAGAACCCAAAGGTAATCAAAGTCTATCCCTTCTTTCTTTTATATCCTTTCAGCTTGCTCTACATTTGGGTGGTCTCTAAGTTTTGTTCTGTATATAAAAAATAAAGCAACTAAACAGCTAAATTAGTGAAAATTGTCTCTCCAGTGATCCAGCTTTGCCTGAAATATCTTAACCACAGAGGTCATTTTTACTTGCTGCTGAGCTTTTGTTTTAATGTGAGTTATCCAGATTATCTGTTTCTCTAGCACTTAGTGACAGGCAATCCTCAAAGATCATCTCTTCTTTCAAATACTTCATTCTTCCACATTCCCCTTTCCCCCCACCCAAGACATCTGTGCTAATGGGTAATGTCAGCCACAAAAAGAAAAAAAAATATCTTAGTACTTATAGGCAAAACATGAGAGAAAATGTGCATTTTGTAGGCTTGGTGAATTTTATGGACTCCTAAATACTGGACTAATCCAAGCAAGATGAAATTTCTCTTTTTTTCATTCTCTGAGATCTTTGATATTCTAATTTGGCAAATGACTGAACTACATTGTCTTTTAGTTTTCCTGAAAACATAAAGAATAGGATGCTAATAGCTATCCCATGAATTTTTATAAGAGTTAAGTAAGATGATGTCTGTGAACTGTTTCACACAGGGTACCTGGCGCATGGAAAGCATGGGGCTTCCCAGGTGACTCAGTGGTAAAGAATCCACCTGCCAAGCAGGAGACAAAGCTTCGATTACTGGGTCAGGAAGATCCCCTGGAGAAGGAAATGGCGACCCATTCTAGTATTCTTGCCTGGGAAATCCCGTGGACAGAAGAGCCTGGTGGGCTACAGTTCATGGGGTGGCAAAGAGTCAGACATGACTTAGTGGCTAAACAACAACAAACAACAACAGCTATTATTGATGCTATTATTATCACTACCACTAGTACATTTTTATCTTAAACTGAGTAAAAGAAATACAGTCAGATTCAGGACGAAGCAGCAAAAGCTTCTGGGATCCAGTTTTTAGTAACAATCAGGAGAAAACACCCTCATGATGGCAAATACATATATTAAAAAATGAGTGCATTAACATTACTATCAATCTTACAGGAATACAAAAGATTATAAGAGACTGCTATGAACAACTGTACATCAAAAGCTGGATAACCTAGATGAACTGGACAAATTCCTAGATAACACACAAATTACCAAAACTGACTCAAGAGAGAAAATATGATTAGACCCATACAAAGAGACTGAACTAGTAATGAAATGAAGCAAAGCCCAGGGCTAGATGTAATCATGGTGAATTCTACCAAACATTTAAAGAAGAATTAATACCAATCCTTCTCAAAGCCTTTCAAAAACACTGAAGAGGAGGGTACGCTTCCTTACTTATTTTATGAGGCCAGCATTACTATGGTAACCAAAGCCAGACAAAGATATTACAAGAAAACTATAGACCAAGATTTCTTATGAATATTGATGTAAAAATCCTCAACAATATACTAGGGAAATAATTCAGCAGTCTAATACAAGATTAAACACCCTGACCAAGCAGGATTTATTCTAGGATTTTAAGAGTGGTTCAGGGCCTGAAAATCAATCAATTCACCACAGATCAAATTAATAGAATGAAGGAAAAAACACATGATCATCTCAGCATTTGACAAAATCCAACACCTTTTCATGATTAAAAAAGAAAGACTCAATAAATTAGGAATGCTGCTGCTGCTAAGTCGCTTCAGTCGTGTCCAACTCTATGCGATCCCATAGACAGCAGCCCACCAGGCTCCTCTGTCCCTGGGATTCTCCAGGCAAGAATACTGGAGTGGGTTGCCATTTCCTTCTCCAAAATTAGGAATAGAAGTTATAAAACTTTCTGAACTCAATAAAGGTCATTTATGAAAAACCCTTAACTAATATCATACTCCTATAGGACTGAAGGCAGGAGGAGAAGGGGAGGACAGAGGACAAGACGGTTGGATGGCATCACCAATTCAATGCACACGAGTTTGAGCAAGCTCTGGAAGATGGTGGAGGTCAGGGAAGCCTTATGCTGCAGCCCATGGGGTTGCAAAGAGTCCGAGATGATTGAGCAACTGAACAACAACAACAAATATCATACTCATTGGTCAAAGACTAAAAGCTTCTCCTGTAAGATCAGAAATAAGACAAAGATATCGGCCCCTTAGAGACTTATTCAAATTTTAAAGGATATAAAATATTCACCATATTTTTGGCCAAATCAGAAGACATTCTTCCTACTTTGAGTCAGCTTCAGAAATTTTTTGAAAAGGGACTTATGCTCTGGAATTCAGAAAATCAACTTATTAAGAGCCATATTCTTTAAAAAAAAAAGGCTAGCTACTATAATATCTGTAATATTTCAGTCCTTTACAAGCCAAATAAATGTGTAAACATTCCTGTATTTCAAAGAAGCAATTATGTCAAGTTGTTCAATGTGATATAATAGTATTCTAATTGGTTATATAGCTTAATGATTAGACAAACTAGATAAAAATTAGGGGCTACTACACTGCATAGATTAGACATGCATAACCACACACATATACACACAGAGGTGAGGTCCACTGAACTTTAAAGCCCAAATAAATAGAAACATGTTTTCTGGCTAGCAGAAAAAGAAGCCGTTTAGCTTGCTTGCTTTGGGTGTGTACAGAAAAGGGATTTTTCAAATTATTTTTATATTATTTTAGCTTTAATTGTGCTGTCATTCATGAAACAGAGCTGCTCTGCTTCTCTGTCAGAGATGACAAGGGCTTTATCAGCATCTCGTCTATGTGTGGAATTGAAAAGAATAAAGTTTTATTCCATTCTGTGTGAATGGTCTGAACCATGAACAGAATCCGTGCAAACCAAGTCATGACTGATGGGATGGAGGGTGGGCTGTATGCAGGGAAGAGAAGCTGTTATGTCTGTGTTAAATTATTGTGAACAATCTATGACGTCTTGACATTGGTTCATAGATGCATTGATGGAGGAATGTATTATTAGGGCAAAAACTGACACAGACTGAAAAGACAAGTCCTGCTATAACAACTAATAGATTATTAGGATGCAAAGTGTTATTTTGAGCTTTGAAAATACATGATACTGCGCAATAGCTTTTTTTTCTTATAACAGAAAATGAGCAGAATAATAAGGAAAAGGCCAAATAACAGTTGACTTGAATTTAACTGAAGGACAGTTAGAGCTTATTTGGTTGATTTAATTTAATGATTTAATCCTTGATTTATCAGTGATCCTTTAATGCAGGTTAGAATAAGGAAATAATCATAGACCTTAAACAGATTATGATGCTTCCAAAGCACTTTCATCTTGGTACAGGTTCATACTTGTGTCTACTTATGAAGTAATTTAGAAATTTTGTTTACAGGTTGAATGTCTAATAAATAGTTTTAAAATTAGCTAAAAAAAAAAAAAAAAAAGATATCTGCTTTGTCACTTTATTTGACATGGCATTGAAAGTTATAGTTAGAACAATTAGGTAAGAAAAAAAATAAAAACTATTCAATTTGGAAGGTAAATTGGAAGTAAAACTATCTCCATCTGTGGATGACTTGATCTTAAAAAACCCTAAGGAATTCAGGGAAAAAATCTGTTATAGCTAATAAATAAATTCAGCAAAGTTGAAGTATACAAAATCAATACACAAAAGTCAGGTTTTTCCCTCTATATTAGCAATAGGCTATCCAAAAAGGAAATTACGAAAATGGTTTTATTGATAGCATAAAAAGGATAAAACATTTAAAAATAGATTTAACCGAGGAGATATAAGACTGTACACTTAAAACTAAATATTGCTGAAAGAAATTAAAGACCAAAAATCAATGGGAAGATAGTCAATGTTCGATAGTCAACACAATACTGTTAAGATGATAACACTACCAAATGTGGTATACATAACCCAAAGTCTATACAAATTCAGTGCAATTGCTATGAAAACTCTACTGGTGGCATTTTTGGGTAGAAATTTAAAAATTGTTTCAAAGATTCATATGGACTGTTCAAGTTTTATGAAAATCCTACAGCTTATATCACACTTAATGGTGAAAGTTTGAATGTTTTTCCTCTGTGACTAGAAACAAGACAAGAATGCCCATTCACTACTTCTATTCAACATAGTTCTAGCTAGAGCAATTAGGAAAGAAAAAGAAAATACATCCAAATCAGAAAACAAGAAGGCAAACTATCCACAGATGATACGATCTTCTACCTAAAGAAACCTAACAAAATATCTATTATAGCTAATAAACAAATTTAGCAAAGCTGCAAGATATAAAATCAACACACAAAAATCAACTATATTTCTATATACCAGTGGTAAACAATCCAAAAGAGAAATTAAGAAAATAATCCCTTTTATAATAGTATTAAAAAAACATACTTAGGAAAAGAGCTAATCAAGGAGGTGAAAGACTAGTACTCAAAAATTATACAACACTGATGAAAGAAATTAAAGAAGACACAAACAAGTAGAAAGACATTTTACACTCATGGACTGGCAGACAGTATTAGTAAAACCTCCACAGAACCCAAAGAGATCTACAGAGTCAACGCTGTCCTCATCAAAATTCCAGTGGCATTTTTAAATAAACAGAAAAAACAATCTCCAGATTTATATGGAATCACAAAAGACCCAACATAGCCAAAGCTCTGTTAAGAATAACAAAGTTGGAAGCATCACAATTCCAAAATATTATACAAAGCTATAGTACACAGTGTGATATGGCACAGGAACAGACACATAGACAAACGGAACAGAATGGACAGCCCGGAGCCAAACCCACACACATATAAAGATGCCAAGAATATACAATGGAGTAAAGACAGTCTCTTCAACAATGGTGTTGGGGACCGAGGAAATCAGATCTGAAAGAGACATGTGCACCCCAATGTTCATCGCAGCACTGTTTATAATAGCCAGGACATGGAAGCAACCTAGATGCCCATCAGCAGACGAATGGATAAGGAAGCTGTGGTACATATACACCGTGGAATATTACTCAGCCATTAAAAAGAATTCATTTGAATCAGTTCTAACGAGATGGATGAAACTGGAGCCCATTATACAGAGTGAAGTAAGCCAGAAAGATAAAGACCAATACAGTATACTAATGCATATATATGGAGTTTAGAAAGATGGTAACGATAATCCTATATGCAAAACAGAAAAAGAGACACAGATGTACAGAACAGACTTTTGGACTCTGTGGGAGAAGGCGAGGGTGGGATGTTTTGAGAGAACAGCATCGAAACCTGTATATTATCTATGGTGAAACAGATCACCAGCCCAGGTTGGATGCATGAGACAAGCGCTTGGGCCTGGTGCACTGGGAAGACCCAGAGGGACTGGGTAGAGAGGGAGGTGGGAGGGGGGATTGGGATGGGGAATACATGTAAATCCATGGCTGATTCATGTCAATGTATGACAAGACCCACTGCGGTATTGTAAAGTGATTAGCCTCCAACTAATAAAAATAAATTGAAAAAAAAAAAAACAACGGTGTTGGGGAAACTATATACCCACATAAATATATGACTTGGCAATTCCACCACTAGGTGTGTATATCCAAAGGAACTGCAAGCAGGAACTCCACCACTTGTACCCCAATGTTCACGCAGGATTAACCACATGAGCCAAGAGGTACAAACAACCCGAGCTTCCCTGGTGGTTCCGGTTGTAGAAACGAACCTGCCTGCCAGTACCCAGCAGTGTCAACCCCTGGGTCAGGAAAATTCCCTGGAGAAGGAATATGAGGGCTCCAACTTTTGAGGGCTGAGACTATTCATAAAACATGGCAGGCTCACTCGGCAGGGCAATCCTAGAAGGAATCACACAAATGGCAGAACGTTGGACAAGATAAGGGTCCAAACTGCCTGCCACCTTTAAGAGTCTAAGCTATATATATGAAGTGGAATATTGCTCAGCCATGAAAAGGAACGAAACTGGGTCATTTGTAGAGATGTGGATGGACCTAGAGACTGTCATACAGGGTGAAGTAAGTCAGAAAGAGGACAATAAACATTGTGTATTAATGCATGCATGTGGAATTGAGAAAAACGGTATAGATGATTTTATTTGCAAAGCAGAAATAGAGACATAGACGTAGACAACAAATATATGGATCCAAAGGGGGAAGTGGGGGGTGGGGTGGGAGGAACTGGGAGCTTGGGATTGCCACAAATACACTATTGGTACTATATAAAACAGATAACTAATGAGAACATTCTGTATAGCACAGGGAACTCTACTTAAAGCACTGTGGAGACCTGAATAGGAAGGAAGTCCAAAAGAGGGGATCTATGTATGGCTGATTCACTGTGCTGGCGCTGAAACTAACACAATATTGTAACGCAATGAAACTCCAATAAAAATTAAGTTAAAAAGAGTAAGTTCCTATAAGAATCGTATACAATTGGCACAATGCTTTCTTCCTTAAGCTGTACCAACTCTTTGCGTTCCATCCAGCATTACTAATAACAATTTCTACCCTGGTTTAGTGATAAATTCACTGAAAACAATTTTCTATCCATCTCCTTCCCAAAGTGTCCAAAGAACTTATCAAGGTTTCATAAAGTACATCACCTTAAAATAGTTTTAAAATTCCAGAATGGATTTTAGGGGGCCAGATGTCTCAATGAAATTGTAATGTAGAAAATAAAAGTTCTCCTAACCCCAACTGTCTGCCCCAGCGTCTTCCCAGTGAGGGGATAGGACATGACTAGGAAGGTCATGATAAAGACACAAATGTGATATCCACATATGATGCTAACCTCAAATATCGCTGCCTACTTCGAGGCCATTTGAATAAAAATTGTCAAGGCTATTGTCTGCCCTGTGACTCAGTTTTCTTCCTTTTAGAAACTGTTTTATTCATTCTTGATCTTACTGATGGCATTCAGTTAAGATCTCTCAAGTTAAATTTTCACTCCTCCTAGATCTTTTCTATCCTGAGTTTTCTAAAACAAAGAGGAATGAAGGGAGGAAGTGGGGTGAGTGTCTCAAATGTCTAACCCAGGGGCAAATGGCCCAGTCATCAAAATAGAGAGCTGGGCCACAGAAGGCCTGTTTAAGCAACAATTTGGAAAACTCTAAATCTAATCATACACATCTGTGCCTTATATTCTCGACCTGCTGTCTCGCCTGAAAAGAAGGTGCTTAAATCCCCATTAGTGGGGCAGGACCGCCAATCTATGGAAAACCAGAGCTGGACTCCAATCTGCTGTGTGGGCCCCTGGAACAGCCGCCAGCTGATCAGAACACATTTAAGGCAGGGGATCCAGTGTTGGGCAGGAGGAACACAGCTGCTGACACAGCAAGCGCTTACCAACAGCAAGGAAAATGCCATTTGATTCATGGGCTGAGCCAAGCCGTCTGGGAAATCACTCAAAGAAAAGTAGTTGGAAATGACATTTCGGCTCTGATTTTTCTTGTCAAGTCAGCACCATAAGCCAAAGGCTCAAAAACAGCACTCCATCTAGATGTTGTCCACACAGTGACACTTGAACGTCTTCTGCTTTGGTCTTTTGAGAGTGATGCTAGCTCTGCTGGAGGTAACACTCGAAACTGAATGGACTGGCTGCTGGAAACAGGACTGCACCCACAACTCATCTCCAGAGAAATGGATTGCTCCGCCCGCTGTGGATTCTTTATTTCCTATCGTGAGATCTGAACCCTGGGCCCGAGGTACAGTGAGGCATGCGATCGGCATTTGCAGAAACCTTGACATTCCACACTGCAGTTCACGACTGGTGTCAGACAAAGGAGCATATTAAATGACTGCCAGCCTGATATGATAAGGCCAGTTATTAGCGAGGTGTAGTTTCCCCAGGTCTAAAGACCCATAGCGGTGGTACTGAAGCATGCCGGGGAGAAGATAAAATTTAATTAATAATTTCCTTAGAGGCCAACCGTCTACTACAACTATGTTCCTTGCTGTTTTCTGCAATGACCTTACAGCTCATAAACATCACAGGCACACGCTTGGTCATAGCCTCATCCCCTGCTTCAATTTATGGTGCAGGTTGTCCTGCATAATTAGCTAGGCTGAAATGAAGAGTTTTGGTTGCCCCTGCTGGAAAGTCACAGGCTCTGCATAAGGCAGGTGTGTGCCTCCCGCCCTCTGCTCAGTCCATTGTCTTGAATAGACAGCATCACATCCTACATTAATAGTACACATTCTGGACAAAGCTGAGAATGAAGGTGAAGTGTGCTGCTGAGTTTCAGGGGACACATTTTAGTTTCTGTTTTAATTGGAAAGACTGGACACGAAATTAAGTGGCTTTCTTGTATTCCATAGACTGGCTCAATCCAATCATTTTGGAAACACATAATTGCCAAGAATGATGTAATAGGGAGGTAGTTTTATTTCTCCTACAGTAAAACACATGTTCCTTTAATACAGAACTACCGTTTATTTTGAAACTATTATGTGCGGAACACTTGGGAGAACTGTGGGGGAAACAGACAAAAAGTCTTAATTACCTCTGGGATCAGTGCCTACCATAAAATCTGGGAAAGAGAACATGTTTAAAAAAGTATCTAAAGCATGAATAAATCAATGATTTGATTGTGGGATATTGAAAATTATTGAAAACATGCACACAATTTATACAGTCAGAAAAATAAAAATTAAAAATGAGACTCTCTGTTTCTAAAATTGAGAACCAATGTGTGCTGACTGCCTACTGCCAGACCCTAGGGTGCTCGGGATACAAGGCTGCAGTGGTTCAGACTGTCCTATAGCAAAAGTGACTCCCTCAACTTGCCAGAAAAAGACCCAATGCTAAGTATAACATTTCCTAACTTTATCTTTCTGAATATTCATTGTAATCAGTCCGGAATATTCATTGGAAGAACTGATGCTCAAGTTGAAGGTCCAATAATTTGGCCACCTGATGCGAAGAACTGACTCATTGGAAAAGACTCTGATACTGGGAAAGATTGAAGGCAGGAGAAGAAGGGGACGACAGAGGATGAGATGGTTGGATGGCATCACCAACTTGGACATGGGTTTGAGGAAGCTCCAGGAGTTGGCAATGGACAGGGAAGCCTGGCGTGCTGTAGTCCATGGGGTTGCAAAGAGTCAGATACTACTGAGCAACTGAACTGAACTTTATCTTTGACATATTCCTCTTCCCACTCTAGACTACAGCCAAATGAGATTGTTCCTATTCCCCCCAAACACCCCATGCTTTGCTCTAGGGCCTGGTCAGAACAGAATCTCAAATGCCTGTTGAAGGTATGAAATAAAAAGATAATTAATCACTGTGCCTTTTGCTGCTAGCATTCTCTCTGGTTAGACGTTCTTACCCAGTTGCTGATCCATTAAAACTCTGTTCTCTGAGTCTACATCAAATACCATCCAGAATACAGTAGTGCATTGTTGTTGTCCATTTCATTCATTCATCCATTCACTCAATCATGTATATCTCATCTCATTTAAAATGGTTAAGACATCACATATGTTGATTGAATCGGATGGAAGAACAGGAATATCTATGGCTTCATGAGGACAGAGTCTTTGGTGCCAAGTCACCTTCCTTCCAATTCTCATCCGCATCCCAGCTGCTGCTGCTGATGAAAACTGTTAATACTACTGACAGAACACTTACTATTGGCTCTGGACTACGCTAAGCTCTTTATATAGAATTACTTCCTCAAATATGCAACATCACCATAATGTTTATGTATTATTATCCCCATGTTACAAGTAAGGAAATGAAAACAGACACATTAAGTAAACTCATCCTTAAGTTGCACAGCTAATAATGGTAGTGTCAGTAGGCCAATCCAGGTCTAAGTCTAAAACTTTGCTCTTAGCCACTATAGTATTCTCTCTCTCTTCATTCTCAACTTACCATGAACAGACATGAAAATATGTCTCTGAGTTACGTGCTTAAAGAAGAAAACTTGGGCATTACAGTTGCCTGTCTAATGCCAGCTATTCAAATGTGCGCAGTCACTGGACCACCTGGATATTTAGTCTGCATGAACACAAACATCTGGATATTTGGAAAATGGATGCACAAGCAAGCATTTCAGATTTTATCGGCATACCTGGCTCCACATAACCCCAAGGCAAGGCATTTTCCCTGAAAACAGAACATAGAGTTCTGAAATGGAAAACAAGGCAACAGTTTTAGACAAGAAGTATATAGTGCGCTTAATTACTACCAGTGGAAAAATAAGTTTGCCTTTCAAACGATCATAACTTTTCCTAGAGGCAGTACTGCCCTAATGTGATACTTTATGAAAAGAGTTCATCTGAACCAGATCAAATCCAATTGAGAGTCAAAGTGAGAAGGAAGATGCTGTGAATAAAGTGGATTTTGGACCAATCCAGATTCTTCCCCATCCACTGCCACAAGAGAACTAGAGCTCTCTTGTGGATATTGAAAGTCTTGACACTGATGCTTCAAATTGAAATAAAGATGCCATTCTGAATCTCAGTTTCAGTACTAATCTAGGATGCTCATGATGCAGAAGCTTCCCCACTTCTGTGTTATACCCATGATCTCTCTCTAACTTACAAAGTTAGAGTCTAGAGAGATGCTCACAGTAATCAATACTTCAGCCTGACTTATCAATGACTGCCCAACTCCCGATTCTTAACAGATTTTCTGCTTTCTCTTGATTTTCACTCATTGTACAAAACACACTGTATCAATAACAAAAGGCATGAGATCCTCTAACACCAGAATAGTTGTTTTCTTTCTTCCCCATTTTTTTTTATAGAGTTGGCTCATGGTTTTCCAATCTGTGCTTCAGATATGGTGACCACCTTGGTTTCTGAACACCCCCTGGTTATTTCACTACATCAAGTGCTTGATTTAGCCAAGGAGAGATGTGTGTGTGTGTGTGTGTGTGTGTGTGTGTGTGTGTGTGTGTGTGTGTGTGTGTGTGTGTGTGTGTGTGTGTGTGTGTGTGTGTGTGTGTGAGAGAGAGAGAGAGAGAGAGAGAAAGAGAGAGAGAGATGGTGAGGGAAAGAGGGAGGGAGAGGGGAATGGCAGGGGGAGAAGAAAGAAAGAGATCAAGAGAGACAAAGGAAGGGTAAGTGTGGATAGAAACGTGGATACAGGATGATTTATCAATACAGAAAATATTCCTCAAAACTGCTGTAATATATTCTGACTCAAAGTGACCTTTGAGGAAGTTTCCCCCAAATACACATTTATAAAGGTATGGTAAATATTATTAACATATCGAGAAACTGGAAACAGCAAAGTGTCTATGAATAGAAGCTAGATTAAATAAACCAAGGTACACTTATAAAGCAGATTATTATGCATAAAAAAGCCATATGATAGAAGATGACAGTGACATATTTGTGATCATTTTTTATGACAGATGCAGTCATGGCCACAGTCCCATCCCCAGGTGTAATTTATGACTCAGGTTGCACTGAAAAACCAACAAGGCTGAAGATTTTCAGATGCTTCTACTGGAAGTATCATGGGCTCTGTGTAAGGAGCGTACTACAGCATAAGCCCTCATTCTGTTAAAAACGTATGTGTGGACAGACTTAGAGAAGGAACTTATAGTTGCTGGGGGGCGAGTGGGGGAGGGAATAGTTGGGGGTTTGGGGTGGACACGCACACACTGCTGTATTTGATATGGATACCACAAGGACACACTGTACAGTGCGGGGAACTCTGCTCAATGTCATGTGGCAGCCTGGAAGGGAAGGGAGTGGGGGAGACGGATACGTGTGTAAGTAAGGCTGAATCCCTCTGCTGTCTGGCTGAAACCATCACAACATTGTTAATTGGCTAATATAAGATAAAAAGTTCAAAAAGATTTCAGTTCAGTTCAGTTGGTCAGTCATTTCCGACTCTTTGCGACCCCACAGACTGCAGCATGCCCAGCCTCCCTGCTCAACATTCAAAAAACTAAGATCATGGCATCCGGTCCCATCACTTCATGGCAAATAGACGGGGAAGCGAAAAGATATATGTGTGGAATAAAGGGAAAAACATCTCCACCAAAATGTCCACAGAATGTACTTCTCATTGCTTTAGGAATCCTGTGTCCCTAACCTATCATTTTCTCTTCAACTGTTGGTTAAATAGCATAAATAATTAAAATTTCTTCCATTTATGCTTTCCTGCATTTTTTCCTATTTTCTACAGTCCACATAATTCTTCTAGTTAGTGAAAACCACAGAATTCTTAAAATAATTAATGCCAATGGCTATCAATAGTTTTAGAAACACTCATCTAACACAAAAGAAATTTCTTGAATGTAGGTGCCTTTCTTTGCAACTGTCACCAGACACACAAACAAACGTGCAAGTCCCTGTAATGATTTTCTGCGAACAGGAGACAAAGCCTCTCAGGACCAAGGACGTTAATCACTAAGTGGCAACTCCATCTAAGGGCTCCTCAGTAATTCATTATCTGGTTGGTGGGTAGAAGCAGCAAGAAGCTGAGTTTCTGCCTTAGTGAACCACATGGGTAACTTACCACAACAGGAGGATATCAGGGAGAAATAAGATAGGAGTGTGTATGTGCGTCTTTTTGTGTGTGCCCTTGTGTGTTTGATTCAGCAGATAATTCCTAGACCTACAGAACTTGGCCTACAGATGAGGATGATGTTCAGTAATGGTGAAAGTTGATGAAGATACCTCAAAACCTCCCAAGAGAAGAACAATAGGCTGGTTAAAAATTTAGCCTTTCTTTTTTTTAAATGAAAATAAGAAAATGGAATGTTCCCATCTAATTTCTCGCTAAAGTTGCATCCAACGTCCAGTTTTGTCTGTATTGTGGAACTGTGTGCAAAGAAGGTTTTCTCAATGGAGGCTGATCTATCTATTTATCAAACTACCTGCCTACCTCTCTGGAATTCCGTATGGAATCTCAGTAGCTAAAACTGAGAGTGGGACAAGTATAGTCTTGATCGCCTAACAGAATGAATTTTGATGTATCTGTATAAGAAACATAGTCATTACTGTTATGTCAAGGATATTTCCATACCACCCTGAAAAACAGCTATGAATGAAAATTCTTCCAGGTCTATTTCGATCAAGTAAGAAACAAATTAGCACTTGTAACACTGGTGGACAGGTGGCTAAAGACGCCGCTCTGAGGCTGGGGGTTCAAGAGGGAGGGGACATATGTATACCTAATACTGATACACACTGATGTCTGGCAAAAATCACCACAATATTGTAAAGAAACTATTCTCAAATAAAAAATACATAAGAAAGACACCACTCTGGGAGTATGGAACATTTCCTCCACCACAGTCTTATCTGTCCTATTCACATCTTAATAAGTATCATAACTTCTGGTAAAGGCAGACCAGAAAGAACAATTCAGAACTGGAATTCTAAATACATACAATGTGACTATATGGTGGTCTTAAATTTACTACTAAAAGTACTAGATCAGACTGATAAATATATCAACGCATATTTCTCCCCCCAGATTTTAGTTCCTAAGAAGAATGATGGCCAAACAGATACTAAAACATCATTTATTTTTCTATGGAGGTAATTAACACCACCTCACAAAAGAAGGTTCCCATACCTTAACTTTACAGAGCGTCAGTGACTTGATGAGTTCAGTCTTAGACATACTAACAAGTCAGAATTATGAAGTTTCAGCACTGGACACACAGAAGTTAGAAACAAATTCAGAAACAAACAAAAGGGGGTGGAGAATCAACTGTGAAAGTTTGGATTGCAAACAGAGAAGTAAAGAGAACCCAGAGTGTATACAGTACTACTGAGAAGTTCCTCACCAGGGCCATTTCTGAGCTGCAGGATGACTACAGAACAGCCTCCACCCTCTGTCCCTTTCTTTCCACTCACACACGCTTCAGCAAATACTGCTTCAAATGCATTACCGTGGTTCACCCAGATTGTCAAGTTAAGTGCTCCCGGAGATAGCCAGGTACCAATTAGGAAGTTGGCACCTTCCTGTGAATCCCATATCCTGATAAGAAAGACATCCCTCTTTCCTGAAACTCCTGGCTGCTATATCACTCAGGGCACCAGGGGAGCTCCTGACAACCACCATGACCACCAGTGAGCTGCTCCGGGGGCCAGGTTACTTACAGGCAATTGAAGATATTTATATTGCCCTCTGCATTCTCTGACCTTAGTTTACAACTCTTTACTGTTTTGTTCTTTTTTTTAACAATCTGTTTTATTCCTTGACTCATTCTCAGTATTATTCAGAGAGGGATGATTTGATTTGATGCCCTATCTCTTCACATAGCCCCTCAAACTGGCAGAGAAAAAAAAATGAAGACACATTTGAGTACATGTAACCTATCAAGTTCCTTCTTACAGATCAGTCTTCAGAGAAAGTGAAAAGACTCCTGGAAGCAGTAAAAGGGGGGGACCTCTACAATTCCCTCTAATTCAGCCATCTCAGCAAACTTCTCTTTATGACCAAGCTAATGAAGACACTTTATTTACTTTATACTTCTTCTAATCCCAGTCCAATGCCTAATGCTTTATAAGGTTTATCTTGTTCACACCTTGCAACATTATGAAGTACTCCTTCTAACAAAGCCCCCTTTTGCAGATGAAGACACTGAAGCATATTTGTCCAAGGTCAGTGGGCTCTTAGTAGCAGATCTAGGTTTGAATTTCAGGTCTGTCAAAAATCAAACAAATAAAAACAGTGCTTATGACTACTCAGTTATTTTCTTTCCCACGGCCTGTGCTGGGGGCTGTAGACTCAGAGGCCTAACAGCTAATTTCTGTGAATGGAGCAGGCTGGGGAGGCACTGTGGCAGCCTGGAGTCTCAGCATGATGTACAGGAGTGTCCCCGCCCCACTCTGCTAGCTGTGGCCATCAAGGGTCTATGTGCTCACTGTGGCCAGGGGACCACAGTTTTCAAGGAAAGATGGAAATATGGATATTACGAAATCATCTGATTTGGGGACTTCCCTAGTGGTCCAGTGGCTAAGACTCTGAGCTCCCATTGCAGGGCCAGGTTCAATCCCTGGTCAGGGAACTAGATCCCACATGCTACAACTAAGACCTGGAGCAGCCAAATGAATAAATAAATAAATATACGTGCCTGAAGAATCCCAAGGACAGAGGAGCCTGGTGGGCTACAGTCCAGAGGGTCACAAAGAGTCGGATACTACTAAGGCAACTTAGCACGTACAAACATGCCTTTCAAAAAAATTATCTGATTTTTAAATGTTGGCAACTTATTTAAAATATTTAAACAGTGGGCCAACCCTATACTCGCCAAATGAATGCCAACTTTAGGCAGAGTTCACCATAAGGGCCACTAGTTTCCAATCCCCGTATTTTTCCTTCTTCAAATTCAAACCTTGACTGGTGTGGTCATAACATTCTGCTTCAAAAACACAAATTATCTCTGACCCAAGCATCACATCTCTTTCTTCCTCGAGCCACTGTGGTCAGGAGCAGAGGGGCTAACATCTCTGCTCTAGGAGGCTGCATTAAAACCGAGCAGACTTGGTGGAAAGCTGTTTTTCCAGCTGGTGACGGGAATTTGTCTCTCTCCCCTCCAGGCTCTTCTTGTGTCCACATCTCTGGAGTTGCCTCCAGCTTTCTCCTGTAGTTCAGCTACATGCTGGCTTCCTCTGAGTCTAGCTAGATTTTGTGTCTTGGAGGAAAAAAGAAAAAAAAAAATGTCTCTGAAACTTTAAAAAATACAGTTCAGCTTCAACTTTCACAGGCGATGGTAAATTCCACACTCATTAACCACTTTTTCTCTTTAGCTCACCCCAGTTAAAACAAATCATTGTTCTCCAAAGTAGGGAGGTGGAGTTTGGGCAGATAAACCTTAGCATTAGGTAATTTGGAAAAGCGAAAGTGTTAGTCACTCAGTCCTGTCTGACACTTGGTGGCCCCATGGACTATAACCCACCAGGCTTCTCGGTCCATGGGATTCTCCAGGCAAGAATACTGGAGTGGGTTGCCATTTCCTTCTCCAGGGGATCTTCCTGACTCAGGGATCAAACCTGGGTCTCCTGCACTGCAAGCAGATTCTTTACCATCTGAACCACCAGGGAAGCTAAGCCCTTTAATTAATTAACTAATTTGTTTATTGGGGTACAGTCGCTTTACAATGTTGTGCTAGTTTCAGGTGACAGCAAAGTGAATCAGCTATGCATATACATATATCCACTCTTTTTTAGATTACCTTTCCATTTAGTCACCACAGGGCACTGAATAGAGTTCCCTGTGCTATACAGTAGGTTCTCACTAATTATCCATTTGATGCATAGTATCAAGCCCTTTAAAATCTGTGGTGAAGGATTTTCTTGAAAGACAGTCCTTCGCTTTACAACGAGATGCCCTGCAACAATAGAAGCAAGTCTCTCTGCTCTGGGGTTTAAGCTCCCACAAACCATGGCATTCATTCATCCTCCTGAGTTTCTCCCTGAGACCTCAGCATCAGGAAATGCATCTCGCTTATTGTTGTACCCCCAGCACTTGGCAAAAACATTAATGTTTGCTGAATAAATGAATAAAATGAAAGAAGGACTCAGGAGCAAGATAATATCTCTGCTGTGATTTATTCATTCAAATATGTTGCCATGAGCTCAGGTCCCCAAGGAGCGGGCTTGAGGAACAAAAGGTGGCCACCGTTCAGATCATTAGGAGACTTCTGTTTTGCTGTGTAGGGTGGAAGCTGAGGGCAACAGCTGATTTTCTCAGGACAAAGGAAGGGAAAAGAGAATTTCAGAGGGATGTGAGGGTGAAGAGGAAGGAAAAAATACCTGAAACCTGGGGGCAAGTGGGTAAATTACAGGAGAGAGGAAAGAGGCAGTGGGCTGTGTGATGCATGCAATCCTTTCCCAAGTCTCTCCATAAAACTTTCAGTAAAACAGTCACTGTCATCAGTGATTTTGGAGTCAAGTAACTGTCTGTATTATAAGCATACCTAGCACACGTGCTCAGTGTGGAAAACAAATATAAATACAACAAAGTCCCTTCCTTGGAGGAGCAAACAGTCTACTGTAAAACAGCCATGAGAAACTGTCCAAAGATACAAAACACTAATGATTTATGCAAAGACATTGACTGTACATTTACTGTGTGTGCCAGGTATGTGCTGCGGCCTGGTGATGTGGCAGCAAAGGGGACAGTCAAGTTGTCTTGCCCACAAGAGAAAGAGGCAATAAACCTAAGGGACGGGGCAATATCAGTAACAAGGGCTTTAAACATATCATATAAAAACGGTATCATGATAGATGGGATTCAACATTAACTATGTGGTCAGGATTGGCCTTGATGAATGAGGGGTGACAACTGAGCTGAGACCAGGAGGATGGGAAGTCACTAAGGAGATCTGTGGATAAAGCTTTCTAAGAAGAGGGAAGAGCTGTATACAAATGGACCAAAGCAAGTAAGGCACTCGGCAAGTGATGGGGAGGAGAGTATAGAAGATGATCAGAGAGGCAGGCAGGGCCGAGATTACCAGACAAAGTTACTAGGTCTGCAAGGATAATGGATGGACTTGCCAAGACTCAGAGACTTGACTGAAAGACGCAAAAGTAAAATGTAATCACAACACAAGGGCCTTGGCATGCACCATCTCTGGGGGGATGTTCTCAAAACCCTGGCCCTCCAGGGGGCAGGAAATAATGTAGTCTAGTTAATTGCCCTTGGGGACTGCTCTGTGTATGAATGTAAAACTAGGGATTATCCAGCCCTAGATGCAAATGAAAAGGGCACAGTGGGTCACTGGTTTTCCAGAAGACTCTCCTCACTGGAGGTAGAAGTGAGAATGCCAATTACCCTCATTTCTGTGGAAAGAAACCAGGAGAGGAGAAACACCCAGAGAATTGTGCTTTGGATTGGCCTGCAAATCATAACAACCAACCCAAAATAAAGAGAACAGGGGGGAAAAAAAAAAGCCTCTTTACACTTGGGATCTTAAGTGATTAGGAAGCGTTGTTATTTGGCTGATTTTCACACTTCATTAGCATATGCATAATTTAACAAGGGAACATGCTGGGGGCTGGCACGGGTGAGGGTGGCTCTCCATACCCATGGACTAGAATCTAGGGCAGCAGCACTGTGAGGGCTTAATTATGCCAGCAAGTCAACGGAGATCAGCGTGCAAAGGGGGATGAGCACGCGATGTGCAACAAGCACAGAAAGTCCGTTTTCACCCACGTGTACTTCTGCAGAGCCCTGTCCAAATATTCCCCCCAACGACACCTTGGATCAGACAACCACGTTTTCTTCTCCAAAGATGTGGCCAATGCCCAAAAGAATAAAGGACTAGGTTATGACTGTTCACAGCATATTGCACTTGGCACTGAAGAGAAGCAGGATGTAGAATATTGCTTTAGGGCTGAATAAAATGGACACTAGGAGAAGGGTCAGGACTTCAAATTTTAATCCTCAATTTCCTGATTAGATCCACAAGCAGAGCAGCAAAGAGAAAAATACCTTTGGAGTGAAATCACATAGGCCTTTTTGAAAACAAGTGGCAGGGAATTCTACAATTTTCACGCCATATCTCACATTATCACCACTGCACTTAAAGTCATATAACATTAAAATTATGTCCATATCAATATATCTTGGTCCACTGATCTATTCTGAGATGATTTACAGGTCTTTTTCTGCTTCTGGTACCTTTTCAGCATCAGTTTTCCTCTTCTCTCTTAAGAAAGTACTAATTTTCCTTTATCTCAGTCTAAGCTGCTGTGTGTGATGTTTGTGTATCTTTAAGGCCTGAACTGAGCTAATTGGCATAGTCTATCCCCTTCTCGATAATGAGTGGGTTGGGCCTAAAAGATATATATATATAATCCAACTTGAACCAATGAGGGTTAGGTCCAGACTTTTGTCGCTACTGAGAAGATTCCAACATATTACTTTCCCTTCCTTGACGCCAACCTCTCATAGCTCTCCAAACATGTCAAAAATTTTCATACCTCTGTGCTTTTGCAGATGCTATTCCACTTCTTGAATGAATGAGGAAATCCATCAGTTCTTCCATATGTTATTTTGGCTTGAATCCCCCAAACCTTATGCTATCATATTTTACTTAATAAGCATACACGCACTATACCATACCATTGGCTGTTTCTGTTAGGGGAAGCACACTGACTTAAACTGCCCACCCTGGCCAGGCACCATAGTAACCACCTGCATCAGTTGTTTTACCACAGGAGGTCCTGCTAAGGAACACAGAAGTAATAAGCCACCACCAACTGGAAGAGTTCGGGAAAGGTCAAAAGGAGACACCACATGTCCGACCACCTCCCAGAATCCTTCTTTCTGGCATCCATCTTGGCTGAACAAGGCGTGCACCACCAGGAAGGACTCTGAGTCAGAATGACTGGCTAAAGACAACCTGGAAACTAATCCCATCACCATAAAACCTGTGACTGCAAGCCATGTGGCAGAGCACTTCTCCTGGATTCCCTCACCCTACCGCTCTCCACCCAGGTGCCCTTTCCCAATAAAATCTCCTGCTTTGTCAGCACATGCGTCTCCTCGGACAATTCATTTCCGAGTGTTAGACAAGAGCCCAGCTTCGGGCCCTGAAAGGGGTCCCCCTTCCTGCAACATTTCCACAACAAGCATTCTCTCCTCCTTCTGTCAACAATCAGTTCTTTTTCCTTTCTTGCGCTTGTGTAGTACGAGAGTTAGACCCTATTTGGCTTATGTCCACTAGGTCTTCCATCTCACTGAGTACAGGGAAGAGACATAGGGATGGAGGCACAGAATCCAAACAGACCTAATGACATGCAAGGAGATATTTCCTAAGGATTTAAGGTGATGTGAAGCCTTGCACTCTGACAGCCAGTTTTCTACCACAAATGGAGAGCCTGGAACCGCTGCTGGCTCTACACAAAAAGCAGAGCAGAGAAATTAGCAATGGGGACATAGCTGAGCTCTGGGTCAAGCCTTACCTGAAGCTATTTTTTTTTTAAACTTCTAAATGTGTGTGTGCTAAAATCTTGATTAAGCAAAATTTCAGAAGGATTTTTTTCAGCCCTTCAACCAAAAGATTTCTGACCAATAGAGTGACAAAAAATGTTAAACAGCTTGACAGCCACTATAGAAATCTGTGAGAAGCTAAATTATACTCTAAGTGAAGTGAAGTGAAGTTGCTCAGTCATGTCCGACTCTTTGCAACCCCAGGGACTGTAGCCTACCAGGCTCCTCCGTCCATGGGATTTTCCAGGCAAGAGTACTGGAGTGGCTTCTCCAAATTGCTCATGTATTCATCCACTCAAGAAATATCTGAACACTTATTATATGCCAGGTACTGTTCAAGGACACTGGAGGTTGTAGCAATAAACAATTTTTTTTTTAAGCACAGATTTTAGTGTGGGGGGATATATAATAAACAGTAACAATGATAACATGATAAAGTATATTGTATATTAGAAGAATGTTATGAGAAAAAAATAGGATCAGTTAAGGCACATCAGAAAAGCCAAAGGTGGAAGGGGATTTCAACTTCAAATAATTAGTCAATATAGAAAGAAAAATATATATATAAGAAAGAAGAAAAAAAAAAAAAAAAAGAAAGAAGGCTGAGAACCAAAGAATAGATGGTTTTGAACCGCAGTGATGGAGAAGACTCTTGACAATCTCCTCGACAGCAAGGAGATCCAACCAGTCAATCCTAAAGGAAATCAATCTTGAATATTCATTGGAAGGACTGATGTTGAAGCTGAAGCTCCAATACTTTGACCACCTGATGCAAAGGGCTGACTCACCAGAAAAGACTCTGATGCTGGGAAAGATTAAGGGCAGGAGGAGATGGGGGCAACAGAGGATGAGATGGTAGGATGGCACTGTTGACTCAGTGGATATGAGCAAACTCCAAGAGATGGTAAAGGACAGGGAAGCCTGATGTGCCACAGTCCATGGGGTCCTAGAGAGTCAGACATGACTGAGTAACTGAACAACAAGTCAATATAGGCTTCACTGAAAGGACAATACTTAAATCAAGACTTCAGAAAGTGAAGACATTGGCTGTGCAGATATCAGGGAGAAGAGCAGTCCAGGCAGAAAAAACAGCAAGAGTTAGGGCCCTGGGGACTGGTGAATTCAAGTAGCAGCAAGAAGGCTGTGGAGCAGGGAGAAAGCAACAAGAGAGAACTCAGAGAGGAAACTGAAGTCCCACCATAAGGACTTTTTCTCACTGAGTAAGATGGGGAGTCACTGAAGATTTTGAAGAGAGGAGTGACATGATCAAACCTAAATTCTTACAAGAATCAGTCTGGCTACTGTATAGAGAAGAGATTTGGGGCTCAGAGGAAAAGGTGGAAGCAAGGTATTGTGGCAATGATGCCTGTGAGATAGTAGCTTGGATCAGTAGGGTTGCAGTAGAAGTGGTGAAAAAGAGATTTGGTTTCGAATAGATTTGAAAGAGCTAATAGGATTTCCTGATGCATTACATGTGGGATGTGAGTCAATGATGACCCCAAGGTTTCTGGTTTGAGAAACTTAGAAGAATACAGTTGCTATCAACAGAGAAAGCTGCAGGTAGAAAAAGATTGTTCAGGAAATGATCAGCATCTCAGTTTGAAGCCTGCAGTGTTTTACTGAACATGAAAGCAGGTCTTCTTTGGAGACCTGAAGAAGCTGGATATGTAAGTCTGGAGTTCAGGAGAGAGGAATGAACTAAAGACCTGAACTTGGGAGTAGTCAGCATTTAAACAGTTTCAAGTCACAGAGTGAAATGAAATAATGAAGAGGGTAATTGTAGATGAGAAGAGAGGATTTAAGGTCTTAATTCATTAAATTAATCCACTCATTTAATACCCATGATAACCTTATAAATTCAGTAATTATTACTCTCCTCATTTTATAGGAAATGAGGAAATCAAAGCTTAAAGGAGTTAAGATGACACAGCCACTTGGCCAAGAACACACTGTGTATAAACACGTATGCTGTCACGCTGGGACTGAAATCCAGGAAGTCCAGCTCCAGAGTCTGTGCTCCTATTACTCAATATTGCCGCCTGTTCCCAAATGGAATTGTTTAATTGATTGATAGATGTTTAGGATTAGTGATAAAAATGGTGTACAGGACCTCAGAATGGCCAACTAAACTAAAATAATTTGATTTTCTGCCCCTGGAGCTAGACTGGGCTACAAACACAGTGCCAAGACCAAAGGCAAGAGCTGAAGTTATTGTATCCAAACACAGGAAAATCTGTTCGCTCAGTGGTCCCCATACTTAGTATGTATCAGCTTCACCTGGATCCTGCTAAAAGATGCAGGTTTCTGGATGACCATCCTAGATGCTGATTTAATAGATAGTGAACAGAGCTTAGGAATAGCATTTTGATATGTGTCTCAGGAAAATTCTCAACACCTACTTAAGAAGCACTACCACAGGAGATATACTTTGGCTTACCTCTGTCCTTTAGCTTTTCCCCCAAAGGGACCATTAGAATTGGACTTTAATTCAACTTACCTCCACAAATGGGACTGGGGCAAAAGGAAGGTATCTGTATGTGGCTAACGACTACAGCTTAGCTTAGAGAAACAATTTGATATTCTTCATAAAAATTGTTAGTCTTCTTTTGCTAACTAGCAAGCAACTCCTAGTCGTTGTTGTTGTTGTTTAGACTCTTTGCAAACCCAATGACGTAGCCTGCCAGGCTCCTCTGTCCATGGCATTTCCCAGGCAAGAATACTGGAGTGGCTTGCCATTTCCTTCTCCAGGGGATCTTCCCAACCCAAGGATCAAACCTGAATCTCCTGCACTGGCAGGCAGTTTCTTTACCATTGAGCCCTGGGAAGCCCAAAGCAACTCCTTACTTGAACTAAAATTAATCTTACTCTTTATTTATTTGTATTAGTAAATAAAATTGGTGCTTGAACTTTGCAGAGCAAATGGTGGATTTTTACTAAATGCTCATTGAGAAGACAAGTGAGAAATTTATGTCCTACACTTGTTAGTAGAGACCCAAGTTTAGTTGGATATCTTCGTCCAGTGACAGTTGCAATCAAAGTGTAATAGTATTTAAGTTAACCTAATAAGTGACTATCCTTTATTTTTAAAATGCCAAAGCAGAGCTATAAGCAGAGTGGGTTAGTGTGAATGTCCACTTCCTTTTTAGTTTTCATTAAATAGACAAGTACAGAGCTTCTCAGAAATGTACGTAATTCCAATAACTCAGCAGTTGAGTAAGCCCAGAAAAACATGAGGAAAATAGCTAATATTTGTTCCTAACTTGGTCAGACTCTAAAGGTAATTGCACAAATGATTTCCTCCAATACCAAATGCCATTGCCAAATGTTTGCACATCATATTGCTTTCTGTTTCTACTTAGGGTTTGGAAAACAGTCCTTACAAATTGTCTCTATTTTAGGGATGTGAATAATCATCATATTAATATAGTGGAGTTTAATTTTAATTTCAGATTTTTTTCAGAGCCACTGACTCATCCAATTTATTAGTTTCATTGGGAGGCTATGAAATGGATTTGAACTAATTTCTAAAGCAGGAAAATTGAAGACAACTGACAGTAATTTCTGCCTCTATCTCCCCTCCACATTTTTGTATACATGAAAACATGGAGGCAAGAAGGAATAATTTCTCATTCCTATCCAACTGTCCATCAACAATTCAATCTTTTAATCTTGTTGTATTAAACATTTGTATAGCAATATAGTATAGTGATGAAGACCATGGACTCTTAGTTTCATGGCCTTGAGTATTGATAAGAAACTGATATATTCTTCTTCCATAAATGTGGCTAGGGAAAGCATCTATAAGGATTCTTAGAAAGATTAGATGGGACAGCACACATGAAATTCCTAGTGTAGTAGTGTCTGGCACACCATAAATGCTCTGCCATCATTGGTGATTATCATTTTTTATCAACACACATGCTCTGGGTATAAACATGCACACAGGCGAGCCCTACTTTCAGCCACTTTGCATTTCAGTATCGCATGCAGCTGCCCAGTTCCTGCCTAATAAGCATTTCTGCTTCACTCTCCCACTGTGGCCATCCCTCAGTGATTTTTGCTGCTGACTCAAATGGTGCCACACCACGGGATGAGAACACCCACGTGAGAGCGGCACTGCAGTGATCTGACATCTGAAGAGGACTTAAAATGCAGTGGCATCATCTTATGGAGAAATGAAAAAAAAAAGGGGGGTATCTTCATGATGGGTCCACATGTACTAGTTAAAGGAGGGCATTCAGGTGATCTGCTCCCATGCTTCCAAGTCTATACACATAACTGCCCGACAGTCAAGTGATTATAAAAGCATGGAGTGAGCGGAACTTGAAATCACCCACCTGCCTTCACCACGGGCAATGCAATTTTTATTAAGGAACAGGTATGGGTGATAAGAAGACAGAAAGCCACTTCCCTGGCATCTGACTGCCTTGGTAGCTGCAAATGGCAGATAATTCTTTTTCTTTCCATTTACACTCCTGGAGGGCTCCCTATGTGCCAAACACAAGCAGGGGGAAACAAGAAAATAAGACAAGATCCCTGAAGTCAAAGTGACAATAACCCATGGGAGACACTATTTCTCTAACAAAAGAGCAGCAAAGGACCTGGCCCATAGCCGATGCTTAATTAAGATTTGCTGAAGAATGAGTAAATATACAATTTGGGCAGTCCCGTATATAAACAAGGGTAGAAAATAAAATGGACCAAGTTTAGCAAGCGCCTATTGGTGGCTACCATTGCCAGAAGGCATTCTTTGTCTAAATCTGGCCAGAAAGCCCAAGCTTTTACTCAGACCATTGAATCTTGGTAAGTCCATATAGTTGTGCTTACTGCCGTTATTTAAGGTCCACTCTGGTGTCCTGAGGAGAAGACAATGGCTTGAAGTGGAACCACTGGCAAGGGGAAGAATCAGTCTGACGTCACCGGTCCACGTGCCCACACTGGAGGAAATCCCCCTTTCAAGGTGGAAGTAGGAAATCAGCTCAACTCTTCTGAAAATTTTGGGAGTTGATGTTTTGTTAGCTCTTGACATCCTTTCTATGTCCTGACAGCACGGGGATGATCCACCATGATCATGAAATAACAAGCACTGTCCTATTGCAGTCAACGGGATAAAGGGCTCTGATGTACATTCCCATGGGCTCTTGTTTGTAATGTGAACACAATGATGCTTTAAAGGCTTTCAGGACGCTTTGGAACTTGATGCACCATCTGTGGATTCTTGTCATCACATAAAGCAAATAATTGCTTTTTAAAATATCCATGCCACTATTGCTAATTTTTTCATTTCCACAAGCTACCCCACTAACCACCTCTGGGTATTTACACAGTTGATTTAATTATGCTGTAGCTTTGTGTGTACTGAACATTATATAGGGGGGATCCATGCATACTGAACTCGCTGTCCTGATGTTTAAAACCAGCCCTCTTTGCTTTGTTTCTTTTCTCTATTTTTAGCAGGAGGACAATAACCCCTGTCTTTCTGGCCCCTGGAGGGATTAACGTTCATAAGAGCTGTAAAGCTGAAAGATGCTGCCTCCATGCTGAGTATGATATAACAAGATATATTTGTAACCACGTGCTGAAAGAGAACTGTCTGCCGGGCATCTCCCACTACCAGCCTGTTCCTGTCGTCAAATGGTATTTATTGAACACGCAGCAACTGTCTTGTGAGCTCGAAATTAATGGGGGGACTCCCGAGAACCTAATTTTAACACATTATCCCCCTCTTTGTTATCTGTATTTGTTTGCTTCAAAGCCTGACACTTTAATTGGCACTGCAGACTCCAACGCACAACTGCAATTTTCCTTTTGAAAGTTTAGAGTGCTGCTGCTTGCAGATGCCTGGGTTGAGCTACTGGAGCTCACAGGTTGGTAGGGAACTGTGCGGCCACAAATGCCCGGAAATGCTACGGGTATGGAAGAAAACCGGAGTCCGTCTCAGGGCGGCTGTGAAAAGGACGCACATGCCATTAATCTTCTTTCAGAGTCACCCTTAGTAACCACTCCCTTCCTGACAGGCATTTGTCTTATTTTTAGTTTCCTTCTCAGGAGCTTTCTGTTTTATCCCCCTGTGTCTTCAGGGGCTTGCTGAGTCTGGTTTTGATCCTCTAATTGGCTTTTACCCTTCAATCCTTTTTGATTCCCCCAGAACGAAAATTGGCCCATGCCTTGCCTATGTTATCCCAAGTTTTTCCACTCTGTCACCTCATTTTGCTTGTTTTTCATCTTCCAGTGAGACTTAACCTCCCTTTTCCCCAACATGTCATGGGAGAGATTTGTCAAGTCTCTCAAACCCTGGCTTCCCTGACCTTCCCCAGTGAAGTGCTTCCCAGGGGTAATATATTCCTCTGATCCCCAAGTTCCACAATCCTTGGTTTGGATTTTCCCTATAACACATTCTATGCTGATTCATATCCGTGAATTTCTTATTGATAAAGATATGCCAGAGAACAGACTTCCCTGGTACAGAGGATACGAATCCGCTTGCCAATGCAGGGGACATGAGTTTGATCCCTGATCTGGGAAGATCCCACATACCCAGGGGCAACTGGGCCCATTCACCACCACTACTGAGCCCACACCCTACAGCCCACATGCTGCAACTACTGAAGCCGTGCTTCTAGAAGCCACCGCAGTAAGAAGCCCACAGACCACAACAAGAGAACAGCCCCAGCTCGCTGCAGCTAGAGAAAGCCTGTGTGCAGCAAAGAAGACCCAGTGCAATCAAAAATAAATAAATAAATAAAAATCATATATATAAAACACACGCCAGAGGATCCATGAACACAAGCCATACAATACTTCACAGAGTACTGAGCAGGTGCTCCAGAAATATTCTGGGACAAATGGATGCCTTGTGGCTCAACCGGGAAAGAATCTGCCTGCAATGTGGGAGACCTGGGTTTCATCTCTGGGTTGGGAAGATCCCCTGGAGAAGGGAAAGGCTACCCACTCTAGTATTCTTCCCTGGGAAATCCCATGGACTGTATAGTCCAGGCATGGGGTTGCAAAGAGTCTGACAGGACTGAACAACCTTCCCTTTTTAAACTGTATCGGTATTGAAAACCAAAAAGTCCTACTGATGATAAAATCAACACCTAGCACAGCTAATGATGTGTAAGTACTAAGAAAAAATACAAAAAGTAACAACAATTAGGAACTAAGATTCACTGAGCACTTACCAATGTGTCAGACACATGGCTAGGTGCTTTGCACGTGGCTAGGTGCTTTGCTGGGGTTTCCTCTTAGAAGCCTCCCCATAACTTTATGAGGAAGGCGTTAATATTATAGATGGGGAAATGCAGCTTTGAGAGTTCACTTTCTCTGGGGCAGACAGCTAGCTAACAACTGGACAATCTGGGATTCAGGTTCAGGTCTGTCTGACTCCAGAGTCTGCTTTCTTTTCCACTTTATTGTATTATCTTCTTTTTCCTTGTGGGCCCATTTAGAAAGATCTATTAGGGTGAAAACCAGAGTGATTCTGCCTGAGACTTTATAAAACCTTGTATAGAAAAGGATAGGTGATGGACACACCGAACACTCAGAGGTGACTTTCCAATTTCTGTTGGGAATGTCTGCTGATTTCTATTCCATGGCAGATGGAAAAAAAACCAAGGCTAAAGACAGTTTATCTAACTCTCCAGTTAGGTAGAATAAAAATATCTTCACTTAACAAGAAGGGGGCCAAGCTTGATTCTCATATCAAATCTTGTTACTTGGCAATGACCATACTTTTCCTGGTCTTTGTCTTCGAGGTGACTTGCACCAGGCTAATTTAAATGTGAACACAGTGAAAATTTCAACCCAGAGAGAGTTTGAGAGAATGAGAGATTGGGGTGGTGGTGGTGGTGGGGAGCTCTATTTACTTTTGGTTAAATGCCAGTACTGCAAGAGTCCAAGGTCAATAAAAGAAGTGTGAAACCAATTAGGGTTTCTCACCTTCTGGCTGCTTAAGGCTAGGCATATTGCATACCCGAAATACATGATTTTGCAAGGGAGCATTTCTGGGCTACAGTCATGCTGCAGAATGGCATGGTGCCAACCGAGCCTGAGACAACACATGTCTACTTCTCAGTCTTGGGTTAAAAGTGCTGTAACCCAAAAGAACAGAGGGGAACAAAAGAGATACAGCAAGAATGGGAATGAAGCATGAATCACAGATAGAGATTACCAACAAAAGCTTAAAAAAAAAAAAAACTCTGCCAAAGCTCTATAGTTCTCTGCTAATGACTATCACTGTAATTTCTGCATATTTTAACAGATGTTCTGTTTATAAAACTGCAAACGGATTTAGGGGTTATGAATAAAGCCAGGAGGCCCTGGAGATGTTTCTTTGTATGATTAACTGACCACAGGCCATTTGTTTTACAACAAAGATGCTCAATGATCCATGGTCCATGATTTATACTAGCCTATGTATACTAATGGCTGATGTCTCCATGGTACTTCTCATTAGCAGTTGAAGAGGGATTGGAGGAAAACAGATTATGGGAATAGCTCCCCATTGCTCAACATGCTAGTTCATTAGTGGGTGTGGAATCGATCCGAAAGAAAACTAAGATAATCATAAGCTGAAATTTGAATTATAAATTATAACAATTAAGGAATTCAGTTCAAGGATGAAAGAAAGAATATAGCTTTTCATAACCTTAGCTATACACACCTTGGTAAACTGGGAATAAGAGGAAGTTTTGTATATTCTGAATGAGAGATAAATTATGTGAAAATTTCACTAACAATAAACATAATAATAGTGCTGACTTGATTATTTAACTATGCATCAGCATTCTACTGGGTGATTTACATAAACCATCTTGCTTTGCAACTATATATTATAAGGAGCCCCACAAACCAAAACCAGGAAAACATCAAGGTTGAGGGCATCCCTAGCTACTGGCTACATTTTTCCCTTCTCAAGGTTCCTCTCCTGTGTTCTCTCCACCAAATGAATTTTTTTACTTACTCCTATTCACTGCTGTCTTATTACTTCAAAATTCCAACTTGACCTCATGGTTTCATTTCCTCTTAAACTTTCAAGGTTAAATACATTGGTGGTATGTTTCAGCCTAAATTCACAAGAGAAGGGGTCTGATTACCTCAACATTTCTTTCTTTCTTTATTTTTGCTATTAGGCCACATCAGAAGTCACAGCCAGCCTACTGATTGGTTGCGGTGCTGTCTTTCTCTTCTAGTCCAATCAGCTGTGGTCGGACAAGATGTAGATGACACAGGGCACCTAATAGAGCCCCTCTATTAACTCTTGGAGTAGAGATTGGCACAGGGTCATCAGATGGTGGGGAAAGGCATGGGCCGTGGAGTTAGGCTGTCTGCCTCTGCCTCTTATTAGCTTCAGGATCTCAGGCAGTCATGTTCCAAACCTGAGATTCAGTCACTCATCCATAAAATGGGAATATTATAATTACCTATTTCATAAGGTTGTTATGAAAATGAAAAGGATGTACAGGTGCTTAGCACAGTGCTTGGTCCACATTTTATCAATGCTAGCTATTCTCATAATACTATTAATATATTTTACAAATAGCAAAGCATAATTGCAATAATAACTTCTCCATGGTAAGCCCAAACTTTAAGATTAGTAAGTGCTTCAAGGGGCACCCACTTCACCACACTGGAGTGTGAGAGAGGAGCAGCTCAGTGAGTCTATCATTCAAATTAACCGGGTCCTTTTGATTTTATTGTACACAGACAAAAGAGAGTCCTCAACTCATTCCAAATGATGAGATTCTTTGTCTAACAGAGGCCAGGGTTGGGGGTGGGGTGCTCCCAGACCTTCCCAAATGACACTCACAAATGCCTAGTGGTTCTTGGGGCTTATAGACTAACATCTGGCTCCAGGAACTCACCCCAAATTTCTCATCCCCAGTCTCATGCTCCTTTTTCAGTCCTATTGAGAGTCCCACCTCCCTAAACTGCTCTCTCTGGAATGTACGAGATGCTTCTGTTTGAAGTGTCTAGGTCAGCACCTAACATCTGGCCTAGCTACTCCCAAAGTTGTTGGATAATTAAATTCTACCCAAGAACTCAACAGGGGATGGTGGCAAATGAATACCTGAGGGCACTGCCTGGCTCTCCAAGTTTCATCTGAGTGCAAATTATCACTATCTGTGTGTATTCGTGAGCACAAAAGAATTAGTAAGTGCTCCCGGAATATCATCTCTCTCTCAGTCCATCTGCTGCCAAAGTTCACATTAAGTACCAACTTCAAGGGAGGATAATGAGTTATGTGAAAATGAACTTGCGTTTGGCATTTCAATATCCCCAGGTGATGCAAATAGGCACATATGAACTTGCTCAGAAAAATCCCAAGCTTTCGGACCTGAACATATGGTCCGAGTTATTTAGCCAGATGAGACGTGGGATTTCCCACAAGTAGGGTTTTGTTGGCAGCTTGGTAAACAATTGCCCTCAGCTTGGACGCTCCAAATAATGGCAGAGGACAAGGATGGATCAAGGTATTTCTGCAAAGGACATTCTCATAAAAAAAGACACCAAATCTTCAAGCTATGCCCCAAGGCCCAGCGCCATAACTTGAGTTATGCAAGAGATTGGAACCCAAAGGACTTCTGGGGAACTGGAAGGAGTCCAATACGACTATAAGAATTAAGCCTCAGATAAATTTACTCCTGTACTCAAAACCAACATTAATAAGATGCTCCGGGAGCTAGAACCAGAACGTTCCATAAGGAATGTTTATGCCATGGAAGGGAGGATACACAGAGCAGGAATGAACCCAGCTTATGGCTCCCTTTGTATGACCCAAATGTTAACCCCATAGAACACATGCCCAACACTGTCAATTCCTCTAAATACTTTACAGCTATTACTACTTAGCCTGAGTTAGAGCATTTTAAAAGTATTTATTAGCAGACCAAATCCCCAGGCAATTTGTGATGCCAAATTTTCCTACATTGTGTATTTGTCAGTGCTGTGTACAACCCACCATTAGAACAATGCAAGCCCAAGCAAAAGCCTTGTGCAGAAGAATGTTCCAAGACAGGGCTGGCTTTTTATCAGCCCCATTTGTTAACTTTAGCACAACTGAGACACTTTAAAAGATAAAGGTCATTAATATTTCAACACATCATTAAATTTAAATTCAGAACTGAGAACACTTATAAGTGAGAATCCAACCAGTTTTAATTAGGCATTTAATAAAAATTCTCTATGTGAAGAGAAATATTCACTGAATAGTAAGGGAAGAAAACCACAATAGAATAAATGTTTGAAAAATGTTATATTCTAAGTAAGTCATACAACTTGAGTCATCATGAACAGATCTAGCAAATTAAGTTTCTCAAAACCCCGGGATATGCATAGTTCCTGAAAATAAAAGGAAAGCTTAGCCTTGTCAGCCTGGGGTCATGGTAAGGAATATGAATGCCCATGTCTGGCACCCCTGTGCCTACTACTTATAAACTATGCGATTTTTGGTTCAATACCTATTTTTGTCAAGTGAATGAGTGAATCTTCTTTAGAATGAAGGAATGTTGCTTGGAAAGATAAGATCAGGTTCTGTTTAGAAGCAGCAAGAAGTCCCTTAGAAAGATTGGGATACAGGTAGGGCAGAGATTGGAGACTTTCTAAACTTGATTACATACTGAATAGTAAACTCTTCAAACTGGAAGAAAAGGGGGCCAACAGAGTGATGGCAAAGTATGAGCTTATGGCCTTGACAACAAACAAAAGCTGCTTTCTTGAGGAAAGGCATACTGTTCAGTGGTGCACACTCCATGCTGGGCTCTGGAGAAGAAATGAGGTGAGGAGGAATGAGGGAGGCAGCCTAGTGGGGGCTTTGTAACTAGAAGTGAAAGGGGTTCTAACATTAATTCAAAGAGGGGGCAACTTCTTCAGCTCCAAGAGTAGCTTTGGCCTTCAGGATAAAGCTAGTGGGGTCCCAAGATGGTAACATAAACAACAGCAATTCTCTTCCCTTAAGCTGTGGGGGTCGGATGTTATGGGCTGGGAAGAGATTAACTTTATTGCAAGGAGAGGGATTTAATTGCAGAGAGTGATTAGCCAAATGATTAGATCAATAGAATGCAGGTCAAACTGTGCTCAGAAAGATCCACAGCTCTTATTACATGGAAGGTTAAAGACCGGGAAACCATTTGGGGACTCTGAGTTATTTGAGCACGAGGTCACCTGGAGACTTTCCTATAAGACTGCAGATGTACGCTTTACCCAGCAAAGATGGCATGCTGACTCAAGGAACATTTGCCCCCCACCCCTGGAACTGGAGAAAACCAACAGAACATCTGGGATCCTTGAGTGCTGATTTTTAAAGAGGGAAAAGAATCTTGCCTCATCTAGCTCTTCATTCTCTTTTTGCAGTAAAAATCAATGGTTTTGAAAATGGAAAGCAGTTTCCCATTTATCCATGAAGATACTCGGGCAGAAGATGGAGTGGTGACATTATCTAATATACTTGTTTTTGCATGAGCTAAAGCCCTCCTGTTCAATCAGATCTGTATTAGTATTAACCTTTAGAAAGAATTCATTGATAGCAATGGAACATGTTAAGTCAGATATGTCTAAACGATGCCTCAGCCAAAACAATGGATTGGTTTGAAAGCGGTATTTTATTTGAGGATACCTTACTATTTCACAAAGCATCCTAACAAATTGAGATTATGCATGAGGGGATGTGTCTCAGGGATATGTGCCAGCTCACCCAAGTTGGGACCCCAAAATACATGGCTCCATCTGTGACCCAGACCTGATAGGCAGAAGCCACAAACCCATTTAATTATCAACAGCTCAACACATATGAATTTCTAGTTCTTGACATTTATCTCTCAGGATCCAAATCATATGATGGCAAAGACCTAGAAAACTGGCCCTACCATGCACGCTGAAGCAGATAAAGAGATAATAGGGAGATAAAGGCCAAACCTTGCAGAATTCTCTAGGAGGACTGCAGGTGCCACTTCACTCATCCTAACAACACAAGTGTGAAATGAGGTGGATGATAATGTGAACTGTGTATGCCATCGGACATACGGGAAAGCAGGGAGGTAAGTGGGCGTGGGTATGCCTGGGCTGCGGAGACACACACACCCGCACGCCTTTATCTAAGGTCACTCAGAGTCAGTGACAATGATAGTAACTATTCTAAGTTGCAATCTCTCTCATCCAGGTGTGTTAAGAAACTGTGCAGTTCCTGCCCACCAAGGAAACATTTTCTCTTTGGTGCTGACACATTGGTGCTTTGTTTCCACCTTTCCCACTCAGAGCTGCCATTCATTTTAGGCTCCCTTGGGATAAAATCTATGACCCCTGGAAATGGCTTGTGTACAAGCTTTAGACACACCACTCCTGCTCTAGACTCCTGTGTTTAGTGATGAAGAAAGAGAGAGAAGAGACTTGACCCTTTCTACTCCTTCATTTTTGCTGTGTGCTATCCTAAATGCCTTTTCATACTATCCATGGGGTTCTCCAGGCAAGAATACTGGAGTGGGTTGCCATATCCTTCTCCAGGATCCTGATGCTGGGAAAGATTGAAGGAAAAAGCAGAAGAGGGTGGCAGAGGATGAGATGGTTATATGGTATCACCAACTCAGTGGACATGAATCTGAGCAAACTCCAGGAGATAGTGGAGGACAGGGAAGCCTGGCGTGCTGCAGTCCAAGGGGTTGCAGAGAGTCAGGTACAACTCAGCTACTAAACAACAACAAAAACATCCTAAATGCAGATGAGCCACCGAAGTGAAGTTAAGTGAAGTGTTAGTCGCTCAGTCGTGCCCAACTCTTGGCAACCCCATGGACTTCAGCCCACCAGGCTCCTCTGTCCATGAGATTTTCCAGGCAAGGATACTGGAGTGGGTTGCCATTTCCTTCTCCAGAGGATCTTCCGGACCCAGAGATTGAACCTGGGTCTCTTGCACCGCAGACAGATTCTTTACCAACTGAGCTATGAGGGAAGCCCAAAAGGGCTTAGAGATGAGCCACTAAGTCCCTGAAAAGACTTAGGGTGTCAGCCCTCATCACATCCAGCCTGGAGCTCCCTTACAATGGAGAATGGGGTGACAGAGGGACACTGGTACAATGGAAGGAGCCCTGGGGTAAGAGTGGGGACAAGTGAATGTTAGCTCCAGCTTAACTAGTAGTCACTAACTGGAAGAGTGGGGGTAAGGGGTGGGAGTAATCTTCATCCTTCATTATCCTTGGCTGACAAGTGGAAAAAGAAGTATAAGACTGAAGGACATTTGCAAACTGCTGAGTATCATGTAATGCAATAGACTTCAGCTGACTGGGGAAGGGCAAAAGTGCACTTGACACTAGAGCAGCCCACATGTTAGCTGAGTTTTAGTCGGTTCTACTGCTCACTGTCCTATGACCTTAAAACCTTCCCTTCTGGGTCTCCATTTCCTCATCAGTAATATAGGGTATTGCTCTTAAGTACTGGACTCTAAATGCTCCAATAATCTTAGCACTATGTGTGGACCCAGGGCCAACAGCCTCTGCAACACCGGGGGGGCATGGGAGAAAGGTTGAACCTCTGTCCCCACCCGGATCCGTGGAATTAGACCTGCATCTAACAAGCCTCCCAGGTAATCTGTTTGCGCATGAAAGCCTGACAATCACTGGTCCTCAGAATGCCGTCGAGCTTGGTTATTCTATAATCCTACTATACATGGTCCAGTGCCTTGGCCTTTTACAAAACAGCCATCTCATGAGATGCTGCAGAACCTGCTATCGATGGCCAAGGAGACATGGCATATTTTGCTGTTTCTGTGTATACTTCTGCACAGTTAAACAAGTCCAGTCATTTCTCCTGATTCTTTCCCTATCTCTTTGCTCACAAAGTTTGCCAACGCTGCTATCTAGATCTGTGTTTAGGTACACAAAGATCATATTTCACATGAAAAGATACTAAACCAAGTTTGCTAAGATACAAATTGTACTAGTCACATAATATCTCATTGAAAAGCAAGCTCCCACAGTTGGTGAAGGACAGGGAAGCCTGGTGTACTGCAGTCCATGGGGTCACAAAGAGCCGGATACGACTGAGCAACTGAACTGAACTGACAGCACCTCTGGGGAGTAGCTTCTATTTTTATCCTTATTTTCCAGATGAGAAACATCAGTCTTGGAGAAGTTGACTTGCATAGGATTACACAGCTGGAATTTAGTTGAACTGGGATTTGACCCCAGATCTATCTCACACCAGAGTGCATGTGTTTGATCACCACAGGACACGCCCTCCTTAGGTATCCCCACTCAACCTTTGTGTCCTGCACATCATTCTTGCTGCCTTTCTTTTAATCATACAGTATTTTAGAGCTGTGTTGTCTGATGTGGTCATCAGTAGCCACACATGACTATTCAAGTTTAAATTAAAATCTCAGCTCCTCACTGCATTAGCAACATTTCAAATGTGCAGTACTCACACGTGCCTAGTGGCTGCCATATTGGACAGCACAGAATTAGAGTATTCCCATCATCAGAGCAAGTTTTATTAGATAATGTTGTTTGGAGAATCAAATTGCTGAATGTTACTACTCCATCACTGACCTTGCCCCTTACTCATTACTTCTGAGTCCTGAATGCTCTATTCTCGAAGGTATACTCTTAGAAAACTCATCTCTGCATCCTTCCACTATGGGGTAAAAGGCTGCATGGGGAAGAACTGAGAGACCTTGTTTATCCAACAAGATGCAAGCCCTAAGACTTGACCCTGATTTCATGCTTAAAGACCACATCCACAAGAGGGGAAGTCAGGCTTCAGTGTTCACTGCCAGCCTTGTAGCCTTGGCCTTTATGATTCATTGTGACAAAGACTCATTTCTGTCAGGGGAACAAAAAGTCCAATCAGGCAGAGTTTTATTTCCTCCCTGAAATAAAATAGAACTGACTGGCCAAGGCATCTCCAGGGACATCCACTACTGGGCCTTAAATTACCCCATAACACCTCTAGTCAATCCCACTTCCATGTTGGAGTTTGCAATCAACATTTATCTCTATGGGACAGACCATCTGTAGGTTCTAATACCACTTTTATTATTACTTTGTAAATGTAAAATCCTCCAGGCAGAAATGCCAGCTGCTAACACTCCTGTGTTAGCAGGAGTACCCACTTCTCCAGTGATAAATATCCCAGAGCTGCAGCAAAAAAAAATATTTCAAAAATTTGCCTGCAAATTGTGTATGGATCCAAAATTGAGGGGCTCTGGGACAGAGCTTTCCAGTGATCCCACCGACAATGGTGTTCCCCTTCTCTATGAGGTGTAAAACCATCCCGTGTTGCCAGCCTTTCTACTTTGGAAATTGAGCCAAATAATGGGAACGGAAGACAATCGTTTCCAAATGCCCATAACCAGACACAGCACAGTCTCCCTGAAAGGTACGCATGAATATGAACAGCTATTATTTATTGAGAGCCCCACTTTCATTTTTCTAATTTAGCAAATGTTGATCAAATGCCTATCTTGTGTTGGACATGTGCTATGAATTGCTGAGTCCCTAACAGAATAGTCCAGTCTCACAAAGTTCTCCAGCTAGCAAGTGAACCAGACAAGTACTCTAGTAAGCACCCAAATAAATGTTTAATGATGAATTTTAACAACAGCTGGGAATGAAAGAAATATGGTAGTCGGGTAGAAATTTATATGGGAGGTGTGTTGAGATAGTGGTCAACAAAGACCCTCTCTGAGGAAGTGGCCTATCCCTGCTGGCTGAAAGGTGAAAGATGGAGCAGCCAGCCAGTGGGAGCTGTGCTCAGGGAGATGGGCCGGGCAGTGAGGCCATATGGCACGAGGTGTGGGGCTGGACTTAAGTTTAGATTTTCTACCAAGAGCAAGGGGAAATGATTGGTTGACTTGAAGCAGCCCAATGACATGCACTTTTTGTTTTTCAACCATCATTCTGTTGAGCTGTGAAGAATGGATGGACGTGGAGGATGAGGTGGAGAGTGGAAGCAGGGAGACTGGGTGGGGCTGTGTTCTTGGTCCAGGTGCGGAATGAAAGCAGCTTGGACTCACACTGTGGTGTGGGGATAAAGCGAGGAATTGCCAAGATATGTGGGGGGATTGCAGAAAGTGTTACACACTGACTAAAAACGCCCCCTGGCTAGGCACCATAGTAACCATTCACCTGAGTTATTTTATGACAGGAAGTCCTGGTAGGGAACACGGAACTAACAAGCCACTACCAACCAGGAGAATTCGGGGAAGGTCAAAGGGAGCCACGTGTCCTACCACCTTCCAGAATCATCCTCATTGGAATCCATCTTGGCTGAGCAATACATGTGCCACCAGGAAGGACCCTGAGTCTGAATGACTGGCAAGAGACAACCCAGAAACTAATTCCATCACCATAAAAACCCAAGACTGCAACTCACATGGCAGAGCAGTTCTCCTGGGTCCCCTCACCTTCCTGCTCTCTACCCAGGTGCCTCTTCCCAACAAAATCTCTTGCTTTATCAGCAGGTGTGTCTCCTTGGACAATTCATTTCTGACTGTTAGACAAAAGCTCCCTTCAAAGCCCTGGAAGGGGTTCCCCATCCTGCAACAAAAGAACTTGCCAGCTGACCTGTTTTGTGTTGGGAGGTGAAATGAAGGAAAAAAATGAGGAATCAGAGATGACTCCCAAGGTGCAGGTTTGGGCAGTTGGTGAGTAGTGGTGCCTTTTGCCAGGACTGGGTGGGGTGCTTTGCATTCATTATTTGGAAGCCTGATGATTTACCTTGCAAAAGCTTGTATTAACATTTCCCTTTACAAATTAGGAAATTCAGAGAGATCAAGAAACTCATCCAAAGTCACACAGCTTGTGAATGCTGAAGCCAGGATTTGCACCTTCAGCAAACTTCTGGGCGCTCTTGGTTTCCACTAGACTGTCACACTGCCAGAATTTCTCAGTTGCCAACTTCAAATTTCTATAATTATTCTCTCTCTATTGGTTAATATCAAGTGTTCTCTTGGGCTCATCTCTCTGCTCTAAACATTTCCTCTGCCTTGAAAACCTTGTCCCCAACTGCTGTCTCCATGTGGCTCCCCCTTAGCTTTCTCGCGAATCTTAAACATGGCTTTCATTCTCCTGCAATTTGCTCCCTCAGTGTACATTCAACTTTATAGCAATGACTTGTCTAATGATTTCCCAGTTAAGACTTTAAGCCCTGTGAATGCAGATACCTGCAATGACTATCACTGCCTTGCTAAGGCCTGGCACAAGTCCTGAAACTATGCAATAATAATTCAGTGAATATTTGCTAAATGAATTCCCAGTCACTGGTGAAGGTGAGAGACATCTTGTCCATTTAACCCAAGAGATCAGGAGCCCGGATTCATGTTCTCTTCACACTCTGCAAGAAACTGGGATTTAGGAGATCTGGGTGAACTTGAGGTTTTTATTACTATCTAGTTAGCTCTGTGATGCTTGCCAAGTCTCATTACCTATCTTTTAGCATTCATTATTTCCAAACCTTATGATTAACTTTGCAGAAGGCTTTGCCTTTTAGCTCAAAATAAAGGAAATTAAAACCTGGCTCTCTGACCTCACTGAGTGAGCATAAAATCCCAACAGTTGTGAAAGGGTTTGAAAAGGTATAAAACTACCCAGGTGGCTCAGTGGTAAAGAATCTGCCTGCCAGTGCAGGAGATGCAGGAGACTCTGGTTCGATCCCTGGGTTGGGAAGATCCCCTGGAGGAGGGCATGGCAACCCACTCCACTATTCTTGCTTGGAGAATCTCATGGACAAAGGACTCTGACGGGATGACCCAGAGGTGAAGATCCTGGAGTCCAGCAGAACTGAGGAGCCCTGGTTCTGACACTTAGCTGTTTATGGTTGGGTAAGTTATTTTCTCTGAACTGAACTAATGAGAACAGCATTAATTTCACAGGGCTCTTCTGAGGTTAAATAAACTCTAGTATACTGCAGTACTACATGCACATGTATATGTGTGCATAGTATATAGTAGCACACACATGGAATACCTATACTAATTCGTATTCCATACTGAGAATTGGGGAGGAGGGTTACATTATTCACAAATGAGAAATACGTCACTGCCAACCTCAGAAGCAGCTCCATTAAGCACAGTACAAAGTAGGATGTCACTCCAAGAAAAAGATGCTTTTTTGTTGAAGTCAGCGGCAGCCATACTTAGAGGCAAGAATACACAGGTAGCTCTGTTCCATGGGGACAAATCCAACCAAGCACTGGGAGATGCTAGAGTCCTCAGTGAGTTGAAATGAGTCAGAGGGGAAGATAATTTTTTAGCAGCAATATAGCATTGCCTTCCTGAAACTCCACCTACTGATATACAATCAAAACCTTCCATTTTCCACTGCTCTGCTCTGCTGCTACTCTGGTTATTAGAAAATCTGCTGCCTGAATGTGTTTGGCTCTCCAACAGTGAACTAATCAAAAGATAAGGGGGCTTGTTTAGCCAGCAGGAAGGATCAATGATGGGACAAAGGGCACCTAGACAAATGGCAAGAAGAGCACAATCCAGGAATAAGCGGGACAGAATGGAGAGAGTGAGATGGAAGAGTCCTGGCAAGATGACAAGCGTTCAGACAGGACAGGAGTGGAAAGGACAGAGAAGGGAGTCAATCATGACTAGGAGGAGGAGGAGAAGGCGGTCCAGAGCAGTGACAAAGGCAGGGCTCCAGCACCTGCTGAGTATGGACTCTCTGACCTTTGGATCCCTCATCTACAAAAGGGACTGCTCATTATCATGAGGGTGAATGGACCACTGTACACAGAGTACTTCCCACAGTGTCCAGGACAAAGTATGCACCCAGTGTGGTGGCGGTGATGGCTTTAGTCCCCAAGTCATACCCAACTCTTATGACCCCATGGACTGTAGCTCTGTCCAAGGGATTTCCCAGGCAAGAATACTGGAGTGGGCTGCCCTTTCCTTCTCCAGAGGGTCTTCCTGACCCAGGGACTGAACCCACGTCTCCTGCACAACAGGCAGTCTCCTGCATTGCAGGTGGATTCTTTACAGACTTAGCTGCCTGAGAAATCCATATGCATTCAACAGATGCTTTCAAATAGATTACGGGCAACAAAATGGGGGATAAAAAAAAAAACCCTCATGAAATAAAAACCAAAGGAAAAGGAGACAGCTAAGAACTCCATATTCTTCTGTCCCTTTTTACATTTTTTCAACAATGTTAGTTTTCTGACTTACCAGTTTTTTAAAAATCTTGCCTGCTTCCTCTCGAAGCTCCTCTACATGGAATCCAAGAATGATCCATCACCAAGAAAGAAAGGGGATACAGAGCCAATGGTATTACTCCTCTCCCAGGACCAGGATCTCCTTCATCGCAGCCCTGAGGGGTGTGCCAGCTGCCTCTGCTTCCACCAATCTGCTGGGAGCAGGGGATGGGTGGTGCCTCTAAGAAGCTCCCTTACCTTCCTTGAGAACTCAGTTATAAATGCTCCTCTTTTTGGCAAGTCAAACACACCTTATTGTTAGTAGCAACCACAGGTCCAGATTAGACCTTCCAGAGTTGAATTCCCATACCTATTTTTTTCCAATCTCCATTCACTTTACATGACCCTCTTCCGTGCAGAGTTCTTGAAGGCACAGAAGTTGTCAAGTTTATTTCTTCATCTAGTGTCTCACATACTAATTAGCACACAGTAGATGCTCAATGGGGCTTCCCAGGTGTCTTAGCAGTAAAGAACCCGCCTGCCAGTGCAGGAGATGCAAGAGACATGGGTTCAATCCCTGAATGGGGAAGATCCCCCAGAGAAGGAAGTGGCAACCCACTCCAATATTCTTGCCTGGAAAACTACATGGATAGAGGAGCCTGGTGGGCTGCAGTTCTTGGGCTCGGACAACCAAGAAACTGAGCAGGCAACAGAGATGTTCAGTAAGCATATGAATGAATGAATGACATTCACAGCATCAAAGGATTTGAACAGCATCTACTAAGAGCTAATCAATTTAAAAGCTTTCGGGAGCCCAGGCAGGTAAAATAAAACAGGAGTCCACGCATGTAAAATAAACTGGGGAGTGAATGTTTTGCCCCAAGACATTTGAATTCAAATTGTTTTAGAAGACTCCATCAGCTCAAACTCATTTACTGCTGGATTGTAGCTCCTGCTACAGGACTTTGGGACTGCAATTCCCTTCCCCCAGCCATCAGAAATTCGAGTTTCCTCAATTATTTCCCTTACAAATGCTAACTCACCCTCCAGCATCCCTAAGGATGGGGCAAGCAGGACCTTCAAAACTTAATCACTTGAAAATTCATTACCTTCCCCTGAAAGCTGTTTCCTGGCAATTTTTGTTAACTGTCCCTTTGAGGCTGGCAAAACAAACTGACTTCTTTTTCTGTTTCATTTCCCTGCAAATATTTGAATATATTTACCACCTCCTCCAAGCCCACTAAATCTTCTCCAGATTAAAGTTCTTTCAGCTGTTCCTTGTGTCAAGATTATGAAACTCCTGCCATCCTGTTCACTGCGCTGTGTCAACATTCCTCTTCAAAGTGTACTTTCACACAAGCATGTACAGTGTTATAATAATAGTGAAAAAGTTCAGAAAAGATCCGAATGTCCAACAAGAGGAAATTGGTAAAGCTTGGTACCTCTATAATGTATGGTTTATGTACCTATTAAAAATCATGCTGATGAACAGAGAAAAGTGTTCATATTAGAATATTAAATGAGGAAGTCACATGACAAAACATTGCATACCCTACTGATCCTAATTTACTCCCCTATTTCATTTAAAACCCATTTGAGTAAGATTGCAAACTGGTATGAAAACTCTATTGTCCTGAAATTACAGCCATAAAAACACAGGCTACTGATTTTTTTAAAGTATTTTTCAGAAATTAATTAAACATTTCAGATTACAAATCCTTTGACATTGAGAAGTCCAAGGGGGCCCATGCCCTGATATAGGCCAATGTTTAAAAATCAGAGGCCTATACTGAAGCAGCATTTCTGAAATTTATATGATTAGTCCCTCCTTCTCCTTCCCCTAGACTGGAATACAGTCAGATTGAAGGGTGGGGACTGCTCAGATTTGGAAAAAGAATTGGAAATAGACTCTCAGGTGATTTTGATGCATACCACTGGCTAAGAATTAAACTAGACACTAGATTTCTGTTCATGCTGCCAAACACCATATCCCTTTTCTTGGCAGCCACAGCATTCTTTCGCTCACTCTTAGAGCTGACTAAGACCCTGGAGGCTTGTTCTGATGAACTGCTCTTAAAGGCTACTCCCCTCCCTGCGTGCATGCAGGTGGCTTTATAAGACTTCAGGGAAGATATTGGCATTGATCCCCATACGATTTGTGTTATTACTAGATTTGGCCCATCAATCTAGACTGTCAAGATCTTGCTGTTCTGGCTCCTCCTCCCAGCTGGGAGTCATCCTAAAATCTCAATCAGAATGACACTTGAGGTACTTATCCTGCACAAGTCCTCTTTCCCAAGATAATCATTCCCGGTGTCATTAACCAGGAAGCCTAACACACATTTTTCTTCACCATCTGACCTGGACATCCTCTGACATAAGTGCTGTATAGCCTGGTCACCACTGAAGATAGAGGGCTATCTTCCTCCCCCGCTTTTATTTGGATAGTGAAATATGATTTGAAAAGGTCCTTTTTTGTTGCTTGAAAGTCTCCAGTTAGAGCTTTTAATTACTCAAGTAATATTTATTGGCTTAGGGTAAAACATCTTTTAAACACTATAGGCATGCGTTCTCAGTAACGTCAAAAGATGTGCTGTATGTTTTTGCAATCACTTGGAAAGTCCACCAGCTAATTAAAAGCATGTTGTTGTTTAGTTGCTCAGTCATGTCTCTTTGTGGCTTCTCTGTCCATGGAATCTTCCAGGCAAGAATACTGGAGTGGGTTGCCATTTCCTACTCCAGGGGATCTTTCCAACCCAGGGATTGAACCTGAGTCTCCTGGGTTTCCTGCATTGGTAGGCAGATTCTTTACCACTGCACCACCTGGGAAGCCCTTTAAACACTTTATGAAAACACGTAAATAAAAATCTCCCTCCATCCCCAAGTTCATTCCTACCAGGCAATCATTAACAATTTGGTGTATACTGAAAGCTCCATGTGCACCTCTCCATGAAGTTTGATTTTATCTCTTTGACCAACAGTCAAATGTCTCTGTCACCCGTTTCCTAATATTAATTACTTATTTTGGTATCAGTTTAAAGGACTAATTCAGTTCATGGCTTTGGCCTCCAAAAACACCATCTAAAGTAACCCCATTCAGAAACATGACAGGCAGAGTCAATTAGGAATTTCAATATGCATATGATATTCAATAGATTGTTTTGAATGAATGAATGAATGGAATTCCAAGGATATCCATTTCTGCTAAAAAAAATCATGGAGATATTCATACTATTTCTAATTTAGTCTCTGTTCCTTCCACTTGGTTGATGGACTATTTTCCTCACCTTTATTTCATATAGAGAGACACCCATGATTTATAAACCATTACATTTTTACTGACAATATCTTAGAGAAGCATCAATATCAGCCCCATTGTTTCAAGGGAACTCATGTATTTTGAACATCAATGATGTGCGGATATGACTCTCATCACCTTAGCTTATTTAATTTTCTCAATGACCCAATGAAGTAGTTTCATTATTTCTACTTTATAAATGAGAGAAATCTGAGACTCAGAGAGACTAAATGACCTGGCCAAGATCACAGAACAAGAAATGTCAAGAGTTTTCTATTGTTTAACAGGTAGTCGATGGAAAGGATGCTGGCTTGGAAATTGGGAGATGTGAGTTTTAGTCTATTTCATGTGAAATAGACTTGGGTGACCTTGAGCCAACATGTAATCTTCAAGTTCTGACTTCCTTGTATATAAGGATAATATCTGAAGATGAATTAAGACCAGGCCTTCACAAGTTTCTGAATAGGAATAAAGCACAGCATGCTGTAAAGAGTGATTATTCCTCCTCATCCCCCTAGCCCCAAGAACCAACAGATGGCCTTCTCTTCATTTGAAAATCAAACACTCCTACCAAGGTCAGTTATGCGTACAAATCAATGTAGGCTTTCTTCTCCTGCACAAAATCTCCAGCTGGAAATCAGCTCTAATTCTTTCTTTTGCTCAGGCCTTGCTCTGAATAATATATTTAAAAAATGAACTATTTTGGGGCCAAGAAATCTGTAAATCTGAGCTGATTCATCACTTTCACCATCAGGCTTTTGCTTTCCTGTTTCTTCTGCTTTGTCAGATAAAGACATTTTATCTCCACCAACAGTTTCTCAGTGGGCTATGTGGAGAGTTCTCCTTTTGTCACAATAAGATTCTTTGCAAAAGATTAAGAACATAAGGAAGGGCAGAGTCTTAAGAAATAAATCTAAAGTAAAGAAAACACTGGTTTGGGATGGGCACATACTGACAGAGACAGAATTGCAGGACAGCAGAAACTAAATGGATTATAACACAACACCTGTCTTTGAACATGGAGATTCCAATAGTGTCAACTGGCCATTGTCTCAACTAATAGAATAGGCAGACAAACAAAAGATAATTCCAGAAAATGTACTAGTTAAAAACCAGCTCTAGTTAACTTTGGAATGCTTGTAACTCTCTCCCATAAGATTTACTTTTGTATGCTTTTCTCAGATAAACATATATGAACTACTCATTGACCAGAGATATATTATGCCTTGTGTTACTCGAATGTTATTGACCACAGTGTTTCAATATTCACTTACATAACAAATTGCCAGCCAAAGGCATTAGTTTCTGTAAAAATCCCCTCTTCAGAAAGTGTCAAAATGAGTTTATTTTGAGGAAATAAGGGACCTATCAATGGCTCAATGGTAAAGAATCCAGCTGCAATGTAGGAGACACATTCCCTCAGGCAGGAAGATCCACTGGAGGAGGAAATGGCAACCCACTCCAGTATTCTTGTATGAGAAATCCATGGACAGAGGAGCCTGGCGGGCTACAATCCGAAGAGTTGGACATGACTGAGCAACTGACCACACAACAACACATCCTTAAAAATATGCTCATTTAAAAAAAAAATATGCTCATTAGAATGTAACAGCCAGCCTAAGAATAAAAACAACTGCCATGGATGCTCATTTGTGGATGACCGAGAACTGCATGTTTTCTGAGGGGCACAAAAACTCCCTGAGAGAATTTCTGATTTTCAGTGGGAGTTTTAAATGCTATCTAAGAGAAGAATGCGATCACAAGAGTACACCAATATTATATGAGAAAGGCCATCGTGTGTGGGGACCTTTCTTCCCATAGCTCTTCCTCTAGGCTATACCTCTCTAAGCTTTGGACCTGATTTCCAAATCCACCCCTACACTGGTGTCTCCGTGTGGATGTCAGACTGTTCCAAACCAGACAGTCCCAAATTTGTTCCCATCTCCTCTTCTCTCCAAAACTCCTTCTACCCACTCCTTCCTCATTTAGTTTCCTAAGACTCCATCTACATACACCACTGCCAAGACAGAATCAGTAGGGCTTCTCTCTATGTCAAGATATTGCTGTACTGTCTTAATTCTGGTCCACGCCATCTCTCACCTGGATTTGTGCACTAGCCCCCAAACAGGCCTCCCAACTTGTCATTCCCCGGCCTTGACAGTGGCATTTCCAGGCACATCCTGCCCTCCCATCAGCTCTAAGCGTGCGCGCGCACACACACACATGCACACTCCACAGACAAAAAAAACCACACACAAATACACACTCTCAACACCAAAAAAAACAAACAAAAAAAATCCACAGATAACAGACACACACACATCCACAGATCCAACAGAACACATTATCAAGTCACACCAACCTGCCTCCATTCCCTACTCCATCTCTCTCTCCCATTTCGAGACCTCTGTTAGGGCTATTTTTCCTCCTAAGATGTCCTTGCTTCACCATCATACCACTCATTAATGTCCCTGGAAGTTCTTACTTATCCTTCCACGTCAAATTCAAAGCACCCCTCCTCCATGAAATCAGCTGAACTTGTTCCCTCCCCATTCCAGGCTGTCAGATCCCAATGTACAAACAAGTTTTGTTAGCCTTGATTCCCTACCAGGCACTGGAGTCCTAAAATGAGCAGAATTTAACAGCACAACATGAGAGAAAGCAGACCTGGGATAAAATCTCAGGCATCTCTTACTAGCTTGGGAAAGTGAACGCTCCAAATTCCAGTTGCTCACTTCAGAAACAGAGATCACAGGTGGAATCAGAATAAATGAAAAACTACATACTACCCAGCACCTAGGCAAGACTTCATGCGAAGACAACCATTATTATTAAAACTATTCACATTCCCTGTACCATGTGTTCAACAAATGTTCGACTGTATGAATGGATTTAGTTTTCAGTTTCTTCACTTTTATAATAAGCATATTGAGGGCAGGAGGAGAAGGGGACGACAGAGGATGAGATGGTCGGATGGCATCACCGACTCAATGGACATGGGTTTGGGTGGACTCTGGGAGTTGGTGATGGACAGGGAGGCCTGGAGTGCTGTGGTTCATGGGGTTGCAAAGAGTTGAACACAAATGAGGGATTGAACTAACTAAGCATACTTTCAGACCAGAGCTCCCCAGGAGTTATGCAAGGTAAGCAAAAAGGTATTAATCTTCTCCTTTAACGCCAATGGAGAAATAGAGATTGAGAACATAAGTAACTTGGCTCAGGACACAGTAAATTAGTGGCCCAGGTAAGACAAGAATTCAGCTTTCAAATGTCCTATTACATGTAAAACAATGACTTGCATTTAAGAAAACGAATCCATCTAAAAATAGCATAGCTATCTAATCATTTGCACTGTGCTGGATCCTTGTTAAAATATGCTTATTTTACAAGAAAAGAAATTTGTAAAATAACAAGTCAGTAAGATGCCAGAAAAAGGACTGGCTCCTCAATTTAGAGCAGAGCCTTGCAAATGAGAATGCAGATTTGAAAGATCTCTTTTGGAAAGCATAAATCCAATGACGTCATTGCCCTGCTTACTTTCAAGCCCCCCTTGAACTTTACAGTGCCCTCAGAATATAACCGCCCTTTGTGTCATGGCCTCTAACCTGCTATGTGGTCTGTAACCTTCTACCATTTCTGTCACTCTATCTTTCCATTTATTCTTTATGTTCAAGCCCCACTGGTCTCTGTTCTTTACACTCTCCAGCATCATTACTGCCTCCAAGCCTTTGCATTTGCTGTTTTCTCTGAGAGTACTCATTCCCAAGATTTCCCCCTTTTTGGTACCTTTTTGTTATTTAGGTCTTAAGTGTCTAGAACTTCCCTCTCTATTCCATTTAATGGTGGCTCCCTACTGCCCATACTCTCTATTATAACATTTACTTGCTCTAGTCTCTTCCTATCATTTATCATCCTATAAATTCTTATTTGCTCTTTGGATCTTTTCCTTCCTGAGACTATAATGTCCATGAAAACAGAGAAATACCTTGTTGATCTTGCTCACTGCTCTACCTCTAGCACCTAAAATAGTTCCTGGGACATAGTAGGTATTCAGAAAATATTTGCGAAATGGATGCATGAATAAGCATCAGAAAAACACCAAGATAAATCATTCTATGCATTAGCAATCTAGACTGATAGAATATCCTTGAACCTAAAAGCAATACAGTCCTCAAAATTAGAACTCATGGGAAGAAGTGAGGTAATACAGAACATCATTTTCACATCTTTGAGAACAAAGGACTCTTGTTTTTATTTATAACCAAGGAAAGCTGAGTTTTTTGGCAAAGAGAACAGTTTAGAGACACTCCTTCCATTTGAACCAAAAGGTCACACATGTTTCTTCTCCAGCTTGGAGCTCAGCCTCCTGGAGCTCTGGTTTCAATCTGGAGATTTTATCTGACAGTCCACATGTCACTGCTTTTGGTGAACTTGCTCTGCTGCCAGAGAGTTAACTTAGAAGATATACCACACAAAGAGAAAAATGTGCATCAAGAGGGGAAGAAGGGATCTTTAAAGTATAATAATTTAATTTCTATGATTAAGTTTAAGATGATCTAGAAATTTCATTTGCAATGTCATAATGATCAATTTACTTTAAAATGAAAAATTCTGGAAACTGATTCAATTATCCATGACAAATACACATTCTTCTTAAGCAGAAGGATGAAGTAGTTCTTCTCTTTATCCTCCTGAATTTTTCTCCCAATAACATGAAACAGTAACAAGACTTGTAATCTAGCAGAGTGACTCTATAAAACCTAGCAAAGCAGAAGTCCCTATTGTTTTGTTTCAGGTTAACTTTAGAGAGCAAAGTTGGAAAACGACCCAAATCAAATTTATACTGTAATGATCCTTGCTAACAAGTAAGCAGTGGCAGCCCAGGGGGCTCTGTGGTAAAGAATCTGCCTACCAATGCAGGAGCTGTGGCTTTGATCCCTGGGCCGGGGAGATCCTCTGGAGAAGGAAAAGGCAACCCACTTCAGTACTCTTGCCTGGGAAATCCCATGGACAGAGGAGCCTTGTGGGCTACATACAGTCCATGGGGTCACAAAAGAGCCAGACACAAGTTAGTGCTTAAACAACAAGTAAGCAAGTACCATCTGAGAGATTAGGGTTGGGAATCCATTTCTTTCTAGGTCTTCAGTGATTGATGTACATGAAAAGTGAATCCAGGCCTAAACTGCAAGCTCTCTCTCAATGAATTTAATTTTCCTCTTCTTCATTTTTAAACAGCTGAGTCACAAATTCCTCTTTATCAGGTACCACAGAAAATTACAGAAAGCAGGATTTTGATTGGATATATGTAATCATGTCAAATCTGATAACTGAAAATTGAGAAGCTTACTGAATGTGAGGTTATTTCTATTACAAAAGGAACACAGAGTCAGTCTCCTCCTCCCTGCCCTCCACCCAGCCTTAAAACTCAGATAGAGATTCATGACATGGAAAAAAAATCATAGGAAGGTGTCCAAATTGGTGCCCCCAGCTCAGGCTGCCTCAGGTTATGTTCCTCACAACTATCTCTCTGGTCTTATGGTCAATGAGGGCAGATATTGCTTGCATAGCAGCCCTGTTCTACTCTTCTTAATGTATGAGTCAGCCCTTTGACTTCCCAGGGCCAATTCTTCAATAGCTACAGGATTAGCATCTATAGATTTCCATTTGGCTTTGAGGGTTAGCCATACATTGAATAGTTGAGTTAGGGAGAAAGCATTGGGTAAAAGGGGGAGGAAGTGCATACACTAAAAAAGTAGATTTATGAAACTCAACTGCGATAGACTGGCAATTATTTCAATGGGCTTTAACAGACATAGAAAGAAGGCTGTATAAAGGCACTTCACAGTAATTAATTGAGCCTTTCCTAGTTCTAAATTGAGAAAAATACAAAAATCAATAATTTCAAATGTGTCATACTTATTGACACTAATGAAACCTCCTGAATAAGCATTTAATGCAGCTCCACTGCTATTTTAAATTTACGTTCCTCTCTGAGTGAACATTACAAGGTCAGGTCAGCTCCCCTGGGCTTCAGAGAGCTGATGCTATCAAACAGACAGGACTTTGTTCATGCTGTATATGGAACAACCCTTCAGAGAGTTGCTGTGCTGTCCATGGTGCTGAAAAAGCAGCTCTTTCCCCTTCAGTTCCTCAGGAGACACACATTCAGAAATGACATGGTATTTTAATAGTCCTGCGACCCACATCTCCGTGTTTACTTGGGGGGGGGGGGGGGAGACTCTCCTCATACTCGAATTTCCTGGAAAGCTTTGATTACACTATCTCACTAAAATCTCTCATTTTTACTCTTTGTACTTTTAGATATTAACTGTAATGAGATATATTAATTTGCATTTGCTTCCATTATTCTTTGTAACTGTTCTATATCTCTAAATGGACTGTAAGCTCAAGAGTCATGAAAATACTCATGGACTTGTTGAAATATTTGGATTCAAATTTGGGCTCTACCACTTACTAGTTGGGTAATTTGGTTGACTGAGTTAAGTTATTCTCTGTGCCTCAGTTTCCTTATGTGTAAAAAGAAGCAAATAACACCCAATTACTAACATTTTAGGAGGGTCAAGTACAATATTATATTTTAAAGTGCTTTGAAAACTAATGAGCTATAAAATTGTAAGCATTTATCATACCGACTTCTTTAGCATCACATTTTAAAATACTCTTGACAGTGAAATATTCATTCACAGTGAAAGTTTTTGTTGGCTTTCTAATTCGCAACAGGCCTGTGGAATTCACAATAATTAAAATAATTATTTTTAGATTTCATGCCTGAGGAGTCTATAGAGGCAAGGAGAGACCAACCAGAAGGTAAACAGTGCTGGAAATGGAACTGAATATTACTCAATGTTTTGAGTAAAGCGTTTAAAAACTAGGATCCAAATGCTTAGTCATCTCCAGGTTCATTATCTCTACCTTTCAATACTTGTCATTCATTTAAACAATGTTCCAGTCAGCATGCTATGTATATATACATTATCTAATTTAATCTGAACACTCATTTTGTAATACAATAACTGATCTAGGAGTGATTAAATAACCTGTCCAAAGCAATAGAGTATAGCCAAAGTTTGAAACCAGATTATTTTGAATCAAAAGCTTCCTTCTCTTCACCATCATGTCCATAGCCCTCTGTATCTGAATGGGTTCTTGGACCTTGGTTAACCTAGAAGCTGGCCAGAATTCTTTTGGTCCCTTACTCTGGAGAAGAACTACTGAGATCACATTATCTAGCACATTAGAGGTGATAATGAAAACAAGTCCTATTGGGAGCAGAGAGAGATAAAAGGAAATTTACTGCAATCTTTGCCTTATGAGTTCTAATCCAAGGTAAATTCCCAGATCACATGATGCAACAAGTGAGAAGGGGAATAGACTCCTGGAATTACATGTGCACTGACTTACAAATGACCAGTTCAGACCTCTAAACCACTTAGAAGTTATTTCACTGCAATACCCAAAGGGATTCAAATAAGGCATATTTGGTGTAATTTTTGTTTTTTCTATTACAACTAAGAAATCAGCAATGTTAACAATTACATTTATTTTAAAATTGCATTTATTGTGCAATTCCATCTAAATCCTTTCCATTCTTAAAGACCCAGATTATATTCTTTCTCTATGAATATTCACAGATGGCTTCTAGTCAAGGTAATTTAAACTTTCTCTTCATTCCTATCACTTCTAACTATACCACACATTTCTCAACTAATCCTGTATTATCCTAGGATATATCTCCATTTTCTTACATAGATATTTAACATATATTTAACAAATGATATATGATTATTAATACATTTATACCTTATTTCTTTAACATTACTAGAGACTGATTCATAGTAGGTGCTCAATAACTAGTTGAACTAAAATTTAAGAGTTTCTACCATTGAAATTGATTGTTGATATCCTACTTTCTCCCCATCCTCTCATGGATCCTCATTAGATTCTTGAAGTAATGGCCTTTTTTTTTTTTTTTTTTTGTCATACTCACTACTGTATCTCTTATGCTAAACACATCATAGGGGATTATGTAATAGTTGGAATAAATGAAGGAAAGAATAAATGAGCCAACTGAATTGACAGAGATTATTACCCTACACTGAAAGCCCACACCTTCACCCCTACCTCAACAGCTATTGGCAGAAAATTTCAAATTTGGATTTGAATTAACTGTGGATTAACTATGTTCCTAAATGAATTTATATAATTTGACATGAGAATCCCTTTCAAAGGACCATAGGAAATTTGTATTTGGAAATTCTGTCCTTACATATCCAAAAAGGTAGCATGGGTTATAAAAACTTACATGGAAATAAAAGGGAAAGGGAACTTAGAATATATTATTTTCTAAATGTTTCATATCAAGAAAATATTGAGAAATTATATTTCAGCACAGAACTGAGAAGGAATTTACATGGACCATTTTCAAGAGCGTACAAGCTGCCCTAACTTGATATATTTATGTATTTATTCAATAATATTTACTGTAGTAAATACTGGAGACAAAGAAATGAACAAAACCAATAGTTCCACCTTCATAAAACCTACATTCTAACTTAATGAGAAAATTTCTCCCTTTCATTTATGCAGTAAGTATTGATAAAGATTGATAAAGAAGCACTGGGTTTTCATTTTTCTAGTCTCACTGCATCACTGATATTACTGTGTATAGAACAGATGACAAAAGCAGTTAATCTGATTTAATAAATCCTTTAATTCTCTTGGTAAATACTGGAGAAGCAAGGGGATAACAGAGAAAGAGGGTCCAGAAATAGATTTTAATCCCCTTTTCCATCTTCTTCCTATACTCTTAACCAAAAATACTAAGACAGTTCCTTTAGAGGGAGCAAACTCTGTCTTGCTAAGGGGGAAAACCGTTGGGAGTATCCATAGATATACTGTGGAGAGGGGGAACATGATTAGGGAGAGAGAGAAACAGTCAAAGACGCTTTTTTTCATGGGTGGGTCTCCTGGCCCCTGCAATGGACAGAGTACAAGATGGTTAAGAAGCAACCTCTCCTGCGTGGACATGCATATACTTCCATGGATTCTATGATTCTTTAGTTCAAAGGTTTTTACTCACACCCTTTTATTCGCTATGATGGAATTTCCTATTATATTAATGCAATATTTATTATAGTAATCCTATATTTCCCTCAAGTTATATATTCAGTTCAGTTCAGTCACTCAGTCGTGTCCAACTCTGCAACCCCATAGACTGCAGCACACCCGGCTTCCCTATCCATTACCAAATCTGGGAGCTTGCTCAAACTCGTGTCCATCGACTCGGTGATGCCATCCAACTATCTCATCCGCTGTCGTCCCCTTCTCCTCCTGCCCTCAATCTTTTCCAGCATCAGGGTCTTTTCTAATGGAGGTTGGTCTTGTAAAGACTTTGTGCTAAGTCACTTCAGTCATGTCTGACTCTTTGTGGCCCTATGGACTGTAGCCCACCAGGCTCTGCTGTTCATGGGATTCTCCAGGCAAGAATACTGGAGTAAGTTGCTATGCTCTCCTCCAGGGGATCTTCCTAACCTAGGAATCAAACTCAGGTCTCCCACACTGCAGGAGGATTCTTTACCGTCTGAGCCACCAGGGAAGCCCAAGTTAAATATTTTTCTCTAAAACAAGGCATTCTCTTGCAATTTTATATAGAGAGTTTCAGTTATTACTATCATCATAAAGGAGAAACTTATGTTTCAAGGACCAAATCAATGATGAAATCCTCAAACCAGAATCAGGGCTTGGTATATGCCTTTAAAAATGCTCATTATTTATAGATAGCTTAATTGCATTAAGTGCCAAAGAATGTACTGCTTTCTTTGTAATGAGTTTTTATGGTCTTAGTCTTTAGAAGCTCAGATTCCATCTGTGACAGCAGACTGTTGTAGAATTCAGCTATTAATAGCTGCTGGTACACACTTACTCAGAGCTAAGAGGCCCAGGGCTATAGAGACAGCCAGATGGAGATAATACCACAGGGTGACTGTATGGACAAAAAGATGATCTATTTTTTTCCAACACAAAACAGACAACACTAAAAACACGACACTTCTGTTTCATTGCAAGCCAAACTCTCTATGGAAAAAAATTTTTCCTTTGGAATTCTCAACTCTGGTTCTAAATTACATGTGATTTATCACTGTTTCTGTTGTTCACGTAACTCCTTACGTAGATTACAAAGTTAAAAACATCCAGAGGACTTAGTAAAATGAAATCCTGATACAGAAAATCAGGAATGAAACAATTTGGCAATTAATTAAGGAAAAAAATAGACTTTGATACTGGACAGTCTTCTTAATCAGAAATATTTTCTCTGACACAGAGAAAAAGGGAAAACAAATGAATTGAATAACACATTAGACATATCCTTATAGAAAGAAAACACTAAAAGAAAATAAGCCTGTTTAATGTGATTTAACATGATTATGGTCTCAGTTCATTTTTATTCTAATGAGAGAAAGAAAAACATACTGCAAAACAAGAGTGATACAGCTACCAAGCTTAACATCGGGTTATGATTCTTTGGGGACTAAGTTTTATAACACTAATTTTTTGTCTGTTTTAGAAATTTACAATAACTTCTGATATTATAAGTGATAAATAGAAAACTATTTTTCAATATGTGATACAGGGAAAACTACTTTTTAATATGTGATTCAGAATAAAATCAAATGGCTAAAATATCTTGGTGGGGGTACCTTTGTAAGTGCCACAAAATATGAGTTCTATTTTTTTTAAGCACAGAAATATGAAAGGGGATGGATGGGAATGCATGTATGCAATGAAAAACATCATTAAAAAATAGGCCAGGTATTATTTAGCATATCTTCTCATTTGGTCTGCAACGTGGGTAGAATCACATTGTTCATGCGAAGCCAAGCAAAGCTAAATGCAAGAGGTACAGCCTCAGCTAAGATGCTGGGGCTGAGATGGACAGTCTCTGCTATCACACATTAGGGGATTGTGTGTTAAGTACCTGTAACCTATTTCATAGAGATATCATATAAAGAGTTCTGAAAGTAAAGCAAATAAAACCGACCTAGACAAAAGAGGCAAAGGTGACAGGTTCAAACAGCTGGGTTAGAATCCAGGATGTCTCAGACTGTCCAAAGAATCCAGGTTCTATCCGATGAACTCACAGTTACTCCTGTAACTGTCCTTACATTAGAGGGAAGTAGTAGTCCTAAATTATGACTATCTATTTTTATTACAGCAATTTGGTTAATAGTTTAGGCACTAAACTATTTACTATTTAGGTACACTGAACTACTAACTAGTAATGACCAGAGTCATTTTCAGTGAGGTTACAGTCTTTGTCTACATCTTACTAGTTGTATAAAACAGGGCAGGTTCTTAACTTAAGCCTCTATTTTCTCAGCAACAAAATCGGTACAGTAGGATCATGAGGGATATACAAGATCTTCTGTGCAAAACATATAGTCTAGGGCCTGGTACACAGTCAATACTCAATAGATACTTCCTCTTCTTTTTCTTTCTTAAGATGATGCTGTTAAAGTGCTGCATTCAACATGCCAGGAAATTTGGAAAACTCAGCAGGGGCCACAGGACTGGAAAAGCTCAGCTTTCATTCCAGTCCCAAAGAAGGGCAATGCCAAAGAATGTTCAAACTACCACACAATTGCGCTCATTTCACATGCTAGCAAATTAATTCTCGAAATCCTTCACACTAGGCTTCAACAGTATGTGAACCGAGAACTTCCAGATGTACAAGCTGGATTTAGAAAAGGCAGAGGAACCAGAGATCAAACTGACAACATCCTTTGGGTCATAGAAAAAGCTAGAGAATACCAGAAAAATATCTACTTCTGCTTCACTGACTATGCTAAAGCCTTTGACTGAGTAGATCACAACAAACTGTGGAAAATTCTTAAAGAGATGGGAATACCAGACCACCTGGCCTGCCTTCTGAGAAACCTGTATACAGGTCAAGAAGCAGTAGTTAGAACTGGGCATGACACAATGGACTAGTTCAAAATTGAGAAAGGAGTATGCCAAGGCTATATACTGTCACCCTGCTTATTTAACTTAAATGCAGAGTACATCATGTGAAATGCCAGGCTGGATGAAGTACAAGTTGGAATCAAGATTTCCAGGAGAAATATCAATGACCTCAGATACACAGATGACACCACCCTTATGGCAGAAAGCGAAGAGGAATTAAAGAGCCTCTTAATGAAGGTAAGAGAAAAAAGCGAAAGAGTTGGCTTAAAACTCAACGTTCAAAAAGCTAATAAGATCATGGTATATGGTCTCATCACTTCAAAACAAATAGATGGGGAAACAATGGAAACAGTGACAGACTTTATTTTCTTGGGCTTCAAAATCACTCTGGATGGTGACTGCAGCCATGAAATTAAAAGACACTTGCTCCTTGGAAGAAAAGCTATGATAAAACTAGACAGCATATTAAAAAGAAGAGATATCACTTCGCCTATAAAGGTCCATATAGTCCAAGCTATGGTTTTTCCAGTAGTCATGTATGGATGTGAGAGCTAGACAATAAAAAAGGCTGAGCACCAAAATATTGATGCCTTCGAACTGTGGTGTAGAAGAAGACTCTTGAGAGTCCCTTGGACAGCAAGGAGATCAAGCCAGTCAATCCTAAAGGAAATCAACACAGAATATTCATTGGAAGGACTGATGCTTAAGCTGAAGCTCCAATTCTTCAGCCACCTGAAGTGAAAAGTCAACTCATTGGAAAAGACCTTGATGCTGGGAAAGACTGAAGGCAGGAGGAGAGGGGGACAATAGAGGATAAGGTGTTTGAATGCCATCACCGACTCAGTGGGCATGAGTTAGAGCAAACTCCAGGAGATAGTGAAGGACAGGGAAGCCTGGTGTGCTGCAGATCATGGGGTCGCAACGAGTTGGACACAACTTAGTGACTGACGAGCAACATGCACAGTGCTTCTCAAAGTTAGAAAGATTTGAGTTTGAATGCTGACTGGGAGTATCTGATCAATATTCCTCAGTTTACTCATCTGTAAATATATAGCTAAATATAGAGTAAATGTAAATATAGAGCTAAACATAGCTCTAAATGTAAATATCGAGCTAATTGTGAGTCGTCTCCCATACTTTATAGGAATGTCACAACTAAATTAGATAATTTATGTCACACACTTAACACACTATCTGACACAGGCTATCTCCTGCCTGAAAATTAGCTATTATGAGTCCTTCATTAGAAGCATATCCACTCAATAAGGCTGATGCGACACTTAAAAGCAATAATGTACATAAAGGACAAGCGTGATGTCTGGATCTTAACAAACGTTAGTTCACTCTTCTTCCAGCGTGGTTAGCCAGGCTGCATATCACACATTACAGTTAACCAGTGGTCTCATCTGTATACCAGCTTTAATATTTATTACCTCCAAGGTCATTAGGTGACTTGTTATCATACTATCATTTCATAAAGCAATTGAGGGGAATGCATCAGATACTCTCTGCCAACTTGGCAGGAGAGATAGATGCATCCATGTTGTCATACTTCTGTTAATACCAGAGGGCCAACGACTTTAAACATTTCTAGATACTTTCAGCAGATAACTCGCAGGCTGCTTTGGCTTACTTTGTTTCTAGCATTCTCATTTCTGAATCTGCCACATTAGCTTATTGCTTTCAAATGCTTTCAATGCCAATGTATCAAGCTCATCATCAAAAAGGACACCTTATGCATGAGTTCGGCATGCAGAGCTTCAACTGGCACATTCCACAAAAGGATTTTTTCTACCTGCATTCCTAGGTGGCAAGGAGATTTTTGCTGTGCTTCTTTTCTTCTCATGGAAAATACTAACTAGCTAATAATTTCATTGTCATCTTTAAGCCTTTCACTAGTCATAGCAAGAGCATATGTAGGGATCTGAATAAGCCAAGATCTTAGGCTGCCTTGAAACAAAACCTGTCTGTATCATCACACCAAACTCCCTCTGGCTGTTTGGATGCTGGCAATGGAAATACGGTGTTTTCTACCCAGGTTCTGCCTTCAACGTGACAAGGCAGGGCATCCAGTGCTTATGAAACCTTGACATCTTACTTACTGTCGGGATGAGGTGTTGAAACAGCTCTCCCATCCTCCAAGGCATTTTCACATTAAGCTCTGGTGACTGGGAAGCAATGATATGGACCATGGAGTGGTCCTTCAGGCAAGCTGTGTGTCTGTCTCTGTCTCTCTGTCTCTCCCTTACCCTCTCTCTCTTCCCATCCTCCCCACAGCAGCATAGCCGACAACTTCAAACATTTATTATTATTGATCCCCTTGTTTCTTAACAATCAATAGTCGACATCCAAAGAACCAAATAATATTCAAGGTGCAGAACTGCATTTATTTTTCACATAATACTGTAGGGAAATTAGAGATGACTCATTACGTGAATCAGTTTATCTCTCTTTAAGGAATGACTGCCCTTTCTAGCCACATCCTAGGGTTTTAGCTAATGTGGCTCTAAAACAGACTTGGTGAAATGCTCTTACTACTTTTTGGTGACATTAATTTATTATCTAATGATCTCCTTGGTAAAATGTAATCTTATGATATCTAGAATTTTAAAAAGGGATACTTGTTAAACATGGTAAATTACTTGTCTTCTAATAAGAGGAGTAGCTAACACTGAGGCTGTGCAATGCACGGGGCAAGGTTTTAAGTGTTTTACACAGATAATCCATTTTATTTGCATAATAACTCTATGGAGGTGAGTCCCATTGTTATTATTCATGTTTTATACAGATGATGGCATTGACATTTTGACAGAATGGTGATTTGATTAAGGTTACAGCTAATTAGTGACAGAACTAGAATTAGGATTATTCTATCTGAATCAAGAGCTGAAAGTCTTCACCCTGCTTTACATACCTTTCTTGATGACTGGAATGATTTCAAACAGTTTCTGTTTTGGTTTAGCTATAAATATTTCACTTGTGTCAACTCACCTAACATCCTTGTTATCAGGTTTCATTTTCAAGGCTCAGAGCTGTAAGTAATGCTGATTGCTTTCTCCAAGTGAAAAATAATAAAGGTTTATGATTTTTCAGAAAGGTCAAGATCTGTTTTATGTTCCAAAACTGGATTTCAAAAATCAGAATAAAAGAATGATCTCAAAATATTTTAACCCATTTATAGTTACAGTCTAGGGGAAAAGTGTTCATGGCTAACAATAATACAATTTAGCATTATATGATTTTTTCATATATTATGTTTGGGAAGAAACTAATACTAAAATATTCCTTCAAGAAATAAACTGTAGACTGTGAAATGTGGCCAAGTCACAGAGAAATTGCAGAGACTTTTCAGAGCTTCTCGTCTACCACTTCAACACCAAGCCCACTTCAGCAACCTCACGACGGAGGTTCAGTGCTAGAAAAGATGTTCCTCTTTGGTTTGTCGGCTCTCCATAGTGAATGTGGAGTGGAATGACCACTGTTTCGCATCCCTCCTTTTCCTCAAGTTTCCAAGACTTAGAGAACTAGAACGCTGTACAAAACCTTAGAAGTCAGTGTATTCCAGCCTTCACAGTCTACAAATAAAGAAACAGGCCCAGAAGTAGCCTCCTGGTATTTTCCACCATACCATGCTTCCTGCTTCCTCTCTACCTGAAGCTGCATGGTACAGATAACCAGTAGAAGATTCATCATTTGTGTTGAAGGGTGACAAGAATATCCCCTCCTCTTAAGGTTAACCAGAAACTGTTTTATTGTAAGGAAAACAGCTGCTGCTAATTCTTCAGAGATACCCTGTATTTTATGATCATTACAGCCTAATGATTTGGGTTAGGGTCCCATCTCCACTGGTTGTAAGTTGTGTGACTTTTGGTTAAGATACAAAACCTTCCTGAGCCTGGTAATAAGGTGATGATCACACAACCAATCTAATTGATATATAAATGCAACCATTCATATTTAATACTCAACAATATGTCTAATACATAATAAACAGTATCTATTATTTTCATTATCCTTATTAGTTTTCAAATTGTGGCAGAAAATTCACTATTAGGTCTACAAGTAATTCTGCCCAAAACTCTCTGCCCATTCAACTGCCAACAAACATACGGTAGTCGACATACCAGTTGATGAATCCTCAAATGGATGAAAAAAATTCTAACTCATTCCCCACCCTTATCACACACATATCCCCCGTCCACTTGGAATGCGAACTCCTGTGAAATCTCTTACAATGTGTATTTTGCCTGTGGTTCACCACAAACTTCTTAAGGCTCTTCACTGGGGAATGTCTCTGATAATGTGATTAAAAAAAAGTTCCAAACAGTATGGAAGTTCCTCAAAAAACTAAAAATAGAGTTGCCATATGATCCAGTAATCCCACTCCTGGGCATTTAACAGAAAAACTCTAATTCAAAGAGATACACGCACCCCTGTGTTCACGGCAGCAGTACTCACAACAGCAATACACGGAAACAACTTAAATGCCCACCGTCAGATGAATGGATAAAGACGACTAGGGACATATATGCAATGGAATATTACTCAGTCATAAAAAAGAGTACAATAATGTCATATGCAGCCATATGAATGGACCTAGAGATTATCATACTAAGTGAAGTCAGAAAGAGAAAGACAAATACCATATGATATCACTTCTACACGAAAGCTAAAATATGACAAAAAGGAACTTATTTACAAAACAGAAACAGATTCACAGACATAGAGAACAGACTTTTGTGGTTGTCAAGGAGAAAGGGGTAGGGTAGGAATAGACTGGGAGTCTGGGATTAACAGATGTGAGCTATTATATAGAGAATAGATTAAAAAAATTAAGGTCCTACTGTGTAGCACAGGGAACTATATTCAATATCCTGTGATAAACAATGGAAAAGAACATGAAAAAGATGTATAACTGAGTCATTTTGCTATACAGCAGAAATTAACACAGCATTGTAAATCCACTATATTTCAAAAAAATAAATATTTAAAAACACAAAAAGGAAAGTCCTCTCTATGACCATATGATAGCAATGCATTGGCAGGTCTCCTACACAAGGGTATTTTGTCAAGATTATTGTATCAGAAACCATGGCAGGAACTGTGTTTATTTTCTGATTTCCTTGGCTTAAGGTACTGAGTCAGAATGAGACGACCCTGTTCCAAATTCCAGCTAACTGGACTCCAGTCATATTTTGTACAGTTGAGCTGATTCTATTTAGCTCCTGGAGGAATGCTATTTGCTTACTTTCCTGAGATGAATCCTTAGTAACTGCTGTTCTCTCCACTTCTGGACCTCTCAGGATAGAAGGTGTCTTACAGGTTCTGCGGTTTGCTAAATGAGTGGCAGCCACATATCTGTCATATGCAAAGAACAAACATTTGTGCCGTTCTGAGAACTGTTCCTTCTAGCGACAAGTCATTGCCCAAGGTCAGAGCTAGCTGCAAACCCAGAGGTAGTCTGAGGACATATTGATCAGCCTTGTGCTGAGATCTTTACTGAATAATTGGTACAATACTCCCTTGGTGAGATCAGCGAACTTTTTGACAATTTGCAGCCCCTGAACTTGTCTTCTACATAAAACACATTAAGAGTCTATGTTCCTCTGAAGCTCACAGGCTTCAGAATATAGCTCCTGCCCATGTATCCATCCATGCATCCATTCATCCATCAACAAATATGTATTGAAGTCTTGATGTTAGGTGCTATGACAACAAATGGCAGCATCAATAATAATGGTAGTGTCCTGGAGGAGTCTATAATTTAGAAGCAAAAATAATCCAAAGGACAAATACGTTAGACAGTCAGATGGTAGATGGGAGAAGAAAATCATGTGACCATGAAGTGCCACAGTGAAGCACTAGGACAGCACGTTCAAAAGAAATAAAATAGGAGCCACATATGTGGTTTCAGATTTTCTAGTAAGTACACTAAAACTAAAAAAAAACCCCAAAGAATATTATCTCTCATTAATTTTATAATTTATATTTTATTTAACCAATGTATTAAAAATATAATTTTTACATGCAACCAATATTAAAATGTTATTAATGTTATATACTGAACTAAGTCTTTTAAGTCTTCTGTGTACTTGACACTTAGAACGTGAAAGTCGCTCAGTCGTGTCTGATTCTTTGTGAGTCCATGGAATTCTCCAGGCCAGCATATTGGAGGGGGTAGCCTTTCCCTTCTCCGGGGGATCTTCCCAACCCAGGGATCGAACCTAGGTCGCCCACCATTGCAGAGGGATTCTTTACCAGCTGATCCACAAGGTAAGCCCTTGACACTTAGAGCACATCTCAAATGAAATAACCACCTTTCAAGTACACAGTAGCCATATGGGCGGTGACCTTTTTGGATAGCATACCTCTAGGAAATTCAGGGGCTTCCCTGGTGGCTCAGAGGCTAAAGCATCTGCCTGCAATGCGGGAGACCCAGGTTCGATCCCTGGGTTGGGAAGATCCCCTGGAGAAGGAAATGGCAACCCACTCCAGTATTCTTGCCCGGAGAATCCCATGGATGGAAGAGCCTGGTGGGCTATAGTCCATGGGGTCGCAAAGAGTTGGACACGACTGAGCTACTTCACTTACTTACTCACTTAGGAAATTCAAAAACAGGGAATAACTGCCTCTAGAATAGAGGAATCACAGATGCTGACTCATGAGGAATCTGGGTATTTGAACTGAGTTCTGGGCTAAGTTTGCTCCCTAGTTCCAACCTGCAGTAAAAGAATGCCTTTCTCAGTATTTTATGAGCCCTTGGTGAGAAGGTTCTATGTTTGTATCCCTAAAAGTGAGTCTAGCATACATCCATTCTGGTGTTAAAGTCTTCACCTGCTGAATAAAATGCATGAAAGAAAAATAAAAACAGCTGTCTCCCACTTGCCAGAGCCTGTGTTGGTATTTTGCATTAATTCTCTCTAACACAATGATTTGCAAGGAGCCACACATATCTCCATTTTATAGGAGAGGAAGCTAAAGCACAGAGTAGTTAAATGATTTTCCAAGATCACAGAGCTAGGAAGAAGGAAGGGAGAGAGGAATGGGCAGATGGAACAGGAGGGAGAAGATATAGGCAGAAAGATGGGGGTAGATTACAGCTTAGAGTTAAAGTGAGGGTGAGAACAGGACCCAAGATATGCAAAGCATCTGCCCTTTACCCCATCCCTATAGTTTGCGTGTGTCTGTTTGTGCATGTGTTATATTAACACATTTACGGCTAACTAGCTCATTTAACAAATCTTAAACAAATCCTTATATACTATACTTTGGACCACCACTCTGTCTCTTCTGATAAGATTTCCTTGAAATAATGAACAAAAACAAATTCCTAGCTTCCAAGGGCAAAGGGCATTTTGGGCAGTGAGAATTAAAGACATCCTGGTCAAAAGAGGCATGAGAGGTTAACTCAATCTTCCTCAGTTTGCCCTCTTATCAGCTCTTTATCGGGGATCTCCATCCTCCCAAGAGGAGAAGAGGGTGACAGAGGATGAGATAGTTGGATGGCATCACTGACTCAATGGACATGAGTTTGAGCAAACTCAGGGAAATGGTGAAGGACAGGGAAACCTGGTGTGCTGCAGTCCATGGCGTTGCAAACAGTCAGACATGACTTAGCAACTGAACAACATCCTCCCTGTAAAAGGACTATGTCCCCAGCCTGTCTCTTCTACCCCTTGATGGCTGAGTACCAGAAGACTGTTCCACACAGAGACCTCCAGTCTCCTTCGTATAACTTCTAATTAGTTAGGAGCTAGCTCTCATTGTGCTCTACACAAAACTCTTCTTCAGTCAGATTATCACTTGCCTCATATTTTTGATGCTGGTAGAGGTGGCAAGCATTATTTATGTAGCACTTGAATTAAAGGAGGCACAGATTCAGATTGAGTCCTAAAATGCAGATGCACTTTCTAAAAAGTTAAAAAATCTGTTTTTGTATCAGCTGGGAGGTAAGTCTAAGAATTAGAACTTGCCCCTATAAAACTTAATATTGGGACTTCCCGGGTGGCCAGTGTCTAGGACTCCATGCTCCCAATGCAGAGGGCCTGGGTTCCATCCCTGGTCAGGGAACTGGACCCCATATGCTGCAACTAAAGTTGTGGCTGTGTGCCACAAGTGAGATCTAGCGCAGCCAAATAAATAAATAAATGAGAGTAAATTGAAAAATAACTTTAATATCAAGCAAATCAAAACTACAGTGAGGTATCACACCTCCTATCAGTTAGAATAGCCATCTTCAAAAAAAATCTACAAACAATAAATGCTAGAGAGTGGAGAAAAGGGAACCTTCCTATACTGTTAGAAATTGTAAATTGGTACAACCATTATGAAGAACAATATGGAGATTTCTTACAAAACTAAATATATAACTACCATATGATCCAACAATCTCAGTCCTGGGCATATATCTACAGGAAACATAATTCAAAAAGATACATGCATCCCAATGTTCACTGTAGCACTATTTACAATAGCCAAGACTTGGAAGCCACCTAAATGTCCATCAGCAGAGGAGTGGATAGAGAATGCGTGGTACATATACATATTACTCGGGCATAAAAAAGAAAGAAACGATGCCATTTACAGCAACATGGACACAGAGACTGGCATATTGAGTGAAGTTAGATAGAAAAAGACAACTGCCATATGATACTACTTATGTGGAATCTAAACAAATGGTACAAATGAACTGATTTACAAAACAGAAATAGATTTACAGATGTAGAAAACAAACATGGTTACCATGGGAGAAGCAGGGGAGGGATAGATTGGAACAGATAACTAATACGGGCTTCCCAGGTGGCACTAGCAGTAAAGAATCCGCCTGCCAATGCAGGAGACGTAAGACATGTGGGTTCAGTCCCTGGGTTGGGAAGATCCCCTGGAGGGAGAAATGGCAACCCACTCCAGTATTCTAGCCTAGGAAATCTCACGAACAGAGGAGCCTGGTGGGCATACAGTCCATGGGGTCACAGAGTCGGAAACAACTGAGCAACTAACAGTTACACACACACACATACAAAACATTCACTTTGCTGGACAGCTGAAACTAACACAACATTGTAGATCAATTATACCCCAATAAAATTTTTAAAAACTTAACATCTCCTTTTCTTTTTAACTATAGCTTAGGAAAAGACTTTTAAATCTGCTGACCACGTGGAGTAGTCATCAGTGACTCGGAGAGCCTGAATTCTGTTAAAAATAAAATTGCAAACCAGAACAATAAAACAAGATAAAGTTCTAACTTGCTGCTTTTTGGCTGTGTCTGGATGGCCACTAGCCCACCCTACCCTGGGGGTAGGGAGGAGTAGACAGAGACTAAAATGCAAAGAGTGTTACCATTATGGCAACTTTATTCTTTCCAAATGTTTATTTTTGTTCCCTTAGGGTATCAGGAAGAGTTTGTTCTAACAGTTCTCAGTTCCTGGCTGAGTTGTTGCCAGGAAGTCAAGTTTATCTTTAGCATCATCTCTGGGCAAACAGCACAGAGGAAAATGATATTTGAGGCCAAATGTTGAAAACTCAAGTTTTATGTAGCTTGAGCAGAAAAAGCAAAGAGCAAAAATGAAAAGCTAATATTCTTGGTTCTGTGTTTTCTCTACAAGAAATTTTCCTTAGAGGAGAAATAGTAGTGGAAAGAGGATGGGCTTTAAGGACCAATAGCTTTGGGTTCAAATTCAGGCTTGGTCCATTGGTGCCCCATCAAGGACTTTTGGATAAATTTAATTCAACAAACATTTAGCTGAATGATTCCTCTGTACCAGATACTTGGCTCTCACAGAACTTAAAGTCCAAGTAAATTAGTTACCTCTCTGAAACTCTTTTTACAACTAATAGAAGAAAATGCATGCCTCTTTGTAGGGTTCTTTTGACAATTACATGAGATAACATATGTAACATTACACAGACCAGTGCTTAGGTAAAGTGACAAATCTTAGTTTGTTTTCTCTGTCCTTCGGATAACCAAAGTAGTCTCTCAGTCAACTTGAGGTTTAAAAGTACTGTTCTAGGATTTAACTAAAAATAAAACCAACAGAGTTTCATAAAACCTAGACACTCTGCAAATATGCTGTTTTTTGGCAGGTCCACGACAGCCAGAGTTCAAAGATCAGTCTCAGATTATATCACTTCCAATAGTCCTACTTTGACTCCAACTTGGTTTTATGCAATAGCACTGAAACATATACATTACCATGCATAAAATAGATAGCCAGTGGGGGTCTTCTGTGTGACACAGGAAACCCAAAGCCGGTGCTCTGTGACAACCTAGGGGGTGGGATGGGGGTGGTTCAAATGCATCCCTATGGCTGACTCATGTTGATGTATGGGAGAAAGCATCACAATATTGTAATTATCCTCTAATTAAAAATAAAAAATAAACTGCCTTTTTAATTACCAGTATGGTATATGTAGCATAAAAATCAGAGCTATAAATGATGCTGAAATATTAGAACTGCTCATTCAAAAGTATTCATTGATTGTCTATAATATGTGAGACACTGTGATGAAATTAAAGTCACAGAAGAACCAGATGTGTCCCTGACCTGATGCATCTATCCCTCTAGAGGGAAAGATATAAAGTCTACCCTCAAGGAGGCTACAACCAGCAATAGAAACAAGGCAGACCTGCATTAAATAACAGTGGCCAGTATACTATTTTATAAGCATTACGAATTAGAATCCCTGATACTAGGGTTCAGAAGAGATGACATAGTCAAGGAGACTTTGGGGGAAATACAGAATTTGAGCTGAGATTTTTAAAGATGAGAGAGGATTTTTCAAGGTCTTCTATTCTCCCTATAACATAAAAATCAAGTGCATCAAAACTCAAAGCAGAAGTTAGAGGCAGTAACACCTTCTCTATCAGAATGTGTATAGTCCTCTCTTTGCTCTTTAATTATTCACTAGTACCAATTCTACCTGGGGTCCATCTCATCCAAAAGGCAGCATTAACTAAGCCCGGGTAAAAGATACATGGTTAAAGTATCATTGCAGCATTTTTAAAAGAGCTATTCTGTCCAACTGACTCTGCTTCCCTTTCCCTCCCAAAAGGAAAAGAAAAGCCCAGGTTAAATGCACTGTATGCCTTTCCCAATTGTCCTACAACCAAGTACTGACTATTAGAAAGTCTGGCTCCTAAACTCTCAGTTGGCAAATTCAGTTAAAGTAATTTTTAAATGCAGACGTTTTTGTCCTGATGCTTAAAAATTATACAGGTGTCAGCTATGAATAATGACCAAGTTGGGTCTTGATTCCATCATTTTTATTAGCTATTTAATGACATTTGGTAGTGTACTGAACATTATTCTTGGCGAAGTACACAAACCTAGTTATTTTGGGGCTTGCAATCAAACTACTTTATCATAAGAGAGATTGTGAAACTGTCCCCCTGCCCTCAGCAGTACTGGAGTACAGCAGATTAGGTTTTAAATAGTCTCAAGGGAAATGTGGTCCGAAGGAGGTCAGATTCTACTCTATCCATTCCTGAAAGGGGTGGGGGGGTGGGGGGGGGAGGAGCTTCCTAATGGACTATAAGACTAGAAAGTCATTGGTGTTCTCTCACAAGAGAGAAAAAAGGTACAAGTTAAAAGATAAAATCTCATTGTCCTTTTTGGCCACAACTAACCACGTGATTCTTACTTTCTCAAAGCCTCTGCATTCTTCTCTGACTTGGAAGTGGTTCTGCTCACCTCATCTATTTTACAGAATTATCATGACCATGAGATAACAATTTCAAAAGTATATTAAAATATTCCAAAATGTCCGGCAAATAAAACTGTCTTCTTCTCTGGTTTCCTTGGATCTTTGTTCCTCCTTCCCACACACTAACAAACTGTTGGCAGGATCTTCTCTTGTTGGACTTCAAATTCTTTAAACTCTACTTCCAGAGACCCTATCATGATATCTCACTTGTAGAACTGAAATAGCTTCCTAAATGACCTACCTCCAACCTATTTTTTTCCCAACAATAGCCAGAGTGAGCCTAAGAGTACATATTTTATGTTGACCCAAGGATAAATGGGTCTTAAATCCTTAACCTAGCCTTTAGTTCCTGACATAATACTAGCTCCACTTTACCTCTCCTCTTTCTCCCTCCTTAAGAGTCCACACTCCAGCCATTTTCAACCCTGTAAAGTTCTCTAAAGGTGCCATGCTTCCTTTGGCTTTTGGACTTCTGTTCTTTCTATTGTAGCCCATATCCATCACCTTCCTTGTGTCAGTTCAACTCCTATCCTGTTCTCAGTTTAGAGTCAGGGAAAACCACTGTGTCTGGTGTGTAGGATTCAAGGCAAGGGCATTCTCCTGGCCACCAGCAACTTTTCCTTCCCATCCCTACCCTCACCATCACCACCCTCATCACCACCACCACTAGAGGGTTTATGACATGGCAGGCATGTGCGAGGCACTCTCCATGAGTACTCTACTGAGTCTTCACCATAAATCCATGAGTTGACAGCAGCCGTAGAAGCCTATATTTACCTAGTACAGTATGCCAAAACTGGTTCTAAGTATTTCACAGGTATTATCCCAGACCTCAGGACAATTCTCTGAGGTAGGTACTATTTTTATCCTACCGACTGATAAGGAACTAAAGTCCAGATAGATTTACTAAATCATGTAGCCCTACAGCTGGGAGTTTGAGCTCCTGTAGTTTGACTTTGAAGTCTACTATTGATTCATGGAAGGTTTTTATCATCATTTTATTTATTTAAAATTTGTTACATGCTACAAATGTTGTAGTGGAGTTCTTTCTTTCTTTTTTTTTGGCTGAGCAGTGCAGCATGTGGGATCTTAGTTCCCTGACCAGGGATTGAACCTGCACTCCCTGCTGTGGAAGCATGGAGTCTTAACCACTGGCCCACCAGGGAAGTCCCCACATCACCATTTTAGAGATGAGGAAACAGACGGTCGAGTAAACTGCCTAAAGCGGTCAAGTCAGGATTTGAAGGACCAGTGAGTGAGATGTCCCACTGTTTCTCCCCATCACTTTATACGTCCTCCTTCATCATACTGCGTTATGACTGCCCACCAGCTTATTGGATTCCCTCACTAAACTGCAAGCTTCGTTTTCTTTAATTTTTAAAAACAGTTTTAGATTGACAGAAAAATTTAACAAACAGCACAGAGGATTCCCATATACCTCTTGCAGAGTTTTCCCTTCCCTATTATGAACATCTTATGTTAGTAATAGGACATTTGTTATGATTAATACACCAGTGTGGATATATTACTATTAACTCAAGTCCATAGTTTAATTCCTATTTTCTAAGTTTTTACCTAATGTCCTTTTTCTGCTCTAGGATCCCTTCTAGGATACTGTTACATTTAGTTGTCATGATTTCTTCGGCTCTTTTTGTGACAGTTTCTCAGACTTTCCTTGCCTTTGGTGACCTTCACAGTTTTGAGGAATATGATCGGGGTACTGTAGATTGCCCCTTTACTGGAACTTGTCTCATGTTTTTCTCCTGACAGAAGATCACAGAGGTTAAGTGCCATTTTCATCACATCCTATTAATATAGTTTATGACTGTTTCAGTGGACTTTGATCACTAGCTGAAGTAAAATTTGTCAGATTTCTCCTCTGTATAGTTAGCTTCCTATCCTCATTCCCCACCTTCCTAAACGTCACTCTGTAGAGAGAAGACTATGTGTGGTCCACACTTAAGAAATGGGGAATTATGCCCTTGAGTCTGAGTCATCTATATAATTTACTTGGCATTCTGCAGGGGAGATTTTTCTCTTCTCTTCCATTTGCTCATGTATTTAATCCTTTCTTTATATCAGTATGGATTCATGGACATTTATTTTATACTACTTTATTTTTTCTATAATTATTCCACTTGAGACATTGGGAACCCCTCCAGTTGGCTCCTGTTGACATACTCTCATCAATATAGGTTTTTTTTTTTTTTTTTTTTTTTTTTTGAGCACTTCCTTCCATTTTGGCACGAAGAGACTCTGACATCTCATCTATTTCCTTTTCCAGTCCCCAAGTCAGATATTTCTCCAAGGATTCCTGGTTCCTTTCATTGGAGAATGGTTTCAGAAATCAAGATCTGGGTGCCAGCTGTATCTCTTGCTACAGGGGTGTCATTTCTTTTAGGTTCTCCCCATTGACACAGAAAGAAATATATGTAGGTATGCAAATCCATATATGTTCACATAATTATAACTATTTCCTTATGCAATCATGTGTATCTGTGCTCTCCTGTGCTTAGTTGTGTCCGACTCTTTGCGACCCCTTGGGCTGTAGCCCACTAGGCTCCTCTGTCCATGGGATTCTCCAGGCAAGAATACTGGAGTAGGTTGCCATGCCCTCCTCCAGGGGATCTTCTCAACCCAGGGATCGAATCCACATCTCCCACATTGCAGGCAGATTGCAGGCAGATTGTTTACCATCTGAGCCACCAGGGAAGCCCAAGAATACTAGAGTGGGTAACCTATCCCTTCTCCAGGGGAATTTCCCGGCCCAGGAATCCAACCAGGGTCTCCGGCATTGCAGGCAGATTCTTTAGCAGCTGAGCTACCCGGGAAGCCCCAACATGTGTCTATATAAAGTTAAATAGGAGTTCTTTCTGATGTCTCCAACTCTAATTCATTACCACATGCATCACTCTAACCTTCTGCCCTTGTTTTTCTATAAATTCCATGACAACAATGGGCAATGACTACAAGCCTCTTAAAGGTGATAGTATTCTTTATTCATGGCTGTATCCCAAATACAGTTGGCACCTATAATACACATGTTGACTGACTGCTGAGTTGACGCAATAATTTCAATTCTGGAAGGGACTACACAGGAATTTGCAAATGTCACCAAATATGGATTTCAAAGACTAAACTCACAACAATTTATTAGGGCAGCAGTACAAGAGGGTACACTAACAAAGGTCTGATTTAAGTGTGTTTATTCAACTCTGTGAAGGGAAAATGACAGTAATACATCTAAGCTGCACAAAAAGGATTCAGACTTCCCTGAAAAGGATTCAAGTGGCATAAAATGGTTTGTTTCCCCATAGCAATTTACATATATTAAAAGAGATAATAGGCATAATCATTGTCAAAATAGAGCTTCCACCCTGTATAATGTCTTAATATATGCTCGAAGTTCCTGACAAACAGGCACAAAGCCCCAGCGGATTATGCCCTAAGTGGGGGATGACTCTAATAGCAACAGCGTAAAACCAATCTCACATTTCTGGGAAGGAAAATAAGACCCGAGAACAGCCTTTGAAGGTGAAGGGGAAAGTACAAAGGGAAGATGCTCAAGTGATACATCAGCTGAATGGGAAACTGAGTGCTAATGTGACACTCTGCATCCATGATGCTAATTTATATCTGGGTGAGCGTGTGCACTGACACAGAGGAGACTTGAAGAGGTCTATATTATACCTTGGAGGAGCTCATCTTCAATCTCTTGGAAGGGTACTTGCTTTATACTGGGGACTGCCTCACACGGGATACACTATGTAGATTCTGTGTCAGTTTCATATGACAAAATCACTTGCCTCTGTAAATCTATTCCAGATCGTTTCCATTCTGTCCCTTACACTGCAGCCAGGATAATCTTTTTGATAAACAAATTTGGTCACTGCTCCCCATCTTCCCTACATTTTAACATTCTGCCTGACTCCTGGGATAAAAAGCGATAAAGACCTCATATGCCCTCAAGGTCCTGCAAGATCAGGCTTCCGTCCAATGCCCACCTTGCCACAGGGGTCCCCTTTTACTTCTCTGAATGCACATTCTTTTTGCTGCTACTACTGCACATGTTAACACATCTTTGCCTCTGCTCCTCAACACAGCTAACTCCTACTAAGGCTTCAGGATGTAGCCCATTCACCTCTTCACCTGAGATGCCTACCCTGTCCAGGTCACTCTCATAGCACCACAAACTCTTCCTCTGCAGTGCTTGTCACAGCTGTACATTTGTCTTTTAGTCTGTGGTTAATGTATTTCATCAGATGGCCTCGTTACTCCACATTCCTGGCACCTAACCCCATCCCAGGCATACAGTAAGTGCCTCCCAAAACATCTACTGAAGAAATTAAGGAGAAAATGACCACACAATCCACCTACCTATTGCCAAGACTTTCCTGAACATTAAAGCTCCTCTTTGGATTCTGAAGGATATGTCATTTCACATTAGAAATGTGGTTGGTCACCCTTGTGATGAGTGTAAGAAATGTCACTGCTAGGCCAAAGATATAGGAAATTCCTTTTATCAAATATGTCATTAGCACACTGAAATAGGTGTTATGTGGAAGTGAACATAAAGGGGACATGAAAAATAATCTTATGCCAAAGAGGTCAGCTATGGCGTCCTAATGCTTTACTAGTACTAATTGTTAAGATCATTGTTATCAAGTAATTTTGCTTTATTTCACAAAATCACAAATGCTACTATTAACTTTCAAACTCTCATCATTGTGCCTGGATTTAATTCAACCAATATTTACTGAGCATACTCACTGTATGTCAGGTACTGTTTTAGATTCTAGGATAAATGCTGAGCAAGAGACACAAGTTCTCACCTTTGAGGAGAGGAGAAGCCAAAACACATTGATAGTCCTTTCACATGAGTAAACTGCAAGTGAGTGTGTGTGTGATTAGTTTTGATGAGGAAAGAAGTCATGTGCTATGGCCCAATGCTCCCAGCAGCACTATTTACAACAGCCAGGACATGGAAGCAACCTAAATGTCCAACAACAGAGGAATGGAAAAAAGAAGATGTGGCACATATATACAATGGACTATTACTCAGCCATATAAAGGAGTGAAACTGGATCATTTGTAGAGACGTGGATGGACCTAGACAGTGTCATACTCAGTGAAGTAAGTCACGAACAGAAAAACAAATAACGTATATTAATGGATATATGTGGCATCTAGAAAATGGTATAGATGGTCCTTTTTGCAAAGCAGAAATAGAGACACAGAGAATAAATGTATGGATACAGAGGGAAAGGGGCAGGTGGGATGAACTGGGACATTGGCATTTACCATATACACTATTGATATCACGTATAAAATTGAAAACTAGTGAGAACATATTGTATAGCACGGGGAACTCTACTGAACGCACTGCTGTGACCTGAGTAGGAAGAAAATCCAAAAGGGAGGGGCTACAGGCATCTGTCTGACTGATTCATTTTGCTCTATGGTAGAAACTAACACAACATTGTAAAGCAACTATACTCCAAGAAAAATTAACTTAATGAGAAGTCACGTGCTATGGGAGTGCGATCATTCCCACCGTCTCAGCATGCTCTCAAGTGATCCAGTGCCTCAACAGAATAACCTGCAATCTGTGGTTGCATGTCAAGTGGAACACAGTGTTTTCACTTGATTAAGGATGAAAGGATTTTACAATTTATTGTCATGGTTTCCCATAAGGATTTATATGTATTTACTTCCTTGGGTTAAATAAAAGACTAGGGTAGATGCCAGGTCTATCTTTTCTAAGGAGTCATTCTAAACCCTCAAAACCTCTAGTGCCAATTTTGATGTACCCCCAAAAGATTAAAGTGCCTTGTTCTCAAAGATGCCTATCTCAACAGAGCATCTGTTTCATACCAAGAGAGTTTTCATTGAGGGGTTTTGGTGATAAGCACTGCAAGGAGTAGTTACTGTCACAGAAAGTTTTAAAGACACCTACAGAGAGATTGTAAATTTTGCAAAGGTTGAGACGAGACTCTCTTGAAAATCATTATAAACCTTAAGGCTTAGGGCAGTGTTTGGAACATAACTGGCTCTCAATATTTACGTGTTACATGTTTGAACAAGTACTACTTTGAGGATATCAGCTAGTAGAAGCTTGGGACCAGAGCAGAGCAAAAAAGAGAAAAATTACTACTGCAGGGGCTTGTTTAGCAGAGGAAAAGTCACAGAGAGAGGGCACCAGAAGAGTACTCTCTTCATCCCGTTTGACAAAGATGGTAGACCTAAGAGGGGCTGGAGCGGGGATAATCTCAGTGACAGACAGTGGCACCCCGAGGTCCCACAGCTTCAGACTATGCTCCTGTCCACTGTCTCCAATGGAGAAGAACAATCAGCAGATTGATAAATTCTTCCATTTATACCCCTGAACAAAATAAACTAATCGCATCTTTGTCTTTAACCTAACAAATCATAGCTTGATTACAGATCATTAGTGACCATTAATACATGAAACTGTTTGTGTTTCACTAGTATATCTGAATTATAGCCATGCCTTTCACATTAGCTCAATCAAGCTTCCAAAAGGAACCCCACCCCCGCCACTACTGGAGCCTCAAGCAGGACTTAAACTAATAATTAGCCTCTGGAATTCAACTATGATGCAGAAGAATTCATTATTTTAGTTCACTGCAGATCTCCCTCGTGTAGATTACAACCAGCCATTCCCTTTAGAGTGGCGGCATGCTCTCTGTGCCCAAAGAGCCTACAACTGCCTCTCTCTGAACTTTCTCAATTATCCCCAATGGTGGCTGATGCAGTGGCCAGCAACAGGGGCCTGTTTGTCTGTCACTAGTGCAGACAGTCCTAAGTTCACAACAACACAACGGCTGATGAGAGTGCAGACAAGACTGTCGGACACTGAAGTGACAGGAAGAGAGTCTATCTGGCAAAAAAGTAGAGGCAAGGTTGAGAAAATATATATATATATATTCTCATATGTATATGAGAATATGTGTGTATATGTATATGTTTATACACACATATTCTCATATATATATGTGGGTTTCCCTGGTGGCTCGGCTGGTAAAGAATCTGTCTACAATGTGGGAGACCTGGGTTCGATCCCTGGGTTGTGAAGATCCCCTGGAGAAGGGAAAGGCTACCCACCCCAGTATTCTAGTATTCTGGTCTGGAGAATTCCATGGATTGTGTAGTCCATGGGGTCACAAAGAGTCAGACACGACCAAGTGACTTTAAATATATATATGTGTGTGTGTGTGTGTGTATGTATGTCAACCAGGTAGTCCAGAGATTTTTTTTTTAGAATGCATCTGGGGCTCTGAATCATCCCTATGAGAAGCCAAGACCTTGAAAAGAACTGGAGAACTGCCAAGCCTCCATTTCACTTTGTGCCAAGCAGTCAGAGAGGCACATTAGTGATTAACAGAAATTAACGATCTCAGAAATGTTTGAGGACTTTCTAACATAACAATTGTCATCTGGGAGTAAATCCATGGTCCAGCTCATCTAATGTTTGGTTGCTTCAAAAAAAATATCCCCTAGGGAATGCCACTTTTGACTACTAATGTGCTGAATCCATGGAATTAAAAGGGGTTGCTGACAAGACAAGTAACAGAAGCCCACATATGGCTAAAACCATTTTTACTTTTTATTCTAGGTTAGCTACCAAGCTCAGGACTCACGTTCAGCTCAACATGTATAATGACAGCACAGAGTTCCATGCTTGTTAAAAATCTCTCTCAAATAAACTGCCCCACTCAGTTCTATATCATCCCTGTGAAAAAGTTAGGTTATGAACAACAGAGTAATATTAGAAAATGCAGACTCTAGAGTCAACTTCTGTTTTCAAATCTTGGCTTTTCCACTTACTAGCAGTATGACCTTCAGCAAGTCACATAGCCTTTCTAAACTTCACTTTTCTCATCTGTAAAACAGAGATAGTAAGGATGCCTACCAGGAAAGCTGGGCACCGAAAAATTGATGCTTTTGAACTATGATGTTGGAGAAGACTCTTGAGAGTCCCTTGGACTGCAAGCAGATCCAACCAGTCCATCTTAGAGGAGATCAGTCCTGGGTGTTCATTGGAAGGACTGATGCTGAAGCTGAAACTCCAATACTTTGGCCACCTCACGCGAAGAGTTGACTCATTGGATAAGACCCTGATGCTGGGGGGGATTGGGGGCAGGAGGAGAAGGGGATGACAGAGGATGAGATGGCTGGATGACATCACTGACTCTATGGACATGAGTTTGAGTAAACTCCGGGAGTTGGTGATGGACAGGGAGGCCTGGTGTGCTGCGATTCATGGGGTCGCAAAGAGTCAGACAACTGAGTGACTGAGCGACTGAACTGAACTGAACTGACCTCATCTAGAGATTATAAAACTCAAGCTGGTAACTAATGTATAGAAATTCTTTAGTATGCTTAAACATGGCACCTAATAAGTGCTCAGGAAATGTGAATGGCTATTGTTTACCTCCTTTTTCCTCCCCCTACCAAGCAGGGCCACCGTCTTTGCCAGAACCATTATCACTACCATCTAACCCCTCCCCCCTCCACCCCCCCCCACAGGAAGATAAGGAAACTAAATCTCCAAGATGGACATTTTTCTGAAGTCAACAAACCACTAAGTCAGGTAGGACTAAGTCATGTATCTTCTGACCCACACCATCATCCCCACCTGGAGCGCTTCATCCCTCTTTCCCTGCACCTTCCTCCTCCTCATCCATCAGGTCCCATTTTAGCCATCTCCTTCTTCAAGAGCCTTCCTCCATCATCTCACAGTGCCTCGTCTTCCCCCCATCACATAACTTCTCAGACTACATAATAACTGCCTGTTGTCCTATCTGTGTCCCCCATGAGGACATGAGTCCCTTTAACAGAAGAGTCTAGGTGTATCTACTATACTTCTGCATCCCCAGTACAAAGCACAACACACAGTAAATGCTCAGTAAATGCTGAGTAAAGGAAGGGATGAATGGCAGACTCCCTTCATGCCAATCTGCTGCTACATCTTAAAGTCTTATTTCTCTTTGGAGCACAATTTAGGCAATCAAAGATTGCAACACATGACTTCATGCCCTATACTGCTATTACTTAATTTTAACCTGCCATTGAAAACTCAAGGCAATCTTAAGCAAATCTTAACAGAGTCCATTTCTGAAGAAAGTAGCTTAACTTGTGAAAATAATGCCTTGCATGGCACTTACGTTATGATAATACACACATACACATTCATTTCATACCCTATGCTTATTTAATTTGGCTGGTGGCTCAGACGGTAAAGCATTTGCCTACAATGTGCGAGACCTGGGTTCAATCCTTGGGATGGGACGATCTCCTGGAGAAGGAAATGGCAACCCACTCCAGTATTCTTGCCTGGAAAATCCCATGGATGGAGGAGCCTGGTAGGCTATAGTCAGTCCGTGGGGTCGCAAAGAGTTGGACATGACTGAGCGACTTCACTTTCACTATGCTTATTTATGAACCTTAACCCCTTAGCATTTTGAAAGGGCACAGTCTTCTTACTTTGAAAGTGCTTTTCAGCAACATGTGGACTTGATGAGATATGGTGAAAAGCCAGCATTCATCCTTGCTATTTTCCCTCCTAACAAGCACTTAATCTTTTCACTCTGAACCACGGCTTTCTCACTTGCAGCTTTAGTGCTCTTGGAAATTTTGAGTCTAACATGATACAGACCCAAAAACATGACCAAACAACCAAATACTTCAGTCCTTCCCTCTCCCTCCCTCTCAGAGGAGGTAAAGAAGGCATAAAAGTTGGAAGTTTCGGGGAAATCTATTCAAAGTTCATCTAATCTTATATCATTAAAGTACTATTACTGAGGAAAAATCAAATAAAACTCAGCCCTCCCTCCAATCAATACTGTATTAGAATGCACTGAAAAAGTGATTTAGTTGGTAGGAATGATAAAAATGTACACTGAAATTACAATGAAATATGGCCCCTATATATTGAAATATACCTGTTATTAAAATAAGTCAGACAGAAAAGTGTAAGTTTTTCTAGAGCAATGAAACAGCTGAACTCTACCTTATATCACAAATACCCCCAAGGTATTATTTAAAAACAAACCCTGCTCTCTTATTGTCTTAAGAAAACACATTAAGGAATTTAACTTGTATGGAGTTTATATCAATGTATAAAGCTAAGGTTGTATAATTTCCTTGGGACACCAATGCCTGACACATCCTTATTTATAGACTGGAGAATATGCATAAACATATATACATACACAAAAATATACAATTTGCTTTCTTCTCCTGCTAAGTCATTGACCACCTTTTCTGTTTCATTTCCCTATAACAAATATTTGGAAACTCTTCTTTCCCCATTCTTTTTCTCAAAAGGGACTCTTCTGTCTTACTCTTCACTTTGTCTCAGAGTTCTTATCTACATCTGTTACAAACTCCACTTCAAGGGAAAATCTCTGATGATTCTTTTTTCCTTAAATAAAAATACATAGTTCTTTTGTACTAAATTTTATTTTCCAGGGCTCCCAAAATGCAGCCACATGTCAAGCTAAAGGGTCTCCCTGAACAGTTTCAAGAAACAAATAAAAACAAGCCAGCAAAATTCCTCATGCTATGTCCTCCAAATCAGGTGGGACTATTTAGGGGTTATAATAAAAGGGATTCCAAATATTTAATACAGGTTGGAAGATACTGTCTTTCCCACATAGTGATTTCTAGATCTGCTTTCTAACTGAAAATTACCCGTTTAGTTAAGATGCTTCCTTCTTCATCATACACAAATTAAGAAGCCCACATTGCCTTTCTTTGCCTGCCGACCCCAGCTCTTTTCTTCTTCTGGTTCACTAGCCTACTAGCCTACTCGACATACATCTCTATCGTCTCTAAAGCAGGGTCTATTCTTACCTTACTTAATCCCTTTCTGGTCATTTCTTGGCTAATTATTATTTGTCTTTGCCAGATACTAACACATCTCATCAAAACACATTCTTAGTTCTATTATAAAACAGTAAGTTCAACGATGCTTCCTATCTACACTTTGCTTTCCAAATGTGAATTAATGGATTTGGGTCCCACAGCACAACTTTTAAGCAATGGGAACTGTCTGACACTTCCATACTGCTGTTTTATTAAGAATAGTAGGTATAAATGATAATACTAATACCTTTGTTTCCATAGGTGATTTCATCTGGATAATTCATGCTTCATTATTGTGCCACTAGTCTCTGTCTTGGGTTCTCCCTTGGGTCCTGTGACAAACATGGGGTTCAGATCCAGACTCCAGGAGGCATGAAGTGACAACGTTTGTTAACATACACAGGTGCTTACAGACTCCCCAGGTCCCCCCTGCTAGTGTCTTTCTGGGAGGTTGCTCCTGGGCGATCAAAATCCAGGCTACTGAGGGGACACCACCAACACCACAAAGCCTCTCTGGGCTTCAGCCTCCCGGACAGGAAGTGCGCTGCCTTTGGGTTTTGGGAAGGACTGGTTCTCAAAACGTTGCTGTGACCACCAGCAACAGCACCTCCTGGGAAATCCTTAGAAAGCAAATGTTTAGGCCCCATCCCAGACCTATTACACTAGAAACTCTGGGGGGAGCCCAGCAATTTGTGTTTAAGCAACACGTCAAGTGATGCTACTAACATAAGAGTAGAAAACAACAGTCACATGGCATCTAGGGAGTTGTGAGGAAGTCTGTGGTTAGGAGAGCTATCTTCACATAGTTAAAGAGGGATCATGTGCCCAGGACCAAGCTTTTGAGGTAAGGTTTCATATTGTAGGGCTAGGAGCAATGGTAAAAAAGAGAGAACACTCTGACACACAGAACAACTTGTAAGCAATTGGATGCATTCAGAAACAGAAGTCATCTCACTGATAAGAAGAGGCTCCCTTTCTCTTGAAGTGTTCAGAGGTATAAGATTATACTCTAGCAGAATCTATGAATCAGGCAAAAATAAGAAGTACTAAAAATAAAGAAGGAAGATTTTTTTCAAAAATAACAAAATTAAGTCTTAATAGAAAACTTCAAGATGCCACTAATATAGACAGAGGTTTATAATTAATCTATTATTAATTTTTTAGTATCTCAAAGCTATTACCTTTAAAAATTATCCTATTGATGGTGTCTAGAGTAGATAATGGATTTTCATTTCTTAATATTTTATCTCATATTTAGAAGAGATGAGCAGTTGGCTAAGTCTCTCATAAGATTCCATTTATTATTTTATGAGTTTATATTTATTATTTAAAAGAGACCAATCACCACTAGCCAGAACTGATACTAGATCAAAGGTTAAGGTTGGATTATTAACCTGTTTCTGTTTTGTAACCAAAACAACCGTCATTTGACAGCAATGATTTTGCTTTAGGACAGTTAGGTAACTGAAGTAATACTAGTGAAAAGACAACCTAACATGATTTCATCTTTATTACATGCTACATATTTGGCGCTGTCCTGAGCACATTATATATACTGTAATACGTATTTAATACTCACAGCAACCTTAAGAAGTTAAGCATTGTTAGTCTCACTCTGAGGAGACATCTGGGCTAAGAGGGGTTCAATAACTTGCCCAAGGTCATAGAACTAGTGAGGAATGGAGTCAAGAGACAAACTCAGTGTTTTTCAGAGTCAGGGCTCTTAATCCTTTGAGTATACTTTTTAGTATAATTCTGAACTATAGGGACTTGGAGGGCAGAAAGAATGTTTGGCCCAGAACAAATAACACCTATGATCATTTAAGGCTTCTAGAAATACTAAAGACAACCAAGCAACTGTTTAATGAATCTTCAATCTAGGTCAGGTACTGAGCTAACCATTGTACAAATACTATCTCACTTGATCCTTACAACAGCCTTAGAAGGTGGTTCCTCTTATTGTCATGATTGTGTTGTTGTTGTTCAGTCGCCAAGTCACGTTTGACTCTTTGCAACCCCATGGACGGCAGCACCCCAGGCTCCCCTGTCCCTCACTATCTTGTGGAGCTTGCCCATGTTCATGTCGTGATTTTACATATGGGTACTTATAGTTAGAGGACTTAACTATTGAGCCCAGCTTCTTAATAAAGAATCCACTACTCACATAGTTAAATGTAAAGGAAGCAAAATAGGTACTTAGCATGTAAAGACCACTCAGTAAATCTAACTTCCCTGTCCTTGGATTATGTTTCCAGGGGATAAGGATGGTGTCAGTAGTGATGAATTCATTGTCTTTCTTACCTATTTTCTTACTTGTCCCATATGGCAGCTATTTGTGAGTTAGATATTTGAGTGCTGTATTCAGTCTTGAAATAGAACGAAGTCCACTGACTGCTCCACATCTTTATAATCACCAAACTCTACCTCTTTGAGGCTTGCACCACTGGTGAGGAGTGTGGCCGAAACCTGCCCATGTGGCAATAGCAACAATAAATAACCTGAGGAATGAGAAATCCCACAACCGAGACCAACAATCAAAGGGTAATATGCCACACTGCTCTACCCAAACAACGTCATATTAAGGATGGAGGTGGCTAATTAATGTCTTGCAAAATGAACACCTTTTCCCCAAATTGCAAGATTTCATCTACTTAAGAGTTCAATGAAACTTGATTTATTTAAGTATTCTAATCTCATGGGAAAGAGCTCTGTTTTCGGAATCAGAATCTCTGGACCTCAGTCAGGTCTTCACTACAAACCAGCCACGTGATCATGGACAAGTTGATGAACTCCACTGGGTCTGTTTTCTCACTGAGAAGATGAAACAAAATAAAACCTGCTCTCCAAATTTGTACCTCATAGGTAAGAGTTGAGAAAATACTTTGCAGAAATATAAAATCCCATCAGAAATATAAGAGGGGGTTATTATTTCAGTAACTCCTTCCTTGCCTAAAATTTGGCCACTGACATAACAACCTGGTTAGCCAAGTTGGTTTACTGAAAGACTAATTTGAAAGGTAAGAGGAAAGGAGACTGTTTAAAACTGATAATTAGTCTTGGTACACCAAGAACATCCAAGCAACTATCTGCCCAGTTGTTTTGATGGTTAAAAGGGACTCATTTCCAATGGCCTCACTTCTCTATAAGCTTGGAAATTCCCTTGGCATTCAGAGAATGTTCCTATGATCCAGACTGAGAAACCCTTCTGTGCAAGCAAAAAGGATTATCAGCAAGCCATTATGTCACTAAATAGGACAGAGACACTCTTGGTAGCTCCACAAGTGGGGGCTCAATATATTGTGCCAAAGACACCTTTAGATTCCTATTCAGGTTTCAAGGTGCCAAGATATTCACCTCCGCTGTCTACATAAAAAAGTAAAAATTAGCCTATATGCGGATTGGTTGGGACAGCTGTGACAAGAGACAGGGAAAAGGGCATTTTTTATGTAGAGAGAAAAAGAGAAATTTCATCTGGAGTTAAACCTGGAGAGATGAAAAAAAGACAGTATTTAGTACTATTGATTGCTTTTACATCTTATTGAGAGGATTCAACTAAGGGATTCAAGAACAAAGAGATAAAAATCAAGGAAACTGTCTTTGGTGCCTTCACATTCACCTTGGGCTATGGCTTCCCCTCAAGTTATTTGATAGATTAAGATGGCTTTATGATGTGACACCATTATCCTGCTTTTCCTATTATAGCGCTTTTCTTAAAATATTTTGTGATTAACACAAAAAAGTCTACATTTTTCCCTGGGCCTATGTTTGGAAGGTAAATTCTTTTTTTTTTTTTCAAGTCACTGGTTGTTAAGCAATAAAGCTGATGGCTTGATCAGTTGCTCAAACTCTGGCTTATAACATCTTACCAAAGTTTACCCTCAATATCCAAAAAATAGAGGTTATGGAGGTTGCTTAGATCATGGTCAATAACTGGGAAGGAAACCCAGGCTTCTCAGACGTAAGACATGCCAAACTTTTTAAAGTCAAGGCCATCTCATTTTCCTGTTTCTGTCTCTCTGATAAAGCATACTTTTGCTGTCACTAATAGTCACTCTGCAATATACTACCCTTGACCAGCTGCCCCCAGGTGCCCCATTGCCAGTGGGCCTGGTTGTCATGAAACTACTGATTAAACATTTTAAGACTGGCTTAGGCAAAACATGCCAGAAATTCCTTCAGGGTAATTAAAACTACGTTCTGTGTCAATAAACACAGACGGTGAGATCCTTTATGTACAGAGGGGCTGGCTTCAACCCACACGATTTAGGATATTTTTTCTTCGATGAGTTTTCCATCATTGCAACTGATTTTCACTGACTCCTCCAAGACCCTTCTCCAGCCCCCTTATGAAATGATAGGTTGAGCTCACAAGTATCATCTTACCCTTACTGTTTAAGCCAAGACACAACACCAAAGGAGCTCTAAACCTAAGAGCCAAGCTCATTGCCAAAGCCCTTTCACTTGAACCTACAGGTAAGAGAACTTTAATGGAATTTTTGTTACAGAATTTGACAGTGTCCACTTTTCACTACTCTTCAGATTTTCATTTGAAGAGTTACTAATGGGACTTCCAAGAAAAAAGGAAGAACTTGGGTGAATATCTAGTACATTGATAGCCAGAGACTGATTCCTCACACATAACAGACACTCCATGAATTATTTTTCACCACAATGACAGCTTTATAATTTCCAGTGTGTAAACAATGCATGTAGGTATTGAAAACTGTCATACATTAGAAAAGATAAATAGTAAAAATAAAAGTTCCATTAGCCAGAGATAACCATCATTGGTATTTTGATAACTACTCTGTTCAATGAACTCTCACAGTTCATACAGAAATTTATATGTGAGGAATTACACTATATATACTTGTCTTATCACCGATGTGGTGAACTTTTTTAAATTGTCTTTTTTCTTGCTCACTTCTCCCCTCCCCCTCATAACCAATATTAATAACCCTTTATATACATTTTCATTTGGATGCTATCATATGCCAACTCATATGGTATGAATGACATTTCAGACACTCAATCAATACTTGCTGAATGGTTAAAGAGTAAAATGGGTGGGGGGCGGCATGAAAAAAAAAAAAGAGTAAAATGAACAAACACATTAACAAATGAATGGATGAACGAATAAATAATGACCCATGCTCTTAATGAGCTGGTATATTTCCAAGTGACTGCAGAAACATACAACACAACTTTTGACATCAGCCCTATTACCTAAACCCTAGAAGAAGTAGGAGAAACTGGCTTCAACATGTTAACAGGGAGTCCCAAGTTCAAACTCCCACATAAAGAGTATGTTACTGGCTGCTGTCCTAACTATGGAGACATAATCATTTATTCTCCAACTCAGATCCAGGTTAAAAGCCAGGTACTAAACACCTATACACCAAGCACTACAATGTCCTCTGTAACATAAACTAGAGGAGTAAAGATGTGATAACTGTGTTCTCAGAATCTCTTTTCAGTTGGGAAGACAAAATTCAGGTCTGCCTCTTTCTGACAGGCTGTCTGGACTTGGACCTCAGTTTTCTCATTTATGAAATGGGGATGAGACTATACATCTAAGACTGTTGTTATGATTAAGTCATTCAAATAATTCAGGGGAAATGTCATTAGAAAATGTGGGTTGGAGGCAGGTCACATAGGTCCCGGGAAAGTGACTTAGAGGAACAGGGAAGCAGGAATGGCTGGGGTGGTTGAGGACCCCACACAAGCCAGCCTGTGTGGCTTGAAGATCCGTTAGGAGAAACTCACGTAAACAACGGGACAGGCAGGAAACAGACTTACAAGCACAGGAGAAAATGGTGAGCAGACTAATCTTCTTAAAGGGCCAAACAAAAGGAGGAAGATGTGTTGTGCCTTTTCATCATGTGCCAATGTCTAGATCAAGGCGATCCATATGAGCGACTCAAAGGCAACCTGCTTGTCAAGGAACTGGAAAAAGAAAAAAAAAAAAAACAAAAAAAACCTGGCCTGGGCAATGGGCTCAAATCCAAGTTTCTTAGACTTATAGGAAAAATTCTGATCGGAAAATTTCCATCTCAAATTGTGCTGAGGAAGCTTAGGGACTGAGTAAGCATGTTGGCAGCAGAAGCCCAGTATGATAATCAGACTCCTCTTGCATTTTTCACTACAGTGCACAGAGTTCTTCAGGTCCTGGGGAGACCTTAGTAGGGTTTTGATCTCTGACCCTGCAATAGGTCAGGGAACCTATAAGAAAATACACTTTGTACCCAAATGGAACTGTGCCCACAACTTTCCTCTTATATCCTATGAAGTGACTAGAGGGTCTAACTTCCAAAGCATATTATGTTAGTTTCACCCAGGCTAATCTGACAGATCTGGAATGGGATCAGATATTAATCATTGCAAGAGACATCAGCTGGAGGCACTGAACAGTATTTCCTGTTAAGCTCAGGCTCCCAGGGCAGTTCTTCTCCCCTATATCATATCTTTTTCTTTTAAACTAGCACCATTGAAGAATTCCTGGAAGCTTGTCCCCCATGCATTTAAATGGCCCCAATCAGTACTCTGACTTCATCCTACCTGTGCTGGCTTCACAGCCAGCAGAGAAAAGAAATGAAAGGTAGATTTTAATATTACCATCTCAAATCATCATTGAAACTTAATGCTTCTAGAAACTGTTTTAATACTTTTAGTGGGAAGCCGCTGGATTGCCTCCTAACCACACACATCTTTACCCATTCAACTCACCTACTAACCACACAAATCTTTATCCATTCAACTGTCCATCTGTTCGTTCATCCATCCTTCCACCGAGCCAGCCAGCCAGCCAGCCAGCCATGTATCTTTTAAAGTTTATTTATTGGACATTTAGGTTACAAACTGTGTCTCATTTTTTAATACTTCATAAAATTGTAAATAAAAAGTTAAAGAACTTAGTATTCTTACAGCAATACCTCCAGATAGTTCAAAGGGAGAAAAGTGCCACAAATATTCAAGGGAAAAAGAACTGAGACTTCAGACTGACTCCCAACTATAATCCCCAAAGGCTCGTGAAATACAGAAAGCCGTGAAATACAGTCAGCTCAGGGCTGACTCTGGAACAGCATATGGTTTGAAGTACACAGGTCCACTTAAACATGGGTATTTTTTAAATAGTAAAATACTTGAGAACCACACAGTCTGGCTGGCTGAATCTGGATGCAGACGAACCAGGAGTATGGAGGGATGACTATAAATTATACCTAATGAACTTCTGCATTGTTCAAGGGTTGTTAGAGGGGCCAAAATCACTCGCTAAAAATGCCATCCTGGTGGTAATTTATACGATTTTTACTTTTCATTTTCATAAAATCATTTTCCCAATTTTGGCAGGAAAATTAAGAGATGTCTGGAAATCTTGAGCCAATAATAGAGTCTAGTTTTCTCAGATTTATCGGGGTTCAAATTACATTTGACTACATGTAGTATTAACAAGAAAAAGTTAACATAGCTTTCAGAAATATCAGATTTGAACCTCACAAGAGGCTAGTTCATTAAACAGCCATACTGGTTGTCATGGTGGGTCAATCACTCTTGGAAACTACCTACTCACCAGTTTGAGGAAAATTAACATTTCTGGGTCACCAGGTTCCATATACTTATCTACAATCAATGCCCTGGAACCAGGAAAGTCATTTGATTTAATACAGGTGGGCATCTAAATCCCAGAGGACAAGCTACTCACCCATGTGTTTAATACCAGAAGCTGAGCACTGAGCTTGCTTTCCCACTAGGAAGGGAAAAAGGACCGGGGCTTTGGGGGAGGATAAGGGCAACAGGATCAAAGTAAAGCTCCACGATCATGTCTTTATGACTTCTTTTTCTCCTGATTTTCACCCCATATATGTTCTCTAGGATGAACCTGAACACTTTGAAAATGTATGACAAGGTAAAGCAGAGGAAAACCACAGACTAGAAAAAGTGGGAAAGAGCCAAAGCAATTACAAAGGTGCTCCTTGGTACAGTTTTTTAAGAAAGCAATTGATTTATATGATCTAGAAACTTAATTGTTTGTACCATTTAACCCAGCAATCTTGATGCAGACATTTGCCCTAAGACACTAACCAGAGTGATGATTTAGATTCATCCAATTATTTATCACACAAATATTACATCAAAATACTGGAAATCATCTAAACGTCCAGCATTGGGTAATTGGCAAAATTATAGTTTAACTATGGGATATTACAGAAGAATGCTCACAGTATTGTGTGTGGGACCAAAACAAACAAAACAAAAACAGATATGATACATTTTTCATATAGTTCCTTTATTTATCCATCCATCTCTCTCTCTCCTTCTCTCTCTCTCACACACACAGAGCCTGGAAGAAAATACATCAAAAAATGTTTATAATGATTATGTTCGGGGCTAGAGGTAAATTCGACTTTCTTTTCTTACACTTTTCTTTATAGTCCCAGTTTCCATCAGTGAGCACATATTTTGTTCTCTCACAGCCTCTATTCTTTTCCTACATAGCATTTAACAAGATTTATATTCATGTTCTTACATTTGTGTATAATGTGTATCCTCCCAATAGAACACAAGTTCTATGAGAACAGAGTCTGTATCAGGTTTTTGTTTTTAATTACATACCTGGATTTTTCCTTTTCTTAGCATGGTGCTTTGTATATAATAAGCATGTTTAAAGTGGCTACTGAGTGAGCAGTTACAGGGACACTACCTGGAAGACATGTGGGATGTATGCGGGTTCTAACCGACATCAGACAGTCTTCGGTGTCTATAGTCTCCAGCTCCTTTGCTCAGGAATATAACATTTTCCTTGCTTGCTTTTGCCTCCTAAGAACACACTCCACTCTCGATTAGGAATGCCTCTGCCACTGTTCTCCACCTGTCGGCATCCCACCAAGACCCCACCTTCCCCACCGAACCATTCCTGTTCAGGTGAGCATCCTGTAGCACTTACTGTAGTCACTCACTTTGGAAGATCAACATTTTTAAAAATTTTATTGGGTTCCAAACAGTTTTTTGAACAGGAGTCAGCAAACTACAGTCTATGGGCCACTACCTGATTTTATAAATAGAATGCTAGAATGCAGTCATGCCCACATGCTAAAGTGACAGAGTTGAGCAGACTATACGGCCAGGAAAGACTAAAATACTTACTATCCGGCCCTTTACAGGACAAGCTACTGACCCTATTCTCAAGCATCTACATACTTGTGTAAAATGGAGATAATCCCAGATTTGTATCCTATTAGGTTATTCTTAAGGAAACATGGGATCCAAAGTACATGTCCTTTGTGAAAAAGAAATTATTACAACAGAACTAAATTTGTTCTTAAGAACATACATTTTTGGGTCAGACATATGTGCACTGAAAGTCCTGAGGCTGCTGATTAATGCTAGGCAGTTTACACAACTTCTCTAAGTTTTATCATATATTCCCTCATTTGCTTAATAAACATGTAATGAGTGCTATTTGCCAGATGTTGGCCCAGGAGATGGATAATAGTGGTGAATAAGACCTAAAAGTCTCACCTAATTCAGCCTTAATTGAATTAACCTCAATATAGCTGAGGGTTGTTGTGAGGATTAAATGGTACACACCCCCACACCCATTATCCTATGTATACACACTAATGTAGTACACAATATATACATATACACATAATATATAGTTCATCATATATAGTATAAACAGAGTTCTTAACTCAATTCCTAGTACACTGTAAGCACTCAGCATATGATGGCTCTTCCTCCTTATCATAATTACAACAGAAGCTCTTTTAATAGATCTCTAAGATGACTCATCAGATGAAAAAAGGCTTTCAATTCCCTCTGTAAAATGTGTCTCCAGCATGTTCTACATTCACAGCTAATTTATTAGGCTCATCTCTGGTCCACTGGCTCACTTCCACTTCTTTTGTTTGAGCTGCATGTCTACTGAAAGTCAGTTGTGTTGGTTCCCGAATCCCTTGATGTCAGTTGTACTGGTTATTTAACTGAATATCATGGACAGTGATGACTGTCTGACATGAAAACTAAGTTGAATGCTTTCAAAAGATCATCAAGAACTGTCAATTAAATGTGGGAAAGATAAAATATGGGCGACATTCATGAAAACCTAGAAGGATCTGTAATTCAGATTGCTTCTCAGGGGTCTATACGCTCACTCAATCTCAAGGAAACCAAACTCAGACATGGTCTTTGTCATTTTGGGTGTGGTTTATGTCACAGAAGAATGTGTGCCCCAGTCAGCAGTCCCACCCATACTCAAAGACTAAGCCTTGATTCTTCAAGAAGCTTGTCATCAGAATTAGGCAATGCTGCTTAAAATAGGCGTATCAGGAACTATACATGATATTTAGTAATATCTATAAGGGAAAGAATATGAAAAAGAATATATGTTGGAATCACTTTACAACTGAAGCTAACACAACATCAGCTAAACTTCAAATAAATAAGTAAATATAACAGGTGTATCATTTTTATGATTCTCTGCCTTAACTTTTCCAATTTACCATCAATACTGGTTCCAAATGCATGGAGTGAGAGGGATTCTTTTGTATGTATTCTGTGCTCACGTATAAACAATAACATGTTAGGGACTTCCCTGGTGGCTCTGGCAGTAAAGAATCTATCTGCCAATGCAGGAGACACAGGTTCGATCCCTGATCTGGGAGGATCCCACACACCCCAGAGTAACTAAGCCCACATGTGCCACAACTACTGAGCCTGTGCTCTAGAGCCCGGGAACTGTAACTAGTGAGCCCTCGTGTTACAACTACCGAAGACTGTGTGCCCTAAAGCCTGTGCTCCGCAATAAGAGAAGCCCACACACCAGTAACTAGAGTATCCTCCACTCACCCAACAAGAGAAATCCTGAGCAGCAATTAAGACCCAGCACAACCAAAAATAGATAAATAAATAAAATGTTTAAAAGTATATCATGCTAACAGGGGGCATGTTGCCTCAGCCTGTGCCATATTTTACAGGCAAGAAAAGACTCAGAGAGATGGAGGGTCTGTTCCAAGGCCTCAGAACTGATGTTGCTGGAGGGGGGTCTAGAGCCAGGCAGGCTCTGATTCCATTGTCTCAAGAGAGGCAAATGTAGCACAGATTTGCCCAGTCTGGGTACTTCTATGATTAAGTACCTTTTGAGAAGGACAGAGCATCATCTGCTCAAATGGATGGAGAGGTGCTTGAGAGCAAGAATTTCTATTTCACCATACCCCCCATCACCACCACCATAGCAGCTGGCAAGAAATGCAGTCAATAATTTTGATGAATTTCCTTTCTTACTTTATAACAGTAGAAGAAACTGGGGCTTCCTGGTTTCTGAGAGAACCAAGTTTGCTTGGGATTTACAACCTCCTCCATGGAGCACACAATAGCAAGGGAGACAGTCTATCGTGCCTGTCAGATCATGTCACTGAGAGCTCAGCCTCACCAACTGGCACTTGCTCTTGCCTGCCGGCGCGGCAAGATGAGCAGTGCCCTGCTCACCAGATGGTTATTTGTTCCACCGGCCACCTTTGCTGCATCCCTGATTCACTCCAGCCCAGGACGGTCTCCAGCATTCGTGCTGCAAGGCAGCTCCTGCCAATAACTTTGCCAAATGGCTCCTCTCAAAGTCATGGGCCGCCCAGACAGGCTGGCTCCTCCATCTGCAGCAGCTTTTGGCAAAGAGATGCTTCTCATTCTGTCTCCACTCTTGGCTGCACCAGAGCCTTCTTGCCAGGAGGATGGTCTGACCCATCAGTACATACATTTTAAGCCTACGTCTGTGTCTCCCAGCCTCACCCCTAAGCACAATGTCATAACACACACAGCAGAGACAGGTGATCACAAATACAGGCATAGGGCACCACAGAAACTTAGAGCCAGAAAAACCCACAGAGAGCTCGCCTCCCCTCCCCCATCTTCAACCTCGTTTTAGTAGATTAGGAAATGAAAGCCGAGAGAATAAAAGTAACTAATTATGGTGGCAGGACTGAGAACAACATGCAGGTCTTCTCATGGGCATTCCAAACTACTGCTTAACAATAAAGACTGCATTGCCTTATTTTTCCTCTGTTCAAATTCTTGATAAAAATTAGACCCGTTGTATTTGTAGTGATTCAAAGGAGAATTTCTTTAGATTAATGAATAATTTTTTTCCTGTATCAATATCATGCCTTTTTTCCAAAACAGGTGTGTTCATGTACTACACTGACAGACCTAGAAGTGACTTCTGTTCTGCCACCCACTCTTGGGTGACCTTGGACAAGTAATCTCACTTTGTTTCAACTTTTCACTTAAAGGGGTATAAAGACAGTATCAATGAGGAAGATACTTTAAATCTCAAGTTTATTTGTGGCACAAAGCAGGCCCTCCACGACTGCTAGTCATCAACATTATCTTATATGAACACTCAAATCCACAGTGATTTTAGAATACACATACACAGGAATGCCAGATATTTCTTATATTAAGAAGTTCAAGTTCCTGAGGTTAAATGATTTATCCAAGGTCACTTAGAGAATATATGAAGGGCCACAGATTCCTTCTTGCTATTTTGCTAAGAAATGAGAACCAGTATCTTGGCTTTGAAAGATGATAAAATCAGAAAGGAGAACGTCAACAAGAACATATATACATATACACACACACACACATATATATATATGAATAATCACTGCAGCATCTTATGTAATAGAAAAAACTTGAAACAATTTTCCATCTGGCAACAAGGGAACTACTAAATAAACTATGGTACAGTCATACCATGGTGCACTAGGCAGCCATTAAAAAGAGCAAGGCAGATGTAGGTGTCCAGAAAGGTCTTTCGGATACATCACTGAATGGGAAAAAAACAAAGCGTAAATAAAACAAACAGTATGCATTCAGTTACATGAAAAAACAGTCTCTCCCTCAATGTGTATCTGCACCTGGATATTTAAACGTATGAAAATGTATACAAAGTTGGCTATGAGGAAGCTCAGCAACTATTGACAATGGTAACTCTGGACGAGGAAGTGGGTGGGTGTGGGGATGGATGGTGATTCATGCTTTGTTTTTATCGACTTCCATAATGCTTGAATCTTTTCAAGTAAGAAGGCATTTCTACATTATCTGCTTTATAAATAAAGACATCAAGGCAGAGAGGAACATGAGCGACAACAGTACATATGTCGTGAACCAACGGTCCTCCTAACTTGGGTGTCCTTGGCCCCAACTTGACTTCTGCAAAGTTACATAAGCGATGCTGTTCTCCTCAAGTTTCTTGTTCAGTTCTTCTCCTCTTTGGTAAAATACTTCCTGGTGATATTTTGTACTTAGGGATCCAGGTTTTTCCTTTCAGACCACCTGGGAGCACTCAGCATCTTGCGGCAATATCCCCCCATTAGAGCTGTTTACAGCTTTTCCATACTCAGCACCCTTGTGCATCTGTTGAGGGTCACAGAGCTGAGTCCCCAGCATTAAGCAGAGGAGATGACCTGCCATTCTGTGACTACTTCAGGTTCATTACTTAATGGATTCTCAGCAGTGAAATCAGCTATGCATGATGGAGGAGGCTGTCAGTAACCCGGTGTCAAAAACACCTAGAATACATGGCCTCATAGGTATGGTACTCTTCGGCACACTCCTTTTGGCAGACCTCATCTTTCTCATGTTAAAATCCTGCCTGCAGAGGCCCCTCCAGACCCTGGGACTCCATGCATCTTCTCGCACCTTCATTTCTTTACATTTGCTGGAATCAATCAGGCCTCTCTCCTCTACAGCATAGAAATGACAGTCTGACTTGCCCCTCTACATGCCCATCCTTTTCCATTACCCACAACGATCCTTTCTCCTAAGAAGCCATTAATACTAATTAGTTGTCCATGGATTTCACACATTCACATCCTATCATCACCACTCCCCGCTATTTCCATAGTGAACTTGCAGCGTAAGAATTCAAGGGTTCCTGGATTATTTACGACAAAACTCCTAGTGGTCTTGTAAAAAGAATCTGTGCTTCCAGTGGGATGGTTATGTCAGGACTGGTTTGTCAGGTCAGAGCTGATTTTTAGCTTTATTCTATTGGAATAAAGTTAGTTCTATTGGAACTAATAAATTTAGTTCTATTGGAAAGGCAACAGAAGGAAATTGGATGGTAGAAATGATGTCTGGTGAAAGGAAATTCATCTTTTTAATGTGAGATGTGTAGAGAACTGCTGGAGAGTTACTCTGGCCAACATGAGTCCTTAGACACCCCCATGCTTCACTTCAGTGCAAAAGGACATCAGCCATCGTACAGCTGGCTCTGGTCCACTCCTTTCACTCCAGGCAACTACATGAGTTGCCACTAGATCTGGAGAAGAGACACCTGGAAGGTTCAGTGGGAACTTCACTGTGAGTGTCCCAGGTGGAGGGACATGGAGAGGGCTAGAAAAAGCCAGCTAAATTTCATATTTTGGTTGCTCAGTTCCATATTTTCTTTCTTTTCTCATTATACACATGTGTGAGTGTGCTCAGTTGTGTCTGACTCTTTGCGATGCCAAAGACTGTAGCCCGCCAGGCTCCTCAGTCCATGGGATCTTCCAGGCAAGAATACTGGAGTGGGTTGCCATTTCCTTCTCCAGGGGATCTTCCTGACCCAGGGTCAGACCCACATCTCCTGCCTGCATTGGCAGGGTGATTCTTTATCATTGTGTCACCTGCGAAGCCCTTATTATAGATAGAGGAAAATAAATCTACAGGAGTAAGTTAGCTAAGGATTCTGGCATCAGCTAGGGGAATTCAGCTCCCTCCCTGTGGGAAAAAGAGGAAGGCCCAGACACATGCACTGCCTTGCTGGGAAGAGAGGGACCAGGTGAACTGTAGCGCTGAATGGCCACCACGGGAATGTATGCAGAGTGCTGAACACAGCCAGCATTTCCCCCTAAATTCCAAACAAGACACAGCAGGGATGGGCAAAGAACTCTTTCCTAGATCCAGGCAGTCACTGATTCCAATCTGGTTCTGCCACTTACAAGTATGCGACCTTATACATAAGTTTCTTTGCTTCTCCAAACCTTGCAATTTCTTATTCTGAAAAATGCATCTAATGCAAGTATTCTCTCAGAGTTGCTGAAGGTGATGAAGTGAGTGAACACATGAGAAACATCTAGGAAAATGACTGGAATACAGACAGAACTCAAGAAACCTTCATTCTCTTCCCTCACCTAAGCATCTAAACTGGACCCTTAGCGTCTTCATAAATGCAAATGACAGAATTTAGGAGTGTCAGTCTACAGCTGTGCTCTTTTCATTGAGCATTACCAGTATTTTGACAGGACTGGCCTAATATTATTCACCCCAGGTTTATTGGTATGTTTCTGACCAGCCCTCATAAAGGGCTTGGGATAGCCCCTGGAGACCTGAATGCTAATAATGAATACTTGCTAGTGATTTTCAATGCAGTTTGGTTATTTCGTTTAGTAGCGGAACATTTCCTATCCCCGGAAAGGTCATTTATAATACTGTAAGGCAGCTTCTTCTCACCTTCCATTTCAGATTTTTCTGAGAATAGCAGAGAATTCAAACATTCATCCATATGCATTGGAAATACTATTCTGATCTTGGATTTGCAAAGCAACTTAAGGAACTATTAATACAAGGCAGCTCTCCATCATGACACCACCTCTTTTTACTTTTCTGATGCCCTTTCATTAGCTTCTTATGAAAAGTCATTTTCATGTTTCTTCCTAGTTTTATTCATTATAGCTTCCCTCTTTTCTTGAGGGTGCGTGGGATAGATAGGGACAGAGGAGGAAGCAGGGGCCTTTACTTTCTTACTTTGATTCTTGTGCCCCTAAAAAGCTGTAACATTTCACAGATCACACAGATCTCACATTTGGAGACCCTCTGAACTCAACTCACCCAAAACTGGTCTTTTCTTATTCTACCACATTCCTGAGAAATGGCCATACAGCGTTATTTGAATAATTTAAGTGTGTGGTTAATTACGCTTATACCAAGGTACTCTGTTCTGTTACAATTTCTTAATATGGACCCAAGATCAGTTTCCTTGAAATTTTTCACCCACAGGGCTCAATCTGCCCTGGAGGGCTCTTCTCCTAGGCATCTCAACTGTTCACATACTTTTAAGTGCCTTTAATACACCCATGACGCCCCAAATTATGTATCTAGTCTAGATCTTTCTTCTGAGCTTCAGAACCAGATATCCAAAGCTTACTTGAGAGTCTCACCATGAGGCTAGATGACTCACACACCTCATCAATTTCCAAAGTCTTTTTTCCAGTTTCAGTGAACAGCCCCATCATGCATCTATCCTCATGGCAAGTCTTCCTTGACGCCATCTCCATCATTTCTCCATCTCCACTTAGTCTATCACACCAAGTCAGCCTGATCCATTCTTTCCCTACAATGTATCTCAAATCTACGGAATTATCTCCATCTCTACTCATGCCACCATACTACAGAACAGCTACGGCCTCCTACTTATCTCCCTGCTTTCTCTCCTGTTCACTTCCTAGCAAGCCCTCTGGCCCCAACCTACACAGCAGCAAGTCTGAGCTTTGAAAAAACTAACCTGATCATATTTCCCCCCTGATCAAAATCCTTTAATGGTTTTCGATCCATCATTGGATAAGGTCCAAACTCCTATGGTCAACAAGGTTCAACGTGACCTAATCCCTAAATACCTCTCCAGTTTCTTTTCTGTGACATTATGAACATTTTTGAACAGATAGCAAAGTTGAAAAAAAAAATTACAGTGGATATCCACTGACTGATCTCCTGGACTCTACCATTAACATTTTATATTTGTTCTATCATCTGCTTGTCTATTTATCCATTCCTCTCCCCTAATACTAATCTTTCTTGGTTTGGTCCATTCCAAAGTAAACTACAGGCTTCAGTCTCATTGTCACCCCTCTTCCTCTTGTTCCCTACACTCAGCCCTAGGCATTTTCTCATTCCTTGAATCTGTCAGACTATTTTATATCTCTGTACTTTGGACCTACTGTCCCTTCTACTTGAAATGTCTTCAGCTCCTGTTCATCCCTGACTTATCCCTTGGTTTTCAGCTTACATTTTGTCTGCGGCAGTCCCTGAGCCTCAATCTAAATTAGATTTACCTTTCTGCTTTACAAATCATCTCAAGGCTTTTCCTGTGCTTTTCCTGAATATCACTTATCACAATTGGAAGCTACATAATTCTTTGGGAAATTGTTTGTTTAATATTAGTCTACCTCTTCCACCAGATTTCAAACTCCATGAGAACAGACACAACGTACTGGAGTGTGCAGGATCACTTCTGCAGAAAGTCAATTAATAGTTGTTGAAGGAATTAAAGTCAGAAAGCATCAACAGTTACATAATAATAATGATATCATATTAATATAATAACTATACATAGACTAAGTGAATTTGCTCTTCTTTTAAAAATATGTACAAGCAGTATGGGTTTTTAAAGGCCTCTAAGGGGAAAACGGAACTTGCTGCCAGAACATAACCAGCAAGTTATTTCTGTAACATATTATGGGAAAACCTGAATGAACTTTTCAGCCAACCCAATACATTAAGGCAAATTGCTAAAAGGCTATCCACAGCTAGTGGAGAAGTCAAGAAGAGACTGTGATGGGTTTTAGGGACATCTCTCCTATTTCCACTAGCTCTTCCCTCAAGATCACTCTAAATCAACAACAATGCAAGGAAAAACATTGTGCTTGCAATGCAAGTGCAGTTTAAGTAATAATAACAACAGCTAAAATTACCGAGAGCACCTATCAAGGTCTGGCTTTGTATTAGGCACTTTCTTGAGTGTTTTTCCTGCATTGAAAATGAAAGTCTCTCAGTCAAGCCCAACTCTTTGCGACCCCACAGACTATAGTTTTTTTCACCTGTGGCGTAGGTTCTGCTGTTATTCCCATTTTATGGCTAAGGAAATTGAGAAAAGAATAGTTACTTTTAAACAACAAATTATCTGACTTCTCCTTCTAACCAGATTGCCATTCCCGTGAACTCCTCCTAGGTAGAATATTTATTCTGCCCCATGAGAACATAAGTATTAATCTAGAAAACTCTGATTGTGCTACTGGAGAGGAAGTTTTAGTTGGTTCTAACAAGTCAAAAAGATAGAAAGCTAACCCTACCGATGCTTTTCCTCATGTATAACCCTATACGCACGTTTTCAAACGATTCCTGCAAAGAATTTTCCCTCAGATGGGAACATTATTTACACACAGAGATAAACCACTGTGATCTTCCTCATAACAGGAGCTAATAGTTAAAGAAAAATGAAGCTGTGCAGAATTTCCTAATAGAAGAGCACATCAGACAGTCTTGAGTCAGAAGACAAATTTTACCCTGACTGTATGACCTTGACTAATCAGTGTCATCTCTGGGCCTCAGTTGCTCAGTTTTCTTATTAAAAATGGAAATCACAAGGTCTACTTAACCGGGTATGGACATGTTGAAACACTACTTACAAAAAGCTCAGTGCGTACAGTGCTTGGAAAAGAGAGATGCTCAAAGATAGCAACTTCTAAAAAGGGAGAAAAAGGAAAAGGGAGATGAAGATGGTAACTTCATACTCAGAACAAAAGAAAAGCTGTAAGAAATGTTTTAAATAAATACACATCACGCATTCTTTTCCCACAGAGAGAGAGAAAGACAGAAAAGCTTGGGAAAAGTGCCCTTTAGTGTTTGCATTGCTCTTAGCTGGATGAACTTGCCTGCAGCTACCACTTATAATGCAAATTGAGCTTGGAGTCCTTCACACTAACTACACAGCAAAAACCTTTCAGCTTTAAATAGAATACTGCAGTGTGGAATGATCCAGGCAAAGGGAAGAAAAATTCAGACATAAATGCAAAGGAAATTTTGCAGGAAAAAAGAAAGCTGACATATCTGGGCAAGACAGGAAAATGCAGAAATATCAAAAAAGACAAAAGGAAAAGCAAAGTCTGTAGAAGGACCTAGAAACTAATTCCCCAGAAGGTGGGTTTCAGTTAAAAAAGAGGAAGAAAACTTTGGGGCAAGTCCCCAAATGCAGAGGATTTTAACAATGAATATTTTGATCTAGCGGTGTTCCTTCAAGGTGTACTAACACTTTTGAGGTATTTATCAGAAGAGGAAGGATGCTCTTTTGATGAATAAAATGCAATTGGGAATTGCACGTAAAAAGACAACTTACATTGTCTAAGTACCATTTTTTTCTTCCCAGACTCTCATTAAGCTCAGGTAAAAAAAAAAAAAAACCTTGAAAATGTACTGTGAAATAAAGGTTTGTTTAGTTTTGAATGTAGTGGCACTGGGGTTGGGGTGGGGAGAGTGATCCAAGGAGGCTAATTTGGAAAGATTTTAGAAAATTCTTTGCTATAAACTCTACCTCATTTCGGGCTATATAAACCCAAATATTTTATCTGCAATCAGAGTCTTCCAAAATGGCATCAAAGAGGAACAAAGATGAGGTCTATCTAAGGCCCTGAAAGCAATGAGGAATGCCATGTTTAACTCATTTCTTCATTTTACAGATGATACGCCTACACACATGACCTCAATTTTCCCATCTTCCTAGCTCAGTAAGTTTCTTTTGCCTGCACTTGGAGGCATAAGGCAATACAGAAGAAAACGGCAAGGCAACCCTCTGTCTTTGTTGTCTCAAACACATACACAAAAGTGTGCCCCCAAAGACAATGGACCCAAAGCCAACTTCTCTTTGGATGCTATGCTCAGACCCAGAGCTGATCACCCAGTGAGTCAGTGACAAAGCACTAAGACCAGGGAAGACCATCGAACAATCATGTTGTCACCAGGCAAGTAAACAGACTCAGTAAGCATGGTGCTTGATATGGGGCAGGGACAAGCTAAACATCTGAAAAGCCACCTCTAAGCTCCTGAAGGCCAGAGCTCACACAGCTCTGCTTGATTTGTCTAGAATCACGGACATATTAGGCGTGATGCTCTCCAATAATGATGATGAATAAAGCATATATTTTCAAAGTGCTGAGCATTCTATCTGAAACTTTCAGGGATGTTTATAGAAGACGCCACCTTTACCCCTAAATTGTTTGCCTTTTTCTTTTCAGAACTTGAACTCTTTACCACCCCCGTCCACATTTCTCTAGTAGTCTTGATGTGATTAAATGTGACAGAAATTTTAGCATCCAAGAATAGCAGGAATCATCTGAAATGAACATGCCTTGCTACATGTTCCTAAAACCCTTTCACATACATTTTCTCACGTGGGTATTACAATGTGACGATGCAACACTGTACAGGAGTGCTTAAGGATAAAGGCCGACAGGTAGAAAATGAAAGCAAAAATGCAAAAGTTTTGGTATTTGGAAAAAATGCCACCACTCTCTATTCCCACACAAAAGGCAAATGAGATTCCACCTGCTGACTTTTCTCTCCTGCCTGTACCTCACTCAGGCTAATGTCAGAACAAGCTGGGGGAAACGGTGAGAGAGAGAGAGAGAGAGAGAGAAAGGGAGGGAGAAAGGGAGAGAGAGAGACGACAATTTCACCTCTTGGCAAAGCTCAGCTTACTGAACCCTCTTGCTTTCTGCTGGCTGTTGATTCAGCAGAAACTACTGCTGCAGAATTCATAATGGTGATTTTTAAAGGCCCCACTGATCGCATTGCTCGCCCCACGTGTCAGACTCATTCACTCGCCGCCCCAACACTGTTTCCCAAGCCACCTTTTTATATCTTGCTAATGCACTTCCAAGGGGAGAGAGGTTCGCCCTTTATGAACGGGCCTTTTGGGCTTTTGATTGTCTAAGCAGGTAACCCGGCCGGGGAGATTAACGGGCAGGAAATGAAACCATGCCCTCCCTTGCAGCCACTGAGACACACATCATTCCGCTCAGGGAGAGGAGGACCCAGGGTCCTCTTGGGCCCTCTTCTTTCTTACCTATCCCCCACTCCACCGGCCCCTGCATAAATATTCGGAGAGGGACATCTGCTTTTGGGGGCAGGAGTCATTTTTCCAGCCGGGAGCCCCACCCTGAAAAACCTCACCCCCCGAGGGCCATTTTAACTCCTGTGGGCGCCGGGTCCACCTGCTGCTGAACACCCAGCTCGCCTCGCCGAGCCCGGACGGATGTGGGGCGCCCGGGCAGCTGCCCCTGCGGGCCGAGCCCGAGCCCCCGCCCCAGCCCCGGGGCCCGGAGGAGTCTGCGCCGCTACGCGCCCTGCCGCCCGCGGAGCTCAGCGATCCGCAACTTGCGCCCGGCCCCAGCGGCGGAATGCGGTGGGGCTGGCGTTACCTTCGGTCGCATAGCTGTGGTCGCGCAGGAAACTGTTGTTGATTTTGCGGGTATCAATGTCCTCCTCCATTGACAGCAGGCTTACTTGCGTGGGAACCAGAAGCCGGCAGACAAGTATCCATGTTCCCTCCCCGCAGCCAGTCTCACAGGAGAGGGGGGCAGGGGAGCCAGTGGGACTGCACCATGGTCCGAGCCTGAGGAGGAGACGGGGGAGGCGGAGAGAGAAAAAAAATAAAAACCCGGCAATGGAGCTGTCACCTCCTCCGCCCGGGATCTCCGAGGCTGCGGCGGCTCCTCCCGCGCGCGGTGCGCTCACTCCAGCTCCAATTCCCAGCGAGGATGCTGCGCCTGCCTCCGCCGCCTCCGCCTCCGGGGTGCCAAGATGCGCCGTGCCCCGAGGGGTCTGGTCCCGCCCGCCGCCCCAGGAGGCGCTCACAAGCCGGGCTGGGGAGATGCCCAACAGGTTCCCCTCATTGGCAGCCGCTCCGAAATGCAAAAAAAAAGATCCCTCCTCCCCCCTGGGAGAGCGGGCAGCCACGACAAAATGGTGCCTTGCTGGACCCGAGCTGCAGTGGCGAGATGGCAGGGGCAGGGTTCAGGCTGGCCCGGCCCGGAGGAGGGTGCTGGTCCCACGGGAGGGCGGCTCCGGCTGGGGGGGCTCGGCAGCCGGCGGGGAGCTGGGCAGGGCGCTCGGCGGCCGGCGCCAGCGCACTCACCCTCACACCCACACGCGCGCACTCGCAGCTGCTGCTGCTGCTGCAGGAGGCTGGAGGCGGCTGGTGCATTAAAGGCGAGGCTCCTCCCAACCGCGTCAGCAGCCCCAGGACTCTTTCCCCAGCAGCGGTGGTGGCCGAGGCGGAGGCTGCGGCTGCTCTCTGCTGCAGTGGGGCGCACGCAGCCGCCTACCCGCACCTGGGCAGCGAGCATCCAGCTCCGCAGGTTGACGTGAAAAGCGTAGACGCGCTCTTCCGACCTCCCTCCCCGCCCAGCGACACGCAGCTCAGGGCGGCGTTTACTCCAGCACCCAGAGTCCCCGAGCTCACCGCCTTTCTTCAGACACCTGTGCTCCAGGATAGCAAAGAGAAGGTTCCCTTGAGCAAGCAGGAAATCTACATTCCGGCCTCTTTTGCTCACCCTTCTATCAAGCATACGGTCCCTGGACGAAGGTCAAGGGTGAGGCCTGGGGTTCAAAGCCTCACCCAGAGAGGAGAGAATGCTCAGAGCCTAGCTTAAGCCCTTCTCTGGGTTAGGAATAAATGGGGAATCAGAGGCCAGAACTTTTCTGCGGATCACATCTGACTTCTCCCTTTCAAAGAGAGTCAAAAATATCTTTTAACTGAGGGTGTCTAAGTCTATACTAGCAGAGGGAGGAAGAGGGTCGAATTATGAATCTAGTCGACATGCTCTGAAAAAGTCCATATTCCCTAACCCTTTGCACTCAGTTTTGGTCAAACTGCTCCAGCCCCTCCAGTGGGTTTTGCTTGCTAAGACATAGCACTGCAGGAACCTCTGACTTTTGCTCTCCCAGTGAAAGGTACATTGGAGCCCAGTGCCCCCAGAGTGCTTCCTGTTTCCCAGGGGGAATTTCAAAGATCCAATGAATACCAAAAAGTGGCCTGTCTTCCCACTTAAGCTAGGAAGAAAATACAGAAGTCCGCCCCGCCCCCAATTGTTCCTGAATTGCTAAATCGCAGATTTCATATTTGAAAGAAAAATGAGATCATTACTGTTATGAAACAACAATCATTTCTGAAGCAACCCAAATCACTAGAAAGTCAATTTGGACAAGAAATGTCCCCGATTTCCTCTTGTAGAAGGTATTCATTTCAGTGAGCATCACTGCAGGGGAGAGACATCAGCGAATGTTTTGCTCAGTTAAGCTCCACAAGTTTAGCTGGATGAGCCCAGAGGGATCTGTGAGTTAATTATATACATACAATGCTTCGGCTAACACAATTTAGACAGTATTTGAAGTTCAAAAAAAAACCCGGAAAACAAGTCCTTAACTGAGGTTGGGAATTGCCATTAGACTTCCACGAAGAAAACATTCTTCTGGCAGGTAGAAAATGGCAAGGTCCTCATCTCCAGAAACCAACCGCTTATCTCTGGGAGAAGACAGGAGAAATATTCTTTGATATATAATATTCAGCTTACAAAAGATTCCATTTAATTCTTATCTGGTGATTAAGTCTTCCCTACTTCTTTGACTGTGTGTGCCAAATTCACATATGAAATTCCAGGAAGAGATGAAGACTGATGTACAAATTGATGTAATCCACTTCGGTGCCAGTTGCCATGGCTTGTTCTTCCACGTTATGAGTCGGATCCATCACCAAGACTCCAGTGGTCAGCTCATCTGTAGTTATACAGTCCAGCTTCTCTTGCAGATTGGCATAAGGGGGTAGGGGGAGGGGGAAGAGGGGAAAAGCTAAATTCATCTTAAAGTGGTGAGGAGACATCTTGCTTTGAGTCAAAATGACCTTCAGTTGCCACTGGAGAGCTTGGAGTAGTATTTGAGATGAAAAGTGAAAGTGTTAGTCGCTCAGTTGTGTCTGACTCTCTGCGACCGCATGGACTGTAGCCTGCCAGGCTCCTCAGTTCATAGCATTCTTCAGGCAAGAATACTGGAGTGGGTAGCCATTCCCTCCTCCAGGGGATCTTCATAGCCCAAAGGATTGAACCCATTTGCCCATGCCATTCATTTCCTATCCCTTCCTTACCTCCCACATTGCAGGTAAATTATTTACTGTCTGAGTCACCAGGAAGTGGGCTATATTGGAACAGAGTTACAAGATCAATCAGGAAGGCCCAGGTTTGTTAGCCAGGCTATGCCTGAGAAATTTTCCACTGTAACCAATGGCAGAAGTGTCCCTGCCAGAGATCAAACCTCTGGGTTTACTAAATTTTTCCTTTCCTGTTTTCTGCAAAATTCCTCTTGCATTTATTTTATCCAATAGTATAGACAAGTTTTTTCTTAAGACACAAGTTGTGGGAAGGCAAATTAGATGGCTATCCATTAAGTAGATTAAGTAGACTCCAAGATTTCTATTTTGTGAACCATTCTTTTCTCCTATGGACAGTGGGGAACTAGCTCCTCCAACCAAAACCAAGAAAAATACACCTGTTGGCTTTGTTCTTTAACACAACAATGTGCAATAAAGGAGGTCAGGGAGTGAAGGAAGCCCTGTGCAATCCTGTGGTTGTAAGAGGACTACACAGACCATTTCTCAGAAGACTCACTGACCTTCTTTCTGTTCCTCCAACATGTCAAGTTCTTTCTAAAACCTTTTGGCATTTGCCCATGCCATTCATTTCCTATCCCTTCCTTGTGTTCCTGGCATTCTTCAGCATTGCAGCTGATCTGTCCCTACTTTACTGAGGCATTCCCTGCCCTCCCCATGGTCCCTTCCTTTGGAATTTTTTGTCTGTACATGTTTTTCTTCTTCTTCATGGAACATCTGCATTTTGTACTAGTTGTTTACTTACAATTGTCAACCATTCCACTGTATCTCTGCTATTAAGTGTCTAGCACTTAGTAGATGCTCAATTATATTTACTGAATGGAGATAAATATTTCATAGATGAATAAGTAAATTACTGAATTCGTTCAGTGATATTTAGGTTTCAAAGCTCTACTTTTATTAAAATTCTTGCCCAACAAGAAACTGTTGTGAGTAAATCTCTAGATTGTAATGCCTATTCCTATTGGAAACAATTGTCCTACCCATTCCTGTATGCATAGGCACTGAAAATACTTACTGAGCACTTAATCTATGACAAGAATTTTTGTAGGTACTGCAATACAGTTAGAACAGAGTTCCTTTCTTTCACCAAACTGAAATTCTATCATCTGATTTTAGAAATATGAGCTTTCTTAGAAATACAACAGTGCATTATAAATTATCAGACTAGAGTATAATATTAAGTGCCAAGGCTCTGCTATCAAGCAAAACTGATTTTCTGCCATTTATTATTATGTCCTTGAGCAAAGTTACAAGATTTCCAAACCTATGTTTTTTTTTAATCTATAAATTAGAAAGAAAAATACTACTACTTAATGGAGTTTCTTTGATGATTAAACGAGATAATACTTGGAGAGAATATACTGCTATGACTTGTTGAGTCTTTACTATCATTATCACTGTCAATATTGAACAAATATTTAAGCACCTACCATGTCGGCCATTGGGATAGGTCTAGAGTTTCAGCAATATCAGTGCTGAAAATGTATTGTCATCTCTGCTGTCATGGAACTTAGTATCTAATTTATGGTTTATGAAAAGGGGGGCCACAGGCTGCAGAAGTGGCGGCAAAGAACACTCTGAAAGGCTGACCAGATCCAGGCTTGAGCTATACACAGAAAAGGCCAGTTACAAACACACAGCCCTCTTAAGTTACACAATGCATCATGACAGCACCGGAAAGCATTCTTTCTTTCATCATCTCTCATATGTTCCCCCCTCCCTCAATACTCTCACATACCCCCGGCCCAGTAAGGTTAGCACTGCCTACATTGGAAACCCTTTGTAGGACATGCTATCCAATTAGCACATTAAATATCTACAATTGTATTAAAACCTTTGACTTAAGCCAGTCTAGAGATTCTTAATATAGGCTTCAGGTGTCAGACAGGCCTGGTTTTCTATCTCAGCTCAGGCATTTATGAATTTCATGACCTTTGGCAAGTAATTCAACATCTCTGAGCCTTTGTATTTGCAACACTGAAAGAAAATAATAGGAACCACTTCATAGGATTGTTGAGTGGCTTCAGAGACTGTATAAGGAAAGTGCTTAATACAAGCTTGGCCCATAGCCAGGCCTCACTAAAATGTCCCTTTGGCCTCCTGGTAGTGGCTCATTGGGGTCTCTGTCGGCAGAGAATTGGAGAGATGCACTACCAGTCAGTCAGATGTACGGACACAAGTGACCTAGAAACCTGAGTTTAACCACCTAGCAATCGTCTTAATGAGCCCTGGTCACTCCTTACTGTCTTATAAAAGCCCTTTATAAGACAGGAAGTCCTGTGCAAAGGGAAGGAATTAGGATTATGTTTTCTTGATTTTCACATATGTAAGTGCAGACCTAATCAAGTTTGTCCATCAGGGAATCCTGTGGAATCCCTCTCTAGATCACTGAGCCCCAAATGTCTCTCTGAGATGGTTTGCCACGACTGCCCAGAGGATGACCTCTTGAGTTTCTAGCAAGGTTTGCCATTTCTTTTTGTGCGTGTTACAGCATGTAATAAATACCACATGAGTGAACCTTTAGCAAGGCATTTAACCTAGGAGAAGAAAACAAAACATCTTGTTCTCAAAATGTATTAATTCTAGATTCTGGATATACTTAATGGATTTCACTAAGTACCATGTTCCCTCATGTACTCAAGTACAGAAACTTATGAAAATAAACAGTTGTATGCAGGAGCTGGGAGGTGCTGGCTGTTGATAGCTGATTGTGTCGATTATACACATCTTTTTATCCAGCTGTGCTTCAAGTGACATCATGTTGGTAGCTTAAAATCTGAAATCTGCCATGGTGGGATATTTATATCATAGAAATTAAAAAAAAAACCCAAACCTACATAAATCAGTGCGTTAACTTTGGGGCTGGGGTGGCAGAGAACTGATTTGTAAACATTTACTACTATAGCCACTTGAAACATATGAATTGTTGATATATCTTTCTACTTACATGTGTTAATCTATACAAAGTTCCTTTCAGTTCCTCAACACTCAATCTCCCAAACTGTCAAATTTCAGAACATTTCACCATTCGATCAAATATCTCTTAAAAATCCTACCTTTATAAAGCATTTCCATATCCATCAGAGGAAACCCGATGCCTCTGTTTGAGCCCCTCTAGGCTGGTTATGAAATTGCCATGATGGATTTGTGAGTGATGGCCTCTGCAAAGTTCCTAGATCTGACAATGTAAGGAAAGTGAGGTGCATGCTCACTCTCAATGAATAGTTATTTTCTGCTGTTTATGCTCTATTGTCACCTTATTTTTGCTGTGTTTCACCTCAGTGCAAAACAAAAACACCCACCGTGCCTAATTTCACTGATAGCAGTTTTAGTTGTCTAGTTAGGATATTGAAGCAATGACAGAAAAGGTACAATCAAAAGTCCAGATCTGAGAGCCTTTTCTCATTCAATCATTTAAGAGTTAAACTTGGACTGTCTTGTAGGTTTGTATTTGCATTATATTTGTTAGGTACAAAGTAAGGATTTCTGAAACCAGTTTAGCAAATCTAAAATGGTATATTGTCTAGTACCTGATGACATGTCTCAAAGAAATATTTCAGGATAATTTAAACAAACAAAAAAATTACATTGGGAAATGTCTTCAAATTTCTTTAAAATGCACCAAGCAATAACACATTACAGAATTTATCCTAAGAAAATAATCATGGATATAGGGCAAAAATTTAGCCATAAGGATATTTCTCAGAGCACTGTTTATAGTCATGAAAAACTGAAAACAAGCCTAGGTGCCAACAACAGAATTGTCTAGGCAAATTATGGTGTGTATGTATAGTGGGAAATTATTGAGCCACTGATAAAATATTAACATCTAATGTTTACTGAGCATGTATTATGTACTAGGCACTGTGCAAAGGGTTTCACTAGCATTATCTTATTTAATTCTAACAACTCCCCTATAAGGTAAGGTATCTCCACTTAACTGTGGCTAGTCAAGATAAATAACATACCCAAAGTCAAACAAATAGGAGCCTGGCTGTGCTTGTGTGTTGGGTGGGTTGAGGTCACCACAGAAACTTGGAGGTCTTTTTCCAAACCACCCACCACTGGAGGCTGATCTGTATCTCTTAAGAATGAATAGCCTCTCAGTTGAAAATCACTACTATTGTGTTGGTGAGGAGGTGGCAAAATTGGAATCCTCACACACTGTTTGTGGGATTGTATAATGGTGCAATCGCAAATAGTTTGGCAGTTCCTCAAAATGTTAAACAGAGTTACCATATGACCCAGCAATTCCACTTCTAGTTATACACTCAAGAGAATTGAAAACACATATTCATACCAAAACCTATAGATGAGTATTCATAACAGCATTATTCATAATATCCCCAAAGTGGAAACAACCCACATATTCATCAACTGATAAATGGATGAATAAAATGTGATATATCTATATAAAGAATTACTATTTAGCTATAAAAAGTAATGAAGTACCAATACATGTTACAATATGGATGGGCCTTGAAGACATTATGCTAAATAAAAGAAGCCAGTCACAAAAAACCACATACTGTATGATTCCATGTATGGGAGATGTTCACAACAGGCAAATCCATAGAGACAGAGTAGATTAGTTGCCAGGGACTGAGATGGGGGAATAAGAGTGACTACTTGTGTGTTCGGGATTTCCTTTTAGAATAATGAAAATACTCTAAAATTACTTAAGGACAATAGCTGCACAGCTTTGAATAGACTAAAAATTAGTGAATTGAATACTTTAAAAAGATGTTTCAAAAGGTACAAAATTCCAGTTGTAAGATAAACTAGAGATGTACAGTAAGACATAATAAATATAATTAACACTGCTTTATTAAACAATCTGCCTGCCAATGCAGGAGACATAGGAGACGCAAGAGACATGGGTCAGGAAGAGGAGGAGGAGGAAATGGCAACCTACTCCGTTATTCTTACCTGGAAAATTCCATGGACAGAGGAGTCTGGCAGGCTACAGTCTGTGGGGTCATAAAAGTCAGGCACGACTGAGCACACAAACAATGCACATGTTACATATTAAAGTTGAGAGAGTAAATCCTCATTACAAGAAAAAATGTTTTTCTATTTCTTTTTGTATCTATATGAGATGAATGTTCACTAAACTTACGGTGATCATCATTTCATGATGTCAGTCAAATCATGAGGTACACCTGAAACTTATACAAGGCTGTATGTCAATTGTATGTCAATAAAACTAGAAGAGAAAAAAAAGGTGTTTCAACAAAACTGTTATTAAAGATTAAAAAAAAAATACTGTTGTCATAAACCATTATTACCTCTAGGAGTAGAGTACATCCCTCAGGTTATTATTAGTGCAGAAAAATTTATAAGTATGTAATGACAAGGATATATGTTCATGTCATGTTGTTTGAAAAAGTCAAAAAACAATGTATACTGACTGGTCCCTTTTTTGGAAAAAATGTGTGAATCACAAAAGGAACACATGAAAAATGCTTGAGAGTGGTTAAGTGTGGCTTTCTTTGTGGTTCATATTCTTGTCAAAGAAAATTTAGAACACAATCATTTTTATAGTAAGAAAATTTTAAAAATTTATAAGTCTAAGAAATACTTTATAGGATGAAACTTTGTATTGAAAAAATAAAAAATCATTTTGTACACACCAGAAAAATGAGACACTGATGTAAATGTATGTGCTACCAAACACACAGAACAGTTCTACCCATAAGAAATACAATACAAGCTATATTAATAATTGTAAATTTTCAAGTTGCCACACTAACAAGTGAAAAGAAACAGATGAAATTAGTTTTAATAATGTTTAAAATTTGGGGAAAATAAAATGAGAATAATTTAATCCAATATACCAAAAACATTAATTTCAGCATATAGAGAATACAGAATAACTGACAATATATTTACACCCTTTTTATGCCAAGTCTTTGAAACCTGGTGTGCATTTTACACCTGACAGCACCTCTCCAAAATACGCACATGTCTAGGGCTCAATAACCACACGTTCCTAGTGGTTACAGCACAAGTATAGAGGAACTATTCCAAAAGTATTATTCCATTCACAAAATGAGTGTTTAACTTATTTATTTTAATTGGAGAATAATTACCTCACAATATTGTGCCGGCTTTTGCCATACATCAACATTTGTCGGCCATAGGTATACATGTGTCCCTCCATCCTGAACCCCTTCTCCCACCTATCTCCCCACCCCATCCCTCGGGGTTGTCACAGAGCACCGGCCCTGGGTCCCCTGCTTCCTGCATTGAACTAGCACTGGTCATCCATTCAACATATGGTAGTGGACCTGCTTCAGTGCTATTCTCTCAAATCATTCCACGCTCTCCTCCCACTGAGTCCAGAAGTCTGTTCTTTATGTCTCCTCTGCCCTGCATGTAGGATCATTGGTACCATCCTTTTACATTTCACATATATGTATTAATATACACTATGTTTTATACTGTATATATCTTTCTCTTTCTGACTTAATTCACTTTGTATAACAGGCCCTAGGTTCATCCACCTCATCAGAACTGACTCCAATGCGTTCTTTCTTACAGCTGAGTAGTATTCCATTGTGTGTATGTGCCACAACATCCTTATCCATTCATCTGCCGATGGGCATCTAGGTTGCTTCCATGTCCTAGCTATTGTAAATGGTGCTGCAATGAACACTGGGGAACATGTGTTTCTTTCAATTCTGGTTTCCTCGGTGTGTATGCCCAGCAGTGGGATTGCTGGGTCATATGGCAGTTCTATTCCCGGTTTTTTAAGGAATCTCCACATTGTTCTCCATAGCGGCTGTACTAGTTTGCATTCCCACCAACAGTGTAACAGGGTTCCCTTTTCTCCACACCCTCTCCAGCATTTATCGTTTGTAGACTCACAAAATGAGTTTTATCACATTATTTCAAAGGAAAAATTTTCATCTACCAAGGACTTGAACTAGACTGTAATGTTAAAACCAAACTAAGTAACTTTAAACTGGTGAACCTCACAACTATTTAAAGTAATACAAACTAAATATGAAAATATATATAGGAAATTTCCTAGTAGTCCTGTGGTTAGGACTCTGAGCTGTCACTGCCATGGGCCCAGGTTTGATCCCTGGTCAGGGAACTGAAATCCCATAAGCTGAGTGGCTCAGCCAAAACTTTTTTTAAAAAAGAAAAGAAAAAATATATAGACACACCCACATATATACACGCTGTGCTGTGCTTAGTCGCTCAGTTGTCTCTGACTCTTTGCAACCCCATATATACATATATACCTCTGTGTGTGTGTGTGTGTGTGTGTATGTAATATGTAATACTAAGCTGGAACCCAATCTGCATTTCCCCTTAAATCTAGTAAGGTGAATTAACAGAATGATAAAAGATCAAGATTTTAAAAGCACTAAAATGACATTATAAAACAATTTATAACAAATAGCAAGAAAGATGTAATTCAGTCAGCATATAATTATCATCTGAATAGGCCAAATGTTTAGCTCAACACCTATGGCTTCAATGCCAGCCAGTAGAAGCAGCCACATAACCAGATGTAACTACTAAAAAAGGAATTTTCACAGCTAGGTATCTGGCCTCTATTATGGCCATTAAAGGTGAAGAAATGTAAAGGTGCAGTTATGGGAATCCAGCTGAGAATTTTTTTTTTTCCAGCTGAGAATTTAAATTGGAGTATTTTGGATTGGATCAGAGAGTGGAACTGTGTGGTCATGTGATGAGTGGCGTGAATTCTGAAGACTAACCTAACCCCATGGCTTTTAACACTTGCATGCAAACAGTTTTGTGTGTATGGCTGAACACTTCTTCCTTCCTAAACACACTTTCTTCACTGATTCCTGGGTATCAGCCTTTCCTGATTCATCCTCAATGCACACTCCTCTGGGTCACCTGCTGCTCCTCCTCACTGCTTGCCTTGACCTCTCCAGATACCCTCGAGTTCAAAGTTCTCAGATTTCTCTATCCACAGTCCCATCCAAGGTGACCTCATCCAGTCTCTTAGCTTGCCACTCACTCAACGGTAAAAATCTCATAAATATTGAGCATGGATCTCTCCACTGACCCCTAGACTAATAACACCAACAGCTGACCTGATATTTCCCTGATATCTACGAGGTAGCCCAATCCCTAAATCCGCCCCCACCAGACCAGCTCCACCGCCTGTTCCTTGATTCCTCTTTCATTCCCCACATCCTTCCAGTCCATCAGCAAATCCTGCCAACTCTAACTTCAAAATGCATCCAGCATCCAGCCACTCCTCATCACCTCCATGGCTACTACCACGCTCCGGCTACCATCGCATCTCATCACGATGGTCTCAATAGACTCTAATGAGTGTGTGATCCCTACTTCCCCCTCCTACAGAATAGTTTCTGTGCAGCAGGCAGAATGGGCCTTTTAAATGCCCTTTGTCACTTTTCTGCTCCAAGCTCTTTATTGGCTTCCTACACATTCAGGGTAAAACTTTCTTAAAATGCTGGAAAGGTTTGGCTCTAGCTGGAGCTCTGTCCTTTTTCTTTTTTCACTTCTCACCTGCAGCATACTAGCGCTTGTCTCAACCCGGCTTCCCTCTACCCCACGCATAGACATAATTGTTTGCCACACACATGAGGAAGAGCAGGCCCACCCCGGGTCCTCTGCCTCTGATTGTTCTCTCAGGATTGAGTGTCTTCCTTCCATCAGCAGCCTAGCTCAGAGCTTCAACTCACTTGGGTGTCACGCCAGAATGGACTTTTCTAAGATGCCTTTTTTGACTGCTCTGTTTTAAATAAAATAGAAGTATCCCTCCCAGCACTCCTTATTCCCATATTGCTACTTGACAATGTATTTATTTGGCTTTGGTTATTACATAAGAACATAATTTATGGGGAGACTGAGATGTATTTATTCCCTACACTCTATCTGGTCCTAGAGCAGTGCCTGGCACATGCTGGTTACTCTTATGTACCTTGAGAAATAATGAAACAGTCAATGTATGTTTGCTTAAAAATGGATCAAACTGTGTGTGGGGATAATAAACAATAAATCTCGGATTCTTAAATAATAAAGAATTTTTCCTTGCGCAAAGAGAGGCCTGGCTTTTGCCCTAGGCTCCTGGGAGATAATCTGTGTTGGATGTGATAATAGTGTCTTTGTCTCGAGTGGGAGATGTTCCCTCCGACAGTTCTATGGTGGGGACTGACCACGGCAGAAAGACCATGTGATTTAGTGTGGGGAATTTGGGACAAGCTGCAGACAAAGTTCAAACAACGTGGGCAATCAATGAATCATGTCTATTATATAACGGAGCTCCAATAAACACTCTGAACACCAGGCTTATGTAAGCTTTCTTGGGTATCAATGCTTTATTCATATTGTTATACATCAATGCCAGGAGGGTAACGTGTCCTGAGAACAACGGGAACTGCAAGTTTGGAACCCTCCCCAACTGCCCTAGTGTATCTCTTTCTTTGGTTGATTTTAATCTGTGTCCTTTCCATGTAATCAACTACAACCATGAGTGTAATAGCTTTCTATGAGTTCTCTGAGACCCAGTGAATTACTGAAACTGAGAGTGGTTTTGGGAAACCCCTCAAATTTGCAGTTGATGTCAGAAGTGAGGACTTGGGGACTCTGCCCTTAAACTTTGCAAATTAGCTAACTCCTTATTTGCAGAACTCAGAGTATAATACAGTATATGCATTAGGACCCCAACTTTATAAAAATAAATTTGTGCATATGCCAAAAAATTTAGGTAACTCCAGGTCATACCAAACACATACTCAACAAGATTCATGGTAAACAGTAGCTTAGGGAATCCCCCAGTGGTCCAGTAGTTAGAACTCTATGCTGTCACTGTGGAGGGTCTGAGTTCAACTCCTGGTCTGGGAACTACACAGTCCCAAGTCAGGGAACTAAAACCCCACAAGCCACATGGTCAAGAAACAAATAAACAAAAGGTGGGTGAGAGATGATTAGTTCCAGCCCATAATTTTGGTAATGAAGAAACTGAAGCCTACAGAAAAGAACAGACTTGCCCAGGTCAGCTGGTGGTTGACAGACACAGAACGTGGAACCCGGCTCTGGCTCCCACACACACCCCTCCACAAGGACTCCTCAGTTTCTGTTTCTGGAGACACTGCTGCTTCTTAAGAGGCTAAGTTGAAAGTTATTGGATGGTTAAGTTGACCTTAACTCCTCAATACTTTAAGGTCAATATTAAGGGGAGAAATTATGACTCTCTTTTAAAAGTCACCGGAATATAGAGAAAAGGGAACCCTCTTATGTTGGTGAAAACATAAACTGAAGCAGCCACTGTGGAAAACTGTGGGAATTCCTCAACAAAATTAAGAGGAGAACTATCATATGATTCAGCAAATCCACACCTTGGTATTTATCCAAAGAAAATTAAAACACTAGTTAGAAAACAGATATGTACCTCTATGTTCATTGCAGCATTGTTTACAACAGCCAAGATATGGAAACAACCCAAGTGCCCATCAAAAGATGAATGGATAAAGACATGGTACACACACATACACACGCACACAGAGGCACACACACACACACACACACACACACACAGAGTAGAATATTACTCATTCTTAAAAAGAATGACATCTTGCCATTTGTAACAATATAGATAGACCCAGAGAGTATCATCTTTACTGAAATAAGTCTGACAGAGAAAGACAAATACCATACGATTTCACTCATACATGGACTCTAAAAAAAAAAAAAAAAACCAAAAGCAAATGAACAAATGTAACAAAACAGAAAGAGATTCATAGAATAAGTAGTTAACAGAGGAGGGAGATGCGGGGAGGGAAGAAATAAATAAAAGAGACTAAAGAGGAACAAGCTTTAGTTGCAAAATAAATGAGTTGTAAGTATGGAATGTATAGAATGGAGAATATACTTGATAAGTAATTTGTCACGTTGTGTGGTGACAGATCATAACTGGACTTGTGATCATCTTGAAACGTATAGAAAAAATTACTATGTCACATAAACTCAGGAAGTAACATAATGTTATAGGAACAATTATATTTCAAATACAAAAAATCACAGAAATAAACGTCTAGAAAAAGATCAGATTTGTGGTTACTAGAGGTGAGGAGTAAGGGAGTTGGATGAAGGTAGTCAAAAAGAAACTCCTATTTATAAGATAAATAAGTACTGGAGATATAATGGCTTCCCCAGTGGCTTAGAGGTAAAGAATTCATCTGCAATGTGAGAGATGCAGGAGACATGGGTTCGATCCCTGGGATGATCCCCTGGAGGAGGGCATGGTAACCCACTCCAGTATTCTTGCTGGGAAAATCCCATGGACAGAGGAGCCTGGTGGGCTACGGTCCATTGGGTTGTAAAGAGTCGGACACGACTGAACCCACCAAGCACGCATGCACGCAGAGATATAATGAACAACATGATCAATATAATTAACCCTGCTGTACACCACATATGAAAGTAGTCAACAGAGTAAATCCCAAGAGTTCTCATTATGCAATTTTTTTTCTATTTCTTTAATTTGGCATCTATATGAGATGGTGGGTAATCACTAAACTCATTAAAAAATCATTCCACAGTATGTAAGTCAAATCACTGTGCTATAGACTTTAAACTTACATAGTACTGTATGTCAATTGTATCACAATAAAACTGGAAGGGAAAAAAGTCCCAGGGTCCAACCCTGGATATAATTGAAATAAGCAAGCTCCTTGCTCCTCTTCATCTTCTTCAGCTCCATCTTCTCTCCCATGAGATGGGTCAGGGAAGAGCTACAGATGGACCCTATCATCGCCCACCCCCAACCCCAATCCAAGGCTGCAGATGTCTGGGAAGAAAGCCTTCCAGCTCACTGAGTATCATCACTAATTGTCATCTTCCTACACCACCACATTCTGCCTCATTCTCCTTCGTTGGAATGAAGTTTCTAAGTATAGGCACCTTTGGAAGCTATAGGACATATCATAGTAATCTTAGCTTATTACATAGGAAGACATTTTGATAAGTTCAAAGTGTTATGCAAACAAGGATAACACCCTGGCCATCACTATACTAGAGAAATAAATTATAAGAGCTGAATTCAAGCACTACTTGGACCTTGAACTTGGAAGCAAGTTTGAATATATTTTAAAACTCAATAAATATTTATGGGTATCATACAGAATGAAAATATCAACAATTGTATTAAACATCCTTCAGAGACCTCTGTAATTTCCATTTGGCGTCTGTAGCACTACAAGGATAAACAAACTATGATAATCAAAGTTTATGAATTAACATCTGAAGAAGAGCATAAGGCCCTGAGCAGTGACTTTAACATGCTGGGGGTCACAGGTCCTTTCTGAGAATTTAATGAAGATTTTGAATTCTCTCCTCAGAAGAAATCATAGTTTAGAGCATTTCCTGCTTCCAAGTGCTGATTCATTACATCTATTTCATGGACAGAAAAAAAAAGACCTAGGAATAAAGAAAGGCCCCAAGTTGAATGCAAGTTCAGAATTACACAGATACTACTCCCCACATATATGAATCACATATATGTGACTCATGGATCGGTGGTATGGTTTAGTCGCTAAGTCGTGTCCAACTCTTGCGGTCTCATGGACTGTAGCCTTCCAGGCTTCTCTGTCCATGGGATTCTCCAGGCAGGAATAGTGGAGTGGGTTATCATTTCCTTCTCCAGGGTATCGTCCCAATCCATGAATCACACATATTTTTATAGGGAGACTAATAATAGTTATCACACACATACACTTAATAGCAATGATGCAAGACCAGATGGGAGACTCCTTTCTCAGATGGGTCAGTCAAGTGTAAGAGGAGAAGGGTTGAAGGCAGGACTTTTGAGTTCCAGACAGCTTGATTTCAAATCTTGGTTCTGTTTTTTCCTAACACTGTAATGTTAGGCAACTTACTTAATTTCTCTGTTCTTCAATTTCATTTGCAAAATGCCAATAATAGTATCTACTTCATAGGGTTGTTGTAAATATTAAATGAGTTCTTATATATAAAATATTTTAAAACAGTCCCTGGCACATAATGATGTTAAACAAAGCTAAACAATGTTAGCTGTTGTTAGGAGGCACTGCAGACTGTCATTATTACATGCTCTGATGTCTACATTCACACCAGATTTATTCAGTTTTCTGGTTCTCATTCTTGAATTGCTTTGCCAGATGTGCTTCTTGTCCCCCAAACCTCCTATTTTAAAAGTTAACTCAAAGACATGGTTTCATTACAAGCAAATGTGAAACTGTTCATGTCAGTGGCTCATGATGGAGGCATAGATTCATTCAACATCAATCATGCACTACCTGTGTGCTGTGTGATTAGCACCAGTCTTTTTAGGTGTTGGAAAGAGACTCACATCCAAGTTGCAGAGGCCAATGCTAAAATTTATGTGCCCATAAGAGACTAATCAAGTGTGGATTAACCACAATGCAAGAATTTAGAGGTATTCACCTGGGTGAGAATGTACGATGGACAAACGACACACTTGACCGAACTCTGAAGCAGGCCTAGCTATATAATTTGTGAGGCTTGATCCAACATAAAAACACAGGGCCCTCTATTCAAAGAGCACAAGGAATTTCAAGACTAACAGCAGAGTTTTAATACATAGAAATGACATACACTGAACATGTCACTGCACCATGGGGCTGGCCCTGCCTTGAAGGTCGGGAGGACTCATGGAGAGATGCCAGCCTTTAGCAGATGGATACTTCCTAGACTATTGGCCATGTCGTGCATATATCTACTTCTGTGTCCTCTCTTCCACATTTTCCTCCTAGTTAAAAAGGTTTTGCTTATTTTTTTTTTCAACTTAGGAACATTCTAAGTTTTCATTAAATTCCAGCTCAAGTCTTAGTTTAGAGGGCTCCCACAATAGCTCAGCGGGTAAAGAATCCACCTGCAATGCAAGAGACACAGGAGACTCGATCCCTGTGGATTCAATCCCTGGGCTGGGAAGATTCCCTGGAGGATAAAAGGAAACCCACTCCAGTGTTCTTGCCTGAAAAATCCCATGAACAGAGCAGCCTGGCAGGCTACAGTTCAAAGAGTTTCAAAGAGTCAAAACGGCTGAATGACTAAGCATGTAAGATATAATGAAAAGAGTCCTGGACTTGAAATTAGAAGAGCTAGGATCAAGTTTGCTTTTCCCTGGTTCTGTATATGTCACTTACATGCATTAAAGTTCTGCTGTTAGTCTTGAAATTCCTTATATATACTCTTTGAATAGAAGGCCCCATGATTTTATGTTGGATCAAACCTTACAAATTATGTAGCTAGTCCTGCTTCAGAGCTCGATCAAGTATGTCATTTGTCTATTGTACATGTTGAGTCCATTCTCGCCCAGGTGAATACCTCTAAATTCTTACATTGTGGTTAATCCACACTTGATTAGTCTCTTATGGGAACATAAATTTTTAAGCCTTGACCTCTGCAACTGAAATATGAATTCCTATCCAGAACCTAAAAAGGCTAGTGCTAATCCCATAGCAGACAGGTAGTGCGTAATTTGAATCAGAGATCAAATGGCCAACATCCACTGGATCATCAAAAAAGCAAGAGAATTCCAGAAAAACATCTCTTTCTGATTTATTGACTATGCCAAAGCCTTTGACTGTGTGGATCACAACACACTGAAAAATTCTTAAAGAAATGAGAATACCAGACCACCTGACCTTCCTCCTGAGAAATCTATATGCAGGTCAAGAAGCAACAGTTAGAATTGAACATGGAACAATGGACTGGTTCCAAATCAGGAAAGGAGTACGTCAAAGCTGTGTATTGTCACCCTGCTTATTTAACTTATATGCAGAGTATATCATGCAAAATGCCGGGCTGGTTGAAACACAAGCTGGAATCAAGATTGCCGGGAGAAATATCAATAACCTCAGATATGCAGATGATACCACCCTTATGGCAGAAAGTAAAGAGGAATTTAAGAGCTTCTTGATGAAAGTGAAAGAGGAGAGAGAAAAAGCTGGCTTAAAACTCAGCATTCAAAAAACTAAGATCATGGCACCTGGTCCCATCACTTTATGGCAAATAGATGGGGAAACAGTGGAAACAGACTTTATTTTCTTGGGCTCCAAAAATCACTGTGGATGATGACAGCAGCCATGAAACTGAAAGATGCTTGCTCCTTGGAAGAAAAGCTATGACCAACCTAGACAGCATATTAAAAAGCAGAGACATTACTTTGCCAACCAAGGTCTGTCTAATCAAAGCTATGAGTTTTTCCAGTAGTCAGGCATGGATGTGAGAGTTGGCTCATAAAGAAAGCTAAGTGCTGAAGAATTGATGCTTTTGAACTGTGGTATTGGAGAAGACTCTTGAGAGTCCCTTGGACTGCAAGGAGATCCAACCAGTCCATCCTAAAGGAAATCAGTCCTGAATATTCGTTGGAAGGACTGATGCTGAAGCTCCAATACTTTGGCCACCTGATGAAAAAAGGCTGACTCATTAGAAAAGACCCTGATGTTGGGAAAGATTGAAGACAGGAGAAGAAGGGAACAATGAAGGATGAGATGGTTGGATGGCATCACCAACTCAATGGACATGAGTTTGAGGAAGCTCTGGGATTTGGGGATGGACAGGGAAGCCTAGCAAGCTGCAGTCCCTGGGGTCAGAAAGAGTCAGACATGACTAAGAGACTGAACTGAACTGGAGGTCTGGGCAAGTCTCTTGACTTCTCTGATATTTAGTTGGGAAAATTGATTTTGAAAGTGTCTGATAGGATGAAGAAGGATCAAAAGGTATCACAAACAGACAAGATCTTTGAAATAGTGATTTCTCATATTGATAAAGTGCTTCATACTTTTTGATGAAGACTTTCCTTAGTGTCTACAAGCATAAGCAGCATTTGCACTGAGTGTCCAATATATTATTAAAATACACATGCACACATGCATGCTACTGCATGTACAAGTGCCTTCCACTGCTGCCCCATCTTTGACATGTATAAATTTGAGGTCTTAGTCTTTCATTCAAACTCTAAAGACCATCAAGCTTTCAGTACCCTCCCAATCCATCCTCCTCACTAAGTAAGCACGGTCTTTATAACTGATAGATCTGGTTTAAATCCTTGGGTGGTTTCCCATTACCTGGAGCAGAGTTTTCTAAACTCAATGGTGTTAGTGTTTCCTGAGGTACCAATCAGTGTTGCAGGAAAAGAGGTATGGAATTTGAGAAAAAAATAAATTGATAGATCCTTTTGTTGGATTTACAATGCCCATTAAAAAACTAGGAGAGGGGAGGTGGGAGGGAGGTTCAAGATGGAGCAGATATACGTAAACTTATGGCTGACTCACATTATATAGCAGAAAACCAACACAACATTGTAAAGAAATTATCCTCTGATTAAATTTTTTTAAAAAACCCACCACAGCAGCAGATTAAATATAAAACTGTCAATAAGAGATGAATTTATATAAAATACATAGATGAGAAAACAGAAATGATTTTACAAATACCTAATGTAGTCTAAAATTAATATGAAAATCAATTTTAAAATGAAGCCAATACCTGAATTATGAAATGAACTTAACTGTCTTTTGGAAACATGGGGAATAAAAGCTCTGAGGAATCTTGCAATAAAGTTTTGTTGTTGTTCAGTCACTAAGTCATGTCCGACTCTTTGGGACCCCACGGACTGTAGCATGCCAGGCCTCCCTGTCCCTCACTATCTCCCTGAGTTTGCCCAAGTTCATGTCCATTAAATCAGTGATGCTATACATGAACAGTATTAAAAAGGCAATAAAGTTAATTTTGTTTAAACCAGAATTTTCCATATTAATTTGACCCTGTTAACATTCTACAGGAAATTTATATTCTGCTGGAAAACTTCAGCAAACACTGGGGTGGAGGATGACAGATTATTCAGCTTGGTTTATAGAGCTTTCAGAAGCCCCAGATTTCTAGCTCATTGTCTGCTGTCTCCTCCACAAGTCCTATGCTCCAGGAACAGTGGGCCATTTCTAAGTTTCTGGAAGAATTTTGAGCTCTGTGCCTGTTGTGATCTCTCCTAAGAATGTTTCCTGTCACCCATCCCTCCATTTATGCCGTGGGAATTTGTTACTCATCATTTCAGGCTTGGCCCAATAGCCCTGCCATGCCTTCACTGACATACTTGGTAACCACTTTGTGTTCTATTACCAGTGGCTAACTGCTTCTATGCAACTCTGTCTATAGAAATAATTGCTGCTGTTTATTGAACATCTTTTTTCTTAGTGTAGTACAGGCAACACTGCAAGATGATTAAAATAAATAATGTCTACTTTATAGATCAAGAAACACACAGATTAAGAAACTCCTTTTTCTGTGTTTTCTATCTTTTGAGTGGTGCCCACTGTCCACATAGCTGCCCCAAACAGAAAACCATCCTTAACCAAAGACATTTTTAACACCTTTCCTTCTACTGTACATCTAGTCAGATGCCAGGTCCTATAAACTTCCCTTTCCTAATGGCCACAAAGCCTGTCCCCATTTACTGATTCACTCTGCCACTAGTTTCACTTGGGCCATTATTTTCCCTCAGCAATGTCTCTGCAGTAGCTTCTTAGCCAATCATCCATGCTCCATGTTGACATGAATATGTTAATTTTAAAGTACAGATGTGGTCATACCAATTCCCTGCTTAAATTTCTTGAGTGGCTCCCTGTGACTATCAGGGGAAAAAGATCTAAGATCCTCAACACAGCCTAAAGGACCCTTTAAGGACTGGTTACTGCCTGCTTCTTTTCCTTCATTTCATCCAATCAGGTCTTCACAGTCTACTCTGGAAGCCTCCATGAGTTCTCAAGGCTTCTTGCCGTGCCAAGCATTCCTTTGCCTCTGAACCTGTGTACATATGTTTTCTTTGGCTTGAAATTCTTTCTTCTCATCCTCATCCTGGTAATTCATGGCAAAGATGAAAGCTTCCCCTCTGTGACCCCATAGCACCTGGGCATCCTTTTCTCTTTTCCTGTGACATCTTGGGACCAGAGTCTATGGGCATATTCACTGTTATATCCACAACTAACACTGTGCCTGCCACAGGATAATGACATTCATTTGTTGACTTCCTGAATGAATAAAGGGGTGAATGAAAGCCAAACTAGAAAGGCAGCTTGGAATATTACAAGAGAAGGCGCTGAGAGCTTTATCACACACATCCACTTCTCTTTGTCCTCTAGGTCAAAATACATTGTCCTTTCAACTCCCTGAAAGCACCACACTCAACTGTAGGGCCTTTGCATCTGCCTGGAATGCCCCTTCCTCTTCCACCCAGAGTCTGCTTCCTTATTCTTCACATTTCAGATTAACTATCCTTTCAGCAGGGAAAGATGCTTGTCAATGCAAAGTCAGCCCCTCTCTATGTTATTCTAGCACTGGGCATCTTTCCTGTGTCATTCTTATCAAAATGTAGCTCTATGTTTATGTCTATGACTGTTCATTTACCAGTGGCTTCCTTCAGTAGATGGTAAACTCCAAAGGACAAAATCAAGTCTGTTTTTCATTTACTACTTGTAACCCTAGTGCCTAAAGTACAGTGCCTAAAGTAAATACATTTTGTTAAATACATGAGTTAAAAACTCTGTCTCATCAGCAGTTAGTTGGCTCATTTCAGCACTGTGTATACAGTACGGCTCAATAAGTAAGAGTTGTTTATCAAATGAAAGATTAGAACTGATTTTCATTCCCAAGCTTGTAAATAGCTGTTAACCAGTATGATTGAATTAAATAAATTCATCCCTACAAATTTAGCAATATTTGCATATATCCATGCCACCTTTTAATATGTTGATAGCTTTCCCTGTAATGAATATAAATATTGTCAAAAGAACCCCCATCTTCTTGGCTCTTGGACTTAACTGTATTAAGCAAAAAAGGAGCTGCAAAGTCTATCTCTACCCGCAGGAAAGGACAATAGCTCTAATTCACAGATTACATAATGTGCCCATAATTGGGAGACATCAAAACCTGTCATGTCAGAGATTAGCCAGTGATTCTTCAATAAGTAATTATTAAAATGGCAAAACAAACAGTCTGGAGGAGTCATTACTGCTTGTCCATTCACTGGGGCTAAATGATATTGACTAGATGGTGGCCTGACTCAGTTTTGTAATCTTCTGAAGGCTGAGTAAATAGAATAAGTGTAGACAAAAAAAAAAAAAAAAACAGAGGGACTGAGAGAAACATTAAAGAGAGTTAATCTGAAGGTGAGTAGGGTTACACAACCTTCATAGAGTCTATGAATAAGTACCCTTTTCCCCCTTACTTTAAAGAAGTTGGTAAGCAATGAAATTGTAAAAGTTGTTTACCTCAAAATCAAATCTGAAGCCATTTGATGAGTTTTTACCAAAACCAGGCATTGTCCTCATTTCTTTATGTACACATTATCTCTCTCACTCATGACCACCCCATGAAGGAGATAATATTAGTATCACTTATTGGTGAGGCAACTAGGGCTCAGAGATGTTAATTATTTTAGAGCAAGCAGAATGGGGCAAACCTGGGGCTCAAATCTAGCTTGACTTGACTCTTAATCAACAACTCCATCATAGTTCCACTTATATTTTCCTTTGGAAATTTCCATTCATGTAAATGTTGATATATACAAACTGTTTGTAAAAAAAAAAAAAAAAAATGAAGAGCTATTAATATAATCCCCATCATTCTTTGAAAAGAACACCTCAACAGTCACTGGAATAATTCTCCAAAAAAATCTGTTCAGTTTAAAGTGTCTTGTGGGAACTTATGAAACTATAAAGAAATCTTTGGGCTTTTTTGTTTAAAATTTAAAAAAATCCATTTCTGTGGGATTTTTTTTTTGGTGATTCATTTTTCTATTACTCAGAACATTATACACCTACACATTAAATAAGACTGAATATTCCAAGATTTAAAGGCATTAGAGTGAGTTGTCAATACCTGAAAGCACGGAAACTCAATATAATTGGGGGAAAGTGGAGGCTCAAACTGGTAAAAAAGATAGTCTTCTTGCTATAAAACAAAGTTTCATGATACAGAAGTTGACCAACTAAAAGGGAGTGGTTTAGTCTTTGAATAAGGTGAGAGTCTTTCTTGATTTAGCACAGATCAAAAAGGAAAAATTAAGGGTAATAGTGAATTGAACATACATATATTGTCCCTTTTCCCCAAGATCTCTTTAAAATGATAACAAAGGAGGAAAGCAGATATAATCTCAAACAATAAGGAGAATATAAAGAGGGTTATTAAATGGACTATCGATGTTATGTGTTTTTGGGAGAAGAAAAGCAGATGGAAGGATAATGACAGATGAAGGGGAGAGATTGAAAACCAAAAATGGCACCCATTGATTAATACCTTGGAGACACCTGGAGAGGTTTAGGGCTTGGAAACATCCAAATGACATGAAAGTGGAAGAGGGTGCTAAAGTTAAGAGAGAAAAATAGATTCACCTGCCCTTTAGGAGTAACTGCTTAACTCCTCTCCTTACCCCATCCAAGGAAAATGCAATAGAAGGTTCTTTCCCTTGGAAAAATAATTTAGTTAGTCTGGAGTGGATAAGAAGGCAAGTGTTGGGTCTTTCAAGTGAAGTGCTCTGCATTCTGGTGTTTAGGGATTCCAAAATACAAGATCTTCTCCCTGTGAGCTAACTCTACTATGGAACCAGCCAGCCATCTGATCAGTCCTACCATATTCATTCTTACATGACTGGGCAATATAAGATCATCTAGACAGTTCAGTAAAATGTACAATGTAAAAAAAAGATCAAGATAAACATTAAAAAAGGGATACTGGGGGAAATATATATACTCTTAGGAATAGAAACAAATTTTAATTAGCATATGCATAAATTTTTTTTTAAGATTTTTTTTGATGTGGATCATTTTTTTAAAAGTCTGAATTGAATTTGTTACAACACTGCTCTGCTTTATGTTTGGATTTTTTTTATCCTGAAGGATGTGTGATCTTAGTTCCCCAATCCAGGAATGAATCCATACCTGCTACATCGGAAGGTGAAGTTTTAACCACTGGACCCCTGGGGAAGTCCCTCTATAGGTTTTTTTTAAGAGAATAAATCTACAGATGAAGAACAAGAAGCTATAAAAAAGGAACAGATAGAGAATAAGAAAAATCCACAGGTTTAAAAAATTTGGTAATTTGTTTTTAAATCACTAGAAGGTTAAAAGATATAGTCAAGGAATTGAAACAGTGAAACATAATAGAAGGGCCAGAAATAAAGCCATGCATATAAGGTCAACTGATGTTTGAAAGGACAGTCTCTTCAATGAATGATATTGGGAAAACTGGACAGCCACATGCAAAAGAATGAAACTGGACTGTTATCTTACATCATATACAAAAATCAAATAAATGTATGACCAGAATTAGTAAAATGCCTGAAAGAAAGCACATGGGAAGGCTCCTTAATATTGATCTTGATGATGATTTTTTTAAAGTAGGGCACAAAAGCATAGGCAACAAAGGCAAAAATAAACAAGTAGGACTATATCAAAATAAAAGTTTCTGCACAGCAAAGGAAGCAATCAAAATGAAAAGGCAACCTATGGAAGGGGAGCTAGTATTTGTAAACTGTGTATCTGACAAGGGGTTAATATTCAAAATATATTAGAAATTCATATAACTCAGTAGCAAAATAACAATTGGACTAAAACAAGATCAAAAGACTTAGAAAAATAATAGGCTCATGTATAACTGGAAAGGAACAAAACAAAGTATACCATATATTCCTGTTGGGAATCATCAAGTGCTAGGATTCTACAATATTTACTGAATTTGTGCATTCTGAGTATGATGATGGACATTCAACTTGCCCAAATGATAAATGGTTATCTCCAGTCTGAAACTGCATATATTTCCTGCTCAACAAATGCCCAGCATGATGGTAGTAGAACTCAAACTAACCATATTGCTAATTCATCTGATTTCACACAGACATAAACTGGTTGTAGAAACATGACAAATAAAGACCTTTAAAAATCTGAAAAAAAGATCAAAGGAACTGAATAAACATTTTTCCAAAGAAGACATACAGATAGCCAGTAGGTACATGAAAAAATACTCAACATCAGTAATAGGGTAATGCAAATCAAAACCACAGGATATCACCTCAACTGTCAGGTCGAAAAGTTGAAAGATGACAAGTGTTGGTGAGAATGTGAAAAAAAAAGAAACTTGTAGATTGTTCATGGGGATATAAATTATTATAGCCATTATGGAAAGTTTCTCAAAAAATTAAAAATAGAACTAACATACAGAACTCAGCAATCTCAATTCTGAGTGTATATCCAAAGGAAATAAAATCACTATCTCTAAGAGATACCTACACTCTCAAGCTAGTTGTGGCATTATTCACAGTAGCCAAGGTATGGAAACATCCTAGTATCTGTTGATGGATGATAGATAAAGAGAATGTGATATAAAGTAGGCCCTCCATTTCTGTGGGTTTTGCAGCAGTGGGTTCAACCAACTGAGGATCAAAAACATTTGGAAAAACATTTTTTCAGAAAGTTCTAAAAAAAGCAGAACTGGACTTTCCTGATGGTGGAGTGCATAAGAATCTGCCTGTCAACACAGGGGACATGGGATCGACCCCTGGTCCTGAAACAGTCTATATGCCATGGAGCAACTAAGCCTACAAGCCTCAACTACTGAAGGCTATGTGCCTAGGGCCGGTGCTCTGCAACAAGAGAAGCCACTGCAATGAAAAGCCTGCACATAGCAACAAAGAGTAGCCACTACTCATCACAACTAGAGAAAGCCCATGCAAAAGCAGCGTAGACCCAGCACAGCCAAAATAATACATAAATAAAAAGCTCAACTTGAATTTGCATTGTGCCAGCAACTATTTACTTAACACTTCTATTGTACTTATATGGTATTCACATTTTAAGTATTGTAAGCAACCTAGAAATAGTTTAAAGTATACAGGAATTTGAGTGTAGGTTATATGCAAATACTATGCCATTTTATATAAGGGATTTTAGGTATCCACGGGGTGAGTGTGTTGGGGGATAGTCCTGGAACCAATTTCCCTTGGATACTGAGTGACATCTGTATATATTGTTCCTTAAAAAATAAGATATATAATGGAATATTATTCAGCCTTAGAACGGAAATCATGCCATTTGCAACAATATGGATGAAACTAGAGGACACTTTTGTATATGAAATAAGTCAGACACCAAAAAGTACATATTGCATGATCTCACTTGTATGTGGAATCTAAAAAAAAAAATAAAACTGAACTCATAGTAAGAGTGTAGAATAGTAGTCACCAGAAGCTAGAGAATTGGAGTAATGGAGAGAAATTGATCAAAGGGTAAGAACTTTCAGTTATAAGATGAATTCACCCTGGAGACCCAATGTAGAGCATAGTGGCTATAGTTAATAATAACATATTGTACATTTGAAATTTGCTAAGAGAATACACATTAAGTGTTCTCACCATACACAGTAGCTATGTGAGGTTATACATATGCTAAGTAGTTTGACTATGGTAATCATTTCACAATATACACATATATAAAAATATCAAACTGAGAGAGTAGCATTGACATATATACACCACCATATGCAGAACAGATAGCTAGTAGGAAGCTGCCATATAACAGAGGGAGCTCAGCTCAGTTGTCTGTGATGACCTAGAGGGATCAGATGTGAGGAATGAGAGGGAGTCTCAAGAGGGAGGGGATATATGCATACTTAACAGCTGATTCATGTTGTTACACAGCAGAAACTAGCACAATATTGTAAAGCAATTATCCTCCAATTTAAAAAATCACATCACATATTAAATATATGGTTTTTATTTGTCAATTATATCTCGACAAAGCTGAAGCAAAAGGGACAAAAAAAATATAAAGACAGAAATTATTAAGAGATAATAGAATTAGGAAATTATTCTATGAAGCCCAACATCTAACTAATAGAAGTACCACAAGGAGATAATTAGGATATCAAAAAGAAAGAAATTATTAGGGAAATATCTGAAGAATATGCATCTTCACCAAAGAATCAAAGAACCCATGTCTTCAGGATCAAAAGGAACAACTGGGTATCCACATTGTCTTAGAAAGACCCACAGCTATGCAATCATTGTGAATTTTCAGAATATCAAGGATAAAGAGAAGTTCCTAAAAGTTCCCTGGAAGAAAACACAGGCCATCTATTTGGCAGTAACTTTAAGACTGTCACTGGAATTTATTCTTCAGCAACACTGGTTCCCTAAAAAACAGTGAAACAATAACTTTGAAATTCCAGGAGAGAAAGATTTTCAAACAAAGATTCTATATTTTCAATGAAGTGGCTAAATAGCAAGAGAACCTAATGTTTATTTTGCTGTGTTATTCTTTTGCTAGATGCTTTACTGGAAATATCAACATTTCTCTTAGAGAAGACTTATTTTCACCATTCAAAGATGAGAATTTACTGATAGATCAATCCAACGAATAAGTGGCAGAGTCAGAAAATGTACCTGAGTCAATCTGCCATTCTTCTTTTGGAGCAAATCACTGGGCCTCTGAACACACAAAGGCAGCTTACAAGCTGAAGGAGTTACAGTGTGGAGTCATCCGCTGCTGGGACTTGGGGTAAGGGGGAAGGCTTTTGCCATTTGTAAAGGAGCATTATGTTCTTGTTCTACCTTGGCAACTTTTAAAGCTCAGTGTTCCACTTGACAACATGGGTAAATATGATTAAAGAGATTTCATAAATTGAGGCACATCTAATTTTGAAGTCAAACATGATCAAGCAGCTCCCATTAAATGTCACCAGCTTATTGGTGCTAACTTAATATACCAGTACAAATAAATTCAAACTAAAGCACAGACTCCTCTACATTTTAATGCTCTCTTTTGATTTCAGCCTGTCTCCTGGATCCCATTTATTTATTCATGAAACAGATAGACCTTATATCCGAGGACTTTCCCTAGGTTCTGAGTCAACATTTATGAATGAAATAGAAAGTCTCTGTCCTCATGAAACATTCAGTCTATGAAAATAATGAACAGGATTCAGGGAAAGAAAAGAAAGCAAGGGGTGGGAGACTTGGGGAGAATCCTCAGACAAGGGCTCTCAAGGAGGTTAACATTTAGTTAACTCAAAGGATCCAGTTACGTGAAAGGTGGGTGTGATGGCTGGAGCATTACAAGGAAGGGAACATAGTTCAAATATCCTGAAGTGAGGAACCAGCTTGGAGGGTTCAAGAAACTGTAATATTGGGCCAAAATAATGGAAAACGAGGATGGCCCAAGATGACACTGGAAAGGCAAATAGAATCATTATGTATTAGGCTATCATAAGAAATTAGAATAAAACCCAAGGCATAACAGAAAACCTCTGAAGAAATTAAAGCACAGAAGGGACATGAATTGATATATGGTCCTAGGTTTCATCTACTTTAAGGACCTCATGCATTTTTCACAGGCATCTCAAAATCACAAGGCTCAGAAATCACCTTCCTTGCCCTCGAAAGCTCTACTTCTTCCCCTTCCTCCCCATGTGCTCACATCCTTTCAAATATTTACTGAGAATCAATTCTTTGTCAAAATACTTCCTCGTTCCCTGTAATAGTCAAATGGCAAAAATATCATTATTTTCACATTTTCAATTTCTCACCCCCCAAAGCCAATCAGCAGCTAAATTTTTTAACTTTATTGCAAACCGTTTCTCCAATTTTGCCTTGTTCAAGTTTTTATTACTGCTGATTTAATATTAATAGTTACAACAACAGCACAACAATTACAACAACTATGACAAAAACATAATACAGACAGTGCTTACTGTGGAGTAGGCTTTGTTCTATGCTTTTTCTGTAAATCAACACATTTATTTTTCACAAAATTCTGAGAAGTCTGGCTCTGAATATATGATGGTACACTGTTTCTTTAGAGTGTTCTTAACTGGTTGCCATTTCTCTATCCTCTTTCCAATCCATTGTACCCATTTTATTGACAGATTGATTTCACCCACAAGAAACTCTCTTAACTAAAAGCCATTTATGCTTTCAGGACAATCACATTTCTTAACACTATCCGCATGATTCAACTCTATACTTGTTCGACTCTATACTTCCCAGTTCACAGTCTACTTCTCTACACATAACAAATGTTTGCTACAATGGAATCAATATATTTGTAATGATCCTAAGGCAGTAATGCTCAAGTTGTGTTCTGAGCACCTCTAGGCATCTCTGAAGACCCTTCAGGGGACACACAGAACAAAACTACTTTCATAATAGTTAGGTGTTTTTTGCCTTTTGACTCTCATTCTCTCATGAGTATACAGTGGGGTTTCCCAGAAGCTATGGGATGTGTGAATTCACAACAGAAAAGTGAAAAGTGAAAGTGAAGTTGCTCAGTCGTGTCCGACTCTTTGCAACCCCATGGACTGTAGCCTACTGTGCTCCCCCATTTATGGGATTATCTGGGCAAGGGTACTGGAGTGGGTTGCCATTTCCTTCTCCAGAGGATCATCCTGACCTAGGGATTGAACCCAGGTCTCCTGCATTGCAGGCAGATGCTTTACCCTCTGAGCCACTAGGGAAGCCCTAGTGGGATATGTGAATTCACAACAGAAAACACAGAAGCAAATATGAGAATCTAGCTATCTTCTACTGAGTCAGACAGACATTAAAGAGTTACAAAAAATATAAAGCAATGCTACTCTTACTAATTTTCACGAAAATAATATTTTTCACAAAAACTATATTATTGATGTTAACATGTAATAGATTATTTTAAAAGAAATTAATGACTATTTATAAATTCTATGTTTTAATGTCTAATCCCGAGTAGCTCAAACGGTAAAGACCCTACCTGCAGTGCAGAAGATCTGGGTTCAATCCCTGGGTTGGGACAATCCCCTAGAGAAAGGCATGGCAACCCACTCCAGTGTTCTTGCCTGTAGAATTATGTGGAGAGAGAAGCCTTCAGTTCAGTTCAGTTGCTCAGCTGTGTCCGACTCTTTGCAACCTCATGGACTGCAGCATGCCAGTCTTCTCTGTCCATCATCAACTCCCGGAGCTTACTCAAACTCATGTCCATCGAGTTGGCGATGCCATCCAACCATCTCATTCTCTGTTGTCCCTTTCTCCGCCTGCCTTCAATCTTTCCCAGCATCAGGGTCTTTTCAAATGTTCATATCAGGTGTTCATATCAGGTGGGCCAAGTATTGGAGTTTCAGCTTCAGCATCTGTCCTTCTAATGAATATTCAGGACTGATTTCCTTTAGGATGGACTGGTTGGATCTCCTTGCAGTCCAAGGGACTCTCAAGAGTCTTCTCCAACACCACAGTTCAAAAGCATCAATTCTTCATCACTCAGCTTTATTCATGGGCCAACTCTCACATCCATACATGACTACTGGAAAAACCACAGCCTTGACTAGATCTTTGTTGGCAAAGTAATGTCTCTGCTTTTTAATATAATGTCTAGGTTGGTCATAACTTTTCTTCCAAGGAGCAAGCATCTTTCAATTTCATGGCTGTAGTCACCATCTCTAGTGATTTTGGAGCCCCCTAAAATAAAGTCTGTCACTGTTTCCCCATCTATTTGCTATGAAGTGATGGGCCCAGATGCCATGATCTTAGTTTTCTGAATGTTGAGTTTTAAGCCTACTTTTCCCTCACTCCTCTTTCACTCTCATCAAGAGGCTCTTTAATTCCTCTTCTCTTTCTGCCATAAGGGTGGTGTCATTTGCATATCTGAGGTTATTGATATTTCTCCCAGCAATCTTGATTCCAGTTTGTGCTTTATCCAGCCCGGCACTTCGCATGATGTACTCTGCATATAAGTTAAATAAGCAGGGTGACAATATACAGCCTTGACGTACTCCTTTCCCGATTTGGAACCAGTCTGTTGTTCCATGTCCAGTACTAACTGTTGCTTCTTGAGCTGCACACAGATTTTTCAAGAGGCAGGTCAGGTGGTCTGGCATTCCCATCTCTTGAAGAATTTTCCACAATTTATTGTGATCTACACAGTCAAAGGTTTTGGCATAGTCAATAAAGCAGAAAGAGATGCTTTTCTGGAACTCTCTTGCTTTTTCAATGATCCAACGGATGTTGGCAATTTGATCTCTGGTTCCTCTGCCTTTTCTAAATCCAGCTTGAATATCTGGAAGTTCATGGTTCACATACTGTTGAAGTCTGGCTTGGATAATTTTGAGCATTACTTTGCTAGCATGTGAGATGAATGCACTTGTGTGGTAGTTTGAACATTCTCTGGCATTGCCTTTCTTTGAGATTGGAATGAAAACCGACCTTTTCCCGTCCTGTGGCCACTGCTGAGTTTTCCAAATTTGCTAGCATATTGAGTGCAGCACTTTCACAGCATCATCTTTTAGGATTTGAAATAGCTCAGCTGGAATTCCATCACCTCCACTAGCTTTGTTCGTAGTGATGCTTCCTAAGGCCCACTTGACTTCGCATTCCAAAATGTCTGGCTCTAGGTGAGTGATCACACCATCGTGATTATCTGGGTTGTGAAGATCTTTTTTGTACAGTTCTTCTGTGTATTCTTACTACCTCTTCTTAATATCTTCTGCTTCTGTTAGGGCCATACCATTTCTGTTATTGAGCCCATCTGTGCATGAAATGTTCCCTTGCTATCTCTAATTTTCTTGAAGAGATCTCTAGTCTTTCCCATTCTAGTATTTTCCTGTATTTCTTTTACTGATCACTGAAGAAGGCTTTCCTATCTCTCCGTGCTATTCTTTGGAACTCTACATTCAGATGAGTATATCTTTCCTTTTCTCCTTTGCCTTGAATTTCTCTTCTTTTCTCAGCTATTTGTAAGGCCTCCTCAGACAACCATTTTGTCTTTTTGCATTTCTTCTTCTTGGGGATGGTCTTGATCCCTGTCTCCTGTACAATGTCATGAACCTCCATCCATAGTTCTTCAGGCACTTTATCTATCAGATCTAATCCCTTGATCTATGTGTAGCTTCCACTGTATAATTGTAAGGGATTTGATTTAGGTTACAGCTGAATAGTCTGGTGGTTTTCCCTACTTTCTTCAATTTAAGTCTGAATTTAGCAATAAGGAGTTCATGATCTGAGCCACAGTCAGCTCCCGGTCTTGTTTTTGCTGACTGAATAGAGCTTCCATCTTTGGCAGCAAAGAATATAATCCATCTGATTTCAGTATTGACCATCTGGTGATGTCCATGTGTAGTCTTCCATGTGTAGAGGAGCCTGGCAGGCTACAGTTCATGGAGTCACTAACAGTTGGACATGAGTGAGCAACGAACACACTAAAGTAAATATAAACAGACATTCCATACATAAATCAAAGTTCTTTGGGGTCCTCAATAATTTTTAAGGTAGTATAGAAGTCATCAAAAAGTCTGGGAACCCCTGTTCTAATGGTTAAGAGTATATGCTTTAAAGTCAGATTGACCTGGAGTTTAAAATCCTGGACATATATTTTCTGACCTCAGGAAAGGTTATGTTGCATCAGAATTCTCAGGCTCCTCAATGGGAAGATAGGGATAATAATTACAAACTTTATAAGAAAGTGCTTGAGCCAGAGTTGGCAAACTGTACACCCACAGTAAATGGTAGATTCTGCCAATATCATGATCGATGTAACAATTACTTTTATTATTTTCCAAATATGCTCTGACTTCCTGTCTCTGAGTTATTAGTTATAGACTGTTCTCCTAGAGACTTCTACCCCTGACCCCACAGAAAACCAACTGCCGTAGGGTAATATTTTATAGAATTAAGAGGTAACTCTCAGTCTTTCTAAAACTTACCATTTGGTCAGAAGAAGTAGCCTTCTTTGTACACACAATTTAGAAAGAAGATAAAACTGGAAAGACTAAAATGTTATATTCTTTATTAGTTTCTAATCGGATTTTTATAAAACTTATAGCAGGGATATTAACCTTAAAATCTGGTGCCTGAGATGGGAACAAAAAAGATTTTTGAAAATCAAAAGCTTGGCTTTAAATACTTAGCACCAATGCCTGGAAGACTGAAAACCTGGCATTAATTTTATGAGGAAGAAAAAGAAGGGAAGGATTCAAATTGATTGCATAAGGGCATTATTACTAAAGGCAACCAAAGTCTGACCAAGAGGCAGGAAACAGAAAGATGAGAAGGGCAAGTCCAGTACTTGGATGTCCCCTGAGCCTTGGATAAGGCTCATTAAGCCCAGTCCTAGGACAGACAGATGAGTGACAGAAAGTACAGATGTGTTGTGAGAAATCTCAGACAACAGTGGGAACTTGTGCCTCAAGTTCTAAACTATGGCCCAGAGGGGCTGTGAGCTGCTGTGAGATGGAGAAACCTCACGTCTAATCAATGTGGTGCCCAGTGACAGATGTAACAACTGTTCATGTCAACCAGCTGACTGCATCTGCTCAGAATCTTGCAACATCAGCATAGGGTGAAAGAGACTGCTAGTTCCTAAAGGTCCCTGAGAGATAAGTAAAAATATTATGAACACACTGGTGGACCCAAGGTGCCAGGAGTGAAAATGCACTCGTGAACAATGAACCAGGGGTCACTGCAAGGCCATGTCCAGCAGCAGCAAATATTAACATTAACACCAGAGACCAGATTTAAAAAATCATTCCCATGGTAAGACTGTGAGAAAATATAAACTAAACATAACTGATAAAGAACGTGTATCTACCCTATCTAAAACAAATCTTACGACTCAATAATATGAAGACAACATGACAAAAATAGGGACAAGTAGATGAAGATGCTTCACCAAAGAAAATATACAAAAAGCAAGTAAGCGCAAGAAAACACATTCAACACTAATAGTCATTGGAGAAATGCAAATTAAAACCACAACAAAAGCACTGCCCACCTACTAGAGTTGCTAAGACTAACCATATCAAGTGTTGGTAAGTGTGTGGGGCAATTGGAACTCTCATACATAACTAGCTGGTGGGAATGCAAAATGCTATTACTTTAGAAAATACTTAGTAGGTTCCTGTAAAGTTAAACACACACCATTCCATATACTCCTAGATATTTATTTGGGAGAAGTAGAAACCTATGTCCATCCACACAGATATTTGTATTTTAATGTTCATAACACCTTAAAATTGTTATGAACATTAAAATACAAAGCTCCAAACTGGAACAACCCAAATGTCCACCAAATGGTGAATACTGCTGTCATCTACATCAATTAAAAGGACGTCACTACTGATAAATGCAACATAGATGATGTCTCAAAATCAGTGAGGTAAGTCGGAAATGAAACGTTACATGCTATATTGATTCCACTAGTGTGACATTGTAGAAAAGGCAAAATCATGGTGACAAGATGTATTAGACCTGATGGGAGAGAAGTAAATTTCCCCTGGACCTAGAGCAAGATAAGTTCTACCTGGAAGTGGATGTTACAGGGATAAAGGCCAGGACAGAAGATCATAATGTGAGATACTTCTCAGCTGATTCCCTGAGGACAGAGGATGGACGAGGGATGCTTTCTGATAGGGAAGGGGTAAGGTAAAGGAGGGCGGTGTGTGTGTGAATGTTCACATCCTGAATTATCAGCACAAATCTGAAAGTCATTGGATCATATATTGGCAAAACAATATCTGCCATTCGCTGAAGTAGAAGGTAAAATCAAGAAATAAATCTGCATTTTGGGGTACTAGTGAGTTGGTGGACTGCTGTGACACATAGAGCAAGCCATCTTCGTGCCCTTTCCTGAAGACCCAGCTCAGGCAGGGCTTTCTCCTGGATCGAGGTCAAAATGAGTATTTCCTGTACTAGTGTTGCCAAAGGTTGGCTTACATTCTCATCACAGAAATTTTCACATAGCAGGTAAAGAATGCTTGTGGAGTTCATGTCATTACAGAGGAGCCAAACTGACAAGAGCATCCATGTGTTGCCTGGTCCTCATGAAGCTGGAGAAGGTGCTGAGGACAAGGAGGCTGTGAACCTCCTCTCACTGGCTGCAGAGTGGTAAACACTAGCCCCGTGAGGGCCCAGCCCCCTTCTTTGGGAGGACCCTCCTCCCTGGCCCAAACTAAATGCTGGTTTGTCAAGACCCCTCTCACTTCCTTCCGTCTCCAAGTCACTTTCATCATTTATGCCTTTGAGGTCCTGCACTACTTTATCACTCAGAACTGATGAATTGTTTCCTGTTGTTTCAGACGTGTTTACCCTCCCTCTCCAACCTAAATGTGAGGTTCCTGGGAGCATATTTCACTCCCACCGTAGGTAGCACTTGGTTAGGCATTCAAACCGGCTGATCAGTGTTTGGCGGCACTGAATTCCCTAGGAGGAAAACCATGTTTCCCCTTCCTTATAAATAATGACCTTAGAAATACGTAAAGCAGCACAGCAGGTACTATTTTATAAACAAGTTCAAAGTCAACTTCTTGATATACCACTCCCACACTTCTCATCCAAAAATCAATCAATATGGTTCCTAAAACCACAGTATTCAAAGTGACACAAGGTACCTCAGGGCATCACAGCAATTCCCAGGGGTGCCGTGGCAGATTTGAGAGAGAAACACGTATGTCAGACACCAGGAAAATTATTAGCTTGAGGTAGATCACAGTTTCAACATTAAATTGTGCTACCTGTCACATCTTTGCAAAGCTTGGTTTTTAGCAGCTGCTGTGATTAAATGCAAGTATGGTGGGAAAATGAATGTGTAAGGGCAAATGTGATTCCAAGGCACAAGAAACTGCTGCGATTAACAGATGCACACATCCCATTAGCAAGAACCTGTGATTACTGAAAAGTTAAATAAAAAATCTTTATTCATATATACATTTATTTTTTAAAATGCTACTAAATTCTTTGTACATAAATATGTATTAAGTTATTCTAACCTAATTACTTAATAAAGGAATTGTTGGTATTTCTTTTGGAATCACTGAGACACAATCAGAGCTCTGTGAACTGAGAGAGTTTAGAGGACTCTGCTCTGTAAGGTTCATATGATCATTACTACATTCTAGAGAAGAGGCTGATAACCTAGGGGGTGGAGGAATTTGTCCAGGGACACCCACAAGTAAATGCTAGACCTGGGATTCAATATCAGGTTCCCTTCGATATAAAAACGCGTGCTCCTAACCTCCTAGGTTTACTTTAAGACCTTGAGATCAGTCCCTGGAGACAGTCACCAAAGAAAAAGCAGATGGAGAAGTATTGATAAAAGTGGGAGAAGAGTTCCCTTGGGGCTAAGAGAGGGCAGCGGGACGTCACAGAAAGAAGCAGGGTCAGTGACCCCAGCTGTTTCTAACCACCAACTATTCCCACAGTAGAAATTTACACTGAGAGATTAAGTGACTTACTCAAGGTCCCACGGGGACCCCATCCATCCATTCTCCTAGACTATGATTCCCTTCCCCCATTAAAGCCACAGGAAAGAGGGAGTAACAGCATTAGCTTGAGCACTTCTTGAATTTAGTGCATTAGTTTCTGGGTGTCCCTGGATTTCCATTCTAACCTCAATCTACTTCAAGGAAGGACAACGTGACCCTTTTCTTATCCTGATGATCTGTGAGCGAGCATTTTCCTCACAATTATGCATGTATTATTATCCTCTTAAGAGGTCAGCAAAACCTTTCATTTTAAAATTTATTTGCATCCATAATCTTCCTGTTAGTTAGACAATCTGCATAATACCTTGGCATGAAATAGTTTAACCAAGCTTTCCAAAATATAGAAGGAAGGCTCCTTAATAATAGACGGCATTAACTCTCTTAACCAGGGACCCATTTGCAGATTAAATTTGCCAAGAGGTCGGCCTGCAGCTGCCCCTATGTGGCAAGCCCCACGTGTCCTCCGTGTCACATACTGTGACATATCTTGAGAAGAGTCAGGGTCTTTTCCAGTCTGCTGATTCTCTGTTTCAATTAGAATAGATTTAAGAGTCCCCAAGCTCTGGTTTCTAGGTGGCCTTGCACAATATTATTAATAATTCAATCATACCTGTGCTGATAACAGATTACATTTCTACCACCACCTCCCCCCAACACACACAGAAAACAGATTAAGGACTACCTCATGGCTAATTTCTCTAGCAGTTTCCTATCTGATTGACATCCATTTATCTAATTGCAGGGAGAAGATTTAATTTTCAGTCTGTTGGCTTAAAATTAATGGGAAAAACCTGTTTACTTTTTAAATATTTGACTCATTCTTTCCTATCTCTCATATAATGTTGAGATAGTCCATTTCACGGGCTGAATCCTCTATTTTATCGGTTTTCCTCCTCTGAATTCATTGCTGCTCCGTCTGGCTATTTACAATTTGAAGCCTCATATGAAATTTAATCTTTCATCAAAAACAATTTCATTTTTATGGGAACCCAGCAATGAGGAGGGCAGTTGAGTGTTCATTTGAAACTATTTTTTTTCAATTAAATTTTTTCTTTTCGTCTTTTAATTGTATTTGTATGAGAAGATGATTGTTAACAGAACCTATTGCGGTAATGATATCCCAACACATGTAAATCAAACCATCATGCTATACACCTTGAACTTATACAGTGATGTATGGTAATTACATCTGAATAAAACTAAGGGAAAAAACCCACAAAATTTTAAAGATAGAAAAGAATTTCAGGAACTCTCTAGCCCTGGGTTCAAAACCTAGTTTCATCATTTGCAAACAGGGAAATAAGCCAGAACAGATTGATTCAATCTAGTTTCTAGATAGAGTGAGAAAAATGAGGCTCCCAGGGTGCAAAATCGAAGGAGGTATTTACTGGCAAAGTTGTGACACGACCCTGTCAGTAAGTACACCCTTCTGAACTTTAACACTGTAAGCCTGTAGCTTGCTTCACTCTAACGTTAGCCCTGAGCTTGAAACATCAAGTGCCTTATCTGCTAACAGAAGTCCCCAATCTTTTTGGTACCAGGGACCGGTTTCATGGAAGACAATTTTTCTATGAACTGGGTTGGGGGGAATAGTTTCAGGATGATTCAGGTACATTACATTTATTATGCACTTATATCTATTATTATTATTATATCAGCTCCACCTCAGATCATCAGGCAATAGATCCTGGAGGCAGGGACCCCTGTGCTAAGAGGATGAAATGAAATAATTCACATAAAGCCCTTGGCATACTGCCTGCCACATAGCAAGCACTCAGTAAATGTTCAATGATGTTACTATTAATAATATGTTGTTATTAATTAAATGTTGTATGTGCTCCTTCCCAATTCATATACATTGAAACCCCAACTCCCAGTGTGGTGGTATTTAGAGATGGGGCCTTTGGAGGTAGGTGAGTTCATGAGAGTAGGGCTCCCATGATGGGATAAGGGCCATAAGAGGAGGAAGAGGTTGGCGCTCACTCTGTCCCACCATGTGAGGATACAGTGAGACGGTGGCTGTCTGCAGGCCAGAAAGAGGGCTCTCACCAGAACCCATCATGCCAGCACCCTGGTCTTAGACTTTTGGCCTCCAGAACTGTGAGAAGTAACAGTTTAACCCACCTAGCCTATTGTATTTTATTATGACAACACAAGCTGATTAAAACAATTATGTTGTATCATGCAATCTGATTGTGTTACCTCCTGCCTTTCAATGGTTTCTTATGGTCTTTCAAAAATAAAGTATAAAATCATTAACATGTCCCCACAGTGAAGTATGGTCTGGTCCCTATATTTCCTTCTAAAAGTATTTTTTAATACTCTTTCTGAAAATCTCTGCTGTCTAAACACATGGGTCTTCCTCTGGGCTCTTGAATGTATCATGCTTAATATCCCTCTGCCTACCATAGGACCTTGGCATAGGCTGTTCCCTGTCAAAAATGCTTTTCCATTCCCCTTTCACACAGTTAACTCTGCTTCATCCTTCATACCACACTTCAGTCATTGCTTCCTTAGGGTCTAGATCAGCTCTGTCAGATACTTCTTTCACCTTTAAAATAAATCATAGTTGGTCCTTATTTGTTTGATTATTTGATTACTTAAAAAAATTTAAAGGCATTTTAATACCAAAATTATCTTAGGATAGGGGATAATCTTTAACAGTTTAATTAATTTTTAAGTGAAGGGTTATTGCTTTATAATATTGTATTTGTTTCTGCCAAATATTGGCATGAATCAGCCATAGGTATACATATGTCCCCTGCCTCTTGAACCTCCTTCCTACCTCTTAGCCCATCCCACCGCCCCAGGTTTATTACTCTCTCTCTCTTCCACTAGATGCTAAACTGCAAGAAGGCAGTGATCTTTATGCCTTGCTCAACAATTTATCCTCATCATAGTACATAATCACTGGGTATACCATAAGTAACTGCTTAATGAATGATACAAAAATAATATTGCATCTCTATTTCTGCCTTGGAAATAGGTTCATCTGTACCATTTTTCTAGATTCCACATATATATGTTAATATTTCTTTTTCTCTTTCTGACTTAGTTTGCTCTGTATGAAAAAGACTCTAGGTCCATCCACATCTCTTCAAATGACTCAATTTCATTCCTATTTATGGCCACATCATATCCCATTGCATATACCTACCACATCTTTTTTATCAATTTATCCGTTGTTGGATATTTTGGTTGTTTCCATGTCCTGGCTATTGAGATGTGCTGTAATGAATACTGAGGTATAGATGAACCTATTTCCAGGGCAGGAACAGAGATGCAGACACAGAGAATGGACATGTGGACACAGGGAGGAAACAGAGGGTGCGACGAATTGGGAGATGAGGACACAGATACACTTCCCTGTATAAAATAGACAGCTAGCGGGGAGCTGCTCTACAGACAGGGAGCTCAACTCGAAGCTCTGTGATGATCGAGAGGGGTGAGAATGGGGGGGAGGAGGTCCAAGAGGGAGGTGATATATGTGTACATATAACGGACTCACTTCATTGTACAGCAGAAACACAACATTGTAAAGCAATTATAATCCAATAAAAAAAACAAAGAGATGAGCCCTAAAAAGCAAAAATAAAAGCACCATACTGCCACGGCTCCATCTTCGACAGGGCTATCCTAAGCCAGGCAGAGGGCAGGCACTACCTCGCACGGGAGACCACTGCCTTTTGCATCAACAGTTCTTACTACTTATTTTTCCTCATATAAGGGCAAATGACTCTTTTCTCTACATGGCCACACCTCCATCCTATTTTCTTCTACATGCAGCCACCTTCTTTGTATATTTCTTAGTTCGTAAGTGCTTGTTGAAAATGGGTAGCACATCAAGCTTGGCTGGGTTAACACAGTGAAGAAAGGTACCCTGTCTGCACTTATGTTCTCTCTGCAGAGGGGCAGATGAATCAGGCAGAGCACTCAGATTTAAGACATGTGTACATGCTCAACAGTGCCCGACTCTGGGACCCTGTGGACTGTAGCCCACCAGGACCCTTTGTCCATGGCATTCTCCAGGCAGGAAGACCGGAGTGGGTTGCCATTTCCTCCTCCAGGGGACCTTCCCAACCCAGGGATCAAACCTGTGTCTCCTACATTGACAGGGAGTTTCTTTACCATTGAGCCACCTGGGAAGGCCTTGGATTTAAGATCGCATATATTAAATTTTGTAAGAGAGGTACAAGGTAGCTTAAGGAGAGGGATCTTCTCATTTGAGCAATCAATGGCCACTTCCTGAAGAAGGTAACTTTTTGAGTTAACACCTGAAGAATAAGTCGGAGTTATATACCAAAGAACAGAGGGAAAAAAAACCAATATTTTCAGGACAAAGGTTGCTGAGACATTCTGCACATTCACAAAGAGATGACACAGTTTACAATCTCTTTTGTTCTTTCAATTATTAACTTGTATTCATTCATTCATTTATTTATTCATTCATAACAAACCTCCAAGTACTACTTTGGTATGGAAATATAATAGGAAAAAAGACAGATCTTGTGCTCTTTGGGAGATTATATACTGGTAATGTTTAAATCCTATCTATATCCAAGAAACTTTCAAGCACCATGCAGGGAAGGTTGCTAAAACTGCCCTGTGCCCAGAATTGTACTAGATATCTGCCTAGTGTTTCATTTCAGGCCATTATTGAAATGCAGTGGTCCTGAGGTGACTGACTGCTCTGAGGGCAAGACGTTTACAATTAGAAGCAAGACTAAGTTTATATTTGATTGGAAGTGTCTATTTACTGTGATTTCAGAGCGTAGAGAGAGCCAAGTACTTAACAAAATGAAAACAATGCTACCTAAATGCTTGTTCTTATTATTACTCAGGAGGACAGAGAAGGCAGAAGGGAAGAAGGACTGGTGCTTTGGAAAAGACATTCTTCACAAAGAATACATCACATTTGGACTTCCCTGGTGGTACAGTGAATGGGAGCCTGCCCAATGTGGGGCACATGGGTTCAATTCCTGGTCTGGGAAGATCCCACATGCAGTGGGGCAGCTGAGCCCACGGGCCACCAAATACTGAGGACCAGGCGCCCTAGAGCCTGTACTGAGCAACAAGAGAAGCCACTGCAATGAGAAGTCCACGCACCACAACTAGAGCATAGCCCTGGCCTGCCACAACTAGAGAAAGCAGGTGAATAGCAGTGAAGACCCACCACAGCCAGTAAGTAAAATAAAAGAACATACTGTGTTTGAGAAAGAGAGGGGAAATCCCTAGGGCTGTCTCTGATTTGAGTGATTGGTCATTTTAGCCCAAAATTTCAAGCCAGCCCTACATCCACGGCAGAAACAGTCTAGGAAGTTCTTAGTTTAGTTAGAATGGAAAGAAATAGAGGCCAGTATGTGTTTCCAAGGAGACTGAAACTCTTTCTCATCCAAGGCCTCTCTATATTCTGAACTTCAAGGATTTTTCTAAATTTATCACCTTAAAACAATCCCTTCAATCTTTCAAATCTCTAATTTACCTTTATCCGAAGACCCCACAGGGCATGGTCCATGAATTATATGATTATCTCTATTTGAAAAGATGGAACTATATTGAGACATGGGGAACTGAGGAACCTGTTCATACTCTCCCGTAAATACAGTAGATATATTTCAAATACCACTCAGGACTTCATGGCAAATAGAAGGGGAAAAAGTGGAAACAGTGACAGATTTTGTTTTCTTGGGCCCCAAAATCACTGCCAACAGGGACTACAGTCATGAAATTCAAAGATGCTTCCTCCTTGGAAGGAAAGCTATGACAAACCTAGACAGTGTATTAAAAAGCAGAAATGTACAACTCAATATCAGAAAAACAACCCAATCAAAAAGTGGAGGAAAGACCTAAACAGACATTTCTCCAAAGAAGACATACAGATAGCTAACAAACACATGCAAAGATGCTCAATACCGTTCATTATTAGAGAAATGTAAATCAAAACTACAATGAGATATCACCTCACACCAGTCAGAATGGCCATCATCAAAAAGTCTACAAACAATAAATGCTGGAGAGGGTGTGGGGGAAAAGGGAACCTCTTGCACTGTTGGTGGGAATATAAACTGATACAGCCACTATGGAAGGTGGTATGGAGATTCCTTTAAAAACTAGGAAAAAAAACCACTATATGACCCAGCAATCCCACTATGAGGCATATACCCTGAGGAAACCAAAACTGAAAAAGACACATGTACCCCAATGTTCATTGCAGCACTTTTTACAATAGCTAGAGCATGGAAGCAAAATAGCTGTCCATCAACAGATAAATGGATAAAGAAGCTGTGGTACATATACACAATGGTATATTACTCAGCCATGAAAAGGAACACATTTGAGTCAGTTCTAATGAGGTGGATGAACCTAGAACCTATTATACAGAGTGCAGTAAGTCAGTAAGTCAAAAAGAGAAAGATAAATATTTTATACTAATGCATATATATGGAACCTAGAAAGATGGTACCGAAGACTTTATTTGCAGGGCAGCAATGGAGAAACAAACTTGGAGAACAGACTTACGGACACGGGGAGAGGGGAGGAGAGGGTGAAATGTATGGAGAAAGTAACATGGAAATTTATATTACCATATGTAAAACAGATAGCCAAAAGGAATTTGTTGTATGTCTCAGGAAACTCAAACAGGGGCTCTGTGTCAACCTAGAGGGGTGGGATGGGAAGGGAGATGGGAGGGAGGTTCTAGAGGGAGGGAATATATTTATACTGATGGCTGATTCATAGTAAGATTTGACAGAAAACAACAAAATTCTGTAAAGCAATTATCCTTCAATTAAAAAAAAAAAAAGCAGAAACATCACTTTGCCAGCAAAGGTCCGTAGGGTCAAAGATATGGTTTTCCTAGGAGTCTAGGAGTACAGATGTGAGAGTTGTACCACAGAGAAGGCTGAGCACCAAAGAACTGATGCTTTTGAATTATGGTGGCTAGAGAAGACTCTTGAGAGTCCCTTGGATAGCAAGGAGATTAAACCAGTCAATCCTAAAGGAAATCAACCCCGAATATTCATTGGAAGAACTGATGCTGAAGCTGAAGCTTCAATACGTCAGCCACTTGATGTGAGGAAACAACTCACTGGAAAAGACGCTGATGCTGGGAAAGATTGAAGGCAGGAGGAGAATGTGATGACAAAAGGATGAAATGGTTGGATAGCATCACTGGCTCAATGGACATAAATTGAGCAAACTCTGGGAGACAGTGAAGGACAGGGAAGCCTGGTGTGTTGCAGTCCAAGGGATCACAAAGAGTCGGATATGACTTAGCAACTGAACAACAACTACCGCCACTCAGTAATTCAAACTCAAGGACTAAAAAGTAAACTCTTAAATCCTTTAATGAATTGGACTGTAAGAAGATATCCTTTAAAGCAATGAGACTACTGACAATCCACTTATTTCCTATGTTTTACTGAAATGGATCTAACTAGAGCTTTCTACTCTCTATGAATATATATATGATCTCTGGTAAGATTTTCAGTTGGGTTCACTCAACTCCAAATATATGGGTTATGAAGAATCAGCAGAGAAAATGAAATATGATGCAGAGCAGGTGGCTTTGAGAGGCAATATTAACTATGTATATATGAAATCACAACAAGTATAAATATTTAATTTCCAATGTTTGAGGGAGAAAAGAGGGTTTCTTTGCAAGTGGACTTCAATGCATATGTACATTAATTATAATTCATGACATGCCTCACACAAATCATTATTTCAGAAAATGATGCAATCATTTCAAACCAATATTGACACTTGGAATGTTACAATACTTTTAAAGATCGATTGCAGTATATTTTCTCTTTCCTCTAAAGAGGGCCTCAGTCATGAGCAAGATGAAATGCTAAAGGAGACATGTGGTTTAACCTTGTGTAACCTGGACTCAGAGGAGACTATCCACAGGGTCCTTTGGGAAGCAGTGGTGAGGGTGGTGGCAGTGTACACAGCTGTCCCACTGGACTGGATCGTGGTACCTCATCATTACCTGTATAAAGGTCATATCCCAAAGTTAATGATTTGTATCTTTTCCTGGCACCATTTCCCAAATCTGGCAATCTCCATCTTTAGGATGTGTTCACAATAATCTCTAAATTTGAGCTCAGGATGCTATCGTTCTTCACTCACTCAGTCATGTCCAGCTCTTTGCGACCCCATGGGCTGCAGCTTCCCCCACCATGGACAGGCTTCCCTGTCCTTCACTATCCTAGAGTTTGCTCAAACTCAAGTCGCTTGAGTCGATGCTGCCATCCAATCTCATTCTTTGTCGTTTCCTTCTTGCCCTCAAACTCTCCCAGCATCCATGTCTTTTCTAATGAGTCAGCACTTTACATCAGGAGGCCTAATGATTGGAGCTTCAGCTTCAGCTCTTCCAGTGAATATTCAGGGTTGATTTCCTTTAGGATTGACTAGTTGGATCTCCTTGCAATCTAAGGGACTCTCAAGAGTCTTCTCTAGCACTACAGTTCAAAAGCATCAATTCTTCAGTGCTCAGTCTCCTTTATGATCCAACTCTCACATCTATACATGACTACTGGAGCAACCAGAGCTTTGACTATACGGACCTTTGTCGGCAAAGTGACAATCTACTAAATGAAGCACTTCAGATGTGGGAACGAATTGGGGTAAGACATCCAAATGGGGTAAGATGCTGTTGCAAATGTTGTTGGCCTGGTTGGCCCTAAGTTAAGGATGAAACACCAGTGGATAAAAACACTGGCAAAGGAGAAAGATCATGTCTTTCCTGTTAAGTAAATATTATAGGATTGGGTTTTATGAACAAAGCCATTTTCTTTGGCTACATGATGGTGCTGAAAGCAGATCTGGTGGGCCAAATAGCAACTCCAAAGAGACCCAGTAGGAGTTGGCACATCTTGTGTGGTACGATTTGGGACCTAATACTTAAAGGGCACTCATTAGCTCAAAAGCATCTTTCTAAATAGTCCACTGCTCGAGGCATTAGAATCAACACTGAGTTCCACGAAGGCCACCTTCACCTGGATGTCCCAGTTAAAATGGACACATTCCAGAGCTAGAATCCAACATGTCATTTTCTCTTCCCTCTTTTCCTTTCCTCCATATCTAATTTATCAGCAAATACTGTGGTTCTACTTTAGCTCTCAAGCATGTCCTTCTCGATATTCACTGCCACCACTCTGGCTCAAGCCACCATCACCATCGCCTCCATGAGAAAACAACAGCCTTTTCACAAGTCTTCTTGCTCCCACTTTGCCTCTGGCTTACTTGTCAAGGAGCTAGAGGAACACATTTACAAAAATGTGAATCAGACCATGCCATTCTACTTAAAATCCTCTAATGTCTTCCCCTTATGCTGAGAATAAAATCCAAACTGCTGACCCTGGTATTCTGTTGATATTCTCCCCACAGCCCTTTGCATGCCTACCCCTCTCATTCATTTATCTCCTCCCTATTTCACCCCATCAGTGCAAAGAAGGTATCCTACACACACACACACACACACACACACACACACACACACACTTTGCCTACCCCTTCCTCTATCACTATTTCTTCATAACAATTTCCACTATGTGAAATGTCAGGGCCCTAGACATTAAGGTCATGTCATGAATCTGCTGTTCCTCTATCCTGAGTTGAGCTGTCACATCCAGGTGGACACTTGGAGGAGGAATCCGCTCCAATCACTACACTGCCTTAAAGACTACTCATTGATGAACTGCCCTTTGTTCCCTGAGAGTATACCATTTTGTTTGGTCGGCATATAATGCCACACCCTGAGCCACCACAGAAAAATTCACTGCTGTTGACCTCCTCCCCTCAGTCCCAATTAATACTGCTGCCTTCTCCTTGAGGGTATTTTCAAACTATTAACCAAAACAAAAACAAAGGAAACCTCCAGTAACCGTAACACTGTTACTGCTCTCTCTCTTTTCATCCCTTTTTGCAATGAAACTCTTCTAAGAAAACAGACACCTCCCTTCCTTGAACACCTCTCGCCCTTTGATGGGTGGTGTGGAAGTGAAAGGAAAGTGAAAGTTGCTCAGTCACGTTCAGCTCTTTGCAACCCCACAGACTATACAGCCCATGAAATTCTCCAGGCCAGAATACTGGAGTGGGTAGCCGTTTCCTTCTCCAGGGGATCTTCCCAACCCAGGGATCAAACCCAGGTCTCCCACATTGCAGGCAAATTCTTTTCCTGCTGAACCACCAGGGAAGCCCAAGAATACTGGAGTGGGTAGCCTGTCCCTTCACCAGTGGATCTTCCAAACCCAGGAATTGAACTGGGGTCTCCTGCATCACAGGTGGATCCTTTACCAACTGACCTATCAGGGAATCTGCTTTTAAAGCTGGACTTGCAGACACAGGACTTTCACTTCAGGGTCAGTTATGTTTTCCACTGAAACAAGTTTACTCACTTTGAACTGTTTCATACAACATCTGGCCCATAGTTGGCACTCAAATATCTGTTATAAACACCACAATATCCACAACCAAAAGATGCAAAGGGTTAATATTTTAAAAAGGCGTTTGAGTTATTTAAATTCTTTCCAACCCAGAAGAATTGAAAAGGAAACTCTAACCAGATGTTCCCTATTTTTTTTTTTTTTGGACTGCTCAGAGAATGTTCTCTCTCTCTGGTCTCATCATATATGTGGCTAATCAGATGATTACACTTGGCAGAGAATGGCAGAGAAATAAAGCAAGTTGCTTCCCTGTGTTCATTCTGTGTTCTGGTTGCTGTTTACCCACAAAGCCCAAACCAATATCAGGCATGTGAATGGCACTAAAACATGAATAAATGACAGAGCCAGTATTCTAAGCCAGGTTTGTCTGATTATAAGCCCATGCTCCACAGCTAAACTGACTCCTTCATTTGCCTCAGTAACAGTGTTGCTGTTTTTTGTTGCCACTCTTTGATCCTTGCTGTGTGTTCTCCCAGAGGATCTATGTGGTTTTTCTTACCAAGTGCCTGTAGGTGCCTCAGAGCAGGGTCATCCCTTGTACAACATTCCTCAGAGTCAAAACAAAACAAACTGTCCTGCACACTGATATCTATCAGATATTCTGCATGCAATTAAAAATGCATTTTACAGGTAAGGATTCTTATTTATAAAAAGGCTCAAAACTATTCCCAAGGACACACAGTTCATGGCAAAGTTGCTTTCAGAACCTACTCCACTGGGTCCCTTCACATTCTTTTATGAGCAGGAGGATTAGAAATAGATGACTAATTTATCGCCTGGTTCCCCATCCATATTCTAACACCACAGCGACTGCCAACTTCAACCATCTCAATCCTTTAGCCCAATCTTCCTTCATATCTTCGATGTGGCAAGACCAGAGGACAAGGAAAATAAACAGTCTAACGAACTTAGAGCTGTTAAGTTCTTCTTTCCTCATCTTTCACCAAGTCCTGTCATTATACTTGCTATCTGAAGATGCAAAGTCTTCATTTAACAGCAAAGTGCCAAGCAATGTGACGTCTCTCTTCAGTTAAAACAACACTTATTCATCTCAAGCACGTATGGATCCGTGTTGTTTTGCAACTGACCCGAGCTTTCCACAGGTGCTCCCTCATACTTTAAGCATGAGAATGTGCCCCCTGCCCGCCCACCCACAGCCCCTTGCCTTTCCTTGGAAAAATATAATCTGGTCCACCTGCATTTTTCTAGTTGGACTGCAGCAAAGAAACCATATGAAAATGACAGAACTGCCAAAAAGAATGATGACTTCATTGCTTAAGAAGCATATGAATTCATCAAGGAGGCAGCGAGGCAGAGGAGCAGAGATACAGGAGGAAGAGCAGACAAGAAGAGAATTTTGCCTTTGGGCTTCCCACCTCTTCTGGGTGTTGCTGAGAATGGTTTTACCTGCCCTTCAGAATTAACAAGTTTGTCCATCACAGACAACTTTAAGTCTCCTTCTGTAGTACATGGCAGGACTTTTTCCTTTTAACTGGAGTTGGTAATAATACGAGGAAGGGAGAAGGCCAAGAAGGTGATAACAAGGACAGCAACCACCATTCAAGTGCGTCATAGTAGCACTAGTCTAAGCCTTTGGGTAGATTGCTTTTTACATTTATTTTATTGAAGTATTACTGATTTACAATGTTGGGTTAACTTCTGCTGTACAGCAAAGTGATTCAGTTATATCCGCATGCGTGTGTGTATATATATTTTTTCATAATCTTTTCCATTCTGGTTTATCACAGGATATTGAATATAGTTCCCTGTGATATACTGGGTATATTGTTTTATTCAGTCCTTAAAATTCCTCCACATGTCACTTCCATTTAAACCCCTGGAGGACTTCCCATCACCTTTAAATTAAGTCCATATGTCTTAACATAGTTTATGAGACCCTAAGACTCCATCAGCTTTTGCCTCTCTCTCAACCTCAGCTTGTACCACTCTGCACCTCACTTGAATGGTCTGGTCTCATTGGCACTTAAACACTTTTGGTTCTTCCTATGTTTAGTGCTCTCTCTTGCCTATGAGCCTTTAAATATAGGGCCTCCCTGGTAGCTCAGCTGGTAAAGAATCCACCGGCAAGGCAGGAGACCCCAGTTCAATTCCTGAGTCGGGAAGATCCACTGGAGAAGGGATAGGCTACCCATTCCAGTACTTTAAATCCACTGGAGAAAGGATAAGGCTACCCATTCTAGTATTCTTGGGCTTTCCTGGTGGCTCAGCTGGAAAAGAATCTGCCTGCAATGCAGGAGACCTGGGTTCAATCTCTGGGTTGGGAAGATCCCCTGGAGAAGGGAAAGGCTACCCACTCCAGTATTCTGGCCTAGAGAATTCCATGGACTGTATAGTACATAGGGTCACAAAGAGTCAGACATGACTGAGCGACTTTCACTTTCTTTAAATATGTTCCTTGCAAACACATTTCTTTCACTCTTCATTTGGCTAACTCCAACTTTCTCTCACATTTTAAATAACTTTTCTTGGAGGAGACTGTCCCTCACTCCAACTAAACTAGGTTGGGTTTTTTGTACCATGATTCATTCTATTTCTTATTTCATAACTCTATACCTGTAGTCCTAGTTATGGAGTCACTAGGACTACAGGTTTGGAGTTATAAAACAAGAAGTGACTTGTTACATATGTACCTTTCCTGCCAGATTTAACCTTTGTGAAGGCTGGCAGGCATCATTTCTTTTTTTTTTTTTTTTTGCTTTTTTAGCTGCACTATGTGGCTTGTAGGATCTTAGTTCCCCAATCACGAATTGAACCCATATCCCCTGCAGTGGAAGCACAGAATCCTAACCACTGGACCACCAGGGAATCCCCAACCACACCTTCTTACTCACAGTAGTTCCTTTACCATCAAACTGAATGCCTATCACATGAGTAGACCTTGAATGCATGAAGGGAAATCAACTAGTATCTGCATAATCTATATATGAACATTTCCATTTCATAGATGAGGAAACAGGTTAAGAGGGGTTAAATAACTTGCCAAAAGATACACAGTTGCCAACTGGAAAAGCTAAGGCTCAAAAGCCCATGTCATGATCATTCTATAGCATTGTCTTTTGAAAATTTCCTCAGAAATTTAACAGAAAAAGATAAAGACAATTACTATAAAATACTTCTCTCAGAGAAGAAATGGAGTAGAAAAAGCTGCTGGGATTCAGGGAGATGATCTTTCTTCCATCTGATTCCAGAGCTCCATGAGAGAGGCTAGATGAGTTTTTAATCTTTTTGCGCCCTGGATATGATGGTGTGCTTTCTTCAAATGCTGCTTTTGTCTCTCAACTAGGTAGTGGCGGATAACAGGCAACCTATAACTTTTAGTCTTTCTCACAGATTGACATGAAAGAAGAGAAAGTGAGTGTCTCACATTCTGAGAAAGGTTGCCCAGGCAACACAGACAGAGCCCGAGCACCAGACCACCCAGCTGAGACACACAGCAGCATCTACACCTTCTACAACAGTGATGCTCACTTCTGGGGGCGACAGTCAATCATGTTCATACACACTTTTAAGGTTGTGTTGCCAAAAGATTTACCTGCCCCAACTGGACACTATTTATAAAGACATCTCCATGGACAGCCAAACAATATCTCCAGAATCTTACTATGTAGTCGGGTAAAAAGTCCAATGTTTAATCTGTAGATCCTATCAGAAGAGCAACTCAAAAGAGGAAAAAAGCTGAGGTTTCAATTTTGTGGCTAGTAGTAAGAAAAAAACAGCCACTGAATTGAACATTGAGTTTCAAAGTTGGTAGACCAGTTTGTATATGGCAGCAGTCCTGACACAGCTCTGCCACTTCATGCCTATGTGACTTCTGAGGTCTCCTTGATATCTTCATCATGGATTTGTTCATCTATGAAATGGGTTTATAAACATAATTACTAGGGTTTTTTTGTGAGTAGTAAATAAGAAAATGCATGTAAAATTCTTAGGATAATGTGTGGCACTTAATCAAGGAAAGTTATAGTAATTATTAGGATTGATTTGATTTCCTAAAAAGGTAGTTGGACAAAAAGATGAGCGGCTCTTCCTTTGAGTCTCTTCGCTAACTTAAGTCTACTGCAAAAGCTAGTGGGCTTCTCATGTGCTCTTGTAATAATCATGGGCTGTAAACCCCACATTGCACAGGCAGCCTACTCCTAGAAAGCCTCTGCCAGGCTCATGGCAGTGTGAGGCACACGGTGGGTGTTGATGAAGAGTTTGTGGAAGCTGTCAGCAACAGCACGTGCAGGTGGTTCAAAGCGCCACAGGCATCTGCATCTTGACAGGAAATGGTACCCTCCTACGAGTCATTAAGACTTCTTCAGGAAAGGCAGGAACAACCCGCCACCTGACTGCTTTGTTCAGAAACACTTTCTGACTGGGTGACCCCAGAAGAGATGCTGTTCTTCGCTACATCGCTGCATGACTGCCAGCCCCCACGAGGAAATGGCTTTTCACAATCACTTGCTGGTGTGTGTATGTGTATATATGCAGGGAAGAGGCTGGCCACAGGGGAGAGTGCTGCGCAGCAGGACGAAACTTCTACCAATCTACTCCCACCCTCTGGCACACCATTGTGTCTGATAATGTGCACGTGAGCATGTGAGAGTGTGTATGTGAGTGTGTGTGTGTGTGCATGTGAGAGTGTATGTGTGTGGGGGGCAGTGACTACATCAGCAATACTCATCTACTTTTGAAAAACAAGTCCAAATCTCATTTAATTCTATTAGAAAATTATTCTTCAGGCATAACTTAGATACTCTGAAAATGGTTTATACTCTGAACACCAAAAAATTCTTTGTAGAGAATTAAAAGGGAAAATGTGTAAATGAGCACTTCTCTAAATTAAAGTTTCTGGCTGAGCAGACCAAATTAGCCTTTTCTAGGATGCAGAGTACAGTGCAATGCTCTGGTCTTTGTTCTTGAATAAAAAATTCGAGAGAGGAAAACCATTCTATAACGAACAACCTCTAAATGCTAATCTTGCCAGATGAATACTTGTGACTCATTAATATTTGTAAGTCATCTAGTTTTTGCTATTTTGAAAAACAAACCCCATGTAGTACTAATTAATAAAAGATATCATGTCTTATTAACGTTCATACGGTAATTACCAAAATCACAAATCCATCTGCTAAGTAGTCAGCAAACAAGACAAACGACTGTGCTCAGTTAAACAGATTATCAAATGCCTTTGGGAGTATAATCGAATAGCCCCAACTAAGCCATGAATCAAGCAGCTACTCCTTTAGCCATGAGGACGGGCCACAACCATCCTGTTTCCATGTGAGGCAAAGCAGAGCAGGGGAGAGACATCTGGCAATTCACCCTCTCTCGAGAGAATGAACTCTTATGCAAGTGTCAACGTTACTCATGTAGCTTTCTCTTACAGCCTTTGTACTGACACTTTAGATTTGGTTCCTTTAAGAGACATAAAAGAAAAGATCCCAAAGATGTTACCTAATGTTAAATGCGATCCCATTAGCTTCTGCATGGAAAATGCCTATCAGAGAGGCTTCTTGGCTCCCAGTACAGAGGAGAAATTTCATCTTCCTGCAAACTTCTATGTCATTTGATCACTCTGTCTTTTCTGACATTCGTTACCTGTACACCTTTCATATCTCCTCTCCTAGATAGGCAACTGAAGAACAGAAACCATATGAATCAAGAAACCATATATTACTAGTCTTTTAAGTACAACAATATTTACTGGAAGACTGAGGCTGAAGCAGAAGCTCCAATACTTTGGCCACCTGATGAGAAGAGCTGACTCATTGGAAAAGACCCTGATACTGGGAAAGATTGAGGGCAAGAGAAGCGGGCAGCAGAGGATGAGATGGTTAGATAGCATCACTGACTCAATGGACATGAATCTGAGCAAATACCAGGAGACAGTGAGGGACAGAGGAGCCTGGTGTTGTGCAGTCCACTGGGTAGCAAAGAGCTGGACATGATTTAGCCACCACCAACAACCACAAAGTACAACAACAATGACAACTACTTCTACTACTGATAATAGTTGTGATTAATATGTCACTTGAGTGAATGCTTTAACTTCTACTTAATTTTTGTTGTTTAATATTCACAATAGCCTGGGGTAAGTACTTCTTCACTTTACATGCATGAGGCAACTGAGGCTCAGAGAGGCTGAGTGACAGAGCTGGGATTCATTTCTAGGTCTGAAAGACTCCAAATTCTGCGTTCAGAAACACTACGTTAGAACTGTCTCTGTGCTACATACAGTACCTAGGTCAGGGTCAAGTACACAGCAGACATGGATCTATGTCAGTGGAATACATGCATCTCTTACTATCAACTCATTCCTGCATCCCTTGGTAGTTTAGGTTAAATCTTTGCAGTTCTCACTTCCTTGTGTATTTTTCCCAGGTGCACATGCCATTAAACGTTATTAGTAGTACTGGATATCCAAAAATGTCAACAAAAGCTCCCCTTACCTTTTTTACATCAGAAAATAAACACCTCTCCAGGACTCTACCTCTCAGTTCAGTGTCTGTCAAGATGATATTCACAATGGGGTACCTTCGATGGCTTTTCATTTGTATTGGTGTTACTCACATGTTGGACTGCAAGCGAGATGGTAGGAGGCAGCCCAGTGTTCTCGGCACCTCCACCCAGCTCTCTTCATCATCCTGGGCTCTGTAGTCACATGGCACCACGTCAGCAGCTCAAGACCTGGGGGCCACTGACTTCACAATAGTCCATGTTTCCCACTGGTGGGGGCAGTGGGCTTTTTGGTGGTTTAACCCTCTCAGCACACAACGCTGTTCCTCAAACCAGTAACAGCATGTCTACCATGTGGCCCATGTGTTTGGAGGAAGCACTCCCCAGTCAACCCTAGTGTGGAACTCTGGTTGGTTTAAGCTAATGGGCACCTCTCACTGGTCTTGCCATGGTGATTAGGTCAAGACAGAAGATGGTTTAAGCCAGTGAGAAACAAGGAGATGTTTGCTGGAGCTACTGGAAACTGCTTCATGGCTCAGAGGGCTCCCAGGAAAGAAATTCTCTCTCTCTCTCTTTGCTCAACATTTAAGTAAAAAGAGATTCAGAAGGTAGGCGAATCATCCTGGAGCTAGAAATTCAACCTTGGAACTAAGGAAGCTACCACAGAGGATCAAGGAGAAAAATGGAAAGAAATTGTTTTCAATGGCATAGCTGAACTACTTAATCAAGCCTTGCTCCAAAGCTTGGACTATTTCCACATTTTTCAGCTACATGAAAGTCTGAACTCTCTCTTCCTCTCTCATGACTAAATCTGTTTCAAGCTAGTTTTTTTCTGAATTGAAACAAAAAGATTCACATTGTATATGGGTAACCACTTTGTTTGTTTTATGCTCATCATAAAATTCACTTACTTGTTTTTCAGGACAGCAAGTATGACGGTGGTCTGAAGGACCATAGGAGACTGCAGCTTAACACAAACTGTAAACAGGCTGATTTTACCTGTCAAAGCCGGAGTAGGATCGGCTTGCATGATTGAGATCTATAATCTCATAGAGTGCCCTAAAGTGTGTCTGCACTAGTGAACTGCATTCCAGTCAAGGCTTTCAATAGTAGTCATAAAGCCTAATTATGAAGACACGATGAGATCATTGCACAACTGGACCAAGAAGTAATGTCTACCCTAACAAGCAGATCAGTTCATTCCAGCATGATTCCGCAAAGACGCGGCTGGCGTTTCACATACATTAAACGCTTTCAAATGGATTAGTAAATATCAGTTACTTAGAGAATGATGTTCCTTTCTGAGACCCCCATGCTGCCTTTGTACACAATTGCTCTTGAAAATATAAAATCAGTGCAAATAATGGAATTACAGGTTTGAATGCAAAGCAATCTGTAGCAAAGTGGAATCACAGCTGCCTTGGATTAATGTGACAGCCAGCATCTCATCTCTTAGATATCTAGTTGTGAAGGATGAGCCTCTTCCAAATGCAGGGGAATTTGGATATAAGGATGGGAAAGGGGAAGACAACAGAGAAGACCACAACAGGAGGAAGTGAATCTCCAAAGGAGGTTTATCAAAAGAGTGAGAAAATAGGATATGGTAACCTCTTACTATTAGAGTCAGCTTCCTGGGTGAGTAACTTGTAAACTCATACAGGGCCCTTTACTCACAAAGGCCCTTTGATAATCTATATAATAATCTGGTGTCACCATCTTGGTATCTTTAACACTTTTTGAACAAGGGACCCCCAAATTTTCATTTCAACCTCAATTCACAAATTGGGTAGGCCATCCTGCTTGCTGTATTGATCTGATACTGTGTTGATTCACTGGTCAATTTATCTTAAGTTTCCTCTACTAAAAAGCTGCCTGCCGATGCAGGAGACACAAGAGATGCAGGTTCGACCCCTGGGTTGAGAAGATCTCCTTGAGAAAGAAATGGCAACCCACTACAGTATTTTTGCCTGGAAAATTCCATGGACAGAATTTCTGGGGGACTACAGTCCATGGGGTCACAAAGAGTCGGACACAACTGAGCAAACATACATTAAAATCACACAAGGGCAAAAAGAAAAGAAATTTTGTCAAAGATCTGCCTGTGACTAACTATTATGTCTATGTTTTTTGATTATCTGCTCCTCTTTGACTGCCTTGGTGCTGAACAAATATTTCAGTGTGGTGTTGTAATTCTTACATTGGATTTACATTTAGGGGGGTTATTTTCTTAATGGGATTGCAACATGCATTCTAATTTACCACAACCTTCTTTATATTAATACTAATTTGATTCTGAAAAATACAGTAACTTTTCTCCAATATAATTCCATTTCCTCTTATGTTGTATTATATCATATTTATTAAATCAGTGTGTTATAAATGCAACAATACAGTGTTGATATGGTTGTCTCATTCAATCTTATGTCTTTTAAAGAAGTTGGGGAAAGATGAGTAAAAGTATATTATGGATTTTTTATATTAAACCACATACTTATTATGCTCTTTATTTTTCCTGTGGATTTAAGTTACTTTCTGATGTCTTTTCCTGAAGCACTTCCTTTCTTCAGTATATCTTATAAGACAGATCTGCTAGCAACAAATTTATTCAGTCACTGTGTACCTGGGAATGTCTTTATTTTGCCATCATTTTTGAAGAAGAATTTTGTCTACTATAGTATATTTGTTTGATGGCATTTTTTTGGATGCACTCTGAATATGTCATTCCACTGCCTTCTGGCCTCCATGGCTTTAGGTAAGAAGCCAGTTATTAATTGTATTGATGCTTGCCTATATATGATGAGTGGTTGTTCTCTCGCTGCTTTCATGACTTTTTGTTGGTTTAGGCTACAACAACTTGACTATGATGTGGCAAGGTGTGGATCTATTTGTATTTATCATTTTGAGCTTTTGTTGAACTCAGATGTGTAGAGTAACACTTTTTAAAAATCAAATATGGAAGTTTAGGGCCATTATTTGTTCAAGTAATCTTTCTGTCTCCTCTTTTCTCCCTGATAGAGTCCCAGTTCACAAATGTTGCTGCGCTTGATCTTTCAAGGTACAGGTTTCTGAAGCTCTGTATATTTTACTTCAGTCTTTTTTCTCTATTCTTCAGGTTGGGTAATTTCTATTGGTTTACAGTTCACTGTTTGTTCCGCTCTCTCAAACCTGCTGTTGAGCCCCTTTAGTGAATTTTTACAGTTATTGTATTCTTCAGCTACAGAATTTCCACTTGGTACTTTAAAAATATTTTATGTATCCTTACTAAGAATCTCTATTTGTTCATCTATTGTTGCCACACTTTCCTTGAATTCTTTAAACATGGTTTCCTTTGGTTCTTTAAACATATTTGCAATAATTGCTTTGAAGATTTTGTCTGCCAATATCTGGTAACATTGAGAGAAAATTTCTATTAACTGACTTTTTCCCCTGAGTACAGACCACACATTCTTATTTCTTGGCATGTCTCATATTTTCTCTTAAAAGTAGAGCATTCTGGATAATATATTACAACTATTCTGAATTCTGGTATTTTTCCCCTCGGAGGTTGTTGTTGCTGGTTTTATTTGTCTAGTAACTTACCTGAACTAAATCTGTGAAATATGTTTCCTCTGTGGTCACCAATGCCCCTGCTAGGTTGAGGCTGTTGTTGTTGTTGGTTTAAATATAGATGCTTCATTTTATTTTTAAACCTGGTTTGCAGAAGTTGCTTCTGTGTCTATAGAGCTTAGTGCTCAGCTAATGACTGCACATCAGCTGTGCTCAAACACCTCAAACCTCAGAGGTTTCCTTCCTTTGCTGTTGTATCTGCGGGTAGGGAAGCACACTTAAAGTTTTTCAGGCTGTTTTCAAGCCTCTGTGGGTTTTAATTTCTGCTGGACTCTTTCAAGTCTTCTATGCTTGCTCATTCAGGCCTAGGATCAACCAGAAGTGTGTGAAGGGCTTGTGCCATCTTCAGTGTCCGCCGTACACATCACAGCCTCAGCCAGGAATATGCTGTTCCTGCCCACAAGTACAACCTCAGGCTGGCAGAGCTTGTGATCTTCCCCACTGACCCACCCCTGAGATGATAATTTCTATTGACAGCTTTGCTGAGTGTGCATATTGCCCACCTTTCCAAATTGGGTGAGTCTCCTTAACATTGGCAGAGAAGCTCCTGGTCATCATGGATTTCTTTACCTTGGCAGAACCAACAGCTGGGGTGAAGCTGATGAAAGAAGCCTTGCGGTCAGAACTTCATAGATTTCTACTCTTTATGTGTGAAATTCAGTGGTTTTTAAAGCATGGACACTTCTCAGATTGTTGTATGTCTTTGGTTGATTTCCAAAGCACTAAATGGTTGTATTTGTTAAAATTTTCCAGCATTTTGATTGCATTTTAGGGAGAGGATTTGCCCAGCTTCCTCGCAGAGCCACAGCCAAATGTTCAACTCTCCCTTGGGTTTTGACTTTGTACACTTGTGTCTTGAGTCCACAAATTATGTAGATCATCCTGCTTATTACAGATTTTCTTTTTCTCTCTTCTTCTCATATGGATCCTGTTTCATACACTTAGGCCCAATAAATGCTAATGGCTCAAGAGCAATAAAATCTTTCTTAAATATTTATGATAATTTCAGCAATAAGTTATATACCACTATTGCTATAAACCCCACAAACTGACTTGCAACATTCAGTAAACTCTCCAAACACCACTTGATCTAGTCTTAGGCCCATGGCCTTTCCTCTAGGCGAAGACTGGCAGTTATCTGATACTGCCTTATTTGCTGTCACTCAATGCTCCGCAACTGGAGCAGACATCACTAATCAATTGCAATTTTCTTCCCCACTAAACCCAGACATGGCCCCAAAACCCTCCTCAAGCAAAACTCTAGGCAGAACTCCTCAAGCACTCAGATGGTTCAGGAGATGAGGTTGCTTAGTTGAAACTTGAAGTCTCCAAAGCTGAAGATTGTAATTCTTCAACTACCTGTTCTGCTTCCACTCACAAGTCAAGACTGGATTTGGCATCCTTTTCTATTTGGGTCTCAGGCTTAGCTCGTTTGGTTCAGTTTTTCCTCTAGCTTCTGCACTTACTCCCGTGATGATTTCTTATATTCTCAAGATTGTTTTAAACTTTTTATTTTATATTGGAGTATAGTTGATTAACAATGTGTTAAGATATCATGATTTTAAATCCAATCCACTTATTGGCTCTTCTCAAACTTATATTTTTAGACTAGATCTCTCCCAAACTCCAACTACCTATACATCATCTCCACTTAGAAGTCTTAAGGACATCTCCAAGTGACCATGCCCAAAACTCAACTTCAGATTTCCCACTTAGAATCTCCTTCATCCTGCTAGGATTTGCCCATCTTGATTGACATTCAATTTATTCTCACAGATGTTCAGAACAAAAGACTTAAGAGCCATCCTTGGTTCTTCTCATCCTTTCTCACACCATCAGGGAATCCTATTGGCTCTGCCTTCAAAAATAGATCAGAACACTCTGCCGCCTTACCTCTGGCACTGCTACCGTCCTGGTCTGAGATACAACGTCTCTCACAGGATTGCTGCAACTGAATCGACTACTTATAAATTTGACTTTTTTATGTTCTATACCCAACATAGTGGTCCAGAGTGACCCATGATCCCAGGTATCCTATATTCAACATAGTGGCCAGAAGGACGTTCTTCAAAATTAAGGCTGATTGTGCCACTCTTCTGTCCAAGATACTCCAGTGGCTCCCATTTCACTTAGGACAAAAGGCTTTTTAATGACTTACAAAGGTCTTCCCAACACAGGGATCGAACCTGGGTCTCCTGTACTGCAGGCAGATTCTTTAATACCTGAGCCACCAGTAAAGCCCACACAGTATGTGCTTATACGCACTGATCTCATCTTTCACTATACAGCCTGTTACTCCTTTGGAGGCCTGCTGGCCTTCTTGATGCTTCTTGAAAACACTGTACTGGCTTTTTTAATACTTTGCATTTGCAGTTTCCTCTTTCCAAAATGCTTATACCTTGGATGTCCATGTGACATTCACCTCCAACATTTTGCTCAAATGCTACCTCCTCAATGAAGCCCACCCTGATCACCCTATTTCACACTGCAAACCTTTCCTTCCCATCCACTGCTCCCTCACTCTTCCTTCTTGTCCTTCTTCCACACCCATCTCACCTTTTTCTACATTCTCGTTTCTTTCCCTAGAGTTCTTTCCATTTACTGTGTGATAGAATTTACTTCTTTGTTTTTTTTATTATTATTTTTTCATTTATTTTTATTAGTTGGAGGCTAATTACTTTACAATATTGTAGTGGTTTTTGCCATACATTGACATGAATCAGCCATGGATTTACATGTGTTCCCCATCCTGAAACTCCCTCTCTCCTCCCTCCCCATCCCATCTCTCTGGATCTTCCCAGTGCACCAGCCCTGAGCACTTGTCTCATGCATCCAACCTGGGCTGGCAATATGTTTCACACTTGATAATATACATGTTTCAATGCTATTGTCTCAAATCATCCCACCCTTGCCTTCTCCCATAGAGTCCAAAAGTCTGTTCTATACATCTGTGTCTCTTTTTCTGTCTTGCATATAGGGTTATCATTACCATCTTTCTAAATTTCACATATATGTGTTAGTATACTGTATTGGTGTTTATCTTTCTGGCTTACTTCACTCTGTATAATGGCCTCCAGTTTCATCCATCTCATTAGAACTGATTCAAATGTATTCTTTTTAATGGCTGAATAATATTCCATGGTGTATATGTACCATAGCTTTCTTATCCATTCATCTGCTGATGGGCATCTAGGTTGCTTCCATGTCCTGGCGAATTTACTTCTTTATTATCCTTATTGTTTATAATCTGTCTTTCTCCCTCTCTAGAATGCAATGCAAAAAGAGCAGAAATTTTTGTTTTGTTCATTGATACATTATTTCACATTATTATAGATAAATGCCTGGTACATAATTGGTATCTAAAAAATATGTGTTGAACAAATGAATCAGTGGTGGATCCATGGTTCTGATATAGGTAGGTGTTCTTGAAGATAAGGACAGGAAGTGAGAACAGTTCCCAAAAAAACTTTAGGAATAAAACAGTTAAAAGAAATGTCTAGAGAACTTGCATGAAAAGAAGAGTCAGTGATTAAAAAAATTAAACAGGATATTATAATCCTCATCTTGGCAAGTCCTGGGATACATTAGCATATTAAAGGTTCTGAGAAATCTTGCAGGCAAAAAATGGGCTTAACTTTATCTATCTCTGGCTTCTTTCAGGATTACTTTCTTTATCTTGAATTTTCCAAAGTGTGAAAAATTATGTGCCTAGGTGTAGGGTTTTTGGCATTTATCTTCCTTGTCATTCTCTAGGCTTCCGGGTTTTGTGGTTTGGTGTCTGACACTAATTTGGGGAAGTTCTTAGTCATTACTGTTTCAAATTTTTCTTCTGTTCCTTTCTCTCTTTCCTCTTCGTTAATTCCATCACACATATATATGTTATACCTCTCATAGTTGTTCCAAAATCCTTGAATATTCTGTTTTTTCAGTCTTTGTTTTCTTTGCTTTTAACTGTCAGGGTTCTATTAACTTGTCCTTTAGCACAGAGATCATTCCATAGCTGTACCCCATTTCCTAAGAAGCCCATCACAAACATTCTTCATTTCTATTACAGTGTTTATCATTTCTTTTTGATTCTTAGAATTTCCATCTCTCTGCTTACATTGCCCATCTGTTCTTGCATGCAGTCTACTTTATCCATTATCACTCTTAGCATATTAATCACAGTTGTTCTAAATTCCCAGTCTGATCATTTCAACATCTCTGCCATATCTGGCTCTGGTGCTTGCTCTGCTTCTTCAAAAAAAAATTTTTTTTTTGCCTTTTAATACATCTTGCAATTTTTTCTTGGTAGCTGAGCATAATGTACTGGGTGAAAGGAACTGTTATAAATGGACCTTTACTAATGTAATGGAAAGATGGGAGGAATGGGGACATACTTTAGTGTCCTATGATTAGGTCTCTTTTAATCAGGCTATGCCTCTGGACTGTGAACTTCATATGTTTTCCCCACTGTTTTTTATCTCCCCTTCACCAGGACAGGATAGCTAGAGTAGGCTGGGGTTGGGTGGAAACTTCTCCTCCCATGTGAAAAGTCAGAGTTGGGGGAATTGGGTATTTCCCTTCCTCCATGTCTGTTAGTCTCTGATAAAACCCCAGTATGTTAGGGTATATTTAATAGTTCCTCCTGAGGGCAGGCCGTGTTAAAAAGAATAGAAGGCTCTGTCATATTTCAAAATGGTTCCTTTTCCCATTGGCCTGCTAGAAGTACAGGGAATTTTTCTCTGAAATTTACTGTGAGAACTCAGTTGACTTCTTGGAGGTAAATTTCATAAAACTGTGGGCCCTTCTGTGATAAGGTTCCCTTGGTGTTTTTAACTCTTAGAGCTATCCACACTGAACCTCCAGCAATTCATCCATTAAAATTCAGATTTTTCTACCCTGGCATGCATGCTTAGCCGCTCAGTTGTATCCAACTCTTTTTGACCCCTTGGACTATAGCCTGGTAGGTTTCTCTGTCCATGGGATTTCCCAGGCAAGAATACCAGAGTGGATTGTCATTTCCTTCTCCAAGGAATCTTCCTGACCCAGGGATTGAACCCATGTCTCCTGTGACTCCTGTATTGGCAGCTGGATTCTTTACCACTGAGCCACTTGGCAGCCCCTTCTACCCTGGCACTGGTTCTCAAAGCAGTTTCTGGTAAGCCAAGATTTCTGGTGTTCACCTGTCTCTCCAGTCTCAGGGACAGCAGTTTTCCCTGTGCCCTCCCTTCTCTTACAGATCTAAGAAGAGTTGATGTTTCAGTCTGTTCAGCTCTGTTCTTACTGTTATGGTGGAGTGGCAGCTTCCAAGTGCCTTAATGTGAAACTAGAATTTTCAATAAAAACTTAATTTTTATTAGAATTAAGTTCAATAAAAACTGTATTAGAATTAAGTTCAATAAAAACTTAATTTTATTTAGAATTATCCAATAAAAACTTAATTTCTTTTGGACATAATCTCAAACTTCCAAAAAAAGTTACTATATTACCATGCATAAGTAAAATGAAGAGCAGTTATGAGTGTGGGCTCTGAAGACAGACACCTGAGTTTGTAGTCTGGCTTTGTCATTTATAAGAATTCTTTGTGTTTCTAAGCTGTAGTTCTTTTATCTTTAAGTGGGGATGGTAGCTATATCACATTTTTGGGTGAAGATGAAATAAGATAATATGGTAGTGTCTAGAATAATAAACATTCCCACAAGTAAGATCGAGGGTAAGAGGAGAAGGGAGTGACAGAGGATGAGATGGTTGGATGGCATCACTGACTCAATGGACATGAGTTTGAGCAAACTCACGGAGATAGTGAAGGACAGGGAAGCCTGGCATGCTGCAGGTCACGGGGTCACAAAGAGTTGGACATTACTTAGCGACTGAACAACACAAGTTTTTAAACTAAACAACCATTTGAATGCCTGTGTTCTGGCTGATATTATCTTAGACGCTGGAGATACAAAAGTAGAAATTGGCTCCTGTCCTTATGGCACTGATGTTCTAGAGGAAAGAGACGGGAAAACTAATGAATGAACATTTTCTAATGATGACGGGAGTATGAAGAAACTAAACCAGGGCAATGTGATGCAGAAGAGTGGAGGGCTGCTTTACGTTGGGTAGTCCAGAAGCCTTTTCAGAAGAGGGGCAACTTGCACTGAGAGTTGAACAGTTTAGGATCCAGTGTCAAGCCACCATTTTTCTGGAGATAGCATCACAGCAGAGGGAACAAGGGCAGAGGTGTAAAGGCAGACATGAGCTTGGCTTGGTCAGGATTAGATGAAACATCCATGTGGCCGATCATGGGGAAGATAGGAGAGAGATAGTGTCTCCACTGCTTTAAATAGCACCAACACTTCTGGGCTTTTATTTGGGGGATGACCTCTCAACTTACAATCCTTTCTGAGGGGAGGAGGGGAAGGAGAGTGGTTCTAGAGGGATTCTAACAATGACCCAGTGGTCTGGAGAGGAAGGGAGATGCAACTATCATTCCTGGGATTCAGGAGGAATTGACCAGACTGTTTTAAATAGGTTTCCAGGTAAGGGTGGTGACCCACAGTGCTCTTCTCAACTACTCATTAAAAAGGGCAGTGGGGTTAAGGTGGATATGAATATAATCAACTCAGAGGATAAAAGAAAAGGAAATAGAAATTCAGGAGTAAAGGTCCATACCTGGGTCTTAATGATACTGTGTTTTCCTCTGACCCTAATGCTCTCATCCTTGTCAAAGCCTACACTCACTTCTCTCAGTTGACACGAGTCTAAAAATTCTCTCTTGTATTCTTTTTCCATCTCTCTCTTCTTGGAGGATAGAGACACGTCTCCTGGGTCCAACTAAACATCCAGGAAAATGCTCAGCAAATACCACACACTTACCTTGGAGAAGCTCAGTTACTCACAATACCATAATTAAGTTCTTTTCCAGACATAAAACCCTATGCATATGGCCAGTGAATATAAATTTTCACTGGCATTCATTTGAACTTGTCAAACTAGCCTGAAAATTTTGTTCCTTTTGTGCCAAGGATAATTATTTTTAGTGCTCTTCTCAGTAACAATAGTTGAAAGGAGGAGAAAGTGATATCTCTGTAACTCAAACCAGATCCTTGTGCAATAACACACGGGCAAGTGACAATGTGATGACATTGTTTTGTGTGGGCATGCCTTTGTTCCCCATCTTAATGCTTTTGAATGTAGAACGGACCTGTTTGTTATTCTTCTGCTCCACAATGGGAAAGCAAAGTGAGAGGATGGCTGACCTTGTAGCTTCAGACAAAATTTCTTAACAAGAATGCTTGCTCACAGCAGGCCTCCTTGGAAATATTCAAAAATACTCTCATACAGAGTGAAGTAATTCAGAAGGAGAAAAACAAGTATCATATATCAATGCGTATATGTGGAATCTGAAAAAGTTGGTATAGATGATCTTATCTACGAAGAAGAAATAGAGCCACAGATGTAAAGAACAAACCAAGGAGGAAAGGGGAGTGGGATGAACTGGGAGATTAGGATTGACACATATACATTATTGCCCAAAAGACAGCATCTGAAGAACTTCCCACCAGGGCCCTCAGGCCTGCCCTTTGTAGGCTCTTTCCACCTGGGCCCTGAGAAGGCACATCTGATTCTTCAGCAAACTCTTGTATGATATCACAAGATGCTGGAGTAGAAGAACGTGCACTCTTCTCCTGCAAGAACTCCAAAGTTGCAACTCACTACTGAACAACCATTGACAGGAGAATGCTGGATCCCACCAAAAAAAGATACCCCACGTCCAAGCGCAAAGGAGGAGCCTCAACAAGATGGTAGGAGGGGCAAAATTGCATTTTGAAACAAACCCCATACCTGCCAGAGAAGCTCAGAGGGCTCAAACGAAACGTTCTTGATACTATGTATAAAATAGATAACTAGTGAGAACCTACTGTATATCACAGGGAACTCTTCTCAATGCTCTGTGGTGACTTAAATGGGAAGGAAATATAAAAAAGGGGGCATACATGGATATGCACAGCTGACTCACTTTCCTGTGCAGCAGAAACCAACACAACATTGTAAAGCAACTATACTCCAATAAAAGTTAAAAAAAAAAAAAGGAAATACTATCTATCATTTATTCTTTCTAAAGCAGCGTTTTCTCGATTGATCTCAGCCCAGTCAGGGGTACCATAAGGCACCAATTCAAAGATTCAGGGGCTGTTGGCCTTACAGGGATTTACCCAGAGGAAGATGACACATCTTCCTCCTTTTTCAGGTTCTTGGCTTTTGAGACATCTCATTATTCTTAGCAGCTCTAGTAGGGGGTAGGCGTAGGGGAGAAACTTGAGGCCACTTTTAGCTCCTCATTAGCAGGTTTGGGAAAAGCCTGGGTGGATGGTAGAAAGGATGATAGAAAGAAACTGTCCAAGGTGAGGTTTAAGAATCCTCTGTAGGTTTTCATTCTTCCCACCTTAGCTTGCTTTATCATGAATAACTGAAATTTGACTATAAACGAGAAGCAGATCTTAATTATCTTAATGACTAACTAGTAAAGAAGTTACTTCTTTAAGTTATTAATGTAATCTATCATCTAGAAGAGAACTTGTGTGTTTGTGTGTACACCTGTGTGTATGCATTGATTCATGGGTGTGTATACGTGTGTGCATTCTGTTTTCCACAAGGGTGTCAATGGATTCATCTCAATTCTTTTCTACCACCTGAGCGGGTCATTAACAACAATCCAGTATATTTCCTGCCCTTCTTCACAAGCCATCAGCAGAATTCCAAACTCTTTGGACCTTTCTTTGTGTGTCTGTACTCAGTTGTTTGGACTGGCTCTACCCATTCATTCAGGAACTAGTCACACCAAGTCACTCCATTTCTGCTTTTCTTATATTATTTCACAATCATCTCCAGGAAATCAGGATTCTTGAATTCAAATCCTTTTGTGTTTTAGAGCTTATCAGTTGATCAGTCTGTCTCTCAATGTTCCATCCTGGTTTTACAGGATCAGTTCAATTATCTAAGATATTAAATCTTTGGATAATAGATGCTAGGAAGAGACTGAAAAGTTTAGAAGTCCAGGGACCTTGCTGATGGTCCAGTCACTCAGAATCTGTGCTCCCAATGCAGAGGTCTCTTATTCAATCCCTGGTCAAGGAACTAGATCCCACATGTTGCAACTAAAGATCCTGCATGTCACAACTAAAAAGATCCTGTGTGCTGCAACTAAGACCCAGCATGGCCAAATAAATAAATATTTTTCAAAAAGTCTAGAGGTCTAGCTGGCTACATCCTTTCCTCCCATCTGAGATCTTCTTTAGGAGCACCACATTCATGATTATGATAAAGAAAATCATAGAGCAGTGAGGAAAGGAAAACTAACCACCCAGTACATGCCAAGAGATACTTCCTGATGAAGTACATCCAGAGAGTCACTTTAGGAGGGGGCCAGGCAGAGAAAGCTAAATCCACCAGAGATATTACCACTGTGAAAGTATGAAAATGACCTTGAGAATCTGGAAGGACTGCTTAGAAAATGGTGCTTCCTTACTTGTAACAGCATTAAGCATGTTAAAATGCCCATGTGCGAATTATATCATATGCTGTTTTAATTAAAGCTAATTGTATTCTACTTTGGAATTATAACAAATTCTGTTTGTTCTTTGAAAAATTCTGATTAAAAAAAAATATCCTTCAACAGCTCAGATTTCAAGTAAAAGGGATTGGAAGGTAATCTCATGTGTTTCCAATTGGATGAATTGTTTGCTTGTAAAGTTACTTCCTAAGATTTTTTTTTTTTTCAATTAACATATTAGATCCTTGAGGAGTACTCTGGATGAATGCCCGAGTCGCTCTTTGGTTAAGTAGACAAGCACAAAGACTCTGTTCTGGGAACCGAATCCTCTGATTAGTGAGCAGGTCAAACCTCACCTTAATTATTTCTCTTAAATCAAAAGGCTTTTTATGATTATTTGAGAGGATTTTTTTTTTCATTTTCTATCAGATAAGCACTTTGGCTATGGTGCCTTTTTCTTGGGGGAAAATGAAAGGAAAAAACTCTTATTATCAACTGTACTAGTGACGGTATTAGTGGTTGCTTTGTTTGGTTCTGAAATTTCTACTTCAGGCAGATTTCCAAGCATCCAAATACAAGCAAAGTGAAACACATGTCAACTAGGAGCGTGTGGCTTATTGTGAAAAACAGAACCCATGAGGAATTAGAAGGAGTGACCTTTCACAAGTGAGGTGGGAAAACAGTGCGTACGTGTGTGTGGGGGGGTGGTCCCGGGTGACTTGGGGCCTCAAACAAGGTTGTACACCTACAACTTGTCTTTGTTTCACTGTAGCTCAAATTTTAAAACCAAATATTTGAAACTTGGATCTTATTTCATCAAAGCTGAAAGAGAAATCAGAGAACAATTTTTTTTTTTTTTTAGGAGTCAGAGGTGTTGTTAAGGTGAACCAGCTCACTAATTGGTAATGTTCATAACCAGGCAGGGCTGGCCTGGATATGGAATGATGGAAAGGCAGGACTTGTCTTTGGTGTAAAAAAACAGATGGGAAGTCATCACTTCCCTACCGCAACGCATTCCTACTCTACCAGTTACCATCAATTCATTCATGCTTTTATGCTTTTGTTCTACTGTTATGTATTGAACTCCTACTAGATGCTGGGCACTGACGGTGCAACAGTAAACCAGACAGACTTACACCAGTTCCTGTGCTCCATCTCTCTCTCAAAGTCACTCAGTCGTGTCCGACTCTGTGACCCCAGAAACTCTGTCCATGGAACTCTCCTGGCAAGAATCCTGGAGTGGGTAGCCTTTCCCTTCTCCAGGGGATCTTCCTGACCCAGGGATCAAACCTTGATCTGCCATATTGAGGCAGATTCTTGACCATCTGAGCCACCAGGGAAGCCCAGTTCTTGCGCTTCTTGCAGTCTAACGAAGGATGTGAACAATTCCACCAGACATAACTGCACTGTATGATACATGCTAACAGGGGTGAAGGTCAGGTAGCTTCAGCAGCACTTAGGGGCTGATCCGACAATATCTGAGGATGATCCTGAACTGTCAGGAAATAAATTCTCTGAGGAAGTGGCATTTCAGCTGAGGCCCACAAGTGTGAGCCAGGTAAAGAAGGATTAAAAAAAAAAAGAGGGGAAGGAGAGGAGGGAAAAAAGTGTTCTAATGGTATGTTGGAGTAACTAACAGAAGTCTGATATACATTAGATGTAAAATCCGGAAGAGGAGGGTAGAAAACCTGGTTAGAAGACTAAGCAAACCTTAGAGTCATGAGGATTGAGTCCTGACTTCTGAGGTCTGCACAGGCTTAGGATCAGATAGAGCTGGGCTAGATCCACAGTGCTGACCTTTCCCAGCACCTAGGATGAGTGACTTCCCTTCTAAGCCTCCTTATTCATTTAATAGGGATATAATACCTACTTCATAGGACTTCTTGGAAAATTAAGTGATGGAACATGTCTCTATCTGGTAGATGAGAGTAGTCAATAAATGAGAGCTCCAGCCGTTTGCTTTATGATGGTCAAGTACAATGGCACTTCTACAAGGAATAATCTCTCAGAGAAAGTAAGCACTATTATCATCATCTTAGGCATCAGTGAGGCTAGGTGTGCTGACATTTTGGGGTGGGCTAACGTCCTGATACGACTCAGTTACTTATTCTTTATAAAAGGTTAGTCTTTAGTTCCAAGAGAGCAACGCTTTCCCAAAAAAAGCATGAAGCCCATTGACTGAACATCATTGTAGGTATTGTGTCCACCCACGATCACACTCATTGTCCTGATCATTCATGCTATTTCATAAGATCCTCAGACTACCATCACACCCCCTGCTGAGTGGACACAGGAAGTAAGTGAAATAAACCTAATGACTGCATCCAACTATTCCTAATACATGAAATGGCTTCTTTTTGTTATCACTTTAAGATTCCTGGTAAGTAGGGGAAAAAATAAGACAAGCCAGACAGTTATTATTATGAATGGTTTCTAAAAGAAAGATGGGTCTATTGAGATTCTTACAGCCCTATCCATTGCTTTTCACATCACTAGGCTCAAACAAACAAAACCTCTCTCAATAGACTGATAGATAGTAGGAAGGCACTCGCTGACCAAGCAAAAAAAAAAAAAACCTCTTTTGAGCTGAAAAGAAAAGGCTATTATCTCATTTCTTTTAGCCCCTCCGGCTGTGGGCTTGGTGTTTCTGTAGAAGCACTGTAAACCACTAGTATTGAGAATTTACTCCATGCCAGGTAACTGGGACCATGGAGATAAAGGACATATACTTCTTGTTCTCGTAAAGGTCATTGGTCGGCCAAGGGAAATAGATAGCCTGTAAGTTAATGCTTTTTTCAATGTTTTCCAATGGCCAGCACCTGTGCTAAAGGCTTCATAGGTTTTGTTAGAGTTGACCCTCTGAACAACCCTTTGAAACAGGCAATATCGACTTCAATTCGCAGGGAAGAAGAAAGAGATTTAAGAGTGGTTCCTAGTAACTTGCCCCCAGATGGCTAGGTTACACGTGGCAGAGCCGGCATTGAGCTGAAGTCATCTTACCTCGAGACTCTGGCTTCTGAATGCCAGGTTACACCACTCCCCCATTCCTTACGGTGTCTACGTAGGTTACTATGATGTGTGGTGCTGAGTGTGTAAGTGCTGTGGAAGCAACACTGACAGAAGGCAGGGAGACAGGAAGAAAGAGATGGAGCCAGAGTAACGTCCCAGGGGAGGTGGCCTCCGCGTGGAGTTCTGAGGGCTGAGCAGGTCAGATTGTGAGGAAAGGAGAAACCCTGTGAGGGACACTGAGCAGCATTTCTGTCTTCAGGAACAGGATGGTTCCAAGGAAATGCTCAGAAAAGCTCTTTTGTTATCTGCATCCATAAAGGCAGCAAATGGAAGAGATGCCCTAAAATTCATGTCTCTTTGGCTTCTGTGTAGCTAATGTTTTTATTTATTTATATCCTGTCTCATTCCACAAAGGTTTGGAGGTAAAATTCATTATATGGTTTTTATGCGGTGACCTTCCTAATTAAGTTTTTCTCAGCACTGTCATGCTCGTTTTTGTATTCCCTGAGCCATATGCACAGCGACTTGAATGAAAGTTGAATTGAATTTACATACTTTGAGCACACTCTAAGTAGTTAGCAAGGGCAACTGGTCCCAGAAGCTCGGTGGGTGGCAAGAAAGCTGGCCCAAAACTTAAAACTGCTTAGACTGAACACCGTATTTCACTGAATCTAAGATGCCACTGATGCATGGCTATGCTGTCGCTTATTGTGCCACTAAGAAAGAAAAAAAAAACCAACCCACTGCAACTTAAACTATAATACCATGTTCAGTTCCATCTATTGCAAGATGCAATCTGCAAGATGCAGTTCTATCTATTGCAAGATGCAAAAGGCATCTATTGCAAAATGCCTTTAAAGAAAAGATAATATGGTGATCATATTGCCCCCATCCACTTTAAAACGTCAGAAATTCTAAAAATTAATGAAACTTTTCTACCTTTCTGGGTGACACTTTGTCTAACAATTCAAACCTTAAAGATTCCGGAAACACTTTAAACTTAGCAATTGTATCTCTAGGAATTGAATCGAAGGAAATAAACATAGCAGTTTATAAGGATGTTATCAAAGAATTACTTAGAGCCACAAGAAATGAAATAATCTAAAATCTTCATTTATACATGATGTGATGTGTGATATTACATGGATATGTGATATTAGTGCTACATAACAGATTAAAATATAAGAAATACTTAAATGATAAACATGAACTCTTCACTATATATATCTACATAAAACATATATTTGATGTTGGAATTCTATAATAGATTAAAGTGACAGAGAATATATTTAAATGGTGAAACATCTTTCTAATACATTACGTTTAAAAAAATCAGGTAATTTGTATTACTTGTTTAAAACAAAATTATTGCTGTAAAAGAACATTTACATTTCATATTTACATAGGAATAAAGTCCTGGATGACACATGTCAAAATGTTTACAGGGGTTGTTTGGCTGATGATCTTCTTTTCTCTATGTTCTAATTGCTCAAACACTGGAAAACCAAACATTACTCCGGCAGACTTTTAAGTAGATATATGGATGTGGATAATGGAACATTAACCACCTTGACATAGAAACTTTTTTCTACTGAGTAGGCTCCTGAATCTTTCTCATTTCCTAAACAAGCCTGGCTGGGCTGGTTCCAACTGAAGCCCTGGTTAAGAGGTTCTCTGATTCCCAGTCAGAAATACAACTTCCTCACCTGGGGTTTTTCCCCTCAAAAGCTGACACCTAAAATCAGAAAATAAATACTGTAGACCGCAACTCTGCAAGGGGTCTGGGAACTCCAACTCTGCCATGTCATTGGCAAAGTATGAGACGCTGAGCTAGAACAAGGCAAATTCCTGGTCCTACAAATGGGAAGGGAGGGTAAAGATCAGAAGTCAGGAAGAGGCCTCAATTTTTACCATGGGCAGAATGGAAAATCCTTTGGTTCTGTCTCTTAAGTACTACACCTGCTACAAACTCGCAATTTTGTTGTTTGTTTTTTTTGCAAGTCACTGGTAATTTTTTACAGACGAGGTCATTTTTTGATGGATAAAGCCTTGGTGGCTTATACCCCACTTTATGGATGAAGTGCTATGTTGGACTCCATCTATTACTATAGTGACCTGGTCTTCTCCAAGTAAACAAGAGACACTTTAGTCATAGAATTTCTGCTTGAAAAGGCAAGCCTGTAGCTATGCATTCTACTTGTATATTTTTTTCCCAAACCTCAGGAGCTGCCTTTTGATATATTGTTTCAATATAGCTTTATATTTATTTATAGCTTGCTTTAAAAATAAGCTGTTCTTTATGCTTTCAAACATTATATATCTAACTCTTCCTTAATTTAAAGCTCAGTTCATATAAAAGTTTTATTTTGTGATCAATTTTTATTTATTTGTTTATAGGCTCGGGTTTGTCATTTCACTTGTCAGCTCTGCAAGTTTTGCTTCATATGTAATATACCTCTCTATGAATCATCTATATTTCTTTTGTATACTGTTGAACAAAAGAATACAACAAGGATTCAAGTAACATGGAAGCATAGGTCAAGGGAAGAGGGGACAGTGTTGGGGTAATGTTTGGGTATTCTAGAAGGCATTTGCTACTTATCTTCCTTGCATCACTTTATTCTTCTTCTGGAAGTACAGTACCCTCACTTCTCTGGAGAAACTTACTCTTTCCACACTGTCTTGTCTTAATAGTCTGGCCAATCACAGCACCTTTTCTTCCTGGCTGCTGATCTAGACCTGGCTAACCAGAACACCTCTTCTACCTGGCCAGGATAAAAGACTCAGGTATGGGCACTGTACCCAAGCCCAACACCCAGAGAACTTCTCTGGAATTATGTATGGATACTGAAGAAGGAGAATTTCTTTCTTCATTTTCATCTTGGATTTTAAGCCACGGGAACCCAAGTCCAGAGCTAAATCTTCCTTGTTCTGGCCATGTGGGAGTAGCCCACGAAGAGGAGGGAAAGCAATGCCGCCTCCCAAGGAGAACGGGAGCTAAAGGGAGCAGAGTGATGGACAGGCACAGTTAAGGATGAGTCCTTACAGACAGAATGGCACCTCTGCACCTTAATTTTCCATCAGAACTCCTTTCCTGCTTTAAGATATGCTTGTTGGAGATGGGTTTCTATAATTTAAAACTGTGCAAGTTCTTGACTGATACTTGGTCTTTCCTCTACCTTCCAAACCTTTTGAAGTACATATGTATGGTCTTTATGTACACAGAATTGGCTGTGCTCAGCTGATTTCTTTAACATAAGAGCACGCTGATAGGTATGAAAGTGAAAGTGCTCAGTTGTGTCCGACTCTTTGCAACCCCATGGACTGTAGCCTACTAGGCTCCTCCCTCCATGGGATTCTCCAGGCAAGAATACTGGAGTGGGTTGCCATTTCCTTCTCTAGGGGATCTTCCTGACTCAGGGATCGAACCCTGGTCTCTTGCATTGCAGGCAGACGCTTTAACCTCTGAGCCACCAGGGAAGCAACTACTGATAGGTATAGTGAAAGCGAAAGCGAAGTCGCTCAGTCATGTCTGACTCTTTGCGACCCCGTGGACTGTAGCCTACCAGGCTCCTCCGTCCATGGGATTCTCCAGGCAAGAGTACTGGAGTGGGTTGCCATTTTAGCATCAGAGCACAGTTAACTCAAAATATTAAGAGTGACCTCAGTGTTACATTTTCCATAAGCTATAACCTTACCATAGAGTTATGCCTTGTCTCTTGGTTCGTTTGCCCTCGTGTTCGGACTTTAGTCCTGAATCAGTGCATTTATTCACTCCTGATGCAATTAAACCCTCCACTTTACTTTGCCAGAGACCCAGCACGGTCAGGAGGCACATGTTTCCTAGAGTTATGTCTTCTCGGTTCTTAAGATATCCGAGAGAACTTAGAAAGAAAATGATTAGGAGGCTACATAAGATGCAGTAAGATTTTACAGACATCCAGGCTGACTTTAAAAGGCAGCTGGAAAACAGGACACTCATCCTCCCACCTTCTCCCAAACAAATGCCATATGTCGGTTCACAGTGCATTCTGGCTCACTGCTATGTGGTTGACCTTCGATACTGAAAAGATGCCAAAACACTTGGGACCCTTTTTCCCTTCAGCTCATTGTTACTGTCATGTTTAATATGGCTGAGGAAAGAAATGAAAATTATGATACACAGGCCTGTAATCCTTCGAAGATCTCTCTCCATCAGTGAGAGAGCTCTCTACATGCTTCGTGATGTTTATCCTGGCTCACAGAAGGAGGAGCCTTTGAGAAGCTTTGGAAAATAATGCTTCTGTTACCTGGGATGTGTTCAGAACCACTTCAGCATTTGTGTCATCTGTGTGACATCTAAGAAGTGGCCATTTTCACTTCCTTTTTCTAAGTTCCGTGAATTCAATTCCAGATTAATGTACTGGATGTAGAACTGTTAATAGTGGGGTTTGCTCTTCCATGTGTGACATGATGAACCAGTGTATCTTCTTACTACATCCGTAGAGTAAATGGAATTTCCCCTAAAGCAGAAGGAAAGGAGTACAAGCGTGCTACTATAGAAGCTCATCAAACCACAAGGGACGAAACTCGAAGAAAGGGACAGAGAACTGTAAAAACAACCAGAAAACAAGTAACCTTGGTGGGAGATGGGGCTGGATGGAGATGAAGGGGCCGGAGCTGGATCCCCAGACCAGGCTAGGGCAGGTATGAGGCAGGGTTTCTCCCTCTGCTCCAGTGCTTTCTGTTGCAGGTGGTTGGGGGGCGGGTGCGGGGTAGTGCATGACCAGTCCCAAGCTGATGGAGCAGAAGCTCCAAGGATGGGGTCTGAGCTAACTCTGTTCCCTTTAAGTGTGTGCTCTCCCAACATCAGCACCCTTGCCCCAGCTGGGAGCAGTGCTGGAGCAAGAAGGACCTGTGCAGGCTCTCAGCTCATGATGGGGAACGGGCTGCGGTGGGCCAGCCATGGACAGAGGTCTGAGCTGCCTCTGAGGCACTGCCTATTCTCGGACCAGCTATGGCAGTCCCTACTGCTGTCTCTTCTGTGTCTCTTTTGTCGCTCATGGCCAATCACTTCCCACAGCCTCTGCCGACCCCGCCCTGCTGTGGAGCCGCACAACATGGGCTGTCTGTGTGTTTCATGCTGCAGGCTGTGTGGTCCTGCTGCTGTGAGATACCAGGACCACGTATGATGCACTGCCTGCTCAATGGTAGGCCGTAATGGTCACCCTACTGCACTCAGGTACTACCCCAGCTGAGTCATTTCTGCAGCCCATGGCTGAGCTCCCTCCTGGGTTGTGGCTGCTTGAGCTCTGGTGCAGAAATGCAAGGTAATGTAAGAGTGGGCTGGAGAATTTGCTCAGTTCAGGCTGGGGCATGCACTGGGGTGGTCACGGGAAACTGGGTGGCCACTGGAGTGGTCCTCAATTCCCCCTCGCTGCCGTGTCTCTGGAGTAAGCCAGCACTTGCAGACTCCTCATGAGTCTAGGCTTTCCATAACTTTCTTGTTAGTCACAGTGGCCCTCCAACCAGCCCAGGGAGGTCACCCTACCTGTGTTTAACTCCAGGACCGGGACACCCTATATGTGGCTTCCCTGGTGGCTGAGACAGAAATGAATCTGCTTGCAATGCAGGGGACCTGGGTTCGATCCCTGAGTTGGGCAGACACCTGGAGGAGGGCATGGCAACCCACTCCAGTGTTCTTGCCTGGAGATTCCCATGGACAGAGGAACCTGGAGGGCTAGAGTCCATGGGGTCACAGAGTCAGATGGGACTGAGCACATCATATATGGTTTGAACTGCTCACCCCCCAGGATGGATGTCTACTTATGTAATCTCCCTTTTCCTCTGGGTCCACTCCCAAGGACACAGGTCTTGACATGATCACTTACTTCTCTTCTGTTCCTATCTGATTCCTTTCAGATGTGGACCTTTCTTACAGCCTTGGTTGCAGAGGAGAATTTTGCCGGTTTCCAGTTAGCTTTCAATGAGAATTCTACATGTGGATGTATTTTTGTTGTGTTCATGGGGGGATGTGAGTTCCATGTCCTCCTAATGCTGCTATCTTGATAAATTCCCCCTAAATGGTTTCTTTCTTTACCATCAGAAATGAGTTAAGCTGAAGGACAGCAGCAGTTAAAGATGTCATGCAAATTACAATAAATGATGCTATGATATACCTTTCCTCTCTCCTTGCCCACTCCCCCCATCCCACCCATCTTTCTCATTCCACTTGTACAATTACTTCTTTGGGATCAATCCCTATAAATAAAATGTCTGTATAGAACGAACAAATGTATTTATTTATATTACTAAATTATCCTCCTGAAAGGATATAGCAACTTTTACTTTTACCAATAGTACATGAGAGTTCTAATTTTTCCCATTTCCTTTGTCCTATTGATAAGTAAAATGAGATACATGAGTTTAAACTTTAAATTTATGAATATTTATAAATATGTTCTCCTTTCCAGAATTGTAAACCACAATTCTTCATTATTCTCAGGCATCAAATATGAATCTATATTTTCTCTATTGTTTTCATAATTTGATATTTTAACATTTAAACTTTGACCATTCAGGTTGTGTGTATATGAATAAGTGTTTATTGTAACATTGCCATGCAGAGATTCCAACAGAGTTGAGTTTCATTTCTTGGCTTTGATATGTAATTTACTCTAAAAATTTGTGTTTTCAGTTCAGTTGCTCAGTCATGTCTGACTCTCTGCAACTCCATGAACTGCAGCACGCCAGGCGTCCCTGTCCATAACCAACTTCTGGAGCTTGCTCAAACTCATGTCCATCGAATCAGTGATGCCATCCAACCATCTCATCCTCTGTTGTCCCCTTCTCCTCCTACCTTCAATCTTTCCCAGCATCAGGGTCTTTACAAATGACCCACTTCTTCATATCAGGTGGCCAAAGTGTTGGAGTTTCAGCTTTAGCATCAGTCCTTCCAGTGAATATTCTGGACTGATTTCCTTTAGGATGGACTGGTTGGATCTCCTTGCAGTCCAAGGGACTCTCAAGAGTCTTCTCCCACACCATAGTTCAAAAGCATCAGTTCTTTGGCACTCAGCTTTCCTTATGGTTCAACTCTCACATCCATACATGACTACTGGAAAAACCATAGCCTTAACTAAATAGACCTTTGTCGGGAAAGTAATGTCTCTGCTTTTTAATATGCTATCTAGTTTTGTCACAGCTTTTTCTTCCAAGGAGCAGGCGTCTTTTAACTTCATGGCTGCAATTACCATCTGTTCTTCTGGAGCTCCCCAAAAATAAAGTCTGTCACTGTTTCCATTGTTTCCCCATCTATTTGCCATGAAGCGATGGGACCGGATGCCATGATCTTAGTTTTCTGAATGTTGAGTTTTAAGCCAGCTATTTTCACTCTCCTCTTTCACTTTGATCAAGAGGCTCTTTAATTCCTCTTCTCTTTCTGTCATAAGGGTGGTGTCATCTGCATAACTGAGGCTATTGATATTTCTCCAAGTAATCTTGATTCCAGCTTGTGCTTCATCCAGCCCAGTATTTCTCATGATGTACACTGCATGTAAGTTAAATAAGCAGGGTGACAATATACAGCCTGTATGTTCTCCTTTCCCAACTTGGAACCAGTCTGTTATTCCATGTTTAGTTCTAATGGTTGCTTCTTAACCTGCATACAGATTTCTCAGGAGGCAGGTAAGGTGGTATTCCCATCTCTTTAAGAATTTTTCACAGTTTGTTGTGATCCACACAGTCAAAGGCTTTGGCATAGTCAATAAAGCAGAAGTAGATATTTTTCTGGAACTCTCTTGCTTTTTCGATGGGCCAACAGATGTTGGCAATTTGAGCTCTGGTTCCTCTTTTTCTAAATCCAGCTTGAACATCTGGAAGTTCACGGTTCACGTACTGTTGAAGCCTGGCTTGGAGAATTTTAAGCATTACTAATTTGCTAGCATGTGAGATGAGTGAAATTGTGTAGTAGTTTGAACATTCTTTGGCATTGCCTTTCTTTGGCATTGGAATGAAAACTGACCTTTTCCAGTCCTGTGGCCACTGCTGAGTTTTCCAAATTTGCTGGCATATTGAGTGCAGCACTTTCACAGCATCATCTTTTAGGATTTGAAATAGCTCAACTGGAATTCCGTCACCTCCACTAGCTTTGCTTGTAGTGATGCTTCCTAAGGCCCACTTGACTTTGCAGTCCAGGATGTCTGGCTCTAAGTGAGTGATTACACCATCATGGTTATCTGGGTCATGAAGATCTTTTTTTATAGTTCTGTGTATTTTGGGGAATGTGAATGGGGAAATACAGTATGCTTCCTGTTCCCCTTCTCAAAGGAATCAGATTTATTTAGTAAGAACCTATATTAATTCATAGGAAAAAAGGCATTTTCAAGAAGCAATTATGAACATGATATTGAGCACACAGTAATAAGCAGTACTCTTAGCTTTAATATCATGGATAATTAAATTTCTCAGTACTCTTGCTATAACTACTCCCTTTCTCTCCTACTCAAAATAGCCCATGAAACTGTGAGAATATATAAAATTATAGGGTTAATCTTTAATTCATTCTGATTTGTTCTCTTTAAATTACAATATCGGCAAAATCAAGTCTTTTTAATTATCGCAACTAGTGACGATTACTTGCAAATCATCTCCCAAACTTGTCACAAGCTAGAGTTTCAGACTCGTGGTTCAGAGAGGCATTGTAAAGTTTTGGTAGCAAAATGGCTGAAACTAGGGGGATGTTTGTTTTTTCCCAAAGAAAATCTGTAGGGATCCATATGAGAGCTCCCAGATCAAGCTTATCAAAACAGTGTTTTCAAACAAAATGAAGACAACCTCCCTGGACCTCTCTTCCTCTGGACACTCACATGGATTCACTATTAAAGAACACTTGCTCTCAAAATACAGGGTTCTTGGGGATTCCCTGGTAGCTCAACGGTAAAGAATCTGCCTGCCAATTTAAGAGACACAGGTTTGATCCCTGGTCGCGGAAAACTCCACATGCCTCGGAGCAGCTAAGCTGGTGTGTCAGAACGACTGAGCCCAAGTGCTGCAACTACTGAAGCCTGTCCACCTAGAGCCTGTGCTCTGCAACAAGAGAGTAGCCACCCACTCGCCACAACTAGAGAAAAGCCCACGCAGCAACGAAGACCCAGCATGGCTAAAAATAAATAAATAAAAATTTTTAAAAATACATGATTCTTCACACTGGTCTTTTACTGTTAACTTTCCACTGGGTTAGCTGGTGATTCTGTCTGTTCTCTTGGCATCTACAACATGTGTTCAAGAAGAGGCAGTCCCAGTGCCTCATCTCGGGTGGAAGGCATTTCATGTCAGCGACTTGCTCCTTAGCTGTTGAGATCAGCCTCATGTCTTTAAGTGAGTAAGTGAATACAAATTGAAGTTTTAATCTCAGACTGTAACATCAGTGGTACTCTCATCACAAGTAGTTTCATAATGGTCTTATTACTGTTCCTTAGTGCAACACACTGAGACGTTTAAATTGCCGAATTGCTACTACATATATTCTTTGAGAAGAGGTATCCAGGTAACCATGGCAATGGTGTCTCCAGGCAGGATGGGAGTGGGAGTGGGGTGGGAAACTATTTCATTAATTGAAGGGAAGGAATTGAAAAGAGATTTTCAAGCTGTAGATCAGAGCAAAAAGAAAGAGAGAGAGAGAGAGAGAGAAGGTAGATGTTACAATCTTATTTTCTTTTCATTATTAAATTACACAACCCAGAGAAACTCAAATTATTTGAAAGGTTTAAAGAAACTATAAAATTAAATAAACCAGGATTCTTAGCCTTCCCACATTATTACAGCAATTGATCTGCACTCGATTTCATTTGGTTGGGTTTTTATATAGTTTGATTGAAACTCAATGCATCTCCTGAAAAAGCAGAATTGTGTCCTGTGATTTAAAGCAAAAAAAAAAAGGAAGAACATTCACATAAGCGAGAAGCCTGAGTAGGCGGTATAAGAGCTCTATTTATTCCAAGCTGATAGCCTGAATAACCTGCTTTTATCAGTAAAAGTTATTTCAAACCTTACTTCCCTTCCTTTCTCCCCATCGCCACCCCCGCAACCTTTGGCAGTCAACATTAAAAAAAAATTATTTAGAGGGTAAAGAAATACTGTGAAGTAAAGGGGGCATCTGAATGAGAAGGAGAAAAACCAAATGTCTGCTACGGGTTCTGAGGAGCCTACTATTTTGCTTTCATTTAAAAGGTTCTGCAAATTGGCGATTAGATGAGCTTCTGTCATTTAACCACATGTGCCTTTGTGTAACTTGCTGCTTCAACTCTCTGACAGAAATGTTCTAACAGGCAACTTAGGATTTGTAAAAACCCAATTACCCAGATAGACAGCCTGACTTCTAATGTCTGTCGGTTACAGTTTGTAGAGTTTCTTTTCAAATTAGGTCAACATATGGCACCTTAGTGACCCATGCTGAATCTCTCCATCTCCTGATGAATGCCCACTCTCATGTTGTCTGCCTGCTGTATTGTCTGATTAATTCAGTAGGAAAAACAGCCAGAAAACCTCAGAAGCAACCACCACCAACAGGGAAAGGGGGACATGCTATATTCTTCGGATCCTTTTCTCAGATGGTCAATCTACTTTTTATCACTGGGAAAGGCCATGCAGGAAATCTTATTTACAGAATTAGGGAAAGCAATCGAAAACTGGGTGGTTAATTATTAACTAAATGGATTTCACTTCAAAACAAACATTTCTTTTCTGCCAAACAGATTTCTATCTTGGAAAGCAGCTAATTCCCCAGAATTAGGCCAGAATTCATGGCCTGAATTATAATAGCGGTTTAGGTACATCTAAGCCCAATGTATTGATTACCTTGCTCTCCGCTGCAACCCAGAGGCTCCAGTTCTAAGCAGCTGAGGTGTGCTGCTGGAGCAGCTGCTGCTGCTGCTGCTTTTGAGGACTGTGTTTCCAGGATGCACCCGCTAGGAGAGTGATGGGCAACACAAGTAGCAACTTATTTTTCCTGAAAGTTTACAGGACAGTAGGGCAGGCATTTTCAGCCTTGTCATCACAGATAACATGGTATTAGATGATGCCCACATGAGTCTAATTTTTGAAGGCAGAAAATTATTATGTGAGGCAATCTAATTTGAAAAACAATAGTGCTGACAGTAAGGAGGAAGAAATATTTCTAATAATGAGTTGAGGGCTAGACAGGGCAATAACATATACCTGTGTCAGATCTTTTGAATGACAAGGTATTACTATGGGCCACTGTCTCATGGCCAGTAGATCATCAGCTGTTAGCAAGGCTTACCATCCAAAAGACAAACGGGATAGTGTAGTGAATGAAGGGTGACCAGAAGGCTGAGTGGGATTTCTTACATTTAGGCTGTTGATTCTAATCCATCATATATTTTTTGAGCCAATTCAGCCATTATTTATGAGGATTCTATAAAGTAATTCATCTAAACCCTCTTTAACCTCATGTTCCATTTCCTAAGCTGTAGCCACTTAAGCAACAACTTTACACAAAAGAGTAGAGAATTAGCTAGTAGTTAGTATACCACAACTCCCCTGGTGCAAACTTAAGCATTCAAGCTGTAGGTGGTACCAGATGTAGAGACTAGTCTTTCCACTCCTTCAAAAGTGGCTCTACTATATATAAAATAGATAATCAACAAGGCCCTATTGTGCAGCACAGAGAACTTTACTCACTATTCTGAAATAACCTTCACAGAAAAAGAATCTGCAATATAATAGATATATGTATAATAATCACTTTGCTGTAAACCTCAAACTTACACAATATTATAAATCAACTATACTCCAATATAAAATTAAAAAAAATTAACGTGGCTCTGAATTATTTTGCTTGGAGTCTGTTAGAACACCAGCAAGAACTCACAAGCTAAATGATGCTTGAATTTATAGTAATCAGTCCATCCCTTCCGAGTACTGGGTGTTCTCCTCCCTTCTGGGTGTAAATCTGTGCATCCCACTGAAAGATGTCCCCTCAAAAGATAGTGTAATGAATGGTGTTATATTTCTGATCCCCAAGTCTGACGCTCAGTCCCAGCATCTCAGATGACTGTGAGTCTATTAGCGTGAGCTAGAACTGTACGTGTTGAGTATTTTTATTATACGAAATCACACTTGAACTGCTAGGCTAAGAGATTACAATTTGTCACTGAATGTGGATGTATGGAGAACCGTATGTAGAATTTGTAAAACCTTTTCTGTGATTTGCATTGCAAATAGGGAAGTTAACCAGAGGTCTTGAGGAAATAGCATAAATAAAACACGGCTTCACCACTATAAGTGTTCAGTTCATGCCAGAGGAGGCCAGGCCATTACAGAAGGATTGTTTGCATCTAAACAATTTCTGTCACAGGCACCTCCCCCTGGAAGCAGCTGCCAATAGGATGGGGACTGGGTGGGTGGCTGGGGGTGGGGTGGTCTATTTAGGTAAATTTGGCAAACACTCAGCAAAGGGAGCCTGAGAGGCTTTCTCTTGAAATCCAAAGCATGGTTAGTAAGCCTGCCTCTTGTTCTGTGTTGAACATGCTCACAACTGAAGGAGAGTCTAAAACTTGCTTTTCAACTCAGTTTGAGCTACAAAGGACAACACAGAACTCTCTGCATGGCTGGTGACCAGACAAACCTCAGCGCTTGAGAGTGAGAAAAATACTCCATAATATGATGCCAAGAAGCCTCAGTAAGTTTACAGACAACATTTAAGGCCTCTAGGAAACTGAGCTTCGACTCTAGTGGACATTTGTTATATTTTCACCTGGCATTTATTTCCTCTTTGTGTGACCACAATACCTAGTTCTGCTTTGGGGTATGGCTCTTCTCTATCCTCTTCCCGCATGCTGTGACTTCTTCGTGACTTCCGCAGGCAGAGCATGTGACTAACTAAGCCAGTCTGTGCTTTCTGCCCTCTGGTGACTGGGTCAAGGACGGCAGGGGCCAGCATGTGACTCAAATCTGGCCCATCAGGGTCAATGACATTGATTTCTGTGGGTTTTCTGCAACTGTTGGAGAAGTGGACAACAAGAGAGTGGAAAAACTCTTTCAGTTGCTGAGCTTGGTGCTTGGAGCATGAGATGACAGAGTCTTTGAGCTGTCCTCAGAGAACGGAGCCAACAGCCAGAAGCCCAGGAGAGACACTGGATGCCTAGCATAGGGTATCAATTCTTAGTCCCGAATGCCCAAGGCCAGCCCTATCCTGACTCTGTTCAATGAGGCAATACAGTCTCTTGGCACTTAACTCAGTTTGGATCAGACTTTCTATAGGAGGTCAAAGGCTACACACACCTCTCCGGTCTTATCTCCCACCACTGAGCCTTTGCACGTCACCACCTATCATTTCCTTCTTTAGAAACACTGTGAGGGCACTGAACCTCTCCACAAGCACCATGTGTTCTCATGAGGCCACACCTTTGGCCAGATTCCACTAATCATCTTTCATGGTTCATTCCAAATTTATTCTCTCAATGAGATCTTTAAGCATAGTTTTCCCGCACTACCTTCAAAGGCAACATTGAAAACTTCCTGAACTATGTTCTCATAACCATTTTCTCTAGCTCTGTAAAAGTTTAACACTTTATTAGAATATCGTGGAGACTGTTGGTCTCTCCCATAAAGCTTTCAGTTCCTTAAGATCAGGAACAGAGCTCTATTGATCATTCAGAGCAGGCATTGTCAGGCTCAGAGGCTGTCTTTGGATCCATACTGCCTGAATTCAAACATTGGCTCAGTTACTTCCTAGGGAATGTGACTTAAGTACATTACCTACTGTCTCTGTGCCAGTTTCCCCATCTGTAAAATTAGGGGTACTATTAATACCTATATCATAGGCTACAGTCAGGATTACATGAGTTAATCAGTGCCAAGTACTTGATAAAACTATCTGGAACATGATAAATTTTCAAAAAACAGTGTATTATGTTGTAGTTCTAGTATTTAATAATTAATTATTATTATATTTCTGGTGTCTAATAATATCTGGCATAAAATAGGTACTCAAAAATACAAATGTAACTATGAGAAAGAAGGCTTATACTTGGTAGGAAAGAAAGGGCAAGAATCCTTAAATCTTTATCTTCTTAAATTCATATGTCACCATGAGAAAAAATGAGACTTTAAAGAAAATTTGGCAGTTTTGAAATTTGCTCATATTCATTCATTTGGCACAAAAACATCTATTGAGAGAAAATTATGCTAGGTTCTAGGAATCAAAACTCATTAAGATAACATCCTTGCCTTCAAGGAGCTCATGACTTAGTAGATGAACTCTGAAAGGTAAATAACTAATTATAATTGAGTCAGTGTGTGATAAGAGATGTATATATACAAGCTATGGGAATAGGAGTGATGCTTCTTGATATGACTGCGCATAAGGATCATCTAAAGAGTCTACTAAAAACACACTATCTTGAGCTTTATTCCTAGAACTTTTGAGACACCAGGTCTGGGGTTACGTATCTGCATTTGTGACAGATCTCCATGAGTGATTCCTGGAACAGAAGAAAGGAAAGTAACATTTGCCTGGATAGGTCAAGGAAGGCTGCATGGCAGAGGTGACGCATGTGCTGGGCTCTTACCAATGATTAGGAGTCTGCTAACTTTTGACACAAGCAGGACAACTGTGCGGTGAGAATAGCTTTCCTGGTGTCACTGTCAAAGAGACCACAGAGCCTGACCATCATTCCATTGGTCCCAAATATGTAATAATTACTTTATTTTTTTACTCTGAGCCCAGTGGTCTCAAGTTGCTTACACAGTAAATCACACAACTTCATGTAGAGATAAGACTGATCATCTACATTTGAGATTTTTCATGACTATGAGGCCCAGGTGAACGGCCGTTCTGAGGTCTCCATTCACCCGAATGATAGTCCTTCAAAATTACTTATTTAGTTTTGGGGGTAAATCTCAGTTTTAAATACCACACTATTTTTCAGACTTTAGGACTCAACTGTCTAGTTCTAAAAGCCCCCTGGTGACTTAATACAGCTGGTTCACCCCAGTTGTGGAGCATCACTGAAATTTACTATCTTTAGCACTTTTCTAACTCAAAAGTTCCATAGATAAAATCCTGTGTACCTGAATAAACTGAAATTATTATCATGATTTTTATTATCTTTCCATGGAGGGAAGAGAACAACTCTCCCTTCCTTTACTGCCTTTTTATTTTGTATTTTTCTTTTGCAAGGTTATATTTTCTATAATCATCATTTATAATAAACCAGATAAATGACACCATAAAGTGATTGTGGTGATTTTTTTCCTCCAGTCATTTACCCATTCATTCGACTGGTAACATCGTCTCTTCTCTACCACTGCCAATGATCTCAGTGAAACTGTCAAGTCAAGATGCCTTGCTTGTGATCCAAGCTAATTAGGTTTTCTCGCTTAAGACTTCAGACCAAGAGCTGAGCAATGCAAGGACAGGAAACAATAAGGTTGTGACTGATCCATTCTGAATAGCTTCCAGATGAGACAGTCAATTAGATACCTAGACAGCCCGAGCTGCCCTGCTTCCTGCCCTTTCTCAGCTAGACTTTCAGTTGGCTGAACTACTCAACTCATGTTTTGCCAACAATTTCCCATTTTGCAAAAGCTAGCCAGAGTTGGTTTCTGTTGCTTGCAGCTAAAGAGCTCTATAAGGTACGATGTTACAAGCAGTCTGTGATGTCTAGACTGGTCATAGATTACAACCAAGGTGAGGGGAGAGTGTGAAAGAGTGACAAAAGTAAGTGACAAACTTTAGCAATCTTTTGAAAATAGCCAATCTGTCTGGTTATCCACTTGACATGAAGTTAACAAATGAATAGGAACTAGAAGATAATAAGTGAGAGGGTAGAGGCCTAGGATCACAGTCAGTTTGGGGGGACAGTCACAAGGATTAAAGAACTCAGAGCTTAAATGAAACCTATAAAAAATAATAAACACTATTTGGAACCCTGGCTTCACAAGAAAAAGCCAAATAACTGGTACCAAGTTGCATACTTTTCCACTAATCAAAACAGATCACTGAGTTATAATTTATAAAACATAATAAATGCTCATAGATCCACATCTGAATAAAACTGCTGACAAGGAATAAATTTGCCATGTGGCTTCTGATAAAGTATTTACAGCCTTCATTTGCATGACCTATAGCTGTTGCTTTAAAAATACATATCCGGACACTTACATCAATGTGCAAATTATACTTGCAATTTATGATAGGTATGAAATATGATATTTCAAATCACTTGCAAAACTGTTACTAAGGCATTCTGGGTATAGCTCTATCCAGGGAACAGTGGAAATAGCTTGCTGCAAGCACGGAGCTCCACTGAGTTTCCACCTGTTCCCAGGGAATAAGCATTTTCCTTTGAACTGAAGGGGAACTTGACATCAGTTACATGGGGGAAAGGCAAAAATGAATTCAGAAGTGTTAACAGAGAACTCTTAGGTGGCTCAGCTGGTAAAGAACCCTCCTGCAATGTGGGAGACCTGGGTTCGATCCCTGGAGGTGCCTCTAGGGAAGGGAAAGGCTACCCACTCTAGGATTCTGGCCTGGAGAATTCCATGGACTGTATATAATCCATGGGTCAAAAAGAGTCGGACATGACTGAGCAAGTTTCACTTTAGAAGTACTTGCCATTTAAATCACAAAGTGTTATAAAATGATATAAAACTGAATTTGATGAATTGCCAGAAGGAAATGAACTCCACTTAGCACAAGAGTAATTCTGGTACAATGGTCACCCTTTATGGAGTGCTCAATCTGTGTTAAACATTGCACCGAGCCCTTCAGTAAACACTATCTTTATTAACTTTACAATATTCCTATGCAGTAGTTTTAATTTCCATATAACTCTTAAAAACAGGCTTAAATGACAATAGTTTCTGAAGGTGTGTCCAATGACAAACTCTTAGGGAAGAATGCATACATCTAAAGATAACCATAGATATTTTAACAAGACTTTGAAAGATAGAGATGTATTAAAAGAGACCTGCAAAATCTCTGCTAAACAGTGTCTAGCTTGGTCACCTACTAAGGAAGAACTGAAGTTGTTTCTAGTTGGGGTGTGAATACTCCGCTAATTGGAATTGCTAAGGTTGACTGAGGATATGTACATGCAGCTTTCTTTTCCCTATAAGTACATGTTACATCAGCATGTCCTGAAGATGGAAAGATTACACAGCAACCTAAATGTCCATCAACAGAGGAAATGTGTCTTTTTTTTTCCCTTTTTACTTTTATTAGTTGGAGGCTAATTACTTTACAATATTGTAGTGGTTTTTGTCACACACTGACATGAATTAGCAATGGATTTACATGTATTCCCCATCCCGATCCCCCTCCCACCTCCCTCTCTACCCGATCCCTCTGGGTCATCCCAGTGCACCAGGCCCGAGTACATGTATCATGCATCCAGCCTGGGCTGGTGATCTGTTTCACCCTAGATAATATACATGTTTTGATGTTGTTCTCTCAAAACATCCCACCCTCGCCTTCTCCCACAGAGTCCAAAAGTCTGATCTGTACATCTGTGTCTCTTTTTCTGTTTTGCATATAGGGTTATCATTACCATCTTTCTAAATTCCATATATATGTATTAGTATACTGTAATGGTCTTTATCTTTCTGGCTTACTTCACTCTGTATAATGGGCTCCAGTTTCATCCATCTCATTAGAACTGATTCAAATGAATTCTTTTTAATGGCTGAGTAATATTCCATGGTGTATGTGTACCACAGCTTCCTTATCCACTCGTCTGCTGATGGGCATCTAGGTTGCTTCCATGTCCTGGCTATTATAAACAGTCCTGCGATGAACATTGGGGTGCATGTGTCTCTTTCAGATCTGGTTTCCTCAGTGTGTATGCCCAGAAGTGGGATTGCTGGGTCATATGGCAGTTCTATTTCCAGTTTTTTAAGAAATCTCCACACTGTTCTCCATAGCAGCTGTACTAGTTTGCATTCCCACCAACAGTATAAGAGGGTTCCCTTTTCTCCACAGCTTCTCCAGCATTTACTGCCTGTAGACTTTTGGATAGCAGCCATCCTGACTGGCGTGTAATGGTACCTCATTGTGGTTTTGATTTGCATTTCAACAGAGGAAATGTTAAAGAAGATGTATACAATGAAATATTCAGTTCAGTTGCTCAGTCGTGTCCGACTCTTTGCGACCCCATGAATCGCAGCACGCCAGGCCTCCCTATCCATCACCAACTCCCGGAGTCTACCTAAACCCATGTCCATGGAGTCGCTGATGCCATCCATCCATCTCATCCTCTGTCGTCCCCTCCCCCTCCCGCCCCCAAACCTTCCCAGCATCAGGGTCTTTTCCAATGAGTCAACTCTTCGCATCGGGTGGCCAAAGTATTGGAGTTTCAGCTTCAATATCAGTCCTTCCAATGAATATTCAGGACTTATTTCCTTTAGGGTGGACTGGTTGGGTCTGCCTGCAGTCCACGGGACTCTCAAGAGTCTTCTCCAACACCACAGTTCAAAAGCATCAATTCTTCGGCGCTCAGCTTTCTTCACAGTCCAACTCTCACATCCATACATGACCACTGGAAAAACCATAGCCTTGACTAGATGGACCTTTGGTGGCAAAGTAATGTCTCTGCTTTTAAATATGCTATCTAGGTTGGTCAAAACTTTCCTTCAAAGGAGTAAGCGTCTTTTAATTTCATGGCTGCAACCACCATCTGCAGTGATTTTGGAGCCCCCCAAAATAAAGTCTGACACTGTTTCCACTGTCTCCCCATCTATTTCTCATGAAGTGATACAGTCAGCAAAAACAAGACCGGGAGCTGACTGTGGCTCAGATCATGAACTCCTTATTGCCAAATTCAGACTTAAATTGAAGAAAGTAGGGAAAACCACTAGACCATTCAGGTATGACCTAAATCAAATCCCTTATGACTATACAGTGGAAGTAAGAAATAGATTTAAGGGACTAGATCTGATAGACAGAGTTCCTGATGAACCATGGACGGAGGTTCGTGACCTTGTACAGGAGACAGGGATTAAGACCATCCCCATGGACAAGAAATGCAAAAAAGCAAAATGGATGTCTGAGGAGGCCTTACAAATAGCTGTGAAAAGAAGAGAAGTGAAAAGCAAAGGAGAAGAGGAAAGATATTCCCATCTCAATTCAGAGTTCCAAACAATAGCAAGGAGAGATAAAAAAGCCTTCCTCAGCGATCAATGCAAAGAAATAGAGGAAAACAACAGAATGGGAAAGACTAGAGATCTCTTCAAGAAAATTAGAGATACCAAGGGAACATTTCATGCAAAGACGGGCTCGATAAAGGAAAGAAATGGTACGGACCTAACAGTAGCAGAAGACATTAAGAAGAGGTGGCAAGAATACACAGAAGAACTGTACAAAAAGATCTTCATGACCCAGATAATCACGATGGTGTGATCACTCACCTAGAGCCAGACATCCTGGAATGTGAAGTCAAGTGGGCCTTAGGAAGCATCACTAGGAACAAAGCTAGTGGAGGTGATGGAATTCCAGTTGAGCTATTTCAAATCCTAAAAGATGATGCTGTGAAAGTGCTGCACTCAATATGCCAGCAAATTTGGAAAATGCAACAGTGGCCACAGGACGGGAAAAGGTCAGTTTTCATTCCAATGCCAAAGAAAGACAATGACAAAGAATGCTCAAACTACTGCATAATTGCACTCACCTCACACACTAGTAAAGTAATGCTCAAAATTCTCCAAGCCAAGCTTCAACAGTATGTGAACCGTGAACTTCCAGATGTTGAAGCTGGTTTTAGAAAGGGCAGAGGAACCAGAGATCAAATTGCCAACATCCACTGGATCATCGAAAAAGCAAGAGAGTTCCAGAAAAACATCTATTTCTGCTTTATTGACTATGCCAAAGCCTTTGACTGTGTGGATCACAATAAACTGTGGAAAATTCTGAAAGAGATGGGAATACCAGACCACCTGACCTGCCTCTTGAGAAACCTGTATGCAGGTCAGGAAGCAACAGTTCGAACTGGACATGGAACAACAGACTGGTTCCAAATAGGAAAAGGAGTATGTCAAGGCTGTATATTGTCCACCCTGCTTATTTAACTTATATGCAGAGTACATCATGAGAAACGCTGGACTGGAAGAAGCACAAGCTGGAATCAAGATTGTTGGGAGAAATATCAATAACCTCAGAATGAAATATTACTTGGCCATAAAAGAAAATGAAATAATACCATTTACAGCAACACGAATGTACCTAAAGATTGTCATACTGAGTGAAGTAGGTCCAGTGTCCTATGATATCACTCATATGTAGAATCTAAAAAAAAGCATACAAACAAACTTATCTACAAAACAGAAATAGAGTTACAGATGTAGAAAGCAAACTTATGGTTACTAGGGGGTCAGAGTGGGGAGGAATAAATTGGGAGGCTGGGACTGACACACAGTAGTGTGTATATAAAATAGTTATAGAAATAGGTAACCGATAAGGACATACTGTATAGCACAGGGAACTTTACTTAATACTCTATAATCACCTATACGGAAAAAGAATCTAAAGAAGATTGGATATACATATATACAGACTCAGATCTTCACCTGAAACTAGCACAACATTGTAAATAAACCATACTCCAATAAAAATTCTTTTAAAAAAGATAACATAGTTTGCTTTTACCTAGAAAAAAATTTTGTTTTTCAACTTGAGGAGCTAAATAGGGACAATTTCTCTCCCCCTTCTGAATACCTCACTCCTTCTGGAAGTTATTTTTCTGGGTCTCAATTCTTCAGCAGCCCCAAGTGTTTAAGGACACTTCAGTAAAAATATTGCCCTGCTAATCTGTATGGATGTGAGTGTTGGACTGTGAAGAAAGCTGAGTGCTGAAAAATTGATGCTTTTGAACTGTGGTGTTGGCAAAGACTCTTGAGAGTCCCTTGGACTGCAAGGAGATCCAACCAGTCCATCCTGAAGGAGATCAGTCCTGGGTGTTCACTGGAAGGACTGATGCTGAAGCTGAAACTCCAATACTTTGGCCACCGATGTGAAGAGTTGCCTCATTGGAAAAGACCCTGATGCTGGGAGGGATTGGGGGCAGGAGGAGAAGGGGACGACAGAGGATGAGATGGCTGGATGGCATCACCGACTCAATGGACATGAGTTTGAGTAAACTCTGGGAGTTGGTGATGGACAGGGAGGCCTGGCGTGCTGCAATTCGTTGGGTTGCAAAGAGTCGGACACGACTGAGCGACTGAACCAAACTGAATGTGAAATAATCAAGGTTGATAAGATGCCTGGACCAGATTTTAAGACAGTACATCTGCTGGACCTCTGGAAAACTTACAAAATGAAAAACAGACCAGATCCACAGAGAAGCACACTTGCCAAGTGCCTACATGTGTCTACATGTTGAGGGTATGGTGGTGCTGGAATTACTGAGCATTCCCTTCACTCAGCTCTGATCCAACAAGCCCTATGATCTGATCAGTGAAAGAAACTAAGTACACTGCCGCAGCGCAGTGGTTCCTAAAAGTCACTGACCCTCAGAATAAAAAATAGCAAGCATTTCTTCAGTTGCTTACTGTATTCCAACAACCAAGACAGATACCTTATCCTTCCAACAGTCCTGCCAAATAGGTATCATTTCCCTGTTTTGTTGATGAGACAACAGACCCAGTTAGGTTGGATCCTTTGCCTATTAACATGTCTTGTTGTTGTTAAGTCGCTAAGTCGTATCCAACCCTTTGTGACCCCATGGAGTGTAGCCCACCAGGCCTGTCCATGGGATTTCCCAGGCAAGAATACTGGAGCAGGTTGCCATTTCCTTCTCCAGGGGATCTTCCCGACCTGGGGATCAAACCCATGACTCCTGGCAGGTGGATTCTTCACCACTGAGCCACCAGGAAAGCTGTTAATGCATCTAGTGAGAGGAAAAAGCATAATTTAAATCTCAGCAGTCTTCTCCAAGAGTTCACATTCTCACTCGTCACGTTAAAATATATTAGGGTTGGAGACTAGGAATGGGAATAATTAAAAGTCCCCCCAGGTAATTCTTATACGTCCAGCTTAATGCTAGTTTAAGAATCCACTAGTAAAGTGTCTTTAATGTACATAAAAATTGTTTAGGAACCTTGTTACATGGCAGAGGCTGATTCAATAGGTCTGGATTTGGGCCTGAGGGTCTACATTCCTAACAAGAGCCAGGTGATACCCGTGGCACTTGTCTTTGGACCACTTTTTGCGTAGCAAGTCAGTAGAGACAGCACTCAGGGGCAGAAAGTTTTAAATTGTTCTCTAATAATGTCATGAGTTCTTCTGTCCTCAGATAAACTGTCAACACCTTAAGTATCTTAGAGAGTATCTCCATCCCCTTTCAGTGCTAGACCTGTAGAAATAAAGCCATTCGGTGAATGCTTAAGTAATTCTTGAGAAAAAATATTCTTTTAAAAATCTCAGCACAAGATGAATTGGAACAAAGGAGTTTGCTTTCACAGTGCAGGGGCCCTGATTTACTTCCACACACAAGTAGTTATGGAATCAGTCCCTGAATCTGATTTCTTGTTAGGTGATAATTGACAGTAGTCACTTTTCTAGGGAGTTGTGGAAAAATGGGTTCTCTATCAAGAAAGTTGTTAGACTACAGAACAAAGGCAAATGACATATGCTCTTTGGGATTTGCAAAAAGATTTAAATAACTTAAAAAAACACAATTATATGGTACTGAAGTTCCAAATATTTACTGTTCAAATTTTTTTTTATTAAAATTTCATCTCCTATTACACTCTATTCACATGGAAAAACTTCTGCCTGAATTCCTGCAGTCTTCATTTTCCTATCTGATCTACAGCTATGTGGAACTGTCACCACAGAAAACTAATTGCCCTGGTCACTCCCCAAAGAACTTGCTCATGATTTTATCAACCTTTATTTGACCAAAGATTAGTCTTTTGATCTTGGAGAGAAAAATATGTCCAACTTAGTCAGCAAGTTTTTAGAATAACCCAGTATATGGTCATCATGATTTTTTTTTTAATAACTACTTCAAACTCAGCTCTCCATTCCTCTCATTAACTCCATCCATGCCAAACACATACACACCAATTCACAGATGTAAGAGTTAATCTATTTCCAGAAGACAATATAGACATGTATGTATATATCATAGGGTTTCTAACACATTTGGGGACTCAAAAACATTCCTTAATGGGAAAACACAATAGTCAAGACTTTCTTCAAGTGAAACACAATACCCGATATCTCATTGTCCAAATACGTGCTGTGTTCTCTAGAGAAGTGAGTTTCAAAATTGATAGGACTTCATTGAGTCATAGAATACTATAGAGCAATGAGGGTGAATATAAAAAAGAAGTAATGCTAAATGGATCAACCTGGGGAGATTTCCAAAAATAAAAATACTGGGTGAAAAAAATCAAGTTTGCAAAAAAAAACTGATAGGACTTAAGCTGCCCTGTGGATGTTGACTGTAACTCTGAAATCAAAAGTTGCTTGCTCCATGGAAGAAAAGCTATGACAAACCTAGACAGCATATTAAAAAGCAGAGACATTACTTTGCTGATAAAAGTCCATATAGTCAAAGCTACGGTTTTTCCAATAGTCATGTATGGATACGAGAGTTGGACCATAAAGAAGGCTGAGCACCAAAGAATTGATGCTTTTGAATTGTGGTGCTGGAGAAGACTCTTGAGAGTCCCTTCACAGCAAGGAGATCAAACCAGTCAATCCTAAAGAAAATCAGTCCTGAGTATTCATTGGAAGGACTGATGCTGAAGCTCCAATACTTTGGCCACTTGATATGAGGAGGCGACTCACTGGAAAAGACCCTGATGCTGGGAAAAATTGAGGGCTGGAGGAAAAGAGGGCGACAGACGATGAGGTGGTTGGATGGCATCATCAACTCAATGAACATGAGTCTGAGCAAACTCTGGGAGATAGTGAAGGACAGGGAATCCTGATATGCTGCAACCCACGGGGTCACACAGAGTTGGACACAACTGAGTAAATGAACAGCAACAACAAACCTGCCCCAGATAAGTCTTATCTGGGAATGCAGTTTTCTAGATTCTATGCCCAGCAATTGTGATTCAGGAGATGAGGAGTCAGGCTCAGGAATCTGCCTTTCTACAAGTATCTCAGGGGTCCTTTCTCGAGAAGCCCAGAGTTTAGAATGGGAGTCAGTCATATAAACAAATCATCGCAACGCAGCTGATAAATTCAAGGAGTGAGGAAAGGGAGAGAAAGGACTGTACTTACTGCAGAATAGGGAAGGATGTTAGGGATGGCTTCCTCATAGTGTGTGTTTAAGTCGAGTCTTGAGAGAGAAGTAAAAGTTCAGCAGAGGCTGGTTAATGGGAAGCAAACAGACACATCTTCTGAAGTACGATTGTTGAAGATAAAGTTGGGGGCAATGAGAGAAGGCAGAGGCAGTTGGCACATGACGTCATGTAGGTTACATGCTGATCATCCTCGGGGGCATCAATCACATTATAGCCATCACAATTTTGTGTACTTATTGCAATGATTTTCTGACGTGTCAACAAAGTATCTTGAAGAAAGAGTGCCTGTTTCTAATTTGGACAAAGACTAGGGGGCTGGTGGTTGGGCTAGAGGAAGAGAAATGCAAGGACCGTACTCCATGTTCACTAGTCAGTCTCATCGATGTACACATCTGTTGATAAGGAACACAAGGAATCCTAAAGAGAGACTGCAGTTACACCCCACTGTTGACTGCTTGGAGAAAGGGTCAAATAATTGGAGAAGCTGAAGCTGACCTGGGGGATGATCAAACATCTTATTCATTGTCTTTCTCCAAATGGTGCCAAGACATTAATCAAACAACCAATATTAAGAGTGCTTCAGACATAAGACCAAGCTGCAACCGTTAGTCACAGATCTCCTGATGACCTCGGTCTTTCAAACTCCAGACACCAGCTACCCAGAGCACAGCTTTCATTTCCCAAGAGAACCCTCACTTTTCACTGTCTCTCACCCTTATCTGGGTCTTTGCCAGTCCTTCTCTCTGTTAAATTGAGCCTTCATGTTCATTTCAAAGACTTTAGCCTCAGAGAGATGTTTTTTTATTTCAGTTTTGAAAGTAACATCAACTAGTTGATCTTCCTACATGGGTACTTTCCAGGGGTGTCATATTTTCCATCTAAGGAGTGATAAGGAATCTATAAGGTGCAATGTTAGCCAGCTTACTTCTGTAACCATCCTTACAACCTCATTATCATGACTATTTAAAATAACATTTATTCATCACTTGCCATTGCCCACCCATTGTCCTAAATCTTTATACTCATGATTTTCTTTTAAGAAGAATTCTGTGATATAGCTATTATTAAACCCCATTTAGAAGAGAACACTATGGTTCAGAGAGGTTAAGTAACTTCTCCTGAATGACAGTTAATTAAAAGCAGAACCAGGATACAAATATAGCATTGTGTGCCTCCAAAGGCCACAGTATTAATCAGTATGGAATACTGCCCTGTCCCTTTGTTTCAAACAAGGAGCTATATCATCACTATCAGCTTTATACCTAACCTTTTGTGAGCTAGTTCTTTCAGCATACTAGCTTATTTAAACCTCACAACAACCTTCTGTGGTGGGTTCTATTGTCCTCATTTTAGAGATCAGAAAATCACGACATGAAGAAATTAAACCATACACCCAAGATCATCCAGTTAATAAGTGGTTGGAGGTGGGATCAAATTATTCAAAACAGCAGATGATATTTAAAATGGCTCCAATCTTGTATTTTGTTCTTACATAGTAGTCTTAATCCAATTATATCCAACATTAGTAAGATTTTTTTTTAAGATGTTTTTACCAGTTAGAAAAATACACTGAATAATCTAGGTTTGTGTTTTAGTTCAGAGGGAAAGTACCATAAGAATCTAGAAATTTTAAGTGTCAGATCTTTGCTTCCAAATATAATCACTGGAAACTAAATTTTGCAATACATGTTCAAAACTTGCCTACCTAACATGTCTTATTGGCATTAATTTATTCATTCCATTGTTCAGTGGTTTACATATGGTCACTGGGTTCCTGTAGCTTCTGGGACTGGAGAATCAAAGTGGACTGAGTCATGATCCCTGACTTCGAGAAGCTTCCAGTTTGGTGGAAGAGACACAAAAGGAAACCAGTGATTATAGTAATGATCTATTCAAGTACTGCGGTGTATCAAATGCTTTGACAGATTTGGGAACTCTACGAGGACAGGATCTCTGCCTCATTCTGCTTTGTCTCCACCCAGTCCCTAAACCAGTGCCTGAAGGAAGGTGAGAACACAAAAACTTATGAGTGCATGTGTGAATGAATAGATAGTATGAAGGTGGTGAGGCAGGGGGTGGGGGACAGGGTCTAAATCAGCCAAGCATGGAGGCACAGAGGACAATGAAAGATCCTTGAAGGTGGGTATTAAAAACCAAAGAATTTGCAGAAGTGAGCCAGCCAAGGAGGGGGTTGGGGAGAATGGAAATGGAGGACCAGAAACATGGACGAGAGCAACGTGAGTTGCGATGCTGACAGCAGGCCTCTGAAAGCCTTTTTAGATTTGTCTGGGGACACGTAGAAATGTGAACCAGCTGACACCCAGAAGACAGGAAGACTCGAAGCGGAGGGGTGGCCACAGTGAGGCAGAGCTCCAGGGTCCTCAGGAGCCAGGTCATAGCTCTCAAGCTAAGGACGGTCAACATGACTGCAAAAGCCACAGAGAGGTCAGCGATAGGTTTCAAGCAGGGAAACATCAGGAACAATTTTAGTTGATTGGAAAAGTTGTGACGCCTCTTCTCTAACCCTTTATAGGTATGCATTTGTTAGATAATGTTGCAAACAGATGTGTCAAGATTTATCAGTAGTTGTCATCCTATTTCTAGCTCAGTTCTAGACCAACTGCCTACAAGTCCCTCTCCTAAGCTCCTCCTTTGCCTCCCTTGGCCCTAGTGAGACTAGCCAGGATGATCCAAGACCCTTTTACTGCTTCTAAGGGTGTTCCATCCATCAGATCTAATATCTCATCCTACACCTATAGAAGCACTGGGAAAAAAGACAAGCACATGCTGTGGTGAATGAAAATCACTAAGAATCTCAACAGAGCAGGAGAGAGAGGAATAGCAATTAGAATGAAAAGCCACCAGACCTCAATGGAAAAGGACCAGGTTGTACAGACAAACCTAAACAAATTAGAGTCAGAGCTCAGTTCAACATCTTTCAAGCAGAGCATCAGCCCTAAATCCCAGGTGATAGGTTTTAACACATTTGAGGAAGATAAGCTATAAATTTCTTAAGCTAGAAACAACAGGTTTTATTTCTAGCATGTTGAAGCTGCAAGTCTTTACTCATTGTATGTGATTCCCCCTATACTATACTCCAGCCTCCATGCTTTTTTTTGTTTTCTGGCATTTTGGTATTTTCTGACTGTAAAAGCAACTTATGCTCATTGTAAAAATTTACACAATACAGAAAAAATAATTGAAGCAAAAATTATTCTTCATTCCACCAATCAGATCAACCAGGCACAACATTTTTGACTCTTGTCCCAACTTCTGTCTTCAAATGTACATAAAGTTATTGTTATTACTGTTTTGCTATTATTGTTGTCTTTTAAAGAAATATAGGTTGGGTAATTTGCTTTCTTCTACTTAGTATTCTGTAGCTATGCTTTACATTGTCATTTCTAAAGCCTGAATAATATTTCGTTATGTGGATATACCATAATTTTATCAATCTCCTCTTTATAGACATTAGAATTATTCATAACAACCAGAAAGTTTATGAAAAAGGCAGGCTGTGAGGAACACCCATGTAGCTAAATTTTCCTACATCTCTGCTATTATTTACTTAAAATTCAAGAAGTCTAATTGAGAAACCAAATGGTATGCACATTTAAAACTCGCTACATATGTTACATATCACCGAACTGCCCTCTCAAAGGCTGGTATCAATGTACCATCTTCCTTGGTTGTCCAGTGGTTAAGACTTGGTGCTTCCATGACAGGGGGCAGGTCTGATCCCTGGCTGGGGAGATAATATCCTGCATGCCATGTGGCACAGTCAAAAAATAAAAACAATAAAGCATGCTATAGTCTTTAAAACATTCCTATTTTTAAAAAATTGACCAAAAGTGTCCAATGTATGCCATCTTTACCTGCTTTAGGTATTACCATTTGTTCTAACTTTTGCCTCCCTGACAAATGGAAATCAGCATCACCAGATTTCAATTTTTTGATTACTGGTAAGCTTGAATCATGATTCAGTTCAGTTCAGTCACTCAGTAGTGTCCGACTCTTTGCGACCCCATGAATCGCAGCACGCCAGGCCTCCCTGTCCATCACAAACTCCCAGAGTTTACTCAAACTCATGCCCATTGAATCGGTGATGCCATCCAGCCATCTCATCCTCTGTCGTCCCCTTCTCCTCCTGCCCCCAATCCTTCCCAGCATCAGGGTCTTTTCCAATGAGTCAGCTCTTTGCATGAGGTGGCCAAAGTATTGGAGTTTCAGCATCAGCATCAGTCGGTCCAATGCACACCCAGGACTGATCTCCTTTAGGATGGACTGGTTGGATCTCCTTGCAGTCCAAGGGACTCTCAAGAGTCTTCTCCAACACAACAGTTCAAAAGAATCAATCTTTCGGCGCTCAGCTTTCTTCACAGTCCAACTCTCACATCCCTACATGACTACTGGAAAAACCATAGCCTTGAACAGACGGACCTTTGTTGGCAAAGTAATGTCTCTGCTTTTTAATATGCTATCTAGGTTGGTCATAACTTTCCTTCCAAGGAGTAAGCGTCTTTTAATTTCATGGCTTCAGTCACCATCCACAGTGATTTTGGAGCCCAGAAAAATAAAGTCTGACACTGTTTCCACTGTCTCCCTATCTATTTCCCATGAGGTGATGGGACCAGAAGCCATGATCTTAGTTTTCTGAATGTTAAGCTTTAAGCCAACTTTTTCACTCTCCTCTTTCACTTTCATCAAGAGGTTTTTTAGTTCCTCTTCAATTTCTGCCATAAGGGTGGTGTCATCTGCATATCTGAGGTTATTGATATTTCTCCCAGCAATCTTGATTCCAGCTTGTGCTTCTTCCAGCCCAGTGTTTCTCATGATGTACTCTGCATATAAGTTAAATAAGCAGGGTGACAATATACAGTCTTGACATACTCCTTTTCCTATTTGGAACCAGTCTGTTGTTTCATGTCCAGTTCTAACTGTTGCTTGTGATTACTAGGCATTTATCCTTTTATGAATTGCATTTTCATGTCTTCTGCTCATATTCCTGTTTGATGATGCTTTTTCTATTATATTAAGAATATTAGGGAGGCTCAAGAGGGAGGGTATATATATATATAAACTTATGTCTGATTCATGTTGTATGGCAGAAACAAACGCAACACTGTAAAGCAACTATCCTCAAATTAGAAATAAAAAAGAATATTAACCCACTGAAAATTTATTTTATAGACAGAAAACTATAATTTGGTCCGGTTACCTACAGGCTTTCCACCCTACCCTCTGATAGGCAGATACACACCTCTGGGTGTGTCCCTAGAGCACTGACTGTATTATGAAGTCATCGTCTAAGGTATTTCAGGAAGAAAAGAGCCTGGCAAAGCTTATTCAGCTAGTCTGGGATTCATGTGCTTAAACAGCCATCTCTGTGCTTCAAGGAGAAAGGAAAGAGTGAATCACCTCACCCCCAGACCCCTTCCAGGTCTTTTTGAACTTGTTCTATGAATCTGCATGTGGGGGCCTTTCTTTACATTCCTGTGTTCTGAATTTTAGAAGCACCAGAGGTGTGAAGAATATCATGCTTATATTTTGGGTCAGTCCAGGGTCCAACACTTCTCCAAAATCCTCACTCTGCTTCCAACGTTTCCCTTTGTTTTTTAGGTGAGGGAAAGAAGGATATAGCACAGAGAGAGAGAGAGAGGGAGGGAGGGAGGGAGGAAGGCCCAATCAGAAATACCATTTCAGAATTACAAGCATAACCTGACCTGACTCTGATCACATTCATTACACAGATAGTAAGGAACCTGCCAGTAGCCACACAACTTAATAGCGGTGGAACTCAGGCCTCTATGAGTCCAAATTCATTGTGTGTGTATATGTGTGTGTGTGTGTGTGTGTGTGTGTGTGTGTGTGTGTACAATGCCTTGTAATCACCACGTCTGCTCACTCTGGTTTTTATAAGTAAATGATTGAAGGCCCAGGGGACTATGCCACTGGCCTGTGGCCCTCAGATTTCCTTGGCAAAGCTGAGTGGAGCATACAGGCCTCTGACCAGCAGGCCACAGCTGGTTCCCTTCACCGTGCTGACTCATCTTTGAGAAGATGATGCAATTTAATGAGAAAACATTAAATGTGTACAGATTGGATCGGGGCTGTTTTGTTATTTCAGAACATGTTGGATAAAGTGAGCTAAACCCCAGGCTCTTTGCAGAGCTCCCTACCAAGGGGTATCTCCTGGGAGTCTTTCTAAAACCCTCTGTGGTAGTTATAACCCAGTGTCAGTTACCTTCAGATAAAAGGCAGCATACGCAATGGCTGTGTGTCAGCTGCTGTCTTTATGGAGGTTCAGTGGGGTTAGAGCGGGGCTGATATCACATGTGAAAATGCCTCCCAGATGCTGTGGTCAAGTCCCTCCCTTTGGTGCCACAGGAAACAGGGATCTGTGCAGTGGGGAGTGGGGTGTTCCTTCTCTCCCCTGCTCCTACCTGCTCTCACAAGCTCACTGCCTCCTCCGCCAGGTTAGTTCTCCACCCACACTTGGATTTTCTTATTCTTTAACTATGCAGTCAGCTGAGCAAATCCAGTTAATTGGGGCTCCACTTTTTTTTTTTTTCTCCAAGTGGTTTAAACCAATTGTTTTGTACAAATTTGGCATCCTCAATTTTTTTCCCCATCTTTTCCTATAGGTAATATTACTATCCAAATTTTTCCATAATGCCATTATCCCCCTTGTAAAGAGTCTGAAGGCTAATGAAGGAATTTGCCTAAAGTCACACCACTGACACATCACACAGCCTGAGTTCAAATCCATTTATGTGAGTCCCCAAATTCCAGCTCTAATGACCCCAGCTCCCTAACTCTTTGTACTCAAAGTTTACCATCTTTGCTAACTTCCAAAATAGTGAATAAAGCCTTATACTCCAAAGAAAGAAGAGTGAAAAACCGCTTGAGCTTTTGGATCTCATTTGGAAGTTTTCACAAAGATGGAGATTTCACTATGATGGATAATTGCCCTTTCTTGAGACAAAGACTGAGATGGTTTGATGGCATCACTGACTCAGTGGACATGAGTTTGAGTAAATTCTGGAAGTTGGTGATGGATAGGGAGGCCTGGTGTGCCACAGTCCATGGGGTCGCAGAGTCGGACACGACTGAGCAACTGAACTGAACTGAGGCTGCATCTCCTCTAATGAGACCTGATCTCCTCTAGGAGGGTAAGCCTTCCAAAGGCTGATTCTAAACTAGTTGTACATGGGACTCCAAGGCAGTTTTGTTCTGTCCATACCTCAGTGAAGCAGTTCCTAAGTGTGCTCCCAAAACATGTATTCTAGGAGACACTCCTAAACATGGGGTTTCATGACTAAATACTTCGGGGAACAGACATAAATTAAGTCATTGTTTCCCATTTATGTTCTATTAAACACTGTTGTGTGCGCTTGTATTAGATGTGGTAGTGAAAAAACAAGTTGAGATCAAATAATTTTGGCTCAGCAAACTGAATATTCTGATTTCCTCTTGGAGATTCCAGGTAAATGTTAATACATGAAAGATTCTGACAAGTTCTGTTAAAATCTATTTTTTAAAATTTGATGCTTCTCAGATTAATTTGATCTTAGGGCCTTATTTCATCATGCAACTCTAGCTCACAAAGACCCACTCCGGACAGGCTTCTGGTGTGAATTTCAGTTTGAAATTGTGCTTTAAAAGGGGTTAGTGGAGGTACCCCTTTGGAGAATCTAGGCCTGATTCTGTGATCAGCTAGTTGAGTGACTGTGACTCACTCCTTTCTGAGTCTTAGTTTCCCTATCTGTAAAAAAAAGTTTTGTACCAGATTGTCTTTAACTTCCTTCCAGTTCTAACATATTATCACCAAAACACATGGAATTTGTGAGGCCACAAACCAAAATATAATGATAAACTATGTATTTATATCTCCTTAATCTCATTCAGTCACCCAGAGACAAAATGATAATGATCCTTTTCAAGCTATAGAAATCTTAAACATATAAATATTAATTTGCCTCCAACTGCTAGTAGATTGCAGAAAGTAATGGAATTACATGACCATTTACTTTTCTAGAGCTTTGAGGCTTTTCCTGATCAGCCAGTTTCCAGGATAATGAGAAAGTCCCTAGAATCTCCAGAGAGGTCCTCGTGAAGCTCGGTATGACCTTCAGCAGCAGCTTTACCTCTTTGTGATTTACATTCTTCATGTGAGAAGTAAAATTGCCTTTCACTTGAAGATATTTTGTGAGGACTATCAGTCATAGTAAAACCAAACCAAACCAAACCTGTGTCCTCTGGCTATTTGCCACTGCCCCAAGTTCAAAAGTGTTTCTAATCCCATTCCCTTCACTCCAACTCCCAGCCACTCCTAGGTGGGGGCTACATAAATCCTCCATTTGATAGTATTAATGCTAGTATGGTATGGATGGGGCTTCCCAGGTAGCTCAGTGGTAAAGGATCCTGCCAGTGCAGGAGACTTGATTCCTGGATTGGGAAGATCCCCTGGAGAAGGAAATGGCAACCCATTCCAGTATTCTTGCCTGGAAAATTCCATGGACAGGGGAGCCTGGCGGGCTACAGTCCATGGAATTGTAAAGAGTCGGACAGGACTGAGCAACTAAACAACATCGTATGGATGAGAATATGACACCTTAACATGGGAGACAATTTGTTTTGTTTTAATGATACTTATCTTAGTAGTAATCATTATTCTTAAAATACAGAACAAGATAGTGTGATGGGTAATAGTGAGACTTTGACATCAGACAAACCTGGGTTTGAGCCCATCACTGTCATGTATTAGCTGAGCATCCCAAGGCAGGCTGCTAGTCTCCGATCCTCAGATTCTTCATGTATAAAGTAGGAATAATTTGACTCACTACAAAGCTGGTGCAACAATGCAACATCGTAATTTTTGTAAAGCTCTTGGAACAGCACCTGGGCGTGTGTGCGCTCAGTTATATCATTTTAAAACATTACCTGTTTATTTCACTCGTAAAAGAAAAAAAGGAGAGCCAGAAGAAAACTGTCACGGTACCAAGACCAGGAATCCTGCACAGCCATAGAAAGGATAACTGTAATTAGTGCTCGTAGCAAATGTTCATTAGGCAGCCTGCAATATTCATGCTGGCCAGAGGCCCTCTTTAAATAATGCTGTCGTCGTTCATTATTGAACACTGCCACCTGGTGGATGGACAGGCCATACGCAGGCAAGGAAATCAGCGAAGGTTACGTCAGGTCGCCTGGTCACCCTAGGAAGACACCATTCTGTCCACCTCATCCACACTGATTTCAGCTTCGTAATTTAGAGCTCTGGATATGGAGCAATATGGGGATTCCTGCTTTTGTAAACTTCCCTTTATCTTCACGCAGTTGTCAGACTGACACAAAGACATGAAAACTGTTTTATTTTGCTAAGGCTGGTGTTGGTCATGTGACCTGAGCCAAAGCAAAGCAGCCTCCTCTGACAACATGGACTGAAGTAACCCTACCCCCATCACTCATCTTACTCTTTTGTTTTCTGTATAAGTCGCATCATTTTCTGAAAATATTTATTTCTGTCTCCCACCCTCACTTTTCTCCCCCACAACTCTGGAGTGGAAGGAAGTCTCCTGAATCCAAGGCTGTATTCCTTCATTTGTCCCTCATTCCAAACACACACAGACTGGCACACAGGCGGTGCTCAGAAATTTTGTTGTCTATAGAATTAAAAAGAAAATAGCAACAATAAAGCTAATAGACACCACATTCCTGCTTATGGATATCCATCTTTATTTGCCGGGCACAGAGCAAAGCTCTGCACATACATGGTCTCATTAAATCTATACAATCACCTTGCTAGGAGGCGAGTTCATGCCACCACTCACTTGGAATCAGAAATTTCTAGGGCCTACAAATGATTTTCTCAGTTCAATAATCATAGCATCAGTAATCATAACATCTCTTTGTCCAGCATTATAATATTGTATCTTATTTAATCCTCTCTCCTTTGTAAACTGTACTATCATTTTACCCATCTTACAGATTTGAAAGCTGAGTCATAGAAACAAAGTCATTTTCCCAAAGTTACTCAGGTCACATTTAAAACCCAGATCTTGTCTAATTCTCAAGTTCTCTTTTCACTGCAGCACACTGCCTTCTATTAAATATATGGATAAACAGGGCTTTTAATTTTGTCTTGGAAAGCCAGATCTGAGTTTTGGTTAAGGTTGGAAAAAAGCCTTGCTGCCAAACTAAATCTCAAGCTTGCTTTTTCTGTAGCCAGGTTTTTATTCATCCAAAGCTATTCTCTGTATCTCCGCTTTAAATATAGTGACTAGATGAGATTTATTGAGATTTTATTATGGGTCAGGCAGGATTCAAATGATCTAATTCTTAAACAATCTTGCAAAATAGGGTTACAGTGATATTATTCCCTTTTTACAAATGAGGAAACTGAGGTGCAGAGAGGTTAAATAACCTCCCTATTGTTACCCAGGTTCTAAGCCAGAGCCCTATCTTGAACCTAGGATCCACTCCTCTGCACCAGTGGTCTCTCTAGAGGGCCCATCTGGCTGCATTCGCTGCTGCAGAGAACATCAGGGCATCTCTCTCAGTAGTGAACTTCCTGGAATGTTTCAGCTCAGAAATTATGCTAAAGTCCTAACAGACCTGGGGGTGGGGCCCTAGGGTAGTGTGGGGCAGGGGGAGGGGGACAGGCCAGGGCACCCTGCAGCTCTCTTCCTCTTCCTGTTTCCAGACCCGGCCTACAGTTACTCTTCAATTAGTTTCCATCTGTAGGAGCAGCAATTCCCTAGGGGTACACAGGCCAAAAAGAGAGACCGACTCAGCCAAAATCCAAAAATATCTTCACTGCAGCAAGCAAACAAATGATGGAGAAAAGGAAAATTTCCCCTGCAAGCCCTGGATATGTCTCAAAGACAGCCCACTCAGCTTATGTAAGTGGCCTTCACCACTAAGGAATGCAACCAAGGCCTGAATCTAGGACAACTCTGCCAATTACATGCTAATGAAAAGGTATTTAGGGGGCACCCACGGGCACTTTGGGAAACTTGAGCCTGTGCTTATTGAATTGTTGATCCCGGTTCACCAGACCAGGGCAAAGAGATTCAGGCAACACCCTAAGGATAGTGGCAAGATGGTCCATGGGTGTCACGTCAGGCACCTTGAACCTTTCCTTCAAAGCAACAGATAGTCAGAAGGTTCAGGGAAATTATAGGCCTGATGTTCATTCATTCATCTTTTTATATATTCATCCATTTTCAATAAACGTTTATCAAGTATCAAGTCAGTGTCTGTGTAACTAAGCAGGACCCTACAGGACCTTCCCATAACAGAAACAGCCCCCACCCAACCCACCGATGTCTTTCACCTGTCTTTTGTCTGTAGACCAACTGTAGACAAAGAATAAATTTAATTAGAGAAGTGAGACAATGCAGAAGCAAAGGAAAGCAGCCAAATCGGACAAAATAATAACAGTTAAGTCATTAAGTAAAGTCAAGGATCTTTAATTTCTCTTCAAGGGCTATAGATAATATTCTGAGCCATGTCTGTGAGCTGTTTTGCAGATACTGAAACCCCCACCAGGTGGAAGAAGCTAACTATATGCTATTCACAGACATGTAGACCCCAGAAGATTGATGATGCTGACTCCTGATTACCTCATCACCAACTGATCAGAAAAATGTCTGTGAGCTGATCACACACCCCACAACCCCCCTTCCTCACCTTGTCCGTGAAAACCTTTCCCTGAAAGCCTTTGGGGAGTTCGGGCCTTTCAAGCACTAGCTGTCTGGGCTCCTTGCTTGGCACCCAGTAATAAATACTGCACTTTCCTTCACCACAACCCAGTGTCAGGAGATTGGCTTTACTGCATGTGGGGGAGAGCAGAACCAACTGTGGTCTGGTAACAGTGCTGGGAACATCAAAGGGAGGTAGACATAGTGGTGAGTCTACACAATCAACAAAAATAATAATTCAAGTTCTGGTTTGTAGCACTTGCCACTTTCATGCGAAAATAAGTCCAAATTAGAATATTCTCTAACACCCTACACAAAAATAAACTCAAAATGGATTAAAGACCTAAATGTAAGACCAGATACTATGGAACTCTTAGGGGAAAATATGGGCAGAATACCCTGCCGATATGTCCCAAAAATATGGGACATAATTCAGGGCAATATCTTTTTTTAATCCACCTTCTAGAGTAATAAAAATGAAAATAAACAAATGGGACCTAATTAAACTTAAAAGCTTTTGCACAGCAAAGGAAATCATAAACAGAATGGAAAAAAACAACCTGTAGAATGGAAGAAATATCTGCAGACCAAGGGACTGAAAGTGAATTAATCTCCAAAATAAACAAATGGCTCATGCAGCTCTATATCAAAACTAAAAAAACTCAATCAAGAAATGGGCAGATTTTAAATAGACATTTCTCCAAAGAAGACATACAGATAGCCAAAAAGCACGTGAAAAAAATGCTTGACATCCCAAATTGTTAGAGAAATGTGAATCAAAACTACAATGAGGTAATGTTGTTGTTGTTTAGTCTCTAAGTTGTATCTGACTCTTCTGTGACTCCATGAACAGTAGCCCACCAGACTCCTCTGTCCATGGGATTTCCCAGGCAAGAATACTAGTGGGTTACCTCACACCAATCAGAACAGTCGTCATCAAAAAGACTAGGAACAAATGCTGAAGAGGGTGTGGAGAAAAGGGAATCCTCTTTCACTCTTGGTGGGAATGCACGCCTATTAGTACAGCCGCTATGGAGAACAGCTTGGAGGTTTCTTAAAAAACAAAGTACAGCTTCCATACGATCCCACAATCCCACTCCTGGGCATATATCCAGAGAAAACCATGATTTGAAAAGAATCACACACCCCAGTGTTCACTGCAGCCTTATTTACAATAACCAACACATGGAAACAACCTGTTCACTGACAGAAGAATGGATAAAGAAGATGTGGTACATGTAGACAATGGAATATTACTCAACCATTAAAACGAATGAAATAATGCCATTTGCAGCAACATGGATGACCTGTAGATTGGCATACGAAGTGAAGTAAATCAGACACAGAAGGATAAATATCATATGATAGCACTTATATGCAGAATCTAAAAAAAGTGATACAAATGAACTTATCTGCAAAATAGAAACAGACTCACCAAACTCATTCATTAGAGAATGAACCTTACGATTATCAGGGGGAAAGGATGGGATCGGGCAGGGATAGATTGGGAGTTTGGGATTGACATAATACACACTGCTATATTTAAAATAGATAACCAACAAGGACCCACAGTATAACACAGAGGACTCTACTCAATATTCTGTAATAACCTAAATGGGCAAAGAATTTGAAAAAGAATAGATATATATTGTATGTATAACTGAATTACTTTGTACACTTTGAATTACTTGTGCTGGACAGCACAGGGAACTCTGCTAAACAGTCTGTAATAACCTGGAAGGGGAAAAACCTGAAGAAGAATAGATGTATGTATATAACTAAATAAGTTTGCCATATACCTGAAACTAACGCGATATTGTAAATCAACTATACTCCAATGTAAAATGTTTAAAAAATACTGCTCTAACAGACTCACAGACAGAGAACAAAGTAGTGATTACCAGTGGGGGGGATGGAATTTAGGGGTGAGGGAGTGGGAGGTACAAATTTTTAGATGTATCAAAAGACTCAAGAATGTATCATACAATATGGAAATATAGCCAATACTTTGTAATAGCTGTAAATGGAAAGTAACCTTTTAAAAACTGTATTAAAATAAAATTAGGAAAAAAAGAAGTGTCAAGGTAAGTTGAGGAAAAACAAGCAAAGATTGCAAAATCCTTTATGAGAAGTATAGGTATGGTGGGAGCATCTGGAAGGCAAAACCAGCCAAGATTTGGGTTTGGGAGATGCTTTCTGAGACAAAGGCATCTAATCTGAGGCCTAATGGAAAGCAAGCATTAGCTGTGCAAAGAGTGGAGAGTGGGTTCCAGTTAGAGGAAGCAACCTGTGCAAATGTCTTGAGTGAAACCAGACAACTGATCCCTTTAGAAATAAACAGTATTTCATTATGGCTGGCATCAAGTGTAAGTGACATGAAATAAGATTGGGGGAAAGAATGAATACAGAGCCAGGATGTATAACCAAATAAAAAGAGCTTGTCCTAAGACTAGTGGGAACTCACTGAGAGCTTACATAGACTCTTGAGAGTCCCTCGGATAGCAAGGAGGTCAAACCAGTCAATCCTAAAGGAAATCAACCCTGAATATAAATTGGAAGGACTGATGCTGAAGCTGAAGCTCCAATACCTTGGCCATCTGATGGGAAGAATCAACTCACTGGAAAAGACCCTGATGCTGGAGGGCAGGAGGAGGAGGTGACAGAGGGTGAGATGGTTGGATAACATCACCAACTCAATGGACATGAGTTTGAGCAAACTCCAGGAGACAGTGAAGGACAGGGAAGCCTGGCATGTTGTAGTTCATGGTGTTGCAAAGAGGTGGACACAACTTAGTGATTGAACAACAACAGCATAGACAAGGACACCTTGATTAGATTTCTCATTGGGAAGATCATTCTGCCTGAAGCGTGGCAAAAAGATAGGATGGAGGGAAGCCCAGAAGATGCTGCCACAATCTGAGAGAGAGATGAAGGTTGCCTATATGGCAATGGGGATAGAGAAGAAGTTTGTACCTGTTGGACAAAGTGACTGATTCTGTGTGTGTGTGTGTGTGTGTGTGTGTGTGTGTGTGTGACATGGCGGTAGGGTTGGTGTCAAGCAAAATGAAGTCAGGAATGAGGTGTCTCACCAGAGAAAACCAGCAGATGATTGGAAGTAGAAGAAAATGAAGGAAAAGCAGATCGTTGGCTTGAGTGCTAATGAGTTCAGTTTTAGATAGATTGTATGTGTGTGATGTTCAAGAGGGGGATATCCAGAAAGCCTGAGGCCTGAAGCTCAGGACACAGATCTGGGCTGAAATATAAATTTGGGAGTCATCAGCAAACAGATTATAACCAACACCTTGTGTGTGGAGATGATCCAGGGACAAGTCAGCATAACTAGAGTTAATAGGTCATTTACTCTGCCAGCACCCACTGTATACACACCCCCTCTTAATCATTACAATCACTCTCTTAGGTATCACCCCCATTTTGTGGATGAAAAAACCGAGGCCTGGAGTGGTTGTCCAGTAAGAAGCAGAGCTCAGATTCACAACAGGTCCATCTGGCATCACAGCCTACACCCTGAACTGTAACACGGCTGGTTCTTTGTCAAAACAGACAGGCTAAGGAGAGAAGAGGAGGAGGACAAGCTGGGAAATCACCGTTTAAGTGACAGGAGGAGGAAATTTCAAAGGAGACTGTTAGGTAGTGCATGGAGGTAGGGGGCTTATCACTAACAAGGTCAACTTCTTAAAAACTTTCTCACCACAAATGAGGTGACTGAAGTTGCCCCTTTAAAACTTAGGGTCACACTGCATTTATTAACATTCTTTTCTGATCATAAAAGTAATGCTTTATCCTTGTAGAAGGTTTAGAAAATACAGAGGATACAGAGGGGAAAATAAAAGTCACCGCTATGCTACTACCTAGCAATAACTGCTGGAATTGTTTGGCACACATTCCTTCAGACAGTTTCTACACATATAAAAACAAATGGATATTTCTTGAAAATATTTTTAACATTTTATTTTGAAGTCATATTTTATTGTTTCTAACATGCACATTGAAAATTGTATATGTATTGCTTCTAAAGATGTACATCTCAAAATCAGGATTTCTCTTATAATCAGTGGGGTTTTAGGTTTTACAGGTAAATGGCAGCTTTTTGTTCTTAGATGGACATGAAAGAATGCTGCATTTTGCAACTGATGGCATCTTAGATTGGGGAAATATGGTAGGTAAGATTCAAAATTCAAAATATACTAAAAAGTGTCCAGGTGTCCAGGTAGAGATCTCTGTCAGTTCTGGCCACTCAAGTGTTCTTTTCTGGAAGCAGGTATTTTCTAGTTCCCTGTCTACTCTTTGAGATTTATTTTAATACACATACAAGAAAACATTACATATGGCCTCCTCTCCTTAAGTGCATGGAAACCTATTATTCACCTTGAATTTTTGTTTTTAAACTCAACAATATATGTTGAAGATTTTTGTTTTCCAATTGCAAGTTTTCACTTGAAAGCATTACCATAATTCATTAAGAAGTCCTCTACTAAAGTGCAAAGTTATTTCTAATTTTTTTCTGAATTAAACAACGCCATGATGAATAATCTTGTATGTTTTGCACACCTACAAGTCAACCTATTGAGTAAATCTGTAAAAACAAAACTGCTAAGTCAAAGGGTAAGTTCACTTATTTTTTTAAAAAAATTCTTATTCATTTATGTAGCTGCTTTGAGTCTAGGTGGTGGCATTCGGGATCTTTTTCTGATGCAGTGCACAGACTCTCTAATTGTGGCATGTGGGCTTCAGTAGTTGCTGTGCAAAAGCTTCGTTGCTCCAAGGCATGTGGGATCTTAATACCCTGACGAGGGGTTGAACCCATGTCCCCTGCATTGCAAGGCAGATTCTTAACCACTGGACTGCTAAGGAAGTCCCTCAGTTATTTTGACTGATAATGCCAAACTGACCTCCAATGCTGTAAAGAGCAATATTGCATAGGAATCTGGAATGTTAGGTCCATGAATCAAGGCAAATTGGAAGTGATCAAACAGGAGATGGCAAGAGTGAACATCGACATTTTAGGAATCAGTGAACTAAAATGGAATGGAACAGGTGAGTTTAACTCAGATGACCATTATATCTATTACTGTGGGCAAGAATCCCTTAGAAGAAATGGAGTAGCCATCATAGTCAACAAAAGAGTCTGAAATGCAGTGCTTGGATGCAATCTCAAAAACGACAGAATGATCTCTGCTCATTTCCAAGACAAACCATTCAATATCATGGTAATCCAAGTCTATGCCCCAACCAGTAATGCTGAAGAAGCTGAAGTTGAATGGTTCTATGAAGACCTATAATACCTTTTAGAACTAACACCCAAAAAAAGATGTCCTTTTCATTATAGGGGACTGGAAAGCAAAAGTAGGAAGTCAAGAAACACCCGGAGTAACAGGCAAATTTGGCCTTGGAGTACAGAATGAAGCAGGGCAAAGGCTCATAGAGTTCTGTCAAGAGAATGCACTGGTCATAGCAAACACCCTCTTCCAACAACACAAGAGAAGACTCGACACATGGACATCACCAGATGGTCAACACCGAAATCAGATTGATTATATTCTTTGCAGCCAAAGATGGAGAAGCTCTATACAGTCAGCAAAAGCAAGACCAGGAGCTGACTGTGGCTCAGATGATCAACTCCTTATTGCTAAATTCAGACTTAAATTGAAGAAAGTAGGGAAAACCACTAGACCATTCAGGTATGACCTACATCAAATCCCTTATGATTATACAGTGGAAGTGAGAAATAGATTTAAGGGACTAGATCTGATAGACAGGGTGCCTGATGAACTATGGACGGAGGTTCGTGACATTGTACAGGAGACAGGGAGCAAGACCATCCCCATGGAAAAGAAATGCAAAAAGGAAAATGGCTGTATGAGGAGGCCTTACAAATAGCTGTGAAAAGAAGAGAAGCAAAAAGCAAAGGAGAAAAGGAAAGATATACCCATTTGAAAGTAGAGTTCCAAAGAATAGCAAAGAGAGATAAGAAAGCCTTCCTCAGTGATCAGTGCAAAGAAATGGAGGAAAACAATAGAGTGGGAAAGACTAGAGATCTCTTCAAGAAAATTAGGGATACCAAGGAAACATTTCAGGCAAAGATGGGCTCAATAAAGGACAGAAATGGGATGGACCTAACAGAAGCAGAAGATATTAAGAAGAGGTGGAAAGAATACACAGAAGAACTATACAAAAAAGATCTTCACTACCCAGATAATCACGATGGTGTGATCACTCACCTAGAGCCAGATCCTGGAATGTGAAGTCGAGTGGGCCTTAGGAAGCATCACTACAAACAAAGCTAGTGGAGGTGATGGAATTCCAGTTGAGCTATTTCAAATCCTAAAAGATGATGCTGTGAAAGTGCTGCATTCAATATGCCAACAAATATGGAAAACTCAGCAGTGGCCACAGGACTGGAAAAGGTCAGTTTTCATTCCAATCCAAAAGAAAGGCAATGCCAAACAATGCTCAAACTACCACACAATTGAACTCATCTCACACACTAGTAAAGTAATGCTCAAAATTCTCCAAGCCAGGCTTCAAACGTGAACCGTGAACTTCCAGATGTTGAAGCTGGTTTTAGAAAGGGCAGAGGAACCAGAGATCAAATTGCCAACATCTGCTGGATCACAGAAAAAGCAAGAGAGTTCCAGAAAAACATCTATTTTTGCTTTACTGACGATGCCAAAGCCTTTGACTGTGTGGATCACAATAAACTGTGGAAAATTCTGAAAGAGATGGGCATACCAGACCACCTGACCTGCCTCTTAAGAAACCTGTATGCAGGTCAGGAAGTAATAGTTAGAACTGGACATGGAACAACAGACTGGTTCCAAATAGTAAAAAGGAGTATGTCAAGGCTGTATATTGTCCACCCTGCTTATTTAATTTATATGCAGAGTACATTATGAGAAACGCTGGGCTGGAGGAAGCACAAGCTGGAATCAAGATTGCTGGCAGAAATATCAATAACTTCAGATATGCAGATGACACCACCCTTATGGCAGAACGTGAAGAAGAACTAAAGAGCCCCTTAATGAAAGTGAAAGAGGAGAGTGGAAAAGTTGGCTTAAAGCTCAACTTTCAGAAAACTAAAATTATGGCATCTGGTTCCATCACTTCATGGCAAATGACGGAAACAGTGGCAGACTTTACTTTTTTGAACTCCAAAATCACTGCAGATGGTGACTGCAGCCAGGAAATTAAAAGACACTTGCTCCTTGGAAGGAAAGTTATGACCAACCTAGACAGCACATTAGAAAGCAGAGACATTACTTTGCCAACAAAGGTCCGTCTAGTCTAGTCAAGGCTATGGTTTCTCCAGTGGTCATGTATGGATGTGAGAGTTGGACTATAAAGAAAGTTGAGTTCTGAAGAGTTGATGCTTTTGAATTGTAGTGTTGGAGAAGACTCTTGAGGGTCCCTTGGACTGCAAGGAGATTCCAACCAGTCCATCCTAAAGGAAATCAGTCCTGGGTGTTCATTGGAAGGACTGATGTTGAAGCTGAAACTCTAATACTTGGGCCATCTGATGCGAAGAGCTGACTCATTGGAAAAGACCCTGATGCTGGGAAATATTGAAGGCGGGAGAAGGGGATAACAGAGGATGAGATGGTTGGATGCCATCACCGACTCAATGGATATGAGTTTGAGTAAATTCTGGGAGTTGGTGATGGACACGAAGGCCTGGTGTGCTGCAGTCCATGGGGTCACAAAGAGTCAGACATGACTGAGTGACTGAACTGAACTGACCTCCATAAATGTTGCTTCAATTTATATTTCTTCCAGGAATGTATGAAATATTGTTTTCCCACACAATTTCCAGTATGATATCAATCCACTCCAGAATTCTTGCCTGGAAAATTCCATGGACAGAAGAGCCTGGTGGGCTACAGTCTCAAGGGGTCACTCAGACACTGAGTGACTGAGCATATACATCAACATTTTTATCTTTCCCAAATTGATAGTTTAACAACGTATCTTTAATCAAGTTTTTATTTTGGATTTTATAGAAAAGTTGAAGTGGTAGTACAGAGTTCCTGGATACTCCTCACCCAGTTTCCCCTCATAGTAACCTCTTACAGTAAACAACAAAATATACTCGTCAAAACTTAAGAAATCAACATCGGTAAACTGCTGTTGGGGCTTCCCAGGTGATGCTAGTGGTAAAGAACCCGCCTGCCAATGCAGGAGATGTGAGAAATGTAGGTTCGATCCCTGGTAGGGCAGATAACCTGAAAGAGGGCATGGCAACCCTCTCCACTATTCTTGCCTGGAGAATCCCATGGACAGAGGAGATGGAGGGCTACAGTCCATGGGGTCGCAGGAGTCGGACATGCCTTAAGTGACAGTGTGCATTCATACTGCTATTAATAAAACTCAAGGTTTTATTTGGATTTCACCAGTTTTTCTACTGAGGTCCCTTTTCCCCATAATTCCATCCAGGAGGACATACTGCATTAGTCATCATGCCTCTCCCTTCTGATCTCTGACAGTTACTCAATCTTCCCTTGTTTTTCCTCATGACTTTGACAATTTTGAGGAACTAGTTGGTATTTTGTAGACTATCCCTTAATTCAGGTTTGATATTTTTTTCTTAAAGAATTTTTTTCTTATAGGTTAATAACCCTTTTTTCCTAATAATAATCTTACCTCTAGTTTTGGTATTGTCTGTCAAATCTCTGCAATATAATGTTACTTTATTTTTTCATTTTCCATACTCTAGTCTTTGGATTTGAGTGACTAAGTCAAGTCCAAACTTAAGAGGGAAACCTTAGTGAAATTGTAGTTATCATTTACCTGATGAGTGTGAGCATCTTTTCATATGTAAGAACCTACCTGTGTTTTCTGAAACTTCATTATTATTTTGCCCATTTTTCTGTGAAGTTCTTTTTGACATCAATTTATATGAGAAATAAGCATTTTTTCTGTAATGCAAATTAAACATTTTCACCCATTTCACCATTTCTTATAGTTTCTGCTGTGTTTACTTCAACAGGGATTTTAACAATTTCTATCGTCTGTTCATTTGGACTATTTGATACAATTTAGATATACTAAAGTTCTGTCAGAAAGGGAAGTGAGAGGGGTGTAGCTTTGCAACTGTCATCTGGGGGTAAACGCCCAGCTTTCTCACTTGCGTCCATCGACGCCTGAGAGGGAAGACTCTAGGAGTGGGGGTGGGAAGGGGAGGTTCTGACCCCTTAGCAGGCCTTGCTAATACCTCCCTGGATGAGAGGGGTGGGAATTCTTTGTTATTGCTTTCCTTCAGTGATATCAGTTTGGGGTGGAGGGCGGGTCTGGCCTTGTTTCTGGTGGGTGGTGATGAAAGTCCCGACTCTTTTCTGGGCATCCTATGAGACACCTCTAGTCAGGGAGGAGGGGGGCTGTTTCATCACGGCCAGGGAGGGCTGGGCCCCCAGGTGCCTCATGGGGCCTCGCTGGCCCTATAGTGCCAGGGGGCTCATTACCACCTGGCGGGATTAAAGTCCTGGATTCCCACTTGGCCTTCTCTGACCTCATCTGCATGGAGATGTTGAGCTTCTTCCTTAGACTCTTGAAGGTGGGAGTCTAGGCTCCCATTCAACCTTTGCTGGCATGTGTTCTATGATAGAAGATGTTCCTCTGCGGTAAGGCCACAAAAACCTATGGTAGCTCTGCCTCTAGTGGACTCTTCAATTTTCTCTTCTTACGATGGAATAGGAGATCAGTCCTGGGTGTTCATTGGAAAGACTGATGTTGAAGTTGAAACTCCAGTACTTTGGCCACCTGATGCAAAGAGCTGACTCATTTGAAAAGACCCTGATGCTGGGAAAGATTGAAGGCAGGAGGAGAAGGGGACGACAGAAGATGAGATGGTTGGATGGCATCGCCGGCTCAATGGACATGAGTTTGGGTAAACTCCAGGAGTTGGTGATGGACAGGGAAGCCTGGCGTGCTGCAATCCATGGGGTAGCAAAGAGTCAGACACGACTGAATGACTGACCTGAACTGAACTGATGATGGCATATCTAACAAGCAGTACACGGAGAGTGGGACTTAGAACCTGAGCTTAATTCTCTAAGTTGCCACTGTCTCATCCTGAGCAGCACTTTAGCTTCTCTGAGTCTCAGGGTCCTGATTTGCAAAATGGTGATAACAACAATAACATTACAGCACTATTTGGAGTCTTTAGGTTGGTAATAAATGTGCAGCTTCTAGCTCCTAGCAGGGTTAAAAAATGACCCCTACTCTCATCACTGTTCCCATCAATGTCTTTGTCAGCTCTCATCGTCACTTTAACTGAACATATCCAACACAGTTTTAGGTGAATGCGAGACACATAAAAACCAAATTCTGGCTCCCTCTGTGAGAACACTGGAATGGTTAGCAGCCGGTTTCTATGGATTCCAGAGAGTTGTGATTTAAGCCAGGAGGCAGGAACAAGCCCCAGAGCTGTGTGTGACCTGCAGGAAATCACCTCTCATTAAAAGCACTGTGTTTTCCCTCTGGGTACGGACCCACTTCAGGAATAACTAGTGCAGATTTGGGGTTCTTGAGGTTAAGATAGGCGATCAGAAAATCTTTTTCTAGACATTTAACTCTTCCTCTGCTGTGCCCAAGCTCCTTAGATATGGGCATGTAACAAGGCACAACACAGCTCAAGCAGGCTCTTCACGCACCTTGTATCCCTGGAGTCATGTACCAACCTGGCGAGAGACGGGGGGCATTTTGCAGAGAAGGTGGGGGGGACAAGGGTGAAGACTCAGGGAAATAAGCAGCTGAGACAGGAGCCATCTAGTTGGTAAGGACCATCTTCGTTTGGTTTCCTCTGGAAGCTGACCCTGAGCCAAGGATCTGATTGTGAGTGGCTTGATTGGGAGGGGAGCCCAGGAGACATCAGGAAGGGAGTGAGAAGGGAAGGGAAGGCAGCCAATAAAGAATGCCTTTTCAAGCAGTTTAGTCCTGGGGGTCACTAGAATGCAATCCTGCTGTAGGAAGTACCTCTCAGAGCTCTCCCACCTGAGAAGCAAGAGAAATGCTGTAGTATTTACCCCTTGACCCTCACAGTCCTTGGCGGCGGCTGCTCCTGGGGGCGTTCATTCCCTGACATCTGTAGCTGTCTATTAGCAGGGCCTCCTCTGCCCATACATCAGGCATGGATGGCCGGCAGGCAGGCAAGCACACACAGCAATGTTGAATGGAAAGGCCATGTGTAGGGCATTTCCTTCAGGATGTTACACACCCAGCACTGTACCAACTGCAGATGATGCAGTAATGGTCAAAACAGACATGATGCTTATTCTTGTGGATTTCATTACTTAGTGGGAAAGATCAACAAGTAAATATATAATTTAATAAATAATTAATAGATAATTTAGTAAATAGACACCCACACAATACAAAGTGATAAGGGCCGTGCTGATGGACATGGTGATGCTTGGGAACATATAGGAGGGGCTTCCATTTCAAGATTAGGAGGACCAGGGGAGACTTCCCAGAGGCAATGATGTCTCAGTGATTTAAGTTACCACACTCTCTTATGTCTGAGGTTTCCACAATCCTGTTCCCTCTGCACAGAACCTACTATACTTTGTCTCCTGCTGGCTTCTCCTACACACTCTTCTCATCCCCACTTATACGTTACTTCTTCAGACAGGCCTTTCTGAATCTTCACACTAGGTTCTACTTCTCATCAGTATGCTTCCATGGTAATCAGTAGTTGGATTATCACTAAATAGGAGGAATGCATGCCTTTTATGTTATTGAGTCCCCAGTACTTGGCCCTGTTATTCACACATAGTAATGTCATCATTATCCATGGAATGAAGAAAGAGATGATCTGCCATAGAAAAAGCCACATACTCTGCTGAGGCTGGGACCCCAAGGAAGCAGGCATTGTAAGTGCAGATATAATGAGTGATGGGTTCAGCATTCTGAAAAAGAATTTTTTAAGGCAGAATGTGTTGAATTCAGAGATAATGCAGGCACTTCTCAATTTGCTGAGGCAAATGGTGGCACTCTGCCAAGAAGTGGAAAGGAAATAAAGGATGTCTATCGTGTCCACCCACCTGCCTTTCCACAAGTTCAACTGCCCACTTTCTAAGTAGCTACCACATGTCAGGGATCATCTTCTGGGGACTCAGAGAAAAATACTAATGCAGTGTCCATTCTAGTGAGCAAGACTGTGAGCTCCACAAGACTGGAAGAGAAAGCACACTCAAGATGATAGATATAAGGTCAGACTAGGGAGATGTTGGGATCAAGAGCATAACCCAAGATGGGCAGGGACACCAGAGGGCAAGAGCCCCTCCTTCAGACTTTTGAGACACAGCACGAATAATCTGTTATTGTTGGACGGAGAGAACAGTCCTATGCTCATAAAGTCAGCAGTATTGCTTGTGAAATATACATCGTGTTTCAGTCTGCTCTGGAGACCCGATTCAAATCTCAGCCTTGTCATCACGATAAAAATGAAAATCGACAAGGACAATTTTGGTTAAGTGTTGGGCAGGAGTCATCAAAATCCTGGGAAAAGGGTAAATAGAGTTCAGCTAGGTCCATGAGAGATTTGCAAACAAAAATGCTACCAGATCATCATAGAGGAAGAAATCAGGTCTAATTGGTAGACTGGGGAAACCTTCTCAGAGGAGAGTTTGAGCATGAGGAGGAGCATTTGGGCTGTAGGAAGACACAGTTGTGGGGATTAACTTAAGCACAAACACAGTGTGAAAGTATAGAGTATGTTCAAGGAGCTCTAGGTCATATAGTATGACTGGGACAGAGTTTACATGAAGAGTATGTAAGGACACCAGAGTGAAAATGAGATTGAGTTCAGAGAATGCAACAACTTGAGTGCTATACTAAGAAAATGGATTGGTACCTGTTGGCTTCAGGCAGCTACTGAAGATCCCCCAAGTGGTAGCATGGTTTGCTCAGAGAGAGCTCTGGTGACTGTATAGAAGGGTGATTTCAGGACTAGAATAAAGATGAATTAGGAGGCTCAATGTTGGCTTAAAACTTGACATTCAAAAAGCTAAGATCATGGCATCTGGTCCCATCACTTCATGGCAAATAGATGGGGAAAAGTGGGGGAAAAGTGGAAGCACTGACAGATTTTCTTTTCTCGGGTTCCAAAATCACTGCAGATGGTGGCTGCAGCCATGAAATCAAAAGACAACTGCTTCTTGGAAAGAAAGCTATGACAAAACTAGACAGTGGGAAAGCAGAGACATCACTTTGTGAAAAGGTCTGTCTAGTCAAAGCTATGGTTTTTTCCAATAGTCATGTATGGATGTGAGAGACGGACCATAAAGAAAGCTGAGCACTGAAGAATTGATGCTTTCAAACTGTGGTGCTAGAGAAGACTCTGGAGAGTCCCTTGGACAGCAAGGAGATCAAACAAGTCAATCCTAAAGGAAATCAACTGTGAATAGTTATTGAAAGGACTGATGCTGAAGATGAAGCTCCAATACTCTGGCCACCTGATGCCAAGAATTGACTTATTGGAAAAGACCCTGATGCTGGGAATGATTGAAGGCAAAAGGAGAAGAAGGCAACAGAGGATGAGATGGTTGGATGGCATCACCGACGCAATGGATGTGAGGAGTTTGAGTAAACTCTAGGAGACAGTGAAGGACAGGGAAGCCCGGCATGCTACAGTTCATGGGGTTGCAAAGAGTCAGACATGACTTAGCATCTGAACAGCAATGACAAAGGAGGCTCTAGGGACACAGAGGGCCTGGACTTGAGCAGTAGGAGAGGTAATGAAAAGGAGGAGACTGTTGGTAAGACATTGTAATTCATGAGGATGTTGAAAACCAAGTCCACCTTGACCCACGTTTCCAGTCTGGGGCCAGTTTGATGGTATCATTAAGAGAGAGAAAACTCAGGTAAGCTTCACTCTCCACCCCACCCCATTCCCTCCTCCCCTCACTCTACCTTCCCAGGAGCCTTCATGCTCCTAAACCCTCCTAGGGCCCCCAGCTTGCTCCCCATCCAAGCCTGCCCTCTTTTGGCAGAAACAACTTCCACCCCACCCCCCACCCCCAGCCTGGCTTTCCACAGCCTGGCTTTGGGACGTTAGGAAAAATAACCTCTTTGAACTTCCACTTCACCATTTAATTGGAAGTCTGAAACCCAGGATTGAATCCACCTCCAAAGCTCTACATTTTTCCAATTTACATCCTCCACCAGGACCAAACATACTCAGAGGTTAAGCTTTCAGGACATCTTCATGGTCATGCTAGATATTGGTAGCTACACAAGGCACAGGGCCTCACCAAGAGGCAGATCTGGAAAGGAAGGGGTGAACTTGTCTTCAGAGCTGCTTTTCTGATTCTCAGATCCTTTCCTGTAGCTACTCCCTATTCTGGTTTCTGGTGAAAGCACTTGTGTCGACCAGCAGCACCACAGATGACTCAGCAAAGTGAGGGCATCAACTACCATCTGCTCAAGGCATCCAGCTCTCCAGACGTGCCCTGGGGCATAAGACCAAGCAAGCTGGACGCCAGCACCCAGGTGGCCTTGCAGCTGGGCCTCACGCACCCTGATCTCTCCATTTCCAGGACCCTTCTGGATTAAAGCGAGGCTCTCCTTGGGGAGATCCTGGAGCACCAGCATGCATGCATGCTAAGTCGCTTCAGTCGTGTCCAACTCTCTGCGACCTCATGGACTGTAGCCTGCCAGGCTCTTCTGTCCATGCGATTCTCCAGGCAAGAATACTGGAGTGGGTTGCCATGCCCTCCTCCAGGGGATCTTTCGGACTAGGGATCGAACCCAGGTCTCTCAAGTTTCCTGCATTGTCAGGCAGGTCCTTTGCCACTAGTGCCACCTGCGAAGCCCAGGAGCACCAGCTTCACCTAGAAGCTCATTAGAAATGCCAATTCTTGGCTCTTCCCAACCTACAGAATCAGAAACTGCGGCGTGGGCCTAGCTAGCCTTCACGTGACAAGCCTGCAGGAGATTCTGGCACCTGCCGATGCTGGAGGTGCCAGATGAATTCAAAGATGGAGAGAAAGAAGAAAAAGGCATCACTACGCCTTGCTGCATTATTGTGAGCTAAAGGCAGACCCAGTAATATAAGGTGGTAAAAATTTAGAATGGATGGAATTTAATTTTTGTGAATTAAGTAGACGCTTTGGTGAAACCTAGCAACATCTCTATGGACAAAGAAAGAAATTACCCAGGAGGCTTAAGTCTAAAAAATTCAGGTAATTAAGGCAAGTAAGTGCTGAGTTTTTATTTGCATCATCTAAATGTGTGGGTTTCAAGACCTACTCTTTTTCTTTTTTAAAAGCTCTATAACCTTTAATTTAAATGCAATCTAAATACAAACCCCAAATGTAAAAAAGATAATTGGGTTGTACTCTGGGGAAAAGGGGAGAGAGTCAGATCTCTGTCTCCCACCGCAGCCTCCCAGCCACGCCCCCGTTCCTCCCCTCCTCCCAGGGCCGTCAGGGCTCCAGGCAAGGCCCATTACTGCAGAAAATAGGTTTAATTCCCTCTTCATATTGCATACCCGATTCAAAGGCCTCAGGGAAATTCTATCATATTCCTAGGACAGGCATTTTAATTAATACAAAAAGAAAATTTGTTTTTGTTGTGATTGTGTTTTTCCCTAAAGACCCAGGACAGAGAAAGGGGAGGGGATCTTCATGGGGGAGAGGCCCTTTCAGGATCGAGGTGAGTGCCTCGAAAATTCAAGTGTTCGCACTGCCTTTGCACTTTGCATCCCTGATGCTGAGCCACCTGTCTAGGAATGTGTTCTCGGTAAACACCATGCATTGAACCCAACAATCTGGGCAGCCTGTTAAACTGCCAACTGAGGAAGTGGGAGTGACTCAGTCTTTATGCCTATCACTGTGTTTTGCTTAGGCAGCTGCACTGGACTATGCCAGGTTTTTTGTTTTTGTTTTTTTCCTGAAAATAAAAGCCCACCTGGATTTGCCTGCCCATTTTCAGCCTTCTAGAAAACCAGAAACATGAATGCAGCAGCTGTTCAGTCTCCTCATAACGTCGTGTGAGTCAAGACTTCTTGTCACAGAAATGTCAGCCAGATGGGCTTGTGGGCACCTTCTAGCACAGTGGTTTTTGAAACTAGTTTTTCTTTTAGACAAGAAACTTTGTCTTCAAAATAAATGTTACCCAGAAATAGATAAAAAGGGAGTTCATTCCAGTTGTTCCTTCTGTCTTTCCCATTCTCTACCCCCATCAACCACTGACCCTGAAAGACACAACAGAGCCTAATTAGAAGCCCCTTGACACTGTGCAGAAAAAGACTGATGTCAAGAAGTCAAATGCCTTTTCACAGGTAACAGGGCTTAAAAGGATCAGAACCTAGATGAAAAATTAGTCTATGGTTCTGAGACCTTGCCTATGCAATTCATTGGGCCCATGAAATGACTCATTTGGGCTGCCATAGTTGCTAGGTGCTCACCATTCATTCTATGAGCAAATATTTATTGAGCACCTGATGTGTTCCCAGGACTACCTAGCTGCTGTGGACTCAGCGGTACACTGAAGACGACGACGTCCCTGTCCTCACAAATTCTATTGCAGGGTAAATATGTGATTCAAATGGCCATATGAATAAACATAAAATTGCAACTGTTATTTATGTTATGAAAAAGAAGCAGCGGTGCTCTAAGAACTGATGACAGGGCTTGTCCCAGGTGAATTTTAGCCTCCCTCTCCTGTTCTTTAGGGAAAACCATAATTACAAAAATTATGACAGGAGGATTTTCCCTCCTCAGAGAAATTAAGATGATTTCCCTGAGATGTAAAACCACAATTAAAATCTAAATGTTTAGTGGTTCACAAGGCAAATAAGACAGGAAAGAGCATTCCTGGCCGAGGGAACAGCATATAGCAAGAGTACGGCAACCTTCTAGGCAAGAATGGATGAGGTGGGCTGGGTGAGTGCCCCCAGGACTGTAGCAGATGAGTTTAGAAGGCTCTCTTATCCTAAGAGCAATGAAAGGCTATGAGAAATTTTAAAGTTGGGGAGGGAGCAACTTATGCAGTCAGACTATTTTCAAATGATTTTTGTGCTTCCAGGGTGAAGCACAGATTGAAGAACTGCCTGAGGGCAGGCAGAAAGGACTCTTTGGAGGGCAGAGATGATGATGGCTTGATCCAGAATGATGGCAACTGGGATGGAGAAGTGGATGAACTGAGGAGCAAGGAGTGAATTAATGTGGACAGGATTCTGGAGTGGAGGTGTGTAGAGGATGACGACAAGGAAGATGGTGAGGATGATGTCCAGTGTATGACTAGTGAACAGACAGTACATATCACCTTAGACCAGACTTGGCTCCTCCCACATTTGCCAACCCAGTGGTTCTCAATCCTGGATGTACATTACAATCACATAGAAAAAAATACTAGTATTCAAGCCCTATCCTCAGAGATTCTGGCTGACTTGGTTGAGGTGAGGTCTGAGGTAATTTTTCCAAGCTGCTAGGCTGCTTGTAATTTGCCACCATGGTTAACAACCACTCTCTACCACTCTACACCATCTCCCAGAGGGCCTTACGTGGCTCCTTTTCTATCTGATTGTGTCATCATCAAAAGAGAATGCTATGATCTTCAGTTGCAAATTGATTTGCCTACTAAAAAGAAACATACAGAAATCCTGGCAAATAAGACAGAACAGATTAAGAAGTGACCAACCATACCCAGTCAAGGGAAGGGGAAGCAACACCGTAGGTTAGAAAGGGCCCTAAACTTAAGAGAAGTCACAGACTCTGCCACTAACTGGCAACTTTCTCCAATCTGTCCAATGAAGGCATTGAACTAGACCAGTGGTTCTCAAACTTGAACTGACATCAGCATCATCTGGGGGCCTGGTTTAAACACGGATTGCTGTCCCTGAATTCAAGAGTGTGTGACTGAATAGGCCTGGGTGGCACCTGGGAATCTGAGTTACTAACATCCTCCCAGGGGATACTGATGCTGCTTCAGGTGCCGGGCTGAGGTGCCATTACCAGAGAAAGAACTCCAGGAGGATCCATTGTTTATTGTGGACAGACATCCTATCTTTATTTAAATTTTGATATTTTATTCATATGTTTTTGCATTATTTTGATTTTTAAAAAATACTGTATTAAAATATAATTCATTTGATTATTGAGTGTTTTTGGAGCCCCATGACATTTTGGACCTAAAGGTGAATTCACTTGACTCTAATTCCACCAGGCCAAGGGCCACTGGCAGAGAATCACTGAGCTCTATGACTTCAGAGACACTTCCAGCTCTAACATTTCCTTAAAGAGAGGCAGGAGGGGTGGTGCTAAAGGGAAGGCGTTCTGGAGCCAAGCTGCTATGTTCAAGCGCTCTGCCATTTATAAGCTGTGTAATGTTAGGGAAGTTGCTAAACCTCTCCGGGCCTTTGTTTTTCCTTAGCCATGAAGTCATGATAATAATACTGATCATACAGGTTTATAGTAACTGACTGAGATAACACACATAAAGCACAGAGTGTGGGCTGAATACCATAAGCAGTCAGTGTCATTAGCAAATGCCTCTTGTTTCTGTCATCTCTGAAGGTTCTCTTCTGATTAGGTTTACCCTGACTTCTTTGAGACCTGAGAATAAACCTTTCCGCCACCAAAGGCTTCATACAATTTATCAACTTGTTCATGATTTTCCAGTTTGACCCTTGTGGATTTGCATTACCTTTATTCCAAAGATGCAGTATGTAAAGTTAGAAACATGAAATGCAGCATCTTAAATGAAAGTCTTTAGAAAGAGCAAGACAAACCTTTTGGACTGATCATCATTATTTAGCGAACATCAATACACAGACATTACTATGCCAACAAAGGTCTGTCTAGTCAAAGCTATGGTTTTTTTCAGTAGTCATGCATGGTTATGAGAGTTGGACCATAAAGAAGGCTGAGCTCTGAAGAATTGATGCTTTTGAACTGTGGTATTGGAGAAGACTCTTGAGAATCCCTTGGACTGCAAGGAGATCAAACCAGTCAATCCTAAAGGAAATCAGTCCCGAATATTCATTGGAAGGACTGATGATGAAGCTCCACTACTTTGATCACTTGATGTGAGGAGCTGACTCATTGAAAAAGACCTTGATTCTGGGAATGGACTGAAGGCAGGAGGAGAAGGGGACGACAGAGGATGAGATGGTTGGATGGCATCACTGACTCAATGGACGTGAGTTTGAGCAAGATCTGGGAGATGGTGATGGACAGGGAAGCCTGGTGTGCTGCAGTCCATGGGGTCTCAAAGAGTTGGACACAACTGAGCGACTGAACAACAATAAAAAAATAAAAATAAATGGCTGGTACTTCCCAAAGAGTCCAAGAATCCACCCATTCATGTTTTGTGACACAAATATTTGTAGAGAGAGGAGATTGTCATTGACTCCCAAGATAAAAATCACAGCTTTTGTAAATGCAGTAAATACCTGTTGAATTCTGTAATACATTAAGGTTCCCAATGTACAGATTTGGGGGCAGGACTCTTGTTTCTTTAGAGAGCCTAGGGAAGTGAAAGTAGAGGTTTTCCAAGGAGGAAACTCAGGCTCCTCCGTGTATATTCAGATACCTTTACACGGAGTCTCTACTGTCTTTTCAGCCTCATACCTGCCGTGACTGACCATTTGTCCTCACCAAATAGGAGTTTCTACTGTTTGTTAACATACTGTGTGAAACTAACTCCCTTCCTAAACTCATCTGCCTGGAATGGCCTCTCCTCTCATATCAAAATCATATCCATCCTTAAAGGAAGTGTGGCATACAAGCACACACTCACACACAATGGAATACTACTCAGCCATAAAAGGGCTAAGTTTTGCCATTTGCAGCAATATGGATGAACTTGGAGGGCACTATGCTAAGTGAAATCAGTCAGGCAGAGAAAGACAAATACTGCATGATTTCACTTGTCTGTGAAATCTGAAAAATGTAACAAACTAGTGAATATAACAAAGAAGCAGCAAACTCACAGATATAGAGAACAAACTAGTGGTTACCACTGGGAATAGGGAAGCAAAGATGGGCAATGCAGAGGTAAGAGATTAAGAGGTACAAAGCATTGAGTATAAGATGGGCTCAAGGACGTACTATACAACATGCAGAATATAGCCAATATTTCGTAATAACTATAAATGGAAAGTAATTTTTTTAAATTGTATAAAAATAAAAACTAAAAAAAGAAAACCAGCCCTTGAGATCAGACTCAAGTGTCACCTAAGGTCCCATTCCACGTCCCTGTGATTTGTTACTGTCATCCCATCCAAGCACACCTAGGAAATCTCAGGGTTTTCCATTCTGTCCTACTATCCTCCATAAGCTGTTTATCCTCTATGGGGGGCAAGCAATTCTAATCTCTGTTCAGCTGGTTGTCAAAGCTGCTTTGGTTGACTGTCGAGCTTTAACCAACAACCAAAATAACAGAACCCTAACTTCTATTCAGGGAATTGAACTTGACTTTTTTTTTGCTACTCAATTCTCAAGGTAAGCAGTACTCATGCATCAGAACATAAGGGGATGTGTTCTTTTCTCACGCTGTTTGGGCCACGTTACTGTTCTGTGCTTCCACATACAATCTCCCTGAATTAAGAAATATTTAAGAACGATCCTATAAAACCTATTGCTATGTTAATGTCAGAAAATTTTTATAAAAAACCTGCAGTGTGCCTTATTACCCACTGGGGAAATTGTCTGCCTGGTTGAGGATCAGGAAAAAATATACTTCTTTTAAGCAACTGGTGAGCTTTAATCTTGTTGATAGCAGTGAATCCTGTCCTGTTTTCTCTTTTTCCCTGGTTAAGAGAAAACTCCAAGTGAACATTTTATAGAATGTTTTGATGTGCATTCTTGTTATACTGATACTAGTTCTGGCTTCATGTTATTTTTTCTAACTTTGCTCTTTAATCTTTCCTTTTTAACTTTTTGCTTATCAGTCATTTCAGTCATTTACATATATTTTTTTTTTTTTTGCTTATGTACTCCTTTAAAACACCTTGAATTCTTTTATAAAAGAGGTCAAGAGATAGATTCCTAATTAATATTTCCTTGAAGGTAGATATATCTTATTTGCTTTGAATTTCCAATACTTAACTTGGACCTTAGAAAGTTTATATGTGTCTTGAAAGGGAAAGAAGAAGGGGACTTCTCTGGTGACCTACTAAGACTTCATGCTCCCAATGTAGGGGGTCTGGGTTTGATCTGTGGTCAGGCACTTAGAGCCTACATGCCGCAGCTAAGGCCGGTGCAGTCAAATTTCTTTTCTATTTATTTTTAATTCTTATTGGCATATAATTGGTTTATAATGGTGTGTTACTTTCCACTGTACAGCACAGTGAATCATTTATACATACACATAAATTTTTTTTTAAAAGAAAAGGGAAAGAGGAAGAATAATAAGGGGGAAGGAAAAATTAAAGTTGGTGGTAGAAATTCTATATCCTACTCAGCCATATAGTTGAATAGTGGAAAAAACTCAAATTTTTAGGACATGCAAGATGTACCAAATATTTTAGAACATCTGAACTTCTAAAGGTACTGCTCTATATGGTTCCAACCAATTTCAATATCATACAGATCATTTTTATAGGTTATATCCAGATATTTGGCATATATAGACATAGCTACCAATTTGCCAACTATTCCAAGTATGAAATTATTGTTAAAGCAATTATTCCCTAACTTTCTGAAGCTTGTTTATGTACTTTTTTATTCAAGATATTTTACCTGGAGGTAATTTAGTGCATTTTTAGTACAACTATGGGCATCATAATACAGAAATGTTGTCAGTAGAAAATGAGATGAGAAAGTACTTTTTTTTACAAAGTCTTGATCAAAAGCAGTATGCTATGTATTTCTTCATAAGCACACACTTTGTAGGGGTATCATTTATTTGTCACAAGGAAATTCCAATTTTGTGGCCTAAAATGAAAGGGCTAAAAACATAGTGTATAAAAAGTGTACCTATACCAACACAAACCCAGCAAGACAAACACACTCAGTAGTCATTGCTGAGAACAGGGTCTGTTGGAGTCATTCTCGGTGCCTTTCTCTCTAACTCACGCACGTGTGATTGGTCAGCACATCTGTGACCACCCTGCAGCTCCACAGCTGGCACCATCCTTCACGCTGGAATAACCTCCCAACTCAGCTCCCACCTATTGCTCTCGTCCATACAGAGATTCTCCACCAAGGACCAGAACTCTCCTTTACAAACACAAGTCTGACCAGGCCGCACCGTGACTCAGCACCCTTCAGCGGCTTCCATTTCACTCACAGAAAAGCTGAAGTCCTCGCGGCGCCCCTTATCCATGTAACCTCTCAGCACACTTTTCCTACCACTGTCCCCTCCCCAGTCCACTCCAGCCCCTTGGCCTCTTCATTGTCTTTAGTAAAAGGCGGAAGATCTATATAATCTGAGGAGAAACCAGAGTATCCTCTGCTGTACTTTAAATATGAATTATCACCATGCTCACAGCCTCGAAATACTCTTACTCAAATTTCCACATGGTTCACTTTCTCACCTGCTTTATGCTTTTGTCCATACGTCACCTTCTCAGTAAGGCCTTTAGCCACCATCCTATACAAAATTGCAAATGCCCTCTTGTTCCTATCCAGGAACTGTCTGTCTTCTTCCCTTGCTGAGTTTTTCTCCATAACATTTATCACCTTTTAAAAGACACGTGCCTTGTAAATACATATGTATATATTATTATACATATAATGTATATCACATATATAAAATAAAATGTATCATCTCATAACAGAGACACAGTGTGTATATAATATATAATACTATATATATGTGAGTGTGTATGTGTGCTCAGTTGTGTCCAACTCTTTGTGAACCCATGGACTGTAGTCCACCAGGCTCCTCCGTCCATGGAATCTTCCAGGCAAAAATACTAGAGTGGGTTGCCATTCCCTTCTCCAGGGGATCTTCCTGACCCAGGGATCGAACCCATGTCTCTTGCATCTCCTGCACTGGAAGGCAGATTCTTTACCATTGCATCACCAGGGAAGCCCATATAATATAAATAATTAACAAAGCATTCATGTATATATATGAGTTCATATGAATGTATGTGTGTGTATGTTGTTTACTTATTAATTATCTGTAATTAATTAATTATCCTACAATGAGAAGACTTCCATGAGAGCAGGGATTTTTGTTTGGTTCACTGATGTTGTCCCTGCACAGAACAGTTTCTTTTCTCTCATCAATTTCATAGGCTTTGGTGGGATTAATCTTCATATATCACTGCCCTGTTCTAAAATTCTAGTTGGTTTTCTGTGACTCTAGAAGGAAATTCATATGACTCAGTAAGATGGAATGACCTATGAATATATCAATTTGCATTCTAGTTTTTTTTTTTTCCCCTGCTTCATCCAAACCAATCCCCCTTGCTTTTACATTATGTATCGCTGGTGGCTCAGCGGTAGAGAATCTGCCTGCAATGTAGGAGACCTGGGTTCGATCCCTGGGTCGGGAAGATTCCCCTGGAGGAGGGCACAGAAATCCACTCCACTATCTTTGCCTGGAAAATTCCATGGACAGAGGAGCCTGGCAGGCTACAGTCCACACGACTGCAAAGAGCTGGACACGAATGAAGCCAACCGAGCACACAGGCTACACAGTACCTCAGCTCTACGTCTGTATTTAAGCTCTAGTCCCTGTCTGGAATGTCCTTGCCTTGCCTCTCTGCAGGTCTAAATTTTAATCACACTTCAACATGAGTGGCCTAGATCAAATGCCACCCCCTCCACGGAGCCTTCTCTGATCCCTCCAGCAGGAAGCCATCTGGTTCGCTTTCCTCTGAGTCTTACTGTCAGCTGACTCCCCTTCATCACACATCATAGGACGGCAGAGAATACAGCACAGGGTTAAGGGTTTTGATTTCCCAGGTGGCTCCAGTGGTAAAGAACCCACGAGTCTAAGAGTGTGACCTTGAGTGTATTATTAATTCTCTAAGTCTTGGTTCTCTGATAATGAGGATGGCAGTAGGTTACTTACAATATGACTATGAAGTTAAACAAGGTAATAGACACAAGTCTGATCTCAATAAACGTTAGCTATTACACTATTATCACCAACATCATTTCTTCCTTGATTTATGTTATTTTCCCACTAAGCTGTAAGCTTTTTGAAATTAGATAAATATCTAATTTACTTCTATATATACCTAGGTACTCAGTAAATTTTTATTGAGTAAATTGGAGAATTAAGACCAAGAGTTTTTCCTCTAAGTTAAAGAAACTTGCTAAAAAGATGAGAGTTTTTTTTTTTTTTTTTCCTGGCAATCATCTTCTAGCAAGTAAATCCATTCCTATCTGACTTTTAGTTCTCAGATATTGTTAGCATAGAATATGAAAATTGCTAGCATTAGGTTTTCTTATTCTGTTTCCAAGTGTACAAGAAGAATTCATTACATAAGAAAATATAAACCTAAATCATTATAAAATAGTCCCAAGGAAATGTAAGGTCAGGGAAGAAAGTCAAGGAACAAAAATAAAATTCAACAAGACGTGGTCCCTGTCACTGAGGAGAGAGCACTATATACAGATTCCCTGGAGAGTCAATATACACAGTAAGTGACTGAATGGAAGCAAGCCCAGGGTGTTATGGGAACATCAGAGCATATTCAGCCCTTTTGTGTTATTTGGGAAATATTTCCTAGAGGAGGTGATATCTGAGCTAAACTATTTGAGATGAGTGAAAATCAGTCAAAAGAACAAGAGTAGAATAGGCATTTTATCCAGGCAAAAGACACGGCATAAACAAAGGTAAGAAGACTTGAAATAGCATGATACATGCTGGATATTACAAGCATTTTGGTGTGACTGCAGCTTCTGTCCCAGAGCCAAGAACATGAAAACATGAACTTGGAGAGAGAGTTGTAGGCCAGTCACAGAATATCCCAAGCGCAATTCTGCAGGGAAAGGGGAGACCTGAGAACTTTAAATGGAGTAGGGATATGATCATATTTTTGTTTTATAGATTCTCTGGCTACGTGTAGCAGGTAGACCTGAGGAACACCAGAATCAAAGCAACAAACAAATAGCAACAATACAAAAATAGGTCTGGAGACTATTGAACAGCTCCAAGCTATAAAAATGAAATGCTAACCAGGGAAGTACGGTAAGAGGTGGGGAGATGAAATCAAGAACGGTAGGCATGATCTGTGGTGACCTAAATGGGAAGGAAATCCAAAAATGAGGGGATATATGTATATGTGTGGCTGAGTCACTTTGCTGGAATGGAAACTAACACAACATTGTAAAGCAACTATATTCCAATAAAACATTTTTAAAAAAAGAACTTATGGCAACAAAATCAATAGGATTTGGTAATGAACTAGATGGGAGACAAGGGGAACTTAGGGTTTTATTTGGATGACTGTGCAGAAGGGAATACCAATCACCAAGAAAGGATATGGATGAGAAGAAGCGGAGGAGGGGCTGGGCACATGGGAAGATGATGACAAGTTAGTTTCCATTCAAACTGGAACATCGCTACTCAGAGTCCTCAACAGGGAAGGAATCGAAGCTGAAGATAGGGTTTCACCGTCATCAGTATCAGTTCAGTTCAGCTCAGTCTCTCAGTCGTGTCTGACTCTTTGTGACCCCATGGACTGCAGCACGCCAGGCTTCCTTGTCCATCACCAATTCCTGGAGCTTGCTCAAACTCATCTCCACTGAGTCAGTGATGGCATCCAACCATCTCATCCTCATCAGGATACAGGGTGGTTAAACATGACAGTGTAGAAACTCACTCAAGTGTAGAGTTTATGTAGAGACCAGAATCCTGGTAAACACGGCAGATAAAGCAGAGGAGGCCACAGGGGAAGTATATTAGGAACACATAGAGAAAAAGAAGAGCAGAATCAAATGAAAATAAATTGCTAAGGTCAAAGGAGTAGAGGTTTTAAGGAAGGGGGTATTGATCAACAGTGTCCAACACAGCTTCCATGAAAAATAAGATATGGACTGAAAGGTTTCTTAGAGTTGGCAGAGACATTTTAAATTAGATTTGGAGCAAGGAGAAAAACAAGAAAAGGTTAAGTCTGCTGCTTGGAAAAATGATGTAACGTTAACAGATGACAGTGAGAAAAGAAGCATCTAGCATTTCCATTGCTTATCTATCCTATCAAGCGGAACGATCTTCAAACTGGAAAGGTAGCACCAATGTCTTTAAGAGGGAATTAAAGCCCAAGATGAATTAGAATATAGTCAAAACAGAACAGTGTTGCTTTTCTTTCTTTTTTTTTTTTTTGTTTTATCTTTAATTTGTTCAGTTTCTTTTTTTTTATTTTTTATTAGTAGGAGGCTAATTACTTCACAACATTTCAGTGGGTTTTGTCATACATTGACATGAATCAGCCATAGAGTTACACGCATTCCCCATCCCGATCCCCCCTCCCACCTCCCTCTCCACCCGATTCCTCTGGGTCCTCCCAGTGCACCAGGCCCGAGCACTTGTCTCAGGCATCCCACCTGGGCTGGCTGTTTCACCATAGATAATATACATGCTGTTCTTTCGAAACATCCCACCTTTGCCTTCTCCCAGAGTTCAAAAGTCTGTTCTGTACTTCTGTGTCTCTTTTTCTGTTTTGCATATAGGGTTATCATTACCATCTTTCTAAATTCCATATATATGTGTTAGTATGCTGTAATGTTCTTTATCTTTCTGGCTTACTTCACTCTGTATAATGGGCTCCAGTTTCATCCACCTCATTAGAACTGATTCAAATGAATTCTTTTTAACTGCTGAGTAATATTCCATGGTGTATATGTACCACAGCTTCCTTATCCATTCATCCGCTGATGGGCATCTAGGTTGCTTCCATGTCCTGGCTATTATAAACAGTGCTGCAATGAACATTGGGGTGCACGTGTCTCTTTCAGATCTGGTTTCCTCAGTGTGTATGCCCAGAAGTGGGATTGCTGGGTCATATGGCAGTTCTATTTCCAATTTTTTAAGAAATCTCCACACTGTTTTCCATAGTGGCTGTACTAGTTTGCATTCCCACCAACAGAACAGTGTTGCTTTTCATGTGAGGAAATCTTCCAGGCCTGAAAGAATTATAATCTAGGACAAACACACACACGCATGTATACACACACACACATGCACGCATGCAGACAACTTGCAGTTATTTCAGAACTTCTGTTGGAAAACTTTCAGCATCATAAATACAAATGTCAAAGATGCTGAAAACTGGAGACTGACAAAAAGAAAAAGGAGCTCAGAAAAATTGTGTCAAATATATAAAGTACTATTACATAGAATAAAAAAGAGTATATTGATTTTTGTGTGACTCCAAAAAAGCAGAACTCAAACTAAAGTGTGTAAGCTGTAGACATGAAGATTTCAGCTAATTAACTAGGACTTCTATCATTTAGTCACAACATGAACCACTTTGAAAAGCAGTGTATTGCTGCCTTAGAAGCATCTGAACCGAGGTTGATGGCCACCTGTCAGGATGGATAGTTGGACTCAGTTTCGAAGTGCCAATATCTGGTGCTCCTGATGTAAGTCCCCTTTAAGGGACATCATTTATCACTTCCTATTAAGATGAGAAACAAAAGTAAATTATGTTTTTTATCCCTGGATTATATTATCCCTAAAGTGAAAGTGAAAAGTGAAGTTGCTCAGTCGTGTGTGATTCTTTGGGACCCCATGGACTGTAGCCTACCAGGCTCCTCTGTCCATGGGATTTTCCAGGCAAGAGTACTGGAGTGGGTTGCCTCCTAAAGACCCTTCTAAATAGAAAATCTCATGTATCTAGATTCTAGAAACTACAGTAAATATAGTTCCTAGAGTAAATGTTGAAAAGATAATAAAAAAAGAAAGAGCTTAGTTAACTAAAGTATTTGGGACCAGCAGTCAGGGAATCGGTGTCAAATTATTAGCCTGTGCTTCTCATGGGGAACCGACTTCTTGCAGGGGAACCGAGGTCCAGGATGAATTAAGCAGCATTCAGTGCTGACTTTAGACTATCAAATTTATAAACAATATTTAACAATGTCATGCCAAACACAAAGTTAGGGACAGCTACTCTGCAGAAAATGTGTCAAGACAGACACGAGGCACACTTAGAACAGAAGGTGATGATGTTATAAAAGACTTCTTGCCATCTCCCTCCTGGCCAGTTAAAATGAACAAGAATGATCAAAGGCATTAGCATTGAGTTCTTGCTTTGTATAGTTCAGCCTACAAATCAAATCCTACTCTCTGTTTATTACTGCAAGACCATAATTCACAGAGAAAGGTTCAGAGAGGTTAGTATTTATGACTACCCGAAGTGTTTCATTTGCAAGAATTATAAATGGAAAATCTGGCACATAGTTAGAAATGTAGATCTTCTGATACATAAATTTGCCCCATTGATTTTTATGTATTTCTTAAACTGTGCACTGCTGCTTTCAATATTGTTTTGGAACAGATTGACCATAAATATTTAAATAACTGCTGTTCAACAATCAAAGCTATTCACAACAGTAGCTGTTTAAAAATACAAATGTGATCTGCTGAGGTCAAGGAAAGCAAGTTAAGTAGAAAAGATTCAATGTAAATTATTTCTTGGTACTGTTAGCAGTCAAAATAAGAGAAAGTTCATAAAGTAATGTTTGTAGTATATTAGGTGCTCAATAAATATTTTTAGAATGAGATATATGCATAAAGCTATCTACAACTAACATGGTGGTGGGAGAGAAGAAAGATTTTTAGTTTTCACAATGAATAAAATGATGTAACTATGAAAACATAGAGAAGTGAGATCTAATGCAAGCTAAGTATTTTTCCTTGGCTTTTTAATATCCATTAGTCTGAAAGGTTATAGTTTGAAATCACAGAGTGTTTTAAATATAGGGTATATCACCAAAATACAGCAAAGTGTATTAACAATTAGTCAAAGAAACGTTCTCATATGTGACCTAAATACCTAGCCTTTCCACTGTCCAATGTAAAAGATGTTAATACTTAGTCATTGTTTTACATATGTCCTAGCTAATCCTTTCTCCAATTCCCAGACTAAGTTCAATTATCCTGTATGACAGCTATGGGAGTGCTCTGTTCAGATCTTCCTTCAGGGACTATGTGCTATGAGGAGTGTTGTTAACCGAATCTTCCAGCTGCCACCCTTTCAGGATTCACCATAGCATCAACGTCAGGCTATATTCTCCCTAGGATGCTCCAAAGCAATGAAATGAATGACGCATGGGTATTAGAGCTGTCCATTCCTGACCATCTTTGCTTTAGGGCTTCCATTAATTTGGCCAAGGGTTTTTCAGAGCTGCATAACTATAAAAGACTTCTTTTCTCATTTTATAATTTTTAAAAAAAAATGACTTACTTGACCAAATATCTAACTTAAAAGAGTAATAATGAATTGTTTTATCATATGTATGTATATTGTATATACGTACACATATTTCCTACGTGAAAATAGTAGCATAAAGATCACAAACGCAAAGGAATAATACTGTATATACTATACATTTATTAAAGTCTGGTATAATACTCAGACTATAATAAATTAGATTTATGCTACAAATTCTAGAGCAACCACAAAAAATAAAAAGGTATAGATAATAAATCAAAAGAGGAGATAATATGCTAAAAGTAATTAATACAAACGAAGAGAGAGAAAAGGAAATCCATAGGCTTTGAGAAAATATTTGCAAATCATGTATCTGATAAATGACTTGTAACTAGGATAAAGAACTCAAAACTCAATTGTAGGAAAACAAACGACCCAATGAAAAATAGGCAAAAGATGTTAACAGGTATTCAAAGAAGAAATACAGATAAAAAATAAGAACATGAACATGCAGAATTGTCCAACTTCATTAGTTACTGCATGCAGGCTCAGTTGTGTCTGACTCTTTGCGACCCCATGGATTGCAGCTTGCCAGGCTCCTCTGTCCATGGGTTTCTCCAAGCAAGAATACTGGAGTGGGTTGCCATTTCCTCCTCCAGGGGATCTTCCCCACTCAGGGATCAAACTTGCATCTCCTGTGTAGCAGGTGGGTTCTTAACCACTGAGCCAACTGGGAAGCCCCTCATTAGGTATTAGAGAAATGCAAATTAAATTCATGATAGATACCACTATACACCTATTAGAATGGCTAAAATTAAAAAGATTCGCCATTAAAAATGGCCACTTTCACCATTTCCCCATTAAATATGGAATTTGGTATAAGATTTTTGTAGTACCCTTCATCATGTTAAAATGCTGTCTTCCACATGTAGTTGCTAAGAGATTTTATTATATATACAGTACAGATTTTTAAAATTCAGTCTGAGAACCTTTGTTTTTTAGGAGATTTTCATCCATTTACAATTACTGTAATTAATTGACCACATGATTATTTTTATTTTACTTGTGCCACTTGTTTTATATTTTTCTCTCCTTTTTTGCCTTCTTTTGGATAACAGTTTTTTTAACTTTAAAATTTTCTCTTCTCTCAGTTGGTTACTTTTGGATTATTTTATTCTTTTAAAATAATGGTTACACTAGAGATTATGATATATACCTAATAATTATTAGAATACATGTAATTTATGCTAACAATTTTACTATTCTCTCCCAAAACCTAAAGCCTTAAACATTTTGAATACCTTACTCTATTCATCTCTCCTTTCTGACTTTTATGTTATTTTCACCTGTATTTTAAACTACACATAAAGCTATCATTTTAGATTTTTCATCAATAGTCAATACTTCTCACTGTTTTTCATTCATTTCTGAATTTTATTTTTATGTTTTATTTATTTTTTAAATTAATTAATTTATTTCTTTTACCTTACAACATTGTACTGGCTTTGCCATACATTGACTTGAATCCGCCAGGGGTGTACATGTCATTTCTGAGTTTTAAAATGCATGTCTGCCTGGCTATCCCTTGTCTATGTCCCATGCTGTCCATCCCGTCCCTGAGGAGCGACCGCTTACATCTCCTCCAGACACAAGCACACTCCATCCTAGGGAAAAATGGCAACTCTGCAGCTACCATTGGAGCCCCACTCTCATGAGGACAGAAATGAAAAGGAGTGGAATATGATCCACTGCCATAAGAGAAGCTGGTTTGATGAAAAGGGTCTCCCATTTGGGCTGCCACCTTAAAGACTTTGGAGATTTGAGTTTTACACCAGTTCCCAAAGATGATCTCTATAACAACCTAACAGAGACTCCTGGTTGGGCCTTGCCAACCTGGAACTAGCAGAGGTGGTTAATAGAGCAGTGTCAGGCGGCTACACCTGTGCCACAGCGGGAGGGACCACAGCTTGCCTATGGGTCCCACTAGCGGTCATGCCTAGCTCTGCCAGATTTCTGTGCGATCTGGGTTGATGCCCATGCATTTTTCATTAAAAACACACACACACACACATGTCTGCTTGTAATAATTCATCCCAGATTTTATTTACTTGAAAGCATCTTTATTCTGCCTTTATATTTGAAGGATATGTTCAGAGGATATAGAACTCTAGCTGTTGTTTAGTCACTAAGTCGTGTCCGACTCTTTTGCAACCCTATGGACTATAGTGTGCCAGGCTGCTCTGTCCATGGGATTTCCAGGCAAGAATACTAGAGTGGGTTGCCATTTCCTCCTCCAGGGGATCTTCCTGACCCAGGGATTGAACTCGCATCTTCTGCTTTGGCAGGATTCTTTATTGCAGAGCCACCAAGGAAGCCCTAGAATTCTAGAGTAGCAGCATTGTCTTACGGTATTTTTAAAACTGTCTTGTGGATCCCATAATTTCTATTGAAAACTCAGCTATGCAATAGCTTAATGATAACATGATTTTGTCTCTATTTTAAAGATTTCCTTTGTTTTAAATTTTTAGCAGCAATACTATGATAGATCTAACAATGATTTTATTTATCTCAAGTGGCATTTACAGCAGTTCTTTAATTGTAGCCCAGTAATTTTCATCACTTTTAGAAAAATTTCAACAAGTCTCAAATATTGATTTTGCCTGTTATCTCTCTTCATCTTTTTCTTGGACTTTTGATATAAAGTTAGACCTATTTGCTATGTTCTATGTAACTGTTAGGCTCTTTTCTTATTTCTCTTATTTTTTACTCTATTTCAATCCGGATATATTTTATCAACCTGCTTTCCTGGTCAGTAATCTTCTCTACCTGCAGCTCTTAAATACACTGATTGAGTTCTTAATTTGAGTTGCTGAATTTTAAAATTTTCTTAGTTTAAGACTTTCATATATTGCTATGACATGGCCCCAGAATTTACCTTTCTTCTCCCTGCTACCCCTCAATCTCCACCAAGCTATCTTCCTGGTTATCCTGTGGCATCTGCTTGCTGTTTCAAGAAGTGTGACATTGGCTATATTCTATAGAGTTGTAGTGTTCTGAGAAGCTTTCTTTTGTTGTTTGTGTTCCCCTAGAAAAGAACCCATTATGTTGCTTGGTTGAAGTAATTAAATATTGTTTGTATATCAGATACCTCTCTGCCAGCCTTGGAGAGCATCACTGATTCAAAAGCCTATGAGCTTAAAAGAAGGAAGATCAGATTGATGTCAGAGTTTTCACAATACAAGGCCTTGTCTTTCCTCCAACAGCAAAACAATTACTCATCTACACTTGGGCCAGATGAATTCTGATTGAGTGGGTACCACCCTCCATTAATGAGAAGCAGGGTCTCAATGCTGGGCCCTACCCAGATTCCATTATATGTGTTAAATAAGTCGTCATTATCTGAAATTCCCTGAGGATGAAAGGCTAGTGGAGGAAGACGGGGGAGAGGATTCAGCATATACGGTTCTAATGCCACAGTCCCTTGATTTTACTGCTGTAGGTCTGGATGCCGCAACCTCCTGTGCTGGTTCATATGTACCCTACAAATACTGGAGAGCTCCAAGAGCTTGGTCGTGGGCCTCCTCCTATTCTCTTTTTTAATGACAACCCAGGCCCATGGCTTTAAACACCACCTCTACTTCTAACACTGTTCTCTTCCTGATATTCTGGACACAGACATCTAATAATAACCTATTTGATGTCCCTGACAGATGTTTAATACATAACAAAGTCAATTTGCTTGAAAAAACTGTTTACAGAGGCCCTCCTTAACAACTATTCTAATATAGCAACCCACCAGCTACTAACATGCTGTTCTGCTCTTACTGTTATCAATAGGGACAAAAGTTGTCTGATTTTTCATTATTTATAATTTATACTTTATTTCATACATTAGAATATAACTTCCATTAGAACAAAGGTAAGTCTATTTTGCTTCCTACTGTTTGAAGAGTACCCATAACTTATTCTAGAACACAGTAACAGAAACTGAGTGATTACTTGTGGAAGGAATGTGAGAAGACTTAACTTTCTTTTCTGCGATGACATTTGGCTGGAGTAGAGTTGGGAGGGATGTGGATGGTTTGAGGTCTCATCCTCATTCTTTGTAAAATGAAAGCCTACATACAAAGTCAGCCTACCTTATGGGGATGTCACTCACATCCCTCTATTGACCCCACACTTCCTTGTCCAATCCATTAGCAATCCTATTGATTCTGCCTCCAAAATAATTTACCCCAAACCATTCTCCATCACCTCTGCTGCCTCCTTGTCCAAGCCTCTCCTCTTTTCCCATCAACTCTGATAGATTCCCTCTATTCTCTGCATGCTAGCAAAGTAACGCTCAGAATTCTCCAAGCCAGGCTTCAACAGTATGTGAATCATGAACTATCAGATATTCAAGCTGGATTTAGAAAAGGCAGAGGAACCAGAGATCAAATTGCCAACATCTGCTGGATCATCAAAAAACAAAGAGAGTTCCAGAAAAACATCTACTTCTGCTTTATTGACTATGCCAAAGCCTTTGACTGTGTGGATCACCACAAACTGTGGAAAATTCTGAAAGAGATGGGAATACCAGACCACCTGACCTGATTCCTGAGAAATCAGTATGTAGGTCAAGAAGTAACAGTTAGAACTGGATATAGAACAACAGACTGGTTCCAAATCGGGAAAGGAGTGCATCAAGGCTGTGTATTGTCACCCTGCTTATTTAACTTATAAGCAGAGTACATTGTGCAAAATGCTAGACTAGATGAAGCACAAGCTGGAGTTAAGATTGCCTGGAGAAATATCAATAACCTCAGATATGCAGATGACACCACCCTTATGGCAGAAAGTGAAGATGAGTCTCTTCATGAAAGTGAAAGATGAGAGTGAGAAAGCTGGCTTAAAGCTCAACATTCAGAAAACTAAGATCATGGCATCCGGTCCTATCACTTCAAGGCAAATAGATGGGGAAACAATGGAAACAGCAACAGGCTTTATTTTCTTGGGCTCCAAAATCACTACAGATGGTGACTGCAGCCATGAAACTAAAAGACACTTGCTCCTTAGAAGAGAAGATATGACCAACATAGACAGCCTACTAAAAAGCAGAGACATTACGGTGCCAACAAAGGTCCATCTAGTCAAAGCTATGGTTTTTCTAGTAGTTATGTATGGATGTGAGAGTTGGACTATAAAGACAGTTGAGCACAAAAGAATTGATGCTTTTGAACTGTGGTGTGCGAGAAGACCCTTGACAGTCCCTTGGACAGCAAGGAGATCCAACCAGTCCATCCTAATGGAAATCAACCCTGAATATTCATTGGAAGGACTGATGCTGAAGCTGAAACTACAATACTCTGGCCACCTGATGTGAAGAACTGACCCCTTAGAAAAGACTCTGATGCTGGGAACGATTGAAGGTGATCACCAACTCAATGGACAGGAGTTTGAGTAAGCTCCGGGAGTTGGTGATGGACAGGGAAACCTGAAGTGCTGCAGTCCATGGGGTCGCAAAGAGTCGGACACAACTGAGCGACTGATCTGAACTGATTCTCTACACAGAAGCCAAAGTGGCGTTTAGAAAAATGTAAAATACTTTGTCCCTGTCCTGTTTTAAACCACCCAAACTTCCTACTACAATTAAAAATAAAACCAAATTCCTATCACATCCTTCAAAACCATACATGGTCTGACCTCTGCCTTCCTTTAGGACCGAAGGGCCCCCAGGTCTCTCTTGCTAACGGAGCTCTGGCCATATTGCCCTGCTTCCTTTTATGTTAACAAAGCAAGCTCATTGATGCCTGAGGTCCCTTTTACTTACCCTTTGTCTGGAGGATCCTGTTACCTAGTCTGTGTGTTAATGATGACCTCACACCCTTCAAATATGGAGCTTCCCTGACCATCCCATCTATGGACACATAGTTTTTCATTATAACATTGTCATGCATTATTTTCTTCACAGTTCTTTTAACCAACTGAAGTTATCTTATTTATTGATGTGTTTTCTTTTGATTATCTTACTCCCTACCATCTCCCCAGCATCTAAAAATAATATGACACACAATAGATACTCACTACTTTTTGTGGAATACACAGATGGATGAATGAAATGAAGGGAGAAGCTGTCTCTCACACCATTGTTGCTCTATAGTTGTTTTTTTGTTCGTTTGTTGTTTTTTTTGCACCCCGCCCCACATACAGTGTGGCTTGTGGGATGTTAGTTCCCCAACCAGTAATTGAATCTGGGCTCCAGCAGAGAAAGCACCAAACCCTAACCACTGGACTGCCAAGTAATTCCCACCATTGTTGCTCATTTATTCTTTACTTAAAAAGAAAAAAAATAGAATAAGCTTAAAATTCATAATTTTCCCCCTGCCTATATTCTTTCCTTACAGAACTAAAATGATTTAATATTTATTAGTCTCAATCCTCTGGAGAAGAAAATGGCAACCCACTCCAGTTTTCTTGCCTGGAGAATCCCCATGGATGGAGGAATCTGGCCAGCTACAGTCCATGGGGTTGCAAAGAGTCAGACACAACTAAGCGACCTGACTTTCACTTTTCAGTCTCTTATTCATGCCAGACAATATGCTTAATTATCTCATTTATTTATTACACCAATCCTCTACATTAGATCCTGTTATACAGTCCATAGTTCATAACTCTGAAGTTTGTGATATTTCAATTATTTTTTCAACGCCACAAAGCTAACCAATATTCTATTTTACTTTCTCAAGTGAACCTCAGAAACTGAGGAATCACGTAGGATAAGGAGGAATTTGGATCACTTTGACTCACCCCGCCCAAGAATCCTTTTGGTTATCAGTGATAGTAGGATAGAGAGAGAGAAATTTGTATCATGGTGACCAAATAAAACTTTGATAGCAAACTCTGAACTCAGCTGATTTAGCATTTTCCCCAGAAGGAAAGACAAACCAAAGTCAGATCACTGACTGTGAATTTCTTTCTCTTCTATTAGAACAACTGTCTAATTAGTGGACTCTCAAGGTTTTGAGTTCAAGAAAATCAGAAAGGCTGACTTTGCTCAGTCAATTAATCTTGGGGCTTAGCTTGGCCAATTCATTCTGTTACCCAGAAGCAAAATTACATGCAACATAGAAATGCATTTAAATATCACCAAGAAGTATACAGTTTGAAGTAGAAGAGACTATGAAGAGAGAAAAATAGTTGAGGAAAATCTTGGGACGATGGGAGACCACATGAACCCAGAGCCTGTCTCTATGCAACTGCAAATGTCTTGGTGAAAACTAATGGAAAAGGAGAATTTAGATGTCTAGATAATTGGCTAAAATTTTAATTAATTTTCTATCTGGTTATTTGGCATCACGAAGGTAGAATTGTGTTAAAGCACTGAGCACATGATTTTTTTTTAATTGTTTTCAAAAATTGTTTAAAAAAGTACTTTTAAAATTGTTGCTTCTATTCAACAAACTTTCTTAGAATTTTAGTTTTCTATATTAACATCTTGAGGTATAAAATGTGATTAACTTTTTGTATATGGATAATCAGCCTTGATGTGAAATCCATTAAATATAGTCACACAATCATATTGTTAGGAAGGCTGTTTTTTGAATCAGTAATGATTCAGTGGTGGCTTCCTTTGTGTCTAGATCAGCCAGTGGTGGGGGTGCAAAATATTAAAGAGATATTTAGCAAATATTATTAAGCAAATTAAATGTGTCAGGAGTTTTGCTAAGCACTTTCTGTGAATTAGCCTATTTAACTTTATATCAAACCTTTGAGAAAGATATTATTATAAACATAGCTTTACAGATGAGCAAACTATATGTTAGTGAGGGTAGCATGCAGTAGGGTCATGTGAACCCAGACAGTCTAACCTGAGAGTCCAAACATATTTACATGCAACTCTTCAAGGAAATCTACAGCTTTTTGGGGGGAAAACATAATCATATGAATGAGATGGTTAAGTCACAACAAAAGGAGTTGTGGGATCAATGGTCTATGAATGAGGCAAAACCACAGGCTCACCACGGTGTTAATACCAGATGAGAGGGAGGTGGGATAACAGAGACACACTACTGTATATACAGTAGATAACCAACAAGGACTCACTGTATCACTTGTTGTATAACCAACAGGGAATTTACTGTTGCAGAGTTCCAACAAGGAACTCTACTCAATACTTTGTGACAACCTATAAGGAAAAAGAACCTCAAAAAGAATATATATATTCATATATATGTATGTACACAAACACACACACACATATATCTATACACACATATATACATATGGTGACTCAGATGGTAGAGAATATACCTGCATTGCAGGAGGATTCAATCCCTGGGTTGGGAAGATCTCCTGGAGGAGGGCATAGAAACCCACTCCAGTATTCTTGCCTGGAGAATCCCATGGACAGAGGAGCCTGGCAGGCTACAGTCCATGAAGTCACAAACAGTTGGACACAACTGAGCGACTAAGCACGCACACACCCACATATATACAATTATTATATACATATATTTATATATACATACATATATAGAGAGATATATAACTGAAACACTGTGCTATACACTTGAAACTGACATGGTAAGTCAAACTATACTTCAATAAAAAGGAAAAAAAGCAGACAAAACTCAAGACAGAGTGACTCCTGACATCATGATCTAAGGGAAACTGAGCTCCAAGTCAGTAAGTTGGGTATAGAAAGTAAGTAGAATGGGGTCTTACCCTTGACTTGGAGATTATATATGTGGACTTGGATTCTCTGCCAACAAACAGCAAATTCTCTGAGATTTCCTTGTGCAATATTTGCCTTTGCCTCTTTGCTAAAAGAAAGTTTTCCTCTGCATGATCCAGTTTGTCTTACCAACAGGCAGCTGGCAAATCGAGGGTGTGATATTACATGCTGTAAAGAGGTATTTAGACTGGCAAATGCTTATGCTCTTGTGCCACTTTGAATTTTATTTCTAGTTCCTCAGGACGGGTTTTTGGTGCTGATGAGCATTTCATACTGGGTGGCGTGTGTTTGCACGTGTGTGTAGGGTGAGAGAGGAACTGTGGTGTGCCATGGGGGAATGTACACGTGTGCCATCTGGAGACAGCCCTGAAAACAACCAGTCCTCCAGGAGCGATGTGAAGAGGGATGAGTCAGGCCAAGAATAGCATTTCCTGACTGCCCACTCACTGGCACATTGCCAGAAGGTTTTATTTTCTTCTCTAGGTTCTAATCTTCAGTTTCATATGAAAAGATGATATTGCCAAATCTGGTGATAAGATGCTTTTTATAATAACTAGTTTGATTAATTACAAGACTCTAATTTCCTGAGGGCAGGGACCATGTCTTTTCTATTCACCATTGTGTACCAACATCCTGGCATGAATTCAGGACCTAATAAGTATTTGTTGCATGAATAAATGAATAATAAATGAATGTAATATTTTGTATTTATTGGATCAGATCCTCCCTGTGAATCATTGCTCTCCTGGGTCACTGAGAAGCTGGCAGCTCTGACTGCATGAAATTCATTGGATGTTTTTAGAAGCAAGGGTCCTTGAACCATTAGCAACCCTAGTATTTTTTCTAGGGGTATATAGATATCAGTTCAATCAACAAGCTGTTACTGAGCTCTACTGTTGTAACATTGTTAGAGGAACTGGGGATGGTACACTGAACAGGCAAACAAGTCTTAGTTCTCTTAGAGGTTCTCTTCTTATAGGTTAAGCACAATAATAAAACCATGGATAAGTAACTGGTGGTAATAAATGCTATGAAAAAGCAGGGAAACAAAAAAAAGAATTATGGACAAATATTATTGATATACAGTAGTCCCAACTATCTCCCCTGAGGAGATAGAAACACGGTCCAGGACCTAGAATCAACTTAATGAGGTGGTCATGAGGTCCACCTCTAGGAAATTACACTGAAAACTATTCAAGAATATCAATGGTGCCCAAGTCTTTTTTTCTCTAATTTTTAAAATTAAGCTTTAACTTCAAGATAGTTGTAGATTTATATACAGTTGGAAGAACCAGACTCACAAATATAAAAAACAAACTAATGATCACCAGAGGTGGGGAGAGAGATGGGAGGAGGGGTAGTTACATTGTGCTGGGCTTAGTTGCTCAGTCGTGTCCGACTTTTTGCAATCCCATGGCTTGTAGGTATCCTAACAGGCTCCTCTGTCCATGGGGATTCTCCAGGCAAGAATATTAGAGTGGGTTGCCATGCCTCTTCCAGGGGATCTGCCCAACCCAGGGATTGAACCCAGGTCTCCTGCATTGCAGGGAGATGCATGTTCAATCCCTGGATCAGTAAGATACTCTGGAGGAGGAACCCATGGCAACCCACCCCAGTACCCTTGCCTGAACAATACCACGGACAGAGGACCCTGGCAGCCTATAGTCCATGGGGTTGGGAAGAGTCGGACATGACTTAGCAACTTAACAACAACAACATGTATAAAATAGGTAAGCAACAAGGGTGTGTTGTATAGCACAGGGAAATATAGCTGTTATCTTGTAACAACTTTTTTTCATCATTTAATGGCTAATTATTTTCATAAACATGAGGTATTTCAAAGAACCATAAGATGAAGCACCAAATATATACACTTTGAAGAAATTAAACATAGAGCTTTGCATTTATCCAGTTCCATGATGTTCAAGTCTTGAAGATTTGGGAAAAGTATTTTCCACTTGATTGTACAGAAATCTATTCAATGAGTGATCAGTAGGATAAAAAAAAAATGGCAAAAGTGATCAAGAAAATGCACTCCTAGAGAAAAGAATTGAGGGTTTACCATAGCTAACATACTTTGAGCACTTGTCCTGTGTTGGTAAGAATTGTATGTTTATTACCTTAATTTATTACCAAGAGATTCACATGCAACAGGCACTATTCTTATCACCTTTTGATGGCAAACAAGGCACAGAAAGATAAAGTAAGCTTCCAGAAGTCTCTCAGCTAGTAGATGGAAAAATCCAGCAGTGGATCCAGGCAGTCTGACTCTAAGGGTAAATTATTAAGTTACTCCATTGTAGAATTTAAGCACATTGTCCCTAGAATCCAAGGTTTTTACACTACTTGTATACTCTGCTTCTTTGAAGTGTATAATGAATTATAGGGCTTAAATATATGAGAAGATTATTTTTAAACAAAGCTATCAAGTCTACTACAAAAGCATACAGTATTCCAGCAAGACTGCCAATTTATTTCAGCCTTCCAGTCTTTGTATTTGTAGGTACCTCTACCTGGAAAGCTCTTCCCTGGGCTGTTTGCATGGCTGGCTCCTTCTTATCAGACAAGCCTCAGCTCAAACATATTTCTTCCTGTCCACCCTATGCCTAGCTGGCCAACATTCTTGAGTCACTCGCTATTCTATTTATCCTGTTTTTGATTTCTTCCCAGCCCTGATCAGTATTTGAAAGTTCCTGGCTATTGATGTCTACTTGTGGTCATCTTTTTCCCCAACCAGAATGTAAGCACCACAAGGTTAGGGGTAGCAGCTGCTTTGCTTCCTTCCTGAAGTTTCCTTAGAGACGGAACCCTGCCTGGTCCCTCACAGAGGCTTTAAAAACATATGAATGAGGAAAAACAAAAAACAAAAAACAAAAAACATATGAATGAATTTACGCTCTCCCTGGGATATGCAGCCTCAGCTCCCAGAGGGCATTACTTTTATGGAAGAGCATGCTACTGACAACACCTGCCCATCATTCTGTGTATCAGGTGTTTTCAGAGGCTGAGAAATACTGCCCAATAAGCACCTAAAAGGAGCTGTGAATGCTCTGAAGGCTGCCAAGGCCACCAGGTATGAAACTTATTTGCCAGAAGACAAATTTGGAGGGTATTTCTATAGTTAGATAATACGTAAGGTCATCATTTTAAACGTTACCTGAATCTCCTTATTTTGGTCTTGTTTTGTTTTGGCTCCCTTCTTACTTGAGATCGAATGGTTGTGATGGTTTATCACCTGTCTCCTCTACAGAACTTAAGGCCATGAGAGCAGGGATCTAACTATCTTTATACTCCTAGATGTTCAATGTCTAGGGCTTCTCCAGTGGCTTGGTGGTCAAGGATCTGCCTGCCAATGCAGGAGCCACAGGAGATTTGGGTTTGATCCCTGTGTTGGGAAGATCCCCTGGAGGAGGAAAAGACAACCCACTCCAGTACTCTTGCCTGGGAAATCCTATTCTCAGAGGAGCCTGGTGTCCATGAAATCACAAAGAATCAGACATGACTGAGTGACTGAAAACACACACATTCAGTGTCTAGAACCATTGCAAACATATTGTAGGTGCACAAGAAACATTTAATAAAAGGACCACTGGGTTGTGTCTGTAGAGAAAGGCAGGTGGAATACCATAATGGAACCAATGTTTATTGAGTCCCTGCTAAGTCCCAGGCACTGTTCCTGAAATGTATCTTACTTCAGTTATTTAACTGTTAAGTTAGAAGCTTTGGGAGCCCACCTTTTCCGTTCAGTTCAGTCACTCAGTCTTGTCTGACTCTTTGTGACCCCATGGACTGCAGCACACCAGGCCTCCCTGTCCATCACCAACTTCCAGCGTTTACTCAAACTCATGTCCATCAAGTCGGTGATGCCATCCAACCATCTCACCCTCTGCTGTCCCCTTCTCCTCCTGCCTTCAATCTTTCCCAGCACCAGAGTCTTTTCAAATGAGTCAGTTCTTCACATCAGGTGGCCAAAGTACTGGAGTTTCAGCTTCAACCTCAGTCCTTCCAATGAACATCCAGGACTGATCTCCTTTAGGATGGATTGGTTGGATCTCCTTGCAGTCCAAGGGACTCTCAAGAGTCTTCTCCAACACCACTGTTCAAAAGCATCAATTCTTCAGTGCTCAGCTTTCTTTACAGTCCAACTCTCACATCCATACATGACTACTGGAAAAACCATAGCCTTGACTAGATGGACCTTTGTTGGCAAAATAATATCTCGGCTTTTTAATATGCTATCTAGGTTGGTTACAACTTTCCTTCCAAGGAGTAAGCATATTTTAAATTCCTGGCTGCAGTCACCATCTGCAGTGATTTTGGAGCCCCCCCAAACAAAGTCTGTCATTGTTTCCACTGTTTCCCCATCTATTTGCCATGAAGTGATGGGACCAGATGCCATGATCTTAGTTTTCTGAATGTTGAGCTTTAAGCCAACTTTTTCACTCTCCTCTTTCACTTTCAAGAGGTTCTTTAGTTCTTCTTCGCTTTCTGCCAGAAGGGTGCTGTCATCTGCATATCTGAGGTTATTGGTATTTCTCTCAGCAATCTTGATTCCAGCTTGTGTTTCCTCCAGTCCAGCATTCCTCATGATGTACTCTGCATATAAGTTAAATAAGCAGGGTGACAATATACAGGCTTGACGTACTCCTTTTCCTATCTGGAACCAGTCTGTTGTTCCATGTTGCTAACTGTTGCTTCCTGATCTGCATACAGCTTTCTCAAGAGGCAGGTCAGGTGGTCTGGTATTCCCATCTCTTGAAGAATTTTCCACAGTTTGTTGTGATCCACACAGTAAACCTTTCAAGGAGTTAAATATACAGAGTGGAAGACGCCTTTCTTCTTTTACATATCAAAACCATGTCTGGCTAGGGAAGTGGTTCTTTAAATGAACATTGGGTATCCCTGGATCTTCAGACTTTAATCAGTTCACTGAGGTCTGCACGAATATCCGATGTGTGCATGTGCTCCATCATGTCTGACTCTCCGTGATCCCAAGGACTGTAGTCTGCCAGGCTCCTCTGTCCATGGAATTTTCCAGGCAAGAATACTGGATCAGGTTGCCATTTCTTACACCAGGGAATATTCCTGACTCAGGGACAGAAACTGAGCTTTTGCATCTTCTGCATTGACCTGTGGATTCTTTACAACTGTGCCACCTGAGAAGCCTGGTATCTGATAGTGCTGTATCAAAAAAAAAATAATAGAGGGGAGGAGCCAAGATGGCGGAGGAATAGGATGGGGAGACCACTTTCTCTCCTACAAATTCATCGAAAGAACAATTGAACTCAGAGCAAACTTCACAAAACAACTTCTGATTGCTAGCTAAGGACATCAGGCGCCCAGAAAAGCAGTCCATTGTCTTCGAAAGGAGGTAGGACAAAATATAAAAGATAAAAAGAGAGACAAAAGAGCTAGGGATGGAGACCCGTCCCGGGAAGGGAGTCTTAATAGAGTTTCCAAACACCAGGAAACCCTCACAGTGGCGGGTCTGGGGGAAGTTTTTGAATCTCGGAGGGCAACCTAACTGGGAGGAAAAATAAATAAAACCCACAGATTACGTGCCTAAAAGCAACTCCCAGCAGAAAAGTACCCCAGACGCCCGCATCCACCACCAGCAAGTGGGGACGGAATGGAGAGGAGCAGCGGCATTGCTTAGGGTAAGGACTGGGCCTGAGTGCCCTGAGGACAACTGGAGGGAGCTTTTGTGACAAACCAACTTAAACTGTGGGATAGCAAAAAAGAGAGAGAAAATTAACCGGCCCGAACACACTGCTGGCTGTTCGCAGAACAAAAGGTCTGAGCAAGTCCAGAGAAGAGCTAGCCGGCTGCGGACCGGCCCAGCCCCGCCGGGGGCAGGAGGCAGAGGGGAGGGGAAAGCGGCAAACACGGCCCCAGAGACGGCACCCCCTACCACACTGCAAACAGGCCTCCAGTTTCTAACCAAAGACTTCCTGAGATTCTGGATGGTCGACATCCACCGCCAGGAGGGTCACGGCTAAACACAAGGCACACACACCCGACCAGCGCGGGCGGGGACTGGGGCTGGGGCCGCGGAGGGCAGAAGGCGAGCCGCACCCAGGGAGAGTGTGCCCGTCAAGCTCCTGGCTGCCTGAGATGCTCGGGCTGGGGAAGGCACAACGTGGGCGCAACCAAGTCCGCACTTTTGTGGAGTACCCGAAAACTGGAACGGCACGCAACACAGGGCACACTCCATATAGAGCACCCCGGAGAGTGAGCAGCGTAGACAGTGAAAACAGCGTCCCCGCCCCACTCCTGCAGCGCGACGGAACTAGCGAACCTGAACAAGAGACCACCTCCGCCCGCCTGTGTCATGGCGGAAATTAGGCACTGAAGAGATGGGCAATCAGAAGCCAAAGAAACAAAGGGAACCGCTACAGAAGGGACCGGTGCAACAGATTAAAACCCCTGCAGGTAACACCGACTACACCGGAAGGGACCTGTAGATATCGAGAAGTGTAAGCTGGAACGAGGAGCTATCTGAAACTGAACCGAACCCACACTGACCACAACAGCTCCAGAGAAATTCCTAGATATATTTTTACCTTTATTTTTTTTTTAATTAAAAAATTTTTTTTCTTTTCTTTTTTTTATTTTTTCTCTTTTATTTTCTTTTAAAATTCCCTATTACTCCCCCATTACTTCTTAACTTTCATTTTCATATATTTTTATGATTTTTTTAAATAGGGAAAAATCTTTTTCTCATTTTTCTTTTTCTCTTATTTTCTTTTAAAGTCCTCTATTACTCCTCTATACTCCTGGATTTTCATTTTTACTTCAATATAACCTTGCAAAAAAAGAAAAAAAAAGAGAGAGAAGCCCTATTTTTAAACTGAACTTCATATATATTTCTAAAATTTTTTGTGCTTTTTGTTTTTGCTTTTAATATTGTATTTTTAAGAGTCTAACCTCTACTCTAGATTTTTAATCTTTGTTTTTCAGTATGTGACATAAATTTTGGACACTTAAGAATCCAATATTCAGTTCCCATTTTTACTCAGGAGTGTCTTGATTACTCTCTCCCACTTTTGACTCTCTGTTTTCTACCTCAGAACACCTCTATTTCCTCCTTTCCCTGTCTCTTCCCAATCCAATTCTGTGAATCTTTGTGGGTGTCTGGGCCACGGAGAACACTTTGGGAACAGAGAACAGCGTAGATCTGTCTCTCTCCTCTTGAATCCCCCTTTTTCTTTTCCTGCTCATCTCTATCTCCCTCCTCTCTCTCCTCTTTTTCATGTAACTCTGTGAACCTCTCTTGGTGTCCCACACGGTGGAGAATCTTTTCACCATTAACCTAGAAGTTTTATTATCAGTGTTGTATAGTTGGAGAAGTCTTGAGACTATTGGAAGAATAAAACTGAAATCCAGAGGCAGCAGATTTAAGCCCAAAACCTGAGAACACCAGAAAACTCCTGACTACACGGAACATTAAGTAATAAGAGACCATCCAAAAGCCTCCATACCTACACTGAAACCAACCACCACCCAAGAGCCAGTAAGTTTCAGAGCAAGACATACCACGCAAATTCTCCAGCAATGCAGGAACATAGCCCTGAGCGTCAACATACAGGTTGCCCAAAATCACACCTAACACATAGACACATCTCAAAACTCATTACTGAACACTCCACTGCTCTCCAGAGAGAAGAAATCCAGTTCCACGCACAGGAACACCAACGCAAGCTTCCCTAACCAGGAAACCTTGACAAGCCAATCGTCCAACCCCACCCACTGGGTGAAACCTCCACAATAAAAAGGAACCACAGGCCTCCAGAATACAGAAAGCCCACTCCAGATACAGCAATCTAAACAAGATGAAAAGGCAGAGAAATACCCAACAGGTAAAGGAACATGAAAAATGCCCACCAAGTCAAACAAAAGAGGAGGAGATAGGGAATCTACCTGAAAAAGAATTTAGAATAATGATAACAAAAATGATCCAAAATCTTGAAAACAAAATGGAGTTACAGATAACAAAATGGAGAGAAAGACTGAGAAGATGCAAGAAATATTTAATAAAGACCTAGAAGAAATAAAAAAGAGTCAATTAAAAATGAATAATGCAATAAATGAGATCAAAAACACTCTGGAGGGAACCAAGAGTAGAATAACGGAGGCAGAAGATAGGATAAGTGAGGTAGAAGATAAAATGGTGGAAATAAATGAAGCAGAGAGGAAAAGAGAAAAAAGGATCAAAAGAAATGAGGACAACCTCAGGGACCTCTGGGACAATGTGAAATGCCCCAACATTCGAATCATAGGAGTCCCAGAAGAAGAAGACAAAAAGAAAGGCCATGAGAAAATACTCGAGGAGATAATAGCTGAAAACTTCCCTAAAATGGGGAAGGAAATAGCCACCCAAGTCCAAGAAACCCAGAGAGTCCCAAACAGGATAAACCCAAGGCGAAACACCCCAAGACACATATTAATCAAATTAACAAAGATCAAACACAAAGAACAAATATTAAAAGCAGCAAGGGAGAAACAACAAATAACACACAAAGGGATTCCCATAAGGATAACAGCTGATCTATCAATAGAAACCCTCCAGGCCAGAAGGGAATGGCAGGACATACTTCAAGTAATGAAAGAGAATAACCTACAACCTAGATTACTGTACCCAGCAAGGATCTCATTCAGATATGAAGGAGAATTCAAAAGCTTTACAGACAAGCAAAAGCTGAGAGAATTCAGCACCACCAAACCAGCTCTTCAACAAATGCTAAAGGATTTTCTCTAGACAGGAAATGTAGAAAGGTTGGGTAAACGTGAACTCAAAACAACAAAGTAAATGGCAACGGGACCATACCTATCAATAATTACCTTAAATGTAAATGGGTTGAATGCCCCAACCAAAAGACAAAGATTGGCTGAATGGATACAAAAACAAGACCCCTATATATGCTGTCTACAAGAGACCCACCTCAAAACAAGGGACACATACAGACTAAAAGTGAAGGGATGGAAAAAAATATTTCACGCAAATGGAGACCAAAAGAAAGAAGGAGTCGCAATACTCATATCAGACAAAATAGACTTTCAAATAAAGGATGTGAAAAGAGACAAAGAAGGACACTACATAATGATCAAAGGATCAATCCAAGAAGAAGATATAACAATTATAAATATATATGCACCCAACATAGGAGCACTGCAATATGTACGGCAAGCGCTAACGAGTATGAAAGAGGAAATTAATAGCAACACAATAATAGTGAGAGACTTTAATACCCCACTCACAACTATGGACAGATCAACTAAGCAGAAAATTAACAAGGAAACACAAACTTTAAATGACACAATGGACCAGCTAGACCTAATTGCTGTCTATAGGACATTTCACCCCAAAACAATCGACTTCACCTTTTTCTCAAGTGCACACGGAACCTTCTCCAGAATAGAACACATCCTGGGCCATAAATCTTGTCTTGGTAAATTAAAAAAAATTGAAATCATTCCAGTCATCTTTTCTGACCACAGTGCAGTAAGATTAGATCTCAATTACAGGAAAAAAAATTATTAAAAATTCAAACATATGGAGGCTAAATAACACGCTTCTGAATAACCAGCAAATCATAGAAGAAATCAAAGAAGAAATAAAAATATGCATAGAAATAAATGAAAATGAAAACACAACAACCCAAAACCTATGGGACACTGTAAAAGCAGTGCTAAGGGGAAGGTTCATAGCATTACAGGCTTACCACAAGAAACAAGAGAAAAGTCAAATAAATAACCTAACTCTACACCTAAAGCAACTGGAGAAGGAATAAATGAAGAACACCAGGGTTAGAAGGAAAGAAATCTTAAAAATTAGGGCAGAAATAAATGCAAAAGAAACTAAAGAGACCATAGCAAAAATCAACAAAGCTAAAAGCTGGTTTTTTTGAAAAAATAAACAAAATGACAAACCATTAGCAAGACTCATTAAGAAACAAAGGGAGAAGAACCAAATTAACAAAATTAGAAATGAAAATGGAGAGATCACAACAGACAACACTGAAATACAAAGGATCATAAGAGACTACTACCAGCAGCTCTATGCCAATAAAATGGACAACTTGGAAGAAATGGACCAATTCTTAGAAAAGTATAACTTTCCAAAACTGAACCAGGAAGAAATAGAAGATCTTAACAGACCCATCACAAGCAAGGAAATCGAAACTGTAATCAGAAATCTTCCAGCAAACAAAAGCCCAGGACCAGATGGCTTCACAGCTGAATTCTACCAAAAATTTACAGAAGAGCTAACACCTATCTTACTCAAACTCTTCCAGAAAATTGCAGAAGAAGGTAAACTTCCAAACTCATTCTATGAGGCCACCATCACCCTAATTCCAAAACCAGACAAAGATGCCACAAAAAAAGAAAACTACAGGCCAATATCACTGATGAACATAGATGCAAAAATCCTTAACAAAATTCTAGCAAACAGAATCCAACAACATATTAAAAAAATCATACACCATGACCAAGTGGGCTTTATCACAGGAATGCAAGGATTCTTTAATATCCACAAATCAATCAATGTAATACACCACATTAACAAATTGAAAGATAAAAACCATATGATTATCTCAATAGATGCAGAGAAAGCCTTTGACAAAATTCAACACTCATTTATGATTAAAACTCTCCAAAAAGCAGGAATAGAAGGAACATACCTCAATATAATAAAAGCTATATATGACAAACCCACAGCAAGCATTACCCTCAATGGTGAAAAATTGAAAGCATTTCCCCTGAAATCAGGAACAAGACAAGGGTGCCCACTCTCACCACTACTATTCAACATAGTTTTGGAAGTTTTGGCCACAGCAATCAGAGCAGAAAAAGAACTAAAAGGAATCCAGATAGGAAAAGAAGAAGTGAAACTCTCACTGTTTGCAGATGACATGATCCTCTACATAGAAAACCCTAAAGACTCTACCAGAAAATTACTAGAGCTAATCAGTGAATATAGTAAAGTTGCAGGATATAAAATTAACACACAGAAATCCCTTGCATTCCTATATACTAACAATGAGAAAACAGAAAGAGAAATGAAGGAAACAAGACCATTCACCATTGCAACAAAAAGAATAAAATACTTAGGAGTATATCTACCTAAAGAAACAAAAGACCTATACATAGAAAACTATAAAACACTGATGAAAGAAATCAAAGAGGACACAAACAGATGGAGAAACATACCGTGTTCATGGATTGGAAGAATCAATATTGTCAAAATGGCTATTCTACCCAAAGCAATCTATAGATTCAATGCAATCCCTATCAAGCTACCAACAGTATTTTTCACAGAACTAGAACAAATAATTTCACAATTTGTATGGAAATACAAAAAACCTCGACTAGCCAAAGTAATCTTGAGAAAGAAGAATGGAACTGGAGGAATCAACCTGCCTGACTTCAGACTCTACTACAAAGCCACAGTCATCAAGACAGTATGGTACTGGCACAAAGACAGAAATATAGATCAATGGAACAGAATAGAAAGCCCAGAGATAAATCCACGAACCTATGGACACCTTATCTTTGACAAAGGAGGCAAGGTTATACAATGGAAAAAAGACAACCTCTTTAAAAAGTGGTGCTGGGAAAACTGGTCAACCACTTGTAAAAGAATGAAACTAGAACACTTTCTAACACCATACACGAAAATAAACTCAACATGGATTAAAGATCTAAATGTAAGACCAGAAACTATAAAACTCCTAGAGGAGAACATAGGCAAAACACTCTCTGACATAAATCACAGCAGGATCCTCTATGACCCACCTCCCAGAAGACTGGAAATAAAAGCAAAAATAAATGGGACCTAATGAAACTTAAAAGCTTTTGCACAGCAAAGGAAACGATAAGCAAGGTGAAAAGACAGCCCTCAGATTGGGAGAAAATAATAGCAAATGAAGCAACAGACAAAGGATTAATCTCAAAAATATACAAGCAACTCCTGAAGCTCAATTCCAGAAAAATAAATGACCCAATCAAAGAATGGGCCAAAGAACTAAACAGACATTTCTCCAAAGAAGACATACAGATGGCTAACAAACACATGAAAAGATGCTCAACATCACTCATTATCAGAGAAATGCAAATCAAAACCACAATGGGGTACCATTACACGCCAGTCAGGATGGCTGCTATCCAAAAGTCTATAAGCAATAAATGCTGGAGAGGCTGTGGAGAAAAGGGAACCCTCCTACACTGTTGGTGGGAATGCAAACTAGTACAGCCGCTATGGAGAACAGTGTGGAGATTTCTTAAAAAACTGGAAATAGAACTGCCATATGACCCAGCAATCCCACTTCTGGGCATACACACTGAGGAAACCAGATCTGAAAGAGACACATGCACCCCAATGTTCATCACAGCACGGTTTATAATAGCCAGGACATGGAAGCAACCTAGATGCCCATCAGCAGATGAATGGATAAGGAAGCTGTGGTACACATACACCATGGAATATTACTCAGCCATTAAAAAGAATTCATTTGAATCAGTCCTAGTGAGATGGATGAAACTGGAGCCCATTATACAGAGTGAAGTAAGCCAGAAAGATAAAGAACATTACAGCATACTAACACATATATATGGAATTTAGAAAGATGGTAATGATAACCCTATATGCAAAACAGAAAAAGAGACACAGATGTATACAACTGACTTTTGGACTCTATGGGAGAAGCGAGGGTGGGATGTTTTGAGAGAACAGCATCAAAACATGTATTTTATATATGGTGAAACAGATCACCAGCCCACGTGGAATGCATGAGACAAGTGCTCAGGCCTGGTGCACTGGGAAGACCCAGAGGGATCTGGTAGAGAGGGAGGTGGGAGGGGGGATCAGGATGGGGAATACATGTAAATCCATGGCTGATTCATGTCAGTGTATGACAAGACCCACTACAATATTGTAAAGTAATTAGCCTCCAACTAATAAAAATAAATGACAAAGTAATAATAATAATAATTTTGTGCGATGCCCAGAACATGTCTGAGGATCAATAGAAAATTATAACTAAAGCCTTGGCCAGTGCTTTACCCAGAGGATCATTTCCATTTATCATCTCATTTGACTTGATCTGAATTGGAGCCAAAAATACAATTTCCAAACAGAAGACTGGAAATGAGTGCAAATGAAGTGAATTTGAAAGAGGTTGTTCCCAGCACACACAGCAAGCTTCACATCAGGCAGTTAGACAGGGAAGAGAGAAATGCAAGTTGGCACAGTGGCATGTCTGAGATTGGAGCAGGAGATGTTGGAGGAGAATTTGTTCAGGCAATATCTGACTGCTCCATAGCCCCAGCCCTGAGCTCTACACCGTCAAGTTCAGCCCATCACTTAGCGGCACTGGAGAGGTGCAATTATTGAGAAACCCGTGTTCCATATCCTGGGTCCAAGCTACGTAATTAGGTACCCAAAACGGGGAAGATAGCACTTATAAGAAAATTTCTGAAAGTTTAGTACTAGATAATAGTCTTTTCAGCTGATTCTGTGTGTATATAGGGCCAATTTCAAAGAAAAATAAGAAGCTTCCTTTTATAAAAAAAAAAAAAACCTGTAAAATAATAATATCATTACACATACCTCACTCAGTTATTTAAAATTACCTCAAAACTGGTTCTCTCTTGAGGGCTTATCAGGACCCAAGCCTGCCATGGGAAAGGAAGGAAAGTCTTTACAGGGTATCCTGGAGGGCTTTCCCCGTCTCTCTTCCATATAGAGTCTCTACTCAGGCCAGCCTATCATTCTAACATATCCACGGGATTGTCAGGAACTGTCAAACCAATTTCAAAGGAGTATTGAGGCTGAAACCCTGCAGTGAAACCACAGGCTGGCTTTCAGTGCCAGCTGTGGGAATCTGCCTGCAATGCGGGAAACCTGAGTTCAATCCCTGGGTTTGGAAGATCCCCTGGAGAAGAGAAAGGCTACTCACTCCAGTATTCTGGCCTGGAGAATTCCACGGACTGTATAGTCCATGGGGTCGCAAAGAGTTGGACACGACTGAACGACTTTCTCTCTTCTCTCTTTGATACTAATTGTTGTTGCTGTTTAGTTGCTAAGTCATGTCCAACTCTTTGCAACCCCATGGACTATAGCCTGCCAGGCTCCTCTGTCCATGGGATCTCCCAGGCCAGGATACTGGAATGGGTTGCTGTTTCCTACTCCAAGGGATCTTCCTGACCCAGGGACCAAACCCGCATCTCCTGCATTGGCAAGCAGATTCTTTACTGCTGAGCCACCAGGGAAGCCCCGGACACTAATTAGCTGTGTGCTTTTGGACGGTTCACTTCATGTCTCTGCATGGTGGAGGGCGGGGCTCTGAACAAGGTTGCCTTGTCTCTTCCAGCTCTGGCTATGCATCTGGTTTGATGCAAACTGTCAGGACCAAGGTGAAGCCCTGCCCCACTCACAGGCTGCAGCAGCCATTCAGAAAAACACTCTGTGTTCAGGTAGGGGAGGAAATGAGTGTTAACCCTTTGCTTCTAAGTTCACCCTTAAGTTCACCCATCTTTGGCAGGTCTGCAGTCATGCCATCTCCCAACTGAGATTTAGAATCAGTGTGTTTACAAATGGGTTCACCTAACCACCTTCCCTTGAGCAGCATTGCTCTCTGATGCTACCTCTATAGTTTCCACATGTTGGGCTAGATATGGAGGGAGGGATGAAGGAAACCATGCAACATTTAGTAGTGTCACTTTTATTTTCTTTACTCTCTGTTAACCTAGGACAGTGCCTCTTGAATTATTGCACTTGAGGTTCCTTCCTCAACAGATGCTGGAGTGCAGCTTAAAAATGGAAGTTCTTGGGCTCTACTCTGGCTTCACTGATTCAGAATTTCAGCAGAAAGTGTGGGAGCCCCCACATCTGCATTTTAAACTAAGCACTCTAGTTAATCTTGTGTGGGCTAGCCTTTGGGGACCACTGTCCTAGATGAAGGCAGGCAAACATAACACGGGTCACTCCATTTGCCTACTCTTGATGCTAACCATGAAGATTCATCATCTGTTTTTCCCCCATCATTTATCTCACCTACTATGTGCCAAGTATGGGCTTCTCTGGTGACTAAGTGGTAAAGAATCCACCTGACATTGCAGGAGACTGGGTTGGGAAGATCCCCTGGAGAAGGGAACAGCAAGAAGCAAACACTTCAGTACTCTTGGCTGGAGAATTCCATGGACAGAGGAGCCTGGTGGGCTACAGTTCATGAGGTCGCAGAGAGCTGGACCTGACTTAGTGACTGACCACACATGCACGTTCTATGTACCAGGTACAGTGGGGAGCAAAGGCTGAAAGTTCTCTTGGAGTTTATGGTCTAGCGAGGGGAAAGAATGCAAACATCTAACATATGAAGGAGTGAGAAAATATAGGACATAAAACCAAGGTTAAGTGCTAGCGAGGTGTGTCCTTTCAGAGAAGGTAGGCAGGACGGCCTATTTGAAGGATGACATTTGTACAAAGAAGTTACTTAAAAGAAGTGACAGAAAGGATTGTAGGGTTGGGAGAACATTCCAGTAACAGGGAATGATGATCTTTTAACTTGTAGAGGGGAATGCAAAGCATTTTTGTGCACATGTAGAATTGTCTTGATGGTTCTAAGAAATAGATTTCAGCGCGACTTAAAGATGAAGGCATGGTCAGCACTGTCCTGAAGTTGAATGGCCTATTTGGGCAGAAAGCTAGCTCTTCACCATTATCTTACCAGGAATTTTGTGAGGTAGTTCACAGACCCTGAAAAAGTCCCTGAATCAGAGGTCTTCTCCCAAATGAAAATTCTATGACATTTTTCTGTGGGATGCAAACAGGTGGCCTAAAGGCCTTGGCTCTTTAGGTTGGATTTGCTTTCCTTTCTCAGTAGTTTTTTTTTTTTTTTGCAGGGGGGTGGGTTCTATCTAACTTGTGTTGCCTTTAGTCAGGGCTGGAACATACTATACACACAACATGTTGCCAATATCATGTCTTTCTGGTAATTGCTACCTGCTTGGCTCCCGCAGGATGTTTGGGGCACCCACTGCATGGTTAGACATTCTATCTGGGTTACAGGTCTACGAGAGGATGAGTTTATAGTTAAGGTAGGACGTGGCTTCCTAACCTTTGCCCCTAAAAGAGTGACCTTTGGCCAGCAGTCCCCTGAGAGGGTCACCTTGCTGTTTATAAATAAAGATACACGGTTGAGCATATGTACCATTCTCTCCAGAGGCTTGGATGTAGCAGCTATTTCTTGTCAAACAAACATGATATGACAACATTCTTAATGGTTTTATCCTAAGACGGCCTTTCTCTTCTTTCTAAATATTGTGCTTTGCAAGTGCTGTATCTGGAAGAGTGAATACACTCTTATTTTCAATGCTTATAGTGTTTATTGCCTCTTCAAAACACAGCCTGGTGTGTTCCTGCCACTGCTCATCTAGAATAACAATTTCCTTGTCTGAATGTCAAGACAATGGCCGGGTTTCTGTGTTTGTAAGACTGTTTTAATAAATCACAAATGCACCTTGAGGAATTTGGAGAGTACAAAGAACTATCCATTAATACAAGTCTATTGCACTGCAACAATAAGGACTGCTTCTAGGAAAGCAACCACACATCTGAGTGGCCAACTCTTTAAGATATGTCCAGTCCCTCTTAGCCTCTCTACTCTATTGTTACAGCAGTCAGAAGAGTCTTTTATGCTACAGATATGGTCAGGCTTCTTCCCCCAAGTTCATATACTTTCATAATTTCCAGTTGGTCTTTGGATCAAGACCAGTTCCAACATCCACACCACAGAGACACAAAGGGTCATAGCATTCATAGCCTCAGTCTCCTCCAAACTCCTTCTTGGCCTCTGTGCTCCAGCCTCACTGGCCTTCCTGTAGGACCTCATGTTCACCATGACCCTCTGGTAACAAGATCTTTCACGGGAGATTCTCTCTCTTATCCTGCCTCCTTAAGTTTTACTCATTCGTCAGATCTCAGTTCTGACACTTCTCCAAGGAAAGTATCCTGATCTCCCTGTGCATTACAAACCCCTCTGAGGCCTTGTCCTAATTCCATGTCCTCTCCATTGCAACGTTTGCCACAATTTATGTTCATTTGATTAGTTTTTCTTTCAACAGGGTTTGAACCATATCTATTTTTACCACCAGGGAACCCACTGCCTAGCCAATATTTGACGTTAAGAATAGAGATATTCTTTGTATTTTTAAAATAAGTGAATAAATACATTAATAACTTCTCTTGCAAGGAGGTTCCCTGACTAATGAATTTGCTCCAAACATATTCAGGTAAGTGACATTGCCATGTATAGGATTCAGATAGGGCTTTCACGCACATCTTTGAATTAATTTGCTTCCTCTTTGCTTTTCTTACTGATTGGGCTGTTATAGACACTTGCAAAGGCAAAGCCGTTGGCCATCTCGGCCTATCTCTCCTCCCAGCTCAGGCTGCCAGTGAAGAAACAATGACTCAGAAAACTAATGGGCCAGACTCTCTAATAGCAATGATGATTTCACCACTGTTGATTTCTCTATTAGATTTCTAAAATTGAGTCAAAACGTAGGCACTGCCTTGGGGCACAACCACCAGAGACAAATAATGAATTCAGAAACACAATTCAGAACAACACTGACCAATGTATATTACAGGAAGCACCAGGAAAGGTAATGGAGGTTGAAAGAATCAAAGAAAGAAAAAAAAAAAAAAAGGAAGCTTTTTTGATGGGAGTGGGATGAAATGCAAGAAATTCAGGATCTGCAACCAGACTCACTGGTGAGACCTGGACAAACATTCCATCACAGCAAGCGCAGAGACAGTATATTAAGCGGTGACCAGGCACATGCTGTTCAATGTCTTTAATCCTTATAATAAACATGAAAAGGGGGCATTATTTACTTTCATTTCACAGTAGAGAAAACAGACACTCAGAAGATACATAACTTGAAGTCACGTTCGGAACTCTGGTTTATCAGATTCCAAAGCCAAAGTCTTTCCAACTAAATATTAGGTTGGCCAGAAAGTCCGTTTGAATTTTTCTGTAAGCTGTCATGGAAAAACCTGAACACAAACTTTTTGGTCAACCCAATATTTCATTTCATCAGTCCTCCACCAGTATCTTCACCTGCAAAGTGTGGATATGACCAGGCAGGATTATCTCCAGGTGATAGTAACACATGCAGAGTACCTGGAGCCCCATTGGCTTCTACTTAAACATTATTTTCTGTCCTTCCTATTTCTTACCCACTGTTGAATTCCTTATGGATTTTTATTAGAAATTCCTAAAATAGGGTTACCACTCCCAGAAAGATGATTTAATATTCAAAGATTCAAGACAAGGACTTCACAAAGCACCTCTCAATTTCACACCAATCCCACCAAGTTTTACTGATGCTACATCATTGTTTGACGAGGCACAGCAGGATTAGCCATTTTCCCAAGAGACGCCAATGTCAGAAGAGAACTTGAACCCAGTCCAGACTGCTGGGCCAGAATATTTTCCACCACCACATCCTATTAAAACACACAGGGCAGGAGTTGATTTCCAGGAGCTTCCCTAATATGAATCACATTAATAAAAACAACAGCTAGCTCTTCAGTTGCACCTGGAACCACACTACTCGCCTTATATGAATGATCATATTTGCTGAACAAATGCACATTTGGTATGTGAATCATTTTTATCCCCCTTTTGATAGATAGCAAAACTTGAGTGATTTTCTCTATGTTAGGTAGATAGTTTAGCCAGTACTTGAATAAAACATCAGGAAGCAAATTCATAGCTACTGTGAAGCAGACAAATGCACAACAGAGGTTCACTGAATGTTTAAGAGGACAGCACTGACCTTGAATCTTTTCAGGACAGGCACTTCTCTGCCAGACATCTTGACCAAAAGCAACCTCTTGTCAGCAGCAGGATTTTAGTCTGTCATTTCAAAGGGATCCACGACTGATCAATCGCTTTCTCCCAGAGCTCTTCCCTGGAGCTCTGAAGATATACGTCAGTCAAGGCTGCTGCTTATCACAGACTCAGCTTCTAGCCTCTGATTACTCCTAAGATTCACCTGAGGGATCTTAAAAACCAGGATTCCTGGGGCCAATTTCCATGGAGAATGGGGCGGAGATAGCCCTGTGCCTTTTCACAGCTGATTCTCATACACGGCCAGGGTTAAAACACAGTTAGAGCTGAGGGCCTGTGCCTTTCTCTCTCCTGGTAGACCATAGTTTCTTAAAAGAGGAATGAATCTTTTCTATTTTTTCAGTTTCCACGTGCTGAGAACAATGCCTGAATATTGTAGGTAGTAGTAGGGGGCAGCTAAGAGCTTGGATGCTGGAGTCAGGCAGTTTGGATGTGAACCCTCATCTACCACATAGTAGCTGTGTGGTTTTGAGTAAGTACTACTATACAGCTCGATGCCTCGTTCCCTTATCTGTAAAGTGATAACATTCATCAATACTTGTGATGCTTTTGTGAGATTTATGGGAGGAAGTAACTATAAAGTATTTAATGCAAGGTTTGGCACATAGCAAACCCACAATCAATGCTAGCTATGCAGATAGGCAAAAAATTCAATCAACACAGAACCTTAATGCCTCTGTGTAACAGCTGTGGTAAACGCAGCAGGGATACAAAAAATAATAAGTCCAAGTCCCTGAATGTTCACAGGCCTTATGCTAGGGGTTTTATCAATAATTTTTTTCACCTTCATGATAATACTTTGACATGTTATTAGAAAGGGAAATATACCAGGTAAGTAACTGAAGGTCACCCAGCAAGTAATTATTAGTCTGAGATTGGAACTCAGGTTCATCTGCCTTCAGATCTCACTCTTTCTATTTTATCACTAAAATTTCACATAAATGTTGACTCACATTCATTCGATCAATAAGCATCTTTGCCATGCTTACTATGTGCTGGAAACTGTTCTAAGTACTGGATACATAGAAACGAACAAAACAGAGAATGTCTCTGCTTTCATGTAGTTTACATTCTAGAGCACAAAAAGACTGGTGACAAATAAGTAAATGGATATATAATATGTCAGGTCAAGGTAAGTGCTATGGAGGAAAAATAAAGCAGGGTCCAAGTAACTGAGGGAGTATGTATTTGTGTGTATGTGTGTGTGTGAGAATTTTTTTTTCCATTTGGCTATATTGTAATCTTATTTTTCTTTTTTTTTATTGACATACAGTTCATGCACAAAAGTTACAGGGATACAATATAGTGATTCACAACTTTTAAAGATTATATTCCATTTGTAGCTATTATAAAATTTGGGGCTTCCCTAGTGGTTCAGGCGGTAAAGAATCTGCCTGCAATGTGGGAGACCTGAGTTCAGTCCCTGGGTTGGAAAGATCCCCTGGAGGATGGTATGGCAACCCACTCCAGTATTCTGGCCTGGAAAATTCCCATGGACAGAGGAGCATGGTGGGCTACATCCATGGGGTTGCAAAGAGCCGGACACAGCTGAGCAACTAAGCATAGCATGGTGTATTGTACAATATATCCGTGTAGCTTATTTTATACATAATAGTTTGTACCTCTTAATCTTATACCCCTATCTTGCCCCTGTCCTCTTACCTCTCCCCACTGATAATCACTAGTTTGTTCTCGATATCTGTGAGTCTGTTTCTTTTATATTTTCACTACTTGGTTGTATTTTTTTTGGATTCTACATATGTCCTGATATCATACAATATTTATCTTTCTCTGTCTGACTTATTTCACTTAGTATAATACCCTCCAAGTACATTCATGTTGTTGCAAATAACAAGATTTCACTCCTTTTTATGGCTGAGTAGTATTCAGTTGTGAATATACTTACCACATCTTTATCCACTGATCTGTTGATGGATTAGATTTCTTCCATATCTTGGCAACTGTAAATAATGCTGCTATTAACATTGGAGTGAGACTGTCGTGTCCAACTTTTTGTGACTCTGTGGACGGGAGCCAATTAGGCTCCTCTGTCCATGGAATTCTCCAGGCAAGAATAGTGGAATGGGTTGCCATGTCCTTCCCCCAAGGATCTTCCCAACCCAGGGATTGAACCCAGATCTCTCACATTGCAGGCAGATTCTTTACCTTTTGAACTACCCAGGAAGTCCCTGTTTTAGATAGGAAGGCCAAGAAATACTTCTGATAAAGAAACATTTGAGTGATGGACATGATAAGATGTGTTTGGATTCTAGGTAATTTTTAGGAGTTTAAGCCTGAGGATTTATCATAGACTTAGAAGGATAGGAGACAGAAGGAAATAAAAGAAAATTTCAAAGTGTTTGCCTTGAGTAACTAGGAGAACAAAATTCTCACTTAGTGAGCTGGAGAAAAATGTTCGACAAAGAGGTTTTTCTTGAGCGGAAATAAGGAGCTCTGTTTTGAGATCTCTGTTGTGTGTCCGAGTGGAAATACTAGGTAGGCAGATGGATATACAAGTCTGTATTTTAGGGAGAAGTTGGAGCTAGAAATATAAACTGAATAGAGGCTATTTCAGACCATGAGATCACCTAGGAGCAAGTATAGGTTAAGAATAAGACTGAGCCCTGGGCCCCAATATTTATAGGTTGGGAAGATGATGAGGAACCAGCTGGGGAATCAGAGAAGGACTAGCCAGTGAGGGAGAGGGAAACAGAAAGTGTGGCCTTGAGGCCAAGACAAGAAACTCTCTCAAGAAGGAAGCAGCGATTGCGTGGGCCAAAACTAGTGAGAGCTGCAGCAGAGGATGACAGGATTCATGAATGAGAGGGTCACTGGTGACTCTCACAAGAGCCGTTTCGGTGGAGGGATGGAAAGAGCAAACTGGAGGAAAAGCCATGGTAACAGAGTAGAGGACCCTTTCAAGATTCTGTTTTTTTCCTGAAAAGGGGAGTGGGGAATGAGGCAGCAGCTGAGGGGATTACAGGATCAGGAGATGATGACTTTAAGTGGGATGATTTACAGCATGTCTGTGGACTGCCACATAGGATCCTGCAGAGAGGAAAGACTTAGAGATAGCAGAGGGAAAGGGGCTGAGTGTGCGAGTGAGGGGCTTGAGTGGGGGTCAGGGGTGGGATTCGGCTCACAGGGGAGGACTGGCTATAGATGAAAGCAGGGACTGTTCATCTACTGCACGTAAAAATGGAAAGCAAACTTGAAATGCAAAGCAGAGTCAAACAATGTACGGTTTTGTCTCACTTAATCCTTATAATAACCCCTTCATGTGATGGAATATTTTTTCTGTCTTACAGAGACTCAAAATGCGCACTTAGGAAAGACTTTCAATGTAGTTGCGTATTTGTAACAATGAGAAAATGAGTAGTCAGTGAGTAGGTGGAAGTGTGTTTGACGTGGACCCAAAGAGTGGGTTGGTTCTAAATACGTGAAAGGGGCTGAGACAAGAATTCCAAATACATATAAGAATTCTATAAATATGTAAAAAGGCACAAAATAGAGCAAAATCCTTTCTGGGCAGGTCCTTTGGAACTGAACAGAGTGGATTCTAATCCTAGCTCCTGCACTTAATAGTTGTGTGACCTTGGACAAGTTACCTAACTTCTCTGTGCTTTGGTTTCCCCATGTTTAACACACAGGGATAGTAACTGTACCTACTTCATAGGATTGTTGTGAGGAATACATATAGGTAACTGTACCTACATCCATTTACACACATAGTAGAACTGGGCCTAGAAAGTAGAGAACACTGCTTGGTTTACTTCTAAAAGTAGAATTTGAAAAAAAATGTGTATTTTTCCTGTGTGTGTGTGTGTGTTCTTCCAGCAGCCCTGCTTTTGGCTATCATTGGAGGATATTCTGCTGCAAGAACTTTACAGAACAGGGAGCTCAGCTCGTTGCTCTGTGATGACCTAGAGTGGTGGGATGGGGGGATGGGTGGGAGGTCCAAGAGGGAGGGGATCTATGTATACATACAGCTGATTCACTTCATTGTACCTCAGAAACTAACATAACATTGTAAAGTAATTATACTCCAATTAAAAAAAAGTCAAAAAGAGAAAAGAACCTTCCTCGTCTTGAAGGAGCGTTGTTGAAAGAAGACAGACAAGTCTGTTCACTCACTCTGTCATTCAGTCCTTCATTTTAGAAGAATTTCTTGAGCATCTACTCAGTCCAGCTCTGTACTGACCAGGTTGCAGAGACCGAGGACAACTAGGGCAGGGTTCCTGTGCCCAAGCTGCTCCTGGCCACCAGGAGATAGATGCAGACTTAGACTGTTTCAATATAGCCTGAAGGCTATTCTCATACACATCTTCAGGAGGAAATATGCAATGTAAGGGGCAAGAGAGCTGAGCTTTTGTTTTGTTTTGTTCAGCAGTAATTTACACCAGCCTTCAAGGATCAAACAGCCTAGAGAAAGAGATCAGAGAGTCACCAGACCCACACAATTCCATGTGATATATGGCTACTAGGGTTTTATTATTATTATTTAAACTTTTTATTTTGTATTGAAGTATAGCCAATTAGCCTGCCTGGTGGCTCAGACTGTAAAGAATTCGCCTGCCAATGCAGGAGAACTGGGTTCAATCCTTGGGTCAGGAAGATCCCCTGGAGAAGGGAAAGGAGGAACCTGCTGGGCTACAGTTTGTGAGGTCACAAAGAATCGGACACAGGTGAGCAACTATCATAACCGACTAAGAGTGTTTGACAGTTTCAGGTACTCAGCAGAGTGACTCAGCCGTACATATACCAACATCCATTCCCCCGCTTCCCACAAACTCCCCTCCCATGCTGCCATATAACACTCAGCAGAGTTCCCTGAAGAGCACCGAGTTTTGATTCAGATTGTTTGGGCCTGAGTCTTGGCTCTGCCACTTTCCGAACCAAGGCTCTGGGCAAGGTGGTGAGCATCAGTGTCCTCATCTGTAACATGGAGATGATGGCATCTGACACGAGAGGTTGTGTGAGGGGCCAATGCGATTATACAGCCACGGCCCCCAGCACACAGCCGAAGATCCACAGGCTTTGTGGTGCTACGGCTGCTTCTCTCTCATTTCCTCTTCTCATTGTTATTGTGGTTTATGTGACTCATAAAAACACTTCTGTCTTTGGACTTGTTGAGGAAGTCTTCCTAGAAAGATGTGACTCAAACTGAGTCTTAAAGGATGAATGGGGTTTGCAGCATGAAATGATGACCAGGCAACTCAGGGAAAGGATACAGCCTCTGGCATAGCACATCACCCTTTGGATAAAGAAAGCACCCATACCAATTTGTAAGATAATCCAAATAAAAGCCCTTCATGTCAGGTACCAAATCAGGTCCATCGGAGAATATTAGGCAAGCTTCCTCATACCTCCCTGGCTCTCTCACTTCTGTGGGTCTCCTAGGCCCCTCTGTCCTGTCTGGAATAATTTCTATTTGATGGTGATTGGAACTTTTTTCCTCTGCTCCTGAAGCCATTTTGCTGTATGAATCCTTCCCTATCGGGAGGTGGGAGTTAGGTGCTCACTTGATGGATCCACAGGGAAGGGGACACCATCCCATTGTCTTCTCAAAACCCTACCTGTGCTCTTTTATCAGCACTATTTAGTTGTCCTTTTTTTCTGGATGTGTCTTCTTATTTCAAGTTATAGCATTACTAGAATATGGTGGTAAAAGTAGATCCCTCAAGTATGGCCACCAAAAGCTCACCAATCCACAATGTTTAAAACAACTAGCATTTCACTAAAAGGTAATGCTTTGCAGAATATTGTCCACATGTTTTTAAGATTTACCTATACAAGAATGTTGGTATTTGTAATCTACTTATCCAATAAAAATTGAGTGCCTATTATGTACTTGGTATTGTTCTAGTGATGAGGATAAAACAGAGAGCAGAATTACATGAGTCTTGCTCTCATGAAGCTTTCAGTCCAGTAAGGAGACAGATACTAACACAACAGTTGTTATCAGTCTATTTGTAATGGTAAACGAGAATAGGTGCTCTGAAGGAAAGAAACCCAGGTCTTTAAGAGCTATGATCAGAGAATTCTCTGGTGGTCCAGGGGCTAAGACTCTGCACTCCCAATGCAAGGGGCCTGGGTGCAATCCCTGGTCAGGGAACTAGATCCCACATGCCGCAACTAAGAGTTTGCATACCACAACAAAGATCCCACATGCTTCAGTGAAGATCGAGGATCCCATGTGCTGCCACTAACACCCAGCAGAGCCAAATAAGTAAATACATTTTTTTAAAAAAGAGTTAAGATCAGCTGAGGGTCAAGGATAGCTTCTCAGCTTCAGCTGAGAATCGACGGCTTGAATCAAAGAATGGGGCAGAGGGGAGAGAGAACCATCCCCCAAATTTGTGGTCAGAGGGAGAATATGGAGACAGATAGCTTATGGCTGGAGAGCCAACAAGAAGGCATGTTTGGGGTCACTCAGGAAAGTCAGGCAGGAGTCAGAATATGGAGGACCTAGCAGTCCTGGGACGGAGAAGGCAATGGCACCCCACTCCAGTACTCTTGCCTGGAAAATCCCATGGACGGAAGAGCCTGGTAAGCTGCAGTCCATGGGGTCGCTAAGAGTCGGACACAACTGGGCGACTTTGCTTTCACTTTTCACTTTCATGCATTGGAGGAGGACATGGCAACCCACTCCAGTGTTCTTGCCTGGAGAATCCCAGGGACGGGGGAGCCTGGTGGGCTGCTGTCTGTGGGGTCGCACGGAGTCGGACACGACTGAAGCGACTTAGCAGCAGCAGCAGCAGCAGTCCTGGGGAGGTCATCGACAGGTTAAATGCAAGTGTGTTTGTGTTTGAGGTGGTGGGGTGGAATCATGTTTCAGACAAGAATTTTGACTGCAATATATGGACCAACTCTCTATATGATGGATGAAGAAACAGGCCTGAGGGCTGAGAATGAGAAAGTGAAGGAAAAAGGAACTAATATTTATTGACTACATATTATAGATTTACCCTATGTACAATGTGTTGCTGTATATAATGTGTTTAGGTAATGCCTTGGATGCAGTAAACAGAAGTACAGGCTGGTTACCATTATCATCACACTGTGTATGCCATCCTGAAAATATTTCTTTGCATGTTTTACAAATGAGGGAACTCAGGATAAGAGGAAGTGCTTCCCAGGGGTCTCAGTGGTAAAGAATCCGCCTGCCAATGCAGGATTTGCAGGCTTGATCCCTGGGTCGGGAAGATCCCCTGGGGAAGAAAACGGCAACCCACTCCAGTATTGTTGCCTGAGAAATCCCATAGACAGAGGAGCCTGGCAGGCTGCAGTCCATGGGGTTGCAAAAGAGCCAGGCATGTCTTAGCAACTAAACAACAGGCTAAGAGAGATAAAGGAACTACCCAACATCACCCAGTTGGCAAGTGGTAGAGCTAGGACTCAGTGCCCAGGATCTTCCTGTGTTGAGAGAACAAAGTCAAGGCAAAGCTGGGAGGATAATGTTGTCTTCTCAGTAGGATGGTTCCATCCCTGAAGCAGCACAGGAATTGTTAATGCTCTTAAAGTTGTTCTAGAATTACTCTTAAGGGGATTGTCTGGACCATGTGGATTTATTTGACTTTCACAGGGATAGACACAAGTTAATCATTACTGTCTTTTTCAATTAAATAAATGTTCCCAGTCATAACTTTTCCAGAATAGACTACAGAGTAACATGATTGCTAACCACCTAGAAACATAAACTCAGATTCATTTTAACATCTTTTTCTCCTCAAACTCTAAATAAGTTTCAACTAGTAACAAATTTCAACTAGTAACAAACTAGTAACAAGTTTCTAATGACGCTGTGTGTGTAGGGGGAAACCACTTTATTGCTTAAGAGGGTATGATAACAGAGACTTGAATATTTAAGAAAGTACATAGGGTGTGGGACTAAAAAATGGAGGGCATCTATCATGTAGTAAGTTTTATGAAGAACTTTAATTATCACACTTAATTTTTAACATCCTGGTAGCTATTGTTTAGTAGCTAAGTTGTGTCCAACTCTTTTGCAACCCTGGGGACTATAGCCTGCCAGGCTCCTCTGTCCATGGGATTGCTAAAACAAGAATATTGGAGTGGGTTGCCATTTCTTTCTCCAGGGGATCTTCCCAACCCAGGGATTGAACCCATGTCTCCTGAATTGGCAGGCAGATTCTTTACCACTGATCTACCTGGCAAGTCCAACATCCTGGAAGGCCTCTTTATTTCCATGTTAGAGATGAAACTGGGCATAGAGCAATTAAGGGACTTGGCCCTGGCTTCTTGATATTTAACTCCTACCTTTTCTACTCTGCCCCAGAGCCTTATCCATGATTTTAATGTTTGGCAGAGGCTATTCCCCTTGACCATCGTCTTTAAAAGGTTTACAAGAAATTTATAGTCTTTCTCCCCCCACCACCTACATCTGATGATAGCTGGTGATTCAGAGATTGTTTGCTTTGACATGAATAAAATGAGGTTTCCATTTTGATGGAACTAATCAGTTAAATCTGATTTAAAAAAACAGTTCAAGGACGTTCTCATGGTGGTGGTATTCTGTCTGCCCAAGATAGGGTCTGTCCCCTAAGACAGGATCGTTCGTCTGATTCATATACAAAACAGCAACTGAATAGACAAAGTGTTTGAGTTCTCAAAGTTCATGCTGGGAGGAGAGGCAGGGCACCAATCAGAAATCACTGAGGCAGCTTCCTATATGAGTTTAAGTCTTCTGTATTTGGAAAGTTCCCCTCATGGAGATTTCTATCCATGCTCCCCTTTATCTCTCCCCAGAATATATAGGGACTTACTAAGTCTCTATGAGGGAAGAAAGACTTCTCAGTGGGCCATCTCCTTTAGCCACCAATAACATTTTAAAGTAAATATCCAAATTAAAAAAAAAATCTATGAATTATCAAGGCCTATGGAAAACACCACCCTCAATTTCAGTTCCAAACTTCTACTCCCATTTCCTGAGGATACTGATTAAAAAGCATCTTTATGGTATAATACACACTTCTCTTATTTTAAATACACAGCCCCTAGTCCAAGGCTCTTCCTGTGAGGATGAGAAACAAGGATGGGTTTTCAGAACAGGCTGCTCACCAGCTCACTTCCAGAAGAGTATGTCTGGACCTGAGGCAGAGTTGCTGTTCCTCACTAACCTTAGCTCTCTATCAAGGACTGCTTGTAGGACAACCCCTACAGCTGAAAAACAGCCAGACTTTTCTTGAAATTGCTCTTTTCCTAGGATGTGTCAGATCAAAAGAAACAGGCAAATCACACAGAGAAGATGCAAGACCAGCTACTGACTCTAGAAATGTTGAAAGCTGCAGTGCTTAGTTGATGGGGAATTGCCAGTATATTTACAAGGCGTTACACACGTGCATGTAGAAAGTCCCCCCTCACACAGACACAGCACGCTCGGTTAGAGGGTGCAGAGAAGGTCCCCCAAAGGACCAGGAACTGTTTGTACAAGACTTGGCTCACCCTTGCCTTAAGGCATCAACTTAGGACCCCACAGACCACATTGCCAGCAAGCACTAAAACTCAGCTGCGATCTTCTTGCCCTGCACCCCAAGTACAGACTCTGAGCAAATCAACCCAACAACCAACCAATGCTCCAACATCATACAGTAATAAGCCCATTCTATTTTGCTAATTGCTTTCTTGGGCATACACCAAGTTATTAAAAGGACAGTGACAAAACAAGAGAGCTTGGATAAATGTATGTGGCGGCACCTACAGCAATTTGTTTTCCCCTTAACGTTAGTTCCAGTTACTTGTTTGCATGTGAAAGAGAACAAGAAGAATTGGCAAAACATTTCTAAATTATTTTCTACTCAGCTGCATCAGTGCTGAGACCACCTTTGCAACTGTTATCCTGCTCTTCAGAAAAGACTTTCCTTGTAGAAAACAGCCTGATTTTAGAAGCAGATCTGAGTCTGTGAGATAGACGCTTTTGCTAGGCACGAGAGTCTTCTAGGAGCTGCAGAAGGCAGTCTCGGCAGAGCCTGTGGGAAGTCAGACACCAGCCCACTTTTTCCCACCCACCCAGACACTCTCCCTCTCTGGTCTGTACCTTCCGTGTGGCAGCTGGAAGAGAGGATGGTGTTCGGAGGTCTGAAGATGTAAGGCAGGTAACGAGAGAAGCATTTCATCTTCCAAAAAAGAAGGCAAAAGAAAAAAATCTAAATAAAAAAACAGTCTCCTGAATCCATCAGGATTCTCTCGGCCTTTAAAGCTGGCTACATCACCCACATGTTTATGGAGGCTCTCTCCCCGTGTTGCAGAGCTGGGGAGCCCGAGGAGTAACTGAAGCTGGGTCCCATGTTGCCATCAGCGCCAGAGAGCACTGCCTTACATTTCTGCATGCAGCTCAAACTCAGAAGCCCCCAAGCAAGCCGAGATATAGCCTCTTCATTGGCTGCAGCTCCTCCGAGCAGGATTTGCTGAGTAAGTCAGTCTTGCCTGTAAACACACGCTGAAATGCCCTGCCTGAAACCTCTCTCTTTCCCCATGTGGTCAGTTTCTCTTTTAGCAAGAGAAATCCAGCAGGATATGGGAGGCGTGAGGATAAGTGACCATCTCTTATTTAGCTGAAAGATCAGATAAAACAAAGGCAGCACAGTGTTCCGCCCTGGAGAGAGATGACTGTTAAAAGGAGCCACCCGTAAAGCCCTGGTCTCAGGAATATTAAAGTACAGTGCAATGAAATGGGTCTCTGTCCTTGCTTAATCTAGATTGAGTTCTAGTTTTTTAATACGAAACCCAGACAATAGGACCATTTATCATTTAGGTGAAGCCAAAAGCTGGGCTGAGTAGTTGGTGACACAGGGCTAACACAGACAGATTCTGTGTTCCACTACGGCTGTTTTTTCCAGCCAGCACTCATGCCGAGGCAATAACTTGGTTCTGAGTTATTTGCTGTACAAATTTAAAGCCACAACACAAGAATAGAGGCTAAACCCAAGGGAAATGGCCTTTCACCAACCCGTGTGCCCTGACGGCATATGAAAATCTGGAACAAGGAAGTTGATGCCAGGATTACACAACTTTACCAAAACTCTCACTGAGATTGCAGAGACAGAGAGAGAATATTAAAGGAAAGGACCAATTGCCAAATACAAACAATTTAGATTTGGGAGTTGGTTTGGTTATGATCCAGGAAATAGTGATAATTTTGGAAATCTTACCACTGGAAGGTAAGCATAAGACATCATCAGTTTGGGATTTATAAATTCCGTCAAATACACTATTGAGTATGATAAAGAGAAACAGGTGAATATTTTCTGTGCTGAATTCAGAGGCACAGGTAATGATTTAAATGGCCCATAAAGGAAAACCAGTATTCCCCTGAGTGAACATTTTAAAAATAAGATTTAATATAAAAGTTCGCCTTGAAATCTGATAGGATAATTTTTGAGCCTTTATGGGCTCTCCTCTGTATGAAAATACTTAATTTAGCATTGGAGAAATGTGCTGGTCTGCCCACAAGAGCAAAGACTTAGGGCTGTAAGTAATTATAGAGTCAGTGCAGGCCAGGATGTAAGTTCACTCTTCCACCAACATGCTCTCTCCGTGATTTCTGGACCACTGCAACAAGATGACAAACTACTGCTGGGGACAGAACATTAACCCTTTGATAATCATGTTATCAATCACTTCCTTAGACCTAGAGACCTGGCAAGGTTGGGCCATCCCAAATCAGGTGGTGTCTAGACAATGCCTAAATGGTCTGGATTAGTTGTGTGGATAATCTCAAACCCCCAACAGATAAGCAAATCCAGAGGCATCTTCCTGGGAGATACAGAACATCTAATCCCTGGTCAGTAATGAGTCAAATGGAAGATGGCTTTGGGACCAACCTGACCTGAGTTTGAATCCCAGTGCATTCACTTATTGGCTGGGAAGACATAAACACAGCTTTAATACTTGTTAACCTTAGTTTCTGCATCTATAGAATGGGAACAACAAGGTTTTCCTCCCACTTTCTTGAATGAAAGGAGATAATAAGCATGTGATGCACCTTGTTCAATTGTCACTGCCAAGGCTGTTCTTACTGTTCTCGTCAGCCTTCTCTGAGCTCCGTGGCCACAAAAACCTTCAGAGTAATGAACGCGTGGGTGTGGTTAAGAGAGTGGTGCTGCCATTACACCACTTGGGTTTAAGCCAGTCTTTTATATTGACTTACTGTGTGATCTTTGGCAACATACTTAACATCTCTAAGACTCTTGAGAGTCTTTTGGACAGTAAGGAGATCCAACCAGTCAATCCTGAAGGAAATCAACCCTGAATATTCATTGGAAGGACTGATGCTGAAGCTGAAGCTCCAATACTTTGGCCACACAATGTGAAGAGCTGACTCGTTGGAATGGACCCTGATGCTGGGAAAGATTAAGGGCAGGAGGAGAAGGGGGTGATAGAGGATGAGATGGTTGGATGGCATCACTGACTCAATTGACATGAGTTTGAGAAAACTGTGGGAGATAGTGAGGGACAGGGAACCTGACCTGAGTTTGAATCCCAGTGCATTCACTTACTGGCTGGGAAGACATAAACACAGCTTTAATACTTGTTAACCTTAGTTTCTACATCTATAAAATGGGAACAACACGGTTTTCCTCCCACTTTCTTGAATGAAAAGAGATAATAAACATGTGATGTACCTTGTTCATTATAGCCTCAATTATAAATGTCTTCTCCAGTCCCAATTTAAAATGACTGTCCATGGAGTCACAAGGAGTCAGACGTGACTGAGCGACTGAAGAACAATGGCAACAGCAAGTCTCATTACAGAGTTAATGAGGATAATAACAGAATAATAACAGAATGTTACATGATAGCGTGAGGACTAAATAGGACGGCTCATATGAAGGGTTAAACACAGGGCCTAGAATTTTGTAAGTGCTTCATAAGTTTAATTGCTATTGTCTATAACAACAATATCAGCCCTTAATCACAGTATCTTATGGCATTTACTTATCTATCTTATCTAAACAATGAAACTGTAAACTTCTCAGGGGAGATATCAACGTCTAATTCATCTTTGTACTGGTAGTGCCTCACCCATTGCCTGAATGAAGCAGGTACTCAATCAGTATTAGTTGAATGAATAAGCTAATGAATGAGTGAATGAATCCACATATATGGGATAAAGCTTCTGAAAGATATTTTATAATTTTTGTGGAGTTCCCTCCACAAATGAAGTGAATTTGAGTCCATCATAAAGCTGGAGATTATGGCATGCATGAAGAGACATGCTTCAACTTTGCGTATTTCAGTCTTAGATATACACAGTAGGCATTTAGTAAATACCTTCGGAGTCACTGGTAGGCCTTCAATAAGTACTTCCTAGGTGAAAAAATACTCACTGACGGTGCTGCCCATAATTATCCTCAAAGAACTAAATAAAGAAATGAACATTCAAAAAAAAAAAAAAAAAAAAAGAAATGAACATTAACTGGACACAAACAAGGCACTCCCAACCAGTCAGTACCACACAACCTCAGTTATAAATGCCTTCTCCAGTCCCAGTTTAAAATGACTGATTTAGTGCCAGGCCTAGGGACCCTACCTACCCATCTGAGAATGGGCAAGGAACAGGGAAACCGGATTTGCAATCTCCTCGGATGAGTGGTTCCCAGGTGGGTGGTGTGCACTGCACTATTCCAACTACTCTGTGCTTTTGCGTCTTTCTCTCCTTGATTCTCTGAACAACTCCATTTTATGGAAGAAAAAATGGGCTGAGAGGATATAATAATTTATCCAAAGACAAACAGACCCTGCTCCCCATGCACCACCAAACCAGGAGATCCAGTGTTTCTGTATCATAATCACTTGATGATCTTGTAAAGATCACAATAGCTCTCAAGCTATTGATTCAGACTCTCTGGGGATAGACAAGGAATCTGAGTATTTTTGCAATCCATGTGATTCTTACTTAAAATTTGAGAACCTCTGGAGTAAGGTATTTCATTTCATGCTTTGACTTCAAGGGTCAGGGTAACAGGGCAAGTTTTTCAAACACCATTCTCATAAATTATTTGTCATGTCACTTTTGCCCAATAATTAGTTCTACTTGACTTTATATCAGCCATCAGACTGAGTGATGGGGATACAGGATATAAGATATCATCCTTGCTCTAATGGAGTATGTTTTCCGGAAAAAAGAACTAATAAACTATCATATCATTATACAGGCGACAGCAGGTAGAGGTTCTAAAACGTTTCTTTGGGATTATGAACCTCTCAAAAGGTTGACGTTAAAGATCCATGCTTTTCTTCAAGGTCATTCAGGATCACCCAGGCCACTCAAGTTCACCCAGAATCTCGCAGGGCCACCTCGCATCACTCAAGATCACCCAGTGCCACCCAGAGTCACCTAGAGCCATGCAGGGTTATTCAGGGTCATCCAAGGCCACCCAGTGCCAGGCAGTTTTGGTCAACCTACCACGTTCACCTTTACATTCTGAGTGTCTAGCCCACTGGCAAAGGACAGACTGGCTTCCATCTCTGATATTTTGTCCAAGTGTGTCGTCAGTACCCAGTATGAGGAATGATGATAATATGGTATTTGCCCATATAATAAAGAGATCCATAATTTGCATTAGGTATTATTTATGAAAGGTTCCCATTAAAAGAAAATGATCTTACTGGGAACCCAGAAAATAAAGAGCAGTCAGTTTTTCCAAAAGTGCAACTGGACTCTGACGTGCCTCATGTCATCACAGATCAGAGCTCAGCTGCCAGGAGAGAATGGAATCTTTCTATGGCGAAGGGAGGCTCCATGGCAGTGGAAGGGGTGCCTGCAGGGAGCGCCCACAACCAGAGAGAAAGGGAAACGAGAAGCCAGGAGGAGGGAAAGATAAAGGTGACCCATTTTAGGTGCCATGCCAGAAGGGCCTGGAGTCTGGCCCAGGGACAACAAATGCCCCAGAAGACTTCCAAATGCCAGGTTCCAACATCAAATGGCCAAAGACAAAAAAAGAGTAATTAATTGGGAGACTGATGAGTGCTTCACTATGGATCAGGCTGTTCCAAGCTTTCTTTAAACTGAACTCATGGGAGCTCAACAAGCAACTTTGTCCTGCAAAGTCCCAACTAGAACTCTTGCCTTGGGGTCAGTGGACCTGGGGGTCTCTAAGCAACCTATTCCCATCAGTGCCAGTTCTGTTGCCTTCTCTCACTGAAGCCCAACTTCTATGGGAAAGCTACCCTGATCAGTCTCTTTTAGCATATTTTTACAACCTCCTTTGGGAAAGTTGCGTCATCATAGTCTTTCATTTTACTAAGAAAATTAAATTCTGGGTGGGGTAGTTAAGAGACGAAATTAACTTATTTAAGATCAGTCAGGCTAAGTTCACTCAGGTTTTTACTCTTGAGTCAAAGCAGAGCAAATTCCTATTCATTCATCAAGTCCTTAAATATCACATCAGAGAGTGGTTTCTTAATGCCTCAGACAGGGTCAAATCCATCTGCTACTTGCTCTCAAATACCATCCTCCCCTTTAAAAACATGCATATATTACTGATCCTATTTGTCCAGCATCTATATATGCCAGACACTGTACATGGTGCTAAGAAGTCAGTAGACAGATAAAGATACCTGCTCTCTTCTTTGGGTATCATTATTGCTCCTAACATAAAGGGCTATGGTGAGGATTAAATGAGGTAACTCATGAAAGTGCTTAGAATTCTACCTGGTCCAAAGTAAAAGCTATTCAATTACTTCTATAATTGCTATGAAGTGTCTATCTCCCTTGCCAGGCTCTAAGTGAGAGAAGGGTAGGACTTTGACTTTTCTTTGCTGAATCCTGAGTGTGAAGTTCACTGCCTGGCCCATAATAGGAATTCAATAAATACGTGCAGGACTGAACTGAGTTGAACCAAACACGGGGAATTCTAACATAACTGCCATCATCCTCCCCACTCTCTCCAGTCAGTGCCTGAATTTTATAACCTGGTACGTTTGGATCTGCAAGGAACAGGAAACTCTTTTTGGTTATTTCATTCATCCACTGATACAAGGTAATATTTTTAGCAGCTATTAAATTCTAGGCACACCTCTAAATGTTGGAGATGCAGCAGTGAATAATGTATTAAGGTTTAGCTCATTGAGTTTATATTTTAGAAGAAGGAGAGAGACAATAAACAAGTAAACATTAGATCAACAAGGTTATTTCAGATGGCGAAAAGAATAGTGATCCAGCAATTCCAATTCTAGGTATTTATCCAAAGAAAATGAAACCACTAACTCAAAAAGACACATGCACCCCCAAGTTGACTGCAGCACTATTTACAACAGCAAAGATGTGGGAACAACCTAAGTGTCCATTGGTAGATGAATGGATAAAGAAGATGTGTTTTGTAAACACACTCACACACACCATATATACACACATACACACACACTCAGTGGAATACTATTCATCCCTAAAAAGGATATCTTACCATTTGTGACTACTTACATGGTACTTGATAGCTTTATGCTAAGTGAACAAAGCCAGAAAGAAAAAGACAAGCACCATGGTCTCACTTATATGTGGAATCTAAAAAACACCAGCAAAAAATCCCTACCCCAAGCTCAAAGATACAGAGAATAGACTGGGTGGTTGCCAGTGGCAGGGGTGTAGGGGAGGGGGAGGCAAAAGCAAATGAGTTGAAAGAAATCAAAAGCGCAAACTTCTAGTTAAAAAATAAGTAAGTCATAAAGATGCAAAGTATGGTGACTATAGTTAATGAGACTATTGCATATTTGAAAGTAACTAAGAGAGCAGAGTTCCAAAGAATAGCAAGGAGAGATAAGAAGCCTTCCTCAGCGATCAATGCAAAGAAATAGAAGAAAACAACAGAATGGGAAAGACTAGAGATCTCTTCAAGAAAATTAGAGATACCAAGGGAATATTTCATGCAAAGATGGGCTCAATAAAGGACAGAAATGGTATGGACCTAACAGAAGCAGAAGATATTAAGAAGAGGTAGCAAGAATACACAGAAGAACTATACAAAAAAGATCTTCATGACCCAGATAATCATGATGGTATGATCACTCACCTAGAGCCAGACATCTTGGAATTGTGAAGTTGAGTGGGCCTTAGGAAGCATCACTACAAACAAAGCTGGTGGAGGTGATGGAATTCCAGTTGAGCTATTTCAAATCCTAAAAGATGATGCTGTGAAAGTGCTGAACTCAATATGCCAGCAAATTTGGAAAATGCAACAGTGGCCACAGGACTGGAAAAGGTCAGTTTTCATTCCAGTCCCAAAAAAGGCAATGCCAAAGAATGCTGAAACTACTGCACAATTGCACACATCTCACACGCTAATAAAGTAATGCTCAAAATTCTCCAAGCCAGGCTTCAACAGTACGTGAACCGTGAATTTTCAGATGTTCAAGCTGATTTTAAGAAAGGCAGAGGAACCAGAGATCAAATTGCCAACATCCACTGGATCATCAGAAAAGCAAGAGAGTTCGCAGAAAAACATCTATTTCTGCTTTATTGACTATGCCAAAGCCTTTGACTGTGTGGATCACAATAAACTATGGAAAATTCTGAAAGAGATGGGCATACCAGACCACCTGACCTGCCTCTTGAGAAACCTGTAGGCAGGTCAGGAAGCAACAGTTAGAGCTGGACATGGAAAAACAGACTGGTTCCAAATAGGAAAAGGAGTATATCAAGACTATATATTGTCACCATGCTTATTTAACTTATATGGAGAGTACATCATGAGAAACACTGGCCTGGATGAAGCACAAGCTGGAATCAAGATTGCTGGGAGAAATATCAATAACCTCAGATATGCAGATGTCACCACTCTTATGGCAGAAAGTGAAGAGGAACTAAAGAGCCTCTTGATGAAAGTGAAAGAGGAGAGTGAAAAAGTTGGCTTAAAGCTCAACATTAAGAAAACTAAGATTATGGCATCTGGTCCCATCACCTCATGGGAAATAGATGGGGAGACAGTGGAAACAGTATCAGACTTTATTATTTTGGGCTCCAAAATCACTACAGATGGTGACTGCAGCCATGAAATTAAAAGATCGCTCCTCCTTGAAAGAAAAGTTATGACCAACCTAGGCAGCATATTAAAAAGCAGAGACATTACTTTGTCAACAAAGGTCTGTCTGGTCAAAGCTATGGTTTTTCCAGAAGTCATGTACGGATGTGAGAGTTGGACTATAAAGAAAGCTGAGCGCCAAAGAACTGATGCTTTTGAACTGTGGTGTTAGGGAAGTATTCTTGAAAGTCCCTTGGACTGCAAGGGGATCCAGCTAGTCCATCCTAAAGAAAATCAGTCCTGAATATTCATCGGAAGGACTGATGATGAAGCTGAAACTCCAATACTTTTGCCACCAATACTTTCTTTATGAAGAACTGACTCATTTGAAAAGACCCTGATGCTGGGAAAGATTGAAGATGAATGGAGAAAGGGATGACAGAGGATGAGATGGTTGGATGGCATCGCTGACTCGATGGACATGAGTTTGAGTAAACTCCAGGAGTTGGTGATGGACAGGGAAGCCTGGCATGCTGCAGTCCATGGGCTCGCAAAGAGTTGGACACAACTGAGCAACTGAACTGAACTGAACATAACCATTATAACATACACCTACAACTAATGTTATTTGTCAATTATACTTCATTTTTTAAAATGTAGACTCTGTAAAATAAATTGGGTGATGCAGTCGAGTGGCTGATTTGCTTGAATGGTCATGGAAGGTTTCTCTGAGGAGGTGACATTTTCAGCTGAGACTGAAAGACAAGGTGCTGAGCAAGAAGGGTTTTGTTCCTCTCTTCTTCCCCTGAAGCCTCTGATTTACCTTCAGAGCAATTTGTTTTTCTAATTTAATGATTGAAGTGTTTGATTAAAGAAACAAAATCAACTATAAGACAACTTAAAAAAATAAATAAAAATATAATATATGCACCCAAAAAATAAAGTAATAAATTATATAGTGTTTGACTCACTGCATTACTATAAGTTTGGTGGGGATACAGGGTGTGCTCTCTCCATCATTGTGGCATCCCCCCCAGACCTAGCTGAGAAGTCAGTGGAGACCTGATCCACTTTTCTGATTGGCAGTTGGGATCGGTTGCTGAGCCAGCTGTCTTGGCAAGTGACTAAAGCAAGTGAGAGGTGGGCAACGACAGATAAGACTAAAGAGGATTCCGGAGATGGAGGACGGCCTCAATTTAGAGCAGCTGCTAGCGTGCAGCAAAGAAAGAGACAAAATGTAGTCACTTAGAACAGAAGATTTTGGCTCTCATTGAAAAGACTGTAGAATGAAAAGCATAATAAAACCAAACACATTTCCCACTAAATTTTTTATTTTAATTCTTACAGTACCTACAAAAATAAGACAAGTAACTTCTCCCAATTTATCAAGAGACATTGGAGCAAGTAGCCAGCTTGTTTATTTCTTACCTCCCTACTCAACTTTACACCTTGCGCCTTATCCATCCCCCCCACCCCCACCCTGCCGCCCACCATAGTCCTTGGCATTGTTTCTGGGGTCATTAATGGATAGGTGCATGAAATAAAGATATATAAATATATGCTCTCTCTCTCTCTCTCTCTCTCTCTCTCTCTCTATATATATATATATATATATATATATATATATATATATGTACACACATATGCATGTTTGTTCAGTCGCTCAGTTGTGTCCAATTCTGTGATCTCATGGACTGCAGCCCACCAGGCTCCTCTGTCCATGGGATTTCCCAGGCAAGAATACTGGAGAGGATTGCCATGACTGTCGTCTCCTCCTCTAGGGGATCTTCCTGACCCAGGGATCCAACCCACATCTCCTGCATTGCAGGAGGATTGTTCACCACTGAGCCACCAGGGAAGCCCGTATATAAATTCTAAATCATAGAAACATGACTTGATTTTAATCGATGAGGATAAGAATCGTAATTACAACACCACCAAATCTGAGTTCTTACTAGGTTCAGCCACTCTGCTAACCACTATACCTAGAAGATCTCATTTAATCTTAAAAATTATAATATAGTAAATGTCTTTATCTGTTTACACACGAGTAAATTTGCACAGAGATGCTAAGTAACTTGCCAAGTGCAAGCAGGTAGAAGAGTTAAGATTCCAGTGTGGATTTTTCACTCCTACCCCATGCTGTGTAGGTGCCATGCTGCTACCTGGACTCTATGATCTTGACATTCTCTCCTGTGTGGTCAGATGTAGGACAGAACACCTAGAATGAGACTAAATTTCTGGGTCTACTTATTTGGAACTTGTGAACATTTGATCAGGGCTATTCAAGTTTACTTCTGACCTACTTAAAAGAAAGGGTTTGCTAATGACTAGCATGATCATGTCGGGGAATCTAACCAAATCCATGCACCTACCCATCACTGACCCCAGAAAGCCAATATGCACTGAAGGTTTACTATTTCTAAGACACAGTGCCAAAGACTGTAGGAGTGTGTGCGTGCTAAGCCGCATCAGTCATGTTGGACTCTGCGACCCCTTGGACTGTGCCTGCCAGGCTGTCTGTGGGATTTTCCAGGCAAGAATATTGGAGTGGGTAGCCATTTCCTTCTCCAGGGAATCTTCCTGATTCAGGGATTGAATCCAAGTCTCTTATGTCTCCTGCACTGGCAGGCAAAGTGGGGGGGAGGGGATGAATAAGGCACAGAGCATAAAGATATGAAAAATACAAATATATTAAAAACTACAGAAAGGTCGCAATACAGTAACAGATAAAGTGCAAAGCAGGAAACCCTCATACTTAATTGGGACATGGAGTCAGATTCCAAGAAGACTTCCTGGAGGTGGTGGCATTTGAGATAGCCTTTAGAGGACGGGGAGAAGCTGAATCTGTAGAGATGTGAGTGGTAAGAACATTCTGATAGGCAGCAATAGTTAGAGCAATAGTTTGAAGACAAGGAACCTCAAGAATTGTAGAGGGGAATAATGAGTGCTTCTATTAGTCATTCTATTGTAAGACATTTCTTAATGCTACTTTATGAACATGAAAATACTAATATCACAGTAAAAATTTTAGTATATATTCACAACTCAAATTCACTCTTTCCCCTATTTACTGTAAATCAATGGAATTATAAAATATGCTTTAAATTTATAAAGACTCCAGCTTCTAAGCTGGGTCTGTACACTCACTGGCTTCCATTCGGAAACAGGGGACTTCAACCTCCCTTATCCAAGCTGGATAAAGAACAAACCAGTTATTCAGTCTGTGTAATGTCTTAAAGCCTTTGTAAGAAGAAAGCATTCCAATGTAAATCCAGGATGTGTTTCCAGTTCCTCAAAAGGAATAGCCTTGTCTGCTTTTCTCCTGTACAGTTCTGGGTTTTAATTAAACCATGAACAGTAGGAAAAGCAATAATATGCTAAGATAAAAACAACCTATTTCATAAGGATTTCTCGGACGACAATGTCCATTTTGGCCCCACGCCCCAGTACTCAGCAGCCCTATTTCCCTTTGGTCAGATGAGAACGTTAGAGGATTTTAAGGCAACCGGCACATGAAGCTGGGGGTAAGACAGTTTTCTGACCTTTAGGCCACCCTTTACAAGAAAAGGCATTTGAGTGATCAGGCTTAATGCCTTCTCTGGAAAACACTTTTAATCCAAGTTTTCCCTTGATTCTGAGAGGCCGTAATAGTAAATCTTTCAGGAGGTAGCAGGGGAGAGAATGTTCCATTTGTTGCTCTTGAGGCACGGACCAAGACTTGCTCATTCAGCCAAGACTTCCCCCGAGAGTCCTCATTGCACATGCAGCCTGCGAGGAGCTCTGTTTGGCCTGCAGAGTATTTTATATTTTAATTCAAACTTCATGCCTTTAAATGGGCTGTTCACCCACAAGTCTCTCTGCATCTGTGGAGATTTACACTTTTCTGGTCCTCTCTGTTTCTGTCTATAAGCTTTGCTTTCCAGCAGGGATCCTCAGCTTCAGCACTATTGTCATTTGGGGCTGGATAATTCTTTGTTGGTGGTGGCAGAGAGGTTGGGGGTGCAGGGCCTGAAGGATGGGGGAGGAGGTCTATGCTGTGCGTTGTAGGTTTAGTAGCACCCCCTACCTACTAGATGCCAGTATTGAGCCTTCCCCACCTTTTTGATTGTTGTGGCAATAAAAAAAAAAATTGTTTTCAGATACTGCTGAATATCCCCATGAAGGGCAACCCCTCCTCCCAAACCCACCCCTGCAATGAGAATCCCTGCTTTATAGCAACATGGTTTCAGAGAGCAGGTCTGGGGTATGGTCTCATTAATTGCACATCAGGCAGCATAATGTGGGTAAGTAGTATGTTGATTAGAAGTAAGGAGAACTGAGCTCTAACTGGACTTCTTCAGGTCTCAGTCCTCGCCTCATTCTCACATAGACCTATAAATCCTATTAAACAATATTCATGCATTTTTTCACAGTTTCAAAATATAAGTGTTGATGCCATTTAGTCCAATCTGGGTCTTTAGGCAGTCACTGCTACTGGCACATTGAAAAATGGCACCTCTATTCTGCGATAAATTATTTAAGTTTGAAGGAATCCCATCTACCAATTTGACTGACAGGGTATTGAACTAGTAATGAGAAACCTCACTCTTGCCACTAGGATGAATTTTCTTAGCCTCCTCTGTCTTATTGGACTTTACCAATTTCATGCATCCATTTAGTCAATAACATTTGTTCAGTACCACTATGTGCCAGGCCCTGTGCTAGGCATTAGGGCTATTTATATAACTTGTAAAGGTAGCAGACATAGTATACATGGCCCTGTCTCCACAGAGGTTATGATCTAGTAGAGGAAACATGCAAGGAGCAAGAAAATTATAAAGCATTTGGGAAGTGCTATGAAATAAAACAGGCTTCCCCGCTGGCTCAGTGGTAAAGAAGCTGCCTACCAACGCAGGAGACATAGGAGATGCGAGTTCCATCCCTGAGCCGGGAAGAATCCCTGGAGGAGGAAATGGTAACCCATTCCAATGTTCTTGCCTGGAGAATCCCATGGACAGAGGAGCCTGGTGGGCTACAGTCCATGGGGTCTCAAAGAGTCTGACACGACTGAGTGACTGAGCACACACACACATCCAGGACCTTTGAGAAGGGCCATCAAGCTGCGAGTTCAGGGTTAGGGAAGGCTTCCTGAGAAAACTAAAATCAGGGGGAAATCTGAATGATAAGTAGGGGTGCACCAGGGAAAAAGAAGGTGAACAACATTTTTGGCAAAGAGGACAGCATGTGCGGCATGCTGGAGGTGAGGGGATACAGAGCATGCGGGACGTGAAGAAAAACAATGAGTGAGGTTGGAAGTGTTCTGAGAACAGTGGAACCCACTGAAGGACTTAGGGAGTCAAGTGACATTCGTGCACATGAGAAATATTCAATACTACTGCAGGTACAGGGTGAAGAACAGGCTGGAGGTGATCAAGACAAGGAGGATGGAGAAAACCAAGGAGGGTGCTTCAGCATCCAGAGAAGGAAAGATGGTACCCAAACTGGGACTGTGGCAATGCGGTGGGAGAGATCAAGAGATGTCAGAGACTGTAGCTGAGATAATTTGAAGGAAGGATGACACAGGACCGAGACTACACAAGCAAGTGTGTTTTCAGGGAAGTCAGGAAGACAGAGTCATAGAGGACTCTTAAGTGTGGGTGGGCTTTTGGAGGAAGTGGAGTTGACTAAGGCCATTGCTGATCATAACGAAAAAAATGAAAGAACATTTAAGGGGCTCCTGCTGAGTGCAGGTCCCTGAGCTAACGAATAATAAGCATTATCTCATTTAAGTCTGGCAACATCCCTGGGATACAGGATGTATTATTCTTAGTAAGTGTTCAAGGACACATAACTGAAAATGATGAAGCCAAGATTCAGACTCGGCTTCCCGCCTCCAGTGTCCACTGTCTGAACCACATATCAGCATTATTAATTCCCTTGAGCTGTTCACTTCTGGGTTTAAATCATAGGTCTTCTGGTCATTAACAAGTTCTAGAGGAATCACTGCCTCACTTAAACTCTTTGAATCTCAGTTTCTTCAGCCAAAATCTGGGTATTAGAAATACCTCCTTCACAGAGTTGGTACAATGATTGTGTGCATGTATGCGTGCTAAGTTGCTTCAGTCATTCCAACTGTTTGCGACCCTATGGACTTGTAGCCCATCAGGTTCCTCTTTGTCCATGGGATTCTCCAGGCAAGAATACTGAAGTGGGTTGCCACGCCGTTCTCTAGGTATAATGATTAAATTAGCCCTAATAATAATAATGAGAGAGCAAGCATTTATTGATGCTGACTATATTCCATGCTGTATTATGAATACTTCATATGTATTATCTAGTTTCATCTTCACAAGGTCCCTTGAAGTAGCTTCTTGGTCTCTATATTGTAGATGAGGAAACAGAGGCACAGACAGGTGAAATGCATACTCTGAGCTAGGTAACTGGGATGTAAACATTCTCGTGCACTTCTGAAGCCTGTGTTCTTCACTGCTGTGTCAAGCTGCCTCTACTAAAAAGTCAGATCTTAGAAAGTACTTGACAGGCCAAGAGCCTAGTATCTGGGAAACTGTACTTGCTTGGTGCTGGATACAATTTCTAATCAACTTAAAATTTTTTATCACATTTCTGATAAGTGCCAGGCACTGCTTTAGACAGACAAAATAGACATGGACCCTGTCTTAATGCCTTTGTTAGGTTTCTGGAAAGTCACTTCTAGTCAGCTGTTTTTCCATTGTCAGGCCACTGCTGTCCAGATGAAGTTGGGACATATCAGTGTTTTATGTGGAAGGTTCAGAGGAGGCTGAGGGACCCGGGCTTCATCAGAAGCTAAATCTGGAGTGCTAAGCCAAACTTCTGAGGTGATTAATCTGACTGTTGCCTAAAAGACCCCGAAGAGACCCTTGGAGGGGCTGCTGACCTCCTTATTCCCATCTTTATGCACCTTTGTGAGGCAAGGAGCCAGTATTTCAGTGTCTAGGTAAAAGAAAACAACTGGCTCACAGAGGAGTCAGAAACATTTATCTCACAGAAGTTTGGTGGCCAGATGTCAGGGACCACAGATTCATGGCATTTTTTAACTGGAAAGGAGATCAGAGGGCTAATCTAACCTCGTAGTGTGACAGGGGAACCTGAGTGGTGGACACATTCAGGGGTAACTTGGAGATGGAAACTTGTAGCTTTGTTTATGTTTTGTTTTCTTTCTGCACCCCAGCTCCCCCATCTATGCAATGTGGAGATGAGACGTGACCCTCAGCCTCCCTTCACACTACAGTATGGTATGAATTGAAGAGTTCAAATCACAGTTACCTATTTGCTCACAGACATAATATGGACAAATAATGCTTTGATTAGCAGTAATGAGTATTACGGCTTCCCTGGTGGCTCAGATGGTAAAGAATCCACCTGCAATGCGGGAGCCTGGGTTCGATCCCTGGGTTGGGAAGATCCGCTGGAGGAAGGCATGGCAACCCACTCCAGTATTCTTGTCTGGAGAATCCCCATGGACGGAGGAGCCTGGAAGGCTACAATCCATGGGGTGGTGAAGAGTCGGCCACCACTGAGTGACTAAGCACAGCATAGCACAATGAGTATTAACGAATTGCTCATGTTTCTTGATAATACGGAGGCAACTGGCTATCCACAACTGCCTTCCCACTGTTATGGCATTATGTAGGTAGAAACTGAGTCCAGAATCTTCTATAGACCTTTATTGCTCTTCCCAAAGATAAGGCTTGTGTTTGCAACCATGTGTAAGTAATCCTTTTAGTAAACACATGAGACTGATGAACATTTTAAATTCATGTTGAAAAAAATGTATCAAATTTACCAAATATAAAATATTAAAGAAATAATTATCTGGATGGTGGGATGACAGGTTATTTTTATTTTCTTATAGTCTGTGCTCTCTCATTAGCATAATAGCTTACATTTACTTAGTAATTACTTGGTGTCAGATTCTGTGCTGTATGTGGTTGATTTACTGCTCATGACAAGTCTATAAAGGAGAAAACTACTTACCTGCCCCCTGCCTCATTTTACAGAGGAGAAAAGTAAAATTCAGTCAAAAAAGCTTATGTAACTTATTTAAAGGGACATAGAATGTGGTGCCACTGGGATTGAAACCCAGGCTATCTGTTTAGAGTTCATGCTTTTAACTCTGGTAAATCCATTCTTCCTGATTCCTCAAGTCTGGATTAGAGATACTGAGTATCATTTTATTTGAAAAGAAATACAACTATTGAGTTGGCCAAAAAGTTTGTTTGAGTTTTTCTGTGAGATCTAATGGGAAAACCCAAATGAACCTTTTGGCCAACCCAATATTTAAAATCCCAACAGTACATGAACCATGAACTTCCAGATGTTCAAGGTGGATTTAGAAAAGGCAGAGGAACCAGAGATCCAATTGCCAACATCAGCTGGATCATCAAACAAGCAAGAGAGTTCCAGAAAAACATCTACTTCTGCTTTACTGACTATGCCAAAGCCTTTGACCGTGTGGATCACAACAAACTGTGGAAAATTCTTCAAGATATGGGAATACCAGACCACCTGACCTGCCTCTTGAGAAATCTGTATGCAGGTCAAGAAGCAATAGTTAGAACTGGACAATAACAAACTGGTTCCAAATCCAGAAAGCAGTACATCAAGGCTGTACATTGTCACCTTGCTTATTTAACTTATATGCAAAATACATCATACGAAATGCCAGGCTGAATGAAGCACAAGATGGAATCAAGATTGCCAGGAGAAATATCAATAACTTCAGATATGCAGATGACATCACCTTATGGCAGAAAGCGAAGAACTACAGAGCCTCTTGATGAAAGTGAAAGAGGACAGTGAAAAAGTTGGCTTAAAGGTCAACATTCAGAAAACTAAGATCATGGCATCCAGTCCCATTGCTTCATAGCAAATAGATGGGGAAACAATGGAAACAGTGAGAGACTTTATTTTTTTTGGACTCCAAAATCACTGTAGATGGTGACTGCGGCCATGAAATTAAAAGGTGCTTGCTCCTTGGAAGAAAAGTTATGATCAACCTATGCAGCATATTAAAAAGCAGAGACATTACTTTGCCAACAAAGGTCCATCTAGTCAAAGCTGTGTTTTTTCCAGTAGTCATGTATGGATGTGAGAGTTGGACTATAAAGAAAGCTGAGCACCAAAGAATTGATGCTTTTGAACTGTGGTGTTGGAGAAGATTCTTGAGAGTCCCTTGGACTGAGAGATCAAACCAGTCAATCCTAAAGGAAATCAGTCCTGAATATTCATTGGAAAGACTGATGCTGAAGCTGAAACTCCAATACTTTGGCCACCTGATACAAAGAACTGACTCATTGCAAAAGACCCTGATGCTGGGAAAGATTGAAAGCAGGAGGAAAGGGGGATGACAGAGGATAAGATGGTTGGATGGCATCACCGACTCGATGGACATGAATCTGAGCTGGTGAGCTGCAGTCAGTCCATGGGGTCACAAAGAGTCGGACACGATTAAGTGATTGAACTGAATTGAATATTTAAAAAGTTAAAGCTGACTGGTATTTTGCTATTGCTGTTTGTTTTTTATTTGCATGGGGAAAATAAAGTTTGTGAATTACTTTTTCAGTTTTAGCTTCATGAATTGGTTTAAGGTGCTATTAAATAACAATATTTTGTAAAGACAGCTTATCTTTAGAAAGTTGCAAATCACTTATCGAAACACATTCTCAGATACATCTCATGAGAAGCTGTACTTTACATCAATCATAGACTAATAAAAAGGAAGAATGTAAATTCTCACGCATGTGTAAACGGTAAGCTGTAGAAAATTATCATCCATTTTCCTTAGAAAATAGGCACATGGTATCAATATTTGGAAATCATTATTGCTTGAATAGTGTTTGCATAGACCTGTCAGCATTGAAATTGCCTGATATATTTGATGAATGGTATAGAGTAGGCTCACACCAAGAATTGACTTGTGCCATAATGTGGGGAAAGGTTGTTTTAAACCATGATCAGAAGAATCACTCCTGAAAAACAGGTAATCATGATTATTAAAGAGCTGACAAATGTTCAGAAATGCCCAGCATGGTAAAGAGTAAAATTAAAAAAAAATAGATCCCTCCATTCCCTGAACTATATATAAACAAAGGATGCCTCAGTTCTGTGGACTCCCCAGTTAAAGTGATCTCAACAATGCCTTGAAAGTAAAATTCTAGGCACTGACTAAAATTAAATTTTACTCGTTCCTACTGTGAACTACTCCTGTCCTTAGCAAAGAGGCCACAGTGAGCTCCAGACCACAGGTAACGTTGAATTCTGAGAGGTGAGTATGCAGACCTCGGGGTTGAGTGCAAAACAAAACAAGCACATGACAAAAAAGCCTGAGTTTGAGATGAGATTTAACTTTCTCAATACAACTTTAGGGAAAGTTCCATTACTGAAGTTCTCCACTGGGATGAAACGCTCTAGGCTTTGTTGGAAGGTCAAATGGCCAATTCTCCATTTTATTACTAGTTCTAAAAACATCAGGGTACTCCCATACTTAAAAACCTCCAATGGCTATAACAGCCAGAAAAGGACACAAAGTAATTGCCATGAATTTCAAGGCCTCGCCTGAACCTGCTGCTGCTTCCCTCACGACCTCATTCTTTTCCCACCCACCACTCCCATCATTCTGGTCTTCCTCCTGGTCATACTAAGTTTGCTTCTGCCTCAGCACCTTTGCACTTACTGTTCCCTGGGTCTACACAGTTTTCCAACACATCTTTTGAACCTGGCTTCTGCTCATTATTTGGGTCTCACCTCTTTTAAAAAAAAAAAAGCTTCACAGAACCACAGAACCTCACAGAACCATGAGAGGTAGTGTTCCCCATCACCTCATGCAACCACAACCCCAGTACCACATTTTATATTCTTTATAGCTTGTCAACATCTGAAATTACCTTGTGCTTCCAAAAGCTTGCTTTATTCATTGTCTTTCTCACTCACTACAGTGAAAGCGCCATAACACAAAAGACCTTGGTTATTTCAAGCACTGCTGTATTTTCAACAGCTAGTACCCAATATTTACCAAACAAGTAGCTGAGTGAAATTAAATATTCTTACCCCTAATCATACTATTATAAAGGTACCTACATTCTTCTTCTTCTTTTTTTTAAAAGAAGCTCTACCTAATAAATTAAAAATAAACACTGAAGAAAAAGCCATAATGCTTCCTTGAAACCTTGAGCACAAAACCACATACCACTCCACAGTGTCCATATGCTTAATTATTTATTCTCAGCTTTTAAATTCCATTGACAAATAACACAGGGAATAAGCTGGCATGATGATGAGCCTGCTTAATTAGTAACACAAGAAGAAAACAAAAGGCAAGTTGGCGTCTCATACATCTGGATACCAGCTTTAAGGAAGTCAGCCTACAGTAGCTTGGCCTTTGGATTTACTGGAGCCCAAAGTGTCTAAACTCCGGGAGTTGGTGACAGGGAGGCCTGGTGTGCTGCAATCCATGGGGTTGCAAAGAGTGGGACACGACTGAGTGACTGAACTGAATTGCATGTTATACAAGGAACTAGCCAATGAATTTCTACCCTTTGCCCAGCGGTGACACTGGTAGTAAAGAACACGCCTGTCAATGCAGGAGCCATAAGAGACACAGGTTTGATCCCTGGGTCAGGAAGATCCCCTGGAGGAGGGCATGGCAACCCAATCCAGTATTCTTGCCCGGAGAATCCCATGGACAGAGGACTCTTGCCAGCTACAGTCCATGGCGTTGCAAAGAGTCAGCAATTCAGCACGCATTCAGCAACAGAATTCATCTGCCTCTGCTTCCTGTAGTTGACATGGTTCCTGCTGGAAAGCCCAGATTTTATCATAGTATCTTCTACTTGGAGATGATCATGCTGTTTCAAGTTCCTGTGCAAGCCTGATCTGTGTAAGACAGCTAGGCTAATCCCATTCTCCTTGTTAATGTTGGTTGAGAAGTGGGTATATGACTCAGACTGAGGCCAAAGGGCCATTATAAGAAATTGTTAGGGACACTGCAAAAGAATTGTAAAAAACAAAACAAAAAACCCACAACAATGTCTTTACACCAGAATTTGTTGTGTTTGAGTGTGATGCCCTAAATGGACTGCAGTTGTCTTGAGACAAAGCTGACATTCTAAGAGCAGTAAAGCAGGGAGATGGAGAGAATCTGAGTCCTGCATGCTATACTCCAGCCAGGGAATTAATCAGCTCTGGGGTACACGTGCCTCATGGCTTATCTTGTGAAAAACTGACATGACATTGACCTAAGCTCAACTGTGCTCTTTGCTTCTGACCTTGGCACCTTACCATTTATTATTGACCTGCTATTTACATGAGCATTTTGTGACTAGTAGTTCTCTACCTCATTCAAGCAGAAGTTCAGGTCTATAAAATGGTCTCTAAGGCCCCTACTTGCACTTGCTTTTCCTTATCTGTCTTCACCTCCCACAACTTCTCCCTTTGGTCATTCAACTCCAGCCCCACTACTCTAAAGCCTTTGACTGTGTGGATCACAACAAACTGTGGAAAATTCTTAAAGAGATGGGGATACCAGACCACCTGACCTGCCTCCTGAGAAACCTGTATGCAGGTCAAGAAGCAACAGTTAGAACCGGACATGGAAAAATGGACTGGCTCAAAATTAGGAAAGGAGTACATCAAGACTGTATATTATCACCTTGCTTATTTAACTTATATGCAGAGTACATCATGTGAAATTCTCAGGCTGGATGAAGCACAAGCTGGAATCAAGATTTCCAGGAGAAATATCAATAACCTCAGATATGCAGATGACATCACCCTTATAGCAGAAAGTGAAGAGGCACTAAAGAGCCTCTTGATGAAAGTGAAAGAGGAGAGTGAAAAAGCTGGCTTAACACTCAACATTCAGAAAACTAAGATCATGGCATCTGGTCCCATCACTTAATGCAAATAGATGGGGAAAAAAAATGGAAACTGTCAGGCTTTATTTTCTTGGATTCCAAAATCACTGCCAATGGTGACTGCAGCCATGAAACTAAAAGACGCTTGTTCCTTGGAAGAAAAGTTATGACCAACCTAGACAGCATATTAAAAAAGCAGAGATATCACCTTGCTGACAAAGATCCATGTAGTCAAAGCTATGGTTTTTCCAGTAGTCATATATGAATGTAAGAGTTGGACTATAAAGTCTGAACTCTGAAGAATTGATGCTTTTGACTTGTGGTGGCTGGAGAAGACTCTTGAGAGTCTCTTGCACTGCAAGGAGACCCAACCAGTCCATCTTAAGGGAAATCAACCCTAAATATTCATTGGAAGGACTGATGCTGAAGCTGAAACTCCAATACTTTGACCACCTGATGTGAAGAACTGACTCATTGGAAAAGACCCTGATGCTGGGAAAGAGTGAAAGCAGGATGAGAAGAGGGTGACAAAGGATGAGATGGTTGGATAGCATCAATGACTCATTAGTTTGAGCAAACTCCAGGAGATGGTGAGGGACAGGGAAGCCTGGTGTGCTACCATCCATGGGGTCACAGAGAGTCGGACATGACTGAATGAACAACAAAGCCTCATGTCTAGTCCCTGAACATAATAGACAAGTTCTTGCCTCAGGACATTTATACTGACCATTACCTCTGTCTGGAACTTGCTTCTGCAGACATCCACATGACTTGCTCTCTTACCTTCTTCATCTCATTGCCAAAATGTTACCTTTTGCATGACTTCTTGATCATCCTATTTAAAAGTGAACACCCACATCCCTAGACCCTCCGTTGTTCTACTTTCCGCAATTGCACTTATAACTTTATAGCTTATATTCCACTTACTTTATCTATTGTCTATCCCTTCTGCTACTGAATCTCCAAGGCCTAGAATGCCTATAACTCAGAAGGTACTGAGTAGGCATACAGGAACTAAAGAGGAGGTAATAACTCTTTCACTGTTCCATAAGTTTTGAGATGAATTTTCCTGTTGCAGGGAAACGCATCTTGAGGGAAGAATTTCCCTTGAGCTGCCATATGACCAGTGACCTGAATTCTCAAGACTGTCAACCATGTTTTAAATTCACAGTTAGCGCTTCTAGAACACAGTACTCCCAACCCCAAAGCCACTATCAATCTATATTGTGTATACTGGGCAATCTATATTGCTCAATCTATATTGAGCAGAAGAAAAATCGCTGGTATAGGATTCAAAAGTTTACTTTCTGGTCTCTAGGAGACCATGGACAATTTAAAATTTATTTCTATCTGTCTTAATCTTTTCATCTCTATGAGGAATAATCTATCTACTATCAGTAATATCTATACTATCTCTTTTATCTCTGTAATATGAGATTATAAAACCTACTCTAGTTATTTCCCATGGGGATTTTAAGAAATAAATAACTCATACATGTTAAAAGCAGAAAAGTGCTATGTGTATAAATGATGAGTTGTTTCAAATGAGCTATTTCATTCCCCTGTAAACATTCATTAGTGTTGCATTAATGGTAACCATGATTTTTTTTTTTTGCTTTGTTGATATTTATTACTTGCTGAAGGCCCTATTCAGTAAGTAGTCACTGAGCCCCTTCTTGGTACCAGACTATTTTCCAGGGATGCACTATCACCACGGTTAAGAACACAAACTCTGAGGTCAGACAGGTGTGCTACTGGAGTAGGTTATTAAACTTTTTGTTGTTGTTTAGTTGCTAAGTTGTGCCCACCTCCAACTCTTTGCAACCCTATGGACTATAGCCCACCAGGCTCATCTGTCCATGCGATTTCCCAGGCAAGAATACTGGAGTGGGTTGCCATTTCCTTCTCCAGGGGATCTTCCTGACCCAGAGATCGAATCTGTGTCTCCAGCCTTGGCAGGTGGATTCTGTACCACTGAGCCACCAGGGAAGCTCCAGATCATTAAGTTTTCAGAGTCTCAATTTCCGTCACTGTAAAACGAGATTAAGTGGCCTTGTATCTTATTGTTGTGGCAAAAATTAAATGAGATAGTATATTTAAAGTTATTATAGAACCTGGCCCAGTGATGTCTGATTAAATAGAAATATCATTATTATTACTCTACTGCGGCCAAGTATTGTGCAGTACTTTTCAAGATCGTGTCAACAAAGCTTCAGGGGTGGGGGTAAGGAATGGGCTGAGACTCCATGGACTGTAGCCCTCCAGGCTCCTCTGTCCATGGAATTCTCCAGGAAAGAATACTGGAATGGGTAGCCATTCACTTCTCCAAGCGACCTTCCTGACCCCAGAATTGAACCTGGGTCTCCTGCATTGCAGGCAGATCCTTTACTGTCTGAGCCACTAGGAAAGCCTAAATAAACCTAAATAAAACTTGGGTCTATGTGTTTAAAAAGCCTGGCTAGTTCCTATTCCTTTCTTTGATCTAAGATTGGCTGGCAGTTACCATAGCAACCCTCCCCTGCCACCCTCTGCCACTTCACAGTGGGTTGAACTAGGTGGCTTACTATTTCTCTAGTCCATTCCACGCTCACCCGGATTGCAATTGACAACCACTTGTTGCTATCCCTCAGGAGAGTGTAAATGGCTCACAGGAGGGGAGCAATGGGGTCTTGTTTCCCCAGTTGGTACCTGACACATAGTGTTCAGTTCAGTTCAGCCACTCAGACATGTCTGACTCTTTGCAACTCCATGGACTGCAGCACGCCAGGCCTCCCTGTCCATCACCAACTCCTGGAGTTTTCTCAAACTCATGTCCATTGAGTTGGTGATGCCATCCAACCATCTCATCCTCTGTCGTCCCCTTCTCTTTCTGCCTTCAATCTTTCCCAGCATCAGGGTCTTTTCAAATGAGTCAGTTCTTCGTATCAGGCAACCAAAGTATTGGAGTTTCGGCTTCACCATCAGTCCTTCCAATGAATATTCAGGACTGATTTCCTTTAGGATGGACTGACTGAATCTCCCTGCAGTCCAAGGTACTCCCGAGAGCCTTCTCCAACACCACCCTTATGGCAGAAAGAGAAGAAGAACTAAAGAGCCTCTTGATGAAAGTGAAAGAGGAGAGTGAAAAAGTTGGCTTAAAACTCAACATTCAGAAAACTGAGATCATGGTATCTGGTCATATCACTTCATGGCAAATAGATGGGGAAACAGTGACAGACTTTATTTTTCTGGGCTCCAAAATCGCTGCAGATGGTGACTGCAGCCATGAAATTAAAAGACACTTGCTCCTTGGAAGAAAAGCTATGATCAACATAGGCAACATGTTAAAAAGCAGAGACATTACTTTGCCAACAAAGGTTCATCTAGTCAAAGCTGTGGTTTTTCCAGTAGTCATGTATGGATGACTATAGATATATATATATATATAGTCCAATAACCTCATTTGGACTATAAAGAAAGCTGGGCGCTAAAGAATTGATGCTTTTGAACTGTGGTGTTGGAGAAGACAAATAGTAGGTGCTCCATAAATATTTGCTGAGGAAACACATTCAAAGTGACTGACATCTGGGCAGGGGTGAAATGGACAGCCATGGAGCTTTTTCTCTTTCTTGGCTCAGAAAAGTTCCGTTACCTAATGCTTACAGAGACAACAGGATGTCTGACTTCAGTGCTGTGCAGAGGATCTGCTTCCCTTCCCCCGCAGAGCACTGCAAGCTTCCTGCGAGTCCACTTCTCACCAAGGCACCCTCGGAGCATGGCAAACCCACAGCTCTCTTGCAAAAAGACATCCTCCATCAGAGTGGAGAAAAATGCTTTCATCTCATGTCAACTTGTTCACAATCAGACCAATTTTGCTTCCAGCGGATTGGAGCCCAGTTCAAAGTACAGTTGTGTAGGAAATCCCTTTGTAGATGACTGGATGCAGAGAGGAGATTCCAGGCTGACTTTTGACTAACAGAAGAGAGGTTCTTACTTCCTTCAGTGCCTGGGGCAGAGAACTGGGCTGCACAGTAACCTTGTATTTATTGGCACTCTGACTTCCCTTAAAAAGCATTCAAAATACACTCACATATGCTATCTGCTCTGCTCTCACAATAGCCCCCTGATGTCAGGAAAGAACAAACAGAATTTCTCAGTGTGTCTCTTGTATAGTTTAGTGTTAGTCACTCAGTTGTGTCTGACTCTGCGACCCCATGCAACCCCATGGACTGCAGCCTGCCAGGCTCCTCTGTCCATGGGATTTCCCAGTCAAGAATACTGGAGTGGGTAGCCAGTCCCTTCTCCAGGGGATCTTCCCTGATGCAGGGATTGAACTGGGGTCTCCTGCATTACAAGCAGGAAAGACCTATGGTAAAGTTATTTGGGATGCCTGTGAAATGTGCAAGGTTTTTAATGGCATCTCAGACATTCTGAACCAGAATCGGTAAGGGTAGGACCTTGAAATATGCATTTGAACACCGTCCTCAGGTGATTCATATGGGCTTCCCATGTGGCTCAGTGGTAAAGAATCTGCCTGTCGATGTGGGAGATGCGAGTTTGATCCCTGGGTCAAGAAGATTCTCGGGAGGAGGAAATGGCAATCCACTCCAATATTCTTGCCTGAAGAATCCCATGGATAGAGGAGCCTGGTGGGCTACAGTTTGTGGGTTCACAGAGTCAGACATGACAGCATGGAAGCATGCAAGCACGTCAGGTGATTCATATGCACAATAATATTTGAAAATCATTCAGTGACCTAAGGTCACTAACTGGGTAGCTTCACCCAGCCTAAAGTTAAAGATAACTGACTTCAAATTACAGCTTGATTCATAACCCTATATTGGTGGCTTGAGGTTGTTGAACCAGAAAGTGTCTGTCCCAAAACAAGAGTTCTCCTTCTCCAAAGTAGAGGTTTTTCTCACAGATGCCACTGCATATATCCAGAAGTGGGAGAAGCGAGGCTAGCAAGGCTCTATTTTATATCATTTAGGCTAAGATCTGTGAGGTAACATAAGAATCACCCTGTGCCGTTTATGTGGCATAAACATTTAAGAAAGGTTATCTGTCAATCACAGGCTTCTTTCCATAGAACCAGAGGGTCGAAGTCTTTACACTGCTTTGAGATAACCCAATCAGTCTTTTTCTTTCTGGGTGACAGCAGAGAGTCATGATGACTGAAGGGAACCTGAAAAATCATTCCTACGATCCGCACATTTCTCGAACATCAAAGTAAAGATCTGACATTCTTGCAAATGTTCTAGATAGAGGAGTCCTGTTTTTTTAGAAAGGTCCTCACTATCATCAATTTTTAGTTTAGGGTATATCAAATATATCAATAGCCAAACTGATATTTTTCTTTCATTAGGCAACTAACACACTAGTAAAGTAATGTTCAAAATTCTTCAAGCCAGGCTTCAGCAATATGTGAACCGTGAACTTTCAGATGTTCAAGCTGGTTTTAGAAAAGGCAGAGGAACCAGAGATCAAATTGCCAACATCCACTGGATCATTGAAAAAGCAAGAGAGTTCCAGAAAAACATCTATTTCTGCTTTATTGACTACGCCAAAGCCTTTGACTGTGCGGATCACAATAAACTGTGGAAAATTCTTAAAGAGATGGGCACACCAGACCACCTGACCTGCCTCTTGAGAAACCTATATGCAGGTCAGGAAGCAACAGTTAGAACTGGACATGGAACAACAGACTGGTTCCAAATAGGAAAAGGAGTACGTCAAGGCTGTATATTGTCACCCTGCTTATTTAACTTATATGCAGAGTACATCATGAGAAACGCTGGGCTGGAAGAAGTACAAGCTGGAATCAAGATTGCCAGGAGAAATGTCAATAACCTCAGATGTGCAGATAACACCACCCTTATGGCAGAAAGTGAAAAAGAACTAAAGAGCCTCTTGATGAAAGTGAAAGAGGAGAGTGAAAAAGTTGGCTTAAAGCTCAACATTCAGAAAACTAAGATCATGGCATCCAGTCCTGTCACTTCACGGAAAATAGATGGGGAAACAGTGGAAACAATGGCTGATTTTATTTTTCTGGGCTCCAAAATCACTGCACATGGTGACTGCAGCCATGAAATTAAAAGATAGTTGCTCCTTGGAAGAAAAGTTATGACCAACCCAGACAGCATATTAAAAAGCAGAGACATTACTTTGCCAACAAAGGTCCATCTAGTCAAGGTTATGGTTTTTCCAGTAGTCATATATGGATGTGAGAGTTGGACTATAAAGAAAGCTGAGCGCCAAAGAATTGATGTTTTTGAACAGTGGTGTTGGAGAAGACTCTTGAGAGTCCCTTGGACTGCAAAGAGATCCAACCAGTCCATCCTAAAGGAGATCAGTCCTGGGTGTTCATTGGAAGGACTGATGTTGAAGCTGAAACTCCAATACTTTGGCCACCTGATGCAAAGAGCTGACTCACTAGAAAAGACCCTGAGGCTGGGATAGATTGAGGGCAGGAGGAGAAAGGGATGAGAAAGGATGAGATGGTTGGATGGCATCACCGACTCAATGGACATGAGTTTGAGTAAACTCCGGAAGTTGGTGATGGACAGGGAGGCCTGGTGTGCTGCGGTTCATGGTGTCACAAAGAGTCGGACATGACTGAGTGACTGAACTGAACTGAAGGCAACTGAATCAGTAGACTGCCTCATCCTTCCCTCTATGACTTGTCTTTTTTCGAAGGGTCAGGAAAGGAGGTTATTGCCATGCAGAAAATCAGAACACAATGTCTATTTCTCATGAATAAGATGAAATAACCTATACTGATAGGTGTTAAAGAATTGTAGAATGAGGAACAAATAAAAAAATCCTAGAATTGTAGTGGCAGAAAGAAAATGCTTATATATGACAGCTAAGAAAAAAACCCAAGAAATCCCACCAGATATTTCTGACTTCTCACACACAGACTCATACGCAACATCTCAAGAAATTGTCTCATGTCCAGTGTAGCCTATTTCCAGCATGTAAAGTGTTCCTAGGATGATGTAGTATAAAACTGCATGAGATGAAATCAGGTATTATTAACATATGAAATGTGCATCCTAGGCAAGTCAAACACAAGACTTGCACATGGAGAATCAGAAACTCTGAATCTTCCAAGAACTAAAGTGAATAATGCTTAGACAGCAACCACGAGCAAGAGGGAAAGCTTCAGGTCACAGACAAGTTGTTGGGTGACTGCACGTCAAATGATCTGTATGACATACGTGGTCTCCTCCAGCTCTGGTTCCAAATATCATCTAGTTGCTGATGCCACCCTGCCTCCCAGCTCCATCTCCCATTCCCTCTCCAAAGAGCCACATTCACATATAATTTCCTTCTTAGTATCTACCCCTGAGTGTCTTACAGACATTTCACACTTATGCTCAAAAGGAAGCTCTTGATCTCTCTCCAGAAAGGAGTTTAGGACATGCAACCTCAAAGCATGCTACTTTGATATATTGACTCTTGATTATTTTGAGCTGAAGCCATTTGAAAAACAGCACATGTAGGAAGAGGCTTTCTCTGAATTCTCTTTATCTACCTTAAGACAGATTCTCCAAAAGGAACTCATGGTCACATTATAAGTCCCCTCCCTGGGAATCTTGTCAACCAGAGAAGATTGACTTATCACAGATAGACTTATTACAGGAGAGAAGATTAGGGGACACCACTGTACAGAAACTTTGTCACCAAGTCTCATCTCTTCCATCTTTTCTTCTAAGAAATCATTCGTCTTTCCTAAAAGTCATTCATTCTCCTCTAAGAGGCCTACATCCTTTCCCCCTCCCCTGTTAAGATGGTATTTGTTGTTCAGTCGCTAAGTTGTGTCTGACTCTTTGTGACCCTATGGACTGTAGCATGCCAGGCTCCTCTATCCTTCACTATGAAGACAGTATATAAAACATGATCCTTCATGGATCTGATGGCAAAGGGGCTTGCATAACTCAGTGAAGCTATAAGCCATGCTGTGCAGAGCTACCCAAGACGGGTCCTAGCGGAGAGTTTTGACAAAACGCGGTCCACTGGAGGAGGGAATGGCAAACCACTCCAGTATTCTTGCCACGAGAACCCCATGAACAGTATGATAAGGCAATAAGATGGTAGGTAAACTTTCAAATCTCACTGCCTTTTTAGTATTCACTTTTTTACCTGGGTTGCCTCCATGCTCAAAGTCAAAGTTCATGCATCTGTATATGTTTTCTCCTGTTGATCTGTCTGTTGCTAGTTTATTTCACAGATGCATGAGCATTAGAGAGGGGTGGAAGTCCCCAAACATGCTTCATTTCCACATTTCTCACAGTCTCAATAACTTGTGCCCAGGCTCAAGGCCAAAACCTGGGAGCTCTCTTAATTCCCTACTTTACCTCTCGCTTAAAGTCCACTTTCTTACTCCCAGAATATATACTGAGTCTCTTCCTTTCTCATCATCTACAACTTCTCCTCACTAATAAAGCCACATTGCCTCTCATCAGAATTCTGATAAGAACTATTTCAATAGTAACCTCAAATACATGAGATTTCAGTCTCTTGTATTCAAAGCACTTTAGTCTTTAACAAAGCACTTTGTCTTTAGCTCACCTTGCCCTTATCATATTTGTTGATGTAATGCCTTATTCTCCTGTACCAATGCCTATTTCCCCTTAAATGGTGCATTCACTGAAAGCTTGGACTATATTTATCTTTATAACACTTTCACTTTCTGGGGTGGTGCCTTAGGTCTAATGAGTGCTCACTAAATTTATTGTTGGACTTAGAGTTCAGTTCAGTCACTCAGTCATATCCAACTCATGGACTGCAGCATGCCAGGCTTCCCTGTCCATCATCAATTCCTGGAGCCTACTCAAACTTCTGTCCATCGAGTTGGTGATGCCATCCAACCATCTTATCCTCTGTCATCCCCTTCTTCTCCCACCTTCAATCTTTCCCAGCATCAGGGTCTTTTCCAACGAGTCGGTTCTTCGCATCAGGTGGCCAAAGTATCAATCATCTAATAGCCTACTAAATAATTTGGAATGTGAAAAAAATTTAGCCTACTAGTTGATACTCATGATATACATTTAATTAAATCAGCAGTAACAGTGCCAAGCTGAGCCATATTGATCTTTGAAAAATAAATTAGTAATACTGATCCTTTCTTTATTAAGCATTTTGATATTTTGTTCATCATGGATTCGTCTCAGTAATTTTGGTTTTTAAAAAATACTGAATTAAAATATCTATCTGTATTTTTGTCACTTTACCTAATCTCAGCCCTGCCTTTATAATACAGTAATAGCAGGTAATGTGATCTGAGCATCTTATAACAACCTAGATTTCATAGTCACCTAGCCCTCACACCATCCTAATTGATACCTATATTATTAGCTTCATTTTGCAGACAAGGGAACTTAAGCACAGGGACATTAAGTGACTTGGCGAAGGTTACCAGCTAGAAAGCAGTAGAAATGGAACAGAAAAATCATTCATAGAAATACGTAAAGTGGGAGGGAAATATTATATATTATTTATATGTGGAATCTAAAAATAATACAAATGAATCTATATAAAAATAGATACAAACTAGCATTCATCATTCATAAAATAGATAAACAACAAGGATTTACCTTATAGTACATTATATTCAATATCTTGTAACAACCTATTATATTCAATATCTTGTAACAACCTATAATGGAAACATAATCTAAAGAAAAGTGTATAACACTGAATCACTTTCTGTGATTAGTTTAAGTACACCTTAAACTAACACAATATTCTAAGTCAATGATACTCAGTTTTTTAAAAAAGGAAACTCATTAAGCAAAAAAGAAAAGCTGAATAATTTTTATTGACTTTGAACAGTGCAGAAAACCAACTTGGATAGAGCAGTCCAATTTTAAAAAACCTAATTTTTAAGAACCTTGATTTTTATTAATTGAAGGTCACTCATTAATTCACTCAACAAATATTCAACTGCCATTGAGGTAGTATTAGTTGGACATGTTAGGGTCCAAACTGATTCTCCTCTTAAAGAGCGATTCTCCATTTTTCCACCACTTTAGAGTGATTTTTTTTAAGACAAAAGTTAGGAGTGATTATCATTCTGACTCTGACTCTATGATTCCATTAATAGTTAGGTTCAAGTGAGTTACAGTACTTACTTATGAGCAGCAGATATTTAAACCCATCTCCTGTTCACCTGCCATGACGATTAAAAGTGCATATGTGAAAAATGCCAATTCCTGGGCCTTATCCCAACCTAAAATGTGACAATCTCTGTGTTCACAACAGTGTTTAAAGAGCTGGGCTTGGGATCCTGTAGGCTGCGTTGAAACCCAGCTCACCCGTTGATTAGCTAGGGAGCCTTTGGCAAAGACTTCATTCATTATTTATTTGTTTAGCTTTAATATCTTTATAAGTTAAGTGGGAATAAAAACACCTACCACTTATAAGGTTTTGGTGAGGGTTAAAATTAGAATGAAGGTCTATTTATAATATTTGTAATAATTGCTTACAAATATTGGGTACTCACAAAGTGCAAAGCACTGTGCAAATGCTATGCCTACATTCTTATTCATTTGTTTTAAGCACTTATTAGAGTAAGTCCTCCACTGATTGTACCTTGAGTAGACACTCGTAGTCCTTATAATAGGTGGGGAGCCAGTCACATAGACAAGATTTAAGTCCAGAGTCTGAGAGTAACGGATAATCTGGAACAAATCATCTAGCCTGGTGATCCCAAAAGCCAGTCCACATCCTCAGAATTATCTGATGAGCTCATTAAAATACACTGTATCACCCTGGTCATCGAAACCCTAAGTCAGTATCCCCAAGACCTGGAAGTCTCTCTTATTTAAAAAGCACAAGTGATTTGGAATCAAAGCCAAGATTTAAACCAACTGATTAACTTGAGCTTCAGTTTTCTTAAGATTCATAAGGTTAGGGAGTAAGGCATTTTCCCTTCCCTTTTTTCCTAGGGCTTAGGTCAGTGCTGCCATATAGAAGACACAAATATTTTTGATTAGATGAACATAAATTGGCCTACTAAAACCTGCTCTGTCTACTTCATAGGGGCTTTGTAAGAATTGTTTGTAAAGCTTCATTTGACTGTACATTGAAAAACTAGCAAGTGCTACAGAAAACTATAATTCTACAGATTTAGTCATTAATTAATCTTAGAGTGCTTTCTCTCTTTATCCATAAATTGCTTGGTTTTATGATATCTGCCATTAATTATGTTGTGTTTCTAGAAATGAATTACAGCAAGATTGCAGATTAAAATACCTCCTCCACATTACTCAAAATAATTTTTCTTTAAGCAGTTTTTTACTCAGAATTATAATGCTATAGAATGACCCAAAAGTTTCCATGCACTTATGCATGTTAGTTTCCATATTCAGGTTCAGCTCTGTCAACTATTCACATCCTCACTCATGGATACTAGTTTTAGACCTGCCTTATACCACACCTGGTATCTATACCTACCATCCATGCAGTATACCCTGCTTCAGGCAATCTTTACTGCATTCTGCCATGACAAGTAAAGCTTTATTTAAAACACCCAGAAGTGCCATTCTAGTTCCTTCCAATTGCCTATCACTAAGCTGTTTTGAAACACAGACATCTTATGGGAAACTCTTAAAGGTCTCCAAGTTCAGGCTTATAAGGGAGGAAAGTAAAGAGAATTAAATGCAAGTACTTCAAGAGGAGGAAAAGGAATGCATTATCCCAGGTAAAGAACCTGGAATAGGATAATCTCCTGAGAGCCAGAAAGGAAATTATATGCTGATATTGGGAATCAATGTACCCACACTTTGTATTCAAGTCAAATTTGAATTACTCTTTCTCCCCATATGTTTCAGGTACAGTGGCAAGTCATCTTCAACATGGAATGGAAGGATGAGATGAACGCCTGACCACCTTGAAATGTTTGCTTTGAGAATCCTATAGAACTAACAGCCCATCCTGAAACAAGACTTGCCTGGTTCAGCCTCTCTCTCTGCCAACCAATTTCACTGAAAGTTTGTTTCAGCGCTGCCTCATTAGTGGGAATAAAACAAGCTTCAACAGAAAAAAAAGGAGGTGGGGTAGAAAGAGATGATTAAATCCATTTCTAGCTCAGAATGCTATTCTGGGATGTGTGGGGACTTACATTCATGGACACAGAGATGAACATTTCAGATCTGGAACCAACTCAAACCCAAAGGAGGCAAGGAAAAGGGGGAGCAGGAGCTTTCTCCTACCTTCTGTGGCTCCAACCTCCACAGTGCCTTTCACCTGGCTGAAGCACCATGGTGTGTCCTGGGTGAGCGCCCCAAGTCCTGAAAGCAACACAAGAGACACTTGGGGTTAGGTGAGGGCCCCCAGTTATCCTGAAAAGACCAACAAGGAAAGAAACACAGAGTGTAATCTATGCACTTCTGAAAGAAGACTTGCACACCAGGTATCATCTCGAGGAGAGGAGAACCTCGTGGTTCCTAGAAGGATGCCCGGTCTGCAAGTATGGCGTCCTGCAGCAAATCACAGCTCTGGCTCCTCCATCTGACTGTGCCAGGACCAGTCTGAGCTGGAGCAACCCGAGCTGTCCCTTCTCGGCCCCTGGCAGTGTCCTGGAGCAGTTACAGCCGGCCTGCGGTCACACCCTGTGTGACTGCCCCTTTTCATGGGAACGCTAAGGCTGGCCATTGTTTTCCCTCCCTGATGGTGGAGGGAGAAAGAGGCAGTTTGTCAGAGGGGAGAGAGGAAAAGAAAGGCAACTTTTTTTTTTTAAGCTGGTCTCACAGCTTGCATGGCTGAATGGCCAGTAAGGGGTCAGATACTCAGAGAACTCCCATCTCTCTTGTTCCCTTCTTGACTGCTTGCCAAAGTCGGAGCTGACTGGAGAGCAGAGGAAAGTGAAACAGGACTGGTGATGGGGGTGGGGGGTGGCTAACACAGGGCTGGGGATTCAGTTCTGACGAATGTGGTGCCTGTTTTGGTCGGTGGGGATTTCTGTTTCAAATTTGAACTGGACCTTTGGTAGGGTTAGATTTTCTGACTTACTATGACTTCCAGTTCCCCAAAATATATGTATCCAATACTAATGCATATACTTATATATATATTTGTACACACACACACACACAACACACACATATATATATTCAAGTCAAAATGGCCCTTTTGATGAACATTTTTGGATGGCAGCGGTGGCAGTCTACTGATCAACAGCACAGATGTCCCTTTCAATTCCACTAGGCTTTACAATTAAGGGGAATATTGCATCATCAAATTTTGGGAGAGTCTATCAATTTAAGAATGATTACATTAGCAGAAAAAAAAATCAAACACTGAAACCAAATTGACCTTTGGAAACACACAGAGAGCTACGCAGCCACCCTCATCACCCATGACAGACTTTTCATGGACTCCTACGTGGAAACCCTCGCTCACGTTATCACTTAAGTGGCGTGGTTGCCCATCTGCTTTTCTCACTGTTGCTGACGGCACGCTGGGTGGAAGCCGCACAGGGTCATCACACAGAGGACACACTCTGCAGTCAGCTGGGGTTTGTAGTTTGGCTCTGACCCGACACAAGTCCCCAGACATGATGAGTCTGTGTTTTCCATTTTAAAAATGACAGTAATAATACAGTGCCTGTCTCTCAGAGTTGTCCATTTTGAAGGCACTAGGCACAGTCAGGCAACTTAATAAAGAATATACTGGTGAAGGACCTGAAAGGTTCACTAGTCAATAAAAAGAAGGAGAAGAACTTAAGCTGAGCAAATTTCAGTTAGTCGCTATGAAGTACACACTGCACTAAATGCTTTAAATGCACTGGCCCATTCTCACATCTCCTCTCACTACAAGGAGGGTAGTGCTAGAACCCCACTTTACAGGTGAAGAACCTGAGACCCAGGAAGTTTTCAGAACTCCTCTGAGACCATACCTAGGACGTGGCTGAGCTGGGATTTCCACTCTGGCTGTCTGAATTCCAGTATTCCCTCTTTGCCAAAGTCATCCCACCCATGAAATCCCAATATTCCCAGTGTGCCCAGGTCAGCCTGCTCAGCTAATAGTCAGAGTCCTTAGGCCCAGAGAGGCTACACAGCTTGAACTAAAGTCTCACTTGGAAAGCTGAGCTAGAATACAGTTTCAGATGTCAGTAATGAAAATACCTGTCTCTCCTCTAAGACTACACAGGGCTATAATTCTCAATAAAATTAGCTTCTGGGAGAGAATACAAAAGGCATTTCACAGCAACTATTGGTGTATAGAGAGGCCTCAACCCACAGGCCTATTGCTGATCCTTTTTATGTTTCTGGGGCTTCCCTGGGAGCTCAGCTGGTTGAGAACCCACCTGTAATGTGGATTTCTAGCTTGCATTTCTAGCTCTGGCCTTGGATTTCAACGTTAGGCTTTCTTTGATAAGTTTCTACTCTTCCTTTCTGAGTCACGCTGGTCCTCTCTAAACTGCCAATTCTACTGTTGGGTCTGGACTGCTTCTATCTCTCAGGGAATACCAGTTACAGATCAAGTTCTTCCTGATGTTTGTCCTAGTGCAAGTCCTATACCAGTGAGTCTAACTCCATACTTAGAGTTCTGACTCTAAGTGTAGATTCTGCATCTATTATCATGCAAAAAAAGTGCTTTAAAATAAGCAGACATATATAACTCTGAAACACACACATACAGAGGCAGATTTAAATATGGGCCTCTTCATTTGCAGCAAGATGGATGAACCTAGCGATTACCAAACTAAGTGAAGTAAGTCAAAAGAGAAAGACAAATATTAAATGATATCACTTATATGTATAATCTAAACTATGACACAAATGAACCTATCTATAAAACATAGTCAGACATATAGATTTAGAAAACAGACCAGTGGTTGCCTAGGGGGAGGCGGTAGGGGAGGGATGGATTGGGAGTTTGGGATTAACAGAAACAAACCACTGTATATAGGATGGATAAACAACAAGGTTCTACTGTGTAGCACTGAGAACTATATTTAATAACTTGTTAAACCATAATGGAAAAAATAAGAAAAAGAATGTACATATATATACATGTATATGTAACTGAATCACTTTGCTATACAGCAGAAATCGACATATTATAAATCTATACTTCAACAATTGTTTTTAAAAATATATGGGCCTTTGTATGAGTATTTATTTTCCTTCATGAAATTTTAGCTTTAGATAGAAGCTTGTTTATTGTCAATCAACTTATTTCACACGTGAAAAGACCAAGTCATAGAGAATTCCTAATTTGCTGAGAGTTACAGAGCAAGGGATCATGTGACCAATGTCAGTGACATTTCCAACCATCACCCACAGATATGGTTGCCTAGGCCCACGAGCTCTGTTGATTAGTATGAGAGGTCAAAGCAGCCAATGTTACTGCCAGTTTTCTCATCCAAGGAAGTCTTCAGACCCAGTTTCTATCTTCCAGAAAGATCACGGCCTAGTGATGGCATTAGTGATGTAAAGAGTTTGGATCATGTCCTCTCTATCCTAAAAGAGCTAGACAGCAGCTAAAAACACAAATGCCTTGATCAGTTAGGATGGGAAAGGCTGGCTAGCTGTCAGATGCTCGGCAGAGTTGATACATGACCTGAGTCAGTGATCACCTCAGAAATGGCAGGGATGGTGGGACCTGTATAAAAGGGGGCAGCAGCTACTTAGTACCAGCTAATCGCTGCCATGAAGGATTTCAGTCCAGTGTTACTGGATTGCCTGGATTTTGCTTAATTTCCAGAAGAAGCAGGAAATCTGGATTATTATGCATAAACTCAAAAATTTTAAATGTAGTCAATCAATTCAAGTTTGAACACTGTGTGTCTGATCCAACACAGGGCAAACACACCACATCTGCGCATTGAGTATGATCTCTATGTCACCAATTTGCAAACCTCGGGCTAGAATATCTGAACTGAATGACACCTTAGATAGTACCTAGTCTGGCTCTTTCCATTTGACAGATTAGGAAGCAAGACCCCAAGAGGGGAGAGGACTCACAATACAGTAAAGGTACTGTTGCGGACCTAGTACTCTAAGATGGCAGTTTTATTTCTGATACCAGGTTTTTCTTTTACCACCAGGCTCCCTCTCATGGTGATGATTTAGTAAGATACCTGTCTGGTTTAGTGACTGTGCTTTAGGGAAGTATATTAATTTCTAAAGTGGATGGGCTGGAAGGAAGAAGTTGACATGGGTGAGAAAGGAAAATGTATTTCTCTTAAATTGCCCACCTTGAGCCTTTCTCTGAACCTTGGTACCAAATGGCACTCCAGTTGCTATGGTAATGTTGTCAATATGCCATTCTCTACCAGATCACATAGCTACACATCCCAGAAGATGCTTATTCCTCTCTTCTCACAACTATGGCTCGGGAAGGTCTGAGTGCCACTTACTGGAAGGCCAGGAGGACAGCCCACAGATGGTATGCACTTGTCTTCTTTCTAGGTTCATGCAAGAGCTGATTTCTGAATCTGATCAGCCCTTGGAGAGCATGTGGTCCAACTGCCTCATTAAAAGCAGAGGACCCTGGGGCCCAGTGGTGACACACAGTGAGTTCACAGCAGAGTTGGAGCTAGATGCCAGCACTCCCATGCCCAGCATTGGCTCTCCTCTTGCACTGCCCCAGTGGGGCCCTTTTGGAGTTGGGGGTCAGCCTTTGTGCTGCCTCTTCTGTGCCAACTTGGCCGCGGGAATACAACGAACAGAGGGTGTGACATGCAGCCAATAAAGCTCCTTGTTGATTGGGAGACTGCTGTAAAGAGTTATTTTCAGAGGCTTGGCATCAGTAGCATGATTTTTTCTGCAGAGAGAGACAGAGACAGAGACAAGAGAAGAACATGATCCTTGCCCAGAAAATGTTTCTTTGAGAAAAATCTATTTTGCAATTGGCTATGAGACAGCTGTAAATGTGTATTCAACTACATAAAAAGAGCCTACAGTTGCGCGATTCTGAGTGTGTTGTCATGAGGAGACCATGATGACTTTAAAAAGGCTCTCAGTGTGAATGTATGTCTCGCTAACACATCAGCCACAACTTAGTATAAAAACTTTTCTATCTAGGATGCTGGTTCTCCAAGAGGAGATTGCCACATCAGAGAGAGTTAAAAATAAAAAAGAACATATATCTGTGTATTACTGAGTCACTTTGCTGTATAGCAGAAATTAACATAACATTGTAAATCATCTATATTTTAAATTTTAAAAAAGTATATGATACTGTACTTTTATATTTATACTATAGTATCATATTTATACTATAATTTTAAAAAGAGGACTCTAGACTTAGACTAAGACAGGCTTTTATTTTTATTTAAAACTTGCTAACTTAACATCTTACATATTGCTCCATTTTAGCAATTGCCGCTATGTTTAGTAAAAATAGGTCATTTCTATATACCCAACTTGCCAGCGAGCTCATAAAGAACAGGAGCACATGAACAAGAACAGCAAAGGTATTAACAAATATTATCATATTTTATTTTTTTAATTTTTAAATTTTTTACTTATTTATATTTATTTGGCTGCACTGAGTCATAATTGCAGTATGTGGGATCTAATTCCCTGCATGCATGTGTGCATGCTCAGTCATGTCTGACTCTCTGCAACCCCACAGACTGAAGCCCTCCAGGCTCCTCCGTCCATAGGGTTTTTTCAGGCAAGAATACTGGAATGGATTGTCGTTTCCTCCTTTTGGGGATCTTCCTGACTCAGGGATCAAACCCAAGTCTCCTGCATTAGCAGGAGGACTCTTTACCATTGCACCACCTGGGAAGCCCTTAATTCCAAGAACAGGGATCAAACAAGGCCCCCTGCATTGGTAGTGCACAGTCTGAGCCACAGGACCACCAGGGCAGTCTCGATATGTTAGATTTTTTAAGTCAAACTTTTTCTTGGCATGGAATTGAAGCAACCATTAGTCATATCACACTGAAATCATCATTGGATTGATTTTGTTGGGTTTAATTCACTGCAAAGGCAAAAAGATATGGCACTGAAAGATGAACTCCCCAGGTCAGTAGGTGCCCAATATTCTACTAGAGAAGAGCAGACAAATAGCTCCAGAATGAACAAAGAGGCTGAGCCAAAGTGGAAACAACACCCAGTGGTGGATGTGACTGGTGGTGAAAGTAAAGTCTGATGCTGTAAAGAACAATACTGCATAGGAACCTGGAATGTTAGATCCATGAAACAAGGTAAATTGGAAGTGGTCAAACAGGAGATGGCAAGAATGAACATTGACATTTTAGGAATCAAAGAACTAAAGTGGACCAGAATGGGTGAATTTAATTCGAATAAACATTACATCTACTGTCATGGGCAAGAATCCATTAGAAGAAATGAAGTAGACCTCATATTCAACAAAAGAGTCTGAAATACAGTACTTGGATGCAATCTCAAAAATGACAGAATGATCTCTGCTCGTTTCCAAGGCAAACCATTCAATATCACAGTAATCCAAGTCTATGCCCCAATCACTAATGCTAAAGAAGCTGAAGTTGAACAGTTCTGTGAAGACCTACAAGACTTTCTAGAACTAACACCAAGAAAAGATGTCCGTTTTATCATAGGGGACCAGAATGCAAAAGTAGGAAGTCAAGAGATAGCTGGAATAACAGGCAAATTTGACCTTGGAGTACAGAATGAAGCAGGGCAAAGGCTAAAAGAGTTTTGCCAAGAGAACGCACTGGTCACAGCAAACACCCTCTTTCAACAACACAAGAGAAGACTCTACACATGGACACCACCAGATGGTCAATACTGAAATCAGATTGATTATATTCTCTGAAGCCGAAGATGGAGAAGATCTATACAGTCAGCAAAAACAAGACCAGGAGCTGACTGTGGCTCAGATCATGAACTCCTTACACCAAATTCAGACTTAAACTGAAGAAATTAGGGAAAATCACTAGGCCATTGAGGTGTGACCTAACCTTACGACTAACAGTGGAAGAGACAAATAGATTCTGGGGATTAGATCTGACACAGTGCCTGAAGAATTATGGGTGGAGGTTTGTAACACTGTACAGAAGGCAGTGATCAAAATCTTCCCCAAGAAAAAGAAATGCAAGAAGGCAAAATGGTTGTCTGAGGAGACCTTATAAATAGCTGAAAAAAGAAGAGAAGTGAAAGCAAAGGAGAAAAGGAAAGATATACCCATCTGATGCAGAGTACCAAAGAATAGCAAGGAGAGATGAGAAAGCCTTCCTAAGTGAACAATGCAGAGAAATATAGGAAGTAAATAGATTGAGAAAGACTAGAGATCTCTTCAAGAAAATTAGAGATACCAAGGGAGCATTTCATCCAAAAATGGGCATAATAAAGGATGGAAACAGTATAGACCTAACAGAAGCAGAAGATACTAAGAAGAGGTGGCAATAATACACAGAAAAACTATACAAAAAAGATCTTAATGACACAGGTAACTATGATGGTGTGATCCCTCACCTAGAGCCAGACATTTTGGAGTGTGAAGTCAAGTGGGCCTTAGGAAGCATCATTGCAAACAAAGCCAGTAGAAGTGATGGAATTCTAGCTGAGCTATTTCAAATCCTGAAAGACAATGCTGTGAAAGTGCTGCACTCAATATAGCAGCAAACTTGGAAAACTCAGCAGTGACCACAGGACTGGAAAAGGTCAGTTTTCATTCCAATCCCAAAGATGGGCAACACCAAAGAATGTTCAAGCTACCAAACAACTGCACTCATCTCAAACGCTAGCAAAGTAGTGCTCAAAATTCTCCAAGCCATGTTTCAACAGTATGTGAACCGAGAACTTCTGAAGGACTGATGCTGAAGTTGAAGCTCCAATGCTTTGGCCACCTGATGCAAAGAACTGACTCCGGAGAAAAGACCCTGATTCTGGGAAAGATTGAAGGCAGGAGGAGAAGGGGATGACAGAGGATGAGATTGTTGGATGGTATCACCAACTTGACGGACATGAGTTTGAACAAGCTTTGAGAGTTGGTGATGGACAGGGAAGCCTGGCATGCTGCAGTCCATGGGTTCACAAAGAGTCAGAAATGACTGAGCGACTGAACTGAACTGATGTGGATCACAACAAAATGTGGAAAATTCTTAAAGAGAAGGAAATACCAAACCATCTTACCTGCCTCCTGAGAAACCTGTATGCAGGTCAAGAAGCAACAGTTAGAACCAGACATGGAACAAAGAACTGGTTCAAAACTGGGAAAGAAGTACACCAAGGTTGTATATTGTCACCCTGCTTATTTAACTTATATGCAGAGTACATCATGAGAAATGCCAGGCTGGATGAAGCACAAGCTGTAATCAAGACTGCCGGAAAAAATATCAATAACCTCAGATATGCAGATGACACCACCCTTACAGCAGAAAGCAAAGAAGAAACTAAAGAGCCTCTTGAATGAAGTGAAAGGCAAGAGTGAAAAAGCTGGCTTAAAACTTAACATTCAAAAAATGAAGATCATGGCGTCTGGTCCCATCATATCATGGCAAACAGATGGGGAAACAATGGAAGCAGTGAAAGACTTTATATTCATGGGCTCCAAAATCACTCTGGATGGTGACTGCAGCCATGAAATTAATAGATGCTTGCTCCTTGGTAAGAAAACCTATGACAAACCTAGACAGAGTATTTTAAAGCCGAGACATTACTTTGCTGATAAAGGTCTGTATAGTCAAAGCTACAGTTTTTCAAGTTGTCATGTATGGATGTGAGAGTTGGACCATAAAGAAGGCTGAGTGCCGAAGAATTGATGTTTTTAAACTGTGGTGTTGGAAAAGACTCTTGAGAGTCCGTTGGACTGCAAGGAGATCAAACCATTAAATCCTAAAGGAAATCAATCCTGAATATTCATCAGAGAGACTGATGCTGAGGCTGAAGCTCCAATACTTTGGCCACCTGATGCAAAGAGCTGACTCATTGGAAAAGACCCTGATGCTGGGAAAGATGAAGGCAGGAGGAGAAGGGAAAAGCCAAGAACAAGATGGTTGGATGGCATCACTGACTCAATGGACATGAGTTTGAACAAGCTCCGGGAGATGGTGACGACAGGGAAGTCTGGTTTGCTGCAGTCCGTGGGGTGTCAGAGAGTCGGACATGACTGAGAGACTGAACAGCAACTATTCACTGCATGGTATTAATCAACAAACAAATTGTTAATTGGCTAAACTGACTTTCAAACCATCTGATGGGAGGAAGGACAAGAGGATGGGAGATAGTGGCTATATTGACTGATTCTAAGAAAGAAGAATCCAGAAGAATTCAAGATGACTGAATGTATGAGTGAGATGACTGGATGTATGAGTGAGGAAGGGATGAGGGGACAAAATCTGGGGCTATGGGTAAGACAGTGGAGCTGTTCATTTTTATTTTTCTTTTGATTCTACATCCTAAGAATTTATTTGCTGAACAAAAGAAAAAGTTTTTATACTCTCAAAGAAGTAATAACACAGCAATGTGCCTGACTGGAAATCTCACTTCAGTTTACTAATCAAACGAAATGGTGGTGCTAAGGACTTTAAAAAGACGGATGTAAATTTTTGTGTGTTAGATACTGAGAAAAGGAGAAGACAGCTATTCTTCCCCCAATGCATCCTAGCTTGTCATTTGGGAATAGGATTAAAAAGTAGCATATATCAAAGCATTATTTTTTTTCAAAGTTTTCCCTATACACAATGATTATTTTGTAATGATTTTCTATTATTTATCATAAGGCCTTAGTAGATGATTATTGTCGTCCTTTCTACTCTTTAAAAAAGCTTTTGGAGATAAACGTGACATTTATTCAACTGGACATATGTAGAGTATACAATTTGATAACTTTTGACATGTATTGAGATATACTACCACTTTCAAACATCACTCAAATCAACATAATATATACAGCCAACACCCTCAGAATATTTCTCCTGCTCCTTTATAATCATTCTTTCCAGCTCTTGCTCACCACCACCCCCCTACCTTCCTCAACCCATCTCAGGCACCTCTGATCAATTCACAGTTACTATTCATTCAATTGTATCCTTTATAATTTTATATAAATGAAAGTCTATTATATGTATTTTTTTCCTTTTGATTTCCTTCACTCAGCAAACTATTTTAAGATTAATCCACATTTTTGTGTTAAGAGTTCATACCTTTGTATTGCTGACTAGCACTGCATTATATGGATATAGCACAGTTTGCTGACCCATTACCTGAATTTGAGCTGTTTCCAATTTTTTGTTATTACAACTAAAACTGCTAGGAACATTCATATATAGGTATTTGCATATGCTTTTATTTCTCTTGGGTAAATACCTAGGAATGGAATAGCTGAGTATCATGGTATGTGTAATAATTTTTAATAATAAGAAATGCCAATCTAAATTGATTTTTTTCTGAAGTGATTGTTATCACCAACACATCTGAGAATTTCAGTTAACCCACATCCACACCAGCTCACTATATAGGCAGATATTTTAGCCATTCTACTGGGAATCTAGTAGCTTTCTGTGTATTAAATGTGCACTTTCCTAAATAAGTATCTTTTCTTATATTTCCTAAATAAGTATCCTGTCTTTGTCTTTTAATAAAAGATAAAAAGTATCTTTTATTTGCTATGTATATGTCTTATTTTTCTTGCCTTGTTCCATTGGCTAAAACCTCCTATAAAAATTTTAACAGAAGCAGTGAAATTAGGTATGCTTGTTATTCCTAAACTGAGAGGGGAAGCTTTTAAGTTTTCCACCATTAACTATAATATTAATTGTAGATTTTTCACAGATTGATTTACCTGTTTACCAGGTTAAAGAAGTTCCATTCTATTTCTAGTTTGCTGAGAGTTTTTATCAGGGATGTTAGATTTTGTGAAGTGTTTTTTCTGCATCTATTGTGGTGATACTTTTTCCCTTTAATATTTTATTACGTGGTGAATTACACCAATTTTTAATGTTAAAGTAAGCTTGTATTTGGTCATGGTGCACTATATCTCTGTATATTGTTAAGTTTTAATCATTAAAATTTTGTTTATAGTTTTTGCAGTTATACACATGAGGGAAATTGGTATCAAAGACTGCTAACCTCACAGAATAAGTTGGGAATTACTCACCCCTCTTCAATTTTCTGGAAGAGTTTGTGTGTAATTGGTACTATTTCTTCCTTAAATGTGTGGTAGCATTCACCAGTTAGGTCATCTGGCCTGGAAGAAAGGAAGGAAAAAAGGAAGGTAGAAATCTACTAGGCTATGTTTTTGTTCCATAGCTCTTTGCCCTCAAGTATCTTCAGAATTTTTTGCCTGTTTATGTTTCCATCCAATGAAAACATTCATTTGCCTTAAGAAGTTCCTGGCTTCCTACCATGGCATCCAGTCATCCCTGTGGCCTCAAGTGTGTTTATCCATACCACTCCCTCAGACCGTGTTTCCTGCAAAAGATAGTGTTAACCAGAGAAACCAATTATTCTAAGCCTTGAGTTACTATTTTATCATCTATAACTAATAGCACTATAAGACATTCTTTGAAAAGTTCTTACAAGATTCCTGAGAGTAGAAATTTAAGTCACCATTGAAGACCATTTCTAGACAAAATGAATATTTTTTTTCTTGTCATATCACATAGATGATCAGATTGTTTACTCATGTGAAATTAACTTTGAAGGTATATATATAATCAAAACAATTTTATGATATAGTTCTGGCTTCTAATAAGGTTATTGTTTCCATATCAACCCCCAGCTTCTACAGCAGACTCTATGTCCTCAGATAGCTATTCTCTCTTCCATATTGTCCCTTTACTTTGTACTTCTGGCAAATGATGTGTCAGAAACTCCTGGCTGCCTAATGCAATATCCATCCTTTCTTTATGTCTTACTAACAGATTCTTGATTTTGTTCATTACTACCCATTGTCTTGTTTAAACAAATAAAAATGTTTGGAATCATAGATTCTCTTGCAGCTAGGAATGGTCTGTGACTCACATCTGCTCCTCCTAGGAGTATCTGGAAGCATCTTTTGTCTTGTGATACAGATGCCACTTTTCCTCCGTATACCATTGTCCCCTTTTGTGCTTTCTGAAATAATAAGTGGTGACAGGAGCTATCACAGTCTCCTGGTATTCCAAAGAAAAAGGACCACAGAGACCTTGACCCTGATATACTTAAGCCACTGAACCAACACAACAATGGCCTGCCTCTGGCTTTTCAGGGCAGAAAAAAAGTCCAACTTAATATGTTGAAGCCACTCTTTATTCAGTTACAGCTGAATCTAGTCCCCCATACACAAATGGGGAAAGAGGATGTTATCTTTGCATAATTACACAAATCATTTTTATTTCTTCCACAAGAAAAACCAGCCATTTTTAGATTTTAAGAGGTACATCATTTCAGAACAATATATTTTACTCATCTTCTGCCTCACTGCATTCAACCTTTAGCCAAAATGTCAAGTAGCAAAGTACAAATAGTATTGCATTATAATTCTTTATTTACATCTGTTTATAGACTCTAAATTATTTAAGGGCAGGACCTATGTCTTATTTATCCTTTCACCTTTAGAACCTAAAACATCTCTTGGCACCTATTAAAAGGTCAGGAAGCGAGTGTTTAATTTATTTAGACTAGCAGGAGAAGAATCTCTTTAATCCTAGGGTGGAAGCTGTTGCTACAGGATAGAAACCAGTGCTCAAATACATGATATGACAGGTAAGCAGAAAGGAGTCAGGATATAGGGTCAGCTGTCTGTCACTAAACAAGTGTCTCAGTCTTTTCATACAGAGAACATCGTGCATCTCTACAAGGATGAAAATGCCTTCAGCATCCGGGGGGAGGGGGGGGAAACGTGCAAAAAATGAAGCCCTGATAGATGCTTTAGCAAATACTCCTCTATGTTCAGCATTTTCTGCCTGTAATTACTTTTCACCAAAGACAGCAATCATATTAAAAAAATATATATAGCTCTCCTACTTGCTTCACTTAAAATGGATGGTGACTTTATAAAGCACAAGTGGCAAAAAGCCAAACAACGACCTGCTTATTGAATCTTATTTTCTCCTGTGCAGATTATTCACTCATTAGTTTCCCTGGAACTGACAAGTGTGGTTTTCTCTGGCCCATGGGGTCTGAGACCAACAGGAACCAGCACCAGCTCAAAATCAGTTTCTTCTCAGGCCTGCCCATGAAGGTCAGATAAGTTATTAAGGCATGAAACACCCGACTCCTGAGTCATTCACAACCGAAGTTGCCCAAGTGTGAGGACGTTGTACTTCTGTCTGAAGCCTTGCAAGATCATTTTTGGAATGGGTATTGTTGTGATAGATGCAATTCAATGGGAACAGGCAATTTTGACATTGTAAATTACCTTGTAATTTTATATATTGGAGCCCATTCTTTCCAATCCACAGGCCTATAATCCCGAGAAAGGTCATTCTTAGTGTGCAGCCTGGAGTATTTTGAATAAAATAGGAAAGGCAGGGTTGAAAGGCCCATTTGTCCTGCAAGCTGGGGGAATAAATTTATAACAAGGATTTTTTAAATGAAGGTTGAATTTGCAACCATTCATTTGAACAGGCATGCCTAGACCACTTGATAAATAATACATTTGCATTGTGCTTATGAAATATGCAAATGGAGTCCAATTTACAAATAAATGCCTTGAAGAATTCTTTTAAAACTTCAGAGGTTACCTAATCCTAGTAGTCGCCGTATTCATATTTGTGAGGTTTTTGTTTTATTTTGTGACAGCTGCCATAAATTCAATTAAACTGTATGGCAAATGAAGTTTTGGTGGCAGTTGTTTTTTCTTCCTCCTGAAGGAAGAAAATGATCAAGAGGCTGGCAAGATGGGAAGCAATGAGCACATTTGCAAACAGGGAAATCAAACAATGCCGCATCAAAATAGGAAGGAAGGAAATCCAGCCAGCTAAGCAGGTACAGCCAGATTTGGCACCTAGTCCTTCACTCCCTTTATCCACAGGCTTTTTTTGCTATGGAAAATAAAAAGTATAAGCCGTTAGGATCTGCAAAGTTAGAAGCTAAAATAATTCACTGACAGCAAATGGAAACAGAAAGCAAATCTCATAATCTGCAGGCATGAAAAATACTGCAAGGGATGGTCATTCAAAATGTGTTCCAGGCCATTTGGAGAGGCGTGACTGAGAACACTGCCCTAAGTCAAGTTCATTAATGCCTCTTCCACGAGGTTTTACTTTCCATCATATTAAAAAAATTATCTAAATGTTTAATTTTCTGAGTTTCCACAGGACTCAATTTAGAATTCTCTTATTCCATTTAAACACATTTATGAAATATTTTCAAGATTTTGGATCATTTTTATTATCATTATTCTAAATTCTTTTTCAGGTAGACTCCCTATCTCCTCCTCTTTTGTTTGACTTGGTGGGCATTTTTCATGTTCCTTTACCTGTTGGGTATTTCTTTGCCTTTTCATCTTGTTTAGATTGCTGTATCTGGAGTGGGCTTTCTGTATTCTGGAGGTCTGTGGTTCCTTTTTGTTGTGGAGGATTAACCCAGTGGGTGGGGTTAGACGATTGGCTTGTCAAGGTTTCCTGGTTAGGGAAGCTTGCATCAGTGTTCTGGTGCGTGGAACTTGATTTCTACTCTTTGGAGAGCAATGGAGTGCCCAGTAATGAGTTTTGAGATGGGTCTATGTGTTAGGTGTGACCTTGGGCAGCCTGTATGTTGATGTTCAGGGCTATGTTCCTGCGTTGCTGGAGAATTTGCGTGGTATGTCTTGCTCTGAAACTTATTGGCTCTTGTGTGGTGGTTGGTTTCAGTGTAGGTATGGAGGCTTTTGGACAGTCACTTATTACTTAAAGTTCCTTGTAGTCAGGAGTTTTCTGGTGTTCTCAGGTTTTGGGCTTAAGTCTCCTGCCTCTGGATTTCAGTTTTATTCTTCCTGTAGTCTCAGGACTTCTCCAACTATGCAGCCCTGATAAGAAAACTTCTAGGTTAATGGCTAAAAGATTCTCCCCCGTTAGGGACACCCAGAGAGTTTCACAGAGTCACATGAAGAAGAGGAGAGGGAGGAGGGAGATAGAGATGAACAGGAGGAGAAAAAGGGGGACTCAAGAGGAGAGAGACAGATCTACACAGCTGTCTGTTCCCAGAGTGTTCTCCGTAGCCCAGTCACCTACAAAGATTCACAGAATTGGATTGGGAAGAGAAGGGGAAAGGAGGAAATAGAGGTGTTCTGAGGTAGAAAACAGAGAGTCAAGATTGGGAGAGAATAATCTTCGGTTTAAAAATAGGGCTTCTCTTCTTTTTTTTTTTTTTGTAAGGTTATAGTGTATTGAAAATGAAAATTAAGGAGTAGTAGAGGAGTACTAGAGGACTTTAAAAGAAATAAGATAAAAAGAAAAATAGAAAATAGAAGAGAGAAAGGAAAGAAAAAAAAGAAAGAAAAAGAAAAAAAAAGAAAAAAAAAAAAAAAGGAAAAAAAAATTTTTTTTTTCCCCCTAATTAAAAAATCGTAAAAGTCTATGGATATGAAAGTTAAGGAGTAATGGGGGAGTAATAGGGGATTTTAAAGGAAAATAAAAGAGAAAAAAATAAAAAAGAAAAAAAGAAAAAAATAAAAAAATAAAAAAAAGAGAAAAAAGTAAAATTATATCTAGGAGTTTCTCTGGAGCTGTTGCGGTCAGTGTGGGTTCGGCTCAGTTTCAGATAGCTCCTCGTTCCAGCTTACGCTTCTCGATATCTACAGGCTCCTCTGGTGTAGACAATGTTTCCTAGAGGGATTTTAATCTGTTGCACCAGTCCCTTCTGAAGCGGTTCCCTTTGTTTATTTGGCTTCTGTTTGCCGGTCTCTTCAGAGCCTCATTTCCGCCCTGACACAGGCGGGCGGAGGTGGACTCTTATTCAGGTAGCTAGTTCCGTCGCTCTGCGGGGAGGGGCTGGGGCTGCCGGGAGGGGCTGACGCTGCTCTCTCCGTCTGCGCTGCTCAGGCTCCCGGCTGTTCTATATGGAGCGCGCCCCGCGCTGCGCGAGGTTCCAGCCCTCGGGTGTTCCACAAAAGCGCGGAAGGAAAAGCTGCGCCTGCTCTCTGTGCCTTCCCCGTCAGAGCGGTCCAGGCAGCCAGGGGCTTGATGGGCGCACTCTCCCCAGGTGTGGCGCGCCCACTCCCTTCCGCGGACCCAGTCTCAGTTTCCGCTGGCGCCAGTCGGGTGCGCGCGCCTTCTGCCCTCCGCGTCCCCAGCCCCAGTCCCCGCCCGCGCCGGTCGGGTGCCTGCGCCCTGTGTCTCGCCGCGACCTTCCCCTCCCCCCTGCCTCCTGCCTCCGGCGGGGCTGGGCCGGTCCGCAGCCTGCGAGCTCCTCTCTGGACCCTCTCGGTCTCTTTGTTCTGCGAACGGCCGGCAGTGTGTTCGGGCCGGCTAATTTACTCTCTCTCCTTTGGTCTCCCACAGTTCAAGTTGGCAACTCACAGAAGCTCCCTCCGATTGTCCTCAGGGCACTCAGGCCCGGACCCTACCCCAAGCAATGCCGCCTAAGAGCTCCCGGGACGGATCTCCGTCCTTAGCTCTTTTGTTTCACTTTTTATCTTTTATATTTTGTCCTACCTCCTTTCGAAGACAATGGGCTGCTTTTCTGGGCGCCTGATGACCTCAGCTAGCGATCAGAAGTTGTTTTGCGAAGTTTGCTCTGCGTTCAGTTATTCTTTTGATGAATTTGTAGGAGAGAAAGTGGTCTCCCCGTCCTACTCCTCCGCCATCTTGGCTCCTCCCCCCCTAAACACATTTATGAAATATTTTAAAAAATATAATAAAATGTGTTCCAGGATCATGGAGTAGCCCCTGACAGCCACTCATAGTAGGTAAGCACGTCAACATGGGCTTCTTATAAACTGAAGCTACAAACCGTCACTGATGTATATAACAGCCATAAACCTAGCATAATAGAACATGCATGTGGAAATACACGAATAAGATACTGAACACCTCTTACAAATTAGATGCTCTCTCTAACTATTATATGTTGAGGTTTTGTTGTATGCTGGGTACCAAGGGAAGCAGGACTCAAAGATTCATCACAACAGCCCCATAAATTAAATGATTACAAGCAAAGACATGAAAGCACAGACAGGTGAAGGAGTTTGCCCAAGAGCTTGCTAAGAAAGACAAACCTGGATTCAGAAGTCAGGCCTCCCTGCTCATCACATCTCCATCAGGTGTCTCTGTTGTAAAAGGCAGATGGAATTTCTGTGACCTAAATTCTTGCCTACAGGTATGAGGGAAGCTTGCTGGTTAAAAGGAACCTCAAAGAGGAACCTCAAGGTACTTTTGGTAAATGGAGCATCCATTAGTAATGGTCAATTAGTAAATTCAGACTTTTCTGCATGCTAAGTACAAAAGGTGATAGTCAAGAAGGGCATAAAAGGGAAAATGCTGTGGTTTGCTTTTGGATGATCTAAATTTTCTCCCTCTCATGCTTCTTTTAGGTCACACAGCTCTCTCACATGGGAAGAACTCATTGGCTGGAGCCCAGGATGCGAGACGGAAGGTCTCCTGAAATAATCAGGTGCTTAGAGTTCCCAAATGACTAGACACACGTGGCTCACCTGCTGCACTAACCCCACTGAACTATGCTCAGGACTATCATCATTAGGGAGAGGAACTATTGAGGGAAATGCAGCTCAGAGGGGCATGAGCTAGTCAACCTCTTACAGCTGTATGCAAAAAATGATGTCTGATTAATAAACAGTAGGAAGGACACAGAATGGCAGGAGAGACGGAATGAGCTGAATGTTACTGGAATTGGGCCACTGTCCCAAACTTTACGGCTAGTGGGTTACTGTTTCTCATTACATCATTTATTCATCCAATAAACTGTTCAACAAATATTTATTGAAGGTCAACTATGTCCAGGGTTGTGGGGATATGGAAAATAAGGTAACTGTTCTTATGAAACTTATAGAGATGGGAAGAGATGGGAAGACAGACAATTAAAAAAAAAAGCAGTCAATCCTAAAGGGACTCAACCCTGAATACTCATTGGAAGGACTGATGCTGAAGCTGAAGCTTCAGTACTTTGGCCACCTGATGTGAATAGCCAACTGATTGGAAAAGACCCTGATGCTGGGAAAGACTGAAGGCAAAAGGAGAAGAGGGCAGCAGAGGCTGAGATGTGTAGATGGCATCTCCAGTTCAATGGACAAGAATCTGGGCAAACTCCAGGAGATGGTAAAGGACAGGGAGGCCTGGCATGCTGCAGTCCATGGGGTCACAAAGAGTCAAATGTGACTTAGCATCTCAACAACAATAACAAGTTCTATGAAGCACAAAGAAGCTGGTTAAAGGGCATAAAAATCTACAAGGGGCATTAGTTTATATAAGTAGGTCAGATAAGTCCCTTGAACAAAGTGACATTTGAACACAGGCCAAAATAAGTAAGTGAACCAGATAGCAAGGAGAAGTCATTCCAGGGAGAGAGGACAGCCTTTGCAAAATCCCTAGTTAGTAACTGCTTTGTGTCCTGGGAACACTATGGAAACTAGTGTGGCTGCCGAAGGGGAAGGAGGGGAGCAGAAGGTAACAGGGACAAAGAGGGTGTGGCAGCAGGCAGATCTTTAGGGCTGAACACTTAGGACATTACAAGGACCCGAAACAAAAAAAGTTACTGGAGCACCTGGCTTTGGTACAGAAAGAAACAAGAGTAAAAACAAATAAAAAAAAAGAAGACTTCTGTTAGGAGGCTAATGGAATAACCAAGCAAGAAATAGACTAGAATGGTAGCAGTGCAGGTACTGAGTGTCGAATGTCGGATATGCAAGACAGACAGATGTGAAGGGTAATGCCAAGATGAACTTGGCCCAAATGACTGGGAAAATGGAGTCATCACGAGCTGAGACGGGGAGGAGCAGGCTAGGAGGTACTGTGTCTATATTATCCTCAGATGCCCGTAACATATTAAGTAGGCATTACATACCATCACCTTCCTTCACTGTGTCTCCTTACTCTGTGCCAAAGCTACCTTATTTAATACAATGTGTGCATTGGACTGGACTTCCCAGGTGATCCTAGTGGTAAACAAGCCGCCTGCCAATACAGGAGACATAAGTGAAGTCGGTTTGATCCCTGGGTTGGGAAGATTCCCTGGAGAAGGGAATGGCTACCCACTCCAGGGTTCCCTGGCAGCTCAGGCAGTAAAGAATCTGCCAACAGTGCAGGAGGCCTGAGTTCAGTTGCTGCGTAGAGAAGACTCCCTGGAGAAGGGAATGGCAACCCACTCTGGTATTCTTGCCTGGAGAATCCCATGGAAAGAGGAGCCTGACGGGGTACAGTCCATGGGGTCACAAAGAGTTGGATACAACTAAAGCAACTTAACACGCACACACACATGAAGTGGATTGACATCCATCACCTTCCCTGGAGTGCAGTCCCCTAAAAGCAGTGACTAGGTATAACTCTCTCCACTGTACACATAGCACAGTGACTGGCTTGTAGTTGGCACTCAAGTTACTAATGAATGAGTGAATGAAAAAAAATGCAAAGGAGTGATCACTCCTAATGACTCCCTGTGGTAGGAACTGGGCCAACTGAAATCTGCTTCCATAACCTGCCTGGACCAGGTCAGAGAGCAGAGCCACATCAGTGGAATGACCCACACAAAGGCCAAGGGAGTTGGCATCTTCTCTTTCCCTTTAATTCAGGTCATACCTCCAATTTAATTAAAGGGTATTAAATGCTGATGTTATTTTAGAATTACAAAATTTACCTGCCTCCTGAGAAATCTGTATGCAGGTCAAGAAGCAACAGTTAGAACCTGACACGGAAAAATGGACTGGTTCAAATTGGGAAAGGAGTATATCAGGGCTGTATATTGTCACCCTGCTTATTTGACTTATATGCAGAGTACCTCATGCGAAATGCTGGGCTGGATGAAGCACAAGCTGCAATCAAGATTGCTGGGAGAAACAGCAATAACCTCAGATATGCAGAAGATACCACCCTTATGGCAGAAAGAGAAGAGGAACTAAAGGGCCTCTTAATAAAAGTGAAAGAGGAGAGAGAAAAAGTTGGCTTAAAACTCAACATTCAGCAAACTAAGATCATGGCATCTGGTCCCATTCAGTTCAGCTCAGTTCAGTCGCTCAGTCGTGTCTGACCCCATGAACCACAGCACGCAAGGCCTCCCTGTCCATCACCAACTCCCGGAGTGCACCCAAACCCATGTCCATTGAGTTGGTGATGCCATCCAACCATCTCATCCTCTGTCATCCCTTTCTCCTCCTGCCCTCAATCTTTCCCAGCATCAGGGTTTTTTCCAATGAGTCAGCTCTTTGCATCAGGTGGCCAAAGTATTGGAGTTCAGCTTCAAAATCAGTCCTTCCAATGAACACCCAGGATGGACCTCCTTTAGGATGGACTGGTTGGATCTCCTTGCTGTCCAAGGGACTCTCAAGAGTCTTCTCCAACACCACAGTTCAAAAGCATCAATTCTTCGGCACTCAGCTTTCTTTATAGTCCAACTCTCACATCCATACATGACCACTGGAAACACCATAGCCTTGACCAGATGGACCTTTGTTGGCAAAGTAATGTCTCTGCTTTTTAATATGCTGTCTAGGTTGGTCATAGCTTTCCTTCCAAGGAGTAAGCATCTTTCAATTTCATGGCTGCAATCACCATCTGCAGTGATTTTAGAGCCCAGAAAAATTAAGTCAGCCACAGTTTCCCCATCTATTTGCCATGAAGTGATGGGACCAGATGCCTTAATCTTAGTTTTCTGAATGTTGAGCTTTAAGCCAACATTTTCACTCTCGTCTTTCACTTTCACCAAGAGGCTCTTTAGTTCTTCTTCACTTTCTGCCATAAGGGTGGTGTCATCTGCATATTTGAGGTTATTGATATTTCTCCCAGCAATCTTGATTCCAGCTTGTGCTTCCTCCAGCCCAGCGTTTCATTACTTCATGGCAAATAGATGGGGAAACAATGGGAACAGTGAGAGACTTTGTTTTTGGGGGCTCCAAAATCACTGCAGATGGTGACTGCAGTCATGAAATTAAAAGATACTTGCTCCTTGGAAGAAAAGCCATGACCAACCTAGACAGCATATTAAAAAGAAGAGACATTACCTTGCCAACGAAGGTCTGTCTAGTCAAAGCTATGGTTTTTCCAGTAGTCAAGTATGGATGTGAGAGTTAGACTATAAGAAAAGCTGAGCGCCAAAGAATTGATGCTTTTGAACTGTGGTATAGGAGAAGACTCTTGAGAGTCCCTTGGACAGCAAGGAGATCCAACCAGTCCATCCTAAAGGAAATCAACCCTGCATATTCACTGGAAGGACTGATGCTGAAGCTGAAACTCCAATACTTTGTCCACCTGATATGAAGAACTGACTCATCTGAAAAGACCCTGATGCTGGGAAAGACTGAAGGTGGATGGAGAAGGGGAAGACAGAGGATAAGATGGTTGGATGGCATCGCTGACTCCATGGACATGAGTTTGAGCAAGCTCCAGGAGTTGGTGATGGATGGGGAAGCCTGGTGTGCTACAGTCCATGGGGTCGCAAAGAGCTGGACATGACTGAGCAACTGTACTGACAAAGAAAATGTACTTATTGCTTATATGTGGAATCTAAGAATACAAATGAACTTATTTATAAAACAGAAATAGGTTCATAGATATACAAAAGCAAACATATGGTGACCAAAGAGAAAAGAGGGGCAAGAGATAAATTATGAGTTTAGGATTAACAGATATCAACTACTGTATATGAAACAGATAAAGAACAAGGTCCTACTATACAGCACAGGGGACTATTGGGTCAGTAAGTCATGTCTGACTCTTTACAACGCCCATGGAGTATATATAGCCCACCAGGCTCCTCTGTCCACAGAATTTCCATGAAAGAATTCTGCAGGCAAGAATGCTAGAGTGGGTTGCCATTTCTTTTTCCAGAGTACCTTCCCAACCCAGGAGTGGAACCTGCCTCTCCTGTATTGGCAGGCGGATGCTTTACCATTGAGTCACCAGGGAAGCCCATATATTTATACACGCACATACATACACATATACGGGGCTTCCCTTATAACTCAATCAGTAAAGAATCTGCCTGCAATGCAGGAGACCTGTGTTTGATCCCTGGGTTGGGAAGATCCCCTGGAGAAGGAAACGGCAACCCACTCCAGTATTCTTGACTGGAGAATCCCATGGACAGAGGAGCCTGGCAGGTTACAGTCCATGGGGTCACAAGAGTCAGACACGACTTAGCGACTATACCACCACCACCATATATACATACATATAACTGAATCGCATTGCTATACATCTAAAACTAATAACACTGTAAATCAACTATCTTTCAATAAAGAATGGCTATCATGAAAAAAACTACAAAGAATAAATCTTGGAGAGGATGTGGAGAAAAGGGAACCCTATTACACTGCTGGTAGGAATGTAATTTGTTTTAGCCACTATAGAGAACAGTATGGAGATTCCTTAACAAACTAGAAATAAAACTACCATATGACCCAGCAAAGAGTAGGACATGATTTAGCAGTTGAATACCACCACCACGACCAGCAGTCCCAGCACTGGGCATATACCCTGAGAAAACCACAATTCAAAAAGACACATGCTCCCCAGTGTTCACTGCAGCACTATTTACAGTAGCCAGGACATGGAAGCAACCTAGATGTCCATCGACAGAAGAATGGATAAAGAAGTTCTGGTACATATATACAATGGAATATTGTTGTTGTTGAGTTGCTAATTTGTATATGACTCTTTGCTACCCCATGGACTATAGCCCGTCAGGCTCCTCTGTCCATGTGATTTCCCAGGCAAGAATACTAGAGTGGGTTGCCATTTCTTCCTTCAGACAATCTTCCTGAACCAGGGATCAAACCCATATCTCCTGCATTGGAAGGCAGATTCTTTACCACTGAGTCAATAGGGAAGCCCACAATGGAATATTACTTAGCCATAAAAAGGAAAAAAAAGGAAAAAAATTGGGAACAGTTGTAGTGAAATGGATGAAACTAGAGCCTGTTATACAGAGTGAAATAAGTCAGAAAGAGAAAAACAAATACTGTGTATTATTGCATATATATGGAATCTAGAAAAATAGTACTGATGAACCTATTTATAGAAAAGAAATGGAGATGCAGATGTAGAGAATAGACTGGTCATCACATTTGGGGAAGGAAGGATAGGACAAATTGAGAAAGTAGCACTGACGTATATATACTATCATGTGTAAAATAGATAACTAGCTGGAAGCTGATGTATAACACAGGGAGCCCAGCCTGGTGCTCTACGAAAACCTAGATGGGTAGAATGGGGTCGGGAAGGGAGCCTCAAGAAGGAAAGGACATGTATATATATATGTATATATATGTGTGTGTGTGTATATATATATACATATATATATATATATATAAAATTATGACTTGCACTGATGTATGGCAGAGACCACTGCAACACTGTAAAACAATTATCCTCCAAGAAAAAAAATTGTTTAAAAAGACATATATATATGTGTGTATTTACAAAATAAATACTGTAGATCTATTTTCTTGATTATAAATGGCAATATTGCCACCTAATTTTAAGTTTTCCATCCATGGTAATTGGAAATTTTATTCTAGGATTCCTCTGTGGTCTTACTCAACCCACCAGAACATCCTACTCATACAATCTGTACCTCCAACATCACTCTGAAACTCTTATCCTCATATTACCTTTATCTTTAGAGAGAATGCCATAGCCTCCACTTTAGTACCATAAAGACCCTACAATCCACTCCTCAAGGCATAAGCAGATCTTTGTGCTTAAAATTCCACTACTAAGAGGCATTTCTCTTCACTGACATTTCCTTTCAGGAATCCTTCAATAAGATACATCAAGAAATGAAATCATTATTTTTTATTAACATTTTATCAGCATAGAATGATCTCTGTGTAATTCAGTGCACCCCACAGGGGATGGGTCACATAAGAGCATTTAAGATAGAAATTTGGAGAGACCTTACCATGTTTGCAGTTGGCTACTCAGCCAATATAAGATTCAGGTATTAGGCAGCAAAGAGTGTGAGTGCTGGTGTTTTAAAAAGCCTCCATTCTGCTAGACAGAGACAACAGCACAGGAGCAAAGCCGTATCTATGGTGGACACGTTGGTCAACCATTGTCCAAGCTTTATCTTGGACAATGAAAAAAATGGTTCCTCAGTCAAACAGATTAGAGATATTCTGCTTATCATTTCCTAGTCTTGGATATTTACAGTGGGCATTAGCAAGTCAGATGTTGGGAGAAGTGTTAAATTATATAAATCTTTTTAACCTTCTTTAACATAGCATTTTTGCAAGCATATGTTAATTTGTTGCTCAATGTCTTGAGTAATAGCATATTCTGTTTATAAGAGGAAGAGCTCATTTGCTTTACCTGGAAGTTGATTGTAAGAAAGAAGGGAGGCTGTCTAATATACTGAAAAGCATAGTCTTTGACTCGGTTCAGAGACTCTGATTTAATTCCTCCACTAACCTATTTATTGACTTTGTGGCCTCAGTTGAGTTACTTAACCTCTCTGTGCCTTTGTAAATTGAAAATCTAATCTGTTTTTACTTCTAAGCATTTTCTTTTTTTTTTTTTTTTAATTTATCTTAAAATTTTTTATTAGAGACTAGTTGATTTACAATGTTAGTTTCAGGTGTACGACATAGTGATACAGTTGTACATGTACATATATTCATTTTTTTTTTTCAGGATTCCTTTCCTATATTGGTTATTATAGAATATCTAGGCATTTTATTTCTAATGCATGTAAAATATCTTGATGCAAAATAAAGAGTACCCAGGCTTTTATGATCTTATTTTTGTCCTCTACAGAACTCTACTTCCATCTCTGGTTAGCACCTCTGGGTTACAGCAGCCAGGAGCAGTGGGTAAGAGCAAGGGTTCTGGATTAAAACTCAGTTCAGATCCTGACTCTGCTATTGACTAGCTGTGTGGTCTTGTGCAAGTTACTTAACCTCTCTGGGCCTCAGCTTATTTGTGAAACAGAGCTGTTGGAAGGATCAAAATAATACAGTTTATTTTACACTCTACATAGAGTGTCCAGCCAAGGGCCCAGTTCAGAGTAAAGGGCACAGTGAATAGCTGTTACAAGGGTTCTGGCTGTTATCTCCTGTCTCTGCACTTTCCATCTCTGGCTTAGCTATGATCTCTCTCCTTAACTCCATTGCTAAGAGCGCTCCTTCCTGTTAGTTGACACTCCTGACAATGGGGTCTTCCAAATAGTACCCCCAACCCCCTTCCCAAAATCTAGCTTCCTCCCTGGGGCAACTGGTGCTTGTAATTTACTTCCAGATCCCAGGCCCAGCTGCAGGGAAGGAGAACAGACAAGGATTTCTCTTCCCACAGCCTCCCACGCATTAGCTTTCCCTGCATGTCTGACGTTTGACTTCTAACTCCCCTCCGGCTGCGATTACTCAGACAAAGTGAAGTGGACAGATGGAACAATTATTTGGAAAGCTCAGCCAATGGAAAACAAAACAAAAAGACAAGCAAAGAAAACCCTACACTGAGCCTTGCGGTTGAGGGAAAAAGAGTTTATTGGTTTAAATTATTCTTATTGCCTGCTGGCAGCGATTGCATTTTCCAGATAATTGCTCAGTGCTCCCATTAGTTTGCCCACGCAGAGAAATGATACCTTCTTAGATATTGGCACTACAGGTAGCCTTCCCCAGCAGGAAGAGATGTGTTTGGGCAAAGAGCCTCTATACAGCAAATTTTCGTTAGCTGACTCCAATCAGTTCACTGGTTTCCATGATAACCAAGAGGTGTTCCAGGAGTGGAGGGAAAAGGGTCTCTGGATGTGATAAGAAATAACAGTTTAAAATGAAGCATACTTTTAAAATCACATATTTGAAAAATTTCTGAAAGAACACTAATTCATGTTTTACAGATATTGAGCCAAACTACCTGTATTGAATTCCAAGCTCTGCCATACATGTGTGACTTAGTATAAATTACTTTGTCTATGAGTCTCAGTTTCCTGGTCTCCCTGCTGAAAATGACAGCTCACTCATAGAGTGATAAGGATCAAAGAGTCATGTACAAAGAGATTATCATACTAAGGGAAGGAAGTCAGACAGAGAGAAACAAATATAATATGTGATCACTTATACAAGGACTCTGAAAAATGATACAAATGAACTTATACACAAACAGAAATAGACTGAAAGGCATAGAAAACAAAGTTATGGTTACCAAAAGGTAAAGGGTAGGGGTGAGGGTGGATACATTGGGAATTTGGGATTAACATATGCATACTACTATATATAAAATAAACAAGGACCTACTACATAGCAAAAGGAACTATACTCAATATTGCGTAATGACCTATAAAAGAATCTAAAAAAGAATATATATATATATATATATATATATATACACACACACGTATATATATATATGTATCAGTTCAGTTCAGTTGCTTAGTCATATCTGACTCTTTGCGACCTCATGGACTCCAGCACGCCAGGCTTCCTTGCCCATCACCAACTCCCAGAGCTTGTTCAAACTCATGTCCATCGAGTTGGTGATGCCATCCAACCATCTCATCATATGTATTTTTATATATATATATATGTATATGTATATATATATATATATATAAAACTACTGAATCACTTTACATCTGAAATATTTAAAGCAACTACACTTCAATTTAAAAAAAAGGGTAATGTATATATAGGGCTTAGCCTGGTGCCTGCCACATAGTAAATTCCCAATAAATGGTGATTTATTATGTTATCATAAAGTTATGTAATAAATGAATGTTATTAATGAATTATTAACAAATCGACCTGTTTCTGGTTATAAAAGCTAAAGATGGAAAGGCCCAAACTCCAGATGATGGCAGCTCAGGGCCTCTCGTTCTGTGGGTTTTGAGCTTTTATTTTTCTGGCTCAATCCACAGATTTCTTCAATTTCAAAATCTCTGGTGCACATTTCTGCTCACTGAGAGGTATACCTCTACACCTTTAAATACAGCTACATACAGGAGACTGTCACATGGTGTTTGGGACCTGTTACACAAAATACAGTAAGAATCTAGTTCCATTCCTGCCCAGCAGGATGTGTAGGTAGCTGGGGAGGCCACATGCCCCCATCAGACCTCTACAGTGGAAACAGACAGTTGTCTGGGCGGGAGAGCAGGGAGCCCACTCTGCCCTTACTTTCCTGGATGTCATCCTGCCTAACTTGAGGGGGACATAATGTACAACCCAAGGTCATGCCAATTGTGCTTCAGATTTTCTGCTCTTCTAGAACAGAAGTCAAAGCAAATTTGGAAAGCTCAGAGTCTAAGATTTTCTCATCTGTGTGATGGGGTCAGCCAAAGAGGTCAAAGACCTCTCCTGAATGATAACAAAAATATTAATAACTTCCACATACTGAGTGCATAATATATCAGGCACCATGCTGGATGTTTTACAGGAATTATCTTATTTAATTCCTACACTCATCCTCTCAGAGGGGAATCATTATTAAGCTGTCAGGGTTCTCCAGAGAAATTGAACTGAAAGGGTGTATAGAGATGTAGATAAGAGAAGATTTATTATAGGAATTGGTTCACGTGGTTATGGAGGCCGAGAAGTCCCACAATCTGCTGTTTGCGAGGGTGAAACTCAGGAAAGCTGGTGGTATAATTCAGTCAGAAGGTTTGAGAATCAAGGGGCCCATTGGGTGAGTAACAGTATGAATCTGAAGGCCCAAGGACCGGAGGCATTGATGTCTGAGGGAAGGTGAAGCTGGATGTCTCAGTTCAAGCAGATAAAGCAAACTGGCCCTTCCTCTGCCTTTTCATTCTACCCAGGCCCTCAGCAGACTGGATGATGCCCACCACATTGGGAAGGGTGATGTTCCTCACACAGTCCACTGGTTCAAATGGACTCTTTTTCAGAGCCACCCTCATAGATACTCAGAAATAATGTTTACCGGCAATCCAGGCAACCCCTTAGCCCAGCCAAGGTGACTCATGAAATTGTCATGTAAGCCCACTTTGCAGATGAGGAAGCAGGCGCAGAGAGGTTAAGTGACTTAACCAGATTACACAACTACTAGCTGATAGTCTTCTGATTCCAAAACCAGAAACCTTAATGGACTGCTCTGTTATCTTCTGCAAGAGTTCATTTCAATCTGGGAAAAAGCAGAAGTACCTGTTTTCCTGCAAAATACTTTGGTCTTAATGACAGCTCTACATGACAGCTTGTAATGAAACCCAGACTTGAATCCCAGGTCTGTCCTAAATAACAGTGACAAAGATAATTGATACTGATTCAACAGAGATAATAACAGCCACTATAATTTAGTGGACAAATACTATATGCCAGCTATGAGTCTCTAGAAGTTCTTGAAAATTAACATAACAATCTCTCATAGAAACCACAGCTCTGGTGTCTAACTTTGCATTTACCAGCTGTGGGATTTTCAGTAAGGCATTTAGTCTCTCTCTCTCTCCCCCCCTAATTTTCTTCACTTTAAAAATAAAATTTTCTATGAAAAATAATGCACAGTGAACATTTACACAGTACTCAGAAGGTGGCAGGCCCCAATATGAATTAGCAGTACTTTTGTCCCATTTCTACAAGATGAAGAAACTAAGTCTTACAGAGAAATGGATGAACAGCCTGACGCCACAAGCATGGCAGAGACTGTACTCTGGATTAGCTTCCCTCCAAAGCCTGACAACGCTTTCCACCTGACCAGTGACTGTCATAACTGGTCACATATCAGAAGCCACTGGGTAACTTGTTTACACTCTAGGGTTTTTTTCCCTATCCCCAAACTGGGCTGTTGCAGGGCCAGATTGGCAGCCACCACTCCAGCTCATGCATCGCTTCATTGCCCAGGTCCCCTCCCCACCCTCCTGTGGGAGAGAACACATCTGTCCTCAGTGACTGCAGAGAACCCTCCTATCTTAGTTAAGCTGGGCTGCCATAACAAAATACCATAGACTGAACAACTTAAGCTACAGGAATGTACATTTCATAGTTCTGGAGGCTAGAAGTCCAAGATCAAGAGGCCATCGTGGTTGGATTCTGGTCAGAGCACTTTTCCTGGCTTGTAGATGGCCACTTTCTGGTTGTGTCTTCATGTGTTGGGGAGAATGTACAAGCTCTGTGGTATCTTTTCTTATAAGGGCACTAATCCCATCACGAGGGCCTCACCTTTATGACCTTCTCTAAACCTAATTACCTTTCAAAGGCCCCATCTCCAAATACATCACACTGGAGGTTAGGCTTCAACAGGTGAAATTGGCTGGGAGGCCAGGAAACCATCATTCAGTCTACAGCAGCTTCCTGATTAGTTTAAGATATTGGCCCTTTCTATTCTACTTCATCAGCGATAGTCTTTTAAAAGAATTAAAAGATACTGGCTGAGCACTTGTTCGCTGGGCATGGTACCCAAAGGACTATTTATTCATTTATTCATTATTTATACTTGGTCTGCTTTCAAAAAGAAAAAAAATATGACGCCTTCTGGAAATTTAAGACTGTCACAGGAAACACTGACAAGGACACATCACTCCACAGGCTACAAAAAACAGGGCCATCTTCCCAGTGACTGTTTCAACTGCCCCAGTTGTTATAATTGATCACACAACTGTGGTACCTGCCCCCGTGGTTCCAGCTTTCACTCCTCAGTCTCTCTCTTTTCCCCGCCCTCCCAGATTTTCTTGCTGGGGACAGCGACTGAGTCATCAGTTGGCTCTGGCCTTCAGGTACTTAAGCAGAAGCAAAAAGGCAGCATCTTTGTCTTACGTGATGAGCTGAGTCACATCTCCATGTTCTTGCAATTAAAAACATAATGATGATGATAGCAACTCATTTTCATTAATGACTTACTATGTGCTAAGCATGATTTCATTTAGTCCTCACGGCAACCCTAAGTGATAGGTACTGGTATCCCCCATTCTGAAGAAATGGAAACTGAGGCTTAGGGAAGCTGAGTATGTTGCTCAAGGTCATCCCAGGCCCATAAATTGGGGAGCCAAACAGCCATGCACTTTCCTACCTCAGCTTCTGCTCAGAGTATTGGATCTCCTGAAATGTTCTCTTCTGTTGAATTCCTCTAACACCTTGTCTGTGAAACAAGGTGTCTCACTGGCTAAGTTTCCCCCATCCTGGAGGTGGTGCAGATATACAAGAGGTAAACAGGGTATGTCAGTCAATATGAAAACCCCACCATCCTCCGTCTACAGTGAAACAGATCCCCAGACCAAGGTCTCAGTGTTGTGCAAAGTCGCCAATTGTGTCCAACTCTGCAACCCCATGGACTGTAGGACCCCCATGGACCCCCAGGCTCCTCTGTCCATGGGATTCTCCAGGCAAGAATACTGCCATTTTCTCCTCCAGGCAAGGTCTCATTACTGACAGGATTAAGACTGATTTCAAGAGGCAACCACTGAGAAGGCTGGGCAATCACAAATTCCATGTATTAATAATAAACTCTCTCTGATTTTCCTTGTCACATGCTAGAATTGACTGAACTCAGAACTTAAAAAACAAATTGAAATTAGAAAAGCTCAATAAGCAGGAGATCTAAAATAAAGTCCAAAAGATGGAAGTCAATTATATTATATAAACATGGTTTAGCAAGAGATTTTTCTAAACACTATTTTCCTGCTCAATGTTTACTTACCAAGTAAAAAGCATAAACTGTACTCTAGTAAGCCTTCAGATTTAGAGGGGGATAAAATGAACTGTTTCTCTGGCATTTGTACCCAAACTTCATTTACATAAAAAATTCTCATGTAGTATTAAATGCATATAGTAAGATGAAGGAATTAAGACTGGAAAAAAACCCATTTCCCAAAGAAGATGGTCCTGCTTATCACTAGCATATTTCCATCTGCAGGACCTACTGCCAGTGGCCCCAGGACCGTGACTGGTGGCTGGTCTAGTAGCTGCTTCAGACGTGCATTTAGAAGCCATTTCAGCTGGTTTGAAGTTGAGGCCTGAAATATTCTATGCATCTTTATCAGTATCAATACACAAGCCAGACATTCACTGTTTAGGATTAGAAATGGGAATGAATAACTAGTGGTTATACACACACAAGTTCTGAGATTAGATAGATGTGGACTTAAATTTAGGCTCTGTGACCTTGACTGTAAGTCTTGGTTCCACATATAGAATAAAAATAATGATGATAGCCTCATCTTAGGTTTGTTGTGGGGCTTCCCTGGTGGCTCAGATGGTAAAGAATCTGCCTGCAATGCAGAAGACCTGGGTTCGATCCCTGGGTTGGGAAGATCCCCTGGAGAAGGGAATGGCAACCCACTCCAGTAATCTGGCCTGGAGAATTCCATGGACAGAGAAGCCTGGCAGGCCACAATCCATGGGGTCGCAAAGAATCGGACACGACTGAGTGACTTTCACTTACTCAGGTTTGTTGTGAGAATTATGTAAGGAAATACACATACACATACACATACACACACACACACACACACACACACACACACGTGTGTGTGCTATATCATGTAGCAAAGCAATGAGATAGTGAAAAACTGAATAAGAACTAGTACTATTATTGCTACCACCACTATCACCATATTCAGTTCAGTTCAGTTGCTCAGTTGTGTCCGACTCTTTGTGACCCCATGAATCGCAGCATGTCAGGCCTCCCTGTCCACCACAAACTCCCAGAGTTTACTCAAACTCATGTCCATCAAGTCGGTGATGCCATCCAGCCATCTCATCCTCTGTCGTCCTCCCCTTCTCCTCCTGCCCCCAATCCCTCCTAGCATCAGGGTCTTTTTCAATGAGTCAACTCTTCGCATGAGGTGGCCAAAGTATTGGAGTTTCAGCTTCAGCATCAGTCCTTCCAATGAACACCCAGGACTGATCTCCTCTAGGATGGACTGGTTGGATCTCCTTGCAGTCCAAGGGACTCTCAAGAGTCTTCTCCAACACCACAGTTCAAAAGCATCAATTCTTCGGTGCTCAGCTTTCTTCACAGTCCAACTCTCACATCCATACATGACCACTGGAAAAACCATAGCCTTGACTAGATGGACCTTTGTTGGCAAATGAAATGAAGAACTGACTCATTTGCAAAGACCCTATGCTGGGAAAGATAGAAGGCGGGAGGAGAAAGGGATAACAGATGATGAGACAGTGTATGGCATCATCGACTTGACGGACATGAGTTTGAGCAAGCTCCAAGAGATGGTGATGGACAGGGAAGCCTGGTGTGCTGCAGTCCATGGGGTCACAAAGAGTCAGACATAACTGAGCAAGTGAACAATAATTACCATTACTCTTCTTTCTCCTCCTCCAACTACCATACTTCTACTACTGCTATCAAAACTATTCTATTATTACAACCACAGTATTTCAATAAATTTTAAAAATATTTTTACTCTTCACCCTTCCTCTTTCTTGTGTTCTTAAACTCCTTCTATTTATAATGGGAATGAAACCATTTTCCTGCCAAATGAGTAGCTTGAGAATTGGAACATTAATTTATTTGAACATATGTGTGTCTATGTTGCTCTGAAGAAAAGGTCCCAGTATGTTCTACTAACATACTTCATGACAAAATGAAGTGTGGGTTATACATAAATTCACATTTTAGCTCACTTCTCACCTCCTTCCAAAAACCTTTCACTCAATTGATGTCTCCTTCCTCTGAAACAGTCGTCATTGTGTTCTCAAATTCTTTCATCATTATTAAGACTTATCTCCTCACTTAATAAGCTCCCTGAAGTCAGTGTTTAGTACCATAAGCATGGCAGGCATTCCAAAAATACTTATATATGAAAATATTGAATAAACCAAGATTCTGTATTAAAGGTATTTAATTGTTCATGTAGCCCAGAGTCCAGAGTTAGGTCAAGTAGAACTGGATCAAGTTAGGTCAAGTAGAACAGGGGCTCAAAAGACACCACCAGTCCAGTCTCTCTGGACCTCTCAGATCTGCTTCCATCTGTACTGTTTCCTTGGAAGCTTACCCCCAGTGCTGGGAGTGCCATGCTCACACCCTCACAGTAGCAAGCCCAAAGGAATATAGCCTGCCTTTCTCCAGCCACTCCTATGTACATCCCAGGAGATGGGACTCTGCATTGAACCGGCTTCAGTTACATGTACACCTTGGAGCTGCAGATACATAGTTTGCCCCATCCAAGCACCTAGCCAATGGAATAGAAGAAAATGTTTCCCCAAAAGAAATTTTAGAATAAGAGGAATTAGCTTTGGATGGGGAGAAGGCTTTATAAAGATCTCACTTGTCTTTTTTAACTATCTTAGCTCTAAACACAGTAAAAAGCCATAGTAGACACTCAAAATAAGTTTTAAGATTGATGGATTTTTATGCATTAGGTTTCCAACCTAAGTCCTAATCTGCTTTTCCTTCTGCCTGTGGATACTTTGTGGCCAGATTCTAAAAATGTGGAAATGTTTCACTCAAAATCAACATCCTTACAAAGTTTAGATTAATTCAGAGGTGGCAGGTGTCTCCTTAGAACATTACCCCTTTCTCCTGTGCCCTGGGCAGAAGTAATCCTTCTGTCCCCTGAACTTCAGTTTCACTTAGCCCACATATCCGTTGTGGCACTTGCCATATGTTTTCTTTGTTCTTATGCATATTAGCCAAGAATCTGTTTAAATGCTAGCAATTCTCTCCACAAAAACTTCAGAAAGGGAAAAAAATTTTGATTACTGGCTTACAAAACTGAACAGTTTACAGATAGTTCTTTTATAGAAATCATTTGATTCAAGATTCATATAATGGAATGGAATTTTACTTTGTTTCTTAACCTCCATTCTCATATTGCTTGCAATATGGCTGCCACAGCTCCAGTCTTTGTCTCTTGTTTACTTCTAATGGAAAAAGAAGGAAGTTCTTTCTTAAAACTCCCATGATAATGCCATTGCTTCTCATGGGCATTAATGGGCTTATGCCTATAACTGAATCAATCACTGCCTGAAGCAAACTGGTTTAGATCTAGGTCATATTCTCCATGCCTTGGCTCGGTGCTAAGTAGAAACCAAGTCTAACAATGGGGGAGGAATCATTCTCAAAGCAATATTCAATTTGGAATCAGAAGGAAACTGTTTATAGGAGCCATGTGACACCTGGATTTTCCTTTAGATTATGTATTTATTCATTCTCTTGGCCATAATGCCTGGTACAATGAATGACAGGGTGGTTAACAAATACTTACTAGAGGGAGAGAGGAATAAAAGATGGGATAAACCACTGATTAGACATTTCTAACATATTCACAGTGTTTTTGGACAATACTGTCTTTCTTGGGAACACATGTTTGACATGGGACTTGAAATGTGGGAATACAAAGTTATTCATCAGTTTGATTAGCTCCAGCTTGTGCCAACTAAAAGCTTTCCAAAAGCATTAGCTGTTTACTCCCTTATTTGAAATATTTCTTGGTAATGAAGTGAAAGTCACTCAGTCATGTCCAACTCTTTGCAACCCCAGGGACAGTATAGTCCATGGAATTCTCCAGGCCAGAATACTGCAGTGGGTAGCCTTTCCCTTCTCCAGGGGAGCTCACCAACCCAGGGATCAAACCAAGGTCTCTCACATTGCAGGCGGATTCTTTACCAGCTAAGCCACAAGGGAAGCCTATTTCCTGGTAATAACACCAAAGAAAAAAATAATTCATGTCTAATGAGGCTGAATTCTTACCTTTCATTCCCTGAAACTTCCTACTGGGCTCTGGACTCATATGACGGAACTACTGCCACTTACAAAATTGGTTGGAAAACTGATTTAGCAGAATCTGCCTTGATGAAGTAGTTTACCTCGCTTTTTGAGCAACTCTTCACTTTTGGCCCAGTGAGGGTTCAATAATAATGATTTGTTTGCAAAGGGATCAATTACAGGATGAAAATAGAAACTAAAGCAGTTTCAGTGTTGCTTCCTCAAAGTAGATTCCATTGGTACAAGATGGGGACGTGTCTTTTAATCACCTTCCCTCAATGACCAGCCTCTCTGAGTACAAACATGGGAATTGGAAATTACAAATCCAGAATCACTGATTTTCTTGTGCCCCTGTTGAAGCCACTTAATACTCTTGGCCCTTCCCCACACTGCTCATCTCTTCCATTAGCTAAAAAGGAGAGATGAGTTTCAGTTCAGTTCAGTTCAGTCACTCAGTCATATCCGACCCCATGGGCTGCAACATGCCAGGCTTCCCTGTCTATCACCAACTCCCGGAGCTAACTCAAACTCACATCCATTGAGCTGGTGATGACATCCAACCATCTCATCCTCTGTTGTCCCCGTCTTCTCCCGAATTCAATCTTTCCCCAGCATCAGGGTCTTTTCAAATGAGTCAGTTCTTCATATCAGGTGGACAAAGTATTGGAGTTTCAGCTTCAGCATCAGTATTTCCAATGAATATTCAGGACTGATTTCCTTTAGGATGAACTGGCTGGATCTCCTTACAGTCCAAGGGGCTCTCAAGAGTATTCTCCAACACCACAGTTCAAAAGCATCAATTTTCTGGTGCTCAGCTTTCTTTATAGTCCAACTTTCACATCCATACATGACTACTAGAAAAACCATAGCTTTGACTAGATGGACCTTTGTCAGCAAAGTAATGTCTCTGTTTTTTAAAATGCTATCTAGGTTGGTCATGGCTTTTCTTCCAAGGAGCAAGTGTCTTTTAATTTCATGGCTGCAGTCATCATCTGCAGTGATTTTGGAGCCCCCCAAAATAAAGTCTCTCACTGTTTCCATTGTTTCCCCATCTATTTGCCATGAAGTGATGGGACCAGATGCCATGATCTTTGTCTTCTGAATGTTGAGCTTTAAGACAACTTTTTCACTCTCTTTCACTTTCATCAAGAGGCTCTTTAGTTCTTCTTCACTTTCTGCCATAAAAGTGGTATCATCTGCATATCTGAGGTTATTGATATTTCTCCCAGCAATCTTGATTCCAGCTTGTGCTTCCTCCAGCCCGGCATTTTGCATAATGTACTCTGCATATAAGTTAAATAAGCAGGGTGACAATATACAGCCTTGATGGACTCCTTTCCCAATTTGGAACCAGTCTGTTGTTCCATGTCCAGTTCTAACTGTTGCTTCTTGACCTGCATACAGATTTCTCCAGAGGCAGGTAAGGTGGCATGGTATTCCCATCTCTTTAAGAATTTTCCAATTTGTTGTGATCCACACAGTCAAAGGCTTGCCTAGTCAATAAGCAGATGTTTTTCTGGAACTCTCTTGGTTTTTTGATCCAACAGATGTTGGCAATTTGATCTCTGGTTCCTCTTCCTTTTCTAAATCCAGCTTAAACATCTGGAAGTTCACAGTTCATGTACTGTTGAAGCCTGGCTTGGAGAATTTTGAGCATTACTTTGCTAACATGTGAGATGAATGCAACTGTACAGCAGTTTGAGCATTCTTTGGCATTGCCTTTCTTTGGGATTGGAATGAAAACTGACCTCCTCCAGTCCTGTGGCTATTGATGAGTTTTCCAAATATGCTGGCATATTGAGTGTAGCACTTTCACAGCATCATCTTTTAGGATTTGAAATAGTTCAACTGGAATTCCATCACCTCCACTAGCTTTGTTCCTAGTGATGCTTCCTAAGGCCCACTTGACTTCACATTCCAGAATATCTGGCTCTAGGTGAGTGATCACACCATCGTGGTTATCTGGGTCATAAAGATCTTTTTTGTATAGTTCTTTTGTGTATTCTTGCCCCCTCTTTTTAATATCTCCTGCTTCTGTGGGTCCATACCATGTCTGTCCTTTATTGTGCACATCTTTGCATGAAATGTTTCCTTGGTATCCCTAATTTTCTTGAAAAGATCTCTAGTCTTTCCCATTCTATTGTTTTCCTCTATTTCTTTGCATCACTGAGGAAGCCTTTCTTATCTCTCCTTGCTATTCTTTGGAACTCTGCATTCAAATGGGTATATTTTTCCTTTTCTCTGTTGCCTTTAGCTTCTCTTCTTTTCTCAGATATTTGTAAGGCCTCCACAGACAACCATTTTGCCTTTTTGCATTTCTTTTTCTTGGGGATGGTCTTAATCCCTGTCTCCTGTACAATGTCACGAACCTCCGTCCATAGTTCATCAGGCACTCTATCAGATCTAGTCCCTTAAATTTATTTCTCACTTCCACTGTATAGTCATAAGGGATTTGATTTAGGTTATACCTGAATGGTCTAGTGGTTTTCCGTAGTTTCTTCAATTTAAGTCTGAATTTGGCAACAAGGAGTTCATGATCTGAGCCACAGTCAGCTCCCAGGCTTGTTTTTGGGGACTATATAGCGCTTCTCCATTTTTGGCTGCAAAGAATATAATCAATCCAATTTTGGTATTGACCATCTGGTGATGTCCGTGTATAGTCTTCTCTTGTGTTGTTGGAAGAGGGTGTTTGCTATGTCCAGTGCGTTCTCTTGGCAAAACTCTATTAGCCGTTGCCCTGCTTCATTCTGTACTCCAAGGCCAAATTGCCTATTACTCCAGGTATTTCTTGACTTCCTACTTTTGCATTCCAGTCCCCTATAATGAAAAGAACATCTTTTGGGGGTATTCATTCTAGAAGGTCTTGTAGGTCTTCAGATTCTTCAGCTTTACTGGTTGGGGCATAGACTTGGATTACTGTAATATTGAACGGTTTGCCTTGGAAATGAACAGAGATCATTCTGTTGTTTTTGAGACTGTACACAAGTACTGCATTTCAGAGTCTTTTGTGGACTATGACGGCTACTCCATTTCTTCTAAGGGATTATTGCCCACAGTAGTAGATATAATGGTCATCTGAGTTAAATTCACCTATTCTAGTCCATTTTAGTTCACTGATTCCTAAAAAGTCGATGTTCACTCTTGCCATCACCTGTTTGACCACTTCCTATTTACTTTGATTAATGGACCTAACATTCCAGGTTTCTATGCAATATTGTTCTTTACAGCATTAGATTACCTCCATCACCAGTCATATCCACAACTGGGTGTTGTTTTTGCTTTGGCTCCATTTCTTTGTCTGGAGTTATTTCTCCTCTGTTCTCCAGTAACATACTGGGCACCTATCGACCTGGGGAGTTCATCTTCAGTGTCCTATCTTTTTGCCTTTTCATACTGTTCATGGGGTTCTCAGGTCAAGAATATTGAAGTGGTTTGCTATTCCCTTCTCCAGTGGACCACGTTTTGTCAGAACTCTCCACCATGACTCGTCTTGGGTAGCTGTACAGGCATGGCTGATGGTTTCATTGAATTAGACAAGGCTCTGGTCCCTGTGATCAGTTTGATTAGTTTTCTGTGATTGTGGTTTTCATGTCTGCCCTCTGATGGATAAAGATAAGAGGCTTATGAAAGCTCTGATGGGAGAGACTGACTGAGGGGGAGTCTGGGTCTTGTTCTGATGGGCGGGGCCATGCTCAGTAAATCTTTAATCCAATTTTCTGTTAATGGGCGGGGATGGTTTCCTGTGTTGTTTGACCTGAGGCCAAACTCTGGTGGAGGTAATGAAGATAATGGCGACCTCCTTCAAAAGGTCCCATGCTGCACTCTGCCCCCAACCCTGCAGCAGGCCACCACCAACCCACACCTCTGCTGGAGACTCCTGGACACTCATAGGCAAGACGGGTTTAGCAATCTTTAATGAGCATTAATAAATACCTGTAAATTCCTTCAAAGACTGAATTCTCAGGAGCTCAACTTTTTTTTTTTTTCCCCTAAAGAGAAACTAATGGCCTGTGTTCAGTGTACTGTATACTTTTCAGTATATAGATAAATTAAAATTATCTTGAATGAATTCTATCTAATTCATGAAGCTGGAAGTGAGGAGAAGGCATATTACAGAAGATTCAACAAAGATGTGCTTCAGAATGAAATAATACTGGTAGGTAAAATATTCTGTAAGTACGATAAAAACTCAACTACAGAAACTCAGCCATGGGAACACCAAACTTTGGGGCATTTTTTATTTCAAGGTGTTAGGTAGTTAGAATAAGAAAAAGGAGTCCAAAATGGCAGTGGCTAAAAGACGAGGAAGGGAAAAGCCCACGAAAACAGAACAAAGAAAGGTCAAAGGAACATTCGAGGACTGGAGTGAAGACCTTAGTTAGAACAAACAGCACTCCTGGCTAAGCCCAATTTGCATAGGTCAGGCCCAAGGGGAGGAAAAAGCATATAAAAGGAGGAGTCAAAGCACTATCTCTCTCTCTCTCCCCCTTGACCCCCGCCCCCTCCACTGCCACACTCCTCCACTCTCTTCTCTTAGTGTCCTTGGGTTGGCATGCCCTCACGCCTCAAGGATGGATTATCCTGCTATCTTCTAAATAAAATAGAGCTGTAACACTGATTTGTCTGAGAGCTATAACACAGTTTGTCCAAGAACCGAGCGCTGTGATGCACCGAGGGCTTTAATGTCCATCACTTCAAATCTTTGTTGTGACGAGACAGAACCGAGGAGCATACACTCGCCTGACAAAGCTAACTATCAAAGTATTGTCAATTACTAAATGGATTGCTGATAGGGTCCCAAGTAAAGAGAAGGACCTATTTTATTCGGTTACAAAAGAAAAACAGTTGGGAAGCTGGAAGAATGGAATAAGGCAGAAAAAGGCCCAGAGAAAGTTACTGGCTGTTGATTCATTTTTTAGCTTAATTCCACTAGATGTAGGTCATCACTTTGTGCTAAGATATTGCATGCCAGTACAGTTTTTGGCAAGATTCAAACTCTGTAATCAATGTGAAGGGGCAGAAGCTTGGCCCAAACAACTGGAGCTAATTTTCAAGAGATCTGAAGTTTATTTCTGGCTTGAAGTAGAGAATTTAGGAAAGGTAAATGCGTACCATGAGATGTCCATCAAAAAAGAAGATTCAAGATGCAGTAGGAATCAAGATAAGTATTTTTAAAAGCATCAGGTTGTGAAAATTACTTTAAAAATATGGATCTACAGAAAAATAGAGACTAAGATCTAAAGACAGTAACAAGAATAATTTCATCATTTAAACATATCATATTATCTGAATTTTAAGAGTAATAAATGCTCAAATTTTAGAAAATTCTTAACATTTTAAAGAAGATTAAAATTACCTAGTTTCATTATTTAGAAATAGTTACTTTAAGTATTTTAGCTCTTTCCCTTTCATGTTTATATTTCTTATTTCTCAAAAAACTTTTTTTCCCTAAATTGAAAAGTAATTTATATTTGTTAGGAAAAGTTAGAAATTGGAGAAATATAAAATGGTTTTTAAAATTTATAAATCTGTCAGCAAGCAGTAACCACTGTTAATATTTTAGAGATATTCATTTCTAGTTGTTTACTATATATTTTTACACAGTTTTCAATACAATTCTGCTGGGAGCTTTTGCACTTAAAATTATAACTGTACAACTTAATAACTTCACTCCTGGGAATTTATACTAGTGAATTGAAAGCTTATATTCATATAAAAACCACCATGAGGGACCACCTCAAACCAGAATGTACATCATCAAAAAGTCTACAAACAATAAATGCTGGAGAGGGTGTGGGGAAAAGGGAACCCTCCTACACTGTTGGTGGAAATGTAAACTGGTGCAGCCACTACAGAAAACAATATGGAAGTTCCTTCAGTTCAGTTCAGTTCAGTTCACTCAGTCGTTTCTGACTCTTTGCGACCCCATGAATCACAGCATGCCAGGCCTCCCTGTCCATCACCAACTCCCGGAGTCCACTCAAACTCATGTCCATCAAGTCAGTGATGCCTTCCAGCCAAGAATCCTCTGTCTTCCTCCCCTTCTCCTCCTGCCCCCAATCCCTCCCAGCATCAGGGTCTTTTCCAATGAGTCAACTCTTCACATGAGGTGGTCAAAGTATTGGAGTTTCAGCTTCAGCATCAGTCCTTCCAATGAACACCCAGGACTGATCTCCTCTAGGATGGACTGGTTTGATCTCCTTGCAGTCCAAGGGACTCTCCAGAGTCTTCTCCAACACCACATTTCAAAAGCATCAATTTTTCGGTGCTCAGCTTTCTTCACGGTCCAACTCGCACATCCATACATGACCACTGGAAAAACCATAGCCTTGACTACATGGACCTTTGTTGGCAAAGCAGTGTCTCTGCTTTTTAATATGCTATCTAGGTTGGTCATAACTTTCCTTGCAAGGAGTAAGCATCTTTTAATTTCATGGCTGCAGTCACCATCTGCAGTGATTCTGGAGCCCCCCAAAATAAAGTCTGTCACTATTTCCACTGTTTCTCCATCTATTTGCCATGAAGTGATGGGACTGGATGCCATGATCTTTGTTTTCTGAATGTTGAGCTTTAAGCCAACTTTTCCACTCTCCACTTTCACTTTCATCCTTAGGCCCTTTAGTTCTTCACTTTCTGCCATAAGGGTGGTGACATCCGCATATCTGAGGTTATTGATATTTCTCCCAGCAATCCTGATTCCAGCTTGTGCTTCCTCCAGCCCAGCGTTTCTCATGATGTACTCTGCATATAAGTTAAATGAGCAGGGTGACAATATACAGCCTCGACATACTCCTTTTCCTATTTGGAACCAGTCTGTTGTTCCATGTCCAGTTCTAACTGTTGCTTCCTGACCTGCATACAGGTTTCTCAAGAGGCAGGTCAGGTGGTCTGGTATTCCAATCTCTTCAAGAATTTTCCACAGTTTATTGTGATCTACACAGTCAAAGGCTTTGGCATAGTCAATAAAGCAGAAATAGATGATTTTCTGGAACTCTCTTGCTTTTTCGATGATCCAATGGATGTTGGCAATTTGATCTCTGGTTCCTCTGCCTTTTCTTAAACCAGCTGGAACATCTGAAAGTTCACGGTACACATATTATTGAAACCTGGCTTGGAGAATTTTGAGCATTGCTTTACTAGCACGTGAGATGAGTACCCTTGTGCAGCAGTTTGAGCAATCTTTGGCATTGTCTTTATTTGGGATTGGAATGAAAACTGACCTCTTCTAGTCCTGTGGCCACTGCTGAGTTTTCCAAATATGCTGGCGTATTCAGTGTAGCACTTTCACAGCATCCTCTTCTAGAATTTGAAATAGCTCAACTGGAATTCTATCACCTCCACTAGCTTTGTTCATAGTGATGCTTCCTAAGGCCCACGTGACTTCACATTCCAGGATGTCTGGCTCTAGGTCAGTGATCACACCATTGTGATTATCTGGGTCATGAAGATCTTTTTTGCATAGTTCTTCTGTGTATACTTGCCACCTCTTCTTAATGTCTTCTGCTTCTGTTAGTTCCATACCATTTCTTTCCTTTATTGAGGCCATATTTGCATGAAATATTCCCTTGGCATCTCTAATTTTCTTCAACAGATCTCTAGTCTTTCCATTCTATTGTTTTCCTCTATTTCTTTGCACTGATCACTGAGGAATGGTTTCATGGAATACTACTTAGCACCAAAAAGGAAAAACTATTTATATGTGCAAAACTTGGATGAACCACAAGAAAATTATGCTGAGTAATAAAAACCAGTCTTAAAAGACTACATATTGTATATATTTACAGGACATTCTTGAAATGATATATAGAGATGGAAAAACACAGCAGAGATTGCCAGGAGAAGTGGGGCAAAGAGATGTCTGTGCCTGCAAAAGGGTGGCATGAGGGGTTTTTGTGATGGAACTGCTCAGAACCTTGACCACCATGGTGGTTACATGAAAGTAAACATGTTATAAAACTGCACAGACCTAAATACACACACACAGGCATATAAAACCTGCATAAGATCAATAGATTGCATCAATATCAATTTCTCAGTTGTGATATTGGACTGCAGGTATGCAAGATATGGCCCTTGGGGGAACTGAGTGAAGGATGTATAGGATCTTGCTGTATTATTTCTTATAACTGCACATAAGTCTACAGTTATCTTAAAATGAACAGTTAAAGCAAACCTGGCATAAGCATTTTACCATGTAAATATAATTTTAGATAGGAAAACTCTCTTTAAACATAATTTTAATGCCTTTATAATATCCTATTATAGAAACATTATTTGTCTTACCAGTTCTTGAATAGAATCAGATATTTAACATAGAGCTGTATAAACATGAACTTACTATAAATAAGAAGGCAAAGAAGATCGCTGTACATGAAACTATCCCATTTCAGGATATCTCCTTAGAAAAATATTTCATAAAGTGAGTGCTGTAGGATATTAACAGTTGTAATACAAAAATAATGTTCTTTGGTTAAATATATTTGCGAAGTAGCTTTGTTCATTCTGGGTATTCTCATAGTCTTTTAATAGACAAAAGTACATTGAGAATCACCCAAGGGCATCAATATGATCAAAGTTTCCCCAAAAAAGGCATTTTCTCTGGAAAAATACATGATAGATTAAATATATGACTGCTAATTCTTTGACTTTATACCGCTCACTGGGTGGGCTCTATGACTGCTTTGATTAGTAGAATTCAGTGCAAATGCTATACCGGTTTCTGAGCACAAACTTTTAAGATGTCAGCACATTCCACTTTCTTTCTCTCAGAAGACTCCATTTAGGAGAACCCAGCAGCCGTATAAGAGGTCTGAGTACCCTGTAACGGCCCTGAAGCCCAGGCTAGCCAAAGGAGAGACTGTGAAAAGAGGGAGATGCTTGGCCAGCCCCAGTTGTCCCTGTAAGCCCAACTCAGGCATTAGATATGAAAATGATGCCATCTTGGAAATTTTAACCACAACAGAAGCAAGTGGAGTAAAACCAAGGAAACAAGGCAACAGTCGGAATCAAGAGTTTGGATATATGCTACCACTGAAGCCTTCTGAGACAATTCAAGAAATCCGAGAAACCGACCTAAAGCCACTGTAAAGCAAAAAATAAGTCATTCTCTCTGTACTCTGCCCAAATTCCCAAGTCATAACATCATTAGCACAGTAAAATGGTTGTTTATGTCACTAAATATAGGCTTGTTGGTTACACAGCAATAGCTAACCATTATATCTGTTTCTTTTTTTAACTTATGGACAGTGATGCATGGTATTTAAAATCAACTGGCTTTAGAATTGGGGTACCGAAACTCTCTGTAAGTTACTAATGATGTGACCTTGGGAAATTAAACTCTTGAAAACTGAGTTTTCTTATTGGTATACTTACTTTATTGAGTTGGAAGACTGAAATGAGATTATGCACGTAAAGTGCTTAGTTAGTCCCACGCCTAGCAGGCAGTAAGTGCTAAGCAATAATTACTTCACCCTTTTACTTCAACCCAGGCTTTGTGGCAGAGAATAGGTATTACTGCATTAAACAGCATGTACACTTTTTACTTTCTTAATAAAGATGACTAAACTGCTTTCCAGAAAGTATGCACCAGTTTACACTCATCTGTAGGGTGTGCCAGTTGAAAAAACTTTTTATTCTAGAAAGGCTTGACAAACTTCTGTACTGAGCCAGACAGTAACTATTCAGGCTTTGCGGGCTATGTGATTCTGTTATAACTACTGAACTCTGCTGTTTAAGCGTGAAAGCAGCCACAGATGATTTATAAATAAATGGACATGGTTGTTTGCAATAAAGTTTTATTTATAAAAACTGAGGTGGGCTGGATTCAGTCTGAAGGATGGTGCTTGCCAAGCTCTTTCCTAGAGAATGAAACCAGATTCCTACCCTGGGAATGTACTCATAAAAGTGTTGACAAATTCGCAAATGTGTCAAGAAACTCTGTGGGTCCTTCTCTATCAAGACACACTGGCTAATTTTCTAGGCATATGTGTGAACACCCATGGCAGGGGAGCTTCAATTTTGCCATATTACTTCCTGCAAGATTAGCTAAATTAGCTGCCTCTTTCTACAAATTTTAATCGGTAATGATCTATGTACCATGCATACATACCCTAGTACTTGGTTAAGCTTGCAATTAGGGAAGTCAGCTTTTTTTCTTGAAGAAAAGTGATTTGGTTTCTTTTTTAAGCACCAAGTAGATATGCAAAGTTAACTAAAGCAACAAGCATAATCACTAAATATAGAAAGTAGGCTTTGATAGAAAAAGGCCTGGGTTAGCAAAGAAAAGGCCTGAGTTCTGCATCCGGTTTTAGCTTAACTAGCTGTGTGACTATGGGGAAGTCACACATCTGGGCCTCTGTGTGTTATCCATTTATAAAGTGGGACTAGAAATTGCTTCCTTGATTGCCTTATAACATTTTAAAAAATGGCCACATTTAATTTATAAATCTCATATTTTACTATAGTTAACTATTTGTGAGTCATCTACCCAATGGAACTCCTTGGGGATAGAAGCAGTATCTTACGCATTTTTAAAACCCATTTCATGGCACAGAGCTTAGTATACCAAGTAAGCAATAAATGTTTGCAAAATGAATAACTAAATGGATGGATGAATGCAAGAATTTGTAAACATCCCAATGAATAAGAACAGATATTAAAATGAGGTTTATTATCAAGAAGCCAATCGATAAATTTTGAAAAGATATTTGTGAGTGAAGTAAATAATAATTTACCCCAGGAATTTCAGAATCCCTTGGATATGAGAAGACTTGGTGTCTCAGGAGAGTCCACCCTATATCTAGCCACCAATCAACTTCTGTTCTGAGAGTATACATTAGGTACCAATGTTGGCCCTATTTTTAAACTAAAAATGACTGCTTTTTCCAAAAGCCATGTATAATAAAAAATCATAATTTGCAGACTTTGAAGTAGAAATAAGAGAAAATTTTAACTGTTTTTTTTAATGTTACAATCAAAAGTAATATTATTTCTTTATGAAGCCTAAAGTGAAATTAGACTGGATGGATGGATTAAATAAGCACTTGCGAAGTTTTAATTCCGTACAATTGATACCCTAAGGCAATATCATTTAAAGGAGAAGAATCATTTAGCTTCTTTATACTGTAGTGAATTCTTCTTCACTGGTCAAGCTGGCCATCCTCAAATGAAACCTCATTTTAATATATGCTCTTACTCATTGGGATATTCACAAATTCTTGCATTCATCCATCCATTTATTCATTTTGAAAACATTTAATGCCTGCTTAGTGTACTAAGCACTGTGCTAAGAAATGGGAATTTTAAAATTCACAGCCTTATAAAGCTTTGGAATTCTCCACTTAAAAAATCCATGGGACTGAGGTACCGGCTGCCATGATATTTTACATCCAGTTTGATGAACTGATTAACAGCTTGCAAAGAAGTGTTCCTCCTGAAAGATCTTTTACCAGGAAAAATCTCCATAGATATGATTGTTGAATAATGGATGTACTTGAAGGACTGGATGTGAATTTGCATAAGCAAATGCTTTCCTTGGAGATTCTAAGTGAGGAGATTGCATTCATTTCCCTCCATCAGGGCTGCCTATGGCCATACTGCACTTACCTCAGGAGTAGATAGCCAACAGCTCAAACACAGGATGGCTACAGATGGCTGCTCATTAGAATGCCTGTTTCACCTCAGAAAATGCAGAGAGGAACCTTATTCCTTTCTCAGCAACTCTACAGAGATCCAGGAAAGAGGATTTACGTAGAACTTTGCTATCCTTATCCGCACACTTAGCACAATTCTGAGTTGATGTATCCCAACTCTTTTCCTCTTCCAGAAGAGATTCCTCGTAGGATTGAGTTGGTAGTGCCTTTTTGGTGTGTAAGAATACACCAAGGCCTCCAGGACATAGAAAGAAGGAAAACTAAAATAAAGAAATAAATCCCTCATTTACCAGAACTTACATAATTCTGATAATAGGCTGTATTTTACTATTTTTTACCTAGACATATTTGACTTTCACCAAGCCTAAGATACAGTTAGTGTATATATTATTATCTTTAACTGAAAGAAGAGCAGAGGAGGTGAGGTGACTTGAAGGAACTATTCAATATGAATTATTCTACCACAATCTATAATTCCTGAAGTAAAAATGTACTGAGTGGCTTTAGGAGATAAAACAGAAGACATTTACTGTCAGTTTATAGCAGAGCTTGAAGGGTCACATGCAATCAGTACTCTATACTCCTTGCTCAGAGTTAACATCTCCAGTTTTATATTGTAAAAACTAAGGCATGGACTAGTAAGTCAACAATGACAGTGACAAACACAGGTACTGCTATCGCTAGATTTCAAACACAGCTTTGTTTCCCAATAATATAAGAATTTTCAAACGAAAAGTTGAAAGAATTTTACAGTAAACACCCACATCTACCCGTACAACATTAACACTGCACTACATTTGCTGTAACTTATCTAACTTCTAACTATACATCAAACCATCTCATTTTTAACACATTTTAAAGTACAATGCCAACATCAGAACACTTCTTCCTAAATACTTTAGTATGCATATCTTTAGCTACAATTCAGTATGTGTTTGCTGATTTTTCTTTTGAGGCAAATTTTACATACAATAAAATGCAAAGATCTTAACTATGCATTTGCTTGAATTTTGACAAAATCATACACCTTTATAACTCAGATTCCTATGAAGATAACATGACCTTCACCCCGAAACACTTCCCCTTGCCCCTTCTCCATCAGCAGCCACTCCGACCTCCCAACCAGAAGTGACCATTATTCTGAATTTTTCCACCTTAGACTAGCACTGTCTAGTCTAGAATTTTCTATAAACAGAATCATATAGTATGTAATCTTATATAAGCCTTATTCTATGCAACATACTGTATCTGAGAGTCATCTGTGCTGTTGCATGTATCATTAGTTTTTAATTGCTAAGCTGAGCACCAAAAAATTGATGCTTTTGAACTGTGTTGTTGGAGAAGACTCTTGAGAGTCTGTTGGACTGCAAGGAGATCCAACCAGTCCATCCTAAAGGAGATCAGTCCTGGGTGTTCATTGGAAGGACTGATGCTGAAGCTGAAACTCCAATACTTTGGCCACCTGATGCGAAGAGTTGACTCATTGGAAAAGACCCTGATGCTGGGAGGGATTGGGGGCAGGAGGAGAAGGGGACAACAGATGATGAGATGGCGTGGCATCACCGACTCAATGGACGTGAGTTTGAGTGGACTCCTGGAGTTGGTGATGGACAGGGAGGTCTGGCGTGCTGTGATTCATGAGGTCGCAAAGAGTTGGACACGACTGAGCAACTGAACTGAACTGATTCCACTGTATGAGTTATAAGGTTATTTTTTCTCCAACTGACTAACCCCAGGGTGCTTCCAGTTTAGGCAATTAAGTTCAAGGCTGTTAGAACTTCTAGCACTTTTATGAACTTCTGTTTTCATTCCCTAGAGGAACATGTTTAACTACATAAGAGGCCATGCAACATTTCTAAAGTCATCAGGCAATTTGCACTTATTTATTTTTAACTGAAATATAGTTGATTTACAATATTGTGTTAGTTTCAGGTGTATAGCAAAGTGATTTGGTTATATATATCTTTTTTCAGATTCTTTTCCTTTACAAGACTCTAAGCTATTGAATATAGTTCCTGTGCTACATAGTAAATCCTTGTTGCTTATCTATTTTATATATAGTGCTTTGTATAAATTAATCCCATACTGCTAATTTATCCCTCCCCCATTCCCTCTCCCCTTTGCCAAAAGTTCTTCTGCTGTGAGTCTATTTCTGCTTTGTGTATAGATTCATTTGCATGATTTTTTAAGAGTCCACATATAAGTGATACCATATAATATTTGTCTTTCTCTATCTTACTTTACCAAGTATAATATTCTCTAGGTCCGTCTATGGTGCTGCAAATGGCAATATTTCATTGTTTGATGGCAGAGTAATATTCCATTGTATATACATATATATTTATATACACATACACAGATCTTAAATTAGCTGTTTGTTGATGAATACTTGAGTTGTTCCCACGTCCTGGCTATTGTAAATAGTGCTACTGTGAACACTGGGGTATGTAAATCTTTTCAAATTAGAGTTTTCATTTTTTCTGGATATATACCCAAGAGTGGAATTGTAGGGTTGCAGGATCATATACTAGCTCTATTGTTAGTTTTTAAAGAAATCTCCATACTGTTTTCCACAGTGGCTTCAGCAATTCACATTCCCACCAACACTGTAGGAGGGCTGCCTTCTCTTAACAACCTCTCCAGCATTTATTGTTTGTAGACTTTGTGATGATGACCATTCTCATGGGTGTGAGATAAAACCTTGTAGTTTGATTTGCATTTCTCTAATAATTAGCAGTGTTAAGCATCTTTCCATGTGCCTGTGGGCCAGCTGTATGTCTTCTTTGGAGAAATATCTATTTAGGTTTTCTGCCCATTTATTGATTGGACTGTTTGGTTCTTTAACTGTTGAGTTGTATGACTTGTTTGTTTTATGTATTAATCCCCTGGCACTTGAATCATTTGCAAATATTTCTTTTCATTCTGAAGGTTGTCTTTCCTGTTCTGGTCATGATTCTCTTTGCTATGTAAAAGCTTTTAAGTTTGATTAGGCCCCATTTGTTTATTTTTGCATTTACCTCTTTTGCTTTGGGAGATGATCTAAGAAAATGTTGCTATGGTTTATGTTTAAGAATGATTTACCTATATTCTTTTCTACAAGTTTTGTAGTGCCATGTCTTGTATTAGGTCTTTGAACCATTTTGCATTTATAGTTTTAATATGGTGTAAGGGAGGGCTCTACTTTCTTTGATTTATGTGCAGTTGGCCAGTTTTCCCAAAACCACTTGCTGAAGGGACTGTCTCTTCTCCATGCATATTTCTGCCTCCTTTGTCATAGATTGACTGTGGGTGTGTGGGTTTATTTCTGGACTCTCTATTCTGTTGTATTAACCTATATGTCTGTTTTGGGGCCAATACTATGCTGTTTTGATTACTGTAGCTCTGTAGTATATAGCTCATGCAATCTTTAAAAGAATATTTAATGTAGATGGTATCATTCTCATTTTGCAGAAGAGGAAATTAAGTTTACAGAAATAAAGTCACTTGTCCAGCTAAGTGATAGAGTTATGATCCAAGTATGTATCCATTATCATCATGCAACAGTGCTTCCCCTCAGATCTCCAACCCCACTCAGCTATTTTCATTTCCTTGAGCAGCCCACAAAAACATCCCCTCTTTCCTGAAACACTTTCTCTAACTTTACTCTTACTCATCATTTGAGAGTCAGCTCAAATGACACATCCTCCAGAAGACTTTTCTGTTTTCCCCCTTTTACAGGTTGGATTATGGCTCCTCTTACGTCCTGGCAATGTGCCTTCATTATGATTTTACTTTCCACATTGCACTGTAATCATTGCCCAGCGTTCCTGGCCTCTGGTCCTGTTGCTTCTTTGAGGATTGACACCTTATTTACTCCCCACCCACCCCCAACTACCACCACCCTGCAACTTTCCAGAGCTGTGCTGTCTACTATGACAGCCGCTGGCCACATTTATCTACTGATCATTTGAAATGTGGCTAGTCAGAATTGAGATGTGCTGTAAAATACATTGAATTTTAAAGACTTAGATGAATAATAAGAATGCAAAATATCTCATGAACAGTTTTTAATATGAACTACATATCAAAATGATAAGATGATAAGATTTGGGGGAATTCCTTGGTGGTCCAGTTGTTAAGACTCCATCTTCCAGTGCAGGGGACTCAGGTTGGATCCCTGGTCAGGGAACTAAAATTCCAAATGCCACAAGGCAAATAAGTCCAGGTGCCATGCATCCATGTGCTCTGCAACCCACACACCATCACATGAGAGAAGATTGCTCAACGCAACACATCAATGATCTCACATGTCACACCCCACGCAGCCAAATAAAAAGATATTCTTTTAAATGATAAGATTTTGGATCTATTGGTTTAAAATATATGATTAAAACTATTCATGTCTGCTTCTTCCTACTTTTTAAATGTGACTACTAGATAATTTAAAGTGACATATATTTCTTTTGAATAGTAGTGCTCAAGGATTCTGTCACAAAGTTCTAAGTAAGCCTCTGCAACAAATTAAATGATTTGAAGGAGTACTACGAAAGCCTCTTTACTGGGATGCTTTCGCTGATTTTCTCTATTAACTTTGGACAGGCCTCTAACGGAGACAAGAGAGATGAACTGGTTTGCATTTCCATGTGTGCTAGTACTGCAGCTTGGAATACGGATGGGCCATTGGTTGGGTTAATGGAAAGATGTTCTACTAGCTGTGCTACCATGGGCAAGGTACTAACCTCTCTGTGCCTCATCTTCTCAAGGACACAATGAGGATGATTGCGAACTTTATAGAAATGTTGAAGGGATGTAATGAGTTAATTTCCTGAGTCACTTCACAGAACACACACTGCCTGATGTGGGATGAATGCTCAGCACACGTCAGCTTTATTACTCATGCCATAGCTGCATGGTTCCTGGAGGGAAATGTGGTGAGAACACCTCCTTCAATGATCTGTCTCATTCTCCAGAAGGCCAGAGTAGAGATTTACTGTCTCTGTGTCCTTGGCAGTTAGAAGCTTCTCAGTGGCAAGCTGCGGGGACAACGGCAAGGTCTTAGGAGGCCAGGCCATCCTCCAGCTGCATAACAATCTGGCGACACTTCCTGTCAGCTCTGGGCCTTCATACACAGACAGTCTCCCTTCCTCAGGGCACTGGGAGCCGAGCATCTGGAGAGCAGCAAACTTAATTAACTTGAAGCAAGGGGGGCTCAGAGGAAGAAATAATGGTCTTAACTTCCAAACTTCCTAATTAAAATGCAGAAGGCACTGGAGGTCACACATATAATTCAGAAATCTCATTTAGGGACTATGCCTTCAATAGAGTTTCCACAAGGTGACTCTGCAACACCGATCCTTGACCCATAAACCAAGACAAAGGGAAGGGAGCTAAATTTGGCTCCATGTGTATTTAATGCATCTTCAAACCCACCAGGGAACCCCCGCTTTCTTTGATCTCATATAACATGGCCTGGGCTTGCAAATTAAATGCCTTTTCATTCAGATCTATAAGGAGCTTTTCCAAGATCAAATCTGTCTTCATACTTGAGTGTTCCAGAGGACTGATGGGGTTGTAATGATATTTTCTGGCATTCATTGCTAGCTGAGATTCCTGAAGGCAGTCCTCAGGCAGGTCACAGAGTAGAACAGTTGGGTATTTTTAGCCTTTCTGTATTCCTAGAGATTTTCAGTTTTGAATGCAACTTCGGCACAGAAAAGGTCCAGCCAACACAGGCGAAAAGCCATGCTATTCTTGGAAAGAACATGGTTTCAAAATCAGGGGGACCTGGTACAAAATACCAGCCCTACCCCTGACCAACTGTGTAACCATAGCAGACACTCCTTTTTAAGCCTTAGTTTTCTCAGCTGTCAAATGGACACACTAATAGCAAGCTCACAGAGTGTGTATGAGGAATAAATGAGATAATGTCTACAACTCTTCTAGCATGCCTCAGGTACAGCAGTAGACACTCAAACATGGTAGCTCTTGTCCTCTGTTCATTGCTAACAATAACAATAATAAACCAGCATGATCCTATAAAGAATCACAGCTTCTACAAACAATCACAGTAAGCTTGGAATTTTTAGAGCTCTGCCCAACTAGTGCTAAGACCTCCTTATTGAGCACTGAGATGAGTTCTTTTATTTATTCAGTTTTTCAGCTACAAACTCTGTATTTATACATTTATCAAGCCTCCTTTGAATACATAAAACTGTACCAGCCTCGAGACAAAGGGAAGAGAGGCTTTTCCAGGGCTGACTTGATGGAACTTAAAATCCTGTTGCTGCTGACCTGCTTTCAATATTTCACAAATATTCTGAGCCATTAAAATTTTTATAGTTGAGGCACAAATACTCATTCTGTTTAATTTTGAAATGCACAAAATGAAATGTAAAAAAAAATCCCAGTCCTCACTCTTTAAAAATTTCCTATTATATAACTAACAAGGAAAATAGAGATGAGAGAATTTTCACGTCACTTAATTCTATTCATAGTGGAAACAAATTTAGTCTGAGTGAACCTGAACATAATACAGATGTGCTTCAGCCAAGAAGGATTTAACTGCTGGAAAGGGGGAGTAATATGATGTATTTGGGGCATTTAAAACTACCTAAACAATGACATTTGCCTAGTTTTAATGGTTTTCATTTTACTTTTTTCTTAGGTTATATCTATAAAGACAAAGAAGGAGTGAGAACATACAATAATCTGAATTTCTGCTCCGTATAAATTTTTTCATGATTATAATAACAGTTATGATGATTACAATAATAGTTAAAACATGAGTAGTTCTATGATGCAAGCTCTTTGAGTCTCCACAGCAAGCTTACTAAACTAAATAAATGTCAAAAACCAAATGAGTAGAGAGTGATGGGGACAAGGTATGGTAGGATTTTATCTTGTTGCATAGAATGTGTGTGCTTTTCTTCTTCAAAGTGTCTACAAAAGAGAGAGACAAATAAAAAATAGACCGATTATTTTCAGCTTCCAAAATATGTAGAGGCTTAGTAAATCTTAGTTGTTATGATGATTATCTTACATGTTGGAGTCAGCAATTCCTTGCCGGAATTATATATTTAGTACAGAGATTGGATTTTAGCAAATGTTCAACCAGACATTGATTATTTTCATTGTTGTTATTTGAAGACACTGAACTAGTGATTTTGTATTATTATTGTTACTATTACCACTATCATAATTTTATTATTTGGTAGGGTTATACCAAATACAATGGATTACAGAGGATATATAGACAAAAGGGGTTATTATGCCCATCTTACAGATAAAGAAACTAAGGCTCAGGTAAGTTAAATAACTCACTCAGGATTCATATATGCAGGAAAACTGGATTCATTTTTACCTGTCTGCAAAACATAACCCTAAGCTACTGGTTCAGAGTGAAGCAACCTTGGACTCCACCCTTACAACCTCTGTGGATTCTTAGGAAGATTACACATATATAGGTAGTGACCCTCCTATAAACTGGAAGAAATAAAGAATTTTGAGATATCATTATTCTTCTTATAGTATTCTCATATTTAGACTATATTTCACTAATATAACTTGGGCTTCTCATGAAATAACTTAAGAATTAATGCAATTTCTTTGTACTAGACATTCATTCCATTAGAAAAACTAAACTCCAGAAACAGAGTGGAATAGAAACTCAGTGAATAAGCGGACTCACAGGTACAAACAGCATGAAGAGGCCTTGCCTGAAGGTGTCATGAGGCTTTGTGGTTCTTGTTGCCTGCCTCCAATGAGAAATCTGTAGAGTGGCAGTCCCATTTAATGACTAAGAAAGAAGAGGATGTACATATATACAATGGAATATTACTCAGCCATAAAGAAGAATGAAATGCTACCATTTGTAGCAACGTGGATGGACCTAGAGAGCATCTTACTAAGTGAAGTCAAGTCAGATAGAGAAAGACAAATATCATATCACTTATATGTGGAATCTAAAAAAAATGATAAAAATGAATTTATAGGAGCTTAAATACAAAACAGAAATAAGCTCAGAAGCACAGAAAACAAACTTATGGTTACCAAAGAGGAAGAGAGGGGGAGGGATAAGTTAGGAATTTGGGATTAACAGGTACAGACTACAACATACAAAATAGATAAATGACAAGGACCTATTGCATCATGCAGGGAACTAAACTCAATATCTTGTAATAACCTATTATGGAAGAGAACCTGCAAAAGAAAATAACTGAGTAACTTTGCTATGCACCTGGGACACAACATTGTAAATCAATGATGCATTTCAATAAAAATTTTAAGAAAAAAGAACATGGGCTCTGGAGTTCGGTAGATCTGCGTTCCAGTCCCAGCCTTGACACATACTGAGCATACAGTCTTGGACAAGGGTTTAAGCTCTTGGGCCTCCATTTCCTTATCTGTAAAATGGGGCTAATGGTGTTTATCTCATAGGAGTCTAAGAGGATTAAATGAGTCAATGCAAGTAAGCCACTGGCCACTATGCCTGGGCCACGGAAAGCAGCCAGTGGTGTTAACTGTCACTGAGAGAAATGTCCTTCACATAGGAAGGGTTTCAGCTGGGATATCTAAATACATACACCTACTAAATAAACATAAAAAGCTAAGAATTAAAATTGAAGGAGTAGAATGGCCCATGTGGATTTATTTTTTCTGTTTGCTCTATGTTTTGCTGAAGAACTTTGAAGATGCCCCGGCAGGAGTGACACAGAGGACTTGGTACCTGCACTGGGGAACCTCAATAATTTCAATGGCAGGAGCATTTCCCAGGCCCAGAATCACCCCTTGCCATGGAAAACAGCACAGGCAACCTCACAGAGCCCCTGACTGTCTAGCAATTTTCTAATATATGGCATCAAGCCAGAGAAAGGGATGCAACTGAAAATAGCAAAGGGGAAGGCCCAAGAGGCTGCAGAGTCATCCCTAAGGCTGAGCAAGTTTTCAGGAATTTTATTTGCTGTGCTCCCGGCATCTTTTCTCTTGTTAATAAGCTGTATGGCAAAAACAATGCTGTCAGCAAAATGCAGAGGGAAGGAAGCCCAGTGTAAAATAGTGATTCCATTCTTCTCCTAAAGATGCCTGATCCTCTGCAGACATGGCATACCATATTCTTTTGAGGCTAGGCATTGACAGGTAACTTCAGAGGGAAGGAAAAAAAAGAACTTGCTCAGTCTGTAAGACTGTACTTAGGGAATAGGCCTGGAGTAGAAGTGAGACCTTGGGCTGAGGATACAGTTAGGCTATAATATCAAAACCGGATGCTCCCAAGTCCCTTTGAGGCCTAAGAATGATGGGTTCAGGCCATCTATCTTCCCTGTAGACAGAAACTCCATAAAAGCAGGATGATCGACAAGTCTGGGCCTTGCCCAGATAAGAGATAAAAGATCAAATATTCCTCATTCTCAAAGTTAAGGAGACCTCCCTGACTACACATGTGCAGAAAGGCTCCTTGGAGGTCAGAAAGCGAGGGGGCATCACCTCATAGTAAATAACTACCCCTAGGCCTCTTCACTAGAATCCATCTTGGCTAAGAGATGCATGTGCACATATGGGAGGTCCCTAAGATATACCTAATACAGACAAGAACCATGCAAAAAGCAAGATGATTGGCCAAAGGAAATCCAAAAGAAATGCCCCATTAAAGTGATTCAAATTACCACAAAGGCATGACTCTCTCTGAGCCCGCCCATATCTCTATCCACACGTACTGTACTGTACTCATTTTTTCTTCCTAATAAACACTTTACTTATTCACAAATCTCCACCTCTGTGGGAATTCTTTTCTGCAAAGCTGAAGAGCCAATGCCTTGTCACTGACCATTGGTCTAGTAGCTGGGATTCACTGCATTTACCACCATGACCTGATCTAAACCTCTGGCCAGGAACTGAAATCCTGCTTCTAGCTACTGCAGGCAGATGCCACCCTAGATCACTTTCACCTCTGAGCTGCTAGCCTCAGTTTCTTCCCCTTTGAGATGAAGGAGTTTCAAAGAGAAGCTGAGCCCTATGAAATCAGGAACCACTGAATCTTTAGTACCCAAAGTGGTGCCTGACACACAGAATGTGTTGATAAATCAGATTCCGTTGCTGTTAAAGCACAAGATTTAATATGATCCTTTGCCTTTAATGGATCCCTTAATGTGATCCATTCTATGAGCCTATCCAAGAGGATATGATTCTGAGACCAGACAAGTTAATTCTTTAAAGAAAATAATGACCCCTCCCCAAAGTTAGGCTGGTACTGCTTGCAAAGACTCTGGTAAAGACATCCAGCCCAGAGCTGAGTAAATCCTCAGGATCAGAGGGTTGTGAGGAACCACTGACAAATAGCTGCTTAAAGGAGACAAGTGAAAGGCAAAGGAGAAAAGGAAAGATATACCCATTTGAGTGCAGAGTTCCAAAGAATAGCAAGGAGAGATGAGAAAGGCTTCCTCAGTGATCAATGCAAAGAAATAGAAGAAAACAACAGAATGGGAAAGACTAGAGATCTCTTCAAGAAAATTAGAGATACCAAGGGAACATGTCATGCAAAGATGGGCTCAATAAAGGACAGAAATGATATGGACCTAACAGAAGCAGAAGATATTAAGAAGAGGTGGCAAGAATACACAGAAAAACTATACACAAAAAATCTTCATGACCCAGATAATCATGATGGTGTGATCACTTACCTAGAACCAGACATCCTGGACTGTGAAGCACCACTATGAACAAAGCTAGTAGAGGTGATGGAATTCCAGTTGAGCTATTTCAAATTCTAAAAGAGGATGCTGTGAAAGTGCTACACTCAATATGCCAGCATATTTGAAAACTCAGCAATGGTCACAAGACTGGAAAAGGTCAGTTTTCATTCCAATCCCTAAGAAAGGCAATGCCAAAGACTGCTCAAACTACCTCACAAGGGTACTCATCTCACACACTAGTAAAGCAATGCTCAATATTCTCCAAGCCAGGCTTCAACAATATGTGAACCGTGAACTTTCAGATGTTCAAGCTGGTTTTAGAAAAGGCAGAGGAACCAGAGATCAAATTGCAACATCCATTGGATCATCGAAAAGCAAAAGAGTTCCAGAAAATCATCTATTTCTACTTTATTGACTCTGCCAAAGCCTTTGACTGTGTGGATCACAACAAACTGTGGAGAATTCTTAAAGAGATGGGAATACCACACCACCTGATCTGCCTCTTGAGAGATCTGTATGCAGATCAGGAAGCAACAGTTAGAACTGGACATGGAACAACAGACTGGTTCCAAATAGGAAAAGGAGTACGTCAAGCCTGTACACTGTCACCGTGCTTATTTAACTTATGTACAGATTACATCATGAGAAAAGCTGGGCTGGATGAGGCACAAGCTGGGATCAAGATTGCTGGGAGAAATATCAATAACCTCAGATAAGCATAACCTTATGGCAGAATGAGAAGAAAAACTGAAGAGCCTCTTTATAAAAATGAAAGAGGCGAGTGAAAAAGTTGGCTTAAAGCTCAACATCCAGAAAACTAAGATCATGGCATCTGGTCCCATCACTTCATAGCAAATATATGGGGAAACAGTGACAGACTTTATTTTTTTAGGCTCCAAAATCACTGCAGATGGTGACTGCAGCCATGAAATTAAAAGACGGTTGCTCCTTGGAAGAAAGTTATGACCAACCCAGACAGCATATTAAAAAGCAGGGACATTCTTTGCCCACAAAGGTCCATCTAGTCAAGGCTATGGTTTTTCCAGTAGTCATGTATGGATGTGAGAGTTGGACTATAAAGAAAGCTGAGTGGGAGCAGCCAAGATGGCGGAGGAATAGGACGGGGAGACCACTTTCTCCCCTACAAATTTATCTAAAGAACAATTCAATGCAGAGCAAAATTCACAAAACAGCTTCTGATCGCTAGCTGAGGACATCAGGAGCCCAGAAAAGCAGCCCACTGTCTTCGAAAGGAGGTAGGACAAAATATAAAAGATAAAAAGAGAGACAAAAGAGCTAGGGATGGAGACCCGTCCCGGGAAGGGAGTCTTAATAGAGGAAGTTTCCAAACACCAGGAAACCCTCACACTGGCAGGTCTGGGGGAAGTTTTCAAATCTCGGAGAGCAACCTAACTGGGAGGAAAATAAATAAAACCCACAGATTACGTGCCTAAAGGCAACTCCCAGCAGAAAAGTATCCCAGACGCCCGCATCCGCCACCAGCAAGTGGGGGGCGGAATGGAGAGGAGCGGGCGGCATTGCTTAGGGTAAGGACCAGGCCTGAGTGCCCTGAGGGCAATCAGAGGGAGCTTTTGTGAGAAACCAACTTAAACTGTGGGACAGCAAAAGAGAGAGAGAAAATTAACCGGCCCGAACAGGCTGCCGGCCATTCGCAGAACAAAGGGTTTGAGCAAGTTGAGGAGCTAGTCAGCTGCAGACCGGCCCAGCCCCGCAGGAGGCAGGAGGCAGGGGGGAGGGGAAAGGGGCAGGATCAGCCCCAAGGACTGCATCCCCTACCACACTGCAAACAGGCCTCCAGTTTCTAATCAAAGACCTCTTGAGATTCTGGATGGTCGACATCCGCCGGTAGGGTCACGGCTAAACACAAGGCGCACGCACCCGACTGGCGCTGGCGGGGACTGGGGCTGGGACCGCAGAGGGGAAAAGGCGCTGCACCCGGGGAGAGTGCGCCCGTCAAGCTCCTGGCTGCCTGAGCCGCTCGGTCCGGGAAGGCACAAAACGCAAGCAGGTCCGCGCTTTTGTGGAGTACCCGAAAACTGGAACCGCACGCTACACAGGGCACGCTCCATATATAGCAGCTGGGAGCCTGAGCAGCGTAGATGGGGGAAAACAGCGCCCTGCCCTCCCCGCAGCGCGACAGAACTAGCGAACCTGAACAAGAGACCACCGCCGCCTGCCTGAGTCAGGGTGGAAATTAGGCACTGAAGAGACCGGCAAACAAGGGCCAAATAAACAAAGGGAACCACTTCAGAAGGGACCGGTGCAACAGATTAAAATCCCTGTAGATAACACTGACTACAACGGAAGTGGCCTATAGATATCGAGAAGTGTAAGCTGGAACGAGGAGCTATCTGAAACTGAACAGAACCCATACTGACCACAACAGCTCCAGAGAAATTCCTAGATATATTTTTACCTTTTTTTAAATTTAATTAAAAATTTTTTTTTCTTTTCTTTTCTATTTTTTCTCTTTTATTTTCTTTTAAAATTCCCTATTACTCCCCCATTACTCCTTAACTTTCATTTTCATATATTTTTATGATTTTCTTAATTAGGAAGAAAAAATTTTTTTTGTTTTTTTTTTCTTTTCTCTTTTTCTCTTATTTCTTTTAAAGTCCTCTATTACTCCTTTACTACTCCTTAATTTTCATTTTCATTTCACTATAACCTTGCAAAAAAAAAAAAAAGAGAGAGAGAAGCCCTATTTTTAAATGAAACTTCATATATATTTCTAAACTTTTTTGTGGTTTTGTTTTTAATATTGTATTTTTAAGAGTCTACCAATTAAATAACCTAACTCTACACCTAAAGCAATTAGAGAAGGAAGAAATGAAGAACCCCAGAGTTAGCAGAAGGAAAGAAATCTTAAAAATCAGGGCAGAAATAAATGCAAAAGAAACTAAAGAGACCATAGCAAAAATCAACAAAGCTAAAAGCTGGTTTTTTGAAAAAATAAACAAAATTGACAAACCATTAGCAAGACTCATTAAGAAACAAAGAGAGAAAAACCAAATTAACAAAATTAGAAATGAAAATGGAGAGATCACAACAGACAACACTGAAATACAAAGGATCATAAGAGACTACTACCAGCAGCTCTATGCCAATAAAATGGACAACTTGGATGAAATGGACAAATTCTTAGAAAAGTATAACTTTCCAAAACTGAACCAGGAAGAAATAGAAGATCTTAACAGACCCATCACAAGCAAGGAAATCGAAACTGTCATCAAAAATCTTCCAGCAAACAAAAGCCCAGGACCAGATGGCTTCACAGCTGAATTCTACCAAAAATTTAGAGAAGAGCTAACACCTATCTTACTCAAACTCTTCCAGAAAATTGCAGAAGAAGGTAAGCTTCCAAACTCATTCTATGAGGCCACCATCACCCTAATTCCAAAACCAGACAAAGATGCCACAAAAAAAGAAAACTACAGGCCAATATCACTGATGAACATAGATGCAAAAATCCTTAACAAAATTCTAGCAAACAGAATCCAACAACATATTAAAAAAATCATACACCATGACCAAGTGGGCTTTATCCCAGGAATGCAAGGATTCTTTAATATCCGCAAATCAATCAATGTAATACACCACATTAACAAATTGAAAGATAAAAACCATATGATTATCTCAATAGATGCAGAGAAAGCCTTTGACAAAATTCAACACTCATTTATGATTAAAACTCTCCAAAAAGCAGGAATAGAAGGAACATACCTCAACATAATAAAAGCTATATATGACAAACCCACAGCAAGCATCACCCTCAATGGTGAAAAATTGAAGGCATTTCCCCTGAAATCAGGAACAAGACAAGGGTGCCCACTCTCACCACTACTATTCAACATAGTGTTGGAAGTGCTGGCCACAGCAATCAGAGCAGAAAAAGAAGTAAAATGAATCCAGATAGGAAAAGAAGAAGTAAAACTCTCACTGTTTGTAGATGACATGATCCTCTACATAGAAAACCCTAAAGATTCTACCAGAAAATTACTAGAGCTAATCAATGAATATAGTAAAGTTGCAGGATATAAAATTAACACACAGAAATCCCTTGCATTCCTATATACTAACAATGAAAAAACAGAAAGAGAAATGAAGGAAACAATACCATTCACCATTGCAACAAAAAGAATAAAATACTTAGGAGTATATCTACCTAAAGAAACAAAGGACCTATACATAGAAAACTATAAAACACTGATGAAAGAAATCAAAGAGGACACAAACAGATGGAGAAACATACCGTGTTCATGGATTGGAAGAATTAATATTGTCAAAATGGCTATTCTACCCAAAGCAGTCTATAGATTCAATGCAATCCCTATCAAGCTACCAACGGTATTTTTCACAGAACTAGAACAAATAATTTCACAATTTGTATGGAAATACAAAAAACCTCGAATAGCCAAAGTAATCTTGAGAAAGAAGAATGGAACTGGAGGAATCAACCTGCCTGACTTCAGACTCTACTACAAAGCCACAGTCATCAAGACAGTATGGTACTGGCACAAAGACAGAAATATAGATCAATGGAACAGAATAGAAAGCCCAGAGATAAATCCACGAACCTATGGACACCTTATCTTTGACAAAGGAGGCAAGGATATACAATGGAAAAAAGACAACCTCTTTAACAAGTGGTGCTGGGAAAACTGGTCAACCACTTGTAAAAGAATGAAACTAGAACACTTTCTAACACCATACACGAAAATAAACTCAAAATGGATTAAAGATCTAAATGTAAGACCAGAAACTATAAAACTCCTAGAGGAGAACATAGGCAAAACACTCTCCGACATAAATCACAGCAAGATCCTCTATGACCCACCTCCCAGAATATTGGAAATAAAAGCAAAACTAAACAAATGGGACCTAATGAAACTTAAAAGCTTTTGCACTACAAAGGAAACTATAAGTAAGGTGAAAAGACAGCCCTCAGATTGGGAGAAAATAATAGGAAATGAAGCAACAGACAAAGGATTAATCTCAAAAATATACAAGCAACTCCTGAAGCTCAATTCCAGAAAAATAAATGACCCAATCAAAAAATAAATGACCCAACCAGTCCTAATGAGATGGATGAAGCTGGAGCCCATTATACAGAGTGAAGTAAGCCAGAAAGATAAAGAACATTACAGCATACTGACACATGTATATGGAATTTAGAAAGGTGATAACGATAACCCTATATGCAGAACAGAAAAAGAGACACAGAAATACAGAACAGACTTTTGAACTTTGTGGGAGAATGTGAGGGTGGGATATTTCAAAAGAACAGCATGTATACTATCTATGGTGAAACAGATCACCAGCCCAGGTGGGATGCACGAGACAAGTGCTCCGGCCTGGTGCACTGGGAAGACCCAGAGGAATCGGGTGGAGAGGGAGGTGGGAGGGGGGATCGGGATTGGGAATACATGTAAAGTAATAAAATTTAAAAAAAAAAAGAAAAAAAAGAAAAAAAAAAAAAAAGAGTCTAACCTCTACTCTAGATTTTTAATCTTTGTTTTTCAGTATGTGATATAAATTTTGGACACTTAAGAATCCAATATTCAGTTCCCATTTTTACTCAGGAATGTGTTGATTACTCTCTCCCACTTTTGACTCTCTGTTTTCTACCTCAGAACACCTCTATTTCCTCCTTTCCCTGTCTCTTCCCAATCCAATTCTGTGAATCTTTGTGGGTGTCTGGGCTATGGAGAACACTTTGGGAACAGAGAACTATGTAGATCTGTCTCTCTCCTCGTGAGTCCCACTTTTTCTCCTCCTGCACATCTTTATCTCCCTCCTCCCTCTCCTCTTTTTCATGTAACTCTGTGAACCTCTCTTGGTGTCCCACACGGTGGAGAATCTTTTCACCATTAACCTAGAAGTTTTATTATCAGTGCTGTATAGTTGGAGAAGTCTTGAGACTACTGGAAGAATAAAACTGAAATCTAGAGGAAGCAGACTTAAGCCCAAAACCTGAGAACACCAGAAAACTCCTGACTACACGGAACATTAAGTAATAAGAGACCATCTAAAAGCCTCCATACCTACACTGAAACCAACCACCACCCAAGAGCCAGTAAGTTTCAGAGCAAGACATACCACACAAATTCTCCAGCAACGCAGGAACATAGCCCTGAGCGTCAACATATAGGCTGCCCAAAGTCACACCTAACACATAGACCCATCTCAAAACTCATTACTGGACACTTCATTGCACTCCAGAGAGAAGAAATCCAGTTCCACGCACCAGAACACCAACGCAAGCTTCCCTAACCAGGAAACCTTGACAAGCCAATCGTCCAACCCCACCCACTGGGTGAAACCTCCACAATAAAAAGGAACCACAGACCTCCAGAATACAGAAAGCCCACTGCAGACACAGCAATCTAAACAAGATGAAAAGGCAGAGAAATACCCAACAGGTAAAGGAACATGAAAAATGCCCACCAAGTCAAACAGAAGAGGAGGAGATAGGGAATCTACCTGAAAAAGAACTTAGAATAATGATAATAAAAATGATCCAAAATCTTGAAAACAAAATGGAGTTACAGAAAAATAGCCTGGAGACAAAGATAGAGAAGATGCAAGAAATGTTTAATAAAGACCTAGAAGAAATAAAAAAGAGTCAATTAAAAATGAATAATGCAATAAATGAGAACAAAAACACTCTGGAGGGAACTAAGAGTAGAATAATGGAGACAGAAGATAGGATAAGTGAGGTAGAAGATAAAATGGTGGAAATAAATGAAGCAGAGAGGAAAGAATAAAAAAGAATCAAAAGAAATGAGGACAACCTCAGGGGCCTCTGGGACAATGTGAAATGCCCCAACATTCGAATCATAGGAGTCCCAGAAGAAAAAGACAAAAAGGAAGGCCATGAGAAAATACTCGAGGAGATAATAGCTGAAAAGTTCCCTAAAATGGGGAAGGAAATAGCCACCCAAGTCCAAGAAACCCAGAGAGTCCCAAACAGGATAAACCCAAGGCAAAACACCCCAAGACACATATTAATCAAATTAACAAAGATCAAACAAAAAGAACTAATATTAAAAGCAGCAATGGAGAAACAACAAATAACACACAAAGGGATTCCCATAAGGATAACAGCTTATCTATCAATAGAAACCCTCCAGGCCAGAAGGGAATGGCAGGACATACTTCAAGTAATGAAAGAGAATAACCTACAACCTAGATTACTGTATCCAGCAAGGATCTCATTCAGATATGAAGGAAAATTCAAAAGCTTTACAGACAAGCAAAAGCGGAGAGAATTCAGCACCACCAAACCAGCTCTTCAACAAATGCTAAAGGATCTTCTCTAGACAGGAAACACAGAAAGGTTGTGTAAACATGAACCCAAAACAACAAAGTAAATGGCAACGGGACCATACCTATCAATAATTACCTTAAACGTAAATGGGTTGAATGTCCCAACCAAAAGACAAAGACTGGCTGAATGGATACAAAAACAAGACCCCTATATATGCTGTCTATAAGAAACCCACCTCAAAACAAGAGACACATACAGACTAAAAGTGAAGGGTTGGAAAAAAATATTACACGCAAACGGAGACAAAAAGAAAGCAGGAGTCGCAATACTCATATCAGATACAATAGACTTGCAAATAAAGGATGTGAAATGAGACAAAGAAGGACACTACATAATGATCAAAGGATCAATCCAAGAAGAAGATATAACAATTATAAACATATATGCACCCAACATAGGAGCACCGCAATATGTACGGAAAGTGCTAATGAGTATGAAAGAGGAAATCAATAGTAACACAATAATAGTGGGAGACTTTAATACCCCACTCACAACTATGGATAGATCAACTAAACAGAAAATTAACAAGGAAACACAAACTTTAAATGACACAATGGACCAGCTAGACCTAATCGCTATCTATAGGACATTTCACCCCAAAACAATCAACTTCACCTTTTTCTCAAGTGCACTCGGAACCTTCTCCAGAATAGATCACATCCTGGGCCATAAATCTGGTCTTGGTAAATTCAAAAAAATTGAAATCATTCCAGTCATCTTTTCTGACCACGGTGCAGTAAGATTAGATCTCAATTACAGGAAAAAAATTGTTAAAAATTCAAACATATGGAGGCTAAATAACACGCTTCTGAATAACCAACAAATCATAGAAGAAATCAAAACAGAAATCAAAATATGTATAGAAATGAATGAAAATGAAAACACAACAACCCAAAACCTGTGGGACACTGTAAAAGCAGTGCTAAGGGGAAGGTTCATAGCATTACAGGCTTACCTCAAGAAACAAGAAAAAAGCCAAAAAAATAACCTAACTCTACACATAAAGCAACTAGAGAAGGAAGAAATGAAGAACACCAGGGTTAGCAGAAGGAAAGAAATCTTAAAAATTAGGGCAGAAATAAATGCAAAAGAAACTAAACAGACCATAGCAAAAATCAACAAAGCTAAAAGCTGGTTTTTTGAAAAAATACACAAAATTGACAAACCATTAGCAAGGCTCATTAAGAAACAAAGGGAGAAGAACCAAATTAACAAAATTAGAAATGAAAATGGAGAGATCACAACAGACAACACTGAAATACAAAGGATCATAAGAGACTACTACCAGCAGCTCTCTGCCAATAAAATGGACAACTTGGAAGAAATGGACCAATTCTTAGAAAAGTATAACTTTCCAAAACTGAACCAGGAAGAAATAGAAGATCTTAACAGACCCATCACAAGCAAGGAAATCGAAACTGTCATCAAAAATCTTCCAGCAAACAAAAGCCCAGGACCAGATGGCTTCACAGCTGAATTCTACCAAAAATTTACAGAAGAGCTAACACCTATCTTACTCAAACTCTTCCAGAAAATTGCAGAAGAAGTTAAACTTCCAAACTCATTCTATGAGGCCACCATCACCCTAATTCCAAAACCAGACAAAGATGCCACAAAAAAAAAAAAAAAAAGAAAACTACAGGCCAATATCACTGATGAACATAGAGGCAAAACTCCTTAACAAAATTCTAGCAAACAGAATCCAACAACATATTAAAAAAATCATACACCATGATCAAGTGGGCTTTATCCCAGGAATGCAAGGATTCTTTAATATCCACAAATTAATCAATGTAATACACCACATTAACAAATTGAAAGATAAAAACCATATGATTATCTCAATAGATGCAGAGAAAGCCTTTGACAAAATTCAACACCCATTTATGTTTAAAACTCTCCAGAAAGCAGGAATAGAAGGAACATACCTCAACATAATAAAAGCTATATATGACAAACCCACAGCAAGCATTACCCTCAATGGTAAAAAATTGAAAGCATTTCCCCTGAAATCAGGAACAAGACAAGGGTGCCCACTCTCACCACTACTATTCAACATAGTTTTGGAAGTTTTGGCCACAGTGATCAGAGCAGAAAAAGAACTAAAAGGAATCCAGATAAGAAAAGAACAAGTGAAACTCTCACTGTTTGCAGATGACATGATCCTCTACATAGAAAACCCTAAAGACTCTACAAGAAAATTACTAGAGCTAATCAACAAATATAGTAAAATTGCAGGATATAAATTTAACACACAGAAATCCCTTGCATTCCTATATACTAACAATGAGAAAACAGAAAGAGAAATTAAGGAAACAATACCATTCACCATTGCAACAAAAAGAATAAAATACTTAGGAGTATATCTACCTAAAGAAACAAAAGACCTATACATAGAAAACTATAAAACACTGATGAAAGAAATCAAAGAGGACACAAACAGATGGAGAAACATACCGTGTTCATGGATTGGAAGAATCAATATTGTCAAAATGGCTATTCTACCCAAAGCAATCTATAGATTCAATGCAATCCCTATTAAGCTACCAACGGTATTTTTCACAGAACTAGAACAAATAATTTCTCAATTTGTATGGAAATACAAAAAACCTCAAATAGCCAAAGTAATCTTGAGAAAGAAGAATGGAACTGGAGGAATCAACCTGCCTGACTTCAGACTCTACTACAAAGCCACAGTCATCAAGACAGTATGGTACTGGCACAAAGACAGAAATATAGATCAATGGAACAGAATAGAAAGCCCAGAGATGAATCCATGCACCTATGGACACCTTATCTTTGACAAAGGAGGCAAGGATATACAATGGAAAAAAGACAACTTCTTTAACAAGTGGTGCTGGGAAAACTGGTCAACCACTTGTAAAAGAATGAAACTAGAACACTTTCTAACACCATACATGAAAATAAACTCAAAATGCATTAAATGTAAGACCAGAAACTATAAAACTCCTAGAGGAGAACATAGGCAAAACACTCTCCAACATAAATCACAGCAGGATCCTCTATGACCCACCTCCCAGAATATTGGAAATAAAAGCAAAAATAAACAAATGGGACCTAATTAAACTTAAAAGCTTTTGCACAACAAAGGAAACGATAAGCAAGGTGAAAAGACAGCCCTCAGATTGGGAGAAAATAATAGGAAATGAAGCAACAGACAAAGGATTAATCTCAAAAATATACAAGCAACTCCTGAAGCTCAATTCCAGAAAAATAAATGACCCAATCAAAGAATGGGCCAAAGAACTAAACAGACATTTCTCCAAAGAAGACATACAGATGGCTAACAAACACATGAAAAGATGCTCAACATCACTCATTATTAGAGAAATGCAAATCAAAAACCACAATGAGGTACCATTACACGCCAGTCAGGATGGCTGCTATCCAAAAGTCTACAAGCAATAAATGCTGGAGAGGCTGTGGAGAAAAGGGAACCCTCTTACACTGTTGGTGGGAATGCAAACTAGTACAGCCACTATGGAGAACAGTGTGGAGATTTCTTAAAAAACTGGAAACAGAAGTGCCATATGACCCAGCAATCCCACTTCTGGGCATACACACTGAGGAAACCAGATCTGAAAGAGACACGTGCACCCCAATGTTCATCGCAGCACTGTTTATAATAGCCAGGACATGGAAGCAACCTAGATGCCCATCAGCATACAAATGGATAAGGAAGCTGTGGTACATATACACCATGGAATATTACTCAGCCGTTAAAAAGAATTCATTTGAATCAGTTCTAATGAGATGGATGAAACTGGAGCCCATTATACAGAGTGAAGTAAGCCAGAAAGATAAAGAACATTACAGCATACTAACACATATATATGGAATTTAGAAAGATGGTAACGATAACCCTATATGCAAAACAGAAAAAGAGACACAGAAGTACAGAACAGACTTTTGGACTCTGGGGGAGAAGGCGAGGGTGGGATGTTTCGAGAGAACAGCATCAAAACATGTATATTATCTATAGTGAAACAGATCACCAGCCCAGGTGGGATGCATGAGACAAGTGCTCGGGCCTGGTGCACTGGGAAGACCCAGAGGGACTGGGTAGAGAGGGAGGTGGTAGGGGGGATCTGGATGGGGAATACATGTAAATCCATGGATGATTCATGTCAATGTATGACAAGACCCACTGCAGTATTGTTAAGTGATTAGCCTCCAACTAATAAAAATAAATGAAAAAAAAAAAAAAAAAAAGGAAAGCTGAGTGCTGAAAAATTGATGCTTTTGAACTGTGGTGTTGGAGAAGACTGTTGAGAGTCCCTTGGACTGCAAGGAGGTCTAACCAGTCTATCCTAAAGGAAATCAGTCATGAATATTCATTGGAAGGACTGATGCTGAAGCTGAAACTGCAAATTTTGCCAGCTAATGCGAAGAACTGACTCATTGGAAAAGACCCTGATGCTGGGAAAGATTGAAGGCGGGAGAAGAAGGGGACGACAGAGGATGAGATGGATGGATGGCATCACCGGCTCAAAGGACATGAATTTGAGTAAACTCCGGAAGCTGATGATGGACAGGAAAGCCTGACATGTTGCAGTCCATGGAGTTGGATACAACTGAGCGACTGAACTGAACTGAACTTAGGGACCACTGATGTAGGTCTTCCTTCTCTGAACCACTAGCCAGCATCTCCCCTGAATGAAGAGGCAGAGGTATCCAGAGAAGGCCCAACTCTCTGGGTCACAGCAGACCACTGGTCTAGCCCTCCAAAGTGCGTAAAGCGCCTGTCAGCCACTGTCTGATGTAGTTCTCACAGGGCCAAGTCCAGAACGGAGGTGGTGGCTTAGCCAATGGAGAATGGGGACACTGAAATTCATACAAAGTATCCACTTGACCAAAGTTATTTCCCGCTGGTAAGTAGAATGAACAACCTGGGACTTTTCACTCCAAGGTGTGAGCTATGTAAACCATTCAACAGTGGCAGGCTGTACAGTTGCCATCTGTTCCCAAACTATGCTCAAAGATCCTATGTCCTGAGCAGGATGGTATTAGTGACAACCAGCACTTATCGCCACTCGTATTACCAGCTCACTGTTTCCAAAAAAAGTCGGACACAACTGAGCATGTACGTGCTATCTAACCCTCTTCTGCTGTCAGCAAACCTGAAGAAGCCCCACTTCTGCCAGCATCTGTCATTGCAGCTTTGTGGCTGCTGACACCTCAGGGATAGCTTCCCTTTTCCCCTTTGGGACCGTGCATAGAGTTCCTCTTCTCTGTTTCCTGCAGCTGTGCTCTCTCGTTCTGCCAAAAGCTTTCTCACTGATGAAGGCAGGGCCGACAGCAGAGTCACCCTGGTGGTTTTCAAGACTCTTATATCCCCTCTCCCTTTGCAAGACAATTAGATGGCAAAGGGTGGGTGGGGAGGAGCCAGGGCCATCAGAACCTCCAGAATACCTAAGGCTAGTAGCTCAGACAGTAAAGAATCTACCTGCAATGAGGGAGACCCCAGTTTGATCCCTGGGTTAGGAATATACCCTGAAGAAGGGAGTGACAACCCACTTCAGTATTCCTGCCTACAAAATTTCATGGACAGACTATCAGGTTGCAAAGAGTTGGACACAACTGAGCCACTAACACTTTCACTTCACCTCAAAGCTTTCAAGAGCTTGCCCTATACCGAACAGGGGATTCACTCAATCAGAACTGAGCACCTGTTCTGTGTTGGGTGCCAACCTGGTTGTTTAGTATAAATTAATTTTTAAAATACCACTGATCATCTGTAAATCTCAAAACATCTAATAAGCCTGATAAGCATGAATCATAATGGTCATGCCAACAAAAATATGGGCACGCGCCATCTGCCTCTACAACACTAGCCACTGAAGCCACTGATTTCCACACATCCAGCGTTTAGGTAGGAGATCAGGAATGAGGCTCTCTGTGCTCAGGGATAAACCAGAAGAACAAGTCTTTAGATATGAGATATTTTCAGGAGACAATTTCATGAGCTCAATTCCTACATCTCCTCATAGCTAGAAAAGCACTAACATCATTATTAGTGACATCTGCTTCTCGTGATTAGCAGCAAGCTTCTGCCAAAATGTATGTTTGACTGCACGTGCCCTCCTTCACTAAAATCATGTATAATACTGACCTTTCCCTTACCTCTTCGAAGCAGTTCCTCAGAGTTATCTGAGGTGCTGTCTCTCAGACTGTGTCCTCACTTTGTCCCAAATAAAGTTTGATTGACAACTCTCAGGATGTGCTTTTTTTTTCTTTTCAGTAGACAGTCACAATAAAAATAGTACTAATTGAGAACTTCAGTTCAGTTCGGTTGCTCAGTCCTGTCTGATTCTTTGTGACTCCATGGACTGTAGCACGCCAGTCTTCCCTGTCTATCACCAACTCCTGGAGTCTGCTCAAACTCATGTCCGTCGAGTTGGTGATGCCATCCAACCATCTCATCCTCTGTCATCCCCTTCCCCTCCTGCCTTCAACCTGTACCAGCATCAAGGTCTTTTCGAATGAGTCAGTTCTTCGCATCAGGTGGCCAAAGTACTGGAGTTTCAGCTTCAGCATTGAGAACTTACTACTGTTCTAAACACATCACATTTAGTAACTCATTTGATCCTAACAAGTACCTATGAGATGGGTACTATTACTATTCTACATTACAGAACATGAAGGGGATGCCCAGAGAGGTTCAAAAACTGAGTCAAAAACACACAAGTGGTAACTGATAGAGCTTGGCTACATAGGTAACTAAAACTTCACCTCAACCTCAGTCATTATAACTTGTTCACCCCCTAACAACAAGCCTGTGTGAGATGAGCGGCAGTTTTCCTTCTACAGTGGATCATCCATATTTAGTTTCTACAATTTCACTTGTAATGGTTTTGGGGGCAAACCACACATTTTTTATAGTGTATAATCTTTTGCAGCAAAGCAATTTTTCATCAAATATTCAATGAAATAAGGGCCTTTTCCAATACCTACATTTGCACAAAACCATACCTAATCCATTTCAAAGGTGATTCCATTTTACTTAACAATAAGAAGCTGAAAGTTGAAGTGATTTGCTCAGGTCCCATTGCTGGCAAGTGGCAGACCCAGTCTGTGTTCTTTCTACCAAACCAAACTTTCAAACAGACCTGCAGGAAAACTATTTATCCTTTAAGATATTTCTAATGCTAATGGAAAACCTACTGATTATAACTCTTTGGGAAAGATAATTCTCAACTCTCAACAGCCTCAATAAGTGTTTCAGAGTCATTTGACCAACTGTGAAAAATTGTCAAAGCCTTGTTCTGGCTCCCCATGCAAACACTGACAAAAGAAGTGTGTATTTATGAGTGAAGGGAGACTTAGGATCTCTGTGGGGCAGGTTTGGATGCCTGAACTAGAACCCTTCAAATGTAGTGGAGAAAATCTACATCTGTACAGTAATGTCCTTGCAAAAAAGAAATTTTAAACATTTAGTATGAGTAGGTTTCAGAACAACAAGTTACTGAGGAAGCTTAAGAAACTTCAGAGATGTTCTCATCTGCTGAGAGATAATGATTGGAAATACTCATAACCCAGTCTTTGGGTGCCTTGACTAAAGATGGAATTTTTGAATGGATAAGCTTTTCTCCTGGGCTATGATTGACACTCAGAATAAAGGCGTACCTGTGAAATTGTGACAGTGGATCCTTAATCTTGGAAAAACATAGAAAAAATCTTTCTATATCCTTTATTGAGATCACAAATCCTTTTGAGAATATAATGATGTTTGTGGATCCCTTCTTCAGAAAAATGCAAATTTTATGATCCATAAGTTCAAAGACCCCCTGAAACCCAGTAAAAGCTATGGTTTTTCCAGGAGTCATGTATGGATGTGAGAATTGGACCATAAGGAAGGTTGAGCACTGAAGAATTGATGTTTTTGAATTGTGGTGCTGGAGAAGACTCTTGAGAGTCCCTTGGACTGCAAGGAGATCAAACCAGTCAATCCTAAAGGAAATCAACCCTGAATATAAATTGGAAGGACTGATACTGAAGCTAAGGCTCCAATACTTTGGCCACTTGATGTGAACAGCTGACTCATTAGAAAAGACCTTGGTGCTGGGAAAGATTGAAGGCAGGAGGAGAAGGGGACAACAGAGGATGTGATGGTTGGATGGCATCACTGACTCAATGGACATGAATTTGAGCAAACTTCAGGAGATAGTGAAGGACAGAGAAGCTTGGCGTGCTGCAGTCCATGGGGTCGCAAAGAGTTAGACACAACTGAGCAACTGAACAACCACCACCCAGTAATGGCTTACCAAATGTCTGTGAATTCCAAGTTTAAAGACTTTAGTCTAATTTATCTCTAAATTCAATTTCAGGTAAAAATGTTGTGTTATTTTCAACAATCATAAAGTTTTAGATTTCTTATATGCCAAAGCAGACCCCCATTCCTGTTCTTCTACTGTCAAGTGACTTAGCAGCTTATTTCAGAATTCTAAACATCTGTAGAATGAAAAGATGTGTACCCAGGACCAACAAAGAGCCTAGACACTTCAGAAGTTCCCTTAAATATTTAAGTTTGTGAAAGGTTAACATTTTGAGTGATACAAGATGCTCTACCAGGCTTAGAGAAGGTATAGGATTACTAACCTAGGAACTTCTAGAGGTAAGTGACTCCTTGATGCCAACTGATAGTTGCTGGGAGAACATAATTGACTACTGTCTTCTAACACTGGATTTTGATGATCTCTATTACAGAAGCAGTTTTCTGTTTTCTTCATTCAGTCAACTAATATTGTTTGAAAAATTACTATTTGCAAGTAATAGGGCAATACAATGATGATTCATGTAATCACTTTTTCTTTAAACATACTACAAAGAGTTATTTTTTTATTTGCCTCATTTTTAAAAAATGTCTTCCAATTTTTTTAAAGTATTTACTTATTTTTGGCTGTGCTGCATTTTCATTGCTACGTGAAGGCTTTGTCTAGTTGCAGCAGGCAGGGGCTACTCTCCAGTTCATTAAGGAGGCTTCTCACTGCGGTGGCTTCTCTTGTTGTGGAGCATAGGCTCTAGGCATGCAGGCTTCAGTAGTTGTAGCACAAGGACTCAGGAGCTGTCGTGCATAAGCTTAGTCATCCTGCGACATATAGAATCTTAGTCCTCAGACCAGGGATTGAACCTATGTCCCCTTCATTGGCAGGTGGATTCTTAAACACTGGACCACCAGGGATGTCCCTTTATTTACCTTATTGGGAATTCCAAAATCATACAGGTCTTTGTACTATTTTGCTGACTATTGTTTCTTGTTCTTTTCCATGCTGCCTATTTCCATGTGTATTGCATGTGGGTACATTTATGTGCATGTGCTTGCTTGTGAATTCAAATTCCTTGCAAATTCGCTTGAAGCAATTTTGGAGAGCTTGACTCAAGGCTTCACTCCTTCAGAGAAAAACTGCAGTTCTTCTTGTAACCACCTGGGGATACTAACAATTTGGGACTTCTGTAATCAAATTCTCCTCTGGAAGTATTTCGTATCCTATAGGCATTGTGTTTTGGTTACAAAACCACACAAAGATGAACTTACGGTTATGAAGTCTCAAGGAAATGTTTGTGTATTCTGGTTTTCCCATCATCCGGTGTTGTTCGAGCCTGAGCACTGGGTTTATTTCTCATTTCCTCTTAGTTTGAAGCTCTGGCCCTTTGGGAATCCCAGGAGTGGAGATCTTATATCAAGGTCCCACTTTGGAAGAGTTGTACGCTCTAGCACCTGCCCCTCATGCAGCCTTCATAATGGAAGCTCAGAGTCAACATTTATCTGGAGAAGCCTAACAGGCAGGCTCATTTTTAACTTCGTGTTTCCTCCTGGTGTATGGTCTGTAGTTCACTTGCAATTACTCCGGAGAAGGAAGTGATATAGTGCACATTTGCATGTGTGCGTACATGTTCGTCTGTACCTTGAGAATGATTACATCTCATTTTTAAAATCCTCATCTTAAGTAATTAGCCTCCAACTAATAAAAATAAATGAAAAAAAATAAAATCCTCATCTTAAAATAATAATACAGAACTGACTTTCACAAGCACTTTAATTATCCTTATCATAACAGATGCAAGAACAAGGCTACTCAAATTTATGATTTTGGACCAGGATCCTCAGCATCACCAAGCAGTTTGTTAGAAATGCAAATTCTTCAGTTCCATTCCAGACCTAATGTATCAGGTTCAGGAATCTGGGTTTTAACAAGGTCTCTGGTGAAATGAGGAAAGTCATGACAGGCAGAGAACAAGTTTGAGCAAAGACCAAGATGTAAGAGATTATGGTACATAGGAATAATAAGTCATTCAGTTTGGCAGGAGCTTCTCTTTGGTGGGGCTACACCACCAAGCCAAAATCATTGATGAGTTTAACATTTAATTACATTCTTTTTCAGTCTCATCCTGTTCTATAAGAAAGTGGAAAGTAATGGAGACAGGACTGCCTTGGGGGTAAAACAATAAATATTTTCTGAGACCCTTGGAAACAACACAGAACACTGTCACTGTAACCTGTAAGAATAGTGAAGAAGATCCACAGAGGCTAACTGATGTTAGTCAAGCCTGGGATCCTACAGACGTGTTTTACAGAACTGCAGTGGCAAGGAGCACAAGGAAATGTATTTTCACGTTTCAAATCAGAATGCAATTGGCAAGGATTGCCAAGTGCATAGATGCTGATGTTAAGTTATTCTCACGGACAAAGCACCTGAGAACTTGGGTGATTTATTAAAGCAATGTGCATTTGAACTGTGCACTGTTGCATTTGAACATCAATTAACTGGAATTCACTGTTAACAGAGATTTACTTCAGGACTAAACAATAAAATTTCTAGTTATCCCCTGCCTTGCAGAGTTGCTATCATTGTTTTTATTGAATTACGAGGTATGGAAATTGGAATGTTAATATGTCAGTACAAATATTGCCACTGAGGGTTTTTAGAAATATGTGGAGGACAAAGAGACATTAGAGTTTGTGTCAATGACTTTATTCCTTGAGGACATAATGTCATCAATTTCCCCCAAGAAATGCTATCGGGATGCTCTAAACATATGACATTAAAGGAAAACACTTCAACAGTTAAAAGAGGACTTTCCTGGAAGAAGAATGGGGCGTGGGAAGCCTGTTCAGAGCTGCCAAGAAATGACTTGCTGATTAATGCCTCCCAGATATGTGCATGTAAATTAACCTCATTTGCTTCTCTGAAGAATGTGGAAAACAGACACCTAATTTGTGAAGATTAAAGAAAAATGGGCTTAGAGTATCCCACAAAATTTCCAGCATATCATAGGTGCTCAATAAATGGAAATTTTTGTTCTTATTGATGAACCAAAGTTGCTTGACCAGGAGCCAGACTCAGACCATGATCGTCTACTGCTTTTGTCTGCCCAATGCCTAGTCCTCCTCCTGCTGCTAATTTCACAGTATAAAGAAACAGATCCGCAATCGACTCTTACCCACTATCCAAATCCACCGCCATTTCCAAGTCATAGATTAGAGCTGTACCAAAGAACAATTGATATTCAATTCATGCATGCTCATATATACACACATCATATCAAAGTATGTACAGATGCCCACACAAACTTTTGGAATAATGATTCCTTCCCAATGATACTATTTTGGGAGATTATCAGGCAGGTCCTTGTCCTTCCCCTGCAGAGAGGCCTTAAAGACCTAGCATAGGCCAATCTGATGCTTACTGGCTAGACAGTAAGCATAGCCCTGAAAATAGCCTGGGAATAGAATGCATATCAGTCACTACTCCCATGTCACAAAACATTTGTCACTTTCATCCCTTCCAAGGCAGGTTCTTGAGCTTTCTCTTCAATTGTTTGAGTTTTCCATTGGTTTCTGTTGCCTGAAAACAAACAATCCTAACTGATGGAATATAAGAGCTGGAAGCATCTTCAATATAATTTATCCTAAATCCCCTATTTTAGAGATGAAGAAACTCATGCCTAGAGATTGAAAGAGTCTTTTTCTATGTTCTTCTTTTTATTTTAGGTCACAGTGACAGAGCTGGGACCCAAGCCCTAATGGACCTTGCTTCAGTGTTTTTTTCATTATTTATTATTCCCGCTATCCCTAACCCTAGGTAGAGTCCTATCTTTCAGACAATCTATGGGTAGTGAAAGATGTTCTATCAAAACAGCCCCTAAGTTAGCATCCAATGCCAGCAGCTTGGTGCTATTCTAGCCACAGATATAACTGGGCTAGGAGTTGAGATGCCCTGACAACTTAGCTGATGCCTCATGCCAGGCTCTGGGTGAAAAAGAGCATGAGACAAAAGAAATATGGCTCGCTAATTTTTTTTTTTTTTTTTTTAACAAAATGGAGGACTTGGAGTTCTTGGCTTTTTGGCTTTCAAATTACCCTGGATGAGCAGAAATTTTCATTCAGTGAGGATACAGAAAACAAACTTACAGATACCAAGGGAGAAAGGTGGGGGGTAGGGAGGTGGGAGGAATTAGGAGATTGGGATTGACATATACACCCTGTTGATACGATATACAAAATAGATCACTAAGGAGAACCTACTGTGGAGCACAAGGAACTCTGCTCAATGCTCTGTAGTGACCTAAATGGAAAGGAAATTCAAAAAAGGGAGGAGATACATGTATGCATACAAGGAGATGTATATATACACAAATACACACACACACACACTTATATATATCTGATTCTCCTTGCTGTACAGTAAAAACTAACACATTGTAATGCAACTCTACTCCAATAAAAATTAATTTTAAAAAATGAGTCATCACCCATAGGGCTCACCTGTCTCTCTCTTTTCCTTCTTCCCTCTTTCCTTCTTCTCACCCTCTCTCCTCCTTCCCTTCATCAATAATCATTGATTATGATTTGTTTCTCTCATCATCTATATTCTTTTGAATATTTCACAGCTTTTAAGCAAATTATTGAAGGATGGACAGGAGAGGGAAAAGCTGAGCAAATGAGTATGTAATGTTTTTCTTAAGAATCTACCTTTAAGAAGGAAATGACTCCACAGTGAACTTATATCAAGTTTGATGACTTCTCCAAAATCACTGCAGATGGTAACTGCAGCCATGAAATTAAAAGACGCTTGCTCCTTGGAAGAAAAATTATGACCACCCTAGACAGCATATTAAAAAGCAGAGACATTACTTTGACAATGAAGGTCCATCTAGTCAAAACTATGGTTTTTCCAGCAGTCATGTATGGATGTGATAACTGGACTATAAATAAAGCTGAGCACTGATGAACTGATACTTTTGAACTGTAGTGTTGGAGAAGACTCTTGAGACTCCCTTGAACAGCAAGGAGATCCAACCAGTCCATCCTAAAGTAAATCAGTCCTGAATATTCATTGGAAGGACTGATGCTGAAACTCCAGTACCTGATACCTGATGGCCACCTAATGCAAAGAACTGACTCATATGAAAAGACCCTGATGCTGGGAAAGATTGAAGGTGGGAGGAGAAGGGGACGACAGAGGATGAGATGGTTGGATGGCATCACCGACTCAATGGACATGAGTCTGAGTAAGCTCTGGGAGTTGGTGATGGACAGGGAAGCCTGGCGTGCCACAATCCATGGAGTCACAAAGAGCTGGACATGACTGAGCGAGTGAACTGAACTCAACTGAACAAATTTGTATAAATGGTCATCATCGGTGAAATGACATAGAGCACTACAGCAGTTAACACCTCAGACTCCAGGCTCAGAGAGCAGAACACACTAGCCAGTGTTGGAAAGCAACACATCCTAAGGCTTCCATCTGCAAAATGTAGTTAAAAAAAAAAAATAGTAATGACTATGAATGACAAGTTGGTCATCTAATACAGCTTTTATTTCAAACCTCTTTGTCCCTTGCTCATGTCAACTACAAATTGGCACTTGCCATGGGCACTTCCCATCTAGCTCTACAAGGATTAAATTATGTGCCGCTAAAAAAAAAAAAAAAAAATTATGTGCTACTGCAGCTGCTGATTTTCAGTACCCCCGGAAAGGAGTTCAGGGTGGAGATCAGGAATGAGGCACTCTGTGTTCAGGCAGTGGGGGAAATCTGGCAGGACAGATCTTCAGATAGGTAGTATATTTTCACGAGCTGGTTTATGAGCCCAATTCCTGTATCTCCTTATGTCTAAAATAAACATTAAAATCTTTCATAGTGATGAAGGTTCCTCATGACTAGCAGAAAGTGTCATGAGACTAGCAGAAACCTTCTGGAAAAATTTATGCCTGATTGCATGTATTCCCCCTTCACCAAAATCTTATATATACTGACCTTCCCCCCTCCTTCCTAGAGCAGTTTCTCAGAGCTATCCAAGGTGCTGTCTCCCAGGCTGCAGTCTTCATTTTGCCCTCAAGTAAAATTTAACTCTCATGTTGTACATTTCTTAAATCAACACCCATACCTATATGAGGTATGTGTGAGCTAAGTCCCTGCAGTCGTGTCTGACTCTTTGCAACCCTATGAACTGAAGCCCATTAGGCTCCTCTCCATGGGATTCTCCAGGCAAGAATACTAGAGATGGATTGCCATGCCCTCCCCCAGGGAATCTTCCCAACCCAGGGATCGAACCCGCATTTCTTATGTTTCCTGCATTGGCAGGCGGGTTTTTTACCATGAGCACCACCTGGGAAGCCCTATGTGAGGTGGGAAGCTTAAACAGTTACTTCTGTAGCTACTCTTGCTGCTACGATATACCAGGGGATATAAAGTTAGATTTCTCGCCATTTAAGTAAATATGGAAATCTGCTGGAGACTTCTGGGTAAACTGCCCTCCAAAAAATTCTATAACTGCCCCTTCCCTCCTCTTACCTTGCTTTAGATGATAATGTGATGCCAGGAGCTGTGAAGAAAACGTTCAGGATAAGGTGTCAAGCGATGGAGCCGAGGGTTGCTGACATAGTGGTCAAGGAAGGAGTCTCTGATAAGATAGCACACAAGCAGATTCTTGAAAGAACTGAGAGAGTATGATATTTGGATAGGGAGGGAAAGATGTTCTAAGCAAGGAGCAGCAAGTACAAAGGTCCTGAGGCAGAGGTAATACAGTAAATCCCCTACATATGAACCTTCAAGTTGTGAATGTTTAAAGATGCAAACGTATGCTCCATCGGCACCAGGTGTGAGTGAAATTGCAGTTTGCCCTCCATCCCCTATTGCTGACCATCCTTCAGCTCTCCCACCTCCCCACCCTTCTCCAGTCAGTAACTCTTCTTGCCTGTTCACTGGATGCCAGCCCCAGTATGCCAGGACTGTACTTCTGTACTTGTCAAGGGACAATACTGTAAAACTAAAAATGTTTTCTTTTTGTGCTTGTTTTTTATGTATTGTTTGTGTGGAAGTGTGATAAACCTATTACAGTATTATATAACCCATTGTGTTAGTTAGGCACCTAGGCTAACTGTTGGACTTACGAACACACTGGACTTAACAAATGTGCTCCTGAAACAGAACTCATTCGTATGTAGGGAACTTACTGTAGGGGACTTCCTCTGTTTCTGAAAACTGAACAAGGAAGAGATCAGGGTGGCTGAGGACGTGAAGAGGGCTTGGAGATGAAATCATAAAGGTCACCGAGGGCCAGGTCACATAGGCCTTGTATTCCGTGGAAAGGAATTTAACTTTACTGTGGGAGATGAGGAGCCTTCAGAAGGTTGCCCAACTTAACCAAAAATAATAGCCACTAGAAATTCTTGGCTGTGTAAGACACTTGGGATCTCAACATCCTCGTGTGATTTTCATTGCCTCCCCTCTGTAGCGTAAGCTTCTCTACATCAGGGAATTTAGGTTTGTGTGTAAGAGTGTGGCTACAGAGATAGACCGGTGCAGAAACAGATAGTATAGTTCATATAGTCAAAGCTATGGTTTTTCCAGTAGTCATGTATGGTTGTGAGAGCTGAACCATAAAGAAGGCTGAGCACTGAAAAATGGATGCTTTCAAATTGTGGTGCTGGAGAAGACTCTTGAGAGTCCCTTGGACAGCAAGGAGATCAAACCAATCAATCCTAAAGGAGATCAACCTTGAATATTCATTGGAAGGACTGATTCTGAAGCTGAAGCTCCAATCCTTTGGCCACCTGATGCAAAGAGCTGACTCACTGGAATCTGGGAAAGATTGAGGGCAGGAGGAAAAAGGGACAACAGAAGATGAGATGGTTGGATGGCATCACCAACTCGATGAACATGCATTTGAGCAAACTCCAGGAGAGAGTCGAGGACAGAGGGGCCTGACATGCTGCAGTCCATGGGGTTGCAGAGTCAGACATGACTTAGAGACTGAAGAACAACAACAGCAAGCATATACTGAGTCACATCCACTGTTGGGCCGAACACAGTACCAGGCACATGGTAAATGTAATAAACATTTGGTTTATTGTTTATCTGAGTCTATTAAATGATAATCAGAGAATCTCTACAGTTAGAGAATAGTTCTTGACTGAGGACCATGCATGTGACATGACAATGTGTCAGGATCACTGCATATGTTATACATGCTGCAGACATACTTCCTGTGTTCTGACACCAGCCTCTTGCCTGCCTAGAGCCCTGGCCTATCTCAGAATATCACTGCTTCCCTTATTAATACATCCATGCACATGCACACACACACACACACACACACACATCTGATTTAAAAAGCTTAGTAATGAATGGGTTTTTTTAACTGAAGGTATCACACAGAACAGAGGACAGCATGACACCCTATTCCAGACAACAAAATTTAAACTAAGTCCACCACTAAGCATGTCAGTCTTCTCTTCAAATTTTCTCCACACACTCTCCCTGCTGCTCCATCTCTCCTCATGTCCATCTCCCTGCAGCCTCTAACAGGTCCCTTTTGTTTTGCCCCAGCAACCCATATCTTCCTGTTATTAACAGATTTCGTACTCCACTCGTCAAAGTAGAAAGCCCCAAAGTTAATCTATATAATTGTCTTTATAAGTCACACTTGACTCTGGCCCGCTTACAGTGCCTGTTCAAGGCTGGCCTCATTATCCACCAGAAGTTCAGAGAACTGTGACAGCATCTCAGGTTGCTATCAAAGTGGCAAAGCTGGGATCTGGACGTCCTTCCTTCTTGCACTCAGGCCCACCCTCTGTGTGTTGGAAGTGCCTGCCCAGGTGGCCTCCCACACAGATGGGCAAGGACATGGTTTCACTGAGTGAGATAGCCCTGGAGCTCCAGAGCAGAGATGCTCACATCGCACCAGACACCAGGGGAACCATGGCTTTCTGGTTTGGAGTCTGATGACTTGTCAGACCTTGGGCCAGTCATTTCTCCTCCACATTTTCCAGGTATAACAAGAGAACCTGGCAGAAGCATTTGAGATTAACTACTAAATAGTTAAGAAGTCAGCTTTTTGGAACAACAAAATCAAAGTCTGGGTCTTAAAACCCTTTGGGGGTTGACTCAAAATCCAATCTCTATATTGAAAAGAAGCTTTTTCTCTTTCTTCCCATTTCCCTCCTAACTTCCACTGCTCTGCTCTCTTGAATATATACATTTTCTCTTGAGGCTTTCAGGACACTATGCAATAACCGACAAGGTACGTGAAGCACATGAGTGGTCTAAGTGTGAAGTCACTGGTGTGTTACACAGCTGTCATTACAAATGAGTCGCCTATAGGAGCACATTCACACGCATGAATGACATCATCTGACCAAGACTGAAATCATAGTAGAATAACCAACAGGGGGGATCAAAGTTAGACTCTCAATCACTGATTGCAAAGTTTGTGAATGAAAGAAGACTCTAGAAAAAAATAAACAGTTCACCCGGCTTTAGTGGATATCTCTGAAATGGAAGCAAAAATTGGGGGTTAAGGGGATAAACTTGCCTCTGTGGAGTATTTATTGCATCTTGAACTCTTTCAAGCACTTGGCTTATCATTAAACATTAATTTCCCTAGAAACTGCAGCTTTCACTTCTTGGAGCTGTAGCAATTAAGGGCAGTTTTGGCTAGGCGGCTCTGACTTCCTGGCATGAATCTGTGAGCTCTGTGGCCTTTGTGCCACAGTTTTTACAAGACTTCTTAGTTTTCTGGGAAATACAGGATAAATCCTGCCCTAATGTAATAACTTGGGTCAGACCTGAAAACAGAATCATAGTAATAAACAAGCTGCAATTGTTGAGAGGAAGCTACAGCTATTGATTCACCCTCCATTTTATCCCTAAGTAAGGCAACTTAGGACCTTCAAAGCATGTTTTTTGTTTCTGAACCCTCTGAACTGTCAACTGAAATTGATACTTTCACCTCTGAGGAGTTAACTCACAAAAGGGCCACAGGATGTCTTGGAAATCTGGCTTCATTCATCCTGGTCCCCTCTCCCAGGAATGGATGTGGTGTCACACCTGAAGGTGCAGAAACAATTCACTGAAGTCACAGAGTGCATCACTGCTCTGAGAACAGAGGTATGATCCCAGGACCCAGGCTATTTTATTTACTCACTCCATGCCTGGCAACCTCCAAGGTCATCTGCCATTCTGATTCTCTGATAAAAACACACTGTGGGTCTTTTGAGCTGATGTGTTCTTTGAGGCTCTGAAAGATTCTGAACCCAGGACAGATGGAATCATTATTCTTCAGTGGGCAACTGTCTTTGCAATAGATAAGGCTGGGTTGATTCTTGATTACCCAGATTAAATGGAGGGGAGCAGAGAAGAAAAGCACAAGTTAATCACAAAGTCATTAATTGTGCACAATGATTTGTCTCCAAGGATGTTCACTGTCACACTTTCACAAGGGAAATGTTTCTTTTCTCTCAAGAGATTTCACAACTAGATAGCAAAAAACATTCATGATGAAAGGCAGGCAGATTTTGTTTTTTGGTTTTTTTACAAAATATAAAGCTGCCAAATATTCCTTACTGCAAAGAATACCAGAGAGAGAAGAAAAATAAAAGCTGATGAAAGATGATGCTGTTGTAATTTGTAAGCTTAAGGAAGGATGAGCCTTTGTGAACAGCATGACTGAAGGGCAAGGTCATGAGGATGGGCCCGGGGAGTGGCAGGGCTCAGGCTCACCCTTGAATATCTGAGAGGCTACATCATGGGCACCAGAGGCCTGGAGAGTGGGCAAGGGTGTACACCAAACTTACAGTGGGACCTGAAAAGAGTAACGCCTAGGTATTGAGAATATAAGAGACTCTTTCACTCATCAGATAGGATATATCAGACTGCACAGACCACAGCAAAGCATTTAGAAATCCTACTGGTGGGCAGGAGGGAGCTGATCAAAGAGGTTGGCTTTGAAGATGAAGCCTTTTCAATGAGTAGCTGGGTCATATCAGACATATCATATTCGGAGACTTGATTTCTCATAACTGCTATGAGGATGAAATGAGTTAATAAAGAAGAAGGCTTTAACAAAGCTACTGGCATATGATAAGCCCTTAAAACCTGTTCACAAATATTATTGTTGCTGCTGATACTATTGCCATCTTATTTCTAAAAGTCATTTTCCCATTCCTTAAGCATGAGTTACACATAATGACTTCTAGAGAGTTTGGTATGCAAAAGGGAGAAATGAATCATCTTTCAGTGTAGAACTTGATAAATATTATCTCAGCCCAGCGATCAAGGTCAACATCCACAGTGGTAAGTCATGTTCATCATATGTACCCTTGATATGTCATGAAATGGCTCTGTAGTATTCTGTGACCTCTGTGGTATTCTTCCAAAATATCCATAACTCCAGTCTAACCAATCAGACAACCCCTCAGAGAGAAGGCCATTCTGTAAAATACTCCTCAAAATTGTCAAACTCTCCGAAAACTAGGAAAGTCTAGTTTTATAGTCCAGAGGAGTCTAAGGAGATGTGACAACTGAGTATAATGTGTATCCTGAATGGGATCCTCGGGCAGACAATTAGGGACATGAGGGGAAAATGATGAAATCCAAATAAAGTATGGTGTTTAGTTTGTAACAGTGTATCAATATCAGTTCATAAGTTTTGGCCCAGGTACTACAGGTCTGGTAAAGGCTATGGTTTTTCCAGTGGCCATGTATGGATGTGAGAGATGGACTGTAAAGAAAGCTGAGCACTGAAAAATTGATGCTTTTGAACTGTGGTGTTGGAGAAGAGTCTTGAGAGTCCCTTGGACTGCAAGGAGATCCAACCAGTCCATCCTGAAGGAGATAAGTCCTGGGTGTTCATTGGAAGGACTGTTGTTGAAGCTGAAACTCCAATACTATGGCCACCTCATGTGAAGAGTTGACTCATTGGAAAAGACCCTGATGCTGGGAGGGATTGGGGGCAGGAGGAGAAGGGGACGGCAGAGGATGAGATGGTTGGATGGCATCACCGACTCGATGGGCATGAGTTTGAGTAAACTCCGGCAGTTTGTGATGGACAGGGAGGCCTGGCGTGCTGCGATTCATGGGGTTGCAAAGAGTCAGACACGACTGAGCGACTGAACTGACTGACTGACTACACTAAAGCAAAATGCTAAATGTTAAAGCAAAATGTTAACAGGAGGGAAAACTGAGTGAAAGGTGTACAGAAACTCTCTGTACTATCTTGGCAACTATTCTGTAAAACTCTTCTTTAAAAAAAAAAAAAAAGTTTATTTACCAACAGGCACATGAAAAGAAGCTCAGCATTACTAATGGTCAGGGAAATGCAAATCAAAACCACAATGAGATATCACCTCACTTCTGTCAGAATGGCCATCATCAAAAAGACCAATCACAAATGTTGTGGAGAACATTTGTAGAAATGATGTGGAGAAAAGGGAACCCTCTTACACTGTTGGTGGGAATGTAAATTGAAGCAGGCACTATGGAAACTAGTATAGAGGTTTCTCAAAAATCTGAAAACAGAACTACCATGTGACCCAGCAATTTCACTTCTGGGTATATATATCTGAAAAAAATCAAAACCAGTAACTTGAAAAGATACATGCACCTCAATGTTCATAGTAGCATTATTTACAACTGCCAAGGTACGCAAGCAACGTAAGTGTCCATCCCAGGTGAATGGATAAAGAAGATATGGTACATATACACAATGGAATACTATTCCGTCATAAAAAGGATGGATTTTTCCTATTTGCAGCAACATGGATGGACTTGGAGGCCATTATGCTAAGTTAAATGAATCAGACAGAGAGGGACAAATACTATATGATATCACTTATATGTGGAATCTAAAAAATACAACACACTAGTGAATAAAAAAAAGCAGTGGCTCACAGACACAGAGAACAAACTAGGGGTTACCAGGAAGAGGAGGGAGGGGGATGGGCAATATAGGGGTCAGGAGGAAAAAGGGTTCCTACGGGAGTATATGAAGTCATATGTGTAAAACTTTTGAAAATTGCAAAGCACTATAGAATTTAAAAATAAAGTTACCCAAATATTGCAAAATTTAAAAAACTGGGTTAAAAATAAAAGTTTATTTAATAAATAAACAAAAGAGGCAGGTATGAAGCATACGAAGGATGTTTCAAATGGCTCTTCACACATCAGAAGGGAGAAGGGGCAGAGAGCAGACTTCACAACCTCTGTGATCCAACACGGATCTAATGTGGCATCATTTTCTCACTGAGCAGCCCACAGGCCCACTTCACTGACCTAAGCCTATTTTCTCAATAGGTTCCATCCTGCCTGTCCTGCTGTGAAGTCTTGTCCCCTGAAGGTCTTTTCCTGACAACAGTTTTTCCTCTTCTAGTCGCTGTGAACACAATTCACCTCCATAACTCACATCTTTTCATTTTAAATGTTTGGCAGGGAAGCAGAAAGCAGATAATCAACACAACCAGTGGGGGATTTTTACACAGGCTTACTCTAAAGCTTGATTCTCTGTCTGAGACAGTAACTTATAAAAGTGACCCAATATTTACTAAGCACATATTCAATGCCAAACATCAGTCTAAACACTTTATAGATTCCACATAATCTTCACACATAGGCTACATTAGTATCCCCATTTCACAGGTGAGAAAAAGGGAGCACAGACATTTCAGTGACTTCTACAAGGTCACACACTGACCTGTAACCAGCTAGTTATATCCAGGGCACAGTAAAAATGAAATTTAGCAAATGGCCCTCACCCACTACACAGAAAGTTGGACATAAAATTCAGCGAAAATAGAATGATGGGTCTCCAGTCAGTTGCCCCTTTACCTCCAATGATGAATCTTAACTTAGAACCTTCCAGAAAAATCAGGAGGCAGTTCCTTCAAAAAATAAAACATGTCTTCACTGATTGGTCTTTTTAATCCATTAATTTACAACAAATATTTCTGACTCCTAATTGCACTCATCTCCCAAGCTAGTAAAGTAATGCTTAAAATTCTCCAAGCCAGGCTTCAGCAATACGTGAACTGTGAACTTCCAGATGTTCAAGTCGGTTTTAGAAAAGGCAGAGGAACCAGAGATCCAATTGCCAACATCCGCTGGATCATGGAAAAAGCAAGAGAGCTCCAGAAAAACATCTATTTCTGCTTCATTGACTACGCCAAAGCCTTTGACTGTGTGGATCACAATAAACTGTGGAAAATTCTAAAAGAGGTGGGAATACCAGACCACCTGACCTGCCTCTTGAGAAACCTGTATGCAGGTCAGGAAGCAGCAGTTAGAACTGGACATGGAACAACAGACTGGTTCCAAATAGGAAAAGGAGTACATCAAGGCTGTATATTATCACACTGCTTATTTAACTTATATGCAGAGTACATCATGAGAAACACTGGGCTGGAAGAAGCACAAGCTAGAATCAAGATTGCTGGGAGAAATATCAATAACCTCAGATATGCAGATGTCACCACCCTTATGGCAGAAAGTGAAGAAGAACTCAAGAGCCTCTTGATGAAAGTGAAAGAGGAGAGTGAAAAAGTTGGCTTAAAGCTCAACATTCAGAAAACTAAGATCATGTTATCCGATCCCATCACTTCATGGCAGATGGATGGGGAAAGAGTGGAAACAGTGAGAGACTTTATTTTTGGGGGCTCCAAAATCACTGCAGATGGTGATTGCAGCCATGAAATTAAAAGATGCTTACTCCTTGTAAGGAAAGCTATGAGCAACCTAGACAGCATATTAAAAAGCAGAGACATTACTTTGCCAACAAAGGTCCGTCTAGTCAAGGCAATGGTTTTTCCAGTGGTCATGTATGGATGTGAGAGTTGGACTATAAAGAAAGCAGAGTGCCAAAGAACTAATGCTTTTGAACTGTGGTGTTGGAGAAGACTCTTGAGAGTCCCTTGGACTGCAAGGAGATCCAACCAGTCCACCCTAAAGGAAATCAGTCCTGGGTGTTCACTGGAAGGACTGATTTTGAAGCTGAACTCCAATACTTTGGCCACCTGATGCGAAGAGCTGACTCATTTAAAAAGGCCCTGATGCTGGGAACGATTGAGGGCAGAAGGAGAAGGGGACGACAGAGGATGAGACGGTTGGATGGCATCACCGGCTCAATGGACATGGGTTTGGGTAAGCTCCAGGAGTTTGTGATGGACAGGGAGGCCTAATGTGCTGCAGTTCATGGGGTCCCAAAGCATCAGACATCACTGAGTGACTGAAGTGAACTGAACTGATCCTATCTCTGAATCTTAGTGACCAACTAGCCTATTTCTATGTCTCACTTCAAGCCTTGGCCTTGACTCCAAACTGAAATAGGATTGGGAACGGGCTGCAATTACTTTCTGCATTCAAAACACCAGATAACACAATATTGCAAAATCAACTACACGTCAGTTAAAAAATTAAAAATCTGACAATTTAATGAATTGATTTTCAGACTTTGTCAAACTCTCCCTAGTTTTATTACATTGCCTAATTTTTGGCCATGTAATAAACCCATCTGAATTGGGTAATGCTCAGTAAAACAGTCTTATTCCACAGGTGATATATTTACTTGAGGCTTACTCCAAAATCTATATGCCATGAAGTGATGGGACCAGATGCCATGATCTTAGTTCTCTGAATGTTGAGCTGTAAGACAACGTTTTTACTCTCCTCTTTCACTTTCATCAAGAGGCTCTTGAGTTCTTCTTCACTTTCTGCCATAAGGGTGGTGACATCTGCATATCTGAGGTGTCAAGATATTTCTCCCAGCAATCTTGATTCCAGCTTGTGTTTCCTCCAGCCCAGCGTTTCTCATGATGTACTCTGCATGTAAGTTAAACAAGCAGTGTGATAATGTATAGCCTTGATGTACTCCTTTTCCTATTTGGAACCAGTCTGTTGTTCCATGTACAGTTCTAACTGTTGCTTCCTGACCTGCATACAGGTTTCTCAAGAGGAAGGTCAGGTGGTCTGGTATTCCCACCTCTTTCAGAATTTTCCACAGTTTATTGTGATCCACACAGTCAAAGGCTTTGGCGTAGTCAATGAAGCAGAAATAGATGTTTTTCTGGAGCTCTCTTGCTTTTTCCATGATCCAGCGGATGTTGGCAATTGGATCTCTGGTTCCTCTGCCTTTTCTAAAACCAACTTGAACATCTGGAAGTTCACAGTTCACGTATTGCTGAAGCCTGGCTTGGAGAATTTTGAGCATTACTTTGCTAGCGTGAGATGAGTGCAATTGTGTGGTAGTTTGAGCATTCTTCGGCATTGCGTTTCTTTGGGATTGGAATGAAAACTGACCTTTTCCAGTCCTGTGGCCACTGATGAGTTTTCCAAATTTGCTGGCATATTAAGTGCAGCACTTTCACAGCGTCTTCTTTCAGGATTTGAAATAGCTCAACTGGTATTCCATCACCTCCACTAGCTTTGTTCATAGTGAAGCTTCCTAAGGCCCACTTGACTTCACATTCCAGGATGTCTGGCTCTAGGTGAGTGATCACACCATCGTGATTATCTGGGTCATGAAGATCTTTTTTGTACAGATCTACATTCAGAAAACTAAGATCATGGCATCTGGTTCAATCACTTCATGGCAGATAGATTGGGAAACAGTGGAAACAGTGTCAGACTTTATTTTTCTGGGCTCCAAAATCACTGCAGATGGTGATTACAGCCATGAAATTAAAAGATGCTTGCTACTTGGAAGGAAACTTATGAGCAACCTAGACAGCATATTAAAAAGCAGAGACATTACTTTGCCAACAAAGGTCCGTCTAGTCAAGGCTATGGTTTTTCCAGTGGTCATGTATGGATGTTAGAGTTGGACTACAAAGAAAGCTGAGCACCGAAGAATTGATGCTTTTGAACTGTGGTACTGGAGAAGACTCTTGAAGAGTCCCTTGGACAGCAGGGAGATCCAACCAGTCCATCCTAAAGGAGATCAGTCCTGGGTGTTCATTGGAAGGACTGATGCTGAAGCTGAAACTCCAATACTTTGGCCACATGATGTGAAGAGTTGACTCATTGGAAAAGACCCTGATACTGGGAGGGATTGGGGGCAGGAGGAGAAGGGGATGACAGAGGATGAGATGGTTGGGTGTCATCATCGACTCGATGGACATGGGTTTGGGTGGACTCCAGGAGTTGGTGATGGACAGGGAGGTCTGTAGTGCTGCAGTTCATGGGGTCGCAAAGAGTCGGACACGACTGAGCGACTGAACAGAACTACTCCAAAATAAAAAGTCATTACCAGTATCTAACAAGTCACTAACCATAATTAACCATAACTAACCATAACTAGCCTTAACCATCACTAGGTTTTTTGAACATCTCCTAAGTAAGTAGACTGAGCGAGTGCTTTAGAAAACATATCATATTTGATATTAATAATGACGGTTAACTAAGGCCTTATTCTTCCATTTTAGAGTTGGAGAAAACAGGCTTAGAGAAATTAAGGCACTTGCATGAAGTCAAACAGGACACAGGTATAGGAGTGAATATTTGAGCACAAATTCACTGGATTCAAAACTTGAAGACCTTGTGCTAGTCTACAAGCACCCTCCCCACTTCTGACCTTTCCTTGACTCATGACCTCACCATCATATTCATGACCTCACCATCACCATCTCAGCTTCATTCAGAACCTCTTCCTTCCCTCCTTGTAATGCCCTGTCCTTTACAGCATTCTCTCCAGTCCAGGGTGTCAACTTTCTCCTCTAATAAAAGCCACCATGTAAAGTGAAGGCCAGAAGTGGCTGCTGCTGCCACTGACCCCAGGTCACATCTGTGCATCTTACCTGGCACCTCTGAGGAAAAACCCACCTCAGGTCCTTTGACAGCTGAACAAGCCGTCAAACCTCTGTAAGCCTTGGGTATTTTTCCTACAAATGAATGTTGGCTGTTCTGTCTACTCAACATCCATGAAATATACACGGATCATTTTAGCAGAAATTTCCCTGTCCTAATTGCATTTATCAATAAAAGCTTACAGAGGAGGATGGGAAATTCTATACGCAAAACCCATCAGGTGTGTAGATTCCACATAACAAGCACATAGCTAAGCACATACAGGCTATTATTCTTTTGACACTCACAGCAAACTTAATGGTACAAAGTATTACAGATAAGATCATTGTGGCCCCAAGATAGTAAAGGACTTGCACAATATAACATAACTAAAGAAGCATCTATTCCTTAAATATGGACAAAATAGATTAAAATGTCTTTAAAATTGTGATGAATGAGACCCAGAATCTCAACTGAATGCATGAATGGGTTTGTGAAGCGGTATACTGTCAGATCTCCTTCAGTTCACAAATTCCTTCCAAAAGCTAAGAACCAAACATTATACCAGACATGTACCAAAAATAGTATACTATTCTCCTGAGTTGCATAAATAGTTTTCAACATAAAATGACAGCATTTGATCACCTCTCTACTACTTAAAGATCTAGGAATCACATTGCACTGTGAGCTCCTAAAGCATAAAATGTAGTTAGTACCTTGTTTTCCCCCTGGCACCTGATGTGGTGCCTGAACTGAATCCAACAGAAACGAACTGAATCAAATGGAATCTTCTTGGGCAAGGGGAAAGACAACACCGTCATTAACATTTCAGCCACTCTATCTTGCAGACATAAGATCCAGTGTAGAGGATCCATGTGACTGACCTCTGAGGAGGAGGATGTTAATATTACTGATGTTATTATTAATATCAGAATCCATACAATAAAAACAAAATTATATTCTTGGCAGCCATGAGTTATTAAGATAATTCACTGGAATGAAGAAACTGACCACAACACTAATGGCTAAAATTTATTAGCCAAAGAATCATGCAAAGTATTTTTTGTGCACATTTTTCTTTTTCTCCCTACTCTGGGTCCTAAGGGGATAATATTGTCTGGTTAAGGGCACTATACAGGGCAGATCTCTTGAGGTTTATGCTATTATTATCTACATATTATAGATGAGGACGATGAGCCTTTGAGGTGTGCAACAACTTGCCTAAGTTCATACACCTAATGAATTACAGATCTGGAACGTGAATTCATGTCAAGTTCAAGTGTAGAGGCTTAACCATCATGCTACCCAACCTCCCCTTCAGGTGTGAAGCCCAGCTCAAGGGAGATGGACTGAGCCCAGGGCACCCCCATCCCCCTCACCCAGCAGCAAAGAAAAGTATGAGAACCAGTATCCACCACTCAGCTTGCATCCTCTCTTCCTCTGATGCTCTTTCCAGAAAGTTCAAAACCTCTTTATACCTGCCTTAAAACCAAATAATATAGTTTTTCTTCCACATTTTTCTTCTTAACAAGGGCTTTACGCCCACTCAATCACTCCCTTACTATTTGCCTTTCTCCTCCTCCAGAGAACTTATTGAAAAGTCACACCCTTTTGGTCTTTAGTACAAATCAATAGTCCATCTTGGGGAATAGATTTCCTCTCCCTTGAGGATTCTGTGTCTATAATCTGCCTCAGAAATAGGAATGCAGAGAGGCTGGGACCAGAGTTGCTTTACCTCCCATGAACACTGTTAAGTCAGCCGTGGAAGCCTGAATGCTACAAATGCCCTGCAGGGTTTGTTTGCTGATGAGACAGACACTGCAAGGGGCCCCAAATAAATCATTAATAAGATCACCTTCCTTGTGATGGGCTGAAAAGCAAGCAACCCCGCATACATTGTTTGTTTCCTAGGAATGCAATGCCCGAGGCAGCCTGAACACAGGAAGTGGCCTGTTGAACTGAAGGAGCAGTGATCTTAAAGCCTAAAGACCTGGTTGGCCCCGTCTCTGATGAGGTACACAACCTTGGGCAAGTCACTTAACTTCCCTGAGTCTCAATGTCCTCAGACATAAATGGGAGCTAACATTCTTTCTTGTACACAATTCATGTGAATACAAGTCAGAAATCTACAAGTCATCCTTGTTTCTTCTGTTTTTCCCCCCAAGACCCCATCTATTTCTGAACTCTGTTGATTTCATATCTTAAGTACCTCCCAAATCTCCCTGTCTCCATTGCCACCAGCTACATTACTTCAGGCATTAGGATATCCTCACTAGACTAATACCAGGTCCTTCTAACCAATCCCTCTGTTCCTAATTCAGCACCATCATCAATTCTTTCTTGTATAGCAGCTGGTTATTGTGCTAAAGTGCGCATCTCATCATCCTGATCCTGACTGAAAGTATTATATGACTCTCCATCACTTAAGAATAAAATGCAAACTTGCCAGCCTATGATACAAAGCCCTCCATGACTTTGATCTTACATACCTTAAAAGTTAGGTATCTTCAGATGCAAGTGACAGAATCACCTCTCCAATAGGCTTACCCACAGAGGAGAACTTACTCACATAGGAAAACTAAAAAAGCGTGGGGCAGATCAGGTACAACAGGGTCTAAAGGCTCAAACAGTCTCATTAAAAAGCTGTTTCTCGTCATCGTTTGCTTTGCTTTTCTCATAGTGACTTTTTTCTTGTTTAGGCTCTTCCCACTCAATAACAAGTTTACCCCCCAGAAGTTTCAGGGTTGCCTAGTTCTCATTTAGTAATTCCCTGGAAAGAGAACATCTTCCTCTCACTAATTTTAACAAGTCACAAGGCAAAGCCACTATAGTCTGCCTTGGGTCATGGGTCCCAAATCCTTAACTAGTCACTGTAACTAGGAGGGAAATGGTGACAAGACAGGGTCATCCAGGAGGCCTGGCTGGCACAATCCTGTCTAAAATATATGACTGAACAGTAGAGTTATCCACAGAAATCAGACTGCTATCACCAAAATAATGCTAGCCTGGCAGAAACGATACCTATTTTATTGTCCTCACCCATGAGAATGTCTCTCCCACTCTAGGCTCTAAAATTCAGTGGCATAAAATTATTTTACTCATGATTTTCTGGAGGTCAGGAATTCAGAAAGGGCTTAGTTCCTGGTTGGGGTCTCCCTTGTGGATGCAGTGAGGTGTAGGCTGGGGCTGTAGACATCTGAGGACTCGCCTGGGTTGGATGTCCAAGATAGCTCCTTCATAAGATGACTATAGTGCTGCCTGACGGGAGCTCAACTGGACTATCAACTGAGTGCCTACACATGGCTTCCTCAGCATGGAAGTCCTCCTCCAACGGGATGGGCTTCTCACATTGCAACCCAGGGTTTGGTACCCTGGCAGTACAGCAAAAAGGGGGAAGCCACATCACCTTTTCTGACCTAGCCTCAGAAGCCAGGCCATGTCACCTTTCTGGGTTCTATTGATTACAAGGCTTCCCAGATCCAAGAGGAGGGGACATGGACCACATCTTGGTATAAGAGGAGTATCATAGACATCACTGGTGGTCCAGTGGTTAAGACTCCCTGCTTCCAATGCAGGGGGTTTGGGTTTGATCCTTGGTTGGGGAACTAAGATCTCACATACTATGCAGTAGGCCAAAAATAAATTAATAAATAAAACATAAATTTACAAAAAGAAAAAAAAGAGAATATTCTGAACAGAAAAAAAAATGTTTAAAAAGAGAAATACCAAATAACTTGTAGCCACAATCATTTTCTATTGTTTTATGAACACATTCCTATCAACAATTTTTGCCTTTCTGGATGCATTTCTCTCTGTCCAGAATATCCTTTACACCTTCTTTGTCTTTCTACCAAACTCCCTTCTCCCAAGGCATACCCTCACTACAAAGCTTCTACTTTCCTCTCTCCTTCGAGAGAGGGCCATATGCTGAGGACACATCCCCTATAATAAAGCTTTTCTTCTGATGTGTTGTAACTCTTTACCTCTGTCCCTATCAATAGCCTTTGCTCCTAAAGGCAGGGACAAAATTCTTATTTGCCTCTATGCTTCACATATTGTCTCCCATAGGGCTTCAGGACATACTTGCCAAATGACAGAATTAGATTATAGAGCCAGAGAGCTTTTCAAATGTTAAAGTGCTGTTCAAACAAAGGCTGTCATTATTTACAAGATAAGTGAACCTTTTATTGAGGAAAATGTAATAGCTTCTAGTGATAGTCTTCTGCCTGACAAATTCTAAATGGGTAACCCATTTGACGGTTAAAAAAAATTATTAAAAAATTTTTTTTCTTTCTTTCTCCAGCTTAAGTACTAGTGACATCTAGTTGCTTGTCCTTTATTATTTGGATCACTGATCTCCAGATTTTACCAACAAGTCACTTTTCCAGGGACCTGTTTAATCAGGCCAACTCTTCTCTACATCACGTTCATACCATCAAATTTTCCTGACCCTGTACTTATTTTCTTTAAGTAGTCTTCTATTTATTCAGTATATATTTTCTAAGTACCTAAGGGCCTCCTATGTATGAGGCATTATGATGGACTCCAGGGGTTCAGTGAAAAACAAGTTACAATTCCTCCAACAAGAACCTACCTCAGTGCCTGGCGGAAAAAGAAAATGTCAATAGAAAGTCATGGATGTTAAGACAGAGGCCTGCAAGAGAGGAGGATGGAGGTGGGTATTTAATCCTGTCTGGGGTAGATAAGAAAGACTCTAGGAGGAAACAGCAACACATCTACAAATAGGGGTAATAGCTAGACTCATAAAGAAGGCAACATCCCAGTGAGAAAGAACTCCCAGGGCCACGGTGCAAAGATAGGAAAGATGTGTGGAGCTAACAAATAGTTTCATATTCTGGCTATAAATTATGAGACAGAATGGCAGATTTCTGGTTTCTAGCTAATACAGTTGTGAAACTGTCTTGAATTTCAAGCACTAGAGTCTCTGGAACTCTTGAACTAACTGGGAATCTAGTTAATTACCCAAAGAGTTCAGGAAACAATTGTAGAAGATCAAATTCAGGGGAATTTAAAAAATTATTATGGAGCCATTTATCCAAGCCAAGTGGAATCCGCTGCTTAAAAAAAAAAAAAAAATCTAGTCCAAGCTCTACAATTTACCACTTGGGAGACTTTTAGAACAATTTATTCACTGATCCTCAAGACCATGGAATCAAATAAGACTACATGATATTTCTGCCTATCTCAGAATGCTGCTGGGAAAATCATAATGATGGTATAAGCAGAACTCTTTTGTGGACAGTGGTTACTTTTAATTAGCTAGCTTTCTTGCCATTGTTAATCCCGAAGAAAGGCAATGCCAAAGAATGCTCAAACTACTGCACAATTGTACTCATCTCACACGTTAGTAAAGTAATGCTCAATATTCTCCAAGCCGGGCTTCAACAGTACATGAACTGTGAACTTCCAGATGTTCAAACTGGATTTAGAAAAGGCAGAGGAACCAGAAACCCAATTGACAACATCAGTTGGATCATCAAAAAAGAGTTCCAGAAAAACATCTATTTCTGCTTTATTGACTATGCCAAAGCCCTTGACTGTGTAGATTACAACAAACTGTGGAAAATTCTTCAAGAGATGGGACCTGACCTGCCACCTGACCTGCTTCCTGAGACTACTGTATGCAGGTCAAGAAGCAAGTTAGAACTGGACATGGAATAACAGACTGGTTCCAAATCAGGAAAGGAATACATCAAGGCTTTGTATTGTCACCCTCCTTATTTAACTTATATGCAGAGTACATCATGTGAAATGCCAGGCTGGATGAAGCTGGAATCAAGATTGCTGGGAGAAATATTAATAACCTCAGATATGCAGATGTCACTACCCTTATGGGAGAAAACGAAGAAGAACTCAAGAGCCTCTTGATGAAAGTGAAAGAGGAAAGTGAAAAAGTTGGCTTAAAGCTCAACATTCAAAAAACTAAGATCATGGCATCTGGTCCCATCACTTCATGGCAGATAGACGGGGAAACAATGGAAACAGTGACAGACTTTATTTTTCTGGGCTCCAAAATCACTGCAGATGGTGACTGCAACCATAAAATTCAGAGACACTTGCTCCTTGGAAGAAAAGTTATGACCAACCCAGACAGCATATGAAAAAGCAGAGACATTACTTTGCCAACAAAGTTCCGTCCAGTCAAAGCTATGGTTTTTCCAGTAGTCATGTATGGATGTGAAAGTTGGACTATAAAGAAAGCTGAGCGCCAAAGAATTGATGCTTTTGAACTGTGGTGTTGAAGAAGACTCTTGAGAGTCCCTTGGACTGCAAGGAGATCCAACCAGTCCATCCTAAAGGAAATCAGTCCTGAATATTCATTGGAAGGACTGATGCTGAAGCTGAAACTCCAATACCTTGGCCACCTGATGTGAAGAACTGACTCATTTGAAAAGACCCTGATGCTGGCAAAGATTGAAGGCAGGATGAGAAGGGGATGACAGAGGATGAGATGGTTGGATGGCATCACTGACTCAACGGACATGAGTTTGAGTAAACTCAGGGTGTTGGTGATAGACAGGTGATACACAGGGAAGCCTAGGGTTGCCAACAGTTGGACACAACTGAGTGACTTAACTGACTTACTGATTGACTGCTAAAAGAACACTTCTTTTTTTCTTGCTTACTTCACCTTCCTTACTTCACTTCATGTTACCTTGGTCTGACAATTCAGAAGACTATTCAGCCATGTCCATATTAAACAATGCAGGACTAAGCACAAGTCCCATTTTGGCTCATGGATGACCAAGTAGTTCCACCTGGTTCAATCAAATAAATTCTATGATTCATGGGAAATGTGAAAAAGAGAAGCTTTCTTTCTGGTGGAGTTGTTAAGTCAGTATAGGTCAAATAAAAAACCACTACAGGACAACAAGTAAAGAAATGCCTAAGAAAAATGACCATAGAGGAAAACAGAGCAGAGACAAGAGACAGGGAAAACTGAGGATAAGAATACCTGGTTACAAATGCCTTTAAAATAAAAATATATCTTGCAGTTGATAATTTCAACTTTTTAAGTGAATTTTACTGTTCTATACCTTGCAACAATAAAGAGTCCACTTTTCACGGTTTCAGTTACCTGCAGTTAACCAAGATCTAAAAGTATTAAATGGAAAATTCTAGGAACAAAAAATTTCATAAATTTTAAATTGTGCACCATTCTAAGAAGTGTGATGAAATCTCACACCATCCTGCTTTATCTCACCTGGGACATGAATTATGTCTTTGTCAAGGATATCCCACCCTTTAGTCATTTAGTAGCCATGTGGTTATCAGACAGCTATGGTGTCCCAGTGCTTATGTTCAAATAATTCTTATTTTACTTAATAATGATCCCAAAGCACATAAGTAATGATACTGGTGATTCAGATATGCTAAAGAGAATCTGTAAAGTGCTTCCTTTAAGTGAAAAGGTGAAAGTTCTTGACTTAAGAAAAAAAATGATACAATGCAGTTACTAATATCTATAGTAAGCAAACTTCTATCCACAAAATTGTGAAGAAAGAAAAAGAAATCCATGCTGGTTTTGCTTTTACAACTCAACCTGCAGAAGTTACAGTCCCTGTGCATGGTAAGTATTTAGTTAAGATGGAAAATACATTAAATTCATACAATAAGATATTTTGAGAGAGCAAGAGAGAGACCACATTCTGATAACTTTTTTTTACAGTGTATTGTTGTAACTGTTCTATTTTATGATTTGTTATTATATATCTCTTATTGTGCCCAATTTATAAATTAAACTTCATCATAGGTATCTATATATAGGAAAAACACAATATATATAGAGTTTGGTACTATTCACAGTTTCACACATCTACTGTGCATCTTAGAATGTATCCCCTGTGAATAAGGGGAGACTACTGTATTCAAGGTTGTATCATCTAGAAATAGATTTATTTCTTCCTTTCCAATCTCAGTGTCTCTATTTATTTTTCTTGCCTTATTGCTTTGGGTAGAATCCCCAGTACAATGTTGGTAGAAAGTATGAGAACTGTCATTCTTTTATTGTTCCTGATCTTAGGAGGAGAGAAATAAGCCTTTCACCATTAAGCATGATGTTAGCTGTGAGTTTTTGTAGAGTCTTTTGTCAGAATGAGGAAGTTCTATTTTATTTCTTGATGGTTGAGTTTCTTTTATTTATTTTAAGAAGATATTGGATTTTTGCAAATGTTCTTCTCTGTTTATTGGACAAGATATATTTTTGCCATAATTATTAACTTCAAAGAAAAAGAAAAAAATATTTGGGTATATAAGCAAAAAGACAAAGTCACTATAAGAAAAAAAAAGTCAAATCATCATCAGAAGTATCAATATCAATGCTTTATACCAGAAGACAATGTAATAACATATTTAAAACACTAAATTAAAGTAAATGTGAGCTAAAGATTTTATATTCAAACAACTTTCATACATAAAGGCAGAAAACAACCAAAATATAAGAATTCAGACAATAATGTTACCATGAGCCCACATAGTCTATACCTAAATTTAAAGCATAAACTTTAAAAATCATAACAAGTCGATTTTAAATAAATTTTAGAAGCACATATTTTTAGAAAAATATAGCTTACCAAACTAACACTAAAGGCAACAGAAAATGAGAAGAGACTTTACTTATTAAAGAAATTACACCAATAGTTAAAAATTTATCCCAACACACAGAGAAACATCAGGCTGCCAGAAAACAGGAAAAAACAAAACATTTCTAAACTCTTTTCATGAAACTAGGATAAACTTGAGGACCATGAGAACAAGGAAAATTAACAATTAGGTGAACTTATGAATATAAATGCAAATATCCTAAGAATATATTAGCGCTACATAATCACAACACCATGTAAAATTATTGTCTTATTGTAACCAACTTATATTTTTTCCAGTAATATAGAAATAGTTTAATAGTAGAAAATTAATATATTTCATAATATTAAGAGATTGAAAGAGAACAACATAGTTCATCTCAATAGATGGAGCAAAACCAGGCATTAAATAAAATTTTGTCAACACTCACTAACAATAAAGCAACTAGCACAGAAAAAATAGAAGGGAACTGTCTTAATTTGTTTAAGGCCATGCCTCTAAATCTACTTTCATAGTACTTCATATTAAAGGGAAGAAATAAAACCCTCATTATTTAGATACAACATGATTATCTACATTAAAAATAAAAAATAATACATGAACCCATTTTGTTAACTAATGAGTGTTCAATGGCATTTTTATTCTTTATTAATATTTTATTCTCATTTAGCTACAAATAAAAATTAGCAAATGAATTTTTAGCAGTACATTGTACAATGTTAGAAATAGATTTAACAAAAGATATGCAATGTTTCTACAGAAAAATCAGAAAACTTAATTTTTTAATTAAAAAAATTTAAATAAATGAAGAAATAATTGAAAATTAACATAGTAAAGATGTCAGTCCTTCCAAAATAAATTTATAAATTCATGCGGCTCAAAATACTAATGTTTTTCATTGAATGTAATAAGTCAATTTTAAAATTAATGTGTAATGCAAAGGTCCAGTAATAGCTCAGAGAACTTTAGAGAAAATTAAAGTTGAAGATTTTTACCACCAGATATCAAAATACATAATAAAGCTATTGTAATATGGTAACATCACATTAGGAGATTTAGATAAATTAACCAGTGGAACAAAACAGAGAGGTGAGAACCAGATCCATGCATATGCAGGAGCCATTGAAGTCAGAGAAGATGTTGAAGATTACAGTACAGATGACAAGCTGTCTACAAATGGTGCTGGGACATATAAGGGGATAAAAACTTACTACATACTGAACCAAAAATCAACTTTTGATGTGGTAGGGATCTAAAAGTGAAAAGCAAAATCCTTAAAACTTGGAGAAGACTCAAATCATCTTTCTGACACAGAAAGTGTTCTTTAAGTAAAACACAAAAAGCATAAATAAAAATTAACAAATTCAACTATATTAAAAGCTTCTGTTCATCAAAAGACACCAAAAGCATATGCAACACATATCAGAAACTAAAGATTTTGTTAATATGATAAAAGATTAGCATATGTGTGTTTATATGTGTGTGTGTATCCACTCCCACAGACATATATTTTCTATATACCTATAAAATAAGTAATAATTTAAAATACTGATAAAGCATATGAAGCTAATGTTATAAAAGAAACTCAAACAGATTAAAAAAGCAGATGAAATCTGTTCACTTTCATGCACAATCATAAAAGCAATCATTAAAAGCACAATGGAAAACCATTTCACACCTGTGTGATAGGCAAAAATATTTAAAGACTTGAGGAAGATTTGAAGAAATGCAATGTTTAACATGTTGATGGGTATGAACTGATACAACCCCTTTGGGAATATTTGACCACATCTAACTAATTTGAGGATATTCATACCCTTCATTTCCCTTTCTAGGCATATAGAGCTGCATTCATACCTATGAACATGCATAACCATGCTCATCATCTGATGAGTGGACAAATAACCTGTGTCATATTTATAAAATGGAATATGATACAAATAAAAATGACCAGAGCTATAGGTATCAACATAGATGAATCTGAAAAATAAAAAATCACAGAGGAAACATAAAAGGCAATTTACAGAAAAATTACTATCTGACACCACCTAGATGAAAATCTGAACTACATGAAACAGTAGTAAAAATATTAAAGCTACCTAAATGTACCATAAAAGAACATACAGTTTATGAAAATGATAAACATCAAAGTTCAATGCACAGTTACCTTTGCCAGTGTGATAAGAGATTCAACTGAATTGTTTGTGATTTTTTTGTGTGTGTTTAGAGGTACTTAGTATTTGTTCTGCTATTCTCTACACCTTTTTGTGTGCCCAAAATATTTCATAAGAATTAAAAATTTTTAAAGAGAGAAAAATATCATGATCATGAGAAATGTTTTGAATATATTACAGGGAAACAGAGTGAAATATATATCAACACCCACAATATGCACCATAGACTTTTTTTAAAATGGATGAAAACATAAACCCAAAGTAATGTCAAGAACCCATAGCACTTGCTGGATTATGGTTGTCTTTAATACATTTGTGTTTTCTACTTCATTTTTTCTAGTGAGTAAAACTGGCTCTTATCAACTCTATTAAAACTAATTAATAAACATGTTTAATGTCACAGTTATAATAAATGATAATCAATACACTTGTGCTGAAATGTCAAACATAATCAGAAAAATGCTTCACAACAACACTTCTCCATACAATATTCTGACTTAGTTGAGAAAATAACTCTTCAACAGGACAATGCCCTATTTCTCCGTAAGCTTCTGGATTAAAAACAGATGTCAGAAAGTGAAACAGGCCTATATATGAAGCACTAAAATACTGCAATTGACTTGCAGTGCTCTCTGACATTTTACACACATGGTCGGTCTCCACCCTGCCTTTTCGGTTCTAAGGGAAAGAGCTGATGCCTTTCATCGGAGTGTGAAATCGCTGTCAAAGCATGCCTCTTTCACATCAAACGTTCTGCTGCTTTTTCACACAAGGATAAGACGGCACTGCAGTTTTCCCTCAAATCTGGGAAATGGATATAACTGAAGTACAGTTTGCACTGGGGCTTTCTTTTTAACTCACCTCCTCAGTGAAGATGCCTCGTCTCCTTAGAACAGAAGCTGGATGTGGGTGTGCAGGGCTCCCACATCTTTCTACCCAGCCCAGCCTGTGATAAAGCAGAAATACTAAAAATGCTGTAAGCATCCATGCACCAGCTGACTCCTACCAAAGAAATGAAGGTATATCCCAGGTCACGGAAAGGAAAGGGTTCTGGATCTATAGGATCAGTTGTTGGTCTGGTTGGTCACATTACATACGGAGGCTGGGACCCTCAGATAATCCACACCACCTGTATTGAGGGCCCTAGCTTACGCATGATCAAAATATCACACCCAAATCTGATTTGATGCTCACTTGGTGCTTGATACCATGTTAAATGCTTGACAGTCATCATTTCAATTCATCTTCCTGGAAACTCTACTAGTAAGATTCTATCTTATCAGCCCATGTTGTAGATCAAGCAACTGAAGTTCAGAGAGAAATAAATGACTTGCCAAGGTCCTGAAACTAGTAGATGATGGAGCTGGGATTGGAACCAGATAGCCTATCTCATTCCCGAACCCTAAACCTCTTAACACCTGTCCTCAGCACCATCCAGAGAGTCCATGCTTCACCTACATCATCCCTTTTAATTCTCCTCCTATAGTCATTAGTGGTGGATATTTTAATCCCTGTTTACTGCAGAAATAACTGAGTCTCTGAGAGATCTAAGAACCTGCCCAAATAACCAGAGGTCTCCTACCTCAAAACCTAAGCATTGAGCACTAGGTCACACTCTCTCTCACAGATTCACAACCAAGATTCAGTCTCTCTTCCAAGTCCTTCCTTCCTTGGTTTCTCCATCTGCAGAAGAAAGGGAATCCATTGCCTACCTTGAAAATCTTAATGGCTTTTACAGAGATCAAAGGAGATTCAGTGTAAAAGAACTTTGAAAAGTATAAGGACTCAAATTTGCACCCATATTTCATCTAAGTTTCTTTATCAAGTATAAACTATTAGAAAATACCATATCTCTCCCATTGGTGTTTAGAATGCTATGAGTAATAACACATTCCCTCTTCTCTGTTCATAGCAGAACTCATAAGATTATTCCATTATCTAGCCTTTTCCTAGATAGGCCTGTACTTTGAAGCTAAGCCGACTTTATTTCCAGGTCCCAGGGTGGACTCTGATAACCCAAAGTCAATCAAAGTCATCTCAGTCCCCTGGACATAGTGATTCCTTCCGTTAACTTTGGCTTAAGGCAAGCAGCACATTCATTCCTCTGACTAGGGAACTTAAATACATATGGGCTGATGAACGTGTCCTGATGACATGGTAGCCAGATGTGAAGTGGGAAACCAGGGTAGTCATTGTCCACCACAGTACTAACATCATCACAAGTGGAAATGAGACAGGCCTGGGACCTGAGACGCTTACCTGCAACTCTGCAAAGCTTGCACCTGGACACACCTCTCCTCAAGCAACAAAATACAAAGAAACTGTATCACAGCCACTATGGAAGACTGTATGGAGATTCCTTAAAAAACTAGGAATAAAACCATAATATGACCAGCAATCCCACTCCTTGGCATATACCCTGAGGAAATCAAAATTGAAAACGACACACGTATCCCATTGTTCATTGCAGGACTATTTACAATACCTAGAACATGGAAGTAACCTAGCTGTCCATCGACAGATGAATGAATAAAGAAACTGTGGTAAATATACACAATGGAATAGTACTCAGCCATAAAAAGGAACACATTTGAGTCAGTTCTCATGAAGTGGATGAACCTAGAACCTATTTTACAGAGTGAAGTGAGTCAGAGAAAGATAAATATCATATTCTAATGCACATATATGGAATAGATAAAAATGGTACTGAAGAATTTATTGCTGAAGGGCAGCAGTGGAGAAACAGACATAGAGAACAGACTTATGGACATGGAGAGAGGGGAGGAGAGGGTGAGATGTATGAAAGAGTAGCATGGAAACTCACATTACCATATGTAAAATAGATAGCCAAGGGGAATTTGCTGTCTGGCTCAGGAAACTCACAGGGGCTCTGTATCAACCTAGAGGGTGGATGGGGAGGGAGATGGGAGGGAGGTTCAAAAGGGCGGGGATTTATGTATACTGATGGCTGATTCATGTTGAGGTTTGGCGAAAACAAAATTCTGCAAAGCAATTATCCTTCAATAAAAAAATAAAAAGAAAAAAATGCAAAGAAACTGTATTAGACAAAAAAACAACTGTGTGTATGAATAGTTGAGGGCAAATTCTGGATGCAAAGACAGAAAAACCCAACTGCCCATTGGGAGCAAAAAAAACTTTCTATATCCTTCTCATAGGTAAGTATTTTTAGGACAACTTCATTCAAATTAGCATGTATAGTCTCCAATTCATCCTTGCTATGAAAGTCACAAGTATTATTTCATTCAACTAATTTGTTTTAAAAAGCAATCTCCTCCTGCCCTTCTTTCAACCCCCATTACTGTTTCATTTTTCTAAAGCACAAACATTTTATGGCTTTTATGGGCAGTGGTGGGGTAGGAGGCATTTCCTAGCATAAGTAATGAACTCCTAGTTGTGTTTCCACTCAGAAAAGGCATGGACTGCAGGTGAGTAAGTAACATGTATTTCACAACTGAACATTTATTAAGCATAATTTCCTCCCATTGATTTGTTCTAAACTTCATCTTGCTCTGTGAATTTCAAGTATCCTTTCTTTCACCGGGAAGCGCCACTGTGGAAGCCTCTATTTTTTTCCTTGTAAAATAAAAAATGTGATCAAAATCAAATAACATGCTTTTTAGTATGAAAATGTTACTGTCAAAGAACTGCGAACTCACCAAGGAAAGACATTTTTTCCATCTCCTTAAAAGAGGAGTTTTGAGATGAAGAAAATAAAACAGATGTGTTTCCTCCACTCCAGAACTGGCCCTCACATAGTACTCAGATTTCTCTTTTGTGCCTCTTTCCAGTTTTGTATTTCCAGGTGGCCTATTAACCTTACTTGGAACTGGGAAAAGGCTAATTTCCATTAACTAGCTCCTAGCAAACTGTCTCCTTAAATGCTCTTAAATCCACCCCTTCTTTTATCCATCACAACACCTGCTACCCCATTTCAAAGCCCCTCCGCTCTCACCTAGATTACTCAACAGCCTTCTCGCCATTTTCTACTCCATCCTATTTCTTCCTCTTACAGTGTCTATGCCTTATTCCTGCTGGAAATATCTTTCAAAAAGGCAAATCTGATATAAAATTCCTACGTGAAACCTCTCAACAGCTGTCTTATCATCCAGATAAAATTCCAACTTCATGGTCTGGGGTCAAGACCCTGGAGGATCTGGTGCTAATGTGTGACCAGCCATGTGCCTGGCCACTCCAGAGATGTATCTCTGCTGCAGTACAACTTGTTCATCGCAGTCACTGTAATGAGTCTCTGACAAAATAGAGTAGGGCTGAATTTTGAAAGAAAAGCTTTTTAATAAAATAAGTTCTTTTTCCTATATATTTTTCTAAAAGTTTTTCTTTTCACAGGTTTTTAAGTCCCTAGCCTTGATTTTCATGTAAAGTAGGAATCTGTCATTATTGTCTTTCATATGAGCAAACTAGTTGAATCAATGGCATTTAACCAACTAATATCCTTAAAGTGGACATTTTCAATTTGGGGATTTTTAAAAGAGATCTTAGAAAGGTTTTTTGAGGTTAGGCAAGCAACAGCTCATTAAAATTTGACCCCAGCCAGTTTTTCAGAGTAGAATGGATTTCTTAAACAAAATACAAAGAGCACAATTGATAGATTTAGCACATTAAACTTCATCAGCAGGCACTATGAACAAAATGAAAAGATCACCTATAGACTTAAAACATACATTCATCACACATATATTTAACAAAGGTCTAATATAAATGGTATATAAAGAACTCAAATTAATTTTTAAAAAGAGCAAAGCAACAACAAAAACAACAACAGAGACATGGGCTAAAGTTTTTCAAGAGTTTTAAGAGACCACTCACAAAAGTGCCAACCTAGCAACCTGTTTAAAAATGCTAAATTTTCTTAGTCATTAGGATATACAGGATAAAAACACAAGAAAATGTTCTATATGCTTAGAAGTTTAAGAGGGTATATTTCATGTCATATATTTTTACTAAAGTTAACAACAAACAATGGAAAGCAGCAGAAAAGAAAAGCAAATAATGGAAGTCTGCAAAGACGGAATGCTGGTGAGGACGGGCCAGTGGTTAACCCCTGCGCTCTGCTGATGAGAAGGTATGTGGCAGAGCTATTCTGGTACAATAGACCTTTGTTGCACTTAATGGATCGTTGCTGGGGGGGCTGGGGTTGTGGGACTGTGGATCTGGCTTAGGGTCTTGAACCTGGAGCAAGATCTATTTACAGAATGAGCAACACAGGAGATGAAAAAGGCTGCAATAAAGAGTGTGTGCTCAGTCATTTCAGTCGTGTCGAATCCTGCGCGACCCTATGGCTGTAACCCGCCAGGCTCCTCTGTCCATGGAATTCTCCAGGCAAGATACTGGAGTGGGTTGCCATTTCCTCCCCCAGGGGATCTTCCTGACCCAGGGGTCAAACCAGCACCTCTAATATCTCCTGCTTTGGCAGGCAGGCTCTTTACCACTAGCACCACCTGGGAGAGTCCAGTGCAAACAGTGTCCAGCAGAGCATGAATCCACAGAGCCCTACAGAGGTCCAGGACCAGCTGGAGGCCAAGAGCTCTCAACATGCAGACGGACAGAGCTGAAGTTTCCCAAGCCATTGCTTGACCTCAGGAAACACAAGAGCAGGCTCCTCCCTGACCCTTGGACACTCTGTAATACTCACAAGGCAAGTGGGGCTGATGAGAATTGTAGGGACCCCCAATAATTACAGATTGCATTTTTCATCAACCTGGTAGGGTGGAAACTCAGTTCTATTGAATTCTATTTATTAATAACAATGACAACAAATGGGACACTTTTTGCATATCCTTGTTTGCACAGTGCTAAAGAAGACTCACAGAGCCTTCTACATTAGAAATTGTAGAATGTAAGAAGTGGTGTGGTAAAGAATCCACCTGCCAATGCAGGATCGATCCCAGGGTCAGGAAGATCCCCTGGAGGAGGAAATGGCAACCTGCTTCAGTATTCTTGCTTGAAAAATCCCATGGACAGAGGAGCCTGGTGAACTACAGTCCATGGGGTCCCAGAAGAGTCAGACACGACAGAGTACTGACTGACTGACTGATACAAATGAATCTGATCCAGGAAGCTATGGGATTCCAAACATCACAAATGCAGGACCACAAGTAAAGAAGCACCCAGGTATTTCACCCAGCACAGCCTCCACAGCCACAGGGTGCTTAGCTGGAAAAGAACAATGTTCTAAAAATTAAGGGCATCTCCAAATATTTTAAAATGAAAAAACCAACAACGCAAAAAGCCAGTAATAGAAATGAAGGTGGAGCCCGCTTGTCTTCCAAAGTAAACTCTGCCTCATACTGCCCTCTGGTGGATTGGAATAAAAATGCCTCCAGTCAATCCTGTTATTCTATTAACAAATTAAAAGGGAGCTTGAAACTGTCAGATTAAATAAAAGAAATGAGAAACAAAAAAACTTCTGTTAAAATTCCAGGCCTCTCTGGGCAACTATATAGCTATAAACCCTTTGACTGCATGACTATTATCCTAAGGAAAATGGTTATTAATGTAGACAATTGTATATATACACACACACACACATATATATAAAATAGCAAGCACTCTACTTGCTATTGCCCTGAAACTAACACAATATTTTAAGTCAGTTATACTTTCAATAATGGTAACAATGGAACCTCCCTTATAGGGTGCTGTATTTAAAGGAGAAAATCTACATGAGTCTTTAGAAAAGTGTTGGATAACTAAGAGCTCAATATAGAATTTATTCTTCTAATTATTGATTTTATTATCATTTTGATATATTTCAAAGAATAAATTTGTATGCTCATGAATAGAATCTTGATAATTAGAAAAATTATCAAGGAATTGTCTTAGAATAGTTTGATTATGTGCATTGCTTTCCCTGTTCTTTGACATCTGTAAGCTGATGAAATTACCTTAACCTTGGTTTTCTGTCTGTATACCTTAACATTCATTTCCCAATTATAAAAACACCTTAAATATCCTCTCACCAGTGATTTCAATGCTATCCTTTTTCACTAAAAACTAAAGCAGATGAGTCACTTCCTTTAAAACCTATGTGTAGAGAGAAAAAGCCTGATTCTCTTTCCTAAGAAGACCCTCAGGAACATCAGAGTTTACATGTAAGATGTGTCACGTGGGAGATGTTCTAAGTCTTTACCTCCTCGTGAGTCAGCTGTCTCAAAGTCAACCCACATTAATGCAATAGTGATTTCTTACTCCTGATCTGGGGGTCAGTTCTGACGCACTCCTCAGATAACCTTGTTCCCAGGGCCGGGCCCACCTCTCCACGTGGTCACGCATCCTCCACGGGTGCGCCGGGCTTGGCACATGGTGGCAAAGGCTTCCCAACAGCCAGTGAGGGCAAACCCCAAGACAGAAACACACCCTGCCAATGCCCATTTGCCAAAGCAAGTCACAGAGCCAAGCCCAGGCCCAGGATTCCAGGGCAGAGAGGGAAAGTGGCAAAGTTATTCAGTAAGTCCCCTACATACGAATGAGTTCTGTTCCGAGAGCATGTTTCTAAGTCCAATTCGTTCATAAGTCCAACAAAGTTAGCCTAGGTACCCAGCTAACACAATCAGCTATATAGCACTGTACTGTAATAAGTTTATAATACTTTTCACACAAATAATACATTAAAAAACAAACACAAAAAATAGAGCAAACAATCTTATAGCACAGTACTGTGAAAAGTACAGTAGCACAACAGTTGGCATATAGGGACTGGCGTGGAGTGAACAGGCAAGAAGAGTTACTGACTGCGGGAGGGAGAGAGGCAGGAGATGGCAGAGCTGAAGTCCGGTCAGAAACAGCAGATGGAGGGCAAGCTGCAACGTCACTCACATCTGGTGTTGATGGCACAGGTTCCGGTTCCTTGCTGGAACCAGATGCTCATTGGCATCTTTGAAATTTCACAACTTGAAGGTTTGTACATAGGGGCTTACTGTACTACAAAGGGGTGTGTGTGCAGGCTAGGAGAAATTTGTGGACCCTTTTTTTGCCAACTACCACACTGCCCAAGTCCAAGGCTCTGAGAGTACTGGGCATCTAAGCCAGCCCACAAAAACCACACAGCCTCAGTAGTAGTAGCAGACGTACTCTGAGTGCTTTCCAGGCATCTCCCAAATCAGTGCACGTGGGACCAGGCTACCACCAATGGCAAGAGAAGATTATTTTAGGGAGGAGACTAAGACAAAAAAAAAAGACCAAGTCCCTATTTTGCAGCTAAACACCATTCAGTTGCCTTCATTGGGAACACGGGCTCAATGTTTCTAGATATTCTTATTGTTCTGCAGATGGAAGAAACCTGGATTTCTATATAAAATCTGATATTTAAGTGCTGACAGCTAACTGAATTTCTTAAACTTTGTGCAGAAGCAAGTACATTCTCTGGGGGTTGGGGAAGATCAGATGGTGTCCTTGACTCCTTCTTGCTGGAACTAAGTGATTTATGTCATTATGGACTTGGGAGCACTCTCTTCTTTTTAACATGTATGATGCAACATATATAAGCTGCTCATACAACTCAACATAAAAAAAAGAAAAGCCTGATTTTAAAATGGGCAGAACTAAAGAAACATTTTTCAAAAGAATAAATGCAGATGGCCAACAGGCACATGAAAAGATGCTCAACATTACTAATTATCAGGGAAATGCAAATCAAAACCACCCGGTATCACCTAATACTTAATACCAGTCAGAAAGGATGGCTATCATTTAAAAAAAAAAATCCCGCAAATAACATATTTTGACAAGGTTGTGGAGAAAAGGAAACTCTTGTACATCACTGATGGGAATGTAAACTGGTGCAATGTAAACTATGTAAACAATGTGAACTATGTAAAACAGTATGCAAGTTTCTCAAAAAACAAAAAATAGAACTACCATGTGGCCCAGCAATTCCACTCGAGTATATATCTGAAAAACACTCATTCAAAAAGATGCATGTACTCCCATGTTCATAGCAGAATTATTTATAATTGCCAAGATAAGGAAGCAACCTAAATGTCCATCAATAGAAGAATGGATAAAGATGATATGGTGTGTATATGCACGCACACACACACACACACACACACAATGGAATAATACTCAGTCATAAAAAAGGAATGAAATCTTATAATTTGCAAGAATGGATGGACTGACTTTAAACACTTTATGTTAAGTGAAATAAGTCAGAGAAGGACAAATACTGTATGATATCACTTCTATGAGGGATCTAAAAAAATACAACAAAATAGTGAATAAAATGAAAAAGCAGCAGACTCACAGATACAGAGAACAAATTAGTGGTTACCAATAGGAAAAGTCTGGGGAGGGAGCATTATATGGGTAGGGAGAAGAAAAGGATTATTATGGGATACTATGAAATCATGTGTGAGAAACTTTTGAAAATTGTAAACTATAAAATTTAAAGAATCTTTTGTTCGATTAAAAACAACTTACAAAAAATTAAAATGTATGATGTACAATGTGGGAGGAACCCCAGAGCAACAGCTATACTTGCCAAGAAGGGTGAGGGGAAGTGCCCCAAGACTGAATGGGGCTCTTCAAATTCAGTGTTTTGTGGCATTTGCTACAGGAGGCCTGGATCACAGTAATTTGTGCATGGATCTGAGCATCAGATGGACTGACTCTGCTGGTTACCAATGTTGTTCTGTTTTACTCGTTAATTTTAAATCTCTTTCAAGAACTCAAAAGCACAAAAAGAGCCAGACTGTTCAGGTTGAAATCCCAGCCTTGTCACTTACCAGCTATTTGCATAGCAATTTTGCAACCTTATCTATGCTAATAGTACACTCTACATATAAAGATACAAAGCAGTTTTTCTCTGGGTCTTATTCACTGTATGTGTATCTACTTTCCTCATTATACCCTGATTATTTATAATATTAACAATACTAGAAAATACTTACAAAGATTTTACCCTTTATTATATAAGTTGAGCAATTTTTGTGCGTTGTATCCATTAACACTCGTGACAACTATATAAAACAGCCTTCTATTTCCATTCTATAGATGGAGAAACTGAGCTCAACAATTGAGTAACTTGTACCCAGTTTCCACAGTTGGCGGATTGGTAATGTCATCATTTGAACTCAAATAGATCTACTGCAAACATGGTTACTCAAACTGGGATCTGCAGACCCTTGAGGGTATTCAGATTTTCACATTCATCTCTAAATTTTTTAAATTTCATGTTCAGTTTGGTTATCCTAAAACACTGACTTCCAGCGCTTCTTGACTACCTGGATGAACACTTTCTATGCAAGTATTACTGTATAATACTTCTGTAATGGTTCTGTATAAGTAATACTTATTGTATAATACTTCTGCATTACTGTATAATACTGTACAATACTTCTACACAAGTATTACAGTATAATACTTTCTATGTAAGTATTACTATATATAAGATCATGGCATCTGGTCCCATCGCTTCGTGGCAAATAGATGGGGAAATAATGGAAACAGTGACAGACTTTATATTTTGGGGTTCCAAAATCATTGCAGATGGTGACTGCAGTCATGAAATTAAAAGACGCTTGCTCTTTGGAAGAGAAGTTATGACCAACCTAGACAGCATATTAACAAGCAAAGATATTACTTTCCCAACAAAGGTCCGTCTAGTCGAAGCTCTGGTTTTTCCAGTAGTCATGTATGGATGTGAGAGTTGGACTATAAAGAAAGCTGAGCACTTTGAAGAACGATGCTTTTGAACTGTGGTGTTGTAGTAGACTCTTGAGAGTCCCTTGGACTGCAAGGAGATCCAACCAGTCCATCCTAAAGGAGATCAGTCCTGGGTGTTCATTGGAAGGACTGATGCTGAAGCTGAAACTCCAATACTTTGGGCACCTGATGTGGAGAGCTGACTCATTGGAAAAGACTCTGATGCTGGGAAAGATTGAAGGCAGGAGGAGCAGGGGACGACAGAGGATGAGATGGTTGGATGGCATCACCGATTCGGTGGACATGAGTTTGAGTAAACTCCAGGAGTTGGTGATGGACAGGGAAGTCTGGTGTACTGTAGTCCATGGGTTCTCAAAAGAGGAGGACACGACTGAGCCACTGAACTGACCTGATTACTGTACAGTATAGCTCAGGTCTTCCCTGGTAGCTCAGTTGGTAAAGAATCCACCTGCAATGCAGGAGACCCCAGTTTGATTCCTGGGTCGGGAAGATCCCCTGGAGAAGGGAAAGGCTACCCACTTCAGTATTCTGGCCTGGAGAATTCCATGGACTGTATAGTCCACGGGGTCGCAAAGAGTCGGACACGACTGAGCGACTTCCATTTTCATTACTGCACGGTTTTGTGCCTGCTTTCACACCTGCGCCTATGCTCACATTGGCACCTGGATGCACCATTTCAATTGTCACAGTGAGAAAATAAAAGAGGAGCCAATGTTGTTTGAGAAGGACAAACAACATCACAAAACCAAGGTGCCTTGGTATTATTAATGGAAATGAAAAGTGGTGGTAGAATTCAAACATCATGGCCCACAGTATGGGAGGCATGCCAAGTCAAAAAGAATTCCCACCTCAGAATCACTACCATATATCCCACCTTTGTTTCAGTAAAGCAAGATTCATTTCCCCCGTAAAACTGTGTTAATCTGAATAATGTTCTTTTTTATAATTAACTTCCAACTGCATTTTGCTTTTATGGTTTTATCTAAGCTCTAAGCATAAAAATATGGGGCTTCCCTGGTGGCTAAGTGGTAAAGAATCCGCCTGCCAATGCAGGAGACATGGGCTCCATTTCTGGGTTGGGAAGATCCCCTGGAGGAGGAAATGCCAATCCTCTCTAGTATTCTTGCCTGGATAATCCCATGGACAGAGGAGCCTGTCAGACTCCATGTGGTCACAAAGAGTTGGACAGGACTGAATAACTAAGCATGCATGCACTCGAACATAAAAAAAGTGCAGATTTATGCTTTCACTTATAGTAAGCATCATTATAATAAAAAATAAAGTAAACCAGCTAAGTTTTTTTTTTTTTTTTTCATTTAAAAAGTCAACTTCTTTCTCAATTGTAAGAACATGGAACATAATGGAATGGTTTAGGGTTTAGGTTCTAAAGTTACCCTATGGGACTGAGTTTCAGCTCTAACACCTGTGAGCTGTGTGACCTTGGACAAGTCACATCTCTCTAAGATTCAGTTACATAATTGAAATAGGAGAAATCGGATTACTGTGAGAGCAAAATGATACAGTAAGTAGTTGTACTTAGCACAAGAGAACTGACTACCACTGATAACGTGGACAGTAGAACACACACATATAATTGCCCAGAGACTGAACAGATTCATTTGTAGACTTGGCTACATGGCTTGCCTGACGGTGATTCTGAGTTGAGAATTTACTCGTTAGAAGGAGAGAATTCACTTCTTGTACAGCAGAGCCTGTCGCTCATGAGATGAGAGGTGCAATCACTGTGGTTATAGGCAGCCATTTAATTTCTTAGAACATTTCCCTTTTATTTTTTAAGAGTAACTTTCAAAACTCTGGGATTGCTTCCAGTGAGGCAATTAGATTGGTTTCCGAGAATTACTTTCTTATTTCCAACTAAATGTACTTTTAAAAAACTCATCTTCTCTTTGCATGTCTTTGTGGTCTTGAATAGAGGAAATTTACTGCAAATATTACTTTATTTCATTATAGAATCAGCATCCTGCAATAATTTCAGAGGAATAAAAATAATATTTATAAGAAAGAATGTGGTTCTAAAACATCACAAATATTCAATTGAGACAATGACAGTTTCAAAAATTATGTAATAATATTAACCACTATGCCAGTGGACAACGTCTTAAGTGAAAGAAACCTGGCCCTTTATTGCCAGTGCTGTGCAGTAAAAAGGCCATGCATTTCAGACTTAGACAGTTTTAGTTTTGAATCCTAGCTTGACTGTTACTAGCGCGAACCTGAAAAAAAATTCTTTACCTCCTTTCTCTTAATAGCTTTATTTCCAACTGACAAGGAAACACCATTTTGATGGCATAAATTTTAGCAATTTCTACTCATTTTCCTTCTACCTTCTCAGAAGGATCTGATCCAATAACCTGTTGAAGCTATTTCAGAGTACTTGACATGGTACATTTCACTCATTCATATATTCTTTCATTTGGCAAATAATAACTGATCAACTGCTATTTTCCATGTTCTCTAACAGTGGCTGGAATTTACTGGTGGGAAAAGGAGACAAGTTGCCTGCTCTCAAGGAGTTTGTCTTTCATCGGAGAAGTGGAAAATAAATAAAGAAACAATTAGTTAAGCAAGATAAATTCAGACCTGAATGGGTACTAAGCATGATGCTAACAAACCTAGTCCATAAACAGAGACTGGAGTCTCCACTGAAAAGCTACTTTAATCAGGATGGCCATAGAAGTTCTCTCTAGTTAGGGAAGTCAAGAGTTGAAGAATAAGAAGCTGCTGGCTGTGTGAAGATCTGAGCAAAGAGATCCTACACAGAGGGAATCACAAATGTAGGAGCTGTGATGAAGGAGCTTGGGCAGAATCAAGGATCAGTCTATATGTTGGCTGAGGCACATTAAGTCAGGTGACCCAGGAGGAGATGATGTGACTGAGTCAGATCACATCAGATGAAGTAAGCTACAGTTCAGTTCAGTCCAGTCCAGTCACTCAGTCGTGTCCAACTCTTTGCCACCCATGGACTGCATCACGCCAGGCTTCTCTGTCCATCACCTACTCCTGGAGCTTGCTCAGACTCTTGTGATGCCATCCAACCATCTCATCCTGTTGTCCCCTTCTCCTCCCGCCTTCAATCTTTCCCAGTATCAGGGTCTTTTCAAATGAGTAAGTTCTTTGCATCAGGTGGCCAAAGTATTGGAGTTTCAGCTTCAGCATCAGTCCTTCCAATGAATATTCAGGACTGATTTCCTTTAGGATGGACGGTTGGATCTCCTTGCAGTCCAAGGGACGCTCAAGAGTCTTCTCCAACACCATGGTTCAAAAGCATCAATTCTTCAGTGCTCAGCTTTCTTTATAGTCCAATTCTCACATCCATACATGACTACTGGAAAAACCAAAGCTTTGACTAGACAGACCTTTGTTGGCAAAGTCACGTCTCTGCTTTTAACATGCTGTCTGGGTTGATATAGCTTCTTCCAAGGAGCAAGCGTCTTTTTTTTAATTTTTTTTTTTTTATTAGTTTGAGGCTAATTACTTCACAACATTTCAGTGGGTTTTGTCATACATTGATATGAATCAGCCATAGAGTTACACGTATTCCCCATCCCGATCCCCCCTCCCACCTCCCTCTCCACCCGATTCCTCTGGGTCTTCCCAGTGCACCAGGCCCGAGCACTTGTCTCATGCATCCCACCTGGGCTGGTGGTCTGTTTCACCATAGATAATATACATGCTGTTCTTTCAAAACATCCCACCCTCACCTTCTCCCACAGAGTTCAAAAGTCTGTTCTGTACTTCTGTGTCTCTTTTTCTGTTTTGCATATAGGGTTATCATTACCATCTTTCTAAATTCCATATATATGTGTTAGTATGCTGTAATGTTCTTTATCTTTCTGGCTTACTTCACTCTGTATAATGGGCTCCAGTTTCATCCATCTCATTAGAACTGATTCAAATGAATTCTTTTTAATGGCTGAGTAATATTCCATGGTGTATATGTACCACAGCTTCCTTATCCATTCATCTGCTGGTGGGCATCTAGGTTGCTTCCATGACCTGGCTATTATAGACAGTGCTGCGATGAACATTGGGGTGCACGTGTCTCTTTCAGATCTGGTTTCCTCAGTGTGTATGCCCAGAAGTGGGATTGCTGGGTCATATGGCAGTTCTATTTCCAGTTTTTTAAGGAATCTCCACATTGTTCTCCATAGCGGCTGTACTAGTTTGCATTCCCACCAACAGTGTAAGAGGGTTCCCTTTTCTCCACACCCTCTCCAGCATTTATTGCTTGTAGACTTTTGGATAGCAGCCATCCTGACTGGCGTGTAATGGTACCTCATTGTGGTTTTGATTTGCATTTCTCGAATAATGAGTGATGTTGAGCATCTTTTCATGTGTTTGTTAGCCATCTGTATGTCTTCTTTGGAGAAATGTCTGTTTAGTTCTTTGGCCCATTCTTTGATTGGGTCATTTATTTTTCTGGAATTGAGCTTCAGGAGTTGCTTGTATATTTTTGAGATTAATCCTTTGTCTGTTTCTTCATTTGCTATTATTTTCTCCCAATCTGATGGCTGTCTTTTCACCTTACCTATAGTTTCCTTTGTAGTGCAAAAGCTTTTAAGTTTCATTAGGTCCCATTTGTTTATTTTTGCTTTTATTTCCAATATTCTGGGAGGTGGGTCATAGAGGATCCTGCTGTGATTTATGTCGGAGAGTGTTTGAGCAATCGTCTTTTAATTTCATGGTTGCAGTCACCATCTGCAGTGATTTTGGAACCCAAAAAAATAAAGTCTGTCATTGTTTCCCCATCTATTTGCAATGAAGCAATGGGACTGGATGCCATGATCTTAGTTTTCTGAATGTTGAGCTTTAAGCCAACTTTTTCACTTTCCGCTTTCACTTTCATCAAGAGGCTCTTTAGTTCCTCTTCACTTTCTGCCATAAGGGTGGTGTCATTTGCGTATCTGAGGTTATTGATATTTCTCCCAGCAATCTTGATTCTAGCTTGTGGTTCCTCCAGCCCGGGATTTCGTTTGATGTACTCTGCATGTAAGTTAAATAAGCAGAGTGACAATATACAGCCTTGACATACTCCTTTCCTGATTTGGAACCAGTCTGTTGTTCCCTGTCCAGTTCTAACTGTTGCCTCTTGACCTGCATACAGATTTCTCAGGAGGCAGGTCAGGTGGCACGGTATTCCCATCTCAAAGAATTTTTGACACTTTATTGTGATCCACACAGTCAAAGGCTTTATCATAGTCAATAAAGCAGATTTTTTTTCCGGAACTCTCTTGCTTTTTTGATGATCCAGCGAATGTTGGCAATTTGAACTCTGGTTCCTCTGCCTTTTCTAAAGCCAGCTTGAACATCTGGACATTCACAGCTCGTGTACGGATGAAGCCTAGCTTGGAGAACTTTGAGCATTACTTTGTTAGCGTGTGAGATAAGTGCAATTGTGCTGTAGTTTGCACATTCTTTGGCACATTCTTTCTTTGGGATTGGAATGAAAACTGACCTTTTCCAGTCCTGTGGCCACTGCTGAGTTTTCCAAATTTGCTAGCATATTAAGTTCAGCACTTTGATAGCATCATCTTTTAGGATTTTAAATAGCTCAGCTGGAATTCCATCACCTCCACTAGCTTATTCATAGTGATACCTAAGGCCCACTTGACTTCGCATTCCAGGATGTCTGGCTCTAGGTGAGTGATCATACCATCATGATTATCTGGGTCATGAAGATCTTTTTTGTATAGTTCTTCTGTGTATTCTTGCCACCTCTTCTTAATATCTTCTGCTTCTGTTAGGTCCATACCATTTCTATCCTTTATTAAACCCATCTTTGCATGAATTGTTCCCTTGATGTCTCTAGTTTTCTTGAAGAGATCGCTAGTCTTTCCCACTCTATTGTTTTCCTCTATTTCTTTGCATTGATCACTAAGGAAGGCTTTCTTATCTCTCCTTGCTATTCTTTGGAATTCTGCATTCAAATGGGTATATCTTTCCTTTTCTCCTTTGCCTTGCACTTCTCTTCTTTTCTCAGCTATTTGTAAGGCATCCTCAGACAACTATTTTGCCTTTTTGCATTTCTTTTTCTTGGGGATACTCTTGATCACTGCCTCCTATACAATGTCATGAACCCCCATCCATAGTTCTTCAGGCACTCTATCAGATCTAATCCCTTGAATCTATTTGTCACTTCCACTGTATAATTGTAAGGGGTTTGATTTAGGTCATACCTGAATGGAGTCTGGATTCTATTCCAAGTGTGATTGGAAATCACTGAAGGATTCCACTCTGGGGAGAGTGATAGGATTGGACTGCTGTATGGGGAATACATTGTAAGGAATCAAGAGAGGGAAACCAGTTAGAAGTCTATTATCATGGTCCAGGTAACAAATGATAGCAGCTTAGACTGAGGTTACACAAGAGAAGGTGGAGAGAATGAAATTAGAGGGAAGTGAATGGAGTCAGTACATGATCTAGAACTAGGATGAACAGGACCATTGTGAAGTATTATTCCTTCGGTGTCTTTAATGCTCTCAATTTAAAAATGGAGATAAGGATTACATTGCCCTGTTGTCCTTGCCTACTTCATTAAGACCCAGAAGAGCGAGAGTACATTATTTGGCTCTGATAGTACAGTGTGCTAAAATTTACATCATCCAAAGAATACACACGTCTGTCTAGAGTTCTGAAACATGCTTCTGCTCTCCAGGGTCTTAAGGGCTAAAACAAAGCATATTTACAGAAAGTAAAAAAATTCAGTGAATATGTTGGCCACAAAAAGTTTTAGAAGGGCTATAAACTAATGGAGCAGTTATATTTGTTCAGGCTTTGATATGTGGAAATTGGAGACCATGTCTTTTGGAGCAGTAGGTAGAAGCTGCTTTCTGTTTACTCAATTCTGAAATATTCCAGTTTCCCTGGTATTTTGAATAAGAAGTGTGTGTGTATGTGTGTGTGTGTGTGTGTAAGCATATCCTTACAAATTTTCTCTAAAGAGCTCCAAGCTCACCCCATAAGTCAGAAGACAGAAAATCAAGACATTTATACAGAACGCAGGAGTTAACTGAGAGATATTAGTGTGTCTGTGCTTGGAAACTTTTATATCATTATAAAAATAAAGTACAAAACACTATAGTTTATTCTAAACATTCAATTTGTATAACTTTCAAATAATAGCTTGATCTAGACTTTTGAATGATAAGCCCTTCAAATTCAACTTAGACATTATCCACGAAATAACTATTTGCTCAAGAATGTGGTGAAACAATGAAACATAATTTTCATCATTCACATATTAAAAAAAATTTATTCTGTATAAAAGCACTAATAGTTCCTCTATCTTTTGTTGACAAATATCTTGATAATGAAAATAAACTTTTTAATCTCATCATCTTTTTCTTATTGCTTCAAAACAGTGATGGAACTTTAATTTGTAGAATTCACATGCCTTTTCAGAGAAACTGAAGCAAGTTTGTGTGTGTGTGTGTGCATACTAAATTGCTTCAGCTGTGTCCAACTCTTTGCAACCCTATGGACTATAGCCTGCCAGGCTCCTCTGTCCATGGGAATCCGCCAGGCAAGAATACTGGAGTGGGTTGCCATGCCCTCCTCCAGGGGATCTTCCTGACACAGGTATTGAACCTGCGTCTCTTATATCTCTTGCACTGGCAGGCAGGTTCTTTACCACTAGTGCCACCTGGGAAGCCAGTCTGGATCACACTAAAAGGGCATGTATGCTGCAGAAGAATAGACATGCTGCATCCATGGGAAGACAGATTTGGGTATCTAATTGCACCTGCATCTCCCAGGTCCCCTGTCCAGATTTGCGGTCCCCCTCCTTTACTGACCACATTTTGGGCACTGTGACATGCTCTTTGGACAACTGGAATACAGATTCCTCTAGCAGCCCCATTTGTTCTTTGTCACAAGGAGAGGTTGTACCCAAAGAAGACAGCTGGCAGCCAGAGGTAATCAGTCTTGAGGTTCTGTCTATCCGAGACCTGACTCAGAAGACATGAAGAGTAGGAGTGGGGATGGGAACCCATTGTGATGTGTTCAACGCCTTCGTGACTTTGTTGAAGAGTGTCATAGTGGTGAGGCTATACAGTCCATGAGGAAGATCTTGATACAGATGAAGAACCAGATGCTCTCAGAATGGGGACAATAACTTTCTGATTTTCCCACAGTTAGAATATAGCAGGTCAGAAATCAAACCAGCTCTTATAATTGCCTATTCTTTTCACTACTTTTCATTCCTTCTCTTGATACAATAAGCTTAAAAAATAATCCAGCAACACAGATCCCAAAAGTCTTTGGGGATTCATGCTTATCAATTCATGTTTCTAGCTTTTATATGTTGAATGACAATCTATAAGGTTATATAATGCAAAAAGATCATGTAAACCAGTTTGCCTCTTTCCTTTTTCAAAAGTATCCATGTATCCCACAGTGACAGAATGGGAATTAATTACAGTTTAGCTGTCTGGTTTGATAAACTGAGGCAGTGGATAAATCTTTACCCCTCTTCAGAAATCAGGTGGCTGTAAGCTTTCTGTTCTAGTCACTATTTTGATTAATAAAAGTAAACATTTCCTCTTTAGTGCACAACCATGCAGAGGCAGACAACGGCAGTCGTCTGAGAGCTGCCTGCACCCTTGGTCCTTACACCATTGGTAGATGGAAGTTTGGGCTTGCTGGTGCCCATAGACGCTGAGAGAGGAGAGTGGGCAAGGAGACCCCAGGTGGCTCTGGTGCTTGTGTGGACACAGACACGTAGGTCCTCCCCCACGGCAGAGCACACCTGATTTTCTAAAACTGCAGCAAGACTGTCTAAGAGTTGCATGGGAGGGCCCTTCCTCACCACAATCAATACCCTTGCCCAGAGGCAACAGCTCCTCACCTCTCAGCAGCCTATCTCCGATCTAACTCTGCCTGCATAGACTCATGCACAGTCCTAGACCACCCCAGGATGCAGGAAACCTGCAAATTGGGAGTGAGTGGAGTCAGGAAGTATCAGAGGAGCCCTCTGCATTGGCAAAGTTCTAAGGGCAGTGCACACTTATATTTGGCATGTACATACCAGTTCCTTGGACTGCAAGATCAAACAAGTCAATCCTGGGGGAAACTGACCCAGAATATTTATTGGAAAGACTGATGCTGAAGCTGAGGCTCCAATATTCTGGCCACATGATGCAAAGAGCAGACTCACTGGAAGAGACCCTGAGGCTGGGAAAGATTGAAAGCAAAAGGAGGAGGAGGCGGCAGATAACAAGATGGTTAGATAGCATCACAGATTCAATGGATATGAGTTTCAGCAAACTCCAGGGGACAGTGAATGACAGATGCAACTGGCAGGCTGCAGTCCATGGGGTCACAGAGAGTTGGACATGGCTTAGCTACTGAACAAGAACAACAACATACCAGTAGGGCCATAATGATCCTTAATGACTAGTGACCACTCTGACTGGTCAATGCCCATGCCAGACAACTGTTAAAACTTTTCAACATTGCCCCTGATAATGTGTATTCTGATGATGCCAGATACACAGAATATACTTCCCTGGCCCAAACTGATTTTATTACTATACACTATCAGTAAAATGCCTCATTTGGGGGGACTTGTACCTATTTATAAAGCAGGTTACATTGTTTATCACCTATAATTCTTCCATGAGGCAGGTATTAGAATCATTGTCATTTTCTCAGTGTAGAATCAAAGGAACAAAGAGGTTAAGCAACTTGTGCAAAGCTGTCTGATATATCTAGACAACAGTTAAATGTATCAGGGCTCAAACCCAGGCAGTCTAACTCTAGAGCAAGTTTTACATGTGTCTATGTGTCTGTCTATATCTGTAGGTGTGTTTAAAATAAACAAGGAACTGTAGAACAATGATATATCTTCATAAATTTAAAAAATATGAAGGATACTAAAACTTCCACCCCACCAGTAGCAGCCTTGGTCAAGAGGCAGAGAATAAGTTGAACACTTATTCAGAGACATAGGTTAATGCCATGGTCTGAATATTTGTGTCCCACACAAAATTGATACATTGAAAATCTAATGTCTGGTGTGATGTTATTAGTAGGTATAACCCTCATGAATGGAATTAGCACCTGACAAAGAGGTTCCAGAAAAATCTGCAGCCCCTCCTGCCATAAGGACACAGTGAGAAGGCACTGGCTAAGAACCACCAAGAGGACCCTCACCAGAAGGTTCCACCTGACACCCTGATCTTGGACTTCCCAGCATTCAGAACTGTGACCTATAAATGTGTGTTGTTTGTAAGCCACCTAGCCGGTGGTATTGGGTTAGCCAAACAGTTCATTCAAGTCTTTCTGTAACATCTTATAGAAAAATCCAAAAGAACTCTGTGGCCAGCCTGATATTTTATTAATATTTTAGCAGTTCAAATGGACTCCAGGTTAATATTCATCATCTTTGCTTAAGGGAAAGTGTAAATGTACACTGTGCATTTCAGTAGCTCCTTTCTTGGCTCAGAATAACTACTGAGGCAAGCACATTCATTAATTAATTCAGTGAGTATTTATGAATAAAGTACCTTCTATGTACAAAGTACTGTAGTAGACACTGGGGATATAGAATGTGGACTGTATTCTTAAGGAACAGTCAAGAGTGGGATAAAGTTACTAGGAATTACAATATCCTAAAGAAACATGCAGCAGTAAATACTCTTCTCACCCATCCTCAGGTAGACTATTCCAAGGAACATCCTATAGGCTCCTCAGAGGGTTCCTACAAGGTTAGCCTCAGTTGGCTACAGTAAGGCCAGCTTAATGATCCCCTCTTCTGTTCAGTTCAGTTGCTCTGTCGTGTCCGACTCTTTGCAACCCCATGAATCCCAGCACGCCAGGCCTCCCTGTCCATCACCAACTCCCGGAGTTTACTCAAACTCATGTCCATCAAGTCGGTGATGCCATCCAGCCATCTCATCCTCTGTTGTCCCCTTTTCCTCCTGCCCCCAACTCCTCCCGCCCCCAATTCCTCCCAGCATCAGGGTCTTTTCCAATGAGTCAACACTTCACATGAGGTGGCCAAAGTATTGGAGTTTCAGCTTCAGCATCAGTCCTTCCAATGAACACCCATGACTGATCTCTTTTAGAATGGACTGGTTGGATCTCCTTGCAGTCCAAAGCACTCTCAAGAGTCTTCACCAACACCACAGTTCAAAGGCATCAATTTTTCAGTGCTCAGCTTTTTTCACAGTCCAACTCTCACATCCATACATGACCACTAGAAAAACCATAGCCTCTTCTGTTGCCCTTCCTTTTTTCCCTTCTCCAGTCTTCAAAGTCTTCCTCTCCACTTTTCTTGTTACCTGAGATCACTAAACTAGCTGTAACCCAGCCTTTGTATTAGTTTTTTTAAATATCAACAAAACGGACAAATCCTTAGCTAGACTAAGACAGAAAGAGAAGACTCAAACAATGTCAGAAATAAAAGTGGAGACATGATAACTGGTGCCATAGAAATGAAAAGAATTATAAAAGACTACTGTGAACAGTTACATACCAAGGAACTAGATAGTCTGGAAGATATGGATAAATTTCTAGAAACACACAATCTGTCAAGACTGAATCACAAAGAAATAAAAAATGTAAACACATCTATAACTATAAAAGGTATTGAGTCAGTAACCAAAATCTCCCAACAAAGAGAAGTCCAGGACCAACACCACTAATCATCAGAAAAATGCAAATCCAAATCACAATAAAGAAAGGAATGGCAACCCACTCTCCTATTCTTGCAAGGAAAATCCCATGGAGAGAGCAGCCTGGTGGGTCACAAAAAGTCAGACACCACTGAGCACACACGCAAACCACAATGAGTTAGCACCTCATACCTGCTAGGATCAGTTCAGTTCAGTCGCTCAGTCCAGTCTGACTCTCTGCAACCCCATGGACTGCAGCACACCAGGCTTCCCGGTCCATCACCAACATCTGGAGCTTACTCAAACTCATGTCCATCAAGTTGGTGATGCCATCCAACCATCTCATTCTCTGCTGTCCCCTTCTCCTCCTGCCTTCAATCTTTCCCAGCATCAGGGTCCTTTCAAATGAGTCAGTTTTTCACATCAAGTGGTCAAAGTAATGGAGTTTCAGTTTCAGCATCAGTCCTTCCAATGAACACCCAGGACTGATCTCCTTTAGGATGGACTGGTTGGATGTCCTTGCAGTCCAAGGGACTCTCAAGAGTCTTCTCCAACACCACAGTTCAAAAGTATCAGTTCTTTGGCACTTAGCTTTCTTTATAGTCCAACTCTCACATCCATACATGACTACTGGAAAGACCATCACTTTGACTAGATGGACCTTTGTTGGCAAAGTAACGTCTCTGCTTATTAATATGCTATCTCGGTTGGTCAAAGCTTTTCTTCCAAGGAGCAAGCGTTTTTTAATTTCATGGCTGCAGTCACCATCTGCAGTGGTTTTGGAGCCCAAGAAAATATCAAGTCTCTCGCTGTTTCCATTGTTTAACAGCCTCATCTTCTCAGATTTGAAATAGCTCAACTGGAATTCCATCACCTCCACTAGCTTTGTTCATGATGATGCTTCCTAAGGCCCACTTGACTAAACGAACCCAGAAAATACTGTGTTGATTAGGATGTTCAAAAACTGGAATTCCTTACTCTTGATAGCAATATAAAATAGAGTAGCCACTATGGAAAACAGTACAGTGTTTCCTCAAAAAAACTAAAAATAGAATTACTATATGATTCAACAATTCCAACTTATGGGTATTTATCCAGAGGAACTGAAATCAGGATCTTGAAGAGATATTTGCCCTCTCATGTAAACTGCAGCATTATACAAAATAGGCAGGACATGAATGCAACCTAATGTCCACTGACAGATGAATGGATTTTTGAAAAGTGCATACCCTGGAATATTATTCAGTCATAAAAAAATTCTGTCATATATTACAAAATGAGTGAACTTTGAAGACATTATGTTAAGTGAAATAAGGACACAGAGGACCAATATTGCATGATTTCACTAATATAAAATATCTAAAGTAGCTAAACTCATAGAAGCAGAAAGTAAAATACTGGTTGCCATGTCCTGAGCGGGAAAAGTGGAGAGCAGCTATTCAATGCGTATGAAGTTTCAGTCATGGGGGATGTAAATGTTCTAGAGAGGCACTGTACATTGTGCTCCCACTGATCAATACTGTATTTTCACTTGAAATTTTGTTAAGAGGGTGGTCTCATAAATTGTGTGTTTTTTTACCACAAGAAAAAAGCATTAACTTAACACTAAGATTTTAGAAAGACCTTTACTTTGACCTGTATAGCATTAACTTTCCCCCCAAAATTAGGAAGTATTGAATTTCCAAGTTTGTAAAAGAGAGCTGTCATGTCACTTTATCAACAGAAAATATGATCTTTCACGTATTTGGAAAATTATCAGGGCCACACAATCAGGCTGTGTCGGTGGAAATCATGAAAGGGAAAAAAGTGAACACTGGCAGCACTGTGTTCCTTCCAGAAAATGGAAAGAATCCTTCTCTTCATCTATCACATTATTCTCTTTGACTTTCTAGTTGCATCTGGTATGAAAGAGAACTATTTATAATACAAGGATTATTTGTGCCAATTATCTAGTTAATATACAGCAAAGGCAATGGTTTTTTGTTCTTGCCTAACCAATCATTTGGAAGAGTGTACTTAGCAAATAGTTATAGTCTGTAAGAAAAAAAAGGGTATCTGCTGATAAATTATAACTAATTGGGGGGAAATAAGCCTATCTGTCATAAACCACAAATAATGGTTGGAGCAATAATGTTTATTATCATAATTTTTACATGGTAATATAATTAACTAATGAATTACACTGAAGCAGGGTATATCATTTATCCTCAATAGCTCCCTTGTGCCAAAAGAACTAGACACAGTACTTCCTTTATTCCAAAGATAAGAGATGTTGAATAGAACCAGCAAAAAAGGCAGAGGATGCATAGAAATTGGGTATCTTTAATCTCTGATTACCACTTCCGTCTGTATTTGGAATATGCCACTTCTGTACTTTCCAAAGGATTTACAGAAATATCGATAAATTGAGAACAAAGAAAGGAATAATTTTTTTTTTGCCACTCTGTGCAGTATGTGGGATCTTACTTCCCTGACCAAGATCAAACCCATACCCCTTGCACTGGAAGCAGGAATGATATTTATAATTCTTGCTTTTGCTTGCCCTTTGTACATGTTTCCTTTCTGTCTGTAACCAACTTCCCTGTAATAGAAGCAGTGTTGAGCATGGAAGAATGGCAGTCATGACTCATGATTACGTAAAGTGGTATCAATATGGTCCTGGCCTGCCAATCAGGCAGAGACCAAGGTTGACCCTGAGCAAGGGCCTGAGCTTATATTGCTAGAGTTCAGTATCACTGCTTGAACTCCTGTTTGTCTGATCCCATTTGTTCCATAGGAAGGTTGCAAGGGTGAAGAGTTAGTATAGATATTTGAATGATTAAGGTAAACTCATGGATTGATCACCCAATAAAGTTATTAGAAAGGTAAAGAATAGTCTCTGGCCCTGCTATGTATTTAATCCAGATATAAAAGCCTGAGAAGAATGAGTAAACACATGAGTAAAGACACCATTCTAGAAAGTCATTCTTAACTTCAAAAGAGTAGGATGAATTGATTCAGTTTCTCCTAAGTGTGACAAGGCAGCATCCTTCCTTAAGCACTGGTCTGTTCTTCAAACACTTACACCCATGTGGGTTAGGGTACCAAGAAAGTTAAAAATTGAGTTGTTAATGTTCAGTGCTACCTTGGGCTTAAAACAGAATGTCAAATTTGTGACCTACAACAGAGACACATCTTTCAAGAAGGTTGGGCTGCAAGTACATCACATAAGGCAAAAATGCAGCAAGTCAAAATTGCATTTGGGAAAGTTCCATGTTGGATCTAAACATGTTTCAAAACATCCAACACAGCCAGATTTTTCTCTCTTGAAACATATTTCTTTTATTTTTCTGATTGAACACTAGATTACGTAAGTGGCTTGCATTTGGGATGTTGCAATTTTTAAATAAAGTATTTTAAACCCTAGCGTGTCTCTGTATGGTGAATATTCCTGACTGAGAAAACAAGAATTTCCCACCCATCTTCTCAAACAAAGAAGAACATACTCACTGAGTGGAAGCCAATCAGAAGAGCTTGTGGTATTTCAGTTGTTCATTTACTTGTTCTCATCTTCATCCTCAAGCTACCATTCATTCATACAACCTTGACTTCTATCTTTTTGGCCCACCTTTTCTCCTCCCTCTTCTTTAGCAGAGCACAAAGAGGAGAATTTTGCATACATTAAATATCCCTCTGATGTGATTCTACTGTGGTACTCAAGGCAGACATAATCAATCAGTCACAACACAATTTTCCTCTCATTTGACCAAGACTGGACCTCAAAGTTCTTACCAATACAGCACTTCAGACAGCCACTACAGGTAACAAGTACAAATTCTCTGACATTCCATATAATGTTTTTAAACAACTTAGATTTCATTACTGTTTTTTAGCTTGATTTTGTATATGATTTTAAGAAAGAAAGCACTAGATGAGATGCTTACTAGACCTTACACTGAATTCTGATATTATGACCCATTAGATTATGTGTTGGAGAAGACTCTTGAGGGTCCCTTGGACAGCAAGGAGATCAAACCAGTCAATCCTAAAGGAAATCAACCCTGAATATTCATTGGAAGGACTGATGCTGAAACTCTAATACTGACACGAAGAGCCAACTCATTGGAAAAGACCCTGATACTGGGAAAGACTGAAAGCACAAGAAGAGGGTAGTAAAGGATGAGATAGCTAGATAGCAATACCAACTCAATGGACATGAATTTGAGTAAACTCCAGGAGATAGTAGAGGACAGAGGAGCCTAGTCCATAGGGTCACAAAGAGTCAGATATGACTTAGTGACCGAACAAAAACAACAGATTACAGCAGGGGTCAGACAATTAAGGCCTATTGATCAAATCCACCTCATCACCTGTTTTTGTATAGCCTGAGAGATAAAAATGGATTTTACACATTTAAATCACCAAAAAATCAAATAATAATAATATTTTGTGAAATGTAAAATTGCATGTAACTAATATTTGTACTTATAAAGTTTCATTGGAAAACAGTCACTGTTATTTGTTTACATTTTTGTCTATGACTGTTTTATACTACAGAGTTGCAGTTGTATCAGAGAGTATACATCCCACAAAATCTAAAATAATTACTAATTGATCCTTAGTAAAAAAAAAAATATGTAAACTAAAGTATGATAAGAAAATTGTGGGTTGAACGCCAAGTCAAAGAATTGGTATTAACAGCAGAGGTGATAAAATAAGAGCAAGCAACATAACATGACTGCATGTATTTGTCAAAAACTCATCTTATGACATATTTTAAAAGGATGAATTTTATTATAAAATTTCTACTACATTTATTATTTTGCAATAAAAATTTATCATAAGAAAAGAATGCCAAACATAAAAATAAAAAAAAAAATAAACAGAATTTTTTTGGGACTACAGAGAAGAATTTGACATGAAATTAGGTGCTCTGAAAGAGGCCACTGAAATGTAAATTTAACATGAGATTTGTATTTTATAATCCAGCTAAGAAATAAGTTCAGTGAACACTATGGGGGTCTTGGCAGAATGCATTCTATTTTTCAAATTGTTCACTATTTACTAGTCACATTTTTAAGTTGTATAAAACAAGTAACCTATTTAATCTTCCATTTCAGAAGCTAAAATAAGTTCCTTCTTCTCTCATAGGGATGGCAGAGGAATTGGGGAAAATACTCTAAATGAAAGCATGCCCAGTGATATTTATATTTCATGTTAAATGATAATCCTTTTTAATTGATTAATGATATGCTTACAAGTGTTTCAGTCTGCAATAAATCATGCAAACAAGTAGAATTTTGCTTCTGATTAAACTTTGGTTTATGCAAACTGAAAACTATTTAATATTAACTATCAATATAAGTATGTGGGTCAAGAAGCAATAGTTAGAACTGGACATGGAACAACTGACTGGTTAAAAACTGGGAAAGAAGACAAGGCTATATGTTGTCATGATGCTTATTTAACTTCAATGCAGAGTACATCATGTGAAATGCCAGGCTGGATAAATCACAAGATTGCCAGGAGAAACATCAACAACCTCAGGTATGCAGATTACAAAACTCTAATGGTAGAAAGCAAAGAAGAACTAGAGAGCCTCTTGATGAGGGTGAAGGAGGACAGTGAAAAAGCTGGCTTAAACTCAACAAAAAAACTAAGATTATGGAATCCAGTCCCATCACTTCATGGCAAATAGAAGGTGAAAAAGTGGAAGCAGTGACAGATTTTACTTTCGGGGGCTCCAAAAGCAGATGGTGACTGTGGATGATGACTGCAGCCATGAAATTAAAAGACTCTTGCTCCTCGGAAGAAAAGCTATGACAAACTTAGACAGCATATTCAAAAGCAGAGATATCACTTTGCCAACAAAGGTCCATACAGTCAAAGTAATGGTTTTTCAGTAGTCATGAACAGATGTGAGAGCTGGACCATAAAGAAGATCTGAGCACTGAAGAATAGAATTGTGGTGTTGGAAAAGACTCTTGAGAGTCTCTTGGACAGCAAGGAGATCAAACCAGTCAATCCAAAAAGAAATCAATCTTGAATATTCATTGGAAGGACTGATGCTGAAGCTCTAATACTTTGGCCACCTGATGTGAAAAGCCGACTCACTGGAAAAGACCCTGATGCTGGGAAGGATTGAAGGCAAAAGGAGAAGGGGGTGGTAGAGGATAAGATGGTTAGATGGCATCACCAACTCATGAACATGAATTTGAGCAAACTCTGAGAGATAATGGAGGACAGAGGAGCCTGGCACATTGCAGTCCATGGGGTTGCAAAGAGTCAGAGATGACATAGCAACTAAAAGATAACAAATAAATGGACATCAACATTTTATTAGTTCAGAATCTAATTGCTTTCTATAATCTTTACTAATGAAATTTTTCTTCTTTTAAAGGATTTTGGAGCTGTTAATTTTTCCATATATGAGAAAAGAAACATCTCATTTGCTGAAATACAATTTGCAGGTTAACTCTCATTAGTATTTGGATAACATTCAGTTCCTGTTCCTGAAAAGAACAAATAACATATAAGGAGGAAATAACTGGACAGCAGAGGAAACATACTCAGTGTCTCATGAGAGTGAGACGTTAAAGTTACAATTAAGAAAAATGCCACACTGAAAAGTTTATCTAACTCTTCATGGTTGGGAGAAAGACAGCTTTTCAATAAAGGTAGAATGTGGAAAAAGAGACCATATTTAAAAGAGGTTATAGTCAAAAAGCCAGAGGCCTAGCTTCCCTGGTGGCTTAGTCGGTAAAGTCTCTGCCTGCAATGTCGGAGACCTGGGTTCAATCCCTGGGTTGGGAAGATCCCCTGGAGAAGGAAATGGCAACCCACTCCAGTACTCTGGCCTGGAAAATCCCATGGACGGAGGAGCCTGGTAGGCTATAGTCCATGGGGTCACAAAGAGTCGGACACAATTGAATGACTTCACTTTCACTTTCATAGTAAAAAAAAAAAAAGTTAGAAAAATGGAATTAATATTTCAACATTTTTTCCAAATTCTAAGCTGCATAAGAATAGTCAGGGTGTTTGCAATCAGATACGCACATACATTATGGGATCAGATTAACAATGGATGCATTAAAATGTATTGAATAATTTAAATAGTCCTAAGAAGTAACCTTGTATGAGTTATTTAGGCTTACTATAATATACAATCCCAGAGAAAGAATTAAAAAATAAAGAAATTTCTCGAGTAATTCTGAGATAATACATCCTAGTGGTATTATGTTGACTAAGGTTCCAATATGGTTTCTAATATTATCTCTCACATTTCTTAGTCACATAAATTAATCTGGCTGAACTCTAGATTCTGTGTTAGTACAATAGGAAAAGTTATTTATCCATAGGCTTCTGTGAGGATTAAATTCACAGAGTAAGCATACAATAGATGTTTGTAATACTGCCATAATTTTGTGATTTTATTTGTTTAGATATTGCAAAAAGAGTGCTAATGCTGATTAATGATTAGATTTCAAAATTATATTTTCATCTATTTTTTTATACTTAGAGTTAAGGATTTTCTAGTATTATACACTGGATTTAAAAAGACACATTTTGGAATCTATATTATTCAAAACTGAAGTTTAATAAGTAAATTCTTTTAAATGCTGAGAGTCATTGAAATGTTATTTCTTGTTGCCTGAATTACCTAAGTCCATGGAGATAGTACTTTTTTAACTTTCTATTGATACTGTCTCTTTATTCTAATGATAAAAATACATCTTTACTTACTCTTACAAGAACTGGAAATGCAACTCTGTTCTAATGAAACAGAATTTACAAAGTAGGGGAAAAAATACAGCAATATCTAAGACACTTGCTTCTTCTCTGTCGAAGAAATGATCCCATTATCCTGCATGGGAAAGTCAGGGTTTGAAAGCAAGAAGCCAGATGTCTAAATGTAGTTCACTTGGAATCTTCAAGAACATAAGCAGCACCCATATTCAAATAAACTAGAAACTGTAGCTGTTTTGCACAGCAGAAGTCACCATTTGCATGGGAAAAACAGGGACTCTGAATTTGGAAAAACAGGGACTCTGACTAGTGTTCAAACTCTAGTTTAGATTTAGTTGTTTATTTCAGTAAGTTACTCAGCTTCTCTGAGTCTCAGGTTCCTTGCCCTTTAAAGTGTGGATAATAATAGCTACCTGGAATCACTGTTGTCAAAATTCATTTAGTGCACACAAAGTGCCTTTTTTTTTTTATTTTATTTTTATTTTTTTTTTCCAGTGGGTTTTGTCATACATTGATATGAATCAGCCATGGATTTACATGTATTCCCAATCCCGATCCCCCCTCCCACCTCCCTCTCCACCCGATTCCTCTGGGTCTTCCCAGTGCACCAGGCCGGAGCACTTGTCTCGTGCATCCCACCTGGGCTGGTGATCTGTTTCACCATAGATAGCATACATGCTGTTCTTTTGAAATATCCCACCCTCACATTCTCCCACAAAGTTCAAAAGTCTGTTCTGTATTTCTGTGTCTCTTTTTCTGTTCTGCATATAGGGTTATCGTTATCACCTTTCTAAATTCCATATACAAAGTGCCTTTTGAAGAGCAGGTGCTTAATAAAATGGAGTTAGTGTTCCTACATGCCCATTTCCTTTCATCCGTGGAGATAATTTCAAATGGAATTTGTTGTTGTTGTATAGTCACTCAGTTGTGCCCAACTCTTTGTGACCCCACAGATGGTAGCCCGCCAGGTTCCTCTGTCCATGGGATTCTCCAGGCAAGAATACTGGAGTGGGTTGCCATTTCCTTCTTCAAATGGACTAGCAGTGCCGCAATCTTGTCAATGTGCACTCCTAAACTGTCACTGCAAAGGCAAATTTGCAAAACAAACTAACCCACAATTTTGAAGGAAAAGGAAAAGAAGGTGAAACTATCCCAACAACTCAAGCATAGGATGCCTGGGAGAAAGCAGGTCCTGTCCCTTTGAATAATCTACTCTCCTCTCCAGTTCTTCAAGAGCTTATCTAAGAAAAAGGAAGTCCCAGTTCAAAGTTCAGAGAACTCTTCAAAAACTGTCTGTGCCCAGAATAGTGAGGTCAAAGTAGCAGACACTGTAATAGGGGATCAACAGTCCAGGTTTGCCCTAGACTGAAATTTCCACATCTCAGTAACACTTTCAGTCCCGGGCATTGTTCGTTGGTTGCTCTAGCTAGGTCATGGGACATGTTCCACAATCACAGAATAACAAACAGGACTAGAAGGGACTACAGAAACTACTCAGTCCAACTTCTTCACTTCACAGATGGGAAGTCTGATCTGAGGTAGGGGCTGATGATGTCTCCACAGATACAGAGCTAAACCCAAGCAGTGTTTCAGGAGACAAGGGAGCTCCAGTATGCTAAATCCAGATTTGCAAGTGTCATACAGAAGAACGGCTTCCCAGGTTGCGCAGCGGCAAAGAACCCCCCTGCCAATGCAGGAGACGCAAGAGACCTGGGTTAGATCCCTGAGTCAGGAAGATTCCCTGGAGAAGGAAATGGCAACCCACTCCAGTATTCTTGCCTAGCAAATTCCATGGACAAAGGAGCCTGGTGGGCTATCGTCCATGGGGTCACGGAGCTGGACACGACTTAGCTTAGTGACTGAACACACACACACACACACACACACACACACACACACAGAAGAAAACATCTATAGTGGTGAAAGGCACAGACTTTGAGGTCAAACTACTTGGGCTTCTGTCCTGTGACTCTGGGCCAACTCTCTGATCTTTTAAAGCCCTAATATTCCTGACTGAAAATTGGCCTTGGTAGCATTGAGAGGATACAAATAAAGTACTGAGTTCAGTGCTTGGCACATAAAACATGATAAATAAATATTTATTATTATTTGTAGTTTATTTTTCTAAGATATTTTTACTGTGAACCACTTTTCTAAGTCTTTACTGAATTTGTTACAATATTGTTTCTCTTTTATGCTTTGGTTTTTTGGGGGGGTCTCAGTTCCCCTACCAAGAACTGAATCCACACTCCCTGTACTGGAAGGTGAAATCTTAACCACTGGGCCACCAGGGAATTCCCAGTAGTAGTTTTAATCTATTTCTCTTCTTTTCTTTCCTTACCATCATCATTATGTTTATTTCTTGCTCCTTACAACAAGGGATATGCAACAAAAGATAATAAGGCCCTCTCTTGGATTTTCACTGAAACCATATGAACGTTAAGTATTCATGTATTTCACACTTGGAATTCACCTGAAATACATCACTGTGAACTTGGGTCATGCTGACCTGAACAATTTACAGACACTTTTGGAAAAGACACTTCTTTGGCTAGGACAAATACATTGAAATTGACTTAGTAATTTACCTTCAATACAGTACCTACAGTACTCCCTGTAGTTCATCTAAAGTTTCCTTTCAAAATACCCAGTCTTCACCACCAACCCTAGGTCCTGCACTATTCCCTACAGAAACCATGTGCTACATGGAGATCAGCTTTGAGAAAAGTAAAGGATAGCATTTTATCCTTAATTTCAGAGATACCTGAAGATATTTCACTATTTCTTGGTTTGATTTATATCCTGGATTGCTTCATATTTGCCTTTTCCAAACTTCTCATTGAAATAGCCTCCAAAAATAGAAAAATTCAAAACAATGCTAGGAGAAAACATCTCTAATTCCAGCATGGATAAGTGAAACTGAGAAACATTTGTGTTTAAAGAGGGTAATTTTTAGGGGAAAAAAACACTATCCTCAGAAATTCACAAAGGTACACAGAAGAGTCCAAGACAGATACAAAAACTGATCCAATGACACCTAACATTCATCCTCAGCATGAAAAATATGTATTTATAAATTTATAGATTTTTAAATAAGTCCCTAGGCAATTAAAAAAAAAAAGAAATGTAATTTTATCATATGTATTTTCCATTGTCAGAACACAACTCCGTGTCATATGGAGGGCCAGTTCATATGGGTCATATGGGAGGTCAGTTCATTGCAAAGTCTTCGGAGAAAAACAAGAAAAACATGAAGAAAAAGGAAGGATAGAGCAGATGGTAGGTAAGCACTTATTAGTTTGCTATGTTATCTATTGATAGGTAAACACCAAGTCTACATGCTCCTGGATATCCTAATACAATACTGCTGAGAGAGTGTGTGTGCTGAGTGAAGGACTGAGGAAGGAACCGGTAACTGAAGGAGTCAAACTGTTTATAGGTGAGTAAGGTCACTTCCTTGCCCCATGGTCACAACTTTACCTAACCTTTCATAAGAGTGAGGTATAAACTAATGAGGTAGAGAACAAAGTCAAGCTGCGACTGTCTCTTCTCTTTATTATAACACACAGATATTGTTTAAGAAATCAAAAACTCTGTATATTATGAGCTGTCAGTCATAGGTCATTTGGTTGATCATTTAACTGACATCAGAAAAGCCACAGGGAGTTCAAACCTGGTGGTCTGTGACAACATAGAGGGGCAGGGTGGGGTGGGAGGTGGGAGGGACATATGTACACCTGTGGCTGATTGATGTTGAAGTGTGGCAGAAACCAGTACAATATTGTAAAGCAATTATCCTCCAATTAAACATAAATAAACTGATTTTTAAAGAAAGAAAAGCCAGGTTGAACTCTTCTGGCTTAAAAACAGCTTTATGGGAATGCACTCTCTTTAAGGTTATATTTTTGATTATTGTATTTGTGACACAGAAGAAGGGATTACAACTGTGTCACACACAGGTATCTACATGGGCGCACACACACACACACACGCCATACAGAGAAGAAGCCTATAGTGCCTATGGTGTAGTGGAAAGGATACTGACTTTGTAGTAAACCAGAGCTGGGACTTTGGGAAACTTGCTGAAACAGTTTGAGTTTTCATTTTCTGAAGACAGAATACAGCAGCACAGATTTATGGGTTTGTCGTGCAGACTGGTGCACACTGCCTCTGTCACATGCAGGGTATTGCACTTGTTTTCTCTGTTTGCTTCCTTCACAACCTGGCCACACCGTAGCTCCTTGGTTTCCTTCAACACAACCCACCCTCTCTTGCCCACACAGCTTTGCACATGCTGTTCTCTTGGGCTGAAGCACCCTTTTCCCCTTCCCTTTGCTCAACCACTGTGTACTCTACCTTCAGGACTCCTCTTGACTACTACACTCCTGTGACAATTTTGTTGCCACCCCTAGATTAGACCACGTACTTCATTTATGCACTCACAGAGCATCCTAACTTCTGTTACCATGTCCCAATGACCCTAGACTGAAACTGCCAACTCATTTGCCTGAAGTTTTAGTAGATGATGAGCTCCTAAGAATACATATCTATTACATTCAGTTTTGTAACCATGTCTCCCCGTAACGATCTTTCCAAACCAAAAGTGCTGAGGAGAGTGCAGTGAGATGGGCATTCTTTCACACTTTTTGTTCAAAAGAGTGAGGTTTGGTGTAGTAATAATAATAATAATGCAACTACTAGGTATTTCTCTGCACTAAGCATGGCAAAAGTGCTTTCATACATTATTTCACTTATTCATTGCCATCCTTATCAGGAATAGGTACTACGAGCATCCATATTATACAGATCAAGAAACAAAGACTCTGAGTCTAAACAACTTCACAAGGGCATGAAGCTTTAGATGGTGAACTCAAGACGCAAACCCAGATCTGCCAGACACTAACAAAATTTGTTTCTCACTGACAACGCTCTCCTGTGCACGTTCTCTGGAGGACAGGTAAATTATTCATGCCTCAGTGAATGCTGTGGAATAAATGAGCACATGAATGAGTATACACAGTAAGCACCACGACTGTTCATTTCTTATGTGTTTTAACTCACCCATGTTCCCTCTCTTTCTCTTTTTCAGTTATTTATTTTCAAGTAAGCACCTATGAGAGAACTATTTGATATTACGTCTATCTTTTTATTTACGACAATAAATATAAAATGTTCTCATTCTATCCTATTGTTTCCCTCTACCTCAATTGAACTACGCCACGCTCACGGGCAGAGTGGTGACGACAGTGTGCGCTCACTCACTCGAGGGCTTGCTCCCCAAGAAAAGGGGTGCCCTATTTAGCTCTGTCTTCAGCTGCTAGCATGATGCTGGTCCCACTGCACACAAATGATAAAACCTGCAGGAATGGGTTGTTAAAAGAAATCGTGAACTTGACATAACAGAACTTGTAAGTGCCATTTAGAAACTATAAATGTCACTCATTTCATGAAACTGAGAAATAAAATGGAGGGTCTTTGCAAAGATAATAGCTAAAATAGAACTTCAGGCTATTATACAGAGTTTCTACAAGTGATTAAATTGGTAGAAGTGGACAAACCAGGAAACACTGAACATTAAATTGCTTTCAAAAATATTTGAGAACTCACAAAATCTGAGGCACCGTACTAGGATCTGATGATTTATTTGATAACTAATAAGAATTTTCTTATTGTTACAAGAGATAACTTACCCTTTTAGTAACAGAATCATTTGCAAACCAGACCAAAAGAAAATAAAGTTTCGTCTTATGTGGAGAGGGTAGGGCAATCATACTAAAATTCAATTCGAATGAGGTCCATTTTCCTGCCTCACACATCTGAGGGCTTTCCACAGCCATTATGTTTAAACTTCAAGCTCTTTTCCATAGTGGATTTGGTTCTTCAGAACGTTCTTCCATCCCCTCTTACTCCCACTATACTTACTTACTCCTTACTCACCACACTATATCTTTTCTATGTCTCCCATAAAACTATGCTTTTGTATGCCTCCAGTCTACAGATCTGGAATGCCTTACTCTCCCTCTAACAACCCTCCATTCCTCCTTCAAGACACTGATTAAAAGTTACGGAAACTTCCGGCACCTTCAGGCAGAGGTAACCAGTGCTCTCCAGGGGCTCCCACTGGATTCCTCTCAATCCCAGGTTGTGGCTACACTTCCCGCCAAACCACAAACCTCATGTCCAGCTGTCACGTCTTGCTTGTCTTTGTAGGTTTTAAATATGGCCCAATAAAGGTCCATTTACATCCTGAATGGTTACTGCTTTGGACGTGTAATCTATCTTTTTTTTTTTTTTTTCATTTAATTTTATTTATTTATTTTTCATTTATTTTTATTAGTTGGAGAATAATTACTTTACAATATTGTAGTGGTTTTTGTCATACATTGACATGAATCAGCCATGGATTTACATATGTTCCCCATCCCGATCCCCCCTCCCACCTCCCTCTCCACCCAATTCTTCTGGGTCTTCGCATTTTCCTCCTGGACTAAGAAATAAAAAAATGATGAATCGAACCATGTATATTACCATATCTAAAACAGACAGCTATTGAGAAGTTGCTCTGTAACACAGGGAGCTCAGCCTGATGCTCTCTGACAACCTAGAGGGGTGGAATGGGGTGGGGGTGGGAGGAAGGCTGTAGAGGAAGGGGTCATATGTATACTTAGGGCTGATTACACTGTTGTATGGTGGAAACCAACACAACACTGTACAGCATAACATTTTTTTAAATGAGCATTTATTAAGAAAAATTAATAAGAAGAATGATGAAAAAGTCAAATATTTATATAATTAAATACAATCTATTTATCAAACACTGGTTCAGCATTTGATGTATAATGGTAGATAAGTAGATAAGACAGATACTATTCTTTCCCTTGCAGGGCCTGGGTTCAATGGGGGAAAGCATAGCAAAGAATTTACATAAGCAAATTAATTATAGGTTATGCTAAATGATAAGATAGAAGAAATTAGTGTGGTGGGGAATGGAGAAAGTGGCAGGGAAACAACTTCAGGTAAGAAGTTGAGGGAAGGTTTCTCTCAATTAGAGAAAGGTGAACTGACAGCTGACTGATGAGGAGTTGAGAACCATGTCCATGCATGAACAAGAGCCGTTTAAGTGTCCTGCTGGGGACAACCTCAGCATGTGCTACAGAAAGCCATGATCACTGGAGTGACTGGCCCTAAATGAAGTTGGACCAACTGGCAGGGAATGGACAATATAAGGTTTTCAGTTTAGTTCAGTTGCTCAGTCATGTCCAACTCTTTGCAACCCCATGGACTGCAGCACACCAGGCCTCCCTGTCCATCACCAACTCCCAGAGCCTACCCAAACTCATGTCCACTGAGTTAGTGATGCCATCCAACCATCTCATCCTCTGTTGTCCCCTTCTCCTCTTGCCTTCAATCTTTCCCAGTATCAGAGTCTTTTCCAATGAGTCAGCTCTTCGCATCAGGTGGCCAAAGTATTGGAGTTTCAGCTTCAACAACAGTCCTTCCAATGAACACTCACGACTGATCTCCTTTAGGATGGACTGGTTGGATCTCCTTGCAGTCCAAGGGACTCTCAAGAGTCTTCTCCAACACCACAATTCAAAAGCATCAATTCTTTGGTGCTCAGCATTCTTTACAGTCCAACTCTCACATACATACATGACTACTGGAAAAACCATAGCCTTGACTAGACATACCTTTGTTGGCCAAGTAATGTCTCTGCTTTTTACTATGCTCTCTAGGTTGGTCATTACTTTCCTTCCAAGGAGTAAGCATTGTTTAATTTCATGACTGCAATCACCATGTGCAGTGATTTTGGAGCCCAAAAAAATAAAGTCTGTCACTGTTTCCATGGTTTCCCCATCTATTTCCCATGAAGTAATGGCACCAGATGCTGTCATCTTAGTATTCTGAATGTTGAGTTTTAAACCAACTTTTTCACTCTCCTCTTTCACTTTCATCAAGAGGCTCTTGAGTTCTTCTTCACTTTCTGCCATAAGGGTGGTGTCATCTGCATATCTGAGGTTATTGATATTTCTCCCAGCAATCTTGATTCCAGCTTGTGCTTCATCCAGCCCAGTGTTTCTCATGATGTACTCTGCATATAGGTTAAATAAGCAGGATGACAATATACAGACTTGACATACTCCTTTTCCTATTTGGAACTAGTCTTGTTGTTCCATGTCCAGTTCTAACTGTTGATTCCTTATCTGCACACAAATTTCTCAAGAGGCAGGTCAGGTAGTCTGGTATTTCCATCTCTTGAAGAATTTTCCACAGTTTGTGGTGATCCATGCAGTCAAAGGCTTTGGCATAGCCAATAAAGCAGAAGTAGATGTTTTTTCTGGAACCCTCTTGCTTTTTTGATGATCCAGTGGATGTTGGCAATTTGATCTCTGGTTCCTCTGCCTTTTCTAAAACGAGCTTGAACATCTGGAAGTTCACGGTTCACGTACTGCTGAAGCCTGGCTTGGAGAATTTTAAGAATTACTTTACTAGCATGTGAGATGAGTGCAATAAGGTTTTACCTACTGGTGAAAAAAGTGTCACTTTATTCTCAATGTGGTGGAACCCAGTGGACAGCTTCAAGCCAAAAATGTCATGGTTGGGTTGGTGCAGTATTAGTGTTTGTAACTCAAAAAAGCATTAAAAAAAAAAATTCTGGATATCTAACTTATACAATGTACCTAGAATAGAATAGTCAAATTCATAAAGTCAGAAATATACTGGTAGACGCCAGGGGTCTGGGGTGGGAGGGTGATGAGGAGGGAGAACGGGGACTTAATATTTAATGGGGAGAGAGTTTCAGTTTAGGAAAAATTCAGGAGGATGTGAGAGTTGTACAATAATGTGAATGTACTTAGTGCTAGTGAAATGAACAGTTAAATATGAATAAAACAGTATGTTTTATAGTATGTGACTTTTACCACAATTAAAAAAAAAACATTAAAAAAATTCTGGGAATCTGTCTGGACAAGACTTCCTCACTGGTTTACTGGTCACTTCACTCTCCTATCCACTAGGGGGCTCCAAAGATCATAAAAGTATCTGGTTGGGTTAGTCTCTCAAGTAACTGCTTAATGGCAGTCTCCTTAAACAGCTTTAAGATAGGAAAAGGGACAAGAGAATATGAGTGAATGAGCAAAGAAAAGATTAAAATACAACCAACTCTTTGAAACAGGTCTGCATTTGATAGCCTATATATGATACAAGAATAAGGATCAATATTTTTTCTATAAAACCCAGGGTATACCAAGTCTTTACATGACTAAATACATTAGGACCAATGAGTAGTTTTAAGAAAAAGTTACTGTACCAACAAAAAAAATATTTACAAATCATGTGTGCTCGGTCATGTCCAACTCTTTGCAACCCCATGGATTGTAGCACCCTAGGCTCCTCTCTCCATGAAATTTTCCAGGCATGAATGCTGGAATGGGCTGCCATTTCCTACTCCAAAGGATCTTCCCAACCACTGCATCACACTGGAAGCCAAAAGATATCTGAAAAGTATTAGGGCAGAATCTGGCAGGCTGCTAATTAAAATGACAGCCTTAAGGTGGCCAGTTTCTGATGCTTACTCTCTGTTGCTTGTGCTTAATCGCTCACTCATGCCCCACTCTTTCCAACCCATGGACTGTAGCCTGCCAGGTTCCTCTGTCCATGAGATTCCCCAGGCAAGAATACTATGCTGCTTCATATATATTATTTCATTTAATCCTCCATCAATCATAGCTGATAGGAATGAGCTTTACACCCTTTACTAAAACTGGAAGTTCCAAAGCTCATTATACTGTCACCAAAAGAGGCTTCTAGAGATCCATTCTAGTCTCAGCCCACTTCGTTGCAATCTCAGTCTTCTCAGTGATAAAATGGATGTTGTTATCTCCTAGTGGAGAGAGGCTGATAATAATATAGGTTCAATAAATCTGTACTGCCTCTCTGATGCCATGAAGACAATCAAAAAGTATTTTGGAAACTACCAGATGTTATATAAAAACAATGTATTTTCAGTCAGGTGCCTTAAAAATAAAATGCCCTCCTCCAAAATAAATTCTTTAAAAAAACTTTTTTTTCTTTATACATTTGGTTGTCCTCTTTTGGAAATTGACCAAAACTCTACTTTAAATGTTCAGCTACATCATCTGATCCTCTCTCAAACAGGTTTTCATAAGGAGTTGGCAATATAAAGTAAATTTCTACAGAGTTCTGCCACCAACTCACTGTTTGGCTTTTAGGAAATTCCTTCCTCAGGACCTCCACTATCAAAGTAGAGAGTAGGCCAGTTGAAGTTCAAGGTTATGTCAAGTTTTACATTACTAGGATAGACTGTACCCATGGGTGGTGTTGGAGAAGACTCTTGAGAGTCCCTTGGACTGCAAGGAGATCCAACCAGTCCACCCTAAAGGAAATCAGTCCTGAATATTCATTGGAAGGACTGACGGTTAAGCTGAAACTCCAATACTTTGGCCACCTGATGCGAAGAACTGACTCACTGGAAAAGACCCTGATGTGGGAAAGATTGAAGGCAGGAGGAGAAGGGGACGACAGGGGATGAGATGGTTGGATGGCATCACTGACTTGATGGACATGAGTTTGAGTAAGCTCCGGGAGTTGGTGACAGACAGTGAGGCCTGGCGTGCTGCAGTCCATGGGGTCGCAAAAAGTTGGACATGACTGAGCAACTGAACTGAAGGATGCCAAGGTGGTTCCAGGACTCTGCAACTTTGTATCTAGATAAATCAAAAAGTGGAGTCTGAAAAAAATACATTTCAGCCATTGACGCATTTTGTTGGACCAACATAGTTTTTAAACATTCTTAAAATATGCCAGTGTTTATAAATGATGGGCATGAGTTTGAGTAACCTCCAGGAGTTGGTGATGGACAGGGAGGCCTGGCGTGCTGCGATTCATGGGGTCGCAAAGAGTCAGAAACGACTGAGCGACTGAACAGAACTGAACTGATAAATGATGGGAGATTTCACACAGTTCTCATTTCTAGCTTCTCTTTTAAAATCTGAATATTTGGCAACAAAGAGCTGGCATTTTCACATTGCAAGGGAATGCTGGACTTGAATATAAACTATTCCCAACCCACTCCTAGACTAGACCTACACCTTCTGGTCTCCCTGCCTCACCACTGACCATCTTCTCACACCCTGGTCATTTCAGTAAGAAACCTATGTGCCAGGAGTTATCTATTTTATACACAGTAAAGCAACTATGAAAAGTGAAAGTGTAAGTCCCTCAGTCCTGTCTGACTCTTCCTGACCCCATGGACTGTAGCCCACCAGGCTCCTCTGTCCATGGGATTCTCCAGGCAAGAATACTGGAGTGGGTAGCCATATCCTTCTCCGCGGATCTTCAAAATCTAAAAGAAAGAAAAGAAACCTATGTGCCAATTCTCCAATGGCTTAAGTCTGTTTGACTCCTGGTCAGAGGGAAAACGTGAAGAAGTTATTTCAATCGTGTTGATTATTACGGGGGGGGGGGGGGTGATGTAGAGGGGACTTCCATGGAAGAGAACAAAGAAACTTCGAGCGGGGCTGAGGTTAAACACGGGGGCTCGGGGAGCCAGGAGATCCGGGTCTAGAAAAGGTTCTCTCCATTAATTCTGTTACACTGGGCAAGTATTTTCCTTCTCTGCGTCTCAATTTCCCCAGCTGTGAAACGGAGAAATCTGTGAAACCGGAATCGTTAAACGATCCTGGAGGTCAGGATCTATAACATTCTCAACCTTCTCTTGGATCTTCGCAACATCCCTTAGGAAGTCTAAGAATCTGCCATTCCCACATCCTCCCCGGCACCGCCTGGGCTTCTTGCGGGGGAAGGGGGTCACTTCAGGGGAGCCGGGTCTCGGTCCGGGAAGTCGGGGCGTGCTCTGCCTTGCCGGCGGCTCCAGACCGTGCCAAGTCGCCGCGGGACCCCGCCGCCGGCTCCCCACCGCGCCGTCCTCCTTCCTCGCCTTCCCCAGCGCGCAGCCCGGAGCCCAGGAGACAGCCTGACCGCTTCCGCGGAGCAGGGAGCCTGGGACCGCCCGCCGTCTGGCCTCCGCCCTGGAGCCACCCCTCCCAGAGGAGCTGCTCGGCTGGCGCTTGGACCCCTCGGCAGCCCAGCCGCAGGTGCCCGCCCGCCTCCGCCCAGCCCAGCGCTCACACGGCCGCCGGGCACCATTCCCCGCTCACTCCTCTTGCTCGGAGTTGCTCTTTTAGCCCCTGTTCCCCGGGTGGAAGCACCAGTCTGAGCTTCTCTGAAGGCGTGAAAGGGATAACGGAGCGAGGTGAGTGATGCTCTAGATCTTTTTCCTTTTAAATAAACCTGCATACTAAGAGCACTGGTGGGAAAATAGGAAGTTGAAAGGAAAGAGAAAGAAGACAAAAGCAGGCAGTCGGGATGACCCACCACAAGCTGAAAGGGACCATTCCTAGCTTCTTAGAAACATGTACCCCACTTTGTCCACCAGCCTCTGGCTCAGGTGGAGACACAGACAGACTTCAATAAATATTTGCTGGGGTAAGTGTGGGAGGTATCAATATTTCCGCTGTTTCTCTTATCCAGCCTCAAAACAAGCCAACATTGCCTTTGATGGCTGGCTTCATCTCCACCAGACTTTACCCCCCTCACACACACACCTGCCCCAAAGCTGAAGAATTGGAATGGTTTTATACCAAGTGCCATGGAGTCACACAATGGACTGCTATGCAGCACTTAAAAAGCAGAAATCAGAGCTGTGTAATGTATAATCTACATTATACTTGTAGATAGCACAAGAATAATGGTAATGATCAGTAAGATGCAAAATATACCTACTGTCTGATGTCACTTAGGTGACATTTTAAAAGACACATTGTGTGTGTAAAATCACAGAAAGTTGTCTGTAAAATGTATACAACCACATTCATAATCGCAGCTGTTTGGGGGAAGTATGAAAGGGAATGAATTTGGCATGAAGACTGAGATGGAAAAACTATTTTCCTATGGGTTTTAATATATAAAAATGATGAAGCAAAAGTTGATGAAATATAAACAATAGTTAACTGCAAGTGATGTTAACTTGGATCTTTTTCAGGATATTTTCTTTCTTTCTTGTGTTTCTAAATTTGTCTCTGTTTAAGCAGTTTTGTTGTTCAGATGCAAACAAAATAAGTTATGTCTGTGCATATCCTGTGGGAATAAAACTAGACAGTTCTGTCAGAAGTTACAACTTTCTTGCATCACAGCATAGGTTCTTCCTGAAGAAGACACCTCTTTACCTAGGGAGTCTGAGCTGCTTGGAGCAGCTCACCTGTTGACCTCCTCCCAAAGCATAGGCCAAAGGTCAAACATTGTCTATAGTTAATAATCTGATAAGTGGCCAGGTCAAGGGAGAATCTGGAAACTCCTTGATTTCCTTGATAAGACACATTGCTGTTTCTCTTGAATTTTCTGTCTAGGATGTTCATTTCCATGGGTGGTGACTGCCCCCTTAATATCTCAAAATGATGCTTATGTAACACTGCAGAGTTAATATCAGGTCAGGAAAGGGTGTGGGGGTTGGTAGGAAAGAGGCCTGTAGCTCTTCTGGGCCCTGTTCAGTGGAATGGAAAAGATGTGTCTCCTTTTGCCTGCTACGAAAAGGTTGATTTCTTTCTGGATATGAGGGGAAGTTACCAGTTTGGTTATCTAGGAAGGAAGAAAGGAAGAAAAAGAGAAAGACGATTCTAGACAGGATTGAGTGTTTTAACACAATGGATAAGCTACAACTCAATAGGCCAAGTCTTCTGCCCATTCCCCATACAAGAGTGGTTCCCTGTTGACATATTTTCTTCCTACACTAAAGAACATCACTGGATCTTTGGTAAACAAAATTGTCTGCACATCAGAACAGAACTCGGAAATACGGCAAATTGAGATCATATCCCTCTTTCTGTTTCTGACCTGACAACTCACAAGTTCAGTGCTCGGTACACTTTGTGTTGTGGGAAGATGGGCTACTCGAGAAAAGCCTGAGGTGTGAAGAAAAATCCAAGAGTGGCAGGATTGTGGTGTGGTGTGAAAGCTATGTGTACTGAGGTTTTACTCACAAAATTGAAGAGAATGTAGCCCCTGTCTGCAATATTAACAATCACAACTCCTTAAAATTGATGTTCTCTTTAGGACTAAGCCTCTCTGATGTTATCTGTGGCTCAACCTTTACTATTCCCCACTTACTCCGGACTCTAAATGCAATAATGAAACACACAGGGCACTCCATTGCTTCTCCCTAGCCTGCAAGGAAATACTGAGTATCCCACCCACTTCTTCCTCACCCTCCTTTCCTCAGGGATTATAAGCCCTCTGTTTGTAGCCCAGAGATACAGTTGAGTTCTTTCCATCTCTCATCTCCATCATCCCCCCTGAGCTTCCTCCAGCCACCTGTTACCTCCTGCCCCTCCCTCCCCTCCCCCATATTATTTAATCTCTTGCTTCCTGATTGCTGACTCTGTCTTTGCTCTCCATTTAATGCTTCTTTTTCAAGTCCAGAAGGCACTTTGCCAGCAGTTGGCTTTCATTATGAAAAGTAGCATTTCCTTAATGAGTCTGCCTTCCAAATGAAGGCTTTACTTACATTTCCTCTAATAGGAAAAGGAGCTTTTCTCCTAGATTTGCATAGGGGCTACTCAAATTCCTTTTCAATTACTCATCCCTAGTCCAGGTTCACTTGGGACACTTTTTTCCATTCTGACTCTAACTTGTATTCCTGTCATGTGCATAAAGTTCAAGAGGAAATCAACAGGTGTCATATTAAAAAAATAATACATGATAAGGAAATATTGCACTATTAAAAGTAGCAATAGCGAGTATTAATTCTTTGCAAATTATGTGCCAGGCATGGTGCTAGTTGCCTCACACAGATTATCTCATGTTGGAGAAGACTCTTGAGAGTAGCTGAGACTGCAAGGAGATCAAACCAGTCAATCCTAAAGGAAATCAGTTCTGAATATTCATTGAAAGGACTGATGCTGAAGCTCTAATGCTTTGGTCACCTGATGCCAAGAGCCAACTCATTGGAAAAGACCCTGATGCTGGGAAAGATTGAAGGCGGGAGGAGAAGGGAATGACAGAGGATGAGATGGTTGGACGGCATCACCAACTCGGTGGATATGAGCTTGAGCAAGCTCCAGGAGTTGGTGATGGACAGGGACAGGCATGCTGCAGTCCATGGGTCACAAAGAGTCAGACACAACTGAGCGACTGAACTGATCAGCCGTATTTGTCCCATGCATGAGATATGCTCAAGCCATATAGCTGATATGAACTTTTAAATATTGTTTTATATAAAATCTAGGTTTTTGTCCTTTTGCGGGGCCGACCTAAAGATCTGGCCCCCAGGGCCTGTGTTTGCACTTTAGCAACAATCTTTTTAATGGAAGCTGGATTTCGCAGGTCGCCAGTGTCCCAGCAGGCAGTAATATCTGCCACCTGGTCCAGCTCACTCATTTCCATTTCCCTCTGGCTCTTGTAGGCATCTGAGCTTGTGATTTCTGCAGAAGGCATTGTTTCTCCCACTTGAGAGATGGGCAGTTTAAAAGCCATTATCAGTGTCAGTTTTCCAGACCAGTTTCCAGGAAAGTAAAGTTTTTGTATAATTATGTTAAAAATGATCAAAGCTGTAAATATACACTTTTCAGGGCTTTTTAGCTCTTGCGTGTTATCCAAGCTTCCTAGCTGACAACAATTATTGAGCACTTGTACTGTGAAAATACATTATGTATTATCTCACAAAATCATATTTGTCTTTGAGGTGAGGACAGTTATGATCTTCCAAGTTCAGGGAAGAAAAGAAATATGTTCCATGAAACTCTGACTTGCTGGTATGGTCAAGCCCAAACTCAGAACTTGTGCCTTTGATATTGTAGTAACTGCCAGGGTCAGAGGAAAGAGGGGATGTTTTTTTATGACTGAAAATTAACTTGATCACCCATCGAAAAATGTTTAAAATTAACCTATTTTCTCAAAGATATAGAAAATCACAATACAATATTTCTTTTATTTTTTAATTAGTTGCAGGCTAATCACTTCACATCATTTCAGTGGGTTTTATCATACATTGACATGAATCAGCCATGGATCTACACGTATTCCCCATCCCGATCCCCCCTCCCACCTCCCTCTCCACCCGATTCCTATGGGTCCTCCCAGTGCACCAGGCCCGAGCACTTGTCTCATGCATCCCACCTGGGCTGGCGATCTGTTTCACCATAGATAGTATACATGCTGTTCTTTTGAAATATCCCACCCTCACATTCTCCCACAAAGTTCAAAAGTCTGTTCTGTATTTCTGTGTCTCTTTTTCTGTTTTGCATATAGGGTTATCATTACCATCTTTCTAAATTCCATATATATGTGTTAGTATGCTCTAATGTTCTTTATCTTTCTGGCTTACTTCACTCTGTATAAGGGGCTCCAGCTTCATCCATCTCATTAGGACTGGTTCAAATGAATTCTTTTTAATGGCTGAGTAATATTCCATGGTGTATATGTACCACAGCTTCCTTATCCATTCATCTGCTGATGGGCATCTAGGTTGCTTCCATGTCCTGGCTATTATAAACAGTGCTGCAATGAACATTGGGGTGCACGTGTCTCTTTCAGATCTGGTCTCCTCAGTGTGTATGCCCAGAAGTGGGGTTGCTGGGTCATATGGCAGTTCTATTTCCAGTTTTTTAAGAAATCTCCACACTGTTCTCCATAGCGGCTGTACTAGTTTGCATTCCCACCAACAGTGTAAGAGGGTTCCCTTTTCTCCACACCCTCTCCAGCATTTATTGCTTGTAGACTTTTGGATAGCAGCCATCCTGACTGGCGTGTAATGGTACCTCATTGTGGTTTTGATTTGCATTTCTCTAATAATGAGTGATGTTGAGCATCTTTTCATGTGTTTGTTAGCCATCTGTAAGTCTTCTTTGGAGAAATGTCTGTTTAGTTCTTTGGCCCATACTTTGATTGGGTCATTTATTTTTCTGGAATTGAGCTTCAGGAGTTGCTTGTATATTTTTGAGATTAATCCTTTGTCTGTTTCTTCATTTGCTATTATTTTCTCCCAATCTGAGGGCTGTCTTTTCACCTTACTTATAGTTTCCTTTGTAGTGCAAAAGCTTTTAAGTTTCATTAGGTCCCATTTGTTTAGTTTTGCTTTTATTTCCAATATTCTGGGAGGTGGGTCATAGAGGATCTTGCTGTGATTTATGTCGGAGAGTGTTTTGCCTATGTTCTCCTCTAGGAGTTTTATAGTTTCTGGTCTTACATTTAGATCTTTAATCCATGTTGAGTTTATTTTTGTGTATGGTGTTAGAAAGTGTTCTAGTTTCATTCTTTTACAAGTGGTTGACCAGTTTTCCCAGCACCACTTGTTAAAGAGGTTGTCTTTTTTCCATTGTATATCCTTGCCTCCTTTGTCAAAGATAAGGTGTCCATAGGTTCGTGGATTCATCTCTGGGCTTTCTATTCTGTTCCATTGATCTATATTTCTGTCTTTGTGCCAGTACCATACTGTCTTGATGACTGTGGCTTTGTAGTAGAGTCTGAAGTCAGGCAGGTTGATTCCTCCAGTTCTTCTTTCTCAAGATTACTTTGGCTATTTGAGGTTTTTTGTATTTCCATACAAATTGTGAAATTATTTGTTCTAGTTCTGTGAAAAATACCGTTGGAAGCTTGATAGGGATTGCATTGAATCTATAGACTGCTTTGGGTAGAATAGTCATTTTGACAATAGATTCTTCCAATCCATGAACACGGTATGTTTCTCCATCTGTTTGTGTCCTCTTTGATTTCTTTCATCAGTGTTTTATAGTTTTCTATGTATAGGTCTTTTGTTTCTTTAGGTAGATATACTCCTAAGTATTTTATTCTTTTTGTTGCAATGGTGAATGGTCTTGTTTCCTTAATTTCTCTGTTTTTTCATTGTTAGTATATAGGAATGCAAGGGATTTCTGTGTGTTAATTTTATATCCTGCAACTTTACTATATTTGTTGATTAGCTCTAGTAATTTTCTGGAAGAGTCTTTAGGGTTTTCTATGTAGAGGATCATGTCATCTGCAAACAGTGAGAGTTTCACTTCTTCTTCTCCTATCTGGATTCCTTTTACTTCTTTTTCTGCTCTGATTGCTGTGGCCAAAACTTCCAAAACTATGTTGAATAGTAGTGGTGAGAGTGGGCACCCTTGTCTTGTTCCTGATTTCAGGGGAAATGCTTTCAATTTTTCACCATTGAGGGTGATGCTTGCTGTGGGTTTGTCATATATAGCTTTTATTATGTTGAGGTATGTTCCTTCTATTCCTGCTTTTTGGAGAGTTTTAATCATAAATGAGTGTTGAATTTTGTCAAAGGCTTTCTCTGCATCTATTGAGATAATCATATGGTTTTTATCTTTCAATTTGTTAATGTGGTGTATTACATTGATTGATTTGTGGATATTAAAGAATCCTTGCATTCCTGGGATAAAGCCCACTTGGTCATGGTGTATGATTTTTTTAATATGTTGTTGGATTCTGTTTGCTAGAATTTTGTTAAGGATTTTTGCATCTATGTTCATCAGTGATATTGGCCTGTAGTTTTCTTTTTTTGTGGCATCTTTGTCTGGTTTTGGAATTAGGGTGATGGTGGCCTCATAGAATGAGTTTGGAAGCTTACCTTCATCTGCAATTTTCTGGAAGAGTTTGAGTAAGATAGGTGTTAGCTCTTCTCTAAATTTTTGGTAGAATTCAGCTGTGAAGCCATCTGGTCCTGGGCTTTTGTTTGCTGAAAGATTTTTGATTACAGTTTCGATTTCCTTGCTTGTGATGGGTCTGTTAAGATCTTCTATTTCTTCCTGGTTCAGTTTTGGAAAGTTATACTTTTCTAAGAATTTGTCCATGTCATCCAAATTGTCCATTTTATTGGCATAGAGCTGCTGGTAGTAGTCTCTTATGATCCTTTGTATTTCAGTGTTGTCTGTTGTGATCTCTCCATTTTCATTTCTAATTTTGTTAATTTGGTTCTTCTCCCTTTGTTTCTTAATGAGCCTTGCTAATGGTTTGTCAATTTTGTGTATTTTTTCAAAAAACCAGCTTTTAGCTTTGTTGATTTTTGCTATGGTCTGTTTAGTTTCTTTTGCATTTATTTCTGCCCTGATTTTTAAGATTTCTTTCCTTCTACTAACCCTGGGGTTCTTCATTTCTTCCTTCTCTAATTGCTTTAGGTGTAGAGTTAGGTTATTTATTTGGCTTTTTTCTTGTTTCTTGATGTAAGCCTGTAATGCTATGAACCTTCCCCTTAGCACTGCTTTTACAGTGTCCCATAGGTTTTGGGTTGTTGTGTTTTCATTTTCATTCATTTCTATACATATTTTGATTTCTTTTTTGATTTCTTCTATGATTTGTTGGTTATTCAGAAGCGTGTTATTTAGCCTCCATATGTTTGAAGTTTTAACAATTTTTTTCCTGTAATTGAGATCTAATCTTACTGCAGTGTGGTCAGAAAAGATGACTGGAATGATTTCAATTTTTTTGAATTTTCCAAGACCAGATTTATGGCCCAGGATGTGATCTATTCTGGAGAAGGTTCCGTGTACACTTGAGAAAAAGGTGAAGTTGATTGTTTTGGGGTGAAATGTCCTATAGATATCAATTAGGTCTAGCTGGTCCATTGTGTCATTTAAGGTTTGTGTTTCCATGTTAATTTTCTGTTTAGTTGATCTATCCATAGTTGTGAGTGGGGTATTAAAGTCTCCCACTATTATTGTGTTACTATTAATTTCCTCTTTCATACTCGTTAGTGTTTGCCGTACATATTGCGGTGCTCCTATGTTGGGTGCATATATATTTATAATTGTTATATCTTCTTCTTGGATTGATCCTTTGATCATTATGTAGTGTCCTTCTTTGTCTCTTTTCACATCATTTATTTGAAAGTCTATTTTATCTGATATGAGTATTGCGACTCCTGCTTTCTTTTGGTCTCCGTTTGCATGAAATATTTTTTTCCAGCCCTTCACTTTTAGTCTGTATGTGTCTCTTGTTTTGAGGTGGGTCTCTTGTAGACAGCATATATAGGGGTCTTGTTTTTGTATCCATTCAGCCAATCTTTGTCTTTTGGTTGGGGCATTCAACCCATTTACATTTAAGGTAATTATTGATAGGTGTGGTCCCGTTGCCATTTACTTTGTTGTTTTGGGTTCACGTTTACCCAACCTTTCTGCATTTCCTGTCTAGAGAAGATCCTTTAGCATTTGTTGAAGAGCTGGTTTGGTGGTGCTGAATTCTCTCAGCTTTTGCTTATCTGTAAAGCTTTTAAATTCTCCTTCATATCTGAATGAGATCCTTGCTGGATACAGTAATCTAGGTTGTAGGTTATTCTCTTTCATTACTTTCAGTACGTCCTGCCATTCCCTTCTGGCCTGGAGGGTTTCTATTGATAGATCAGCTGTTATCCTTATGGGAATCCCTTTGTGTGTTATTTGTTGTTTCTCCCTTGCTGCTTTTAATATTTGTTCTTTGTGTTTGATCTTTGTTAATTTGATTAATATGTGTCTTGGGGTGTTTCGCCTTGGGTTTATCCTGTTTGGGACTCTCTGGGTTTCTTGGACTTGGGTGGCTATTTCCTTCCCCATTTTAGGGAACTTTTCAGCTATTATCTCCTCGAGTATTTTCTCATGGCCTTTCTTTTTGTCTTCTTCTTCTGGAACTCCTATGATTCGAATGTTGGGGCATTTCACAGTGTCCCAGAGGTCCCTGAGGTTGTCCTCATTTCTTTTGATCCTTTTTTCTCTTTTCCTCTCTGCTTCATTTATTTCCACCATTTTATCTTCTACCTCACTTATCCTATCTTCTGCCTCCGTTATTCTACTCTTGGTTCCCTCCAAAGTGTTTTTGATCTCATTCATTGCATTATTCATTTTTAATTGACTCTTTTTTATTTCTTCTAGGTCTTTATTAAACATTTCTTGTATTGTTTCAATCTTTGTTTCCAGGCTATTTATCTGTAACTCCATTTTGTTTTCAAGATTTTGGATCATTTTTATTATCATTATTCTAAATTCTTTTTCAGGTAGATTCCCTATCTCCTCCTCTTTTGTTTGACTTGGTGGGCATTTTTCATGTTCCTTTACCTGCTGGGTATTTCTCTGCCTTTTCATCCTGTTTAGATTGCTGTATCTGGAGTGGGCTTTCTGTATTCTGGAGGCCTGTGGTTCCTTTTTGTTGTGGAGCATTAACCCAGTGGGTGGGGTTAGACGATTGGCTTGTCAAGGTTTCCTGGTTAGGGAAGCTTGCGTCAGTGTTCTGGTGCGTGGAACTTGATTTCTTCTCTTTGGAGAGCAATGGAGTGCCCAGTAATGAGTTTTGAGATGGGTCTATGTGTTAGGTGTGACCTTGGGCAGCCTGTATGTTGATGTTCAGGGCTATGTTCCTGCGTTGCTGGAGAATTTGCGTGGTATGTCTTGCTCTAAAACTTATTGGCTCTTGGGTGGTGGTTGGTTTCAGTGTAGGTGTGAAGGCTTTTGGACAGTCACTTATTACTTAATGTTCCATGTAGTCAGGAGTTTTCTGGTGTTCTCAGGTTTTGGGCTTAAGTCTATGCATTACATAGAGCAGAGCTGGGAATTCCCTGGTGGTCCAGTGGTTAGGACTCAGCATTGTCACTTCAGGGGCCCAGGTTCAATCCCTGGTGGAGGAATTAAGACACCGCAAGCCACACAGCATGGCCAAAAGTAATTTTTTTTTTTTTTAAAGCATTGCTGACCTCAGTTTAAGCTTGTCTTCACACTTAGAAAAATATTTTGCTTTCCTCCCTCTTTATAAGTCCAGGTCCACTTCTGATGAGCCCATGTAGTGGGTTCTCCCAGATGTTAGACGTTTTCTGTTATTTCTGAAATTGTCATTTTCAAAAATGAAACATTTTACTGCAGTGGTTCAGATTAGCTTAATTTCAGCTACTGTCTGTAATCAGGTACACCATATCATAAGAATTCCTTTTCTTTTTATCTCCCAGATACCTAGCTGAGGTTTCCAGACCCCTTTTGAGTGAAGATGAATGTTTCTTCCGGAATAATGTAAGTGGAAGGTCCAGATCTCGGTAGACTTGACTATGGGAGCCAACACTTCAAGCAAACCACCAGTGTTTGATGAAAATGATGATGGTGAGAAATGTTCAATAATTGTATATAAATACAGAACTTGCAGAATTCAGATATAAGTTCCTCACTTCATAAGTAAATTGCCATGTACTGGATTGGCCACAAAGTTCCTTCAGGCTTTTCCATACCATCTTAGGAAAAAACCAGAGTGAACTTCTTTGCCAACCCAACAAGACCTTTAAAAAAGGTAGACATGCAAAGATAAGCCTGAGCATAACCTTCCATGCTAACAGCTGGATTTTACCTTCCACTTTCCATGAGACCTTGGATAGTTTTCTTAATCATGACTCTACCAATGCCCTTTGTCCAAAGGGAGCTGTGAGTAGGCACCTGGTTTCAATAGAAGACCTTGAAACTAAATGATTTAATTCTTTGTGCTGCTCCTTTGACAGATGAAGTTACCCCTACTGGTAGCTGTTACAGAAAATTTCTTATATTATCAAATTGCATGTGAATGATAATACTCATAATATTATAGAGTGGAGTGAGGCAAGTTTGTGCCTTCTGAGCTTCCAACTTACATGTTCCTAGGGTCCTTGCCAATTTCCACAATGCTAGGTCATAGAAAAAAGGATCAGTTTCACTGGAGAAAAGTGAAACTTTACAGCAGCCTTATAGGCACATGCTGTTAGGTTGTCTGGGGGAAAGGCGGCCCTGGACCCCAGCTAGTAAGTTGCTCAGGTGCCCCAGAGGTAGCCCCCAGAATCATTTCCAGGGAGTTCTGTTAATTGGACCACAAAGGAAAAGAACAATGAACGGAAATTCAGGAGATTTGAGCCCTAGTCCTCTTCTCAGCTACCTGTGTGGTTCAGGAAGTTTACCTTCAACTTCCTCATCAATCAAGTGAGAGGAGAGGGTAGTAAACTTGAAGTTCTTTTTCAACTCCAGAAGTTTATCATTTTGAGGTCCTAAAGGCACTTTGCAAAAATGATGAAACAGCATCCGAATCATCAAGGAAAGTTTCCTAAAACAGGAACTTACAAGTAACAGTGACTTAAAGAAGATGGTTGTGTTTTTCTTTCTCATGTTAGCAATCTAGGCATAAGTAATCCAGGTGAGATGTGACTCTGAAGGGTTAGGGACAAGTTGGCTTCTTTCTAGCCTTTTGTAGCCCGAGTGTTACTATCACCCTCATGCCTCAGGGTGGCTCACCACCACATCACATCCTAGCCACGGGAAGGGGGAGAGCGGGGAGACCAAGCCCACACCTTTTAAGGGTGCGATTTGTCTGCTGCTTGTCACTTACACTTACAGACCTAGTCACAAGAGAGACTGAGAAGTTTAGTTACTTATCTTGCATGGCGATGAACCTTCTAAAAATAAGGAGTTCTGTTCTGTTATACAAGAAAGGGACAATTAGCTATCTGCCATGGCTGGGGAACAAACAAAAGTCTGCTCTGATCTTAGTTTTTGAGTCTTTGTTTGGACCCTTTAAAAAAACAAATGTCTGGCCAATCAAGATGCTTTGTGGCCAGCTGTTCACTATCAATTCAGAGATGTGTCATGACTACCTATACAAAATACTGCATAGGAACCCTGAAATTATATGGTTTGAAAATGGTCTTAAGAAAACTTTTTTCCACTCATATCTATAGCCTTGCTTTTCTCTATCAAGCTGTAAAGTCAAAGATCTAGAGGGTGTTACTTGATTTTTTCCATGTCTAAAATAGGAAGACAAAAAGGCTTGGATTTCATGTGTTTGGTTCACTGTGGTCCCTACAGATTCATAACTAAGGTCGATGCCATCCAGCCATCTCACCCTCTGTCATCCCCTTCTCCTCCTGTCCCCAATCCCTCCCAGCATCAGGGTCTTTTCCAATGAGTCAACTCTTCACATGAGGCAGCCAAAGTATTGGAGTTTCAGCTTCAGCATCAGTCCTTCCAGTGAACACCCAGGACTGATCTCCTTGCAGTCCAAGGGACTCTCAAGAGTCTTCTCCAACACCGCAGTTCAAAAGCATCAATTCTTCAGTGCTCAGCTTTCTTTATAATCCAACTCTCACATCCGTAGATGACCACCGGAAACACCATAGCCTTGACTAGATGGACCTTTGTTGGCAAAGTAATGTCTCTGCTTTTTAATATGCTATCTAGGTTGGTCATATCTTTCCTTCCAAGGAGTAAGTATATTTTAATTTCATGGCTGCAATCACCATCTGCAGTGATTTTGGAGCCCAAAAAAATAAAGTCTGACACTGTTTCCACTGTTTCCCCATCTATTTGCCATGAAGTGATGGGACCAGATGCCATGATCTTAGTTTTTTGAGTGTTGAGCTTTAAGCCAACTTTTTCACTCTCCTCTTTCACTTTCATCAAGAGGCTTTTTAGTTCCTCTTCACTTTCTGCCCTAAGGGTGGTGTCGTCTGCATATCAGGTTATTGATATTTCTCCCAGCAATCTTGATTCCAGCTTGTGCTTCTTCCAGCCCAGCATTTCTCATGATGTACTCTGCATATAAGTTGTTCAGCCATGTCTAAATCTTTGCAACCCCATGGACTGCAACACACTAGGCTTCCCTGTCCTTCACTATCTCCTGGAGTTTGCTCAAACTCATGTCCATTGAGTCAGTGATGCTGTTCAACCATCTCATCTTCTGCCGTCCCCTTCTCCTCCTGCCTTCAATCATTCGCAGCATCAGGGTCCTTTCCAATGAGTTGGCTCTTGGCATCAGGTGGCTAAAGTATTGGAGCTTCAACTTCAGCATCAGTCTTTCCAATGAATATTCAGGGTTGATTTCCTTTAGGATTTACTGGTTTTATCTCCTTGCAGTCCAAGGGGACTATCAAGAGTTTTCTCCAGCAACACATTATTGTTCTTTGGAGCTCAGCCTTCTTTATGACCCAACTCTCACATCCATACATGACTACTGGAAAAATCATAGCTTTGACTATATGGACCTTTGCCAGCAAAGTGATGTCTTTGTTTTTTAATATGCTCTCTAGGTTTATCATAGCTTTCCTTTCAGTACACTCTAGGTCACCATTCTTTTGTTGTCCTGGCCCCCAGCAGATGAGCCTACAGTAGCATCCTTAGAGAGAAGAGCTGAGCATAACAGTATGTCTGCACTTCCCAAGGCAAGACTCTGAGTCCTTTTACATGCTAAGTTGTAAAGCACAAGTAGAAAGACAAATGCGTCTACTAGGAGCCCATCCCTCTGCCGGATGTGAGGAGCAGAGTAGGGCACAGGATGCCCCTTGCCCTGCCTTTGTGGAGCTCTTGTTCTAATGGTGGGAGGCAAACAAGAAACTCGTTAATGAATACACAAACTGGATAACTTCAGACAGTGTTCAAGTGTCACCAAGGGAAGGATCTGAGGACCTTATGGAGAGTGACAGGGTGATGGTGAGAAGACTTCAGATATGGTGTGACCAGAGCTGGCCTTTCTGAGGAAGTAACACCTGAAGTAAAGCCTGAAAAATGTGAGGAAGCCACTCATGTAATAACAGAATAGTTCAAGCACAGAAAAAAATCCAAATAATGACAAAATCAGAAATGACCAGTTGCCTATATCTCCACATTCTGATGAGAATGAGTTTGTATATTATGAAAAGGGATCATATCTAATTGCCATATTATTTTTTGACAAGATCATTGAGTTTTGGGGAGGAAAATTATGACATTCTGGTTATTTCTTAAATGAATAAATCCTATAATATAGATTTGACTCCTTTCATAGCTCTGGACTGAGCAGAAGGAAAATTTTTATTTGATTGCTATGAGGCTTCAAACCAAGAAACAATGACAAAAAGCACTGACTGATCCAAGAACATTAATGCCTGTATCATATTTGATCTCTGTATTTTTATATAAATAATCAAATGGAGCCAGAATCTAGGGCACTTAAATAAACCAATTTAATTATTTTAAAATATTGCTGAAAAGAATCCCAAGATGTGATGGAAAATTGTTTACTATTCCCATTACACATTTGAGAAGAAAATTTGCACCTATTTTTCCCAAGTAATATTTCAAGATTTCTTTCTCATGGAAGAAATATTTTGGTTTACTTCAAAGGTAATTAAGGAATAAGATGTTAGTGGATGTCCCTTGAGATAAGCTATTCTCTCTGGAATTCATCCTGACACTTTCTGTTTCATGCTGGTCCATCTGATACTGATCTTGAGAGAATCATTCTGTTAGTTACTTATGCTGATTTTTATTTAGTGAAAACAAAGTATAAGCTTTACAGCTGCTGAAGAAGAGCAGAAGGCTTGCTTAGTTAATTACTGTTAAGTCATTTCTTACCAAGTAGATCGTACATGATACTACTGTTTTGTGGTTTAAGGCAAACCTAAGTTCTGATTATTTGTGTGTGTGGTATAATATATATGGGCTTCCCTGGTGGCTCAGATGGTAAAGAATCTGCCTGCAGTGCAGGAGACCTACATTTGATCCCTAAGTCGGGAAGATATCCTGGAGAAGGAATGGCTATCCACTCCAGTACCCACCCATTCTCTTGCATTGAGAATCCCATGGACAGCGGAGCCTGGCAGGCTACAGGCCAAGGGGTCACAAAGAGTTGGAGATGCTGAGTGACTAACAGTCTAATACACATAATAAAAGGTACCATTTTCACCACTTTTAAGTGTACAGTTCCGTGACATTGAGAGGGTACATCTGGGGGCAGCCATTACCACCATCTATCTCTGGACCCCATGGACTGTAGCCCACCAGGCTCCTCTGTCCACGGGATTTCCCAGGCAAGAATACTGGAGTGGGTTGCCATTCCCTCCTCCAGGGGGTCTTCCCCACCCAGGGATCTAACCTGTGTCTCCCCAGGCTCCTGTACGGCAGGCAGATTCTTTACCGCTGAGCCACCTGGAAAGTCCCTGGAGCTTTTTAATCTTCCTGACGTTTTGTAGCCATTAAACATTAATTCTCCATTCCCTCATCCCCTTAGCCTCTGACAACCACCATTCTACTTTATGTCTTTATGGTTTTAACTGTTCTGTGTGTGTATTAGTCACTCAATCGTGTCTGACTCTGTGCAACCCCATGGACTATAGCCTGCCAATCTCCTCTTGTCCATGGGATTCTCCAGGTAAAAATACTGGAGTGGATTGGCATTTACCTTCGCCAGGGGCTCTTCCTGATTCAGGGATGGAACCTGGGTCTCCTACATTCGCAGCTGGACTCTTTGCCATGTGAACCAACAGGGAAGCCCTTTAACTATTCCAGATACCTTATAAAGTAGAATCATGTATTATTTGTCCTTTTGTGTCTGGTTTATTTCAGTTGTCAAGGTTCATCCACACTGTAGCATGTATCAGAATTCCATTCCTTTTTAAGGCTGAGAAACAGTCTACATTGTGTGCAGATAACACAGTTTGAATTTAGTCTTTCATTCGTCAATGAACATCGGGTTATTTCTACCTTTTGACTACTATAAATAATGCTGCTGTGAACATGGGTGTACAAGTATCCGTTCAAGCCTGTCTTCAACCGGTACATCCTTTAGAAGCAGAATTCCTGGATCACATGATAATTCTTTAATTTTTTGAGGAACCACTCACCACACTGTCTTCTACCTAATTATGTTTTATATTTTAGTAGTGGGAGACCACTTGACATAATAGACCAGGGCCCTGGTAGTAAAAATCCATACACAGATTCAAATCACAGCTGTGCCACAAACTAGCCATCTGTGTATTTTTATGTGAAAAATCAAAGGAGATATAGCCTGATCAACCATCGAACACAAGAGTCAATCTGACTAATTATAAATGTTCTAAAAGGAAATTCCATATAAAAGGTCCCCAAATTAAATAATTACTAGTGAATTAATTTGGAAAAAATCCTTCTATTGCACAAGTTATTAAATCTCTGTAAGCTCAGTTTCTTCATATATAAAATGCAAGTTAATTGGACATATACTTCACTGGGTCATTGTGAGGGCAGACGAAACTAATGCAGGTAAAATGCTCAGCAAGGTATCTCATATAAAGTAACCACCCACTTAATGCTAGTTATAACATTGTTTACCAGTATCAGAGTCTCTGAGCATGAATTCTTTTAAGTATTTCTACTTTGGAAAGACACAGCATTGATGACATGCAACTGTGTAGATGCCATAGTTAATATGACCTATTCACAATTCCGTCAACAGAGTTGGATTGCCAGATGGCAGAGCTTATGAATTCTGTGAAAACCTATGTAAGTCCTCTGAAAAGAAGCCAAATTATTAACTTCATGAAAACATAATCTCATCTGGTTTTTCTTTGATCTCTTCTGGGGTAATGATATTTTTGTTTAAGGCAAAATCATGAACTCATTGGGTTGAAAAATCAATAAATTAACTTCCTCTGATTTAAGTCCAAAGTAGATTAAGTAATCCCATTTGACCAGACATTGTGACCATTTTCCCCCAAAACCAACTACCATGGGGATACCATGAGAAATGAGGAATAATACAGAAAAACTTTCTAAGTTTCCTGAAAGAAAAGAAATACAGGTAGTACTTGTTATTAATGTTTATAACTTGTTCGTTATATCTGCTTTATTTCCTCTCTTTGAATGTTGCAGTTTTTGTTTTTGCTTGTTTTATTAAAAGATTAGCATTTTCAAAGCCCAGTTGTTGAGGTTTTCAGGCTGACTTATGGAAAGAAATTCTTTAACGCAGGAGAAAGTGGACTTGGTTATAATTCAGGGTCTGGGCAACAGAAAAGGATCTTGTAATCACTGCAAGTTGTATGTGTTTCCAAGCACATACAAATCATGTAGAGGTGATGGGGTAGGTTTAGTTAAACCAAGAGACAACCTTCTTCTGGAGGACTGTAGCTGAGAAAAGCTGGCCTTACATTAAAAAGGCTCTACAAAGAGTACATCGATGCTGAGTTTGCAGAGAGCTCAATTATTGCATTGTTCTTTGGACTTGCTGCAAACTCAGTGTTCCGCTTTCATTTGGCATCACTCGTCTCCTAGGATGTGTGTGACTGCTTCCAGTTTTCCTACATCTTCTTTGAGGACAGAGGCAATGGGTCCTTCAAAATGTTGGGCCAAAAAAATTGGCCACAGATTTGCAATCCAAAAGAAATGGGAGGTTACTGAATTGATTCCAGCCCTGAAGGACTTTCAGACTCTTCCTTGTTATTTTAATGTCCCAGTGGGGTAGGCAAATGAATTTCAGATTTCCCCCTCTCAAACTTGAGTAATGTTGTCTGATATTATTTAGTATTTTGTGTAAAATGGTTGGGAAAGTAAAATGAACATTTCCCTAGTGAGAACTGGCTCCTTAAAACCATTATCTTGGACAGTCTAACATTTAGTTAAAGGATTTGTCATAAATAATCTCAGATCCAGTTGTTTATGGCAACAAACACTTTTAATTTGGGAGGGCTTTATTTCCCCTGTCCTAAGGTATCAGAAGAGTCAGGGAGAAACAGGCTAGACAGAGCCAAGAAAACAGACATCAAAGACAGAGGCAGTGCTTCCAATTTGCATGTTTCCCGAGCAGTGAGTTAGAAAAACGCGTTTGGGAGAATCTACGCAAACAAATTTAGGCAACTTACATCCTGCCTTTGGAGATTCACAGTGCTTATGAGCATAATAATGGCTCTGAAATGTGCAACAATATCAAAATCTCAGTACTTTGATAATTTTTAAACTTATTTCAAAATTAAATCAGGTTGTGGAAAACCTTTTAATACCTTGTGGCAAATAATTCTCTGTGGATCTCAATTTGGGAAGCAAAAGGTCATGATCATGAGCACTTTCTATTGGAAACATCGTTTCTTCCCATTTCTCCCTTTCTTCCTCCCTTCCCTGATTTAAGAGCTTGCAGAGTCTCCACATCTGAAAAGCGATGATGTTCTTCTGTCAAGTCTCCTGCCTACAAGTTTTTCAGGCAACACAATGCATGTTTATGGAGGTTAATGAGTAAAACAGAGGGTAGCTCTGTTTAATGGTGGGATGCTTCCAGTCCAGATGGGAATTAGGTTGGGAGATAACTGCTTTTGAGTTTTTAAAGAACATTTTAGTTCAGAGTGTCTTATGCACTAAGTATGTTGAAGCAGTTACTCATTCTTAAACAATCATGCTGTACTAACTTTTTATCCTATCCAAAGTTACAGACTTTTTTTTTTCACTTTGAAACTAACCTAGGTTGAAAAATTAAATTGGTTAGCTGGCTTCAATATTCAGCAACTACTTCAATGAAAATGGGAGTGAAGGCCTTCAGAGAAGCTGACTTCTGTTATATGGGCTTCCCAAGTGGCGCTAGTGGTAAAGACCCTGCCTGCCAGTGCATGAAAACATAATCTCAGGTTTGATCCCTGGGTCAGGAAGATCCCCTGGGGGAGGAAATGGCAACCCACTCGTTTTCTGGCCTGGAGAACCCCATGGACAGAGGTGGGCTACAGTCCATACGGTCTCAAAGAGTCAGACATGACTGAAGCGACTTAGCACACATGCATGTGGCCTTGCAAGTATAAATTTAATTACAGAGACCCAGCACTTTACCAATCCAGGTTCTATGAATTATACTGGGATTTCAACTATACGTTGCTCTGGGGCCGTTTGTGGAAATTTTTTTTTGTAAACACACGCACACAATGATGGAATTATATTCCTCTTAAAATAGGACACAGCACAATTTGTATGGTTGAAAGGACTGAAAAAACTATGGTTATAGATTTTGAATTCACTAGACTGGCAGAGGCTTTTTTTTTCCCCCTCCTGAACTATTTCTTCTTTCCTTCCTAGAGGCATATTTACAGTACAATAAGTGATATTAACCTTGTTCTACACTTGAGTTACCTATGTTTTTTGTTATTTCTAAGAAGAGTTGAAAGCAGGAGTTGGTATGCTCTTCCTGTGGTGGGCCCCACAGTAAATATTCTGTGCTGTGCTGTTCAGCCTCTGTCACAATGACTCACTCTGCTGTAGCCACATGAAGGCAGCCACAGGCAGTGAGGAGACTAACAAATATGGCCCTGTTTCAATAACACTTTTACTTGTAGACACTGAAATTTGAATTTTACATCATATTCACTTGTCATAAAATATTTTGATTTTCCAAACGTTTAAAAATATGAAAGCCATTTTTAGCTTATGAGCCATATAAAAATAAATAGAGGGGGGGATTTAACCTGCATGGCATGTTGTACTAACCCTTGCTCTAAAGCATCCTGAAGGCATTTATTTATGTGTGCCAGGGGCTCATCTGATATCCATTCATAACCATCGAGCTGTCACTAAAAGATTGTGTAAGAAGACTGACATCTGTTCTCTACAGATGCTTAACAAAGGCAGGCTTCACAGACTCTTTTTTTTCATCAGTTTGAGTCAGTAGAAGTACTTGGACCGATAAATCTACTATTTTAGAGAATAAATTATATTATTTTTGTAAATATATGCATTATTTGGTAGCCTAGATTCAAATCAGTGTAATTCACTTGAAATGTCATTAAGTAGTTTATTTCCTACAAGGGACATTTAGTCAACTGAGAGGCATCCAACAATTGGGGGTATTGATCCCCTATCCTGCCCCAACTTCTACTTCCTGATTTGTTCTAAAGAAATAGCCAGTGTATTTCTGACTTTTGAACCAATTCATGAATTGGGGTCCAGGCAGCAGAAAAAGAAGCTGTTGGTGCCCATTGCTTGGTCTTGGCATGAGTAGTTAGTGTCAGGAAAGCCCCGACTCCCTGGGGTACCGTGTTTCATAAAAGGGAAGTGCTGACTATGCAGGCAAATGCCATCAATTGGCCTTGAAAGCTGCGTTCCTGGAGAAGTTTCAAGTATTTCCTTAAAGGACCTGCCAAGCTCCACATGTATTAGTGGCAATCATTTGCTGCCAAACAGTTGGATGATAAAGGACTAGGGAAGCAGCTAAGTGATTTTTTTTATCAGTGGATCATCGGTGAAATGTTCTAGAGTAGACCTTCAACCTTAAACATTGTGGTGTCAGTTAAGCCACAGGTTAATTCAGTGGCTTCTAGACACCCTCTGTGAACAAATACAATGTTTTTCTTAGTCTGTGGTGAAAGGAGAAAAACAAGAGCAATGTAGTAAGTTTCTCATAAGGTAACACTAGTAAAAAATTTAAGTATACCTTTTTTCTTGTGTGCGTCTAGTATTTACGGATTGTGGAAATACAATTTTTTTTCACAATAAGAACTTAGAGAAGTGACTTGTCTCTCTGATCTCCCGTTTTCTCACATGTAAATGGGTGCTAATAATAGTATCTGCCTCAAATATATTTTGTAGGAATAAAAAGATTATCCATAAAAAGTGTTTAGCTCACTGCCTAGCACATACTAACTGCTCATAAAGAGTTATTACTGCTGTTATCATGATCTCTATAATTTTTAATGTTCTTACTTAACAAACAAAAAATAAAAGCTACCCAATGTTAGTTTTCCTTTTCTTCCCTAATTTTTGTTTGCTGTTTTTAAGGTGGATAGGATTTTCTGATCTGTAAAATCCAAAAATACAATTGTAATTTTTAATCAGTACTATGTACTGATTAATCAGTACATATTAATCAGTACCACTGAAGAGGCTGAAATAGGGGAAAAAAAAAAAGAGGTGGCGTCTTTTAATTGGAACAGTTATATTCATTTGAAGTGAAAGTTGGTGGTCCCTGGGCTAACCTAATGGGAGATGGAAAGCTGAGAGTTTATTCAACATGTATTTTCAATATAAAATAATTGAGAGTTACTGACAGATTGAATGTGGACTAAGGAAAGAACGATATCAAGAATGAATTCTAGGATTTGCTTCAGTAGGCAAGTAGATGGCTGTGACATTTTGCTAAGATGCAAGAGGAGGGGTGCTGAGGGGTGGGGACATGTTTAGGCATAGTTAAGAGTTCTCAGTTGGATACATAAAATGACTGTGTATAAAATGCTGATGTCACATAGGAAGCTGAGATGAGTGGAAAAGTCTGGGTTAGAGATATAAAGACATGGTTTTAAATTTTACTGACATAGATGAGTCTGCCTTGGGAGAGTGGAGAGTAAGGAGAAACAGAGGAGGAGAACCCTAGTATTTAGCAGTCAGGCAGAGGAAAGCAATCAGCAAAGGAAATTAAGAAGGAACAGCCTGTGATATAAGAAAAACATGTGTTCTGAAATCTAAGAGAAGACTCTTTCAAGAAGGAAGTAGTTGCTTGTGTTGAACGATCCTGGGTGGTTGAGTAAAGTGAGATTTGGGTTTAATAAATTGGGATTCCCTCAGAAGAAATGGAGTAGCCACCATGGTCAACAAGAGTCCGAAATGCAGTATTTGGATGCAATCTCAATAAAAAACAGAATGATCTCTGTTCATTTCAAAGGCAAACCATTCAATATCACAGATATCCAAGCCTATGCCCCAACCAATATCGCTGAAGAAGCTGAAGTTGAACGGTTCCATGAAGACCTACAAGACCTTTTAGAACACCCAAAAAAGATGTCCTTTTCATTATAGGGGACTGGAATGCAAAAGTAGGAAGTCAAGAAACACCTGGAGTAACAGGCAAATTTGTCCTTGGAGTACAGAATGAAGCAGGGAAAGGCTAATAGAGTTTTGCCAAGAGAACACACTGGTCACAGCAAAACCCTCTTCCAATAACACAAGAGAAGACTCTACACATGGACATCACCAGATGGTCAACACCAAAATCAGACTGATTATATTCTTTGCAGCCAAAGATGGAGAAGCTCTATACAGTCAGGAAAACAAGACCGGGAGCTGACTGTGGCTCAGATCATGAACTCCTTACTGCCAAATTCAGACTTAAGTTGAAGAAAGTATGGAAAACAACTACCATTCATGTATGACCTAAATCAAATCCCTTATGACTGTACAGTGGAAGTGAGAAATATATTTAAGGGACTAGATCTGATAGAGTGCCTGATACTATGGATGGAGGTTCATGACATTGTACAGGAGACAGGGATCAAGACCATCCCCATAGAAAAGAAATGCAAAAAAGCAAAATGGTTGTCTGAGGAGGCCTTACAAATAACTGTGAAAAGAAGAGAAGTGAAAAGCAAAGGAGAAAAGGAAAGATATCCCCTTTTGAATGCAGAGTTCCAAAGAATAGCAAGGAGAGATAAGAAAGCCTTCCTCACCAATCAATGCAAAGAAATAGAGGAAATCAACAGAATGGGAAAGGCTTGAGATCTCTTCAAGAAAATGAGAGATAGCAAGGGAACATTTCATGTAAAGATGGGCTCAATAAAGGACAGAAATGGTATGGACCTAACAGAAGCAAAAGATATTAAGAAGAGGTGGCAAGAATACACAGAACAACTGTATAAAAAAGATCTTCACGACCCAGATAATGATGGTGTGATCACTCACCTAGAGCCAGATATCCTGGAATGTGAAGTCAAGTGGGCCTTAGGAAGCATCACTATGAACAAAGCTAGTGGAGATGATAGAATTCCAGTTGAGCTATTTCAAATCCTGAGAGATGATGCTGTGAAAATGCTGCACTCAATATGCCAGCATATTTGGAAAACTCATCAGTGGCCACAGGACTGAAAAGGTCAGTTTTCATTCCAATCCCAAAGAAAGGCAATGCCAAATAATGCTCAAACTACTGCACAATTGCACTCATCTCACACGTTAGTAAAGTAATGCTTAAAATTCTCCAAGCCAGGCTTCAGCAATACGTGAACCGTGAACTTACAGATATTCAAGCTAGTTTTAGAAAAGGCAGAGGAACCAGAGATCAAATTGCCAACATCCACTGGATCATCAAAAAAGCAAGAGAGTTCCAGAAAAACATCTTTTTCTGCTTTATTGACTATGCCAAAGCCTTTGACTGTGTGGATCACAATGAACTGTGGAAAATTCTGAAAGAGATGGGCATACCAGACCACCTGACCAGCCTGTTGAGAATCCAATATGCAGGTCAGGAAGCAACAGTTAGAACCGGACATGGAACAACAGACTGGTTCTAAATAGGAAATGAAGTACGTCAAGGCTGTATATTGTCACCCTGCTTATTTAACTTATATGCAGAGTACATCATGAGAAACGGTGGGCTGGATGAAGCACAAGCTGGAATCAAGATTGTTGGGAGAAATATCAATAACCTCAGATATGCAGACGACACCACCCTTATGGCAGAAAGTGAAGAGGAACTAGAGAGCCTCCTGATGAAAATGAAAGAGGAGAGTGAAAAAGTTGGCTTAAAGCTTCAACATTCAGAAAACTAAGATCATGGCACCTGGTCCTATCACTTCATGGCAAATAGATGGGGAAACAGTGGAAACAGTGTCAGACTTTATTTTTTGGGCTCCAAAGTCACTGCAGATGGTGATTGCAGCCAGGAAATTAAAAGACGCTTGCTCCTTGGAAGGAAAGTTACGACCAACCTAGAGAGCATATTAAAAAACAGAGACATTACTTTGCCAACAAAGGTCCGTCTAGTCAAGGCTATGGTTTTTCCAGTGGTCATGTATGGATGTAAGAGTTGGACTGTGAAGAAAGTTGAGCGCCAAAGAACTGATGCTTTTGAACTGTGGTGTTGGAGAAGACTGTTGAGAGTCCCTTGGACTGCAAGGAGATCCAACCAGTCCATCCTAAAGGAGATCAGTCCTGGGTGTTCATTGGAAGGACTGATGCTGAAGTGAAACTCCAATACTTTGGCCACCTGATGCAAAGAGTTGACTCATTGGAAAAGACCCTGATTCTGGGAGGGATTGGGGGCAGGAGGAGAAGGGGATGACAGAGGATGAGATGGTTGGATGGCATCACTGACTCTATGGACATGAGTTTGAGTAAAGTCCAGAAGTTGGTGATAGACAGGGAGGCCTGGTGTGCTGCGGTCCATGGGGTCGCAAAGTGTCAGACACAACTGAGCAACTGAACTAACTAACTGAACTAAAGTGGGATTAGGCAATCAGCAGGATCTAAGTGACACTGACAAAAGCAGTTCAAGTGGGAATGTGTAGACAACAGCCAGAGGCTAGGCAGTCAGCAATGTATGGGAGAGGAGGACATAGACACAAGCAAGTACAGTAAACCCTTTCAACAAGTTTGCTCTAGAGAGAAGCAGAGAAATGAGTCAAGCACTGAAGCTGAGTATGATGTTAAGGGAGGATTTTTTTTTAAGAGGAAATAGAAGAAGAAGTCTAAGTTGATAGTTCCTTCCCTTTTTGTTGGTTAATTCCCGTGAAATGATGAGACCAGAGTTGGCTTTATCCATGTTGGACCAGTGTAGGCACACAGGGTTTTGTATTCAGAAGGGCCCACACTTGGTCTGCACTGTCTGCATTTGTGTCTCTAACTTCTTACAAATTTCAGCTTAGAATTTATGTCTTGTGAGGTCTGATGGGATATTGGCCCCCAGGGCCTTGAAGACGCCTCACATGCTGCCTCCTCCCTAGGAAGGCTTCTAGGTGAGTTGCCAGGGCCCTCCTACCTCTGTCTACAACAGATTTGGGTGCTGAGGTGGGGGATGGCGGGGGTGAAGCACCTCCATGACATACTCAGGTAGGAAGTGTGGTAGTAGTCACTGCTCCAGGCTGGCAGTTTGGCAGGTGGTCAGCTGAACACTGTTGCTTGGAATCTCATCTACCTCCAACTTCCCCTCTTGAAACTGAGTAAATCATGGATTTTGATTTGGAAGCAAGTGATATGGTGATGAATCGAATTCAGATTGATTATATTCTTTGCAGTGAAAGATGAAGGAGCTCTATACAGTCAGCAAAAACAAGACAGGGGGCTGACTGTGGCTCAGATCATGAACTCCTTATTGCCAAATTCAGACTTAAGTTGAAGAAAGTAGGGAAAAACACTAGACCATTCAGGTATGACCTAAATCAAATCCCTTACATTTATACAGTGGAAGTGACAAATAGATTTCAACAGATTAGATCTGATGGACAGAGTGTCTGAAGAACTATGGATGGAAGTTCGTGACATTGTACAGGAGGCAGTGACCAAGACCATCCCCAAGAAAAAGAAATGCAAAAAGGCAAAATGGTTGTCTGAGGAGGCCTTACAAATAACTGTGAAAAGAAGAGAAGCAAAAGGCAAAGGAGAAAAGGAAAGATACACCAATGAAGATTTCCAAAGAATATCGAGGAGAGATAAGAAAGCCTTCCTCAGTGATCAATGCAAAGAAATAGAAGAAAACAATAGAATGGGAAAGCCAAGAGATCTCTTCAAGAAAATTAGAGATAGCAAGGGAACATTTCATGCAAATATGGGCACAGTAAAGGACAGAAATGGCATAGGCCTGACAGAAGCAGAAGATTTTAGAAGAGGTGGCAAGAATACACAGAAAAACTATACAGAAAAGATCTTCATGACCCAGATAATCACAATGGTGTGATCACTTACCTAGAACCAGACATCCTGGACTGAGAAGTCAAGCGGGCCTTACGAAGCATCACTATGAACAAAGCTAGTGGAGGTGATGGAATTCCAGTTGAGCTATTTAAAATCCTAAAAGATGATGCTATTAAAGTGCTGAACTTAATATGCTAGCAAATTTGGAAAACTCATCAGTGGCCACAGGACTGGAAAAGGTCAGTTTTCATTCCAATCCCAAAGAAAGGCAATGCCAAAGAATGCTCAAACTACCACACAACTGCACTCATTGCACAGGCTAGCAAAGTAATGTTCAAAATTCTCCAAGCCAGGCTTCAACAATACATGAACCATGAACTTCCAAATGTTCAAGCTGGATTTAGAAAAGGCTGAGGAACCAGAAATCAAATTGCCAACACCTGTTGTATCAAAAAAGCAAGCGAGTTCCAGAAAAGCATCTACTTCTGCTTAGTGACTATGCCAAAGTCTTTGACTGTGTGGGTCACAACAAACTGTGGAAAGTTCTTCAAGAGATGAGAATAGCAGACCACCTTATCTGCCTCCAGAGAAATCTGTATGCAGGTCAGGAAGCAACAGTTAGAACTGGGCGTGGAACAACAGACTGGTTCCAAATCAGGAAAGGAGTATGTCAAGGCTGTATACTGTCACCCTGCTTATTTAACTTATAAGCAGAATACATCATAAAAAACGCTGGGCTGGATGAAGCACAAGCTGGAATCAAGATTGCCCAGGAGAAATATCAATAACCTCAGATATGCAGATACCACCACCCTTATTGCAGAAAGCAAAGAAGAACTAAAGAGCCTCTTGATGAAAGTGAAAGAAGAGAGTAAAAAAGTTGGCTTAAAACTCAACATTCAGAAAACTGAGATGATGGGATCTGGTCTTATCACTTCATGACAAATAGACAGGGAAACAATGTAAACAGTGAGAGACTTTATTGTTTTGGGCTCCAAAATCACTGCAGATGGTGACTTCAGTCATGAATTTAAAAGATGCTTGCTCCTTGGAAGAAAAGCTATGACTAACCTAGACAGCATATTAAAAAGCAGAGACACTACTTTGCCAACAAAGGTCTGTCTAGTCAAAGCTATGGTTTTTCCAGTAGTCACGTATGGATGTGAGAGTTGGACCATAAAGAAAGCTGAGCGCGAAGATTTGATGCTTTTGAACTTTGGTGTTGGAGAAGGCTCTTGACAGTCCCGTGGACTGCAAGGAGATCCAAGCAGTTCATCCTAAAGGAAATCAGTCCTGAATATTCATTGGAGGGACTGATGCTGAAGCTGAAACTCCAATACTTTGGCCACCTGATGCAAAATGCTGACTCATTTTAAAGGACCATGATGCTGGGGAGGACTGTAGGCAGGAGGAGAAGGGGATGACAGAAGATGAGATGGTTGGATAGCATCACTGACTCAATCGACATGAGTTTAAGTACGATCCAGGAGTTGGTGATGGACAGGGAAGCCTGGTGTGCTGCAGTCCATAGGGTCACATTGTCCGACACAACTGAGCGACTATTGTGAACTGATAGGGAGATGTACTCACCACCCAGTAACTTTCTCATTAGGAGCAATGACAGAGGCCAACTACCATAATACCCTTTATCAACATATCAGCCTGTAGTTTAAATGTGACAGGCCTGAGGCACAGAAGGTTAAAGCACTGACCGGAAATAAGACAGCCACACATCTAGATCCTGAATCTTGATATAAAATAACTTTCATTTATTTCAGTTATAGATATCCTCCCACGATGGCCAACCAGAATTAATTTATAAATTGAAACAAACCTAGGGGATTGCTTTTCAGTAATAATACGTCAGACATTCATTAAAGGCCCAGCAGTGCATCCTGCTCTCTGAGAGCTGAGTCACTTCATTTCACAGGGGCATTCGTCTTCACATCTGCTATAGCCCACACGTATCCCTTAGACCACGTTATTGCTGACGTGTTACAGGTTCAATATATAACAGCTCTTCTTCCCTGGAGTAAATTGCACAATTTATCACCACTTGAGTTTACTTGTCTTCCTCTATTCATTTTGATTCTAAGGACAATTTCAATGACCTGCATCAATGTCTTTCACAATTTATTTCACGGCTGTAATCATGGTAACTGACTCACCCTTCAGCCTTTTTTTAGATGAACTTCATTGTATGATACCTTGTAGGATAACTTTGGTTTACCTTTATAAAATATTAAAGTCATTGCCACTTTGATAACTTCACTTTCTGTCCAGGGTATAACATAACAGGAAAAATGTTCTCAACTAAGGCTTGACTGAACATTGAAAAGCATTTCTACTGAAGTCTTAGGTGCCTAATTGATAACTGGAATTGGCTTGCTTGTTTGCACCAGTGCATTTCCACTGAAGACTACAGCCCCAGCTTTCCCTATGTTTAACATTCTAGTACAAAGGTAGATTAGATGAACTACACTGCAGCTATTCTGAGGAAATGTGTATTGAAAAGCAAGTTTTATAGTGATAAAAGTATTACACCTGAGTTGTAGAAAGCTTGGAAAATAAAGTCAGGAAGAAAAAACGTCACCCTCAATATCTCAACCTGTAGATAACTCTTGCTAATATTTTGGGGAGTTTCCATAACTGTCCTCATTCTTCATTCTGGCACCTCGCCTCTTTCTCACTCACTATATTTTTTTTTTCTTACTTTAATTTACTTATTTGTTAATTGTGTTTTTCTCCTCATCATAAAGTAAATTTCTTGAGGACAGGGATTTCTGTCCATTCTATTCGCTTTTATATCTTCAGTACCCAACTTGTTAAATAAATGAGTCCATTAAGTAGTGTTTATCTGTGCATGTGTATAAAAGGCATTTGATATATTTGAGATGATGCTTTACATGCTTCTGCATCTGCAGTTTCATTTATATCATGATAATGTGTTATAATTTCTTAAAATTCGTTAATTCTCAAAAGTTTAATTTAGTGGCTCTGCAGTTCTACAACTTGAGCAGCCTATAATTTAACTGCACAATTTTAAACATACCTAAATGACAAAATGCATGGATGCTCTCTTAGATTACAACTGCTTTTTTTTTTTTTTTAGTGTTTGATAATTTTTTAATCCTAAAGAAATATTTGTATGGCAGGAGACAAGAGACACTATTCCTTAGTTTGGAATAGTAAATCATCACTATAGTGAAATAATATTCAAAGCAGTTTGGTTTATTTATATGGGATTAATCTTAGGTATGCTGCTGCTGCTGCTAAGTCAATTCAGTCGTGTCCGACTCTGCGCAACCCCATAGACGGCAGCCCACCAGGCTCCACTGTCCCTGGGATTCTCCAGGCAAGAACACTGGAGTGGGTTGCCATTTCCTTCTCCAATGCATGCAACTGAAAAGTGAAAGTGAAGTTGCCCAGTCGTGTTTGACTCTTCGTGACCCCATGGACTGCAGCCTATCAGGACAGGCTTCTCTGTCCATGAGATTTTCCAGGCAAGAGTACTGGAGTAGGTTGCCATTTCCTTTTCCTAATCTTAGGTATGAATATTAACTTAAAAATAAATGTTCACTTGAATGAGTTGTGGAGATTTTTGTACCATTTGCTCAAAACTAACTTTTTTTTAATCACTTTTTGTGAAAACTGTTACATAAAAGTTGGAATTTTAAACAGTGTATGGTTAAGTGGCACAGTATATCCATGTGCAAATATCACCACTATCCATATCCAGAACTTTTTAATCATCCCAAGCAGAAACTCTGTACTTAAACATTGACTCCTCAATTCCCCCTCCCTCTAGCCCTTGGTTATCTGTATTCTATTTTCTTTCTTGATGAATGTGACTCTTCAAAGCTCCTCATTTAAGTATGATCATACAGTATTTCCTGTTTTGAGTCTGGATTATTCCACTTAGCATAATGTCTTCAAGTTTCATCCATGTTGTGTTAGAACTTCATTCTTTTTATAGCTGTATAATAGTCCAATGTACATATATACTACTTGTTTATCCATTTGTTGATGGACACTTGAGTTGTTTCCATCTTTGGGCTATGGTGGATAATACTAGATGAATATTGGTGCCCAAACACTCATTTGAGTTCTTGTCAATTCTTTGGTGTACATACCTAGGTGTGGACTTGCTCAGAGATGACTTATAGAGTTCAACCATTATAGGCATTTATCACATGGGGCTGCATTTACCCTTACATGATGGTGAAGAGTAAGATTTCTATTATGTTCAAAATATTTTTCCAGAAGGAACCCTGTAGTCAGCTAATGGCTAGATTTAGGACTGGGCGTGAATCCTTAGTCCATACATCACTGATGGACATGCCAGAGTTTTGCTTATCCTTACTGGAGCTAGTGCTTAGAAGACCAGGATCTATCATTTTATTTTTGTTCAAAATTTGCTGACATCAAGCATACTCAATCATCAGCAGATTCAGTTAAGGAGAAAGAAAGTACTTCCTGTTCATCGCCCTCCTCCAGCTGCTGAGTCAGGCACAGTGAATATACCAAGGAATTAGAGAACCTTCTCTTCAGGGATTTTAAAAACGCCTCTCCTGCTCTGCTTGACAATTTTCCCAAACGACTTTGTGAACAGTAGTACTACACATTCATGTGCTCTTCAGGTTCTAGGAATATTCAATTAGAGTTAGAAATCAGCCAATCTTTCTTGTGTATTTTAACATTTCATCATGTTTTTTTAAGAAATGCTTCTCACACATGCCATTTTTCGTACGCTTTGATATGTGGAAAGCATGCACTACTGTGTTAAGTAGTAGCCTGCTTACATATTGGAGTTAGACACTGCAAATTAGTTTTCTTGTATTAGTTTCTTCGGGCTCTGGTAGGAAGTATCACAAACAAACAATGGAACTCTTCACAGTTGTGGAGGCGAGGAGTCTGAAGTCAGGGTGTTGGTAGGGTCCTGCTCTGGATAGATCCTCTAGGGGCGTTTCCTCCCTTGCCTCCTCTAGCTTCTGGTGGCCCCAGGAGTTCTTTGGCTTGTGGCAGCATCACTACAATATCTGACTCTTTCTTTGCATGGTCTTCTGCGTCTGTGTGCAGACCTCTGTCTTCTTACAAGGGCACCAGCCATTGGTTTAGGGGCCAAGTCTACCTTACTCTGATACAACTTCATCCCTAACCTGGATGAAAATATGAGTCTGAAAATGGTTTTAAAAAACACTAGCCAAGGTCACAAAGCAAATATATGATAAATTGATGGCTATCTCTGATTCCTACTATTAAATTTCCAAAAGGAAAAAAAAAAAACCACCAAAACTCTTATTTATTGAGCATCTATTATATTCTTGATGCATTCCTAATATACTTTATCTCATTTAGTTCCCAGCACAGCCCTAGGAGAAGGCTATCTATTTTAAGGATGAGAAAAAATGGAAGCAAGACTTCCAGGGAGAGATGGTGAGTGAAACACATTCATCTCTTTCCAGTCCTCGGGAATCTGTAGGGTCACCTGTCTCTAAAAGTAGACAAGAAAGAGGGTGCTAATTAAGGAGGATTGCTTAGATATCTGTTCAAACACTGGCCAGGTCCTTCTACCACTTTGTCAAAAGAGAGAAACTAGTCATCTGTTTCCCAAACTGTTGTTTACCGTCTGGAGAGGAGGGAAAGACCTGGCCCACGGAGGGCCAACGGTGCTTCGTGGAGAAAGGAAGAATCAGATGAATGAACGCATGCTGCCGTGCACAGACCCTCGGCCCTCTTTCCCATTAGGCTCTGATCACATCGACACCAGGGGCCTCACTCCTCAGACAAAACTCCAGGTAGACAGTCTTTCCTGGAACTTTTGATCAACCCAAGATGGAAGATATAAGTTAATAAACATCAGAGTTTTCTAACTCAGCATCCTAGCCTTTGCTTTCTAGAGTCACACTTACTGTGAACAAGTTCCACCCTCATGCTCAGAACTTTCAGAAAGATGTTTAGGTTGCCCCACTTAAAAATGAACCCCACTTAAAAATGAACAGATAACCAAGGATTTTCTGACATATGGGAAAGGCTTCTAATAGGACTGACAGATACTAAAACACCTGAACAGGAAAAAAGCAACTTAAGGAAAACTATCAGAGAGATATGTGATACTGTGACAAAATTTTTAATGAAAAAATAGGATAACAAGAGAGCAACATTCATAGACCAAAAATTAGTGTAAGAGGAAAAAGTTACAACAATAGAAAATCTCAAAGAAGGCTTAGATAACAAATTTAAGGAAATTTCCCATAGTAATGAGCAAACAGATAGAAAACAGAAGGGTAAATATAAGAAAATTTAAGAGCCAGTCTAAGAATTATAGTTTCAAGTAACGGTAGGTACAAAAAGAGAGCAAGATAAAGGGAGGAAACTATCACTTACTAATTTAAGGGAAAAAGAAAAGCCCAGAACTTCTCCAGATTGAATGAACTTATCAAGTGGCCAGCACAACAAATAAGCCCACATAATCATGAAGTTTCAAAACACTCATCACAAATACACAATCCTGCAAGGTTCAGAGAAGACAACTGTTCATCAGAGGTCTGGCATCAAAATAGCTTTAGATTTAACAGTAACACCAAAAGAAATTAAGGAGGGCCAGGCCTCAAAATTTTGAAGGAAAATAATTTCCAGCCTAATATTCAATACTCAGACAAAATCTCAATTGAGTGTGAGGAGAATAAACTATTTTGCATATATGCTGCTGCTAAGTCGCTTTGGTTATGTCCGACTCTGTGCGACCCCATAGACGGCAGCCCACCAGGCTCCGCCGTCCCTGGGATTCTCCAGGCAAGAACACTGGAGTGGGCTGCCATTTCCTTCTCCAATTTTGCATATATACAAGACTTCAAAAACTAACCTCCCAAGCAATTCCCCTTCTTACGAAACTGTTACAGGATACGCTCCACGGAAATAAGAGAATCCAACAAAAGCGAGACAGTGCAGGCAATAAGCAGGGATTCTGTCATTAAAGAAAACCAATGAATGAAAACCCCAGGGGAGAGGGTGATAGGGACCCCAGGATGACAGCTGTCAAGCAAAAAGAATAAACAGTCTAGATTGAAGGGGTCTGGTAGAGATATTTTCAGGAAGATGATCATGTGGTTGATGCACTTGAACATGTTAAAGGATACTTAGACCACTAGAGAAGAGTTTGAGATTGAATTAGTAAAGATACAGAAAAGCAAACAAGTGCAAACAAGACAATTATTAACTCTGAGGGTGGGGGGAAATGTACAAGAAGGGAATACCAATTGTGGTTTACTACATGACTCAGGTGTGCATACTGTTTCCATACTCATAAAAATGGAAATATTGAATACTGATCTAATTGAAATCATTATATCAGGTACAGCTATCTTAGAAAGATGGGACCCTGTTGGAGTAAGGTTAAAAGACCAAGGAACTGAGTGAAATGCCTACCTGCCATCTTGAAAATTCATTAAGTAATTCCTAAAACTGACCAAACAATTATACTATTTAGATGATATGGTGGAAACTACTAAATTTATTAACTCAAAGAGGTAAGAGTGTTAGCTTCTTAGCCAGAAAAGATTGGAGAGTGAGACAAGTGGATCTCAGGACTAACATCAGTGTTTTATAATAAACCATTTAGAACTCTTTGACTTTTAAACCTGTTTATTCATGTAGAAAGACATAGATATATAACTTTGATAAAAATAATGTCTAAAAGACAGAAAAACTAATCAACATATCAGTCATTGTTATCTTTAGATGATTTTGTTTTTCTTATACTTTTTTTGTATTTTTATGATAAAAGTTTATTAGTTTTATATAAAGATATTCTTCATTATGAATAAGAAATTGAAGCTCAGAAATGTCCAATAAATTTCCTAATTCCATTTATCTTGTAAGTGGTGGAGCAAGGATTCCAGTGCAAGTCTTCCTGACTCAAATCATTTATCTTTCATCAAAGCATTCCATCTTCACTGAAAACCAAGACACAAAATTGTCATGCCACTATCTTTACTTCCCACTCTGAGGTTTCACTGAACCTCTTTCTATACCAAACACTTAACAGTTGATTGCTTTCATTTGTCTACTTATGTTCTTATATATATTTATACTCATTTAATTCCAAAAAGATTACTAAAGAATGGGTTCCAAATATATACACACTACAGAAAAATAAAAATGAGGCAGGGGCATTTGGTTATCCAGGTCTTGTGTTCTCACAAATACAACTGAATAAGTCATGCTGTTTCCTGAGGAGGTCACTTAGTCCCAAACTTATTTTGTCTTCCCATCAGTGCCTCCCACAGTCCTGGGCACAGAGATGCTCAGAGTCTTGGTTGATTTGACTTCCTAGCAAGGCTGTGGCTCCTAGAGGAGTGAATTGAACTTCTTTCCTCCTTGCCGTGACTGTCTTAAAAGGGCATAAGTAGCTTTTTTGGTAACTAAACATTTACCTAATTAATGGAAAACTGGTAAATTCCACCAAAAGAATTATTTTTAGCCAGGGCTTAATTTTTTCAGTCCTTTTATTCCCTTTTTGACAAAATGTGCAATGTCCATTCTTAAAAAATCAATGGGCAAAGTGACAGCGGGAGGTATACGGAAGGCATGATGAGGTACCCGGAAGATTGTAGCTTACCGTGAGTACCTTCCTGTTGCCATAGTGAGATACATTTACCTTTGTTTGATGATCATGCAGCACTGACAAAGCAAACATCCTTTGGCTCCTGCTGTTAATTATCCTTCAGTTCCTGGTGCGTGTTCATCCACAAGTCCTTTCTTAGGGCGGTTATTGGTTATGAGGTTGGTGGGGTGGAGAATGGCGGTTCTTGACGCTTCTGAGCTCAAAGAATGAGTAAATCAGTTCTTAAGGTGTTTGAGATCTAAATCCAGTGTCTACAGAGAAATCTAAAGTTGTCACATTCAGATGGAGACTTTACTGCCTACTCAAGAAGCAGCTTTTTAGTAATAGGTTGTTGGTAAGACATTTCTTAGGAGGTAACCATTTTATTTTTTTAATTAATTTTTTTAATTGAAGCATAGTTGATTTACAATAATGTGAGGAGGTACCTATTTTAAACAACAACACACTAGGAAGTCAATATGAAGAAACATCTTTAAAAAATTTCCTCCTAAGCCATATATATTCTGTTAAACTTTGGTGATGGTTCTTCCTTCGTTTAATAAGTATTGATTATATTGATTATGCATGTGCTACCCAACATGGCTCTAGGTGATATAGAGACCATAGTCAACAGGATGAACCCAGTGTCTGCCTTCAGAGAGGGTATTTTCTTGGTACTATCTGTCCTGTATGATGTGCCAGTATCATTTTGCCTAATGTTCTGGAGGAAAAAATTGGGTTGATACCAGTGATTCATCCAGTAATAGCAAAAACAGTAATAATGATATCTCTATTGAGTTCAAACAAAAAACCCTTGACAGGCACCTTTGATATGCCTTATTTCATCTAGTCCTCCTAATATCCTTAAAAGGGATACTAAACGCAATCAGTTTTACAGAGAAGAAAATGTAAACTTAGAGAGGTTAACTAACTTAAAGTTCATAGCTAGTAAACAGTGCAGTCAAAACCCAAACCCAGAGTTTCATGTTCATATCCACACTAGTGTATTACAGAACTTTCAGGACTCATCTGGACTATTAAAACCTCAAAACCCATGGAGCCACACAACATCAGTTTCAAGTCCAAACCCTACCCCTGGGAGATTTAATATTTTGGGGTCTCTATAACTCATCCATAAAGAAGCAATAATATGATCACCTTATAGTGTAAGGACTAATTAGGGTAATATATATAAAGTACTAGATCAGTACCTATGCATGTGTGTGCGCTCAGCTGTGTCTGACTCTTTGTGACCCCATGGACTGTAGCCCACCAGGCTCCTCTGTCCATGGGATTTTCCAGGCAACAATAGTGGAGTGGGTTGCCATTTTCTTCTCCAGGGGATCTTCCCCACCCAGGGACTGAACCCACATCTCCTGCATTGGCAGGTGGATTCTTTACCACTGTGCCACCAGGAAGGCCCTATACATGGATGTACATAATACATAATGATTATAATTATCAACTTTGACCTAAGATGTGTCACAGTGCAGACAACAGAGGCCTACTGATTATTTATAAAACACCATTAATAATTAGCTTCAAATTCATTGAAGATGGGGGCAGAGGTGGAGAGGTTTAAGGCCATGGAAATCAGATAAATAACATTGACTGAGAGACTATTCACACTAGGATTGGGTCACTCAGTACGTCCATCCCTGCCTGTCCTCCACTGCTTCGTTACCTGTTCAGCTCTTACCCTTTCTGCGAGGCCCAAATGAAATGCTGCCTTTCCTTGCAGCTCTTTTATCTTCTACAGTAGGAAAACACTTCTCCCACCTTAGAGCTCAGTGGCTTTTAGTGGATGAAACAGTGGTTCATAAATCAAGCCCTGCAGACTGCTTCCAGGCAGGTTCTATCAGAATCCCTCAGGGAGTAGATTAAAATATAGATTATTAAGTTCAGCCTCCAGAGTTTGATTAAGGTGAGGCCCATGAAACTCATTTTTAAAACAGTTTTCTGTTATTTTGATGGGTGGACACATTTGGGAATCCCCGTGGTACCACCAAGGCTCTCAGTACTTATGTATTCCTTTAGACTGCAGTCATTCATGTGTATGCTTCATACATTTTGCTGGGAGATTATCTTTCTGATACTCCGATTCAATATAAAGATAAAAATACAAAGAAACAGATGAAGTCCCTTGTAACATTTTCCTTGGGTCTTAATCCTTTCCCCGATGATGTTTTGGTGCGTTCTCAGGACAAAACTGATTTCCTCCCTACAGCAATGCTGCTTGTGTTAGTCAGAACTTGAGTTAGTTTTGCTAAAAAACTAAAAATTTAAAAATTATTGGAAGAATATCATGATGCCTGAAGAATAATCAAGATAGGACCCATCTGGGTATGAAACTGCATACTTTAATGCTATCAGGGGTCCCTTTTTATTGTATGAGTCTACTTTATTCCGTGTGTTGGTTTCATTTCCTGGGACCTCCTGACCTGTTTCTTTTTTTTCCCCCCCATTTGGCTAGTTCTGTTTTCCTGTGTAGAAAGCTTTGTGATAGCAGAGGAAGCATGCATTTCCAGATCAGAAAACCCTGCATGTGAAGGATGTAGATGGAATGGCTCAGGGTCACAGTCCCACTCCCAGCCCAGGGCTTCTGGCAAGGAGAGAGGGACAGGATGAGTGACGGACACCAGTGACGCACATGGTTGACGGGACCACTGTTGTAAGATAGGATCCAAGAAAGAGAGATACTGCTTAAGAGGAGAAGCCAGAAAGATGGGCACTGTGGTGAGCTAAGGCTTTCCCTGACTCTGGGCCGCAGATCCTTCTTTCTCAGGCACCATTACCTACATGGAATGGGCTGCAGTGGAGAACAGCATTTGAGGACAGCTCTGGACTCCACCATTCTGCCCCTTGCTTACACTGTGGCCTTGGAAAAATTCATTACTTCAGGCTGCAGTTTGCTCAGCTTTAAGAAAAGGGCAATAATAGTAGTACTATTTCATTGGATTGATGGGAAATTGAAATAATATATATAACAGGCTTAGACTAATGCCTGATATTCCTTACAAAAATGTTAGATATTAGCTAAATAGTAACAGATATTATTCTGTTGCTAGATAATATTAGATATTAACAGATATTAATTATTCTGTTGTCCCACTAGACTGTTGGCCCCAGGAAAGTAGGTAGCCTTTGCTTTCTTTCTCCCCAGCACAGAACACAGTGCCTGGATGTTGCTGTGTAAGTTATCGGTACAAGTTTGTTGTCAGTGAACACAGACCAAGTACAGACAGTCAGCAATGTCTGTACCTGTACTCACCTAAGTATCTATTCTGCTGTACTGGGTGGAAGGGGGAGGGATTACACACACACACACACACACACACACACACACACACACACACTTCCCCCCACCCCCCACCCCCTCTCCCTCTCTCAACTGGAGTGAAGAAGGAACATATGTAACCAGCTAAGCCATTACTGTTTCCATGTTGAATTGACTTTGCCTTCAGAGAATTATAGCCTGCCCCAGTGTCATGTTTAAGCAGCCAATGTGTGTGCTGAATCAATTGGGACCAAATAACATTGGTACTTAACATTGTGCAATATAAGTGGAGTGTTTACTAAATAAATTGTCAGCATAAGCAAGATATGGAGGGCTGGCTTCAAGAGGATATTCTCCCAAATCTCTTAAAAGTATCCACTTAGCAATCACATTGGCATGACAGCATGCAAGGAAATGATCAATTGTTTTAACTTTTCATTTAAGTAGTAGCAGGAGTTTTTAGAATTGTTGGAATTTGGAAACTTTTTTTTCTGTATATCTAGAATACATACATATAATTTATTCTAAGGTTATATTTTAGAAGATGTCAAAAGCTATTAAAATACAAGTACATGCTTTTAACCAAAAAAACACCTTTTTAAAAAAAGATCTAAGTCCAGAAGGACAAAAAGGGAAAGATTAATACATTTGACTATATAAAATTGGACTCTATAAAATATAAATTTAACACTTAAGTTTTCTATACTGTTAAAAATGTTTTAAAGTCAAAAGCCAAATGGACAGCCTAGAAAAATATGGTTGAGATGTACTAGAGAGAAAGTTAATATACTTAGCATTTTAAATTTGCTTGCAAATCAATAAAAATAATAACTCATTAAAAAGAAGGAAAATATTTGAATAGGCAGTCCTTTGAAAAAATAAATGTAAATGAAGATATGAGACTTCACTCATTAGAGAAATACAGCTGACCTTTGAACAACAATTTGTGGTCCACTAATACTTGGATTTTTTTCAATAAATACATATCACAATAGTACACAATCTACCTTTGATTGAATCCGTAGATATGGAACTCAAAATATGGAGGAAACTTAGGTATGGAGGGCAGAATAATAAATTACATGTAGAGTTTTGCTTAGAGCAGGGTTGGCACCCCAGCTTCCCATCATGTTCTTCAAGAGTCAACTGTATAAAAGTAAATCAACAATTCAATTTTTTTTATTTGTTAGATGAAGGACAGTTGACATCATAGTGTTGGCAGGGCAATGGACAAGCTAACACAAGCTAATACAAGCTAAGTAATGGACACATTACTGAATGAAGGAGATTTGATATAACATCTTTGAGGAGCTATTTACAGTATCTTTTAAATTGGAAAATCCATTCTATATTTGTCCCAGAAGTTCTACTTTTATAAAGATAGCTTACAACATATGCACATAAGCTGATTAAAGATGTTTGTGGGATTATTGCAGGTAATAACAGATAATCAAATCATCTTTGGAAGTCCATCAATTGGCTAAATCTTTTATGGTATATTTATGCAAGAAAATACAAAGAAGCTATTTAAAATAATTACATATAGAGCTATATATAATGGTATGAAAGGACAGAAACAATTATGTAGAAAGTGCTTATAATCTACAATCATATAGGAATGCTATTACCTTGCTATTGCTGTCAAAAGGGAATACATGTAGTATGCAGAAAGAAAAAATCTCTTGACAGATACAGAAGAATTGGTTAACAGTAATTGTCTTCTAGGAACAGAACTAAAATTTTGGAGGGGAAGAAGCCTTCATTTTCTCTAAATAATTGTACTTTTTGTCATTTGTAATTTTTAGTTTTCAGTGGGCCAGACATTATACTTCTGACATTATATCTCATCTTCAAAACCACCTGTGAGTCAAGTTTAATGAGCTCTGTTTTATAGATGGGGACCTTGTGATTTAAAAAAAAAAAAATGTAGTAACTTTTCTAAGGTCCCACTGCTGGTGTCCTTTTTCTTTCATCAATAGAATGCTTCACAGAAATATCTAGAAGGGTGGTTCTCGGAAATCTCACATGTGTTCATGATTTGGTACTTATGAAGGCTGGCATCTTTTAAAGGAAAAAAATAAAATTTTCCAAATATTTCTACCTCAAAAGGAGAAAAATGAATGGATTTTCTGCTTTACTTTCTAGAATGTTTTTCTCCCAAATTCCAAATGTCAGGGTGGTGTAACAAAGTCTAAAAAGTGTTTCCTGTTTTCTTCCCTTCAACACTGTTTATGGACCAGAATGTTGAGATGAAAAGAGGTAGAAGGAAGGAAATAAAGAGTATCAGCCCTGGAGCCACCATCGGTAGACTTCTGTTTAGGGCAAGACTTGGGAAAGCCTGACTTGTGATTCTAGAAGGAGACATAAAGCAGTCTCACCTTGCTGCCCCCATTCTACCTCTGGGATGGGTGGATACACAGTAATAATAACTGTAAAACAACTATAAAAACATAGGTAAGAGTGTGGGTCCAGGATCAGAAAGGTGTATATGACTTTACATGATGGTGAGCTGCTTCTGTCCACTCCTCCACTCAAGTATTGGGTGAGACTTTGTGGCAAGAGTCAACTGTTGTCCCCTCAGTTGGTCCTACTGGACATGTGACTGATAAATTTGACCTGCCAATGAGCTGAGTATGATTGTAGTGCTTAAACTTTTGTTTCTCACTCAATGATCCTTAAATGCAATTCATGAGCTTCCCTGGGTGCTCATACAAGGGAAAAAAATACTGGGTTGGACTTTTCAACAGGCTGTCTTGATTTTCAAATGGGGTACCTTCATAGAGAATTTACATATGTAGTTTTGACTGAACAAGGTTTTGCTTACTTTCTGACTTGTGAAACTATTCCCAAGATAAGTGATTCACTATACTAGTAATGCTGTGCTGTGCTTAATCACTCAGTCATGTCTGACTCTTTGAGGCCCATGGACTGTAGCCTGCCAGGCTCCTCTGTCTGCGGGGATTCTCCAGGCAAGAATACTGGAGTGGGTTGCCATGGCCTCCTCCAGGGGATCTTCCCAACCCAGGGATCAAACCCAGGTCTCCTGCATTGCAGGGAGATTCTTTACCATCTGAGCTGCCAGGGAAGCCCATACTAGTTATTATTTAATCTCTAGGCTAAGGATGCCTATCTATAAAAGCCATAAGGTTATTTCAAGGATACAATGAGACATACAAAGGAAATGTGTATAACAGGTTCCTGATGCATACAGACTGTGTGTCTGGTTGATCAGTGGAGAATGTACACCTATTCAAAAGAAAAACTCTAAAGGAAGTCCTTTTAAAATACTTAGTTTTTAAAATACTACATGTGGTATCATAACGTTAGGATCCATTCAACTTTGTCTGTTAACCAGATACACCTCCAGGCAGCTTTAAGGATACTCTGGTGACATGATGGTCACTAAGGCTGGGGTAGCAGACCGATGTGAAAGCAAGACTCCGGAGCAGGGAAGAAGGTATAGGAGGTTGAGCAGCTGTTGCCTGTTGGTTTCCCATTAGGCCACATTCCCTGGCCTAGCCTCAGTGTAAATGAGAACCAGGTTTTATCTCTCCCTATACTCAACCACTACCTTCAAAACCCTACAAAGGCCCACGGTCTAACAGGGCTTCCAGAAGGCCTTTTTATCTTCTTGGCACCAGAGCTCCTCCATAAACCAGAAGGAAAGTTTTAAAACATGATACAAATAAGAGACAAAAAGAAGACACAACAAAGGTTAGCTTTGCTTTAGAGACTGAAGAAAACACTGCTTCAAGACCACACACCACAGACTATAAAGCCCAGACGTGTAGCAGTAACGCAGACAGCTGCCATTTGCCTCCATGTCGCCTGATAATATCCATGTAGTAGTAGTACTAGTAAAAGTAATTCCTTCCAGTTCATACTCTAAGTACTTTACATACGTACTCATCTCATCTTGCTACAAACCCTATGAGGTATATATTATTTTCATCCCTATTTTACCGATTAAGAAACAGAGCACAGAAGTAAATTGCCAGGATTGCACAACCATTAATTGTAGGAACTGGAATTTGAACATGGATATTCTGTCTCCAGAGACTGTTTTTAATCTCAGGGGTTGGCAAACTTTTTGTAAAGTAAATATTATTCTAAAAATCCTTTAAAAATGTAGAACCAATCGTAGCTCACAGGAGGTAAAAAAACAAGTTGCAGGCCCACTGTCGCTTGTGGGCCATTTGTAATCTGCCAGGTAATACTGTACAGGTTGACCAAACTTTTAAGCACACAGTGGATATGCTATCCCATACTCCTTTAAGGCAAACCCTACATGCCTATAATAGGATTTCTGTTGACGATATAAGCCACAGTCCCGACGTCATCTCTCTCATTTTTGTCTGAATTTATGAGGCTTGGTTGCCTTTTCCATCAGCTTTCCTTCAAATTAGTAATGCTGTTGGACATTTAAGAAAGGACTATATGGGTAGTATAACAGCTTATTTTCCATTCACTTTCAACCTGTTATTGGCTTTCTCTCAGTTATTGGGTGTATTATTATTCAGGGAAGTGACTTTAGGCACTATGGCATCAGACTGGAGTCAGTTCTTTCTTTGATTAACTAGAAATAAAAGCATAAATAAGATGCAGTTTCTCTAAAATTTTAAGATCGTCACTTTTCTGGGACTTAACCTGACGTTAATTGACAGTTCTGCTAGTAGAAATTTATCAGCAACCTGGCATCTAATCCTTTATCATTTTCATTAAAGCTTAAAATGGCTTATAAAGAGACATGGTTCGTGAAATAGATTAATATCACAATGGAAGCTCATGCTTCTAGGTGTCTGCTATATATTGATACTTGGAGATGCAAAACATCTTCACAGCATTTTAAGCTAGGCTGCACATGAAGGAACCATTATGAGTTACTAGATTTGCTAGGGGTGAAATCTTGGGCTTGCAAATAAATCTTGATTTTTTTTTTTTTTAACACTTATGTAGTTTATGAAGTCTAACTCAGCTTCATGTAATGAGTGTGAGGAAATCATTGCATTGGTTATTTCAATTTGAAACAATAGGAAACTTATAAAAGAGTTTTTCAATTTATGTTGACAAGTCATATTAAAATACAGACAAAAAATTAACTCATGATACAGTACATATCTATCTATACACATTATGTAAAACTGAAACAAAAGTTTCAGAGTCAATACTACCGTAACTACATTTAAGACATTTTTGTTAAAAAAAAAAAAAAAAGACATTTTTGTTATTTTCTTATCTGTTCTATCCCATTTGATTTTTTTAATGCTTTTTACTACCACTAAATTGATTTATTACCACTAACTTATTAATGACTCTTGACTCAGTCTGAAAAATACTTCCTTAGAAGACCCATGTTCTCACATGGCTCTTGTTTATAAGAAGCAATTGTTTGGGGGTTCTTCTCTCTTTTTACAGCTTACTTTGATTTATTTGCCAAATAAATAAATGTGTAAATCACTGTACCAGACTCTATGGGAAGTACAAAGACATGCCTTCAACTATTTCAAGTCAGGAATTTTCTGAGTTGCCAGGAAAACAAAGGTGAAACAAAGATTACTAAACAATATATAATCTCTGCCCTCATAGAGTTTCTGATGTAGCAAATAAAATAAACTCAGTACCAAGGAGTTTGAGAAGATTACACAGTCAAGTGAATTACTTAAGTAAATAGTTTTATTAGCATTTTTCCATATAAAATGGTATTTTCTTGTCTAGAAGGGTCAGTCCCTTTTTTTTCAAAAAGATGAGAAAATAAAGACTCAGAATCTTAAAGGCTTAAAGACTTAAATATAAGACAAGATATCGTGAAACTCCTAGAAGAGAACATAGGGAAAACATCCTCTGACATAAACTGTACCAATGTTTTAAGATAGTCTCCCAAGGCAGCAGAAATAAAAGCAAAAATAAGCAAATGGGACTTAATCAAACTTACAAAGTTTTGCACAGCAAAGGAAACCATAAACAAAACAAAAAGACAGCCTACAGACTAGAAGAACATATTTGTAAACAATGCGACTGACAAGGGCTTAATTTCCAAAATAGACAAACAGCTTGTACAACTCAACAACAAGAAAACCAAACAACCCAATCAAAAAATTGACAGAAGACATTAACAGACATTTCTCCAACAAAGACATACAAATGTCCAATAGGCACATGTCAAGGTGCTCATCATCACTAATTCTTAGACAAATGCAAATCAAAACTACAAAGAGAGACCAAAAACCAGTCAGAATGGTCATTATTAAAAAGTTTATTTATGCGAAGAGCTAATTTACTGGAAAAGACCCTAATGCTGGAAAGACTGAGGGCAAGAGGAGAAGGGGATAATGGACTATAAGATGTTTGGATGGCATCACTGACTCAACGGACATGAATTTGAACAAACTCAGGGAAATAGTGAAGGACAGGGAAGTCTGGCGTGCTGTGGTTCATAGAGTAGCAGAGAATTGGACCCAACTTGGTGACTGAACAACTACAAACAACAAATGCTAGACGGGGTGTGGAGAAAAAAGGAACTCTTTTACACTACTGGTGGGAATATAAATTGGTGCAGCCACTATGGAAAACAGTATAAAGGTTCCTGAAAATACAGAGTTGTCACATGATCCAGCAATCCCATGCCTGGGCATATATCCAGACAAAACTGTAGTTCTAAAAGATATAGGCAACCTTATGTTCATAGCAGCACCATTTACAATAGTCAAGACATGGAAGCAACCTGAATGTCCACTGACAGAGGACTGGATAAAGAAGATGTGGTATACTTATACAATGGAATATTACTCAGATTTAAAAAAGAATGAAATAATGCCATCTGCAGAAACATGGATGGACTATATATCAGACTAAGTGAAGTAAGTCAGACAAAGATGATCATATGATATCACTTATATGTGGAATCTTTTAAAAAGTGATATAAATGAACATATTTATGAAAGAGAAACAGACTCAGACAGAGAAAACAGACTTGTGGTTGCCAAGGGGAAGAGTAGGAGTGGGAGGGATGGATTGGGAGTTTGGGATTAGCAGATGCAAGCTATTTTATATATAATGGATAAACAACAAGGTCCTACTGCAGTACAGGATACTATATTCAATATTATGTGATAAACCATAATAGAAAAAATATGAAAAATATGGAGAGATGTACAACTGAATCATACTACTGTATAGGAGAAATTAACATGACACTTTAAATCAACTATAATTTAATAAAATATTAAAAAATAGTTTGTCATTTATCAGAGTTACACCACTCTTTTCAGGTTAAATCCAGAATTATTTGTGATACACATGCTGTCTCACATAATTAAATGGCTTTTTTTTTTTGCTGAAATAAAGTGAGTTTTGTGTTAAGTAATGATTATGAAGTCACATTATAAAAATATTTCAACCTTGAGAAAGCTTGGAAGATGAGTGGTTCCGTTACTCATCTTTCTTTCCTTCAAAAGGAGCTAATCCGATTAATTTTGAAATCAATAAATCATGTCTTTTAAAGAGAAGAATAGAACCTTTTAGTATTTTTGCAATTTTTTCTGATTTAATTCTTAAAAACCCTCATTTGGAATTTTACTCATCTAAATCCTTATTTCAAAAACCACAAAAGATAGTGGACATTTTCTCAAGATCATCAAGGCACATAACCAAAGCTTGTCACCCTTCTGGGAGAATCTATACTTTGTTCTCTTCACCAACCATTTCTTGAGCACTGACCCAAGAGACCACGCTATCATAAACTAAATATTTATTGCTTCTGACTCCTGGAAGGAAACATTTTATTTTTTTTTTTAAGTTGACATACAGTTTACTTAAAATGTATTAGTTTCAAGTATAAAACATAGTGATTTAATATTTTTATAGATTATATTCCATTTAAAGTTAAGGGGTGGAAATGGGAATTTTTTTTTTTTTTTGGCCACGTCATGTGGCATATGGGATCTTAGTTCTGTAATCCGGGATCAAACCTGAGTCCCCTGCAGTGGAAGGGCGGGATCCTAAGCACTGGACTGCCAGGAATTCCCTCAGGGTGGAATATTTAAATGGCAGATGTAAAAGTTCATCCCAACTTCAAATGAATTTTATAAAATAGACTTTAATGCTTATATTTATTCTCCTCTGTTAGATATTCATGCCTTGGGGATCAACTCATTGTATAAACTTACATGTGTAATAGTTTCTTACTTGGGAAAATTGAAATCATTTTGATACATGAAGGAGTGGTTGTAATGAGAAAACAGATAAGGAGAAGATGTTTAAAGTGCAGACCCTCAGTGGCAATGTATGCACAGAGGACCAGGTCTCTGGACACCTATGTGAAACCCCTGTTATGCACACTTAGATCCCCACGGCTTCTGTCTTTCTTAACATTCAGTAAGAGTTTTAATTGTCCATTCATTTAGTGACTATTTAATCTGTCAGAGTCTCTCTGTGGAGCCCTCACTGGACCACAATATCTGAAAAGTAGAGACTCAAGTTCTGCTCTATTACTACTATAGCCCCTAGTACTAAGCACTGTGATTAAGTGTCCAAGAAATGTCTACAGATGAATGAATGGTCACGTTAAAGTAGTCTAAAATGTTGTTTACATAAGGTACTTAAGTTTAGTTCAATCTTTATATATTACTCATTATTTACTAAAGAGCAACTGAATTACTCATGGTGTTCTTTTTGTTTTACAGTCAACTTTGACCACTTTGAAATTTTGCGAGCCATTGGAAAAGGCAGTTTCGGGAAGGTAAGAACCAAAATGATTAACCACTAGCAGAGTATGTAGTTCAGAGAGCCCAAGAATGTTCAGATGAGTTACTGGGACCACAATAAATATGAGATGTTTTTATAATGAGTTTTTATAAAAGTATTACCACACTTTGAACAAAGTATGTGACAGGCAGCTACATAACAAACATGTATGCTTTCAGAATTATCTCAAAGTCAAATCAGTTTATTCACTGGAGTTTCACACTTTCTCTATGGTAACAGGAAAAGTAAGGTTTCATAATCATTTTCAAATTGTACCAGTACCTTCAGTAACAGTTATCTTGTCAGTGTAAGAATTAAATCTTTCCATGAAGGATAGAAGCTGATTTCTGTTTTCCCCAGTTGTACCATAAGACCTACTGTTAAAAAAAACCCTAGCATAAAACATACACATTCAGTCTAATTTTTTATAAGAATCTTCCAGATTCAAATCCTGATTAGTTTCTTTATGGAGACAAACTTAACAGAATATCTTGTATTTCATATTGAACTTGCATTTTAGAATCACCTGCTGTCGACTTTATCTGGCATTATATGAAACTCTTATTAAAGAATTTTATAAATATGGACATCATCGTGTTTTTCCCAGTGCTTCAAGTCCTTTTTGGTTATATCACTTGTGGTTGCTAAAAGAAGTTCTTTGCACAATATTGTTCATTTTAACATTGAGTCATGCCCATTTCACTCACTAATATCTGAATAAAAATGTCATTTGTTATGATTCCTGACATGGAGGAAGTTATTTTCCCCCAATATGTTGTCTTAAAAATCCCCAAAAGCAAAAACAAGCAAACTTGTCTGAGAAAGCAGAGATTTAGAAGTTGACTTGGTACAGGGGAAGTAAAAAGAAATCAGAGCTAAGTGGCAACTTTAACGTCAAAGAATTTGCACGACAGGGCAAGCGGTGCTAACCAGTCTTGTTCTGTCTCATGCCCACGATCCATCACCTCCCTAATCACAGTCTTACTCCGGTTGGCACCATTAGGTCTGCATCGTACAGAAGAATGATACCAAAAAGATGTATGCGATGAAGTACATGAACAAACAAAAGTGCGTGGAGCGCAACGAAGTGAGGAATGTCTTCAAGGAGCTCCAGATCATGCAGGGACTGGAGCACCCTTTCCTGGTTAATTTGTGGTGAGTGGTTTTCCTGGACATTTAATGAGACAGTCCTGCCTTCACCCCCAACCCTGTTACATAAACACACCCTGATTTCTATGTGTGCAACCTTCATTAGGATCTTCATGGGACTTTCATTCGCCTTGGTTTGTCTTTCTAAAGAAACAAAATTGTTATATTGTTCAGTTCAGTTGCTGTATATCCCCTTGTCCTTGAGGTTGGTATTCTTTTGAAGTAGGGGTCCCCAGCCCCTGGTTAGGAACAGGGCCACCCAGCAGGAGGTGAGTGAGCTTCACCTGTATTTACAGCCACTCCCCACTGCACACATTACTGGGGGCTCCTCCTCCTGACAGATCAGCAGCGGCATTAGATTCTCATGGGAGCATGAACCAATCTACGCTTGAATCCTCCCCAAACCATTTCCCCCCACCCGCATCTGTGGAAAAATTGTCTTCTACTAAACCAGTTCCTGGGCTTCCCTGCTGGCTCAGTGGTAAAGAATCTGCCTGCAACGTAGGTAACCCGGGTTCGATCCCTGAGTCGGGAAGATCCCCTGGAGGAGGGCATGACAACCCACTCCAGTATTCTTGCCTGGAGAATCCCATGAACAGAGGAGCCTGGCGGGCTATAGTCCATAGGGTCGCAGAGTCAGAAGTGACTAAGCAGCCCCAAACTGGTCCCTGGTGCCAAACAGATTGGGGGCTGCTATTTGAAGCACTGTTATTTAATAAGCTGACAAGGAATGAGTTCAGATGTCTTCTCACTCATTACATCTTTTTCCCCATAATTGTGGGGCAGGGACTTTGAGTGCAAAGTATGGCATCGCTGGCGGACATGAAGTTGATTGTTATACTTGTACAAAGCGCCTTCTCCTTAAAGTAATGGGCAAGCAACCTGATTTCCTTGCAGCATACTTCTTAAGCAGCCATATACACACCCATGAATTGGAAAAAGATGGGTGCTGCCTTTCTTCCCAAACCAGCTTTAACACAACTGGAGCTAATTTATGTCAGTAGCTAGACATTAAATGACTGATCTGCTCTCAAAGCCATTATCATAATCCAAGGCTTAGAAGATGGCAGAGAGGCTTGCATTATCTATTACTTCGAGGTCTTTATGTGGCTGGCTCATTTTCCTCTACATTTTAATGCATCCATTATATTAGGAGCCAGTTCTTAAAGCTAATGTAGTATGACTGTTATTTAAATATGCATACCACGCAGTTCTTACTAGTGAAGAAAAAAAAAACAAATTTTTTTCCCCTTTTTAGTCAGAGAATACTAATGGAAAAATCATTTAAATGTCACTGTGTATTTAGGGAGATTCTATGGAGGAATCAGTGCATAAAACCTGTCTCCATCTTTAATTAATACAGCTCACTTCATACACAATTTGCTCAAAGACTCTGTGCTGCAGTTGAAAAGAAGATGGTTGTGTGTGACTTGGAAATAGGTCTATTAGGGTTTATGCATACCTCAGACATAGAGAAGCTAATTTTCAGTACAGCTTCAGTGTATTTAATCAGCATTTTAGAGTGGCCTATTCACAATGCTGCCATGTAAAGAGTTAAACGGATGCAGCTTTTTCTTTCCCATCCTTACCAATCATCAAATTGCCTTTTTTCCTCTCTCTTCACAATGATGAGCCTCCCTTTGTTCAGAGTCACATTGTCCTTCTTCAAAAGTTCAAGCAACTACTTTTCTTCTTTTAAGACCAGGAACCCTTCATAAGGACACACTTAGCATTATACTCTCTCATGCTTGTCTCTCATCGCTGAGTAGGTCAAGCTGATTTCACTCAATTCCCCCCTTTTAAAATAACATGAGTGTTTTGAGACTTGAAGCTGGCCAAAGCTTATAGATTTTGCTTTGCTTACTTGGTGTCATTCTAGATGACATTCTCTTCTCCATGCATGTGATAACAGGACATAAATTCTACTCTGCCCTTCTTCTCACCCTGACACTGAATCCTGCATCAGAACCTGGGGCTCCATTAACACTGATAGGGGAGAGAAGAGTTTCCTTACCCTATGATTCCAGCACCACATTCAGTATTGGAAACTGGGAGGGAGCATCCCTAAACACAGAGCGGCCCTTTTGTCCTTCAGACCTTGAGATAAGTCTTTAGAAAGCATCTTTATTCCTTCTAATAAATGCCTTAATTAGTACAGCATAGTATATTTAAGTGTCTCTTTCCACAACCCTTAAGTACCTTGTAATATTTCAGGAGGTGTGGTTATGAGTAACTTACTTCATAATTCTTAAGTCCCATTGTTAGAATGGGTTAATGTGTGCAACCAGTGCCCAGAATATTGTCAGCATCTTACAAATGGTAGTTCATACTTGCCTTGCTCCATTAAGTCATAGCATTCTGAACGTGCCCAGAACCAATGGCCATTGTGGACCCCAGAAGACAACTCTGAAGGGTGCTTGGCCCCACGGCACCATGGCTGTGTGGTGGCACTCACATGCCAACTCATTCCCTATAAAAGCTTATGCTTATTTTTTTTTTCCACCTTTATTCTGTGAATCAAAGAAAACAAGCTCTCCAGTGTGTTATATACAATTTAATCAGATTTTTATGTCCTGGGTTTAACTAGACTGAGCTTTACATCCCCAAAACTTCAGGAGCTTGTTTTCTTAAGAAGCATCATATGATAAAATTACAGCAATATTTTCTTTAAACAACTCCTCTGTAGCCATTTATGTATTCTGTTTTGCTGATATGCTCTGTAGGCCTGTCAATACTACTTATAATAATCTTCTCATGGATGCTCAAAATGTCCTTGTCCTCTGGGGATGTTCAGAAAAGTCTGGTTTTCAGGATGAAGGAAAACACAAGGTTTTGCACTAATGTTAAGAAGTTGGCTTATGAATATACTGATATAAACATATACACATATTACATTTGAAAGCATTTCCACTCATGGAAACTTGAAAAGCAGATCACACAGAAAAATGAAAACTCTCCAATAATCCTATCACCTTGAAACGACCACTCCTAACAGTGTGTACTTTCCAGTGAAATGTCTGTATTTGATAATGCATGAGTCCCATTCATTCCTTCTTTCATGTATAGATTTCCTGAGCACCACAATTTAAATTAGGGTTGCCAGACACAATCCAGGATGCATAATTAGATTTGAATTTCAGATAAATAACCAGTACCTTTTGGTATATATCCCAAGTATCATACAGGACATTTTTAACTGAAATAGAAATTCAGATAATGAGTGAGTTTAAATGGGCATCTTGTATTTCCTCACTCTGGGGACCCTAATTGTAACACAGATCCATACCGTGGGGATGCAGTGGTGAGCACAAGTAGGTAGACCTGCTCACTACACATTACCAGTAACTGTGAGAGGCTGCTATTAATCAGAAGGCACAGGAATGTATCAACTGTGAGAAGTGCTTGGAGGGTCTAAGTGCACCTACCGGTTTCAGGGGAGAGGGGAGGAAGGTCACTAATCCGGGAGCAGCAGTGTTAAGGGTGAAAAAACCTGCTGAATTAAAATCCAACCTCCCCAGCCTCCAAAGATTTGGTCCCACCCAGAACACGGTCTTCAGATTAAGGTTATGTTAGAAAGTGAAGGCTGCCATTCAGGGCTGGTATCCAAGAAAAGCAAATACATTCTTCCCTTGAGCCCCTCCCCAGGGGCCTCTAACAAAGCCCTGGCAACCCATAGCTGAGAACCAATCGCCCCAGACCTGCCCAGCACAGCAGATCCCCAGGTGGCCTTTGTTAATTGGAATTAAGCCTGCAGCTGCACACAGCGGCTCCTCTGCTCTCCTAGCCTGGCTCTCCTGTTCCTGTGAACTCCCAAGGGTCCACGTGTGGTTTCAGGAAATGAGTAGAGGAGATTGTCAGTATCAAGTGAAAAGGATCATTTGTCCTGGGAGTGCGAAAAGGGAGCCCTGGGAGATGGCTCAACACAGCCGCAAGAATGGGTTCCCTGGAACCAAACTCCATCATGTGTGACTCAGAGCCCTGGCACCTGCCACAGAATCAGAGACCCCGAGAACGCAGGGTGGCCTTCAGAGTCCCGGCATCAACATAGTAGCTCCTATTACTTTGGGTTTCACAGATATGATGTTATGTATTCATCCCAGCAACCTATGTGGGTAGAGATTATTTTTCCCATTTCACACCTGGAGAAACGGAGGCTGAGAGAGGTTAAGCCACTCCCCAGAGTCTCACAGCCAAGACTCAAACCCAGGAATCCCGACTTCAAGGCCTCTGCTCTTCCTGCTGAACTCTCCCCTCCACTACGGACATCCTGGGAGACTCTCTTACAAAATATGTAAGGAAATACGATTGATTTTGTCGCTCATTCTCCACACCCCACAAGAATACAAATTCCATAAGGCAGGTTTGTCCACTGCTCACTCTCCTGCTCCTTACAGTAATGGTGGCCACCTCACAGGAAGGGCTGAATAAATCTCTGTTGAATCAACAAATGAACGAACGAACAAAGTGAATTAGCAGCAGGACTAGGCTTCTGGCTCCTGTTTTTTCTTTTTTCTCTTTTCCCATCACGCCTCTGCCACCTCTCCCTCACTCACAAACAGCCCCATATTGTCATGCCTGTTCCAGGTTCTTTGTTGGCCCTGAGGTCAGAGGGAAGGGAGTTTGAATCCATCTCACCACTTGTTAACTATGTTAATGAAGCAATTTACATTGTGTATGTTGCTTGGTTTCTTTATCTATAATTGGGAATGACGGCAATCTCCATAGCAGAAGGTACTACTTGTGAATAAGAACATGTATATAAAGCATCTCAGACACAGTAAACATTTAATATCTGCTTTAAACAAACAACTCTGAGGCCCCTCCCAGAAATGAAATGACTCCCTTCCCCCATGGCCAGAAATGATTCTAAAATCTCTCAGGTGGACAAATGTGCCTGAACATGAGCTGGCTTGGGCATTACAAAGTCTTTGGTTCTAAAAAGTTAACTCAGTTTCTTTGACTATAAAATAAATGTTTTGGTATAAAATACAGAAAGTTCTAATGAAGATAATAAATACCCATATGTCATCTCTCAGAAATAATAGTTATCTACTACTGCTTTAACAAATTACCACACAAAAACAACAACAAATTACCACAAACTTAGTGGTTTAAAACAACATGAATCGAAGAAGTTGAGGTTAAACTATTTTCGTAGTATAATGAAACATTATTTTTCTTTCGCCCTGCACAGTTATTTGCACTGAAAGTTCACAAACAGACAAAATAGTCAGAACAACAATTACCTATGGAAAGTAGAGATTAACTAGAAGGTAGTATGTGGAAAACTGAGTGATTGAAAGGTTCTATTACCTTTACTGTGGTGTTGCTCATATGAGAGTATATATTTGTCAAAGTTCATTATATTTTACACTTAATATTTATGCATTCACTATAAATGAATTTTCCCTCATTAAAAGAATATAAATTTTTATATTTTATAAATACAAAAATATAAATTTAAAAACACACAAATGTATTATCTTACAATTTTGGAGGTTAGAAGTGCAAACTCAGTCTTAATTGAGCTAAAATAAAAGCTGTCAGCCTCCTTCTGGAGGCCCTATCAGAAAATTTGTTTTCCTTACTTTTCCAGCGTCCTGAAGCTGCCCGTGAGTCTTGGTTCATGGCCGCTGCTTCCATCTTCAACCCTCTTGACTTTCCGCCGTCCTCTTCCATCTTCTGAGGACGCTTGTGATTACAGTGGGCCCACCTGGCGATGATGGTTCTCCCTGACCCCTCTCTCTAGCCAGGCTCCTCTAAGCCCCTTTCTCAGCTAGGCCTCAACCGTGCCCTCTAAAAAAGTCAACTAAACACTCGCATTTTCTAACAGCTCAAAGTCTCATCCTAGAATGACCCTAGCCCGCTAAAATGCTTTGCTGAGAAAACTCAAGTCTGCCCGGAAAACTTACTCTTTGTTTCCCCACCAACCCCTCAAGATCGTGCACCCTCTCTCAGCCTCTGCGGGAGGGGCGGAGCCCAACTTCCCTACGTAGCGTCGTTTAACAAACCAGATGCGTTTCACGTGGACCAACCCCACTGTCCCAGTTTTGGTAGGTTTTCCCCTTCCTGACTCTGTTGGGCCCCACCTCACGATGCTCCCTGTTCCCTGTTAAACAAATCAGAGTTGAGTTCAGTTCACACTGGACTCTTTGCCTATTGCAATAGGATATAACTGACTAAAATGTCTCCTTATTACTTTAACCACTGTCAGCTTTGTTAACAGGAAGAGATATGATTAAATTAAGGGCCCTGTGAAGGGGAGATAATCCTTAATTATCCAGTGTTGTCATAGGAAGAAATCGTCCTTAGATTTGGCTCTGATGAACTCGGGTAGGTCTGGAAGAATGGAGTAGTTCCTGAAGACGAACTTAGCAAAAAACAGTGTTATTGTGTGGCCAACACATAATAATTGTTCCATATAGTTGTTGACTGACTGACTAATGGACTAATGGCCAAGAAACTAGGTCTTTATAATACACACATTCACTTATTCATTTACTCCTCAGTATTAAAAAGGAGTCCTTAACTGCAAACAACACAAGGAGATATTAGAAATTTTAAGCTCAAGAGAGATTCATTGGAAGCATATGGGGTAGCTTACATAATTATCAGAAGTAAAGCTTGAAGAAGTAGGTCTCAGGAGGGTGAGGGCCAGAGGCAGCTCTGGGACTCTAGATGGCAGGAACTAATAGACAGGCTGTCTCAGCTGGGATGAGTCAGCTGTAGCCAATTTTCTAACCTTGCATCACCTACTCAAGGTTCAGAGTCCTGGGAGGGAATCCAACTGGCCTTGCTCAGAAAACATGCCTACCCCTTGGCAAGAAGAAAGAGTGAAATAAATAATGACTCCTAGACTGTCCGCCTGAGCACTTGATAAATAACAATGTCATTCACTGAAGAGGGAGATCTGAGGAGAGACAGGTTTATTGGCAAAATAAAGAACTCTTTCTTCTCTCTTCCCTGTGTTAGTTTTGAGCTGCATCTTAGATACCCAGATAGAGCTGTTGAATAGAAGATGAGTCTGGAGCTCAGAAAAGAAATCCAGACTCCGAGGAAAAGTCCCACAAAATACTAATATGGGAATCATTGGCTTATTGGTGTTACTTAAACCAGGGATTTGAAGAAAGCACCACTGGAGAGTAATTAGAAGAAAAGGGCTGAGGATTCAAGATCTAGAGCATTTAATAGTTCTGATAGAGGAGGAGGAAGACTCAGGGAACTAGAAAAGAAGGAATTGCTAAGAACCTAGCCAACAAGTGAGGAATAAATCAGATGACTGTGGCAACGCAGAGTCGAGGACACTAAGTACTTCAGAAAAGAAGGTGTATAAACCATTTCTTGCTGCAGAGAAGTCAGGAATGAGGAAACAACTTCCCACTGACTTGGGAAGATATGCATATTGTGATCTTGATAAGAGCCAACTTCAAAAGTTTAAACAAAAGACTGAAGGGAGTGACTTGATGAAAACATGGGACTGTGTAATTTTCCTTTTGGAGGGTGGAATACAAATTGGTTTTTTTGTCTTTTGAGATTAACCGTTGTCACAAGTAGCAAGTATATTGTCATTTCTCTATTATAGTCCATTGTATGAATAGGCCATGATTTATCTGTACATCTTAAAATTTTTTATTATGCAAAACAATTTTTAAAAATTGAAGTGTAATTGATTCACAGTGTGTTAATTTCAGGTGCACATCACAGTGATTCCTATGTATATGTGTTATTACAAATTATTGAGCATAGTTCCCTATGTTATACAGTAGATCCTTGTTTATCTATTTTATATATAATATATAGTAGTATTTATCTATTTTATTGTTGATGGATGTGTGGGTTGTTTCCAGTTTGAAACTTTTACAAATAGTTCTGCTATTAGCATGCTTGTTTGTATCTTTCGGTAAGCAAAAGTACTCATATAGGGGGGCATAAACCTAGGAATTAAATCACTGGATCCTAAGATTTATGTACATTTACTTGGCAGTTTTCCAAAGAAGTACCAATTTATATTCGCATCAGCAAGATGTAAGAATTCAGATTGGTTTTAGATTTAATTTTCCTAGCGACCTAGAGTTTGGGCACATTTTTATGTGCTTATTGGCCATTGGGAACCCTTTTTTTTTTTTTTAGAAGTGCTTGAGTTTTTTGTCCATCTTTCTATGTTTTCTGCCTCTTTTTCTCATTGATCTATAGAAGTTATTTATATATTCTGTGATTGGCGGTTTAGTCGATAAGTCATGTCCAGCTCTTTGAGACCCCGGAACTGTAGCCCACCAGACTCCTCTGTCCATGGAATTTCCCAGACAAGAATACTGGAGTGGGCTGCTATTTCCTTCTCCAAGGCATCTTCCCAACTCTGGGATCCAACCCATGTCTCCTGTGATGCAGACAATTTTTTTATTGATGAGCCACCAGAGTTGGACATATTCTGTAAACAAGTCCTATTGAGGATGTTAATTATTTGCCCAGTCTGTGACTTATCTTTTCCTTCCATAATGATGTTTTTGTAGATAATCATTAAAGCTTGAATTTAAATATGGTATAATTTATCAGTCTTTTCCTTTATAGGCAGTGCTTTCTGTATTATATTTAAGAAATCTTTGCCCATACCAATGTGAAAATATCTCGTTTCCTAAAAGCTTTGTTGTTTTAGCTTTATATTTACATCTGTAATCCAGGATCAAGATTCACTTTTTCCCCATATGGATATCTAATTGACCCTACATCATTTATTGAAGCTTTTTCACTTTCCTTCCTGAATCCTAGTGACACATTTGTTATTAGTCAAGTCATCACACATGTGTGGATTTCTAGGCTTTGTTTTATAGATCTGTTTGTGTACTTTGCCACATTTGTCACACTACCCTAAGCACTATAGCTTCAGACTGGTAAAAGAATTCAGTAACATAATTCTTATTCTTGATTAACTTGATTATGGTTGGCCCTTTCCAATCCTATATAGTCTCATAATTAGCTTTTCAATTTGTATTTTAAAGCTGCTGGTATTTATATTGGGTTATATTGAATTTATGGATTAGTTCAGGGAGAATTAACATATATTTTAACTATTAAACCTTCCGGTTTATCAAATACACATATACCTATAATTAAGATATCCCTTAATTTCTATATTTAGTTTTAGTTTTTAGCGTAGAGTTCTAGCATATTTGTCTTTAGATTTATTTCTAGGTATTTGATGTGTTTCGTGTGTGTGCTCAGTCACTCAGTCGTGTCCAACTCTGTGACCCCAGGGACGTAGCCAGCCAGGCTTCACTGTCCATGGAATTTTCCAGGCAAGAATACTAGAGTAGGTTGCTATTTCCTACTCCAGGGATTTAATGTTTTTTTACATGACTACAAAGAGTAATTATCAAAATTAAATTTTCTAGTAGTTTGTTGCTTGTTTACCAAAATACAATTGACTTTCAATAATTGTGTCCAGTGACCTTGTTAGATTCTCTTATTCATTCTACCAGTAGGCCTGTTGATTCTTTTGGATCTTCAAAATTTATAATCATGTCATTAACAGTGACAGTTTTAGTTCTTCCTTTCCAAACTTCTTACATTTTACTTTCATGCCCACTGCATTTGTATTGAGAAAAATGCGGAATATACTGCACATTTTTGTGTGTTTATCCTGATTTCATGGGGAAGGTTTTAAGGATTTCAAGATTTCATATGATAGCCATGGATTTATAGATATCCATTATCACAATGGGCTTCCCTTGTGGCTCAGTGGTAAAGAATCCACCTACAATGTGGGAGACCTGGGTTTGATCCCTGGGTTGGGAAGATCTCCTGGAGAAGGGAAAGGCTACCCACTCCAGTATTCTGGTTTAGGGAATTCCATGGACTATATAGTCGATGATGTCACAAAGACTTGGACAGGACTGAGCGACTTTCACTTTCACTTTTTTCATTATCACAATAAAGTTTGCTTCCAGTACTAATTTGCTATAAGTTTATTTTTTATCATTAATGAGTAGTAAATTTTGTCAAATGTGTTTTTGTTTTATCAAGATCATTTCTATCATGTGGTGAAGTAAATTAATTGATCTTCAAATCTTAAAACAACCTTGATCCTAAAATAAATCCTAGTAGGTCATGTCCTATTAAAATAAACTCTAGTTGTTCGTGTCCTATTACAGTAAACCCTGGTTGGTAATGTTCTATTGGAGGAGGAAATGGCCACCCACTCCAGTGTTCTTGCCTGGAGAATCCCAGGGACGGGGGAGCCTGGTGGGCTGCTGTCTATGGGGTCGCACAGAGTTGGACACGGCTGAGGCGATTTAGCAGCAGCAGCAGCAGATTGTCCCTTTGTATATATCACTAGACACTCAGTTCAGTTCAGTTCAGTCGCTCAGTCATGTCCGACTCTTTGCGACCCCATGAACCGCAGCACGCCAGGCCTCCCTGTCCATCACAAACTCCCGGAGTTCACCCAAACCCATGTGCATCAAGTCGGTGATAACATCCAACCATCTCATCCTCTGTCATCCCCTTCTCCTCCTGCCCTCAATCTTTCCCAGCATCAGGGTCTTTTCAAATGAGTCAGCTCTTCGCATCAGGTGGACAAAGTATTGGAGTTTCAACTTCAACATCAGTCTTTCTAATGAACACCCAGGACTGATCTCCTTCAGGATGGACTGGTTGGATCTCCTTGCAGTCCAAAGGACTCTCAAGAGTCTTCTCCAACACCACAGTTCAAAAGCATCAATTCTTTGGCACTTAGCTTTCTTTTTAGTCCTCTCACATCCATACATGACCACTGGAAAAACCATAGCCTTGACTAGACAGACCTTTGTTGGCAAAGTAATGTCTCTGCTTTTTAATATGCTGCCTAGTTTGGTCATAACTTTCCTTCCAAAGAGTAAGCATCTTTTAATTTCATGGCTGCAGTCACCATCTGCAGTGATTTTGGAGCTCAAAAAAATAAAGTCTGTCACTCTTTCTACTGTTTCCCCATCTATTTGCCATGAAGTGATGGGACCAGATGCCATGATCTTAGTTTTCTGAATGTTGAGCTTTAAGCCAACTTTTTCACTCTCCTCTTTCACTTTCATCAAGAGGCTCTTGAGTTCTTCTTCACTTTCTGCCATAAGGGTGGTGTCATCTGCATATCTGAGGTTCTTGATATTTCTTCCAGCAAGCTTGTGCTTCATCCAGCCCAGCATTTCTCATGATGTACTCTGCATATAAGTTAAGTAAGCAGGGTGACAATATACAGCTTTAACATACTCCTTTCCTGATTTGGAACCAGTCTGTTGTTCCATGTTCAGTTCTAACTGTTGCTTCCTGACCTGCAAACAGCTTTCTCAAGAGGGAGGTCAGGTGGTCTGATATTCCCATCTCTTTCAGAATTTTCCACAGTTTATTGTGATCCACACAGTCAAAGGATTTGGCATAGTCAATAAAGCAGAAATAGATGTTTTTCTGGAACTCTCTTGCTTTTTCCATGATCCAGAGGATGTTTGCAATTTGATCTCTGGTTCCTCTGCCTTTTCTAAAACCAGCTTGAACATCTGGAAGTTCATGGTTCACGTATTGCTGAAGCCTGCCTTGGAGAATTTTAAGCATTACTTTACTAGCATGTGAGATGAGTACAATTGTGCAGCAGTTTGAGCATTCTTTGGCATTGCCTTTCTTTGGGATTGGAATGAAAACTGACCTTTTCCAGTCCTGTGGCCACTGCTGAGTTTTCCAAATTTGCTGGCATATTGAGCGCAGCACTCTCACAGCATCAACTTTCAGGATTTGAAATAGCTCAACTGGTATTCCATCACCTCCACTAGCTTTGTTCATAGTGATGCTTTCTAAGGCCCACTTGACTTCACATTCCAGGATTTCTGGCTCTAGGTGAGTGATCACACCATCGTGATTATGTGGGTCATGAAGATCTTTTTTGTCCAGTTCTTCTGTGTATTCTTGCCATCTCTTCATAATATCTTCAGCTTCTTTTAGGTCCCTACCATTTCTGTCCTTTATTGTGCCCATCTTTGCATGAAATGTTCCCTTGGTATCTCTGATTTTCTTGAAGAGATCTCTAGTCTTTCCCATTCTATTGTTTTCCTGTATTTCTTTGCATTGATCTCTGAGGAATGCTTTCTTATCTCTCCTTGCTATTCTTTGGAACTCTACATTCAAATGGGTATATCTTTCCTTTTCTCCTTTGCTTTTCACTTCCCTTCACTAGTACACATTTAAAAATATATATTTATGTTTATTTTTATATATCAATATTTCTTTTATTATGTATATTGTATGTATTTTTTAATGTGCATAAACAAGTTTAAAGGCAGTATTATCAGCCAATCAATAGAAATGACCTGGTAATGTAGGATAGAAAGTGGGAGATAGCCAGAGCGAGCTGTGGAAGGTGAAGAGATAGATGTGGTTCAGGGAACAGTTAAGTGCACTGGCCCTAGGGAGAAACCAGGGCACTTCTTTCCTTACACAAGAACAGTGAACAGCAGTATGTAACTAGGTATTTCTAATGTGGTGGATTTGTTATTGGGCAGATGAATTATTTCTCATGCCACTGCCTCTGTGACATATGAGTTATCAACCGAGAGTGAAGAATGGGCCCAAGATAGGATTTTGAGGAGAAACCTGCTAAGTGACTGAAAGTGTGAAATTAATAGAGAATTAGGACTTTCTAAATATCTATTTCAGACTTGTGGTTATAAATGCAAAGTAAATCCAATCAGCACTGGTTTTTTTCCTCCTTAGAGTTCACTTAATAGATATTTGTTGGTTTTTTCCTGCTGTTTTAAAGCATATAGGTGTGTTTAAGTTTCATTGGGAGGCGTATCCTCACTATGACAGAATTTGATGAATTGAAAATGTATTTTGAGGAGGTAGTCTCAAGAAACAGACTCTTGGAGGAAACTTGAGGAAATCATACATACATAAACTCTAAGACAGTTCATATCTTTTTGCCTTTTCATACTTTTCATACAACCTAGACAGCACATTAAAAAGCAGAGACAGACGGTCCAGCACCTGAGTCCTGGCCTCGCTCCTTCCTCGTGAACAAACATCATGAGCTTCAGCGCCCAATCCACCTTCTCCAACTACCGGTCCCTGGGCTCCGTGCAGTCATCGGGCCACCGGGTCAGACCGGTCAGCAGCGCGGCCAGCGTCTATGCAGGCGCCGGGGGCTCGGGCTCCCGGATCTCCGTGTCCCGCTCCACCAGCGTCCGGGGCGGCTGGGGGTCCGGGAACCTGGGCGCCGGGATGGCCGGGGGTCTGGTGGGTGTAGGGGGCATCCAGGGCGAGAAGGAGACCATGCAAGACCTGAATGACCGCCTGGCCTCCTACCTGGAGAAGGTGAGGAGCCTGGAGGCTGATAACCGGAGACTGGAGAGCAAAATCCGGGAACACCTGGAGAAGAAGGGACCCCAGGTCAGAGACTGGGGGCATTACCTGAAGATCATCGAGGACCTGAGGGTTCAGATTTTTGCAAATTCTGTGGACAACGCCCGTGTCGTTCTGCAGATTGACAATGCCCGTCTTGCTGCTGATGACTTCAGAGTCAAGTATGAGATGGAGCTGGCCATGCGCCAGTCTGTGGAGAGTGACATACACGGGCTCCGCAAGGTCATCGATGACACCAATGTCACCCGGCTGCAGCTGGAGACTGAGATCGAGGCTCTCAAGGAGGAGCTGCTCTTCATGAAGAAGAACCATGAGGAGGAAGTAAAGGGTCTACAAAACCAGATTGCCAACTCTGGGCTGACTGTGGAGTTAGATGCCCCCAAACCTCAGGACCTCAGCAAGATCATGGCAGACATCCGGGCCCAGTATGACGAGCTGGCTCAGAAGAACCGAGAGGAGCTGGACAAGTACTGGTCCCAGCAGATTGAGGAGAGCACCACAGTGGTCACCTCGCAGACTGCCGAGATAGGAGCTGCTGAGATGACCCTCACAGAGCTGAGGCGCACCGTCCAGTCCCTGGAGATCGACCTGGACTCCATGAGAAACCTGAAGGCCAGCTTGGAGAACAGCCTGAGGGAAGTGGAGACCCGCTACGCCATGCAGATGGAGCAGCTCAACGGAGTCCTCCTGCACCTGGAGTCAGAGCTGGCTCAGACCCGGGCAGAGGGGCAATGCCAGACCCAGGAGTACGAGGCCCTGCTGAATGTCAAGGTCAAGCTGGAGGCTGAAATCAATACCTACCGCCGCCTGCTGGAAGATGGGGAGGATTTCAGCCTTGGCGATGCTCTGGACAGCAGCAACTCCAAGCAAACCATCCATAAGACCACCACCCTCCGGCTCGTGGATGGCAAAGTGGTGTCTGAGACCTCAGACACCAAAGTTATGAGGCACTGAGGCAGCAGAAGCAGGATCCCCTGGGGAGCAGGGAGTCAATAAAAGTTGAGACGTTATTGCATATCAAAAAAAAAAATAAATAAAAAAAAATAAAAAGCAGAGACATTACTTTGTCAACAAAGGTCCATCTAGTCAAACCTCTGGTTTTTCCAGTAGTCATGTATGGATGTGAGAGTTGGACTATAAAGAAAGCTGAGCACTGAAGAACTGATGCTTTTGAACTGTGGTGTTGGAGAAGACTCTTGAGAGTCCTTTGGACAGCAAGGAGATCAAACCAGTCAATCCTAAAGGAAATCAACCCTGAATATTCATTGGAAGGACTGATGGTGAAGATGAAGCTCGAACTCAACTTTGGCCACTTGATGTGAAGAACTGACTTATTGGAAAAGACCCTGATGCTGGGAAAGATTGAAGACAGGAGGAGAAGGGGACAGTAGGGAATGAGATGGTTGGATGACATCACTGACTCCATGGACATGAGTTTGAGCAAGCTCCAGAGGTTGGTGATGGACAGGGAGGCCTGGTGTGCTGCAGTCCATGGGGTCGCAAAGAGTCGGACACGACTGAGCGACTGAACTGAAGATGGTTCATATTTTTGAGAGTTTATTTTTGAGGTGTTATGCTAAAATATTACATTTATGATCTCATGTATTTTCAAATACTAGTTCCTATACATTAAAAATAGTATTTGTCCCTTTATAAAGATGAGTAAGCTGAAGATGAGAGGTTTGATTCGTTGCCAAACTACAAAACCAGAAAGTCATGCCAAGTCTAGATTCCAAATCCCACTCCCAAATTCTTTAAGACACTCAGTCTTAACTTATATTTTATTTTAATGTTACTTAGAGACAAATATCATTACTTCCAAAACTCTGGAATTGAAGTTTAAAAAATTAAACAAAACTACAAAATCAATTTAAAAAATTTTCAAGAATCTTTAACATGATGAGTTATAATGTGTTAGTGAAACCAAATCACCATTTGTAACTTGATATATTCCAGTTTGAGATTTAAAAAAAGGAAAAAAAACACAAACAAGCAATATGCCTGCTCCTGCTTTTCTGATAGAGTTCGAAGTGCTGGATATCAGAACTGGAGATGGATGGAAAGCCTCATGAGACCAAAACATTTCTGAATGTTGGTCTAGTTTGACCATAAACACTAGTCTGGTGAAGGGAAATGGGATGCATTAAAGATGAGAAGGGCATGGAGGACAAAGTAAGGATCTCTGTATTTGATAGCAGGGCTGGGATGTCCTCTCCTAGCCCTGGAATTCTGAGACAGGCGACAGCTAGGTCAGTAAGGACATAAAATGCTTTTCTGGCTAGAGAGGCAAAGTAGTAGACAATACCAGGTGCTGGATGAACTTTTTCCCTCTCCACTTCATCCACTGGAGAAATCATCAATCAAAATACATGACTCAGCATATCCTGGAACCCTCTCAACCCCGTCAGGGCCTGTCCAGCCACTTTCTGAATCACAAGTGGTAATTGGTAACCCATCAGTCACCTGAATTCATCCCACTTAGAGTGTCTCTCTGCAGGCAGTCTACAATTCTCCTGAAGCACAAAAAGTGTTAACTTCTGATACTTTTTCTTTGGACCCCTGAAAAATTCTATGGGTAAGAATATGATTTAATGGTTCCTCATTATCATCTGAGCATGGGTCTTACTTTTCCTTTTACATGGGCAGGGGGGTGGCGAGATATTGTTATTCCCCTTTGCTTGTTTACTGGCTAGAATATTCTCTGAGGTACTATCTCAGGAGATTCTGTAGAAGATAATAATAGTCATATTTTCCCCAGAGAAACTTCATAAATAACATCTCCAGAGCCAGTCCAGATGAGCTGATGGATCAGGGAATAGCATTTAAAGCTCTGTCCACAGAGAAGTCAGAGCTGGAGGAAAATCAGCTACTACATCACAATGTCAGGAAAATAATCTGCAGTGTCTTAGGTGTAGTGTTTAAAGTTCATCCACGAATCTTTATCATTGTGTAAATTATGGATTTTGGTTCATTTTCTTGGAGGCTATAATTTATGGTTTGAATCAGGCAAGTAAGTGTGTGCATTACTATCTCTGAGGCTTTTATGAGTCCCTGCATTCAAAGTCAGTTCCTTCTGTTAGTTTCTAGCACAGTATCTTACACTTTTCCTTCACAGCCCTTATGTTTTATAACTAGATATTTGTGCAAATATTTGTTGTGTAGATGATTAGATTTCTGAAGAAGGAAACCATGATTCTTGGTTTACTCTTTTAGCCTCAGCACCTTGTATAATAAACAAATAATTAGGTGTAAAATGGTCATTGAATAAACAAGTGTTCATCATGTGCCAAACTATTTGGATGCTGAGGTTGCTGATGGATGGACTGAGGAAAGCATAAATTCCTCAAAGTGTTCAAATGAGGAATTCAGGTCAAAAAAAAAAAAAAAAAAAAGAATGGTTACAAGACAATACAAAGCAAGCATCTATAGCTAGGTTTCTGGAGTGTTCTATAACAGAGAAATGACTGGGTGCTCTGAAAGTACAAAGAGGATTAACATCTTATTTATATTTGGTGAGAAGAGGTTAGGAAAGACTAAAGTAGAGGATAAATGAACTCTGAGTCTTTATGTCTCCTGTGCTGTGTTTAGTCACTCAGTCGTGTCAGACTCTGCAACCCTATGGACTGTAGCCCGCCAGGCTCCTCCATCCATGGGGATTCTCTGGGCAATAATATTGGAGTTGGTTGCGATGCCCTCCCCCAGGGGATCTTCCCAACCGAGGGATCGAACCCAGGTCTCCCGAATTGCAGGTGGATTCTTTACCATCTGAGCCACCAGGGAGTGAAGCTATGTCTCCTGATATGTACATAAAAGTTTCCTCTGGGGAAAAAGGAAGTTTTAGTGAACATTTATCATAACTATTACATGGTAGTCCTCACATCCATCCTATGCACTTTCAAAAAAAAATTTTCCATGTTTATGAATTTTAGATATATGCTATTTTCTTCTAATTTTTGGCCATACCCTGCTGCATGTGGAATCATAGTTCCCCAATAGGGATTGAACACACGCACCCTGCATTGGGAGGCAGAGTCTTAGCCACTGGGCCACCAGGAAGTCCCTGCTGCTGCTGCTGATAAGTCGCTTCAGTCATGTCCAACTCTGTGCGACCCCATAGACAGGAGCCCACCAGGCTCCTCTGTTGCTGGGATTCTCCAGACAAGAACACTGGAGTGGGTTGCCATTTCCTTCTCCAAGGAAGTCCCTAGATATGTACATTTTGAACCTGGATATACTGTACATATAAGATACACAAGAGTGGATAAGGTCATCTATGTGTGTTTTGATGAAGGCATTTAAGGTGTTTTTTCCTTGGAGAATATTGTAAGGCTACTTAGGAGACAGAGAAAAAGCATTTTATAAATTTCAAATCTTCTTTACTCTACTGCTGGGTTTTCCTGAAGAGGAAAACTGGAAACTGGACAACATATTCTAGAAAGGGAATGTGGGAAATAAGTACTATCATAAATTCTTTGTGGGAATTAAAAATGATACACCCTCTATAGAGATAAATTTGGCAATTCAGAGTCTAAAATTACATATGCCTTTACCCTTTGTTTTAATAAACTTTATCTTAGCAAACCCACTTCTAGGAATCTACCCCAAAGTAGTTCTGGCCAAACTACAAAAAGCAAGATGTAAAAAGTTTTTCACTATTGTATCAGTAATAGCAAAAGGCTGGAAACAATGCGAATTGTCCTTCAGTAGAAAACAGGTTGAGCAAACAAGTAACATCCATAAAATGCAGCACCACACAGCCGAGAAGGGACCGAGAAGTATCTCTGTACACTATTAAGGTCTATTGTCTGTACCCTTAAGCGGAAAAAGCAGTGTGACCTCAAACTGATCTACAGATTCTAGCTATATCCCTATCAAAATTGCAGTAGATTCTTTGGGGAAAAAAATGGCAAGCTGATCTTAAAATTCATGTACAACTTCAAGGGATCTGAAACTCAAGAAATTCAAAGGAATAGCTAAAACAGTCTGAAAAGAACAAAGTTGGAGGGCTCACACATGATTTCAAAAGTTAATCCAAAGCTTCAGTAATGAAGACAGTGTAGAAGGCGCATGATGATAAACATGAAACTGAGTTGAGAGTCTAAAAACAAGCCCTTCATGTATGATCAATTAACTTTTAATCAGGGAGCCAAGAAAATTCAATGGGTAAACAGTCTTTTCAGCAAATGGTGCTGGGACAATGCGATATTCAAATGCAAAGAACCCCTACTTCACACTAACAAAAATGAACTCAAAGTAGGTAATAGACCTAAAGAACTAAAACCATAAAAATTATTATTCTAAAAATCTGGAGTAGATCTTTGTTATCTTGGATTAGGCAATAGTTTTTTAGATATGACACCAAAAGTACAACTAATAAAAGAAAAATACAGATAAATTGAACACTGTCAAAATTTAAAACTTTTGTTGTTCAAAGACATCATCAAGAAAGTTAAAAGACAAGTGGGAAAAATATTTGCAAATCATATATCTGATAAGGGACTTGCATCTAGAATATGTAAAGGATTCCTACAACTCAATAATAAAAAGAGAGATAAAACAATTGGAAAATGGACAAAAGGTTAGAAATAGACATTTTGACCAAGAAGATATGCACATGAAAAGATGTTCAACATTACTAGGCGTTAGGGAGATGCAAATCAAAACCACAATGATATAACACTTCACACCAATTAGAATGGCTACTACTTAAAAACTGGAATATAAAAAGTGTTGGCAAGATAAGAAGTAATTAGAACCAGTGTGCATTGCTGGTGGGAATGTAATGTTGCAGTAACTGTGAAAAGTGGTTTGGCAGTTCCTTAAAAAGGGCTTCTCTGCTAGCTCAGATGGTAAATAATCTGCCTGTAATGCAGGAGACTATGGTTCAATCCCTGGGTCAGGAAGATCCCCTGGAGAAGCAAATGGCTACCCACTCCAGTATTCTTGCCTTGAGAATTCTGTGAACAGAGGAGCCTGGCGGGCTACAGTCCATAGAGTCACAAGGAGTCAGACACAACTGAGCAACTATCACTTTCACTTCTTAAAAAGTTAAACATAGAATTACTATGCAATCTAGTGGTTCCAATCCTAAGAACATGCTAAAATATTTGAAAAGGACTCAGATACTTGTACACCAGTATTCACAGTGGCGCTTTTCACAGACATCAAAAGGTAGAAACAACCCAATTGTTTGTCAACAGATGAATGGAAAAACAAAATGTGGTATATGCATACAGCAGGATATTATTCAGCCTAAAAAGGGATGAAATTCTGATAGGTACTGCATGAATAAACCTTGAAAACATTATGCTAAGTGAAATAAGTCTGATACAAAATTTTACTTACATGAGGTACCTGAAATAGACAAACACATACAGGTAGAAACAGAGGTTACCAGGGATCAGGAGAGGGAGAATTGCCATGTATTATTTTAATGGGTAGAATTCTTGTTCAGGGTGGAGAGAATGTTCTGGAAATAGGTCATGGTGGTGATTACACAACATTGTGAATGTATTTAATGTCACTGAATTATACACTTGAAGTGGTTAATATGGTAAATCTTATATGTATTTTACTATAATCAAAAATATTTTTTAGAAGTTATTAATAAATGAATGGAGGTATTAAAATTGAGAGGAACAGGAAACTTTTTCTCAATATACCTGGATTTGAAGACTTGATTTTGACTTCATAAAATACATAAATATTTTATATAACTATAAAAGAAAATGAAATTTTAAAAACAATCCCCTCAAATGGAATGTATAGTGAAACAAATGAACCCAAGCCTCTCTCTGGTTTTGCCGTATAACCACACAGAAATGTACTATTTCAAGTGATTTTCAGTGACTTTTAGTGTAATTATGCTATAATGACAAAAAAGAATAGCAATTGCTTAAAGTGTTTTCAGTAATGGTATTGTTGAAGGTAATGTTGATATTGCTATTCTGAAAGTGTTTTACATATATTATGGGATAAAGCAAACAGCATGGTGGGTAATATGTTAAAACCTTGAGAGATATCAAAATCTTTGAGAATCAGGATTTTCAGTAAGGAAGAAAGGAGTTACTGCTATAATACTGATGAGATTAAGATTTGCTATAGTCTTGAATATAAATTGAAAATATCACTACGAATTTATGGCACATTTACCTTCAATTATTTTTGTGTAAACATATATGTATTATGCGTGCATGCATGCTAAGTCTCTTCAGGCGTGTCCAACTCTTTGTGAGCCTGTGGATGTAGCCCACCAGGCTCCTCTGTCCATGGGATTCTCCAGGGAAGAATACTGGAGTGGGTTGCCATGCCTTCCTCTAGGGGGATCTTCCCAACCCAGGGATCAAACCCAGGTCTGTTAGGTCTCCTGCATTGGCAAGTAGGTTTTTTTTTTTAACCACTTGTGCCACCTGAGAAGCATATATATAAACATATACATATATATATACACACACACACATATATATAATACCTATACTTATATCAAGTATTTATATCTATTCCTAGCTCTGCCCATTGAAAAGACCTAGTAGCAATGACAACCCAATTGCAGCAAACACTTCTGTCACTCCGTCTGGAGGAGGAAATGTACAAGATCACCATGAATATCTTTTCATATCAAAAAGTCTTCTGATAGCTTTATAGCTATCAAAACTTATGAGGGTTATTTCAAAATAACACATGATCCAACTTGGCTATGTTACAAAGGCCAAAGAACAGATATCAGTAAGAGTGACAACATGACACCCATGATTTCATTATGATTAAAAAAATCTCACTGATTGCTTTGGGAGGATTCTAGGAAACCAACAAATCATTTTGAAAAGTGATAAATAAAAGACCTCAACATTCATTTTACCTTTCCTATATGAACCATACCTTAAGTAACCAAATAATTGATGAAAGCCTATTTCTCTTTATAAAAGTACTCTAGCTAAAATAAAAAGGAGAAATGATAGAACTCGAATATTACAACCTCTAAGGAGTCTTTGGATCTAGGCATTCAGGTGATTAGTGATTGATAACACCATGAGAAGATAGACTTATTAATTATATACCTCCTGATCAAAGTACACACCTCCACCTGTGAAGTAGTCTTGCCCCGCCCCACCCAGCAACCCTGCCCAGTCAAACCTGAATCTGGCAAACCTTAAGATCTAATCACCAATTTTTGCAAAATACAGAGCTGTGAAACAGAGAACGGAGAAGGCACTGGAGACCCACTCCACTATTCTTGCCTGGAAAATCCCATGGACAGAGGAGCCTGGTGGGCTGCAGTCCATGGGGTCGCTAAGAGTCGGACATGACTGAGCGACTTCACTTTCATGCATTGGAGAAGGAAATGGCAACCCACTCCAGTGTTCTTGCCTGCAGAATCCCAGGGACAGGGGAGCCTGGTGGGCTGCTGTCTATGGGGTTGCACAGAGTCAGACACGACTGATGCAACTTAGCAGCAGCAGCAGCAGAAGCAGAGAAAGACATGCCAGAAATGCAAACAGCAAAATTCAGACTTCGCAACTGTTTCAGCAAAAATGAGTTAATTTCTTCAATTAAAAATTACTAGGAATAAAAGAAAAGAAGAGTTTGGATAAGAAAGCTTTAGAATAAAAATAGGTTTCAAAGGCACATAAACCAAGGACAAAGTATGGACCTTGTCTGAATCCATGTTAAGGACTCAAATATTCTATAAAAGATCCTTTCTAAAAGCAGACATTTATAGAATAATCAGTGATTTGTGAACACTGAGTATTTGATGAAAACTTCTAGATCATTAGTATAGATTAGAAGCTGACAGGTCTGTGTTATTTCCTTTCCTGATGAGCCAAGACAACATAAATAATTTTTTTAATTGAAATATATTTGACATCTAACATTGCGCAATATTAAGTGTACAACATGTTAACTTGACACATTTATGTATTGTAATATGGTTGCTGTTGTGATAATCAACACTTCTGTCATGTCACATAATGATCTCTTTTTTTAGTGATCGAAATCATTGTCATAATCTCTTAGTAAGTTTATTGATTATAATACAATACTATTTTCTATACTCACTATACTGTGTACTAGATTTCTGGGGCTTATTTACTTCTGGTTGCAAGGAGACAGAATGTATTAGGCATATCAAAGTAGAAATATTTTTGTTGAGTTTATTAGGCCTTCTAAATATAAAAATTAAATGACATAATCTTACTACTTAGATACCTGGTTACCTTATTTTCAAAAAGATTTTATGCATATACCAGCATATATGTGTAAAGTGTTCTTTTTCCTTCTGTGGTTGTGTTTGTATATCCTTTTTTTTTTTTACTATATACTATTATATACATTGAGCATTCATGTACTGTAATGCATCTTCCCATTGCCGTATCTTTTGAAAATCTTTTCCTATCAGAATATAGATTTGCCTCATTTTTTAAAAATTGCTGTATAATCAGTAACATGAATATACTATAATTTATTCATGTGCTTCCCTATTAATGGGCATGCAAATTGTTTTTTATTTTATATAATGTCCTCTGTATCCTTACATCTTGGTGTAATTTTTCAACTGTGTCTATGGTGAAATTTTCCAGCAGTGAAATTATAGGGTCAAATACCATGTGTTTTTTCAAGAGGTATTTCCAAATTGTCCTCAAAGGCACTCTTACCAAACTACCTTCCCTCCTGTGCGCATGAGAGTGCCCAGTTCTCCACATTCTCACTGACGATGGCTTGCATCATCAAGCCTTGATGAAAGTTCTCACTCTGACACACTAGGTGTGTAAATTCTCTCCCTCTTAAATGATACCAAAGCAAATTTAGATTCTTTCTCAATTTAGTTCCCATGTTACCCTAGCGATTAACCTTTCTTTCAGCTTGTTGTGCATGCTGTGGTATTTCAATTCAAACACAAACACACATACACCCCCAAAAAACTGGGCATAATTATTTATAAACTGTTGAAATCTGACTTTTATGAATATTAGGTTTTTCGGTGTTGTCATGGCAAATTCATGAATAATATTGAGATGAACAAAAAGTTCATTTGAGTTTGTCTATAATATCTTATGGAAAAACCCAAACAAAATTTTGGCCAATCCAATACTAGTTTGGTTTTACTTTTTCTGAGTTTCACACTAGACACACTTTGGAAAATTACTACAGAGCCACAAGAGGAGAAATATAAAGGCCAGTACTCCAAAGAAAGGCTTTAAACTTCCAATTTGTACTTCATAAATGGGACGATGCACCCTAACCTCCTCTTAGCTCATTCCTCAGGGATCTCTTCTTACAAGGGCTAATGCTTTTACTAAACTCTGAAAAGCCTATTGTGGGCACTCCTTGGTCAGAGTGTAAAAAACACAGATTAATTAATTCTTTTACCATTTTAGTGCACAGGACAACAGTGATTCTTAAAAACACTTCTAGAGATCTCTGGGTGAAGATCAGAAATATCCCACCATTGGAATGAAACTACCCAAGGGGCATGCATATTGAATGTTGAGAGTTAAATCGAAGGGTGTTTAAATAAGTCTTCTACTCCCCAACAGGATTTTTTTAATAAACTTTATATGCTTTTCATCTCATGAAGTTTATTGGTCGCTATGCACACAATATGTGGTTTAACTACTTGGATTTAGATGCAATCCTGCCTCCACGATGTCCTAACGTGGTTCTGGAGCAAATATTTAACCTCTCTACACCACTGTCTTTTTTTCCCCAATCAATGTCTTTTTACCCCCACAATTTTCTTGAAGTATATTATACACATCATAAAATTCATGATTTCACGTGTGTGGTTCAGTGATCCTCAGTAATTTTACTGAGTGGTGCAACTATCACCATAAATCAATTTTAGAACCTTTTAGCCTCCCAATAAGACCCCTTGTTTCCACTGAGTTAATCCCCATTCCCACCTTGAGCCCCAGGTAACTAATAATCTACTTTCTGTATCTATAAATTTGCCTTTTCTGACAGTTTCACATAAACAGAGTTACAAATACGTAATCTCTTGTGTCTGGCTTCTTTCATGTAGCATAAAGTTTATGAGGTTCATCCATGATGCACTCTGTGCTATTAATTTGTCCCTTTTTAGTGCTAAATAGCATGTCACTGTATGGATGTACCACATTTTGTCTGTCTATTCACCAGTTGATGGACATTTAATTTTTCTCTAGTTTTTGGCAATTATGAATAAAGCTGCAACGAATATTTGTGTACAGGTCTTTGCATGTAAATGTGATTTTATTTCTCTTGGATAAATAACTTTAAAAGTGGAACTGCTAGATGATATGGTAATTTAATGTTTAACTTTTTGAGAGATTCACAAACTATTCTCCAAAGTGACTGCACCATTTACATTTCCACCAGCAATGTTCGAGTGTTCCCTTTTCCCTGCATCCTAGAGCCAACATTAGTTATTGTCTGTCTTATTTATTGCAGTCATTCAGATGAGCATGACATTTGTGGCTTTAGTTTCCATTTCTCTAATGCTTAATAATGTTAGGCATCTTTTCATGTGTATCTTCGTTAGTGAAATGTCCGTTCATATCTTTGCCCACTTTTTTGGGGGTCGTATTATTTTTGAGTGGTAGTAATCCTTTGTAAATTCTGGGTATAATCCTTTATCTGTTACATATTTGGCAAATATTCTCTCCTAGTCTGCTGCTTACTTTGTCATCTTCTTAATGGCATCTTTTGGGAAGTGCAAAAATTTAGATGATCTAAAATTTAATAAAATTTTAATGGTCAATTTTTTAATAGATCTTGCTTCTAGTATTGTATCTAGGAAAGCTTTGTTTAATCCAAAGTCTCAAAGATTGTGTCCTATGTTTTACTCTAAAAGTTTTGTTGTGTTGGCCCTTACGTTTACATAGGTGATCTATTTGCATTATTGTTATGTATGGTGTGGTTTTAAGCTCATCATTTTTGGATGTGAATATCTAATTGTCTCAGCACCATTTTATTAACCAATGGTCTTTTCCTGGCATCTCAGTCAAAAATCAATTGACTATATGACAAAACCCACTGGAAAAAAAAAAAAAATAATAATAATAAAAAAAAAAAGAAAAAAAAATCAATTGACTATAAAGATATATTTCTGAGCTCTTAATTCTGTTCCATTGACCTATACCTCTCTCATGCCAGTACCAAACTGTGTTGATAACTATACCTTTATAGTACATCTAGAAATTGGGAAGTAAAAGTCCTCTGATTTTTTATTTTCAAAATTATTTTGGCTATTCTAGGTATTTTAAATTTCTTTATAAATTTAAGAGATGCATGTCCATTCATACAAAAACAAAAAGCCTGCTGGGAATTCGATAGGAATTATACTGACTTTAAATATAAATTTGAGTATAACTGACATGTTAACAATATTTGAGTCTTTTAATCTATGAACATGGACTGTTTCTCTAGTTATTTAGACCTTTAATTTCCATAAGTGAAGTTTTATGATTTTCCATGTATGTCTTGCTCTTCTTTGCTAAATTTACTTTTAAGTATTTTATTATTTTTGAACTTTTCTGAATGCAGTTGTATTCTTAATTTTACTTCCATTTTGCTCACTGCTTAATAGAAAAATACAATTGATTTTTGTATATTGGTCTTGTAGCCTAAAACCTTGCTGTCTTGTTTATTAGTTCTAACAGTTTTTTTGTAATTCCCTTATGATTTTCTATGTGCAGAATCATGTTGTCTGTAATTAAAGGAAGTTTCACTTCTTCCTTTATAATATTCTTTCCTCCATTCTTGGCTTCCTTTATCCTTCTTTCCCTCTCTCCCATCTTTCCTTCCTTTCACTGGCTAGAATCTTCAGTACTATATTGAATAGAAGTGAAAGGAGGTATTCTTGCCTTGTTTCTGATCTTAGAGGGAAAGTATTCAATCTTTCCCTATTAAGTATAATATTCACTGTTTTATTGCAGATACCCTTTATCAGATTTTATTGCAGGTTTTATATCAGGTTTTATTGCAGATACCCTTTATCAGATTGAGGAAGCTCCCTTCTGTTTCAAGTTTGTTGAGAGTTTTTATCATGAATGAATGTTGTATTTTGTCACATGCTTTTCCTGTGTCTATTGAGATGATGATAACGTTTTGTCCGTTATTCTACTCATATGATGCTTATATTCATTGATTTTTCAGATATTAATCCCATTTGGTCATGGTGTATAACTTTTTGAATATGTTGATGGATTTGGTTTGCTGTTTTATTGAGGATTAAGCCTGAATTGCAAGTAGAAGATGAAGAAAGGCAAAGATGCACTGGCCTTCTATTCTTTCCCCACCTTCCTCCTTTCTGACAAAAGAAAGCAGAGACGCTTTAAAATCATACATGTCTGAGACAGGAGGACAATAGTCTCAGGATTTAAAAGCAAGAGCATTGAGAGTAAGCATGAGGTTACTATCCTAGGAGGACTCAATTAATCTGTAGGGAAGTTTTATGGATCACAAGGAACACCATATGAAGGCAGAGTATGGAAAGTTAGAGTAGATCTTCCTGATAAATACCCTTTCAGATCACCTTCTATAGGATTCATGAATAAAATTTTCCATCCAACATTGATGAAGCATCAGGAACTGTGTGTCCAGATATAATTAATCAGCTTGGACAGCTCTTTATGATCTTACCAATTTATTTGAGTCCTTCCTACCCCAGTTGTTGGCCTACTGCAACCTCATAGAGCCTCTCAGTGGTGATGCTGCAGCTATGTACCTCCATCTACCAGAAGAATACAAGCAGAAAATTAAAGAGTGTATCCCGAAATATGCAATGGAGGAGGCACTGAAAGAACAGGAAGAGGGCACCAGAACTCTCTTTGGAGAGTTCTATGTCTGACTTTTCAGAAGATGAGGCCCAGGACATGGAGCTGTAGTAGAAAAAGCACCTGTTTTTCAGAAAGGCTATTATTTCCTAACCATGTGAAGCAGACTATAATATTCATATTTAAAGAAAGTAATTTCTTATTACTAAACAATGTTTTATCAATAATAGCATTGAGGTATATGTATATTTTTATATGTATATAATATATATATATAATGTATCACCCTTTAGATCCTGATTTCTTGGTCATTTCTCAACCTGAGGTGCATAGCATATTCCCACATTCCATTTTGGTAGCAATACGTGGTCCATATGTGTGCATTCATAAGTCCATATGACCATGTCAGCCTGTGTGCTACTGAACTGTTAAAAGGAATAGCTGCTCAGATAGGCATGAGTCAAAATAACAGGAAAAAATTGCTTCTTTTATTTGTGGTTCCAAAGATACAAACCAAAACCAATTAGCTTTTGGATGTGAAGACAGAGTAGGGTTTTTTCAAAACAGAAAGGAAAAAATTGGGGAGGAAGAGGCCTGCTGTGGGAGCATTTAGAGCCAGCCACATCAGGACCAGAGCTGCTGCTCGCTGTGCATCCTAGGCGGCCCCACTTCCATGGAGTAACAGTATAAGACAGGGAGCTCACTGAAGCATTGAAACTTAAAACAACTTTTTCGACTTGGATTTTAAGTACATTTCTATATGTAGATTCCCGCCCCTCTTGCTACCAGGCCCTGTAGCCACAAGTGTTTTGTTGTTGTTGTTGTTGGTTTGTTTGTTTTTTCTTTGGAACCTTTTGGAAATGTTTTCTGAATCTGATTCTTTTTCTTGGGGATAGAACTTGTGTTCCAGACCATTTTTTGAGAGGCTAGGACAGGAGGAGAAAGTGACTGGGAAGAGGTTTCCTCTCATCTGGCAGAGTCCCATTCTCATCGTGCTGTTGGCCACTGTGACCCCATTGTCCTGGACTAATAAGGGTGGTTGTGGGGGTTTTGTTTTGAGGTTTGGGGTTATTGGTGGTTGGTTTTTTTTTTTTTTTTTTTTTGGTGTGTGTGCATCGTGCTGAGGTTGCATATTTAATCTTCACCTTCCACGAGCTTGCTCCCCCTTGGGCAGCCTCTCAGTGGACCGTTAAGACTCGGGAAGAAGACCGTGCGGCTGTGCCCCCGGATCCTGTCACTCGTGTTTTGACTGTGTGTTCCCTTCTGCTGCTCTTGGCTGCAGTCTCTCATCGTCTCCTTGTGGGAGTGGGAAACGGGTATCATAGACCCAAGTTATTTTAAATTTAAAATAAAGTTCTAAATTTAAAATGAGTAACAACTGGAATAAATAATGGTTCTTGTACCCAAAGTGACTCTACATGGGAAAAAAAACCTGAATTGCTACTATCAGTAAAAATGAGGATAAAGAGATTATTTACCTCATAGGTTTGTAGTAACAATTAAATACAATAATTCATTACATAAAGTAACTAGCATGGTATCAGAACATAGTAAGAGCTCAATTAATGGGAATCATGTTGATTATACATATATTCATAAAAGGGCACCCTCCTACACCGTTGGTAGGAATGTAAATTGGTGCAGCCACCACGGGAAATAGTATGGAGGTTCCTTCAAAAACTAAAAATAGAGTTACCATATGATCCAGCAATCCCAATCCTGGGCATATATCCAGAGAAAACACAGTTCTAATTCAAACAGATACACACACCCCAATGTTCATAGTGGCACTGTTTATAATAACCAAGACATAGAAGCAACCTAAGTGTCCATCAACATATGAATGGATAAAGAAGTTGTGGTACATATTTACACACATGCAATGCATATTACTCAGCCATAAAAAAGAATAATAATACCATTTGCAGCAACATGGATGGACCTAGAGCTTATTATACTAAATGAAATCAGACAGAGAAAGACAAATATGATATCACTTATATGTGGAATCTAAAAGTAGTACAAATGAACTTATTTACAAAACAGAAACAGACTCACAGACATAGAAAATAAACTTATGGTTACCAAAGGGGGGGCGGGGGAGGGATAAATTGTGAGTATAGAATTAACAGATGCATACTACTATATATGAAATAGATAAACAACAAGGATCTGTAGCATAGGGACCTATATTCAATATCTTACAATAAACCATAATGAGAAAGGGTCAGAAAAAGAATATAGATATATACCTATATATATGGGCTTCCCTGGTGATTCAGGCAGTAAAAAATCTGCCTGCAATGTGGGAGACCTGGGTTCGACCCCTGGGTTGGGAAGATCCCCCGGAGAAGGGAATGCCTACCCACTCCAGTATTCTGGCCTGGAAAATTCCATGAACAGAGGAGCCTGACTGGCTATAGTCCATGGGGTCGCAAAGAGTCAGACACAACTGAGCGACTTTCACTACACACACACACACACATATATATATGTATATATATAACTAAAAAATCTTTGCTAGAGACCTGAAACTAACAGAATATTGTAAATCAGCTATAAACCAGTCAATAAATATCTTCATATAATCATTTCTGTAAAATAATAGGAAACAATGCATAAAATAAGTTAATCTGCTTAATACCAGAGCTATATTACATTCATGGGTGGAAAAGCAAAGCTAATTTTAATATCTATCCTCAAGGTACTAACAGGTACTGCTTTAAGCAGTTTATGTATATTAACTGCACTTAATCTTACCAACAGCCCTGTGAAGTATGTACCAGTATAGATGGGCATGTGGCTGACTTATATAACTTGGTGCATCTAGTTTTAAAAACTTTAAAAGGCAGAACGGGGATTTGAGCACAAGCAGTCTAACCCCAGAGCCAAGTTCCTTACCACCATGCTATGTGCCACATTTTGTGCTAATTACTTTAAAAACGTTATATCTAATTTGCTTTTTATGTACAAATATCCTCTCTGAGTTTCAGTTTCCTTTAAGGAACTTGCTCTAAATTAACATTTGATATTTAAACCTAGGCCTGCCGAAAGCCTGTGCATTTTCCATTTGTATTTTCTATCTGTGTGTTTCTAAATGGATTCCATCTTTGATGAATCAGTATCTTTTTCTACAAAGCTGAGAACTTTAAAAAGTAATAACTGATATTTGTCCAGCATTTCCCATGCTTTGCTAGATGGAGACATCAGAACTGTTCCTTGCTCAGGTAAAGTCTCAATGCAGATTTGACACAACAGCTCTGGAACAAACAGCAGGTTCCCCTAATGTCAGGGTTTTCAGGCTTTTTTCTCTGTCTCCCACAGGAAGAAATATTTTTCATCACAATCCAGGAGATATACTTAGAGAAACACACATGTACAAACAATGTTTATAGTCTTACATGTTAATAGCATTTATTTTATGTTACTCTGTCTTTTATTTTTTTAAGTGCTTATTAAAACCAACCAAACTGACTTCACAACCATTAATTAATTATGACTCACAGTTTAAAAAAACACTCCATTGGAACATATTTTATTGAGTTGGCCATAAAGGGCATTCAGGTTTGTCATTACAGCTTATGGAAAAACCCAAATGAACTTTTTGGCCAACCCCATAGTTCTTTCCAAAGCTCCATTTCCAAGCAGGTGAGTGACTGATTTGGTTGATGGCATAGTGGAAATGACAGCAGTTAATCCAAAAGCATGCAGGAAAATACTTTCAAATTATGAAAAGTTGTGTGCATAAGAATATGGCATTGTGTATAATAGGGAGACATGATTTTCCATGGAATACTAGAGATGTCTCTGTGAGAAGTGTCCCTTGGGCTGAGACTGAAGGATGAAGTGACAATAACCAGGCAGCGGACAGTGCTGTGTGCAGGCAAGGCCACACCACAGCCCAGTCTCCTAAGGCTGCAGGGGCATGAACTACTAGCTGAGGAATGGAAGGAAAAGATCTTCAAGATAAATCTGGGGGAGTAAACAGGGCCAGGTCACATAGGGTCCTGCAGACTGTGGAAAGAGGTGAAGGGGACTCCTGAGGCTGCAGAACATAAAACTCACCTTGTAAAAAGATAACCATGGTGTGTAGAATGGACTGGAGAATTTCAACATGATACAGAGAGCTGTGAATAATCTGCTGCAATATGGTGGGGTGGGGTGGGGGAGGGTGGTAGTCCTGTCACTTATCTCCTCTCTTAGTGAGCAGACTTTACAATGCACTTCACATGCATGGGGACCAGACTTACTAATTTTGGAGCTGCCAACTGAGAAATAAGCAAGCCATGATATAGCATTTTTTAAAAAGTAATGAAAAATGCATCTCTGAGACTATGGGATAAATGGCCAAGGTATAGGGAAGCTCTCTTTTATCCTGAAAAAAAAAAAAATCAGATTATGATATGAACCTTCATATCCTAGTTATTACCAAACTGAATTATGCTCACATATTTTACTGAATATAGTTCTGGAAATAAAATACTTATCTTCTCTCCCTCTGAGAGTTTAGGATCTATGATAGAGGGCCTCAGATCTGATGTGTGAAAGGGGAAAGAGGATTTTTAACAGCCACACCTGGCTCCATGATTAAAGAAATTTAAAATCATGCTGGGCAAGGGAAGCATGGTGCTTCTTGCCTGGGATGCTTCTTTCTTTGATTAATCATCCCCTGCATGGTCCAACACTGTTGTTCACTTGCCACAGTTGGCACCTTTATCAGTCCTTTTTTTTTTTTTTTTTTGGATAAAAAGAGCTTTGCCCAAGTCACAATAAAAAATGTTTGTTCACTCAGGGTGAATTTAATAAGACCTTTGTCCCCCACTTAACGTTAAATGAAGTAATGGGAGAGGAGTTTTCTGGTCTGTGACCAGTTTGGGGACCTCCACCCTACCTCCAGCAGGGAGCTGAACACAGCCAGTCACTGCTCTGTATGTGAACCCAGTCTGCCTAGCTTGTTTCCAGGGGCATCCAGTGATGCTCATGGTTAGCACTCGCTTCTCTCTTCTTTTGGTACCCAGTCCTCACCTACCTCATTTGCCAGCTATCCCAGTAAGACCCTGCTCACATGCCATGAGCCATCATCATTTCTATTATATTAGCGGAGGATAGCCTAAGGTGCAATAGGTCTCAGGCAGGATTACATATAATTAACACATCCTTACTTCCTGAAAACCTGTAAACACAACAGATAAAACATGTAGTGGTGCAGCTGGGAGGATTGTGAACCAAATCGCCCATGTCCAGGCACCTATCCTGGTGCCCATTAAACCTGTGGCAGACATACCTAGCCAGTCCTTGCATGAAGGTGAAGAATAACACTTCCTACACTTCTCACATTGTTACCAAGCACTTCCTGTGTTTCTATTGTAATCCCCCCACACACACCCCAAGGCTTAATTTCTGACATCTGTGTGAATCAGTCTTCAGTGGTAAGCAGAATTTTATTTGTTCAACAAGTGAACTCTGAGAACCTAGCTTTCATTAGAATGTTACTCCCTTAGATTAATGCTTCATTGAATTGCTCATTTTTCTTTTGTTTGCAAGTCTCCTCTTCTTGTAGCACAATGATCATTCTAAAGAAGAAAATGTTCTCAATACACTTCTTCCATCATTGATAGTCTACGTTTGTTTCCTAAGCAAAGAATTTGTCCCTCGGCATTGGTTTGCATCCCTGGGCACTGCTTTGCGGTCTCTCAATTCTGTGATTCAAATAAAACGTTAACATGTGATCTCTGTGACATGATGTCAAAAGAAACATGTCACAATAGTGTTGATACAGAGGGCTTTTTGTGACTAGAGATCATGTCTGTGCTTTGAGGAAAACAAATCAGAGCAGTTGGAATGCATTTTTACAGGAGGTTCTTTGCAAACAAGCAGAGGCCAATCTTGCTCACCTGTGTCTCATTTCCTCTTCCAGTCCCTCCAGCTCTTGCTCCTTCAAGTCTGATCATGTGTCTTGCTTAACCCTCTTCAGGGTCTCTCCAGCAGCACAGACTTGTGAAGCTCCTGTCAGGGCATCTGCTCTCTGCCTTCCTCTCCAGCTTCCCCATCACACGTCATTCCAACAAACCCTCACTCTTCTCCTTTCCCTCCTCACACTGTGTTCTTTCCCATGTCTATGCTTAATCCAGGCTGTTCTCCTCGTTTAAATCTTACTTTTGGACCTGGAGACCCCTTCACTGCTCCCATCTATAGTGTGTTTCATCTCATGTAAATTACTTAAACTTCTCTGGGCCTTGATTTCCTCCTCTGTAAAATGGGAGTATAAGAGCAGCATTGTGGCGTCAATGACACAAACATGTAGAGTGCTTTTAGAGCCTGCCCCGGAGAAGCCATCTAATGGAAACCTCAGCCATGTTGGCTTTATTTTGTATTTATTATTGTCACCATCCTTCAAAATTTAACTCCAGTGTCTCCTGTGTTGAGAAGCTTTCCTGTCACTGCTCATCCCCAGGACTGAGTGAATTACTTCCCTTTCCTGTACACTTACTTCTTTATGGCTCTCTTTATATCTTTTTTCTTATCATGAATGTGGTTTATGATTTGTTATAATGTTAAGCAGTGAAGTCGTTAATGTGGAAAAATAAGCATGAGATGGTTCAAGGAGGCCTCATGACTCGTGTTTTATGGACCTCCTGTAGCAGTGTATTCAGGATATGATTGTTAATGACAGGTGAATAAATGGAGTTTTCTTCATTTTCTGGGCTTCATAGCTCTATAGACTTAGGTTAATGGGTGCTTATTGTATGCCAGGAATAACATTAAATATTATACTCATTGTAGCATTGAGACATATATTACCATATGTATTAATAAAATAGCTAGTAGGAAGCTGCTGTATAATGCAGGGAACTCAGCTCAATGCTCTGTGCCAACCTAGAAGGGCGGAGTGGGAAGAAGGTTTAAGCGGGAGGGGATATATTTATATTTATGGCTGATGTGTGTTGTTGTACAGCAGAAATGAACACAGCATTGTAAGCAATTATCCTACAATTCAAATAAATTTCAAAAATGTTACACTCATCATATTTAGTCTTTAGTTAAAAGTAAAGTGTTAGTTATTCATTCGTGTCTGACTCTTTGTGACCCCATAGATTGTAGCCCACCAGACTCCTCTGTCCACAGAATTCTCCAGGCAAGAATACTAGAGTGGATAACCATTCTCTTCTTCATGGATCTTCCCAACCCAGGGATGAAACCCAGGTCTCCAGCATTGCAGGCAGATTCTTTACCGTCTGAGCCACCACGGAAGCCACACCACCACCAAAAAAAAATAAGTTATACTCATCATATTTAGTCTTTACTATAATCAAATGTGGAAGATCTTCTTATTTGCATTTTATACATGTGGAAACTGAGGACCTAAAACAAGTAATAGACCAGTACTCCCAAAGCCTGGATTCTTAGCTCAGGAAAGCTTGGCTCAGATCTGCAAGGTGTCCTTTGCCTCTAGGCTTCTTTAGTGTGTAAATGTATTTAACCCACTTGCATTTCTAATTCCTTTCCAGGTATTCCTTCCAAGATGAGGAAGACATGTTCATGGTGGTGGACCTCCTGCTGGGTGGGGACCTGCGATACCACCTGCAGCAGAACGTCCGCTTCCAGGAAGACACTGTGAAGCTCTTCATCTGCGAGCTGGCCATGGCCTTGGACTACCTGCAGAGCCAGCGCATCATCCACAGGTCAGTCAAGTCCACGGGGCAGCCTTGGGCTGAATGCACAGGAGGGCATGCACAACCGGCTGCATTCAACAGTTCCTGATGGAACATGACATCTAACTCCTACCTAATTCTTACAGCAATCCTGGAGGTAGATGTCCCCATTTTTCAAATAAAAGTAATACTGAGCACATTGAGCTTATTTGCCCAAGGTCACCATTAGTAAATAAGAAGATCAGAATTAATGAGTATTGGTACTGTTTATAACTAAGCCTAGACAAAGAAAAGGAAAAATGACATATGGGGGCTTAATAAATATTAAATGAGTTAACTGAAATAGAAATGAAGAAAGTGCATGAAGGGAAAGATATAGAATGGGTAGGAAGAAGATTCTTTGGAGAGAAAATTTGAGTCCCAACTTCTATCATCCACCCTATAGTGAGTCCCCAGTGTGGGTGTGCTGCAGACAAGTCAGCAAAAGCAATGTATCTCTTTCACTTGGGGCATTTGTGTCAAAGACAAACAAATAACACAAGTAGCTATAAACCCAAACAGACAATAGAGAGAAAAGGATAATACTTGATATTTATAAAGGAGTTGGTAGTTTTGATGGCAATTTCCTATATAGTATCTCACTTGATCTCTATTGTGATAAATGAGCAGAGCAGGTATAGTTAGACCAGTATTAAATCTGAGATTTTGTGATTTGGAGACATTAAATTATCATCTAGGAGCTTTTTAAGAATTTTGAACCTAATCACCATCAAAGCAGCTACTATTTAACTGGGTTTCCATATGCCAGGCACCGCAAGGTATTTTCATGTATTATCCTATTCAATTCTCAAAACTTAAAGAGGACTCCACACTTCATTACAATATTCCCATTCTTCAGATGAGAAAAATATGGCTCAAAGATTCACCAAAGAGAAACCCTGACAAACAGTGTTGCCAGATTCAAACCTAGATCTCTCTCATCCTAACATCAGAGCTCTGTCTACTGTACTAATCTGCATTTATTACACATATGAAATATATCCCGTAATACATTAGACATCATTAAATGAACAATCAACACATGTGACTCTGCCATTGTTGTCTCGAATCCTTGAAGAATCTGCTGAGTTTTTATGTCTCATTTACTAAGCATTTGGCTAGATCAACTATTTCCCCACCACTAGTTAACATCTAGAATTTATTAGAACTAGTACAGATCCTTGGTTAAAAATGTAGCATCATAATTTATAGACTCTCTGTGCAAGTACTGTAGACTAATCCTTTTTTTTTTCTCTTTGGCCTTGGCACTTAACATAATTATTATTTAATTTTCTATGTTCGGAAGGGCCCATTTGTATTGAAAATGTGCTCTTTAGGCAGTGGATAAATGGAAAGCAGACCGGTTAATCATGTACGATCTCTGAAGTAAAATTTACACACCTGGTGTTTTTCTCAATAACTGGGAATCCTGTTGACAAGAGCTCTTTCTCCCATACTGGCTTTTTGGTAGCCACCACCCAGTTCCTTCCTAGGAAAAACTTTGAGTATTTGTAGGCTCTAGAATCCCTCTCAGAGTCTTCATGCTCACTCATCCTCCCCTAGATTGCCAACCCACAGTCTGTGTGGGGTGCTGACATGGCAGATCTCTGGCAGGAGGCAGAGACTGTGAGAAGCCCCCAGAGGGCACCTTTTCACTTTCTCCCTCCTCTGTTTGAATCTGAGTTCGGTGCCTTCTTTCTCTGAGTTTCATTTTCTCAGTCATCACAAGATGCTCTGAGCCTTTTTGCCATGTGCTTAGAACCATATTCTGAGAAGAATTCAGGAGAAAAGCAAAACCGAATATGTGACACAATTTTCACCCTCAAGAAACTTAACCATACCAAGCAGCTTTGTTCTGTCCTTCTCTCCCTTATTTACTTTTGCTGTCATAGTTTTGTCACTTAAAATAAGAAATCAAGGATTAAGTTTCTGCTTCTTGCTTTTTACAGACTCACGATTATTACTTAGAACTCCTCTTCAGAGGGCCTCTTTGTACTGAACTGTCTCCTCACCACGGAAGGCGGACATAATGACATTATGAATGCAGGGTTAAAACAAGATGGCATCCTCTTGGGATCAAAAAACAATCCAGATGTATTTCAACTGCTTATGTGTCCTACCTTGCCTCCCCAAGTGTTCTGTTTTATAGGCAATCATAGCATCTTGTACCTCTCCTGAGGCATTGTGATGTTTTCACTATATAATTACCTAATGTTTGTTTGTTCTACTAAATCGTAAACTCAATAACTTAAGGCCATGTGTGGTATGCTTCTCACTGTATAACCAGTGTTCAGCAAAAGTCTGAAGGAATGAACACTGTCTGAGCCACACAGATGATTGCCTAAAAGCCCAGTTTTACAGATAACAAAGACAAAATTAAAATAGAAGAAATTAAAGCCATAAATTTCAGACATTTGTTGGCCTTCATGTTGGGTAATAATATAATTTATCATCCCAACCAGGGTACTCCTGAGAATGAAAGAGTTGGTGTTAATAATTATGCTGGGACAACAGGCAAAACTCATACATGTTTTGGAAAAACCAGGACATCTACCAACCTCGTTAGGGCTTTTCAAGACAGTAGTGGCCAAATATGTTTTAACTGTGAGAGAGCTCTAATTACCAGAGCTTTCTGCCTTCTGAGTACTAGATATCAATGTGAATTGATTTCCATTTGAAGTGGTTTCAAATGGGTTAAAAAAAAATCATGTACATGGTGAAATAAGCAGTGTCCCTTTGTCTGCGGCATTTAGAGGATAATAGTGCACTCTGAAGCTGGGACTCCCGGGGCAGAGTTAAAAGCATGACAAGCAACATAGAAAAAGAAATGGAGGCTTCTGAGTACTCTAATTCTATTTCTAAATCTCTGCCTTCAAAGAATCTGCAAAATGCATGCTGTATTTGATAGAATCAAAGATAACAAAACATCTTTCATCTACTTAGAGGATTAGATTGGAAGACACATCTTGAGTTCCAATGTATTAAAATGTGAATTAAAAAAAAATAAATAAGAAAATACAGTAGATTCCCCAGGCAAGAAAAGACCATCTACCTAAAGGGGCAGATATAAAATACGTGACTTCCACATACAGATGGCTGAAAGGCCCATGAAAAGATACTCTAACTATTAGAGAAATGCAAATCAAAATTACAGTGAGATATCACCCCACACCAGTCTAAATGGCTATCATCAAAAAATCCACAAACAATAAATGCTGAAGAGGGTGTGGAGAGAAGGGAACCCTCCTACACTGTCGGTAGGAGTGTAAATTGGTATAGTCACTATGGTGAACAGTATAGAGGTTCCTTAGAAAAAGTAAAAATAAAGCTATATGACCCTGCAACCCCACTCCTGGGCATATACCCAGAGAAAAACATGGTCCAAAGTGATGCATGCACCCTAATGTTCATTGTAGCACTGTTTTCAATGGCCAAGACGTGAAAGCAATCTAAATGTCCATTGACAAAGGAATGGATAAATAAGATATGGTACATATACACAATAGAATATTACTCAGCCATTAAAAAATGAAATAATGCCACTCTCAGCAACATGGATAGACCTAGAGATTGTCATTCTGAGTGAAATAAGTCAGACAGAGGAGAAATATTGTATGACATCCCTTATATGTGGAATCTAAAAAGAAATGATTCAAATGAACTTATCTACAAAACAGAAACAGACTCAGAGAGTGAACTTATGGTTGCCAGGGGAATAGAAATGGGGGCAGGGATAGTTAGGGAGTTTGGGATCGACATGTACACACTGCTATATTTAAAACAGATAACCAAAAAAATAAAACAGATAACCAACAAGGTCCTACTGTATAGCACAGGGACCTCTGCTCAATGTTATGTGGCAGCCTGGATGGGAGGGGAGTTTGAGGGAAAATGGATACATATACATGTATAGCTGAGTCCCTTTGCTATCCACCTGAAATGATCATAACATTGCTGCCTGGCTATACTCCAATATTAAAAAAAGAATTTAAAAATATATGTGACTTCCTAATTTCGTAACAACATTTTGCCTCTGGACTGGGTCAAAGATTCCAAATTATCTGTGATGGTCAGCAACTGTGGATGGAGCAGCCGTGGTGATAGGCTGTCGTGACTGTGGGCTTCTGGGTACCAAGCGCTCTGCTAAGTACTTGTGAATTATTTCCTTCCATCTGCCCACAAATCCAAGAGGTTGATGGTGTGATTATCCCCATTTTACAGCTGATGAAACTCCAGTTCAGAAAATAACTTGGCTAATATGTAGGTGAGGCGTCACTTGAAGGATATGCAAGGCTCTTAGCCTCTCTCCAAGCTTCTGATGTTCAGCACAGTTGTTGCCCTGAGGAGGGCATGGTGAGGGTGAGGCATGGCCACCTGCCTTCAGATATCCATGCTGTCTGGCTGCACAAGTGAGGATGACAGAATAGCCCAAAACTAGAAGCTAAGTTGTATGAGAATGACAAGTATTTCAGCAGAGAAGATGATTTGGGGTAACAACAAAAGCCTCTTGAGAGCTCAGGGGGTTTAAAACCAGGTAGGAGAATTTAATCCATGGAAAGGGAACAGTATTCTGAATGAAAGTATTCATTTGTCTCTCTGCAGTAACATAGAATGAGTTCTGTTTTTAATTTTTCCTGCCAGCAATGTCTAGCTTATTTTTTAAAATACCATAGATCTTATTTCTGCCTAAATTCTAAGTGAAACATAAATGGGATTTTGTTTTATCTTGCTTATAGATTTTTTTAATTCACAGACTTGACTTTTTGTTGTTTCCTAAATATGTAGAATACTTAGCTCATTTTTCTCATTTTTAGGGTCTTTTTTCTCTCTAGTTGTGAAGGACACAGGACTGCATAGTCACCGTTCATTTTGAATTGTGCAATTAGACATATTTTTTAGTCAAGAAGTCAAACATTTTTGCATTTTCAAACTAGAGTTTGAAAATCAGCTCTAGTTTCCAAATTATGGCCATTTCTTCCTTCAATATTCCCCTTTACTTACATTAAATTAGTGAATGAAGATTTTAAAAACATGGACACAGTCATTATTTGCTTTTAGTTTTAAAACTAAGGAACATTAAACTCATTACAATCCTTCCTATGGGATAGTACTCTTTAGTTTGTTGATTGCCACAGTCTCTCCAGTGAATAAAGTAATAGAAAGTAATTTTTACAGTGCAAAGACAAATTTGTATTCCCTCCCTTGTCAGCTGTTAAAGATGCAATCCCAAATTTAAGCTAATAAGATGAATCGTTTGGGACAGTTAAATAGCAAGAGTCATGCTGGGTCAAAATACCATTTGAGTGGATGTTTGTTTTTCCCACTTTCTAAGAATTATCTCACTCTAATAAAGTTATAACTCACTAATTTCTAAATTCCTATCAGAATGCAATAAAAATCTAATTAGGCCCTTGATATCAATGACTGCAGTACAACAAAATGTGTTGCAAAAGTTCATCTCCAACTGATTACAGATATGTTGAAGTAGGAATAAAAGAAAATTCATGATTATAAAAAAAATAATAGGATGTTATTTTTATTCATCACCTTTACGTTCTTTACTGTAATCATAGAAACCTTGGAACTTCCATGGATACACAAAGGAAACAGTTCTTGCACGCCCTGTCCTGGACTGAAGTAGCTACTTGCCAGAAGTTTATATTCAGTTCAGTTCAGTTGAGTTGCTCAGTCGTGTCCAACTCTTTGCAGGCCTCCCTGTCCATCACAAACTCCTGGAGTCCACCTAAACCCATGTCCATTGAGTCAGTGATACCATCCAACCATCTCATCCTCTGTCGTCCCCTTCTCCTCCTGCCCTCAATCCCTCCCAGCATCAGGGTCTTTTCAAATGAGTCAGCTCTTCGCATCAGGTGGCCAAAGTATTGGAGTTTCAGCCTCAACATCAGTCTTTCCAATGAACACCCAGGACTGATCTCCTTTAGGATGGACTGGTTGGATCTCCTTGCAGTCCAAGGAACTCTCAAGAGTCTTCTCCAACACCATAGTTCAAAAGCATCAATTTTTCGGCACTCAGCTTTCTTTATAGTGCAACTCTCACATCCATACATGACCACTGGAAAAACCATAGCCTTGACTAGACGGACCTTTGTTGGCAAAGTAATGTCTCTGCTTTTTAATTTGCTGCCTAGTTTGATCATAACTTTCCTTCCAAGGAGTAAGTGTCTTCTATTTTCATGGCTGCAATCACCATGTGCAGTGACTTGGGAGCCCAGAAAAATAAAGTCAGCCACTGTTTCCACGGTTTCCCCATCTATTTGCCATGAAGTGATGGGATCGGATAGCATGATCTTAGTTTTCTGAATGTTGAAGCTTTAAGCCAACTTTTTCACTCTCTTCTTTCACTTTCATCAAGAGGCTCTTTAGTTCTTCTTCACTTTCTGCCATAAGGGTGGTGACATCTGCATATCTGAGGTTATTGATATTTCTCCCAGAATCTTGATTCCAGCTTGTGCTTCATCCAGCCCAGTGTTTCTCATGATGTACTCTGCATATAAGTTAAATAAGCAGGGTGACAGTATATATCCTTGACGTACTCCTTTTCCAGTTTGGAACCAGTCTGTCGTTCCATGTCCAGTTCTAACTGTTGCTTCCTGACATGCATATAGGTTTCTCAAGAGGCAGGTAAGGTGGTCTGGTATTCCCATCTCCTTCAGAATTTTCCACAGTTTATTCTGAGCCACACAGTCAAGGCTTTGGCATAGTCAATAAAGCAGAAATAGATGTTTTTCTGGAACTCTCTTGCTTTTTTGATGATCCAGCGGATGTTGACAATTTGATCTCTGGTTCCTCTGCCTTTTCTAAAACCAGCTTGAACATCTGGAAGTTCACGGTTCACGTATTGCTGAAGCCTGGCTTGGAGAATTTTGAGTATTACTTTACTAGCGTGTGAGATGAGTGCAATTGTGCAGTAGTTTGAGCATTCTTTGGCATTGCCTTTCTTTGGGATTGGAATGAAAACTGACCTTTTCCAGTCCTGTGGCCACGTGAGTTTTCCAAATTTGCTGGCATATTGCGTGCAGCACTTTGACAGTATCATCTTTCAGGATTTGAAATAGCTCAACTGGAATTCCATCACCTCCACTAGCTTTGTTCATAGTGATGCTTCCTAAGGCCCACTTGACTTCACATTCCAAGATGTCTGGCTCTAGGTGAGTGATCACACCATTGTGATTATCTGGGTCGTGAAGATCACTTTTGTACAGTTCTTCTGTGTATTCTTGTCACCTCTTCTTAATATCTTCTGCTTCTGTTAGGTCCATACCATTTCTGTCCTTTATCGAGCCCATCTTTGCATGAAATATTCCCTTGGTATCTCTAATTTTCTTGAAGAGCTCTCTAGTCTTTCCCATTCTGTTGTTTTCTTCTATTTCTTTGCATTGATCTCTGAGGAAGGCTTTCTTATCCCTCCTTGCTGTTTTTTGGAACTCTGCATTCAAAAGGGAATATCTTTCCTTTTCTCCTTTTCGCTTCTCTTCTTTTCACAGCTATTTATAAGGCCTCCTCAGACAGTCATTTTGCTTTTTTGCACTTCTTTTCCATGGGGATGGTCTTGATCCCTGTCTCCTGTACAATGTCGCGAACCTCCATCCATAGTTCATCAGGCACTCTGTCTATTAGATCTAGTCCCTTAAATCTATTTCTCACTTCCTCTGTATAGTCATAAGGGATTTGATTTAGGTCATACCTGAATGGTCTAGTGGTTTTCCCTACTTTCTTCGATTTAAGTGTGAATTTGGCAATAAGGAGTTCATGATCTGAGCCACAGTCATCTCCCGGTCTTGTTTTTGCTGACTGTATAGAGCTTCTCCATCTTTGGCTGCAAAGAATATAATCAATCTGATTTCAGTGTTGACCATCTGATAATGTCCATGTGTAGAGTCTTCTCTTGTGTTGTTCGAAGAAGGTGTTTGCTGTGACCAGTGTGTTCTCTTGGCAAAACTGTATTAGCCGTTGCCCTGCTTCATTCTGTACTCCAAGGCCAAATTTACCTGTTACTCCAGGTACTTCCTACTTTTGCATTCCAGTCCCCTATAATGAAAAGGACATCTTTTTTGGGTGTTAGTTCTAAAAGGTCTTGTAGGTCTTCATAAAACCGTTCAACTTCAGCTTCTTCAGCATTACTGGTCAGAGCACAGACTTGAATTACTGTAATATTGAATGGTTTGCTTTGCAAACAAACAGAAATCATTCTGTTGTTTTTTAGATTGCATCCAAGTACTGCATTTTGGACTCTTTTGTTGACCATGATGGCTACTCCATTTCTTCTAAGGGATTCCTGCCCATAGTAGTAGATATAATGGTCATCTGAGTTAAATTCGCCCATTCCAGTCCATTTTAGTTCGCTGATTCCTAGAATGTCGACATTCACTCTTGACATCTCCTGTTTGACCACTTCCAATTTGCCTTGATTCATGGACCTAACATTCCAAGTTCCTATGCAGTATTGCTGTTTACAGCATCGAACCTTGCTTCTATCACCAGTCACATCCACAACTGGGTATTGTTTTTGCTTTGGCTCCATCTCTTCATTCTTTCTGGAGTTATTTCTCCACTGATCTCCAGTAGCATATTGGGCACCTACCGACCTGGCGAGTTCCTCTTTCAGTATCCTATCATTTTGCCTTTTCATACTGTTCATGTGGTTCGCAAGGCAACTCCTGTTCTAATCTCCAGCATGTAGTCTAACCCAGAGCAATTGCTGAATAAGTCAGTAACTAAACAAATCAATGAGGACAGAATATACATGCGATCCTTGGGTGGACACGGGAAGTAAAGGTTTCTGTAGATGAAATTGTCTTCAGTATTGTTTGTTTGTTTTTTGGACACATCATGAGGCTTTCAGTGTCTTAGTTTCCCAATCAGGGATCAAACCTGCACCCTCGGCAGTGAAAACTTGAGAGTCCTCACCAGTGAACCACCATAGGATTCCTGGAGCATTTTTTTAGTTTATTCCACACATTCCTATTGTGTGTCCACAGTGTGTGGCTCCGTGCTGCCTTTCTTCCATGCTGTGTAACAAAACACCACAGACATAGGAACTTAAAACAATGCACATTGATTATCTCACAGTTTCTTTGAGTCAGGAGTCAGGGAATATCTGAGTTGGGTTCTTGAAAAGGGGCTGATTGGAACTGGGTTCTCTTCTGGATTCTAGACTGGGCAAGGGTTCACTTCCAAGTCCAGTTAGGATGTTGGCAGAATTCATTGCCTTGTGGCTGTAGGACTCAGGTTGTTCAAATTCAGTGAGGAGACAAAGACTCTAGAGTGAGTCTGCTAGCAAGACAGAGTCCATTTTATTGAATTAAATCATGTAACATAACACAATCAGTAGAGTGAGATCCCATCACTTTTTGCCATATAATGTCTGTTAGAAGCAAGCCATACAATTAGCCCACACTCTGGGGTGAGGATGATATAAGACATGAACACCAGAAGGTGGGGACCGTGGGAGACACCATAAAGTCGGTCCAGCACAATTCCTCTAATGGAGTTGTCTTACACCAAACCCTAACATCAATACCCTCTATGAACTTAAAGTGAAACTGAAAGTCGTTCAGTCATGTCTGACTCTTTGCAACCCCATAGGCTCCTGTAGCCCGCCAGGCTCCTCTGTCCATGGATTCTCCAGGCAAGAATACAGGAGTGGGTTGCTCTGCCCTCCTCTAGGCTACAACCTTAAACACAGCCTTGAACATCTCTGTCAAGGAGGTGGTGAGGAGGTCTGACCAAATGAGCAGGAAAGGTTCTTTCATATCTAAGAGTCTAGGATGATTCCCTCTCACCCCTGGTAGGATGATTCTCTTCAAAGTATAACTTCTTTGATTTTCAGCTCTCTACCACACACCCACTTCTCCCCAAGAAGGCCCCATGACCAAAATGAACTGTCCAAAGAGCATATAACAGTGAAGTGAGATAATCACCTTTTAGCACATTTAATAATCAAGATCTACTGATGAAAGTATTTGCAGGGCAGCAATGGAGACATAGACATAGAGAACAGATTTATGGACACAGAGAGGGGGAGGAAGGAGAGAGTGTGATGTATGGAGAGAGTAACAGGGAAACTTACATTACCATATGTAAAATAGATAGCCAATGGGAATTTGCTATATGACTCGGGGAACTCCAACTGAGGCTCTGTAACAACCTAGAGGGGTGGGATGGGGAGGGAGATGGGAGGGATGTTCAAGAGGGAGGGGGAATATGTATACCTATGGCTGATTCATGTTGATGTTTGGCAGAAACCAACACAATTCTGTAAAGCAATCATCCTTCAATTAAAAAATTAATTCATTAAAAAAATAATAATCAAGACCTTTTTGCGATTCAGTTGTGAACCAGAATTCTTTGCTTTCATAGGCAGAGACCTTCAAGGCTGAGGTTTCACCTTTTTGTCTGACTTATACACACTGCAGCATCTTGGAAGTCACCTTTTATTCCTAGGGATGATCATTTGTAGGAAAAATAAGATCTTTCTTCAGCTAATCATTTTGGTCAATGATCACTGAGTGACAGATGAGCTTCTGATGAATGAACTTGCCAGCACAGTGACACCCCAGCTTTCTGAAGCCTGTGCGAATGAGTCATCTGGAGAGAGGCTTTTCTAATTCCCAAGGGTGTTTACTGCTCTCTGCTCACCATTTAATTTATACTACAATGACATGTCTCATTTTCTTAATGGCTTAAGAAGAGCTATCATTCACTGTGTATATATCAAGAACTAGGCACTGTGCTAACAAGTATTTTTCACACACTGATAGTCAGCAATACCATGACAGGTTAAGTGCCTTGCCCAGTACCATGCAGTTGGTATACTATGGCCAGATTCAAACATAGGATTATCTGATTCAAAGGTTTTACTCTTAATATAGGCTCTTTTGGTTTCATTCTTATAAACATGATAGACCTCTTCAAAATCAGATGAGCTATTTAGTGCTATTTAGCCAATACCAGGGCTTCCCTGATAGCTCAGTGGGTAAAGAATCTGCCTGCAATGCAGGAAACTCCAGTTCGATTCCTGGGTTGGGAAGATCTGCTGGAGAAGGGATAGGCTACCCACTCAAGAATTCCTAGGCTTCTCTTATGGCTCAGCTGGTAAAGAATTTGCCTGCAGTGTGGGAGACTTGGGTTTGATCCCTGGGTTGGGACGATCCCCTGAGAAGAGTAAAGCTACCCACTCCAGTATTCTGGCCTGGAGAATTCCATGGACTGTACAGTCCATGAGGTCGCAAAGAGTCAGACAGGACTGAGCGACTTTCATTTCACATCCAATAGCAACTAACATTAGTTTCAGTTCAGTTCAGCCGCACAGTCGTGTCCGACTCTTTGCGACCCCATGAATCACAGCATTAGTTTAGACACATATTTTTAGTTGGTGTGTGTTATGGGTTGAGTTGTGTGTCCCTCCCCCCGCCCACCAACACACACACAAAAGGTATGTTGAAGTCCTAATCCCTAGAATCTCAGCATGTGACCTTATTAGGAAATAGGAAAGCTTCCCAGGTGGTCCAGTGGTAAAGAATCTGCCTGCCAATGCAGAAGATGCAAGAGATGTGGGTTAGAACCCCTTGGTCAGGAAGAGCCCCTGGAAGAGGAAATGGCAACCTACTCCAGTATTCTTGCCTGGGAAATCCCATGGACAGAGGAGCCTGGTGGGCTACAGTCCAGGGAGTCACAAAGAGTCAGACATGACAGAGTGACTGAGCACATAAGCACAGAGGTAATCAAGTAAAAATGAGTTAATGAGGGTGGACCCTAATGTAACTTGTGTTATCAAAAGTGGAAATGCGGACATAGAGATAGACACACAGAAAAGGAAGACGATGTGAAGAGACACAGGGAGAACTCCATGTGAAGATGAAGGATTGGAGTGATGTGTCTATAAGCCCAGGAAGGCTAAAGATTGCCAAAAAACCAACACAAGCCAAGAAGAAGCAAGGAAGTCCCTCACGTACAGGTTTCAAAAGGAGGAGGACCTGATGACACCTTGATTTCAGACTTCTAGCCTCCAGAACCATGATATATATTTGTTTTTTCTTAAGCCACCTATTTTGCAGTGCTTTGTTACAGCAGCCCTAGCAAACTTATACAGTGTGTTTTTACAGTTCTCTTAGAGGCTAAAATGTCAACCTTTGCTTCTCTAGCACATGCTGCTCAGAGCAGCTTCTGCTTCCCTCCTGATATGCTGCTCCAAATACATTATGGGATGGGAGACCAGATAACAAAACTTATTAGAACTGTTTATAAAAGTGCAGTAACCTAAGAGGGAAATCCGATAAGTCAAATCCATTAGCTTTCGTATATGGTAAACTATTTTACGTTGCCCAGAGACTATCTCTGCTTACTTCCGTATTTCTGATTTGGTGAGATATTTCGGCTATCTCCGGTCTTTTAATAACATGTCTCTAGCCCACGGGGTTTTGTTTTGCACTTAAATATGTCTAGACGAAGTTCAACCTTTTCTGATTTACCAAAGCAGCACGTCCAGTATATGAGAAAATTAAAAGTCTAAAAATAATTACAGATTGTCTGATCTCTGTATGACTCCTGCTCTGTGTGAAGTTGCCTTTCTTCCTCTCAGTACACTGATAATATTTTGTTCACGGCAGTGGGATGATGGTTTGGCTTTGGCTGCCATTTTCTGTGGGCTGGTTAAGAAAATGCCCTTCCTTTTTGTTTTGGTAAATCTTCTCTTCAGTAGTTTACAAGCCTTCTGCAAGTCTTCACTTCCTAACTGCCACAGCAGAAGGGCTACTTGAGCCTCAAAAACAAAATGGTAGTGTGGTAATGAGGGTATTAGGTTGATGTGTTCTATTCAGCACCTGCTCCCGAGCTACTGAATAATGAATGAGCATCAGTTACACATTGTGAAAACAGGAGACTCTGCCTGTTTTGTGCTGTGTGTCAGGCAGTTCTGAAAGGAGCTTTGAAACTGTGCTTCTCATACGAGGGCACCCATTTGTGAAAACCCACATGAAAAAGTCCAAGAACTGCTCGTTTCCAGGTCAACATTTAACTTGCCTGTGCCGAACTTGTAAGCTTCTCTAAGGTTAAGAGTTTTGTTAATATGCAACCCGTGCCTTGGTCCAAATTAAATTTTACTTTGCCTAGCATACATTTTAGCCCAAAGCTGAAGCGTCCTTCTTTCAGGGTTAGTCATTTAACGCGTGGTATTGATGACTTATTCATGTGCCAGGCAAACAACTCTTGATTGGAGGTTTTTTAATTCATTAACTATGTTATTTGTTTATTCACATGTGTATTGTTGTTGACATTTTATTGAAGTATAGTTGATTTACAATGATGTTGCATTAGTTTTGGGTGTACAGCAAAGTGATTCAGATAAATATACATATATATTCTTTTTCAGATTCTTTTACATTATTGATTATTAGAAGATATTGAATATAGTTCCCTGTGCTATACAGTAGGTCCTTGTTGGTTATCTATTCTATATATAGTTGTGCATATATCTTAATCCCAAGCTCCCAATTTATCCCTTCCTCTCTTTTCCCTGTTGTAACCATAAGTTTGGTAAGACTGACCTGGCCTCAGCTCAGCTCTCTTGCTGCTGCTTCAACCACTCTCTCCCCTTTCTCACATGTTCTGATCACAATATATATCTGCTACAATATATATATATCTGCTACAGGATATAACAAACTTCCACTTTAGAGTCTAAGTATAGACAGGCTCTTTATCTGTGAATCTGTCTCTGTTTTGTCAATAAGTTCATTTGTATTTGTTTTAGACTCCACCTATAAGTGATATCATGTGATACTTGTCTTTTCTGTCTGACTTTACTCAATATGAAGAGTTTTTGAAGCATAGAATCATGGTTTCTGTCCCCTCAGAGCTTATAGTTTGGTTGAGGAGATGGACAAAAAATGTAATACAGAAACATAAACAAAGAACAGAGGTATAAATTACCATGTTAGGTACAGCGTTTGTTAAATGCTTTCTGGGAAATAAAAATCTAAGGAAAAGCATGCAGGTTTGGGGAGATTGGGCGACTTTAGCATCATGCTGGAAGAAGCCTCGCCAGTAGGTGGCATTTGAGCTCTAAGGTGGAAGTTTGTTACTGTAGTAGAACAGAGTCCTCTGTGGTCAGAACAGGTAAGAAAGGGGAGAGAGATGTTGAAGAAGCCACTAGAGAGCTGAGCCGAGGGCAGGTCCTCTTACCGTGTTCAAGTAAATGCTCTAGTTCAAGGTTATTTCTTATTTGGGTTTTAGTGAAAATACAGAGCCAGTTTTTAAAGGAGACTTACTTGAATTTGTTATCAGTTTGGAGATAAGGATAGGGGATTCACAGTGGGTAGAGAATGGGCCTCATTAGCTATTCTAAATATCAGGGCAGGAAAGAGCCTGGAGATTATTAGTTCAACTTGCTCCCTCTGTAGGGAAGGGATCAGCATACTTTTTCTATAAAAGGCTAGATAGAGAATGTTTTAGACTTTATAGGCTGTACAGTCTGTCCCAACTCATTGACTCTGCCACTGAAGAGTAGAGGCAGCCACAGATAACATGGAAGCATAGAACATGATTATGTTGCAACAAAACCTTCAGTTCAGTTCAGTCACTCAGTCGTGTCTGACTCTGCGACCCCATGAATCACAGCACGCCAGGCCTCCCTGTCTATCAGCAACTCCTGGAGTTTACCCAAACTCATGTCCATTGAGTCAGTGATGCCATCAGGCCATCTCATCCTCTGTCGTCCCCTTCTCCTCCTGCCCTCAGACCTTACAGATACTGAAATGTGAATTTCACATGATTCTTTGTGTCATAAAATGGCATTCATCTTTGATTTTTCAATCATTTAGAAATGTAAAGTCCCTTTGCAGCTTATAGCCATACAAAAAACAGATGATGTGCTACATTTTGGCCACAGGCCATAGTCTGTCAACCCCGGAACAGATGCTAAAACTGTGGCCCAGAGGAACAAGTGATATGAAGGTCACAAAGCAAATCAGAGACAAGGCTAAGACAAGAAATCATGTGTTCTAGCTGTTGGGCTGGTGGTGGTTGTTGTTCAGTGGCTCAGTCGTGTCCGACTCTTTGCGACCCCATGTCCTTCACCAGCACGCCAGGCTTCCCTGTCCTTCACCATCTCCCAGAGCTTGCTCAAACTCATGTCCATTGAGCTGGTGATGCCATCCAACCATCTCATCCTCTGTCACCCCCTTCTCCTCCTGCCTTCAATCTTTGCCAGCATCAGGGTCTTTTCCAATGAGTCAGCTCTTTGCATCAGGTGGCCAAAGTATTAGAGCTTCAGCATCAGTCCTTCCAATGAATATTCAGGATTGATTTCCTTTAGGATGGACTAGTTTGATCTCCTAGGCTAGTACTTTTTTAAAAATAGCGTCTTCATTGATGATAAAAGGAAGAAGATATTTGTTGTTCAGTCACTAACTTGTGTTTGACTCTTTGCGACCCCATGGACTGCAACACTCCAGGCTCCCCTGTCCTTCACTATCTCCCAGAGTTCGCTCAAATTCATGTCCATTGCGTCAGTGACACCATCCAACCATCTCATCCTCTGCCACCCCCTCTCCTTGTGCTTTCAATCTTCCCCAGCATCAGGGTCTTTTCCAATGAGTTGGCTTTTTGCGTCAGTTAAACATCAGTTTTTTACTATCTGTCCTTTCCTACACTAATACTTCCCAATTATTTGTTCAATATTTTCTGAAAGTTAGTTGAACAATTACTCTGTGCCAGATACTAAACTAAAAGTTCTGCATGTACCTTCTCACTAAAGCTTCACAATGGCTCTATAAAGCAGATACTATCACTGTCCTCTGTTTACAGATTCAGGAGGGCTGAGTCTCAGAAGCTTACTGCAAACATGTTTCTAGTCTCAATAGAAAACTAATTCACATGAGACTAAATAATATAGGGGCTTTATTATCTTATGATACTTGAAAGTCCAGATGTATGCCAGACTCATAGGCTATCTTGATCCAACACATCAGCCATGGACTCCACGCTAACTCCTTTACATTCTATGAATCACACACCTTCTGGAAGCTTTCTCCAGGACAGCAAGGAAGCTTCTTCCTCAGAGGCTCATAGGGTAACTCTTGTCCCTGCTCAATGGCTTAACTAGGGTTACAGCCCACTCCTGAACCAATAACCGGAACTATGGCATAACCCTCAGTAGCTTAGCCCTGAGTCATAGAACTGTCTCCTGAAGTCAAGCATGGGATCAGTTCAGTTCCGTTCAGTCGCTCAGTCATGTCCGACTCTTTGTGACCCCATGAATCGCAGCACGCCAGGCCTCCCTGCCCATCACCAACTCCTGGAGTTTACTCAAACTCATGTCCATTAAGTCGGTGATGCCATCCAGCCATCTCATCCTCTGTCATCCCCTTCTCCTCCTGCCCCCAATCCCTCCCAGCATCAGGGTCTTTTCCAATGAGTCAACTCTTCGCATCAGGTGGCCAGAGTATTGGAGTTTCAGCTTCAGCATCAGTCCTTCCAATGAACACCCTGGACTTATCTCCTTTAGGATGGACTGGTTGGATCTCCTTGCAGTCCAAGGAACTCTCAAGAGTCTTCTCCAACACCACAGTTCAAAAGCATGAATTTTTTGGCGCTCAGCTTTCTTCACAGTCCAACTCTCACATCCATACATGACCACGGGAAAAACCATAGCCTTGACCAGATGGACCTTTGTTGGCAAAGTAATGTCTCTGCTTTTTAATATGCTGCCTAGTTTGGTCATAACTTTCCTTCCAAGGAGTAAGTGTCTTTTAATTTCATGGCTGCAATCACCATCTGCAGTGATTTTGGAGCCCCCTCCCAAAAAAAAAAAAAAAAAAATGTCTGACACTGTTTCCACTGTCTTCCCATCTATTTCCCATGAAGTGATGGGACCAGATGCCATGATCTTAGTTTTCTGAATGTTGAAGCTTTAAGCCAACTTTTTCACTCTCCTCTTTCACTTTCATCAAGAGGCTTTTTAGTTCATCTTCACTTTCTGCCATAAGGGTGGTGTCATCTGCATATCTGAGGTTATTGATATTTCTCCCAGCAATCTTGATTCCAGCTTGTGCTTCATCCAACCCAGCGTTTCTCATGATGTGCTCTGCATATAAGTTAAATAAGCAGGGTGACAATATACAGGCTTGACGTACTCCTTTTCCTATTTGGAACCAGTCTGTTGTCGATGTCCAGTTCTAACTGTTGCTTCCTGACCTGCATACAGGTTTCTCACTGTGTGGATCACAATAAACTGTGGAAAATTCTGAAAGCATGGGATAGATTTCCCCAAAATAAAGGGACTACAGTATATATGTGTGTGTGGCAGAGAGGTTAAATACACAAATGAACTGAAATGATTAAGAGAATGAAGAATACATGTTATGAAGGCAATTGTAATGTATATTATACAAAGTTATAACTTGCCCAAGGTCCCAGAACTAGCAGATTTTCAGCTGAGATTTGAAACTGGGTCGTTTGACTCCAGAGCCCACATTCTCAGCATCTAGGTTCTACTGCTTCCCAAATAAACCTAATAATGCCTGGAGATGGATAGATGGATAGAACAATTTGTGATTGGGACTATTACCAACTTTATTCTACTCATACACGTACACAATTACATAGTACAGTACCATATACCATATATATGACTCATATTTAGTCTGTGTACTGGTACAGCCGTGCCCATTGTAAAACTACTAAAATTCTTGTATTTCAGTGTAGTCGTTGATAGGGAGCGGCTGCCTGAGCTTTCCTGTTACCCAGTTCCTTTCGTGCCCCGCTTTGTTCTGTCTTCTGTTCTCTCACCCACAAAATCCCTTGATCCAGCAGCTAAAGTGCTAACTCCTGACCCAACAGGGGTCTCTTAGGTTCTGCTTGTGTGCCTCCACCAGCATTCTGATGACAGACTTTGTTACCATCAATGGACCACAACTGATCTTGTTCCTTTCTGGTTCCTCTTATTTTGTAGACTCTTTTCCTTCCCCTAACTAATACATCTCCTTCCTTAAGATTTCCTGGGTTTGAGTGGAAGACCCAGGAGACCTGAGTTCAGGCCAGTCTCTGTGGCTGAGTGATAGTTACTCCGTGTCCTTGCCTCCTTGGGTACAGAATGCGTAAATGTTGCTTAAGATTCTAGCTATGTGAATCCAAATTAAAGAAAACAGTGGTAATGAAGAGCACTGCTGACAAACGCAAAGCTGTAAGGCAGGAAACCTTGTCATCTAAATATTCTGCCTTCAAAGACTACAAAATGATTAAAAATCTCAAGTTTCTGGGATGGTGGTACATGGCCATATTTCTCAAACCGGAGTGTCTGTACTATTGTACTGTTGGGGATTCATCTTCCTTAAACAATAGAGTTATCCAGAACAAGAAAGATAGACTTCTTATATTAAAAGAGATATGGATTTATTAATATTATAGAGTAGGGTGCAAAGTCTATATGATTTTCATATATAAAATAGAAATGATGAAAAAATTAAACTTGCTGCAGACCAATTTTAACCACACCTCATACCCCTGGGTATGTTAGGACATTCTCTGCTGAGAGGGAGTAAGATATGATTATTTGCAATGTAAACTAAGATTGTACCTCTCAATCTTTGATTATAATTCCAGTTCTGTCTTACTTTTAATCTTGAGCCATCTCTGAGCTCCCCCTTCTTCATTCGCAAAAATGGGTGTAATATCTAAGTTATGGATATTGCTTATTGTTGTAAGCAGTAAGGTCAGTGTTGTCTCTCAAGTGCCTGCCACAGCATGGACAATAAATATTAACTCTAACTACGCTCGTGACTCATGGGAAGTACATCAGTTTGAAACATTATTATGGACTAGCCTCAAACACCTCTTCCTGTGGCCAAGCAGGCATTACTAATCAATCTTTCCCCTTGGGTGTGGAGGCCCTTGACCAACACAGTCTGAAAACCTTCAGTCCCTTTACTTCATTTCCTTGTAATGGCTTCTGTAACTAATACTCCCTTGAACAAATTGTGGGAAAGGCTGGAATTGAACAACAAAAAGAATTAGCCAGAAAGTTGCTAAGAGAATAGATGTTAAAAGTTCTCATCACAACAGAAAAAATTCATAACTATGTGTGTTGATGGATGGTAACTAGACATATTGTGGTGATCATTTCAGAATACACACAAATACTGAATTATTATATGGACATCTGAAACAAGTACATGTCAATTATTTCTCAGTTGAAGCAACCAGTTGGTCAGAAAGTTAGAGGATGATACTTGGTCCTTTAATAATCCAATCCTGGCAGCTTTTCACTTCTGCCTCCTGCTCTAAATTATGTAATTTTGCTCACAATTTCCCCTCACACTATCATACCCCCGCCCCTCTCTTTTCTTAATGTGGGTCTGTTAATGTGACTAATAGCCTTCATGAAACACCATAATTAATATATTATAGGCACAATAAATACAATATTGTATGATATTATATAAATATATGTAAATAAAATATCATACATATACAATTTTCCTCTCTCAAGAACTTGGAGAGTACCCAATCTAAGAAAACATTATATAACAAAGATTTAAACCCAAACCATGGACCTGTCAGAAAGCTGTGGGACACTGAAGGAGTTGAGTTTGGTTTGGATACACAGATTTTCCTGTTCTGTCTTTTCACAATACCCCATGTCATATTGCAGGGTGAGCAACTTGATTCCAGGGTAGGCTCAGTGAAGGGATGTAATTAGCCTATTAAGTCCTGCTAATGTCTTGTTAAAGTCATTCAAGTGAGAACAGCAGACATATCAGTTCCACCTTGAAACCTGCCATAGGGAGCACTGCATTCCCACACTCTGTTTATAGACCCCACAGTAGGAATCAGCTGATTCAGCAGGACCTGGCCTTTTCTGTTTCATCAAGTCAAGATGCAATGAGAACTTTCTACAGAATGTGTGTGTTCCTGGAGCACTTCAGCACTCCCCAAATGACTGGTTTTTTCATTGCCAACAGCAAATACAGTGCATCTTGCATAGATGGAGGAGGAAACCAATATTCTTGCCTGGAGAATTTCATGGTCTGAGGAGCCTGGCAGGCTACATAGTCCATGGGGTCGCATAGAGACGGACACAACTGAGCAACTAAGACAGACAGGCATAGATGGAGGGTGTTTTGTTGCTGTTGTAGTTCTTGTTCTTTTGCTTTTGTTTTTCTCTTTGTAGAAGAAAAAGAAAGACATGGCTTATTATTCCTGAAGTTGGAGATGCCAAGGGACCAGATGCACTCATTTTTCTGACAAGTATTTATTCAAGCACTAACTTTATTCTGGGCACTTTGATGAGCTTGGAAGCTACAGCAGTGAACAGTACAGTACAGAAAAGATGTCCTTTCTCTGAGAACTTACATTCAGAGGGGTGGGGGGAGACAAATAATGAACAAATCAGAAAAAAATACATAATGATAGTGTTGTACTGAAAATAAGATGGAGGGGAAGAGATGAAGATGGAGATGAGTGGTCAGGAAACTTCTTAGAGGATGTGACATTTTAGCTGAGATCTGAATGACAAGAAGAAACAAGCCATGTAGGGGGACAGGATTGTAGGTAGAGGGGGCAATGTTCAAAGGAGACCAAGAAGAGCAGTGTGGCCAGAGCATGGTGTGTGGCAGGGAGAGGATGCTGTGAGATGTAGCTCAGGGTTCTGCAGGACTAGAGCATTGCAGGTCATATAAGGCCAGGGGTAAATGGTTCAGATTTTATCCCATGTGGGTTAGGAGCCAGTGGAGGACCTTAGGCAGGGAAGGTGTATGTATTGAAAACCCCGACCCTGGGTTCTGTGTGGATAATGGATTGTCAGGGAATAAGAGGAGAAGCAGGAACAAGGTACTATTACAAATTTCAACTAAAAGATGATGGTGGTGGTTCTGGAGATGGTAATTCTTGTGTGTGTGTGTGTGTGTGTGTGTGTGTGTGTGTGTGTGTGTTTCACTGTAGTAAAATATACATCACATAAAATTTATCACTGTAACCATATTTAAGTGAAAAAGTACATTAGGTACATTTACACTGTTATGCCAGCATCATCACTGTCCATCTCCAGAACTTTTTCTTCATCTCAAACTGAAACTCTATAAAAATTAAATAATAAATCATCCATCCTTCTTTCCCCCAGTCCTTGAGAACCATTATTCAGTTCTCTGTCTCTGTGAATTTGACTGTTCAATCTAAAGATCTCCTATAAGAGGAATCATACAATAATTGCTCTTTTGTGCCTCACATATTTCACTTAGCATAACATCTTCAAGTTCATCCATGTTCGAGAACATATCAGCATTTTATTTTATTTTTTACAAATATCTGTTCAAATACCTGCTTTCACTTCTTTGGGGTATCTACCCAGAAGCAGAATTACTGGATCAAGTATTAATTTCATGTTTATTTTTTTTTGAAGAACCATCGTAGTGCCTTAGATCATTGTATTTTAAAGGTCAAATTTTCAAGGCTGCTGAGGGGCTGGTATTATGAGTTAAGAGAAAGAGAAGAAATAATAATGATCTCCCAATGTTTTTGTTTTTATAATGGGAGAATATTGGTATGGTATACTGGGCTAAGGGCCTTGGGGATAAGAGGGTTTTGGTGTTTGTGTTGGATGTGATGGATATCAAAGGATCTCTTTAGGACATATATTTATATTTATCATGGCTGCTAAACATACAGATGGAAACATCAGGCAGAAAATTTCATTTATTATTAGTCTAGAATGTCAGGGTTGGCAATAAAAGGTATATGAGACAGGTCATACTGCACAGGGGGTAGGATCTAGTGATGGCAGAAGAATGATTCAGGAGATGGGAGTGAGGAAATAATCAGGGTGCATATTTTCAGCTTGCCTGGGTGACTTTAGGAATAGCCAGGTTTGGTAATTAACCAGGTAAACCATCTTATAGATTGCCTTAAATGAAGGAAACCACTCAGGATTACTGGAAAAGACGAAAAAGATAAGAGGTGGTGCTGCATTTCTGAACTAGAAAATCTCACCTTGTTCTAGAAGAAATTTTAATACAGCACCTGGGTTTATTTTTATTTCCTTTCTACTGCTACATGAATAAACAGTCTTATCACACTGCTATTCACCCTTAGTGACTTAGAGGTTACTTCATCACTTTTGAGAGAAACTGTGTACTCAGGATCTCTGCTTATATACTTCATTTTTCTGTTAAGAGTCTACTTTCCCTTTTCTACAGAGAAAGGATATTTTCTCATATCCTTTCTCTGAATTTAGTAATAAACATACCTCTTTACCACTTCGAACCCCTTTGACAGGTTTCCTCATGAACCTTTCTTAGCCTCTCCATCCCTGGGGCAACTTGATCTCGTGTATCTATTTCCCGTATTCTAACACAGTGACTTATCAAAGTAGGCAAATGTTTGATGAATAAATGAACGTCAGATTGAAGTAGGACATACCACCTTTAAAATATGACCTCTCTGATCTTTGTGCTGTTCTTTAAGCTATAAGGAAGTTTCTGGGGAAAGTAGTGGATATAACAAAGTGTGACTATAACAAAAATTTTTTTAAAATGATGCCTAGAAATTTAATAGAAAGCCCATAAATTGACAAAACCATAGCAGTTCATTCCTCCCAGCAAACCCTCATAAATTCAGACCACGAAACCATTATGTTCATTCTGCCTCTCCCTTCCAGGCAGGGTTCCTCAGAGCCTCCCCCTCATCTGGAAACACTACACGATGCTCACTGATGCCAGTCTGAAAGAGGTGCCAAGAGCCTAGTGCTTGGTTTACCTGGAGCTTTAAGCTGCAGAGTGTTTGATGGTGCGCTATAGTGCGCTTATATATCCTGGTTTATATTTTAATCAAGAAGCTGTCCCTGCCATCAAGGAGTTCATGATCCAGTTGGGGAAAAAATTAATAGAAGTGTGATAAATGTTATGATGGAAGAAGTACACCATGCAGAGCATGTAGGAAGGGCCACTATCCCAGAAATGGAAAATTTGAGCTATGCCACTCTCCCTGAGAGTGAGAGACAAATCTGGATTTTCTGGGTGTAGCAGGTCAAGGCTCTAATTCACACAAAGGAACAATGGAAGGTGAAGGGATGGAGGGGGCATTTAGGAGACTCCACGTATTCTATGTTGCTGTTGCCCAGGAGTCAGACTAAGAGGGCCTTTCATTCTATACGAATGAGTTTAGACTTGATAATTTTTGAAATGAAATCCATCAGAGGGCACGGGGTGGGGTCTGAAATATTGAGACTTTAGCCACAGAAACATCCAGTTTGCAACCCCCTCCCACTCTGTTTCTAATAAATTGTACCCTGAACAAGAGAAAAATTTGCCACAGCCACAAATGATCACTTATGAATCCAGAACTAATTTTAAGAAACTAATGAACTAAATGAGGAGATATTTAAACCTTATGAAAGTACCCATGTACCCGCCTGTTGGGTGGGGCACATACTTGGTTCTCTCTGGAGATAAGAGGCTTGTTATTCATTAATAGTGTCAAGGAAAGAGGACTCTGACAATCTTGGTCTGTCAAAGGCTCCGGTCACCTTATTCTAACAACATAAAAGCCTCTTGACTAGGCTGAAAAATGTAATCCCAAACCTGTTGCAGAATTTCTTCCCTAATGACTTCTGTGAATTTGGGTTGAAGGGCTTTAATGATTTGTTAGGGAAGGGCTGTGAAAGCAGGAGTGTGGAAGAGTGAGGTCTATTATGAACTGCAGAGCAGTGCTCTCATTGAGGACACTGCTTGCAGTAATATTTGTTTCTTGAGGACTTTTAAAAATTCTACAGACCAATCCTCTAAGTATTTACCATCAAACCACTCCCTTCACCGGATGAGGGTGGGTTGTATTCCTTTCTGTGGATTTAAGGAACTTATCAGTGCATGGAAGACTGGTCCAAATCCTTTAAATAACAACCCTAGGAATAAGACTTTTTGAGTCACTATAGGCATTAACATCATCCTAAGAAAGATTCTAATCTCTGCCAAGTTTAAAGTATAATCACAGTTTTGAAAATGTATGTAAAAGGTTCTGCCTGAGGTATTTTTTGAGTTACATAGGATCCCTCTTTCCTGGTTTGTGAAAAACTAGAAGAGATCAGAGGCATTATATCATTAGCATCTTCATCAATCTATATTCAGGAATCTGAAGTTTCATAGTGTGTCTCTCTGCTTCATCTCAGTCAAGACTTACTACCCATTAATTTATGTTTTGTTAAGACCTAAGGTGTAGAGAGTATGAACAAACCATTATTTCTCTAAAAAAAAAAAGTATAATCACAGCATAGACCATTTTGTTTCTCATAGTCTTTAAATTCACTTCATCTGTGTAGCTCTAGAGTTACACAGACAATAGTGATGATCAGTACTACTGCCTTATGACAATGTAAATGCCATATGATTTCTGGAGCAATACTTACTTGCTTGGCTATAACCCACTATAGAATTTAAGGGTCCAAGAGCTTTGGAATGGAAAAGACCCAGGTTCAGAGCCCAGTTCTTCTGTTTACTAGCTCTGTGACCTTGGATTAAGTGACTTAACTTCTTCAAGCCTCAGTTTTCTGATCTAGAAATTGGGAGTATTACTGGTTATCATCTCAATTCACTGTGAGGATTCAATGAGGTTGTGATGAAAGGCTAGTACATTGTTTCAACCCTTGCTACCATTCTTGAGAATTTCCTTTATCCTTTGTTGTTGTTGTTCAGTTGCTCAGTCTGGTCCGACTCTATAGTTCTGCTTTATTATGAGCTACTTTCTGTTTTCTTTTTCCTTCCCTAGGGATATGAAACCTGACAATATTTTGCTTGATGAACATGGTAAGTAAATGATTTGTTTGCAATCAACCACTTGATACACATGTGCAACAAATTGATTATCTCCAGCAGAGGAGAACTATACATGGAAAAAGTGTCTTGCTTGGTTCAATTGCATTGTTTGTACAAACTGTATTTAATGGTGGGACAGACCACATGGGAGAACTTTATCATTTATTGCAGTGGCATAGTATACTAGTACAGGGGTGCCCAATAGCTGTCCGCAGCCTTTTAGGAACCAGGCTGCAAAGAAGGTGAGAGGTTGGCCAGCTAGTTAAGTTTCATCTGCTGCTCCCCCTCAATTTTCATCACTTGCATTACCGCCTACACCATTACTGCCCCCCTACTCCTAATCACCTCCGGCTCTGGTCCATGGAAAAACTGTCTTCCATGAAACTGGTCCCCGGTGCCAAATGGGTTGGGGTCGACTGCACTAGTACACCCATAAATAGCCTTAAATTTACATAAGGAAAAAGTTGTTCTCTTTTCAGTTTTCTTCCATTTCTGCTGATTTCTTCAAGAAAACCACCCCAGTTTTGGGGTGCTAGTTTGCCTTAATATCTCTATAGAAATTATCTCCTTTTTTTTTTTTTCCCATAAAGGCAGAAGAGACCTCAAGTATAGAGCATTCGGTAGGCAATAGTATCTACTTAGAGATTCATGACATTATTTTGTTCTCATTTTGTCTACTTTTAGGCTTTTCTTCTCGTCAGGGCAAATTTTTACATTTATTTAAGAGATATTAAGTTTTTTGTCCAACCATTTTCAGTTAACAAAAAATCAGTCCATTTAAAGAAACATATAAAGTAGGTGAGAGTCTAGGTGGTACCCAGAGGGATAAGGCAGTGACCATGAAGGTGAAAAATGAACACCTGAAGTTCAAGAAACACTGATTGAAGATGTCCTGTAGAAAAAGCTTTGGCCAACAGTGATTAAATGTGTATAATCTCCTCCTGATATTATTTTAATGGACATTTGGATTTATTGGTACATCAGTGCAGAGTTATAGGACACACAGCCTACATGTTATAAATGTTACAGAGGCAATAAGATCCTTGTTAAATTTTCAGAGAGCTGCTGGGTTGAGGGAGTCCTAAATCTGCAAAGCTCTGTATTCATCTGACTTTTACAAAAGGGATTTACAAGTGGGACTGAAACTCCACAGACTCTCCGGGGTTCATTATTTATTTACCTAATTGCATTTTAAACCTGGTTTGCCACGTGTGCTCTGAGTGCCAAGAAATACTTTTCTGTGTGACCTCTAATTTCAAAGCTCAGCATCATTATTTATTTATGGACTGTCTAAAAAGATTTTTTCCACTTTCTTCCAACGCCTTATTTCTTCCTTCCCTTTACTGCTTCTGACATTTGGGAACAGGTTCTCTGAAACTCAGAAATGTGGGCACTGGTGAGGCAACATGAAGGTGACTTTCATGAAAACACCAGTTATCTCTGCCTTCAGTAGGAAGCAGGATCCCCCTCACACTGGTACCAGTAAACTTTGTGGAGCTTCACAACTGTCAGCGTCACAACCCTAGCCGCTAGAGGCTACCTCTGCACAACATGATAGAAAAAGGTGCCTGTGTGCCCGACACAGTCTCGGGAAGGTGGGCACTGGTCATACAGAGCCTGGTTTGGGGTCTGTCCCCACTTCTTTCTCAACTGCTTGCCTCTGTGCCCAGTGTATTGCCCGAATATTTGTCAGGATCCTGAAAGGAGACATATTGATCCTGTCAACCAAAACCTTTCCAAAAGTCACCTCCTATCAACCATAACCTTTCCAAAAGTCACGTTCCATTTGGAGAACAACATTTCAGTCTTGGATCTCCAGTGTGACCTCATGTTATTTTCTACCATGAGGTCATCCAGGTCTCATTCAAAGTCTTTCTCTTTCTCATTTTCTTTTTTTTTTTTTTTTTTAGGTTTTTTTTTTCTCTCTTTCTCATTTTCTTATCAACTTGGTGATTGTAGATTAGGAGAAAGATCCAGGAATAAATTAATCTTCAAACATAAACACCCTTAGAGACTACCCTCAGGAAAAATTGAGTGATGCTGTAGATAAGGTTTCCCAGGTGGTGCAGAGCTAAAGAATTCACCTGCCAGTGCAGGAGATGTGGGTTCCATTCCCAAGTCAGGAGGATCCCCTGAAGGAGGAAGTGGCAACCCACTCTGGTATTCTTGCCTGGGAAATCCCGTGGACAGAGGAGCCTGGCGGGCTGTCGTCCACAGGGTCACAAAGAGCCGGACGTGATGGAGCACACATGCATTGTAGATAAGAGCGTGGTTTCTGGAGCTGGATTGCCTGAGCTCAAAACCCTGTTCTGTCCCTCACGAGCTCTGAGACCCTCAACAAGTTGTGTAAAACTTCTCTGCACCTTAAATTCTTCAGGCATGAAAGGAGTTCTTACTTCTCAGGGTCATTGTAAATACTAACTGACATAACTGCATTAAGTGTTTGACTGCCACGTGCCCAAAGAGATCACTCAGTTAACAGTCAAATACTCCTATGTCCCCAGGATGTAGTAGGGGTCTTCTCCCCGAGGAAAGGAAGCTTAGACGATTTCTTCTTATTTTATGTTACTTTATATCACGTGGGCTGGATCCTTACTTGACTTTACTAAAGAATTATTGATATTTTGATTCCAAAAGGGATATACCACATATATATATATATATATATATATATATATATATATATATATATATATACCACATCTACTTCTCAGGTCTTATGTTTAAACAATTTTGTCTGACCCTTAATTCTAAGGTAACTGTACTTTTGATGGCCTGTTCTGCCTTTCCCTCATGCATATCAGAGGCTAGCGCCCACTTTTTCAGGGCATTTTATTATTGGTTGGACTGTGGCTCTGCTACTTAGGGACTGCAAGCTGGCAACCCATGCTGCCTGGTTCCCTGTCTACACCTGTTACCTGGTGTACTATTTACAAAGATACTTTTCACTCTTAAACTTTGGGGTTTGAACAGTGATCTAAGAGGAGCTTCTCTGTATTTTATTCCCATCCTAAACTCAATTGGCAAATAATTGCAGTCAATTAGAGAAACACTGTCTTGGGAAGGACTGGGTATGTGAATGAGAGAGAGATGCAAATAACAAGATTGAGGGTCATTCTCTAAGCATCGTGCTTGGGATCTCTTCTGGAAAAAGTAATTTTTTGAGGTTATTTACTGTCTGTATTTTTAGATTTTGAAAAACCTAGCTTTCAGGCATTGTTGGCCAACCCAATTGACTATTGGGTTGGCCAAAAGGTTCTTTTGGCTTTTTTCCTGAGATGTAATGAAAAACCCAAATAAACTTTTTGGCCAACCCAATACTCTGACATGAAATTCCTGGTGGTTTATATATGCCTTTTGCATGGGGCTTTAGCAATTGCATAAGTAACTGCTCCTCTCTGATACACCTGCTATTCCCATTTCTCCAGGTGAGCTGTGCATTACACTATGTGGATTATATTTAAATTCAGTACCATCAGTAACAGGCAGAAACTTTGTATTACTCTTACTGAGTCATACTGGTTCATGTTCATCAGAAAAGACTGATATTTAAAGGAACCAAATCCTTTTGTAAATGGAGAGTCCTTCTACTGGTATGAATGAACATTCCTTACACATCAGAATTTGACTTACAAATTTTTTTCAATTTAGAGCATACTTTTACCGTCCTACTTAAATGGTTCACTCACTAGTTCAGAGTGTGAGATGGCATTAGATCTTGGATGGCTCATAACCAACTGTTCTGATACATGGTTTCCATATCCTAGCAACTTAAGTACTCCATCTAATTCTATCAGTTCCATGGTGTCTAAGATTCTTGTGTTTTTTTCTAAATTATTCAGGAAATAAGTGCTGCCTACAAAGGAAGAATAACATCTCGCTGGTATATCTGAGAGAATGACAATTACCACATTATCTATAATTTAGGTTTCTTGATACCCTCCTTGGTCACAGGGAACAGAGAAAGGCAAAAACTCAGTTTAGGGGTGTGAGGAAGAACTTTAATATCTTCTCCTTTGCAGAGTCCCAAAATGTACCTAAAAATCAAGTGTTAGCATTTTTATGTATAAGCAGACACACACACATATACCAAACACACACACACACACACACACACACACACACACACACAGTAGGACACTGTACCTTAGCTCCAGACAATCAGATTTATAAATCTCAGCTAGTGTCTAAGCATATAAATTTTTAATAAGAATCCTAGAAATCTGTGGCATCATTTTTGAGTTAGGGAAATTTTTGAAAGCTAGGAGCTATGCCAAGCAACTGGTTATGGTGTCCTTGAGGGCTGTGTTGAGAAACATCCTGAGGCTGGACACATGCGCAGTAAGAAAGAGTATAAATAACAACTGCAGTGATGACTAAATTCAGTGACTCAATACTGTGAGCTCCAATTTTTAATGGGATTCTGTGCCTCAAGATTCAGAGCTGAAAAGAACAAGCAGATGGCTCCCTAGGGTGCTCAATCAGGAAGTTCTGGGCCTTGTACTTGGAAACTTCACAGTAAGGCAGTAGTTCTAACTGGATGCTTTTGTTCTACTGTCTCTCCCTGCAGAGGTGAGACAATGTCTTCAGACATTTTTGATGGTCAGTGTATCAGCCAGGAGTGGGAAGTACTTTTGGCATCTGGTGGATAGAGGCCAAGGATGCAAGTAGGCATTCCACCATGCCCAGGCCAGCCCTTCACCACACAGGATGATCAGGTCCAAGTTCTCAGCCAGTTCCAAGTTGAGAAACTCTGATCTAAGGCTCCCTTGGGGCCAGGACTTATGGGAAAAGCCAGAGAGGTCCCTCACTCCAAAGCAATTTCTGTGTCCCTCCGTTAGTGGGGCAATCAGAGCTTCCTCTGTGAGCCAGCACTCAGATTCATTTCCACAGCACAGAGGGGAACTTGGCAGAAAGGTCCCCAAGGTGAGCCAAGGGAAAGTACAGCAGCATCCTGGGCCTGGAGCTGAGACGTCGAGCTGGTGGCCATAGGCTCCGTGAGGCTCTGCTTTCCTTGTTCAGCTTGAGGGCACTGGGGTACAGTTTCTAGTACGTGTTGACCCTCAGATAGTTCCTCCCCATTGTTTACTATACATCCTGGTGAGAGAACCCTGAGCCAATCAGAAGGTAGTGCTTTGAGTTTCTACAGATCTTGGTCTTACGATGCAGTGCAAAAAGTCTTTGGACAATTCATAACTCACCAAAGGAGTCCTGGGCCAAATACTAGATCCTAATTCCAGCACTGCTACTTCTAAACACTGAGAACTTAGCCACAAACAGCTCTTCTCTGAAATAGGGATGACTTCACTAGGCTAAAGTGTGTGAAAACCTTTTGAAACTTGCAATTAATCATACAAATTCAAATACTACTTATACAATAAAATTAACACTTTCAGCCACATTCAAAAGAAATATAATGAGTACTAACTGTGGTCAAGATTTTCTACTAAGCCAGGTCTTCTTTTAAAAGCGCGGTCTCAAAATGAACTGGGTATCAGAATCACCTGGGGAGCTTGCCTAAATACCGGGGTCCCACCCTCAGAGTTTCTGATTCAGTAGGTGGGACAGGGCCCAGGAGTCTGCATTTCTATCACGTTCCTGATGCTACTGGTCTGGGGACCACACACTTTGAGAACCAAATGGTTCTAAAGCATCCTCTATCTGCTGCTGGGTTGGCCAAAAAGTTCATTCAGGTTTTTCCATAATCGTGTATGGAAAAGCTTGAACAAACTCTTTGGCCAACCCAATACTTCTATGTGAGCATAGTCAGTCTCAGGATTGAGTCAGCTTAAAACACCTACTCAGGCTAAAGTCGAGGATCCCATGCCTGGCTGCCCATCTGAATCACCTGTGGAGTTTCTTGGTACTATTTTTAACCTGGATACCTGGCTCTCCCACCCATCCCACTGCACTGGGGTCTTAGGAGAGAGAAGTCTAGGCACGCGTGTTTTGCAAAATGACACCAGAGCATCTGATCATGACAAATAGCAACAACTGGATGATACATACTTCCTGTGAAATGCTGAGTTAAGTCTTCCACAGCGTTATTTCACTTGATCTTCCCAACAACCTCATGAGAAGACCACTTGTTATCATCCCAACTTTACAGTCAGGATCAGTCACCTTTTTGAGGTAGTACATCTAGTCAGTGGTAGAGCTGGGACTTAAAGTCAATCAGGCTCCAGAGAACAAGCTCTTAACCACTAAGTCTCCAGACTCCCCTATTTTGTATCAAACCTTGTGAACCAATGAGCCAGTGCTTTGAACATGAGGGAGAAACAGAGAAAGAAAATACTAAAACAACCAATATTACAATAGTGCAAGCTCTTGAAATAATCTCTTGGAACCATTTATGTAAGAATACCTTCACTTTCAGCTACTGTTACTTTATTAAAATGTCATCAGGTAAAAAAAACACTTTTTTTGCATCAAACAAAACCCTGGTGATAAAGACAGCGAGATTTATCATTAGGAGTGGACTGGATGCTATTGGGGAGAAGACAGTGAAGTTGGCAGGGGGAGTGGGGCTTGTGGGATGTGGAAGAACAATCCCATGGCACCCCCTCCAATTACCACCACATCTCATCACAACCACAGAAGCATGCAAATGGAAATGCCAACACTTCCAAGATCCTCTCAAAGCATATGACATTCATGCCAACCAACACGATGAGCTTGTCTGCCTGAGTGGCTGGTAATGCACTTTCTTACTTCTGGCTGTGAGCACAAGGACACTGATACACTCGGTAGGGGTTGCTCTCTGCTGAACTTGAGTGTTAGAACCACACAGTATTGCCATAAGAATTAAAGCTGAGGAGAGACCCTAGACATCATCAAGTCAGCCCGTTCCTTTTTTTTTTTTTAAGGGAAACTTACAGTCAGCAGAGGAAAACAACCTCAAGTCTATAAAGTCCTAGGGGCAGAATTCAAGGCAGGACCCAGCTCACCTAGCTCCCAGTTTAGGGCTCTTTAAACAGCCTCTTTAAAGATAGAACTTGACTTTTCTCCCCTACTTTCCCTTCATATATTATTTTATTGGTGATCACTGGGGGACAATCTGAACTATCAGGCAAAAAGCTACTAAGGATATTTCAGAAAAGCAAGGAAAGAAAAGAACTCTTTCTTGGCAAAGAAATATCAATTAATATGTGTATCCACAGTCATGTTCTCTTTGTATTAATGTTTGTCTCTTTAAAAGATTCCATAAGAGATGCTTGGAAATTTGATATTTTGAATAGTTCTTCTCTGTCCCTCTCTTGATAATCACATTCTGTACCAACTTAAAATGATGTCAGTAGACAAAAATTGCCCAGGGAGAACTTACCATAGTGTGAGCTCTTAAAGACCAAGGTTAAAACTTTTTGAAGTTGAGCTACAAATTTACAACCAGCACTAACCTTTTCATAGCATGACCTGGCTCCTGAAGAGTTGATGGTTTAAGGCCTTATTGGCCTTGAGGATAGAATAAGTGAGCTTTCACTGTCTGTACCAATTGCAAATGGCATATAACGTTCATTAGTTTATACATTCTTATATGCCATTTATGATTGGCTACAGGCAGTAAAAGCACAATTTTTCTGTCCTCAAGGCCAGTGAGTATGGTCTTCAGCCATCCCCCCTCCAGGAGATAGATCATGGTATAAAAAGGTTCGTATCACTTTGTTGTACAACAGAGACTAATATAACTTTGTAAAGCAATTATACTCCAACATAAAAAAACATTTTTTTTCTAAAGAGAGAGAAGAAAAGAATGTACAAAGTCAGCTCCCAGGTACTGTAGATGAGAAGCGCAGTGTGCTGCTGGGCTGAACGGGATTTAACATTCTCTGTGGCCCTCTTCTCTTGCAGGGCACGTGCACATCACAGACTTCAACATTGCCGCAATGCTGCCCGGGGAGATGCGGATCACCACTGTGGCCGGCACCAAGCCTTACATGGGTATGGGTCCCCCGAGCCGCCAGAGCCACTGAGAGCAGAGCTTTTTCATTCCTGTGGACACCATGTACTGGAGGTCCAGTCGTCTGTAGGGCCTTGCAGCTAAGAATGACAAGTCCCTCTCTGACTTTACCTGGAGAGCTTCTGATTTCACAGGTCTGAGGTGAACCTCAGGAATCTCCTTTTAGCAAGCATCCAATCCGATCTTGAGTCAGGAGGGTGCCATGGACCACCTGTAAAGAGCGTTAGTTTATGAGTTATTAAGGACAGTTTGTACCTACTTCCTGATGAAGAATGTTAATAGTTCATTCATTAACTACTCATTGCCTCTGTGTACTTAGCACTGTTTTAGGTGCTGGTGATCCTGTAGGGAGCAAAACAGACAAGGTCTCTAATCCTTGGGGCTTATCTTTTAGTGAGAAGAGTTTAAAAAAAAAAAAAAAAAAGAATCAAATAGAGAAGGTACAGTAATAAGTGGGATGGTAATGATTGATATAAGTATTACTATAACCATGATTTACGTACTCCTGCATAAGGATGTAAGTTCACAAAGTACTTCCCCATTATAATTTTGGTTTTAGGTTTATCATCGCAATAATCCTATGAGCAGTTTGCAGGCAAAATATTTGAACTTGAAATTAAAGGCAAGAGCATTGCCACCTTCTTTCAATATTTCATTGTCTTACTTGCAGAACTAAAGAGAGGAAGAACAAGTTATCTGTGGGGGAAAATGAGCCTGATTTTATGTGATATTTGAACACCTGCAGATTTCCTGGCTTCCAATTATCTGTGGGGGTAATAAGTCTCTTTTGTCACTTTAAAAATAATGGACACATACAATACAGTCTATTTTCTGCCCCAAATCCACAGTACTCAAATGATAAAAAGGAATCTCCAAGCCTGCTGGTCTGAGTTTATTCCCCAGGTTTCCTGGGTTTCCATATTAAGGGCTATTTTGTGGAAGCCAAATCAGAAAATGTGCATCTGGGTTTTCTAGGCCTGGTTTCCATGGTGAGAGGAGTAAAGGAAGATGATCTTTCTTTTCTCTCCCCAGTGATTTTAAATACAATACCCGTATAATTTGATTCTCCTCAAAATTGGCATTTCCAGTCTTTTTCACCACATAGAGCTAAGAAAATGGAATCCAGTCAAGTTTCTTTGCCCTCTCTACCCTCATCCTTATAATTAACAATTACCAATATTTATTGAAAGCCTTCTAGGGATCAGACAGTGTGTTAAATGCTTTGCATTCATTGACTCATTTATTTTTCTCAACAACCCTGTGAGGCAAACTGTAATTATCACCATTTTACAATGAGGTGAAAAAGAAATAATTTGCTCAAGATCACATGGCTAATAATTGAAAAAGCCTACATTTAAAGCAAGCTCTTTTTGACTTCAGAAAATCAAGCTTCTCCCTAAAAGAGAGATAGAGCGATTTAAAAATATATGTATGTAAGATTCTTAAATGGTTGTAAGCCAAATGAGGTAGGCCAAGCTTAAGCTCTTAGAAATATTTCTAGTTGTATTTTTAAAAATGAATATCTGACTGTCAGCACTTATATCTTCATCCAGAAGTTGTTCTTGCCTTTGATTTTTGGATGGGAATCTTTCTAAGAGATATCAGAGGTAGATGTCTGCTTTCTTTTTTTTGAAAGTTATGTTCCCAGTAATTTGGTAAAATCTACCTAACAGATATTCACCAGCTCTCTTTTGAAAGTGTTTCTGATAATTAGCAATGAACCAGAAAGAAACAAATTCTAAAAAGAAAGAAAACTAGGATGAAATACTGAATGAAGTTTATAGGAATATACAACATGTTCTAATGTAAGATGCTAAACATATTATACAGCAGGTCCTCAGCTCTGACAATAAGACTATGGACCATCTGCCAGTTCTTAAGCACCTTCACCCAACAAGGAAGTTTTGCTTTCTGAATTCATCATCTTCTACCTAGCTTAACCAATTAAAATATTCATGTTCATCATAAACTAAGTATTTTTATGTACTAGCATCTATATTCTGTGACTTTAATCAATAAATCTTAATTATTATAGCTTTATAATACAGTTTAACAGATGCAGAATAAATAAAACAGAAATAAAACCTTTATTATTCACATATTTTACAGAGGAAATTTAAAATCGTTTTCATAAATTCCATGAATTATTTCTGTTGCACTAAATTTATATTTTAGTTTTGGACCCTTTCTTCAGGTCCTGACCAGAATCTACTGTCCAGTTGCTTTAAAATCTGAAAAGTAAACCAAATAATGGAAATCCAGATAGCTAATAAATGTATTAAAATGTGGGCAAGCTTATTAGTAATCAGGAGAATGCCAGTTTAAACCACAGGGGAAGACCATTACATACTCACTAGATTGGAAAATGTCACAAGGTTAGTTAATGCCAAGTATGGATAAGGAGGTTGAGCAAAGTGAAGTCTCATGTGTTGCTGGTCAGAATGTTAATTGGTACAACCATGTGGTAAATAGTTTGATGCTGTCTAGTATGTGTGACGGAGAAGGCAACGGCAGCCCACTCCAGTACTCCTGCCTGGAAAATCCCATGGACAGAGGAGCCTGGTAGGCTGCAGTCCATGGGGTCGCAAAGGGTTGGACAGGACTGAGCGACTTCACTTTCACTTTTCACTTCCATGCATTGGAGAAGGAAATGGCAACCCACTCCAGTGTTCTTGCCTGGAGAATCCCAGGGACAGGGGAGCCTGGTGGGCTGCCGTCTATGGGGTTGTACAGAGTCGGACACGACTGAAGCGACTTAGCAGCAGCAGCATGTGTGAAGATGAGGAGCCCATCCCCAGCATTTCCCCTCCCAGAAATGTAACCTAAAGATAGGCGGACTTAGAAGGGTCTTACATGTGCAGGAATATTCATGAGAGCCTTGTTCGAAATAGCCCAAATTGAAAACAACCCAAATGGCTATTAACAGTAGGAAACAGGTAAATTACAATGTATTTGTATAGCTTTGAATGTGAACAAATTATGTGTAACAAGTTGGAGAAGTTTTATCCACATAATGTTGAACAAGAAGAGCAAGACACCAAAGAAAACAAGGAGTAGGATTGAACACACACACACAAAACACACATACTCATGTTATTTATGCATATATGTTATACACGCATCTCTTATATAGATGTACAAACATAACATCTATATAACATATATATTACTAAAATAGGGAAAACTAAGTTGCTGCTTAGAAATGCATAACCAGAGAGTCAATCTATGTAGAAAGGCAAGAAGAAAATTACCAACAGAAATTCAGGACAGTGGTTGCTTCTATGTTTGTAAACAGGACAGGACCCAGTGATGGGGTCAAGATTCTATGTTGTAAGTTTACATGGCCATTTGGTTATAACTGCTTATTAAATTCTGCTTTTGTGTTTTATTTACTTTTCTGGAGATATGGAAATATTTTAAAAAACAAAATACTCAATGGTTTTTTTTTTAAGGAAACAGTCCTTCACCACCTCTATTTGTATCACCTCAGAGATGGAACATTTGATGGAAGCCCTCAGCATCTCCCTGCTCTGGCTTTTCAGCACTTTGAGGGTTCAAAGAATTACCTATCCATTATGCTTTTATGGAGAAGGAAATGGCAACCCACTCCAGTATTCTTGCCTGGAAAATCCCATGGACGGAGGAGCCTGGCGGGCTATGGTCCATGGGGTCGCAAAGAGTTGGACACGGCTGAGCAACAACATGCTTTCATACATTGCCCTTTGTTCCTAACGTTCTTCCCAAATTCCTCAGTGCCTAGCCTATTGTGAATATTTATTGAATGAATAAATGCATTTTCAAATGTCTTCATGCTGGAATAGAGTGTAACTAGGAGAGGATTCTACTCATAAAAACTTCAAGGGTGGTGCAAGACAAGAGAATACACAGCTTTTATAGATGTTTATTCTGTTAGATATTTTCTTAGCACAATGGTCCTGTTTATGTCTCAAAGTTCTCTGCAGCTTCTCTGAGACATTGATCGCCTGTCACCTGGTGGGACCACGTCTGATGACTTGCTATGAGATAATGATAAGGGAGAGCAGAGTTATAGTCCACTCCATCCAGTCTGTGGGGGCACTGTGGGGTTGGGGCCATTATCTGCCAACTTATGTGGGGAGCTGTGACTTGCAGAAAGAATGCAGTGATGCATGAAAGGTGAATTCACCAGGGGATGAAGCCTACTTAGTCCTGCTAAGGGCTTTTACAGTCAGGATCAGTCCTGGCATTGGGATGTCAGTATCATTCCTCTCTAACTGGATGTTGCCCACAGGATTTTGCTTGAAATTGAGTGCACCAGGGCAAACCCATGTGCATGTCCCACATCACACCAATTTCCTTTGTCCAGAACTTGCATCCTACTACCGGAAGCTTGGGTCAAGTGTGCAGCTTTTGGCTAGCTAAAATTTCCAGTGTTAACAGATGTTTGTCCCTCTAGAAGAGTATCTAACTTTTTGAGAACTTCCCACGTACCAGACACTGTGCTGAGATTTTGGCAGCCATTAGCTCATTTAGTTTCTCACCTCTGTAAGAATGGCCTTCTCATGATTCTGCTGCTGATTCTGATGTTCAGCCCACTAACTCAATTAAGGTCACAGTAAGTGGTGAAGGCAGAGTTTGAGCCCAGACAGCCTGTTTTCACAGCTAAAGTTTGCAAATAGTGCTTGATTGACTGATTGATTCAGTATTGTTCATTCATTTAACAAGTTTCTATTGAGTGACTCTAAATGGCAGGTTCAGTACTGGACAAGCAAGCAAAGAGACCTATCCTTGCTTTCTACATCATTCTCCCCACTCCATCCTTCAGAAGTTAGGTCTATTCTTAGAAGAGTGGGTAGAAGGTTCTCAGAGTGTTAGAGAACATGTACTTGGAGATATCCACTGGAATAAGATTGACTGAGGTTCTGCCTTCCACTGGAGTCAATTGAAAGAATTGTTAGAGAAATGGAAATCAAAACTACAATGAGGTACCACTTCACACCCATCAGAATGGCCATCATTAAAAAGTCTACCAATAGCAAATGCTGAGAGGGTGTGCAGAAAGGGGAACCCTCCTACACTGTTGGTGGGAACATAAATTAGTGCAGCCACTATGGAAAACAGTATGGAGATCTCTTTAAAAACTAACAATAGAATTACCATATGATCCAGCAATCCCACTCCTGGGCATATATCCAGAGAAAACTAATTAAAAAAGATAAGTGCACTCCTATGTTCATAGCGGTACTATTCACAATAGCCGAGACATGGAAACAGATAAATGGATAAAGAAGATGTGGTACATATATAAAATGGAATATTACTCAGCCATTAAAAAGAATGCGACAATGCCATTTGCAGGAACATGAATGGGCCCAGAGATGATCACACTAGGTGAAGTAAGTCAGAAAGACAAATACCATGTGATATCACTTATATGTGGAATCTAAAATATGACACAAATGAACCTATCTATGAAAGAGGAACAAAATCAGGGATGTAGAGAATAGACTGATAGTTGCCAAGGGGGAGATGTGGTGAGGGGAATGGATTGGGAGCTTGAGATTAATCAGATGCAAACTGGTAGATACAGAATGTATAAACAACTGGTAGCTCTGCTGGTAAAGAATCTAACTATGATGCAGGAGACCCCAGTTCAATTCCTGAGTCAGGAAGTTCCCCTGGAGAAGGGATAGGCTTCCCACTCCAGTATTCTTGGGCTGCCCTGGTAGCTCAGACAGTAAAGAATCTGCCTGCACTGCCGGACACCTAGGTTGTATCCCTGGGTCGGGAAGATCCCCTGGAGGAGGACATGGCAGCCCACTCCTGTATCCTTGCCTGGAGTATCCCCATGGACAGAGTGGCTTGGCAGGCTACAGTCCCTGAGGTTGCAAAGAGCAGGACATGACTGAAGCAAATGAGCACAGACAACAAGGTCCTCCTGTGTAGCACAGGGAATTATATTCAGTATCATGTGATAAATCATAATGGAAAAGAATATACAAAATGTATATATATGTGTATGACTGAGGTGCTTTGCTGTACAGAAGTAATTAACATCGTAATTCAACTATACTTCAATTTGAAAAAAAAAGGAAGAATTATGGAACGAAGAGTCAATGCCCCATGACTGATGTAAAACTCTCTCTCTGAGTGCCCCGCCCTTTCTCCTCTCCTTTATCCCCAGTATCAGGCTGCAGGTGCTGCTCCTGCCCCTTCCAGATGATTCCAAACTGGAAAACCAATCTCCTGTAGTTGGAGCCAAATTCTGAACATTGTTCAGAATACAAATTTATGTCCTGACCACAATCCTTCCAAATCAAGACAACGAAGTAGCATCTTCTCAGCCTTCTTGCTTACAGAGTCAGCCAGACATTTGAGGCCTGATGGGATCCAGTTTTTCATAGGCACATGTTCTAAGTCAAAGAAGAATTTGTCCGTTAAGAACTGTGCATGCCTTACTAACACGTATATATGGAATTTAGAAAGACAGTAACAATAACCCTATATGCAAAACAGAAAAAGAGACACAGATGTACAGAACAGACTTTTGGACTCTGTGGGAGAAGGCGAGGGTGGGATGTTTCGAGAGAACAGCATCGAAACATGTATATTATCTATAGTGAAACAGATCACCAGCCCAGGTTGGATGCATGAGACAAGTGCTCGGGCCTGGTGCACTGGGAAGACTCAGAGGGATCGGGTAGAGAGGGAGGTGGGAGGGGGGATCGGGATGGGGAATACATGTAAATCCATGGCTGATTCATGTCAATGTATGACAAAATCCACTACAATATTGTAAAGTGATTAGCGTCCAATTAATGAGAATAAATGAAAAAAAAAAAAAAGAAGAAGAAGAAAGGGAAAGAATGACTCAAGCAAAAAAAAAAAGAACTGTGCATGCCTGTGTGTGTTGGTGATGAATGAGAAAGGCTAGAAAATTAGAAAATTTGCCTACAGTGAGCAATCTGACAATGGATGATAAACACCCTTAGAAGTGTTTATACCCTGTTCCCTGGTAATTTGCTTTTGAAGGAACATGTTTGAAGATAGATTTGTTAATGTCTCAGGGAGCAAAGCAGGCTTCCTAGGTGGCTCAGTGGTAAAGAATCCGCCTGCCCATGCAGGAGATGTGGGTTCAATCCCTGGCTTGGGAAGATGCCCTGGAGGAGGAAATGGCAACCCACTCCAGTATTCTTGCCTGGAGAATCCTATGGACAGAGGAGCCAGGCAGGCTACAGTCCATAGGGTTACAGAGAGTCAGACACAACTGAACATGCACAATTCACTCAATCAGGGAGTAAAACTAACTTAACACTTCTGTGTTTTTCAGCACCTGAGATGTTCAACTGCAGAAGAGAAGCAGGCTATTCCTTTGCTGTTGACTGGTGGTCACTTGGAGTGACAGCATATGAGCTGCTGAGAGGCCGGGTACAGTAGAATTACATTTATCTTTGATTACTCTTCTAGTTAGTTTCATTTTTACAGTGAAAGAATTTAATTTTCTTTTTTTTGCTAAAAATCAAGTAGTTTGTTTCAGAGATGAAATTAACTCTGCCATGTGATGCTGGTTGCAACCCTTGGGATTTCTGCCCATAATTAATTCAGTCTTCTACATATGGGACCAAGAAAATGAGTTGACATTAAATTATGCAGATAAAATTAAATGAATTATAGGGAAATTATCAACTCCCAGAGAGGGAAAATCAATACACCTCATGCCCTATCTTGTATAAATATATTTGTTTGTTTAAAGAAAATCATTTTGCAGTTACAGTCCAAGGCTTTGATTCAGACACACTTCCCCAAAGTGAGTGTGAATTATTAGTCCAACACAATTCATGCCCTGTCTTGTTGGATTTCTGTCTTTCATTTGGTTCTGGATTCAGTGGCAAATTAGAGTAGTTTCCTTTTAAAAGTAACATTTCTTAAACTAAGAAAATGCCTAATTTTGCTCAGAAGAGATTTTTTTTTCTCCCTCCCATATTATTGTACCTCCCGATAGTTCCCTGTGATTGGTTGTAACTGAGAATGTATTAACACCATTAGTTTCATTTTTCTTTCTTCTTTTGCTTAAGAAAGGTGGAGAAAAGTGACTGTTAGGTTGCTGAATTTGTATCTACATATATGTTATCAGCTATAGTGAATGTTATATTTGTTGTGGTTGTTGTTCCGTCTCTAAGTCGTGTCTGACTCTTTGCAACCCCATGGACTGCAGCACACCAGGCTCCTCTGTCCTCCACTGTCTCCTAGAGTTTGCTCAAATCCATGTCCATTGACTTGGTGATGCTATCTAACCATCTCATCTTCTGTGCTCCCTTCTCCTTTTCCTTCTTCAGCTTCATAACTAAAAGTGTGTATGCTTTTACCAGCCTCTCCCTATGTTCCCCACCCTCAACCCTTGGCAACTATACTTACTATTCTACTGTTTCTATAAGCTTGACTTTTTCCCCCAAAGATTTCATATAAATGATATCATGCAGTATTGGTCTTCTCTGAGTTATTTCACTTTGCATATTGGACACAAGGCCCATCTATGTTGTTACAATCAGGATCTCCTTTTTTCTTATGGCTGAATAATATTCCATTACTCATGTATGGAATGTATGTGTATGTGCATTTTTTTATGTGAATATGTATTTTATATGTTATATGTAATGCTCCATTATTCTTTTATAATATATCCATATCTGCTGCAATGCTGGAGACGTGGGTTCAGTCCCTGGGTTGGGAAGATCCCCTAGAGAAGGGAAGGGCAACACACTTCAGTATTCTTGCCTGGAGAGACCCATGGACAGAGGAGCCTGGTGGGCTATAGTGATTGGCTTTGCAGTGGTTGCAAAGTCAGACATGATTGAGTGACTGAACACACATATGATGAATATTATGTGTAAATATGTGTACTTAGTCATGTCCAACTCTTTGTGACCTCGTGGACCGTAGCCTGCCAGGCTCCTCTGTCCATGAAATTTTTCAGGCAAGAATACTGAAACAGGTAGCCATTTCCTTTTCCAGGGGATCTTCCCGACACAAGGATTGAACCTGTGTCTGTCATGTCTTCTGCATTGGCAGGCGGGTTCTTTATCACTTGCACCACTTGGGAAGCCCCATATAAATACATATGTGTATAAATATATATATATATATATTACATATGCACATGTCTTTATTAATCTGTTAGTGGACAATTAGGTTGTTTTGGTGTCTTGGCTGCTGTGAATAACGTTGAAATGAACATGGCAATGCAGAGTCTCTTTTGTAAAGCACAAATCTCACTTTTCCTAGTGAAGAATAAATGTTGCTACCTAATTCCTCACACGCATATACCCTTCATCTGCCTTATCAACCCTCCCCTCCCCCACACACTCGTCAGACACCTTAGCTGGTCATCCTTTGCTCTTTAGTACCAGGTTAACTTTTCAGATTTTGCTTCAGTATGAACGATGCTGACTCTTCACAAACTCACTTCAGCTTCTTTGGACTTCCTCATCTCTCGAGGCATCCCTCAAAGGTCTTCCTCTCATTCCTTTGCCTATAAAGATATTTCCTAAGATAAACCCTGTATGTTTTTTAAAAAACTCTTTGAATAAGTTTGGAAATCGCTAAGTTAAGTTTGAATAAAGTTCAGGAGGTGTCTAAATTGTAGAACTTTTGAGAATCCTTATATTTCATGTAGCTCTTCATTTCTAACAAAGGACAGACTTGGACTGTCCCAAATTTCTTTTGCAGGAAAAGCCTTTCTCAAGGTCTTTTCATACTCAGATCCTACCCATTCCTTATGGGCCTCAACAACACAACTCCTTCTCTGAAGAAACTTTCTCTGATCTCTCTAGCTAAAGTGATCTGTGTATCTTCCAAATATTTATGTACTTTCTCTCTCTTATATATGGATATTCCCTGGTGGCTCAAGTGGAAAGAGTCTGCCTGCGGTATGGGAGACCCTGCAGTGTTTGATCCCTGGGTTGGGAAGATCCCCTGGAGAAGGAAATGGCAACCCACTCCAGTATTCTTGCCTGGAAAATTCCATGGACAGAGAAGCCTGGCAGGCTACAGTCCATGGGATCACAAAGAGTTGGACACAACTGAGCGATTTCACTACTTTCTTATAACCCTTCTGAATTTAAAATTATTGAAAAAGTATAGAAAAGCAGAAAAATAAAGGTAGAAGTCAACCACATCCTCTAAAGCAAAGTCTCAGTTAAGAAATTAAACCCTCCTTTGACCTTCTAAATCTCATCTTTCAGAGTGTATTCACTTCTAAACCTTTTCTGCTTTTATAGTCTATTTTCACATACATGCACATACACATTGTTATTGTTGCTTCAGTAAAAATAAAATTATGCTCTAACCTTCTGTTGAGACCTTTTTTTTTCTGTTTTAGGATTAAAGCCATTTCATAAATGTATTGCCCTTGTAAATTTTTCTAGCTATATCAATTTTTATGTTTTCAATCTCTTCTATATTATGAGTATAAATTTACTAAAGGTAAAGCCAGTGTTTTATATAGTTTAGTATTACCCACAGTATTTAGCTGTAAATAGGTACCTGATAAATGTTTGTTGAATGTATGGGGGAATAAGTCAATACAAATCAATTCTGACATATTCTTGGAGAGAATCACCAAGGAGACTGTATGTAATTATGTTTCAAAATAAAGCCAACTCAAAGAAATGAAATAGCAACATTTAATTACAACTAGCAACACAAATAAACCACAGAAGAAAGGTGCTAAACAGTCATTCCCTCCACATGGACAGATTGTGATTTACAGAAAAATACATGCTTCAAGGGCTTCCGTGGTGGCTTGGATGGTAAAGAATCTGCCTGCAATGTGAGAAACCTGGGTTCGATCCCTGTGTTGGGAAGATCCCCAGGAGAAGCAGGTAAAAGGCTACCCACTCCAGTATTCTGCCCTGGAGAATTCCATGGACTGTATAGCCCATGGGGTTGCAAAGAGTTGAACATGACAGAGCGACTTTCACTTTCATATGCTTCAAAGGGAAATGTGCCTGAAACATCCCTGTAGTGTAAGAGCCTGACCATGGTCTTGATAAATGGGTCCCTTAGCCCTTAAGTTTCTTTTCATTCTCTATGTCCCAGCTCACATTGTAAAGGCGAGATCCACATCTTCTCTAGTTGTCATATCCATAGTATTAGCTTATGATAGGGACATACGTTGTTTTGCACTAATTGCACATCCTTGGCTGAAGCTCTTTTGCTTTTGTACTCCGGAAGTAAGATTAGAATCCACTTTGTCCCATCTGACATTTTACCTTTTCCATCTTGTTTATTCTTTATATTCTCAATCTTAGTTTATATGCTACCCTAGAATTGTCTGCTATATTCTGTCATTGTATACTGTTATTTTTCTTTATATCACCGTATCCCATTGATTTCTGTGTGAATGTGCATGTATATCTGTACAGTCTCTGCAATTATTCATGGCTTCACTGAATAGACTATAGGCTCCACCAGTGTAGAAATCCCATCTGTCCTGTCTTCATTGTATCCCCAGTGCCCAGCAGAGGTGCTGAAACATTACAGGCATTCCATCAATATTTGATAAGTGAGTAAATATACAGTTCTGGTTGTTGATGGCTTAATGTGGATTTTAAAATTTAGAACTAGAAAAATAGGTTATTGTATAAGACAAAGGCAATTGGACTATTTGGAACAAGTGGACAGACCATGAGGATTTAAAATATATATATATATTGAATTCAGTCCTATGGCCTTTTAAAATAAAAGAAAAAATGCAGCATAATCTTAAACCATTTGCTTATAGCATTTGTCAGTTAATTTATTAGTTTATCAAAGCATTTTGTGAATTTAGATGTCTCAGAATTAGGTTTAGAAATATCAGTGGACTGAAGAAGAAAATTTAAAAAAAGAAAACATACACCCACACTCATATAACCCCAGAAGCTTGAGTGTGTCAACTTGCCCTAGCTCTTAATGGTAAACATGCAGTGAGTCACAGGTAGTGACCCACAGAGCCCTCGGCTTGCAAACAGTCAATAAACATTGATGATGTTGATAAGATACACTCTTTCTGGTACTGAGTTACAAGGGTTATTTCCACTCTGTCATTACTGAAACAGATGGATTAATTATGGTCATTTATTCAGTCTTGAGGGAAGAAAGTATGTGGCAGTGTTTTTAAACCTCACGTAAAAAAAAAAAATAAAGTTTGGCCAAGCTCCCTTTTAGGGAGTCAGACCTAACACTTCCTGGTTCCCTGGGTAACAGGTGTTGACATGACATGTTTAGAATTAAGATCTCCTTCACATCACCTTTATTGCTGACTCATCTTCCTATTCATGATCTACATTTATTGGATTGGCCAAAAAGTTCACACAGGTTTTTCTATGAGATTGTTTGGAAAAACCTGAATGAACCTTTTGTCCAACTCAATATCTCCACCATTCTTTTTACCTTTATTTCAATAATAATAACATCTCTCCTGTATTGTCTAATATATATCAGTCACTCTATTGAGAACTTTACGTGTATCATGTCATTTAATTTTCCCAACAATCCTCTAAAGTGGTTCATTTTACAGAAGAAGGAATAGAAACTAAAATTGACTGGCTCAGTTTAGCACTCAAATCCTTTTGCCTTCAAAGCTTAAACATTTAAATACATTATATGACCTTCATATACCTCAAATACTGATATCAACAAGGAAAAATTAAACTCTTTCATTTCTCCCAATTTATCAGTCCACAGTCATTGTGCCTTGAAAGACCCAGGCACATGATAAATGTACACAGTCACAGTTACCGTCCTACTGTTGGTTAATCTAATGTGAAAATCTTGTTCATTCAACAAACATATAATGAGCACTTACTAGGTGCTGGGTCCCAAGGGCAAAAAATGCGAATATGGTATGGAAATGGCAACCCACTCCAGTATTCTTGCCTGGAGAATCCCAGGGACTGCCGTCTATGGGGTCGCACAGAGTCGGACATGACTGAAGCGACTTAGCAGCAGCAGCCCCTAGCTTTAAGTAGCTCACTTCACATAGAGAGAATCCCAGGGCGAATCCTTTATGAAACAAAGAAATCAGCATTGGTAAAGGCTGCCCTCTAGTGGACATCTGTGAAAATTACTAACAAATTACTTCCTTTCATTTCTTTCCCTCTTTCCCCCAAGTTAAAATTACAGCAGAATCTGGCTCTCTTGAAACTAAAAATACTTTTGCCTCATCATAAAATTCTCCACCCAACTCCACAGAACTAGCAGCTCATTGCATTTGGAGCAGGGGTTGAAGTCTTCTGTGTAACCTTCCAACCTGAACTTTGTCCTTATGATTCAAACAATTAAAAAGAGGTGTGTGTCTGGTAAAACTCTGAATCTCTTTATAATCAGCACTTAAATAATAATTTTTAAAACTTCTGTTTACTGGGCACTGGGCTTCTCTGGTGGCTCAGAGAGTAAAGAACCCACCTGCAATGCAGAAGACCCAGGTCTGATCCCTGGGTTGGAAAGATCCCCAGGAGAAGGGAATGACAACCCACTCCAGTATTCTTGCCTGGCAAATTCCACGGACAGAGGGGCCTGGCGGGCTACAGTCCACGGGGTCGCAGAGTCTGACATGACTGAGCAGCTAACTCTACACACTGTTCAGTATTTTAGGTAAATATTTCTCTAAATTAACCTTATAAGACAGTTCCAAATTGACATCTCAGAGGTGGATTTAGCCCACAAAAAAGTTTCTTTTAACCAGAGGGATTACCAGCTTTTAAGAACTTGGAGGTTTCGTGAGAAACTGTAGTCTTTCTGTATCTTTTTAAAAAGCAGGAAATGTGGCAACCATGTACTGTATCTGCATATGGCAACAAAACAATCAGCTGGAAGGGATTAGAAAATCCTACTGATATTTTATTGGTTGAAAATTTAGCTTGGAAACATTTACAAAGCAATGTTTTTCCTTTTACCCTATAAAAATGAAGACTCTCACTTCTCTCTTTTAAGAGACCGTATCATATTCGCTCCAGTACTTCCAGCAAGGAAATTGCACACATGTTTGAGACAGCACTAGTGACTTACCCTTCTGCCTGGTCACAGGAGATGGTATCCCTTCTTAAAAAGGTAAGAAGGATGAATGCAGGACAAAAGGAAGTGATAAAAAGAAGCAGGCGATCTGGTTGGAAGGTTAAGTTACAGGGACTTCCCTGGAGGTCCAGTGTTGTTAAGACTTTGCCTTCCAATGCAGGGGTTGGGAGTTCAAGCTTTGGCCAGGGAACTAAGATCCCACATGCCTTACCACCAAAAAACCAAAACATAAAGAATAAAAGCAATATTGTAACAAATTCAATGACGACTTAAAAAAACAGTCCACATCAAAACAAAAAAATGGTTATGATACTGGAGGCCGTCATAATAATATACATTTCTGGAGTGGGTTTTGCAGCTAACAGATTTCAAATACCTGGCTTTGTTAATAAGGCAATGCACACATGTCCTCTTGAATGTCTCAAAAGACATTTCAAATTCCATATGCCCCAAATGGAATTCTTAAACTCTGTATTTCCTGGACTTTCTCCAGCGTTCCCTCACTCAGTCACTGGCCTCTCCATCCACCCACTTATACAAGGCAGAACTGGAAATCACTCATCATCCTCATATCCACTCCATCACCACATCCTGTTATTTGACCTTTTAAATACCTTTTGAAGCTGACACTTCTCTCCCTCTCTCCTGCTATCTTCTTCCCAGTCCTACTGCCATCAAGGTTAGATTGCCCTGTACATTTTTACACACTCCATTCTGCTCTCTGCTTTGCCCCACAGGGACCTGTTCAAAGCACAGGTCATTGTTTTCCTATTGTTCTTAGGATAAAGATCAAAATAATTTGTTTGGTGTAAAGGTTCTAACCACCCCTCGAGTCTTATTGTAGACTTTCGTCCCCTGTTTGATGACACAAACTGCCTTGTGCTTCCTTTTCCCTTCTCTTTCCCTTCCCCGACCTCACCCTCACATACCAGTCTCTCGCCCCAGGCCTTTGCATGTGCTTGTCTCACTGCCTAGAACACTGCTCCCACCCCCAGTTTTTCTGGCTCCCTTCTTTAGATTATTACTGCTCAATGTGATTCACTAAGTGGTCCAAGTACATTAATTACTCCCCACCAGGTCCATAACAAAACACAGAAATTGAGAGAAGTGGTAAAAAAAAAAAAAAAAAAAAAAACAAACAAACTTGTATAGCAGTTTGATGCTGCTGATGCCTCAAAGCACATGGTCAGTGGACTCCTCTCACTGAACACGGTACCAGCCGATGTGGTGATGTGTGAGCTCAAATCACCAGTTGCACACAGTGTGGAGTTCCATACTAGCCACACACAGTAACACCACATATTGGTTTCAGTGGGTTGGAAATTAAACCAAAGAGAAATATCTAGCCCTTCTGCATAGTTTGAGAAACACAGCATTAGATCTCAGCTCAAATCTCACTTCTTCAGGGAGCCTCCCTCTATTGTCAGCTCACACAAGCATGAACTTTCCTTCATCATATTTTTCGCAATTTGAAATTACACATTGCACATGTGTGACCTTTGGGTTACTACTGTTACTCTCAAGCTGCACAAGGGAAGGACCACATCTGACTTGTTCACCATGGTGTCCTCAGCACCTAACACACAGCCTGACAAGTGGTAAAATTTGGAATTTGAACTAATGAGGTCCAATGATTTTCATCAGATTTTTCAATGTACCCATGTTCACCAGGAAGACTAAGGAAAATTGAGGCAGAATCTCAATCATGTGTATTATGTGAAAGAAAAACGAGGAGCCCAAGAGGATGAACTTGCCTTTTTTCTGAAGAGAGAAAACTGCACAGGTTGTAGCTAGTCAAGGAAAAGAGCTTTGTGGACTAAGACTTCAAAACCTATGTCTCTTGTCTCTGGGTCAAGTGTTCTGTTTTCCAATAGGGATACTGCTGTTGGCGATGTCAAAAATACAGAATAGGGGCAGAGGTCATTTTCCATGTGCAAATTTTCCTTAGTTCCAAGACAGCCTTCTCACCCCAGAATTGCACCCTGATGACCCAGTGATCACCTTCAGGCCCATTCTCAAGTGGAACTGCTCCTTCCCATCCAAACCACAGGACCGTAATGATATTGGTTCTAGGGTGGTTTGAGTAAGGAAACAAAATCTTTAATCTCAGTTCACAAAACCCAGAACTGTTGCAGTAATGTTAATGACATCTTATCTGTGTCACTCCCAGTATATATTGATTAGTTATAAACATTGCTAAAACTTTTAGTGTGAAATGAATTACATGTGTTAAAATCAGTGTACATTTTTCCACTCAAGAACAGATTTCTTAGTCACTTTAAACATGGCCTTATTTGAACATGGCCATGTTTAGTCATAGCTAAACCTAACAAAATAGGTTACTATCCCTTTTTTACAGATGGGTAAACTGAGGTTTAGAGAACAAACTTGCCCATCATCAATCAGTTACGGAATCAGGAGTCAAACATGTTTGACTCAGGAGGACAAGCTGTTTTCACTTACCACATGACCAACTTACAATTCATTCTGACCACTCATTATTATCTATATTATTTGTTTATGGGACTAAGGAAGGAAAATACTACTTGTTTCCATCAATCCTATTCCTGAAAATATTTATAGGGAACCTTTATGATTTTTTGCTCCCCAAGTTTTGACCTTGTTCATGATCTTGGTGTTTGTATTCCATTGGCAGCTACTTGAACTGAATCCGGACCACCGATTTTCCCATTTGTCTGATATTCAAAACTTCCCATATATGAATGATATGAACTGGGATGCAGTTCTGCAGAAGAGGCTCATTCCAGGATTTGTTCCTAACGTGAGTCAATCCTAATAAACCCTTAATAGCTCTCATTCATTGCATATTCTTCTGTGTGCCAGATACATACATGGTCTCATCAGATAACCACACCAGTGTTGTAAGACAGTCAATGTTCCTGTTTTACATATGAGAAAACCAAGGCACACACAGGGTAAGTGGGCTGACAAAGGTCACATGGCTAGCAGGTGGCTAAGCTGGGATTCCAGTCTAGGTCAGTGTTGGGAGTTCTAGCTCCTAACTACTTTTTTGTGGCTTACTTTTAGTGGAAACAAGTCCTAATCCTACAAATAGTCTTTTCCAGGAATCTGCCAATTTAAAACATTTTCTCTGATTCCAAAGATGTAGGCATTTGTATCCAAGGAGTTTTGTGAGTCAACAAAGGATTGAAAGCTGTTTGGGTTGGGTATTTGTTTTTACCATTCATTCCTCTTCCTCTGGTAGTTCGGACTTCGCTGGTGAACCAGATGGTAAAGCATCTGCCTGCGATGTGGGAGACCTGGGTTCGATCCCTAGGTTGGGAAGTCCCCTGGAGAAGGAAATGGCACCCCACTCCAGTACCCTTGCCTGGAAAAATCCCATGGCCAGAGGAGTCTGGTGGGCTACAGTCCATGGGGTCACAGAGTCCTACACGACTAAGCGACTTCACTTTCACTGATGGTTCTACACTGGGAACCATATTCTCAGTGACTAATAAGCAAAGGGAAATAGGTCCCATCTAGCCAAAAAACATCTGTGGCTTCCTGCATCTACTGAGCTCCAGCCAAGGAGCCAAGTGAGACCTCTAACCCCTCTCTCCCCACGGCCTGATTCTACATACTCAGTTGTAGGCAGATTGGCAGAATAATCATCTCTTAAAGGAGCCTGCAGAAACAATTCAGAGTTTTCTATTCTTAAGCCCAGGCCAGAGACCTGCTATGGGCCTGTGGGGGTGTGATCCTTCACATACAAACAGCAGATGGGTGGGTGGGGTACAAAGCAAGAGGCACCAGAAGGCAATGGGGGGGAATTCTGGGATGGGGGAATGCCACCTTCTGGAGCAGCAGGAGGTGGGGTCCTACCTGGGGTCCAGCAGGGACCGCTTCTTGGCTGACACATGAGGCCTTGGAGATCTAGGCACCTGTAGTTTCTACTCTTTCACGTGCCACTGCTTCAGCGCTGCCTCCAGAGACCTTGTGTGCGTGCTTCTCTGGTTTAATTGTGAACCCGAATCATCTGGGGAGCTTGTTACACATGCAATTTCCTGGCCTGGTGTTCAGAAACACTGATCTGGAAGTCTGGTTGGGGAACTAGGGATCAACTTAGGGTGATTCTGATCCACCACTGAACCTACTTTGAGAAACATAACCCCAAAGGGCAAACTTTAGAAAGATAATTATAATAGGATTTCCTTTCTAATTCCTGGAAGGCTCCTTGGGAGTTTAGCAAAATAAACAAAATACAAAAAGAACATGAAAAACAAGGCTGGTGATAAATTACCTGAAACTTTGCGTGGAAATCCCAGCTCATTCTTCTTGGACTGTTCGTGCAGGACTGAGCTTTATTCTCCTTATTCAGTCCGGTTTATTTTTAGACAGGAATGTAAGGAATCAGTCAACCTGTCTTCCTTGCAGAAAGGCAGGCTGAATTGTGACCCCACCTTTGAACTCGAAGAAATGATTTTGGAGTCCAAGCCTCTTCACAAGAAAAAGAAGCGTCTGGCCAAGAAGGAGAAGGAGATGAGGAAATGCAATTCCTCTCAGGTAAACAGTCCCCTCACACTCAGGGTCGTGGGAATCTTCATGGCTGCTACCACTTGTTGGAAAGCTTCCAGTGGGTGAGCTTCCCACAGGAACTGGCAGCTTCGTGACTGTGAGAAGGAGCTGAACACCCCAGCTTCGGAAAGCAAAGCCCTGGGCGTCCCAGCAGCAATCTTTTATATCTGAATGTCCTACCCAGGTCTCTGCAATTAACTTGATTCCCTAGTGCTTTCTCCTAACTCTCAATTCAATAGTTGCAATCTCCTGGAAGGGAATCTAATTGGCGAAGCCTAGGTCAGGTTACCAACCTTAAAATGATGGGAAATGTTGTTTAGTCACTAAGTTGTGTCTCAGCTGTTTTGGGCCCCATTCTTTTGAGGAATCACTGGGAGCAGCCAGTCCTGGAGGGGCATGTCTGGTCTTTGCTAGAAGCAGGATCTCCTGATGTCAGGGCTAGCAGAAGTAGGGAGTGTCTAGTCACAGAAAAGATGGAATTATATGGTTGAGCTTCATTGCTGGATTTCAGGCTGAATCAAATTAATTTTGTAACTAATACATTATCCTCTGTCAGAGTTTAGAGGTCAGATTTCAGAAAAGTAACTTACAGGAGCTCAGTAGGCTTTTACACAGTGGTTTTGTGTGTAATAATGATGGTGAAGCATTAAATATTCACCTTGCCGCTGATGATCATCCATGGGCTTCCCTGGTGGCTCAGTGGTAAAGAATCCACCTGCCAATGGGAAAGTCCTTTGTAGAAGAAAATGACAACCCACTCCAGTATTTTTGCCCGGAAATCCCATGGACAGAGGAGCCTGGTGAGCTACAGTCCGTAGGGTCGCTAAAGAGTCAGACAGAATTTACCAGCTAAACAACAACAATGATCATCCATTCATCCACTCAATCATCCACCCACCTCCCTACACACTCAACTAATGGTCATCCATTCTTCCATCCCTCTGTATCCATTTGCTTAGGCTATTTTTATTGAATTCCTATTATCTGCTGCATTCTGTGCTAAACACTGGAAAGAGATATGAATAAGATATAATTCCTGCATTCACTGACATCCCTGTTCTCAGAGATTGCATAATCTTGTGGTTAAAATGGCTCTGAAAACAAGCAACTATTCTCAATGTTCTTAATTTCTCTAGTCCTCAGGGCATACTGTACCCTTTAATGGTCAGTTAACCAAAGTCCACATCCTGTTTGTCCACGGAACTGGCCTCTGAGCAGATTCCCGTCTTTAAGTGTTTTCTAGGGCTCTCCAAGGAATGCTTTGCTGTACCACAAACCCATCTTGCTTGCTGCTTTTCACTTTACCCATCTTCCTCCTAATGATCTGTTGCTCTTCATATCATAACCAGCTGGCTTCTCCTGGCTCGCGCATTCCTTTTCCCCCAGAGAGCTGCCTGTGTAGGCTCCTCTGTTAAGAGACGTCCAAATGTATACAAGTACAAGACATCACCTTAATTATAAGTTTTTTCAAGTTTTAGAGATAACAGCAATTTGTAACTTGCCACGCCTTCCCTGCTCTAAATGATGTGTCTACCTTCCTCCCCATCCTTGTACCATGCCATTCTTGACCTCACTCAAGACCCTCAAGATGCATAGGTCCTGCTAGTGTCTGGCCCTTGCTCTTCCCTTTTCCTGGAATGTTCTCCTCTTGGACCTTCACTTAGAGGGCTTCCTCCCCTCTTTATGCCCCAAATGCCTCCTAATCAAAGGTGAGGTACCCTCTTTCCCAGCCCCTATTTTTAACTCCTTTATGACCTTGCGCTTGTGTGTTTAGTTGCTCAGTCATGTCCTACTCTTGGGACGCCCTGGACGATAGCCCGCCAGACTCTTCTGTCCATGGGATTCTCCAGGCAAGAATCCTGGAGTGGGTTGCCATGCTCTCCTCCATGGGATCTTCCCAACCCATGGATTGAACCCATAGTTTAGAAATTTTTTATTTATGCTTATTTGTGTGTCTTTTTCTGTCCCACTAAAATAAGGCTTCTCCTGTGCAAAGACCAGGTGTCAGTCTTACCCACATTGTCTTCATGGTACCCCAAGAGTGCATGTATTAGAGGCTCAACCAGTGTCTGATCAACACATTAAAAGAAGAAAAATCTAAAACTGAACTGTGAAGACTGGTTATTGCTGTTCTTAGAATTACAAGGTCAAGCTGCATCCACAGGACATCTTCCTGTGATCCCCTCTTGTCCTAGACCTAACCTGTGTCCAGTCACCAGGTTGCAGGGCAAACTACCACACCTCCCATGGGAAAGGCTATGAGCCACTCACCCACAGTACAGAACCTCTGACATTTCCTAATGCCAAGGAGAAGGAAAAGCAATTTCTTCTTTTTCCCAGGTATCATGTCAATCTCAGAATCATTTGCTAAGAGGTGGTTTTGCTCATGATAAAGAGAGGCCTTTACATTGTTAATCAAAGTTTACATTCTCTTTACAGTCTTTTTGCTTGTCTTGTTTATAACCTTTTTATTATGGTAAAACATGTAGATTTAATTTTCCATTTTAATTATGAAGTGTACAGTTTATTAAGTGTATTTGCAATATTGTGTACCCCCTACCACTGTCTATCCAAAATTTTTCAATACTCCCCAAACCACTGGTTTTTCTTTGTTTCAGCAGTGTTTGTACTCATCAGAGTACAAATCATTCACCTCCTTGGTTAAACTTATTTCTAGGTCTTTTATGCTTTTGGAGACATGGAAATAGAATTTTTTCTTAATTTCTTCCTAGATGATTAATTACTGCTGTGTAGAAACATAAGTGATTTTTCTGAATTAATCTGTACACTGCAATTGAATTCATTTATGAGCTCTAGTAGCTTCTTGATGGATACTCTGTAGTTTTCTATGTTAATATATAGGATTATGTCATCTGTATATTGAGATACTTTTAGTTCTTCCTTTCCAGTTTGGATTTGTTTATTGTTTTTTCCTGCCTGGTTGCTCTGGTTAGAAGTTCCAATATAATGTTGAATAGCAATGGTGAAAGCAGGTATCTTTGTTCTTTTTCTTTTCTTTTTTTTTTTTTTTTGATTGTCTGATTTTAGATCGGCGATCTAATTTTATTTTATTTTTATTTATTTATTTATTTATTTTTTAATAGTTGGAGGCTAATTACTTCACAACATTTCAGTGGGTTTTGTCATACATTGACATGAATCAATCATGGATTTACATGTATTCCCCATCCCAAGCCCCCCTCCCACCTCCCTTTCCACCCAGTCCCTCTGGGTCTTCCCAGTGCACCAGGCCCGAGCACTTGTCTCATGCATCCCACCTGGGCTGGCGATCTGTTTCACCATAGATAATATACATGCTGTTCTTTCGAAACATCCCACCCTCACCTTCTCCCACAGAGTTCAAAAGTCTGTTCTGTACTTCTGTGTCTCTTTTTCTGTTTTGCATATAGGGTTATCATTACCATCTTTCTAAATTCCATATATATGTGTTAGTATGCTCTAATGTTCTTTATCTTTCTGGCTTACTTCACTCTGTATAATGGGCTCCAGTTTCATCCATCTCATTAGAACTGATTCAAATGAATTCTTTTTAATGGCTGAGTAATATTCCGTGGTGTATATGTACCACAGCTTCCTTATCCATTCATCTGCTGATGGGCATCTAGGTTGCTTCCATGTCCTGGCTATTATAGACAGTGCTGCGATGAACATTGGGGTGCACGTGTCTCTTTCAGATCTGGTTTCCTCAGTGTGTATGCCCAGAAGTGGGATTGCTGGGTCATATGGCAGTTCTATTTCCAGTTTTTTAAGAAATCTCCACACTGTTCTCCATAGCGGCTGTACTAGTTTGCATTCCCACCAACAGTGTAAGAGGGTTCCCTTTTCTCCACACCCTCTCCAGCATTTATTGCTTGTAGACTTTTGGATAGCAGCCATCCTGACTGGCGTGTAATGGTACCTCATTGTGGTTTTGATTTGCATTTCTCTAATAATGAGTGATGTTGAGCATCTTTTCATGTGTTTGTTAGCCATCTGTATGTCTTCTTTGGAGAAATGTCTGTTTTAGTTCTTTGGCCCATACTTTGATTGGGTCATTTATTTTTCTGGAATTGAGCTTCAGGAGTTGCTTGTATATTTTTGAGATTAATCCTTTGTCTGTTTCTTCATTTGCTATTATTTTCTCCCAATCTGAGGGCTGTCTTTTCACCTTACTTATAGTTTCCTTTGTAGTGCAAAAGCTTTTAAGTTTCATTAGGTCCCATTTGTTTAGTTTTGCTTTTATTTCCAATATTCTGGGAGGTGGGTCATAGAGGATCTTGCTGTGATTTATGTCGGAGAGTGTTTTGCCTATGTTCTCCTCTAGGAGTTTTATAGTTTCTGGTCTTACATTTAGATCTTTAATCCATGTTGAGTTTATTTTTGTGTATGGTGTTAGAAAGTGTTCTAGTTTCATTCTTTTACAAGTGGTTGACCAGTTTTCCCAGCACCACTTGTTAAAGAGGTTGTCTTTTTTCCAGTGTATATCCTTGCCTCCTTTGTCAAAGATAAGGTGTCCATAGGTTCGTGGATTTATCTCTGGGCTTTCTATTCTGTTCCATTGATCTATATTTCTGTCTTTGTGCCAGTACCATACTGTCTTGATGACTGTGGCTTTGTAGTAGAGTCTGAAGTCCGGCAGGTTGATTCCTCCAGTTCCATTCTTCTTTCTCAAGATTATTTTGGCTATTCGAGGTTTTTTTGTATTTCCATACAAATTGTGAAATTATTTGTTCTAGTTCTGTGAAAAATACCATTGGTAGCTTGATAGGGATTCCATTGAATCTATAGATTGCTTTGGGTAGAATAGCCATTTTGACAATATTGATTCTTCCAATCCATGAACACGGTATGTTTCTCCATCTGTTTGTGTCCTCTTTGATTTCTTTCATCAGTGTTTTATAGTTTTCTATGTATAGGTCTTTTGTTTCTTTAGATAGATATACTCCTAAGTATTTTATTCTTTTTGTTGCAATGGTGAATGGTATTGTTTCCTTAATTTCTCTTTCTGTTTTTTCGTTGTTAGTATATAGGAATGCAAGGGATTTCTGTGTGTTAATTTTATATCCTGCAACTTTACTATATTTGTTGATTAGCTCTAGTAATTTTCTGGAAGAGTCTTTAGGGTTTTCTATGTAGAGGATCATGTCATCTGCAAACAGTGAGAGTTTCACTTCTTCTTCTCCTATCTGGATTCCTTTTACTTCTTTTTCTGCTCTGATTGCTGTGGCCAAAACTTCCAACACTATGTTGAATAGTAGTGGTGAGAGTGGGCACCCTTGTCTTGTTCCTGATTTCAGGGGAAATGCTTTCAATTTTTCACCATTGAGGGTGATGCTTGCTGTGGGTTTGTCACATATAGCTTTTATTATGTTCAGGTGTGTTCCTTCTATTCCTACTTTCTGGAGAGTTTTAATCATAAATGAGTGTTGAATTTTGTCAAAGGCTTTCTCTGCATCTATTGAGATAATCATATGATTTTTATCTTTCAATTTGTTAATGTGGTGTATTACATTGATTGATTTGCGGATATTAAAGAATCCTTGCATTCCTAGGATAAAGCCCACTTGGTCATGGTGTATGATTTTTTAATATGTTGTTGGATTCTGTTTGCTAGAATTTTGTTAAGGATTTTTGCATCTATGTTCATCAGTGATATTGGCCTGTAGTTTTCTTTTTTTGTGGCATCTTTGTCTGGTTTTGGAATTAGGGTGATGGTGGCCTCATAGAATGAGTTTGGAAGTTTACCTTCATCTGCAATTTTCTGGAAGAGTTTGAGTAAGATAGGTGTTAGCTCTTCTCTAAATTTCCAGCTCAAAACTCATTACTGGGCACTCCATTGCTCTCCAAAGAGAATAAATCAAGTTCCACGCACCAGAACACCGACTCAAGCTTCCCTAACCAGGAAACCTTGACAAGCCAATCATCTAACCCCACCCAATGGGTAAAACCTCCACAATAAAAAGGAACCACAGACCTCCAGAATACAGAAAGCCCACTGCAGACACAGCAATCTAAACAAGATGAAAAGGCAAAGAAATACCCAACAGGTAAAGGAACATGAAAAATGCCCACCAAGTCAAACAAAAGAGGAGGAGATAGGGAGTCTACCTGAAAAAGAATTTAGAATAATGATAATAAAAACGATCCAAAATCTTGAAAACAAAATGGAGTTACAAATAAATAGCCTGGAGACAAAGATTGAAAAGATGCAAGAAATGTTTAATAAAGACCTAGAAGAAATAAAAAAGAGTCAATTAAAAATGAATAATGCAATAAATGAGATCAAAAACACTCTGGAGGGAACCAAGAGTAGAATAATGGAGACAGAAGATAGGATAAGTGAGGTAGAAGATAAAATGGTGGAAATAAATGAAGCAGAGAGGAAAAGAGAAAAAAGGATCAAAAGAAATGAGGACAACCTCAGGGACCTCTGGGACAATGTGAAATGCCCCAACATTTGAATCATAGGAGTCCCAGAAGAAGAAGACAAAAAGAAAGGCCATGAGAAAATACTCGAGGAGATAATAGCTGAAAACTTCCCTAAAATGGGGAAGGAAATAGCCACCCAAGTCCAAGAAACCCAGAGAGTCCCAAACAGGATAAACCCAAGGCGAAACACCCCAAGACACATATTAATCCAATTAACAAAGATCAAACACAAAGAACAAATATTAAAAGCAGCAAGGGAGAAACAACAAATAACACACAAAGGGATTCCCATAAGGATAACAGCTGATCTATCAATAGAAACCCTCCAGGCCAGAAGGGAATGGCAGGACATACTTCAAGTAATGAAAGAGAATAACCTACAACCTAGATTACTGTACCCAGCAAGGATCTCATTCAGATATGAAGGAGAATTCAAAAGCTTTACAGACAAGCAAAAGCTGAGAGAATTCAGCACCACCAAACCAGCTCTTCAACAAATGCTAAAGGATCTTCTCTAGACAGGAAATGCAGAAAGGTTGGGTAAACGTGAACCCAAAACAACAAAGTAAATGGCAACGGGACCACACCTATCAATAATTACCTTAAATGTAAATGGGTTGAATACCCCAACCAAAAGACAAAGACTGGCTGAATGGATACAAAAACAAGACCCCTATATATGCTGTCTATAAGAAACCCACCTCAAAACAAGAGACACATACAGACTAAAAGTGAAGGGCTGGAAAAAAATATTTCACGCAAATGGAGACCAAAAGAAAGCAGGAGTCGCAATACTCATATCAGATACAATAGACTTGCAAATAAAGGATGTGAAAAGAGACAAAGAAGGACACTACATAATGATCAAAGGATCAATCCAAGAAGAAGATATAACAATTATAAATATATATGCACCCAACACAGGAGCACCTCAATATGTACAGCAAACGCTAACGAGTATGAAAGAGGAAATTAATAGTAACACAATAATAGTGGGAAACTTTAATACCCCACTCACAACTATGGATAGATCAACTAAACAGAAAATTAACACGGAAACACAAACCTTAAATGACACAATGCACCAGCTAGACCTAATTGATATCTATAGGACATTTCACCCCAAAACAATCAACTTCACCTTTTTCTCAAGTGTACATGGAACCTTCTCCAGAATAGATCACATCCTGGGCCATAAATCTGGTCTTGGAAAATTCAAAAAAATTGAAATCATTCCAGTCATCTTTTCTGACCACACTGCAGTAAGATTAGATCTCAATTACAGGAAAAAAAATTGTTAAAAATTCAAACATATGGAGGCTAAATAACACACTTCTGAATAACCAACAAATCATAGAAGAAATCAAAAAAGAAATCAAAATATGTATAGAAATGAATGAAAATGAAAACACAACAACCCCAAAGCTATGGGACACTGTAAAAGCAGTGCTAAGGGGAAGGTTCATAGCATTACAGGCTTACATCAAGAAACAAGAAAAAAGCCAAATAAATAACCTAACTTTACACCTAAAGCAATTAGAGAAGGAAGAAATGAAGAACCCCAGGATTAGCAGAAGGAAAGAAATCTTAAATATTAGGGCAGAAATAAATGCAAAAGAAACTAAAGATACCATAGCAAAAATCAACAAAGCTAAAAGCTGGTTTTTTGAAAAAATAAACAAAATTGACAAACCATTAGCAAGGCTCATTAAGAAACAAAGAGAGAAGAACCAAATTAACAAAATTAGAAATGAAAATGGAGAGATCACAACAGACAACACTGAAATACAAAGGATCATAAGAGACTACTACCAGCAGCTCTATGCCAATAAAACGGACAACTTGGATGAAATGGACAAATTCTTAGAAAAGTATAACTTTCCAAAACTGAACCAGGAAGAAATAGAAGATCTTAACAGACCCATCACAAGCAAGGAAATTGAAACTGTACTCAAAAATCTTCCAGCAAACAAAAGCTCAGGACCAGATGGCTTCACAGCTGAATTCTACCAAAAATTTAGAGAAGAGCTAACACCTATCTTACTTTTTCTGATCTTAAGAGGAAAGACTTTAGCCTTTTACCATTGAGTATTATGCCAGCTGTGGGGTTTTTGTCAATGCCTTTACTCATGGTGAGGAAGTTCGGTTCTATTCCTAGTTTTCTGAGTGTTTTTATCATGAAGGGTTTTGATTTTTTCAAATGCCTTTTCTGGGTCAGTTGAGACATTGTGTGTGTGTGTGTGTGTGTGTGTTTTTTCAATTACTGTGAAGTATTACATTGACTACATTTCTTATGTTAAACCATTTTTGTACTCCAGGAATAAATCATACTTGGTCACAATGTGTAATTTTTTAATATGCTATTGGACTATTTGCTGTATGTTGTTTAAGATTTTGCATCTATATTCACAGGGGATATTAGTTTGTAATTTTTTTCCTAATAATGTCTTTATTTTTGTATCAGAGTGATGCTGGCCTCATAGAGTAAGTTAGAAAACCTTTCCTCTTCTTGTATTTTTTGGAAGAATTTGAGAAAGATTGGTGTTAATTCTTCTTTAAGTATTTAGAATTTACCTTTGAAAACATCTGGTCTTGGACTTTTCTTTGTTGTAAAGTTTTTGATTATTCTAACTTGTAGATTACTCCTGTAAAACATCTGCTGAGATTTTGTTTCTTCTTGAGTCAGATTAGGTAATTTGTGTTTCTAAGAATTTGTCCATTTCATTTAGATGTTCTAATTTGTAGGTGTACAGTTATTCACAGTATTCTTATTTCTGTAAGGTTGGAAGTAATGTCTCCACTTTCATTTATGATTTTAGTTATGTGGTTTTTTTTTCTGTTTTTTTACTTTATCATTGTAAAACTAAACTAAACATTTGGTTGCTGTAAATAAAACTAAACATTTCTCAGTTTTGATATCTTTTCAAAGAACCAACTTTCAATATCACTGATTCTATTGTCTTTCTATCCTCTGTTTCCTTTATCTCTGCTCTGATCTTTATTGTTTCCTTTTTTCTGCTTTTAGTTTGCTCTTCTTTTTCTAGTTCCTCAAGGTATAGAGTTAGGTTGTTGATTTATTTCTTCTGCATCCCATGCTTTTTAGCATGTTGTATTTTTGTTTTTATTCATCTCAAAGTATTTCTTAATTCTTCTTGTGGTTTATTTTTTGACACACAGGTTGCTTAAGAATGTGTTGTTTAATTTTCACGTATTTGTGGATTTTCCAGTTTTCCTTCTATTATTGATTTATAGCTTCACTTCATTGTGGCTAGGGAAAATTTTGTATGATGTTTATCTTTTTAAATTTATTGAGATCTGTCTTGTGGCCTAATATGTGGTTTCCTTAGACTCTTTGAACATATTTATGGGCTCATTCAGTCGTGTCCAGCTCTTTGCAGCCGCATGGACTGTAGCCTGCCAGGCTCCTCTGTCCATGGGATTTTCTGGGAAAGAATACTGAAGTGGGTTGCCATTTCCTCCTCCAGTGGATCTTCCCGACCCAGGGATCAAACCCACTTGTCTACCATCTCCTGTATTGGCAGGCAGACTCTTTACCACCAGTCCCACCTGGGAAGCCCGAGCATATTTAACAGAGTTGTTTTAAAGTCTCTCAAGTAAGTCCAGTGTTTGGGCTTCCTCAGGGATGACTTATGTCAATTTATTTGGTTTCTTTGAGTGGGTCATACTTACCTGTTTCTTTTTATACATTGTGATTTATTGTCAAAAAATGACATTTGAAAATTATAATGTGGTAACTCCAGAAATCAGACTCTCTCCTCTCTCCTCTAGGATTTGCTGGTATTTGATTGTTGAAGGCTACCCTTGTACTTCTGAGTGCTTTTACCAACTGTTTTTGCAAAGACTATCCCTTGTCATGCATCATCAATGCAGTCTTTCTTATTTTGGCTTGTGTTCAGCTAACATTTTGATAGAGATTTCCTTAAACACCAGGACCATTTTTAAGTTGCTTTTTTCTTGATTTGGCATTTGGTTGCTGTAAACCTTTGATTGCTTTCCAGGGTTTTGGCAGTGTGGGCCCTGACAGTTTCTGCTTTTTTTTTTCCTGCTGAGGGGTGGCAGTTTGGAGCTGCCTGTGCCACCATTTGGCTCTAGTTTCTCCTAATGTTATAGCAGCAGTTTGAAAACAAAAAGGATTGTGCTTCAAAACAATGAGCAGTCTTCCCCCAAAGAAAGATCAGAAAGATGACAAATCTCAAAGTAGCACTTTATTTCTACTCAAGGATTTTAAAATGTGAGGATCGATCTTAGCAGCTCACTACATTATCATCATGCTAGTTTATTCATTCATCTGAATCTCAGGGTGTGGCAGGGCACTGGAATTTTTTTAAGTTATTTGGGTGATTCGGGTATGCAGTCGAGGTTACAACCTGCAGTTGTAGAATTAGGCTGATTAGTGTAAAAGCACTATTGCTTTCCTTTTCTCCCTGTGTCTCAGTGTCATCATTTATGAAATGGAGTTTTAGTATTGTTACCTACTTCATAGACTGTTCTGAGTCAATTAGTACATGTCTGCCAAAATGGTAGCCACTGTTAAAGAAGATGTGGTGTATATATATATATATATATATATATATATATACACAATGGAATATTACTCAGCCATTAAAAAGAATGAAGTAATGCCATTTACAGTGACATGGATGGACCTGGAGATTATCACACTAAGTGAAATAAGTTAGAAAGAGAAGAATAAATATCAAGTAATACCACTTATACGTGGAATCTAAAAAAAAAAATGATACAAATGAACTTATTTACAAACCAGAGATAGACTCACAGACCTAGAAAATAAACTTATGGTTACCAAAGGGGAAAAGTAAGGGGATGGGAGAGGGATAAACTGGGAGTGTAGGACTGACATGTACACGCTGCTGCTGCTAAGTCACAGCAGTCACGCCCGACTCTGTGCGACCCCATTGCCGGCAGCCCACCAGGCTCCTCTGTCCCTGGGATTCTCCAGGCAAGAGTACTGGAGTGGGTTGCCATTTCCTTCTCCAACGTACACACTACTATATTTAAAATAGATAACCCACAAGGATCTACTGTATAGCACAGGGAACTCTGCTCAATATTCTGTAATAACCTAAATGGGAAAAAAAATTTGAAAAGAGAATAGCTATACGAATACATGTATAACTGAATCACTTTTAAAATTTTAAAAAGGAACAAAAAATTAAAAGTGCTCACCCTAAAAAAAAAAGTGAGCTGTTGTTGTTTTATTTTTCCACTCTGCTTCCTGAGTTCTCACTTCATTCTTTTCCGTGGCTCATGGTATATGCCTCTGCTCACGCTCATGGCAGACTCTCTGTTGATTCTTTGCTTCATGGATGTTCTCCACTGACCCTCTCTGCCCACCAACCTCCTCAAAGTAAAGAAGCAAAAAGGCATGCACACCAGTCCGTCTGCCATGGAAGCTAATGACCTAAATCCTCTTTTTCTGCCTCTTGAGATTTCCATCTGCTCTAAACCCTTATTTTCTGATGCCATTTGTACTTTTCCTAGTCTAATCATTGTTTGCTCTCTCATCCCTAAGAAGCACATCCCAAGATTTTTAACCAGCAGTTTTTTTCTCAATCACCTAAAACCCATTCATTCCTTCATTCTGATTGTTCCCCACTCTTTTCCCTCATACTCTTTCTGGTTTATCCTTTTGACTTGTCCATGGAGCTGCCCTTCTTACATTTTTCCAGTTAAAGCAGAGGAAAGAGAACATGTTGCACATGAGCCCTTAGGGCCAGGGTTGGGACTCATGACATCTGCAATGCTGTATCACAAATTCATCTCTGAGTGTGCATTTTACATCTTTTTAAAAATAAAGCAGAGATATACGACAGAGAAAAACAACTTGAGTAAACTTCTGCATTTTATTTGATTATAATCTTGATTTTTAATGTTAACATTTTAAAATGTTAACATTTTAAATATTATTCATGTTAAATTTTGTATAGCTTTTGCTTATATATTTACTTATATGTTTATATTATACATATATTGTCTGTAAAATGTAAATATATAAATGTAGAAACATATATGTGTATAATATATATAAACATAAAGTATTATATAAATATGTTAAATATTTGTTTATATACTTTAATATAATATTTTAATGTTAAAGTATTTTTTTCTAAAATCTTGCTCCAAGGAGCTCTATCAGATCACAGGTATTCCCCATCATTGATACTGGAAACCCTCAGGGTCACAAATCCCCCAGTTTGAGGATAAGAGGGAGGTGTAACAGAGTCTTCTTTCTCTCCTTTGTTTTTCTTCCTTTGCCACTTCTCTGCAATTTCCTCTCCTTTTTTTGAAAGCATATAATTTATTTATTTTTAATTAGGGTATAGTTGCTTTACAGTGTTGTTAGTTTCTGCTGTATGAATGGATAGATTGAAGATGTTGTACATATATATGATGGAATATTACTCAGCCATAAAAAGGAATGAAATTGGGTCATTTGTAGAGACATGGATGAACCCAGAGACCATCAAACAGAGTGAAGCAAGTCAGAAAGGGAAAAACAAGTATCGTATATTAATGCACACATGTGAGCTACCCTCCTTTTTATAGTTTCTTCTTCTAACAGTTAAATATTTGTTCATGAAAGAAAAAATAAAAACTCCAGTACTTGGGGACTTAGTATTTTCTAATTCCTAGATTTAAAAACAAAAATATTTTTTCCTTTGAGAAGAACATTTTTCATCAGAAGTGTTTTGGAAGGATTTTATTACAGACTTGAACCCACCTGTCTTGAAGCCATGGTTTCTTGTGCTAAATGGCCGAAAGACATCAAGCTCATAAACTGTAACCCAGGTCTTCTCTTCCTTGCTGCCTCATTGTGGGGAGGAGAGAGTTGCTGTACTTTATTCTCTTTCTTTCTTGTTTGCTCCTCTGTTAATCTGATTGTCGTCTCACTCTGGCTACAAATTTTCAGATAGTATCTATTTTGAGGACACATTGGTCTTAATTGATTTGGGCCACTCAGTTAAACAGACTCAGTAAGTTATTGGCTATTTGAGACTCTCCATTCATTCGCTAACTATGTCTCTATTTTTTTTCCCAATGTTCACCTGGAAGACATGCCTTCTTCAAGAACACCTTGAATCTGTCCAAAAGGAGTTCATAATTTTCAACAGAGAAAAGTAAGTAACTCCTGGAAGAACAGCAGCCCAGCAAATGATGGACTGTTTCAGTCAGATTCGACTTGCAATGCCTTGATATATTTTTAAACATTTTTTATTCTAATTACAAAAATGATGCATACCCATAATAGAAAATCTAGAAATTTCACAAATCTTTTTTTCTTGTAAGAGATTTCAGAAATTATAATAGATAAATTAGCTTAGCATGAGGTCTCTGTTGATGTTCAACATTTAAAATCAATGATATTTTTAATAAGGTTACCTGATTCATGCTTCTTTATAAATTGTTGGACTTCATGCTATCATTTCAAAAATTTAAATCTTTTATTTCTCACTTCAATGATTAAATCTACTTTATATCTTCCTTTTAAGAGTCAAAAGGGACTTTAATAAAAGACAAGCAAATCAAGCCTTGGAACAAACCAAAGACCCACAAGGAGAGGATGGCCAGAATAGCAACCTGTGAAGTCCTCTTCATCTTCTTGGGACATTTCCACGTCAGGAAGAGCTGACAATAATTCTCACCTCTCCACACCTCACACACCTTAGAAAATGTGAATGAATGCCTTGGGAAGGAGGCGGCATGACACAGGGAAGAGTCCCTGGGTTCCTGGGTACTAGTTTCACAATTGTGTGACCTTGAGCAAGTCACTTAATCCCTTTCTCTGCTTCAGTTTGTTCATCTAAAAGGAGAAGTTAGTACTAGACGAGTTCTATGCTGCCTTTTTAACTGCCAACATCCTGTTATTCTTAATAGCCTCTATTTTTACTTTAAAAGGAATATTTGGATGTAGATTTATTTTTCCACTCTTAATTACACTGTGAAAAATGGACTTCGGTGGCTGATGGAGTGAAGCCCTTGAGAGCTAGAAAACTTCATAAGGAAGCCAGAATCCCCAAACCCACCCGAGGAGGAGTAAGGAATTCATTCAGGAAGAAATGAGTGGGACCAGATAAGAAGTAACACATACTGATGAGGGCCCTCCGGTGGTGTGCTGGACCTGAACACTACACCAGCTTGTATCATTTAGTAAGAGCTGATAGGCATAAATGCCCCAATGCCCTGTTTGGTGATGTGAAATTGAGAAGTTGAAGTTGGTGATGGTGGAAATATTTACACCATGGAAACTGGCAGATGCTACAAATAGGGCTTTTTTTCTCCCTCCCAGCAAGCCAGTTCTGAAATATTTAGCGCACCCCTGGCCTTCTTCTAGAAGCATGTTCCTTGGGAACTGTTACCTCATAAGACTATCAGACACCTGGGTCCAGACAGGATTAGAAAAGAACATTGTCACATTGAAAACATGTCCAACTTATAGTACACTGAAGTTGTATATTACACGCGAGTTACAGTCTAAGTTAGAATGTGAGGTGAATTTGGAAGATAGTAAAATTTACCCTTGAAAAATCCCTTTAATATACATTAGCATATAGTGAGTATCTTTTCTTAGAGAAGCCCAATATCATCCAGGCCCTTCACTAATAAAACGAGTCATCTTTGATTCACTTTTTTGGGTCTCATTTTAACGTAATACCAGATGCACTAAAATGCTGAACAGATTATTCATGGCTTGGTAGACGAGACTCACACTTTAAACTGTGGAATGCCCACACATCTGAGAGGTCTAAGGTCATGGAAACTGACTAAGGGAACAGCAATACCTACTTGTGCTTACTGCAAAGAACGGCAGGCCGAATCACCTATCTACAATATTTTCTTTATCTGCCAAATACAAAGTTTAACTCACCTAAGTTGAGATGTAACTCTACGCTCCAGATACACAGAAGATCTTTGCAGAAGAACTGTTTTTTGGCAACTCCCAGATGATGCTGGGTGAAAAGTAAACAGGGTTGGTGGGGGGGACTGTTGTAACTCTTAGCCACTCAGATCATCAAAACCTTGTCCTTCCTTATGGAGCGTGTGGGGCTCATCAAGGCGGCAGTAAGTTGTCAACAGGGGAGACCAGACAGGTGGAAGCAAGCAGAAGTAACAGACGCTGCTACACAGAACTTTTCCAGGAGGGAGGTCACTCTGGGCAACTCAACATGAGAAGAAAAGCAGTGCTAGGCTGTAAATGCAACTCTGACGGTTTTCTCCGCCCTGAACTGACAGGCCCAGAACTTCTGGCCTTGAAAACCTGGACACAGGGCCTCTCTGCTTTAAGAGTAACCACATTTCTGTTAAGAATCAAAAGCCAGATCCATGTTCTGTTTGATTCTTTTTCTCTACGTTTCCCCCACATGATCTGTCTATGCTAGTTTTTCTCCCACATAGAAATTATGGCCCAGTTTCCCAAGGAGGGGGTTGACCGAATCTGTAAGGAGGTGACCAGATTCTGCTTCTCGTTGGTAACCAGGAGCGTCAGGGGCCGCGTGCATGTTTACCAACTTCCATCTTTCATTTGTTTGGAGTCAAGCCCTGATGTGCATGGACTCATCTCTCGAGTCACCTGGTTCCCCCTCTTTCTCTGACCTTGTCTATTATCATCCCAATGGAGAGACTTTGGGAAAGATTTACCCAAGGGCAATGGGATTGGCAGGGTCTCCGTTGGGATGAGACCCTTTAATCATTTGTGCCATTTCATGTCTACTCAGTTAATAATGGAATAGGAAGTCAAAACAACTAGGTATTCGGTAGGGTGAATATCTAGTTTTCACTTCCAGTGACCTTCTTCTGTGCCTGCAGCACCTTTGTGGGCTTTCAGGAACCACAGATGCAATGACTAGAGGGCACAGCCTGAGAGGTTAAGATAAGATTTCCAGTCCTCATCAGGTTACAGAGCCACAACGTAGTTCAAGTTAGAAAATAAAAAGCATTGCATCTATCAGTGTAGAACAACTGATCCCAAGAACCTCCACTGGATATTTTGAGCGCTAGGACAAAAGTTTCCCCAAATGTAAAAGGATTCCTAAGTCCTTACCATGACTGCTAGTTGTTGAAATCAGATCCTTGGGTTTCATTCCATAACCTGGGCTAAAACTGACTACCCTACTGGGTGAAACATATCTAGGTTTATCACAGTCAAGGCTCAGGGCTGAGAATTTTTTTTAAAATTACAAAAAATAGGGTGAGTCTTAAATCCTTTTGTCTGGCCTTTATGGCATCTTATTTTCCCTCACAGCTCCCTTACCTGTGTGGAACATCTGAAAAGTGTGAGCAGGTTTGGAAGTCCAGGAGCATCCTGGTTCTAAGACACTGGCACTGCAGAGGGGCCCACCCACCCCAGTGCAAATACAGGGACCACAAGTGGGTGGGTGGGGCGGCTCCGTGACCCTGTCCTTGACCTGAACCCCATGGAAGGAAATGCTTTGCTAATGGCTCATTCCCCAAGGGCAGCACTGGTCTTACCTGAGGGCACTGCTAGGGCAGAAATCAATGTCAAAAAACACAGAACACTGCTCTGTTAATGAGGGAAACTTAATTAATTGGCAATTAGTCTGCTTCTGATAGTTGAGTTTTAACCAGAAACAACTAGACTTTATATCATCATAGCTTTTCTAGCCTGGATGGATGAATAAATAACTAGGGAGAAAGAGCGGGTCACACAGCTAGCAGGGGCCAGCGCTGCTGCTTTTGGCTAACGCAGTAATGCTAAGGCTTATAATTCTTCAAGGGCTCAATGAAAAGGCATGAAAGAGTGAATTGTTTTAGTATCCAGTTGTCCCTGCATTCTGTCGACACAAATCTGTTTCCTAGAGACTCTGCCTGTGATCACCATTTCTTACAATCTCAGTGTGTCTGATATTTAACACTGTTAAAAACCCAAACCCGGTTTACAAACTGTGCTGTTGTGAATGGGTAACCCTTTGCTGGGAAATCTGTGCTTCTGTTGAGCTGTAGCATACACACTGTCAGTGTGCCTGTATGTATTAAAATGTCTTCTGTACACTGGAAACCACTCTTTGTCAGCCGTGTGTGTGTGTGTGTGTGTGTGTGTGTGTGTGTGTGTGTGTGTGTAATCGTTTCCCCAAGGGGTAGGGCTGTGGGTTCCCAAAGTCACCTGTTCGCATTTCCATTTCCTGCTGTGAGGAATGTCCTTCACCAGAGACAAGGCGGTGTTAGAGATGATGTTTCAGAACCATGGAATGTTAGAGATGATGTCCTAAAACTATGAGATGCAGCACAATCCAGCTAATCCACATGTGTAGAAACTGAGAACCTGACCCCTCCTGCAGTTACCTAAGGAAGCACAGCCCAGGACTCTGGATTTTGCCTTTCACTATGATCTTAAGGCCGTGGACAGTTCAGGCACCTATTTTTTCAGCACTCTGTCTTCCTACCCACCAACATCTCTGTCCTGTCCTATTCTACATATCCAAGCAGCAGGTGGATGTTCCAAGCCCAGAACCCAGGACAGGAAGGTAACCAACAGCTCTAAACTCTTGCAGCTAGAGGCAACTTCTGCCTCGGGGAGGATCAAGGGGTCCTCCAGTCATCTCTCTGACTCACAACAGCCTAGCAGCCACAGGCTAGCTGGTTCCTGGGACAGGATCTTGTTAAGTCTTGTGGGCTCTGTTGTCCAGGTCTTGGGAAGCATCCTGTCCCCTTCTCAGTGTCCGCTGAGCACAGGGCAGGATCTAGACCTCTTTCCATTCTGAGGAATGCCTGTATTAAGGACACGACCTCATTTCTGCAGGCTGCTGTGGCCCCCTCATTCCATTTCCTGCTCATTTCCTTTCTCCTTGTGAGAGCCTGATGGTAGTAAAGTTGATACCAGAAAGTTCTCTGAAGCCAGAGGGACCTTGTTTTTCCTAGTCAGTGTTCTCATTCCCCACCTGGTTGATGTGACTCAGCCCTAATAGCTCCAGCCTGCAGAGGTGTGAAAGTCAAGTGTGAACTGCACTAACTTAAAACAAAAAACTGCTTCATCCCTCTTAGAACTCTGCAGGCTGAGCTCATTTTAAGCACTAACCCTGCTCTTGACACCTAGGCTAATCCTAAGGAGAGCTCCATTCTGCCACGATCATGAGCAGGGAGAGGTGTTTCACCCTTCTTGAGTTCAACCCACAAAACAGGATTGCGGGCAAAAGCTTGTTAATCATGAAGCCTTGCACGTCACAATGAAATAACTCCTTATATGCACAGAGGAACTTCTGATGTGGTTTCTGAGGTTCTGTGTTAAAGGTTATCATCACTCTGAGCTCCTGTCCTGAAGACACTGCTCTGCCAAACCAAGGTGGGGGTGATCATCACACACAAAATTCACCAGGAACTACCATGCCCTGATCCCCTGCTCCACCTGCCCCAATCTACACACAGATACTGTGCCATGCAGCTTGAGAATGGTGCCATGGCTATATCCTATTTTTCCTAGACTCCATGGCCTCCTCTTCTGGAATCACAAACTGATTTTCTTTGAGTCATTGAGAGTCCACGTGGTTCGGGTGGCTCCGAGCCGGTGTGTTACCAGGTGTGGCCAATCCCAGGATTTTGCACACAGTGCCGACTACATAGGAGTATGTGACCAAGCCGGAACAATCAAAATCAGCCTCCTTGGCCAGGAACTATCCAAGGATCCCTCCACCCCACTCCCACACCCAGAAATCGCTAATCAAGTAAAGTGTAAACTTGGAGGTGCTGATGGCCAGTTTTGCTCCTAAGTGGAATGAGCTTTCCTAAGAATGAAGCACTTCCTAAAGGCAAACAGGGCTAAGAGATGGAGAGAAACAATGTTCTAGATGCAGCTATGCTTTGGTCTACCCAAATCTATCCCTCAAGTTTTCAGTTATACCAGACTTCAAAAAAAATCTTTTTCAAAAAGTTTTCTTACTAGGCGTCTAACATTTGCAATTAAAAATGTCTTACATAAGTTCTAATTGGATCCAGGACTGTTTCCCAAAAAGGGTTTAGTGTAACAGGTCTGGTGGAATGCAATGTGATACAGAAGGGTTCAGAACCATAAGTTCAATAACTTTTGAAATATACAAAATTTCTGAGCCTTTAACTTTACAACAATGCTTTAAATCTCTCCAATTATTACAGTACACACATTAGATTCCTTAGGAACAGTCTGCTAAAGAATATACTTTGGCACATGCTTAGTTTTTCTCAAAGTCCAGGCTTTTAGAAGTAGAGGAAATGCTTCAAGGGAATGGCAAAAAAAACCCCAAAACAGAATAAAACAAACCTTTCAGGATCTGTTCTGAACTCAGCTAGGTTTATCCCAATTGGCAATGCCTTTATATTATTGCTGAATTTGATGACCCATTAAAAAAATTTAGTTATTCCCCAATGTTTCAATAATAGTTATTTAACTCTGTGGCCAGAACAAAACTCATGTGCAACAGAAAAGAGAAAGTTCAGATTTTCTCAGGGTAAGGGTTTACGTCAGACATGTCCCTCTTACTAACCGCGTCACTTCTCTTATGAAGTTGTCACACTTCAGGTAGATAGGAACGACACACACGGAAGAAGGCTGGACAACGACGGCTGTGATTTCAGAGTTATTTTAATAACCAGGTTTACATTAACAGTCACTTGATGAACTTTTTTTTTCCCTTAATCTCAGCTAAACTCAAAACACAGTTTTCTTCACGGTTCAAAGCAAACAGCTCTCAGCGTTCCAGAGCTGCTTCACAGCTACCACAGGTCACAGGGAGAGTCACTGTCTGTTCAGAGTCACAGACACAGAACTGAACACCCACACACCATTTCCAAAGGGGGAACTCACAAGGGATGCTGGCTGCCTGGGACAGCCCACGTGGACACGGGGACTCGAGCTGGAGGTTCCAGGGGAGGAGGTCTGGGAAGCTTGGGCCAAGAAGCTGTTGGGAAGATTTCTCATGGGGCAGCCCAAGTCCAGGCTTGGGATGGACGCCTTTGGGGCAGAACATGACTCTTTGTGTGGAGTCACAAAAGAAAAGGCCAGAGGATGACTGGACTTTGAAGAAATGCACTTTTGGGATAACTACAGCCCTGCTTTCTTTAGAAAACTTGAAGGAAATATCTCTAGTAGGGGGGTAGCTGATTTATCTAATACCTTCTCAATTACCAAAGATGGCGGCCCTCTCAGAGAGAAGCCCAGATAATTGTCATCCCCTCTTAGAGAGGGGCCAGGCCAAGAGATGAGAGAGCCAAAGAAAGCTTGGGGGAGACGAGGACCCAACATGCCCTCCCACCCTCAGATGAGATGCCAGGGAATTCTGAGAGGGCTGTGGCTCATCGCCACGTTCTCTTCCTAAACCCTTTGGACAGGGCTCTTTGATGGGTCTCATGGAATACAGGGCACATTCGAATACAAATTGTAACTTAAGTAACAAGGAACCAGAACTCAACGTCAGCAATATAGTGGGAGTTTTCTTGGAATTCTCAGAAATTTCTGTGCTTGGAAAGTTACTAATAGTAAATGAAGACAGGGAGACTTCCTCAGTTAAGTTGCCCATCACAAATGCATATAGGGGTTGTTCCTTCAGCAAAAACAAAACAAAACAAAAAAACTTGTGCAGACTGTAAAGTTCTGGCTCAGTGTTTCATTCAGAAGTCCTAAGTGCAGCCAATTTGGCCGTGAAAGATTTCTTTTTCAGAGCACAGCGATGTCGTGGGGAGGCGGATCTGGACTCGGGGATTAGGTAAGAGCAGCAGACGGCACACGAGAGGATGCCTGGACTAGTCATTTGTGTCTCTTCCTCCGTCTGGTGGTCGTGGCTGGTACTGCAATGTACCTTAAAGCACAGCCCAGCCAATGAGGTATATATGAAAGCTTCTGATCTGACTAGCTCCCTCTGCCTGCAAAACTGTCATTCTGAGTTCTACCAAAGGCCCCCAAATCTGAGTATATAAATCAAGAGCTGCAACCTCCCCTTCGCTTAAGTTTCTCTTAAGATAAAGGCACCATGAAAAAGCCTTAAAAACAGCAAGACTCCTTTTATGAAAGGAAACATCTTTTTGTATGATTAGAACAGAAGAGTACATTGCTAGGGAAATCCTCTTCCTTGGCTGTTTCCAAACCCCTTTTTAGCCATGTACCCCCTTTTCTCTGGTCTTCAACTTACTAAAACCTGCAGAGATAATGGCTTCTCCTAAGCACTTGAAAGGTGTTTGCTCTTTTCTTGAAAGTACTTAGTTCACAGGTTGCAGGACCTACCAGCTGGATCCCCTGAGCACAGAAGTCTGATACCAGGTTGAATATGCTCTCCCTGCAATATGGACCTCAGCGGGATCACAGAACTTGCTCCAAAACTGAATTTTCAGAAGTGGAACGGTAGGGAATTGGACATTCAGGTCTGACCGACAAGGCAGATGCTAACACTATGCTAATTTCCTTTATGTGTCCATGTCACTTCCACTCACTGGGAGACTCTGGTACTGAAAGAAAAAGTTCCCCCACAGGATGTGCTAAGGGAAAGGGCAAGAGACGGTTCAGAAATGACAAACAGAACCGCGGCAACAGAACGTGTTCCTTTTGCTTCAGACTGCCTTTCTCACAACCCTGCTGCCTCCCGTATGAGCTAAGATTCTCTATTAGTAATAAAAGTTAGGGAACACCTAAGAAAACAAATTTCCAACAATAACCCAAAAAAATCATATTCAATAGAAGATGTGCCTGGATCTTAGGAGAGCAAGAGAATCACTCACCCCTGACAAGAGAAGTCCATCTCAGCTCCAGTCCTAACTTGAGAAGCCACCTGCTTGTCTCCATTTGCAATGAGCTTGAGAGGTGATCACCAGGCGTTTAGAGGGCGGTGTTACTTAAGTGTGGCCGCCCTCCCCCCAGGGCCGGAGCTGTGCTCCCAGCTGCTGCCTTTTAAGAGCACCAAAGAGGCAGGGAGGGCAAGAGGAAGAGAGAGGTCATTGCTTCTCCCTCGTCTTAGTTCCCAGCCCAGGAAAGAGAAGAATTTGAAAGCAACTCTGAGAGAGAGGCCGATCAAACACTGGCACGACCAAAAAGGTGGAAGCAATGGTTGGGTTCTGGTGTTTTAATAAAATGTTCCAAGGGATAAAATCTACTAGGAGAGGACATGGCAGAGTCCCGAACCCGAAGATCGCCTTCCTTGTCTGCGGACCCCAAGGGCAGATGGTGGAGTACCGGCTGCCCCGAGAGGCCCTCTTTCGTGGAAATTAACACACTTCCTCAACACAATACACAAGACCCGCTATGCTCACCCACCCGCCTCCCCCGTCCACACCCTACCCCAGCCCCTCTGAGCCCTCCGCCTTGCTCTGGGTTCCCACCACCCACTCACCCCAAATAACCGGCGTCCCTTTTGTTCATTTTCCTGCCGTCCCCGCTTGTCTGTCCCCTTGTCGTAAGATGCAGCACTACACACGCTCCCAACACTATATAGCAGACGCTTTGCCTTAGTGGCCTGATTGCATGCATGTAAATGGGGGAGGGGCGTCAAACAAATCCAGGCTATGCATCAACAGAAATCAAAGCAATATTCGTAAAGCTAGGCAAGCGAGCGTTAACATTGGAGAAACATAAGGCTTGAGGCTTATTGATTCTTTAGATCGAAACTGTTTGGATTCGCTTTCCTTCTTAAATATTGGTGTACCATTTTGGCTTCAAAAGAATCTCTTCTTGCTTCTGCCCCTCTCTTTGGGGGAGGGGTCGCTTAACTCAGGGATGTGATGTTAGAACGCCCTCCAGGGGGCGCTACGATGCGCTTGCTGGCCGAGCGGACCCCCTCATCCACTTGGGTGCCTGCAGGTGACAGTAAGTTCCCAGGGAATAAAAAGGAAGGTGGGGGTGTGGACAAGACAGAAAATTGATTAATTTGAAGAGCGTAAGAGATTAAATGCCCTCCTCATCTCCCAAGAAACTTCCATTTCAGTCTGTCAGGTAGTCCAGACTTTCCATACCCACTCTCCTGAAAACAACCCTTTGCAGGAGAAGCCAGATTCTTACTGGATTTCATCGGACCCTCTGCATCATAACAATAACAGTAAAAGGAACAAGGGGAGTGATATGAAAAACAGCTGCTCATGTGCACTGTGATAAGCAACTCTGAAGTGCTTCTCAGATCATTTCATTCAGTCCTCATCACGATCCTGGAGGGAGGTACTGTTATTACCCTATTTTACAGAGGAGGTGACTGAGGCTGTGAGAGGTCAGGCAACTTGCCTGTGAGGGTCTCACCACAACTTGGAGTGGTGATGGTCTGACCTGGGGATACAGCTGAAATGAAACACTGATACACACTCCTTTTCAGAAAGGAGCCCCCCCAAAAAAAAAAAAAACTTAGGCATGACAGAAGTCAGGGAGCAATGAAAAAGGGCAAAAACACTGAAAAATTTCAGGCAACTAGCATATGTGATCTCTGATACTGTCACCTCAAGTTTTAGGGCTCTTCCTCTGTCTTCCTCCCTTCTGGCCCCCTTGTATCTTCTTCTCCCTGTCTTCCCATTTGCCCCACTTCTTCCCCCACAGTCACTGTCCCTCTAAGACATGTGTCTTTTTCTTATTATCTCACTTCCTTCACTTGAAAGTTTTCATCAGAGAGATGCAAATCTACACTTACTGGTCATCTACACTACTGGTTATGGAGCAGTTGAACATTTTCTAAGAATATCAGCAAGTTCTTAAAGATTCATGATACAGCTAAGCCATGGTAAATGTTCAATTAGTGGCAGCTGTTGCTAGCATTATTATTATGACAAGGAAGGGGAGAAGATAAATAAAATCCTAGGCTGGAAGAAGCTATTGGAATTTGAGCATAAAAATGATCTATTAACCTGGGCAATGGAAACAAAATATACTGTGGAGCTTACCCAGTCTAAGGCAGAAAATCATACCCATAAGGAAACCATCCTGTCCTGCCCTGCCCTCGCCCCGCCCCCAGCAGGTGTGATCTCTAAGCAGAACTGGTCATCTTTTAATCCTGATGTTCTATCTGGCTGAACCTTGGCTTCCTTTCCCACCAGGACTTCTCTTTGGCTCAGCAAACCATCAACTTGTCCAACTCACCTGACAGGCTAAATCCGGACTGATGCAGGTTCCTCACCGGTGGGTTGGGCCGCGTGGGAGAGCCCCGGGTGGAGCCGGCGGGAGTGCCCGCCTTGGGCGTGGTGGTCAGGTCGAACACCGGCCCGTCGTACATGCCCCTGGGCACGGCGTGCAGGTCCGCCATCTGCAGCAGAGACAGAAGGCACCCTTTAGTCCCTCAACAGCGAAGGGTCTGCTCCAGGCAGCACAGATGAGGCGGCGAGCCAAGTGTGTGTGGTGAGAGCTAGAAAATAATCATGTTATTTTTCAATACTAGGAATGTAGTGTGCAACATGATAAAGGTATTTCACACTGCTGTCCATTAAAAATCAAAGTCATTAAGAATGTAAATCCTAAGAGTTCTCATCACAAAGAAAATGTTTTTTCTATTCCTTTGTATCTATATGAGATGATGGTGTTCACTAAACTTATTGTGGGAATCATTCCATGTAAGTCAAATCATTATGCTGTATACCTCAAACTTATGTTTGTGTTGCGTGTCAAAGATATCTCAATGAAACTGGGGAAAAATTAAAAGGTTATTTTAAGGAAAAGAGAAGCAGTATAAAACAAAGTGGGTGTTGTGACAGAGTGACCATGGAGGTGGCGGGTGAAGGCCTTTCTGAATAGATGAGCTTCTAGCTCAAGGTTCAGAGGGGCTTATGTGGGATCTTAGAGGGAGGGGGCTGGGGAGGCAGAGTGGCGACCCGGATGGCAGAGTTCTCAGCAGAGGAAACCGAATGTGCGAACATCACTGAATAGAAGAACCACCTAGGTGGTGGAGCAGAGCGGGTGGGAAGGGCAGCAGTTTGAGATGCGGTCCTGAGTGCTGGCAGGGATGTGTCCCCGTGGGAGCTTCATCATCATGCTCCTCAGCACAGATCAGAACCGGCAGCTCCAGATGAGCGTCCTCACTCAGGGGGTCTGACCCACTGGCCTCTGGCTGGGGCTGTGCACTTGCCCAGGGACCGTGGAGCCCACCAGCAACATCACCCAGCTGCAGGCTCTGTGCCAGGCATGGTGTGACTCGGGCTCATGGTTTCACATGGAACAGAGTGCCTCCCCCAAAGGCGTTTACCGTCTATTATGCAAACACTGCAAGACCACCCAAGGCAGCATAACAACTGGCATGCAACCTTCACCTATTTCTTATCATTGGCCAGAGGTGAGGCAACGAGGACAGGCCACCGGAGAGCCTGACAGCGCAGGACGGCCCATTGTAGGACTCCAAGGAAGTCAACCGCAAAGCCGTCCCTCTCCTCTGTCGGTGACGCAGGTGCAGGTGCAGAGGCAGAGCTCATCAAGCTTGCAGATGCTCAGGATTCAGGTAAGAGGATGACTACATCTGTACTCCTTCAAAACCTCGACCATTAACTGTATTTCATCAACATTTCTTGGGGTCCAGAGGCAAAGTCACATTCATGGAAATACAAAGCTGATATATAGGACGTTTGAGTGTCCTTCTCTTTTCTGTTAGACCAGAACTGGAGTGTGGACTTCTACTCCAGGCTACCTACCTTCAAAACGATCACCCATAAAGAGAGAAGGATGGGAAAGGGCCTTAGAGCACTGTCATGAATGAACAGTGGAAGGCAGCAGGGATATTTAGAATGAAGGGCAGATGACTTTGGGAACACAGAGATGCTCAGAGGTGGGTTCAGCTCATTCTGTGCAGGTGCCTGGGGCAGAACTGTGCTGTGTGTTGGCTTCAGGGAGGCAGACTTGAGCCCAGCAGGCTCCTATGGAGGCTACGGATAAGGCTGCTGCCACCCGTGGGGCTCTGGACAAAATGGATTCTCTCTGGCTTCTCAATGACTGCCTCAGTAACTCTGTGTCTGAAATTGGAAGGAACTCCCCAAAGCTGAGCTCAATAACTAGACAACTAAGATCATGCTGGGGCTATCTGCACAAAAGTACCTAGCTTCTCAGAATTCTGAATAATTTATTTCAATATATGCTTATATCTCCATCATAATTCTAGAATCCTCTGCTGTTGCTTTTATAACTGGTTGGATTATGGGTTTACCTTCCAATAAAACATTACATGTGAAAACAAAAGCAGGAAAAAAAAGAAATCGGTTCTCACAGACAAGGCTGGCCAGCTGCCTCATGAGATGGGGAGGCCCATGGTGCTGCAAACGTCCACACGAGGCTAGATGTGAGAGTCTCGCTTACTGTACTCACTGGTGTTTAGGATTCGGGTGGGACACGGACATACTGAGTTTCTGAGAGCTTCTCTCTAATGATATCACGAAGGGCCTTATTTTCTGTCCCCAGTGCTGACAACAGGAAGGTTTCACTGGACTCGTACCCAAGAACTGCCCTCAGATGAAGACAGCCACTTGGCCCAAAGCCTCACCCTCTGCCTGGCACCAGGGTGGGAGGGTGAGGGAGCAAAGGGAGTGATTATAAGGCCCAGACCGCTTTCACAGACCGGTCCAGCTGAGGCCTTGGCTATAACTGCATTCCGGCAGCCCTCCGTCCTGTCCTGCTATGTTCACGCTGTCACAAAGCGTGAACCTGAAAGCGATACCCAACCTCCCTCTCAGAGCCTGTTTCCCAGGCCATGTGCTCTGCAGGTAGACTGAAGACCCCTGCGTGGGTCCAGGCACTGAAGTGAGTACGGCTCCAGCCTGGCCCACACTGATTTACAAAGTGCGCCCCCTGCCTCCTCTTCCCCCGCCAGCCCCGTGTGCACAGATGACTTTATCCCTTTCATGAGGCAAGGTCGTCAGGACTAGGGCTCAAATTCCACAATCCCCGAGCTGGTCAAACCCTGCTTTGAGGAGCCCTAAGGCTTCCCTACAGGAAGATGACCTGGAGGATGGTGCGGGGATAGGAGAGGGAACCTATCCCCCCAAGGGATGCTCACCCCTCAGGCATCAACCAGAGCTACTCTGCCTGTAATGTGTAGGGAGGCAGGCAGGTAGGTAGATATATACATAAACATGTACACATGAGTGTACCTACCTACTTATTTATCTGTGAAACCAGGGGCATAAGTAAGATTTTATTTGAACTACAGAACTTGCTAAAAGAGTTATAAACACTTGCCCTGATGGATGGTTCGACACCAGGTAGACACAAGACAGGACAAGGAGGGGTGGGCGTGGTCTGCTGGTTCTTGTTGTAAGCCTTAAAGAGTAAATTATTTCTTAAAAATATATACAGAATTATTTTGAATTATTAAAATATTTCAATACTACTTTGAGAAAAAGCACTCTAAAGATGAGGAGAAATTGTTGGAAAAAAGCTTTCTTTAGCTAAGAAAGTTTTTGAAACCCCCTTTTATAAAATGTATTACAGTCCATTAAATCTGTGCAATTGTCCTTTGGGAAAGAGACCCTTGCTGTGAATCTCTAGGAGGATCTAGAGCACACAGACCCCGTCCCGTCTAGTTCCTACACCTGTGCTGAGTGGGTCACAGAGCCCTTTCCCCCCACCTCTGGGCTCCACCTGCTTCTTACCTTCCTCCGTGCTTTAATGCGCTTGTAGACGTAGTCCGAGAAGGGGCTGCAGGGGATGAAGCGGCCAGCCCCCTGGGTCACGTGCAGGTTGCCATCTTCCAGCATGATCTTGCCCTGGCAGATGACCACCAGAGGAGCCCCGCGCAGCTCCATGCCTTCGAAGATGTTGTACTCTGCAGCCTAGAGACAGGGGCGAGGGGCAAAGCCTTGGTTATGGGTATAGTGAGGAGAGAAAGAGAAACACAGTTCTCTTAGCCTTGGGATCCCGCCTTCAGCATCCCTGGGAACTGATTCAACAGGTAAGCTGGGAACAGCTTACAAACCGTCTGCAACCTTTCAGTGGGCAGAGACCTCGGGAGACAGATGCTTGCTAAGAGTGGGCTTCCTGGTGAAGAGAAGCATCCCATCTTTTGTAAGGTCCTCACATGGAAGTAAATTTTTGTCACTGGCAGGGTTCAAGAGAAAGTGAGTAACTGACAGTGATGGTGTATATGCTGTCTTGTACTGGGTGGATGGGTTATACAACCTTTATGTCCCCACTAGCTCAAAATTCAATGTGATTTGACACAATGCTTAAGCAAAGGCCACTACCACCCAAAATGGGCTCTTCCCCTACCTTCCTCATTTATTCAGTAAGTACAAGGCACTGTTGCAAAGTGGTTAAGGATCTCGGTTTATTTTTTTTATTTTTATTTTTTTTAGGATCTCGGTTTGGAGTCAAGTTATCTGGGTTTGAATCCCAGCTTCCACATTTACTTGCGGCATTATTTAATCTCTCTGCATCTCTCCTTCCTTATCTATAAAGTGGGGATAATAAAGAGTGCCACCTGGACAAGAGTGTTACAAAAATTCAACAAATTAAAAACACAGTGCCTGAAACATAAGTGCTTGAAAATACATTTTCCTAACAAATATTTTTTTTTCTAACAAATATTTTTATGCCCCATTCTGTCAGATGGTGGTGGTGCTATGTCATGTCTGTCTCTTGCGACCCCACGGACTGTAGCCCTCCAGGCTCCTCTGTCCATGGGATTCTCTAGGCAAGATACTGGAGTGGGTTGCCATTTCCTTCTCCAGGGGAATCTTCCGGACCCAGGGATCAAATCCACATCTTCTGCATTGCAAGAGGATTCTTATCCACTGAGCCACAAGGGTACTAGGCTTTAACTATTATCTTTCACGTGAAATTCCTCATGAGGAAGTTATCAGAGCTACTGACTAATTTTTTTCCTGTTCTTTCTCCTTCTGGGCACCAGGTACCACTGCACTGCTGAGTGAGGTATGCCCACAGGCCTGGCTTTGGCCAGCGCCAGGGGAGAGGAAGTGACGTCCTGGGAAAGATTTCAGGGCCCCGTCCTGGTCCCCGGACTCAGTAGTCATATAGCGCAGGTAGAAGAGAGTGCCTATACAGGCCCCTGTCCTGAGTGACTGTGATGGGCAGAGCCCCTCTTCTCTGCCTACCCATTTTGCAAAGCAGGAGTGAGAAATAAACTGCTGAGGTTTTATATCCCTGGGAATCCAGGATGATTGGTTATTGCAACACATCCTCGCCCAATGACCCTGGCTCACCACAAACTCACATCTCTCCTGTCCCTGTTCCCCACCCATGTTCCCACCTCTGCTCCACGCCCATCCGCTCAGGCCGTACCGACTGGTGGTTCTTGGCAGAGACGATCTTGACAGCATCTGGATCCCAGATCACCAGGTCGCTGTCAGAGCCCACGGATATTCTTCCCTTGCGAGGATACAGATTGAAAATCTTGGCAGCATTTGTGCTTGTCACGGCCACAAACTGGTTTTCATCCATTTTCCCTGTGGCCTGTAAAAATACACACACACAAAATGGTCCCTCCAGGGCTTCTGAGTTCAGAGCAGGGTGACCACAGTTCAGTTCAGTTTAGTTACTCAGTCGTGTCCGACTCTTTGCGACCCCAAGGACTGCAGCAAGCCAGGCATCCCTATCCATCACCAACTCCCAGAATCTACTCAAACTCATGTCCATTGAGTCAGTGATGCCATCCAACCATCTCATCCTCTGTCGCCCCCTTCTCCTCCTGCCCTCAATCTTTCCCAGCATCAGGGTCTTCTCAAATGAGTCAGCTCTTCGCATCAGGTGGCCAAAGTATTGGAGTTTCAGCTTCAACATCAGTCCTTCCAATGATTCTGTAGCTCATTGGGTGAACTTAGGCCCAGAAATACAAAGAGGGGCTTCAGAAGTGGTGAGCACAGAAGTCCACCCAGTGAGCTACAGAATCAGCTGTAGCTCTGGACTGTCACGATCACCCAGACAAAATGGACAAATGCATGGCTGCGTGGCTTAGGATGGAATTTACTGCTCTGGAAGTATGCATGTTTTTTCCAGATATGTACATACATTTACTTACTTATTTATCCCTTCTAACTCCAAAAGGGATTATAGAGATTTCAAAGTAAAAGCAAATATAACTGTGAGCCCATATTTTAGATATTTCCATTTGCATAGGCACCCAATAAATATGAAAGAACCTTGCCCAAATGAAAACAATGGTTATCCCAGGGTTGTGGAATTCTGAGTGATTTTTTTTTTTTAATGTGTGAACTTTTCTGTGGTTTCCAAGTGTTCTTTATTCAGCAGGTATCATGTGAGTAATTTTAAGATATGTATTACCTTTTAGCAGTTCCAGATAGTGCCAAAATAAATATATATACACATATACTCATAAATACATAACAATGTAAGAAAAGATGAAAAAAAACTAAGTTTATATGAGAAGAGACAAGAATATTTATACTTTCCCCCCTTTCAAAACAGAAAGCTTGGGTAAGGAAAGAAGAATTTAGTTTAAAATCTAGTTTTGACCTTCCTGGGAACCAAGAGGGGAAAAAAAAAAAAAAGGAAACTTGGACTACATGGTGTAGATGTGTATTTTATTTGGCTCTGAAATGAGTGTCTAGGATTTTTAAAATAAAACAGAGGGAAGTGATCAACTTAATAATGAGTTTTATAAAGGTTAGTCAAATCTTAGGAAGTGACTTCATTTGCATGGCTGTTTTTTGTCAGCTTCTGTGATGTTAACAAGGAAAGTAAAACCACACCACTTTGCCAGAAGCCTTTGACAATTACCTGTACAGTCTGGATGACCACACAGCCCAGAGAGTCTTTGGTGAGCAAATGACTTGAGTCTTGGTCATAGACCCCTTGCCTATCATGTCAAAGGATTATAGCCAATCCTTTATTTGTACCATCAGATGAAGGATGTGTTTCTGGTTCATGTACATGCATGCTAAGTTGCTTCAGTCATCTCTGACTCTTTGTGACCCTATGGACTGTAGCTCGCCAGGCTCTTCTGTCCATGGGATTCTCCAGGTGAGAATACTGGAGTGGGTTGCCATGCTGTTCTCCAGGGGATCTTCCCAACCCAGGGATCGAACCCGCATCTCTTAAGTCTCCTGCATTGACAGGTGGATTCTTTACCACTAGCACCACCTGATTCATAGTCCTTCACAATCTAGGAGGCGTTCTCAGAACCCAGCCCTCGGGATTCATCACTCTAGAAGGGACATTCACAAACCACCTGGTTCCAGAGATACCTGGGCAGGTATGAGGCCTCATCTGCACACCCAGCGCCCCCAGGCGTGAAGAGGAGCAAGGAACAGGACACTCTGATCTGGCCTCAGCTGCCCTCCTGTGACCTCCATCCTTACCACAGCCTTGTCCCAGATGACAGACATGCGCTCCTCCACACCGTTGGTGCCCTCAGGAATGGCTGTGAAGTTGTCCTTCCCGATGGCTTTCTGGGCAGTGCTGAAGGTGCAGTGGGCACTCCCAGAGAGCTGCAGGTCTCCACTGGCCGAGGAAAAAGTTCCATGTGAACGAGGAGATTAGAGGCACCCCAGGGGCCCAGAAACAAGAGTCTAGGGTAAGGCTGTGGAGTGCTACGCATTGAGTTTGGAATCTTTCCCCTCCCTCTTGCCAACTGTGAACCTGGGTGATTTCTTCCCCTCCCCGGGACTCAGTTACCCCATCTGGGAAATGAGGGGAGTGGATTAGATCACTTCTTATGTAGTAGTATAAAAGGGACGCAGACGAGTGATGGGACGTATCCATAGAGGGCAGCAGCAAATGAGTCTCCCTATAATTTTGGTTCGGTGGTCATCATGACCAACGTTAAAATTACGGAAGTGATTTTTTGTCTCCTGGACCTTCAATTGCTCAATCTGTAAAATAGTGATGATAGCTCCTCACTCAGGGTGATGTTTGTTGTAAGGAACAATGAGATCACATGTGTAATCTCACCCTAGTGCTTGGCATACAATATGTATTAACTGCTATTACCATTACTAAAATGATTACTGGAATATCTTTTAAAATACAATGGTGGAGAGCCCACTGTCTGTGCTTAGCACTGCAGGGGAATTCCCGATGTGCTTTTCTCACAGGAGACTCTAGTCTAGCTGATGGATGGGCGGCCCTGGTCCTCATTCCACTGGCCCCAAGACGTCTCCACGCAACACCCACTGCTTGTCATTCTGCACCAACCTGGCCAGCAAGGAGTTGATGTAGTCTGGAGTGGTCGGGTCAGGACTCAGAGGTGGAGATGTCACAAATGCAGCTGCCTTGGCCCAGTTCTTGCTCCAGTAATGGGTCCCATCTGTGCCCAGGCTGGCAGTGATGGGCTCACCAAAGACCACGTTTCCTGGAAGGGGTGGGTGAGAGGCAATAGGTTTGCATAATCTATGTGTTGCCCTGGGACAGGCTTAGATAATCATGTCCCCTACTCAGCCTTCTCAAGGATGTGGCTCTGAGTCAAGCAGGTAGGATTCAAGTGCACATTCCCAGCTTTTCTAAGCCTTTACTTTTCTATCTTCTAAATGGGAACAATTTTGTATTTGGTAGAAGCCACTAGTTGCAAGATGCAGCATGCATTCATGCTCAGTGGCTCAGTCATGTCCAACTCTTTGAGACCCCATGAACTGCAGCCCACCAGGCTCCTCTGTCAGTGGGATTTTCCAGGCAAGAAAATGAGTGGATTGCCATTTCCTTCTCCAGGGAAATCTTTCTGATTCAGGGATCGAACATTGCCATGTCTCCTGCATTGGCAGGCAGATTCTTTACCACTGAGCCACCTGGGAAGCCTCGTAAGATGCAGCATTTATTCTCAAATTTTGAGGTAAATTTAAAATTTGAAGCAAAAGAAAAAGTATATACATTAACTGTTAAGATTCATCCTCATTTCAGAAATGTGAAAATGTGGAATAAATCGGTCCTGGAATTGATGATATAAGACAGTGTCTACTTCCCAGCCTTGTGAAAATGAAGGGTTTGGCATACACAGAGTGTCTGGCACTTGGAAGATGCTAAGGAAAAGTGATTTCTTTACGCCTTGTACTCCTTTCCACTGTAGAGTCCAAAGCCCCATATGTGCCCACGTCATTAGGAACTGCTAGATTCTGCTGCTGCATGGACACGCTTTGGCTCCACAAAGTAACACCCATTCCCATGGATGACAGGTCTCATGATCTTTTTTCCCATTATGTTTGTTACTCCTTAACCTATGGCAACAAAGAAATTTGCTAAAGGACACCCAACAACCTGGGACACAGCAAAGATTAGGCTGGCTTCTAGGACCTTGTTTTTGGAATGAGGGGCTGAAATGCCCAAACAGAGAAGACAGGAGGAAGGATACTGGAACACACACTGACCTAAGCTGAGCTTCTTAAAGAAGGGATGGTGATACAGAAGGCAAATGCCATCTCATAGAGGGTGGGATGGTACCAAGTGTCTTTGTGCCAGATTCTTGGGCTAAAGATGCTGGTGCAGCCCTCGGCTTCTTTAAGTTTGGTCCTCCACCTTCCACATTCAGGTTCCCCACAAGATGGACATCTAAGAAGGCTCTATGGCCAAGACTACAGGTTTTGCCTAGGTTCAACTCCAATCAAATGATTTTGGTTGCCTGTATTGGGAAGAATTCTAAATATACTCTGGTCTCACTAGAGAACACTCATGATTGACTTGCAATGTCTGCCACGTGCAAAATAAGAAAGCAATGGCAATGATTCCTACAGGACAGTCCTGCTCCTTGGGATGGTAGTGAGAAGGATCCACACAGGACTAATGAGAATTTCAAGGGCTCTCCAAAAATATTTACCAAACTAAAGCAACAAAGAAATGAAGAAATGAAAAGCAAGCACTCAAATACTATTAAGAGAAATACGAACTTAAACATGGGTGCCTCTCCCTTTGGACTATCTTTAGATGGAGGACTAGAATAAGCAAAGATTGTAATATACTACTAGATTTGGAGTCTAGCTCTCCCAGCTGGGAGATTCTGGACAAGATGGGCTTCAATTTCCTTATTGGAAAAATGGTGACAACAAATGCCAACTTCATGAGTTCTACATAATACATTTAAAGTAGTTCTCTCAGGGCAAGGCATAGCGTTGGTCCTCACTAAACTGAAATTCCTAATGTTGTTTCTGAGCAGCCAGGCAGACATGCTACAGAGCACTTGGGGATTAAACACCCTGGGGCTTAAACTCCTCTGGTCCAGAGGGAAGAATGAATCCTATCATACTCTGTCTTCTCGCTCTGAATGCTCCTGTCTCTCCCTGAGGATGACAGTTCATGACATGTATATTGGCTTCAATCTCAGCAGCCAGTCTTTCATCACTAAAGTGATGCCTTCCTTCCACCTTGGAGACCAAGCTGTACTAGTTCTCCTTGCTACAGCCATGATCCAAAAGGCTAAGGGTGAAGAATTTTTCTACATGAAATTTAAAACAAGACTCAGCATACAGTTGAGACACCCTGTCTTTGAAGCCCCCGGGTCATCCAAGAATGGGTCCCAGGCTGGATGTAGCCACCAGCAGAAGGCACAAGAGGGTGAGGATGGTAGGTGGCCGGGGTGGGGGGGGGGTGTCCTCCATGAACTTTTCTTTTCCTTTCTTTTTTTGGCTCCATGGCAGGTGGGATCTTAGTTCCCCGACCAGTGATAGAACTTGTTCCTCCAGCATTGGAAGCACAGTAGTCCCCACAACCAGGGATCCCTTCTCCTTTTTCCTTTTTTTCCCTTCTTGAAGACTGGGTAAGGAACACTGGACCGCTTTCCTGGTTCTGTCCCAATGACTCATACCCAGCAGAGCAGCCATGCCGTATCATACGGAGACACTTAGAAGCCGAAAGAGAAACAGCAGGCTTCCTGTGAGCAGGGAAAGGCAGGCAGTGCCCAGAACTGGCCAGCTAGAAAGGCTGTCAGGGCAATGAGGAAGCTTCCCCTCCCAGAAGAAAAGAGTCTCCTTTGCCGGAAGGCCGGGCAGCCACACACTCGGCCGTCAGTCAGCTGGGACTATTTTTATCCCCCTCAGACACTCACATGTGGAGTTTCACAGACCAGTTCTGAGTTTGGGAAATGAGTTGCTCATCGTGGGTCTCCCCACACGGCAGGCATGATCGTATAGCCGGGCCTAGGAAACCCTCCCTTGCAACTAAACACAAACCCCTATGGCCCCTAGGTCTCAACCCACTCTGTTCACTGGTGGGCCCATTAAGAGCCACTGAGGAGAACATAAAGCAAGAAACCAAGCTTTGAAATGAAGATAAGCTTGAGCTTGGCACAAGGTGACCACAGGAAGCTAAGTTAACAGCCATGGAGGAAGCAAGCAGATATCAGCAGGTCTTGATCATAGAGCTTGGGGTCATGACAACCATACTGTAGCTGGATATCGTATGGAGACCTGCTCTGACATAGCCAGTGCTGACCTGCATGGCTCAGGGGGTGGGAACCCCTGCACTCCCTACCCTCAACCCCAGCCAATGACACCATCTCCGGAGCAGATACCGGTTCAGAGATGAACCCACGTCCGAAGCCAAGGCAATGGCAGTCTTCCCGGGGACTTTTGCTTGAGCTGTTGGAAAAGATATTCTCCACTCCTTCATCATGCCCCCACCAACTGTGGAGGACAACAGCAGCTTTCAGCATTAATTCATGTCACTGTTCACACTGAAGATAAAGCCAAAAGAGAAGAAAGCAGAGTCCAGAAAGGAGTAGGAGTCAAGAGCCATATGTTTAAATCCCTTGATCCAGCCATGTCTAAAACACCTTCAGCTTCACCTTCAGTTTAAGTCCGTTTGGCTGGGATTCTGACTGCTGCACTCAATATAATCCTGACTAATATGTCCATTTATAAAGTTCAGATGATATGAACTGACAGTGAAAGATCACAGGAGAAAAAAGATGTACCAGCTCTCCAAAGAACAGATTCAAGCTGTATCATCTCGGGCAGATCACTTACCCTTCCTGAGTTTCAGTTTACTCATCTGCCAAGTAGAAGAAACCCTGAGATCCTGCCATCCATACAGGATACAGAAAGGATTCAACGGGCTAATAAGGATGAAGGGCTTCCCAGAGAGCAAGGCAATGAGCCAAACAGGCACCGCTGATACAGGACAGCTGGGGGGAAGGAGCCACATGGCTCTTTAGGGGCTCTGAGATCTTTGGAGCCCAATTCACCTTTTTTCCTCGCTTGCGAGATGAGGTCGGCCGCACTCTTGCTCATGACCTTCGTGACGTAGAGTGGACAGTTGGTTTGGCTAGCAATGGTGATGGCGCGGAACACAGCCTCAGCTTCCAGCTGCAAGAAACAATCCCTGGGAGTCAAGGAGAGCAGGACCGTCTCCAAGCACCACGCCCAGCCTCCACAGACTGAGAAGGCAGTGCTGCACAGAGGTTACAAGCCTTGGGGACCCTGGAGCTCCACACCCTGGATCCAAACCTCATATCTGTGGCTTCCAACTCTGTCCCTTCACTGGGCATCTCAGAGCCCCGCCCCTCTCCTGGGAAGTGGAGATCAGGAGGGTGTGTAAGCAGGGGATTGTTAGGTGAGAGCAGTGTCTGGCCAGAGTGGGCACCGCATCATGGCCTCTTCTCTCCTCTTCCTGTGATTATCACAGGGCCGCACATAATGGAAGCCTTTGCTCCCCAACCTGCCCAGGACAGAATCCCTGGGCAAAACATAACGCCAACAGCAGTATGTATAAATAACCAGTTAAGGCTGCCTCTGTGCATGCTAAGTCGCTTCAGTCATGTCCAAGTCTTTGCAACCCTGTGGATTGTAGCCCGCCGGGCTCCTCTGTCCAAGGAATTCACTCCAGCCAAGAATACTGGAATGGGTTGCCATGCCCTCCTCCAGGGGATCTTCCTGATCCAGGGATCAAACCCACGTCTCTTATATCTCCTGCATTGGCAGGTGGGTTCTTTACCACTAGCACCACCTGGGAAGCCCCCAGTGAAGGCTGCTGCTGCTGCTAAGTCGCTTCAGTCATGTCCAATTCTGTGCGACCCCATAGACGTCAACCTACCAGGCTCCCCCGTCCCTGGGATTCTCTAGGCAAGAACACTGGAGTGGGTTGCCATTTCCTTCTCCAAGGCATGAAGGTGAAAAGTGAAAGTGAAGTCGCTCAGTCTTGTCCGACTCCTAGCGACCCCATGGACTGCAGCCCACCAGGCTCCTCCGTCCATGGGATTTTCCAGGCAAGAGCACTGGAGTGGGGTGCCATTGCCTTCTCCGCCAGTGAAGGCTACTAGATATTAAATCCTTTCCTGGATGGTTAGCAATGGGTCAGTTCTTGCAGGTGTTTCTTATACTAATCATCCCCAGGCTTCTTAACTCCGAGATTTCCTTTATTATTGATCTCCTCCAGCCCACCCTAATGTAGAAGTCATGTTTTTGAACGTGCCAATCAACACAATTGACTGTAGTTAGGTAAGAAATAATGATTCTTCCCCTGTTCTATTAACAAAGCAGGATCTTAGAGCGTGGCCCCTCCTCATGAGTTGGGTCCAAGCCCTGAGTCTGCCACTTAGAAGCTGGGTAACCTCAAGAATGTTACACAACCTCCCAAAGGCTCAGTTTCCTCGTCTGTGAAGTGGGGATAATAATAGGACCTGACATACAGGGCTATTGAGAGGACTAAAATAGTTCATCCTTGTAAGGCAATGAGCCCAGTCCTGGAACAAGGCAAGTGTTCCCTGAAGGCTGGCTATTTGGCTGTACGGCTGATGACAGCTTCTGACCAGAGGGAGAGAGCCTGCATTACCACCGAAAACCCAAATTAAGTCCAATTCAGCCCAAAGCAGACATGCTGGCATTTTTCCTTTCAATCGGCCACAGTTTCTTTTTGGACAAATATGACACTCTGGTTAGCCATGCAGCCCAACACTTTTAAAAATATCAAAATAGTTTGCAGATAGACGCCTAATGTTTTTATAATGCAAACCAGTCACTGCCCTTGGTGAGTGCGGCTTAGCAAACAGACTCTAAGCACTTGGCTGGTCCAGTTAGTATCCTGCAGGCTGCTCTCTGTTCCACGTGGCAAGATCAAGATCCCGGAGCCCGGAGCACAAGTGACTGTGGCCACCTTCCTGAAGCACCCAGCCATCACAGGAGCTATCTCTGAGCTTTGGCTTCAGCTCTCTGAACAGCATCACTCAAGATGCTCTCTAGGTGTGCTTTGAACTCAAGAGGGGCTGCTCCTCGTATGTCGAGGCCTCCTTCTTCGTGCCTATGCTGACCACTCCAGCTCCCCCATGACCATGGTCCCAGCCTTTTTGATCTCATCTGCCCCCCACCCACCCCCACCACCCTGAGCACTGCAGGGTTTTCAGCACCTTGACAACACGACTATCTTTGGAAGGTTACATCACCCTCCAACTTCACCCACAAGGGCTTCCAGGGTTGTGGAGATCTATGGCTGAGAGGCTTTTTACTAAAAAGGAGACAGGAACAGGGAGAAGGGTGGGATGGGGGGGTTGGAAAAACAAACCAAGGAACAAAAATAGACTTTGCTCAGAAATCCCCTGGCTGCTGCTGTAGGAATCTGTCTTGCCAGCACATCTCCACAGTGACCAGCATTTAAGACAAGTTGCACAAGCTACTGATCACCCTGGCTTGCTCACACCGGGTGTTTTCCAGTCCTTCAAGCATGATGGCCAGTGCTTTCATCTCTCTTGGGCTCCAGCTTCTTTACATAACAGTAATAGCCAGTACTCAGACCAGGAAAGGTGCCAGGGACTTGGTATGTAGGAGACAGACTTTTTGGGAACGCTTTGACCAAAACCTTGATCACAAAATTACAAATTATTTCAACCGACAACAAAAATAGCATTAAAAACATGGAGTTTCTAGGGTGCTGATAATGTTCTGTTTCTCCAACTGGCTGGTAGTTGTACGTGTGTTCAGTTTGGGAAAATCCATTGTACCTTTATGATAGGAATACTTTTCTCTATGTGTGCTATATTTTCTTTCTTTAAAAAGACCCTAACAGGGACAAACAATGGGAATATTGTGATTTCTGGTTATGGTTCCTTCTCCTATCTGTCTTTAAAAAATTTTGTTAATTGGAATAAAATTGCTTTATAATGTTGTGTGGGTTTCTGCTGTACAACATGAATCAGCCATACCTATGTATATATCCCCTCCTTCTCCTCCCCCCATCCTACCCCTCAAGGTCATCACAGAAGACCAGGCTGGGCTCCCAGTGTTAACAGCAACTTCTCACCAGCTATCTATTTTACAAATGATAGTGTACGAATGTCGATGCTACTTTTTCCACTTGTCCTACCCTCTGCTTCCTCTGCCGTGTCCACAAATCCTTTCTCTAAACCTGCATCTCCATTCCTTCCCTGCAAATAGGTTCATCAATACCATTTTTCTAGAACCCATATATTAATATATGATTCACATATGATATTTGTCTTTCTCTTTCTGACTTACTTCACTCTGTATGACAGGCTCTAGATTCATCCACCTCACTAGAACTCACTCAAATTCCTTCTTTTTATGACTGAGTAATATTCCATTGTATATATGTACCACAGTTTCTTTATCCATCTCCTACCTGTTGCAGGATGCCGGGCTTGGAATGATAGAACAGGAAAGGGTTCACTTCACTGACACAGAGGGCCTGGAATTCCCTCCAGGTGCCAGGCTGGTCTCTGAAAGCCAATGTGCTCTCAGGCATATGGGCAGCGAGTTCCCAGCTCTGGGCCTGTGCCAGCCACTGAAGTTGCTGACAGCCCAGACATGTCCAACCAGCCACTAGTTAACATTCATTCACTCTTCAGCTCCTAAGCAGTGGCACTAATCAGCACGCATCTTACACGTGGGAAATGTATACCTGGATGTCCTTGTTACCATATACAAATCAACAGACATCATGCCTATGAAAAACCCATTCAGCCCGCTATCAATACGGCTGATGTTGTGCAGGACTCAGAATATGAAATAAAAGAAGTGGACACGTCTCTGGGCTTCACACTGATTAAGAATGGATTTAAATATTTACCGCTATTGAAATATAATCCTACTGAGGTACTGTAGAGTGCCCTCCGACTTGTATACTCTTTAGAGAGATCAGGGGTCAGAAGTAAGTATTCTCCTTCCATTCCCTTCTAATTTTCTCAGGGGCCTTGAGTTGGGTCAGTCAGACATGGTCTTGGAAGAAATGTCCCAGTTTCTGTCTCGCCTTCACAGAGTCCCAGCACCTTTCAAAGGAGTTTGTTCACACAGCTTATGTGTGTGTGCTGAGGGAGGGGGAGCTAGATGCAAACACCACAATATAAAAGGGGCAGCAGGACATTTAAAATGGGTAACACGGTCCTACCGTACAGCACAGGGAACTCTACTCAATGTTACTGGGCAGCATGGACCGGGGGGAGTCTGGGGGAGAATGGACACATGTATATGTACGGCTGAGTCCCTCTGCTGCCCACCTGAAACTGTCACAATGTCGTTAATTAGCTTTACTCCAATATAAAGTAAAGTTTTAAAAAATTAAAATAAAACGGGCAGCAGGCCATAAATCAGACCACTGTGGTGACAGGAGTCTCCCAGAAGATGCTGCTAAAAAAAAAAAAGAAAAGAAAAACAGCCTCCATTGCTCCTACTTCTCTCCCTGCACCGCCCCCCAAACCCTACCCCCACTCCCCATGCTCCTGAAAATTACCTCCTCTGGTCTACTCAGCACATGGCCTTCTGGGCCAGTTATCCCCATTTCCAACATCCGGGTTTGCTCCTAGAATGAGAAAGGAATAGAGAACAATTTTTATATGAGCTCAGCTGAGGCCTGAAACAGTAGGAAACAGTAGGAAAAGGCAAAAAGATAGGACACTGAAAGATGAACTCCCCAAGTCAGTAGGTGCCCAATATGCTACAGGAGATCAGTGGAAAAATAACTCCAAAAAGAATAAACAGGTGGAAGCAACAGCAAAAACAACACCCACTTGTGAATGTGACTGGTGATGGAAGTAAAGTCCGATGCTGTAAAGAGCAATACTGCAAGGGAACCGGGAATGCTAGGTCCATGAATCAAGGCAAATTGGAAGTGGTCAAACAGGAGATGGAAACAGTGAACATAGACATTTTAGGAATCAGTGAAATAAAATGGACTGGAATGGGTGAATTTAACTCAGATGACCATTATATCTACTACTGTGGGCAGGAATCCCTGAGAAGAATAGAGTAGCCATCATAGTCAACAGAAGAGTCCAAAATGCAGTACTTGGGTGCAATCTCAAAAATGACAGAATGATCTCTGTTCGTTTCCAAGGCAAACCATTCAATATCACAGTAATTCAAGTCTAGGCCCCGACCAGTAATGCTGAAGAAGCTAAAGCTGAACAAGACTGGGAACTGACTGTGGCTCAGATCATGAACTTCTTATTGCCAAATTCAGACTTAAATTGAAGAAAGTAGGGAAAACCACTAGACCATTCAGGTATGACCTAAATCAAATCCCTTAGGATTATACAGTGGAAGTGAGAAATAGATTAGATCTAATCAAGGGATTAGATCTGATAGACAGAGTGCCTGAAGAGCTATGGATGAAGGTTCATGACATTGTACAAGAGGCAGTGATCTAGACCATCCCCAAGAAAAAAGAAATGCAAAAAGGCAAAATGGTTGTCTGAGGAGGCCTTACAAGCATTTGTGAAAAGAAGAGATGCAAAAGGCAAAGGAGAAAACAAAAGATATACCCATTTGAATGCAGAGTTCCAAAAAATAGCAAGGAGAGATAAGAAAGCCTTCCTCAGTGAGCAATGCTAAGAAATAGAGGGAAACAATAGAATGGGAAGACTAGAGGACTCTTCAAGAAAATTAGAGCTACCAGGGGAATATTTCACGCAAAGATGGGCATAATAAAGGACAGAAACGGTACGGACCTAACAGAAGCAGAAGATATTAAGAAGAGGTGGCAAGAATACACAGAAGAACTATACAAAAGAGATCTTCATGACCCAGATAACCACGATGATGTGATCACTCACCTAGAGCCAGACATCCTGGAATGAGAAGTCAAGTGGGCTTTAGGAAGCATCACTACGAACAAACTAGTGGAGGTGATGGAATTCCAGTTGAGCTATTTCAAATCCTGAAAGATGATGCTGTGAAAATGATGCACTCAATATGCCAGCATATTTGGAAAACTCAGCAATGGCCAAAGGACTGGAAAAGGTCAGTTTTCATTCCAATCCCAAAGAAAGGCAATGCCAAAGAATGTTCAAACTACCACACAATTGCACTCATCTCACATGCTAGCAAAGTAATGCTCAAAATTCTCCAAGTCAGGCTTCAACAGTACGTGACCTGTTAACTTCCAGATGTTCAAGCTGGATTTAGAAAAGGCAGAGGAACCAGAGACCAAATTGCTAACATCTGTTAGATCATCAAAAAAGTAACAGAATTCCAGAAAAACATCTATTTCTGCTTTATTGACTATGCCAAAGCCTTTGACTGTGTGGATCACAACAAACTGTGGAAAAATTCTGAAAGAGATGGGAATACCAGAACAGTTGACCTATCTCTTGAGAAACCTGTTTGCAGATCAGGAAGCAACAGTTAGAACTGGACATGGAACAACAGACTGCTTCCAAATAGGAAAAGGAATATGTCAAGGCTGTATATTGTCACCCTGTTTATTTAACTTATATGCAGAGTACATCATGAAAAATGATAGACTGGATGAAGCAAAAGCTGGAATCAAGATTGCTGGGAGAAATATCAATAACCTCAGCTATGCAGATGACACCACCCTTATGGCAGGAAGCGAAGAGGAACTAAAAAGCCTGTTGATGAGAGTGAAAGAGAAGACAGAAAAAGTAGGCTGAAAGCTCAACATTCAGAAAACTAAGATCATGGCATCTGGTCCCATCACTTCATGGCAAATAGATGGGGAAACAATGGAAACAGTGACAGACTTTATTTTTTTGGGCTCCAGAATCACTACAGATGGTGATTGGAGCCATGAAATTAAAAGACACTTACTCCTTGGAAGAAAAGCTATGACCAACATAGACAGCATATTAAAAAGCAGAGACATTACTTTGCCAACAAAGGTCCATCTAATCAAAGCTGTGGTTTTTCCAGTAGTCATGTATGGATGTTAGAGTTGAACTATAAAGAAAGTTGAGTGCTAAAAATTGATGCCTTTGAAGTGTAGTGTTGGAGAAGACTCTTGAGAGTCCTTTGGACTGCAAGGAAATCAAACCAGTCCATCCTAAAGGAAATCAGTCCTGAATATTCATTGGAAGGACTGATGCTGAAGCTGAAACTCTAATACTTTGGCCACATGATGGGAAGAACTGACTCATTGGAAAAGACCCTAATGCCGGGAAAGATTGAAGATAGGAGGCAAAGGGGACAACAGAGAATGACATGGTTGGACGGCATCACTGACTCAATGGACATGAGTTTAGTTTGAGTTAACCTCTGGGAGCTAGTGATGGACAGGGAAGCCTGGTGCGCTGCAGTCCACGGGGTCACAGAGTCAGACACGACTGAGCGACTGAACTGAACTGAACTGAGGCTTGAAAAAGTGATGCTGGAATAGTCTAATCTAAAGATGGTCCACCCACCACCTGCATCAGAATCTCCTGAGTTGCTTTTGTAAAAGTGCAGATGTCTGCTCTACCCAGGTCTCCCAAATCAGAATATACAAGGTAGAATCGAGGATTCTGCCTTTTCATAAGCCCCTCAGACTCTCATGCTTTAAATGGATGGTTACAATAAGCAGATTCAGCATTTAACCAGACAAAATAACGCCTCTAAATACAGCATTACCTGACTTAGCCTTTTGGTCAAATTCTATTTAACTAGGTTGTGGAACTCTCTACCCCCCCTCATGACTGATGGCTAAATTCCTCAGACCTGGCTGGCTTTCTGGAAGAAGCAGGTGGCTAGGTTAATTGGAGCTGGCACCAGTCCTCAGCAGCAGAGCTGCAGTTTTGCAAACATTCATGCTCAAGCACTGAGGCCAGTTCCTAGGAACCTCACCCTCGTGACACAGGAGATAAAAAGAGTGAGTGAGCTGAACAAGGCTCTATCTCATTCAGAAACTATGAGATGCTTAGAAAGGAAGGGATTCCTTTCCCTGGAAAAGAACACTTTTTGTCTTTTTATGTTTTTATTCACTTAAATCTTTTACAGAGTTGGAGAAAGGACGATGCATTTACTATAAGCAGCCACGAGAAGTAAAATGGTCACAGCTTCCAGCTCTACAAAATTTGACAAAAGGTCAGAGGCTGACACTGCCAGCAGAGCACCTCCACTTTCCATTCTTCCCGTCCCATCAAAGCTTGGACTGAATACAACTTCTTCTTCCCAACTCTGCTGGGTTATGACTCTGAACTGCTTCGTGAAGCCGAACAAGGGATGAGGTGTCCAACTAAGGATCTTCTGTCTCACACAACACTCTCACTCCTACCTTGTCCAAAAGTGCTAGGACAATGCACAGGATGAAACGTGCTCAAGCAATGGTCTCTGAGCACTCCCATCACCAAGCCAATTTTTCCAGGATACACTTGACAGAGTTTTACTTGGACCTCCCCAATCAGGATCTCTGGAGCTCAGAGAATCCCATAGATCATTCTTTAAGCTCCACAGTTGATTCTAGTGCACTGTTCACATTGGGATGACTTATTCCCAAAACCATGGGATCCCTGCATCTGGATGGTTAAGAATAGCCTGTAAAGACAAATGGATGCCACCTGATGTGGGTGGGGGAGGTGTGGGCTCTTTGAGGTACTGATCACTGCTATAATTACATCCCAGTTTTGGTTGCTCCATGAAGAAAGGGACCCTGTCTTTTTCACCTTCCCTCTCCAAGGCTTGGCACATAGAAGGCATTCAGTAGGTATTTGTTGGATGATTGGCTAAAGATGCTACTGAAACTTTTGAAAAGGTCCCTTATTGGTACCCATAGGAAATATTTCTTCTCACCTTTTAGTCACTTTGCATAAAGTGCAGCAAGAAGCTCTGAGCACAGCAGCTGCCTCCATTTAAACAAGGTGATAAAATCTTTCAGCTCGAGCTGAATTTAATAAACACACATGAGAAACTCATTCCAATGGGGGGAAAAATGCCCTTATTCTTTTCCTGAGAACAGTCTGCCCAAGGTGGGGGAAGGGTGTAGGCGGGGAACACCAGAGCCACTTCTGTGCTCAGAAGCCACAGAGAAAGCTGGAAAGGGGCTGAGGGTTGGAGCCCGTCTGCCTCCACAGAGTCAAGCATGAAGAAGCAGGGAGTCTGGCTGCGAGGGAATCTGGAGGGAGGGCTGGGGCATCTGGCTGCTCCCCTGAAACCTTGGAGGATGGGGAGGAGAGAAGTGACAGCTCCAACACCTCCGGGATGCCTCCCATGGGAGCAAGGCATTTGGAGCCTCCTTGGAGAGTGACTTCATTATCTGCGTGTGCGGGGGGCGTGGGAGAAGGCTGTCAGGGGCCCAACTAATTAGCCTCCTTGGTCATAAGGGAGTGGAAACTGTATGCTGAGCTCACCTCCTCCGCTGGAGAGACAACACTCAGAGTCTGAAAGCCTGACAGCTGCAGCCTGCACAGATCGGGTGCTGGTCTCTCCAGAAGCCTACAGCTGGACGGGTGGAGAGGACGCCGTCTCTCCATCTCTGGGTAGAGATGCCTACGGAGGCACACCCCCTGAGAGGCTAAGACTAACTTCTCCCAGTTACTAGCTGTGGTCCCTGGGCCGGTGACCTCACCCTTCAGAGCCTCAGTCTTCTCATCTATAGAAGCGTGGGGGAGGCTGGGGCCATCCTGGAAGGGTTGGGTGAAGACCTGGACAGCAGTAAGTGCTGTCCAATGGGACCTGTGGCAGAAGCTGAGATGAGGGTGGGTCTCAACGTGCTCCCACACCGCTCCTGACCACATTCATCACGTCCTGGACAACCTCTACAGCACAGCCCGAGCACTCAAGAGTGCCGGCCTGCCTCTGTGCTGACTCCCTCTAGAGCCTAGCGCCTGGCACAGAGTACGCGGGAGCACTCTCAGGAAGAATGAATAAAGCGCTCTTGCTGTTAATGTTATCAAATGGACTGAGAGAGCTGACACTCCTTGCTGGCCACCTCCTCCCAGCGGAAGCCAACCCTGAACACTTCTGAGATAAACAGAACCCTGGCGAAGACACATCTGTGCATTGAGCCCATTAAGCACCCCAGGAGATGGAGGGAGAAGTGCTTTCTGCTTCCTCACAAACGACCAGTTTGGGCCCTGGGGCCCTTGCTTTCATCACTCTTTCCTCGGGTTGCTCAATGTGATTTCTAGGAAACCAGTGGGACATCTGATCCCCACAAGACGCGAATTCTTCATTATCTAAGGCCAGGAGTTACGCAGTCCTGGATAAGATTTCTGGCTTCTGAGAAACGCTGTCAAGTTTTTCTTTAGAACAGGGTGTGTCATGTAGCTCGGACTCACTTTCAAAACAGAATCAGTGATGGTCTCCTACCAAAAGGCCCAATGTGAGAACCTCCTCTGCCAGGATGTCTGCCCTGGTTCCCAGAACGCTTTATTAGCATCTTCGATTGATACTTCCACCCTTGCTTGTCTACTTGCCCTCATACTTCCTCCTCCTAGACTCTGAGGTCCTTGAAGCCAGGTTCTGTTTTTAGCGCAGTGCTTAGGAGGGTTTAGAGCTTGAGAGCTCCAGCAACACTGAAGAAATGAGAAAATCAATGGGAGGTAGATGCTCGCCCAAGGAGCCCCTGCACCGCAGGGAGCGATGCCTCGTTACCTGGGCGATGATGTCCCCGTTCTCAGCGTGCACCTGAGCGATGGCCCCCAGCTCTCCCAGACACGTGAAGATCTCATACAGCTGAAACAGAAATGAGGCTCTGTCACCTTCACAGGACACCATGCTTTCAGTAACTGCGTGCTCAGGTCCATGACTAGAGCAGGAGCTAAAGGAAATGGGGTCGGGACCTCCCTGGTGGTCCAGGAGGTAAGCCTCCACACTCCTAGTGAAGAGGACCTGAGTTCCATCCCCGGTCAGGGAACTATATCCCACATGCCACAACTAAGACCCAGTGTAGCCAAAATAAGTAAATAATAAAATAAAATAAATGGGATCAACCAAAGGAAATAAGTGACCAGGGCAGACATACAGACTAAAATATGCATCACCAAAGAGACCAAAGAGGAGAGCTAGTCCAAAGGAACTTTAGGAACTCTAGGAAACTGTCTATGGAAGGAAACCCATCATGTCTCCTAGGCAGACAGGGAGAGCATCTAACAAAGTGATACTAAACCCCACCACTCTTGTCTCCTGCACACACCTTAAATGGAACTATTTCCCACTAAGTTCAGATAGTGCTTCAAAATCCTTCTTAACACTCCCTAAAGGCACTGCAGCCAGCCAGAAGCTAACTCAAAAGCTGAAATCTCTATCTCTTAGCCTCTCAGGGCAGACCACTCTTCATCTCCTTGCTGGGAAGTATGGGAAGTCATTTTGCATTTCTTCCGAGAAGCTAAGGTTTGTCTAAAACAAGCACACCCCATGCATTTCATAGGAAGAAAGTCAAAGGCAAGCTGGTATGATGAGCCCAAAGAGCAGATGGCCCTCCTTTATCCTGCAAGGCTGAGCACTTATGCTTCCCCTGAACTCCCGAGAGGCACAGAATTTATTGGGTAGATGGAGATTTAGACACGCCCTTCCTCTTGTCCTTTTGAGAAAGTTGCTCCAGTGGAAATTCTAGCTCCTGGTCTGCCTTGCCCCTGGCACCCTGCCTGCTACCTTACTGAAAACGTAGCGTGGATGGTGAGGACTTGGCTCCTTCCTTGCCCAGCGTTCTCCCACACGAACCACAGTGACTCACGTGCCGAAAGCCAAGGTCACTGGCCACCACAGGAAACCCATCCAGAGACCCCAAACCACACGTGGTGGGTTGTTACCTCCGTGTTGGACACTTGATACCAATCCTTGTAGGCCATGTAAACCATGAAGGAATTCACCCCTGCAAGAGAGGAGGGGAGGGGAGACAGGAGGAGGACAGTGTGGTCATCATCTCCTTGCCTCCTGTGCTTCCCGCCCTGAGTGTACCACAGGCCCCCACCCAGTGCCAAGTGGACACAGCCCATTCTCCAAGAGCATTTCTCTATGTCCTCCTCTACACTGAAAAACTTGACAATTCCCATGACGTCATAGCAGTCTGGTCTCTTCTTTGGCACCTCTTTTCTGCCTCCCCCTACACTGTTCCCAGCCCAGAGGGTCAACAAGCCTGAGCACCGCTCAGGGAAGCAGTGTTGAGAATCACTGCAGCACACCAGTTGTGTACACACACTAGGAGTGACACCACGTTCTAACCTCTTGAGCCTCTGTTTCCTCATCTGTGAAAAGGGAAAAAACACCATCCTGCTTCATAAGGTGGTCGGAAACCTTACATCAGCACCGGCATATGGCTGACTTCCTGGGATCAGTTGATTTTGCGCTTTGTGAATGTCAGCTCTCCACCAGGGCTGGGCAGGGTGCTGGGTCTGAGAGAGAACTGAGATCTAGAGCCGGTCCCCAGGGAACTAACGGAGCTAATGTGCAGAAGTCAAGGTTCAACCTGGGCTTGAATGCCTAAGTCATCAGGGTTAAAAGGAAAGAGCCATTTAATTTCACCCTCCAAATACACTACTCATAGATTGTTTTACAGAAATAGGTTCATATGCTATGAACCTATGAATGCTGCATCCAGCATTCATGCTCAAGGTTCCCTGCAACCTAGTGAGTGGAGAGCATGAGAAAGACAGACAAGGGGGAAGGGAGGAGGGTGTGTCCACACTCACCTTTGTCCTTGATGAGGCCCTGCACCTCCTGCTTGACGCTGTCGTTCCAGTGGGTGATGTCCACATGTAAGGAGTAGTCGCAGCAGCTCTTGCCATCGGCCCACTCCCGCCACTTCTCATAGGCCTCCGTCAGGCTGGACTCGGGCTCGGGCACCACATGGTCAACTGGACAAGACAGGCCCCAAGCGGGCGGCTCACCAACACAGCCTCTGGTCCCCTCTGCACAGGTCTGTCCTGTTTGCTTAGCTACGATGGCACAGTCTCTGTCTCTTGAGCATAGGGTTGACCTCAGAAAGGGGTCCTGGGTGGTTTTCAATGGTGGCTGCTGATGATTCAACCAGTACTTAGCTACGCGATCCTGGGCAAATAACCAGCTTCTCTAAACTTTGGTTTTCTCATCCTTTGATGTGGAGTGGGGGACAGGGATACCACTGCCTTCCCTCTAAGTTTGTGAAGAGATTAAATGGGAAAAAGCATAGAAAGAGCTTTACATGATGCCTGGCACATAGTAAGTGCTCGATAAATGTTAGCTCTCAACTGATGAGCTCCCACTATGTGCCATTATTACCAGTAACTGTGGGAGTTACTGCTGGTGATCAAACTTGGACTCCTTCCTTCTAAGGGCAGAAGGAGGGGCTTTAAAGTTATGTCAGGTCACAAGACAGTGACATTTTCATGCCTACTGCTGTAGGAAAGAGCTGGTGTCAGGTAAGTGAACCAGATGCTTAGCCCACAGATCTTATTTTCATGAAAACTTCTCATCAAGGTTTCTGGGACTTCCCTGGTGGTCCAGGGGGTTAAGAATCCACCTCTCAATGCAGGGGACACAGGTTTGATCCTTGGTTGGGGAACTAAGATCCCACATGCCAGAGAACAACTAAGCCCGCACATTGCAACTAGTGAGCCCGCATACCAGCAGTAGAGTCTGTGTGCCGCAAGGAAGGTCCCAAGTGCCTAACAAAGCTAAATAAACAAATAAATAAAAAGAATACGGTTTCCCTGAGGCCCAAACCTTCTCTTGCAGTACCTGCCATAGTGGACAATATTTTTAAAAAGAATAACATTTACACCAGTAACGTTGGTAAGGGTAAGACAAATGTTACACTTTAATTGCTCCCCATGTCAGTTGAGAGAAAGTGTGAACTGGTATAACTTTCCTAAGAACAATTTCAAAGTGTGTTTCAAAATCCTTGACATTTTTCATACCTTAAACTCAAAAATTATTCCTGTGCCTAAGAACTATCCTTCAGGAAATAAATATGCCTGAACACAAAATCTGGGTCCTTGGGATATTTGCCACTATTTACATAGTTATGCAAGTGAAAAGCTGGAAACAAAGTTTTACAATAGGGAAGTTTAGTTAAATACATAAATTGTGATACCTTCATAAAATGGATGTGATAAGTCCATTTAAAATTCAGTAGAATAAAAGTAAATGAATGGAAAGACATCCATGACATATTAACTAGTGAACAGAAGGCTAACACAGTATGTTTATTACAATCCTATTTTTGTTAAACAGAAAAACTAATACAGGCAAACTGTGACAGTGAGGTGAGATTTATGTGTTTTTTTTTTTTGCATACCTAGGGTGTTTATAGAAAGGGCACAGACACTTCTGTGATTCTCACATGCTTTCCTCTCTTTTCATGCGGAGCTCTGACTCTCCTCCTGCTCCCTGCCTAAAGCAGAAGCTCAAGCCTAATGCATATGTCTAGGACTCTGAACAGGTCCGGCTCCTCAGCCAGATGGCAGAAAGCCAGGCCAAGATCACTCATTTCCTCAGCTTTCTAGCACAGGCAGTCCAAGTGCACTTATCTGAAAGCAGAGGCCTGGAGCTGTGTTATTGTGTCTGGACCAGCACCAGAGCCTTTGTAGGCAGGCAGCTGCTGAGAATTCGGCTGGCTTCTTCCCTCTGGCTGGACAAAGGCTTCAGGCTCCCAGAAATGCACCTTTTATGGCCCTGATGCCATTTTCCTGGGTTTCTACACCCCTAGCTGAAGCTGAACCCTACTACTGCTCCCATAGAAAGCAAGCAAAAGACAGTGATTAAGTCTATGACACGCTATTCTGATTTCTTGGGTGAATGTATATTTCTTGGGTGGTAACAGTGCTCTTGCTGACCAAGCTGGGGGCCAGGGCTGGGCTGGGGGCCAGTTCACTGGAACTTCTTGGGGACAGGAAGGAGTGCCCTGGAATGCTATCTCTTCAGTAATCAATGGCATGCAACTTCCTAGGTTTCTTTGGAATTGCAAAAGTCACCAGAAAAACAAAATAAGGGAAACAACTCCCCGGCTTGCCCAATCTTAAAGCTATGAATTGGTCACAATACAGCACAGACCAAGTAACACTAACCACCACTGCACCCTCCTAAGTTCTCCAGAACTGCCCGTCTCACTGTCATTCTCTCTGGGAGACTTCTCAGCCGTGTTTGCACTGCTCTGCTCATACCCTCTGCCCCTCCTGCCTCATACCCGAGCGGGAAGTTCTGAGATCACCTTCTGTCCAAGGTCCACAGGCTTTTCAAGTCCACTTACCACAGGGTCTGGCCCAGAGATGCTGATTACCCACCCATGGCACTCTCAGCCACTGCTCTAAGGCAGACAGAGAGTATGCTGCTTTCAAGGTGATGAGCCTCCTGCATCTCGTTATGCGGTTACAGAAGCTGCCAGTGTCCTCTCTATAACCAGCTTTTCTCAGGTCCCATCAGGCAGGAAGTCATTCACTGAATTGAGGGGAAGTATATGAGTTTCCACCAGAGAGCACTACAGTTAACACGTTAGTTAAACTCTCACTTCTTAGGACCCCTGGCACACTTTCCATGAGTGTGTAAATTTGTAGGACTTACTGATCATGGTGGTGCCCCCCGCTAAGGCAGCCTTGGTCCCTTGGAAGAAGTCATCCACTGTGGTCATGCCCTTGTATGGCATCTGGAAGTGAGTGTGGACATCGATGCCTCCAGGGATCACCATCTTCCCATTGGCCTCGATGGTCTTCACTCCTCCAGGGACGATCAGATTGTCTCCAATTTGCCTGGTGAGACAGGGAAACAACCAGCAATTTAAAAGAAGGACTTCCAAGACAAACATGGTATTATAAGGATTTTAAATGTTGTAACCTATGTTTATCGAAGTAGTCTTTGCAAGTGATTCACCAGCTTAGCAATCCAGAAACAAATAATAAAACATTTTTTATTATAAGACAATGAATATGCGCTAACCAGCAGGACCTCGTTGTTTTTCTATTTTATACACAGTAGTGTGTATCCGCTAACCCCAATTCCTGATTTATCCCTTCCCCTCTTTCCCCTTTGGTAACCATAAGTTTGCTTTCTGTCTGTGAGTCAGTTTCTGTTCTGTAAATAAGTTCGTTTGTATCATTTTTTAGATTCCACATACAAGTGATATCATATGGTATTTTGTCTCTCTCTGACTTACTTCGCTCAGTATGATCATCTCTAGCTCCATCCAGAAAACAGTTTTTATAGACATAAAACAATCCAGTATGGTGTTTGGTGAGACCATGTGTCCTGGCTTAGAACTGTCACCCCAAGAGTTTGACTGTGGCTGGAATATAGGGTGTGTAATAAACATTTCAATAAATGTTTTTATTGTGTGTGCTTAGTCACTCAGTCATGTCTAACTCTTTGCAACACCATGTACTGCAGGCTCCTCTATCCATGGGCATTCTCCAGGCAAGAATACTGGAGCAGATTGCCATGCCCTCCTCCAGGGGATCTACTCAACCCAGGGCTCAGACTTACCATCGGAGCCACAAGAAAGCCCAAGAACACTGGAGTGGGTAGCCTATCCCTTCTCCAGGAGATCTTCCCGACCCAGGAATCAAACCAGGGCCTCCTGCATTGCAGGCAGATTCTTTACTAGCTGAGCTACCAGGGAAGCCCAGTGTTTTTATTTTCATTTAGCTCTTTAAGGGTCAGGAAGAACATTTGCAGAAGGACTGAACAGCTGTAAAATAAAGAACTGTTAGAAGAGATTGAAGGAGGTGGTAAAGAACAGGTGCATGAACTTTGCTATCTAAATGGGTTCATCTGTGCTCCTAACGACAAATGGAATATGTCTAGGGCATTCCCAAGTCCATTCTCACTCCCAAGTCCATCCTTCCCGGATAGCTCATCTATCAATCACAACGGGTGGTAGATTCTCAAAGAGGAAGCCAAAGATGCAAATGCCTACACCAGCTGCTTCTGTGTGGTCAGCAGCTCAGGAGAAGCTTCAAGCCAAGGAAGCATACTATGACAATCTCTACCAGACACAGCTTCGCCCAAGAAGCTTCAGAGCATCTCAGGGAGACAGAGAGGGGGAAACTGGCGGGGTGGGGAGGAAGCCGATGAGTAGGCCAAGCGCACACTATACAAGACACGTGACAAATACAACTACCCTTAGCACAATGTAACCTCATAGACCAACAATGTTGCTCAGTTCACATCCTTGATATAAACATCCAGTTAATTCCAGGCAGACTTAAGACTCATGAAGGTCTACATTATTATGAACCATCTCCCACCTTGCAGACACATGTACGCGCTGCCAGTGGCATGAACACTCTCTGCTTTTGTTTATACCCAGCCAAGAAAGACATTCTCTTGGGGGTAGTAAGAAGTCTTCCACTGGTTCGACAAAATGTAAGTTCTACAACTAAAATTAAGCTTTCCGACATCCCTAAGATTTCACCCTTACCACATCACCACTGGGCCATTCCAGAGTCACCACAATTCAAAACACACTGTGGAAAAAATGCAGCCGTGATGGTAATTCCATTCTAGTCCAGATACTGGCCAGTGTGTTCCCATCTCCCTCCCTCACTGATTCACCTCTGAGAGAACTGAGAACCAAGAGCAGGGAGAGTTGCCTCTTCTGGGTGTGTCTATGTAGGCACGTTTCCACCCATTTTTGACAACTGGTATAATACCTAGTCTCAAATAGAAATGCTTTCCCCCACTTCTCTCCACTGATCCAATCAAGGTCACATTAATCCTTGAAGGCTTAGCTTCCCTCACCCCTCCTTGGTCAAGTTTCTACTGACAGCCAGGTCTAGTACTGAAGAGTGTGGCTCCGCCCTGCATGTGGATTCCCCTGGATTCACAATCGTGACTCTGCTAATGCTCGCTTTATGATTTAGGCCAAGTGATTTAACCTCACCATGTCTCAATTCCTTCATCTGTAAGATGTGATTTAAAAAAAAAAAGCCTTCTCCATAGGTCTATTGTATAGACTAAATGTTAATCTGTGTTAAGTCCATAGAACCCTGTGAAGCACATACAAGTTCAATAAATATCAGCTGTTATAAAGGTATAACGTTATAATTATAATGTTACAATCTCACACAGTTCTCTTGTTCCTCTGGATCTCATCTATTCTACTAATTTAATGCTTGATATTGATATTATTGGGTTTCTCTGGTAGCTCAGTGGTAAAGAATCTGCCTGCCAATGCAGGAGATGTGGGTTCCATCCCTGAATTGCGAAGATTCCCTGGAGGAGGAAATGGCAAACCACTCCAGTATTCTTGCCTGAGAAATCCCATGGACAGAGGAGCCTGGCGGGCTACAGTCCATGGGGTCATATAGAGTTGGATATGACTGAGTGACTGTGGATACACACACACACACACACATTGATGTTATTGGGTAATGTCATGTGCTTTGTATAGACAGACATATTATTTCCCCTAAAAGATTGTCAGATCCTTGGGGGAAAAGAGTTGATTTGGTTTCCAATGACATCTGTACTGTGTCACATGCCATGGCCTGAGACGGCTGCTTTGCACACAGTAGGCACACAACTCTGTAAAAACCGAAAGGAGTTTTTTCTGTTTCAAAGTTCTGTGGGTTAATAAAGTTGCTGAAGATATATCAAATTATAGGATTAGATGAAAATCATGCTTATACACCCTTCTCTCCACCACCAACACACACACTGGATGGTTAAATTCCTTCTATAATGTCCTTGGCAAGTGGCCTTCTGGTCTACTTTAATAGTGAAGGCAAAGAAGATTCAGTTTATATATTCAATTATGGTAGTAGATGCCTGAATCACTGCACAAAGAAGGATTCAGGTTCTGTGTTTAAGGGTCAACCACAAAAAGTTCCATGATCAATTAATGATGCCTGCCATGAGCTCTGGAATGAAGAAGAAGCATGAGGCACTGAATTTTTTTTTCTAACTCTGAAAATGTCTAAATGAGGGAACACACTTGCTCCAAAGAGAGCAGACTACACATACTTACTAAGAGAAGGGTATAAAATTAATTGTGGCTTATATCTTGAAGAAAGTATTTTTTATATCAGTTGACTTGTCTAATAACACCATTTTTCCTACTTCTATTATGAAAATGTATGCAAATCGGCAAAGCTACTAAGTGTGAACATCTTCATTCTTGCATTTGTTCATTCATTCAATGAATTACTATGTTGATCTTTAGCAACTTATTTACTTTCTCTGTTCTGTCCTTCTCTATCCTCCTCTGAAAAAGAGGGTAATAAGAGTACCTACTTCATAGAATTGCTGGCAGATTAAATGAGATGAGGCCTGTAAAGCATTTACTCTAATATCTGGCACACACTATGATATATACTCAATAAAAGGCAGCTCTTACAAAAGTCTCTATGTATCAAGTACTGGGTTAAGTGCTGTAGATACATTGAAGAACCCAATGTGGTGCTTGCTCTCAAGGGGGCCTAATAGTGTCAGAATTGCTATGACTGATAAAAGCATGGGGTATTTTAAAAACTTATCAAGGGACTTCCCTCGTGATCCAGTGGTTAAGACTTTGCCTTCCAATGCAGGTGGTGTGGGTTTAATCCCTCATTGGGGAACTAAGAGCCACATGCCTCAGAGTCAAAAATCCAAAACATAAAATAGAAGCAATACCATAACAAATTCAATAAAGACTTTAAAAATGGTCCACATTAAAAAAAAAAAATCTTAAAAAAAACTCATCAAAGGGAAAACTAGCCTAGATTTAGGGGCTGGTAAGGAATGTCTGCCCACAGAAAGTTTTATCTAAGCCAAGTTTCCAAAGATAGGTAAGCGATCTATAACCAGAATCTTAAAGCTAGCCAATGAAGCTGAATAATATAAAAATAAAACTGTATGAGGCCAGGGATGGCTCATTTGGTGGGCTGGATACACATTCTAAACTATGTCTCATCAGTGTGGGGAAGCAGCCTGCTTTATGTGATGAAAGGCTATGTGTAGGTCAAACGCTTTCTAAAAGATCACTATGTAAGGAAGTTGCACATAAAGGTTATCTGGCTGTGCTGCTTTCAAGCATCCAATAGCAAACCATTCTGTAAAGTAATTACATATCCCTTAAGTGTCTACTGGGAAACCTGACCTGAAATGTTTGTCCTATCTGTGCACTGCCCAACCAAGTCCTACCTAAGTCAAGGTTCGGTTTAAATACCCTCTCTACCTCAAAACCTTCCAAGTCCTTCCTAAGTCAAGGTTCAGTTTAAACGCCCTCTCTCCCTCAAAACCTTCCTCTCAAGGGATTTCTCCATTTGTGCATTTCTAAATTACTTATTCTTTACCTGAATTCCTTTGGTACTTATTATGGGGCTTCCCTGGAGAAGGCAATGGCACCCCACTTCAGTACTCTTGCCTGGAAAATCCAATGGATGGAGGAGCCTGGTAGGCTACAGTCCTTGGGGTCGGGAAGAGTCGGACAAGACTGAGCGACTTCACTTTCACTTTTCACTTTCATGCATTGGAGAAGGAAATGGCAACCCACTCCAGTGTTCTTGCCTGGAGAATCCCAGGGATAGGGGAGCCTGGTGGGCTGCCATCTATGGGGTCGCACAGAGTCGGACATGACTGAAGCAATTTAGCAGCAGCAGCATGGGGCTTCCCTAGTAGCTCAGATAAAGAACCTGTCTGCATACAGGATACCTGGGTTTGATCCCTAGGTCAGGAAGGTCCCATGAAGAAGGGAATGGACCTATTATACTAGACCTTATATTTTTAGGGTACTGTAGTTTGTGGAGCTTTTCCAATGATCTTAAGGACGATGGTCACATCACCCACCTCTCCACAACACATAGAGCTCCCATCAATGCAGCTTGCCCAAAGCGGCCTGTAGCATCATTTCGGTGACTGAATTCAGATTTTTCACTTCATTCATGTGATCCAAGTGAACTAAGGCTAGTTTAAAATCTAGTTTTAAAGGGATTATCCAGACTGAAGGGCTAAATGAAAGAGTCATCTTTAAGGAGAAGGAGAAATGAAATACACAGAAGCACTGGTCTACTAAGCAAAAGAAGCAAGTTTCTTTCTGAGTCTCTAGTGAAGAAAGTTCAAAAGATAAAGCGAAGGGTCCTATATACATACTTTATTAAGCCATCTTCCATGTAAATATCAGCATAAAAGGATTGATCATCGTTGACGATTCTGCCTCCCTTGATCAGAAGACGGTCGCTCTAGAAAGGAAGGAAAACAGGAGTCATTCTTACAGCTAGGATTTCAGAGAAGAGTGGTCTCCCAAGGTTCTCCCAAGTCCTTGTTTCAGAGGTTTAGCAGGAACCACTGTCTTAAGACACCTGTGAGTTCAGTGCACTCAGTAATTGAGTGGCTGTGTCTCTTGGGGATCCAATCTTTTTTGTTTAACCATAACTCAAATTATTCTGAGCTTCACTTCTTTCTTCTGCAACCTATCACAGCCACTTAGAAACATAGCTACTCTTTATATTATCTTTTTCCAGAAAGCACTGACACTAAGTAGGATAACATTCACCTCGGTGTCCAGCATCCAGTCTGGTTTCTGTTGGCACTCAATACTGAGTCTCAAAATTGGAACTTATGGTCAGGCATACAATGAAATGGCCTTGAAAAGTCTTTATGACAGAGGGATCATGTTATGTTTAAAATTCGGGAGGCTTATACATGCACACATATGCAGATAAATTGTGGAATGTATAACTCAAGGAGGAGAAATTATGCGGGATTCAAATATGAACTGAGTACACTCAGTATACTGAGTACATTATACTCAGTATTTCTCACATTCCCTAAGATATATTTCTTTATTGCTTTTCTTATGAGAAAAGTCTTTTTTAAAAGTCATAACTAAATGAAAGTTGGGTAAGTGATCCAACTAGAAACAAAACACAGACATTCCAAGGAAATTAACAAAACACAAACATATATTTTATGTCTAAGTCAGGAGAGAAGCAAATCACTGTCAGCTTTAGAGATCACAGATTCCATTAAATGAATGGAGCTTAGATCACAGCATGAAGGATGGACGTAGCTTTGCTGGGTTCTGTGGGAGAAGAGATTCTTAGGAGCCTGGCTGAGTGGAACTGCAGCCTGAAAAACAATGGTGGGCTGTGGTTTGTTACGAATTCAACATACAGACTTCAACTACACCCATCCATCCATCCATTCATTCATCCACTCATCGTTCACACATCCACTCACTCAGCAAACAGGTATCTAATATTTTTTATTAAATAGATGGCCATGATCTAGGTATTCATTGGAAGGACTGATGCTGAAGCTGAAACTCCAGTACTTTGGCCACCTCATGCGAAGAGTTGACTCACTGGAAAAGACCCTGATGCTGGGAGGGATTGGGGGCAGGAGGAGAAGGGGATGACAGAGGATGAGATGGCTGGATGGCATCACCGACTCGATGGGCATGAGTTTGAGTAAACTTCGGGAGCTGGTGATGGACAGGGAGGCCTGGCGTGCTGCGATTCATGGGGTCTCAAAGAGTCAGGCATGACTGAGCAACTGAACTGAACTGAACTGAAGGATGTGGCAGTGAATGAGCCACCCCAGGTCCCTGCCTTGATGGAACTTAAAGGGGAAGTCTGGCAATAAAGTCACTAGAATAAGTAAAACAGTGTAAAATTCTGTCAAGCATCACAAATAAAGGGGAATGGGGCTTTTTTCTGACCACTTTTGCCGTCACCCCTACCCCTACGTTTTGGGCTTCCCAAGTGGTGCCAGGGGTAAAGAACCCACCTGCCACTGCAGGTTAGACCTAAGAGACACCGGTTGGATCCCTGGGTGGGGAAGATTCCCTGGAGAAGCGAATGGCAACCCACTCCAGTATTCTTGGGGAATCCCATGGGTAGAGGAGCCTGGCTGGTCACAGTCCATAGGGTCACACAGAGTCGGACACAACGGAAGCGACCTAGCACTGCACAGGGCTTTTTAAAATAGAGGCTAGGAATGGAGGAGAACTGCACACCAAGGGAACAGTGTGTGCAAAGGCCCTGTGGTGGGGGAAAGTTATGTTTCTTTGAAAACCTGAAATAGATCAGTGTGGAGGGAACTCGGGGATCAGTCAGGGATGTGATGAGGACAGGAGATGACACTGGTGAGACAGGGCTTTCAAAAGGGACATAGGCTTTATGAAGAAGGATGCCCCACACACAGGCTGACTTCTGGCTTCTGAAATCAAAGACTATGAACAGGACCAGAAGATGAGAATTGAAGCTAGGGCTCCACTGGGGATGTAGCCAATTATTGCTGAATCTCTCCTGCTTCCAAGGTATTGCGTGAGAAGAAGCAATTTCATCATGCTGTACTATCGGGGGAAGGATTTTTTTAAAAATACACATCAATAAGATGTTGAGAAAAAACTTACATATGTGGCAAAAAAAATGTACCAATGAGGTCAAATACAAACTCCCACCACACACAGTCTCCAAGCCCCTCATGAGCTGCCCTCTGTCAGTACATCCACCCTCATTTCTATCACAAGTTTTATCAATGTGTATGTGTGTGTTAGTCACTCAGTTGTGTCCAACTCTTTGCGACCCCATGGATTGTAGCCGGCCAGGCTCTGGGATTCTCTAGGCGAGAATACTGGAGTGGGTTGCCATGCCCTCCTCCAGGGAACCTTCCTGACCCAGGGATCAAACCCTCATCTCCAGTGTCCCCCAAATTGGTAGGAGGGTTCTTTACCACTAGCTCTACATAGATGGTGGCAAATCAAAGAATGTGCAGTTCTTGCCACCTATGGCTCTCTGGCCACTAAGCCTTTGCAAAGCTATTGTCTCTGCTGTCTCCTACGTTCACCTGCCATTGACAACCATCCTCTCTTTTGTTAAGCCTCAAAGGATTTTTACCCCAGGATGTACTACCTGATTTTCCAGCAAATTTTAGGTGTTCCCACTGCAGCTGAAATAATGATATTATTCCACAAGAATTGGTTTACTGTTTCATGGTCTCCTGGCTACACCACAGGCTCCTGTGAACTTAGAACTGTGTCTTTTGATCTTTTTAGCTCATTTCCTGGGGCCCATCTCTTGGTGTTCAGTCACTAAGTCGTGTCTGACTCTTTGTGACCCCATCTTAGACAGCTGTTAAACGTTGGTCACATAAATGGATGAAGGGTGGGACATAGAAGGGTGTATTATATCAGAAGAATAGAAAGGCCATCTGAGTCAGAAAATTATGTGAAATGGTCAGAAAATTGGGCTTTTAAGGAAAAACATTTTAATTGAAGGCTACTGTAATCTACTGTTTTAACGGTAATTGCAAAATTATATGAGGCACTCCTACGACTGGGCTTCCCAAACTAGGGTGCACATTAGAAAAATATAGATTTCCAGGTCCTGCTCTACGCCAACAAATCTGTATTTGATAAGCTCTATAAATGGCCCTTAGGCAGCCATCAGCAGCCCAGTACTAAGTCACACCCCAGACACAGTTTGTGTGTCTGTGAAGGTGACAGAAGCTTCTCCAGCAGAAGCTGCACACTAACAATAATCTTGGTAACTTTAAGAGTTCCCTCTCACAGCTCCGTGCTTTTCTGATATTCTTTATCTTTCTAGCAAAGAGCTGAAATAAGCTGGTTGGGGGAAAGGAGCCAGTCACTGCCTGAACTAAGCCCCGTCATGAAATATGACCATCTTCTCCTGCCTGGGGACATCCAGTCCTGAGTCACTGGGGATCATCACTTCTTTCAGAAAGCATCAGATCTCAACAAGGGGGCAAAAGCTATCCCAGACACCTTGTACATGAGAGGGATGGGAAGAGGTGACCAAGTGGAATTAACATCACTGAGATGGCATCATTCAAAACTGTTCAAATGCTACTGAAATAAATTTTGACCCAATCATCAGAAATCTAAATGAGCACAAAGATGAAGTGGGGGCCTTGCACAGGTTTCAGATATGGGAATAACAAAACCCCTGCTCTATTTAGTACAGTATTATTATTTGGTTTTTATCATGGACAGCAGAAGTATCAAAACCACAACTCACAGAGCTCAAGCAAATGCTGCTTCTGGGGTCCTCAGCTTGTCCCCCAAACTTTTATTAAAGTGGCTAATGTGTGCGTGCATGCATGCTAAGTCATTTCAGTTGTGTCTGACTCTATGTGACCCCATGGACTGTAGCCCACCAGGCTCCTCTGTCCATGGGATTCTCCAGACAAAAATACTGGAGTGGGTTGCCAAACCCTCCTTCAGGGGATCTTCCTGACCTAGGGATCGAACCTGCATCTCTTATGTCTCCTGCAATGGCAGGCAGGAGCCAACCAACGTTTCTCATGCATTAACACCTATAAGGAATGGCGGCACTTCTTGAGCACAGGGGTAACCTGGAGGGTGTTTGGAACCCAAGATGCAGCTAATTAGAGCCTGAAGCACCAAAGACTGTGGCTGCCTCAGGCGCTGCACGGCCACAGGACTCAATGCAGCCCACTCTTACAGCCCAGCCAGGTTCTAGGCGTGCCAGCTGCCAAGCTTGGGCTCCACTGGGTTCTCCCAGTACTTGGAGAATCAGGCCGACTACCTAACCAAGTTTGTGATCTTGAGTTAGGACTTAACCTCTCAGGACCCCAGTTTTATTGGCTCAGAGTGGTAATATTAAAACACCAGGCTCACCTCGCAGGGTGGCTGCCAGAACGCAATAAGGGGGGAGAAGGGGGAAACCTGTGCGTGTGTGTACATGTGTATATAAAATATCTAACACGCTAACACATAGTAAATACCTATCAATGCTAGTTCCACTATTTCTACTCATTATTTACAGTACTTTAAATTTGTATAAATTGCCTTGAATTAAGAAGCTTACTGGGGAGGGACTATTGTTCCCATATTCTAAATGGAAGATCTACAGACAGAGGTAGACACCTTTCTCCAAGTGACAGAGTTGATTAGTTGCAGTTGGAAGCAAATCCAGGTCTCCCATCTCTTGGCTCCTGACTGCTTTGCACCTGAGGCCACTGCACCAATAATCCTTAAACCTTATGCCAAGTGGCTCTTTCTGACAGGGCTGCCCTCTCTGATACTGAATGTGACAGATCCAGTGCAGGAACGCTTTCTTTGTGGTAGGAAACTTCAGGAACCCAATCACTTGTAAGCCACTACTTATAAAATCAGTGCATCAGACATGCTTCTTATGGCCTAATTGTGTTTGTGTGTTTTTAAAAAAATTTTTTGGTGTACAGTTGCTTTACAATGCTGTATTAGTTTCTGCCATACAGCAAAGTAAATCAGCCATACATATACATATATCCTCTCTTTTTGGATTTCATTCCCATTCAGGTTACCACAGAACACGGAGTAGACTTCCCTGTGCTATATAGTAGGTTCTCATTACCTATGTCATGTCCTGGGCTTAGTCGCTCAGCAGTGTCTGACTCTTTGCGATCCCATGGACTGTAGCCTGGCACACTCCTCTGTCCATGGGATTCTCCAGGCAAGAATACTGGAGTGGGTTGCCATGCCCTTCTCCAGGGGATCTTCCCGACCCAGGGATCGAACCCAGGTCTCCCACACTGCAGGTGGATTCTTTACTGTCTAAGCCACCAAGGAAGCCCAAGAATACTGGGATGGGTAACCTATCCCTTCTCCAGGGGAACTTCTCAACCCAGGAATCGAACTGTGGGCTCCTGCATTGCAGGCAGATTCTTGACCAGCTGAGCTACCAGGAAGGCCATTATCTATATTACACACAGTATCAATAGTGTGTATATGTCAACCCCAATCTCCCAATTAATGCATTTTATGGAGAGACCTGATTCACAATCCAGAATAGCAGAGGCCCTTGACATTTGACGAAGTCCAACTTATTTTTCCTTCAGTAGGGTGTGATAATGATTAGAAAAATTAGCTATAAAAAATTAGGAGTTTGTGAGAAAATGGGAGAGAAGAGAGGCAGAGAGAAAAAAGAAGAAGGAAGGGAGTGAGAAAAGACAGAGGTGCAGAGGGAGGAAGGGGGAGCAAGAGAGGGAAGGGAGGAGAAAGAAAACCCACAACAAGCAAATGCTGTTAACAACGGCTGTGATTCCAAGTAGACTGGAGAGTGCAAAGACAGAATCTTGAACTCACGCTGGCTGGGGGATGCTGGCTCCCATTTCAGTCTTCCTCACTTAGCATTCATCTTGAAGGACTTAAATTACCACCTCCATCTGAGCTAATATGAATATGTTTCCCAGAGAAACCAGAGCCCTCCATGGATTTCTTCCCTGGCAATAAAGTCAGCCCCAGAACAGTACTTAGGACACATCTGTTCTCTACTCTGCAGACATTCCAGAAGCTCAGAATAAAAACTCTAATCCGAGGAAGGGGGAAAAAAGAAAAAAAAAGAGGATATAAACTGGAGATGGGATCTTCTCCAGTCAAATCTTTTATTACCTATGTTCAAATCACAAAGCACAGACTCCGACCCTCAGTGGGGACTCACGATCCTTTTAAGTCCAGATGAAGGCGCAGGTGGTTATTTCAAAATAAAATCCCATCTGGATAATTAGATTTGACTCCCTAAAAACACTCCCACTCTTAAGAATAAACAGGATGGATAGACTATACAGATGAAATCTTGTTGCTTTTCTTTCCTAAAGCAGGATCATTTAGAGAAGACAGAGGAAAGGCTTTCTAAGACTCCTGGTTGACTCAACGTAGGATTCAGAAAAAGGTACTGACTAGGCTCTCAGGAAAGCAGCCTTCTCAACCCACCTCTGCTGTTGAATACGCAATCTTGGGTGAGGAGTTTGACTTCTCGAAGAAACACTACCTGTGTTTGGGTGAGTGACTTCACCTCTCTAGGCTTCAGTTACCTCATCTGTGAAATGGGGGACAATGATCACTGTCTCTAAGGGTGCTGGTTAGGATGACGGTGAGTCTCTGTTTGGCAATCTATGAATCTTAGTACATGGGAGCTACTATCATGGTTATTCTTTCTTCCAATCATAATGGCTGCCATAGAGTGCCCCTCTCACAAACACTAGAAGAACTGAACCAACACTCTGTTCATCAAAATCTAACAGGCCTTTCCATAAAGGGAATTCCAGCGACGCCAGTCCCCAGCCAACCCCCGGCAACTGTTCTCAGCTCCTGCCACCAGCAGCCAAGGTCAGCCAAGACTTCTCCGTTTACACCCACCCGCAAAGGGCAGGTTCCCACGGCCCCTCCAGGTCATTCTTCCTTTGGAAATAAGGCTCCATGAGCAGATAACAATCTACATGCCCTCCCCCTTCAAGAATGCAGAGTGGGTGGCGAGGTCTGAAAACTGCCCCCAGACTCGCTCTCCCTGCCCAGTGCATGGATCAGTTTCTAGGCCCCTCAATGACAAACATGCCATGGAGACAGACAGACAGAGTGCGGTCAGGGAGAAAAGAAGACTTCCTGGAAGCAATGCAGCCTCTTGGCTTTGAGTCTTTATTGAAGCCAGGGGCAGTTGTACAGGGCTGGCTATTCCAAAACTCTGAACTGCTACAGGTGAATCTCAAGAACATTCCTCCAGGACATCACTGGTGGTCGAGTGGTTAAGACTCTGGGATGCCAATGCAGGGGACATGGGTTCAATCCCTGGTCAGGGAACTAAGATCCCACATGCCACGTGGCATTGCCAAAAAAAAAAAAAAAAGAAAGAAAGAAAAGAAAAAGAAATACCTTCTTTCTCTCATCACCCAAATATACTTATGACCAAGTGTGCACCATGGAAGCTAACACGGGGCACTCCCTTCAGAACACAGCCCACTACACATAATGCATAACGAACAGCAAGCACTGTTTTCACTTTCTTTAGCGGGTTCAATTTGGCCCTGGAGGGACAACCATAAGGTGGAGGAAGCAGTAGCCAAGGGCAGGATTAACCAGGGCAGGGTGGTGGCCCCGTCTTCTGAACCAGAACATCAAAGCCAGCTGTGTGCATTAATTCCCCCTACAACTCCACGTTCACCATTTTGAAGACATGGTTATCAAAGGGCCAGACAAGTGATGTGGCTGCCTGGGTCAGACTGGAGTGGTGGAATGAACTGTGGATGGCATCTTAATCCCAGCCCCCGATAACGCTCTCCCAATCTTGAACAGGGTCCCAGACATGGATAAGCACAAGTGGAAAACCTGGCCAGGAACCAGAGGACGACAAGGGGAGGGATGACCCAGCAATGAACAGAAGGAGCCACAAAGTCATTCTACCCTCAAGCAGGAAGGTCAGCTGGGCTTTTGAAGCCCAAACCTCAGTCCCCACTGTGCTATTTTCAAGGCACTGGACAGATCCTGGTACAAACTGTACTGTTATTTATTTAATATTATCCTGAAATAAATGTATTTTAAAAGTAAACACTGTCTCACTCCCATAAATTCTAAGCTGGTGTCACTTACCAAAAATAGACAGTAAACCTAGGAATGAACACAATAAAAACCTCATGAAATTTGGGCTACATTCTGCCGTCCTCAAAAGGATTCTGGAGGATGAGCTTCAGATCTGCTACCTCTGTTAAAAGGTAGATTACCCAGGGTTGGGTGGTAGGCCAGGTGTTCAAGACAAATCGACACTATCTGAAGACTTTTTCCTTCATCTGCTCAGAAGGTTAGGAAAAGAATTAGAAAGGAGACAAAATTTCTCTCTATGTAGTTCAATGTTACTGAATGCCCTCTTTTTCAGAATCACCTAAAATGATGTAATATAACTGCAGGACCACCATCCCTGCTCTTGAAACAAGGACCTACATGGGTCAGCATGGGTTGGTCTGTCAGAAGGAAGAGCAGCGCCGGAAGTGGAGTCACAAGGCTGTCCCAGATACTGGGCAGCAGAGCAGGAGGAGGAGGGTACTGGTATTAGGGAGGCTCGCTGGGTCAAAAGGGTAGGGAGGAGGAGGGAGAGGGGCAGGGTGGAGTAAATCTAGAGTGAGACCAAGCATGCTTCATCAGATAATAGGATGTGCCAAATGTGGGCACAAGAAAAAAATGTGGTACATCCTTAGCTGGGCTTAGGGGAGAGGAAAATGGAAAGGCTGCCGTCTGGATGGAAACCAGCCCTAATCGCAGTTCTCAGAGCCATCCAGAACTGCAGCAGTGACCAAGGGGGTCTGGAAGCCAAAGCTGTGTTGGCATCTCTGCTACTGACTCACTGTGTGATTTTAGGCAAGTGACTCAGTGGATCCATCTCTGGGCCTCAGCGTCTCTGGCTGACTGAAAGGCCCGTTTGTATATTTGTAAAATACAGGTAACTGCCTGCCTCCCAGGGCTACTGTGAGAATTAAATATGATGATGTAGTGCTGGGCACTTATAGAAAAGGCTTCATGAGTGGCAGGCATTACAAATATTTCTACTAATTTCTCTATTGTGCTACCACCTCTGTTTTATTGCTCTGATTATGGACGTGTCCAATTAAAGGCAAATCTAAACTGCAGTACAAATGTAAGGTTGCTACTACTGTTAGGTATAAAGCACCTGAGAAACACACTGCGTTGTTCAGGACAAGTGTAAAGTAGAACAGGGACTGACAAAAAGTCAATGGTTTAGAGACTTAATTCCTGGCCAACTCTGCTCTGGATTTATATGAGAGTTTTGTGTTTTGTTTGTTATTTGGGTTTTTTCTGTTTTGTTTGTGTGGCATTGTTCTTTGAGGCCTCAAATCCACAAGCTATGGAGGAAAGCTCCATATCCATAGTCAGACTGGGAAACTGGGGTCCAGCTACGTTCAAACAGCAGACTGTGTCCCCTTAGCCCAACAGCCTGTGAGAGAGCCAAATGCCTCATTCATCAGGGAGGAGGGCCTGAAATTTCAACCAGGCCTTGATTCTAGGGATAAGCAGTTTTAATAATTCATTCCTGAAATGTACACTTGTGTGACTACTGGCTGTGAAGACGTTACGTTAGATGTACGGAAGGGCAATTCTGATCAGAGCTGGGGAACAGTAATTTGTAACCAGTATTTACTGGAAAGTTCCAACATGCCAGAAACTCTTACAAGCTTTATGTACATTTTGTTCAATTACTCCTCCATGAAATGAATTATCTGTTGATGAAGACAAGGCATCTTGGGGCAGGGGGAGGAAAGGCGTAGGGTCTGGTGTCACATAACCAGTCACTATGAGCACCAAATGTATCAATGCAAGAAATGCATTTCAGGGGAAAACTGTAGAAATGGGTGGGGCCCCTGATACTTCATATCCTAGAAGAGGGAGATGCAAACGATGACTGGCTCTGGGTTTCACCTTTATCCCATGGGTCCTGCTGGGGAGCTCAGGAAGGAGTTTGAGAAAATGAGTGAAATACAACCCCAGAGATTAAAAGAAAAACTGACAGAATGAACAGGCTGGAGATAAAGGAAGGAACTAGTTAGAAAGTAATAGCAAATGACAAGGGGGAGAAAAAGGAAGAAGAAAGAATCTTTATTGCTCAGGATGCCAGGACACAGAAGGAAGACTCAGAGTGGATTCTTAAAGAGCATTTAACAAAGGGATTATTTAACAAAGCATGGGCAGGATTCAGGGAGATTAGATGGATGGGCAGCCCCCAGGGCCCACCAACAGCAGGGAGTCACACCATCCCCAGGCCCAACGAGGCCAGAGGAGTGATCACCAGAGTCAAAGTGGGGGCAGATATACCGAGAGGGCGCTGCCAGGAGACGTGACCTGCAGCAGGGCACACCGCCACTCCGCAGTAACCCAGCAGCACGGAATCAGGGGGAAATACCCTGGCTTCATTGTCCACCCTCTCTCAACAGCGAGTGGCACACGTGAACTAAATCCAACCCGGAGCCCAAGGGCAAAGGACCTACTGATGCAGCCTAGACTGGTCCAGGGCAGGGAGCAAGACAGAAAATCCTGGAGAGTGCAACTGGAGAGGCAGGCAGAACACACCCAGTCCAGTCCCTGGACAGCCAGCCGTGGCACACGATTTAATAAACTGAACACAGCCACACTGGATTATGACGCAGATACTTTTAAACAGGTTAAACTTAATCCTGAACTGAAGAAATATCTAACATAAGTACATTTCAAATGTGTAAAATACGATACTGTTCTTGCAAAAGCAAACAAATATACTACATGTAAATACGTTTATTACGTTTCTATGTGAGCAGCAGAAGGGTCTGGAGGGATGCATATCAAATCATCGACATTAGGAATGGCAAGAGACAGGGGGTCAAAGGGCGGAGGTAGAGAAACTTTTTTTCTTTTCTCTTTTTCCTCTATTTATACATTATTTCACTAGTTTCCCAATGCATATGTCATTTTATAACTTTCAAAAGTGATTTAATACAGAAAATTATAAAAAGGAAAAGAGAACAAGGAGTTTGCTGTGCTCCAGGTGACAGGAAGAGTATGGATTAGAACACATACGGTACACTTTGGAGTAAAGCTGGAATCTGCTTAGCAAGGAAGGGTAATAGAAAGTGATGTGCCACTATTTACAGTAGCCAGGAAGCAACCTAAATGCCCATCGACAGATAAATGGATGAAGAAGATGTGGTGTATATATACATACATATATATATATATATATATACATTTGCAACAACATGGATGGACCGAGAGACTGTCATACTAAGTGAAGTAAAGGCAGAGAAAGACAATACCATATGATATCACTCATATGTGGAATCTAAAAAAATGACATAAGTGAACTTATTTACAAAACAGATACAGACTCACAGACATAGAGAACAAGTTTATTGTTACCAAAGGAGAAAGGGGTGGGGGAGAGATAACTTAGAAGTTGGGGACTAGCAGATACAAACTACTATATATATAATAGATAAACAACAGATCTTAATGTACAACACAGGGAACTATACTCAATATCTTGTAATAAACTATAATGGAAAATAATCTGAAAAATAATATATATGTATGTGTGTGTATATATATATGCGGGTGTGTCTGAATCACTTTGCTGACACCTGCAACTAACATAACATTGTAAATTAACTATAATTTGATAGACAGACAAACAAATAGGAAGTGATGTGCCAAGGGTGAATGGCATGTCAAGGCAGGTTGGTCAGAAAGAGCCCATTAATAAAAATGGAGAATTGAAAGGAGAGTCATGAAGTCGGGGTGCAAGAGCATGAAGAATAATTTTGAGGTGCTGTCAGTCACACACCAAATAGGGAGGAAAAAGGACCTGAGATTTAAGAGACTGGTCAGAAGCTGATGGCTGGAGTTAACTCCACACTGAGATGGCCATACCAATGGGAATGAAGGATAGTCCAGGCTCCTGAAATGGGAGTCAGGACCTGGATTCTGGCCCCAGCTCTGTGACTCTGAGCAAAGCACTTGGCCTCTTGGGGCTGGTGTCTGCTGAATGGGACCCACTTCCCTCTTTTAGGAGCACTTCTTTCTCCACTTTGATCACTGGGGCCTGGCAGCCGGCTTTGACTGGGTCTTTGGACTGACAGGGAAGCCTAGTGAATCCCTACCCTATTGCTTCTCAGAAACAAAAAACTCTTTCAGTAAAGCTGAAAGCCAGCCAAAATGCAATCCAAGAGGAGCAATCATGCTTGGCCCTTGGAATGTGTAAGCAGCACCTGCAAATGACAGGCCATTGTTTCCCATCTATTTGTGGAGGCTATGGGGATTCTCCTCCGAGTCTGACCCTGTACTTCTAAAACTGGTGGGGGCTGCCTGGCGATTGCATTTGCAAGCACACAACCAGTGGCTTCTGCAGCTTCCTCACCCTGGCCCGTGGCAGATGTGTCAAGAAGGTACAGCTACCGTGTTGTAGCTCACACCACGCTGCCGTGGAAAGGGCCCTCGGAGAGAGAGAGTGGGAGGGAGGAACTGTTTCAAAGAGCCGAAATGCTCCCAGTTTGCTCTGTCGTGAAGTCCAGGTGGCGAGTCAGTGCCAGGGCAGCTCAAAATGAGAAGAGCTTTGGAGTCACAGCCCTGGCTGTAAAACGAGGGGAATGACATCTGCCCCAAAGGACTAGGGTCAGCAGTCTAGCCCAAATCCCAGTGCATGGTAGGTGCTCAAGAAATGCATGTTTCTTTAAAAGATGGACTCAGATCTTCTCAGGTCAATGTCTCTCAGCTGGATGACTACCCCCTCTTATCTTGATCTTTGAAAAGTAGCCTGACTTTCCACCTCTTTTTAGTTAACATGTATGTCTTAACTACCTTCCTATCAGAACCCAAACACACTTCCCTAAGAAGTATGGGAAACAAAGGGGATGAGGCACTTTCTCTTTTTTTCTGGCTCTTTCTTGACACAAGACGACGACAATGGTGATGACTGACTCTCTGGGTCGTGCCTTCTGACTGCCTAGGAACCTGTAAACCCACAGCTCTGCTTTCATTTGATGAATAGGTGGTTAAGCACTATTTTTGACTCTTTGACTATTTTTGAAGCCCCAAACTTCTCCAAGTTCTATTGACAGAGAAAACTGCAGACACTCTTGAGAACAAAGACTTCAAGAGATCAGGCAGACCTTGAATGAAAGGAAACTTTGAAATAAATACAATCAAGGCACCACTTGAAAAATGACCAGAACTCGAAAATGAGATGAGTAAGCAGTTAATCCTATAAGAAAAGGATTCTTCACTTTCAAGGTAGATCCAAGGCTTACCCAAAAGGTACCTCCTGGAATATACTCAAGACTGCTTTCTATTTGGAAACGCCATGCTGACATTACAGGAACTGATTCTCTGTGCCTGGGGGCCCACCGACTTCACCCTTACCTGTGAAGCCATGAGTTACAAGCTTCTCTTCCCAGTGGTCACTAGCTCACATTCTGGGATTCTAACATCAGAGAACCGCCTTCTTTGGAATAGTTCCACACTAGTCCATTCTTTTATGACATGTCTCTGGCTCAGGAATGTTTCCAGAAGTGCCTGGGCTGCTGAAGTTTACAGTTGCAGGTATCTTCTGCATACTAGAGTAAGATGTACATTGTGACAGGTATTAAATTGTGTCTAAAAAATAGCACGGGTTACAACTTTTGTGAGTCTTTACAAGTATCTCAGAAGCAGCAGGTTTTCATCTATGTGTTAGGACTTGTGTCCATTATCCCAAGTCTTTTCATCTTTCATTGATCATTTCATTCACTTGAGATGAGACCATGAGACAGATAGTTTAGCTGTCTCTTTTTTTTAATTTTTAATTTTTTAATTGAAGTATAATTGATTCAAAATATTGAGTTAGTTTTGGGCATACAGCATAAGTGATTCACTTTGCCACACAGCAGAAAACAATACAATGTAACATGCAACTATATACCAATAAAATTTTTTTTGAAGATGCAGTACATTTACTCAATGGAATATTATTCAGCCTTAAAGGAATGAAATATTGTCATTTGCAGCAACATGGATGGACCTAGAAAATATTATGCTTAGTGAAATAAGTCAGAGAAAGATAAATATTAGATGATATCACTTATAGAACCTAAAAAATAATACAAATGCATCTATATAAAAATAGAAACAGATTCACAGACATAGTTGTCTTCTGATAACCCTGTTTCCTGGACACCTGTCCTCCCCAGACTGCTTACTGAGGAAAAGCACATGAGTTTAAGGTAAAGGAGCAGTGTGCCTTTTCATTCATTCATTTATTTATCCATTCATTCCTTCGTGTAATGTTTGTAAAGGCCTCCTATTCACAGTACTAAGGACACACGAGTGACCAAAATTAAATCCCTGACATGACAACTGTAGCAGTTGAAACAGCAAAGATTAAGTCAGCTACTAACTAAGTAGTGTAATTTCAACAGTGATAAGTGACATTTAGAAAGGTGAGGGGGTGGTGGAGGCTTGGAATGGTCTGAGACTGCTTCTTACTAGGTTTTCAAGAAAAGGCACATCTAAGAAGCTGTCTGCGGAACTGAGCTTCACAAATACTCCTAGAAAAGACTACTCCCCTCTCCAAGGGTGCAGAGAGTGCAGGAGCTCTGAGCTGCACACGTTAGGTGAGAGAGAGAGAGAGAGAGAGAGAGAAGGGAGGATGGCTGATGCCAAGACCCTGGAGCAGGGAAAAGGTAGGGGCCAGGCCACGTGAAACCTTGAGCGCCGTTGTCTGGGTGCTATTCCAAGTGCAACAGAGTTTGTTTTGGCTATGTTGGGTCTTCACTGCATTACGTGGGTTTAGTTGCCCTGAGGCACAGGGGATCTTAATTCCCTGACCAGGAATCAAACCCATGTCCCCTGCACTGGAAGTCAAGTTCTTCACCACTGGACCACCAGGGAAGTCTCCGAAACAAATTTTTGACCTGGGGAGTGACTTGATCTGATTTACAGTTTAAAGGATCACTTCGCTCATGCATGAAGAAATGACCCGATGGCTAGCAACGCGGGGACACTGAGACCAGTGGAGGGTCCTGCAGTAAGGTGATGGAAGCTCTAGCAAGGTGGTGGTGGCAGGGATGAAAAAACGGGGAAAAGTGGCTGGATTCAGAGTCTCTTCGAAAGATAGAGCCCAATAAGTTACACAGTGGGTATATTGCTGGACCGGGCCTTATCCCCAGGATCTGCTGTAAGCAAAGCCCAGACACCTCTCAACTTGCTTATATCATCTTACTGATAAAGTCCATGTAAGTTTGAAAGTGTTAGTCGCTCATGTCCAACCGTCTGCGACCCCATGGACTATAGCCTGCCAGCCAGGCTCCTCTATCCGTGGGATTCTCCAGGCAAGAATACTGGAGTGGGTTGTCATTCCCTTCTCCAGGGGGTCTTCTCAGTCAGGGATCAAACCCAGGTCTCCCACATTGCAGACAGATTCTTAACCCATGTGATTTACCAGGGGGACATGAAAGTAAGTTTAACCCATATGTTTAAGAACGATAGACCACACTACCTTAAAACAGGGAGGACACTGCTGCAAGAGAGTTGTCAACGTTCAGTAGTTAAAGCACCTTCTATTTCCCATATCCTAACAAGTGATTTTACCAGCAGCTCAAGTTCATTTGATTTTTAGGTTGATTACACATTTATCAGGTCTCTTTTCAGCAATAAGACCTGGCAGACCAGAGGTTAAGACTCCACACTTCCACTGCAGGGGATGCGGGTTTGATTCCTGGCTGGGGAGCTAGGACCCTAAGTGCCATACCAAAATCAGTAAGTAAATAATAAAAATAAAATAAAAAAAAAATATGCAGTGGTAAAATTCTGGCACAGACTGTTTCCATGCCTCCTCGTGTTATAGATGTATGTATGGGTCTGGTTTCCTGCCTTAGCAAACGTGACCCAGCATGGGTAACTGATTCTCTTCTGATGGGTCAGATTTCTTTAGGGCCTAGGGTCCATCACTGTGAACATGAATTTTTCATTGTGTGGAGAATGTGGTTTCATTTTGACATGTGAACCCACGGGGAAGAGTGCAGTGATACTCAAATATGTTATCTTAAAATTTCCCTGATCTCCATTTTTATCCTAAAATCAATGGCCAAATATTTCCTGATCAATCAGTCAAGTGGATTCCAGCTGACTGAAATTTTTCCCTTCCTATCTTTAAACAACTTCCTAACAATGGTTACTAAATAGCTCAGGTCAACTTCAGTATAATGGATGAAGGATTTAAAGTCAGGCAAGGAGATAAATTTGGACGAAACTTCACCAGTTAGTTAATAAATACATACCTTTAGATAAGTTAAATGTCTGAGCCTCAGTTTCCTCATCTATAAGGTGGAGCTAGTAGTAACTATACTTTAGGTATGTTATAGCATGAAACGAGATGCTGTATATAAAATTGTGATTGAAAATCAAGTTAGTACAGACTTTGGCATGGCATTATTTCTTTAAAATACTAATTACCTGGGTTTCCCTTTCCTGTTCACTATGAGCTTTACAAATCTGAAATTTTGAATTTTTTTTTTGAAATTTTGTATTTTAAATGTCATTGTTCTTACCTTCCCTCCATATTAGTTTGCTGCTGCCACGACAAACTGCCACAGACTGGTTGCCTTAAACAATACACATTTATTTTCTCACAGTTCTGCAGGCTCCAAGTCCAACGTCAAGGTGTCAGGAGAGTTAGTTCCTTCTGAGGCCACCCTCCTTGGCTTGCCCAGTTTCTCCTCCCTGTGTCCTTCTCTGGGTGTCCATGTCCTAATCTGTTCTTGTAAGACACCCATCACACCAGATCAGAGCCCACTCTGACGAATTCATTTCACTTAACTATTCTTTTAAAGACCCTATCTCCAAACACAGTTACATTTTGAGGTACTAGGGGGTAAGAACTTAAACACATGAATTTCAAGTGGATACAAATCTGCTCATAACACACCCTTCACACTTTACCCCTGAAAAAAAATTGTGAGATAAGCACTGAACCAGAGCAAAGGAAATGAGTCCTTTGCCTCATGTTTTCAAAAACTATATCTCTGCATGACCTCTGGCAAGTTATCGTCCCTCTTTAGTCCACATTTTCTCAATCCTTAAAATAAGAGGGTTGGAATGATGCATCTCTTATTTCTCTTCCTGGCCTTTACCAAGCAAAGTTAAGTTGATTTCTCACAGCAAAGAATCTGAGATAGAGCATGCAATGAAATAACTGGAATGACAACACAACAAAACAAAAACATACCTTCTTTGTGGAATAAACCTAGGATGGATTTTTCTAGAAGCAGAAGAGGATTACATCAACTGTTCTAAAATGTTTTAGGTTGCTTCGAGCCCTTTCTAAGGCCATAATTTAAACCAACTTAGTTGGATAAACCAGAAACTCCACTCTGAATTTATCAATCTCCCCAAACAAAGTAATCGCATCAAGATATGGGACACAGATTGGCTTGGGGGGAAAAGAGAGTATAATTTCAAGTAAAGTTCTCCTTGAAAGAATTAAGGGGGGAAATTTTTAAAAAACAAACACACATATACACAGAAAATGTAAAATTAAAACCAGCTTCCAAGCTTATAGGTTAAGCCATTAAGGAGGAGGGGAAAGGCAAACAGGCATATTTCCTCTCCAGCTGCGTAGCTTTCGGTCCTGAGACACGGTATATCTCTACAGATGTCAGCAGCCTCAGCAAGGCAGGGAGGTAAGCACGGGTGGTGGTGAAGGAACAAACATGTGCTCATGGGGAGAGCGGGAGAAAACAGAGAGGGACAGCAGAGTTTTCCCCCTGAAAAAAGCAAAACTGCTGGATCAAGTAGAGTGACGACAAGACTATAAGACTAACATCAAAGATACTGGGACTCAAGTCAGAATCTAACACAAGCTGAGCAACTGTGGGCAAGGTACCCAACTTAGCATGGGGTAACTTTCAACTTCAGCTAAAAAACAGCAACTGAAAACACAACCCATTTCATTTTTTGCTGCTGAATACAAGGTCTCAGAAATAATAGAAAATTCAAACAAAACGGAATTGACTGAAGCACTGAGAATGATATGTAGGTATTTGAAATTGTTATGTAAAAACAGAGTTGCCATGTGATCAAGCAATCCCATTCTCAGGCATATATTTGAACAAAACTAATTCAATAAGATACACGCACCCCCAATGTTCAAAGCAGCACTAATCACAATAACCAAGACATGGAAGCAACCTAAATGTCCGCTGGCAGATGAATGGATATGGAAGATGTGGTACATACATACAACGAAATACTACTCATCCATACAAACAGTGAAATTATGCCATCTGCAGCACCATGGATGGACTTAAGAGATTACCATATTAAGTGAAGTAAGTCAGAAGAAGACAAATACAATATGCTTATATGTGGAATCTAAAATATGACACAAACGAACCTATTTACAAACAGGAACAGACTCACAGACATAGAGAACAGACTTGTGGCTAACACAGCGGACAGGGAGGGGAAGTGGGGGGAAGGAGAGATTAGGAGTTTGGGATTAGCAGATGCAAACTACTATATATAGGATGGATTAACAACAAGGTCCTACTGTACAGTGCAGGGAATTATATTCAGCAACCAGTGATCAACTATATCGGAAAAGAATACAAAAAGAATATATATATATATATACACACACATATATGTATAACTGAATCACTTTCCTGTACGGCAGAAATTAACACATTAACACATTATAACTCAACTATACTTCGATTTTAAAAAAGAATAAAATTATGGTGTGAAAGAATATTTAAAACACAGAAAGATGTCATGTCATAATACATTGTAGAATGAAAAGTAGTACATAAAATAGGATGAATAAGATGCCGTGCTATTTTAATAAACAGTATATACAGTATAAAGAAAACACTTTAAATGGGTATACTCTATAATTTCACTTATTTTTATCGTCTTCATTTTTTTTTTGGTAAAGCTTTCTATGAACATCATGGTTTTTTGTTTTTTTTTTCATAATTGGGGGAAAAAACCTACTCGTTTTGTAAAATTTCAGTGTCCTACAGTAAACCAGAGAGTAGAAAAAGCTCTAATTCAGTCTCAAATTGAGGTTTTAGTTTCCTCACCTGGAAGGGGAGACTAGACTGAAAAATTTTCTTAGGATCTTCTGATTCCCTGAGTTTTACAGAGCCCCACTAAGTCAACACTTTAGCGGGCTCTTGCTTAGGATTTATTAAAGAAGCTGGGGAGGCGGGGGGCAGCGGCATGGGACACAGAAGGAGAAAGAGGCATTCAAGTCCACGTGAAGAAGAGCCCCCTCATGGGTATCCTTTGCTAATTCAATGCACAACAGCCCTGAGTGCTGAGCGTGGTGGGCACCTCCCTGGAAAGCCGGCTGTGTTTAAGCACAACCGTGAGGAGCTGCTCCTAACAAGCCTGGAAGCCAGGCTGCTCCGAGGGAAGGCTGGGGAGCTTACGGAACCAGTCAGGGCTCCGGCGTCCAAACCCACACAGAGAAGGGGACCCACTGTGCTTCCGATCTCTCATAACCTGCCCCTCAGGAAGGAGGTGTGGAGAAGGACTTACCCACGCCTGCAGTAACTCACTCCGATTTGGACAGATGTGTCATGACCCCATAGGCACAAGAAGATAAAAGAAGGCAGAATTTAAGGCAGCGCTGTAGAATGGGGTTGAGAATGTGGTTCTGAAGTCAGTAGGAATTTTGGTTCCACCACTGAAAGGCTTCTGTGATCTTAGGCCAATTGCCTGACCTCTCGAAGTTTCCTCAACAATAAAATGGGAAGACCTTGTTGGAAAGCCATCTACCTAACTGAGTGGTTTTGAGGATTGCCTGAGATAAGGAATAAAAAGCACTTAATACAGAATATGGTGACATTGGTTTTCTCACTAAGGTATGTCCGACCCTTGCTATCCCATGGACATTTCCCAGGCAAGAATACTGGAGCGGGTTGCGGGTTGCCTTTTCATTCTCCAGATTTTCCCAACCCAGGGATCCAATCCGTGGCACCTACATAAGAGGCAGAGTCTACCACTGAGCCACCAGGGAAGCCATAATACAGGATAAATAAAAAAAAAAAAATAATTCTTATTATTGTCAGATGCTCCTGTGACAAGCATCACATTGCCAGGCAGAGATGATCATCGGCAAAATATTCATTCAAAAGAGGAAAAGGTATTATCATACCTGATTAACTATATATGACACATCTTTATACACATGGTACTTCAAATGCAGTATTTTAGATTATATGAATATACTTTAATTCTCCCCTTCTACCTTCCCTTATAGATGCTCCCCTTTAAAGGATCTAATGATTATAGTTACACTTAGATCATTGGGACTATCGATTGCATGACTTACAGCCAGAGATAAGCTCAGGAAAATGTGTTTTAGCTGTCCCCACCCCTCAAACCAAAAATGAATTTTAGAATAAAAGCTAATAACAGAAATATAAGGAAGTGAAAAGGGACTTCCCTGGTGGTCCAGTGGTTAAGGATCCACCTTCCAATGCAAAGGTTGCAGATTCAATCCCTGGTTACTGAACTAAGATCCTACATGCCTCAGGGCAACTAAGCCCACAAACCACAACTAGAGAGAAGCCCGTGCACTGCAACAAAAAAGATCTCTAATGCAACAAAGATCCCACGTGCCGATGCAGCCAATAGATAAATAAAAGTTAATATTCTACAAAGTTGTCAGTGAAAGAGAAGATGATGTAGAAGCACAAATGTACACATGTTCTGATCATCTGCTCACTTGACATTATTCCTGCAAAGTAAATGTTAAATAAATGCACCCATTCATTCAGTAAATGTTGACAGAGGGCTTAAAATGCGCCAGCCAAAGGAAAAGTGATAGAAATTCAGTGACAATGAAACTAAAACCCACCCCTACCTGAAGGAGCATCCACGACATTATTTGGCCGTTGGGCGGGAGGCTATTTCCATTGGACGGGAGCCACCGCATTTCAGATACTGGCAGGAGCAAGTGAAAAGAGCTTGCAGAGCATCTATAGACTCGGAGCTGTTCCCCGTTGGCTTGCTTGTTTATCTGACCAGTCTAGTTTTGGGGCAACTGGCGCCTTTGTGCCTTTATCAATGGCAGCCTTATCCAGAAGAGACACCAGACATGCCAGCAAATGAATCATGGCATCATTTTAATAATACTCACTGGAATGAATACTAAAGATCTGCTAAGGAAAGGACCTATCAGTCATCGTCATTCCATTGCTCTCTTGCACAGAGTCTATTAACCAAGTTCCCTCCCTGAATGAGAAACAGGCTAAGGTTTTAAGGAGAAAAAGCAACCAAAGACCCTTCTATCCAACACAGACGTTGGCTGCTCCCACTAAATTTAAGCCAACGACTACTGCCCTCATTCACTTTCTCGCTGCTTTCTCTTCCCTTCCGGGGAGGGATCAGAGCTCCTCTCTTCCAATTTAGAACACAGCATAGACGGCTGACCATAATCTCAGGAGAAAACAGAAGACGAAATAAAGGCTCACAGGGTCATTGGCACTGGCAGGGACTCAAGGACCATCTAGTTCGATGCCCTCATCTGACTGATGCGGAGTCTGAGAGGGATAGTAAGGTTCTCCCAGAGTCACAGAGAAGTCAGAGGTAAGGGCAGCCTGAACCACAAAGTGCCAACACTCCATCAGGGGCTTCCTGCCTTTTCCTGCGTCATCAAACAAGAGGGTTCCTCTGCTCTACCCACCAGAGGAACCCCTCTCTTAAAATCTCATTTTATCTTTGAAAGCTCACTTCCCAGCCCTTCCACAGAAAAAAAGACTAACTTAGCCAAGAGAACTGTGCCCTTGAATTCCAGATGTCCCCTACGTTCCCGGACCATTCCTAGGCAGAGCTCCCCATCTGGCTTAGAGTGCTGGGCGTGTGCTGCGTTCCTGGGCCCTGCTGAAGGAGAACAGAGAGCCTGGCGCCTTCTGTGTCTGGGAAGAGGACAGGGACAAAGATTGCGAAGGAACCTTGGGCCCAGATCTGTACTTACGCAAGATGGGTTCCACCCGACACTCACACATGCTCCTGGGGGGAAGCCAGAAGCTAACTCAGACAGCGGGCAGAGCAATGCACGAGTCACTACTGGGGGACTCAGCTGTTCCAACGGTGATAGGAGAGCTCTTGGCCTGACCATCCCAGCCCTGCCACTGTGTGAACACTGGCCCCACTAGTGAGCTAACAGGTGTGGCTAGCTGGTGGCAAGGCCGTGGGGACAGTCATCTGTGAATCCGGAATTACTGCTCTCCTGCCTGTGAACTGACTCATCCCTGTAGGGATCAATCCCAGATTCTTGCTTTCGTGGCTGTGTGACTTTGGTCAAGTTACTTCATCTCTCAGAGCCTCTATCCAGAACACAGAATGATGGTTACCCATTGGAGCTAGAGGAGCTGCTGCGAGTCAAATGAGATAATCCATGTCGCTTGTGCTAAGGCTCTCAATAAGTGGTAATGATAAATATATAATAGCTCCACTAGGCTTAGTCCAAGCAGTAAGTCCCCTATAATCTAGTTAACAGGAGAAATGTTCCCCCAGAGAAGTAGTTTTGGTACCAGACACCATGTACAGCCTAGGGTCAAAGAAGAGGCCAAGTTGAAGGGCTCATTCTGGTCTACCAAACTATCTTTTGGTGTATTACATATGTATCATCATCTATTTCACAATGAATATATACAAAATAGACACATACTGAATTTGATGAAAGGGGGATTTCACAGTAGAAGAGTCTGAAAACAGAGGAACCTCTTTCTCTGGGTTGTCCAGGGTCATTCTCATTTATTTCCCTCTAGCTACAGAAAATGTGAGAAAAGGTAAACAGCACTGACTTGAGGAGGGAGTGACCAGGGAGAGGCCAGTCCTTCCATTAGCATTTGTCCCTAGAGGGGATGGCATATTTACGTTTACATTACATTATTTATATTTACATTTCCACTTCTTTTCTGATTACAAGCAGTGATTTAATCAAAGAGAGGCACATTTATCTCCTAGGGAGACATTCCTACTGTTGTAAGCATTTTGCAATTTTTTTCAAATATAATAAGCAGACAAACAGTTCTAGGAAATATGTCAATGGGTAAAGAAGAGAGCGCCCTTTAGGACATGAAGACTTTTTTCAGTTCCTTCTCAACTCTCCTATTTTTTCCCTAATTAAGGAGAAAGGACAGAGAAAAAGCCATTCAACTGGGAGTTGTGAAGAAATTGCTAGAAAGGGTATCCATAACCTGTGTCAGTGTAGGCTAGAAGCCGATTAGGACTGAAAGCAATACAGTTCATCCTAAATAAGGAAAATGCCCTTTCTTTAGGTTAACAGAGAATCTCTGTATCAAAGTCCAAAGGCAGTCTAATAGCCTCGAGTAGCTTGTCAGAAATGAAAGGTAAGCATATTTCTGAGAAACACCATAACATAACTAAACCAGAACACACACTTTGTTTCAAACATTGTGCTGATTTTCGTTTGTTTTTGAAAATGTTTATTGAAACACTGATTCCTAAAGTAGTCTCTTAATAAGCTAGACCTTTGTCAATCTTCCTTTCTTTTTTTTTTTTTCCCTTGCTGGTTATCTGTATACTTTATTTTTATTTATTTATTTATTTTTTAATTAGTTGGAGGCTAATTACTTCACAACATTTCAGTGGGTTTTGTCATACAATCTTCCTTTCTTAATTTCCCCATTCCAAAGTAGTTAAGACTTTAAAATAAATGTTTCCCAGCTTGAATACATCTGGGGTTCAGAGACTATTGTCCACAGTCACTCCTTCATCTGAGCCTTTCAATAGCCCAGTGAGATAAGAAGATAGGATTTTTATTTGTAAACTGACAGTTCAACTACATAGACTTGAATCCTCAGAAAATCTATTTCTCCAGAATTCCCCAAAGTGCCCAGCTGGCTCAGTCACAGCTGCTCATAGTCAGAGCTCTCTTTATCCACCTGAGGCATTTCACTAGTGTTTGAGCAAGAAGAATATCCTGGCTGCGAGTCACCACAAACCTGTCCAAAAAATAAAGTAACACATGAACAACCCAGGCAGGGCTTGATTTTCACGATCAGATATTTAAGATGCTTCCCATTTCTAAGTCTTTGATATTTTTCCTGTCTTTTCTCTGCAACTTCCCTTCCAATACACCTTACACGGATCAAGCTTGTTTTGGGTGACATCTCTTCTTTTGGTCTCCCAAACTCTTGTCCTGCATCTCCTAATATTTGCATCTCCTAGTAATCCAAAGTGACACTTCCTGAAGCAAGAGGCAGAAACAGATCCAGGGATGGGGTTTCACTGGCCTCTTCCCCAGGTTGCAGTCTAGCCTAAGGCCCCCAGCTCAAGCACTGCAGAGATCTGGGTGTTCCTCCAGTTCACAAAGCTCCATCACTTCCCCTCCCAAATAAAAAATTCCCATGACACTCACAATGACACCTTTCAAATGAGATCACAGGGCCCTGACTACACACCCTAGAGGTCAAACCTTCCAGGTCATGCTCCAGACAGACAGAGTATGTAGCTTCCAGCAATTTTCAAACGTCACACACATACACCCCAATCTCCAATGCAGCAGAAATGCATTAGCTGCAAGGTCGTATTTACAGAAATCCAGTTAGCATTTGCAAAAAGGCACTTCTCGGTGATTTGTCTCCTAGAGGGAGTTCTGGAGCTCTTAATCCACATCTTTCAAAATTCCCACTGCAGGTGCCTTTGTGAGGCAGGCAGTTGAGGCTGTGAGGTCAGAGGAGACCTGTGTTTGATTTCCAGCATTGCCTCCTATCCTCTGTGTGTGACTCTGGAAAACTGACTTCCTCTCTCTAGGTCTCAATCTCCTTAACTGAAAAGTGGGTTTTTGCAGAGACCCCGATAAAAGAATACCTGGAAAGCACTGGAACTTTAGCATTAGATCTCCACCCACTCTCACTGCCAGCTTCAAGTTGTAGCCTCTCTCAGAAGAAAACAGAGTGTAACTAGCAAACTTTCTACCTGTAGAGTCGAGACGGTCAGCTACCATCCCTCAAGTTTACATTTATTCAATGTAAAAAATAAGAGAGACCATGTTATAGGATCTAAACCATTTGCCCCATTGTCACCTTCTCAGAATGATGGTCAGGGTGGAGCCACCAAGACCAGTGGGGCAGTGAGGCACTTTGATTTCAGTCAGGTGTGGAGGTTTGAGTCCTGCCCAGAATACTTGTTATATCTCTGATCCTGGGCAGAGAAAAAAAAAAAAATCTATACAACAGAGATAACGATAGTACCTCTCAGACAGTGTTGATTTGAGGGATTAAATGAAACAATGCATGTAAGGTACAAAATCTGAAACCAAAGAAACACTCAGTCGGTATGAGCTGTTCTTGGTAGGAGCAATTTTTAATTCATGTATTGATTTAACCGATTCTCATTAGGCATCTGTATGCCAGGAACTGTGTGAGACAGACAGAGGTGGATGACAATACCAGGTCCCTGCTCCGACTGGCGGGACCACCCAAACTGCTGTCTCTGACATTTAGAAGCAAGGGCTAGTGTTGGGATAAGTACATGCAGGTCACGCAGGAGGGTGACCTGAGAAGAACAATGAGATCTGGGGCTGGTGCTACTCCCAGGGAAAGCTCCAGCCAATTATACCAGAGACAGAGAAATAACCCCTTCCAGGAAACCGATAAACACAGGGTAGTAGCAATGCTTTCCTCTCAGGAGGGTAGCAAGAAGGAAGGAAAAACCGAAAACAAGCAAACAGACAAAACCTGCCTATGTCTCCCAAACTGTGGCAGAGGGTGGTGCCTGTGATAACAGAGGTGCCCGGCAAGGAAGACTGCCCCCATCAGCCTCAGATTACAGGGACATTTTAGCTACTGGGTGGGGCAGTCTGCACAGAAAGGAATACAGAGGATAGGAAATTAAGTCAAATTCCGCAATCTTACCATTTAAAATTTGGACTAGAGGTGACAGCAGGGGATATATGTTATATTTAGATCTTTAATCATATTTTCTGTGAATATATAGACCTAAGTCCATATTTTTATGTTTTTACCTATACCTAGTTAGCCTCTGGTAGTATGTCGATAACTATACTCTTCTTTGGACAGGCAAGAGTACAAGAATTACAACATTTTCTTCTAAAATAGAATCCGTGTTCTAAGAAATACAAACACAAAGCATGAGAAAAACCGACAAATGGATTCCTTCCCCCAAAGATCAAAAGCCCCCTCCTGCCTTGCCCTTTTGCCTCTCCCCACCCCACATCCCTCTCAACAATGAATGCAAGGCAGACTGGCTCGAAGAAATTCACAACCGCCGTCTATTGCCGTTCAGTTGCCGTAGGCACAGCCCGGGTTTCGCCGTGGAGGCTGCTATGCAGCGCCACGCCCCACGCGCAGAGAAAGGATGGAAGCCACGCTGAAAATGAAGGATGCGCCCCAGGGAAGATCACCCAAGCGGGAACAAAAGGGAGCCCCCTGCAAACCGGGCCCTGGGATTGGGGCACCAACACATTTACAGGGGCTTGTAAGGCTATTACCCTACGGGCTAAACGTCCGTATCTTTCCTTAAAGGTGGTTTAAGTGATACCTAGACAAATGGGCGTGGCCCTCAATACCAGGGCACAGGCTGAATCTAATTAGAACCACTGAGGTCAGACTGGGAAGGAAAAAATAATCTGTTCTCCGCTTATCCCGAACAGAAACAGCAAGTGCACACTGGATACACAGCAAGTGGCATATTTACAGCCTAGCTGTCACATGAGAGCAGTGGTTCATCTCTCCAGAGTTAGGGAAATAAGTAGAAAAATTGTGCTTTTGTCCCAATCAGTTTTAAAAAAAAGTATCACCACAGTTTTTTGCAAAGCCAATTGGCACCGAGAAAATACTGTGAATTATTAGAAAAGACTATGTTTTTATAATAATGTGAAATCAACGCTATCAGGCAGTGGTCAAGGAGGATGGGTTTAAGCCCAGTGCCTCTACGTGGGGACAGAATCCCCACCCATCCCAACCCTATCCCCGGAGAGTGTTCCTCCCCTGGGACCGGGTGGACAGCAGGTAGGGGTGTGGCGCATGTGTGTTCAGTGAAGCCCAGGTGGAAAAGGTAGGATACTGCAAGAGAAATAAACCACCTGACAATAAAGTGCCAAAAAAGCAACAAGAGCTTCCTCCTGCCTGCAGAGGGGAAGGTCCTGGACAGCAATCAGGTTGTTCCAAGCCTAACGGGAACAAGTGCAAACAGACTCGTGCCCACAGCAAAACCTAGTGGATGGGGCAGATGAACTGCAGAAGCAGGTACATCACTGCCCTAGGGCAGCTGCAGAGCCTCCCAGGGGCCAGCTCATCACTTCCTTTGTTTGTCGTGCAAAGATGGAGTAGCCACACGTTCCCCTACTACACACCACACACACACACACACACACACACACACACACACACACACACACACACACCTCATTCGCTACAGACAAAGCACAACCGCTCAACTAACAAATGTCAGTGGGTTTTCTGTTGCTTTTGTCTTGCCCTTTTAAAAACTGTCCATTCCAGCCTGTCGTGCGTCCTTTCCAGGGGTGGGGGTGGGGGTCATTTCAGCGCATTCTGGAGAAATCCCAGACCCAGGCGCGGTATTTTTGCCGTGAGAGCAGCTTGCCGGACGCCAGCGAAAATGAGGCTTCCCTACCTGGTAATGGCACATCCCCGCTCCACCCCGCCCTAGGGGCTCGCCCAGCGCGTCTGACACCCGCGGGCTGCAGGGCTCGGCTCTGCACACAATGGCAGTTGGACGCGGCGTGCACAGAGCGCCTGCCACCGCAAACTAAAATGTGCTCTAAAAACTCAGCCTTTTCTTGGGGTGAAGGGGAGAAATTACAGGGAAAAATGCAAATGCATCAAGAGCCAAAAAAAGTTGGTTATTCTCACTACAGCCACGTTAGCTGTCCAGTCCCGAGTATGACGCACCGAGATATGAACTGGTGTTAATACAAGCAAGCCGTGGCCAAGGTGAGGACGGATGGTCAGGCACCCCATCAAAGCCTCGGGGCTGGAGCTCAGAGAGGGGCGCGGTCGAGCTACCCAAAACCTCTGGGGAAAGGTGTCATTTCTCCATGCATGCTCCACCCCGCCAAAAAGGAACCTTCTACAAAAAAAATCACCTGGGGCAACTCACAGGGACGACCCCGGTGGCGCGGGGGTCGACGGAGGGCCTGTTATTCGGGAACTACCGAGCGGTGGGCAAGGAAGATAAACAACCCAAAGTTCTCCACGCCACTGTCACTATTTGGGTTTCCTCTTTGTTTGGTTTTCCCCAAACCCCAGGGTCGCTCCGTCTGGGTGGCGCCCCGCCGCGCCGGCTGGACTGACCGCCACTCTCCACCCCCTCGGACCCCGGGTCCCGGTCCCTCCCTGGGGACTGGCCCGGGGACGCCGGCGGGATCCAAGCCCCTGCAGAGCAGCCGGGAGCGAGCCAGCGAGCGAGCGAGCCGGAGTGGTGTCCGACTCACCGTGATGCGCGGGATGTTCTTCTTGCCTTGGTAGGACATGGTGGCGCGGCGGTGGCTGCAGCAGCTGCCTGCCTCCCTCCTCCTTCTGCTCCTGCTCGCCCGCGCCTTCCTCAGCGCACAGCGCCCCGAGATCAGGTGGAGCGAATGGTGCGCTGGCCGCGGCCGCCGCCTCCTCTCGCCTCCGCCCCCCTCCCGGTCTCCCGCGGCGGCTGCCAGAGACAATAGTAAATCTCCCTGGTCCCCCTTTTCACCCCCGACCTCCCTCCCGCTCCACACACACACACACACACACACACACATACACACACACACACACACACACACACACACACACACCCTCCTCACTCGCGTTCACGCCCGGGCTTTTTCTTTTTTTTTCTTTTGCGGTACCAGCTGGGACCCCGTGAGACAAGAATGGCTGATCCGCGACTCCTCCCTCTTCTCTCTTATCCCTATTGATTTTCCTCTTTGCATCTGCCTCACCCACTTTTTCTTTTTCTTCCTTTTTTTTTTTCTTCTGGTGACTTGCGAGTGCAGCAGTCAGCCTGCTCCACCGCCACCAGGGGGCGCGAGGGACTGTTCGGGGCGGGGATACTGCAGTCCCCAGTGTCGGCAGAGAAGCACCCGCGTCGCCCGCTCGTCCCCGCGGGCCAAGCCCACGCCTCCGACCTGACTCGGATCCGATTTCCCACCTTCCCCACCCTCGTTTCAGAAAGGAGACGGCTCCGCGCTTCTCTTCGGGCACCCGCTCTCCTCCGCCACCCTGCGGGCTGAATGCGGCAGCCGCCGCCTTTGTTACCACGGAGGCCGGGCGCCGCCTCTGCTGGTCACCGAGTGTATAAACAGCCGGCGCGATCCCCTTAGAAAGCCGAGAACCGCGCCGACTGCGCGCAGCCTGGCCAGCCGCTGCTATCCCGAGACCATGAAAATGGGGATCAAAAAATGCGAAGTAACCCTCACTCTCGGAGGGTTGCGAGGGGACTCCGTGTCGGCTACCATCAGCCGTTCTCTGTATTGTAAACATAATTCTCGAAATAATGTGCCTTAAAGGAATCCCACTGTCTGGCTCTCAGAATCGATGAAACAGCAGTAACGCTGCTCCGTGAGCAAGAAGCAGAAAACACCTGTAGTGAGAAGGCAAAAGCCCTGGCGAGTTACTGCGCAGCCGTGGTTTTTGTGAGCGGTCCGATGTGTGCTGGTCACAATCCCGAGTTTACTTTAGGCAGGGCTGAGAGACAAAGGTAAGTGTGCTATTAGAAGCAAAAGACACGTCCTTTCGGTGCTGGAATATATTCTTATTTTGCTATGTGCTTCAATTAAACGGCCAAGGAAGGCATGTTTGGAGGAAACAGGCTGGGGGCTGAGGGATGGTCAGATGGGGGGAGCTTTCTAAACTCTCCAGGAAAAAAAAAAAAAAAGACACACCCAAATACACCATTCACCATTTGAATAACAACAATAATGGCGTGCTGTGCAGAAATCATAAAGCCGCCCTCTCAAGTCTTTTATGACCACTTCACCCCCTTATGAATACTAACTGCCCCCTCCTCATAGAAATTCTGCAGATTATCAGTGAGCATGATTAGGTCTGTGTTAGGGAACTTGAATTCACATTTCTATAAGGCAGGTCACCAACCACACTTTGGGACATCTTTTCATTAAGTTAAAGGCTTCCTTTGCAATAAAGAAGCTACATAAAGCATCTACAGAATGAGGGTACAGAATACTCCGGCTTAGGCTTTCCCTAAACCTAAAATGAACCAGCCTGGTCACATAATTAAAGGGCAGGCCAAGCCCCCCTAAAACTCACTCAAGTGAGTTAATCCAAGTGGCTGGTTATTCATGGGTAACTAGACTGAATGCAGTCTTCACAGGAAAAGTCCACAGCATTCTCCACTTTATTTCTATGATCCTTTGGCTTGCAGGATGAATGCCAAGAAAAGGTCACCTCTCCATACTCTTTGCAAAGCACAGGGGAAAAAAAAGAAAAAAAAGACTAAAGCCAAAGACACGCCCTAAACATTTTGCTTTGTTCTGAAAGCATTTAAGTGCTGAGACCACTAGCTAAGAGTTGTGAAATTACAAAGCATTCTGGGGATTGGCATGCAAATGAGCAGGATTATATTTAGAACAGAGTAAAAAGAGAATTAACTATATACTATGCAACCCTGCAGAGGTCTGAATCTTTCCCATTGATTTTACTGCACCAAACTTGTTTAAAGGGATCTTGGAAGTTCTTCTTAGGAAAAGAAGAAAAAAAAAAAAATATATATATATATATATATATGTATGTGTGTGTATATATATATATATATATATAGGGGACATTTACAATCCTAGAGAAATGCCACTGCCTTCCTTCTTTTTTTTTTTTTTTTAAAGTTAGCGGGTTTGTCAGGTTTTTTTTTTTTCCTTTCTTGCATGCTAATTATCTCCTCTGTTACCGTCATTAGAATCCAGAACACTCTCTACTAAATAGATTTATTTATACCATATTTTTGATCACTTGATTATTTCGGGTGCGTCTGTTCTTTCAAATTACAAGGCTTGGTTAATCTCCTTGAGGTCAGGTTTGCCTGCAAGAAGCCATGCAGAAAAGGACTTGAGATGTTTCTCTGGATCAGACTGCTGTGAAAAGCCACGCACAGGAATGCATAATAACCATCTAATCAGTTCAAGCTGTTGCCATGAGCAGAAATGTACAACAAACCCTATTTTTTCCCCTCTTTCATCCCCTTCAATCATGTTTCTCTTTTTTAAATCAAAATCAAGTGTCTGAGATGAGTTTGAAAGGAAAAGCTGTCGTTGGCTGTGCCCTTCTTATTCAAGGAGTAAGAAGAAAGGCAGCGATCAACACAAGATGCCTCTGTGTCTGGCCAAGAGAGTGAGGGGTGGAACCAGCATGGATTTTTGCTCTTTTCCACAGCAGAATGACTCTGAATGGTTTTCCTTGGATACACAACAGTATTTGGCTTTGGGTATCTCAGGAAACTATGAGAGAATGAGAGGGAGATGCAGAGCGACTTAATTTATGGTCCCAAAGAAACTTAATTTTGGACACCAAACTTAGCACATCCATAGATTTCGACACCTCAGTCAAGGCTACTTTATTCTTATTGCTCAGGCCAAAGCCTGATTGGCATTGTTCATACCTTGACTTCTCTTCCTCAGTACAATTCAATTTGCAGTTTACATCCAACCTTAAGGTTGGAAATCGCCTTGGGTTTATTACATATGTACACACTATGATCTCTTCTCTCCATCTACAAAGCTTCCCTCTATGTGTAGGCACCACCAGCTACCACCTGAACTACTGCAGTTACCTTCTAACTGGGCTCTCTTCTTCACGGTTATGCATTCGTTCATTCTCACAATATTCAGCATTTATCCTGTGTATACTACTTATTTTCCTAGGATCTAGTGCTACAGATATGAATGATAATAATACTGATGATGATAAGTATTCCCTGGCGGCCCAGTGGTTAAGAGTCTGCCGTGCAAGGCAGGGGTCACCAGTTCAATCCCTGGTCTGGAAACTAAGGCCCCACGTGCTGTGGAGTAGTAAGCCCATGCACCACTGCTGAGCCTGTGTTCTCTGGAGCCCACACTACGACCGGAGAGTCTGTGTGCCACAATGAAGAGATCCCCTGTGCCACAACTAAGACCTGATGTAGCCAAATAAATAAATTAAAAAAAATAATAATAATAATGTCCTGGATCTCAGGGAGTTTATTTTATGCCCTTAAGAGAACACCATGCGCTACCTGTTAGTCCCTGTCTATGCTTTATTTATCTTCACAGTACTTTTGACCACATGATATATGATTATCTTCCTTCTTGTCACTAGAATGTAAACTCCCTGAGGGCAAGGAATGTGTGTGTTTTATTTACTGCTGGGTCCTGAGTGTGTGAAATAGGGCCCTGCCCACAGAAATTGCTCAATAATTCTTAGGTGAGTGAATGTAAAAATGTTTCAAATTGTGTCTGAAGAAAGAGTAAATAGATGGAAGAAGAGCTTTCTTGTTCTTAGCTCTTAGACTGTCCTGTTCTTAAAATGTCCTTAAAGGGCATTTAAGAAGATCTATTTTTGTTCCTCTGAGCCTTCTTAGGGTTTCCTGATTCTAGATTTCAGAGCAACGGAATTCAAGATGGTGAGGAATCATTTTGCTAAATCCAAGGCAATACATGGGCCAAGGAATGACTATAAAATAGATTTGGTACCTGAACAGTGATTAGAGAGCTGTGACTTTGAAATGAGTTGCCATCAAAGCGTAAGAAAAGATCAAAAGCCTTATGTTAATTTAAAGAATTTCTTCTTTAAAAATTGATACTGAGTTCATAAGAAAACTATAGACTAGAAACCAGGAAGTTGTACTGCTTATAGATCTGGACTTGGAAATAGAGGAACCTCAGTCCATATTCCAAGTCATCCAGTTCCTATTTCTATGATCTTCAGCAGATTATTTCAACCTTTTGAGTCTTAGTTACCTCATCTCTAAATGAGTATCTTATGACCTACCACATAGTATTTTTGTGATGATTTATTAATTCATTCAACTAGTATTTATTGAGTACCAACTAGTATTTATTTATGGGTCTCCAGGCACTAGGCATACAAATATTTGAATAAAATAGACAAATGCCCTAATGAAGCATCCATCCTAGGAAAGGGATAAATCAAGAATAAAAAATTATATAGTGTTTTTTTAAAAAAGCATAGTGTTTAAAATGGTAGCAAGTACACTGGGAATAAGATACGGATGGGGAAGTGAAAGTCATTCCAGTGTCTTGAGGACAGGCTGGAATTTTCCACATCAGGGGTCACAGAAGGTCAGGTGAGATGGTGGTCTGGTCTCTTAGAATAAATGGTAACAGTGGAAGCAGTGACAAATGGTCAGGTATTAGATATAGTTCAAGGTAAAGCCAATAACATTTGCTGATGGATTCGATTGGGGTATGAGAAAAAGAGGAATCAAGTTCAGTTCAGTTCAGTCGCTCAGTCGTGTCCGACTCTTTGCGACCCCGTGAACCTCAGCACTCCAGGCCTCCCTGTCCATCACCAACTCCTGGAGTTTACTCAAACTCATGTCCATCGAGTCAGTGATGCCATCCAGTCATCTCATCCTCTGTCATCCCCTTCTCCTCCTGCCCCCAGTCCCTCCCAGCATCAGGGTCTTTTCCAATGAGTCAACTCTTCGCATGAGGTGGCCAAAGTATTGGAGTTTCAGCTTCAGCATCAGTCCTTCCAATGAACATCCAGTACTGATCTCCTTTAGAATGGACTGGTTGGATCTCCTTGCAGTCCAAGTGACTCTCAAGAGTCTTCTCCAACTCCACAGTTCAAAAGCATCAATTTTTCAGCACTCAGCTTTCTTCACAGTCCAACTCTCACATCCATACATGACCACTGGAAAAACCATAGCCTTGACTAGATGGACTTTTGTTGGCAAAGTAATGTCTCTGCTTTTTAATATGCTATCTAGGTTGGTCATAACTTTCCTTCCAGGGAGTAAGCGTCTTTTAATTTCATGGCTGCAATCATCATCTGCAGTGATTTTGGAGCCCCAAAAAGTAAAGTCTGACACCGTTTCCACTGTTTCCCCATCTATTAGATTGTACTAAATGTATTGGCCTGAGCTACTGGAAAATGAAGGGGAAATTGTAGGAGAAATGGGATTGTAGGGAAAGTCAGGAATATGTTTGTGGACATTCCTATTCAACACCCAAGTGAGGTGTGGAGCAGGCAGGTAGATATTCAAAATCAGAAATCGAAGGGAAGAGTTAGGCCAGAGATACAAATTTGGGAGCGGTTAACCTCTGAGTATTATTTAAAGTAACGACTCTGGAAGAGCTGGCCAAGGACATGAGCAGAAACGGAGCTCTGAGGTAACTGAGCATCCTGAGGCTAACAGAAAAACCAGCAGGGACAGAAGTCAATGAGACAGCCTGGACACCATGAGAGTACAGTGCTGTGAAGGTCAAGAAATAAAAATTATTTCAAAGAAGAAGTGTTCACGTGCTGTTGAAAGGTCAAGCACCATGGGGAGCTGAGAATTCGTCAGTGCGTGAAATCACCAAGCGCCTTGTCCAGAGCACCTATAGAATGAGTATCTTCATACCCATCTTACAGTGTTTTACGTGTGTGTGTGTGTGTGTGTGTGAGCAAGTAGTAAATTACTCAGGTAATATTTACTGTGCATCTACTATGTATGCATGTGTGTGTGTGTACGTGTGTGTGGTGTCAGAGCAGTCTTAACGAAGCTGTGGGGATGAAATCTGATTGGAAGGATTTCCCTAGTGGTCCAATAGCTAAGAATCTGCCTTCCAATGCAGAGGATGCTATTCGATTCCTGGTCTGGGAACTAAGATCCCGCATGTTGCAGGGCAACTAAGTCTGCAAATACTGAGTGAGCACCACACCTGGAGAGCCCGCTAGCCACAGTGAAGATCCTGTGAGCCACAGTGGAGACCTGATGTAGCCCTCCAAAAAAAAAGAACGAAGACTATTCTTTAAAAAAAATCTGATTAGAGCATTTCCAAGAGAAAAATCAAAGTGTAAATGGGAAATCCCTAATATAACCAACACTTTCAAGGGGTGTTTTGAAACAGGGACAAAGATACAGAGAAGTAACTAGTAGAGTAAGTGGCATCCAATATGAAGGAAATAGCCCAGCATGGTTTAATATCAGTGGGGCTGATTTAGAAAGAAGGGGTCACTTCACGATGCAGGAGAGAAATGGGACAGCACAGGTGACATCTAGTGTTCAGATGGAGGGCATGCCCTTACTCAAGAGCAAAGACTGTTCCTCCACTAGTAACCAGAGGGTTAGCGTACACTGGCACAGAGACGGGCAGCTAGGTAAATTTCACGGAGGGAGTTTAAAGCAGTTCTCTTCTGACTGCGTCTGTTTTCTCTGCCATCAGCCAAGACAGTCTGGGAGAGAAGGTACTGAAAGTTAAGAGGGGTGAGGAGCTGAGATAAAATCAGTTTTTAGGAGAATAAGGGACTACAGAAATACGGAATGATTCCCTGGCAGGGCTAAGGATCTCCCCCATCCCAGGTAGCAGCCATAAATTCCAAGAGAGACCAGGAGGTATACCTCTACTCATATACAGCTGGATACTGTATTCTTGCAGCAGGCAGCCTGCAGAACTTCACCAGGGTTTCACTAGATGAGCGCTGCGAAGAGAGAAGGAAACTCAGGGAATTGAGGGTAAAGCATGGGATCTAAACTGGTTGTGAGAGAAAGCAGGGCACAAGTATGGGGGTGGGGTGGGCAAAGGACAGTAGATATATTCAAGATTAAATAAGATTATTCATGCAAAGCTCTTAGCACAAACTGAATTAATAAGATGGCAGCTGGCTTCCCTGATGGCTCAGAGGGTAAAGAATCCGGCTGCAGTGCGGGAGACCTGGGTTCGATCCCTGGGTTGGGATGATTCCCTGGAGGAGGGCATGGCAACCCACTCCAGTATTCTTGCCTGGAGAATTCCATGGATGGAGGAGCCTGGTGGGCTACAGTCCATGGGGTGGCAAAGAGTCGGACACAACTGAGCAACTTAAGCACAACAACAACAACATTCCTACCATTATTTTCTAATATGCTGGTTACTATTTGCTGAACTCATTTGTGTCAGGGACTATGTCTTATTTATCTTTGTAGTCTCCAACTCTGCTATAAGGCTTGGAAGAGTAGAATCAATGAGGGAAAATTAACTGAATGGGGGGGGAAAGTCAAGAATATTCTGTCTTCCCTTTAATCCCCCAAATAAGTAAAATAAGTGCTTGGTAATTTACACAGTTTTGACTACTGAAAAATTCTACTTTTTGAAAATACATTTATATTTTGCTATATAATTACGGGTAAACATTCCCCCTGATCCTGATTTGAAGGATGAAGAAAAACATGGTCCCAAAACAGAGAAGAGTTGTGAAGGGGCAAAAGCTACACACAAGGCTTTTGTGAAATATACAGGCTATTCTAATGTGAATAAACATTTAATCCCAGAACTGCCCATTAAGTCATCTGGGTCCATTAATTTTACCTACATTTCAAACAAAGGAAACCTTAGTCATGTACTTCCAGTGCCACAGAGTGAAAATCAAAGCGGTGATTCACCTGCTATTATTAGATGTTTACATATTAAATACACAGAAATAACCTGACAAACAATCCTATCCTTGAAACACATAAGCCAAAAGAAGAAAAAAAAAGTGTGATAGCCAAAGAAAAGTATTCTCAGGGGCTTATTCCAAATCAAACTTCTATTAGCATGAGCAAGGTGTGCAAATCTGTGGTGGTGTGCAAACCCGGAGTCACTCAGTCATGTCCAACTCTGTGCAACCCCATGAACTGTACCCGCCAGGCTCCCCTGTCCACGGGATTCTCTGGGCAAGAATACTGGAGTGGGTTGTCATTTCCTTCTTCAGGGATCTTCCCGACCCAGGGACCAAACCTGCTTCTCCTGCATTTCAGCCGTATTCTTTACCAATGAGCCACCAAACCTACTTCTTCCCGGATGGACATTCTTGTTGATTTCCTCAGTGGAGGATGATTCTGTAGGCCTCTGGCTTTCTCCAAAGCCTGGGTGGCCTCTTCAGGTTTTAAAGACAGCTTAATCCATATCTGGAGACACTTTGACAGCACATATACATCAAAGGCTGTCAGATTTGAGCAGCACCGAGGACAGGAAAGGGCTACACAGAAGGTCCAGGATGCAATAAAATGGCCCTGCCGCTTTAGCCATATGCCCCGATACATTCTACTGCACTGGAGGTGTTTGTGCTGGGAAAAGTCACCCCATGAAGGTTATGCACTTCCAACAGGAGTTCACAGGTGACAGTCTTAGGGCTCTGGGGTAAGAGAATTATGCACTATTTGGAAAATAGGTTCTTGAATGTTACTGGACCTTGGTAGAGACAGAAGACTTGACTGGGTCAAGAAGTGGTCATGCAGTCAGAAATGTCCACCATGAGCTGGGTTCTATCAGACCCGCCAAGTCATAAGAGCAAGTTGGCCAAGCAGCAACTGACCGTGAGAAGGGCTAAAGGGCACAAATCAACTATCTGAGCAAGTGGCCCTGTGTCCCATGCCATTCACTGCTGCTGCTCCAGGACCTTTGGTTAGCACACACCTATGGTCCTTAGGATTAGCTGATGGAGGAGGAGAACACCTGAGCCTGATTTCTAGAAGGGTTGGCTCGGTACATAAATCACATTGAAGCCTGACCATGGCCACTTGATAGTCCCACTCAGGGGTGGTGTTGACAGACAGTAGTGAAGAGATCCTTTCCCAAATGGCCAGAGCTTCAGACAGTAACCTAATCATCCACTTTGGAAAGAAAACTGGCTCAAGATTATGTATAGCGTGGAAGCATTCTTAGGTGGTAAGGGGACGGATTAAAGATCAAGGAAAAGGTAGCCTTAGCTAGAAGCACGTGGGAGACTTATGGGAGTGGGCATAAAGAGTGAAGATATATATGTGTGTGTGTATATATATATATATTCTATCTTAATGTCCTCCAGAGAGCATCCATCACAGAAGAGGCATGAAACAATGAGGGAGACAAAATGTCTCAGTTAGCTGACATCAGCTATCCTCAACCCAATGTTGGCACACAATGGGCACAAGAATGGAGCAGACGGGATGGAGGCCGTGCAGAGAAGGCCCACACACCAGTGCTGATCCCACTACTGGTGCTCTCAAACGTCATGCCTGCCAGCAACAGAGAGCAACACCTCCTCCCCAAGATGGCACCATCCCTCAAAGATACACACAGAGGTAGATAACCTTAGACCCCTTTCACACTGGAAAGCATGGTGATTCATTTTTATAGAAACAAACACATATTCTAGACATGGATGTGCACCTTCTGCTGCTGTGGCCTCAGTCAACCCTATCTGAGGACTTAAGGAGATTTTTATACACTGGCAAGGATTCACATAGCAATCACATCAGATCAAGTGACTTGTTTGACAACAAATAAGATGCAAGAAAAGTCACATGACTGCAGTATCCACCAGTTACGTCAAATACCACATCAGCCTGAAGCTGCCAACCTGAGTGAGCAGGACTGGCCTACTGAAGGCACAGCTGAGGCACCAACTCAGAGACGACCGTTTGCAAGGATAAGGCACCATCCTCCGGGATGTCCTGGGCACTGTAAATCAATGCGCTTTATATGCTGCAGTGTCTCAAAAGGAAGAACATGTGGATCCGAGAACCAAAGGGAAGAAGGAGGAGTGACCCCTTTTACTTTCACTCCCAGGGGCTTTCCTGGTAACTCAGATGGTAAAGAAGTGAAGTCACTCTCAGTTGTGTCTGACTCTTTGTGACCCCACGGACTGTAGCCTACCATGCTCCTCCGTCCATGGGATTTTCCAGGGAAGTGTACTGGAGCGGGGTGCCATTTCCTTCTCCAGAGGATCTTCCCAACCCAGGGATCAAACTTGGGTCTCCCGCAACCTACCAGGCTCCTCTGTCCATGGGATTTTCCAGGCAAGCGTACTAGAGTGGGTTGCCATTTCCTTCTCCAGGGGATCTTCCTGACCCAGGGATCGAACCTGGGTCTCCAGCATTGCAGACAGATGCTTTACCATCTAAGTCACCAGGGAAGCCCCAGACGGTAAAGAATGTGCCTACAATGCAGGAGACCAGGGTTCGACTCCTGGGCTGGAAAGATCCCCTGCAGTAGGAAATAGCAACTCACTTCAATATTTTTGCCTGGAGAATCCCTTGGACAGAGGAGCCTGGCTGGCTACAGTCCATAGGGTCATAAAGATTCGGACATGACGGAAGAGACTTAGCACATACATGCTCAAGGAGAATCTAGAATGGTTAGGAGAGGGCATTAAGGAGTTTTAGTGTGGCCCTACATCTATTTCTGCTTTATTGACTATGCCAAAGCCTTCAACTGTGTGGATCACAATAAACTGTGGAAAATTCTGAAGGAGATGGGAATACCAGACCACCTGACCTGCCTCTTGAGAAACCTGTATGAAGGTCAGGAAGCAACAGTTAGAACTGGACATGGAACAACAGACTGGTTCCAAATAGGAAAAGGAGTACATCAAGGCTGTATATTGTCACCCTGCTTATTTAACTTATATGTAGAGTACATCATGAGAAACGCTGGGCTGGAAGAAGCACAAGCTGGAATTAAGATTGCCGGGAGAAATATCAATAACCTCAGATATGCAAATGACACCACCCTTATGGCAGAAAGTGAAGAAGAACAAAAGAGTCTCTTGATGAAAGTGAAAGAGGAGAGTGAAAAAGTTGGCTTAAAGCTCAACATTCAGAAAACTAAACTCATGGCATCTGGTCCCATCACCTCATGGGAAATAGATGGGGAGACAGTGGAAACAGTGTCAGACTTTATTTTTTTGGGCTCCAAAATCACTGCAGATGGTGACTGCAGCCATGAAATTAAAAGACGCTTACTCAGTGGAAGGAAAGTTATGACCAACCTAGGTAGCATATTAAAAAGCAGAGACGTTACTTTGCCAGCAAAGGTCCGTCTGGTCAAGCCTATGGTTTTTCCAGTGGTCATATATGGATGTGAGAGTTGGACTGTGAAGAAAGCTGAGCACCAAAAAATTGATGCTTTTGAACTGTGGTGTTGGAGAAGACTCTTGAGAGTCCCTTGGACTGCAAGGAGATCCAACCAGTCCATCCTGAAGGAGATCAGTCCTGGATGTTCATTGGAAGGACTGATGCTGAAGCTGAAACTCCAATACTTTGGCCACCTGATGCAAAGAGTTGACTCATTGGAAAAGACCCTGATGCTGGGAGGGACTGGGGGCAGGAGGAGAAGGGGACGACAGAGGATGAGATGGCTGGATGGCATCACTGACTCGACGGACATGAGTTTGAGTAAACTCCGGGAGTTTGTGATGGACAGGGAGGCCTGGCATGCTGCGATTCACGGGGTCACAAAGAGTCGGACATGACTGAGCGCCTGAACTGAACTGAACTGAAGACCAGCTGTGGGAAAAGAGGTCTTGAGACCCCCAAGAAAAGAGGCACACTCATATCCTAGAGTTTTTGCTTCCAGAGATTATACAAAGAGGTGAATCTGAGCAGGGCAAGGAGGAGTCTACATAGATATATGAATCTCAACCCAGCTCCCAATTCAGGGCTGAAGGACTCAGCCCTTGCCCCCAGCTCAGGTGCTCCCAACCCTTTCCTGGAAACTGTCCTTGTCTAGGGTACCCAGCCCCACAAAGGCAGCCTGATCCAGTGATTGCTAATGTGAGCAGATAAAGGCCTGGCCTCCCAGATACAAAAGGGCAACAACTCTAAGGGGTTATCCTGGTTTCAGGCCTATCAGGTCAACCGAAGTCTTTGTCAAGACCACATCACAGCTTCCTCTTCTGACCATTCCTTCCTTTCCCTTCCCCTCCACAGATGTTGAGTCTAAGTACACTCCCTAATACACTTCCCGCATTTTGTTCTTCTCAGAATCTGCTTCCCAGGAAACCCAACCTGCAGCAGTGAGACTGGTATTAAGTGAATATGTGGAGTGACTTTTTTCATTTAGCCAATATTTTTAAATGTATAGATTTCATATTCAAATTTAGACTTTTTTTTTAATTGGAATATTTGGTAATTCTGGGCTCATATACACACCTTGGTGCCTATCAACTAGAGCTGAAGACAGGCTGCTCTTTGGAACAGACATGTACAATAAGTCCCCTACCTAAGAACTTTCAATGTTACGAACGTGTGTCTGCATGCCCAGTCACATGCTGGTTCACATCTCTGGTGTACATTGTCACGTGAGTACATCCTCTGAGTGGTTTTGCTTCTGTATACTTTACTGTACAGGGCTGTATAGAGTGGGCTTCCCTGGTGGCTCAGTGGTAAGGAATCCACCTGCCCATGCAGGAACCATGGGTTTGGTCCCTGGGTTGGGAAGATCCCCTGAAGGAGGAAATGGCAACCCTCTCCAATATTCTTGCCTGGGAAAATCCCCATTGACAGAGGAGCCTGGTGGGGTACAACCCACGGAGCTGCAAAAGAGTCAGACATGACTCAGCAACAAAACAACAACAACTATAGAGAATAGAGTAGTGTCTTAATTTCAAGACCAGGATATCTGGAAGCAAGCATGAAGGCTGCAGTGATGCAGCCGGTACTGCTAGGAAGCATCAGCTGTTGTACTGTCCTACTGTACTTGTCAAGGTACTATTGTTGTTGAGTTGTTAAGTCACATCTGACTCTTACCAACTCCATGGACTGCAGTGCACCAAGTTTCCCTGTCTTTCATTATCAAGGTACTATAGTATAAGATTTAAAATGTTTTGTTTTTTGTGTTTATTTGTTATGCAATATTTGTGTGAAAGGTATTATAAACCTATTACACTACAGTACTACATAGACGATTGTGTTAGTTGGGTACCTAGGCTAACTTTACTGGACCTACGAACAAACTGAACTTATGAATGTGCTCTTGGAATGGAACCTGTTCACATGTGGGGAAAGAATATTTCCGCAATTAGCTATAATGTCTGCTGCTTCCTCATCCTTCATGTAGGGTTGGCTTCCATATTTTTATGCCACCTCCCTGGCTCAAAGTCACTTGAATTTCTGGTATCAGGACACTTGGAGACTGAGTTATTTAGGCATTAAGAAACAGGGACTCTGGTCTCTAAGGTGATGGCTGTTCTTTCCTAAAGCAGAGTTTGATGCCTGTTGAGGACTGAGAGAGCAATGAGTTATCTCCAGGGAAACACCTCCTTCCCACACACCCTCACTCTACCCCCATGGGGGCCCTAAGCCACAAGACTTGAGTCCTAGAACTCCCTGACCCTCTGCTAAAAGTCAGTTTGAGAGCCTGGGCTGATGCTGCAGGATCCCTGGTTACATGCAATCAGTTTCACCTCTGGGCTGAATGGAAACATATGTGATTGAATTTAGATCTCTCCCGGCCCAGCACAACAGCTCACCCCCAGATGAGGGATGTGAGACTCACTCTTGGATGGAGGCTCAAAAGAGCAAGCCAACCCCCAAGTGCAAGGCTGCAACCCCAGCTTGTATTTTCCAGGTTTCCCACCCGTCTCCAGGAAGGGACCTTGGCTGCGTGTCTTTTGTGTTTTTTTTTCCCCTCCGGTTTCCTGTACTTGGCTGTAGCAAATGCTCTAGGGCCTCAACAACCTCTGGCTCCCTATCTTTTCAGAGAAATAGGAATGGTAGAGACATATGCCCAAGGGTGCAGTCACAGGTTTCTCTGAGCAAATCCCCAAAGGAACAGTGGAGTGTAAAACAGGCTCCTCTCGCATCTCACTGGTATGTCAACGAATGAGCACATCTTTCTTGGACTGGTCAGCTGTGTACCCTGATCCCAAGTGAAATCCTGGATTTCTGACTCCAGACAAATGCTGACCTGGCTCCAGGCAGAGTGCCTCGATACTTTTTAAGGTCCAGACACTCATTTTTTATTGGAGATAGTAAACATAAGAGGTGAGAGCCAGAGAGTGAAATAAAGGAAAAACTTAGATTTTCTGAATTCATTTCCAATTAGTTGACTTTGGAATGAGTCTGAACATCTTCTAAGTTTGCCTCATCTGTAAAATGGGTCAGTAGAAGAGCTGAGCAGATAGGTTGACACAACCATGAAAGAACAGGTCCGATGAAACAAAAAGATGAGTTGATTCATTAAAAAGCAGTTGCTGGTGCATATCACCATGGTGGCACAGAATGATTAAAAGAACAGGTTTTGGAGTCCCTATATTGGTGAGTGGATAAAAATGGAGAACCCCTGATCACCCTAGGCCCCAGTCAAATTCAATTCTTGCTTCTTTGCTGTAATCATACCCAAAACAGATAAGGAATGTCTGGACTTACAGTACTATATGCTGAGCATCTTCCAAGGCATGCATAATTAATTAATACATATTTTAAATGTAACCAAGTCCTGTTTTCATGATTTCATAGCCACAAATAATTTTCAGTGACCTCCAAAAACCCTAAAGTATTGCTGACAAGATGGATAAAGACATTTTGTTATTGACACTTGCCTACTTTATACATTTGATGGGGATTCTCTATAGCAAGAGGGAAAGTAATGTATAATGAGATGCTGGACAGTGGGACAATGGATCTGTGGCAAGGAGGGTTTTAAGCTAATGCCACTGTGGAAAACAAGTACATAAACACCCACACAGCCTTGACTCAGCTTTGATTAAAATTAAAGTTAAAATTAGGGCCATTTTCTTTTTCTAAGCAGGAGTTCTGCAAATCACTCATAAGGGCAGCTTTAAGGGAAAAGATTACTGAATATTTTATACATTTAGAATAAAATTTAAGGTGAATGTATAGTGTCTATTTTATCAGCATCAAGTTGAGTTTCTCTCTAAATCCTCAAGCTTTTCTAATTTGTTTTTTTTTTCTAATGTTTTAATGCAAGGTCTCCTCACTTAAAATCTTGGGACTATGAAAGGTTCTCATAGGAAACTATCACAAAGTTTGCTGTAAAAGGTCCTACTCAGATAAAGGTTCGTTCAGGTTTTCCCACTCGATGTAACACAAAAAGCTAAATGAACTTTTTGGCCAACCCAATATATTTGCCACAGAAGGCCAGTTTGACTCATTCACTTTGTGATGACTGATTTGCTATGGTCTTGCTAAATGACTTCTCATTAATTAGTATAAAAAGATGGTAAAGGCTCTTTAGAAGTAAGGGCAGAACTAATGATACCTCTATGGCATTTTTTTTCAAGCAACATAGAAAGTAACTAGCCAGTGAACTTGAGAATATAAGGTAGGCTATTTTCCATCACAACATTCATACAGGAGAAAAACCTCTGAGGCAGCCAACTGCCCACCACCAGGGACAGAGTGAGGGAATGGCTGGTCCCCCTCCCTTGCCAAACTCCTATGGCCTTGGACCACCTTCAAGCTAACATCACCCTGGGAGTCTTAGCCAGTGCTGCCCTCCCCTGCCCTCTGGAGCCGTCTGCCTGAGGCCAGAGGTAGATTCTCCTTCCCAGGAATGCAGGTCTCCGCACCCTGACAGCTGCTGGAAGGTAATGTCTGTCCACAAACCTAATGACTGGTCCCCAGGGACGCTGGGTTTCCTCCCCACTGTGGCAAGAATCCACTGTTATCCCAATAATGGCCAGTGGGTATACAGAAAGCCAACTATGGAGCTCAGAAATGGAATCCAACAATGCTAGTGACATAGACTGCAATTCTAAGCTCTGTGGTGCTTGCTAACAATGGTGCCTCCAGATAAGTTTATTTAAACTCAGTTTCTGCCTCTGTAAAATGGAGCAATATGGTTAACTTATATGGTATGAGGATTAGGTGAAATGGGCTTTCTTGGTGGCTCAAATGGTTAAGAGCTTGCCTGCAATGCAGGAGACCTGGGTTCAACCCCTGGGTTGGGAAGATTACTTGGAGAAGGGAATGGCTATCTACTCCAATATTCTTGCCTGGAGAATTCCATAGACAGAGGAGCCTGGCAAGCCCATGGGGTTGCTAAGAGCTGAACATGACTGAGCAATTAACACTTTCATTTTATGTGAAATAAAGGGACAGTATCTGATATTCTCTGAATGTTCCAAGAAACTGGATTGATTAATCTGATTAATTAAAATACTGCATGGTGTCGCTCAGGGTAGAGAGTGTTCTTAAGTGAACCCAGTCCAAGGAAAGCCAAACAACCTAGAGAGTGTCATACTGAGTGAAGTAAGTCAGACAAAGAAGGAGAAATATCACATGACATCCCTTACATGCAGAATATAAAAAGAAATGACACAATGAAACTCATATACAAGACAGAAACAGACTCAAAGAAAGCCAAAAAATTCTGTGGGTATATATTTTGGCACTTTTTTTTCCAGGAGAGGGTGAGTCTCTGGTTTTCTTCAGATTCTCAAAAGGGTGCATATGATCCCCCAAAGGTCAAGCATTCTCACTACTGATATGACACGGCCTCACAGTCTTCTCTCTAGCCAGACCTCCTCTCTTGGCTTCAAGTGCTAACATCCAAAAGAAAAAGGGGTGTCTCTACCTGAGAAGCCACCAGAACCTCCACACCCCTGCAGCAAGCCCTGCGGTCCACCACCCAGATCCCTCTTCAGCAGGAAAGGGCTTATGATCCCAGCTATACAGGTGCCACCAGCAGAGGTTCTCACTTGTCAGCCACCTTTGCATGTTGCTTCACCTAAGGCGGTCCACCTTGCCCAGGATGACACAGCCTTGGGGGTGGCCCACATCCAAGGACACAGATGAGAAGTTGAGGCCTGGCCCTCTGAGCCCAACTTGACTCAGAGCTGAAGGTTCATCCTCTTTCTAGACCTCCTGGCAGGGTCAGTTCTGGTTTCTGTTGACGCTGCATTTTCCCTCTACTCAATTCTGCTTCCTTCCCTTCCCCATCCACTATTGTTGATCTCAAGGGCATCCCATAGAAACCCTTCTGCATGCTAATCTTATGATCTGATTCCCAGGGAAACTGAAACACTCATGTCTCAAGTAGGTTCCAGAACCTTCTGCACTTTCTCCAATGCTCTTTAACCTAGCTAGTAATGCCTCACTTCACCTAGTCTTTAACCAGAAGCCTGAGTCTTAGCCCTTGGTGCTTCTGCTCCCTCTGCTTGATCAGCCTCAACCAGTTTGGTCCTTCTTACCATTCTGGTCTCACCCAAATGTCCTCTCTTCACTTACTTGTATGGAAGCCTCCAATCATTCCCTAGTCCTCTCAGGTTAAAGTCTAAGATTCCAAACATGATGGACAAAACTTCCCACCCTTGGCCTCTCTGCTCATCTCTGGGCTTCATCGTTCTTCAGTCCTGATTGTACTTTATGTTCCCATCACTCTCAGAACCAGGAGTTCCTCTCACATCATGCATCTGTCTACAAGTGCCGGCCCATGTCATACTTTCTGCCTGAAACAATCATCCCCTTCTTAAACCGGGAATCTTCAAATAATACTTTAAGATCAACTCAGGCCCTGTCTTCTCCAGAAAGGGTCCCCTAACCCCTATCCAGTGACCCCTGGTGCTTTCCTGCCAGCTTGCAGCTCCATGCTTATAGGGTATGTTACAATTATCTGTTTTGTTCGCCATCTTCCTCATGATCCTCGAGGGTCGGGCTCTGCTTATTCATTACTGTGTCCTGGTGCCAGCACAGTGCCTAGCACATAAAGGCACTCATGAGACACTTGTTAAATGATCACCTTGGATGGACACATACCAACGTGCATATATACATACATGTATCCATGCACACACACATACATACAACAAAAGTCAATTTGGTTGACTCTTAGTGAAAACATCTTGTTGAAAAGTTATAGCAAATCTCAATAAAACAATTTTTTAAAGTGGTGGTGGGGAGCGGGGCCAAGACTGTATTAAAAAGATTCAGTGTAAGCAGCCAGACTAGAACCAGGATCTATCAGCAAGCACCTCCTTTCCCTTCTGAGGCCTCACAGACATTCACTGTTAACATCAGCCACACTTCTCTAAACATTCAGGCACTCCATGTTTCTTTGTTCTAATCACACTGAGAGAATCAAAGGAGTTTCTCTTGGTTCTAATTCCCAACTGGAAGGAGCTGGCTCTATTTAAACCATATATTACCCTACAGTCTAATCAACTAAGGAGATAGGATGAAGGAATCAGCTCCTCGGCTGCAAGGAACCCACCCATGTGTGTAGAGGCCATCATGATCTTGGCAGAACCCAGAAAGGTAAGTGATTGTTACCTGCCATCCACAAAAAGGGGCAAATGAGGGTGCACCAAAACTCACACTGCATTACCAAAGAAAAGAAAATGACAGTCAACTTTAAGAGAAGAACTAACAAGAGCATGAGAGCAGAGCCTGAGGTAGGTTTTGCAATGACGATCCTTGAAAATGTAAATTTGCCTGCTTGCCATGTGCTAGTAACTGTCCACAGTCCACACATCACATGCATCTGTGTCAAGATCTCTCCCCCTCTCCCCGCCACCTCTCAGGCTTCTCTGTCTTTGTCTACTTGCACTAGCTTCATTCTTTTTTCAGTTTTTTTCAGATCTTCAAAGAGATCAATTCCATGAGACTACAGAAGCAATCAACCCACTCAGTCCTACCGGTAACACACCAAGTAGAGAAGGCACACGGTTTGCCCACCTGGAAACCTACACTGTTAGTGTAGGGTTCTGACTCCTAAACCAGAGATCCATCGTCCATCCCACACTGCAGCACTTCATCCTGGAAAGACAGGTAGGGGAGTGGGGGAGGATGGGTTCATGCCCTGTCTAAAGCTTTAGTACCATTTAGCTCAGTCTCAGATGAAATTAAATCGTGTACAATATCAGAACGAGATGGGTAAATGTTAAGCCAGAAACAATTACTATTCTGAGCTCTAAGATGTAATAATAAGGTGTTGTCATGAAAAGAGAAAAAATACAACAACAATGAGTCAAGATATCCACCTTTTAGCCAAGTCTATTTTATGAACAAATTGCTTAACTTTAAGCAATTCACTTAACCTCTCTTTATCTCTTTAATGGAGAATGAATTATTTGCTTCCAACTTCTTTGGGCCGATGATCAAATGAGATAATGGAAATGCCCTTTTTTTTTTAAAAAAAAAAAAAAGCACTCCAAAAGGCTATCTGAACACCAGGCCTTCATATTATTTTTCCATTAAGTTACAAACATATCCCAAATTGATATCCGCTCCAAAGCTCATTTACCATTGTTGCTTTCCAAGTATGACCCTTCCTTTTAAGTACCCCTCTGCTTTTCAAATTACGTATTTCTCCAGATGCATGTTTCTACTTTTCCAGGCTGATCTCATTTGTTCATTTCCTGTCCATATTTCTAATCTCTCTAGGTTGCTCTGAACTATGTCTCTTCCTCACTAGTGTCTCTTACACCATCCTATTTACCCTCATCTGCAGCTATAATTGCCATAATAGGTTTACATCCTCTTTCCAAGCCATTAATAACAATGCAAAATAAAATGCGTCTGAAGCCAGTCTCTCCAGTATGCTTCTGGAAATTGCAGCATGCCATTTTTCATTCTTGTTGGGTTTTTCAGCCACTTTTGAGGTCATTTCTCATGGTTCAGAGAACTTCCTAGCCCAATCCAAGACTGTTTGGTTTGGTTTTTTGAATCATATGAGAACCAGACCTCATTTCTCCTGCTCACAGTAAATAAAATAATGGAAAATAAGATAAGTTATAACACGCCAACACACAAAACCAGGCACTTAGAGCCCTGAACATCAATTAGCGGGTTCCTAACCAAAGATCTTCTGTCTCACATTGATGCAAGTGCTCATGGGGATTTTTGCCCCTGTGTTGATCCAGAAATCAGAAAGATCTAAGTTTTCCAAGTGGAATTCCAAGCCCTTGTTGTTTCTTTTCAGCAGAAAACTGCAGCCAAGTTCCTCCATAAACCTGAGGGACGGGTGGTATAATCTCTGAGGCTCACTACAAAGAAATAGCTTCTCTTTGTTGTCTTTCCTCAATAAATTGGCTGACATTAGAGTTCTGTCTTTGCTTCCATTACAACACTTGGCAGCTTCTGAAGACAAAGGAATTTACAGAAGAAAGAGAAAGAACTCAAGACTAATGCATGGGTGAATAAACTTGAGAAATGGCTTTGCTGTCTTATTATTGCAAACAATTTTCTTTTCTTCTTGGCATGGGATTCTGTTTTTGTTTCGTTTTTTAATCCAGTTTGGCAAGGGGTGCTTTGCCTTTTTCCAGGCTCCAGGATCTCTCTCTTCACTTCTTCCCGAGCACTTCTGGCCATGGGCTTTCCCACCAGCACTTGTTTTCTGCACTTTAACTCTGGATTCAAGCTCCAAACAGTCGGAAATCCAAAAATGAACAAAACTTTACTTTTTCTGAACTCCCATAAGGATACACAAATTTTGTCCAAATTAAAAATGTTAAAAATATCTGAGACCCCAACAACCAACAATTTATGCTGAGTTTTAGTTTCTGAATAAATAGGAAAGAAAAGCTACAAGGACTACCTACTCTAAGTTAATAGCAGTATTTGAAGAAAAGTCTAATTTATAGTAATTCCTTTCATCCATGAAAAGTAGAAAAACATGAACTTGGGGCACAGACCTGGCTCACTACCTTGGTTACATCAAATACTTGCTTTATGAAACTGGAAAGTTTTCTTAAGCTTTTTGAGTTTGTTTCCTCTTCCATTACACATGGAGATACTGCTACTCCCACAGTGGAGCAATGTTTGTATTAAAGGCAGAGAAGAGTGGCTCATAAATCAGTCCCTGGCGCATAGTAGGTGATCAGTAAATACCAGCTGCTTCCTTTGTCCTCCTGTATATACAATGGGAAAATATGTCATCTTTTATTAATACACATGGCTCTTTTTTCTCATAATAGTGTTACCAGACTGTCATGAACTGCTAAGATGAATATGTCTTTTCATGAATTTAATATGAGAATGATAATATTATGCAGACAGCATTCTAAATGACTTTATATGCATTATTTCATTTAACCCTCACAAAGGAAGGTAATTTTACTACAGAAAAGGATGCAGATGTTGACAATGGTTAAACATGCGAGCTGTCAATAGATAAATCCGGAGTTGATGTGTATATTGTTGACCGTTGCATGTAATGCCTGCCACATGGTCAATTCTTAATACCAAAGATTTAGTGAAGGAATGAGTTTTTTGGGTAATATAATTAGATCCCTTCTTGTAATATCCTTTTACTTTTTTACCATCTTTATTGAGCTATAACTCACAAGCCGTAAAGTTCACCATTTAAGTACCCAATTCGGTGGGATTTTTAGTATATTTAGAGCTATACAAACATCACCACAATCTAAGTGGAGAATGTTTTCATTGCCAGACAGGTCCTTTATTTTTTAAAATCTGGATTTTCAGAGATCTCTTAAAGGAGAAAATAACATTATATAAAAAATAGCAGTTCTCTTTTACATCGTTGGTTGAGGAATGTACAGTCACTCCAGAAAATAACTGGGCTGTTTCCTATAAGACTAAATATATATTAACATAAATGCATGCTGTCTACCTTTCAATTTTTAAAAAAAGACTAAATATGTATCAACTAGTCTACTCAGCAATTGTACTTTGGGGCATTTATCAAAAAAAATAAATGAAAACTTACTTTCACATGAAAAGTTGTATAGGAATGTTCATAGTAGTCCTATTTCTAATTGCCAGAAAATGGAAACAACCCAAGTCTCCTTCACTAGCGGAGTGGAAAAATAAAGTCTGGTATATTTGCATGATGCAATACCATTCCATCAATAAAAAAGGGTCAAATTATAGATAAAAGGTTAAAAACTAGGATGGATCTTAAGGGAACTGCACTTAATAAACAAAAATAATTTCACAAGGTAACATACTATAACAATCCCACTTATATAACACCTTCAACAAAACAAAGCTATAGAGATGGAAAACAGATCAGCAGTTGCCAGGGGATAGGGACGAGGTAGGGAGACAATAAAGTGGTAGTATGTGGGAGCTCCTTTGTAGTGATGAAACAATTCTATATTTTGCATCATGATGCTTATATGAATATGCGTGGAATAAAACTGCATAGAATTACATACATCATAATTAACTGTGTAGCATGTGGAATCTAAATTCCATGACTGTATAGCATGTGGAATCTAAATTCCCTGACCAGGGATCGAACCCGCACCCTCTGCATTGGAAGTGAGGAATCCTAACAACTGGACCACCAGGGAAGTCCCTGGGTATCTTCTTTAAAACTCATTTCAACTTTCCTTTTGAAACACGGTTATTTTCACTTTTTATTTTTAAATGATTATAGGTTCACAAGAAGTTTCAAAAATGGTACAGAGAGTTCTTTGAACACTTGACTCAGCTTCTGTCAATGGTCACATCTTATGGAACAGAAGTACAATGCCAAGACCAGAAAACTAACATGGGTATATCGTTCATCACTGTTACTGATGTAAAGACCTGACACAAAGATCTAAATCACAAACCAAATTGCTCATAATGGAAAATCATTCAAGGGAACGGAAAGAACACCCGGAACAAACAGATGAAAGCAGAGCCTCAGAGCTAGTTTATAAATATAGGCTCAATTTAAAAATAAGTAAAAGCTTCCTTAGGAAGGGTGGAAATATCTAAGTAATTAGGAACTACAGAAGAAATCCCACATCAAGGACTGTCTTAACATGTTATCATAATGAGGAAGATGACTCAAATTCTTGAAAACACTCCTAAAGGCTTTAGACAGGAAAATTATAGTGAAAAAAATCTGAAGTTAATTTATTTGGATTAAAAGCATGTATGCCAAGTAGTATGGACACAAAGTAGCACCAATGTACACATCCTCAGAAATGAATGTATGACTATACTGCGTCTACAGACAGTAATAATAATGATAGGAAGCACAATTGTTAAATGCTATGCACCCAAGACCTTTCCTAAATGCTTTATAAATACTGCATAATTCTCATAACAACCTGGTGGGATTGATACCATTAGCATGGCCCTCTTCACAATGACAGAACAGAGGTACAATGAATATATGTAACTTGACCAAACTCACATAGCAAGTAAGTGGTGGACCTAGACTGAAATTGATATAGCTACAAGTGGTCATAAATCCCATCTTAAGATGCAAATTAAATAAAGGATATGAATTAGTCTATAATTTCTAGCACAGAAAATTACTCCATAATGCTAATTAGTCCTTCAATCACCTAACAAAGGAAGAAACAAATTGATTTTATTAGAATTAACCTAAACTTTCTGTTATCAAGGGTCCAATCAGAGAACAATTTCTATGACTACAAAACAATTGATGTTTATAATGATGAGGACAGCAGTATGGCAAATTAGATAGTCTAACCTTTCCAACACAAAATATTAACGCATAGTTAGAGGCAGAAACATGGGAACTGAAAACAGAAGTAAGGAGAAGAGCTGACATTTTGGAAAGTTGCCTTATGGAAAGTTGCCCATCTTGGGAACCAAGGGTCTGGGTTTTAAAGCTCTGGGAGGACAAAAAAATGAGGCCGTCTGGTCCTCACCAAAGATAGAGAGATTAGAACGGACACCCCCCAACACACATACGTTTTGGTCCTTCCATGAAAAAAACAAAATAGGAAAATCTTCTTATTAATGAAGGATGATGGCATGGAGCTCTTTCACCTTGGCTCATGTTCTTGATGGGGTATTTGTCAGTGAGAGGATATTCACACCAGTTTAAATTTTACTTTAAACCAGTAGGAATTCTTAAAGTGGGATATTAACTTTAAAAACGATCATGGCAAAGAAAGCACTGCGGTACCTGGCAAAAGCAAAACCACTCAAAAAGAGATACCCTGGATCCAGGTTCATTAGATTCTTTCAGAAAAATATTATCTATCATGAATTCACAGTTGGAAATTGCAAAACATGTAAGAAAATAACGTATCATGAGCAAGACTTAGCAGATACAGCAAGTACAGTAGAAAACTGAAAACTTCATATAATAAAATAGTCAGGTACAATAAAATCAGTATATTTAAATTGATGAAATCCCCAGTAAAAATAACATTAAATATAGGAACAGAATTAGACACTATCAAAACAGAAAATGCAAATTTTAAAAAGGGGGAAAGGAAAATATCTTTTGGAAATAAATAGCCAGTGAAATGTAATCCTTAATAGACAGTTATCAAGCAGATTAAGACAGTTTCTGTAGGGAAAGTTTGCGAGCTGGAATGTAAATATGATCAAATAACTAACTGTGGTGAAGAATGAAAAGAAATGGAAAATACAACTGAGAGGTTAAGAAACTGAGACATCAGTGAGATGGTTCATCATAATTAATAGGCATTTCAGATAGAAACAGAGAGATGTAATTCTCCATAGGTAATGGCTAAAACATTTCCAGAATTGTTTAAAAGATATGAATCCTCAGATTCAAAAATATGTGGAATTCAGAGATGAAAAATCTTTATTAAAATCGCAGAACTCAAAGTCAAAGATGCTAAAGGCAAACAGAGAGAAAGAAAGATGACTACAAGAGAGCTCAAAATCTGAAACTATATCAGATTTTGAAAGACTGAACCCTGGCATCGTTAACAAGGTGAATGTTTTAGCATATTTTATTTGCTCCGATTTTCAGTGGCCCATGCAAGTCACACGTGAAAATGACAACAATCTTTCCCTTTGGATATAGTATACAGCTTTTCAAAATCTCTACTACATGATGAGATTAGTCTTAAGAATGTAATCTTGGGCTCTGGAGTCAGATGGCAGAGATTGTAACTGGCTAGAAGCTCTGACTCTGTCAGAGCGAATTTCTCTGTTTCATTTCATATATCTATAAAATGGTAGCACTCATAGATTATTATAATGTTTTGTGTTTTAAGTGAAATGATACATGTAAAATGCTTAAAACACTGCCTGGAATACATGAAAAACTCAATGACTATTACCTAGCGTCATTACTATTACCATATTTCATTTGATCTTAACAATAGTACTACAGTAGAGACTTTGTTTCCACTTTTCCAGGGAACTGTATGATTTGATAGCTAATCGCTCATTCAGAATTACAATTAGACTTTTTAGAGCTGGGACCAGAATTCATGTCTCTTGTGTCCTACCATTTTGCACTCTCTCTTTAATTACTGCTCTTACAAAAATGTTTTTCAATAGAGGGTTTATCCTGAGTTAGCCACTGCATAAGATAACACACCTCTCAAAGCTTCAAGTGTTTGTTATTACTGAGCTTTTAGAAGTGGGTCACAGATCTTATTAGTACACACTCTGACTTTTTATGGTCATTGTACCTCAAGGCTGTACACATCAGTGTCAGTGAAGACCGGCATTTAGCTATGCATATTTCCCTCTGTAAGGGAAGCTTGAAAATGGAGTTTTTCAAGCTGGGCACACCACCTTCCTCAACAAAGTCAGGGCTGTCTTAGAAGACAGTTGAGTACTGGTTAGACAAAGGCCATAAGATGTATGAAGTGTGATCTGAGACACATGGCACCTTTGGAAAGAAGGAGGTAGCCAAGAGGATGCAAGATGGGTCCAGAAGCTTGTGGCCCTGCACATGCTCTGTAAAGCTCTGCGTAACTTGGCCCTGGCCTACCTCTCTGATACTGACTTCTGCCCAATTTATGCCCTCACCATCTACAGGATTTCCATGTAGATTTCCATATTCTTCAGCATGCCATGCTCGCTCTTTTACAGATCACCAGCTTGGAAACACCCTCATTCTCCCCACCTCCCATCCCTTCTCAACACACAGACCCACACCAGCATAAATGTCCATTACCATAACATACATGCACACTTTGCCAGGCTAACACAAATGCATACTTGGGCCATGGAAAGGCTTCCCTATCCCTCAGGTCCTGTTTCAGTCTCCTATCTGTCTGGTAGCCCCTGTGGCCCCTTGTGCCAATCCCTACTGTAACACTGATCACACCCACCATATCACAAGTGTGTTTGTAAATGTGACCAATCTCCTTCCCACCATTTCCCAAACTATTAGCACTTTAAAGGCCGGAACTCTATTCTGTTTTCACCAAGTCAGGTTTGCTTCTTGCTCATTTTGGGCTCACCAACTATTTGCACAGATGACCAATAAACATCTGTGGATTAAATAAATTAACACCTTCAACTCTGTTTCAGGAATTCATAAAAGGAAAACATAGTGCAGATGGACAGTCATAATAGTTACTGTATATCGAGGGTTTACAAAATGTGAGGCATGCTGGGTTTAGGGTTTTACATGAATTAGGGTCCTTAATTTTCCCAGAAACCCTATGATACATATACAATTCCCATGCTCATTTTACAGATGAGAAAACCGAGGCTCAGAGAGGTGATTTGCTTGAGGTCACAGAGTTAATAAAACATGGTGTAGGGATGTGAACGTCTGTTGTTTCTACTTGACCATCTACATCCTGAATTATCAGGCTAACTAAAGCTGGCTGTATACTCAGAGAGTGTGCTCCAGAAGGAAGCATTGACGAGTTGGGTGTTAATGCAAATTTGGCTGACTTTACCAAGGACATTTTATCTTCTGTGAAGAGAGAATTGCAAGCGAGGGAAGTGAAAGGCTAGGGGGCCTTTATGTTGGGAAAGAGAGGAAGCAGGATGACAAATGAAGTAAACTGAGAATCCCACATCAGAGCAACCACAGAGCCCATCTCAGACAGGCATTTCATCTAACAACACCATCCTGACAACCAGATAATTAAAGATCTCTTGGGAGAGGGTTCCCATCTTGACTCTCGAGGGTGAGTGCTGAGTTCTGAAGCCTGTTCTCCACATGGGGCTTAACAAAACCAGCTTCCCAGCTGGCCTGATAATTCCTGAAGCAAGCATAACACCCAAGCTCCCCCCTCCTCCCCCAACACAGACAAAGGTGGCAGATTATTCAGAAAGCAAGCTTAGCACCAGAGTAATAATTGCTTACATTTATTGAGCACTTGCAATCAGTCTCAAGCAACGGATTATTTCATTTAATCCTCCAAAAGAATATAATGAGATAGATATTATCCCCATTTTACAGACAGGGGACGAGGGGAAGCAACTGTGTCTGTTACAGGTCTACCGCTTCTCACCCCCAGGTCCGTCCTGCCACCTTGCATGCTCTCTAATCCCAATGCAGCCGGAAGTCTGCAAGCTACATCACCTGGGACCCTTAACCAGCTGGTTTCCTATTCAGCAAGTAGAAGGCAGACAATGGAGAAGAGAAAGCCGAAGAAAGGGAAACAGAGCTTCATCCGGGCTCCCCTGCCCCTGTAGCATGACTCCTGTAGCTGCAGGCATCTCCAGCCTCCAGCCTATCTCCACTCTCCCAGTCCCTGAGTTTGTTCATTTAGGTGTTTTACTGAAGGACAGTTGACTCACAGTTCAGGCGTACAGCAAAGTGATTCCGTGTTACATACTTTTTTTTCAGATTCTTTTCCATTATAAGTTATTACTAGATGCTGAATAGAGTTCCCTGTGCTAGGCAGTAGGTCCTTGTCTATCTTACATACAGCACTCTGTTTTGCCACACCCTCTCAAGGGCAGCGGGAGCAGCCAGGCGGAGCTCTCTGCTCAGAACTCTGAGAGCCAATCCTCAGCAGGGCAGCCCCTCTGAGCACACCGCCCCCACCCCACGCCAATTCTGGCAGCCCCATCTCTTTGTTCCCTCCGCTTGGATGGCTGGTATTTCCTCTAGTTATCTCTGAAGTAACTGCCATGTTCCTTTTTGCTCTGGCAGCTTCCAACATGTGTATCCTCAGTTCTCTGAATTAAATTCCTTCTTTCCGAAGTACCAATTATGGTGTCTATTTCCGTAACTGAGTCTGGACTGATACAAAGCTGTCAACTATCTGTCCGACGTCACACAGCCAGTAAGCAGCATGAAGATTACGCAGCCCAGGTTCTCCAAAGAAGTTTAAATAGGCAGCTCTGTCTGCTGTGGGGAGCTAGGGCCATAGCAGACAATCAATACAAATGTGTTGACATGAGTCAATTTCCTAGAGTTCACATCATAATTATATTTTCATTAATAACAATAACATATGTGCATAATGCTTTAGAGTTTCGAAGCGATTTCCCAGCCATTACTTCACATGCTTTAGGAAGAAAATATAATCAAAGGTATAACTTTTGGAGTAGGACAGTTATTAGTTTAATATCTTGGTTCTGCCATATAATAGCTGCATGATCTCTGGAAAGTTTCTGAACTTTGTTCCAAAACTAACTTTTGTTATCTGTGAAATATGGTTACTTGAACTACCTACCGCCTGTGGCTGTTGTGGTATTTAATTAATGTATTTAATTAAATATTTAATTAATATGACATTAATGTGTGCCAAGCACTGTGTCAAGTCTGAGATTTTATCCTGCTTACAGCCTCATAAGCTAACTTGTTACTATTTCCCGAATGCTGGTAGAAGACAGGAGATTCCTGGGTCAGAGACAAAGGGCATTATTACTCATGACAACAGCATTAGACAGTTTTGTGTCGGTTTTCATGGAGAGCCCACACCTCAAGTCTCACAGGGATGATACCAAGAGCCCATTGTGGATGCCTATACACACAGTGGGTTGTGTTATGGGGGAATTCCGTGCTTGGGGGATTCGCTACGTTTATAGGAAGCTGAAGTAAGACGACTCTTTGTCTGGGGGAAACGTTACCTCATCTCTCAAGCTTGCTCCTTGAAAACACAGGCATGAGAAATGATCTGAGAGTGTTCAGAGCCTTGCATTTGGGGCAGAGCCAGCACGAACATGCAGCGATACTCAAAGTCCACAGTGGACAGCTGCTCCCAACAAAATATATTAAGTATTTACTTAGTAATTACACAGTGAGTGGTAGTTATCACTCTGTGTCTCATAAAACCCAATCATGATAGAATATTTGTTCCAATCTATAGTTGAGGAAAATGGCTCAGAAACATGAAGTAACTTGCTCAATGATAATACCCTGGGGAAGTGGTGGTGATGGGTCCAAAAATCAGAATCAAGACCCCCCCCCCCCCCACAAATCCCACATCCAGTCCTCACCAGCACAAAACCTATTGGTAAAGACAGGTGGCACATACCATCAGCCCAGGACTGGCTATATACAGTTTCTGTGGGGCTCAGAGCCCATGTTTCTAGAATTCCTGAACTTTAGAAGTAGAGGGGCTCTAAATACAAGCTATTCTTGTGGGTCCCTAGCTGTGTTTACTAGAGACCTAGTGTCCACTGAGCTTTCTCAGAGGATATCAAGAGTGGAGGTGGGACGCATGAAAGGAAAGTTGGAGGAGCCTCTATCCAAGCAGCTCCACTTTTACTGGGGTGATGATAAGGTTGCTTGTGACTTTTTTTTTTAAGGAGAGGTTCCCTGGTGGCTCAGAGGTTAAAACGTCTGCCTGCAATGCAGCAGACCTGGTTCGATCCCTGGGTTGGGAAGATCCCCTGGAGAAGGAAATGGCAACCCACTCCAGTATTCTTGCCTGGAGAATCCCATGGACAGAGGAGCCTATTGGGCTACAGTCCACGGGGTCGCAAAGAGTCAGACACGACTGCACGACTTAGCTTCACTTCACTTCTTCACACTCAGAAAATCTCAGATTTAACTCAACTAAAATTTTATTTAAAAACAGAAAAACTAAGGCCCACAAAGGCCAAGTGATTTGGCCAAATCTGCCTCCAGTGGAGACCTGGGTTCAGTCTCTGGGTCGAGAAGATCCCCTGGATCCACTACCAAGAAGTCATGCACTCTGAGTTGCCAGGCCAAACATGAAAATGACCTCTCCTACCAGCTCATGAAACAGTGCAAAAGTCGGAAGAGCCTAGCATGACTCCCTGAGACACTGTTTGATGAATTAGCTGATGCTCATTTATTCATTATTTCACTTAAGTATTTAATGAGGGTTTATTATATATCAGGTTTCCCTTGTGGCTCAGCTGGTAAAGAATCCACCTACAATGCGGGAGACCTGGGTTCAATCCCTGGGTTGGGAAGATCCCCTGGAGAAGGGAAAGGCTACCCACTCCAGTGTTCTGGGCTAGAGAATTCAATGGACAAAGAGTCAGGCACGATTGAGCGACTTTCACTTATATACCAGGGATTATGTTAACTGCCAAGAATACAATTGTGAAAAAGATAAATTTTGACTAAGTTACCAGTTCTTATTCATTCATTCAAAAATATGTAACTATGAGTTAACCACTGTGCAAGGCACGGCCCACAGTGGGTTCCAGGCTAGTGGAAAGAGGTAAATAAGGATTTGTAACACAAGAATGATAAGTATCCAATAGAGGTACACTGGTGAGTACACAAGTACATCTCATCTGGCTTTGAGGGCCCTGAAAAAGGTCATGGAAACAGTCAAGATGAAGCTGAGATCTGAAGGAGAGGGAGTGAGGGTAACCCAGCTACCTCACCTGTAAAATGGGAACAATAATTTCATCTTCCCCTCAGAGACGCTGTGAAGGTCCAAAGAGATATTCATGCGAACAGTCCAGCCTGGCAAACAGGGATGGCATGTTACTTCTGTCCCTATCTTCATATATATAGGAGCTGACCAGGAGCTGATGTCTATCTGTCTGTCTGTGGCTGAAGACCAAGGAAATCAGCAGCCCACACAGGAAGAAATCTGTCTCCAGCTTCCTTAGCATCTGGGTCCAAACAAATAACCAGGCCCAGACACTGGCCTTGGACAGGAGCCTGAGCAGCTGGTCACTTCATTTGGGAATTTCACCCTGTGGCAAAGATTGCACCAATACAGGTTTTCTCCTGAAGTGGTTTCCTCCCTCCCCACCCGATCCCCTCTCCACTCCCACCTCCTCCCCACCCCGCCCCCATCCCCTCCCCACTCCCACCCCCGCACCAAGTGATTTATGTCCCACTGAGGGCCTTTTCCCCTTCAGAACCCATCTGGTCTTCCTGCCTCAGCCTGCAGCGAGGGTGTAACCCTGTGTTTGCAGCTTTACCGACGGTTTCTATGGAAATTATGACAATATTACAGCTATTGTGGAGCCACATCACTGCTGATTGAATGAAGAGATGGGACTTGAAAGGGGAAATCTGGAATTAAATGTCAACAACCTAAGTCCTTAGCGACAATGACTTGTTTATCATAATGTGGTTCCTACCCACACTAAGAAACAATAACAAACTAGTATTGTTCTTGTACTAATAATGTGAAGAAGGGTTATTTCTCAAATCCCTGGTGGAGATGACAGAGAAGATAAAAATCAGGCCCCAAGCCAGTGTTCATTGGCAACAACCAGAAATGAGAGTCTCACTTATATGTGCATTCAAAAAAAACCCAAAACAAACAAAAACAAAAACCTCATAGATACATGTGGTTGTTGCCACAGGCAGGGGAGGGCAAACTGGGTGAAGGGGGTCAAAAGGTACAAACTTCTAGTTATAAAATATGTAAGTCATGGGATACAATATATAGCATGGTAACTACAGTTAATGATGCTGTATTGTATGCTCAGAAATTGTTAAGACAGTAGATCTTCAAAGTTTTCATCATTAAGAAAAAAATTCTGAAAAAAAAAAAAAAGAAGTGAGAGCAAGGTAAAATTTTAGATAGGTTAGAGAACTGAAGCATGTAACTTAAGTAACTGAATATGTCCAATTTCTGCCAGGCTACAACTGCATCTGATTTGGTGTGGTTTGTTAACTACTCTCTCAAATCATCAGAAGAGCTTTGCAAGGAACTGGGAAATAAAAATGCTTATTTAAGGAAAAGGAGTGGTCAGCACCCATTAATAGTTCCCAAATGTTGAGATGATAAAGCAACCATAAAACCAGACCTCCATGGAGGGTTTCTTGCCAGCACTGCTCCTTACTTTCCTCGTGGCCCATATTTTCCTCCATGAGAGGTTTAATCTTTTTTTTCATCAACTACGTTTTGAAGTTCATTTAAGCAGGATTCTTTTCTTTGTAAAAGAAAATGCAATGCGTTTACTCAATTTCAAAAGCAATGCAAGTTCACTGTTAAAAAAAAAAAAAAAAAGTGAAAAATGTTCTTGGGACTTCTCTGGCTGTCCAGTGGTTAAGAGTCTGTTTCTACCACAGGCAGCGTGGCCTTGATCCCTGGTTAGCGAGCTAAGATCCGTACGGCGTAGCCAAAAGATAAAAAAAAATGTGAAAAATGTTCTGAAGAAATAGAAGAAAACACAAGTTATCTCACTGCTAAGATTTTGTTAAATGTCTGTTTAATTTTTTTATCGTGGCTGACAGTGTGGGTTTGGGGATTTAGACAGAATTCTTGCTTTGCAAGCTGTCTTCGCTCATGCAGATTATTGAACCTCTGTAAATGTGTTTTCCTACTTGAGCTGTTGATGGTAGCTTCCTTCAGAGGGCGGTGGGCCTAACCAACCCAGGAACACTTTCTCACCCACTGTGTTTCCATAGCATTGTTCTTAATGGCTCCATAGTATTCTGTCCTATGAATAGGCCATAAATAATTTACAGTATCCTGCTATTGAATCAGATGTTCTATATATTTAATGTTAAAATAAAAAGTAATTTCCTATAAATAATCTCTAGTCATCCCTTTGTTGTTGTTGTTGTTTAGTTGCTAAGTTGCGTCCGACTCTTTTGTGACCCCATGGGCTGTAGCCCACCAGGCTTCTCAGTCCATGGGAGTCTTCTGGCAAGAATACTGGAGTGGGAAAAAAAAAAAAAAAGAATACTGGAGTGGGTTGCCATTTCCTCCTCCAGAGGACACTGCCAACCCAGGGATCAAACCCACATCTCCTGCACGGGCAGGCGGACTCCTTACCACTGAGCCATCAGGGAAGCCCTGTCCTTCCTTTGCTTCCTATATGTTACTCATTAGAGAGGTTCAGTTCACTGGGTTTATAGCAAATACATTGAGCACATGTGACTGTGGAGGAATTAAGGAAGAGCAGTCAGGAGCAAGTGGCAGGTCGTGCCCTCATAGAGCTGAGCTAATGGGCAGAGTGGAAAGAGCATTACCTAGGGAAATAGGAAATTTGGGTCTTGGCTCCACCCTATCAACCCCCTTCTTCTAAGTGTGTGACTTGAACATGTGACCTAATCTTTCTTTTCTCATTTATAAAATTTGTGTAATACTCTCCAGGGTTTTTGTGAACAGAATTAAGAAATGTAAAATGCTTTTAAAAGTGCCTGGCACAGCACCAAACACAACAACCAAAAAAGAAGTAACATCCCAAATGTTCATCAACAGGTAAATGGAAAAAAACACATGATAAATGGATTTGCCAACAAAGGTCCATCTAGTCAAAGCTATGGTTTTTCCAGTAGTCATGCATGGATGTGAGAGTTGGATTCTAAAGAAAGCTGAGTGCCAAAGAATTGATGCTTTTGAACTGTGGTGTTGAAGAAGAGTCTTGAGAGTCCCTTGGACTGCAAGGAGATCCAACCAGTCCATCCTAAATAAAATCAGTCCTGAATATTCATTGGAAGGACTGATGCTGAAGCTGAAACTCCAATACTTTGGCCACCTGATGCAAAGAACTGACTCATTTGAAAAGACCCTGATGCTGGGAAAGATTGAAGATAGGAGGAGAAGGGGACGACAGAGGATGAGATGGTTGGATGACATCACTGACTAAATGGACGTGAGTCTGAGTAAACACCAGGAGTTGGTGATGGACAGGGAGGCCTGGCATCCTGCAGTTCATGGGGTCACAAAGAGTCGAACACAAGTGAGCAACTGAACTGAACTGAAAATGGAACGTTATCCTGCCACAGAAAGGAATAAAGTGGGGTGGTTCGTTTGTCAAGTTCACACGTTGAGTGTTACTTTTTAAAATAGGCAGCTACTAGATTTTTAAGTATCACAGAGTAGAGGCAAGAGGGAGAAGGTAGAAAAAGACCATTCTGGACATCAGAGTTGGAAAAAGGTAAACTAAAAAAGGAATGAAGTACTGATGGGCGCTACAACATGGATAAACCCTGAAAACATTATGCAAAGTGAAAGAAGCCAAGCACAAAAGGGCCTCATATTGTATGATTCCATTTATATGAAATGTCCATTACAGATAAATCTACAGAGACGGAAAGCCGATCAGTGATTGCCAAGGGCTGGAAGGAGGGGGGGATGGGGAGTGACTGTTTAATGGGTGGAGAGTTTCCTTTTGGGGTGATGGAAAAGTTCTGGAACTAGAGAGTGGCGATAACTGTACAGCCTTGTAAATGTACTTACTATGACTAAAATGTACTGAAAATGTTTCAAAATGATAAATTTTATGTCATATTTTACCACTGTTTAAAAAAATGGTGCCTGGCATATAATAAGCACTCAATAAATTTTATTTTTCATCCTTATTCCCCTCCTGAGGTCTCAATTTTCCTGTTTCTAAAGTGAAAGAGACAAAATGATCTTTGAAACTGCTTCTAGCTCTGAGACTCCACAGTCTAGTTGGATGAATTTGTCTAGTGATGGAAAACTCTTTTCGCTAATATCCATTTCCTGCCCTCCCCTCCTCTGACCTGCTCCCTGCTCCAGAGCACTCATTTCTGAAGTTGCCATCACCTCTTCCACACAGTCCCTTCAAGTGCCTGACAGATCCCTGACTGCTGGTGATCCCGAAGAGGCTCATGGTGGACTCTCAGTAAATACCTGTTGGCTGCACGGATGGATGAGAGAATCAATGAAGGAAGGAGTGAGTGGAAAACCATGGACTCTGCCGGCAGGCCTCCTGCGTAATCGGCTGCAGCTGACCCCAAAGTCAGGTTTCCTGAACGGTGAGCACACATCTTCCAAGAGGTAATAAACACTCACCCAAGGACACTTTCCCTGAGAATTCCTAAAGACACTACTGGATGAGCCATTATATCCACTCCCAAAGCTCCTTATTTTCAATCTGTTGATATGTCTTAAGAGTAGGAGGGTGGTACTTTTTAAACTGGTTCAAGTAGGCAGAAAAACATTTTTAAAAACAGTGAGTGAGTCTAGCCTCCTCCCTGTTCACTTAGCACTGCTGAGTTCTGTTCACAATTGCCAAGAGGTCTTTTCCACCAGCCCCTCTCCACTCTGCAGCTCCAGCTTGTTTGCTGCCCCCACACCTCTCCTATTCCAAGCACCCCAGCAAAGCTTGACCTCCTCCTCCTTCCTAATTGCTCAGACTTCCTTTCTTTCTCACTGTCATTTCCAGGTCATCCTCTTTACCCTCCCCTCTTTCTCTTATCTATTCTTTACAAAGCCTTGTCTCCATATTTCATTCTCTAAAACAGTTTGCACTGGGACTTCCCTGGTGCTCCAGTGGTTAAGAATCCGCCTGCCAATGCAGGTTCAATCCCTGACCCAGGAACTAAGATCACACATGCCATGGGGCAGCTAAGCCCACACACTACAACTGCTAAAGCCAGCATGGCTAGAGTCTGTGCTCTACAAGAAAAAACACCACAAAGAGAAGCTGGCGCACCACAACTAGAGAAAGTCTGCATACAACAATGAAGACCCAGTGCAGCCAAAAATCAATAGATGAGTAAATAAAATATTTATTGTTTTCCTCTTTATGGTCAGATACACATTTATTTTTAATATCCTTCCTCAATCTCAGACATCCTGAAAGGTGGACAGGTGTTTTTGAGCCTTTTTGATTATCTTGCATAGTTCCTATACTTCTTTCAAATTTCTAAATCTTTTCATATTGACAAATTGCCATGACTTGTTCGGCCATTCCAACACACACACACACACACACACACACACACACATACCTATGTCCCTTTTATTGTATTCAAGATCGGGGATTGACAAACTATTGCTCTTGGGTCTAATCCAGCATACCACCTGATTTTGCAAATAAGGGTTTATTGGCACATAGTCACATCCATTCATTTATACATCATCTATGGATGGCTTTGTTGTACAGAGTTTAGTAGCTAGGACAGACACCTTATAGCCTGAAAGGGCTAAAATATTTACTATTAATTCCTGGACCTTTACAGATAAAGTTTACAAACTCTTATTATAGACAATTCAGTGACACCTCATCCTTTTATTTTCAGACACTTAGCTGAAAATAAGTATTGCCAGGTATTGTCTTCATTTCAAATCGCTTCCACCTATTTCCCACTCCCTGCTCCCCACTTGTAATCTCACTGGCTTCCTGACTCTCCCCTGGTGATGTGTAGGAGAAAACTACATCTCTGGAGAGGTTTTCCCTGCCTACCAATTGTGTGAGATACCACCATTCATCAACAGTATTTTTTTCATTCTCAGTATCCATTTATCACACAACTTTCCACCTCACTGACTTTATTTATTTCTATCGAAGTGACAGGATATAGTCAGAGGAAAACAGCTTCTCCATCGCCCACTTCCAATTCCATGTAAGGACTGCAGCTTTTCTGTATGGATATAGTCCAGCTTCTTAGAAATAAACCAAGTGATTCTGCTCTCAAAAGAGACTGTCATTAATAGTGGTGCATGGGCTCTGGAGTCTGCAGACCTGGATCTGATCTCCATCTCTGCCACCATCCTTTAAATACTATCTGCCCTTAGCAAGCAACTTTAAATCAGGTCAAGCAACCAGAAAGCCACAGCACCCAATGAAAATAATTATAAGACAAAAGCAAAAGCAAACAAATGGGGCCAATTCAAACTTATTCAAACTTACAGGCTTCTGTACAACAACAAAATGAAAAGACAATTTATGGACTGGGAGAAAATATTTGCAAAAGATGCAACTGACAAGAGCTTAATTTCCAAAATATACAACCCGCTCACACAATTCAACCAAAAAACCCAGCCAATCCAATCAAAAAACGGGCATTCGATCTAAATGGACATTTCTCCAAGAAGACTTCCAGATGGTCAAGAGACACATGAAAAGGTGCTCAACATTGTTAATTATCAGCGAAATGCAAATCAAAACTACAATGAGGTACCATCTCACACCAGTCAGAATGGCCATCATTAAAATGTCTACAAATAACAAATGCTGGAGAGGGTATGGAAAAAAAGGAACTCTCCTACATTTTTGGTAGGAATGTAAATTGGTGCAGCCTCTGTGGAAAACAGTATGGAGGTTCTTCAAAAAACAAAAAAATAATGTTGCCGTATGACCCAACATTCTGAGTCCTGGACATATACCCAGACAAAAATGTATTTCAAAAAGATGCATGCACTCTTCTGTTCAGAGCAGCACTATTCACAACAGCCAAGACATGGAAACAACTTAAATGTCCATCAACAGATGAGAGGATAAAGAAAACGTGGTACATATATACAATGAAATACTACTCACTATTGCCAGTATGTGCCATCAAAAAGAATGACATAATGCCATTTGCAGCAACATGGATGGACTTAAGAGATTTTCATACTTAGTGAAGTAAGTCAGAAAGACAAATACCATATGATATCACTTATAGTGGAAACTAAAATACGACACAAATGAACTTACCTAGGAAACAGAAGCAGACACATGGACATAAAGAACAGACTTGTGGTTGCCAAGGGGGAGATGAAGTGGGGGAGGTATGGATTGGGAGTTTGGGATTTGCAGATGCAAACTAAAATATTACATATAAAATGGATAAACAACAAGGTCCTATTACATAGCTCAGGGAACTGCATTAAATATCCTGTGATAAACTATAATGGAAAATAATATTAAAAAGAGTGTATATGTATTGGAGAAGGAAATGGCAACCCACTCCAGTATTCTTGCATGGAAAATTCCATGGACAGAGGAGCCTGGTAGGCTACAGTCCATGGGGTCGCAAAGAGTCAGACATGACTGAGCGACTTCACTTCACTTCATGTATATGTATAACCAAATCATTTTCCTATACAGCAGAAGTTAATGGAAATTATAAATAAACTATACTTCAATAAAGTAATTAAAAAAAAATAACTAATAGGCATTTGTAGCATTTCATGATAACTATCTGAGTCCCTGTTTATTTATTTCTTCCCTGGCTCTATCTCCTGGTCTCTTTCTAGGGCCACCTCACTTCCAGTATTTTCAGCTTTAGCCACTGAGTTCACCTTTTGGACTCTACCAAACTCTTTCGATTCTAGGAGTACAATTCTCTTACTCTCCCACACGTCTCACCAATAGACCGTCTATTTTGGAGAATCCTCTTAACCAAGCCAGTTCTAGGGGCTGGGCCCTATTCAGTACTAACTCTTAACTGTCAACATATATTAGGGGAACAGCAAAGTGGTGTATAAAAAGCAACTGGATCACCCAAGAGCTTAAATTCTACCTTGTTCATTTCTAGTTTTGTTTGACTACAGGAAGTCAAATCATCTCTCTGAGATTCAGTTTCTCTTCCAGACTATGGAGCTGTTAATATCTATCTTGTAGAGTTATTGTGAGGATTAGAAACAGCAGCACCTTGCATCAATTAGTATTCCATAAATGATCTGTTCATTAGAATATACCTTGAAGCTCATATTTGTGCTCTAAACTCAAGGAAAAGTAAAATTACTATGGATTAGGGTGGGAACTACTTTGGTAGAGAAAAATTCTCTACCAAGGAGAATTTTGGTGGATCGTCCTTTACAAATGTCTTTCTTCATTTGTTTTTATCTCTGGCTAAGACTTAACAGCTTCTTCTCCTGTCTTTTACTTTGTCTGCATTTACTTGGCTTTGTGTTCCCTTACTCTCATCTGCTGTTGAGCTATTTGGCCTAGACCGTATCTGTCTTTCTTACAGAATCTACACAAAACACTTTCCTGGCTTTATACACTGTAGAATCTTGCCCATGAAGTTCCACATCGGAAGCAACCACCCCATGCTCAGTAATCCTGCAGCATGAAAATGACCATACCACAAGTGTCCATTTCCAGGAAATTACCACAGACAAATGGTAATGAAATGGATATACAAAAAGATTTAGCTAGAAGGAGGTCTAGCACTTCCTTATTTACAACAGCAAAAAAAAAGGGAAAGTAAAAATGAAGTCAAAATTGAAAACAAAAACATAAATTTAAAAGGTCCAATTAGAAGGAATAAGTGATTAAATACATGATGTCTCACAGTAGAGTACTATATTGCTATTGTAAGTTTTATTTTGGAAAAACCTTTGATGCTCTGTAAAGGTACCATAATAACTTAGATTTAAAAAAAAAAATAGCTTAGGATTTCAGATCCAGCATGTAAGGAGCTAAAGAAGTTGCCACTCCATCCTAACAAGCAAAAAGCTGAAAAAATTTACCCGTTCTTAGATCCAGCAGAAAGGAGAGGACACAGAGAAAACCACTCCCTCCCAAATTGGAGAAAAGAGAGGGGTAAATGCAGAATCACACCTTACCTGAGCAGAAAGTCAGGAGCAAACACTCCCAGAGGAAACACTCCTGACGTGAGAAAACCTGAACTGGGATTAATAAATTGCTGGAGGCACAGCATGGACAACTTGGAGAGTTAAAAATGCCAGGGAACCCAGTTATCCGGTTATCAGAGAACCCTAAAAGTTCTGTGACTGTTGCCTCCAACAGTTCTATCTCGTCCTCAGAGTGAATATTAGAAAAAAAGCCCTGTGGCTTCTTGCTGGGGAAGGAGTATTTTTATACATACCAGAGCATTCTGTTCTGAATAAGGCCTGCCTTCAGAAGAAACTACTTCACCAGAGCCTAACTTGCTGGAGTTCAATCAGAGCCTAATCCACCTGGTTGCGGGGGTAGGGGGTGGGGACGGAATATCCAGTACTAACAACCTCTAGCCTTCCATGTGGGAGAAGGAAAATAGACAACTCCAGTCTCCTCCAGCCATCCTGTTCCACCTAATGGGTGACACGGAAGGGCTGTAAAGTTGGTAAAGTTCAGATTTCAGAGGTACAGGCTCATCAAAAGACTGAGACCTAATCACAGCACTGCAGAATGCTTCCCCTGTGCCCACATCTTACCACCACATTCGTGAAGGTCTATTTACTGGAGTTTCTTTTACCTAGTACATTGTGCTAGCTTTCAACAAAAAATAACAAACTATACTAAAAGCAAAAAATAAAAAAAACAAAAAACACTCCACAGTTTGAAGAGATTGAATGAACATTAGAAACAGAATCATCAGGTATAAACAAGGGTATTACTTAATGATAAAAGGATTAATTCCCCAGGAAGGTATAACAATTCTAAATGTATATGTACTTAAAACCAGAGCATTAAAGTATGTGAGGCAAAATCTGATAGAACTTCAAATAGAAAAAGATAAATTCACTATTACACTTAGAGATTTTAATACCCCCCTATTGAAAATGGGCAAATCCAGTAGGCAGAAAAGCAATAAAGACGTAGTTGAATGCAACAGAACTAACAATTAACTAGATATAACTGATATCTACAGACTATTTCATCCAACTACAGCAGGCTTTACATTCTTCTCAAGCTCACACAAAACATTCACCAAGATATACCACATTCTGGGCTATAAAACATACTTTAACTAAATTTAAGAGAATAGAAATCACATAATATTTATTCTCAGACCACAATAGAATTAAACTACAAAATCAATAAGAGAAAGATAGCCGAATATCTCCCAAATACTTGGAGATTAAACAGCACCGTTCTAAGTAACACACAGGGCAAAGAAGAAATCTCAAAAGTAATTTTAAAATATTTTGAGAAAATAAAACTGAAACCACAACATACCAAAATCCATGGAATGAAATTAAAGCAGTGCTTAGAGGAAAATGTGTAACACTGAATGCATATATTAGAAAGGCAGAAAGATCTAAAATCAGTAGTCTAAGTTTTCACCTCTGGAAACTAGAAAAGAAAGACAAATTAGATCCAAATTAAGCAGAAGAAAAGAAAGTAAAAATCAGAACACAAATCCATTCAACTGAAAACAAAAAAAACAACAGAGAAAATTAAAACCAAAAGCTTGATTTTTCAAAAAAATCAATAAAATTGATAAGTATCTAGGCAGGATAGTTAAGGAAAAAAGAGAAGACATAAATTATATGTATAAACTACATATATCTGAAAAAAGAGGGGATATCATCATAAATTCCATATACATTAAAAAGAAAATAAAGGAGTATTATGAAAAACTCTATGCCCATAAACTTGATAACCCAGATGAAATGGACTCATTCCTTGAAAGACACAATCCACTAAAATTCACACAAGAAGAAATGGACAATCTGAATATTTGATGATAAGAAACTAAGGAACCAATATTATTCAACTTCTACACTTACTATAAAGCTACAGTAATCAAGACAGTGTGGTATTGGCAAATGGATAAACAAATAGTTTAATAGATTAGAGAACCCAGAAATAGATCCATATTATAGTCAACTGATCTTGGACAAAGGAGTGAAGGGAATAAAATGGAACAAAGACAGTCTTTCTACAAAGGGTGCTGGAACAACTGGACATCCACAAGCAAAAAATGAATCTAGACACAGATCTTACACCCTTTACAAAATTTAGTTCAAAACGCACAAACCTAAATGCAAAATGCAAAACACTAAATTCCTAGAAGATAAGACAGAAGAAAATCTAAATGACTTTGGGTATGGCAATGACTTTTTAGATACAACAGAAGTACAATTCACAAAAGAAATAACGAATAAGGTAAACTTGATTAAAATTTTAAAACTTCTGCTCCACACAACAAAATGACAAGAGAATCAGAAGACAAGGCACAGACTGGGAGAAAATACTTGCAAGATACACAAATGATAAAGGATCCTTGTACAAAATATAAAAGAATGTTTAAAACAATAATAAAGTAAATAACCCAATTTCAAAATGAGCAAAAGACCAGAACAGACATCTCCCAAGAAGAAAATATACAGGTGACAAGTAAGCATATACAAACATGTTCAGCATGTTATGTCATTAGGGAGCTATAACATAGTTGCAACTAAGGCAACAATGAGATACTACTACATACCTATTAGAATGGCTAAAATCCAAAATAGTGATAATATCAAATGCTGATAAGGGTGTGGAGCACCAGGAATTCTCATTCATAGCTGGTGGGAATACAAAACTTTAGGAGACAATTTAGAGATTTTTTTTACAAAACAACATATTCTTATCATACAATCCAACAATCACACTCAACTTACTCAAACAAATTAAAAATTTATGTCCACACAAAAAAGCTTCAAATGAAAGTTTACAACAGCTTTAATCCTAACTGCCAAAACTTGGACACAACCAAGATGTCCTTCAGTAAGTGAATGGATAAGTAAACTGTAGTAAATCTAGACAATGGAATAGTCAGTGCTAAAATGAAAAGACGTGGAGGAAATTTAAATCCATATTACTGATAAAAGAAAAAACAACCTAAAAAGTTTGGATATTATATGATTCCAACTGTATGACATTCTGGAAAAGGCAAAACTATAGAAACAGTTTTTTAAAAATATAGTTGCCAGGAGTTAGTGGAAAGAGACAAATATATACAGCACAAAGGATTTTTAGGGCAGTGAAAATACATGATACAATAATTATGGATACATGTCATTATACATTTGTCAAAATCCAGAGGATGCACAACACCAAGAGTGAACCCTAATGTAAACCATGGACTTCAAGTGATGAGAATGTGTCAACAGATTCTCAATTGCAACAAACTCTGATGCTGGTAATGGAGGTGGTTATGCAAGAATGGAGGAGGTTATGCAGGAGAAATTTGGGAAATCTCTGTATTTTCCACCCAATTTTGCTATGAACCTAAACTTACTCTCAGAAATAAAGTTTAATAAATGCTTCAAAAAGTGGTAAAAAAAAAAATTGCTTTAAAACAGATAATGCTGCATGTTCCCACTTATATTTTGAAGTGGAGAAAGTACACTCCTGTTAATGGCAGTTTTTTCTGGGAGATTCTGATGAAAGGCGTTTATGTTTTCCTAATGTTTATCTATTTCATTCATCTTTATTCCTCCAATACTAGCTTTTGATTGTGCACCTACATAACTAGTACTTAGTAAATGTTTTTGAATCAATGAGAAAACAGAAAATTAATGCACAAAGGGAGATCTGGGGACTTTTCATTATATTTATGGTGACCCTTGTTATCCATATCCCACCGGCCCAACCCCACACATACATTTATAAAGTACACTGAGCACTAACCAGCACCTGGCCTGCAGCCTCATCACAAACCTTCAAGGGTTGTGAATTTTTCTCTAGTTACTAGTCCATAAAAGAGGATATGTCCCTGAAGAACTCAGGCTGACAATCAATTCACTAATGACTATAATATTAGAACCACTGACTGCTACAGCATTGTTCCAAAGATCACAGACTTACAGGCACTCACCCAACTGGGTGGGCAAGATAAGCTACCAGAAAAAAAATATCAGTATATACTTGTATCTCTGACAATATCTCCTTTTTAGTTTGTACTTTTTCTTTGTATTTAATAATGTCATAAGATATTAATACATTATTTGTATATGTAATTTACATATATGCATGGCCTGCCAAGCATGAGACACGAGTTCAGCCCCTGGGTTGGGAAGATCCCCTCAAGAAGGGAATGGTAATCCACTCCAGTATTCTTGCCTGGGAAATCCCATGGACAGAGAAGCCTGGTGGGCTACAATCCACGGGGTCACAGAAGAGTTGGACACGACTTAGTGACTAAACAACAACAATAACATATATATGCAGTTTTAAATTTAATAATGCCACAAGATATTAATATATTTATATATATAATATATATGTGTAATTTATATATGCATATCTGTGTACACATATATGTATATATAATGTATATATATATATACAGAAAGAGAGCATGCTCTAAAATTTTCTGCATAAAGATACACAATCAGAAAAGGTTATAGACCATCTGGTCCAGCCCCTTTATTTTAGCAAGGACGAAACTAAAACTCAGAAAAGTGAGGTAACTTACCTAACTGTTAGTCACTCAGTCATGTCTGACTCTGATCCCATGGACTGTAGCCCACCAGGCTCCTCTGTCCATGGGATTCTACAGGCAAGAATACTGGAGTGGGTTGCCATGCCCTTCTCCAGGGGATCTTCCTGACCCAGGACTCAAACCTAGGTCTCCTGCATTACAAGCAGATACTTCACTGTCTGAGCCACCGGGGAAGCAAGTTTAACAACTTACCTAAACTGTATAGCTAAAGAAAACTAATGGTTAAAGGAAGGTAACGCTTTACCCAGTTGTCTTTTTTTTTTTTCTGCCCCATTTCACTGATTTTGATGGAGTTGAACTATTTTTTGAAATATCATGTGAGATAAATTTTAACATTTTCCTAAAAGTTTAATTTTTAAAATGTGCTTACACACCCAAATGGACCTTCTCCCTCGTCCTGCAACAGGAGGGCTGAACTTGCACTCAAGGATGGCACTCTTCTCAGCCAGACATCCTCTTCCTAGGGAGCTTTACCCGCTGTCTCACAGGAACATTATTTGCAGGGATAATGCTCAGTGGAAACTAATCATTGAGAGAATCAGCTATAGAAATCACTAACAGAAAAGCATCATAGACAGTCCTCTGGTCTTCTAAAACATTACTAACAAGCATCGTCAGCAAAACCCTGTCTCCAGGGATCATTACTTTGAGGGAACTCTGCCAATCATAGCATTACTTAGAAGGCACAGTTTTTATGTTCCTCAAATGCCTACTGTCAAACTAAACTAAAGTTTTGAATGGTTTCAAACACTTCCAGGTTTGGCTAAGTAAATATGCTCTCAAATTCAAGTGTGGCCTGAGGGCCAGGTAAGAGCTTTTTTCCCCAGCCTGAGTGCATACTTTAGTTTGTCAGAGCAGCCCTGTAAAATGCCTTTACACTACAGAGTCTGGATGTGGAATGACCAGAGAGACCTAGAATTCTATTGCCAGCTGTCTTCCTTTGTGGAGGGTAAGGACAAAGACTTCAGTTTCTCTGAATCATTTTGAAAACCATCACCCAGGATTAAAAAAAAAGGCAAATGGTAAAAGGTAAGAGGCACATCTCATTTGTTTCAAAATTCTCTCCTCCTAGAACCAAAAGCCCTGCTGAATTCATAAGGAAACATTTTGCACAAAAGTGGCCCATGTGAGAAGCTGGGAACTAGAAAGGACCCCCAGTTCCCAAAAGGGAGTTATCAACAGACCTATGTAATCATAATGTCATTACTTTGTTTTTACGGATAACAGTCTTTGCGGAATCATTTGCTCTTGGCAGACCATATATCATAATTCTCCTCCCTTTAGTAATTTCTTCACTGCTAGAGAAAATTCTGCATATGTGGAAACCATCTCGACAAATGGTGAAAAAATATTTACTTTTCACTTAGAATTGCCTTTTTATATACTGTCAGAAATTATAAACAAAAAGTTGTGTGGAGGATTTTGGCAATATGAATGCCTAGCATGAGAAAAATGTAAATATGCAATTTAACAAAATGTTTACAAATAGGTCCAGAATCACAAGAGAAACACCCAGGGATATCTCAAACCTGGAACTCGGCATTTGGAGGATAATTCAGTGACATTTTTTACATTTTATTCTGGAAAAACACTTTTGTTACTTAATCCTTTCATAAGATATTCATTTGTTAACCAAACTGATTTCCTTCAGGTGGGAATTAATAACTACATATGCTAGAGATAAAGCATATTTTAATTTTATCATGATATTTTTAAAAAACTCTTTTGATAGCTTCAGAATTAACTTGCAAGAATAAGGATTTTGCAGCAAAGACTGTTCTCAAAGACTGAGCAACTGAGCTCCAAGCATACTGAATAATGTGCTGGCAGGGAGATGTAGATGGTTTTTAAGGTGCATGTAGTGGGAAGATCTGTGTGTGGGGGGTGTGTGTGTGTCTGTCTGTCTGTCTGTCTGTCTGTTCTTGACATGTAACCATAATGTAGGGCAAGGACAGATCTTCCCACTATCTATGTCAGGCACATAGAAAATGTTCAAAAAGAGATATTATCAAATCTATAGACAGTCCAAATCTGGAATAAGATATTTTATTATAGAATTAAGCTTCAAAATTATCCTGATAGTAGAAAAATAAGCTAAAGTTGTGATGAATATTATGGGGGGGGCAATTAAAATCCTACAGTTAAAGGGTTTTTCTTTCCTTTTGGTTTTAAGTTCAACTGTAGCAACATAGTATGCAGATATCCTGGCTTTAAGAAGCAACAGTTAGAACTGTACATAGAATAATGAACTGATTCAAAATTGGGAAAATAGTACATCAAGGCTGTACAGTGACACCCTGCTTATTTAACTTCTATGCAGAGTATATCACGACAAATGCCTGACTGGATGAATCACAAGCTGGAATCAAGATTGCTGGGAGAAATATCAACAACTTCAGACATGCAGATAATACTACTCTAATGGCAGAAAGTAAAGAGAAACTAAAGACCCTCTTGATGAGGGTGAAAGAGGACAGTGAAAAACTTGGCTTGAAACTCAACATTCAAAAAACTAAGATCATGGCATCCAGTCCCATCACTTCATGGCAAATAGAAGGAGGGAAAGTGGAAGCAATGACAAATTTTCTTTTCTTGGGCTCCAAAATCACTGTGAACAGTGACTACAGCCATGAAATTAAAGGACACTTACTCCTTGGAAGGAAAGCTATGACAAACCTAGACTGCATTATTAAAAAGAAGAGATATCACTTTGCTGACAAACATTCATATAGTCAAAGCTATGGTTTTTCCAGTAATCATGTACGGATGTGAGAGTTGGACCATAAAGAAGGCTGAGCTCCAAAGAGATTATGCTTCCGAATCGTGGGCTGAAGAAGACTCTTGAGAGTACCCTGGACTTCAAGGAGATCAAACCAATCAATCCTAAAGGAAATCAACCCTGAATATTCATTGGAAGGACTGATGCTGAAGCTGAAGCTCCAACAGGTTGGTCACTAGATGCGAAGAGTTGACTCATTGGAAAACACTCTCATGCTGGGAAAGATTGAAGGCAGGAGGAGAAGGGGACGACAGAGGATGAGATGGATAGATAGAATCACTGACTCAATGACATGTATCTGAGCAAACTCCAGGAGATAATAGGACAGAGGAACCTGGAATGCTGTAGTCCATGGGGTCACAAAGAGTTGGATATGACTTAGCAAGTGAAAAACAACATCCTAGCTTATGTAGAAAAGTTTCTGAAGGCCTGAATGACAGAATTTACTATGGAGAAAACAGTAGGACATGGATTATTGAATTATTACATGTAATCTTTACTATAGAATCATAAGTTGTATATAAATCAGGGAAAGTAACTAGCCTAATGCACTTGGGCATGGCCATATCCCATGCAGAACACTGTGTTCAGTTGTGGGCACTAGATTTTTGAAAGAATATTTATAAAATATATTAATAATATAATCTGAAAAGGAAATCCAAGTGGCGAAAGGCTCATAGAAGGGAGAGCTGAAGAAACTAGGAATAATAAGGCTAAAAAGGAGAATTTTAGGGAGAATGTGATAATTGCCCTAAGATGTATAAAAGGCAGTAAAAGCAAAGGGTAGTAATAATTAACATGTATTGAGTACCATATGCAAAGTAGTCACTGTTATCTGCATTTTGCAAAAGAGGAAAACTGAGGCACAGAGAATAAGTTACACATCTATGGCCACATAATTTATAATGGTTGAGCCAGTTTTCATCCCACTAATCCACCCCCAGATCTGGGAGAGAGATTAAAGCCATTTCCCAAATATTTCTAATCTCCGTTTTACAGAATCCTAGTAAGACTGTTAACTTTCTCAATTTTTTTTGAAGCTGAACATGAACTGATGATTTCCTCTGGCCCAAGAAATATGGCCATAAGTCATATACATGACTTTAGTGTGGGAGTTTAAGAGTCTATGAGCAATTTACCATATGCTTTTCCTACCTTGAATGTGAGGACATGGAACCTCCATCAGTCTAGGTCCTTGAAGGGCAATGATTAACAGCTGTCCTGCAGATCCATGATAGACAAGTAGCAGGAGCAAAAACCAAACCATTATTGTTCAATTAAGCCACTGGGATTTGAGGACTGTTTGTTACCGGCATTATCTCAGCTTTTCTGACAGATACACAAGACTACATGCTTAAACTCATTAAAATATCTCACCATAAGGAAACATTGTTATTCTTAATATTCCCAGAACTAAGAATAGTTTGTAGAAACTAAAGTAGGTAGACTTGGACTTTTTTTTTTTTTAATGTAAAATCCTCCAAAATTGCTTCATGTGAAGAAGTGAGCTCCCTGAAAATGGCAGTATTTAAACAGAGACCAGACGATGATTTTGTACCTACATAGCGAAAAGGATGGCTTCATTAAGGGGGTTTTATCAAACTTTTATCCAGCACCTCCAACGTGCCAGGCATTCAAGCCACAAAGATAAATCCAAACACCCTATCTTCATCCTTGAGGAAATGAGTTCAGAAGTAGATAACCTCTGATGTCTCTTCGATCAGTGTGATTCAACTAAATTAGAGATAATAACATGGTCTGGATAAAGCTGACAGCAAGCCTAAACTTAGAAATAAGCATGTAGCACTACAAATCCTGGTTGTATTATTATTTTTCAATTAAGAGCTAAAAGTACAGGGTTTGCAAAAAGAAAGAAAAAGAAAGACATGTTGGGTTTAAAAGAGGAACATTTCCCCTTTCTCTAGTTACCATTCTTAAATCCTGCAAACCAGGCATATTATCTGGCTTACATCAGGGGTATTCCAGCAAAGGGAATAGCACTGACTCATAGCAATTGTTACCGACCTTTTCCATCACCTCTCCCATCCCTTTGAATCAGGAAGGGGACATTTCAATACTGATCAAAGTCAGACCTGAAAAGAGGCAATAATCTTTCCCTAGGGCCATTCTTCAGTTTCAAATTAGCCAAACCCTTCCCAAAAGATCAGAAGCTTTTCCTAAAAGGGTATTTGATTGGGGCCTAGAGGAATCCCATATTCTAAGGATGATGTGAAAATCACAAACTAAATGAGTGATTCCAAGACACAATGACGTTGTTCCCCAAAGGCACCTTAAAACCATACTCATTTTGGTACTTTCTTTCCTGTTAACAATTCTTAAAACTTAGTATATATTTTTTTAAACTTCCAAAAATCAAGCAGCACAGAGAAGTTCTCTCCTTTCACTGGCTCGCTGCATTTTAATGGAAAAACATCTAAAACTTGTGTTAGCATTAACTTTAATTGCTCTGAGGCAAACATTTCCATTTCAGGTTATGATTCATAACCGTATTAGTCCAGTATAATATATGCAGGCTGGATTTTGCAGCCATTATCTAGACAAGGGTGAGGTATCTGATTACTATTGTTCCCCAACTCAAAAGGGTCAGTTTGAACTCCTGAATACTCCAATCCCTCCCGCCCAGGCCCTGAGTTTTCTGAACTATGGTCCTGATTTTTTAAGAAATAAATGAGGGCAAGCTGAGTTTCAGTGCCACATCTTGAGTGCCATATCTTAAGCTCAGTGTGACATGAGTTTCTGAAAAATACACAGAAAAAACTGGCTTTGGCACATGGAAGAGCAGTAGGGAACTTGCAGCTGTACTAGTTTAATATGCGCCCTTAATACTCTTGCCTATTTTCAAAAATACAATACCACTCTTCCCCAGACAGCTGGCTCCCCAGCCTCGCGCCAAGTCACCTACACAAATATACACTTAACAAACACAGATGTGAAATGTCGACCTAGGGCAGAAGAGAAGCAAGGGGCTTCGGGTGTTTAGTCTGCTAGCTCCACGCTGAAAAGTTTCAGGAGCAGAGCTGATGTTGGAAGAGTGAGAGGGGAAACCGCCCAGCCTGTACTTTCATCCGGGTACTATGGAGATGACCCCGTTTTCCCGGGACCAGTTTGCCCTCTGCCCTGGTGACCTGGGTTGAGATTTAATCTAGAGTCAGAAGGGAGATCAAGAAGACAATTGTGCTGGCGGGTACTCAGACCGAGAGAAGGGCTAGAAGTCACTCAGCCTTCCTGCACTGGCCGGGCTGACACACCCACTCAGAACCGACGGCCCGGGGATGCGGCAGGGAGGGGAAGGGACCCACGCACCCCGTGTCCCGCGCGCACAAAGATGCTACAGTGGGGACACGCGTGAATAATCCAGATTCGGGCTGGAAGGTCTCGATGCACTCGGCGGAGGGGAGGGTGCCCCTTTCCTCCCCCTAGTCCTCCATCCCCCCCGCAAAGTGAACGAGAGAAAGTTGTGCCCGGGCCAAGGCGCCCCGGGGCTGGAAAGGGAGCGAGGACAGGCGGAGAGGAAACCCGGGCCCCCTTACCTTGTCCTTGGGGCCGAGGTTTTGCAAAACCTCCTTGCCGGTGGCGCTCCGGATCTCCACCCCAGCGGGCGCGGGCGACGCGGGCGCGGGCTCCCGGCTCTCCTCCCGGCCTTGGCCCCGGTGCGGGGTATCCCCCTCGGCGCCAGGTCGACTCCCCGAGCCTCGGACGCTGCCCTGGCTGCTCCGGGGAGTCTTCGCGCCGCGCTGCCCCACGCTCAGGGCATCGAAATCCAGCGTCTTGCTCTCGAAGGCGCCCTCCACGTTGCAGAACATGCCGCCGTACTTCTGCCGCGGGACCTGGTCGGTGGTGCCGGGCCTGGCCAGGTACACGGGCAGATCGTCTTCATGGGAGCTGTCCCAGCCTCTGCGGCCCGAGGCCATGGTTGGATCGCGACAGCGGCCCGCGGGTTCTCTTCCCCAAAGGCGGAAAGGGCAGCAGCCGGCAGCGTGCGCCGAGCCACAGTGACTGGGGCGGGAGGAGGCGCCTGAGCCTTCGCGCCAGAGGCGGCAGTGCTGCTCCGGTTCCTGCCAGTCCCCTGCGAGCCCCGAGCCAGCGAGCGCAGCGCTTGGGCCGGAGCGGCGGCGTGTTCCGCTCGCCCGCCTCGCCCGCCCAGCCGGCCGCACCTCCGGCGCGCCGGGACCCTAACGTGGCCTCCTGTGATCAGGCGTCCCTGCCGCCCATCCAAAGGAGAAATCCAACTTGGCGCGCGCGCACACACGCACAGGCAGGCTTCCAGCTCGCCCAACAACCCCCAGGTTGACACTCAAGAGCTCGCTTCACTCACATGTGAGCACAAGCCCTGTTTTACCCACACTCACTCCCAAGCTGGCCTCCCGAACACAAGTCTCTGCCCCACTCAGGTAAGGAAACTTTGTTGGTTCAGGTGGGCTGATATAAACTCTAAGTTCCTCCTGATTTACAGCGAAACACACACACACACAAACGCAGATTTACCAGACTCACAATCTCAGACTTTGTTTACCCATAATCCCAGACTCTGTCTCATCCTAATCTCAGATTGTCTCACAATTGCTCCCGGTTCTAGAATCTGCCTCACAAACCTGCACCCTCACATAATGAACTCCTAAATTATTGGCTCACAGAGCTCTATAGACAGATCATCTTATTGACAATCACAAGAAACCTGTAACAGACTCACACACTTCAACTTATTCTTTTAATTTTTTTTGATGTGGACCGCTCCCCAACCAGGGATCCAACCGCACCCCCTGCATTGGAAGGGGAAGTCTTAACCACTGGACCACTAGGGAAGTCCCACTTCAACCTATTCTTACTTCATATATTTCACCCTAGATTTTGCTTTTTATCCACCCTTAATTTGCTTATTTACTTTTGGCCATGACTTGCTGGCATGTGGGATCTTAGTTCCCAGACCACAGATCAAACCTACACCCACTGCATTGGAAGGTGGAGGCTCAATCACTGGACCAACAAGGAAGTCACTCAAAAGATTTTTTTTGAAGTATAGTTTTGGTTTGAATTGTCTGGTTTTCTACTATGTGCTTACCTAAATAGGTAAAAGATGAAAACCACATCTATTTTTTTTCTTAAGGTGTCAGGGTTTTTTTTGTTTTTTTTTTGGTCAAACCTCCAGCCATGAGGGATCTTAGTTCCCCTGATTAGGGATGGAGCCCAGACACCTGCAGTGGAAGCCCAGAGTCTTAACCACTGGTCCACCAGCGAAGTCTCTATCCACCCTTGATTTGCATCACACACAATTACACTACTGATCAGACAAGTTGGCAAAGCACTCGTAATACTTTGTCCTCATCAGACAACTTCCTGGCTGATACCTCACTTACTGAGGTCAGAACCCTACACTTGGCCCCACACACAAGTCCAGATTTACCTCAAAATTGAGAACCAAAGACTTTGCCATTCCTATTAGCAGACACACACACAGGTATTACTCATGCATATGCACACTCTCACATCCGCAGCCTCTTCCCATGTCCACCCACATACACTCTATGCCAGACTGCCCCGTGGACACAGAATTCACATGCTCAGAGCTCACACCATATGTGCACACCCTGCCTAAGCTCCAAACCTGTAATGCCCACCTTCAACTGGACCCGTTGTTGGAAATTCACTCTTGCAGTTACTTATTCATCAAACATGAACTGCATGCCCACTCTGCTCTTCAGAAGGTACTGGAGAGACAGTGTTAAACAAGGCAGATGAGGGCCTGTCCCCAGTGAGAGTATTGACTGCAACCACCCATCTGGGTAGCTCAGTCATTCACTGGCCTGCCCAACTTCATTCTCGCTACATCATAAGCTCCATGAAGGCAGATATTTGATCTGTTTAGTCTACCTTTGAATATCTTGAGTCAAGAGCATCTGTTGGCACTTAAGGTACTCTGTAAATCTCTTTTGAATGAATGGATGATGATGATAATATTAAAAACAACAGTAGGGAACATTTATTGGTACAGTTGCTGTGTGCCACTCATTAATGTAATTGTTTTCCATATATGTATTAATTCATTTAGTGCCCATAAGCGTTTGGAAGGTTTCTTTGTGTGCATAGACATGATCTTTAAAGGCATCTACACTGAAGTTCATGAACTGAAACTCTGAACATCAATTTGGGGGGAAATTGGGATTGTGGGGGGGCGATTCATGGGGTCACAAAGAGTCGGACACGACTGAGCGCCTGAACTGAACTGGGATTGTGGGAAATGGGATCTCGGTGGCAGGCATGTAACAGCCTTGGCAGTTTGAAGGATAGAAGTTGACATAAACTTAAGTCAAAGACAAGTACGTTGACACCAGTTATACTTACTCCACGGTGAGGAGAAAGGCCCTTAAAGACTGTCTGTGCTCCATCAAAATTACTAACTTCCTTTGGGCAGCTGCTCCTTTTTAACAAACGCTGGTGATATTGGACTCAGAAATTTATGTGAGGGACTTCCCTGGTGGCCCAGTGGTTAAGAATCTATCTGCCAGTGCAGGGGTCACGGGTTTGATCTCTGGTCCAGGAAGATTCCACATGCTGCAGGGCAACTAAGCCTATCGACTGTAACTGCTGAAGGCTGTGCGCCCTAGAGGCTGTGCTCTGCAAAAAGAGAAGCCACCACAATGTGAAACCCATGCACTGCAGCTAGAGAAAGCCTGCACACAGCAATGAAGACCCAGCACAGCCAAACATAAATGAATTTTTTTTAAAGAAATGTATATTAAAAAAAGAAATTCATGTGAAATATCCATAAAACAGGCCATTCCCTCCCTCTTTGCTCCTCTAGGTTACCTTCCTCTCCTTTCCCATTGCTTTCATCTCTCCTCCTTTCATTAATTCATCTTCAGACTGTTAGGAGGACTCTTGCTATGTGTCCAGCATCTTCCCAGGTTCCTTCCCTGGTGGAACACAAATCTAGTGGCAGGGAAATGACAGTAAGAAAGATTAGGTCAGATAGTCAAAAGAACTATGAAGAAAGTAAGATAGCCAGTTTTTTAATTGGCCAGCCAGGAAAGACTTGAAGTCTTCCCTCTCTGACTTTCTATAAACACCACCGGTACCTTCACCATCAGCAGCGGCAACAATAAAGATACCAGCTAACATTTATTAGGAATTCTGTGCCAAGTTCAGTGCTAAGGATTTCCATTGTGTCTTGATTAATCTTAATGGCAAAGTGAGTCAAGTGCCATTATTTTACTAGTGAAGAAGCTGAGGCTTTTAAGTGCCCAAGCTATGACAGCTGGTAACTGGACAACTGGTAACTGGACAAATGGTAACTGGAAGCAAAATATGTGCCAAGAGTCCAAGGTTTCCTTTGAGAGGAGCACATTCTGGACGTAGACCAGGCTTGCCTGTGTTCCCATGTGTGGGTGTAGATATGCTCCATCCTTAGAGTTACATTGCCTGACCACTATGACTGTTGCAATGTACATGCTCCATAATTACCTTTGTTGATGAGACATCACCTTTAAGAGTCAACAGCTGCATATACACATATGTGTTTAATTAAGAAAGCCAAGCAGTCCTGAAATGAAGACTGAAATGGGAATGGCTGATCTGACTCCAGTTCTGCAACTATGTGGCCTCTGACCAACCATCTTACTTAACTTCTAGATGTCTTTCTTCTTCATATTTGCCTCACCCACTTAACAGGATTATTAAGGACTTCATTCTTTGAGTAAGACATTGTGCTGAGAACTCCACATGCATGGCCTTAACCTTCATAACAATCCCTTAAATTTGGTGTGATTATTCTCATTTGACTGGTGGAGAAAACAAGGCCTGGACAAGTTAAGTTTCTTGCCCAAAGTATCACACCTAGCACTTCAAGCTAGAATTCAAATCCTTCACCAACTAACTCAGAGCCTGTGCTCTTAAAAAACACCCCACAACAGAGTTCTGATGTAAGGACCCAAAGGGAGAATAAAAGGAAAGACTAAAAGTGAGATGTTAACAAAGAAAATTATTCTAATAATATCTAAACAATATCCAACTGTTTTGGGGCAGAGGTTAATTTTAATAAGGACAAACATTCACATAAAGAAACATCCTACCAGTGTCAAGCTAACAAAGGACACAGCCCCACCAACACATGGTGATTTTGTCACATCTCTCCCTAGAGAGGTAGAGGAGACATTACTTAGGGCAATCACAAACAGAACCATTATGTCTGTGGCCACCTTAAGTCACTTCCTGGTGAAAAAGTTATCCAAAACCACATACAAACAGTAAGCTATTTCTATAACCAAGCAACAAAATGGAGCTTTCCATTTATCACATACCTGATCAGTTTTGCATTTTCTGTAACTGCAGTAAATGACTTGCCAGTTTGCATTGAGATGACCTGTGAAGTGAGCCCATAGGGTATCTGATTATAACTTCAGGGAAATGTATTCTGGCGGCATCTTCTATTACCTATAGATCAGCAGAAGGCAGAGACTCCTGGATGGTAAGCAATGGCATGCGTGGAGCAGTCCGGATATAGCATTGCCTAGGACATCTTTTATGTGAAATAAACTGCACTGCAGTCTTTTTTGTTTGTTTTGTCTTGGGAAGGGAGCATTTTATAAACATGGGGGCAGGATAAGATAGGGATGGGGGTTAAGAGATGCAAACTGCTATGTATGAAACAAACTATGAGGATATATTGGACCGGCTTCCCCAGTGGCTCAGCTGGTGAAGAATCTGCCTGCAATGCAGGAAACCTGGGTTTGATCCCTGAGTTGGGAAGATCCCCTGGAGGAGGACGTGGCAACCCACTCCAGTATTCTTGCCTGGAGAATTTCATGGACAGAGGAGCCTGGTGGGATACAGTCCATGGGATCACAGAGTCGAACACAGTGACTAAGCACAGCCCAGCATATTTGGACAGCATGGGGAATATAGGCAATATTTTATAATAACCACAAATGAACTGTAATATATAAAAATTTTGAATCATTATGTTGAACACCTGAAACTAATATAATACCATAAATATACTATACTGCAATTTAAAAAGTCATAAACTCTCAACAAATATGGGAAAATGTGAACAATGGCAGGTTAAGTGAAGAAGCAGGATGTAAAATTAGTCATATGTCTTGTTTATGACTGTTAAATATGTTGACTATTAACAAGGGATAAACAAAAACTTTAACAGCTGTGTTTAGGTTATCCATATTTTTCTCTTTTTTGCTAAACTTGTGATGGTGTTATCAAATTTCTTAAATGGAGTATAATTGCTTTACAACGTTATGGTAGTTTCTGCCAAACAACGAAATGAACCAGCTATCAGTTCAGTTCAGTTCAGTCGCTCAGTCGTGTCCAACTCTTTGCGACCCCATGGACTACAGCATGCCAGGCCTCCCTGTCCATCACCAACTCCGGGAGTTTACCCAAACTCATGTCCATTGAGTCAGTGTTGCCATCCAACCACCTCATTCTCTGTCGTCCCTTTCTCCTCCTGCCTTCAATCTTTCCCAGCATCAGGATCTTTTCCAATGAGTCAACTCTCCGCATGAGGTGGCCAAAGTATTGGAGTTTTAGCTTCAGCATCAGTCCTCCCAATGAACACCCAGGACTGATCGCCTTTAGGATGGACTGGTTGGATCTCCTTGCAGACCCAGGGACTCTCAAGAGTCTTCTCCAACACCACAGTGCAAAAGCATCAATTCTTCAGTGCTCAGCTTTCTTTATAGTCCAACTCTCACATCCATACATGACCACTGGAAAAACCACAGCCTTGACTAGACAGACCTTTATTGACAAGGTAATGTCTCTGCATTTTAATATGCTGTTGAGGTTGGTCATAACTTTCCCTCCAATGAGTAAGCATCTTTTAATTTTATGGCTGTAGTCACCATTTGCAGTGATTTTGGAGCCCCCAAAATTAAAGTCTGCCACTGTTTCCCCATCTATTTGCCATGAAGTAATGGGACTGGATGCCATGATCTTAGTTTTCTGAATGTTAGCTTTAAGCCAACTTTTTCACTCTCCTCTTTCACTTTCATCAAGAGGCACTTTAGTTCTTCTTCACTTTCTGCCATAAGGGTGGTGTCATCTGCATATCTGAGGTTACTGATATTTCTCCTGGCAATCTTGATTCCAGCTTGTGCTTCATCCAGCCCAGTGTTTCTCATGATGTACTCTGCATATAAGTTAAATAAGCAGGGTGACAATATACAGCCTTGACATACTCCTTTTCCTATTTGGAACCAGTCTGTTGTTCCATGTCCAGTTCTAACTGTTGCTTCCTGACCTGCATACAGGTTGCTCAGGAGGCAGGTCAGGTGGTCTGCTATTCCCATCTCTTTCAGAATTTTCCACAGTTTGTTGTGATCCACACAGTCAAAGGCTTTGGCATAGTCAATAAAGCAGAAATAGATGTTTTCCTAGAACTCTCTTGCTTTTTTGATTATCCAACAGATGTTGGCAATTTGATCCCTGGTTCCTCTGCCTTTTCTAAACCAGCTTGAACATCTGGAAGTTCATGGTTCACATATGGCTGAAGCCTGACTTGGAGAATTTTGAGCATTACTCTACTAGTGGGCGAGATGAGTGCAATTGTGGAGTAGTGTGAGCATTCTTTGGCATTGCCTTTCTTTGCGATTGGAATGAAAATTGATCTTTCCCAGTCCTGTGGCCACTGCTGAGTTTTCCAAATTTGTTAGTGTATTGAGTGCAGCACTTTCACAGCATCATCTTTTAGGATTTGAAATAGCTCAACTGGAATTGTATCACCTCCAGTAGCGTTGTTCATAGTGATGCTTCCTAAGGCCCACTTGACTTTACATTCCAGGATGTCTGGCTCCAGGTGAGTGATCACACCATCGTGATCATCTGGGTCGTGAAGATCTTTTTTGTACAGTTCTTCTGTGTATTCTTGTCACCTCTTCTTAATATCTTCTGCTTCTGTTAGGTCCATACCATTTCTGTCCTTTATTGAGCCCATCTTTGCATGAAGTGTTCCCTTGGAATGTCTAATTTTCTTGAAGAGATCTCTAGTCTTTCCCATTCTGTTGTTTTCCTCTATTTCTTTGCACTGATCACTGAGCAAGGCTCTTTATCTCTCCTTGCTATTCTTTGGAACTCTGCATTCAAATGGGTATACCTTTCCTTTTCTCCTTTGTTTTTTGCTTCTCTTCTTTTCACAGCTATTTGTAAGGCCTCCTCAGACAGCCATTTTGCTTTTTTGCATTTCTTTTCCATGGGGATGGTCTTGATCCCTGACTCCTGTACAATGTCACGAACCTCTGTCCATAGTTCATCAGGCACTCTGTCTATCAGATCTAGGCCCTTAAATCTATTTCTCACTTCCACTGTATAATCATAAGGGATTTGATTAAGTCATACCTGAATGGTCTAGTGGTTTTCCCACTTTCTTTAAGTCTAAATTTGGCAATAAGGAGTTCATGATCTGAGCCACAGTCAGTTCCCAGTCTTTTTTTTTTTTTTTTTTGCTGACTACATACAGTGATTCCATCTTTGGCTACAAAGAATATTATCAATCTGATTTCAGTGTTGACCATCTGGTGATGTCCATGTGTCGAGTCTTCTCTTATGTTGTTGGAATAGGGTGTTTGCCATGACCAGTGAATTCTCTTGGCAAAACTCTATTAGCCTTTGCCCTGCTTTATTCTGTACTCCAAATCTTAATTTTCCTGTTACTCCAGGTGTTTTTTGACTTCCTACTTTTGCATTCTAGTCCCCTATAATGAAAAGAACATCTTTCTTGGGTGTTAGTTCTACAAGGTCTTGTAGGTCTTCATAGAACCATTCAACTTCAGCTTCTTCAGCATTACTGGTCAGAGCATAGACTTGGATTACCATGATATTGAATGGTCTTCTTTAGAAATGAACAGAGAGATCATTCTGTTGTTTTTGAGATTGCATCCAAGTACTGCACTTCAGATTCTTTTATTGACTATGATGGCTACTCCATTTCTTCTAAGGGATTTTTGCCCACAGCAGTAGATATAATGGTCATCTGAGTTAAATTCACCCATTCCAATCCATTTTAGTTCGCTGATTCCTAAAATGTCTACGTTCACCCTTGCCATCTCCTGTTTGACCACGTCCAATTTGCCTTGATTCATGGACCTAAGATTCCAGGTTCCTATGCAATATTGCTCTTTACAGCATTGGACCTTGCTTCCATCACCAGTCACATCCACAAGTGGGTGTTGTTCCGCGGCACTGGAGCAGCAAGAGGCTGATACAAGATACTCCACGTCCAAGGTCAGAAGCAAGGCCGTGAGGAGATAGCCCATGTCCAAGGTCAGAGAAACCCCAGTAAGTTGGTAGGCAATGAGAGAGGGCATCAGAGGGCAGACAGACAGAAATCTCAATCACAGAAAACTAACCAATCTAACCACATGGACCACAGCCTTGTCTAACTCAATGAAACTATGAGCTATGCCGTGTAGGGCCACCCAAGACAAATGGGTCATGGTGAAGAGTTCTGACAAAATGTGGTCCGCTGGAGAAGGGAATGGCAAACCACTTCAGTGCTCTTACCTTGAGAACCCCATGAACAGTATGAAAAGGCAAAAAGATAGGACATTGAAAGATGAACTCCCCAGGTCAGTAGGTGCCCAAAATGCTACTGAACCAGCTATAAACAGACCTATATCCTCTCTTGAGCCTCCCCCACTTCATCCCACCCCTCTAGGTTGTCACAGAGCATGAAGCTGAGCTCCCTGTGCTATAGAGCTGCTTCCCACTAGCTATCTATTTACACGTGGTGGTGTATATATGTCATGCACTCCAGTCTTATAAAGCAAAAATCTACCCAACAGAAGACAGAATTTTAATAGTCACTAAGGCTGTGCCTCCATACTCAAAACAAGGAGAAAATAGAGAACTTAAGGCAGTTTACCTTGACTCAACAGTGAATTTAAATATCTCTGATCAAAACCCACCCTCTGTCTTTTCCTTCCTTGAGCCTCAGGAATTTGAAACTATATTATCTCTTTCCTACTTTATGGGCACAAACATTAAATACCTCATTTTCACCCTATAAATGTCATATATGAATGAGACAATCTTTGCAAAATATTCAGCACTCTACCTGACACACAGTATTTGCTCAATAAACATTAGTTCCCCATTTTTTCAGAGTATATTTAGATATATCATTAATAGTGGCTCAGACAGTAAGAAATCTGCCTGCAATGCAAGAAACCTGGGTTCAATCTCTGGGTCAAGAAGATCCCGTGGAGAAGGGAATGGCAACCCACTCTAGTGTTCTTGCCTGGAGAATCCCATGGACAGAGGGGCCTGGAGGGCTACAATCTGCAGGGTGGTAAATAGTCAGACATGACTGAGCGACTAACACTTTCACTTTTCACTTAATATCACAGAGTTTGTAATAATGAACTTGACTACATCCTGCAAGTTTAATTTTGCAGGGGTTTACGGAGAAAATCAACACAATAATAATGTTTCATATATACATTTTAAAATGACTAATATTTTCAATATACTTCCATTGCACCCTAAGAATTTTCCTGGCAGGCCACTAGGAGTTTTAGCTCAATATTTGGTGACCAAAGTGTTCATTAGAAACCTAAAAACAGGTTATTTTTCAAACACATGCACAATGCTAAAGCCATTTTAATAATCCCAATTGTGTACACAGAAAAAAATTCCTGCTCTTACATGAATATCTACATGTATAGGGGAAAACTATAAGAATATATATTAAAATATTAATAGAGGTTGAGTTGTAGGATTATGAGTAATTTTTAGTTTCTTCCTTCAAGCATTCCTATATTTCCTAAAATCTCAAAATCTCTATAAGTGTGTTAGCCTTTTATAATTATAAAGCTTGTGATTTTTTAAATGCATGTCTAGGATGTTATCTTAGATCAAAATATATTTATTGAGCATGTTGAAAATTGCTGGTGGAGAATTATTGAATGAAGCTGTTACCTCTATATTATGAAGATTTATTATCAAAAACGAAAAAACAAAAAACGAAGGAAATTAGGCTCCTCATCAGAGTCAAGCTGTCATTTCATGCAAAACATCTCAACAGTTGGACAGCTGAGTGAGAAAAACAATCATTATGATCAGGGTGTGAAATGAGGGCTTTTAAAGTGTCCTCGAGAAAATCCTTTCCACCAAAGGATTAGTTAATAAGACAAGACATAATCACCTTCCTAGTGTGGAGTTGTTGGGGTTCCCTTCCCCATTCCATACACAAAGCATCTCTCTTTTTCACTACTGTTCTCAAATGTTTGAAAGTCATTCCCAATTACAGAAGTTTCTTTAGCCTTAAGTGGGAAGGAGACAAATGTTGAAGTAGTTGCTGACTAAGACGATAAAACAGATATGTTGAAAGCTCCAATGCTCTAATTTCCTTATTGTAAATTAACAGATTAAATTGCAACTTAATCTCCTCAATGAAAATCTCTAAGTAAGGGCCAGACATAAATCGAGTTAAAGGATGAAACAGAAAAAAAGCAAACAACACTTAAAACCTATCCAACCTCTTTAGAATGTTCATAATATGTGTCCAAGGTTGTAAGAAAGGTACTTACTTTGTTTTTATTTTATATTTGTTTTATTTTGTTTTTCCAGTTACTCTTCCTGTTTTTTTGCTCATTTACAAATTAATCTCATTGGTTTTACATTATTTAATAATCTTACTCTGATTATTTAGAATAAAAATAATTCTCTCTTGCTTTTTGCCAGAGAAAAATATAACAATAATGAATTATTTGTTTCTTTCACCCTCCTTCCCTCCCTCCCTTCCTTCCTTCCTTTTCAATGAAAACTTCAAAACTATAGAAAAGCAGAGGGTACTTTAACAAATGCCTGTGTATGCACCACCTAGACTTTATAAATGTGAACTTTTCATCACAGTTTAATGACATCTATTTAAAGCAATAAAACATAATAGAGTTGAAATGCCCTGTGTATCCCTTACCTACTCTTACTCTTTCTTCAAATGAAAATGAACCACTAACCTATATTAATCTCTCATATTCTCCTAGGGCCTGCTATCTTTTGGAACCTGATCCTTTAATTAAAATTTTTATACCTTTTCTTATTAAATGAACTACTGTTCCAGTTTAATTATTTGCTTTAAAAAATAATCACCAGTTAGAGATAATATACAGAAGCCCCTCTCTCCTAGAAAGCCAAGACTTGCAAGAGTAACATTAGAGATTTCTTGCTAAAACAAAGGTGATCATAATTCATTCATCAAGGCAGAATATATACAACTCAAACTCTAACAGAAGGTGTGTGTCTTCAGAAGACTGGGTTTCTGAATCAATCAACATTATCTCCGTTAGAGACAGGCTCAAAAACCAACCATTTTACTCTAATTGGAAATATTGTTATCATAATTTGAGTGGTTCAAGGACCCCAAACATGAAATATAGACTTAATATGTAAAACAATGAATTTATTTCAGTTTTCCCGTGAGCCTAAATGAAGTAAAGCACAAAGAAAGGTAGTCTGAAAAATGATAATCTAAAAAGAGAAGCTCCTTTCATTGCAGACAGAAATTTGCTGGCTCCACAAGACTAGGAAACATCCTGGCTCCAACATAAATAGCTGACAGGCAAGAGTATGAATGACAGATATTAAGAGATATGGGAGAACAAAATGGAAAAGTGATGAATAATTCTTTCATTGAGAACTTTACGTATAGATTCAGAAAACATCAGTGTATTGGCAATGCCTTCACATCTCAGGGCTTTTGTCTCATTTCATTTTTCCTGTTAATAAATAACTCCTTGTTTAGGCAGTTCCTTAGAATGCTTTATTCTTCCAGTTCTTTTGAAATTAAGATGAATTGATAGGAAACAGGATCCCTTCAATGTTTTGAGTTTTTATAGTGATATTTTTTTGAAACATGAAGAAAAATGTAGAAAGAGAATTAGATGAATTATATAGCCCCAATTTCCATCTCTGATTAAGAAATATCAGAGTATTCATGTGGAGTGTGGCATGTTTGAGAAAGGTGTGGGATCTGAAGTCAGAACCCATCCACCACTAGCTTACTGAATTTGGGAGAACTGCATAAACTATTTGTTCCCTTCTCAACAAAATGGGAATAAAAATCTGTGGTGTTGGGGGGAAAAAAACAAAGTGTAGTGTACTAAAACTGCTGCTGCTGCTAAGTCGCTTCAGTCGTGTCTGATTCTGTGAGACCCCATAGACGGCAGCCCACCAGGCTCCGCCGTCCCTGGGATTCTCCAGGCAAGAACACTGGAGTGGGTTGTCATTTTCTTCTCCAATGCATGAAAGTGAAAAGTGAAAGTGAAGTCACTCGGTCCTGTCGGACTCTTCGCGACCCCATGAACTGTAGCCTACCAGGCTCCTCCGTCCATGGGATTTTCCAGGCAAGAGTACTGGAGTGGGGTGCCATTGCCTTTCTATAGTTATATAGTAGTTATAAAACTACTTTCTATAAATGTTGTTACTTGATTTCCTTCAGTGCCTGGCACCAATTTCTGTGATTCAACAGATACACAATAAACACATGCTGAATTAATGGTATCTGAAATTTTTAATTTTAGACAGAACTGTATATAGTATATAACTAATAACTACTAATCAATCTTAGTCATAACCTAAGTGAAAATATATTATGGGAAACCAAGTCAGATTACCTTCTATTCTAATCCTAAAACTGTTAAGACATTTGTCTCCAAAGGTATACTAAACCAAAGATACAATCAGATGAGTATGTAAAACTTATTATATAAAAATACACTGGGCTTCCCTGGTGGGAAGCTCAACAGTTGAGAGTCCTCCTGCCAATGCAGGAGACACGGGTTTTGTCCCTGGTCCAGGACAATCCCACATGCCATGCAGCACCTAAGCCGTGTGCCACAACTACTGAGCCTGTGTTCTAGAGCCCGAGAGCCTCAAATACCGAGCCCACGTGCCACAACTACCGAAGCTCAAGTGGCCTAGAGCCCGTGCTCTGCAACAAGAGAAGCCACTGCAGTGAGACCACACACCACAACTAGAGCAGTCCCCGCTCACCACACCTGGAGAAAAGCCCACTCAACCACAAAGACCCAGTGCAGTCAGAAAAATAAATAAACAATTTTTAAAAAATACACTAAAAACTCTAAGATACAGATAGAAGTTTATCAGTTAGTTCAGTCGCTCAGTCGTGTCCAACTCTTTGGGACCCCATGGACTGCAGCACACCAGGCCTCCCTGTTCAAAACCAACTCCCAGAGTTTACTCAAACTCATTTCCAACTCAATGCCATCCAACCATCTCATTCTCTGTCATCCCCTTCTCCTCCTACCTTCAATATTTCCCAGCGTCAGGGTCTTTTCCAATGAGTCAGTTCTTCGCATCAGGTGGCCATAGTATTAGAGTTTCAGCTTCAGCATCAGTTCTTCCAATGAATATTCAGGACTGATTTCCTTTAGGACTGACAGGCTGGATCTCCTTGCAGACCAAGGGACTCCTTAAAGATTGTTAAAGTAGAGCTTATATAAAAAATTTATTCTTATTGACTACATGATGACTAATAACTTATTTTAATAATTCTTAATGTGGGCTGGTAATTAGGAATTGTAACATTGTGGGCTGGTAATTAGGAATTGTAACATGGTTTATTTCTTTTAAAAAGTATTCAGGATGAGTATAATATTTTTATACAATACTCAAATAATACACTACAAAATCATTAGTATTACATATCAGAAAGAATGAATTTGGGGGCTATAAAATTATACCTACAAAAATATACATTGCAGTCTTTTGCAATAAGATTGACTAACTTGTTCTAGGAATAACTAGAGTATATCAAGATGGACTAAACTACAATTCTCAAAACTATACATTTATTGACTACAAAATTTAGGAGGGTTTTCCAAAGAAACTCTGAGGTTAAATACCATGCAAAAATTATATTATTAGTAGATTAATTACCTAGTAAAGAATTTTATCTGTAATAAATTATTTATAGTCTAATTTAAACAAAAATTCATTCTAGAATTAAAAAAATATGACTGACTCAAGATTTGGATAGGATTTATAAAATGTCGATAGTATTGTAATAATTCCAGTGGATGTAGAACTTGGCAATTACCCTTATAACAAAATACAATAAGAATGTAATATTATTAGCTGGATTATTTTTTGTTATGGATACAATTTTTGACATTGGCCAGCAAGTCCTACTGCTTACTTAAAAATTCAATAGTAATTAGAATATAATCTTAAATCATATAATGATGATTAATTTTCCCATTTGGATTTTTACCAGTGTTTTTTACATCTGGATCCTGAGAAGTCTTCAACTTAGGACAAGGCATAAATGAAAACTCATGGGGAAGGCAGATTCAATTTTGTTAGAAATATTACTGTTTCTGTAGATCTTTAAGTTCTCTTTCCCAAGTTCCAGAATACTTGATGATACAGAAATCAAGCTTGCTTATTGTTGTTGTTTTTTTTTTAACCTTTGAAGACATTGAATAATGTCTAAGAAACCGCTTTGGAACTTGTCCTTGTAAAAGACTGTGAATTCTTGAATTAGCCTATTCATCTTCTTTTTTTCTAATCCAGAGGCCAGTTCTGTTTGTTGTCCTAAAATAATTCAAATGCAGAGGAGACAATATCTGAGCCAAGTCCACTCTTCCTTAGCTAAGTGGGGAGAACTCTCTGAAGAGAAGCAGTCTGTTTAATCAATTCAACTCATTACATATTTATTGAGTACTCATTTTGTGCCAGGGAATATTCAAGGTGTTGCAGGAGTTTACAATGCAAGAGATAAGACAAGTCTTCAAATATAATGCTGCTTAGATTATAAGAAGTGTCAACAAGAGGGAAAGAGAGCTACAGATCAGCAAAAGCCTTCTGAAAAGCAAACCGCAAGTCACAAAGGGTGAGGGGGATTTTGACAGAGAAAGATGGGTGAGGTCACTTCTGGCAGAGGGAGAGACGGGGAAACAGTGAACAGTCCCACTTGGCTGGAAAGCACAGGGCTTGCAGGGTGGTAATGGGTAAGGCCAGGAGGACTGAACAGGGTTTGAATGTGGGGTCCCTGAATGAGAGGCAAGAAATTTTTTGATTAGGAAAATAATTATGCACTGGGTCTGATTTGCTTTGCAGTATTAGTCTTACCTAGCCAGCCACTGGGCTTCCCAGGTGGCTCAGAGGCAAAAGAATCTGCCTGCCAATGCAGGAGGTGCAGGAGACACCAGTTAAATCCCTGGGTCCAGAAGATCCCCTGGAAGAGGAAATGGCAATCCACTCCAGCATTGCCTGAAAAATCCCACGGAAAGAGGAGCCTGTCAGGCTACAGTCCAAAGAGCACACATGAGCACACATGCATGTAAGTCAGCCTGAAACTGATTTCGGATGTAACAATTACTTCTGCATAAACCCTCTGCCCAGACTTCTCCTGTCTTCACATTGCTATCTGAAAATAATTTTTAGGACCTCTGTTTCTATTATGGAAGACTTCAATGCTTTTGTAGAAAAGCACTGAAATGCTCGTGACAAGGATAACTCCTCCAGTTCTCAGCATAGAGATTTCCCACCCCTCGTTGAGTGGGTCTGGGAGGCGAAGAGAATGTTATAGCATGAAATCTCAATGTGAAGTGCAGGAGTATTTGGAGAAAGGCTTAGAACTGAAAGGCAAATTTTCAACATGGAAAGGGACAGTTTCTAAATGAGTCTGCAGTGTGTTTAAGAAGACAGTTAAACATTTTTGTCAAGAGATGAGAATAGTTGTGGGAAATAAAGAGTGATTCAACAGCAAAGCAAAAAGCTTAGATCTGTGACTGATGAGATGAGCAGATTTCTGTCTCACTGGGAGGCAGGGTGGGGGATGAAATATAAGAGTAAATAACACACATGGGCACCTGAAAAAAGGTTTTAATTCTCCCTGTATGACACTGCATTACTATTCTGTTGCTACATGACAAATTAACACAAATTAAGCAGTATAAACAACACACATTTGTTATCTCAGCATTTTCAAGGTTCAGAAGTTTGGGGACAGGTTTAGCTGGGTCCTCTGCTCAGATCTCACCAAGCTGAACTCAAGGTGTCCTTTAAAGCCAAGATCTCATCTCAGTCTTGGGCTCCTCTTCCAAACTCACTGGTTGGTGGCAGAATTCAGTTCTTTACAGTTGCAAGTCCACCAGCCGTATTCTGGCTTCCTGTCACACAGAGACCAGTCCCTGCTCCCAGAGGCCACATTCATGTCTTTGCCATGTGATTCCCCTTCCTAGGCAGTTCACAGCATGTCTGTTAGCTGCTTCATGATCAGCAGGAGAATCTCTGCGCCTTCCAGTCTTTGACTGCTTTTCAAGTCTCACCTGATTAAGTCCCATGGACAGAGGAGCCTGGTGTGCTACAGTCCACGGGGTCTCAAAAGAGTCGGACACAGCTTAGCAACTAAATAACAACAACAACCCAGGATAAGCTCCCTAACTTAAAATCAAATGATTAATGACCTTAATTACATCTGCAAAATCCTTTCAGAGCAGCACTTAGATTAAACATTTGATTAAAGCACTCCAGTATTCTTGCCTGGAGAATCCCCATGGACAGAGGAGCCTAGTGGGCAACAGTCCATGGTGTCGCAGAGTCGGACATGACTGAGTGACTAAGCGTGGCACAGTAAAGAACTGAGAGAAGTGTACATACTACAAGGGTCGCAGGACTGCTGGAGGCCGTTTTAGAATTCTGCTTGCCACAAACAGACAAATGCCAGAATCTTCAATAGGTGAGGATTTCATACTAATGCTCTTACTCCTTCTGGAAAGCTGTTTAAAGTGGGCCAGTCCAGCCACGGGGCTTCCCAGATGGCTCAGTGGTAAAGGAATACGCCTACCGCTGCAGGAGGTGCAGGAGATACAGGTTAAATCCCTGGTTCGGGAAGATCCCCTGGAAGAGGAAATGGCAACCCATTCCAGCATTGACTGAAAAATCCCCACCGATGGAGGAGCCTGGCAGGCTACAGACATCGGACAAGACTGAGCACACATGCACACACGCAGCCAGCCGTGAGTTCCTGGAACTGATTTCAGATGTCACAATTACTTCTGCATAAAGCCTCTGCCCAGATTTCTCCTGTCTTCACATTGCTGTCTGAAAATAATTTTTAGGACCTCTGGTCTTATTACTGAAGACTTCAATACTTACAAATGTAGATATTTATAAACCTCATGAGGAGGCTCAGAAGTAGTCTAAAGTTGGAGACTTAAGGACTTAATTTATGTGCACATGGCTAAGTCAGCCAGCTCCTCTGCAGGAGATGCCCTTGTGGGGCTTTTTCTATTGAGTTGAAATAAAAGTTTTTTCTCTTCCTCTTTCTCTAAAAGGGAATGATGAAAGTGCATAGGGAAAGCTTTAGGAGTTTTAACTTTTATACATGTTGCAAAAGTTAACTGCAAATCCAAAAATAATTTCTCTAATTGCTACCACAGCTAATTTAGTGGCATGTATCTGGCAGTTAGCAAATTACAGTCTACAGACCAAATCCAAGCTCAATGCCTACTTTTCTGTGGCACACAAAAAATGTTTTCTGCATTTTTTAAATAGTATGAAAAAAACTAAAAGAGTTGATCTTAAAAGTCCTCAACACAAGAATAAAAGGAAAAAAAATTGTAATATATGATGATGGATATTAGTAACTAGACCTATTAAGATAGTCATTTTGCCATGCACACAAATATCACATCATCTTGTGCACCTGAAACTAATATAATGTTGTATGTCAATTATACCTCAATTTTTTTAAAAAAAGGAATGTTTTTAAAGAATGGTAATGGTGGCAAACCATTGTGTGCCGCGAGCCAACACACAAGACCCTACCCATGACAAGGCCATGAGGGAGAAAACCTGACGGGCAAGGCAGATCAGGTTTTCAGGGATTTCGAAAAGCTGCCCCCGGCGCTCACCTTAAAGATGATATCTGTCTTTCTGATGCCTGCCTCAATAGACTACTCCCTAATTTCTGTGACACAGGCAGAAGGCCTTCCCCGATCTCTTCCCAAATAAGAATCAATTTAGAACTTTAATCAATAAGTTTCCCAGGTGGTGGTATTTTATGAGATTATTCAGGATGAAAGGAGTGTTTTAATTTAAACTCCTTTGCTGGTAGTTTGTTAGCCAAATGCATTTATGCCCTTGGTACTAATATGCATGATTGCTTATAATACCCTAATCATAAAATAGCATAAAGAACCTGATTATATAAAAGCCCTAATAGACATAGAGCCTTTTTAAGGGGTAAAGGAGTCCTATTAGAAAACATAAGAAAAATTATTCTATAGGTGGTTATTGGGTTGAGATTTGCTTGCTATGTTTTGCTTGCTGTGTTTTTGCTTTTAATGTGCTAAGGTTGTGTTATAGAAACCATTGTTAATATAGTTAAAGATCTAGAGAAATAAGGACTTAGTCCTAGTGTGGTAACAATGAGATGGTTGTTAATTGTCAGCCAGGAGTGCTAGGCAGAAGCTGCCTCACCAAAGAAGCAGTCAGTATGGGGTAAACTTCTTAGATAAATGCAACTGACAACTTTTGCAGAAGGATATAATTCTACTCTGTACTATTTCCCTATGAGACTGCTACCTTTCAGTTAAGGTCACCATAAAAACGGAAAATAGGTTTACATTCACCTGACTTGCATAAAATGTTAATAGGCCCCAAGGCCAGAAGATAATGTACAAGACCCTCATAACAAAGAAGTATGCAGAAAACACCCTGGTTTCGTGAAGAACAAGCTGATGTAATGTTAAACTATCTTCCCCTTAGAAATGTACTAATTTAGGGTATAAAAGCCACAGTAAAAAATAAAGCATTGCCAGACTCTGCCAGACCCTGCAAACACCCCGGTCTGGTCATTCTCTCTCTCTCTGTCTCTCTCTCTGTCTCTCTCTCTGTCTCTCTCTCTCTCTCCCTCGCAGACTTGGCCCTATCAAGGCTAGTCTCACGTGTCTTCTCTCTCTCTCTCGCCGATGCCGTTCATCCTGAGGGTATCCCCTGGATCCTGCCAAGGCTGGACCCTGGCAATTGTGAATATACTAAAAACACTGAGTTATGCATTTTAAAATGATTAAAATGGTGAATTTTATGTTATGTGATTTTTTAATCTCAATAAAAAATAAAATAAGCAGCAAAAAAATTAGAAAACACTTTTATGCTGTGAAAATTATGACTCAATTTTCAATGTCTATAGATAAAGTTTTATTGGAAAACAGTCATACTCATTTATTTACCTATAACCTGTGTTGTGTAGCTTTTGCACTGCAACTACAGAGCTGAAAAATTGCAACAGAGACTGCACAGTTCAAAAAACTGAAAATATTTGCTCTCTGGCCCTTCACTATAAGAGTTTGCCAACCCTTGATCAATGGTGGGTTCAAGCTGGTGAATGTTGAGCAAAATATGTTCTCATCACTTCTGGGAATGCTTACAGGTGCAGCACTTTTAAAAGACAGTTTGACAATAGCTAAGCAAGAGTCCCAATATATTCAAGAAATCTGCATTATCTCCCAGTTATTTCTGCTGCAAGTGGTTATGAGTCAGGGCACATTCTGAGAAACAGTGTCCTCTGTTATGTCTAACTGGATATCATGTCCCTGAAACTCTTTCTGCTTCACATTACTGATGCTTCCTAATTTGGAGAAGATTGTCAGGTCCCACTTCCCTGTCTGTGCTGGTGTAGGTGAAGGAGCGTCCCTAGGAACTGTTCTTTCAGCACCACACCCCATAGGTCCTGTCAAAGGCCGTTCACACACCTGAATGCAGCTTGAAACTGATCGATCTTTCAAAGAGCAAATCCTCAGAACTCTCAGGATTCCCTAGATTAAATGGCAATAGCTCATACTGATTGGGCTTCCCTGGTGGCTCAGGGGTAAAGAATCTGTCTGCCATGCAGGAGATAAGGGGTTCGAACCCTGGATAGGGAAGATCCCCTGGAGAAGGGAATTGCCACCCACTCAAGTATTCTGGCCTAGCAAATCCCTTGGACAGAGGAGCCTAGTGGGTTACAGTCTATGGGGTCGCAAAAAGTCTGACATGACTGAATGACCTAAGTTTTTTTTTTTTTTAAGGGTACTTTGACCTTCCATCGGGAGTCAAAGGCTTACAGTTTCACAGTCAGGAAAAAGATATTGCACCTTATACCACACCATCCTGTTTACACTTTATTATTATTTTTTTAAGCCAAAACACTTTGCTTTAAATTTTAAAATCAATTCCAAAGAGTTGAAATTATGTTTCAGGTGTCAAGAAAAACAAACAAACAAACAAACAAATCTGGATTGAGACTATCAATTTAATTAATCTAATTGTTCCTTAGTCCTCTTTCTAAATCTGCAACAGACTGATTTCAGCTAATATTTATCAAAATGCAAAATCTGAGAATGGCCTGGGAAAAACTAATCACTGAAAAAAGAAAAGGGAAAGTGATTGATCAAGTAAAACAGTCGTACATATTCCTGCTATAAATAGCTTTTCGTTCCCTTCTTCAAAGCTAGCAAGGCAGTGATTTGAAATATGGCCTGTGGTGTCGCCTAGGTGGTTCAGTGTGGATTACAGAAATAGGAATGAATTCCGTTATTAACAAAACTTTTTCCCCCAAAGGTCTACCATATGTGAGCACTTTGCTATGAACCGCTGGTGCAGTTCAGTCATTGTGGCACAGGAACTCCCAACAACACGGAGGAGGCAAATATATTTTGTGCTACCAAGTAGATCAGCTGAGACATGGGTCAGGCAAAGCCATCTTCGGATGGTTGGGAAACCGAGTTCTGAAGAATGAGAAAGGAAAAGGAAAATGAACTTAAAGGAGCACCTTGCAGAAGAAGATTATAAGCAAAAGACCAGAAGTAAGAGAGAGTGCAGCTGGTACTTAGAGCTGCAAATAATTTCCTATGAGCAGAGGCGGAGGAGCAGAGAGTGAAGTACTAAAGGGAGTAAACGTGATCTATGTATGCAAGCACCTACACCTAACTGTCAATGTGTAAAAGGTTCATTAGTTTAAAAATGTACATACTCTAGAAGAGGTGGCTAAAAGGAAAGAAGATGTAAAAAGTATCTGGTGCCTGGTAAGCCCTCAAAGATGTCCGTTATTAGAGTAATAAAACTACAAAGCAGCTGTTTTCTGAGATGGATACCTTATTTGTTCTTTGATTTGAGCTAGAACAAAGGACAGAATCTGGGCAGGCCAAACAGAAATTTAGTGTAGTGGTCAATAGCCAGACAGACTTGAATTCCAATCCAGGTGTTAAATATTAGCTCTGTGCCCATGGGCAGGTTTTTAACCTCTCTAAGCCTATTTCCTCCTCTGCAAAATGGAGATAATATATTTCATTCACAAAGCTGTTGTGAGGGTTAAATGCAATACTGTATGTAAAATAATTAGCACACATTGACACAGAGACAGCACTCAAAAGTGGCTGCTCGTATTATTACAAAAGGAGGCAGAGGACATGTGGCAGTGATTGGAGAACATTCCCAGAAGATGCATGGTGATAAGGACAACTGTGTCCACTGGGCATAAATCCATCTTGCTGTGGCTAGGTCTGTTGTAAAGAATAATCCCATGCATGAACAGGCAGACAGCCAAGATGGCTTGATCTTCCACACTAGCTCTAGCCAGGAAATCTCTGGAGTGTGAGTAGAATGTGAATCACCTGCTTACTGTAAATTAATTATTATTATGCACCCAGCAAAGAGGGAAAAAGTGCTTGGTCAGAATTAATCACCTTAAAAAACCCAGTTATTTTAGATTCATTACATTTGAATATGGTAATGAGACATTTGTCACTTTTATAACTCTTTGTGGGGGAGAGTGCCTATTGTAGGATGGAAAAGGATTAACATAATTTCAAGAGTGTGCTCTCCTTTTTTTCCTTTTTCCATATTCATTGAAGGATACTATATAATATTTGTTGCATGTCCCCACTTTACAGATAAGGAAACAGGCTTTGAGTTTGAAGTGATTTATTGTAAAATGGTGTTTAAAAATCCAGAGTTTTATGACTCTAACCAATGATTCTCAGTTCTGGCTTCACATTAAAATCACTTGGAGAACTTTTTTAAAGTAATGATGGTCAGGGTCTACTTCTAGAGAGATTATGGAGCTGTTCAGAGGTAAATGATTCCTAAAAGTGAAATTTGTTGGTCAAAAGCAGCCTCTTTTGTTGTCTTGTTAAACACATGATTAAAAAAATTTAAGTATGTGCTGCCTACTGAGGAAGGAAGCTGCACAATCAGTGGACTTTCCCCTCCTCCTCCCATGCCCCTCTGCTTTATCCAGTTCAGGACGTTTCAGAAGCAGGTTGAAAGCTGGGAGAATGAATTCAGCCATTTATGCTGTGCTGAGGGCAAGGGGTAGATCTTCCCCCCTGACCTCTGAGATGAGTCACTGATAGCCTTAATGTGGTGATTTTTCAGTCTCATTAGAGAACAAACCCCTTCAAACATTCTAAATAATCAGAACATTATTTACTACTGGAGTGAACTTGGTCACATCACTTAACCAGTTGACCTTGAAGGCTTAGTTCTGCAAAGGAAAGATGAACCCATTTTGCTTTCTTGTTTTCATGGCACGGAAGAGACAAGAATTTTGAAAAGTGGTCCCTTGCTAGTCTGTGAAATTGCAATGATCACACACTCTGTAGCTTCTTACAATCCCTCTCTCCCTCCCTGAATTACACCCACACCAAGTGCTGGGCCTTGACATGGAACAAAGATCAAGTTAAAATTTCTTCTTCATGTGCATGTCCCCATTGCATACTGACTGGAAGGAATGATAAAATGATTCCATTCTTTTAAAATCCTCTAAAGCAGTTAAGTCTTCAATTTGGGTTAATCTTTAGCCCTTTTAAGTAGCTAATAAACGTAAGGCTCCCAGAAGAATGTATTAAAGCATATATGCTTTGAATGTTCACCTATCTTAACCGCTTAAGGGTCTATGAATTCATAATTAAGGAAACTTGCACTTTAAGAAAAAAAATAATTGTGGCTTTCATCTTTTACCTATGCAGGTGAGCAAGCACGTAGTAGAAAACCAGGTTTCAAACCAAACTATGCTTCAAAAACAAAACAAACAAAAACCTTTCCTCCTAAAAATAAAAAGAGCAACAGCCACTTAAGTACTGTGTTTGCTTCCCTGAGATATAATTTCCTCCTCCTGAATGAAGTTCACAAATTGCCATGTGTGTGCATATAAAGACTGCTTCTCTCAAGCTGGCTTTCCAGTTCAATCTGACACTTCCTCTCTCTACCCTACTGCTTCTGGGTTCTTTATCTTCTTTTTGCCTTTGTCTTCCTGACACTCCATCAGAGATACTCATGAAGGAGCTGTTATCCTCTGGCCAAAAAGAGAGATGGTAAAATGTAAGGTCAGGGAGGACCTGAAAATGTCTCAGAAAATACATTAGCAGGAATTGGCTAGAAAAGGTTTCTAAATTGGTACCTTGAAAATGGGTCTCCTGAGACCAAAATAACCCTGATAATTGCAGCCTCTGCCCATTTTCTATTTTGAGTCTGAGAAGAGATTTGTTAAGAAATCCTGGGAAAGTGAGGGTGTGGGAGGTGGTCTAAAAGAGAGAAACAGGAAGGGCCTATTGTCTGTCAAGTAAGAGGTTTTGTTTTGAAAATCCCAGGACTAACAGTTTCATGCTTTATTTGCAAAATGAGACAAGATTGCAGAACAATAGCTCAAGTGAATTTGAGTCTACCTCTTTCTGTCACCTCAGCTTGTCTTCCTATACCTGGAACTGTGACTGTGAATACTTAAGACATGTAACTGGAAAAATTTTGCTGTCTTTAACCTGCTTGGATTTACTGGGACCCAGAATTTACTTATAAGTCTCCTTATTAATTAAATAATAATATCAATAGCTGGGATTTATTGAGCCCTAATATATGGCTTTCCCAGGTGGCATGAAGTGGTAAAGAACCTGACTGCCAATGCAGGAGATGTAAGAGACATGGGTTTGATCCCTGGGTTGGGAAGATTCCCTGGAGGAGGGCATGGCCACCCACTCCAGTATTCTTGCCGGGAGAATCCCATGGACAGGGCAGCCTGGGAGGCTACAGTCCATAGGGTTGCAAAGAGTCGAACGCGACTGACGTGACTGAGCACGCACTATATGCCACACATTGTCTGAAAAGCTCACGTAGTCCTTACAACAGTCCTGTAAAATCAGTTCTATTATCTCTGCTGAGGCACCAAGAGGTTAAATAGCATGCCTAATGTCAGAGGGCTTAGGGGGAAAAAGCGGTATATCTGGGTAGAGCTTGAACACAGGACGTCTCACTGCAAATCCTGTCCTCTTAACCACTGCACTCCATTACCCCTGAACCCATCAGCTCAGTGAACCTTGATGGTCTGAGCAATTTAATGCAACTCAATCTTGGCGAAGTATAATTTCCAAAAAGAGGTTAAATTATGACTCTCCTATAGATACAAATATGAACGTGTGTCAGAGGTTTTATTAAGTCATTAATGAGAAAACTAGGTATGTGTTAAAAGCACCACGAAAAAAAGAGACACATTTATAGATCAGGAATATTGAAATGAATGTGAAATGGGGGCGAAACAGGGCTCTTCAACAATGGGAGCCAGAAGTCAGTTGGACTTCCTCCACTGGGTGGAATTTCCATCTGTGGAGAGAATTGTTTTACCTTGCTATCAGTTATTTACAGCTTACAGAATTTTGACTCCCATAGAATCAGAGTAAGGTAACATTGGAAGGATGTGCTGTGGCCAATGTATGGTTTTCCACTGAAGTACAGTGTTTTTTTCCTATAATAAGTACATTTCACACTTGTGCCTCAAACCCAGGAAGATTTACAACTGATAGGTATAAAAGGCATTTTGGGAGACAGACATATGAATAAAAAATGACTTACAAACTACCAGAGCAGACATTCATAAATGCTTTCAACAAGGCAGATTGTTAAATGTAAATAAGGGAAGGAGAGATTCGTTCAGCTCTGAGAACCTATTAGAATTTATATGTGAGGCATTTAGGAGAGGCAGTCTAGTTGGAAGAGCGGAGTAGAGGTTCTCCTAATGCTGCTTTTAGATACATTTACATAAAAGTACAAAAAAGTACATCATTTCTGTTAAAGAGTTCCACGGGGCTTGGTAGGAGCCATTAAAGCCATTTCATGGACTTCATTTGAAATCTAGAAAAATTCCTTGGTGAAAAAGGTATTTAGTTTAACCTGGGAAGAAGTACAAAAATGGTGCTAACCAGACAAAAAGGGTTTTGTTTTTTTTTCACATTTTTAAAAGTTTTTAAATTAATTTTTTAATTGAAGGATAATTGCTTTACAGAATTTTGTTGTTTTCTGTCAAACCTCAACATTTTGTAAAATTTATTTTTAATTGAAGGATAATTCCTCCACAATATTGTGTTGGGTTTTAAGACATCAACATGAACCAGCCATCAATAATATACCTATGTCCTCTCCCTCCCACCCCCCAGCCCACACCTCTACGTTGTTACAGAGCCCCGGTTTGATCCAAGACACAGGAACCCAGAGGTGGGAGGTGACATGGGGAGGGGATGATTAGAAAGAGGCAGTAAGAGGAAGAGTGTGCCTCAGGTCACAGCCTATGCAGGTCAAGGCACCTGCTAACCTGTTTTCTTCCACAAGGATCAGACAGCAGGGTCCTCTACCTTCAGCCCAGAGCTCTAGTCCCAATACGGAAGTAGATAGTCGATATGTATATATTTTCTGAGTGAACAAAAATATGGAAAGAAAAGGAAGGAGGGTAGGAAGGGAGGGAGGGAGAAAGTGGAGATTGAAGGAAGGAGGGAAGGAAAGAGGGATGGAAGGAAAGGACCACACTGAATCTTATCTAATTGTCCTTCACACTTTGCTGTTTTGGAGCTGAGCTAACCACAAGGAGGACCACCCTTCCCAGATGACTCATTTAAGACCCACCTCCGCTCTGCCTCCGGATTCCTTGTCTGCTTCCCTCTGTAAACCACAGGTCCCTGTCCTTTCCTCTGAGATGCTGCTCATTAATGAACATTTTCCTTATTGCAACAGCTTGAATAAAATCATCTCTTTAATTGTCCTGTGCATTTTGTCTTTCACAGAGGGAAAGGAGCGTTCAGAATCTAATCTCTGGATCTGAAGAACCCTCCTGTGGGTCTGTGGTTTAATACAGGATGAAAGCATACAAACCTTTAATTTGTTTCAATTGCATCCTCCTTATATACAAGAAACAGGGACCAGCCTGCTGTGAAACCCTCAGATTATAACGTGACCAAGAAAGAAGACACCATTGCTGGCAGTGTTGACATATGTATTTTTGTCTTTGGGACACAGGGTGAACTCAGGGACTTGTGTGAATTCATTTGGAGGATTAGAGCATATAATGGAGAGTGTTTTTTCTTTCCCCCTTGGACTGGGGTTGGGGGAAGATTTGAGCTGACTAAAGTAGCATGAAGAGAAAGACTAGTTTGGGGCAAGAAATAGGAATGTATTTTTATTTATCCAAAGAAGGTATTCAAGATATGGCTACAGGTGGATGCAAACAACAAAGCTACCACTCACCTGCTTAAGGAAAATAAAAATCAGGGGATTTATTAGAAAGATTCAGTATAACTCAATATTTGAAGAAAAAGTTGAGGTGTGAGTACAGCTCTGTGATAGAAAGAGACTGTAGAAAGTAAAAAGACAGTGATGAATGAGTTCCTTCTCCCTTCAGCCTCACTGTCCCTCTGCCAAAGAATCAAATTCCAGGGAGAGGGCATCTGATTGACAGAACTTGGATCACAAGCTCACCTCTTGGAGGAGGCGGCTCAATCCTGATGAGTTGATTGACAGTTCCACCAAAACTATTGCCAAGGAGGGAGATATAATACAGCAAAATGGGATGTGGGAAGGACTGTTACAAAAGGGAAGAGTCAAGGTTTGGGGAAGGCAAACAATAGCTTTACATAGAATTACCACATAACTCAGTGATTCTATACCCAAGAGCAATAAAAACATACATCCACATAAAACTTTTACCTAGATCTTTATAGTACTTTGTAATAACCATAAAGTGGGAAACCCACAAGTCCACCAACTAATGAGTATATATTCATATAACAGAATATTATTCAGCTACAAAAAGGAAAGGACCACAGTACACATGGCGGTCCCCATGGGTCTGTCTCTTTCTTCATCAGCCTTTGATGGAACAGACCCAGGGTTGCCCCTGGTTCCAAGCCTCCAACCACCACCCAACCTCTTTTCCAGTCTCAACCTTCTGAATCAGCCACTTGGCCGTCCTCGCATCCAGGACCAGCTGACACTGGTTTTTGAGCTCAGCTCCTACAGCTTCCCTGGTAGTTCAATGGTAAAGAATCTGCCTACAATGCAGGAGACCTGGGTTCGATTCCTGGGTCAGGAAGATCTTCTGGAGAAGGGAATGGCAACCCACTCCAGTATTCTTGCCTGGAGAATTCCAAGGACAGAGGAGTCTGGCGGGCTATAGCTCATGGGGTCGCAAAGAGTCAGACATGACTGAGTGGCTAACATGTTCCTGTTCCTTATTACAGAGCAACCATGATCTCCCAGATTTGTCAGAATTATTCTGTCAACCACCTGGTCAATCTGCATCTGCAGGCCTCCTACACCTACCTTTCTCAGGACTTCTATTTTGACCACGTCACTTTTTTCCTCAAATTGGCTGAGGAGAAGCATGAGGGCACCCAGCGTCTTTTGAAAAATGCAAACCCAGCTCGGTGGCTGCGCCCTCTTCTAGGATGTGCAGATGTCATTTCCAGACGAGTGGGGTTAAACCCAGGACACCAGTGACACCACCCTTCTTGTGGAGAAGAACGTGAAGCAGGCCCCTCTGGGTCTTCAAGTCCCCTGGGTTCTGCCCGCTTGGAACCCCCAGCTCTGCGTCTTCCGGGAGAGCCACTTCCTAGGGGAGCGGTGAAACTCATCAAGGAGACGGCGACCACATAACCCATCTCCACAGGCTGGCTGGTCCCCAGGCAGGGCTGTGCAAGTATCTCTTCTAAAGCCTCATCCGTAAGCACAAATACTGATAGAAAATTGTGATCTTTCAAAGTCCACTAGCTTTTATATGTGTATATTTATTATTATTTATTTATTGGCGGTGCTGGGTCTTCGTTGCTGCACGGGGGCCCCTCTCCAGTTCTGGCGTGTGGGCTCCTTATGGCGGTGGCCCCTCTTATTGCAGAGCACAGGCTCCAGGCGCGTGGGTTCCATGGCTGCAGCTCGTGGGCTCTAGACCAGGGGCTCAGAAGCTGTGGCTCACAGGCTTCGTTGCTCCACAGCCTGTGGGATCTTCCCGGACCAGGGGTTGAACTAGTGTCCCCTGCATTGCCTGGGTTCTTAACTATTGGACTACCAGGGAAGCCCTCCAACTGGCTTTTGAGGAGCCCCCTGGTGTCATGGCTTCTGCCTGAAACCTCTCTCTCCAACCACTAGGCAGTTTTTAAACTCCCCTGGAGCCCTCTCCCAAGCCTTGGAGCAAATGGAAACAATAAAGCTTTTTGAAGCCAAAAAAAAAAAAAGAGTACTGAGAGAAGCAACAACATGATTAACTTTGAAAACATTCTGCTATGTGAAAGAAGCCAGTCACAAAAGACCACATATTGTATGATGCGGCACCAGGGACCACTTACATGAAAAGTCCTGGAGACAGAAAGTAGGTTAGGTAGATTAGTGATCACTTAGTGCTGAGGGGACTAGGAGTGGGGAGGAAGAGTGATGGGGATTTTCTGGTAGTGGAAACTGGTTTCTTTTAGGAGGAAAAATTGCTTTATAATTATATTGCGGTGATGGTTGCATAACCATGTGGCTATATGAAAAACATTGAATAGTACACTTCAATTATATATGAAATGGGAATTAATCTCAATAAAACTTTTTATAAAGAAGCAGCAGCTTTTCCATTATAATACTGTCATTGCAATAATGAAATTTGTTCTAATTATATTGTTTTTATTTGTTGGTAAGGCAACCCACTCCAGTACTCTTGCAAATCTGGAAAATCCCATGGATGAAGGAGCCTGGCAGGCCACAGTTCATGGGGTTGCAAAAGAGTTGGACACTACTGAGCGCCTTCACTTTCTTTCTTTCTTTTCTAAAGTAGGTAGAAGCTACTGGAGTGGATTTTAAGAGATAAGGAAGGAAATCACCAGTCATTCATGGTTTCTGAAACATAGATTACTTCTTTGAGTTAGGGCATTATTTTATGTTCGCCAGTGTGCTCTTTAGTTGGCTTTGTAAGTTATCAAAAATAAGCATAGATTATTCTCAGTCCCCTCCAAATGTGTCAACCAAACTAACACAGGACCTTCTGGAATGAAACTCACATGAGACAGTGTGGAATACTCTAGAACAGTGGTCCCCAACCTTTTCGGCACTGGAGACTGGTTTTGTGGAAGACAGTTTTCACAGACTGGGGGTGGGGGATGGTTTCAGGATGATCCAAGCACATTACATTTATTGTGCATTTTATTTCAATTATTATTACATCAGCTTCACCTGAGATCATCAGGCATTTGATCCTGGAGGTTGGGATCTAACTTCTCCCAACCTACCTTCTCCACCCCTACTCTAGAGGATGGATGCAGGCTAAAAGTGTGAACTCTGAGCTATCTTCACTGATAAGCCATTGACACATACTTGGTAAAAGACTGCAGGAAAGCTCCTTCCCCAGGCCTCAGTCTCCTGGAACAGGAGTGAGATGAAAGACTAGTTGTTCCCAAATTCTGGTTTCTCATTGTGGGCTGTGATTTAATATTTCCTCAAAACAAATTAACGTGAACAAAAAGTGAACCAATATAACCAAGAAAATTCTGGGTAAATAGTATAGATATTGTAGAGATATGGCAAAAACCATGATGTTAGTGTAAGAATTACTGAAGTTTGGCAAATGCTATATGATACCTTTTGCTGTAAACTGGTTATGTGCAACAAGAGGTGGAAGAGTCCATGATTTTGTAAAGCTGTCTTTACCCCATTTATTTGATTTATGACAAAAAGTTTCTAAATAAGAATGAGAGATTTCCCTGGTGGTCCAGTGGTTAAGAATCTGCCTGCCAATGCAGGGGACGATCCCACATGCCGGGGAACAGCTAAGCCCATGTGCTACAACTACTAAAACCCACACACCCTAGTGCCCGAGCTTAGCAACAGGAGAAGCCACCGCGATGAGGAGCCTGTGCACCACAGCTAGAGAGTAGCCCCTACTCTTTGATACTAGAGAAAGCCTGCCTGTAGCTACAAAGACCCAGAGCAGCCAAAAAAAAAAAAAAAAAATGATATCAGTAAATAATTTTCATTTGTTTTGTGCCAGTCCTGACAAAAGAAAGGTTCAGGAAGACATTATATCCAGCCTAAGGTTTAGGTGAGTGGGTGAGTCTTCTCCAATAACTGAGGCTGGAAGGATGATGAGATTTAATAAGGTGAAGGGCTGGAGCTTCCTGTAGCTTCAAGGGAATCTGTGAAGGTCTATGGTTGAAACTGAATGATGTAGTTCATTGTGGGAACTAATCTATCTGATGTGGTTGGAACAGAAAGAATGAGGGAGAGAGAATTCCATCAGCCATTGGCACTTACTGAGCACATTCCTCACTTCCCACACCGTGCTACATGCTTTGCTTATCTCATTCAAGCCACAAAATCTCCCAGAGTCAGTAATTTTTACTCCATTTTACAAATGGGGACTGAGTCTTAAAGTTAAAATATCTTGCCCGTTGGCTATAGAGCTAGTAAGAGGGAAAGCCTGGATTTGAACCTAACCACTTGGCTTCCAGAGCAAGTAGGCTAAGCCCCTACACATTGCACACAAGTCACCTCAGCTTCTCCCAAGCATGGCCATCCCTTGAATTTTCCTTGGCCCCAGCTAGATGACAGACTGATTTAGCAATAGATTCCTTGCTCTGTGATCCTGGTTAGGAAGCCTGTTGTTAAAGTAAATAAGACACTTGGAAAGCAGAGCCAAAGCTATTAAAGTTTTATAAGCCAGCTTTCTCCAAGATTCTGCATCAGGGATGAATGTCAAAAGGACTTGCTAGGAAATCATATCTTTTAGCACTTCCATTTAATTTCTTTCTCCTTAACACAGAGTTAAGAAAGGTAAAAATAACAGTGTTTTGTTTTTCCTGGGAAAAATACTATATCTTTATTTGGGACAATGATTGAAAACTAACTGGTCAGTTTTTGCTTCCACACTATGATTTGGTACAGAAAGGGCAAAAAGTCACTCTTCATTACACGTTTAAGAGGCTTGCTTAAAGTTGTATATTTCTCAGGGTTCCATGTGTGTTCCTCGTAATAGAATAAATCTAATAATAACGCACAGCACTCTTCTCATTGTTGACGCTCAAGTTCTTATTCCACACCCCCTACTATATTGCTATCGAACAAAGGCTGAACAGGATAACACAGTGCAAGAATTTCTGTGCTACCCATTCCAACTTTAACAGAGAGAACAAGTGACCCAAACATTTTAATTCCAGTCCAAACTTTGAAAGGAAGCCATTTAGTTAACGTTTGAGTTCATTATCTTACCATTGGAACATTAGAAAAAAGAAACAAAAATTAAGTCAACGTTTACCCATGATGGCTAAGGATTGAACCTACATTTGGGATAAAACTGTCATACTTTTGGCCTATTCCTAAGAGTTGCATTTTAAAATGGAGGCACAATAGCTAAGAATCCCTGTCATATTCTCTTAAATAAAATGCTCATTGGAGAAACAAAGAGAGAAAAACCAAATTAACAAAATTAGAAATGAAAATGGAGAGATCACAACAGACAACACTGAAATACAAAGGATCATAAGAGACTACTACCAGCAGCTCTATGCCAATAAAATGGACAACTTGGATGAAATGGACAAATTCTTAGAAAAGTATAACTTTCCAAAACTGAACCAGGAAGAAATAGAAGATCTTAACAGACCCATCACAAGCAAGGAAATCGAAACTGTCATCAAAAATCTTCCAGCAAACAAAAGCCCAGGACCAGATGGCTTCACAGCTGAATTCTACCAAAAATTTAGAGAAGAGCTAACACCTATCTTACTCAAACTCTTCCAGAAAATTGCAGAAGAAGGTAAGCTTCCAAACTCATTCTATGAGGCCACCATCACCCTAATTCCAAAACCAGACAAAGATGCCACAAAAAAAGAAAACTACAGGCCAATATCACTGATGAACATAGATGCAAAAATCCTTAACAAAATTCTAGCAAACAGAATCCAACAACATATTAAAAAAATCATACACCATGACCAAGTGGGCTTTATCCCAGGAATGCAAGGATTCTTTAATATCCGCAAATCAATCAATGTAATACACCACATTAACAAATTGAAAGATAAAAACCATATGATTATCTCAATAGATGCAGAGAAAGCCTTTGACAAAATTCAACACTCATTTATGATTAAAACTCTCCAAAAAGCAGGAATAGAAGGAACATACCTCAACATAATAAAAGCTATATATGACAAACCCACAGCAAGCATCACCCTCAATGGTGAAAAATTGAAGGCATTTCCCCTGAAATCAGGAACAAGACAAGGGTGCCCACTCTCACCACTACTATTCAACATAGTGTTGGAAGTGCTGGCCACAGCAATCAGAGCAGAAAAAGAAGTAAAAGGAATCCAGATAGGAAAAGAAGAAGTAAAACTCTCACTGTTTGCAGATGACATGATCCTCTACATAGAAAACCCTAAAGATTCTACCAGAAAATTACTAGAGCTAATCAATGAATATAGTAAAGTTGCAGGATATAAAATTAACACACAGAAATCCCTTGCATTCCTATATACTAACAATGAAAAAACAGACAGAGAAATTAAGGAAACAATACCATTCACCATTGCAACAAAAAGAATAAAATACTTAGGAGTATATCTACCTAAAGAAACAAAAGACCTATACATAGAAAACTATAAAACACTGATGAAAGAAATCAAAGAGGACACAAACAGATGGAGAAACATACCGTGTTCATGGATTGGAAGAATTAATAATGTCAAAATGGCTATTTTACCCAAAGCAGTCTATAGATTCAATGCAATCCCTATCAAGCTACCAACGGTATTTTTCACAGAACTAGACCAAAGAATTTCACAATTTGTATGGAAATACAAAAAACCTCGAATAGCCAAAGTAATCTTGAGAAAGAAGAATGGAACTGGAGGAATCAACCTGCCTGACTTCAGACTCTACTACAAAGCCACAGTCATCAAGACAGTATGGTACTGGCACAAAGACAGAAATATAGATCAATGGAACAGAATAGAAAGCCCAGAGATAAATCCACGAACCTATGGACACCTTATCTTTGACAAAGGAGGCAAGGATATACAATGGAAAAAAGACAACCTCTTTAACAAGTGGTGCTGGGAAAACTGGTCAACCACTTGTAAAAGAATGAAACTAGAACACTTTCTAACACCATACACAAAAATAAACTCAAAATGGATTAAAGATCTAAATGTAAGACCAGAAACTATAAAACTCCTAGAGGAGAACATAGGCAAAACACTCTCCGACATTAATCAAAGCAAGATCCTCTATGACCCACCTCCCAGAATATTGGAAATAAAAGCAAAACTAAACAAATGGGACCTAATGAAACTTAAAAGCTTTTGCACTACAAAGGAAACTATAAGTAAGGTGAAAAGACAGGCCTCAGATTGGGAGAAAATAATAGCAAATGAAGAAACAGACAAAGGATTAATCTCAAAAATATACAAGCAACTCCTGCAGCTCAATTCCAGAAAAATAAATGACCCAATCAAAAAATGGGCCAAAGAACTAAACAGACACTTCTCCAAAGAAGACATACAGATGGCTAACAAACACATGAAAAGATGCTCAACATCACTCATTATTAGAGAAATGCAAATCAAAACCACAATGAGGTACCATTACACGCCAGCCAGGATGGCTGCTATCCAAAAGTCTACAAGCAATAAATGCTGGAGAGGGTGTGGAGAAAAGGGAACCCTCTTACACTGTTGGTGGGAATGCAAACTAGTACAGCCGCTATGGAAAACAGTGTGGAGATTTCTTAAAAAACTGGACATAGAACTGCCATATGACCCAGCAATCCCACTTCTGGGCATACACACTGAGGAAACCAGATCTGAAAGAGACACATGCACCCCAATGTTCATCGCAGCACTGTTTATAATAGCCAGGACATGAAAGCAACCTAGATGCCCATCAGCAGATGAATGGATAAGGAAGCTGTGGTACATATACACCATGGAATATTACTCAGCCATTAAAAAGAATTCATTTGAACCAGTCCTAATGAGATGGATGAAGCTGGAGCCCATTATACAGAGTGAAGTAAGCCAGAAAGATAAAGAACATTACAGCATACTGACACATGTATATGGAATTTAGAAAGGTGATAACGATAACCCTATATGCAGAACAGAAAAAGAGACACAGAAATACAGAACAGACTTTTGAACTTTGTGGGGGAATGTGAGGGTGGGATATTTCAAAAGAACAGCATGTATACTATCTATGGTGAAACAGATCACCAGCCCAGGAGGGATGCACGAGACAAGTGCTCCGGCCTGGTGCACTGGGAAGACCCAGAGGAATCGGGTGGAGAGGGAGGTGGGAGGGGGGATCGGGATTGGGAATACATGTAAATCCATGGCTGATTCATATCAATGTATGACAAAACCCACTGGAAAAAAAAAAATAATAATAATAATAAAAAAAAATTAAAAAAAAAAAAAATGCTCATTGGAAAGGAGAAATATTCAGGAAGTTAGAAGATTAAAAACTAGATGGTTTTTCTTTTTTCTAATGTGATCACTTTTATGATTTCCATGGTCTGAGAAAGATAACTCGTTCATTTCAAAGGTTTCACTCATTTTTTCTGTTCATTTCTCTGTACTTGCACCTTGACTAAAAGTGATTCCAGTGTTTGTCATGGTTAGGAATCTGCAAAGATGATTTAGGATGACCTCATGGCCCTATTTGCCCAGTACTGAGGAGTTTCCTGGGATGCAGGATGTTTAGTGCTAAAATCAGAACATGCCCCAGAGAATCAGAATGTGGTTGGTCACACAAAGATGGTGTGGTTTTTTTAGCCTAGTTACAGGTCTTTGCTTAAACAAACCAGAGAGAACACCCACCACTTGTCTACTGAGTCACAGACTCCTATGAGCCTAGTCACTTAATATTTTTAAAAGCTTCCAAGGTTGTTCTGATCACCAGCCAGGTTTGGGAGTTTCTGAGATCCTACAACCTCGTAAATAGTATTGTTTCTATTAGTCTCAAGTGGAAAATGCAATTGATACACTATTTCCTTTTTCTAGTTTTTACAATATCTTTGAAGCTGAGTTGTATTTAAAAACAAAAACGGTTTCCATGGGAAGGTGGACAGCTATAGTCTTAAAATTTCCTAAGTTGCATTCTCTTTTAAAGACTGACTTTTGTCCAAGATCCCAGGGACTAACCACCAGCTACACATCTAGTTTTGAGACATTTGAAAGCTATATTCAGACTGCATGATCTTCCATTTCCCTCTGGTCTCTCAACCCTCATGGAGGGAGAGAGATGGGAAATGGAACTCTGGACAATTTCTGCTACTCTCAGAATCCTCAATGAAGATGCTGACTTCTTTCACTTTTGACTTCCAGTTCTTAATTCATCTTAAAACTGCAGTTGCCAGCTCTACGTTATAATTCGTGGTTATTTTAAAATATTTGAAACAATACAGAAAAATAAAAGAAGAGAAGAAAAATGATCCAATTGCTTTCTCTCCAACTCAAACAATCTTAATATTCTGATGTATTTCTTTTCCTATTTTATTCCTTCGTATTATAACTGCCATACTATATATGCATACTACATCATATCACTTTTTACAAACCTAAACATGTTCCTACATCATAACATATTCACCATAAATAATATGTTTAATGGTTACATTATATTTAAGAGAAAGGACATAATTCAGTGTCTCAGTCTCTTGGCTTATTTTCCAGATGTCTTTAGCATATCTTTACCATACCAATGGTATGGTAAAACATACCAATGGTCTGTCTTTAGCATACCAATGTCTTTAGCATAATCTCCCAAATGCTAGAAGACCATTATGAGACAGATAGCCCCAAACCATAATCTGGAAAAGAATCACCATCCTTATCATTCACCTACAACTAAATCTTTACTTTAGCTTAAAAAACATGTCATTTCTCAGGAATATCTCTTTATTTTGGTATTTTGTTGGGAATGTTTTCATTTAGATAATAGAATAGCCTCAGATGAAATTTTGAAAAGAAAAAAAAAATCACCCATAATCCCACTGCTCTAACAGAGCCACTCAAAGGTATATGGACCATAGATTCTTACACAGCTTTATAGAATTTACATAGCTTTATATACAATGCATACAGTTCCATTCCTTTTTTCTACTTAATATTACAATATAGTCATCTTGCCACATTAGTACATAGCCCTTACAATGATAACTTTTAAAATGGTTTTGTAATCACCTGCAAGCTACTGCTTGTGGCAACAAAATTCTTTTGGGTTAAGAAGAGGTAACAACTATATGAAATAAATGAGGGAGAAAAAAAATTATTTAAGCACATTCTAAAGTGGTAGTTTTTGGATTCTGATCCTTGGTATACCCCAATGATTATCATGGAATGGGAGCTGGGGAGAAATCTGGGATGATCTAATCTTCCTTCTATCGAAACAGTTCTCTTGGAGTTTCCTTTTGAAAATATGCTCTTAATAAAAAAGAAATAAAGAAAGAGAACAAAGTACAAAATTAAATGATGCAACTTTTATGGTAGAATCTGTCATTTTCTAGCTGTGTGACCTTGGGCAATTACACACATGCCTGACTTTCCTTGCCTATAAAATGAGGTTACTAATTACTGATTTTACTAAACTCATTGGGTTGTGATAAAGATGAAATATATGTGAGGTATATATATTCATATCTATCTACATCTATCTATCAGTCTGTTTCTCTATATATTGTTTAGAACAACAACAGGCACTTAACTATTGTATAAATTCTTGTGAAATAAATAAAATACTGGAAAAAATAGCATCAAGCCAACAAATCTAGAGCATATTCATGTGAACTTCAAAGCAAGAAATAGAACAATCAGACAACGAGAGATCTGTAGATGGTAGTGAGAGTTCCAAAATTGAAAAAAAAAAAAAACCCAAAAAATCTTACCTACAGGTTTGGGGGTAAGATTATCAGTGTCAGACTGAACTCTGATAGTTCATTCCTGTTTGACTTTAGGCAATTGACTTAATACTTAAGCCTCACTATCCTCATCTGTCAAAGACTATTAATAATATTAACTATATTATAGGGTTCATATCATACCTATCATAGGGTTCTTATCATCCCTTCATATCATCCCTATGAAGCATTTAACCCAGGACCTGGTCCATTTTGCATCTTCAATAATAGACAATTAGAACTTTTCCAGGTACAATGTATGAAATTTTTTTGGCACATCCACTGTCATGTATGGATGGGAGAGTTTGACTGTAAAGAGAGCTGAGAGCCAAAGAATTGATGCATTTGAATTGTGGTGTTGGAGAAGACCCTTGAGAGACCCTTGGGCAGCAAGGAGATCCAACAAGTCCATCCTAAACAAAATCAGCCCTGAATATTCCTTGGCAGGACTGATGCTGAAGCTGAAACTCCAATACTTCGGCCACCTGATGTGAAGCGCTGACTCATCGGAAAAGATCCTGATGCTGGGAAAGATTGAAGGTGGGAGGAGAAGGGGACGACAGAGGATGAGATGGTTGGATAACATCACCGACTCAATGGACATGACTTTGAGTAAACTCCGGGAGTTGGTTTTGGACAGGGAGGCCTGGTGTGCTGCAGTCCATGGGGTCCCAAAGAGTTGGACACGACTGAGCGACTGAACTGAACTGAACAGCTTAAAGAGACAAAATACACAGCAGAAATTAATACAATATTAAATCAACTTCAATAAAATTTAAAAAAAACATAGAATGGGAAAGAATATATATGTATAATTGAGTCAATTTATTGTACAGCAGAAATTAACACAACACTGTAAATCAATAAAATTATTTTTTTTAAAAATGCTACATATGCAGTCCAGGTAGTAAGGATGGAAAGGAATTTTGGTTTCAACTTTCAAGAAAAGACAATAGAAGAAGGAAATCTACACTGATATCTCTCTGGAAGTAAAGGTGCCAAGACCCTCTTACACATAATTGCGGTCAGTGGATTTTGGGGAAGGACAGGAAAGATGTGAAAAGAACTGCTCTAGGAGTTAAGTGACCTAATTCTAGTTCCAGACTTGTCCTAAACTTGACATGTGGCCTTAAATAAGTCAGCTTTCTGCTTCCCTCTTAAATTAGCCCCTGTCTAAACTGTGGGGATTCAACAAAAGACAACAAAGATCTCCTCATCTCTATTATTCTTATGGAATAAGGAGTCTTTTGCTAGTTTTAGAATCCTTGGGGCATCAAGCTTTTGTGATAAGAAGGTGTTACATTTTACAGAGCAACATACAACTTTGGTGAAGACTGCCATTTGTCAATCAGCTATATTGACAAATACTCCAGTATTCTTGCCTGGAAAATCCCATGGTCAGAGGAGCCTGATAGGTTACAGTCCACGGGGTCGCAAAGAGTCGGACATAACTAAGCGACTTCACTTCACTATATTACCTTCACCTTTTCTCTCCATAAGAGAGAAATTATCACACTAAATAACCAAGATTTTGTGGTTACATTCCTGGAGAATAAAAATGGTGTTGTAAGAGTTTGCTCTTAAAAAAATATTTAACCCAGATATTTGTAGTTGGAATCCATGTATTTAACTTAACCACTCCCTTGTCTGTAAAATGAAATGAATTACCACCATGCCTTAATATTGTCTCTGGCTTAAAGCAGAGGGGGGAAAACCTTTTTGGTCAGCAATACAGGAGAATTAGAGAATGTTTGCCTTATTTAGTCATGGTCTGGCCGAGTCATCCCCATTGACATTGTTTGGAATGAAAACTTTACCAGATGTTCACTTAAATGAGCTAGAGAGATTAATTATCAGTCCTACCACATTATCTTGAAGGGTGGGTATAATCATCTTCAAGGAATTTCCTGAAGCCGGACACAAAGGTTGCTGATTATAATTACAGCTAATGCTTTATGAAGTACACACAATGTACCCAGTGCCACTCTAAGTACTTCTGTGTATTAATTCATTGAGTCCCATGATACTCCCTGGAGGAAGGTGCTAATCTTATCCTTTTACAGGAATGAAGTCACTCAGCTAGTAAGCGGTAAAGGCAGGACTTGAATTAGGAACATTGGCCCAAAGGCCTATGCTTTTAAAACTACACTATACCCATTGACCTATACTGTACCCTGTTTCTGACCCAAGGTGATGTTAAAACTTGAATGGATTAGGCTTGTCAATAATCTATAAGTGGGTGAAAAGGAATCTGAACTATTATGAGTAGGAAAAGATATAATGCCTGACCTGAGGGAAGGAAGAACACTAAATTTTGGAGAAAACATTTATATACCTGCTCAGAATTTCTTAAACAACACATCCACTGTTTATTCATCTTTTAGAATAATTTGAGGAATGCAAGGAGAATGTAAGGGGAAATTGAAGCTTAGACCTCTAACTTTTGCCTGCATAAGATATCTGGAATGTTTTGTTGGTATGATCAAAGCTGAGCAGAAATGTTGGTTGATGCTTCTTGGTTAACCTTAAGAAGAAGCAAAAAGAACTGTCAGATTTTCCTCATTCCCAATGGAATCCCAACTATTTCTTTGTTCTTGGGGTTTGTTGGGAGTACTGTACTGGTTGACATTGACATTCTTCTGAGCTTAATGTCTGAAAGCTCCCTTATCTTTTGTTAGCATGTACTCTCCAACAATACAAAGAAAGCATAACACATAATCTATCCATTTAGGTTTTGAAATAACAGAGTGGTTTGAAAAGAGTGTTGGTTCTGGATGGGGAGGTTTGTAGACAGAACCTTTCAGATCTGAGACTGAGAACTTGTAATGTATTTGAACAGCATATATTCATTTCAGATTCAATCCCCCATTTTTCCTCCTAAAGACTGTGTTAAAGATATTTTTATTACAGTGTGTTTTTTTTTCTTACTCCTCTCTGTGAAGGTTTTCAATCCATTTGTATGCAACACAAGCTTTCATCTATATAATTAGGATCCCAGAAACTTGCAGCAGTTGGCTGTGACATTCGCATACAACCAATTTTGTCAGTTCAAGCATCATGACATGACATTAAAAACATTGGTAATGGAATAAGAAAGATTGCAAGGGAGGCAGCTTTGACACAAGTTAAATATTGTGCTAATTACAAACAACTAGCGAAATTGAAACTCAGGTTAAGACTTTAATTAGCTAAAAATATAGCCTATCTTAAGAGTAAAAAACATCATCTCTATTGTGTCTCCTTCTAAATACAGAATTTCTCCAATAAGAAATAACTTGTATCCTATCACCTGGAATTTTTTTCCTTTTAAAGAATGTATTTTTATATTATTAAAAAATTATACATTATCAATGAAAACAGAGAAAAGTAGAAAGATTACCCAGGGTCTCACTACTTTCACACTGTTGATAATACTTCTATTTAGTTATAATTATGCTCAGCATATAAACGCCACATCCTTCATTTTAAAAGCTGAGCATTAAATTGTACTTTTGTGTATAAAACTGTAACTTTTAATGGTTTTCATAGTAATCTTCTGAGTGGATGCCCTATAATTTAACTACATATTCCCAGATTCCTAAACTAACAATGTATCCAGCTTTTCAATTCTAATAAATATTAGCTCAGTATTCATCTTTTTGCCTAAACATTTTCCTTTTTGAGGATTATTTCTTTGGATTAGCTTCCCTCAAATGGAATCACTAGTCAAAAATGTTGTATTCCAAAGTTTATTGTAGATAAACATATTTTATCAGCTTATACTAACTTCCTGCGATAAAATCACCAACAATACACTGTTAATCGGTTTGTCCAATTCCAAAGATAAGGTCTGGAAAGCCGAAAACCACTGTTCCCTGAAGGAATTCTAAATTCTCCTGGTGCTTTAACCAGAGTTTCTGAAATTTCCACATGTGACTACCTTCTTGCTCTGGCATGTATTTCTGTAATGAACTTAAGTCTTGGAGTTTATTCACTGGAAAGTTCTGACTTTGATAGTGGGTTCTTTCCACAATGATGAATTTCCTCTTGTGGCTTTAGCCTTCTGCCTCCTCTCAGTGAGGGTGAAAAGTGGATACTGTGATTATTTCCTCACAACTATTCTATGTCTTTTCTGTATAAATCTTTTGGGGGACTGAACCTACTACCAAAGCTGCAGAGGTGGTCCCTGATTGAACATAATTGACCCTTTTCTTGTCCACCATGCTGTTGAAACAACTCTGGTCATGTCACCATTGACCTCAATTTTAAATCTAATAAGCAATTCCTGACCCGCATCTTGCTTGACCTCTCAGCAGCATTTAGCATAGTTAATTACTCCTTCCATTTTGACATACTTTCTTGACTTGGCTTGTAGGATCAAATCAAATCAGGATCTGATCAAGAAAACAGAAACTATTCTTACTATTTGACAAGAGGGAATTTAATTTAGGACCTTGATAACACAGGTGACCAAAGAGCTAAAAAGGAGACAGTGACAAAACCAGAGATGGGCAACAGAAGCAACACAGTACCAACCTTGGCTGGAGGAACAAAGAGGAGAGGAGGAGCTTGAGGGACCCTGCAGAAGTGAGCATCATGGAGGGTTTGTCTGGAAAAAAGCTGGAGCCAGGACAGAGGTATGGCCACAACCAGAGACACCATCCCCGAGAAGGAGAGGATGTCCCTGGTTTCTCCTTTTCTCCTTCCCTCCAATTTTCCATCAGTGCTCTTCATAAACTAATCTCTGCTGGAAACAAACTAACATCAGAATCGTGGAAAAGCAGCTCGCAGTGGTCAATTCCACTGCCATACAGATTGAAGAAGAAGGGGAAGAGAGATGAACGAGGGTCAGTAGGGCCAAGGCTGCCACCACAGATTGTTTTCTCCCCTGATTTCTGAGTAACTCCTTCTCTGTGTTTCTACTGGCTCCTCTTCTCTCTGCCCTTTTAACAGTGAGGTTCTCCAAAGCTCAGTCCGCGTTCCACTTTCTCTTCTACCTATCCATGAATGCTTAACAAACTCGCTCCCAAATCCTAAATTGTTTGGAACAGCAAATTATGGTCACCTCTTGTGATTCTGTGGGTTGACTGGGCTCAGCTGAGTAGTGCTTTCCTGAGATCTCTCATGGTGAAGAATGTGGTGAACCCTGGGATGTGTCGATCAGATCCTGCTTCAGAAATGAAGACCTTACTATACCCCTTGCTGGCAGTCTTTTTCAGGGAAAGCCTCAGTTTATAGGGGTCACCTCACCCAAGGTCTCACACCCTTTCCCGAGTAGCCTGTACCCAAGGACTGGTTAATATAGGGACTATAAAGCACAACCGCTTCGTCCCAACTTGGCACAGATACAAGGGATCATCTCACCCTCAAAGCTCCCTAAAAGCATCAGTTGAGGTACTGAGGGAATTGCTTAACAGTTTGATTTCTCCCTTTGTCAACCCTGCCTCCCACCCTTCCCTTCCATACATTCCACAGCATATATCCCCAGGGCACTCCCTAATGGAATGACTCTGTCTCAGAATCTACTTTCTGGGGAACCCAACCTACAACGTGGTTGTACTCAGATGGTGCTTGAGGCTGGAGTCATCTAACAGGTTGGCTGGGTCAGACATTCACAGTGCCTTACTCACATAGCTGGCAGTTGATCCTGACTATCAAATGGGACTATGAACTGAAACACCTAAACATAGCCTTTCCATGTGACTTAGGTTTCTCTCATTGTGGCCACTGGGTCCCAAGTGAGAATATTCCAAATATAAGTGTTGAAGGAGTCTGGGTATATTGTTACTTCCCAGAACATTACTTCTATTGGTCAAAACAAGTCACAGTCATTCAAAGAGAGGAGTATTAGACTTCCCTCTTGATGTGAGGAACAATATTCATGTACAAGGAGGAAGAAAAGAGTAGAGTCTTTCTTTGTAAACTGTCTATTACATCTTTTCCTCTACATCATGCCATTAAAACTCCTCTTGTCAAGATCTTTTAGGATTTGAAATAGCCCAACTGGAATTCCATCACCTCCACTAGCTGTGTTCATAGTGATGCTTCCTAAGGCCCACTTGACTTCACATTCCGGGATATCTGGTTCTAGGTGAGTGATCATACCATCGCAATTACCTGGGTGATAAAGATCTGTTTTGTATTGTTCTTCTATGTATTCTTGCCATCTCTTCTTAGTATCTTCTGTTTCTGTTAGATCCATACCATTTCTGTCCTTTAGTGTGCCCATCTTTGCATGAAGTCTTCCCTTGGTATCTCTAATTTTCTTGAAGAATCTCTAGTCTTTCCCATTCTATTGTTTTCCTCTATTTCTTTGCACTGATCCCTGAGGAAAGCTTTCTTATCTCTCCTTGCTATTCTTTGGAACTCTGCATTCAAATGGGTATATCTTTCCTTTTCTCCTTTGCTTTTCACTTCTCTTATTTCATAGCTCCTTGTAAGGCCTCCTCAGACAGCCAGTTTGCTTTTTTTTTTTTTTTTTTTGCCAGTTTGCTTTTTTGCCTTTCTTTTTCTTGGGGATGGTCTTGATCCCTGTCTCCTGTATGATGTCATGAACCTCCATCCATAGTTCTTCAGGCATTTGTCTATCAGATCTAATCCCTCAAATCTATTTCTCACTTCCACTGTACAATTGTAAGGGATTTGATTCAGGTCATACCTGAATGGTCTAGTGGTTTTCCCTACTTTCTACAACTTAAGTCTGAATTTGGCAATAAGGAGTTCATGATCTGAGCCACAGTCAGCTCCCAGTCTTGTTTTTGCTGCCTGTATAGAGCTTCTCCATCTTTGGCTGCAAAAAATATAATCAATCTGATTTCGGTGTTGACCATCTGGTGAAGTCCATGTGTAGAGTCTCCTCTTGTGTTGTTGGAAGAGGGTGTTTGCTATGACCAGTGCGTTCTCTTGGTAAAACTCTATGAGCGTTTGCCCTGCTTCATTCTGTACTCCAAGGCCAAATTTGCCTGTTACTCCAGGTACCTCTTGACTTCCTACTTTTGCATTCCAGTCCCCTATAATGAAAAGCACATCTTTTGGGGGTGTTCATTCCAGAAGGTCTTGCAGGTCATCATAGAACCGTTCAACTTCAGCTTCTTCAGCATTACTGGTTGGGGCATAAACTTGAATTACTGTGATATTGCATGATTTGCCTTGGAAACGAACAGAGATCATTCTGTTGTTTTTGAGGTTGCATCCAAGTACTGCATTTCTGTCTCTTTTGTTGACTACGATGGCTACTCCCTTTCTTCTAAGGGATGAAATGACCCATTTCTACTACTTGCCCACAGTAGTAGATATAATGGTCATCTGAGTTAAATTCACCCATTCCAGTCCATTTCAGTTTGCTGATTCCTAAAATATTGATGTTCACTCTTGCCATCTCCTGTTTGAACACTTCCAATTTGCCTTGAATCATAGACCTAACATTCCAGGTTCCTATGCAATATTGCTCTTTATAACATTGGACTTTGCTTCTATCACCAGTCACATCCATAACTGGGTGTTGTTTCTGCTTTGGCTCCATCTCTTCATTCTTTCTGGAGTTATTTCTCCACTGATCTCCAGTAGCATATAGGGCATCTACCAATCTGGGGAGTTCATCTTTCAGTGTCCTATCTTTTTGCCTTTTCATAGTGTTCATGGGGTTCTCAAGGCAAGAATACTGAAGTGGTTTGCCATTCCCTTCTCCAGTGGACCACAGTTTGTCAGAACTCTCCACTATCACCCATCCATCTTGGGTGGCCCTACGGATGGCCTTAAACTATGAACCTATGAAACTATGGCATGGCTCATAGTTTCATTGAGTTAGACAAAGCTGTGGTCCACGTGATCAGATTGGTTAGTTTTCTATGATTGTGGTTTTCAGTCTGTCTGCCCTCTGATGGAGAAGGATTTCAAATCCTAAAAGATGATGCTCTAGAAGTGCTACACTCAATACGCCAGCAAATTTGGAAAACTCAGCAGTGGCCACAGGACTGGAAAAGATCAGTTTTCCTTCCAGTCCCAAAGAAAGGAAATGCCAAAGAACACTCAAACTACCACACAATTGCACTCATCTCACATGCTAGTAAAGCAATGCTCAAAATTCTCCAAACCAGGCTTCAACAGTACATGAACCGTGAACTTCCAGATGTTCAAGCTGGATTTAGAAAAGGCAGAAGAACCAGAGGTCAAATTGTCAACATTTGTTGGATCATTGAAAAAGCAAGAGAGTTCCAGGAAAATATCTATTTCTGCTTTGTTGACTATGCCAAAGCCTTTGACTGTGTGGATCACAACAAACTCTGGAAAATCTTAAAGAGATGGGAATACCAGACCACTTGACCTGTTTCTTGAGAAATCTGTATGCAGGCCAGGAAGCAACAGTTAGCATTGGACATGGAACAACAGACTGATTCCAAATCAGAAAAGGAGTAAGTCAAGGCTATATATTGTCACCCTGCTTCTTTAACTTATATGCAGAGTACATCATGAGAAACGCTGGGCTGGATGAAGCACAAGCACAAGCTGGAATCAAGATTGCTGAAGGAAATATCAATAACCTCAGATATGCAGATGACACCACCCTTATGGCAGAAAGTGAAAAAGAACTAAAGAGCCTCTTGATGAAAGTGAAAGAGGAGAGTGAAAAAGTTGGCTTAAAACTCAACATTCAGAAAACTAAGATCAGGGCATCTGGTCCCATCACTTCATGGGAAATAGATTGGGAAACAGTGGAAACAGTGACAGACTTTATTTTTTTGGGCTCCAACATCACTGCAGATGGTGACTGCAGCCATGAAATTAAAATCCTTGGAAGAAAAGTTATGACCAACCTAGACAACATATTAAAAAGCAGAGACAATACTTTGCCAACAAGTGTTGGTCTAGTCAAAGCTATGTTTTTTTCAGTAGTCATGTATGTATGTGAGAGGTGGACTATGAAGAAAGCTGGGTGCTGAAGTATTGATGCTTTTGAACTGTGGTGTTGGAGAAGATTCTTAAGAGTCCCTTGGACCACAAGGAGATCCAACCAGTCCATCCTAAAGGGAATCAGTCCTGAATATTCATTGGAAGGACTGATGTTGAAGCTGAAACTCCCATACTTTGGGCACCTGATGCGAAGAACTGACTTATTTGAAAAGACCCTGATGCTGGGAAAGATTGAAGGCGGGAAGAGAAGGGGATGACAGAGGATGAGATGGTTGGATGGCATCAGCAACTCAATGGACATGAGTTTGAGTAGACTCCAGGAGTTGGTGATGGACAGGGAGGCGTGGTGTGCTGCAGTCCATGGGTTCCCAAAGAGTTGGACATGACTGAGCGACTGAACTGAACTGTCATGATCACTATTAATCTCCATACTGCTAAATCCAGTGCTATATTTTCAGTTGTAATCTTACTTGACCTCCCAGCAGGATCTCTCACTTCTTTGACAGGCTCATGACTCTGAAATATTTAATCCTCTTCAGTCCACTCTTAAAATCTATAGATTCCTACAAGCAACTACATGCCAATAAAATGGACAACCTAGAAGAAATAGTCAAATTCTTAAAAAGCTACAGTCTCCCAAGGCTGAACCAGGAAGAAACAGAAAATATGATCAGGCCAATTACAAGTACTGAAACTGAATCTGTAATTAAAAAATTCCTAACAAACAAAAGTTCAGGACTAGATGGTTTCACCGGCCAATTCTATCAAACATTTAGAGAAGAGTTAATGCCTCTCCTTCTGAAACTATTTCAAAAATTGCAGAGGAAAGAATATTCCCAAACTCATTCAATGAGGCCACCATCAACCTGATACCAAAACCAAAGATACCACACACACACACACACACACACACTCAGAGAAAATTATACGCCAATATCACTGATGAACATACATGCAAAAATCCTCAACAAAATACTAACAATTTGAATTCAGCTATTCCCTGATGGCTCAGACAGTAAAGTGTCTGCCCACAATGTGGGAGACCCGGGTTTGATCCCTGGGTTGGGAAGATCCCCTGGAGAAGGAAATGGCAACCCACTCCAGTACTCTTGCCTAGAAAATTCCATGGATGGAGGAGCCTGGTGGGCTATAGTCTATGGGGTCACAAAGAGTCGGACACGACTGAGCAACTTCACTTAACTCATTCATTAAAAGGATTATACACCATGATTAAGTAGGACTTATCCCAGGGATGCAAAGGTTCTTCAGTATATGTTTATTAATCAGTGTGATACACCACATCAGCAGATTGAAGAATGAAAACAGTGTGATCATCTCAACAGATGCAGAAAAAGATTTTGACAAAATTCAATACCCATTAATGATTAAAAAAATAAAAAACTCTCCAGAACGTGGGCATAGAGGGAAACGACATCACATAATCAAGGCCATATATGACAAACCCACAGTTAACATCAAACTCAATGGCAAAAAATTGAACGTTTTTCTCTAAGATTAGGAATAAGAGAAGGATACTCACTCCCACCACTCTTACTCAACTTAGCTTTGGAAGCCCTAGCCATGGCAATCAGAGAAGAAAAATAAATAAAAGGAATCCACTCTTATCTACTTATCCTATTCTCCTGTATGCTGGGTATGACCCAGACATACCTTCAACATATTTTCCTTGATTGTCTCAAAATATCCTGATATGAGGGAATGTACTATATTAGCTAAAGAGAGTTATGTCACATAACAAAGCTAATGATATAAAATTGAATATAGGAACTTTCCTGGTGGTCTGGTGGCTAAGACTGCACTCCCAATCCAGGTGGCCTGGGTTCAATCCCTGGTCAGGGAACAAGAGCCCATATGCCACAATTAAAAGTCTCCCATGCCACAGTGAAGATCAAAGATCCTGCATGCCACAATTAGGACCTGGTTCAGCCAAATAAATAAATAAGTAAATATTTAAAAATTAATGTAAGATTTTTATGGTTTTAAAATCCTATTGCTGGTCAGGTCACTAGCAATGGTCACCAGCCAATTTCTCTGCAGGTCCTCACACTGCCACCATTTTATTACTCCATTTCATCCTCTCTTTAGTATATTCTTTTCATCTCTTCATTCTATATAGTCAAACCCCATATGTACATTTCTGAGATTTTTCTCCATTACTTTACTTTTTCAGATTTCTCTAGAAAACTTTTAAAAAATCTTCTTTTGGATGGAGAATTATTTAGTTTTTTTCATCTGATTCCTTGGCCTTTTAGTCTATCTCTTGGGGTCTTTATTTTCCCAAACCAAATCGATGATCATGGTGTTTTGCTAACATTGCAGTCTTCTATTAGCCTGATCAAATTCTTAGCCATTGCTTCTTCATACCTGTCTTTCTTTAAGTGGACAAAGGCATGTATTTAAGTGACAAGAGCTACTGTAACAAAGAAACCACAAAATGCATAATGGCGCAAATAAAAAAAGACGTTAATTTCTTGCCCATATAAAACCCCAATAGGTGTCCCTTCTTCAGGGTGATACAAATTCTTTCCATTCCATAGCTCTGTTACGTTCAACACATGGCTTCTCAGATTGTTGTCCTTTTTTAGCATCAAGTCAGGAGAAGGAGAAGAGCAAAGAAGATGAGAGCTGGGAGATTTTTATGAGCTAATCACATGTAACCACAAGGCAGCCTGGAAAACATTTTCTAGCTGCAGACCCTAAAGAAGAGAATATGATCCTGGAGGCTGACTTGCAGTCTCTGCCCCTGGGCAAGATGGAACTCTATTCTCTTTTGCTATGAATTGGGTTATCTCTCTCTCTCTCTCTCTCTTTTTTTTTTTTTGGGGGGGGGGGGGGGTTGGTTATCTCTCTCATATCAAAATGAGGGAAACAAAAAGTAGCTTAACTGATGGAAGCAGATGCAGTTTCTGTGATTTTGAGATGTTAGGAAACCTGTCCTCTGATTAAACATACAAGAGGGGATGTGCCATGAAATAGGTTTTGAGTGACTTCAGATGCAGTGGGACCAGGGAAGGGGCAGAAGCAGGAGATCAAGGTTCATATGGACCAGAAAGAGGAAAAGGGAGAAAAGAAGAGCAGTCTACCTGCATTAGTGGCCCCAGGGTACTTTGCCTTTATCTTGCCTTCTATTTATAAATCCTTTGAGTTCAAAGCACTCAACTTTGCAATTGTTCCCTGTGAGAGATAAAGTAGGAAGGATGTGATTTCACAAGCCGGGGAAATGGGAATTTCAAACAGGTTGATGTCATGCAATAAGGGACTCTGGACAAGAATCTAAGCTTCCTTGTTCATTTTATGTATGACTAAATACTCTGTGTGTGTGTACGCAGCAGGGGGTTATGCTTGAGCCCCAAGTCCCTCTTTCCTTTCTATGGCTAACTCCATGCTCTTTGCTGAGAAAGTTGATGGGATTTTACCCAAAGGGAGTTGACATTTCCTTATCATCTTTTAAAACTATTTCTTTTTGGAGCATGCTGAATAACTGACAAATTGTATTCCACTTAAACTACTTTTTTTGTCTTCAAGCAGTTAAAAACGTTTTCTGTCTTTTGCATTCCCATTTTTACTCTTCAACACCAAGTTCACTGGCTCATGGCTGTATTTACAGAGGACTTCCCTGGTGGCTCAGATGGTAAAGCATCTGCCTACAATGAGGGAGACCCGGGTTCAATCCCTGGGTCAGGAAGATCTCCCGGAGAAGGAAATGGCCACCCACTCCAGTATTCTTGCCTGGAAAATCCCATGGACAGAGGAACCTGGTAGGCTATACAGTCCATGGGGTCACAAAGAGTCGGACACGACCGAGTGACTTCACTTTCACTTTTTATCTACTGACTTGGCTCTCGCTCAGATTATCAGAGGGCAGGGGAGATAAGAAAGAGGTGGAGAGCAACACTTTTCTGACTTTCACACACGCTATCTCCCCCTCACTAAATCTGTTGACGCTTTATTCAGGTATGGAAAACAAAGGGATAGTCTGAAGATTTTAAACTACATGTTGGTAAGAACAAATATTAATGATGGGTATTAAAATAATATGAAAAGATGTTCATGCACCTACATACAGTCCTACATTGGCTGCTCCTTCTATCGCTGGTTGGGGAGCTATGATTTCACATGCCTTGTGGCCAAAAAAACCAAAACATAAAACAGAAACAATATTGTAACAAATTCAACAAAGACTAAAAATGATTCACATTAAAAAAAATCTTAAAAATAAGACATGAACAAAATGTTAACATTGTTTCTACAAGCTCAAGGTCTCACCCTTAGTATGACCCTAGCCCCTTTAAAGGGACTGCCTGAAAAAAGGTAAGGGTGCCGAAAGAACTTACTGTTTGTTTCATCAACACCTGAAGACAGGGTCCCTGTTCCCAGCCTCTGTGGGAGGGGAGGAGCCGCACTTCTATACATAGCGTCACTAACAAACCAGGTGGGTTTCACCTGGACCAACCCCGCCTTCCTAGTGTTTGTAATTTTTCACTTCCCTGGCTCTGCTGGGCCCCCGCTCACTACCCTCCCTGTTCCCTCATCCTCGTTTTAGAACCCTCAGTCTCCTCTGTACAAAGCAAAGCTGAATTTTGTTCACACTTTGTGTGTGATAGTTGCTCAGTCGTGTCGGACTCTTTGTGACCCCATGGACTGTAGCCTGCCAGGTTTTTTCTCTGTGCATGGGATTCTCGGGGCAAGAATACTGGAATGGGTTGCCATGCCTTCCCCACACTGGAGTCTTCCTATTGCAGTAGGCTATTACTGACTGAAATCTGTCCTTGCCACTTTCACTAGTGTCGGGCTTATCTGTGACAAAGAACAGACCTGCCCTAGAACCCAGGCTGCCCTTTCTAATCCTGAGCCCTTCAGTGAACCCCAGGACGTTATCTTTGGGGAGCAGCAGTAATCCAGAGTCAAGTTGAGTCCAGTGGGACTCAACTCAGGCCGCTGGGACTTTCTACTGCCTTTTCTCTCTTTGTCCTTTCTGGAAAGTGAAAGCTTAGTGCTGTGACGTCAGTTTCTACCCCTCTTGGCAGCAACAAGAGAAGGGCTCATGGGCAGCTTTCAAAGTGCTTGCTGGGACACCTCTCTAAATATATCCGCCTAGGTCTGCCAGGCTTGCCACATGAATTCATTCTTTTAAGTCTCAGAGGCTCTTTATCAAAGGTATTTATTCATGGGAACTCATTAGGCCTTTTTAAAAAACATAGAAGTATATCATATTAGTTTTTAGACAACAGGATGAAAAGGAAATGGGATATAGTTAATTTTGATGGAGAAGAAGAAAGAAACATGATTTTTTGGATATAATGAGGAGGAATGTGATGGACAGCCAAGATCATTATTAGATGCCTAAGTAAAGGGGGCTGTCAATCGGCAAAGGAAATTTCTTTTTTTTTTAAATATAAACAGTCTTATTTATATAATTCATGTATATCACATAGTTCACCCATTTCAAATATTTAACCCTATAGCTTTTAGCATTTCACAGAATTGTGCAACCATCACCCCAATAAATTTTAGAACATTTTCATCACCCCCGCAAAGAAGCCTTTTATTCATTAATATTTACTTCCTATTTTCCCCAACCCCCTGCAGTGTTAGATAACCAGTAATCTACTGTCTGTCTCTGTAGTTTGCAGCAAAGGAGTTTGGGTTTCATTTGGGTTTTTTAATTTTATTATTTTAACCATGTTTATGTATACAGTTCAGTTGCATTAAGTACATTCACCTTGTTGCTCAATCATGACCATTCAACTCCAGGATTTTTCATCTTCCCAAACTAACACTCTGTACCCTTAAACAATAACTCCCATCCCTCCTCTAGCCTTTGGCCTTGGCAACCACCATTCTATTTTCTGTCTCTATGGATTTGACTACTTTAGGTACATCATAAAATTGGAATCAGACAGCATTTGTTCTTTTGTGACTGGCTTATTTCACTGAGTATAGCATCTTCAGAATTCATCCATGTTGTAGCATGTGCCAGAATTTCTCTCCTTTTCAAGGTTTGATAACATGCCATCGCATGGATACACCGTATTTTGCTTATTCAGTCATCTGCCCATAGACACTTGGGTTGTTTTCATCTTTTGGCTATTATGAATAATGGTGCTATGAACACAGGCATACAAATACCTGTTTGAGATTTGGCTTTCAGTTCTTTCTGGTTCAGTTCAGTTCAGTTCAGTCACTCAGTCACGTCCGACTCTTTGCAACCCCATGAACCACAGCACGCCAGGCCTCCCTGTCCATCACCAACTCCCGGAGTTTACTCAAACTCATGTCCATCGAGTCGGTGATGCCATTCAGCCATCTCATCCTCTGTTGTCCCCTTCTCCTCCTGCCCCCAATCCCTCCCAGCATCAGGGTCTTTTCCAATGAGTCAGCTCTTCACATCAGGTGGCCAAAGTATTGGAGTTTCAGCTTCAGCATCAGTCCTTCCAATGAACACCCAGGACTGATCTTCTTCAGGATGGACTGGTTGGATCTCCTTGCAGTTCAAGGGACTCTCAAGAGTCTTCTCCAACACCACAGTTCAAAAGCATCAATTCTTCGGCACTCAGTTTTCTTCACAGTCCAACTCTCACATCCATAAATGACCACTGGAAAGATACTCATACATGAAATGGCTGGATTAAATGTTAATTCTACATTTAGCTTTTTGAGGAACTTCTGTACTGATTTCCATAAAGGCCACACCATTTTTCATTCTAGCAGCCATGAACAAAGATTCCAATTTTTCCACATCTTTGGTAACACTTGTCATATTTTGTTTGATTTTTTTTTTTTTTTTGGTAATAACCATCCTAATGGGTCTTAGAGGGGTATGTCATTATGGTTTTAATTTTATTTACATTTCCCTAATGATTAGTGATGTTGATCATATTTTCATACACTTACTGGCCATTTGTATATCTTTTTTGGAGAAATGGTTATTCAAGTCCTTTGCCCATTTTTGAATCACATTGTTCAATTTTTGTTGTTGCTGAGTTGTAGGAATTATTGATATATTCTGGATATTAATACCATATCAGATATATGATTTGCAAATATTTCCTCCTATTTCATAGGTTGCCTTTTTACTATGATAGACCCCTATAACTCATGAAAGTTTAAAATTTTTCTGCAGTTCGATTTATCTATTTTTTCTTCCATTGCCTCTGCTTTTGGTGTTATATCTAAGAAATCGTTACCAGAACCAATGTCATAAAGTTTCCCTCTGTATTTTCTTCTAAAGGTGTTATAGTTTTAGCTCTGATGTTCAGGATTTTGATCCATTTTGAGTTAATTTCTGTGTGATATAAGGTAGGGGTCCAACTTCATATTTTGCATGTGTGTATCCAGTTCTTTCAACACCAATGTTGAAAGCAAAGGAAATTCTTAAAGGAAAAGTTATTTTTTTTAGTTCCTTTGAAGCAGAGCCTGTAGCAAGAACTTATTTATAGATAGCTTATTTGCAAATGATCTCAGGAAGCAGGAGTGAGGAAAAAGGAAGATTGATGCAAGGAAGTATAAAAATCCAGTATAAAGGTATATTATGGAGGTTGCTGCCATAAATGACAGAGGCTTGGTTCATAGCAGCACTATTTATAGTAGGCGAGACATGGACACAGCCTAAGGGTCCATTAACAGATGAATGGATAAAGAATATATAGTGTATATATAAAATGGAATATTAAATATTACTCAGACATAAAAAGAATGAAAAAGTGCTCTTTGTAGCAGCATGGACAGACCTATAGAACTAAGTGAAGTAAGTCAAAGACAACTACCATGATATCACTTATATGTGGAATCTAAAAAATAGTACAAATGAATTTATTTCCAAAACAGAAACAGACTCACAAATATAAAAAATAAACTTATGTTTACCAAAGGGGAAGAGGTGGAGGAGAAATAAATTGGGAATCTGGGATTAACAGATACATATGTCTCCATATAAAATAGAGAAACAAGCATTTACTATATAGCACAGGAACTTTGTTCAATGTCTTGTAATAAATTATAATGGAAAAGAATTGAATTATATATATATATATATTTTTTTAAAAAAGAAAGGACGTGATCAATGTCATGTAGGAGATAGGTATGGAAGGAAGAGGTTTCTAGTAATGAGTAATAAATGTTTCACAAGAAAGGTCATAGGCAAGCTGGGTCTTGAAAATGAGATTTATTTGTTGATTCATTCAAAAAATACTTATTGATAGCCTTTTGTGCACCAGATACTTTTCTAGGAGCTAGAGATTCTGTGGTGAGCAAACAAACAAGAAGCTAAAAGAAAAAAAAAAACAAGCAAAAAAAATAAACAAGCAAAAAAACCCCACAAGAAATCCCTGCCCTTCTTACACTCTAAAGAAAGACACAATGATATATAAATTAATTTATCAAATTAATAAGCAAGATAACATAAGAGAGTGGTAAGCATTACCAAGGAAACAAAAGATAACAACAGAGTGTCTAGGTGGGACTGGGGATATGGCTGTGGACAGAGTGATCATGAAATTCTCTAAACAGTACACATTTAAGTGAAAATCTGAATTGTGATAAGAAGGTGTCTACCCCATAATGATCAGAGACTAAGAGAAAATGTGAAGACCAGAAGTAGGGGAAGAGCTTGCACCTTTAATGAATGGAAATAAGTCAGTGATTCTGCAGAGTAAGAGCCAGAGATGGAAGAAGGCTATGCAATGAAGTCAGATGCATGGGCTCAGGCCAGGTCACACAGGACCCAGTGGACTTCCCACCAGTAAGGCCTTTGGATTTAATCTTTGTACTAGGAAAGTTACTGGAAGGTTTTAAGCAGGAGAGTGAACTAATATAATTTATGTGTTAAAAACTCATTCTGACTGCTGTAACAAAAATAGTCCATGCAGGATGGGAGCAGGAGGTCTGAACCAGTGCTGAAGCTCCTGCAGATGTCACTCGGGCTGGATTGGGGATGACTTGGTCCAGGCTGGTGGCAGTAGAAATAGAGAGGAGGGAAAGGTTAGGATTTAATGTTGCAGGTGGGCTTGAAGATGGCCTTGGAGGCATGGACCGAAGTCCCAAGTCAGGCAAGAGGCTTATAAGGAAATGAGGCTTTGTTCTCCTTGAATGGTTTAAGAGGGCCATTGACAAGCACATGATGGAGCTGTGGCTTTGAAAGAGATCAAAATGGTGAACACTCTCTGCAAAGGAATCAGACTTACTTCTGTAGGCAGTGGGGAGTGATTGAAGCTTTTTTTAAACAAAAGGGTGATAGAAACCAAGCTGCATTCTTGTCACCATTGGGTCAAAAAGCTCATAAATTTCACCAGAGAAACAACAATAGTGTGTGTGTGTGTGTGTGTGTGTGTGTGTGTGTGTGTGTGCATGTGTGTGTGTGTGTGTGTGTGTGTACTTAAGCAGGGAAAGTAAAAGCAACTTGGACAGTAAAGCCAGTGAACTCCTTCAGAGGTTAATTTACTTCTCTGTTTATTGATGTTGCTATGGTGATGCTAAAAGGCTAGCCAGGAGGACAGAGAACAGTTGACTGTCTCTGCACTTAATAATCTGATTTTGTGTAAGACATCGAGAAAGAATGCAATAACTCAGGGCTTTTGCTGTGAGCATTAAAAGAAACCAGATGAGGCTGAGCTCACATCCTTCCCAGCCACAACAGTGCCCCTCCTTGGGTGCTGGGTTTCAGGCCCAGCTGTTTGGCACTACCCAGCCTGACATTTGGAGGAACTCACCCTGCATTTTGCCCCTCTCTCCCTTTTGCTCCCTCAAACTGGAATATTGCTAACAGCCCACAAAGTGAAATAAAACCACGAGGAAATAGAAAAGGAATTCTGCCTATAAAAGGGGATTTGCAAAGGGAAGCTGGTTTCATTGGTAGATGAAAAAGACTCCCTCCCAGAGTATTAGTTGATATGGCCCTGAGCGTGGGTCTTGGAGAAGCTGCAGATTTTTATTTAGATTTGGATTTTTCCACTTTCTTTCAGGAAACTGATGTTTGGAAGCTGGTGGTTAAGGTATTTTTCCCCCTTAATTAGAAACACATTCTTTCTGTTGTTGTTTATGATAAAACCACTGAATTTTCCCCTTTTCTCAGAATCATAGTAAGGTTGTGTTCTCTAACTGGATTTTTGGATGTGAGCAGTAAAAATCAAAAAGCGACCTTCTATCATTCCAAATTCTAAACTCTGAACATCACAGATTTTTAAATTATATCTCACTTAAACCTCTTAGAAATCACAGAAAGTATTAGTATTATCCTAATTTCATAGATTGGCAAGCTGGGGCTTCACTGGTGTGGGGGCTACATTGTTATATGTGATGTGATTTAAGCAATAACAAGAAAGGATACTGTCATTCTGAAATAGCAGGGACTAGACAGTTTTATATGCAAAAGTTTTCTTTTGCTCAAACATTAGAGGATTTCAAGAATGTTTCAAAGTCCAGTGCAAAATTAAGTTCCAACCTCATAGCTTTGACTACCGGTATTTAACAGAATGAGCACTCCCTTTCTCCCAGCCTGTGATGACTTCAGAGTCACAATATCCATAGCCTGTGCCAGAACCAGATTCTGAATCAAAATGATGTATACACACTTAAAATCTGATGAAACTATCCTGATTTTCAAAGGCTAACATATTCAACATAACCCAGAACTACTTTTAAGATAAACAAATATGTCCACACTTGCCATCTGCTCCAGGTTAATTTTCCAGTAGTAAAGAAAAAATGCTTTAAAGCACAACAATAAGAACTTCTATATGATCATCTTCTTTTATAGTCTAGCAGGAGGGGGTCTTAAAATGAGCATCTTCAAACTATATGCAAGGCACGAAGTAGAATGCCCATCTGTAACAAGAGTACAAAGTGATATATTGATCATTTTAAAGTGCTCATTTTATCAACAGAGGAATGGATAGATAAGATGTGGCATATATATGAAATGGAATATTACTCAACCATACTAATGAAATTTTGCCATCTCTAACAACATAAATGGACTTAGAGGGTATTATGTTAGGTGAAATAAGACAGAGAAATAGAAACAAAAATGAATCTATGACATAATTTCCATGTAGACTGTAAAATATAAAACAAATGAAAGAATATAACAAAACGCAAACAGACAGACTCACAGATATAAAGAACAAACTAGTGGTTACCAGTGGAGAGGAGGAAGGGGGAGGGGCACATAAGGGTGGAGGATTAAGAGGTACAAACTACTATGTATAAAATAAATAAGCTAAAAGGATATAAATATGTACAACACAGGGAATATAGCCAATATTATATAATAACTATAAATGGAGTATAACCTTTAAAATTTGTGAATCAATATATTGTATACCTGAAACATATAATACTGTACACCAACTATACCTCAATAATAATAATAAAAAATACTCACTGAGGAGCTATTACACAGTTTGCATAGTCAGATACACTTGGTGAAGATATCCCATGGGTTGATCACTGGCTTGGTGAAGGGCAAAGTGGGGCAAAGTGGTTTTTTCCAAGAGTATGAAAAAGTTTCAACTTAAATGTCTCTTCTTTAGGGAGGATACCCCTCATACTTTAGACCGGGCACTGTCCCTTGATATGTTAATATCCACACTCTCACTTTCTAAGTTTCATTTACAGCATTTGTCACAAACATAATTTAAACGATTATTTGGGTAAAAACTCATTAATGAATATCTTTGCGCTGCAACATAAGGTCCATGAGATGATGCTTGTCCTTTCACTTTTTGAAGGAATCCAGGTGTTTATTTCAATGCTGAATATATGTGAAGATGTCAGTTAGGTTTTACTGAGTGATTTGACAGAAGGGAAAATAATTTACCTAAAATAATAAAAAACCAAAACTATAAAAAGAGTGAATTCACTGAAAGTGAGTCTAGATAAAATCATTTCCAAAATTTTGATATTAAAAGAGTGGTCCTTTATGATAGAAGCTAAAATTTTAATTATTCTGGGAAAGTGTGTGATGATTTCCAAGCCCCTATGAATTCAGTCATACCTTTATAAGGTTTTGTATTTTGTTGTGGTTCTGAAACAGGAGGGAAACGGGCAGGAACAATCTTTAAAAGAATGACATGACCATAGGACATGACAAAAACTGGTCAGGACCATCTATGTCCAAGATGACTGAATATTCTGCTTTCAGTGTATCTTGAGCCTCATTGTAATATTCTCATTTTAATAAATTAGCATCTAAGTGACATGCACCAAGACAGTTCTCAGGCTAACCATAAAAGGCCAAAAAGTGGGCAGTGGTCCAGTTCCGGGGAATCTCCACTCCTTCCTCCAAATAATTTGATTAATTCTCCCACTCATTAGCCTATGAGACTATACCCCCCATAAAAACTAATGACTCCATGTTTTGGGGCCTCTCACTCCTGAGATGACTCACACTCTGTCTATGGAGTAGGTTTTTCTCTAAATAAACCCATTTATCTATCACTTTGCCTCTCACTTTGCCCTGCTTATTCCATACTCCAAGGCCAAATTTGCCTGTTACTCCAGGTGTTTCTTGACTTCCTACTTTTGCATTCCAGTCCCCTATAATGAAAAGGACATCTTTTTTAGGGTGTTAGTTCTAAAAGGTCTTGTAGGTCTTCACAGAACCGTTCAACTTCAGCTTCTTCAGCGTTACTGGTTGGGGCATAGGCTTGGATTACCGTGATATTGAATGGTTTGCCTTGGAAACGAACAGAGATCATTCTGTCATTTTTGAGATTGCATCCAAGTACTGCATTTTGGACTCTCTTGTTGACTATGATGGCTATTCCATTTCTTCTAAGGGATTCCTGCCCACAGTAGTAGATATAATGGTCATCTGAGTTAAATTCACCCATTCCAGTCCATTTTAGTTTGCTGATTCCTAGAATGTCGACATTCACTCTCGCCATCTCCTGTTTGAACACTTCCAATTTGCCTTGATTCATAGACCTAACATTCCAGGTTCCAATGCAATATTGCTCTTTACAGCATCAGATCTTGCTTCTATCACCAGTCCCATCCACAACTGGGTATTGTTTTTGCTTTGGCTCCATCCGTTCATTCTTTCTGGAGTTATTTCTCCACTGATCTCCAGTAGCATATTGGGCACCTACGTAGCATATTGGGCACCTACCAACCTGGGGAGTTCCTCTTTCAGTATCCTATCATTTTGCCTTCTCATACTGTTCATGGGGTTCTCAAGGCAAGAATACTGAAGTGGTTTGCCATTCCCGTCTCCAGTGGACCACATTCTGTCAGACCTTTCCATCATGACCCTTCCATCTTGGGCGGCCCCACATGGCATGGCTTAGTTTCATTGAGTTAGACAAGACTGTGGTTCTGTGATCAGATTGGCTAGTTTTCCATGATTATGGTTTTAGTGTGTCTGCCCTCTGATGCCCTCTCGCAACACCTACTGTCTTACTTGGGTTTCTCTTACCTTGGATGTGGGATATCTCTTCAAGGCTGCTCCAGCAAAGCACAGCCGCTGCTCCTTACCTTGGATGAGGTATCACCAGATGGTCAACACTGAAATCAGATTGATTATATTCTTTGCAGCCAAAGATGGAGAAGCTCCATACAGTCAGCAAAAACAAGACCGGGAGCTGACTGTGGCTCAGATCATGAACTCCTTATTGCCACTGAAGAAAGTAGGGATAACCACTAGACCATTCAGGTATGACCTAAATAAAATCCCTTATGACTATACAGTGGAAGTGAGAAATAGATTTAAGGGACTAGATCTGATAGACAGAGAGCTTGATGAACTATGGACGGAGGTTCGTGACATTGTATAGGAGACAGGGATCAAGACCATCCCCATGGAAAAGAAATGCAAAAAGGCAAAATGGTTGTCTGAGGAGGCCTTACAAATAGCTGTGAAACGAAGAGAAGCGAAAAGCAAAGGAGAAAAGGAAAGATATTCCCATTTGAATGCAGAGTTCCAAAGAATAGCCAGGAGAGATAAGAAAGCCTTCCTCAGGGATCAGTGCAAAGAAATAGAGGAAAACAACAGAATGGGAAAGACTATAGATCTCTTCAAGAAAATAAGAGATATACCAAGGGAACATTTAATGCAAAAATAGGCTCAATAAAGGACAGAAATGGTATGGACCTAACAGAAGCAGAAGATATTAAGAAGAGGTGACAAGAATACACAGAAGAACTGTACAAAAACGATCTTCACGACCCAGATAATCACAATGGTGTGATCACTCACCTAGAGCCAGACATCCTGGAATGTGAAGTCAAGTGGGCCTTAGAAAGCATCACTACGAAAAAAGCTAGTGGATATGATGGAATTCCAGTTGAGCTATTTGAAATCCTGAAAGATGATGCTGTGAAAGTGCTGCACTCAATATGTCAGCAAATTTGGAAAACTCAGCAGTGGCCACAGGACTGGAAAAGGTCAGTTTTCATTCCAGTCCCTAAGAAAGGCAATCCCAAAGAATGCTCAAACTACGGCACAATTGCACTCATCTCACATGCTAGTAAAGAAATGCTCAAAATTCTCCAAGTCAGGCTTCAGCAATACGTGAACTGAGAACTTCCAGATGTTCAAGCTGGTTTTAGAAAAGGCAGAGGAACCAGAGATCAAATTGCCAATATCTGCTGGATCATCGAAAAAGCAAGAGAGTTCCAGAAAAACATCTATTTCTGCTTTATTGACTACGAAAGACTTTGACTGTGTGGATCACAATAAACTGTGGAAAATTCTGAAAGAGATGGGAATATCAGACCACCTGACCTGCCTCTTGAGAAACCTGTATGTAGGTCTAGAACAGTTAGAACTGGACATGGAGCAACACACTGGTTCCAAATAGGGAAAGGAGTATGTCAAGGCTGTATACTGTCACCCTGCTTATTTAACTTATATGCAGAGTACATCATGAGAAATGCTGGGCTGGAAGAAGCACAAGCTGGAATCAAGATTGCCGGGAGAAATATCAATCACCTCAGATATGCAGATGACACCACCCTTATGGCAGAAAGTGAAGAGGAACTAAAAAGCCTCTTGATGAAAGTGAAAGAGGAGAGTGAAAAAGTTGGCTTAAAGCTTCACATTCAGAAAACTAATATCATGGCATCTGGTCCCATCACATCATGGGAAATAGATGGAGAAACAGTGGAAACAGTGTCAGACTTTATTTTTTTGGGCTCCAAAATCACGGCAGATGGTGACTGCAGCCATGAAATTAAAAGACGCTTACTCCTTGGAAGGAAAGTTATGACCAACCTAGATAGCATATTAAAAAGCAGAGACATTACTTTGCCAACAAAGGTCTGTCTGGTCAAGCCTATGGTTTTTCCAGTGGTCATGTATGGATGTGAGAGTTGGACTGTGAAGAAAGCTGAGCACCAAAAAACTGATGCCTTTGAACTATGGTATTGCAGAAGACTCTTGAGAGCCCCTTGGACTGCAAGGAGATCCAGCCAGTCCATCCTAAAGGAGACCAGTCCTGGGTGTTCATTGGAAGGGCTGATGTTGAAGCTGAAACTCCAATAGTTTGGCCACCTCTTGGGAAGAGTTGACTCGTTCGAAAAGACCCTGATGCTGGGAGGGATTGGGGGCAGGAGGAGAAGGGGACGACAGAGGATGAGATGGCTGGATGGCATCACCGACTCGATGGACATGAGTTTGAGTAAACTCCGGGAGTTTGTGACGGACAGGGAGGCCTGGCGTGCTGCGCTTCATGGGGTCGCAAAGAGTCGTACATGACTGAGCGACTGAACCGACTGACTTGCCTCTCACTGAATTCTTTCTATGATAAGACATCAATAACCTGAGCTTCATTAGGTCCTGAAAGCAGATGTGTGATCTCAATTTAAAGACCATGGGTTCAAACCCCAACCTGAGTTCCATAGTTTTAGTTTCAGTTCTATTTACAAACATTTGAAAAATAACAGAGTTTTTGTACATGACATGTGATTTATCCTATCTGCAGACAAGCATACACATTTGGTGTTCTTTTCCATAGCTGCTTGGATACCAAGCACTGTCACTCATAGTCTGGGAACAAAACTTATGCCAACTGCTTCCTAAAGTTCTGAGGTTTATATGTTCAGTGTTTGGCAGCAAGTGAATAAGAAGACTGACTACTCAATGATTAGTACAACCAAAACCTTGAGGATGCCTTCTAGACTTCAGCACGGCACAGTAGATAAAGCCCCCTGTGCTCCTGGCCACATGATGCAAAGGGTCGCATTGGAAAAGACCCTGATGCTGGGAAAGATTAAGGCAGAATGAGAAGGGGATGACAGAGGACGAGATGGTTGGATGGCATCGCCGACTCAATGGATATGAGTGTAAGCAAGCTCCAGGAGTTGGTGAAGGACAGGGAAGTCTGGCATGCTGCAGTCCTTGCGGTGGCAAAGAGTCAGACATGACTGAGCGACTGAACAACATGCTCTTGAGGCTTCTTAACAGTAACACAGGTATCTGGTAAGAAGGAAGTGGGAGTGAAGGAGCAAATATCCTCACCTCTACCTTTATCAGGTCCTATTGCTCCTTCCCATGGGCCAAACCCAACAGAAGCCAGTTGGTGAGGGAGTCTGGACAATACAATCTAAAGACATCAGCATCTCAAGGCACAGACTAGCTCAAAGAAGGGCAAAGAATGGGTCTAGTGGGGAAATGTGTGGTATAATAAGAAATATATCTAATCTTTGTCCTGGGTTCTTGGCACAAAGCTCCCTAAACCCTTGTAATTTCCTAAGTGATAAGATTATCCTTTGTTATTCATGACAAGCCCTTTCAATCAGACCTGAGTTTATGCTAATGAGGTGATTTAGAGTGAAGTGAAGTGAAGTCACTCAGTTGTGTCTGACTCTTTGCGACCCCATGGACTGTAGCCTACCAGGCTTCTCCCATGGGATTTTCCAGGCAAGAGTACTGGAATGGGTTGCCATTTCCTTCTCCAGAGGATCTTCCCCAAGGTCCCAACAAAACCTCAGGATGGGGCTGGTCACCAAAAAGATCAAGTAATTGGAACGTTTAGTCCTACCCATTGACCTCTGAGAAGGGGAAGGGTGCTGGAGAGTAAAATCTGTAAAAAATTGGAGAACAGCAAGATCTGATGAGTTTCTGGTTTGATGAACACTTGGAGGTGGTGGGAGAGTGGTGTGTCTAGAAAATGCATGAACGCTCCACAGACCTTTCCATACAACTTGCCTTGTGCATTTATCCCTTCCATCTGGCTGCTCCTGAGCTATATCCTTTTATAATAAACTGCCAGGCTAGTGAGCAAATGTTTTCCTGAGTTCCGAGAACTGCTCTAGCAAATATTAATAAATTGAAAGCAAGGCGGGCATCGTAGGAACCACAGATTCAAAGCTCCTAGGTTAGAAGGTGGAAACCTGGGACACGAGATTTCCATTGGCAGGAGGGGGAGAACTGTCTTGTATGATTGAGCCCTTAACCTGTGGGATCTAATGCTCTCTCTAGGTAGACAGTGCCAGTAAGTAAGTAAGTAAGTGAAGTCGCTCAGTCGTGTCCAACCCCACGGACTGACTATAGCCCACCAGGCTCCTCTGTCCATGGGATTTTCCAGACAAGAATACTGGAGTGGGTTGCCATGTCAGAATAGAGTTAAATCGTAGGACACCCAGTGGCATTGCAGAATTGCTTGATGTGTGAAAAAGCCACAGGTCTGCTATCAGAAAGGAAATAGCATCGTAGAAGGCAACTGAGGGGAGAGGAGACACACAGGAATGTGGTTTTCCTTAGACCAAAACAGCAGGGAAACTCTCACATTTGTAAACTTGACAGTTAACAAAGCACTCCTTCAAGTCTCAAAGCTGGGGATTGGGAAACTGGCAATGGCATGAAATAGAGGGACAGGAATGAAGGGACTTGCCCAAGGTTAAACAGTTAAGCAGAACTTGGCCTTTCCTTAAGCAATGTGACCTGCATCTAGTGTCTGTTGTATTTACGCTTCCCATCTCTACCTACCTTCCACAAAAAGGATACCATTATAGCTAGAGATTCTCCGGTGCTAGGGCTGAGCAATGCTGAGTGGTTCCTGTTCCGTTTCTTCTCTGTTTGTTTGGGGAATTTGCCTCTATTTGTAAAATATTATCTTGCTGTCACTACAGCATTTGTTGTTGCTGTTAATGTGCCCAGAATCTTTCATGCCCTGCTTTTCGATGAGTTTTGGCTAACGTGCAGCCTGATTATTCACACTGGAGAGGGATGGGGGGTGGGGGGCACGGAGGGGGTCAGATTTGGAGAAACTCCACACAGGGCTGCCCCCTGGGGGCCAGAAGAATGAGCCCCTTCTGGCAGGGAGTGGGGGGGTTGCAGGAGGCTGAAAGGTGAGAATGCTTGAGAGGCTCTGTGCTTGGTGGGTTTATCCCAGAAAACTTCAGTAGTGACAGTCTATTGGGCTCTTTTTTGCCTATTTATGGGTTTTCTATGCCTTACTTTAATCTTCCCTTAGCTGTCTAGATTCAGTGAAGATTACCATAAACTAACTTTTAAAACTTAACGGGTATTTCTTAAACAAAACTTAAAAAAAAAAAAAAGAAAAACATTACCCATAATTCCATCACCAGAGAGAATATTTTCATCTAAATCTTTCCAGTCATTATTCTCTGCATAGATATACATGCTTATTTATATAAAGTTTATTTTAAAATGCAATTATTCTATACACGTTGCTTTGTAGCTTACTCTTTCATCCCATATGGTGTCTTAAACGGCATAGATTTTTTTCAAATTTCATACAGAACTTTTCTCAACTATTTCATATCCTGAGTAATGCCATAGCTAGAAATAAATGCCCTCTAGTTGAAGCAGGTGACATGGTGGAACGCCAGCTTCTCAAATGGAAGTGTGTTTGGAGATCATCTGGGGGTCTTGTTAAAATACAGATTCTGATTTGCGAGTCCTGGAGATAGGACTTGCGAGTCTGCATTTCTGACACACGCCCTGATGCTGATGGTGATGCTTATGTGACTGGTCTGAGGCCCACACTTTGAGAACCACACAGGTGTGGTGGAAAGAACTTCAATCTAGGAGCCAAAAACATGCCTTCAAATCTTGGCCATGGATTGGGGGTAAGTTTCCAAGCTTCTTTAGTTCTTTTATATAAACAAAATTTCATAAAAATCTGAAGACACTTAGCATAAAACATGTGTTTACACTTATGTTGAATAGCTACACATGTCTGGTTATATGGCCTCCCCAGTGGCTTAGCAGGTAAAGAATCTGCCTGCAACACAGGAGACACAGGAAACGGAGGTTTGATCCCTGGGTTGGGAAGATCCCCTGGAGAAGGAAGTGGCAACCATAGTTATGTTTCCTTTGTGGAAACATATTCTGTCCACTGTAGTGTAAGGGACTTCCCTGGGGGCTCAGATGGTAAAGAATCTGCCTGCAGTGCAGGAGACCTGGATTTCATCCCTGGGTCGGGAAGATCTCCTGGAGAAGGGTATGGCTACCCCCTTCAGTATTCCTGCCTGGAGAATTCCAAGGACAGAGGAGCCTGGTGGGCTACAGTCCATGGGGTCGCAAAGAGTCAGATATGACTGAGCAACTAACACACATACCCATATGTATATGTATTGTGTATCCAACGTTCCTTTGTGGACACATAGTATGTCCACAATTGTATATATTCAGTGTTTACCAACCCCCGCCCTCAACCTGGGTCCTGCCAGGGAAGGAGGCAATTTCCGCCTCAAGGGATACACATTACAATATCTTTGAGCTCAATACAGAACTAAAACCCCCAACAAATGGAAGATGTTAGCATTCTTCAATCAAGATAACCTCGAGAAGCTCATCAGGAGACCAGATTAAAGGAGTATAGGCTCTATACAACCTCTGATCCTTACCAACAACCCCATCCTGGAACCATTTCTATAAAACTCCTCACCAAATTCTCCCAGTTAGGACACACAGTTTTGGGGTGGGGGGCGTGAGCCCACTGTATCCCTGTTGGCCTGGCAAGGCAATAAAGCTATTCTTTTCTACTTCACCCACAACTCTGTCTCTGAGATTCGATTTGGCACTGGTGCACAGAGGATGAGCTTTCAGCATCACCTAATCTGCTGGCTTTATCTTCTTTTCCCATCAAGATGTTCCTTCTGGACCCCTTCAGATACCTTTTCTTAGGAAGCTCTTGGCTTCTTTAGTTTATATCCTCATATGCATTTCTAGGAGTCTGGTAGGACCTTGTGTTTTTCTTGCATAATCATTATAATTTGAATTTTTTAAAACTGGCATACAAACACAGAGTATAGAATTAGACTTCTCTGCTTCTCTTTTCAGCTGAGGAACTTGCCAGCTACATCACTGCCAGCTAATCCTTGATAATAACTTTTTAAACAAGGACAGATCCTTACTCACTCATTGTGGCTTCCCTTACCAGGTTAGGGGCAGAGAGAGTCAGGACTGTCCTGGGGAAAATGACTTGTTCTGCCTTTACTGAGAGCCCTTTGAAGGCTTGGTGGTCTAGTTTCTTGAGGGTGGGGGCGATAGTGGGTGAAGATGGCAGGCTGAGTCAGTCGGGTGCCTGCCTTTGCCCCAGGAAGTTCGTTGTATGAAAACTGAAAGGGTGGATTCTTAAATGCTGTTTCATTCTGGACCCCAGTGGTTAAGTTCTGAAGGGCCTCATGCTGAGATCAAAATTGGGGAATTATATTCTCTTGAGATACCACCCTGGGTGGGCCTAGCTTGGGGACAGATAGTTATAGTTAGGCAAACAAAAATGAATGAACTAAAATAGCTTAATTGATCAAATCAGGCCAAGATAAAATTTCCAGTGCTTACATGTTCAGATACTTAATGAGCAAATGCTGTCCTTTACTTGAATTATTTAGGTATTTATGTCTAATTCCTTTGGTTGCTATTTTCTTGTTTATTCTCATGGAGCCTAGCATGCTCTGCACCTCCTTAGTGTGAGGACTGCAAATCCTTCTCTATAAACCCACAGCAGTGGGGTAGGGGCTGGTTTCTTTGTTGTGACCTGGTCATTGTTTACCTCTGAGTCATGATTTTACATAATAATTTTTTTTTGTATGTGTTTGTGTGTCTGTTGGTGGGGGGTCATAGTTCACTTAAATAATAGGAGATAACTCAAATCCTTTTGAGGATAATTTAGGTATACTTCTGATATAGAATCCACATATATAGAAGGGAGGTAATACAACAGTAGAAAGAGAATGGAGTGAAGGGAAGGAAAACATGCCACCTCAAAATGTTGCAGGGAAGAAGCCAAGTCTGACTCCACGTTGGAAACTGTTTCTTTGACTTGCTTTTATTATTATAATCATATTCAAAGGCTTGCCTGGAGGACCCTACCCCTCTGCTTGACTGTAAACTAAAGTGCCTTTGTTCAGCTCATGGTGAGATAGTTTGTCTCTGCCCACCTGTGAATAGAAGCTTTCCTTGGAAGAAAAGCTATGACAAACCTAGACAGCATATTAAAAAGCAGAGACATTACTTTGCTGACAAAGGTCCATTTAGTCAAAGCTATGGTTTTTCCAGTAGTCATGTATGGATATGAGAGCTGAACGGTAAAGAAAGCTGAGCACTGAAGAACTGATGCTTTTGAACTGTGGTGTTAGAGAAGACTCTTGAGAGTCCCTTGGACTGCAAGGAGATCAAACCAGTCAATCCTAAAGGAAATAAGTCCTGAATATGCATTGGAAGGACTGATGCTGAACCTGAAGCTCCAATACTTTGGCCACCTGATGTGAACAGTTAACTCATTTGAAAAGACCCTGAAGCTGGGAAAGATTGAAGGCAGGAGGAGAAGGGAACGACAGAGGATGAGATGGTTGGATGGCATCACCAACTTGATGGACATAGTTTGAGCAAGCTCTAGGTGTTGGTGATGGACAGGGAAGCCTGGTGTGCTGCAGTCCATGGGGTTGCAAACAGTCAGACGTGACTGAGCAACTGAACTGAACTGAACACACCCCTTCTGAAGACTGGAAATTCCCTCGGAGATGTTTTACAAGACTGAAGACCCTTTCACTTTACTTCCTCACTGCATCTCCCTCTCTCTTCTGCCTTTTGACTTTAGTTTCTCATTGCTTCTTTCGTTCTAATCTATAAAAGAATTTGGCATCCAGAGCCCAATAAGATGGTTATTTTGAGGCGCTAGTCTGCTATCTTCTCAGTCTGTCAGCTCCCTGATTAAAGTTTCTTCCTTGCCTCAACACCTCATCTCTCGGATTCATCAGCCTATCGTGTGGTGAGCAGAGTGAGTTTGGACTTGGTAACAAAAATACTCCTCTTTGGCATATAGGTTATTTGGGCTTGATTATGTTTGAAAAGTTGAAGACACAGGAGAATCTCTGCAAATCCAGCAGAGGTTATCCTTTATATTGACAAGGGAAATCTCTATTTGTGAGGGTGTCTCCGTACCAGAAGAGGAGGATGGTCAAATCTGCAGAAATTCTTATCAGTGGAGAAGACATCAACTTATATCTGCATAACAACCATAGCCTTGTTTACTGTGCTTTGCCTGTAAATCTTCCATAAGCACCCTCCTCCCACCCAACGCAACATTTTTCTTTCGTGCTTGTGTATATGTGTGTGATCAGTCCTGTCTGACTCTGTGACCCCAAGGACTAGAGCCTGCCAGGCTCTTCGGTCCATGGGATTCTCTGGGCAAGAATACTGGAGCAGGTTACCATTTCCTTCTCCAGGGAATCTTTCCAACCCAGGGGTCAAACCTGCGTCTCCTGTGTTTCCTGCATTGGCAGATAGATACTTTACCACTGAGCCACCTGGGAAACCCCACATACTATCAAACCTTTTTCTGTTTTCTGCTGTCAAGTTGCCTCAATTATAGGAATTCTCAGCCAAGAATCTAAAAAAGTAGAGGGAAAATCACTTTTTCTCCCATACAGGAACAATGAGGAAGTTGACAAAGAAGATATTTTGAAGAATAACAAGCTAATTAGGAATCAGCTTAAGGAGATTGAGTTTAAAGAAAATTAAAGTCTGGACAAAGCTGACAGAGATTAAATGATATTTCTGAGAATTGTTAAGATAGCATCCTGGCCTCGCTTTGATGATAATCTGTACATGGTTATAAATTCTTCCTATTTTGGAAAGAAGGTGCTCACCCCACTGGTGTTGTCTCACCTTATAAAGGGGGTTCCATTTATTGAGTACATTTGTAAGCAAGTCTTTGCAGGAAATTACTTTCAGCAGGAAACCCCTTTTCTTGTCAATGTAAGCAAAGCTACACTGGAGCTAACTTTTAAATCAGGGGCTGCAATATTCTACTCATTCCTGACCCTAGCATACCTTTCAAATTTTTTGACCATACAATATCTTGCCCACCTATTGGTTCTTTCAACAGATCAAAGAAGTAGAAGTGAAGAATGAGTGATTAACAGATGACCAGATCTTTTCTCTAGCTTCCCCTTCAGTGATCTTGCAAACAGGCTGTGTGAACAAGATGGCATCTAAAGAAAGGTCACAAGGGACCTCCCTGGCAGTTCAGCAGCTAAGATACATGGTTCCCCTGCAAGGAGTGTGAGTGTGATACCTGGTCAGGGAACTAAGGTCCTGCATGCTGCACGGTACAGTCAAAAACAGGGAAAAAAAAAAAGTGGAAAAAAATAAAGATCACAAGAAGTCAACAAGCCTGCACCCAGTGGGGGAGAGTGAGAATTCTGACCCCCATCTCAGTGATTAATTAGGATTAATTCTCTTTTCCTCTTAAAAACTTTCATGGCCAAGCAGAATCTTGGGAAATGGTTTTTGGGAAACATTGAGTCCATCTCCCCAGATTAGAGGCATTCTGATTAAAAGCAACATTCCTTTCTACCAACTGCTTCTTGGGTATTGATTTTCCAGTAGCCGGAGGTTTGGTAACACCATGTAGATAGTGAGTATAGTTTTTGAGGTGTGTAGGATTCTAATCAATGGCAAAATTTAATGCCACCATCTGGTGCCTCCTGTTGGTTACACAGAGAATTGGCTGAAGGGAAATGAAATTGGCGACACTATGAGACAGATACAAGTTTTGGGCTGGGCTGCAGCATTCCTGCCCAGAGAAGTCTGGGTCACAACAGTCTTCACCTGCAAGAACAGTATTCAGTGGCCATTCCTCAATGGGCAGTTCTGAGTTCCCTGTGCTGGAGGCCAGGGAGGTATGCTGATGTCTCTGTAAGTTAGGATGTCAGGCTTCAGGGTACAATGGGGATAGCTGTGAACTTCCGTGCATGATGAGTTGTAACGATATCCCCCTTTCTTCCTTGGATGACTAATCCTCATGGATAGCTCGAGACATAATGGCTTCACCAGCATCTCTATTTCTTTCGTTATCTGCTGTTCTGGATTTTAAGCACTACATGCTTCTTTTTAAAATTTTATGTGGCATGTGGCTAAAATAGGAAGGAGAGTTTAGGGCTCTTGGATGAAAGGAGAAATGGGAAGACATTAATGCATCATCCATAGTTTCAATGGTGGGCATTCTGCTTTCAATGAGGAGCAAAATTTTTCCATTTCAACTCTAGGTTTACTAAATTACTGAATTTTCATAAAACTTGGCTACTTTTTCTCCACTTCTTCGAGTGATGGAAATGAAGTCTTAGAGAAGTACTATTAACCTGATCAAGAGCACATAATCTGGACTTCCCTAGTGGTGCAGCGGATGGGAGTCCACCTGCCAATCAGGGGACTCAGGTTTGATCCCTGGTCTGGGAAGATCCCACATGATGTGGAGCAACTAAACCGGTGTACCACGACTGCTGAGCCCACGCAGTATGGCCTGTGAGCTGCAACTACTGAGCTGGCATGCTGCAACTACCGAAGCCTGCATGCCTAGAGCCTGTGCGCCGCAGCAAGAGCGGCCATCACAATGAGAAGCCCCCACCCCTGCTCGCCGCAACTAGAGAAAGCCCACGTGCAGCAACAAAGACCCAGAACAGCCAAAAAGAAAAAAAGAGAGCAAGAGAGAGCACATAATTTGAGCAAGAAAGAGCTAGGCCTCCAACCTCTATCCAGAGACACCACAGGTCAGTACCTTACCCCTGTTCTGCCATCCAAAACCCTCCACCTATTACCCACCCCACCCCCAACGGGGGCAGTAACAGGAAGGGAGTATCACTGAGGTCTGCTGCTCTGACAGTTATTCCTAAGTCCTCACCAGCTGTCTCCTCCAACTTTCGTTTTGAGGGAGGAGGCAGGTCCTGTTCATCTGCCAACTTCTTTATTCCTTAGAACTGATGGATCCTGGGATTCCAGTTCAAACTTCAGTTTGGAGAACTCTGAGCCCAATGAACCATGTCATAACCACATCAGGTTTTCTTCTTTCTTTTTCTTTTGTTTTTCCCTTAGCCAAATAGAGGCTGAATGGATGGGCTCTTGGCAACCTCATCATTTCCATTGTGTTCTCATCATTATTTAAACAAATGGTATTCACTGGGGTCCAAGTCAGAAGACAGGACACAGAGAAGGCTTTTTATCAGTCAGCTGGACTGCTCTTTGCTTTTCCCAAGTCTTTTGTGTTCCCTGAGGGTCCTCAAGTGTGGAGAAGCTCACAAAGGAACTAAAATGGACACAGCCTTTGTCTGAGAAGGGACAGCCAATCAGTTCCCTCTACCCCTCCACAGATGTCTTGATCTTTTGATAAAACAGCACTTTTTTACTTAAGGCACTTAAGGCACTAGGGGTTGCAGAAGTGGAGAGTCGTGTGCAGGTTTTTTGCAAGGTACCAAGAATCAATTTAGGCACTAGGCCGTACACAGCACAGAAAGGTGTTGAAAGATGCTGGCTCTGCAGAGAGTATGCCTCCGTTCCAATAATTATAAAAGTGATCTCAAAAATGCTTTCACCTAGCGAGACTTAGATCCCTCATATGTAAATGGGAACAATTATTACAGGTATTTCACAGCAGTAACCAGAGAATTAAGTGAAATACTGCATGCAGCATGTTTATTGGAACGTTTTGTGTTTTTCTTAAACTCTCACTTTTATAATTATAGCTGAGGATAGATTTATGGAGGGAGGTGGCCTTGGTTCCTGGAAAGGAGAAAAATTATAGAATGTTTCAGGCCCAAGTCCAGGGAGTCATGACATCTGGAGAATAAAGGCATTTGCAATTTATCTTTTCACTCTAGGGTATACAGTTAGTGAAATATTTTACAAATCTGAAAAGTTTCAAGTAAACTACACTAGTTTGGCACATTGATGCTTGAACTTATTTCCTACACCACAGTTCCCATAAATAATAGTCCAGGAATTTTTTTTTTTAATGTTACCTCCTTGAATCCTATAAAATGGATACTTTGGTTAAGTATATTTGAAAAAATCAGTATATTTGAAAATTCATAATGAATGTTAGGATACAGTCTCTGACCAGGCCTGTATGAAAATAACATAATGCAGCATTGGCCAAATTAATTTGAATATGAAGCATTGCTGTCTCTACTGCTGCTGCTGTTCTTGGGAGTGAGGGAGCAGAAGGGTGCATATAACCACACCTTGGAGAGTGGAGGTCCATGGGACTTGGTTTGAAAGCTCTCCAGATTATTCCCAAGAGTGGAACTGGTGTTAAGCTGTCTCACTCAGATGTGTGCTGTCAGCTCAAGTGCTTGCATGCAGAGGGTCTAGTCCATCAAAAAATGTTCTTTGCAACAATGATAGTGACACCAGGCATTGTTCAAAAATAGTGGCTCTTAGAGGGGGAGAGTGAGGGGAAGGGAGAGTTAGGGAGTTTGGGGTAGACATGTACCCACTGCTGCTGCTGCTGCTAAGTCACTTCAGTCGTGTCCGACTCTGTGTGACCCCATAGACGGCAGCCCACCAGGCTTCGCTGTCCCTGGGATTCTCCAGGCAAGAACACTGGAGTGGGTTGCCATTGCCTTCTCCGATGTACACACTACTACATTTAAAATGGATAACCAACAAGGTCCTACTGTATAGCACAGGAAACTCTGCTTGCTGTTATGCGACAGCCTGGATGGGAGGGGAGTTTAGGGGAGAATGGATACATGTATACATATGGCTGAGTCCCTTTGCCGTCCACCTGAAACTATCACAGCATTCTGAATCGGTTATTGTTGTTGTTTAGTCCCTCAGTCGTCTCTGACTCTTTTGCAACCCCATGGACTATTGCCCTCCAAGCTCCTCTGTCCATGGGATATCCCAGGCAAGAATACTAGAGTAGGTTGCCATTTCTTTTCCCAGGGGATTGCCTTGACTGAGGGATTGAATCCATACATATTTCCTGCATTGGCAGGTGAATTCTTTACCACTGAGCCACCAGGGAAGCCCATAATCAGCTAAACTCCAATAATAAAATAAAAAGTTAAAAAAATTTTTTGAAACCCACCTACTGACTTTTGAACCTATTCCTTTCCTATGTTTTTCCAATGGAAGCAGCAGTTGATCAAGCTGAAGTATTATTTTAGATATTGATATCTTCTAAATAGATTTTTGAGCAAATTTAAAAATGGATTGTTACATGTCAGAAAGCCAAGGCTCTACAAATTGTGATGAGAATTTATATGCATTTTACTATAAATTTGATAATTTAGGAGATAAACCACAGGCTTGCATGCTGGTTTAGAGAAAGAGTGCCAAGACAGGCTGAGTGCATTGAGAACTAAATTGTGCAATTTTAGGGAACAATATGATAAGGTCTAAGGTAGGAAGGTTGCATAATTTAAAAACCTAAGTATTTTGCTCTTTACTAAATTGGCAAAAGTCAAATCAATAAAATATACATCAAGATGAAAAGTAAAATAAAATACTGGCTCAAAAGGGCAGTAAATCTGAAGACTTGAGCTGAGAAGTCTTAGCAGGTTGAACCAGGCAATCTTATCTCAGGAGGAAATACCTTATCATGATGTTGGGACCTGGTAGCAAAGTTTGAGTGGCTCTTACTTAGCTGAGTTTCCAAGATGTTTTAATTATCAAATTGTTTCTAAAACCATATACAAATGTATAAAAACTTTACTTACCCCAACACTTTCCTACTGTAGTATGCAGAGTATATGAAAGGTTAAGGCATTAGGTAGCACTGAGAATGTGTTAGATGCTGGAAAAGACGAGAGGCAGGGGAGGAAGACATAAAGAAAGCATGATGAAGCTATGTTCTCTCAATTTGCATATATGTATGCAAGATAGCGGAGAAGGCACTGGCGACCCACACCAGTACTCTTACCTGGAAAATCCCATGGACAGAGGAGCCTGGTAGGCTGCCATCCATGGGGTCTCTAAGAGTCAGACACGACTGAGCGATTTCACTTTCACTTTTTGCTTTCATACATTGGAGAAGGAAATGGCAACCCGCTCCAGTGTCCTTGCCTGGAGAATCCCAGGGATGGGGGAGCCTGGTGGGCTGCCGTCTATGGGGTCGCACAGAGTCGGACACGACTGAAGCGACTTAGCAGCAGCAGCAGCAGCAGCATGCAATATTGAGACTAATATTATTTTATAATGAATTGGTAACCATATTTTTAGATTATCTAGATATATGATTTGTTTTCTGGGGGAGTAGAAAAACTAAATATAACTGATGAAAATTTCAGTTTTCTTTTATGTATTTACAGCTACATAGCTGTAGCCTAAAATTTGCTGTGACTAAGATTTTGTGAATTACTCAGCATTTCATAGGTTGCTGGCACTACATCACGAGAACATCCTAATTCTGAGCTTTTTGGTTCTGAGTCCACCCACTGAGTCTAATACACTGTGTCTTTGGAAAATCTCTTTACCCTAAGTATTCCTTAGTTTCTTCTTATGTAAACCGAAAATAGTAACAGTGCTTCTGGATGTTTATGAAGTATATTTTTAATAATACACTGAAGTCATTCCTAAAAACCTCTCCATATATTGAGGTTGGTTCAACAACAATATTTTCATGGGTATACAGTAGAATAAGAAAAAAAGATCACTGTGGTGAGTGCTATTCAAATTTTGTACATTTTTTAAAAAATGGAGATAAATTCTTTCTATACTTTAGGTTTAAAATTTTCTTTATTTTAAAAAATACCTTTTTGAAGTTTCTCTTGTCCCCTGCTCATCTCCCCTCTCCCCACCATTTCACTAGTAGATGACTGTGTGGATCACAATAAACTCTGGAAAGTTCTGAAAGAGATGGGAATACCAGGCCACCTTACCTGCCTCTTGAGAAACCTGTATGCAGGTCAGGAAGCAACAGTTAGAATGGGACATGGAACAACAGACTGGTTCCAAATAGGAAAAGGAGTATGTCAAGGCTGTATATTGTCCACCCTGCTTATTTAACTTATATGCAGAGTATATCATGAGAAATGCTGGGCTGGAAGAAGCACAAGCTGGAATCAAGATTGCCGGGAGAAATATCAATAACCTCAGATATGCAGATGACACCACCCTTATGGCAGAAAGTGAAGACGAACTAAAAAGCCTCTTGATTGGAGAAGGAAATGGCAACCCACTCCAGTATTCTTGCCTGGAAAAGTCCATGGACAGAGGAGTCTGGCGGGCTGAAGTCCATGGGATTACATGACTGAGCATGTGTGCACAAGGGTGGAGGGAAATGGGTTGGTAGCAATAAAGTGGTAGAACTAAAAAAAAAAAAAAAAAAAAGCCTCTTGATGAAAGTGAAAGAGGAGAGTGAAAAAGTTGGCTTAAAACTCAACATTCAGAAAACTAAGATCATGACATCTGGTCCCATCACTTCATGGCAAATAGATGGGGAAACAGTGGAAACAGTGGCTGACTTTATTTTTGGGGGCTCCAAAATCATTGCAGATGGTGATTGCAGACATGAAATTAAAAAACTCTTATTCCTTGGAAGGAAAGTTATGACCAACATAGACAGCATATTAAAAAGCAGAGACATTACTTTACCAACAAATGTCCATCTAGTCAAGGCTATGGTTTTTCTAGTGGTCATGTATGGATGTGAGAGTTGGACTGTGAAGAAAGCTGAATGCCAAAGAATTGATGCTTTTGAACTGTGATGTTGGAGAAGACTGTTGAGAGTCCCTTGTACTGCAAGGAGATCCAACCAGTCCATCCTAAATAAAATCAGTCCTGAATATTCATTGGAAGGACTGATGTTGAAGCTGAAACTTTAGTACTTTGGCCACCTGATGTGAAGAGTTGACTCATTGGAAAAGACCCTGATACTGGGAGGGATTGGGGGCAGGAGGAGAAGGGGATGACAGAGGATGAGATGGCTGGATGGCATCACCGACTCGATGGACATGAGCTTGAGTAACCTCTGGGAGTTTGTGATGGACAGGGAGGCCTGGCGTCCTGCGATTTATGGGGTCGCAAAGAGTTGGACATGACTAAGTGAACTGAACGAACTGAAAATCTCAAAGTTCCAGAATTGGTCAGCTGATGATATAGAAACACTGGTTACAACTGTCACCTATGAGTCAGTGTACAAATGAATTGTGCTATTGTATGAAGTTATCCCTGTGCCTAGCAGTAGAGAGAAAGAGAGATCTTCAGATGTAACATTTTTGGGTGAGTCCTTCTGAAACACAGTGTTTTTGTCAATGGGAAAAAGCTGAAAGGCTTCCCACTAAACTCTCTAATAAGACAAGGATGCCCACTCTTACCACTTTCATTCAACATAATATTAAAAGTCCTAGCCACAGTAATCATGCAAGTAAGATAAATAAAAGGTATCTAATTTGGGAGAGAAGAGTTAAAATTGTCAGTATATGCAGATGACATGATACTATACATAGAAAACTCTAGAGACTCTACACAAAAATTACTTGAGGGACTTCCCTGGTGGTTCAGTGGTTAAGACTCCACACTCCCAAATCAGGGAGCCTGGGTTTGATCTCTGGTCAGGGAACTAGATTTCCACATGTGAGAACTAAGAGTTAGCATGCTGCAACTAAAGGTCCTGTATGCTGCAATGAAGATCAAAGATTCATGTACCGCAACTAAGACCTGGTGCAGCCAAGTAAATAAATAATAAATATTTTAATTAAAAAACCATCAGAGCTGATAAACTGAGCAAGGTAGCAGGATACAAGATTAACATACAGAAATCTGTTTTATTTCTTTACAGTAACAATGAAATATCAGAAAAGAAAAGTTTAAAAAACTATTTTAAAATAAGTTTTAAAATCACATAAAAAATACTAAGGAATAAATTTGACCAAAGAGGTGAAAGACTTATATCCTGAGAACTATTAAGTATTGATAAAGGAAACTGGAGGTGATTCAAGTAAATGGAAAGATATCCAGTGCTCTTGAACTGGAAGAATTAATATTGTTAAAATTGCCATGCTAGTCAAAGCAATCTACAGATTTGATGCAGTCATTATCAAATTACCCATGACACTGTCCACAGAACTAGAACAAAGAATCATAAAATTTATATGGAAGCATAAGTGACCAGAATTGCCAAAGCAACCCTGAGGAAAAAGAACAAACCTGGAGGTGTAACCCTCCCAGACTTCAGACAATACTTTAAGCTGCAGTAATCAAAACAGTATGATGTTGGCACAAAAACAGATACATAGATCAACTGAACAGAATAGAATGCCCAGAAATAAACCTACACGCTTACAGAGTCAATAAATCTTCAACAAAGAAGGGAAGACTATACAATAGAGAAAGAACAGTCTCTTCAGCAAGAGGTACTGTAAAAGCTGGATAGCCACATAAAAATCAATGAAGTTAGAATACACCCTCTCGCCATACACAAAAATAAGCTCAAAATGGCTTAAAGACTTAAATATAAGACAGGACACCATGAAACTCCTAAAAGAGAATGTAGGCAAAACATTCTCTGACATAAACTGTACCAGTGTTTTCTTAGGTCATCTCCTAAGGCAATAGAAATAAAAGCAAAAATAAACAAATGGGACCTAATCAAAACATAAGTTTTTGCATAGCAAAGGAAACCATAAACAAAACAAAAAGAGAACCTACGGACTGGGAGAAAATATTTGCAAATGATGCAACTGACAAGAGCTTTATTTCCAAAATATACAAACAACTCATATAACTCAACAACAAAAAAACAACCCAATCAAAAAATGGGCAGAAGATCTAAGTAGATGTTTCTCCAAAGAAGACATAGAGCAGACCAACAGGCATAAAAAGAGATGCTCAACATTGCTAATCATTGCTGCATGCTGAATCACTTCAGTCTTGTCCAACTCTTTGTGGCCCTATGCACTGTAGCCCACCAGGCTCCTCTGTGCATGGGATTCTCCAGGCAAGAATACTGGAATGGGTTGCCATGCCCTCCTCCAGGGGATCTTCCCCACCCAGGGATCAAACTTGCATCTCTTATGTCTCCTGCATTGGTAGGTGGGTTCTGTACCACTGGCATTAAAGAAATGCAAATCAGAATTACAATGAGGTACCACCTCATACTTGTCAGAATGTACAGTGTTAAAAAGTCTACAAATAAAAAAATGCTGGAGAGGCTGTGGAGAAAAGGGAACTCTCCTACACTGTTGGTGGGAATGTAAGCTGGTGTAGACACTAGGGAAAACAGTACAGAAGTTCCTCAAAAAACTAAAAATAGAGTTGTCATATGATCCTACTCCTGGGAAAAACTGTAATTCTAAAAGATACATGAACTCATATGTTCATAGCAGCACTATTTACAATAGCCAAGACATGGAAACAACCGAAATGTCCACTGACAGATGAATGGATAAAAAAGATGTGGTACGACTCAGCCATAAGCTAATCACTGCAGATGGTGACTTGCAGCCATGAAATTAAAAGATGCTTACTCCGTGGAAGGAAAGGTATGACCAACCTAGATAGCATATTAAAAAGCAGAGCCATTACTTTGCCAACAAAGGTCCGTCTGGGCAAGGCTATGGTTTTTCCAGTGGTCATGTATGGATGTGAGAGTTGGACTGTGAAGAAAGCTGAGCACCAAAGAATTGATGCTTTTGAACTGTGGAGTTGGAGAAGACTCTTGAGAGTCCCTTGGACTGCAAGGAGATCCAACCAGTCCATCCTAAAGGAGATCAGTCCTGGGTGTTTATTGGAAGGGCTGATGTTGAAGCTGAAACTCCAATACTTTGGCCACCTCATGTGAAGAGTTAACTCACTGGAAAAGACCCTGATGCTGGGAGGGATTGGGGGCAGGAGGAGAAGGGGATGACAGAGGATGAGATGACTGGATGGCATCACCGACTCGATGGACATGAGTTTGAGTAAACTCCGGGAGTTGGTGATGGACAGGGAGGCCTGGCATGCTGTGATTCATGGGGTAGCAAAGAGTCGGACCCAACTGAGCGACTGAACTGAACTCAGCCATAAAAAAGAATCAAATAATGCCATTTATAGCAACATGGATGTACCTAGACATTATTATACTAAGTGAAATAAATCAGAAAGAGAAAGACAAATCACTTATATATGGAGTCTAAAATATGATACAAGTGAACTTATCCACCAAACAGACTCCTCACAGACATAGAAAACAGACTAGTAGTTGCCAAGTCGGGTGGGGAGAGAGATGGATTGGATTTGGGGATTAGTAGATGAAAATGATTTTACATAGAATGAATAAACAACAAGGTCCTACTATATAAAACAGGGAACTATATTAAATATGCTGTGATAATCATAATAGAAAAGAATAAGAAAAAGAATATCTATATCTAGATATCTGAATCATTTTGCTATACACCAGAAACGAATACATTACAAGTTATTATATACTTCACTTAAAAAAAACCAGTGCTTTTGAACAGCTGCCTTAGAGATGTCATTGGTGCTTACAGAACCAAAGTAAATTGCTCCCAAGGGCTTGGTACAGCCTGATTAGCACTAACTGTCCACAGACAGCAACGGACAATAGAATTGAGAGAGAGCCATGGGGCTTCCTTATCTAAATGTGTCTGACTAGTGTCACAAAGCAAATATGACTTTGAGTCCTGTTAGTCATTGGCACTTTGCGTCTCTTTTTCCCCTATTCATGCTAATTACTATAGACTCATTCCTTAATTCACCTCAGAGACAGTCACAGGGGTCCATATTTTGTCAGGCATCATACTGAGTGGGCTTCCCTGGTAGCTCGGACTGTAAAGTGTCTGCCTGCAATGCGGGAGACCTGGGTTTGATCCCTGGGTTGGGAAGATCTCCTGGAGAAGGAAATGTCAACCCACTCCAGTATTCTTGCCTGGAAAATTCCATGGACAGAGAGAGGAGCCTGGTAGGCCACAGTCCATGGGATCGCAAAGAGTTGGACACGATTGAGCAACTTCACTTCACTTCACTATACTGAGTAGTTTACGAACACTATTATCTCATTTTAATTCACACAACAGTCTAGTGAGGCAGGCATTATTTTCATCTTCAATTTTCATGAATGAGGAAATGGGCTCAGAAGCCTATGTGCTGTATGAGAGCCACTGATCAAGAGTCACCTAACAGCATTCAAGGTCAATTGTCTCATATTCTGAGCTTCATAGCATGGACCATGGAAAGACAGGTTCTTGCATATCACAAGGAGACCTATGGTGGCAACATTATAAGCAAAGACTTTGGAAATATGCAGACCTCAATTGTTGCTGATGTTGTTTTAAGTTTGTTCAGAAAATTGAGAAAATAATTGTCTACCATGGATGGTTGTTGTCATAACTAAATTAAATAGTGTATATTAGGTACTAGAACATAATAAGCTTTTTGAAATGGTGACTGTCAGTAATAATGTTAACAATAGAATATAACTGAACTGTGATGTGAGTGGTATGAGACTTTGTAGTAGACGAGAAAACACACACAACAACGTGAAGCATAGCAGGAAGTTTGAGAATTGGGTAGAAGGCTTGAGGGATTGTAATTAGAGATAAAAGGATCATTGGAGATGGCTTCTGTGTAGTGATGCCATCCTTGTTGGGTCCATTCTGGCCTGGGGGGCCCCGGCAACCTAAGAAATGGAGTACATGTTTGTGTGTGGCCACCAATTTCACAGAGGTTTGTTTCCCTCCTGCTGGGGAGGGACGTGACCAGTGAGAGATGAGGTTCATGCAGCTGAGACCTTATGAAAGAAGTTTGTATGGATGAAAAGCTGAGCCTGGCTCCCAAGGGGAAGCCCTCCACCCTGGCTGTCTGGTTTGTGTTGAGAAATGGAGTCAGTCTCTGATTACCTTGGCCAACAAGCCTTTCTCACAATGGCCGAGGAACTAAAAAATTAGGATCCTTCTGGCAGCTGCTGGCATGTTCTGAACCACAACATTTGAACTTACTCCAAGCCTGGAAACCAGCTGCCCCATGGAGTGAAAGATGAGGGAATTTCACATGTCCAAGAACCTAAAAGCAGGGAACTTGCTCTGGAAGGAAATGAAGTCATAGCTCTTATAAGCCTAGCATTTCCTCCAGATTGGGGGAACAAAGCCATGACTTAGACAGCTTTACTATTATAATGTATATTTAGAAGCTGGTAAAATTTAGGGAATGTGGCATGTTGATCATTTATTTGCACACATTTTCAATGTAGACAAGGAACATAAGGTATTATAAGTTCTCCAGAGGATGACTCATTTCTCCTTTTTTTTTATCTTGGGCATTGTCTGAGAGTAGTGAGGAATACTGTGCTTAATTTTAATAAATTTTCTTCCATTTCCTTTACATTTATGCACATCTCCTCAAGAAATAGCTTAGTTAATAGTTACTGATTGTCTGCCAACTGCAACATAATAGATAAATATATACATATTTATGGCAATGTATTTATGTATACTGTGATATGTAGATAGAAACATACATACATGTATTTAACTTATTTTGAAATAATTACAGATCTACAGGACTGTATGCAGGTCAAGAAAAACAGTTAAAACTGGAAATGGAACAACAGACTGATTCCAAATTGGGAAAGGAGTACGTCAAGGCTGTATATTGTCACCCTGCTTATTTAACTTGTATGCAGAGTACATCATGAGAAATGCCAGGCTGGAAGAAGCACAAGCTGGAATCAAGATTGTCTGGAGAAATATCAGTAACCTCAGATATGCAGATGACACCACCCTTATGGAAGAAAGCAAAGAAGAACTAAAGAACCTCTTGATGAAAGTGAAAGAGGAGAGTGAAAAAGTTGGCTTAAAACTCAACATTCAGAAAACTAAGATCATGACATCTGGTCCCATCACTTCATGGCAAATAGATGGGGAAACAGTGGAAACAGTGACAGCCTTTATTTTTGTGGGCTCCAAAATCACTGCAGATGGTGACTGCAGCCATGAAATTAAAAGACATTTGTTCTTTGGAAGGAAAGTTATGACCAACGTAGACAGCATATTAAAAAGCAGAGACATTACTTTGTGAACAAAGGTCCATCTAGTCAAAGCTTTGGTTTTTCCAGTAGTCATGTATGGATGTGAGAGTTGGACTATAAAAAAGCTGAGTGCTGAAGAATTGATGCTTTGGAACTGTGGTGTTGGAGAAGACTCTTGAGAGTCCCTTGGACTGCAAGAAGATCCAACCTGTCCATACTAAAGGAAATCAGTCCTGAATATTCATTGAAAGGACTGATGCTGAAGCTGAAGCTCTAATACTTTGGCCACCTGATGCAAAGAACCGACTCATTTGAAAAGACCCTGATGCTGGGAATGATTGGAGGTGGGAGGAGAAGGGGATGACAGAGAATGAAATGGTTGGATGGCATCACCGACTCAATGGACATGAGTCTGAGTAAGCTCTGGGAGTTGGTGATGGACAGGGAAGCCTGGCATACTGCAGTCCATGGGGTTGCAAAGAGTCGGACATGACTGAGTGACTGAACTGACTTGAGGACATTTCAAAGATAGTATAGGGAGGTTTCTGTGTATACTTCATCCAATTTTCTCCAATGATTATATCTTACCTAATGATAATGTGATATCAAAACCAGGAAACTAATACTGGTACATGGTATGCATAATTCTATGTCATTTTGTTACACTTGTACCCACTCGGTGATGCAAGATACAGAACTATTCTATCACCACAAAGATTTTTCCCATGCCATCCCTTTACAGCCACATCCATTCCCTTCCCTCCACCATTTCTAACCCCTGGGAACCCAGTAATCTGTTCTCTATCTCTATAATTTTGACATTTTGAGAATGCTGTATAAATGGAATCACACAGGTAACCTCATGAGATTGGCTCTTTTCATGCAGTGCAATGCCCTTGAGATCCACCCAAGTTGCACATATCAATAGTCCATTACCTTTTATGCTGAGTAATATTCTACGGTATGGTTGTACCATAATCTTTTTAAGTAAATTGTCCTTTTTGGAAGGACATTTTTATTATTTCAGTTTTTTGAAATTACAAACAGAACTGCTATGAACAATCATGTATGGGATTCATTTGGATATAAGTTTTCATTGCTCTGGGGTTAACACTCAGAAGCATTGTTGCTAGGTTGTATGGTAAGTGCATGTATAGTTTTAAGAAAGCACCAAATTATTTTCCAGATTGACTATACTACTTTACATTTCTACCATCAAGAGCTGAGAGATGCAGTTTCTCTACATCCTTGCCAGTATTTGGTATTGTCACTATTTTTTATTCTATCAATTCCAATAGGTTAGCAGTGACATCATAGTCTTGATTTGTATTCCTACAGTTGCATTGCTATATTTAAACACCCTTATTGGAATATAATTCACATACCATGTAATTCACACTTTTAAAGTGTACAATTCAGTGGCTCTTAGTTTACTCACAGAATACTGTATCCAGTACAGTACTGGATATTCTAGAATGTTTTTATTACCCTCAAGAGGGACTCCTTATTCCTTAGCCATTACCTTCAGACTTTCCATGTCTTCCCAGTCCTAGGACACTAATTTATTTACCACCTCAATAGATTTATCTATTTTAGGCTTTTTATATAAATGAAATAATACAATGTATTATAATTATAATATAATATAATATGTAGTCCTTTGTGACTTGCATCTTTCACTTAGCACAGTGTTTTCAAGCTCCATCCAAGTTGTAGCATGCATTATCACTTCATTATTGCCAAATAATGCTCCAGTGTATGGTTATACTATGTTTTGTTTATCCATTTATCAGTTGATAGGTATTTGGGATTTTCCACTTTGGGGATATTATTAACGATGCTACTAAGAACATTTGTGTGCAGGTTTTTGTGGATATGTTATAAATTCTCTTGGGTATACACCAAAGGGTAGCATCACCAGGTCACATGGTGACTGTTTAACCATTTGCGGAACTGCAAACTGTGTTCCAAAATGGCTGCACTATTTTATGTTCTCACTAGTAGTTTATAATGGTTCCAGTTTCTCTCACATCCTTGCCTAAAGGTATTATTATCTTTCTTTCTGAAGAGTGTCATCCTACTTGGTATCTCATCGTGATTTGCATTTCCTTGATTTCTAATGTTGGTGAGCATCTTTTCATAGCTTCATTGGCTATTTACATATCTCCTTGGGTTAGGAGGATCCCCTGGAGAAGGAATGGCCACCTACTCCAGTATTCTTGCCTGGGAAATCCCATGGATGGAAGAGCCTGGCAGGCTATAGTCCATGGGGTCAAAAAAGAGTCAGACACAACTTAGTGACTAAACAACAACATAGGTCCTTTAGTGAGTGATTTTGATACTTTGGTCACTTGTTAGTTGTTAATATGCTGTTTACTACTTGGTTTGAAGACATGCTTATATATTTTAGATACATGTCCTTTATCAGATACATGATTTTCTGAGTTTTCTCTTATTCTGTGGATCATCTTTTCACTTGAGGCTGTTTTTTGAAGCATGGTTTTTAATTATGATCATGTCCAGTTTCACTCTTTTTTTCTCTTGTTGCTTATGCTTTTGGTATCGTATCTAAGCAAATATTACCTAATCCAAGAACATGAAGATTTACATCTTTCTTTTAAGAGTTGACACGTTCAGCTCTTACACTTAAGACTATGAAGGATTTTGAGTTGATTTTTGTATATGGTGCTAGATAGGAATCCAAACTCATTCTTTTACATGTAGATATCCTGTTGTCCCTGCACCATTTTTTCAAAAGGCTATTTCCCCTCTGTTTAATTGTCTTGGCATTCTTTCTTTCTTCCTTTTTTGCTGTGCTGATTGCGGGATCTCAGTTCCCTTAGACCAGGTATTGAACCCAGTCCCTTGGCAGTGAAAATGCAAAGTCCTAACCATTGGAGCGCCAGGGAATTCTGTCTTGGCATTCTTATGAAATCAACTGACTGCATGCCATATATTTTAGAACTGTGTTCTTTTTTTCCTATCCCCAAACTCCAGTTCCTAAAAATTAAGCAATTTAAGCTTCCAAAGGATTAACTGAAGGCTGATCTAAAGCTTCAGGAGCAAGGACTTTTAAAACTGTGAAAAGTCACTTGTCCTTTATGTTAAATGAGATTCAGGCACTTTTTAGGGAGCAACTTTAGATCTGGAGAGGAAATATCCAGTGGCTTCTTTGGATAACTATGGGGAGAATTGAATAGGAGAAATGGGCCAAGAATACATGGCAATCCTAAAGATCAACATTATTTTTTCAGTTGTATCTTTAATTAATCTTGGGTTTTGTTTGTTCTTCTGGCTTCCCTCTATTCTCTAGAGCATAATATGGCCTCACTCTGGCTAAAAATGCAGGTTTTGCATTAGATAAACAGGGGATCCAATCGCAGATCTTTTGTTGCTTCCTACCTGTTTGATCTCTTCAATCTTCATTTTTTTCTTTTGCAAAATCAGAATGAAAATTTTGTCTCCCTCAATGGATTGTTTGAGCTTTAAGTAATACAAATAATACATAGCACTGCCATGGTATGTTAAAATATTATCCATTATTATTTTCTCTATCCAAAATAAAACCTTATCTGTCCTGAGTTGTATTCCCTTGAATTCTGCTATGTAAGATGGGATAATCTGCTAATATGATTGAAAAAAAATCCTACTCACCTCTTCATAGGTTTGACATATCTTTCTTTGAGGGAGTAGTGAATATTTCCGTTTTCTTGTATGCCTTAATTTCCTGTGTGTATTACAAGTTGTATTAAATTATATTTACTATTTGGGGGTTTTAAGGGTCCTAAAGTAATACTAAGCTTCTATTACCATATGATAGAAAGGGAGAAAGTCCAGGAATCTGTGAAACCCTGTGGGCCTTCCACTTACTCCCTATGACCTTAGGCAAGCTGCTTACCTTTTGTGAGCTTCGCTGTCACCACTCATAGAATGGGAGTAAAATATCAGCCTGGACTGTTGTACAGAGTTGCTATGATATTTGAAGGAGGTAAAAACTGTGCAGAGCTTTAAAACTGTGAAGTTTGCTATATATGAGATTATCTGTATTATTTTATTGAAGTTCACAATCAGTGAACTCTGACAAAATATCATTTTTTGTTGTTATTTTTCATTTATACTGTACTACTACTCTTAATGGGCTTCCCTGGTGGCTCAAAGGTTAAAGCGTCTGCCTCCAGTGCAAGAGACCCGGGTTCGATCCCTGCGTTGGGAAGATCCCCTGGAGAAGGAAATGGTAACCCACACCAGTATTCTTGCCTGGAGAATCCCATGGACTGAGGAGCCTGGTAGGCTACAGTCCACGGGGTCACAAAGAGTCGGACACGACTGAGCAACTTCACTTCCACTTTCACTACTCTTAAGAGATACAGAGAAGACAGTAAGGTCACATCACTGTGGATGGCATCATCAACTCGATGGTCATGAGTCTGAGCAAACTCTGGGCGTTGGTGATGGACAGGGAAGCCTGGAGCTGCAGTCCATGGGGTCGCAAGGAGTCAGACACGACTGAGTGACTGAACTAAAGGTCACAAGTTCTAGGTGTGAAACAAAGCAGGGAGTCAAATTCAGAATGCACAGCTGTGGTTCAAGGCTTTAAGATGTTTTGAAAGGTTAAAGCTCAGTGTTTTTACATTCTGTTCTAAAATCTTAGTGGGCTGGCTCTCTCAATGCTTTCTTTCTTAGTTGCATGATCTTTGGTAACAGGAAATAGATGAACTCATAATTTTAAGGGCCTTAATTTTAGGGCCAAAGAAATGGTCCCACAGGCTTTGGCCTGGTCATTTAAGAAATCTGATACTCCATTGTGTGTGTGTGTGTGTGTGTGGGTCATGCGTATGTGCACAGTCACAGCAAATGCATTTGAAATGCACTAATCCTTACAGTTTAACATCAGGTTCTTTTGCTACATTCAAATACAATTAAATTATTCAAATGTATTTAAAAATAGGATCTATCATAGGATTCTATTGGACTTCCCTGGTGGCTCAGATGGTAAAGAATCTGTCTGCAATGCAGGAGACATAGGACACATGGGTTTGATCCCTGGGTTGGGAAGATCCCCTGGAGAAGGGAATGGCTACCTACTGTAGTCCGCCAGGTTCCTCTGTCCATGGAATTCTCCAGGCAAAAATACTGGAGTAGGTATTTTGGGGTTGCAAAGAGTCGGACATGACTGAGTGACTGACACACACAAAGGACTCTGTTTTCCTAAAAATAGCCTCAATCCTTCTCCTTCCACCTGAATATTTACAAAGGAAAATGTCTAAGATGATGGTCACCTAATGATATGATAATTCTGTGTGGTATAATTTTGGGAGAAATTTTACTCTCACCTATATATTTTCCTATATTTTTGAGAATTCCCCCCAAACTTTTTATTTTAAAATAATTATAGAGCCTTCCCTGGTGGCCCAGTGACTAATATTCCATGCTTCCAGTGCAGGGGGCTTGGGTGTGAACCCTGGTCATGGAACTAGATCCCACATGCTGTAACTAAGAGTTTGTAACCCCAGCTAAAGATCCAGCATGCTGCAATGAAGGCTGAAGGTTCCATGTGCTGCAAGTAAAATCTAGCGTAGCCAATAAATAAATATAAATAGTTTAAAGTAAAATAATTATAAACACAAAGTTGGGAAAATAGGAATCCCATGTAACTTCTCCCTATGGCAACAACTTAATGACTATAGTATAACAGCAGAGCCAGGAAACTGACTTCGGTAGGATACAAACTACACACTCGATTCCAATTTCACCAGTTTTGACAGGCACTGGTTTGTGGTGACTCCCCATCTTAATTCTATTTAGTCTTCAGTGAGCACTGCTATTATAGGGGTGGAGTTAGGGTACAGAGCACACTGCACTTCATAGGGATGACCACGTGCCTACTTTGAAAAGGCACATCATCACTCATATGGTAACAAATTGACAGGAAGTGACCTCATCCTTCCAAAATGACTGGTCAGGTTGTGCTTGAGCTGGCTCGTACCACACCTGAAAGCCAACTGTTAAATATTCAGGCATCTCGTCACTGGTAGCTTGAAATCATGGTGGAAGCATTTGCCTCAGAGACATCTGCAAAGAGTGTAAGCCAAGGCTCACTCTCTCTTCCCTGGGCCTGCTTACCGCACATCACTGCTTGCCTGGCATTGACAGCTTGACAGTCTCAGAGGATCCAAGTTCCCCACATATGTCTCCTCAACTGGGTCTCAGTAAAATCTTACTCCCCAGCAGGACTTCTCCTTGTCACTGATGATGCTTTTGTCCTCAGGGCTGTAGACTAGGCAGTCAGATAGTCTTAAAAAAAAAAAAAAAGAAGTTTCTGTTAATGGATTCTAATACCTTAATTATGACCATTATCGGTAACTCACTTTCATTTTTGCCCAGGGGCTTTCCGGAATATGTGTTTATTTTTAACTCCAAGAGAGCAGTTAGGGGAGTGAGAGAGACAGTTAGGGGAGGCAGTAGAAAGGGTAGTGGAGACAGAAAAAGGGTCTGGAGTGCCTTTCCATTCTCACCCAGCAGGCAGTGTGGACTCACCCACACTTGGGGTCAGCATTGCCTTGACTCCCCCGGTCCCATCTTTTTCTCTATAGGCGATGGGAGGTCAGTAATTCTTTCTCTTGAGGCAGATGATGGGAACTGGGAAGAGAACTTTGCTTTCCACTTGAAAATGGGTCAAAAGGCAAAACGATTCTTTGCAGATTTCACAGTGGCTTCATAAGCTTTTGTGTATATAATGAAGGGCCACATCGTTTCACCATTAGTCAACAAGTGCGCTATGTTTCCTGGTACCCTTAGTATATTTACTTGTAGACAGAAAAAGAGTAGAATCAAAAACGAAACTTTGCTGTTCTGTCTTCTCCCCTTGTCTAAGTATGTTGCTCACCTAGCAGACTTGTATGGACTGTTAACACATATAGTCTAATGCAGGCATTGTGGGGAAGTATTAAATGTTCTCTCACTCAAGGACCCACTAACTAGAAACGAAGAGCACGCCGGCAACACAGAACAGTGAAAAGAGCACATACTTTCAAGCGAGATCTGAGTGCAGATCCTAGCTTGACGACTTACTAGCTGTATAAACTTGGGCAAGTTACCAGACTTTTATGTGTTGGTTCACTCGTTAGTAAATACAAAGTTGTTAAAAGCACAAACCATGAGAACTGGGCCCTTATCCTGTACCATGCATTTGGTGTCTATTTTTATACTGCTACATTTTACTTTATTTAAATTTCATCCTTACCATAACCCTGCCAGGCAGGTTGTATCATTTCCATTTTATGGATGGGAAAATTGAGCCTCAGAGACATTCATGAACTTGATTAAGGTCATAGGGAGAATGGGGAATAGAACTGGGATTCCAAAGACCACTCTGGAGTCCATATAGCCTATGAAAAAATGTATTAAAAAATCTAGACACTTGGTAGGAGCTCAGTCATTGTTATGTTGTTACTCACTTAATATATAATTAATTACAGGTTAGCTATACTGATAATTATGTTAATATAATTAGGTATCATAATATATAGGGTTATGTAATACATTATAGAATGCATTAATTACATGAATTAATTGTACATATTTTAAGTGGAAAGTTGACTAAACTTGGAGTTGGATGATCTGACCCACAGTTTGGCTCTGCTCTTTATTAGTTCTGCCAAAGGCAAGTCACTCACATACGATTCTCTTACACAGGCATGAGTGAGACTTGGTAACTGTTCAATAAATATTTGTTGAAAAATGAAGAAATAAACGAATGAATAAACAAACGAAGGAGTAAATGTTTGTCTCTTCTGGGCCTTGAAAAATGACTCTCATTTTGCTGAATAACTAGTTAATGCTCAAATGAAAACTTCATTGTCAGTAGTCTGAGTCAGAGGTATCCCAGAACACAGCGGTTCCTTATAGCGACCCACTGTGGTGATTAGCGGGTACTGCAAGGGTTATTGCACAGGCTTCCTAGTAATGCCCAGGATTTGCCTTGCCGGGTCTTTGCTCCTCTTCTGCAGCCTATTAACCCTAGACTGAGCAGTAAGATTTTGGCATAGTCCTCTACCTGAATGCTTGCTTACCTACATAATATTGCAATGCTCTGGCAGAATACATTTTGCTTGGCTTTATTAGAGAGTGCCAGGAGTCAGGAAAGATCCTGAAGGCAGGGATGTCTGAGGGTAAGATGCATATACTGTTCTTTCACAGTTTATGGTCTTATATTGACCTTTTGAACTATATCCTTTTATACTTACAAATGAACTGAAAACATTACAAATAATGAAAATGTCACGTATGAAGCCTGCTGTTGATCCAGTCCTTTTATCTCAAGCCACACATTGAAACTTTGGGTACTAATCCTGCTACATACATTATTTAGTTCTCACAACAGCCCGACAAGAGAAATTATCTTATTTATCCCATTTTACAAAAAGGAAAGGAAGGCTTCAAATGTTTCAGTAACTCAGTGACACATACTGACTGGCAGAGCTAGGACTGGGACTCAGACTGCCTTCTAACACAGGCGTGTATGCTTAGTCGCTCAGTTATGTCTGACTCTGTGACCCCATGGACTGTACCCCACCAGGCTCCTCTGTTCATGGAATTCTCCAGGCAAGAATACTGGAGTGGGTAGCCATTTCCTCCTCCAGGGGATCTTCTCAACTCAGAGATGGAACCCGTGTCTCCTATGTCTTCTGGATTGCAGGCAGATTCTTTACCCACTGAGCCATGACGGAAGCCCATTGTCTTCTAAACACACATTATCTCTCATAACAGAGTAGAAAGAAAAGTAGGCCAGAAGGAGAAAAGACCAACATAACTGGGATTCTGCTTTACTTCCTTCCGTAATTAAAATGGAAGTACCTGGCTTGTTTCGAACTATCCTTTCCAACAGCAGCCCTGGCAGAACTGGGGAGATGCCAGCACTAAGCAGGGATCTTTTGTCAATTACAGAGTGACGTATAAAGTGCCATATATAGTTAAGAATGACAGACCAAAGGAATAAAAGCTTATCTAGCCAATGTTTTGTACAAACAATCAGAAATTATTGCTTTTTTCCATTCTTGTGCTTCTTGGGTGGTAAATGTTTTTGAAGGATAAATCCCTATTTTTTTCTTTAAAAATTCCTTTAGGAGACATGTTTTAGCAAAGACATTTAAATATAACACTGTTATTTAAAAAAATTCAAGTGCATTCACATAGAGCAACTCTAGACATAATAACATACCTTCCTTTTGTCTGTGCTCTGGGAAGAACTTGCTTATGAAGTTGAGAATTAGGAAGGGAATCTGATGAACTGCCTTGACCCTTTCTGTCTGGAGTCTTAGCAAGCCTGGAATATTTGGAGACTGTGTAATAGGGTGCAAATTTCCCTGAGCCTTTATGTTTGCAAATGAATTTGCTGCCTCAGGGAAAGACAACAATTCAGCTTCTCTGAAGTATAGACTGAAAAAAACCCAAGATAGTAAAAAACCATGTCAAAGGAGCAGACAAGACAGTATTTATATTTAGATTATTGCTTTCATATGGACATGTGGAAGAGAAACACACAACCAAGGGTTAAAATGCCCCATAAAATCAACTTCAGATTTTCTTTGCACTGACACTTTTTCCCTGGACTTCTAGACAAATGCTTCCCTCCTGTGGGCAGAGAGTAGAATACAGGGGAATAGAGAACTTCAGCAGGAGGATAAGGGAAGCTAGTAGGGAATGTTTTTGTCTTCTTGCTTGTTTTCTGAAAAGTGTTTGGTTTATGGGCTAGAATTATTGTTCAAAAAATAAGGTAACAAAAGGAAGAAATAAAAACACCAACCAACAAAAACCCAGCAACAACAATAAAATAACTTTCCAAAAAATGGCCCAGTTTACCTATTTCCATGCTCATGGAGCCCTCTTTTACCGTCCAAATGAGAAGTGACACTCTTCTAAAAAATAAAACAAATGAGTATAACAAAACAGAAACAGTCTCACAGAGAACAAGTTAGTGGTTGCAAGTGGGAAAAGAGACGGGGGAGGGGTAACATAGAGGAAGAGGATTAGAGGTGCAAACTACTAGGTATAAAATAAATAAGACACAGGGATGTAATGTACAGCACAGGGAATACAGCAAATATTTCCTAATAACTTTAAATGGATAATCTATGAAGTAGTAAGTCTCTTACATGCCTGAAACATAATGTAAATCAACTCTACTTCAATAAAGAAAATGGAAAAAGAACTCCCTCCACCACCTAATATATAAACAATAGAATTAAGAGAATTTAGTGAGATTCTGCTAGGTATTAGGAAATGTATGAGATGCTGAAGATTGAAAACTGGGAAATGCATATTCTCTCTCAAATAACTTACTTCATTGGGTATATAAGGGGAATGAACAGAACAAATAATTATAATTACCTGGTAAAATGACAAGATGAGTACGTGCAGAATGCTTTGGCAAAACAAAGGATATTGTGTCCAACTAATGAGGAGGATGATAGCTAAGCTGAATCTTCAAGGATTAGAAGATATATCCAGGACATAAGTGGCCGTGCTGAGAGTTTGAGTCTTATTTCCTACAGCTGGGTTAGACAAAATAAGAGTCTAGTATTGGCTGCAGGGTCTTATCCAAGTCCCAAATCCCATGTTTATGTTATGAGTTTAGTTCCGTAAGCATTTGAGAGTTAACCCCAGGTTAGGCAAGGGAAAGCAAGGAGTAATTTCAAAGATGAGAACAAGCAGCTATGATTGCCACATAAAATCAAGCTGGAAGCAAGTTGGGTGTACCCAAAGAGGATACAACTAGAAGCAGTTAATGTAACTAAGAAGTTACTGCAAGGGTTCATTCAGATGAGAAGAGAAGTGATGGAGAATAGAAGATAGGTGGGAGGACTAAAATCAATAGAACCTGTGAAGGATTGGATATGGAGGGTGAGGGAAAAGCAAGAGAGAGTTAAGCCCACAAATCTGTCATAACTCCAGCTAACATCTCTCCCTGATTGGGAGAACTAGGAGAGGGAGCGGATCTGGAATGAAAGATTAATTCAGGATTCTTAGGGGATGGTGGTACCCCTAAGGCTTTTAACCCTCCTATATTGATTGCTACTTCATTATTTCTGGGACTTAACTGTTTTGTTTTACCAGAAGGCCACTGAGAACAAGGAATATATCTTGTCTCATATTCTTTAGGATGGCTTATTGAAAAACACTCCTTTCAAATTGTTAAAAATGTCATTCTCATTAAAATTAATGAGCATGTCCAAGTTTTATGTACTTATTATAATGAAGTAAACCAGTAGAATGACCTGATTCAAAAAGATTTGAAGAATGGGGCAAAGTATGGAGAAACGAAGATAGGATGCTAGAAACCAACGTGGTCAATTTGCATGTAAGGCAGATCCCTAATCTTTGAGTTTTTTTATCAAGAGAAAAGAAAAAAAAAGTGTTACCTTATCAATTTTTTGCAGGTTAGCTTCTAACTTTAGAGGGCTGTAAAACATCTGGACTGTCATCAAATGATCCATTTCCCCAGAGTCAAAAGATACTTTTTCTCAATTGACATATTAGAAACCATCCTGAAATGAAATTATAAAGACAAATACTCATAATTTTGCTTTATTTCCAAGTTTTGAATATTTTCTACATATTTTCCTATAGTGGCTCTAGGAATATTTAATGTGCATTTAAGAGATATTGAATTTATATCCTGTGTCTGTACAAAAATACATTTGAGGTAATATAAACTCAAGGCAAAAGAGTAAAAATCAATAAAGTAAAAAGAAAATAGAAATGATGATTCCATAATCGAATATTAGATTTGTTCATTCATTTCTAGTCAGTCAGGGCAAAGTAATTTACATAGTAAATTATTTAAAGAAAGAGGAATCCAGTTCCTGAAGTGTCTGTTGTTTATGTTTCCTCCTTCTCCTTTTAAATTCTAAAAAAGAGTATCATGTGGAGCTTTACAAAGATGAATAAGATGCAGTGGCCCTTGTTCTCAATATTTTTACAGTCATTATAGGTACAGAGTCCCAATACCTCTTTGTTATAGAGCCTATTGGCCAAAGTCAATGATGTCCTATTTATATGTGTATCTGTATGCAAAAATGCATTTGTTAAACACATCTATATTTGGAGCATTTTCAGTGAGTAAAAAAGTCTTCATCATCCACTCTCACATTCCATATGTAACTACAAACCAGCTTAAGTAAAATTAGCATTCTTTATCAGCCGCTGGGCACAAGTCTCTACCCATGGGGTGGGTAAGCACTTTACCACACATCTGCACCCCTATGACAGTAGCTCACCTGAGGGCAGAGGCAGAGCTGTGTGGACTGAGTCCACAAGAGGAGTCTCTTTGTGTGGGCTTTGCATGAACTGAGTGGATGTTGTCCAATTGGCACTAGATAGGAGGTGTCCTTACCCCTATTAATGTCTCCAAAAGACAATGCATGCATGCATGCATACTCAGTTGCTCAATTGTATCTGACTCTTTGTGACCCCATGGAGTGCAGCCTGCCAGGCTTCTCTGTCTATGGAGTTTTCCAAGCAGGAATACTGGAGTGAGTTGCCATTCCCTACTTCAACATGGGGTACTTCCAAATTCTGGAGCTAGAAGAAGTCAGCTGAGCTGTTGACATGATCGCATATTTGAGTGATATACCAGAATTGGAGTTCATCAAAACAGAGGTTTTCATTTGTAACATCAGACAGAATTCATAACAATAACAGAATCATGGCATGCTGATATGCTTGGTACCTTTCTCATAGACTCAGGCAGTTGTAAGTCTTCATCAGGTGATGTAGATGTGATGTCTTGAGGACTGCGGTAATGTCTTATTCTCTGTTTTAGGGATTTGACATGGCACAGAAATGGTTCCTATGGACAGGTAACAGGACTTGGTGATGAACTGATGAGTGACAATTTTTGCCAGTTAAAGATAAGAAGTTGCACCTGAAAGGAGAACCATTCTTAGCAAGGATTTTTCAAGCCAACCCCCAAAGACTAACCTTAATTTTAATTGTTCTGAATAGTGACCTATAAAGTTATACCTCACTTTGTGATGGAATTCCAGTTGAGCTATTTCAAATCCTAAAAGATGATGCTGTGAAAGTGCTGCACTCAATATGTCAGCAAATTTGGAAAACTCAGCAGTGGTCACAAGACTGGAAAAAGTCAGTTTTCATTCCAATCCCAAAGAAAGGCAATGCCAAAGAATGCTCAAACTACCGCACAATCGCACTCATCTCACACACTAGTAAAGTAATGCTCAAAATTCTCCAAGTCAAGCTTCAGCGATACATGAACTGTGAACTTCCAGATGTTCAAGCTTGTTTTAGAAAAGGCAGAGGAACCAGAGATCAAATTGCCAACATCCACTGGATCATCGAAAAAGCAAGAGAGTTCCAAGAAAACATCTATTTCTGCTTTATTGACTATGCCAAAGCCTTTGACTGTGTGGATCACAACAAACTGTGGAAAATTCTGAAAGAGATGGGAATATCAGACCACCTGACCTGCCTCTTGAGAAACCTGTATGCAGGTCAGGAAGCAACAATTAGAACTGGACATGGAACAACAGACTGGTTCCAAATAGGAAAAGGAGTACGTCAAGGCTGTACATAGTCACCCTGCTTATTTAACTTATATGCAGAGCACACCATGAGAAACGCTGGGCTGGAAGAAGCACAAGCTGGAATCAAGATTGCCGGGAGAAATATCAATAACCTCAGATATGCAGATGACACCACCCTTATGGCAGAGAGTGAAGACGAACTAAAAAGCCTCTTGATGAAAGTGAAAGAGGAGAGTGAAAAAGTTGGCTTAAAGCTCAACATTCAGAAAACTAAGATCATGGCATCCAGTCCCATCACTTCATGGCAAATAGATGGGGAAACAATGGAAACAGTGAGAGACTTTATTTTTCTGGGCTCCAAAATCACTGCAGATGGTGATTGCAGCCATGAAATTAAAAGATGCTTACTCCTTGGAAGGAAAGTTATGACCAACCTAGACAGCATATTAAAAAGCAGAGACATTACTTTGTCAGCAAAGGTCCATCTAGTCAAGGCTATTGTTTTTCCAGTAGTCATGTGGATATGGGAGTTGGACTATAAAGAAAGCTGAGCGCTGAAGAATTGATGCTTTTGAACTGTGGTGTTGGAGAAGACTCTTGAGAGTCCCTTGGACTGCAAGGAAATCAAACCTGTCCATCCTAAAGAAAATCAGTCCTAGGTGTTCATTGGAAGGACTGATGCTGAAGCTGAAACTCCAATACTTTGGCCACCTGATGGGAAGAGCTGACTCATTTGAAAAGACCCTGATGCTCGGAAGAATTGAGGGCAGGAGAAGGGGATGACAGAGAATGAGATGGTTGGATGGCATCACTGACTCAATGGACATGAGTTTGAGTAAACTCCAGGAGTTGGTGATGGACAGGGAGGCCTGGCGTCCTGCGGTTCATAGGGTTGCAAAGAGTCAGACATGACTGAGAGGTTGAATTGTAATTGTTGTACCCTATTGTTTGTTTCATGTATGCATGGGTTGTTTCCCATACAAACTGTAAGCTCTTTGAGTGTCGACTATTCATACCAGACCACAGGGATGGACACGTGAGGGATGCTCATATAACAGACTCCTGTTAACTTGTTATATCTAGTGGGTCTACAAGGGAGAGAAAAAGGTTAATAAAGGAAAAGAAGTAATAGCTAGATAAGAATGACAAACAGCTGGCAAGATTCTTCCCCCAACTGTATTCAGAGCAGGCATGCTAATGACCATAGATCTCTCCTCGTGAAGGTAAATTCTGCCTTGGACTCCTCACCACGGTGCCCCTTGGCAGGTACAATAAAAAGTTCCGAGTGGATAGATGAGAAGAAATCTATTTACCATCTTTGATATAGAGTTTGTTCTCTGACATTATAGGAATAACCCTGATTTCCCTCACCCCGTTTTTCAAAACTAGCTTAAGTAAAGAACCCACATGCTAATGCAGGAGATGCAAGAGATGCAAGTTGGATCCCTGGGCTGGGAAGATCCCCCAGACAAAGAAATGGCAATTCACTTCAGTATTCTTGCCTGGAAAATTCCATGGACAGAGCAGTCCGGTGAGCCACAGTACATGGTGTTGCAAAGAGTCAGACATGACTGAGCGCGCACACACACACACATAAAATGAAAACATATGGACAATGAAGGTAAAGTTTTTAAAAATGCAGTTTTATTATTTTTATATAAACTAAAACACCAGAGCTTATTGATTCCTATATTAAATACATAAATTATAAAATAACCATTCATAAAACTTTACATACAATAAGTTGGTTCCAATCTCTACGGTAATACATACAGTACATGTACATGTTCAGTGTACCTCAAAGGGTCATTCTGGTGAAACTCAGTTTATATTTTTCTTCCATTAATAAACAAGCACTGAAACAATCAATGGAGTCATGCTAATGAGATGGAGAGAAAGAACCCCAACTGAAGCAGATGATTGAATGAAAGCTCTGAGAAATCGACTCCCCTGGCTGTATTAACGCGGTAGATACCTGGGGAATTACGTATTCCTGTGCATTGGCTGTACCACACCCTACTACCTAAGTCCTACTGAGTCCCTGCAAAATTGGATCTTGAAAGTTCAAGTTGGCATGAACCCTTTTGGGAATGAGATTGTTAGCGGATACACATATGGGACTTTGGACTAATGTTAATACTGTAGATTGTGCTGGATTCTGTTGCTCTTTCCAGAAGACCACTGGCATTATTAGAAGGCTAGTTCACAGGTCTGAGTAATTGGAAAACCAATGAGTAGTTCTTTGCTTCAGTCAGAAACAGGGAATAGTAGTAATGGACAGAAGGTGGAAAAAAGGGAGGAGAGACAAGCAAGGAGGGGAAGAACACAGATATCAGACGCTGAACAAAAAATGAGTTACCCAGCAGCCTCAGAAAACCACTTCCCAATTCCTCAGTCCTAGGACAGAAGTACACAGTCTGTAAGCACTCACACCATCATACTATATACAGACTATATATGTGTATATATCTACATCACATATTTATAAAAGTGTTTGGGTTGTGATCTGCCTCATTGTGGGAAGTTATGGTTAAGTGGGGGCGGGGGGTCGGAAATAGGCACATTTTGTGACTTATCAATCAAATATAAGTGACTGCTATTACCACTGGATGCTGGGGACCTTGTTTTGGGAAACTGCTTCATCTACACTACAGTGAGTTCATGGAGGCTTGACTGTAGGCAAATTTAGACTCCAAGTTGTTCATCTACAGCACTCTCACCATACAGAACTTTGATATCACAAGGATGGAAATATAAGCATGGGAAGAAAGACCTCAATGCAAAACTACAAAGATAAAAAGAGGGAACTTCACCCAACCAACTACCTGTACTTCTGAGTTTGGTATACTAGGTTGAATATAATCCTTCTATTTTTGCCACATTGCCCCTTGAAGTTTATCTTTAGCGATTTTGGCTAAACATTGGACTTAAACTCTCAATAATAAAAGACTTGTTTAGAAAGAACTAAACTGCCAAACTAAAGGCAGTAAAGGAATGTGAGTCTGCTCTGCCCAGTACTGAAATGGGATCACAGAGGATGAACTCCAGCTTCTATTATGTCTGAATCCTCTTGCCACAATGCCTGAGGCTCAGTCTTAAGACAGTATATTATATAGAAATGACAAGGCAGGTGAACAGGATGGAAGTGTTTGGCGCTCAAGACCTTGTGCCCTACTTTCTTCCTTTTAGAAAGTGGGAGTCCACTTAAGGGGAGGATTGGGCCATCCTGGAAACATCAACTCAAGACAGTCATCCAAGACTTGCTCTGATAACTGACTCTCAAGTTATACTGAACTATTTCAGTATAGTAGATAAGCATATATATATATACACATTCATATATATATATATGTATATATGCTGTGCCATTCTTTGACAGATCAAGAAATACCATTAAATATTTAAAAAACAAAATGTCTATGCTGCCAATCTATTTTGACAGATAAAAAATGCAATTAAATATTTTTTTAAAATGTCTATGCTGTGCATCTATTTTGATGTAATATAACACATAAGATCCAGTTATTTTGCATCAGCACAGAACTGATGAATATTATTTTTACAATTTCCATGAAAACCTAGGAAGGTTAAAAGACATGCTTCATTTTTAAAACAATGAACTTACGAATTAAGTTGAAGACATTGAATACATGAATTACACAATGGGCTTACAAAAAAAGTTGACAATCAATAGGCAAAAAAGAACAAGTTGGCCAGAGATTTATTTTAAACTAAAAATCACCAAAGTAAGTTGAAATAAAATACTGTAGCAAAAATCAGTTGGCAAAAGTTTATTTGTTCTATTACTAATGGAGAATACACTTGTTCTACTTCAGTGATGACCCATGAGCCCTACATCATCTCTGTCCTCCTGAAGATCCACGCTGCCTATATGGGCAGTGTTTTTTTTTTTTTTTTTTTTTTTTTTTAATACAAAGCAAGATTTATTCTTCTACCACTAAAACTTCACTATTGGCAAAAATTTCATGTATATGACATAAATTAAAAGGGATTTTGTAGCTTATTTTAGCAAATTCTAGTGTTACCTAAAACAAAACTTGGGTGGTGTTAAAAAAGCAATTAGACAGCCAATTCAGCATCTGTTGATACTTTCTGACTTTATAGTCAAATATAGTCTTCAATTTATTTTTCCTTTCTTGTGAAACTTTTCCTGTTCTGAATAGTTATGCTAAATTGGGGCTTTCATTTTATCTCAAACTATTTTTTAATATTTTCAGTTATGTTTATTTTCCAAGAGAGGAAGGCTTTAGGAAAAGTTAAGTAAAATGAACCCTGAAGAATGCTGTTCTGATTGTTCCTCATTCATTGGCCAAATATGTCAGGATAGCTAAGATGAAGAAATTAGGTATTGAAGATTGGAGTGGGGATCATCTGATCTCTGTAAGAAGTAGAGCCACAGTCAACCTCTCAACTGTTGAGACACTTTTTACTCTTGCTGATCATGACATGCAAGGGAAGCATTCATCTGGATGTGGTCCATTTCCTTGGATCTACAAGTGACTGGAAAATACATGTACTATTTTGCTGATTGTTTTTATAACTGTGGAAATGCATAACAAAATATTTAGCCTTACTCAAAGATTTGTTAATTTTGAAGGTCATGAGTAAAGTGTGGTAAAAATATCATCTGTTACCTTAAAATCTTAGAGAAATTTACTAACCTCCTCGATCTTAAGCAAAAAGAAAGAATTCTTTTTTTCCCCTTGCATTTTCCCTAAACATATCTAAAGCTGCTTAGATGGATGGTCTTACTCATGGGGATTGCTCTTGTATGACTTGGTGTATGTGACACAATCCAATTTATAGCAGATAAGGTACCTGACTAAGCTACATTATTTTAATAAGTATTTCTGATCACCCGAACCATAATCAGTGCTTGAATATAAAATTTAACCTGCAAGTTTCTTGGTGGGAAAAGCAAAATGAAGAGGAAGGAAGTAGGTTTGGTGGAGCAGATGGAGTCTGAATTTACTCAGATGCACCCTGGGATGACCAATGGAAGAGAAAAGTCATCTAAAATATGGGAGAGTAATTTATCCTCTTCCATACATTCTGAGATTTGAAAGTTTTGGGTCACAAACTGTAGTAGCACCCTTTTTTACATTGCTTGCACAGTGAACGTACTCTTCATACTTAATATGGAAACTACCTGTTGAACAGAGAATCCAGCAGAAGGATGGTTACACTGTACATCCCCAGTAGGACATCTACAAGACCTCCCCCCAAATGAAAGGGATATCCATCAGACTAATTATGTGATACTCTCAGTTCACTCCAAACCTTAATTTCATGGCTGGCTCTCTTATGATGAGGGAGGACTTCTGAATTATGGCATGCATATGCAGTAAGGGGAGCTAGAAGATGCTTCTCACTGAAATGACACATTCTTCTATCTTGTTAATAGCATGAAAATGATCTATTTACTATAGGTGATTGGAGCTCCTGGTTCTGAATCGCTCAATCTTTATTGCTAGTAATTGACTGGAAAGCTTCAGTACCGCGGTGCTTAGATTGAATGAAACTGAAGCACTATTTTATTACACAGGGGACTCTTTTTCTCAACAACCACAAGAAAGTCAGATATAGCAGTCATCATAATTACAAAGCACTTTGTGCTACTTTAAGCACCTCTTGTTCCAGAATTGCAAAAAAGAAAGAAAAAAAAACCTTATGAAAAAGCATTTTAACCTCATTTTGCAGATGAGGAAACTGAGGCACAGAGAGGTTAAGTGACTGGGCCAAAGATACCTGGGTCAGCAGTAAATATAAGAACAAAAAGTGGGACCCCTGCATTGTAGCTTTAATTGTACTTTCTTCAGTTACTGTTCTGGCTTTAAAAATGCCAGCGCCAAAACTGAAGAGTAAGATACTGAATCCACGTGTGGAAGGACTTGTGTAGCATTTCATAGAAAGAGTTTCTGGCTCCCTACACACATTCTTAATGCATGGGAATGCTAGCCCTGTAAATAAAATCTTGACAATTGAAAAATTGAGGCTGTTTTGTTATCTACAGTAAATGAGTCTAAAATTAGCTTTTCAGCAACTTTTATTTGCTCTCAGAGCTGAATCCAAGACTCAGTATTACATAACTTAGGAAAAGTACCAGTCTTCTAATTGTCTATGGTAGAAAATGACCTTATCAGTAACACAATGTTACTTTTATATAAAAAAGTAGAGCTACCTTGTTGCTGTCATATCTCTGGGGAAAAAAAAATTATCAGTCTAAATGACAAGAGGTCAGAATGCTCTAAGCATATCAGGATACTTCTAAAAATAATCATATTTTCACTTAATAGTCACATCTCTGTGGAAAACTCATTTGTTGATAGAAGTTTACTTATCGCCTCTATTTGTATCAAATCACATGTTATTTGCAGGCAATTTTAAGCAGCCATTTGAAGACCAGTATTTTGGAAATGGAAAGATTCAGAGATGCCTCTGGCCCTATAGTCTGTGGCATTCTTAGACAGAACTAAGTCAGGGAGCTTGTGATCTAGAGCATCATCTTCTTAATTTTCAATAAGAATGAGATCAGTTTGTTGTTCTTGGAGGACCACAGAAGGCCAAGGAAGCATCTGCTTTTATGCATCTTATGTTGCATTTGCCTGGATCCTTCACATTGGTTGCCAGTTTAGTCGGGGTCACTGTGATCCACTTCTCATCTGTCACGTGTGGAATGCATTCCACAAGCTCCACTGTTTGCAGAAAAACCGGACACTGTTTTCCTTCTCACTCACATTGCAGATGTCTCTGTTCCTGAGGTTTAAACAATAATAAAGACAGAAAAGCAAATCCCTGTAGTAAGAAACCAGACTTTTCAAATCAAACATTTTATTGTAAACAGCTCCTCATAGGTATTCCTCGTGCTTCGATCCCCACCCCCCTTATCTTTCTGTTTTGATTTTTTTTTTTTAAATGATGTTTATTTCAGGACTAGTATTTCCATGGGGTGTGGTGTTACATTAAAATGACCCCCCCTGCACAGCAGGGGTAGAATGTTTCTTTGTAACTTTGGTTCCATGCCCAAGACACATCTTTGCTTGATCTGCTGAAACTGTTTCCCTTGCTGAATTGTTTCTTTCACACAATATATGTCTATAGTTCTTTCCTTCTGGTTTGACATATACACGTTTCGTTAAATGCAGCATATATTGTAGATTTTCAACAGGGTCATGTAGGAACTGTCAAGTAAGAAACCTTGAATAATGGCTTTAAAATACACAGGTGTAGTCCTGGCTACAGGATGGGTCTCAGCTTTTGATCTCCCTTTCACTGCTGTAAGCATTTCTGCCATCTTTGAAGGTTTAGAAGTATTTGCTTTTCTGCGGTCTTATCCGTGTTTTCGGTTTCTCTGTAAAACAGAGGGAGAAATTCTTTAATCATCATTTCAGTCAATAACGGAAACAGGAAAAAAAAGCACAAATTCGTTTTTTTTTAATTAAAAAAAAAAACCCATTTTTTATTCTTTACCACCTCTTGAAACAGTATAATCTTGTGCATGTTATGTAAAGAAAGTCTCTAAGCTTAATTTCTTTCCTTCAAAATGAGAGAATAGAAATGTCTATTTCGGGTTGCTGCAATGTAATGCATGTAAAGCAATTAACAGTTCTTGTCTCATATTAAGTGGCCTGATATATTAGCTATTATCAATATTGTCTTTTTCTCTGGGACTTTCTAAGCCAATGCCTTCAGAAGTTCAACTAAGATATTACTTTAAATTTAATCTTTAAAAATTTTATTGAAGTATAGTTGATTTACAATGTTGTATTAATTTATTCTGTATAGCAAAGTGACTCAGATGTATGTGTATGTATATCTATAATATATACACATATATATTTTATGTTCTTTCCCATTATGTTTTGTCACAGGATATTAAATATTATTTCCTGTGCTATATAGTAGGACCTTGTTGCTTATCCATCTTATATATAATAGTTTGCCTCTGCTAATCCCAAACTCCCATTCCTTCCCTCCCCTAATTACCAATCCCCTTGGCAACCATAAGCCTGTTCTCTCTCTGAGTCTGTTTTTGTTCTGTAGATATGTTAATTTGATTTGTATTTTAGAACCCACATGTAAGTGATATTACATGGTATTTGTCTTTTTCTCTCTGACTTACTTTGCTTAGTATGAGAATCTCTAGGTCCATCCATGTTGCTGCAAATGGCATTATTTCATTCTTTTTGATGGCTGAGTAATATTCCATTGTGTATATATACCACATCTTCTTTATCCATTCATCTGTTGATGGACATTTACATTGCTTCCATATCTTGGCTATTGTAAATAGTGCTGCTATCAACATTGGGGTTCATATATCTTTTTGACTTATAATTTTGTCTGGATACATGCCCAGGAGTGGGATTGTTGGATCATATGGCAACTCTATTTTTAGAGTTTTGAGAATATTTTTACTGTTTTCTGTAGTGGCTGTACCTATTTAAATCCCCACTAATAGTGTAGGCATAAGTGCATACTGTTGCTAAGTCATGTCCAACTCTTTGTGAACCCATGGACTGTAGCCCGCCAGGCTCCTCTGTCCATGGGATTATCCTGGCAGGAATATTGGAGTGGGTTGCCATTTCCCCCTTCAGGAATAGTGTAAGAGGGTTCCCTCTTTGCCACATCCTTTTCAAAATTTGTTATTTGTAGACTTCTTAATGATGGACATTCTCATGGGTAGGAGGTGGCACCCCATTGTAGTTTTGATTTGTATTTCTCTATTAATTAGTGATGCTAAGCATCTTTTCAAGTGCTTATTTGCCATTCATATGTCTTCTTTGCAGAATTGTCTATTTATGTCTTCCACCCATTTTCAGTTTCTTTTTGGGGAGGCTATTGCTGTTAAGTTGTATGAGCTCTGTATATTTTGGAAATTAAGCCCTTGTTGGGAAAGAACTGAAGGCAGGAGGAGAAGGGGATGACAGAGGATGAGATGGTTGGATGGCATCATTGACTCAATGGACATGAATTTGAGCAAGCTCCAGGAGTTGGTGATGGACAGGGAAGCCTGGCATGCTGCAGTCCATGGGGTCACAAAGAGTCAGACACGACTGAGTGACTGAACTGAACGGAAGCCCTTGTTGCTCACATGAAATATTACTTTAAAAGCAGGTCTGTCTACGCCTTTCACTGACTTACTTGTATATCAAAATTTCTCTCCAACAACATTGTTTAATGGCAGACAGTCTCTATCCCAAAGTCCTGATCTGAGGATTCCCTGGAAATTTTGCTACACAGGTTTCCTGTTTGACCCCAGAGTATCTCTGAAAAGACATTTCCCTGGACTGGGCCAGTCAATACTTCTAGGTCCATCCCTCTTTAATTCTATGTATCTGGGTTTTTGCTTGGGTAGAAGCTTAGGACATAATACGCTCCTCTAAGAAAAACCAGAAAATGGCACAGAGGACATTTTATCATGTACTGCATAAGGACGTGACCTTTAGAGTCTGAATGGCATGGATGGAGAAAATGGAATTTCCATGAAAAAGCCATTTAAGTTCTCCAAGGCTTAATTTCCCCATCTATAAAGTAAAGATACTAATTCTGTAGCAGAATTTAATGGTACCCCAGAAATGGTGGCCAAGATCCAAACTGGTGGAAAAGGAGGCATGTAGTATCTTAAGGATGCTTCCAGTTCACATACAGAGGCAAATCAGAGATTCAAAGAAATTTCTGCCATAGGTGCAAGTCAAAAGTATTTGGAACTCATATTTGCAGAATCACTTGGTTCATTCCCAAAGGCCAGATCAGACTGAGATGAAAGAGTGACCGAGTCACAGGAAAGTGAGTAGGAAGGAAGTACAGAGATTGGGATGAGAGTATACTGTGGGAGGGAGGTGTAGGTACCAAAAAGGCATAGAGATGGGTGGTGCTGGCACAAAGGAGCGCACGCTCAGTCACTTCAGTCATGTCCGATGCTTTGCAACCCCATGGACTGTAGCCCCCAAGTTCCTCTCTCCATGGGATTTCCCAGGCAAGAATGCTGGAGTGGGCTTCCATTTCCTGCTTCAGGGGATCTTCCCTACCAGGGATTGAACCCAGATCTCCTACACTGCAGGCAGATCCTTTACTGCCTGAGTCACCAGTGCAGCCCTATAATATTCCCATTGTCCTCAGTAAAGAAGAGAACTAATCTGAATGTGTTGGATGAAAGTGAGAGTGAAAAAGTTGGCTTAAAACTCAACATTCAGAAAACTAAGATCATGGCATCTGGTCCCATCACCTCATGGCAAATAGATGGGGAAACAGTGGAAACAGTGTCAGAGTTCATTTTTTTTGGCTCCAAAATCACTGCAGATGGTGACTGCAGCCATGAAATTAAAAGATGCTTACTCCTTGGAAGGAAAGTTATGACCAACCTAGACAGCATATTAAAAAGCAGAGACATTACTTTGCAAACAAAGGTCTGTCTGGTCAAGGCTATGGTTTTTCCAGTGGTCATGTATGGATGTGAGAGTTGGACTGTGAAGAAAGCTGAGCGCCAAAGAATGGATGCTTTTGAACTGTGGTGTTGGAGAAGACTCTTGAGAGTCCCTTGGACTGCAAGGAGATCCAACCAGTCCATCCTAAAAGAGATCAGTCCTAGGTGTTCGTTGGAAGGACTAATGCTGAAGCCGAAACTCCAATACTTTGGCCACCTCATGAGAAAAGTTGACTCTCTGGAAAAGACCTGGGGGCAGGAGGAGGAGGGGATGACAGACGATGAGATGGCTGGATGGCATCACCGACTGGATGGACATGAGTCTGAGTAAACTCCGGGAGTTTGTGATGGACAGGGAGGCCTGGCGTGCTGCGATTCATGAGGTCGCAAAGAGTCGGACACGACTGAGAGACTGAACTGATCTGAACTGAATCTGAATGTGTATAAACATGCATTAGGTGTGCGCACCTCTCTTCTCTATAAAGAAACTCATAGAGAAAGAGACGGGATTTGAGGTTACCTGAGGTGAGGAGTAGAGGGAAGGGATACTGGATGAATAGTCAAAAGCTATTATACAGACTACCAGTCATAAGATAAATAAGTACTAGGGATATTACAAACAACATGATAAATATAATTAATGCGATTATATGTTATATATAAAAGTTGTTAAGAGAGCAAATCCTAATAATTCTCATTGCAATAAAAACATTTTCTATTTCTTTAATTTTGTAGATGTTCACTAAATTTACTGTGGTAGTTATTTCAAAATGTATGTAAATCAAATAATCATGCCATACACCTTAAACTTATACAGTGTTGTATGTCAATTATATCACAATAAAACTGGAAGGAAAAAATGAATGCATGAGCACATGGTATCTCCTGAAACTATGTGGGGTTCCCCTTTGCTGTGCTTAGTCACTCAGTCGTGTCTGACTCTGCGTCCTCATAGACTAGCCCGCCGGGGGGTTCTCTGTCCATGGGGATTCTCCAGGCAAGAATACTGCAGTGAGTTGCCATGCCCTCCTCCAGGGGATCTTCCTGACCCAGGGATTGAACCCAGGTCTCCCTCATTGCAGGCAGATTCTTTACCAACTGAGCCACCAAGGAAGCCCAAGAATACTGGAGTGGGTAGTCTATCCCTTCTCCAGGGGAACTTCCTGACCCAGGAATCGAACTGGGGTCTCCTGCATTGCAGGTGGATTCTTTACCAGCTGAGCTACCAGGGAAGCCCTTAAGGTAGAAGTCCCAACTAATGCATGGGACTGAGCTATTTAGTCAGCAACCACTGAAAGCAGTAAGGGTACCTTCTTGGGAGCCTGCAACAGCTTCTAGACCATCCCGGACAAAAATGACTTAGGTAATTGCTAAAAGGAAAGAAGCATAAGTCATTTCATTTTAAGGTAGCTATCTTTATGTATTATTTAAGTTAGTCTTTGGTTTAAAAACAGGATAGAATATAAATCATTAATAGGACAAATATTTGTATGGTTATTTACAGTATGCTTTTGCTACCTGCTAATAAGTGAAGCCCCTTTCTTCCTTACTTCCTCCTTCCTCTGTCTCACCTGCTTTGGGCATATAAGTAGAATTAATCACTTGCCAGTAATGTCTTATTCACTTGTATTATTTAAATCCAGATTATTCTCTGAAGAGAAAGATGAAAAGGTAACTACTCATTTTGGTTTAGTTCCTAAATTATTGTACTTGGCAGTACTAGAGGTTTTATTCTCAAACTTGTAAATTTGCAAACTCAGTACATGTGATAGCCAACTTTTTCATAATAATAGCTAAGAGGTGCTGATTACTGAAACATGTGCCAGTCAATGTGGCAAATCCTTTATAAGGATAATCTTATTTAATTCTTTCAACACAATACCATGATATAGTTAATACAGTCACAATCATTTCATGGAACAGGAAACCTAATTTTGGTCTAAACCTACCATGACATGCTAGTATATGGCAGGATTAAAATTTAACAGTATATTTAACTTCAAAGCCATACATGTTAAACTACTCAGACTTTTTCCTGTATGCATTTTATATTATCCAGATTCACAATACCAGGAATTTGTTATATTATTAATCATATTAATAATTAATTATCAATTAATTATTATTTAATATTAATAATTAATTAATTAGATAATTAATTACTATTAATTATAATTATATTTTTTTCATTTGACCACTACAAAGCATCAATTATGTGCCACTCTGGAGGAAAAGCAAATCAAATTTTGTATATCCCTCAAAAAAATCAGGAAAAGGTATGCGGGATGAGCATACAGCAATTTTAAATCCCAAGAACTATGTAGTAGTTAGTATACAGATCATAGAAGACACCTCTGATTGCTGATATATATAAACCCAAGTGATGCTCAGAATGTGAGAGAAAGGCCTCTTTCACGTGTCAGGCACAACACGGTTAAAAGTGGACTCTGGCACGAGGCTGCCTGGGTACAAATCCTACACCTGTCCACTGTAGCTACATGGTCCTAGGAAAGTCACATGCTGTAGTTTTCCAATTGCAAAAAAAAAAGAAAGAAAAGCAATACCTACTTGCTAAGAGGGATTTGTGAGGATTAATGTATCTATTACTTAGAACAGCATCTAGCACATAGCTGTTAGCCATTACTTATGTTAATGTTCAAATTTACTCCTTTTCTAGCTAGTATTTACGAGGTTTGATTTTTCTTCCCAACACCACGTAGTACTTGTGCCTCACTGAACTTCATTTGCCTCGTTGATTGATTGTTATTTGGGGGTGGGAACTGCTTGTTTGCTGATGCTCTGGCCATTTTGATCCTTTTCTAGAGAACCTTGCCCATTTTTCTTTAGATATTCTCGTTCAGTTTAAGAGACTAAGTCCTCTTCTTTACGTGCTGCAAGGCTACTACTCTTTTTGTCAGACAAAGGATGATTTTCAGTCTTAAAAGAAAATCTTTTGGAGTAAGGAACAAAGCCAGGGAGTTGGTTCTATAAAGACACAACCTGCTGGGCATTTCTGCTTTACTTTTTCCTTGTGTCAGATCATGCTTTCCTGCTCCACATCCAGGTAACAAAGTTGATACCCACAGAGACAGAAAGCATCTCTCTTCCATTTTTCAACTTGTTATAGAAAATGTTAAGTAACACGGGGTGGGAAAAGATCCTTGCATAATATAACTTAATAAGATAACCAAAGTAGACACAGACCATGGTAAATGGACTTAGAACAGCAGGTAGCCCTTCTTTATTTTTAAGTAATGGTGTTAAGGTTTGTGCTTTCTGTACCTGGGTAGACATTAGAATCACCTGGTTAGCGTCTTAAAAATATAGATCAATCTTATTTTCCACTTCTCTCATCCTCTGTCTCATCTCCATGTCCAATAATCTGTTTCATTAAATTGGTAGTAAGGCTTTGAATTCTGTATTTTTACAAGAATTGGGAATCACTATCTAAGATTCTTTTTACTTACATTCACTTACAAGAAATAGATTTGATAATATAATAATAGTGAGTCTTCATTTTTTTTCTAAATTGACATTGAAAATTATCTTATTTGAAAACAAGATCCAATTTTCCTCAATATCCTGTTTCCTGAATTCTGATGAAAATGAACTAGGAGAAAGGGTTAAAAAAAAATCAGTCATTTTAACTTATTAGATTTATAGGAGCAGAATTTTCAAGCTGGAGGAGACACTGAAAACATACTCCTGTTTCTTCACTTTGTAGATACAGAAGTGACTCTTTGAGTGTAATGAGAGGCTACAATGAGAATTCAGAGATCTACAGACATCATGACTTTCCAAAGTAAGACACTTAGCTAGAAAAAGATTCTTGACTTTCACCATGCTTCATTTCTTTAATAATCACCCAAATGGACTGGATTGATTTCTCATTTTATGGTATTTAAGACTGGCATTTAAATACCAAATGTATTTTTTTTTTTTAAAACATGAACATAGTAACATGCTAGCATTCTCATCAAATAAGTCTTAGAAGCACGTTTTGAGAATTAAATGGAATCTTACCTGTAAGAGGCACCTTGACATCAAGGCCATAGAATAAAGGCAAGAGAGAAGAACAAGAATAGAAACAGAAACTGCAGAAGAAAAAGAAGAGGATTATGTAAATCTGAATTTCTGTAGTGCCATTCAGGTTGTACAAAACCTCAGCTTTTCCATATTGCTCAAATCTGATCATTTCTCACATACACACAAAGTACCTTTTATTTAAAAAAAACCATACCTTTTATTTGTTCACTAGTAAAGCAATACAATGAATAACTGTTGTTCAACTAACATCGACTGATACATTTTAGAATTCTGAGAGGGTCTTACAGGTAATTGGTCTAAGCTCTGAATTTTATAAGTGAGAAAAATAAACACAGAGCAGTTCATCAACAGACTAATTGTATATAATTTGATGGTACAGTGAAGCCTAGAGCTTAGACCTCCCAAGTCCTACTCTGTGTTATTATCTCTATTTTTAATGTGTGAGAGTGTAATTAAAAAATTAAAAAATGATCAAAGTGTATGCTTTATCACTCAATGCTATCATTATTTGGTTACTATGGCAGAGCAGGAAGAATATTAATTTGCAGGGTAAACATATGATTGCTTATCCACGTTGGGCACTCCTGAGAGGGAAATGGAACAATATTAGTAATTACATTGGGGTACCAGGTATAACCACGGTCTGTCCTGGGTGAGTGAAGGTATGTGGTCCTCCTACTGGTATGAACTATGCTTCTACATCAGAGATAGCTTCAGACAGTAAATGTATACTGTTGCTCCAGCTTGTCATGCTTCTGAGATAGATGTCTCCGTGTTTGACTCATAGAAGTTAAACGGAATCTGAGCTGTCTCTCTTCACCAAGAACCTTCACCAGAGAAGCAAAAACTTGGATGGAAAACACGCTTTGTGTAGCGCTGGTAGAAAACCAACTGTATACTAATTATAAAATCTTATAGGTCAGATCAGTTTTCTCAAATACTGATTTCCCTGGGGATTTACTCTTACAGAGTCATGAAGTCTTTTGACTTGTTATAACCCTTCAGGAGCATTCTGTTGGATTTGATAGTTTTGAATAGGTCCTGTATGGCAGTCTCATATTAGGCATATTATTTGCCTATTTCCTTTACTTACAAGGCTCTTGCTTCATGGTGGCAAAATTGCATGAACAAGTTATAAACATGGTGTGAAGAGCTATGTATTAGTGATCAGGCTACTAGAATGAAAAGCAGAAACTCTCTTTTCTTTTTCCCATTCCTTGAAGATGGGTAGTGATAGGATGTCACCTGTAGTGACAGTGGATGAAGGAGGGGAATGGAAGCCTTCCACTATTCCCATGAGATGGTCAGGTGTCAGGGCTACCTCTCTGGGCATAATAGGTGCTCATCACTTGATTTACGATGAGAGTCAAAATTCCGTGCCACATGGTGGGCAGGCTGTGGGCCTCAGGGTCATACACCTGACCTCTGCTTTTGATTTGCCATAGACGGGTTATATGATTTTGTGAAAGTTGTTTAATGTCTCTGAGCCATTGTTTCATTATCTGTATAAAAGGGGAACATAATAACTGCTGTGTTTGTCTCAATAATCAGGAGAATCAAATGAGATGATGACTTTGGCAGTGCTTTGGATAAAATGAAGAGCAGCATGTGGGAAGCAATTCTGCTATGTTTGTTGCTATCCCCTGATTTACACTGTGCGTGGGAACTGGAGACAAAGAAGGAATATTGTATGTGTCCTGAGGGGGTGATCCTGTACCCCACAGGAAAGAATGAAGACTATCTCTGACATGAGTGATCATTAGCCTCTTTACTATGCTTGTGGATGCAGTATTGAGGTCAAGTGAATAGAAGTCGCTTTATAAAGCATCTCTCATTCAAACCTCTAATCAGAAACCAACTGGATTGCCCTTGAAGTGGCTTAATTTAGTACTACGTATGGAATTTGCTGATTTAATAGCTAAATAATCCTCATTTTCTGTTAAGTACGTTAACCTATTATAAATATTTAGGAAGTTCAGACCTGTAGAATGAAAAGTACACTTACTTCAGCTAGGGTGGTGACATAACTAGATATAAAAAAAATTCCTTTTTCTGTTTTCCCTAAGTTATATGGGACTGAACTGAGTGAAGTTACTGGGGCAGAGCTGTCTTCTCTGCAATTTCCTCCCAGAACCACTCCAGGATTGTATAAGAATTAGCAGAGAGAGTGACTAGGACAAGGGTAGCCATTCAAAAACATGGAAAATGGAAGGCATCAGTGGTGTCCTTTGATAACCACAGAAACTGTGGCCAAGCCCTGCCTTCTGTGGGTCTTTCTGCCAAACACCAGGAAACCAGACTCAGCTTTTAGTTTATTACACTTTACCTTTGCCTCATTTAATCCCACAGAACTAAACAGCACACTTCAGAAATGAGGAAAATTCAAACTTATAAGCTTACATAAGATATGCACTTCACATTTAGAAATTCTAAAAATTATACTTTAATTTGAGTTATACTTTCTTAGTGTTTCCTAATTTTCATGTAAGTGACTTCATTTTTTCCCTCATGGAACAGATGAGAGGAGGTGAAGGAGAGTGTTACCACCCCTATTTTGTAGATACAGCTTAGACATGGTGGGTAAAGTCACTTACCCAACCTTAAATAAGTACATGAAGACTCAGCCTACAAAAGAATCTAGGGTCTGATTGTTTGGCTACTGGACCTTCCCAACTTCCTCTGAGAAGGACAACTATAAAAGCAATTTGGGATGAACCAAATTCTAATCGTTATCTTGGAAATAGCGGGTGGTTTACTATTTGCTCCTCGGGTGCCCATGGAAAACATGGCATGGAATACTGGAAAATACTGGAAAACAACCATGATTTTTTGCAACACAGGGGTTCAGGCAGCTACTTCCAGTCAATGAGATCAGAACTCCAGAGGATGCCTCTTGCCATCTCTGCTGTGTCCCTCCTCAGGCCTAGGGGGCTCCTGGCATCCTAGGCAGGACAATTCTGTGTTAATTATGCAAGACTGCCGAACTCACTGCAGCCAAGCAGTATCCCCGTGTTAGTCCTCTCCCTTCTTCCAGAGCACACACATTTCAAATGCCACCTTTACTCCCCAAGAGTGTTGGCTGACTAGGAAAAAGCAGTTCTTCTCTCAGACCACTGGGGAAATGACATGAGGGCCAAATTTTCAAGTGTCAATCTAAATTTCTGAAGACATTATCTCAAAAAGGAAGAGGAAAGCAGAATAATGAAACTAGGAGAAACTTTTGGAAAAGATGTGAAGATGGAAAAGTGAAAACTGAGGAAAGAAAACACTTACAGAAAAGAACAAGAATCAAAACAAAAGGCAGAAATGTATAACTGAAAGCAGATGCTTTGCCAGAACCCTGGTGCCTGACTACAGGGAGAGCTTAACTATACCTGCCCACACACAACACACAATAGCTGAGAAGAAAGAAAACACAGTGAGTGAAACCAACACTACTGTCTGATCTAAAAAACAAAGATTGAAATACACGCTGAACTTCACACATACCTTTTCTTCTAGGTCCTTTATCTGTCTTTTCTGGATGTCTGTTTTATCTTCTAAGTCACGAATTCTCTGAAAAAAGGGGGAAAAAACCTGAATGCTTTACAAGGTGTTAAGTTAAACAAGGTCATTCACCAAGCTAAAACACAGAACTTCCCATAAAAACATTAGCATCTGGAAATGTCATGTATACATTTTTCTACACCCGGAGGGTTATTGCATATTTCAAAAATTGCCTGTACTCATATTCAAAATGATTGTTATTGACTGTATTTTAAAAATATTTGCCATCCTTTTTCTTCTGGGTCAATCTATCTCTGCAGACCTCTTCCCTGTGAGAGAGGTATGGTTCTCACCCCACTATCCTTGAGCTTGGTCAGCAGACCTGTTTTGGCCAGGGGAACATGAGTTGGGAGTGAGATGTGGGAAAGTCACCTCTTTGTGGAGACAGCTGTGTGTCCCAGAGCTAGAGAAAAACGGACACACTTTGTTGTAACCCATTTAGATTAAGGTTTTTGATTGTTTTTTGCCTCATTAAAAAATGGCTAAAAGTGGCTCACACAAATGCCATTAGTTGCTGTTCTACTTTTTTTTCTTCAATCTTATTTCAAATTTGTTTCAGGGTATGATCTTCTCATAAAACCAGACAGATCAATTTTCATAAAACAAAGGTAGAGATTACACTTCAAAAAAAATCCAAAGAAGGAACTGATAACTTAGGGGGAAAAAAAAACATTACAAGAATAGCACAAGCAATCCTGAAGATAAAAAAAGCTCAGAAATATCTTTGAAATTACCTGTAAACTATAACAAAATTTCAGTAATTTGAATAGCACAGATTTGAAATCAACATTACATAGACACTAATTTGAAAGTGACAAAGGAGAGTGAAAATGTTGGCATAAAGCTCAACATTCAGAAAACTAAGATCATGGCATCTAGTCCCATCACTTCATGGCAAATAGACGGAGAAACAGTGGAAACAGTGACAGACTTAATTTGGGGGGGCTCCAAAATCACTGCAGATGGTGACTGCAGTCATGAAATAAAAAGACACTTACTCTTTGGAAGGAAAGTTATGACCAACCTAGACCACATATTAAAAAGCAGAGATATTACTCTGCCAACAAAAGTCTGTCTAGTCAAGGCTATAGTTTTTCCAGTGGTCATGTATGGATGTGAGAGTTGGACTATGAAGAAACCTGAGCACAGAAGAATGGATGCTTTTGAACTGTGGTGTTGGAGAAGACTCTTGAGAGTCCCTTGGACTGCAAGGAGATCCAACCAGTCCATCCTAAAGGAAATCAGTCCTGAATGTTCATTGGAAGGACTGATGTTGAAGCCGAAACTCCAATACTTTGGCCACCTGATGCGAAGAGCTGACTCATTTGAAAAGACCCTGATGCTGGGAAAGATTGAGGGCAGGAGGAGAAGGGGATGACCGAGGATAAGATTGTTAGATGGCATCACTGACTCACTGGACGTGAGTTTGAGTAAACTCCGGGAGTTGGTGATGGACAGGGAGGCCTGGAGTGCTGCAGTCCCTGGGGTCGCAAAGAGTCAGACACGACTGAGCGACTAAACTAAACTGAATTGAATTTGTAAGTGAATAAAAGTTTTCAAATTTCCTTCTGGCAAATTAAAGGCCTCATATGTTCATGGCATAGGGTTACACAGTGTAGGCTTATAATTTAGTGCCTCTTTTGGGAATAATTAGAAAATGGAGAATGGGAGTCCAAGAAGAAAACAATGGAAGCTAAACGATGTGATAACATGAAAGACCAGGTTTTACAGTGCAGTGTGGGGAGACAAAACTGTAAGCTGGAACAAACAACAGCTGAGCTTGGAAACTATATCCCCTCTCTGAACAGTGGTTCTCAACTAGGGGTGATTTTGCACCCCAGATGACATTTGGCAATATCTGGACATTTTAAAAAGTTAAAGTGACTTTAGTATATTCACAAAGTTATGCAACCATCACCACTAATTATCCAGACAGTTTCAAATCACATGTGATCACCAGTCACAACTAGCATCTAAGGGGCAGAGGCCAGGAGTGCTCTAAATATCCTGCAGTACACAGATCACTCCTCGCCAACTTCCACGAAGAAGAATCATCAGACCCAAAATGTCAGCCAGGCAGAGATTGAGAAATCCTCCTTTAAACAAAAGGGGGTGAGGTTTCTGCAGGAGGGGAGGGTGTGTGTTGTTAGAAGGACTGTGAAATTATGTAACAATGAATGTTGATGTGTGTGACAACGAATGATAAATAAATGTGTGTGATGTATGTGCTTGCGTGTATTTCCACAGTGCTGCTTATGCTCCAAAGCTACACAGGGAAAGAATAAACTTGTTAGATATTTCTACCTCAAGTGTGCAAGTATTTCCTTGATACAGTCTGTTGGATGTGGAGACAAGCCTTACATCAATTAAATCATGGGCATGAGAGATGAGTGTAGTGTCTACTCAGCCTCCAGCTCTGTGCTTGCTGGGCACCTGCTTACACGTTCAGGATTGTGCTGGATGTAATGGCGAACACAGGCAAGGTGTCACTTAGTTACCGATCTCAAAGAACCATCACATCCAGATAGGGAGATAAAAATGGAAAACACAGGAAAAAAAACGATTATGTAGAAAGGGAAAACAGGGCAAAACTAAGCAAATTCCATCACCCATCTCTAATACCTCGTACAGTGCTTAGTTGTACAAAGGAGCTGCCTATACATATTTATTAAGTGAGTTATGTATGCTCATTGAGTGCTGTGGGCTTTATTTCTTTTTCCTTCCCAGCTTTTCCCAGACTGCCATCTGATCTAACAGGAAACCCTGTAGAGTCCAAAACAGATCTCTTTTCTACCAAGTAGGAAAGTTTCTACTGCTCCCAAGTGTACCAAGTTCCCCATCAGAATTGTGAGAGGTTATTGCCTGCTCTTCCCGCTTCTGATCATCTGCATCCTACAGCCATCTACAGCAGCCAGTGTGAACTCTTAGAACGTGAAATGGTAGGCTTCCTTGGTAGTCCAGTGGTTAAGATTCTGTGCTTCCAATGCAATGTGGGTTCGATCCCTGGTCAAGGAACTAAGATCCCACATGCCATGTGCCACAGCCAAGAAAATATTACACACACACAAAACAAAGAATGTGAAATGATCACAGCAGTCCTTGAGCTTTAAGCGGCAAGGAAGAGGAAGAACGGAGAGTCGGCCGAGTTGCTCTTAGAATAAAACCCAAACTTCTTCAGGCCCAGCATGATCTAGCCCTGTCTTACCTCTACAGATTCACCTCGCAGTCACCTTTCCTCAGCTCCACGTGCTCCTGCCATGTTGGCCTTCTCTCTGCTCCCTGAATATCCCAAACATTCCCACAATAGAGACTTAGCCCCTGCTGATCCTAACTTCTGGCCACCTTGCCAAGATCTCTGTGCGGCTGATTCTTTGGGATTTCAACATCCTCAGACCAGCCAGTTTAGAGTCGTTAATCCTACTCCCAAGCTCTCTCTCACACACACACACACACAGAGACACATGCATGTATCTTCAGAGCACTCTCTGAAACTGCCTTGGCCACTGCTTGTTTGCCTTGCCTCTTTGCCCCTCTTCACCTGCAGGACACATGAGAGAAGTGACCTGTATGTCTTTGCCCGACACCACATTCCCAGCACCCAGCACAGGCAGGCCCTCAGTAACTGGTCTTGAACGAGTGTATAAAAGGGTATGGGATATATATTTTTTTCCAGTAGTAAGTGATCCATTGTCTTCATCTGGGAGAGCATCCCGCAGGAGGCAGAGCTTACACTGGGATTAGAAAAATGAGAACATTTGGATACATGCAGCAGACTTTGAAGGACATTTGGGGGTCAGTCAGGCAAACGAAGGCTTAGAAGTGGAAAATCATGGCCTCAAGAGTAAAGGAAGAGTTCTACACAAATAGAGGAACATAAGCTCTGGAGAGATTGTCTTAAATCCAATTTTTAGGGGAGGGGTAGCCAGCTACTGAAGGACCTGGAGATTTCTGCATGCCTAGACTCAGCTGGAAAGTGGGATCATGGAAGCTTTTGAGGAAGAAGGTACCATCAGAAAAGGTGAGAAGGATAAGGAAGACCCCAGCGTCTTCAGTCTGATGCTTTGAGATACGTCAGTTCCACTAAACAAGACAGGCAGATGGGGAGAGAAGAGAGAAGCAAAGACAAGAACGTATGTTCAGCTGTGTTTCACATGAGTTCACTTTGAAACATTCAAACAGAAATGTCTAATAAGTGGTTAGTGATAGGTTCTTTAATTTAGACTGCCTTATAAACTTGCTGCTTGTAACTGCCTTATAAACTTGCTGCCTTATAAACGGTCGTGTCCAACTCTGTGTGACCCCATAGACGGCAGCCCACCAGGCTCCACCATCCCTGGGATTCTCCAGACAAGAACACTGGAGTGGGCTGCCATTTCCTTCTCCAAGTATGTAACTTACATATGACAAATCCTGTCCAATGTCTTCTGGAATAACTCTCTCAAATCAAAGCTACTGATTGAAAGGAAAAAAAGAGTAAGAAATAACTGGAAAGGAATATTCTAATGAACAGCTGTTTGGGAGACAGAAAATGTCAATGAAATTATGAGACTTAAAAATGTGTGGTGTTCAGTTGCTCAGATGTGTCTGACTCTTTGCGACCCCACAGACTGCAGCACGCCAGGCTTCCCTGCACTTCACCATATCCTGGAGTTTGCTCAAACTCAAGTTCATTGAGTTGATGATGCCTTCCAACCATCTTGTCCACTGTCATCCCCTTCTCCTCCTGCCTTCTCTCTTTCCCAGCATCAGGGTCTTTTCAAATGAGTCAGTTCTTTGCATCAGGTGGCAAAAGTATTGAGCTTCAGCTTCAGCATCAGTCTTTCCAATGAATATTCAAGACTTATTTCCTTTAGGATTGACTGGTTGGATCTCCTTGCAGTCCAAGGGACTCTCAAGAGTCTTCTCCAACACCACAGTTCAAAAGCATCAATTCTTCGGTGCTCAGCCTTCTTTATGGTCCATACATGACTACTGGAAAAACCACTGCTTTGACTATACAGATCTTTGTCGGCAAAGTAATGTCTCTGCTTTTTAATGCCCTGTCTAAGTTTGTCACAGCTTTTCTTCCAAGAAGCAAGCATCTTTTAATTCCATGGCTGAAGTCACCATCTGACTTTGATCACCATCTTTGAACACCATCTGATATTGTAGCCCAAGAAAATAAAGTCTGTCACTGTTTCCATTGTTTCCCCATCTATATGCCATGAAGTGATGGGACCGGATGCTATGATCTTTGCTTTTTGAATGCTGAGTTTTAAGCCAGCTTTTCATTTTCCTCTTTCACCTTCATCAAGAGGCTCTTTCGTTCCTTTTCACTTTCTGCCATAAGGGTGGTGTCATCTGTATATCTGAGGTTATTGACATTTCTCTCGGCAATCTTGATTCTAGCTTATGATTCATACAGCCTGGCATTTCATGTGATGTACTCTGCATATAAGTTAAATAAGCAGGGTGACAATATACAGCCTTGACTCACTCCCTTCCCAGTTTTGAACCAGTCTGTTTTTCCATGTTCAGTTCTAACTGTTGCTTCTTTATCTGCATACAAGTTTCTCAGGAGGCAGGTAGTAGGGTGGTCTGGTATTTCCATCTCTTTAAGAATTTTCCACAGTTTGAGGTGACCTACACAGTCAAAGACTTTAGTGTAGTCAATGAAGTAGAAGTAGATGTTTATCTGGAATTCTCCTGGCTTTTCTATGATCCAGTGAAAGTGAAAGTTGCTCAGTTGTGTTCAGCTCTTTGCAACCGCATGGACTGCTCCTCTGTCCATGGGATTTTACAGGCAAGAATATTGGAGTGGGTAGCCATTTCCTTCTCCAGGGGATCTATCCAACCCAGGAATGGAACCTGGGTCTCCTGCATTGCAGGCAGAGTCTTTATCATCTGAGACACCACGGAGGCCCTATGGTCCAATGGATGTTGGCAATTTGATCCCTGTTTCTTCTGCCTTTTCTAAATCCAGCTTGTATATATGGAAGTTCTTGGTTCATGTACTATTGAAGCCTAGCTTGGAGGATTTTGAGCATTACTTTGCTAGCATGTGAAATGAGTACAACTGTGCAGTAGTTTGAACATTCTCTGGCGTTACCCTTCTTTGGGATTGGAATGAAAACTGAGCTTTTCCAGTCCTGTGGCCACCGCTGTTTTCCAAATTTGTTGGCATACTGAGTGCAGCACTTTAACAGCATCATCTTTTAGGATTTGAAATAGCTCAGCTGGAATTCCATCACCTCTACTAGCTTTGTTCGTGATGATGCTTTCTAAGGTCCATTTGACTTCATACTCCAAGATGTCTGGCTCTAGGTTAGTGATCACACCATTGTGGTTATCCGGGTCATGAAGATCTTTTTTGTATAGTTCTTCTGTGTATTCTTACCACCTCTTCTTAATATCTTATGCTTCTTTAGGTCCAGACCATTTCTGTCCTTTATTGTGCCCATCTTTGCATGAAATGTTACCTTGGTATTTCTAATTTTCCTGAAGAGATCTCTAATCTTTCCCATTCTATCGTTTTCCTCTATTTCTTTGCACTGTTCACTTAGGAAGGTGTTCTTATCTCTCCTTGCTATTCTTTAGAACTCTGCATTCAGATGGATATATCTTTCCTTTTCTCCTTTGTGAAAGGCAGTGGGAACTTAAAAATATAATGCAACTAACAGCTCAGACCAGATTAAACAGAACCTTTGCTTTTGGGAGTAAAGTACCTTAGCTGATTGAAGATACACTTAAAAGCACTGAGAAAATTTTAGTCATAAATAAATTTAGATAACTATTTGTCCATCTTAAACACTTCTACAGTTCTATGACACACCTCCTACTTTGCTGAAATTAAATGCTATTGCATTCAAAGAAATACTTATCAAGAGGACAAGTTCATTCTCTTAGAGAAGCAATGATTCTGTTGAGTCTATTATTAAATCCTTTAAAAACTCTCTTCAGAGTTGAAATCCAAAATTTTATGATGGAATCTCAAGAAACCAATGCATGTGTTTATTATCTTTGGAACAAAATGGCTTCAGAGTTTCCTGTTAACTTGGGTAATTTATTAGTCTATAAAGATTCACAAAATTCTTGGCTACAACTGAAGTGTGATAAATGTCATGTTCCCCATAAACTATTCTTACCGGTGTCATAAAATAACCCCTGTTCCTTTTCCACTCACCTTGATCTCTAATGACCACATGATTCTCACCTCTTGTATAGCCCATCTGGATTTCATACCAGTTGCTTATTACAGCTTATGAGTACCAAGTGCACTAGCCTGGAACTCTCAATTCTGGAATTATTACAGAATCTGCTTTTTGACCAGGACCCTAGTCTTTGCCTGCCAAGGAATGATATGAACAAATAGTTGAAATTAAGAATGCTGGCTATAAGTTAATACTGGGTATTTATTTTGAGCCTTGCTGGTCTAGGAAAGTCATATAAATGATAGATGACTCAAGCTGTAGAAGACAGTATAGTGCAACGTTTATGTGCACTAGCCTTGGAGTTGGGCTGATCTGGGTTGTAATTCTTGCTCTGTAGCTTACTATCTGTCATCTTGGGCAAATGACTTAAGCACTTTTTTCTTCAGTATCATGATCTCTTTAAGTTGCAATTATAAGAATACTTACAGCAGTGGGCTGTGGTGAAGATTAAATAAAATGATGGAAGGAGAGCCCTTAATTTAGTTTCTGACCTACAGCAAATGCCAGTAAATCAGAGGTGGCTTCCAGGCTTTGTTGTTGCTGCTGCTGTTTATTCTGGGAATAAAGAGAAAGGCCCTTTTACCCTCTTCTGATGATTCCATCAGGCTTGGTTATGGACTGGGGTGAAAAACAGCATGATCTCTGTCCTGGAAAAAGTCCCAAAGAGTCCCTTCCCAGGGAAAGGGACATGGTCAGGTTCCATGAAATTCAAAGGGTATTATTTCGTGACGAAGTTGTTGCAAAAAACAGGAGCATGACACAGTGCTTCTGAACTGCCAATTTTCTTCAGATTAATTCATTAAGAAACCATCACCCTGTTTCTGAGTGTCGGTGTGAAAGAGCAGCTATTTATTTTACTCTCTGAAAATGGCTTCTAGCTCTCAGGATCCTTCATACCCCCATCAACACTCCGTACTAAGCACCAGGTCCCATGTGCTCCGCACCACCCAACACAGATGTGGTACCTCCATCCTCACCTGGTGGGCCTGCTGTAAGAGCTCCATCCTCTCCTGGAGAATCTGACAGTCATACTCTCTGCTCTTCCTCAGCATCTGCCGCCGTAACTTCTCCACTGCTGTCCTCAGCTCCTCCTGCTGCTTTTCATTTAATAATTCACCAAATTTAATAACAGTTTCTTGCTGCAGAGCATTGTACAAAGTTGCTTCTAGTTCCTGGATTCTCTGGCAAATAGAAGTAGAAAACTTTGGAGTTTAGTATCTTACAGGTGGTGTATAAACATACACATGTGTGTATATGGGGAGGGATGTATTATTTTACCCTCACAGGACCATAGCAACAAAATAAATGTCAAAGCTTGTCCAGCTTAAATATCCTTTTGATGATTCCCTTTATAAGATGCCATAAGGGTCATCTAGCCAATATGTAAACTTCCCTGATGGAGGGGAATTTGTTCTTTTTCCTGGATCCTGTCTATTTCACATACTTTTCCTCTTTAGGAAGTCCTTACCTTGTTATAACTGTATATCCTTCTATTCTCAAACGTAGCTGAGAATAAATTTGTTCTCTCTTTCATTTGACAGATATTTAAAGATATCTATTGTGGCAGTATATTATTTAGAAATAAGCATTGCAAAGTGGTCCATGTTAGAATACTGGAAATTGGAGGTATTTCACACACACGTACACAGTGCCACCTCTCTCTACATGACACACCTCTGATGATGGCTTTATAGTCTCCATTTTTTTTCTTAGAAATTGGGAAATAGAGCCTAAGACCCTTTGGAATTGGACTGTTTTTTAATACTCTGAGATTGGTAGTTGCTGTAGCTGTAAAATGCCTCCTTGAGGCTCTTCTTTTTTAGATGAAGAGTCTACTGCTTTGTACAGCCCAGTTTTCTTTTCTTTCACATGCTTCATTCAGATACATTTACCACAATCTATAATCTTATCCCCACGACTCTGACAGAGGTGAAAGGACATGACCTGGAGAGGGATGTCCTCCAAGCTCCTGTTCTGGACTAAGTGGGCTGACTTACCTTTTAAAAGTTAATGATCAGAATGAGTCTTCAGTCCTGGGACTCACACACATCGTCTAACATTATCATGTGTAGGTAGAGGAGGTAAGGTTGAAAGGGTAGGAAGGGAGGGAAAAATTCCCTCCTTTATTCTCTAAGCAGAGGGCAACTCTCCTTCCCCATCAGGCGGTGCTCAGAATCTCTTACTCAACTTGGAGGGGGAGTACCAATTCATCTTTGTTAATAGCTGGGGCTAAGTGCTTCACTCTTCTCCCAACAGCAATTCAGGTTGCTTCCAGGAAAGCATTACAAAAACTTTTAAGTGTCCTCTTTTTTGTCTTGAGTCAATATACTGCGTGGTGGGGGGCGGGGCGGCGGGGGGGGTGGGTGGGTGGGCTTGCTGGGCGGGGTGGTGCCCACCCAGAGAGAAGAAATCCAAGCTGCAGTCCAACATTAAGAATGATGCTTTATGAATTTGGTGCAGGGGAGTGGATCAAATGTGCTCCTGAGTCATCATAATCTGGAGGAGAGAGAAAGGTACAGCCCATTTCCCTCATATAGTCTCACTCACTGTGGCTGGATTACGGTAGTTATGGCCACAATGTCTGGAGTCAAACCTAAGCATTACGTACTCACTTAGCAAGCTGGGTCAAGGTCTTCCTCTCTCTAAGTCTTCATTTTCTCATATGTAATATAGAAATAATAATATTCCCTATACCTCATAGGGTTGTTGTAAGAAATAAATGAATTGAAAATACGTATCATGTTACATACAGTATTATTCTACCCCGAGATTAGGCTCCCCAACAATCAGATTTGATTTAATAAAATTTCTCTGTAATCAACACTGTCATCCAGTCTGTCTTTCATTTAAATATTATTTAACAACATAAGTAAACTGTTTGAAAAATGAATTACAATGAAATATTTATTAACTATTATAGTAGTATTACAACAGCAAAGAGCTAGAGATGTACATTTGTTCTAAAATGAGAACTGGAAACCACTGGATAAGCGAGCTGCATGTTGTGGTCTATTCAGACACATGACATGACAAATTACACAGGATGCTTTACTACAGAGCATTTAACCATCAACACTCAGAGTGTCTTGAATGTCTCTTGTACCTACCATATATGCTTGGTCGAGGGCTTGTTTCCTGTAGTCTAGCTCTTCCTCCAGATAGCCTTTGATTTTGCAGAATTGTTCCTAGAAAAAATGGCCATGTTAGTAGATAGAGTCAGCTTAGTTAACAAGAAAGTGATATCTAAATTGTATTGATTAATGTTTTTTCTAATTCCACTGTAAGACAAATCACTAGTCTTTATAGGGTCAGAGATCTTGTCTTTCAGGGAAATCGTTCAACTTTTACAATTTCACACTGGGGATGTAAAAATCAGTGGAAAGAAGCATAAAACGACAACACGGAATGTCTGAAAGAATTTTCGAATCAATTTAAGAGGATAGATTTTTTTGTTTGCTATGGCTTCACTGCATGACATGTAGGATCTTGCTTCCCTGACCAGGGATTGAACAGGAGACCCCTGCAGTGGAAGTCGAGTCTTAACCAACAGACTGCCAGGGAAGTCCCCAAGGACAGACTTTTGACAAAATAAATGCTATAGATGCTAACTAATAAGCATATCTGTGTAAATATACTATGATAGCATATTTTTTATAAGAATGCTATGAAATGTAATACAGCAGAGTTGCATAATAAGAAACTTAATTTATTCAAACTCAACTGTGTATCATTAGCAAACGCAAAGCTAGATAGTAATTCAGAGAGTGGGAGCGACTCTACCCACGCTGCTACTTAATGAGTGTCTGCTCTTGCTATAAAGCCAGGGTGATCCAGGAGATGTAAATCTGATGCTACCTTGCTTGTCCTCAGTCTCTGTGTGGTTCTCACACTGCAAGCATCCTGTCATTTGCATTAAATAATATATCTTTGTACAGAACATAGCCCTAAGCATAAGTTAATTCTTTCTTTGTATGCTTAACCAGGAACAAGGATCTCTTCCATCGCTGAAGGTAAACTTGATTGCACCGACGTTTTTGAAATTTCCTGTTTTTATTTTTGGCTGTGCTGGGTCTTCATTGCTGGGTCACCTGGACTTTCTCTAGTTGCGGTGAGCGCGAGCTACTCTTCGTTGTGGTACACGGGCTTCTCGTTGAGGTGGCTTCCCTTGTTGTGGAGCACAGGCTCTAGGGCACACGGGCTTCAGCAGCTGCGGCTCTTGGACTCCAGAGCACAGACTCAGTAGTTGTGGCGCATGGGCTTACTTGCTCAGCAGTATGTGTAGTGTTCCTGGACCAGGGATCAAGCCTGTGTCCTCTGCATTGGCAGGGATTCTTATCCACTGCGCCACCATGGAAGCCCTGCATTGATTTTGAGAGAGGCTATGTCTGTATGCAATTTTGCTGTTGACTTCCAGCTGATTACATCTGAGCTCCAGTGCTTAGAACAGTGCTTGTAACAATCTGATTGCCTAATTAAAATTTTTGTATTTAAAGTGTTCAAGGGTATTTTGAATATAGACAGTTCTTATTAAATCTTTTGACTTTAGAGCCTAACCTGTTGGTAAAATGTAAGTTCTGTGTAAAATATAAGCAAATTTTACAAATTTGTAAGCTGTCACATGCTATAGAAATTCAAGTTGTTTTTACTCTAAGATTCTCTGACCTAACAGGAATCACTACCTAGTTTTTAGTAATAGTGAAACAGTAATGACAGTACTATTATCAAATTCTATGCATTGCTCTTTGTTAATAAGGACCAATTCCCAGGCTGGGGGATTTAAACAAAAGTTAACTGTGGCAAAATACATATAATCTAAACTTTATAATCGTAACCATTCTAAGTGTATAGTTCACTAGTATGAAGTATATTCACAAGGTTATGAGACCAACCTCCCGGATTCTTTTTATCTGCAAAATTGAAACTCTGTACCTATTAAACAAGTGCCCATTTCTTCCTCTTAGCTCCTGACAATCATTATTGTGTCTTCTGTTTCTATGAATCAGGCTACTCCAGGTACCTTATATAAGTAGAATCACACAGTATTTGTCTTTGTGTGATTGACTTATTTCACTTAGCTTATGTCCTCAAAGTTCAGTCATGCTGTAGCATGTAGGAGCATGTCCTTCCTTTTTAAAGGCTGAATAATATTCCATGGATGTATATACCACATTTTGCTTATCCATTCATCCACTGATACAGAATCTTGGGTTGCTTCCATGTTTAAGTTATAGTGAATAATGCTGCTTTGAACACGGATATACAAAAGTCTCAAGAGCCCACTTTCAAATATTATGGGTATATACCCAGAAGTGGTGTTGTATCACGTGGTGATTCCATTTTGAATTGTGTGAGCAATCACTAAGCATACTGCTTTTCATAGCAGCTGTACCATTTTATACACCCAGCAATACTGCATAGGGTTCCAATTTCTCCACATTTTCATCACTGTATGTTACTATTTTGTTTTGTTTTGCTTTTAGTAGCAGCCATCTTAACGGGAGCCAGATGGCTTGGAGATTTTTAATATCAAAGTCATACCCATCATTTCTGTAATGTTTACTATAATTATATATGGTAGAAAATTTATTTAGCCTAAGAAAAAAAAACATCAAACTGGATTTTCTTCAGCATTAGTCTTGGAAATACTACAAAATTACAATGTGACATTTTTAGAGAATATAACTTGAAATTGAGGGGTATTTCAATTTTTCTTTGTTTTTATGACACTTCATCTTTACTCACCATGTCACTTTCCAACTCCATCATTTTCTGGTGCAGGGCAGCCTCTGCTCCTTCAATTTGCTGGATCCACTATGGAGCAAAGCAGACACAGGGTTTGACATGACTGCTTGATGTGGTCTAGATGGTACCTTCTCCTGAGCTGCTGTCTTTTCTGCTATCTCAGAAAGTAGACTAAGAACTGAAGTTCTTAGTGCATTTTATCTCTTAGCTCAGAAACAAGTTTATAATTTTCCACTCATCCATTAATTCACTCTTCATTCAACAAATGCCTTCATTGTTATCTACCATATGTCAGGCAATGTGCTAGGTACCAGGGATGTGAGGGTGAATAAGAAACACATAATTTGCCCTCATTGGAGATTGCCATGAGAGGCTTTCTTGGAAATGACATTGCACTGAACTGTAAAAAATGAGTCAGAGATGACCAGGCAAAAGTGAGGGGCAAGTTCCAAGCTGAAGGTATGTCTAAATCTCCATGATTGGAGGGAGCACAAAGAAAGAAAGAACAAAAGGTGAGATGGAGAAGGGGCAATTTTTCAGTATACGAAACTGATTACAGCTACATGTTGAAGAATCACTTTGTTGAGTAGAGACACAATTTAAATCACACAGAGAATTCACTTTCTTAATAGTTAGAATATATTGTTCTGAGTATTAGATCATTAACATTAGATGGCATTAATATTAGCACTGATCAACACCCTGAATAAATTCAGATTTCGGATAATATAGTGTGAGCCTACCACCTATATGGTTTCAGAGAATAAATTATTATAATGGGTCTCTACGAAGTTAACCAACAGCTTATCCCCCAGGGAGGCAAATGGGCAAAATAATTAAGTGTATAGGTCCTAGAGGTCAACTTCGTTGTTGCTCAGTCGCTAAGTCATGACAGACGCTTTGCAACCCCATGAACTGCTGGGCCTCCCTGTCCTTCACCATGTCCCGGGAGTTTGCTCAAACTCATGTCCACTGAGTTGGTGATGCCATCTAACCACCTCATTCTCTGTCATCTCCTTCTCCTGACTTCAATCTTTCCCAGCTACCTTAGGTCTTATCCCAATCTTAGCTTTTCACAGCTGTGTGGGCTTGAAACATTACCTGGTTACTCTTAAGTCTCAACTTTCTTATCTGTGAAATGGGATTAATAATGATGTGAAGAGTAAAGAAGGTAATTAACCTAAGGCCCTATGCACAGTGTATTGCATCTACTATGTACTCAACAGGATTTTAGTTTTTTTGGTTAACATTCATTGTTGTACTTCTGCACTGTTAGAAATTTGCCTCACTACTAGCTATTTTTTTCTTGGTTTGTGATAAATTATGCAGTGTACTGAACATTTTTCTATATATTAAAGCCTTGATTTATGCAAGGGGCTGTTACATCTAACAGCTGTTTGGCTGTAAGGAACATGGGGAAATACAAAAAGACATGATGCTAGTCATGGAGAGATGCTAGTCTCTCAACTCTTGAACATACACAGAACTTCCCTCATGAAACAAATTTCAGTCCAAAGTCATGGGTTTCTGGGCACAGCCTCATATTGCAATTGTGTACCACCCAGTTTTATTAAAATGCTTCCTCCGGCTTGCTGTCCACTTACCATTGAGAAACAAATTCTCTTGTACATCATGTTTTTAAGAGAACTGTCAAATCAAGTAGTCTCTGCCTTTCGTAGAAACTGTCCCAAGTTTTCTTTGTAGTCCTAAACTAAAGTGATTTCCTGCAATAAGGAAAAGCCCTTTACGACCCCAACTGGATGAGATGCTCTGGCTATCACTGCCAAATAAATGTAGCAGAACTGGTGGTAAGACTGTGTTTTCTCTATTATTGTATCACTGGAAGAGTGTCTTCATGAGTTCACTCATTCAGTAAATGCTGATTGATCTCTTACTAAATATGCTGGGCTGGAAAACTAGGAAAACAAAGAGTGAAAAACAGAATCCAGATTTGCCCTCATGGAACTCATAATCTAGTGAACAACAGCATAAATTTAAAAAAAAAAAGGTGTTTGTGTTATAGTTGTCAGAGAAAGAAGACCTAATTAGACCTGGGTGAGTAGGAAGGCTTCCCCATGTATGGGAGGGTCTGATGATTAATATTTAGCCAGACAAAGGTAAAAAAGGGAAGAAGGGAAAATCTTGACAAAAGCAATGGTGTAAAGGACCAAGGGGTAGAAATATGTACAGGCAGACAGAAAGAGTTAAAGAACAAATCCCAGATATTTCCCATTAAATACTTCAGGATGTATCCCTAATGCTTCAGGTCTTAAAAAAGAACACAACCACAAGGCCATTTCCACACTGCAAACTTAACTTTAATTCCTTCCATCATCTGATACCTGGTTCATATTGAAACTTCCCTAGTTGTCAGCAAAATGTTGCTTTCTTCACACTTGGTTTGCTTGAATCAAGATGTAAAGAATGATCGTTTCACTATTTCTTAAGTACCTTTTCATGTTATAGAAATCTTTCTACCTCTGCCGTTTTTTTCTTGATGTCATTATTTTGTTTGAGTCACTAAACTAGATTGGAGCAAGGTGAATGCTTGCTCATGGTTTCACTTAATTTACAACATGCTTTTAATGCATTTATGGAAAAAAAAATCTCAAGGAACTTATACTACAGTCCTCACTTCATCCAACTGTGTGCACCAGTTAACTATGTGCCGATTTTCTTTTTTTTTTTTTTACCTTTAGATATTTTATTATATTTTCCTTAAAGGGAAAGAAAGTTGAATATAAATTTTCCTACATAAACACATGTTCATTATCATGCAAATTATAATGAATATTAGTTATTATTATAATTTAATTAAAACTTCCAACTCATATTCCTCCCAATCTCCCTAAACTACACAAATGATTTGCCTTTCTTGAGTCAGAATTTATCTAAAACAGACCCACAATTTTCATGACAATGATTTGTTGAAAACTAGGTCAGTGTTTTCCTACAGCCGATTTTCAAGGTGCCCAGAATACAGCCAGTTACCAGGCTTCTTCACTTGGGTCTTTCCTTTTTTTCTTTCCCTTGCATTTACCAGATTTAAACACAAGGGGGGGAGAGAACGCTCAGCGTTGCCCTTCTGACAGTCCTCAAGTTAGGCTTTCTGAATGAGTCTGCAGGGAGCCACCACCAAGTTACAAAATCAGTTGGAACACATCCAAGGAAAAACCCATAGAAAGAGCTATGCTGCTCCAACTTTCCACCTCTTAACGGAAATGTCTTCCTTATTGGTTTCCCAGGTTTTAAAACAGTGACTTCAGTAATGTAATCCAGGTTTTGCAAGTTTACAGAAGTACATTTTTAAGAGGCTTCAAAGTAGTCACCCCAAATCAGGGTGTAGACCTTATTTTGTATATTCTCATTCTAGCTGGGTTAAGACTAAAATATTTATTAGTTATTCAATAATGTAAAATCAGGTGCGAAGAGAATGTCCTTCAACCCCAGGTGTTAAGTCAGACACTGAGATGATTTGAATGTTAGTACAATTTATTACCTTTTCTGCCAGGGACAGCACAGTGCTGGCCTGAATTATAGCCACTTGCTCTTCATTTCTTAAATTCTGTGTGGGGTAAGGGGGAGAGAAAGAAAATAAGCTGAAGACACTTTGGACATTTACACTGTTAGAAAATACGACCTAACTTGCCTGCCACATGTACATGCATGGAACATTTACAGTCTATTCTATTTAGTAATAATTCTGAGAAAGAGTTCATTCAAAACCTGTAGAAAGTACATTAAATGTGATGCTTTTATATCTCTCTAGTTCTGACTTGATTTTATGTTTCACTGTAAACATACTTCATTAACAGTCAAGAAAAGCAGAAACCAAAATGAAATAAAAAGTAATCTCTTCATAGCAGTTTGATACAATTTAATTGATTTTGTTCTCTGATTTGATAATTTTTTCAAGGGAAAAAATAGCATGACTACTTCAACCTACATGCATCATTCACCGAGTATCTCAATGAATGGTCCTCCCACTGAATTAATATGCCTTGACCCTGTCAGGAAGGTGTTTTAGAAAGAAAAAGGATTATAGTTTCCTGGTTCATTTTTATGGGGCTGCCACCAACCCTACTATTTAGCAGTATTTGCAACTGCATGACTGATTAATTTTATGCCGAATGCCTCCCAGCAACAGTTAGAAGGTAATTAGCTTTAATCACCGCTGATGTGGTCGGCATACAAACCTGAAACGTGCCCAAGAAAAGCACCTTCCGCTTTCCCACTTCTGCCACTACCTTGCAGAGACCCTTATAATCCTTAAACTGAGTGGCCTGATAAATTGTTGATTCTCTTCCAGAATTTGTAAGCTTAAGTGAACCTGGAGTCTCACTTGTCATTATTTTTTAAGTTTTTTTCAATTTAGGTATGTACGTAAGTATGTATGTATTCCAAGTCTAGTGGATTTACAATGTTGTGTTAGTTTCAGGTGCATAGCACAGTGACTTAGTTATACACACATATATTCTTTCAGATTCTCTTCCCTTTTAGGTTACTACAAATACTGAATAGAGTTCCCTTCACTTGATCTTATTTTACACATGTTACATTGGCAAGTATTTCTTGCTTCTCTTTAGACAAATTCATATTTATACACCACTTTATTCATTACTTACCCCATTATCACCTAAGATATCAAGCTGCTTTATGAGATCAGGGATATTCACATCCTGCAAAATCAAGGAGTTGCATTCAAGTCAAAGGCGCAAGAGTGGCTTAACCATTCTATCAGTGCCCTAACCTTAAATGAGAGAGAACATTTTAAGACCTGTACCTTCTTGAGCTGTTTTCAATCAATCACAACTGGTTTACATTTCCATTCTGCTTTTTATGAGCTGTGTGAACCTGGCAAAACTCCTTAACAATGCATTTTCAATTCCACCAATTACAAAATGGAGGTAATAAACACCTCTTTCACAGGCTGATTTGAGGATAAAGAGATAGTATATAAAAGGTCTAGGACGTATAAGAACTCAAAATTTTCTCAGTAGATTTTTTTTCTCATGATTATTGAAAATTTGTTCCGACTGTGGTAGATTTCAAGTATAAAGAAAAGTAACAGTAATAAATTTAAATAACCAGCCAGTTTCACTCTAATTAATGGGATCTGACCTGGTTGAGATTTTGACAGCTGCATAGAAAACTATAGTGCACTTTCATTTTTTGGGTATTTAGTATTAATTCCACTTATGGAAAACAGCTTATTTTTATTATATTGCCCTACCCCTGTCAGTTTGAAGCAACTGCACCATTTAAAGTGCTGCTGGGTATAAATTACATACATTGGATTAGGTTGCCTGTGATTTATTTAAAAACAAAACATCTAAGGAAAAGACAAGGTGAGGTGCTTCTCATTTAGAGCTGAATCAAAAAATTGCTTTGGTTTACAAATTTTCATGCAGCCCAGGAAGGCCACAAGTTTAAACAACATGAGAATGGTTTACAATGAAGTCAAGGAAGCACAATTTTCTACCCAATTTCCCCATTAGTACCACTTTCTCCTCTTACTTATGTTCAGATAACAGTGTGTGTGTGTGTGTGTCTGTGTGTCTGTGTGTGTGTGTGTGTGTGTGTGCGCGCGCGCGCTAAGTCGCTTCAGTCATGTCGGACTCTTTGCGACCCTATAGACCGAAGGCTACCAGGCTGCTCTGTCCACTGGATTCTCCAGGCAAGAGTACTGGAGTGGGTTGCCATGTCCTCCTCCAGGGGATCTTCCCAACCCAGGGATCAAATCCAAGTCTCTTTAAGTCTCCTGCATTGGCAGACGGGTTTTTACACCACCCGGGGAAGCCCATAGAAAACAGTATAGCAGATCCCTGTTGCCAGAAATACAAAGTCTAGCTCAGTCTCAGAGGTAAAGAGGAGGCAATTAAAGCAGGTATATTTGGCAGTCAGAGTGGGAGCAGGAGGGGCCATGCAGAAGGCATGGGCAGGAGGATTCCGAGCCTTACATCTGGAACAGACAGTTGCTATGTGATTTTGTCACATGCAAGGACAATATATTTTCCAAGAGATGGAGCCACTTCCACTAGACCTTAACATTTAAAATGTATTCCAATATCACTAAAAATAAAATTATATACTATGTCTAAGTGGACAACATGTTATAATCCCTAAAGCCTTCTGAAAGGGAGTGTGTCAGCTGGTCAGTCGTGTCTGACTCTTTGGGACCCCCCATGGATTGCAGCCCGCCAGGCTCCTCTGTCAGTGGGATTTCCCAGGCAAGAATCCTGGAATGGGTAGTCATTCCCTTCTCTGGGGGATCTTCCCACCCAGGGCTCAAACCTGGGTCTCCTGCATTGCAGGCACATTCTTTCTGTCTGAGTCACCAGGGAAGCCCAAAAGGGAAATCCTACCTAAAACACTCACAACAAAAGAGATGGTGGTGAGATGATTTCTAGATTTCTTCTAATACTGAAATTCCAAGATGATGAATTCCACAGCCATCAGAGCAGCACAACAAATACCTTTTTATCTGGCATCCTTGAAATATGTTTCTATAAGTAGTGAATTTATTTAATATTTCTGCTACATGATCAAGGGTAATTATCTTTACACATATTTTGATTCTGTATTACTCTCTTTTAAATAATCATTGCTTCCTTTTTTTTTTTTTTGCTGTTACCATTCATATATCTGTCACACATTTATTTGTGTACATCCTGTTAATTCTCCCATAGACGTGACTATTTTCAGCTCCTACATGGTTTGTATCAAAACGACACCCAGTGACTGAAAGACCAAACGGTGACCAGTAACCTCCCCTTTTCCAATTCCCAGCTCTTCTACTGTCTACAACACACACAAGGAAACATGTGCCTACCTTGACACCTTCTTTCATACAGTAGATCTGGAGAGCACTCACACCATCTGAGAATGGGTGAATTTGCAGATTAAATGGAGGGGATCTTCTCTCTCTTTCCTTGAAATACAGTGAAGAATATATAGGAATTGGAAAAAAAAAAAGCAACAACTGATTAATCACTAAACCAGTTGTCTATGTTCTCTATGCTATTTCAGCAGTTTATCAATATGCCATTTGGCAAAAAAAAAAGAAAATTGAACTCAAGATATTCAAGCTTGAATGTAATGGAAAAGAACTGATTAGTCAACTGAGAGTTGTGGGAGAAGAATTTATCACCGTGTCATCCAGGTTTGCAAATTTTTTGATCAGGGAAATTTGGGAAGTGGAGTTCCATTTTAAACTATATGAATATTTAGAGCTTTCAGGTGTCACAAAGAATCTTCTTCTGACCATGAAGCTTTATGGCAGCTCAGGGCCTTTTGCATATTCAATTCACTCAAGCTTGATGAGTAAGATAAGTGGGCTACCAAAATGACTTACTTCTTCACTGAAGCATACCAACTGCAAACTCTATTCAAACCTAATGTGAAATATCTTCAAGAAGAAAATTGCTGGCAAAATAACAAATAAGTCAAATGGGAAATTTTCTTATCCTTTACATATCAGCATATTTCAACCAGACCCTAAGCCAGATTCTGCATGATACAATCAGAATCTGATTTGATTATGTTTTACTTTAAAAATATAGACTCTGAAACTTAGGTTAACCAGAGTATTTCCTAAAACAAATTACCTTGCTTTTTAGCCTTTTGCATAATGCATTACAGAATAAAAAGTTTACTTACAAATTCAAGAGTCTAACAATAAAATACTTTTGTAATATAGTACATTTTGAAATATAATTTTAAATATATAAAAGAAATTTTTCTGAGTCAGAAATGGAGGATGGAAATGATTATGTAAAGGAAATGAAATATTTATGAAGTTTGAAATCTACTTAGACTATTTAAAAATTATTCATTAGCCTTGTTCATAAAGGCAACCATGTTGTAAAGTACAGTATCTGAGCAGACAATTCTGAGTTGCTTCAATGCTTCACCACTGACTAGTCACACGAGTTGGACAAGTTATTTAACCTCAGTTGCCTCATCAATCAAATCTTGGTTGTGGCTATGAGGTCTAGTGAGTGTATGTATCTGAAATGCTTAATTTGGTACCTCACACATAGAGTGGGATCAGTGTATGTTAATTGTTATGATTATTTTTATCATCATCATCATTTCCTTACTTCTAGTTCTAGGTTTCGAAACTCCAGCAGCTCATTCTGGTCTCTGGCATCCTGTAGTTCCTGTTGGAGCCGGTGATTTTCTGCCTCTTGCTTTTCTATCTAATAAAGTAAATCCTCAAGTTAGGTGGACATTGCACAAAAGCATCTACAACTTTGCAAAGCAAGCATGGACAGCATTCATTTACTCAGTGAATAAATCTTCCAGATCATGAAGAAAAAATCCCAAGTACATGTGAATAAAATAAATCTTTGGCTTTCCTTCTAGTTATCCTTTGGTTGAATTGTTTGGGTCATAGAGGAAAATGCTGGAGGATACTCCATTCACTGGGACCAGGTCTAGGGACCCTGTGAAAAATGAATTTGTCCCATGTGGTCAGGGACAGTGTCCAAGAACTAGATTAAATGGTGCAAACAATGGAGACTGACACCTTTTATTTCTGGAGTTACAAGTTGCTGAAGAAATATTTTTTATAAAACAGCTCTGATCCTACACAAAACTTTGTTGAATTCTAGTTACCTTCAGAATAAAGTCAAAGTCTCAATATGGAAATAAAAAACTTTAATAATCTGCTCATCATATTTAGGTGTTATCACTGTCATGTCTACATACATACACACACTCACTCACATGCAATCACATGCACTTGGATCTAGAAACCCAGATCTACCCTATATTCTGAATATTCCAGGAGCTCTGTCGGCTCATCTTGGTCTGAAAAGGGCTCTTCCTTTTCCTTTTCTACGTGAGGAAATCCTACATTTCCATGACATCTCCTACCATAAGAGGCTTCCCCTGGCTTCTCAATTCAAAATGACACCACTCCTTTCTGTTTTCCCATAGGGTTTTCCTGTAGGATGTCTAGTATAACCTGATGAAGTATGCCATTAAGTTTGTTGTGTACAAACCTGCCTTGCCCTGTATATATACTGTATATATACACAGAACCCATGTCCACAAGGCCTCAGAACATTTCCATGATCGGCAATTGGTTTGGTGCTGCCTTCAATATTAGCTGTGTGAGTGGGCCTTCTGTACAGTAACTGTTTAAAATCTTGAATTTAGAAATAAAAAATCAAGGGCTTATTAATCTAAAGTAAATCTTACTTTCTCGAGTGTAAACACTTGAAGTAGAATGTTTAGTTTTATTGTTGCTTTGGTTTTCTTTTACTCTTAGAAGGCTGAGCTCAAAAATTCCCTTTATAGACCAAAGGAAATCAGACAGAGACATAATGGGAGTTATTTTTTTAGATGATAAACAGTGTGATAACACTTATTACTGGGCATCTCGGAGACTACTAAAATTCTCTTTTCACTTAGCCTCTTGATATAGAAAAATAAATATAGGGGGAAGTGAGATACTATATGACATTAATTTATGTAGTCAATCAAGTTTTTTACACTAGATTTTTGTGGTTTAGTAAATGTTCGAAAGTTTTTATAAGTTGACTATTTCCTAGAATCTTGGATTGAGATCAGAGATGGGATATCTAGGGAGATTCCTGGATCTGGTGCTTAGCACTAGCCATCATATTAATGGTTCACAGGTGGCTGCAATTCAAAAACCAGGGTCAGTGTCCATAAAGTTTCTTTATAGGGACCATTAACCTTTCTGAGAGTACCAGTCCTCAGTCCTGGAACACCTACCCTGCTTCTATACATCAGCTTTGTCTCTCATCATGCAGAAAGTAAGACACGACCAGCAGGAAGGGACACGACCATCTTCTTTCCCCTTCCATGCTTACCAGGGTGTTGCAGTTAATTTTTATTACTTGTCAAGACCAGTGAATATTGGTAGAAACAACCCTAAAATAATTTTTACATAACTCTGCGTCACCCTTCAGAATAACTTCCCTTACTCACATGCTCTTTCAAATTCTCTTTTTGTCAAGAATAATATAAGATTATTTTGTAATCATTTCACATAACCAAAGGCAAATATTAATACCAAAAGAAAAGCCATGCTTGAATGTAAAATGATCTCTGTTGTATCTCACTGCCCCCAGTCAAAAGCCTACATTCAGCTAACCTAAATTAACTCTATCTATTGGGCCAAAACCATGCCTCTGTATCTTCATTTGTATAAGCAGCCAATATTAGCAAAAAATTAACAGTGAGAACCCAGTCAATGCTAGGTTGCAGCATGTCTTGGAGTCACTTCCTTGTACAAAATCATCAGTCCTGTTCATAAGTGTTCTTGTAGATGGACAACCACATAGGATGTGTGCACATATGGGTATATATATATGTACAGTAAATATACAGTATATATATATATGCAACAAATCAATAGGTTTCAGGGATCACATCTTTCCAATCGGCACAATGCCCAGCACAGAGCCATGCATACCACGGGCCACTCAACTGATGGTGATGGCGGTGACAGAGATGCGGTTGGGCGCGCAGCAGAGGGGAGCACAGCCGGAAGAGCCTCCCCGTCCCCTCGCCCCTGTGCCACTCCTGAGCGGACCCCCTGCTGCTCCTGGATCTCTCATCAGTCTCTCCTCTGCCCCATTAGGGTGTTGCGCCCCACATACCTTTTCTAAAAGCTCCTGGTTTCTCTTAATGAAAAGCTGTTTATCTTCTACCCAGTGTGAATCCTGTTTGACAAAGAATATCGCGCAGTCAGCATTTCAGAGTGGCACGAAAGAGCATGTGTTGTCAAACCACTTTGCCAGAGCTGTCTTCTCTCCACCCGGTTTGTTTGCCTGCCAGCGACTGGTAAACGTCACTCACCCCAGCCAGCTCCTCACTCTAAGATGTTGGGGCCAAAGTTGCCAGGAAAATTTAACCCCCTTTTCACTGTCGCTCGCTATCCCTATCTTTTTCAGTCTGAATAATCCAGGACCAGCCTTCTGGGGACTCAGAAGTGACCACACAGGCAAAAAGTGAAAGGGGTCAGAATGCACACAGGCTAGATACATATGGATGGAAAACATTAAAATGCAGAACCATCGATGTAGCATAGAGGCAAAGAATGCAGCTTGAGGGGTGGGTCTTGGTCTTAGCAGCTCATGATCACTCTAGGCTAAGTGTGCAGTGCTCCTCTTCCCTGGGCATTCTCTCTCTTGCCCAGCCTCATCCGCTCTTGTAGCTGGGTTCACGCTCTGGCCAGCAAAACACCAGGGACAGAAACAGACAGCTCAACATTCGGACACAGTTTGAGGAGATCACTGTGGACAGCCAAGCCGTGTCCTGAATGGGCACAGGGTGATCTAGTGGAAGGTCAGATTGAATCATCTGCAGCTGCAGAAGTGAGAGCAACCAGATGCCTACCTGCCCTTTCTGAGCCAGAGTCGCTTCCAGATCTTCTATTTTGGCTTTATACCTTAGCACCTCGGCCTGGAGTTGTTCTTGAGCCTAGCGAAATCAAAATTCCAGAACTCAATAAGTAAAATGGTAGTTCTACAATTTTTCTTCCCATCATGTTCCCTCATTAGAGTTCCCTCATTAGAACTCAACAAGTGAGAGAGAGGAAAAAATAATTTTCTACCATCGAAGAAACTTTTAAATCTATTTCTACACTCTAAACTCTCTGCATATAACTTTCAGTGGCTCCCTTTACCATCAGGTTAAAATTCACTGTTTAGTTTGGGATTCAATACTTCAATACTTAGTTTGGTCTTATACTTCCAGTCATTCCCCACCATCCATCAGGGCACGGTCCACTCCTTACTGCCTGGTGATCTCCTTGTTTCCTAAATATGCCTGGTACCTCTCCATTTCTTTCTTTCTTTGAACAAGTGCCCTTCTGGAAAGTCTTCTCCCATTTGCCTCTCCAGAACATTTCCATTCTTTCAAAGCCAATTTTGTGCCTTATATCTAAGTCTAAATCCAAATCTATGTATTTATTTATGTATCTATCACCTGCTTTCTGTGTGTGTGCATGTGTGTGATGTGTGTGCATGTGTGTGATGTGTGTGCACAGGCATGCACATCAGCAGTTTGGGACACTGATTTGTATGGAATGACCTTATCTCATTTGGTCCAGTTGTTTTTAAGATTCTCTTCTATTCTCTCTCTATATGATCCTGTTATCTGTTTTTATTTTCTGGCCATACACATATTTCTTTTTTCATTGTCTTATGATCCAGATGGGTTCTTTGGTACAAAGTTGAACAAAATCAGCGATGGCAAGTATTGTTCTCTTATTGTTCACTGTGAGGAGAATATTTCTTTGAACTGTTAAATATTATATTTACCTTTATCAGGTTAAAAATTTCAAACTTAGCTTGCTGAGAATTATTTTAACTTTGAATGAATTATTTTAACTAATAATTTTGTTAACTTTAACCTATTTATTTCTTGTATTGAAACGACTATCTTCTGTTTTCATTGATAATTTTTCATCTATATTAACTATTTTTGTATTTCTGTTTTCTTTGAATTTATTACTCTTTTTCCCACATGTTGATTTGTTTTAGACTATTTTGCTCAGAATAGTAAGTTTTCTTACTTTAATGGCCATAAACAGCTCTAAACCTATATTTTGATGGGAGAGTGAGACTAAAGAGAGAATTGGTTTCTACACCATCACCTCTCCAAAAAACAAGGCATAAGTTATTATTTTCATTGACCAGTCCAATGCTTATAAGAATGGGTAGTAAATACTGATAAAAGAATCCACAACTCTTATAGTATTAGGGCATAGACATGAAAGCACATACACATCCTTTCCTAATGATTGCTTATCTATTTATTTCAGTTCACCATGGGTTTTTTTAAAAAATCTTTGCTCTTTTAGGTATGTGTATGTGCATGTATGTATGTATGAATGCTACCATTTAAACATATATAGTTATAATATCTATCCTTTCCCACTAACCAAGTTAACATAGTTCCCACAGCACTCCTCACTACACTGGAGACCTTCTAATAAGGAAGTAAGATAAAATCACTGGATGGTCACATTCATTTTTGACCCATGTAAACTAACACATGAGGCAGTGATGGCATGGTGGTGATGACTGAACTCAGGAGGACTAGGTTCGTATCCTAGCTTTCCTGTAAGCTACATATCCTGGCTTTAATATAACTAAGCTACATTTAACTTCTACTAAGCTACTATTTCCTCCCCTCTAGAAAGGAGTTAATAACAGCATCTAACTTATAGAGTTGTTTTAGGATTATATAAGATAATGTGTATAAAATACTCAGAACAATGCTTGAAATACAGCAAGGACTCAGTAAATGTCAAGTTTAGTACTGTGTGTGGTTTTTTAAAAAAATAGACTTATGTGAGGCAGTTGCAAGATAATGGAAAAAAATAACTGACCTAGTAAAATATGACTTGGAATCAACAGTTTTCCATTTATTAGCTGTGTGATCTTGAGCAATTCAATTAACCTCTCTGAGCCTCAAATTTCTCTTTTATAAAATACCTACCTTAGAGGGCTGGCACAAGGGTTAAGTGAGATATTATCAGTGATAATTCTCAGTAAGCTGTCAATCTAATGCTGGGCACTTATGAACTAAGAAAAGGAACTGGCTAACCACTGCTTTTGAAAGATGAGTTTTTTTTTTTTCAAGCAAGAAACTAAAAAAAAAGGATTATCAAAATTCAACATTTTCTAACTTTGAAAGTGCAAGCTTTCAAATAGCATAAATGAGAACTAGGCACTCAACTGTCTTTAAAGGAAAAAAAGCATTGATCTAAGCTGGATCTAATGTCTCTAGAGCCAACGTTTGTTGACATAAAAGATAAAGCAGTTCAAAAGCTGCATTGGAGAGAAGCATACAAGGAAAGCTATCCTATTGATACTTTTATGTCCATGGTACTTTTATGCTATGGCTGTTGCAAGCCCATTCGGGGCACTCTCGCAGATGTACACTAACCTTGGCTTCTCTTTCAGCATCAATGATGCCTCCAGTCTGCTCCTGCAGGAGGGCATATGCTCTTTGGAGAGCCTGGTATTCTTTTGTTAATTGTCGGAATCTTAGCTCAGATTCTTCAGCTGCCAAACTCTTGAGGTTAAAAAAAAACACCAAAAAATAATTATGTTATGTTCACATCCTGTGTCCATGTAAATTGTTTAAAGACAAATAAAAGTTTGCATGATTTTGGATTCTATATAATTCTTAATTTTAAAGGATGTTACAGGCACAAACACTATAACACTTTTAAGATGCAAATTACAGAAATATTTAAGTATTTATTAATAAAAGAAGCATTTACTTATTTATATATTTCTGGTTATTGCCCATTTGGGATTGGATTACAGAAAATTTTGGATTCAAATGATAAAAACGTATACCCAGATTTTGGATGCAAATTTGAGGAGATGATAATCAGAATTTTAGTCCCAGTTCCTTTCAATATATTCATATCTAACAACTTCTTCCCCAGGTAAATTACAAAAACACAGTTTTACAGCTTCAGGCCTCAAACTTGGGAACATAACACAATCATCAGAGAAGTTTGGGGATTCCACCCTCAAGATCTGAGTCAGGAGTTGTGTGGTCCAGGAACCTCCACAGTAACTGAACACCCTAGATAGTTCCAATGAAGGTGGCCTACAGGGCACACTTTGCTAAACACTGTCTTAGACTTGAATTTAAAAGTTTGTTCTTCTTATGGTTGTTGGAGGGAAGGGAGAGGGAAAGGAATAGTTAGGGAGTTTGGGATGTTCATGTACACACTGCTCTATTTTAAATGGATAACCAACAAGAACCTACTATATAGCACATAGAACTCTGCCTGGATGAAAGAGGAGTTTGGGGGAGAACAGGTACATATACAGATGGCTGAGTCTCTTTGCTGTCCACCTAAAACTATTACAACAGTATTAATGAGCTATATCCCAATATAAAATAAAAAGTTTAAATAAAAATAAATCAGAAAAAAACGCTTGTTCTACGCTTGTCATTTGGTTCACACTTTCTCTGGATGAAGACTTTGGGAGAGTAATTATATATATCTTGAAAAAAATCTTCAAGCTACAGAGCTGAACTTCAGAGAAGTTTCCACAAGGGCTACATAACATAGGTGAAGCTCTTTTCCAAAAGGTAACAAAGCCAGGCAAGATCTCAAAACCGGTCACTGTTATGAGATTATGTGCTTTTCATAAAGGAAATGAAAAGTGAAATGCTTTTTCTCTCCCTTCAAGGAAGGATGTGACAATATCAGAAAAGATGAGAAAAGTAAAAAAGCCTACCTCATCCAAGTCATCATCAGGAGTAGCTGGTGTTCGGTCTGTTCTAAATGAGGCCATGGATGATGTTTCTGAATCCATGGAGTCCTCATCATAGCCAATAAATGGGTCCAAAACAGGCCTCTAATGGAGGAACAGTACACATTTATCAAAAAAAACTAAGGGGGGAAAGTCAACATATTATCAACACACTGTCAACGGCAGACATGCAAATGAACAGAGAACACGTAGCTCCTTTAATGTTTCTTTGATAAAATAAACATATTAGGCATGAACACAATGATTCCAATAAATGTTTCTTCTATGTTATTTCACTTCTGATATTTTGGAGGAAGATTCATTAATATTTGGCTCTGTTCATAAAAACCCTGGATCCTCTCTTATGTTACATTTTATATATCACGCTGATTTTATGTGATTTATTCTGTTGGGTATTTAAGCTATAATCAAGAAATTCTGAAAGTTCAGGCATCTATGGGAAGGGGATTATCAAATCCTATCATCTAATTCCACATTCAAATCAAATGAGGCAACTGTTTTTTGTGTTTTTAAGTATTATAAACATTTTCCCATATCTTTATTATTCAATGGCATCATTTTAAGTGGCTTTACAATTTTTAATTACTATTTTTTATTTTTTAAAGTATAAATAATGTGATTAATATCTACTACATATATTTTGCAAAGTCTATAATTAATTTTTTTAGAAGACTTTATGATTAAAAAAATAAACGTGTATTTGGGCTTTGGATACATCTCGTCATTCTATCTTTCTAGAAAGTAGGAAACATTTGTACATTTCACTAGTAGTAGATTCAAGCCCCCCATTTTTTTGTACCTCAATGTGTGTTATCAAATGAGGCAACTTTTAAAAAAACAAACAAATTGACAAATTAAATAGCAAAACTTTGTGGATTATAAGAGGCTATACAGATACGAGAATTGGCATTATCAATAATATTGCCCAAGTCAATAATGAAAATATAATTTAATCAATTATAGGATGGGTATCAGATGCTAATGTTATTCATGGGAGACATCAAATCATATGTATCTCTTGCATGTTCTTGAAGCATGACTCTCCAGCTTGTCAGATAACCCTTTCTACATCAAATCTAGTGGGTTCTTCACTCAGAAAACCTGTATTAAAGCAAACACTTTCAGCTTAAAATCCACAACACAATTATTTTTTCAACAACACAATCATTTTTGGACTTCTAAGAACTGTCAAGAGGAAAGATTTTCTTCTGGCAAATAAACCCCATGCTCTGTTGCAGCTCAGGAACATCTGATTTATCATGTCTTTGCAGGAAGATGCCTTGGCAAGCTTCACTCCTCTGGCTGTGCTTGTGTATGGCAAAAGCCTGATAACCTAGTTTCCTCATTACCTTAATTGGTTTGGAACTTCTTCTATGCTTTCTTCTACGAATGAGCTTTTCCCGGTCCTGGAAAACAGATGAAAGGCTTTTCAGCTCTTGAGTTGGTACATATTTTCCTATAGGTTGTTTGTTTGTTTTGAAAGACAGAGTTGTTTTTTTCCCTGAGGCATGACATATTTCTATTTAAAATAAGATTATGTTTTGTAAAATTTGGCAACTTTGGATTTGACACTTAGGTATTTTCAAAGGAAGAATATTTTACAACTTTTCATGATAATCTGTGGATCTGAGAGCCTCACAGTCAGGAAGTACACTGTGCTCCTAATTGGCATCCTTTGTTTTATATTTGAAATGAAGTACAAAGGAGCTATTCATTGTTCTCCTAAAGTAGGATTCTTCAGTTTCCTCAGATCCCTCCAGGCCAGAATACTGGAGTGGGTAGCCTTGCCTTCCTCCAAGGGATCTTCCCAACCCAGGGATCGAACCCACGTCTCCCACATTGCAGGTGGATTCTTTATCAGTTGAGCCACAAGCGAAGCCCAAGACTACTGGAGTGGTTAGCCTATCCCTTCTCCAGTGGATCTTCCTGACCCCGGAATCAAACAGAGTCTCCTGCATTGCAGGTGGATTCTTTACCAACTGAGCTATCAGGGAAGCCCAGATATAATGACTGATTTCTTAATTCATTCTTTTTATGAAAGGAGATACTCTGGGAATTTGGTGTCCACCTGCTAAGTGTTTCATATGGTTATTGTACAAATTCAAAAGTAGAAGAAATAAGTAACACTTATGTCTGTCTGAAAGTCTGGTAGAAATGCCTCAACATCTCAAAATTCTATAAGAAACTTAGCTTAAACTGAGGATACTCAAAGTCAAGCAAATTCTTAGACTAGTGAATCTGTGAGATTTATGAGTTATTAAGGATGTGGAACTGAAGTGAGGGGCATAGAGATTTGAAGAGCATGTTTAACAAATAACCTAGATTAAGCCAGTAGTATTAATTCCCCCCCCCCACCTTTATAAGCAAAAATAATTTGATCATTCAATCTCAATATATTTGAAACTTTAAAATTTATACTTAGATGACTTCTAATCTGGCATATGCATTATAACAAACACTCAACATAGAAAATTTTAAAAGGGTGAACCATAAATAATTATAAGCTGAATTTATAATCCTTTTTTTCCTCAATAGCAGTAAATCATGTTGTTCACCCTACTCTGGAGACTACTGTCTGAAGTTCTCCCATCACTAGTTCACCTCTGTAAGCCTTGGCTTGGTTGTGAAGTTAGAGTGATCACAGATGTCATTTGCAGAATAAAGACAGAGAGGCAAAGGGGAAAACCCAAATGCAGACACAGGTCTTAGTCCAAAGCTGCTGGTAACACAGACTTCCCTTGTGGCTCAGCTGGTAAAGAATCCGCCTGCAATGCAGCAGACCTGGGTTCAGTCCCAAGGTTGGGAAGATCCCCTGGAGAAGGGAAAGGCTACCCACTTCACTATTCTAGCCTGCAGAATTCCACGGACTGTAGAGTCCATGGGGTCGCAAAGAGCTGGACATGACTGAGTGACTTTCACGTAACATAGGTCTCAGCCAGATGCAGATGGGAGTAACAACTGCCTGACCTACTTTAGCAGGTATTGAAGTCCTCAGAACATCTGGACTGGAATTTCAGCTGTCATGTCATTGTGACATTGCTGTTCATTTGACAAATATTTATTAAATATTTATTAAACTACCAGACACTGAATCAGGTGTTGGGAAATAAGAGGCCTATAGTCCTGTTATTGTAGGCAAAATATTTAATCTCTGAGCCTCAGAATCTTGATACTAGAAGGTAATTATAAGATACAGCACACCATCAATCTACTCACATATAATACATTTGGGAATTCTTTTAATGTGCTCTGTAGCTATTATTTGAGTTACCAAATTAGTTAACAAAGGATTATAACTGAAAAGATATAAAACAGTTAAAGGATATAAAGGAGTTTTGGAATAGTCTCTTGAACCTATTTACATATTAATCACATGAACTTGGACCTTTGCAGCTAATCCAAAATTATTAAGTGTTTCTAGCGTATGTTGATTTCTTGCCTACTTGTCCTTGAGGACAGCTTAGAATTTACAGATTAATCAAGACCTACCCTTGTGAGCTCATCAATAATGTTCTGTTGCTCAATGACCTGAAGTTTTAGAAACTCTGTCTCTTGTTCTTCATTAGCTTGATCGAGGTCATTTAGAGATTTTAATTTCTTCAAGGGTGGATGGGATGTGATTTTTTCTCTCTGGGTTAAAGAAAAAAAAAAAAAGAAAGTATAGGTGGAGACTTTAAAAATCCCAAACTTCAGTGGCTAATATAAACTGTCTGTAGAAATTTTATGAGGTTCCAGTTAAATGTGAAAACTGTTTAGCTTCAATACATAGACACACACACCGACTAACACCCTCACATCTATTTTCTCTGCTATAATAGGTGGAAATCATTGGGAATGTCTGAAGATCTCTACAACTGGACTACAAGTCTGTGAAAGAGTACATTAGTACATCATCTCTCTATATAAAGCAAATGATGGCATCTATTTCCAGTTATTATGCAAGATCTTAGAAGATGCGGGTATACTTATTACACTGTTCTATAAAGAACCCATTAGTAAAACTCTTGGAAGAGGGCCTTTTTTTTAAAACATTTTATTTTTAAAAAATTTTAGTGAATTATATTTGATTTACAAAGTGTTAATTTCTTCTGTAGAGCAAAGTAAATCAGTTATACATATGTATACATATGTATTCTTTTTTAATATTCTTTTCCATTCTGGTTTATCACAGGATAATTGTGATATCATAGGATATTGAATACAGTCCCCCGTGCTGTAGTAGGGCCTTGTTGTTGATCCTGGAAGCAGGCTTCTATGGCTGAGGAGACAGGTTGGAACTCTGCTTCTCTATTTTGGAGCTTTTGGAGAGTGTGCAGATTTCTGGAAGTGCTCCTATCGTTCTGCAAAATTTAGAAACTCCATAAAATTCAGAGCCAGCAGCCTTCTTTTGATTTCTTCCTTATGGGTTCTTCCTTGCTTACATAAGGGGAAAAAAATCTAAATTTTCACAAAGAGCACTGTATAATATTTTAAAAATAAACTGGGAAAGACCAGGAAGTCAGGTTAGTGGCATAATAAAAACAAGGAAGCTGCACTTTTGCAGAGTCTGTGATACATACCATTTCTGAATTTTCCTTGGTAACGGCTTTTAGTTTATCTTCCATGCGCTGCAAAGACACCATCAGTTCATCATTTCTCTTGGCGAGGCACTTGTTCCTTTCCAGAAGAGGTTTACATTGTTTTTCAGCTTCCCGCACACGCTTTAACTGGGAAGACATAAAACAATGTGTCCCTTCTGTTTAGAGTCTGAAAATAACTGCATTATAGCAACAGCCACCAAAAAAAGTGTAAAATATATGGCAGGATATTTTAAACATAAACATCTAAAAATTATGTAAAAAATTCCTACTACTAATAAGCAAATTAGTAGCACAAAAGAAAATAGGCAAAAGACAAAGGGTAAATCACACAGTATATCAAAAAGGCCACTAGATATTTGGAAAGTTATTCTGCCTCATTAGTAAGAAGGAAAATAAAAATGAAAATTCTATAATAAGAATACATCTCACACCCACCAAAATGACTAAAATGATCTATAATATTATTTTTACATGCTTATAAAGACAAGGAGAAAATGTAACTCATGTATTATTGGAGGGGGTTTAATTGTCATAACAACTGTGGAAAACTGTTTGGTAACAAGTGCTAAAACTGACTGCATGCATACTCTATGATCCAGTAATTCTGCTCCTTGGTATAGTCCCCCCAGACATGAACATATTTTCTCAACAGGGCATGTAGCAGCACAATTAACAACTTTAAACTATCATGGAACAACATATATGTCCATTAACAACAGATGAATATATACATTTACTTATCACATATAATTGTATATACATATTGCATCATATATTTTTATAATAAAATATATATATACCATATACTTTTATAATAAATGTATAATAATCATATAATCGAATAGGATGGAGTCGTGAACATGAATGAATTCTATATGCAACACAATGAATGACTCTCATCAATGTAACACTGAGCAAAAAGCCAGACGCAAAAAGATAATTATTGTATGATTCCATTTACAACACATTTTTTTGGTGGTTATTGGTCATACTGCGCAGCTTGTGGTATCTTAGTTTCCTGATCAGAGATTGAACTTGGGCCCTGGCCATGAAAGCGCTGAGTCCTAAGCATTGGAACTCCAGGTAATTCCCTACAACACATTTTTAAAATGGCGATAGACATCTATAGTAAGAGAATTCAGTACAACGGTTAACTTTAGAAGGCTGGTGATTGAGAGAGGTCTCAAGAAGGGGAAGTTTGGAGAAGCTGGTAGTCTTCCACTTATTCATCTGGCTAGTAGTTATATGAGTACTACACGTTGGGCATATTTACTGAATTGTACCTTTATTATTTGTACACTTTTCTTTATGATTCTGTACTATAACATCATATATACTACTATAGGGGCTTTCCAGGTGACTCGGTGGCAAAGAATCCACCTGCCAGCGCAGGAGACAAGGATTTGATCCCTGGGTCAGGAAGATCCCTGGAGTAGGAAATGACAACCCACTCCAGACTTCTTGCCTGGAAAGTTCCATGGACAGAGCAACCTGGTGGGCTATAGGCTATGTGGTCACAAAGAGTTGGACACAACTGAGCGAATGAACATGGATATACTACTGTAACAAAATGCCTAAAAAGTAATAAAATTTGAAAAAAATCTGCTTAGAACTCACCAGTTCATTTCGTTCATCTCCAAGCAAGGTATTCCTGTCTTCTAATTTTCTTATCGTGGCATTCAACTCAGCTATTCTCTTCTGATTTCTTCGCAAATCCTACACACGAAAATTAAAATGGGAATTTCTTCAATAAAACTTTTCACAAAGTTTTAGAATGCTGCTCTTAAAAGTAATAGGCGTAGTTCCTTTCATCTGGCTTATGAGTTGAGAGTAAAATGTCCTCTTACTCAGAGGAGAGTAAATATTTACCTTATTCCAAACCCCCAAATTCACTGCTTGGGTTTAAGATCACACCTGGTTGAAACTGCAAATGAATTCTATGTGGCAGATACTCCCTGGGGCCCTGACTCCTGACAAAGAAAGTGGTAGAAAGCTGGATCAGTTTATGAGACCTGTGAGCTGTGAGATCAGGGTCATGCTGTGATTACATGAGGTTCAAGGAGCATCCCTTATGTCATGGCTTCCCACAGTTAGGTAGTTGTACTGCTATTACATAATTTAGCCAAAGAGAGTATAGAATAGGAGGTAGGGATGGGATCTGCAAATTCCTGCATACCTTTGGAGAAAAAGGTCAGATTCAGAAGACTGGTGCATTACCTCCACATATGAGACACAGTAGATTAATGGACAGACTTTGGTGGTAGATTTTGCCCAGATCAGCTGGCTTCCACACTGGTGTAATAGTCATGGAATCACTTCACACTTAGCAATCATAGATTAATTCTGTGCTCTGGAGTCCACAGGACCATTACACACTTACATGTCCATTGTCATTTTACATTTTGATAGTGCTCTACTGTTGACAAAGCAGTTCCACACACATTATATCTCTAGATTCATAGTATCCTGGAAGATTTTGCAGAACCAAGAAGATTTAGTGAGGTCTAAGTTGTTCAAGGTCTCTATCGGTAGCTCAATAACTACCATGTATTGGATGCTATGCACCAGACACTATGCTCAATATTTTGCATATCTTTTCTCCTAACCTCAGACTAGCTCTATGGAGTACCACTACTGCTTCTGTTTTACAGATAGGGAACTCTGAGCTGTCAAAGGATCTGCTAAAGTCACACGACAAACAGCAGATCCAGAATTTAAACTAAAGGGTATGACTTCAGAACATATTCTCTTGACAATTTTGCTACACTGCAGGTAGGTGTCAGTGATAGAACTAAAACTTACATCTGCTAAAATCTAGTTCAGTATTCTTTCTGCCACCTACTAGAATATATATATATCTCAATTCATAAATTATTCATTACTGAGTTCTAAGTATTAGCAATATTTTGAAATCTATCTTTGTTCCTAAATAATACATTGTCATCTTTTTAGCAGATAAATACTTTGAGAGATAAAAGATATGAAAGTAAACTATATACAAGCTGATTTCTATCACTAAATGTCTAAAAATAATTTCTCATATAGAATGATGAAAATACAGGAAAATAAGTGTCAAACTCAACCAGACTTGAAGTTTTCAGATGATGGTTACAAATGGTTTAGTCTTTTACACAGTTATACATTTTGACCCCTGTATATGATAACCGTTTTTACCAGTTTCCAATTCAATTGTTCATACAAGGGAAAATTCCCAGTCTTGGCAAGGGGCAAAGTATTTTCATCTAATTGGTGATTCTTAAAATACGCTGATGTCTGGACAGGTATCATTTGGCTAGAAAAATTCTATGAAGAATTTTAAAAGATCTGTAATTCTCTTGTGATCAGCTAAGAGCAGTGCAGATCACTTTGTTGTCTATGAGTATAGAAAACCCTGCTCCCAAGATACTCCCTGGTTTTATAGCAGGAGATAGAATTGATTTCTCTGTAGTAAACAGGAAAAGAGCTTAAGTGAAAAGTAAAACTTAGGTACTAAATAAAAGATGACTCTTGAGTCTTTAACTTCAACTTGAACAGACTTACCGGACTGCTGCAGTGTTCAGAGCCGTCTCCTGCCCTTCCTGGGATTTCTCGTTTTGGACTGCTCATGTTACATTCAGCCTCCTTGACCAGAAAGAGCTGTTCATCCAAAGCCTCCTTCTGGAGCTGGAGCTTCTGTACATAGCCTGTTTGGGTCTCCAGTTCCTTTTCCAGAGAAAAGATGATCCTGTCCTTGGCTTTGATCTCATCCATCTGAATTAAATGACACCCAGGACATTTTGTTTAACAATGCTGCAAAGAAATGCATCTTCACAATGGTATGAGCTTAACTTCTTTCTGCTCATTGAAACAGGAAAAAAAATCATGAATACGACAAGTATATTTAATTCAGGAATAAGGCAAACTGGTGTCAAGGAGGGTAATTTTTTTTCTCTTTAGTATACCCTGTGTAGATGCTGTGATTCAGTATATTGTTTGAAATAGTCTTGGTTGGTTGAATATAGAAAGCAAAAGTTAACTCAAAGACAGGTTATTAGTGTTAATTAAAGACAGATACTAAATATTCTACTACAATGTTTCCCAGGACAACGTGTGATGTTACTTCCTACTTGGGGGAATGAGCTTTGAATTCCTTTTAAAAAGCAGTAACAACAATGAACAGGTCATTGAACCTGAACAAGCTTCAGTATTTCTAGTAGCTTCATCATTTTCTAAGGCCAGTATGTTTGCATTCAGGTGATGAGTTTGTCCTTCCATGGTTCATATTATATGGCTCCTTTCATTCCTATCCATTTTCCAGAGCAGCTAGTTCTTAGCAACCATTTTATTATTACCATCAGAAAATCATGGTTGGGACAAGAACAGGAACAGAAAATACCTGGCAATATTAGCCACTGTTTTCCCACCTGTATCTGTGGGATACATTTATTGTTAAGTCTGAGCATGGTTTCAGAAATACTTCTCAACTAAAGGCCAAAAACATTTGGTACCTGTTGATCAGATTTCCATCAGACTAAAAACTTTCTGCCATCCCTGGGTGAGGGCTAGTGAAATTATTGTCTATAAATAATCTTTGAAGAAAGCAAGCCTTTCTTCTCATTTCATTATATTCTATGAGAATATTAAAAATGAAAATAGGGTAGGTAAGTAGACACATTTAATATAAATAATATTATACTGTTCTCCTCTTTATAAGAATGTCTCCTTACACATAACAAATCACTTTGTGTAAATATTTCTTTGCTGTGTTCCTAAGACCAAAATACATTTTTGAATATATTTGGGACAGAAATTGTGTTATACAATCACATTTATCCACATGTAACTATTTGTGAGCTACTGCTTCCAAGTCACACGATTAAATTTTAGATCATTTTGGGGAGGTCATGGTCCTGGGATATCATCTGATAATTTGGCAAGTAATCAAACACTGCCCTGTTAATTTGGGAGTAAACGCATTGTCTTTATTTTTATCTCCTTGTAGTAGACTTGAGTCTAGTGTTATTCTTATCTAAGTAGCATGTTCATTTGCTAGATCTGCTATCTATGGTTTATTTACAGTTTACCAGCACTCTAGATCTGCATGTTCCTACTTGGTTTTGATGTACCCTACATAAATAAACCTGCTGGGAAGTCACCTCATCACACCCATATAATCATTCTCATCATCACAACTGAAATTTATTGATCTTTTAATACATTCAATGCATTCAGGGTCTTACATATCTTATCTCATTTTAAAACAATCCTATTATGTAGTTTCTGTTATCACCGTTTCACAAGTGATGACTGAGGACCCAAAGGGTAAAGAGCTTGATCATGGTCATATGGCTAATAAATGACGAAGCCTGATTTAAAATACAGACTTATGACCCTAGAGCCCATTCTATTAGGCACTGTGCTATACTTCTGCCAAGATTACCCTTCCAGCATTTTCTCAAAGAGGTTTTCTGTAGAATATCAAGTAACTAGTGCCAAGGAGTCTCAATTGCATACTGGTTGTGAGCATGGACTCTGGTTTCAGAATACTGAAAATCTTTCAAATTCCTAGTTCTTAAGTAGGGAGGGGGTACATACCAGAATTCTCTGGGGAAATTTTCTACACAGGATCACTTCCATTTCTCTCCCTTTCTGTTCCACAAATGGAACTGGGTGTTGGGGTAAGAACAAGATTAGAAGGAATAAATGAAGACAAGTACTTCTGTATTACTGAAAAAGTTTCCCATTTTTCTGTTTGCACTCAATTTTTGAACTAATATTCAGAGAAACTAGATTGTACACTGTTACTCAGAGAGATATCATGTCTGTCTCTGCAATGTGCCAGTGAAAAGAAGTCATGAAAAAATTACAACCATGGATGGGTTGATGTACTTGTAGACTTATACTGAAATCATTGACCAACAACAATATTTAATGTAAAGCTTCCTTTTCATTTACCTACCTGCTGACTCCAGAGTTCACTTTCTGATTCTTTCTTCAACAGCCACTGGTGTTTTAAAAACCAAAGGCAGGGCAGAGAACAATATTTCTGCACTGCGTTTGGTCTTTATTGTCAACCAATACAATAGCACGAATTGCAAATTAAAAAATTTGTAAAGTGTGGCAAAGGCAACATTTACAGTCACACCATATTGCAGTACAAAGAAAATTACATATTTAATTTTTTTCTAATATGTCCTCTGATAACCACTTTTTACATAAAATTGAAATTGTAGCGATATCATCCAAGGGACATAATTAGAATTCTCAAAATATAAACGGTTAGAATCAGCAGATACAAGAAGGAAAGTGTTTTTAAAGTTCTTTTCTAAGAAAATATTTTTAGAGAAGCACGAAGTACACCTGAACAGGTGATAGTTAATTTGATAATATATAACCCAGATATAACTGATGCTAAACATTCTGAATACAGATGCAAATAAACACTTCTAAGACAAGGTCAATCTGCAACATGATAGCTTTCACACAGTAATTCTATTTGTTTTACTTTTAAGCATAGTGAAAAGACTGATGTGGCTTTTGGTCATACACATTAAAAAAAAAAAGCTTCAACTCAGTAGGGGTTGAAGTAAGTCTTAGAAATTGGTTAATAGCAAGTAAGCTAGGTAGGAATGACAACCAATTGAAGAATTATAATGGTCTCTATTTTGAATTGCCTCCATTTACTTTGGGAAAGAAGAAGATCTATTTGTAAAATGACTAGGGGTTTTATAGCTCTACGTCTTGCCTTCAGGCATGGTTCCTGGGGAAAAACACGTGAATCCCTCAGTATTCCCAGAATCCCAGTGGCTGCCATTTTCAGACACCTTGAAAGCCAAAGAAAATTCCCCTGCCCCTGTAAAAACATTTTATAAATGGAAAGCCTACACACGCCGATGTTGGAAGAGTATATCATTCAGAAAATTTCTATATACACCCAAGGAAACAGGAGCCATTAAATAGATAACTCTCCATACGGGTGAGGCTAGAAAAATCCACTTTTTATGAGAAAGTTGACTTCAAAATCTTTTACCTTTTACAATGCCAATTTTGGCCTGGGTGCATCTATTTACCTGTTGACTTATCTTGTACTAGACAGAAGGAGGGCACTGTTTATAATCGACTCATGAAAAGATACCCGAAAAAGCAAGCCCCACGGTGCTCGGAAGCCTGGAAAGAGAACGGTTCTGCCCTGGGTTACTAACCAGCCTCCGAATATCCCGCTCCGACTCCCACTTGATCTTGGAGATGGCTTCCTGGTGGGACTGATGCTCACTCCTGAGGTCCCCAGCCTTGATTTTATCCGCTTGGATCATGTTGCTCAGCGCCTCGTCCACCTGCTTCTTGGCCGTTTTCAGGTCCGCAATCTCCTGCAAGAGCTTAAGGCGCTCGGCGTCGAAGAGTTTCCGGGCCTCCTCGCGGGCCTCGATGGTGAGCGCTGTCCTTACTTTGTCGCTGCTGCCGTCCCGCAGCGCGCACAGCGCCGACTTGAGCCTCTGGATCTCGCCGTCCCGCACCTTCACTGTCCGGGCCATCTCCTGCTCGTGCTGCTTGATGAGGTTCTCCCGCACGGCCTGCAGCTCCTTCATCTTTTCCTCGTGGAGCTTGGCTTTGAGCTCTGTCACCAGGACCGTGTGCTTCCGCTGCTCCAGCTCGCGGATCCGCTTGGCTTCTTGAGTCTTCTCTCGCTCGAGTTTAGATACCTGAGAGGCGAAGGGAGGAAGAGAGGTGAGCCTCGTCAGAAAGATGTGCTCCTAGGCAGGAGTGGCAGCTCGGATCCCTGGGATCTCCTAATGCCTCACCTCTTTTCAAATTCCAGCCTACAGTGGAAGGAGGGAGCGGGGAGGGGGCCCGCGGGAAACCACAGGCCTTTTTATGCTGGGAGGACAGCATGGGAGGGCTTCCCTGACAGCTCAGTTGGTAAAGAATCCACCTGCAATGCATCAGAATCCGGTTTGATTCCTGGGTCGGGAAGATCCCCTGGAGAAGGGATAGGCTACCCAACTCCAGTATTCTTGGACTTCCCTTGTGGTTCAGCTGGTAAAGGCTCTGCCCGCAAAGCGGGAGACCTGGGTTCGATCCCTGGGTTGGGAAGATCCCCTGGAGAAGGGAAAGGCTACCCACTCTAGTATTCTGGCCTGGAGAATTCCATGGACTGTACAGTCCATGGGGTCACAGAGAGTCTGACAAGGCTGAGCCACTTTAACTTTCACTGTATGTGAAAGCAGGACGTATCTGAGGATGCTTCCAATACTTTGTTCAGACAAATATTTGATGTTCTGGGGCTTTACTATTTTGTATAGTCTTCAGGCAAGCAGCACAGGCATTACCCAGAGGCTTATCAGAAATGCAGGGGATCCATCCCAGACCTATGAATGAGAGCCTGTGTTTAACACATCCCCCAGTGACAGACATACACATTAAAATTAGGAAGTTGTGCTCTAATGTTTCTCATCTTGGTGAGGAGTTCAAAATAGATCATCTGGAGATCATTCTAGACTACATATCCCTAGTGAGGTCTAAACTGATAACTGTGCATGTCCTAGAACACCCAGGATAGTCCACAGTTCAATATTTTGATCCGACTAAAAAGTTGTGCCTAAAGTGATAGCATAAAACATTTTCCTTTCTTTTTCTTCTTCTTCTTCTTTTTTTTTTTTTTTTCTTTTTTGAAGAGAAGATAACTGCTGCTAAGGGGGAGGTAAGGAATGAAGATGGTTGATACGTCCTCAACTTCACCTTCCTTACCATAGCAACTTGGTTCCACCCCCCAAATTTTCACAGATACACACACACACCAGCAAAAACCCCTGCAGTACAAGGACCTCTGTGTTACAGGAGGTCAGTGGCTGTTATTTTGGCTACATGGGTGTCTGTCTGCATTCTTCACTATCTGAACTCTTATCTCCCTCTCTTCCCCATCTATGTCAACAGTCTGGGGAATTTAATAAAGTATTGCTTCTAATCTTTTTACCTGCAAGGAGACAAGAAAAAATTCTCCTGTGTTTTTTACTATTTCCAATGGTAATACAGATCTCTTTATAGATAAGCAATAGCACTGCCTTAATTTGGCTGTGAGTTCGTCTCTGATTTAGTAGATGAGTGTGTGGCCTGGCATCTGTAGCTTAAAAAAGCCTCTCTAGGCTCTTGTACTGTCCTCCTCCTACTGTCATCTCTGCTGCCTTTCTTTGTTCCTCTGTCTCAGTCTTTTGCACACAATCACACACAGGCAGTAACCTAGAAAAAGGGAAAAATCGGGCAGCCCCAAGAGTAATATCTAGGTGAGTGATACTGAGTCTCTGCCAATTGTAAAATTAGAACAGTTTGCAAAATAATTGCTGAGCCTTTCCAGCTGAAAAATGGTAAGATCCAAATTCCTTATTGAAACAATTGTAATTATGACATAAAGTGTCTGAGATTTTACTTACCTTAATGGTTTACCTACCTTTAGCTAGAACAGGATTTTCTAAGTCCACATGTCATTCTATGAATATTTGATTTTAAAGGTACAACAATTATTCCCACGTAGGTTATTCTAAAAGGACTCGGGACACAAGGAGATTTGGCGAAATAAACAGTCAGGCATCCCCAAACAACTGTTCTCGGGTCTTGCCTCCAGCCCAGCCCCAGGTCCCCTCCCAAGTGTCTGTTAGCTCACAGGTTCTAGAGCAGCGCTGTCCCACACGGTGGCCACTAGCCACAGCGAGCACTTGTCATACTGGAAAGTCTGAACTGAGCCTGGCCCCAGGTACAAAATACTCATCCCATTTCTAAGACTTAGTATGAAGTAAACATTAATATATCATTAATAATTTTTATATTGGTTGAAACTATAATATTTTGAAGTTTTTTTTGGCCTTGTGGCATGTGGGATCTTCCTCAAGCAGGGATCAAACCCATGCTCCCTGCATTGGAAGTGTGGAGTCTTAAACAATGGACTGCCAGGGAAGTTCAAAACTATATATAGTATTTTGGATAAATTAGGTAAAATAAAGTATACTATTAAAATTAATTTGGCTTATTGTTACTTTTTAAAATTGTAGTTACAAGAAGTTTTAAAATCACATATATGGCTTGCATTTGTGGCTTGCATTATATTTCTTTTGGACAGTATTACTCCAGAGTTCTTGGAGGTTCATTTACCAAACTGAGCTTTCATCACACTGCTGCGGACATTCTCTGAGCAAAATCCTGTTATGATCTATGTGCCAGGGCTTCTTCCTGTTGGGGAATAGAATCCCAACACTTCAACTGCCCCTTTCAGCTCTCAGAAGACTTGGCTGGACTTTCAGCCCCTATTTTAACTCCTCACTCGACATCTCAGGCATAGAGCAGTATTCTATTTTCTGCACACACCCTGAATCTCTACACCTCTGTGCCTGCCTAAGTTTCTTCTTCCCGATCCGCCCTTCCCTCAGCTCCTTTTGGGATCCTCTCATTCCTCCTGACCCAGCTAGATGCTACCCTCTCTGGTCATAACACCCTGATCACCCAGGACCAAGCTCATTTCTTCTGCATTTGTCTTCTCAGTGCAGTTTGTTAACACCTCCTTGCTGGTCTCTTCCACATTTTTCTTTATGCTGTATATATATATATATATATTTTTTTTTTGGTACACTTGTCTGTCCTCACTATCTCCTCTCCTACCCCACCTTGATCGGAAACTCCTGGAAGGCTGCCAGTGAGCCTTGTTCATCACTGTCTACCCAGTGGTTGTCAGCATAACACAGAAGACAAAAGAGCATGCGTGAAATTAAAGAATGTAAGCCAATATGTTTCCCTGGCTAGCCTCGTAACCAGAGGCAGGAAAAATGTATCCTGTCATACATTTTAGAGAACATAGGCTTGCACTGTTACCCAGAGCAGCCCTCATCTATCCCTTCCCTGTATAAAACAATAAAAGAAAAATACCCCCAACATATAATGTCTGCCTGTGCTCTGTTTGATATTTCTCCCAATGCTTCAGTAATGACTGCCTAAATCTTACTTCCCATTTTTTCTACAATGAACTGAAGACGGGCTTTCTAGACTATGAGTGGGCAAACAGTACCCTATGAGCCAAATCAATCCCGCCCCCTCCCCCTTTGTGAATAAAGTTTTATTGGAACACAGCCAGGCCCATCCATTTCCATGTTGCCTATGGCTGCTTTCGCACTACAATGAAGTTGAGTAGTTTCACAGAACCTCTCTGGCCCACAAAGCCTAAAATATTTACTCTTTTGTACTTCACAGAAAATGTTTGCTGATTCTTCTTTAATATAATGTAATTTTTGAAAAGAGGGGCCTTATTTTTCACTGAGTTAGAATCTCTGATAATTTACCTTCCATCTAATTTACCTTGGGGAAATTAACTCAAGTGATAGGAAACTATCATCTTCAATTGAAGATGAAATTGATCATCTTCAATTTCAGCAAGATGTATTTACATTCCTTAGGCATTTGGAACAGTATCATGACCATAAGAGCAGATAGGTAATGGGTTATAAGGGGAATTTTAGCAGCTTTTCCTAAAACAATGAAAAGCTGTAGTAAAAATGGATAAAGGGTAATGAATTCTGGGTTTGTATTTTGATTTCACCATCTACTGTCTTTAAGAAAGTTGCTTTATCCTGAGGATCTTTGATTACACATTAAAAAATACCTGTAAAAGACATATTTTTAGGATTAAATTAGATAACAAATGGGAAAGTAGCTTAAATTGTAAAGTACTGTAAAATGTAAGGTAATATTATATTGGATATAAGAGGAAATACTCATGACTTAAAATTATTTATGTGAAGTTCTCTGCAGATGTATTAGATTATACCAGTTTGTGATTCTGTAATTTCTCTCAAGTTATAAACACTAATCTTTTATGTGTAGACCCGAAAAGAGATGAATGAAAAAGAAAAAAAAAGTGAAAATACAGGTGTATGGAAAATATACTCCAGCATGAAGACAAAACAAATAGGAACACACACTGGCGTTTTTGTCCATCACTTAAAGGAATCCACAGAATTCAAAAAAAGAAAAAGAAAAGATATTGAATTACTTTTGGCACTTTTTAATGTCTACTTATTTGGTTGTCATGGAAACTTTCATTTTTGGCAGTATTTCTAGGTACGGTTTTTTTTTTTTAAACTTGAAAAGAGTTTCACTATGAAGGAGATACAGAGTGTGAGTGACATCTGGGAGGAAAAAAGAGTCAATAAAAATTTTGTAGTAAAAACATTTTCTGAAAATTATTTAAAGCTCAGATTGTACCACTAAGAAATAGATTTTATTATCTTAATGTAAAAAAAAAATCTTAATGTAAATCATGAAAATGAGCATACAAAAAGATGAAGAACTACTCCTGAGTAATATGAAAAAATGTGAAGATAATACTTTGAATGGTAAAAGTTAATTAGTTGATTGAAGAGAGAATCAATTTTTACTTGTGGAAATGTTATATGGACAAAAATTTCAGCTCCACCACAAAAAATAGTAGGCATTTATCGGGGGCTTAACTTACTACGTATGAATTAGGCACTTTTTTAAAGGATTTACACGTATCAAAACACTTAACTTCCTAGGTGGTTCTACGATGTAAGTAGTATTTATTACATCTGAATTTCTGATGAGAAAAGTGGGGAACAGGCTCTACAGAAGCACAACATAAAGAAGGCTGATCGGGGTCCAGGTGGGCCAGCAGCCAGGTCAGGGCAGATCCCAGATCTAGTTTGCTCTGAAAGCTTTGGCAAGCTGGGGCCCCAGACTCAGCCTCAGTTTACTCATGTGTAAACTAGGATTGGTGATATCTTTCTTTGTTGCAAGGACTGACTTCCATAATCCAGCAAAGTCCTTTGGATAGGCTGGAAGACATGGGCGATTATTAACTATTAATACATGGTAGATATTAAATATTAATTTGATGAGCATTATTGCACATTAATATTTTATCATGCAATGTATACTAATACCATGAACAACATAAACCTAAATACCCATATTATGGTGGTAAGATGAGTGCTACTATTATTATATTATAAGACCTTAGCAACTATTTTCCTAATAGAGATGTTCAAAGATAAAATTGGGTTTCCTCAAGATGTCCTGAGTTTCTTGGTGGCATCTCATCTTAACTTGGAAGACACCTGTCTAATGTATACAAAGAAGTTATAGGGGGTAGGGTGGGACAGGGCCCGAGGGTGAGCACTGAATAGAGATTTGAATAAAAGACTTCCTATATCCCTTTTACTCCAGAGGTTTTATAAAAAAAAAAAATCATTAGGAAAATTTAATGCTGCTTCCACTATGATAGAAGGAAGAAAATTCATGACTAGCTTCCCAGGCTTCCCATTATATTTTCTTCTTTTGTCCTAATTCTAGTTTTGCCATTGAAAAATGCCACTGTAAATTCTGCTAAGATAAAGAGGGTAATGTTTGAGCTTTAATGTGATCTTAGAAATCTAGGATTAAACATTGGACTGCCTATCAAAGGTAAGGAGGGTTGAGAGGTTATCAAGACAAGACAAGCCAGCAAAATGTTCAGCTTGGATTATCTGCATCAGATGTAGCCAGAGATCTAAACGCACAGTGGGCTGGCAGGGGTTTTCATGGGCACTAAGTAATTCTCCGACAGGAGATGTGAAGAGGGAAAGGCTGCCGCCATAGGAATGGGGCTCATAAGGGCTTCCCTGGTAGCTCAGCTGGTAAAGAATCCGCCTGCAATGCAGGAGTTCCCAGTTCAATTCCTGGGTTGGGAAGATCCCCTGGAGAAGGGATAGGCTACCCACTCCAGTATCCTTGGGCTTCCATGGTGGCTCAGTTGGTAGGATCCGCATGCAATGCGGGAGACCTGGGTTCGATCCCTGGGTTGGAAAGATCCCCTGTAGGAGTGCATGGCAACCCATTCCAATATTCTTGCCTGGAGAATCCTGAAGGACAGAGGAGCCTGGTGGGCTACAATCCATGGGGTTCCAAAGAGTTGGACACAAACAAGCAACTAAGCACAACACAGCATAAGGGAGATTTTATACAACCTGGGGAAGTAGTAAAAGCTTCTCTCTTTTCATTTGTTGCTTTTAGCTATTTAGGTTTCCTGAAAACAAAACTAAATTTGCACAAAGCAAGAAGTACTGGATGCCCAGTGTGGGCCCTGAACCTGCAAACTCTAGAGCACTAGCCTGAGAAGACAGAAGGTTGGCTGGTTTTCTGAGAGCACCCTGGAGGCAACAGAGTGCAGTGGCATAAGAAAGCGCCACCTTGATCACAGCCTTAGAGAAGATGGGAATTCCCATTTTGGCTCCTCCTCTAGCTGTGTCACTGGGAGCACATGAATTACACAGAACTTGTGTTCTTTCTCAGCGAAATCAGAATAGTAATCAGATGCTGCCTTTGTCCCAGGTTCTCAGTGAGGACTGCTTTGCAGTCTAAAGGGCTGTTCTAAGGGTGGAAACTCCTTTCTGGAGCTGACTCTGCCCAAAGCAAGCATCCCAGGCCTGCCACCCTGCAAACTTGACCCTTAGAGGCCTGTCCTCTGCTGCTGCTTCATCCCCTCTGTGACTGTGGGCTTCACTGTAGCTGCAGGCTGCCTCTGAGGGAGAGGAAGAAAGCCTGGGGAACTGGGTGGGTGGATTTCACATCGCACAGCAATCCCTGGTATGCTTACACACCCTGAGCAGCAGATCAGTGTCCACAGAGGAGACACACAGGAAAATACCATGGCTTAATGGCTCAGTGCTGGTCCAAGAAAGACAGATCTGGTGGAAATATTTCCTCCACCCAAGCCTGGGGTGGCCCCCCTCAATCAATACTATGATATGCCATGGGGTTTTGGGGAATGTTTTAAAAAGAATCATGATAATTCACTCAACAAGTAGGACATGTCTCCTACATGTCAGGCAGCACTGTGAACACTGGGGATCCCTTACTTAGGGGGTCCCTGAAGCAGGCAAGGAAGCATACATTTCAATAGAGCAGGGACAGCAGGCAAGAAACCAGAAAACAAACAAATGACATAACTTCAGACAGTACAGAGTCCTGTGATTAAAGCACTACAGGGCGATGTGCTAGATAGAGTACATGGTATGAAGGGACAGTGGCATGTAACTTGGTGATCAGGGAAGGGTCCTGAAGAGCTAGAGCAGATTCCTTTCCCGACTATTTTGAAAGGACCTTAGCTCTTTTATGTTATCCATGATCTGCTCATTTCATAGATGCACAAACGCAGGCCCAGAAAGGTCATCCAGCAGAGAGACCTCACCTGTGTTCTTTCCTCTCCACCATAGGCCCCCATAGTTACATCCTTTTGGCCCCTATGATTGGAGTCCAGTCAAAATGACCTACCTATCTCCATGTTTTTTCCTATCAGTGCTTTACAAATCTTTCAGATAATTTCTACTCACCAGAAGTTGGCTGTGTCTAATATTTTAGTTTCATTTCCCTGCAGTGGAAATGCAGGCATCTATGGGAGAAGGATAGGGGCATATCCCCAACCCCTCCCCACCCCCCCACACACTTCATTTCTTCATTTGAAATTTGCATAATAGTATAAAGAAAAGTTCTGACATTGTCTCTTCCTCTGTCTATGGTTTTCAGTATTTTCCAGACATTCACATGTTTTAAGTATTGCACTGGCCCTGCAAAACATGTAAACAACCTAAATGCCCACTGATAAATAAATAGATGAAGAAAATGTCATATATCACCTCCTATACACACAATGAAATATTCAGCCATAGAAAGGAAGGAAATTCTGTCATTTGCAACACTATGCCAAATGAAATAAGCCAGATAAAGACAAACACTGTATGATCACACTTACATGTGGAATTAAAAAAAAAAAAATAGAGCTTATATATAGGGAATGGATTGGTGGTTACCAGAGGCAGAATGTAGGAGATGGCTAAGGTGGTTAAAAGGTACAAACTTCCAGTTACATGGTTAGTTCTGAGGATGTAATGTACAGCATGGTGATTATAGTTAACAGTCCTCTTAACAGTATCTGAAGATTGCAAAAAGAGTATATCTTAACAGTTCTCATCACAGCAGCTGGGGGCATAGCTCAGTGGTAGAGCACGTGCTTAGCATGCATGAGGCCCTGGGTTCAATCCCCAGTACCTCCATCTTCAGGGCTTCCCTTATGGCTCAGCTGGTAAAGAATCTGCTCACAAAGCGGGAGACCTGGGTTCAATCCCTGGGTTGGGAAGATCCCCTGGTGAAGGGAAAGGCTACCCACTCCAGTATTCTGGCCTGGAGAATTCCATGGACTGTACAGTCCATGGGGTCGCAAAGAGTCGGACACAACTGAGAGACTGTCACTTTCACTTCACTTTCACTTTCATCACAAGAACAAAAACTTTGTAACTCTGTGAGGTGATGGCTCTTGACTAAACTTATTGTGATAATCATTTCACAATTTATACATATATCAAATCATTATGTTGCACACATAAAATGAACACAATGTTATACATCAATTATATCTCAATAAAACTAGGGGAAAACACATTTGAAAAAAGAGTGCAGATGTGGGAGGAGAGGGAAGGGGAGTTGAAGACCTAGCTCTGTCACCAACAAGCACGTGACTCTGAGTGAACTGCTTTATCTCACTGAGCCTTGGTTTCTACATTTGTAAAATGTGGATAATGACAGTGCCCACCTCAGAGAATGGTAGTGAGGATGAAATGTGATAACTGAATTATAACACAACATGTTTGATGATATCTGCTCAAAAAATACACACACATAACTTAGGAGGTCAACACAACTATTACCCCATGCGACAAAGGAAGACACAGGTATTTCATAACCTGCTCAGGGTCACTCAGGTGCTAAGGGAAAGAGCTGGGATTATGTGAAGAAGAAAAGCAGTTCTTACCATGTGTGACAGATAGTAAACATTCAATAAGGTCCAGCATGTGTGACCCTGCTCTATCTGCAATATTTTCTGCAAATGTCAATGGGATGATTTGTCTTTCTGGAAAAATGAGTAATATCCCATAACTCCAAAGGTTTCCACTCTTTAACTGGTCCATTCCCCTGAGGTTAAATTGTCATTTTATCATCCTAGCCTTGGAGTCAAACTGAGAGTGTGAATTCACATGTCGGCATTGTTCATGTTCTCTCTCTTAAAGCCTGGGCCTTTGGTAACACAACCGTATTTATTTTAATAAAACTGCTTTATGACTTGCTTGCCCTCTAAATTCCCTTTGCTCTTTGGGGAATGCTGCTGACAGGCGGTGAGGCTTTGCTGTCGTCCCTGTGCTAGGATTATAATTAACTGCCAAGGAGAGGGAGTCTGGGGGAGGGGCAGAGGGTGGACGACAAGGGTAGTGCTTTCATTTCAGAGTCTGGCTTCTAGTCTCCTGTCAGAGGAGACTGAAGATCTCCTCTTGTCTGACCTGCTGGCTTAGACACCAGTGCCCAGCCCTGGTAAACAGGCAAGATAAACAGTTCTGTCCACAGTCAAGAGTTACCCCTTTTAAAAGACTAGCACATGTGGGAAATGGCAGGGTTGGGATCTGCAGGGCCTCTGCCTCTTTAAAATCTCATGAGCTTGCTCTCTGTAAACCAGCGGCAGGTTATGGCTCCCAGTATCCAGACGGATAGCCTTCTTCCCATGAAGGTAGTTTGTCATTCTGTTGTTACTACAATTAAAGCTGCCTGCTTCCCTTGAAATGTTATGTTGCCCCAGGGAAAGTTAAAACCAATGAAATGTTCATAGCTTGTCGACCTGGAAGGAACTGTGGAGTGGAGTGTTTGTCAACATGAAGTCAAAGAACCACCTCCATGGGGACTGTCTGGACTGTGTGCTGGAATTGCAGTCCTGATCCTCATCACTCCTACTTTATCAGAATCTTTGGACTCTAGGCCCAGAGATCTCAATTTTTAATAAGTTCCCTCAGGTTATTCTAATTTCCAGTGACTCTTGAGAGACAAGGAGATGGAGAAACAGATTCAGTCATCTGAATTACAGATCAATACATTGAGAAATTGAAATTTGTCCCTGAGGAGAGAGAAAGGCAATATTCTGATTTTCTGATTCTTACACAAACATTTTTGACTTTGTTTTTGTTTGTTTTGTTTTATGACACCACATTCTTTTTAACTTTATGGAAACTGAAAAATACCCTTCACAAACTTTACACTGGGGCTTGCTTATCCAAGGTCAAGGCTTAGCTGAGACAGGGGGCCAGGAGCTTTGGCCAATTCAAGCTTTATTATTGTTCAAACCAGGAGAAATACATCTGGGAGAAAAGAACGAATTAAAATGTAACGGTAAAGTCAAAGAAGAAGACGCAGTAAAAAAGAGTAAGGATACAAGTTGTTTGTGACTTGATCAAGAACATTTCCTTACTACACAAAGAGTTATCTCTTTAAGGCAATTTTACACTGACATGATTGTCTCTAGATTGTTTCTAGTCTCTAGCAAAAATGTCTTACGCCAGTCACGTATTTCAAAATGATTTCCTGTCCACGACTCTGTTTGATATCCATACTGCACTAATAAGAGAAGCATTAGCATATTCATTTAATGGATGAGACTCAGAAGCAAAGAAACTTTCTTAAGTCTAATTAGCAACTGACTCAAGCATACCAGATATAAGAAGGGATATTACTATGAATTTTCTTTTCAGAATTTACTATGTGCCAAGCAGCTCTCTGAGCATCTGACATGAATTTTCTCATATACCCCTTATCACTCCTTTATGTAAGTGTCTAATTTAAACCTCCCCCCAGCTCTACAGGATAATAGTAAAGTATAAGGATAGAAATCACCTTTCAGTCATTCATCTACTCATTCAACAAATATACGTTGAGCTTTTCAGTCCTGGACATTTATTTAAGCTCCACTGATAGGTAAGTGAGACTGCTGTCACAGTGATTACACTTGACTGGGGAGAGAGAAGCATTAAACAAGTAGTCAATATATAAATACAAAAACTGCGCGCTGAGATGAACCAGGAAAAGGCAAGCCTTAGGGAGTGTGTGGACCCAGGAAGTGCTCTGTTTTGGAGATTGTAGTCAGATGCTTGACTAGAGCTGACACTTGCAGGAGGTGTGGAAGGAGCATGCTGCTGGCTGGGGAAGAACAAGGGCAAAGGCCCAAATGTGATGGGCGTGTGTCCCCTGGTCCAGCGAAGAGGCTGGAGCAGAGTGATCTGGGGACAGCAGTGGTAGGAGATGAGTCAGATGATGGAGAGCTGGAGCGGGGAGGTCCTGATGTGATGGGCAAATTTCTATGACTGAGAGAGACGGGCAGCCTTGGAGGGTTCTGAGCAGTGGAATGACACAATGGACATGCTTTACAAAGATTTCTCTAAATGCCTCATGGGGAATAACTGCAGAAGGCAAGGGTGGGACCTGATCCAGGCCACACGCTTATTCATTTATCCAGAGGTGGTGGCGATGGGGAGTGTGGTCTGAATTTTTACATCTGGCTTCCTGGGCAGGCAGAGCTCATGAGCAGGGTTTTCAATTTTGTGTGCTCACATCCCTTCTGCCACACACAGGGAATCTCCCCATGTCCAGGGGTTGGTGCCCCCTCTGGCAACTGGCAGACAAGAGCCCACTGAGGCAGGGCGGCAGGCGGGCCGCAGGAAGCCGCACTCACCTTGGACTTCTCCTGATGCAGCTCTATCTGGATGTCTGTGAGCTTGGTCCTGAGGTCTTCGTTGGCAGCTTGAAGGGCGACAATGAGCGCCTCGGGCTTCTCGCCCTTATTTCGCCCTTTCTTGGACATTATTCCTTTCTGAATGGAGTCTGTTGGTGTTGAATTCCTCTCAAGCAGGGGCTGCCATGTTCCTGCGGCTTCTCCTGGGTGCCACGGCTCAGCAGCTACTGCGTGTTGCCCCTCGGGAAGGTCTCCTCAGCCACTGCCCTGGAAGCCCTGGGGGAGGCAGAGACAGTGGTTACCGCCACGACCGAGACCTGGGCCGCGTACCCGTCAGGCACTCAGCCTGAGTTGCCTGCGAGAGCCCCCTCCTAAGGGCTCCCAACCACTTGGTACATGAATTTAGGGCTGTCTTCCCAATGGGCTAGTCTGATCACGTCAGTGTCCCACTTAAAATCTTTCAAAGACCTATGAGTCCGTATACGAGTGTATCTTTCACATCTCAGAGTGCTCTTTACACCTGAATCTGCCCATTCTCCTAGGCTTACTTCCTCCACATCACTCACTTATATTCTGGGCGTAAAGATTCTTTCTCTCTTCCCATAAGGACTTTTCATTTCCCCCCATCCTTTGCCCTGCCTCCTCACACGGTCCTCAGCCTCACACACTGCCACACAGACAGTTTAGTCTGACCAACCTTCATGACTCCGTCAGGTCTTAGCTGGCAAGTCAGTTCCTCCTGGAAGCCCCCCAGCTGACCCCACCCCAGGTAAACACAGGTCCCTGTTTTTTAAGTGTGGTCACCTCCGTGAGTCTGTAAGCCTTGTGATGGTGATGATGATGAAGATATATAGGTAGGGATAAAGGTTTGTTGCTTTTGCCTTGGAAAACTAACATTTTCAATTTCAACATATTGTACTGAGCATAACATATAGAAGCCTATAGGGATTCCCTGATGGTCCAGTGGCTAAGACCCCTTGTTCCCAATACGGGGGTCCCGGGTTTGATCCTTGGTCAAGGAACTAGATCCCACATACCACATGAAGAGCTAGCATCCCACAACAAAGGTTGACAATTCTGCATGTTGCAATTAAGTCCTGGCAACCAACAAATTAAAAATTAAATTAAAAAAAAAGAAGTCTATAGTTTATAGTCTAATTAGTCAATAGTCTATACTGACTAAATAAATGAGTGACTCAATTAACCAACTATAGTAAATCTCCATGTCTCACAGTTTATCTATTGCATAATTCTAGGTCTTTTTATATATTGGATTTTCTTAAAGTCAAGTCTGTCTATGAGGAAACCATAAATCATCACATAGGGGACTTCCTTTCACAAATACTAAGTTAAATAGCTGGAATCTTTTTTTTTCCCCTAGTAGGTAACAAGGAAGCTATTGAAGCTCTTGGCTGGTAGGTGCCCTAACAGAGCAGTGCTTTGGTGTGGTTGTTCTGGTGGCATAGCAGCGAGAGAATGAGGAAGGGAGACCAGATGGGCCACTAAACTTCCAAGGTGAAGGATGATGTAGACCCAACCAGAACAGCAGTGAGAAGAAAGAAAAAAAAAAAAATGATGTGTCTTGATTTACAAATCTTTAAATGTGTCATAGGAACAAGGAGGTAAGAAAAATATAAATCCTAAACTGTTAAAGTCAGTGTAAAAAGCACGGCTAGATAAAGAAGATACTAGAGAGTTTCCCATGCAACCTTTCAGAAAATTGAGCATTTTGTATCTCTAGGTGCTTCAGTCCAGAACTAAGGGTAATTCCTACTGATGATCCATATGTTCCAGTAGCTGCTGCTCTATCGAGATTCCCTGGTATTCAGCCTTGGGGACCATGCTGGGATCCTGGGCTTTCTGCCATCCACCCATGACCACTGGGGTTATGCCCTTTAGAGATTGTCTCTAGGGAAAGGGGATAGGGAAAAGTTAGGAAGTTAGATCAGTCTGTTGCCAGCAGTCATGGAACTGTCCACCATATTGTACCCTAGGCTAGATGTTGGAGTGGTCCTTCATACTTATTTTGCAAATGTTGCAAAATAATTAAAGTGTATGGCTGAGAGACTTCTAAGTGGTTACAATTCGTTGCTTCTAGAATTGAAATGAATTCAACAAGAATTTATTGAAAATTTGTATGACAAATACCACTAGGCACAAAGATAAGTAAGATAGTATTTAACTCCAAGCAGGTTTTGGGTGAGAAAACTCACATATATACAGTTAACAGTATCTCCTCTAGTTTGTTCTCTAGATGTTGCTGGTCCCCAAGGCTTTGTCCAGGTTTTCTCTACTGGCCCCATCTATAGGTTTTATGACCCCCTGTGTTATATTCATAGCCCTGACCATCTCCCAAACCCCAGACTTATATACTCAACTCCTTCTACCAAATCCACCCAGATATCCTATTGGTATTTCAAACCTAACCCAACAAATACAGATGCCCTTTTTGAACTAGTCCCTCAAAAACCTTATCCTCCCCAAGTTTTCTCATATCAATAAATGGCATGATCACATGTCCAGTTGTTTCAGATCTTAGCTTAGAAGTCATCCTTTCTTTTTTTTATCCCCTATTTACCTTATCCAGTCTGCTAGGAAGTCTGGTTTCTTTTACCTATAAAATATGACTCACTTTATAGTCAACTTCTATCAGACCTTTATAGTGTTGTCACAACACAGAGGAAAAAGCCATTTGGGAAAAGCTTCCTAGCCATATTGTTGTCTTGAATGAAGAATAGGCTTTTCATTTTCTCATTTTTCCCCCATGCAAACAAACCTTTATTAGCATCTACAATTTACCTGCTATAGTAAACAGTGCTGAGGGCTCAGAGATATATCATATAGCCCTGGAGGAGCTCACAGCTGATTGGCTTCATCAGTTAGAGTTGCAGCAGAAAAACGTAATCCTGATCAACTGAGAATTTAATAATGGGACTATCTACCAAAGGGTGAGCAAAGCTAAGGAAGCCTAAAAGGGCTGCGGAGGTATATATCAACTTTAAAAGGAATGAGCCATCTCAAAATGGCTCTATGTAGGTTAAAAGGGTAAGTGAAAGACAGGTATGTCCCACAAACATGTCTTGTCTTGAAGCTTAAAGTGACTGAGATTTATCGGTTAGTTTGTTTAGCATCATCAGTTGGAGGGGTCTCTCCCTTGTACCTGAATGAAACCATACTCTGTTAACCTTTCCAACATAACCTCAAGAATTCTGACCTCAGTGATCCTTAATTTCCTCTCATCATTGTGCTACCTGCAGACATCACTGTGATGAATCTTCCAATACTTTCCACCGTGGTTGACTCCATGGTATGTGTTGAAGTGCATGTATATTGTGTGGGCCTGGGACTCTCTTCTCTTTCGAGCTAGCCCTCTTCAACTACGCCTCAGCCCAGTAGATGTCCCAACTTTTGGAAGCCAGACGATCACCACTCCAGATTCCCTGAGCCAAGAATGGGCTGTTCCAATTGGAGATACTCAAATGGGGGCTACCAGGTGGCTCAGTTGTAAAGAATCCACCTGACAATGCAGGAAACTCAGGAGATGTGGGTTCAATTCCTGGGTCAGGAAGATACCCTGGAGGAGAAAATGACAACCCACTCCAGTATTCTTGCCTAGAAAGCTCCATGGATAGAGGAGCCTGGCAGGCTACAGCCCACAGGGTCGCAAAGAATTGGACATGACTAAGTGACTAAACAACAACAATAACATACTCAAACGACAGAGGCAGAAGCTTGAGAGAAACTTTGGAGTCACACAATTGATGTATGTAGAGAAGGTTGTAAAACTAGGAGAAAAAACTCCAGGGTTAGATTGTACAGGCTCTTGCATAATCGATGATTAAATTTAATTTAAAACGATTTCATTACATAGAAATGGAGAAACATGGCAGTATGTGAATATAAGTGTAATAATAATAATAACTTACACTGACCAATTGCTATAAGCCCATCATTGAATTCAGCACTTAAAGTACTGCTCAATTCTAATGCACACTAAAGATGGAGGTGGGGGGAATAAAACTATTTACAGAAAGATTAAGTAACTTGCCTAGGATGACTGAGTGGATTGCCAGTGGGGCTGAGATTCAAATCCAGGCAGTTTGAAACTGAGACCCAAGGTGTATACCCTGGACTACCCTGCCTCATGTTTGCATTTTAGAAAGGTAACTCTGGCAGTGTGATGGAGAATGAGTTACTAAGGAAGGAGAGAGACTGGAAGCAGGAAATCAGTGAGTTTGCTTCAATGGTCCAGGCGACAGATAATGCAGTTCTAAACGGGGCCACGGCCAAGGGGATGAAAAAGGAAGTGGCAACTCTGACACTGGAGACTTTGATGGAATCACATCCTACCTTTATACATTACATTCTTCTCTCCTGTTGTAAATAACGAGAACCAGGTCTCTGTCATTGCTTGCAGCAAAAATGTGAGAAGCAACAGCCATATTTTACATTTTAATTTTCAATTCTTTCCCCAAAATATAAAATATGTGCCTGACTTAATACATTTTTAGTCTGGAAATTATTGTGAACTTAAGTCCCATAAGAGCTGGATAAAAGAATAGGATTAATAAATTAGACATGTTCAGGAGAGAAAAAAACGTCATAGGAAGTTGAGGATGGGATCAACTTATAGACATCTACCTTAATGTAAATTGCTGTTCATATAAGTATGGCCCTATATAACCCTCTACTGGAGGGCAATTTTCCAAAGTCTTTTCCAGTTGTGATGAGTGCCTGGAAGTCTTGTGATTCTCATACGTAATTTCACTAAAATGTTTCTGTTGCTTTGTGCTCCCCCTTCCCCTTTTTGGACAGTTTTATTGAGATATAATTCACATATCATAAAACTCATCTGTTTTTTAGCATATTCACAAGACTGCAAAACCAGTACCATAGTTGATTTTAGTACTTTTCATCATGCCAAAGAGAAAGCCCATACTTGTTAGTAGTCATTTCCCATTCCCACCAAACTCTCCCAGCCCAGGCAGTCATTAACCTACTTTTTGTCTCTATAGATTTGTCTATTCTGGATATTTGTGTAAGCAGAATCATAAAATATGTGGGTTTTTTTTTTTTTTAGTAACTGGCTTCTTCTACTTTAAAAGATTCATCCATAATATAGCCTGTATCAATATTTTATTTCTTCTTATTGCTGAATAACATTCCATTGCATAACTAAAACTAGATTTTATTTATTCCTCTGTCAGTTGATGGGCACTTGTGCTGCCTTTGCTTAAGCAGTTTGAGGTCAACCTTCCAGAGAGGCTGCCACATGCAGAGAGACACAGCCTCTCAAAGGAGTGTGCTCCAGAGCACAACGGAGAGATTGAAGACATCCCTGCAGACGCGTGGAATGTTTCTGGACCACCCTCAGAGCCTCTGCCATTGATAACATCTGATGCAACAGAAGATCTGGAGGAGGGACAGAAGTATTGTTCAATGATGGGCCGATCTGATCATGAAGGAGGGGGAGATGGCTTCTCCACTTCAAACCATTTGAAGGCATTTTAAATGAGCCCTAGGTTTCCAGCTTTTAGCTGCTGATGGCAATGCTGGCCCCAGGTATCATTGTGAGATATCAAAGGTGAAAATTTTAGCTTATACTCTGGTCCTACCCTGTCATTAATCAGGTACCTCCCATAGCCACCAAGGCTAAGTTTCCTTGTAACCAAGTTTCAGATAAAGATATCGGAAAATTTAGAGACAGGCTCCTATGAGCAGTTGCATTTTAAAATAAGGATCACTGCTTGAGAGCAAACCTTAATGAAGGAATATATTGTCAATGGAAGAGTTATGGCCATCATTCATTCATTCATTCACTCACTCCATAGACATTTATTGAGGAGGAAATACAGTGTAGTGTTTGAGAGTAAAGCTTCCCAAATTTTTGGTCTGGTTTTATTAAAATCTATTGGAGAACTTTAGTGATTGGAACTCCACTCTGGAGATTCTGATATAGTAGTTGCTGGGTGATTCTGATGCACAGGAATCTTTGAGAACTCCTGGTTAAGAGTTATGGACTATGGAGTCAGACAGACTTAATTTTAAATTTCACCTGTGTAGTAGATATGGATCTTGGATAAATCATTAGTTCTCTGGTTCTCAATATCCCTCATCTCCAAAATGGGGGCGAGAGGTGCAGGAATATGTAGAACTATGGCATTGGATTGTTTGACAATTACATGAAAGAATGTAAAAGATGCTCTCACACAGCTCATGATGCATGAGAGGTAACATTTATTGGGTGTTTTCAATTTCAACTATTGGTTAAGGTGGTGGAAACAAAATAGCCAATAGGTGCTTTTCTCAAGATGCTTAATTTGAATAAAAATGACAGGGGATATTAAAAATAATGATAATTTAAGTGCCACACTTATGGAAGGCCTCAAATATTAAAAAGCCATTCTTATTCTTGGTCCTCTACAGACTTATTTAGGCATTGGTACAAAACCCCTGAGAAAGAAACCACAGAGAGGGGGAGAGTGACAATAACATAAGTAGATGAAACTTTTTCTTTCCTCCCCATGGTTTTTCCTCAGGTACCACTTCTGAAGAGTAAAAGTGGGACGCAGCATTTGAAATAATCTTGGGATCATCTGCTCACAGCTTTAGCCTTTTTATGTTTTTTAGAGTTTAGGGAACCTCAATATCTATTTTTTATAACAAGATGTCCAGATTTTAAAATGCCCATTCAGCTGATTAGGACAGATGTAGTACATATACGCAATGGAATACTACTCAGCCATAAAAATAATGAAACAATGCCATTTACAGCAACATGGATGGACCTAGAGATTATCACAAGTAGAGTAAGTCAGAAAGAGAAAGGCAAATACCAATATGATATCACTTGTATGTCAAATCTAAAATATGACAAAAACAGACTCACAGACATAGGGAACAGATTTGTGATTGCCAAGGGGAGGTGTAGGGAGAGATGGATTGAGAGTTTGGAATTACCATAAGCAAGCTATTATATATAAAATGGATAAATGACAAGGACCCACTTTGTAGCACAGGGAAATATATTCAATATCCTGTGATAAACCATAATGGAAAATGATGTATAACTGAATCCCTCTGTACAACAGAAATTAACACAACATTGTAAATCAACTATATTTCAATAAAAATGGATTTTTAAAAATCTCTATTTGGAGCATCATTGTTTTTAAAAACACACATTTCAAGATTAAAATCAAGAAATTGGAAACATTTATTGATATTAAATCAGTTCATCAATACTTAAATATGTTGAATCTGTGCTATTTCTCTTTGGTTATAATCCTGGTGACACAGTCTGTCCAAGAAAATAAAAATATCCTAGAAATCCCAATATGATGTCCAACTACATTTTCTATTGTCTCTCACATCCTAAAATACCACATAATTCTTTATCAGAAATGTGGTCAAGAAAGCATGGCCACTATTTATTGAGCACTGTTCTTGGTTTTTCATAGATGCAAACAATTGCAAGGATCATTCATTCCCACCTGCCAGTGGCTTCTGGATGGTATGGGGAGGCAAACATCTATCGAGAGGAAACAAATTCTAGAAAGCAGTGAATGATACAGTTGGTAAATGCTACGGGAGCAGCTTAGAGCAGACTTCAAAAGCATGAAGACAACAGAGAAGGTGAGCTGAGCCTGATGATGAAGGTGAGCAGACAAGAATGATGCTGATGTTGAATACTGCTGCCTAATTTACTGAGTTCTGACTCTGGGCCAGGCACTGTGCTTAGGTACACTCATCTTAGGTACAGGAATTTATCCCAGTCAACCTCTTCAGATATTTATTCTTATTACTTTTTTATAGGTAAGAAAACTGAGGCTTAGAGAAGTTATTTAACTTGAAAAAATTTACACACCTAATGAAATGGCAAAGCTGCAACTCAAACACACATCTGTCAATCTCCAAAGCCTCTTAGCTATTATAATACGTACTTGAAGAAAGGGCTGGATTCTTCTGCTCTGGTTGTGAGGAGGCTCAAGAGATGGCAAAGGCATGAAAATATCAGTGGGCACTAACAAAATAGAATTGTGGGATGTAGTGGTTAGGAGCTTGGGATCTGAAATCACACAAACTGGTTTTGAGTCACACTTCCTAGATGTCTATACTTGAGAAATTAAACTCTCCGAACTTCTGTTACTGTAAAATGAGGAAACAAATATATCTACCTCACTGAGCTCTTGCAAAGAGTAAATGAACTAAAGTGTGTAAAATGATTAAAAATTATTATCATTGTTATCATTTTTTTCCAGGACTGAACTACCCAGGAAAAGCCAGCTTAGATTTTAAGGGAAGAAGAAACAATTTATCATTCCTTTGTGCTAAAAAAGACAGACCAGGAAAGGCACAGAGATCCCTGAAAAGACTAAAGCAATTCATGCTTATGCTTTTGGCAAAATAAGATTTGCACTGGCAAGGTCAGTATTCCCAGGAGTCTTGGCTTTGCAGATGGTTCTGCCCTAAGCTATAAACTGAATAAGGTTGTTATTAATCTTAAGAGTTTCCAATAAGGCTGTTGCCTCTGAGTTATGATTTGAAAAGCAACTGTAATATAAAATTAACTAGAGTTCATGTGTATGCAACACTTCTCCATGATTAACATTTTGATACATCTACTGCACCAAAGCCTTGCTGGTTTGGCTATGCCCTTCCCCCACTTCTTTTCCAAAGATGATGTTTCAGAATTAAATGTCATAAGTATTTAAAACGGATGAGTTAAACTTACTTATTTTATTCCCAGTGACCTGCAGAGACATGTTAAGCCCTTGTTTATGCAGGAAAATACATTCATGAACTGTGCACTCATGAGTCTAGCACAGAAATTTAATATAAAGGAGGGGAACTGCTATATTTAAAATGGGTAATCAACAAGGACCGACTGTACAGCACAGGCAAACTCTGCTCAATGTTGGTACGTGGCAGCCTGGATGGGAGGAGGTATATGAATGGCTGAGTCCCTTTGCTCTCCACCTGAAAACTGTCACAACATTGTTTATTGGCTATGCCCAATATAAAATAAACAGTTTTTTTAAAAGAAGGGGACTACTATAAGTTATTCCAAACTTGGAGTTCTAGTTTCTTTTATAAAAGGAATGTGGTGGTGTCGCTATGGGGTCAAAATATTTTAACCCTTTATACATCTGTTAGAAGAAAATGAATCTGAAATGCTAACATTCAACATAGTATCAGTTAAGCATCTTTAGGACTGCAAGGTGTCAGGCTTGTATGGTTCTTTGTGTTAGTTTTTCTCTCTCCTGTTTTTCCGCCAATTTACCCTCTTTAGCACTTATAATAATAGCAATTATTTTATTACTACAAATTATTTAGTCAACACATAAATTTTTCATATGAAAGAATGTAATAGAACCAAAAATCTATTGTTCCTGATGCATTTATTTTTTAGATCTCAGGTTTAAATCTTCATATTAGAAATATACCTCCTGAAATGCAGTAAAATCATTCTCAGCACACATACAAGAGATGTCTAATCTCTTTCAGGGGGGTTCAGGAAAGCTTGGTAGAAGTGATGTCTAAATTTAACAGCAAAGCAGGTAGGAGGATCCTTCCAGAACTAATCTATTCTGCAAACTCTGCTAATGCAGTTCCTTGTTTGGCTTCCTTTCTCCTCCTCAACTCTCTGGTGAACTCCATCCTACTCATCTTTTAGGGGTCAGATCCAGTATCATCACATATCACTTTCCCTCACACCTCTGCACCATTCCCTGGGTGGAATAAATTACTCCCTCATCTGGGTTTCCATTTGTACATTAAAGACACTTCTTAGAGCATTCATCACTCTTCCTTTAATTTAATGATTCATCAATTCATAAGTATTTATGAAACATCCAGGGGGGGAGTGTCTGCTAAGCAAGAGAGACAGGGTTCCTGTTCTTCCCAGAGGAGGAATCAGCAATTTCATGCAGTCTGATAACTGCACTTTTTCCAGTGGTCATGTATAGATGTGAGAGTTGGACTGTGAAGAAGGTTGAGCACTGAAGAATTGATGCTTTTGAACTGTGGTGTTGGAGAAGACTCTTTCGAGATCCAACCAGTAGTCCATCCTAAAGGAGATCAGTCCTGGGTGTTCAATGGAAGGACTGATGCTGAAGCTGAAACTCCAATACTTTGGCCATCTGACGTGAAGAGCTGACTCACCGGAAAAGACCCTGATGCTGGGAGGGATTGGGGGCAGGAGGAGAAGGGGACGACAGAGGATGAGATGACTGGATGGCATCACCGACTCGATGGACATGAGTTTGAGTAAACTCCGGGAGTTTGTGATGGACAGGGAGGCCTGGCATGCTGCAATTCATGGGGTCGCAAAGAGTCAGACACAACTGAGCACCTGAACTGATAACTGCACACAAGATAAGAGATGGGAATCAGGAAAGACTTAGGAAAAGTAACAGAGGTCTGTAAGATGAGAAAGAGTCAGCTAGCTAAGAGAGTACAAAAAAAGCATGTTCTAGGTAGAGGGAGTACTGAGTAGGAAGGTCCAGGGGTAAATAAAGAATATAAACGATGCCCTGGAGAAAAACATAGGCAAGATCTTGGTGAAAAATATGGGAAAACTTCAAAGATGAACTTAGAGAGGTAGACAGGGAACAGTTGGTAGAAAACAGTATAGATTATGTCAAAGGGTTTGGACTTCATTCCCACAGTAATGTGTAGTCACCAGAGTTTCATACAAGTGAGTGACATCACATTTTGGTTTTAGCGACAGAGGATGAGATGGTTGGATGGCATCATCGACTCAATGGACATGAGTTTGAGAAAACTCTGAGAGATAGAGGACAGGGAAGTCTCGCATGCTTGCAGTCCATGGGGTTGCAAAGAGTCAGATACGACTGAGCGATTGAGCAACAAATAGTCCTTTGGCAATTGAGAATGGAATGGACTACAGGGGTCAACACAGACACTGAAAGAACATTTAGCAGGGGATAGCCATGACTCATTTACAGCATAGTTATTCTTCAGGTGACTGAGCCCACATGAGGGTAAAACTGCCTCACAGTACCTGTCACGAGGACCACCACGAAGTTCAGTTTAATTAACACTGGCCCAGATCCAAGGAAAACACTGAGAATGAGGAACACATTTCACAATTTCAACAAAGATGATTTATAATAGGAGTTCTTATGGAAAATTTCTTTTGCTTTGTGAAAGTGCCTGAATGACTGTTTTGATTTCAGGCAAAAGTAAAAGTTTGGTGTAACAGTTAAGTAAACAATAAAGTTAAGTAAGTTTTCATTTAAGCCATGCTCTGAGATTTCATGATCCTTGCTGCTATTCATCATATTCAAATAAAATCAAGTTTAATATCATTCAGCACTGAGTAAGTTATCTTGCATTGTACTACTGTGACTGGATTTAGAGGACTTTGAAGGATGAGTTCAGCAAAGTAAGTTACTCAATGCCATACACTCTTATATGCAGTGTTCTTTCTTTCTGGATTGAAAGTGTTTTACAGCTACTGTAGAATGAGGAGTACCAATATCACTGGACGTGGGGGAGAAATATCAAGCCAGCAGGAAATCACTGAGTTTTCAAGGTCAAACAGAGAAACTTCTGCCTAAAGTAGGCACTTGCTTCATCTGTACAGTATTAAAAAAAAAAAAAAACTGGTATGCAAAATTAAAGAAAAATACCCAGATCACTAGAGGGAGTGAGCTTCAGAGAAAGTGTATTTATAACTGAGAGCAAGCCTATTTATACCTTATGCTATCGTTTCCTTGGTGACTGCTCTCAAAGGCCACAAATTTAAAAAAAACTATCATAAAAGCACCTGTGCAAAGTATCAAACATGAGCAGAAATTTCTGTATATAGGATAAGAAATGAATAACCTGCTATTTAAAAAGAGACAGGACAATTTCTGTATTAAGATTTATTCAGACTAATATTACTTGAGTAAAAGCATGTAAAGTTTGAATATAATAAATTTGAGATATACAGTACAGTTCTGTTATAATATCTTCCCTATGTTATAATATGGTATCATGTATCAATAGTATAATAAACTACAGAATAGAGAAATGATTGTTTTTTTTATCATTTAGATTCCTATTTTGAGTTCTGTTCCTGAGGTCAATATCTAACTACATTTTTAAAATTGGTAAGATCTTGGAAGCAAGACAGTGAAGTTGGCTAATGGAAATTAGTCAATCTAGCCCCAATGTGTAGCCATATGCTATAGGTAAATCACTGTAAACACAGATCAGCAACTATTTCTTGAACCATAACCATGTGCAAGCTATTATATTAACAATGAAGACAGTACAATATGTATCTGTCAAGCAAGGCTGCATATGCCACGTGCCAAAGGAATAAACACGTGCACACACACACACACACACACAGGCGCAGGAGAATAAAAGGGACAGCAGCACGGGGGCAAGGACTATGTCTGTCTGGCTCCTTGTTGAATCTCAGTGCTGAGTACAGTGGTGCCAGGCACAAAATAGACTCTGAATAAATATTTCTGCTTAAATAAATGACTTCACCAGAAGAAAAGGCTTTATGATGCGGCTGGAACATGAAGGAGGAATAGGAGGGATTAAGAAAAGGCAGAAAGGTAGGACAAGTGAAGGAATAAATTGCAGACTACAATATCTGGTCTGGAAGGTTTATTCTGGGGAACAAATGAATGCAAAGGGATGGTGAATCATGATGTCTTGACGGCCTAGATACTGATTTTGCATTTTGTTAAAAACTTATTAAGAATCTGAGAAATATTTTTAAGAGAAGAGGCATGATACAATTAAAAAAAAAGATTAATCTTGTCATTATATGTAAGGCAGAATGAAGTAAAGTAACTAGAGGTTAGAGGTCCAGATATGGATCCATTATCAATGTTCAGATACAAAGAGATGAAGTTTGGATTAGGATGGAAGAATAGAAGTGCCTTTTTCTTTCCTATGCAAAGAAAGGAAAGATGGGGAAGATGGGAAAAGTTCTTTCCCATCATCATTTTCTTCATCATCATGCAATGCCTTCTCTTTATTGAGCATTTAGTATGTGCCAACGGTAAGGAGTCTGCCTGCAATGCAGGAGACTCAGGTTCAATCCTTTGGTCAGGTAGATCCCCTGGAGAAGAGAACAGCAACCCACTCGAGTATTCTTGCCTGGAGAATCCCATGGACAGAGGAGCCTGGAGGGCTAAAGTCCATAGGGTCGCAAAGAGTTGGACACAGCTGACTGACTAACACTTTCACTTTTAAAGTGCTTTACAATGCAGTGTTTTACATGCATCCTTCCATTTCAGACTTAAAACAGGACCATGAGATATTCATATTTATTGTTCCTTATTTATAGATGAGAGAATTGAGGTGATAGGAGGTCAAGCTTCTCACTCAAAGTCACAGAGCTAGATAGGTGACATGGTCAAGACGTATTTGAGCCTGGAGTTTCTTATGGACTGAAACCACTACACCTCTCTCCAGCTGATCTGTGATGTGTGAAGAGTCCCCACAGTGCTGATTGCTGAGAAGCAGTGAGAGAGAGAAGGGGAGGTTGAAGATGACACCCAATCCCTGTGCATGGGATGTCAGAAGAATGTCAGTATCATCAACAGACTCATTGGGATGAAAGGAACCACACGTGTACCCAAATATGCAGGTGTGCTGTTCTAAGTCTCGTCAGTTGTGTCCAACTCTTTGTGACCACATGGACTGTAGCCCGCCAATCTCCTCTGTCCATGAGATCCTCCAGGCAAGAATACTGGAGTGGATTGCCATGCCCTCTTCCAGGGGATCTTCCTGACTCAGGGATTGAACCTGCGTCTCTCACGCTTTCTGCATTGACAGGTGGGCTCTTTACCACTGTGCCACCTAGTAAGTCCCGTGCTTAGATAGAACAAGAGCTAATATTTTCAGGTCCTTGGTATAACCCAGGCACTATGCTAAATGATACTCATTTTCTTGTTTAATCCACAACATTATAAGTATTACAGAAAAAGAAAAAGAATCTCAGAAAAGAACTATGAATTGTGTGATATTATATAGGTAGTAAAAAGGCAAGTTAGGACACAACACAGACAGTCACATCCCAGAGCCTATAAATCCAGCAATGATTCTGTAGCAGAAACACTCCAGTTTGTTTTTAGAGAAATCACACTTGAGGGACAGCAGTACTGTCTTTTCACTACTGATTGGTTGATTGACTTATCTATCTTTAAAATTTACTACACAACTTCTTTGAAAACAATTTCTAAGCACTTTATAGAAACAATAGACTTCAACAAAATAAGATTTAAGACATTTAAAATTAAGTAAATAGTACTTGTGTTAAAGTGTTAGTCACTTAGTGGTATCAGACTCCTTTTGATCCCATGGACTGTAGCCTGCCAGGCTCCTCTGTCCATGGGATTGTCCAGGCAAGAATACTGGAGTGGGTGGCCATTCCCTTCTCCAAGGGATCTTCCTGACCCAAAGACTGAACAGGGTCTCCTGCATTGCAGGCAGATTCTTTACCATCCGAGCCACTTGCATACACATACATAAAGATAGGTGCTCAAAAGGCAATAGTTTAAGTAAATAGTAATGATGTATACATACATAGAGACTGATGTTCAAATGGCAATAGTTTTCTTTGTGTGGTACATGGTAAGAGGTCTTAATTTAGACTTAAGTATGGTTTTTCTTCTTATTATTATTAATTGCTTTACTATACAATTAGTTGTATGTTCAATTACACAATATAATATTTATTGCATACTTAATATAATCCAAATGAAATAATATTCCTGAGGAAAAAACAAAGAAGAATTCAGTGAGGAAAGTGCAGCAAAGAGAAATTAAGGGTAAATAACCAGCTGAAGCTAGGGGTGAAGCTGGAATACATTGTCATGCTTTCAACACACATCATTGAAAGCTGGAATTAATTCAAGCATAGAGATCTCATTTCTAAATCTGAAATGCTTCAAACTCAAATGCCCCCTCCTTTCCACTGAAGAGATAACCAGCCATTAGGCACTAAGAGTCACAGCACAATTTTCCACTCTGCAAATCCTGACAATGGTAATCAAACAGAAGGCGAACAAACTGTACGTAGGGCCCTCTCTTGTGAAGAACTCTTTAAACTCATGAAGTCTTAATGTTATTCTTCCAAAATATGGACTATTATAGGAGGAAGTGTAATTTATCATTGACTTAATAACAAAGTTATTTTTACCCCATATTAAACTCTGCAGCATATTAACAGTATCTAAGTACTTAGAAATTTAAGCAAGATAATTTCACATGTAAGCAATTTACATCTGAGAAACACACTTTTTCCCAGTATTTTCTTTGGCTTACTACCTACCCCATGGCACAGAAAGGAGCTAAAATTTCTCACTTAACATTTCAAAGTATTTCAATATACGACTTTGTTAGGAAAAGCAAACTCAACGCGCAAATTGTTTTTCTGCACACAGACCCACAAGGAAGGTTCTGAGATATAGTATTTCCTCTCTGTATGGTAAGCAATCTTTGATATTTTAAATCCTTGGAGTGCTGGCCTATAATATTCTAGGTCATCATAGATTTTGTACAGATAATTATTATAGTTCATCCACTTACTCACTTCATGCTGTGACAGATGAGTACTACTAAGACTACTAACCATCCTTCTCCTCATTACTGCTGGCCGTTTAACTAGGCTGGCTACTGTGCTAGGCTATTTACATGCATTTTATTTTTAATGCTCTGAGGTGGGTGCAGAAGTCATCTAGCCCAGCCTCAAATGTGTGACTTATTAATTCTCTTTACAACTCTCCCCACTGGGAGGGACTGCCATGTGGATAATGAGCTGCAGGCTTGAAAATGTAACGAGCTATAGGAGGAAAGCCGGGCACTGCCAGAGCGCAGAGAAGGAGATCTAATTCCCTGGGGAGGGCCAGCACTGCCAACAGAAGGGACGGCTGCGCAGAGTCTGGAAAGATGACAGAGGATTTGTCATGTGGTTGAAGAAGTGAGGAAGAGCTGAATAAATGTCATACGAGAAGATTTAGTAAGAATTACAGATATGCCAAGATTATTGCTTAACTGGAGTTAGGGGGAGGATGGAGGGGGAAGAGAGAATTTGGAAAGGGCTCATTTTTGTCTCTTTACTGAGTTCACCTCTATTCTTATACCTCATTAAAACATTAAATTTTGGGGAGAAGGGTTCCACATGCTAAGCTGTAGACTAAAAAACTGTTTAACAATAATTCTATTGAAATCTTTCTACAGGTCAAGCACAGTATGACCATTGCACATATAGTCTCTCTCTAAAACACACTCATGATGTTGATATAATTTTCCCATTACACAAGAGGAGAAATTAAAAACTGAAAATTTGCCCAACTGTACAAAGTTTGTATGTCTATACCATTCATTGACTCAGTTGTTTCTCTAGAACCTACAATGTGTCTGACAGAATTTAAAATTAGGTCAGCCTGATTCAACAACACTCATTGTAACTAATACACAGCACTTGTCTTTCCTTCAGAATCAGAAAGGGAATTTTTTTTTCCTTTTCTATAACTATTATTAGCTTTAAAATTCTCAAATGAATCAAAAACAAGTCCCGCTCTATAGAAATCAAAACATAAGGCTGCAAACACATTTCTTACCCAGAGCATTTAAAAGATTTAACAGGCGGTTGTGTATCATTATTGCAGCAATGCACGGAGCCCTGACTGAAGTAGTCACTTAGGGCTTTTCACAGATAAATCTCATTTTTCAGGGCGCTTATAACCTAGCAGTTAACATTTTTCCTGTGTGAAATAGGCTAAGACAAGGGAGTACTTTACTCCTGGCAAACAGGGCGCACAAAGTAGCTATTAAGTCTTAAATGATCACATGAGATAAGTAATTAAATAAGATGATATTGGAAGCCTGAATCTAGGGCTGTGGTTGAAAAACTTCTTATAATGTTGATCTGATTACTTCAGACAGAATCTGACAAGAAACAACCAATGGTAGTAATCAGTAATATTTCCCTTGTATTCATTCAGATGGACTAACGGTGACTTAGTGAAGATGAATGACTGACCTTCATTCAGCTCTGAGCTGGCAAGTACTGACGGGGGAAGATTTATTCCAAGATGTTTGACTGCAGAGCCCATGTCTTCACTCTATGATTCAGGCCTCCCTTGGAGGGCGGTAGTGAAAATTCCACAGAATAACGCAGGTGAAGTGTTTAGCAATGTATACATCAAGTAAGAGCTCTTTCTAAAAGTTGGTTTCTTCAACAAATGTCTATTGAACACATAATAGCTGCTGAACACTGGTCTTGGCACAGAGTAAATAAATGAAAACAGACACATGTCTCCAGGTCATGGAGGTAATGTATTAGCTGGGAGAGACACACAATAAGCATAATAAGTAAGTACTCTGCTAGATTATGACAAAGTTTTATGGGAAACAATAAAAGCACGGAAGGTGATGGGAAGTGTTCAGGTGGGTTGTGACTTTAGGTAACAGAAAGCCTAGACAAGCAGGTGCTATCTGGCTGAAGACTGGATGGGGTGAGCCACTCAGACGCCTGGGCAGAAGTGTTTCAGGAGTGCAGAGCAAGTACAGGAGCTCTGCAGTGGGCACAGACATCCAAGTTCCAGGAACTGCGGGAGGCCAGCCGGGCTGGAGGGGATGAGCAGACTAGGCCAGCAGCCAAGTTGAGCGCCAGCATTAATGGGAGGGCAGTGTGTACAAACCACACTGTACTTTTTAGGCCATTTTACATCGACTTGGGCTTTTACTCAGAGTGAGGTCCCACTGTAGGATTTGACAGGAGGGGTGCCCTCATCTGACTTCAGTTTTTAGCATCTCACTGACTCCAGTGGTTAGAGGAGAAGAATTTGCATAAGAGTGGAAGTAAGGAGACTGCCTCGGAAGCCTCTGCAAAAATCTGGCTTAAAGATGGTGGTGATTTAGGTCAGGGTGGGAGCTGTAGAGTTTGTTAGAGGGACCAGATGTAAACTGCTGTTAATCCTTTCTAAATTGGTGTTTGCTCAAAATTACAACCAATCAGTTGCTAAGCTGAGTTGCAAAGTCACACAGGGTTGACTCAAGTATTAAAGAGTGCACTATATTATTTGTCTGTGAAATTTATTAAGCTCCCACTGGACTGGGAAGATCCCCTCGAGAAGGAAATGGTAACTCACTCCAGTATTCTTGCCTGGAAAATTCCATGGACAGAGGAGCCTGGTGAGCTATAAGTCTATGGGGTTGCAAGGAATCTGAAGTGACTGAGTAAGCACCCTAAGAAATGCATTATGCTAGGCACTGCAGCTATCCCCACCACTTGGAGAGCTTAAATCTATTAAGAGGACAGTACACCACAACTATAAAGTGAAAGCAGGGACAGATTTTATTTTCTTGGGCTCCAAAATCACTGTGGACAGTGACTGCAGCCATGAAATTAAAAGATGCTTGCTCTCTGGGAAGGAAGTTATGACAAACCTAGATAGCATAATGAAAAACAGAGATATCACTTGGCTGACAAAGCTCCGTATAGGCAAAGCTATAGTTCTTCCAGTAGTCATGTACGGATGTAAGAATTGGATCACAAAGAAGGCTGAGTGCTGAAGAATTAATGCTTTCAAATTGTGGTGCTGGAAAAGACTTTTGAGAGTCCTTGGACTGCAAGTAGATCAAACCAGTCAATCCTAAAGAAAAATCAACCCTGAATGTTCATTCGAAGGACTGATGCTTAAATTGAAACTCCAATACTCTGGCCACCTGATGGGAAGAGCTGACTCATTGGAAAAGACCCTGATACTGGGAAAGATTGCAGGCAAAAGGAGAAGAGGGTGGCAGAGTATGAGATGGTTAGACAGCATCACCAACTCAATGGATAGGAATTTGAGCAAACTCTGGGAGAAAGTGAAGGACAGAGGAGACTGGTGTGCTGCAGTCTATGGGGTCGCAAGAGACAGACATGACTCAGCAACTTAACAACAACATATCTAGTCTATAAGCTAGTATGCAATAGTCATAACATACATATCTAGATATAATGACCAATGAGACTAGTTGCACTTCAAGATGTATCACTGAGTCAAAAAATCAAGATGAATGAAACACAAAGTATAATTTTTAATAAACACACACATACACTTCTATGTGCACATGTATGCATATGAAATCACAACACATTTTGGAAAGATATGGGTGAAGGGTTCCACCTTGTTTAGGAATCAACATGGCTTCCGATGGAATTCCTTGGCCATTCAATGTTCAGGACTCTGTGCTCTCACTGCTGAGAGCCTGGGTTTAATCCCTGGTTGGGGAAGTAAAATCGCACAAGCCATGTGGTATGGCCAACCCCCACAAAAAGAACAAACAAAGACAAAAAGGTGTCCTACATGCTTCACATCATTTACTCCAAACCTTCTGGGCAAGTCACTCAACCCCTCCCTTCTCAAATGTGGGTTAGTCTGCAGGCCATTCCCCAGAGCTGTGTGGCAGTGTGGCCACTGCAAGAAACACTGTGTCATCCTCTGTGTGACAAGCCCCACCCTGGCGACAGCTCAGACAATGACATGCTTTAATCTGTCTCTGGGAAAGCTGAGACCCTCAGAGTGGACAGGTCAATCCTGGGTGAAAAAAAATCTCTTCTGTTTCTTTCCTGTCTCCTAGGATTTTCTGGGGGCGGGGGGGTTGGGGGTGACTGAAGCCTCCTTCTGGCCTCTTTTCTCTCACTCCTTTGTCACCATCTTCTGGCCCAGTGCTTCACTCCACTCAGCCTTCCCAAGAAGATAAACATGATGAACCACTCCTGCCAACATGCTAGCAGATAGTTTGTGTTTACAGACACTCCCATCCCCCATACATGAGTGTTATTTTGAAAAGGGGTTTAGGAGATGCAAGCATTGAGGGAGATTTTATAGGAGAAAGCTAGTGTTACCCATAAACCACTGTACATAAACTCAGTTATCAAAATGATTAATATTAACTCTCATTTATTCCTTTGTTTGCTTTTCCTACTGTTCTTTTCCCCTTGCAGTTAATCTTTAATGTATATAAATCTTTATCTATCTCTATTTAATTTTGAATATCTATTCTTTCTTTCCTTTCCCCTTAACATATTCGTTAGTTTTATTTTCATTGCTTTATTCCCCAACTGGCACCTTGCTTTAGTTTTGTTTTACAGTTTGTGCTTTAGTTAGTTTTGTTCTGTTAGATATAATTTTTGGTTTCCCTTGTTCACTGGGTCGATCTGTTGTACTCTATTTTTGTTGGACTGTTCTGATTTTGCTTATGGGTGTATATGTATATGTGTACATTCTATTATTTTAATTATTATTTGCCTGATATTGTAATTGCCATTTGTCTGGGGTTCACCTTTGGTTTCTCATTTTTGGATATTTGTTTTAATCTCACTTAACACCATAACAAACCACTTGTTGAATCTTCATTCCTGACTAGAGGTCAAGCCCTGAACCTTTGGAGTGGGAGCACTGACCTAGACTACCAGAGAACTAACCCTAGGGAGTTTTAAATAGTGAGAACTCACACAAGGGAAACCACCTGAATAGAAGACCCCACATCACCCAACCACCAGTAGCACCCTGTGCGGGATGCCTCATCTAAACAACAAACAAAACAAAAATACAAACCCAATCATCAGCAGACAGGATTACCACCTCACTCAGCCTTGCCCATCAGAGGAAAAACAAACAAAAACTCAGCACAAATCTCACCCTATAGGAAGCTTACACAAACCACTGGACCAACCTTAGGAGGGCAGAATCCAAAAGGAAGAAAAAATTCAACCTTGAAGCCTGGGAAAAGGAGACCTCAAACACAATAGGTTAAAAAAAATAATGAAAAGGCAGAGAAATACTACACAAATGAAGGAACAAACTAGAAACACAGAAGCCCAAATAAATGAAGAGGAAATAGGCAAACTACCTGAAAAAGAAATCAGAATAATGATAGTAAAGATGATCAAAAACCTTGAAAACAGAATGGAGAAAATGCGAGAATCAATTAACAAAGACCTAGAAGAATTAAAGAATAAACATAGAGACAAACAGCACGATTACTTAAATTAAAAATACTCTAGAAGGAATCAATAGCAGAATATCTGAAGCAGAAGAATGAATCAGTGAGCTGGAAGATAAAATGGTGGCAATAACTTCTGAAGAGCAGAATAAAGTAAAAAGAATGAAAAGAACTGAGGATAGTCTCAGACCTCTGGGACAATATCAAATGCACCAACATTCGAATTATAGGAGTCCCAGAAGAAGAGAAAAAGAAAGGGTATGAGAAAATTTTTGAAGAGATAATAGTTGAAAATTTCCCCAACATGGAAAAGGAAATAGTTAATCAAGTCCAAGAGGCACAAAGAGTCCCATATAGGATAAACCAAGGAGAAGCACACCAAGACACATATTAACCAAACTAACAAAGACTAAACACAAAGAAAGAATATTAAAAGCAGCAAGGGAAAAGCAACAAGTAACATACAAGGGAAACCCCACACGTTTAACAGCTGATCTTTCAGCAGAAACTCTGCAGGCCAGAAGGGAATGGCAGGATATATTTAAAGTACTGAAAGGGGAAAATCTACAACCAAGATCGCTATACCTGGCAAGGATCTCATTCAAAATTGATGTAGAAAACAAAAGCTTTTCAGGAAAACAAAAGTTAAGAGAAGTGAGTACCATCAAACCAACTTTACAACAAATATTAAAGGGACTTATATAGTCAAGAAATACAAGAGAAAGAAAAAGAGCTACAAAATCAACCCCAAACAATTAAGAAAATGTCAATAGTAACATATATATCAATAATTATTTTAAATGTAAATGGATTAAATGCTCCAACCAAAAGACACAGACTGGCTGAATAGATGCAAAAACAAGACCCATACACATGCTGTCTACAAGAAACTCACTTCAGACCTCAACACATATAGACTAAAAGTGAGAGGATGGAAAAATATATTTCATGCAAATGGAAAGCAAAAGAAAGCTGGAGTAGCAATCCTCATATCAGACAAAATAGATCTTAAAATAAAGAAGATTACAAGAGATAAGGAAGGACACTACATAATGATCAAGGGATCAATCCAAAAGGAAGACATATCAATTGTAAATATCTATGCACCCAACAGAGGAGCACCTCAATACATAAGATAAACACTAACAGACATAAAAGGAGAAATTAACAGTAACACTTAATAGTAGGAGACTTTAACAGCTCACTCACACCAATGGACAAATCATCAAAACAGAAAATTAATAAGGAAACACAGGTCTTAAATGATACATTAGATGAGATGGTATCTCATTGGTATCTTCAGGACATTCCATCCAAAGGCAGAAGAATACACCTTCTTCTCAAGTGCAACATGGAACATGGATCGGACAGGACATTCCATCCAAATGCAGAAGAATACACCTTCTTCTCAAGTGCAACATTCTCCAGGATAGACCACATCTTGGGTCACAAATCAAACCTTAGTAAACTTAAGAAAATTGAAATCGTATCAAGCATCTTTTTCAACCACAATGCTATGAGACCAGATATCAATTATAAGAAAAAACTGTAAGAAACACAAACACATGGAGATTAAACAACACATTTCTAAATAACTAACAGGCTATTGAAGAAATCAAAAGGGAAATAAAAAAATTTCTAGAAACAAATGACAATGAAAACATGACAACTCAAAATCTATGGGATGCAGCAAAAGCAGTTCTAAGAGGGAAGTTTATAGCAATACAATCCTACCTCAAGAAACAAGAAAAACATTGAATAGACAACCTAACTTTTATACCTAAAACAACTGGAAAAAGAAGAACAAAATTCTTCCCCCCACCCCCACCAAAAAAGTAGAAGGAAAGAAATCATAAAGAAATAAATGAAAAAGAAATGAAAGAAACAATATTAAAGATTAATAAAACTAAAAGCTGGTTCTTTGAGAAGATAAACAAAATTGACAAACATTCAGCCAGACTCATCAAGAAAAATAGAGAGAAGAATCAAATCAACCAAATTAGAAATGAAAAAGGAGAGGTTACAACAGACAGTGCAGAAATACAAAGGATTATAAGAGACTATTATGAACAACTATATGACAATAAAATGGATAACCTGGAAGAAATGCACAGATTCTTAGAAAAGTTTAATCTTCCAAGACTGAACCAAGAAGAAATAGAAATTATGAACAACCCAATTACAAGCACTGAAATTGAAGCTTTGATCAAGAATCTCCCAAAAAACAAAAGCCCAGGACCAGATAGCATCACAGGAGAATTCTATCAAACATCTAGAGAAGAGTTAATGCCTATACTTCTAAAACTCTTTCAAAAAACTGCAGAGGAAGGAACACTTCCAAACTTATTCTATAAGGCTACCATCACCCTGATACCAAAACAAGACAAAGACAACACACAAAAAGAAAACTACAGGCCAATATCACTGATGAACATGGATGCAAAAATCCTCAACAAAATTTTAGCAAACAGAATTCAGCAACACATCAAGAAGCTCATACACCATGATCAAGTTGGGTTTATTCCAGGGATGCAAGGATTCTTCAATATATGCAAATCAATCAATGTGATATACCATATTAACAAACTGAATGATAAAAACCATATAATAATCTCAATAGATGAAGAAAAAGCCTCTGACAAAATTCAGCAGCCATTTATGATTAAAATTCTTCAAAAAATGGGCATAGAAGGAAACTACCTCAACATAGTAAAGGCCATATATGATAAGCCTACAGCAAACATTATTCTGTAATGTATAATAGTGAAATACTGAAGTGAAATAGTAAAAAACTAAAAGCATTCCCCCTAAGATCAGGAACAAGACAGGGTATCCACTTTCACCACTATTAGTCAACATAGTTCTGGAAGTCCTACCTATAGCATTCAGAGAATAAAAATAAAGTGAATCCAGATGGGAAAAAAGAAGTAAAGCTCTGACTGTTTGCCGATAACATGATACTGTACATAGAAAACTCTAAAGATAGTATCACCTTACTTATAGTTTCCTTTGTTGTGCAAAAGCTTCTAAGTTTCATTAGGTCCCATTTGTTTATTTTTGCTTTTATTTCCAATATTCTGGGAGGTGGGTCATAGAGGATCTTGCTGTGATTTATGTCGGAGAGTGTTTTGCCTATGTTCTCCTCTAGGAGTTTTATAGTTTCTGGTCTTACATTTAGATCTTTAATCCATTTGGAGTTTATTTTTGTGTATGGTGTTAGAAAGTGTTCTAGTTTCATTCTTTTACAAGTGGTTGACCAGTTTTCCCAGCACCACTTGTTAAAGAGGTTGTCTTTTTTCCATTGTATATCCTTGCCTCCTTTGTCGAAGATAAGGTGTCCATAGGTTCGTGGATTTATCTCTGGGCTTTCTATTCTGTTCCATTGATATATATTTCTGTCTTTGTGCCAGTACCATACTGTCTTGATGACTGTGGCTTTGTAGTAGAGTCTGAAGTCAGGCAGGTTGATTCCTCCAGTTCCATTCTTCTTTCTCAAGATTACTTTGGCTATTCGAGGTTTTTTGTATTTCCATACAAATTGTGAAATTATTTGTTCTAGTTCTGTGAAAAATACCGTTGGTAGCTTGATAGGGATTGCATTGAATCTACAGGTTGCTTTGGGTACAATAGCCATTTTGACAATATTATATATAAAGATAGTATCAGAAAATTACTAGAACTAATCAGTGAATTTAGCAAATTTGCAGGATACAAAATCAATACACAGAAATCATTTGGATTTCCATACAATAACAATGAAAAAACAGAAAGAGAAATTAAAGAATCAATCCCATTCACCATTGCAACAAAAAGAATTAAGTATCTTGGAATAAACCTACCTAAGGAGACAAAAGAACTGTACATGGAAAATTACAAGACGCTAATGAAAGAAATCAAAGATGACATAAGCAGATGGAGAGATATTCTATATTCCTGGGTAGGAAGAATCAATATTGTGAAAATGACTATACTACCAAACATAATCTGCAGATTCAATGTGATCCCTATCAAATTACCAATGGCATTTTTCACAGTACTAGAACAAAATGTTCACAATTCATATGGAAACACAAAAGACCCCAAATTGCCAAAGCAGTCTTGAGAAAAGAACGGAGCTGGAGGAATCAACTTTCCTGACTTCAGATTAACTACAAAGCTACGGTCATCACGACGGTATGGCACTGGCTCAGAAACAGAAATACAGACTAGTAGAACAAGATAGAAGCCCCAGAAAAAAACCCATGCACCTATGGGTACCTTATTTTTGACAAAGGAAGCAAGAATATACAATGAAGCAAAGAAAGCCTCTTCAATAAATGGTACTGGGAAAACTGGGCAGCTACATGTAAAAGAAAGAAATTAGGACACTTCCTAACACCATACACAAAGATAAACTCAAAATGGATTAAAGACCTAAATGTAAGACCAGAAACTATAAAACTCTTAGAGGAAAACATAGGCAGAACACTCAGTGACATAAATCAAAGCAAGACACTCTATGACCCACCTCCTAGAGTAACAGAAATAAAAAGAAAAGTAAAACAAGTGGGACCTGATTAAACTTAAAAGCTTTTGAACAGCAAAGGAAACTGTAAGCAAGGTGAAACAGCAACCCTTAGCATGGGAGAAAATAACAGTAAATGAAACAACTGACAAAGGATTAATTTCCAAAATATACAAGGAGCTCATACAACTCAATGCCAGGGAAACAAACAACCCAATCAGAAAGTGGTAAAAAGACCTAAACAGACATTTCTCCAAAGAAGACATACAGATGGCTAACAAACACATAAAAAGTTGCTCAACATTGTTCATTATTAGAGAAATGCAAGTTAAAACTATAATGAGATATCACCTCACACCAGTCAGAATAGCCATTATCAAAAAGTCTACAAACAATAAATGCTGGAGAGGATGTGGAGAAATGGGAATGCTCTTGCACTGTTGGTGGGAATGCAAATTGATACAGTCACTATGGAAGATGGTATAGAGATTCCTTAAAAAACTAGGAATAAAACAAACATATGACCCACTGATCCCCCTCCTAGGCAAATACCCTGAGGAAACCAAACTTGAAAAAGACACATGTATTCCATTGTTAATTGCAGCATGATTTACAATGGCTGGAACATGGAAGCAACCTAGATGTCCATTGACAAATGAACGGATAAAGAAGTTGTGGTACATATACACAATGGAAAATTACTCAGCCATAAAAAGGAACGCATTTGAGTCAGTTCTGATGAGATGGATGAACCTAGGACCTATAATACAGAGTGAAGTGAGTCAGAAAGAGAAAGATAAATATCGTATTCTAACACATATATACGAAATCGAGAAGAATGGTACTGAAGAACTTATTGACAGGGCAACAATGGAGAAACAGACATAGAGAATAGACTATGGGCATGGGGAGAGGGGAGGAGAGGGTGAGACATATGGAAAGAGTAACATGGAAACTCACATTACCATATGTAAAATAGCGAATGGGAATTTGCTGTTTGGCTCAGGAAACTCAAACAAGGCTCTGTATCAACCTAGAGGGGTGGGATGGGGAGGGAGATGGGAGGGAGGCTCAAAAGGGAGGGGATATATGTATACCTATGGCTGAGTCATGTTGAGGTTTGACAGATAACAACAAAATTCTGTAAAGCAATTATCCTTCAATTAAAAAAAAAAAAGAAAAACTCTCGACCTTCTCCACTGTACACAGATTAAATGTTACTGTTATTATTAACCTTCTCACCTCCTCCATGGTATACAGACTAGGAAATGCTATTAATAAACCCCCCTTTCTCCAGCCCTGCTCATTCTGTCACTGGGAAGATATTTGCATGAACTGCGCTAGGCTTAAAAGGCCAAGGACTTTTAATTGTCCTTGTTCCTGGCACTGCCTAGCATTCTTTCTTTTTCTCTTCTTCTTCTTCTTCTTCTTTTTTTTTTTTTTTTTTTACAAGTTTATAAGCTTACAAAGTGCTTGAACATGCTTTATTTCATTTAACTTCACAATGAGACTCTGAGATAGATACTATGCTCCCCACTTTACAGATGACAACACTGAGGCTAGGAAGCATGAAGTTGGTGCTACAAAGCTGGGATGTAACCTGAGTTGTCCTCTTCTAAACTCTGTGTTCCTGTATCACAACCCAAGCCAAGGCTTTCTCTCCTACAGCCTCTCCCAGAAGAGGGGAGTGTTTTCCCTCTTTCTGCTCAAGGATACTGGAGGCACTGATTGAACAAGAATGTGCAGGGGAAGGAGCACTGGAACTGCAGAAAAGATGGCCAGGCTGGGACTGTTCACACCTGTGGGAGGGGACTCCGCCTGGGAGGCTGTGTGCACCTGTGCCTCTTGAGTGAGGCACTGAGTCAGAAGATGGTGACAAAGGAGGGAGAGAAAAGAGGCCAGAAGGAGGCTCTCGTCACCCTCAAACCCCCTGTACATACACCTGTTTCTGTGTCCTTCTCTCAAGTAGAATTCTTCTTCTCCAAATAGAAAGCCCCTTCCTGCATTAGGGGCTTTACACCTCCATTCCCTCTGTTAAGGTCCTCTCTTCTTTAGAGTCTAATGATATCAAGTCAAATGTAACTGACTCAAGGATGCTGCTGTAGGTTGAATTGTGCTCCCTAAGAAAGATATCAGTTCAGTTCAGTCACTCAGTTGTGTCTGACTCTTTGTGACCCCATGAATTGCAGCCCACCAGGCCTCCCTGTCCATCACCAACTCCCGGAGTTTACCCAAACTCATATCCATCGAGTCAGTGATGCCATCCAGCCATCTTATCCTCTGTCGTCCCCTTCTCCTCCTGCCCCCAATCCCTCCCAGCATCAGGGTCTTTTCCAATGAGACAAGTCTCCGCATGAGGTGGCCAAAGTATTGGAGTTTCAGCTTCAGCATCAGTCTTTCCAATGAACACCCAGGACTGATCTCCTTTAGGATGGACTGGTTGGATCTCCTTGCAGTCCAAGAAAGATATAGTCAAGTCCAAATGCCCCAGTACCTATGACTATGACCTTTCTTATGAAATAGCATCACTGCAGATGTAATCAATGAGGTCATGCGGGATTAGGGTGAGCCCAATTCAAGGACTAATGTCCTTTTTAAGAAAAGAAAAATTTACCCACAAACACACACATGCATACAAAGGAGAGAAGTCCTGGACAATGGAAGCTGAGACTGGTATGACTCCTCTACAAGCTAAGGAACCCCAAGTATTGGCAGCAACCCCCTGAAACTAGAGGAGACAGAGCCTCCAGAAAGAGCCAACTCTACTGATAACTTGGTTTCTGATTGCTGGCCCCTAGAACTGTAGGAGGATACATGTCTATCATCTTTGTCACCAAGTTTGTGGCCATCACAGCTGCCTTAGGAAATTACAACAGAAGCAGTCTTGGCTTTTCCAGAACAGGCCAGGCTCATCTAGTGCAGGTTTTCACAGCATCAGCTATTTTCTTCGAAATAGAATTGTATCACAGCCTGTGGTTATATATTTGCTTGTTTGTTTTTTGATACAATATTTATACCTTACTAAAATGGAAGCCCTATGAAAACAGATAGTGTTGGGTTTTGATCACTAGTGAGGCAAAAAAAAAAAAGCCAGTAGTGACTAGCATAAAAACAGCACAGTATACAATGAACATTTTTTAAATGAAAGAAAGACTCAATAAATGGATTGAGGGTCAACTAGAAGAGAGAACGGCACTTGTAGTTTTGGCCTGGGAGTATGGAAAAAGCATCCATCTGAAAACAAAATGAAGCTCTCTATCTCCCTAACTCTCTCTTATTTTGCTCTCTCAATCTTCATCTGATTTCTTGCTTTTGTCAAGTTAGATTCACAACATTTGTCTTTTTAAAAGTCTGTGGGGACTGATAAGACTGACAAAATAGTTCATGATAACAGGGAAAACTGTCAACATCAACACTGATGATAAATACAGTAAAACTGTGAAAAAATGAAAACAAGTGACTTCTTTCTGTAAGTTAGTGGATGCTTTTCTTTCACTGTCTTATTAAACAGTATAATAACAATTATTTGTACCATCAACTTTGTATACAATTGAAAATGGTAGATGATTTTGATTTAATGAAAATAGAAGTCATATACATGTTTTCCTATCCTTAGTGTTATTTATAAACATCATCACATACTCATATATCTTAAAAAGTACAGGAAAATGATGCTGCGTAATGGTTAAAGGCAAGAACTCTGCAGTTAGATTCCAAGCTTGATAACCAGCTCTAACCACTTAGTGGGTGACCTAGGACACATTACATAACTCCTCTACTTCCCAGCTTTTAATTTCTGTCTCAAAGGGCTGTTGCATAGATGAAATAAGCTAATATATGCAAAAACATAAAATAGTAATTGGCACACAGTAAAACTCAATACATTTTAGCATTATTATTACTATTAGACATCTGACAGTTGATGAGACCATGGAAAGTAGTCAATGAAATAATCTCATCTATTTATGTCATAGCTACAAGTTACAAATCATTTTCCTTGTTCATCTTCCAGAATTAAAAAGCAATGAATAAAATAGACTGGTGAATGATGCGTGGGGTTAGGGATGGCAAAGAGATTTTGCAAACACATTTCTTTGCAACAAGAAGTGCTGAAAGCTTAATTAATCTTTTTATTTTTGGCGAGGGGGTTGGGGACATAAAATGTCAAAGAAATGGAACTAAAATTAATATGCCCTGTTTGCATTCTTTTAAAGACATTAATTTATTTTGACGGTAATTTTTAAGTTCAAATTTTTGCACTTTAGTTTTAGCCCTGTCAAGGTAAAATTTCAAAGGACTGTTAAAAACTCAGGTTAGCAGGATGATTTAAATGGTTTAAAGGCTGAGAATTACAATTAATTTCACACAAATCAGATTTCAGTAGAAAATCAAATCTATCAAGCATATCTGTGGTGTTCGTTCCTTCTCAAAGAAATACTGACTTCTATCAACATTTTCAATAACTAGTTTATTAAAGAATTTTATGGCCAATTAATTTATTTAAACTGATAATCAGAATAGCCACATTAGAACTCAGCTTTTCTCTTGGTGTCAAATCGGATCACTCTCATTTGATCTCAGATTTAATGTTGAGTTGTCTGCAGGCAGTTGCTAAAACTGTACTGGAAAAATACTGAGCTTAAAAAATTCCTTTAAAGTTCTATTTTGGCTAGAGAAGATTAAGTTCATTTGAGAGGGATGCCAGCAGCTTGTTTTCTTTTAGGGTGCTTCCTATCTTGACTTTGTGGTTAATTTTGGGATCACATTCAGATTACGGGCAACTGAAATAGAAATGACTCCTTGGTGGGCTGCCTACAACACAAGTAGTCATTACCTCAGGCCAGAAGTTCCTGAGAGAAGGAGAGACCACAGAGCAAAATGAGCCACCTCAACAAGATTCCTACAGATCCCACCACTGTCTAGAAAACGGACAGGCTATGCTTGTCAAAGCCACTGTTTGTCATTCTCCCCCTCTCCCTCTTTGTGGCTGACGATTTCCATCTGCAGCTTTTGCAGTCTGACGTGTAATTCAGTCTCTCCTGCCTCCCTGAATGTGCCTTCATGTTACATCTCCTTTTGAGACTGCATCTTTCTCAAGCCTTTCTTATCTCTTAGAAATTGTTCAGATTCATCCCTTTTTGTTGCTGAGAGTCAGAGTTCAACTTTGAAAAAATACAGTAAAGGTGGAAACAACTGATACATGAAAGAAAATAAAATATAGAGAACTAAACTCTTTTGACAGGCAAAGAAGTCAAGTTTTATGTCATTTTGGCTTTCTGACCAGAATAATACATGAATATGTGACTCAGAGCTTATTGAATTATGACAAAGGTTGTGTTTGTTTAAGGTTCTACAACAGAGGCTAACTTGAAGGCCTAACAGAATAAAACAGAAGTATGTGCAAGGAAGCCAATTTGTTTTACTAGGTGACCATTTTTAGATACAGGATCAGAAGGGTTTTCTCCCCTCATTCTCAAATTTAGAGTGAAGATGAGTATTCAGGATCAAATTGAGAATCATACCAAGCTGATGTTCAGTATTAACACTCAGAACTCTTCTTTAAAATTATAGTTGCATTACAAAATAATATTAGTTTCAGGTATACAACATAGTGATTCAGTATTTTTATAGATTAGACTCCATCAAAGTTATTACAAAATAATGGCTATATTTCCCTGCGCTGTACAATATATTATTTATTTTATACGTAGTAGTTTATACCTCTTAATCCCCTACCCTATCTTGCTCCCCTGCTTCCCTCTCTCCACTGGTAACCACTAGTTTCTATCTGTAAGTATCTTTCTGTTTTATAAATAAATTCATTTCTATTATTTTTTAGATTCCACATGTAAGTAATATCATATGATATTTGTCTTTATATGGTTTACTTCACTTAGTATGGTAATCTCTAGGTCCACTCATGTTGCCGCAAAGGGCATTATTTAATTTTTTATGGTTGAGCAGTATTCCATTATGTGTGCGTGTGTATATATATGTATTTTATATATATCAATATATGTATATATATGTGCTATACATATATCAGTATATACATATATATATCACATCTTTATTCATTAATCTGTTAATTGATTATTTCCACATCCAGACTATTATAAAAAATGCTGCTATGAGCTCTATTTACAATAGTTAGGACATGAAAGCAACCTAAATGTCCATCGACAGATGAATGGATATAGACGCTGAGGTACATATATATAATGCAGGAGACAGTGGAATATTACTCAGCCATAAAAAGGAATGCATTTACGTCAGCCCTAATGAGGTGGATGAACCTAGAGCCTATTATATAGAGTGAAGTAAGTCAGAGAAGAAGTATATACTCAGAGTTTACTGAATTATGACAAATGTTGTGCTTTTTTAAGGTTCTACAACAGAGGCTAACTTGAAGGCATAGAATAAAATATTTGTATACTAACACAAAATTCTCCAAGCCAGGCTTCAGCAATATGTGAACCAAGAACTTCCAGATGTTCAAGCTGGTTTTAGGAAAGGCAGAGGAACCAGAGATCAAATTGCCAACATCTGCTGGATCATCGAAAAAGCAAGAAAGTTCCAGAAAAACACCTATTTCTGCTTTACTGACTATGTCAAAGCCTTTGACTGTGTGGATCACAATAAACTGTGGAAAATTCTGAAAGAGATGGGAATACCAGACCACCTGACCTGCCTCTTGAGAAACCTATATGCAGGTCAGGAAGCAACAGTTAGAACTGGACATGGAACAACAGACTGGTTCCAAATAGGAAAAGGAGTACGTCAAGGCTGTATATTGTCATCCTGCTTATTTAACTTATATGCAGAGTACATCATGAGAAACGTTGGGCTGGAAGAAGCACAAGCAGGAATCAAGATTGCTGGGAAAAATATCAATAATCTCACATATGCAGATGACACCACCCTTATGGCAGAAAGTGAATAAGAACTAAAGAGCCTCTTGATGTAAGTGAAAGAGGAGAGTGAAAAAGTTGGCTTAAAGCTTAACATTCATAAAACTAAGATCAAGGCCTCTGGTCCCATCACTTCATGGCAAACAGATGGGGAAACAGTGGAAACAGTGGCTGACTTTGTTTTTCTGGGTTCCAAAATCACTGCAGATGGTGATTGCAGCCATGAAATAAAAAGATGCTTACTCTTTGGAAGGAAAGTTATGACCAACCTAGATAGCATATTAAAAAGCAGAGACATTACTTACACAACAAAGGTCCATCTAGTCAAAGCTTTGGTTTTTCCAGTAGTCATGTATGGATGTGAGAGATGGACTCTAAAGAAAGCTGAGCGCCGAAGAATTGATGCTTTTGAACTCTGATGTTGGAGAAGACTCTTGAGAGTCCCTTGGACTGCAAGGAGATCCAACCAGTCCATCCTAAAGGAGATCAGTCCTGAGTGTTCATTGGAAGGATTGATGTTGAAGCTGAAACTCCAGTACTTTGACCACCTGATGCGAAGAGCTGACTCATTTGAAAAGATCCTGATGCTGGGAAAGATTGAGGGCAGGAGGAGAAGGGGACAACAGAGGATGAGATGGCATCATCAACTCAATGCACATGAATTTGGGTAAATGCTGGGAGTTGGTGATGGACAGGGAGGCCTGGCGTGCTGCGGTCCACGGGGTCGCAAAGAGTTGGACATGACTGAGAGACTGAACTGAATTGAACTGAACACATATATGTGGGATCTAGAAAGGTGGTACTGATGAACCTATTTGCAGAGCAGCAGTTAAGACACAGACATAGAGAAGCGACTTATGGACATGGCTTGGCAGGGATGAAGAAGAGGGTAGGATGTATGGAGAGAGTAACATGGAAACATACATTACCATATGTAAAATAGATAGCCAATGGGAATTTGCCGTATGTCAGGGAACTCAACCCAGGGCTCAGTAACAACCTAGAGGGGTGGGATAGGGAGCGAGGTGGGAGGGATGTTCAAGTGGGAGGGGACATGGACAAACCTACGGCTGATTCATGCTGATGTCTGGTAGAAACCAACACAACACTGCAAAGCAATTATCCTTCAATTAAAAATAAATTAGTTAAAAAAATAACGCTGCTATGAACACTGAGGTGCATGTATTTTTTCAAATTATAGTTTTGTCTGGGTATATGCCCAGGAGTAAGATTGCAGGATCGTATGGTAAACTTTTTATTTAGTTTTTCTGAAGAATTTCCATACTGTTCTCCATTGTGGCTGCATTCCATTGTCCAATTTGCATTCCCACCAACAGTGTACAAGGGTTCTCTTTTCTCCACATCAGCACTCTGGACTCACATAGAATAATTTTTATACTAAATTTGGCAGTTTATAGACAGCTACTAATCCAATAAATCAAATGCTCTTTAACACAAGCTTAAACAAAGAAAAGCCTATACAATTGCTTGAGAGAAGAAAAAAGAAAAGCAAAATGGCACCAATTGCCAAGTTTTCTCAATACTTATGGAATGAACAGAACACTGTAGGGCCCCCACCAAGCAGTTAATGATTAGGACAAGTGAGATAGACACTCAGTGTCTGGTGCACACTCTTGAGTTGTTTTACAAATACTATAATTAATACCAGACGAAAAGCTAACTTTTAACCAGACTGCTGCCATGACATAAGCTGCTTCATCTTGGGCAGTACTGAATCTATGGATAGCACAATTCTAAGAACTGGCCCCAAGAAAGTAGGATTAAGATCACTGCTCACAATAATCTATATCTTTGTGGGTATCAAAATAATTGCAGCTTGCTCTGCCCATAATGTAAGTGGGCAGCTAGAGGTCAGGAAAGAGATATGACCGACCCATGTCAACACCTTCCACTCTGAGCTTCCCTGGTGATCCAGTGGTTAAGACTCCACCTGTAGAGGAACAATTTCGATCCCCAGTCCAGGAAGACTCTATATGCCATGGAGCAACTAAGCCTGTGTGCTACAACTACTGAAGCCTGTAGGCCCGAGAACTCGTGCTCCTCAACAAGAGCAGCCATCACAGTTAGAGGCCTAAACACCTCAACTTGAAAGCAGCTGCCACTCATTGCAACTATAGAAAACCTGCATGCAGCAATGAAGATCGAGCGCAGTCAAAAATAAAATAAAGAGCCCTATGTCAGTGTAAAGAAGTTACAGAAGATAGACCTTGCCCCTAATTCCATGGAAATGGATTGATGTTCTGACAAGTGGGGATTTCTCCACAGCACTTTGCAGGAAACTACCTTCAGCAAGAAGCTCCTTTCCTTGTCACTTTAGCAAAGCTATATTGTAATTAACTTTTAACCAGGCACTCCCATACTCTACTCATCTCCAGCCAAGCACACTATTCAAATCTTTTAATCACACAATATCTGCCTAACTTGTCAGTTCTTTCCATAGACCAAAGAAGTAGGTATGAAGAATAAGTAATTAACAGATGACCAGATGTCTTCCTTAGCTTCCCTTTCAGTGATCTCCCAAACAAAGTGTGTGACCAACCTGTGTGAGCAAGATAATATCTAGGGGAATATCACAAGATGTCGACAAGCCTGCAGGCAATGGAGGGATGACGATGACTGTGACCCCCATCTCAATGGTTAACCGAGATTATTTCCCTGTTTCCCTTTAAAAGTTTCATGGCTGAGCAGAATCTTCAGCGTTTTTAGGGTACGCTGAATCCACCATCTCTCTAGATTGCCGGCATTCTAATTAAAGGCGCCTTTCCTTTCTATTGACATTTTGAGTATGTATTAATAATTGATTTTGTAAGCAGTGAGCAGCAGGACCCCCACTTGATAAGACTCCACAAGGAAGAAGACTCTCAAGGATGCAGGTTTTTTCCCCTTAGATTCGAAGTAGGTGAAATTTATGGTGGTTTCTCATAGTCTGCAGTTTGGCTACAGCGGTTCCTGTATTTCCTCTCCAGACTAGAGTACTAGAGGCACTGGAATCCCTCCTGTGGCATTATCTAGTGGAAACAGCACCTACCAACTGCAGCAGCCCTGGCCTGTGGCCTGGCCCAGGTGTGTATGCGCCTCCCTAGCTTCTGACCTGCAAAGCAAGGCTTGTTCCTCTCTTCCCCTATGTTATAGAAGTGGAAGGTCTATCTTTGTAGGGGCAGAGGGAGAGGGAGGGGAAAGAAAGAAAGAGAAAGCTCAGGGAATTTTTTTTCTCCATTTATACTCATATAACGCACACTGATTTATAGGAATTGAGGACTTCCTAGGCTTTGAGACATAAATTATATAAAATCAAAACTCTTTTTCTGGAAAAGTTATGCTGAATAATACATAATTATACTGTATATTTTAAAGTCACAATGGATCAGTACCTAAAATCTGAATATAATATTATGTTAATTTGCTTCCATTTTAAAGGAGAAACAAAAATGAAACAATATTCTATGGCGATCTTCCCAATATACAGACTGTTATCTGTCTTAACTTTTCTTATCTCAATAAAGGTTAGGTAATTACAAAAACAATGTTAAGACAAATGCCTGTGGAAGTTAGACAAAACTTAGTAAGCAGATAATGAATGCCAACCATGCTTAAGACTTGCTTCTACATGAAATGAGGTTTATTGAGACTGACATGCTGCCTAGCTTCAAGGGATGTCACTGGTGTGTGACATCCAGTGACATTTGCGAAATGCTATGCAAAGTGGTGATACAAAAATGTATGCAGCGTGGTCTTTCATTGGTGCATTGTGGTCCACAGAATAATGACTACATTTCATCATTAAAAGCTCTTTGCAAACTGGCCCAAACATCATTTATAAACATCTGTGTAATCTAACATGTGGCTGTAAAAGACCTATTTGCTACTTATCTCATCTTTTGCTGTAACTGTCCTGCCTCTCCTGTCTTTGCTCACGGTGGTGTGATGCCAATATAACACAGCAGATAATACATACGTACCCAACTAAGACATATGGTAGGAAAAACACTAAGGCACATCAAGTTTGGGTATTGGTAAAGGAAATTAAAAGAGAATAGAGCTGGAAAGGTAATTTAGGCCAAAGCCCTTATTTAGTAGGATTTGCTAATGGTTTGAATAGGTGCATGATGTGAGCAGAGTTGTATATTAGCAAGACAAATGGGTTTGCTAAGAAAATTATTATAATTGTTAAATAAGACAGAATCAGGATCTAGTCACACTGGTTATGGAGAAAAATAGATGTAGCGAGTTAGGAAAGGTAATTGACAGACACATTCTAGGAAGATGTCTACACTGGTAAAAAGACAATTAGAGAAAGAGTCTTTTAAGAATAAAATTATGATTAAAGAGAGTGGGTAGAAAGACAAGTGAGGTGGGAATAGGGCTGAGGGGCTTGGGTAATAGAAATTAAGGAGAATTTCTTTTTCATCCACACAGTGAGCTAGTTTTCTTGGAAGTTTTACCCACACAAAAATTACCTAAAATTTACAGCTCAACAACAATAGCAGCAGCCAACAACAGAATAAAAATGGGATGCCAGAAATGTAAATAAATACCACAGATGGCTTTATCCTAGGAACATCTGCCAAAATGTGGTGACTGTTGGGCACTGGGGACCAGAAATAAACCCTAGTGCTTGCCATGAGTAAGGTCTTACTCTTTATGAAGGCACCTGTGTAAAATTTCCAAAGAAAACTAAAAATCAAGCTGCTCTACCAGAAGAACACGAAGGCAAACATGCCTGTTTCAAACTTAACAATTCCCTGAGACAGAATCAGATGTCATCCTCCATGGGGATGTGTGGCCTAAATGTATACTATCTCTGTCTAACTACTTGTGTTAGGTAAAAACATGTTGGGTGAAAAATCAGTGGTCTAAGTGAGCAGGGAGAAGCAAACTCAAAAACACTTTGGAGAGACATACCTATAACATAAACTTCAAAGAATTACCCCAAATAAAGTTACAAGTTTACTGAGGAGGCACAGACAACAAAATCAGAAGAACAAAGATTCAAGTGCTGAAATTCTCAGGCATACTACATAAATTATGTATGCTAAAAATCCTTAAAACTAAGGTAAGGGGTTAAGAATACTAAGTGCTAGTTATAAAAATAGAACATTTTTATAAAATAATGAAAATAACCATACAAACAAGATTTATAAAATAACCAAAATTTAACTTAAAAAATGATTTTTAAAAAATATTTTATTGGCTGCGCTGGGTCTTTGTTGCCGTGCACAGGCTTCCTCTAGTTGCAGTAAGTGGGAGCTACTCTCTAGCTGCGGTTCACAATCTTCTCATTGTTGCAGAGCGTGGGGTCCAGGGTGCACAGGCTTCAGTACTTGCTGCACACAGGCTCAGTAGTTGTGGCTAGTAGCTCTAGAGCGTGGGCTCAGTAGCTGTGGCACAGGGGCTTCCCTGCCCAGCAGCATGTGGAAACTTCCCAGACCAGCGATCAAACCCATGTGCTCTGCGTTGGCAGATTGATTCCTAACCATTGGACCACCAGGGAAGTTCCAAAATTGAACTTTTATAAATAAAAATAACTCAAACCTTTCCACAGAAAAGAATATAGCTGAAAATTAAATTGGTGGTGAATATCAAGTTAAATACAAATGAAGAAACATTTAGCAAATTGGAAGGTAGAACTGAAGAAAGTTTTCAGTAGTATGAACAAAAAGTGATTGAAAAAACATATATGAGGTTAAGACAAGTGGAAACTATAGTAAGGAAGTCTAGTATATATTACATGATATCTCCAAAGCAAAGTGAAGTCGCTCAGTCGTGTCCGACTCTTTGCGACCCCATGGACTGTAACCTACCAGGTTTCACTGTCCATGGGATTTTCTAGGCAAGAATACTAGAGTGGGTTGCCATTTCCTTCTCCAGGAGATCTTCCCAACCCAGGGATTGAACCTGGGTTTCCCACACTGTAGGCAGACGCTTTACCGTCTGAGACATGACATCTCCAGGAGGAGAAAATAGACAAATCTGGGGAGAAGTAATATTTGAAGAAACAATGGTAGTTTGAGAACTTAGCAAGAGTCTAGTGAGGGAAATTCAGCTGTGTGCTTGTGTTTCCTCGTTGAGTCACTGCTAAAAGCTCTGATCAGGACCAAACCGAGATTCTAAGCCTATAGCCAGAACCAAGAATTAGCAGCTTTCCAAGGGAAAAAAGCAGCTGCTGATCTTCAGATAACCTCTGTGGAATTTTAGTTCCTCTAGTCTTCCTTGTTTATGCAGCTCTCTAGAGGCTTTAAAATGTGACTTCTGTAACATATCTGCTTTTCCCAGTTATTTTCTGTGGGAGTATAAACCTATCACGAACTACTTCATTCTAGCAGGAAGGCAGAATTATGGAGGCTTTTTGCATATTTACACATATTCAGCTGGTTAGGGCATTATGAAGGGCCCTTTGTAGCTAAAGAAATAGAGAAAGAAGTTGGTAGCTGGGAGTAAGAATATGTAGAACCTTGTAAGCTATAATAAGGATGCAGTTTTATAAGAACCGTAGGGACAAAATATGTTAAGGACCAATATCACGAATGAAAACAATTCTAAGAATAGAGCCAAAACAGAGAAGGAATATGATCCTGGGTGTAAGGAGAGTATATCCTGGGATTATATTGAAGAAGAAAGCTTGGCTCCAAAGACAGAGGAACAAGTTAATTCACTTTGCCATCAGACACTGTTTTCTTGTTGAGTGATAAAGGCAGAGTATTTTAAAGATAAAGAGAATACCAGTTCTTTATTCTTATCCTCATGATTAGTGCAAGTAAGATGAAAAGCAGTCTACTGGTAAAGTAAGGAGAGAATCCTCTTGTTAGCAAAAGTTAGACTTCAGTGATTCTAAAACCCACTCCCACTCATTTTGCTTGTTCATCATCTCTGCAGTCTTCTGACAACAGACTCTCCTTCAAGGAAGCACCCCTCTTTCACCCACAGTTAATGTGATTTCCCTGGTGGCTCAGAAGGTAAAAGCGTCTGTTTACAATGCAGGATACCCGGGTTCGATCCCTGGGTCGGGAAGATCCCCCGGAGAAGGAAATGGGAACCCACTCCAGTACTCTTGCCTGGAAAATCCCATGGATGGAGGAGCCTGGTAAGCTATAGTCCATGGGGTCTCAAAGAGTCAGACACGACTGAGCGACTTCTCTTTCTTTAATGTGATTTCAGTAGAGTCAATTGCTTTCCCCTTCTACTGTTCTACCTGCCTGGAAAACTACTGGTACATGATCCAGAACTGACCACAGCAACTGACTCTAGGATAAACACAAAAACTCAATTCCAGGACTTTTGATGGAATCATTTTGTTTGAGTTGACGGAATGTTGATCTGGATCAGGTAGTGGCTACCTTGCCAGCACAAGAGTTAACAGAGTGCGGTAGAACCTAAGAGGGAAGAATACTGGGATCGGAAGACAGAACACTGACAGGGAAAACAGCACTAACAACATGCCTGTGTATAGCTCTCTCCAGACTCTCCATTTACATGACATAATAAGTCACCTTTACTGCTTACATCAGTCTGAGTTGTGTTGCTGTTGCTTGTCAAAGAATAACTCCTGACAAATGCACTTGGAGAAATCTGAAATGGATGGAACTTATTTGCAGTAAATTAGGAGCTTTAGGGGCATAAAAAAAGCCAATCTTAGAATTTCAAACTAGTATAGAACCTCAGAGATAAAGAAGATACCCAGGAAAATGTTTTGCCTTGCTCTAAGTTCTGTAGTCAGTTCATGGTATATCTACTACTAAAATCCATGTCTCCCACACTGTCTTCTTTTAAGAAGAGATGGGGCTTCCCTGGTGGTCCAGTGGTTAAGAATCCACCTGCCAATGCTGGGGACATGGTTTGATCCCTGGTCCTGGAAGATCCCAGATGCTGTGGGGCAACTAAGCCTAGGTACCTTAGAGCCTGTGCTCCACAAGAGAAGCCACAGCAATGAGAAACATTGGTTTGATCCCTGTCTGGTAGGATCCCACATGCCAGGGGGCAACTAGGCCCGTGTGCCACAACTACTGAAGCCCTCATTCTCTAGAGTCCATGCTCCACAATAAGAGAAGCCACCACAATGAGAAGCCCCAGCACTTCAATGAAGAGTAGTGCCCCACATCACAGCAACTACAGAAACCCCGAGTGCAGCACTGAAGACCCCAAATACATACACAGATAAGAAGAGATGGAGTTGTACTTTCCCCTCTCTCCTTGCCTCCCCCTACTCAAGTTTTTGGTGCTAGAGAGGACAGAGGAAGAGTCTCCCACATCAGCGGTGGAACAAAGTAAGAGGAAAGGCAAGCAGGGAGGAAGGATTCACTCTTCCCTGGGGACTAAATTATCTATTAATAATCCATTAGCTTCTCCATGGAAAATCAACTGGATTCTCCATGATAACTAACAAGGTCATTTCTCAATAAAGGAGCCTGGCAGAGGTTTAGTTTCCTTAACTTCTAAACATCTTTGGCTATCAATAATCATTTGTGCTTGATATTGCTGATGACTCTGATTTTGGAGAAAGGTTCTGGGGTGGAGTTAGGAAGCTTCCCTGAAGAAACAGCATCTCACTGCATTGTGTGTGCAGGCAGTCAGAGGCCCGCTGGAACTGTGTGTGTTCACTTCTCCAAAAAACACAGTTTTATTGGACAGAACCAGAGAGAGAAAATAGCACTGACAACATAACAGAGTGTGAATAGCAAGGTACAGGCAAACATCTGCATACACACAAATCAGCTGGGATAATTTTATCTCATCATCTGCTAGGCCCAAGATGCAAGAGTGAAATCTCTTTAAAATCCACTCTGGTGCTGCAAGAGAAAATATGCTTTGCTCTAAAAGATAATTGTCCTCTGATTTCTTGATTCCTTGGAATGTCTTTTGCATCAGTTAAGCCCATTGTGAATGTATAGAAAAACATATCTTGCTCAGTTCAGTTCAGTTCAGTTGCTCAGTCATGTCTGACTCTTTGCGACCCCATGGACTGCAGCACGCCAGGCCTCCCTGTCCATCACCAACTCCCAGAGTTCACTCAAACTCATGTCCATCGAGTCGGTAATGCCATCCAACCATCTCATCCTCTGTCGTCCCCTTCTCCTCCTGCCTTCAATCTTTCCCAGCATCACAGTCTTTTCAAATGAGTCAGTTCTTCACATCAGGTGGCCAAAGTATTGGAGTTTCAGCTTCAGCATCAGTCCTTCCAATGAATATTCAGGACTCATTTCCTTTAGATGGACTGGTTGTCTTACTCAAGCAGTGTTTAAACCTCAGAGTTTTCTATGAGTTTGCTATATATGACATCTTTTCTGCACCATAAGCAGTGGATTGCTAGATCTAGAAGGGAATTCAAAGAGGACTGAACTCAGAGACAGTGAGTGGTTGCTTGGTAAGTAAGAATATGTCTGAGGTACTATGTGACACTTGGCAGATGCCTCTTCACTTTGGGCCTCAACTCTCAGGTATGAAGAGTGAGGGAGCTGGACTAAATGAAACCTACGGTCAATTCCAGAGCAGAAATGGTCTGACTCTAACCTCAGGGCAGTGTGTGGTTGGGAGGTTGGTCATTAGGTTAGATAGATATAAAGCACTGGAAGAGAGCAGAAGCTCAACCTTATGCATGATTAAGGACTTGCAATTTAAAAAGACAATTCCACTTTTTACCTATCGAAAGACAACATTTTTTAAATGTACTGTTTGGGCATGGATGTTGGCACCCCTAGTTTGTATTAGGGGTGTAAACCAGCACCTGTCTGAACAGCAATAGGGCAACATAATTAATAACTGCAAATACATACACCATTTGATTTAGACATTCTATTTCTAGGAATTTATGCTATATATATATACTTACATATGTGAAATTATGTTTGTATGAAGGTAATCATTATAGCTTTGTTTGTAGAAGCAGAATGCTAGAAACAACCTAAATACAAGTATCTATGAGAAAAAAATCTACAGCAAAATATCATGCACCTTTTACAAATAAAAGGTAACTCTGAAAGAAAAATCTTAAAATATGTTAATAAGCAAAGACTTGCAGAAGTGAATGACCTTAGCTGACTGATTTAAGAAAAGATCATAATTGATGCTAGCTTTTAAAATTTTCCTTAAAACTTGAGTATCAGGAATCATTCTAAGGCCAGCAAGCATTAATACATTTCAATGGAGAATTGAGCAGCAAACTCTTTGGTCAGCATTGGCAAGGATGGAATCTGGGGACTCTGACTGCAGTATCTATTCATGACGTCACCCCCTGTCTTACCCCTCTTCTTCCAGTTGTTCCCCTGCCAGTGATGTCCGTGTGCTAATATTTTCTATCAGAAATACTTGCAATATTTTTCCTAACACGTTCTAGTCACCTGATAAATGATAAAAATTTATAAAGTTTTTAATAAAATCTCTTAAGAAAACATAACAATTATAATATTGAGTAACTACAATGTGCCATGCAGTGTGACAGGAAATTTATATAGATCCAAAAACCATTTATCCAAAAAACTGCAATCTACCTAAATGTTTTCTCCATTTATCGCATGAGAAAACTCAGCCTCCAATTACTTAAATAATTTACTCAGAGAATGACAGTTAATGAGGGGTTGAAATTAGTGCTTCATCCATTCTGCTGTGAATGCTAACATGTATGTGTTCACCTATATGTTGGACCCCTAGGCCTTCTTTGAGGTCCTGTGTATGTTTTTCATACAAGAAGTGAAACAGTTTATCCAAAGTATGCGTGCTTGTGTGAATGCTAAGTTGCTTCAGTCACATCCAGCTCTTTGTGATCCTATGAACTGTGGCCTGGCTGGCTCCTCCATCCATGAGATTCTCCAGGCAAGAATACCGGAGGGAATGGGTTGCCATGCTCTCCTCTAGGGGATCATCCTGATCCAGAGATCGAACCCGTGTCTTATGTCTCCTGCCTTGGCAGGCGGGCTCTTTACCACTAGTGCCACCTGTGAAGCCCTTATACAAACCATTATGATTTAATTTATATTAATCCTCTATTCCATGCACAGTGCTAAGTCCTAGGGAAGTAAGTGCTAAGTCCCAGGGGAGTAGGTGTAGAGTCTTAGGACAGAAAGGGACACATTCTCTAAGTGATGCTGGCTGCCCTTGATAGACAAGCAATTAGTATTGATAAATGCAGTGCTTCCCCAATGTCATGTATTTTCTTCTTCTCTCATGGTTTTCACTATATCTACACACATACTATGATGTTATTTCATTATTTTTTCTTTAAATCAATTCATTTTTTCCCTTAAATTCTAATGATTTTCACCTCAATCCAAGTAAAACCAAAGTTGTAGTATGCTGGTAATATTTTTTTAGTGTATGATACAATACACAGTCAGCAAAAACAAGACCAGGAGCTGACTGTGGCTCAGATCATGAACTCCTTATTGCCAAATTCAGACTTAAATTGAAGAAAGTAGGGAAAACCACTAGACCATTCAGGGTATGACCTAAATCAAATCCCTTATGATTATACAGTGGAAATGAGAAATAGATTTAAGGAACTAGATCTGATAGACAGAGTGCCTGATGAACTATGGACAGAGGTTCGTGACATTGTACAGGAGACAGGGATCATGACCATCCCCAAGAAAAAGAAATGCAAAAAAGCAAAATGGCTGTCTGAGGAGGCCTTACAAATAGCTGTGAAAAGAAGAGAAGCAAAAAACAAAAGAGAAAAGGAAAGATATACCTATTTGAATGCAGAGTTCCAAATAGTAGCAAGGAGAGATAAGAAAGCCTTTCTCAGTGATCAGTGCAAAGAAATAGAGGAAAACAACAGAATGGGAAAGACTAGAGATCTCTTCAAGAAAATTAGAGATTCCAAGGGGACACTTCATGCAAAGGTGGGCTCAATAAAGGACAGAAATGGTATGGACCTAACAGAAGCAGAAGATATTAAGAAGAGGTGGCAAGAATACACAGAAGAACTATACAAAAAAGATCTTCACGACCCAGATAATCACAGTGGTGTGATCACTCACCTAGAGCCAGACATCCCAGAATGTGAAGGCAAGTGGGCCTTAGAAAGCATCACTATGAACAAAGCTAGTGGAGGTGATGGATTTCCAGTTGAGCTATTTCAAGTCTTAAAAGATGATGCTGTGTGAAAGTGCTGCACTCAATATGTCAGCAGATTTGGAAAACTCAGCAGTGGCCATAGGACTGGAAAAGGTCCGTTTTCATTCCAATCGCAAAGAAAGGCAATGCCAAAGAATGCTCAAACTACCGCACAATCGCACTCATCTCACACACTAGTAAAGTGATGCTCAAAATTCTCCAAGCCACGCTCAGCAATACGTGAACTGTGAACTTCAGGATGTTCAAGCTGGTTTTAGAAAAGGCAGAGGAACCAGAGATAAAATTGCAAACACCTGCTGGATCACCAAAAAAGCAAGAGAGTTCCAGAAAAACATCTATTTCTGCTTTATTGACTATGCCAAAGCCTTTGACTGTGTGGATCACAATACACTGTGGAAAATTCTGAAAGAGATGGGAATACCAGACCACCTGACCTGCCTCTTGAGAAACCTGTATGCCGGTCAGGAAGCAACAGTTAGAACTGGACATGGAACAACAGACTGGTTCCAAATAGGAAAAGGAGTGCGTCAAGGTTGTATATTGTCACCCTGCTTATTTAACTTATATGCAGAGTACATCATGAGAAACACTGGGCTGGAAGAAGCACAAGCTGGAATCAAGATTGCTGGGAGAAATATCAATAACCTCAGATATGCAGATGACACCACCCTTATGGCAGAAAGTGAAGAAGAACTAAAGAGCCTCTTGATGAAAGTGAAAGAGGAGAGTGAAAAAGTTGGCCTAAAGCTCAACATTCATAAAACTAAGATCAAGGCCTCTGGTCCCATCACTTCATGGCAAATAGATGGGGAAACAAAGTGCCTGACTTTGTTTTTCTGGGCTCCAAAATCACTGCAGATGGTGATTGCAGCCATGAAATTAAAAGATGCTTACTCCTTGGAAGGAAAGTTACGACCAACCTAAACAGCATATTAAAAAGCAGAGACATTGCTTTGTCAACAAAGTCCGTCTAGTCAAGGCTATGGTTTTTCCAGTAGTCATGTATGGCCGTGAGAGTTGGACTATAAAGAAAGCTGAGTGCCAAAGAATTGATGCTTTTGAACTGTGATGTTGGAGAAGACTCTTGAGAGTTCCTTGGAATGCAAGGAGATCCAACCAGTTCATCCTGAAGGAGATCAGTCCTGGGTGTTCATTGGAAGGACTGATGTTGAAGCTGAAACTCCAATACTTTGGCCATCTGACGTGAAGAGCTGACTCACTGGAAAAGACCCTGATGCTGGGAAAGATTGAGGGCAGGAGGAGAAGGGGACGACAGAAGATGAGATGGTTGGATGGTATCACCGACTCAATGGACATGAGTTTGGGTAAACTCTGGGAGTTGGTGATGGACAGGGAGGTCTGGCATGCTGCAGTCCATGGGGTTGCAAAGACTCGGAGACGACTGAGGGACTGAATTGAACTGAACTGAACAATAACTACAGGCTTTCTCAGGTGGCTCAGTGGTAAAGAATCCACCTACCAATGCAGAAGACATGTGTTTGATCTCTGATTCAGGAAGATCCCGTGGAGAAGGAAATGGCAACCCACTCCAGTATTTTTGCAGGGAAAATCCCACGGACAGAGATGTCTGGCGGGCTACAGCCCATGGGGTCACAAAAGAGTCGAACACAACTTAGCAACAAAACAACAACAACAAAAATAAATACATTGCTTTAAAAAAAAAAATCAGTGCATGTCTCATCTAACCATACACTTAGGGAATGACTGGATTAATGCTAGATTAAGGCAGAGTGACAGGGTCCCTCCTTTGCCCCATGAAATTCTCTCAATTTTATGATGCTGTTGCTCACAGAAATGCAATATATAGCTACTAGAGTTTGGCTAGCAATGGTGCATATTCCCTGGTAACATATTTCACTCCAAAATAGATAGACATTTACATGCCCCATCATGCACTCTCCTTTAAAAAAATGTTCGACTCAGCCTGTTGATGTGATATGTAACAGTGGATTTGTGATACTGAATCTGTGGTGAGTCAATGTTTGATATGAAAATCAGGTCAGAAATAGTAAGAGTCTTCTTTAGAAAAATGGAATTGGATCACGATGTTGCTGGCAAGGAGCTGTTATCTGCACCAAATGCTTCCACAGAACAGAACTTCGGCTGTTATGATGTAGGCTACATTGACTGGTCTGAGGAAAGTCAGAAAAAAAGCTTAAGCTTTTTATGGATGATTTCTGAGTAAGGTTTCCTAAGACTTTAAGTCAGAGAGAAGGGAAGGTTTAAATATATATTATATGAATGTATGCTAAGTCTCATCAGTCGCGTCGAACTCTTTGTGATCCTATGGATGGTAGATGAACAAGCTTCTCTGTCCATGGGATTTTCCAAGCAAGAATACTGGAGTGGGTTGCCATGACCTCCTTCAGGAGATCTCCCTGACACAGAGATCCAACCTGCATCTCTTATTATATCTCCTGCATTGGCAGGCGGGTTCTTTACCTAGTGCCACCTGGGAAGCCCATATATTATTATACACATATCAATAAATATTTCCTTAGGAGACATTTTTGGGAGTGTGCAATTATTGAGTCAAAAATATGAAAATATTTTACACATTTAAATACACATGGTGAAATGTGTATCTATAATAGCAAGTGGAGCCCAGCAACAAATGAGGGTTCAAGTGACAATGGAAGGATGCTGTCAATTTGAAAACAATAAAACAAAGAAACAAAATAAATAAGGAATGTGGACCAAAGAAAGATTCACATTTCTCTCAACACTTGGTTTTAAACACTGATTCTCAAAACTTGAAAAGAATTAGTGTCTTCTGAGGGGTGGCTGAACATTCAGAAGTTAGGTTCCACTACTATAAATTCTGAAGTAGGAGCTCTCCGGTGAGATCGGGGAGTCTCATCTTCAACGAGCTCTCAGATGGTTCAGATGTGCAGTTCATTCCAAAACTCTGACTTAACTGATAGCTAGTTATGTGTGAGGTGGGACAAGCCAGAATTATGATTACCAACACACAGATTAATTATTATCAGTTTAGTAACCAATCTGCAGAATAAATTGCTCTTGAAACTTATTTTCATTCACACTTTTAACTCCTGTTCCTTCCATTCTAATATGAACTCCCCTCACCCTAACATTACTATGTTTCTGAAACTAAGATACTTCTTACAATTGACATTGTTTTTTCATAAAAAGATCAATGTCACATAATACAGTCAACTGTATCTTAATCAAAGGACATTCAATTAAACTTTTGATTAAACATTTGCAGTGACCTCAAAAGTCCACACCATAGGCCATCGACAGTGTTGTGGATTCCTGGGTTTGACCTGTGAGTACCTTGAAAGCAGAGTGTAGCCGAGGTGACTGGAGATTGGTGACTCAGGCAACTGCCTAAGATCCCAAGTATCCCTTTTCTTTACCAACACAGTGCTTCTTCTAAAGCAATGAAGCCCATCACCACTCCAAAAATAGCCCATTTTGCTTCCTTATGAAAATCAGCCACCAAATATGGCCAATGGTTGGTATTGGTGATGGGCGTAGAAAGGTCCAAGAATAATATTTGAATCTAAAAAGAGGTATTTTGAAAAAATCAAGGCGCTTAACTGTGGCAGCAAATAAGATCTACCAAATGAATGATATAAATAGTTCAGACTCATGGAACTGTTCAATGTTTAAATGATACTTTAACACTGTGTTATGAAAATTTAATTATCTTAGGAGAATTGAGATGACTTTAGCTTTTTGTTGAGAATGTTAAGGACGTACATAATGAAACAATTATATGTACTTGCATGTATATATTTGTGTATGAAAATACATTTTTGTATGAAAATACAAGAGACAAAAGAAAGACAAATACTGTTATGACCTTACTTTTGGGGAATCTACAAAACCCAAACTCACAGAAACAGAGATCACAATGATGGCTGCCAGAGGTGAGGGGTGTGGAGGATGGAAGGTGGATAGAACAGGTGATGGTGGTCAAGAGGAACAGACTTTCAGATATAAGATATAATATAGAGCATGTTGACTATCGTTAACAAGACTGTAATGCATAGTTGGATGCTGCCAAGAGAATAGATCTTAAAAGTTCTCATCACAAGGGAAAAAATTGTAACTCTGTGAGGTGATGGAATCTGACTAAAGTTAATGTGATAATTACTTTGCAATACATGCACATATCAAATCACATTGTTCACCTTAAACTTATACAATGTTACACGTCAATTCTATCTCTATAAAACAGGAAAATTTAAATTGTACACAGAAGAAAATGTACATATGAACAACCCCTCAAATGTTTATGTACACAGCTTTGATTATATATATACACATGCATGCAATTGTGCTGTGCTGTGCCTAGTCACTCAGTCGTGTCCAACTTTTGAGACCCCGTGGACTGCAGCCTGCCAGGCTCCTCTGTACACGGGGATTCTCCAGGAAAGAATACTGGAGAGGGCTGCCATGCCCTCCTCCTCCAGGGGATCTTCCCAACCCAGGGATCGAACCCAGGCCTCCTGCACTGCAGGCAGATTCTTTACCATCTGAGCCACCAGGGAAGGCCAATTACACATATATATATATTTCCATACTTATGCACATGGATCTATATAAGTATCTCTACATAAATAGGTCCTATATCCTGATGTATATAGTATGCAATATAAGATATTTTAAAGATGCAATTAAATATTTTCTGTAGTCTATCCTAAATGAGCAAGTCACATATTAATGACTTACTCTGAAATCAATAAAAGTAAATAGGAGGTGAATATATTATTCTAGTCTTTCATTTCTTATTCTCTTTTTGCACTTTTTTCTTAAGAACAAATCATAGTCTGCTTTGCACTTTATTTATAAGTGTGCCTGCCTCAGCTCTCCATTGGACTACAAATAATCTAAATTCTACGAATCTTTGAATCCTTCAGGGCTTAATAGAGTAAACTGCATATAACAGAGGCTTAATAAAATCAGAAGTACTAAATGAATAGATGAGTCAGGAAACACAAGCTCCATTCTGAGCTCTTTTATTAATTACCTTCTTAATCTTGAGCAAGTCATTTAATTTCCTTGGAATCCAGTTTATTCACCCTTAAGTTACAGAATTGGCTTAGTTAGCCTCCAAGGGATCTTTGAGATTTTTTGTTTGACATATTTTCAAAAATATAAATAAATATTTATATTTACTTTAAAAATAGTGTTCCAAAACACTATGGAGATATATAGATTCTTCTGTGACACACAACTTTATCATTTATTCCATTATATATATGCAGTTCAAATCAGTTCAGTCGCTCAGTCATGTCTGACTCTTTGCAACCCCATGGACTGCAGCATGCCAGGCTTCCCTGTCCATCATCAATTCCTGGAGCTTGCTCAAACTCATGTCCATCGAGTCGGTAATGCCATCCTACCGTCTCATCCCCTTCTCCTCCTGCCTTTAATCTTTCCCAGCATCAGGGTCTTTTCAAATGAGTCGTTCTTCACATCAGGTGGCCAAAGGATTGGAGTTTCAGCTTCAGCATCAGTCCTTCCAATGAATATTCAGGACTGATTTCATTTAGGATTGACTGGTTGAATTTCCTTGCATTCCAAGGGACTCTCAAGAGTCTTCTCCAGCACCACAGTTCAAAAGAATAATTCTTTGGCATTCAGCTTTCTTTATAGTTCAACTCTCACATATATATAAGACTACTGGAAAAACCATAGCTTTGACTAGACAGACCTTTGTTGGCAATTAAATATATTAGCTATCAACAAAAGAAAATTGAAAGAAAATATCTAAAACTAACAGGTATGCATTATACATACAGTGAAGGGTCAAGAAAAAGTAGAAAATATAATTTGTGAATAATTTATTTCATTTAAAAGTCAAAAATCCTCAAATCTAGTCTGGCTTTTGCCATTACTAGTTGGGTGGCCTTCAGAAACAAGTCAGTTGACTTCTGAGGCTCCATTTCCTGGTAAAATAAAGATTACGATGCCGACATTATCTCATTCTTAGGGTTGTTGAGAGGTCCGTTAAGATAAGATAAGTGACAAAGATAAGGTGTCCATAAGTTCGTGGATTTATCTCTGGGCTTTCTATTCTGTTCCATTGATCTATATTTCTGTCTTTGTGCCAGTACCATACTGTCTTGATGACTGTGGCTTTGTAGTAGAGTCTGAAGTCAGGCAGGTTGATTCCTCCAGTTCCATTCTTCTTTCTCAAGATTACTTTGGCTATTCGAGGTTTTTTGTATTTCCATACAAATTGTGAAATTCTTTGGTCTAGCTCTGTGAAAAATACCGTTGGTAGCTTGATAGGGATTGCATTGAATCCCAGAATATTGGAAATAAAAGCAAAACTAAACAAATGGGACCTAATGAAACTTAAAAGCTTTTGCACTACAAAGGAAACTATAAGTAAGGTGAAAAGACAGCCCTCAGATTGGGAGAAAATAATAGCAAATGAAGAAACAGACAAAGGATTAATCTCAAAAATATACAAGCAACTCCTGAAGCTCAATTCCAGAAAAATAAATGACCCAATCAAAAGATGGGCCAAAGAACTAAACAGACATTTCTCCAAAGAAGACATACAGATGGCTAACAAACACATGAAAAGATGCTCAACATCACTCATTATTAGAGAAATGCAAATCAAAACCACAATGAGGTACCATTACACGCCAGTCAGGATGGCTGCTATCCAAAAGTCTACAAGCAATAAATGCTGGAGAGGGTGTGGAGAAAAGGGAACCCTCTTACACTGTTGGTGGGAATGCAAACTAGTACACCCGCTATGGAAAACAGTGTGGAGATTTCTTAAAAAACTGGAAATAGAACTGCCATATGACCCAGCAATCCCACTTCTGGGCATACACACTGAGGAAACCAGATCTGAAAGAGACACATGCACCCCAATGTTCATCGCAGCACTGTTTATAATAGCCAGGACATGGAAGCAACCTAGATGCCCATCAGCAGATGAATGGATAAGGAAGCTGTGGTACATATACACCATGGAATATTACTCAGCCATTAAAAAGAATTCATTTGAACCAGTCCTAATGAGATGGATGAAGCTGGAGCCCATTATACAGAGTGAAGTAAGCCAGAAAGATAAAGAACATTATAGCATACTGACACATGTATATGGAATTTAGAAGGGTGATGACGATGACCCTATGTGCAGAACAGAGAAAGAGACACAGAAATACAGAACAGACTTTTGAACTTTGTGGGAGAATGTGAGGGTGGGATATTTCAAAAGAACAGCATGTATATTATCTATGGTGAAACAGATCACCAGCCCAGGTGGGATGCACGAGACAAGTGCTCCGGCCTCGTGCACTGGGAAGACCCAGAGGAATCGGGTGGAGAGGGAGGTGGGAGGGGGGGATCGGGATTGGGAATACATGTAAATCCATGGCTGATTCATATCAATGTATGACAAAACCCACTGGAAAAAAAATATATATATAATAATAATAAAAATAAAAAAAAAATAAAAAAAAAATAAAATAAAATAAATAGGAGTTGCTAACAAAAAAAAAAAAAAAAGATAAGATAAGTGAAAGCAGTTTATATAGTGCTGTATAAACAAAGGCTGTTGTTTCATCCCTCAATACCAACGTTTTAATGGTATTCAGCTATATATTATTATGGCACAATAATTCAAAATGCACCAAGGCTCTGCTAAAGAGAAACATAAAACAAAATGATAGATGTGATGGGAAGCAGCTCTGAAAGCTTAATTACATTATGCAAATGTAAGGTAATATTATTGTCTTATATCTTGATTCAGATTTCTGAATCAATTTGAGGGATACATTCCAAGTAGTAAATGTCTAACTAACAAATTAATGTATCTGAACAGAGAGGAATAGAAATCTTTATATTATTTCTTAAAAAGTCTTAATTATGTTAAGTCTTTCTAAAAATTAGTCCCTAATGTTGAAAAGATAACAAATTAAATGACATGCTGTGACAGTAGAGACATAAATGGATCTACCTTTAAAAATATCACTTTTTACTTTTATTTTCAGAGAGACTTTGAGAACATGGGTTTCATGGCAAAATAGAATATGACTATTACTGCTAAGAAATAGATGTCTGTGCCTATTATAAGCAGAAGCATACATCAAACCCAGAGCTGCAGTTTCCTAGAATCATAATGAGGTAGTTCCTAGTCTGATGTAGTTCGTAGAGAGATGATAAAATGGTATATATTCTATCATTTACTCACTTATTAGTTCACTCAACAAGTATTTATTTTGCTCTGAGTACTGACTGAGCTTAGATGTAGAGACTGAGTAGTAAATAAAAAGGATGGGTTTCTTTCCTTCCGAGACTTTTCAGTCAGGCAGAGAAAACAAATGTTTAAAGAACATGGACTAGGGCAGCATGTTGGTGAGAAGGCAGACAGCTTAAAGACAGAGATACTTATGGCAGTCAACCAGTCAATCCTAAAGGAAATTAACCTCAAATATTCATTGGAAGAACTGATGCTGAAGGTGAAACACCAGTATTTTGGCCACCTGATGTGAAGAGCCAACTCATCAGAAACTACTCTAATGCTGGGAAAGATTAAGGGCAGGTGGAGAAGGGGGCTAAAAAGGAGGAGGTGGTTGGATGGCATCACTGACTCAATGGATGGGAATTTGAGCAAACTCCTGGAGATAGTGAAGGACAGGGAAGTCTGGTGTGCTAAAGTGGGGTCACAGAGTCAGGCACAACTTAGCAACTGAACAACAACAACAATTTTTAGTAAGCTTCAGTATCCTCATGGATAAAAATGGAATAGAGCTATCACTGATGTCATGAATATTTTAGAAGATTAAATGGAATGATGGAGATAAATCATATTGTGTGATACACAGTAAATTCTTACTACATGGTAGACCAGTTGAACATACTTTATTTATGCCATATTAGAGCCTACGAAGAACCTTGTTTTATTCATAATTCAGATCTCTAAAATGTATGCCATGCTGCACTTGCAACTCAGTTTTCTGATCCAAGTTTCTGAGTTCTGACCTTTGGCTTTGTTTCAGGTCTCTAGCTTCACACCTACCTTGAGACCTATGTTTGAAACTGCTCCTCCTACTCTGGACTTTCCTTCTTGGCCATAATCCACCCTCAGCTACAGAGGCCATGTTTTCCACCTACTCTGATGATAACAGCTGGGCTCATCAGATCAAGAGTCCCACCTGGTTTGCCCCATCCTGACAAAGGTATTTAGCCAATTTTATTTGTAATAAAGAAAATTATGCTCCCTAGGTCTCATTTTGTACATGTTGTTAAATGACAAGATTTGACTAGAAAATGCCTTTGTATCCATCATTTTATAAATTCCTGTTTCTTTTTTTTTTTTATTTTGGTGTGAAAATGATCATATTTTGCATACAGTCCTTTGTAAAATCCTGTGAAATCTACTGAAACAGTAGGAACACACTAGCCAGGGAGGAAAATTTTGGAGTGTCTTTCCACTAATAATGCTGACACAGGGCTTTCTTCTCCTCTCTTTGTGTGGCTTTCTCACATTATAAAATTGCTCTGCCAATATCAGTTAGTGGAGGGGAGATGGGACATTCTAAAGCTAGGAACTGGATGTTTCACTCAGTTGCTCCCTCATCCATCTTAATTTAGACATCATGACCACACAGCACCTAGCACCCACTGTTTCCACTCTGATGGCAATAGTGGCCATGCCTATGAATGTTTAAAAGCAAAAATGGAAGGGCACACATTTCACCTTCAAACACAGACACTTTCCACTCTCCTTCTTAAGTCAAAGCTTAAGCAGTAACTCCTTTGAGAAAGTGAAGGGTTGAAATAAAGTCTTTGCTATGCTGAGTTCATAAGTCCAACTAATTCTAGTTAGGCAGGGCTCCTTCAAGGAATGTGGCTAACAATTTAGATATGTGTACAAGAAGGGGAGAAGAGTGAGAGTAAAGGAAACTGTCAAAACTAGCAATCTCCAAAAGTAAACCACATCCTAAAGATTAATAATCCACTGTATAAATTTATTACATTTTATATCCCTGGCTACATATTTCAGATTTGTTTTCACTTCAAGGACTGTAGATTGTAGAATTAGTATGTCTTTATTATACTAATAAAAACTGCTTAACATTCATTTAATTTTTTGACAGTTGACTGTCTTTTTGCAAATATGAGCCTTCCTTAATATCAGGTTTTCATTTTTCACATGAGATATTTTTAACAAAGAGCAATAATGTTAGGGAAAATAATATAAGCTAAATTTTACTGAACATTCACTAAGTACCATATATTATTCTGGGGGCATTACATGCATCAATTCACTTAAAACAGTTTAAAGGAGCAGGGAACTCCTTTTGTATTTTGATTGCCAGTTTTGACAGTTTCCTTTACTCTCACTCTTCTCCTCTCCTTGTACACATGTCTAAATTGTTAGCCACATTCCTTAAAGGAGCCCTCCCTAACTAGAATTACTTGGATTTATGAACTCAGCATAGCAAAGACTATTTATTTCAATCCTTTGTTTTCTCAAAGGAGTTACTGCTTAAGCTTTGACTTAAGAAGGAGAATGGGAAGTGTCTGAGGAAATTAATCGTAGGAAAAATGGTAAATTTATAAGTACATTGAAGATTCTACTTAATTAATGCCAGACCGGATAATTCTGACCAACTCTCAACCAATAAACACAATTTAAAAGGCTGGGGGGAAATCCCAATATTTGAAAAGCATTAAAAAACAAGTAAGATTTAAAAGAATTAGTGGTCTGAGATTTGGGGAATGGCAACCCACTCCAGTGCTCTTGCCTAGAAAATCCCATGGACGGAGTAGTCTGGTGTAGGCTACTCCGTCCATGGGGTCACAAAGAGTCGGACATGACTGAGCAACTTCACTTTCACTTAGTACTCAGAGAAAAGAACATAGAGCACCCTGAGGCTTTTGGTCTGACTATATTTGCTGATTCAGGAGAAAATGGCTAAGAGGCTGAACTGAGTTTTTGATATACTAGTAAGTCTAGAGGGAAAAAGCTGGAGTCCAGGTAAACTGTCCGTGCTTTGGGTTGAGACCTCAGAGTGCTGCACACTAAAAAAAAAGATGAAATACAAGCAATTGAATACTCACAAAGACTCCAGGCTGGCTGTGAGTCATCTGGATGACCTAGAAAATCTCAAACCCCAAATATAGATGTCGGTAAACCCAAATTGCTATTATCCTCAGGAATTTGGGAAAGGCAAAGGGAAACTGACTTGGAAAGCTCAAACAATTTCTATTAACAATTACTGAAATACCATGCTCAGTATACAATCATAGGTGACCAAACATATTAGGAGACAAAATAGCATATGTAAGAGACAACAGAAACACACAAAGACTTCAAATATGGTGATATTATTAGAAAGGCCCTGTAAAGCATATTTAATTCAAAGAGATAAAAATCAATTTTAAAAATTTTGAAAGGCAACCTGAAATTATAAAAAGTGATATAGGAGATCTGGGAAAGAATAAACTAGAAAGTATTAAAACTGAAAAAAACAAATAACCAAAATTAAGAAACCAGTAGATAAGCCCATTGACATTTTAGGTGCAACAGAAGAGAGAATCAATAAATGAAAGGTAGGTCAAAAGCACTGAGAGATCGAAAGATGGAAAATGACTCAAGAGATAAAAGAAGACACAGGATTTTGAGCAAAAGTCTGGCACATTCAACAGAGTCATGGAAAGATCCAAAAGACAGAATGGGACAGAGGTAACATTAAAAGAGATGATTGCTAAGTTTTTTCCAGATTTGTTGAAACATACCAATCCACAGACTCAATAATTACCAACAAAAATCAAAGATAAGGAAGAAATCTCAAAAGCTGTTGGAGAAAAAGAGAAATGGCTAGCATACAAAAGAACAGTGGTCCAGACAGCTAACTTCTCAACATGGAAAGCAGAAGACAGTAGAAAGATGTTTTCAACAAGGTGAAGGGAAGTGCTAAATGAGAACACTGTTTCCACTGAAAATATCCTTTAAGAATAAAGGTAAAATAAAGACATTTTTCGTGCATACTAAAGAAAATTTCAAGGCTTCCATGGAGGCTCAGTGGTAAAGAATCTGCCTGAAATGTAGGAGACATGGGTTCGATGCCCAGGTCCAGAAGATCCCCTGGAAAAAGAAATGGCAACCTACTCCAGTATTCTTGCCTGGGAAATCCCATGGACGGAGGAGCCTGGAGGGCTGCAGTCCACAGGGTCGCAATGAGCTGGACATGAACCTAGAGCCTATTATACAGAGTGAAGCAAGTCAGAAAGAGAAATATAAATATCATATCAGTTCAGTTCAGTTGCTCAGTTGTGTCCAACTCTTTGTGACCCCATGAATCAAAGCACTCCAGGCCTCCCTGTCCATCGCCAACTCCCGGAGTTTACTCAAACTCATGTCCATCGAGTTGGTGATGCCATCCAACCATCTCATCCTCTGTCATCCCCTTCTCCTCCTGCCTTCTATCTTTCCCAGCATCAGGGTCTTTTCAAATGAGTCAACTCTTCACATCAGGTGGCCAAAGTATTGGAGATTCAGCTTCAACATCAGTCCTTCCAATGAACACCCAGGACTGATCTCCTTTAGGGTGAACTGGTTGGATCTCCTTGCAGTCCCAGGGACTCTCAAGAGTCTTCTCCAACATCACAGTTTAAAAGCATCAATTCTTCGGCGCTCAGCTTTCTTTAGAGTCCAACTCTCACATCCATACATGACTACCGGAAAAACCATAGCCTTGACTAGACAGACTTTGTTGACAAAGTAATGTCTCTGCTTTTTAATAAGCTGTCTAGGTTGGTCATAACTTTTCTTCCAAGGAGCAAGCGTCTTTTAATTTCATGGCTGCAGTCACCAACTGCAGTGATTCTGGAGCCCCCCAAAAATAAAGTCTGTCACTGTTTCTACTGTTTCCCCATCTATTGGCCATGAAGGGATGGGACCAGATGCCAAAATATCTGAAGCATATATGAGGAATCTAGAAAGATGGTACTGACGAATTTATTTTCAGAGCAGCAATGGAGAAACAGGCATAGAGAACAGACCTAAGGACACAGGAGAAGAGGAGAAGGGAGAGGGTGAGATGTATGGAGAAAGTAACAGAAATTTATAATACCATATATAAATAGATAGCCAATGGGAATTTGTTGTATGAGTCAGGAAACTCAAACAGGGGCTCTGTGATAATCTAGAAAGGTGGGGTGGGGAGGGAGATGGAAGGTAGGTTCGAGAGGCAGTGGACATGGGTAGACCTAGGGCTGATCCTTGTTGATGTATGACAGAAAACCACAAGATTCTGTAAAGCAAATATCCTTCAATTTAAAAAATAAAGTGGCAAAAAAAATTGGACACCACCTAGCAATTATTCCACTGCCACCACCAAAGAAAATTTCAAAGGGTATTCTACAGGCAAAATGAAAATGACACAAGAAGGAATAAGGAACAGAAAAAGTGATAGAAGTCTAAGCAAATTCTAAATGAACACTATTTTAAAATATGAATATGTTTGTGATAAATCTATATAATTATAATTCACAAAAAGGCATGTAATTCTATAATTCAAGAACAGTAAGTACAGTTTTAAGGATGAGAAGGAAGTTAAGATATACAGATTAAAATCAGACTTTGATAAGTCAAAAATATGTTATAATTACTAGGGTGAGAACTAAAAGAACAGAATAAACAATCTATAACTTCTAAATTAATAAAAAAGAAGAAATTCAATGATCACAAAATCTCCTATCAGTACAAAATAAATTTAAAATAGAGAAGGAAAAAACTAATATAGAATTCCTGGGGCAAACACAAAACATTTAATGAAGGAATAGATGTAAATCCAAATATCAGTAAACATTAAATTTGGATGAATAAAATATATCAGTTAAAAGATAAAATTGGCACACTGGGGAAAACAAAAAAACAAAAAATCCAAAATCATATGTGAATTTAAAAAGTCCTATCTATAAGAAAGTAAAATAGTCTTAAAAAATTGTATATTTATGTGAATTTATTTTATGTAAGACAAAAACAAAATAGAAAAAGTTGTGGTGGCTACATTCACACTAGAAAAATACATTTTACTAGAGATAAGTAGGGTACATTTTTAATGATAAAATTTAAATTCCCCAGGAAGATTTAACAACCCTACATTTGTGTGTATATATCCACATAGCCTCAAAAAAGCACAAAGCAAAATTTGACTAAAGTATAAAGAGAAATGGAAAAAACCAAATCACAGTGGGAATCTTTTTTTTCCCTTTTTAAAAATATTCTTCTCCAAGTAAAAGATAGCCACTTCAAGGCAAAAATAATAGTGATACAATTTTAAAATCCTATTTCTTCCATACCAAACTGTGGGAGGAAATGGATGTCACTTTTCTTATTTTTCCCCATGGCTTGTACCTCTAGGAAGGATTTCCCCTACAAAATGATAGGTATTTGTCATTATGGAACATCATACTTTACCATACTTTCAATGGGTCCTATTTATCCTAGGTATTCACAAATAGTTGACAATATAAAAGTATTTGAAAGTGCATCATTTTTTTAAAAAACGTGGAAAGTATCTGCATTTATTTGAATATGCAAATCTACAAAATCAGACTTAGAATGATCCTAGATTGCCAAGTCTCTCAAAGCTACCTTTTTTTAGATCTTTCTTTTTTAAAATTGAAGTATGTGCTGTGCCAAGTCACTTCAGCCGTGTCTGACCGGTTGCGACCCCGTGGACTGTAGCCCGCCAGGCTCCTCTGTCCATGGGATTCTCCAGGCAAGAACACTGGAGTGGGTTGCCATGCCCTCCTCCAGGGGATCTTGCTGACCCCAGGATAGAATCCATGTCTCTTAAGTCTCCTGCATTGGCAGGCGAGTTGTTTATCACTAGTGCCACCCAATCAACATATATCTAAAGGTGCAATTGTTTAAAGCCAATGAACTAAATGACTTCTAAAGGGTCCTCCATTGCTTAACATTTTAATTTCTAATTGCTACTTTTACTCTCTATCCAACTTTGCTGCAAATGACTAATCTTAGTATTTTGCTGTTTGTTGAGGTTATCACACTGAACTGAATATATCTGTGCAGTCTTTCAAGGATGCTGTTATAACTTGCTATCACATATTTCCGGGTTGCCTTCTTGCTCTCTTTATTTATCTCTCTCACCTTTTTCTTTCTCTTTCTTCTCTTCTCTCGCCTTTTCCCTCCTACCTCTTTCTCGTTTTTTTCTTTGTTTTTGATTATGTGCTTTGCATGTGGCAGGTTATTTGAGTAAGGAGAGGCTGCTCCTGGAACATTCCTCTCTATGATTTCCCAAATTTCTAAATCCTTGAGGATTTGCATCAGTAAGTTCCAGAATATCATAGAAGGAAATTTCTTATTTCTTTTTTATCTTATAGAATAAAGAGAATTTGACTTGAGTTTCTTTAAAGTACGTGACCAGCCCCAGCAAAGTATAGCTAATGAAAGGGTAACATCTTAGTAATAGGAGAATGGTGACAATATTTAGGCTAGATTAGAAGTGAAATAAATAAGAAACTAAATCATCTGACGCTGAAGATACCAAGTCCGTCATTTTGTCTGATAAAACAAATCTAGCTGTAACTTATGGTTCTTTAATGCCACAATAGCTAATTTTCTCAAAGAATTATCTACTTTGAAAAATTAAAAGTAGAAAATATGGTTCATTTCCACTTGTACTCTTCTTTTCTTGTCTTTCCCCTGCAATCTCATTTCATGTTGTTATTATAGGAGAGAATTCATTACTTTTACAGTGCTAGTATACTTAGTTACACAGCATCAGCAAAGCATTTCTGGGAGAGGAAAAATATGAATATAATGTGACTAATTAAATTTTGAATTTTGAAAAATTTAATCATGCATCATTAGCATAATATTGAATCTACAGAAAAAAGTGGGAATTTACACTCCACGAATTTTATACTTCAATAGGGTTGACTTTTCTAAGCTACTCAGGCTTTATGCCTTGTTACTTTCATTTTGTGTTTTTTTTTTGGTTTGTTTTTTTGACTGAAGTAGTTGACTTGTAATGTTGTGTTAGTTTCTGGTGTGCAGCAAAGTGTCTCAGGTGTATTTATACACATACATATATTCTTTTCCATTATGGTTTATTACAAAGTACTGACTATAGTTCCCTGTGCTATGAAGTGGACCCTGTTGTTTATTTTTATACATAGTTGTTTGTATCTACTAATCCCAAACTCCTAATTTACCCCTCCCTGACCTCCTTTCCCCTTTGGTACCCCTAAGTTTGTTTTCTATGTCTATCAGTCTGTTTCTGTTTTGTAACTCAGTTCATTTGTATTATATTTTAGATTCTCCATATAAGTGATATCATGTAGTACCTTTCTCTGTTTTGACTTATTTCACTTAGTATAGCAATCTCTAGGACCATCCATGTTGCTGCAAATGGCATTATTTCATTGTTCTTCATGGTTGAGTACTACCATGTTGTATATACCACAACTTCTTTATCCATTCATCTATTGATGGACATTTAGGTTGCTCCCACATCTTGGCTATTATTAAGTATTGCTGCTATGAACATTGGGGTACATGTATCTTTTTGTATTAGTTTTATCCAGATACATGCCCAGGAGTGGGATTGCTGGATCATATGGCAACTCTATTTTTAGTTTTTTAAAGAATATCTATATTGTTTTCCACAGTGGCTGCACCAATTTACATTCCCACCAATATAGAAGGGTTCCCTTTTCTCCACACCCTCTCCACCATTATGTTACTGCCACTTTAGTATTATACATAGGGAAAAATATTATACATATTACATAATCACATACAGAAATATGTGTATTTTATACACTGAATTATATGACACTGAGTATCCTAACTAAATATTCTATAAACCAGCATATAATACTGTGATTTTAATACCCACTTTCTAGGTTACATAATTCTTGAAGAAATAAAACAGTTACATATCTGTACTTAATTTGTGACAGATCTCATTTTAGGGAATAAAATACAATTAAATTCAACAAATTAGCAGTCTCTCACATATGTTAACTGGAATATAGAGACCATGTAAAATGGCTCTTCCGAAAGTAGGAAACATGAGTGATTTTTTAAAAAAAAAATTATTCAATTGAATAGGGGAATAATTTAACACAATGACTTTATATATTCTAGGTGGTATGGTCTCTTACAAACTACCCCTTTGGATCATTAATATTAATTTTGGGCAGTGCCACGGGATGAAATTTGGCCACTGTTTTTAAAACAAAACAAAATTTATTTTCTCTCAATGTTGGGTATTCAATCATAGGGAATTTTTATAAAATAGGTAATTATTAATCAAAATATAGTAAAAAGCTGATACTCCTTAATATTCACAAGATGATTCTCTATTACTCTTCTATGCCTTTTGCCATAGTTATTTTTAGCAATTACAGCTCTGCCTGTGTCTCATTCATTATGCAGTCTGTGTAAACCATCATTAGACATTACAGGAAAGAAGAGCACATGGCTTAAAAAGTCCTCATTCTATCTTATCCACCAGCTATGGCTGTCTGGGGATAACAACCTCACATTAACTCTCTAAAACATGTGATGAATGGTCTAAACCCCAAAGAAGATGCATAACATATCTGGGAGATGCTGTGTTAAAACGATCGTGTAATTTCCCACTAGCTGTGGGAAGGTATTTTCATTTTTCCAAAGGGGCTTCAATCAAATTTGATCCAATATATAATAATAGAAGATGTTATTTATTATAAAGAACAATCCATTTTACTATACTTAATTAAAACCTGATTTTGTAGCAGGCTCGCTGGAAGATAACAGGGTTAAAAAACAAATGAGAAGTTAATTAAACAAACTATCCCTTTATTCATAATTCTACATTTTTAAAAAACACTATTTGTCAAGCATTGAGCTAAGTCCTGAGAATATAAGACACTTAACGTCAATTGCATTTTTTACAAATTCTAGAATACTTACAATGCAAGGCAGTTTCCTTTTACTATCTAATGTACCATATGCTCATAAATGAAGGCCCCCTGTAAACATGTCAAATATGTATTTTCTAGCAATGTTATTTTTGTCATCTTCCTCTTATTTGTTACCACACCTGCTGCTTAAGATAATGAGACAAGGTGTTATAGACAAGTATTTTTAATACTTGTCTGTCTTTTAAAACCTTTTTGGCTTTTCAGTAACAATAACAACAATAAAAAGAACCATCTAATGCACTGTGTCCTTACTGTGTGCCTGACACTCTGTATATGCTGTATAGGCATCATTGCTTTAAATCCATCTGAAAAACTCTATTAGGTTCATCACTTGAATTTAATGAGAAGAAATGAGATTCAGGGTGATTTACTAAATACCTTGAGTTAACCAGGTACTAAGAAGCTCAGCTCAAACTCAAATTCAGCTCTGCTACATGAAATAGTGATAAAGAAGGAAGATTTTCTGGTGCCCACTCCATCTTCATGATGTTTTCACAAGCTGAAGCAGTTTAAACTGATTTGTAAAAGAGCTAGATCAGCAGTTTTTCTTTTTAAATCACTGTCTAGGTAGATAATTGCACTCCTATATGATAACAAAGGGTATCCCTGAATTAAGAGTTGGTCAACATAACTTTTACTCACAGATGCATGACCTTGACAACATATTTAGCAGATCTACATTTGCTTGCTCATCTATAATGTCTTAATTTCATCCTGCCTAGCTTACCTCTTCACTTTCAGGAAGATAAAGTGAGAGAATGTTTTGAGACAGCACTTTGGAAACCAAAAGGATATGCTCAAATATCATCAATAATCCCCTACCCAAATCAGAAAGGCTTACCCCTCTAAAGTGTTATAATTTCAAAAGGCTAAGGAGGGCTCAAATTGCCAACATTTGCTGGATCATCGAAAAAGCAAAAGAGTTCCAGAAAAACATCTATTTCTGCTTATTGACTATGCCAAAGCCTTTGACTGTGTGGATCACAATAAATTATGGAATATTCTGAAAGAGATGGGCATACCAGACCACCTGACCTGCCTCTTGAGAAACCTATATGCAGGTCAGGAAGCAACAGTTAGAACTGGACATGGAACAACAGACTGCTTCCAAGTAGGAAAAGGAGTATGTCAAGGTTGTATATTGTCACCCTGCTTATTTAACTTATATGCAGAGTACATCATGAGAAATGCTGGGCTTGATGAAGCACAACTGGAATCAAGATTGCTGAGAGAAATATCAATAACCTCAGAAATGCAGATGACACCACCCTTATGGCAGATAGTGAAGAAGAACTAAAGAGCCTCTTGATGAAAGTGAAAGAGGAGAGTGAAAAAGTTAGCTTAAAGCTCAACATTCAGAAAACTAAGATGATGGCATCTGGTCCCATCACTTCACGGCAGATAGATGGGGAAACAGTGGAAACAGTGACTGACTTTATTTTTCTGGGCTTCAAAATCACTGCAGATGGTGATTGCAGCCATGAAATTAAAAGATGCTTACTCCTTGGAAGGAAAGTCATGACCAACCTAGACAACATATTAAAAAGCAGAGACATTACTTTGTCAACAAAGTCTGTCTAGTCAAGGCTATGGTTTTTCCACTGGTCATGTATGGATGTGAGAGTTGGACTATAAAGAAAGCTGAGCGCCGAAGAATTGATGCTTTTGAACTGTGGTGTTGAAGAAGACTCTTGAGAGTCCCTTGGAATGCAAGGAGATCCAACCAGTTCATCCTAAAGGAGATCAGTCCTGGGTGTTCATTGGAAGGACTGATGTTGAAGCTGAAACTCCAATACTTTGGCCACCTGATGGGAAGAGCTGACTCATTTGAAAAGACCCTGATGCTGGGAAAGATTGAGGGCAGGAGGAGAAGGGGATGACAGAAGATGAGATGGTTGGATGGCATCATCGACTAGATGGACATGAGTTTGGGTAAACCCAGGGAGTTGGTGATGGACAGGGACGCCTGGCGTGCTGCAGTCCATGGGGTCACAGAGAGTCGGACATGACTGAGTGACTGAACTGAACTGAACTGAACTGAACTGAAGGCAGGGCTGGATGCTGTCAAATAAAAAGCTTTGTTCTTTGAAATGTTTATTCCCTGAAAAACCTTCCCAACAGAGACAGAAACACAAGAATTTCTCCTTAGTGAGGAAGCAGCAAGTTCAAGGGTTAGGGAAGGGGAACTTGGGTCAGCTGTACATGGTTTGGGGCTTCCTAGGTGGCTTACTGGGAAAGAATCTACCTGACAATGGAGACAGGGGTTTGATCCCTGGGTAGAGCAGATCTCCTGAAGGAGGGAATGGAAACCCACTCCAGTATTCTTGCCTGGAAAATCCCATGAACAGAGGAACCTGGCGGGCTACAGTCCATGGGTTCACAAAAGAGCTGGACATGATTTAGTGACTGAACATGCATGCACATATGTGGTTTGAAATGGGTTTGGCCATTTTTATCATCTACAAGACTGTCGAAGTTGTTTAACTTTTCCCTAAGCCCCACTTTCTTGTCTATAAAATAGCCATTTTAGGGGCTTCCCTGGTAGTCCAGTGGCTAAGACTATATTCTCCTAATGCAGGGGGCCCAGGTTTGATCCCTGGTCAGGGAACTAGTTCTCACATGCCGCAAGTAAACATCCCACGTGCCACAACTAAGACCTCATACAAATACATAAATAGATATTAAAATAAATAAATTAAGTAGCAATAATAACATAACAACAGCTGCCTGAAAATATGGCAGCAAAAATTAAAACAAGTAATGTATATATAATGTATGGCATTGTGTTTGGCAGTGAGCCTGGCACATAGAAACGCTCAATAAATGGTCTCTGCAGAGTGGTACCTTGGGTGCTTTCCTACCAATACGCTTGTGTTTGTTTTCCTAACTGTGGGCCAAGCCTGAGTGATTTCAGGCTTTTTAAGTTAATAGAAATTTTAAGTTAATAGAAAATGCAAACAGATAGAGATGCTGGGAAGAACAGAAGCGCGTTTGTTAGACTGGAACAAAGTGAATGAACAGGGAAGGAAGGTAAAGGTTTCAGACCAGATGCACAGGGCAATGTGATGCAGAAACAAGAACTGTATCAGTTTCATTCTGAATGGTCTAGGGGAGAGACGTCAATAAAGCCACAAAGATCTAGTCTGGCAGCAAAGGGCATTGTTTGAAATTTTTAGGGGGAAAGAAATCATTAAAGATAAAAGAAGTCCTTTGGGGATGTGAGATAATTTCAATTTCTGAGTGAAGCAATGGTAGTATTCCAGTTTGCTTGAGACAGACCTGCTTCATAGCTATTCTCTGGTGTAACTATTAACAGCACTCTAAAAGTATCCAGGTCTGGACAAGGAATTATACACACTTTCCTCTTCTGAAGGCCTGACACACTTCTGAGGCCTGACACTACTCAGGGCTTATTTAGATGGATTCTGGATGAGGTTTTCACAGGAGTTGTGAAAACAGCAGATCCTTGAACAGCATGCTGTATGTTAGAGGTTTTTTCTTAAATTCATGCTCATGCTTACCCAGGAAAAAGAGCCTCAGAGTTAGAATTAACTACCCAGTTAACTAACTAACTAGTTAAAGCCTCAGAGAACACAGCAGTGCTTCCCTCATCCTTTTATCTAGATTATTTTGCTTCAAGATAATCACAACAATAGTTTTGAAAAATAGGTCACCTAAATTTTAAAACTATTTTGTTTCAAGCCATCCGGGATGGTTTTGAAATGAGCTGTTCTTGGTATCATGGCTGAAACCTGACATGACACATCTGTCTGCACATCCGCCAGTGTTGCAGCATCGTTCTGGGTGTTTGATATTCAGAAGATGTATCAAGAATTTGAACTTCGGAGAAACAAACTACTCAGCATTTCAATTAGGATCAGTGTGTCGTGCAGCCAAAGCATCAGTACAGAAAATCTTGGAACATGTTGGAATATGAGAGTTTTAAAAACTAAATGCTGCTGAGCAGTTGCAAGTTAGATGATTATTCTGCATGGACAACCTCCTTCCGTGTCCCTGAGTTGTTCTAAGAAAGGTGATTAATATAGACTCTTGATTTGCATCTCCAAATTCCAATCACCTTAGCTTTCTAGTCCATGTTTAGTACGTTATTTTCAGGACATTTAATTGACTCTGTATAAAGCTCTGATTAAATGGCAGCTAAGATAATAGGTCATGTGACTCCATGTAGTTCCCATAACACCCAACGTAACTATAAAAAAGATTAGTGGCTTCATTTGGAATCATTGCCATTTTTATGTCCTTCCCTGTCTTGCTGGTGTAGTTCTTAATATCCTTCTCTTTTACCATGTGTTTGTGGGGCTTCCAGAGTTCTATTCTAAGCTGCTATTATCATCACAGAAAAAAAAAAGATGGCTCCATTTCTGATAAAAAGTAGAGTGTGTTAGAATTTAAATATGGCTGTTTCTCCCTATCTGCCTCCATGGTGGATATAGGAGAAAACATAGGGTTTAATGTTTTCAAAATTAATGCGTGATACTGCTGTTACTGCTGCTGCCACTAGCAAATGTGTATTGAACATATACTAGGTGCCAAAGATCTTACTTGCATCTTGTCATTAATCCTCACAAAAAGCTGAAGAGGTAAACACTATCAGTCTTGTTGTGTGTTTTTTTTTTAATTGACGGATAACTGCTTTACAAGGCTGCCTTGGTTTCTGCTCTACACCAGCGTGAATCTGCCGTTAAGTATACACATATCCCCTCTCTCTTGCACCTCTCCTCCCGCCTCCATCCCACCACTCTAGGTTGTCACAGAGTACAGAGTTGAGCTCCCAGTGTTACCCAACAACTTTCCACTGGCTATCTATTTTACATATGGTAATACATCTGTTTCAATGCTACTCCCTCAATTTGCCCCACCTCTCCTTCCCCCACACAAACCTAGTAGTATTATCTGAGAAAGGAGACTAAGGCTTAGATAGGTTAAGTAGCTTGCCAATGTCACACAGCTGGTACTTTTTCATGAGCTGGGGATTTAAACTCAGATCTGCTTGAGTTTTGAATTTGCTCTTAATCTCATGCTAGGATATTTCTTTTATAATATGAGCTTCTGACACACCTAACACCATCCTGTCATTTGATCTTGCAATGTTATATTTGAATTCTTCTGTCTTCCCAGCACCTTCAAGGAAATATCTAAAATTAAAATCTTTATGATACTTACAGAATTTTAAATTGATAAGAGATCACTCATAATTAAACCATGGCTTAGGTGAGAATTTTTTTTAATCCATTAAACTCTGAGGTTCTTAAGGGGAGAGATGCTATCAATCATTCCCACTGTGGAGCACAATACTTGACAGGTAGTTGTTACCAGGTAACACTTATTGAATAAATGCGAATTAAAAAGAAAAAACCTTACTCACAATAATATCACTCACTGTGATTGTAAGAGCATCTCTGTATAGAAAAACTAAAATTGCGGTTTCAGTCCATTATGGACTCTGTCTGATCAAAGAAGGAAGAAACAAAGGAGAAAGTCTGTCTCTGTGTTTCTGCTATTACCGTACAGACTTATTCGTGCCTTTTCTAATTACTATCCTTTTGTGTTGGTATTTTCCATTTTGATCTCTATGCCCTTTTGTTTTTCTATTTATTCTTGATATGCTTTCCATCCTTCCATTTGCTGTTGCTGTTTCAGCATCTTTGTAAGTGAGGTTATTGACAAAACAAATTGCTTTCCAAGAAGAAGAATAACAGAAATTGATTTGGGGGTAAGATTTACAAACTACATGCAGATCATAACAAACTGCTAATAAACTGCTTTCTGTTTCTAATGAGTGTGAACAGAGTCGATTTATCCTCTGTGTAAGAGGAGGAGGTGTGGGGGGTACCCCAAGGGCCCTTGCAGAAGTCTGTACAAGAAGGCAATGCTCTATTACAAGAAACAGCAAACAGCCTTCTCCCAGGCAGAATTCCTACCAGCTTGTCAAGGGGGTCAGAGTGGAAGTCCTCTGAAAATGGACTCTTGTGGATCTGCATATGCTGGTGTCAGCTCTTGGGAGATCCTTGCTTAAAGAATTCAAGGTCAAGTCTTCAGGTTTCTCTATTTGCATGTGTTTTTCACCTGCCAGACCTCAGTTTGAAGGCTAGCTCTGCCAACAATGTCACTGCGATCAAATTACCAAAAGTGTCTTGGTTCCGTTGTCTGAAAAAGATGGATAATAAGAAACTCAAATCATACATATGATTACAGAGTATGAAAGTAATTTTTAAACAGTAAAGCCCACTTCAAGTGTTGCTTGTTATTATTACAGGAATCATCTCCCAAGTATTTTCACAAATTGAATTCTTATATTTGTTAATGATAAGCACTAGTTAATAACTGGCTATCTCAAAATTCCATTTGTTAAGCATGGTACTAAATGTTTCTAGCTATCATACTTTCTAAGAAACATTGTTGTTGGTAACTTGGGTACCACTTGTGTGAAATAAAGTCACAACAGTGAACTAGAATGAGCACTGGTTGAGAAGTAAAGAGTCTGATGGTTCTGGTCTCAGTTTGCAGTCCAACATATTACCACTCTGGGCAAGTCACTCTCTCTGAGCCTCAGGGCAGATTAAATGAGACAGTTCCTATAAACTAATGCTTTTTTCCACCTGCTATTCCTTATCTTGATTTAAGAAAGAAACATAGTAAACTGTTTCTCATCTACCATTTTTAATAGATGTGGTCTTCTAGTTCATTTAATTTCTTGACTAATTAAAATTAAAATTTTGTTTCAGTTATCACTCAGAATAGCCTAGGAAGATTAATTCATTTGATTTAAAGAGCATTTAGCTATTAAGGCATATCTTAAAGTTCATTTCATTGAAACCCTAGATTTTAAAGGTTTCTGATATTGTAGTATATGGATCTTTTACACAGATCCATGTAAGCCTTCTATTGTTTCAGTGTTAAAATTTTGAAGAGATTCTGGTAACTGTCAATAATTTAAAGAATTCAAGGTCAAGTCTTCACATACATCTGCTGAGAATTATTATTCCCCAGCTGAGTTCCAAGGGAAGAAAGAAGTTGACTAGAAGAGATACTGAGCCTGAGGGAGATTTGAGGTGTCCATAGCTACTATTATCACATGAGATTGTGAGTGAAATATCACATCCTATCATGCCATATCAGTAAAAAAAAGGATGTTGCAGCCATGAAGCCATCACATTATGGCCACCTCAAGAGTGAGCCCTTAGGGAACGCAGGATAGAAAAAGGCTGCCTGACCTAGTCATCAGCCATCGCAGCCACCCCTCAACGAAGCCCCAGAGGAGACTCTGGATGAGGAGCACAGTATACTTGCCCCAGACAGCTGAGATGCATATCAAAGAAGTGACTTCAGTGAGCCCAGACTCTTGGATCTTCCCATAGACAGAAAAGTGCTAAATTCCTTAACTTGAGGTGTCTGGCTTTCTTTAGTAAACAATATTTTGATGTTTTGACCACCTTGCCTTTGTTATAAAAACTCCTGTATATCCTGGCTCCTCCCTTGTTTCTTTGGAGCAGCTTCTCAGAGTTTGTGCCCTCGCCTTAAGTCTGCACTTTTGTCTGCTGTATTAAATAAATCATAATTCTCAGCTTTCAGGTTGTGCATTTTTTTCCCCATTGACAAGATACATGATTTCTAAGACCTTATAAGTATTATTTTGCCTTTCTTACTACTGGGATGAGCATCTGCCCTTTCAGGTAATATTTGCCAATTACCTGAAGGCAGGCCCAGTAATCTGTGCTAAAGTAAAGAACACAGATTTAGGGGAAAAGCCAGAAAATTTCCAGAAATATGTATTATACTAACAGACATTTGGAAAGATGTATTTAATTTTAATGTCTTAGATTTAAATATTGTCTGATTTTGCAAAATGAAAATACTTCCCACTTCAATGAAAAACATCTCCTAATAAAATTAATTATAGAGCAGAAGGCATATGATTATCACCAAGTCTTTTCCTTGTGTTCTGTTTGCTCTTCTGGTGTTATAAATCAGGACTATAAATAAAGAAGGTTGTAACATTTTATCTTTTCATTTTTAGATCAAGACATTCAAGTATTCTTTTCTGGAGATAGGAAGAAATAAAGAAGAAAGTACTTACTATTAATAATAAACAGCACTGAGATTTTAATTTCCCTTAACAGAGATGGTAATGATACAAATTTAGAAGTGAAGCCATCGAAGGTGGGAAATGTCACTCTGAACAAGCTCTTCCCACAATTCTCCTACTTTTGCAGAAGTAAAGTAAGTCATCTTTAGGGCAAACATTCTGACTAAGAATACATTTAAGCTGTGATAGATCTCCAATTTTAGCTTTCTAAAGATTATACAGGAATTGATTCCAACAGCTGCTGCTTGGTTTTAAGATTCCACTCATGAAATATGCTCATTCTTCCACTGGAGATAACATTCTCATTAAAAGCAGTCAGAATTCTCCTTGGCTAAGCTGAGTGACTTTAATGTCTCAGTTAACACAAGTGATGGAATGTATATACATATATACACACACACACTCAACTTTTAAAATGTTAATATGAAGGACTTAAATAGCAATGCCTTGAAGATGAGAATTTTAGGTTGGGTGTTTTATAAGAAAAGTCATTGTATGGAAAATTAATGTATAGGTCAGGTGATTATTTAGCACTAAAAACACTCTTTTAGCTCTTCCTTTACAGAACCATTAGATTTATAAGTGTGTTAATCAACATGAAGTTGACGATTAACAGCTTGGCTTTGTAGTGAGAAAAACTTCGGATCAATTACTGGTTCTGCCATTTACCAGGTGTGCGACCTTGAGGCAGATACTTTTCTATTAATAAGTTTTAATCTTTAAAATGGAAAAAAAAAGAAAAAGAATACCAGCCACCTCACATGACTGTTACTGGGATTTAATAACATCATGAGATGACCATGAGGAGAACATTAATGTTAACATATTGACAAAGGCTGAAGATATAATAGGTGTTGCAAGCCAAAGAAAGCTATCAGTTCAAAATACAGTACACTTTCAGCGTTATCCTGAGAACCAGTTCCACGGTCCTTGGGTCTTCCACCCAAGTATCTTAAAATGTAGGATATAGAATATTGGAGGGTAGGAAAGAGGAGGGCTTGGTTGACTGATTTTGGAAAAGAGCCTTCAGAGGATGGTAGGTCACACCTGCTCCTTAACCTTCCCAAAGGGCAAGGGATGTGAGTACCCATCCTCACCACTGAAACCTAGTGAGGGGCTTTAATGTGCCCACTAGAAGGCCTGATATGGCTCTCCAGGACCCTTAACGGCAATGGAGTCAAGCTTGACGTCTACCAAGGAAATGTGGAAGGCAGCAGAGAGGCTGGTAAGTTGCTTTACTGGGACAGAAAAAACAGTTCCTCCTACAACTGTATTCCTTCTAATAGTAGAGAAAAGAAAGTGTAAGTTTACCCTCAAATTTAAGCCACATTAGAGAAGAAGCTGGCCTTGGAGTGTTTCACTTATGCCCAAGAGTGCCACCTGGAAGGGGCAATGGGATTTTATCCATGAGAGTCTATTTGGAGTGTCCCTCCAGAGAACTGGCAGTGCAATGAATGGGTGGCCAGCCAGAGGGGCAACACTGCCTGGTTCATGACAGTAACAGCTCCAGGGACCACAGAATAGCCTCTGAAGAATGCTTAAAAATGTCTACAAGAATCAGCTTTGAACTCTTCTCTTGTGGAGGAAAAAGAAAAAAAAAAATTCCACAGTGAAAGAGAAACATCTTGAAACAGTACCAACTAAAAGCTTCCACATGCTCCCTTGCCCTTCCTTTTCTCAATGTTCCAAACATCCTGGAGAGCGAGAGAAAGATGAGGACACCCCCCTCCACACATACCCCCACACCACCACACACACAGGCACACACCCCCACACACACACACATTACCCCACCACATACATATATACCCCACCACACACACACACATTCACCCTACCACGTACACCCAAAACCCACCACACACACATTCACCCCACCACATACACACATACCCCACCACACACACACACATTCACCCTACCACGTACACCCAAAACCCACCACACACACACACATTCACCCCACCACATACACACACACACCCCACCACATACACACATACCCCACCACATATACCCAAACCCCACCACACACACCCCACCACATATACACACAGCCCACCACATACACACACATTCACCCTACCACATACACCCAAACCCCACTATACACACACACCCCCCCACCACACACACCCAAACCCCACCACACACACCCCACCACATGTATACACAGCCCACCACATACACACACATTCACCGCACCACATACACCCACTCCCCACCACATACACCCAAAACCCACCACACCACACACACACACATTCACCCTACCACATACACCCAAACCCCACCACACACACACATTCACCCCACCACGTACACCCAAACCCCACCACACACACCCCACACACAGCCCACCACATACACACACGCACCCCACCACATACACACACACACAGCCTACCACACAGATACCCCACCACACATCTCACACACACACACACACACACACACACTGCAAGATGCTTGTTTCCAATATTGGTCAGAGAAAATCTACCATCATATCAAGTTCAGAGTTGTGATCACCCTCTGGGACTAGACAGTCTAATTTCTAAAATAAGACTGTGTGATTTAAAGAGATCACAGGACTTTCTATTACCTAAGAGTGAGCAGAAAAATCACAGCCCTGCCCATTTTCCACTCACAGTCACAGAAAGACAGAGACTAGAATGTAAGTTTTAAAGGGCACAACAGAAAATAAGAATATAGTGTTTTGAATGTGTTCCATGAGCCATGCTTGTTCAAAGTACAATTGATTAAGGGTATAAATAGCTCTCTCTCTCTTTTAAACAACTGGAAAACCTTATTTCCTGAACACTAGACCCTTATCCATGCAATCACATGGCACTTTCTCTTCAGTCACACTCTTAACTGGCTATATGGCTTTGGCCAAAGGCCACCATGGAGAAGGTGTTCTTCTCACACATAGGCCTACACAAGATCACATAAGGGCAAATAAAATGTAAGGTAGGGTAGGGATGTAGGGATTGCTAAGATCCAATGCCTAATTACAGAATCAGAATGGAAGACACATATTAATCACTCAGAGATAGAGAGGAAATTAAAGACTGATCGCCATGACATATGTAAATATATAGTCAGAACACTCTGAAGCCAGACTGAACTTTGTGGGGGTTACAGAACTAATCGTGGCAGCTGGGACAAATAGGTCTGGTCATAGTCTTATCCCTAAAGGATAAGCCACTCTCGGATGACTGAAAGCCTTTCCCAGGCAAGAACCCAGGGTTTGTCCCAGTGACCTTTATTTTCAATGACCCTTCTCTTTCCCCATCAATGCTCAGCACATCTGCATTTCCAAAAACTTTTGGACAATTCAGAAGTAGTACGGGATGGTAACAATAATCTTGAAATCTTATCTTGCAGAGTTGTCTCTCATCTTCCAGGAATCACGTGGCATAATGAACAAGCTAGAGTCAAAGCTGTGATAGTAGGCTTTGTCTCCACAACCAGAGCTTAGCACAGTGAATGAAACTCAGGATGTGCTTGATAAATGACAGCTGGAAAATAAAGTGCTTGTTAGCATGACTGCAATCCATCCTGAAGAGCAAATGTCACATATAAGGCTGGTGAAGAGGAACACTGTCTCCAGAATGAGCTGTGACTCCTTCGTATAAGAGAAGCACTGGAATAAAATCATAAATTGATTGAGCGAATAGACCGTGCACTGCAACGAAGAGTAGCCACACTCAAAACTAGAGAAAGCAATGAAGACCCAGTGCAGCCAAAATTAAATATATACATGTATATACACATTTTCCAGCTTCAGCATGTGACTGCCAAAATGCTATTTCTTAGGGAATATGACTGCGAGTGGCACTTATTATGCGTCTAGTCCTCTGAATTTTATTATTTTGTTTTATAAATTTTCTAAAATGAACACACAATTTAATATATAAGAAAGTAAAAGTTATAAATATACATATATACCTTTTTTCTGGAAGCAAGTATGTCTGTTCACTTCTTTCACCAGAAGATTAAGAAATCTTTGTTTTACTTTACAATCATCTGTAGAGTTTGATAATATGTGTTACTCCATGAAAGAAAATACTTATACAGAAAACTGACAGAGGTGGGCAGTACTCACTCTAGATTTTAACTGTAGGAAAATAATTTCAGCAATGCACATGAAAGTGTTTTCTTTCTACCTTCAGGGAAAGCCTGTGAGCTGTAATTAAGTATTGAATTAATGCTATTGGTGTACAATCAATGGTCAACATAATCAATACCTGAGCCTGAATGAAACATGAGTGTGGGCATCAGCAAAACTGTTGAAAAGAAACAACACTCAAGATGAACTCCAGCTGTGGTTCCAGGTCACCCAACCACAACAATCAAGGTGACAATTCCATGAATGATGACCAAATTATAAGGCCCAGATTAAGGTTTCATTTGAATGCACACATACACAGGCACAGAATATTAAAAGACAACAGCTCTTCCACTATCAAACTGCAATGCCAAACTATAGCCTGTGACTTTAATATTGCCTTATCTGTGACTATCTTTCTTGGTTCCCCACAAGCCAAGTGTATCATATGTATTTTTATACTATTGTATATGTTAGTGGATTTTTTGCAAGACTCTGGTAGGATTGCAACATGTTCCTTAAGGTAATTAGAAACATCCTAAGCTGTCACAAAAGCAGGGCTAGTAAGTGCTGAACTACTAGCTCAGCAGTGTGTGTTGGGTTCGACAAAAATTTCATTCAGGTTTTTCTCCTGAACAAACTTTTTGGCAAACACAATATCATATCTCAACTAAGGTACAGAGAAGCCCCCTCTGAACCCCAGACTCCTGGGATTATGCCCTTTGAGATCTTGCTGTCTTCACAAGTCAGTTCATTGTTGAGCTACTCTGTGTTGAGTAGCAAGTTTGTTTTCATTCGTTCCTTCATTTATTCCAGAAATACTGATTGAGAACTTCCTATGTGCCAGGGGTTGGGGAAACAACCCCTGAAGTTTGACTCTCACTGAACTTACAGTCTTAAAACGGAAGACAGACAATAACAAAACAAAATCAAGTATGCAGTATGGCAGGTGAGGATAAGTGCTGAGAAGATAAAATAAAGAAGGGTAAGAGAGGGAGAGATGGGGTTTACTCACGCAGCATTATCAAGAAAGTGCATTGGTGGCACTCAGTAAATGCTTTTTGAGCAAGTGGAGGAACACGGCTATGCACAACCCTACCTTTGTTCAGTTAACTGGTCATCAGGAAATAATGACCTGTACTTAACTGTTACCCATCCATACCACATGCATTTCCTTTTTAATTTATTGAGTTGATAATCATCCCTACCCTATTTTTGTGTTAGGAGCAAATTAATTACTGAAGTACAGCCTGAGTAACCATGATAGTGTGGTCGGTCACTCACCCACCTAGAGTCAGATATCCTGGAGTGTGAAGTCAAGTGGGCCTTAGGAAGCATTACTACAAACAAAGCTAGTGGAAGTGACAGAATTCCAACTGAGCTATTTCAAATCCTAGAAGATGATATTGTTAAAGTGTTGAACTCAAAAAAAAAAAAAAAAGTGTTGAACTCAGCATGTCAGCAAATTTGGAAAACTCAGCAGTGGCCACAGGACTGGAAAAATGTCAGTTTTCATTCCAATACCAAAGAAGGGCAATGCCAAAGAATGTTCAAACGACCATACAATCACACTCATTTCACATGCTAGCACGGTAATGCTCAAAATTGTTCAAGCTAGGCTTCAGCACTACTTGAACCGATAACTTCCAAACGTACAAGGTAGGTTTCAAAGAGGCAAAGAGACCAGAGATAAGCTGACATTTGTTGGATCATAGAGAAAGCAAGGGAATTTCAGAAAAACATCTACTTCTGCTTCTGACTATGCTAAAGCCTTCGACTGTATGAATCACAACAAACTATAGAAAATTTTTAGAGAAGGGAATACCAGACAACCATACCTGTCTCTTGAGAAACCTGTATGCAGGTTAAGAAGAAACAGAACTGGACATGGAACAACAGACTTGTTCCAAATCAGGAAAGGAGTACATCAAGGCTGTATATTGTCACCCTGCTTATTTAACTTATATTCATAGTACATCATGCAAAATGCTGGACTGGATGAAGCACAAGCTGGAATCAAGATTGCTGAGAGAAATATCAACAGCCTCAGGTATGCAGATGACACCACCCTTATGGCAGAAAGCAAAGAACTAAAGAGCCTCTTGATGAAAGTGAAAGAGGAGAATGAAAGAGTTGGCTTAAAACTCAACATTCAGAAAACTAAGATCATGGCATTTGATCCCATTACTTCATGACAAGTAGATGGGCAAACATTGGAAACAGTGACAGATTTTATTTTCTTGGACTCCAAAATCACTGCAGATGGTGACTGCAGCCATGGAGTTAAAAGATACTTGCCCCTTGGAAGAAAAGCTATGGCCAATCTAGACAGCATATTAAAAAGAAGAGACATTACTTTGTCGACAAAGGTCCCTTGAGTCAAAGCTATGGTTTTTCCAGTAGTCACGTATAGATGTCAGAGTTGGGCCATAAAGAAAACTGAACTATGGTGCTGGAGAAGATGCTTGAGAGTTCCTTAGACTGCAAGGAGATCAAACCAGTCAATCCTAAAAGAAACCAACCCTGAATACTCATTGGAAGGACTGATGCTGAAGCTGAAGCTCCAATACTTTGGCCAATCTGATGTGACTAGCTGACTCCTTGGAAAAGATTCTGATGCTGGGAAAGACTGAAGGCAGAAGGAGAAGGGGGTGGCAGAGGATGAGATGGTTAGATAACATCATCGACTCTATGAACATGAATCTGAGCTCCAGGAGATAGTGAAGGACAGGGGAGGCTGGTGTGCTACAGTCCACGGGGTCACCAAGACTTAGCAACTAAACAACAACAACAGATAAGCCATTAAGGCTTAGAAAAATGTCTAGCACAGTAATTGGCACAGAGTTGGTGTATTACAAAGCTTGTTGACTTACAGCACTGAAAACATTAAATAGAACTAGTTTTGACCCTCTTAGAGTTCCACACATTATCCTGGTCCTCAGTGTTTGGCTTTCCTTCTGTGAGAAAACTTTCCATTAATAACCAAAATCATAATCCACTTTATTGAGTGCCTGCTGTGACAAATAAATGTGTTGCTGTGTTAATTGCTTAGATGATCATTTTGTAAATCTTTATACCCACACAAAAAGGAAAGGACTCACTGAGCCTTCCTGCAATGAAAGGAAACACACTCAGAGAGGTTACATGGCTGCCTGCATCACACAGCTTATAGGAGGTAGGACATGCTTGGAGCCAAGGTTATCTGATTTGAGCTGATCAGTGCTTGTCATTACTCTCACACACATAGATAATACAGCTCAGTTCAGTTGCTCAGTTGTGTTTGACTCTGCAACCCCATGGACTGCAGCACACCAGGATTCCCTATCCATCACCAACTGTGAGAGCTTGCTCAAACTCATGTCCATTGAGTCGGTGATGCCATCCAACCATCTCATCCTCTGTTGTCCCCTTCTCCTTCTGCCTTCAATCTTGCCTAGCATCAGGGTCTTTTCTAACGAGTCAGTTCTTCGTATCAGGTGACCAAAATATTGGAGATTCACATTCAGCATCAGTCCCCCCAAGGAATACTCAGGACTGATTTCATTTAAGATTGCCTGGTTTGATCTCCTTGCAGTCCAAGGGACTCTCAAGAATCTTCTCCATCACTACAGTTCAAAAGAATCAATTCTTTGGTACTCCGCTTTCTTTATGGTTCGGCTCTCACATCCATACATGACTACAGGAGAAACCATAGCTTTGACTAGACAGATCTTTGTTGACAAGGTAATGTCTCCACTGTCTAATATGCTGTCTAGGTTTGTCATAGTTTTTCTTCCAAGGAGCAAGCATCTTTTAATTTCATGGTTGCAGTCACCATCTGCAGTGATTTCGGAGCCCAAGAAAATAAAGTATCACTGTTTCCATTGTTTCCCCATCTATATGCCATGAAGTGATGGGACTGGATGCCATGATCTTTGTTTTTCGTATGTTGAGTTTTAAGTCAGCTTTTTCACTCTCTTTCATATTAACCAAGAGGCTCTTTAGTTCCTTTTCTCTTTCTGCCATAAGGGTAGTGTCATCTGCATATCTGAGATTATTGATATTTCTCCTGGCAATCTTGATTCTAGCTTGTGCTTCATCCAGTCTAGCATTTTGCATGATGTACTTATATTATCCACTTAATTTTAAAATAGCTTTCATGTAGAAGGCTGGTTAATCAAAGTACAAAAATCATTTATCAAATACTACTACTTGAGTGGGTGTGTATGTGGAGGAGGAAAGCTTTCTAACCTTAATCTGTGTATTCCTCACAATAAAATGCAGGCATCAGACTTTATCTCAAAGAAAACTTACATCCCAGATAATTTAAAAGTCTCTTCTATTCATTTATGAGATGAAGCTAGGCAAAACAAACCAGAAGTAGTAGATTATCCTTAATGTCATTCCATGATCTGAGAAAATAATTCTTGGATGAGCTACCTCATTGGACAGTCCAAAGCTACTCTCAGTGTTTATTGAGAATGTTCTATAGCACCTATTATCATACTGAATGTAGAGAGGCTGTTTATAGGATTTGCTTTCCTTCTCCTGTTTTTGGTCTAGCCAACCTCTACACTGACTCCAATTTCCTTGCAAATTCTCCAGAGTTAGCAGAAGGTGCTTGAAGCCTTTAACCTCATAGAGATGTTTTTCCCCAAGAGGCTCAGCCTCGCAAAAGAGAACAAACATGTATAATCTTCTTTTTCAAAGATTAATCAAAGACTGAGTTCAATATCCCTTCCCTCTACTGCCTAGCCCTTTTCCCTTCCTTCCTTCCTTCCTTCCTTTTTTCTTTCTTCCTTCCTTTCTTTCCTTCCTTGCTTTCACCTTTCTTCCTTTCTTTCTCTCTGCAAGTTGCCTGTTTTGTTTTTAGAAGAAAAAAAAAAAGATAAATAAATTAGCCAATACAGGCAGCTGGCCTGTCTCCAAAAGATAACTGGAGATATCAAGGACCTAGAATGGTCAATGAAATTTTTTCCCAATTACTCCTGGAAAAGGAAAACAAGTCTTCTCCAGCTTGTCAAGTCATATTTTGTGATGACATTATGTCTACAATAAGGAGCCATCAGGTTCCAACTTGACCTTTTCTATGACATTATTAAGAACCTAAGGTGGCTCAGATAGTAAAGAATCTTCCTGCAACGCAGGAGACCTGGGTTCAATCCCTGGGTCAGGAAGACCCCTGGAGAAGGGATTGACTACCCATTCCAGTATCTTGCCTGGAAAACTCCATGGACAGAGGAGCCTGATAGGTTATAGTCCATGGGGTCGCAGAGCCAGACATGTATGGGCAACTAACACTTTCACTTTCAAAATTCTTTTAAAAAGTGTACTAGAAGAAATGCAAATCAAAACCACAATGAGGTACCATTACACGCCAGTCAGGATGGCTGCTATCCAAAAGTCTACAAGCAATAAATGCTGGAGAGGGTGTGGAGAAAAGGGAACCCTCTTACACTGTTGGTGGGAATGCAAACTAGTACAGCCGCTATGGAAAACAGTGTGGAGATTTCTTAAAAAACTGGAAATAGAACTGCCATATGACCCAGCAATCCCACTTCTGGGCATACACACTGAGGAAACCAGATCTGAAAGAGACGCGTGCACCCCAATGTTCATCGCAGCACTGTTTATAATAGCCAGGACATGGAAGCAACCTAGATGCCCATCAGCAGATGAATGGATAAGGAAGCTGTGGTACATATACACCATGGAATATTACTCAGCCATTAAAAAGAATTCATTTGAACCAGTCCTAATGAGATGGATGAAGCTGGAGCCCATTATACAGAGTGAAGTAAGCCAGAAAGATAAAGAACATTACAGCATACTGACACATGTATATGGAATTTAGAAAGGTGATAACGATAACCCTATATGCAGAACAGAAAAAGAGACACAGAAATACAGAACAGACTTTTGAACTTTGTGGGAGAATGTGAGGGTGGGATATTTGAAAAGAACAGCATGTATACTATCTATGGTGAAACAGATCACCAGCCCAGGTGGGATGCACGAGACAAGTGCTCGGGCCTGGTGCACTGGGAAGACCCAGAGGAATCGGGTGGAGAGGGAGGTGGGAGGGGGGATCGGGATTGGGAATACATGTAAATCCATGGCTGATTCATATCAATGTATGACAAAACCCACTGGGAAAAAAATAATAATAATAATAAAAATTAAAAAAGAAAAAAAGAAAAAAAAAAAAAAGTGTACTAGAGAAACACTCTATGATTACAAATAAATTACCAAAGACTCTCAAAGGCCAGCTGTATTAAAAAAAAGTCCAAAACAATTCTTCAAAAGTTGTTGCATATATTAAACCTATCAATACTGTTTTAAAGCAAAATATACAAAGTGTTATAACTGTGTTCCTCACAAAAATAATCACAGCATTTATTATATAAAATAAATTATAGCTCACTAAAGGCTGTAAGGTCTTGCAATTGGACAAAAATTTTAGATTTTATGATGGGCCACTTTTCAAACCTGTCAATGTAGCTCTGTGCACACAGATTCTCAAGAGGACACAGCATCAAAGTTTAAATGTGAGGCTCTCTTTGGAAATGAGCTCTACTCCCAGCCCCTACTATAGACCCACTGAGTGCTCTCTGAACAACCTATCCTATGGGAAAGCACAGGCAGACAAATCTGGAGGGTTAAACATAGATGCACACTAACAAACACTGACTGGTGACCTAAGGGTAGTACATCAGCGGAATATTTACTAGTGCAGGAAAATGAAGACTAAAACTGTTTTGCAATGATTTGGACAATCCAAGACCTACTTTCTTAGATTCCCAAAGTTTTTTATTTTGTTAGATTCTGCTTGATCAACCACTCCTTGCTTTATTTAACAGAGACTCCCAAGATTAACAAAGTCTTGGCTTACAGTCTTTGCATTATCACTGCAATGATTAGTGATTGTCTTTGCTGTGGCCATGTTATCCTCTTAGCATCCACCCAGGAGGACAAGAATACACACTTTTGCCTCATCACTCCAGACTGAGGTTTTGTCTCTTAGGTTTGATTTTTGTGGCCCTTTTATTGTTAATAATTATATTTCTCATCTGCTACTGAGCTTGTAAACAATAAACTCTCCTCTGACCTATATTTTCTGTTTTCCAAAGAGCTTAAAGACTAAAGAACCAACTCTGTGGTCTGTGTTTAAAACCAAAATAAAAATACAAACAGCCTTGGGGTGATGCTATTATGAATTCAAGATACAAATCATAAACTTTAGTACCTGAACTTTTGTGAATTTATTTTTCTTCTTTTGCTTGTTTGGAGACTTTCTAGCCTCAGATTCATCATCCATAAAATTACAGTGTAATAAAAAATGTTATGTGCTTATAATAATATAGACAAGCATTTATAGTCATTGTTTCTGATTATTACTTGTGTCAAAGACAAATGAGGGTTATAGAAAGATGAATGCTGGGGAGATAAAATGAAATTTTTAAATTCAGAGAATATAGGATCCAAGCAGAGAAAATCCAAAGTAAATATAGGGTTAGAAAGACATGGACTTTTGCATGCATCACACTCAGCCATAGGGAACAGATAACCTTCTCAGGATTCTCTGGAGTGTCCAAGTCATGCAGGGTTTCACCAGGCTCCAAGCACTGCTTAATAGCCTGTCATTCACAAGTCCTTCATAGAGGTATTTCCTCATCTAATCCTCCCTAGAAAAAGCCTAAAGACCTAAGTTGTATCCATGGATAAAATAAATAGCACTAGAATTAACACAAGATAGACCTATAATCTGTCAGAACAATTTTCTGCAGTCCATTGCTGTCCTAAGAGTTTAGGTGTGCTTATAACTCATAAACTTTTAATAAATATTTGAATATGTGTAAGTCAAATAAATATAGGAAACATATATGATAAATGTATTAAATAAATATATCATTTTTATATGTATTGTATATATATGCAAAGTATTATCATGAAGTCTAAAACATGTAAAGTACTCAAGAATTATCTAATTCTGTTACTGCAGAATTAAATACCTGCCAGAACACCAGTCAATTATATAACTCTATATTTTTCTCTATTTTTATACATACATCTTCATTTGTCCATCCATTAGTTAAAAATACACACTTTGTGGTTTACTAAATATGATACTTATTCAGAAATTCTCAGTTACATACATTTTAAGCACTACTGCTGTTCACATATTTAACTTAGTAATTGGTAACCTGGTAGTCCACTGGTTTGCTTTACCATGATCTTAGAACATGATTGCCAGGAGAAATATCAATGATCTTGATATGCAGATGACACCACCCTTATGGCAGAAAGTGAAGATGAACTAAAGAGCCTCTTGATGAAAGTGAAAGAGGAGAGTGAAAAAGCTGGCTTAAAACTCAACATTCAAAAAACAAAGATCATGGTATCCATCACTTCATGGCAAATAGACAGGGAAACAATGGAAACAGTGAAAAACTTTATTTTCTTGGGCTCCAAAATCACTGCAGATGGTGACTGCAGTCACGAAATTAAAAGACGCTTGCTCCTTGGAAGAAAAGCTATGACCAACCTAGACAGCATATTAAAAAGCAGAGACATTACTTTGCCAACAAAGGTCCATCTAGTCAAAGCTGTGGTTTTTTTCAGTAGTCATGTATGGATATGAGAGGTGGACCATAAAGATAGCTGAGTGCCAAAAGATTGATGCTTTTGAACTGTGGTACCAGAGAAGACTCTTGAGAGTCCCTTGGACTGCAAGGAGATCAAACCAGTCAATCCTAAAGGAAGTCAATCCTGAATATTCATTGTGGGGGACTGATGGTGAAGCTGAAACTCCAATACTTTGGCCACCTGATGAAAAGAGCTGACTCATTAGAAAAGACTCTGATGCTGGAAAAGACTGAAGGCAGGAGGAAAAGGGGATGACAGAGGATGAGATGGTTGAATGGTATCATCAACTCGATGGACATAAATTTGAACAAGCTCTGGAAGATGGTGAAGAACAGGGAAGCCTGTTGTACTGTATTCCATGGGGTTGCAAAGAGTCGGACATGACTGAGCAACTGAATAACAGCAATAGGAACAAATATAGGGATTCCCTGGTAGCTCAGCTGGTAAAGAATCCGCCTGCAATGCAGGAGAGCCCAGCTTGATTCCTGGGTCAGGAAGATCCCCTGGAGAAGGGATCGGCTACCCACTCCCGTACTCACGGGCTTCCCTGGTGGCTCAGACAGTAAAGGATCTGCCTGCAATGTGGGAGACCCGGGTTCGATCCTTGGGTCAGGCAGATCCCCTGGAGGAAGGCATGGCAACCCACTCCAGTGTTCTTTCCTGGAGAATCCAGTGAGCCAATGCCCCTAAGTTAGTACCCTAAGGCAGGAGATTGAATTGTTCTTCTAACAGTCTTCACTAGAACCAAGGCTGCATGTAGAAAAAACTGTCTGTTTTCAAGGCTTACTAATGATTCGGCAGTGTCACAAGTCATAGGACATTAAAAACACTCAGTGTAATGTAAATGCAAATGCCCCCTTCTTGCTCACATGTCACAGTACCTGGATTTTTTCACCCAGTAGAGTCATTAGGAACTCTTTTTAAAAAACAAGGTTCTTTTAGATCTTGATGATGCCGTGGTATATTCAAAGGAGGCTATTTAATCAAGCACAGGGAAATGAACTGCTCTCCATTTCTCTGCTGAGGATAAAGGCTGGAAGCATTAAACATATAAAGGTCCCTGCAAGAAAAATTGCTTAAAACACTTCTGCCCAACTACCAAGAGTTTTTGTCCTGAGGGTAAATTAAACAAGTTGAAGAACAAAAATTACAACCCTGGACACAGCTGGCTTGAAAACACAACAACTCTAGCAATAAAAATTGGTAATTACCAAAGATGTAAATAAACAGAGAGAGGCTGACATTCTGCTCTGAGGTGGTTTCATTGTCACTTGGCCCACCTCAGTACACCATCATACGGCACATGAACTAATTCAGTACCCATTTACCAGCCTCCTCTTTTCCAGGCTCTGCCTCCTGCAGCCATCTTCAAGGTGCATCAGGGTTCTGCTGAGAGTGTCTCTTTCTACTCAAAATCAGATCCCTTTTATTCCATTTAAGCCACTCCAAAGTTTAGCCCCAGCTGACATTTTTCAGATTCATTGTCCAAGACCTCCTCCCTTACTCCATGTTCCAGTCAAATCAAACTCTCACTATTTTCCATATATATGCTATGTCTTCCTGCCTTTGTATCTCTGCAAAAGCTATTTATTCTGTCTAGAATGTCCAAATGAAAAAATTCCCCCAAGGCCAGGGTTTGCTTAACTCTTTACTTTCTGACATATATTCTTCAAAGTGCATCTTGTAGGCTATCTCTTCTGAGGAACCACTTTCCCATTGTTATTATTTATACCAATTGTTGTTGTTGTTTGGTTGCTAAGTCGTGTCCAACTCTTGGCAATCCCATGGACTGCAACACGCCAGGCTTCCCTGTCCTTTACTATCTCCTGGAGCTTGTTCAAACACGTCTATTGAGTCAGTGATGCCATCCAACCAATCTCATCCTCTGTTGTACCATTTATAAAAATAACTTGGAAGATTTCCTAAACCCTATGAGGAACTTTGCTGAAGGTTTCCCAGATTTGTGTAATATGTGAGAAAAGTACAACACAGTGGTAAAGAGTGGAGAATGCCAGGGTTCAGATAATTGGCTCTACAACCAATCTGTGATAAACTTAAGAATATATTTACCTTCTGGAGAAGGAAATGGCAACCCACTCCAGTGTTCTTGCCTGGAGAATCCCAGGGACAGAGGAGCCTGGTGGGCTGCTGTCTATGGGGTCGCACAGAGTCGGACATGACTGAAGCGACTTAGCAGCAGCAGCATATTTACCTTCTGTGTATTAAGTACCATCACAAGTAAAATGGGCATGGTTATAATACAGGTAAGACCTAACAAAGTTATTGTGGGGATTATGCGAAATAATATATTCCCATTTAAGAGATGAAGAAACTGAGACTTAGAAAAGTTGAAAATATGTCCAAAGTCATGGGGCAAATATGTGCCAGATCCAGACCAAACACATAAAACCTATCAACTCTAAAGCTATAATTTCATTTTCTGTAATAAGGGTAGACTAGTGGTCTTTGTTTCAATTTAGTGATTTTCCTGAAGGTAAATAATAACAACAACAACCATATGTACTAATGTTTGTTGAATATATGCCTGTGCCAGGCATGGTACTGAACACCATCCATGCATTATCTTATTAATCCGCACAGCAGATGTTATAACTGAGGACCACCTTTATCTCATTTTATAGAGGAGGAAACTACTTTAGAGAAACTTACGCAGTCACACCACTTATAAGTGACAGAACTAGGACTCAAACCCAGATTCATATCTGAAATGGTGGTATCTTGCCTTACTTTTAGCTAAATTTATTCTTTTATTTTCTGTTCCTCCAGCACTCTTAGCAAAAGCTAGTTCTATGTCACTGGGCACTTTGTTAGCTGTGCTTCTGTCAGGCACCTCTGTCAACCTGTCAATCACTGGAAAAGCAGAACTCCGTCCTATTCATATTGCTTACCTACCAGTGTCTTCCAAGTAGTAGATGCCTAATAAATCTTGGACTGAATTGAATTTCATATTGGAAGCTGGATCATGAACAATCAAATGTTGCACAGAAAATGTCTTGCATATACACTGACACTGAGTTATAATGACAAAGAGCTTGAGTCCAGTTCTTCTAAGAATGGCTAATGAATAAGAAATAACTTTCACATTAGTGAAGAGGCTCATCCTGGAAATTGGACTGATCTGGAATCAGGGCCCAAGCTCACTGACTTTTTTGTTAATTTTATTTATCCATTCTAAATCTCAGTTTCTTCAGATACAAATAAAAGACAAGAATAATACTGCCTCTTAGAGTTTTTTTTTTACAGGATTCAATATAAATATTCATAAAGCTGCTTAGCATTGTGACTCCGACATGGTAAGCACTCAGCAAAGTTTGCTTCATAAATAAAAACTTACCATATTTTTAAAAGTCAAAAAAATTAAAGAACAGTTCCTTGATCATTCAAGAAACTGCTTTTGTCCAGATCTACAATCTTCCTGCAGAAAGACCCCAACTATTGTGAAATAAATTTGAGCAAAGATGCATGAACAAAAAATAAATAACTCTCTAGGGAGAACTGCCCTGAAAGGGCCAAGAATGTGAGAACTAGCAGGAAGGGGGACCATTTTGTGGTAAACAGCTCCATTCTTAACCCAAGGGACACAATCCCCACTGGTGCCTTTGTGCTGTTACAATGTGTGATAAAGGCCCTACAGTGAAGGTTTTCCTTTGTTCTCCAGTCTCACTGAGAGAGTGAATTTCACATGTAGAACTCATTTATTAGGAAACTCTGATGCCTAATATATTAAGAGTTGCAAAATTAAGACTGGGTGTAAAATATTAGAGTTGATAAAATAGAGTGAGCACATAAATGTCTCAAGGAATATATTACTCAGGTTTTCACCACTTTATTATATATATATAGATAGATAGATAGATATAGATATAGATATTTCACAATTAATCAAAAAAGAAAACTACATCACATGAAATTGCAGCACTTGAAGGTTCCTGACTATTAGGGACTGAATTATGTGCTCTTCAGTTCATATGTTGAAGCACTAAGCCCAGCGTGACTATATTGGAGACAGAGATTGTAAGAAGTTGTGAAAGTCGCTGGTCGAGTATGACTCTTTGTGACCCCATGGACTATACAGTTTATGAAATTCTCCAGGCCAGAATACTGGAGTGGGCAGCCTTTCCCTTCTCCAGGGGACCTTTCCTATTTACTATTCAGTGATCGAACCCAGGTTCGATCCACATTGCAGGCGGATTCTTTACCAGCTGAGCCACAAAGGAAGCCCAAGAGTACTGGATTGGGTAGCCTATCCTTTCTCCAGTGCATTTTCCCCATCCAGGAATCAAACTGGGGTCTCCTGCATTGCAGGTGGATTCTTTACCAACTGAGCAGTTAATTATAAGTTAGATTATAAAAATGGAGCCTTAGTCTGATAGGAATCATGGCCTTATCTGGAGAGGACACATCAGATGAACATGCACAGAGACCAAAGTGAGAATGTAGACTTTTACAGGCCAGAAAGAAAAGCTCTCAACTCTGCCTGCACCTTGATTTTGGACTACCAGCCTCCAGAACCGTGAGAAAGTGATTTTTCTGTTATTTAAGCCTCTTCAGTTCAGTTCAGTTCAGTTCAGTAGCTCAGCCATGCTCGACTGTTTGCAATCCTATGGACTGCAGTACGCCATCATCATCATCTGCAGTTCAGTTCAGTTCAGTTCAGTTCAGTTCAGTAGCTCAGCCATGCTCGACTGTTTGCAATCCTATGGACTGCAGTACTGTCCATCATCAACTCCTGGAGCTTACTTAAACTCATGTCCATCAAATAGGTGACACCATCCAACTATCTCATCCTCTGTTCTCCCCTTCTCCTCCTGCCTTCAATCTTTCCCAGAATCAGGGTCTTCTCTAATGAGTCAATTCTTCGCATCAGGTGGCCAAAGTATTGGAGCTTCAGCTTCAGCATCAGTCCTTCCGATGAATATTCAGGACTGATTTCATTTAGGATTGAAAGGATAGATCTCCTTGCAGTCCAAGGGACTCTCAAGAGTCTTCTCTGGTACCACAGTTCAAAAGCAACAATTCTTTGGTGCTCAGCTTTCTTTATAGTTCAACTCTCACAACCATACATGACTACTGAAAAAAACCATAGCTTTGACTAGATGGACATTTGTTGACAAAGGAATTTCTCTGCTTTTTAATATGCTGTCTAGGCTGGTCATAGCTTTTCTTCCAAGGAGCAACCATCTTTTAATTTCATGACTGCAATCACTATCTGCAGTGATTTTGGAGCCCAAAAAAGTAAAGTCTTTCACTGTTTCCATTGTTACCCCATCTATTTGCCATGAAGTGATGGGACTATATGCTATGATATTTGTTTTCTGAATGTTGAGCTTTAAGCCAGCGTTTTCACTCTTCTCTTTCACTTTCGTCAAGAGGCTCTTTAGTTCCTCTTCACTTTCTGCCAAAAGGGTGGTGTCATCTGCATATCTGAGGTTATTGATATTTCTCCTGGCAATCTTGATTCCAGCTTGTGCTTCATACAGCCCGGCATTTCACATGATGTACTCTGCATATAAGTTAGGTAAAAAGGGTGACAATATGCAGCCTCGACGTACTCCTTTTCCTATTTGGAACCAGTCTGTTGTTCCATGTCCAGTTCTAACTGTTGCTTCTTGACCTGCATACAGATTTCTCAGGAGGCAGGTCAGGTGGTCTGGTAATCCCATCTCTTGAAGAATTTTCCACAGTTTGTGTGATCCACATAGTCAAAGTCTTTGGCACAATCAATAAAGCAGAAGTAGATGTTTTTCTGGAACTCTCTTGCTTTTTCGATGATCCAACGGATGTTGGCAATTGATGTCTGGTTCCTCTGCCTTTTCTAAATCCAGCTTGAAAATCTGGAAGTTCTGGAAAATCTTGAAGCCTGGCTTGGAGAATTTTGAGCATTATCCTGCTAGCATGTGAGATGAGTGCAACTGTGTAGTAGTTTGAGCATTCTTTGGCATTGCCTTTCTTTGGGATTGGAATGAAAACTGACCTTTTCCAGTCCTGTGGCCACTGCTGAGTTTTCCAAATTTTCTGGCATATTGAGTGCAGCACTTTCACAGCATCATCTTTTAGGATTTGAAATAGCTCAACTGGAATTCCATCACCTCCACTAGCTTTGTTCATACTGATGGTTCCTAAGGCCGACTTGACTTCTCATCTTTTTCAGGATGTCTGACTCTAGGTGGGTGATCACACCATTGTGGTTATCTCCATCATGAAGATCGGTTTTGTATCTTTCTTCTGTGTATTCTTGCCACCTCTTTAATATCTTCTGCTTCGGTTAGGACCATACCATTTCTGACATTTATTGTGCCCATCTTTGCATGAAATGTTCCCTTGGTATCTCTGATATTTTTGAGGAGATCTCTAGTCTTTCCCACTTTATTAAGCCTCTTAGTCTGTGGTATTCCAATAGAACAGCTGGAACAGACTAATACACTGACTAACATTTGTATTAAATTATTTTCTGCCTTCCCATAACAATCCAGTCATATTTTTCCAACAAAGAATCAGGGTGGCTTATTGGACAAAGGACTTTTGTGTCTCTTTCAAGTCAAGGAGTCCATTGGGAAATGGAGTTTGGATCTCCTGGTTTTTATACTTCAGACAAAAAGAAAAAAATATCAACACCCTCCCACATAACACTTGTTTTATAAAGTATCTTTTTATTAGGGATGTCTACTCTAAGTACTTCCCTGCAGACATCAAGCGTGGGCAAAGGGCCATGGGGAGACAAAGACCAGCCACACAGCAGGAACAGCATAAACTTAGCAATGTTATGGGTTCTTTGTTACATGGACTTAACTCATTGTCCTTCTGAAATTTAAATTCTTTCTGGTTGAAAGGGATGTCAAAATTCCATTTTTTTGGCCAGCCATGCTTGATGATTGTTGGTCAAGAGGGCAGAATAAAACCTTGGCCAGCACTGATGGATAAGGCTCTGTAGGCTTAGTGGTACTGCGGTTTAAATTGATTAAGGCTGTTCATTTTCTTACTTTTCTTCCAAATGTATTTTTTGAGATCTGCTCTGTTGCCTGGGGAATTCCATGGACAGAGGGGCCTGATGGGCTACAGTCCATGGAGTTGCAAAGAGTCAGACATGACTGAGCAACTAATACTTTTGAGGCTCCGTGGTTAGAGCAGAGAAGCAACAGCCTGAATGTCTATCTTCAGCTTCAAAAGAGCAGTTAAGTATAGACCACTATATGCAATTAACCATATTAATAAAGAAAATATTTTCTGATCATAGTAAGTACAGAAAAGATCATAAAAGAGAGTAATGGATAACTTTACATTATAATTTGGATAGAGTCTGAACTATGGTCAGACTATGCTAACATGGAGGAGCACATATCAGGGCAATTAGTGTAAAGGCCCTGTGGCAGGAACCAGCTTGGTGTGTCTGAAAATCAGAATGAAGGATGGCATAACTATGGTAAAAAGGGAGACTAAAGCAAGAGGGCCACACGGAACATGATCAGGAGAGCTGGGGATTCTTCGAGCTTTGACCGTTAGGGGTCTAAGCTAAGTAAATATAACTACAAACAATGATCTGCAGGCCAAATCAGCCTACAGCCTGTTTTGTAAATAAAGTTTGATTGGGGCACAGTCAAGCCCAGTCATGTAATTATTGTCTCTGCGTATGTGTGTGCTCAGTCACTTCAGTCATGTCCAACTTGGCAATCTCATGGATTGTAGCCCACCAGACTCCTCTGTCCACTGGATTATCCTCAAAGGAATACTGGAGTGGGTTGCCATTTCCTCCTCCAGGGGATCCTCCTGACCCAGTGATCGAACTCATGTCCCCTGTGTCTCCTGCGTTGCCAGGTGGATTCTTTACCCCTGAGCCACCTGGGAAGCTTCTTATTGTCTATGGCTCCTTTTGTGCTACAAGGGCAGAACTGAGCACTTGTGACAGACTATATGGTCCACAGACCTAAAATACTAACTAACCGGCCCTTTGTAGAAAGAGTTTGCTGGAGGGGAAGCGGTGGGCAGGAAGAGGGTGGGGGGAGCGGGGGTCAGTTATGAGTCTCTGTAGTCATCCAATGGAGAGGTGAGGGTGACTTGGACCAGACTGCTTGATAGCAGTACAGATGCCAGCAGGTGAACTAGGGCATGCTTTGCAAGAAGAGCCGGCACAATATCTTGAAGTTTTTCAATATGGTGGGGGAGAGGCGAGGTAAAGAGGAATCAAAATATTTCTAGCATTTTGCCTTGAGCAACTGAGTAGATAACAAAGTTCTGTACTGAGACGGAATTCTTAGAGAGAAGCAGCTTTGTGGAAACAGTAAGAATGAAGAGCTGTTAGAAATGTTGAGTTTGAAATGCCTTTTTCTAAAGCCTCTCTGTTGTTTTTTTGTCGTTTCAGTGCAGTGATTCCCAAAGCAACCCAATGACTTATTTTCCCTCTTTGGTGCATAACACAACAAAACCCATGTGGCCAGTAGAATGGTACTTGACACTTCCCTGGACACTAAACCATCAACATTCTGAAGGCAGGGGCCATGCCTGCATTGCACCCCACTGTATCTCCACGGCCAGCCCAGCACTGATGCAGAGAAGAAGCTCCATAAATAAAGGTTTGAAAGTGAACTGAAGAATTAGTAACCATTCACAGTGAACTTATTATGACATTAGGAACTTAGTGAGGCACTGTACATGAATTACATTATTTAGTCCTTAGAAAAATCCTGCAAGCTAGTTACTGCTATATCAGTTGTACAGATTTGGAGACTGAGGCTTAGAGCAAGCGATCAAAAGCACAACTGCTTGCTCTACAGACCTGAGTCAGATAGAAATGGGTAAAGAGGAGGCAGGTATCAACGAATGGGATGTAGCAGTCAAAAGTACTGTAAGATAACTGCCCTCCTTAAGTCGGCAGTTGCTTCTTGGCTGCTACTGAAGCTCGTCCTATGAAAAAGCAATATTACCAGGTCTGACATTTCAACTGAAGCTAAAAATCCAGTTTTTTAAATAACTGTGAAAACTCTCAATTAAAAAAAAAAAGACATTGTCCTAGAGCAATCAGTAGAGATTCCAATCCTGGCAGGCACCTCTCATACTTTTCTCTGTGTACTAACTGCCCTTCTAGTGGGGAGAAAAACTAATCTACTCCTTAGTAAATGTTACTGGTGAATCTGGTATAACACACTGTCCCTGTGTGTTCAGTCAAACGTACTTTTTGTTAAAGATGCTTCTTACAATGGCTAAGGGTTTCGCTAGGCACTTGCCTTTTGTGTCTAGAACACTGTAACCATTCTCTGAGGTTTGAACATCTGCCTGATGCCTAGAGTGAACCCCCCCATCATACTGTCTGAGTGGCTAATGAATTCGTGTAGTCCTTCTAATGTGATGATGCAACATGCTGACCTTACTGTGCCAACAATTCCTACAGTTTTAGGATTGTAAGATATTTAAAGATTTCAAATTCTTCCTTTTAAAAAAATGATTCACTTCTTGTTATTAAATCTATATTTTAAAGACTGGATATTATATTGGTGGTTTCAACTTAAGTTAATTTCATAAAAAAAGATTAGAAATGCTATCACTGGCTTATCATTTCAATTTTAAGCAACAACTACCACTAAAAAGTGTAATGAGGAAAGTAGGATGCTGAAATTATTTAATAAATTGAATTTGGTACAAAGTTACAGAAAGTCTATTATATGCCAGGATCTGTGCTAGGTCCCAGGATACAAAATGAATAAGCCATTGTCCTGCACTCCATTTCCAGGGAGGGAAACAGATCAATAAATAATAATAGATTGAGATCCATGCTGTAATAGAAGGATTACAAAAGGCTCTGGGAACTTAGATAAAAGGATAATTAATAGTGATTTCATGTGGGCAGAGCTGGGAGAAGTCTAGGTCAAGGAATGCTCTATAGGAAAGGCTACAACTTAGCTCTAACTTTAAGGATGGCTGGAGTTTCAGAATTCAGGTGTAACTAATACAAGGTGCATTCTGGGTAACACAAGCAATTATCTATGAATAAAGAAATGTACTATGAGTAAGATACTGTATTGAGCACTTATACTCCATTCTTCATAACAATCCAGTGAGCTAACATATCTAAAAATGACCATCTTCCAGATTAAGAAACAGAGGCCAAAAAAAAAAAAAAAAGAAAGAAAGAAAGAGAGGCCCACAAAGGTTAAGTAATTTATCCAGGGCGTTACAGCTGGTCATTAGCAAAATATGTATTTTATTCCAAAGTTTGGGCTATTAAACACTATATCACCAGGTAGGGTAAGAAGAATGTAGATATATATTACTTTGGTTTGAGGATTAGAGCTTAGTCTATTATGAATAAAGGTAACTTGCACTGATGTGTGCTGCAATAGGCGGTACAGGTAGGGATCAGCTGTGAATACTGTGATGTAAGACTTGCAAACTGGATCCATATTTTAAGACTGAAGAGCTGAAGCTTTGCTTCATAGACATCAAGGATTCTTTGGATGATTGTAAAATTCATGACCAAGAATGAGCTCATTAGATAAATCCAGGGGCTTTGAAGCAGCTCTGGAGAAATCAAATGCTAGAAAACCTGCTAACAGATTATTGAAATAATGCAGACAAAAGACAGTGATGGTCCAAACTCAGGGACCAGCAGTGAGGACAAAAAAGATAAGGATGCAAAATGACGTTGTGGAGGGAAAGATCAACATGATTTCAGAATGAATTTATGGAAGGGATGAGGAGAGGTATCACTGGTGATGCTAGCGATTCTGGCTTGAATAATTGAGTAGGTGTTGATGTGAAAGGGAGAGCGTAACAGAAAGGTCTAGGGATGCTCAAATTGATAACTCTAAGAAATAACTGGGAATATGGAAATGTGTCTTGAAAATGTAGATTTAGGAACCACAAAAAAGGGGGAGATCATCTACACCCAGGCACATTGTGGAAATGAGAGGAAATGAGGACCTGAGACATAACAGCAATACCAGTAACAGTTACACAAGAATGTTAGCAAGGCTTAACCTGATAGTAAGCACAAATCTCTCCCTCTGCAATTTTAGTTAATTGTTTAAAATTAACCAAAGTACAGTAACTTCTCTTTCTTTTTTCACAGATATTCCACCTACAAGTATTTAAGGGTTAGGGGGTCAAAGCATTCACTAGTACCAGGCTATCAGAGAATTGGACATATTACAGTTGGGGATCCATAATGATAATTGAGATAATTTACTTTAATATACTTTAATAAAGTAAATATAATTTACTTTAATAGGTATGTATATCCTATAGGGCCTTAACAAAAAGGAACACAACTTACAAACATTCATGTAAATCATATAAAAGTATCATAAATAGATCAGTGCAAAAAGAAAGGTCCAACATAAAAATTTAAATGTTTTTTAAGAAGGAATAGTTACTGTGATTACTAATGTCCCAATTGTAATGGACTAAAAGAAAGTACAATGCTTTGAAAGAATTGCTTTTCAAATCACCTTATAGTTCTAGGTAGGGACGGAAGCATCAGAACAAAGCAGTCTATCAAAGACAATTTGCATTCATTTTGTCTCTATAGGAGAAATAATTTGTCAGTGAAGGTCAACAGAATCCAACAGGGAGGCTGTTGCCCTCCCTCCTTACCCTGGTACGTGCAGAGGTTAGAACAGTCTAACTATTTAGCCTTGGAATTACTACATACTCCACCTTCCCAGCTATTCAGAAAGGCTTTGTTCATGAAAAGTTCTCATGGTTATAAAACACTAAGCAAAAAAAAAACACTTGTTCTCCCATGATGTGCTGTATTACATTTCTTTTTGTTTGAGGAATTGAAAAAGCTTTACAAACAAGACCTAATAAATCTTTTTAAGACAGCTGTGTGTGGGAACTCTTTCCCCATTCAATGGAGACTGGGGACAGGTAAGGGGAGAAGAGAGGCTGAGAGAAAAGGAGGGCGGACAGGCACCGTCTGTCATGTAAAGTCACCAAAGAAGTTCAGGGTTGCACACATTTGTCCTCCGACTGGCCTTGTCTAGCTAAACAGTTAGCACTTTACCCTTCCCAGCTGGGAGCTGCTGTTTCTAGAGTTTGCCATCTGTTAACACAGGTGAGCCACAGCAAGCAAAACACCAGAAGTCCAGAGGGTAGGAGATAAAAGAAGGAAGTTGAGAAAAATAAACAATTCCAGGTGCTTTTTTGTGTTTAAGAAACTGTTAGATGCTGTCACATTTCCAGTAAGCACTCAATAAAGACTTAGCTTCTTGCCTTTCACATAATTTATGCTATCTGATTAAAGGAAACAAAAGAATCCCTGTGAATTAAAACTGCTGGTCATGAAGTAAGCCAATTTATGTATCACAGTGCAGAAGCATGAAGGAAAGGACGGGTGCAGAGCTGGGTCAAGGTCAGCTTGTATGCTCTGCTTAGTGATTACACCGGGTAGGACCCATTCCATTCACACATAACATTACTACCAAAAATGAAGAATCCAAGGAACAAGGGATGGAAGGAGCCACTGGGACAAAGAATACAAATTATCTACCATCTTTACTCTAGCAGAGAACTCTTCACAAATGAAGTCGCTGCCTGGGTTTTTTACTTTGTTAACAGAGCAGAGACTGTGATGGGGCATTGGGAGACATGTTTTTACTCGGGGTGTGTGTGTGTGTGTGTGTGTGTGTGTGTGTGTGTGTGTGTTTAGTTGCTCAGCCATGTCCAACTCATTTCGACCTCATGGACTGTAGCCTGCCAGGTTCCTCTGTCCATGGGGATTCTCTAGGCAAGAAGACTGGAGTGGGTTGCCACGCCCTCCTTCAGCGGATCTTCCCAACCCAGGGATCAAACCCAGGTCTCCCACATTGCAGGTGGATTCTTTACTGTCTGAGCCACTGTGGAAGCCCAAGAATACTGGAGTGGGTAGCCTATCCCCTCTCCATGGGGAACTTCCCTATGGATTGAACCAGGGTCTCCTGCATTGCAAGTGGATTCTTTACCAGCTGAACTATCTGGGAAGCCCTTACTCTCTCTACCCACAGGATTAAACTTGGTCCTGATATTTTTGTAAAAATCAAGAGGAGGTGTTTGAAAAGCTATAGCTATAGCTTCCATAGGACAAGAGAGCTACTCAAAGCAAGTCAGGCATAGTATTCCATTGGCTCCGGAGTCAGATGGGCTTGACTGTGAATCCAGCTTTTGCCATTTAACTTGGGCCTAGTTATAGAATCTCTATGGAGAAAGAAATGGCAACCCCCTCCAGTATTCTTGCTTGGAGAATTCCATGGACAGAGGAGTCTGGTGGCCTCCGGTCTAAGGGGTTGCAAAGAGTCGGACACGACTGAGCAACTAACATGTTCATGCAATCACTTGATCCTGGTTTCATTTTCTATGAAATGAGTGAAAACAATAATATCTATCCTATCTGCCACTCAGGGCAATTGTCATAATGAAATGAGATAAGGCATGTAGACATTTAGCACAGTGCCAGACATGTGGTAAGAATTCAATACATACTAATTTTATGCAGGTAGCATTTAAAAAACAAAACCCTGAGATGATAATACTCATGAGACAATAAAAATATACACCATTTTTAGAGCATTCTGAAGATTTCTGATAAAGACATATGATGAAAAATTTCATGTAAGTACTTATCTATATCTGTCAATATAAAACTTTATACATATACATCAATCCACAAGATTGGCTTCTTTTTTCTTTTCTGGAATGTAACAAGTATGAATGTTGATCACTTGGTTTTCATCTCAAAATATGAGCCATAAATATTTTTAAAATAACACCTACCCTACAGCATATGCCATTTAACTTTTAAAGGACAAATTTATCTCTTAAAAGGCTATTCATCATCAACTTATTTTAGGTAAGACAGTCAGATGCAGTAACAAACAGTTTACTAAAAATTCAGAAAATAATATGGGTCACTAAAGCTTGATCCTCTGGTTAAAGTGTGAAGACAATAATGAGAACAAAGAAGCACAGAGGTAATCAAAATATCCACTTTTTCCTAATTTTACAGCTTAATCTAAACAATTATAGAAATGTAGATGGCATTGTAACAAATAATGTAAATAATTTCTGTTGGCAATGGAAAAACTTGATGATTAACTGCTCAAATACAAATGAAAGCTAATTTTAGGAAAGGTATAAGTAACTTATTTGAAAAAAATGTAATACTACATGGAGCAAAGAAAAAATCAGCATTTTCAAAAGACTAAGATAATCTACAGTTTATCAATTCAGTTCAGTTCAGTTCAGTCATTCAGTTGTGTCCAACTCTTTGCGACCCCATGGACTGCAGCATACTAGGCCTCCCTGTCCATCACCAACTTCCGGAGTTTACCCAAACTCATGTCTGTTCAGTCGGTGATGCTATCCAATCATTTCATCCTCTGTCGTCCCCTTCTCCTCCTGCCTTCAATCTTTCCCAGCATCAGGGTCTTTTCCAATGAGTCAATTCTTCACATGAGGTAGCCAAAGTATTGGAGTTTCAGCTTCAGCACCAGTCCTTCCAATGAACACCCAGGACTGATCTCCTTTAGGATAGACTGGTTGGATCTCCTTGCAGTCCAAGGGACTCTCAAGAGTCTTCTCCAACACCACAGTTCAAAAGCATCAATTCTCTGGCACTCAGCTTTCTTTATAATCCAACTCTCACATCCATACAAGACTATTGGAAAAACCATAGTCTTGACTCAGTTCAGTTCAGTTCAGTCACTCAGTCATGTCCGACTCTTTGCGAACCCATGAATCGCAGCACGCCAGGCCTCCCTGTCCATCACCAACTCCCAGAGTTTACTCAAATTCAAGCCTATCAATCGGTGATGCCATCCAGCCATCTCATCCTCCGTTGTCCCCTTCTCCTCCTGCCCCCAATCCCTCCCAGCATCAGGGTCTTTTGCAATGAGTCAACTCATCGCATCAGGTAGCCAAAGTATTGGAGTTTCAGCTTCAGCACCAGTCCTTCCAATGAACACCCAGGACTGACCTCCTTTAGGATGGACTGGTTGGATCTCCTTGCAGTCCAAGGGACTCTCAAGAGTCTTCTCCAACACCACAGTTCAAAAGCATCAATTTTTTGGCACTCAGCTTTCTTTACAGTCCAGCTCTCACATCCATACATGACCACTGGAAAAACCATAGCCTTGACCAGACAGACCTTTGTTGGCAAAGTAATGTCTCTGTTTTTTAATATGCTATCTAGGTTGGTCATAACTTTCCTTCCAACTAGATGGATCTTTTTTGGCAAAGTAATGTCTTTGCTGTTTTAATATGCTGTCTAGGTTGGTCACAACTTTCCTTCCAAGGAGTAAGTATCTTTTAATTTCATGGCTGCAGTCACCATCTGCAGTGATTTTGGAGCCCAGAAAAATAAAGTCTGACACTGTTTCCACTGTTTGCCTATCTATTTGCCAAGAAGTGATGGGACCAGACGCCATAATCTTAGTATTCTGAATGTTGAACTTTAAGCCAACTTTTTCACTCTCCTCTTTCACTTTCATCAAGAGGCTCTTTAGTTCTTCTTCACTATCTGCCATAAGGGTGGTGTCATCTACATATCTGAGGTTACTGACATCTCTCCCAGCAATCTTGATTCCAGTTTATGCTTCATCCAGCCCAGCATTTCTCATGATGTACTCTGCATATAAGTTAAATAAGCAGGGTGACAATATACAGCCTTGATGTACTCCTTTTCCTATTTGGAACCAGTCTGTTGTGCCATGTCCCGTTCTAACGGTTGCTTCCTGACCTGCATACAGATTTCTCAAGAGGCAGGTCAGGTGGTCTGGTATTCCCATCTCTTTCAGAATTTTCCAGAGTTTATTGTGATCCACACAGTCAAAGGCTCTGGTATAGTCAGTAAAGCAGAAATAGATGTTTTTCTGGAACTCTCTTGCTTTTTCAATGATCCAGTGGATGTTGGCCATTTGATCTCTGGTCCCTCTGCCTTGTCTAAAACCAGCTTGAACATCTGGAAGTTCACGGTTCACGTATTGCTGAAGCCTGACTTGGAGAATTTTGAGCATTACTTTACTAGCGTGTGAGATGAGTGCAACTGTGCTATAGTTTGAGCATTCTTTGGCATCTACAATTTATATCATATATCAAAATAAGCTTTAAGTTGCTTACTAAGTTAACTGTGACTTTCAAATCATAGAAAAACTAGCTAATAATAGACTATTAATTTTCAAAGGTGTAATAACTTTCTAAAGCTTGAAAAAATAGAAACTGTATTTTATAAAGAAAAAGTTCAAAAGAATCCAATATAATGGTTTTAGAGTTTTATGCAATGAAAATTCCAGTAGAACACAGAGAAAGATAATATATATGCATGCAAAAACTAAACAAAACAACAACAACAAAAAAGGAAAACAAAGGTCCAAAGACTGTAATTCATGAGGCTATGGGTAGTTCAGGGGCATCACTTAAGGGTCTTTCACATACTGACTAATTCTCTGACTACTTACTAGAAAGCATTCACTGTCCACTCTATACTCTTGGAAACCCATCTCCTCTTTCCAATGTGCCTTCTTTCATTTTTGGTGATGAAAGACTCAAGGGTTGGAGAGAGAGGTAAGAGATTTCAAAGACACTTTGATATGATTTCCATTCCTCAGCAAATTATTCCCAGAAAATAATTGAAAGGAAGAATAAAAGCACATGCCTAAAGGAGAGTGATGGGAATGGAAGCCCGTCTAGAGTATGTTAAGGAGAAAGTGTTGGTGATAGGTATATACAGTATGAGAAAGAGCTTTTTCAACAGGTGCTGCTGTGAAGAGCAGAATATAAATGGGGCAATGATTAAAGGGGAGATCAAAGAGGAATTTTTTTAAGATTTGAAATTGCTCAGTCACCAAGTTGTGTCCAGATCTTCATGACTCCACGGACTATAGCACACGAGGCTTCCCTTTTCCTCATCATCTCCTGAAGTCTGCCCAAGTTCATGTCCATTGCATCAGTGATGCCATCCAACCACCTCATCCTCTGTCACCCTCTTCTCCTTCTGCCTTCAATCTTTCCCAAGATTAGGGTCTTTTCCAATAAGTTGGCTGTTCGTATCAGGTGGCCAAAGTATTGGAGTTTCAGCTTGAGAGTTGGACTGTGAAGAAAGCTGAGCACTGAAGAATTGATGCTTTTGAACTGTGGTGTTGGAGAAGATTCTTGGGAGTCCCTTGGACTGCAAGGAGATCCAACCAGTCCATCCTAAAGGAGATCAGTCCTGGGTGTTCATTGGAAGGACTGGTGCTGAAGCTGAAACTCCAATACTTTGGCCACCTGATGCGATGAGTTGACTCATTGCAAAAGACCCTGATACTGGGAGGGATTGGGGGCAGGAGGAGAAGGGGACGACGGAGGGTGAGAAATTTTTAAAGTAACACATTTTCAAAAAAGCTCCTAACTCAAGGTGTTTTCAGAACGTTATACAGCAAGAAAAGAGCTGACAAATATACAGTTGTTTTGATACATTAAAAACACCTGGACTATTATTTTTGACAATGTAGTGCTTTTGATGGTAAATACTATATATAACCCTATATTAATTCTTCATAGAGTTAATAAATGCCCATATAGTTTTACTATGTGTCATACTATTTAAAGAACTTTATAAATATCAACACATCTAATACTCAATATATATTATGTAGGTAGCATCATTTTTCCCATACAAGGAGTCTGTGGTACAGAGAGATTCTTGTCCAGAATCATAGAGCAAAAAAGTCAGGGAGCTGAGATTCAAACTCCAGTACGCTGATACCAGAATCCTTGCCCTGAACCTCTCTGTTGTGTTTTGAATGTTATCTCAATTCATCTTAACAAATATTAAGAGAAGTATATTATTATATACTGAACAGAGAAGAAAGGTGAGACTTTGAAAGGTTAGATAACTTTCTCAGGATTACATTGTTTAAGTGGCTGGACCTGGATCTTTCTTTCTCAGCACTTAACACTATATAAGTTTTAGAAACAGAAAAGGTTAAAAGTTTACATGTTTTATCACTCAAAAATGCTGAATAAAGATGACAAGTGGTTTAGAAAGGAAATTTTTTAATCAAGGGAATGAAACAGATTAAATGATGAAGGTAATTATTTAATGATATTATATGCCTTGATTTATAAGACAGTTGCGGAGTTCAAGAATTGTACAACTTGGACAGAATTTATTTCATATAAAAGCCATTTTTAAGACTTGGTATGGACAGGAATAAAAATATATATGTCTAAGTTATATATATAGAAATACATATAGGAATACATATTGTTAAAAATTATTCATGTTAATTGGAAAAAATAGGCTTTACAGTCAAGCAAAAGAAGAAAAAAGCAAGAGAAAAGAGGATGAGAGGGAAGGAGGAAGAAAACCATATCTGGAAAGGATATGAAGGTTTGCTGTATATAATTCTAGACATCACACACACACACATATACAGATAAACACATTTTTATAGAAATGGTATCATACTATGTTTTTGTCTTTTGGTTTTTTTCCTATTACCTCCTTTTCTAACTAAAACCATACTGGGAGAACATCTTTATCAATATGCCTGTATGCTCAGTTGTTCAGTTCTGTCTGACTCTTTGTGACTCCATGGACTATAGCCCACTGGGCTCCTCTGTCCATGCGACTTTCCAGGCAAGAATACTGGAGTGGGTTGTCATTTTCTTCTTCAGGGGATCTTCCCGACCCAGAGAGCAAACCCATGTCTCTGTGTCTCCTGCTTGACAGGCAAATTCTTTAGCACTGCGCCACCTAATAAGCAGGTGTTAATTATTATTTTTATGATTGTGTCATATTCTATTGTTGGGATTGTACTCTAATTCGTGTAGTCTTCTATTACTGGATAATTAGGTTATGTATTAGTTTGATAGGGGTGTCATAACAAAACACCAGAGGCTGAGTGGCTTAAACAACACAACTTTATCTTCTCATAGTTCTGATGGCTGGCAGTCCAAGATCAAGGTGCTAGCAAAGTTGGTTTCTGGTGAGACCTTTCCTCACAGCTTACAGATAACTGCCTTCTCATTTTGTCCTTAGAAGGCCTTTTCTCTGTGCGTGCACATTCCTGGAATAGCCTTTTTCTTCTTCTTCTTCTAAGGACACCAGTCATACCGAATTAGGGTCACACTCTTATGACCTCATTTAACCTTAATTACCTCCTTAAAGGCCCTATCTCCAAATACAGTCACATTGGGGGTTAGGGTTTCAACATATGAATTTGCGGGGGAAACAATGCAGACCATAGCAGGTTGTTTTCAATTTTTCAGTAGTACAAATCATATTGATGATAAATGATAAGGTGATTTTTATTCAATCATTCTTCCCCTAGAATATAATCCTAATAGCATAATTTCTAGGTCAAACAGTCTGCCATTTTAAGGCTTTCGGTATGAATTGCCAAGCTGTTTTCTGGAAACAACTTCTTTTCTTTCAAACTTCTGCCAGTAGACAATGAGAATGAAAGCACAGCCATTTTAAAGAACAATATACATGTGTAATATTCTCTTGACTGTCTATGATACGGACTGTGTGGCTCTAGACTACAACAGTTTCAGTCCCATCTGAATCTGGAGAGAACTTCATGAGAAAGACAAAGAGTCAGAAGAGCCTGGATTGATACATTCAAAGAGTTTCCTTTAGCATCTCTGTGGGCGCTATTTTAAGTTACTCTTCTTAGTTCTATACATTGCATTGAGAAGATAAAACCCAGGCCTCTCTGACAAACAGAACCACGGTGGGACAAAAAGAGTGCAGGCACATATTAATTTGGGGAAGGCTCTGAGGCTGTCTTTTTTAGCTTCCTGTAAGTTAACACACTTGAAAGGGAGCCTTTTCCTACTCAGCATTCTCTCTGTAAATATTCCCTTCTGCTGTCTCCTGCAGAGGTCAGGTTACTACAGGCTTTTGAATATCCTAGAGATTCTGCAGGGAATTAAGTTCAGAATCACTGCTTCCTCTTCATTGTCTTTTGTCTCAAGTGTGCTGACTCTACTATTGGGAGAATAATTTACAGGGGGAGAGGAATCTCAAACTGAAATAGAGAGAAGGTAGCTTCTTTCATGCAGGTAATAGAGTCAATCTATGTATTCATGTCTTTAATATTGTTTGTGGAATAGAGGAGGAGTTCAATGAATTAGGCACCTTGAAGTTTTTAATGTAGTTTTGGTGAATGGAAACAATATCATGGGGAACACACCAAGAGAGGAAGAAAGACTTGGCATGAATAGGGGAAGAGCATTTAAAAGCAAATCACCAAGAGTTGATATTATCTAGTGTTTCCACCATGACATTTTACCTCAGTTAAGCTAAACACACAGCAAGAATACGGAGAAGTAGAAAATTAAATAACATGATCAATGAGCTATCATGTGAAAGTGACCTGTTATCAACTAGTAAGACAATAAAGTGGAATGGAAAACCTTTAGAGACCCAGATTAAGACAGCTGGGACACTAACCAGCTGTGTGGTCTCAGGAAAGTATGCAACCTCTCGGAGTTAAGTTTCCTTCCAGGACTTATGAGGATATTAATACCAAGTTAAGAGAAGAGTTAACAGCTTAAGTGAGGTGACAAGCAAAATACTCAGCATAGTATACAGCATACAGAATGCACTCATAAAATAGAGGCTTCCTTCCACTTCTGGAAAATGGAGGAGGACTAATTTAAATTCTTCAAGAGCCTTTCAATACAGATATGGAGACAAAATGAGAACATTTAAACAAGGAGAAGAGTTTGGTAGTAATCACAAGCATGATAGAAGTTCAGACAAAAGGAGAACTAAAAGCACAGGACCACTCTGCCAGTGAAAGATACGTCAAACTGTTGGGTCTTACATACTAGGTGTCTGGGATGAGTAACAGAGAAGCTAACTGAGGAAAGAAGATGTTGAAAGGCGGTGGATGGGGTAGGGGATGCTCGAGCCGACACAATAAAATGGTAGGGGCACAGAATAAAATTAAGCAAAAGTGGGCTTCTCTGGTGGCTCAGACAGTAAAGAATCTGCCTGCAATGCGGGAGACCTGGGTTCAGTTCCTGGGTTGGGAAGATACCCTGGAGAATGGAACGGCTACTCCCTCCAGTATTCTTGCCTGGAGAATTCCATGAACAGAGGAGCCTGGCGGGCTACAGTCCATGAGGCCGCAAAGAGTCAGACACAACTAAGAGACTAACACTTTCACTTTTAAGCAAAAGTGACAAATAAAACTCTTCACTTGACCTACAGTTTATGGAAAAAGCAATTCATTCTCATAATAGATACATTAAAATATAGCTAGAATGACTAAGAAGGATTATACAATGAGTATGTACTGAATAAATACTAATAGTTAATAATACTGGTTTGTTATAATTCATTTTGTAAATTAAGAAAAAGATCCATGAATAAAAACCAAATGGTCATATTTCTCAAAAAAGAAATGACCCCCATTATTAATTTGCACAACTATTAGGTGATGGTATAATCACTCTGGTTTGCTTAACCTGATCTTATGACTTTCACTTCAGTATTGCAACAGCTAAAAACTGGCAGGAGAGCATTGCCGGTCTTCATTTGGCTTGTCTAAATTCTATGGCTTTCATTTCCTACCTATACTTATGATTGATAATTATTTTAATTCATTTTTTATAAAGAAAGAGAACAACAAAATAATTTATCTTAGCGGTAAAAGAATATGAGATTGTTTTTCCTTCCCTAAGACCCACCAGAAACTTTCTAAAATGTTCAGGTAGAGGCAACTTAAAACGTCCTTTCTGGAAGAACAAAGCTAGAGGCATAACAGGTATAACCCTTGCAGACTTCAGACTGTACTATAAAGCTACAATAATTGAAACAGTGTGAGACTGGCATTAAAAGAGACATATGGATCAATGGAACAGAATAGAGAGCCCAGAAATAGATCCACACATCTATGGTCAATTAATCTATAAATATACAATGGAGAAAAGACAGTCTCTTCAGAAAGTGGTGTTGGGAAAGCTAGATAGTTACATGTAAATCAATGAAGCTAGAACACTCTCTAATATCATATACAAAAATAAACTCAAAATGGCTTGAAGACCTAAATATAAGACATGACACCCTATAACTCCTAGAAGAGAACACAGGCAAAACATTCTCTGACACAGATTGTAGCAATATTTTCTAAGAGCAGTCCACCAAGGCAAAAGAAATAAGAGCAAAAATAAACAAATGGGACCTAATTAAAATTAAAAGCTTTTGCACAGCAAAGGAAATCATAGATAAAATGAAAAAGCAGCCTATGTAATGGGATAAATATTTACAAACAACTCATACAACTCAACATCAAAAAAACAAACAACCCAGCGCAGAAGACTTAACAGACATTTTTCCAAAGAAGACACAGATGACTGACAGGCACATGAAGGGATGCTCAACATCACTAATTATTCGGGAAATAAAAATCAAAACTACAATGATGGTCAGAATGGCCATCATCAAAAAATCTACAAACAATAAATGCTGGAGAAGGTGTGGGAAAAAGGGAAGCCTCGTGTATTGTTGGTAGGAATGTTAACTGGTACAGCCACTATTGGAGAACTGTATGGAGGTTCCTTAAAAATCTAAAAATAGAACTATTATGTAACAATCCCACTCCTGGGTTTGTATCTGGAAAAGGTGAACCCTAATTCAAAAAGATACATCTGACTGTTTACAGCAGCACTACTTACAATACCCAAGACATGGAGACAACCCAAGCGTCCGCTGATAGATGACCTACTTGAGAAAATATTGCATATATATACATACATACACACACACGCACAATGGAATATTAGCCATAAAAGAAATACTGCCATTTGCAGCATCATGGCTGGACCTAGAGAATATTATTCTCAGTGAAGTAAGTAAGATAAAGGTGAATAATTATATCACTTATACGTGAAATCAAAAAAATACAAATGCATTTATATACAAAACAAAAACATACTGAAAGACATAGAAAACAAACTTATAGTTACCAAAAGGGGAAGGCAGGGGGCAGGGATAAACTAGGAGTATGGTACTAACAGATACAAAGTACTACATAGAAGAGGCTTCCTAGGTGGCACTAGTGGCAAATGCAGGAGATGTAAGAGATACAGATTCGATCCCTGGGTGGGGAAGATCCCTTGAAGAGGAAATGGCAACCCACTCCAGTATTCTTGCCTGGAGAATCCCGTGGACAGAGGAGCCTGGTGGGTTACAGTCCATGGGGTCTCAAAGAGTCGGACACAACTGAAGCGACTTAGCACGCACACACACGTTACTACAGCTAGGCCCTGAGCGACTGAGCATGCATACGCATATATACACACACATAACTGAATCACTTGGCTGTATACCTGAAACTAACACAACATTAGAAATCAACCATATCTCAATAAGAAAAGAGAAAGGTCCTGAATCTGTCACTTGAGTTTTCACATTAGGAAACTAGGAAAAGAAAAACAAATAAAACCAAAGAACACAAAACAAAAACAAAAAAGTTATTTTTGTTTGCTTCTCATTAGCCAAGCAATGTGTTCACTGGAAAAAACCTAGGAAACCTTATCAACAAAAATTCAAAAATAAAAACTAAAATTCATTTACACTTCTACTGCCTAAATACTTTTCGCATTTTTATATTTCTTTCATGTCTCTTTTCCTATGCATGTGTGAACATATTTTCAACATAGTGTTTTTAAATCTAGATTTTCGCTAAATACATTCTAAATATCTTTCCACATCATTAAAATTTTTTATCTGTAATGTTGTTTAAAATGTTTATAGCACATGCCTTCTGCAATGGTTTTTCCCTGTATTTTCACTATATTCCAACCAGTCAAGGCAATTTTATGCAGCTTTACTTTTTATAGCTGTATGTTATAAATTTAAGTATTATGTTAAAATGCATTTTTGAGCCATCTGCAATTCTATTCCTTTTCTTAGACTTTATTTCTCCCTCTTTTCCTCCCCTTCTCCTTACTTAATTTCCCTTGTCTTCCTTTGTCTCCTTGGAGGCTAAAGGGAGAAAAAAGCCAGGTCCATAAATAACTGTAATCACTACCACAGGCAAATAAAAGGACTCTGGATTTCAAAAGAGTATTCCTTTATCAGTTTGCAAATACGCCTACACATCTGAAGGCAAAGACCCTTCTGAACACTTAGTTATTTTTCTTTCAAGAGGAGCAACAAGAAAATAAGAGGCAATATTTTTTTCTCTTTTCACAGTTGAAAAAATAAAAATCAAGAATGGACAGAAAAAAAAAAGAAAAAAAAAAAAAAAAAGAATGGACAGGATGCCCGCTCATGTCATACAGTTGGTTGGTGGCTGAACAAAGATTAAACCCAGGATTTCTGAATCCCAGTTTTGTGTTTTCACACTGTGGCACACAGCCTTACCCTAAAAAAAATTATAGCTGGGATATGTGAACTTTGTATCAAGACCAAGACTGTAAGAAGAGAGTACTTTTCGAGTGAAAGAATTCTCTGATTTTGTGAGAAATTCTACTGACCTGATATACAACAGTAAAATTGTCCTGAGAAATGGGAGGGAATGAAAAGGACAATCCTGTATCCGTTCATTTGGTGTTTTTCTATCAAGCAGAGCTATGGTCATGTGTGTGCGCGTGAGAGTCACTTCAGTTGGGTCTGACTCTTCTCGACCCTATGGACTGTAGTCCGCCAGGCTCCTCTGTCCATGGGATGCTCCAGGTAAAAATACTGGAGTGGGTTGCCATGTCCCCTTCCAGGGGATCTTCTCGACCCAGGGATCAAACCCATGTCTCTCATGTCTCCTGCACTGGCAGGCATGTTCTTTACCACTAGCACCATCTGGGAAGTCCCAGGTATGTTCATACTTTGATTAAAACATCACACATATGGCAAGCTGGCTTCCCCTAGGGGAACTCTAGAAAGTGACTTCCCGAATGAATAAGAGCAAATATTCTGTGGGACAGAGAACGCTCCTGCCCTGAGGGTCTGCTTCAACAGGTTCAAAATGTTGAGTGGAAAGAATCCTTGAATATAATCTAATACAGCGCCTTAAAAAACCTAGGAAACCTCTTAACAATACCTCTGTCAGTCAGTCATTCACCTTGTGCTTGAACATCAGCGCTCATGGAGGATACAGACTCTGGGCTGAAGCCAAGAAAAAGTCAAGTCAATGCTTTTATTCATTGGGCTATCCAAGTAGCCCTGCATATACTACACTGTTCTGGAGAAGGAAACGGCAACCCACTCCAGTACTCTTGCCTGGAAAATCCCATGGATGGAGAAGCCTGGTAGGCTACAAGTCCATGGGGTTGCAAAGAGTCGGACACGACTGAGCCACTTCACTTCACTTCACATACTATGCTGTATGCCTTTTTATTTGTATGACTTGTATTTAATGACCTTTTTGCTAAACTGAAAGGCAACATCACACTCACAAACATACACAGTGAAATAGAAAAATAACAAAAAGCCAATATTGTTTCATCACCTTGGGAAGCATTTATTATGACACAGGGTGGATGGAAACTATGATGGACACTCAGAGGGTCATAAACATATTACAATTGGAAGGGTCCTTCTTATAGGTAAACTAGCATAAGACTTTCCTTTTACTTAAAAAGAAATAAAGTTTAAGAGATTTGCTGGGCTTTTACAGGTCTCTGCCTCAGTGGCATTTGACTACATAGAGAGAGAGAGAGTTTACAGATTATTTAACATAGAGGTTGGAGTACTAATGATCACAGCTCAAAGAAGGAAAAACACCAAAGGCAGGTGGATCAGGATCAATACTCTCATTAAACACTCAGTTACCTTTCCCCTTCTGGATTTATGTTTTCCCTCACTTTCTCAGTGATGTTTTTCTGTATTAAATACAGAAAGAATAATCAGGAAAGAGTTCCTTGACTGTAGCTGAAATCAATGTATCTAACATGTTTTCCAATACTTACTGTGCATGTGGCCTCATTACATTCACATGCCAGGAAAGGTTCAAAGGGGAAAAAAACTGTAGGAAGCCATTCGTGATTTTCTCTTCAGGATCTAATAGTCATTCTTACCTCAGTCTTGCACTGCTTTCTAATACATCCCAAGTGATAAAGTTAGTATATTAAAATTCAGAACACAGCAAATTATTCATGCTGCAAAGTGATTGTTTATGTGATTTTGTTTTGCTTTATTTTAAAAATTCATAGTCTGCACTATTCTCTGGAAAGGGGTCACTATATATAGATATTCTATGTAAAGGGGTCACCATATATATAGTGATATTCCATGTCACCATAACATTCCTTTTGAAAAGGCAGGTTACAATGCCTCTCCTCCACTTTCAGATGAATAAATTCAATCATAAATTCAATCTTTAATCATCATGAATTTACTCATTCCTTCATTTATGTTCCTTGACGGATGTTTCTCAGTTTTCTTGTATAGATTTTTACATGTTTGATACCCAGTTTCAAATGTTCTGATAAAGGCTCTGAGTCTCTCAGCATAATTTTAGTGCCTAAATGCTTACTGCTTACTGTACCTTTGGGATTAAGTCTTACTCATCTTTGTATGTTCCCCACTCTCCACTCCTCCACACATATACATTAGAAGAATACATCGTAGGTGTCAGATTTATTTTTAAACATGATTTTCCTTTGGATTAAAATTACGGCTGCAAATTCAAAGAATATTCATTTGTATTTGGTTTGAAGAGTATATTAAAGTTCTAATTCAAAATGTTCTAATACATTCCTAGTTTCTAATTATACAGGTTGACCAGATAATTTCATGACGAGAAAACTTTAACTCTGTTTAGTAATTCACAGAAGAAATAAGATCTTAAGTTATCTTAAGACATCAATTAGATGGGTTTGGTCAGGTAGTGTTAAAGTATATGATCAAAGGTAAGCATTACTATGTGTAACACAAAGCAACAGGAAATAGTCACTAAAAAGTCATTCACATTCTCTTTTTATTTCTTTAGTAAAGATCAAATACAGTTCAGCTAAAATAAGACTCTCTACATGGCAAATGTTAAGGTATTCCTTTTTCTTTTTTTTCTTTTGGAGGCTATGTCCTTTGGTGGCTGAATAGGAAAGCCATACCATTACAACTGTTAACTCTTATTTTACTGATAACTCTTGTTTATAGATCTATCTCCTTAACTACTTTATACGCCTTTTGAGAATAAGAACCTGATCTTTATCCCACATACCTAGTATAAAGACAAGTACTTAGGAACCATTCAGAAAATCATCTGTTAGCTGGTTGAACATTTCTCTGTCTTAGTTTCCTCAACTACAGGCGTAAGAAAGGGGTACAATAGTACCCACAGCCGAGGTGTTATATCTGCAAAGTGCCCAAAACCTCACAGGGCACACAACAGGTGCTCACTCAGTCCTGCTCCCCTGCACAACTCTGGGAGGCATCATTCACGGTGCTCCCTGGAGCTGTGCAACTCCAGACTCCCACCCTCCAAGTGGGAACTGCCATCAGCAGCAGCATCATTCCAGCGTTATCATTATTATTAGACCAAAGAATAGAAAAATTTAGCTTCATCTAAATTACAGAGGGGGCAGCAAAAGTGTAATCAGGTCCTTCATGGTGGAGGTAACTGTGTTTACTTCCTAAAGGGAAAAAGGTCAAAATTCTGAAGAATCTGTGTGCATTTATGCTCTCTCATCATATAAACCTTATTTGAGGTCTTCAGTGAAAATGAATTCAGATGGTGTTAAGCTTGAAAGTTTTGTCTGATTCAAGTAAACACTGTGAACTAAAACCACTGGAGGCTGATGAAAGTAAGATGATGAATATCCAAGTGAAAATTTAAAAAAAAAATTAGTTTTTAAAGAAATTAGATATTTTGGCACATATAATATTAATTATGTCATGGGTTTCTCAAAACAGTTTTGTGAAAGGATCTTTTCCTCAAAACTTTAGGATGACATACAGTGGGTATCTGTGTTTGGGTATATATGAGTGCGTGCTTAAAAAGCCAGACGACCCCATCCTCCCAGCCTTTCCTTTATGTCTCTGGCTCACCAGGGACATTGTGGTTGTCCATAGAAGCCAGTTTGGAGCCTCTGATCCAGAGAGAGCAGAACTTCTATCTTTCAGAAGCCCCACAAAGTCACTCTGGACAGTTAATTATTTGGATTTGTGGATGATTTAGAAATTTAGATGACCAAATTTTTCTTTTAAAAATATTCATCACATTTTACTAAATAAATAAGTAAATTTTATTTTAGTGAATTTGGAAATCATAAAAAAAAACAACAAAGAAATTTCTCATAAAGTTTAGTTCAGTTCAGTCGCTCAGTTGTGTCGGGCTCGTTGCGACCCCATGGACTGCAGCACGCCAGGCCTCGCTGTCCATCACTAACTCCCAGAGCTTCCTCAAACTCATATCCATGGAGTTGGTAACGCCATCCAGCCATCTCATCCTCTGTTGTCCCCTTCTCCTCCTGCCTTCAATCTTTCCCAGCATCAGGGTCTTTTCCAATGAGTCAGTTCTTCGCATGAGGTGGCCAAAGTATTGGAGCTTCAGCTTCAGCATCAGTCCTTCCGATGAATATTCAGGACTGATCTCCTTTAGGATGGACTGGTTGGATCTCCTTGCAGTCCAAGGGGCTCTCAAGAGTCTTCTCCAACATCATAGTTCAAAAGCATCAGTTCTTTGGCGCTCAGCTTTCTTTATAGTCCAACTGTCACATCTATACATGACTACTGGAAAGACCATAGCTTTGACTAGACGGACCTATGTTGACAAAGTAATGTCTTTGCTTTTTAATATGCTGTCTAGGTTGGTTATAACTTTTCTTCCAAGGAGCGAGTGTCTTTTAATTTCACGGCTGCAGTCACCATCTGCAGTTACCAGAGTGCTGAGTTGCTTCAGTTGTGTAGTCTGACTTTTTGCAACCCTATGGGCTGTAGCCTGCCAAGCTCCTCTGTCCACAGAAGATTTCCTACGCAAGAATACTGGAGTGGGTTGCCATGCCCACGTCCAGGGGATCTTCCCAATCCAGGAATCGAACCCACACCTCTTTATGTCTCTTGCATTGGCAGGCGGATTCTTTACCACTAGCAACTCCTGGGAAGCCCCAAAGTTACTACCCAGGTTTAATTCCTGTTACTATTTTGAGTTGCACTTACAAAATAAATATATGTTTATATGTTTATGTAATTTTTTTCTCTTTTCACAAAACTGTTATTAAATTCCATCTTTTGATTTTTGAAATCTTTTTTTCTTCTAATTTAAAAGACATATCTTACATGTTTTCCTAAGTCACTGAACCTTTTCCTACAACATACTGCTTAGAGAGTTTCATTACATTCAGTGGTTGGCATAGGACACAAATAATTTATCATATATATCTCACCTATATACAGGGACAGGCAAATCAAGGTTTCAACCTTTTTTCATCCAAACCTACTCTTGTCAAAACTCCTGCTATTCAGTACAAGCAAAAAAACTGAAACAAAAGAAGTCTTAAGTTGCATGAATTTAGAACCACGGAAACTATAACAGCACAGGAATATGCTCTTCATAGTATTAAATTCTGGGATTTGTACTGCTCAGTCCTTTTGACAATTGAGGACTTTTTCCAGAAATGAAATTCTTGTAAAACTGCTCTCTGAATCTCTTTAGAGAAAAAGAAATTTTCACAGTTAACAGAATTGTGAAAAACACAACATACAAGGTTTTCTGGGGTTTTTATTGCTTCAAAAGAGTAGAAAGGAAAACTAGAGAATATTCTTCTATTAAAATATATTTAATACCTATTTAAATATTTGTTTTAAAGAGAGAATCCCAGATTATGTTGTCAAATACACATAACTCACAAATGATCTCCTAAGCGTTATTAAAACAACAACTCCAAATGGTTTTAGGACTGGAGTTCATTCAACCCTTTGTTTTCATTCCTCACTGAGGAAACTTTGGTTATGGGGACCTTGTTCTCGAGTGTCGATTTTAACAGAGTGTTACTATCCTTACTTAGCAAGAATTGGGTCTCAATTAACATTTAACAATAACAATAACATTAAAATATATTTGCCTTTTCTTTATTTAATTTTCAGGAGCACAGTCAAGTTTTCACTGCAAGAAGGAAGAGGTTTAGTTCATTAGGTAATATGACATTGGAGTCAGGAAGACTTGAGTTCAGAATCTAGTTCCATCTGTTATTAGTTAGATAATCTTAAGTATTAAATTACTTTACATCAATAAACCTTAGTTGAGGGATGAATAAAATAGGGATACTATTACCTTCTTCAAAGCATGTTGCTGTATGCATGCAACAACTTTTGGGCAATGCTTGGCATCCAGGAAGCATAGTAAAACAAACACAAACCAACAACGCAACAACAACTAACATTAAAGTCAAATGTGTTTTGAAAGAAATTTCTTAGTGGTTTTTTTTAACCTGAATTTTTTTCATAAAGTAGATTAATGTGCCTCATAACCTCTATGTAATAAGCTAAACACTATATTTGGCTTATCAAATGAAACACTTATCTTCAGAGAAGAAAGATAGGATCGAATACTGATTCAAAACCATCCTCACCAACATGTGCGTTAACAATTCAGGCCAATTAGCTAGAAGCCACTGTGGTCATTTCACAAAAACAAAGACTTGTGCTGAAAATAGAGGTGCTATTTATGTATTCCATCTAAGCGTTACATGTACTAATATTCTATTAAATTTGGCCCCTTTTCCTTATAAAAAACAGAAGTTACTTTTGGACAGGGACCAGGGATAACAATTGGAAGTCTATGAATGCTTTCTATTTTGGGGACCTTCAATTAGGCTTTTGTGGCATTGGTGATGATGGTAATGATACACATGTGGAAACTTGTCATCCCCCATCCCTCTAAAACCCCTGCCCAAAGTTCTTTCCATATACAGATACATACCCGCTGATTATATATGAAAGGAAGGACTCAGTGAGGATAACCAAGTGACCTAAATTTCCTTAGCACCTGAGTTAGGACTTAGAGTGCAGGTCAGATCATGTCGTAGTTCTTGGGCTCTGATTCACATTACTGATGGATCATTCGGTTGTATAGGGCCACATCTCGTAGAACAAAAGAATTCTGAAGTAAGGAAATCTGGATTTGCATCTCATAGTTTCACTTAGTGGTGAGGTTATGCTGGACACAGGTAGACAATCTGAACTTTATCCTGAGGATGATTATAAATGATATAACATAAAATAATGTAACATAATATAATACAATGTAACATAGTATGTACTATCTTCTCTTACTAGCTTACATGCTTGTGAAAATTTAAAGTATGAAAAGTCCTTTGTAACTTGTAAAATAAAGTATTAAATATATATTAGTTATTGTGAAAAATGCCTTTGCTAACTAATTATGTAAGAGATAAAACAAATAATTGATGGAGTAGGGAGGAAACACTTGAAACTACAAATTATGTGGTTGAAATATCACTGTGACTGCCCCCAAACCAGATCAATAATAGCATTAAATTTCATATAGCTAGTTCATTTTTATCAAAAGGTCACCTACTGGGTTAAACTCATTTCAGCTTCCATAGTAATGAAAACGGAATGTTTCTCTAAAGAACAAAAACCAGACTTAACTGGGAAATAACTAGGTATAGTGGAATGAAAGCTGCTTCTCAAGTTGGCACAGTGGTAAAGAATCTGCCTGCCAATGCAGAGATGCAGGTTTGATTCCTGGATCAAGAAGATCCCCTGGAGAAGGAAGTGGCAACCCACTCCAGTATTTTGGCCTGAGAAATCTGATGGACAGAGAAGCCTGGCAGGCTACGGTCCGTGGTGTCACAAAGAGTTGGACATGACAGAGCATCTGGACACGCACACACAATCTAGATATAGTACATAATCCTCACCTGAACTAGGAATGAGCCTTCATAGTGAAAGGGAAAGTTGCTCAATTGTGTCCGACTCTTTGCGACCCTGTGGGTTGTAGCCTACCAGTCTCTGTTCATGGGATTCTCCAAGCAAGACTACTGGAGTGGGTAGCTGTTCCTTTCTCCAGGGGATCTTCCCAATCTAGGGATTGAACCCAGGTCTCCTGCAGGCAGATTGCAGGCATATGCTTTACCATACTGTGGGACAAACCAATCACAAAATGTCTACCAAACCTTAGTAGAATTTATGACCAAAAGATAACAAGCTCTAAACAAAAAGAACAAAGAATGTCCTCATTATCTCCTTATACAAAGGGACTGTAATTCACCAGGCTCCTCTGTCCATGGGATTCTCCAGGCCAGAACACTGGAGAGGGTTGCCATGCCCTCCTCCAGGGGATCTTCCCAACCCAGGTATCAAACCCAGGTCTCCTGCATTGCAGGTAGATTCTTTGCCATCTGAGCCACCAGGAACGCCCTAAAATACGGAAGTGGGTAGCCTATCCCTTCTGCAGGGGATCTTCCCATCTCAGGAATTGAACCAGGGTCTCCTGCATTGCAGGCAGATTCTTTATCATCTGAGCTACCAGGGAAGCCCACAATAAATACATAATAGGTACTCAAAGAATTCAGTTCTTTTCTGGATAATTTTGAAAGTAAGTTGTAAAAGTAAGTTTTCTTTTTATACTTGTTATAGCCTGACTATTTTAGATAGTTTTGTTATTAAGAGGGTCAAGACTATTCCATTTGTTGCTGGAATAAACTGGTTTACTTGAATTATAAAGGAAACTGGATAACGACGGAAGTCCTTAATTCTTCTAAAGAAGAGAACTGAGTCAGCATCAAGTCTGAAAAAAAACTCAGATTGACCCAAGGGAAAGGGCTCTTTTGCAAAATGACTATCTCCTAAACAAAATGCTTTTCTACTATTTCATCAGCTATTCTCTGTCATAAAGATCCTCTTGTTAGGAAAACAACATTTGAGGACATCAAGAATGTGGTTAGCGACAGCACTATGTGAACCAAGAATGGATCAATGCCACTTACATTACAGTTGACTATACAGCCAAAGATCAATGTTTCAAAGCAAGTGGATTATATAAAATAAATTTGGACAGTTAATGTTTTCAAACCATACGAACGTCTGTGGAAGTACAGTAAGCAAATGGCCAGTGACTAGCAGACCACCCTACCTGCCTCCTGAGACATGTGTATGCAGGTCAAGAAGCAACAGTTAAAATTGGACATGGAACAACAGACTGGTTCCAAATTGGGAAAGGAGTGTGTCAAGGCTGTATATTGTCACCCTGCTTCTTTAACTTATATGCAGAGTACATCATGTGAAATGCCGGGCTGGATGAAGCACAAGCTGGAATCAAGATTGCCGAGAGAAATATCAATAACCTCAGATATGAAGATGACACCACCTTTATGGCAGAATGTGAAGAAAAACTAAAGAGCCTCTTGATGAAAGTGAAAGAGGTGAGTGAAAAAGCCAGCTTAAAACTAAACATTCAAAAAACAAAGATTAATGCATCTGGTCCCATCACTCCATGGCAAATAGATGGGGAAACAATGGAAACAATGACAGACTTTATTTTGAGGGGCTCCAAAATCACTGCAAATGGTGACTGCAGCCATGAAATTAAAAGACGCTTGCTCCTTGGAAGAAAAGCTATGACCAACCTAGGCAGCATATTAAAAAGCAGAGACATTACTTTGCTGACAAAGGTCTGTATAGTCAAAGCTTCGGTTTTTCCAGTAGTCATGTATGGATGTGAGAGTTGAACCATAAAGAAAGCTGAGCGTTGAAGAATTGATGCTTTTGAACTGTGATGTTGGAGAAGACACTTGAGAGTCCCTTGAACTGCAAGAAGATCAAACAAGTCAATTCTAAAGGAAATCAATCCTGAATATTCATTGGAAGGACTGATGCTGAAGCTGAGGCTCCAATACTTTGGCCACCCAATGCGAAGAGCCAACTCATTGGAAAAGACCCTGATGCTGGGAAAGATAGAAGGCAGGAGAAGGGGATGACAGAGGATGAGATGGTTGGATGGCATCACCACCTCCACGGACATGAGTTTGAGCAAGCTCCGGGAGTTGGTGATGAACAGGTAAGCCTGGTGTGCTGCAGTCCATGGGGTTGCAAAGAGTCAGACATGACTGAGTGACTGAACTGAAATGAGCTAGAAATATTAATCTTGTCTCTTTACTACCATCAAGCGGTCTTGGCTAAGTCATTTAGGTTTGATTTCAAAAACTGCAAATAGAGTGAAAAATATAAAATATAAAATCATACACCATACTTTAAAAAGATTGGACACTGGCTTCTCTGGTGGCTCCGTGGTAAAGAACCTGCCTGCCAACGTAGGAGACAGAACTTCCATCCCTGGTCGGGTAAGATCCCACGTGCGACGTAACAGCTAAGCCAGCGCACCACAACTATCGAGCCCGCGCTACTGAGCCCACATGCTACAATTACTTAAGCACACGAGCCCTAGAGCCTGTCTTCCACAGGAGAAGCCACCACAGTGAGAAGCCTGCTCACTGCAACTAGAGAGTAGCCCCTACTCTTCATAACTAGAAAAAAATGTTCCCCTGGCAAAGACCCTGCACACCAAAAAAAAAAAAAAGATTGGACAATGTGTAGTTACACCTGTCCAGATAAGAGCATTCATGCAAATCAGGCATGCTTTTTGAGACTGGGCTCTTTTCAATCCATAGAATAAAAAAACCTGAAGGTTGCACAGTGGTGGAAGAACCAATTTCCCTTGCAGCAGGCTATTTTCCTCTCTTGTTTCAGAGTGTGGCGCTGCACCCTAAGGAGCCTCAAATGTGGCCAGTGTAGCTAAGAAGAGAGCAAGATGGCTCAAATCCTCCTTCCATGTAAAATTAACTAGGGGTAAGGTGTCCTTTTTACTTCATTCTTTTTTTAAAGCTAAGGTTTATTTTTAATGACTGCTAATTATGTCTCAGGCATCCAGCTCTAAATACTGTAAATTCTAAACTTTCTAGATACTTTTATTAAATGAAGTGCTTTTAAAATAAAACTAGGTCATAATTCAAAGGTCTTCCTTAATACAACAAAAAAATCATATGTTCTCTGAAATGAAAATTCCACTTTATGGGTAGTTAACAACCACTTAAATTCCTACTTAAGAGATGCAGGAGACAAAGACTAACCAGTGGAATAGGAGGAATTTTTCCTCCAGGTCTAGGTAACCCGAGGGAGCAGATGATGGAGAAGAAACTCCAATAATTCCAGAGTTCCCATTTTTACAAACTGAATTATCTAAGAAATTCATGAGAAAACAACTCTGGGATCTATAACATTTTCAAGACACCTAAGTCCCTCTCTCCGTCTCCTCAGTGCCAATTAGCAGAATTACCATCACGTGGACTCTCATGTGAATTCAGAGTGCTGGTTTTTAATATAAACTCTCCAGACAGGTTACTGTTTTATATAAAATTACCAGCTCAATGGACATGAGTTTGAGCAAGCTCCAAGAGATGGTGAAGGACAGGGAAACCTGGCGTACTGCAGTCCATAGGGTCGCAGAGAGTCGGACATGACTGAGCGACTGAACTATTGTTTTTATATAAAATTACTATCTTGCTATTCTTTTACTGGTAGAATGACACAATTCTTTAGATTTTACAGAATGGGACTCGTTTAAAATACTCCATCTAGCTGTTTTCATTGGTGTTATTGCATTTTTAAAAAGTTGTTTTGGAAAATATACTAAAGTCAGGTATATTTGACCTGTGAATAGTTTACAGGCCTTAAATATGGGTCAGTACTTTCATGGAAGGTACCGCTCCATAAAATGTTTATTTTTGGAAGGTATCTCTCTCCATGAAATGCTGCACAAGGAAGAACCAGATAAGGGACGTGGGTGAGAAACACTTGCTCGGTTTACATTTTCACTGTGGGTATACGAGGTAGCATTTTCCAAGGGAACGTTTCCAGTTTGGATCAGAGGCATAATGACAACATCACCCTCTTTTCTGAAGCACAAGCTCAGAAGGCTTTTTCAGAGTTATAACGATCTCAGCAAAATTTCCTTCTTGAAAATAACACCAGGGATAGTCTTCTAAACAGATACTGTCAACTAAACCTAGTCACATTTGGTTTTCCATCTCTGTTTTAATTGCAGTTGACTCCAGGATTAAAGCACTGCAGTAAATGATCTTAATTTCGATGCAAAATGAAGAAAGGGAACAAAGACTTTTCCCTCATACTTAGGTTTCACTGTAGCTGTATCTTTACAACTTTGATAAATGCTACAAAGGAAGCAGAGAGGGTACAAGAGTAATAGCAGAGACTTAAGATATACTAAAGGAAACCTCTCCAAGGAGTTACATTTTTTTAACCAGTTTTTAAAGAATTTTTTTGATGTGGACCAATTTTTTAAGTCTTTATTGAATTTGTTTCAATACTGCTTTTGTTTTATGTCAGGTTTTTGGCTGTGAGGTATGTGTGAGATCTTAGCTCCCTGATCAGATTGAACCCTCACCCCCTGAATTGGAAGGCTAAGTCTTAACTACTGGACCACCAGGGAAGTCCCCAAAAGTTACATTTAAAGCTCCAACTTAAAGTATAAGAAGAATCCAACCACCATTCATATTTTAAAAGGGGAAGAGCCAGAAGATTGGGCTTTCATTTAAAAACCATATATAGGTTTAAGAAAAATACAGATGTCAGAAAGATATCTGAGTTTAGTCTAAGTCATGTGATAGCTAATGTATGTTGTTTAAATGATTTTTATGAAGGATTTAAGTTGGTCACAGAGGTTAGGACTATAGGATGCCCCTACCACACTGAGGAAAAATAACACAAGTCTGGAAGAGGTTTTTGTTTCTGTACTTACTGTTTATGCATGCACCTGGTGAAATGCTTAGCAATTCAAACTGGATTTCTCTGACTTGGGCCCAAAACTTATTCTTTATCAGCAGACAAAAGAAGACCAAGGTCAATTTAATATCCATTGTGAGATGCAATGGCAAGTCAGAATAACAGATCTCATATTTCCTGAAAAACAATGCTTGAGGCACAGCTGCTGTAAATGAAGTAGGAGTTACCTGTATTTAAAAGCCAAGTATGAAGACCCCAAAATGGAGGAAAATATCTTGAGTCATCAAGATAAATGCACACAGAGATTAAAAATTTACTAGAGACATATTTCATTAACATGGAAAGATGACCACTTTAAATAAAATTAAAAAAATTATAAAACAGTGCTCAGAGTATGGCCCCATTTATGAAATTATATACCTGAGTGTGTTTATAGAAAAAAAATCTATATGCCACATATAGAAAAAAATCTAGAAGGAAGTACTAACAGTAATTATTTCTTGATGGTAGATTATGGGTGATTTTCTTACACATTTCTGCATTATCTTTTTTTATTCTAACAATGAGGATATTATGTTTAAAATGTAAGAAAAAAAAAGTCTTTAAAAAGACATTTAACTGTATTGGTGAATACTGATTTAAAGCAAAATGCCTTTAATATGATAGATCTCACTGGTACTGCAAGCTAATTAACTATAAAGGATGTTTCGCAATTGTGTAATGACAGTTCAGATGGCATATTTTGTTCTTTGGCCAGCACTGAATTACTAAACAAAGTACGCCCCTACAATGTTAGCAAAGAAAGGGAGATAGCAAATAATTATATTCTGGAGAAAAGTAATTTTTGATGGCTCAGAAAAGCATAAACATGAATATCCAGAAAATATCATAAAGTTGTTAAACTTATGTACACGTATTTATGATTGAAAATCATTTTAATTTTTAAGAACATGGAAGTTGAGAGATGCTTAACATAGATAGGTGGACATATAGGTAGGAGGTATGGCTAAGTTTCTTCAAATTAATTTCTATAGGATTAATTTGGTCCTAAGCACAGAAAAGGACTTCCTTGACATCTCAGTGGGTAAAGCCATCGCATTCCACTTGCAATGCAAGAGACACAGGAGACATGGGTTCGATCACTGGGTCAGGAAGATCCCCTGAAGGAGGAAGACGGCAACACACTCCAGTATCCTTGCCTGAGAAATCCTGTGGACAGAGGAACCTGGTGGGCTACAGTCCCTGGGGTCACAAAGAGTCAGACATGACTGAGCAACTAAGCGCACACACACAGCACAGCAAGAAATTGTTACTCCCCCCAACTTGTATGTCATTAAAAACAAAAACAAAAACAATACTCAGCCATAAAATAAGTCCACATCAGTCCAACAAAGTTCTAATTTTTTCCCAGACAAATGTTTCTATGCCTTATGAAATATCATGAATCCCAGGTTTTCTCCAAAATAATTTCTGTGTCTACCTTTTTTTTTTTTTTTTTGGCTGATGTCTAAAGAATGCACTTAGTCTATCTGGAAATCCAATGTGACCAAAGAACATACCATGGCCTCTGAAATATTCAAATAAAATGAGTTACATTTAATGCAGATTTTATTCTATTTGACATTTTAAAATTCAAATCAGCAAGTTAATTTGTTAAATTTTCTAATATGGTAGATTTGGCTTCATGAGTGTGGAATTTGGGCCCACTTATACTGTTTACCAAACCCAAAATTAAACAAGCCTAATCTCCCAAGCCTCTTTCCACTTACGTAAAATAATTATTATGGCACTACCTTTACTGATATGATAGAATTTGGGGGGGGGGGGCGGGTATAAGATGACAGATAAAGAATGTAAAATGACTTTAAGAATTATAAAAGAGTATATTAAGAAAAGGTGTAATGATGGTGTTAATTATAACTATATTATTATCATTAACTATTTTAATGCATGTACAGCTTATATACCCCCTAAGGAAATTCTATATTGCTAGAATATGCAAATTGTGCTAGTCATATAAGAGCTCTACAAACAGTTGTTTTTCAATTAATTAATTCATCATGTTTGGAAAAACATTTTCACATGGTAAGAAATTAATCGGGATGTGCAAACACAGGGAATTATAACTGACCTCTCAGAGTAACACTCAAGTATACACCTAGTTTACTTATTCCAGTAAAAACCAACTGAGTGATTTATGTTAAAACTTTAAAGATAAATTTTGTTTTCTTTTAGGTACCAATACTATGAAAAACATTGTAGTAATTTTTCTATGAACCCATGAGAAATGTAGAAAACAGTTTTGACTCTCCAGATATTTTCTAAGTACCCCAATGGAACTTGAAGTATGTATGCAAAACTGAAATATGTTCTGAGGTCACTTGAAGAAACAGGAATATCCTATCCCAAGAAATTAGATAATATGTGTTTTATCCCACATAAAGCAAGCTTTATGAAAGTTTAAATACCAGCCAAGATATTTAACGTTACAACAAGAATGAAATTTTCAAGACAGTATTTGAGAAAAAGGTAATTAACTTTGCTTGCTAAATAAACAGCATATTTAAATAAAAACATGTATATATCTTCCATATATTTTGTATTATCTGACATCAAATTGACTCTTGAATTATTTTATATCTAGATCCCACTAAACTAAAAATAGTTCACTTTTCTGTGGCCCTCAGCAAAGGTCATATAATCATCCAAGGTTGTAGGATCAAAATCTACACATGTGTTCCCATGAGGTCTGACCACACAGCTGAAACGCTGCTGACAGCTGCATGTCCATGACTTACAGTGATTTGCTTCTGCTCAAACTGTGCCAACTTCACCTATAAAACCACATCCCAATGAAAATTCGAAACAAAGGAAATAAAACAATGCCCAAGATAACTGTTTTCATTGCATGAAACAGGGTCAACTACAACATATCTTAATTTTTTTTAAAGCTTACTGAAATTTTCTTACAAGTCAAAAGTTATCATTAAAGATTCAGGATGCAGCGTGTTATACAATTTTTGTTATGACATACAAGTCCAGCACCTCTTTCGCTGCTCTACTTTACGTAGTTGTGATAAGGCCCACAGTAGCATGACTTGATGGAGGTGTGAATCTATATATGACATGCCATGAGCATATTAAATCCATTCTTCCCATTAAGTTGCTGAAGAGCCTTCCACTATATAAAAGAAACAGGAAATTTATTCCCAGAGAAATTAAATTATAAACCTGATTCAAATGCATGTAAAAATTGTAAATAAAGGTGAGCAGTGTGTAAAATAAAATGCAGGATTAAAACAAGTGTTTTTTCACATTGTAAAAAATGTTTGCACTGACGATGATATTGTTAGAGAAGAGGGAGGTGGATAAAAAATAGTCCACATGCTAAATGTAATGTTACTAATACAGTTTTACTTGCAAGGATTTTTCTGGCTTTAATTCAACAAAATCCATTATCCTGGGTGGTAATGGAGCCTTGTGCCCTACTCATCTCAGGCATCTTTAGTATCCTGAGCTGCCTTAAAGCTGTGATACAGTAAAATGTCAAGCAGATCCCACTAAGCATTTGTAAACTACAATAGCCCCCCATTTTGCCTACAAATCACACGCTCTCAAGCTGAGCTTTGCTCACTCGCTTGTTTCATTCGTTGCACAAGCAGGCTAATTTGGAAATGGCTAGTTTACTTGGGAACACCTAGATGTTCAAAACAATCCCACTTTCTTACTTGACCACCCAAAGAAGTAGAACCATAATACAACACTTGAGGGAACTGTAAAATGGTGCCTGGATACTGAAGGAATGAACAGCAAATAGCAGCACTAGTAAATAAAATGAATGCATTTCACCTTCCAGCTCATCTGTGCTTCCTGGGACACAACACGCAAACATGAAAGGGTTGGGGTAGAATGTCAAGAAAACTGATGTCTTTCAACATTCACTTGGCAAGATGCTAGACACAAAATAATACCACAAGCCACCTCCCTTTCCCATCAGTGTAAATTCGGGGCTCTCAAATCACCCCCCACAAACCCCAATTAAAAATAAAGGAAAAAGGCAGGCTATAACACAGATTGTCCTAAGTGGTCACAATGAAACTAAGGGACAATAACAAGAATAAATCTTGCATTAATCCAAATGAAGTCAGTGAATAATAATACAAACCAGAAGCATAGTCTCAAAAATAAGCAATTATCCCCAAGCATGCAAGGGCATTTAAAACCCATAAAAATCATTGCAAAGCACACTCTGCATATAAATATGTTTCATAAATGCTAAGTAACATGTGTATAGATGATATGCATATCCACAGGGCATCCATTTGTGTGATCACAATCAAATCTGTATACTAAAAATTACACTCTATCTGGCAAATGGTTTCTCAGCAAGAGTACATCAGAATATGAAATAAAAGGCTAAATTCTGGGGCTACCTTTTCTTAGCAATGAAGGAAATAAGCAAAATCACCTTATAATTGGGCCTGCAAGCTTAGGAGGCACCAAATGTGTTCTTGAAGGAAGGCCCGACCCTATATGTGAGAGCTGCAAATGAAATGATTCCTTTCAATAACATCTATTTCTTGGGAGCTCTTTTTCCACCCCCTGATTCTGTTGCTAAGCTTGGAAGGAAAGGAACCAAGTGGCTCAGTCTGCATTCTGAGCCAGTTCAAGATAAAATCAGAATACCATATACACATTTTTTTAAAACACAAGCAGATGCCTCCTTACTTCTCTCTCCCTGGCAACCTTCCTCTCTCCCAGCCCCATCACATCTTCCTCCCCATCTCTGAGGGAGTCATTGTTCAATGCAGGCCACAAATGTATACCCAGGTCATTTAATAGCCAGCTAAATCAAGAAGCTAACCTCGCTCCCTGCTACTTACCATGCTGAGATCCGGAGAAGCTGTTGAAAGGAAGGAGAGATGCAAACTGAATCCATTTTCCTTGAGACCGAGTCGGATGCAGCCTCCGAACCCAACATCAGCAGCGGCTGCCGGGATTTCTTCCCCTCCCTCTCTGGTTGGCGACGGTGCTAATAGGAACCACCCTTCCAGCCCTCACTGGAGTATCAGCAGTCGAAGCGGCAGAAGCAGCAGCATCACCACTTGGCCTCCTCCCTCTCGGAGGATGGGGTGAGCTCAGAAGCAGCCAGGAACTTGCAGCAGACACCTCCTCTGGCTCCTCCTCTCCTGCCCCCTCCTCCGAAACCCCACCCCTGCTGCGGTAGAGGCTGCCTGCCCTGGCAGCTGCCGGTTGTCATGGCAACCACCAATGGCAAGCGACCAGGCCAAGGGGGAGGGGAGATGGGCGAAGGGAGCTGCGGGGGCTGGAGGGGAGTGAATTCGTGCTGCTGCCCTCCGGGATGCTCTTGGTCTCTCCTACCCTGGACTTCAGGTCTTTAAAATTGGGGCAAGGGTGTATAGCCATGGGAAGAGAATAATTTAAATTTAATCGAAATCTAGACTGAATCATACAAGACAGCTTAACTGTTTTTTTCATTTTCTGTGGTTTTCCAATAAATGTTATTAAATTTGCCATTGAATAAATAATAGCAAGTATGGAGAAAGTTATATTATGTAATAGGAGATTATTATCACTCCAAATACACTTGTCTTTTATAGCATCTTTTACTGAAAGGCAGTCAAGAACAAGGAAAATGAGTGACTGGAATTTGCAATTTGTAAGAGTCTGATTCCTTGTCACAGCTCTCTGCTTGTTCCTCTCAGGTGAGTCACTGGTCTTACTGTTTTTCCAGCTCCCTCTCATAAGAGGAACTGGAGCTGTTTGGCATCCCCAGTGGCAAAGGAAGTTAGAACAGAGGAAACAGAAATTCCTTGAGCAACCAGTGCTGTCAGACAGTGGATATTCCAAACCCTTTTAGTGTCAGACTCCTGAAGTGTTCCATTTCCTGCAGGAAATTCCATGCTATTTCTAGGATACCCTTTTGGAGGTCCCAAGCCAGCTGGTGGTCTGGGTGGTCGGTTGGTAGAAAGGATGTGAAAGCAGCAGTGCTGTGTTCTAGATGAATTCTGTTTCTAACGATAAATTATAAATGACACTAGTATTTATCTCAGGCAGTAGTTGTAAAGATCGAACGAGATAATGCACTAAAAGCCCTCGGCGTGTAGTAAGCATACAATAAATGTTTACTCATTACTATTATTAGTAGTGGTGGTAGAATATTGTAGCCACTCTCGATCCAAGAGGTTGAAGGAATGGCATGGCAATTTCAGAATGGGAAAATATTAAGGCGAGAAAACAGTGTATGATAGCTGTGATGTTGATGTTGATGGTTATGGTGACAACGACGATGGCAAAAACAGTAAGGCTCTGAGAGATTAAAAGTTCTCTAAAACGTGACAATTTAGGATGTTGTGAGTCTTAAAGGAGTTAAATAAATTTCCCAAATCCACATGGCTAATACACAGCAGAGCCAGAATTAAAACTCTGACACTTCTATCACTAGCATTTGCTCTTCCAACCATTACATTTTCTGCCACTCCTCCATGGAACAGAGATACTCTTTTAAAAATTTTTTAAATTATTTTTATTTTTTGGCCGTGCTGGATCTTGGTTGCTATGTAGGCTTTTCCTAGTTGTGGTGAGTGGGGACTACTCTCTACTTGGGAAGCACGGGCTTCTCATTGCTGTGGCTTCTCTTGTTGTGGAGCACAGGCTCTAGGGTGCCAGGCTTTATTCAGTAGTTGCAGCACGCGGACTCAGTAGTTGCAGCTCCCAGGCCCTAGAGCACAGATTCAATAGTTGTGGTACACAGGCTTAGTTGCTGCATGGCATGTGGGGTCTTCCCTGATCAGGGATCAAACCCATGTCTCCTGCATTGGCAAGCAGATTCTTTACCACTGAGCTACCAGGGAAACCCTGGAGATACCCTTTGTTCTTAACCCATAGGGTTATTTACAGATTCACATAGGATTAGTACCAATTTCAGCCAGACAATCTGGGCTTGACTGACTTTTGATATAATTTGGAACATGTTAATTAACTTCCCTGAACCTATGTTTCTTCACCTGTGAGATGGAAATCATCATAGAACCTTATCATGGGAATCAAATAGGGTGATGCATGTGGAGCACTAGCACGTGTCTAGCAGCAGCAGCAGCACATAGTAAATGTTCAGTAAATGTTAATTATGATTATTTGTTACTCATTCTTAAGTAATTAATGTTAAAATAGGAGAGGACTTTTTCCTGCTTGGGTTCACACTAAATGTCAGGGCCTTATTCTAACAAAACTGTCTTGAAGATAATTAGGTGGTTGCAGAAAACGTTGCAACTCATCCTTAATACTTGACGTTGCCTTCCCCTCGAGGGAACGCCGGCATCCTGCTCCCATTAGAGCCTCGACAGTCACACAGTCTACACACACTTGGACATCATCATCATGTAGGTATAGTTGTGTAGCATAAAATAATGGGTTGTTATAGTCTAGCTTTTGTATTCTTCTCTGTATTTTATCTGCTATCTCCGCAGAAATGATCATGTAAGTAAGCAGAGAAAAAGCTGCAGACTGTAGAAGCTCAGATGTGTTTAGGTGGTGAAATTCTCCCCATAGGCCTTGTGAGGAAGTATTTCATCTTGAGTATCAAGAGCTGACTTGGGTGTGGTGAGTGACTAGTTTTCTCTCTTCCTATCAACACAGAATCAATTGGAGGGGAAAAGTGTTTGGTGTTCCCTATTTAAATAAGTCCATAATTTAACGACTCAAGCAGTTTTTGTTTAGTTGTGTCCAACTCTTTTGAGAACCCTTGGACTGTAGCCCACCAGGCTCCTCTGTCCATGGTTTTCCCAGGCCAGAATACTGGAGTGAGTTGCCATTTCATTCTCCAGGGGAACCTTCCCAAACCAGAGATGGAACACACATGTACTGCATTGGCAAGTGGATTCTTTTCCACTGAGTCACCAGGGAAGCCCACTCAAATAGTATTCTTCCCTTTTTTTCTTTTGCCATATCCATGCTACACTGTTACTGTTAGGGGAAGCACACTGATTGAAACCGCCCACCCTGGCCAGGCACCATAGTAACCATTTGCATGAGTTGTTTTATGACAGGAGATCCTGATAAGGAATACGGAACTAATAAGTCACCACCAACCGAAAGAGTTCGGGAAAGGTCAAAAGGAGACACCGCGTGTCTGTCCACTTCCCAGAATCCCTCTCACTAGCATCCATCTTGGCTGAGCGATGCGTGTGCCACCAGGAAAGACTCTGAATTAGAATGACTGGTCAAAGACCACCGGAAACTAATCCCATCACCATAAAGCCCAAGACTTCGAGCCACGCGGCAGAGCAGTTCTCCTGGGTTCCCTCACCCTACGGCTCTCCACCTGGGTGCCCTTTCCCAATAAAATCTCTTGCTTTGTCAGCACATGTGTCTCCTCGGACAATTCATTTCTAAGTGTTAGACAAAAGCCCAGTTTCAGGCCCTGGAAGGGGTCCCCCTTCCTGCAACATTACCATTATTTAATAATACTTTTCTTTAGATGTTTAATTATGTGATATTTATTTTTGTCAACTTTAATTATTTGTTATTTATTTACTTTAAAAGAAAATTTGTCTCTGGCTTCAGCAGAACATTAATAAAATTAGGCATAGTAAAGAGAATGTTCCCAGAGAAAGGCATGTAATGTAAAACAATATTTTTTAAAACAGAGATTTCAGCTTCATTTGTAATAATTTTTGGTTAAAACAAAAAAATTTTAAATTTCATTCCTTCTCTCCATTGGCATTTCCTCTGTTACTGTGTTCTATTTTCCCATGGTATCTATCATCTTTTAATATACTATGTTATTTATTTGTGTTTTAAAATTTTCATCTGTTTTTCCCCACTAGAATGCTAGCTATGAAATAGCAGTGTTATTTGTTAGTTTATTTGCGAACAGCACCTGACCCATATTATATGCTCAATAAATATTTGTTGAATGAACAAGCCAGTAAATAAATGAACTATCAAAATTCTGCATTTAATTATGGATAAATAAGTTATTATAACATTATTTGTCCAGTTAAATATTTTTGATATTTCTAAAAATTTAAAAGTAATTACAGTAATGATCCTTTTAGTATACATACATATCAGCATAATGTGTATCTAATACATATTTTTAAAGTATATATCTATTAAAATGGAAGTGCTGGCTCACACAAATTCAGAGTCATCTAGCATATTGCTGGCAGTCTTTGGGAAACACTTGTTTTGTTCTAAGAGCATTTTCTCCAGAAGTACTAAATGTGACCAGACTGTCTGCCTCTCCTTAAACCTGTCTTAAGTTTGACTCTGAATTCTATGTCTGAAAAAAAGATGGCATGAATGTCTGAAAAAGTAGACGGTGTGTGTGGATTTTGGCTCCAAAAGCGGCATTAAATTTTCAGGAGAAACCACAGCATAATGGGAGGAAGCTGTAAAGTTTGAGCTCAGGAGACAGACTACCTGGACTGAGTCCACACTTCACTATTTTCTTTTCTGAATGACCTTGGGCAAGTTGCTTAATTTCTCTGTGCCTCAGTTTCTTTTGAAAATCAAAGTTCATGTGTGCCAAGAGCCAACATGTATTTGGCATGTAATAAATAAGTAATTATTAATAAATAATTTGCTTATTAATAAATATATATTATTAGTAGTATAATTTTTAATAACTATGGTTATACACAGCACTTTTTTCTAGGTGTTTACAGAACACTCAGATCACTCCAAGCTATTCTAAGAACTTGCCGTTATGACTGCAGATCAACTGCCAGCAGACTGGAGATGTTTATCTCAGAGATAGGCCAAGGTCCTGATTCCCACCCCCCTGCCCCTGGCAAAAGGGGCAACAAGCTAGGGATCACAGATGTGACTGTTGTTTATTCCCTGTCTGTTCTGTAGGAGGTTCTTAACATATTATCTGTTTACAGAGAACATTAAATGGAAGCTTCTAGGATCTTCTTGAGGTTATTAAGGTATCATTCTGACCTCACTGCATGTCCTTTATCAATACTACCAGTAAGCAAGTGTATCAGAAGCACTCTCCCATGAACTCCACACTCCTATGGCCAACCACCTTATGGATGACTCTACACTGCAGGTGAACACTTTTGCCTTTGCTCACCCTATATCCTCTGAAAGTCCCTTCTCTGCCCTAATTCTTCAGCCTTCAAGATTTATCCATCACCTCCTTCAGGGACTCTTCACTGATACCAGATTAGCATGAGATTAGCATTAGAAATGGGATTCCCCCCCCCACCCCGTCCCTTGTCACATCTTTATTAATATGCTAATGATATTGGGTAAAGAATCCACCTGCAATGCAGGAGACACAGGAAACAGGGGTTTGATCCCTGCGTCAGGAAGATCCCTGGGAGGAGGGCATGGCAATCCACTCCAGTATTCTTAACTGAAAAAGCCCTTCTCCATGGATGGAGAAGCCTTGTAGGCTACAGTCCAAAAGGTCACAGAGTCTGACACAACTGAGTATGCATACACAGGTAGGTAATGATGTTGAACTGTAAATATTTCTTAGTCTTTCCTATTTGATTGTAAGCACTTTGAGGTCAGAAATACTGCTCATTCATTCATTTACTGATATATTAATGCTGTACTAGGCACCAGCGACACAGCTATGCACATTTTTCAAAGAACTTTGTTTTCTCTGCTTTAGCTCCTCTCTGAAGTACCTAGATGCTAGGAAAAGACTCTGATGCTGGGAAAGATTGAAAGAAGGAGAAGGGGACAACAGAGGATGAGAAGGTTGGATGGTATCACCAACTCAATGGACATGAGTGTGAGCCAATTCCACAAGATGGTGAAAGACAGGGTTACCTGGCATGCTGCAGTCCATGGGGTCATGAAGAGTCAGGCACAACCAAGCGACTGAACAACGACAATAAGAACAGTATTGGATGCAAATTTCCTATGGCCACCCACCTGCAGTGAGACTCACTCATAACGTGGTTGGCCATAGGAGTGTGGCTATAGGAGTTGTTTGCAGGTGTGAACCTTTTCCACAGCCACACACACACACACACAAATGAAGGAACTAATGGATGACCATGACGTAGCCCCAGGCCTCCTGGAGACTAAGGACTGATAATGTTAACCCCCCCGTGACACCACTCTGCTGCCTCAGGGTTCAGTTCAGTTCAGTTCAGTCTCTCAGTCATGTCTGATTCCTTGCGACCCAAAGTTAGTGCAGCACGCCAGGCTTACCTGTCCATCACCAACTCCCGGAGCTTACTCAAACTCGTGTCCATCAAGTCGGTGATGCTATCCAACCATCTCACTCTCTGTTGTCCCCTTCTCCTCCCTCCTTCAATCTTTCCCAGTGTCAGGGTCTTTTCCAGTAAGTCAGTTCTTCGCATTAGGTGGCCAAAGTATTGGAGTTTCAGCTTCAGCATCAGTCCTTCCAATGAATATTCAGGATTGATTTCCTTTAGGATTGGCTGGTTAGATCTCCTTGCTGTCCAAGGGGCTCTCAAGAGTCTTCTCCAACACCACAGTTCAAAAGCATCAATTCTTCAGCGCTCAGCTTTCTTTATGTAAGCTCCAGCTTTATGTAAGCACTTGATGTAAGCGCCAGCTCTTACATCCTTACATGACTACAGGAAAAACCATAGCTTTGACTAGATGGACCTTTGTTGGCAAAGTAATGTCTCTGCTTTTTAATATGTTGTCTAGGTTTGTCATAGCTTTTCTTCTAAGGAGCAAGTGTCTTTTAATTTCATGGCTGCAGTCACCATCTGCAGTGATTTTGGAGCCCAAGAAAATAAAGTCTGTTGTTGTTTCCCCATCTATTTGTCATAAAGTGTGATGTCATTCAAAGAATGTGCATAAACTGATCAAGTGCCCTGAAACCCCTGCCCCCAACCAACATATTAAAAATGCTTGGCCAAAACCCTTCAGGGAAATCGAGGCTTTTCAGGGCTTGAACCTCCTGTCTCCTTGCACGGCCTGGTAATAAGCCTTTCTCTGCTCCAAAAAGAAAAAATTACTACAAAATTCTTTAAAAATAATGATATTGAGGGCTAAAACAGAGAACTACAAGAAACTCTGATGGCATATAAAGGGAGAACATAACATATAAATGTGTCTGAGAGCCTTGAAAGATATTACTGGAGGGATTGTGGAGTATGGTGGGGGCAGGTGGCTTCAGGCAAAATAAAGTGCATGCTGGTCCTGAGGTGTAGAAGAACATAGCATATTACTCGGTTTTTGTTCTATGCGAGTACCTAGCATAATACCTGTGCACATTATGTTCCCTATATGTGTTTGTTTAAAGAATCTGCCGCCTTTCTCCCCTAATGCATAGACACAAAGTTCTTTCCTCTAGGTTTTCCTTCTATTAATTTATTTGAGGGAGTAGAGTTTGTCAGTAGCTAGGGAGTTGACAGGCTGTGTGGGCTAAGAAAGCTTGGAGAGTGGTCAAAAGATTCATTGTTGTTCCTACAGTAGAAGAAGAGATATAATACTAACAGTGACCACTGCTCTATTACAGATTTATCAAGTTAGATTTACGCCATAAGACAACCTTTCCACTGATGTTGAAAGGAGACAGTTTTTTCCTTTCAGTTCCTGGGTAGTTGTGTATTACACAAAGCAGACAACACATGGGCTTAGGTTACCAGCAAGTCAGAGACACCAAAGAAATGGGAAAAGATCCACTTCAATGAACTTTCCCAAACTCTTGTGATTAGAAAATGTACAAATAATTGAAAGATTGGGATTGACATATACACATAATAGATAACTATTAAGAACCTGCTGTATAGCACGAGGAACTCTACTCAATACTCTGTAACAGTATATGGGAAAAGAATCTTAAAAAAAACCAAACAGAGCTGTTGTTTAGTCGCTCAGTTATGTCCAACTCTTTTGTGACCCCATGGACTGTATGTAGCCCACCAGGCTCCCCTATTCATGGGATTTTCCAGACAAAGTTACTGGAGTGGGTTGCTGTTTCCTCCTCCAGGTGCGTTTCCTGACCCAGGGATCAAATCTGTGTCTCTGAGACTTCTGCCTTGCAGGTGGTTTTTAACCACTAAGCCACAGGGGAATCCCCTCAAAAAAGAGTGGCTATGTGTATATGTATAACCGACTCACTTTGCTGTATACCAGAAACTATCACAACATAGTAAATCAACTATTGTTGTTATTGTTTAGTTGCTAAGTCATGTCCAACTCTTGTGATCCCTTGGACTATAGCCTGCCAGGCTCCTCTGTCCATGGGATCTCCCAGGCAAGAATATTGGAGCAAGTTGCCATTTCCTTTTCCAGAAGATCTTGCTGAACCAGAGATCGAATCCACCTCTCCCACTTGGCAGGCAGATTCTTTTACTGCTAAGCCACCTATACCCCAATAAAAATTTTAAAAATTTACAAGTTTCATTTCAGTACATGTACAGTTTTATTTTAGTTTTTCTCTAATTTTTACTATGGGAGCCACCATAATTGTCAGAATTTTTACAGTGCTTAGGAACTCAAAATGTCATTCCTTACTGCCGTAACAATAAGCACCTGTACGCCACTGTGAACAAAACAGTCTTAGTTCCTGTCCTGGTAGAACTTAAAGAGTCTGATAGGTGGTGCAGTCAAAGAATAAGAAAACCAACCACTAAACAAACAGTGAAATTTCACAAGCACTATGAAATAATGAACGACCTAGGGGAAGATATGGATGGTGAAGGAGAGAGTGGGAATGACTCACTGTGGGATGACATTTAAACTTAGAAATGAAGTATGGATTATGCCAGCCCAGTAAAATCTAAGAAAAGAGAGGTTCCAGTGGAAAGATGAGCTCTTTGGAGAGGAAAAGCCACAGAGGAGAAATATTTTTGATGGTCACCATAGTTGGATGGGCTTCCCAGGTTGCTCAGTGGTAAAGAATCTGTCTGTCAATGCAAGTGACCCAGAAGACACAGGTTCAATCCCTGGGCCGGGAAGATCCCTTGGAGAAGGAAATGGCAACCCACTATAGTATTCTTGCTGGCGAAATCCCATGGACAGAGGAACCTGGTAGTCTGCAGTCCATGGGGTTGCAAAGAGTTGGATGTGACTGAGCACTCACACACATGCATAGGTGGATATGGTGACCTTGAGGGAATGTGCCATGCGGGGAAGTTGGAAAGGCAGACAGGAACCAAATTATGCAGCGTCTTGTAACCCACTGTCAGGCAATTGGAGTTTTTCTTAAATGCAAGGAAGAATCATTGAAGACTTTAAACTTGGTTTGAAGCACTGTTGGAAGTGACATTTTTCTGGGAAACAGTGTAGTTAGGATGTAGTTAGGATGCTGTGGTCATCTAGGCTGGAGATGAGACTAGTTAGATTAGGGTGATGGTAGTAGATATGTGTTTCCCTGGTAGCTCAGCTGGTAAAGAATCCACCTGCAATACAGGAAACCTTGGTTCAATTTCTGGGTCTGGAAGATCCCCTGGAGAAGAAATAAGCTACCCACTCCAGTATTCATGGGCTTTCCTGTTGGCTCAGACAGTAAACACTCTGCCTGCAATGCGGGAGACCTGGGTTTGATCCCTGGGTTGGGAGGATGCCCTGATGGAGGGCATGGCAACCCACTCCAGTATTCTTGCCTGGAGAATCCCCATGGGCAGAGGAGCCTGGAGGGCTACAGTCCATGGGGTCTCAAGGAGTCAGACACGACTGAGTGACTAAGCACAGCACAGTGGATATGGAGAAAATTGGACTATATCAGATAAGTACATTTTAGAGGTGGCATTGCAAAGACTTGCAGATGCTCTGGAAGCTGAGGCTGAAGAAGAGGTAAATATCAAGGATAATACCTAAGTAGACAACAAAGTCCCCATTTTGAAGAAATGGAAGAGGTTTGGTTTTTACCTTCTGTGGTAGGGAAAGGCCTCAAGGCTCAGGCTCTGAAAAAGTGTGGGGAAACTTGAAGGGGATCTAAGTGCCTGACTGACAGGGGTCCCTCATCACTCCCTCCTCAGACCTGATGTCCTTGAAAATTAGGCATTAACGACCAGGTGGTATGTTGGGTAAATCATCACCGAGTGTAGGCAACTGTAGTGGAAGCAGGCTAGCTGGAATGGGATAGATGAGGACTGGAAGAAACAATGTTTCTGACTCAGATAATCCTCAAACCTTGAGAATCGAATTGCCAATACGAAATGGGCTTCCTCTACTCTGAGCCTCCCAAACCACATTCTTTTCCACAACAATCTGACTTCTACCTGGGTTACAGACCTCATCCAGCCACCTTCTAATCATGAGACCTGCAAATCATACCTTTGCTTAACTCCATTGCCTTATATACAAAGCCAGGGTGAAAACTGCCCTTGCTTACTGAATGCAAAGAAATAGAGGAAAACAATAGAATAGGAAACACTAGAGATCTCTTCAAGAAAATTAAAGATACCAAGAGAACATTTCATGAAATGATGGGCACAATAAAGGCCAGAAATGGTATGGATCTAGCAGAAGATATTAAGAAGAGGTGGCAAGAATACACAGAAGAACTATACAAAAAAGATCTTAATGACCCAGATAACCTTGATGATGTGATCACTCACCTAGAACCGGACATCCTGGAATGCAAAGTCAAGTGGGCTTTAGGAAGCATCAGTACAAACAAAGCTAGTGAAGGTAATGGAATTCCAGTTGAGCTATTTCAAATATTTTCTTTGGCTCCAGAATCACTGCAGATGGTGACTGCAGCAATGAAATTAAAAGATGCTTGCTCCTTGGAAGAAAAACTATGACCAACCCAGACAGCACATTAAAAAGCAGAGACATTACCTTCCCAACAAAGGTCCATCTAGTCAAAGCTATGGTTTTTCCAGTAATCATGTAAGGATGTGAGAGTTGAACCATAAACAAAGCTGAGCACCAAAGGATTGATGCTTTTGAACTGTGGTGCTGGAGAAGAGTCTTGAGAGTCCCTTGGACTGCAAGGAGATCAAACCAGTCAATTCTAAAGGAAATCAATCCTGAATATTCATTGGAAGGACTGATGCTGAAGCTGAAACTCCAATACTTTGACCACCTGATGGGAAGAACTGACTTACTGGAAAAGACCCTGATGCTGGGAAAGATTGAAGGCAGAAGGAGAAGGGGATGACAGAAGGTGAGATGGTTGGATGGCATCACTGACTCTATGGACATGAACTTGAGGAAGCTCCAGGAGTTGGTGATGGACAGGGAAGCCTGGCATGCTGCAGTCCATGGGGTCACAAAGAGTCAGAAATGACTGAGCAACTGAACTGAACTGAACTGAAAAAGATGATGCTGTGAAAGTGCTATACTCAATATGCCAGCAAATTTGGAAAACTCAGCAGTGGTCACAGGACTTGAAACAGTTAGTTTTCATTCCAATCTCAAGGAAAGGCAATGCCAAAGAATGTTCAAACTACCACACAATTGCACGCATCTCACATGCTAGCAAAGTAATACTGAAAATTCTCCAAGTGAGGCTCCAACAGTATGCGAACTGTGAACTTCCAGATGTTCAAGCTGGATTTAGAAAAGGCAAAGGAACCAGAGATCAAATTGCTAACATCTGTTGGATCATTGAAAAAGCAAAAGAGTTTCAAAAAAAATCTACTTCGGCTTCATTGACTATGCCAAAGCCTTTGACTGTGTGGATCACAACAAACTGTAGAAAATTCTTAAAAGATAGGAATACCAGACAACCTTACCTGCCTCTTGAGAAATCTGTATGCAGGTCAAGAAGCAACAGTTAGAACCGGATATGGAAAAACAGACTGGTTTTAAACTGGGAAAGGGGTATGTCAAGGCTGTATGTTGTCACCCTGCTTATGTAACTTCTATGCAGGGTACATTATGCGAAATGCTGGACTGGATAAAGCACAGCTGGAATCAAGGTTGCCAGGAGAAATGTCAATAACCTCAGATATGCAGATGACACCACCCTTATGGCAGAAAGTGAAGAGGAACTGAAGAGCCTCTTGATGAAAGTGAAAGAGGAGAGTGAAAACGCTGGCTTAAAACTCAACTTTCAACTTTCAAAAAACAAAGATCATGGCACTGGTCCCATCACTTCATGGCAAATAGATGGGGAAACAATGGAAACAGTGACAGACTTTATTTTCTTGGGCTCCAAAATCACTGCAAATGGTGACTACAACCATGAAATTAAAAGGTGCTTGCTCCTTGGAAGAAAAGCTATGACCAACCTAGACAGCATATTAAAAAGCAGAGACATTACTTTCCTGACAAAGGTCCATCTAGTCAAAGCTATGGTTTTACCAGTAGTCATGTTTGGATGTGAGAACTGGACCATAAAGAAAGCTGAACGTGGAAGAATTGATGCTTTTGAACTGTGGTGCTGGAGAAGAGTCTTGAGAGTCCCTTGGACTGCAAGGAGATCAAACCAGTCAATTTTAAAAGAACTCAGTCCTAAATATTCATTGGAAGGATTGATGCTAAAGCTGAAGCTCCAATATTTGGGCCACCTGATGGGAAGAACGGACTCATTGGAAAAGACCCTGATGCTGGGAAAGATTGATGGCAGGTGGAGATGGGGATGAAAGAGGATGAGGTGGTTGGATATCATCACTGACTCAATGGACATGAGTTTGACTAAGCTCTGGGAATTGGTGATGGACAGGGAAGCCTGGCATGCTGCAGTTCATGGTGTCCCAAAGAGTCAGACACAACTGAGTGACTGAACCTACTGACTTACTGAATGAAGGTCATATGAATTATGTTTGTAAAAACCTTAGCCATGCCTGACAGATGGAAAGATCTCTACAAGTCCCAGTTGTTCTATTATCTCCTCCTCCACATTTGAACCTTTCTTATTAAAGCCCCAATCTTTTCCTCCCAGCCCCCAAGTTCTTGGACAGTTTCTCTAATGCTTCCCACCTCATGACCCCCGTACTGTTCCTTAGATCCCTTAAATGGCCAGGTACTTATTTTCCTCTGATAGGGAAGGGGCAGAGGGACCAAAAGGAGAAAAAGGCTCTCTAAAAGTGAAACTTACAGAATTCATGCTCCGTCTCACATATTTATGAGCCAACTTTCTTTAAATATTTACACCTTGTGTTTACATCTTATTACTTTTTGATTTGTTTCTTATAGCTTATCTGAAGTGTGAAATTGGAAACTTGAAGCTTGCTAACACTTCCATGCTAGAGAAATGCACAGTGAAGAAATCTGAGTTTCATGGGTTTTTTCCTCCCCACCCCAAGAACGAGATTTTGCAAGGAAATCATTGAGATTGCTTACATCTGCTCCCTGCACCACCCCCCATGTAGTTCTCTTCTTTAATGTGTCCCTGGCTCTAGCACCTGCTACAAGCTGAAGGATCTTTCCTGAGGAGTCAAAGATGACTGCTGGGAACCAATTGGGTTTGATTCTGAATGGGGATGGCAAAACTAAGGCCGGAGCAAACCCAAAGAGGGGAGTTAAATTTCAAGAAAGCAGCTTTCCTCTATTTAACTCTACTAAAACCTATTTTCTTTTGCCCGAAGTCCAAATTCCTTCTTTTTTCTCAGCATCTAGTTCTCCTTCTGATATATTTCTCAGATCTTAACAAAATCCCAATCAATCTCTAAAATAAATCTGTAAACTCTTATCTCTTATTGAAGTATAATTTTCATAATGGTAAATCAAGATCCTTAGGCAAATGCAAAATGTACACATCAGTGATTTTATGTGTTTATTATTTATTAAATCAGAGATCCTGTAATATGCTAAAACTGGCCCAAAGAGCATTTGAGAAGCTAAATATTTATAGGCAATATACAAATTAAAGGAAAAGAGTAGTTTTTATTATGCTGTCAACAGACGCATCAGTTGAGATGCACATTTTATGCACAGGAGTGATCTTTATGACCTTGAATAAACTAAGCTAATGGTTAGATCTGTCTTAGTAGCCAACTCTTGTATCACCTGAATCAACAGATGGAACGAATATTAATCTCTTCTCTTGTTCATGGGAGAAACCTCACACAGTATAAGGGTGCAATGGTCTGATACTGAACTTGGAAAAATGGAATTTCATATCCTTCTTCCTAACATTTCTTGGTGTTGCCAGATAATTTTTTAACCTCATCCACTGACTCACAACATGCCCAGAGTTAAATTTGGGGGTTCTCACTTCAAACAATGTCTTTGTCTCTCACAATATCCTCCCATTTTACAGCTCTATTTATGGCAGAGAGATAAGTAACTGAAAGTAGAGAATGAAAAAGAAGAATGGATGACAGCAATGTTTCCAGGTAGAATATGGCACAGGTGCTTGAACTGGTCTTGACCTATCACAGATGTGATATGCTCTGTGTGGAAACTGAAAGATCCCTCCTTCTCACACTTTCACACACTGGGGCCCAAGTATTCCTGCCTGAACAACTCTTGTGATAAGCAGAGAGAATTGTTCTCAACTCACTAAAAAAGCTTTGGACAAAGGGGAAAAGCTTTTTCCTTCCCTATAAGGCAGAGGTGAGAGTGAATTTTCCTTACCTTGAAAGGTGCTAAACATTTCTGCCTGACAAGGATCCGGGGCATCTTTGGGCAACCATTGTGTGTGGAGGAGAAGAGACCTGTGCAGGGTGGTAGAAGCTCAACAGACCATGCGCGCAGGGCATCTGGAAGCAGCATGGTCTCCATCTTCCTGGGCTCTGATGAAGACCTGGTTCTGAGAAGTAAAGACCAGAGGCTGTGGCACCGATTCTTGAGCTCATATAATAATCTCTTTGAGAGCTTTTGGCAGGAATGTGACCTTTCAGGGTGAGTAGGTTGGGGCTCATTCATTCACCCAGGCAAATCAGAGGTCAGGATAATTTGGTTATGCAACAAATAGTTATTTTTAGGTCCCTTCTCTGATCTCTCACATCTCCTTTTCAGTTGGATAAACTGAGAGTGAACCACAGAAATGCAATGCAGCCTCATGCTACACCCCTATCATCCGTCTGGCTTTTCATGCGTCACGGTCTCCACATTAGAGTAGGGCAGCAGTAGAAAATACAGACATTTTGATTTGTGTAATTTTTTCATGCCCCAAATTCCTATTAATCTCACTGTTTGTCTTCATAAAAGAGAGTTTCCTGAAGGGCACAAGAAGAGAGGAAATTTTGTTTCACTAGTTTCCCTTGATTTATTTAGAATGTCTGGCAGAGGCCTTCCTAGCTCAGTATGAGAAATCCAGCCTGGGGAAAGGACTTCATGCCTCTGCTTTTCAATAGAACTATAAACTCTGTAGACCTTACTTCTTTAGCATTCTTTTCAAAAGAAAGCTCCTCTTAGAAAGCTTAACACCATGTAGCCGCAATTCCCTATAGAGTTATTATAGCTGTGCTTCTGGGCAATGCAGAGAGTCAATGAATTTTACACCACAGAGGTCTCCTTAGGGGTCACTTACATCATGCCAACACCAGGCAGATTTAGATTTTATGTTATAGTAAGGGAAACTGGGCCAGGGACTTATCCAGAGTTTGGGGTGTTTTGCCTTCAATATGAGAGCAGAGTATCAGTGGTAGAATTCAAGACTGTTCTTTTACTAGATCATCATCTTATCTCCTGAAAGGTCTGATACATAAGAATGCCTTGAGTGTGGAACTTAACCTTTTCCTTGAGGCTACTCTACTGCCCTAGGGGAGGCTTTACAAGTCCTTGCATTAGGAGCAAATTAACACTGAGTGAGAAAAATGTCCATTCTTTCTATCTCTAAACATCTCAGCTTCCAAGCCTTCTTTTTTTTAATCTTTAGTCACGCTATAACTGGACACTCAGGCAAGGAGGAGTAGGTCACATTGCTTTGTGATCATGTCCCTAGATTCCCAGCCTCTGTAACCGGGAACAATTTTTACATACAAATGCAAAAGGAGAAGTTGCATATTGTGCTTCATGCAAATTCCTCTGTAATTCTTCAGATTTCTTTCTTTTCTTTCTTTTTTTTGATACATGGAATGTCTATTGCCTATCTGATTTTAAGAAAATTAGTAGGATTAAAGAGCCTACAGTGAATCAGAGGTGATGGAGTCTCTAATATTTCCTCCATTTTCCCCATCATTTCTATTTTGGCTCTAAAACACAAGAGCACTGGACATAAACCTGAGCAGTCTCTAGGAGACAGTGGAGGGCGGTGGAGCCTGGCGTGCTGCAGTCCGTGATGCCGTGAAGAGTCGGACACAACTGAGTGACTGAACGACAACACCCAGCAGCCCGAGGATGTCAAGGAGGAAGAGCAAAGTGCTTTGGATCATGCAATGTCCTAATTTTCCTCTGGAAAATGTCCTGGGTCTGACATTACATGGAGATCGGTAAATGCAGATATTACAGAACAAGAGTAGGTTTATTTCATGTACCAAACCTCGGTATGAGATATCAAGCCCAGAAAGAACACTTAGGCCTTACGGTGGCTTCTGTGACCTAAATCAGATGAAATCAAAGTCCTGGTCTCTTATAGGTGATAATGACAATCCTTTTTATCTCTTGAACCAAAGCTTGTAACAGATACTAAATTTAGTCTCTGAGCCTCAGTTTCTCAGATCAATGTGAGTAAGGCTCTATAAATTGGATTTTAGAAGCAGATGGGATGAGATAAAGAAAAAGGAGCTTCATACTTTGGTTGCCAGCATCTCCTGGGATTTCCAGGTTTCTTTAGTCTAAACTTTAGCTAATATACCACAAAACTGAATGAAGCAATATCCTCAGTCCTCATATTTTCCTCCATTTGACATCCTATTTTCAAGTCAGACACATTCATGTATAAAATAGAGGATGAAAAAATGAAGAGGATTGAAACTAACAATTCTAAGTATGTGCATGCATGCTAAGTTGCTTCAGTCGTTTCTGACTCTTTGCGACCCTATGGACTATAGCCCACCAGGCTCGCTGTCCATGGGATTCTGCAGGCAAGAATATTGGAGTGGGTTGCTATGCCCTTCTCCAGGAGATCTTCTCAACCCAGGGTTCGAAGCCAAGTCTCTTGTGTCTCCTGCATTGCAGGCAATTTCTTTACCATTGAGCTACCAGGAAAGCCCAATTCTAAGTACATGATATGTTTTCTTCTTAGTTCAGAGTCTAGTCTGAGAGACCAAAACATGAAGAAGAATCCTGATATTGTTTCTTTTCATTTCCTTTAACAAATATTTGAGTGACATGTCACCAGCATTTCTAGTGTCCTTTTAGTATGGACATTTCCCCTCTACCTTCACCTCTCAATGGAAGAGTGATTCTATGATTGTCCCTGCAAAATCCTCAGTCTTTGTAATTGTGCATGCAAGCTACAATTGGAAACTAGCAATGTATTTTCCTTCCCCTGTAAAAGGCCTTTAGAATACATCTCACTTCACTTTTCCTCCAGTCTTGGTTTGATTAAAAATTCATCAATAGAACACTGACTCTCACTCCTCCCAGGACCATCCCCAGAAGTTGCTGAGTCTAAGATCAAGATCTTTCCAGTCATGCCTATGGCAGGACCTCATCTAGACTGTAGGGCAATCATGGGTGTATCCTATGTCTTATGTTATTAAACAGCCTGAGACTGGTTTTCACGTATATACTTTGGTGAACAAATTTGCTATAGGAGAATCACCTGGGACAGAGCTTCATGCTAACTCTTTTATCCTATTCCTGTCTTCAGTCACCTTCTGTCATGGCCAAGAATGTTAGCACTGAGCGCAGGCCAAAGAGCAGGCATAGAATGCTTTGCTTCATGTCTTATACTTATCTCCCCAATACTCCTTTCTACTCATAATTGAGAATAAAGAAGTATTCAAAGAATGATGGAGATACTTAGAAAGTCAAAGGAGCCAACTTGAAAGAACCCCCACTAGCAAAATCTGGAAAAGTTTCAGCATAAAAATGAATAATTGTAGTAAGGGAATATAACATACAGAATAAAATTAGAATCTCTTGAGTCCATGCCATCATAAATAAACAAATAAATAAAATGGAATAAATAGGAGAGAAGGGAAAGCCCCCTTCTATAGTAGGATGCCAGTTAATAACTGTAAAAGGAATCACTCATCACTTGGCAAACCATCATTTAGTCAACATCATAGTAATATTTTTAGGTGTGAATCATCAATGGATGCTGAAAGTAATGAGTCAAAGTTTGATAAGGAAGAGGACATTTACAGAACCTCAAACTGTGTTGCCACAGAGTCCCTATTTAATTACAAAGACAAACATAATAACTTGATAGTGATGAAAGTTGGTTGATATCTCTTTAACCAAGTGATTACAGCACTGAGAACAGGACAAATAGGTCTCACGTGCCTCCTTAACATGAGGCACTGAAAAGATCACAACATCCCTTCCAAGAAATCTCTGTCAGACGCATGATATAGCAATTTTAATCCTCGAGGAAACACTGGATAAACCCAAATTGAGGGATCTTCTGCAAAATAAGGCCTACATGTTTCAAAAATGTCAAGGTAATAAAAGACAAAGTAAGACTGAGAAAATCTAGATTAGAGAAGACTAGAGACATGATTATTAAATGCTTTGGAATCTTGGATTGGATCCTGGGGAATCAAAAGAAAATAAAGCAACTCGCCATGAAGGACATTAAGGAGATAATTAGCACTATTTGAATGAAGTATATAGATTAGAATTTATCATTGTTAATTTCCTGATTTTGATAATTGAATCCTTGTTGTGAAAGAAATTGTCCTTGCTTTTAGAAAATATACATGGTACTTAGGTGAAAAAACATAATGTCTGAGTTTTTCTCTATAAGTTCTCTTTTTTCCTCCCTTCTTCCTCACATTTCTTTCTTTCTCCCTTGCCCTCCCTTCTCCTCCCAGGATTGCTGCAGTGATGCTCACAGGAACCTCAAGTACACAGGGTGCAAATGGGAGAGAACCAGTCCCTTTTTATGACAGTCTTCCAGTCTCCCTCTGGCACTGGCTATTGGCAGAGTTTACTGACCAAGTAGCAGGGGTGTTTGCATAGTCCCAGCCCTAATACCACAAAGCAAAGTAGTGAAGGGTGAAATGGAAGCTGAGAGACAATGCTCTCTTGTCTCTCAACCCTTCAGAGCTTTCTAGGAGATGCCTTCACGACATGCTTCAGGATAAGAGACTCAGCGCTGGAGAGGAAACTTCATGTTGCCTCTTAGGTGGGCAGGATGCTGGCCCATGAGTACTCATGTCTCCTGGTGTCATTTTCTTAAAGGGGGCACTTTTATTCCACAGGAAGTAAGTTATATACTTTATTCTTGTGGTCAGAAGTTTCTATAAAATTCTCAGCAAATTTCTCACTAGTGTTGGGATCTTCAGTGAGAATCAATTATTATGAGCTCCTTCTCTAGGGAAGAACATTTACAGAAAATCTACCTCTCTCCTCCAACCTTTATGAGATATAAGATCCCTACATTGCATAATGAGCATCTTTCCCACCCAAGAGCATAACCAGATCTCTCTAAATTTGACCTTCAGGCTATGTTTATTTACTTATTTTTTAAAATATGCCTTCTGGAAGAATTCCATCAAGTTTTAGATCAGTAAACTGTGTTATATGCTTTATGTTTAGTACCATAGAACTGGGATTGGGCTTTTAAAAAAATTATTTAGTTATTTACTTATTTTTGGCTGCACCACATGCAGCTTGTGGGATCTTAGTTCCCCAACCAGAAATCAAACCTGGGCCATGGCAGTGAAAGTGCTGAGTTCTAACCACTGGACAGACCACAAATGAACTCTCTGGGAGTGGGCTTTTATAGCTAGAGTTTGGGGACAAATTCATTGTTGCAGAATTAGGAGGAGTAAAACTTTAAACTGCATCTTCTATTATGCCTCCTGAATTTCCAGGTTTTGTTCTCCATTATTTTAAGCCCTGACATATAGAGAAGATCCTCAAGGGAAGAAAAAAACAGGATTCTGTGCCTCAACTAATGTCCTCATTCCTTGAGATTCTTGTCTACTTTACACTCATGCTTAAAGGCAGAGTCATGAGGCAGGGAAGGGCTTGCTTCTTACAGCCTCCTCTAAACCCATCAGAGCTATCTATGAGCGTCTTCATGAACCAGTTCTTAGCATGAGAGACCCAGTTTGTGAAGACTTTAAGAAGCTATATGCATCCAGGTTTCCCACTGCTAAATTAAAGGAGGCAAATTGTCCTGTCAGACCCCTGGGCCTCAGGCACCATCACTGTGGTTGTCATTATCTGCCAAATTTTCACTCAGGCATCACCACTGTGGTATGGGTGGCCATGGCAAGTCAGAGCCTCCTCAGTTACATATGGACACTTAGAGTGTGAATAATTTTATCCCTTCCTCCTGGGTGGGCTAGTTCTAACGTCTTAGCATGAATGCAAAGTCTTTTCAATGAAAACCTTGGAGATGCTTTAATAGTCAGAATGATGGGAAAAGATTAGCTGAAATAAGGAGAAATGAAAATTCAAGATGTATATCCTAAACTATTCTACCTTCTCCCAGACTACTCACTCAAGCTCAAGTCATGGGACACAGTGAAAAAGAAAGAACCAAAGGAAGGAGCTTTCTCTTTTTTCAGAGTTTCCTGTTCTTTGGTTTCATGGCAGAGGACCACAGATAAGCATAAGAGGATGCCATCAAATGACAATTTTAAGCAGTCTTTTCTTATTCCCCAAGAATTGTCTAAGAATAGACTTTTTGATCCAGAGAAAAGAATAACTCTGAAGAGAGATCTTCATTTCTTGTACCCAGAAGTATGTGAGCCCTCTATGGTCTCTGCTCTACTGTCTCTCATAAGGGCCTCAGCTACTGAGCAGTAACTGTAGATCACAGGCTCCCAAGGACAACAAGTCAACTCAAGTAGAATGAGAAGGCACGCAGCCTCCTAGGCACCTCCAGTACTTGTTCTCTTCTCCTGTAGCTCTGAGTCCCAGCATGTATGGAGGCATAGAGAGGTATACCAGAAGGCTGGGTTTTATTGCAGACCCTTTCTTTGTTATAGGGATTTGGTGTAGGTGGGTATAGAAAGACAGTGAAAGGAGATACTTTGTGAAGCCTCTCTGGAGCTCCCCACACTGCCCAGGCATTGTCTTTGGGACCCAGAGCCTACCTGAGAAATCAAGGCTGATGGTGGGACTTGAGTCCAATGAGACACTCACTTCTGTGCCCCTCTCTGGATACTTCTCTAGTGTTCCTTCAAGGAACAAATATTACAGTTATTTCTTCATTAATTTGTGGGGGGATAATAGTGTGTCAGGTAACTGAGATGTATAATAAACCAAACAATATACAACTAAAATTCAAGCTGAATCCTTATAATCAGTGGCAATTATTGATTATCTTTTTCTCCTTAGTCTTCACTGCTGAACTGCTTGAAGCGTCCTTTATACTTAAGTCCAGAGTTAATGGCTGTCCCAGCAAGAGGTTTACAACAGTGGTCTTGGGCTCTGCCTCCAGTCCTCTAAAGTAAATCAAAACCCACCTTCCGAAGAGCTGCCTTGCTCTCTTTTCTTTGCCTCTCAAGGTTCTGGATTAAAGAGGTTCCAAAATATCAATGAACTGTCCCTTCTTCAGTTTCTTTCCTCTAATTGGTTGAGTCCCCTAAGATAATGAAGCCAAAGAACAAGTGAGTGAATAAAGAAAATGCACGCTTGGTTTATAGTAAATGAGTAAAGCAGAAGCTAGAAGAGGTAGGAAATGAAAGAGAACCTTCTGTCACCTCCCTCTGACTCCTGAGGTCTTGCTCTATGGCTCTCCCTGACAGGAATGCTCCTTGAGGTTTTGAATGGCTAAGGGATGATCTTAGCCTGTACTTGGTCTAGTAGCAGTTTTCATTGTTGACCAGTTTTATGGTATACAAAATTATTCTCCAAGGAAGTACAGTTCAAACACTCTACAGGGCCTACTTCGGTAAGAGAGTTTAAAAACAGCCAAACTCTGCCTTTTCCAGCCTCCTTGCTCCCAAACCTCACTGCATTGGCATTGATGTAATTTTCTGCCAGTCTACAATAAAAGGAAATGCCTCAAGTATGGTGCAATAAAGAGCATTAGAAATATATACTCTGGAATGGGAAAGAGTTCCTTGCAGTTAAGCATTTGGGAAGGGAACCACAGGTGAAAAAAGCAGTGAGAGTAAAACTAATCAGAAGTCAATGTAAGCAGACATGGCAAGAGCAAGTTAAACATGAGGGGACATTTGCTGCAGAATCTGGGTAATCATACACAAATGCCATAAGACTCTTTAGAAAGAAGCTCTTTAGCTGGAATCTCCCATTAGCATTTATAATAGTCTCATAGGCCAGCGAATCAGTATATCTGACTTTAAAAAGCCTCGTGTCCTTTAATATATAGATCATTCTTGGTTTAAGTGCTGAAAGTTAGTAATTTTGTATTTACTTAATGACTTTAAAATCACCAGTTTACCATTTGTGGTCTAACATTAATTAATACTAAAATAAAGGAGGTCACTTAAACAGCTCTGTCTTGCTCCAATATATTTTCCATTGACTACATATTGAGATATAGCAACACTGAATACAGACTCTTTGTGTTACACATATGGTATAACGCAAACCTTAGCCCATCAGTAATTCTTTCCCACTGGCTTTGAGTAAATAAATGCAGTACTTCTTTCTTAGGAGAATGTCTCCTTCCCAGTTTTCTAGAAACATCAACAAATGCCCTCTTGTTTGCAACAACAAGGATATGCTCATCTAAATTAAGTTGATCTCTGGAGACAGATGGACATGACTTACACTGAGCCTGCCCTGGGCAGTAGATACATCCAGGCGAGAACAGTAGGATAAACAGGTAAAGATTAAGATTTAGAAGCTGGGTCAGATGATGGCCTAGGTCTACCTGAGACTTAGCAGAGAGAACTGAAAAGCTTAGCTGGGATGAAGGGAAAGGAACCCTAAAAATCATTTGGCTATTAATATGATATAGGCGTAATTTGATCCCTGGGAAATCCTATTCTAATGCTTGATTTGGTTTTGCTCTGTTCCTTACTTTATACAATTTGGCCAATCTTGTCCTCAATGTTCCTTATAGCTGTTTTCCCCCTTCTTTCACAGTTAATGTGCTCTCCCAGTTCAGGGGTAACAACTGACCCTTGCAAACCTTGCCCACTCTGAACTAATTTCTTTCTTTCTTTCTTTAGTTTTTTCAAATGATTGTCCTAGAGCACACTTCAGTGGCTTTTATAACATGGATGCATCATGGAGGGGATACTGACTTATACACTATCTCTACTCTCTGTTTTTAAAAGGGAATTAGCTCTATCAATGTATGACAAAACCCACTGAAATGTTGTGAAGTGATTGGCCTCCAACTAATAAAAAAAAAAAAAAAAAAAAAAAGGGAATTAGGTGGGAATTTGATGACTATTTAATGGTAGCAATCAGAAATCAAGGCATACAGAGGCAGATGTTTCCATCTGATGCCCAACCCACTGTTTTCCTTTTTGAGGAATGACCTCCGAAAGTGACCCCTGAAATTCCCTTTGTTCTGAAAGGAACTTCATTGGCAAGTGTCAGGGCCACACTGGGAGTCATAACTAGCATGAGGTCTTCCCGTCTCAGTATTCTGGGTTCTAAGAGGAACATCACTTCAGTACAGGACTGTCAAGGACACACAGATCAGAGAGCAGAGCACAGAGTCACCTCCTCCAGCTTTCTCCTTTCATCCCTTCTAGGGAAGTTCACAATTTTCTCTCCTGGGACCAAAGCACAGATCTCTCACTGCTAAAAGGATCCTGTTACAGTAGTGAGTTTTCTCACAGTGGTGAGTTTTAGTTCCTTGCCTACCACTTGAAACTGACTTCCAGCCAATGCTATCTTGAGGAAGCAGGTGCAGGCTGTTAGGGGACTTTGCTCTGTCCCAGGCTCGTCCTCTTTCTGCTCCAGTGACATTCAAATAGAGTATTTCACCCAGATTCCTTAGAATGAACCAAATTATCCCTCTTCTCTCTTTCAGAACTTAAAATCATTGATACCAGTCTCTCTCAATTATGTTTGCTTGCAAGTGGTTTTTATCAGGTAAGTAACTTCTGGCTTTGAGTTTTTGAATGTCTGAGAGGAAAAGTCTGTCTCACTTTCCAAAATTATCAATTAGTAAGGCTCCTTCTTCCTAGTCAGGTGTGCAAAATGCCCATTTTTGTTCCCATAGACCCAATTTGTAAGCATGATACACTTCACTGTCTTCCAATAGAACTCTAACTAAATGTGGTAAAGATAGGTAAAGGCAGGAACAAGATATGAGAGCATCATTTGCCCTGGGCAGGGGTTTGGGAGAGTGTTGGCGTGAAACAAGTGACAAATCAAGCATGGGGATGACACTCTCGAGAGCAGTGATCATCTTTTCCTTGAAGATGAACCTTCTTGATGCTTACGTCCATTTCCCTGTGCTTCACAGTTTCCTTTCCTCTCATCCCTAAGAAGCCTTGTTCTCACTGCCTCCTACACTGGAAGCAGAGAGAGGAGGGCAGTAGGCATAAAACCCCCAGTCCTTTAGTCTTACCTCCTGAAGGTCTTGCTTTCTTTTTCCATGGATTGTGGCCCTTTCTGCCATCCTAAATGTGCAGGATTTTATCTACTGAGCAGAAGCAACAGCTCATCCAGAGATCTAGGCAACTTCTGGGAGATAAGACTGCTGTAATCCCCTCTCTGGGGCAGTTCTACAGGGAAAAGAAAGAAGAGTAAACCTATAGTAAATGAAAATAAGTCACTGAAGAAGAGAGAAGGACCATTCCCACCAGCATAGACAAACACCACACACTTTTTCATCTTCTGCTCTGCTAAAAACCCATTTGTGTCTCTTTGTTCTTCCCATAGAAGCCTTTTCTTCTTCCTCCTTTTCCCCTGCTGAGTTAGGCATATACACCTCTAAGTTAAACTATTTATTAAACTAGTGACTTTTTTGTTAGCTTTTATATGGATATGAATCAGTCATTTTTCTCCTGTCAATCTGTTATAGATCAGTTTAATTTGTAGACTCCAGTTACTGAATATAACTGGGTAAAGAAAAATTGTCTTTCTCCACATGTCAATTTTTAAACCTCAATTTTCATATAATATGAAAGCAGGAACCCCAACTCTTTAAAATTTTGGCCACCACAACATTCTTGATATAAATTAACTTTCATTTATTAGAGAAAGTGCTGTGTTTGTATAATACAGAACACAGAAATACTTAGGCCTCAATTACTCCCCCTAGAAAACTCCAACAAACACATAAAGATTAGCATACTTTCTTATAATTCAAGATTGACTGTGGTTATAATAAGAGAGGAACCAACACATTTTTTGGGAATTTGGAAGAGAACAGTTTGGGAGAGCAGGAAAAAACTCATGGGAGGCTTAACAACTGAGGTAGATGAGGAATCAGGGGGATCCACCCCAACTCCACTGATCTGAAATATCTGCAAGGTGAGGTTAGGCCACTGAAATTGTAAAGAAACTCTCCAGGGGGTTCTCATTGAGTCTAAAATTTGAGAACCAATATCTTAAGTGATGTTTATTAAATAGGTAAAAGTGACAGATAAAAAAGGAATGCATAAAGACATTAAGGGCTTATAACCACCAGGCTAAATTAGGACCTTCTTTAGTAGACAATGTGTAGCCATTACAGCTTTTTCATTAAAGTACTACTTTAATTATTTTGTGGTCTAGAAGCAAGGGTTCCTAGGTGGCACAGTGGTAAAGAATCTGCCTGCCAATGAAGGATATGCAGGAGACACAGGTTCAGTCAGTCCCTCGGTTGGGAAGATTCCCTGGAGGAGGAAATGGCAACTGACTCCGGTATTCTTGCCAGGAAAATCCCATGGACAGAGGAGCCTGGTGGGCTACAGTCCAGGAGATTGCAAAGAGTTGGACACGACTGAAACAACTAAGCACATATGTTTGCATGAAGTGTATAGAGTAGGAGGACATATTGGAAGGAAGACAGGCTGAATAACCTTGGGCAGGTAGAGCATCTAGTGAGTTATATTAAGTCATATCAGCAGTAATGCTGGGCTTTGAGAGGGCAGTATTTGGGGAAATGGAGAAGAGGGGTTAGACTTGACAGAGTGTTTTAGGAATGGATTCCATTGTCCAAATACTATGGAAAATTTTGTTGGTCCTCACGTGTTACCTCTACTAGATACCATTGATTTTTTTGAGTGAGCCTGCACTGGGGAAGGAGATGTGTGTGTTTGGCTATGAAACAGATTTACTGACCTGACTCAAATACCTGAGAGTGCTTTAGATGCCTAGAAAATCAAGAAAAGAGGAAAGGTTAGAAGACTTTGGAGAGATCAGGGCTTCTGCAGTGGCAGAGATCTTGAAAAAATGTTCGAAAAATTGGCAAACACATAAAAGGAGCAAAAAGAGGGGACACTTAAGAAGAGTTGTTTGAAGAAAGAATTCTCAGAGGTCATACCTTCATCTGATAAGCCAAGAAAAAATGAGACGGATGGAGGGTGTGGGAATAATATGTGTGTGTGTGAGAGAGAGAAATAGAATGGTGGTGGTGGTGGTGGGGAGTTGAGCAGTAAGGATAATTCAGAGACATAATGCAGAGGCTAGAGAGCATGGTAGGTTCAGGGAACCTGGAGTAGTTATTTTTAAAGAAGGGGAGGCTATAAATGCTGATATAGATCAAGGCAGTAGCAGTTATAAGTGAGAGATGGACAGAGAGTGTAACATGACAGATAAGCCAAGGAACTCTGCAGTTTTACTAGTTATAATCCTGTGTGAAGGAGAATCTCAGTTTTCTCATTCCTAAAATGAGGCTCTGGGGGGTGGGTTGGAGAGATGGGGGGTGGTTCTTGTGAGAATTCAATGGGACAATGCAAGGGAAGCATTTAACATAGGGTCTGGGACATAGGATTATTACTCAGTACAAGTTAGCTCCTATTATCTTTATTAATTTCCATTAACTTTATAAGATATTAAGGGCTAATTTACATCATTAAGATTTGAAAGTTGATTTCTATTCAGCCATTTTTTGAGTATTTTAAAGTTCTTCAGAAATAAAAAATTACTTCAAACATATAGCTGTAAGTTTTAAAGAAAAACACATATATCTCAGTAAATAAAAGTTTTAAAAAGCCCTGATATTTAGCATAAGCAGTTCAAAATATAATAACTTACTTTGAATATGGCCTTAAAAAATTACATTCACTATGAAACTTCCTAAATTTTCACTGTCTTTCTCTCTGCTTCTCATTCTCTTTCTATTTAGGTACTTATCTCTTTTATTATTATTATTATTATTGTTGTTTTTATACTACACACATCTCCTTCTGCTTTTTGCTCCTCTGATTTCCACAGGTAAGCATTTTTCTTATTTTCCCAGTTGTTTTCTTTGTGTTTATTTTTGTTTTTAACACAACTGTTTGACAACACAACTAGATTCCTAATCTGCCACTTTCTGTTAGTCCTTTTCTTCCTTCAACAGGGAACAATAAAAAGCCCCCCCAATAGTATTAAATTTATTTTACATGCCTTGTTCATGACTACACATACAATAAGTAGAGCAGTCATCTGTAATGTTAGGGGAAGCACACTGACCGAAACCGCCCATCCTGGCCAGGCACCATAGTAACCATTTGCATGAGTTGTTTTACGACAGGCGGTCCTGGTAAGGAACACGGAACTAATCAGCCACCTCAACCGGAAGAGTTCAGGAAAGGTCAAAAGGAGACACCACGAGTCCAACCACCTCCCAGAATCCTTCTCTCTGGCATCCATCTTGGCTGAATAAGGCATGCACCACCAGGAAGGACTCTGAGTCAGAAGAAGTGAAGTCACTCAGTCGTGTCTGACTCTTTGCGACCGCCATGGACTGTAGCCTGCCAGGCTCCTCCATTCATTGGATTTTCCAGGTAAGAATACTGGAGTGGGTTGCCATTTCCTTCTCCAGAGGATCTTCCCGACCCAGGGATTGAACCGGGGTCTCCCGCGTTACAGGCAGACTCCTTAAAGTCTGAGCCACCAGGGATGTCCCATATGGGAATCCAGTGCAGCAGCTATGCTCTCCAGCCCTCTGAGTCAGAATGATTGGCTAAAGACAACCCGGAAACTAATCCCATCACCATAAGACTGCAAGCCACGTGGCAGAGCTGTTCTGGGTTCCCTTACCCTAAGGCTTTCCACCCGGGTGCCCTTTTCCAATAGTCTCTTGCTTTGTCAGCACGTGTGTCTCCTTGGACAATTCATTTCCGAGTGTTAGACAAGAGCCCAATTTCAGGCCCTGGAAGGTGTCCCCCTCCCTGCAACATATAATGTTACCATCTTTTAAAAAAAATGCATGGCTACAAATGGCACTCCTCCAAACAGTGTTTTTTGACCTGATCTCCAACTAGCCTTTTTTATTTTTGATGTTTGTTGGCTTTCCAGCGAGTGTCTATTTGCTGAAAAGTAAAAATCTGTATTACTCCTTTTTCATGAACATCATTTTATTACCTCCATTTTTCACATTTTTAGCTAAAAGTTAGGTACTGCTTACATAATGAATGAAAACAAAGAAAATTGTTGGCAGTGTAGAGTTTAGGACATTTTAATGTAATCGCCTCCTTTGTTATGCAAATATGTTTTATTTTAACTTAGTTGGAATAAGCAAAGGTTTTTAGGGGCTAAACTGGGTAAGAGAAATGGAAATAAAAGGCTCAATGTTCTTCATGTTCCTATTCTTCAGGAGGCTCCATAAACTATAAAAAATCATCGACTATAAAAAAATATACTCAAAAAAAGCTTAATTTCAAACAAGTTTACTTCTCCAATGGACAAAAGTATGTTTTTGTATACTATTTTTGTCTGACAGCTTTAAATTTCAAATACTCTGCAACCAGTAAGGGAAATCATCCTGCATTCCTTATTTCTCCAGAGAAGGGGAACGTTATAACAGTGGAAGTTGGGTTTACCACCTTATCTTCTACAAGGGCCACAAAAACCTTCTCCTTCCACAAAACTTATTCCCAGCCACTACTCTAAAGTTCTTGTTTTGGGGGTGTGGTTTATAGTTCTGGAATTTTTCTACAGTTAAAAACAGAGAGATTTTAGTCTGACCTTGTATCCAGTTAAAGAATCTCTTTTGTAAGATAACAATTTAATAATGTAGTGAATTGTTTCTCCTATCAGGGACATGTTCATGTACCAGGAGACCTTTTTAGTGAGCTCAAAGGGTTATGAGATGAATAACAACAACAACAACAATAGTTAATCCTTCTTGAGCACCTAACTATAAGGCAGGCACAGTGCTGACTGCCCTAAGAGGGACTTGTTATTATTAACCCTATATAATAGATTAAGGAATTGAGACATTGAGAACTTCTCTGCCTTTTCCTAGGACACATGGATTAACAGTGGTAAAACCAGATTCCACCCCAGGACTCTAACCCGGAGTCCTTGATTTTAACCATTATACTATTTGATTTTCTACTGAACCCAAATCAAACTCCCTTTAATCCCTACTCAATTAGTCTAAATTCTACCCTTTGGGGCCAAAAAAGAACATGTTAATTTCTCTTCTTCATTCATTTATGTAGCAAAAAGAATATTAATCAGGCACCTTCTAGACATTAGATACTGTCTTCCAGCCTGTAATACAGCACTGAGAGGAGAGTTTTTGCTTTCCTGGCGTTAACACTCTCTCCCTTAAATTGTTTGGAAAAAGCCACTAGATTTCTAAAGGTTTTCCTTTCCTCAGAGCAAAGTTTCCTATTCTTTCAACCATCTGTTATAGCACAAAGTTGCAAATTCTTACCTATCATGGTAGCCTCTCTCCTCTAAACACATTCCAGTTGTAAATTTCTTTTTTAATTGGCATATAATTGCTTTGCCATGTCGTGTTCGTTTCTGCTACAGGAAAACTGTGAATCAGCCAAACATATACATATATCCCCTCCTTCTTGAGTCTCCTCGCCTGAGCTGCTGAACCAACCAGACATGAAACAGCAAGTGAAACAGCAATCTACATGCTTTCTCATGGGTCTGTTAAAAATAAGGCAACCTGCCCCAAATGGAGTTTCTTAGGCTAAGACTCATGTCACCAAACTGAATTAACTTTATTTTAGTTTCCATTCCCAGAAATAGAATCTTAAACTAGTGATCAGAAATTGCCTAATCAGCATCAGTTAAGTAATTTGCCTGATAGACCTCCCGCCATCCCCTAAAGAAAAGGGACCCTACAACACTCAGTCTGCTTTTTGTCCAGTAACTTCTCGTCCTGCCTCCTTTGTGAATGTAAATGCCACTCTGCACTGACCCTTGGGGCTCCTTCCTAACTGCTAATTTGGATGCCACACAATTTGAATCCGTTTTTGCTCAAACAGAACTTTTAATATGCCTCAGTTTATCTTGTCACAGGTCTGGTGACTGAACAGGAACCAAGGAAACCTTTGACGGCCCTCAGCGGCAACGAGCAACAGCAGCGAAGGTACCTGGGGAGCCCCTTGAGTCGCTGCTTCCTCACTGCCTCTGGAGGTGGTGGGTAAGTTTCCTCTAATCCTCCATCCATAGCTTGTGTGTTAGGAGCATTCACTGTTTTGAGCATTTTTTGCATTTTGAGCATTTTTTCCCCCCACAGCCTGGATCCTCAAACTGGCCTGAGTAGGGTGGTGTGGGACATAGAGATAGGACTGTTTCCAGTGACAGACGTGGTCTGACCCCTAAACCAGACCCAGTGGAGGATCAGACCAGGTCCGACTTATGCTGGATTGGGTCCAGAGTGAGGCCTCCAGCAAGTGAAATTTTGTTTGAAGGCTGAACGAGCAAGTTAAGCTTACCAAAAATAATCATGAATTACAATGGCCACAGTGGAGAACTTTTAAGCTAGATAAGCTTATCCATGTATGATGTGCCTTGGAGAAGATATGTCCTGAAGAAAATGGGGTCTTCTCAGCCAACACTCACCATAAAGGATAGACAGAAAATTCTTTTTCCTTCTTTAAAGTTCCTGGTGACCACTGGGACACACTACTCTCTCCAGAACCTGCAGAGAGGATCCAAGGAAATCCGGCAGGAGCCGGCCAAAGATAAGAATACTTGTGTGGTGCTAATTTGCTTCAGTCATATCCAACTCTTTACAACCCTATGGACTGTAGCCCACCAGTCTCTTCTGTCTATGGGATTCTCCAGGCAAGAATACTGGAGTGAGTTGCCATGCCCTCCCTCCAGGGGATCTTCCCTGATCAGATCTCAAATCGCTGTCTGTCTCCTGCATTGGCAGGTGGGTTTTTTTCTTTCTTTCTTTTTTTTTTTTTTTTTTTTTATCACTAGCAGCATGGGAAGCCTACAAGACTAGTTATGTGGACTTAAAAAAAAAAAAAGGAATGATGTGAGAGTTGCAAATTAAGTTTTATTTGGGGCAGAATGAGGACTGCAGCCCAGGAGACAGCATCTCAGACAGCTCTGAGAAACTGTTCCAAAGATGTGGTGGGGGGAAAGGTCAGTATATACGTGATTTTTGGTGAAGGGGGAATACATGCAATCAAGCACATATTTTTACAGAAGGTTTCTACTAGTCTTGTGAAGCCTTTGCTAGTTATAGGGAACAGTCATTACCATGAAGGATTTTAGTGCTTTTCTAGACATGGGGAGATACAAGAACTGGGCTCCTGAAATTATCTATCTGAAAGACCTGTCCTGCCATCCCCCACCCTTGCAACTGAGCGCTTCATTTCTGATCTTCACCCTGAACTCCTTTCAGGGGATGTTGAAGGTCAGCACCTGTAGCAGCATATGACTTAATCATTGAAGCGGTAGATAGGTAGATGGCAAGCGCCAATTTGTAGTTGACACCGAAGTCAGCTGGCTCATCACTGTCTCTATCTGTAGTGCCTGCTCCAGAGAGGACGGTAGGTTTCATTTTGTCCGTTCCTTTCCAAATCCAGATTGGCAGGAGAAAATCATTTGTAAGAAATCAGGCTGTTACTGAATGTGCCCATTGCACAGTGAGGCCAAACGACCAAAACGTCAGAGTGTGGAGCAGAGACTTATTGGAGGACCAAGCAATGGGCATGAGGTGGCTTACGCTCAAAAACCCCAATTCTCTGATGCCGTTCCAGGATAAATTTTTATAGGTAAAATTTGGGGTGAGGGCTATAGTGTGTGTGATTCTCTTCTGATGGGTTGGTGGGTGAGATAACAGAGTGGTTCCAGGAACTTTGTGCTCAGCCTGAAGTTACCACCCTCCACCTGGGTGTGGGCCTTAGTTCCTGCAGAAGAACTCAAAGATATCATTAAGTGTATCCCTTGGAAAAGACCCTGGTGCTGGGAAAGACTGAGGTCAAGAGAAGTGGGTGATGAGATGGTTAGATAGCATCACCGAGTCAATAGACATGAGTTTGAGCAAGCTCCAGGAGATAGTGAAGGACAGGGAAGCCTGGCGTACTGCGGTCCATGGGTTTGCAGAGTCAGACATGACTTAGCAACTGAACAGCAACAACATCCGTTGAGGAGGAACCAGGACTCGGCTTTAATCACTGCATTTTAGTTTCTTGATCACTCTTCCTTTGTTTCTGCATTCTCTTACTTTCCTGATTGAAGGTGCTATTTGGAACTCAGGGAAGGCCTAGGAAGCTGAAGCCCTTTTTCTGCAAATGAGAAATATGGGACAGGGAAAGGATTCCTACCCAGGAGGGCCCTCCAGGATCCTGCTCAGTTTCAGATTCTTCAATCATGTGACTCATAAATTTGCTTTCAGGTGCCATTGGTTGCCCTTTCTTTCTTTCCAGGGGTAGCTGTTTCCTCTTGTTTGTCTTGTTTTGTGTCCCAAGAACTTGGCCTGGCAACAGTTAGGTTGGAGGCCTCAAAAATATGGCCAGGCAGAAATGTGGGTTGCCTAAATTTATTTTTTAACCAGTCAGAAAGTGAGCAGAACCATTAAAGGTAGACAGTCTAGGTTTGTGTATTGCCTCTGCCTGTAATCTCCAAATCTCTTCTCTCCAGACTGTGACAATTTCTAGCATTCAATGTTTAAATCTGTTTACTAAAGCAAACTTCCTTAAGCTTAGCATTGCCCTTCAAATGTCCTCTAGCATCACAGACAAAATGCTGGAAGCCATCTTGCATCCATAACTTAACCTGGTGAGCTGGGAGGTGTGTTTGGCTGAGTCACTTAGTAGGCCACAGCATCCCCTAGTGGTCAGATTTAAACCTCAAGCCGTGTGTATTCTGAATACCACAAGATTTAACCTAAACCTTAAGTGTCATGCAACCGTGTTTTGCAAGTGTGGGACAGATTTTATTGGCTACTTTCATTTCAATGCATGATGAATTCTTCACTATTTATCAGGGAACCTGATGCATCTCAGGGTCATCTCACCCTCTATCCACTTCTCCATTCTGGGCTACTTCTTTGTCTGAGCTTGGAATTCAAGCTGCTTTTCCTTCTCTATTTTTGTGATTATAGATATCTTTTTTCCTTTTGAGGCACTCCTTATTTCTACATAGGCCATTTAATGTGAGCATGTTACCTAATAAAGTTCCTGTAGAAGAAATCAGGAAGGGATAGTCTACCTGGGGTGATTGTGGTTTAGACTAAAATGCATTAGATTTGGAGTCTGTCCTGAATTAAAAGCCTAATTTTGCCACCTTATTTGGTGGTGATATTAGTCAGGTTATCTAACTTTGCTAAGTTTACTCACGAGATAAGGTTAACCACACAGGGTTATTGTGGCTCATAGGTAAAGCAAAGTGAACTACACAGAGGCCTCATGATCATTTCATCTGTAGTCTGTAGGTCTGTAGTCCCTTCTTTTCACAGCAGATCATCTCTTGGGGGTGCTTTGGTGGCAAAAGTTAAATCAGAATCAGGTCTTAGTTCCTCTTTGTTTATCTCAGCGCAAACCCGTGAGACCCAAAAAAGCAGATCTCCAAGTCAAGCCAGAGATATAGTCCTCAGGTTGCCAGTGAAAATGGGGAGCTCTACATCACTGCCACTTACCTCAGTAACTAGTGGGGAATGGCCTCTGCTGGGGGAGAATTAAGGCTGAATGCAAAGGCTTCTCCACTGCACAGTTGAGAAAATGTAACTCTTTTGGTTTCCGCAATGATTCAGAGCCTCTTTGAGAAAGTCGTGCCTAACCTCAAATCTACTGTGAAATATATGGAAAATCTTAAGACTAAACTCTATTCCACTGGACAGGCAGCATTTCAGAATCATATGCCTCTGTGCCTAGACCCGTGCCAGGCACAATAGATGCTCAGTTAAATTCCAAGGAACCCTAAAGAAATTATTTCAGTCAGTGAATGGTGTGAGGCAACATGTTTCTGGATAGTTTTCCAATTGTTTCTTAAAATGCTTGTCTAATCCCCATGAAGTTATGATATTTGTGATCAACTGAATCCTGTCATTTAATGTCTGCAATCACATTTCCTGGGACAGAGTCCTCAGAATGTGAGGAGGATGGGGAAGGGAAAAGCATCCTCAAAGAAATCCTGTCCAAAATTATAGGATTGCTGTATTTTGTAAAACTCAGTTTATTCTGAGCTTGCCTCCATCCTCTGTTCTCGGTATAATCAAACATGCCTTTGAGGAAAAAGCATATGGGAGCAACAGGACGTACTTAGATGCACTTTATTCAGCAATCAGGCCAGCCACGCATTGTAGTGTACTTATGGGATTTCAGAACTTTGGTTCTCAGCAAGGCCCAGATTTTTGAATGAGGACAGGAGTCTGACGTTCCCTGTAGAAGAGATTGGAAAAAAAAAATTAGTTTAAACTTTGCTGAGAAAATGTGACTATGGGGGGAAAACAAGGGAAAAAATTCAGCTTTATTTAAAATGAGAGGTTTGAGATTTCCTTCCATTTCTGTTTCTCTTATTCATATACTCATTCACTTATTAAGTCATCAAATACTGATTGAGAACTACTACCTATATTGAGGATACAACAGAAGGGAAAAATGTTTATCCTTAGAGAGTTGACAGATCTAACAGGGCATCATTAAAAGCCTCGGAATTAATCTTTAATCCATTGTTGCTTTTCCTGCTGACGTCATTGTCCTAGCCAGCAGATTTCCAGCTTAGCAGGTGCCCAGGCTACTTTCGGACCTTTGCCTTAGGACTCTGGGGATTCCCATCTGTGAGATTTTGCAAAAGGAAATCATATCGCTATCTCATAGGATAGTTGCTTAAGTTAGCATCTAGACAGAGCCCATGGTTTGACTTATTTTCCATAGCTAAGCTGTCCATGACAGCTGACATGATCTCATGTAGCTGCTTAAATTTAAATCAATTTAATAATGTTAAAAGTCCAGCTTTTTGGTTATGGTAGCCATGTATTAAGTGCTGGTGCCATGACTAGAGGCCTCCATATTGGACAGCATTTCTGTCATTGCAAAAAGTTCTTACAGGAGAATGCTAGTTTATAGAAAAGAATTTGCCAGTGTAGGTTGCCTGAAAAGATATAGAGTAATTAGAGAAAAAGTCCTTACTGAATATTATCTGCCAGGAGCATAATGACCAAGGAGATGCAAGCCCTTGTTCATCTACTCATCTCAAAACTCAACAACTAGTGTCGGAACCTGGATCTAGTTACCATACAATATATTAACACTTGTTTGGGGGTTTTAATGGGCAGTAGAAAGAAAAGCAAAATGATACATGAGTAGCGTTGAAACATATATATTAACATATGTAAAATAGATATCTAATAGAAAGTTGCTCTACAACACAGGGAGTTGAACGCAGTGCTCTGCGACAGCCTGGAGGGATGGGCCAAGGTGGAGGCAGTTCAAGAGGGAGGAGATGTATGTATACTTATGGCTGATTCACACTGTTGTATAAATATTGTGAAACAATTATCCTCCAACTAAAAATATTTTTTAAAAAATGGTACTTTTGAAAAAGCCACATTTCCCTCTCCTGCTTTCTTATCACAGAAATATAGGAAGAGAAATTACTTTTTCGGGCATTCAAATATTGCTCCCATATTTACATATTTTTAAAAGAACAGAAAAAGCAGGTAGGACTGAGAGATTAAGTCTGAAGAAACAGGGTTTCCCAGCCCTATGCTCGTATTTTTCCAGTGTTTCACTCTAGATATTAGGCCATTTGATCTTGGCACCTGGACCCAAGTCTCAAGGCTGTTGTACTGCTTTCCCCTCCCCTTGGAGGGAAATATGATGTTTGACTTTAACATCAATAACATAGGCCATGAGAAAACTAACAGGTGGTTTCAACTTTCTTTTACAAGTCTTTAATGTGGGATTTTTTTAAAAAGCAGAGCATCTAATGTTCAGCCTAAAACTTTAGGATATTAAATATTTCTCCCTGGGAACCCAATTCCACAATCCTTGTTAAATACCAAGAATTTTCTGAAATGATTTAAAGCAGATCAAAAAGAGGGTTCACGGTACAATGAATTAGAGCAGTGGAATGATGGAAGTGCATGCAGTCATCTGAGTCTAAATCAAAGTCTTAACACCACATCAGTTCCAAAATAACAGTTTTCTAGGTTCCTTGCGAAATCTCTTTTGTTTGACCATTCTACATCTTTATTTAACCTGGAAGGCCCTTGTGATACTATGAAAACAGACCACTGTTTAAATGACTTCCTTTTCATGAATCCTTTCTTGACCCTTTCAGTAAGAGGCAATCTGTCTCTCTCCTTCATTCCTGTAGCACATTGTTAACACCCATTTAATGGCGTTTGTCACAAATTACAAGAAGCTACCTTATTGTGCTATTTTCTCTTAGTTATATCCACAAGGAAAGCGGAGAGACTAGCACAATGCTTGGCAGAAAGTGTTCCGTAGCAAAGACAGAACATCTGTGGCAAATTTATTTCTCTGAGCTCGTGAGTCTGATTCCCATCACCTACCCACCTGCAGTTAGTTCAGAATCTCCACTGAGGCTGGTTCTCACATGCATTAAAAAAAGTGTTACCAAAATATGTTTCTGGTCACCTAATCTATATAATTCACATTTGCATATTTTAGGATTTTAGTAAACACGATGATTACTATTTCAAAGAATTTTTTTTTTTAAGTATAATGGAATTTGGAGCATATTGTAAACTTTAAAAAATCCATACTATCTCATTTGCTATAAAAGCTTGAGTTTTTATCATAGAACTGATTTTTTAAAAAATTAATTGAAAGAAGCAAACACTTCCCCTCCTCTATGATTGGTAATTTCTTAAACACCTTTTATACTCACTATATTATCACTTACTTTCTGGCTTTTGCTCAGTTTTTTCTTCATATTGGAATGCTTCTCTCTCCTTTAGAATGTCCTAGAGAAAGCCTCCAAATGTCTCAAAATCCTAGCGGGCATAATTAATTCTTTTTGATTTTGTGCTCTCAGATCACTTTGCTTACACTACCACTGACCACACTGTGTTAGCATTGAGCGTAAGCAAACAGGAGACAAAACCTGTAGGATCTTCTGTATCTCACACGTTCTTAGGCTGGTACCTGACTTTATCATGGAAAGAGCAAGGATTTCGTACCAGATCTGCCACTTACTGCTGAGCATTATTTAAACTAACTAAACCTTAATTTTCTCATGGGCACAATAAGCTTAGTATTATTTACCTCATAGTCATTGTGAATATTAAATGCCTTGCACAATGCTTGACACAATGTATACTATTTTCTATCTTAATGCACACACACACTTCTATATAATCTTTACAGACATATAATAAGGGAAAAAAGAGATCAAGAATGTTTTGGGGGAAAACTAGGTACTTTGTTTTTCTCATGGTGAAATTCATGTTATTGGCATATTCATTGAGTCTTAGATATATAAAAATCTGAAGACATTTAGCTTAAAATATATATTTTAAAAGAAATTCAAGCTTGTACTCACTTATTTTCCACACATAACAAGCATTCATTAGAATAAGTAACTCCATCTGTCCCACAGACAGGGTTATAGATCCTGGGACATCCGTTCACTCCATTTGTACACTTGGCCTATAAATGGAATAAAAAAGAATCATTTCCCATCATTTTTCATTCTTTGAATTTATAGCAAAGTCTCTAAAATCTCCCTGAGTTGATCACCTTAAAAATGGATTGGAAGGATGATACTAAGTGTTCTAAAGGGAAGAATCCAACATTTGCATTCAGAAAACCTGGTTTTAAATAATGCCTCTGCTACTCACAGGCTGTGTGACATTGGTAAATCTCTTGGTGTCTCTGAACCACAGTCACTTCATTTGCAAAACAAGAATGATGTTGTCCTTTTTCCTACCTGTCTCATCATGGTGTTGTGAGGTTAGAATAAGGTAAGTGAGATAATGTTCAAATTTACAATCACTACAAGTGCTAGCTTCTCTCAGATCAGCCACACCTTGAAGCATGTTCTTCCTTGCACACAGTAGTCCTGTTACCCTGGTCTTATCCAAGTCACTTAAAGACATGCAGTGCCTTCTACCTTTGGAGTTTTTGCACAGCCTGTTTTCTCTACCATCAGTGAGAACTAGTAATTATGAAATAACTTTCACAGGGCAGACACTGTCCTAAATGCTTTTTATGTATTATTATATTTAAACTTCACAACTAGTCTATGAACTTTTTATCATGCTTTTCATCTAGTAAGGATAATGAAGTACAAAGAGAGTAAATCATCCCAGGTCACACACCTAATAATTACTGGTTCCTGGATTTAAACCCTGTCAATCTAGGTCCTGAACTTTAGCTCGTCACCACTTCACTCTATTATTCATTTATTTATTTATTTTTGGCTGCGCTGGGTCTTTGTTGCTGCACAGACTTTCTCTAGTTGCAGTGAGCACAGACTACTCTCTAGTTATGGTGTGTGGGCTTCTCATTGCAGTGGCTTCTCCTGTTGTGGAGCATGAGGCTAGTGGCCCACGGGCTTCAGTCGTTGCAGCTAGAGGGCTCAGTAGTTGTGGTTCCTGGGCTCTAGAGCACAAAACCCATTTGCCAATGGCTTTGGCAAACATGTTTTTTTGCTCTGCAGCATGTGGGATCCTCTCCAACCGTGGATGGAACCCGCGTTCTTGCACTGGTAGGATTCTTTATCACTGAGCCACCAGGGAAACTCTAGGGTAAGTTGCTAATGGAATCAGAACTTCTTTATAATACATCACAAATGTATTTATTTACTCATGCACTTTTGGTTTGTCATTGGTCTTCTCATTATATATAAATGTAATGAGAAGAGGACACTTCTTCTGCTGGTCTCCACTGAAAATTCTTACCCTACAAGATAGCCCTACTGCATATAAAAACCCCTTTACAGCAAACATAATATGAATACACAGAAATTGCCCGTGTATCTGAGAATTTGTCCTTCAGCATAAGCACTTGTGGGGAACTACAATTACTACCCACGTTTAGTAGGTTAAGCCTTGCCAGCGTTCATACTCCTTGTATTAACTTGAGGCTAAATTGAAAGGCAAGTTAGACTATGCTTTGGTTGGGACAAACAGTTCTAGCCCCAGAGGTAAAAAAAAATTACAAAATTGTCCTTACCTCTCTTCCCAGGATGTTAGCTCCACTGTTACCTGGAAAACATAAATCAGACATGCGAAGTTGAGTCTTGAATGGGAGGACAGATGTGTTCTCATTCATAAGTTTCTGCTTCCATTTAAGTCTATGTCTTCTCTGCTGGCCTCTTTCACCACCTAGCCTTTCTTATTTCCATCTTTTTTCCTCAAGGACATCTCACTGCTGTTCACTCACAGCCTGCCTACTGAAACCTCAAAAAAATTAAGCAAAAGTTTGATTAGGACAGAAGTATTGTATATTTAAGACAAGTTGACTTATTTCCTTGAAAATAAAAATGATATACTTACTGCTTAAGATGTCTCAGGCACAGAGCAAATACCTTCTGAATACTCACTGACATTCTAGTTAACAACTTGTTTATTGATGTAGGAAATGTAATATCTACCTCAAGTTTATAGGTAAAGATATGGAGAGTTTCTATAACTTGTTACTATAACCAGTAAAACAGTTAACACTAGCAATAACCAGGCCTGGTGACGCAAAACTAGCTTGTATATTTACATATAAGTCTTCTTTTGTAAGTGATTCTAAAAAAAGTGGAGCTCTTCTGACAACTCAAACTTTGGTTCCCAAAGACCTCTTTTCCTCCATTGCGTTGTGCTATTAGTTTAATTCACATTTTTTGAATTTACAGGTAAATACTTAAAATTGTCATGCTGCATTCTCCAGAAAATAGCAGGTCTTGATGACATTATGTTTACGTAGGAGATGATGACTGTGGGTGAGCTCATTGTAGGGAAAAGGGACTAATTTGATAGTATTAGTCACTTCTTCTAAAGGAAGATTTGATTTTGCTATTAGTAATCTCTGAGGTCAGCTAGGTAAGGAGGTAGTTCTCCCTAGATCTTGCAGGGAAGGGGGACTAATCAGATAGTATCTAAAGGAAGAAATGTTGGTTAGATTTGATTTTGTTATTAACAGTCTCTGAGGTCAACTAGGTGAGGGGGTAGTTCTCCCGAGCTAAATGTTTTGAAAAGTCATAAGACACTCACGGGCTTGGAGCAGAAGTTCCCTGGAATAGTCAGAACTTGATGTGGTGAGAGTCCCACTGGATTTTACAATCTAACTGAGTCTAAGATTTAATGAGCAGGTGATCGCCACACAAGCATCTATCTCTATTAATTGCTATGCATGAGAAATGGAAAAGGGAACACCGCTCCCATAAATATTTAGGGAATACAACAAACAGCATTGTTCCTTTCTTCATAAAGTGTTGATTTGGTTTCTTTGCTAGATCTGATAAAAAATTTAACATGTTAACCATTTCCAAAGACAAAAAGGAAGCTGATGCCGATTCTGGGGGTTCAGATCGTCTCTCAGCATTATCAGGACAGTTTGAAGATATACATACACGATCTATTCAAGAAGAATATTTTTGTAAAAAATATTCTGTAGGTCAAAAGTCAAATTCTTAAACTCTGCCCTGTACACTGAATAACTGGAAACCATTGTTACCTATTTCTGCAATTCCATGAGTACATAAAATTTGTAAATTGGCCTTAAACATGTACAGAGCTAGAAGGGTACTTGATGTTGAAATAATCCCTTCATTTTTCTACCATATCTCTGATGAAGAGTCAGCTTCATTACCTGAGGAAAAAAACATTTCATGTCTGAGCACTAGTAAAATTGTTTTCCTGTGTTATGTTAAAATCCATCTTTCTATATATAATTCTCATCCACTGATCTTATTTCACCTCCCTAGAATCAAAAGATCTGTCCAAGAGTAGACTCTAAGTCTTGAAAGTAATGTGCTCAATAAAGCAACAGGTCAAAAAGATTTTACTCAAATCAGAAAAATACCCAAAGACACGTACCAGATAAACTCATCAGGACCAATGCAGTGAGGAGAAAGATGCTTGCCACCTTCATGGCTGAAGTGCTGGTTCTAGAGCTGAGTCGAAAACTGCACCCAACTTACCACTTCGCTCTGGAGCCCTGGGACGGGAAGGGTCATATAGGCAGCATGGGCTCCCAGTCTCCACCTCCTGCTCTGTGTCACAGATCTCCTTGGTTATTGATTGACTCCACAGCATAGCCCGTCCTCCAGGTTTGGGACACACCACCAGTGTAAGAAAGGTGTAAGAGAGGAATGCCCTAGGCCTGAAATGTGCCAGGTAAAGACTGTCAGGAAGAGATTACTAGTGGTTAGCTGGTTCTTGCCGTTACTTCCTCTGACTGTGGAGAGAAAGCCCATAGACAAGTCCTGATTTTCTCATCTGTAAGGTGAACTCAAAAGTTCTTGTCCTCTGTAATTCTGGGTGTATGAAGAGGTTTGAATATCTAAAAAACTCCATTCTTGCTTCTTTTTCTTCAGCTTTTAAAATTCTTTCTCTCTTTTCTGTCTTTTTCGGCCACCCATTCACAAAGCCTAAAGTAGCTGCCAGAGGGCCAGGTTAGAGGTAAGGAGGACTCTCTTTCCTAAGTTGTGTGTACTCCAAGGTAGAGTGGGCTCACCAGAGACTCTTACCAGCTCTATGCCTTGGAAAAGCAGGTCACCTGGGGGTGGAAATAATAACAGCACCTACCTCAAAGAATTGATCTTTCATCCCCAAATATGCCTTGTGTTTATTTTGGAATCATGTGTGGTTTGGGGAGATAATTCTCAATTCTTTCTCATCTTTCTGCATGTCTTACGGGTACAGACATTGACTGCATGTGTTTCAAACAATCTTTTCAAGAGTGTTTGTATGGGAAACAGCCTTGGAATGTAGAATAGTCTCTCTCTCTGGTGTAAAGGGGAGGTTTGTTTGCCATTGGGTATAAGATAGTATCTTTCACTAGGGCAAAGTTTAGGCAGGTACAATGCTTTTTTTGTGTATCTGCATCACATGGCTTGTGGTATCTTGGTTTCCCAATCAGGGATTGAACCTGGGCCATGGCAGTGAAAGCATCAAGTCCTAACTGTTGGACCACTGGGGAATTCCCAGGCATAGTGCCCTTGAGAAAAATTAGGGATTTTTAAAAGCTTGGCATCCTTCCCTGTAACACACGGTGCTTTCTCTGTATGTTTCCGTGGCCCTCTTCATGTCGTGCTATGGAGGCTGGGCCTGGGGAACCAGAGCAAACGCAGGCACTCTGGCTATTGCTATTGAGTAATTACATCTCTTATCTCTGAGTCAGGAGTCTTCTCTCAGACTGCCTTTAACTATGGCAGAATAACGTGTCAGCTTCCAACCAGGGTGAAATCTTAGACCCTCCCAGGTCTTGATGTATGTTAATTGTATTCAAAAGAAAAAAAAGAACTGTACTAATCTATGGGGATGGATCACTGTCCTCACGAAGCTTCCATGACATTTCAGTTTGGGAGAGATAGGCAATAAAAAAGTAATCAAATAATTATAAAGTATATCAGATTATACTAAAGGTTATGGAGAAAAAGAAGATATTAAGCAGAGGTGGCAAGAGGAAGTAGAAGATATTAAGAAGAGATGGCAAAAATACACAGAAGAACTATACAAAAAAGATCTTCATGACCCAGATAACCACGATGGTGTGATCACTCACCTAGAGCCAGACACCCTAGAATGTGAAGTCAAGCGGGCCTTAGGAAGCATCACTATGAACAAAGCTAGTGGAGGTGGTGGAATTCCAATTGAGCTATTTCAAATCTTAAAAGATGATGCTATGACAGTGCTGCACTTTCATAATATGCCAGCAAATTTGGAAAACTCAGCAGTGGCCACTGGATTAGAAAAGGTCAGTTTTCATTCCAACCCCAAAGAAAGGCAATGCCAAAGAATGCTCAAACTACTGCACAGTTGCACTCATCTCACACACTAGCAAAGTAATGCTCAAAATTCTCCAAGCCAGGCTTCAACAGTACGTGAATGGTGAACATCCAGATGTTCAAGCTGGGTTTAGAAAAGGCAGAGGAACCAGAGATCAAATTGCCAACATCTGTTGGATCAATGAGAAAGCAACAGAGTTCCAGAAAATATCTATTTCTGTTTTATTGACTACACCAAATCCTTTGACCGTGTGTATCACAAGAAACTGTGGAAAATTCTGAAAGAGATGGGAATACCAGACCACCTGACCTGCAACTCCTGAGTTGGAGTATGCAGGTCAAGAAGCAACAGTTAGAACTGGACATGGAACAACGGACTGGCTCCAAATTGGGAAAGGAGTACGTCAAGGCTGTATATTGTCACCCTGCTTATTTAACTTGTATGCAGAGTACATCATGCGAAATGATGGAGTGGATGAAGCACAAGCTGGAATCAAGATTGCCAGGAGAAATGTCAATAACCTTAGATATGCAGATGACCCCACCCTTATGGCAGAAAGCTAAGAAGAACTAAAGAGCCTCTTGATGAAAGTGAAAGAGGAGAGAAAGTTGGCTTAGAACTCAACATTCAGAAAACAAAGATCATGGCATCCAGTCCAATTATTTCATGGCAAATACATGGGGAAACAAAGAAAATGGTAAGAGACTATTTTTGGGGCTCCAAAATCACTGCAGATGGTGACTGCAGCCATGAAATTAAAAGATGCTTGCTGCTTGAAAGGAAAGCTATGATCAATCTAGACAGCATATTAAAAAGCAGACACATTACTTTGCCAACAAAGATCCATCTAGTCAAAGCTGTGGTTTTTTTCAGTAGTCATGTATGGACGTGAGAGTTGGATTATAAAGAAAGCTGGAAAAAAAAAAAGAAAGCTGAGCACCAAAGAATTGATGCTTTTGAACTGTGGTGTTGGAAAAGACTCTTGAGAGTTCCTTGGACTGCAAGGAGATCCAATTAGTCTATCCTAAAGGAAATCCGTCCTCAATATTCGTTGGAAGGACTAATGTTGAAGCTGAAACTCCAATACCTTGGCCACCTGATAAGAAGAGCTGACTCATTTGAAAAGACCCTGATGGTGGGAAAGATTGAAGGAGGGAGGAGAAGGGGACGACAGAGGATGAGGTGGTTGGATGGCATCACTGACTCAATGGACATGAGTCTGAGTAAGCTCCAGGAGTTGGTGATGGACAGGGAAGCGTGGCGTGCTGTGGTCCGTGGGGTCACAAAGAGTCAGACACAACTGAGTGACTGAATTGAACTGAACTGAGCTGAGGTGAGCACATTTATATACATTATTTAAATTACATATGTAAAATTGTGTATATTTCTCATATATGTATCTCTTTGCTAGATCTCTTCTCTGGTCTTCATACCTGATATTAAGTACCTTCCTGAAAATTTTGAACATCCTATCGACACTTCGAATTTAATGTTATACTACTGTTTTAATAATTTACCATAAACATTTGTCTCTTCAGCCTCCCAATTACTTCTCTTTCTTCCAGTTTGTTGGTCAAGTCAAGACCTAAGTGTTCTCCTTGATGCCTTCCTCTGCCCTCACCATGTGCCATCTTCCACTCTTAATTCCTCACCAAGGTCTCTTCTTGACTTCGTGTCCAAAATAACCTCAATTCTGGACACTTCTCATTCCCTTACATGGTCATATCTAAGATGATGCAATCATTTCCACTTTGACATTTCTTTCAGGTAGTTTCCCAACAACATCTACTCTTATTTCATCTTCAAAGCTACCCTCCATGAAATAATTCAGTGATCTTTATAGAGTGTACATGTGATCATGCAGCTCTTCAGTTTCCCATGGTTCAACATCCTTAGGAAAGGCTGATTTGAATGACTTGGCTCCTGTCTACGTCTCTTACTTTATTCCCCATCAGTTTCCTGCTAGCTCAGTCTGTCAGTCTACACTGGTCTTTTCTCTGTTCTCTCTTGAAGGGGCGCAGCGTGGGGGAGCATCTAGCTTTTAACCCTCAGATTCAGGCTACATTTGCTCATGGAGCTGCTTTTCTGAGCATTTCCTAATTCTCTTCTGCGTCTATATTAAGTTTTGTTATTTGACTATTTCCTGATACCCTGCATAGTACTTAACTTCCACTCTATAGCTGTTTTTATGATTATTATGTAATATTCTCTTCACCTTTAGGGAGCAAATTTTGTTGTTTTGTTTATTGTAGTAGCTAGCAAAGTACCTGGGAAAGAGTAGGTTCTAAATAAATATTTACTAAAAACTTAAGTTAAGTAGTACATGTATATATCTGATTTTCTTAAAGACTCAGTTTTATGCCTTGTTCATTTTTACTCCAGTGCCTGCAATAGAGTAGTCATTCACTGGCTTCTTTAATCTTTCATTTGCTCAACCATTGTTATAATGGAATATTCATAGAGCCTTACTATTTAAAAAATCTGGCTTGAGTGCAAGGGAAATCCATATGATTTCTGCTCTCATGGAGTTTAGGCTAAGCATTTATAAATATCAGCTGAATGAGTAAAGTTTTGTTCATCTCAAATCATAATTTAAATATTAGTTTTGTTGTCAATAAGAAGTTTCCAATAGCCACTATAAAGGGTTGGGGCTGTTAATATTTGAATTTTAATAGAAAAGGAATTTTTGTTTGGTTTCACAAGTAGTCTGAGGAGAGAGGATTGACTTGGGACAGGAACTCTTTTTTCTTTTTTTAAAATTTATTTTAATTGGAGACTAATTACTTTATAATATTGTGGGGGGTTTTGCCATATATTCACATGAATTACCATGGGTGTACATGTGTTCCCCATCCTGACCCTCCCTCCCACCTCCCTCACCATCCCATCCCTCAGGGTTATCCCAGTGCACCAGCCCTGAGCGCCCTGGAACAGGAACTCTTTAGATATTAATAGCAGTAGTAAAACATTGAGATTTAGACTCATCTGATGCCAAAGCCCAGGCTCTTTCCAAAACAGTGATTATTAGACATTTTGACTCTGGACCCAAAGTAAAACATAGCTTTTGTGTTATGGCCTAGTATATACATACACACATATGTATGTCATAGACAAGTAAGACTGTTAAGAAATAAAACATAATCTTATGATACACAATGATTCTTGGTACATTTTATTCTGTCCTATTTCATAGTTCACCAGTCCTGACTTGCAATTTGAAAAACATTTCGCTACAATGAAATCCCATGGACTCCAGTCAATCTTGTTTTCTTATTCACTATAGAATCTGGATAAAATTCTAGTCAGAAACTGCCCTAAATTATAACAGGAGACGGCTCTTTGGAGGCACAAATTGAAGAGGACATGAAGAGACAAACCTGGCTCTAATTACAATACTGCTGTTTCAACTGTGATAGAACTCTGGGGAAATTATTTTCTTTAACTATAAAAATGCATTTCATAATATATTTGCTTTGAGTAAAAATAAACCTAGAAAAATAAATATTGTGCAAAAATATTCTTTTATCTCCCTTGGAATAGTAATTGCTAGCTGGTAATAACATCACTCTTCCTTCTATGGATTGGAATAATGGTAAAACATTTAGGCTTCTTATGATCAATATTTAGACAGAATAAATACTGTTAGAATAAATACTATGTGTCCTAGAGGATGGGATGAGCACTGGTTGGAACAATTCGGCTACTGTTGTAGACTATTAGTCATATTTAATGTGTTTACTTCTCTGTGTGCATATCCATCAGTATCAGGAACTCAGTCAAATGTATTATGACCTACTGTCCTTTGCGTCAAGGACTAACTATTCACCTGAATAAAGAATGATGACAAACCTTAAGAGAACTGTTGTAATGGGTGCTGACAGTGTTGGCTGGAATGGGGAAATTGGTTGAGCACCTGTTAATTTTCACATCCTGTTCTCAAGATTTGACTGGTATAAAAATTACAGAAATTGGAGAGACTCAGCCTCATATATTTAACCTGACTTTTGAAGACTTCTTTGACTTAGCTGCATCTTAACTCTTAAATCTCATTTTTCATTATTCATGGACCTTTCTGATTTTTCTTAAAAAAAATCTCTTCTTTTCCTTATACTGCCTACTCTCTTAAAAGGTACCAATGATTTTGTACCCATCCTCTAAAGCTTGGCTAAAATATCTATGGTCCTTTATTCAATTAGTTATGATTCCCCCGCCTCCTTAATCTCTCATAGAAGTTCATAAACCTATCACTTAATAATACTTAAAAAAATTAGATCATCATCATTACGATAACTATGGTCACTGTAGCTAAAAAAATTTCAAAACTTTATGCCAGGCACTGTGGTACTTTATTTCCATCATTTAAAGACCCTATAGCATTATTATTTCCATTTTACAAGTAAGGAAACTAAGGCACAAAGATTTCAATTGTCATGTTTCTGATCACAGAGATCAAATACTAACATACACATATTTTCCTGTAGTCACATGTGGATGTGAGAACTGGACCATAAGGAAGGCTGAGCACCAAAGAATTGATGCTTTTGAACTGTGGTGCTAGAGAAGACTCTTGAGAGTTCCTTGGACTGCAAGGAGATCAAACCAGTCAACCCTAAAGGAAATCAACCCTGAATATTCACTGGAAGAACTGATGCTGAAGCTGAAGCTCCAATACTTTGGCCGCCTGACGCAAAGAACTGACTCCTTGGGAAAGACCCTGGTGCTAGAAAAGATTGAAGGCAGGAGGAGAAGGGGGTGACAGAGGATGAGATGGTTGGATGGCATCACCAACTCAATGGACATGGGTTTGAGCAAGCTCTGGGAGTTGGTGATGGACAGGGAGGCCTGGCATGCTTCAGTCCAGGGGATCCCAAAGAGTCAGACATGACTGAGTGACTGAACTGATATATATACACAGGTGTATGTGTATATACGTTTATATGTCTATGTGTGTGTATACATATGTATATTTACATAATGTATATCTGGAGCTTCCCCAGTGGTTCAGTGGTAAGGCATCTCCCTGCAACGCAGGAAATGTGGGTTTGATCCCTGGGTTGGGAAGATCCCTTGGAGGAGGAAATGGCAACCCACTCCAGTATTTTTGCTATGGACAGAGGAGACTAGCAGGCTACAGTCTGTGGGGTTGCAAAGAGTAGGACACTGAGCAACCGAGCACACACACAATGCATATCTGACATCTGACCTCAAATCTCTTGTTTGTTCTTTCGGATGCATGAAACAGCTACTTGAGCATTTGAGTTTAGTGACATGGTTAGCACTAGCTTAAGCTTTAGGAGGCCTGGGTTCCTGATTTAATATTGCCACTGACAACCGCTCAAGTTTCTTTACTCCTCCAGCTTCAGTTTCCTTTTGATCTATGTATTACAAATATGTTCTTCTATTGAGTGGCTTACATTTTCATTTTTTCAGTGATATCTTTTGATGAACAAAGGTCCTTAATCTTAACAGGTTCCAATTTAGCAATCTTTTTCTTTATCATTAATGTTCTTTTTTGGGGGAGAGTCTCCTGTTTAAGAAAGTTTTGCCTGCTGCAAAATTATGAAGATATTCTATATAATTCTAGAAGTTCTACAATCCCCTGTAATTAATTTTTATAGATGATGTAGCTAGGTGTCAAGATTCAATCTTTTTAAACATAGATTTGTGGATAATCAATCCATTTTCAATTATTGAAACTACCACTTTCCCCTATCACAATGCAGTATCACTCTTGTCGGAAACCATTGCCCAGAAACCCCTGTAAGTTTCTGGTCCCTATTATCTTCTGTCTATTCTTGCTTAGATACCATACTGGAATTTTTATCTAATATACTGTCTCTCTACAATACCTACTTGCCCCTCACAGATGCACATCTTTGTTCACTGTGGTGGGCAGTAGATGGCAGCCTTCCCCTCTTATCTCTGCTATTGCCTAATGTTTCATGACTTTATAAAGGGCCATCCTGTGGCCATGGAAAATCCACCCTGGGCTATTTCTCAAGTTACTTTGGTCTCACTGAAATAGGTCTTTATCTGTTACCACTAAGAATCTAACTGGAGTTAAAATATTCTTCTCTTTCTTGGGCTTCTTTTTTTGTAGTCAAGAATGTTGAAGGCAGTGGGGATACACCCTTGTTTTATAGGTGTCAACAGGGTACTGAGCTCACATATTCCTCAGAATTCCAATCAACTGAGTATTTTAACATCATCATAAGATACACACCATAAAAGTCTCATAGTTAAATGTAGGGAAACTGAATGCTGTTTTTTAACAATACAGTTGTAGGGCAAACTAAATGTCAGCTAGCCATCACAACATAACTTTCCAGGGTTTGTCACTGTTCTCTAGAATAACCATGTTCTCCATGGGATTGGGGAAGACAAGAATCATCTGTTCTAACTCTTTATCTGATGTTTAAATCTCATCTGTCTGCCAGGGGGCATGTGCCAATGTTTAAACACTTCAGGTGACAAATAGGGATTGGCAGTTTCTTCTATGGAGTTGAAACCTTTTCTGGAATTTCCATCTATTTATCCTACTGCTTGACCTCAGGTCAGTTCTGTTTTACCACATCCTGATCCTCCAAATGTTTGTTAATAATGACTATTGTTCACTTTGGATATCCTTTTCTGTGAGACAACCCAGTCTGTCAACTACGCTCATTTGGTATTGCTTCAAGTTTTTCTTCCTCAGGGTGGTTCCATTTTGTCTTTGTGCTTTTAAAAGGGAATTATCTGGAATGCTACTGCAGGATGGTTTAACCACTGCAGTGGACTAGAGGATTGTTACCTTTCTCTCACTCCAAGTGTTAAATTCTAATAATGATGTCTAAAATCTTGTTAATTATCTTCCAACTCAAAGTTATACTCTTACTTACTCTGCCACACAAAATTTACCTATGTCTTACTCCCCCATCATGAGATGTTCCAAAGTTTCTTTAAAAAAAAAAAATCTGTCCTCACACACTTACACACTTAGAAAATTTACACACTTAGAAAACTTACACACACAGTTATGCACTAACACACACACTTACTCACACACTTAGAAAACAAACCTATTACCAAAGAGGAAATGTAGGGGGAGGGATAACTTAGAAGTTTGGGATTAACAGATACGAACTACTATATATAAAATAGATAACTAATGAGCACCTACTGTACAGCACGAGGAATTCTATTCAATGTTCTGTAATAACCCATGTGGGAAAAGAATCTGAAAAAAGAATAGATACATGTATATGTATAACTGGGGCTTGCCAGATAGCACTAGTGGTAAAGAACCTGCCTGCCAATGCAGGAGACTTAAGAGACCCAGGTTTGATCCCTAGGTCGGGAAGATCCCTTGGAGGAGGGCATGGCAACCAACCCCAGTATTCTTGCCTGGAGAACCCCATGGATAGCGTAGCCTGGTGGGTTACAGTCTGAAGGACTGCAAAGAGTCGGAGATGACTGAAGTGACTTAGCATGCAAGTCACTGTATGTGTAACTGGATCACTTTGCTGTACCTGTCCTTTAGCTGACACTCAGCGTATCAGTTCACGTGGGATGAACCAGGTGGGGTAGTGCCTCAACCTCAACACTTCCTTAGTACACTGAAGTTTCATAACCGATGTACTTTTTCATTCACCAAATACTTATGCAGAATTATTATGTGTTAGGTGCTGGTAGGTCGGATTATATAAATCCCATTCAGAGAAAGTGAGAAAGTGAAGAGAATGTGAGAGAACGGAAACAAAGAGAATGACATATATTTGAAGAACTTTTGCTCTAAAGAGAGTAGGAAATAGGGGCTGTTCCTGAAAGTAGCCTTGCGTTCAAAAAGGGTTTTAAGACTGGAAATAATGTGCTTCAAATATAGACGTTTGAAGACAACTATCAGGCTCAATCTAAACACTCTTTTCTTTTTAAATTGAAGGACAGTTAAATTACAGTGCTGTGTTAGTTTTAGGTGGACAGCAAAGTGATTCAGTTATACATTTAAATATTTATTCTCTTTCAGATTCTTTCCATTTTATAAGATATTGAGTATAGCTCCCTGTGCTATACAGTAGTTTGTTGTTTATTTTATATATGGTAGTGTGTAGATAATTGTTTATATTTAATCCCAAACTCCTAATTTATTTCTCCCCTCTCCACCCTATCCTCTTTGGTAACCATAAGTTTGTTTTCTATATCTGTGAGTCTATTTCTTAAACACTCATTTCTGCAAACTCAAAATTCCTAGTTCTTTTAATCATTTACCAGAGTAGCAACGAAATAATGTCATAAACCCTCTATAGAGCCTTTCTGTATTCAACGCATGAAAGGCAAGTGATAAGTATTTACCGTTGGGGTAATAAAGGAAAAAATCAATCGAGATGATTTTTTTCTACTGAAGTATAATTGGCATACAACATTATATTGGTTTCAGGTGTAGAACTTAGTGATTTGACACTTTATATGTTACAAAATGATCACTGCAGTAAGTCGGGTTACCATGTGTCACTATACGAAGTTGCACATATTTTTCTTTGTAATAGAACTTTTTAAGATTTATGCTTTCTAGACAATCATATTTTTGAATAAAATACTTCTTAAAGAGATCAAAAAGCACTCTGGAACCCAATAAGGAAATCACTTTAAGCATTGGGAACCCTGGTAGTGTATTTCCCAATAACAGTTGTTAAAGATGACCTTTCAGTGCTGCGTACATGTGGTCTTCCCTGCTATGGCTGCCCCCGTGTATACACGGCTAGAATAATAGTGCTCTGCTAGGCAGGAGAAGATCCTCACTTACAAACCCTGCACTTGGGCATCCCTTCTATTATAGAACATTAAACTGTGAATTCTTTTTTTTTTTAATTTTTCTGATCTCTTCCACTAGGCTGAACTTTTCAAGGTCATGACTTTTTCTTTTAATCTCCAGAGCCAAGCACACTGTTCAGTCTAGAGGTACCTGATAAGATGGGAAGAATATTCAAGACTTTGTGGGCATAGTAGACTTTAGTGACTTTGCAGAGGAATGGTGGTGGAAATCATATCACACACCAGACAACGAAATGCTATAAAGTAGCACATGAGGATGGTTTTGGTCACCACCTCCAGTATAATGTTATGAACTTCTGTCCATAGTTCTTCAGGCACTCTCTCAGATCTAACTCCTTGAATCTATTTGTCACTTTCACTGTATAGTCGGAAGGGATTTGTTTTAGGTCATACCTGAATGGTCTAGTGGTTTCCCTTACTTTCTGCAATTTAAGCCTGAATTTGGCAATAAGGAGTTCATGATCTGAACCACAGTCAGCTCCTGGTCTTGTTTTTGCTGACTGTATAGAGCTTCACCATTTTCGGCTGCAAAGACTATAATCAATCTGATTTTGGTGTTGACCATCTGGTGATGTCCATGTGTAGAGTCACCTCTTGTGTTGTTGGAAGTCTCAAGTCTCAAGAACAAAACAACCCGCTTCTAAAGCAGGACCAAATGACACCTAGATCCTTAAGATATCATATCTAACAAATTATTTTCCCAATGGAAACAATTCTTCCCCCAAGATCAATTGTGGTGACAGCTCTTAAAATAATAACATTTTCAGTATATCATTTAATGATGAAAGCCCAGTGTTTGGAGAATGACAGACCTCATTTCAAATCTCTGCCTGTGTGTCTTGGAGCTAAACCTCACATTTATCACCCTCAGTTTTCACAGTTTCTTCTCTGAAACCTCTGGTTGCCAGAAGAATTTTGGAATTCAGAGTTTTTGTTTAATTTTAGAAATGTCAGATGATGCATTATAGGAAGCTTGGTGGTGTCTAGAGCAACATCCTCTAGAAAAGCACACTCGTAATTCTGCAGCAAAACAAGTAAAGAAAATAAATAGTCTTACATGATCTCTTGACAGATTTTTCTGTCTAACGAGTTACAAAATAAAACAACAGTTTTATAAAACAGTTCTGGTTTTCAGAACTCTGCATGGTTTGGTATTATGAATTAGGGACTGAGGACCTATACCTACTTCATGGAGTTGTCATGAGAAATAAAGAAGATGATGCATGTAAAGCTCATGGCACTAAGGGCTTAGTACATGGTTACTGTTACAACTACTGCCACACTATAGCTTATGATAGATTTGGGATCAACCTCCTGCTCTTTCTCTTTTCTCTGATTGGTAAAATCTTTCTTTACTGTGTATTTAATTAATAGGAGACTTCTGAGCTGTTCTTGCATTAATTTTTTTTTTAAAAGGGGGGTGGTTCTTGTGTCCCAAGCCAAATAAAAAATTATATATAAAAAAGGGGGCAAGCCATCAGTGTTGGAGACCATCCCTTCTATCTTTCCTTGTTGACAGAGATCTGAGTCTCATTTTCAGCAGCTTTGCTCTTTTCTCAACCTGGCAGTGATTCCTCTCCAGCAATGATTAACTAAATGCTCAAATAGGGGAGAAGGAAACAGTCTAGTTGAGACATGTAAATGTTTACTGGAAGAAAACAGAATGGTTTTGTGGTGTATGGAAACCAAGAAAAATTCCATTGCTAAAGGTAGAAGCATTTATTTAAGGTTGAAAGATCAATAAATGACTAACCACATTTCAAATAAGGAAATGTAGATGGGTGTGGAACAAGCACAGCTAGAGAGAGAGAATGTGAAGAAAACGAAAACAATTGGAGTAGATTCTGGCTTCTAGTCCTACTACTCTTAAACTAACCTCTTGCATTTTAATAATGAATTCATTCTTGCCAATTCAAATGATCTTTTCTTAGTCTTTCTCACATCTCTAGATTTATGGTTTATGTCTCCAGACTCTATGTGGCTTCATTCTACCTTGGAGAATTTCCAGTGATGCCCTGACATCATTTTCACACTTCTGTTGTTGTTCAGTCACTTAGTCATGTTCAACTCTTTATGATCTCATGGACTGTAGCACACCAGGCTTTCCTCTCCATCACTATCTCCCAGAGTTTGCTCAAACTCATGTTCTTTGAGTCGATGATGCCATCCAACCATCTCACCTCTGTCCTCCCCTTCTCCTCCTGCCTTCGATCTTTCCCAGCATCAGAGTCTTTTCCAAGGAGTGAGTTCTTTGCATCAGATGGCCAAAGTATTGGAGTTTCAGCTTCAGCATCAGTCTTTCCAATGAATATTCAGTGTTGATTTCCTTTAGGATTGACTAGTTTGATCTCCTTGCAGTCCAAGGGACTCTCAAGAGTCTTCTCTAGCACCACAGTTCAAAAGCATCACTTCTTCAGCACTCAGTCTTCTTTATAGTCCAATTCTCACATCCGTGCATGACTACTGGAAAAGCCATAGCTTTGACTATATGGATCTTTGTTGGCAAAATGATGTCTCTGCTTTTTAATATGCTGTCTAGGTTTGTCATAACTTTTCTTTCAAGGAGCAAGCGTCTTTTAAGTTCATGGCTGCAGTCACCGTCCACAGTGATTTCAGAGCCCAAGAAAATAAAGTGTGTCACTGTTTCCATTGTTTCCCCATGTATTTGCCATGAAGTGATGGAACTGGATGCTATGATCTTTGTTTCTTGAATGTTGAGTTTTAAGTCAGTTTTTTCACTCTCCTCTTTCACCTTCATTAAGAGTCTTTTTAGTTCCTCTATACTTTCTGCCAAACACTTAACCAAACAAATACGATTATCTTTCTTGTCAGTCTTCCTTTTCTAAACTTTTCTTATTCTCTTGAGAGTGTCATCCTCATTTCAGATCTTAGGCTTAAAACCATCTCTTTGGTCCTTACTTATCCATGGTACTCAATCTAATCAACTGCAAGGTTCCTAGTTCATCTTTTATCCTGCTGTTTCTTTATGGGAGCTTCTTATTTTAGGATAGTTTTAGATTTACAGAAATATTGAGAAGATAGTACAAAGTCTGTGTATACTCCTCACCTCGTTTTCCACATTGTTACATTATCTTGGTAGCTTTGTCAAAACTAAGGAAACAACACTGGAACATTTCTATTAACTGAACTTCAGATTTTATTCAGATTGTACTACTTTTCCCACTGCTGCCCCCTTCTTTTTTTTTTTTTGGTCCCAGAATCCCATCCAGGATATGACATCACATTTAGTAGTCGTGTTTCATTAGTCTCCTCTGACCTGAGATGGCTCCTCAGGGATATCCCTTGTTACTATACTTTGCCTGTTCCTGTCTAAGTTTTGTAAAGTACTAATCATTTGTTTTTTAGCATGTCCCTCAATTTGGGTTTGTTTGTGTTTTTTGTTTTTCTCATGATCAGACTGGGGTTATGGATTTGGGGAAAAACATCACAGAGATAATTAGATACCCTTCTCATCGGACGTCATGGAAACATGCTACTAACATGACTTGCCACTGATGATGTTAAACTTGGTCACCTGGCTCAGGTAGTGTAGGCCAATTTCCTCAACTACAAAGTTATGTTTTACCCCCCTTTTCACAGTCTATTACAGAGAATAGTGGGCAATGGCAACCGACTCCAGTAATCTTGCCTGGAAAATCCCATGGATGGAGGAGCCTGGTAGGCTGCAGTCCATGGTGTCACTAAGAATTGGACACGACTGAGTGACTTCACTTTCACTTTTCACTTTCATTCATTGGAGAAGGAAATGGCAACCCACTCCAGTGTTCTTTCCTGGAGAATCCCAGGGATGGCGGAGCCTGGTGGTCTGCCATCTATGGGGTCGCACAGAGTCAGACACGACTGAAGCAACTTAGCAGCAGCAGCCGCACAGTCTATTAGTTGGAACAAAGTCAGTAAGTGTGGCTGACATCAGGGATAAAAGAAGTTAAGTTAATGGAGAAGGAAGTGGCAACCCATTCCAGTATTCTTGCCAGAAGAATCCCATGGACAGAGGAGCCTAGCAGCCTACAGTCCATGGGGTCACTAAGACCCCATGTACTATGACTGAAGTGACTTAGCATGCATGCACGAGACTCCATGTATTAGCACCAGCCTGTGTTTATGGACTATAGCAATAGCATTTAAAAATGAGCAGAAAAACTCATGAGATCTGCCACAGTTCTCATCAAGCATTGGGAAAAATTATTCTCCCTAAGGAAGTTTAAAACAATGTCAAAAAACAAAAATGAAGTTGCATATTGGTAATGTCCAAAAAGAAAAAGAAGCTAAATATTTTTGAAAAGAGATAATCTATATAAATTATTTTTGATTCCTAAGAGATGCTTGTCTCTTCTCCCTTATTCATTTGTTTTTGTGTCCAATAATTAATTTATGTTAGTATTCTCAAGGAGGGAGAAATTTCCCCCTCTACCCTTCTTGAGTTCTTTTGGTTGGACCAGTAATAAAATTAACACAAGAATGATAAATGCGAGAAAAGGAAACAGGTTTAATTTGTGTGCATGAAGTTCTCATAGAAGTGGAACCTAACAGGTAGCCAAAGCAAGAAATTTTATACTTTTTAAAGAAAGAAACAATAAATTTATGAGCAATTGACAGGACAAAGAAACTTAGGTTTTGGGTGCTCAATTAGTGAATCTTCTAAAGAGTCTGGGCTTTGGGTAGTAAATTAAAGAAGTGACAAGTTTTCTTTATACAAGCATTTTGGTGCCAATTCTCTGTCTCTGGTGATAAGGCCATATGGGTGTCCTTACATTTCCAGATGCAGGGAGGGAAATTTCACATGGGGGGCTTATTTCCTACTTTCAGGGAGACAGAGAGTAGGATCAAACTACTCTTGCTACACAGGGCATTTCTTAAGTCACTTTAATTCAAAATAACCACTGTGATGGCTTACCCGAACCCCAACAGTTTAGATTTTGACATAAGTAAGTACAAAGTCTAATGAATGAACATAAATGAATATTCATTTTAAAATATGAATGTTTATTTTTAAAATAAGCCAATACTACGCTGTTTATTTTGTGGGTCAAAAACCCTTCTAGCTTTGCCATCAGGAGTAATTTCCACTTGGTTCCTCTAGCACTATGTATATGCCTGCATGCTCAGTCGTGTCCAACTCTTTGCAACCCCATGGACTGGAGTCTAGCAGGCTCCTCTGTCCATGGGATTTCCCAGGCAAGAATACTGGAGTGGGTTGCCATTTCCTTCTCCAGGGGATCTTCCTATCCAGGGATCAAACCTGTATCTCCTGCATCGGCAGGCAGATTCTTTACCACTGAGGCACCTGGGCATGCTCCTTTTCTTTTTTTTTTTGAGTATTTACTTATTTTCAATCACTACAAAATGCATAAAGCTCACCTTGTATTTTTCCTGCCTCAGTCCTAGAAACAATTATTTTTCTCCAGCCAGTTTTTAAGTCATCTAATCTATTCTTCACTTGGAAGCAGAATGATAATGTATCTCCCTTAATTAAAATTTTTCATTGACTCCATTTTCACAATTATGATAAAGTGAAAATTCCTCAACATGGCATAATCAGTCCTTTAGGATTTGTCCTGCTTTTGTGGACCAAATTCACCCACACCTCAGTTTAGATTTCACTTCTTCTGGGAAACCATTCTTCATCAGTGCCCCACTCCCCAAACCTGGATTAAGAAAACCTTTCTGTGTGCTTCCTTAGTGCTCTGACTGTGTAGTTAGAGGCTGTGAATAAACTGTGTTGAATGAGTAATACTGTAATTTTATAACAACAACAAACCACTGTGTCCTCATTTGAAAAATGGATAGGCTGGCTTCTCAATGTTAGTTTGAATGTAATGAAATAGGTTTATGAAATTTTTGTGTGAATTTTAGTCAACTTACAGATATGAATTAGGCTAGAAAATAGGGGTAAAGAATTAAATAATGAACCCACATGAACCTTCTCTCCTCGAAACCCTCCCCTCCCCTTGCCAATACAGATTCTAAGACAAGAAGTTCACTTGGTAGGAAACAGGAGGAAAGGAACTGAATGTGTAAGACAAAAAATGTAGAAAAGGGATGCATTATTGGCCTGATTACCATAGAGGGCAATCAGTGCTCAATCCCCACTGAAGGGTCTCTGAGGACATATATAAAATCAGAAGCCAGAGTATTTATCTATGGAGCTCTGATTCCCACTGCTTAAGGGTCCAGAAGAGTGGACTTTCCTGCCTTTGCTTTTAAGCTCCTTAGAGGAAGGAAAAGATTCTGAGGGAGAAAGACCGAGAGGAACAATATTGTTCTAAGGTGAGATGTCAGTGTGCACAAAACTGGTCGTTGCAGCTGTTCATACTGAAATCAAACATGGACTGAGTCGTTGTGTTGGAAAACATACAAGTCACTTGCAATGAACCATATTCAAGGGTCCTCAGGGCAGATAAAGTCACATAAGACTTAGACCAAGAAATGATATGTTAGAAGAAAACAAAGAACTGTGTTGAATAATATAACTATTAGTTTGTATGAATGATCAGCACAGTGTAGAAATTAATACTTGCCAGAGGTTTTTTTTTTTTTTTTGAGACATCATTTAAAGAGTTCTTGAGGTAAGCTTTGAAAGGCACTTAAGATTTGGATTAACAGAGGAAGGAGGAAACTTCACTTCAGTCTTATTATTAAGACTGCCTGGGATGTGACCATTTGAGTGTGTTGTTTGACAAAACTTGACAGGTGTTGCACCTACTCTTTCTCAGACTTTTATTACTAATGCCTTGGATTATCAGGCTCCGGTTACACAGGGAAACTTAACTAGCAGTTTCTTCTACTGTTGTGAAAAGTGCACATCAGTATTCAGAGTGTGATATGGGTCAGTAGGAACTGTAGAGGAGTCTTTAACCTTATTCAAAAGAAAGCTTTTTGTTGGAGGAAGTAAAAATTTTTCCTCTACCATTTTTTATTAAAAAAATTTTTATTGGAGTATAGTTGCTTTACACTGTTAAGCTAGTTTTCACCATATAGCACAGTCAATCAGCTATATGTACACATATATCTCCCCTTTTTTGGATTTCCTTCCTATTCAGATCACACAGAGCATTAATTCCCTGTGCTATACAGTAAGTTCTTATTAGTTATTTATTTTATACACAGAATCAATAGTGTATATATGTCAATTCCAACCTCCCAATTCATCCCATACCCTCCTTTCCCCCTTGGTCTCCATACATTGGTTCTCTACATCTGTGTCTCTATTTCTGCTTTTAAATAAGATTGTGTATACCTCTACCCTTTTGAATTCCTCTGTCTGGTCTGAGAATTAAGTTACAGGAGAAAATCGAACAGATATTTAATAGCATGTAGGGGAGATTTTCAGGAGAAAATCGAACAAATATTTAATAGTGTGTATGGGACTGCAAGGAGATCCAACCGGTCCATCCTAACCCACCCTAGGAAGTGAGTTGCCATTTCCTCCTCCAGGGATCTTCCTGGTCCAGGGATCAAACCTGCATCTCCTGTGCCTCCTGCATTGCAGGAGGGTTCTTTACCTGCTGAGCCATTGGAAAAGCCCCTATATCTAGATTAGGCTTTGTTAATAACTTGTAAATTCTCTGGATCATATGTCTTACTAGTTTATATGATCCAGAAAATGTTTTCCCTATTGCTTCTTCCCATATCTAGAGTTACATCATAGAATTGATTTTCTTTTTCTTTTTCACTGCACTACATGGCATGTGGGATCTTAGTTCCCAACCAGAGATTGAACTCAAGCTCCCTGCAGTCGAAGCACAGAGTCCTAACCACTCTACTGCCCGGGGAAGTCCCCAGTGCAATTAATTTTATGTAGAGCTATATATGTGATCAATTGCCTCAAGATATTTAGTGATCATTAATTTTGTCAGAGTCTTAGTTACACATGCAAAAACAAATGACAATCTAATAAAATAAATAGGATTATGAGTAATATAGCTAATAGCATTAATAAAGTCATAAGTAGGGATTTAAGCCATGAGCTTCCAGAATTAAATAAACTTTTTAGAAGATGACCAATATTAGGAAGTGGATCACTTAAGGCAGAAATCTGATTTTTCATATAGGTCATAAAATGTTTTATATTAGAAGATTCATCTGATATAAAAACACAGCGTTCAGTTTGAATTATGGTGCAGGTGCCTCCTTGAGATGCTAGGTGGATATTGAGGGCTGTATCATCTTGTAAGACCACTTTTATTGTCAAAGTGACCTCAGAATTCAGTAGGCTGATAGCCTGGTGACTATTTAAGGCCTGTTGGGTGAATTTTGTAAAGGCTTCAGTATGGGCAATTACATCTTCCAACCTTAGTGAAGGCACAAAAACGGGTGCTAAATGGCCATATCAATGGTATGACTTAACGGTATATTTCCCAGTGTGTATTCAGTCACTTCAGTCGTGTCTGACTCTTTGTGATCTCATGCACTATAGCCCACCAGTCTCCTCTGTTCATGGTATTCTCCAGGCAAGAATACTGAAGTGGTTAGCCATTCCCATCTCCAGGGGATCTTCCCAATCTAGGGATCTAACCCACATCTCCTGTGTCCTCTGCACTGGCAAGCAGATTCTTTACCACTGCACCAGAGTTATATCTAAATTGGCACTCTTGTGGCCTTGAGACAAAAGGAATCCTAGGGGATATCTTCCTTTCCGTCTTGGAGGAAGCTAGGGCCATAGATTGATGCTGAAAGCCATTGAATTCCATGAGGTGTGACCTGGTATATTTCTGGTTGCCTGACCCAGTTTGTTCCATATCAGTCTCTCTCTTTAGGGGAAACACGTTGGCATTTTTCATAAGGCACACAGCCTAGTTTTCTAGTGCTATTATGCTGAGTATCTCAGTATGATTGAATTGTTCCCAACATAGGGGAACCTTAAACTTAACTGACTATAGCTTGGTGTTAGCCATATAAATCCATCCCATAACTGAAGGTGGGTCCCTCCTGATAATTGGTTAGTTATATTCTTTGACTGAAATTTAACTGGTTGCTCTGACTAAGCTTGAGTAACTTTAAAGAAAATTATTATTTATGGACAGGGTCAGAGCAAGTATCATTGATTGGACAAATGAGGGAATCCCATTTAGCAATATCAATAGCAGCCTGAACAAAACTACAATTTCTTCCTTCTAAAATAAATTTTCTTAGGGTCATCCAATCAGAGCTTTTGCAATAAGAAATCCACCAGAGTAAACCAGAAGTACTGGATGTAAGTAATTAACCACAAACCTGATGTTTGAATTGATTTCTCAAATTTGCACGGGATTATATTCATGATGGAAAAACATTTTTATTCATATGCAGAAGTCCATGAAATAAAGAAAACATTCTGAATAATCATACTGGTCATGTCTGGCATCTTGGGATAGCTGTCTCCTTCTAATATCATCTTCTTCTCATCCTGATGTTGGTGTCTTTTCTCTGAGTATTGTTTTAAGATGAGTTCAAGATCAGCAGTTCTGTCTATAGAGCAGTCCGATGTAGGAGTCCTTTTTAAGTGAAAAATATGAATTTGTGAGTTAATTCCCCTCAGTTTTGTTACTCATGAGCTAGTTAAGAGTACCTGATAAGGAGTCAACTATCTGTTAATAGTTGGAAGACAGTCCTTTAAGTGATGCTTTTTCCAGTGAACATAATCTCCTGGTTTCAGGTCAGGGAGCATTTGATCTTCATTCAAAAATATATTAGTGTGATAAGCTTCAGGAAGAAGCTTAGGGTATCTTTTAATGGTTCAATTAAACTTTATAATAATGCAACATAGTAACAAGGAGCCATCTATTAATAGAAAGTGAAGTTTAGAATAAATACAAAACCTCAAATTTTTCTCTCTTAAATTACCACCTTCATTTCTACCAAATATAGCCAACTTAAGACTCATTTGTTTGCAAAATAATTCTAGCTTTTAATAAACTTGGCCTGATGATATATGTAAGTGTAAGTGATCATATAGCCTCTTTTATTTATTTTTATTTGTGTTTTGCTTTTTGTTTGTTTTGTTTTTGACAGTCTTAACCACTGGACTCTGAGGGAAGTCTCGATATAGGCTCTTTTAAGTTGACTTTGCTGGAACTTTTCATAAGATATTTCAGACTGAACTTTTAAAAGATCTCTCAAGGCATGGAGAAGCATATCAAGGACTTGTCATCAGATTTCACCTACAATATCCACAGATTTGTAATCAGTTCCTCTCTTCTTGGGGTTCTCAAAATATTTTGAGGTTTGTGTACTTGCCAGAAAGTGATCTTCATTATTTACTTCAATCATTACATAATTTATTACTCAGGTTCTGGGAACCCTGTTAGCAAGGTACCAGGTTGTTTTTCCAAGGGTCTTTATGGCTTCATAAAGTTTAGGCGGTAGAGTCCAGCTGCAATGCAGGAGACCTGGGTTCGAGCCCTGGGTAGGGAAGATCCCCTGGAGAAGGGAATGGCAACCCATTCCAGTATTCTTGCATGGAGAATCTCATGGTCAGAGGAGTCTGGTGGGTCACAAAGAGTCAGACACGACTGAGCAACTAACACACATAAAGTCCACCTTGGTTCTTTAAAGCTTTCTGGTCTTACTGATTCTATGTGCATTCTCAAAAATGACATTCCAGTCAAAGTCATGGTAATATGACCAGAATTTCTAATTATACCCTATTACAAGAAAAACAGATTCTCATTAAATTTATACAAATATTGTCATGAAAATAAGAACCTCACTAAGAATTTCTAGATTGTGGAGGAATCAGAGAGAAAAGATAAATGTTTTAGTTCTGCTCACAGAGGTATAATTTATCAAATTGCTGTAAACCATAATTAGCTTAAGGAGAAAGGTTTCCTTGTATCTGGAAAACAAAGATTACAGCCAGTAATATTTCAGGAAAAAAGTCATAAAAATTATCATTTAGCCCTATGTAACTAATTTTTGTTGATGTTGATCTTCTGTTAACAGTTTTATGAAGTCATCAGGTTTTCTATTAGAATTATTTAATTTATTACTCAGTTTATTGGTATGATCTGAAAGTTATCAGAAACCTGTGCTTGTCAAAAAGTCCTTTCTATGGTTCTTCTTGAAGATGAGGGTTTTTTGTAAAAGTATCATAGTAAAAGAATAACTGTCTACAATTGATAAGAGACTCAAAAAGTCACAGTTAAAGGCCTGATTACAATGTAATTGTCAAAGACTTTTGGTTATTTTGGTAACATACATTATTGAAATATTAACTAGAATTATGACTGACAACGTTATACCAGTATATATTCAATTATTAGAAATTCCATATAATTTTTAGAACATTTATATTAATGGAATTTACTCATACAATATAACCTAAAATGGTTTATCATGACTTATTTGACAATGTTTCCCATGTAATTTAACATACTAAATGAGCCTAATTAGGTTAGTATCTGTCTGGGATGTTCCAGGGCCTTCTGAAGCATGCCAAAGTTAGCTACAGGTCAAAAGAACTTCATTTATTTGATTTAAGGATAGTTATCAGATATCAAAAGTTATAAAACACTTGGTCAAACAGGATCATAGGTCACTGTGAAACAATACATATTCATTTAGCCTAGTGACAATAAAAGATTTCAGAGGCACATGCAGAGAGTTGCAAAAGATTACCTAAAAGATAAAGAGATTTTATAATCTTTTCTCAAAAGCAGATCACTAAGACAACATTGTAAATCAACTATACTTCGATAAAAAGTAAAAAAACAAAAAAACCAATAGTCCAAGAATACTTTGTCCTCTTAACAGAGAAAAAACCAAATTCTAATTTTGTAACTACCTTACCCTTAATATTAAAATTCATTCCCAGCTATACTAGTTCTGATCACATGTAAAACTCCATTCTCAGAGTTTCTTTCCCACAAAACTTCTACAGATTCTCTCTTTACCTTCAGAGTCCATCCTTTTCTCTTTTTTCATCTCTTTTTAGTATAAAATTATTCTTTTCCCTTAACAAATGCACTTCTATCCCTTATACCTTCTTTCTTTTGCATACAATGAAGTTTTCCCTATTTTTAATAGTTTTAATTTCATATTTTAATTAGAATTCTTAACCTTTAAAAATCATAACTTCTAGCAAAAACCAAGAAGTAAATTATAAACTATCCTTTACATTAGCATTTTGTAGAATGACAGTCTTATAAATACTATTTAGAATTTATAGAAACACGTGCTATTTATAGAAAGTGTCTCATTGTGGCACCAAACATATTTATTATTAATAGCCTTAAAATTTTTTAGTTTTCCTGTCAAAAGAAGCCTATTTTCAGTAATGTTTCAGTATCTTATTTTGTTTGGTAATGATCTAGATGTTCAGTAAACTTCCATCATTTCTGTCTATGTTGTCACAAATGGGAGAATTCCCTTCTTTCTCATGGCTGAATAGTATCTATCCATTATTTATCCATGGATAATATCCATTCATTTATTATTGACGGATACTTAGGCTGTTTCCACGTTTTGGCTATTGTGAATGACATGGTATTGAACTTGGGGATATAGACATCTCCTCAAGATTCAAATTTTCATTTCCTTTGGATATATATCCAGAAGTGGTATTGCTAGATCATATGGTGGTTCTATTTTTAAATTTTTGAAAAATCTCCATACTGTTCTCCATAGTGGCTGCACCAATTTACATTATATACCACCAACTGGTCACCAGACTTCTCTTATTTCCCCATCCTTACCAACACTTGTTATCTCTTGTCCTTTTGATCACAACCATCCTAACAGGTATGAGGTCATATCTCATTGTGATTTTGTTTGCATTTCCCTGATGATTATTAATGTTGTGTACCTTTTTCATGCAACTTTTGGTCATCTGGATGTCTTCTTTGGAAAAACGTCTACTCAGATCCTTTGCCCAATTTTTAGTTGCGTTGTTAGCTTTTTGCTATTGAGTTGAAAAAAAGTTGAGGAGAAATTTTGACCTGGAAAAAACACTTAATGGTAGCATAAATGTCAAAAGGTTAAGGACTGCATCATTTTCCTTCCTATTGAAGTCCCCTAGTGCCAAGTACAGCTTCTGATGGACTAATAAGTAAAACTTATTTTCTGAATGAATTGAATAATAAGTAATAACTTAAAACATGATGGTGGTTTAGTTGCTAAGTCATGTCTGCCTCTTGTGACCCCAAGACTATAGCCCACCAGGCTCCTCTGTTCATGCAATTTCCCAGGCAAGAATACTGAAGTGGGTTGCCAATTTTCTTCTCTAGGAATTTAAAATATATGATATGAAGGAAAGATATGAAGGGATATAAGATATATCTGAAGTGTTGAGTAAAATGGGAAACCATGTTCCTTTATGGCACCCAAAGGTAGAAACAGAAGCAATAAGTAAAAGAACACAGATTATTAGGCAAATATTTTAAATTTCTTGCCATTAGTTAGTATTGCCCAAACATATAATGAATTGCCTGAGATATTTGAGAGGGGATGGGTGGCCACAGGACAGAAATAATTTTACAGAGGAATGGGACATCGGATTAAGTCATAAGCTTCTTTAACCACTGTTTTTGTTTGTTTATTTTGTTTTGGCTGCATAGAATCTTCATTGCAGTGTATGGGCTCTTCATTGAGGTGCACAGGCTTTCTCTAATTGTACCATGTGAGCTTAGCTGCCCTGCATCTTGTGGGATTTTAGTTCCTAACCAGGAATTGAACCCATGTCCTCTGAATTGGAAGACAGATTCTTAACCACTGCACCACCAGGGATGTTCTAGGGCTTAAGACTCTCCAACAGAATATCTCCCTTGTGAACTGTGGAAACACGCAGAGGAAAGGATGTACCTAGAAATGTAAAAATAAATCTTTTTTTGCATTAAAAATTATTTTATATTGGAGGGTAATCGATATAAAGTGTTGTGTTCATTTCAGGTGTCCAGCAAGTGACTTATTTAGACACATCTCTACTCTTTTTCAGATTCGTTTCCCTTATAGGTTATTACAGAGTGTTGAGTAGAGTTCCCTGTGCTATACAGTAAATCCTTGTTGAAGTATAAGACTTGAAAGGTTTTGGAGTTTCTTTATATGTGTTTAACCTTGGTTCTTAATTAGCTTCTCCCCTAAATTTGGGCTTTATCAGAGTTGAGGGGAGAATGGTGCTCAGGCACTAGTGGTCTCTGAGGCTGGTAAAGTGCCTAAGTCGGGTATTATCAAAATTTAATCATCACATGTAATGAGTTTAGAAAAATGTCTACCTCCATGGGTGTGTGTTTGGTAGGTAGAAGGACTGAAAAGGCAACTTGCATTACTGGTAATTATTTCAAAGCCAAAAGTAACTCTTCTTTAGTCAATAATAATAGCAAAACCAATAATAATTATTAATGAAAGCACCAGTAGCAATAAAAATCTATGAAAAATAATAAAAAATACATACATAATGAAAAGAACTCATTGCATACCAAGAGCTATGCCATGTTCCATAAACTCCTTTGATATTTTAAAACACACTAAGGCCTGTTTAACAGACATTTAACAGACAAGAAATCTAAGGTTACGTGGGTTAAGAATCCTGCTTGCCATGATTGAGGCCAGACTGTCAGGAGTGGCAGCTAAAAGCAGATCCTAGTGAATCCACATCATGTTTTTACACACACTAGAAACCATCTTCTACACCTACATACTCCATTAAAGAAGCTGGTGCAGAAGAAAATTTGTGTGTGTCTCTGGAAAGTAGGTTATGCCTTAAACATGTGAGCAAGTCATCCCTTTTTTGTATTAGAAGGGATTAAAGAGGAAATTGCTAAAGAATAGTATGTTGAGTTTCAGGTTGCAATTTGAGTGCTCAGGAAGTTGTGAAACACTACATTGCCTATTCAATTCAGACAGAGACTGTGGCAATTAAGGATCTTAAAATCCTGTAAGTCATCTGGTAAACTGTACATTAAGACTTTTAACAAATACTGGCTGCTAATACAGTGTGTGTACTCAGTCATTTTGTTGTTTCTGACTCTTTGCAACCCCATGGACTGTAGCCCGCCAGGCTCCTCTGTCCATGGAATCTTCCAGGCAAGAATACTGGAATGGGTTACCATTTCCTACTCCAGGGGACCTTTCTAACCCAAGGATTGAACCCAGTTCTCCTATGTCTCCTGCATTGCGGGAGGGTTCTTTACCACTGCACCTCTTGGAAAGCCCTAATACATTGTTTAGCAAAGTACATTTTTTGCTCTAAAGTTCACAGGAAAGATCCAATGTTTAAAAACATTGAAAAAATAGGTTTTAATTTTAAACTGTGAAACATGCTCATGATAAACTTTGGTAAAAGAAAAGCATATACCCTGAAAAACCATAATTTAAAAAGGCACATGTACCCCAATGTTCATTGCAGCACTATTTCCAATAACCAGGATGTGGAAGCAACCTAAATGTCCGACAGATGAGTGGATAAAGAGGATGTGATACATATACACAATGGAATATTAACTCAGCCAAAAAAGGAATGAAACTCGGTCATATGTAGAGATGTGGATGGACCTGGAGTCTGTCATACGTAGTAAACTAAGTCAGAAAGAGAAGAATAAATGTTACATATTAATGCATATATGTGGAATATAGAAAAATGGTAAAGCTGAACCTATTTGCAGGGCAGGAATAGAGATGCAGATGTAGAAAATGGACATGTGGACATGGGGGAATGGGGAAGGTGGGATGAATTGGGAGATTAGGATTGACATATATACTGCCATGTGTAAAATAGGTAGCAAGTAGGAAGTTACTGTAAAACCCAGGGAGCTCAGTTCGGTGATCTGTGATGACCTAGAGGGATGGGATGGGAGGGGGTCCAAAAGGGAGGGGATGTATGTATACATGTGACAGATTTACTTCTTTTTATAGCAGAAACTAACACAACTTTGTAAATCAATTACACTCCAATAAAATACGTAGAAGGAGTGAAAAGAGTAAGAAATAGAGTGAACAGTTACAATATATATACTCAGTTGTTAATGAAAATAATCAATAAGCAATAAGAATAAAAAAGGAAAAAAAGCAGTATAAAAGGAAATCTTGCTGTTAGAAAAGATCTCCTTCTTAAGCCCTCAGGGTCATATAGCTTCTATGTATTTGTTCTGACACAGGCTTTTGGAGACATATGGTCCAATTCCCCTCTCTTTTCTCTATGATAGCCCATCATGTAACTAGGTTGTCATACCCAGTTATGCTCTCCTACTCTCCTGCCAGGCTGGATCTTCTTCCTACAGTCTAAGTGTGGTAATAAAGAAAATGTATTGAGTTGAGCATTTGGTTTTAAAGGAACAGGAACCCACTCAAGAGAAAAGGTCATTCATTAGAAGAGATTCAAATTGATGCTAGAAAAGCTATCAGAAGCTGCAATTGCTTTAGGGGTCAGATTCTCTTTGCCCTCTCGTGGGTCACAGGTTGCCATCATTTAAGGCAACTCTGCATCCTCTCTGCTTTATTCTTCTCTCTTGATAGCAGCTTCTCTATCTTTTACTTTCTCTAAGTTTCTGCTTCCTTATAATTTCACCTTGCCATGACCCCTCTTGACTCAAAGCAGTCTTTAGGCTTCAGCGTCTACCACCTCCTACTTCGTTTTCTTGCATTAACACTTTTTGTTTCTAAAATGCAAATTATGACCTAGCTCAGTGTGTGTGTGTGTGTACATACCAGGTCATACCATAGTTCATAATCTTCAATCCAGCTTGTAGCTTGTCTCCTCTGGAGTTAGGTGCTTGGTCCCTGGATAAATCCATTAGAGTCTCTGAATTTGGGTCTGGTGGTAAACCTCATGGCTATCTAGTAAACAGGGACTATGGGAGAGGCAGCTTCCTTCTGTCAGCAAGGAAGGCATCCTGAGGGTCAGCCTATCCAGCGGAATCATAACCCTTACATTGCCTTAACGATATTTAAGTACAAAATATTTTCATGTAATCCACATTATTCATGAAATACTCACCAACACAACAAGGCTCTACTTTTCCAATTTTAGAGAATAAAAAGCAGCTAAAATGAAGTATCAGGCCCCAAGCCACCATTATTAACAAGAGTTGTCTAGCATTATGGTCTATTTGATCTTAAGACAAGTGTTCTTTCTTCTATATCAGAGGTTCTCAAACTTTGACATACATCAGAATTTTGACATACATCAGACTTTGTCTCAAAGTCTGACATACATCAGAATTCCTTGGAGGGCTTGTTAAACCTCACATTGTTGGACTACAGCCCCAGAGTTTCTAATGCAGTGGGTTTAAGAGCGAGTCAGAGAATTGGTTGACAAGTTTCTAGGAGAGGTTCTTGATAGTAATCTGATATTATACTTTCAGAATCACTGTTGTATACAAGTGACCGTTTGAATCTCCCATTGATAAGCGGTTATATCAATAAGATGCATTTTTTTTTTTTTTTTTTTGCTGAATAAGCTGGGACCAGGTGACAGGAGAATGTAATTGTACTTATCTTCATAGTTATCTGGGACCTCATAATGTTTTGATTTTCCTGGAAGAGGTTGGGAATAAATCCAATCATTTACAAGGCTGGATCAGGACTGTGGGTACCTCCTTGAATATAATTTTTATTTGACAGATCTGATCAAATGCCTACAGCTGTGTAGGTCACTCACATTTGAGGATGGTCATGGACCACCAGAAAAATAGCCACACGATGAGCCCTGAGTTTGGCTCAGTGGGTAGCAGGAGAAGATTTAGAGTAAGATGCAGATGATCTGGATTCTAATCCTAATTAACAGCTCATGGTATGACATTGGGACCATTTCAAATAAACTCAAACCTGTTAATTTTTCTGTGTAATAGAGATATTAATACTTGCCAAATTCCTATATTTTGTGGATATTACATGAAATTATGTATTTATTTCAAATATATATGCTTTATAGTTTACAAAAAGTACTTTGTAAACTATAAAACCTAATCCATGATACTGATTATGACGATGGTGATGATAGTGTTGGCCTTTGAGAGCATCTACTCTGTCCTATTAATAGAGGTGTTGAATACAAGTTAGAGATAAAAAGGAAATTCAGACTTCACACCTATTGGAAGGGCTATTTAAAAAAAAAAAAGGAAGAATATAACAAGTATTGGCCAGGATGTGGAAGGATTGGTACACTTGCTCATTACTGATGGAAGTGTAAAATGGTGCAGGCTCTGTGGAAGACAGTGTGAAGTATCTTCAAAATAATTAAGCCTAGAATTACTATATGATACAGCAACTCGATTTCTGGGTAATACTCAGAAAGAAGGCACAGGAAGCTCAGCTCAGTGCTCTGTGGTAACCTAGATGGGTGGGATGAGGGGTAGGAGAGAGGCTCAAGAGGAAGGGGACATATGTATTGTTGTTCAGTCGCTCAGTTGTATCTGACTCTCTGAGACCCCATGGACTGCAGCACAGCAGGCTTCCTTGTCTTTCACCATCTCCCAGAGTTTGCTCAAACTCATGTCCATTGAGTCCATGATGCTTATTCAACCATCTCATCCTCTGGCGTCCCCTTCTCCTCCTGCCCTCAATCTTTCCCAGCATCAGGGTCTTTTCCAATGAGTTGGCTCTTTGCATCAGGCGGCCAAAGTATTAGAGCTTCAGCTTCAGCATCAGTCTTTCTGGTGAATATTCAGGATTGATTTCCTTTAGGATTGACTGGTTTGATCTCCTTGCAGTCCAAGGGACTCTCAAGTCTTCTCCAGCACCACAGTTCAAAAGCATCAATTCTTTGGCCCTCAGACTTCTTTATGGTCCAACTTTCACATCCATACATGACTACTGGAAAAGCCATATCTTGGACTATATGGACTTTGGTCAGCAAAGTAATGTCTCCACTTTTTTAATATGCTCTTTAGGTTTGTCATAGCTTTTCTTCCAAGGAGCAAGCATCTTTTAATTTTATGGCTGTGGTCACTGTCTGCCATGATTTCAGAGCCCAAGAAAATAGAGTCTGTCACTGTTTCCATTGTTTTCCCATATATTTGCCACGAAGTGATGGGACTGGATGCCATGATCTTAGTTTTTTGAGTGTTGAGTTTTAAGCCAGCTTTTCCACTCTGCTCTTTCACCTTCATCAAGAGGCTCTTTAGTTACTCTTCCCTTTCTGCCATAAGGGTGGTGTCATTTGCATATCTGATGTTGTTAATATTTCTCCTGGCTATCTTGATTCCAGCTTGATTTATGTATACATATGGCTGCTTCATTTCATTGTACAGCAGAAAGTAACACAACATTGTAAAGCAATTATACTCCAATAAAAGAAAAAGAACTGAAAGTGAGGGCTCAGATGTTCATACACCTAATACATATTTGTATTGTGAATCATAACAGCATTATTTACAGTAGCAAAAAGATGAAAAGAACCTAAATATCCATTGAACAGTGAATGACTAAGCAGAAGGTAGTACATACATTCAACAGAATATTATTTGGCATTAAAGAGGAAGGAAATTCTAATAATTCTAATGTATTAGAATTCATAGGTAAAACATGAATGAACCTTGAAGGCATTATGTTAAGTGAAATAAACCAGTCACAAAAGGATATGTATTATATGATTCCATTTACATGAACCTAGAGTAATCAGATACACAGATACTCAGATACGCAGATGACACCACTCTTATGGCAGAAAGCAAAGAAGAACTAAAGAGCCTCTTGATGAAATTGAAAGAGGAGAGTGAAAAATTTGGCTTAAAACTCAACATTCAGAAAACTAAGATCATGGCATCTGGTCCTATCACTTCATGCCAAATAGATGGGGAAACAATGGAAACAGTGAGAAACTTTATTTTGGGGGGCTCCAAAATTGCTGCAGATGATGACTGCAGCCATGAAATTAAAAGACACTTGCTCCTTGGAAGAAAAGCCATGACCAACCTAGACAGCATATTAAGAAGCAGAGACATTACTTTGTCAACAAAGATCCATCTAGTCAAAGCTATGGTTTTTCCAGCAGTCATGTATGGATGTGAGAGTTGGACTATAAAGAAAGGTGAGCACCGAACAATTGATGCTTTTGAACTGTGGTGCTAGAGAAGACTCTTGAGAGTCCCTTGGACAGCAAGGAGATCCAACCAGTCCATCCTAAAGGAAATCAACCCTGAATATTCATTGGAAGGACTGAAGGTGAAGCTGAAACTCCAATACTTTGGCCACCTGATGCAAAGAACTGACTCATTGAGAAAGATCCTGATGCTGGGAAAGATTGAGGGCAGGAGGAGAAGGGGAGGAAAGAGGATGAGATGGCTGGATGGCATCACCGACTCGATGGACATGAGTTTGAGTAAGCTCCAGGAGTTGGTGATGGACAGGGAAGCCTGGTGTGCTGCAGTCCATGGGGTTGCAAAGAGTCGGACACAACTGAGCCACTAAAGTGAACTGAACTTAGTCAAATTTGTACAGACAGAAAGTAGCATAGTGGTTTCGAGGGACTGGGTGTGGGGAGAAGCAATTGGGGAATTACTGTGTGGGAACAAGTTTCAGTTTGGGAAGATTAAAAAGTTCTGGAATGAATGGTGATGATAGTTACCCAGCAGTGTATGTGTACTTAATGCCACTGACTATATGTAATGATATATATATAAATTTTATGCTGTGTATATGATAATGATAAATTATCATTTATGATAAAATGGTAAATTTTATGCTATGTATATATTGCCACAAGGAAATTCGAGCAGTTGGTCAATTCCAAGCAACTGTGAGGGTTTAGGGAGTAGCCTGGCTGCTCTTGTTGAATTAGGAAAAATTTATTCTAGAAATCCTATAGGCATGTCAGCCTTGATATCTACGGCTTGTGAAATAGCAGGTCTCACTGGGGAAGATTTGAGCAGGGCAGCTGATCCTGGAGGAAGTAACTAGAAGAAAAGCTGATAGGAACGTAGAAATTAGCAGTTACCTGTCACAAGGCTTCGGTGGCTGTTGGCTCTCTGCCTTCTCAGACACCACTCACTCTTTTGAGAGACATTCAATCTTTTTGTTCCCAAAGGAACAGCTCAGAAGGAGTGCTGGGTCAGGGGAGGCAGGTACCACTGTAGATATATGAAATATTAGAGCTGGAAGGAGACTTCGGATCATCAAACACAGAACCCCTCATTTAAAACCCTCTGCTCAGAAAGAATGCCTTGGCAAAGTTTACCCAGCCACTGTGAAGCAGAGCAGGGATTAGAATCCATATGCCCTGTTTCCTGGGTTCTTTCTACATCAGACTGCCTCATGAGTGCACAATACCTAAATCATCCAATTCCTGGCTCAGAGGAATACTAAGATAGAAATCATGAACATTTTTCTTATGCTTTCTTTAACCACCAGCACAAATTCACCCCACCCCACTGCAGGTCACATTGTTGCCAGAGTCAATTTTCTACAAACATGGCTCTCATCATACCGTTTACATCTAAATCCTTGCCCCTTATTGCCTCTAGGAAAACTATGTGAACTTCCTATTAAGACATTCAAAATTCAAAATCTAGCCCTTAATAATGAAACTTCAATGTATTCTCACATTGGAAATACATACAACTGAAAAAAGGATGATGGAGAAACGCTGCATATTTAGGCAAAAGCTCTAGGTTATATTGCTAAAGTAGAGGAAAAAAGAGATGCATATCATCATTTGGGTGTGAAATAAAGGTAATAAAATTGTTTATTTATATTCCTCATAATTACATAAATAAATGCTCAAAGGATAAATAAGACATATTTTCATATCATCCAAACCATGTATACCTGATGATTTTTTGAAAATAAAATCTGATCCTTGACTATCTCTTTTTCTCTCTTCTTCTCTACCAAAATCCTGAACTCCTATAATTTTAGAATTTTTAGTGTTTGTAATAATCTCAAATCTCTCATAAAGTCTCTCATAAAGAGTCCATTCCAATGCTTATCTTCTTCCCATTTTTTAAACTTACTAAGTTTCTGTAGAATTTTTTATTGGAGTATAATCACTTTGCAATGTTGTATTCATTTCTGCTGCACAACAAGGTGAATCAGCTGTAAGTGTACATATATCCCCTCCTTCTTGAGCCTCCCTCCTATCTGCCCCCCCATCCCGTCCCTCTAGGTCATCACAGAGCCCTGAGCTGGGCTCCTTGTTCTGTAGAACAGCTTCCTACTAGCTGTCTATCTTACACATGGTGGCGTATACATGTCAAGCTACTCTTTCAGTTTGTGCCCCCTCTCCTTCCCTCACTGTGTCCACGGGTCTGCTCTCCATCTGGGTCTCCATTCCTGCCCTGCAAATAGGTTCATCAGTCTCATTTTTCTAGATTCCATGTATGCGAGTTAATATGCGATGTTTGTTTTTCTCTTTTTGACTCATTCACTCTTTATGACAGACTCTAGGTTCACCCACGTCACTACAAGTGACCCAATTTAATTCCTTTTTATGGCTGAGTAATATCCCATTGTATATATGTACCACATCTTCTTTACCCATTCCTCTATCAATCGACATTTAGGTTGCTTCCATGTGGCTATTGTAAATAGTGCTGCAATGAACATTGGGTGGAATTTTTTATATCTTGCATAGATATACGTCTTCTGTGAAACCTTTCTTGCCTCCCCAGATGGAATTTATTGCCCCCTTCCCTGTGTCCTTAGCTCTTTGGCATTCTCACTATTACTCTCCCTTTGTGTTCAAAAGTTGGACATCTGCATCCCAGATGGGAGTTACTGAAGGCAAGGACCACTACCTCTGGTCCCTGGCACAGTGCTTACCACAGTGCACAATGTCATGGCTTACAGCACTGGCTTTATCCGATGATTCTGTTGCAAAAGATATTATTAAGCATGTCTTTTTTCACCATTAAAATTCTGTTTCTTAAATTTGAAATACACATGGCCTTTCAATGCTAGTTATCTCTTTTAATATTTTTATTTTTCAACTCTTATTGAAAAAATATTTTTTAATTAATTAGTCTTGGCTCTATTTACTATACAGAGTCACATGAGCTTATTTTTCTCTTTCTTTTATAATGAAACACTAACCTATTGTTTAGAACCAGGGCCAGGGTGAGGGGAGTAAGGTCAAATCATCAAGTACAAAGTTTGATCCCATCTTCATCTAAAATTTTGTATTTTGTTCATTATGGACTTTTAAAAAATATTTATTTATTTGGCTGCTGTGAGTCTTAGTTGCAGCACACGAGGTCATCACTGGGTCATGGGAGGTCTTCAGTTGGCAGTGCCCAGGCTTAGTTGCCTGGCGGCATGTGGAATCTTAGTTGCCCAACAAGAGATTGAACCTGTGTTCTCTATTTGCAAGGCAAATTCTTAACCACTTCACCACCAGGGAAGTCCCCATCATGGACTTTTTTGTATTAATTTTGATTTGTAAAAAATTATTGCATCAAGGTATTATTTATCTTGAAGCTGAATTTTTTTGGTACTCCCTTAAATTTCATACCTCAGGTGATTATCATATTAGATTCACCCTAGTATCAACTCTGCTAGTGTTGTGATTACCAAATACGATTATTCTAGTTGCTCAGGGCATTCTGGTGCAAATTTGACTAAATGTAGGGTCCCATTAGTACTTGAGTTTCTGAAGGCATTTCCATGGAAGCTTGTTGAGATAGTCTAGCTGGAATTTTTTTCTGCCTTACTTGCTTGTCTGTCATACCCTCTGCCCTCACCCACTTGTATATTCTTAGGGTTTGCTCAACCCTAGGTCTGGCCTACATTCGCGCTTTCATGAAGACTTTCTCATACATATCAGTGTGCCTCGTTTGCCCAGCCTATGGGCCACTTATGCTAATTCCCATCCCAGCATCACAGTAATGTTGACAGGACTGACTCTGCTCCATGTCAAAGTTCTAGTTCTTCAGATTTAGTTATGTCTCTGCCACTTTGAATTACAAAGACATGGGGATCTGGGGTGAACCAGATGACAAGACCATTGCCAGCCAAGCCTAGAAAGAAAGTTGTCAGGGAATGTTTGACAGGAGGATTCCTACGTGCTGTCTCTCATGAGTCCTTTGCCCCTCTTCAAGCGGAACAGCACGCTGCTCCCAGGGACTGAGGTCATTGTGTGAGGCAGGCTTGGGTCTCCTTTAGTAAACATTCTCTTTAGGACAAAACGGCTTAGTCTTGTTCCCCTTTCTTGAGATATGGATTGTCTCCTGACCTTGTGACTAACATGACACCTTGTTCCCTTGGTAACGGTTGCTGTACGTTTGGTTTTCTGATCTCTATCATTCCTGAAAGAAGTTTCTTGTACCACAGCCTATATATACTCATAGATAAATCATTAAAGCACCTTTCCTCCATCAGAGCTTAGGTCTCCGTGTCTTTTTTGTTTCTTTCTCTCTCTCTTTTTCTGGCTGATTCTCTGGAGCATGGAAACCCGTCGTGCTCATTTTCCTGCCCGGGCTTCTAAGACCACCTCGAGAGGGCGCCTGGTGCTTTCATGAGCGATGCAAGTCCTGTGTCAAGGGCTTTATTGGTCCTCTGCATAAACCAGGGAATATCAGCCTCTTTCTCTCTTTTACTTTCTTATCGTCGACTCTGTACCACCAGGTTCTGATCCATTAAAGGACCCCAACAGAAAGTCACCGAGTAGGCTATCATGGAAAAGATGTCAAGGATAGACTTGACTCTTCAAAGAAACAGCATAACTGACATAGGTTTGGAACTCCCCATGGTCAGCAGTTGCAACATAGATGTATCCTCCAAGGAACTATAAAAACAGACAAAGTTTAGTTAGGCTTAATTTCTACAACTACATACACAGCTTAAATTTCTACTCTCTCTCTTGTAATAACTACAGAGTATTTTCATGTTTCTGCTTCAGAATGAGTCTTTCTCTACTGCTGATATTCCTTCATCTCCCCTTCTAATCCTTCTCTTCCTCTTCCTCATCTTATTCATATTCAGCTTCTATACTACACTTTTTAACACTTATTCTGTGACAGCCACTATACTACTTACTGTCCATATGATATTGCATACCATAAGTTATATACCTACTATGTGTCCAATGCTTTGCTCATATACTGAATTTAATTTATTTTTCATAGTAAATCTATGATGTAGAAAGAATTATTGCTGAGGAGGAAAGTAAGGATTAGAGAAGTTAGTCAACTCTTGTAGTCAAATATTCTGTAGTTAAAAAAGCAGAACTGAGTTTTAAGCCTAGTTCTACTTAATTCAAAATTTACATTCTTCACACTGTTCTTTAGTTCTCTCTGTATATTCTTCCCTCTACGGCATAAAGGGGGCCCATAGTTATATTCCCAGTTTAGTTTATTATTTAGAGTTTTTCTTTAATTCACAGTATTTAACAATTCCAAAGATGGAACACTAGGCAAAACGTGTTTTGTTATTGACTTCATTTTACATACATGAAACCAAAAACTCAAAGAAGCTGTTGTCAGGCAGCTCACTGCACTAGGAACTAGCACCCTTGCGCTAAGACTTCCTGATGCCTAGTGCTGCATGTTCCCCATTTCATTACAAAGCTTCCTTACTATTCCTTATTGTGAAAAGTGTCTTGAAGTTGCTGTCCTGAGGTGTTGGACTCTGCCCGAGTGACCCTCCAAGTTCTCGTAAGGGAAGATGGTCACATCAGCTGCATATAGGAGGCAGGGACAAGGATAGCACAAATGTCTAACCTTATGAATTATGGTTGAGCTCAGTTGGTAAAGAATCTGCCTACAATTCAGGAGACCCAGGTTCGAGTCCTGGGTTGGGACAATCCACTGGAGAAGGGATAGGTTACCCACTCCAGTATTCTTGGGCTTCCCTTGTGGCTCAGCTGGTAAAGAATCCACCTGCAATGTGGGAGACCTGGGTTTGATCCCTGGATTGGGAAGATCCCCTGGAGAAGGTAAAGGCTACCCACTCCAGTATTCTGGCCTGGAGAATTCCATGGACTGTATAGTCCATGGGGTTGCAAAGAGTCAGACATGACTGAGTGGCTTTCACGTTCACTTTTCAATCTCTTGTGAGAAACCTAGTGACTTTTGCCTCATGTTGTTGATATTGTTGACTGTTTCTGTTGCTTTTCTATTTTTGATATTTAAGCCCCTGAAGTTGTGGAGACAGTCCGTTAATGCCTATTCAGTCTATTAATACCTCCAGGTTTTTGCTTATTGTGTTTTTGCTGCTTAGAATGACTCCCCCACACCCTTTTCTATTGGTGAATTCCTGCCCATGCATATCCTAGTGGATTGAGTTGCTTCTTCCTCTTATTCTTCACAGTATATGATATAAGCTTAATTTCAGCAACAACGCATGTGTATCAGAAATCATTGTCTCAATATATGACTTAGATATCACATCTTATTTTCTTACCCATCTAATACCTTAGACAAAAGATTTAATCTCCCTGAGCTTTATGTTCCTCCTTTACAACATAGATAAACAGTATGAATACTTCAGAGCAATGTCGCTAAGTTCTAAAGGAATAATCCTGTGAAATACTTGGAAATATGATCACAAGCTGGAATCAAGATTGCCAGGAGTAATATCAATAACTTCAGATATGCAGATGACACTACCCTAATGGCAGAAAGCGAAGAAGAATAAAGAGCCTCTTGATGAAAGTGAAAGAGGAGAGTGAAAAAACTGGCTTAAAACTCAACATTCAGAAGACTAAGATCATGGTATCCAGTCCCATCACTTCATGCCAAATAGATGGGGAAATAATGGAAACAGCTACACTTTATTTTCTTGGGTTCTAAAATCATGGCTGATGGAGACTGCAGACATGAAATTAAAAGATGCTTGCTCCTTGGAAGAAAAGCTATGACCAATCTAGAAAGCATATTAAAAAGTAGAGATATCACTTTGCTGTCAAAGGTCTGTATAGTCCAAGTTAGGTTTTTCCAGTAGTCATGTATGGATGTGAGAGTTGGACCAGAAAGAAGGCTGAGCGCCAAAGAATTGATGCTTTTGAACTGTGGTACTGGAGAAGACTCTTAGGCATCCCTCGGACAGCACGGAGATCCAACCAGTCCATCCTAAAGGAAATCAGTCCTGAATATTCACTGGAAGGACCGATGCTAAAGCTGAAGCTCCAATACTTTGGCAAAGTATGCAAAGAACCAACCAACTTACTGGAAAAGACCCTGATGCTGGGAAAGATTGAGGGCAAAAGGGGAAGGGAACGACAGAGGATGAGATGGTTGGATGGCATCACTGACTCAATGGACATGAGTTTGGGCATACTCTGGGAGATGGTGAAGGACAGGGAAATCTGGTGTGCTGCAGTGCATGGGGTCACAAAGAGTCAGACACAACTTAGTGACTGAACAACTAGACTCTGATGTATTAATATTTCAAATTGATTCCTTTTCTTCCGTCCTCTGACGGAAGCCTAAGAGATTTTTCTGATATTTACCCTGGAAATCTTGTTGCGCTCCTGGAGATGTTGTGCCCTTCCCACTGCCACAACTGGGTCCCTCGGCTGTTTTTAACTCTCAGAATTGTACACGCTGAGCTTCCACCATTTCGTCAGTTATAATTCAGGTTTTTCCTCCTCCAGTGCTAGTTCGACAGGTGGTTTCCGCTCATGAGTCTGTTCCAGTAAGCTGTGACTCCCTGCAATTGCCTGGCTTCCTCTCCTGTGTGGGGGCAGTTAACCCTGTGCCCTTGTGTGTCTAGTGGATCCCAGAGTAGCTGTTGAGTTATTAGTCTCCCGAGCTTTTTATATGTTGTTAGAACAGAGCAGTACCTTTGAAGCTCCTTATATGTGGAATCAGAAAACAGTTCTAGACTTTGTAAACACTTTCTGCTGTTGCTGATGACAGTATGTTGGAAGTCGTGGATTTGGCACCCATTGACTAGAGACTGCTGAGAGGACAGAATATTAATGCAGCTTCTATTTATAAGAGTGCCTGTTTGTTTATCCAGGTTCAGGCATGACAGAAGGATCCTAAGGGTGTCTCCCGACACTGTTAAATATTTAGGGGTGCTGTGAAAACCTCTGAGGACTAGAGGCTCTCAGGGCTTCCAAGGATATTAGTCTCTTCGCTTACTTGGCTATCCCTCTGCATCTTTCCACTCTCCCGCACATAAACACCCACTCAAATCAACACCTACTCTCCCAAATCAACTATAATAGTTTCCAAACCTTCTTCTGTGTTTTAGTGTTTCTTTTAGCTTGTCATTTGAGAAATAAAAATGAGAAAGCAAAAATAGTAATTCCCCATCCATCCTTTTAATTGTGTGATTCATTACTGCCCTGTAGCACAGACTTGCATAAGAAATGTATTCACAAACCTCGTTTCTGTTGTTTTGCAGACCATCTCTGAACTGGCCACAAGGGGGCACTTTTGAACTGTTTTGAAAATTGATTTGCGTTCAACTTCAAATCTCACAAACCCGCATGGCTTCCCATAGTTTGGACTTATTCCTCTCTGAAAGAAATAAAACGCACAGTTAAGGGCTTCTAGAGCAGGGAGGCATATCAGACATAATCTCATTCAGCTTGTCAACCTGAAAGCCCCAGATCTCAGGACCTGTGATAGTGTTATTCTTTTAAGTATTGGTGCGGCATTGTGAGCTAAATATTTAAAAAAAGAAATATTTTAAGTATTTAAATTGGTATTGGGCATTAAGTTGTTCTGACTTTAAATCATTATAGCCTTACTGATTTGGTAGTCAAAACCTTAAAAAAATTGAGACCCATAGGGAAAAATAATTTGTGAATCAGCATTTACTGAGTTGGAGACTTCTGCTTGTGACAGAGTCCTAGAAATGGTGGTGAGGGAGCTTCACTAACTTCAAAGTGGCTTATTGCAATCTTGAGTGCTTTCTTCTTAAATTAAGATTCAGGTTAAGGAAGCTATTGGAATCTATGATAATAGAATTGGAAATGGTAATAAAGATAGTATAATCTATCCTGTTATCTCTTATAAGAATCTTTTATATAGTAAGTGTGACATTAGCTCACTTCTATTTTTGGATTTTAATACTGATTTACTAAACTGTACAATCTTGTTATTTCTAATCATGTTTCAAAAGAACTCTTAAATTCTGTTTTACATTCAAGTCTATTCTTCCTTCATTGTGATAGGTCCCCAAGTATTTGAACAATATCTTAAGGTCCCCTTGATTTGTCTTATCTCCAAGCTGGTGCTCCTATATTCATTAACTTTCTCTCATATGATCTTTCAAAAATCTGGACACCCATCTTAATATGGATTTGTTGTGGATTTAATATGGATACGTGTTCCTTGCAGTTCCTCCCACCAACAAGTAGTGTTTTTCCTCTCTGCTCAGATCTGGATTGGTCCTGTGACTTGACTGGAATAATAGAATGTAGTTTAAAACAGTGGACCCCAGGAACCAGGGACCAATTGGCACCAGGGAAGTCCTAATTCTGGTATATTTTTATAGCTGTATTTTCAGAGCCTGTGGAGTTTGAAATGATTTTTGAGATTAAAACACTTTTTGCTCATACTGATGTTAAAAAAAAAAGATCATTGAAATTAGTTCGGTTTCATTTCTCAGTTCCCTCCTTTGTCAATAAAGGAATGAGTCCTAAATTCTTTTCTAGGTGTGATGGAATGATAACCTTCATTTTCATTATTGTAATACCTACCTGTAAACCAAGAACCTGAACATACACCATTTCAACTAATCCACGCAACCGTATATGGTTAATATTTGATTTTCCTTTACAGGTGAATGAGCTGATATTCAGAAAGGTGAAATGATTTCCTATGGGAATTAAGTGAAAGAAATTGATTAAAGATTCTCTGACCCCAGTCAACTGTTCTTTCTGTTTCACCATCAATGTAAGCTGTCAGAGCTGGCAAACTGAGGCACAAACATAGGATAAGAACAGAAAATCTTTTTTCCACTGAAGGTCTGATTTAACTAAGAGAAGTGAGGGCAACTGGTATGGAGAGCCACGGCCCGAGTAGAGTAAGAAGAACATCCACTGAGGGGGCGCTGAATAGCAAGAGAGTCAAAGCCCTTGCAGAGAGAAGGGGTCATTTAAGTATATCTACATGTGTATACATATATTCTCTCTCTGTCTCTTTTTTTTTACGTATATTCTCTAGTTCTGTCCACTGGGAGGACCTTGATGCCGGATATCCTGATTGACATGAGTAAACTGGTACCGGGATGATTCCACAATATTTTAATACCTTTCTTCTAAAAAGAACTAAGGGTCACTTTTTGGAGAAAGGTTTATTCCAGGGTTGGGGCAGAGGAAATTGAAGATGAGCCTGGATCATCTTGGGATTCCCTGGTAGTTCAGGTGGTAGAGTCTGCCTGCAATGCAGGTAGACCCCAGTTCAATTCCTGGGTCGGGAAAACCTGCTGGAGAAGGGATAGGCTACCCACTCCAGTTTTCTTGGGGTTCTTTTTTGGGTCAGTTGGTAAGGAATCCACCTGCCGTGCGGGAGACCTGGGTTCTATCCCTGGGGTGGGAAGATCCCCTGGAGAAGGGAATGGCTACCCACTCCAGTATTCTGGCCTGGAGAATTCCGTGGACTCTACAGTCCATGGTGTCGCAAAGAATCGGACACAACTGAGTGACTTTCACTGGATCATCCTGTAGTACCAAGGCAAGCAAAAACAAGCAAATGCATGAAAAAAGACAGGAAACACACCAGAGGCAGAGACCAGCTTGCAGGGGCTTACACTGGCAATATTTGAGACATTTTGGTTATCAAATATAACATTACTATAACATTATAGTAAGGGCTGATACTCCATTTGGTAACGTAGGAAACCATGAATTGTTTCTGATATTTAAGCTGTAAATTGAATGTTTGCTTGGAAATGGGATATTTACAGAGTTTCAATATACATTCCCACAGAACATTTGTTATTTAAACAGGGAAATGAGTACAATGGAGAAGTCTGGCAGACTTCACCTTAATCAAGGAATCACGATGAATAATACATGCAGTAGAGGATAAACCCTGTGCCAAACTGATAGGATCCACTGAGAATATAGCCTGACTCCTTGCATAACCGGAACCTGGCAATGAGGAAACATTGGATGAAGCCAAATTGAGCAATAGTCCACACAAAAAAGGTGGGGGCCCCTGTGGCCTTTCAAAATGTCATGAAAGTCAAGGCAAGATGAAGCAACTTTTCCAGAGTGAATAGGACAAAAAAGACATAATGACTAAGTGTAACACATGATTCTGAACTGCATCTTTTGCTACAAAAGGACAGGATTCAGATAGTTGGTGAAACTTGAATTAGGTCTAAGTCCCAGTTGGTAGTATTGTATCAATGTTAATTTCTAACTATATTCAAGTAGGAGGATGTCTATCCTCAGAGTATGCACCGGTATTCCTTAAGTGATGGAGCACTGGATCAGCAATTCACTTTTTTTTTTCTTTTAGCAATTCACTTTCAAATGGTTCCAGAAAAAATTTTTTGTACTCTACTCAGATCTTCTCTATAAGCATGAAGTTGTCTCAAATTGAAAACCTTATGCCAAAAAAACCTCCATTCTTTGTTTCCTGGATACAGTGATTATTCATTCCCCTCCTTTTATTCTATATAGCAAGCCAAAAGAAATATGGAATTCTTTAAAGAGAAAATTTAAATAAAAATCCCCAAATATTCAAAATTAAATAATTGAGAAGTTGGTGGTCATGAACTTGTTGGTAATGGTGGCTGTTGTATTTGAGGTTATGGTTAGGAAGTTGGAAAACAAAAAGTGGAGAAGGAGAGAGTGGTAATAATAATAATACCTGATATAAAATGAATGCTCATCCTGCAGTAGTATTTCTTGTAACCATTTTGCGTGTTCATTCCTTCTCCAGTTCATAACAGTCCTATAAGGAAGTCAATTTTGTTAGGATCATTTTATAAGTTGATAAAACTGAGGTGCAGAGAGATAAGGTTAACTTCCCTAATGGAGGAGCTAGGATGTGAATCCAGGCAAGCTGGTCCCAGGACCTGTGCTCTTAATTGCTAAAGGAAGAATAAGGGCATTCAAGGGACAAAAGAGCAGTCTCAGCACTGGGAAGATTTGAAGAAGCCCGAGACGTTGTTGAGCACCCGAGACGTTGTTGAGCAAACATTATCAACTATGCACATTAGTCTGAGGCTTGCCAGGAGCCCACTCATGTTAGTAAAAAGGCCTCTCTGTCCCTGTACTTCTGGTCAAGAGTCATAGTGTAAACATTTGGAAAGGGGGAAGTGATTTATAGCAGAGGCACTGATTGAGGACCTATAAGTAACTTGGCAAAGTGCACCATGAACTTTTCATCTTCTTCTTTGAGTCACACCCACATGGTGAACGTGTAGTTTGCCTGTTTCTTGGAGGGGTGTTAACTCGCATATTCAAGAGACAGCAAGGCTGAGGTCTTGACTGATTTAGTTGCTAAAGGTACAATGAACCACTCTTAGATTTAGACAGTTTATCACTTTACTGACAGGAAAGAGAGGACTAGACCAAAAGTGTCAGATCCCTATCATCTTTGTCCCATACATTAAAAAGGATAAAAGTGGGGGCTTCCCCGGTTGTCCAGTGGTTAAGAATCTGCCTTGCAATACAGGAGGCGTGGGTTCAGTCTCTGGTTGGGGGAAGATTCCACCTGCCCGTGGAGCCACAGCTACCGAAGCCCAAGTGCCTAGAGCCCATGCCTGCAACAAGAGAAGTCTGCTGAGCACAGAGAAGAGTAGCCATTGCTCACTGCCACTAGAGAAGGCCCTCGTGTAGCAATGAAGACTCACCACAGCCAAATAAAGAAATCTTAAAAAAAAAATAAAATAAAGGATGAACATGAAACAGAAGGGACTGGATGACTCCAAGGCCAGTTGTGGGGACCTAATTCTAGACTGCAGCTGAGAAGTTTGGTTTGAATTATTCTGCAGCTCTTGTTCCAAGGCAGGTAGGGCAGAAAGTCCCACACTTTGTAGAACATGGGAGGCAATGTCTTATGCCAGCTACCTAGGAGAGATGTGAAGGTGTGCGGGAGATGACTCCTGTAGTCCTTCATCCTCTCGGGTTCCAGGAGGACCACAAGGTTTTCCCCTAAGACTCAGATAAGCTATGGTTCAACCCTTCACCTGTGTGGATCACTGTAAGGTCACCAGGTGATATGGTATAGTCGTTTCTCTATAAAGAGCAGTTGAAAGGTAGGATTTAGAACATGATCTAGTCATGGAGAATGTCTGCTGGGCACTGGAGAGCTGCCTCTGGGAGTGTTGACATCTTTGCTGGAGGGAAGGTGTAGCATATAGTATTCTGGTCCTCTAACAAGATGGTGACATTAGCTGTGAATGTGAGAATGGGCCATCTATTGGGAGCATGGGGTCATCAGAGCCCAGACTCTTCTTCACTGAAAGACCTTTCTTCTTCCTTTACACTAATCTGCTTTATAAACCCCTCTGACCAAGTTCACCCCTGTTCAAGAACCCATATATCTCACGACACATCAAATTTTGCCAGATCAAGTCTCAGTCCCAGGCCACCAGAAATTAGTTTTTTATAGCCATACCTTTTCATTAACTCATCTGACACAATCCATGGATTGTTTGATTGTAAACTAAAGATTTGTTTGAAATCTGCCATGGTCAGGGTCTGTGAACAAACAGGCTGGGCGGAGAAAGATGGAAGAGACTTTTCCCACACATCTTTCTTTTTAGTTTACTTACTTGTCTTAATCAGTTTCTTAAAACATTACAAATTCTAGTTTTAGCTCTCATTTTCTCTGCTTATCCAAATCTTTGAATTTAAGAACCACTTGAATTCACGAAGTCATCTTTGAAAACTACAGCCTGGACAAATTCACTTTTTTCCATTTTTGAGACTTCCTAGATTTTTACTTCAATTTGGTCTTGATTTATGGATCATTTCCTGTGTTTCTCCCTCATGGGCTCATATTCTATTTGGATTTCCCTGCAGTGTCTATAAAGAGGCTAAAAGTTAGCCTTAAACAATAATGAACTGATTTTCACTAGAAAGTGTGAAAGTGTTAGTCATTCAGTCCTGTCCGACTCTTTGCTTTCCCATAGACTGTAGCCTGCCAGGCTCCTCTGTCCGTGGGATTTCTCAGGCAAGAATGCTGGAGTGGATTGCCATTCCTTTCTTCAGGGGATCATCCCAACCCAGTGATTGAACCTGGGTCTCCTGCATTACAGGCAGATTCTTTACTGCCTGAGACAACAGGGAAGCCCTACTTTTCACTAAATAGGACTCAATCAATATGGTAGAGAGTCAGGAATAAACTTTTTTTTTTTTTTTTTTTTTTGCTTTTCTCCAAACTCCATGCAGTTGGTATACAAAGCTGTGACATTTGACTGTTACATGCTTGTGGTTTTCAAGACAAATTTTGAGACTATTTCACCTTATTTAGGCCTTAGCTTTAAGCCATTTTGACCATCCAGTTTACAGCAAGCAAAAGAGAAGATAATGAACTCTACTTCAATGTCTCCAGTGTGACTTCCCAGTTACTGTCTCTTTTCACCTAGAAGGAAGAGTGTGAGATGAAATCTCAGGCTGATTCTTTTATTTTTCTGATCTGTGACTTGAGTCTACATTTGGTTGGCTTCTTTAGAACTATCATTCTTCTCACAGAGACAAAAAGGACACGGCGTATCATTCCATCTGTTTATGTCATCTTCAGTTTCTTTCATCAGCATCTTATTGTTTTTGCCTCCTTAGGTACATTTATTCATAGGTATTTTATTCTATTCTGTGAAATGGTAAGTGGGATTGTTTCCTTAATTTCTCTTTCTGATCTTTTGTTGTTAGTGTATAGAAATGCAACATAATTTTATATCCTGCAGCTTAATCAAATTCATTGATGAGCTCTAGTAGTTTTTCTGGTGGTGTCTTTAGGATCTTCTATGTATAGTATCATGTCATCTGCAAGCAGTGATAATTTTATTTTTTCATTTTTAATTTTGACTCCTTTTATTTTTTTCTCTGATTGCTATAGCTAGGACTTCCAAAACCATGTTGAATAAAATTGGCAAGAGTGGACATCCTAGATTCATTCTTGATCTTAGAGGAAATGTTTTCAGCTTTTCACCATTGAGAACAATGTTACCTGTGGGCTTGTCATATATGGCCTTTATTATGTTGGACTTACTGACTTGCTTCTAACAGTTTCCTTAAATATAATTAAGAAGAGGCAGGAGTCATGCTATATTTCCAAAATCTACCACAGAAGCACATCAACCAAACATGCTCAATAAACACTTGTTGAATGACTAACTGAACTTCCACTCCCAATTATGAACTTAATCTCCACAAAAATTCATTCAAAAAACCCACCCCAAATTAATTTAGAAACAGTGGCATTTGTTTCCTTTTCATTTCTTCTCATGAATTATTTATTAACAAATGCTTGCTGGAAAAGCTTATTAGTTAAGTTTTTAAAGGTGAAGAAATACAAATCAGAAGAAAGGGCTCAAATTCTGGCCATATTATATATATTTAAGTGACTTTGGCAATTAATTCATTGCTTTCAGCTTCAGACTTCCTTGTTTATAAAATGGGATTAAAGTTCCTTATCATCAGGGGTTTTATGAGAATGAAGTGGATACCATATGCAAAGTGTAGGGCCTGGCACTAATTAGTAGTTCCTAATAATATTATCAAGTGTGTAGGATTTTGTGTTAGGATCCAAACATGAACAAGAAGAAGTCCTTCAAGATGTTTACAAATTAGTCCTGGGAAAGAAGAATATGTTTTATATTTATGCAGGTCATCAGTTCAGGAGATGACTGCCATTTTGAAGATAGTTTGTTACAGTGATAGAGCCCCAGAAAAGGGGCCTGCCACACCACAGGGCAGTAGGGAGCATGGGAAACACTGGCTTCGTCAGGAAGGTGTGGTAGGGAGTGGGCAGGAGCCTTTACTCTGGTTTCTGTGGGAAGGGATGGGGAGACAGGGTAAGCAGGTTTAGGATAGGCTAGTTTGAATCATTTCAGTGCACTCTGTCTGGGGTGTAGGCACTGTCCCTAGCTGTTTGGTACCTGCCTGGGCCTCAGGGGGTGATTGAGGCAGGCAGACAGTGGCCCAGTGTCAGGGCAACCCGAGGAGGTGGTTGGCAGTGTGGGCTGTAGATTGGCTGGTTTGCTTAGGAAAGTACATTCCCAGGTGAGTCATTTGCTATCTAGGAATTAATTAGCCCTGGGAAGGGTAGTCCCTCCAAGATCAGCAAGGCCCCAGGATGTCAAAGAATCAGAAATATGGACTAAAAAGACACGAATGATACATGGACTCAGGACACAGGAAGAGTGGGAGTAGCCAAGCCTGAATCTCTTTCCAGGTCTGACTGTACCCCTAACCCTCCTTTTCTCTCTCAGTGCACCCCATTAGCTTCATCATAGCACCTATGAGTAGTTCTTTATTTGTTTACATGTTTATTGTCTGTTTATCCCATTACATTGTCAGCTCCATGAAAGCAGGAAATTAGCTTGCCTTGTTAACTGCTCCAGTCTCGGTTCCTGAGAGTGCTGGGCACAGAGACGATACTTAATAACTATCTGTTGAATAAAAAAATGAAAACTGTTGTGTTTGATGGTTTTGTATGTGTGTCTGTTCACATGCACATGTTATTGTTCATGTAAGCATGAGAACGTTTGCATTTGTGAGAGAGTGTGTGAGTGTGTTGCATGGAGGAGGTTCCAGTCTTTAAGCCATCCATGTTCACGACTAGGTTTTGGTGAAGACAATGTCTGGTCTACTGCTAGATGGGCTCACCAGAAATCTATTAGCACAGGGGCCTGAGGCGCTTCCTGGGACAGAGCTCACCTCCAGGACCAGTAGAAAACAGTAGACCAGTTGGAAACAGTGCCACACATTTCAGAGGTGGAAAGGGAGAAGCATCTGTGTGTTTCTCCTGGATTGATCTAGCCTGTTGTGAACTTGTAACTTGGCACTTATGAGAGAGAGGTTGTTTCCAAACTGAAAGATCTGTTTTTACCAAAAGCTCTAGCTCTATTATATTTTAGTATATGCTGTGTTAGGCAGAGTCCAACCAAAAAATCAAAACCATATCCAGTGACCAAACAGGAAAATTTTAACTTGAAGGATAATTTAGAAGGTGCTAGAAAGGCAGTTGAAGCAACTAGGGGAAAGATGAGTCAACCCAGAGTTTAGAAGTTGCAGGAAGCTTCTACCACTTCGTGGCCAGGAAGGACAGGGAGAGCAAGTGTGGCCCAGGTGGGGGCTGTGCCATAGAAGCTGGGACAGTGGTGGGGCTCCCTGGCTTATGTCGGACCACAGGTGAAAGGGCGTTTCTGGAAGGAGCCATAGAGACGTGGAGTCACTGCCTGAGATGTCTCCTGAAGCAGAGAGAGGGAGAAGCATCCTGTTTTCTCCCTTTGTCTCCCCTCCAATCTTGTCCCAGGGCCTCCTGTTTGCCCTCCCTAACGAAAATGCCATTGGCCAGGAAGTCTGGAAACCACAGTTTGCAAAACTGAGTTTCCCATTGTGCAGGGCAGAGGGTGTGGATGTGCACAGAGAGGCTTTGAGAGCAAAATGGAAACAACCAGCAGAGATAAGGGCAGTACTGGTTCCATATTCTGTCAAAATGTCATTAACATAAAAATAAAGGATGACTTTGACTTGCTACCACTTCACCACATACAGCCTTGGCCCTGTGAGAGTTCTGTCTTGGGATAATTCCCCAGGAATAGATGAAGCCTTCTAGGGCAGGCAGAGCAGTAGAAGGGGCAGGATTGAGTATGTGTGGCGGTAACACATGATCTCCTCCGTGTAGTTTATAAAGTAGCAGAAAAATAAAGAAATGGCAGTTGTAACTCAGCAATGTATGGAAATGAACAGCAGGTGACATTTATTAGGTGTTAACCTTGGGTTGGTACAGTTACATCCTGGGTCTACGTAATTGTATTAAATCCTCAAAATAGTACCACACACTCAAGTGGGGCCCCAACTCCTGGCCTTGCATCTAAAGTGGACTATGCTTTGATGTGTCTTCCTCAGAAGGTTCTGAGTACCCCTTCAGTGGTGGGGGTGGCTGAAGCCAGCAACGTCATTTGGTTAGGGAGCCCTGAGCTGGGACTGGGACCCACCTGGACTCTGATCTCTATTTCTCCCTTTCAAGGTTCATTCTTTCTCTTTCTTGCCCTAGAGGCCAAGGAGCTCTAGGGCTTGGTCTTACAGATAGAATCCTCCTGGGGCCCCTTAGCTGAGTCCTGTTTGCAGGAGGGCAGCCTTGTAAGCAGATTGTTCCCCTGGCTAGCAAGTATTTAATTTGCATGATTGCAAGGGACTGGACTGCCAAAAGGCTTCTGACATGCATGTTTTGGTGACCCAAGTTATTTATATGTATGGGATCTTGTAAAAAAAATTTTTTCCCCTCAGTGTCACACCCCTTTGGGACTGTCTTGCTGTTAGCTGTTAAATGTCCTATTTCAGATGAGGAGAACCACACTATGGAGTCACTATTGAATCCCAGGTCTTTAAAAAGGCATTTTTACTTTAGGTCCTGAACTAAATTAGAACATAGAGAAGGCGTGACCCTAGGTGTTCCCCCCAGATAGGTGGGAGGCACTAGAAGTGGTAAAATATCTGCCATGGTAGATATGTGACAAGGTTGGTGTGGGTAGAGGTAAATTCCAGAGAAACATGGTTACTAAATGCCATTAAGCTGAGTCTATATTATTTCAGGGCTGAAGGGACCTCAGAATTGTCAACATGGGCGTTCATCAGGTAATGTGTTTCTCTGAACTTTAAATGAATAGAAAACTGGAGGAAAACAACAGAGCCTTAATCCTTTCAATCCCGATACAAAACCTTCTTTTCAGAGTTCTTCCAGGGAAAGGACTCAGAGCGTTTTGCTTACCACCGCCCCCTACCCCGCTCCGGGTCTCGTGTAAGAGCTTGTGGTGTGAGAGAGCCTTGAGGGTGCTTTAGGTTAGGGCTTTGTTTCTTATGGGAACATGAGGGAAAGTGGAAAAAACCTTCAATTTGTTTAGAGAGGAAACATGACCTTCACGCTGTTCTTCCCAGGGGCGAGTCAAGTGGTCGTGACTGAAATCCAAGTCCTTGGCATATAAATATGTGTGTGTGCAGAAGCCACTGCCACACTTGGGTCAGCAAGGGGAACCACTGGCTGAGTGAACTCCTTAGGTTTCCCAGTTTTATTTTGAACTCCAGGTAAATATCACAGGTAACCCACCATGAAGCTGGTCACTGTGTTCCTGCTGGTGACCATCGGCATTTGCAGTTACTCTGGTAAGTAGCCTGGAACACACGATCTCTCTCTACTTTCTTGATAACAGGAACACAACTAGTGAGCCGAGGCTCCTGGTGGCATATGGGGAAGGGAGTTTTAGAGCCACAGGTATTGGTAAGGTCAGAAGGGACATCAGATGCCTCCTGCTCCCAGCTCCAAGCTCTAATCCAACACAAGTTATCCCTGGTGTATCCTACAAAGAAATTAATCAGCTCGCATTGAGGGTCAACAAATGCATTTCATTACTGAACTTTGGCCACCATTGATTTTCCTCAATTTTGAATTAAGATTTGATTCTTTGTGTTTCTGAAATTATATGGAGTCATCCTTGCTCTCATCTCTAATTAGATTGCTGTGCTGCTTCTCTTGAGACATAGCTACTTTTATATGTTTATACAATCAACAGGCGTTTGTTGAATGGCTATAATCTGTTGGGCACTGGGTAGGCTTTGGGAGATTCAGACCTGAATCAGACATGCATGTTTCTATTAAGGTTCTTATACCCTGGCAGAGGAGTGAAGACTTCTACAGAAGTCACTATTGTACTGGTCCACTGTGATACACAATGAAAGTACAGATAGAGCTCTGTGGAAGGGGTGAGGGGTGAACAGTTCCATTTCTAGGTAAGGTGTAGAAGCTGGCTTCTTGGAGGAGGATGGCAACCAATCCTTTTTTTTTTGGAGGGAGCCTGTAGCTACAGGAAGATACATTTGGGTGTATCTGCAGAATACATCATAATGGCTGCTGCTCATTTGGAGAACAGAAAGCTTTGAGGATCTCCCCTCTGAAATATATAGGTAAATACAGGGAAGACACTCACCAAAGTGCTGAAAGTAAGAAGTAGGGAGATTAATCATAAGAAACTGTGTGATACCCATGCTACCGTGGTGACTTTGACTTGTGAATTTTTGAACTAATTTGTAACTTGACCTATTTGGGCTATTTTGTCATTCTTTAATGTCTAGGGGTAACTGAGGAGAGGTGGCAGCAGAAAGATGGGTGGGAAGGATATAAATATCCCCTTTCTGGAGGAGAACTTTGGGTGGGAAAATAGGCAGTAGAAAGTGAAGGGAAAATAGGTGTACAAGTTCCATTTTTTTTTTTTTTATTTGAATAAGAAAACAGATAGGATTGCAAAGGAGGATGAAGTGTTGGCCAGCAGTACGGCGGGGTGGGAGTGCCAGCAGGAAGATGTGTGTCTTGTGTATGTGCTTCTACATCTGTGTATTTACATACATGCACATGTATTTTGTAAAAATATGTGTAATATGCATTTCCCCCATTCTCTAACATCTTCTATGTGAAAGTTATCTTGCTGAAGATATAAAATGCAGTTGTCCCATGGAAGAGCCATGGTAGCTCCCCATTACCCTTGGGGGAAAAAAAATCTCAGACTCATTCATATGACATTCAAGTCTGAAAATCTGACCTCACCCAGGTTGCAGCCTCACCTGCCTAGCACATCCAAGTGGAATTCTGAAGACTCACCATCTTGTGTTTGGTCTTTAATCTTATTATCTTTGTGTCTTGGTCAATTATTTTCCTCTTTCAAACGCTGCTCCCCTTCTTTACCTGTCATCCCGATATTTGACTCAAGACACAATTATGGCAACATCTATTCTGGGAAAATTCCTGTAACACTCTCTTACATTAGAATGAATCATCACTTCTTTTGTGTTTCCATAGAACTTTGTCCCTAATCTTAGCATAGTACATACTGCACTGTGGCATACACAGATCTCTACTGTCCATCAGATTGCATGGGTTCTCTAAGTCAGATATCTTATTTTATTCATCTGTGTATCTGCACCAACTGACTTAGAGTCCCTACTCAGTTATGTTTGTAGCACTGAGTTGAGTTGGTTGGGAGCAATTTCCTGGGCTCCGGTTAGGTCCATTCATATGTTCAAGTGGAAGGTCATTATAGCATCTTGCATTGGTTTCAAACTCATGGGCTGTGGAGACAGCCGCATGCAAAGTATACCCCTGTCCAGTCAATCACTGGTATCTACTGAGTTCATACTGTATACCAGGGTCTGTTCTAGGCATGGGGTACAGTAGTGAATAAAACTCAATCCTTATTCTCGAGGAGCATACATTCTAGTGAGAGGATGAAGATAAAATAAATAAATAAATAAAGATTTAATATTTTAGGTAGTGGTAAGAAAAATAAAGAACGAGGGTGACTGGTGATGCCATTTTAGATACATCTCTGAGAATGTAACATTTGAGGAGAGACCAAATAAGTGAAGAAGAAAGACATGTAACTATCTGGTGAAGGAAAGTTCTAGAGAGATAGAACAGTAGGTGCAGAGGTCCCGAAGCAGACGTTTTTTGGGAAATCAGGATGCTAGGGCTGGAATGGAGCCACCGATAGAGTGGAGGGTGGTCAGGTCTCACTTGGGATCTCTTTTGCTCTGCAGCCACCGCCTTCCTCATCAACAGCTTGCCACATCCCGTGAACGGGGACTTGCCTTTGCCTCTGGATGCTCTCCCACTCCTGTACCCACTTAAGCTTCTTCTGAAAACTCTGGGCATTTCTGTTGAGCACCTTATGGAAGGGCTGAAGAATTGTGTCAATGAACTGACACCAGAGGCTTCCGAGTCCGTGAAGAAACTGCTGGTAACTACAGCTCTGGGGGCTAACTTGGTCAAAGGGCAGGGTTTACACACCCTGAGTGCCCTCCCTCTCCACGCGACTCCCACCCGACTTGTTCTCATTTGTGAACCTGTGTTTCCCCCTCATGGACTGTACCCATACACATTCAGCATGTCCTGGAATCTCAGGGCAAGTGCAGTATCCACATTCCTAGAAGGAATTTTTGAATGAGAAAGACTTGTGTTCTGGTTGTAAAATGTGTGCTACTTCCCAGCTCTGTGATTCTGGGTGGGACTCAGTCACTCTTGAGCTTTTGTTTCCTTGTCAGGATAATGGTGGTGAAATAGGATATTGACTACTTGCTAATGACATGTAAACTGCTCTTATGTTTAATATTGTCCTTTTGACTTTCAGGAGGCGCTCTCATATTTGGTGTGATGGCAGAAAAAGCAAGAGTGGGGGAGGGAGGGAGGGAGATGATGCTCCCCTCTCCCTCCCCCTGCAGAAACTCTTTCCATCCTAAAATGTAGCAGCCCCCAAAAACAATGAATAAAGCATTGAAAAGACTTCAGTTTGTCCTGTTTTTGTTTGGGGAACTCTATTCAGAAGGGCCTAGCCAGATAGTTTTGTCCTTGGGTTATAAACTCTAGACAGTCTGTTGTTATAAAGACAACACACATTTCCTTTTCTTTTCTTTTTTTAAGATGTCACTTTGTTTATTTTTGCACATTTATTTCAATATTCTTCACATTTATTTTTTATTTTTTAAATTAATTTTATTGGAGTATAGTTGCTTTACAATATTGTGTTAGTTGGTGTACAGGAGAAACTAGCTTAACATTGTAAAGACAAGTCGAATTTTCAGTAAGGTGTAATCATTCTTTCCCTCTACTGTTTCTTATTATCTGATGATTTTCCAGACTCCTCATGTTCTTATTCCCCTACTTCTAAAGAAATTTTAAAAGATTTTTGTTGAAGTATAGTTGATGCACAATATTATAGATTACAAGTATACGATATAGTAATTCACAATTTTTAAAGGTTGCCCTCTATTTGTAGTTATTTGTAAGGGTGTATATTAAGAAGAGGTGGCAAGAATACACAGAAAAACTGTACAAAAAAGATCTTCACGAGCCAGATAATCACAATGGTGTGATCACTCACCTAGAGCTAGACATCCTGGAATGTGAAGTCAAGTGGGCCTTAGAAAACATCACTACGAACAAAGCTAGTGGATGTGATGGAATTCCAGTTGAGCTATTTCAAATCCTGAAAGATGATGCTGTGAAAGTGCTGCACTCAATATGCCAGCAAATTTGGAAAACTCAGCAGTGGCCACAGGACTGGAAAAGGTCAGTTTTCATTCCAATCTCTAAGAGAGGCAATCCCAAAGAATGCTCAAACTACCGCACAATTGCACTCTTCTCACACGCTAATAAAGTAATGCTCAAAATTCTCCAAGCCAGGCTTCAGCAATACGTGAACCAAGAACTTCCAGATGTTCAAGCTGGTTTCAGAAAAGGCAGAGGAATCAGGGATCAAATTGCCAATATCTGCTGGATCATCGAAAAAGCAAGAGAGTTCCAGAAAAACATCTATTTCTGCTTTATTGACTATGCCAAAGCCTTTGACTGTGTGGATCACAATAAACTATGGAAAATTCTGAAGGAGATGGGAATACCAGGCCACCTGACCTGCCTCTTGAGAAACCTGTATGCAGGTCAGGAAGCAACAGTTAGAACTGGACATGGAACAACAGACTGGTTCCAAATAGGAAAAGGAGTATGTCAAGGCTGTATGATGTCACCCTGCTTATTTAACTTATATGCAGAGTACATCATGAGAAATGCTGAGCTGGAAGAAGCACAAGCTGGAATCAAGATTGCTGGGAGAAATATCACTCACCTCAGATATGCAGATGACACCACCCTTATGGCAGAGAGTGAAGATGAACTAAAAAACCTCTTGACGAAAGTGAAAGAGGAGAGTGAAAAAGCTGGCTTAAAGCTCAACATTCAGAAAACTAAGATCGTGGCATCTGGTCCCATCACTTCATGGGGAATAGATGAGGAAACAGTGGAAACAGTGTCAGACTTTATTTTTGGGGGCTCCAAAATCACTGCAGATGGTGATTGCAGCCATGAAATTAAAAGACACTTACTCCTTGGAAGGAAAGTTATGACCAACCTAGATAGCATATTAAAAAGCAGAGACATTACTTTGCCAACAAAGGTCCATCTAGTCAAGGCTATGGTTTTTCCAGTGGTCATGTATGGATGTGGGAGTTGGACTGTGAAGAAAGCTGAGCGCCGAAAAATTGATGCTTTTGAACTGTGGTGTTGGAGAAGACTCTTGAGAGTCCCTTGGACTGCAGGGAGATCCAACCAGTCCATCCTAAAGGAGATCAGTCCTGGGTGTCCATTGGAAGGACTGATGCTGAAGCTGAAACTCTGATACTTTGGCCACCTGATGTGAAGAGTTGACTCATTGGAAAAGACCCTGATGCTGGGAGGGAGTGGGGGCAGGAGGAGAAGGGGATGACAGAGGATGAGATGGCTGGATGGCGTCACTGACTCAATGGACATGAGTTTGAGTAAACTCCGGGTGTTGGTGAAGGACAGGGAGGCCTGGCGTGCTGCGATTCATGGGGTCACAAAGAGTCGGACATGACTGAGCGACTGAACTGACTGAACTGACTGATACAATACACCCTTGTAGCTTATTTTATACATAGTGGTTTGTATCTCTTTATTTTATACCCCTATCTTGCCCTTCTCCACTTTCCTCTTCTCACTGGTCTGTTCTCTATATCTACATATTCTATATCTCTATATCTATATATTAGTTGGTCTCTATATCTGTGAGTCTGCTTCTTTTATGTTATATTCACTAGTTTGCCATATTTTTTAGATTCCACATATGAGTGAATCCTACAGTGTCTGTCTTTCTTTGACTTAAGTCACGTATCATAAAGAAACTTTAAAACATGAAATATAATAGAAATTTCCAAGTATTGTCTGATAAGACTAAAGTGCTACAAACCTCGTTGATTGGGAGTCTGCATCACCAGAATGTGAGCTTGTATTTTCTGTAGTTAAATTAGGGCCACTCTATAGCTTCACAGAACTACCACCAAGTTAGGTTGCTATTATATCATTCTGAAATATCTTCCCTTTCCTCAATGCTACATGTACAATGACTCCAGAATTATCTTTTCTGAGACAAAATTCTAGCTGTATATGACCACCTATAAAACAGATTTTAAGCTCCTTAGCATGGCATATAGGGTCTTTCATGATCTGGACTTATTTTACATGCCTAGCCTCATTAATATTCCTTTCTTCACATGTGCTCCAGTTCCAGTCATGCTGAAAAGATAACTAAATCTCTTTGTTGCTAACACATTTTATGCCTTAATGAAAAACCAAGCTTCTTCTCACCTGGAATGTCTGCCCTGGTCTGCCTCCAGACTTGGACTTGTGCAAATCTTGGGACTATTTGCCCTCCAATCCATTCCCCATGTCCCCCATGTTCTACTCTATGTTGGGGGAACTGAGGGGATGAGATGCTGACCCATGCAGGTGGTTCCCAGGTCGATCTCTCAGGTAATTATGAAAGTTGATGTTGTTGTTCAGTTGCTAAGTTGTGTCCAACTCTCTGCGACCCCATGAACAGCAGCACACCAGGCTCCCTGTCCTTCACTATCTCCTGGAGTTTACTCAAACTCATGTCCATTGAGTTGGTGATGCCATCCAACCATCTCATCCTCTGTTGTCCTCTTCCCCTTTGGCCCTCAATCTTTCCCAGCATCATGGTCTTTTCCAGTGAGTCAGTTCTTCACATACTTTGCCAAAGTATTGGAGCTTCAGCTTCAATTCCAATGAATATTCCAATGAATATTCAGGATTGATTTTCTTTAGGACTGACTGGTTTGATCTTGCTGTTCAAGGAACTCGAGGCCCAGGCAGGAGATGGGTAGTGGGAAAAGGGGAAAGACCAGAGTGTGGCTTCCTCTCGCTCTCTAGTTGAGAGAAGTCAACTGTTTGTACTGGGTCTGAGCCACCAGTTCCTGCTGGAGAGGTTTGTTTTGGTTTTAGTTCTTGCCAGGGGATCCAGTCCTTGGACTCTGGTTATACCGTCTCTTCTTTTTCTTTCCCACTTTCTGCTATTATCAGTTTCTAGGTTGCCTTACATCACCTACTTAATTTTTTTAGGTCTTCTCTCATCTATTGAGTCAATTCTGTGCATTACATTCCGTCTGTTCTACGTATTAAAGTAGTTTCTGTTTCTTGGTTGGTTCTTGACTAATACAATGTTAACTGTTATCTCCTATCTGGAGAGTATCTTGATTCCTACCATTCCTTAACCCCCATATTAAATTTTTTTAAATTTTATTTTATTTTTGGCTGTGCTGCATGGCATGTGGTATCTTAGTTCCCTGACCAGGGATTGAAACTGTGCCCTTTACAGTGGAAGCACAGAGTCTTAATCACTGGACTTCCCTAGCTGTTAATATAATCTCCATGTTAAGTATGAGAGGACATGGGCACACCTATGGGTGAGTCATGTTGATGTTTGGTAGAAGCCAATGCAAAACTATAAAGCAATTATCCTTCAATAGTAAATAAATTAATTAAAAAAGAACTCTAAAATATATAGCTACACCTGTATTTTTTCTTTGAGAAGAAGAAAATTAGTTACTTATAAATCACCTCCAACAGAAACTGTTTTTTAATGTTTAGCTCAAAAGACCTTTATATGGACTTCTTGTCTTTTAAAACACACAGATGTTCTAATTCCCTACCTCAATATATAGCATTATTTTCCTTGGGAAATAGTGAGAAGCTTGGGAATCATTCTAAGTATTCCCTCTTCTCAGAAGCCTAATTTTTGCTGCATCTACTTAAAATAATCTATGTTGCCTAGCTGTGGTAATGCGTGCGTGTGTGTCTGCTAAGTCACTTCAGTGGTGTCCGACTCTTTGGGACCCCATGGGCTGTAGCCCACCAGACTCCTCTGTCCATGGGATTGCCAGGCAAGAATAATGGAGTGGGTTGCCATGCTCTCCTCCAGGGGATCTTCCTTATCCAGGGATCGAACTTACTTCTCTTGTGGCTCCTGCATTGCAGGAAGATTCTTTACCACTGAGCCACCAGGGAAGCCTAGTAGTAATGAATAACTCCAAATCTCATGGACTTACATCCACAATATTTTAGTTTTTTGTCATCCTGTATGACCATCTTGGGTTGGCTGTAGCTCTCCTTGTGTTGCCTGAATTCTGTGACCCTGAACTGATGGAATAGTCTTTGTCTGGAGCTTTTCCGATCATCACAGCACATGCGGAAAGAGAACTTAGGTGATAATTACTTGGAAGTAGTCAAGTAATGTGGTAATTTACATTATTTTAACGCATATTTAGCATCTTCCATTCATAAAATTGTATATGCCCTTCCTAAATAAATCAGACATGGTCATATGACTTGCTTTGGTCAATGAAACAGGACAGGATCACTTGAAAGTGGAAGCTTTAAAAGTTGGCCTAAGTTCTCTTTCTCCATGTGCTGTGATGATTGGAAATGCAACCCAAGATGGCCATACAGTACGAGAAAGAACTAAAATGCTGCAGATGTAAGACCATGAGCTTTGGTGTTACTTATTACTTTCTAATTGGTAACAAAGCCCTGCTAATTATAAGACTTTTTCATATCTATCATGTACATTTTCGTTATCACTACTGCTACTGCTTTTCCCAAAACCTTGTCATTTGTCACTTGACTACTCTGTTAATCCCCCAAATATTCTCTGTATTCCCAAAGCTGATCTTTTCCAATCTATCAGCCACACAGAAGGAAAAATCATTTCTTAAAATACAAAATTCACTCCAGCTTCAAACTCATTGAAAGCTTTTTGGTGCTGATTGAAAAAAAAAATAGACACTATTTTAAACCAACAAAATACTCAAATCACAGATTTAGACATACTTATGTTCATACTTGGTCTTCCCAGGTGGCGCTAGTGGTAAAGAATCCTCCTGCCAGTGCAGGAGACATAGGAGATGAGGCTTCAACCCCTGGGCCAGGAAGATGCCCTGTAGGAGGGCACCGCAACCCACTCCAGTATTCTTGCCTGGAGAATCCCATGGACAGAGGAGACTGGTGGGCTAAAGTCCAAAGGGTAGCAAAGAGTCAAACATGACTGAACCAACTTAGCATGCACGCATCTTCATATTTATATCAAAATCTTCTTCATCAACTGTGAAATCAGATTGATAGGGACCTGATCTTACTTAAGTATGTATTCTCAGCACATAGTACAGTCTGTAGGTGGTCAGTGTTGGGTTTGTGTTTATTGAATGGATGGGTTTCTTTCTGTTAAATTTTACCTTGTTGGGTTGATCCTTTTGTTCTCTCCAATCAGTTGTATTAGTAAGCTGTTCATTTCTCCTAGTTTGCTGCATTTTACATATTTAAGAAGGACGATGATGCTTTTAGTCAAGGTGCTAAATGGAGAAACCTGGGGCAAGACTTCTGTTTCACCAAGTTTTAAGTAATAAATGTAACACAGCAGTCTGAAGGTTTTTTTTTTCCTGGGGGTGTATCAAAGGGAAGGACTTGGTTATGAAGGACAGACTATGTGAGGGAACATAGGCAGAGCCTGATGATAAACATTTGGCAGAAGTTGATAAAATTTATCATCAAATGCTGTCAAGCATATAGAAAAACTGGATCACTCATACATTGCTGGTGTGAATGTAAAGTGGTACAGCTACTCTGAAAAAATATTTTGACAGTTTCTTTAAAAACTAAGCATGGAACTACACCATACAGCCCAGCAATTGTACTCCTAGGCATTTATCCAAAGAAATAAAATTTATGTTTATGCAAAAACCTGTACACAAGTGTTCATGGCAGTTTCATTTGTAATAGTCCAAACCTAGAAACTATCCAGTTGTCATTAAATGGATGAATGGTTAAACAAACTGCTATATATTTATCTACAGAATTGGAATACTACCAGCAATAAACAGAGAAGGAACTATCAATACACACAACAGTCTGGATGAATCTTCAGAGAATTATGCTAAAAAAAAAGTGAATTATGTAAAAAAAGTCAATCTCCAAAAGCTAAATACTGTATAAGTCCATTATATAAACATAAACACTCTCAAAATGACAAAGTTATAGAAAAGGAAAACAGATTTCTGAGTTCCAGGGCTTAAGAAGCAAACAGGAGTAAGAGGGAAGTGAGTGTGGTGTATAAGGATCCCATGAGAAATGTTTATGGTGATAGAAATGCTTTGTACTTGTATGTATTGACGTCAATACACTGGTTTTGATATTGTAGCATCATTTTGCAAGAAACTTAGTAGAGAATATGGCACTTCCATGGTGGCTCAAATGGTAAGGAATCTGCCTTCAATTCAGGAGACCTGGATTTGATCCCTGGGTCACAAAGATCCCCTGCAGAAGGGAAAGGCTACCCACTCCAGTAATCTTGCCTGGAGAATTCCATGGACAGAGGAGCCTGGCAGGTTATGGTCTATGGGGTCGCAAAGAGTCAGACACGACTGATGCGACTTAGCACACATTGGGAAGATAATCAGAATATATAAATACATATTATATGCAATTTAATTAATATAAGCTATATTACTATATATGATATATTTTGTATGCATATATAATTATATACACATGTGACGGGTGTATATACATGTATATACATGTGTGTATAACTGTATATACATGTATCTATATGTGTATAATTACATCAGTTCAGTTCAGTCACTCAGTTGTGTCTGACTCTTTGTGATCCCATGGACTGCAGCACACCAGGCTTCCCTGTCCATCACCGACTCCTGGAGATTGCTCAAACTCATGTCCATTGAGTCGGTGATGAACTTCTGTCCCCTTCTCCTCCTGCCTTCACTCTTTCCCAGCATAAGGGTCTTTTCCAGTGAGTCAGTTCTTCCCATCAGGTGGCAAAAATATTGGAGCTTCAGCTTCAGCATCAGTCCTTCCAATGAATATTCAGGACTGATCTCCTTTAGGATGGATTGGTTGGATCTCCTTGCAGTCCAAGGGACTCTCAAGAGTCTTCTCCAACACCATAGTTCAAAAGCATCAATTCTTTGGTGCTCAGCTTTTTTTATGGTCCAACTCTCACATCCATACATGACTACTGGGAAAATCATAGCTTTGATTAGACGGACTTTGTCAGTAATGTCTCTGCTTTTTAATATGCTATCTAGGTTTGTCATAGCTTTTCTTCCAAGGAGCAAGTCTCTTTTAATTTCATGGGTGCAGTCACCATCTGCAGTGATTTTGGAGCCCAAGAAAATAAGTTCTGTCACTGTTTCCACTGTTTCCCATCTGTTTACCATGAAGTGATGGAATATGTAACCTTAATCCCTTTCTTCCATAAATCCAACAAGCTACAAGAAACCCATTCATAGTTTTATGTGAGTTTTCAAAACATTTTTGGCACATTTAAAAGCAACCAGGATTTCCCTGGTGGTCCAGTGGTTAAGACTCTGTGCTTCTACTGCAGGGGGCATGGGTTCGATCCCTTGTTGGGGAACTAGGATCCCACATGCCCTTTGACCAAAGAAATAAAGAAATATGCATATATGAATAAGCCATACTTTATCTAAACTGACATCAATGTGAATATTTAAATCATTTCTAGTATATTTTTTGTTACTTTGAATTACCCTTCCTCCACTTTCTCTGTGTCTCCAAATCCTTTCTCATCTATCTAGATTCTGTCTTCTCAGGGCTTCCAAATGAGAACTGATGGCTGTTTTGGTTCCAATCCTACCATGTCTGTGCCTCTGTTAGATCAAGCTGAGTGTGGTCACTTGATTATGTTCTCATAACTTCTGCATTAAGACCATGAACTACTTGAAGGCCAAAATTACAGAATGTCCAATTTTGTATCCTTACTATCTTGTCCTTATGTATAATTTTTTTTCCTTAATATGTTGTTGTTGTTCAATAGCTAAGTCATGTCCAACTCTTTGAGACCCCATGGACTGCAGCACACCAGTTTTCCTTGTCCTCACTATCTCCTGGAGCTTGCTCAGATTCATGTCTATTGAGTTGGTGATGCTACCTGACCATCTCATCCTCTAACTCTCTCTTCTCCTTTTCCCTTCAATATTTCCCAGCATCAGAGCCTTTTTTAATGAATTGGCTCTTTGCATCAGGTGGTCAAAGTATTGGAGATTCAGCTTCAGCATCAGTTCTTCCAATGAATATTCAGGGTTCACTTCCTTTAGGATTGACTGGCTTGATCTCCTTGAAGTCCAAGGGACTCTCAAGAGTCTTCTCCAGCACCACAGTTTGAAAGTACCAATTCTATGGTGCTCTGCCTTCTTTATGGTCCAACTCCCACATCCATACATGACTACTGGAAAAACCATAGCTTTTACTATATGGACTTTTGTTGGCAAAGTGATATCTTTGCTTTTCTAATATGCTATCTAGGTTAGTCATAGCTTTCCCTTCAAGAAACAAGTATCTTTTAATTTCTTGTCTGTAGTCACCATTCATAGTGATTTTGGAGTCCAAGAAAATAAAGTCTGTCACTGCTTTCATTTTGTCCCCATCTATTCGCCATGAAATGATGGAACTGGATGCCATGAGCCTAGGTTTTTGAATGTAGAGTTTTAAGCCGGCTTTTCCACTCTCCTTGTTTACATTCTTCATGAGGCTCTTTAGTTCCTCTTCACTTTCTGCCATTAGAGTGGTATCATCTGTATATCTGAGGCTGTTGATATTTCTCCTGGCAATCTTGATTCCAGCTTGTGATTCATCCAGTCCCACATTTCACATAATGTACTGTGCATATGGTTTCAGTGTGTCTGCCCTCTGATGACCTCTTGCACAATTGTACTCATCTCACACGCTAGTAAAGTAATGCTCAAAATTCTCCAAGCCAGGCTTCAGCAATACGTGAACCAAGAACTTCCAGATGTTCAAGCTGGTTTTAGAAAAGGCAGAGGAATCAGAGATCAAATTGCCAACATTTGCTGGATCATCAAAAAAGCAAGAGAGTTCCAGAAAAACGTATATTTCTGCTTTATTGACTATGCCAAAGCCTTTGACTGTGTGGATCACAATAAACTGTGGAAAATTCTGAAGGAGATGGGAATACCAGACCATCTGACCTGCCTCTTGAGAAACCTGTATGCAGGTCAGGAAGCAACAGTTAGAACTGGACATGGAACAACAGACTGGTTCCAAATAGGAAAAGGAGTATGTCAAGGCTGTATAATGTCACCCTGCTTATTTAACTTATATGCAGAGTACATCATGAGAAATGCTGAGCTGGAAGAAGCACAAGCTGAAATCAAGATTGCTGGGAGAAATATCAATAACCTCAGATACACAGATGACACCACCCTTATGGCAGAGAGTGAAGACGAACTAAAAAGCCTCTTGATGAAAGTGAAAAAGGAGAGTGAAAAAGCTGGCTTAAAGCTCAACATTCAGAAAACTAAGATCATGACATCTGGTCCCATCACTTCTTGGGAAATAGATGGGGAAACAGTGGAAACAGTGTCAGACTTTATTTTTTGGGTTCCAAAATCACGGCAGATGGTGACTGCAGCCATGAAATTAAAAGACGCTTACTCCTTGGAAGGAAAGTTATGACCAACCTAGGTAGCATATTTAAAAGCAGAGACATTACTTTGCCAAGAAAGGTCCATCTAGTCAAGGCTATGGTTTTTCCAGTGGTTATGTATGGATGTGAGGGTTGGACTGTGAAGAAAGCTAAGTGCCGAAGAATTGATGCTTTTGAGCTGTGGTGTTGGAGAAGACTCTTGAGAGTCCCTTGGACTGCAAGGAGATCCAACCAGTCCATCCTAAAGGAGATCAGTCCTGGGTGTTCATTGGAAGGACTGATGCTGAAGCTGAAACTCCGATACTTTGGCCACCTGATGTGAAGAGTTGACTCATTGGAAAAGACCCTGATGCTGGGAGGGATTGGGGGCAGGAGGAGAAGGGGACGACAGAGGGTGAGATGGCTGGATAGCATCACCGACTCGATGGACATGTGTTTGAGTAAACTCCGGGAGTTTGTGGTGGACAGGGAGGCCTGGCGTGCTGCAATTCATGGGGTCACAAAGAGTCGGACATGACTGAGCAACTGAACTTAACTGAACTGAACTGTACATATAAGTTAAATAAATAGGATGATAATATATAACTTTGTTGTACTCCTTTCCCAATTTTGATCCAGTCGGTAGTTCCATGTAAGGTTCTAACTGTTTCTTCTTGACTCACATATAGGTTTTTCAGGAGACAGGTTTCTCAGGAGACAAGTAAGTTGGTCTGGTATCATCTCTCTAAGAGTTTTCCACAGTTTGTTGTGAACCACTCAGTCAAAAGCTTTAATGTAGTCAATGAAGCAAAAGTAGATATTTTTCTGGAATTCCCTTGCTTTCTCTATGATCCAACAAATGTTGGCAATTTGTCTCTGGTTCCTCTGCCTTTTCTAAATCCAGCTTGTGCATCTGGAAGTTCTCAGTTCACATACTATTGAAGCCTAGCTTGAAGGACTTTGAGCACTACCTTATTAACATACAAAAAGAGTGCAATTGTATGTTACTTTGTACCTTCTTTGGGATTGGAATGAAAATAACCTTTTCTAGTACTGTGGCCACTGCTGAGTTTTCCAAATTTGCTGGCACATTGAGTGCAGGACTTTAACAGCATCATCTTTTAGGATTTGAAATTCTGGAATTTCATCACTTCCACTAGCCTTTTTTGTAGCAATGCTTCCTAAAGCCCACTTGACTTCAGACTCCAGGATGTCAGGCTCTAGTGAGTGACTGCACCATTGTGGTTTTCTCAGTCCTTAAGACTTTTTTTGTACACTTTTTTCTGTGTATTCTTGCCACCTCTTTTTAATCTCTTCTGCTTCTGTTAGGTCCTTACCATTTCTGTCCTTTATCGTGGCCATCTTTGCATGAAATGTTCCTTTGATAGCTCCAATTTTCTTGAAGCAATCTCTAGACTTTCCCATTCCATTGTTTTCCTCTACTTTTTTGCACTGTTCATTTAAGGCCTTCTTATGTCTCCTTGCTATTCCCTGTAACTCTGCATTCAGTTGAGTATATCTTTCCCATTCTTCCTTGCTTTTTGCTTCCCTTCTTTCCTCAGCTATATGTAAAGTCTCCTCAGACCACCACTTTGCTTGTTGCATTTCTTTTTCTTTGAGTTGGTTTGGTCACTGCCTCCTGTACAATGTTATGAACCTCTGTCCACTATTTCTTCACGCACTTTGTCTACCAGATCTAACCCCTTGAAACTATTTGTCACCTCCACTGTACAATCATAAGGGATTTGATTTAAGTCATACCTGAATGTCCTAGTGGTTTTCCCTAGTTTCTTAAATTTAAGCCTGAATTTTGCAGTAAGGAGCTGATGACCTGAGCCAGTCAGCTCCACGTCTTGCTTTTGCTGATTATATAAAGATTCTCCATCACTAGCTGCAAAGCATATAATCAGTCTGATTGCTGTATTGACCATCTAGCGATGTCCAGTGTAGAGTCGTTTCTTGTGTTGTTGGAAGAGGGTGCTTGCTATGACCAGTGTGTTCTCTTGCCTTTGCCCTGCTTCATTTTGTACTCCAAGGCCAAACTTGCCAGGGCGTAGACTTGGTTTACTGTGATGTTGAATGGTTTGCCTTGGAAACGAATCGTGATCATTCTATCATTTTTGAGATTGCACGCAAGTACTGTATTTCAGACTTTTTTTTATTGACTATGAGGGCTTCTCCATTTCTTCTAATGGATTCTTGCCTACTATATAATGGTCATGTGAATTAAATTTGCCCATTCAGGTCCATTTTAGTTCACTGATTTCTAAGATGTTGATATTCACTTTTGCCATCTCCTGCTTGACTACATCCAGTCTACCTTGATTCATGGACCTAACTTTCCAGGTTCCTATGCAATATTGTTCTTTATATCATCAGACTTTACTTTCACCACCAGACACATCCCCAACTGAGCATTGTTTCTGCTTTGGCCCAGCTGCTTCGTTCTTTCTGGAGCTATTGGTAATTGACCTCTGCTCTTCCCCAGTACCATAGTGGACACCTTAAGACTTGGCAGGCTCGTCTTGCAGTGTCATATCGTTTTTTTTTTTTGCCTTATCATACTGTTCATGGTGTTCTCATGGCAAAAATACTGGAGTGGTTTGCCATTCCCTCCTCCAGTGGACTGCATTTTGTCAGAACTCTCCACTATGACCCTCAGTTTTGGGTAGCCCTACACAGCATGGCTCATAGCTTCACTGAGTTTTGCAAGCTCCTTTGCCATGACAAGGCTGTGATCCATGAAGGGGTTTGCTTAACATAGAGCACAGTAAATATTTATTGACCAGTTACTCTTTGACAAATGCTGTTTGAGTTGCTTCTCATATATACTTCCTGGAATATTGAACAAAAGAAGTAAAAGTATAGCCTCATAGAGCTTGTAATCTATTGAAGGTGCAGAAAAGGGAACGAAATAAATAAAATTCTTAACACGTGTTAAAAGATGAGTGCTATGGACTGAAATATAGCAGCCTAAAGGGATAAGAAATGGTGGGCCAGAATATGCAACTTTAAGCAAAATACCAAATAAAGGTCTCACTGAGAAGGTAATCTCAAAGAGAAAATTTAATGAACTGAGGGACCAAGCCATTGTCTTGGGGAAGGGTATTTTAGGCAAAGGATACAGTAACTGCAAGCCTCTGAGGAAAGAATGTGCCTGGAGTGTTAAAGAAAGGCAAGCAACCCTGGTGGCTAGAGTGGAAGGTGCAGAGGAATGACCGGCAGTGGCAGAAATGTGACCTGGGCAACTCAGGGAGGTCCTCGGCCACCACTGGAAAACAATCTGAACAGCTTTTGTTCAGAATGAGATGGGAAGTTGCAGAAGGAATCCATACAATTATAATATTTTAATAGAAGTACTCTTTCTGGGTGGCTCAGAAGGTAAGGAATCTGAATTTGAACATTTTAATAGATGTGCTCTTTCTGCATGGCTCAGATGTTAAAGAATCTGAATATTTTAATAGAAGTACTCTTTCCCTGGTGGCTCAGACAGTAAAGAATCCGCCTGCAATGCAGGAGACCTGGATTCAATCCCTGGGTTGGGAAGAACCCCCAGAGAAGGGAATGGCAACCCACTCCAGTATGCTTGCCTGGAGAATCCCATACAGAGGAGCCTGGTGGGCTATAGTCCACAGGGTCACAAAGAGTCGGACACAACTGAGTGATAAACACCTTATTTCACTTTTCCTGCATAGCATTTCTGTAAAGTATAGGAGGTAAATTCTCTGAAGTGCTGATGTCAGGGTAGGGACGTTGGCATTGTGGACACGGTGATGCTGTGAACTGTGTCCTCAGGGTGTCACAGGGCAACAGAGTTGTGCTGGAGATTGGAGCAGCCTCATGCTCAGCCACCATCAGCTGTCATATCTTAGGCATGATATCCACTGGCTTCCCTAAATCTTGGTTTCCTCACCTATCTTGTGAAGAAAATAATACTTGGCCCAGGTTACTTCAAGTGTATTGCCGTTAAAAGGTTATAGTGAGATAATAGTGTCAAGGGATCATAAAAAAGCAAAAGAGAACATGAAGATATGAGAGATTCTTGATCTTCAAAAACAGTTGTTCCTCGAATCTGGGTCATTTGTAGTGATGTGGATGGACCTAGAGTCTGTCATACAGAGTGAAGTAAGTCAGAAAGAGAAAAAACATATATCTTACATTAATGCATATATATATATATATATATATATATATGGAATCTAGAAAAATGGTACAGATGAACCTCTTTGAAGGCAGGAATAGGGGTGCAAATGTAGAGAACAGACTTGTGGACGCAAGGAGGGAAGGAGAGTGTGGGACAAACTGAGAGGGTAGCATTGACATACACACCCCACCACGTGTAAAATAGATGGCGAACGGGAAGCTTCCATAGAGCACCGGGAGCTCAGCCCAGGGATGATCTGTGTCTGCTTAGTCTGCTCAGTCGTGTCCAACTCTTTGCAATCCCACGCACTGTAGCCTGCCAGGCTCCCCTGTCCATGGGAATTCTCCAGGCAAGAATACTGGAGTGGGTTGCTAGTTCCTTCTCCAGGGGGTCTTCCCAACCCAGGGACAGAACCCAGTTTTCTGCATTGCAGGCAGATTCTTTACCATCTGAGCCACCAGGGAAGTCCTCTGTGATGAGCTAGAGGGGTGGAATTTTGGGGGAGGTGGGAAGGAGGCTCAAGAAGAAGGGATATATATATACATATAGCTGATTCGTGTTGTACACCAGAAACAAACACAATATTGTAAAGCAATTATACTCCAATTGAAAAAATAAAAATAAATAAAAAATAGAAGACAAAACAAAAACAAGTGTTCCTGCTGGCTGCAGAGAGGGGTCTTACTGGAGGGTGGAAACAGAGGTAACACAGGGTAGAAAGAGGAAATGTGCATTGTAGAGCAGTTGGGAAACTTCAAAATCTCCATAGGTTGCTGGAGATCTTAGATATTTGCTTGTGTATTAGTTGCTCAGTTGTGTCCAACTCTTTGCAACCCCATGGACTGTAGCCCACCAGGATCCTCTGTTCATGGAATTCTCCAGGCAAGAATATTGGAATGGGTAGCCATTTCCTTCTCCAGGGGATCTTCCCGACCCAGGGATCGAACCCAGGTGTCCTGCATTGCAGGTGGATTCTTTACCATCTGAGGCATCAGGGAAGTCTTATGTATTTCTTTGCAGTGCGCCAAATCCAGTACCGACTCGGTGCCTACGTTTTTGCTGTTGTTATTTGTTTTGTTGTGCTGTGTTTTGCTATTTTACCAGCATGAAAGAGGGATTTCAAATTGTAGAACAAACAGGTGGAGAGACAAAAGTTCTGATAGGGCATGTCTCTCTCCCACAAGGAGTACACCAATAATTTTACTTACAGTAAATGTATTTCCTGAGCACAGATTAGGCACTCAGATCTGAAGGAGGATTCTGGGATTATATATGTTGGGAAGAAGCAGTCTGCATGTCAGATGCTGAATATAATAGAAATCTTAGATAACTTTAAGATGATGTGACATTTAAATTTACCTTAGTTTTGAAATGATAAACAAAATGAAAAGGTAACCTATGGGATGGGAGAAGTGAAAAGTGAAAGTGAAGGTCGCTCAGTCATGTCTGACTGCGAATTCATGGACTATACAGTCCATGGAATTCTCCAGGCAGAATACTGGAGTGGGTAACCTTTCCCTTCTCCAGGAGATCTTCCCAATCCAGGGATCGAACCCAGGTCTCCCACATTGCAGGTAGATTCTTTACCAGCTAAGCCACAAGGGAAGCACCGAATGGGAGAGAATATTTGCAAATCTTATATCTGGTAAGGGGTTAACTTCCAAAATAGATAAGGAACTCATAGTGATCATCGGCAAAAACAATTTTTTTTTAATTTGAAAAATGGGAAAAGGACCTGAAGAGACATTTTTTCCAAAGAAGACATAAAAATGGCTGACAGGTATATGACAATGTGCTCAACGTCACTAATCATCAGGGAAATACAAAACAAGGCCATGATGAGATATCACTTCACACATGTTGAAACGGCTATCATCAAAGATAAGAGATAACAAGTGCTGGCAAGGATATGGAGAAAAGGGAACCTTTGTGCACTGTTGGTGGGGGTATAAATTGGTGCAGTCATAAAGGAAAACAGTATGCAGTTTCCTCAAAAAAATAAAAACAGAACTACCACACAATCCAGAAATCCTACCTTGGGATATATATCAAAGGAAATAAAATCATTATCTCAAAGAAATATCTGTACCTCCATATTCATTGCAATGTTAGTTACAATAAACAAGACATAGAAATAGCCTATACCTGTCAATGGATGAATGAATAAAGAAGATGTGGTGTGTGTGTATATATACGTACATATATATATATATATATATATATGTAATATTGTTCAACCTCAGAAAAAAGGAAATCCTACCATTTGCAACAATATTTCCCTGGTAGCTCAGTTGGTAAAGAAGTTACCTGCAGTGCAGGAGACCTTTGTCTGATCACTGGGTTGGGAAGATCCTCTGGAGAAGGAAATGGCAGCCCACTCTAGTATTCTTGCCTGGAAAATACTATGGACAGAGGAGCCTGGAGGCCTACAGTCTATGGGGTGGTTAGAGTTGGACACGACTGAGGGGCTAAACCACCAGATGAATTGTGATGATGTTATGCTAAAGTGAAGTAAGTTAGACAAGAATACTGGAGTGAGTAGCCATTTACTTCTCCAGCAGATCTTCCTGATCCAGAAATCAAACTAGTGTCTCCTGCATTGCAGGTGGATTCTTTACCTGCTGAGCTATCAGGGAAGCTCAAGTTAGACAAAGGAAGATAAATATCGTATGACCCCATATATATTGAAATCTTTAAAAAAAAAAAAAAAGGGAAGTCATTCAAGTAGAGAGTAAATTGGTGGTTGCCAGGGCCAGAGGAGGTGGTGAGAGAAATGGGTGAAGCTGGTCAAAGTTTACAAACTTCCAGTTATAATATCAATAAGTTGGGGATCTAATATACAGCATAGTGCGATAGTTAATAATACTGTATTGTGTACTTGAAAGTTGCTAAGAAAGTAGATCTTAAACGTTCTCACTGTATGGACTTCCCTGGAGGTCCAGGGGTTAAGAATGTACTTTCACTGCAGGAGACGTGGCGGTCCATCCCTGGTCAGGGAACTAAGATCCCACTTGCTTCACGTGGCCAAAAAATAAATTAAAAAATAAAATTAAAAAAAAAGTAACCATGTGAAGACATGAATGTGTTAACTAACCTTTTCATGGTAATCATTTTGCCGTATACATGTCTATCAGATCAACACATTGTATATCTTAAATTTACACAATGTTTATTAAATGTCAGTGCAGTTGGGAATAAAAAACTGGAAGTCTTTGGAAAATGCAGAAGGTGGATTATCTAAATTTATGGTAGAAAGTAATGTATTTTTCAGTATTTAGTAGGTAGTCACTCTTTGCTTAGCTATCTGCATTATGAAAGTTTCTTTGTGTTGCATGCACACCTATCCTGGCTTAAAGAAAGACAAACGAACAAAAGATTTATTGAAAATACACTGGAGTAATGCTTGGGAAGAACAGGATCCAGGACAGAAGCACATAGATCTTTTATTCTAGGCTAGAGTGCTATATGCTGTAGAGCTGTAGAGTGCAGTTAATGCCATAATTGTCATTGTGCTTTATGGTTTCAGTCTTGTCTTACTGTCCACATTAAATAATTATGGGAGAATCTTCCTGGCTCAGCTGGGTTAGATTTGACAGTGGTTCAATCCTTTATGACCAAGTGGGCAAGAACCACACCAATGGCCACTGAGGACCCACATCTGTGTAACAAGGTTGTAGAAGAAATGAAAAGACTGCACTAGACTTGCCAAAATTCTTCCATGCACTCTTTTCAAGTGTCTTCAAGGGCACTCTGCTATTCCATGAGAATAACAAAAACTGGTGGGAGTAGTGGTTTAGTCACTAAATCACGTCTGACTGTTGCAACCTCCTCTGTCCCTGGGGTTTTTTCAGGCAACCCACTGGAGTGGGTCGCCATTTCCTTTTCCAAGTGATCTTCCTGATCCTGTGTTTCTCCTGTGTTGCAGGTAGATTCTTTACTGCTGAGCCACTAGGGAAACCCAATGAAGGCTGTGGAACACCAATAACCTTGTTACTTTTTTTTTTTAAAGGTCAGATTTTAGTTTACTAGGCCAACAACATGGGTTCAGATTTTTTGAAAGACTTTTACAAAAACCTTTAACTCTGAAATTTCATACATTTTTAGGGATTAAGGGCTTGTTCTTTGGAGTCAGGTTCAAATCCTTTTTCTATCATTTACTGGTTCTGAGACTTTGGACTTACATTATCCAAAATTTAGTTCTCTTACTTTGAAATGTTCTTCAGTAATTCTGGATAATAATAATTTTTATATATTTCATATTTTTTGCATCATTAAAAGCTGTAAACATGTTCAGGAAAAATTACTTCTACCAACAAAAACCTTAATGAACTAGGATTTATGACCTATGGTGGACATATTTATTTTGACTTCTAGAAGCAAAATTGCAAAGTCAGGATGTTCAGAATAAGCTGTGTTTGGTTGAAGCCAGGGCCTGAATTCTGAGCACTCGCTGGGAGCTGCTTTGAATCCTCTGTCCTGGAGGACTTGTGAAACAGAACTGGAAAAGCAGGATTTGGTTGCCCTTGGCTTATTCTGGAGCCATGTAGGTGTGTCCTTAGAAACAAACCAGACACAGGGAATCAATTACCAGCTAGAGAGGGCTTAAGACCTAGGAAAAACTCAAACATTTTTATGTCTCTGTACTGTAGAACATGAGATGATTTATTATAATGAAATCAACTATAATATATATTTGAAAAAACAAGCAACAGCAACAAAAATGAAAATACAAGATATATGAGGCAAGAATTAATAACAGGAATGAAGGGAGAAGGCACATATGTTAAACACTGGGATAAATTGAGTCATCAGTTTTTCTTTGAGTTTCTGGATAGACAGGAAAAATAAATGAAATAGACCAAGCTACATAAATCTTATAACCAGAAATGAGGAAGCAGTCCTTAGGGAAGGCTCATTTTTCTTCTTGCTCTAAATTCTAAAAGAAACATTTCCCATCAGGCTTCATGGAGTAGATACTGAGAGGCGTCTTGCCCATCTGCAGTTTTGCTCATTGGTTACTTAAGGATTTCCTATGAAATTTATTTTTTTAGCTCCCTCCTGAGGAAGTTCTGACTCAGCAAGTCTAAACATGTCATCTGGTATGTCAGTTACACCTTTTTCTAAACTAAAAAAATGTACATAGATATTGAGAATTTGCAAAGTGCTTTGCCATCTTTTACTTCTCTTATTATCTTAGTGAGACTCATCAGATTCTTATTTTAACATAAAAAAGGTGTGTTAAATGTCAAATGACAAGACATCGGGAGACTTAAATCCCCGTAATTTCAAGTGACGCAGGACATTAGGAGGTAAGATTGTAAGGCTATTAACATACAGAAATTGTGTCAATGTGATTAAGCAGAGGTTGTGAGGATCTCAGATTAATTAGGTGCCTGATTACTAGATGATTTGTTTGTGAGAACTTGCCCCTTTCTGCTCATTATCTGAGACTGTATACGGAAATGCACCTTCTTGTAAAGCCCTTCTAATGCCCACTCCTTCCTCCAGGTCTTCCTTTTTATATCCTTTTTACAAGGCATATTCACGGCACTTGTACAGAGAACTTGACCGTTTCCCTGCACAGTCGTGGAGCGCACTGTGCTAGGTGATAGTCCAAACTAGAAACTTCTTAATGATGGGACAGTGTTATTTACCTTGGTAGCATTGACAGAATATGACACATAGTAGGCATGGGTTAAACGAGCGTTAAAGGACTGTATAAGAAAGAGGCATATGTTATAGGAGAAAGATGGTTTCTTTATATATCTACTTATACATATATAAATATGCCTCCCAGAGACGTATATAACTCAACTAACAAAAGGGGCAGTATATTATTTCTATGCACACCTCGAGGCATGTCTAAAATCACACAGTTTGGTCACTGTTCTCTGTTCTCCAGTGAGCTCTACTGCTTAGTGGTGGAGAACAGACTATGGACTCGCTGCTTGAGTTCAGATCACATTAATTAAGCTCCCTGAGCTTTGGTGTCCCTATTTATAAAATTTTAGAATGACCATACCTATCTTTCATAGAGAATGTTAGAATTAAATTAGGTAACACATATGTAGCACTTAGCTTAATACCTAAACCTAAACCTAAAACTAAACTAGTTCATGCTAGTTACTTATAGAATTCCTTTCCCAGGTCTAACATTTTTATATTTCAATATCCATTCTCAAGAGAGAACTGGATAAGGAACCAGCAGGTATCTCTGAACACAAACCAGACTGCTTTCATATAAATTAGAGAGCTTATTTTAGTTCTTTCCGCTGGAATTAGTTTCTGTAAATCTTATTCTCGTGAGTAACGAACTGCATGATTTCATAGGTCCTTAGACTTTAGTGCATATAAGCTCCTCCTTTCACAGGCAGAACTTGCACAAATCAGTTCCAAGCAGAGCTGGGACAAGACCAGCTCTCCTCATTTCAGTGCTTATTTGTTTCACCCCACTATTGAGCTTCTTCCCTTAAGAGAATCTTACCAAGTCTGTGACTTTGAGATAGTAAAAATACATCTATTTAAAATTATTTTTAAAAAACAATGCAAGAACAAAGCAAAAACACACACAAAAACACACCTTTTTTGCTATGTTCAGTATACTATTTTTTGGTTGTAAGTTTTTAAGTTAAAATCACCTGAGAAAGTCACTTTGATGAATGTTCTCCTTGTTTATCACCATGTTCCCAAAATTCTCTTGAAAGAAATAAAGAGAAAAAAATGAATTATGATTTAGACTGATCAGGAATGTTAAAAAGATCACTAATTTATAATATTTGAGCAATACTTTCCTTCTCCAGGTTTTCCTGTGTCGTAAAATCATAAGATCTAAGATTTCTACAGTAGCTCATATTTGACAAGTCATGCATGCATAATTATCTCTTTAATTCTGCCAAGAAATCTATTAGTTTGGTGTCTAGTCTTATCTAAACTCTATCAAGATAGATATTTTGATCTATTTGTTTCATAATACATCCCCAATACCTAGAACAATACCTGTCATATAGTATGAATTAATAAATATTTGTTGAATAGGTAAGTGATGATTTTTAATCTTTTTACATATGAAAAGACTTCTGAAGCTCATAGATATCAAACAACCTGTTCAAGTCACATGGCTGGTAAATTGCAAAGCAGAGTCTAAAACTTGGGTCTCCAGAAGCATGAATTAATGCCGGAGGTTTCTATACTGTTTAAGGATTGGCTGTGGGGTAGCTGTTGAGAAGGTAAAAGAAAAAAAATAGGGTCTATGAGGATATTCTCGTCTGGTGGAGAAAACAGATGCATTCAGAGACAAATAATTTAAAACAGTGAGGTAAGAAAAGACGTATGCCTTCGTAGGAATTTGCCTTCCTGCAAAGGCATTATGAAATCCCAGTGTCTGAATATCTGAATTTTCTAATAGTAGGGGTCTGTGGCGTCTTCACAGAGCTTGTCTTTGGACTGGATTTTACAAAATGATTAGACTTAGCAGGTGAACAGAGTATAGCTGGGGTTTGAAGGTGAGGTACTGACGACAGAAAATCCTGTGCAAAGATAACTGGAGATTTAAACAAACATTATCTGTTCTGAAACAGAAATTACTTGTCACTGGGGCATCAGGTGTTTGGCTTCAGAAGTGAGAGATTTGACTGAAAGATATATTGGCATCAGGGAAGGCCCTTTAGCATCAGCTGATGCATTTGCTGTGATTTTGCAGGCAGCGGAAGTTCACTGAAAGGGTTTCAAGCATGGCAGTGATAGCATCAAATTTGTAGATAGGTAGAGGATGGGTTGGAGTGGGCAGAGACTGAAGCAGTGTAACTAATGATAGATCCATTGAGGAGAGCTCTGGAAAGAGACAATGACGGACTCAACTAGCCCTACTAGTCAGTGGAGTTGAAGAAAAGGAATGGTATAGGAAGAAAAGCTTGTTGTTTAGTCACTAAGTTGTGTCCAACTCTTTTCAACCCCATGGACTATAGCCCACCAGGCTCCTCTGTCCATGGGATTTCCCAGGCAAGAATACTGGATTGGGTTGCCATTTCTTTCTCCATGAGATCTTCCCGACCCAGGGATTGAACCTGCATCTCCTGCATTGGCAGGTGAATTCTTTACTGCTTAGCCACCCGGGAAGCCCTAAGAAAAACTTAGAAAATTTAGCAACTAGATGGAAGTGGTGATGAGCAGGAAGAACCAAAGAAGACCTGAGGTGTCTAGATTCTGCATAGATGGAAATGTGATTTGCTGAGAGAAGGTAAAAATGAAGAGGAGCAGGTTTGTAAATGAGATGATGGGATTGGGTTTAGACCAGCTGAATTTGATGTATTGGTGAAAACCTAAATAAGGTTTTTGTAGCAACCCATGAATTGTTACATTCTGTAGCTCAGGGAAAAGAATAGACATCTGTATTAGGAACACATCAGACTGTAAGTAATATTCCTAATGTGGAAGCTGGGAGGTGAAAAATCAGGGAGGCTCTACATTTGGAACCTTGAGTAGCAATGACATTTAAGGGAAAGATGCATTAAAAGTCAAATAGAAAGAATAAGAAAGAAAGGCTTGTGGTAGGGAGAGAACAAGGAAAATGTTGTGTCATGGAAACCTGGGGGTCAGGGTGAAATTCACAAGAATTGGAGGCTTCTCAAAGGGCCAGAGGAATTAAGAATATGGATATTTTTAGATCAGTGGTGACCAGAATGCAGTTCATACAGCTCTTAAGTTTACCCAGAGGATAAGTGGAGGGAGTGAGATGGTCTATTCACTGTCCTGAAAGCACATACCCAGCATTTTTTACGTGATTGACATGGTATGTAGGCATCATATACACAGGAGTAAACAAAGCAAAACTTCTATCTTTATGAGGTTCCATCATTCTTGTCATTCTCTCTTCTAATCAAATCTCATCAAGTCCTTTAAGACCCAAAGTACACCTTGCTTTTGCCAGAAACACTCCCCTAAGCATCCTTGCCCAGTGCCAGCTCCTTTCCTTAGACCCTTCACTGAGAGGGTTGACTGACATTTACCTAAACATTTTAGTTATCACTAGATATGCTCATGTCATCTTATACAATAAGGACTGCAATTTCTTTGAGGAGACTTCTAGACTTATAGTCTAGTTTTTTTCCTTCACAATTCCTCCCCCTACTTTCCTAAGCATACATTAAGTTCTTAGGTATAGTTCTTGAGGGTCTCTTCCCACTCCCCATCCTCTGCCATATTTATGGTATTTTCTTTTTTTTAATGTTATTTTCTTGGACAGAGGGAGGGCAGTTAGATGTGTTCTCTTGACCAAGGACTGCTGTATCTTCAATGAAGATCCCTCAAGTTTGAGTTAACAGAGAAAACAAGTGCTATTTTATAATATATATATATATATATATATATATATATGGAATTTCCCAGGGAAGGAATAAAAGGAATTATTATTGTTCTGATTCTTTGCACTGCTATTGTTATGATTTATAACAATCTGTATTCAACTGGAGTCTAATCTGTACTTTGTAGATGAAGAGTGTTGCTATTATTCTTTTCCTTGTCAGTTTTTTCCTTGTTTACATGAACAGTCGTGGGAACTCAACAGTTGCAAAAGCATCCATGATAGGAAAAATGAAAACACAAAATAAACACCTTTAAGTTTTAACAGTTTGTTCTTGATTGTATGCAGATTCCTCCCCATTCACCTGATTGTAATATATCAATTTAAGCAGATTGGGCATTACAAAATGGCCCCTGATCACTTCTATACAGAAGTGGCCCTTAATCTGTCACTGGTTATAGACTATTTTGAGAATCTTATAAAGTCAGAAGCACTGTCCCTAGAAAAATACAAAGATTCACAGCTACACAAAATGTGAACATAAATTTAAAGGTGATGTGCACCTTTAAGACCCAGCCATGTAGCTCAGAGCATCCAATCAATGGTTAATTAATATTAGAATAACCTGAAAGGTTGTTAAAATGCGAGCCTGCAGCTTTGCCCCAGGAAGGTGCAACATGGGATGAAGGGGTGCGCGTTTTATAGAGTTCTCCAGTAGATTCTTAAGCAGGTAAGTAATGGTCTGTACTTTGTCAAACTCTGCTTAGGGTGTTGTAAAGAGAGAATTAGAGAGCAGAGTCTCAGAGAGGTTCGCACCTAGAAATTCAGGAAAACAAATTAGACCCTGGCGAGCTGAACTGGGAGAGGTTAATGTCAGGAGAATGAAGAACAGGGTGAAGTAGATAGAGAAACCAGAGCTATGTAAATCTGGGTAGGATGTATTAGGAGTTGGGCACAGGAGCTTGGAAGCAGGTTGAAAATCACAGGAAGATTCTGGGCTGTGGAATTTGCCAGCAAGGCAGTCTCTCAAGATCAAGGCAAACCGTCCCTCCTAAGAGAGGTTCTCTAGGTTGCCTTGAAGGAGAGATAGTTACTGTGTTGGATAACACTCCTAAATTACTCAAACTAGAAAAATAAAGACAGAACTCCTCATACCCCTTACTACTGAGCACATCCCTACCCAGCACCTTCATCAGAGAATTACTGTGTCTGCATTGGGTGGGTCTTTTAACTTTACAGATTAGCCAACTGAGGCACACAGAGAGGGAGTCCAACCACAGATCACCCAGCAAGTAACACCTGTGTCAAGACCAGAACCTAGTTTTCTGCCTGTTGGTCTGGTGCTCTTCTTTCCCCCACTTGGTCTTGAAATAAAACATATTTTATGGATCCCCTTGTTTCATAAATTCCTTGGGAATGTTCTCACCCCCAAAGAGTTTAGGGAAGTCCATGTAGATGCAAATATATGTTAAGGTAGGCAATGTTTCAATTAAAACAGTACATTGGCATGCATGTAATTTTGTTTCTCATTCATTTTAATGCAATGTGGTCATTACCAACAGCCAACCGGACAAAAGCAAGGTTTGTCTCAGTGCTTACGTGCTCCTCGTCATGGAGCGGAGGATGAACTCCACCGCATTCTCAATAATCTCCGAGCCCAAAAGGTTTAGGAATTTTGGGATCTCTGGCTCTGAATTTTTGCCTGAGTCATGTGGCTGCTCATCTGGCTTGCCCTCTGGTTTGTCATCTGAAAAACAAAATGGAATCTCAGGGTTGATTCTCAGCAAAAAGATAAGGAAGTTTCTTTCATTGTAAGGAATCCTAGGGCCCTTTATAACCCCACCCCCAATTATATAACCTCATATAATTATATTTATGGCACATCTAATGCCTGCCTATTGTCTTCATGTGCATTATGCCATTTATTCCTAAAACAAACAGACCCACAGATATTGATGCTTAAGTAGACATGGGTTCTCTTTCTGGATGAGAAAACTGAAGCTCACAGAAGTTGTTACTTGTTCAGAGTTAAAGCAACTAGTAAATGCCAGTGCTGGGACTGAAATACAGGATGCTTGGTTTTAGTGTATTTTTCTCATGTAATCTCTGGACCTCTGGAAGTGATAATGAGGAGGATGATATAATAATAGGTAGCTTTTGCTGAGCACATAGAACAGGAAATCCTGGGACAGGCAATCTATGTGCATTGTCTCATTTTATTCACCCAGCAACCCTATGAGGGAGGCAACATTATTATCCCAAGTTAAAGGTAAAGAAGTGGAAGTTGAGAGAGGTCTAGAAGGGGACCAAAGTAACAGTGTTGAAGTTGTAGAATCAGAATTCAGCACCATGTTTGTCTGGTATTAAAACCGGGTTCTAAAGTACTCTGTGATGAACTGCATAGTCTTGGACAAAAAAGGTATGAACTAACTACATGTGTGTTATAAGACTGAAAGTATTATGATGACAAAGAGAAATTCTGTTATTTGTATCCCAGCATGTGATAGTTCTGTAAATAATGATTTTGCATCTATATGTAATTTTAAGTTTGATCAGTCTTTTGGAGTGTGCAGATTTTAGCTCACTGGACTCAGAATCTGGGAACACTGGGTGACTTGCAGAAGATCTTACAAATAGCAGGAAAAGATGCGATTTTAACTCTTGCTTTTTAAAAAACAGTTTTCATTGGAGGATAATTGTTTTACAATGTGTTGGTTTCTGCCATACAACAACCTGAATCAGTCATAAGTACACATATACCCCCTCTCTCTTGAAAGTTCCTTCCATCCCCCACCCCATCCCACCTCTCTGGATGTCGCCACAGAGCACTGGGTTGAGCTCCTTGTGTTACATAGCAAGTTCCCATTAGCTATTTATTTTACATAAGGTAATGTATGTGCTTCAATATTACTCAATTCGCCCCACTCTCTCCTTCCCCTGCTGTGTCCACAAGTCTGTTCTCTACCTCTGCATCTCTATTCCTGCCCTGCAAATAGGTTCATCAATACCATTTTTCTAGATTCCATATGTATGTGTTAACATATGATATTTGTTTTTCTGTTTCTGACTTAGTTTACTGTGTACAACAGGCTCTAGATCTCTTACTTTTGATATTTATTTAATCAAGTGCCTTTTGGAATGAGGCCAAAGATCCAGAAAGTGAAGTTGGTGACATGCAAGGTCCCTTGGTGGATTTGGCTTTGCTCAGTGGTCTAACAGATTCAGGAGATTAAAAGCAATGCAGAGAGGCATTTAGAAGGTACGAATGGCCTCCCCTTTGGACCCTGGTGTCAGGATGAAGTAGAACCCTTTATCTTTTGATTTAATTGTAGCCTCACAAGTAATGCTAGCAGATTTGGTAAACAAAAACACAGATGCCCACTTAAAACTGAATGTCAGATAAACAACAATACGTTTTTAGTATAAGAATGACCTGTGAAATATTTAGAACATATCTAACCTAAAATAGAAAATTGTTATTTATTGGAAATTCAACTTTAACTGGGTGCCCTATGTTTTATCTGTCAATCTTACCACATATTTTGACTCAAGAAGTCCCACCCTCTAGACAATGTACCCCATGACTCTGAATGAAGGAGATGTAACTAACTTTTGGTGCAGAGGCTATCAATTAACGAGAAGAGTTGCATTTATATCATATCCTAAAATAGAGACTCTTAGTAAAAAATATGGCTTTCAATTCTGCAAACATTTATTTTTTCTTTGCCACAAAAAAAGATTCAATAGTTTGAGACCTAAAGACAAGATCAATATACTAACCACCAAATATTTATTCAGCTGTTGGTTTTTACATTCAATATGTGTTATTGAGCCTACTATTATGTACATAGCATATGCTGCTAAAAGTTAAGGCAAAAATGGATGTATAAGGACATGATCCTTACATAAAGGGCAGGGCAGCCACAGAGACCAGAATTGCTTTGTTTTTATTACAGGAAGGGGAAGGAAAGAGAAGGCATATTTGTGATGTGTAGGTACTAGGATGTACATTCATCACTTTCCTGATCTTTATTCAATTTAGTGATAGGATTACAGTTTTATAGGAGAGAAGACAGATGCTCAGAGAAAATAAATGACTCACCTAAAGTCACAGATTTAGAAAGTGGATGAACCAGGGTTTGAATCTAATTCCCCCCCACCCCCCAAATTTCACAGAACGTGTTTCTTACATGAAATCCTGCCTTCAAGCAGTTGTTCTCTGGAGACATTTACCAGCTGCAAACTGAAATTCCTTCCATGAACAGTGAGTTCTTTTTCACCATAGATAATATACATGTTTCGATGCTGTTCTCTCAAAACATCCCACCCTTGCCTTCTCCCACAGAGTCCAAAAGTCTGTTCTGTACATCTGTGTCTCTTTTTCTGTTTTGCATATAGGGTTGTCATTACCATCTTTCTAATATTGTAAAGTAATTAGCCTCCAACTAATAAAAATAAATGATAAAAATAAAATAAAAAATAAAATCAAAGGAATATTCAAACTTGAAAAAAAAAAGTGAGTTCTTTTCTCTGGTTCCTACCTGCCTACTTGCATAACAATTTAATTTTATTATTTTTGTTGTAACTTTTTATTTTAACATGATGCTAAGTTTTCAAAATACAAGGAGCCCTGGCTTAGAGAGTGTGTGAAGATCAAATCCTTGGCTCTGCTCTTGGATTATATATAAAAGAGGTATTACAGTGTGGTGGGTGATGTTTTGAAGTCCTGTATACCTGAGTTTGATTCTTGTCTTCAGCAAAAAATTGACCATGTAACCAATGTTTAACTACGCTGCCTCTTCATTGTGTTCTTGTCAAGATGGAAGGATACTTGATATATCTTTGTTTATCATATATATGTGTATATATTCCTGGAGTGGGTAGCCATTCCCTTCTCTAGGGGATCTTCCCAACCCAGGGATCAAAATGGGTCTCTGGCATTGCAGGCAGATTCTTTACCATCTGAGCCACTAGGGAAGCCCAAATAGAAGCTACCCCATTTTATATTTGAAAGGAGAAAATGTTCAACTATTGGCTTTGATAATTTTTTTCTGGTATGTCAAATTTCTTAATTTTTATTATTTTCCAAATTTTTCAAATTTCTTAATATTTTAGCAGCATTTATTTACATTAATACCTAATTGTTTTTCTTAGTATAATCATAAAGTTCTGAGAAACAATAATGCTGATATTTCTATAGTTTTTGTAGCTTATAAAGTGATTACAAAAGCATGTTCATTTCACCTGGTGAAGTTGATAAGTATCCTATTTTATAGATGAGGAAACTGAGGTTCAAAGCAGTGAACTGTTTTAACCAGTTTCAGTGTTCATGAGAGACAGACCTGGGACTGGTCTCTAGGATATAAATCTCACTTTTCGCTTTATCACAGTGATTACTTAGGGGTAGATGGACACAGTGGGCTTCCCAGGTGACTCGGTGGTAAAGAATCTTCCTGCAATGCAGGAGACATGGGTTCAATTCCTGGGTCAAGAAGACTCCCTGGAGAAGGAAATGGCAACCCATTCCAGTATTCTTGTCTGGGAAATCCCATGGACAGAGGAGCCTGGCGGGCTACAGTCCATGGGGTTGGGAAGAGTCAGACATGCCTTAGTGAGTAAAACCAAAACCAAAGAACCAGATGGACACAGTAATCTCTGAGGCTCCCCCTGCCATAGCTCTGTTGGAGTGTCTGCCCACATATTGTACCAGTGGACAGTGGGTGACCGAGGTTGTGAGTTCTGCCAAATTATATTTAGAATAGCTCAGAAGGTTCTATTACTAATTAGCACTGTCTGTATTTTCTGACCTGTCATTCTGAATGGAGACAGATTAAGAGCTCATTGTCTTCTGTAGACCAAAAATTAATTAATGAGACTTCTGCAAGCTGCCTTGTGGTCCTCTGTGTGCTTAAAACAGACATGAAAGAAGTAGATGCTTTATAATAGAAAGAATCTAAAGACTTGGGTTTCAGTCCCAGATGTGCCACTTCTGCCTGTGTCAATGCTCAAGTAACTTTCCCTCTGCAAGCCTGGTTTATTCACCTGCAAAAAGGGAAATGATAAAACTGTGCATGTTTACTTAAAAGGATTATGAGAATCAAATGAGATAATATGTAACAATAATGGTTAATGTTGGTATTTATTATGGAACGGAATGTTTTATCTTTAATTTTCATGACAGCTAAATGAGAAAGTTAACTACTGATACTCCCTTTTAAGTGTGAGGCCCATAGAGATTAAACAGTGTTCCTGAGTCACATTTCTGATTAGTGGTGGAGCCAGGCCCAGGAGTCTTATTCTAGACTCTTCACTTTTGAATATTATTAGTTACAGTCATTAAAAAAAATGCCCCCAGCTTTCAAGGAATTTATAGTATAATAGTGTCACTATATCATGTGAGGATATAAGAAAAAAAATCATTCTAAACTTCATACATTCACTGAGGATAGAGGCTGTAACTGAAGCACATTTGAATAAAAATCCTACTTGCTTTTTGTTAAATCTGCCTCTGTCTCCCAGGCCAGTCAGTGCTCTTTCTGCTGTGCCCTAAGTTCCCCTCATTCCTCTGCATGTTCCAGATCAGTGCCGCTGACTGCCTGCGGTCATGGCTAACTACTGCACAAGGCATGAGCTGAGACTTAAAGTACTTACCAGCCTGGCAAGTCAGGATTAAGACAAGCAGTCCCCAGACAATTGTCAGCCGAAGCACCGAGACAGCCATGTTTGTAGCAGTGGGTATCAATGCAGATAAATTGTTCAGATGCACCTGAAGTCTTGCTCCATTTATATGGCATTTATAGCTGACATCATCTGCTATGGTATTTAGGTTGTTGCATAAGATATCAGTACAGCTTGCTTTTGAATCTCTACAAATGGGCCCTGCCCTATCTTTCAAACCAAGAGTTTTACAGATAGGAAAAGAAAAACCCTCTTGGTATTTTTAATGTGTGTTTTATAAATGACACTGCAATCATTCTTTTGCAGTTATTTCCATGCCAGGGTTGACAATTAGGTGAGGATTAGGCAGAATTGCTTTTCAGTGCCAAAGAACAAGCAACAAACCAGTCAGTAAGGTGTGCCTACTCGCCTCCCTGTATGCTCTGCTCCCTTCCTTGCTCTGAGCTGGTGACTTGTCCCCACCTGGGCTTGCCCATTCACACCCACATGCTCTGCTCATGACCTTTGTTTTTCCTGCATATGTTATCATCCCTATTATCTCCCCTTGCTGCGTCCCCACTTATTCCTTAAGCTCAGGTTCAAATGCCCCCTCTGCAGAACCTCCATCATGGCCATTGCATCCCACTCCAGATAGTTGCTCCATCACCTGCCATATATCCTCCTTGACCAGTTATTTGGGAACTAAGTATTTTAATAGTTCTCTTCTCCTTTAGCCTATAGATCTTTTAAAGGCAGGTACTTTATTCACTTTTGAATCCTCAAGGAGCCTAGCATAGTGCTTGGCATTAGTCTCGGCTTTCACTTCACTTCCCTGGGAACATTGTTCTGGTTCTCTGGGGAAGGGCTAAGTGTTCTTTTTATGTACCTAATAGGCACCTGCTTAAATATCTCCACAAATTGGCTATAGGTTCCTTGAGGACAAGTTTATCTTTTTCAGAATTTATATATATATATATATATATATATATATATATTACTCAAGGCCTATGGCAGACATTAAAAAAGAGAAAAAAATTAAATTACAGCACTCACTGAAAGGTAATACTGGGTTTGACATGCTGTTATGTAAAATATCCTTCCTTTTGGATACAGACATTCAAGAAGACACAATTTGGTTCGAGTCTAGGTGATACTGCTTATCCTGAGGAATGATGTAATAAAACAGTTACCTGGAATAAGGATTTAGGGATGGTCCCTAAACTTACATATTGACCAAAACTTGTACATTGTGAATGTCAGAGGATCATTTTAATAAATGGTGAAATTAACCAAGCTACAGAAATAGGCATTTCTGGTGTCACAGGGCCTAGGCTAGGTCCTCTTACTCTCAGTTTAGTACTTGAAAGCCATCAAGAAGCTCTGCTTGGATGCTCTCAGGCCTCTCCAACCTATCCTCTGGTTTGGTCTCTCCTATAGAGAGGGTTGTGATCTGGAGATTGTGTTCACAGTAGGGAGATTTCAGCAAGTTAGATTTATGCCATCAGGGTTACTGCTTAGGACTGAGCATTGCACTCTTCAAGAGCCTAGTGGGGAAATAACATTCATGCTAGCCCTGCCATGGACCCTGACATGTGCCTATATTTGCAGGCTAACAATTCCTTTTACTTTGCACAAGCTTCAAGTCCTCAGGGATTAATCAGCGAAGAGAGTGGTGTGTTTTTCTAATTCACCACAAGAATGCTGTTCAGGCAAGCAAAAGCTCTGGGTATTACAACATAGGGCCTGCTGGCTTATCAAGGATATATCAGCTAAATGGGGCATGGAGACAAGTCTGCATACTCCATGTAATGGCTCATTTAATGAAGAATGAATGGCTCTTGGTAGTTGGGTGTCAAAGAAATAGCACCATCCTCGGGATCAGAATGGTGCTTCTTCTCTCTTATTATTTTTTTAAAATTCATTTCTGTTAGAGTATAGTTGATTTAGTCTTGTGTTAGTTTCTACTGTATAGCAAAGAGAATCAATTATACACATACATATCCACTCTTTTTTAGATTCTCTTACCACTGTGTGGCTCGAGCAACTGTGAGGATATAAGCCTGTCCAAGGGCAAAGACACCTCAGCAAGATGGTAGGCGCTGGAGCGGTGGCTGCGTGGCGCTGGAGCGGCTGTGAGGAGATACCCCACGTCCAAGGGCAAAGGAGAAGCCCCAGCAAGAAGGTAGGAGGGGCAAAATAGCATTTAGATAACATATCTGCCAAAGATGCTCAGAGGGCTCAAACAAATCTTGTGTGCACCAGGACCCAGAGACCCCATGGGGACTGAGACAGAACTGTGTTTGAGTGTCTCCTGTGGAGGTACAGGTTGGCAGTGGACTGTGGCAGAGGCAGGGTCTCTGGGTGCAGCAGACCTGGGTATGGCATAAGCCCTCTTAGAGGAGGTCGCCATTAACCCCACCATAGAGCTGCTAGAACTTACACAGGACTGGGGAAACATACTCTTGGAGGGCACAGACAGAAACATGTGCACACCAGGACCCAGGAGAAAGGATCAGTGACCCCACAAGACACTGACCCAGACTTGCCTGGGAATGTCCAGGAGTCTCTGGTGGAGGCGTGGGTCAGTGGTGGCCTGCTGCAGGGTTGTGAAAAGTTGTTGCTGAACCATGAAAGATGCCAGGATTCTTGGCCTCTGGTGGAGAAGAATTCACTCTGGGGCCAGAGATGAGGCTTGATCGCTCAGAACTTTTGTGTAATAGTGTTTTATTAAAGTATAAAAGGACTAGAGAAGGCTACTGACATAGACATCAGAGGGGGCAGAAAGAGTACCCCCTTGCCAGTGTTAGCAATGGAGTTATATACCTTTTAATTAGTTATTATAGTGAATCAAAAACATGTTTCAAGTTTGTGAAAATTTTACCAGACCCACTCCACAATTTACATTTTAGGATAACAAAATTAGAATTTAATAATAGAAAGATCCTACCAGATCCACTCACATAATATAAATTCTAGGATATCAGGATTAGTCATAAGGTTTTCAGGAAGGAGAAACTGTCCTCTAGCAGGATACAGTGTTCTTGTATAATCCCTAGTACAGAGTTTAAGCTGAGCTGTGTAATTGACTAAGACTAAGGAATGTAGGACTTTCCTGGTGGCTCAGGTGTTAAAGCGTCTGCCTACAATGTGGGAGACCTGGGTTCGATCCCTGGGTCGGGAAGACCTCTTGGAGAAGGGAATGGCAACTCACTCCAGAATTCTTGGGCTTCCCTGGTGGCTCAGACGGTAAAGCGTCTGCTTGCCGTGTGGGAGACCCAGGTTTAATCCCGGGGTTGGGAAGATCCCCTGGAGAAGGAAATGGCAACCCACTCCAGTACTCTTGCCTGGAAAATTCCATGGACTGAGGAGCCTGGTGGGCTACAGTCCATGGGGTCGCAAAGAGTCGGACATGACTGAGCAACTTCATTTTCAAGGAATGTAGAGGGAAAAAAAAGTTTGTCCTTTACTCCTCCATGAGAATTCCAGACCCCTATCTCCACTTTGAGAGCCCCAGCCCGCTCTCCCCTTGGGGACCCTGGACTTCTTATCAACCTGCCTAGGAATTGACTCTCTCAGTTGGGGACATTAAGTGTATCAGTGCATGCATGGGACCTTTTGAAGGAGGTCGCCATTATCTTCATTACTTCTACCATAATTTAGCCCCAACTATGGGAGGGAGGGAACACAGTTCCATGCATCAACAGAATATTGGATTAAAAATTTACTGAGCATAGTCCTGCCCAGCAGAACAAGACCCAGTTTCCTCCTCAGTCAGTCTCTCCCATTAGGATGCTTCCAAAAGTCTCTTATCCTTCTCCATCAGAGGGCAGACAGACTGAAAACCACAATCTCAGAAAACTATGAGTAGGGTCACCCTAGATGGATGGGTCATGGTGGAGCGTTCTGACAAAATGTGGTCCACTGGAGAAGGGAATGGCAAACCACTTCAGTATTCTTGCCTTGAGAACCCCATGAACACTGTGAAAAGGCAAAAAGATAGGACTCTAAAAGATGAACTCCCCAGGTTAGTAGATGCCCAACATGCTACTGGAGATTAGTGGGGAGATAAATCCAGAAAGAATGAAGAGATGAGCCAAAGCAAAAGCAATACCCAGTTGTGGATGTGACTGGTGATGGAAGTAAAGTCCGATGCTGTAAAGAGCAATATTGCATAGGAACCTGCAATGTTAGGTCCATGAATCAAGGCAAATTGGAAGTGGTCAAACAGGAGATGACAAGAGTGAACATTGACATTTTAGGAATCAGTGAACTAAAATGGACTGAAATGGGTGATTTTAACTCAGATGATCTTTATATCTACTACTGTGGGCAAGAATCCCTTAGAAGAAATGGAGTAGCCATCATAGTCAACAAAGGGGTCCGAAATGCAGTTACTTGGACACAATTTAAAAAATGACAGAATGATCTCTGTTCATTTCCAAGGCAAACCATTCAATATCACAGTAATCCATCTATGCCCTGACCAGTAATGCTGAAGAAGCTGAAGTTGAACAGTTCTATGAAGACTTACAAGACCTTCTAGAACTAACACCCAAAAAAGATGTCCTTTTCATTATAGGGGACTAGAATGCAAAAGTAGGAAGTCAAGAAATACCTGGAATAACAGATGAATTTGGCCTTCGTGTACAGAATGAAGCAGGGCAAAGGTTAATAGAGTTTTGCCAAGAGAATGCACTGGTCATAACAAACACCTTCTTCCAACAACACAAGAGAAGACTCTACACATGGACATCCCCAGATGGTCAACACTGAAAAAAGATTGATTATATTCTTTGCAGCCAAAGATGGAGAAGCTCTATACAGTCAGCAAAAACAAGACTGGGAGCTGACTGTGGCTCAGATCATGAACTCCTTATTGCCAAATTCAGACTTAAATTGAAGAAAGTAGGGAAAACCACTAGACCATTCAGGTATGACCTAAATCAGATCCCTTCTGATTGTACAGTGGAAGTGACAAATAGATTCAAGGGATTAGATCTGATAGAGTGTCTGAAGAACTATGGATGGAGGTTTGTGACATTGTACAGGAGGCGGGGATCAAGACCATCCCCAAGAAAAAGAAATGCAAAAAGGCACAATGCTTGTCTGAGGAAGGCTTACAAACAGCTGTGAATAGAAGAGAAGTGAAAAGCAAAGGAGAAAAGAAAAGATATACCTATCTGAATGAAGAGTTTAAAAAAATAGCAAGGAGAGATAAGAAAGCCTTCCTAAATGAACAATGCAAAGAAATAGAGGAAAACAATAAAATGGGAAAGACTAGAGATCTCTTCAAGAAAATTAAGAGACACCTAGGCAACATTTCATGCAAAGATGGGCACAATAAAGGACAGAAATGGTATGGACATAAGAGAAGCAGATGGTATTAAGAGGTGGTAAGAATACACAGAAGAACTATACAAAATCTTCATGACCCAGATCTTCATGACCCAGATACTCACGATGGTGTGATTGCTCACCTAGAACCAGATATCCTGGAATGCAAAGTCAAGTGGACCTTAGGAAGCATCACTATGAACAAAGCTAGTAGAGGTGATGGAATTCCAGTTGAGCTATTTCAAATCCTAAAAGATGATGCCGTGAAAGTGCTGCACTCAAAATGCCAGCAACATTAGAAAACTCAACAGTGGCCACAGGACTGGAAAAGGTCAGCTTTCATTCCAACCCCAAAGAAAGGCAATGCCAAAGAATGCTCAAACTACCACACAATTGTACTCATCTCACTCACTAGCAAAGAAATGCTCGAAATTCTCCAAGCCAGGCTCCAACAGTACGTGAACTGTGAACTTTCAGATGTTCAAGCTGGATTTAGAAAAGGCAGAGGAACCAGAGATCAAATTGCCAACATCCGCTGGATCATCGAAAAAGCAAGAGAGTTCCAGAAAAACATCTATTTCTGCTTTATTGACTATGCCAAAGCCTTTGTGTGATCACCACAAACTGAAAAATTCTTAAAGAGATGGGAATTCCAGACCACATAACCTGCCTCTTGAGAAATCTGTATGCAGGTCAAGAAGCAACAGTTAGAACTGGACATGGAACAGCAGACTGATTCCAAACTGGGAAATGACTACGTCAAGGCTGTATATTGTCACCCTGCTTATTTAACTTCTATGCGGAATACATCATGTCAAATGCCAGGCTGGATGAAGCACAGGCTGGAATCAAGATTGCGGGAGAAAAATCAATAACCTCAGATATGCAGATAACACCACCCTTATGGCAGAAAGCAAAGAATGACTTAAGAGCCTCTCTAGGAAAGTAAAAGAGGAGAGTGAAAAAGTTGGCTTAAAACTCAACATTCAGGAAACTAAGATCATGACATCTGGTCCCATCACTTCCCGGAAAATAGATCGGGAAACAATGGAAACGGTGAGAGACTTTAGTTTTGGGGGCTCCAGAATCCCTGCAGATGGTGACTGCAGCCATGTAATTAAAAGACACTTGCTCCTTGGAAGAAAAGTTACGACCAACCTAGACAGCTTATTAAAAAGCAAAGACATTACTTTGACAACAAGTGTTGGTCTAACCAAAGCTATGGTTTTTCCAGTAGTCGTTTATGGGTGTGAAAGTTGGACTATAAAGAAAACTGAGTGCTGAAGAATTGATGCTTTAGAATTGTGGTGTTGTGAGAGGATTCTTGAGAATCCCTGGACTGCAATGAGATCCAACCAGTCCATCCTAAAGGAAATCAGTCCTGAATATTCATTGGAAGGACTGATGCTGAAACTGAAACTCCAATGCTTTGGCCCCCTGATGCAAAGAGCTGACTTATTTGAAAAGACACTTGCTTGGAAAGATTGAAGGCTGGAAGAGAAGGGGACGACGGAAGATGAGATGGTTGGATGGCATCACTGACTCAATAGACATGAGTTGGAGTAAACTCCAGGCGTTGGTGATGGACAGGGAGGCCTGGCGTGCTGCAGTCCATGGGGTCACAAACAGTTGGACATGACTAGTGACTGAATTTCTCTGAACCATATTCGTTATTGCAGAGTACTGATCAGAGTTCCCTGTGCTTTACAGTAGGTTTCTGTGCTTAGTTCCTGAGCTGCTCAGGAACTGCTGCTCACTCAGTTGTGTCTGCCTCTTTCTGACCCCATGGGCTGTAGTCCACCAGACTTCTCTGTCCACAGGGATTCTCCAGGCAAGAATACTGGAGTGGGTAGCCTATCCCTTCTCCAAGGGATCTTTCAGACCCAGGAATCAAGTGGGTCTCCTGCATTGCACGCAGATTCTTTACCAGCTGAGCTACCAGAAAAGCCCACAGTAGGTTCTTAACTAGTTATCCATTTTACATATAGTAGTGTGTGTGTATATCATTCCCAACCTCCTTATTTATCCCTCCACCCTTTCCTTCCTTGGTAACCACACATTTGTTTTCATCATCTTGGACTCTATTTTGTAAATAAGTTCATTTGTATTATTCTTATTAGATTCTATATGTGATACCACATATTTATCTTTCTCTGTTTGATATACTTCACTCAGTATGACAGTTTCTAGGTCCATCCATGTTACTGCGAATGGCATTATTTCATTCTTTTTAATGGCTAAGTAGTACTCCATTGCATATATGTACCACATCTTCTTTATCAGTCCTCTGTTGATGGTCATTTAGCCTGCTTCCATGTCTGTCTATTGTAAACCATGCTTTGATGAACACTGGCATGCGTGTATCTTTTTGATTTATGGTTTTCTCCAGATTTATGTCCAGGTGTAGGATTTCTGGATCATATGGTAGCTCTATTTATAGTTTCCTTATAGTGCTTATACCAGTTTACATTCCCACCGATAGTGTAGGAGGATTTCCTTTGCTAGACCCACTCTAGCATTTATTGTTTGTAGATTTTTTTGGTATATTCTGATTTGTGTGAGGTGATACCTCATTGTAGTTTTGATTTGCCTTTCTCTGATAATTAATGATATTGAGCATATTTTCATATGCTTTTTAACCATCTGTATGCTTCTTTAGAGAAATGTCTATTTAGGTCTTCCACCCATTTTTTGATTGTTTTTTTTTTTTAATACAAAAAACTGCATGAACTTTTTGTATATTTTGGAGACTAATCCTTTGTCAGTTGCCGCATTTGCAAATATTTTCTCCCATTCTTTGTCTTTTCATTTTTATGTTTTCCTTTGCTGTGCAAAAGCTTTTAAATTTAATTAGGTCCCATTTGTTTATATTTGTTTTTATTTTCATTACTTTAGGAGGTGGATCAAAAAAGATTTTGCTGTTATTTTTGTCAGAGAGAATAGCTGCCTTCTATTCCTGGCAGTACCCCTGATTAAATACTCTCCAGGCCTGACACTGTTTTCTCTGTTGTGTTCTTATCACTTCTCTTCTTTCAGTTGATTCATTTTAGCTTCAGATTTCAACTAAATGTCTCTTCCTTTTGGTGAAAACTTTCATGATCCTCTAATTCAACTTATATTGCTCTATTACAATCTTTTAATTAATTTATTTATTTTCTAAAAAATTTATTTATTTTAATTGGAGGCTAATTACTTTACAATATTAGTGGTTTTTACCATACATTGACATGAATCAGCCATGGGTTTACACGTGTTCCCCATCCTGAACTCCTCTTCCACCTCCCTCCCCATGGAATACATTTTAGTCAGTTCTAATGAGGTGGGTGAAACTGGAGCCTATTATACAGAGTGAAGTAAGCTAGAAAGAAAAACACCAACACAGTATACTAATACATATATATGAAATTTAGAAAGATGGTAACAATAACCCTATAGGTGAGACAGCAAAAGAGACACAGATGTATAGAACAGTCTTTTGGACTCTGTGGGAGAAGGCGAGGGTAGGATGATCTGAGAGAATAGCACTGAAACATGTGTATTATCATATATGAAACAGATCACCAGTCCAGGTTCGATGTATTTCAATCTTTTATACACTCTATATTCTTCCTTCTTAGCACTTAAGTATTAATTTTTGTTTATTTTAATGCCTCTCTCTTAAGAAATGTTAAAATCTTGTCTATGTTGTTCACTAAGATGGCACTGTTTTCTAGGATAGTGCCTTAGGCATAAGAGACCCAGCAATATGTACTATATACATGAGTTAATAATTTTCAAAAGAGAAGCATGGACTCATGTAATAGTTCTATCAGTTATTATCTGTGGGACTATGGCAAGTGATGGACACCACTCAAGTCTCAGATTCCTCATCTGTAAAATTGAGTCATAATTTCCTGCCTATTTATCTGTACTATCATAAGGATTTAGGAGTTAACAGATAAAATGCCAGATAAACTGTAAAGAACTTTTAATATGTGCCATATTAAAAGCATTTAAGAAGTTGTGACTTACCTTCCACTGGCGTAAGCAAATGAATCTGACTTTAGGTAGAGGGGAAACAAATTATGAAAGACAGTTTCACCCAAGCTGGGAAGAGGAAATGGGGACCTTCTTTCAGACTGCTGTTCCAGTTTGGCAAGAAGATAGGAAAATAAAAGGAATATGGCATCCTTTAGTTCTTGTAAACATTTCCATGCATAACTGAAAGTCATCAGAGTTCTTTCTTCAGGTCGGTAATACTTGTAGTCTGGTTTGGAAATCTCATAGAGAGATCTTGATGTGTGTGTTAGTGACTAAAAACATGAGTTTTGGGATCAGACAACTGAGTTAGAGTTTCAGATTGCCACTTACAAGCTGTGTGTCTTTGTGATCTTTAGGAATAGTTCCTAATTTCTTTATGCCTCAGATTCAGTGTCTAAAAAGAGGAATAATATCTCTTGGGGTTGTTATGAAGGTTGGATGAAAAAAACACTTGGAAACAGCACAGTATCTTATATATATTAAGTGAAAAATAAATGGTAAACCTGTTTTCCTATCCTGTTCTACCTTAGATTGTCCCAGAGGAGGATGTGACTGCCATATAAGCAGCATTGGGAATAATAATAATAATAAAACAAAAACAACAATAGTAATAAATTAATGTTGTTAACTCTGGCCAGGTATCAAACTAGATGAACTATATTGACAAAGCAGTTGAGAGGCTGCCATTATTATCCTGATTTTATATAAGGAATCTCAAGTTTGGGAAAGTTAAGTAATTTGCCTAACATTATAAATCATGTATGTGCCAGAGCAAGGAACTGAACTCAAGGATGTGATTTCAAAAGTTGTGCTCTTTTTTAAACTTAATTTTTATTGGAGTATAGTTGATTTGCAATGTTGTGTTTCTGCTGTACAGGAAGGTGAGTCAGTTATGCATATACATGTATCTGCTCTTTTTTAGATTTTTCACATATAGGTCTTTACATATAGGTATTGAGTAGAGTTCTCTGTCAAAGTTTGTGCTCTGAACTATTACATTATTTGTAATGGCACATACTCAGTGCTGTAACTGATGAAAAGCCTGAGTCAAGCAAGGAGCCCTGCAGTCACCAGCCTGTTTGTGTAGATTCATCTGTTTTCCCCCAGTAAATTCCAGACTGCATGTTGACCTGAATCATTCACCTCTGATTAGCTCAGTTTGATGTATCAACAATTAGGGGTAGAGAGTACCTTCTCAGTCTTTGGCAGAAAGTGAATTGGAGATAGGGCTTCAGAATTAAATACAGGCTACATCATTAAATTTGAGTTTCAGAGAACTAGTGAGAAATTTCTATAAGTATGTCCCAAATATTTCACAGAACATACTTTACTAAAAGAAATTTTGTTGGTTATCTGAAAAATAAATTTAACTGGGCATACTAAAGTTTTGTTTGCTAAAACTGACAACACTATCTAGAAAGGCCCTCATCAGTGTTTTCTTACATTAAATCTCAGATCAGAGAGTAAAGGATAGGATGGAGGGGGTACATCAAAGAAAAGATTAAAAGGTAGTGGATGGATGTTAAAATCATACATGGAAGGAGGAAGTTACTGAAAAGCCCCAGTTCTTTATTATCATGTCTAGAGCATATTTCATTCCTGTGTTTGTCACAAGGTAATCAGCCCCTCTGTTGTTCTTGGTTCAGTCTACCTAAAGTTTCAAACCAGCCCCAGAAGGGACACACGTGCTTGCAGGAAGAACTCCCCTTCCCATGGTATCCATATGCTGAGGAGTGGCTGTAATTTTATCACCCTAATCACCTTTGTACACATAACTTGTAACTTACTCAATCCTCATGCCACCCATCAATTTATTAATTTCTTATTCAATGGACACATCTTGGGCTTGCATTGTTTGCCAGGTGCTCTGCAAGACTCTGGGGACAAAAAAACAAAACAAAACACCAGTCCCTGACCTTGCCTTTGTTGAGGAGGCAAGCAAGTAACCAAACAACTGCAATTTAAATAAGAGAAATGCTGATGGAGGTATGAACAGATTGCCACAGAAGACTATCAGGGAGTGGTAGCATTGCCCAAGGAGGCAGTTATGGGGGTACCATTTGCGTGGAGCCTGGAAAAGTGGGTGTGTACATTTTCACTATACAAGCAGGGTATGGAGAAGATACTTCAGGTAGGAGGATGGCATCTGCAAAGGCACAGAGGCATGAAGAGCAGAGCATTTCCAAGAATGAACCCTCAAATTCTTGACAGTTGATATCGGAAGTGAAAATTAAAGTGAGCTAACTGAATGTTGAAATGTAGTTTTTAAAAAATATGTATTTATTTTTGGCTGCATCAAGTCTTAGTCACAGCAGGAGGGTTCTTCATTGCAGTATGAGGGCTTAGTTGCCCCCATAGCATGTGAGATCTTAGTTTCCCAACCAGGGATTGAACCCACATTGCCTGCACTGGAAGCTTGGAGTCTTAATCACTGGACTGCCAGAGAAGTCCCTTTATACTTTAAGTATGTGCAGTTTATTATGCATCAATTATGCTTCAATAAGGTGAAAGAAGATTACTCATGCACACTGAGATACAGATCTAAGCTAATTTTTGTCAATACAATGTCAATTTGGGCCAGTAAGAGAACATCATTTTGAAGGTTTTTTGACAACATCCATCATAGTTTTCTTTTTTAAATTAATTAATGTATTTTAATTGGAGGATAATAACTTTACGACATCTTGATGGCTTTTGCCATGCATCAACATGAAATCGTCCACAGGTATACATGCGTCCCCCTCGTCCCATACTCCCCCTCCCACCTCCCTCCCCACCTTATCCCTCTGGTTTGTCCCAGAGCACTGGCTTTGGGTGCCCTGCTTCATGCATCAAACTTGCACTGACCATCTATTTTACATATGTCATGTATATGTTTCAGTGCTATTCTTTCAAATCATCCCATCCTTGCCTTCTTCCGCTGAGTCCAAAAGTCTGTTCTTTACATCTGTGTCCCCTTTGCTTCCCTGCATGTAGGATTATTGGTACTGTCTTCCTAAATTCCATGTATTTGTGTTAATATATAGTATTTGTCTTTCGCTTTCTGACTGACTTCACTCTGCATAAAAGGTTCCAGGTTCTTCCACCTCACTAGAATCGATGGACATCTAGGTTGCTTCCATGCCCTAGCTATTGTAAATAGTGCTGTAATGAATATTGGGGTACATGTGTCTCTTTCGATTCTGGTTTCCTCTGGTATGTATCCAGCAGTGGGATTCTGGGTCATACGACAGTTCTATTCCCAGCTTTTTAAGGAATCTCTACACTGTTCTCCGTGGATGTACCAGTTTGCATTGCCACCAACAGTGTAAGAAGGTTTCCTTTTCTCCACACCCTCTCCAGCTCTTATTGTTTGTAGACTTTTTGATCATGACCATTCTGACTGGTATGAAATGATACCTCATGATGGTTTTGATTTGCATTTCTCTGATGAGTGATATTGAGCATCTTTTCATGAGTTTATTAGCTATCTGTATGTCTTCTTTAGAGAAATGTCTATATAGGTCTTATACCCACTTTTGGATTGGGTTGTTTATTTTCTGGTATTGAGCTGCCTGAGCTGCTTGTATATCTTAGAGATTAATTCTTTGTCAGTTGTTTTGTTTGCTATTACTTTCTCCCATTCTGAGGGCTGTCTTTTCACTTTGCTTATAGTTTCCTTCATTGTGTAAAAACTTTTAAGTTTAATTAGGTTCCATTTGTTTATTTTTATTTCCATTACTCTGGGAGGTGGGTCGTAGAAGATCTTGCTGTGTTTTATGTCAGAGAATGTTGTGCCTATGTTTTCCTCTAAGAGTTTTATAGTTTCTGGCATTACATTTAGGTCTTTAATCCATTTTGAATTTATTTTTTGTGTGTGGTGTTAGAAAGTGTTCTAGTTTCATTTTTTTACATGTAATTGATCAGTTTTCCCAGCACCACTTGTTGAAGAGACTGTCTTTTCTCCATTGTACATTTTTGCCTCCTTTGTCAAACATGTGGTGTCCATACATGCATAGATTTATCTCTATACTTTCTATTTTGTTCCACTGATTAGTATTTCTGTTTTTTTTTTTTTTTTTTTTTGTGCCAGTACCATACTGTCTTGATGACTGTAGCTTTGTAGTATAGTCTGAAGTCAGGAAGGTTGATTCCTCCAGTTCCATACTTCTTTCTCAAGATTGCTTTGGCTATTTGGGATCTTTTGTGTTTCCATACAAATTGTGATATTATTTTTTCTAGTTCTGTGAAAAATACCATTGGTAGTTTGACAGGAATTGCATTGAATCTACAGATTGCTTTGGGTAGCATGCTCATTTTCACTATATTGATTCTTCTAATCAAAAAATATTGTATATTTCTCTATCTATCTGTGTCATCTTTGATTTCTTTCATCAGTGTTTTATATTTTTCTGTTTACAGGTCCTCTCTCTCTTTAGGTAAATTTATTCCTAAGTATTTTTTCTGTTGCTGTTGTTGTTGCAATGGTGAATCGGATTGTTTCCCTAATTTCTCTTTCTGACTTTTACTGTTAGTGTGTAGGAATGCAAGGGATTTCTGTGTATTAATTTTATATCTTGCAACTTTACTATATTTATTAGTTCTAGTAATTTTCTGGTGACATCTTTAGGGTCTTCTATGTAGAGGATCAAGTCATATGCAAACAGTGAGAGTTTTGCTCCTTCCTTTTCAGTCTGGATTCTTGTTATTTCTTTTTCCTTTCTGATCACTGTGGCTAGGACTTCCAGTCTTGTTCCTGATTTTAGAGGAATACTTTAAAATTTTCTCCATTGAGGACACTTTGCTGTGGGCTTTTTATGTATGGCTTTTATTATGTTCAGGTATGTTCCTTCTTTCTGGAGAGTTTTTATCATAAATGTGTGTTGAATTTTGTCAAAAGCTTTTTCTGCATCTATTGAAATAATCATATGGTTTTTATCTCTCAATTCATTAATATGGTGTATCACATTGATTTGTGAATATTGAAGAATCCTTGCATCCCTGGAATAAAGCCCACTTGATCATGATGTATGATTTTTAATATGTTATTGGATTCTATTTGCTAGAATTTTGTTAAGGATTTTTGCATTTATGTTCATCAGTGATATTACCCTATAGTTTTCTTTTTTTGTGTGGCATCTTTGTCTGGTTTTGGTATCAGGGTGATTGTGGCCTTGTAGAATGAGTTTGGGAGTTTTCCTCCATCATCATAGTTTTTGAAAGCGTCCTTTGAACTAGCAATTCAGTTTTTGGAAATCTTTTATAAAGATATAAAAGCATCAGTGCATATGTGTAAGGATGGTTATTGCAACATTTTATAAGAGCTTAAAAAATGAAATATGAATGCCCGTCAGAAGGGAAATTATAATGTCTTAAATTCTGAGCTATCAGGTGACTTTTTAAATGTTTGTGTCTATGTATCTAAAGTAGATACAATGACATATTGTTAAATGAGAAGGGCAAGCTGCAGAGTACTGGGCCATACATTTCTCCCTCTATGTTTGTATGTATATTTGGATGGCCAGGAGAATGGAGTCAACTATTGATTGCTGGAAGGGCTGATTGGGGATAATGGTATTTGAGTGGGAGATGGTTACTTTTTATTTATTTATTTTTTAAATATACTGAGTGGCATTTAGGTTTTAATGGTTATTTGTTCTTTGACAAATCTGTTCAGAAACCAGTATAATGAGCACTACCTTTCTGAGATCAGTAAATGCTGAGATTCAAGAGGTGAGAAAAGCAAAGTCCTTGGCTTCTCCATGAATACAGCCTATAAGAGGAAAATGGATAATTTAATAAAATAAACACAGTGACATGTAATTGCAAACTACAAGAGTTTCAAAAGTAGAAGAGAGGAAACTACAGACAGGATTGTGTGTGATGGAGCATAGGGAATCTCTGAGGAAGCAGTGCTTGAACTGGAATTATGAAAGTGATAGTTTAGTAGGTGAAGTGCGATTAAGTTGGGAAGGATTTCCACTCTGAAACAATAGTATTAAAATATCCCTAGGGCAGAAAGGACCGCAGCATGTTGGCAAAACAGATAAAGGTCTGGTAGGACTAAAGTATGGGGAACAAGGAGGATAGTATTTTTAGATAATAGCTAGGCAAAGGCTAGATCAAGCATTACCTTCAGGGTGCCAATAGCAATCTTGATTTATTACTAAGAAATAGTGTCTGAGAGCTTTGGGAAGCCATAAGAAGGTTTTTATCAAAACTCAGATGTTCAGCATTTGGTTTCAAAAATGTCACTTCACATGCCCCAATGTGAAAAATCAACTGGGTTGAGGAGAGATCAGAGTGGGAACATGCTCATTAGGAGGCTACTTAGTATTAATAATGATCAGGCAAGTGATGACTGGGACTAAGGTGGATGCACCAGATCAGTTAGGCAACTATTTTAATTATCTAGGCAGGAGATGAGGGTGGTTTGGACTCAGAGCAGTGGTAGAGAAGATGGAGAGGGATGCATGCATTCTCCATAGCTGTCACATTTCTTCAGTGTCACATGGACCTGTATAAGCTATCTATATAATTGATGCAATGAATTAATTGAGAAATGCCAGCTGATATGAAATCTACAGGTTTAACTATAGGTTTAATAATCCCATTTTGTAGTTTTTTTTATTGATATATTTTAAAATTAATTAATTTTTATTGCATTTCAGTAACTTTATTGAAAGGTATATCCTGTAGAACAAAAACATAACCAAAACATAATGGGAGTTGGTTAGGTTATCTATGGCAACTCAATATTAACACTGATGTATTAAAAATATTGAAATTTATCAGTATTTTTGGAAAACTGTGAAGTTATCCATAAAACATGGTTTACAAAAGTATAAGGCACACTGTGGTTCTTTGGTTTATTTTCTAATGGGTATATGTACATAACATGATGTCAAAATTGGGTACAGCCATTCCTGGATGGATTCCGGCTACACATTGCCCTGGGTAACTCTCTGCAACATTTTAACCCTGTAGATTTCCAAACACTACACCTCAGCAACCTTGTAATTATGAAGTTGCCTACTTACATTTATTAATACTTCCTTTTGGCACAGTAGGGGCAATTAATGTAAGTATATTCTCTTCCTTTTAAGCAAACTTCTAAGTTAGAACCAACAAGTTTTATAAAAACAGCCCTCAGTAAAAACTTATGGATTGTTAAATCAAAAAGTTTTCAGAGTGATGCTAATTTGAGTTACTAGTACAGTAAAAACTAATTTTCTTGATGGAACTAGACTGAGGCAGTAAATTTTGTGTAAAACTTTTAAAATCATAGATACAAAATCACCTGTTTTCTAGAAAAATATTAAAGATAACATGCCAAAATTAACAGGTTGGTAGTTTTGCTTTATGTAAATGTCCTCAAATTTAAATGTGATTTCTATGTAGCAGTAAGGTCCACATCTTTGGGTTATATATTACTTGCATCACAGGTGCCAAGAAACAATTCTCACTGCCTAGAATTATTATACCTTAAAAAGTGCTAATCTAGTGATGTTTTGAGGCTTCACAGCTTAAATCCATTATATTATGGAATCCACAGCTCAGGATTGTAGAGAAAGTCTTCAGAAATTTTTGTTGCTATAACCATCCAATTAAAGGACCATTTCAGGAATTGTTGGAAGGTGGGTTATTCTGTAGTATCTATGCCTCAGTTGCCATGTACTACGCCCAGAAACAATCTACTTCAACTTCAGAATATTTGGTTTGACACACTTGTTCGATGAATGTTCAGTTAAACACTTGGATACGAGCTTTTGCCAGAAAGTCAAATCTCTGCCACTGATCTTGGAAAGTTTCTGAAGATGTTCAACTCCTTCTGTTAACTCTATACACTTCTGTGCTTGAATCTCCAATGCAATGATAGACAATGTCAACACAGATGGCTTTGCTTTAGAAACTATGATCCTGCAGTAGCATGCCTTAATTTGGGCTTCTAGTCTTTCAAAATTAAGGCTACTCTCTTTTCATGTAGCACATTCGCTTGAAGGCGTGAATGATAGAGTTGTAGAAACAAAAAGGCAATAGTAGCTTTGACTTTCCAACACACCTTCTCCAATACAATCTTCTCCATTCTCATCAGGTCTGAAACCGTGAACCTCTACACACTTATTCGGATTAAGTCAGTTGCCAATGGGACATTCCTTTCCTCTTCTGTTGATTTTACAGCCAAATAGAAGCAGCTTAGTCCAACACACCCAATGTGCTTGGGCTGTACCTTCATTTTAGACAGGAATCTGTCTGGTAAATTCACAGCTAGAGAACATGTCTCTGTGTCAAAGCCAAAGAACTGAGTTAGACTAAGAAGATCTTTTACTTCGAAGTCCCTCAGTCTTGCAGTCATTCTAAGGCCATTATCATGTGCAGATTCAGTGAGTCTCAAGCTGCAGACCTTTGGCTGACATCTCAACTGCTGTTCCAACAGGGCATTCATCTGGTGTAGCAGTTTCTGAGAGTCAATTGTTGTCAGTACCTCTATCATCTTGATTGTGACTGCAGTTCCTCGGCGGTAACCACCCTCCCTGGGCCTGCTCTCACCTCACCCTCTAATATCGCTCTCATGATATTAGATTCGAGAGGCCTATGAGGCAGCGAGAGGACTCACAGGAAAGAGGGGACAGGTCCGGGGAGGGGGAGCCATCTTGGGTGGAGTTTTCTGCAGCACCATCAAGACGACAGTAAATTTATTTATTTTTAATTGAAGGATAATTGCTTACAGTATTGTTTTGGTTTCTGCTAAACATCAACATGAATCAATCATAGCTATACCTATGTCCCCTCCCTCTTGAACATCCCATCCACTTCCCTTCCTAACCCACCCCTCTAGATTGTTACAGAACCCCTGTTTGAGTTCCCTGAGTCATATAGCAAATTCCCGCTGGTTATTTATTTTACATATAGTAATGTATGTTTCCATATTAATCTCTCCATACATTCCACCCTCTCATTCCTTCTCCCATCCCTCTCCCACCCATGTCCATAAGTCTGTTCTCTATGTCTCCATTGCTGCCATGCAAGTAGGTTCATCAGTACTGGCTTTCTAGAGTCTATATATATGTGTTAGTATAAGATGTTTGTTTTTCTCTTTCTGACTTACTTCACTCTGTATAATAGGCTGTGGGTTCATCCACCTCATTAGGACTGACTCAAATGCATTCCTTTTTATGGATGAGTAATAATATTCCATTGTATATATGTACCACAACTTCTTTATCCACTCATCTGTCAATGGACATCTAGGTTGTTTCCATGTCCTCAGTTGAGTTCAGTTGCTCAGTCATGTCCAACTCTTTGGAACCCCTTGGACTGCAGCACACCAGGCCTCCCTGTTCCTCACAAATTCCCGGAGTTTACCCAAACTCATGTCCATTGAGTCGATGATGCCATCCAACCATCTCATCCTGTCGTCCCCTTCTCCTCCTGCCCTCAATCCCTCCCAGCATCAGGGTCTTTTCCAATGAGTCTGTTCTTCACATTAGGTGGCCAAAGTATTGGAGTTTCAGCCTCAACATCAGTCTTTCCAATGAATACCCAGGACTGATCTCCTTTAGCATGAACTGGTTGGATCTGCTTGCAGTCGAAGGGACTCTCAAGAGTCTTCTCCAACACCACAGTTCAAAAGCATCAATTTTTCGGCACTCAGTTTTCTTTATAGTGCAATTCTCACATCCACACATGACTACTGGAAAAACAATAGCCTTGACTAGATGAACCTTTGTTGGCAAAGTAATGTCTCTTCTTTTTAATATGCTGTCCAGGTTGGTCGTAACTTTTCTTCTGAGGAGTAAGTGTCTTTTAATTTCATGGCTGCAGTCACCATCTGCAGTGAGTTTGGAGCCCCCCAAAATAAAGTCAGTCACGGTTTCTACTGTTTCCCCATCTATTTGCCATGAAGTGATGAGACTGGATGCCATGATCTTAGTTTTCTGAATGTTGAGCTTTAAGTCAACTTTTTCACTCTCCTCTTTCACTTTCATCAAGAGGCTTTTTAGTTCTTCTTCACTTTCTGCCATAAGGGTGGTGTCATCTGCATATCTGAGGTTCTTGATATTTCTCCCGGCAATCTTGATTCCAGCTTGTGCTTCCTCCAGCCCAGTGTTTCTCATGATGTACTCTGCATATAAGTTAAATAAGCAGGGTGACAATATACATGTCCTAGCTATTGTAAATAATGCTGCAATGAACGTCGGGGTACATGTGGCTTTTTCAATTTTGTTTTCCTCAGGGTATATGCCTAGGAGTAGGATTGTTAGTTTTATTCCTGGTTTTTAAAGGAATCTCCATACTGACTTCCACTAGTGGCTATATCAATTTACATTCCCACCAATAGTGCAAGAGGGTTCCCTTTTCTCTACACCTTCTCCAGAATTTATTGCTCTTGGATTTTTTAATGATGGCCATTCTGACTGGTGTGAGGTGGTATCTCATTGTAGTTTTGATTTGCATTTCTCTAATAATGAGTGATGTTGAGAATCTTTTCATGTGTTGACTAGATCTTTTGCCCACTTTTGATTGGGTTGTTTGTTTTTCTGGTATTGGTTTTTATGAGTTGCTTGTATATTTTTAAAGTTAATCCTTTGTCAGTTACCTTTGCTATTATTTTCTCCCATTTTGAGGGTTGTCTTTTCACCTTGTTTATAGTTTCCTTTGCTGTGTGAAAGCTTTTATGTTTAATTAGGTCCTATTTGTTTATTTTTGTTTTTATTTCCATTACTCTAGGAGATGGGTCACAGAGGATCTTGCTGTGATGTATGTCATCGAGTTTCTGCCTATGTTTTCCTCTAAGAGTTTTATACTTTCTGGTCTTACATTTAGGTCTGTAATCCATTTTGAGTTTCTTTGTTGTATTGTGTTAGGAATTGTTCTAATTTCGTTCTTTTACATGTAACTGTCCAGTTTTCCCATCAGTACCTTCTGAAGAGACCACCTTTGTCCCATTGCATATTCTTGCCTCGTTTGTCAAAAATAAGGTACCCATAGGTGTGTGGGTTTATCTCTGGGTTTTCTATCTTGTTCCATTGGTCTATATTTCTGTTTTTGTGCCAGTACCATACTGTCTTGATGACCGTAGCTTTCAAAGATCTCCATCTGTGTTTGTATGTACATTTGGATGGACAGGAGAATGGAACCAACTATTGGTTCTTAGGAGGGCTGTTTGGGGGATAATAGTGTTTGAGTGGGAGATGGTTAACTTTTAAAATGTATACATTTTCCCCACTTTCCCCCTAATTTTCCCCTTTAGAGTGAGTGTATGCTACTTTAATCATTTCAAAGAGGAATTTTGAATAAAATATCTTCAAGTATCACATCCTTCAGAAAAATATCTTGGTCATATCCTTGAGCTAATCCATGGCAGAATTCACCACTTCTGCTATGGGCCCACACTGTACACAGTTCTATTGTAGTATGTATTATTTTGAATCAGGGATTATTGTTTTATTGCTGACACCTTCATTAATCTACAGTTTCCTCAAGTGTGGACCATGCCTTATTTATCCTCAAATACCATTTGCCTACAACATGACTAGCAAATAGACAGTGATGAATAAATGTAATAAATGTTCAGTGAATGCTCATTAGATGTGTAAATGGAAAATTAGAGCTAATGGCAGAGTGATTCAGGAACTCCATTAGGATGAGAAACAGGGCTCAAATGAAGAGATCAGGTATAAACAAGGCAAGTTAAGAGTCTAGTGGTTTTGATTCTTCTAGCAGTTAGAGCTATGGTCGAGGATAGAGGCAACATTCCAAAAGAGGTACTTGATCATGCCTTTGGCATATGGGATGGAATGAAAGGGAGTTAACAAAAAATTAAGCATAAAGTCATCACATGGAAATAGTTAATTTCCCCAAATTATGAAGGCCCTAGCTTTGAATTCACAGTATAAAAATTTCTACGCCAGTCATATATAATTTGGGCTTCCCTGGTGGCTCGGCAGTTAAGAATCTAACCTGCCAATGCAGGAGACATGGGTTTGATCCCTGGGTTGGGAAGATCCCTGGAGAAGGAAATGGTCACCCATTCCAGTATTCTTGCCTGCGAAATCCCATGGACAGGGGAACCTGGTGGGCTATAGACCATGGAGTCACAAAAAGTCGGACATGACTTGGCAACTAAACAACAACAGCAACATATTTATTAAAGTATGAAACCCAAACTTTAAAACTTTCCAATATAAGAAACTCAAGGATAACTTTACTAGTAAATTCTATCAGGGAATAAATAATAGTAGATCTATAGAAGACTTATTCAGAATGCAGAAAACAGGCTTCCTGGTGGTCCTGTGGCTAAGACTCCATGCTCCCTATGTAGAGGGTCCAGGTTTAATCACTGGTCTGGGAACAAAATCTCACTTGTCACAACTAAGAGTTTGCATGCTACAGCTAAAATCCCCTGCACCTCAATGAAGATTGAAGATCCTTCATAATGCAATTAAGACTCAGTGCAGCCAAATAGATAAATAAATATATATTTTTAAAATGTAGAAGAGGGAACAGTTCTCCACTAATTGTTTTAAGAGCTTTATTGAGATATAATTCACATACTATACACTTCAACCTTATAAAGTATGTAGTTCAATATTTTTTTAGTGTATTCATGGAGTTGTCATAGTCAGTTTTACCATTTTTTCATTGCCCCTGCAAAAAAACCTATACCCAGTAGTAGCATTCCTCATTTCTCCCTAATCCATCCCCCTCCAGCCCTCAGTCAGTCAGTCAGTCAGTCAGTTCAGTCACTCAGTCGTTTCCGACTCTTTGCGACCCCATGAATTGCAGCACGTCAGACCTCCCTGTCCATCACCAACTCCTGGAGTTTACTCAAACTCATGTCCATGAAGTTGGTGATGCCATCCAGCCATCTCATCCTCTGTCGTCCCCTTCTCTTCCTGCCCCCAATCCCTCCTAGCATCAGGGTCTTTTCCAATGAGTCAACTCTTTACATGAGGTGGCCAAAGTATCGGAGTTTCAGCTTCAGCATCAGTCCTTCCAATGAACATCTAGGACTGATCTCCTTTAGGATGGACTGGTTGGATCTCCTTGCAGTCCAAGGGACTCTTCAAGAGTCAGGCAATCATTAATCTGCTTTTGTTCTCTATAGATTTGCCTATAAAGGAACATTTTATATAAATGTCATCATACAATATGTGGCCTTTTGTACTTGGCTTCTTTCACTTAGCATAATGTGTTCAAGGTTTAATCATGTTATAGTAGGTATTACACTTCATTAAGTTTTATTACAAAATAATATTCTTCTGTATGGATATACTGAATTTTATTTATTCATTCATCAGTTGATAGAAATATGAATTATTTCCACTATTTGCCTACTATGGATAATGCTGCTATGGATATTCTCATACAAGTGCTTACATGGATGTATGCTTTTCTCTTAAGTATGCACACAGGTGAGAATAGAATTTCTGGGTCATATGCTAACTCTGAGTTTAATCTTTTGAGGAACTGCCAGATAACTTCCAAAACAGCTGCACTATTTTACATTCTCATTAGCAGGGTATGAGATTTCAGTTTCTCCATGTCATAACCAACCCTTGTTGTTATATCTCTTTTTATTCTAGCCATTCTAGTAGGTGTGAAGTAGTATCTAATTTTGATTTTGAATTTCCTTAATAACTAATAATAATGAGCATCTTTTGCTGTGCTTGTTGGCCCTCTCATTTTACGAGGCCAACATTGCCCTGCTACCAAAATCAGAAAAAGAAACTACAGGATGAGAAAATTACAGATCACTATCCTGCATAGGCATGAACACAACATCCCTCCCCAAGAAAGTACTATGAGATCAAGTAAGTAACCCTTATAAGTAGAATGCAAATGAAAATCAATAAATGCAATTTATCATATGACTAAAGAAGAAAATAATGCAATCATATTAACTGATACAAAAATAATCTAACAAAATTCCACATTTATTCATTATTTATTTATTTTTGGCCACTTAGCATGCAGGATCTTAGTTCCCTGACCAGGAATCGAACTCATACCCCATGCAGTGGAAGCACAGAGTCCTAACCACTGTTCTGACAGGAAAGTCCCTCCATACTTACTACATGTATATACCTCAGCAAACCAGGAATAGAAGGGAAATTCCTCAACTGATAAAAGGTGTCTATAAAACATCCACAGCTAACTTCTTGTTTAATACTGAAAGATGAATGGTTTCCCTCTTAGATCAGAAACAAAGTGCAGATATCCTCTGTAATTACATCTTTTTTGATATTGCACTGGAGGTCCTTACCAGTGTAGAACAGCAAGAAAAAGAATTAAAAGGAATATTGATGGGAAAAGAAATATACAACTGTTTCTATTCATAGAAGCATAGAAGACATGACTGTCTATGTAGAAAATCCTAAATAATCTACAAAAGTGCTGTTAGAACTGATAAGTGCATTTAACAAGGTTGCAGAATGCAAAACTAAGATCCAAAAATCAATTGCATGTTTCTGTGCTTGCAAAGAACAAGTAGAAATTGAGTTAAATATATATCATTTATAATAGCACCAGAAAAAATAAAATGTATACATCTAACAAAATATATGCATATTATGCATGCTGGTAACTATACAATTTTGTTAACAGAACTTTTAAAATGACCAAAATAAATTAAGAGACTATGTTCTTATATATCTTATATGTTCTTACTGAATTTTTATTGCTAAGATGTCAATTCTTACCAAAGTGATTTTGTATAGAAATTGACAAGGTGATTTTAAAATTTATATGTTAGGGCAAAGAACTGAATAACCAAAAGAATGAGCAAAATCTATGGAGTCACTGCTCAGTAATTAAAGGAATATTTTATTGGAGAAAGGATAGGCATATCAATTGAACAGAATAAAGTTGAGAAATACGCACACACTTATATGGTCAAATGATTTTCAACTAAGATGCAAAGATCATCCGGTTTAGAAATGATAGTCTTTTCAATGTTTGATGCTAAAACAATTGAACATAAATATAGAAAAAAATAGGAAGAGAAATAATAAATTTTCACCTATACCTGTACAATATGAAAATTAGTTCAAAATGTGTCCTACACCTACATGTAATAAACTTAAACTCCAAAATTTCTAGAAAAAAATATAGAGGAAAATACTTTTGTCCTTTGGTTAGAGAAAGATTCCTTAGATATATCACTAAAAACCTGATCCATACACACACAAAGACAGTATTAAGAAAAAAACAAAATGTGCTTTCTGGTGGGAATGTAAAATGAGAAAGCAGTTTCTTATAAAATAATATACATACTTAACCATATGACCCAACAATCCCACTCCTAGGTATACTCAAGTGAAATAAACACTTCTGTTCACACAAAAAATATACATGGATATTTATAGCAGCTTTATTGGTAAAAAGCCCCAAACTGGAAAGAATCCAGTGTTTGTCAACTGGTGAAGGGTTAAACCAACCCTGGTACATCGATGTAAAGGAAGATTGCTAGTGGGAATGACCTGCTGATATGTGCAACACTATACTGTATAATTCTAGCTTCATTTATTCAAAATGGCAAAACTATAAAAATAAGAAACAGAACTCTGATTGCCAAGCATTGATCAGGGAGAGAAGGGCTGCTTATTACAAGTTGATATAAGGGAATTTTCAGGGTGATGGAAATTTTCTGTTATGAGTATGGTTGTAGTTAGAAATTTTTTTCTTTGGTACAATTCACAGAGCATCATATTAAAAAGACCAATTTAAACTGTGCAAATCAAACCTTAATATTTTAGTATGTAAATTATATCCAAATAAAGGAAAAGAAAAAATTATTAGCTTTGTTTATGGTGGTGGTGAACAGTTGGACATGACTGAGCGACTCAGCCCTGCACTGCGTGGTGGTGGTAGTCAGGGTGGTTAGGATATATAGTGGGGTGATAGCTTACATTTGTACTCCAGCTATGCAACTTAACTTATTTTTCCCCTTTCTGGACTCAAGTTTCTCCATTTTCTTCCAATGAAAAAATTGAATTGATAATAACTAGAATAAAATGTCTTCTAGTCTTGGCATTCTACAATGCCTGAAGAGTCGATTTCTGTGTGCGTTAGTCATTTAGTCATGTCCTACTCTTTGTGACCCCCATAGACCGAGCCTGCCAAGCTCCTCTGTCCATGGAATTTCCCAGGAAAGAATACTGGAGTGGGTTGCCATTTCCTTCTCCAGGGGATCTTCCCAATCCAGGGATCGAACCTGAATCTCCTGCTTTCCAGGCAGATTCCTTACCATCTGAGCCACAAGGGAAGCCCTTGATTTCTTTAGTTGCTTTGTATCCCTTCAGTCTTTGAGACCAGTCATTTTGGTTGAGGTTTGGGCTGGGCTCACGTTCAGAGTCATTACCGTACATTACAGGTAGGTATGTGTTGTGGATGTCTAGCACTGCAGTTAATCTGGCCACCACCCTTTATCCTGCATATGCTTACTTTACCAAGCTGTTTATGCCCGAGGTGTGAACAGCTACCATCAATAGTTACTCAGAGCCTCGGGATAAACAAAACAAAGCAAAACATCTGTTGTGCACCCTGCTTGGCATCCTGTTTTCTGTCTCTATCGATGGAGTAGTTCAATATAGTTTAGTAAGACTAATTCCTATTCCTAAGGCCCTCTTCCTTGTGAGAACTCATGCATTCCTCACAATTACCCTACCTGAAATCTAGGTCAGGATGGGTATAATTATCCTCATTTTGTAAATTATTTAAAAAAGCAACAATGACAATGTAACACAGGCTAAGGTGTAGGCCTTTTAATTCACTGATCTCACGTCATGCTACTGATAAAGGGAGAGCTTGGATGTGAATTCTGTTCTATTTGATGAAAAACCAGTGAAAAGAATGTGTTTTACTTGTTTCTAGTCTGAAATATGGGAACCTGTTTACTTCTCATAAACTTATGTATTGATTCCTGCATTTGCTCATTTATCAGCCAATCCTCTCTGACCTTACTCAAGAGGTAGGAATTCACATAAGATATAGATTTCGGAGTTATCACTAAAAAATAAAGCCATGGGAATAGCTGAGTTTCTTCAAGGATTGTGGATAGAATTAGAAGTGTAATTACACAGACACTTGAGAAGTATTATCATGTAAGGACCCCACAAAGAAAGAAGGCTCTGTAGGAGAAATTTAGAAAAAGCTCTCAGAAAGAAAGAAGAAAAGAGGATATTTAGATGCTACAGAAACTAAGGGAAGAGAGGCTTAGTGGAAGGGGACACTGTTCTGTTCTGTTGGATGTGGCTCCAAGATTAAGGGAGATAAGTATTATGATATTTTATAAATCCAGCAGCAAGGAAGCCTTTGATCACTTGCAGGAGTGCCAGTGGAGTGGTGGTGATAATCCTCAGTACGTGCTGTGAGAGAATCCAGGAAATAGATTCCATGAGAACAAGCATCTCTAAGAACTGGTTTCCTTCTCCATGAAACACAGTGTCAGCAGCCCCACTCCATTTCAGAAGTAGGTGAAATGTAAAGAACATTAATATAAAGCAGAATGTGATGAAATCATAATCTTGGCATAGAAAAGAGAGAAAAGCCATATTCTGCTCTTGCTAATTCTACTGCTTTCATCTTAAATGTCCTGTTGAACTCATCATTGCTTATTATACAACTGTTTAAAATTATAAGTTTCATGCATTTGGGAAGGCTAAAATCAGAATTGAGATTATTCTCAAAGGTCGTACGCAGCTCATCAGCTGCTTAGAGCCTCATTCTGTTGTTCCCCCAGGTGTGTGTCTAGACTCTGCTTGTACATGTCTGAAGGTGGGCAGTTCACTGCCTCTTCAGACAACATACTGGCTGCTCCATGGCATAGGCTTGTCTCAGAACTCAGGTCTGGCTGCTAGAAGCTCAAAAATCAATACTCAAGAGGCAAATATTAGTAGAAATGGAAAATATTGCTTTTAATCAGAAAGCCAGAAAATCTAGGGAGAAGGCAGACTCAGTGTATCCAAAAACCAACTGCCAAAAGTCTGCTCAGCCATGAAAGGTTTTAAAGGGAAAGAAGAAAGCAATCTCAGTTAATTATCGAGATAGGGAATCAGAACTGTCGCCAATGCCTCATCCCCCTCTGCATGCACGCTCATCATCTTCTTGTGGTCCTTCTTTAGATGCTACCTCAGTCCCATGGTTTGTTCTTGAGATTACTGAAGGGAAAGCTAGGGAGGAGATCTGGTCACTGTTAATTACTTTTTCTTCAATTTTACTTCTTGGATCTGTAAAAGAACCAACAGGTTAGGCGAGATATTGGGTGATCAAAAGATCTGGAAGGTGTGCTTGGGCCAGAGATGAGTAGAGGATGAGGGTACCTGGCTTAAGGGTAGTTACAATATAGCTCTGCTAAAGTGACAAGAGAAAAGGGGCCTCCTGCAGAGAATTCTTTCCTGTCAGAAGCTGCTTACAAATCCTGACTGTTAGAACATCATTCCATTTCTGTGAGATTAGGAACAAAGGTCCATCTTCTGTAACTTCTTCATGCTAACACAAGGGGCCATATTCTGAGCATGAGAGACATTGACAGGGTCTGTCACATCTCTTTGCTGAGGGTTGTAGATGCCTGCTTACATATACAGGCAGAGCAAGCTACAGTTATTTAGTTACCACAAAGATGCAGATTGTTGTGAGCAATAATGTTAATCCCATTTTCTTGCGGCCAATTCTTGGAATTGTGCCAGCTATAGATTCAGTGCTACTCTGAAAATGGAGGCGCTTATGTCATAGCTACAGTCTGGTCCTCATGCAGTTAGCTTTTTCGCTCTGGTGGCAGCTGTCGTGTTGATGAAACAACTCAGGAATGTGCATCAGATACTGAATCTGTGACTCTAATCATTAACTGCTTGAGCCTGCTCTTTTGTGATTTAGGGAGGCCTGGGAGAGTTCAGTTTTTCTATAAACAAGAGGCAGAGGACGTGGAGAAACCTTGGAACTTGGGGATTGGGGAGGCTGCAGAGTTCTGCTCTAGTCAGGCTCTGAGGTCAGACAGAACTAGGTTTGCATGCTGCTCTACCAGTGATATCTTGCACAAGTTACTTAAGCTCTCTAAACCTCAGTTTTCCTGTCTGTAAAATGGAGATTATAATGTTGATACTTAACTCTCAGACTTCTTAAGAGACTCAAGTGTATTTACACTTGGAAAGCAAACAGCACAGCCTCTGGCACAAAAATGTGTTAAAGAAATGATAGATTTTATTCCATTGTTTTCTTTTTGACAACTTTGACTTATGGGATATTTCTTAATCATTTAGGCCTAAAATGTTTTCATTTAGTTTCTGAATGTCGGCTCTAATTTTTGCTCTTGGGTCTGAGCAGCAGCAGGGTTTAATCTACTTTCTCTCAACAGTCCTTCATCATTAAATATTTTCTCTTTTGTGTTAAACATCCTGATTTATTCAAATTTTCCTCAAAAGCTATGTGTTTTAAAGCCCCTCTCCATCTTTGTTCCTGTTTTTCTCAGTTTACTCCAAAGTGTTCCTATTCATTCAGAGTGGAGATAGTGGCATTTGGCCTGAGACTTGAAAGATTATTAATAGTAAAAGGCATAATTTAGATGTGTGGTTGGGAGTAGGGGGAGCAGGTGGGAAAGGGGCATTGCTGGTTGAGGAATAAGCAAGCAAAGTACCAGGTAGAAAGTTCTGGGGTATGTTCAGAGATGGTGAAGAATTAAGGTGCAGTAAAGTTCTGGAATGAGAAGTATTTGAAATTAAGCTTGAGGATATAGGTTAGGGGTCAGGTCAGGGAGAGGCTAAATGCCATTCTAAGGAATTAATTCTATTCAATTGATGACAGAGATCCTTCAGTGTTTCTGTGGTAAGTGTGGTCACACAGTCATTTTGGCTCATTACATTGAAAGTTGTATGAGATGCAGCACAAGTGATACTGAGGGTTTATAGTGATAGACACGTATATTTAAAAACAAAGAGATCTTGAATAAACAACCTGGCTTCAACCTCGAGGAACCAGAAAAAAAGAACAAATTAAGACTAAAGTTAGCAAAAAGAAAAAATAAAGCAAGGGCTTCCTTGTGGCTCAGTGGTTAAGAATCCAGTTGACAATGCAGGAGACGTGGATTCAATCCCTGGTCCAGGAAGATCTCACATGCCACAGAGCAACTCAGCCTGTGCACCCCAACTGCTGAGCCTAGGCTCTGGAGCCCGGGAGCCACAACTACCGAGCCCGTGCGCCATAATTGTTGGAGCTGGAGTGCTCTAGAGCTCACGCTCCACAACAAGAGGAAGCCAAGGCAAAGAGGAGCCCTCACACCACAGTTAGAGAGTAGCCCCCACTCGTCATAACTAGAGAAAAGCCTGCATAGCAAGGAAGGCCCAGCACAGCCAAAAATGAATAAATAAAAATTAAAAATATGAAAAAAAGAAAAAAATGTAGAAATACAGGATAAAAATCAGCAAACTAAGAATTCTTTTATTTTTTAAAGAAACAAAAATGGACAAACCTTTACCTAGATTAAGAGAAAAAGAGAGAAGACTCAAGTAAGTAAAATCAAGAATTAAAGAAGAGACATTATAATGGATGGCTCAGAAATAAAAAGGATCATAAGAGACTACAAGCCAACAGGCTGGATAACCTGGAAGAAGTGGATAAATTACTAGAAACAGTCAATGTATCAAATTCAATCAAGAAGAAATAGAAAGCCCAAACAGACCAATAACAGGGCAATTTTATCAGTAATCTAAGACATTCCAACAACAACAAAAATAACCCAGGACAAAATGCCTTCATGGGTGAATTCTACCAAACATTCAAAGAGAATTAATATCAATCCTTCTTAAGTTCCTTTTAAGAAATTTAAGAAGAGGGACTACTTTCAAACTAATTGTATGAGACCATCATCACCCTTACACCAAAACCAAACAATGACATTTAAAGGAAAAAATATCCTTAGTGAACATAGGCAGAGAATAAAATGGCAGTTGCCAGGGTCTGTTGGTAAGGGGAAATGGAGAGACATTGGCCCAAGTATACAAAGTTCATCTATGCAAGGCAAGTTCTGGAGCTCTGATGCACAGCACTGTGCCCATAGTTAATAACACTATGTTGTGCACTTGACGTTTGATGACAGGACTGGTCTAAAATGTTCTCACCACACACAGACAGTGGTAATTATGACACATGAGGGAGATGTTGTTTAGGTTGATTGTGTTGATGACTTCACAAGATGTCTGGTTATCAAATCATTAAGTTTGTACCCCTTATATATACATGACCTTGAATTGTCCATTATACCTCAATAAAGACCATTTTTGCACAAAAAGAAATAACTTCAAAGTTTCAAGGAGAGATTGATGAGGAACTTAACATTACACACACACACACACCTCTCATGTCTGTGTGTATTTGTATGTTTAGTCGCTAAGTCATGTCTGACTCTTTTGCAACCCCATGGACTGTAGCCCACCAGGCTTCTTTGTCCATGGGAATTTTCAGGTAAGAATACTGGAGTGGGTTGCCATTTCCTTCTCCAGGAGGTCTTCCTGATCCAGGGATTGAACCTGTGTCTCCTGCATTGCAGGTGGATTCTTTACTGCTGAGCCACTGGGGCTTCTTCCCATGTATGTATATATGTATATGTGTATATATATATGTCCATATATGTGTATATATACTATCATACAAATAATGTGAAATCCGTGTGTTATGTTGCTGAATAGAGTTTTTATTTTTTACTTCTACTTTCCAAGTGTACTCATGTGGCAAAACAATTAAACACAAACAAACATACGAATAAAAAAAATAAAAACTCTTCCCCCCAAAAGCAAACAAAAGCCTAACAGCTTTCAATCTAGAGATCTCTGAGCCAGTTTTTAAAAAATCAACTTTCTATTCAAAAGGAAAATCTGATGCTTTTTCATGTTACAGTAAAATTTGTTATTAATGAAAAATGTAGTATATCAAACCTGTGTAAAATAAGTCATGTTTTATTTGATGGCTAATAATAACAATCAGCTTCCCAGTTGGCTCAGATGGTAAAGTATCTGCTTGCAACACAGGAGACCTGGGTTTGATCCCTGGGTCAGGAAGATCCCCTGGAGAAGGGAATGGCAACCCACTCCAGTATTCTTGCCTGGAGAGTCCCATGGATAGAGGAGCCTTGTAGGCTACAGTCCATTGGATCACAAAGAGTCTGACACAACTGAGCGACTAACACTTAGGCAAGTTACCTCACTTTGACTTCCCTCGTGGCTCAGATGGTAAAGTCTCTGCCTGCAATGCGGGAGACCCGGGTTCTATCCCTGGGTCAGGAAGATCCCCTGGAGAAGGGAATGGCTACCCACTCCAGTACTCTTGCCTTGAAAATCCCATGGATGGAGGAGCCTGGTAAGCTACAGTCCATAGGGTTGCAAAGAGTCAGACACGACTGAGTGACTTCACTCACTTAATGACTAACAAGTAAAAGATAATGATAAAAATTAAGATTCTGAATAAATTTGCAGGGAATTTGACAAGGAGATCAATGAAAAATTTTCTCCACACATAAAAACAGATTAATAAAGCATTTTTTATTTAAAAAACTTTATTGGAGGGTAGTTGATTTACAATGTGTTAGTTTCTACTCTACAGCAAAGTGAATCAGTTATACATATATCCACCCTTTTTTGGATTCTTTTCGCATATAGGCCATCACAGAGTATTCAGTAGAGTTCCCTACAAAGTAGGTTCTCATTAGTTACCTATTTTATACATGTTAGTATATAGGCCATCACAGAGGATTGAGTAGATTCTCATCAGTTATCCATTTTATACATATTAGTATGTAGACCATCACAGAGTATTGAGTAGAGTTCCCTATACAGTAGTTTCTCATTAATTATCCATTTTATACACAGTAGTGTATGTATATCTGTCAATTCCAGTATCCTAATGCTTCCCACCCCACCTTCCTACCTTTGTAACCATATGTTTGTTCTCTGTGACTCTATTTCTGTTTTGTACATAATTTTATTTGTACCATTTCCTAGATTCCACATATAAGCAGTATTATACAGTGTTTGTTTTTCTCTTTCTGACTGACTTCACTCTGTATGACAGTCTCTAGATCCATCCATGTCTCTGCAAATGGCACCTTTTCATTCTGTTTTGTGATTAAAATTCCGTTGTATATACGCACCACGTCTTCTTTATCCATTCCTCTATTGATGGACATTTTGGTTGCTTCCATGTCTTGGTTATTGTAAATAGTGCTGTAGTGAACATTGGGGTGCATGTATCCTTTCAAATTATGGTTTTCTCTGGATATATGCCGAGGAGAGAGATTGCTGGATCATACGGTAACTCTATTTTAGCTTTTTAAGGAACCTCCATACTGCTCTCCATAGTGGCTGCACCAGTTTACATTCCCACCAACAATGTGAGAGGTTTTCCTTTCTTCCACTCCCTCTCCAGCATTTATTGTTTGTAGATTTTTTAATGATGGCCCTTCTGACCCACGTGAGGTGATACCTCTTTATAGCTTTGATTTGTATTTCTCCAATAATTAGTGATGTTGAGTATCCTTTCATATGTTTTTTAAAGCATCTGTAGGTCTTTTTGAAGAAATGTTTGTTTAGATTTTTCACTCATTTTTTATTGAATTTTTAAAATATTGAGCTGTACAAGCTGTTTGCACATTTTGGAGATTAATCCTTTGTCGGTTGCTTTGTTTGCAAAGATTTTCTCTCACTCTCTGTGTTGTCTTTCTGTTGATGGCTTCCTTTGCTGTGCAAAAGCTTTTAAGTTTAATTCGGTCTCATTTGTTTATTCTTGTTTTTATTTTCATTACTCTAGGAGGTAGAGCAAAAAAGAACTTGTTGCTATTTATGTTAGAGAGTGTTCTGCCTATGTTTTCCTCTAAGAGTTTTACAGTATCTGGTCTTAACATTTAGGTCTTTAATCCCTTTTGAGTTTATTTTTGTGTATGGTGTTAGAGTGTATTCTGATTTCATCCTTTTACATAAAGCTGTCCAGTTTCCCAGCATCACTTATTGAAGAGACATTTTCCCATTGTGTATTCTTGCCTCCTTTGTCATAGATTAAGTAACCATAGGTGTGTGGGTTTATTTCTGGACTTTCTGTCCTGCTTCACTGATCTGTATTTCTGTTTTTATGTTAGTACCATACTCTTTAGGATTACTGTAGGTAAAGTTTATTTTGAATGATGACAATGTGAAAATAGTAAAATATATTCTTCCTGTGAAATGTAACATGTTATTTACTTTCTGTAGAAATAACTGTAATGACCATTTCTTTGCATTAGAGGGTGTGGTTTTAAGAGTGATGTAGCCATCTTTTCCTTACTTTCAGTTCAGTTCAGTTCAGTTCAGTCACTCACTCGTGTCAGACTCTTTGCAACCCCATGGACTGCAGCACGCCAGGCCTCCTTGTCCATCACCAACTCCCAGAGTTTACTCAAACTCATGTCCATTGGGTCGGTGATGCCATCCAACCACCTCATCCTCTGTTGTCCCCTTCCTCCCTCCTTCAATCTTTGCCAGCATCAGGGTCTTTTCAAATGAGTCAGCTCTTCGCATCAGGTGGCCAAAATATTGGAGCTTCAGCTTCAACATCAGTCCTTCCGATGAATATTCAGGACTGATTTCCTTTAGGATGGACTGGTTGGATTTCCTTGCAGTCCAAGGGACTCTCAAGATCTTCTCCAGCACCACAGTTCAAAAGCATCAATTCTTGCGCCACTCAGCTTTCTTACTTAATCCTTCATATTTTCTCTTTCCCTTAAAAACCTTCTTTGTTTTCTCCTCTGTCCTTGTCAACATAGTCATCACAATATGCATCCTGAAATTCTTCTTTCTTTAAATATGAGGTCTATTTCTCCTGCTCCCTTTCCCAATCCTGAGCTTGATTCATCTGCCCTCATTCTCCTCTTTCTTTTCCTCCTCCTCCTCTTCCTCATGTTCTTTGGGTGGACCAGCTCCGTCCTCCACATTATCTTTATCTTTGTTTTCATTCTCATTCTCTTCCCCTTTAGACCTGATTTTTTTTCTTTCCTACCAACTCCCTGTAAGAATGTTTTACTGCAGTACTTAAAAAATACTTTTAGGATTGCAATTGCATAGCTAAATAAGTCATGATTTTTCTGTTTTTTAATGTCTCATGGATCATCATGCCTCTTTCTTTTAAATGCACGCCACAAGGCCTTAAGTCATTTCAACTTTCTGAACATTGCGGATGGGATTTGAAGAATACTGGACTATATATTAACATATCCTGAAATGTGCTTCACAGAACACCAAACTTTGTGTGTTTCTCCATGGAGAAAATAAAAAAGATAGGTGAGGAAACCAGATCTGAAAGAGACACGTGCACCCCAATGTTCATCGCAGCACTGTTTATAATAGCCAGGACATGGAAGCAACCTAGATGCCCATCAGCAGATGAATGGATGAGGAAGCTGTGGTACATATACACCATGGAATATTACTCAGCCATTAAAAAGAATTCATTTGAATCAGTCCTAATGAGATGGATGAAACTGGAGCCCATTATACAGAGTGAAGTAAGCCAGAAAGATAAAGAACATTATAGCATACTAACACATATATATGGAATTTAGAAAGATGGTAACGATAACCCTATATGCAAAACAGAAAAAGAGACACAGAAATACAGAACAGACTTTTGAACTCTATGGGAGAAGGTGAGGGTGGGATGTTTCAAAAGAACAGCATGTATACTATCTATGGTGAAACAGATCACCAGCCCAGGTGGGATGCATGAGACAAGTGCTCGGGCCTGGTGCACTGGGAAGACCCAGAGGAATCGGGTGGAGAGGGAGGTGGGAGGGGGGATCGGGATGGGGAATACGTGTAAATCTATGGCTGATTCATATCAATGTATGACAAAACCCACTGAAATGTTGTGAAGTAATTAGCCTCCAACTAATAGATAAAAAAAAAAGAAAAGATATACATAGATTTTCCACTTTAAAAAAAAAAATAAATAAAACAAGCCTGTAAGAAAAAAAAAAAAAGATAGGTGTAACAAATTAAGTTGGCACACTCATTTCTCTATCGGGAGAGCATGGTACACTTTTACTATATTAAAGGCTTCAAGAAGTTCAAAGTAAAACACTTCTTCAACTTGGAATAATCTGGCATTTCTGTCACTTATTGACAAAGCCTTCTTTCTTTCCTCCTTCCTTCCTTTCTTTCCTTCTCTCCTTCCTTCCTTTCCTTCCTGCCCCCATCTCTCTCTTTCTCTCCTTCCTTCTTCTTTCTCTCTCTCCCTTTCTGTCACAATAATTTGGAGAGATGTCAGACTCATTCTTTAAGGCCATATTAAAGTTTGTGGGTCTATCTTAGAAAAGTCAGGCAGGAAGGAGGATTTTTCTAAGAGTCCCCCTCAATTGCTGGTCAGAACAACTCTCAGTGGGTATCAGGTTTCCCAAATGGAGGCATCAAAATTTAATGAAAGAGCAGGGGATTTAGGAGCACCATTGGTAGGAGTCACCTGACATTGCGCAAGTCTTTGGCCCTCAGTTTCTGCCTCTGTCAGAAGGTGTTGGATCAGCCTGGTGACTCTGTCATGATCTGAATACTAGGATTACATCTGAGCTGTGTAGGAAATGTCCTGTGGTGAGGAGAGGACTATGTGTTCATGCCACGAAGTTCAGAGGTGAACTCTAGTGCTCTTCTTGTTTGACTTAGAGGTGGTGTTTCCCCAGTGAAAGATGGGCTTCCTCTCCCAGTGTAAGGGTTTTGGGGAGTCCTAATTTGGCTTGAAGAGGGCCTACTGACATAGATTAAGTGCCCAAACTTGTCCCACTTGCTTGGCTCTGGGTTTAAAAAATATGGCCACAATCCAGAACAAAGGCTAAGGCTTGTGTCAACAGGTATTTTGACATTATCCACCCTCCTACACCCTCCTGCATAAAGTTCCCAAGCCTTTAATGTGAAGAAAAGAAGGATTCCTTATCAAGTTCCTAAAGTTTCCTTTCCTGCAAACTGGTAAGTAGAAACTATAAGCTAGTGGATCCTGGTTTAGTGCAGTGAAAAGTAATGCACCAGCAATTTTGACAGGAGATTCAGCAGTGATAGGTAGTGGGGAAAGAGAAAAGGGTCCTGAGGTCATGGAGAAGGAAATTCTGGTCATATTCAAAGAAATTCTTCTGCATGTCTAGATTTGAAACAGAGGCTCAGGTCTAAAAGCCAGACTAAAGTCCCACTTATGTAGGCAGTGCCATATAGTTTTTAAGAATACAGATTCAGAGGAAGGCAAACCCAGCTCCAAACCTGGAGGAAGAGATCATCCAGATGACATGACTGCTGGTTGACCTGAGGGGTGGACTCAGGCAGTTGGAGGCTCCTCACCTTCTCCCCTGCCCTTGGAATATCTGTTTTGCCCACCGGTCCCATAGCAAGAGCCATTTACAAGCCACAGCCTCAAAAGGGTAATAACTTCTTAAGACCGTCTGGACTAGATACATGACTGAACCCTCTTCAAGGCTTTGATATAAACATTTAAGATGCTGGCAGGCAGGTGCAGAGATCTACCTATCTTGTGGTATGCAAGACAAGCCTTGAATCTTAAAGTTCCCTTGGTTAAGACTGCCACCTACAAATTTAGAGTGGTCTGTCTCTTTCATAATTACTCACATATTTTGATAATTCAGCAAGAGATCTTGAACCAATATTGTATCATGATAAAGGAACCTGTCAGATGTCTCTGTTCAAATCCTGATCCTGCTACCAGTTTGGGAAAGTTACTTTAACCTTTCTGAAAGCTTGCAAGGTTATGAAGATTAAATGGATAATGAATCCATGAACTTGTTATTAGGGTCTGCCTTCTATAAGCATTCAGTGAAAAAAGCTATTTTCATCACTAATGTAGAATATTGGAGTTCTAAAATACAGCTGAATGAAGAAGTTCATACACATAGGCCCAGAGTGGAAAAATGACTTATCCAAAGTTGCAGAAATGTAGGGACCGGAACCAAGTTCTCCAAGCTCAAAGCCAAGTGTTTTTGCCTCTGCAGACTCAGTGGTGTCCATTACATAATATTTGAAGCACGTTTGAACAGTGGAGAAGTATGGTGACAAGTCCCATGGAACTCTGTAGACTTGTAGTCAGAGATCAAAATTAAAATCCAGTTTGGCTGCACATGGATGTGACCTTGTGAAAGCCATGCAACTTCTATGGTCCTCCTTTCCTTCATTTTGTAAACTAGTGGTCATGACCCTTGCTTGCTTTCCAGGAATGTGATGAAACTCAAATGAGATGAAAAAAGAAGCTGTAAAGAGCAGCATGTATGTAAGAGGTTTCTGTTTATATTACATAAAAGTGACCAGGGAGCATAATTTGCTTCATACCAGTTTATCAGTGTTTTGAAAATGATTTCTATGACCAGTTCTGTTTTGGGACAGAGAGTAGCAAATGGGATTAGAATTGTGCATTCCAGCAAGATGGGTGCATGTGGACAACTCTGACAAGTTTTGCTTTAGCCAGAATAAACCTGAGGACTCCAGCAGGCTGAAGTTTTCCATGCATTTGTCTTCAAAGAAACCAAGTTCAGTATCCAAAAGTAATAAAAAGTGTTTCGATCTTTGCTTGAATCTCTTGGCAAACATCAACAGGGCTGTAATTACACTTAGTCCCCTGTAGACCTGCCCTGTCCCTGCTCCACTCAGTCTTCACCTCTCACATGCTGCAGGTACTTCAATCCTCCATGAAGCTCATTTTGATAAAAATGCAAAACAAAACTAAGCTTTAGTAACCCTTCGTTTTTCTTCTTTTATCTTATCCTTTAGCCTCTGTATTTTATGCTCTTAATTGAGTGAACATTTGCCTTTCTCTTCACTTCTCCTTTTGTCTCTCTTCGTTTGCCAATTCTATGTCAAAAAAATGATTTAGAAGCAGAACTGGGGCATGCTGAATATCTCTTTTGAAGTTTAGGGGTGATTGACGTGTAGTGAAAAAACCAGAATAATGTGGAATTTTCTTTAATACAATAGGAAAGGATAAAAGATAATGAACACATGGATCAATACATACATAGTTTGAATTTATTATAATTTATTTTGATCTCTCCAAGGGAATGACTGAATTAACAGTGCAGATAGGGGGATGTGAAATTTGTGGTAGAACAGACAGGGTAGTTAGCTGCAAGAGGTTGCTTATTTTCTGGTTATCACTCTTGAAAGCTTTTCCTTCATATTTTCTTCAAGCATGTAAGTGCCTCTCTTGTGCCCTAAATTTGTATTACTGACCAAACCACCTATCTAATCTTATTTTTTTATTTTACTTTTACTCTTTTAGTGATTTTCAAATATGCAATACAACATTACTATTTATAGTCACCTTATACATTACATCCCCATGACTTACTGCTCTTAAAAACTTACTGAAATTCTTGCACTTGGAGGAAAATTGCCTTTGAAAATACTGACTTCCCACCATTGGGCCTCATTTTGAATTGCTTGTCCTTTCCTTGAGAGAGCATAGTCAAACAAGCCATGCTGTATTGCTGAGCATTACCTTATGGATAAATAATGAGCTATGCTGTGTAACTGGTGTTCTGGGCCGAAACTCTTAGATTCAAGGTCTTACTCTGCCATGTATCAATATCAACTGGGTGACATGGGCAAGCTACTTAACCTTTGTGTCAGTTTACTCTGTAAAAGCAGATAGTCTACCAATCCTATGGTACCTGATATTATAGTAATCACAGAACTACAAAAAGGATGTCTTGTATATCACAGTTTGAAGACATTATCAAATAAAGCTAGATTGCCGGACAAGAGCAATCAGAATAGCAAGTATTAATAATATTAATAAGATGATGATAATAATAGCATTTACTGAATGCCTAGTTGTGGCAGATGCTGAACTGTTTCATTTACTCTTCACAACAACCCTTTGTATTGAATACTCTTTTTTTGCTCATTTCACAGATGAGTCAACTGGGACTCTGAGTAACTTACATGTCCAGAGTTACACATCAAGAAAGGCAGAGTTGAAATCAAATCCAAGTCTGATGTTACAACATATCATCTTAGTTGTTCTAAGATATTGTGATAGGGGTAGGCAAGGAAATAATATATAGAGAGAGAAGACTCTCTGTGAGTGGGTGTGGGTGTGTGTTATACACAAAGGAAAGAAGAGGAAGGAGTAAGGTGAAGGTATTGTTTTTGTCTTCAAATTGCTACATAGTTGTCATAAGAAAAGGCATCCCTTGTCTTTTTTTTTTTTTTTTTTTTTTTAATGATTCTAAATGTTATTTTACTTTGGGTGAACAAATTTCTGCCCATTTACACAGAATAATTTTCTGACAGTCAGAGTTACCCAAATATGGGACAATCTTCCTTGGAGATAATAAGTCTCCCTGAGTTGGCTTTCTTAAGCAGAGTCTTCTGATAACTGGGAGAGGTAGCGCAGGGGTTGTGGCTCGCTAAAAAGAACCATTAAGGTATTTTCAAATCTTAAGAGTCAGCATTTCTTTCCTTCTCCTAACCCTGGGGTTCTTCATTTCTTCCTTCTCTAGTTGCTTTAGGTGTAGAGGTAGGTTATTTATTTGACTTTTTTCTTGTTTCTTGAGGTAAGCCTGTAATGCTATGAACCTTCCCCTTAGCACTGCTTTTACAGTGTCCCATAGGTTTTGGGTTGTTGTGTTTTCATTTTCATTCGTTTCTATGCATATTTTGATTTCTTTTTTGATTTCTTCTATGATTTGTTGGTTATTCAGAAGCGTGTTATTTAGCCTCCATATGTTTGAATTTTTAATAATTTTTTTCCTGTAATTGAGATATAATCTTACTGCACTGTGGTCAGAAAAGATGACTGGAATGATTTCAATTTTTTTGAATTTACCAAGGCTAGATTTATGGCCCAGGATGTGATCTATTCTGGAGAAGGTTCCATGTGCACTTGAGAAAAAGGTGAAGTTGATTGTTTTGGGGTGAAATGTCCTATAGATATCAATTAGGTCTAGCTGGTCCATTGTGTCATTTAAGGTTTGTGTTTCCTTGTTAATTTTCTGTTTAGTTGATCTATCCATAGTTGTGAGTGGGGTATTAAAGTCTCCCACTATTATTGTGTTACTATTAATTTCCTCTTTCATACTCGTCAGCGTTTGCCTTACATATTGCGGTGCTCCTATGTTGGGTGCATATATATTTATAATTGTTATATCTTCTTCTTGGATTGATCCTTTGATCATTATGTAGTGTCCTTCTTTGTCTCTTTTCACAGCCTTTATTTTAAAGTCTATTTAATCTGATATGAGTATTGCGACTCCTGCTTTCTTTTTGTCTCCGTTTGCGTGAAATATTTTTTTCCAGCCCTTCACTTTCAGTCTGTATGTGTCCCTTGTTTTGAGGTGGGTCTCTTGTAGACAGCATATATAGGGGTCTTGTTTTTGTATCCATTCAGCCAGTCTTTGTCTTTTGGTTGGGGCATTCAACCCATGTACATTTAAGGTAATTATTGATAGGTATGGTCCCGTTGCCATTTACTTTGTTGTTTTGGGTTCACATTTATACAACCTTTCTGTGGTTCCTGTCTAGAGAAGATCCTCTGGCATTTGTTGAAGAGCTGGTTTGGTGGTGCTGAATTCTCTCCACTTTTGCTTATCTGTAAAGCTTTTGAATTCTCCTTCATATCTGAATGAGATCCTTGCTGGGTACAGTAATCTAGGTTGTAGGTTATTCTCTTTCATTACTTTAAGTATGTCCTGCCATTCCCTTCTGGCCTGAAGGGTTTCTATTGATAGATCAGCTGTTATCCTTATGGGAATCCCTTTGTGTGTTATTTGTTGTTTCTCCCTTGCTGTTCTTTGTGTTTCTTTATGTTCTTTATGTTTGATCTTTGTTAATTTGATTAATATGTGTCTTGGGGTGTTTCGCCTTGGGTTTATCCTGTTTGGGACTCTCTGGGTTTCTTGGACCTGTGTAACTATTTCCTTCCCCATTTTAGGGAAGTTTTCAGCTATTATCTCCTCGAGTATTTTCTCATGGCCTTTCTTTTTGTCTTCTTCTTCTGGGACTCCTATGATTTGAATGTTGAGGCATTTCACATTGTCCCAGAAGTCCCTGAGGTTGTCCTCATTTCTTTTGATTCTTTTTTCTTTTTTCCTCTCTGCTTCATTTATTTCCACCATCTTATCTTCTACCTCACTTATCCTATCTTCTGTCTCCGTTATTCTACTCTTGGTTCCCTCCAGATTGTTTTTGATCTCATTTATTGCATTATTCACTTTTTACTGACTCTTTTTTATTTCTTCCAAGTCCCTATTAAACATTTCTTGAATCTTCTCCATCTTTGTCTCCAGGCTATTTATCTGTAACTCCATTTTGTTTTCAAGATTTTGGATCATTTTTATTATCATTATTCCAAATTCTTTTTCAGGTAGATTCCCTATCTCCTCCTCTTTTGTTTGACTTGGTGGGCATTTTTCATCTTCCTTTACCTGTTGGGTATTTCTCTGCCTTTTCGTCTTGTTTAGATTGCTGTGTCTGGAGTGGGCTTTCTGTATCCTCGTGGTCTGTGGTTCCTTTTTACTGTGGAGGTTTCAACTAGTGGGTGACGATTAGCTTGTCAAGGTTTCCTGGTTAGGGAAGCTTGCGTCAGTGTTCTGGTGCACGGAACTGGATTTCTTCTCTCTCCTTTTGTCTTCGAAAGAGTCAGCATTTCTATAGTAGATTTCAAAATGAAGTAATTTCTCTGGTTCACAGTAGAATTCATGGCAAAAGTAATCCTTCAGCTGAATTTGTGCATTAGATAGGACACTTTTGGTTACAAGTGGTAGAATAAAAACTCTAAAGAAAAAGAAAAGTTAATCATTAGGCTCAGAAGATGTCTCAAGAAGTCCACAGGCAGAAAAAAGAACTGAAACTAGGATCTGAAATATCATCTGTCTTCTCTCTCCATCCTGAATTTATGCTCCTGCTTATAGATTATATTTCTTTCTTCTCTACTTTTCTCTAGAACAGGTTTTTCTCAGTTCCTCGGTCCACTTGGCAGGAAGTAGGTATCCATTTGATTGTTTCTGAGCTGACATGTTACAGATGATACAATATTGAGGAAAAGAAGGAATTTTTCTTTTGGTTTTAATTCCAACGTTTTGGTGGTTCATTTTTTTTTTTTTTACTGTGGTAAAGTTCATGTAATATAAAGTTAACCATTCAAAACTGTACAGTTTAATGTCACTTAGTACTTATAGAGTGAAACCATCACCTCTATTTATTTCCAAAGTATTTTCATCACCCCCAAAGAAACTTTTTACCCATTAAGTGGCCACTCCTCAACTCCATGACTCCTGGCCCTGGCAGTCACTAATCTGCTGTTTGTCTCTATGGATCGACCCATTCTAAAAATTTCAAATAAATGGAATAATGCAATAGTGACGTTTTGTATCTATCTACTTTCACATAGCAAAGGTTTTCAAGATTCATCCATGTTGTAGCATGGATCAGCATACCATTCCTTTATATGGCTGAATAATTTCCATTGTGTAGATATCTTACTTTGGTTTCTCCACTTATCTATCAATGGGCATTTGACTTGTTTCCACGTTTTGGCTATTGTGAATAGTGCTGCAGCTTTTGTTTTAATGCTTGTTTTTAATTCTCTTGCATCTATCCTAGGAGTGGAATTGCTGCGCCACATGGTAATTTTATGTTTAATGTTTTAGGAAACTGCCAAATGTTTTCCCCAGTGGCTACACCATTTTATACTCCTGTCAGCAATGCGTGAAGATTCCAATTTTCTACATCCTTGCCAAAACTTATTACCTTTCTTCTTTAAAAAAAATTATAGCCACTCTAGTTGGTGTAAAAAGGTACCTCCTTGAAGTTGTGATTCTTATTTCCCTATAACTAATGAATGTGGATCTCCTTTTTAATGTTCTTATTGGCCATTTGTATATCTTCTTTGGAGAAATGCATAAGGTTAAGTCCATAACCTTATTTTAAAAATTGTGTTTATCTTTTTCTTGTTGAATTATAACAGTTCTTAATATATTCTGATAATAGTCCCTTATCAGTTGATTCCCAGCTCTGCAATTTACCTCAGGCAAGTCACTAAACTCTTATGAACTTTGTCTTCTCTTTTTAAAAATATAGAGAAAGGAAAAAAATATAAAGGATATCACATCAAATATGTGTGTGTGTAGAGAAGGAATCACTTCTCTCTGTATATGTCTCTTCTCGCTACATAAAACGCGTGTGTGTGTGTGTATATATATATATATGTCTCCATCTTAAACTCTATCCATCTATCTGTCTATACCTAGGAACAATATTTTATTTTTGCTAATTCATTGTTTGTAGTGACTTTTAGGGGCTTCTCTGATAGCTCAGTTGGTAAAGAATCCGCCTGCAATGCAGGAGACCCTGGTTCAAATCCTGGGTCAGGAAGATCCCCTGGAGAAGGGAAAGGCTACCCACTCCAGTATTCTGGCCTGGAGAACTCCAGATGGAATTCTATGCAGTCCGTGGGGTTCCAAAGAGTTGGGCACAACTGAGTGACTTTCACACTTCACTAGTGACTTTTAGACTGTAAACATCACAATAACAAGAATAGACTGTATGATTTGCAAATATTTTCTCTCATTTGGTATGTGTCTTTTCACTTTCTTAATAGTATCCTTTGTTGACCTAAAATAAATAGACCTCCAGCTATTTCTCCAGCAAAAATGGGTTTATTTGGCATCAGAAAGACTTGGAATTTAGAGTCTGTAGCCAGAGCCACTGCAAGTCCTTGAAGAGAAAGGCAAAAAGAATTCTTTTAAAGAAAGAAGTTGGAAGGCCTATCCTAAATAAAAAAGCCCATGACTTTTCATTGGCTGAGTTCTTGCCAGGACAAAGGTCCTTCCTATTGGGTTCTTTTTAAGGACATGGGAGCTCCCCCTTCTGGTCTCCTATTTAATTGATATTTTTGTTTATTAATTTTTTTCTTTCTTTTTCTCCTTTTGATCAAGATTGTTCTCTGATCATTGATCAAATCAGCTTTTCCACTTTCAGTCACTTTTTCTCTCTTATGCCTAGAAGGACCTTTCTGAGGCATGGTGTCTCATGCTGGTGTACAGATTGGAAACCTGTTGAAGTAATGTTCAAGTGAGAAGGAGGGGTAGGAGGAAGAACTCTCAGGGACTTTCAGTCTCAAGTCCATAAGTTATCAAGCCATAGATATTGGAGATCATCTGAGGCATTATGTCATCATCAGAGGTTTGGTAACAAACTTCCAGCAGTTCTTTTCTGAATAACCTGGGAAAGTGGTCTCATCAAATGTGGTCTGCTTTAATTCAAAGACATCTTTACTTTCAGGTCACCAGATGACATGCAAGTCTAGTCAAGCTTCAGTGCTTTCAAAAGGTATGAATTCAAGAGTCTATTCTCTTGAATTTGGAGGCATGAGAGTTGTTAGCAGGACCTGCCAAGGCCCTTTCCAGTGAGGATGAAGAGGGTCTTTCTGGAAGTGTCCTCTCCAATAGATAAAATCTCCAGGTTGCAAGATGTGATATTTAAGGTCTTTACCTCCTGAGAGTACATTGTGAAAAGACTGTTCCACCAAATCATGATTATTTCTAATAGAAGCAATTAAACCTTTGTAATAGTAGAGTATCTTTCCTTTTATCATTGTGGATCACAAAAGGCAGGGACAAGTGTATTGCATGTCCTGTGACTGTCTCAAAGGGTGAGAGCTCATGAGTTTCAAAAGAGGTGAATCTAAGATTTAAAAAGACCAACGGCAATGGTTTAGGTCAAGGTATTTGAAGGGTCTTTACAAATTTTATCAACTGAGTCTTAATAATGACATTAGTGTGTTCAAATAAGCCAGAGGACTTGAGGGTATTAAGCATAGTGGAAGTGTAAAACCAGTCAAATTATGTAGACTTGTTGAATGCCTGATTAGTAAAATGGGTTCTTTGAAGCCATAAAGTTGAAGAGGATTTCATCAGGGAGGGGTAATCTTTTCTAAGAGGATTTTAATGACAGAAGAGGCAATAATTTATTTGCAAGGGAAGGCTTCAGTCTAGTGTGAAAGCATATAGACCATGACTAAAACACACTTGTATCCATGAGATGGGGGAAGGTGTATGAAATCCATTTGCCAGACCATGAAAGGTCCATTAGGCAGGTTAGCATGATAGAAAGTAGCACCAACAAGCTTCCTTGGGCTGTATTTTGGACAAGTGGGACAAGTGGGACAAGTGGGACAAGTGAGGAAGGCACTTTTCTCAGCTTTGTTCCATTTCCCTACCAATACTGATTCAGGAATGCTATTATTTTGTCAGTAGACCAAAGATTTAACGCATGCAGAGTAGGGAGGAGTGGTAATTTCAGTCTCCAGCAGGACTGAATCATCATTTGGTCCAAACCAGAGCTTTTTCTTTTTATCAAACAAAAAGGTGTTGACTTCCAATCTTGGTTATTTCTTTTCTGAGGTTAACTTTTGGGCTTCTCTCGCCACTTTTTCTAAGTTATCATCTAGGGAAGACAGTGTTTGTACCAAGTGGGGGTTTGGCTGCTGTTGGTCCCTTTAAGGAGAGCATTCTTTGCAGAAGCATCAACTGGGTGGTTTTCTTTAGCTCCCAAAGGCTCAAGTTTCGAACACCTAGGAATCTTCATGGTAGCGAAAGCAGCAGGTTAAAATATTATATCTAATAATTCTGGAACATAGAGGCCATTTAAAATTTTACTTCTGTTGGAAATTAGGAATTCATAGTGTTTCCACAACATTCAAAAACCTTGAGCTGCTCCAAAAGCACATGTATTATCTAAAATAATGATAGTTTTACCCTTAATTAAAGTGAAAGCCCTTGTTGCTTAGTTGCTAAATTGTGTCTGACTCTTCTGCAACTCCATGGACTGTAGCCTGCCAGACTCCTCTGTCCATGGGATTTCCCAGGCAAGAATACTGGAAGGGGTTGCCTTTTTTTCTCCAGGGAATCTTCCTAACTAAGAACATAATATTCAACCTGCAGGGCTGAAGTAGCCATAGGTAAAGATGCTGAAATTGAAGATTAAGAATTGTATCTGTACTGATAAATGCATAAAATGTGGTATGTATGTGTGTGTGTGTGTATATATATATTCCTATATAATATATATAGGAATACTACTCAGCCATAAAAAATACTGAGACAATGCCATTTGTAGCAACAAGGATGAACGTAGAGATTATCACTTTATGTGAAGTCAGAGAAAGGGGAGTACCATATGATATCACTTATCCATATTATGATAAGTGGAACCCAAATTATGATATAAATGACTTATTTGCAAAACAGAAGCAGATGCACAGACATAGAGAACAAATTTGCAGTTACCAAAGGGGAAAGGAGGTGGGTAAATTAGGAGTCTGGAATTAGTAGATGTAAACAACACTATATAAAATAGATAAACATCGTCCAACTGTTTAGCATGGGGAACTATGTTTAATATGTTGTAATAACCTATAGTAAAAAAGTATATATGCATAACCTAATAACTTTACACAAGAAACTGACACAATATTATAAATGAGCTATATTTCAATTTAAAAAATCCTTTAAAAAAAAGAGAGAATTTTAGCTGTCTTCCTCTGAGGTGACCGATTCTCCATATGAGAGAGCTGATTTGTAGATTAATTAAATCTGGAATGAACATAGTTTCCCATTCCATCCTTGTTGTTTTTCCTAGAAGGGTAAGGTCCTTGTTCATCCCATAATAACCCATTTTAACATAATGTTAAAAGCTACCTAGGTGGAATTGACATCTGAAGGAAGCCAAATTTTTCTTTAAAAATAATCTGAAGTTGATTGTAATAGTCACGGCAAGATTAATCAGACTTTTATATGCAAACCTCAACTTTGTTTCAATCAATAGACTTTTGGAAAAACCCTAAAAGTTACTGGATAAAATCACCCAGTTATTGTCTGAGCCTAATCCTATAATAAGCTAGTGGTCTGGTCTCCCAGTTGTCGTCTTAGAGACCTTTCAGAATGTTCCCAGTTACTGAGTTTCATCCAGTGCTGGGCTGGCCTTCTCTGACAAGCATATGAACTAGCTGACATAAGACAGAAATACCAGGTTGATAGGTTTGAATGACTGTGTTAAATTCCTCTGCAAATCTGTGAGAATCTTCAGTTACTTTGGGAAAATCTTTGACTGTGGCTCATAGTTTAGATTCAGTCTAGGGAATATGAGAAATTAAGTGTTAGCCTCTGGATTCTCGGAAAGCTTAATTTCTTAAAAACTTTTTTTTATTTTGTGTTGGGGTATGGTCGATTAACAATGCTGTGGTAGTTTCAGGTGAGCAGTGAGGAAACTCAGTCATATGTATACATGTGTCCATCCTCCCACAAATTCCTCTCCCATCCAGGTTGCCACATAACATTGAGCTGAGTTACATGTGCTTTACAACAGGTCTTTGTTGCTTATCTATTTTAAATATATTAGTGTATACATGACCTTCCTAAAGTCCCTAACCATCCCTTCCTCCCAGCAACCATAAGTTCATTTTCTAACTTTGTGAGTCTCTTTCTGTTTTGTAAGTTCTTTTGTATCATTTCTTTTTAGATTACACATATGAGGGATGTCATATGATATTTCTCCTTCTCTGTCTGACTTACTTAACTCGGTGTGACACTGTCTAGGTCCATCCATGTTACTACAAATGGCATTATTTCATTCTTTTTAATGACTGAGTAATATTCCATTATATATATGTAACATATCTTCTTTATCCATCTGTTGATGGACATTTAGGTTGCTTCCATCTCTTGGCTATTGTAACAGTGCTGCAGTGAACATGGGGTGCATGTATCCTTTTAGATCATGGTTTTCTCCAGATATATGCCCAGGAGTGGGATTGCAGGATCGTGGCTATTCCAACTTACATTCTCATGAACAGTACAGGGGTATTCCCTTTTCTCCACACCCTCTCCAGCATTTGTTATATGTGGATTTTTTGATGATAGCCATTCTGACCAGTGTGAGGTGATATCTCATTGTAGTTTTGATTTACACTTCTCTAATAACTAGTGATAATAACAATGGAAAAGAAATGCAAAAAGGCAAAATGGTTGTCTGAGGAGGCCTTACAAATAGCTGTGAAATGAGGAGAAGCTAAAAGCAAAGGAGAAAAGGAAAGATATTCCCATTTGAATGCAGAGTTCCAAAGAATAGCCAGGAGAGATAAGAAAGCCCTCTTCAGCAATGAATGCAAAGAAATAGAGGAAAACAACAGAATGGGAAAGACTAGAGATCTCTTCAAGAAAATTAGAGATACCAAGGGAACATTCATGCAAAAATGGACTCAATAAAGGACAGAAATGGTATGGACCTAACAGAAGCAGAAGATATTAAGAAGAGGTGGCAAGAATACACAGAAGAACTGTACAAAAAAGATCTTCACGACCCGGATAATCACAATGGTGTGATCACTCACCTAGAGCCAGACATCCTGGAATGTGAAGTCAAGTGGGCCTTAGAAAGCATCACTACGAACAAAGCTAGTGAATGTGATGGAATTCCAGTTGAGCTATTTCAAATCTGAAAGATGATGCTGTGAAAGTGCTGCACTCAATATGCCAGCAAATTCGGAAAACTCAGCAGTGGCCATAGGACTGGAAAAGGTCATTTCATTCCAATCCCTAAGAAAGGCAATGCCAAAGAATGCTCAAACTACTGCACAATTGCACTCATCTCACACACTAGTAAAGTAATGCTCAAAATTCTCCAAGCCAGGCTTCAGCAATACGTGAACCGAGAACTTCCAGATGTTCAAGCTGGTTTTAGAAAAGGCAGAGGAACCAGAGATCAAGTTGCCAATATCCACTGGATCACTGAAAAAGAAAGAGAATTCCAGAAAAACATCTACTTCTGCTTTATTGACTACGCCAAAGCCTTCGACTGTGTGGATCATAATAAACTGTGGAAAATTCTGAAGGAGATGGGAATAACCAGACCACCTGACCTGCCTCTTGAGAAACCTGTATGCAGTTCAGGAAGCAACAGTTAGAACTGGGCATGGAACAACAGACTGGTTCCAAAGAGGAAAAGGAGTATGTCAAGGCTGTATATTGTCACCCTGCTTATTTAACTTATATGCAGAGTACATCATGAGAAATGCTGGGCTGGAAGAAGCACAAGCTGGAATTAAGATTGCTGGGAGAAATATCAATAACCTCAGATATGCAGATGACACCACCCTTATGGCAGAAAGTGAAGAGGAACTAAAAAGCCTCTTGATAAAAGTGAAAGAGGAGAGTGAAAAAGTTGGCTTAAAGCTCAATATTCAGAAAACTAAGATCATGGCATCTGGTCCCATCACTTCATGGGGAATAGGTGGGGAGGCAGTGGAAACAGTGTCAGACTTTATTTTTGGGGGCTCCAAAATCACTGCAGATGGTGACTGCAGCCATGAAACTAAAAGACGCTTACTCCTTGGAAGGAAAGTTGTGACCAACCTAGACAGCATATTAAAAAGCAGAGACATTACTTTGCCAACAAAGGTCCGTCTGGTCAAGGCTATGGTTTTTGCAGTGGTCATGTATGGATGTGAGAGTTGGACTGTGAAGAAAGCTGAGCACCGAAAAACTGATGCTTTTGAACTGGTGTTGGAGAAGACTCTTGAGAGTCCCTTGGACTGCAAGGAGATCCAACCAGTCCATCCTGAAGGAGATCAGTCCTGGGTGTTCATTGGAAGGACTGATGCTGAAGCTGAAACTCCAATACTTTGGCCACCTGATGTGAAGAGTTGACTCATTGGAAAAGACCCTGATGCTGGGAGGGATTGGGGGCAGGAGGAGAAGGGGACGACAGAGGGTGAGATGGCTGGATGGCATCACTGACTCGATGGACATGAGTTTGAGTAAACTCCAGGAGTTTGTGAGGGACAGGGAGGCCTGGCGTGCTGCAATTCATGGGGTCGCAAAGAGTCGGACACGACTGAGTGACTGAACTGAACTGAATAACTAGTGATGTTCAACATCTTTTCATGTGCCTATTGGCCATCTGTGTGTCTTCTTTGGGGAAATGTCTATTCAGATCTCTCAGAAAGTTTAATTTTAAAGGAATATATTCTGACAAGTTCAGCGGAAAAGGGAGTGAGGCATGCATGTTTCTGAGAAACAGGGAAGTTTAGTGAGAGAATTAGTATGGGGAAACTGAGGGTATATAGGTATAGGCGGCATAGAAGGAAAGGAGAAGGATGGGACACATCCTCAGAAAGGAGGCAGGACTTGGCACAAGGAGTGGAGGTAGACAGAGACGATGGCCCTGGAGGTGGAACCAGGGGTGAAGGAGCCAAGGAGGAAGCACCGGTAGCTCTTGGATCCATTTTCACTTTCTTTAATCCTATCTTTACATCAGTTAATCTTAAAATCTTATTTTGCAGAGAGAGGCAATTTTAGGCTCCTGATAATGTTGGAATCCTCAAAATATGCACGTCGAAATAGACTCTATTTAGTTTGAGAAATTTTAGAGCTATGGTAGTCCAATTTGGTTTTAAGAAAAGTAAGTTTGGGAGTTTCCCTAGTGGTCCAGTGGCTAAGACTCTGCACCCTCCATGTAAGGGATCCGGGTTCCGATCCCTGGTCAGGGCACTAGATCCCACATGCCACATGAAGATCGAAAATTCTGTGTGCTGTAAATAAGACCAAGCACAGCCAAATAAATAAATATATTTTTAAAAAAAAGAAAAGTAAGTTTGGGTATTTTAAAAGTTCATCTTAATGGTCACTGATACTCTAAATTGCCTTTGGTTAGGTTGTTCCATTTAGTTAGAAACATGCATGAGGAAACACTATGGTTTTTAAACATAAAATCAACTCAAATCCCTGAAGGGAGAGTGCCTACAAAATACTAAGAAAATTGAGGTCTGATTCTCAGAGGTTTTTCTCTAGGGTAACAGAATAATTTTCATACCACCTAAACAGCTTACAACTCAAACAGTTCAAATCTCTCTCATATCCTGTAGGCCTAATACTAGCCATTTCTAAGTAACAGTCTGGCCCTAGAGGGACCTAGCTCAAGGCTTCTCAGCTCAGTCCGCATACAATAGCTCTTGTTCCAAAAAAAAAAAAAAAGGCTCAAAGTCCAAACCAGTCCAACTGGGACAATCTGTTTTCAAATTAGATCAAAGTGCCATGACCACTTCCATATAGAAGAGGACCTTAACTAGAAAAGATAAAACCTGAAAATAGATCTAAGAAAGAACCTAGAGAACTTCAAAATGCAAAAAGTGGGGGAAGCTTTGATCCAAGAGAGATATCCTTTAAACTCCGGGGTCAGGGAGAAAAGCCGTGAGTAATGGTGGGCTCAGTATGGGTGCCGCACTTGTTTCTCACCAGCCCTGAAGTTATCGGGGGTCTTCTCTAAATTCCTGTACGTGCCACCAACAATGTTGGCCTAAAATAGACTGCTAGCTATTTCTCCAGCCAAAAAATGGGTTTATTGGGGATTAGAATTGCAATTTGGGGTCTGCATCCATGGCTAGCAAGCCACATGCAAGTCCCCCCACAGCAAGGAGAGGGGAACTCTTTGATAGAGGGGGAAAGGAGGTTGGCGGGCTGTAGTAAACAGAGGCCATGGATTTTCACTGACTGAGTTGTTGCTGGGAAAGAAGAGGAGTCTTCTCTGTTAGGCTCTGCTATTGTTTCAGGGTGTGAGAGCTCCACCTTCTGGTCTCCCAGTTCAGTTCAGTACAGTCAGTCAGTCATGTCCAACTCCTTGCAACCCCATGGACTGCAGCACACCAGGTTTTCCTGTCCATCACCAACTCCCAGAGCTTGCTCAAACTCATGTCCATTGAGCTGGTGATGCCATCCAACCATCTCATCCTCTGTCGTCCCCTTCTCCTCCTGCCTTCAATCTTTCCCAGCATGAAGGTCTTTTCCAATGAGTCAGTTCTTCCCATCAGGTGGCCAAAATATTGGAGCTTCAGCTTTAGCATCAATCCTTCCAATGAATATTCAGGACTGATTTCCTTTAGGATTGACTGGTTTGATCTCCTTGCAGTCCAAGGGACTCTCAAGAGTCTTCTCCAACACCACAGTTCAAAAGCATCAATTCTTTGGTGCTCAGCTTTCTTTATGGTCCAACTCTCACATCCCTACATGACCACTGGAAAAACCATACTCCATTTAATTGAGGTTTTGAAAGTGAAAGTGAAACCCGCTCAGTCGTGTCAACTCTTTGTGACCCCATGGACTATAAAGTCCATGGAATTCTCCAGGCCAGAATACTGGAGTGGGTAGCCTTTCCCTTCTCTAGGGGATCTTCCCAACCCAGGGATTGAACCCAGGTCTCCTGCATTGCAAGCAGATTCTTTACCAGCTGAGCCACCAGGGAAACCTGAGAACACTGGAGTGGGTAGCCTATCCCTTCTCCAGTGGATCTTCTCATCCCAGGAATCAAACCAGGGTCTCCTGTATTGCAAGCGGATTCTTCACCAGTTGAGCTGTTAGGGAAGCCCAATTGAGGTTTTAGTTTATTAATTTTTTACATTTTTGGTACATAAAAGTTGTATGCCTTAGGCTGATGCCTTAGACTTTGTTAGATATCCCTAATATTTAGCAGGGGCTTCCCTGGTGGCTCACTGGTAAAGAATCACCTGCCAATGCAGGAGATGCAGATCTGATCCCGGGGTAAGGAAGATCCCCTGGAAAAGGAAATGGCAACCCACTCCATGTTCTTGCCTGGAGAATCCCATGGACAGAGGAGCCTGGTGGGCTACACAGTCCATGGGATTCCGACTTAGGACTGAATAGCAACAATACTTAGTAGGTTTGCTGTTATCACTAATAATAGACACAAGAGGGTGCTACAAGATCTTGCTTCTGGTTCTTTAGGCCCAAGTGTAGAACAGTCATGGTCTCTTTCCTTTAATGCAATTTCCATTTTCAGAAAAGAATCCTAATAACAAAAGAGAAAAATCTTAAGAGAAAGAATGAAAATACAGCATAATATCAAATGTTTAGATTTTAAGGTTAACTGAGGTATAGTCCCAGTGTTGCTGATGATTTAGTACAATTTTAGATGAATGTAATAGAATTTCATTTGCTAGAAAAACACGTGATACTTCCTTTCTTCCTTCCTGCTTCCCTCCAGCCCACCCCCTCTTTCTTCCTTGCAGGCACACTTTGATAAATGCAATCTTTTCCATTTTGAAAAAGTAAACAAAATATAAGCAGAACTGTTCTTGAAGTGGAGATAGGATGCTGTTTACTATTTGGTCCTTTATAGAAAAAAGTTCACTAATTCCTATTCTAGATGCTCATAATGACTCACAGGGACTAGGGAAAATACATTAAAATTTTGACTGCTATTTTAAAAGTCTAATTATTTAGAAACTTTTGGTATATGCTTTATACAATACGTAGTATATTCGGATTGAATATGCTTTGGGCTTCCCGGGTGGCACAGCAGTAAAGAATACACCTGTCAATGCAGGAGACATGGGTTTGATCCCTGGGTCGGGAAGATCCCCTGGAGAAGGAAATGGCAACCCACTCCAGTATTCTTGCCTGGGAAATCCCGTGGACAGAGGAGCCTGGCGGGCTGCAAAAAAGTCGGACACGATTTAGCGACTAAACAAAAATAAAAGCAGGCTTTTTGTTGTTGTTCAGTTGCTCAGTCATGTCTGACTCTGCAACCCCATGGACTGCAGCATGCCAGGCTTCCCTGTCCTTCATTATCTCCTGCAGCTTGCTCAAACTCATTGGTGATGCCATCCAACCATCTCATCCTCTGTCATCCCCTTCTCCTGCTTTCAGTCTTTCTCAGCATCAGGGTCTTTTCTAATGAGTCGTCTCGTCGTGTCAGGTGGCCAGAGTATTGGAGCTTCATCTTCATCATCAGTCTTTACAATGAATATTCAGGGTTGATTTCCTTTAGGATTGACTAGTTTGATCTCCTTGCAGTCCAAGGGACTCTCAGAGTCTTATCCAGCATCACACTTCAAAAGCATCAATTCTTTGGTACTCAGCCTTCTTTATGGCCCAATTCTCATATCCGTACATGACTACTGAAAAAAACCATAGCTTGGACTATAAGACCTTTGTTGGCAAAGTAATGTCTCTGCTTTTTAATATGCTGTCTTGATTTGTCATAGCTTTTCTTCCAAGGAGCAAAAGTGCTTTTAATTTTATGGCTGCAGTCACCATCTGCAGTGACTTTGGAGTCCAAGAAAATAAAGTCTGCCACTGTTTCCATTGTTTATCCATCTATTTACCATGAAGTAACGGGATCAGATGGAGAAGGCAATGGCACTCCACTCCAGTACTCTTGCCTGGAAAATCCCATGGGCAGAGGAGCCTGGTGGGCTGCAGTCCATGGGGTTGCGAAGAGTCAGACACGACTGAACGACTGCACTTTCACTTTTCACTTTCATGCATTGGAGAAGGAAATGGCAACCCACTCCAGTGTTCTTGCCTGGAGAATCCCAGGGACAGGGAAGCCTGGTGGGCTGCCGTCTATGGGGTTGCACAGAGTCGGACACGACTGAAGTGACTTAGCAGCAGCAGCAGCAGCAACGGGATCGGATGCCATGATCTTAGTCTTTTGAATGGTGAGTTTTAAGCCAGCTTTTTCACTCTCCTCTTTGACCTTCAAGAAGCTCTTTTTTTTTCTCCTCACTTTCTGCCTTAAGGGTGGTGTCATCTGCATATCTGAGGTTATTGATATTTGTCCCCACAATCTTGTGCCCAGCTTGTGTTTCATCCAGCCTGGCATTTCACATAACGTACTCTGCATATAAGTTAAAGAGCAGGGTGACAATATACAGCCTTGTGGTATTCCTTTCCTGGCTTGAAACCAGTCCATTGTGCCATGTCTAGTTGTAATTGTTGCTTCTTGACCTGCATACAGGTTTCTCGGGAGGCAGGTAAAATGGTTTTGTATTCCCATCTCTTTACGAATTGTTCTGTTTGTTGTAATCCACACAGTCAAAGGCTTTAGTGTAGTCAAAGAAGCAGAAGTAGATGTTTTTCTGGATTCTCTTGTTTTTTCTATGATCTAACGGATGTTGGCAATTTGATCTCTGGTCCCTCTGCCTTTTCTAAATCCAGCTTGAACATCTGGAAGTTCTCGGTTCACTTACTGTTGAAGTCTGAAATAAAGTGAAAGTGAAACTCGCTCAGTCATGTCCTACTCTTTGTGACCCCAAGGACTGCAGTCTGCCAGGCTCTTCTGTCCATGGAATTCTCCAGACTGGAATACTGGAGTGGGTAAACTTTCCCTTCTCTAGAGGATCTTCCCAACCCAGGGATAGAACCCAGGTCCTCCTGCATTGCAGGCAGATTCTTTACCAGCTGAGCTACTGTTTAAACCTCTTGGTGAGTTTTGAGCATTACTTTGCTAGCCTGTGAGATGAATGCAATTGTGCGGTAGTTTGAATATTCTTTGGCACTGCCTTTCTTTGGGTTTGGAATGAAAACTGACCTTTTCCAGTCCTGTGGCCATTGCTGAGTTTTCCAAATATGCTGGCATATTGAGTGTAGCACTTTAACAGAATCATCTTTTAGGATTTGAAATAGCTCAGCTGGAATTCTATCACCTCCACCAGCTTTGTTCATAGTGATGTTTCCTAAGGCCTACATGACTTCACACTCCAGGATATCTGGCTTAGGTGGGTGATCACACCATTGTGGTTATCTGGGTTTTGAAGATCTTTTTTGTATAGTTCTTCTGTGTATTCTTGCCACCTCTTCTTAATATCTTCTGCTTCTGTTAGGTCCATACCATTTCTATCCTTTATTGTGCCCATCTTTGCATGAAATGTTTCCTTGGTATCTCTACTTTTCTTGAAGAGATCTCTCGTCTTTCCCATTCTATTGTTTTCCTCTATATCTTTGCAATGATCACTTAGGAAGGCTTCTTATCTCTCCTTGCTATTCTTTGGAACTCTGCATTCAGGTGGGTATATCTTTCCTTTTCTCCTTTGCCTTTCACTTCTCTTCCTCCTCAGACAACCATTGTGCATTTTTGCATTCCTTTTTTGGGGGGATGTTTTTCTATCACCGCTTCCTGTACAATGTTATGAACCTCCATCCAGGTACTCTCTATCAGATATAATCCCTTGATTTTTTTCCCCACTTTCACTGTTTAATTGTAAGGGATTTGATTTAGGTCATACCTGAATGGCCCAGTACTTTTCCTTACTTTCTTCAATTTAAGTCTGAATTTGGCAATAAGGAGTCCATGATCTGAGCCGCAGTCAGTTCCTGGTCTTGTTTTTGCTGACTGTATAGAGCTTCTCCATCTTCGGCTGCAAAGAATATAATCAATCTAATTTTGGTATTGACCATCTTGTGATGTCCATGTGTGGAGTCATCATTTGTGTTGTTGGAAGAGGGTGTTTGCTGTGACCACTGTGTTCTCTTGGCAAAACTCTGTTAACCTTTGCCCTGCTTCATTTTTTCACTCTAAGGCCAAACTTAGCTGTTACTTACCTGTTACTTCACATGTCTCTTGACTTCCTACTTTTGCCTCCGGTCCCTATGATGAAATGGACATCTTTATGAACAAATAAAATAGACATAATTTCACATGCATCTGCATAAATGTTTTTCTGATTGAAGTGTATAATCAAATATTTTTAGAAACCACTCTAGTTTAACTGTATTATTTTACATATGGGAAGAATAAAATCCAGAGTGTTAAATGATTTTTCAAGGTCCCAAAGAAAGTTATTAGCAGATCAGCTACAGACTCCTGCCCCTTTCACTGTATCATTTTGCAAACATGCCCACCCTATCTTTTGCTGTCCTCCAACTTGAGGTGTCTGAAGTAGGGGCTGTCCTGTGCTGACTTCACATTCTTTTTATCACTAAATCTACTGCTGTGTTATACATTCACAAGCCTTTTTCCTCGCCTTATGAACTTCGGCATGCCCTGGTCATGTGAGTGCTCTTTGGGCTCTAGCGAGAAGTTGAGGCATACCCTAAATTAATCCCAAATGTCTTCCCTGAGCTTGTAATTATCTGGCAGACAGATAAGTAGAAATCTGCACACGTACTGCATGGTACACCTATCCTTCGCTTTAGGAATGTGGTGTCGGGAACAAGATCAGAAAAGTTTCTGTAGTTGACTTTGGACTTCCCTAGTTGTGATGACACAACTTACTTAGGAAAGTCACAAGTCAAGAGGGACACATGAAGAGATTGTACACATTCAAAAGTAGGTCCAGGATGACAAAAAAATAAGAAACCTTGTGTCTGTAAAGAAGAGTAGAAGGAACTTGGTGGTAACTTAGCTCAGGGATGACTCAGATGCCCAAGTAATTATCTTCAGGTATCTTAATGATTGTCCTGGGAAAGGAGGAACTTTTAACTGTCTTGTAAGGCTACATCTAGGACCTATGGGTAGAATTTGCTGGCATTTAGGCTGGAGAAGGCAATGGTAACCCACTCCAGTACTCTTGCCTGGAAAATCCCATGGGCAGAGGAGCCTGGTAGGCTGCAGTCCATGGGGTCGCTAAGAGTCGGACACGACTGAGCGACTTCACTTTCACTTTTCACTTTCATGCATTGGAGAAGGAAATGGCAACCCACTCCAGTGTGTTTTGCCTGGAGAATCCCAGGGATGGGGGAGCCTGGTGGGCTGTCATCTACAGGGTCGAACAGAGTCAGACATGACTGGAGCGACTTAGCAGCAGCAGCAGGCTTGAGTTCACTAGTTAGAGATGTCCAATGAATAACTAGATGTTATTTAGACTTTGGCATTAGAGAGAGATGGGTATAATTCCTGGCTTCCCCTCTTACTGCCTACTTGACCCTGGGAACTATGGTTATGGGGGAGAGTAGCATATTGCAACATTGTATATAGAGCCCTCTTTTTTTCCCCCTCTTCTACCTGCCCTTGAACCTCATCCATTCACTGCCAGTTTATACTATCAGGATTTAGAAACTCAAGGCTGCAAAAGTACTTTGAGCAAAAGGATTTTGAGTCTGGCTTTTAGAAGCAAAGGATGTCTGGAAGGAAGTAGAACACAAAGTGTATGCTGAAACAGCTGGTTTGGAAATAGAGTAGGAGTCACATAGCACTGCCTCCTAATATCAAATAAAAATCCATGGGCTAGAAGTTAAGGTGTGGAGGCAGGACAGTGTTGAGAAAGAAGATTGGTGAAGCCTAACCTGTCTGGAGTTCACAGTACCCAAGGGAATGAGAGGGGGTTCTGTGGAGTTGGCACTGAGGCCCATGAACTATCATTAGGGAGACATCATCTATCACAAGATGAGAGTGAGATCATTAATGTACATCATGGGATGACATTAAGCATTTGAACCAATGTCATAAGTCATCGATGCCATACTGTCCTCTTTACATTTTGTAAAGACTTCCTAATGAAACGCTAGCAAAGTGCTAGTCACTGTCCTCTGAGAATTATAGCTCTTTGGGACCAAAACTTTGCTCAGCTCTATTCTACTTTCCCTGTATGGAAACAACTTACCAGATATATTCTAAGATGTTGCTGAGATGACAGGAGGCCTTCTGAACACCTGTAGGAGGAAAGATGGTATGGAAGGGAAGCCTCACATCGGTACCTTGGTAGGAATGAGCCGAACTGGTTTGAGGTCCTGTCTGTTCCTCCCCAGCTACATTAAAAACAGCCCTTCCAGTTACATGTTAACCATACTTTGACCATTTCCATGTTGTTACAGTTAACTTTCCTAGATTGTTTTTAGTGTTGGCTTCCCAGGCAGTGCTAGTGGTAAAGAACCCACCAGCCAACGCAGGAGAATCAAGAGACAAGGGTTCAATCCTGGGTCGGGAAGATCCCCTGGAGGAGGGCACAGTAACCCACTCCAGTATTCTTGCCTGGAGAATCCCATGGACAGAGGAACCTGGTGGGCTACAGTCCATAGGGTCGCAAAGAATCAGACACAACTCGAGCGACTTAGCATGCACAACTTATATCATCAATGTTTGTTTTATAAGGTTTCTCTAAGATTAAATGAGATAATGCATAAAATATTAGCACATTGATTGTCTTAGGATATATTCAATAAATGGAAGCTGTGAGTATTATTCAAGGGGTGATGACATCATAATCCCTTCAAGTGTTTTTATGAAACTGAGTGACCACTTGGTGTTTATGTGGCAAAGGGCATTAACATTTCTGAATGTGATAGTGCTCTCAGAGACTGATCTGTCCGTTTTTTTCCAGTGGTTCTCAATCTGCTGTGCATGGGCCAGTATAGACTGACTATATAGCATAGCCTGAATAGTGTTAAAAATTATGTAAGTCTGGGCCCAAGTTCAGATAATCTGATTTCATAGATCTAGAGAAAGGCTCAAGATTCTGTGTTATTAACAAGATGCTTCTCTCTGGAGGTTCTAGGAGAGAATGCATTTCTTTGCCTTCTTCAGGTTGTAGAGAATACCCACATTCTTTGTTTCACAGCCCTACATCACTCCAACTTCCCCTTCCATTGACCTAACTCTCTTTCTGACTCTGACACTCCTACCTTCTTGTTATAAGGACCCTTATAATTACATTGGATCCTCCAGGATATTCCAGGGTTATCTTTCTGTCTTAAAATTCTAAACTCAATTACATCTACAAGTCTCCTTTGTTATATAAAGCAACATATTCACAGATTATAGGGATTAGAATGCAGGTATCTCTGGGGATCATTATTCTGAAAATCATAGAGGGTAAACTATGTTTTTGGACTGTCAGCTACAGGAGAAATCCCTGGAGACTTTCTTCATTCCCACCTGGTAAGTCCATGTTTTGGGGGAGTTTTTCTTCTAAACTACCAACCCCTCTAAGTATCTATTTCTTTGATATACAGGCATCCCAGGAGGCTGATGTAGACTTGACAATTCTATATTTAGATCCACTCTACTGGTATGCAAAGTTCCAATATAAATGTGGAAATTACTTTGGAGCAGCAGAATATCTTTACTTCTTTAGAGTGTTGGTTCCCCCAATGAATAGAGATGCTTTGAGATCACCCTCGGGAAAGCTGGCCTCTGAAGTCTTCATGCAGAATTGGGATGCAACCATGTAAGACCTTATGTGGCTAAAAGAGACCATAGATAATAATTCTGTAAGTTTGCCACTTCAGTCTCTTCAGCAGCAAACATGGCTCATTCACTGGTCTCTGCTTTCTTCAGTCGTCCCCAAAGAGTATAATAGCATTATTGATCTCTTCCTTTGTGAACCACAGTATCTTAATGTGCTTTATATGATGTGTCTACATATTCTATGCTTTTTGACCACAGCGAAAGTGAAAGTCACTCAGTCATGTCTGACTCTTTGCAACCCCCTGGAATGTATTGTCCATGGAATTCTCCAGGTCAGAATACTGGAGTGGGTAGCCTTTCCCTTTTCCAGAGGATCTTCCTAACCCAGAGATTGAACCCAGGTCTCCCGCATTGCAGGTGGATTCTTTACCAGCTGTCATACAAAGATGCTCAAAAACGCTGACAGGTACTATTAATAAAAGATATGGTCAAAATTGTTCAACAGGAGTCCTACACATATAAAAACCCAGTTACAGAGTTTGTATAATATTTATATGTTAACTTTGACTTTGGTAGGGCTCAGAAAAAGCTGAGGAAATATGAATCACTGCTAGTGAATGATTTCTTCTTGGTAGCTTGGCTTGAGGATTACATTGAAAATGCCAAACTCTTTATATTTGAGTTTTTTGTCTCAAAATACACTGCATCCATCGGTGTACCACCATTAACATGTTGGCAGGTAAACTGAACGTAACTCCAGAATAAACTGAAAGGTGGATTGTAAATTTGTTTAGAAATGCAAAACTAGATGCTAAGATTGATTCTGAACTAGGTCGTGTGGTTATGGGTAACAATGCAGTCTCACCCTGTCAGGGATTCAAAAGACCAAAAGTATTTCATTTAGAAGACAGATGTTGGCCATGGATATTGAGAAGAAATTTAAACAGGGGCTTCTAACTGAGCAATTCAGGACTCTGGCTTCTATTGAAGAACTGTACAGAAAAAGTATAAAAGAAAACTATAAAAGTGAAACAATGCAACCATTTTATAAAAGTGAAACATGTTGAAAGCAACATACTGAGTATAAATTTTGGAGAATTTGGATACAATTGTTTCATTTTAAAAAATACTTGACAATTCTAGGATGTGCTGGATGGGGATCGAACAAGCTTCTGGGCCAGGGTATCAGTGGCTTTACTTGTGCTTGATTCTCAGGGTGCTAGATGCTAACTTCTGTCAAAGGAAGGACCTCATCATAGCTCCTCATTACAGGCAGCATGTAAGACTTCATGTCTGAAGGCTGTAGCTTCTGTTCCTGGGCCCTGGTTATACGTGGTCCTGCTCAGATGGACACTGGTCATTTTTGGATGTTGACTCAGTTCTGTTCTTAAGGTCTCTCCAGCTATTTCTTCTCATTCTTTGTCCAACTGTCTTCTAAGTCTCTCTTATCTTTTTGTTTTCAGCCTTTGGAACCCATCTTTTGTCTTCAAGGTAAACTTTCTCTTATCATTTATATCATCATCATACCATATCTTCTTTCAAAACCTCATGCATCTATAGCTGAGGCATAATGTGTGGGTTGCTAAACTCCAAACCAGCAACTGACTCCCTTTGCTTTCTCTGCTTTCTTCTGTCACTTCATCTCCACGGCAATGATGGAGAATGCTTAGCTGATTGAATGTGGGAAGAAATGAGGCATGAAGCGAAATCCTGGCAACAGATTAACATTTCAAAATGTTATCCATTTGCATGATTTTCAAAGTTTGTTCCAACACTGAAATTCAAAGGTACAATTTCCTGAGTTCAAGGCTAGCGCCTTTTTCTACTAAACCATGCCCTATTGTACTCGCTGTCTTCATTTCAATAGTTTTTTCAACAACTTCAAGGCCTTGGATTTCCAAATTGGCATATTTCCCCTTCACCAGGACACCTCCCACTCTTTCTACATATCCACTCTCACTGTGGTGCGAGCATCCTGCTCTCCAGCTCCTGGGAAAGGCGAAGTAAGAAACCTGCACCACCCTCTGTTAAGCTGCCTGTCTACCTTTTCACAATTTCAGCCGGCTGTGTCTGACTCAGCTCTCTGCCAGGCAAAAACTTGTAGAAAACATTTCCTACTGCTTCACTTCTCCCAAGGAGTACAGGATTAGCACGCAGTACACCTGAGCATAGGGCAGCTCCTTTCCAGTTTGTTTGTCTGGTATTAAAAGGGGAAGGGAACTAGCTTAAGGTCTGAAATGAGTTCCTTCCCACAGATACCTGCCCACCCTCTAATACCCAGGTACACAGCAAGAATGTGGACTCTGCTGGCCGCTCAACTGGTCCAGCTTCCTTAATGCAAGTGGCTGCTTGTCTGACTCTGTCTCACCATTCCAGCTTTCCTTTCAATTTTATAATGAAGTAGTACAGAGAGGCAGCCAAGATTAGTGTGCAGGTTACTCTTGAGTTTGTATCAAAAAAAGAAAAAAGTGAATTGAGCTGCTCCTTACTAATTAGGTGACGTTGGGCAAGTTGTTTAAGTTCCTCAAGCTTCTATCTGCTCCTCTGTAAAATGATAGTGAAGACACCTACATCATGGATTGCTAAAAGGATAAAAATAAACTAGGTAACACACTTACATGCCTGATACATGTTATTCCATAAATGGAAGTCATGGCTATATTTTGTGTTATTTAATAAAGATGTGCCAAGTCCTAATTATGAAAAATACCATGCTTGGTACTATGGCATTAGGGAGAGAAGGAGACATGGTCCCTGCAAAGGACTTTGAAGACTATTGGAAGAGAGAAAATATCAAAGTAAGCTAAGGGTGTGGGTGAAGGAGGAGTAAAGTTATGGGGGGAGAACCGAATGGAGATGAAGTTGGACCTATGCAGCAGGGAGGAGGGTCCAGAGGGAAAACTTCATTGAAAAGGTATGGGAAAGGCCACCTTGACATTAAATTCCACTCTGTGGGCAACAGATTTTTCTCATGTTTCTGACATTCTCCTATTCGGTAGTGGTGTATAATGACCATAAGATGTACACCTCTATTATTCTGTACTTTTTGGATACCTGTGGGTATTGCAGCTTCCCACTAGTTATCTGGATGGCTTAGACAGCGAAGAATCTGCCTGTAATGCAGGAGGCCTCGGTTCAACATCTGAGTCAGGAAGATCCCCTGCCTGGAGAAGGGAACTGCTACCCACTTCAGTATTCTTGCCTAGAGAATTCCATGGACAGAGGAACCCCAGCAGGCTACAGTCCATGGAGTCACAAAGAGTTGGACATGACTGAGTGACTAACAGTTACAGGTTAGTTAGGGGTCTCTAGGAAAAGGAACAAAGAAGCATTTCTTCCTTCCTCATCCACCCCTCTTTCCCTTATATTACTGTAATCTTCTAGGTCATCTTTAGAAAGCTTAGATTTTTATTATTTTTTTTTCTGACTAGATGACAGTTCAATCACAGATAATTTTCCAGGCAGATTTTAGCCATCTCTAAAATTTAGAATGAAAATTAACTGAAGTGTATATATGCCAAACTGAATGCACGTACGCCTTCTCTACCCTCGATAAAGCAAACAGGTTGTCTGAATGCCTGACTAGATAGTCATCACATGTGTGGGCTGAATAGTACTTGCGGAATTGCCTGGGTCATTCTTCAGTTGACTAGCACATGTTACAAAATTCTCCTATTCCCCAATGTTGTAAGGAGTATTATAATGAGAATCAGGGCACCTGTCTTCTAGTCTAAGCCAGCGGTGATGACTGTATGTAAAATCAGGCAAATTTTCTTGATTGATTTCTCAGCAAGCAAAATAGGTGAAATGACCCCTGCCAATGGCTCTGTGGAGCACAGTTATAATTTGCACAACCTGGTGCTTCTTATTTATAAAGTGGTAAGAAATGATAATTTCTCCTTGAACCACTTTACCTGATTGCAGACTATAGAAAGGAAAATGCTGTGCATACACACCACATCCTTATCTATTCGTCTGCCAACGGACATCTAGGTTGTTTTCTGTGTCTTGACTACTGTGAATGGTGCTGCTATGAACACAGGAATTAGAGTTTCTTTTGGATGTATGCCCAGGAGTGGGATTGCTGGATCATATGGTAGTTCTTTTATTATTATTTTTTAAATTTATTTTTAATTGGAAGATAGTTGCTTTACTGGTAATTCTATTTTTAGTTTTCTGCCGAACCACCATATTGTTTTCCATAGTGGCTGCACCAATTTGCATTCCCACCAACAGTGTAGGAGGGTTCCCTTTTCTTCACACCCTCTCCAGCATTTGTTGTTTGTAGACTTTTTAATGATGTCCATCATTTGCTGTACAGTAATAATTAACACAACATGGTAAATCAACTATGCTTTAAAAAAGAAAGGAACACATTTGGCAGCTTTGTCTCTGAGGTTGGTTTTTAAGTGTCTAAGAAGACTATGTTCCCATTAAGATTTCTATAGGTTGGTCATTTCCTGTTTTTCCAAACTTGCAAGACAGGTTTTCTGGGTGTCTGATTTCCCTCCTATTTTGGCCCCAGACTCTAGGCTGGTGAATTTGTTATCATTACCAGGTATACATCTATCAGATCATTCATCAGCCTCAGGTTTTGCAGTTGTAGTCGACAGACCATAGGAAACAGTGTCTTCTGAGTTTCTCGGAACCAGGCGTTTGTAAATATGATCATCACATTTCATTGTTCTTAAATCATCCAATGACTTCTCCTCATACTTGGAATAAAACCCAGATTTGTTACCAGAGACTGCCCACGCTCACTTGCTGTCACACTGGCCTACTTTGGACAATGCTGATTGTGATGTAGTCGCAGGGGCCTTCTCTCTCCTCTTCGTACATGCCAAACCCATTCCTGCCCCAGGGCTTTGGCTCCTCCTCTTTCCTCTCCTTTCGATGCTCTTTCCTCTCTCTTCAATGCTCTTCCCTGAGATCTCTGCATGGCTGGCTCTCACTCCTTCCCTATTCCCTCTCCTATTTTCCCTTCCCTTTCCTATTCTCAACACAAATCTCACTTCCGCAAGAAGGCCTTTCCTGATCTTGCTAGCTGAGGTCCACCCCTGCTTCACCCCAACTACCATCTCATTTCTTTAGAGCTCTTATCACAATCTGCTATTGAATTATGCATTGTTTCATTCACTGTTTACTCTGTATCTTCTCAGTAGAATGGAGCCTATTTTCCCAGAGTGGTATTCCAAATGTTTAACAACCAGTGTCACATGGCGTTAATCAATCAGGATTGACACTGGCCAAAGTCTTGGAACAGGGTTCAGGGGGCCCCCTTGACCTTTAAGTTGTTGGGGAGGCCCAGGAGTCCAGAGGGAAGGGTTGGAGTAAATAAGCAGTGCAGGTTAATTACAGGACTCAAGAAAATGTCTATGTACCCATTGTTGTGGAAATATTTCAGCATCTTAGTGATCAGTATGACCATTAGTTTGTACTAGTTGAATATCCACCCTACTTGTCTTCTATATTCAACACTGTATCCCAGGCCTGGAGCAGTGACTAGAATATAGCAACCCTTACATGGTGACTTACTTGACTAGCAAGTGCGGTCCGCAACACTAAGTTGATGTTTTCTAGAAGAGCTATAAGGTAGCCTGGGCTCAAAGGTCACTCATAGGATTAAATAATGGTGTATTTAGGCCATGCAGCCTAATTTTTTTCTTTTAATGGCTACACTGTGTGGTGTTTGGGATCTTAAGTTCCCTGACCAAGATCAAACCTGTGTCCCCTGCAGTGGAAGCATGGATGGCTTCAACTGGACCACTGGGGAAGTCCATATGGTCTGCTTTAGTGATAACTAATGTCTTGAACTCTTTATTGTTTACACAATTTATATGTTAATTATCTCATTTTGTCCTCTCAACCATGCTAAAATGTTGGTGCGACAAGACATTATATTCATTTCTCGACTGAATAAACTCAGGCTCCTATAAATCAAGTGGTAGCCAGGGGGTGGGCAGAGCTGTGAAACAGTTCATGTCTTCTGGTCTGGGACCATGTTCTTTCCAGCACGCTATGTGTTCTGTCCCGAGCCCTGGATCCATCTGAATCTGAGTACAGAAGCACCTACTGGGTATAGGTGTAAAGATTCTGGGTTTTACAACTAGGGTTGTATATAGCCATATACAATAACAACTGTGGTTATTTTTACAACATAAGGTAGTTTAAGCAAGAGTGACCAGTCTAAGAGGGTCTAGAGTAACCTAGAAACTCTGTCTAAGAGTTGGAGGAACAGGAAATGACTAACCTGGAGAAGCCTTTAGGGAGATAGGGTCTTCTCAGACACTTGAAAACCAGTCTTAAAGACAAGATTGCTAAGACTTTTTTCTCTGTAGGTTCATAGGGCAGAGTTAATACCAACAGTGAGAAATAATTGTAAAAATCGAGTTTTTGACTCAAAATATATATTTAAAAAATGAGAAATAATATAGCCCTGAGCAATGTTTTCCAAAATACAGTATATACAAAATGGTGCTAAGAAAGATTTTTTTAATCAAGGACATGATTTAACATTTTGAAAAATTTTGTTAGTTATAAGTTTACTTTACTACATACTAGGGAAATATATAACTAGTAGACAATTTTATGATTTCAGATATATAAGAAGTGGTTAAAGTAGATATTTAACTTTTCAAAAAAATGGAAACAAAGGCATTTAAAGAGAAATTTTTGGTGTGTAACAGTAAAGGTGATTCTCAGACATGTTGCAATTGAAGTGATTGATAAGTGATTGAAGTTTGTGAAAATCATATTCTTTGAAGCTAGCTCTATCACTTTTCATGGCCTTGGACATATTCCTCACATTATGATGTTTAATTTCCTCATCTGTTTAATAAATCTGTGTGGCAAGGACTAATGGTTTAATGAATGGAAAGTATTCAGCCTAGTTTGACACATAGTGAGAACTGAATAAATGTCTGCTGTTGTTTTTATTTTTATCAATAGCAATGAGAACTATTGAACCATGGATGGATACTTTGTGAAGCAGAAAGCTCCTCATTGTGGAAGATGTATAAATAGAACTAGGTGGGCATTTGTTAAGGATGCTGAAAGGGAGATCCTATGTGGGTGTGAACTCAGCTAGAACTCTGAGGATGTTTCAGATGGGCGATTTCTGTGAGTCTGCCTTTAGTGAATTCTCTCTTGATGCAAGAGAGACTTGAAACTAGAGTTTTCCTCCTGCAACTTGGGAGGACACTTGACTGCTTGACAGGACTCAAAGAGCCATTGCTCTTTGAGCACTATTGTTGGCCTTTATATAACCCACGTCACAGTGAAGGAGAGTTGTCTGACAACCACACAGCTATTGTCCCATAGTTCTTGCCCAACCCGGAAAAATACCCATTCTATCCTCCCTCAGCCTTTCTCACAACCGTGGGAAGGCTGTGAGGGTTCCTATGGGTACAGAGAGGATCCATCCTGTCTAACCCTCAGCTGGAACCTGGCCTTCACCCAGTAGTGGCTGCCAACAGGCAATATCTATGGATGAGTGTCTTACAGGTGTTTTACAAAGTTCAAATTGAACCCACCCACTTTCTCTCTGTGCTCCATCTCTGCACTGAGAATAGTATTTACTTCACAGAATTGTTCTAAAGTTGAGGATAGCAATAGTTCTAAGAAGTAAATGAATGTGCATAAAGCACTTAGGACTGTAACTGATGAATTTACTTATATATATTGCTATTATCAGAGGATATAGAAAACAAATAAGGTATGAAGTTTGAAGAGGGAATGGTTATATGGAAAAAATGAAACAAGACAGATTGAGCAGTGTTGTTAGAAACAGGATGATGCTACAGGGCAGCTTTGGAAAAAATGACTATATGTCCCTCTGTGTTCTTCTTTGGGAAATAAATGTCTGAAGAAATTCTTAGTGTATTCTTAAACACTGGTCGTTCTGAGCTTTTTTCATTATTAAAATGCTCAGTATGAGGAACCTTCTTTCCTATGGCTGAAGTCGCTACTAGGTCCAGGATTCCTCTGAATTCATTAGAGGAAGTGAGTTCATGATGAAGTTAATTCCTGAGGAACAAGGATTGCGTTTGGAGATGGCGACAGCCTGCTTTGTACCGGCTTATGCAGGTCAAATGTCAACTTGCTACCGAGAAGGCTCTTGTGGATCTGGAAGGGGACTGGTTGGGCATGATATTAGAGCATTGCTACTCCAAGTGCAGTCTGCAGACCAGTGCCAGTCCTCACCCTGTTGCTGTCCTGAATGTGGTAATTATGGGCTTGAGAATAAACATTTAAACAGATGTGCATCAGCCTTATAGAGTGCCTTTAGGTCTGTTAAATCTACCAGTAGAGAAATGTGGACACATATTTGGCACATGTGTGATAAAGGACTTGAGGATCTGTGGATTTTAGTATTCTTGAGGAGTCCTAGAATCAATCCCCCATGAAAATGGAGGGCTGGCGGTATATGTTTCATTTAATTTAAGGCATTGGTTTGTGAGGAATAGAAAACAAACAAGAAAAAAAGAAAACAAAAGGAAAGGAAAGAAAGAAAAGAGAAGCTGGTTTTTAATGACAGATTATTTGAAAGCACTGCGCAGTGTGGAGTCATGGGTTCCAGTCCTGGTTCTGACACCAACTCATATTATTTCCTCACCCTAAGCTATCTCTTCACATTGCAGTTGCTGGTATTGATTATCTTGTGGAGTCAAATATCTTGGCACCTCATTCTTCTTTGGGTATTACTTTCTTCATTCATGGATGAAAGGTCTTAGAATAACTGATTTTTAGTTTCCATTTCAGTTCCACAGTTCAGATGTCATAATCCCAAGAATCTTTAGAAAAAAGTCTAAATAAAAATTGAATGAAGCTCCATCACTCTATTTCAAGCTAAACAATCCTGCTTTTTGGTAAAAGCCCAAGGATAGCATAGATTCTGAATGCTTTATTTCAGATCCCCATAAGAAGCATAGTTTTTCTTTTGGTGGTTATCTCTCTGTTGTTTTTTTATTAAAAAGATCTCTTTTTCTTGCTGCTCTCAGGTTCTTATAGGGAAAAATTTCTCTGCTGGGTATTCATAGACTGACTGACGATCATCATGTTTTTTCCAGGAATCCCTCTGAGAATGTTCTCTGAATAAAATCAGCATTATAAGGAGTTTAGATATTACTCTATGACTAAAGAGAAATCATAAGATGGTGCTAAGAAGCAGACTGACACAACATAATTTATTTTATCAAATAACATATTGGCTGATCTTTGATTAGATTGTAAGGATACAAGACTATAAACACAGAACCATTCAAAGGCTATTGCAGTAGTGTAGGCAGGCTATAATGGTGGTTTGGCCTATGGGATATAAAGAATAGGTTATGCAATCTAGTTTATTTATCAGCCTTGGCAGTGAAATGCTGTGGAATTATAAATAATTCCACATTTATAATTTATAGTTCCACTTATAAAATTTTTCTGAGCTGGATTGGGGTCATAGGTTTTTTTTAAATGGGGTTATAATTAGTAGTTTGTACTGGAATTAACATTAGCTCACAAAAAGTCCTATCTTAGATTATTACTGAATGTCCTGTTCATATGAGTGTGTGGAATCAGAAAATGTGCAGGTATTGAATAACTATAGATACAGGATTTCAGATGATAGAGGGCTTCTATCTTTCTACCTCATGCACTTAGAAAACAGAGCTCACAAATAAAAGTGCTAGTGTAGAAGTCAGAAGCCATCCCAGACAAAGTGCTGGTTTGTTGGGTTCTTAGCCCTGGAGCTACCCAGAAGATAGAGAGACCTGCCTTTGGAGACAGACTGTCTTCAGTCACGCAGACCCCACTTTAGCTGACTCAGCGTCACAGGGCATGAAGCCATTCAACTCATTTTACTTTGGACTGTATCCAGGCATTTCACTGGGAAGTAAAAGACTGAGAGGAAGAAATAAAGACTCCACCCAGGTAAAAGCATTCTGGTGTGGTAATGATACAAGTGATTGGAGATTTCCATCTGGGGAAATATTTGATTCTACAAGATGACCAATACCAGCAACTACAGAGTGAAGAGATGGCATAGGGTGAGGAAAGAGTTCATGAAGCATGTGATGCAAAGAGCCTAGGCTTTAGGGTTTGACTGAGATTAAATTCCCCACTCTTTCCCCTGCTAGCCTCTAATTTCAGGTCAGTGTCTAATTATCAGAAACTGTACCACCTTCTACAAAATGAGATAATTGCACATTTTATGATTGATATGAACCCCAAGTGAGAACTAGATAAAATGTTTATAAACTACAAAATGCCTCAGACAGTTTTGTTATAATAGTAAGGCTTCCACTGAGTTGCATCAAAATGGCAATACTATTTGCGGAACTCACATGACTTGCTAGGTCACCATGCTGCTAAGTGAAACTCGAAAGACACTGTGAGAAAATGCCTGTGGGTGTGGAATTGCATAATATAGAAATAGGACTGCTGTGCATGCATGTGTGAGCTTGTTTGCACTGCATCGGTGCTATATTTATGCTCAAACATGAACTATATTTTGATGGGATGGGGTCAGATGTAATATAGGACAAGGGTTCAGAGCAAGGGCTTTGGAGTCAGAAACACCAGTGTTCATCCTCCAGTTTACAGGCTTCATGACAAAATTACTTAATTTGTACAAACTTCAGTTTTATCAGTTGCAAAATGGTGATAGTAATATCTACCTCAGGGTGTGGCAATGAGAATGAAATAGTATAAAGAATGAGAGACATTTAGCAAGTCCTGAGAAACCGAAGACTCTAATAAATGCTAATTGTTGTCATTGTTCTTGTTATTAAGAATAAAACTCACTTGGTGTTTATGTGTGGAAGGATGGAGACTCTTGCCTGGAATGGGACAAATGGGCAGAGGTGACCATTTGTGTGAGGAGAGAACATCTTTTCTGGAGTGTGCACCTCCCTGGTCTGTGGAGGAAGTTTCCAGAATCAGAGTCGGGATTTGATTCTCTACCCCTTTCCTCTCTAGCTTCTAGAAATGGAAGAAGCTTGTGGGTGCTGGGATTATGAATGAGGAAAAACAAAAGAATTAAATTTTGTCGATAACCTCTTCCAAAATCATTCAGTGAATTAAGCTATATGAATAGAGAAGCAAGGAAGGTGACGGTCCTGATCCAGTAAAGAGGGTAGAGAAGAAATGACACATGGGCAGAGTTGAGACATTTGGTCAAACTCTCTTTAGGGTCAAGGAGTTTTAGAGTCAGTAAAACAGTGGGTACAAGAGGTGGCTTTAACATTAGGCAAAGCAGTGTTCGAATCCCAGTTCTATCACTAAATGTGTGTAGTCGGGTAAATTACTTAAACTCTCTGTAAAGTACACACTGGAAGTGAAAAAGAACACACCTCTTACTCTGATGAGGTAATATAGTTAATATGTTTAGCAAACTGGTAATTTGGGGGCTACTTTTAATAGCTAAGAACCTGAAGCTTCTCATTTAGAAACTTGCTATTCACTAAAATGATTGCCTTATTTTTCTATTTGGCACAGATTGATAAAGATGTTCATTTCAAAAATGAACAACCATCTTGTGACCTATGGCAAGCAGTGTAACGTTTACATGCCTCAATTTCTGCATCTGTAAAACGAAGTTATAATAATACTAATAACCGTTAAGGAGAGTGATTGGAAGGATTAGATTAAGCCATCACTGTGACATTACTAGCACGAAGCCTGGAACATTGTAAGCCCTCACTAAGTATAAGTAGTTATTATTATTAAATCATTCTGTATTATCCTTAAGGAGACAAAAGGGAATATTTTGTTTGTTATAAGATTTGTTACAGAGGGCTTCATTGGTTGTCCAGTGGTTAAACCTTTGCCTTCTAAATGCAGGAGATGAGGGTTCAATCCTTGATCTGGGAGTTAAAATCCCACATGCCTCTCAGGCAGAAAACCAAACCATAAAACAGAAACGATATTGTAAAAATTCAGTAAAGACTTTAAAATGGTCACAGCAAAAAATCTTAAAAGATTTATTTCAACATACATACCAGTTTCTTGAAACTTGGACCAAAATCTGCTCAGAAGACACACAGATCCTTATAAAATAAGACTTGAATCTCACTTTTTCTTTGCATAGAGCACATGTAATTTTGTTGCCTCTACATGTTATATTCTGAACCCACTAAACGTAATGATACTTCATTGTATGATGCCAGTGAAAAAGGGAACAGTACCATCATGCTCATTTAAACTCAGCCAGTGGTCTACTCTCTTTTCCCTTATTTGGGTCAAGTGGTGTTTCTTTCAAGCCTGATACGGTCTTTCTCTTGAATTTGTTTTTGGTAAATTTTGAAACCAGTTTTCTCTTTTAAATACATTTAATTAGCATATTTTGAGTGTCTAAGACATTCAATAAAATTATTTTAAGATTTATAATTGTTTATGGAGATACCAGCTAATATTGCTGCATCAGTGCTATACTTCATAGTTAACCAAATGATAGAACATTACGTTTAAGAGGTTTTTTATTTGCTGAAGTATAGTTGACACACATCATTATGTCAGATTCAGGCGCACAACACAGTGATTTGACATTTGGATACATTATAAAATAACCTCCACAGTAACCCTAGTAACCATCTGTGTCCATATGAATCCTGGCTCTGGCACTCAGAGCCGCGTTGCTGGATAATTCCAGGGATCGCCATATAAATATAGATTACAGCATCAACAGTGCCAACTAGAGTTTTACCCTATGACAGTTCTCCCTGGCATGCTATTTCATCTCTTGTGTCTTGGCTGCTTATTAATTTATTCATCTTTGAAATCTATCAATATTACTTGATTTCTGTACAGTTTATTTAGGTTATGTAGATAAAATATTTAACACAATATTTCTCTCTCTCATGTGTGCTCAGTTATGTCCAACTCTTTGGGACCCCATGGCCTGTAGCCTGCCAGTTTCTTTTGTCCTTGGGATTTCCCAGGCAAGAAGACTTGAGTGGGGTTGCCATTTCCTTCTCCAGGGTATCTTCCCAACCCAGGGATTGAACCCAGGTCTCTGACACAGTATTGGCACAATGTAGACCATAAATGGGAGCTATAATTGTTTTTTTCATGATTACTGTCTCCCTCAAACCATAAGGCAATTCTCTGAACTTGATGGCCATTATTATATCCATTTTGCAAATGAAGGAAACTGTAGTACAGAAAATGCATATTATTTTCCCCAAAGCAGGGACAAAGGCTGAGAGATTTTGCCATAAAATTGAATAGTATAATATTGTTTTTATATAATTATATATTTAATTTTTGTTTAAGTTGTGATTTTTTTGTTAATTAAATCAGGTTCTTTGCTGTTGTGTGAACATATGTGAAAAATAGTGTTTAAAGCCTGAGCATGAAAAAAAAAAAAAAAAAGCCTGAGCATGAAAGACAGGAAACAAAATAGAACAGAAAAAGAGCGTAAGCATGAGAAGAGCTGAGAGACTGTTTTAATGCTCTGGCCATGGAAATCTGGGTAGGAATATGCTACCATCTTCACATTCCTGAAGACTGAGAATTCGTAGGCAGGTTGACTCCCAGACACGTCACATTGAATGTAGCTCTAGTTTGATGACACCAAATGTAACAATATGAGCACGGACTATTACAATTTTCACCCCTTACAGAATAGTGTGAAAGTACTCATGGGGAAACTATTTCCTTAGTCATTAGGTTTGTTAATGTCAGGTATTAGCAGTTTATGGGTTAAATGAAGCATTTATTGTTGAATGATATTCTGAAAGTTTCTGTATAATGACTCTGCAAGAATTTGTGATATTTAGTCACAGGGCTGGGGGGAGGGAACAGAACGACTCATGAGTGAGGGATGTTAAGAGTCAAGAAAAAAACCAGAAATTTGTAAAATCCTGGTTAGGTCAACTTTGTATTATTAATAGAATGATTTCTTCATATAGTTTCAATTTTTGTATTTTCCATTAAATAAGAAGGCTACTTCCTAATTTTGTATATTATTTCATCAAGCTGAATAATCTTTTAATAGTTATTTTTTGGAAAATATTTGTCAAGCACCAACTACATGGGGTGTATTTGTCTAGGAGTTGGGGATCCATTACAGGATGAAACAGAACTAATTCTTGACCTGAAACTCAAGGAGGGAAGACAGATAATAAAATGAATTACTTTAGATGAAGAGTACAGAGGAATCATGTCACAGGGAGCACTTATCTTGTCTAGTCAGTCATGGAGGACATTGCCTGAAGAAGTCATATGCATATCTAAAAAATGAACAAAAATTAGCTGCACCCTAAGGCAGGTCTGGTTCTGTACATTCATTCATTCATTCATCCATTTTTAAGACTAATGTTTGTTGTTTTCCTACAATGAGACATGCCCTATTCTAGGTTCCAAGAACTCAGGAATGAATAAGCACTCCCTTTCTGAAACAGGGGAATAGATAAACAAATACATAAGATAATTTCAGGTACTGATAAAGAATAAAAATAAGAAGGAGGAGGGGGGAAGAGAAGATAATTATTATATAGGTAAATGTTTTAGGGGAAGATACCTGGGAACCCGTTGCTCTGGGAAAATGACCCTTAAATAAAGAAGAGCCAACCATGTAAGGAGCCTTTTAGAGTTATCCTCAGTATTTTACCTTCCTTTCATTATTCACAAAGCCTCAGTAAAATCCAGTCAAAAAGTAGAACCTTTGTTCAGGGATGTTTTGAGAAGCAAAGACACAACCAGTTTAGGGAAACTGCCTTCTCCAATTGATAACAGAAGAGACTAGTAATGCTGATCTCCCCTGGACAACAGTGTAACCAACGAAATAATCAATTCCAAGGGTCACCAGCAACAGAAACTTTAGAATGGTGGTTTGATAAAGAACTGAGGTGAACTAGAAGATCTATTTCCCAACCACATAAACAGCAAGAATGGGAAAAAAGAAAATCTCAGAAGTATTTGAGGAACCTTTGAGACTGGATGATTTTTGAACAGAGGCTCATTAATCCCATCACAATTTGGTTATGAAAAGGAAGTATGCCCTCATTTTATTGTCACATCCTGTTTAAGCCTGGAGTGTGTACATTAAAACAATTTTTTATTGGAGTATAGTTGATAAACAGTGTGTTACTTTCTGCTCTACAGCAAAATGAATCAGTTATACATATACATCTTTTATACATATACATCAGTTATACATATTCATATATCTACTCTTTTTGAGATTCTTTACCCATGTGGGTCATTATAGCATATTGAGTAGAGTTCCTTGTACTGTACGGTAGGTTCTTATAGTTACCTGTTTTATAGTGTTTAAAGCATACATATACAGTAGTGTATATATGTCAAGCCCAACAGCTATAGACATTTTATGCAACATCTACTCAAATGCTACTTATGCTACAATAATTCCTGACACTCTTTGAACATTATGAACTGTGTGTGTCACTCTCCCGTCTAAGTGCTAACATGTGAGCTCATGTGAGACTTGTAACACTTCTATGAGGGAGCTACTATTATTATTTTCTTTTTTATATTTTATATCTGAGACACAGAGGACTTAACAGAATTTAGCTAAGTTCACAGTACTTGTTCAGGAGTCCAGTGCAAGCAGTCCAGTTCCAAGGCCTTTAATCATTTTGCAAGCCTGTTTCTTATATTCCAGGTCTGTGTATTTTTCCCCTCAGCAGCTGCTAGGTAAGTATTATCTAGCAGTGTGTGGTATTCGTTAAATGATGAAGAGCGAATTGTGGGAAAAAGAGATGGAGAAAGAAGGAGAAAGAGAGGGAGAGAGAAAGGAGGAGAAAGCATGTGGATAGAATTACTCTGTTAAAAAAATTCGGAAGAAAAAGAAAAGTGCGGTTTTCCAGATATTCCAGATGCAGTTGTTACTTCTCTTACATCTCAAAGCAAGCAAAGGAACAAGGTATTTTTAGGTAAAATAAAACAGGTAAAATAAAATTAGGTAAAAAACTTGTAATAAAAAACAAGGTATTTGTTTTACAGGTGAGGAAATTAAGCTCAGAGAAGCTCAGCAGCCAGGCTCTGCCTCTCATGCCACGTTTCTGTTCCTTTTGATTTTGTTCCCTAGGGATGTTTATAAAAAGGAAAGAAAGGCAAAAGCAAAGCATTATGTAACCTGTAATTGAAATAAGTTGACTTACAATGTTGTGTGAGCTTCGGTGTACAGCAAAATGATCCAGTTATACACACACACACACACACATATATACACACATATAAATCATACTTTTTAACATTCACTTGCATTATAGCTTATTACAAGACATTGAGTTCAATTCCCTGTGCTATATAGTAGGTTCTTGTTGAGTATCTATTTCACATGGAGTAGTGTGTATATTTTAATCCCAAACTCCTAATTTATCCACCCCACATCCCATTTGGTAACCATAAGTTTGTTTTCTATGTCTATGAGTCTATTTCTATTTTGTGAATAAGTTCATTTGAATCATTTTTTTTTTTATTTCATATGTAAGCCTGACCCAGGGATCAAACCCGGGTCTCCCACATTGTAGGCAGACACTTTACCATCTGAGTTACCAGGGAAGTATACCATTCACGTGTAAGCAATATCATGTAATATTTTGTCTTTTTCGGTCTTACTTCACTAAGTATGATCATTTCTAGGTCCATACATGTTGCTGCAAATAGCATTATTTCATTCTTTTTTATGATTAATATTCCATTGTGCATATATATATCACTTTTTTATACATTCACCTGTTGATGGACATTTAGCTTGCTTGAAGAAAGCTTTTTTGTGGCTGCATAGTGGACAGAGGAGCTTGATGGGCTATAGTCCATAGCCCATATAGTCCATAGTCACATATGACTGAACAACTGAGCACCCACACACACAACATATATTTGATCTTAGAAAAGCCTATGTGATCCACTACCCACTACACGTCCTGGGAGAAGCGAGGCCACTCCAGCATCCTCAGTGCAGTGCTGGAAGCTTTACTGGTATCACGCTGAGGATGCCGGAGTGTCCTTATTTGGGGGCCAAGTATATACACACAGGCCGGAGGGAATAATGAACATTCTTTTTGTGGTATGCACACCAAGAAATGTACATATTAGTAAGAGTTTTAAGAAAAGTATAAAACATGTAAGAGGCTTAACACAAAAAGACCCTTTCATTAATTTAGGAACGTCTCTAAGTATGACTATTGCCTCTATCATAAAACAAAAAAAGAAAAGATAATCACCTTGATTGTTATATTTCCTGCATTATTATTATTCTTAGGCATGTCCAGCTTTCTTTTTGCATTGCTTTTGACATTTTGGATGTTTTGATATATAGTCATCCATGCTGTTGGCACTATATTAAAAACCCATACTCCTTTAAATGACCAGTTTACTAATATATACTCCCCTCCACAGTACAAAGTTTGTGCCCAGTTGTGTCTGACTCTTGCGACCCAATAGATGTAGCCCGCCAGGCTCCTCTGTCCATGGGATTCTCCAGGCAAGAATACTGGCATGGGTTGCCATTTTCTTCTCCAGGGGATCTTCCCGACCCAGGAATTGAACCCAGGTCTCCTGCACTGCAGGCAGACTCTTTACTGCCTGAGCTACGAGGGAAGCCCAGTACAAAGTTTATGTTAGGGGCTTCCCTGGTAGCTCAGCTGGCAAAGAATCCACCTGCAATGCAGGAGACCCTGATTCAATTCTTAGGTCAGGCAGATCTGCTGAAGAAGGGATAGGCTACCCATTCCAGTATTCTTGGGTTTCCCTGGTGGCTCAGCTGGTAAGGAATCTGCCTGCAATGCAGGAGACCTGGGTCTGATCCCTGGGTTGGGAAGATCCCCTGGAGAAGGGAAAGGCTACCCACTCCAGTATTCTGGCCTGGAGAATCCATATTCGGGGTGATGGCTGAGTGACTTTCACTTTCATAGTGTTGTTGATTTTTAAGAAGTTGGTTTTGATTAATTTAAATGTGCTTCTAATTTATTTGATGTAAAAACGTTTCAGGTTAGTTCAGTTGCTCAGTCATGTCTGACTGTTTTCAACCCAATGGACTGCAGCACCCCAGACTTCCCTGTCCATCAGCAACTCCTAGAGCTTTCTCAAACTCATGTCCATTTGTAGTTCAAGGTCTCTTTGTAGTCCAAGGGACTCTCAAGAGTCTTCTCCAACACCACAGTTCAGAAGCATCAATTCTTCGGCGCTCAGCTTTCCTTATAGTCCAACTCTCACATCCATACATGACTACTGGGAAAAACCATAGCTTTGACTAGATGGACCTTTGTCAGCTTTTTAATATGCTGTCTAGGTTGGTCACAGCTTTTCTTCCAAGGGGCAAGTGTCTTCTAATTTCATGGCTGCAGTCACCATCTGCAGTGAGTTTGGAGCCCCAAAAATAAAGTCTCTCACTGTTTCCATTGTTTCCCCATCTATTTTCCATGAAGTGATGGAACTGGATGCCATGATCTTAGTTTTCTGAATGTCACGTTTTAAGCCAACATTTTCACTCCCTTTCACTTTCATCAAGAGGCTCTTTAGTCCTTCACTTTTTGCCATAAGGGTGGTGTCATCTCCATATCTGAGGTTATTGATTTTTCTCCCGGCGATCTTGACTCCAGGTGTGCCTCATACAGCCTGGCGTGGACTCAGGCCCTTTGAGTCAGTGATGCCATCCATCCACCTCATATTAATTAAATAATAAGTATGTAATTTTGTGATAGAAATGTCTCTTAAAAGCAGTTGCTGAATTTCTTTTCAGTTACATGAAGACTCCTTACATTTGGTCAGGAATACTTACCCTTTATATTTAATGACTTTTTCATAATTTGACATTTGTTACCTTTTTGTTTACTTCTTTGAATTTATTTATATTTATTGATTATTTGTTTATCAATACACCAACTATCTCTTTTTTTTATTTTATACTTAAAATTTTGTGTGAGGAGAAAGTTTTTTTTCTATGCCATTAGTTATTTCCTAGTATTTCAAACATTGTTAACCACTGGATTATCTATTTATGCTCATATAAAATATATTTTAAGCTTAATTTTATAGGGGAAAAAGATCATTCTTATTGGCAACCTTTTTGTTTTATTTAATCTGGAGAATGAGACTATCTTTAACTGCTTTTTAAAAAATTTGGTCAGCATGACTTAAATTTCTTCAAAATATTACATTAATTTGGGATATTTATTAGCTCCAACTATCCCGTTTGCAGTTAATACTTTATTTTATTTCTTTTTCTATTGTTGGTTGGTTTTTTGATTATTGTAAGTTTTTTTTTTTTACCTTTGGTATTTAATGTATCAATTTTCTTTCACTGAGTAACAAATTATCACTAACGTACTGATTTAAAATAACATAATTTTTTATCTCACAGTTTCTGTGTGTTAGGAATCCAGACATGGGTTAGATGGTTCCTATGGTCAGGACCTCACCAGGATAAAATCAGGATGTCAGTTGATGTTTAAATCTCATCTGAGGCTCTAAGTGTTACTCCCAAATGATTGGTTGTTGGTAGAATTTAGTTCCTTACAGTGTGGAACTGAGGCTCTTGGCTCCTAGAGGTCACATTTAATTATCTGAGACATAGCCCTCTTTAAAATACAGCAGTATTATCCTTTAGGATCTGCAGGAATGTGTATGATCCTGCTTTGAAATGTTCTGACCTTATGTCTCTGACCTCTTGCTACACTGTCATTTAAGGGTTTACCTGATCAAGTCAGGCCTACTTAGGATTATCTGCCTTTTAATTAATTTAGAATTAGTAGATCAAAGAACTTAATGACACCTGCAAAATTCCTTTACTTAGTCCTATAACATAGCGTAATCTTGGTGGTTGTTTGCTCTCATAGTCACAGGACCTGCCACACTCAAGGACACTCACTAGGTATGTGCAACAGGGGACAGGAATCTTGGGGGTCTTCTTAGAATTCTGCCTACTACAATGTCTCATTTAAATCATACAAATTCTGCATCATTTTTGAGAAATATTTGTAAAGACTTGCTAGAGGATTTCTTTCATATGAATATGTTCTATGATGTTTGAAAAGAAATTCTTGAGATACATCTATAAAATTTTATAAAAGTACTGTTTTTATATACAAGTGTATATATAGAGGAAAAATATATTGTACAATATTGGTAAATTTGTATTGAAATGTGTATTTTAAAACTTTAATTCTAATACCTATTGGCATCATAAATTAGTGTAACATTATACAAGATTAAGTTGCCTTAAGTTGTTTAAACTTTTGGGGTCAATAATCCCACTCATAAAAATCCACAGTAAGAAAAGGATTAAAGACAAGGAAAAACTCTTATGTGCAAAAATGTTTAACAGTCTATCATAGTGAATGTTTCAAGTAAGATCAAATTACAAAGCTGGGGAAATGTTAAGGAACTTCATGTGGATTCCCTGAATATATATTGTATGATCATTAGGAATGCCATAAGAATATGAAGGATGTGTACAGCATATATGAAATAAGGAGCACAAAATTATATGTGTACTATGATTACAGCTACATAAAATATGTATGTGGTTGCTGTAGTCATAATAATGTATGAGAAAACAGTAGCAGTTGATGAAACAGGTTGGTATAACATGTGCACATTTTTAAACAATTTATTTAATTGCCAACAAAGGCTTTATTCAAGGTACAAAACAAAACTAGGTTAGTTTCCCACATGTCTGGAAACGGGTAGGTGTGGATCTCCTTGACTTCTGATTCTCTTTCATCTGAAATCTGCTGAGCCTTTACTAATTGAAGGGTGAAATCTTCTATTGCCATTGATGAGAACTGAGTGAATTATATTGGGAGTAGACAGACCTGGCCCTTCCCTCAAGATGATGACTAATTGACAAACCCTTCTGATGGGGTGTGACCTAGGGCTGACCCTTGATGACTAGGGTTGAATTACACACAGAATCCTCAGTTTTCCCTGCCTTTTCTTTGAGGTTTCAAATGGGATGGGGGTATTGTGAGCAAGAAAGAATTACTAGATCCTCTTCATAAAGATATCAGTGCTAAAGGGTGTAGAGATGATAGTTAAAAGTTCTTTCATCCATGCTGAAAATCCTTGCCAGTGTGTGTATGAGGGGATCACCACTCTTCTGCTTGTATAACATGTATTTGCTACCACTGAATGTAGCCTATGTCTTTGACAAGTAGCAAACTTCTTTGACCACTTTTTCATGGAACACATCCTAGCTGTACTGTCCCCAGGTACATCATTTGAGAAAGACTGAGTTACAAATAATCCTTTTACCTTTGTACAAAGATCCATGTCAAATAAAGAAACTTGGGATGTAAAAGAGGAATTATATTTATTTCTCAAGGGGCCAAGAAAGTTAAAACTTGACTGAAAATGTAAAATTATAAAATGAGTTAGATAACTAGAAAAAGATGGTTTTGTTCCAGAAGTCAGGTTTCCCATTACTAGTAGTTCTCAAACATGGATTTGATCATCATTTGCTGTGACTATCATGGGGAGGATGCAAGAGTTAGGCCCAAAATTAGAATTTGGAAGATTTGTGATTTTTAGCCCTGTCTGAGCATAAGAATCTTCTGACTAATTTAGCTAAACAAACAAAACAGAAAGGATGGATGGAAGGACAGAAGTACCTGGGCCCTATTTAAGGTCTACTGAATTGGAATATCTAGGTTTTGGGCCAAAATTTTTGAATTTTTAATAAGCTGCCTAGGTGACTATTCAGTTCAAGGGACTAACCATTGAAAATCAATGGGCCACATGACGTTTGACAGATAAGGTCTGTTTCCATGATACCAATAAACAATATGGCAAAGTAGATAACTGGGAATGCTGCAGAGGTGGCATTGCTTGTCTTCCAGGAATTAGAAAATAGAAATTCAGTTTCTGAGATTTCCAGTCCAGGCGTGCTGGGACCTGTCTGTGCTACTGAATTTCTTATTCTAAGAAACAGAAGGGCAGGTGAGACCTAGGGAAGAAGGAAGTTGCCTGGGAAAGTAGTTTTGGAATCCCTTTTTGCACTCTACTGTGCAAACCTAAGATTTTGATAGCTTGAATCTGTGCCTGTTGCCTCATGGAGTTTATTGAGGTTCATCCCTTTCAGAGAGGCTACAGGACTTCTCAGATGGTTGTCACAGGGAGTGGCTTCTTGGATCACAGCAATTCACATAATCTCTCTCTGTTGGCAAGGGTCTGGCAGGAGGTGTCTGCACTGCTGGACTTCCTGTTCTAATAGTGCCAACTGGTTTTGCCCAAACCAAGGGAGGGGCCTCAGACGGGGTTTGCCACAAATTTCAGTTTTAGCTGGAACACATCATTTTGCCTAGTGTTATATAGAGATCTAGGAAAAGAGGAAGCCACTTGTGGAGAAGTGCATCTAGACACAGGGTCTGGATATGGCTAGGAAACCTGGACACCCCTCCCAGTCATCCCACACTCCTGACCCAGTCATGCGAGAGATCACTGCTCCTCAGAGATACCTAAAATCTGGGCAGCTGGAAGATATTTGCCAAATCCATTTATTTATTCAGTTATCTATATTTGTCCAGTGTCAACTGTGTGCCTTCACTATATATATATTACAGGTACTGAGGATAAAGTAATGGGTAAAAACAGCCAAGAGTTTAGTCTGGCTAAACTTGCTCCAGTACTTGTTCCAGCTGGGAATTGACAAGCTCTTCTTGATCATCATTGTCTCCTCATTAACGTAACAATAGTTACCCTTTATGGACCTGGCATCTATGTGCTCAAAACTTTTTAATGGCATATTTATAACAAGATAAGCACTATTATTATATCCATTTTTCAGCTGTGGAAGTAGAGATATGTGGATACGGACCAAGATTTATACCCTCCATTCGTCCTGAGGGTGGGCGGGAGAAAGTGGAGACAAGACTCCTTCACCACATCCTAGGAAGGTGGGTCTTCCTGGTTCCTGATGCCTGTGGTTAGGGTCTGAACCAGGCCAGCCTCCGTTAGTATAGCATTAGTACAATGTAGTCTCCAAACCCAATGAGGGTCATTCTGAGGAATGGGATTATGTTCAGGCCTTGAGTAAAAGAGGAGAAATAGGGTGGACAGTAGCTAACTTTGAATCTCAGGGGACCATAGAGGCCCAAGATAAGAAGGAAGATTCTCAGAGTTTGGACATGGCTGAAGGTTTTCCTTCAGGTGCACCAGAGGGTGAGGCTCTTTCTGCTGAACTCTTACACTTTAAAGAGTCAACAGGACACCTAAGACTGACTTCCTGGATTCTGAGGGTCAGCGGGACCTAACCCCAGTGGGTCAAGGAGAGTAGCCAAACCTGAAGAGCAGGGGCCTGACCAGGGAGCTCAGATTTAGTTTTATTCAAATAATACTGAAAAAGTTTCATGGATGTGATTCAACTTAGAAAGATTTAGGTATAATGCCACAGCGTTTAGGTACCTCCAATTTGTGAACTCTGAACTATTTTGCAATGATACTAATATAAATTATAGTCTCTTTTAAAAACAAGATTCTCCCTAGTGTTCTTAAATTATTAACTTTTTTTGCTGCTCCTACAAAGGGTATTTACCATGTTCTTATTTATAAATTATACATTTCTCTTTTCCAAGCCAAGGATGGCATTCCAGTCTTTGCAATTGCATTCAAATATTTACCAACAACTTTTTCAAAATAAAGTTGGAATCATTGTAGTATATATGATTTTGTATCAGTTTTTCTCCCTTAACATTTTCAATAATATTCTAAAACATTTCCTTCTGTCAATAATTTACTACTGATATTGTTTCAGAGGGGTGAATGACAGTCTGTCATTCAGATAAACTGTAATGATTTAACAGTTTCTCTCTTACTATTCAAAGTTTTCCCTCTTTCATTTTACCATTCACATTACAATGGGAAAAATGAGGGACAATCTGAATGCTAACACTATTTTGAACATATTTGTCCATGAATCATTTCAGTAAGTTAGTATACTAGGTCCAATTTTGACACTTGAAATTTTCTTGTTGTATAGAATTTCAGTAATAATCAGAAGGGTCCTATTAATTTAATGTGCATCTGGGAAAGTTTTTAAAGTTTCCGTGCCTCAGCTCCCTCATCTCTAATATAGGGATCACGCGGTATCCACTTCATGAAGTTGAGGAGACATGTGGAAAGTAATGCACATTCTTTGGAACTGTTTGCAGTTTGTTGTGCTCCCACCAGCAATGTACATTATTGACATTGTGATGGCAAGTTTGACAGCTCTTCCTTTTGTTATATAGGAGAGAATACTAGCTTAGTGGAGAGAAGTTACCCTTTTTGTTTGCACTTCGATTACCAATGATGTTTGATGTTTTATTTTGTGTTTAGCCCTTTGTAATTCTTTTTCATGAATTGTATTTGTTAACTGGATTCTCATTTTTTCCCCATCATTTTATGAACTCTTTCTATGGTGACCCTTTCCTATCTATTGTCTATGATTCAGGTATTTTATTGGTTTGTGAGGTACGATTTGTTTCACTCTAGTTATTTTTGATTGTGGGTCAGAAAGGACCGAGGCTTCAAGAAGACAGTCACACTTGGTCTGACTGTTGAGTGGAGGTAAATACTCTACAAACTGCAGGGCCAGTGAGAGTGGTTGAGGAGGAAAAGTCCTGCACTGGGGACCAGAGACCATAGTTTTACTCCAGATCTTGTACCATGGATGAGCCAGTTAACAAGTCTGAACTCAAATACTCACCTATAAAATAACTCTTACTAATGACTGCAGAGTACCCAGCTAGATCAAATGAGTTAGCATATAGTAAGTTGCTGTATAAACTAAATAGAACTCCTAGTAACTGAGCTTATTTGTTATTTTCTTTAAAATTTTTCTATCTACATATATGGGAGGTCACTCTTGCATTTGAAGTCTACTCTGTTTTGTCACAGCAGGCTTCCCAGCCCACCTGCTGCTGCTTTGATTGGTAGCAGGAGGTTCCGTGGTGACTACCAGGAATAGGTAGTGCTCCATGCGGGAAAAGAAATGCACAAGAATTTTCTGCAAGAAAGCACAGGAATGGATAAGCTTAAAATCTGTAGTTGAGCGTCTTGTTTTTTTCTCTCACTATAATGTTATACATGTTTGCTATGTCTGAGTAGGCCTTTGATTAATATTTCTCTAATAACTCATGGGAGGGTTGGATATGCATAAAGGCATTTCAGAGGGCTTTGTAACAATGTAAGAAACTTGGAAGGAATGTATCTGTCATGTTAGAGTTTATGAAGAGAGAAGGATGTCTGAATTAGAGAGCAGTATATGGAGGAGGATCATGGGTGATGGGACTGGCCCTGGGTACTGGGGGAAGAGTTTTAGTGATGAAACATGAAGTTGGAGTCATTGAAGAATTTGGAGCAGGTGTGGCATATAAAACACATGTGTAAGGAGGATGCATGTGGCATGTAGAGTGGATTGGAAAAGAAAGGAAGTGGGGAACCTGGTTAGGATTTGTTGCAATATTTCCTTGAAAACAGTGTGGAGATTCCTTAAAAAAACTGGAAATAGAACTGCCATATGACCCAGCAATCCCACTTCTGGGCATACACACTGAGGAAACCAGATCTGAAAGAGACACGTGCACCCCAATGTTCATCGCAGCACTGTTTATAATAGCCAGGACATGGAAGCAACCTAGATGCCCATCAGCAGATGAATGGATGAGGAAGCTGTGGTACATATACACCATGGAATATTACTCAGCCATTAAAAAGAATTCATTTGAACCAGTCCTAATGAGATGGATGAAGCTGGAGCCCCTTATACAGAGTGAAGTAAGCCAGAAAGATAAAGAACATTACAGCATACTGACACATGTATATGGAATTTAGAAAGGTGATAACGATAACCCTATATGCAGAACAGAAAAAGAGACACAGAAATACAGAACAGACTTTTGAACTTTGTGGGAGAATGTGAGGGTGGGATATTTCAAAAGAACAGCATGTATACTATCTATGGTGAAACAGATCACCAGCCCAGGTGGGATGCATGAGACAAGTGCTCCGGCCTGGTGCACTGGGAAGACCCAGAGGAATCGGGTGGAGAGGGAGGTGGGAGGGGGGATCGGGATTGGGAATACATGTAAATCCATGGCTGATTCATATCAATGTATGACAAAACCCACTGGAAAAAAAAAAAAATAATAATAATAAAAATTAAAAAAAAAAAAAATAAATAAAGGGGGCCTTCTCAATCTCAACACTACAGACGGTTCTGGCTGAGTAATTGTTTTGCTGGAGAACAGTTGGGGCAAGATGTCCTATGATTTGTAAGATGTTTGACAGTGTCCCTAGCCTCTCCTTGTCCAGCTGTGGTAATAAAATAGGTCTGTGGACACTGGCAAAGTTCCCCTGGTTTAGTTCAATTAACTTCTTCTATTAAAAATGTTCCCCAGAGGTTTCAACCTTAGTTAATATATTCTTCCTCTGTATTCCTGTACCACTTATTGACAAATTCTAAATAATATTTTGATTTTGTTTTTATACATCTTGTCTTCCTAAGAAGCTTATGAAGTTTTTAAAGACTGTCTTTTACACTTAATACAGTATTAGAAGTGAACATCTTTCATCTTTTTTCTCTTCTCCATTCCTAATGTCATCCTCTGCCCCTCACCCCAGTTTAGAACCTCATGGTTTCTGAGTAAAGTTCTACATAGGAAAGAGATGCATTATCACTATAATATTTGTGTTTCAGGGAGTGTTTTCAACTAGGGAATGAATGATGTAGTTTGAAGAAGGGAGAAGATAGGCTGGGAGACAACAAGCTAAGTTATTTCAATAGTTCAGGTAACACTTATGAGATTCTAAACTGGGGTGAGGGGCAGAGGATGACATTAGGAATGGAGAAGAGAACAAAGATGAAAGATTAAAGGTGTCCCACATCCTGGTCTTGGGGCTTCTCTGATAGTTCAGTTGGTAAAGAATCTGCCTACAATGCAGGAGACCCCAGTTCAATTCCTGTGTCGGGAAGATCCCCTGGAGAAGAGGTAGGCTACCCACTCCAGTATTCTGGCCTGGAGAATTCTATGGACTGTATCGTCCATGGGATCACAAAGAGTCGGACATGACTGAGCAACTTAAAAAAAAATCCTGGTCTCAGTATTTCTTTCAAAAGTGATTTTTCATCACTTATTATGTGTAAGCTTTGCTCCAAATTAAAAATAAAGAGGTTCACTCTATATGTCCTTTGACTTTCTGTCTCCATGCTCTTAAGCTCAAATACCAAAGGTACACATTCCCACTTTCTCCCCTTAAGTAGAAAGAAGTTTCATTCTTCCTTAGAGACCTACAGACTTTTGTCAGTACTACTCTTATACCTCTTAGCAATACCTATCTGTGTCAGAATTAGGTATGTGTGTATATGTTTTCTTCCTTTTGCTTAGTTTTAAAGTTGAACAGACCAGTATTTGAATTCTAGTATTCACTAGCTAGAATACTAGTTTAACTCACCAGCCTTTTGTTTTATTTTTTCACACTTGGGCAGCTACTTCCTAGTATTGTTTGAGAATTAAGCAAAAATGAGGGAATGATGCTTGACATAGAGCTTGGCAGATAGAAAAATAGTAAGTGCTAAGTAAGTATTACCTACTAATTTTCAGCATAATCGTCATCATTATTGTCAATTTTTCTCTGAATAGGCACGCTACATCAATTTGTTTTATGCTTTGCCTGATGATGAGTAAGAGATTTACTTGTAAAGACTAACAAGGCAACTGTCAGGAAATTTTTTTTCTTTTTCAAATTTTTAATTGGAGGATAATTGCTTTGCATTATTGTGTTAGTTTCTGCCATACATCAACATGAATCAGCCATAAGTATACATATGACCCCTCCCTCTTGAATCTTCTTCCCACCTCCCACCCCATTCCACCCATCTAGGTTGTTAGAGCAACCTAGATGTTTGATTTCCCTGAGTCACATGGCAAATTTCCATTGGCTATCTACTTTACATGTGGTAATGTATGTTTCCATGTTAGTCTCTCCATACCTCCCATCCTCTCTGTCCTTCCCCCTCCATGTCCATAAGTCATTTGTTCTCTATATTTTTGTCTCCATTGTGGCCCTGCAAATAGGTTCACCAGTACCATCTTTCTAGATTCCATATATACGTATTAATAGACGATATTTGTTTTTCTCTTTCTGGGAAGTGTCAGGAATTTAAAGTTACTGATTATAGAAGTGATATAGGAATGATATGTGCTAATTCTAACCTCTCAGAGGAAAGTAGCTTTTGAAAGGATTTTGCAATAGACATTTGGGGATTTAGTGGATATTAAGTCTGGCCCTACTGAGAGTGCTCATAGGAGCTGATTGGAAGGTTCCCATGACACAGAGAGAAGGCTGTGAGCTAAAGCAGATGGCACAGCATCAGAGAGAAGTGGGTGGATAAAAAGCATGGAGCTGAAATGCCAAAGACTGAATGGGATGCATGGTTCACGGAACATGAATCGAAACCCTGGTCTTTCAGTCTGAAGTGGCTGCCAGAATCTGTTTCTGTACAAAATCCAATTTGTCAGACAGGCAATATCAATTTGTGGTCGAAGTCATTATCAGGAGCCCAGCTGATGAATCCATCATGGACTTATGTCAGAATCAAGGCCAATGCTCTCAGTGAAACAGCATAGAACAGGAAGAGGTGAGATTTTGAGACTTGAAGCACCTGTGATAAGCACAGCTCTAAAGCTGATTTAAAAGAGGGCTCTGGTATGTCTAGGCGGCTGTGGCCCCATAGAGAGTGCAGAACTATGCTCAGGTTTCTGGGTGGCTTCAGAAAACAGAGCTAACCCAATATTAATTGACATTTGAGGGTAAGCCCCTGGAGAAAAGAACATTCATCATGGGTAACATTTATTGAGCAAATACTACACACCTGCTGCTATGCTAAGAGCTGTGTATGCATTGTGTCTTTTAACCTACATGGTAACCCTATGAAATAGGGACTGTTGTTATCCTCATCTCAAAGATGTGTGAAGCAGGGTTTAAATTGTTTAGCTTTTAAACAATTTGCCCATCATCACATTTGCAGTAAGTAGCAGAGTCAAGGTTTGAATCCAGGTCATTTTTATTTTTCACTAGGACATCTACTCTTACCTGCTAAAATTGTTGCAGCTTAGAAGAGACTGAAAAACCATGTAGTACAATTTTCTGATTCTTTAGAAAAGCTAGGCAACGTTCAAAGGCAGGAGTTATTGCCCTAAGCTCCATGGGGACCAACCAATGGCAGAACTCAGTGGGAGGCTCCGACTTCCTTTATCTTAGGTTCCATTAGGGAGGAAGCCAGAGTTGGAGAAGCAAGAGGGCTCATGTGACTACTTAGCCTTATACCTTATTCTTATCCCTTTCTCTCTCTTTTCTTTTGTGTGTGTATGGCTCCTGTGGGTCTTCATTGGGGCAGCCTGTGGCTTCTCTAGTTGTGGAGTCCAGGCTCTAGAGTGCATGGGCTCAGTAGTTGTGCTTGGTTGTGGCATTTGGGCTTAGTTGTCCTGCTGCATCTGAGATCTTAGTTCCCCAACCAGGGATCGAACTTGGTCCCCTGCATTGGAAGGTGGATGTTTAACCACTGGACAACCAGGGAAGTCCCTCCAGCCTTATACTTTCTTGACCAGGGCCATGGTTGGCCCAGAGCCTGTGCAGGATAAGCCTGAAGGAACGCCTGTGTGACCAGGACTTGGAGATTTAAAGGCTGCATATGCAGAAAGCCCAACAGCTTGCCCCTCTGTGATCTCTAATATAACAGAAGAAGTTAAAGGGGTAGACATGCCACTTGTGGTAGTTTTCTTCTTTTTCCTTACCTGAGTAGATTGCCTCATGAATGATCAATCAGACCTATTTTATGAGACAATGGATGCACTGTTGTTGTTCGGTTGCCAAGTTGTTTCCGACTCTTTGCGACCTCATGGACCACAGCACACCAGACCTCCCTGTCCCCCGCTATCTCCCAGAGTTTGTCCAAATTCATGTCCATTGAACCAGTGATGCCATCCAACCATTTCATCCTCTGTTGTCCCTTTCTCCTCCTGCCTTCAATTTTTTCCAGCATCAGGGTCTTTTCAAATGAGTCAGTTCTTTGCATCAGGTGGCCAAAGTATTGGAGTTTCAGCTTCAGCAACAGTCCTTCTAATGAATATTCAGGATTGATTTCCTTTAGGATGGACTGGTTGGATCTCCTTGCAGTCCAAGGGACTCTCAAGAGTCTTCTTCAACACTGCAGTTTGAAAGCATCAATTCTTTGGCACTCAGCCTTCTTTATGGTCCAACTCTCACATCTGTACATGACTACTGGAAAGACCCTAGCCTTGACTATATGGACCTTTGTCTGCAAAATGATGTCATTGTTTTTTAATACACCGTCTAGGTTTGTCATAGCTTTCCTTCCAAGAAGCAGTCATCTTCTAATTTCATGGTGGCAGTCACCATCCACAGTGACTTTAGAGTCCAAGAAGAGGAAATCTGTACAAACCTTAAATGTGCCATCATTTCCCAGTTGGAGAGAAATTTGAATGCCCTTTGCAGGTGGATCCCATTAGACATGGGAAAATGGCATTGATCTAAAATACAAAATACACTTGTATAAGAAATCACCCATCATAAAGAAAGTATAAAATTACCATAAGGCATGATAAAATGAGATTAAAACTTTTGTTTTTTCGACTTCATGTTTAAGTAATGCTCAGTTAGCATCTTCCTGAGAATGTGATGCCTATTAAAATCATTTTCACAGAATAATTATTGCAATTACAGTGAAAGAGTCATGATATATCACATGGTCAAGAGCAATAACTCACCAAATGCCTGTGCTATTTCAGTGAGTTGGACCAGAAGTGAAGGAAGCTCAGCAGAGATCTAATGATTAATTTCTGTTGCTAACATTGTATGTTTCCTAGTGCACTGTATTCCCCAAATGCCTCCGTGGTTGGGAAAACATTTCTTAATATTTAGTTTAATTAATGGATACCAGACATAGGACTTGGAGGTCTGCTTCCTGAGTGTCTATATGAATGGCTACAGAGAATTATCCCTTATAATATTTTTGCTCTTGTTGATCTTCTTCTTTAAAATGTCTCCTGTCCCAACCAGAATTGATATTTCATTACATTGTATTATAATTCTGATGATTGTTGTTGTTGTTCAATCAACCAGTCATGTCCTATTCTTTGTGATCCCCATGGACTGCAGCATGCCATGCTGTATAAAAATTCTGATGATAATTCTGTTCAATCATCTATCTCCAACTCTAAGTGACTCCATGTCCCATGGGGGCAGAACCAGGTCCCTCTTGTCTCCTACAAAAATAAATTTACTCTTCATATCCAGTTCTAACTTAACCTACACTGTGAAGTTCTCATCAGATTTTACTTGATTTAATTGTTACCTCCCTTTATTTCTATTACATTTTGTCCTGTTAGTAGTATTTATTACATGGTTTTAGAGGTAATTTGATGGGGCATGCTTCTTGCCATATATTGAATTCATTTTAAACAAAAACATCCCATATTCATATTCCTAGTATAGCACTTGTAATTTGTTGGTGTTTTGAAGTTAGTAACTAGGCCTATCTCAGAAATCTCTCATTCAAACCTTTCCAAAATTAATAATGATTTTATCCCTAAAATATGCCCTTCCTTTTTTTTTTTTATCCTAAAGTGTTGTTTATGGATATTCATCTACTCATTCTCATATGCCAGAATTTAATCTTTCCTACCTTTCTGCTGGCCATTCTCTACTTCCAATTTATCACTAAATTCTATTAAATCTACCTTCTGAATAATCACTGTTTCTATTCCTTCCATTTCCATGGTCACTTGACAATTGAAAGTAGTATGATCTATTGCTTTTCACCTGGGTCTCCACCTGATCCTTCCTCTTTAGCCCATGTTTGGCAAAGTTGCCAAAGTTAAACTCTAAAGAAAATTAATAAAATTATGTATTTTTCTTACTTAAATTTCTTAAATATTCCAAATCCCAATCTATTACCTACAGAATGTAACCATTACTTTCTAGTGTTTCAAATAAAGATATTTATGGTTCAGATACCTTTTTGGATTAGTGCCATGGACCCCAATTTTTTCATTTCACAAACATTCACTGTGCATTTTTCTTGCATCCATTCATTGTTAGCCACTGGGTAAGGCACTGTGAATAATATATATTGGATGCATATAATATATTGCATATCACATACATTGGTATCATATTTATTGGGTAAGGTGATGAGGAGGACATAGCAAAGACTTTGAGAATCTAATGTTAGTAGAGAAGACCTTAGATAAACTCACATATGACTAGTTGTCATATGACTAATATCATGTGAGAGAAAGCACACAATTTTATGGGCATGAAAGGAGTGATGTCTCTACCTCAAAAAGTCAGACAGCATCAAAGAAGACATTTGAATAATTAAGCAGGAGTTTGTGAAACTGACAGAAGGGAGGGAGTCATTCTAAGCACAGGTGATGGCCCAAAGACAAGGAGACCTATGAGCACTTACTACGTTGGGGAAAAGACTAGTGTGAGGGTGTTGGTTGTCCTAATGAGAGGAGACTGGGAAAGTCTGCCGGGCTAGATTTAGAGGAACATTTATGCAACCCTGATGATTATGAACTTTCCCTTACTTAAAAACCTTTCCAGTTCTTTATTACTCACTCAGAGAATAATGAAACAATATTTGCTTGTCAAATAGATGACCCTGTATGTAATGAGGAGGAGGAGAGATACTGGAAGCAGAGAAAGCAATACAAAAACAATTGAAATGACCTGGATTCAAGAAGAATGAGAATGTAAACTAAGGTGCTGTTGATGGCAATGAAGAGTAGATGCTGGATTCCAAAGAGAATCTTAAGTTAATAGGACACTGTTAAATTGAGGTATGCTCAAAGCAAAAGGTAGGAAAGAATGTGATATGGTAGGCGAATGAAACTGGTGACCAATATAAAAGGGAGGCATGATTCCTCATAAGTATACACTAACTCCGAAGGTCCCTGACATTCAGTTCAATAAATGAGAATTTTAGTTTTTGAACAATGAAGCAAAACATAATAGAAGACAAAACACAGTAAACAAAAATGGAAGGTTATCTTCTCTTTGTAGTACTCCTTTATAATGACAGATAAATGGGGATTACCATGAACTATTTCAAGAGCAGTCCAGAAGTATTAAATGGGAAACTCCACAAATAAACAATTTACAAGTTTAAAAGTGCATGCTCTTCTGAGTTGTGTGATGAAATTTCACAGTCCTGCTCCATCATGCTCTGGGTGTGAATCAGCCTTTGAACTTAAGTGGGACCTTATGCTTTAGCTTCTCTGTCTATAAAGAGTTATGAGTATAAAGAAGCCTTGTCACTTCTGGGTTGAACATTTATTTCATTGCATGTCCCTCCAGAACACCCTGCCTGAGTATTACCTGGCAGCATTCAATATTGTGAGTGCTCTGCAGCCTGGGTCGTTGAGTCAGAATAGGAAAAGTCCCTGTTCTTCAATGGACATGTGATCTTTTAAGAAATAACTTTTGTAGTTCAAAGACACTGAGATATTAGGGCTGTTTGCAATGCAGCATCACCTACCATACTGATACCATACCATCCCCACTGATACATTTGGGTCCTATATAATCTAAAAACGAAGAATGGCAGTAACAAATATGTAAGAAAAGTTCAGATTTTTATGTGAATCATAAATAGTTTTTGAAGTTTTATCTGTTTTTAGAGGTTTTCTTTGACAGTCAAAAAAAACAAAGATCTTGGTCCTCTACAATAAAAATTAAAGGCTTTTTAACTGGCAGTGTATCAATTGTTTTATTTTTAAGAACTTGACTGAGGTATAATTGACAGACAATAATCTGCACATAGTTAAGAGAATATAACTTGATACATTTTGACACTTGCATATACCCTTCAAAGCTTTACCTCAATCAAAACAATGAACATTTACATAACTTTCGAATTGTTCTTTAAGACCCGTATAACTCGTCTGTCTCTCCCACTCCTCCCTCCCTCCCCAGACTACTGATAGTTTCATCATTGTACATTAGTTTGCATTTTCTTGAGTTTTATGTAAGATCATGCAGTATGTAGTCTAGTTTCTTCCCCTCAGCATGATTCTTTTGAGATTTACTGATATCAATTGCATGTATGAATGCTATGTGCTGTTCTTAATCACTCAGTCATGTCCAATTCTTTGTGACCCCCATGGGCCATAGCGCCCCCCGTCAGCTCCTCTGTCCATGAGGATTCTCCAGGCAAGAATACTGGAGTGGGTTGATGTGCCCTCCTTCAGGGGATCTTCCTAACCCAGGGATCGAACCCAAGTCTCCCACATTGCAGGCAGATTCTTTACCATCTGAGGAACCAGGGAAACCCAATAATTCATTCCTTTTTAAATTACTGAGTAGTAGTCTGTTGTATGGATAAAATACTATATGTTTGCCTGTTCACCTGTTGTTGGACACTTGAGTTGATTCCAGCATTTGGCTGTTAAAATAAAACTGCTTTGAACATTTCAGTAAAAGTCTTTACATAAAAATAGGCTTTCATTTGTCTTGGGAAGGTAGGAGCAGAATGGCTGGATTAAATAGTAGGTCTAAGCTTAATTATCTAAAGAAACTGCAAATTACTTTGTAAGTGGGGTTCCATTCTACAGTACTACTGTGCATCAGTGCCACTATATATGAGAGGTCCAAATCCTTCACGTCTTCTCCAACACTCAGTATAGTCTTTTTAATTACAGTCGTTCTGTTAGGTGTGTAAGTATCTGATTGCGGTTGCACTTCCTATTACCCCAATTACTAATGATGCCAAGCATCTTTCCATGTGCTTATGTGCTAATTGTTTCTTTTTGGTCCAATATCTATTCAAATCTTTTGCCCATTTTTTATTTTGGCTTGGAATACTGTTCTTACTGTTGAGCTTTGAGAATTCTTTGCAAAGAGATATTAGAAAAATTGGAGGATAATGGAAATATTTGTTTCATTGATTGTGGCAATGGTATTACATATGTGTATATATGTCCAAAGTTATAAAATTCTACATTTGAAATGTTTAGATATGCCAATTATATCTTGAAAGAATGGGGTGTGTGTAATTTAATATACTTATAATAAACAGGAATGCTTAGTTAATTGAAATCACAACCTTGTAAATAAATTTGAAATGGTTAACTTGCATAAATCGATTTACACATATCCATTCTGGTTGAGATTTTGTTATATTATTCTCAGTTTTGCAGTATCTAAGATAGTTGAGCTTATTAACTTTACTAAACTTATGAAATTCACTAGTACTTAAAAATTATTTGTTAAAGCGAACAATTAAAATACTTGAAACTAAGTTTGTAAATTTACTTTAAAAATTTTTATAGCCTTGACTATGTTTTTTAAAAAATGTCAAGTATTTTCAGAGGCTACTTAAAAGTTGTAAAACAAGAATGTTGCTCATTGTCCAGTTGTACAGGCTTCAAGTCGTTAGCTACCACAGTCACTGATGAACAGCACCCTGAAAGGAATTTAAGGCAAAAAACAGAATAGGGCATTCTGTGCTTTGGAAAACAGGCCCTTAGAGAGTTAAATGTATATCTCAGGAAAGATATTAATAGGCCTGAATTCTTCCATCTTCCCATACATAGAAAAGCACTAAAACCAATAATTGAGATAACTGTTCCTTGTGACCAGCAGACTTCTTTTATCAAGATGTGTGCTTGACTTCATGTATTCCCCAGTGAAAAATCATATATAAACTGTCTTCTTCCCCTGCCTCTTTGGAGCAGTTCCCTCAGAGCTACTGAGCAGTTATCTCAGAGCTACTCCCAGGCTATTGTCCTCAGTAAGGTTCCTGAATAAAACTGAAACCTACAATTCTTGCACTGTGCAATTTTTTTCAGTTGGGAAAGTGATTTTTCTTAAAAATTTATATACTTTTGGCCATGCCACATGGCTTGAGGGATCTGAGTTCCCCAGTTAGGGATCCAGCTCACCCCTGTGGTAGAAATGTGGAGTCTTAACCACTGGACTGCCAGGGAAGTCCCAACAAAGTGATTTTTAAAATTTGGTTAATTTAAAATGTTTCATAAATGAAGCAACAAGATTTACAAATTAACTGCTTTAAAGATAACTTCTAAGATTCAACTACCTTCCACAGTTAAGAGAGAAAAGCTATTACTCTGTGCCCTCTACAGCAGACCTCCAGGTACTGCAAATCAAGGTTTAGTGTCAGAACAAATAACCTCAGGACTTGTGATATTGATCGGGAAAACCACAATCTAGTAGCCCCAAAAGCAGACGGCTTTTTCTCACTTCTCACTATGTCCATCTTCTCCAAAGGTCCCTGTAGGAGAGCAAAATTTGCCACCCCAGTTGTATCTCTTCAGCAAGGGGATTAATTTAGGCTGATTATTTCTAAGAAACAGAAGACTAAGGAATTCTTTCTTTTTACCTCCCCCTTGGCTGGCTAACGAATTTATATAAAACACCTGTTTCAGGAACAGAGCTATCATCAGAAATACCTGCGGAGAATACAAGCTAGGTGTGGTGGGGGGAAACTCAGGAAGACTTAGAGATCAGAGTCCACTCTGGGTCCCGTTGTCTCTGCATGGCTCAGCAAACATTTTTTACCAGATATTCACTTTTCTACCACCGTGTGAATTACCTTCCTCCCCTTTGAGGTCTCACACTTCTTTTGTGTTTAGCTGAAGATGGGGTCTTTAACCATTTGCCTTAGCTATGCATTTTTCTTGGGTCTCTCCTGCATGTTCATGCTATTCAACTTTTGTTTGATCTTTCCTCTCTTACTCTATCCCATGTCAATTTAATTTTAGACCAGCCAGCAGAATCTAGAAGGGAAAATTTCTTCCTCCCTGACACATGCAGACATGTGAAACTCAGTCAATTTCTTTTTGCACTCAAGGAGGAAATCAAAATCCTAAAAATGTGATTAGAAAGGATGTTACTTGAAAGCCTGATTAAAAGTTTGGACTTTAAAGTAGCTATTAATATATCGAAGGTATTTAAGCAAGAGACATAACGGATCAAAGTTGTTTTCAGGAACATTGGTTTGGTTGTGTTTTGACAGGATAAGAATTGAGAGGCACCATACACAGAGGAAAAATAATGTGACAAGAACTACTGATAGTCTGAACTGGAGTGATGTTATAGAAATCAAAGGATAGATTTAAGAAATAACTCAGAAGGAAACCCTAGAAAAATTTGGTTGAATCTGGATATCAGAGATAGGAGAGATTCTCAAGGCTTCATGGTTTGGTGATTGATCCCCTAAGAGAACTCTGGAGTCGGAGAAGGATCTGACTAGGATGATGAACAATTGCATGATCACTATAAAACTGATAGCCTAGTGAATATATACATGTGAATATGTTACTGTATCAGCAGACTGGTGAATCAAAGATGAAATCAAGCTTGCAGAATATATGACAGTGCCTTTCGTCAATAATAAGGGTGTGGGCCTGGAGGTTAAAGTTGCAGTGAAAGGTATCCTTTATAAATACACTTAACCCTTGGACAGTGTGGGGGCTGGGGTACCAACCCTTTGCATAGTCGAAAATCCATGTGTATGCATGTATATATATGTGTGTGTGTGTGTGTGTATAACACTTTATAATTGGCCTTCTGTATTCATGATTCTACATACGGAGATTCAACCAACACGGACTATGTTCCCTTGGAGGAGGGCATGGCAACCCACTCCAGTATTCTTGCCTGGAGAATCCCATGGACAGAGGAGACTAACAGGCTACAGTCAATGGGGTCTCAAAGAGTCAGACACAACTGAGTGACTAAGCACAGACTGTACAGTATTATAGTACGTACTTAGTGGGGAAAATCCACATATAGGTGGACCCAGGCAGTTCAAGAGTTAACTGTAGTGTAATCCTTCTGTAGATCACATTTTTTTTTTAATCCAGATAAAGTCACCATTTCTTCCAAATGTGTATTGTCAGCACCCTTTCCAAGCACCTGTCTGGCCATTGCTGCTCATGGTTACAGGGTCCACCTTCCTCCCCCTTTCCCAGTGTCATGTGGGCTCCTGTTCTTGTGAGTCGATTAAAGCTTTTTCTCATCTCTTCATAAAAAGGCAGTCTCAGAGGAGTACTTACAATTGTGTATGAAAGTAAACCTACAACTTTACTATCTTGAGGAACTCAAATAAAATCCTTGGTTCTCACCTCTGACTGGTGAGCACTGATTTTCTTTCTCCCCGCAAAGCAGTTAAAAATAATTTAATAGATATTCTTTGCTGGTCCAGTGGTTAAGACTTGGTGCTTTCACTGCCAGGGCCCAGATTCAGACCCTGGTTAAGGAATTAAGATCCCACAAGCCACAGGGAGCAGCCAAAAAAAAAAAAAAAAAAAAAAGTAGTAAAGGCTACAATCTTTATTGTAAAATTTGAAATCTGTGGTCTTACTGGAATTGTAAATAGTTGAGCAACATAAAGTAAATCATGGGGGCAGTTTTAGTTTAAGGGAAAAAAACCCCACTGTGTTTGGGATCTATGATGAGATCTTCCGTATATGGACACCAGTTCTTCTTGTGGGCAAACAGAAGGTCGAAGGACAGATTTAGCACTGTCATTCCTTGACCCTGATGAAACACAACTGTGTGAGAAAGAGGAGTGCCTAGCAATTTTAAATGCAAGATTCTCAAATTTATTGCTATTCCGTCACTCATTCGTGTCTGACTCTTTGCAACTCTATGGACTGCAGCATGGCAGATGTCCTTCACCATCTCCCAGAGCTTGCTCAAACTCATGTCCATTGAGTCAGTGATTCTCAAATTGGTAAAGAGCAAAATAGGGTAGAAATTTGAGAATTAAGTGGAATTGGAAGACCTGAATGAATAACTAGGAACATCCTTTTGAAACTGAAGTCTACTCTTTACAGGAAACAGATTGCACTCCTGCTATGGAGATTGTTTTGTTTTCATTTTAAGCTAACAAAACTAAGAATTGAGAAGGTCAGATTTCACCAATAAACCTAAGACCCCCCAAGGGTATAGGAAGAATTATAGTATAGCTTACTTGGTTTCCCTAAGTGACCTAGCCTTGAAGTTGGGTTGTAGTCACAAGATTAAACACAGTTTTCTTGTAAAGGATTTTTAGTAAATACTTTTGGCTCTATGGTTTGCAGTTACTCAGCTCTGCCATTTTAACATTAACCATCATCAATACTTGGCTGACTAAGTGTGGCTTTGTGGCAATAAAACTTTATTTGCAAAACAACAGGGCAAATTTGTCCTGTGGGCCACAGTTTAATGATCTCTGGGGATGGAAAGACATTGGCATAAAAATCAGTTTGATCGTGATCTGGTCTTATTGTTGCTTTTGAACAACTTTGTGATTTCAAGAAGTGCCGTTTCCTTCTCAAGAACTTATAATTAATATGAACTGAATGCTTTTTATGTTGCCATATTTTTGAGCTTCATCTAGTTAATATGTATAGCAATCTAATATGCAGGCAATTTTATTAGTTTAAAACACAGCTAGTGGGTTTCAGAGTGACAATTTAAACTCAAGTCTATTTATCTCTAAAGTTCATATTATTCAGTACAGTCACTCAGTCGTGCCCAACTCTTTCAGACCCCATGGACTGCAGCACGCCAGGCTTCCCTGACATCACCAACTCCCAGAGTTTACTCAAACTCATGTCCATTGAGTCGGTGATGCCATCTAACCATCTCATCCTCTGTTGTCCCCTTCTCCTGCCTACAGTCTTTTCCAGCATTAGGGCTTTTACAATGAGTCAGTCCTTTGCATCAGATGGCCAAAGTATTTGAGCTTCAGCTTCAGCATCAGTCCTTCCAATGACTATTCAGGACTGACTTCCCTTAGGATTGACTGGTTTGATCTCCTTGCAGTCTAAGGGACTCTCAAGAGTCATCTCCAACACCACAGTTCAAAAGCATCAATTCTTCAGTGCTCAGCTTTCTCTATAGGCCACTCTCACATCCATACATGACTACTGGAAAACCATAGCTTTGAATAGATAGACCGTTATTGGCAGTGTAATGTCTCTGCTTTTTAATATGCTATCTAGGTTGGTCATAGCTTTTCTTCCAAGGAGCAAACATCTTTTGATTTCATGGCTGCAGTCACCATCTGCAGTGAGTTTGGAGCCCCCCAGAATAAAGTCTCTCACTGGTTTTCCATTGTTTCCCCATCTATTTGCCATGAAGTGATGGGACTGGATGCCATGATCTTAGTTTTCTGAATGTTGGGTTTTAAGCCAACTTTTTCACACTCCTCTTTCACTTCCATCAAGAGGCTCTTTAGTTCTTCGCTTTCTGCCATCAGGTGGTGTTATCTGCATATCTGAGGTTATTGATATTTCTCCCGGAATCTTGAGTCCAGCTTGTGCTTCATCCAGCCCAGAATTTCACATGATGTACTCTGCATAGAAGTTAAATAAGCAGGGAGAAAATATACAGCCTTGAAATACTCCTTTCCCCATTTGGAACCAGTCTGTGGTTCCATGTCCAGTTCTAACTGTTGCTTTTTGACCTGCATACAGATTTTTCAGGAGGCAGGTAAGGTGGTCTGGTATTCCCATCTCTTTAAGAATTTTCCACAGTTTGTTGTGATCCACACAGTCAAAGGCTTTGGCATAGTCAATGAAGCAGAAATATATGTTTTTCTGGAACTCTCTTACCTTTTTGATGATCCAGTGGATGCTAGCAATTTGATCTCTGGATCCTCGGCCTTTTCTAAATAGATGGTTCTAAATAATGTGAACAAGTGGAAGTTCATGGTTCATGTACTGTTGAAACCTAGCTTGGAGGATTTTGAGCATTAGTTTGCTAGTGTGTGAGATGAGTGCAGTTGTATGGTAGTTTGAACATTCTTTGGAACTGCCTTTCTTTGGGATTGGAATGATCACATGGACCACAGCCTTGGCTAGTTCAATGAAACCATGAGCCATGCCATGTAGTGTCACCCAAGAAGGACGGGTCCTGGTGAAGACTTCTGACAAAACATGGTCTACTGGAGAAGGGAATGGCAAACCACTTCAGTATTCATGCCTTGAGAACCACATGAACAGTATGAAAAGGCAAAAACAGAGGACACTGAAAGATGAACTCCCCAGGTCGGTAGATGCCCAATATGCTACTGGAGAACAGTGGAAAAGTAACTCCAGAAAGAATGAAGAGATGGAGCCAAAGCAAAAACAACACTCAGTTGTGGGTATGATTGGTGATGGAGGTAAAGTCCAATGCTGTAAAGAACAGTATTGCATAGGAACCTGGAATGCTGGTCCATGAATCAAGGCAAATTGGAAGTGGTCAAACAGGAGATGGCAAGAGTGAAATCGACATTTTAGGAATCAGTGAACTAAGATGGACTGGAATGGGTGAATTTAACTCAGATGACCTTTATATCTACTACTGTGGGCAAGAATCCCTTGGAAGAAATGGAGTAGTCATCATAGTCAACAAGAGAGTCCAAAATGCAATACTTGGATGCAATCTCAAAAACGACAGAATGATCTCAGTTTGTTTCCAAGGCAAACCATTCAGTATCACGGTAATCCAAGTCTATCCCCCAACCAGTAATGCTGAAGAAGCTGAACAGGTCTATGAAGACCTAAAAGACCTTCTAGAGCTATGTTAGTTCTAGATGTCCTTTTCATTACAGGGGACTGGAATGCAAAAGTAGGAAATCAAGAAATACCTGGAGTAACAGACAAATTTGGCCTTGGAGTACAAAACAAAGCAGGGCAAAGGCTAACAGAGTTTTGTCAAGAGAACACACTGGTCATAGCAAACACCCTCTTCCAACAACACAAGAGAAGACTCCTCACATGGACATCACCAGATGGTCAATACCGAAATCAGATTGATTATATTCTTTGCAGCCAAAGATGGAAAAGCTCTATACAGTCAGCAAAAACAAGACTGGGAGCTGACTGTGGCTCAGATCATGAACTCCTTATTGCCAAACTCAGACTTAAATTGAAGAAAGTAGGGAAAACCACTAGACCATTCATGCATGCCCTATATCAAATCCCTTCCATTATTATACATTGGAAGTACCAAATAGATTCAAGGGATTAGATTTGACAGACAGAATGCCTGAAGAACTATGGACAGAGGTTTGTGGCATTGTACAGGAGGCAGTGATTAAGACCATCAAAAAAGGAAATGCAAAAAGGCAAATGGTTTACATAAAATAGATAGCCAATGGGAAGTTGCTGTATGGCTCAGGAAGCTGAACTAGGGGCTCTGTATCAACCTAGAGGGGTGGGGTGGGGAGGGAGATGGGAGGGAGGCTCAAAAGGAGGAGATATATGTATACCTATAGCTGCTTCATTGGAGAAGGCAACGGCACCCCACTCCAGTACTCTTGCCTGGAAAATCCCATGGATGGAGGAGCCTGGTAGGCTATAGTCCATTGGGTTGCTAAGAGTGGGACACGACTGAGTGACTTCACTTTCACTTTTCGCTTTCATGAATTGGAGAAGGAAATGGCAACCCACTCCAGTGTTCTTGCCTGGAGAATCACAGGGGAGCCTGATGGGCTGTCGTCTATGCCATTTATGGGGTCGCACAGAGTTGGACACAACTGAAGTGACTTAGCAGCAGCAGCAGCATGGTTGCTTCATGTTGAGGTTTGACAGAAAACAACAAAATTCTGTAAAGCAATTATCCTTTAAGGAAAAATAAATTAATTTAAAATAAAGAAAAATGTTTGTTGAGGAGGCCTTACAAATAGCTGAGAAAAGAAGAGAAGCTAAAGGCAAATGAGAAAAGGAAAGATATACCAATTTGAATGCAGAGTTCCAAAGAATAACAAAGAGAGATAAGAATCCTTCCTCAGTGATCAATGCAAAGCAATAGAGGAAAACAATAGAATGGGAAACACTGGAGATCTCTTCAAGAAAATTAGAGATAGCAAGGGAATATTTCATGCAAAGATGGGCACAATAAAGGACAGAAATGGTATGGACCTAACAGAAGCAGAAGATATTAAGAAGAGATGGCAAGAATACACAGAAGAACTGTAGAAAAAATATACCAATGACCCAGATAACCATGATGCTGTGATCACTCACCTAGAACCAGACATCCTGGAATGTGAAGTCAAGTGGGCCTTAGGAAGTATCACTACAAACAAAGCTAGTGGAAGTGATAGAATTCCAGTTGAGCTATTTCAAATCCTAAAAGATGATGCTGTGAAAGTGCTGCACTCAGTATGCCAGCAAATTTGGAAAACTCAGCAGTGACCACAGAACTGGAAAAGGTCCATTTTCATACCAATCCCAAAGAAAGACAATGCCAAAGAATATTCATATTCTTAATTATAACCAAGTGACTCCTGGTAAAATGGTGGATTTGAACTTAATATTCCCTAACTGCTCTTCTGTAGTAGTTTTGTGGTAGAAATAAGAGAGTTCTCTGTAGTGTGTTTTCTATGTAGTATGTTTTCACTTTTTTAATTAGGGATTTTCTTAAAGAGATTTGCTGAATTTCTTTTGTATGGTAGTTCTGAGCTTGTTTTTGACCTTGGGCAGCCCCTGGGATGACAGACTTTGAGGAGATGCTTCTCTACTATAAGGAGGTTAACCAGGCTTCTCCTCCCTCTGCAGAATTCCTTGCCTATGCTTTTGTGTTCTGTTTCTAAAGAAAGGTCATTCCATTCTTTTTTCAGCATAAATTTTTATATTTCTACACTGATGAGAGGTAAGGCACAGACAGTCTTTAAGAAAGTCACTCAGAGGCCTCTACAAGGTCACACATAATTTTTCCACCCGAGACCAGCAGGTATTCAAGGTTCATTAAAAGATTGTAAAAGTGCCCATGCTCTAATTACCTGTGCTCATTTAAAAACAATGTTTCCCATGAAATATCTTTAGAAATCAGATTATGTGTAAAGATAGGTAGGAAAAATCAAAGGCTTTAGAACTTGAGTAATATATTGAGCAATGTATACATAGTAGATATTCAACACATGACAAGATTAATTTTCTTTTTGTGTCAATGCTTGTTAGGCTTTAATTTAAAAAGAACTATGTTTGATAAGATTATCCATTTAGAAGTTATGACAAATTTATAAAGCCAGATGCAGAATAATCTGTAGGATTTCATTACTATGTATGTGATAGAATTTTTTTTAAAGCTACTGCCTTTAGATTAAATAAACCATTTTGCTATTTATTTGAAAGGTCTCTTCAGGGGGAAAGTGTTCTAAAATTTTTTCAATTAAAAAAATGGAAGGTGACGTATGTTAGGAAGTAAAGGATACAGAAGGGGAGATTTGAAGGATAAAGAGAAGTAGGACCAGGGAAACAGGAGGAAAATAGTGTTCAGGATAAAGATAATTCTTCTGTAATCTAGTTGAAAGAGGGAGGGGGGAATGAGACAGAAGAAAACAAATTCAGAGAGAGATCATGGAACAATTTAAAAGGCAGGAGGAAATGTAAGGAGGAGTTGGGAAAGAAAGAGGTTGGCAGAGGAGAAAGGGAGACAGAAGGTCAGAAAAGGGAACAGAGAAGGAATGAGAAACTGGAATGAGATGGGCATGAGGGAGAGCAGTCATGGAAAGAATTAGTAAGAAGGAAACAGAAGAAACTCTAGGGAAGAAAGGAAAGGGGAGGAGGTGGAATGTGAGAGCAGATTATGGCAGGCCCTTCCTAACCTCCTCTTTGCAAATTTGCCCTCCCACAGAGCTTCCTCACTTCCTCTTCCTGCTCTTATTCACTGCTCTCAGTTTCAATCTTGACACCAAAAGGGAGCTGTTGAGATACTTGAAAGTAGGGCAGAAAGGCTTCTGGGAGGAAGGCAGTGGTCATTGGGTCTCATGACCACCTTTGGGCTGGCAAATGAGTTTCACTTTGCACGCTGGCTTTGATTGTTGACAGTGATGCTGTCATGGAGGAGTCCCCTGGGCTCAGCAGAAAAAGGTACAGAGATCAAACCTGGAAGTTCTTGGTAATAGGTGCCAACTGAATAAGTGTTTGTCATCCTTGGGCTAGAGCCAGAAATAAAGACACTAGTTTTGTCTGTTTTTTTCTGCCTTAAGTTCTTTTATGTTTTGAGAATGATTTTCCCAGTTTTTGGTATCTCTCCTCTGAATATGGATAAGTTGAAAGTCATGTTTTTTTCATGACTTCTCCAGTGGCTCAGGGGTAAAGAATTTGCCTGCAATGCAGAAGACACAAGAGACACAGGTTCAATTCCTGAGTTGGGCAGATCCCCTGGAGAAGGAAATGACAACCCACTTCAGTATTCTTGCCTGGAGAATCCCATGGACAGAGAAGCCTGGCAGGCTACAGTCCATGGGGTTGCAAGAGTCAGACATGACTTAGCAACCAAACCACCGCATTAGGGAATGAAAGGTAGTTCAGCACGGTTAAAAAGAAGAGAAAACGACTGTGTTCAGATGATGTGTGCTATGGAACAGAAGTGTATTGGTAAATCTGTTCTCAAATAGAAAGGACATTCATTTGTAACTTTTGCCAATTTTTGTGGTATAAACATTCTCTCCAAGGCCAAAATCAAGCTACCAACAGTTTATAAACTGACTTGAAAACTTGTATTTAACAGTCTTTTCTCAAACACCAGTGGAGCTAGCTCTAGCACAGCAGAAGTAAGCAACAGCCAGACCAAGATGGATTTCTAAGCCTTTCATTTTTTCCCAAAGGTTTCTAAAAGATAATGAATCTAAAAGTGGCATGGTCAGATCTGTCCTTTAGAAAGATTGTGCCACCAGTTCTGTAAAGGAATGCATTGAGTCAGGGCAAAGCTAAGGCCAGAGGCAGCCTCTTAACTAGCTGTCTGGAGTTCAGACCTCGACTCTGCTCCTTTTGGCTGTATAAAGTTGAACAAACCACTTAACCTCTTTGGTCTCTTGTTTCTTTAACAAAATATGGTTGATAACATTACACAGTGTTTGGAGGGAGCATGAAAAGTTTTTCTACGGAAACACTTTTGAAAGGTAAAATTATTAATTTCTTCTTCTTTCCCTCTCTTTCTACCTGTGCTGTGCTTAGTCACCCAGTCGTGTCCGACTCTGAGACCCCACGGACAGTAGCCCACCAGAGTCCTCTGTCCATGGGATTCTCCAGGCAAAGAGTACTGGAGTGGGTCGCCATGCCCTCCTTCAACCCAGGGATCGAACCAAGGTCTCTCACATTGCAGGTGGATTCTTTACCATCTGAGCTGCCTTATTTTTTTTTCTCTCTCTTTCTCTGTCCACCTACCACTACCATTTCCCAAATCCTCTTCTCTGGCCCAGAGTGCTAGAAAGGGTATTAGATGGGAAACAAGAATGCCTTGGGTCTGCACGTTGCTCAACCACCAACCTAAATCTCTGGTCCTTTCTTATGTCATGAATTAGATAACTGCCTCCTAATTTTTTTTTTTTAAATATGTATTTATTTATTTGGCTGCACTTGGTCTTAGATGCAGCATGCAGGATATTTGCTTTTGGCATGTGAACTCTTAGTTGCAGCATGTGGGATCTAGTTCCCTGACCATGGATTGAGCCCAGGCCACCTGCATTGGAAACATGGAATCTTAGCCACTGGACTCCCAAGGAAGTCCTGTGCCTCGTAATTTTAAAGAGATAAAAACACTTGCTGAAAAAATAAAATTGATTTAATTATCTGTATGTCTTTTGTAGAGAGAAGATGGGTTAGTTAAAATTATTGAAAGCTGATGCTCCCCCCCACCCTACTATTTTTGTTAGCAAGGCAAGTAATGTGTGAGCAACAGTGAAGCAACATTAATTCTGACTTTGTAGATAAGAAAATGGCTTGTAGACAGAGTATGCTATAAAATAGAATGAAATCCTGCTACCTTTATTCATTAGGTGATTTAAATCTTGGGAAGTCAACTACTTATGTTAACATTTTTCTTGGCTGGTAAATCAAATACTTTTGCAAGGTATGTGTCAGAATTAGTTTATGCTTTTTCAGAAATTTTTTAGCACAGTGGTTTCTGTTTTTTCCATCACCAAGTAGAATTTGTTGTCTATGGTTTTAAGAGCTCACCAGGAAATCTCCCAAGGTGTGCAAATGGACCACAGGGACTTTTTGTTTGGTTAGGTGATACAGCAGGGGTGTTTAAACCTTTTGTGTGTTCTATGGACAGCTGAGGCAGTGTGATAATGTCACTGTTTTTTGTCTCAGAATGCTTGTAAATGCATAACCTAAAATATGTAAGATTATAAGGAAATTAATTATATTGAAATACAGTTATCAAAATACTAAACATTTGAGATATAGCAATAAATTTGCTTTTATTTAATATGCTCATAACCATATGCTCTAATAACTATCTTAAATCTCTAAGTGCCAAAGAATATAAATATTTCAAGAGCCATCATGTGAAAATGGCTGTGATTTCTATTAGTGACAAAGTCAGTACTGCTTATACTACCGCCTACATCATAATTAAAATATATGCTAAATTTTAGTTTGAGTAGAATAAAAGCATTACAATATTTAAAATAAATTATTTAAAGTCATAAACCATAGAGGTTAAAAACTCCTTTGGAGGAAACTTAAGCCTCAGTGGGTGGGATCTGGGGAAGGTTAGAGTAGATAAATTTTAGAGGTTTTTTGTGTTTGCTTTTTAAATTTTTAAAACAAATTTTATTTTTTGTAATCATATATTGGTTAGGGTAAAAGGAGACATTCTATTCTGGAAAACATGTTGCTTTTATTTTTAATTATTTTAATTTTTATTGTCATACAGTTGATTTACAGTATTGTGTTAGTTTCAGGTGTGCAGCAAGGTGAATCAGTTTTATACATATTTGTTCTTTTTACTCTTTCCCCACATAGGTAATTACAGAATATTGGGTAGAGTTCCCTGTGATATATAGCAGGTCTTTGTTAGTTATCCATTTTATATATAGTAGTGTGTATATGTTAATACCACTCTCTTAATTTATCTCTTTCCTCACATTTCCTCCTTGGTAACCATAAGTTTCATTTCAAGACCTGTGAGTTTCTTTCAGCTTGTAAATAAGTTTACTTATTTTTATTAGATTCTAATAAATTTTATTAGATTTATTTTTATTAGATATGTGATGTATGATATCTTTCTCTGACTTACTTCACTTGGTGTGACAATCCCTAGGTCCATCCACATTTCTCCAAATGGCATTATTTCATTCTTTTTTATGGCTAGGTAATATTCTATTGCATATATATGTACCGTATCTTCCTTAGGAACCTGGAATGTTAGGTGCATGAATCAAGGCAAATTGGAAGTGATCAAACAGGAGATGGCAAGAGTGAACATCAATATTTTAGGAATCAGTGAACTAAAAAGGACTGGAATGTGTGAATTTAACTCAGATGACCTTTATATCTACTACTGTGGGCAAGAATCCGTTAGAAGAAATGGAATAGCCCTCATAGTCAGCAAGAATCCGAAATGCAGTACTGGATGCAATCTCAAAAATGACAGAATGATCTCTGTTATTTCCAAGGCAAACCATTCACGATAGCAGTAATCCAAGTTTATGCCCCAACCAGTAATGCTGAAGAAGCTGAAGTTGAACGGGTCTGTGAAGATCTACAAGACCTTCTAGAACTATATTAGTCCTAAATGTCCTTTTCATTACAGGGGACTGGAATGCAAAAGTAGGAAATCAAGAAATACCTGGAGTAACAGACAAATTTGGCCTTGGAGTACAAAACAAAGCAGGGCAAAGGCTAACAGAGTTTTGTCAAGAGAACACACTGGTCATAGCAAACACCCTCTTCCAACAACACAAGAGAAGACTACACACAGACATCACCAGATGGTCAACACCGAAATCAGATTGACTATATTCTTTGCAGCCAAAGATGGAAAAGCTCTATACAGTCAGCAAAAACAAGACTGGGAGCTGACTGTGGCTCAGATCATGAACTCCTTATTGCCAAATTCAGACTTAAATTGAAGAAAGTAGGGAAAACCACTAGACCATTTAGGCATGCCCTAAATCAAATCCCTTCCATTATTATACATTGGAAGTACCAAATAGATTCAAGGGATTGGATTTGACAGACAGAATGCCTGAAGAACTATGGACAGAGGTTTGTGACATTGTACAGGAGGCAGTGATCAAGACCACCCCCAAGAAAAAGAAATGCAAAAAGGCAAATGGTTTACATAAAATAGATAGCCAATGGGAATGTGCTGTATGGTTCAGGAAACTCAAACAGGGGCTCTGTATCAACCTAGAGGGGTGGGATGGGGAGGGAGATTCAAAAGGGAGGGCATCTATGTATACCGATGGCTGATTCATGTGAGGTTTGACAGAAAACAACAAAATTCTGTAAAGCAATTATCCTTTTATAAAAGATAAATAAATTTAAAATAAAAAGGCAAATCATGTCTGAGGAGGCCTTACAAATAGCTGAGAAAATAAGAGAAGTTAAAGGCAAATGAGAAAAGGAAAGACACACCCATTTGCATGCAGAGTTCCAAAGAATAACAAGCAGAGATAAGAAAAACTTGCTCAGTGATCAGTGCAAAGAAATTGAGGAACACAATAGAATGGGGAAGACTAGAGATATCTTCAAGAAAATTAGAGACACCAAGGGAATATTTCATGCAAAGATGGGCACAATAAAGGACAGAAATGGTATGGACCTAACAGAAGCAGAAGATATTAAAAAGAGGTGGTAAGAATACACAGAAGAACTATACAAAGAAGATCTTCATGATCCAGATAACCAAGATAGTGTGATCACTCACCTAGAGCCAGACATCCTGGAATGCGAAGTCAAGTGGGCCTTAGGAAGTATCACTATGGACAAAGCTAGTGGAAGTGATGGAATTCCAGTTGAGCTATTTCAAATCCTAAAAGATGATGCTGTGAAAGTGCTGCACTCAATATGCCAGCAAATTTGGAAAACTCAGCAGCGGCCACAGGACTGGAAAAAGTCTGTTTTCATTCTAATCCCAAAGAAAGGCATTGACAAAGAATGTTCAAACTACTGCACAATGGTACTCATCTCACATGTTAGCAATGTAATGCTCAAAATTCTCCATGCCAGGCTTCAACGGTACATGAACCATGAACTTCCAAATGTTCAAGCTATTTAGAACAAGCTATTTGGAAAAGGCAGAGGAGCCAGAGATCAAATTGCCAACATCCACTGGATCATCAAGAAAGCAAGAGAGTTCAAGAAAAACATCTACTTCTGCTTTATTGACCTTGCCCAAGTCTTTGACTGTGCAGATCACAACAAACTATGGAAAATTCTTAAAGAGATGGGAATACCAGATCACCTGCCTCCTGAAAAATCTGTATGCAGGTCAAGAAGCAACAGTTAGAACTGGACATGGAACCACAGACTGGTTCCAAATGGGGAAAGGAGTATTTCAAGGCTGTATATTTTCTCCCTGCTTATTTAACTTCCATGCACAGTACATCATGTGAAATTCTGGGCTGGATGAAGCACAAGCTGGAATCAAGATTGTTGGCAGAAATATCAATAACCTCAGGAATGGAGATGACAGCACGCTTATGGCAGAAAGTGAAGAAGAACCTCTTGATGAAAGTGAACAGAAAGACAGAAAAAGTTGACTTAAAACTCAACATTCAGAAAACTAAGATCATGGCATCCAGTCCCATCACTTCATGGCAAATAGATGGGGAAACAATGGAAACAGTGAGAGAGTTTATTTTTTTGGGGGGGGGGGGGCTCCAAACTCCCTGCAGATGGTGATTGCAGCCATAAAATTAAAAGATGCTTGCTCCTTTGAACAAAAAGCTATGACCGACCTAGACAGCATATTAAAAAGTAGAGACATTACTTTGCCAATAAAGGTCCATCCAGTCAAAGCTATGGTTTTTCCAGTAGGCATGTATGGATGTGAGAGTTGGACCATAAAGAAAGCTTAGTACCAAAGAATTGATGCTTTTGAACTGTGGTGTTGGAGAAGACTCTTGAGAGTCCCTTGGACTGCAAGGAGATCAAACCAGTCTATCCTAAAGGAAATCAGTCCGGAATAGTTGTTGGAAGGACTGATGCTGAAGCTGAAACTCCAATACTTTAGCTACTAATGGGGAGAAGGCAATGGCAACCCACTCCAGTACTCTTGTCTGGAAAATCCCAAGGACGGAAGAGTCTGGTAGGCTGCAGTTCCCTGGGATCGCGAAGAGTCGGACACGACTGAGCAACTTCACTTTCATGTATTGGAGAAAGAAATGGCAACCCACTCCAGTGTTCTTGCCTGGAGAATCCCAGGGACTGTGGAGCCTGGAGAATCCCGGGGACTGCTGTCTATGGGGTCACACAGAGTCAGACACGACTGAAGTGACTTAGCAGCAGCAGCAGCAGGGAAGAACTGAGTCATTGCAAAAGTCCCTTATGGTGGGAAAGATTGAAGGCAGGAGGAGAAGGGGACAACAGACCATGAGATGGTTGGATGGCATCACCAACTTGATGGACATGAGTTTGAGTAAGCTCCAGGAGTTGGTGATGGACAGGGAAGCCTGGCGTGCTGCAGGCCATGGGGTCGCAAAGAGTCGGACATGACTGAGCAACTGAACTGAATTCATATCTTCCTTATCCATTCCTCTGTTGATGGACATTTAAGTTGTTGGCATGTCTTGGCTATTGTAAAGACTGCTGCATTGAATACTGGGGTGCATATATCTTTTCTAATTTTGGTTTTCTCTGGATATATGCTCAGGAGTGGGTATATGGAATTGCTGGATCATATGGTAGTTCTAAATTTAGAGTTTTAAGGACCCTCCATACTGTTCTCCATAACAATTGTACATTCCTACCAACGGTGTAGGAGGGTTCTCTTTTTTCCATACCCTCAGATGTTGGGGTCTGGGGAAGGTTCACTTAGAAAAACTTTAGAGTTTTTTTTTTTTTAATTCCTTATAAGTGAAGTCACTCAGTCGGGTCTGACTCTTTGCAACCCCATGGACTGTAGCCTACCAGGCTCCTCCATCCATGGGATTCTCCAGGCAAGAATACTGGAGTGGGTTGCCATTTCCTTCTCTAGAAGGAAATTAATTTAATTCCTTAGGTTTTTATCATCTGTGATTCGATAAAATAAAATATATCAACATTCCTTAGCCAAGGTGATGGTGGTGCTGCCACTGCTGATAAAATAGCAGTTGGCACTTGCTGATCACTCACCACAAGCCAGGCACTGTGGTACGAATCTGAAAATGATCATTTTGTTAGTCCTCACAACAAACCATGGGTCGGCACCTCAAATGTTCTCATTTTTCCAGCAGTGAACGTGAATCACTGAAATAATATGTGTTACTCCATGTCTTATACATCTAGAAGTTGCATTGGAATTCCATGTGTATTTGACTTCAGAATCTATCTTGAACCATTTCATCATTTAAAATCATTCTCATACCATTTTTATGATTTTTTGTCATGTCACTTGTACTATTAATTGCTTGATATTTTTCAGTGATTGATTTTTAAAAGAAAAATTCATATAACTATCATATTTGCAAAGCTTATGTAACTTTCCATAAAGAAAAGGTGACCATGAGTATATAAATACATTAAAACCAAACAGAACTGCTTACTGTGAGTTTCTTAAAAAGGGAGATTGTCAAGTCACAGAGCTACTAAGTCTATATTAGAACCATCCTGAGACTTTCTCTTTGAAGTAAGTAAATTTTGTTTTTAATTGACAAGGCAAATATTTTTCTTTTATGTGATTCAACAGTATTTAAAACCAAATAAATCTTCTTATAGTTGACTAGAGCTCAGCTGGTAAAGAATCTGCCTGCAATGCAGTAGATCCTGGTACTTTTCCTGGGTCTGAAAGATCTGCTGGAGAAGGGATAGGCTACCCACTCCAGTATTCTTGGGCTTCTCTGGTGGCTCAGCTGGTAAAGAATTCACCTGCAATGTGGGAAATCTGGGTTCAATCCCTGGGTTGGGAAGATCCTCTGGAGAAGGGAACAGCTACCCACGTCAGTATCCTGGCCAGTATTTCAGTATTCTGGTAGTTGACAAGAGGACAGGGTCCTAAGCTTTGGAAAATGCTGCCCTGCTCCCGGGCCCAGGCACAGGCTAAGTTTGCTGTTGTAGAAAACACACGGTTATGGCAACACTAGAACTGCTTTAAGCAAGCAGAGACTAAATGCATAAGCATTCATTAGGTGGAGTAGAGTAACATAGGAGTATTCCACTGGGTCTATTCACTGGCTGGTTTTATCATCTATAGAAATCAAAGGGGGTTAAAGTAAATCTTTTCAGGCCCTTTCTTTATTATTTATCACTTTAAATTGTTTGGAGAAACTCATTTAACTTGCTACTGTAGTAGCCATCCGAAAGAAATTAGGACTGACATTGTGGAAAGCTCTTAGAGAGATGGGAATACCAGACCATCTTACCTGTCTCCTGAGAAACCTGTATGTGAGTGAAGGAGCAACAGTTAGAACCCTTTATAGAACAACTCATTGGTTCAAGGTTGAGAAAGGAGTACGACAGGGCTCTCTGCTGTCACCCTGTTTGTTTAACTTATACACTGAACACATCATGAGAAATACCTGGCTGGAAGAGTTACAAGCTGGAATCAAGAAAGGCGGAAGAAACATCAACAATGTCAGTATGTGGATTATACCACTCTAATGGCAGAAAGCAAAGAGGAACTAAAGAGCTTCTTGATGAGAGTGAAGGAGGAGAGTGAAAGAGCCAGCTTAAGACTAAATATTAAAAAAAAAAAAAACCAACTAAGATCATATCATGCAGCCCCATTACTGCATGGCAAACAGAAGGGGAAAAGATATAAGTAGTGACAGATTTCACTACTCATCTGTGAGTTTCAATTTCCACAGCAGTAAAACGGTAGTGATAATAATAGTACTAACAGTAGTAGTAATAGTAATAATACCTATTCAGGGACTTTCTGATGATTAAATAAGATTGTATTGTGTCTGAGTACTTAAAACATGAGCTCATGTTTCTTACTATTAGTTTTTAAACTAAGCTTTGATTTTCACATTTAGATGATTGGATTACTCTTTTTATTAAATTAATTTTTAATTGGAGTATAGTTACTTTACATTGTTGTGTTTACATTTCTGCTATAGAGCAAAGTGAATTGTCTATATGCATACATACATCCCTCCTTTTCTGGATTTCCTTCCTGTTTATGTCACCACAAAGTGGGAGCTATATTAGGTTCTCATTAGTTACCTGTTTTATACATAGTATCAATAGTGTTTATGTGTCCATCCCAATCTCCCAATTTATCCTACCCACCTCCCCTACTTGGTCTCCATACACTTGTTCTCTACATTTGTGTCTCTATTTCTGCTTTGCAAATAAGATTATCTATACCATTTTTCTAGATTCCACATATAAGTGTTAATATATCATATTTTTCTCTTTCTGACTTCACTCTGTATGACAGTCTCTAGGTCTATCCACATCTCTACAAATGACCCAATTTCATTCATTTTTATGGCTGAGTAATATTCCATTGTATATATGTACTGCATCTTTATCCATTCTGCTTTTGATGGACATTTAGGTTGCTTCTATGTCCTTATTGTGAATAGTGCTGCAGTGAACATAGAGGTGTATGTGTCTTTTGAAATTATGATTCTTTATAGAGAACTGGCTGTCATATCTTCAACAATTACATCTTATAGTTAGCTAGCTGTCAGTCTGCTGGCCTTGTTAGAATTGCACTTGGGAAAATAGTCACGCTACCTATCTATGTCTTTATGCAATTTTCATTTTGCAAGTGGAATATCATGCTTACTACTTAGAGTCTATTTAACAGGATCAATAATAAAGATTCTCCATTCTACTGCTACTAAGATGAAAGTACACATATGCTTATTTATTACATCTATTATTTCTCATCATATATGGGTTTACTTGACCCCAAGGTATTGAACCATCTTCCCATTCTACTTTGTACAGAATAAAAAGAAAATGCTTCATTGTGATAACTTGCATCTACCTCCACCCCCTCCCTTAACACACATACACTGATGAATTTACATTGGTATGCTCACTGGGCTTATCAGATAGCTCAGTGGTAAAAAATCTGCCTGCAATACAGGAGACCCAGGAGACATAAGTTTGATCGCTGGGTTGGGAAGATTCCCTTGGCGGAGGAAATGGCAACCCACTCCAGTATTCTTGCTGGGAAAATCCCATGGACAGAGGAACCTGGCTGGATACAGTCCATGGGGTGACAAAGAGTTGGACACGACTGAGCACACACATACACACACACACAAACTCACTGTATAGAACTCTGTGCAGCACTTGCTCAGTGACAACTTGTTAAATTGATTAATGAACTTCGTGAATGAATGACAAAAACTATCATGCTGTTACTATAATTCTTGCATCCTTACAAATGATAAGTTTCTGTCATTCAAATAAATAATGTAAATGTATTTATTGTACTGTCACTCTAAAATATGAAGTATCGATTTTCATTTTTTTTTTTAATGGAGTATAGTTGCTTTATGGGAGAAGGCAATGGCAACCCACTCCAGTTCTCTTGCCTGGAAAATCCCATGGACATAGGAGCCTGGTAGGCTGCAGTTCATGGGGTCGCTAAGAGTCGGACACGACTGAGCGACTGCACTTTCACTTTTCACTTTCCTACATTGGAGAAGGAAATGGCAACCCACTCCAGTGTTCTTGCCTGGAAAACCCCAGGGACAGTGGAGCCTGGTGGGCTGCCGTCTATGGGGTAGCACAGAGTCAGACACGACTGAAGTGACTTAGCAGCAGCAGCAGTTGCTTTACAATATTGTTAGTTTCTACTGTACAATGAAGTGAATCAGCTATATGTTGTACACGTATCCCCTCCCTCTTGGACTTCCCTTCTCCCCCACACCCCCCATCTCACCCCTCTAGGTCACCACAGCACTGAACTGAGCTCCCTGTGCTACAGCAGGTTCCCACTAGCTATCTTTTTTGTACACGGTTGTATGTATATTGGGGAAGGAAATGGCAACCCACTCCAGTATTCTTGCCTGGAGAATCCTGTGGACAGAGGAGCCTGATGGGCTGCTGTCCATGGGGTCGCACAGAATCAGACATGACTGAAGCGATTTAGCATGCATGCATGCATTGGAGAAGGAAATGGCAACCCACTCCAGTATTCTTGCCTGGAGAATCCCAGGGACAGAAAAGCCTGGTGGGCTGCTGTCTATGGGGATGCACAGAGTCGGACACGACTGAAGTGACTTAGCAGCAGTAGCAGCAGTATATATATATATCAGTCCCAGTCTCCTGATTCATCCCACCCTCTTTTCCCTTCCCTCCCCATGTCCACATGTCTGTTCCCTAATCTAGATCTCTACTGCTGTCCTGCAAATAAGTTCATCTCTACCATTTTTCTAGGTTCCACACATATGCACTAATATTTTGTTTTTCTCTTTCTCACTGACTTTGCTGTGTATAACAGTCTCTAGGTCCATCCACCTCTCTATAAATAACCCAGTTTCCTTCCTTTAAATGGCTGAGTAATATTCCATTTGCTGAGTAATATTTGAATTACTTTGAATTTGTAAAACAAAAACTAGCATCTAATCTTAGTACTCATATTAAGCATTGCTTCAAGTAGGCCTTGTTTCCACACTGGAGGTAAGCCCATGTATTGGCCTCTAGTGACCAGTGTTGTTTTCTATTCAGCGTGTGTCCCACGCTCCTCCTACCAGAATGTTGATAGTGTTCTCTACTCATCTCTGCAGAGAGCCCTGTGTCTCTCAAGAAGCTGATCTTGTGCATAGCTCTAGACCGGGCCTTACTGATGTGAGGGAAATATTATACTATTTCCTAGCCATTGGGGATTAGCTTAGAAGTAACCTGAACTCAGTGCAAGTCAAGGCAGCCACTGTTGGAGGCTTCTGGAAGAGGTTCCTCTCCCTGTAAGGATGCCTGAGGACGGCATGGTCTTTCTCTTCTCTGGCTTCAAACCTGGAACTGCTGTAACCCGGTTGGCCCCCTGCCTGAGGATGACGCAAACTGTGCTACTGAGTCACCCCGTCTTGAAGCCTGTTCCACCTCTGACTTCCTGTTTTGTGAAATAATGATTCCCTTTCTGATTAAGATATTGTAATGAAGACAACCCTAGCCTTAACCTTAACTGTATTAACATAGTGGTTCCCAATAAAAAAGGATCGCGTTTCTGTGGTGAGAAGGGGTTCCTGAGGTTTTACAAGCTGCTAATGTAGGAACCACAGGTTTGATCCATGGGTCCGATCTGTGGGTCAGGAACCTCTGGAGTAGGAAATGGCAACCCACTCCAGTGTTCTTTCTTGGGCAATCTTATGGATAGAGGAGCCTGGCTGGCTACAGTCCATGGGGTCACAAAGAGTTGGACACAACTGAGCATGTATGCAATGAGTCAGTCTTCATATTAGACATTGTGGGTATTGTTAAAGATAAAATTTCTGACTTGTGCAATCCAGAAAGATTATTTGATAATTTAAAAAATAATGTATTCTGAGACTATCAAAGAGTAATGAAGCAACTGATATTCAGTTCTAGGAAATAAAATTTATGTTTCAGAAAAATTCCTTAACTTGTAATCTGAACTTCTCCAGTCCCTATATAAGAGACCTCAGACAATATATTTAACCTCCCCAACTTTAGATTGGTTGCTGTTGTTTATTCACTAAGTCTTATCCAACTCTTTGCAACCCCGTGGACTGTAGCCTGCCAGGCCCCTCTGTCCATAGGACTTTCCAGGCAAGAATACTGGGGTGGGTTGCCATATCCTTCTCCAGGGGATCTTGCTGACCCAAGGATTAAACCCATGTCTCCTGTGTTGGCAGGCAGATTCTTTACTGCTAAGCCACCAGGGAAGCCCAAACTTTAGATACTTATTTGTAAATGGAGAAAAATATATCACTGACTTGTCTCCCTAGCAGTGTTGTGAGGATGAAATGAGATACAGAAAATAAAAGAGCATTGTAAGTTTAAAAGCACTGCCCACATGGAAGAGGTGATTTTTGTTATGATATTATTGCTAAAGCTAATAATTTACTCTGTCCAATGCTCTCCCCATTTCCACCCATCTCCAGATTGGTTCTTTGCCACAGCTTTCCAGATAGTAATTTGAGGAATTTTCCCCTTTTTAAAGTTTGCCAGTTTTTTAATTTGCTTTCAGTGATAATACTTCCGCATGAAAATGTCACATCATCAAAACTTGAACTCCTAACTTGTGCCAGACATTTACACCCATAAGATTATAGCTGATTATTCCTGCCTGCCTATAAATTAAAGACAGTAAAATAACCACATCCTCAGTTCAAAGACTTCTAATTCACAGGCTTTATATTTAGGACTGGACCCTGAATCCCATAAGGGAAAGATGCACACATATTTACTACAGATAATACTGGAAGATTTGGGAAAAATAAATAAAAACAAAAGGAAAAGTTATCTGTTCTTTTTAAAAGGTAAGTTGAAACATAAGTCACAAACCAGAATATTGAAAATGTAGAATCCTAAGCCTTGACACCCATAGCAGGTGCAAAGGCATGAATGTCAGATGTGTGAACCTTGGCAGATATAGGCAGGAGGAAGTGGGAAGAGGTGAATTTTCATAGGAAGTAAAATTAGGGCAGGTATGGTACATCCTGGAGAAGTACTCCTATGGTAACAGGATACAACTGAGTCAAACTGGGCACAGAGAGCTAAACTAGAAACGTACATGAATACACACGTACATACACGCCATTCATTCATCCATGCGTGTACATACATACATATGTGCCTCCCTATACATATACATGTATATACATACAAACACACAAATATAGGGCACCTGGAATATCAGTAGAGGCTAATATTAATAATATGGAATGTAAAATATGGCTAAATATACAATTTTGCATTTTCCTTATAAATCTGAAGGTTAGAGATTATTAATATTTTCATATGAATGAAGGAACTGAAACTCAGAAAGATTAATTTTCTAAGGTAGTAGAATGGGTTGAGTTAGAATTTTAACTGATATTTCTAGACTTGGAGTTCAAGGCTTATTCCACTATATTTGTATCATAGAGCCTCAAATGCTTCTAGGAATCTTAGAGTGATTTGGTCTAACCTACCTTTAATTTAAGGACTAATCTTACATTTGATTAATTGTTGGCCAGTTCATTATTTTATACTCTAAATGAAATGAAGATAGAAATACAGTTACTGTAGCCAATGGGATATACAAGATTTTTCACCACCTCCTCTTGCCAAAAAAATGTTCAGAATACTAAGAACACAAAAATCATCTTAGTATCTTACTTTTATTTTGTCTAGCTCATAAATGATCAAGTTCTGTACCATACTAATAAAATAAAATGTGAAATAATAACAAGAAAAACTTCAGCTATATAACTTCTAAGAGGAAAGCAGGGAGAAGGAAATGGCAACCCACTCTGGTATTCTTGCCTGGAGAATCACATGGACAGAGGAGCCTGGTAGGCCATGGTCCACAGGGTCACAGAAAGTCAGACACAACTGAAGTGACTAAACATGTAAGAGGAAGGCAGAGTACAATGGGTGCTTATACCCCAGCTTGGATATTGACTCACTGTGTGACCTTGGGCAAGTCATTTATTCTTTCTGTGCATCAGTTGCATCATCTGTAACCTGAGGGAGTTACAAGAGATGACCTTTAAGACCCTTCCTACTCAGAGGTTCTATACTTCTCTGAAGAGCTAAATGGAGACGAGTGTGTCTCCAAGTAAGGGTACAGAATGACTGGCTTCCATAGGTTTCTTGTCTCCTTATAATTTTTCAAAAAACATGGCAAGGGTTGGATAGAAGCCTCCATATGTATCATCACCTTCAATGTTGTTGTTTGTTTCTGCTTCTCTGGTAAAATATAAAATGTCAACTTGGCTCAGCCAAAACTAGTCTGGGAACCCCAGGCTACCCTTGGAGGAACATTTATTTTAGCATAGTTCTACCAATCCCATGAACAAAATCTTTCCTCTCCTGATTCCTGTCCAGATCCACCCAGCGATCTTACTCATTTCACTGTTACTTCATTCCTTGTTTTTCTTCTTCTATCAATTATATAATTTCATTCAAATCTCCTGGTCATATGTTCTGGAGCATTGAACTTGGCTGCGTCATACAGTGAATGGGTTATTGTTCTAGCAGATGGACTGATGTGGCACAAAGAAGTGGTGCGTGGAGGGGAAGAGGCTGGTAACATTTTAGCTTCAAGCAATCATATTAATACAAAACCAAATTTCTGGGTACTTCAACCTTGTGATGGATTGGATTCTGTACCTATTATTTTCCACATTCCTTCCCTAACTTAAGTACATTTGAGGGAAGCTTAACCTACAGTGCTTTGGTGTTTGCGTCAGGAAGCTCGGGTATGGTCACGGTTTTGCTACTTGCCAGCTATATAACACAGACTTGTTGTTCAGTTGCTAAACCTGGTTAACTTCAGTGGAATTTAATAACTGGGAGAAGCTGGAACCCAGAACTCCATCCACCCATTTGGATGCGATAGTGACAGGCTGGGACTCAGTTGCAGATGGTGAAGTTAGGAACTGGAGACCAACCAACACAGTTCAATATTTGTAAGAATAGTATGGGGGGTCCAAATATTGGACTGTCATAGGATATTCTTCTCTAAGGCAGTTTCTGGGTCTCAGTCTGATGAGAGATATTTGGCCTTTATTTTTTCTTCTCTTTCCTTAAAGGAAACATTGGCATTGAGTCTGCAATGAATTAAAACACAGAGAAACACACTGTCCGATTTTTCATACACCATTAAGAGAATTTTAAATTTCATCAAGTACATTTTCTATATTTGGCAGGTGAGGAAATTGTGGTGTAGTGGAAAAAAATTTTGCCCTTGCCTCTTAGCTGTGTGACCTCCTGTAAGCCACTTAACCATCCTGAACTATATTCTTCTGATAGGAAAAAAGGGGAGGTAATTGCAGATATATGTGAAAGTGCATAGAACAACAGTGAAGTGTACTTTGTAGGTAAATGGTTAATCAGGGTCTGAGACTCCGATACGTTATAAATCTAGACTCAAGGATCAGTTTCTTTCCCACTTCTGGGAATATGTTGACTAGTGTTAGCTATTGCCTTCCTGTTGTTGTTGGTTAGTCGCTAAGTTGTTTCCAATTCTTTTGTCATCCTTTGCACTGTAGCCCGCCAGGTCCTCCATTCATGAGATTTCCCAGGCAAGACTACTGGAGTAGATTGCCATTTCTCCAAGAGATCTTTCTGATCCAGATATCGAACCCCTGTCTCCTGCATTGGCAGGCAGATGCTTTACTGCTGAGTCACCAGGGAAGCCCATTTGCCTTTCTAAATTCAATTAAAAATGTAATTCCTTGCTTTCCCCTTTCCATTCCCTCAGGATTGTGCTTCTCAAATTTCGTATTAGTGAGAATTAAGAAATGAATAAATACAGCTTTCATAACCCTTCCCCAAGAGATTCTGACTTAGTAGGTCTAGATAAGGGCCCAGGATTCCACAACTGATAGACGAGGACCTCAGTTACAGATGTATGAGCTGAAATTGGTCTCTGGTGAATTAACTTGATATTAAAGCTTGGCTGCCCACACTGTTGCACAAGAGCCCAAAGCTGGGGTTCTGGAGACTAGGATTCTATTCCTGGTTCAGATACCAAAGCACTGCTTCACACAAGGTAGGAGTTCAATGAATATTTACCTTAGCGAGTGAATCAAATAACTTGTCCTGCAACCTTGGATAAGTACCCCTCCCCATTGGGCTTTAACCTCACCATCAGTACAAGGAAAGTGTTGAACTAGATAATCTCTAGTGTCCTTTTCAGCTTTGAATATCTTTGACTCTTTCAACTCTGAGGTCTGCCAAGGAATCAAGGAACAGCTTCCTAGAAATTATTTAAGCATCTTGAGAAGCTGTGCTTATTCTTTCCAGCAAATAAAGGTTTTGAGTAGTATAACTGAACCATCAAGTTGGCATCCTGTTGACCTGAGTTTATGTAATTTGCTAGTGTGACTCATTTCATTTCATAGAATATCTTCAGCTAAAGGGAAATATTGTGGCTAATTTCTTAAGATATTTTACTTTATTTTTAGAAATTTAAAGATACCTCCTTTAAAAAGCCCCATATATTTTTCATGCTACTGGTAAATGAGTATGTCCTATCTCAAGTTAATCTGCAGCTCTGGGATTTGGTAACTAACCCTTACTTAATAATTTAATAATGCCAAAGATAGGAGAGATAAACAGATAAACTTTGAAGTCGAAGCACTGACTCCAAGACCCCCAGACTAGCAGAGAACTAACCCAAGGAGTATCAAATAGTGAGAACTCACACAAAGGAAATCACCTGAATACAAGACTTGTCATCACCCAACCACGAGTAGCACCCTGTGCAGGATGCCTCATTTAAACAGCAAACCCAATCCTCAGCAGACAGGATTACCACCTCATTCAGCCTTGCCCATCAGAGGACAACAAACAAACAAACAAACAAACAAAAAACCCCAGCACAAATCTCACCCTATATGAAGCTCACACAAACCACTGGGCCAAACTTAGGAGGGCAGAAACCAAAAGGATGAAAGAATTCAACCTTGAAGCCTGGGAAAAGGAGACCTCAAACACAATAAGTTTAAAAAAAATAACGAAAAGGGAGAGAAATATTATACAAATGAAGTAACAAACTAGAAACCCAGAAGTCCAAATAAATGAAGAGAAAATAGGCAAACTACCTGAAAAAGAATTCAGGATAACAGTAGTAAAGATGATCAAAAATCTTGAAAACAAAATGGAGAAAATGCAAGAATCAATTAATAAAGACCTAGAAGAATTAAAGAATAAACATACAGAGACAACACAATTACTGAAATTAAAAATACTCTAGAAAGAATAAATAGCAGAATATCTGAAGCAGAAGAATGAACCAGTGAGCTGGAAGATAAAATGGTGGAAATAACTTCTGAAGAGCAGAAAAAATTAAAAAGAATGAAAGGAACTGAGGACCATATATGGGACCATATCAAACAAACCAACACTTGAATTTTAGGGGTCCCAGAAGAGAGAAAAAGAAAGGGTATGAGAAAATTTTTGAAGAGATTATAGTTGAAAATTTCCCCAACATGGAAAAGGAAATAGTCAATCAAGTTCAAGAGGCACAGAGTCCCATACAGGATATACCCAAGGAGAAACATGCCAAGACACGTGATAATCAAACTAACAAAGACTAAACACAAAGAAAGAATATTAAAAGCAGCAAGGAAAAGCAACAAGTAACATACAAGGGAAACCCCATACGATTAGCAGCTGCTCTTTCAGCAGAAACTCTGCAGGCCAGAAGGGAATGGCAGGATATACTTAAAGTACTGAAAGGGAAAAATCTACAACCAAGATCACTGTACCCGGCAAGGATCTCATTCAAAATTGATGGAGAATTAAAAAGCTTTTCCGACAAGCAAAAGTTAAGAGAATTCAGTACTACCAAACCAGCTTTACAGCAAATGTTAAAGGGACTTATATAGAGAAGAAATACAAGAGAAGAAAAAGATCTACAAAATCAACCCCAAACAACTAAGAACAGGGCAATAGGAACATATATATCAATAATTACTTTAAATGTAAACAGTTTAAATGCTCCAATCAAAAAATACAGACTGACTGAACAGATACAAAAACAAGACCCCTATATAATTCTGTCTACAAGAAACTCACTTCAGACCTAAAGACACAAATGGATTGAAAGTGAGAAGATGGAAAAATATATTCCATGCAAATGGGAAGCGAAGGATTGGGATGGGGAATACGTGTAAATCTATGGCTGATTCATGTCAATGTATGACAAAACCCACTGAAATGCTGTGAAGTAATTAGCCTCCAACTAATAAAAAAAAAAAAAAAAAAGACAAAAAAATAAAAAATAAACTCCAAAAAAAAAAAAAAAGAAAGCTGGAATAGCAATCCTCGTATCAGACAAAATAGACCTTAAAATAAAGAAGATTACAAGAGATAAGGAAGGACACTACATAATGATCAAGGGATCAATCCAAGAGGAAGACATAACGATTATAAGTATCTATGCACCCAACATAGGAGCACCTCAATACATAAGACAAACACTAACAGACATTAAAGGAAAAATTGACAGTAACGCAATAATAGTAGGAGACTTTAACACCCCACTCACACCAATGGACAGATCATCACAACAGAAAATTAATAAAGAAATATGTCTTAAATGATACATTAGATGAGCTGGATCTCATTGATATCTTCAGGACATTCCATGCACATGCAGAAGAATACACCTTCTCCTCAAGTGCACATGGAATATTCTCCAGGATAGAACACATCTTGTGTCACAAATCAAACGTTAGTAAATTTAAGAAAATTGAAATCATATCAAGCATCTTCTCCAACCACAGCACTATGAGCCTAAATATCAGTTACAAGAAAAAAAACCTGTAAAAAACACAAACACATGGAAATTAAATAATATGTTTCTAAATAACCAACAGGTTACTGAAGAAATCAAAAAGGAAATAAAAAAAATTTTCTAGAAACAAATGACAATAAAAACACGACAACTCAACACCTATGGGATGCAGCAAAAGCAGTCCTAGAGGGAAGTTTATAGCAATACAATACTACCTCAAGAAATAAGAAAAACATCAAATAGACAACCTAACTTTACACCTAAAACTGGAAAAAGAAGAACAAAAAAACCCCAAAAAAATTAGTAGGAGGAAAGAATTCATAAAAATCATGTATTAGATGTATATGTTAATAACAGTATATTTTTAAAAAGGCAATCTCACTTTTTAAATGAATATTTGATTGAAGTATAATTGATTTACAATATTGTGTTAGTTTCTGCTGTACGGCAAAGTGAATCAGTCACACATATACGTATAGCCACTCTTTTCTAGACTTCATTCCCGTACAGGTCTTTGTAGAGCCCTGAATAGAGTTTCCTGTGCTGTCCAGCTTATTATTCATCTTTTAGATATGCTGTGCATGCGTGCTATGTCGCTTCCATTGTGTCCGACTCTTTGTGACCCCATGGCCTATAGCCCTACAGGCTCCTCTGTCCATGTGATTCTCCAGGCAAGAATACTGGAGTGGGTTGCCATTTCCTCCTCCAGGGAATCTTCCCAACCCAGGGATGGAACCCCTGTCTCTTACATCTCTTATACTGGCAGGCAGGTTCTCTACCACTCGAGCCAGCTGAGAAGGCCATCTTTTATGTATAGTAGTATGTATATGTTCCATCCCAATCTCCCAATTAATTCCCTCCTCTCCCCTCCTGAGAACAGTAAACTTGCTTTCTATATCTGTGGCTCAATTTTTGTTTTGTGAATAGGTTAATTTGTAGCTTTTTTTTTAGATTCCACATATAAGCAATATCATATGGTATTTATCTTTTTGTGTCTGACATACTTCACTCCGTATGACAATCTCTAGGTCCATCCACGTTGCTGCAGATGGCATTATTTCACTCTTTCTTTATAGCTGAGTAATATTCTATGGTATATATGTACCACATCTTTATTTCTTCCTCTTTCAATAGACATTTGGGGTGCTTCCATGTCCTAGCTTTTGTAAAATGTGCTGCAATGAACATTGGGGTGCATGGATCCTTTCAAAAAATGGTTTTTCCATTTTCCATCTGTTCAGGAGTGGGGTTGCTGGGTCATGTGGCAGCTCTATTTTAAGTTTTTTAAGGAACCTCCATACTGTTCTCCAGAGCGGTTGCACCCGTTTACAATCTCACAGTGTAGGAGGATCCCCTTTTCTCCACACCCTCTCCAGCATTTATTGTTTGTAGATTTATTGCTGATGGCCATTCTGACTAGTGTGACTGGTGTGAAGTGATACCTCATTGTAGTTTTGACTTGTATTTATCTAATATTTAGAAAAACATTTAGGAAAAAAATGCCTAAACACAGAGCCTAGTTTCTTAAATATAAGCTATGCCCCCACATGAAAATATCTGGCTTTTGTTGTTGTTTGTTTTGTTTTAAGGTTTATTTATTTATTTTGGCTGTACTCAGTCTTGATTACTGTGTGCAGGTTTTCTCCAATTGTAGCAAATGGGGGCTATTCTCTAGCTTGGTGTGCGGGCTTCTCACTGTGGTGGCTTCTCTTGTGGAGCACTGACTCTAGGTGTGCAGGGCTCAGCAGCTGTGGCATGTGGGCTCCGTAGTTGTGGCACACAGGCTTAGTTGCTCTGCAGCATTAAGGGATCTTCCCGGACCAGGGATCGAACTGGTGTCCCCTGCATTGCAAGGCAGATTCTTAACCACTGGACCACCAGGGAAGCCCTGGACTTTGTTGTTTGGGTCTGGAATTTTGCAAAGAGGAGCGTTGGAAGTTCAAGATCCTGTGATTCTGAAGATGAAAGAGGACTGGACATTTTCAGCCTTGAATTTGGGTTGAAATAAAGAAGAAGAAAGAAAAGTGTAGTTGCTTAGTTGTGTCCGACTCTTTGCGACCATGTGCACTGTAGCCCACCAGGCTCCTCTGTCCATGGGATTCTCCAGGCAAGAATACTGGAGTGGGTTGCCATTTCCTTCTCCAGGGGATGAAGAAGAAGAAGAAAAATACTAAAAAGGGATATTCAGCCAGAATAATAGAAAGGGGAGAAGGACCTGACTGATGTTAATGATGTGATTAATGTAAGAAGCAGTTTGAGTGGGAGTTAGTGGGGAAAATAGAAAGAAGGTGATCTGATCAGAAAGGGGACTTTAGTTTTGTGTCTTGGGGATGGAGGATTTCTATGTCATGTTGAGGCCAATGGAGAGGCTACGTTGTATAGATTGCTAAGGCAGAAAGTTCCACACACAAACCTTATAGAAGACATAAATTAGGAGATAAAAACAGTACAGGGGAAAAAAAAAAAAAAACAGTACAGGGCAAACTACCACAAGCCTCAATGAAGTCCAGAGGGTATAACTGCATTTTATATAGTTGTCAAGAGTAGTTTAAATTATGTGGATTATTTTTTATTTTTTATTCAAGGAGGCAAAATGTGTATGCAATGATATTTAGAAACTCTCTCCCCTGGATGTGGATAAGCCATATGGCACATAAATGGTACATTGTCAGTTTTTCAGAAATCCTGACCGTATTCAATAACTCATTCTCTACAATATTGGCTTACTGATTATCACTTTATTTAAAATCATTTTATCACTTTATTTAAAATCATTTTCACTACCTTTATGCTTACTAAGTGTGCTGGCCCCAATTGTTCTTTTCCATGTGACTGAGTTAGTTAGGTATAGCTCCAGTAGGTACAGGAGTCCTCAGATACCTAAGGGCCTTCTCTGTTCAGGGGAAGGATCTCAACTGAGCTTCCCTTCCATCATGTTTGATAAACTCTCCCCTGCTTCAGATCCCATCCCGGGAAATTCCCACCCACACCCCAGATGCTTCCTTCCCACTCAGGTATTTCTGATAGCTCCTAAAATATCTCCTGTCATCTAGTTTTTCTGTCTTCTTCCTGATACAAGTAAGATTCCTCAAGTAACAAGAACAGTAGCAAATATACATATGGATGTTTTAAAAATGCTTCCATCTATACATTTTTGTCCCCATTTCAAAGCTGTGAGGAGGTTGAAATATCTGCAATTTACTGACCAATGAGAAAGGTCAAATTACTTGTTCAAGGTTGTTTCTCCTAGTAAGTAAAGAAGACCAGTGTGAGAACCTAGGTCTTTTGAAGTCAAATCTCACCCACAAGAGTTTCATCCTTTTTTAAAAAAAGTTGTAGTATTAGTGTTGGAAGAAAAAGATCAATTGCCACTTTCCACTAATTGCTAATATCCCATCTTCCATATTCTTGCAGAGATAGGCAGTATATACCTCTCAAGGCAAGTAAGTCCATCTTGGATTATTTGTTTTTCTTTATAATAAACTGAAATTGGTCTTCTTATAATTTCTATCCAAGGGTCCCAGTTCGCATTCTGCAGCTACAAAAACTAAAGGAATCAGCACCCACTTTCCCTAGATAATCTTTCAGTATTTTCAGGTACTCTTCTCTGGGAGCAATGTCCCTATTTTTTTAAATTATTTTAGAAGACATATTTTACACACTTTCTAGTAGAAATAACCCTCCTCTAGATATGCCTGATTTTTTCAAATTATAATTGAGCATGGTACCTTATATTTTATTTATTTATTTTTGACTGTGCTGGTCTTCGTTGCTCTGCATGGGCTTTCTCTACTTGGAGTGAGTGGGTGCTACTTTTCATTGCAGTGTGCAGGCTTCTCACTGTGGTGGCTTCTCTTGTGGAGCAATGACTCTAGGCACACGGGCTTCAGTAGTTGTGTCATGCAAGCTCAGGAATTGTGGTGTCTGGGCTAGTAGTTGTGGTACATAGGCTTAATTACTCCACACATGCGGAATCTTTCCATACCACAGATTGAAACCATGTTCCCTACCTTGGCAGGTGAATTCTTCTCCATTGCACCACCAGGAAAGTACAGTCATGGTACTTTAAATGTGGTCTGTTTAATGGATTAATGCAGCTATCACCTCTTATATTCCAATAACATGCTACTGAGGTTTTTTTGGTGTGTGTGTGATAATCCTATAGTAATTGTACCTCTAAATGCATAGATCTGGTAGAGCCCATCAAGGACTTTGTAATAGAAATTTTTGAACTAAGAAGGGTAGCACAGGCCCTTTGAAGTTTAAGAGTTGAAACGTTATGTCTCATTCATATGATTTGCAGTAATTGTAAGTGGTACCCATAATTACCTATTCAGTTTTATTTTAATTTGATTCTAAGTCCAACCTATAAACTTTTTATATTTCTTAACTTTTAATATTCTTTTATTTATATTTTAAATTAAAAGCAAAAATTATTATGCCCTGAGAGAAAAATTAAAGTTTTGATTCTTTCATCCATCATAACAGCTATCCTAGTTCTCTTTATATCACATCACTCCCCCCTCCAAAGTTAGAATCTATTTGCCACCACTGAACAACAGTGTTGATACTGAAAAGTTATTATGGTTTTATTATATACATAAAATGTACATATAATAGATTTTCAATTAGGTAGGTTCCAAAAACTGAACATACCTGTTTAACCAGGATTTCCTCACACTCTCTTCAGATCATTGTGTTTGTCAGTGATGACCAATCCGTTGATTTATAATGTTGTAGAACACTTGTGTTTTAATGGATTTTATATAAATGGAGTTACACTGTATTTAACTTTTATGTTTTGCTTCTTTTATTCAGTGTTATATTTATGACATCCAAATTGGTGCTCATATTTGTGGATTGTTCAATCCCATTGCCATGTAACATTCCATTGTGTAAATATACCAGATCCATTCTATAGCAACAGTTAGCCATTCTATGTATGCATTTTTGTTGGGAATATAATCAAGAGTGGAGTTGTTGGATCAAAGTGTATGCATGTATTCAGAAGAAGTCATCTGTTAGTATCTGGGGTGACTGGTTCTAAGACTCTCCTGTGGATACTGAAATTTGCAAATCCTCAAGTCTCTTATAAAGGGGTATTTTAAAAAATAATTTTGTTCTGCAGTTTGTTCAGTGTGCAGTTTCAGATTTCAAGAATGCAGGGGTCTATCATACTACCAAACAATTTTCCCAAATATTTATTCTAATTTATATTTTCAGTGGTTAGAAGTTCTGGTTATTCCATATGCTCACCAACACTTTGTATTTCTTGTCTTACTCATTTTGGACATTCTGGTAGGTATGAAATTATCACATTGTGATTTCACTTAGCGTTTCCTTTGTGACTAATTATATCATTAGTTGCTTAGTCATGTCCGAATCTCTGCAACCCCATAGACTGCAGCCCATCAAGCTCCTCTGTCCACGGGATTCTCCAGGCAAGAATACTGGAGTGGGTAGCCATTCCCTTTTTCAGGGGATCTTCCCGATCCAGAGATCAATTCTGGGTCCCCTTCATTGCAGGCAAATTCTTTACCTTCTGAGCCACCATTAAAGCATTCTTTTTAAAAATTTATTTATTTATTTAACACCAAAAGCATGTTGTATTCAGGCATAGCTGACTACAATGCTGTGATAGTTTCAGGTGAACACTGAAAGGACTCAGCCCTGCATATACATGTATCAGTTCTCCCCCAAACCCTCTTCCCATCCAGGCTGGCACAAAACATTGAGGATACTTCCATGTGCTATGCATAGGTTTTTATTGGTTATCCATTTTGAATATAGCACTGTGTAAATGAGCTTTACAAAATCCTTAACTATCCCTTGCCCCCTGGCAATCATAAGTTCCTTTTTAAAGCACTGTTACATTTTTTGATCATCTGGACATCTCCTTTTTTTTTTTTTTTTTTTGACATCTTCTTTTCTGACTGATGTGTTCAGAATTTTTACTGAGTTGCCTATATTTTTCTTACTGATTTGTAAGAGTTTAAATATGAATCCTGTGTTGGATAAATGCACCACAAATATCTTGCCACTCTTTGTAACCCCCAAAGGTGTTTTAGTGATCAGAACTCCTTACTTTTAATATAGTTCCACTTATCTTTTGAAAAAGTTATAGTTAGAGAATTTTTAATTTTTAAAAATTTAATGATGAGATAAATCACAATTGTTATGTTTTCTTTAAAAGATTTAGTATTTTACTTTTCAAGTTTTGATCTTCAATATAGAATTGTTGTTTTTGCATGATATGATAATGTATGTGTGTGTATTCATTCCTCCCTGCATACCTAATTGTTGAGCACCCTTTATTGAAAAGATCTTTTAAAAAAAAATAAGAAAAGATCTTCCTTAATATAGGAATACATTTCAACATTGCATTTTTCATAAACCAGGATATTGTTTATGTGTAGATCTGTTTCTGGATTTGATTTTGTTTCATTGGTCATTTTGTTTACTCTTACACTACTTAAATTATTTTGTTAATTAAAGTTATTTTATCATTAAAATAGATTTTCAATATATAATATAAATGCAGCTACTCATTTCCTATGAAGTATCTTGCTAGAATTTTGAAGGTTGTTGGGTTGACTTCATATATTACATTTGGGGAGATTTGAAATTTTTATAGTATTGAGTCTATTATTCATGAATATGTACTTCTTCATTTACTTCAGTACTTTAAAATTTCTCTGAAACATTTCTTTGAAATACAGTTTTCAATGTGGAGATTTTGCACATCTTTCATTATATTGATTCTTAAAATTTTTATGTTTCATTTTTAATTTCATACTGTTTGTTATTGCTGGTTTATATAGCTGGAATTGATTTTTGAGTTAGTCCTTTCTTGAAAAAAAAAAAAGATTTTTTGATGTGGACCATTTTTAAAGCCTTTATTAAATTTGTTACAATACTGCTTTTTGTTTTTATGTTTTAGTTTTTCGGTCACAGCGTGTGGAATCTTAGCTCCCTGACCAGGGATCAAACCTGCACCGCATGCATTGGAAGGTGGGAAGTCCCTGTAATTGATTTTTAAAATGGCATGTATAGCAAGCTTGGTAAATCCACATATTTATTCTAATTTATTTATAGATTCTTTTGGTGCCCACATTTGAGTTGTCTATAAATAACAGAAGTGTTATTTCTTCCTTTCTAATTCTTGTGCCTCTTATTTCCTTTTTCTACTTTGTTACATTGCCTAGGACCACCACCAGTATGGTGGTGTATACATATGGCTTTAGCAGAAATCTTTGCTTTGTTCCCTATTCCAAGTGAAAGTTTTTAATATTTCACCATTGAGAATAATGCTTGCTTTAATTTTCTCCATGGATTCCTTACAAGATTCTGGTTTGCTACGTATTTTTAGTATGTACTGAGTTGTTGTTCAGGCTTTTTCTGTGGTTATATGGTAACATGGCATATTTATTTTCTTTGCTAATATGATAATAACATTGATATATATTTTTAATATATCCTTGCATACTTGGGGAAAACTCAATTTTAATATATCATCCTCTTTCTCTCTCCTCATCCTCATATTTAAATATGTTAAGGGTTTTTGTGTCTATGTCCATGTGAGAGCTGTTTTCTGTCAGTTTTGGAATTAATGCTCTGTTGGCTTCATAGACAGAGTTAATGGTTGTTTCCTCTTTCTTTGTGAAACATTTAACAGTTTTAATTTTCTTAATGTATGTCAGGTGATTTAGATTTTTATCTCATCCTGTGTGTTAGGGAAATGGAGGAAGTATTGTTCAGGCTTCAGAGGCAGGGGGCAGGGCTCTGGCCTTACTTCTGACCTGCCTGGACACTGCCCAGATCCCATGCTGGCCCACAAGCACAGCTAGCCAGGTGGCCCTTAGGATAAGAAAAAGAGTGGGTCTTGGAATTCTTGAGGTCTGGGCAACCACTTGGGGTTTAACAAAATATATGACTCACAAGATAAAACAAACAGCAAATTGTAAAAAGGTTAAAGTAAAACGAGAGCTGCATTTTTGCATGCAAACTGATGATGATATCCAAGTGAAAGTTTTTTAAATATTTCACCATTTAATATTTCACCATCTGTTTGCTCTCTGGGATTGTAAGTGGGAACCTCCAAAATTGCAGTTCAAAATCTCACCTGTGGAGTGGATACACTGCCCAGGACCCTTTTCCAACTGGGACTCCAGATTGTGGTTAACCAGAGACTTCCCAGTGCTCTTTCTAAATCTGGATGTTGGTTGGCTCAAATTGGTGATGTATATGCTGTTACTGACTTCCTTGGTGGCTCACAGGGTAAAGCATCTGCATGCAATGTGGGAGACCTGGGTTTGATCCCTGGGTTGGGAAGATCCCCTGGAGAAGGAAATGACAACCTACTCCAATACTCTAGCCTGGAAAATCCCATGGGTGGAGAAGCCTGGTAGGCTACAATCCATGGGGTCGCAAAGAGTCAGACACAACTGAGCAACTTCACTTTCACTTTCTTTCTCTATGCTGTTACTATCTTCCATTGTTTCTCTTTATTTTTTAATGACATACATATTGTTTTGCTTATTTTTGAACATAATATAAATGAAATCACATAGTAAAATCATGCTTTGGTGTCTGACTTCTTTCATTCAATGTAATGTTTTTGAAATATATTTATTTAAATGGATGTATGTATGTTGCTATTTATTGATGAATACTACATTGTATAAATATACTGCAATATATTTCTTTACTGTTAATGGGCATTTGGATTTTTCTCTTATGGAGAAGCTGATGTACATTTTGTACATGTCTTTTAGTGGAAATACACTTTGTTTCTCTTGAGTTTACACCTAAAAGTTTAATGTGTGTATCACAAGGTAGGCAATAATTTTCCAAAGTGCTTGAACAAATTTATACTCCCACCAGGAATGCAGGAGAGCTCAAGTTGCTCAATATACTACATGACGTAGTAGTGACAGTAGTAATGACAATACATGACATTATCAGTCCTCTAAGTTTTAGCTCTTTTGGTAGAGGAATAGTGATATATTATTGTGATTTTGTGTTTAATTATTTATAATGTTTTGTGACTTTTGATATGCACATTGGCCTCTTGGGTATTCCTTTTTTTGAAGTGTTATTTAAGGCTTTTGCCCACTTACTAGTTAGGTTGCTTTTCTTATTCATATAATATTTCTGGTTTCAATATTCTTTTCCATTGGTCTATTTTTCTCTCTCTGCATGAAATTCATATTGTCTTAGCTTGTTGCATTCTAGAAGGTCTTGTAGTTTAAGTCTTCCAAATTTATTCTCCCTTTTTAATATTAACCTTGCTGTTCTATATCCTTTGAATTTATAGATAAACTTTGGAATCAGAATATTAATTTTCAAAAACTTACGAAAAAAGGCCAACAAAGTATATTGGCCTTTTAAAATGGGTTTGCATTGTAGTTATAGACCAATTTAGGGAGAATTAACATCTTGAATACTGAGTTTTTTGACCCATGAACACTGAATATCTATCCATTTATGTGGGTCTTCAATTTCTTTCAGAATTTTTTTTTTTTGGTTCAGAGATCTTGTACAACTTTCTTAAGACTTATTCCTAAGTGTTTGATTTTCTTAAAAATTCTATTATAAATGGTTTCAATTTATACTATATTTATTTTTTGAAGAACAGTTGATTTACAATGTATTAATTTCTGCTGCATAGCAAAGCAATTCAGTTATACATACATATATATATATATATATATACACACACACATTCCTTTTTAATATTCTTTTCCATTAAGGTTTATCACAGGATATTGAATATAGTTCCCTGGACTATACAGTAGGACCTTGTTATTTATCCATTCTATATATGACAGGTTACATCTGCTAACTCCAACCATAAACTCCGTCCCTACCCCACCCCTGCTCCCCCTTGGAAACCACAGGTCTGTTCTCTGTGTCTGTGAGTCTGTTTCTGTTTCATAGGTATGTCCATTTGTGTCATATTTTAGATTCCACATGTAAGTGATAAATGGTATTTGTCGCTCTCTGATTTACTTCACATAGTATAATAATCTCTAGTTGCATCCATGTTGCTACAAATGGCATTATTTCATTATTTTTTCATGGTTGAGTAGTATTTTAATTATAACTTTTTTCTGGATGTATGCCCAAGAATAGGATTGCTAGATTATATGATATCCATTTTTAGATTTTTGAGAAACCTTCATAGTGTTTTCCAAATGGCTACACCAACTCACAAAGGATATAACAGTGAGTTGCTACCTAACAATAGTGTAGGATGATTCCCTTTTCTTTACAACCACTCCAGCATTTGTTATTTGTAGACTTTAACAATGGTCATTCTGACCAGTATGCCATGTACCTCATTATAGTTTTCACTTGCATTTCTATAATAATTAGCAATGTTGAGCATCTTTTCAGGTGACTATTGGTCACTTGCATTTCTTCTTTGGAGAAATGTCTATTTAAGTTTTCTGCCCATTTTTCAACTGGATTTTTGTTTTCTTGGCTATTGAGTTCTATGTTGTTGCTCAGTTGCTCAGGTGTGTCCAACTCTTTATGACCTTGTGGATGACAGCACACCAGGCTTCCCTGTCCTTCTCCATCTCCCAGAGCTTGCTCAAACTCATGTCCATTGAGCCGGTGATGCCAACCAACCATCTCAACTTCTATAACCCCCTTCTCCTCCAGCCTTCAATCTTTCCCAGCAACAGGGTCCTTTTCTTATGAGTCAGCTCTTCCCATCAGGTGGCCAAAGTGTGGAGCTTCAGCTTCAGCATCAGTTTTTCCAATGAATATTCAGGACTGATTTCCTTTAGGATTGACTGGTTTGATCTCTTTGCAGTCCAAGGGACTCTCAAGAGTCTACTCCAACACCACAGTTCAAAAGAATCAATTCTTCACTGCTCAGCTTTCTTTATAGTCCAACTCTCACACCCATACATGACTACTGGAAAAATCATAGCTTTGACTAGACGGACCTTTGTTGGCAAAGTAATGTCTCTACTTTTTAATATGCTGTCTAGGTTGGTCACAACGTTTCTTCCAAGGAGCGAGTGTCTTTTAATTCCATAGCTGCTGTCACCCTCTGCAGTGATTTTGGAGCCCCCAAAAATAAAGTCAGCCACTGTTTCCCCATCTATTTGCCATGAAACAGTGGGACTGGATGCCATAATCTTAGTTTTCTGAATGTTGAACTTTTAGCCAACTTTTTCACTCTCCTCTTTCACTTTCATCAAGAGGCTCTTTAGTTCATCTTCACTATCTGCCATAAGGGTGGTGTCATCTGCATATCTGAGGTTATTGATATTTCTCCCAGCCATCTTGATTCAAGCTTGTGCTTCATCCAGCCCAGCATTTCTCATATAAGTTAATTAAGCAGGGTGATAATATACAGCCTTGACGTACTCCTTTTGCTATTTGGAACCAATCTGTTGTTCCATGTCCAATTCTAACTGTTGCTTTCTGACCTGCATACAGGTTTCTCAAGAGGCAGGCCAGATGGTCTGGTATTCCCATCTCTAGAAGAATTTTCCACAGTTTATTGTGATCTGCACAGTCAAAGGTTTTGGCATAGTCAATAAAGCAGAAATAGATGTTTTTCTGGAACTCTCTTGCTTTCTCAATGATCCAGTGGATGCTGGCAATTCAATCTCTGATTCCTCTGCCTTTTCTAAAACCAGCTTGAACATCTGAAAGCTCATGGTTCACATATTACTGAAGCCTGGCTTGGAGAATTTTGAACATTACTTTACTACCGGGTAAGATGAATGCAATTGTGTGGTAGTTTGAGCATTCTTTGGCATTGCCTTTCTTTGGGATTGGAATGAAAACTGACCTTTTCCAGTCCTGTGGCCACTGCTGAGTTTTCCAAATTTGCCTTTTGCACTGCTCCTCCCCCAAAATAGAGTGCCTATCACGTGAAAGACTGTAATTTGTATGAATGATGGTAAAGTTGACTTTTGAATATGAATTATCTAGCTTGAGACTCAGTACTTTTGTACCTTGTACTGTGTTTTCGAAAAGTGTTGCAGGGGACTTCACTAAAACATAATTTCAGGCATTTCTAAGCCATTATGAGATGAAATGTAAAATCCAAATCTAGTCTTTTCTTTATTACATAATTTTGAGTAAATTTCTTCCCTGTGGCACAGAATAATTTTTTTTTTTTGTATATAATCCTAAATGTAATTCTAAATATATGAAGAAATGTCTCTGGGTATTATTCAGTGGAAGATGAGCAAGTATCTTAGGATGATGTAAGACTAAGACAAGCATCTTAATATGTAGGTATTTATTTTCTTCTTTCATTTTCTTTTTAGATAGAATTTGCATATACAAAAATTTGCAAATCTTAAGTGCACATTTTGAGGCATTTTATGTATGTATGTATATTTGTAATCATCATTCAGATCCAAGTATAGAAATTTTTTTATTTCCTTAAAGGTTTCTTTGTGCCTCTTTATAGCAAATGTCTCTTCCCCCCAGTCACAAATGTTACCCTTATTTGAATTCCTATCACTACAGATTTGTTTTATCTGTCTGGAACTTTATATTAAAGAAATTATATATCATGTAGTTTAAAAACAGTAGGCTTTAATTTTCTTGTAAAATTTTACATGGTGGCCCACATCTTTTGTATCTGGCTTCTGTCACCCCTGGAGAAGGAAATGGCAACCCACTCCAGTATTCTTGCCTGGAAAATCCCATGGATGGAGAAGCCTGATAGGCTACAGTCTGTGGGATCTCAAAGAGTCAGACACACCTGAGTGACTTCACTTCACTTCACTTCCGTCACCCCACATACTGTCTTTGTGATTCATCCAAGTCGCTACCCTACGTTTTAACGTCAGTTTGGATTCCTTTCTTAATCTATACAATGAATAGGTTGGGCTAGATGAACTCTAAGGAGTTTTTGACTTCTGACAATAAGTGAGACATTCTTTCCACTGTTTGGCAAGAATTAAAATGCAGGAATTCTGACCTGAATCAGTTGCCATGATACCATAATAATATTGGGAATGACAGCTATGAACATGTAATCCTGTGACAACATTGATGTTGCATGTCTAGGCTGGAAACATTTTATGTACCTGTGTTATGTAAGGACAGAAACTTTGTTCTATCTCAGGATGCCCTCATTGACTTCTGAGCCCTCCCTTAGCCAGCATTCTCCCTGTGTGAATTACGAAGTTGTACTCTCCATATTGCAATTTAAAAAGTCATTTATAAACAGGCTTAAAATACGACTCTGGTACATAGTACTCCGCTCCCTCCTAGTTTTGTTTAGGAATCCATATGAGTAGTGTTTAAGAGTAGTCAGTGGCATTAGAGAAACTCATATTCAAATCTTGGTGTTTTACTTCTACCCCTGTGCATGACCTTGGGTAAGTCTTAGACTCTGTTGCCTCACTTGGGAATGGAGATAATTATAGCCACGTCATAGGATTATTATCAAGATCCAAATGAGATAATGCATGCTGAGTGCTCAGAGTGCTTGTAACACAGATAGCGCTCCAGGACAGCTATTATTGCTGGTGCTTCTCAGCCAAATCTGCCATCCTAGCTCCTGAGACCACACATTCTCCCTGAAGTTCCTTTTCCATGCCAGTCCCATTTGTTCACATGTGCTGGGACAAAAGTGGCTGAAACAGTGAGTAGTGAACAACCACAAGATTTTTAATCAATCCCACGAGCAAGAAAACTTTCAATAGAGGATGAGCAAGCAGTGAATGGGAGATAAGAAGTGGGTTCTGACAGCATCTCTCATCATGAAACATTTCATTATCTTGACTGAGGCACCAAATCTCTTTGGAGTAGACAGGATAGTTTAATAAATTAATAGAGTACATGTTTTTCATTCAAATCCTGCTCTGCCACGTACTCCCAAATTCCTCAAACTCTAAGGAAATTTCTTCATACATGAAAGTAATATAATATAGAAGTTAAGAAAAGTTAAGAAATGAAGTTAAGCAATATAATAAAGAAGTTAATATAGTATAGAAGTTAAAAATCAACATACTATAGAAGTGAAAGAATATATGGAGTCAGATGAATTGGGTTTGAATTCTGACATTGCCATTAACAATACTTGCAAAATACCAGACAACTTAATTTATTTGCTTCTTGGCTTCCTGATCTGTAAAATGTGTTTTTAGTTGTTTTGAAGATTGGTTAACATAGGAGAACAAATTTAACAGTTTTCTGTGCTAAGTCACTTCAGTCATGTGTGACTCTTTGAGACCCTATGGACTATAACCCACCAGGCTCCTCTGTCCATGGAATTCTCCAGGCAAGAATACTAGAGTGGGTTGCCAGTCTCTCCTCCAGGGGATCTTCCTGACCCAGGGATTGAACCCACGCCTCTTATGTCTCCTGCATTGGCAGGCAGGTTCTTTACCACTTAGTCAACAAATGTTAGCTCTTACTCATAGACATAATATTTCCTATCTTCAGATTGTTAAGTATAGTTACATGAAATAAGGTAGGGTTAGATGACTGACATGGTTTTTAAAGATTTTTCAAGTCCTATTGTTATATATAATTTTTCTACTTTATAAAAATAGAACTGTGATGAGAAGGTTTAAGGAAAAATAAAAATCATCAGCACCAAATTAATGGATTTACTATTTTTTAAATGGGAGCATAAGAAAAAATAAGTGGGAGAAGCTATATGGTTTATGAGATCTATGTAAAGAAATGCTCTTGTTTTTGCTCTGAAATAGTGAAAACCACGTAAAGATTCTTAAGTCAGACAATAAGCGATAATAATGATGATAATAATAATAACAATAATCATTAAATACCTTTTCATGGAGTAAAATCTGAGAAATAACCCAGAGTTCTCTCTTAGGTAATGTCCTTGCTTTATGGAGCCTATATTCGAGTGGACTGAACTTAGTCACTCAGTTGTGTCCGACTCTTTGTGACTCCAAAGACCTGTAGCCCACCAGGCTCCTCTGTACGTGGGATTCTCCAGGCAAGAATACTGGAGTGGGTTGTCATTCCCTTCTCCAGGGGGTCTTCCTAGGAAAAGAAAAATAGTAAAGAAGTAAACAGATTAACAGTGAAGAAGTAAACAGGCTTCCCTGGTGGTCAGACAGTAAAGAATCTTCCTGCAATGTAGGAGGCCTGGGTTCGATCCCTGGGTTGGAAAGATTTCCTGGAGAATGGAATGGCAACCCACTCAAGTACACTTGCCTGGAGAATTCCATGGACAGAGGAACCTGGTGGGCTACAATCAATGGGGTTTCAAAGAGTCAGACATGACTGAGCAAGTAATGCACACAGACATTAATAGCAAGAAGATTCCAAATATGATTATTCTTATGATTATTCTATAAAGACAATTAACGGTGTCATGAAAATGTCTGGGAATGGGGATGAAGTAGATGGAGGGACTGCTTTAGATTTGGTTGTGAAGAAAGATCTGAGAAGAAATATTTAAGTTGACCCTGTAAAGAAATCAGCCACTCACAAATCTAGGGGAGAGACTTTCTAGGCAGAGGGTAAGCTGGTATAAGATTCTAAGGTAGGAACAAGCTTGGCATGTTGGAGAAACAGTAAGAGGGTTGATGGTACTGGAATATAGTACATGAGAAGAAACAACAGTACAGGATGACGTTGGAAAGATTCATTAGCATCTTGTAGACCACATCTGAAAGTCTATATCTATCTCTGCATGTGAGGTTTGATGGGAAATAATCAGAAGCTCTAAGAAGCTGTTTTAATTGATCTTATTTATATTTTTAAGACATCTCAGACTACTCTGTGAAAACTTCATTGGCATGGAAGCAAAGAAACTGATGAGGAGGCTATAGCAGCAGTCCATGTGAGATATGATAATGGCTTAGTTCATTTGGTAATGACTGAGTAATTTAGAGTATGTAATAGAAGAATTGGTTCAGTTCAGTTCAGTCGCTCAGTCATGTCCGACTCTTTGTGACCCCATGAATTGCAGCATGCCAGGCCTCCCTGTCCATCACCAACTCCCGGAGTTTACTCAAACTCATGTCCATCGAGTCGGTGATGCCATCCAGCCATCTCATCCTCTGTTATCCCCTTCTCCTCCTGCCCCCAATCCCTCACAGCATCAGGGTCTTTTTCAATGAGTCGACTCTTCAAATGAGGTGGCCAAAGTATTGGAGTTTCAGCCTCAGCATCAGTCCTTCCAATGAACACCCAGGACTGATCTCCTTTAGGATGGATAGGACTTACCAAAAGATTATATAGAAAGGAGTCAGGTAGGAATCGTAGGCTTTAGGCTGGAGAAATTGAATTGAAGCTGGAGATGTTTACTGAGATAGGCTATAGTAATGGAGAGTGAGGCTTCAGGGGCTTATGGGCACATTCTTGTGAATATTCTATAGTTTATTTTACCATTTTCCTTTCAGTATGGGTTTAAGTTGATATTTCCTTTTATATAAAGGTTTGCAATTACCAATCTTATATTTTCAGGTTAGTGCCTTTGCTCTACTATTTCACTGGCATAACAAAGTTAAATTGCTCTGCAATACTCTTTAGAAAGGCTTTTGCAATTCACACTTCTGCCAGAGTTTAGTACATTAAACTCTATAAATTCTGCTAGTTTCCACAAACTCTCCTGGCACTGTCAGTGTTTTTCTTTTTAACCTTTGTGAACCCAAATTGAATCCTATTTCAAGTCACTAAGTACTAAAGGACCCTTTCTTTGACCAGATAATGCTAAATGTTTTAAGTTGGGGAGAAAGTTATCAAAGAGAACTAAAAATGGAATGATAATGATAAGCAAATACCATCTGAAAGTGAGAGCTTTTGATTGTCAAGAACTATTGTAAGTACTTTATGTAAGTGTTAATTTAATTATGAGAACTGCTTTACCATTCAGAATTTATGTATAAATAAACTGAGGCAAGGAGAGACAAAGTAACTTGCCAAGTTTTAAGCAGTTTGTTGGTGGCAGATACAATCCTTCCAGAATCCATACTTCCATCGACAGTCTCCAAAACATCTGATTAGTGAATGTTCTATTTACATAAAGACAACAGCATGAGATAGAATTTTGTAGCTCAGTCACTCAGTCGTGTCTGACTGTGTAACCCCATGGACTGCAACACGCCAGGCTTCCCTGCCCTTCACCATCTCCAGGACCTATATGAGATAGAATATAGGGTTTAGATATCAGGTATCCTAGTAGTTACGGAAAAACACATGCGAGCTAGATAAATAAGTATTGATTAACTTAGGGCTTGGCTGAAGTTTTTATTCAGAGAGAGAATTTCTCTACTCTCTGAAAATCTGCTCAGTGGTCAAAAACCCATCATCCTCAGTATTACCATCACTTCCAACTAGTAGGTGTCTGTATGTGCATGCTAAGTCACTTCAATCATATCCAACTGTTTGCGATCCTATGGACCGTAGTCCGCCAGGCTTCTCTGTCCATGGGATTCTCCAGGCTAGAATACTGGAGTGGGTTGCTATGCCCTCCTTCAGGGGATCTACTTGACCCAGGGATTGAATCTGGACTCTAACTTCTGCTGCATTGGCAGGCAGGTTCTTTACCACTAGTGCCCCCTAGGAAGCCCTGCATGAGTGCCTACTATGTGTCAGGTCCTGAATTATAAGCACTATGGGTATTGTCAGCAACCCTTATATTATCATCACCTTTACACAGATGAAGTTAGGTTAAATGAAATGTGTAGAGTCCCATGGGTATGAAGAAGCAGAACCTGGATTCAAACTCAGTTTGTATCGAGCTTAAAATTCTTACTCTTCCTACAGTAACAAGTAGAGGAATAGTAGATATATTCATAAGCCAAGGTGTGATTAAAGTCCAAGAACTCACAAAGATTCACATATATTCCAATAAGTAAATCATAGCCAAATTATGTAAACTTTACAAAACAGAGATGAGTAGAAATTTGAAGCTGGGAGGAGTCATTGGAAGACTTTTGAGGATGGAATTTTGCTTTTAATTTTTAATTAGGTCTTAATATTTTAGAGCTTTTAGAATCTCAGCAAAATTAAGGGGAAGATTCAGGTAAATTTTGATTATCTACAACTTATCAATTATTTCTCTCGTGGATCATTCCTTTGGTGTTATGTCTAAAAAGTCATCACTGTATCCAAAGTTGTCTAGGTTTTCTCCAGTATTGTCTTCTAGGAGTTTTACAATTTTGTATTTTACATTTTGAGGTAATATTTCTATTGAGTTAATCTTTGTGAAGGGTGTAAAGTCCATCTGATTTATTTTTTGCTTGTGGATGTTCACTTGTTCCAGCATTATATATTTAAAAGACTATGTTTGTTTCATTTTACTGCCTTTTTCTCCTTTTGCCAAAGATAAGTTGACTATATTTATGTGTGTATATTTCTGGGTTCTCTATTCTATTCCATTGATCTGTATGTCTTCTAGCCAATACCACATTGTCTTGATTACTGTAGCTTTGTAAGTCTTAAAGTCAGGTAACATCACTCTTTTAACTTTATTTTACATCTTCACCAGAGTATTGACTACTCTGTGTTTTTACCTCTTTATATAAATTTTAGAATCAATTTGTCAGTATCCACAAAATAACTAGTTGAAATTTTGATTGGAATTGCATTGAATCTATGGATCAAGTTTGGAAGAATCTTGTCATAATTGCTTATTAGTTCCAGGAATCTTTTTATGGTTCTTTTGAACTTCCTGTGTAGACAATCATGTCATTTCTGAATAAACACGGTTTTATGTTTTCCTTCCCAATACCTTAATTTTTTCAATACTTTTATTTTAATGGAACTAATAGCTATCATTTATTAAGCACCTACAAAGTCCTAGGAATTTTCAAATATTTTCTAAATAATCCTCATGATAATTCTATGAAATACCTTAATCTCAACCAAAGCTCAGAAATTTTAAGTAATTTTCTGAAGCTTTCATGGCTGGTAATGTTGGGTTTAGATCCCAAAACCTAATCTATCTATTGTTCTTCACTTGACATGCGTCCCTGGTTTTAAAATGTTATACAAATGTAGATCAGACAAAACTGCATGATCTAAGATTGTTGGAAACATCAAATATAATAAGGTAAAACTGTTTTATTGTTACAATGTCTGAGACCAATAAAATGACAGAAAATTGTCTGTGTGGACCAGGAAACATTCATAATTGTAAGCAGATTCAAGGAATTTAAATTTTTTAATTTGGGGAGAAAAAAAGGTTTCCCTATCAGCAAGTAGTCACTGTTATTTGATATTTTATTAGGTATTTTGATTATGAAAAATGTATAAAGTATTGACTCTGTTCTGTTAGATATACAGCTTTAAAAATAAAAGCAAATTATAACTTAATCATTAAAATAATGTGTCAAATGGGTGAGCAAGTCAGTATGTATATGCTAGAGGAGGGAGTGTTCTTTAAGGCCAGTTGGAGAGGGGAGGCTCTTTTTAGCAGCTGAAACTCTCCTCCACTTGAATTCTGATTGATGCTCTTCCCCCATGACGATGTTACGTCGTAAAATTTAGAAGAAAATGAAGGATCCACTAATCCCCGTTCCTTATTTTGCCAATGCAGATTTTTAGGATGAAGTTGTTTTTGATGATAAAATCAGTTGTTGTTCAGTTGCTAAGTCATGTCAGTTTCTTTGCGACCCCATGGACTGTAGCCTGTCAGGCTCCTCCACTATCTCACAGATGAAATCAGTGCTCATTTCTAAATGTATGTGGCTTTCAGATCTTTGTACCTTAGCACTTCTCTCCTTTTCTATAGGCAATTGTTTCCTTGGAAGACCTCAGAAAGAATGAGCTGTCTTATGTTTATGTCACTGTTTATATTCAGGAAATTTGATTTAGAAGTTGAGTTGTTTGCCTCAAATACTTTTTAGAAGAAGGTGGGGTAAAAATAAATTAGCAAGTAAATATAAATAGACATGAGTAGTCCTGGATAAAATGACATTCTTTAAATCTAAGGAAATCCTATGTGATGAATCATACTCCATGCATTTCACATTATGACGACTTTAGAGAGTTTGGTGGCTATTAAGGACAGTGTGATTTAATTCTTAAAAAGAATTGGGTGGGATCTGGAATGGAAGAGGAAGAGAACAGTCATTTATTGGACTGCTTTTATTTGCCAATTATTGAGCTAGATTTCATTTAACATTAATCCTCACATTATTTCGTGAGATCAATGTCATTATTTCTCCTCTTCTGAAGAGATGCCATAGTTAATATACCTGGTATGTGGAGAAGGTTGGCTCTAAAGCATGTGCTATGGCCTCTGAATTAGTTTGCTTTATACAGTCTCTAGATTTGGTGGAATATTAGGTTTCCTCGTCTGTAAAATGAGAATGTCATTACCTTTCTCACTTATCTCCCACATACGAACAGTAAAACAGTTTTATTATTCAATGAACAAAAGATATGAAAGTATTTTGAAAAATATTATGCTATTATTTTCAGCCAGAAGTGTGTGATTGCAACCTGCTGGCATCAAAAAAAATTTTTTTTACTAAAATATAGTTGATTTATGACACTGTATTAGTTTCTGGTATTCAGCAAAGTAATTCAGTTATACACATATAAATGTATTATTTTCATATCCTTTTCCATTATGGTCTATTACAGGGTATTGAATATAGTTCCATGTGCTATAGGACCAGTAAGACCTTGTTGTTTATCTGTTTTACATATAGTAGCTTATATTTGCTAATCTTAAATTCCTAACTTGTCCCTCCCCACCCCCTATCTCCTTTGCTAACCATGTTTGTTTTCTATGTCTGTGGGTCTATTTCTGTTTCATAAATAAGTTCATTTGTACAATATTTTAAATTCTACATGTAAGTGGCATCATATGGTTCTTTCTCTGACTTACTTCACTTAGTATGGTAATCTCTAGTTACATCCATGTTGCTGCAAATGGCATTATTTCATTCTTGACAGTATGTATTGCATTGTTTATATGAATCACATCTTTATCCACCCTTCAGTTATTGGACATTTGAGTTGTTTCCATGTCTTGGCTATTGAAAATAATGCTGTGAATATTGGGGTCATGTATTTTTTTGAATTACAGTGTTCTCCAAATATGTGCCCAGGAGTGGGATTGCTGGATCATATGGTAGCTCTGTTTTCAGTTTTTTTTTTTTTTTTAAGAACCTTTATACTGTTCTCCATAGGCTTCACCAGTTTACGTTCCCATGTTGGTGTTTCAAGTCTGGAAGGCAGCACAATAGCATGGCCTCTGTGGTCACATGTCTCTAGGTTTGAATCCAGTCTGTGCCACTCTCTAGTTTTATGATTTAGGTTAAGATTCTTAGCCTCAGTTTCTAATTTTATAATGGAGAAAAAAACAATTCATAGGTCTATGGGGAACATTAAATCAGGTGACAGGTAAAAAACATAGTTCTCTAGGCTCTCAGAAGTTTTACCCAAGCTACCTCTAGTAATGAGAACATATTGTGAGGATAAAATGTGCCAATAAGAAAGAAGGCTAATAGATAGAAAATGTGGTATATACATACAATGGGATGTTATTCAGCCACAGAAAAGAAGGAGTCCTATCACATGCTACAACATAAATGAACCTTGATGATATTATGCTAAGTGAAACAAGACAAACACAGATGGACAAATGTTCCATGATTTCACTTTATCTACAGTAGTCAGACTCATTGAAATGGAAAGTGGAAGGATGGGTTCCAGGGGCTAGGGGGAGGGGTAAATGGGAAGTAGTTGTTCAATCAGTTTAGAGTTTTAGTCATGCAAGATGAAAAAATCTTAGAGATCAGCTGTATAGCTTTGTGCTTATAGTTAATACCGTACAGTACACTGAAGCTTTTTTTAAGAGGGTGAATCTAAAGTTATGTAGTTTCTACTGAAGTTGAAGAAAAAAGAAGAAAGAAGGGTACTAGGTGAACCCTCAGAAGGCTTTGGTTGAAGACTGAAAGCAGTTCAAATAAATGATCCAGTAGGAAAACTGACAGTGTACTTAAAGGACCTACAAAGCTGAGGTACCAGAGTTTTATTTTTTAAGGTTTTGATATTACATTATAATCAATGCATAGTCACCAAGGTAAAATTCAAGTGTGTTGAACTGCTGTAGACATGTTTTGGTGTTTAGTAATTTTACAATTTTGAATTTCATATTTTGTCAAGAGTTCTGTTGATGCAATTGCAATAGTTAGAACCCCTGTCCTGCCTTTGTTTCTGGGAACAACAGATTTCCTTTCTTCAACCCTTTCATTAGTTCTTCTGACTTCACTATCATCCTAGTTTTAAGCTACTTTTTTATGCCTTATTTATTTTTTTGTTTGTCAGTGTTTTGATTCTCTCCATATTGTACCACTCAAATTTCATCAGGAAAATTTAGCTAAAATAGAGGGTAATTTAGCTAAAGTAACATCCATTGCCTCTCTTATTCAGAAGTCTTTGAGCAAAGTATTCTCAGCCTATGGATTGACTGCCCTAGGACCATATGACCACCTTTGTCCAGTTAGTGCCCTTGTCTTCCCATACTCAAAAAATAGCCTAGAGCTTCTTTTTCCTCAGATGAATTGGGCAGGGCAGTTTCCTCATAGACAGGTCATGCATCATGGAAGACAAAATTACTATTATTGTTATTATTTGAAATTAGAAGACATTTGGTCTAGTCTCTATGTGGCATAAATGAATAATCTTTGTTCTAAGAGGAAAATGTAACTTGTCCAAGGCCAGATGACTTGTAATTAGTCAATGTTCCAACGTTTCTCCTAAAGCAGGTATGTTTAGCATGGTAATCAGCATCGTTAAAGGAAATTATCACATGGCAACACTTTTTCTTAGCACCACCAATCTGTTATGGCATTTGCCATAGTAATTGTTATCATGACTGAATATTTGGATAGATAGATAGAAAGAGGTAAAGATAGAATACAGATAGCTCAGTTGGTAAAGAATCCTCCTGTAATGCAGGAGACCCCAGTTTGATTCCTAGGGTGGGAAAATCCCGTGCAGAAGGGATAGGCTACTGACTCCAATATTCTTGGGATTCCCTTGTGGCTCAGCTGGTAAAGAATCTGCCTGCAATGTGGGAGACCTGGGTTCAAACCCTGGTTTGGGAAGAATCCCTGGGGAAGGGAAAGGTGATCACCTCCAGTATTCTGGCCTGGAGAATTCCATGGACTGTATACTCCATGGGTTCCAACTGAGTGACTTTCACTTCTCTTAAATATATTTTAAAACCACAGCTTGTAATATTTTTTTCAAACAACTGATAATTTTTCATTTTGCTTTTTTCCAAATATTACTCATAAAGCTTAGCTCATTTCAGTAAAATATCTTTTCCAACTCCACTTTAAAATGTCATTTGTTCTAACTTTGGCCAAGTAAAAAATAATATTTCCTTATTGATTATATTTAAGAGAGAACAGTTTTCATTTACTATATTCTCTAACTTATAAAGGTATATCATATTGCTCTTCAATTTGGCACACCAACCGTTTCCATACTCAGCAAATATTTAAAGCAGAATAAGTAACAAAGATGTTTCTTTTAATAGAGCATTAATCTGGTATTCAGACCTCCTATAAAATATTTGATATTAAAAAATATCAGGTAGAAGAAACCATGAGAGATAAAGCTGAGTGAGTCCCGAGGTCCAGGTATCATGTCCTTTACGTTGTGGTCCCAATATCCTTTTCTTTCTTTTTTATATGGAACTCTTGATGAATTTGCATGTCATCCTTGCGCAGGGGCCATGCTAATCTTCTCTGTATCATTCCAATTTTACTTTATGTGCTGCCGAAGTGAGCACCCAATATCTTTTCCTAATTGTATCTGTCGTTATTTCATTCACCTTTTGTTACAGTCAAATTAAACTCTGTGATATCACTGTTCCTCCAGACATACATCTCCTGAGTCTTACCCCACATATCTGTATGTTGACACCATCCATTTCTCAAGGCTTTTTTTTTTCTTTCAGATTTCTTGTCTCCTATAAACTTTTTCTTCATATTTCAGCCGATAGTACAATTTTTCATTCTAAATTCCCATGCCACTATATTGTTTGGCAATTAACACTTTTTATTTCAAAATAGAGCTACACTGGGCATATGCCTTGCCTACCCTATTATAAGATCCTTGAAGGCAAGACTTGTATCTGATTCATCTTCAGTGACTTCCACCAACTTTGAAATTGATGTTTGGTAATGACTCAGCAAATCAGTGAATGAATAGTTTCACTACGTGCGCTGCTGAAGCAAGTACAGTGAATGAACAGTTCTGATATAATGGGAAACGAGAAGGCATCTTTAAAAATGAAGAGAAGGGATGGCTAATCTGAATCATGTGTTCAATGAAGGAAAATATAGTTCTTCATAACAGGAATAGTTAGCATACCTCTGAGCAACTGAGATACAGGAGGAAAACAGGGAGAAAAGTACACACTTGACATTGTTGTGATTTTCAAACAGTTTATATCTTTTTCTTTCATTTTGATCAATAAAGTAAGCATATATGTCTTGGCAGGTACCCCCATCCTAAATGGTAGATGTGTACAAATGATTTGAAAAGTTATGGTGTCTGTACTTGGCTGCCTGATGTGAAGAGCCGACTCATTGGAAAAGGCTCTCATGCCAGGAAAGACTGAGGGCAAGAGGAGAAGGGAGCAACAGAGGATGAGATGGTTGGATGGCATCACTGAGTCGATGGACAAGAGCAATGTCTGGGAGATAGTGAAGGACAAAGAACCCTGGTGTGCTGCTGTTCATGGGGTCGCAGAGTTAGACAGGACTTAATGACTGAACAACTGTACTTGTAATGTAGGGGGAGGCTAGGTGAAGCATACTAGTCCTCCCGTCTCTGTTTGGAAACAAAACACTTTTATTTATTATATATGTTATGGTTATATTCAGGCTTCTCTGTTGGCTCAGACAGTAAAGAATTTACCTGCAGTTTACCTGCAGGAGACCCAGGTTGAATCCCTGGATTCAGAAGATTCCCTGGAGAAGGGACTAGCAACCCACTCCAATATTCTTGCCTGGAGAATTCCATGGACAGAGGAGTCAGGCGGACTACAGTCCATGGGGTTGCAATGAGTCAGACACAACTGAGTGACTAATATTTTCACTTTTTCACTTGCATAGTTATATTCAAGATTATATTTGAACAAATTCTGTTGTTTAAACATTGAACTACATATAGCAAAGACAGAAATGTTGCCATCTCCAAAGTAAGAACAGAAGATACTTAGGAAAATTCTGAAGAAGCAGGAAGAATGGAAGTGAGGAAAGCATCCTTTGGAATGCAAATTTAAGGTAAACCATGGTTTTAACAGTGAAAAGGATCAGAAATACAAATAAACCTTTGTATGTGACCAGCTGTGAATCCCTAGGTAACTTGATGAAGTTTCATCAAAGGTGAAAAGTCACTCAAAAAAGATCCTTGGAAGGAAAGGATCTTGACATTAGATCTACAAAAAGTTCAGCTCTGGAGATGCTTATGAAAAAATAATGATTGGAAAGCATGGAGGAAACAGAAGACCTAAGTAAAATGTCCAGTATGCTATATTTTTTTTTAAAATGGTCCATTCTCTCAAAAATGTATTATTGATGGATTTAAGATTTGTTCATATATTCTGCACTCAGGGGAGGATTTTATTTTTAAAATCAGAAATAAGAAATTGGCCAATCCTGTAAAACATTCAAAAATAAGTATCACTTTTCTATCAGTATATTATACTCCCTGTGGAATATAGCCAAATTCCTTGTTCCAGAATCAACTGTATAATCACCAAGATAATCAATGAAGCTTTGTAGTTTGTTCTGGTTAATAGTTCTAGAGTAGAGTCTCTGAACATCTCTATTGGCATTTTAGATTGGATAATTCTTTGTTTGGGTGGGGAGAGTTGTGCCTTTCAGAATGTTAAACAGCATTCCCAGCCACTTTCTGCTGGGGGCCATAGAATATCCCTAATTGTGATAAACAAAAACATCTGCATACATTGCTAAGTGTCTCGTGGGGGGCAACACTGCCTCTACTTAAAATAAGTTAAAACTATTAAAAATGTAAATGAGCAGTCAAATCCCATTATGAGTCTGAGTTTATTCCCTGGCATACAAGGTGTTGAATAAAGAGTCAATCCTCAAATCAGGCAGTGAATGAGTGAGTGAAAAAGTTGTGATTGGGAAAAAGTACATGAAGCTAGGAGTCAGGAGAAGTGAAATGAGGTTCAGGCTCTCTTAGTCTCTAGTTATTTGTCCTTGAATCTATGGCTTCTCCTGTCAGGTCTTACTGATAAGATATTTTAATACACTAGAATATACTATGACCCATTCCTGCTCAAAGACTATGACATATTTGTGACTATTCATAAATTTATATATCAATACATCTGGTTTTTCGGGTATTGAACTCTCACAAAGACTGGAGACTCAAGAGGGCTGTGTGTTTTCTTGTTAGGGCCTGACCTGAAAGGTTTTCAGTATTTTTCCCTTTGGTGACAGGATTCACCTCATATTTACTCTCACTGTTTACTTCCATGAGAAATGAAAGGAACAAGTGAGCTCTGACAAAGGCATTTATTTGGCCCTAAGATGATATTCATTTTTTCCATCCCTGGAGAAGAGGCCTGGGGCTAAGCTGTTTGGGTTATGCAAGCACCTTCTGCTGAGCTCAGAAGCCTAGGCCAAATGGGCAAGGAATCAAGAATGAACTTCCATGGGAATTACAGCACCCATTTCTCTCCACTTGCCTCCCTTCCCAGAAAACCAACGTCAGAGGATGCTCTGCATTTCCGCCCTAAGTAGGCTGCCATTTTCCCATTGCATCACAAGTCTAAGATGAGAGATTATTCTGACTCCCAAGAGTTGTTTTCAGAGCACACCAGTTAATTAGGTGACACAGGGTGGAGTGATACTTTATTATTCTGGATATCTCCACACCCACAATGGATTTGGCCTGGTGCCGCAGTCAGCCACCCTCACAGCAGTGGCATCTTACAATGCAACCTCGCCCTGATGACAACAAATTGTATTTTATAAGGACTAACTTTAATTTAAAAATTGCATATAGTCATTCATCTAAAGGCAAAAAGAAAAAAATTGTGTCAGAGCTTCCCTCTCTTTTTTTCCAAACCTCACATACTTGTTTGAGATTTTAAGATGTGATAAGCTAGACTTGTAGGTGAATATATAATACCTGATAAAGACAGGAGCTGAGGCACACAATACCAGTCTTCACCAAGAAGAGTGACTGATTTCTTCTTAACACCTTATAGCTCAGAAATTCCTTCCTTTTATATTGTTTAATTATATCTTCATTGGGGTTCACTTTTGTATTTATTTTTTTAAAACTTTAAATTTTATATTGGAATATAGTTTCAGGTGGACAGCAAAAGGACTCAGCCATATATATACATGTATTAGGGCTCACTCTTGATAGTGTACATTCTATGGGTTTGGACAAAGGTATAAATGTATAATGCCATGTTTCCACCATTATAGGATTATACAGAGTATTTTCACCATCTTAAATATCCTCTGTGAAGCAATATTTTTATTATATTGGTTGATACACTTCATTAGTACAGTTTAATTGGTCTACCTTCTTTTTGCCCCCTTTTTTCATTTCCCAGTGTGCCTCACTTCATTAGTAATTTAGGAATTTAATCTCTCTCTGGGTAAAAGTGGGGACTGGAATTAAAAGGCTTCCTAATTCCACATCAAACACTATTTTGACTTTATTCATGAACTTGCAAATAAGCTAAAGGCATAAGAGACTGGTAACAGAAAGAAAAGGCATTCCCTCCAGTCTCATTCCCTGCTGGATAATAAGCCACTTCCTCTCTTTTCAAGAGGTGAAGTGTTTGAAAACTTATGGGCTTAGAGTGAGCTGTTTGATTTTCTGAACTATTTGAAAAGGTGTCACTTCTGGATGACTCAGGTGACCTGTCAGTCCATCCAGCCATGTGTGGCTATTGTTCATTAAGAGTGACCCAGTTCCTTAACAAAACTATACCAGCTGGAGTACAAAAAGTTGTCCAAAGCAAGGGTACCAAGAAGGAAATAACTCCCCTCCCCTGGAGTCTATTAGGTGTGCACCTAAAATTAAGCACTGGTTTTTAGCACTTCCTACAAAATATTTCAACACTTTCAAAGACCCAGAAGTGGATTTCCCAGTTGTGGTCTCTAATTCAATGTGGTCAGCAGCCTAACAAGAAGACCTTTCTAACAACAGATAACACTGGGCACTCTCCATACTCCAGGTACCATCTAAAGACTTTACATGAAATACCTCATGTAATCCTCATGGCAATCATGTACACTTCTCAGGTTAGTGGTGAAGAAATTGAGACAGAGAGTTTAGGAAAGGTGTCCCTGGTCACACAGCCAAAAATCCAGTTTTTCAGTTCAGATAGCATTGCTCCAAAGCCAACATTTCTAAGTTATATCTCCATTGACCCTCAAGTAGGCTTCAGCGTGTATAACTTGAACTGCTACCAATAATGATAGCTGTTTTAACCTTTTCACACAATCATGTCAGTCTGCTCAACAATTCTGTAAAGTGAACGATTCTCTTATCATGTTTGCTGAGATCAATATGCTAGCAAGTTACACATTTCCAAAAACTACTCATCCTCTGTGGTGCAGGTTAGAGAACTGATCTTCTCTGTCCAGACAGTACTGGGATCCACCTGCAGGAGATGGGCCAGGAATCCTGAAACACTTTGCTTTGGCATTATGAAGCAGAAGTCTGGAAGGATGAAAATTGCCCCCTCCATCAAAATAAATTATGACATTTGCAGTTAGATCATACAACTTAGGAGATCAAGATACTGTAGATGTGTGGTTTTAAATTTAAATAATTAGGAAAAATCATTCTGTTTGTCTTAACAAATGGTGCTTTGTGACCCCAAGGACTGTAGTCCACCAGGCTCCTCTGTCCTTAGGATTCTCCAGGCAAGAATAATAGACTGGGTTGCCATTTCTTTCTCCAGGGGACCTTCCTGACCCAGGGATTGAACCTGTATCTCAGTCATCCCCTGCATTGGCAGGCAGAGTTTTTACTACTGAGCCACCTGGTAAACCCTTTAAATTTAAGTAATTAGGAAAAATCATTCTGTTTGTCTTAACCCTCATATCTTCATCTATAAACTAAATGAGAGAGCTGGATGACTTTGTGTCCTATCCTGCCCTAAAAATGCTTGACTAATTTTTAAAAATAGCATTTTTGTTCTTAAAGATAATACCTACTTGGTGCAAAAAACTTATCAGACAAGAAAAATGAAAGAGAAATATGAAAAATCATAGGTAATTCCCCCAGAGATAACAAATGTTAGGACTGTCATGTAAATCCTATTCTACCTTCCTTGATATATAAATATATAAATGTTTTTGAAATAGTATGATGTTGAATGTCAAATTTTTTGCTAAAGTTGAGTTTATTGAAGTGAAATTTATAAAGGCAAAACTCAAAATTTGGGGTGTATAGTTACATAAATTATGATTAACAGTCACTTGTGTAACACACTTCACCACAGAGTATTTTCATGTGCACATTTGTGGTCAATGCTGTATCCTGTCCTTTGGTTCCATGGCCCCTGGAACCCGCTGATCTGATTTCTGCCCTTGTAATTTTGTCACTTTAAAGCTGTCATATGAATGGAATTTTGTATCTGGTTCCTTTCACTTAGAATAATGCTCTTAATGTTCATCCATGGTGGAGCAGGCATAGTAGTTCATTTCTTTTAATTCTTGAATAAAAATCCACTGTAAGGATGTAGAATAGTTTTTTTTTTTTTAAATCCATTCACCAACTGACATACATTTGGATCATGTCTGTTTCTCAGTGATTATGAACAAAGTTGCTATAAATATTCTTTTATAAGTTTTTTATGAACATATATGTTAATTTTCTTTTGAATAAATACTTAAAAGTGAGATTTCTGAGTCTGATGATAAGTATATGATTAGCTTTATAGAAAAAAAAAAGTAGGATTTTATAATTTACATGTTTTAAAACCTTTTTTTTTGGAATTTTGCTAAGATAGTACCATATGAAGATGTCCTGTATATTCTTTTCCTAGTTTCCCCCATAATGAAATCTTACATAATTATAGTATAAAATCAAAACTAGGCATTTGATTTTGATGAAATGTATGTGAGTGGTTCCATGTTATTTTATTGAATGCATAGTTTTGTCATCAATCAGGATATAGGATTTTCCATCACCACAAAGATTTCCCTCATGCTACTTCAGTAGAGTCACATCCATACCCTCCATTCCCTCTCCAACAGCCATCCTTAACCTCTGACAAATTGTTTTCCATGTCTGTAATTTTGAATGTTATATAAATTGACCTATAGTATATGCATTTTGGAGATAGCCTTTCTTCACTTAGAATAATGCCCTTGAAATCCATCCAAGTGGTTACATGTATACTTAATTGATTCTTTTTTATTGCTGAATAGGATTCCATGGCTCAGTGTACTAAAATTGTTGAGATGCTCAGTCACTTTAGTTGTGTCCAACTTGTTGCAACCCCATGGACTATACCCCACCAGGCTCTTCTGTCCATGGGATTTCCCAGGCACGAATACTGGGGTGGGTTGCCATTTCCTTCTCCAAGGGATCTTTTCAACCAGCCCAGGAATCAAATTTGCGTCTCCTGCATTGGCAGGCAAATTCTTTATCACTGAGCCACCAGGGAAGCCCAAAGTTTGGTTAACCATTCACCTATTGAGGGACGTTGTAGTTGTTTCCAGTTTGGAGATATTATAAATAAAGCTACTATGGATAATTGTATGCAGGTTTTTGTGTGGATTTCATTTTTTCATTTTTCTGGGATAATTGCCCAGGAGTGCAATTACTGGGTAGTATAATTAGTATATGTTTAGTTTTGTAAGTAGCTGCCAACTTACTTTCCAGAGTGACTGCACCATTTTACATTCCTACCAGAAACATCTGAGAGATCTGGTTTCTCCAAATACTTGCCAGCATTCTATGGTCACGATTGTTTATTTTAGTCATTCTGGCATCCCACTCTTCTAAAGTTACTTTCTGCTCTTTCCTTTCTCATATATCAACACAGTCAAAAGGAGTACTACATATTCTTTCATAGAGACCCCATGTTATTTTGCTCCTGGAATTTTGTGGGTGTCATTCTGCTGAAAAATCAGTTACATTACCATCCCCACATGTTCAAATATTCTTAACCCTCAAGGCCCACTGCTATCTTCCAGATAGAAATAATATATTTTTCCTGGACACTTCACTTGTACTACTTTTATGACATGTTAATATTTTATGTTCTATTGAATCATTTCTGAGGCAAGTATTGGCTTCCTTTACCAGGGTGCTAGATTCCTTAATGCAGAAAAAAATTTTTTTAAAAATTTTTTTATACTTACTTCCAGCAACTATGATTTTCAAACTTTCAATTAATAAAATTCAACATGATGTCAACAAATTGATATTGATCTAAATTTTTGGTTGGCATTAGTATCCTTATATATAAGGATCCAAGAGAAAAATGCTTAATTTCAAATCTCTATGTTGAACACTTTCTTAATCCTATACCAACTTCATTGTTTCTAATTCATTTCCACATAAGTTTCTATATAGCATTCAAATTTTATAGTTTAAAATCCACTTATTCTACCCAGGCTCAAATAGTAGCAGCCTGTGCATGTGATCTCCTAAGTGTTAGTTGTGGTTTTTCTGCCATCTCTGGAGGTATAAAAGACAATCTCTCTAAGACAACCACCTGCTTTATTTCTGGACAGATTTCATTGCTAGAGAGCTTCCCCTTTCAGTGGAGTCATAACAGCCTCTAACTTCAGTCAGATTCTAGCTTTACTCTCTTGGATTACATGGAGTAAAACTTTTTTTTTTCTACTTGATCATAAGGAATTTCAAGACTTTCCTAAGTATTCAAAATGCCGGTGGGTAACAATTCTGGCTTAAAGTGAGTTATAAACAGATACTGTGATTTATAAACATACGAATAGTTTTCATCTAATGAAACAATAAGAAATATTCTCTCATGTAATTTTCATAAGTCTAGGTCTCCTTTCGTAGGTACAAACATTTAGAGTGGTAAGAGAGTCATCTTGGTAAAGTGATCTCTTTGTTGTTATGAAATGAATCTCCTTATCCCTGGTAATATTCTTTGCTCTGAAATCTACATTTTCTGATATTCATATAGCCAATCAAGCTTTCTTTTGATTAATGTTAATCATCTTTTTACTTTTAACCTATTTAAAGGTTAACATTTCTTCTAGTAAAAGTATGCAGTAAGGGATGAATTCTTTCAACTTTTATATATGTGAAAAAGTCTTTATTTCACCATCATTTTTAAAAGATGTTTTTATTGGGCACAGAGTCCTAGTGACAGTATTTTCTTTCATGCTTTAAAGATCTTTAAAGATGTTGCTTCACTGTATTTTTACTTGTGCTATTTCCAAAGAGAAAAACTGTCATTCTCCTAGTCTTTATTATTCTATATATAACAGAGCCTTTCTACACCCACCCTCTGGCCCTGTAGTTGCTATAAAGACTTCCTCACTGTTTTTGAGCAACTTCATAATGATATGCCTTGGTATGGGTTCTTTCTATTTCTTATGTTTTGAGTTCATTGAGATTCTTGACCTGTTGGTTTATAGTGTGGAAAATTTGGGGCCATTATTATTTCAAATATTTTTCTGCTTTCCCAGGCCAACTTTTGAGAACTCCAATTACATTTATATCAGTCTTCTTATATTAGTTGTCCCACAGACCACTGATGCTCTTATCTTTTTCATCTGTGTTTTACTTTGTATCACTGATATCATATGTCTTTATATTAATTAATCTTTTCTTTGATGACATCCAATTTACCATTAATCATAGGTAGTATATTTTAAATTTTGTACTCCAAGGTCCAATTTTTATTTTTTGTAATTTGTATCTTCCATGTCTCTTCTTTATATTTTCAAACATATGGAGCATGGTTATAACTGTTTTGTTGTCCTTGTCTGATAATAACAACATCTGTGACAGTTTTGAGTTAGTTTTAATTGACTGATTTTTCTCCTCACTATTTTCTTGCATCTTTAGCATGCTTGGTAATTTTTATTGAATACCAGACATTGTTTTATATTATTGAGTAGTGAACAATCTTTTATTTCTATAAATAATTTTTAATTTTGTTCTCAGATACAGTTCTGTTCATTGAAAACTGTGAATTCTTTTTGGCTTTGCTATTACCATTTGTTAGGTAAGAGGGGAGAAATATTCACACTAGAGCTAGTTATCACCTACTACTGTGACACAGCCCTTTTGAGTATTCTGTCCAATAGGGTTGAGTTGCCTTATGAATTTTGAGATTTTTCCAGTGTGGTTGATAGGAACAGGTACTAGTCCTGATCCTGTATAAACATAGGGTACTGTTCTCTTTAATCATTTCAGATGGACCTTTCTCTGATCTTGAGTAGTTCCTCATATGTGTTTGGTGATCAGTACTCTGTGGAATCCTTAAGGGTTATTCATATTTCTAGGGTTTCCACTGATCAGCTCTCTCATCTCCAATATTCTGTTTTGATAAATTTCAACTGACTTCACCTTCCTGGAATCTCAGCTGTCTCCTTAACACAGGTTCTGCATGGCTGTACCTGAGTCTCTCCTCCATTCTCTGTGACCTGTAAATTTTCTAAGGATAGTAAGCTGGGGCAATTTTAAGGTTCACCTTGTTTGTTTACTATCTGTTTATCATGGGTCACTTGTCTCCATTTCAAGAGACTACTGTCTAGTATCTTGAAAACCATTGTTTCATATATTTTATGTGTTTGTTTTTATTTGTTTACTTACTACAGGCAGAGGTGTATCTCCAGTTCCTCTTACATTGCTGGAATCATGAATCCAGTCAGTTCTTTGGATCGATTTTTCCTTCTTAACATGAATTCTATTTGCTGTTTCTTGGTTTGTCTGTGGTAATTTTGGATTGTATGCTAGTCATTTTATGTTTACTTTGCTAGGTGATACATATTTTTCTTTCCTCTAAATGTCCTTGAAGTTTGTTCTGGAACACAGTAAAGTTACTTGAAAATACTTAGATAATTTCTAGCCTTGCTTTTAAGCTTTGTTAGGGGGAACCAGACCAGCCTTTTGTGGATTATTTTGTTCCCCTACTAGAGAAATACCATTCTCAGATTTCTAACCGAATGACAGATTGCCCCCCACCCCCATTTTATTGGTGGGAACACAAGCCATCTCCTCTCCTGTTTAAACTTGAATATTATTCCCTCTACTTCTTAGGGTGATTTTTTTCTCCAGCCTTGAGTAGTTTTCTCGTGTAGAATTATTTATTATCACTCAGTTGAAGACTCTAAGTGGATAATTTGCTACAAATCTCTCCTTGAAGTTCTCTCCTCTTGGTAACATGCCAAGTAAATTTTAGTTCTCTTGGTCTCCCCAGCTCTCAGCTTTGTATCCTCATCTCAGGGAGATCATTGTGCTCTACCTGTGTTTTCTCTCTCTATGCAACAGCCTAGAAACTATAGACAGTAAACTGCGGCAATGTAGATCTAACTGGGGTTTTATTCTCACTCCCAGGGATCATGACCTGCATTATCTAATGTCCAGTATCAGAAAACTATTGTTTAATGTAGTTTTTATACTAATTAAAAAAAATGTTTCAGGGGAGGAAATCTCCTTTCCTTGTTCCTGTATCTTGGCCAGAAACAGAAATCTTATCATTAAAACAAAATAAACAAACAAAAACTCTAGTGTATCCTTTAGCATGAGCTTACCAGATGGTGCTAGTGGTAAAGAACCCGCTTGCCAATGCAGGAGACGTAAGTGACACAGGTTCGATCTGTGGGTTGGGAAGATTCCCTGGAAGAGGAAATGGCAGCCCACTACAGTATTCTTGCCTGGAGAATCCCATGAACAAAAGAGCCTGGTGAGCTACTGTCCATAGGGTCACAAAGAGTTGGATATGACTGAGTGACTTAGTATGCATCTCTTAGCATACATATTAATTTTTTGCTTCTCTTTTCAGAGAATAAAATAGATATTTTAGTTTTCTTATTTGCCTTCTCATCATTTCCTTTCTAATGAAATTATGAAAGCTGTACCTTCAAACATCTTTCACAGTGTTAGAAAAGCCTAAGGGCATAGGGAAAAGACGATGGAATCTTGACTGAGCAGACTTCTGTTGATCTCCAGTTTTCACCACTTACTGTTTGAGAAAGTTACTATATCTCTAAGTTTCACTAAAATGAGAATGTTAACAATAATGTATGTCCAGCCTGCTCAAAAGTTGATCTTGAGGCCCAAATGAGAATATGTATTAAAATTTTTAATTTGTGGGGCTTCTCTGGTGGTCCAGTGGTCAGGAGTTCACCTTTCAATGTAGGGGGTGCAGGTTCAATTCCTGGTCAGGGAGCTAAGATCCCACATGCTGAGTGGCAAAAAACAAAACAAAACAAAAAAAAACAAAAAAACAAAAAAAAATAACCCAGAAACATAAAATAGAAGCAATGTTGTAACAATGAAGACCTTCAAAATGATCCACATCAAAAAAAAAAAAAACTTTAAAAATTGTAATTTGGAAACCATTTTGCATGTTAATATTTGCCCTTCATCCCCAAGATTGCCTCAAATTTAATGATTTCTCTCTTTCAGTGTACTTGCTGTCCTGTTCTCTTTATTTATTTTCTTTCTGAATACCTGCCTCTCTTTTGTACTCTTTTCATGTTTTCTTCTTTCTTATCCTAATCTCACTGAATTGGTGTTTAGACCTCATGGGAGAGTATAAAAAATATATATCAGAATGTATATGTATACACATATATGTGTATGGATATTAGGAGACTTGAATTCCCGACAGTGATTCCATTTATGGCTAATAGACATGAGGAAAATCATTCAACTGGGCTGATTTTCAGTTTTACTGACTATGAATGGAAATAAGACATTACCTGCTTATCTGAAAGAGTTAATGTGAGGATCAGGTATATAAAATATAGATAGTATATAAATATTTCTATATATACATATTGTGTACAAATTGGTGTTGTACTATTGTTGTTGTTGTTTAGTCTCTGAGTCATGTCTGATTCTTTGTGACCCTGTGGGCTGTAGCATGCCAGGCTCCTCTGTCCATGGGATTTCCCAGGCAAGAATGCCAGAGTGGGTTGCCATTTCCTCCTCCATGGGAACTTTCTGATACAGGCATCAAACCTACATTTCCTACTTGGCAGGTAGATTCTTTACCACTGAGTCACCTGGCAACATCCTTATTGTACTGTATTATTCTATAAATATTATTATTATATTATAAAATCTTATACAAAATTGCTCTGTAAGTACAATAATGTAAATGCCTTTATTAATGCTAGTAAGTGCATACAGTTCACAAATAATTTCCTATACACTTTTATAATACTTCTCAGAAGCATAAGTAGTATTTTCTGTCTAGCAGTGAAAGAAAAATAATCTTATCTTACACTGTAGGCTAAAGCTGATTAATGCATTTTCCAAGGCAGTTTATGTAGATAAATGTTCACTACATACAACTTCCTGCTCAGACATATTAAAATTACTTTCTGGAAAATACTTTCTTAAATAGAGATGTTTTATAATAAGGACTTGGTGATGCAATGCATTAACGTCATGTGGGAGGTGTCACTCAAAAGAAACAAAACCACACAAAATGCAAAATAATTTCTACTTTCAATTTTAGATTCAACTCTTGCCCCCAAAATACTGTTAGTTAACTAACACTTTTAGTATTTGTTAGTAATATAGTGGAAGCTAAAAATTCAGATAAAAGAATTTACTAAAGCAAAATTTTGGTTTTCTTAATTATTTAAGGAGTGATTCATTATTTAAAATAAAAAATATTGGAGTATAGTTGATTTACAATGTTATGTTAATTTCAAGTGTACAGCAAAGTGAATCATTTATACATATACACATAACCACTCATTGTTAAGGTTCTTTTTCCATATAGGCCATTACAGAGTATTGAGTAGAGTTCTTTATTCTATCCAGTCAGTCCTTATGAGTTATCTATTTAATATGTAGTAGTGTGTTTATATCAATCTCAGTCTCCCAATTTATCCCTCCTTGCCCCTCACTCTCTAATAACCACAAGTTAATTTTTTTCAATGAATGATCCATTTTGATTTACTGAATTTTTCATATGGATGAAGTCTATACACCTTTTAAACTTCAGCTTATTTTTTAGAATTGAGATTATCATCAGGGAACCCCCTTCTAGAGGTCAGATATCTTATTTTATGCTAGTTTGACTCGATGGACATCTTTTTAAAAAGATTTTCACAGATTCAGGTGAACAATGATTTGTATGATTATTTTCTACTTCCTCAATTAGACTAAATTTTCTTAGCAATTAGAGACAACATCTTTTATTCACAAGTATAACACTGGGCTCTCACATGATATCAAATAAATGTAGGCATTTAGTGAATATGTGTTGTATTCATGTGGACAATATTATGGAATCTATTAGAATACCATAACACCTAATGTTGTTTTCTTTTTTTTTTTCCCCTCATTTTTTTTTTTTATTAGTTGGAGGCTAATTACTTTACAATATTGTAGTGGTTTTTGCCATACATTGACATGAATCAGCCATGGATTTACATGTGTTCCCCATCCTGAACCCCCCTCCCCCCATCCCATCCCTCTGGGTCATCCCAGTGCACCAGCCCCAAGCACTTGTCTCATGCATCCAACCTGGGCTGGTGATCTGTTTCACACTTGATAATATACATGTTTTGATGCTGTTCTCTCAGAACATCGAACCCTCGCCTTCTCCCATAGAGTTCAAAAGTCTGTTCTATACATCTGTGTCTCTTTTTCTGTCTTGCATATAGGGTTATCGTTACCATCTTTCTAAATTCCATACATATGCGTTAGTATAGTGTATTGGTGTTTATCTTTCTGGCTTACTTCACTCTGTATAATGGGCTCGAGTTTTATCCATCTCATTAGAACTGATTCAAATGTATTCTTTTAAATGGGTGAGTAATATTCCATTGTGTATATGTACCACAGCTTCCTTATCCATTTGTCTGCTGATGGGCATCTAGGTTGCTTCCATGTCCTGGCTATTATAAACAGTGCTGCGATGAACATTGGGATACACGTGTCTCTTTCAGATCTGTTTTCCTCGGTGTGTATGCCCAGGAGTGGGATTGCTGGGTCATATGGCAGTTCTATTTCCAGTTTTTTAAGAAATCTCCACACTGTTCTCCATAGTGGCTATACTAGTTTGCATTGCCACCAACAGTGTAAGAGGGTTCCCTTTTCTCCACACCCTCTCCAGCATTTATTGCTTGTAGGCTTTTGGATAGCAGCCATTCTGACTGGTGTGTAATGGTACCTCATTGCGGTTTTGATTTGCATTTCTCTGATAATGAGTGATGTTGAGCATCTTTTCACGTGTTTGTTGGCCATCTGTATATCTTCTTTGGAGAAATGTCTGTTTAGATCTTTGGCCCATTTTTTGATTGGGTCATTTATTTTTTTTTGGAATTGAGCTGCAGGAGTTGCTTGTATATTTTTGAGATTAATCCTTTGTCTGTTTCTTCATTTGCTATTATTTTCTCCCAGTCTGAGGGCTGTCTTTTCACCTTGCTTATAGTTTCCTTTGTTGTGCAAAAGCTTTTAAGTTTCATTAGGTCCCATTTGTTTATTTTTGCTTTTATTTCCAATATTCTGGGAGGTGGGTCATAGGGGATCTTGCTGTGATTTATGTTGGAGAGTGTTTTGCCTATGTTCTCCTCTAGGAGTTTTATAGTTTCTGGTCTTACATTTAGATCTTTAATCCATGTTGAGTTTATTTCTGTGTATGGTGTTAGAAAGTGTTCTAGTTTCATTCTTTTACAAGTGGTTGACCAGTTTTCCCAGCACCACTTGTTAAAGAGGTTGTCTTTTTTCCATTGTATATTCTTGCCTCCTTTGTCAAAGATAAGGTGCCCACAGGTACGTGGATTTATCTCTGGGCTTTCTATTCTGTTCCATTGATCTATATTTCTGTCTTTGTGCCAGTACCATACTGTCTTGATGACTGTGGCTTTGTAGTAGAGTCTGAAGTCAGGCAGGTTGATTCCTCCAGTTCCATTCTTCTTTCTCAAGACTGCTTTGGCTATTCAAGGTTTTTTGTATTTCCATACAAATTGTGAAATTATTTGTTCTAGTTCTGTGAAGAATACGATTGGTAGCTTGATAGAGATTGCTTTGAATCTATAGATTGCTTTGGGTAGTATACTCATTTTCATAATATTGATTCTTCCAATCCACGAACACAGTATATTTCTCCATCTATTTGTGTCCTCTTTGATTTCTTTCATCACTGTTTTATAGTTTTCTATGTATAGGTCTTTTGTTTCTTTAGGTAGATATACTCCTAAGTATTTTATTCTTTTTGTTGCAATGGTGAATGGTATTGTTTCCTTAATTTCTCTTTCTGTTTTCTCATTGTTAGTGTATAGGAATGCAAGGGATTTCTGTGACCATAACACCTAAATTTGGCCTTACATTTAAAACGTTTTAAAACCACATTTTGGTAATTTAGTCCCATACTTGACAATTCTCTAATTTATTAATCCTTTTTTCTGTCTAATGAATCAGAATTGTGATATGACACAGTGGTTGGTGCTATTTAACTTGCTGCTTTTAGAACAAAATTTTAAGTCTTAAAACCTAGACATGAGCTACATCTTGATCACATACAAACCATGTGGCCTGGTGTAAGTCACTGTGCAAAGGCATCCCTCAAGTCTCTGTGTCCAAATTTCTTCTTATAAGGGCACCAATCAGTTGGGTTAGGGCTCAGCCCTAATGGCCTCATTTTAACTTGCTCACCTTTTGAAAGTTCTTTTTCTTTTCTTTTATTTTTTTATTTTTTTTTTATTAGTTGGAGGCTAATTACTTCACAACATTTCAGTGGGTTTTGTCATACATTGATATGAATCAGCCATAGATTTACACGTATTCCCCATCCCAATCCCCCCTCCCACCTCCCTCTCCACCCGATTCCTCTGGGTCTTCCCAGTGCACCAGGCCCGAGCACTTGTCTCATGCATCCCACCTGGGCTGGTGATCTGTTTCACCATAGATAGTATACATGCTGTTCTTTTGAAACATCCCACCCTCACCTTCTCCCACAGAGTTCAAAAGTCTGTTCTGTATTTCTGTGTCTCTTTTTCTGTTTTGCATATAGGGTTATCGTTACCATCTTTCTAAATTCCATATATATGTGTTAGTATGCTGTAATGTTCTTTATCTTTCTGGCTTACTTCACTCTGTATAATGGGCTCCAGTTTCATCCATCTCATTAGGACTGGTTCAAATGAATTCGTTTTAATGGCTGAGTAATATTCCATGGTGTATATGTACCACAGCTTCCTTATCCATTCATCTGCTGATGGGCATCTAGGTTGCTTCCATGTCCTGGCTATTATAAACAGTGCTGCGATGAACATTGGGGTGCACGTGTCTCTTTCAGATCTGGTTTCCTCAGTGTGTATGCCCAGAAGTGGGATTGCTGGGTCATACGGCAGTTCTAGTTCCAGTTTTTTAAGAAATCTCCACACTGTTTTCCATAGCGGCTGTAGTAGTTTGCATTCCCACCAACAGTGTAAGAGGGTTCCCTTTTCTCCACACCCTCTCCAGCATTTATTGCTTGTAGACTTGTGGATAGCAGCCATCCTGACTGGCGTGTAATGGTACCTCATTGTGGTTTTGATTTGCATTTCTCTGATAATGAGTGATGTTGAGCATCTTTTCATGTGTTTGTTAGCCATCTGTATGTCTTCTTTGGAGAAATGTCTGTTTAGTTCTTTGGCCCATTTTTTGATTGGGTCATTTATTTTTCTGGAATTGAGCTGCAGGAGTTGCTTGTATATTTTTGAGATTAATCCTTTGTCTGTTGCTTCATTTGCTATTATTTTCTCCCAATCTGAGGGCTGTCTTTTCACCTTACTTATAGTTTCCTTTGTTGTGCAAAAGCTTTTAAGTTTCAGTAGGTCCCATTTGTTTATTTTTGCTTTTATTTCCAATATTCTGGGAGGTGGGTCATAGAGGATCTTGCTGTGATTTATGTCAGAGAGTGTTTTGCCTATGTTCTCCTCTAGGAGTTTTATAGTTTCTGGTCTTACATTTAGATTTTTAATCCATTTTGAGTTTATTTTTGTGTATGGTGTTAGAAAGTGTTCTAGTTTCATTCTTTTACAAGTGGTTGACCAGTTTTCCCAGCACCACTTGTTAAAGAGGTTGTCTTTTTTCCATTGTATATCCTTGCTTCCTTTGTCGAAGATAAGGTGTCCATAGGTTCGTGGATTTATCTCTGGGTGAAAGTTCTTTTTCTTAAATACAGTCATTTTCTGAGATACTAGGGGTTGATTAAGACTTAAAAATATGAATTTTGAAGGGACATGGTTCAGTCTATTGCAGGGAGTGTCTAGAATATATTAGTTATAGGTATAGATAGTATTGTCACTACAATGTGTGGTAGTTTGGAGTTTGGGCTCTGGATTTAACTGCCTCTATTTGTACTGACTGTTGTCATTTGCAAGAACCACTGCTTACATGCTATATGACTTTGGAAAAGTAATAGAGTCTCACCAAACCTCACATCACCAGATGGTCGACACCGAAATCAGATTGATTGTATTTTCTGCAGCCAAAGATGGAGACGCTCTAAATAGTCAGTAAAAACAAGACAGGGGGCTGACTGTGGCTCAGATAATGAACTCATTATTGCCAATTCAGAGTGAAATTGAAGAAAGTGGGGAAAACCACTAGACCATTCAGATATGACCTAAATCAAATCCCTTATGACTATACAGTGTAAGTGAGAAATAGATTTAAGGGACTAGATCTGATAGACAGAGTGCCTGATGAACTATGGATTGAAGTTCATGACATTGTACAGGAGACAGGAATCAAAACCATCCCCAAGAAAAAGAAATGCAAAAAAGCAAAATGGCTGTCTGAGGAGGCCTTACAAATAGCTGTGAAAAGAAGAGAAGCAAAAAGCAAAGGAGAAAAGGGAAGATATTCCCATTTGAATGCAGAGTTCCAAAGAATACCAAGGAAAGATAAGAAAGCTTTCCTCAGCAATCAGTGCAAAGCAGTAGAGGAGAACAATAGAATGGGAAAGACTAAAGATCTCTTCAAGAAAATTAGAGATACCAAGGGAATATTTCAGGCAAAGAAGCGCTCAATAAAGGACAGAAATGGTATGGATCTAACAGAAGCAGAAGATATTAAGAAGAGGTGGCAAGAATACACAGAAGAACTCTACAAAAAAGATCTTCACGACCCAGATAATCATGATGGTGTGATCACTCACCTAGAGCCAGACATCCTGGAATGTGAAGTCAAATGGGCCTTAGGAAGCATCACTATGAACAAAGCTAGTGGAGGTGATGGAATTCCAGTTGAGTTATTTCAAATCCTGAAAGATGATGCTGTGAAAGTGCTGCACTCAATATGTCAACAAATTTGGAAAACTCAGCAGTGGCCACAGGACTGGAAAAGGTCCATTTTCATTTCAATCCCAAAGAAAGGCAATGCCAAAGAATGCTCAAACTACTGCACAATTGCACTCATCTCACATGCTAGTATACTTTAGTATGCTTAAAATTCTCCAAGTCAGACTTCAGCAATACGTGAACTGTAAACTTCCAGATGTTCAAGCTGGCTTTAGAAAAGGCAGAGGAACCAGAGATCAAATTGCCAACATCCATTGAATCATCGAAAAAGCAAGAGAGTTCCAGAAAAACATCTACTTCTGCTTTATTGACTATGCCAAAATCTTTGATTCTGTGGATCACAATAAACTATGGAAAATTCTGAAAGGGATGGGAATACCAGACCACCTGACCTGCCTCTTGAGAAATCTGTATGCAGGTTAGGAAGCAATAGTTAGAACTGGACATGGAACAACAGACTGGTTCCAAATAGGAAAAGGAATACATCAAGGCTGTATATTATCACTCTGCTTATTTAACTTATATGCAGACTACATCATGAGAAATGCTGGGCTGCAGGAAGCACAAGCTGGAATCAAGATTGCCAGCATAAGTATCAATAACCTCAGATATGCAGATGACACCACCCTTATGGCAGAAAGTGAAGAAGAACTAAAGAGCCTCTTGATGAAAGTGAAAGAGGAGACTGAAAATGTTGGCTTAAAGCTCAACATTCAGAAAACTAAGATGATGGCATCCGGTCCCATCACTTCATGGCAAATAGTTGGGGAAACAATGGAAACAGTGGCTGACTTTATTTTTCTGTGCTCCAAAATCACTGCAGATAGTGATTGCAGCCATGAAATTAAAAGACACTTGCTCCTTGGAAGGAAAGTTGTGATCAACCTAGGCAGCATATTGAAAAGCAGAGACATTACTTTGTCAACAAAGGTTGGTTTAGTCAAGGCTATGGTTTTTCCAGTGGTCATGTATGGGTGTGAGAGTTGGACCATAAAGAAAGCTGAGCAGTGAAGAATTGATGCTTTTGAGCTGTGGTGTTGGAGAAGACTCTTGAGAGTCCTTTGGACTGCAAGGACATCCAACCAGTCCATCCTAAAAAAAATCAGTCCTGAATATTCATTGGAGGGACTGGTGATAAAGCTGAAACTCCAATACTTTGGCCACCTGATGGGAAGAGCTGACTCATTTGAAAAGATTCTGATGCTGGGAAAGATTGAGGGCAGGGGACGACAGAGGATGAGATGATTGGTTGGCATCACTGACTCCATGGACATGGGTTTGGCTGGACTCCAGGAGTTGTTGATGGACAGGGAGGCCTGGCATGCTGCAGTTCATGGGGTTGCAAAGAGTTGGACAAGACTGAGTGACTGAACTGAACTGAAACCTCTATTTTTTAACCTGTAAAAACAGAACAAAATGATACTTACTCTTTATTGTTGTCCCTGTCACTTAGTAAGTACACCATAATGAAGTACTTTATGTATGTACTTTATGTAATGATGTACATTATGGTACACATCATGATGTACCATAAATGATAGTAAATTTTGTTTCTTTCTAAACAATTAAATAAAGATATTTTCCTAATTTTACTTACAAATCTGACAATTTTCTTATTGTAAATATGCACATAAAATATTTCAGTATAAAATGTGCATTACTCTTTTACCAAAATTCAGTATACTAGCTACTTCATAATTAAGTCATTGTAATTTTCCCCCAAGGGACTATAGTTCCAGAAACCTGCTTTCTACAGTCAGAATAAATCCTAGGAGACTTCAGAACATACAGAACACCCAGGTAACGGATAGTACAGTGTCATGGAACAGGGGTTTCAGTAGTATCAACTGTAGGAGAAGCTGGATATTGTATTTAAGAACCAAATATTACCCCAATACATGAAATTTAATATGGTCAAACATTAGGTATTGAATCATTCTGTTTTCTTAATCCTAATCTAACAAAACAACAATTATATCTATAAATAGTAAGGTCTGTATGCTTAGTGATCAAACAGTGCCCATCTCATCTTGTTCTTAGAAAAAATGATATGCTTATCTCTATAGTCTTTTAGCCTTCTAGACAAACAGAAAGAAATTCTCGTAGAGGGAGTGAAGGTACAAAGAGGTGATTAAATAGATAACCCCACTAAGGGATTGTAGACTTCCCTAGTGGCTCAGATAGTAAAGCATCTGCCTGCAATGTGGGAGACCCAGGTTCATTCCCTGGGTTAGTAAGATCCCCTGGAGAAGGAAATGGCAACCCACTCTAGTACCCTTGCCTGGAAAATCCCATGGACAAAGGAGCCTGGTAGAATACAGTCCATGGGGTCTCAAAGAGTTGGACATGACTGGGTGACTTCATTATTCATTATAAGGGATTGTAAGTAGAAAAAAATATGGGAGACCCCTATAAGTTAATGGATTACTCAAGAAAGCAGGTTTACTTAGCAATAAAACCATGCAAAAAGCACGAGACAGACCACAAAACAACAAAACAGTGGTGACATCAGATCCCCATCGTGCCCAGGTGAGCTCAGTAAGTTAATGATCTCTAGGACATTGCTCTCTGCACACATAAAAAGCAATAATTTGTGGACCTAGCTTGACCATGTAGGGACAAGAAAACTCCCGTGCTCAACCGGGAGGAGGAGCTGATGATGGAAGCGTGACATCTACTTAAGAAAGACAAAGAAGGTCTTCTCCCTCTCCCCACTTTTCCTTTGATTATAAAACTGTAGCTGCATAAGTTCTCAGAGCATGGCATTTCTCACTTGCCCACTTGTAAACTTCACAAGAGTCCTATTCTTTAAAAAATCACTTCTTATCTATCACTTTGCTCACACTGAATTCTTCTTTGCACTGAAACATAAAGGACTGTGGTGACAGAGCTCTTCAGAGCCCCAGGGAGAAAAAAACACAATTGGTTTCAATACCTATTAATAGGACTTTGAAAAAGAGAAGGCGGGGCGGGGGGCGGTAAAGGCTGTTTTCCAGTTAGTGTCTTCAGAAAAGGAGAACACAGACTTGTTAGTCAGGAAAAACATGAGAATCTTAGGAAAGGAAACAAAAATTAAGAAAATAAAAAATTAATTCATTTTCTAAGAACTATTAGGTTATATACTTTGTCAATCATGGTCACAGCATGCTTCTTTTTTTCATTATGGGTTTACAGTTGTGTGTATGTATGAATATGTGAGAGCAGGCAATAAATAGAAAGGACTACATTAGCAATAGAACGTTGTACCTAGTTTAAAGCACTATAACATCCAGATTCTCTTGAACTGCCTGAAAGTCTATGCGCTGGCAACGTAGGGTGTAAAAAATAAGAAAGTGGCAAGGCTGGGACTACCACTGAGGTGAGCTCCTACTCTGAGGTTTATGAAGGGCACCATTTTCGGCAGGTAAGGAAAGGACAATGACATCTGCTCTGCTGCCTCACAGCATTGAATGAACAAATCAAGAGAGCTTATGGAAAACAGACTGTTTGGGAAGATGTAGAAGGTGGTTAACTGTAAGGGACTATAGTTATTTATTAAACTGTTATGATCATCAAGGAAATCTCAGCATATAGAAAGAGAACATTTGAAGAGTGATCTGCTAACTTTGGATTTCAGAAGTAACCTTTGTCTTTAGTAACACTGCTGATCTACAAAGTCTTATTCCCTTCAGTTTTCTCATCTCTTCCCCCTGTGTCAATATCCTTGATGAGAATTCAGATTCTGGGTCACTTGATACCTGTGTTGAATTGTGAAGTCTATACTTTTTGCAAACTAACTCCATTCCTTTTTAATGAGAAGGAAAAGGATTGTGCATATTTGATGAAAAACTAAAAGAGCTGGGAAAAAAATTTAGAATTTAAGGAAAGTATTCTGACAACCTAATACAAAAGTACTCTATTAACCCAGCTCTCTAAAACCTCAGTTCCTTTCATTTGAATTTCAAGTCTATGGTTTTTGAAGTAAGAAGTGATTAACAGAGTGTGTGATCAATCACCTCTGGATTTACATTTCTAAAATGAAATGGAGAAGTAGCTCTGATGACAAGAGCCAGTTGACATGTGCTTTTGGTATTGCAGTGTTCACTGAATCTTCTCTTGGCTATTTTATCCTCCTGGAAGAGGTTATCAGTTTCAATCCTCTTATGCATCATTTCATTAGGTTCTGGGTGTCAGTGAGGAACTCTTTTCCAGTAAGAAGGAAACTAACTCCTTCAATCCTTCCTCATAGCTGGGATACTTCAGAGACACAATCATCTTTTGGTTCTTTTGTTACACCCTCTCACCACTTCCACTCCTGAGAAGACTGTCCATTTGGGCTAGATTTGATTTTCATCATTGCATATTACACAGTCACCAATTCAATTGTAAGGCATTAAACTTTCCTACCATCAATAATGGGCTTCCCTGCTGGCTCAGTGGTAAAGAATCTGCCTGCTAGTGTAGTAGACATGGGTTCAATCCCTGGGTCAGGAAGATGCTGTGGAGAAAGAAATGGCAACCCACTCCAGTATTCTGGAAATCCCATGGACAGAGGAGCCTGAAAGGCTACAGTGCGAGGGGTTGCAAAGAGTTGGACATGACTGACCACACACCCACGCACACACCATCAGTAAGAGTATATGGTTAGGACACATTTCATATGTTCTACCAGAGCAAATGGAAGATTAAAAAATTAGTATTGGCATGTTATGGAAGATTTTACAGGAATCAATGATGACCAAAATCTAGCAACAGCTTCAGCAAATTTAAATGGCTAATACTTTGATTTGTTTTAGGTATCATGGTTTAGAACACAATGATAGGATGAAAAAGAGAGCTTGTATCTTGACTTTTTGGTTTTACTTCAGAATGTTTTGGGATTGTTATTTCTATACTGAGCAAACTTAAATCTGTCATTGTGGACCACGTCTAAGAGATGTTGACTTTTCTTGGAGTCTTAGAAATTACCTAGGAAGCCACATCATTATAATGGGGTGAAAATGCAAGACCAGCTATCAAGTATAAAGCTTATCACATGTATTTGGAATTTTCCTGAACATTATACACACATACACGCACACACAATTTACCTCTCTTAAAACAATTGTACAATATAGTTTTACTATCCCTGCTTTACATATTAGGAAACAGGCTGAAAGAAAATAAGTGATTTGCCCAAGACAACATTGCTGGTAACTATGATCAAGATTTGAACCCAGGTTTACTATAAGCCAAAGCCATGTTCATTTCCATTACAATGTATAGTTGCAAAGACAGAAATAGAAAAATTTTCTGATTCCCTGTCCCATCTCTTTCCATTAAGCTATGACAGATGTCAATTTTCTAACCTGTAATAGTAATGCAATCTGAACTTGCTTCCTATGGTCACTAATTTTACTAAACTTTTGGAAAGAAATACAGAAATACAGCACAGACTTTGAGACCAATGATTATATTTTATAAGAAAGAAATTATTTCATTTAAGAAAGAAAAGGAAATAGTCTGGATTTGATGGTATATTCAGAATAAAGACACAACCTCAGCATTGACTAGCCTTAGATCAGTTTTCTGGAAAAGTCTTTAAAAGGGCTTTTATCCCATTGAATCCAAAATTTCCTTTCTATAGATTTGGAAATGTATAGAATACCAGAATCCAACCATTTGGCTTTGATTTCAGTCACCTTTGCATAATTCTCCAGGTGCTTTATTGAATGGAATAAAATAAACCAGTAGACAAAAGGCATTACTTATAGAATGGAAGAAGGAACTAAAGAGAAGATACTTTCTCTGGAAAAGTTATCTATACTTTTAAATATTTTGTTTCTTCTTTACTTCTTGGGAAACTAAATAATGAAGTATTACAGGAGTAAACTTAATCTAAAACTGATTTAAGTGAAAATTTCCTAACAGTAATTTGGAAAGTGAAAGACTGTGGAAAGTTAAACCCTGCATCTCTAATGTTTATGATTATAATGTTTGGCTAGACTACAGATAAGGCTTGCAAATTTAAAATGTCTTTCAGATTGAAAAACTTTAAAAGTAGCTGTGTGCAAGCTTTTTTTTTTTTTTTTTTGGTGGAGAATGTGAGTAGCTATGCACAAGCTTCGATTTCACATCTTTCTGCCTTTACTAATGTATAGTGGTAAAGCAGCAGATGGAGTTGAAAAAATGTTGAAATTGTGGTCTTCTCTTCCATCTCAGTGGTGTGCTTTTGGGAAACTCATAGCTTCTTCTGTTTCTGTTTCCCCATGTCTTCAGTGTTTGAATTTTGATAATTATCCCTTAGGGTTATTTTATAACTTATATATGAGTCTGTGACACTGAATTGAAACACTCTAGGACAGATGCAGATGGAAGCAAAAGGAACCCTAGGTGCTCTTGCTCTGAGCAGCTTTCTCCAGATGTCTTTAAATCTTTACCTGACTTGTAGGACAACTCATCTGCCTTATTTTCCCCTCCCTTCTCACTTACGAAGGGAGCTGAATTAGAAACATGTTTGTGTATGAGGAAATGTGTCTAGTGTTGGTGAGAAATTCAGTTCTCATATTGGACTCTGGAGCGTTAAACTTTGAGTTTTGGACATAATCTCTTGCCTTCTAGGGCAGGTATCTTGAAAACACATTAGAACTACTTTAGAAATAGCTTCTGTGCAAATCTGCCACCTTGACAGGATCCTAAAAGATGGAAACTAAATTGATGTGGTATATTAAGTTCAGCATGACCTTGAACAACTGGTTTTGCAGTGTTGGCTGTTGTGGGTGTCACCCACAGTGATATAAAAGTGAGCTGCATCTCCACGGCTTCAGTCTTAGAGCACCAGCTGGTGAGCAATGCAAGGAGCAGACTGGTAACCAACTTACATCATCATCAACATGAAGATAACCACAGTGCCAATGCTTCTGACCCTGGCTGTTTGTCTCATACAAGGTGAGCAATTTGCCTGTAATCCAAGCCCCTTGCCACATATTCCAAAGCTCTAGGCAGGGACTTCTCTCCCTCCCTCCCTCCTCGGTGTGTGTGTGTGTGTGTGTGTGTGTGTGTGTGTGTGTGTGTGTGTGTGTGTGTGTGTGTGTGTGTGTGTGTGTGTACATGCATGTGTATACAAAACCCTGTGTGTGTGTGTGTGTACATGCATGTGTATACAAAACCCTGTGTGTGTGTGTGTGTGTGTGTGTGTACATGCATGTGTATACAAAACCCTGTGTGTGTGTGTGTGTACATGCATGTGTATACAAAACCCTGTGTGTGTGTGTGTGTGTGTGTGTGTGTGTGTACATGCATGTGTATACAAAACCCTGAACTATCTTGCCAGACTTAGAGTTTTGAAGAATTACATATGCAACTTTATAACTAGGGTATCTTTAAAAAGGACATGTAGTTTGAGATAATCTGAATTTTTATTCATCAGAAATTCTTCCATTAATTCAACATTAATTCTGAAAAGCTAATAGAGTCTTCTCCATATTCCCCTCACCAAACATATAAGTTCATAGTGATATGAATTATATATATATTATACATATTTAGAATATTAAATGTATGTAACAAAATTATATGAATTATGTATACAACAGATATTTAAAACTTAGATGTACTTAATATGTATACTTTATTACTCTACTTATAAATAAAGCATTAAAAAATAAAATTCAATCATCTGGTTTTAAACCAGTATGCTTTCTAGCAAATTTTATTTTTGTGTTTTCAAATCCTAAATGAATTGAAAATATTTCTTCTACATGGTAAGGGACTTCTATGGGTGGCAGGAGATAGGTTTTTGCTTTTGCTATCTGGATTTGAAGGGAACATAGATTACCTAGACTTAACTTGCTATGAAGTGTTTACATATTTTAAGAGGAAACTTCAGAGATGGAGAGTGAGGAGACTGTTACACACAAACGATACCCACTTTCCTAAAATGAGTGTCTTGGTACCAAAAAAAAGTCTGTTAATGAGAGAGCGTATTAGTCTGTGATTTTAATTAATCATAATATTCACCAGATCTCTAAATTTTGTGGCTGTGGAGACAGTATTATCAGAATCCAGAAAATTTACTTTTATGTATATAGGATATAAACTTTATGCTACATTATTCCTTAAAACTGTGATTGCTATATTGGATATGTGTGTTATAATTTTAAAAGAAGCCTACAATACTTTGTTCTGAAAGGATTTTTTAAGAAGTTAAATATTTTAAGGGGGTCAGAAAGTATATGAATATTATTTTTTGAAGAAATTGGCACTTTGTGAGTGAGAGATCTTTGTTATTGTATATACTGCTGGTGCAATGCCCTCACTTTATTTGCCACGGTGCATTTTAATGTGTTCAAATCAATTTGTGGTTTTAAAATATATTGTTGTTAAAATAAGCAAGATACTACACTCAGTGGATTGTTCGTTTTACTTATCAAATGTTGTACATTCCCTTAACTTTGGTTTCTGTATTTTTGTCCCAGATGCTGCCAGTGAAGATGTAAATCAGGTTAGTCCTGCTTTTTCTGTTCATTGAATTCATTCCAAGATCCCTGAAGAAAAATGTTCTGTGACCAACACCTTCATATTAATAATACAGACATATTATACTGATGGGCACTAATAGCTTTGTTAAAAACACAGAAACAGGTCTTTATGAATCAAGGCATAAATCACACACACACACACACGTTGATGCATTAATGATAACAGAGGTTGGCAAGAGGTGGTCTATCACACTAAAGGAATGCTTTACAATTCCACAAACACACATTAGTGAATTACTCTTGTTCAGCTTAACAGCTGAAAAAGTCAAGACACACACAGGAAGCTGAAATAGGTTTTCTTGTGATCACTATGCAAAAAGAAGTTGTCTATATCTTGTATATATTCAGTGTATATAGTTCATTCAGTACATATATACTGAGCCTCTTTTGTATGTCAGATCCTGTTTGAGGTGCCAGGAATATAAAAACAAAGAAGAATCCTCCCATCATGGAGCTTACATTGTAAGGGAAGAAAAAGACAAGTTAATAAGTAACTTAGCAAAATATACAGTACATTAAGTAATGATTAGTGCTAGAAGGATAGAAGATAGGAATTTCTCTGGATGGAAATGGTATCAGTTCTTCTCAATAGAGATAGTCAGTCAGGTAAGTTTCCTCTGAGAAGATAGCCTTAGAACAAGGATAGCATAAGATGCAGAAGAAGTGAATAATGAAGATACTTGCAACTCACGGCAGACTGAGCAGAAGCACCTGTGTTTAATTTCTATAGAAATTAAGTGTTTTTTTTTTAATATATTTGAAAGCCATATTGAGAGAGCCAATTATACACACACATACACACTCAAGTGCACAACTGTGCCATTATTTCAGATTTGAAATATTTCTGGTTATGTAGGATATTTACTATGTCTCTTAAAGATCATGAACATTAAAAGAATAAAACAGTACAAAGATTGTTTTCTATACCAAAACTCATAAAATGATTAAAATACTCTTGCTGTATTTTATTGTTAACTTTTTTTAAAAAGAGAAACTTCTTACAGGAATATTCTAGAGAATTCCATTATAGTCTCTTTTATTGAAGTTTGCTGATTAAAGAGGTTCAGAAACTCCCATTGCATAAGTAGAGTGGGATGATAGGGTAGGAAAAAAGACTGGATTTTTGAGAATCAAAGAGCATGCTTGTTCAGATATTTTATACTTAAAAAGAAGGGTATTGTGTAAATCTCACTGTTCATGAAGAAATACGTTTCTTTTTTCAGAGTCTCTTATAATGGGTGGTAGTTTCCAGTGCATACTTCAAATTTTGCACTGATATTTCTCATAGTGTTAAATTCTTATTTCACTGAAAAGCATTTTTAAAACAGAAATTTAGCCACCTCTTATGCTGACAAACGCAAAAAGAATATGACAAGTGATTATTTATCTGGAAATAATTCAGATCATAGTCTGAATATTTTGTCAGAAATGAAAACTATTGATTTTCTCTTCCTTACAATGCTGAATTTTTTTTTTTCCCTTTTTTATTAGTTTCTGAGTTCGGTAGCTCGAGGTCTTTCTAGTACCATAAAAACATGTTGAATGTTACAAACATGAGCCAGAGCAGCACAGAAAAGCACCAGAGTGATCTACAAGGATCTTTATCAAATACTTACATTTGTCATCCCAGAAGCCACGTCAGCCTTGTTGGTGCTTTAACATAGAGCAGGGATGATGCCAACTCCTGGGGGTTTATTTTGATGCCTGGGGAGGAACAATGGAAGACAATGAAACAGATATCACAGCCAGTGAAAGAAAACAGAAAGAGCTTGGCCCTACAGGGCTCCAGTTCTTCTGAGATAAGTGGAGAAAACAGAGCAACAAACAAAATAAAAATGAGCCAAAGACTGGAAATTACATCATGAGTAAACAGTTGCAGAGAAGTCATCTCACCACCTCAGGACCCTTTATGGTCCAGACCTGTTCCTGTTTCAACCCTATCTATCATGGTCATTGGGAAGTTATTTCACTTTTCCCAGAGAAAAATGCAACTGTTTCTTTCAATTTTTATGGACTTTTCCTCTTGCCCAACAGAATACACTGGATAACCTCATAACTCAGAAAAATAGCACTGAGTTCCATCTTTACTGATTACAAACTGTGAACAAATTTCTAAACCTATTCTCTGGGACTTTGCTGTCCATTTGTGTAAAAAAAAAAAAAAAAACAGGAAGTGGGTTTTTCTCAGATTTAAGAATTTGTCTAATTGTGATATTGGAGAAATCCAATTCATGAATTATTTTGGTTGATAGTGTTCTTTTTCAGTTGACTAATAGAACCTATTTAAAGCTTCATTCTTCATGAATTTTTGTTTTTAGTATGTTCTTTAAGACCTGCCTCACAGAAATATATCTCTATTACAAAGACACCAGGCTCTTCTCTCATCCCATGACAGGATTTTTACCTGGACTTTATAGGTTCAGTTATATCCGGCCAGTTAAGCAGTAACTGGCAATATCAGCATAAAATACTACAGAATCAGAGACCAGACCTGGATCTCAAGAGACCTAGTTGTCAGTCTACTGCCATAAATTGCTGTTGTGCTACTCAGATAAAATCACTGGTTGGTGATGACAATCTTACAGATTTGTTAGTATGTTACCCTTAGCAAAATTTCCCAGGGCTGGCCTCTGAAATTATGTATTCTTCTTCACCGTTAAGCATTCTTCATTCTGCAAGTGCTATTACCTGCCTCCCGAGTGTAGGGTGCTGGGTTAGGTATATCGTTATCCATTAGATGGTAAACACCATTTAGGTCAAGGATCCTTCTGCCTTATTTACTGCTATATCCATGACACTTAGAAGAGTACAGTATCCTCATAGTAAGTGTTTGTTGACTGACTGACTGATTACTATAAAGATATGGGAGGTTGAATAGAATTCTATAATCAATCCTTTGGAAGAGGTGCATTTGTCAGCATTGGGTCAAAGGCTTGATTTAATTACTTATTTTTTCTGTTACAAGAATATTGAAGCCTTTCTTCAAAGTCAAAACAAAATATAGACCAGTGAATTTCCTAAACTAGTAGGTAGGTAATGTAATATTTTAAATCAGGGCTTTACTAGGTAGTGCAAACGTACCATTGATACTAAGCTCCTAGAAAAAACCTGAGTGTCATACAGCAGGCCTTCATTAAATATACTGAATTAACCTTCTCAGCAACCTTTACATATGCCTTTCAATGATAGTTATTTTTGAACTATGATATTAGAAATTTTTATATGTATGAGCTTAGCATATTCCAATAATAAGCATGGCAATAACAACAAGTATACTAAGCAGGAAGAAGAGGTGAGGTAGAGAACCTAATTATTGAATATCTACAAAGTATCAGGCCCTCTTTGAGGGATTTACATGCTTACGATATTTAATCCACACAAAATTTATGAAGCATGTATACTTCTAAGTGGGCCTTTGAGAATATCATTTGCCATGACTATGGGACTTATAAATGAGAAACCTGTCATATAGGCTCAGGTTTTTTGACTCCAAGTCCTTTGTTCTTTCCATTTTGCTAATGGTTTTAGATGAATGCTTTTAGGTGAATTTTCAATTTCCAACAGACAATCCAGATTCATTACTTTTATTTGTATTATCTGTATCAAGTTGAGTGAATGTCTTCCATACAAAGAGGGTAGTGGTTATGAAATAACACTGTTCTTAGAAGGTAAAACTTGCTGTGATGAGATTTCTGTAAACACTTTTTTCATATTTTCCTAAGGAAACATGCAGTGAATTTCGAGCATTGATGAAAAATGGAAAACTGTTCTGTTCCCAAGATAAAAAACTTTCTCAAAGTCCTGATGGAATAATGTTTGTCAACAAATGTGCTATGTGCAAAATGATATTGTGAGTAAAGTTTATCTTTCTTTCAAGTGTTTTGAATTACCACTATTCTGTGAATTCAATATATTATCTATATTTTCTGTCACGTATAGTTTTCTGAATCTAAGTGGGTAAATAATAATGCTCAGCAGATGATACTTCTTGTCAAGTAAAGTTGGATAAATGTCACCCACCCAGAAAGATTGTAATAATCACTCATGGTGTTCCAAAATATCTCAGAGGGCTCCGTATCAATACTTTAGGTAGTACTCAATAGTCTTTTGAGGATGTACTTCCAAGTTGAGTTTTCTGACCCTGGGAGAAAAGGATTCTTGGGCCTGTTAAGACCTGACACTGCTGTACCCCTGAGAGTGATGTGGGAGCCAAGCAGGAGAAGCAGGATATACCCTGACTCTGGGAGCTGCCGTAGGGCTTCAGACATCTACGGTTATGCTGGCATGAAAGGACTCTAGAATCAACTGCGGCTTCCAACTGCCTGCAACTCAGAATTAATATCCTGGAAGTTTACTGACATCTTTGCAATGCTTCCTAACTTGATTTCCTTCTCTCCAGTGACACCCAAAAAAAGTTTGGGTTGGAAAAGGAAAATCCTCAAATCAAAGAAACTTAATTTACTTTTGAACAGGGAATTCATTCTCAGTTTCTAACCATCAAAACTTCAACGCTGGTACCAAGACAACACTAAGCTAACCCATTGAAGATAATTATGTTATAAATGGTAATGTGTCAAGGGATTTTATCTGACATAGTTATTAATATTGGGATAACAAAGCTCTTATCACATATGCTTCTAATGAAGACACTTTGGAAGATGAAGGAAGGCAGGGCAAAATTTAGGGAGGGGAGACTCCCAGGGCAAGCTGAAGAATCCTTAGTCTTTTGAAAGCCGAATGTAAACCAGTAGATATATTACTTACTAAAGAGTTTTCTACTTGTTAACATAGGATGTTTTGATAGGAGACTGAAACTATGAGTAGAATAAATTTATTGAAAAATAAAAATACAATGCCTTTAGATATGCAAGGCAGGTTATTTATCACTTTGAAGTCACTCAGTCAATTATTATATTACCTATGTAAATTATATTGAGATAAATTTGGTTTCTTAACCTGGAAAGAAGGAGACTGTATGAGGCATTAAGGTTTTCTTTAAATTGCTCAGTTTGTTCTGTGGGTCCTTAAGAGGCTGGAACCTAAGACCAAGACAGGTGGGTAGATTTGGGGTTGATGTGAATATAGTCTTTCAAAGAGAGCATTCTAAAAATAGTACAAATGGCTTTTAGAGCTGGTGACCACCTGGATGTTGGCAGTATTTAAGGTGGGTAGTGTGTTGTGCAGTTAACAATAGAGATTGTTGCCTTCAATAGGAATACATTTAAGATGGATGTATTTCAGTACTGAGGAGAAGTCTGTGGTACCTGTGGTCATTTCTGGACATACTTCCATTTCTGACAAGCTAGAATGGGCTGAGAATAGCCAAAATTCAGTTTACCACATATGATATTAGTCCTAAAAATTGGGCAGGCATGTCTGAGCTATTCTATTCTTTCTTATCTTCCAGGGAAAAAGAAGCAAAATCCCAGAAAAGGTCCAGGCTTTTAACAAGAGCCTCCAGGGCTACTGCCCCAGGAAAGGTGAGACTATTTTGAGTCAACTTGTCATATTTGCTTTGGAGATCACATTCAACTCTATTCAGATCTGTTTATTTCCTAATTACTAGGTCATCACCTGTTGTGAAGCCAGCTACTTAGAAGGGAGGGAACAGGGCTTAGTCCAGGGGTGGACTAAATATCTGGTACAGCTTGTCCATAGGCCCAACCCATGACCAACTGTCTGAAAACATTCCGGGCACTAACAGATGCTAAGAGGTGGAGTAAACCAGTGTGATGACTGCCTTGCAGAGTCATTTCTTATTCCTACTATCCTGTCTTGGTTCCAGCAACGCCTTCATGGGACTATAGAACTAAATTCAAGTCTCAGAATTTGGACAATTTATGTATCTCTGGGTCTCCGTTTATTCACTTTTGATATGGAACATGGATCAAATGAGAATCTAAATTTAAAAGGTCAGCTACAGTGTTTAACATGTGTTAGCAGCATGTGCCTCATTTCCTTTCTCTTTTTCTCTGATCGTATTTTCTAATACTTGGAGATTTCCTGTAATTCAAGTAGACTGGCTTGTTTATATCTATTTTGCAAATTGGGATTCAGGCTAATATTTGTTGGAGAAAACTGTTCTGTGGTAAAAAAATTTTTTTTAAATTAAATAAAATGAAAAAAACTATACAGATGCAATCCAGCACACAACCACTTCCCTTTATACATAATTTTTTCTTTATATAAAAATTTTTATTTGTATAAAAAAATAAAAATTCTAAGCCCTGATTGGGCAAAGTCTCTGACTGGCCTACAACATCTCACAATAAGGTATTGATGAAGCTGGGGCTATCACAAGGTGTTCTGACAACTAGTCATATTATTCCAGGTCTCCCATGTAGCTTCTTCTCCAATATCTTCTTTCTCTTCCTCCTCTTGTGCCTCTGACACATAACTAAAATGATCAGTCAAGGAAGGCACACCCAAATTACCTTAATATCCCTGGTCTAACCAAGCTAACATCTTCCTTGTCAGTGTTACTCAGGACTGTCTGAGCACCTCAGCTTCCACAGTAGACCTAGTCAACCAAAGTCTTTGCCTGGGCTCAAACGGTCTCACTTTTAAAACAATAACACAGTCACCATGTAACTGATGAATAATTATAAATGCTGAGGAAAAGGGGGCTGCTTTTTTGCTCCCCAAATCTGTGAGGGTCAGAAAAGTTTACTTGTATTTTTCAAATCTGCCTTTCTTTGTCACATTTAGAGAGAGGCTTACAATGTAAAATCCATTCTACTTCTCCTCCCCCTCCTCTTTTTTCTTCATGAAAAGCCTATATATCAATGGTGTTTAAAAAAATACAAAATACAAGTAAGTGACAAAAATCCCCCAAATACACCACACACACACACACACATCATTTTTAATCCTGTTTTATAACATTACTAGTGATATGTTTTCATATATAGACATACATTTGCTGAATTTTAAAATAAAATTTTTAAGAAAATTCTAGAATATTGAGACATTATATTTCTCTGTTATCATTTTATGCCTGAATTATAATTTTGACCTCTCAATAAAGTTCTTATGGTTACATATTTTGCTACCTAGGAAATGATTTACCTATAAATTAAGGCAGTTAATATTTGGCTGTGTACCTTAAAGTAATTTCTGTCTAGATTTTTACATGTCTGTGAATAGACTAATGCAACTATACAATTTTATTGTTGTTATTTTCCTCCTTATTATAAAAGAAAACAATCTACTCTCTCTGCTTAGATTTCTACCATCAAAAATTAACCCTGACTCTTACTTTCAGAGTAAGATGCTCTACCTGTTCAAGAAAGTTTCTCCTAGAGACATCCTCTCTCTTGCATCATCAATCTATTCTTCATTAGTGTATCTGTCATTCTTTAACCTTATAATTCTGATATCCATTCCATCAACAAGACTTGTTGGTTTTGCCTACAACCAGTATTTCAATTTGACTCCTTTTCATGATTTCCATTCCTTCCACCCAAGTTTTCTGAACTTCCATAATTTCTAATCACTAATATCTTTGGTCTATGTAGAAACTTTTGTTTTTTAATTGATCAGTTCATTCATTCAGTATTTCTCATTGATTTAGGTTTCCAGCTTTCTAGTATATTAAGTAGGGTTACATGTATGTGTTTCTAAGTTCCTTTTTTGTTCATACTAGTTCATTTCTTTAATAACTAATAAGGCAATTCCCCTTTCTCACTTTTTCAAAGTTGACTTACCTATGCACAGGTAGTATATTTTCCACATAAATATTTGAAATAAAAAAATTTACCAAGTTTATAAAAAAATCAAACTTGAGTTTGGGAACTCAAATGGTTCAGGTTACAGAGAATTTATAAATTAATTTGCATAAAATTGACTTTTTACAATAGTAACTTGGCCACGCCAAAGGCATAGTATATCATATCATTAATTCATGTAATTTTTGTATATCTTATGAGATCCATAAAATATTCTCCATAGGTATTTTTATGTTTTTGCCAAGACCTAGAAAATTGGCAATTTTACTGCTCATTTGAGTGGTATTTTTGTTGTTTATGGTATTTATACCTGATTATTGTTGGCATAGACAAATTCTATTGATTTCTATAAGTTGATTTTATATTAAAAACCTTTATGATACCTTGTTAATTATTATTTTTTACATGTTAATTCTCTTGTCTTTTTCTTGGAAGTTGATCACATCATCTGCAAATAATAGAAGTTCTACAACTTCCTTTTCAATTCCTTATATCATTGGCAACAATCTAGAGTTCATACAGTAGTAGTTCAACAGTAGCAATAATAATGAACTTCAAACTGCCATTTCTTGGCCTATCTTAAATGCCGTATATCTCTAAAGTTTCTCCATTATATATAATGTTTACTATAGGTATTTTTTTCTGTAAACTTTAGTTAAAGTTTAGAAGTTCCTTTCTGTTTTTATTCTTCTGAATATGTTTTAATCATTATCACATGCCTTCTTGGCAACTATGGAAATAATTTTACAATTTTTCTCTTTCAATCAATTAATATAATATATTTCTGGATAACCACACTAATATCAAATCATTATTTTCTCAGAGTAAATCGTACTAATCACATTGCATTTTTAGTACACTATTGAATTTACATTGTTAATATTTAGAAAATTTTAAGCTATTTTTATAAGTGAAATGAGTCTCTACTTTTCCATTCTAATTATTCTCATGTGGTTGAGAATCAGTGTAAAATTACCCTGAGGGGTGGCACTTCAAACTATTGAATCAGGAGTTCAGCAAATTCCCTCCCCAAGGAACAACAATAATGCTACACAAAATTGAATAAAATAACCACGTTAGCACTCTAGAAATTGACCAGCAGCCTATGTTAATCTGATAATCAGTTATGCTTGAAAAACTGTTGAACTTTGGGTAAGAATGATGGGAGTCTATGGTCCTCTTGCTTAATGATAATCACATCTCATTCCCATGGCTTGGTTGATATGAAGGGTCTACCAAAGAAGAGAAGACTATGTGGATCAGTAACTGCATCGCCAATGTTGAAAGGGGTTTATTTAATTTGGAGTTATGGGCAACTGTCATATCCAGAGATATTTTTGGTTACTCCAGTAAGGAGAATGATCTTAGGGTTGTAGCAGTAAACATATTTCTGGCTAAGTCTTCATAAAGGGGCAGCAGAGGCAAAAAGGGACTAAGCAATCCACAAAGTCCTGGGCAATTATGAAGCTATGTGCAAGCACTTAAAAGACACAAGAATATCCCCAAGAAAAGCAAGTGCTGAGGAAGATATAAAAATAGCCTGAGTTTTTAATATTCTCCCATACATACATAGGTCCTTCTGTGGAGGATGAAAACTTTACTGGCTTTGAGAAGTTTGTGCATAAACTGTGTCCAATCACTGGCCTGCTGCTAAATTACACAGATCTAGGGAGAAGCAGCTCTGAGACTGCATTAAAAAAGAATTCGTAGGAGACTTCTCTGGTGGTCCAGTGGCTGGGAATCTGTGCTCCCAGTGCCGGGGGCCCTGGTTCAATCCCTGGTCTGGGAGCTACATCCCACCTGCTGTGGCTGAGAGTCTGTATGCTGCGACCAAGAATCCTCATGCTGAAAGTAGGAGTCCGCGTACCACAACTAAAGATCCCTCATGCTGCAATGAAGATCGAAGATCCTGTGTGCTCCAGCTGGGACTGGGCACAGCCAAATAAATAAATAAAAGCAAATGTTAAAAAATTAGGACTTGTAGATAGATTAATAAAGTTTAACAGAAGTAGTACAGAAGGAAAAAAATATTGACCAAAAATGTACAGAGTCACAGAATCCTTGAGACAAGTATATCAATACATGTGAAACAGGGATGTCAGAAATAAAAGAGGGAAACTGGATAGAAAAGCTATTTGAAGAAAAAATGGCTTAAATTGTATCAAATTACTGGGCTTCCCTGACAGCTCAGTTGATAAAGAATCTGCCTGCAATGCAGGAGACCCCATTTTAATTCCTGGGTAGGGAAGATCCCCTGGAAAAGGGATAGGCTACCCACTCCAGTATTCTTGGGTTTCCCTTGTGGCTCAGCTGGTGAAGAATCCACCTACAATGTGGGAGACCTGGGTTGGATCCCTGGGTTGGGAAGATCCCCTGGAGAAGGGAAAGGCTACCCACTCCAGTATTCTGGCCTGGAGAATTCCATGGACTGTGTAGTCCATGGGGTTGCAAAGAGTTGGATACGACTGAGTGACTTTCACTTTCATGTATCAAACTGGATGAAAAAATTAATCTTTATAGTCAAGGGTTTCAACAAATTCTAAATAGGATAAAGGAGATTTACAGCTAAGCTCAGGCTTCCCTGGTGGCTGAGTGGTAAATAATCTGCCTGCCTGTACAGGAGATTTGAGTTCCATCCCTGGATTGGGAAGATCCCCTGGAGAAGGAAATGCAACTCAATACAGTATTCTTGGCTGGAAAATTCCATGGACAGAGGAGCCTGGCAGGCTACAGTCCATGGGGTCACAAAAGACTCAGACATGACTTATGTTAAACAATACCTCCACCACCACCTAGGCTCCTCATGATGAAAATGCTGAGATCAAGAGAGAATTTTAAAAGCAGCAGAAGAAAAAATGATGCATTATGTATACAAGTTATAATTGATGACTGGCTTGTCATTTAAAATAATGAGGTTCAGAAGGCAATGGAATGAGATGCTCCAAGTGCTGAAAGAAAAAAAAAAATGTTAACCTATATTCTATATCCACAAAAATTATCCTGTAAAATTAAGGCAAAATAAAGATATTCCCATATCAATGAAATCTGAGAGAATTTGTTCCCTACAGATCTTACAAGTAATAATATAGTTCTTTAGTTTAAAGAAATGACCACCAGATGATAACCTGGAATTATACAAAGAAATAAAAAGTGCTAGAAATGGTAAATATGGCATACTCTATAAATATATGTTGCTTATTTTCACCTAGCTTCTTTTGAAGATATTATATACAGCAATGATTATAATGCTGTTCTATTGGGTGTACAAATATTATATAACATATATGATAGTTATAGTACAGAAAGCGATAGAGAAAATAGAGCTACAATTAGGGCAAAGTTTCTATATTTTACTAAAATTAAGTATTAATTGGTAGTAAATTGTGATCAGTTAGGATGCTTATTATAATCACCAGAGCAACCAATCAGAAGTGACATGTATATCTGCAATTAAAAATAAATTAAACAAAAGAAATGACATGTATAATAAATACATAAAATCAACACAAGAATAAAAGAGACACGCTAGTAATATTTAACCCGAAATAAGGCAGTAGTAGAAGAATAAAGAAGTAAAAAGAACAAGGGTGCATTGAAAACAAATAGAAACATAGCATATATAGATACTATCCTATGAATGATTCAGTGAAATGGTTTTGACATCCCAATCAAAAGGCTGAAATTGTTATATGCTAAGAAAAAAAGGCAACTGTGCCTCTAGTACATACTCCTTGAATTCAAAGTTTTAGAAAAATGGATTTTAAAGCTATTTGAACTGGGGCATTTTGGGAGAGAATATCTCAGACTAATATATCAGTTAATATTTATTCATCTGTTCAACTTTCCTCCTGCTTATTACCCCAGTGTAGATATTTTATATGATTTTTATAGCCATGTCTCCATTTTGATATCCATACAGACACTCACAGTACGCTTCAATGGTATTTCTCAAGGTTGATACAATTATTTCTAAGGTTATTGTGCATGGGTGCTAAGTTGCTATCCTTAAACTGTTATCTTCTCTTTCATCAGTTGTACTAGAAACTATAACCTTAGATTTTTAAAAAAGTATTCATTCACTTTTGGCTTACGCTGGGTCTTCATTGCTGTGTGGACTTTTCTCTAGTCGCACTGAGCAGGGGCTTACCTTTAGTTGCAGCGTGTGGCTTCTCTTGTTGTGGAACACAGGCCCTAGGTGCTTTAGTAGTTTACTACTGCGCCACCAGAGAAGCCCAACATTAGCTTTTATATTAGTTTCCTCTATAGTTTCTGTTCTTTATGCCATTCATTCCTATTTATGTGTGCTCCGCTGCTCATTTTACAATGAATTGAGCAGTACTTTCGTCTTTAAATTTTCATTTTTTAAGTTTCATGACAAGGGTATTTGAAGGTATCAGTGATCATCTACCTCAGATTTGCTCCTGAAGTGTTTTCATGTGTCATTCTTTGCCAATCATTTCTTAATTTTCCTCCCTCCAAAAGTTATTTATTAATACATTATTTGATTTTCAAATATGTGATAATTTTTCCATTTAAAATTAACCTTTAATGTTATTGAATTATGTTCAAAGCACATAGGCCATTTGACAGTGATCCTCTGGAATTTCATAAAACTTTGTGGCCTGATAAATATTCTGCTTTTATAAATGTTTTATATGTTCTGAAAAAATTGTTTGTTTTGTTTCTTGGATGTAGTTTTCTATTAAAATCTAATAACTTAAGCATCTTAATTTTTTCCTTTGATATGTCAGTTTCTGAGAAGTGTGTGTTAAAGCCTCTAATATCAGTTATTTATTTATGTAATGATTACATTCTATTGCTTATTGTTTGACATATTTAGAGCCTATATTATTGAATATATGCTCATGATTATTATGCTTTCTTGTTATTTTCTTCCCTTATGTAGTGTCCTTCTTTGTTACCTATAATGCATTTTGGACTGAATTCTATATATTAAGTATTATTATTGTTGCTTCTGCCTGCTCTCAGTTACTTTTCTTATCCTATTTGTGTATTTTTCAACTTTAATTTTTTTTAGTAATTTTTTTTTTCTGCTAAAGTGAGCTAGAAAATATTCAAGGCCAAGCTTCAGCCTCTGCCTCTCCTGGTGAGTGTCAGGAGATGACAAGGGCTAAATGCCAGAGCTGAAGGTTCTAGAACCAGTGTTACTGACTAATTTGCTGCCTCTTGACCAGGTCAGGAATCCATCTGTAGGCTCTCAGAAATTGTCAGCATCAGGAAGAGGTGTTCTCTGTGGGCTGTGACCCACCAGCCCTTGGAGTTTGGAGGAGGAGGTGGAGGTGGAGGAGTAAATGCTTGCACCTGTTCTCACCACCTCCCAGCTGGGCTTTTCATCTGCCCATCACCCTGCCAACACCTGTGACTTAGTAGCTGCTGTTGGTTCACTGGTGAAGGGGCAGAGGAGGGACAGCCCCAAGTAAATTGCTTGGATCCTGATCCCCTTGCTTCTGCAGATTCTCCAGAAATAATCTGTGAGAGAAAATCAACAGCTTTTCTTCATGCTCCTGCTTTTTTGCCTTATGCCCCAGCAACACTTCTCTTCTCTCTGGTCCTTAAGCGGGAGAATCTCGTTCCTATCCCCAGTCCTTTGCAATTCTCCATGCCAGGAATGTTCTTCCCACGGATCTTTAGTGCCTGGCTCCTCCTCATTAATCTCATCTCACAGTAAATGTTACCTTTCCAGAAAGATCTGTCTCGACACTATATTTAAAATAGCCACCATCTGGATGCTATATTTCATAGCACTTTTAATTTCAAGTTGTTGTGTTTACTGTCTATCTTGTCCCATTAGAATGTAAATCCCCTGGAGTATGTATTCTATTTTTTGCTATGCTAGGGTCATAGTCTAGTGGAATACCTAGAGCCTAGTAAATATATAATGGGTTTTGAGGAATAAATGAACAACCAAATGAATAACATAGCACATATGGCCATGGCTCATCCTGTTTTCTATTTTTAACTTTTTCCTAAACATAGGACATGAAGAGTGGGCTATGTTTTAAAGATTTTCTTTCCTAGTTTAAGTTCATTTTCCTTTTTAATTGTCTTCTAGGAGAGTTCCTCAATATAATCTTCTGGTTCACAAATGTATTTTACATTTGTGTCTGTGCTACTTTTATCCTTGGTATTGTGTGGCATACTAGGCCATAGGACCATATTCTAAGTTTTCAAATCTATAATTAAAACATTTTGTTATGACAATAATGACAATTTTTTTTATAAATGTGATATCATATTCTTTGGTTTTAGATAGAGATTAAATACAAGTTAACTCTGTGTCTTCTTTAGATAGCTTATGTCACAATAATGAGTTGCCAAATAATGTTTCACAACTGTTTCTTTCTTTCCCACCACAAGACTGTAATGTGGATCGGGTGTGAATTCCCAGTTTTCAGATTAGGGAAGTGTAAGGTTCAAAGAGGTGAAGTGAGTGGGTGGCAAATCTGAGACCTGAATACTAGTCTTCAGTTGTTACCTAGTGTGGTTGTTTTCCTCACCAAACAGGTTTGTCACTTTGTATATGTCATATTATTAGAGCAGAGATTTTGGAATTTCTCTCATCATCCCTAAAAGGTGTTTAGCTTTGTTGGCTTATCAGTACAGAAATCATTTAAAATAACGACAGCAACAACAATAATAAATGGCCAGGATATGTTTGGTACTGTTCTAAGAGCTGTATGTGTGTCAATACATTTAAACATCTTTATAAGCCCGAGAATCTGGTAATATATGCATTTTACAAATGAGGACACTACAGCATAGAGTGGTTAAGTAACTGTCCCAAATCACACAACTAGTAAGTGGCAGATTTACAATTATGAACCCAGCAATCTGGCTCTTGATCATTACTCTAATCTATACTACTATAAAAACTTTATTGGAGCTTATAGTTTACAGAGAGCTTTCATATCCACTGTCTACTGGACCCCATGACTACTCTGTAGAGAAGGCAGGCAGGCTTTGACAAACAGTTTGCTAAATATCAGAGAGGTGACTTGGCCCACCTCACCCAGATAGCAGGTGTCTGAAATCTTACTGAAATAATTTCTTTTGAAATTAGACTATATCTCTGTTCTTGGACCATGTTTAATTATTCATGATTTTGTTAGCTCACTGAAACCTCCTTATTATATTTTCCTTCTCCACTGTATTATACTGTTGTGGGCTTAAAATATTAATCTATTTATGTATGTGAGGAATATCTTCTCTCTTACATTTTGATGTTCCTTGATTATGTCTCTTGCAGTTGAATTGTGATGATTTCAAGCAAGGAGAAAGGGCTGGGGATTTTATCTGTACCCTTGGTGGTACAGCTGTCTGCGGCACAGATGGGAAAACATACAGTAACAGATGTGCGCTGTGTGCTATGAATGCGTGAGTATTCTTCGAAGGTTTTCTCCCTGAAGCATGTTCCCTGTATAATTATGACACATTTTTTGTACATCTTTAAGGTAACAATTCATTTTATGGGAGTTAGTCATATATAAATTATTAGGATCACTTCTTTTACTATTCTTAAGAGAAAAAATATGTATGTAATACAACACTCTATATTTTACAAAAGCACACTTGTGTGCAGTTAATCAGATGGTTAACACTTTCTGTGAAGTAGACATATATCTGATATATCTATATCTGTACACACATACACACACAAATATATATTTATATATATATATATATACACGGGCTTCCCTCATAGCTCAGTTGGTAAAGAATCTGCAGGCAATGCAGGAGACCCTGGTTTGATTCCCGGTTGGGAAGATCTGCTGGAGAAGGGATAGGCTAACCACTCTAGTATTCTTGGACTTCCCTGGTGGCTCAGCTGATAAAGAATCTGCCTGCAATGCAGGAGACCTGGGTTCAATCTCTGCATTGGGAATATCCCCTGGAGAAGGGAAAGGCTACCCACTCCAGTATTCTGGCCTGGAGAATCCCATGGACTGTAGTCCATGGGGTCACAAAGAGTCGGACACGACTAAGCAACTTGCACTTCACTTCACTTCATACATATACACATCTCTCTATCTGTTTTCTTTCTACCTATCTATTTAGGTATATCTTTTCTTCATAGAGAATTATTTAATCATCAAAAGATACTTATTTACTAAATCTCAGTAATTTATAACATTGGGGTAATGGGGCTTAATGCTTAACTCTGTCCCATCTACTCATTGTTCACCATGTATAGCTAAAGCATCTCTCTGCCCTACATTTTGTCCTTGTTCAATTCTTTCTCCACCCTTGGTGCTAGGTTTGGTTATCAGTCGTCTTCAGCCAACAGGACGGCATACCTGCTTTGCAGGTTCTGGCTTATGATCTCCGTCTTGAATTGGCTGCTCTTCAGTTTTAGCAAATACAACCACCAATGTTTGAAAGGCTAATTAGAAATGCTGATAAATATCCAGTCTTGAGGTCTACAAGCTTTGTCCCTCCTTATAATAAATATCTTTACCAAGCACAACTGAATTAAGTCACTCTGATCTCTCACATGACGGCATTTTCAGAAATACACACTAAAAGTGTATCTTCAACTTTCACCAAGGGTCAACAAAAAGAAACAGAAAGCAAAAATAGGCACAGAAAGAACATACAAGTTGTTATTAGGAGTGCATTTGTAACACCATTATGACCACACTATGTATTAGTTCTGACCTTGTTTTATGTGGGGAATCTTACCATGTTTTGTGTGGAGAGCTTATTTAAGCCTCTCATTTCTGGTATATAACTTTTTAATTATACAGTGAGAATCATCTTGCTCACTACATTTCCTTCTTAGTTCTGTCTGCTAGGAAACTCTGTAATGTCACTGGAATTCAATTTTTATATTTTCCTTCAGCTGATATCTTTTGGTGTAATTTTTTTCCTCAGTTTTAACTACTTAGTTTTTTTTAAATTTTATTTTTATTATATTTTTATTGGTATGTAGATGCTACAGATCTTTTTAGAGTAGAAAATGTATCTTATATTTGTGCTACTATGTTCTCAGGCATGCTTTTAATGCTTTGTTAGACAGAATAATATTAATTAGGGCCTTATATATTTTCCGTGAAAAACAAAACATTATCATAACTCCAGTAAAGAATGGTAGAATAGTATGCTGGATACTATACACTTGAACTTGATTATTTAAAATAACATCATCATCAACAACAAAATTCCTTAGGTGGGATCTAATATCTAGTTACAAGATTTACTTCTTACCTATTCTTCTGATATGGATCCTCTCTGGAAACAGGAAAAAAAAAAAAAAATCTGGAAATAGCATTTACAAGTCGGAATCTTATCTCCAAAATGCTCTCCAAATTTCTTTGACTGTAACTTATAGAAGTGGGATTTCATTAGAAAGAGTACGTAAAGAATGCAATGTGACACCTATTTTCAAAAGCAAAGGAGAATCAAAATACAATGAAAAGAAACTGCATATGCTGAGAAGTTCCATGATATTAAACTGCTGTGTCTACTAACTTTGAATTTCAGTGAAACCAGAGCTCAAGTTGGTATAAAAAGTGAAGGAGAATGTGAGAACAGTAAGCCAGAACAGGTGAGGACAAATGTCAGATTGGGGGTAAACACTGGGGGACTGACTTTGAAAAGAAAGAAGATGCTCTCTCCTTCCTTCTTTGATGGAGGTGTTGGAAAGAAAGAATTCTTGCTGCACCTGAAATGGAATACTGCTCATTTAGATGAAAAGCAACTGATAGTTCCTGAAACTGGAGTGGATTACTTTGGTAGTTAGACCTCTCATCTCTATTTCTGCTTTTCTAAAAGAAAAAAGAAAAGGAGCTAGGGAGGGAAAAAAAGAAAGCTACATGTGTTGTACAAAGGGATCTACTTCAGTTACTCAACCTGAGTAGAAACCCCTGTCACTGACAGTCAAGATCTCAAGCAGATTACTCAACTACACTTTACCAGTGTTTCCATATCTACAATGAGAATTGGACCACATACCTTCTTTTTGATGCTAAAATTCTGTGAGCCTGTGATAACAGGGGAAGTGAGTGAGTGTCTCACACACATCACACTTGATTTTTGATAGTTGGATGATTTTCCCAAGTCAAAGTCTGGTGACTTTCCAATATGCAAGCACAGCACCTGAGGTTACCTCCACCGATACATTTAACACATTGTATTTTTTTTTTCTTCAGATTCATTTAAACTATATTTTTGTTGTTTTTAAAATTGAAGTACAGTTGATTTACAATGTTGTATTAGTTTCTTCTGTAAACCAAAGTGATTCAGACACACACACACACACACACACACATTCTTTTTAATATTCTTTTCCATTATGGTTTATCATAGGATACTCAATACAGTTCTCTGCAGCACACTGTATTTTAAAAGTCTCTTTGTGTCACCCAGTGGATTGTGAACGAGTTCAGGGCAAGGACTGTGTTCTACCTTGGTTCTAGCACATCACAGGTTATCCACATTTCCTAACAAATGAATAAACAAGTAAATAAGCTCTATGGTTAACCATGTGAATTACACAGCACTTAATGACCTGCTTTTACACACTGGCACAGCTCCAGGTAGCTAGTCTGTCCTGGGCAGAGGGCCACTAGGCTCTATAAAATTTCTGAAGATAGTGTAGTAAGCATTACCATCAGGATGGTAAATGTCAAGTTCCTTTCTCTGTTCTTCAGGATATATGTAGTGATTTTCGGCCTTATGTGAGGGATGGAAGACTTGGATGCACAAGGGAAAATGACCCAGTTCTTGGTCCTGATGGAAGGACACACGGCAATAAGTGTGCGATGTGTGCTGAGCTTTTGTAAGTATCCTCACCCCCTCGCAGGCTAGCAGGTGAGTCGGCTGAGGATGCACTTGGTTGCTGTTCTGAGAACCACCCCACGGAGCAAGAAAGTCCTTTTCCTGAAGCATGTTATCCTTGGTCTTTATAGGGTGAAATGGTCCCTGCTCCCACAGTGTCTTCTTCTCTTTTTAATTCATATTATCTGATAATGTTTCTTAAAAGGAGTGGATAAAGTGATTGTACTAGTTATCTAATTCAAGACTGTTAATTTGTTTAATTATAATGACAAGTGCATAGTGTTGTTTACAGCAGAATATTTCAAAATTTAAAAGGTGCTCTCTTCTGGAATAATTTAAATAAGTCATTTGACATGCACTGCTTTATTCAGGCATGTGTAGATACTCTTACTGAAAATGGCAGTCGAAAATAATTATGTCGTGTGCATAAATGTATTAGTTGTGTAAAAGGTGGGGTGGGCTTTATGAAAGGGAAGAACTCTTGGGTTAATCTTTCTCTCAGTGCCTGATGCTACCCTGAGCACTGAGCCCCAGATATGAATAAGATCCAGTTAGTCTTTAATATTCTGGCTATTAAACAAAGCGCAGGCTCCCTAATCTGTGTGTTAGAAAGCCTTAAGGTGCTCTGTTTACATCGTTGGATCTTTAAAATCAGGACAGAGAAAGACTCAACAGATTAAAGAACTTTGCCCCTGTCTTTGAAGATTACAGTATGCTATTGTGGAATTCAGGCCTTCCCTGGTAGCTCAGCTGGTAAAGAATCCGCCTGCAATGCAGGAGACCCAGGTTCAATTCCTGGGCCAAGAAGATCCCCTGGGGAAGGGATGGGCTATCCACTCCAGTATTCTTGTGTATCCCTGTTGGCTCAGACTGTAAAGAATCTGCCTGCAATGCAGGAAACCTGGGTTCAATCCCTGGGTTGGGAAGAGCCCCTGGAGGAGGGCATGGCAAGCCACTCCAGTATTCTTGCCTGGAGAATCCCCATGGACAGAGGAGCCTGATGGGCTACAGTCCATGGGGTCGCAAAGAGTCGGACACGACTGAGCGACTAAGCACCGCACATTATGGATTTCAAGGGCATGTCCTCTCAGGTTTATAAAGCAGAGACTAACTGGTTTCCAGACAGGAAATCAACCTCATTTCCACTTTCTTATCTACAAGGCATGCACTTTTAGTGCTCAAACCTGCCCTAATTCTGTGATTTTGTGTTTCTTTTCATTTCCTACCTAAAAAAGAATTTGACTTCCTTGACTCCTGGTTGGTTTCTTGCTCCATAGAACTAAGATAGTCATGCCTATTTCTAAGATGAGACTGCAACTATACAAGAGATCCGAAAGGATTTCCAAGCTTTGTTCAATGTAACTTTTTAGTGACAAGGGTGCTTCTACATGAAGACAAACAAATACTTTACAAGGTATAAAAAGCTATACATAAGGGTGTGTTTGACAACATGCACTTCAGATGCTTAGTTTGGTTTCACCCTTGTCATGGTGTTTTAAAGCTCTTGGTTCTGCCTGTTAAAGCAAGTTTTCCTGACAGTCTTATGTTTGTCAATCAATTAGTCACACCCATCCAGTGTTACAGAACAAAGCTTCTAACTGACTGTCAGTGAGTCAGTTTCACACCCACCCTTATCTCTGGCAATTCTCTGGCTCAAACACTCAAAACAGGGGAAAGCTTGTCTCATGTAAGTGGATGGGTTTAGCAAGCTAGAGCACAGAATATAGAACTGCTGAGCACAGAACTGGACACTGAAAATCTGATACAGTCATAAATCAATCAACTATTTTCTTGACAGCTTAAAAGAAGCTGAAGAAAATGCCAAGCGAGAAAATGAAACTAGAATTCGACGTAGTGCTGAAAAGGTAAATTTCTCATCAACATACTTTAGTTCCTGTGGACATAAATATTAACAACTTATACTTGAACCTTTAAGGTAATTCAGTAATGTCACTGTCCATCATTATATTGAGCTTTTTTCCTTAAAGTTCCCCAAGTTGAATTCCTATAATGCTACTCCTAGAATAATCTTCCTAGTATATTAATCATTAGATTCAACATTAAAATAGCTTTTCCCACCTAAAGCTCAAAATGTGCAATTTCTCTCCTTGCTTAAAAAAAAAAAAATACAAAATTTATGCAAATTAAATACTATTTCGTTTCCACCAGTCTTCTCTTTGGCTTAAATTACTTTTGCTTTGACTAGGTTAGTTTAAAAAACAACATAATATAAATTTGACAGAAATAACTTTAAAACAATTCCAGAGTCTTTTAAACAGTATATTCACTAGTATATTTTATGTATAATCCTACTAACGCAAGTTAGTTATTCATTTTTCCATTATGGTTATTATGTTCAGAGAGGCCTGCATTTATAAAGGTCATGCTTCTAATTAAACAAAAACTTCAAATACTGATATTGTGGTTTTTAAAATACCTTTAAAATTAAGGTTTTTTCAAATTATTTGATGATTTAGCTTTTCAATCTAGTATGAAAAAATTATTCCTTTTGTTAATTGAATACTCATCGTAGGTAACGTAGCCTGGATTTCTTAAATCACCAAGGTTATTAAACCTTACTGTCAATGAAAATGATGGTAGTTATTTTGGTAATAAGGTTTCCCTGGTGGCTCAGTGGTAACGAAGCCACCTGCCAATGCAGAAGACATGAGTTCAATCCCTGGGTTGGGAAGGTCCCCTGGAGAAGGAAGTGCCAACCCACTCCAGTATTCTTGCCTGGAGAATTCCCATGGACAGAAGGGCCTGGTGGGCTACAGTCCGTGGGGTCACAAAGAGTCAGACACTACTGAGTGACTAAACAACAACAACGAAGTCTTTTGCTGAAAAGTGAGAACACTTGAGTTTTAGTCCTGCTCTGAGTGTGTGAAATTGGGCTACTCATCTCTTCTGTCCATGTCTCAATTTTCTTATTAGTAAAATATGAAGGCTGGGTAAATGATTTCAATCGTACCCTCCTGTTGGATTCTGATTCTGTGTCCTGCGCTCTTTTGTACTAATATAAGGATACTATTTTTGTGGATTGTAGGGCCTATGTTTTCCTAAAGGGACACGCAGGTCCAATTCTTGGTAGCTAAGAGCTGAACTTCCACTTCATAATGCAATTCAATGAATCAAATGCCCCACCCTAAATAGGGCACTCAGAGATTAAGAAACACAGAACATTCATAATTATCAATACTTTCTTCAACACTCACTGAGATTTCAAAAACACTTCTTTTGTGGTGGTTGTTAAATCTCAGTTTAACACTTTGGGTCATTTTCTGAGATCAACATTTTATTACTTCATCAACAGACAGTTTCTTTTCCTTTGTTTTTCATCCTGTCTCAGCTACTTTTCCTTCTTTTACTCTCAATGGCTGGGGTCATTGTTTTGATGGGGTCATTAGGTGTGATTTTGTTGAATGGGACTGCATTAGAGTGATGGCTCAGTACTTACCCCGTGATTAACCTGTCAGTGGGTTGATCACACAGTGCTTCTTTAGAATCTCCTTGGATGAATCATAACTTATAAACTGAAATTATCATTGTTTCTTTTATGGGAACCATTGAGCATTAATTTTATTGCCATGCTGTGATTATCAGGTGACAGTCTTCTGTGTCTGTGTTCCTAGATTGTTACAATCAGGAAGTTGGAAGCATACCCATTACTCCTCCAAAAACAAGTATCTTCTCATTAGATTCTCTTTTAAAGTATCCTAGTGAAATATGAGTTATTTTTTTAAATTAGAGAATACTAGATCTAGGGAAGGTCCTAAAGAGCAGCTGTTCTGAAAACCTCCTTTGTGCTGGTAGTGAGACTGAAGTCTCAAAGGTGATGGGACTTTGCTACGGTTTCCTAGTGAGTCAGAGCCACAATTTAATTTCACTTCTGACTCCAAATCACACTCTTTTATTAAATAAGGTTTTTAATTGAAGTATAATTAACATACAGTATCACATTAGTTTCAGGTATGCATCACAGTGATTTGATATATATATATATATATATATACTTGTCAAATATATACTATATATTATATATTACATATAATACATATTATATAATATATATACTTCAAAATGGTCACCATAAGTCTAATTACCATGTGTCACCATACAAAGTTCTTAGAATGTTATTGACTATATTTCCTATGCTGCATTCTAAATCTCCATGGCTTATTTATTTTATAACTGTAAATCTGTACCTCTTAATCCCCTTTGCCTATTTCACCTCCATCCCACCCCTAGCAGCCACCTGTTTGTTCTCTGTGTCTATGAGTCTGTTTTGCTTTGTTTGTTCTTTTGTTGTTATTTTGTTTTGTTTCAGAGTCCACATGTAAGGGAAGTCATGTAGTAACTGACTTTCTCTGACTTATTTCACTTAGCATAATACCCTCTACAACCCATCCATAGTGTCATAAATGGCAAGATTTCATTCTTTTCCATCACTGAATAATATTCCATACATATACATACAGACAAACATATACATATATATGCATATACACACATACATTGTATATATGTACATATCCATTTTTAAAATCCATTCATCTACTAATGAACACTTGGGTTATTCTATGTCTTGGCTATTGTAAATGATGCTGCAATGAATAAACCATACTCTTTAGGCTCATCTTGTTATTAGCTGAAATGGTAAGATGAGGGTCATACAGTTGAAAAAGGCCAGGAGAAGCATTTTTTATGGATTGTATTATAGTAACATATGCTATCATAAAATATGCTTATTTGAAATAGATGGCCAAACATAGAATAATCATATATTGTGTGTGCGTGTGTGTGTAAATATATATATATATGCTGTGCTGTGCTTAATCACTCAGTCATGTCCAACTCTTTGTGACCCCATGGACTGTAGCCTGCCAGGCTCCTCTGTCCATGGGGGTTTCCCAGGAAAAAATACAGGAGTGGGTTGCTATGCCCTACTCCAGAGGATCTTCCCAACCAGGGATCGAACCCAAGTCTCCCGAATTGCAGGTGAATTCTTTGTCATCTGAGCCACCAGGGAAGCCCATAGATATATGTGTGTACATACATATATATATAAAAATTCTATTTGATGGGGGCATATATGAATAATGATGTATATAAGTAATGTTTTGGAATAAATATATATCTTAAAGTTTTTATATATTTATAATATATATAATTAAATAAAACTATTTTGGTATATATATGCATATATATTTATGTGTATACATATATGGCCCTCATCTAATAGAATTTTGAAAACACAGAGAGAAACCTTTAAAATACTGAAAGTATCAATCAGGAAATTTGTGGATATAGACTTCCTCAGAATTTTAGGATTAAGTCACAACCTTCTTAGGTTTTCTAAATAGATATATCTACTACTGTGGGCAAGAATCCCTTAGAAGATATGGAATAGTCCTCTTAGTCAACTATAGTCCGAAATGCAGTACTTGGGTGCAATCTCAGAAACCACAGAATGATCTCAGTTCATTTCCAAGGCAAATCATTCAATATCCCAGTAATCCAAGTATATACCCCAACCACTAATGCTGAAGAAACTTAAGTTGAACAGTTCTGTGAAGACCTACAAGACCTTCTAGAACTAATACCAAAAAAAGATGTCCTTTTCATCATAGGGGATTGGAAAGCAAAAGTAGGAAGTCAAGAGATACCTGGAATAACAGGAAAGTTTGGCCTTGGAGTACAAAATAATGTAGGACAAAGTCTAATAGAGTTTTGTCAAGACAACACTCTGGTAATACCAAACACCCTCTTCCAGCAACACAAGAGACGAATCTGCATTGTGACATCACCAGATGGTCAATACCTAAGTCAGATTGATTATACTTTTTGTAACCAAAGATAGAGTAGCTCTAAACAATCAGCAAAAACAAGACCAGGAGTTGACTGTGGCTCAGATCATCAACCCCTTATTGCCAAATTCAGACTTAAATTGAAGAAACTAAGGAAAGCAATTAGGCCATTCAGATATGACCTAAATCAAATCCCTTACAAGTATACAGTGGAAGTGACAAATAGATTCAAGGGATTAGATCTGATAGACAGTGTGCCTGAAGAACTATGGACAGAGTTTCATAGCATTGTATAGGTGGTGATCAAAACCACCCCTAAGAAAAAGAAATGCAAAAGGCAAAATGGCTGTCTGAGGAGGCCTTAAAAATAGCTGAGAAAAGGAGAGAAGCAAAGCACAAAGGAGAAAAGGAAAGATATACCCATCTGAATGCAGAGTTCCAGAGAATAGCAAGGAAAGATAAGAAAGCCTTTTTAAGTGAACAATGCAAAGAAATAGAATAGGAAAGACAATAGAAAAACAGAAGAATAGAAAAAATAGAATAGAAAAACAATAGAATAGGAAAGACTAGAGAGCTCAAGAAAATTAGAGATACCAAGGGAATATTTCATGCAAAGAAAGGCACAATAAAGGACAGATTTGGTATGGACCTAATGGAAGCAGAAGAAATTAAGAATAAGTAGATGAATATACAGAAGAACTATACAAAAAAGATCTTAATAACCCAGATAACCATGATAGTGTGATCACTCCTCTAGAGCCAGACATCCTGAAGTGTGAAGTCATGTGGGACTTAGGAAACATCACTACAAAGATAGTAGAGGCGATGGAATTCCAGTTGAGCTATTTCAAACCATAAAAAATGTTGCTGTAAAGTGCTGCACTCAGTATCCCAGCAAATTTGGAAAACTCACCAGTTGCCACAGAACTGGAAAAGGTCAGTTTTCATTCCCAAAGAAAGACAATGCCAAAGAATATTCAAACTACCCCACAACTGCACTCATATCACATGCTAGCAAAGTAATGCTCAAAATCCTTCAAGCTAGGCTTCAACAGTACGTGAAGTGGGAACTTCCAGATATTCAAGCTGGATTTAGAAAAGGCAGAGAAACCAGAGATCAAACCAGAGATCAAAACTGTCAACATTTGCTGGATCACAGAAAAAGCAAAAGAATTCCAGAAGAAAACCTACTTCTGCTTCATTAACTACACTAAATCCTTTGACTGTGTGGATCACAACAAACTGGGGAAAATTCTTAAAGAGATGAGAGTACCAGACCACCTTACCTGCCTCCTGAGAAATCTGTATGCAGATCAAGAAGCAGCAGTTAGGACTGAACATGGAATAACAGACTGGTTCCAAAATGGGACCAGTAATCCTTTAGTATGTGAAGGCTGTATGTCGTCACCCTGCTTATTTAACTTATACATTATATGAAATGCCAGGCTGGAAGGAGCACAAGCTGGAATCAAGATTGCCAGGAGAAATATCAGTAACCTCAGATATGCAGATAACACCACCCTTCTGGCAGAAAGCAAAGAAGAACTGAAGAATCTCTTGATGAGAGTGAAAGAGGAAAGTGAAAAAGATGGCTTAAAACTCAACATTCAAAAAACAAAGATCATAGCATCTCGTCCCATTACTTCATGGCAAATAGATGGGGAAACAATGGAAACAGTGACAGACTTTATTTCCTTGGTCTCCAAAATCACTGCAGACTGTGACTGCAGCCATGAAATTAAAAGATGCCTGCTCCTTGGAAGAAAAGCTATGACAAACCTAGATAGAATATTAAAAAGCAGATATATTACTTTGCCAACAAAGGTCCATCTAGTCAAAGCTATGGTTTCTCCAGTAGTCATATATGGATGTGAGAGGTGGATGATAAAAAAAACTGAGTGTCAAAGAATTGATGCCTTCGAACTGTGGTGCTGAAGACTCTTGAGAGTCCCTTGGACTGCAAGGAGATCAAACCAGTCAATCCTAAAGAAAATCAACTGTAGATATTCATTGGGAGGACTGATGCTGAAGCTGAAGCTCCAATACTTTGGCCACCTGATGGGAAGAGCCGACTCATTGGAAAAGACCCTGATGCTGGCAAAGATTGAAGGCAGGAGGAGAAGGGATGACAGAGGATGAGATGGTTTGTTTTCATCACTGACTCAATGGACATGATCTTGAGCAAACTCCAGGAGATGGTGAAGGACAGGGAATCCTGGAGTGCTATAGTCCATGGGGTCACAGAGTCAGACACGACTGAGCAACTGAACAACAACAAAAGATAAAGATTAGTCTTGATGGCCCACAATTCTAAGTGAAAAGTGAAGAAAATTAGGTTCACTCTCTGAGGTTTCCATCTGCAGTGTTAGAAATGAACACTGATAAAGGAGGAAGAGTAAATTAAAATGATCCACAGAGTGAAAAACAGAGTAAGCATAATGCTGTTGGGTACCATCTTATTCCTTTTCCCTTGCAGATTACACAGATTGTTCTTGACTTGTTCTTATTAAGTAGCTCTTAAATATCTTATCTCACAGATTCTGTATTCTGCTTATTGGCAACATTTCTTTTGTCTTGGCTGCTGTGTTTTGTTATGTTCTTATTTTTTTGGAACCCCATGACAGATCTTTTATTTATTTTTTTCACAGATTTGAAAGTTAACAGTAACTATCTGATCTTAGAAAATATTTCCTCAGCCTTATTCTTTCCTAGGCTCTTTTACCTTTTAGTATATGTACCACATAGTAGATACAAGTACCAAGTAATTTGACAATATAATTTCTATTTTCTCATTAACTCTCCTTAATATATTCTTTGTGTTTATGAACACCTTCTGGATATAACATTTTTTGACTATAAATACATGATATACATTTTTCTAGGTTAAAGGGTAGAAAAGTGCTAAATGTAATTACTTGTCTTTTTTAAAGGATCTTTGCAAGGAATTTGAAAACCAAGTGAAGAATGGAAGACTTTTCTGTACACGGGAAAGTGACCCTGTCCGTGGCCCTGATGGCAGGATACATGGCAACAAATGTGCCCTGTGTGCTGAAATTTTGTAAGTATAGATGTGGTTTCTTTGGAGTGAATCAAGAGGTGAAGTGAAGATTGACTAAAATGATGGATAAGAACAGTGTTTATGGGAAGATTTGCTGTTGAGAATTTCTGACCAATGTTATGTCATCTACAAATCATAATGCCACCTAACAAGCAAGCTCTAATATTTCTTTTTTAATACAAGTGGATTCTAGTTTCCAGTAAGAAGACTGGATCACAAAATACTTTTAACATTTCTTCCCATAACCTTTGTAAGCCTTCTTGTGAGCTAGTCAGAGTGTGTGTGTGCTCAGTCTGTCCCACTCTTTGCAACCCCATGTACAGATGGAGAGTTAAAAGTAGGCACCAGGACTGATTATTTTCCTTCAATAATTACCACATTAGGGCTTCTCAGGTGGTGCAGTGGTAAAGAATCTGCCTTCCAATGCAGGAGACACAAGAGATGTGGATTTGTTCCCTGGGTCAGGAAGATCCCGTGCAGTAGGAAATGGCAATCTGCTCCAGTAATCCTGCCTGGGAAATTCCATGGACAGAGGAGCCTGGAGGACTATACAGTCCTTAGGGTCACAAGAGAGTTGGACACAACTAAGCAACTGAGCACACACATACATACATTACCCCACTGTGGCAGAATAGATGGGATGCCACAAAAAATTCATGTTCATATGTGAACTAGATTAACTCTATCTTTTCATCTTGGACATCCGACCCTGGGAAAAGAGCAAATCCCACAACACATAAATTAGGACATATATAAAGATGGCTCAGGAAAGTCCTCATCACACTTTTCTTTCAGATCCTTGAACTCTATACGCTCTTTCCTCTGGACTGCTAGTTCTTCTGTTGGTCAGCTAATGTCTCTTCTGTGTATTGCATATCAAAATTATACTTCCTCGGATAAGATCTCTTAAAATCACTGATTAAATTCAATCTTTATAACATTTAATAATTTCATAACAATCATAATAGTTTATACTTGTATAATTATTTTGAGTACTATCTATTGATTCTGCTCTACTGGTCTGTAAGTTCTAAGAAGATAGAGTATGTGCTCATATCACAAACTACTATACTATATGCCTAGGATGCTATCTAATGCTTGCCAAAAAATAATTACCAACCAAAGGTTGAATAAATAATGGATGAATGTATGGACAAAGATCCCTGCTCTCAAGAAGCTTAAGGCTAACATCAATACATGGATGTGTACGCACATGCGCACGTTTGTGTGCGCGCACACACACTCTCTCTGCAAGAGAGAATGAAGACTATCCTATAAGAGAAGAATATCCAATATGAAAACACAGTAAAAGATGTATAACTCATTTCCACTCTGAGGTATGGGATGTCTTCTTAAAGAAGGTAGAATTTAAGCTGGGGGAGATTTAAGAGAGAAGATGACAAAAAAAAAAAAAAAAAAAAAAAAGATAGCTACAATGGAAAGAAATGGCAAACAGCAAACTTGAAGGCAAAATGAAAGGGGTTCTTTGGGAAAATAGTAAAGATTTCAATTTAATCAAGGGCTTTAGGGTGATTTGAATATGTTTGTTCTAAAACTCAGGAACGCTTAGTTGTTTATTTCTACCTGCATCTAAATGACTGTTTTGCTTCTTGAAGATTCCAAGTATCTATATTCATTCCCTTATTTTCATTTCTGTCTCCAGCATACGGCAATTTTCAGAAGAAAAAAATAAAGCAGATGAAAACTTGAGAAAGCCTGATGAAAAAGTTAAAAGAGATACTGAGGTAAGGATTAGTTTGATCAACTTAGTTATGACTTTTATAGGGTGTGTGTGTGTGTCTTTTACTCTAGAATGGAATGGCTACCTGCTCCGGAATTCTGGCCTAGAGAATTCCATGGACTGTATATAGCCCATGGGGTTGCAAAGAGTTGGACACGACCAAGCGATTTTCATTCACTCACTCACCATCTTAGCTCAGAAACCTACCAGCTTTCCTCTGCATTGATGCATAGGCATCCTGCCTGGTCTCTATACTTCTAGCCAGCATCCTCCTCAATCCTCAAGATTCATCTTCCATGTTGTTTTCAGAGTAGGAAACATGAACCAATGGCATTATGGAAATCTAATGTTTAAACTATACTGGACCATTTCACTCCATGAAGAAACTCTATTTAAAATAGCTCACTCCCTTAGTCCACCTTCTGTCTTCATGTAACTCTTATTGTTAAGGTCTCAGTTTCAATGACTTTCTCCCTTCAATTCTATGTTACAAAGTCCTTTTAATTTTAGCTATCAAATGCCCCCCAGCTATTCTTTTATGTTTCATTTTCAATTTCTTCCTCCTTCTCCCTTCCTTCCTTCCTCCTTCCCTTCCTTCCCTCCCTTGTCTTCTATAGTTTCCCTAACTTCAGTCTTTAGTCACTTAAACCCTCCACACATCTGACTGGATAATCTTTTTAAAACAAAAATCTGATTAGATTTTTCTCTGCTATAAATATTGTTTTCCTGTTTCCTATGAATAAAGTGCAGAAGTCTTTTCAAAGTTTAGTGGTCTGATTCTGACTTATCTTCAAATTCTCCTTTTGACCAGTTCCCAAACTTTCCTCTTTGTGTCCTGATAATTCTTGGGCCACTGTACTCATGGCTGTGATAGATTATCTCAAAACAACCTGTTCTTTTACACCTCTGTCTTTGCATATCATAATTCCTCCTGTAGTACATTTTTTCCCACATTGTTTTCCTAGGCACATTCTAAAGATACAACTCATGTATAAATTCTTCTGGGAACTTCCTTGAATCATTCTTTCACTTATGCTGGTGCACACTTAATTTAGACATGTGTCGTATCCCTTAGCTTTTTATATTGTAATCCCTTATCCTCTTCATTCAACATGAAAGGGCCAAATCACATTTATATTTAATCCCTCTAACTTAATACATTTGTTGAATAATTAAGTGAATGAATCTTTTAGGGAGAAATATCACAAAATTTTTGGAAAATTCTAAATCCTAAAAGTTTTATTTTTTATCCCTAACTCCTCTTTGCCAACATCTTTGATAAAGAATATCATACATTTATAAATGAAGAACCATCTCTAAACTGTCTGATCTTCATTATTCAGAAACTGTGCAGTGAGTATCGGGATCGTGCCCAGAATGGAGTACTCTTCTGTACCAGAGAAAATGACCCTATTCGTGGGCCAGATGGGAAAATGCACGGCAACCTGTGTTCCATGTGCCAAGCCTTCTAGTGAGTACAGACTTTTAGAATGTTGAGGAGTGAAAGGATGCTATAGTAATTTAATAGAACTAGCCTGTTCTGGGGAGGGAGCTGAAGAAGTTTCACAGAGAATGTTAATAATAGAGGTGGGAGTAAGTATCTAGAGCTATTTATGCCAAGATGTCTGTTTCCCCCAATGTCTATTCCTTGGCAGTGGAACATCCTGATTTACACAAATATCAAATTCTCCTACTGCTGAAGCTTCATATTGTGAACCTGTTGTACAAGTTTATAGGCATTTAGTCTTCCCCAAATTAACACTTAAACTGCAGAAATTGATTATTGAAGTTGTCCATGAAACATCCATGAACTCATAAAATAACAGTACATGTTGCTTTTTATAATGTGACATTTCTCAGTAGGTTATAATTGAGTTTGGTTTCAAAGTCTGGGATTGGGCTCAGTTTATTTGATTGAGTTCAGATTAAGTAGTTCACTACATTTAGTTTGGCCTTTTGTTTTGACTGACAACCATGTATGGGTGAAATACCATCAGTTAACTGTACATATCATACAATTCCACTATACAAAACAAACTGAGGCTCATTTGGCTTATCAAGGTATGGCAATTATTAATCTTTTTCTATCCATCCTACATTTCCTTATAGAGAACACAGTCATGAGTAGGCAGTACATATAAAGTGAATTAATAAAAGCTAGGGTATACATGAAGAGGTAGATTGAACATAGACTTGAAATGAAAGCTCTTGGTTAGTTGTGGTCATATCCTGAGATTATAAGCAAAGCCCTCACTACTTCACCTTGTATCTGTGAAACAAGGGGACCAGTGTGCTTTGTTAAGGCCACTTTTAGCCCCCAGGTATAATGTCACCAAGCTACTAGTTTTGGTATCTCCTTGATGAATGCTGATGATGTTCCTTTTCTGAGCATGGTCAAGAAAGGTAACTTTCAGAAAGCAAGTCTCCCAGATCCACAAGTATTGGTATCTTTATTTCAATGTTAAGCAGAAACTATGAAGAAGATATGGTACTTTACCATAATGGAGGCTCTTGTGCTTTTTCTCATTAATATGTGGTGATAAAGGGGGCAAGTTGCTCATTCCTAAGGAGAGAGGACAGATTAGCAGTGCAGGAACATGGAGAAACCATTGCCTGGGTTTGGTTCTATGGATCTGTCCTTTTTTTGCCCTCTCATTCAGCCAAGCAGAAGCAGAAGAAAGGAAAAAGGCTGAAGCAAGAGCAAGAAGTAAAAGAGAATCTGGAAAAGCACCCTCATATGCAGTGAGTAGACTGTAATTTGAACACACTTCAGAGAGCCTAAATGCTGGCATACTACCCTGCAAAAATCCCCAGAAAATCTTAACCCTTCAATCTGGAGATGACAGTGAGATGCATGCTATGGGACACTGATCAATTCTTGCTGCTTCAGAGACTAACTCTGTACAAAGAAAAGCACTTATTTGCAGTCTGGAATAAAACAAAAGAGTGCTAGTTCTACTTTCATCATGTACAGACTGGGCTAGCTTTTGCTACTCAGTTTTCAAAGACACTTGGTGTGTATTTTCTACAGGTGAATTTTTGAAATTTCACATCTGAGTTGGGATAAAAATACCTTACACAACTGGGAAAACATGGTTTTTACCTTTGAAATGCAACAATATTCATTTTCATGGCCCTATGTAAGTTATTGTAGCTTGTTTAAATGATAAAAGTCTAATCCTCCCTTTCTAATTTTTTTTCTTATCCAGCCATTCTCCCTAACACAGTTGGACTAAAGTTTCAGAATATGAACCAGATCATACTACTTCTCTTCTTAAAATGCACAAATAACTCATTATCAACTAAAGGATGCATTTTAATCTCCTTAGCTCTCTTATCTGGCTCCTTACTGTCGTTCAGAAATTCGCGTGCTGCTATATATGCCATGTAGTTTCCAACATGTGCTCTTCAACTTATTTTAGCAATCTAAAATGTGTGTTTCTCAATTTATTTCTTAACCAGGAAAATCCTACTTACTCTTCAAAGTCTCACTCAAATTATTCTAATTCCCAGAAAACATCTTCCCTGATTTCCACAATCAGATTTCATGGTTCCAACATTTGAGTACTCAGATTTTCTTGGACCTGTATGTTTGCACTTATTTTATCCTATGTGTAGTAGAGTTTACTTGCCTCCCTCTTTTATTATGCATCCTCGGATGTCTTGTTTGTTTCCATCTCTTAGCAAATCATGAGTTTTGCTCCTTGAATTGAATTTTATATTTGAGAGAAACACAACTAACGTCCTGGACTCAAAAGATTAGTTTCTACCAATGGAGATGCTTTGAACTTCTGCTTTGAATGGGGATGAAATGTATTTCTAGATTACCTTCTCTATTTTGGCAGGAGGTGTGCAGTGAATACCGCCAGTTTGTGAGAAATGGGAAACTCCCGTGCACCAGAGAGAACGATCCTGTCCAGGGCCCAGATGGAAAGATGCATGGCAACACCTGCTCCATGTGTGAGGCCTTCTTGTGAGTAGAGCTGCTGCTGGGAAGACGAGGGAGGGTTCGGTCCTTCCTGTTTCATCTCTCTCTCTCTCTCAGAGCTTTATTCTGTTTCTTAAATTGTGTCTGTTTCTTGTCAGTGGCATTTGTGTGTGTGTGTGTGACTCATTTTAGCACAATGTTATAATAATCCAGGAATGATTCCTGCATATCACTCGCTGGTTGAGTTCCCATGGGAGTGTAAATGATCTGAAACAAGGATCACATCCTTGTGGAGTGGGATCTGAAATCATCTGAAATCATGTGACAGATCACTAGCAAACACACCAATATGCCCAACTGTTCATACATAGTTCATAATATATATCAACTGTAATAATCAAATATTTTGAGTACTTTAGATCACTTCAATCTGGATATTCTAGAATTCTTACTCATTTCTCTTTAAATGACTCTTTTAGCCAAGCAGAAGAAAAAGAAAAGAAAAAGAAGGAAGCTGAATCAAGAAATAAACGACAAACTGAGACTACACCTTCCTTTGAGGTAAGAGGACTTTCTGCATCAAGTCAGAGGCATATGGACCTGGAATCCATAGGTGGCAATCAGGGTACCCATAAATTCTCTAAAACCGTATGAAACACAAATACAGTTTGTGTTTGTGTATTTGTTTATATGTGTGCATGCACACATGTGCATAGATAACTGTTTCTAGGTTGAGGGTCTATAACTTCCATCATTTAAAATTGCTTGTGTCCTCAAAGTTATCCTAAAATTTACTAACGGCTGAACCCAATTTGAGAAAAAAAGTCTAAACTTCAGGATTTTTTGCAATCTGATCCAACTTGTGTTCAACAGCTCAAACTCCTCTCTTTGATTTCACAGGAGCTGTGCAGCGAATACCGCAAATCCAGGAAGAATGGACAGCTTCTCTGTACTCGAGAGAACGACCCCATCCAGGGCCCAGATGGGAAGATGCATGGCAACACCTGTTCCATGTGCGAGGCCTTCTTGTGAGTAGAGCCCAGGGCTTCTGGGCAGTGGGGACAGGGGACTGCTAAGCAAAGTTTTCAAATAATTATGAATAACACATTTTTCTCTTAGGCATAGCTAGCCTTCTTTGCTGTGTCACATTTAAATGAACTGAAAAACTGAAACAAAAAAAATCCAAAACTAAAAACCAAATGGAGAATTTTCAGATGATAACTTCTGTAACACAAAGAATGCAGAATCATTTCAGGACATTTCAGATAGATCTTTTTTTCAGAGAAGAGACAACTCTGTGAAAACCACACTAAATGCTTTTAGTTTTCTGAAGGATTATTAACTGAAAGAGGAAATACATGAGATTACATATATTGATATCATTATGGTATATAGCAGATTTTAGGAATTTTTTGTTTTGGTTCACTATTTTTCTTTCTACTTATTCTGTGTGACCTCAAACAACAGGATTAAAACTGATGAGAGATACAGGGAGACAGATTTGGATACAACATGAAGATGAACTCTGCAATAGTTAGAGAAGGGCTGCTTCAGGAATGATGATTTTATTGTGCAGGAGTTCAATACCCCATTTATAGGGGACTAAAGTATGACTCTATTCTAAATAGACAACGTGGTATGTCCTCTTAAACCGGAGTCAATGATATTCCTTAAGTCTTTTGCTCTTTGTCCCAAGGGATACTCTGTTTTCTATATGCCTAGAATCTCTGAAAGGACTGAGTCATTCCATCTTCCCTAGCTGAGAGCAATATAACCCAGGAGATTTGTCCATAGTGTGAGCAAGCCATGGAAGCATTAAAAAAATCTGTTACATGGAAATCATGACAATGACCATATAATTATAACCAACATTTACTGTTGGTTTCCAAAAGCATATAATCGGCATATACTTGTTAAGGGCTTTGCTGCCCAATCTCATTTAATCTTCACAACAACCGTATGTAATAGGTTTGGTTTTATCACAAGTTATAGATGAAAAAAATTAAGGCCCAGAAAAGATAAGGATGATATAAATTTTGGCACAGGGAAAATGAAGACAATGATAAGATTTCTCATTGTAGGGTGTATACAGGGTATAATTATTTAGCAAAGCCATTATCAACTTTTGGTAGTAACATTTACATGTATTTAGGCTTATTTCAGTCTATTTTTCTTGATATTAATCTTTCAGAGATAAGTAAGACTGCCACCTAGTAGTCATCTCTGCTGTTTCCTCTAACTTTTCATTACGAAAGGAAAATATGTTAAATCTTACAGACAAGTTAGACTCATAGTAAAGTTTGGATCAGTTTTCAAATAACGAAGTATAAGAAACCCCACAATTTTGGAGCTATTTCAGTTAGCTCCATCAATGTAAAATTCTTTATTCAATTAAAGTTTTATTATCTCATATTTTAAGGATATGTTAGCAAAGGCTATTGCCTTTCTTAAGAATCATACTTTCCTCCATAGTCCTTTCTTGCACACTTTAATAGCATATACAAATAGAGTTCTCAACTTTTTAAGTTTTAATTTGATTAATGAGAATTTATGCTTATTGGAACAAATAAAAATTATTTTTGTCTCTATAACATGATTAAATTATCTGCATTATAGATCAAATTTTGCTCTAGACTGAGCATATTAAACCCAATTTGCAACACTGTTACTTTTCCAAAATGGTTAAGAGCTGTTACTCTCATTTAAACATATGCCTGTTCTTGGAGAGTTAATTTTCAATAATGCTGACAATGTTGATTATACTGATCACTTTTATCAATCCCTTTAGTATGTACCAGATACTTATTCTGATTGCTTTGCATGTATCAACTCATGTAATGCTCACAAAAGTCCTATGAGAGAAATAGTCTTATTACTTCTCCTATCCTTCCACTCTATCTCCTGCACTTAAAGATGACAGAGACACAGTCAGGTTGACACTTTCTGTGTTTCTTGTTCAATTTTGCTGCAGAGTCTTTCTTCTTAATCACCATGCTATACTCCTCCCAGAAGCTAAATATTACCACTTTATAAAGAGTTATTTTGGAGGGGGACTTCCCTGGTGGCTCAGACAAATAAAGAATCTGCCTGCAATGCAGAAGACCCAGGTTCAACCCCTGGGTCTGGAAAACCACCTGGAGAAGAGAATGGCAACCCACTCTAGCATTACTGCCTGGAGAATTCCATGGACAGAGATGCCCAGTGGGCTACAGTTCATTGAGTAGCAAAGAGCTGGACGTGACTAAGCCACTAACACCTTGACTTGCATGAAGAGTTTTGCACCTTTTGCAAATGCAAAAGAATCAGCAAGTAAGAAAGTCCTATTGCAAGTTATTTGCTGAGAAGCTAAATAGGTTTCCTTGTTAATTAAGTGATTATTTCTTGAATACCATTCTCTTGAGATGAAATAAATCATTCTAATTATTACCCAATAAAATGGCACCTACTATAACTGGATCATTGGAGTTGCTTGAGAATAATGAAAGCAATGAATGATCAACCTGTGAGTTTGTTAAAAATCTACCATATTAAGATTCATTTCTTTTCTCTTTTTTCCTGTTTCTTACAGTCGGCAAGAAGACAGAGCAAGAGCAAAGGCTAAAAGAGAAGATACTAAGGTAATTTTCTCACAAATTCTTATCTTATACCCTGACACAATTTCTCTACAATAACACTCTAGGTATCTCATTAGAATATATGCTCCCCTGTTTAATTTTTATGGGACACAGAAAGACAAATACCATATGATATTGCCTATATGTGGAATCTAAAAAACTGGTACAAATAAACCTATTTAAAAACCAGAAATAGAGTCACAGATGTAGAAAACAAATTTAAAGTTACCAAGAGGCAAAGTTGGGGGGGGGGGTGATAAACTGAGAGATTGGGAGTGACATATACACATTACTATATATAAAAACTGGGATTCCCTGGTGGCTCAGACGGTAAAGCATCTACCTGCAATGTGGGAGACCTGGGTTCAATCCTTGGGTTGGGAAGATCCCCTGGAGAAGGAAATGGTAACCCATTCCAGTACTCTTGCCTAGAAAATTCCATGGATGGAGGAGCCTGGAGGGCTATAATCCATGGGATCGCAAAGAGTCGGACATGACTGAGCAACTTCACTTTCTTTTCTTTTATAAATAAAATAGATAACTAACAGGAACCTTTTCTCCTTTGCTGAGGAAGTCTTACTTATCTCTTCTTGCTATTCTTTGGAACTCTGCATTCAAATGGGTATATCTTTCCTTTTCTCCTTTGCTTTTCACTTCCCTCCATTTCACAGCTATTTGTAAGGCCTCCTCAGCCAGCCATTTTGCTTTTTTGCATTCTTTTTTCTTGGGGATAGTCTTGATCCCTGTCTCCTGTACAATGTCATGAACTTCCATCCATAGTTCATCAGGCACTCTGTCTATTGGATCTAGTCCCTTAAATCTATTTCTCACTTCCACTGTATAGTCATAAGGGATTTGATTTAGGTCATATCTGAATGGTCCATTGGTTTTCCTGACTTTCTTCAATTTAAGTCTGAATTTAGCAATAAGGAGTTTATGATCTGAGCCACAGTCAGCTCCTGGTCTTGTTTTTGCTGACTGTATAGAGCTTCTCCATCTTTGGCTGCAAAGAATATAACCAATCTGATTTCAGTGTTGACCATCTGGTGATGTCCATGTGTAGAGTCTTCTGATGTTGTTGGAAGAGGTTGTTTGCTACGACCAGTGCATTCCCTTGGCAGAACTCTATTAGCCTTTGCCCTGCTTCATTCTGTACTCCAAGGTCAAATTTGCCTGTTACTCCAGGTGTTTATTGACTTCCTACTTTTGCATTCCAGTCCCCTGTAATGAAAAGGACATCTTTTTTGGGTGTTAGTTCTAGAAGGTCTTGTAGGTCTTCATAGAACTGTTCAGCTTCTTCAGTGTTACTGGTCGGGGCATAGACTTGCATTACTGTGATATTGAATGGTTTGCCTTGGAAACGAACATAGATCATTCTGTTGTTTTTGAGATTGTATCCATTTCAGACTCTTTTGTTGATTGTGATGGCTACTCCATTTCTTCTAAGGGATTCCTGCCCACAGTGGTAGATATAATGGTCATCTGAGTTAAATTCACCCATTCCAGTCCATCTTAGTTCACTGATTCCTAGAATGTCAATGTTCACTCCTGTCATCTCCTGGTTGACCACTTCCAATTTGCCTTGATTCATAGACCTAACATTCCAGATTCCTATGCAGTATTGCTCTTTATAGCATTGAACCCTACTTCCATCACCAGTCCCATTCGCAACTGGGTGTTGTTTTTGCTTTGGCTCCATCCCTTCATTCTTTCTGGAGTTATTTCTCCACTGATTTCCAGTAGCATATTGGGCACCTACCAACCTGGGGAGTTCATCTTTCAGTGTCCTATCTTTTTGCCTTTTCATACTGTTCATGGGGTTCTCAAGGCAAGAATACTGAAGTGGTTTGCCATTCCCTTCTCAAGTGGACCACATTCCGTCAGACCTCTCCACCATGACCTGGCGTGCTGCGGTTCATGGGGTCGCAAAGAGTCGGACATGACTGAGTGACTGAACTGAACAGGAACCTACTGTGTAGCACAGGGAACTCTCTCTGTATATAATTTCAGTTCCGTTCAGTTGCTCAGTCATGAGTTTACTCAAGCTCATGTCCATTGAGTCAGTGATGTCATCCAACCATCTCATCCTCTGTCATCCCCTTCTCCTCCTACCTTCAATCTTTCCCAGCATCAGGGTCTTTTCCAATGAGTCAGTTCTTTGCATCAGGTGGCCAAAGTATTGGAGTTTCAGCCTCAGCTCAGTCCTTTCAATGGATATTCAGGGTTGATTTCCTATAGGATTGACTGGTTGTATCTATCTCCTTGTCCTAGGGACTATCAAGAGTCTTCTCCACCATCACAGTTCAAATAGTCTTATAGAAAGTTTATCTTTATTCTATTTCCTAACAAGAGTTGCAAAAGTATAAGCCTAATAATTTCAGGGGGGAGGGGAGTCAACAGAAATTAAAAGTTTTCCTTTATACTGACTAACTTTCTCAATAACTCTGTTACCTGCAATGATCTTTTTATTAGAATTTCAGAATTGAAAATTTGTTTTATCCAGAATGTCTGATCAGTTTCTAAAATCCTCTAAGTTTTTTGATTAATCTTAACACATTCCTCCTCCTCTCCACTCCCACTGTTATTCTTCTGTTTCAAATATGCATCCTCCAACCCTGGACTCTTATCTATCAAGTAACTCTCAGAAAGATGTCAGTCAGTTTCTCCAGGCATCATACTTTCCTATTTGTTCTCCCCAGCTCTTTATTTCAGATATGCCATTATTTCTTAGCTTGAAAATGTTTTTTCTCTTCTTTCTCAAGCCTTTTAAAGACAAATAGAGACTCATTATATTCTTTTTTGGGGGGGCGGCACATTCATTTAAAAATGTCCAGCTTTACTGAGATATAATTGAATTACAACACTGGGTAAGTTTAAGATGTATAGCTTGTTGATTTGGTACGTTATAAATTGGAAAATGCTTGCCACCAAAGCCTTGGTGAACAACTCCATCATGCCACATAATTACATTTGTTGTTTGTGTGGAGAACGTTTAGTCTCTTAGGAACTTTTACATATATAATACAGTATTGTTAACTATAATCACCATGAACTAGAACTTATAACTGCAAGACTGTATCCTTTGATTACTTTCTCTCTCTCTCTCTCTCTCACACACACACAGTAAACACCATCTAATTCAGTTTCTGTGAATTTGGTTTTTGGGGATTCCACAGATAAGTGATACTATACAGTATTTGTTTTTCTCTGACTTATTTTACTTAGCATAATACACTCAAGTTTTGTCCAAACTGTTGTAAATGGAAGGATTTCCTTCTTTTTCATGAAGACCTAGTAATATTCTCAGTTCTTCCAGGAAGGCTCCTCTCTTAGACCTGTTGAATTTCCTCCCCTTTGATCTTTACTAGCTTTTATAGACTGTGATGTGTGACACATCATAAACATATATATTTTATTTTGGTCTCCACCAATTTTATCAGTCTTCCTCTGCACCTCTATTGTAAGCACCCTCAAGAGAATGCTGACGTTAAACATTTTCAGATCCACTATACAGTCAGTGCAATTCTGAGTCCACGATAGAAGACTTTTAAATGCTTACTGATTTACTGCTACATGTAATCACTTTTTTTTTTCTTAACTCTGTATTATTTCTTCTTCACAGCAGACAGAAGTGTAGGGAGGGTAGAAAACCACTCTGAGAGTTTATTTTCTTCATTTTCCAGGAACTCTGCAGTGAATTTCGGAACCAGGTGAGGAACGGAATGCTCATATGCACCAGGGAGAATGACCCTGTCCGTGGCCCTGATGGCAAAATGCATGGAAACAAGTGTGCCATGTGTGCAAGCCTGTCGTGAGTGTCTAAGCTCTTCTCTCCCCTTCATTCTCTTTGTAATTTATCAGCCCTGAGTCTGTTTCTCCATAAATGTGTAGAATACAGACCGTGACTTGAATGCTAGACAATTTTAAAAGCACATGGAAAAGACATTAACACTGGATCACACAATGACAGTGTTATTCTCTATTCAGCTATCTTTCTATCTTCTAGCTAGGCATGGGAAGAGTCTTAATTTAGTGCAAATATGTTTTTAACACCTGACAATCATCATTTGTAACAAAAAGAAACCAGAAGTTTGATGATCTAGGTGAGATTAACTGTTTGGTCCCCCACCCCTGACATCTTATGATTCTGTGAGTATTCTCAGATACTGGTTAAGGAAAAAAATCAGCTGAACAGAAGCCTCTGGGGTCAGTTTGTAAACACTTCTAAAATAGCCTAAACAAGAAATCAAATAGAATGGATTGCATTTATCTTTTCAGGTGCATTACCATGTGCAGGTGAAATAAATACTTTGATAAGTGGCTTACTGTAAGAGAGTGAAATCTGTAAGAGGCAGGCCCCATGATGGATGTTTTCTAAAAGTCTCCTTCTTTAGCCATGTCCAGGTCCTCTGTCTGGGCCACTGTTTTTCTGAGTGGAGCCAGAGCTCCACTGTGTAGGACAATACAGAGGTGGATTATTACCACCTCTGCTTCACCTCCTCTTTAGATTCTCAATCCTCTAGTGAGCCTCACACTAAAATGCTGAAAAATATTTAAATAATATTTGTTTAAAGAAGTGCAGAGTTACTGCCCCTTAATTTTCACATGTCTTGGTCTAAGTATATTCGCATAGTTCCTTAGAGGAGAGATTAACAGGAGGAGTCAATAAAAAGTGCCTGAGAGTCAGAAAATCCAGGTTCTCCTCTTATCTGCTTGGTTTGCTAGTGCTGTATTAGATGATGATATTAGGTGCGATAAATGCTAAGGATTTTTCCAGCTCTGATATGCTATATGTCAGTAGAAAATAACAAGAATGTCAGAATTTTAGGCTCACAATTGACCTCAAAATGTTAGTTGTTGAATATTCTTGGACTTGAATCATTATTATACTCTAAAGCTTGAATTCCAATTTGAATATTAATTCCATGAAAATATTAAAAATTTAAATTCTATATTAAAATATGGTTCATTGCCATTATGAGCCCCTCATCTGCTATGGTATCACCCCTTGCTCTCATCATTAATATAGTAATTATTTAGATATAAAAAGCAGTTTTAAAATTTTTAAAAATTAAAAAGAAACTCAAGGCAACTGTGACTTTTTTTCCGGATCATTGATTGAAGTCACTGACTCACCGAAAAAAATACTACCCAAGGTTCACATACTGATAAAAAAGTGTACCAGGTTTATTTTTTTTTAAGGATGATTTTAAACTACTGAATTTATCTGCATTATCGGGCAAAGTATTAGTACATCTTGATTGGATAAATTTGTACTGAAGACTAAATCTGACATTTGGTCTGGAAGATTCTTACTCCTTTTTAAAATATATTACTGAAGAGAATGAGAAATTGCATTTAGCTTGTATCTTCTGTATTTTATTGCAGCAAACTTGAAGAAGAGAAGAAAAATAATGGCAAGGAAGAAAAGGATAAAGCTAGGTCTGTGAAAGTTAAGAGAGAAGCAGTACAGGTAATTGTTTCACGTCATCAGAGCCACATAAATATTCCATTCTCTCTGGGCAAGGCTCCTGCTTCCGCTGTCCTCAGTAACTCTGCAAACTGAGGAGCTATATTTGAATCCCCATACTTAAGAAGATCCCTTCTTCTTTACTCAGCTTATCTATCTCCTATCTGATCTAGTGCTTGTGCATTTAAGAAGATAAATGCACTTTCCTCCACTGACCATGTGAGTTATAGTAATCCCAGGAAAGATGAGTCTGAATGCAAACCAACAGAGGTAGAGTTTAGAGTTTTCTCCACATTGTTTTGTATTAGAATGTTTAGTTTAAAACAAAATCCCAGTTAATTCTCTGTAAGATCTTGAGAAAATTACTTAAAAGCATCTTTAAGCCTCAAGTTTACATTCTACAACATCTCACATGATGATGACAACAATGATGCTGGTCATCGCTATTAATTATGTAGTGGCTACTCTATGACATGTTGTATAACAATTTCATAACTCATCTTTGTAGTAACCATTCAAGGTATATATTATTATCTGTATTTTTTTAAAAAAAGGAACTGGAGGCTTAGATAACAAGTTAGGAAATATGTATTTAGTGACTATGTATGTGTGTGTGTATACATACATACAAGCACGCACACACATGTGCGCGCGCGCACACACACACACACACACACACTAACTTGGGAGCTAACAACTGAACCACATGTTCTGGCTCTGAAGCCTATGATGCTCTTTGGATGTTGCCCCCAACCTCCATGTGTGATATTTCTGAAGGCTGTGCTTCCAGTCTTCAGCACTCCTTTCCTTTCTCTCTCTTGGAAGATCTCATTTCTGACTGTTTTTTCTGCTCTCATCTTTGGTTCCTACTTTGAAGAAAGACTAATTATTTACAAATGTAAGGCAGGTTATTTATGCCACCCAGTGGCTTCTCATCTTACTCAGAGTAAGAACCAATGTCCTTCTAGTGACCGACAATGTTATATGGAATCTGACCTCTGTCAGCTCTCAGACCCAGTTTCCTGCTCTTCTATCCAGTGCCATGCTGGTCCTGTGGTCGCTTCGTGGACATGCCAAGCATTGATTCCTGGCTTTCCAGCCTGTGAACTCAAGAACAGTGTGGTTAGAGTCCTGGGCTCCGGACTCAGACTGTCAGGGTTCAATACTGGCTCCATCTCCCTACCAGTAAGGTCACACAGTTAACATCTATGCATTTTCATCTCATTTATAAAATAATAATATAGTTATCATTATGTATATTATGTTTATGGAGTCCCCAGAAACCTACCCAAGAATAACAGCATGGCCCTACACACATATTAGGTCCTTAGTATTGTACATACAATGAACTCTACCTTCTATGTGGCTTTCTTCCTACTCAGTCATGAGTGTTCATTTCCACCAGCTGTCAAAATTCTGACCATTTCTCATGACTCAGATTAAGTATTTTCTATTCCTTAAAGATTTTCCCCTTTTATTCCATAGATGTAATAGCTCTATTATTTCTCAACTATACCATTTTAAAATTGTAACATATAGATGCACTACGTATTTTATCCAAAGAAACTAAAACCAGCATTCTATTTTTTTTTTATGGTTTCTCTGACAAATTACCACAAACTTGGTAGCTTGAAACAGCACAAATGTATAATCTTATGATTATTTAGGTTATAATCTGGCATGGATCACAAGGGGCTAAGTAATAGGGCTGGCTTCCTTCCTGGAATCTCTATGAAAGGTCCTGTTCTTTGCTTTTTCTAGCTTCTGGAGGCTGTTGTTGTTCCTTGATTCCTGGACTTTTTCCATCATCTTCAAAGATGACAACACTACATCTCTAATTGTTCTCCCTCTTAGTTATTTCAAAGACAGGATACAAGAGCCCTATTATTCACATTAGTTTAATTTACAAAACAAAGTGCACATATATTATCATATTTTATGTTTGTCATCATCCAGCTATGGAGGAATACCAGTGTTCCCACCTTCAATTATGATTATTCAGTAATCCTTTGACTATTTTACATCAACTTCACATTTTTTTATAATTTTACAATTTACAAGTAGCAAGCTCTGTCTACTCTCACATAGTCTCACACAAGGTTTACCTTTATTTATTCTGTTTCCTAACAACAGCTGCCAAAGTATAATTCTAATAATTGTTTTTTTTGGGGGAGGGGGGATAGTTGACACAGCCTAAAAGTTTGCCTCTAAACTGCCTCATTTTCTTAATAATTATTTGTTACTTGGTACCACCTTTTTGTTAGTAATTCAGAACTGAAAGTGTTTTATCCATAATGTCTGAAGAGTTTCTAAATCCTCATAGGTTTTTTGAATTATCTTAACACAATCTTCCTTCTCTCCATTGCCACTGTTATTCTTCTGTTTCAAATATGCATCTCCCATCCCTGTACTTTATCAAGAAACTCCCAGAAAGTTGTCAGTTTCTCTAGGTATCGTACCTATATTTTTCTCTCCACATATATTTATTTCAGATATGTATTTCTTAGCTTAGGAAGGTCTTTTCTTTTTCAGCCTTTTAAAGACAAAAGAAGGGTCATAATGTTTGTTTTTTGGGCACATTATTTTAATTTAAAAATGTCCAACTTTATTGAGATACAATTGGATTATAACATTTGGTAAATTGAAGGTGTATACGCTGGACACTTATGAATTGAAAAATGTTTGTCACCATAGTATTAGCAAAAGTTCCATCATGTCACATAATTGCAACTGTTTTCTGTATGGAGAATATGGAATCTCTTAGGAACTTTTAAGTATATAATACAGTATTCTTAACTATAATCACCATGAACTAGAATGTATTCATCTTATATCTGCAAGTTTGTACTTCTGACTACCTTCTCTCTCGCTCACACATACACACACACAAACACACATGTAGCCACCATCTGCTTTCTATTTCTGTGAATTTTGGCTTTTGGGGATTCTACAGGTAAGTGATACCGTATAGTATTTGTCTTTCTCTGACTTATTTTACTTAGCATAATACACTCAAGTTTTTTTTGACTCTATGATATGACATTTATTGATCTAACATATGATGTTTATTGATATAGTAATAAATTGAGAGTTAAGGAGACTAAAGAAGAGAGAGGTCAAGGCCAACAGTTGGACAATACTCTATCACATAGTCTTACTGCTATACACTATAATGCCTACTAAATTTATATTATTTCAGCTTCATAACTCATTTTTTAAAAAATTTTGTTTTAAAATTTTGGGTGCTGTGCTGGGTCTTCATTGCTGCTCAGACTTTTCTCGTTGTGGTGCACAGGCTTCTCATTGTGGTGGCTTCTCTTGTTGCAGAGCATAGGCTTTAGGGCACAGGGGCTTCAGCAGTTGCAGCATATGGGCTCAGTAGTTATGGCTCCCAAGCTCTAGGGCACAGGCTCCATAGTTGTGACATATGGGTTTAGTTGCTCTGTGGCATGTGGGATCTTCCCAGAACAAGAGATCAAACCCATGTCTCCTGCATTGGTGGGAGTTTTTTTTAAATTTTTTAAAAAATTTATTTAATTGGAGTCTAATTACTTTACAATATTGTGGTGGTTTTTGCCATTCAGTGACATGAACCCGCCACGGGTATACATGTGTCCCCCATCCTGAACCCCCCCCCCCCAACCTCCCTCCCCATCCCATCCCCCTGGGTTGTCCCAGTGCACCGGCTTCGAGTGCCCTGTTTCATGCATCAAACTTGGACTGGTCATCTACTTCACATGTTTCAATGCTATTCTCTCAAATCATCCCGCCCTTGCCTTCTCCCACAGAGTCCAAAGTCTGTTCTTTATATCTATGTCACTTTTACTGTCTCACGTATAGGGTCATTGTTACCGTCTTTCTAAATTCCATATATATGTGTTAATATACTGTGTTGGTGTTTTTCTTTCTGACTTACTTCACTTTGTATAATAGGCTCCAGTTTCATCCACCTCATTAGACCTGATTCAAATGTGTTCATGTTAATAGCTGAGTAATATTCCACTGTGTATATGTACCACAAGTTTCTTATCCATTCATCTGCTGATGGCCATCTAGGTTGCTTCCATGTCCTGGCTATTATAAACAGTGCTGCAATGAACATTGGGGTACACGTGTCTCTTTAAATTCTAGTTTCCTCGGTGTGTATGCCCAGCAGTGGGATTGCTGGGTCATATGGCAGTTTTATTTCATTTTTTAAGGAATCTCCACACTGTTCTCCATAGTGGCTATACTAGTTTGCATTCCCACTAAGTGTAATCCCTCAGTGTAAGAGGGTTCCCTTTTCTCCATACCCTCTCCAGCATTTATTGTTTGTAGAGTTTTTGATAGCAGCCATTCTGACTGGCGTGAGATGGTACCACATTGTGGTTTTGATTTGCATTTCTCTGATAATGACTGATGTTGAGCATCTTTTCATATGCTGGCTAGCCATCTGCATGTCATCTTTGGAGAAATGTCTGTTTAGTTCTTTGGCCCATTTTTAGATTGGGTCGTTTATTTTTCTGGTGTTGAGCTACATGAGCTGCTGGTATATTTTTTGAGATTAATTCTTTGTCAGTTGCTTCATTTGTTATTATTTTCTCCCATTCTGAATGCTGTCTTTTCACCTCACTTATAGTTTCCTTCATTGTGCAAAAGCTTTTAAGTTTCACTAGGTCCCATTTGTTTATTTTTGCTTTTATTTCCATTACTCTGGGAGATGGGTCATAGAAGATCTTGCTGTGATTTATGTCAGAGAGAATACACTCGTTTTACCCAAATTGTAAATGGCATGATTTCCTTCTTTCTCATGAAGGCCCAATAATATTCTAAGTTTTTCTAGGAATCCTCCCCTTCTAGGCCTGTTGAGTCTTCTCCCCTTTGATGTTCCTAGCTTTTATAGTGGAGAAGGCAATGGCAACCCACTCCAGTGTTCTTGCCTGGAGAATCCCAGGGGCGGCGGAGCCTGGTGGGCTGCCGTCTATGGGGTCGCACAGAGTCGGACACGACTGAAGTGACTTAGCAGCAGCAGCAGCTTTTATAGATTGTGATGTGTGACACATCATAAACATATATATTTTATATTGGTCTCCACCAATTTTATCAGCCTTCCTCAGCACAGTTTTGAGTCCACGAAAGAAACTTTTTAAATGCTTTTGATTTACTGCTACATGTAATCACTTTTCTTTTTTCTTAACTCTGCATTAGTTATTCTTCAAAACAGACAGAAGTGTAGAGACAGTAGAAAACCATTCTCTGAGAGCATATTTTCTTCATTTTCCAGGAACTCTGCAGTGAGTTTCGGAACCAGGTGAGGAACGGAATGCTTATATGCACCAGGGAGAATGACCCTGTCCGTGGCCCGGATGGCAAAATGCATGGAAACAAGTGTGCCATGTGTGCAAGCCTGTTGTGAGTGTCTACACTCTTCTCTCCCTTTCAATCTCTTCATGATTTATCAGCCCTGTGTCTCAGTTTCTTCATAAATGTGTAGAATATAGACTATTACTTGGATGCTAGACAATTTTAAAAGCATGTGGAAAAGACATTAAGTAACACTGAATCACAGTGACAATGTTTTTCTCTATTCAGCTATCTCTCTATCTTCTATCTGAGGCATAGGAAGAGTCTTAATTTAGTGCAAATGTATTTTTACACCCGACAATCATCATTTCTAACAAAAAGAGACCAGAAGTTTGATGATTGATCCGGGGGAGATTAACTGTTTTTAACACTTGACAATCCTCATTCATAACAAAAAGCAGAAATTGGATGATCTGGGTGGGGTTATCTCTTTGGTTCTTCTCCCATCCCTGACATTTTATGACTCTTGAGTGTATTCAGATACTGGTTAAGGGAAAACCAGCTGGACAGAGGTCTCTGTGATCAGTGTGTAAACACTTCTAAAATAGCCTGAACAAGAAATGGAATAGAATGGATTGTATTTATCTTTTCAGGGGCATTACCATATGCATTATTACCATATGAAATTGTAAAGATTGAAAGCCTTAAGACTTAGGGCCACATAATAGATGTTTGCTGAACTGTCTTCTTTTTAAGCAACATCCATGTTCCTCTGGGTCACTGTTTTCCTGAGTGGGGCCAGAGCTCCACTGTGTGGGACAAGATAGAAGTGCAATCATTATCCCTCTGATTCTACTCCTTAGATTCTCAATCCTCTAGGGAGCCCCACACTAAAACAAATGCTGAGAAAAATACTTAAATAGTACATCTGTTTAAAGAGGTGCAGAGTTATTGCCCCTTAACTTTCACATGTTTTGGTCTAATATAAGTATATTCACATAGTTCCTTAGAGGAGAGATTAACAGAGGCAGCCGGTAGATTAAACAGTGCCTGAGATTCAAGAAACCAGGGCTCTCCTCTCACATGCTGGATATGCTAGTGCCGTATTAATGACTATACTAGATGTGATATATGCTAAGGATTTTTCCAGTTCTGATAATGGTACATGTCAGTAGAAAATAGCTAGAATGCCAAAATCTTAGGCTTATGATTTCCCCCAAAATATCAGCGGTCAAATCTTCTTGGACTTGAATCATTATTATACTCTAAAACTTGAATTCAAAATTGAATATTAATCCATTAAAATAATTAAATTATTAAATTTATTAAATAAATTAATAAATTTAAATAAATTTAATTTTATAGTGAGACATGGTTTATTTTGATTATGGGTCCATCATTGGATTGTATCACTCCTTAGTCTCATCACTATAATTGTAATTATTTAGATAGCAATTTTGAAAAATCAAGGCAACTGTTGCTCTTTTTCAGATCATTGAAGTCACTGACTGATAGAAAAAAGTCCACCCAAGGGTCACATGCTGATAAAAAAAAAAATACTAGTTTTGTATTTTTAAGGGCAATTGTTAACTGCTGAAGTTATCTGCATTATTGGGCAAAGTATTAGCATCTCTTGATTGGATAAATTTGTACTGAAGACTGAATCTGATTTTTGGTCTGGAAAACTCTCATTCCTTCTTAAAATATATTGCCAAAGAGAATGGAAAACTGAAATCTAGTTTGTATCTTCTTTTTTTTTTTTTTTTAATTGCAGCAGACTTGAAGAAGAGAAGAAAAACGTTGGCAAGGAAGAAAAGGAGAAAGCTGAGACTGAGAAAGTTAAGAGAGAAGCAGTAGAGGTAACTGTTTCAGGTTCTTAGAGCCGTGTGAACACCCCATTCTCTCTGGGCAACGGGGAGACAGACCCCATGTACTAGTTTTTTTATGGTTTCTCTGAAAAAATTACCAGAAACTTACTGGCTTAAAACATCATAAACTTATGATTTTATGATTGTTTAGGTTATAACTCTGACATGGACCCAAGCGACTAAATCACAGGGCTGGCAGGGCTGTGTTCCTTTCTGGAATCTACAGGAAGGCCTGTCTCTCTGCTTTTTCTAGCTTCTAGAGGCCTTTCATGTGCTTTGGGTCTGGACTTTTCCCATCATCCTTAAACACTGCATTTCTAGTTGTTCTCCTGTAGGTACAGCTCCCTCTCACTGTGCAGTCTTAACTCGTCCAGTTTTAAGGTTTGACCCTTGTGATTTCATTGGGCACACTAAGATAATCCATGATAATATCTCCATCTCTAGGTCCTTAACTTATTCACATCTGCAAAGTCCCCTTTGCTCTCTAACATATTCACAGGTCCTGGATATCAAGACTTGGACAGATTTCGGGTCAGGAGCTAATATTCTGCCAATCACAAACTGCTTTATGAAAGGGACAATAAATTACTGTTTTTAATCTTTCACAGTGCCTAGCCCAGAATAATATTTGAATTAAGTTAAAGGTTTTCAAATGAGATAAGTGACAGTAATCTTATATTCTCAGCATCTGAAAAGTGTCTTGTTTAGTATTGACCTCTGCGTCACCATCTTGATGCATCCATTATGTTTGGAGCATTATATCCTAGTTTTCAAAGGGGTAACATAGAGGAAGTGTTTAGTATTTCATTACCTGATGCTTAACTCCTCCCTCATTTGGCAGGAGCTGTGCAGTGAATATCGTAACTACATGAGGAATGGACAACTTCCGTGCACCAGAGAGAACGACCCCATTGAGGGCCCTGATGGGAAAATCCACGGCAACACTTGCTCCATGTGTGAGGCCTTCTTGTGAGTAGGCTGCGGTCACTGCTTCTCCTAAGTGCCGGAGAGGACAGGCCTGTGGTGGGCGAGAGAGAGCATGTTGAAGGCTTCCTTTCTGAGGCTGACAATGAAGGCGACCTTTTCACTGAGTTTGGGGATTTACTATTGCAAAGCTGTCTACTTAGTGCATTTCTTTGTAGTGTTCTCAGTGTTCTGAAAGGTACTTGAATTGCTTGTTATTAAAGGGGGACCGTGTACTAAGGGGAAATTCCCCCAGAGTTAATGGCATACAAGGATTGGCCATTTTTGTTCTGCGTACATACTATCATGAATAATCCAAAGATGTAATCATTGGGTGCTAACACATTGAAAGTACCCTATCATCTCATCAATTTTTTAAGTATCCTCATTGCTTCCTGGGAAGAAGGACCACATCTTTGTTTTCCAAAAGAAGTAGAGCAGTGAAAATTCATTTACTGCTTGGCCACAACACCTGTGTCTTTAGGTAACACTAAAAATAAGAGGTGTAGAAGTAATGGAATATATCTATCTAGAGAGATCCCCTTTAGGATAATATATATTGGGTATTAGGAATGGATTGATCCCCCTGCCTTTCTCTTACAGCCGGCAAGAAGCAAAAGAAAAAGCGGCAGCTAAATCCAGAAAAGCTAAGAGAGAAGCTGAAAAGGTAGTTATCCTGGAAGCTTCATACCACAATGAAGCTTTGTAGTTTCTCTTTAAAAATAACTCATGGGATCACTGAAGGCCTATGTACGAGAACTCGAGGTTCAGTTAGTCCAGGGGTTGATAAAATTTTCTTAAAGAGTAAGACACTAGATATTTTAGATTGCGACTATTTGGTCTCTGTCATGACTACTCAACTCTACTACTGTAGCTCTAAAGCAGCCATGGATAATATGCAAATACGTGGGCATTTATTTTGCATAAATAAAAATTTCCAGCAACTTTTTATTTATACAAAAAGGTGGTGGGCCAGGTTTTGCTCACAGGCCATAGTCTGCAAACTTCTAATTTACTCCTTCGCCCTATTTTTAAATGAAGATTTAAAATCCAGAGAGAGGAAGAACTTGCGTACAAAGGTAGTGACAGTATTGGTATCAGAATCTTGAAAAACGGGAACGACAGAATTCAAACTTGGACTTCACGTAGCATTACTTCTATACAACATGGAGCTTTGGATGAACACATTTGGTCAAACCAGGAGTGTCCCTTGCTTTCATTATTTCTGGGGACAGCATTTGGGCAAAAATTAGAGCAACATTCCCAAATAATATTTTCTTGGTTCCAAAAGGACTGATTCCAGGTAGATTTTTCCAGGTTTGTGGTCATTTCCTTGCCCCCATCAAAAACTATTGATGTTAAAAATAATCTCTAATGAAATATCACTTGCAATTCTGAATGATTTGGTTTGTTTTACAACTGTATTTCCCACAACTGAGAATCTGAATTTTTAAAATATTAGCTCATATGCTTTCCTTTTCAACATCAACAGGAGACTAGTCTTGAGCATCAGATGATTTCTCATTTTACATTAGCTACTACCAACAAACTATCCTCTCATATTCTTTTGCTAAATATGACCAGTTAGGGAATCTGGCAGTGAACCTTGCAGCAGAGCTAGGAAAAGCTCACTCTTGTCTTTACTGAGTTTTGACTTGAACTAAAAGATACAGAAAAAAATACAAAGTCAATCTTACTTGCCATCAGTAATCAATTATATGATCTTAAGTATTTGCTTATTCTATCTCAATTCCTCATAAATTTACTGAGTACTTCTGAGATGTCAGTCATTGTAGATATGTGTAGAAATATATTATCTCACATTATTGTCATAACAATTCAGCACATGTACTGAATACTTAATATTGGCAATTATTATTTTAACTGTGTGGAATTAATATTATTTTCATTTTATAGAAGAGGCAGTTGAGGCACAGATAGGGTAAGACCCCTCCTCACCCAAGGTCTCTGGGCAACAGATTAGAATTCTAACCAACATTATTAAATAGCCGTCAACACATTGGGTTTGTCTGGACACACCTGGAATATCATGCTAAATTCTTTAGGAAAGGGAAAGAAATCAGAATGAGAAATGGTGCAAATGACTGAAAAAGACTGGAACAGAATGACTGAAGTAGCTGGGGGTGCTTTGCTATGGGAGAAGGACAAGAGGACTTTCTCCAGATATTTGAAGGACTCTGTGTGGAAGAAGAAAAATATCCTCAGTTTTTCTGAGGGAAGTAAGATATGTTGACTTTGCTTACTGGTTTGAAGGAACATACTCATCCTATTTGCAATGACATCTTCAAAAAATAAAACCCTACGAATAAGGATCCTATAGGAATGATTAGAGTTCCTTTCCAAGATCCTCCTAAGTAGCACATGGCTAATTTGTGGGAATGATCTAATAGAAATTCTGGAATTTGTAGCTCAGTTGATAAAGAATCTGCCTACAGTGTAGAAGACCCGGGTTCGATCCCTGGGTTGGGATGATCCCCTGGAGAAGGAAATGGCAACCCACTCCAGTATCCTTGCCTGGAAAATCTCATGGACAGAGGAGCCTGGTGGGCTGCAGTCCATGGGGTCCCAAAGAGTTGGGCACGACTGAGTGACTAACACTAATGAACTCCTTATCACTACAGGTGTTCCAGTGCAAATTACACAACTTATTGGCAGGTGTGACATAAAGGGGATTATCAAGTGAACTTCCAAGTTCTACCTAAACCTTAATTCTTAAAAATTCTATGCTATATACAGTGTTCTTATTGCATTATAATATAATAGAGATAGACAATAAAGTCTTGATTAAGAACTGTATCCAATCCTCTGAGAACCCAGTTTTTTAAGAGATTCTTGCTTATGTGTGACTGCCAGGTTCAGTCTGGACTTGAAAGTTAAATCTCATGGAAAATAAAACAGGAACCTCTTTTTAAGTCCTGTGCTCTTTGTAGGAATTGAACAAAACAACTGCCAGAAAGAAACATTCATAGGTCATTTTCATTTTCCTTTTTTTTACCCCAGGAAGCACTTAGTAGGGACCCAGCAGAGTTATTTTCAAGAAAATACTCAAGGTCTTGCCTTTTCTCCTCCTTTAAGGATGCATGCAGTGAATTTCGGAGCCTTCTTCAAAATGGAAATCTTTTCTGCACTCGAGAAAATGACCCTGTGCGTGGCCCAGACGGCAAGACCCACGGCAACAAGTGTGCCATGTGCAAAGCAGTCTTGTGAGTGTGCAGATGAAGTCCATGCTGCGGGTGGCAGAGCCGGGAGGATAATATATAGTGTTGGTCCTTTCCTCACATGTATTGTAAAAGCAACAAATGATCACGTGTAAATCATTTTAGGGCGACTCTTTCTTTACAGAGGCTCAGATTCACAATTCTAGAAACAGATGACCAAGCTTTTACACTACATTCTCCATTAGCTCTGGGGCACTGCCTCACAGTGGATCACACCATCTTTCTTGGTAAAATTCTAAGTCCTTTGCTGTCAGGTGGATCCCTTCTTTGGATTATTTTGTAATCCCCATTGGAAAGAACGCACAGATCTTACTATCAATCTAACTCATCTACCTACATTTAAAAAAAAAATCACATTTTTAGGATAAAGATAGCTATTTACATAAGGTTTGGAAGTACATCTGAAATATTTGTCATTTAACAGTCATTTGCTGAACATCTAGAATGTTTAAGTGTATGATGGTTATAGAAAGATGAATGAAATAGTATTACCAGAAATGATATAGTTCAGTAAGGATTAGACATGGGAATAAATTAATATAATACAAAGGAGTAATTGCTAAATGAAAAATGATGTATGCAATGTGTTATGGTAGTTCAGGAAAGGGAGAGTTAATAGAAAGTTTTATGGAGGGATAAAACTGGATCTGGTAATTTGGATAATATGTGAACAGTACAGGAAGGAATGAGGATAAAACACGGAACAGCATAGGTAAAATCTAAAATTAAGGAAGGTGTAGTATGTACATAAAAGAGCAAGTCATGTTAGTTAGAACTTACCCACTTCACCAGCTTTGAATGCCAGATCATGGATTTTGAAGTCAATTCTATATATAGTGGCAAGCTGCTAAAATTTTTCAGCTAGGAAAGTGGCATAAATGTGGTTCCTTTTTGGAAGATTCATGTTAGCAAGTAAAAAGAAAAGCAAGGTACCAAAATTCAGAATGCTGTTGGTGGTAGTAGGGAATTACAGTAATCCAGCAGGAGGTAACTAGAGCACAGAGCTAGAATAGAAGGTGAGTACATCAACATGGGAGACACAGGAAAGTGAAACCAATGTAAACAGCTATGTGAGCTAAAGAAGAGGGAGCAGTTAGGGATGGCTCAGCATTTTGTTCTTTCTGAAGAAGAAAGAACACATTTGGTAGAGGAGATAATTATATTGGGACCTCTTTAATATGAGGTATTTGAGAGAAATCCCTCTGGAGATTTACATGAGCATTTACAAAATGCTAATTAATTACTCACCAAGTCTTGCTTGTGGTTCCGTAAACGCTGGTTTTCTTCAAGAGTCTTCCAGGCAAAAGAATGCAACATAATGCATTTTTCTATTTTCAAAGAAGAGGGCCTGCAATGTAACAGATGTTCAATAAATGCTGGTGAATTCTATAAAAATCTAATTGGGTCATAGGATGAGAAACTCATAGAAATGCATTCCACTCTCTGTAATCTATTATTCCCTACCTCCCACCTTCTAATTTTCAGCCAGAAAGAAGATGAAGAAAGAAAGAGAAAAGAAGAGGAAGATCAGCGGAATGCTGCGGGCCACGGCTCCAGTGGTGGTGGACGAGGGAAAGCTAAGGTGAGAGCCGCCTCTGAGTTCCACAACCAGAGTGGGCTCAACTCAGTGGCCCTGGGGCCATGGCAGAGCCTGTGGTCAAGGGCTATGAGCGTACACAGTGCTGAGCTGGAGAGCATCCTTGGAAGGACAGGGGACTTCCCCCTTATGATTGCAGAGTAATATCCAAGCAATTTTTAGTTTCTCTAGGGCTCACTCTGACTTCTCTGAACTTGAAAATAATTAACATGATGTCCTGATCCCAGTCTCCTGACTCCAATTTCTATCATCTAGCTTTGAAGCCAATACATGATCCTAGGAGAGTAAGTGGCATAAATGTAATGATGTTCCACATCCTGTGCTCTTCAGTTCCTTTCATTATGTTCTCTTTCTGACTGGAGCCACTTTTTGGAGGTATATTTGCTATTGTTCCAAGACAGGATAATGTGGTGAAAGGGCATAGGTTTTTGAGTCAGATAGTTTGGGGTATGATCCTACCTTTGCCACCTGGACTTGCAAAGCATCAAATAAATCACTTCATCTCACTCAACTCTATATTTTCTCTTACTTAGCAGTACTCTTATAGGGATACAGTAACTTAGGCAAGTGTTGGCACATTTCCTGAGACGTTTTAAAAGTCACTATGACAATGTTGCACACAAGCCCACTCCTCAGGCATGTGAACACAACTGCTAAGATCACAGACACCTTGTCTTTAGCCGTATGACCTTGTCACAGCCATTTTATCTCTAGTCATATGACCTGGGGATGTCAAGACTCTCTCTGCCTCCAGATCTGACATAGGCCCAGTGTTTGCCTTTGAAAAATTTTGGCTTTTCTGTTTGTGCATATTTTCTCCTGTAGGAGGTTGAGTTCTTACTCTCAAGTATAGACTTGTTAAGACCCTTTGTTTATCTTGTCTATAATTTACTCAAGCCTGACTTCTTTGACATTTTGCATGATTTTATGCTTTCTCCTAGCCCTTCTTTCTCTCTCCTATCTACATTAGAGGTCAGCAATTTTTTTTTTCTTTTCTGTAAAAGGGTAAATAGCAAATATTTTAAGCATTGCGGGTTACACAGGTTCTGTTATAACTATTCAACTCTGCCACATCTATGGGAAATCAGCCATAAATAATACTTAAATGAAGGAGTGAAGGTGTGTTTCAAGTTTTATATATTAAACTTCCTATATAAGAACAGATAGCACGACAGATTAGTGCTGTAGGCTATAGTCTGCTGACCCTGATCTATGCAATTAAATCCCAGCCAGCTTTATAATTTCCTTGTGTTAAACCTTAAAAGCAACATTACCCATGACAGCTGACCTCTTAGAATATGGATGATTCCAGCCCCTCTTCTGTTGACAGCAATCCTAGGTGTGACATGCTGTGTAAGAGGAGATAGATAAGAACTTCTGACTCAGATTATTTAATAAACTTAATAAACATACAACAGACCAAGTCATCCAGGAGGCCTGCTCTCTTCTCCTTTTTCAGGACCAATGTGCTGAGTATCGGGAAAAAATGAAAGATGGAAAACTCAGCTGCACTCGCGAGAGTGACCCTGTCCGTGATGCAGATGGCAAATCATACAACAACAAGTGTGCCATGTGTAAAGAGATATTGTAAGTACTTTTCTCAACCTGCTTGTCTAAAAGATAGCCACATATTCCTCCTGAATTAATGGCTGTTTCTCATTTGCCTGTAGTTTCTTTCATAAAAATTACCCTTTCTGTTAATTCTCAAATATTATCTCCTTCTCTTGCATCCCCTAAGGAACAATGAGCCCAAGCAAGGGCAGCTAACCAGTGGCTGATTCCTACTCTATTTTGTGTCATAATTCTGTGAACTGTAAGCCACTGGAGATTTTTGATCAGATCCGTGACTGTAAATTGAATTCCACCAGACTGAATCATTACAGGTAGTCTCTTTTTCCTAGTATTTTGTTAAGGTTTCATGACTTTGTATTTGTTTGAATCTTCAGGATACAGTGACTACCACTTCCCTATTTTTAATTGAAGGATAATTGCTTTACAGTATTTTATAGGTTTCTACAAAACATCAACAACAATCAGCCATAGGTTTACCCATGTCCCCTTTCATTTGAATATTCTTCCCACCTCCCTCCCCTCTAGGTTGTTTGAAAGAAATGAAACTCAAATTGAGCCCCAGTTTGAGTTTCCTGAGTCATATAACAACCTATTTCTTATATATGAAAACAGAGCTCCCTAAAATACACACACACATATATTCATGTTATATATATTCATACACATTCCTTTTAAGCATAAAGCCAAATGAAACTTTGAAAGAGATATACATGTACCAGAGTTCTGTATGATTTGGATCAGAATCACCTGGGTTATTAAAAGTCAGATAACTGAATCTCAGTGTAGACCCTGTCAGTAAAACTGTTGGGATTGACAGTGAATCTGATTTTTAAAATCTCACAGGTGATTCTTAATGTACATGAAAAATTAGGAACCACTAGCATAAATATTTTATCAGAAAGGTAAAAGATTAAAGAAAACCCCCCAAAACCATAATCCTAAGGTACTTCCTGTATCACTTGTCTTCTATCTTGGGATCCAACGGTAACCCAGATAAATTGAAATATTAGTGCTCGTCACTCAGTCATGTCCAACTCTTTGTGACCCCATGGACTGTAGCCCACCAGGCTCCTCTGCTCATGGAATTCTCCAGGCAAGAATACTGGAGTGGATTGCCATTTCCTTCTCCAGGAGATCTTGCCAACCCAGGGATCAAACCTGGGTCTCCTGCATTGCAGGCAGATTCTTTACCATCTGAGCCACCAGGGAAGCTTAGACTGACCTACAAATCAAGGAACAAGAATGGTGAATTGGTAAGGAATTAAAACTACAACTTATGACCAAAAGGTAAAAGAACCGAGGAAGCTGGACTTGGAGATCTGAAGCTTGCTTTTAAATATCTAAAGGATTAATATCAGGAAGAGATAATGGATTTAGCAGGCTTGTTCCATGCTTTCCTGAGGATGTGAAGTTAGGATGAAAGCTACAGGGAGATTAATTTGGACTACATAAAGGAGACTTTGAGATTAACTCAGTTGATCTTGCTAGAATAGCTATCTTGTAATGGGGAGCTTCTTAATACCCAAGGTAACTGTCCATCTCTGAGAGATGCAGAGAGATTCTCTATGAAGAAGGTGGATTAGGATACATAAACTCTCAGGCCTCTTCCAAACCTGGGTATGTGTTAACAACATGACGACTGAACTCTTTTCTTTTTTAGGCAAAGAGAAGCAGAGGGAAAAAACAAGCAATCTGACTACAGATCAAATGGGACTGATTCAGCATCAGGAAAGGTGAATTATTAACTAGGTTTTGGCAAGAATGGTCTTTCTGTAAGTCATTACTTGACTATCAAAAATGTGGAAAGAGCATGCCAGGGTTGCCAGTCAAGATCTTGTGCTTAGAAGCTCAGAAGTCATCATGAATGTGAATATCACTGATAACTTGTTCAATGTGGAAATTTAACACCAAATGGAAATCTTCCAGCCTAACACTTTATAAAACACTTTTATAAAGAGTAGTTTAATTATCTCAATAGCCTGGTCAACTAAGATTTTCCCAATCTCATTTTATAGATGGGGAAAATGAGGTTTGGCTGCTATAACAAATTATTACCAACAGTAGCTGAAAACAACCCTGATTCAGCATCATACATTTCTGGAGTTCAGAAGTCCTAAACGGGTCTTACTATGTTAAAGCCAAGGTGTCAGAGAAAGTCTGCTTTCCTTGGTGGAGGTTCTGGGGAAGTTCTTTTTCTTTGCCTTTTGTTTTTTTTAACTTCTAGAAGCGCCTGCATTCTTTGGTTTGTGGTCATCTTTAAAATCAGCAGGGGCCAGTAGATTTTTTTTTTTTTTTAATGTTGTATCATTCTGACTCTGGTTTTCCTGCCTTCCTGTTTCACTCATAACGATCTTTTTGATTACACTGGGCCCACCCAATAATCCAGGATAATCTTCCCATTCTTAAAGTAACCTGGTTATAAAGCCACCTAACCTTGCTGTGGGGAGGCTCTACACTGGACCACAGAGGTATCCAAGTGATCATTTCTGGAATATATAGCCTTACTTGGCAAGCAGGAATTAAGGTTGATGATGGAATTCATCTTCAGAAATTACCACTTGGACATGTCTGTGGTCCAGTAAAGAGCCTCCCACAGCAAGATTAGGTGGCTGCCCAATTCCTGAGTCAAAAGCTTCAAAATTTTCAAGATCAGTCAAATACTATGTGAAAATAGCCATTTCTAATATAATTTTTCCTTCTTTTCAGGATGTATGCGATGAGTTTAGAAGTCAAATGAAGAATGGAAAGCTTATTTGTACCCGAGAAAGTGACCCTGTACGTGGTTCAGATGGCAAGACACATGGTAACAAATGTGCTATGTGTAAGGAAAAGCTGTGAGTATTTTTCAAAAATTAGCTTTTAATTGTTGAGTCTTAAAGTAAATAATCACTCATCCGTTCAAGACAACAATTTTTTTTTTTAGAGCATACCTGAGGTGTTTGTTCATTTTCGTTGAAATGTTTCTTCTCATTTTTCTCTTCAAGGGAAAGGGAAGCAGCTGAAAAAAAAAAGGAAGAGGAGGAATACTTGAGAAACAAAACCGGAAAGGACAATGAAAAACAGGTAATATACGTTAGACATATCTTGTGCTCAATTGCTGTCACATCTGACTCTCTGCAACCTCATGGACTGCAGCCCTCCAGGCTCCTCTGTCTATGGGATTTCCCAGGCAAAAATAGTGGAGTGGGTTGCCATTTTCTTCTCCAGGGGATGGATCTTCCCAACTCAGGAATCAAACCCACATCTCTTGCATCTCCTGAACTGGCAGGTGGATTCTTTACCGTTAGTGCCACCTGAGCATGCTTATACTTTAATTTGCATGAGAGATTGCAAGCTTAGTTTATTCAACAAATAAACAGAATGCATATTATAGAATACATACTCTGTCCCAGATGTTGTGAACATGATGATAAACAAGAAAGACATGATCAGATATTCAAAGAAATAGCATGGAACTTGGCCTAAGAGCAACTCTGTTGCAGTTACCACACATTATAGGAACAATGGCAATTTTCAAATTATTGTTATTATCAACTTGATCCCCCCCCCGAAGTTTGAAAACAATTATGCAAATAGGTGCCAAATTTACAAACAAGAAAAGGATCAAAAGCTTGGAGCTCCAGATGGTAAATTCTTGACTTGGTACTCTAGTGCCATCTTGTGTTCAACTTGGGGTTTTAAAAATAAGGTTCAATGCTTTAAAACACCAGCACATAGACACACTGCAACCTCTTCTAATCCATCTAGGGACTGAGAAAACTAAAAAGTGAAATTTCCCCAGGAAAGTTTTCCCATTAAAGAGGAAACTTTTTAATAGTTTTATACTGACTAAACAAAATGAAACAGTAGTGGAAATGGTCATTTTTGAAAAATATATTGGGAATATCTGTTACCCATATGTTGGTAGATCAATGGCTTTGAGAAAATACTTTATTGTACAAGTTCCAATGATCTCTACTGGACATCTATTCTAGATTGGTCAATTTCTTTCAGGTTTAAAAATATCTATTTTAGGAATTTCAAACAAGGGAAAAAACTATGTGTACATACAGAAAATACCCAGATATTTTTTGTGCCTGTGGCAAAAAGAAAGCTGCAGTCTTATCTACAAATGCAAACTAAAATAAGCTTTACAAAGTACATGCAACATCATATTTAAATCTGCCCACAGATTTAAATCTGCGCCCATCATATCTGCCCACAATCAATGCAGTAGGTGGTGGTGTTCCAATTTTACAGTTGAGGAAAAAACTCAGAGAAGTTAACTACCCACAGTTAACAAATAGAAGAGCTAGAGATTTGCACCCAAAGAGGAAAGGCTGCAATATACTCACATGGGTGCTATCACAGACACAGATATATGTGGCATTTTAGGTACCTGGAAGAGGAAAAAAAATTCTAGCAAATTTAAAAATGATGGCTATGAGACATTTCATATGTTGATTAGGTATTCAATTCCAGAGAATAGTTAAAATGCTACTAAACAGAGAAAAGTAGGTCTGGAGTTGTTCATAGTACCACAATTTAAAGAAAGGTAACTCCAACTTAGGTTATTGGTAGTATTTTTAAAGATAATCTTCCCATATACTGTAGCTCTTTGGGCTTAAAAAAAAGTTTAAGACAAACTTCTATGGATGTTCAAAAATTTCAACAGGAGTCAAACCCTGTGGGCCCAGTTCCGTTGCCTGCTTTTTAAGGTTCTTAGTTTTCAATGAGTAAAGAAGGCAGCTAGCTCCATGTTCTTAGAGATGTACCAGGAGTCTTATCTTCTACCGTGTAAAGGCAAAGAAGGCAAGGAATCTATAGCCTAGTTATTAATAGGTTTCTGACCTCTGTTTCAACACTGATTTTAATTACTTAATATCTGTGAACTTTTTTCCTCTCATCTGTAAAATGGGGATAATGTGTGCTTATCTTATAGATTTTTTAATGACAACCAAAAGAAATCCATTACCCCACACAACAAAATGCTAAGAATATAATACAGATTTGATGAAACAATTTTAAAAAATGTTGTTCTTGAGGAACAAAGCTAAAACTGTAGGTGTTTATATGCCGCCTTGCCAAAGGATGTCTTTCATTCCAGGGCTTTTTAATGTGTGAAGTAATGTGTTGAGGTGCAGTGCAACAGGTTTGGGGTTCAACCCCATGAAACTATATAAAAATGGCACAGGCTGCCTTAGGTGGTAGTGAAATTCCACTGGGGCCGACAAGTATTTGAAAGGGATGCTGTGGAGAGGATTCAGACTTCTTAAGCAGATACTGAACATAGTGCCCGTAAAATGGATCCCCAACTCCCGGGATCTAATGCCTGATGATCTGAGGTGGAGCTAATGTAATAATAATAGAAATAAAGTGCACAATAGATGTAATGTGCTTGAATCATCCCAAAACCATCCCCTGAGCCCCAGTCCATGGAAAAATCGTCTTCCACAAACTCTTTCCTGGTGCCAAAGAGGTTGGGAACCGCTGCTTTAAAATACATTTCATCTCTAAAATTTAATTTTCTCTAGATTTTTATTTTCCTTAAGAGTTAGGAGTTTACATATAACCAACCAATCATATTTTCTGTTTTAAAGATCAGATAATTGTAGAAACATCTCTTTTTTTGTTGTTGTTCTTACTGGCAGGATCAGTGTCATGAATTCCGGAACATGGTGAGAGATGGAAAGCTTATTTGTACCAAAGAAAACAACCCTGTTCGAGGCCCATATGGCAAGATGCATGCCAACAAGTGTGCTATGTGTCAGAGCATCTTGTGAGTAGAGAGGTTTATGAATCAGTTTGATATGCTGTATCTGCTTCCCAGAAATCAGTTCCTTTTGATTTAAAGCTTATGGTGTTTGGCATCACACATTAAAAATATATACTAATAGCTCCTCAGTTTAGAAGAGGACAGTAAGTTTCCAAAGCACTTCCATAAGAAATTTCTATTTTGAATATTATGAGAAGCACAGTCCTACCACGAGCAGCTGGGGTAGGCGAGGACCCTGTTGTATCATGCCAACATCACTGACCTTCAAAGAGGAAGCATCTCAGATAAGGGACATGGGGCAGACCCGTTCACCCTGCAGAGCCTCGGTTCCTCCTGTATATAAAGAGAATAATAACTACACAATAGAGTTTTGGTAGGGATTCAAGGAGAAAATATTTTTAAAATGTTTATAAACTTTAAAGCATAATAGCAATATAAAGAACAATGAATACAGGAGAGTTTTATTGTAATTCAGTAAGAAAATAAAAAGGAGAAATGAAGCAACTCTTTACCTGACAGTCATAAATAACCCTATTAGGAAAAAATGTAATGACCCTTCAGATGTATATCACTCTAGATGATAGTATAGAAACTGGGTTTATGAAAGTTGATAGCAGTGTCACAAATATATTATGAAACCCCCAGTGATCAGAACTTATTTGTTTAAAAAGTATCTTATGTATTTTTTAAATACTAGAAAACCATGTTAGATATTCTAATGTTTAGAATTAAGGAAATATTTGGTTAAACAATTCAATAATAACTCTGGAAAAACTACTCTATCCCTTTCATAAAATTTTTCAGTGAGCGAGAAGCTAAAGAAAGAAAAAAGAATGAAGAAGAAAGATCAAGAGCCAAGCCCTCAAATGATGCAAAGGTTATTTTTTAAGATACGAAGATAACTATTTTACTTATCATCCTCAGATTCTTGTCTTCGCCTTCACTTTTTGGATAATAAAGTTGCTAATCTTCTGCTTCAAAGAAAATTGATTTTGCCAATATTGTCATGTTGGGTTATAATAAGATTTATCTCCTGGCTTTGAAGTTTAATGTTTTTTCTCAATTTTATAGAGAATTCTCCTGCAGTGTGTATTGATTATTGCTTTGGTCTCTCCTGTTTGGGAGAATTGTGGACTGAAAAATAGTGGGTAAAATTCTTTACCACCTCAACTGCATGCTTATGTCTGACACTTTAAATGTGAAATGAGGTTTCATGTTGCTTGTTGACACTGATTTTTAACAATTTATGTAAAATAAACTAGTCTCAAAGTCTCTCTTTTAGCGTCTCTCCTTGATGCCTTTCCCATTTTCTCCAGAGGGTCTTCTGAGCATCAGTGAATCAATAGTGCACGTGCATGATGCTGCCTTTTCTATTTGCTTTTCAAGATCACAAAGAAGACATCTTCAATCAGTCTTTTACCAGTGATAATGACATTCATAGAGTTAGACAACTGTGGGATTGTCCTCTGGTCAAGAGTGTATCTCCCGTGAAAAGTAGAGGAAACGAAAGCTTGATGGAAAGGGCGAGCAAGACGAGGAGCTCTTTCAAGTATTGTTTTATGTTTCCCTATATTTCCAGGACCAGTGCAGAGAGGTTCAGAATGAAGCGGAGGATGGGAAGTTGAGAGAGTCTGGGCATTCCTTGGCCTCCATTGCCAGGATAAGTGCAGTGAGTCTGAGACCAGAGCCAAGAGAGGAATTCCTAAAACCAAGTTTAAGAAAGTAACTAAGTCACAAAGGGAAAAAGCCATGCCCACTTCCCTTTTCTTATTTTCTAGGATGAGTGCAGTAACTTTCGGCAGCATGTGAGGAATGACAAGCTCATGTGCACGAGAGAGAATGACCCTGTTCTTGGTGCTGATGGAAAGTTATACAAAAACAAGTGCTACATGTGCAGACGTATCTTGTGAGTAACAGGACCCTGTACCCCCTCAGCTAGTGAGGGGACTGCATTTTTAGAGACTGTTGATTAAATACTCATGTGCTCATGAATCCATGCGGGCTTTAAACCAAGTCTTTAGATGCAAAAACGCTTTTAAGTTGACAACACCCGGGACAGGAGAAAGAACACTTGGACTTGAAGACAGGAAATCCAGATGGAAGTTCTAATCATGATATTTACTAGCTATGTCACTTAAAAAAATGTTTTCCAACCCTCAGTATCATAGTTACAAGAAATTATTCCAAATTTGTTCTACAACTAGATCACACTTAACAGAGGTCTTACACACACACATACACACACAGATTAGTACTTCAAAATAAGAGTCTCCAAGGCTAAGGAATTTGTTTTTTAGAAAGGGTTTCTAGTTTATTCTGATGAACAACTATATTTGGGGACCTATGGACATGATGGATGATGATGGTTCTGAAAAAAGCACTATGAACACAACAGTTATTATATATATAACATATATATATATATATATATATATTAGCTCCTCATAGTACATCCCTTGAGGAAGGAATTACCAAAACTATCATCTTTTTATGGGACTTCCCTGGTGGCTCAGATGGTAATGACTCCACCTGCAATGCAGGAGTTTGATCCCTGGGTCAGGAAGATCCCCTGGAGAAAGGAATACTCTAAACAACTTGTCCAAGGTCACACATCTGTTAAGTGAAGGGAGTGCCAAGCCAGCTCCCAGCTGTGTACTTTTCTTAACATGTCTTCCTGGACACTTTCTCATTCAAAGTTCTGTGGTTCCATCATATTTTATTAGAAATGTTTAACTTCCAACTAGAAATTACAGGAGCCAGTCTTTGTGGATGTAAATTTACTTTTGTCTTCTTTTCTAGTGAAAAAGAAGCTTTGGAAAGGATAAGACTTGAAGAAAAACCATCCCATTTTAGATCTTCTGAAGAGGAAGACAGCTCAGAGTCTTCCATTTCTTCTCTGGTAAGAACTGCTGTTTCTAAAAAGTTACTTATTAACTTAATTTACTCATTCTGGAGATGGGGGGGGGGGGGGCCCGTGCTGTTGCCACTTGCCCTCTATAAACCTCATTTCCTGTAAAGGCCTAGGAAAGACTGATTCAGTACAGCCTCAAGTCCTTTGGAGGAATCCATGGAGTTCATGCTTAGTAAGAGTCTCAAGATTACTCACTGGTGCATTATTCTGTGCTCTTTGAGATTATTAGTCTTGCTCTAAATGAATTTATTTTGAAATTTTAAAAAGTGGGTGTACAATGCATGTAACTTCTGGCACATGCAGTCAAATAAGTAGTTAGGAGTCTCAACCCTATAATTTCAGCAGACCAGAAAGGCTCCTCACCCAACCCCTTCCTACTCCCCCTCCAAACCTAGTCCTTTTCCCAATAACCTGGAAATTGACACTGAACATATTTATACATATTATACATTTAAAAGAAGTATAAAATGACATACTTATATTTACATTGACCCTATTTGGGATTGCTTTTTTAGAGCTTTGTCAAGGTCAGGAGTAGAAAGAAGAAGATATAAGAGCATGAAGTATATTCATTCACAATGGGCAATCTCAAATTGGTCCCTAGAAAGGAGACTTTAGCACCTAGTCTGATGACCCAAAAAGAAGAAAGAAAGGTATCTAACATGAATTTTATCTAATTATTTCCCCAAATCAAGTATAATAACGGATGCGTTACACTAACAAAATACTAATTACATATTTCTAGTAAATCAGACTAGGGATCCCTAAGTATGCAGAAGTACTAGCCACAAAATCTGCTCCTTTCCCCCCAGCTTTATTGTGGTGTGTGTGTGTGTCTGGGTGTGTGCTTAATTGCTCAGTTGTGTCCGACTCTTTGTGACCCTTTGGACTATAGTCTGCCAGGCTCCTCTGTCCATGGGATTTTTCAGGCAAGAACACTAGAGTGGGTTGTCATTTCCTTCTTCGGGAGATCTTCCCGACCCAGGGATCAAACCCACATCTCCTGCATTGCAGGGAGATTCTTTACCTGCTGAGCCATTGCAAAGCCCTTAGTGTATGTGTGTTGATATGTAACATTATGTAAACTTGTGTACAACATATTGATTTGATAGACTTATAGATTGTAAAATGATTACCACTATAGTGTTAGCTAACATCTCCATCATCTCACATAATTACCATTTCTTTTTTGTGGGGAGAATATTTAAAGTCTATTCACCAACTCTGAGTATATTACACATTACTATTCCCTATAGTTTTCCTGTTCATTTCCAAGGCAAACCCTTCAATATCATGGTAATCCAAGTCTATGCCCCAACCAGTAATGCTGAAGAAGCTGAAGTTTAATGGATCTATGAAGACCTACATGATCTTATAAAATTAACACTGAAAAAAGATGTCCTTTTCATTATAGGGGACTGGAATGCAAAAGTAGGAAGTCAAGAAACACCTGGAGTAACAGGCAAATTTCTCCATGTAGTACAGAATGAAGCAGGGAAAACGCTAATAAGAGTTCTACTAAGAGAAGGCACTGGTCATAGCGAACACCCTCTCCCAAAAACACAAGAGAAGACTCTACACATGGACATCACCAGATGGTCAACACTGAAATCAGATTAATTATATTCTTTGCAGCCAAAGATGTAGAAGCTCTATACAGTCAGCAAAAACAAGACCAGGAGCTGACTGTGGCTCAGATCATGAACTGCTTATTGCCAAATTCAAACCTAAATTGAAGAAAGTCGGGAAAACCGCTGGACCATTCAGGTATGACCTAAATCAAATCCCTAACGATTATAAAGTGGAAGTGACAAATAGATTTAAGGGACTAGATCTGATAGAGTGCCTGATGAACTATGGACAGAGGTTCGTGACATTGTATAGGAGACAGGGAGCAAGATCATCCCCCCAAAAAAAGAAATGCAAAAAAGCAAAATGGCTGTCTGAGGAGGCCTTACAAATAGCTGTGAAAAGAAGAGAAGCAAAAAGGAGAAAAGGAAAGATATTCCCATTTGAATGCAGAGTTCCAAAGAATACCAAAGAAAGATAAGAAAGCTTTCCTCAGCAATCAGTGCAAAGCAATAGAAGAGAACAATAGAATGGGAAAGACTAAAGATCTCTTCAAGAAAATTAGAGATACCAAGGGAATATTTCAGGCAAAGAAGGGCTCAATAAAGGACAGAAATGGCAGAAGATATTAAGAAGAGGTGACAAGAATACACAGAAGAACTGTACAAAAAAGATCTTCACAACCCAGATAATCACGATGGTGTGATCACTTACCTAGAGCCAGACATCCTGGAATGTGAAGTCAAGAGGGCCTTAGGAAGCATCACTATGAACAAAGCTAATGGAGGTAATGGAATTCCAGTTGAGCTATTTCAAATCCTAAAAGATGATGCTGTGAAAGTGCTGCACTCAATATGCCAGCAAATTTGGAAAACTCAGCAGTGGCCACAGGACTGGAAAAGGTCCATTTTCATTCCAATCCCTAAGAAAGGCAATGCCAAAGAATGCTCAAACTACTGCACAATTGCACTCATCTCACACGCTAGTAAAGTAATGCTCAAAATTCTCCAAGCCAGGCTTCAACAGTACGTGAACCATGAACTTCCAGATGTTCAAGCTGGTTTTAGAAAAGGCAGAGGGACCAGAGATCAAATTGCCAACATCCACTGGATCATCAAAAAAGCAAGAGAGTTCCAGAAAAACATCTACTTCTGCTTCACTGACTATGGCAAGCCTTTGTGTGGGTCACAATAAACTGTGGAAAATTCTGAAAGAGATGAGAATACTACACCACCTGACCTGCCTCTTGAGAAATCTGAAAGCAGGTCAGGAAGCAACAGTTAGAACTGGACATGGAAAAAAAGACTGGCTCCAAACAGAAAAACAAGTACGTCAAAGCTGTATGCAGAGTACATCATGAGAAATGCTGGACTGGATGAAGCACAAGCTGGAATCAAGATTGCTGGGAGAAATATCAATAACCTCATATATGCAGATGACACCACCCTTATGGCAGAAAGTGAAGAACTAAAGAGCCTCTTGATGAAAGTGAAAGAAGAGAGTGAAAAAGTTGGCTTAAAGCTCAACATCCAGAAAACTAAGATCATGGCATCCAGTCCCATCACTTCATGGCAAATAGAGGGAGAAACAGTGTCAGACTTTATTTTTTTGGGCTCCAAAATCACTGCAGATGGTGACTGCACCCATGAAATAAAAAGGCACTTACTCCTTGGAAGAAAAGTTATGACCAACCTAGACAGCATATTAAAAAGCAGAGACATTACTTTGCCAACAAAGGTCCATCTAGTCAAGGCTATCGTTTTTCCAGTTCATGTGTGGATATGAGAGTTGGACTATAAAGAAGGGTGAGTGCTGAAGAATTGATGCTTTTGAACTGTGGTGTTGGAGAAGACTCTTGAGAGTTCCTTGGACTACAAGGAGATCCAACCTGTCCATCCTAAAGGAAATCAGTCCTGGGTGTTCGTTGGAAGGACTAATGTTGAAGTTGAAACTGCAATACTTTGGCCACCTGATGTGAAGAGCTGACTCATTTGAAAAGACCCTGATGCTGGGAAAGATTGAAGGCAGGAGGAGAAGGGGACAACAGAGGATGGATGAGATGGTTGGATGGCTCACTGACTCAATGGCCATGAGTTTTGGTGGATTCTGGAGTTGGTGATGGACAGCGAGGCCCTATGTGCTGCAGTCCATAGGGGTCACAAAGAGTCAGACATGTCTGAGCCACTGAACTGAACTGATTCCCTATAATCACCACACCATATATTAGAGCGCCATAAATTGTAGCTAAAAATTTATACCCTTTGACCAATGTCTCCTTATTTTCTCCAATCCCCTAGTAATCACCATCGTATTCTCCGTCTCTATGCGATTGGCTTTATTGTACAGTATTTGTCTTTGTCTGTCTTATTTAACTTAACATAGCATCCTTAGGGTTCTTCCAAATTGTCATTAGAGGAAGAATTTTCTTCTTTCTCATGTCTGAATAATATCCTATTGTTTCTATGTGTGTTTGTGTGTGTGTATCTTGACTATTATAATAAAATCTGTTATTTTACATTTCATTGCAGTATCATAGTCATAAAGGAAAAGTGTACCTATCATAAGTGTACAACTAAATATTACAAAGTGACCACATCTGTGATATTGACACCTAGGTCAAGAAATAATGTATCACCAGCAGACCAGAAATCCCATCATGCTTATTCTTGTGTAACCTGGTTTTGAGCTGAGCTTTCTCTTGGAGAAGAGAACAACATTCTTTATTCAGCTTGTCATTTAACCATCATTTATGCATGCTACAAATAATTATTGAGCACTTGTTATTTTTCAAGCATTACTATGTGTATGATTAAAATGGTGGTGCTGGTGGTTTAGTCGCTAAGTTGTGTCCAACTCTTTTGCAACCCATGGACTGTAGCCCGCCAGGCTCTTCTGTCTATGGGATTTCCCAGGCAAGAATACTAGAGGGGGTAGCCATTTCCTTCTCTAGGGGATATTCCTGACCCAGGGATTGAACCTGAGGCTCCTGTACTGGCAGGCGGATTTTTCACCACTGAGCCACCAGAGAAGCCTTATGAGAACTGCAGCCGTAAACAAAATAGACAAAACTCTCTACACTTGAAAAAACATAGATCACAGATGATGTGAGTCAATAGAAAAATGACATAGTAAATGCTGAGATACAATTTTAAGTATCTTGTCCAGAAAAGAGCTCCCTGAGAAGGTGCCAGTTGCATCTCCTAGGGAGATGAATTCCATACATGTGAGTGAGGGAAGAACATTCCAGGAAGAGGAATGGCAAAGCCTTGAGACGGGGCTTATAGGACAGCAAGAAGCCCAGTACAGCTGACACAGAGTGACCTCAGAGAGACTTATACAGGAAGACGTCACTAAAATAACAGGAGACCCTGTCATGTAAGGTTGTGTAGACCGTTTTAAGGATGTTGTCTATTAGTCCGAATGCAGGTTTTGAAAAGAGGAGTAACATGATCTGTTTTAAAAGGATATTGCACCTGCTGTATTGAAGATACATTGCAGGAAGGCAAGAGCAAAAGCTGGACAGCTAGTTAGCCATGGCAGTAACCAGAGAGGCTGGCTTATGGTGCTAGTAGTGGAGGTGATAAGAGGTAGCTGAATCCTAGGTCTATTTTGAAGGTGGATAATTTGTTCAGAGTTGATGTACTGTGTAAGAAAAGAGAGGCATAATTCTGCTTTTTGCTTCTTTATCACCCTTTATTTTGGTAGTTTTCAACCTTGGAGTGGCAGATTCCTGAAAAATATTAAGGATATACTCGGTTCAGTTCTACCTTTGCCAGTGACTTACAGAAGGTGCTTGTTTAAACTCTCCCTGAATATCTCTATTGATATGGAACTCACCTCAAGCTAAAGCAGTCCCTTTAGATGTTTGAATTATTTTAGAACACAAATCAGCAAGTACTTCTTTACACCTCTGAAATGATTATCAATAGATATACTACTATTAAATGATCTACTCAGTGTCTGTTTCAGAAATTAGTTTCCAAGGAATTTCTTAAGTTGTCAAATTTATTGACATACAGTTGTTATTCATAACATTTTCACATTATCCTTTTAATATCTATATATAAGGCACCACTTTTTAATATTGGCAATGTGTGTTTCTTGACTTTTGTCAATTTTGCAAATAGTTTATCAGTTTATCAATCTTTTCAAGCAACCATTTGGCCTTCTGTTTTCTATTTCATAAATTTATTCATTTTCTTCTATTTTCTTTGAGCTTATTTTGCCTATTATTTGCTAGCTTCTTGAGATGGAGGTTTAGATTGATTTTAAGATTTTTTCTATTTACATACCTACCTAAAACTTTCCTTCAAATCACTGAGTTAACTACTGAGTATTTTTTATTTTATCATTCAGTTCAAAACATTTCTATATTCCATTTTGATTACTTTAGAGTCATGATTTATTTAAAAGTGTGTTGCATAACTTCTAAATACCTAGGAGTTTCATAGCTATCATATATATTACTAATATTATTTCACTGTGATCCTAAAACTTGCATTTTATGACTTCAATTTTCAAATTTATCAATACTGGCTTAATGGCCCAGAATGTGGTCTGCAATTCATGTGGGCAACAATTTCATGTCTACTTAAGAAGAATGTGTAGTCTGCAATTGTTGGATATAGAGATCTACAAATATCATTGAGGTCAAGCTGATTATATTATTTTTCAAATACCACAGACACAAATATCAAAATATGTATTATTACAAAAAGTATGTTAAATATAAACATAAAGTTTGATAAATTTGCCTTTTTCTCCTTTCAGTTAATTTTTGCCTCATTATCTTAAGACTATACTGTAGGTACATAAATGTTTGAGATTGTTAATTATGGAATCTATTATTTTATAATTAGAAATCCTCTTCTTTTCTTTATCTCTGCCATTAGTTCTTGTCCTAAATTCTACTTTGTGTGATATTAATATAGATATATCACCTTTTGGGTGATCAGTGTTTGCACATATCTACTTTCTGCCCTTTATATGTTCACCCTATTAGTTGAAATATAAAGATATAAAGTATACTTCTTTTAAATATTATAAGTTGAGTCATTTTGTTTCTCCAGACTAAGAGTCTCTGTTCTTTATCTGGAGTAGTTAGTCCTAATACTTAATGTAATTATTGACACCACTGAATTTGTCTTCCATAATCCTATTTTTTAAATTTCTGTGTTTTTTCCTTTTTCCTGCTTCTTTTAAGGTGAATAAATTTATTATTACCATCATCATCGTGAAACACACTTCCAAAAAACTACTAAGAACAAATATGTTCCTTTTTCTACATGAAAAATTTATGTATTTTTTACCTTAGGAAACTAACAACTATCATATACTGAGCACTTAGTATGTGCCAAACACTGTATTATGTATACATATAAGTGCATTATCTGACTTGATTCCCTAAAACAACAATATGAGGCAAGAGCTATTACTATTCATGTTTTTCAGATGAGAAACTAAGGCTCAAAGAAGTCAGGTAAATCACTTCTTTAGTTAGTGGCAGAGCTGGAACTCAAAAATCCATGTGATTACCTAGCATTTATTTTGAGTGTTTCCTTTCTAGATTGTATATAACCAATGTCTTCATTTAAAAGGACAAAAAAAAAAAGTATTATTTTCTGCGTAGGCGTTTTCTCCCTATGGGCATACCTCAGTTTATCTGTGCCTAGGTGGCTCGGATGGTAAAGAATCCGCCTGCAATGCAGGAAACCTGGAGACCTGGGTTCTACCCCTGGGTTGGGAAGTTCCCCTGGAGGAGGACATGGCAACCCACTCCAATATTCTTGCCTGGAGAATCCCCATGGACAGAAGAGCCTGGCGGGCTGCAGTCCAGGAAGTCCCAAAGAGTCAGACATGACTGAGCGACTAAGCACAGCACTGCTGCTGCTAAGTCGCTTCAGTCCGACTCTGTGCGACCCCTTAGACGGCAGCCCACCAGGCTCCTCCGTCCATGGGGTTTTCCAGGCAAGAACACTGGAGCGGGGTGCCATCGCCTTCTCGAAAGCACAGCACTGTCTTGTAGGATTTCTGCTTTCTAATTGCTGTCTTCTTCCTTGTATCTTGGTTTGGCTACTTCCTTAGTAAAAAAAGAAGCTAAACCCAGGAGGTTACCTAACAGTGATATGAAATGAATATATGAGTTTGTATAACCTATGTTACAGTTCCTTTACTAACTATCTAGTCACACATGATTGAGGAAATCAAGAGGTTTTCACCAAGTCCATATCTCTTAAGTGCCATTGAGCAAATTTACTATGTTTTGTTTGTTCAGAATTCTGAGATGTGCAAACATTACCGAATATTACCCAGGATGGGTTACCTTTGCCCAAAGAATTTACAGCCTGTCTGTGGTGATGATGGCCAGACATACAACAATCCCTGCATGCTCTGCCATGAAAATCTGTAAGTATACAAGTCCACCAAGTCCCTCTTCTAGTGTAGAGGTTCTTGATCATAGTGTTGACCCACATTAGAGTATTGAGATGAATGCAAAGTTCTGTAACTAATTGTATAAGTTTAAAATTCAGATGTTGTGAATGATCTTATTCATGCCTAAAACAGAGAATATCTATGGGTATCCCTTTAATAAAAATTTTCATATACTTTACTGAGTAGAAGAGAAAGGAAAAAGTGGTGAGGTTACAACGTAATTAGAGAAAATCTCTCTAAGCCCATGTTCACTCATGGGAGTGTGAACATCATCTATACTGTGTGTAAAGAGAAAAGAGTTGAGAATCATTGCTATACAGAGTCAGCCCAGGCTCTAATCTCTAATGTCTAGCTTCTAGTCACAGATTTCCCTCCATTCTCCACCTGTTTCCAGCCTTCATTTCACCAGCTTTAAATAAGGGCATGGTGGCAAATCTTGCCTTTTCTACCACATCCCACCTCAGGAACATTCAGTCCCTCTTTGTTCATCCTGTCCTTCTTAGAACACTAAAAACAAGGGCCAGAATATGAAGATGGGCCTGATATCCTCCTTTTCAATTCTGGAAAGATATTTGAATTTACATTTATTTCTTTAAAATCAGCTAACTCATGAAAGAAAAAAACATTCTACAGTTCATATATGTGGACTAAAATTAGAATATGAGTGCTTTATGTGTTATATCTGTAAGTAAGACACTTTAAGTTTTCAGTTTTACTGAATCCTCACTACTTACTATAGAGTGGTATTATTTTCATTGTATAGAAGGTTAATCTGAGTCTCAGAGAGTCTAGGTAATCTGTTTAAAATGACAACACTCTGGAAGTAGAACGGACCGGATTGTAACCTTGTTGATTTGGGTTTAAATACAGTTTGCTTTTCTGTCTACTACACTACTGTTATATCAAAGGTAAACAAAAGGGGATCAAAGATTCCCTTGATAATATGGAGAAAGTTACCTCTTTCTATAAAAGAAAAAATGATGAAACATTAAAAATCTGTATGCATAATATCTGTGGGCACATAAATCTCTTTAAGTCCATCCATGGATATTACACAGTTTTAATAACTAAGGAATCTTAATTCTTAAATGTCTTAAACATTTAAGGAATGAGTAAAACCATTCATGAATGTTACTATATGTGTCTTATTCCCTCCCAGAAATCCTTCAATTTCTCTTTACTGTAAATGCCAGGCCCTAAATTCTCCAACCAATGCTCTGCAAGCATTCCATTAACTATTTAAACCTATAATAAGTTATACTTTAATCAAAGGAACTTTAGAAATTACAGAAACGCCCATGATAAAAATACTGATAAAGGATGCCTCAAGACGGATTGTTTAGCTAAAGAACTGAGAGTACATGTTACAAAGAGAAGATTTAGACTGTCACAGGCAAGATTGAGCATTACTGGTTTCTGAGGTCTTAGAAGAAGCTAGAGGGAAGAAATTTCAACTCTTGCAATGTTCAAAGACCAGATGAAGTGTCCTGATAGACAGTTAGTCTCCTATCACCAAAGCAAACAAGTAGATGTTTGCTATATAATATTTCTTATGAGAAAGACATTAAAATTCATATATCTTAAGATTCTTTCCAAGAATAAAATTCACAATGACCATATAGTTATGTTTTATAACATATATACATAATTTACATATATTTATGTAAAACTTATTTTGTAAAATGTATCCTATTTTATAACCCCCAAGTCACATTATAGATATCAAATAAAGTCAAACTCCTCTCTGGGAGCCAGTTTTATTATCTATAAAATAATGGCTTTTGTGTTAGATGATGTTTATTTCTAACATTCAACAATTCCATGAATATATAGCGTATAGGAGAATGAAATATAATGAAATAGATCCAGGCCTGGGGCATAAATCTGGAGCTAAATCAGAAAAGGGAGAATAAATCTGAATGACGCCTACTAGAAAACAGATACCAGTTCCTACCCCTGATTTCAGTTCTGATTTGATGCCCAAATGTCATTCATATTGATGCTTGGTTGTGTTTTGTTTTGTTTTCATTATAACTGTGAGTTTTCCCAGCTTTGAAACTTCCTATTCTGTTTTAGAATACGCCAAACAAATATATACATACGCAGTAAAGGAAGGTGTGAGGATAATAGCATCAAAGAAACAACACCTCTTGGCGTAAGTATCTGGCGTTCAGAATCTCAGTCTTAGAACCAGGTGGTTCGGCTGCTGTTCCCTTGTATTCAGTGACGGATGTTTCTCCGGCCAGGGAAATGATAGCAGGTCAGGTAACCCCAGAATTATCTTCATTGTGAAGATAATTAATTACTGAAATGTGTGGGAATAAAAATATAGTAGTTAACACATCTAAATGTTTATAGTTTACTGGGATTAATAACAGACTGTTTATGAGCAATGTACATAATGTCACCAACACTTCTTTAGAGTAGCTTTTAATTTCTGTGATCTATGATACAGAGGCCAAGGGAGGTCAGACAGGGATAGAAGCAGACAAAGTTTCTATCTTTCTACTTTGCATTAAACTGTCCTCCAACATGAAAAATTGACCTTTTTATTTAAGTCCCTATAAGGATGTTTCTGGAATCAAGATTGCCGGGAGAAATATCAATAACCTCAGATATGCAGATGACTCCACCCTTATGACAGAAAGCCAGGAGGAACTAAAGAGCCTCTTAATGAAATTGAAAGAGTAGAAAAAGCTGGTTTGAAACTCAACATTCAGAAAATTAAGATCATGGCAACTGGTCCCATCACTTCATGGCAAATAGATGGGGAAACGATGGAAACAGTGACAAACTTTATTTTCTTGGGCTCCAAAATCACTGCAGATGACGACTGCAGTCATGAAATTAAAAGACGCTTGCTCCTTGGAAGAAAAGCTATGATCAACCTAGATAGTATATTTAAAAGCAGAGACATTACTTTGTCAACAAAGGTCCATCTAGTCAAAGCTATGGTTTTTCCAGTGGTCATGTATAGATGTCAGAGTTGGACCATAAAGAAAACTGAGCGCAGAAGAATTGTTACTTTCGAACTGTGGTGTTGGAGAAGATGCTTGAGAGTCCCTTGGACTGCAAGGAGATCCAACCAGTCCATCGTAAAGGAAATCAGTCCTGAATATTCATTGGAAGGACTGATGCTGAAGCTGAAACTCCAATACTTTGGCCACCTGATTTAAAGAACTGACTCATTTGAAAAGACTCTGATGCTGGGAAAGATTGAAGGCAGAAGGAGAAGAGGATGACAGAGGATGAGATGGTTGGATGGCATCACCGACTTGATGGACATGAGTTTGAGCAAGCTCCAGGAGTTGGTGATGGACAGGGAAGCCTGGTGTGCTGCAGTCCATGGGGTCACAAAGAGTTGGACATGACTGAGCAACTGAAGTGAAGGATGTTTTGACATATGTTACAGTAATCTCACCTTATTCGAGGTTTTGTTTTCTGTGGTTTTAGTTACCCAAAGTTCACAAATACTAAATGGGAAACTCCAAAAATAAATAATTCATTAGTTTTAAATCATTTGCTGTTCTGAGTAGCATGATGAAATCCTGCACCGTCCTGCTCCATCTCACCCAGGAGGTAAATCATCCTTTGTCTAGCACATGCCTGTCACATCCTTGTCACTTAGTAGCTATCTAGGTTATCAGATCAACTCTTGTGATATCACCGTCTTTTGTTCCAGAGACCCTTATTTTGCTAAATAATGCCCCTTAGAGTGCAAGGGTAGTGACACTGGCAATTCGTATATGCCAAAGAGAAGCCAAAAAGTTCCTTTATGTGCAAAGCGGAAGTTCTCAACTTAATAAGGAAAGAAAAAAAATCATGTGCTGAGGTTGCTCAGGTCTTTTGTAAAAATGAATCTTCTATCCATGAAATTGTGAAGAAGGAGAAAGAAATTTATTTTAGTTTTGCGGCTCCATCCCAAATGGCCAAAAGTTAAAGACACATTATGTGATAAGTGCTTAGTTAAGATGGAAAAGGCATTATATTTGTTGGATGGAAGACATGAACAGCAAATGAGTTCTGACTGGTGACAAGGCTTTTGGCCAAAAAGCATTAAGACTATATAATGAGACTTCAGCAAGGAATCCCCTGAAATTAGCCAAGCCATTTACTATAAGTAAAGTATGGTTACACAGATTCAGGAATAGGTCTGGACTGAAAAATATAAAAATGAGTGGAGTGGATGCATCTGCCATGAAGAAGCTGCTGCCACATTTCTAGCAGAGTTGAAAGGTTGATTAAAGAGGCAGACTATCATTCAAAGCACGTCTTGAATTACAATGAGACCAGGCTCCTCTGAAAGAAGATGTGCAATAGAACCCGCATTTGCAGAAGCACAAAGGAGGCATCAAGTCAGAAAAGCAGGGGAGGACAGATTAACTCTGCTACTATGTAGTAATGCCACAGGGGATTAAGCCAGGCAAAGTGTGAAGAGCAAATAACCCACCTGCTCTGAAGAACAAATATTAACTGCCCATGTTCTGGTAACAAAACCAGAGAGCATGGGGGAAATTCATCTTATTTACAGAATAGTACCACCAACGCTCCATCCCAGAAGTGAAAAAATACTTGGAAGAGGAAAGGATGGAATTTAAAGTACTACTAATAAAAGACAATGCACCTGGACATCCTGAATCTATCTGCTATGAAAATAAAAACATTGAGGTTGTATTTTTGCCTCTAAATACAATCTCATTGCTTCAGCCCCTTGATCAGAGCATCGTTCAATTTGTCAAAGTCACATACACCTGCCTGGTGTTTAATTACATTTAATCAGCAATTGATGCAGACCCTCACTTGGACAAAAAACACTGGAAATCACTCACTACTGCTGACACAGTAGGAAGCTACAATGGATAAATTAGAACCAGAAAGTGTAAATGCTTGCTGAAAAAATTAATGGAGTGAAGTTGTGAATGATTTTAAAGACCTCCTGGGGATTGATGGAGAAGTTAGGAAATTCATTCACAGGACAAGACAAGTTGATGGAGAAGGATATTCTGACGTGCTTGATGAAATGGAAGAACATATTGAAGGCCATTGACAAGTATCCAAGAATGAGGAACTAGAAGAACTTACTAAGTCATCAACAGAGGGAGAGGAAAACAAAGAAGAAACTGAAGCAGAACCAGCAATGTAAACATTAGCAAAATTTGCCAGTGTTTCAAGCTGCACAAATATTAAGGCAAAATTATGGAGTATAATCCTTGAATGGAAGCCAGCATTAAAGTTACCCATATGATCACCAAAGGATTGCAACTTTTGCAGCAACACTTTGAGTTAGAAAGAGCAACAACTTCTAACTACAATATCCTTTCAAAAGTTTTCCTCAAAAAAGCCTTTTGCTATCAAAGATTCCTGACCATGGATATCAGCTCCTGACATCCAGCCATGCACACCATCACAGTTTGATGATACAGGATTGCTTGAAGCAGATGACCCTCTGGCTGATGTATTCAGAAAGTCAATGATAGCCTGATGCTATGTCACAAAACCTCCCTCTTTCACATCATCTCAATTACACAAGCATTATATTATATCATCACAAAAGGGGTGGGTACAGTGAAATAAGATATTTGGGGGGGTGGGACTACATTGACATAATGTCCTGTTTTAGATTTATTGTTGTTAATCTCTTACTATGCCTAACTTATAAATTAAACTTTATCATAGGTGTGTAGATATAGGAAAAAACAATATATATGAGATTCAGTTTACACTGAATATATCTATGGTCTCAGACATCCACTGGGGGTCTTGGAATGTATACCTCGGGGGTAAAGAGAACTACTGTATTGAGTTTAACGTTGTTCCTGGTGATGGCATATGAGTAATCTCCTCCTCAAGCAAGAGGATATTTGACTTGGGTAAAAATATCAGGAAGTTTCAAATAAGAGAAAAATTTTGTTACCAGATAAGTATAACTTCAGAGTTTTGGTGTTTTTCATGTATGAGACCTTTGGCAAATCACATAAGTAATGTAAACCAAAGTTCTCACCGAGTTACTGAAAATTTTTAGTAAATACTTTTAAGCATTTGGCAATAACGCTTTCACAATAATGGAATTAAAAATGATTCTACCACATTTGAGGATCTCAAGCAACACTAGATGAGACCATATTCAAAAGAACTACTCAGTAAGCACTGATATGGGAAAGTGGAAAAACAAAAGAGCTATAAGCTAGGTGTTTCTGCTTTTACACTGGCAGCTGGAAGGCAGGGGACTGGAATGAAATGAAGAGATCTTTGCTGTTTCTTCTTCTGGGTTAAAAAATCATTTATCTACTCTGGGTCTTTACACATGTATAATGAGAGGTTTTAAACTTTTGCCCTAGTCCCTGTATGGTGTTTGCTGTCTTACTACATATAAACTGTTAGTGGTTTGCTTCTCATTTTATTGCCAGAATATAGTCTCCCCATCTTACAAACACATCTGGTCACGTATATCTCAAAACAGGAAGGTAAAAGTAATCTTTATGCAAGTCCTACAGACCACACCTTAGACCATGCCTTGCTATAATCTCACGTAGACAACTTGATGAAAACTACTTTATAAGGAATTTGCCATAAAATAATACTAAGATGTTTTTATTCAAATAATGAAGTATCTTGCCAGAGATAAGAACAAAACGTTTTGTAAGTTCCTGCCTTTCATTTGAGGGTGTTTTCTTTCCACTAGAGTTATATAACGGATATTACTTATGGTTTTATCTGATGGAACAAATCTTTAGAGCAAGAGGTGTCCTGGGCATTTATTCAGTTCCGGCTAGATGATTGTTATATGATCTTGGATACACCAAAGTGGTATGGGTGGGTCCTGGCCCAGCATTGCTCTGATAACTATTATGGGTGTAAATCCTAGAGGCTGAAACTTATTGCCTGAACCTAGTTCATGAGTAGATGATTCTCTAAGAGAGTCTAGAATCCCAAGAATGAATAAAAGACCTGACAGTCACAACTTTCCTGGAAAAATAGACTGAAAATCCAACTTTTACTTCCTATTCTAAGAAATACTTTTCATTATATGGGAACTTCTAAGATTTATATAACTCTTTAGAGAGCTCCCTGTGCTCTTTCCTTTTGCATCCTTGTAGTAGATCTGTATTTAGAGCAGGGATCGTTATCTTTCCCATTTTAAAGAAAATCAGCCTGGGAGAAATCCTGCCTGTACCACAAGTTCATTAGAATTAAGTTCTGGGTCCGCTATAGACCTGATTTCATTTCTTGTGCTCTGCCACCAGCCTTTAGTTGTCAGGACATTCTGAAAACCGAGGGCTCTAGAAAAGGCATTATCTGAACTAAATAAAGATTAGCTACACTGGAAGGAAATTCCTATATTAAGAAAAATGTCAATACAATTTTGAGATTAAGAAATGACTATTCTTAATTCCATGACAAAGATTTTCAAGGATTCAACAAGACCATAAGTTGCCAAGTCAAATCAAAGGAACCCTTATGGGTTCAATGTGAGAACTAAAATGGAGGTTTGAGTTTGTAATAATAATGTGCTAGTGTTCCAGGTAGCACCAGCAGACAAGATGCAGTTACCATTTTAAAAACTTTAAATGTTGACTTAATGTTTTAAATGTTGATTTTAAGAATATACATGGATGAGTCAGGCACGAAGACAGCTAATTAAATGCTTATGGCCTAAAACTATAATGGTAAAGCATTAATTGTTAGAGGAATTAGACTTAAGTCCTGATCAAATATGAGACCTTGGCAAGTCAGTGAACTTCTCTGAAGCTCAATTTCTTCCTTTTTGAAAAGATATGAATGACACCTTCCTTCTTTCATTATCATGAGGGTCACAAGTAACCAAGAGCAGAGGTCAGTTTTGCATCCACCTCAATAGGTAAAATGTATTAGATACTCCATAAATACTCATTGAATCAATTAAATAAAATGTGAAAGTGATTTGAGATCCTGTACTCTTGGCAGAATGCAGGAATCGACGGATTTCTTTGACTATGTTACAATCATAAATGTATAGCCAGCATTTCTACAATGTCTTTGAGTTTCTAACATCTAACCTCTTCATCTTCTTGTCTAGGTCAAATGATGCAAAAGTTGATAAAAGCCATGAGGGAAAAGTGTACCCCAATTCTGAATCACCTACCTTCACCATCTGTATATACAAAGAATTCTTCAGAGCTCATCTTATTTACTATAGAAAGCAATACAGAACTGTTGGGAGAATGGACTCATTGACTTTCAGTCTATTCCATCTCTTTCCTCCTAGATTCTGTGATCTAAGGGCACAGAGACATCTTAACCAGTTTGTGCTGTGGAAGCCTCCTGATCACAATGCTGTCTGTTCAATTGCTTGTTCAATAAAAGTAAACCCAGCAGAATGCCATTTCTGGGATTTTTTTGTCACAGTCTGGATAATAGGAATTTTTTTTTTTAAGAAACTCAATTAACTATACCCTTTTCTTTAATCCTTTTCTCAAATTCTAGTTGCTCTCAGAGTTTGGAAGAAATGTCTAGAAGAGAGGTGGGGAGGTAAGGGCTCCTAGGCAGCCAACAGCTATCAAGTCAAACAACCAGCTATGACTCAACTTCACCTTCAGTTACCTTACCAGCTCCTCTATCTAGCTTCTGTATTTCCATGGACAGCATAACTATCTCAGGTACTTGGGTCTCATCCAATGACACAAATTAGTAATTTCTCATAGTAATCATGTTACCTCGATAATTTCCTGTATCAGGGCCTTGAACCCATATGTAGTCTGGAGGAAGACCAACGCAACAAGAGTAACCAATGTATGCAAGTCTGAGCAGCACTGACTAGTAGAAATATAGTAGTAGTTATGTAGTAGAAAATTTCAAATTTTCTAGTAGCTACAAAAGAAATGGGTAAAATAAATTTTAGGAATATGTAGCCCAATATATCAAAACTATTATCATTTAAAAATACATACATAATGTTATAATCATAACCAATATAAACTTTTTGTTACTAAGTCTTTGATATTGGTATGTGTTTTAGACTTCCAGCACATTGCAATTTGGACCAGACACATTTCAAGTGCTCAAGAGCTACATGTAGCCGGAAGCTACTAGTGACCTATTACACATAAGAAAACCACTAGAGAAAGTGAGCACTAGACAGGAGTGGGACAGAACAATGTGTAAGCTCCTGCCTCAGTGCTGAAACACTGTCAAGCTCAGACTCTTGCTACAGCTTGTACCTAGTTATTGTTCATGTGCAGATTCTGTGCTGATGCTGAACACACAGCATCAGAAGGAGGAACACAGCTGAACACAGATGGAGGAAAGTAAAAGTGTGTGTCACTCAGTCGTGTCCGACTCTATGCAACCCCATGAACTGTAGCCTGCCAGGCTCCTCCATCCATCGGATTCTCCAGGCAAGAATATTGGAGTGGGTTGCCATTCCCTTCCCAGGGGATCTTCCTGATACAAAGACTTGGGCTTCCCTGGTGGCTCAGATGGAGGAAGCTATGGGGAACCCATTGTGCTTCAAACTGTTCTCAGCTCTACAGCTGTGCCAGGAATAGTTGGCTTACCTGGATTTGGGAAGTTAATTTTGTATTTATTATGCTGTCCTTTTTCTTTTAGATAAGTTGCCACTAAGCCAATTATAGCAAAATTTTGTGATCTTTGTCCTTTTTAACTAAAGTGAAGATAAATCATTCCCTAGGTTTTTTGTTTTTTTCCTATGATATCATTTAAGAAAAAAGAAAGGCAGCTTACATATCATTTATCAAGCATGAAAACACAGAGCCATTTTAGGGGGGAAAAAGGGAGAAAACAACACTGCTATTTTCTTTGGTAATTCCAGGACATACAGAATGGGTTTCGAGATTCTAGAACATATGAGATTGTATCTCTTTCCTGGTTATTTCTGGGAAATCCAAAAACACTATTTTCCTGACCAAGATACACAATTGTTTGAGAAATAGTTACTTTATTATATCACTATGAATATTTTATTAAGATAAAAATAGCAAATTCCTTGTACTGCTTTGATCATTATTGTGATTATGGTCATAAGGTTACATGCACAAAAGACTATATTATTGCACACTCAAGACTTAAGCAACTTTTGACAACCATATTGAGCATCAGGGAAAAGAGTGTGGCTTAGAGATACTGTGAAGTGAAGGACAGGGGAGTCTAGAACTGGATGAGACACAGGAATGGAGAAACGCCTAAGGACCCAGTGAAAGTCAAGGGTGAAGCGGGGATACAGAGGTCAGGAATGGAATGGGGACCAAGGAGGCTCAGGAATTGGGGTTAAGGATGTGAATGTGTGAAAGCTGTTTATTTTGGAGACACAACCTGGAGGCAAACATAAAATGTCACCTGTGTCCAAACGGTCACAAGAAAATAGCTGCATTAAGTATTAAGTAAACTAATTTCTGGGTTGCTTCTTGAATTATATCTTGATATCCATATGGGAGGCAAATGAAAACCAGACCCATCTCACTGAGGTTTCCCAAACCAGCCCTAAAATTCTAAACCAGGAAGTGAGAAATGATCCTGAAATGGAACTAAAGAAAGCCAAACTATTTCTATTATCTCTTCCTGCCACTACCACAGACTGACGAACTTCTCTGTAACTGATATTTCAGATTTCATTTGCAGAATGTGGGTTTTCAGAAACTACCACTTTCAGACTCCTTATATTTCCTGTAAGGAACTCACCTGAAGTTCCCTCTCTCTCTCTCAAGGCTTCAGAAAGAAGTACAGAGAGCACTTGTGTAGAGTACAGGCCAACAAATTTTCCACTGAAGTGCCAGATAGATCTTGTGAGACATACAGTCTCTGTCACAGCCACTCAATGCTGCTGTTGTAGAAATATATGAATTTACATTATGTAAGTTCATATGCATAGCTGTGTTCCAATAAAACTGTATTTACAGAAACATGTGGTGGGCCAAGTTTGACCTGTGGGCTGTAGCTCAGTAATGGTTAAGAAATCTGTCTCTTTAGCTACATGTAAATCAATGACATTAGAAGGCTCCCTCACACATACACAAAAATAAACTCACAATGGTTTAAAGACATAAATATAACACCATAAAGTTCCTAGAGGAGAACATAGGCAAAACATTTTCTGACATAAACCATAGAAATATTTTCTTCTATTAGTCTCCCAAGGAAAAGAAAGAAAAAATAAACAAATGGGACCTAACCAAATTTAAAACATTTTTGCACAGTGAAGGTAATATCAACAAAATAAAAATACCACCTAGGGAACAAGAGAATATATTTGGATACATTGTCACTGACAAGGAATTTCCAAAATATACAAACATCTGATTAAAAAAACAAACCCAATCAAAAGATGGGTAGAAGATCTAAGCAGACATTTTATCAAAGAAGACACACAGATGGTCAACAGGCTCAAGGAAAGATGCTCAACATCACTAATCATTCAGTTCAGTTCAGTTTCGCAGTCGTGTCCGACTCTTTGCGACCCCATGAATCGCAGCACGCCAGGCCTCCCTGTCCATCACCAACTCCTGGAGCTTACTCATTAGGGAAATGCAAATCAAAATCAGGATGAATTATCACTTCACACTGACCAGAATGGCTATATCAAAAAGGATACAAATAAAAAATGTTGGCAAGGATATGGAGAAAAGGGAACACCTGTACACTGTTGGTGGGAATGTAAACTGGCTCAACCACTATGGAGAAGAGTATGCAGGTTCCTTAAAAACTAAAAATAGAACTACCATATGATTCAGCAATTTCACTCCTTGGTATATGGCCAGAAAAGACAAAAATGCTAATTCAAAAAGATACATGCACCCCTAATGTTCACAGCTGCACTATTTACAATTGCCAAAACATAGAAGCAACTTAAGTATACATCAATAGATGATTGGTTTAAGATGTGGCTTATACACACACAGACACACACACACACACACACACACACAATGGAGTATTACTCAGCCACAAAAAGAATGAAATACTGCCATTTTCAGCAACATGAATGGACCTAGAGAATATCATACTAAGTAAAGTCAGACAAAGAAAGAAGTATTATATGGTATCACTTATACGTGAGGTCTAAAAAAGAATGTAAATAAATCTACATACAAGACAGAAACAGACTCACAGAAAAGAAAATCATAATTACCAAAGGTGAAAGGAAGGGGTGGAGGGATAAATGAGGAATACAAGATTAACAGATACAGACTACTGTACATAAAGGCTTTCCCAGGTGGCACAGTGGTAAAGAATCTGCCTGCCAATGCAGGAGATGCAAGAAACAGGGTTTCCTCTTTAATAAGTGGTGCTGGGAAAACTGGTCAACCACTTGTAAAAGAATGAAACTAGAACACTTTCTAACACCATACACAGAAATAAACTCAACATGGATTAAAGATCTAAATGTAAGACCAGAAACTATAAAACTCCTAGAGGAGAACATAGGCAAAACACTCTCTGACATAAATCACAGCAGGATCCTCTATGACCCACCTCCCAGAATATTGGAAATAAAAGCAAAAATAAACAAATGGGACCTACTGAAACTTAAAAGCTTTTGCACAACAAAGGAAACTATAAGCAAGGTGAAAAGACAGCCCTCAGATTGGGAGAAAATAATAGCAAATGAAGCAACAGACAAAGGATTAATCTCAAAAATATACAAGCAACTCCTGAAGCTCAATTCCAGAAAAATAAATGACCCAATCAAAAAATGGGCCAAAGAACTAAACAGACATTTCTCCAAAGAAGACTTACAGATGGCTAACAAACACATGAAAAGATGCTCAACATCACTCATTATCAGAGAAATGCAAATCAAAACCGCAATGAGGTACCATTACACGCCAGTCAGGATGGCTGCTATCCAAAAGTCTACAAGCAATAAATGCTGGAGAGGGTGTGGAGAAAAGGGAACCCTCTTTCACTGTTGGTGGGAATGCAAACTAGTACATCCGCTATGGAGAACAGTGTGGAGATTTCTTAAAAAACTGGAATTAAAACTGCCATATGACCCAGCAATACCACTTCTGGGCATACACACTGAGGAAACCAGATCTGAAAGAGACATGTGCACCCCAATGTTCATCGCAGCACTGTTTATAATAGCCAGGACATGGAAGCAACCTAGATGCCCATCAGCAGATGAATGGATAAGGAAGCTGTGGTACATATACACCATGGAATATTACTCAGCCATTAAAAAGAATTCATTTGAATCAGTTCTAATGAGATGGATGAAACTGGAGCCCATTATACAGAGTGAAGTAAGCCAGAAAGATAAAGACCAATACAGCATACTAACGCATATATATGTAATTTGAAAGACGGTAACGATAACCCTATATGCAAAACAGAAAAAGAGACAGAGATATACAGAACAGAATTTTGGACTCTATGGGAGAAGGTGAGGGTGGGATGTTTTGAAAGAACAGCATCGAAACATGTATATTACCTAGGGTGAAACAAATCACCAGCCCAGGCTGGATGCATGAGACAAGTGCTCGGGCCTGGTGCACTGGGAAGACCCCAGAGGAATCAGGTGGAGAGGGAGGTGGGAGGGGGGATCAGGATGGGGAATACATGTAAATTCATGGCTGATTCATGTCAATGTATGACAAAAACCACTACAATATTGTTAAGTAATTAGCCTCCAACTAATAAAAATAAATGAAAAAAAAAAGAAACTAAAAAAAAAAAAAAGAAACAGGGTTTCAATCCCTGGGTTGGGAAGATCCCCTAGAGGAGGAATATGGCAACCCACTCCAGTATTCTTGCCTAAAAAATTCCATGGACAAGAGGAGTCTGGGGGTTACAGTCTACCACAAATAGTCAGACACAACTGAGCAACTGAACACACAGACACACACACACACACACTTTACATAAAATAAACAAGCAACAAGGATTTACTATAGCTCAGGGCACTATATTCAATGCCTTACAGTAACTTATAATGAAAAATAACCTGAAAAATATATATCTATATAGATAGATAACTAAACCACTTTGCTATATACCCAAAACTAACGCAATATTATAAATTAACTACATTTCTGTTTTTTTTTTTTAAAAAGAATCTCTTGTCCTTCTTTGTAAGTTATTAGTAGTTGTCTTCTCTTTGCTCCTTTCTATTCATTTAAATGTATACATTTAAACCACACTTCTTATTCTATGAAAATAATAATAAAAAGTAACAAATGTTGACATTTAAACATTTAATATGTGCCTAAAACTGAGACAAGCACATAGTCAGACTCACATTTGTACCCCAATCCAACACTCTTTGTGGCCTTGCTGGCTGGCTTTGACCAAGGCCAGGCTCATATATAGCACAGATTATGGTAAATGAAGAGAATGTCCCCTCAAAAACACTCCCTGTGACCTTTACCAGTAATGGATAATACTTGTTTTCCTCATAGTAAAGAGCATAACAAGACATCTTATTCTTTCCCTGATACCATCCTGGCACAGAAATACCTTTTTCTTTCCAATATTGTAATTAAAGTTCAATATAAATAATATGTGACCATAAGTCACTCTTCAAGCATGAAGGCAGAACAGAGAGAAAGACTTGGTCATCTGAAAATCAGTCATAGGGAAAAGAAATCTAATTAAAACACTAGTCATCCTTGAGGGACTTTTCACAAGATGGTAGTTCCTTGTGGATTATTTTGAGGGATGATGTGCTATCTTTCTCCAGGCTATTCTACACACTCTGTCCTATTACAGTCCTTGTAAATATCTTTCAAGCCTAAAGACAGTTTACTTTTTAACTTCTTTTCTTTAATGGATTTTAGACCTTCTATCTTTTCAGTGGACTTTTTCAATGGCCTAACAGACATGATTGTCGCCATCTTTTTCAGCCCTCTCTTTTTTAAAAAAAATCTTCCAATGACCTCTTTGAAACACAGATCTCCTTAATTCCTCAGTTTAAAAATTTTTTGTTTTTTTGGAAAATTCCTACTAAAAGCAACCAGGGTGCACTAAAACACAGTAAAACAAGACAAACCTGGAACCAAGGTATTGTCTTCCCCACTCCCTTTTTTCCTCTGTTCAGTTGTCACTAAATTTATTAACTCTTTGGTTTAAGCCATCATCCTTTTATGACTGACTGTAACAACTTTATACATGATCTCCCTGCAGAGTACTGATCTGAAATCCAAATTTGGTAGTATTATGCATAAAAACTTTAAGTGGTTTCTCTAGCCCCCAAGATGAATACCAAACTCCTCCTGACATGCAAGGCCTCTGTCTACCTCTTTAGTCTCAGCTCTTATATTATCCTCTTTTCCTTCTACCCTTGAATAATTTCCTGGAATTTATTTATATATGTCCTCTCCTCCTAACACATCCTTTTTATTCACCTCTTGTCCTTGTCCCATTTTTTTCCTTCCATCTCATAAGGTTCTTTTCTTTAAACTCTAGGATAAATTTATTCTCACCTCATAAAAGGTGCGGCTTTTTTCCTAGAAACCTTCCACAACTTCTTTCCCCTCTGAATGTGTATTAATTATTCCTGTCTTATGATCCCATAACCTCTTCTCCCTACACCCAGATTACCAGCTGTCTTTGTTTCCTAGTTGCTTATTTACAAGTCTGTCTCTCTCACTAGACTGTGACTGCTTTAAGAGAAGAAGAGATGGTTTAATATTCTTGCTTTTCTTTCTAGTTCATACATACTGTAATACTTAACTTGGAGCTATTACTTATTAAAGTTGTTGGGTAAAGCTATACTCGTTTAGAGCTTTAAAAGGAAATTTAGAACTAAGGCCTCTTAGTTACTGTCAATGATATAAAGCCTACAAGGACTTTTCTTTGCAAAAACTGCTGACAATGATGGTTGGAAACAAGCTAGTTAAATGAAAATATGAACTTATAAAATGTATCTCCTCCCCAGACAAAGGCTAGATTCAGGAGGTATTTCTCAGAACTATTAGAAAAGGCTGTAGCTAAAGAGGAATGCAAAAGTAGTAGCAGCCCAGAAAAAAAAATAAGCTATGAAGTATATTGTTATAATTAACCTTACTTTCAACTAATTAACTGCTCTTAATCAGCTAAATATATGATACATAGTAATAAAGAAAATCTCAATTATTTTATTTCAGGCTGATAAACTCCTAGATGGACAGAGCTAGAATAAAACTACCCATGATTTATCCAGCATGTTTAATATATAGGAATCCTAAAGCCAAAAGAGAGGAAGTGATTTTCTGAGCTTACCCAGATGGCAGTAAATGAGATATAAATTCAAGTAAATGGTTTTTAATTTCATGTCCCTTACATCACTCCCTCTGGCCTCATGAACCACAGTTCTACACTTTTCATGCAAATAACTATCCATCTGATTATGTTTTCAGAAAAAAGGGTGGCGTTTATATCCACTGATCCTAGAAAACTATTCATTACTTACAGAAATGTCACTTCTGTTCATTTGTGGAACACTTCAATTCCAAATCTATGGGGTATGTGGCAGGAGAAAGTACACAGGCAGATTTGTTAGCAAAGAGTAACAGAATTCACAATGAAAAGTAAATTCTAATGACAACACAAAAGAAGGCCTGGGAATAGTAATGAAACAGAAAACTGCCAGCTAGTATATTCTCATCTTGATTTTTTTTTTTGCTCCTAAAATTTTGAGTGAGAAAAGTTGCCAAAACTCCATTGCAGAAGTCTGTAAAATGAGCCGTTGACAATTGTGCTTACAAAGGATATTTGCTTAGGACCCAGCCTCTGTTCACAAGACAGCCATTGATGAATCAAGCAGGAAATGCCACATCCGGCTCTGCCCAGACGCTTAGAAGATGTGTAGGCATTTAGATAACCTCCAGTTATAATTGCCCATTGAAGAATTTCTAGTAGAGCTCTTCTCCCCCCATATTAGCACTTACTCAGAAGCACAAGATAAGACTCGAAAGAAGAATGGAATCTTGATACAGTCATTTTAATGTCAGTAAGTCAAACAAGAAATAGTAACACAGCACCAACAACTCAAGCAGTAGTTAAAAGCTATTAACTAGTTTTCTTTATATCTTTCCTTCACCATCTAGCACAAAGCTTGCAAAAAATGATATGAATTTTTGCCTTAGAGGGTGTTTGAAAATAAACTGGACAAAAACATAAAATAGGTAAAATATTACTCCCAGTGTTGCAGCAAAAATAGAAATAGAGTTTTTCCTCTCCTGAGAACAAGGAAAGTAAGGGGAACAAAGAACAGACTAAAGAAGAAACATAAATGGGCATGAAAGAGTTAATAACACCTAGTTTTATTTTTTTTCTTTTAGTTATTTTATTTAAAAGAAAAAAATTATTTAGTAAAATGCTGCTTTGTTTTCACCGTGTATTCTCACTAAATATTCATGATCAACCTTGAAGAAAAATCATAGGATGAGGTAAAAATATCATTGAAAAATTGATATAACAAAGACAAGATATTATAAGCACAGTAGGAAATGCGAACACAAAGTATGAAAATTTCACTAAGAATGCCTTTTTCTTGACTGCCCTATCGAAAAAAAGTTTTTTTTAAAGTTTTACTTTAACTGTTACTAACCTGAAGCAACAGTTAGAACTGGACATGGAACAACAGACTGGTTCCAAATAGGAAAAGGAGTACGTCAAGGCTGTATATTGTCACCCTGCTTATTTAACTTATAAGCAGAGTACATCATGAGAAATGCTGGGCTGGAAGAAGCACAAGCTGGAATCAAGACTGCCGGGAGAAATATCAATAAGCTCAGATATGCAGATGACACCACCCTTATGGCAGAAAGTGAAGAGGAACTAAAAAGCCTCTTGATGAAAGTGAAAGAGGAGAGTGAAAATGTTGCCTTAAAGCTTAACATTCAGAAAACTAAGATCATGGCATCTGGTTCCATTACCTCATGGGAAATAGGTGGGGAGACAATGGAAACAGTGTCAGACTTTATTTTGGGGGGCTCCAAAATCACTGCAGATGGTGGCTGTAGCCATGAAATTAAAAGATGCTTACTCCTTGGAAGGAAAGTTATGACCAACCTAGACAGCATATTAAAAAGCAGAGACATTACTTTGCCAACAAAGGTCCATCTAGTCGAGGCTATGGTTTTGCCAGTGGTCATGTATGGATGTGAGAGTTGGACTGTGAAGAAAGCTGAGTGCCAAAAAATTGATGCTTTTGAACTGTGGTGTTGGAGAAGACTCTTGAGAGTCCCTTGGACTGCAAGGAGATTCAACCAGTCCATCCTGAAGGAGATAAGTCCTGGGTGTTCATTGGGAGGACTGATGCTGAAGCTGAAACTCCAATACTTTGGCCACCTCACGCATGGAGCTGACTCATTGGAAAAGACCCTGATGCTGGGAGGGATTGGGGGCAGGAGGAGAAGGGGACGACAGAGGGTGAGATGGCTGGATGGCATCACCGACTCGATGGGCATGAGTTTGAGTAAACTCCGGGAGTCTGTGATGGACAGGGAGGCCTGGTATGCTGTGATTCATGGGATCGCAAAGAGTCGGACACGACTGAGCGACTGAACTGACTGACTGAACCTGACACTGTGTAAATTACATCCCACACCTACCACCCCTTAACTCTATGCAAATTACATCCTGTACCTGGGGCTTTCCTTCCTGGCACTCCTTTTGCAGACCTTGTCAGGCAGTTGTCGCTCAGTCATATCCGATTCTTTGCAACCCCATGGACTGCAGCACACCAGGCTTCCCTGTCCATCACCAACTCCCGGAGCCTACTCAAACTCATGTCCATTAAGTCAGTGATGCCATCCAACCATGTCATCCTCTGTTGTCCCCTTCTCCTCCTGCCTTCAATCATTCCCAGCATCAGGATCTTTACAAATAAGTCAGTTCTTCCCATCAGGTAGCCAAAGTACTGGAGTTTCAGCTTCAGCATCAGTCCTTCCAATGAATGTAATGAAATTAATGAATACAAACAGACCTTGTAGCTTTCTGCATTTCATAAAGTAGGCCCAGTAGGATGCGCATGCAAGACTCCCTACTTTGTTCTTTATCACTTACCTCAGACTTGGAGCCCCATCCATAGGGTCCCCTCAGATCCCCCCTGTGGGGAGGTGGGGGTAGGGTTGGGGGACAACCACTGTTCTTGAGGCACCAGCCTGCTGCGCTCTCTCGGCTTGGCCGGCTGAGGATCAAAATGGCCTTTCTACTTCCTCCAGGCTTTGTGTTATTTATTTGGCATCAGAGGGCAGAGAAAGCCAAGATTTGGGTGGTAACATTAGCAGCTTGAGTACTTTAGAAACGAATGCAAAAACAGAAGAAATTAAATTTTCAAGAGAAATCAAAAGGACTGAGTTCTAACACTGACCGAGACAGCTGCTGGCCGCTTCCTGAAGAGGCTGTTGAGTGCATGCCTGTACAAAGTATCTGCTGAACCCTAGACTCAGGCGTTTCTCAATCTCAGTCAAAAATCACCCTGTCTCCTGTGTGGCATGGGGTAGGGAGCTGGCTGAGTGAAGGGGGCCATTTAAGGCTGGCATGCACGGCTGAGATGCAGGCGGCAACAATGGCTGTCCAGAGTTAAAGGGCCTGCTCTCATTTCCCATGCACTGCTTACGCATTTCAGATCCTCACATACTCCAATAATGAGACTAAATCTCCTCAAATCCAAGCAGAATGAACAGCTCAGAATCCTGTAATTTTATTTAGAGGAAAAGATAGATAGTATTGCATATCTACATTTACTGATCAAAACTGACACCTACTCTGTGGAACCACGTTGGGGGTTGCTAGGAATCCACATTCAGTGCATGTCTGCACCAAGGCCTGGCTGCCCCAGAATCGCAGGCAACCCAGCAGTTTTGAAACAAAAACATTGTGCCTGTTAAGGAACTGGCAGTAGAAATAGGTGTGGATTTACTGATGGGTTTTTTGATATGGGCAATGTATTATGATGATGTTGAGTTTAATGTAATTCTACATACTATTTTTAAATCCTTAGTTACTGAGTAGATAACGGAAGAAAGAGAAATGGAGTCTTATTAGTTTGTTGAGCAGATTCATTTTTCCTATGAAGATTTCCAGAAAGAGAAGAACAGGGGAGGTAGATAGGCCATTCTTCTTCAACTCTGGATTTAAAGGAATGAATCAATGAAACAAAGTTTAAAAAAAAAAAAAAAAACTTCATGGAGAGGAAAGCACATACACAAATTAAAACCTAATTGTTAAGAGATTAGATGGTGTGAAAATTATACAGGATATGAAGACTCCTAAATTTTCCTGGATTGGGTTACTACTGACAGCTATTAGCACAGTGAAGCTGGAGAGAAGCTTAAAAATGAGATTAAGCAGCAAGATTTTGGGGGAGCAAGTTGACCTGGAAGATCCTACAGGATGCCCAGAAGGCACTCCCCAGTAAACAGTAGAGAGCTGAGTCTAGGACCCAGGTAGCAAATCTTCCCTCACCTTATTTGGGAAAGTAAGTCAGGCCAGACATGTTGACTTAGAGCTGTGTGCTCTCGAGAAGATACGGAGTAGCAGGAAGAATCCTGTACTCAAATCAGGAGATCTGGTCCACTGAACGGCCTCATCATGGTACTCTTCCTCTCAGGGCCTCACTTCCTTTTTTTCTTTTCCAAATTGACTTCCATGGAAACTTGAAGTGCATGGTAGAAATGTTAATACTCTTGAGCCCTATATATCTTCCATTTAAGTTACCTTTTTTAAAAAAAAAAAAATCTGCTTATTTATCATTTGCCTCATAAAAGTACATCTGAGTGTGGAAAAAGTTCCCTTTTTAAATTTGACAACAATAACAAAAATGACAAACCTAGACAGCATATTAAAAAGCAGAGACATCACTTTGCCAACAAAGGTCCATACAGTTGAAGCTATGGTTTTTCCAGTAGTCATGTATAGATGTGAGAGGTGGACCATAAAGAAGACTGAGTGCCAAAGAGTTGACGCTTTTGAACTGTGGTGATGGAAAAGACTCTTGACAGTCCTTAGGACAGCAAGGAGATCAAACCAGTCAATCCCAAAGGAAATCAGTCCTGAATATTCATTGGAAGGACTTATGCTGAAGCTGAAATGCCAATACTTTGGACACCTGATGCGAAAAGCCAACTCACTGGAAAAGACTCTGATGCTGAAAAAGATGGAGGGCAGGAGGAGAAGGGGGTGACCGAGGACGAGATGGCTGGAGGGTATCACTGCCTCAATGGACATGAGCTTGAGCAAACTCTGGGAGATATGAAGGACAGGGAAGACTGGTGTGCTGCAGTCCGTGGGTCACAAAGAGTCGGACACAACTTAGCAACTAAACAACAACAACAGAAAGCTTGAAGACGACAGATCCAGATGTTTGTTCTGGGACTCACCAGTTCTCACATCCTGTGAGTCATTGTTCTCATTTCTGTTACCTACTTAGAACATGGTACCCCTAAACAGATGTTTCACTATAACCTGGAAAGATGACCATTTACTCCATTCAGAAAGCCTTCTGGATTGCACTTCATTGTGGTATACATATTTCAAATGTTGATAAAGCCTTGAAATATACGCGAAATGTAAGTATTCAAATTTTTACAATAAACTAAAACTGTAGAATTCAGAGAGAAAAGAGGTGGTATTGGAAAACGAAAACTATGAATGAGAGAAACATATCTTAAAAAATTAGAAACAAATACAGTCATTACTGGAAGATAGTAAGATCTGAAACTGGAAGATCTGGTTTCAGTGAAGATCACAATAGCTATCTATTTTGGGGAATTTGCTTACCTCCTCCAATCTCTGAATCTGTCCTTTGTGAATTTATTTTTCCTTTATATTAACTCCATCTTCTGGAGAACTGATGTGAAGACCAGAAGAGATAATGGAGGTGAAAATGCTAAATAATTGGAAATCACTGGGCCTGTATTATTGAAAAAATACTGGTCATGTAGATAAACAGAATATTTATAGGTATGGGTGCAGAAGAACGGGTCACACACAATATCATGATATGATCTTAAAAGGCATGAGATAACATGTCAAAGTATGGGTTTTTATTATAAATATCCACTTTAGTGACCGAAGTAGTATATCCTAGTTTTTTGTTTTTGTTTTTTTGAAGTATAGGCCTAGAATTGGAAGGGACCAGCGCTCCTATTAAGAATGTGACTAAAAACAATATATTTAATCTTTCTGATTTTGTTGTTTTATCTGCTAAATAGCAATAATACTCGCCTCCACACTTCATAAGGTTAATCATTTAACAAGCCTTCACAGAATGCTGTAAAGTGTGTTCATACTCTAGAAGAGCAAGGTTTATGGTGCTGTTAATGTCGTCTACTACAGTACATTTTAAAGAAATGTCTTCATCGCTTCTCTGAACTATTTCAACATTCTTGCTTCACAATAACCTTAAAAACCTTTTACATGCCATTTAAAACTCTGTTTGCTATTCACTTCACCTATGACTTTATTTGTCCTCAAATATAGCCATGCCATTATACCTGCTGAGAGATCAAAGGATTATTATGGAAAATATCTGGTAGTTGGTACCAGGATGTAACTATTCCAACTGTCTGTTACTCAAGATAATAAGGAAGCTTTCTTTGAAAAATAAAAAGAAACAACCTTGCTTGGATTAACAGCCATTAGTCATTGGTCATTGCAATTTTAATGAGGGTTGGACCCTGCTCTGAGTATATATATACATGCATCTGTCAGATTGCTTTTTGTCTGTTTCTCTCTGAACTTCTTGACTCAGGGCAGCGGCTCTACAATATCCTCATTCATCACCACTATGAACAGCATCACTACTTTTGCCATCCTTGCTCTGGCAGCCATGACATGGGCTGCCACTCCATCTGGTGAGTTAGGATTCCTTTTCAATATTCATGCTCTTATGTTAACTGCAATATATCTGGCCTTCAGTAATTATAGAATGTTAAGTGAAAGTGAAATACTGGAGTGGGTAGCCTTTACCTTCTCCAGGGGATCTTCCCAACCCAGGGATCAAACCCAGGTCTCCCGCATTGCAGGCGGATTCTTTACCAGCTGAGCCACAAGGGAACCCCATACAATGTTAAAGTCAAAAGAAAATTTAGAAGGCATCTATTTAGATTGGTCTGATCAACAGAGTAGGGGTAAATCAGACCTTCAGGAAGAGGAGGAGAGGCTGAGAAGAAAAGAACTGAGAACTTCCTGCTCAGTTCCTCATCAGATCTCTCAGGTTTCTGATTGCCCTTTTAGAAACCACCTATGTAACTCAGACCATAAGTCCAACTCTTCCTGGGCATGCCCACAGGATCTCCTGGATTCCTCTACAGTTCCTTCTCCAGTGATCAGAGATTCCTGCCCCCAATCTCATCTTTTTTTTGGTGGAGGCAGGGGGTCAGGATCATATTTCTCTGACTTCACACTTAGCTGGCCCTGAGTAAAGAAGTGACCTCTTTTCGGTCTGGTCTGGGCAAGAAAAGTTGGAAAACGGGTTTTAGTTACTGTGAACAATGAATTCAGCTTTGCATTTCTAACTGTATAATTTACCATTTCTCTAATTCCTTCTCTCAAAATGCATCTCATCCTAGTCACTTCTGGTGATCGACAAATAGGGATAGAGGTGAGTACCTTTTTTGCATGCTCTTTGTAAAAATGAAATCAGGGTGAATGTGTAAATGAGTAGTGAAGGTACCTAAATTGACTCACAGTGGGCTGAAATAATTCCATGGGAGGTAAAAACTGTTTCTACTTTACTTTTCTGGTGGTGTTTCTTGAAAGGAATCTCTGTGCAAAAGGAGAACAGGAGATAAAGAAAGCTCTTACCTTTAGGTAGTATTTTATTTTACTTTTTAAAAATTTTTTTATTATTTTTTCTTTAAATTTATTTATTTTAGTTGGAGGCTAATTACTTTACAATACTGTAGTGGTTTTTGCCATACACTGACATGAATCAGCCATGGATTTACATGTGTTCCCCATCCTGAACCCCCCTCCCACCTCCCTCCCCATCCCATCCCTCTGGGTCATCCCAGTGCGCCAGCCCTGAGCACTTGTCTCATGCATCGAACCTGGACTGGCGATCTGTTTCATATATGGTAATATACATGTTTCAATGCTATTCTCTCAGATCATCCCACCCTCGCCTTCTCCCACAGAGTCCCAAGCCTGTTCTATACATCTGTGTCTCTTTTGCTGTCTTGCACATAGGGTTATCATTACCATCTTTCTAAATTCCATATATATGTGTTAGTATACTGTGTTGGTGTTTTTCTTTCTGGCTTACTTCACTCTGTATAATAGGCTCCAGTTTCATCCACCTCATTAGAACTGATTCAAATGTATTCTTTTTAATGGCTGAGTAATATTCCACTGTGTATATGTACCACAGCTTTCTTATCCGTTCATCTGCTGATGGACATCTAGGTTGAAAGTATTTTTCACATTCATTATTCTACTGGACTCTCATTATAACCTTAAAAAAAAGAGAGAGACTAATATTTCCTGCTTAAACTGCTAATTCTCATTTAAAGACTGTTCTAGGTCTGATTTATTTTTGCAGCATAGCACCTGGTCCACAAAAGGTCTTCTAGACATGTTTGCTGAAAAGCTGAAGAGGCTAGGAATCTTCCTACTCTCTTCTCTCAGATATAAGATATATCTAGATACAAGAATGATGGCAGAATTGAAGGAACAGAATGCAGAGTATTATTTTTGTCCCAATTATAGGTGAACTGCACCAAATACAACATAAAAAGTGCCGGGATTGCGTGCACAAAGGAATGGGCACCAATATGTGGCATGGATCTGAAAACTTACGGTAATGAATGTATGTTCTGTTTCCTAAATAGGTAAGTATAATACTCAATTTGGAGCCCAGTTTTGTTTTGCTTTACAATCACAAAAGTAACATTGGCCAAAATCTGCTTGGCTTTTGAAAACATGGTTTGACATCTTACTTTTTGTCATGTTCCTCTACTACTCTGTAGACATTGCTTTGTTTAAAAAAAAACAAAACTAACTATATTAGGAATATATATTATGTATATTTCTTTGTTATCCAGCAAAATTCTCATGTATACTATATTACACAACATCCCTCCAGCATTAGCTATTACATATAGACATTTTTATTCCCATATTACATTTAAGGAAACTGGGTCTCAGGCAGGAAACATATTCTTGGTCAAACTTTCATGAATCTCCTGTGTTATATCTTTCTTATCAGTTAATGGAAACTCAGAAGAGAGCTGTTGCTATTCGGGCTGTAAGCCATGGACACTATTATAACACTTTGATCCACCCTTCACACCCCAGAGGAAAATCATGTTGCTTCTCTGATTGTCTGGAAAAGTCTAGGGAAGAGAATGGAAGTATAGACAGATAGTTGGAATTAGTTGGAATCCTCACCACCACCATCCCCACACATTAAATATTAAGTCCTCACTATAAACAACATCTTCTAGGAGACTTTATAATAATGATTATTACCAGCCACTCCAGTGACTTGAACTCACTGCTTTCCTACTAGCAGTTAAAATCATGGACTTTTGTGTCAGACATCTGGATTAGAATCCAGGCTATGCTTGGTAGATCTGTGACATTAGGCAAATACCCATCCTGCTGTGTACTTCTGTGTTCAGTAAAGCAGAAATTATAATAGTGTTTAGGATTCATTGTGAGAAAACACGTCAAATCTTAACTAAGCAGCTGACACAGAGTGAATACTCAAAGAAATGAGCTCTTCTTCCTTTTAATCGTTTTCCTCCTTCTTTTCTAGCCTTTCTGAAAATTCATAGTCAAATATAATAGCAAGTGTTATTCAAATAAAACCCCTCAGAATATATAATACCAGAGACTAAACACTGAGATGGGATTGATTATATTATCTCATATCTTTTTAGAAGGAAGAAATCTAATACTCAGGAAGGAGAAGTGACTATAACAAAATTACATAGACTATAAGTGCCAGATATGGATATGTGAATATTTTCTTTTAAAACTGCAAAAATATCCACACACTTTATTATACCTTTGATTTCCATCTGAGTATTCATGGACTATTTTAAAAATGCCCAATCTACTCTCCTTTTAGTGTTGATCTAATTTTTTTATATTTTAACTTGTTTGATTAAACAAATGATCATTTATTTGTGATCATTCAAAATGATCATTTATCAAAGATGTTAATGGCAAATATTAACTAACTAGGGAAGAATATTAACCAGAACTAGTTAGTTCAGGTCAGACAACAGAGAATGACATATGACCATGTTTTACTCTGTAGATTAAGAAATATCAAATTACTGAATTACCCATTCAGTAAAATCTTCTTTTTCAGAGACAAAGGATCTCAACTCAGGAAACTTCATAATAATGAATGTGTAAGTATACACAAAAATTTTACATATCCTTAATATAAAATGTTTCAACAATTCCTCCCTTTCATCGAGAACAACTATTTTAAGATATTTATTCTAGAAATTATCTATGACTATGAGTAGTCACAGGTAACACACCTGGTCAGCCTAAACAGAAAATCTGAAATATAATTTATTTACCCAGAGGAAGACTCCAGAAATTTTATTCATACTCCTTAACTGAAGCAGACTCACATACATGTGGTTATTTTCTAATGCTGCAACTAATTAGCAGGTTAAGAAGAGACCATCAGGGACTTAAGAACACTCTCGTAACAGTTTTAAAAAAAAGTTATTTAAACAAGCAAAGGCCAACACAATACTGTAAAGCAATCATACTCCAATTAAGAAAAAAGAGGAGGGGAAGCATGAAAAAATTCAAGAACACAAATGTAGAGATAATTTAGGGGCAAAGAGCTATGTGAGTGGAAAGTCAATCATTTTAATAGAGCTTGAAATGTGATATAAGAGGAATGCAAACATGAGGTTGTGGTAGTAAAGACAGTTCAGAGAAGCTCTCATTTTAAGAAGGGGCACCTAACCCATTGTGACTAGTGAGAAATGTCGCCATAGAACCTTTACAAAAGTAACCAGACACTTAAATGAGGAGGAGTCGGTCTGATGGATCGAGTGGGTAAGGAAATGCAAAGTAAGATAAATACAAGAAGCAGAGGCATAGGGCTGTACAGAGGCGGGAAACACTGGGAATGCAATCCTTAATTCAGCCGGGAAAAAAGGCAGGGTAGACGAGACCAGAAAGATAGGCATGGGTCATGAGGGGGCTTTCTGTTGACAGAGTCCGTTGAATATTTAAACAAGATCAGATTTGGTTTCTCAAAAAAAAAAAAAAAATTCACATCAATGTGGAACATCAGGTAAGCCTAGGGTTTGCGTGATAAACTGGCAGGTAGTAACTGTGATGGCAAGGCAGTGAGGGCCTGAATTAAGTGGATGCCAGCAAAGTTCAGCAATTAAGCACCAGACGGGATCCACAGGATGGATTCTGTTCATCAGCTACACTGGAGAATGAGAGGGCAGCCTTGAACTTGGGCTGAGCAATCTCCTGCTGTGATGGTATTCTCACCATTGTTGGGTCAGGTTATGTAAACTGCAGAAAATACATCTTTCTCCAAGTGGGATTCTGAACTAATGATCCCCTCAAGGCTTTAAACAAGTTTCTTTTCTATGATTTAATGTTTTGATTTTATTTATTTTTTTTGAACAGAGGGAGGTTGAGTGCACCACATATTCAGAAGTATGCACCATGGAGTACATGCCTCACTGTGGATCTGATGGGACAGTATATGGCAACAGATGTTCATTTTGCAATGCTGTCGTGTAAGCGCTTAATTCAGTATTTTATTTGTAGGAAGAGCCCCTTACACAGAACCAGAAACCATCTTAGCTACATAAGCCAGATGCTGCTATGAAACCTAAGAGATGGCTGCCTGAAAATCATAGTATTTTACAAAAAGAAGGAAACAGAGAGAAAATGAGAGAAAAAGAAAATGCTTAACAATAAGAATTGAAGTTAGGGAAAGAGACACTTGATCATCATCATAATATTATTCAGTGGCAGATAAAAGAGAAACTTATGGTTTTTGGCTCCTAACACTGGCTTTTACTGGTACATTGAATTCCCTTTTTTCCACCATGCTGAAGCTTGCAATTAACTGCTCAGTTTCATGTTTCATATTCATCTAGCTGGCTTGATCTAAGATGATGCAACTTTCAATTTAAGATTTCCAAAGCCCCCTTTTAAAATTATGATTTCTCTTGTAGGATGAGCCATGGCACACTTTATTTTGTAAAATATGGACCATGCTCTGAGTCTCCCTGATGTTCGAGGACACCAAGTTTCCTTTGGCAGTGAACCAGTTTCTCTAGGATGGCTATGGGGACAAGTATATGGAACTTGATTCTTCAATAAAAGATTCTCAGCAGAAAAATTGTCAGGCTTTTCTCTGTGGATGCAGTTCTCGTATCTATGGTCCTTTCCCTAAACTATAAGTCATACAGAGATATTTCCTCTATTTCTACTCAAGTTGGAAGCTAGAAAGATTATACACACAATGGTGAAAAAAGAATCTGCTCTCAGCATCCCATTTAAAAAAATTTTTTTTAAGTAAACACAGATCAAAGTGTGCATCTGACCATTACTATTACATTACCTTCAGCTACACTAATGAAAAGTGGAAAATCCAGATTTGGAGAAAGATAGAGTGAGAATCCTTAACACTATAAATGAATCAGAACATGCTAGGAATAATATAACAGGAAATGGCAACCCACTCCAGTACTCTTGCCTGGAAAACACCATGGACAGAGGAGCCTGGTAGGCTACAGTCCGTGGGGTTGCAGAGTCGGACACGACTGAGCACCAAAGTTTTTAAGTTTGTTAGGTATCACCATTTAAACAGAATTCAGTCACATGTGGGCATCTGCAAAGGAAGGTATCTTACCGTTCATGTTGGGGAAGTCTAAACGGTGAAGTCCCTAACAAAGCCTGAGAAATATGAGGCTATGTGCTGGACTCTCAGGAAGTAGAGATGTGAGAACTTTCTCATGGCTGTGTCTCCACAGAGAGTACTCAGCTAAATACAGTGTGCAGAGATAAATAGTTAACTTGGTAAAGAATTGTCTAATAGCAAGTCTGCAAATAGTCACACAGTGATGCCCTATAAATTCATGTTTCCAAAGCACAATGTATTTTTAGCAGAGTGGTTAAACGCTTTCCAGCTATGCTGTAAATATTTGTGTGACTTTTCTAACAACACATATAGAAAGGTCACTAGAGGTCAAGCAATGCGTTTTGTGGGGACAGGGAATACAATGAGACAAAGGGAAGCATGCGCGGCATTAAGGAATTCGTAGGCTAGTCAAAGAGACAGACTTTGTAAGGAGCTGATTACTATATATAAAAACAGTATACTTCAGAATTAATAAAATTCCAGTAAGAACTGAAGGGGTGGGGGACAGTCTTAGTCACACAATGAGCTTGTATATTAGTATGCCCAGGCTGCCATAACAAAATACAGATCTCCCTCCACTTAGGATGGGGTTACATCCTGATAAACCCATCATAAATTGGAAATGTCATCCATCGAAAATACACCTTATCTACCAGCCTCACCTACCTTAAATGTGCTCAGAATACTTATATTAGCTGACAGTTGGGGAAAGTCATATAACACAAAGCCTATTTTATAATAAGGTATTGAAGGTATATATAAAAGGTATTCCTTTTCCCGGTGGCTCAGAAATTAAGAATCCACATGCCAATGCAAGAGACGCAGGTTCGATCCCTGGGTCAGGAAGATCCCTTTGAGAAGGAAATGATAACCTACTCTAGTATTCTTGCCTGGGAAATCCCATGGACATAGAGGCCTGGTGGGCTACAATCCATGGGATTGCAGAGTCAGACATGACTTAGTTACTAAACAACAGCACTGACTATCTCATGTATTTTACTGAATACTGGAAAAGTGAAAAACAGAATGGCTGTGTAGGTACAAAATGGTTGTCAGCATATGGGCTGTTTACCCCGGTGATTGGCTGGCTGGATGAATAGGCACTGTAGCTCATGCCCAGCATCACAAGAGAATACTATACTACTTATCACTAGCTCAGGAAAATATGAAAGTTCAAAGTAAAGCTTCTACTAAATGTGTATTGCTTTCATATCACCATAAAGTCAAAAAATTGTTAAGAAACTGTCTATAGCAGAGATTGGATGACTTACACAATAGGAATTTATATTCTCACAGTTCTAGAAACAGGGAAGTCCAAGATTAAGGCACAGAAGATTTGGTGTCAGGTAAGAGCCCACTTCTAGGTCCACAGGCTACTGTCTTCTTGCTGTGTCCTCTCGTGGTGGAAGGGGTAAGGGTGTGTTCTCCAGACTCTGTTTCATCAGGCCTCTAATTCCATTCATGAGGGCTGTGCCTTCATGACCTAATCATCCCCCAACAGTTCTACTTCCTAACATCATCACACTGAGGATTAGGCTTCAACATATGAATTTGGAGCTGGTGAGGGGGGCAGGGGCAGACACAAACATTCAGGAAGTAACACATGGGAGACCTAAAGGTTGATGGCCATTCTAGGTCATGACTGGAATGGTGGGCACATGGGGGTTGACTCTATAATAATAAGTAATTGACCTATCTGAAAACAACAATAAGACAAAGTCTACATATTGTAGGCTCCTGGGTGGCAGATCAGCCCCAGGGAAGCCAGCGGCAATGGTCAGGCCAGGGAGCCCTCTGTTCCTGGACATCCTCCAACATCAATCGGCTTCAGCCAACAACACCAGCAGGGCCCTTGCCCTGGACCCTGGGCTGCACATTAACCAATACCTGGTGGCCAGTGAAGCTTTACAGACTCAAGAGGACCTGCAGTGGGAGAAACAGGGCACTGGGTCATGTCTTCCACCTCAGTGAAACAGCTGAAAGGCATGTGCCTAGTAGTCAGGTCCTGACAAAACATGGTCCACTGGAGAAGGGAATGGCAAACCACTTCAGTGCTCTTGCCTTAAGAACCCCATGAACAGTATGAAAAGGTAAAAAGATAGGACACTGAAAGATGAGTCTCCCAGGTCAGTAGGTGTCCAGTACACCACTGGAGAAGAGAGGAAAGATAGCTCCAGAGGCAATGAAGAGGCTGAGCCAAAGCAGAAAGGACACCCAGGTGTGGATGTATCAGGTGGTGAAAGTAAAGTCCGATGCTGTAAAGAACAATATTGCATAGGAACCTGGAATATTAGGTCCATGAATCAAGGTAAATTGGATGTGATCCAACAGGAGATGGCAAGAGTGAACACCAACATTTTAGGAAACAGTGAACTAAAATGGATGAGAATGGGCGAATATAATTCAGATGACCATTATATCTACTACTGTGGGCAAGAATCCCTTAGAAGAAATGGGTGCAGTCTCAAAAACCACAGAATGATATCCATTTGTTTCAAAGGCAAACCATTCAACATCACAGTAATCCAAGTCTATGCCCCAACCACTAATGCCAAAGAAGCTGAAGCTGAACAGTTCTATGAAGACCTACAAGAACTTCTAATACTAACACCAAAAAATGATGTCCTTTTCATCACAGAAACTGGAATGCAAAAGTCCCCACAGGGGACTGGAATGCAAACACAAGACATACCTGGAGTAACAGGTAAATTTGGCCTTGGAGTACACAATGGAGGAGGAAAAGGTTAACAGAGTTTTGCCAAAAGAACGCACTGGTCATAGCAAACATCTTCCAACAACAGAAGAGATGACTTTACACATAGACATTACCAGATGGTCAATACTGAAATCAGATCAATTATACTCTTTGCTGCCCAAGCTGCAGAAGCTCTATTCAGTCAGCAAAAACAAGACCTTGAGCTGACTGTGGCTCAGACCATCAGCTTCTTATTGCAAAATTCAGGCTCAAATTGATGAAAGTAGGGAAAACCACTAGGCCATTCAGGTGTCAGTTCAGTTCAGTCACTCAGTCATGTCCGACTCTTTATGACCCCATGGACTGCAGCACATCAGGCTTCCCTGTCCATCACCAACTCCCAGAGCTTACTCAAATTCATGTCCATCGAGTCAGTGATGCCATCCAACCATCTCATCCTCTGTTGTCCCTTTCTCCTCCCACCTTCAATCTTTCCCAGCATCAAACCCCTTATGATTATACAGTGGAGGTGATGAATAGATTCAAGGGATTAGATCTGATAGAGTCCCTGAAGAACTATGTACAGAGGTTTGAAACACTGTACAAGAGATGATGAACAAAACCATCCCCAAGAAAAAGAATGCAAGAAGGTGAAGTGGTTGTCTGAGGAGGCCTTACAAATAGCTGAGAAGAGAGGAGAAGCAAAAGACAAAGGAGAAAGGGAAAGACATACCCAACTGAATGCAATGTTCCAAAGAAGAGCAAAGGGAGATAAGAAAGTCTTCTTAAGTGAACAATACAAAGAAATAGAGAAAAACAATAGAATGGGAAAGACTAGAGATCTCTTCAAGGAAATTAGAGACACGAAGGGAACATTTCATGCAAAGATGGGGACAATAAGGGGTTCCTTTGTGGCTCAGTTGGTAAAGAATCTGCTGCAATGTGGGAGACCTGGGTTCAATCCCTGGGTTGGGAAGATTCCCTGGAGAAGGGAAAAGCTACCCATTCTAGTATTCTGTCCTGGAGCATTTCGGGATTGTATAATCCATACAGTCCATGGGGTGTCAAAGAGTCAGACATGACTGAGTGATTTCCACTTGGCAGTTGGGCACAATAAAGACAGAAATGGGAAGGAGCTAATAGAAGCAGAAGAGATTAAGAAGAGATGGCAAGAATACACAGGACTGTACAAAAAGTTCTTAAAAAATGAAAAAACAACAACAACAAACAAACACAAAACTTTCCTTTCTACTTAATGACCCAGATAACCACGATGGTGTGGTCACCCATCTAGAGCCAGACATTCTGGAGTGTGAATTCAAGTGGGCCTTAGGAAGCATCACTATGAACAAAGCTAGAAGAGATGATGGAATTCCAGTTGAACTATTTCAAATTCTAAAAGATGATTCTGTGAAAGTGCTGTACTCAATATGCCAGCAAATCTGGAAAACTCAGCAGTGGCCACAGGACTGGAAAAGGTCAGTTCCCATTCCAATCCCAAAGAAAGGCAATACCAAAGAATGTTCAAACTATTGCACAATTGCACTCATTTCATATGCTCAAAACTCTCTAAGCTAGGCTTCACCAGTACATGAACTGAGAACTTCCGGATTGGATTTAGAAAAGGCAGAGGATGGAAAGATCAAATTACCAACATAAGTTGAATCATAGAACAAACATGGGAATTCCAAAAAAAAAATCTGCTTCATTGACTGTGCTAAAGCCTTTGACTGTGTGGATCATGACAAGCTCTGGAATATTCTAAAAAAGAGATGGGAATACCAGACCACATTACCTGCCTTCTGAGAAACCTGCATGCAGGACAGGAAGCAATAGTCAGAATTGGACATGAAACAACAGACTGGTTCAAAATTGGGAAAGGAGTATGTCAAGGCTGTATATTGTCACCCTGTTTATTTAATTTATATGCAGAGTACATCATGTGAAATACTAAGCTGAATGAATCACAAGCTGGATCAAGACTGCCAGGAAATATATCAACAACCTCAGATATGTAGATGATACCACTTTAATGGCAGAAAGTGAAGAACTAAAGAACTTCTTGATGAAGGTGAAAAAGAAGAGTGACAAAGCTTGCTTAAACCTCAACATTCAAAAACTAAGATCATGGCATCTGGTCCCATCACTTCATGGCAAACAGATGGGAAGAAAGTAGAAACAGTGACAGGTTATTTTTGGCGGTGGGGGGGGGGGTGGCGCTCCAAAATCACTGCAGACAGTGATTACAGCCATGAAATAAAATTAAAAGATACTTGCTCCTTGAAAGAAAAGCTATGACAAGCCTAGACAGCATATTAAAAATCAGAGACATCCCTTTGCCAACAAAGGTCCGTAAAGTCAAAGTTATGGTTTTTCCAGTAGTCATGTATGGATGTGAGAGCTGGATAATAAAAAAGGCTGAGAGCCAAAGAATTGATGCTTTTGAACTGTGGTGCTGGAGAAGACTCTTGAGAGTCCCTTGGACAACAAGGAGATCAAATCAGTCAATCCTAAACGAAGTCAACCCTAAATGCTCATTGCGAGGACTGATGCTAAAGCTGAAACTCCAATACTTTGGCCACCTGATGCAAAGAGCCAACTCACTGAAAAGACCCTGATGCTGGGAAAGAGTAAAGGCAAGAGGAGAGGGGGCGACAGAGCATAAAACAGTTGGATGGCATTACTGAGTCAATTTACATGAATTTGAGCAAACTCAGGGAGATGGTGAAGGACAGGGAAGCCTGGCGTGCTGCAGCTCATGGGGTCACAGAGAGTCAGACATGACTTGGTAACTGAACGACAACAACATATTGTAGAATGTAGTATATGGTAGATAGACTATAGAGTACATTACTTATGTTTTAAAACAGTAATTATAAAACAGTTACATAATTTTCTTTTTTTAACCTATAAGTTGAAAAAGTGAGTTTACTTACATAAACTCTGTTTTTGTCTAAACAAAATTTTCCTAGGCAGATATGCAAGTCTGGACAATGCTGTCCTGTGGCTTCCATAAAACACTTGAGAAGGGAAAGAATTTACAGCCCAGAATGAGACTGATTACTTGTGTGGTGCCTTTTCTCTGATGGGAGGAAAACCTCTGGGGATCTAAAGAAAGGCATCTTGGTATTGCAGTGGTGTTATATTTGATTAGAGAATGGGCTAGATTGTGACAGTTCTATGGTTTAGACAGAGGAAACTGAGTCTTTCCTTTCTACTGGAGAACATGGAATCTTAGGTTGAATCCTATGAAGGATTTTTACGTCCCTAAAGGTAGTAAGAATCTGCTTTGGCCACACACATATGGTCAATTAATCTTTAACAAAGGAGGCAAGAATGTACAATGGAAAAAGACAATCGCTTCATTAAGTGGGAAAAGTGGACAGCTATATGTAAAATTATGAAATTAGAACATTCTCTAACATCATGTACAAAAATAAACCCAAAATGGATTAAAAACCTAAATGTAAGACTGGTTACTATAAAACTCATAGAGGACATAGGCAAAACACTCTTTGACATAAACCTTAGCAATATTTTTTTGGACCCTTCTTCTAGAGTTACAGAATTAAAAGCAAAAATAAATAAGTGGGACCTAATTAAACTTAAAAGTTTTTGCACAGCAAAGAAAAGCATAAACAAAATGAAAAGACAACCTGCAGAATGGAGGAAAATATTTGCAAATGATGCAACTGACAATGGATTAATTTCCAAAATACACACTGTTCATACAGCTTAATAATAATTAAAAAACCCAAACAACTAAATCAAAATATGGGCAGAAGACATAAACAGACATTTCTCCAAAGAAGACATATAGATGGCCAACAGGCACATAAAAAGATGCTCAACACGGCTCATCATTAGAAAAATACAAATTGATCAGAACTACAATGAACCTCACACCAGTCATAATGGCCATTGTTAAAAACTCTACACGACACACCAGACAGAATGGCCATCATTAAAAACTCTGGAGATGGAGTGGAAAAAAAACAACAACACACTTACACTGGTGGTGGGGATACAAACTGATGCAGTCACTATAGAGAACAATATGGAGACTCTTTAAAAAACTAAAAATAGATCGATCATATGATCTAGCAATCCCACTTTTGAACATCCATCTGGAAAAAACTATAATTCAAAAAGCCATATGCGCCTTATGCTCACAGCAGCACTGTTCACAGTAGCCCAAACGTGGACGCAAGCTAAACGTCCACTGACAGACGAATGTAAGGTGTGGTGCGTGCATACAAAGGAACACTATGCAGTCATTACGTTAAAATAAAGAGCCATGAAATAATACCACTTACAGCCACATGGATGTACTTAGAGTTATCATACTAAAAGAAGCAAGTCAGATAGTGAAAGATAAATATCAGATCAATATAATAAGATATCACTTATATCAATGTATGACAAAACCCACTGAAATGTTGTGAAGTAATTAGCCTCCAACTAATAAAAAATTTAAAAAAAAAATAAAAAAAAATAAAAATTAAAAAAAAAAAAAGAAAACTTTAAAAAATATACAAATGAACTTATTTAAAAAAACCAAAACAGACAGACGTAGAGAACAAAGTTACTGTGACCAAAGCAGCAGGAGGAGGGAGGGATAAAATCTGAGATTCAGACTAACAGATACACACCACTATATATGAGGTAAACAATAGGCCCTGTTGTACAGCATGGGGAACTACATTCAATATCGTGTAATAACCTATAATGGAAAAGACTCTGAAAAAGAATACATATATTCCATGTATTATATTATATAGATACACACACACACACACATACATATATGACTGAATCACTTTGCTGTATACCTGAAACTAACACAACACTGTAAATCAACCGTACATCAATGAAAAACATAAAATTAAAAGGAAAAAGAATCTGCCTTGGACTGCAGAGTGAGGAGTTAGTTTTTTAAAGTATTCATTTGAGGTGATATTGGAACAAATTGAATCATTTCCTAGCTAGGAATAGGGGCCTGACATCCAGGGACAAAGCCCCAAATTGTGGCTTCTGGAAAGTAAACCATGGGTATGACAGATGGTGAAGAAGTCACAGACTAAGGATTCCTTGATCCCTCAGTTCAATTCAGTTCAGTCCAGTCATTCAGTCGTGTCTGACTCTTTGCGACCCCATGAATCGCAGCACGCCAGGCCTCCCTGTCCATCACCAACTCCTGGAGTTTACTCAAACTCATGTCCATTGAGTCGGTGATGCCATCCAGCCATCTCATCCTCTATTGTCCCCTTCTCCTCCTGCCCCCAATCTCTCCCAGCATCAGGGTCTTTTCCAATGAGTCAGCTCTTCGCATGAGGTGGCCAAAGTATTGGAGTTTCAGCTTCAGCATCAGTCCTTCCAATGAACACCTAGGACTGATCTCCTTTAGGATGGACTGGTTGAATCTCCTTGCAGTCAAGGGACTCTGAAGATTCTTCTCCAACACCACAGGTCAAAAGCATCAATACTTCGGCACTCAGCTTTCTTCACAGTCCAACTCTCACATCCATACACGACCACTGATCCCTCAGTCTTACCTACTATCCACTCATAATATTAGTTCAACTGGAATTTGGCAGTCATTGGAAAAGCTAAAAATATTTCAGTCTGATTTCTTCCCTATGTTTTACTTTTTCTTCTATGAGCTTTAGGTTTAAATACTGTTTGTAGATCTTTCTATGTTATCTTATTTCTGCATCTATTAAACAGAGTCACATGGTGATAGCATGCAATTCCTTTTATTTAACATGGGGTTGCAAAGAGTCAGATATGACTGAGCAACTGAACTGTATTGGCATTGAAAGTCAGCAGTGAAAAAAAATGGCATCTTCTTTACCCTAATGGAGCTTATACCTTGGCAGGAGAATATCATTGTGATTCCAGTTCCTTTTATTTAACTGTATAGTCCATGGGGTCTTAAAGAGTTGGATGCGACAGAGTAACTTTCACTTTCAGTAGGAAAGTTTGCTTCACTTTTACCTAATCAATGTATTAGACTTGTGGGATTTATTTATTTTTTAACTGGAGTATAATTGGCTTCCAATATTGTGTTAGTGTGGAATTTAAAGTTTGATTTCTCAGTCTGATATAGCTCAGCTGATAAAGAATCCACCTGCAATGCAGGAGACTGGGGTCTATCCCTGGGGTGGGAGGATACCCTGCAGAAGACAACAGCTACCCATTCCAGTATTCTGGCCTGGAGAATTCCATGGACTGTATAGTCCATGGGGTCTTAAAGAGCTGGACACGACTGAGCAACTTTCACTTTCACTAGGAAAGTTTGCTTCACTTTTACGTGGTCAATGTATTAGACTTGTGGGATTTATTTTTTTAACTGGAGTATAATGGCTTACAATGTTGTGTTACTGTGGAATTCAATGTTGATTTATCAGTGCTGATATGGATGAGAATCTGAGAAGGTGAAGTCGCTCAGTCACGTCCGACTCTTTGGGACCCCATAGATTGCAGCCTAAGAGGCTCCTCTGTCCATGGGATTTTCCAGGTAAGAATACTGGAGTGGGTTGCCATTTCCTTTGCCAGGAGATCTTCCCAACCCATGGATTGAACCCAGATCTCCCATATTGGAGGCAGACGCTTTACCGTCTGAGCCTCCATGATTATTACTGGAATGTTACAAAATTCAGGAACCTCAAATATTAAATTTTCTTCTTCAAGTCTGCCTTCCAGGAGTGATTATTTGTTTAATGATATTCTCCTGCTAAGGTATAAGCTCCATTAGGGTAAAGAAGATGCCATTCTTTTTCACCGCTGTACTTTCAAAGCTGATACAGTACAGTTCAGTCTCTCAGTCATGTCTGACTCTTTGGACCTCATGGACTGCAGCATACCAGGCTTCCCTATCCATCATCAACACCCAGAGCTTGCTCAAAGTCATGTGCATTGAGTCAATGATGCCATCCAATATTCTCATCCTCTGTCATTCCCTTCTCTTCCTGCCTTTAACCTTTCCCATCATCAGGGTCTTTTCAAATGACTCGGCTATTCACACCAGGTGGCCAAAGTATTAGAGCTTCAGCTTCAGTATCAGTCCTTCCAAAGAATATTCAGGACTGATTTCCTTTAGGATTGACTGGTTCAATCTCCTTGATGTCCAAGGGACTCTCAAGAGTCTTCAACACCACAGGTCAAAAGAATCAATTCGTCAGCACTCAGCTTTCTTTACAGTCCAACTCTCACATCTATACATGACTACTGGAAAATGTATAGCTTTGATTAGACAGACCTTTGCTGGCAAAGTAATGTCTCTGCTTTTCAATATGCTGTCTAGGTGTGTCATAGCTTTCTTCCAAGGAGCAAGTATCTTTTAATTTCATGGCTGCAGGCACCATCTGGAGTGATTTTGGAGCCCAAGAAAATAAAGTCTGTAACTGTTTCCACTGTTTCCCCATCTATTTGCCATGAAGTGACAGGACCAGATGCCACGATTTTAGTTTTTGAATGTTACATTTTAAGCCACCTTTTCACTGTCTTTTACTTTACCAAGACACTCTAGTTCCTCTTTGCTTTCCGCCATAAGGGTGGGGTCATGTGCATATCTGAGATTATTGATACTTCTCCTGGCAATCTTGATTACAGCCTACACTTCATCCAGTTTGGCATTTCGCATGAAGTACTCTGCATATAAGTTAAATAAGCAAGGTGACAACATACAGCCTTGACATACTCCTTTCCCAACTGGGAGCCAGTAGGGTGTTCCACGGAGGAGGCAATGACACCCCACTCCAGTACTCTTGCCTGGAAAATCCCATGGACAGAGGAGCCTAGTAGGCTGCAGTCCATGAGGTCGCTAAGAGTTGGACATGACTGAGCGACTTCACTTTCACTTTTCACTTTCATGCATTGGAGAAGGAAATGGCAACCCACTCCAGTGTTCTTGCCTGGAGAATCTCAGGGACAGGGGAGCCTGGTGGGCTGCCGTCTATGGGGTCACACAGAGTCGGACACAACTGAAGCGAATTAGCAGCAGCAGCAGCAGCAGGGTGTTCCACATGTGGTTCATGATCACACCATCGTGGTTATCTGGGTAATGAAGATCTTTTTTGTATAGTTCCACAGTGTATTCTTGCCACCTCTTCTTAATAACGTCTGCTTCTGATAGGTCCATACCATTTCTGTCCTTTATTGTGCCCATCTTTGCATGATGTTCCCTTTAATTCAGTCAGTTCAGTCGCTCAGTCATGTCCGACTCTTTGCGACCCCATGGACAGCAGCACGTCAGGCCTCCCTGTCCATCACCAACTCCCAGAGTTTACCCAAACTCGTGTCCATTGAGATGGTGATGCCATCCAACCATCTCATCCTTTGTCATCCCCTTCTCTTCCTGCCCTCAATCTTTCCCAGAAACAGGGTCTTTTCAAAATGAGTCAGTTCTTCGCATCAGGTGGCCAAAGTATTGGAGTTTCAGCTTTATCATCAGTCCTTCCAATGAATATTCAGGATTGATCTCCTTTAGGATGGACAGAATGGATCTCCTTGCAGTCCAAGGGACTCTCAAGAGTCTCCTCCAACACCACAGTTCAAAAGCATCAATTCTTTGGCACTCAGCTTTCTTTATGGTCCAACTCTCACATCCATGCATGACTACTGGAAAAACCATAGCCTTGACTAGATGAACCTTTGTTGGCAAAGTAATGTCTCTGCTTTTTAATATGCTGTCTAGGTTGTTCATAACTTTCCTTCCAAGGAGTAAGCATCTTTTAATTTCATGGCTGCAGCCACCATCTTCAGTGATTTTGGAGCCCAGAAAATTAAAGTCAGCCACTGTTTCCCCTGTTTCCCCATCTGTTGGCCATGAAGTGATGGGACCAGATGCCCTGATCTTCGTTTTCTGAATGTTGAGTTTTAAGGCAACATTTTCACTCTCCTCTTTCACTTTCATCAAGAGGCTCTTTAGTTCTTCTTCACTTTCTGCCATAAGGTTGGTGTCATCTGCATAATTAGGTTATTGATATTACTCCCAACAATCTTGATTCCAGCTTGTGCTTCATCCAGCCCAGCATTTCTCATGATGTACTCGGCATATAAATTAAATAAGCAGGGTGACAATATACAGCCTTGATGTACTCCTTTCCCAATTTGGAACCAGTCTGTTGTTCCATGTCCAGTTCTAACTGTTGCTTCCTGACCTACATTCAGCATTCTCAAGAGGCACATCAGGTGGTCTGGAATTCCCATCTCTTTAAGAATTTTACAGTTTGTTGTGATCCACACAGTCAAAGGCTTTGGCATAGTCAATAAAGTAGAAGTAGATGTTTTTCTGGAACTCTCTTGCTTTTTCGACAATCCAACAGATGTTGGCAATTTGATCTTTGGTTCCTCTGCCTTTTCCAAATCCAGTTTGAATATCCGGAACTTCACAGTTCATGTACTGTTGAAGTCTGGCTTGGAGAATTTTGAGCATTACTTTACTACTATGTTTGATGAGTGCAATTGTGTGGTAGTTTGAGCATTCTTTGGCATTGCCTTTCTTTGGGATTGGAATAAAAATGGACCTTTTCCTATCCTGTGGCCACTACTGAGTTTTCCAAAATTTGCTGGCATATTGACTGCAGGACTTTCACAGCATCCTCTGTTAGGATTTGAAATAGTTCAACTGGAATTCCATCACCTCCACTAGCTTTGTTTGTAGTAATGTTTCCTAAGGCCCACTTGACTTAGCATTCCAGGATGTCTGGCTCAAGGTGAGCGATCATACCATTGTGGTTATCTGGGTCATGAAGATCTCTTTTGTATAGTTTTTCTGTGTATTCTTGTCACCTCTTCTTAGTATCTTCTGCTTCTGTTAGGCCCATGCCATTTCTGTCCTTTATTGTGACCATCTTTGCATAAAATGTTCCCTTGGTATCTCTAATTCTCTTGAAGACATCTCTAGTCTTTCCCATTCTATTGTTTTCCTCTATTTCTTTGCATTGATTACTGAGGAATGCTTTCTTAACTCTCCTTACTATTCTCTGGAACTCTGCATTCAAATATGTATATTTTTCCTTTTCTTCTTTGCCTTTCACTTCTCTTCTTTTCACAGCTGTTTGTAAGGCCTCCTCAGACAATCATTTTGCCTTTTTGCATTTCTTTTCCATGGGGATGGTCTTGCTCCCTGCCTCCTGTACAATGTCATGAACCTCCGTCCATAGTTCTTTAGGCACTCTAGCTCTCAGATCTAACCCCTTGAATCTATTTCTTACTTCTACTGTATAATTGTAAGGGATTTGATTTAGGTCGTACCTGAATGGTCTAGTGGTTTTCCCTACTTTCTGCAATTTAAGTTTGAATTTGGCAATAAGGAGTTCATGATCTGAGCTACAGTCAGCCCCCAGTCTTGCTTTTACTGACTGTATAGAGCTTCTCCATCTTTGGCTGCAAAGAATATAATCAATCTGATCTCAGTGTTGGCCATCTGGTGGTGTCCATGTGTAGAGTCTCCTCTTATGTTGTTGGAAGAGGGTGTTTGCTATGACCAGTGGGTTCTCTTGGCAAAACTCTGTTTAGCCTTTACCCTGCTTCATTCTGTACTCCAAGGTCAAATTTGCCTGTTACTCCAGGTATTTCTTGACTTCCTACTTTTGCATTCCTGTCCCCTATAATGAAAAGGACATCTTTTTTGGGTGTTAGTTCTAGAAGGTCTTGTAGGTCTTCAGAGAACTGTTCAACTTCAGCTTCTTTAGCATTACTGGTCAGGGCACAGACTTGGATTACCATGATATTAAATGGTTTGCCTTGGAAATGAACTGAGATCATTCTGTGGTTTTTGATACTGTACCCAAGTACTGCATTTCAGACTCTTTTGTTGACTATGAGGGCTACTCCATTTCTTCTAAGGAATTCTTGCCTACAGTAGTAGATATAATGGTCATCTGAATCAAATTGGCCCATTCCAGTCCATTTTAGTTCACTGTTTCCTAAAACGCTGATGTTCACTCTTGCCATGTCCTGTTTGACCACTTCCAATTTACCTTGATTCTTTGACTTTCCAGGTTCCTATGCAGTACTGTTCTTTACAGCATCGGATTTTACTTCCATCACCAGTTGTATCCACAACTGGGGTTGTTTTCGCTTTGGCTGAGCCTCGTCATTGCTTCTGGAGCTATTTCTCCACTCTTATCCAGTAGCATATTGGGCATCTACTGATTTGGGGAGTTCATCTTTCAGTGTCCTATCTTTTTGCCTTTTCATACTGTTCATGGGGTTCTCAAGTCAAGAATAATGAAGTGGTTAGACATTCCCTTCTCCAGTAGACCACGTTTTGTCAGACCTCTCCACCTATCCATCTTGGGTAGCCCTATATGGCATGGCTCATAGTTTCACTGAGTTAAGACAAGGCTATGATCCAAGTGATCAGTTTGGTTAATTTTCTGTAATTGTGGCTTCCATTCTGTCTGTCAGAATGAGACTGATACTGGAGTGTATATCTAGATATATTGGAGTGGGTTGCCATTTCTTTCTCCAGGGGATCTTCCCGACCCTGGGCCTGAACCTGTGTCTCCTGCATTGCAGGCACAGTCTTTATCACTGAGCCACCAGGGAAGTACTATGCCCATACAGCTCCTGAGAAACCAGAATCCTGGACAGCAAAAGGCCTGCGGGAACTCATTTAACAAGTAATGTTCTACTAATAACAAATAACAAAATGTGTGACATGGGACTTCTGTGTTAAGTGGTTAAGTGGTTAAGAATCTGCCTTTCAATGCAGGGGACTTGAGTTTGACTCCTGGTCCCAGGAAGATTTCACATGCCGCAGAGCAACTAAGCCTGTGCGCCACAGCTACTGAGCCTGTGTGCCTCAACTATAGAGAATCCTGCACATTGCAATGAAGAGCCCTTGCACTGCAACTAAGGCCCAATGCAGCTAAAAATAAACAATTAAACAATTAAAAAATAATAAACAACATTAAAATAATACATTTTATAAAACCTAAAAAGAATCTGTGACAAAGCAAAGTTGAAAATGGAAATTATTTATTATTATCAGGTGGGAAGCAATTTCACACTGATTATTACCTTTGAATATTCATACAATGTAATGAATCTGTGCCCATATCAGTAGCCTGAGGCAGGCAGTTTTCAAGTTATTTAAATGTTAGCTCACTTAAACCTTCAAAGAGTTTCTTGGGGGGGAGGAGCCAAGATGGCGGAGGAGTAGGACGGGGAGACCACTTTCTCTCCTACAAATTCATCAAAAGAATATCTGAACGCAGAGCAAACTTCACAAAACAACTTCTGATCGCTAGCTGAGGTCCTCAGGCACCCAGAAAAGCAGCCCATTGTCTTCGAAAGGAGGTAGGACAAAATATAAAAGATAAAAAGTGAGACAAAAGAGCTAAGGACGGAGATCCGTCCCGGGAAGGGAGTCTTTAGAGGACGTTTCCAGACACTGGGAAACCCTCGCACTGGCGGGCCTGGGGGAAGTGTTTGAATCTAGGAGGGCAACCTCACTGGGAGGGAAACAATAAATAAAACCCACAGATTACGTGCCTAAAAGCAACTCTCAGCAGAAAAGTACCCCAGACACCCGCATCCGCCACCAGCAAGTGAGGGTGGCAGGGAGAGGAGCGGGCGGCATTGCTTGGGGTAGGGTCCGGGCCTGAGTGCCCTGAGGACAATCGGAGGGAGCTTTTGTGAGTTGCCAACTTGAACTGTGGGAGAGCAAAAGAGAGAGAGAAAATTAACCGGCCCGAACACGCTGCTGGCTGTTCGCAGAATAAAGGGACCGAGAAAGTCCAGAGAAGAGCTCGCAGACTGTGGACCGGCCCAGACCCGCCGGAGGCGGGAGCAGGTCACGGCGAGACACAGCGCGCAGGCACCCGACCGGCGTGGGCGGGGACTGGGGCTGGGGACGCAGAGGGCAGAAGGCGCACGCACCCGACTGACTGACGCCGACGGAAACCGAGATTGGGACCGAGGAAGGGAGTGGGTGCGCCGCACCCGGGGAGAGTGTGCCTGTCAAGCCCCTGGCTGCCTGGACCACTGTGACGGGGAAGGCACAGGAGCGGACGCAGCCTTTTGTTCTGCGCTTTTGTGGAACACCCGAGGGCTGGAGCTGCGCGCAGGGCGGGGCGCGCTCCAATATAGAGCAGCCGGGAGCCTGAGCAGCGCAGACCGAGAAAGCAGGGCCAGCCCCTCCCCGCAGCGTCAGCCCCTCACCACAGCGCGACAGAACTAGCTACCTGAATAAGAGTCCACCTCCGCCCGCCTGTGTCAGGGCGGAAACGAGGCTCTGAAGAAACCAGCAAACAGAAGCTAAATAAACAAAGGGAACCGCTTCAGAAGAGAGCGGTGCAACAGATTAAAATCTCTGTAGAAAACACCGATTACACCGGAAAAGGCCTGTAGATATCAAGAAGTGTAAGCTGGAACGAGGAGATATCTGAAACTGAGCCAAACCCACACTGACCGCAACAGCTCCAGAGAAATTCCTAGATATATTTTTACTTTTTCTTTTTTCTTTTTTCTCTTTTATTTTCCTTTAAAATTCCCTATTACTTCCCCATTACTCCTTAACTTTCATTTTCATAGATTTTTACAATTTTTTTAATTAGGGAAAATTTTTTTTTCCTCCTTTTTCTCTTCTATTTCCTATTTTTCTTTTTCTCTTATTTCTTTTAAAGTCCTCTAATACCCCTCTACTACTCCTTAATTTTCATTCTCAATACACTATAACCTGACCAAAAAAAAAAAAAAAAAGAAGACAAGCCCTATTTATAAACTGAACTTCATATATATTTAAAAAAAATTTTTTTTTCTGTGTGTGTGTGTTTTGGTTTTTGTTTTTAATATAGTATTTTTAAGAGTCTAACCTCTACTCTAGATGTTTAATTTTTGTTTTTCAGTATATGATATAAATTGTGAACATTTAGGAATCCAATATTCAGTTCCCATTTTTATTCAGGAGTGTGTTGATTATTCTCTCCCAATCTTGGCTTTCTGTTTTCTACCTCAGAACACCTCTATTTCCTCCTTTCCCCTTCTCTTCCCAATCCAATTCTGTGAATCTTGGTGGGTGTCTGGGCTACAGAGTACACTCTGGAAACAGACAACTGCATAGATCTGTCTCCCTCCTCTTGAGTCCCCCCTTTTCTCCTCCTGCTCAACACTATCTCCCTCCTCCCTCTCCTCTTTTTCATGTAACTCTGTGAACCTCTCTGGGTGTCCCTAACGGGGGAGAATCTTTTCACCACTAACCTAGAAGTTTTATTATCAGTGCTGTATAGTTGGAGAAGTCCTGAGACTACAGGAAGAATAAAACTAAAATCCAGAGGCAGGAGACTTAAGCCCAAAACCTGAGAACACCAGAAAACTCCTGACTACATGGAACTTTAAGTAATAAGTGACCGTCCAAAAGCCTCCATACCTACACTGAAACCAACCACCACCCAAGAGCCAATAAGTTTTATAGCAAGACATACCACGCAAATTCTCCAGCAACGCAGGAACATAGCCCTAAACGTCAACATACAGGCTGCCCAAGGTGACACCTAACACATAGACCCATCTCAAAACTCATTACTGAGCACTTAATTGCTCTCCAGAGAGAAGAAATCAAGTTCCATGCACCAGGACACCGACGCAAACTTCCCTAACCAGGAAACCTTGACAAGCCAATTGTCTAACCCTGGGTAAAACCTCCACAATAAAAAGGAACCACAGACCTCCAGAATACAGAAAGCCCAGTCCAGACACAGCAATCTAAACAAGATGAAAAGGCAGAGAAATACCCAACAGGTAAAGGAACATGAAAAATGCCCACCAAGTCAAACAAAAGAGAAGGAGATAGGGAATCTACCTGAAAAAGAATTTAGAATAATGATAATAAAGATGATCCAAAATCTTGAAAACAAAATGGAGTTATAGATAAATAGCCTGGAGACAAAGATTGAAAAGATGCAAGAAATGTTTAATAAAGACCTAGAAGAAATAAAAAAGAGTCAATTAAAAATGAATAATGCAATAAATGAGATAAAAAACACTCTGGAGGGAACCAAGAGTAGAATAACGGAGACAGAAGATAGGATAAGTGAGGTAGAAGATAAAATGGTGGAAATAAATGAAGCAGAGAGGAAAAAAGAAAAAAGGATCAAAAGAAATGAGGATAACCTCAGGGACCTCTGGGACAATGTGAAACGCCCCAACATTCGAATCATAGGAGTCCCAGAAGAAGATGACAAAAAGAAAGGCCATGAGAAAATACTCGAGGAGATAATAGCTGAAAACTTCCCTAAAATGGGGAAGGAAATAGCCACCCAAGTCCAGGAAACCCAGAGAGTCCCAAACAGGATAAACCCAAGGCGAAACACCCCAAGACACATACTAATCAAATTAACAAAGATCAAACACAAAGAACAAATATTAAAAGCAGCAAGGGAGAAACAACAAATAACACACAAAGGGATTCCCATAAGGATAACAGCTGATCTATCAATAGAAACCCTCCAGGCCAGAAGGGAATGGCAGGACATACTGAAAGTAATGAAAGAAAATAACCTACAACCTAGATTACTGTACCCAGCAAGGATCTCATTCAGATATGAAGGAGAATTCAAAAGCTTTACAAACAAGCAAAAGTGGAGAGAATTCAGCACCACCAAACCAGCTCTTCAACAAATGCCAGAGGATCTTCTCTAGACAGGAACCACAGGAAGGTTGTATAAATGTGAACCCAAAACAACAAAGTAAATGGCAACGGGACCACACCTATCAATAATTACCTTAAATGTAAATGGGTTGAATGCCCCAACCAAAAGACAAAGATTGGCTGAATGGATACAAAAACAAGACCCCTATATATGCTGTCTACAAGAGACCCAGCTCAAAGCAAGAGAAACATACAGACTAAAAGTGAAGGGCTGGAAAAAAATATTTCATGCAAACGGAGACCAAAAGAAAGCAGGAGTCACAATACTCATATCAGATAAAATAGACTTTCAAATAAAGGATGTGAAAAGAGACAAAGAAGGACACTACATAATGATTAAAGGATTAATCCAAGAAGAAGATATAACAATTATAAATATATATGCACCCAACATAGGAGCACCACAATATGTACGGCAAATGCTAACGAGTATGAAAGAGGAAATTAATAGTAACACAATAATAGTGGGAGACTTTATTATCCCACTCACAACTATGGATAGATCAACTAAACAGAAAATTAACAAGGAAACACAAACCTTAAATGACACAATGGACCAGCTAGACCTAATTGATATCTATAGGACATTTCACCCCAAAACAATCAACTTCACCTTTTTCTCAAGTGCACACGGAACCTTCTCCAGAATAGATCACATCCTGGGCCATAAATCTGGTCTTGGAAAATTCAAAAAAATTAAAATCATTCCAGTCATCTTTTCTGACCACACTGCAGTAAGATTAGATCTCAATTACAGGAGAAAAATTATTAAAAATTCAAACATATGGAGGCTAAATAACACGCTTCTGAATAACCAACAAATCATAGAAGAAATCAAAATATGTATAGAAATGAAAGAAAATGAAAACACAACAACCCAAAACCTATGGGACACTGTAAAAGCAGTGCTAAGGGGAAGGTTCATAGCATTACAGGCTTACCTCAAGAAACAAGAAAAAAGCCAAATAAATAACCTAACTCTACACCTAAAGCAATTAGAGAAGGAAGAAATGAAGAACCCCAGGGTTAGCAGAAGGAAAGAAATCTTAAAAATTAGGGCAGAAATAAGTGCAAAAGAAACTAACGAGACCACAGCAAAAATCAACAAAGCTAAAAGCTGGTTTTTTGAAAAAATAAACAAAATTGACAAATCATTAGCAAGACTCATTAAGAAACAAAGAGAGAAGAACCAAATTAACAAAATTAGAAATGAAAATGGAGAGATCACAACAGACATCACTGAAATACAAAGCATCATAAGAGACTACTACAAGCAGCTCTATGCCAATAAAATGGACAACGTGGAAGAAATGGACAAATTCTTAGAAAAGTATAACCTTCCAAAACTGAACCAGGAAGAAATAGAAGATCTTAACAGACCCATCACAGGCAAGGAAATCCAAACTGTAATCAGAAATCTTCCAGCAAACAAAAGCCCAGGACCAGATGGCTTCACAGCTGAATTCTACCAAAAATTTAGAGAAGAGCTAACACCTATCTTACTCAAACTCTTCCAGAAAATTGCAGAGGAAGGTAAACTTCCAAACTCATTCTATGAGGCCACCATCACCCTAATTCCAAAACCAGACAAAGATGCCACAAAAAAAGAAAACTACAGGCCAATATCACTGATAAACATAGATGCAAAAATCCTTAACAAAATTCTAGCAAACAGAATCCAACAACATATTAAAAAAATCATAACCATGACCAAGTGGGCTTTATCCCAGGAATGCAAGGATTCTTTAATATCTGCAAATCAATCAATGTAATACACCACATTAACAAATTGAAAGATAAAAACCATATGATTATCTCAATAGATGCAGAGAAAGCCTTTGACAAAATTCAACACCCATTTATGATTAAAACTCTCCAGAAAGCAGGCATAGAAGGAACATACCTCAACATAATAAAAGCTATATATGACAAACCCACAGCAAGCATCACCCTCAATGGTGAAAAATTGAAAGCATTTCCCCTGAAATCAGGAACAAGACAAGGGTGGCCACTCTCACCACTACTATTCAACATAGTGTTGGGAGTTTTGGCCACAGCAATCAGAGCAGAAAAAGAAGTAAAAGGAATCCAGATAGGAAAAGAAGAAGTGAAACTCTCACTGTTTGCAGATGACATGATCCTCTACATAGAAAACCCTAAAGACTCTTCCAGAAAATTACTAGAGCTAATCAATGAATATAGTAAAGTTGCAGGATATAAAATTAACACACAAAAATCCCTTGCATTCCTATATACTAACAATGAAAAAACAGAAAGAGAAATGAAGGAAACAATACCATTCACCATTGCAACAAAAAGAATAAGATACTTAGGAGTATATCTACCTAAAGAAACAAAAGACCTATACATAGAAAACTATAAAACACTGATGAAAGAAATCAAAGAGGACACAAACAGATGGAGAAACATACCATGCTCATGGAGTGGAAGAATCAATATTGTCAAAATGGCTATTCTACCCAAAGCAATCTATAGATTCAATGCAATCCCTATCAAGCTAGCAATGGTATTTTCCACAGAACTAGAACAAATAATTTCACAATTTGTATGGAAATACAAAAAACCTGGAATAGCCAAAGTAATCTTGAGAAAGAAGAATGGAACTGGAGGAATCAACCTGCCTGACTTCAGACTATACTACAAAGCCACAGTCATCAAGACAGTATGGTACTGGCACAAAGACAGAAATATAGATCAGTGGAACAGAATAGAAAGCCCAGAGATGAATCCATGAACTTATGGACACCTTATCTTTGACAAAGGAGGCAAGGATATACAATGGAAAAAAGACAACCTCTTTAACAAGTGGTGCTGGGAAAACTGGTCAACCACTTGTAAAAGAATGAAACTAGAACACTTTCTAACACCATACACAAAAATAAACTCAACATGGATTAAAGATCTAAATGTAAGACCAGAAACTATAAAACTCCTAGAGGAGAACATAGGCAAAACACTCTCTGACATAAACCACAGCAAGATCCTCTATGACCCGCCTCTCAGAATATTGGAAATAAAAGCAAAAATAAACAAATGGGACCTAATGAAACTTAAAAGCTTTTGCACTACAAAGGAAACTATAAGCAAGGTGAAAAGACAGCCCTCAGATTGGGAGAAAATAATAGCAAATGAAGAAACAGACAAAGGATTAATCTCAAAAATATACAAGCAACTCCTGCAGCTCAATTCCAAAAAAAATAAATGACCCAATCAAATAATGGGCCAAAGAACTAAACAGACATTTCTCCAAAGAAGACATACAGATGGCTAACAAACACATGAAAAGATGCTCAACATCACTCATTATCAGAGAAATGCAAATCAAAACCACAATGAGGTATCATTACACGCCAGTCAGGCTGGCTGCTATCCAAAAGTCTACAAGCAATAAATGCTGGAGAGGGTGTGGAGAAAAGGGAACCCTCTTACACTGTTGGTGGGAATGCAAACTAGTACAGCCGCTATGGAAAACAGTGTGCAGATTTCTTAAAAAACTGGAAATAGAACTGCCATATGACCCAGCAATCCCACTTCTGGGCATACACACTGAGGAAACCAGATCTGAAAGAGACACGTGCACTCCAATGTTCATTGCAGCACTGTTTATAATAGCCAGGACATGGAAGCAACCTAGATGCCCATCAGCAGATGAATGGATAAGGAAGCTGTGGTACATATACACCATGGAATATTACTCAGCCATTAAAAAGAATTCATTTGAACCAGTTCTAATGAGATGGATGAAAGTGGAGCCCATTATACAGAGTGAAGTAAGCCAGAAAGATAAAGAACATTACAGCATACTGACACATATATATGGAATTTAGAAAGATGGTAACGATAACCCTATATGCAAAACAGAAAAAGAGACACAGAAGTACAGAACAGACTTTTGAACTCTGTGGGAGAAGGTGATGGTGGGATGTTTCGAAAGAACAACATGTATATTATCTATGGTGAAACATATCACCAGCCCAGGTGGGATGCATGAGACAGGTGCTCGGGCCTGGTGCACTGGGAAGACCCAGAGGAATCGGGTGGAGAGGGAGGTGGGAGGGGGGATCTGGATGGGGAATACGTGTAAATCTATGGCTGATTCATATCAATGTATGACAAAACCCACTGAATAAATAAATAAATAAATAAATAAAGGGGGAAAAAAAATACCTTCAAAGAGTTTCTTAAGGAAGGTTTGATGAACCCATTGTGCAAATGAGAAAATTCTGTCCAGAGAGGAGAAATTAAGTTTTCAAGGTGACAAAATATTGTAACTTGACTTTCAACTTTTAAGTCCAGAATTCTTTCTAAATAATGGAGTGCCTCTACCTCTGTGTACTGCAAGATGAATGACTCACTTAGGAAAGTGACAGCGTATGTCCAAAATGTTCCATATTAGACTTGCAAGAACAGAACCTACAGGTTGGATGAAAACCACTTCTTTCATATTCTAGGTAACCCAACTCCTTTCTGGAAGTTGCCAGTAGGTTTATTGTTAGGTTTTATTAAAATGAGACAAATAAACTTGAGTAAATAAAAATTTGTTCATTCCCGCATTGCTAATAATAATGAAATTGGAATCAACCTAGTTGAGCAACTATAGAAGAATTTTAATATAATAAAAATCCATATATGTGACAGAACACAACACTAGGCATCTAAACTCATGTTCTATATGACTGTATTTGAACATCAAGACATATTTAAGTCAAAAAAAGCAGAAAATAATGTATACTATAAAATCTGATTAAATATGACAATAACATGTATACATGTGCATCTCTGTGTATGCATATATACATATTTTTGTTTTTACAAAACTGGAATGATACAATTCAATGCAGTGTATATTTTACAGTTATTTATGGATTTTGAGGTTTCTTGTCTTTTACTTCTTTTCCAGTATTTTTGCTTTCTGAATTTTCTAGAGTAAACTTGTATTTCCTTGATATAAGAATTGTTTTTTTTTTTTTTAAACAAAACATAACATAAAGGTAAGAAGTTCAGAAAGCAGGAGGAAACCCACCATGACAAGGTATCTTCCCAGTTTCAAAGTTTCAAAGGTCTGGAATGTTGCAGGATGTGGCTGAACCCACTGCAAATGGCATCCACAGACCTAATCTGTCACTGCAACCTCCTCTCTTTCTCAGCTGTTCCTATATTTTTTCATTCAGGCCAAATGTGCTAATTATTGCTGTGGAACATTCTATATTTTTTCTGCTATGCTCCTTCTTTCTGTGGTTTGTTCCTTCTGCTCCTGCCTCCTTGGATTGCCTGCTCAGGGTTACCCTGGTCAGTGATCTGTTCTCACCTCCCTCCACCACCCCCCCCCCCCCCCCAACTTGGCCAAGTCTTGTAGACATCTCCCTGCTCCCTTCCCAGTATCTCCTGCTGAGTTTGCCTCTAACTCACACTAAGTGTTTGGCCTCCCAGGGCCTGCTCAGATCAGCACACAATGCATCAATGCCTTCTCTCTCCTATGCAGCAATACTATCCCCTCTCGAGGCTCTAACACATGTTCCTTAAAGGAGCGGCATCAGCCACCAAGGAGCACATTACATCTCTCTTCCTTTCTGAGGTAAGTCAACCTGGGTACACGCTGTAAGGATAGTGGGCATTGTGTTCTAGTGTTCCTGGATCTTCCATTGTTGAAGCTCCACAACTGAAGGAAGCCAGGGAAGACATCAGGATGAGGTGGGGGTCCACTTTATCAAAACATGGAGTCACAGACTGTCTCAGAAGCGGGCCGAGTAGACAGCTCTGGACACAGTGTCGACAACCTGCAGCCTTCCTTGAGAGTGGAGTACTTCAGAGGCATTTCAGTGATATTTGATAACAAATATCACACCATAACACAAAGGCAAAGAGCTTATGTAGATTACATAATTAGCATATGCTACAAAGCAGCGATTAAGGCCTCTGGGACATAGGGAGGACTAGCTCACTTTTGCAGAATTAGGAAGATGGGGAGAGTTCGGTGTGGTCCTTAGTCAACCCTGGAATCTCCATACACCATTCTCTAGGGTTGGAAAGGCTGTTTCAAAGACAGGCAACCCCAAGGGAGGATTTGCTCATTGCATTCTCCCTTTCTGTGTATGGAGGAAAAGAGCTTTGGAACTCCCGTGGGAATCATTCTTCTTTTCTCCCTATGTACCCTCTCAGAATGCTCCAAGAGAGTTTAGCTCTCCAAGCCAGAAGATTCTCAGCACAGCCAAGTAGGCCTGGATTTGCTGTATTACAAATCTCTGTCTTAATCCCAATAGCCAATCTCTGCTTTATGACTGAGTGCAGATCTGCTTCCTCTATTGAGAAGCTCTTGTTCTCTAGAAGCCTCTAGCAGCCTCAACATTTTCTTTGTATCCTCTCGAACAATAACAACAACAACAAAAAAAGAAGATCGTCAGGTAAGATGCCTTTTCAAGACACTTAAAATACCTCCACACTAAAATAACACAATTATTCCCAAACAGTATCCTCTCATTTACTTCTAAGTAGTCACAGATCTGTCACTGAGAGCTCTATGTTTATTTATGACTAATCAAAGTTTAACTTTTCCTGAGCATTTGTTCTTGGGGAAGTAGCATGCAATGCGTAGACTGGAGATGAACATTCACTTCAAAAGTGGTCTCAATCTCCTGATAACCCCTTATTTGGTGACTGCATCAAAAGGTAACCACATCCTGAACAATATCTCAGAGCATCACTTTGAGGACATGCCAGGAGGAAAAATGGCCGTACCCTTTGGAGTACTCTGCTCACAACTATTCTTTATCCCGATATATTTGGTGTTACCTTCTGGTGAGTAAGGCAGCTGTTTTGGGCAGGGATGTAATAAGGATGTAATAAGGTTGACTGACATTATAATCTGAAAGAGAATGCTTTGAAATTCTTACTTATATTTTTATTTAAGTGTTTCATTTTACTATGTTCATATATCTGTATCTGTAGAGAAAGATACAGTGAAGTGTGATTAAAAAAAAAAAAAAAAAAGGCCCTGGGCCACAGGGCAGGGGCCTTAGCTTTCCCATCTGTTAACGCAAATTATGAGACCTAACTCATGGGGATGAGGTATGTGGGTGACTGGGTGAAGTAACGTGTGAAAGTGACTGGCAATAAGCCTCCACCATAGTGCACCACAAAAATTCAGAACTTTTAAAAATTTTCTGCCATATATTTGAGTGGGTAATTATCTTTTGTGTCCTTTTTAGAGAAGTCATGTGGGGAAACCTGGTTTCAAGGATAGAAGAGCTTAGTTTTTTTTCCATATCTGTCATGAATTCTTGGGCAACTCATAAGATAAGGGGAAGGGGTTAAAAGATCTCTTTAAAATTTCAGCATTTCTTGAAATTTCCTAATACCATACACAAAGATAAACTTGAAATGGATTAAAGGCCTAAACATAAGACCAGAAACTATAAAACTCTTAGAGGAAAATATAGGCAGAACACTGTGTGATATAAATCATAGCAAGGTTCTTCATGACCCACCTCCTAGAATCATAGAAATAAAAACAAAGATAAACAAGTGGGACCTAATTAAACTTAAAAGCTTTTGCACAGCAAAGGAAACTATAAACAAAGTGAAAAGACAACTCTCAGAATGGGAGAAAAGAATAGCAAATGAAACAACTACAAAGGATTAACTTCCAAAACATACAAACAGTTCATACAATGTCAGAAAAACAAACAACCCAATCAAAAAGTGGCAAAAGACCTAAACAAACATTTCTCTAAAGAAGACACAGAGATGGCTAATAAACACACAAGATGCTCAACATCACTCGTTATTAGAGAAATAGAGATCAAAACTACAGTGAGATATCACCTCACATCGGTTGGAATGGCCATCATGAAAAAATCCACAGAGAACAACTGCCGGAGAGGGTGTGAAGAAAAGGGAACATTCTTGCACTGCTGGTGGGAATGTCAACTGATAGTCACTATAGAAAACAGTATGGAGATTCTTAAAAAAAAAAAAAAAAAACCTAGGGATAAAATCACCATACAACCCAGCAACACCACTTCTAGGCATATACCCTGAGGAAACCAAAACTGAAAAAAGACACTTGTACCTCAGCGTTCACTCTAGCACTGTCATTTACAAGAGCAGAACATGGAAGGAATCTAGATGTCCACTGACAGACGAATGGATAAAGAAGCTGTGGTACAGATACATATACAACAGGATACTACTCAGTCATTAAAAGAAATGCATCTGGATCAGTTCTAATGACGTGGATGAACCCAGAGCCTATTAGAGAGAGTGAAATAAGTCAGAAAGAGAAAAGCAAATATCGTACATTAACACATGTATATGGAATCTATAAAGATGGTACTGATTAACCTATTTGCAGGGCAGTAATGGAGACGCATGGAGAAGGCAATGGCAACCCACTCCAGTACTCTTGCCTGGAAATTCGCATGGACGGAGGAGCCTGATAGGCTGCAGTCCATGGGGTCACTAAGAGTCAGACACGACTGGGCAACTTCACTTTCATTTTTCACTTTCATGCATTGGAGAAGGAAATGGCAACCCACTCCAGTGTTCTTGCCTGGAGAATCCCAGGGATGGGGGAGCCTGGTGGGCTGCCATCTATGGGGTTACACAGAGTTGGACACAACTGAAGTGACTTAGCCATGGAGACACAGACACAGAGAATAGACTTATGGACAAGGGCAGGGGAGCATAAGGAGAGGGTGCAATGAATGGAGAGAGTAGCGTGGGAATATACACATTACCATATGTAAATAGACTGCCAATGGAGATTGACTGTACAGTGCAGGGAACTCAAACTGGGACTTTGTAATAATCTAGAGGGGTGGGGAAGGGTGGGAGGTAGAAGAGAGATTCGAGAGGGAGGGGACATACGTACACCTATGATTTATTCCTGTTGATGTGTGACAGAAATCAAACCACTATTGTAAAGCAATCAATCAATTAAACATAAATAATTATAAAAAATTTTCTAGCATTTCTTAATTTCTTTCATATACTGGCTGTCAGCTCTGAATCTTCTCAAGCCCAGGCTAATTAGTTAATCAAAGCAATTATCTGGTACACTGGACTGGTAATGATGCATCTGTAGAGTCCTCTGCTGATTATCTACCAGGAGTAAAAGAGTTACCCCACATTTTAAGAAAATGAATGAATATATGTATAAATGAAACAATGTTCTCATTGTTGCAAGCTTTCTTGGTACTACATTAGAACTACATTCTGTCAACAGATTAAGGCTATATGACTTATCAGACACTAGATTCTGTAACTATTTTCATTTGTTATGGTTTCAGGCCCTCCACACTGGTGGCCACCACATGGAAATATTAAGGTAATCTTCCTCCAAATTTCCTAGGAATGAAACTCGAACCTGAGTTTTCTTTGGAATTACTGTCTTAGAACTTTACTGAGGCAACTGATGTTCTTCAAGTTTCAGACACATGAAAGTGGCAGGCATGCTGTAGGTACAGAAGCCCATAGAAGAGTAATCCCAACTGGGATCCAAGCTGAGACTTGGTCATGGGTACACCACAGAACCCTCCGTAGTGCCTGGAAAATGCTTGTGGACACTGGCAGTTGCCAGGGGGCATGGCAGGTTCTTACACGCCCACAGACTTGAGCATTGCATGGCTTCTTCTCTGGAGGGGATTGCAGTTTGATGAAGAGTATGCTCCTAACTGCCCTATAAGATGCAGAGAATGCCTAGCATAGTTGTGATGGCAAACGCCAACTGTCACATATAGACTGAGGATATGTGAAGGAACAGGCTATCTCTGAACAGAGCCCCAGAGCCTGTTTCCAACTTGTATGAGGGCAAAGTGATGGAGGTACCTTTTTCATTTTCAGCTATACTTCTGAGCACTGAATATATTATGAGGTAAAATAAGTGTTTAATAAATGGGGGAAACGGAGAAATGAAAAACTGTTTTGGTTTTCTCATGTGGATGAGTGTTCCTGTACTCCTTCATTTAGCAGCATCTGCACTTCAAGCTTAGCCTCACTAGTAAATTTTAAATTTTACTTCTTAAAAAAATGCATTCATGAATTGACTGGTGACAAAGGTGCTTTGAGGGCAGCCTTCAGGGGACCCATAGATCAGAGTACAGAACCTGTCAGGGGCTATAACTCCAGCCAAATAGTCTGTAGAATTGGTCCAGGATTTACACTTTAGTCTCACAGAGTTCAGTCCTAGACTTTTCCTCTTCTGAAAGTTGCTGGTAAGAGTAGTCCCTCACTTGTCCATCAATTTACAAACAAAATTAAACTTACTCATTCTTTCTTAGTTTCTTTAAGAAATATTTATCATCTGTGCTGTGCCCGATACAATACTGAGAAAAAAAAAGACAGATTCCCTTCTCTCATGAAGCTTACAAATAGCCAGAAAACAGAAAGAGGGGGATTGTTATTTGTAGTAAATTTTGTAAATAAAATAGGATGGTACAACAGAGAATATCTATTGAAAGTAGAGATATTACAGTCAACAATGTGATCAGTGAAGATGATTTACCTACTTGAGTTACAGAAGACTTGTGAGATTGGAACACAGACTGAGGGAGCGGCTACCCCATTATACAGCAGATGAACGCATAGTCTGCCCACCATGAACAGGCTCATATTCTCTTTAGAATAGGAGGAATATATACACCCTACTATAAAGAGGGGGGAAAAAGCTGTATTTACAGATGGTACTAGCTACTCTTGCTATTATTTGATTATACTCATTCTGTTTGAACTATTTTATATCTTACTTTGCACATATTTAAGGGCAATGATTAAGTGCCAATATATGTGCTGCTCACATAAAGGTTAGTCTAATCAGACACAGACTTAACCGTTATGGGCTTATAGTTCTTTGGGGTGTGCAGTTAGTCAAATAATCATACAAATGCTTTATTATACACTAACAGAGGTAGTAAAGAGAATGGAAAGTTGGAATTGTATTTTGAGAAATATCTCTGAGAAAGTAGATCATAACCTGAGCTCTGAAGGTAGAATGAGTTTGTTCTTGTTTGGTTGTGTCTGACTCTTTGCAACCCCATGGACTGTAGCCTGCCAGGCTCCTTTGTTGATGGGATTTCCCCAGGTAAGAATACTGGAGTGGGTTGCCTGTTCCTTCTCCAGGGGATCTTCCCAACCAAGGGATCTAACCTGCATCCCCTGAATTGGTGGGCAAATTCCTTACCAATGAACCACCTGGGAAGCCCTAGAATGAGTTTAGGTTCAAGGAAAAAGAGAATACATTTGATGGGGTGGTGACAAACCACAAGACTCTGAGATGGAGGGGCTATGGAGCATTTGAAGCAAAAAAAAAAAAAAAAAACTGGCAGGAATGGCAAAGAGCAAGGTGGTATAAAGCAGGTTGGAAAAGTCAGGAGGTGACAGATCACATAGGGTCTTTTAGCCCATACTAAGAAGAAATTCTTTATGTGCAGCGAAATGCAATTAAAAGAGCTTAATGACAGGATTCTGTATGCAGGTCAAGAAGTAACAGTTAGAACTGGACATGGAACACAGACTGGTTCCAAATTGGAAAAAGAGTACATCAAGGCCCTATATTGTCACCCTGCTTATTTAACTTGTATGCAGAGTACATTATGCAAAATGCTGGGCTGGATGAAGCACAAGCTGGAATCAAGATGGCCGGGAGAAATATCAATAACCTTGGATATGCAGATGACAGAAAGCGAAGAAGAACTAAAGAGCCTCTTGATGAAAGTGAAAGAGGAGAGTGAAAAAGTTGGCTTTAAACTCAACATTCCAAAAACAAATATCATAGCATCTGGTCCCATCACTTCATGGCAAATAGATGGGGAAACAAAGGAAAAAGTAACAGACTTTATTTTGGGGGGCTCCAAAATCACTGCAGATGGTGACTGCAGTCATGAAATTAAAAGACACTTGCTCCTTGGAAGGAAAGTTATGACCAATCTAGACAGCATATTAAAAAGCAGAGACATTACTTTGTCAACAAAGGTTGGTCTAGTCAAGGCTATGGTTTTTCTAGTAGTCATGTATGGATGTGAGAGCTGCACCATAAAGAAAGCTGAGTGCCAAAGAATTGATGCTTTTGAACTGTGGTGTTGGAGGAGACTCTTAAGAGACCCTTGGACTGCAAAGAGATCAAACCAGTCAATCCTAAGGAAATCAGTCCTGAATATTCATTGGAAGGACTGATGCTAAAGCTGAAACTCCAATACTTTGGCCACCTGATGCAAAGAACTGACTCATTTGAGAAGACCCTGATACTGGGAAAGATTGAAGGCAAAAGGAGAAGGGGATGAGGATGAGGTGGTTGAATGGCATCACCAATTCAAAGGACATGAGTTTGAGCCAGCTCTGGAAGTTGGTAATGGACGGGGAAGCCTGGCATGCTGCAGTCCATGGGGTTACAGAAAGTCAGACATGACTGAGCAACTGAACTGAACTGAGAAGCTAAATTTCCCAAATCTGTCCTGTTTACACACACTTTCATTTCCCAGTAGAACACAGCAGGCCTCCTTTCTCTGTTCCTTTCAGGAGATCCTGACAAGGAGGGCATCGCGTTGTTAGCTGAAAGGACATACTTAGATTCTTGTCCACTTGCTTTGCGTAAGTGGGAGCTGGAGAGCTGCTGGCAGACTGGGTTATGAGCCCATATTTAAATTTTCCTAGTGAAGTCCAGAGGTCTCTATAAGTGTGATTCTAATTGTATGATTGTTTTCAACTCAATTTCAGGTGAAATGTCCATGTAAGAAAGTAGACTTCAGTTGGTTCCAGGGACCAGTGAATCCTTGCCCTGGTTTATACCAACCCATCTGTGGCAACAATTTGATAACCTATGACAACCCATGCATCTTGTGTGTTGAGAGTATGTGAGTACTACTGGGTGAAAAATACAACAAAAAAGCTTAGTCCGAGGCAATTACTATCAATCTCTTCTACCAAGTACGACAGCTATGAAGCCAGGAATTTGCTCCAGTACACTCAGATAATAATCAGCCCCCACTCAGGAGAATGTGTGGTAACACAGAGCACTCTTGAGTAGAAAGCAGACTCGCTGTACTCAGGAGGGTTTGCTGGGCTCTTTCTTCTCTCAGCCCTCACATTCCCATAAGCCAACTGACAGATTTGTTTTCACTTGAAGCTTCAAATATCCCTTTGAGTCCTTAAAATTCCTTGGTTTTAAGATAAGTTGTAGTTTCCTTCTTTCAGATATCTTCAACCTCATGTGTCTGAAATTCTGAGCTAGGATAAGGTGACCATAAAGTTTGGGGCCTTTGGTAAAGAGTCAGTGCTTAGTCTTTGGATTTATGGGACATGATTATCAGTGATTAGACTCTGAGTTCTCACAAAACTTGGGGCTTCAGGGTTGATCTCTGTATAAGACAGTCCAGTTTTCAGGGAGAAAAACTCTTCCCATAGCATTAGACTGGAGGCCTCTATCCAATAATAATTTTGCAATTTTCACAAAGGGCAATGACAGGAATATGTAAACTCTAGGCCATCCCCACTACTGAGGAATTCAGCCAAAGTGTAAGAGCATTGGCAGAATAAGTTAAAGACTGATATGCCTCATATATCACAAGCTCAGGCCTGATTAAATAACTTATTTTCAGAGATATTATAGTATATGGCATAATATCTTCAGTGGCATCTTAGCATGATGGGAAGATAACAGAGTAGGGAATCCAATAACCTGGATTCTGTCTGTAGTCAATATCCTTTATGCTTTTAGTTTCCTCAAATATAAAATAAGGGGGACAGATAATTTTACAAGTATTTTTGTAGTTCTGACAATTCTATTAATAAAATACTTATTCTGATTCTTTCTTTAGGAAATCTCGGGGGAAAATTATATTTCTACGTGATGGACAATGCTACGAGTGGACTTGGAAGTGAAAAGAAGACCTTTCATTTTCTTTCCATTGAGAAACCCTTCTCCTGCAACTCACCCCTCCTTGCATGTGTTCTTAGTGACAGAAAACTGCCCCCACTGAGCTTATATCAGATACAGTCCTTCTTCAGACTTCTCCTGTCAGTGATTCACTGCCTTCCACATTCGCCCTAATAAATAAACATTTCTGAAAGTCTCATTTAACTTGGGTGTCAGATCTGTGTCTCAAGTCTCAGAAGTAGAACAAAATGAACATTTGAGACAAAGGTCAATAACAAACATGGAGCTTAATCAGATCTCTGATACTGTAAACCATGGAATAATCTATGTGAAGGTTCCTGGTTGTTTCCCAAAAACACAACAGAAATTTCTTTCATATTCCTTTGGCATAAAAAAAAAATAATAGGAAATGTGGGGTGTTGTGCTCTTCGTGGCCATTCCTGTTGCCTCCTTTCCACATTAAACAATCTCACTTTCAGACTCAGCCTTGAAGCAGAGTCATTCATGCACGTCTGGCTTAGGTAGGTAGGGTCCTACATTTTCACCACCCCTCTCTTTTCTTCATAGAAGGAGGTCTACATTAATAGCATCCATGAATGTCCCATTGATCATTGGTCTTTTTCTTAAGTTCTCTTGACACATTTTAACCTCTGAAACATATGGGGACATTGTTCTTTGGGTTCAACCCTTTCTCTCTATCTGCTCTCTCTCTTTCACACAGACATACCTACACACTTAATACGGAAAAACGACTAATATACACTCTCTTTCCCTCAGCAGCTTGCTCCCTATTGGCCAGGGAAACTGTATCTCTTTTGACTCTGAATATCCTATAAGACTATCATCAGATTATTTATATGTTGTGTTGGCTCTCTGAGCTTAACTACCATACTGATTACAAGGGGGACACATGGGTCCAGTAAAAAGGAAGCAATCACCTTAGGTCTGTCATCTTTAAAATAGGAAAAGCAAACAGCTCTGGGGAAAATCAGAGTCTCCACCTTTACAGAGTATCAGTTTCCACTGCTCTGAGTCCTGGGCCATACAGGAACACCAAGAACTCCAGGCAGGATTATTTCCCAACACGATTGCTTTGATTTCATGTTCATAAATCTTTTCTTCTGTAGTCATCGATCTGCAATTAATGCCATTCAGTAGCTTTTTCATCTCATTTTAATTTTTATCTCTACAAGTTTGATTTATATCTTCCATGTTTATAACTTTTAAAATACCTGGTATGCAGTTACAATAACTATTTTTATGATTTTATTTTCTAACTCTATTATCTGTGTCCATTCTGAGTTGGCTACTTCTTGTTATAGGTAATATTTTAGGATATAAGACATTATGAACTTTACATTGCTTGGTTCTGAATACTTTGGTATTTTTAGAATTATTCTTGAGCTTTGTTTGAGATATAGCTCAGTTATTTGGATATACTATGATCTTCTGAAATTTTGCTTTTTAGAGTTAGATGGGGCCAGTGCAGTACTACTAAGTGGGCTAATTACTTCTCATTACTGAGAAAAGACACTTTGGAGGACTCTACTCAAGGCACCATGGATTCTAAGGCTTTCTGGTCTGGCTAATAGGAACAAGCACCATTACCAGCCCTGTATGAGACCAGGCTCTGTTATCACTAATCCTCTCTGGCAGTTATTTCTTAGCCCTGGGTAGTTTCCTCACACACAAAAGCACAAATCAGTAATCTGATGTGCTTTCTGTCCAACTCCTCAGGGCTGTGGTCCCACAAGCTACGGCCAATTTGGTCTCTCTCCTCTCTGCTCTATCTTCCCAATTCAGGTAATCCACCTGCCCTATCAGAGTTCCTCTTACCTCTTCCTAAGATCTCTCACAATGCAGAAACCAAGGCCAACCACAGAGCTTACCAGATTTGTTTCCCATCTCTCAGGTTTCAGCATTCTTCTTTGCCTGACTAGACAGTGTCATTGTTTCATATATCTTGCCTAATTTTTTGTCTTTTCAGGTAGACAGTATAACTGGCTTCTCTTACTCTTTATTATCTGAAAGTAGAAGTCAGGTTTACTTTTATCTTCATGTTTTAATTGGAAACCTTCTAAAGCCTAGAATACAATGTCATTATTTTAATTTTTCTAAGGACTCTGAAGCATAAGTTTGTGCTCTGTAATAATACAATTCCCCCCACACCCTAGTGAATAACACGTTTACTTAAATTTGCTACATACAACAGCAAAAAGAACTTTCATAATAGTATTTTTTCTGTCATTTGATAGTAGACGTTTTCAAAAAAAATTAAAGAAGCTCAGCATATTTATCTAAATATAAGACTTCCTTCCTTTCAGGGCAACCCCTAAAAGATGATGATTTCCATAAATACTATACCATTGTCAACATGAAAGGGCCTTCCTTGCTTTGACAACCACTGCCTGTGTTATTTTGCTCGCCCTCTCTGGAAGGTGTTTTGAATTTTGGCCTTCTTCTATATGGTTCCCTTATTTTTTTATCCTCTAATTGTTGGTCAGTCCTTGCTATCTTCTCTTTACCTATCCCCACTTCCTCTGTTTGATGATCTCCATTGCCTATATAATTATTGCTCACATCTTCATACCATGAGATTGTACCCATCTTCTTGGTATCAGGTACTAACATCTTCATTTCACTGGCTCAGAATTTTTAAAATCAATCTATCTAATGTAAGTGCTATTTTTTCCTTTCTAAAAGTGGTATTCCATATGCTTTGAGTTATTGAAAGTTAATGTTACTTACTCTTGAGTCCTTTCTCACTCGAACTCAATTTCAATATATAATTTGTTTAGTCCTTATTTCATCTTAAGTATAAATTAAACCCATAAACTAAACCCATATATTTAGTCCAAGTGCTCATAATGTTTCATGAGTTCCTTTTACATTCTTATAACTATTACCTCAGCCTCCAATCTCGTCTCCTATCCATAGCTCTGCCTCCATTTATAATTATTTAAATATGATCTATTTTAAAAAGCACTATTTTTGTGAGTTACAATACAAACATCTTAGTATGACTTATAAGACACTTTTTTCAACTTGGACCGTAACTCTTGAAGGATTTTGTTAACAAAATCTATTTGCCCATAAGGTGGCAGTAAAACACTGCTGTTTAAATCAATAACTTGGATGAGACCTGGACTTCCTTAGTGGCTCAGACAGTAAAGCGTCTGCCTACAATGTGGGAGAGACCTGGGTTTGATCCCTGGGTAGAGAAGATGCCCTGGAGAAGGAAATGGCAACCCACTCCAGTACTCTTGCTTAGAAAATCCCATGGATGGAGGAGCCTGGTAGACTACAGTCCACAGGGTCGCAAAAAGTCGGACACAACTGAGTGACTTCACTTCACTTCAGGGCCAATGCATAGATACCAAAAATGTGATTTAGTGGCAAGTTACTAATGCTCAATGAGCTACATATTTCTCACCACTTCAAATGATGATAATACAGAGCTCCAGTCAGGATGTTGGACTAGAAGGATGTGGAACTCACCTCCTCTCACAAATACATCAATAAATACATCTACAAATGGAACAATTCTTACAGAACACCTACTGAACACTAGCGGATCTCAAACACTTGAAAGGACTAGAAAGAGCTCCATGTAACCAGGAAAGATGAATGAAAAAAAAAAAGAGAGAGAGAGAGAGAGGAAGCAGGACAAGACCTGAACCTCTGGGAGGGAGCTTAAAAAGAAGAAAGCTCCCTGCATCTCAGGAAGACCCCTCACCTGCAGGGAGATCAGCCAGGACAGAAAGGGAGCTTCAGAGGCTCAGCGAGCACAACACTAGTTTATGGCAGGTAGAACTGAGAGACCTACACAGTCATGCCGCTGCCCTGCACACCCGAGTCTGAGACACGCATCTGCTGGTACAGGAGGGGACTCGGTGTTGAAACTAGGGTTGAGAGGACAGACCCAGGGAGGACTGCCGTTGGCCATGTGAAGACAGCCTGAAGAGGCTGGAGTGTGGTATGTCTGCAAACGGGAGTCTGGGTGGAAACAGCACCTGACTGCCACAGAAGCAAAGCATCGTTGTGAAGTGGCGTGCAAAAAGCGAGGTGGGGCTGCCTTAGCAGCTTCTTTCTCCACATGTCAGCCCTGCCTCCATGGGCTCTGGGACAGCAAGCCCCAGCCACTGCCTTAAGCGCTCCCACCTCAGCAGGCTCCCACATCCCAGATGTCACCTTGGTGAGCTCTGGGAGCAAATGCCAGTGGGTTGCCCAAGCACAAAGGCAGGACTAAAACCATGGCTGAGTCCAAGGGGCTGCACAACCTAGGAAGCAAGGCCAAAATGTCTCTCTGTGACTATGTAAGCCTCAGATTTACACCTCCACCACTGGCTTTGTAAATTCAGCACCTGCAAGACATCCAAGTGGACAAGAAGTGCTCCAGTAGCTGGTACGGGTCTGGCTTTAGCAGCTGTGGGCCACAGTGGGTTCACATGCATGACTACTACAGTCCTGGGCCTGGACTTCAGTGGATCTGCACTGGTGGCCTTGTGAAACAACGCCTAAGGGACACCAGGGCCAAGTGCTGGCACTCCCACGGTTGAGGCAAGGGCCAAGAGCAGTGTCAACAGTACTTTGTGAGCCTGCACAACGCACGACAGGTCTCACCACAGAGCACACCCATCAGTGAACAGCTGTGGCAGAGAATACTCAGCGGCCCATTTCCCAGTGGGAGCACTCCAATCCCACCCACCTCACACCACAGCGAAGAAATGCAGCTCAGAAACAGATCTGGGGGCCTCGACTCCAACAGCTAGGGAATAGACCCAGCCCCTGACAGGGCAGTGACAACCACAGAACCAAGAGGAGCTCCTGCTAGATATTCTGTGCAGGGTCTGGTCAGCACCACACCAGTCACATCTCCTATCACAGGGATAACAGCCAGCAGACACAGAGGAGAGAGGTGGGAGGCATCCACGCTGAAAGTAGTCCTTGCATTAAAAAATATTAAATTCACACAGGAATACTCCTAAAGAAAAATAGCCCTCCAGGACCACAGGAGATAATAATTTCTCTCAAACTCATACAGCAAGAGATATGTAAGTAAAATGAAGAAGAAGAGGAAACACTCCCAATTAAAATATCAAGAGAACGTCCCTAAAAGAATATAAAATGAAACAGACCTCTAACAGACACTGAGGTCAAAGAGGAGATAATGAAAATACTGAAGGAATTAAGGACTATTGATAGAAATGCAGATTACTATAAAAAGGAACCAAAAAATGTTAGAGTGTTCATTCTCAAGAGATAAAAGCTGAGCTAAAGATAAAGAACAGTAGACTGAATAATGCAGAAGAATAAATAAGTGATTTGCAAGATAGAATGGGCTTCCCAGGTGGCTCAGTGGGTAAAGAATACACCTTCAATGCAGGAGATGCAGGTTTGATCCCTGGGTCAGGAAGATCCCCTGAAGGAGAACGTGGCAACCACTCCAGTATTCTTTCCTGGAGAATTCCATGAACAGAAAAGCCTAGCAGGCAACAGTCCACGGAGTTGCAAAGAATCAGACATGACTGAAGCAACTGAGTGCACACAGGCATGCGTGTGCACACACACATATACACACAAGACAGAATAATGGACATTATCCAATCAGAACAGAAGACATAAAGTCAAGTAAAAAAAAGAAATGAAAGCAATATAAGAGACCTATGGGATAATCTAAAGTGTGCCAAGCTATGCAGAATAGGGATTCCAGGAGGAGAAGAGAAGAGGGGGTTGAAAATGTGTTTGACAAAATTATGGCCCCAAACTTTCCAAACCTAAAGAAGGAAACAGATATCCAGGTACAGAAAGCATACAGGGTCCCAAACAAGATAAACCCAAACAGATCTACACCAAGATATACTATAATAAAAATAGCAAAATTTAAAAACAAAGAAGATTCTAAAGGCTACAAGTGAAAAACAAAGAGTTAATTAAAATGGAATCCCTATAAAATTATGAAGGCCAGAAGGGAGTGGTGAGATATAGTCAAGGTTCTAAAAGAGAAAAATATGCAACCTAGGATACTCTACCCAGCACAATTATCATTCAGAAAAGATGGAGAAATAAAGAATTTCCCAGACAAGCAATACCTAAAAGAATACAACACTGTCAATTCTGTTAATAAAATAAATATCAAAAGATCTTCTCTAAATAGAAAAGAAGAATCTACAGAAAATCAAAATTGGAAAGCAATCACTCAAATAAGCTAGTAAACAGATTTTTTTTAAAAAAAAGTCAAGGGCTTCCAGTCCAAGATGGCAGATTAGAAGGAAGTGTGCTCATCTTCTCCAGCAAGAACACCAAAATTGCAACTAGCTATTGAACAGCCATCGACAGGAGGATGCTTGAACCCACCAAAAAAAAAGATATCCCAGATCCAAAGACAAAAACAAAGCCACAGCGAGATGGTAGGAGGGGCACAATCACAATAAAATCAAATCCCATACCCACTGGAGGGATGATCTACAGACTGGAGAACAATAATACCAAAGAAGTTCTTGCACTATTGTGAAGATTCTGAGCCCCACATGAGCCTTCCCAGCTTAGGGATCTGACAAGGGATGGTAATGCCCATGGAATCTGGCCTTGAGGGCCAACAGGATTTGATTATAGGCCTTCCAGAGGACTGTGGGAAACAGAGACTCCAGTCTTGGTGGGCATAAACAAAATTTTGCGTGTACCTAGACTCAGAGGAGAGGAGCAGTGACCCCACAGGAGACAGAACCAAAATTACCTGCTAGTGTTGAGGGCCTCCTGTGGGGGCACAGGTTGGCAGGGGCTCACCACAGGAACAGGGGCACTGAAATGTCCCCCTTGGTGTAAACCCTCTTGGAGATCACCATTAACCTTACCATAGAGCCTGTAGACCCCAAGGCTGGGTAGCCTAAGGCCAAGCAACTAATACGGAGGAAGTGCAAACCCACCCATCAGCAGACAGAAGAAGCAAGAAGCAGCATAGTCACACCGTCGCTAAAACAAAAACCATTTTACTGAAAGTTAACCACAAGGAAAAAGCAGAAAGTTAGGTCCCAGATGAAGGGATAAGATAAAATCCCAGAAAAAACAATTAAATGAAGTGGAGATAGGCAACATTCCAGAAAAAGAATTCATAATAATGATAACGAAGATGACCCAGGATCTCAGGGAAAGGATGGAGGTAAAGATTGAGAAGATGCAAGAAATGTTTACCAAAGACATACAAGAACTAAAGAACAAACAAACAGAGATGAATAATAGAACTAGAAGGAATCAATAGCAGAATAACTGAGGCAGAGGAATGGATAAATGACCTGGAGGACAGCATGGTGGAAATCACTGCCACAGAACAGAATACAGAAAAAAGAGTGAAAAGAAATGAAGACAGCCTAAGAGACCTCTGGGATCTATTCACATTACAGGGGTCCCAGAAGGAGGAGAGAGAGAGAGAAAGGACCTGAGAACATATCTGAAGAGATATTAGCTGAAAAATATCTAACATGGGAAAAGAAATAGTCAACCAGGCCCAGGAAGCACAGAGTCCCAGGAAGAATAAATCCAAGGAGGAATGCACCGAGACACACAGTAATCAAACAGAAAAATTAAAGACAGAGATAAAATGGTAAAAACAAGGGAAAAATGACAAATAACACACCAGGTAACTCCCATCAGGCTATCACCTGATTTCTCAACAGAAATTCTACCAGCCACAAGAGAATGGTATGATGTATTTAAAGTGATAAAAGGGAAGAACCTACAACCAAGAATACTCTACACAGCAAGACTCTCCTTCAGATTTGATGGAGAAATCAAAACTTTTCCAGACAAGCAAAAGTTAAGAGAATTCAGCACTACCAAACCAACTTCACAACAAATGCTAAAGTAACTTCTCTAGGCAGGAAACACAAGAGAAGGAAAAGACTTACAGAAAATAAACCCAAAACAATTAAGAAAATTATAATAGGATCATCAGTTCAGTTCAGTCACTCAGTCGTGTCCGACTCTGCAATCCCATGGCCTGCACACACCAGGCTTCCCTATCCATCACCAGTTCCCAGAATTTACCCAAACTCATGTCCATTGCATTGGTGATGCAATCCAACCATCTCGTCCTCTGTCATCCCATTCTCCTCCCACCTTCAATCTTTCCCAGCATCACGGTCTTTTCCAAGTTCTTCGCATCAGGTGGCCAAAGTACTGGAGTTTCAGCTTCAACATCAGTCCTTCCAAAGAACACTCAGGACTGATCTCCTTAGGATCGACTGGTTGGATCTCCTTGCAGTCCAAGGGACTCTCAAGAGTCTTCTCCAACACCACAGTTCAAAAGCATCAATTCTTCAGCACTCAGCTTTCCTTATAGTCCAACGCTCACATCCATACATGACCACTGGAAAAACCATAGCTTTGACTAGACGGATCTTTGTTGGCAAAGTAATGTCTCTGCTTTTTAATATGCTGTCTAGGTTGCTCAAAACTTTCTTTCCAAGGAGTGTCTTTTAATTTCATGGCTGCAGTCACCTTCTGCAGTGATTATGGAGCCCCCCCAAATAAGTCTGACACTGTTTCCACTGTTTCCCCATCTATTTGCCATGAAGGGATAGGACCAGATGCCATGATCTTAGTTTTCTGAATGTTGAGCTTTAAGCCAACTTTTCCCTCTCCTCTTTCACTTTCATCAAGAGGCTCTTTAGTTCTTCTTCACTTTCTGCCATAAGGGTGGTGTCTATTGATATTTCTCCCAGCAATCCTGACTCCAGTTTGTGCTTCATCCAGCCCAGCTTTTCTCATGATGTACTCTGCATATAAGTTAAATAAGCAGGGTGACAATAAACAGCCTTGACATATACTCCTTTCCCAATTTGAAACCAGTCTGTTGGTCCATGTCCAGTTCTAACTGTTGCTTCCTGACAACATACAGATTTCTCAAGAGGCAGGCCAAGTGATCTGGTATTCCCATCTCTTTCAGAATATTCCATAGTTTGTTGTGATCCATATAGTCAAAGGCTTTGGCATAGTCAATAAAGCAGAAATAGATATTTTTCTGGAACTATCTTGCTTTTATGATGATCCAGTGGATGTTGGCAATTTGATCTCTGGTTCCTCTGCCTTTTCTAAAAACAGCTTGAATAATTACTTTAAATGTAAACAGACTGGCTGGGTGTATGAAAACATGTGCATATATGCACTTTAACATACTACATCACTCTTCATGACCCTCCCCCCCAACCAAATTGTATGTAATTATTTTATATTGTTAAGTTAATCATGTTCTCATTATGACTTGCAATTGTAATTATCTTTTATTTTTTGTCTGATTACTGATTGTGGAAAGTGATACACATCTTTTACTATTGTGATTATGTAACTATTACTCAATACCATTGTATCATGACTGGTCAAAAGAAAAATAATAGAACTCTATACCACCAAAACTAGGACCTAATAGAAAAACCTGTAATCACTTTTTAAAATCCACATGCATATCAGAATTATCTTGAAATTTTTTGAAAAATACAAATGCGCAGGTATTGCTTTTTTCCTTCAGAGCTCCAGATATGTTCCTAATGAGCAGTCATGTTTAAAGACAACTGAATTATATGATGATCTTTTGCTTTTACCTAGCTTGTTTCACTTTTTCTCTTTCATATTCAGTGCTCCCATTTCATTTAGTTTATGTTCTCCAGTTTCTCCATCTCTTCATTTTTCTTGATGTTCTTTCTCAAGTCTTTATCAAGTGTAGTAGAAAAGTTTTATATACATATATATGTATAATACATATTTTAGAAAACTTATGAATTTTTTCCTAACTAAAAAATTATAACATTTTGATTCCACTTGTTTAACATATCTCAACATAATGAAAGCCATATATGATAAACCCACAGCAAACATTATCCTCAATGGTGAAAAATGGGAAAGCATTTCCCCTAAAGTCAGGAACAAGACAAGGGTGCCAACTCTCACCACTACCATTCAACACAGTTTTGGAAGTTTTAGCCACAGCAATCAGAGAAGAAGAAATAAGTGGAATCCAGACTAGAAAAGAAGAAGTTAAACTCTCACTGTTTACAGATGACATGATCCTCTACCTACAAAACCCTAAAGACACCACTATAAAATTAGAGCTAATCAATGAATATAGTAAAGTTGCAGGATATAAAATTAACACACAGAAATCCCTTGCACTCCTATACACTAACAATGAGAAAACAGAAAGAGAAATTAAGGAAACAATTCCATTCACCATTGCCTATTTGATTTATATGAAGAGTACATCATGCAAAATGCTGGGCTGGATGAAGCACAAAGAAAGAAAGAGAAGTCGCTCAGTTGTGTCCAACTCTTTGTGACCCCATGGACTCTAGCCTACCAGGCTCCTCCCTCCATGGGATTTTCCAAGCAAGAGTACTGGAGTAGGTTGCCATTTCCTTCTCCAGGGGATCTTCCCGACTCAGGAACTGAACTCAGGTCTCCCACAGTGCAGGCAGACGCTTTACCATCTGAGCCATCAGGGAATCCAAATGTTATTTGAGCAGTTAGTTTACAAAGGAGAGTAGTATCTATTACAGAGTCAATCAACTTGTTCCCCACTGCCAAAATTACCTGGGGCTCCTGTAGAAAGTGAAAGTGAAGTCACTCAGTCATGTTTGACTCTTTGTGACCCCATGGACTGTAGACTGCCACACTCCTCCATCTGTGGGATTCTCCAGGCAAGAATACTGGAGTGGATTGCCATTTCCTTCTCCAGGGGATCTTCCCGACCCAGGGCTCGACCCTGGGTCTCCTGCACTGCAGGCAGACTCTTTACCATCTGAGCCACCAGGGACTCAGATGAAGCACAATCTGGAATCAAAGACTGCTGGGAGAAATATCAATAACCTCAGAGATGCAGATGACATCACCCTTATGGCAGAAAGCAAAGAGGAACTAAAGAGCCCCTTGATGAAGGTGAAAGAGGAGAGTGAAAAAGCTGGTTTAAAACTCAACATCAAACAAAGATCATGGCATGTGGTCCCATCACTTTATGGCAAATAGATGGGGAAAGTGGAAACAGTGACAGACTTAATTTTCTTGGGCTCCAACATCACTGAGCACAGTGACTGCAGCCATGAAATTAAAAGATGCTTGCTACTTGGAAGAAAAGCTATGACCAACCTAGAAAGCATATTAAAAAGCATGTTAAAAAACATATTAAAAGACATGACTCTGCCAACAAAGGTCCATATCGTTAAAGCTATGGTTTTTCCAATAGTCATGTATGGATGTGAGAGTTACACCACAGAGAAGGCTGGGCACCAAAGAATTAGTGCTTTTGCTTTCTGTGGTATTGGAGAAGACTCTTCAGAGTCGCTTGAACTGCAAGGAGATGAAGCCAGTCAATCCTAAAGGAAATCAGTCCTGAATATTCATTGGAAAGACTGATGCTAAAGCTGAAACTCCAATACTCTGGCCACCTAATGCAAAGAGCCGACTCACTGGAAAAGACCCTGATACTGGGAAAGATTGAAGGCAGGAGGAGAAGGGGATGACAAAGGATGAGATGGTTGGATGGCATCACCAACTCAATGGACATGAGTTTGAGTATTCTCCAAGAGATGGGGAAGGACAGGGAAGCCGGTCATGCTGCAGTCCATGGGGTTGCAAAGAGTCTGACACAACTGAGTGACTGAGCAACAACAGAAAGGAAGCAATTATAGATGTGTTTTCACCTAATAACAATCCTAGGTGTGTGTACATTTAAAACTAGATCACTGAACTATATTAAGCAATAATCAACAGAACTCCTAAGAAGGAATTTTTTAAATTATCAAATATATCTGGATATGTCAACATTACTCTCAGTCATTGATCAGACAAGTGTACTGAAAATCATTAAGAGTATAGAATACCTGAGAGACAGGTGTAGAGAACAAATGTATGGACACCAAAGGGGGAGAGGAGGTGGGATGAACTGGGAGACTGGGATTGATATATATATTCTACTATGTATAAAAGGCTTCCTGCGTAGCTCAGTCAGTAAAGCATCTGCCTGCAATGAAAGAGACTTGGATTCAATTCCTGGGTCAGGGAGCTCCCGTGGAAAAGGAAATGGCAACCCATTCCAGTATTCTTGCCTGGAGAATCCCATGTACAGAGGAGCCTGGCAGGATACTGTTCATGGAATTGCAAGATTTCAGACACGGCTTAGCTCTATCTTTTCTTCATTTATAAAATAGATAACTAATGAGAACCTACTATATAGCACAGGGAACTCTACTCAATGCTCTGTGATGATCCAAATGGTCATCATAAAAGAAGGGATATATGTATACATATATACATATACATACATGTATACATATAGCTAATTTACTCTGCTATACGGCAAGAACTAACAAAACACTGTAAAGCAGCTATATTCCAATAACATTTTTTTTAAAGTATAGAAGACCTGAACAACACAAGACAAACTGTCATAACTGATATTTATAGAGCACTTACTGAACAATAGAAGATCATATCAATTTTTTTCAATTGCATATAAACATTCACCAAGATAGACCACGTCATGGGATATAAAACTAATCTTAAAAAATTTAACAGAGAATAAATCATACAATATATGATTTTTTTCACAAATTATTAAACTCACTCTAGAAGAAATTAAATTAGAAGTCTATAGCTGAAAAATAGCCCGCAAAATCCCCAATTATTTGAAGGTTGAACAGCATATGGTTTCTAAATAACCCATGAGTTATAGAAGAACCAAACTGTTTTTAACAGTATGAAATATAAACACAATCTATCAAAATCTATGGGTTGAATCTAAAGTAATTCTTAGAGGGAAATGTACAGCATTTAATGGTTTAAGTAAAGAAATGTACCAATCAATTACCTAGGTTTCCCATTTAAAGAAACAGGAAACAGAAAAGTAAATAAAATCAAATGCAAGTAGAAGGAAGGGAATAATAGAATAAAAATCAGTGAAACTGAAAGAAGAAAAACAACACATAAAAGTCAGTGGAACCATAGCCATTTCTTTAAAATAGTTGCCAATAAAAAGGGGGGAGGGGGATGTTGGGGGCAGAAGGGGAATAAAAAATAACCAGCATCAGAAACAGTGGAGGAAATTAACAGATACTACTTGGATAATAAGAAAATATGATGAATGTATTCCATGCACATGAATTCAAGATAGACCATGTATTGAAAGTCACAAATTAAACTCACTCCAAAAGAAGCAAATAATGTAAATAGTCCTATCTAAATTTTTTTTCAATAAAGAAACTTCCAGGCCCAGATGGATCAAAGATAAATTCTACTAAACATTTAATGGAAGACCTAATCCAAATATACACACTCTTCTGCACAAAACAAAAGAGGAAAGACTACTTTCTAACTCATTTTATTGAGGCCAGGATTACCCAGATATCAAAGACATTATAAGAAAAAAATCAATATATGGATATTTTCCATAAAATATTAGCAAATTTAGTAATATATATTTCTGGATAAAATAAAAACTCTGCAAACTCAGTATGGAATGAAATTTCCTTACTCAGGTAAAGGGCATGTGTGAAAAATCTATAGCTAACATCATACTTAAATTATGAGAAACCTAATGTTTCCCCCCCAAAAACAGAAACAAAACAAGGGTTTCAGCTTTCAACAGTTCAACTCAATATAGTATTGGAGATTCTAGTCAGTGTAATAAGGCAAAAAACAGCCAAAAGAAAGGAAAGAAAAGAATCAAGCATCCAGATAGGAAAGTAACTAATAAAATATAGCTCAGTCCCTTCGCTGTAGACCTGAAACTATCACAACATTGTTTGTTAATTGTCTATACACCAATACAAAATTTAAATAAAAAAGCAGAAAGGAAAATTTGAAAATACAAAAAAAAAAAAAAAGAAAAAAAAGAAAAAAATTGTCTCTGTTTGCAGACAACATGATCACCTAGTAGGGAATAGTGATGGAATCTGTAAAACAAGCTATTTGAACTAATGAGTTTAAGCAAGGGTAGCAGGTATAAGAACAAAACACAGCATAAATTCTATTTCAATATACTAAGAGGAAATAATCAGCCATTTAAATGAAAAATAATACCATTTCTACAGCATCAAAATAGGAACTATTAGGAAAATGTGATTAACATTTTTCATGTGCTATACATTGAAGAAACAAATTTTTGAGAAAAATGTAAAAGTCCCAGAAAAGTCAAAACAGTATTGAAAAGAACATTTGAAAGCTAACTGGTTTCAAGAACTATTATAAAGTTACAATAATTGAGACAGTGTGGTATTAAAGGAAGAAGAGACAAACAGATAAAAGGAACAGAATAGAGAATTCAGAAATAGAGTCATACACATTTAGGTAACTTTTTTTTTTTTTTTTACAAAGATGCAAAGGCAGTTCAGTGGAGAATGATAATCTTCAACAACGGGGCTAGAATAATTGGATGTATTAAGCAAAAACAATGAGCTTCAACCCACAGCTTACATCACATACAAATGCTAATTCAAAATGGATCCAAGAACTAAACTCTAAAAGTATAAAAATTTTAGAAGAAAATATTCTGTGACTTTGGCTTAGCTAAAAATCTTAGACACAACACCAAAAGCATTATCCATAAAATAACTATTTGTAACATGAACTTCATGAAAACTGAAATCTTTAAAAAAAACTCAAGAAAGATAAGACAAACTACAGAAAATATTTACAATGCACGTATCTGATGAAAGAGTGGAATTTAGTGCATTTAAAACTCTCAAAACTTAACAACAAGGAAACAAATGAACAAATATAAATGAGCAGAAAATTTGAATTGACACAAAAAAGAATATATACAGATAGTAAATAAGCCAATCAAAAACATACATTTGGAAATCAAAGGGGCAGATCTAAAAAACTGAGGTATGTGAAAGAAGCCAGACTCCTCCCTGCCCCCCAAAAGAATATAGCTCATATGATTCCATTTATGTCATTTCTTTTAAAAAAGTGCTAACTAATTTATAGTCAGAGAAAGCATATCAATGTCTAGGGTTGGTAAGACATGAAGAAACTTTAGGGATGATAGAGGGTACATTTATTATCATGATGCTTGATTTCATGCATATATATAAACGTTAAAATATCAAATTGCATACTTTACATGTGTGTGGTTTATTACAGATCAATTTTACTTCAATAAAACATTTAAGAAAATAATTAAAAGACCACTCCTTCTCATCATGTAAATATAAAAGCACAATGAGATATCAATTTATACCTATTTGTCCTGTTATGATGGCTATCTTAAAAAGATAGTAAGTGTTGGTGAAGATGTGAAGAAATGGGAATTCTTGTACACTGTTGGTGGAAATGCAAATTGGTACAACCATTACTGAAAAATGTACTGAAGTTCCTCAAAAAACTAAAAACAGAACTACCATATGATCCATCAGTCCCTTTTCTGAATGTATACCCAAAGGAAATGAAATCAGCGCCTCAAAGAGTTATCTATACCCACCATACTCATTGCAGCTTTACTCATAGTGGCCAAGATATGGAAACCATCCAAGTGTTCACTGACAGATGAGTGGATAAAGAAATTGTAGAATACACACACACACACACACACACATATACATACAATGGAATATTATTCAGCCTTAAAAAGGAACTCTTGCCATTTGCAACCACAGGAATGAACCTGGAGAATATTATGCTAAGTGAAATAACCCAACACAGAAAGATATATACTGTATGATCACACTTATATGTGAAATCTAAAAATGTTAAATATATAGATTCAGAGAATAGAAAGGAAGTTATAGGGGTAGGGAGGTGGGGAAAAATGCAGAGATATTGGTCAAAGAGCACAACATTGCAATTATGTAGGATGAATAAGTCTAGAAATTAAGAACAATATGATGTCCACAGTTAATAATACCATACTGAACATCGGAAATTTGCTAAGAAAATAGATTTCAGGTGCTCTCATCTTTTAAAAAAATGTTAGCTATGTGCTAATAAACTGTATTAATTAGCTTGAACATAGCAATCATTTTGCTCTATATGCATATCAAGTCATCATGCTGTACATAGTAAATAAAAATTTTTGTTAAAAAAAGACCAGTTCCTCCATCTATGTACACTATCTCCTCCACTGTTGTCTTCTCAAAATATTATTTTAGCGATTTTATCGGTACTGATAAAATCAATATTTATCAATTTACTCTTTCTTCTGGACCTTTTCCAATAGTTTATATACTTCCTGTTCTTTCTCTCATAAAAACATATACAGAGAAAGAGAAAAAAAAAGGAAAAGAAATAATTCCTGGACTCTCCATCTTCCTTCATTTTTCTTCATTAACTTCTTCCTATTAGACCAAAATATCTCTAAAGGGTAGACTACATAGACTGACTCCAGTTTACTCCCTTCTATTTTCCCTAAAGTCTACTGTGTGTGTGCTAAGTCGCTTCAGTCATGTACAATTCTTTGCAACCCCATGGATTGTAGCCGTCTAGGTTCTTCTGTCCATGAGTTTCTCCAGGCAAGAATACTGGAGTGGGTTGCCATTTCCTGCTCCAATGTTTACTCTCATGACTGTTAGCATCAAGACTAGAGATACCTCTACGTTGCAAAAACCACTGGTTTTAATTCTCATTTCATTTTACAAATCAAGAACATTTCATATATGTTTTCTCCCTATTAGGCTCCCAACACAACTTTCTCTTGGACATTTCATCTTAGTCTTTGCAAACTCCTATTCATCAACTGATCAAAAAACACTGGAGTGCTGCAGTGTTTCAGCCTTGGACCAAATCTGGACTTTACCTATACTTATTCTCTTGGTGATCTTTATCCTCTGGGCTTCCCTAGTGGTTCAGCTGGTAAAGAGCCCCCTGCAGGGGATGCAAGAGACACAGATTCAACCCGTGGGTCAGGAAGATCTCCTAGCAAAGGAAATGGCAATCTGCTCCAGTAATTCTTGTCTGGAAAATTCCATGGGCCAAGGAGCCTGGCAGGCTACAGTCCAAGGGATCACAAAGAGTTGGACACAGCTGAGCATGCACAGGTGCACACACATCTCTTCAAAAATCTAGATTCTTGTACACAACAGCTCATTCCTCATTTTTATTTGAATATCTAGTCAGAATATCTAAATTATTCTGTACCAAACTGAGTCTTAACATTCTTCCCCCCAACAATTATTTCTTTCTCATTGCTCCCCAACTCATAAAATGTCAACTCCAGTTTTTCCAGTCGCTAAGCCAAAAACCTTATAATCATCCTTAACTCCACTCTTTTTCTCACACCCAACATGTGATCCATCAGCAAATTCTTTTGGCTCTATCTTCAAAACATATCCTAAAGCTAACCACTTTTCATCACCTCCACTTGTTAATTCTCAAGCAGTCACTGTCTTGTTTGACTTGAATTATTACAGTAATCTTCTAATTACCATTCCACCTCTCCTTCCGTATGCATTAACATTATACATCAACACAACCCATTCAGCAAGAATAATTCTATCTAAACAGAATTTTTATCTTGCCACTTCCTTCATCATAAATCTCTAATAGCCAGACTGATTCTTTGATAAAGGCCCCACAATGCTACCTGGGAGCAATTTTCTGTTGTTTTAGATTTTGTCCTCTGGTCTCTTGGATATTCCCTCTGAGTCACCTCCCCTCCACTGGAAACCCCCCCATAAAAATAATGGCCTGGGTTTACAGCTAACTACTTTTCTTAATCTACTTTCTGCCCATAAACATTTTGTATCATATTTCACAAAACAAGGGCTATTTTTTTTTTTTTTTTTTTTTTTTTTTTTACTGTTTGTCCCTTTTAATCTAGGCTTGCTGAGTTTTTTCAAAAATTTAGGTTTAGGTTCTTCACATACCATTACACTTTACTAGACAAAAGGCACACTTCAAATCTATTCCAAAGAAGCCGTTCTCAACCTTTGCTCCCTGTATAGTTGCATGCGTGTGTGCTAAGTGGCTTCCATTGTGTCCAACTCTGTGACTCTATGGACTGTAGACCACCAGGCTCCTCTGTCCATGTGATTCTCCAGGCAAAAATACTAGAGTGGGCTGCCATGCCCTCCTCCAGGGGATCTTCCTGACCCAGGGATTGAACATGCATCTCTTATATCTCCTGCATTGGCAGGCAGGTTTTTTTTTACCACTAGTGCCACCTGCTGTATAGTGACTGTTAGACGATGCCATGTAGGGGCTTCATTGTTTCACAGAGTTGATGAGATATATCCTTAAGATCCTTAGAAAGTTTACTGACTAGTACAATGGTCTTATGAAGGATCATCTGAAAACTATCTGAGGTTTAAGAGGGTTTGATAGTTTCATACTTGTATATACTCTGTGACATTTTACTGGCAGCAACCACACTTTAATTTTTGTCTTGAGTCTCTTTTTGAGAGAAACTCAGGATGAAAGACAACTACTGTTTAAAATCCAGAAAGCCCTAGGTTTTATATTCCCTCTAGAGGAGCTGAAAAATGGACAATTCCTTCTTTAGCTCAGCTCTATTTTTTCTGTACCTTAGGATGAAATCAGTTAGCATTTTCAACATTTAACCTAGAAATCTCCTTAGCAAGATCTATCAGTTTGTTAGATGGCATTTTCCCTGCTTTCCACGTTTGCTAAACTTCTCATCAATAATTTTTTAAAAAGTCTTCTTTCCCCCAGCTTCTTGTAACATTTTCCTCATTTTGATTTAAAGCCACTCCCCAAGCCTCCCAAAGTGGGGGAACTGAGTTTTCTATCCCAAATTCCATTAACTGTGACTGTGTGACTAGTTCTCAGCAATGATGAGTGTATTGTGTTTTACTTTTAAGCCAAGTTAGTAAAAAATCCTGTGTGACTCCTTCACATAATGATATTCTTCTTCCATTACCTTGATGAAAATGGGCACAGCAAACCTGAGCCATGTGTTGAAGCCAGAAATGAAAGGAGAGTGGGTCTCTTCATCATAGGTTGAAGAAAAGCTGCCTGTAAATCAGGGATAATAACCTGAGCTTTACAGAACTGGAAAAAAAAAAAAACAAAAAACAGACTTCCTCCTGTGTAGGTTATAATGCTTTGGGGTAATTTTTATATTAACTGAGATTATTCTACATAAAAAAATTTGTAGGGAATTCCTTGGCAGTCCAGTGGTTAGTGGTTAGGACATCACACTTCTACTGCAGAGGGCCCAGATTCAGTTCCTAGTTGGGGAACTAAGATCTCCCATGCTGCATGGTGTGGCCAAAAAATAAAAGGTAAAACACTATGTTTTTTATAAGTCAGAAGAAAGGGAGTGATTCCTTCTTGAGCAACTGGGGAAAACACTTCAGATAGGCTATTGAATCAGATTCTGATAGGTAGAGGTAGCAACAGTTGTTTGAGAAAAAATATTAATGGACAAAAGTAGAGGAACAGAAAACACAGATTACTCAGAGTCTAGTGGTATGCACTTCTGATGTTTGCAAAGGAAACTAGGAGATGAAATTGAGACAGAAGGTATGCCGGTTCACAGAATGATCCTTAAGCTAAAGCTCTTTAACTACTGGCTAAGCTTTGTAAGCAGTGGGGAGGCACTCCCAGTTACTGTCTCCCTGGGGTAATTTGTCTGGACCGGAGCTGACAGATATGTGAGAGATCTGTATAGCAGAAATAATGGTATCATTGGACTTAAAAACTCTTGCAGAGGCTTTTCTCTAGAGTTCAGGGCAAACATAATAATGACTTGTTCAAACTAAATCACTTGACCTGTGAAATACTGCTTTCTCATGATTTTAAAAGACTTTGGCAAACTTTCTCCTCATATTGTAGAGTGTGTTAGCAAACATTTAAGAGGCTTCCACTAATGGCTATAATTAAGCTTCAAAGGGAACAAGCAAAGTCAGACACTGAGTGGAGCTGAAACTATTTCCTTTTCCCCATTGTTACCAATATGCAATTTACCCTAGCTTGCCTTCCATCACATTTTCCAGAGTGAATAAATGTTCCAGTTTGGGATGGTAGGAAAATCCATATGCCAGCAAGAATGTTTATTGCCATCCAATTCAGAGCTAGCTGAATCACGTTGGCCCACTGTACAACCCTGTAAACAGCCTGACACTCCAGGAACTTTTGAGTGCTGGCCTATTTTCAGGCTCCTTTGCAAGTATCCTTAGCAGGTATCCTATGCTTCCACCTACTCAACGATTTTGTGTTCATACAGTCGATAGTCTTCACACATTCATGTCTATTCTCATAGATTTCAGCTCACTTTTATCTATACCTATGTGCCCTTCTCCTTCAGCATCCAGTGTTATTTTGCTACAGAACTCTTATTTATCCTCCAAGATTCAGATGTGCAAGTATATTTTTTGAGAACTTCTCTAATGATACTATCATTAGAAAAGATGTATGATAGATATAATCTTAAAAATTATTATTTTAATTGGATTTTTATGCATTCACAGCCTGAAAAAATATATTTTCTAGAATGCTATATTTGAATTGTATCATCTATATTTAACTTGTTAAATTGTGAGCTCCTTGTGCACTGTAAGTGCTAAATTGAAGACACACAAATTGATATGAGAAGTTAAGGGACGCAAAGCCAAATAAACCTATAGAAACCCATTCAAAACTCTCAAAACTCAATAATGATATAGAAAATTAGGAGGCAGTTTAGATAAGGTGACAAAAAGATTATTAAGTAAAAAATATATAAATAAATATGAAAACAGTTTGAATTCTTTCATTCGAAACATATCAACAGGAAAATTTAGAAGAAAAGTAAGATAAACCCTCATCTTGCCCTCCAGATCATTATAATCTCACATTATGGATAAAGCTACCAAACAATAAATAATTAGTAAATAATGTAACATGGCAATTCAGTACCAACCTCTTTGCAACAAATTTCTAAAAATTCTTAGAAAAGAATGATAAATGACTCCAGGAATAGAATTCAACCCTATTATCTTGAACTCTTTCACTGATAAATTTGATGAAACCACTGAAGGTGGGATTTTATGTTAGGAATCAAGCAGATCTCTCACATGGGGAGTGATGACTGGCTAAAATGAAAGACAAAATGCTCTTTATTGTAAGTCAAGAAAATAAACCTGAAAAGGAGAGGATGGCAGAGATGTGACTTTGTATTTAAAGCATGCATTCTATATTTTCCTTTAAGTCAGTTACAAAATTAACAACTGTGACAGTATTTTATTCCTCCTAGGTATGTTAATTCATTGATCATTACCTTCTTGTTCAGTTGTTCAAACAGTCACAATAGTCTACTCCTATATCTTTATCCTTTCATAATTATAGCAGGAAAGACATTATCTAATGCCTTGCTGATGTTCAATCAATTCTGTCTACTATATACCTTAGATCTACCAATCTAGTAACTAGGTCAAAGAAGAGAAGAAAATTCTTCTTATCTTTTTCTTTTTTTGACACATAAGGATAATGGCATCCTTTCAAAGCATTCCTAAACCTATACTATAATAATCTCTTTTTGGATCTTACCCAAATTAATGCTAAGCTGTAACACTTAAATTTAAAAACAAGAGACCTGAGGAGGCTTAATATAAAAACACATATACAAAATGAAATCTTAAAAATGAATTCAGTAGAAATATACAAAAACAAAAAAGGAAGAAAATTAAGAATAGAAAAATCTCTGAATGAATTTTCTTTTAAAAGTTATAATATCAGTTAACTTCCAAAAGAATTTTTATAGAAAAGTATAATTTATGATTTACTTTGATTTCCCCCGTGGCTAAAGTAACATAAATAAATGTAGATAGCCTTGACCGTAGTGAAACAGGACACAGAGGGAGTATGGAAGTGGGTCAGAGATGATCCATGGTGCAGTTTACATGAACCTAAGAGAGAAAACTGCCCCTCAACAACATACCAATTGCAAAATCTGACTCCAAAAGATGTGGTTAACTATGGCCTCCTGAGTAAGAGTCACTGAGTATTACAATGTATTCCTTCTCTCTCACTAGGAAGCTGTTAAGGATAAAGGGGTTTATAAATGTGATTACAGTCCTATTGAAATATAGCTACAGGAAATCAAAGAAATGAATGGAATGCTAGAAAACTAGACATGAGCAAATATCCACATGTGTAAAACTAAGAAGACAGATTTTGAAAAATGTTGGCTAGAATAAAAATCAATGACCTATGATTAATGCATGGTGCAAATTATTTCTTAAAAATCATATTTGTTTTCTGAATAAATGTGGAATTGCTAAACACAAGACCAAAATTTAAATAAAAGATTAATTAGATATAGATTCTGTTCACAAGGAACATCTAGTCAGGAGATGTTTGATGGGCATAATTCTACAAAGTAGAACAGTTTCATAAGAAAAGCAGACACACATGTCATGAGAGTTATGAAGAATTAAGTATTATTAGTGTCAGACAGTGACATTCTCAAACTCAAATGCCTTCTAGTGTCAGCAACAAATAAAGGACACGTTTGAATGAGGCACTTAGCACTAAATTTTAGCTGACTTGTGCCATACAATGAAGGGCTCAAATACTTAAAAAAAAAGAAAAAGAAAACCCTTATGGTTTATTTTTATTTCCTGTTAAATATTCAAAATGTAAAAACCGTGGACTGTTATTCTTGTGGTGGTGGTGGGGCTCAGTCATGTCCAACTTTTTGTGACCATGTGGACCACACTCCTCTATCTATGGGATCTCCCAGGCAAGAATACTGGAGTGTGTTGCCATTTCCTACTCCAGAGGATCTTCCCAACCCAAATATTGAATTAGCATCTCTCATGTCTCCTGCTTGACAGGTGGATTCTTTACCACTGTGGACTGTTATTAAAAAATTTAAAAAACATTGTGTGGGTCAAACAAAACACATCAACAAAGCCAAAATTGATCTTCACGGTACTAGTTTAGGATACATTCCTTAAAAGGTTAAGAAATGTTCTGTGACGAATACAGTAATCTGGACTTGCCATTGTATGATATATAGAATTTAGACATATGATAAAAGAAAAGACATCCTAGGCGAAGGCAATATCATGAGTTAAGGCAGGAAAATAGGACTGTGATGGAAATAAATGAGAAACTAAGGAGAGCTTATTTTGGAAGAGGTATATATTGCATAGGAAAATGGAAAGTTAGGTCCATGAATCAAGGTAAATCAGATGTGATCAAACAGGAGATGGCAAGGTAAACATCAACATTTTAGGAATCAGTGAACTAAAATGGATGGGAATGGGACAATTTAATTCAGATGACCATTATATATACTACTGTTGGCAAGAACACCTTAGAAGAAATGGAGTAGCCCTCATAGTTAACAAAAGAGTCCAACATGCAGTACTTGCGTGCCATCTCAAAAAACACAGAATGATCTCCATTCGTATCCGAGGTAAACCATTCAACATCACAGTAATCCAAGTCTATGCCCCAACCACTAATGCTGAAGAAACTGAAGTTGAACGATTCTCTGAAGATCTACAAGACCTTCTAGAAATAACATCCAAAAGAGATGTCCTTTTCATCATAGTGGACTGGAATGCAAAAGTAGGAAGTCAAGAGATATATGGAATAAGAGCTAAGTTTGGCCTTGGAGTACAAAATGAAGCAGGGAAAAGGCTAACAGAGTTCTGTCAAGACACCACACTGGTCATAGCAAACACCAGCTTCCAACAACAAAAGAGACGACCCTACACATGGACATCACCAAAGGTCAATATCAAAATCAGATCGTTTATATTCTTTGCAGCCAAAGACGGAGATGAAAAACAAGACTGGGAGCTGAATGTGGCTCAGATAGATCATGAACTCATTACAAAATCAGACTTAAATTGAAGAAAGTAGGGAAAACCACTAGGCCATTCAGATATGACCTAAATCAAATGGCTTATGATTATACAGTGGAAGTGACAAATAGATTCAAGGGATTAGATCTGATAGACTGCCTGAAGAACTATGGACAGAGGTTTGTATCACTGTACAGGAGGCAGTGGTTAAAATCAGCACCAAGAAAAGGAAATGCAAAAAGGCAGAGTGGTTGTCTGAGGAGGCCTTACAAACAGCTGAGAAAGAAAAGGGAAATGAAAGGCAAAGGAGAAGAAAAAAGATATACCCATCTGAATGCAGAATTCCAAAGAATAGCAAGGAAAGATAAGAAAGCCTTCCTTAGTGATCAATGCAAATAGAGGAAAACAATAGAATGGGAAAGACTAGAGATCTCTTCAAGAAAATTAGAGATACCAAGGGAACATTTCAGGCAAAGATGGGCACAATAAAGGACAGAAATGGTATGGACCTAACAGAAGCAGAAGATATTAAGAAGACATGGCAGGAATAAATAGAATAATTATAAAAAAAAAAGTCTTAATGATCTGGATAACCAAAATGGTGTGACCACTCACCTAGAGCCAGACAGCCTGGAGTGTGAAGTCAAGTGGGCCTTAGGAAGACTTACTATGGACAAAGTCAGTAGAAGTGATGGAATTCTAGCTGAGTTATTTCAAATCCTAAAAGATGATGATGTTAAAGTGCTGTACTCAGTATGCCAGCAAATTTGGAAAACTCAACAGTGGTCACTGGTCATTTTCATTCCAATCCCAAAGAAGGGCAATGCCAAAGAATGCTCAAACTACCACAAATTTGCATTAATTTAACATGCTAGCAAAGTAATGCTTAAAATCCTTCAAGCTAGGCTTCAACAGTATGTGAACTGAGAACTTCCAGATGTACAAGCTGGATTTAGAAAATACAGAGGAACCTGAGATCAAATTGCCAACATCCACTGGATCACAGAAAAAGCAAGGGAATTACAAAAAAAAAAAAAAAAAAATCTACTTCTGCTTCATTGATGACGCTAAAGCCTTTGACTGTGTGGGTCATAACTGGAAAATTTTGAAAGAGACAAGAATAACAAACCACCTTACCTGCCTAATCAGAAACTTGTATGCTGGTCAAGAAGCACAGTTAGAACCAGACATGTAATAATGGGCTGCTTTAAAATTGGGAAAGGCTCTAAGGTGTCACCATGTTTATTTAAGTTATACAGAGTATATCATGCAAAAAATGCCAGGTTGAATGAAGACTGCCAGGAGAAATATTAATAACTTTACATACACAGATGATACCATTTTAATGGCAGAAAGCAAAGAAGAATTAAAGATCTTCCTGATGAAGGTGAAAGAGGAGAGTGAAAAAGCTGGCTTAAAACTCAATATTCAGAAAACTAAGATCTTGGCATCTGGTCCCATCACATCATGGCATATAGATGGGGAAACAATAGAAAGAGTGACAGAATTTATTTTCTTGGGCTCCAAAATCACTGAGGACGGTGACCTCAGCCATGAAAACGCCTGCACCTTGGAAAAAAAGTTATTACAAACATAGATAGCATATTAAAAAGCAGAGACATCATTTTGCTGACAAAGGTCCATATAGATAAAATTATGTTTTTTTCCAGTAGTCATGTATGGATATGAGAGTTGGACCATAAAGAAGGTTGAGTGCCGAAGAATTGGTGCTTTTGAATTGTGGGGCTGGAGAAGACTCTTGAGATCCTTTGGACAGGAAGGAGATCAAATCAGTCAATTCTCAAAGAAATCAACCCTGAATATTCATTTGAAGGACTGATGCTGAAGCACCTATACTTTGGTCAACTGATGCAAAGAGCTGACTCATTGGGAAAGACCCTGAGGCTGGGGAAGATTGAAGGCAAACGGAGAAGGGGACGACAGAGGATGAGATGGTTGCATGGCATCACCAATTCAATGGACATGAGTTTGAGCAAACTCTGGCAGATTGTGAGGGGCAGGGAAGCCTGGTGTGCTGCAGTCCATGGGGTCACAAAGAGTTGGACACGACTGAGGAATTGAACAACAACACAGTCTATGATGATGCAGAGCAGGAAATATGATAATATAAACATTTAGGGGAAAACGTGAGGATGATCAGCATTCTGCAGATTTTTTTTTTTTTTTTTTAAAGCAAGTCATGCGTAATATACTTTACTGAATTTCAGAAGAGTGAGAGCTTGGTATCATGTCAGAATAAACATGAACATTGATTTCAGTAAAGTAACTCTGGAGATAAGTTGATAAAACATCTTCAAGCCCATTTTGTTCAACAACTTTTCAATGATACAATGATCAAGAAGACATTTACTAGATTTATAGCTGATACGAGGTTGGGAGGGATCACTCATGTGATGACACACTCAAATCTAAACAATTTTGAGAGATTAAATGCAAAATTCCAACAAAACAATGTGTTTTTGAGCCAAGAAAGTCAAAGAAATATGTATAAGATGCATGAAAATTACCCAGAAACCCATCTCTATCATTAAGAATAGTAAGACTCAAAAAGTTCAATAAATATCCCTTAAGTCATAGAATCTGTGGCAGAAGTGGAATGCATGTTCCAGGTCTACCTAGAATCAAAGTCTATGGTCTTAGTCATCACAGAACCACCAACTACAAAAGTACTGTGTCTATTTCTTAAAACTTTAGACTGTATTTTTTATTCAGTGTAAGAGTGAGGTAAATGTACTTTAAGGTCACAATTAATTACAAAGTCTATGTTTTGCTATTTTCTGATAAAATTAAAGTTTGTACCTGATATGCTGAATAGAGTAGGTCAATTTTTACATAAGCTAATGGTTATACCTTATTTTAAATTTGTTCTTTTCTTCATTTCATGGTAGCAGTAGAAAATACTTGTCTCAAGAAGGATATTTCTATTTCTCAGAAATTTAAGAAACATTTTCTGAGTGCCTATTAATTGCTAAGACTATTTAAAAGTCCTGTGAATACCATGAAATTTTTCCCATTAAAGACTCACATTTTACCAAATGGGCATGTCTCTGGCTCCCCTTTCTCATTACCAGTTCTCCTTACTTCTTCTTTTTCCCAAAGATGGCACTGAAACCCAGGAAAAAAGGTTCACGACATTTGCAGAACAGTGTCTCATCTGCACTGGCCTCTAGTGAGGTGTTTTGTACCTGTTGGTCCCTAGATATTGACTTCAATCCCCCCGTGAACTACTGCAGTGTTACATGGCTCCCATTGTCACTCCCATGGTCTCCCATGTGTTCCCTGCTAGTGCCTCCACTCCCTCTGACCACCTTATAATCTATCTCATATTAAAAACTATAGGGGAAATAAACTTTATATTAACAAATAAAACATAAAATAATAAAAACACAGATATGTGTATGTCCCTGGCCACAGACCTAAGCATTCTCAAAACCTAAGCTGCACCTCAACAGATGAATTGATATTATAGAATATCAAAGCAACAAAAACTATAGAATCTAAATTACCCTTAAAGTTCTTTAAATGTGTATAGATGGTTTTGTGTATATTCCTCTGAATGGTAAAATTTGTGGGTAAATGTATCCAGTGTTCCTTTTATATAATGGAAAGTGGGCCTTAGGACGCATCACTACAAACAAAGCTAGTGGAGGTGATGGAATCCCAGTTGAGCTATTTCAAATCCTAAAAGATGATGCTGTGAAAGTGCTGCACTCAATATGCCAGCAAATTTGGAAAACTCAGCAGTGGTGACAGGACTGGAAAAGGTCAATTTTCATTCCAATCCCAAAGAACAGCAATGCCAAAGAATGCTCAAACTACCGCACAATTGCACTCATCTCACACGGTAGCAAAGTAATGCTCAAAATTCTCCAAGCCAGGTTTCAACAGCACATGAACTTCCAGAAGTTCAAGCTGGTTTTAGAAAAGGCAGAGGAACCAGAGATCAAATTGCCAACATCTGTCGGATCATTGAAAAAGCAAGAGAGTTCCAGAAAAGTATCTACTTCTGCTTTATTGACTATGCGAAAGTCTTTGACTGTGTGGACCACAACAAACTCTGGAAAATTCTGAAAGAGATGGGAATACCAGACCACCTGAACTGCCTCTTGAGAAATCTGCAGGCAGGGAGGAAACAACAGTTAGAACTGGACATGGAACAACAGACTGGTTCCAAATAAGGAAAGGAGTAGGTCAAGACTGTTTATTGTCACCCTGCTTATTTAACTTATATGGAGAATATATCATGAGAAACACTGGGCTGGATGAAGCACAAGCTGGAATCAAGATTGCTGGGAGAAATATCAATAACCTTAGATATGTAGATGACACCACCCTATGGCAGAAAGCAAAGAACTAAAGAGCCTCTTGATGAAAGTGAGAGGAGAGTGAAAAAGTTGGCTTAAAACACAACATTCAGAAAACTAAGATCATGGCATCCCATCCCATCACTTCATGGCAAATAGATGAGTAAATAGGGGAAACAGTGTCAGACTTTATTTTCTTGGGCTCCAAAATCACTGCAGATGGTAACTCCAGCCATGAAATTAAAAGTCGTTTGCTCCTTGGAAGACAAAGCTATGACCAACCTAGACAGCATATTAAAAAGCAGAGACATTACTTTGCCAACAAAGGTCTGTCTAGTCAAGGCTATGGTTTTTCCAGAAGTCATGTAGGGATGTGAGAGTTGGACTATAAAGAAAGCTGAGTGCCGAAAAATTTATGCTTTTGAACTGTGGTGTTGGAGAAGACTCTTGAGAGTCCCTTGGACTGCAAGATCCAACCAGTCCATCCTAAAGGAGATCAGTCCTGGGTGTTCATTGGAAGGACTGATGCTGAAGCTGAAACTCCAATACTTTGGCCACCTGATGTGAAGAACTGAGTCATTGGAAAAGACCCTGATGCTGGGAAAGATTGAAGGTGGGAAGAAAAGGGGACAACAATAGATGAGATGATTGGATGGCATCACTGACTCAATGGACTTGAGTCTGAGTAAAGTCCGGGAGTTGGTGATGGACAGGGAGGCCTGGCGTGCTGCAGTCCATGGGGTCGCAAAGAGTTGGACACGACTGAGCGACTGAACTGACAAACTGACTGAGAGAACTGAAAATATTCAGAAAAAGAAGACAGATTCTACCAAAGAATCACTCTACCTAAGCACCTACTGAAGGATGGGGGAGGTAAGGAAGAAGAGAGTGGAAAGTGAAGAGAGTGTAACATTTAAATACACAGAGATTTTGAGAGGTTAGAGCAAGGTATAGAAGGAATTACCATAAATGTAACTTCTGGGGAGATCCTGGTGGCTCAAACAGTAAAGAATCTGCCTGCAGTACAGAACACCCAGGTTTGATCCTTGGGTATGGAACATCCCCTGGAGAAGGGAATCGTAATCCACTCCAGTATTCTTGCCTGGAAAATCCCATGGATAGAAGAGCCTGGTGGGCTGCAGTCCATGGAGTCACAAAGAGTCGGACACGACTGAGTGATTCTGACTTTAGGGAGGTCACAAGGGATCTTTATGATGGAGTATCACTGACTACCACTCTTTTTCATTCTTTGTTAATGCTTTTGAAATGTTTTCATTTTGAAACACAGGTTATGCTTAAATTTGCCCTATATATTCTGATCACTGAGGAAAATTAGCAAAAGGAGAAGGCAAAAGTCTAAGCACCAGGGGTGGGACTGGGAAGAGGGAGGAAGGGAGCACCACACCTAAAACCAAGCCTTTGCAATGTTTCATAGCTTCCAAGCACTGCTCTTTATATTGTCTCATTTAAGGAAGCAAAAATAATTAAAGATCATGGAAGAAGACAAAAGTGTTCTTTGAAAGTTTCATAGCTTTCCTTAAGCAATTTCCCAATTATTCTTTTTCTAAATACTCCCAGACTCCTCCTTCCATGAAGTATTCAAGAAAATGTTAAACACAGGTTTTCAAGGTTGCTGATTAGTGTCTTTGAGGCTTTTAGAGTCCAACCTGACTTATAACTTTCTGCAAGGGACTTCTAGACAATGTATTTGTGAGTGTGTATGTCTGTAATATCATACCACCTTGAATGAAAATACTTTTAATATTTGTGAAACCGAAGGTAATCATTGATTTGATCCATTAAACCCAAACCGGCCTTCAGCGATCAAACTCACTCCGATTGTTACTACAAAACATGCACACATCCTCCAAGGATCACAGAGCTTAAACTTGTTTGTCCAAATTGTTTCTTAGGAACTTGAAGTCAACTCTGTCTAGTTTGAGTCCAAGTCAGTTAAGACTGGTTAAAACCACTGACTCCAGTGGGCATAAGGGAGTGTCTACTCAGTGATCTTTTGATGTCACAGGACAAAAAAACTCCACCCTGAGAACATGCTAACGCCATCGTTTTCTGAACAAAGCTCAGGTGAAGAAGCCTGTAATGTAACTGCCTCTGCACAGAATGGACAACTACCTCTTTTTCTCATCTCTAATCACTTTTTCTTACGTAGTCTCCCTACCACCCAAAGCCTCAGCTTAATTCAATAAACATCCCGAGGCCATTGCCTTCAATGAGGTGGATCTGAGATTTGTTCTCCTATCTTCTTTTTCAGTCACCTCATGAACAAACCCCTTCTCTGTTGCAGACCTCAGCATCTCAGCATTTGGCTTGCTGTGCACTGGTGAACCAAACCTAGTCTGACAACACTTGCCAGGCACCTACTTTCCCTTCCCTCTCTTATCGAGAGTCCTCTCTCTCCTCTGTCGTTCAAGTCTTTGAAAACTGTCAGGGGAACCATGAAAAGAAAGTTCTCATTTTTATCATTCATGCTTCAGTTTTAAACAAATAGTACTAAATCATTTGATTATCCAAATTCAGTGAAATATAGTCACCATTTTCAAAGACAGAAAATTCATCCTAAATACTGAGATGAATCAAAATTAAATTCCTAAAAATATGTAATTTCCAAGCAGAAAACAAATATCTTGAAATAAAAGCAATAGTAGCTGATATTTTTACACATTTTCTTAAAATCTGTAAGAAACTTTAGAAGAAAACCAATTATTTAGATATATCATTTCTAAGTTATACATATGTGTGTGTGTGTATAATATATATATCATTAATCATTTGTGTTTTAATTGCGCAAATTCATATAGTCTTCCCATATTTAAAATTGTTACATTTTTCTTCATTATGTTTTTAATAGCTGTTTTTGATTTGAGACAGACTTTCTCATAGCTAATCACTATAACCATTGTGGGATTTTTTTGTTGTTATTCCCTCAAAGAAGTCTTTGGCATCTCTAGCAATTAAATAGACCATGATAGTAGGATTTCTCTAACTTGAAAGAAAAGTATATTTTCAAAGAGTCAAAATATAAAAAGTTTTGCTATGAATTTTTACTTTTAAGAAAAAGGAGAATTATTAAATATTTCTAATTTCAAATATTCCTCAATATAGTAACTGTTAAAAATATCCTTTACAAATAAACACACACACACACACATTGACTCCCTGATCATTCTGAATCAACAACTGAAAATCACTGGCATTGGACTAAAATAAAGATTTTTTAAAATAACAGTCATATTTCAGCCTGGAAAATAATTTTTCTGATGCAGCTCTGGTGACTATGTAGATGACCCACCTCTTTTAGGTACATCTTGGATGATGTGGAGTCTGAAAATGCAAGTTACACCCGAGATTCCATTCCCTGGTGGTGATTCATCGGGATCACAGACATGCAGGACCTGTCTGAAAGAGACACAGCATCAAGTGGGGCTCCACCAGTGAGTCACCCCTTTCATGCAGTGAAACCTTAAAGGGAAGGGTAGGGAGGATGTATTGACTGTTAGGAAAACACAGATTACTGGTGGAAAATGACATCCTCTATTAATAAGATCTAAGGTAAGATCTAAGGTACGACTCATATAATTGTTCTAATTTTTAAGATTGATGGGGAACACGAAGCATTTCTTTAAATTGGTGACAGGTTCCAATAAATGCCTATATAGGACTGCAGACGGTTTCAGAATGTGAGTTTATAAAGAAGGTGGAGATCCCAGCTCCCTTTATCACGTCTATATATATGTCTCAGTGTGTGTTTCAGAGCTCTGGGAAGAGTCTTGACAGAGAACCTGAGCTGGACAAAGCAGCCTTGACCTGAGTGAGCTATAACTGGCACCATGAAAACATCAGGTGTCTTTCTGCTCCTCTCCCTGGCTCTTTTCTGCTTTTTCTCAGGTGAGTTTTTTTTTTTCCCTTAAAGTTTAAAATCCAATACTGAAATTAAACTGGAAACGACAAGTGTATTTGTCCACCATATTTCAAAAGCCTAATAATTTTAATACAAAAGATCAATTCTGAGAGATTATCATAATGCTGCAATAATGAAAATGGGTGATGGTAATAATGACAGAAATACCTTTCATCTGTTAGGCATATACTATATTCTAGGCAGGTACTCAGGGCTTTTATGCATTATCTCCAACACACAGAACAAGGTATTCATAGACACATTCTGTATACAAGAAAACTGTAGCACAAAACAGTTAAGAAAACCTTAAGGACTTGTAACTGAGTTTGAGCAAGCTCCAGGAGTCAGTGATGGACAAGGAAGCCTGTCATACCATGATTCATGGGGTCACAAAGAGTCAGACACAACCGAGCGACTGAACTGAACTGAACTAGTAAGCAGAATTTGGAATTTGAATCTAGGTCTTCTAGACATCACAGGTGTCTGTTCCAAAGAAACAGTATGGAGAATTGATAACTATTTTAAATATTAGCTTGGCTTTCCAAGACAAAGCTAAGCTTTTTAGTCCTCATTATTCTATAATTAGGACTCAAATAACTGAAACTGAAACAAGCAGAAAACAGGAAACTCAGAGAATCCTTCAGAAAAGAAATTATTGAAACTTTGAATTCATAAACATATGTTATTGGTGAACTAAACAACTCTTCAAGTAGGGGAGTATCTTTGGCCACATTAATGAGCAGCAGTCATATATTCTATCAATTCTGATTATTCAAAGGACAACTGTACTTCAGTCTGATGCCTTTCATCATATTATCATCCATGTGAATGAACAGGGCCACTGCATTTATTTTTTTCTTTCTTTCTTATTCTACTCTGTGCCTTTGTAGTGGACAAAATACACACTAGAGTCTCTGGACCCAAACCTAGGTTCATCACATCTATCAACAGCCTGTGTCAATTAAAGAAATAGGTTAATTCTCTGAGAGAGTCTTTCATTCTTAGAATGCTGGACTTGAGACTGAGTCCTAGGAATTTGCAGATCTGATGTATCATTTTCTGTGATAAAAGTAGTTGAATTTGGCTGCTATCAGAGATTGTAGATGCCCAAATGTGTAAAAACAACAGTTTTTCAATGAAATTGAGCAGATGAAGAAGTCATTGTTCACAGGGAACTGATCATGTTTTTATAAGCAAATATATTCAGAATCATGAAAAAATGAATAAAGGGTTTCTGTAATATTATGAAGTAATTCTGACTAGTAAAGCCAAGTAATTCAAGTACGTGGATCAGTCAACTGCTGAGATGGTGTACAGACAGATTTGAGTATATTAAAATCTACTTGCAAAGACTGTCTAAATAATTAATAACTTCTTATTGCTTCTTTTTACAAAGGCTAATTGGATCTGGTTGACTAATACAAACAAATACTAATACCAAAACAAGGTCCCTGATAGACATGATGACATTTGGGAAGGCACAGTACCCAGCAGCCTTAATGTTGAGACCAAGAGGAATGAATTTCAGTCCTGGCATTTCCATTTTATAGCTGTGTGATTTTTCTGAGTCTCATTTTCCTCATCTGTAAAATGTGGATATAAAAGGACTAGCCCTGGGGAGTTAAATGAGAAAATGCATATAAAACGTTTAACATAGTGGAACATAGTAAGTGTTTGAAAAATGTCTGTTAATATTGCCATCACTAAATTTTAAAAATAAAAGTACTAGTTTGGCTCAGTCATTGTTGATATTAACCAAGCTTTCACTTTGACATTTCCTACATGTAAGATGGTGATTTGTACAGTGGAAAAACGGCTGAAAATTTTAACAGTGAGTCTTCCCTGGTCAAAAAAATTAGTTGGGAATAGTTAACAAAAACTATAGACTTCCAGACCCTATTTGGTCTCATATAATGGAATTTTTCAAGTGGTTGTTCTGGGAGTCTATATATTTAATAATCAGTCATATCATTTCAGTGTGGTTGGTAATCACTACAGTAGTTCATCACTAATTTTCTTTCAAATTTAAAAGCTTTGGTCTCTCCTTATCCCTGCTAACAGAGAATGTACTTTGAGGTATTTCCAGTTGTCTTCCCATAAATACTGGCCACACTTCCTGTCTTTGAGGCGGCTGTGGACTTACACATAAGGGGGTACTGCTAGTATTAACAGTTCTACAGAGAAGGCCACGGGTCAAAATTCAGCAGCTCATACCAAGACTGAACCTAAGACTTTTATTATTACAGTATTTTTAAACCACTGTGCCAATTAGTCACAACCTAAAATCACATATTTAATCATAAAGATGGAAGGAAAGGGAGAAAAGCAAGATTGTATTTTTGAAATACAATCTTTCAGGAATATAGAGAGACGTAGCAGGAAAAATGAGTCACAGAAAATGAGTTTGTTCTTGTCAGTGTAAATTTGAGCCAAGTCTTTAAAGCTGAAAACAGAAGGTAGAAGAACAATTTCAGGCTCAAAGTACAGACAACAAATCCAATCCCTACCTTCAACTTCCCAAGACAAATGCTTTGGGGCGGGACCAGAAGCAGTGAACTTGGGAAGAGCAGAGTCAGAGTCAACTTTCCAACCCAACTTCTCTAAAGTGAGGCCAGAGATGATAAATCATTTCCACAGTAAATGAGTGATGGAGCCAAGACAGTAAGATGAATCTCCAGATCCTTAAATTATTTTTCTCACTCCACCTCAACCTCCCAGAAATATTACAGCATCATGGTCCATATCCACACATCACTTTCCAAGTTTCTACTGTTCCCGAAGAGGGGAGCAGGTATAAAAACATAAAGTAAAACAAGCTATGACTTGTTGAGATGACCAAGAACCAAGTACAAGCATCATCTTAGGCTTTGGGATGACCTAAGATTGCAAATCCCACTTTTTTGCACATTCAAAAATTACAGTGTTTGGATTTCATGTTTTTTTTCTTTTTTTTTTTTCAGATGTCTTCGGTCAAGGAGCTCAGGTCAGTGTACATAATTTTATTTATTCTTCCGACCTGGGTGGCTCTTAGCTGGTACTCCCTGACCAATGAGGTCTGTCTATGGGTAAAAGAGCAAAGAAATGGACAAGCAGGACAGATGCAGAAAACAGCAGAAGTTCTTAGTTTTCTAACTACAATCTCTTTATGAGAATACTGGTTTCATTTTAAAAGGGCCTAGACACCCTCTCAGATTTTGTTAAAATTAAATGAATATAAATAAAAAGAGAATGAATTTGTGGTAACATTCATGCTCTTTCATTGATTTCATCTTGTAATCTTGGGCAAGTTACTCAGCTTTTCTGAGCTACAATTTCCACACCTACTGAAAGGGGATATTATCATTTACCTCACGGAATCAGATTTAAATTACATAAACTATGTGGGAGCATTTGGTAAACTATATGTAGCTACATAAACTATGAAAGGATTAGTTATTGATTAATAATGATCTTCTGAAAGAGTTAGGAGAGAGATTATTATTTTCTTTTTAGAAGTAAAGCAAACAAGAATAGACAATTTGTTTAGTGTTCTGTATTGTGTAGACACAGACTGGGTCAATCAAATTTAAATACAATTTGGGTTAAAAAGTGGAATGGGCACAAATTATTGTTTGGACTGGTATGTTCCAAATTAATCCACCAACTTTTTACCAGCTTTCTTGTCCTAGCTATCAAATAGGCAACACAAACAAGAGATATTTGCCCTGCCAATCACACCCATATGTACATACTGAACATTAATACTTGACCTTGGCACTGGTTGTTGTTTGCCTTGCTGTGCCCAAGAACCCTTGGCATCAAAAGTTTCCAGACACTACTGTCAACTAATTGGGAGTTGGCAAAGAAGCTGAAAAATATTTTCCAACTTTAATATATATACTACATTGCATAAGACATTTTCCTCCCAAATTTTAATATCTCAGAAATTGGGATGTATCTTCTAATGAATGACACCTTACAACTAACTGCCTCTGTGTGGGTGTGCGTGTGTGCACTTGGGTGTGCATATGTGTGTTTATACTGATATACATAATTGTACATCTGAAAACTGATTTCTTCATTTAAATAGTTATGTTAGTACAGTCTATGTTATATATCAAAAGAAGCAAACAAGAATAAGACATAAGATCCAGCCAATATATGTGATACCTTATTTAGGTAGGTATATGATTAAGACCATTACACATAGGTTTTTACAATATAGACTTTAATCCTGGTTTTCTCATTAACACAAAAGTCACATCCCTTCTTTGGGCTCTTATTTCCCAGATCTTTAATGTTTCACAGATTTTTAGTGGTTTCTAAAGTTCATTTAAAATATTCTACTGATTCCATTCCTTTAGATGAGACTACATCTTATATTTTGCTTGCTTTAAGATCCCTGGGGATGCTCACTCAACATGTAGATCCTCAGAGACTAGGCCAGACTTACTGAATAATAGTCCTAGATAGGAGGCTTTGGATCTATATTCTAGGAATCTAGCACCGGAATGCACTGATTTTGGGGTGCTCCAGAATGTTGGAGACAATATAGATGAGTCCCAAATTGAATATTTACTGCCTATGTAATTTGAAGGATGTCTCTTTCCCTTCTCATTGCCTTTGTTTCCACATCTCTAAAATGAAGACTTGGATTCAATGATCTCTAAAGCCCTTCTGGCCTTAGGTATCTGAATCAGTGTGAACTAAACATGCCTTGCCAAGACCACTGTCTCTCTTCCATTCAAATATAAATGGCAAAGAAGGTGTCACCTTTTGGATGACATCAAGGCTACACTTTCTCTTCTACAAGTCTGGAAAGAGGGTGACAGTCCCAAAGCCAGGCAGAAGAAGTTGAAGCTAATCTTAGGAGGATGCCTGCCTAACTTTGATCCAGCCAAAACAAAGGAAGAACAATTTTTTTCCAACACCCAAGTCATTCTTTTCATGCGAAGAAGTCTTTTCATTATGAAGCATCTGATGGGAGATTATAGCTAGCAGTCTAAATTATATATCTGTAAAAGTTTCTCATTATTTCAAAAATATTATTTGAGCTAAACAAAAAGTATGTTCTAAGACTTTTGGAATTCATGGTCTTATAAAATTTTCCCTGTAAATGTAAATGACTAATATGCTACCAAATCTTTAATTTGCCAAGTAAGAACATTAAAAAAACATAAATAGTAAAATAAAAATAACTTAAGGATAAAGCTATTATTTACCGTCACCACCCTTCATTTCAGAAATTGTAGTTATGATATTAATAACAAATGCTTGAAAGTCATAATCTCAGAATACAGATAGTCCATTTAACCTGGATAAATTTTTATTAGAATCACTTCCTACACTATCTGTATTTTTCTTATTTTCTCTATCAGGCTGTGTATTTGGGAACCATATACTTAAAGATATGTTTAAATGAAATGTTAAATGACATGTCAAATGACTGGGATTAAGAAATCCCTCAAAAACAATGATAGGCATATGTTTTCTTTTATAATAGTCTTAGGACTATCTAAACTTAGTTTTTTTGTATTTCGAGATAAACATATGGCAAATTTTAATACAGTTAGTAAAACAGTGCTCTTGACTAGAAAATGTTTGGTGTTGTTCATGCTTCCTAATAACCTTGAATTCACTTATAACTATTATACTGACAGAATACTTAAACATGAATACAATTTGGAGATGTTAGTGAACCTCAACAACTTAGCTACAGAGGAAAACCGAGGCCTCAGAAAGAGGACCTCACTGAGTCAAGCTTACCAATAGCAGTAAAGCTGTGTGGTCATCACCTCAGGATATTTCCATAGCTCCATGCTACCTCTAACCAGCAACAGAAAGCAATTATGCAGTTCATGGGAAAGTGCTTTGAGCAGTGTAATTATCTAGGAAATATAGAATAGTGTTCACTAGCCTCATGTCCTAAAGAAGTAACAGAAACAGTAGTTTCAAGTAAGACAACTTGTCTCTGTGTGTTGAAGGGATTTGGAAACTTGAAGGAAATGGAGGCAGAGAGCAGAACTGATTACATAGGTTCAGGTCAGAAATGCTGGGTGAAGGGTATAGGTAGTAAATCTGAAATTGGTGAAGAGGCTTAAGATAAAGAAATACATGAAAGGGAACACTTGTTCTCTTTCTATCCCTGAAGGATAGAAATGATGATGTTTTAATCTGAGGGTAGGTTGAAGGATTTGAAGAATGGTGCTGTGATAGAGAGTGGAAAAATTAGAATGTAAAACTAGTTTAGAGGGAAAAATAAAGAGTTCTATTCTGGACATAAATGAATATTAAGTATGAATCAAACTGTTGACTAAAGGTGTCTTGTATATTTCTGACAAGTAGAAACTGGACCTTGAAATTTTGAAGACAAGAAAAAAAGTCTAGGACTCATTAGTATCATCTGGGAAAATACATGTTCTCAGAGAAAATCAAGTATATAAAGTTTTCTTGAAAATATATATAATTTAAAAAAAAGAAAATGTATATAATTAATATTCAGAAGGAAGCTATAAAAGATAATAAAAAAAGAGAAGAAATAGCTGCAAAACTGGGAGTACTGACATATATGAATCAGAAAGGAGTTTTGAAAAGGTGGGGGTAGTCAAGAATAGCACATATCATAAAGAAATCATGAGCATTTTATAAATATCCAATGGATCCTGAAAGATGTCATTTGTAGAGCAGTTTTGGTTGTATGGAAGCACTATTAAAACAGGGGAAGTAGAAGTCAAGTTAGAGAAGGGTTAGGAAAACTGGTATAAAGGGGGCTGGGAAAGAAAGGGGCTGATTTAGCCACAAAGGTAGTATTTTTGAGTAAAGAGAAGAAATGAAGTTTTACATTCTAGGGGAGTGTGTTTGTCTGCAAATTTTCACTGGATTTTTTTAGAATTAAAATATTGAAACTCAACATTCCAAAAACTAAGATCATGGCATCCAGTTCCATCAACTTCATGGCAAATAGAAGGGAAAAAAGGGGAAGCAGATTTTATTTTCTCGGGCTCCAAAATCACTGCAGATGGTGACTACAGTCATGAAATTAAAAGATGCTTGCTCTATGGAAAGAAAGTTATGACAAACCTAGACAGCACGTTAAAAAGCAGAGTCATCACATTGCTGACAAAGGTCCGTATAGTCAAAACTATGGTTTTTCCAGTAGTCATGCATGGATGTGAGAGTTGGACCATAAAGAAGGCAGAGCACTGAAAAACAAACACTTTGAATTGTGGTGCTGGAGAAGACTCTTCAGAGTCTCTTGGACTGCAAGGAGATCACACCAGTCAATCTGAAAGGAAATAAACCCTGAACACTCGTTGGCAGAGCTGTTGCTGAAGTGCTAACACTGATGCCAAGAACCGACTCACTTGAAAAGACCCTGAAGCTGGGAAAGACTGAAGGCGAAAGGAAAACGGGAAAGCAGAGGCTGAGATGGTTAGACAGTATCATTGACTCAATGGAGATGAATTTTAGCCAACTCCAGGAGATAGTGGAAGACAGAGGAGCCTGGCATGCTATAGTCCATGGGGTAACAGAATCAGACATGACAGTGACTGAACAATAAAAACAACAAAATATTAAAATATCGATGCTGACACTTTAGTTGATTTGGTGACCATCTGGTGGCTCAGATGGTAAAGAATCTGCCTGCAATGTGGGAGACCCAGGTTCAATCCCTAGGTCAGAAAGATACCCTGGAGAAGAAAATGGCAACTCACTCCAGGATTCTTGCCCAGGAAATCCCATGGACACAGGAGCCTGGTGGACTATAGTCCGTGGGGCTGCAAAGAGTCAGATAAGACTGCGCAACTAGCACATACTTTCACACTAAGCTCACTTTACAGCCAAGTTAAATGATTTTGCAGTTATGATTAGCAAAGATGGCTAATTTAAGTAGTAAAAGTGTCACCCTACTCCAAAATACTTTGGAAAGCACAGTTCCCTGAAAAAGCATAAATGGTCAGGCTGAAATCCAAATACCTAAAGGAAATAAATGGAGGTACTTGTTAAATCCAACACCAATCTAAAATTTGAAGCTAAATAAAGTAGGGTAAGAAATAATGGACTCAAAAATTCTAAAATGTGATAAAATTTACATTTTTAGTGCTTATGATAGTAATCTGCCACATAACACTTGATACTTGCCAAAATGTTTTCATAGTATTTATCATTACAACAACCCTAGACAACAGGCATTACCGGCCCCTTGTTAAAGATGAAAAATTTAAACAATGAGTGTTTGCACAATGTAATGAAGCTAGTAAGTGGAAGAAGCAGAATTCAAACCTAGGTCAGCTTAATCCAATCTTCAGGGTAATCTCCCAGAATCACAGAATATTGGGGCATTTTACATAGAAAAGGATAAGGGATTGTATTTCAGCTTATTTCAGCTCTGCCAGGTCTCCCAAAAGCCTCATGGAGGACACTTTAAAGGAGAAAAGATAATCATCACCCTTTGTCTAGAGCTGCCTCATCTTCCACCAAGAAACCAATCGCTTGGATTCCATTTCAAGGAGTCTAAAATAAAAATATAAAAGAGGAGAGGGAATTTAAGCAAAGGAATGCATGACACTCCAAAGTCAGCTTACTTCTTTTTAGCTGAAGAGCTGTGGGTTCCCTGTAGTCTCAACTCTGACATTCCTTTGCCTGGCTCTCTGCCTCAGAGCAGGGATTTCTGGCTGGCTCTGCAACGGCATTCTACAAAAGCCACATTCTGGGCCTTTGGCCACCTGGTGTGAACAGCCATCTCACTGGAAAAGACCCTAATGCTGAGAAAGATTGAAGGAAGGAGGAGAAGGGGACAACAGAGGATGAAATGGTTGGATCACATCACTGACTCAATGGACGTGAATTTGAGCAAGCTCCAGGAAATGGTGAAGGATAGGGAAGCCTGGTGTGTTGCAGTCCATGGGGTCGCAAAGAGTCAGACACAACTGAGTGACTGAAAATGAATAAATCTCTGGAATTCTCTGAGGGTGGTTCTTTTCTGTCCCTAGTCACCACACTACAATTTTTCACAAGTGAGTGAAGAGTATCCTTTAGACATGAAGGAGGAAGCATTTGGACAGTAGTTGTTATTTCTCCCACCAAACTGAAGAACTAAGGACCTAGCTTTATTTAAGCTATTCCACCATAAGAAGTCACAGCTACAATTTGGATTATCAAAGCTGGAGCATCCTTAGGGATTTTCTAGTCTCATGATACTTAGCATTCTTTATGAATTACAGAGCCTTTCAGAATGTGATGAGAGATACAGTTAGTGCAGGCCTACAATGAGAGGCTTATTTTCTACACTACTCCTCCAGGACTATTTCAAATATTCCACACTGACTTTCTACAACTCTCAAGGAGACTACATTTGATTGTTATAAAAACCCTGGGAATGAGGCATGGCAACTGTATTTTGGGTTTTTGTTTGTTTTTAAAATTTTGGTTAAGAAAATTGAGGCACAGATGTTGAGTACTTTGTCCAAGATAACACAACTGCCCAATGGCAAGTGGCAGAACAAGTTCTATAACATGATTCCTGAGCTTACTTCAGGGATCACGGGAAGTCACTGCTATTGACAAGTATGTAGATTCGTGTACCTATGTTAATTTAAGGAGGTTTGTTAATATACTAATTAGTTGATTTGGTTGTATTCACTGAAATCCTTTGCTTTTCCTAGTCCTATTCCCAGGGGTGATGGAAGGGTCAGGTGGGTTTGGGGAGGGAGGTGGGATCTAGAAATTCTCAAAGCAAAGAACCTCCCCAAGTGCCACTTCCATGTTGCTTTCTGAAGGACAAAAGAGCCTGCAACACAAGATCAGAGGGCTGGACGCCAAGAAAAGGTGGCTTAAGGCGGCGTCTCTTTCAAGTAAGAGACTTTCTTTTTTCTTTTCCTTACCTGACCTGAGAGGCCACATTAGGCATCTTCCCCTTATGCTGCTTTGTTGTAAACATCTTTGCCACAGGTGTTTTAGTCCTTGTGTAACTAATTAGCCATAAGGCAATTTTGCCATAAAAGATAAACCAGTTGCTGGCTTGGGTTGGTATTTCAGCCTTCACTGGTTGACAGTTTGGTTTCATTTCTCCATTGATACATATTTCCATTTTTCTATTATATAAATCTTGGCCCTTATAATGGTTTGGATAGTGAGGAGCACACTAGCAGTTTTAAAATAGTGGCTAATAAAAACTTCACATATGGGCTTGACAGAAAATATGATGGTAATACTTATCTGGCACTACACCAGGAGCAAACAACAGTGTAAAAGCTTTACAAACTAAAACAAATAGTTACAAATGTGTATCCTAGTATTTGGAAAACAATACCACTCTTAATGAAGGCAGAAATTTTAGTAAAAAAGTGTGATGCCAAATGAAGAGACAAATTAGCAGAAAAAGGTATAATCCTATGAACTAAAAATGTTGAAAGCACATACTTAGGTACAACCCATAAAATTAAACTAGGTATTTGTGCAATGTGGCCATGAATCTCACACATTTTAAGTGCATTCAAATATGCTGTATTTTGCAATGAAGTCTTTTTAATTGTTATGAAAAATAAATTTCATTATATTCTCATTAATGTCTTTTATTTTTAGTAATTTTATCTTTTATGGCAAACTTGCTTTATAGTCAATTAGCTATCCATGAAAGTGTTTGTGGCAAAGATGTTTACAGCAAAGAAGTTGACAATGAAAATATTTAGAACCTGTAGGGAGACACATATCTCTGAATGAGATGCCCTTTTTCTCAGTTTCCACGTTGGCTATATTTGTCCCATTGTGGCCTTTATGACACACAGTGCTGTAATTATCTGCCCTTCTCTGATTCCCAAATGCAGATAAGATGGTGAGCTTATTGATATATTTATAACCGCTTCCTTCTTATACAACCAGCACCAAACACTGTGTTCTCAAAATACTAGTTACCGATTAGCTCTTTGTGAAATTAAAAAAAAATATGATGATTATGTGGTTTAAAGAATTTTCTTGACTCAAGCACACAACTGCAAATGTGTACTTTAGTGACATAAATAAAAAATGCATTGTTTTTTCTGTTGTTGTTGTTTGATTTTTTTAAATATTCTATGGTTTCCCTGGTGGCTCAGACAGTAAAGTATCAGACTGCAATGTGGCAGGTTCGATCCCTGGGTCAGGAAGATCCCCTGGAGAAGGAAATGGCAACCCACTCTAGTATTCTTGCTTGGAAAATCCCATGGACAGAGAAGCCTAGCAGGCTACAGTCCACATAATCTCAGAGAGTCAGACACGACTGAGTGACTAACACACACACATTCTGTGGTTTATAATATCCTAAAGATTATCCAGCTTTTATTTTCTATTTAGAGACCTAAAGAAAAGATTACTCTCCTGAAAGGGTATGAGAAGATGGAGTTACCTGTAAGAGCAGAGGAGAAAGTGGGCCTATATATAGGACAATGAGAAGCCTAGGTATCTTCCATCTGACCCAGCCCTAAGAAAATCACTGGTTAGTATCATACCACCCAATCTTAATAGTACAAGATGTCAATTTCAACAAAAAGTTATATTCAAGAGTTTTGGATACCTTAAACCTGATATATGTGATAATATTTTTAAAACTCAGTTGTATGGCTTTTTTGCTAGGCATCTCCTCATGCAAGGTTTCAGGGGGCTTTGTCAGTATATAATGGTTTGCTAATACTTTAAACAAATAATTCATCTTACCTGTGACCAAACAATCCCCTAATAAGTTACTTTAATAAAGTCTACATGGCCTGACTACAAGCAAGGTCAAGGTATATCATGACAGTTGGTCTTTACTTCTCTCAATGAAGATTTGTTGGAAATCAACAATTGTATATTGCCAGAAATTCTGGGTCAGCCATGAAAAGTATGTTCAAGCACCGGTCTCAGTGCTTCTGGTGGTATGGCACTGGTAAGCCACTTAATTTCCTAAGGATCAATATTCATGTCTGTAAATTGGCTAATATGTTTTATACTGTTCAATGTGAATCTCAGCGTTACTGTGAGATGATGGAGTTGATCCATGTGAGAATCGTTTGGAGATTATGAAGCAACTAATAAACATAAGACAGTATTATTTTAATGAAACTATGATGGGGTAAAGTATGGTCCCTATATTCATGTTTAAATGTCACTTCATTCCACACAGCTGCCATCTGATGGAGTTCAGTTTTACCTACTGCATATTGCCTTCTCTGGAATAAAATGGCTCAAATGTTATCTACACACCAAGTACTGACTCAATTGACAGTAAATTGAAAAGAATCTTAAAACTCCAGACTAATTCCAAGAGATCACTATAACTAAGGAGATATATTAGTAGCATAATCATTCCTTCTATAGAGCCCATGATGATAATTATTAATTGGTTACAGCGTGTTTCTCACCAAGGCTTGATGCAACCTCAGAATCCTTCAAAACAGAGCAGTTTAGGGCAGTCATTACTCGGTTATTGTAGTAAGCACAAAAGTTCGAATTATACAGATTCTGGGACAGAGTAAGTTAATGTAAAGATTATTAGAATTTTGTTTTCAAGAGATAATAAACTGATATAGCAGCCACGGGAAAACTGACCAGTTATCAAATAACATCAGGTAGCATCTTGCAGTGACCATCCATATCTTTACAGCAATTCAGAAGGAGTGCTTTTGGAGTTACACTAATACAAATTTTCTTGTTTTTTTTTGTCTGCGGCATACAGCATGTGGGATCTTAGTTCCCAGACCAGGAATTGAACCTGTGTCCGCTGCAGGGGAAATGTGGAGCCCTAACCACTGGACAACCAGGGAATTCCAATACAGTTTTTCTCCCCCCTCCCCCCATTTAAAGACCAAAAACTACTCTCAATTGGTACAAATTAGCATTGGAGGAAAAAGTCATACCTACAGCATTTGTCTCACTCCTCCTGTAAGAAATAAGCAGTTGCCTTATATCATTAACTTACCCCTGAATACAGCGACTATAGACATGTGTTCTTTAAAGAAAAAAATCTTAATTTTGTTTAATATATTCTAGTTAGAAAAAGAAAGTGATTTTTACTTGGAAAACTTTACACCACAACTATATATAATAATATGTATAATTTTAAGTTTACTGTCCACAACTTCTCTTCTGAGGGACAGTCCCTTAGACAGAATGCACTAATATCAATGTCACTGTGTTTACTTTGCTAGGTTGACTGTGGTGAGTTCAAGGACCCCAAGGTCTACTGTACTCGGGAATCTAATCCCCACTGTGGTTCTGATGGCCAGACATATGGCAATAAATGTGCCTTCTGTAAGGCAGTGGCGTAAGTATCATATTCACTAAATCTACCCTGCAAACACAAACTTCCAGAATAAGATTATGACACTTTCCTTGAGATATTCTACAAAGTTCTACTCATACCCATCCATAGAAGCTGAAGTAATAAGCTTCAGGCAAATGAGTTGAAAACAAATGAAACAAAAACAAACCCCCCCAAAGTTATCTGAAGGTTTCTAAATTATCTAAAAACATAATCTCAGGTATTTCACTTTGTTAGTATTTTTGACTCAGGTAATTAAAAAAAAAAGATTTTATATATCTTTAAGCATTTTGATACATTTTCTTATTTTTTATTTATTTCTAATTAAAATTTCAATCATTTTCAAATAACTATGTTTGTTGTTGTTATTACTAAAGTTTTGGAAGAGATGAAAGAAAGTTTTAGAAGTGTAGTCAAGTTAAAAAATTCCTCAAAATCAGAAACATGAAAAACTTAGGAGAAAATTTATTATAAAAATGTTATCCAAATTATTTTCTGGTATTTATTTTATAAAAAGCAATACATTTTGAAGACACTAAGTTCCATTCATCCTGATGAAAACAGCCTTTCAATAAACAACAGAGAGGATTATCCTTTATTATCCAGACTATACAAATTTTACCGATTATATTAGGAAGATTCTACCAAAGAAAAATATTTATTGAGTTTACATGTTTATAAGAAACAGAACAAGTGCTATAGATTTTAGTCTAATTATTTTAGTTGACTATTAGATTCCTAATGAAATGTAATTTATATTAAATAAAAATTTATTCAATCAATCAATCAATCTTTTGGTCTGACTGCCCTAAAAGCCAGGGGATTTAAGCAAGATAAAAATGATCTCACTTCCTCTACCACTGTCATCATTTTCTAGCATTAGAGTTTCTTCTATGAATACCTTAACTTTCCTTAATTAACTCATAAAATTCCTAGGCACAGGGAATATATAAATCTCTTCAATAACAGGGCTAAGCATGTAGAATGATATTAGTAAATATTGAATCAATTAATAATACACACGTGCCTATATTTCTATATATCTGACAAATCAATACCAAAATTTTCCCAGGAGAAGAGCAGGAGGGTAAGGTGAGATTTGATTTAATGGGCCCATATTACTGAGAGGGCCTGAAAACATGTCTGCTATAAAATGCCAAAGGCCTGAATATTTGGTTCAACTTCTTACATCTATCAGGTTAGAACTATGACAGTAAAATCTCTGCAATTATATCTCCACTCACTTTTACATTTGTATACATATTCACTCTCAGATAATGAACAATTAAAACCAAAAGGTCTAAACCTTAGTAAAACTCAAGTTTAAGGTTCATAACCTTCTGCAATTAGGCCAGATGTTACCGCCAAGTGCATTTAACTAACACCTAATCATAGACATGGATACCTGTGAATCAACTGATTCTATGACAGAGTCAAACCTTTTTCCAACCTCTGTGACGGATAGTAATGATATTGCACTGAGCATATATTTGTCTTTCTTTTTTGTAGGAAAAGTGGTGGGAAAATCAGCCTAAAGCACCGTGGAAAATGCTGAATCAGAACCAGTGTTTTCTGCTGATTTGCCAGCTCTCTCATATTTCTTTACTTGCTTCTGCTTTTACTTTACTTTTCTTTAGCGAATCCCTTCAATTTATAAAGACACACCTTCTACTCTACCTTGAGCTTAGGGTGTTCCATATATATTTCCCTTGATTCGCTTGTCAATAAAGTAAATTCTGTAAAATCACTGTTTCTTTTTTCTTTTTATAATTTTTCATAAAAACAAAAGAAAACAAAACCTACAGATACAGTACAGAATACTGACCTGGCATAAACTTGGATAAAAAGACCTGTTTTTCTGATGGAAATCAACCATGCAGTAGTCACCATGGGAACTCAGGAAAACCCCCTCCCTCCTCTTTTTGTTTCCACTTTATTTTTTAATTGAAGGTTAATTGCTTTACAGAATTTTGTTGGTTTCTGTCAAACATTAACAAGAATCAGCCATAGGTACACCCATGTCCTTCTTTCTCTTTATTGTTAGAATTTCAGTGTATATAGTGAATGAATTTTTACTGAGATGACCATATGTCTATAATTATTTTACAGTATCTATGATTTAAGTCTTAGATCACAAATTACAGTTTCTTCCTAATTTCAGGAAAAATATTTTATATAAAAATCAAACATTTATCCTCTCTGGACCATAGTTTTCTTATCTCTAGAGAATGATGGATTATATTACTACATAATAGATACTTCATAAAGACCTACTTTATTTGGTTTTCCAGCAACATCAAAGGATCTAGAAGAAAGAAGTGAATATATGTTCAATGAATAGACATAAAGTCTCTAAATGTGTACATTAAGGAATTAAATTAACTGATGTTAATCATGGAATGAGAAAGTTGGATGATATGTGAGAAATCTAAAGGCCCGGAGAAAGCTTACTGCCAAAGCTCCAGTTAGTAGAAAAGCCAAGGTTAAAACAGCTCTTTTGATAACCAGTTCAGTCTCCACATAGCTGGCTCAATTGTGGGAAGACAAGCTAGATATATAAATCTCTCATTCTGAGCCATCCAGGTGGAAGTGCTGAAAAACTACCCTTTGAGTACTCTAATTCAATATAGCATGTATTTACAGATAACGTCTTCCTCGGTGAACTCACACAGAAGACCTATCTAGATGCATTTACTAGATGATCATCCCTCTGCCAGCAAATATTTACTGGGTGCCTACTCTGAAGGAGGCTTTGGTCTCCATGCTTGAAATACAGTTATGGATAGGGATGGGAAAGGAAAAAACATACAGACAAACAAACAAAAAAAAACCCTATCTTGATGAAACTTATATCACAGGAAGAGGTAACAGACAAAAAATAATCATAATAAGTAAACAAATAACATAGTAGTACTTAAGGAGAGACAGTAGCCAATTGCCATACTAAGTCAGATGGTTAGTTCTACTTAGAAGAAATGGAGATGAGGGAGTTGGCCAAACAAGTATCTTGTGGAACAGCAAAAGGAAAAACTAGAACACAGCCCTTTAGTCTGAAGGACACCTGATTTGTTCAAGGTTCAGCAAGGAAGCAACAGTGACTGAAGAGGGGTGAGTGTGAGGGCAAATTTCTGGTGATAAGGTCAGAGAGGCATAAGCCTAAATCATGACTTTATAGTCAATGTTTTCTCTATGTAGTTTTGTAATCAAGGTTTTTTTTTTTCCTTTGTCATCCTCATTGATAACTGTATTCCAAGCATGGAGAACAGAGCCTGATTCACAGTAGGTACCCAGGAAATGTTTGCTGGCAGAGGGATTTTTTTCTTTTATTCTTATGTATAAAAGTATGATAACTAAAAACATTAAGACCATTTTTTTTCTGTTTGTAAAATCTCAATTATATCTTGTGCACATAGATGCTACTCTTTATGTATAAAATTGAAGAGGGTCTAACCAAAATGGGGGATGCATCTGATATTTAGGTAAAGAGCCTGGTGGGGGGGTGCACTAGGTTGAGGAAAAATTATTAAAAATAAACACCTTCTACTCTTGTCAAGTGTGGGATTTGTACTCTTCCCTGAATAAAGATGTTGTGCTGTGTGCTTCATGGTTCAGTTATGTCAGATGCTTTGCCACCCCATGGACTGTAGCCCGCCAGACTCCTCTGTCCATGGAATTTTCCAGGCAAGAAGATAGGAGTGGGTTTCCATTTCCTACTCCAGGAGATCTTCCCAACCCAGGCACTGACCAAAACCATCCCAAAGAAAAAGAAATGCAAGAAGGCAAAGTGATTGTCTGAGGTGGCTTTACAAATAGCCGAGGAAAGAAGAAAGCAAAAGGCAAGGGAGAAAGGGAAAGATATACTCAACTGAATGCAGAGTTCCAGGGAATAGCAAGAAGAAATAAGGCCTTCTTAAATGAACTATGCAAAGAAACAGAGGAAAACAATAGGATAGGAAAGACTACAGATCTCTTCAAGAAAATTGGAGCTATCAAGGGAACATGTCATGCAAGGATGGGCATGATGAAGGACAGAAATGGTAAGGACCTAAAAGAAACAGAAGAGATTAAGAAGAGGTGGCAAGAATACACAGAAGAACTATACAAAATAGGTCTTGAAGATCTGGATAACCATGGTGGTACGGTCACTCACCTAGAGCTGGACATCCTGGAGTGTGAGGTCAAGTGGACCTTAGGAAGCATTACTATGAACAAAGCTAGTGGAGGTGATGGAATTCCAGCTGAGCTACTTAAAATCTTTAAAAATAATGCTATTAAGTGCTGCACTAAATATGTTAGCAAATTTGGAAAACTCAGCAGTGGCCACAGGAATAGAAAAAGGAAAGTTTTCATTCCAATTCCAAAGAAGGGCAATGCCAAAGAATGTTCAAACTACTGTACAATCGGGCTTGTCTCCCATGTTAATAAGGTTATGTTCAAAACTTTCAAGCTAGGCTTCAACAGTACATAGACCAAGAACTTTCAGATGTACAATCCAGCTTTAGAAGAGCCAGAGGAACCAGAGATAGAATTGCCAACATTCGTTGGATGATGGGGAAAGCAAGGAAATTCCAGAAAAAATATCTACTTTTGCTTCACTGACTACAATAAAGCCTTTGACTGTGTGGATCACAACAAGCTGTGGAAAATTCTTGAAGAGATGGGAGTATCAGACCACCTTACCTGTTTCCTGAGAAACCTGCAAGTGAGTCAAGAAGCAACAATTGAACAACTGACTGGTTCAAAATTGGGAAAGGGGTATGACAAGGCTGTATATTGTCACCTAGCTTATTTAACTTCTATGCAGAGTCCATTATGTGAAATACCAGGCTGGGTGAATCATAAGCTGGAATCAAGATTGCCAGGAGAAGTATCAACAATCTCAGATGATACTACTCTAATGGCAGGAAGTGAAGAAGATTTAAAGGACCTCTTGATGAGGGTTAAAGAGGAAAAAGCTAGCTTGAAACTCAATATTCAAAAAGCCATGCTCACGGCATCTAGTTCCATCACTTCACAGCAAAGAGAAAGGGAAAAAATGGAAACAGTGACAGACTTTATTTTCTTGGGCTCCAAAATCATTGTTGACTATAGCCATGAAATTAAAAGATGTTTGCTCTTTGAAAGAAAAGCTATGACAAACCTAGAGAGCATATTCAAAAGCAGAGACATTACTTTCCTGACAAAGGTCAGTACAACCAAAGCTATCATTTTTCCAGTAGTCACGTATGGATGTGAGAGTTGGACCTTAAAGAAGGCTGAGTGCCAAAGAATTGGTGCTTTTGAAGTGTGATGCTGGGGAAGATTCTTGAGAGTTGCTGGGACTGAGGAGATCAAACCAGTCAATTCTAAAGGAAATTAACACTGAAAATTCACTGGAAAGACTGATGCTGAAGCTCCAATACTTTGGCCAGCTGATGCGATGAGCCAACTCATTAGAAAAGACCCTGATGCTAGGAAAGATTTAAGGTGGGAGAAGGGGATGGCAGAAGATGAGAAGGCATCATCGACTCAATGGACATGAGTTTGACAAACTCTGGGAGATAGTGGAGGAGAGGGGAGGCTGGTGTGCTGCAGTCTATGGCATTGCAAAGAGTTGGACACAAATTAGGGACTAAACAACAACGGGTAAAGATTATCCCCCTTGTGGAAGGGGAAAACCCACATAATACAAAATTAGAGTAAGGCCATTGTAAGAGAGGGAATCTTTGAATCATACTGACTAGAATGTGAGTCATGACTCTGACATGAGCTATGTGCTTTTGAACAAGTCATCTGGCTTATTTGTATTGTGGTTTCAGTTCAGTTTAGTTGCTCAGTCATGTCCAACTCTTTGTGACCCCATGGACCACAGAATGCCAGGACTCCTTGTCCATCTCCAACTCCCAGTGTTTACTCAAACTCATATCCATTGAGTTGGTGGTGCCATCCAACCATCTCATCCTCTGTCATCCCCTTCTCCTCCTGCCTTCAATCTTTCCCAGCATCAGGGTCTTTTCAAATGAGATTATGGTTTACTCATCTGTAAAATGGTGATACTAGTCCTTACCTCCTAAATGTACTGTGAAGACTGACTGCAGTAGCTTCTACTATGATGTTCTGTCATCAATTTCAGCATTATACTAACTTTATAAACCACTGGTCAGGGCATCTTTGCTCTTTTTCTCAGTATTTACACAGTTTTTAAAACGCCTACAGAGATTCCTTAAAAAACACTAGGAATAAAACTATCATATGACCCAGCAATCCCACTCCTGGGCATATACTCTGAGGAAACCATAACTGAAAAAGACACATGTACCTCAGTGTTCACTGCTGCACTATTTACAATAGCTAGGACATGGAAGCAACCTAGATGTCCATTGGCAGCTGAATGGATAAGAAGTTGTGGTACATATCCACAAGTGAACATTACTCAGCTATAAAAAGGAGCACATTTGAGGCAGTTCTAATGAGGTGGAAGAACCTAGGGCCTATTATACAGAGTGGAGTAAGTCAGAAAGAGAAAGAAAATACCATATATTAACACACATATATAGAATCTAGAAAGATGGCACAAATGATCCTACGTGCAGGGCCACAAAGGAGACATGGATGTAAAGAACAGACTTGGACTCAGTGGAAGAAGGAGAGGGTGGGATGATTTGAGAGAAGAGCATTGAAACATATACATTATCATATGTAAAACAGATAAACAGTGCGAGCTTGATGTATGAAGTAGGGCACCCAAAGCCCATGCTCTGTGACAACCTGGAAGGATAGGGTGGGGTGGGAGGTGGGAGGAAGGTTCATGATGGAGGGGACACATGAATTCCTGTGGCTGATTCATATTGATGTATGGCAAAAACCTTCATAATAAAGTAATTAACCTCCAATTAAAATAAATAAATTTTTAAAAATGCCTATCTTCTATTCATTTACCATTTTTGAAAATTCACATGGTTTTATTTTCTGTCACTTTTATCTGTATACTAAATTCCCTGCTTATTACAGAAATTAAGCCCTCTTTGGTTTCTAATCCCCGAAATTATTTAGCTATTCTAATGTCAACATGTAGAGTGCTATGTGTATTTTGATAACTGAATCACTGCATGTTTTTTGGAAGTACTACCTTTCCACATGGCTCACTCCTTCTTTCCCCTGTTAGAACTGTCCCCTCTGGCCAGGTGAGACTCCTGTTGGCCGTCCACATAAAAATTACATTTCCACCACTTCACCTTCTCCTGCCTAAAAAGCCTCTCGTGCCTTCTTCTGTCACTGCCTGTCCTGTATTCCTCATACAAAATTCTTATCTACATCTTAAGGCTATTATTTATTCCCAGGCTTATTTCCAGTGCCATAAGTGAATAAGTGAGCAAAATACCATCTCTCGTCTAGTTCTGAGCTATTCTTTGGGTATGAAAGGGAAGCATGTAAAAAGCAAACCAGAGAAGACCAGCCAATAATGTTTCTTAGAAGAAGCAAGTCACATATATAAAAATAAACACTCAAAATATAGAAGTCTGGGTTCGGTGATGAATACATTTTTTAAAGCCTAGTGAATACACATTAAAGATTTATATATATCACAGTTTGCAAATTTTATATCAAAACAAAAAGTATAAACATGCACTGCAGTCTTAGCTATAATATACATAGTGAAGTTCTTAGAGTAAAGGGTACAGATATCTGCAATTTACTTTGAATTGCATTAAAGGTGGATTAATGAATAAATGGATCCATATAGGATGAAACAAGTGCAGTGAATACTGATGGTTCAATCTAGAAGATGGGTTCATTACAAAGTTATTTTAACATTGCTGTTATGTTTTAAACTTTTCTGTAAGTTTGTGGGTTTTTTTTGTTTGTTTGTTTGTTTTAGTGATCTTTTAAAACACAGACATTCTGCCAACAGGAGCAGATACTCATAATGATTCCCTTTATGTTCCTCATTGTTGTGATCCAGGAAAGAACACAATGTTTCAAGTATAGTTTGTACTCTTCAAAACATAAAAAAACAATTCATTTGAACAACCATACCTATCATTATAATTTCAGATAAAAATGGGAACTTTGTCAAAACTGGGTCATAGTAAACTTATAACCACTAACTATCCTCAGGCAAGTTTTTTTTTTTTTTTCTTTTTCCGTGCCACCTGTTGCCAAGTCATGTCCTCAGCTTTTCTCTTCTTACTGGTTTTTTGAAGTGAAATTCCTTTCAAATATGACATTCTATGTTAACAATTAGGCTTAAGTGAAGGAGGCAGGTATAGGGGCTTTTCTGTGCCAATGTAAAGGTTTATTGAAGTAGACACACAAACTCTCACTAATGCACTCTAAGATAAAAAGAGGGAAGAAAAGGCCAGAGAAAAGAGGAACTAAGATAAAGACTGAAATAATTCACCACTAATAAGGTTAATCAACTACTTACTATTTCCCATGTTCACAATGATAAGCACATAATCATATTCACATATAAAGTTAGTAACAGCTGTGAAGTTATAGTCCCATTTTATAGAAGAGAAGCCTTTAGTAGAGAGAGATGATTAGGCCATGATCCTACATTCAGTGAGTTTCAAAATCTGGATTTATTCAATATGGTTGCGCCAACCTCATGTTCATAAACTTTCACATAAGCATAGTAACTTGAGTGACTTGGATATATGTGTTAAATTAGACGGATTGTCAAATGTACTTGGAGACATCAGAAATAGAAATATTCATAATTCAAAAGGCTTATGTAAATACATAAAGAGGGTGACATACATCTACCATAATTTGTAATACGTGAACGTGTCCAATTCTTTGCGACCCCATGGACTGTAGCCCACCAGTCTCCTCTGTCCATGGGATTCTCTCGGCAAAAATACTGGAGTGGGTTGACATCCTTCTCCAGGGGATCTTCCTGATGCAGGGATCGAACCTGGGTCTCCTGCATTGCAGGCAGATTTTTAAACATCTGAGCCACCAGGGAAGCCCAATATGTGAACAATTATGTTAATTTTGTGATGGTCTACAGCTCTGCCTGAGAAGTCCTGGTTCAAAGAAGCTACTAACCATAAAACAGGCATTTAGTGAAATATTTCCTGTGTCTCTATAACTTTCCTTTTTACTTTCTCAGTGCTGGTATCTGTGACTTTACAGAATTTTCATTCATCACAGTTCAGCAGTTTGACATAAAGGAAAATAAGCTGAAAAGAATTTTTTTCTTTCTTTAGTTTGAAAAGATAGTCACCCTGCTTATTTAACTTATAAGCAGAGTACATCATGAGAAATGCTGGGCTGGATGAAGCACAAGCTGGAATCAAGATTGCAGGTAGGAATACCAATAACTTCAGATATGCAGATGACACCACCCTTATGGCAGAAAGCAAAGAAGAACTAAGGAGCCTCTTGATAAAAGTGAAAGAAGAGAGTGAAAAAGTTGGCTTAAAAAAGCTCAACATTCAGAAAACTAAGATCATGGCATCTGATCCCATCATTTCATGGCAAATAGATGGGGAAACAGTGGAAACAATGGTTGACTTTAATTTTCTGGGCTCCAAAATCACTGTAGATGGTGATTGCAGCCATGAAATTAAAAGACACTCCTTGGAAGAAAAGTTAAGACCAACCTAGATAGCATATTAAAAAGCAGACATTACGTTGCCAACAAAGGTCCATCTAGTTAAGGTTATGGTTTTTCCAGTAGTCATGTATGGATGTGAGAATTGGACTATAAAGAAAGCTGAGCACTGAAGAATTGATGCTTTTGAACTGTGGTGTTGGAAAAGACTCTTGAGAGTCCCTTGGACTGCAAGGAGATCCAACCGGTCCATCCTAAAGGAGATCAGTCCTGAGTGTTCTTTGGAAGGACTGATGTTGAAACTGAAACTCCAATACTCTGGCCACCTGATGCGAAGAGCTGACTCATTGGAAAAGACCCTGATGCTGGGAAAGACTGAAGGCAGGAGGAGAAGGGGACGATAGAGGATAAGATGCTTAGATGGCATCACCGACTCAATGGACAAGAGTTTGAGTAAACTCCAGGAGTTGGTGATGGACAGGGAGGCCTGGCATGCTGCGGTTCACAGGGTCGCAAAGAGTCGGACATGACTGAGCAACTGAACTGAACTGAACAAGAAAAAAGGTAGGCCCAGTTTATCTCACCACAGCTACACCTTAGATTTGCTAAGACGTGCATACTAAAAGAATGTACATAATAAATCACAACTCCATAAGTTTAGGTATTTTGTTTCTGTTTCCATTTGACTCAAGCTTTCCCCCTCTTTTGATCTTTCCTTTGACCCACTGGTTCTGTTTTTGGAAAAGTGTTGTTTAACTTCCACATGTTTGTGAATTTTCCAGTCTTTTTCCTACTGATTTCCAGTTCAGTGCTATTGTGATTAGAAAAGACATTTGATATGATTTCAACTTTTATAAGTTTGTTAAGACTTGTTGTGTAGCCTATGATCTATGCTGGAGAATGCTCTCTGTGTACTTGAGAAGAATACATATTCTTCTGCTCTTGGATGGAACGTTCTGTTTCATGTGCTCTCTCTTAGGTCTATCTGATCTACAGTGTAATTCAAATCAGATGTTTCCTTAATGATTTCCTATCTGGATGACATTTTGCTGAAAATAGGATAATGAAGTCCTCTCCTATTATTGCACTATTTTTCCTTACAGTTCTGTTAATATTTACTTTATATATTTAGATGCTCCAATGTTGAGTGCATATATGTTTACAATTGCTATGTCCTGTTGATGAATTGATACTTTTATCACTGAATAATAACCCTCTTTACCTCTTATTAAAACCTTAATGAAAGAAATTGAAGAAGACACAAATAACTGAAAAGATATCCTGTATTCATGGATTGGAAGAATTAATATTGTTAAAATGTCCATACTACCCAAACTATTCTACAGATTCAATGCAATCTCTATAAAAATTCCAATGACATTTTTTACAGAAATAGAAAAATCCCTAGATTCATATGGACCCACAAAAGACCCTGAAGGATTAAATCAATCTTTAGAAAAAATAAAGCTATAGGCAACACACTACCTGATTTCAAATTTTATTAAGCCATAGTATTCAGACCAATGGAACAGAACTCATATGTACACAGTAAACTGACCTTCAACAAAGGCACCAAGAATACACAATGATAAAGAATAGTCTCTTCAATAAAAGTTACTGAAAAACTGGATATCCTCATGCAAAAAAATGAAATTGGACACCATTCTAATATCATACACAAAATCAAGTTGACATGAAATAAAGATTTAAAAACAGTACCCAAAGTTTTAAAACTCCTTAAAAAAGAGAGAGAGAGAGAAATATCTTTGACACTGGCCTTGACAATGATATTTTGGATATGACATCATAAGCACAAGCAACAAAAGCAAAACTAAACAAGTAGGACTACATCACAGGAAAAAAAAAGGTTAACAAAAGTGAAAAAGCAATCTATAGAATGGGAGAAAATATTTGTAAACTTTGTATCTGATATGAGGTTAATATCTAAAATATATAAGGAACTCATATAGCTTCAAACAAATCTGATTAAATAATGGGTAGAGCATATGTAAAATAGAGAGCCAGTGGGAATTTGCTTTAAGATGCAGGGAGCTCATCCTGGTGCTCTGTGACAACTTAGAGGGGCAGGAGGGAGGTTTAAGAGGGAGGAGACACATGTATATTGATGATTGATTCATAATGATGTATGGCAGAAACCAATACAATATTGTAAAGCAATTGTTCTCCAATTAAAATAAATTTTAAAAAATGATGGGTAGAGGAAATGAACAGACATTTCACCAAGGAAGACATACAAATGGGCAACAGGTACACAAAAAGGTGCTCAATATCACTAACTATCATCAAAAACGCAAATCAAAACCACAGTAAGCTATCACTTCACATCTTTAGGATGGCCATTATGAGAAATCCAACCGGGAATAACACTCTTTGACATAAATCACAGCAATATCTTTTTTGACCCATCTCCTAAAGCAATGGAAATGAAACAAAAATAAGCAAATGGAACCTAATTAAGCTCAGAAACTTTTGCACAACAAAGGAAACCATAAACAAAACAAAAAGACAACCCACATAATGGGAGAAAGTATTAGCAAATGATTCCACCAAAAGGGATTAATGTCCAAAATTTAGAAACAGGTAGCATGGCTCAATATTTTTAAAAAAATCAATTAAAAAAAATGGGCAAAAGACCTAAATAGACATTCCTCCAAAGAAGATATACAGATGGTCACGAAGCACAGGAAAACATGCTCAACACTGCAATTACTAGAGAAATGAAAATCACAATAGCCAAAACATGGAAACTACTTAAATGTCCATCAACAGATGAATGGATAAAGAAGATGTGGTATACATATATACAGTAGAATATTACTCAGCCATGAAAAACAATGAAATAATGCCATTTACAGCAACATGGATGGACCTGGAGATTATCATACTAAGTGAAGTAAATTGGAGAGAGAAAGATAAATATCATATGGTATCATTCGTATGGGGAATCTAAAGAAAAAAGATACAAATGAACTTATTTACAAGACAGAAATAGACTCACAGCCTTAGACAAATATATGGTTACCAAAAGGGAAAGGTAAGGGGTAAGGGTTAAATTGGGAATTTAGGATTGACATATATATACATATATACACACATATAGATATATGGAATAAATTGGGAATTTGGGATTGACACATATGCATATAAATACATATCTATATTTAAAATAGAAAATCAACAAAGACCTACTGTATAGCACAGGGAACTATGCTCAATATTCTGTAAAAACCTAAATGGGAAAGAATTTGAAAAATATTATATGTCTAACTGAATAACTTCGCTGCACACCTGAAACTAACACGAACTGTAAATCAACTACAGTCCAGTATAAAATAAAAACATTTAATAAAGAAACAAGTACTGGCAAAAAGAGAAACTCTCGTACATTGTCGGTGAGACTATAAATTGGTATAGCCATTATGGAAAACAGCAAGGAAATTCATCAAAAAATTAAAAACAGAACTACCATGTTGTTCAGCCACCCTACTTCTGTGTATATATTCTAAGAAAATGAATTCGGATCTCAGGAGCTATCTGTATTCCCATGTTCACTGCAGCTTTTCAGAATAGCCAAGATATGGAAGCAATCTAAGTGGCCACAGATAGAGGAACAGATACACTCTGGTATATATTGTTAAAAAATAAACTGAGACACATTAAAATCTACAAGAGTTTATTTGGGCAAACATCCATTCAACTCAGCAGATACCAAACTGAAAATGTTTAGGAGTGCTCTGCTGACAAGCTAGGGGAAAGGTAAAGAGAAGATGTGGAAGTAAAGCAAAGGAAGTATTTGATTAGCCATGGATTAAGTGACTGTCTTATTTGAGAAAGCCAAGCTGACAGAGATTAGTTGTTCTTAAGTTTTGTTTTCTTGGATTCAAGTGCATTGATTCTGGCTCAGTTTGGGTTTGCTTACTAGGTAGCTACTAAGGAATTAGAGCCACCTCAGTCTGATGGCTTCCTTGTTTATTACTCCAACAATATATACAATTGAATATTATTCATCCAAAAAAAGTAAAGAAAAAAATCCTGCCATCTGTGACAAGAAGAATGAATGAACATTATGCTTAACTATATTGTCCAGACACAGGATGATAAATATTGCACAATCTCACTTAAACTCAAGGAATCTAAAAGGTCAAACTCACAGAACCAGAGAGAAGAGTGGTGGTTGCCTAGGGTTGGGTGGGTGGAGAAAGGGTACAAGCTTTCAATTATAAGATGAATCAGTGGTGGAGCCCTATTGTACAGCATGATGACTAAAGTTAATAACACAGTATTGAAAAAGTATGTATGAAAGAAGTGTGTAAGATGATCTCCTGAGAAAGGGAAGCAGTAGTGGGAGAAGGGAACCACACCATTGTCAGGTCAAAGCAACAATGGCAGTTACCTGAATTATTTTAATTTTTGTAAGAATAATTTGACTTAATAAATATCTTTAAGTTCCCATTACACAAAAAACTATTTGCTCATCCAATAAAATCTCACTCATGTTGTGGTAATAATCTTGCTAGATGTGCAATGCTTTGAAAACTGTTTTATAGACAGTGTAAGCAGACATCATTAAATACTTTCTTACTGAGTCTTTAAAAAGGCAGTGAGCCCCTCCTACAGATGTCATAACTATAAGCTAATTTGTGGGACTTCCTGAAAACCATCATACTCTTTTACATAACTGAAACTGCACAATCTCATAAACATGTCCCCATGTACCATTTCATCTCCACCACTCTCAGGAACCCAAGCTTTTTGTTCCCCAAATTCTAGAATCTGGGAAGAGATTGTGTCTACCTGCTAATAAGCTCTTTATATGTCTGGTATGAAGGAAACTGTAGAACCATGCTACCCAGGTGAGAAATACAATGCTGCAGAGACACACTACAAGGGAAGCTCTGTTTGACCATGTAGACCATGAAATACAAAAAGATGGCGAGAAGGAATAAACATTCTTTTTCATGAATTCCTACCTTTGATCCTCTAGCTCAAAGGTTATCTTTTCACTAGGGGCCTTGACAACCACAGTCCTCACCATCAACCCCATCTGTGTTAGCAATCACTCTGTCTGTGCTTTCACTGGTTTGTCAGTATATTTTCTGGAAAAGTATCAATCATAATAAAGAGATCCAGCAATGACACAAATTATATAATTGATAGATGAGATCATTAGTTATCCCTTATGTTCAAGAAGGTAGGAGAAAAACAGAGCATGTGAAGTAAACAGATGGAAGATGTATCTGGATATAAAAATATATAGAAATAAAGAAATAGTGTATTGAGAAAGTGAAATGTTTGAAAGGAAAAATAACACCATGTGATATTAACAGCAGTTAGCTAGTGTAGAAGAAGAGATTAGTAAACGTGATCAGTTCAGTTCAGTCGCTCAGTCATGTCCAACTCTTTGTGACCCCATGGACTGCAGCACGCCAGGCCTCCCTGTCCATCACCAACTCCTGAAGTTTACTCAAATTCTTGTCTACCAAGTCGATGATGCCGTCCAACCATTTCATCCTCTGTCGTCCCCTTCTCCTCTTGCCTTCAATCTTTCCCAGCATCAGGGTCTTTTCCAAACGAGTCAGTTCTTTGCATGAGGTGGCCAGAGTTCTGGAGTTTCAGCTTCAGCATCAATCTTTCCAATGAATATTCAGGACTGATTTCCTTTAGGATGGACCGGTTGGATCTCCTTGCAGTCCAAGGGACTCTCAAGAGTCTTCTCCAACACTACAGTTCAAAAGCATCAATTCTTCGGTGCTCAGCTTTCTTTATAGTCAAACTCTCACATCCATACATGACTACTGGAAAAACCATAGCCTTGACTAGACAGATCTTTGTTGGCAAGGTAATGTCTCTGCTTTTTAATATGCTGTCTAGGTTGGTCATAGCTTTTCTTCCAAGGAGTAAGTGTCTTTTAATTTCATGGCTGCAGCCACCATCTGCAGTGATTTTGGAGCCCCCCAAAATAAAGTATCTCACTGCTTCCACTGTTTCCACAATGGATATAGCATTGGAATTGAACAAAAATGAAATACAGAGAAAAAAAGAAAACAAAAAGAAGTACTGAAGGAAGGATTAATGAGTTGGGGGACAACTTCATGAAGCTTGGGAGAGGGTGATGAGGGAATAAAAACATGTATTTGAATAAATAGTTACATAACGTCTAAATTTGATGACACAAGAAGCTCACAGATCCAGAGATGTTAAAGGACTCCAAGAAATATGACAATCCTTAGCAAAGTCTGTGAAAGCTGTTATCTTAAGGCCTGCATTAAGTCTAACCATTGCTCTCATTTCTAAACATATACCTTAGCTCTTGTTTTCTTTTTTCCACATGATTTCTTATTCTTGAAATAATGGCTATCACTTTATGTGTCTCTGATTTTCTAATAACTCTAGGAAGCCTGGTCATGACCACCTCCTCTCTGCCATGCCTTCTTCACCCTACTCAGAGGAATGTGCTCTTTTCCGAGCTCCCCTTGTATTTCTCTATAACTTTAGTCAGGTTGCTTTCTTCTTGTTTTGATTGTGAACGTCTATTACTCGTCTTTAAATTTCTAGGATCAAAGTTCCTGGAACCAGTAGGTTTCACCCAGTAAGTGAAGTGAGAAAAGAATGATGAATGTAGCTGTATGAATCTGTCTTTGTTGTCACTTCATTTCAGCATTTAGTAATACTTGCAATAATTGGTGTTCAATTATTATGTTAGAGTGAAGGAAGCAACTTTTACTAATTAGCATTTGTAAAATCAGAAAGATGTTTATATGCTTCTGTGTGCAAGCCATTGTTCTATGTGTGGAGATACTAGAGTGAAAAAAGATCCATGAGCTTATATCCTAGTGTATATGTATTTGTCGATATGATTGTATATATTTGGTAGTTGGGAAATATACAAGCAAATAATTATGTAAGAAAGATAATTTAGATGTTGAAAAGCATTATGAAAGCAATAAAGCACACTGATCTGAGGTGGGGTGGAGGTATTTTGAATTGACAGGGAAATCTTCACTGAGCAGGTAGTATTTGAACTGATATTTCTTAAGAACGAAAAAAGAAAGAAAGAAACTAGCTATTTAAGTTTCTTGGCCAGGAGTCTTCCATTTGGAGGAAACAACAAGAGCAGGAGCCATAAGGTAAAGAGTACTTGATGTATTTGAGAGAAGCAAGAGAAGTGTGAATGGTATTTATGCCCAATCACTGAAATCCATCTGTGAAATACTTGTTAAAGTAAAAATGTTAAGTAAGAATCATCATGTATGTTTTGCCTAACAGCAAGGGGTTGAAGAAAATAGCCCCTAATTCACATTCATAGGGAATATCAAGGGTTTTTAATTCAATGACCATTAGGAGTATGCTCTCTTAGTCCAATAAATTCCTCGACCTTAAAATCCCTCACATTAGCATTTTTATTTTCCTAGTAGTTGTGACACCAAGCGTTATTAATATTGTGCACAAATTACACAGGTTACTGCCTGATGGAAGCTTTCTTGTCCCAAGGCTCTGCTGGGAATAGGTTCATATATGCAAATTGCTAGAAAATGACTTGCTCACAACTATTACTGATTGCTGATGAGAGCAAATTCTGGGTGTAATACATATAATTCATTTTATTCTGCCTAAACAACATTTCAGGCTATTGTTCCTGTCTAAAAAAGGCAGGAAATAAGCTGCTTTGGTTTCTGATGTCTCTAATCACTGGGGACATAGATTATACAATCAGGGTGGAGAATCTGGCTGGCTGCCAAATGTATAGGTACTCAGAAGCATGCATATGGATCTACTTATAAATACAGCTTGTAGAACATCCACAGTGCTAAACTCTTGTTAACACATTCCCTGCAGACTTGGCAGATTCATTCATCATGAAGTTATCAGGCACCCTTCTGCTTATGATCAGTGTGGCCTATTTGTTCATCTTGGCAGGTGAGTACTATACACACACATACACAGACACACACACAAAATGGAATTCTGGTCAATGTTAGCAGTCATGATGTGATGTCTTTGTTTATGATGATGATGACGGTGATAAGGATGGTTATTGATGGCGACCACCCATAATGCTATTAATTTAGAGGAAACTTACAATTTATCACTATAACACTATGAATTATGATACTATGATGCTATTATGAATACTATGATAATATTATGAATTATCACTATAATACTATGTAAGAGATAGTGTCATCTACTTGCAAAAACAATGTTATAATCCATAGGATGAGATGGCCTGTCCTAGACCAAATGCACCTCAAATGCCTAATCTAAAAGTTCCAGGGCAGGAATTCCCTGGAAGTGGTTAGGGTTCTGTGCTCATACTGCCAAGGGCCTGGGTGCAACCCCTGGTCAGGGAACTAGTATCCCACAAGCCAAGCAGTGAGGTCAAGGGGGAACAAAAAAAATAGAAGTTCCAGGCCAGTTGCAAACTAGCAAATCTTAATTAAGAGCATAAGATTTCAAATAAGTTTCATTCTTCAATGAAACAGCTTATATTGAAATTATAACAGAAATTATTACATAAAGTCACCTTCAAGAAATTCTTATCTAAAGAGCTTCAGCTACTGAAATGTTCCTGAGATGCTTCCATTCTACTGAAAACTGAGGCATTCTTAATTAGCCTCTAGGTATGCAAAGAAAAAAGAGAGAATGAGTGGAAGACCCCAAGAGTAGGATTTTAATATTTGGCCTCTAACCTTCATTGTGCTACTATCTTTTTCTTTAATATTGAGCAACCTACTTCTTTTCTCTGGCTGCTGTTCATCATATGAAAATAGAGTTGTGACCCTTATGTGCTCTAAGACTTGTTTCAATAAAAGGTTATGGTTATGTACATTGTCTTTAGAATCTAAGACCTGGGCTTGCTTTCTGGCTCTATCATTTACAAGGTACATGCCCTCAGATGAGTTATTTGCCCCAGGTTGCAATTTCCTTAGATTTAACACAGAACTATTAGTATGACTTAATATATGTAAGATTTAATACAGTGCTTGAAATATAGAAATCCCTTAGTACATGGTAGATACTGTTAGTGGAAATAGGGGTCAATTATATGATTTTTTTCAATGCTCTCCAAATTATTTTGTATTTTATTGTTATATTAGCTCTTTGTTGGCCAATTGTCTTGCTTATCCTTTAATCTAACAGTTTCCAGATTTTGGAATTTTCAACTTCTTTCTGGTTAAATATATGCCACTTTGACATATATTCTTGCCTTCCTTTCTTAAGTTAAAGCCTGGTTGTAAGGTAAACATTAAAGAAGTGAATATAATTAAGTAAAAGCCACGCAGATCATAAATAGCAAATGTAGTGAAAAGAGCTTTGTACCGGTTGTTTGCAACCTGGCCTCTGGTTCAGCTGTGTAGTTAACAAGCTGTGTGTCCTGGAGAAGCTTTCTGCCCTTCTCTGGGCCTTAGTTCTTCATCCTAAATATGGCAGTTATAATCTTAGAAGGTCTGTGCGGATCATTTTAACTCTAACACACTGATTCTGGAATCTGCCTGTCCTGTTGTGACTTATCAGTTTGTTCTCTCCTTGCAGAGGCTGTGAGCCAAGGGGGCTACCAGGTATGTATTTCTCACTCTTATGGGCCCTCTACTATCACAAGAGGTTGTCTTACAACAAAGCTGATTTTGAGTTGGAAAGTACTGTGACTATTTCATTAAGGTCTTCTGAGTTCATTTGGTTGCTCTGGTGAGAAGGTGGGATGACAGCATGATATCCTTATTTAGAAAAAAATGTCACTATTAGTGCAGATGCCTTTTCCTTAACAGTATAAAAGCACTTAAAAATCACTTCCCATTTTCTTTAGATGAGCCAGATGTCACATTTCCAAAGAAATAGTATGTACACAGTTAAAGCCTCTAAAATAATACATTGTTTATAAAAATATGGGATGAATATCATTTATTTTCTAAATAAGGAAAATTTTGAGAGTGAAAGTAGTATTTACACAGTTTTATAGAGAAGACATAAACTGAGACTATTCAGCCAACTCAGAACGTACGGTTATAGATCTGAGTACCTTGTTCAGAAGTCTCTACGAATGCTTCATGAAATGCATTCCTGTTTCCTGCACATACATATTAGATCTTCTGATTGAACCAGGATGTCTAGGGAGGGATGCTGAGGCCTAGGAATCTACATTTTAAGAAGCCCCTAACATTAAAATTGTAGAATCACTGCTCTATATCTTAATAAACACACTTAGGTATGGAGAGAGAGTACTTGCCAGACTCACAGATACTAAATCCTTTGGTATCTTGGAGTGTGTGTTAGTCGCTCAGTCATGTCCAACTCTTTGCAATCCCATGGACTGCAGCCTGACAGGCTCCTTCATCCATGGGATTCTCCAGCCAAGAATACTGGAGTGGGCTGCCCTTTCTTTCTCCATTTCCTTCTCTTCTTTGTGTACATATGGACAGGTGGCTTGGTTCTATTACTCAATAAATGTCTGATCATTGGTAACTTACTTCACCTTTCTGTGCCTCAGTTTCTTTATCTATAAAATTCAGCTAATAAAGTACTCAATTCAATACTACATGAGCTAATTTATATACAGCCCATAAGACTGTTCAGTGTAAATACTAAATAAAAATTAACTATTATTAAATTTTTATTTTAATGATTTAATCCTAATAACTAAGTCACATTTATCCAATTTTAGTTTTCTAATTAAAGAGTAAATATTTTAAATGAAATATTTATAAAGAGATATAAAGAGAAACAACTCTAGAACTTAAAAAAAATTAATTCATTCAACAAACATCCTCCACGCCAATTCTAAAAAATTCTAACATTTTAACTTTATTCACATGACTCTCTTAACTTCAAAATCATAGATAATTTTCAAATGCCAATAAGATAATATCCAAATTCCCTAGCCTGGCTTTCATGTCCCTTATCAATCTATTGGCTGTCTCTTTGTTCAGCCTCATTCATTCTCTACCACCCTGTGATCCAAGTTCTTTGACCACACTAAATAGCCTATTGTTTCTAGCATACCAAGATCTCTCATATGCCTTGGTTAAGGCTATTCTTACATTCTGAAAGACAATTACCAGTCACACCACTGTGAAAATTGTGCTCATGCTCTCATTTTGAAGGACCTTCATATCCTCCCTCATGCGGAAATCTCTTGAGAACAAAATCAATTTTGCTCTATCATCCCTATGAATGATTTACTAAGATCTCATCTGTATTTTTACTGGATTTTACTGATATACTAAATTCAACATTTATCATATTATGCTATCCATCACAGATAGCCTTCTCTCTTAGAAAGTAAGCTCCTTAAGGCCAGAGGAAGTGTTTTCTGTCTTGTTCGGATCCCAGGTCTTTAAACGTGGCACAGCTTCAATAAAAATCTCACCTAATAAATGGATAGATGATTGAATGGATAAATCAATGGATTGATAGCTGAAGAGATGGATTTAAGAATGAGTGAAAGATTCAACAAATGTTAGAATGTACAAGATAATAACAGATGTGATATATAGTATTTCTACCTTCTGAAAACTAGCCACCTACAAGAATTTTGAGATAAGGTTATATAATCTATACATCTTACCTAAAAATTTAGTTGAAGATGGAGGTCTAAATTAACTTTTGGATTCTTTTATGTTTTTAAAAAATATTTTCATTTTGAAAAGTAGCCCAAAGAAATATTACATACTATGTATCTTTCATGCAGCTCACATTACATAACTTTGGTACAGTCATCAAAATCAGGAAATGAACACTGATACAGAACTGTACACCTAACTTGTTAACCTGAAATCCTGTTTAAACTTCACTAGCTGCCCCAGAAATATCATATGATTCTCTTGTTGTAGGATCTACTCTGAGACCATATATAGTTTTTTGTCTGCTCAGTCTCTCTTCAACTCTAAGCAACAGCTACTTTCTTGAGGCAAAACTCAGTTGTAAGATTTTAATTAGAAATTTGATAAGACTGCTTTGGAATTTCTAGTTACTGGCACAAAGTAGGCATTCAATATTTGTTGAGTAAAAAGTAAAGAAATAAAATTGATTTCTCCATGGAACCATACAAAAGGGAATTATAAAGGAAACTAAGCAACAAAAAAGAGAAAAAAAAGTATGAAAATTAAATCATGCTGAATAAAAGAAAATACAGAAGAGAATGTACTATCTTTAGAAATTAACTTCTGGTAAAGCATATCCCCTCTTTCACACCAAAATAAACTTTCTGGGGCTTCCCAGGTGACTCAGTGGTAAAGAATCTGCCTGCCAACGGAGGAGACATGAGTTTGCTCCCTAGGTCAGGAAGATCCCCTGGAAGAGGAAATGATAACATATTCCAGTATTCTTGCCTAGAAAATCCCATGGAAAGAGGAGCCTAGAGGGCTACAGTCCATGGGGTCACAGAGTTGGACATAAGCGAGCGACTGAGCACACACACATGTAAACTTTACATATCAGAAATTGTTTTTGCAAAAGAAAATGTTTAAAAAAGACAAATTTGGTCTTGCTTAAACTGTACTATATGAAACATACAGAGTTTTTTTTTTAAATGTCTTACCAATTCACAGACAATTCAATTTCACTTAAATCTTTAATCTGCTGTGCTTTGATACAACCTAGAAATTGATTCTTAATGCCTTCTATTCCACTTCTTAATGCCTTCTATTCCACTTCTTAATGCCTTCTATTTCTGCTGGTGATAGCAGAAAGCATAAAAGTAACAAGTCAGTTCCTTAATCCATGACAATTTAGAAAGTCATGCTATTAGAGTTGATGAGACTCTTCTTAACTTTGATTCTTCTGATGTTTAGAGCAAGAAAACGAACAGTTACATTTTGTTCTCTTTACCATATGAGGAAAATTATATTCTGGGAGGCAGGTGGAGTTACATATTTTCATGTTGAACTTTTAAGTCTAGAAATATATTTGAAATATTACTGAGATTAAATAATAACTTTATAAACTGCATTACTGTCAGGAACTTCTTGAGAGGAGGGGCTTAGTATGCAAAATTAGGTTCTTGGAAAAATGGGTTCATGATAGATGAAGAAGCAAACTGGAAAATCACAATATAATGGTATGAAAGCGATGTAAAAGTGAAAGTTGCTCAGTCATGTCCGACTCTTTGCGACCCCATGGACTATACAGTCCATGGAATTTTCCAGCCCAGAATACTGGAGTGGGTAGCCTTTCCCTTCTCCAGGAGATCTTCCCAACCCAGGGATCGAACCCAGGGTTCCTGTTTTGCAGGTGGATTCTTTACCAGCTGAGCCACAAATGTAATGGTATATCTAGGTTTTAATTCTGTCCCCATGTCATGTGAAATGTTGGAAGAATGTCTTCCAGAAGGAATTGAGCCTTAGTGTCCCCATCTGTAAAATTAGAGCATAGGAAATAATGCTTTTCAAAGAAATGCCCTTCAGCTAAACCGAAAGCAAAATCTCAACAGGTAAAAGTAACACCAGATAAACACAGACTTTCTTTGCTTGAAGTAAGGGTAATGAAAGCAGAATAAAAAAGATGGCTACTAAAGTCTGTCCTTTATTTCCGTGAGGAAAATCTGTGAGCAGATTTTCTTTCATTCTACCTATGAAGTTGTGTAATTATATAAAAACACTTTCACACTATTCAACAAAGTTCCATGAGTTTCCTATTATGGTCAAGGCCTAAAGGAAATAGAAATATGAAAAAAAAAAAAATCCCTGACGTTTTACTTGATAAATGCATCAAAAGTCTTTAAAAAGGCAAATTAAAAACAGAGGGTTTTTTTACTTCTAGAAATGGAGCCTAAGGAAAGAACTGAAAATGCATTTATACAGATATTCCTAGCAATATAGATTGCATTAGCAAACAATATGGAAACAAACAAGAAAAGGAAAAAACATGGAAACAAACCAAATGTTTCCAAATAGGGCATTGAATAATAATTAATACAATATATAGTAACTATTCAAAATGGTAATATAGAATGTATATTGATGCAGAAAGATACTGAAATAATATTTCAAGTTTAAACCATTTTATAAAATGCTATCAATGGTAATGAGACTTGGGAAAAATATATAAACAGAGAAGATGTCAGGAAAGGTACTATCAATAGTGAAAGTTTCTGGATAGTGTTCTATACATGATTTAAATCTATCCCTTTTGTGCTGCTCTGTATTTTTAACGGTTCTATTATACCATGCATTGTATGATAGGTAGTTACAGAGATAGCTAATGAAGCAATCAATTATAGAACTATGATTATGTGCACATATATTTTATTATGCCTTACTCCTAAGAGTTTGCATTGCAGGCAGATTCTTTACTGTCTGAGCCACCATAGAAGTCCAAAGTAAAACAAAAATAAGTAAACAAAACAAATATAAATAAAAATATTAATAACATTTGTGTACTACTAAAGGTTGATGTCAGATAATAAACTTGTAGGCATTTGGAAACAGAAGCAATCTTTTTTTGCCTGAGGATTATCAGGAAAATTTCAGAGTATGAGATGGTATTTGAGAGGTGTTATTTCATTTCATTAAAGAATGACATAAAAGAGAAAATTTATTGCAGGAGGAAAGAGTAGTATAGTGCTGGGAAAAAAAGCAAAATGTTTTCACAGGTTATTAATGGCCAATTTGGCTAGATTAGTGGGTTCCCATATGGTCAGAATGATATAATGGCTAAGAGTATAGGCTCTAGAGTTAAACTGTCCTTGTTTGAATCCTGGTTTTACAAGGATTCAATAATAAGATAATGATAATAATAATAAGAGTTTAGTAATAATAAGATAAGAACTTTTAAAATGGATTTATAAGCATAAATAGAATATTTTTGTTATCACTTGAGAGAGGTAGTGATGTCAATGCCATTATTCATGAAATTAAAAAAGAACTTTTTAATCACAGGCTTTTTGCAGCAATTATGAGAAAACAGCTACAAATGGAAAACCCTGTCCCAAGATTAACAAGCCAGTATGTGGCACTGATGGACAAACTTACCACAACCTCTGTGAATTCTGCAGAGCAGCTAAGTAAGCACCTGAAAGCTGTCTTTGGAATAGCATCTTTGGTTTAGGTCAATGGGGTATAAGTCAGGGAAGTTACTTATTAAGCCTTTTACTATGCTAAGTATTTTACAGATAGTTCTTATTTAAAATAAAGCAATATTATTAGCCTCAGGCCTAGAAAGCTTAAGTATCATTTCCCAATTCATTTATACTGGGCTTAACCCACATCTACCACACTTCACTGTGAGCAGTATCTCTATTCTTTCAGGGAAAGAAATGGGAAGCTCAATTTCAAACATGAAGGAAAATGTTGATTCACCTGATCCTGCAAAGCTGGAAGTGCCTACAATTCGCCTTTTGCATCAGAAGATTCTGTCTCTGTTTATCCAATCTCCACTGCTATGTATTTCCCATCAGTTATTTTGCATAAAGAAAGCACTTTCAATAAAGTTACCTCAGCAGACTGACTACATTGATGTTCTTTTCAGCTAACAATAGAGCCACCTTTATTTGATTTAGACTAACTGCTAGACTGCCATAGTACAAAATGATACAATTTGAAAACAAACCACAGGACAGAAATTATCGTCACACTTTTCAAATCCAGAATTCTCCAACCAGTACTCTGAGTCTCAATTCTTCAAAATTTATGCAGATGAAGTCAAGGACAAGAAAGCTCAATCCAAGAAAATATACATCATCTGATACAAATTAGCATCCTTTCAGTTCAGTTCAGTTGTTCAGTCATGTTCGACTCTTTGCGACCCCATGAATCACAGCACGCCAGGCCTCCTTGTCCATCACCAACTCCCGGAGCTTACTCAAACTCATGTCCATCGAGTCGATGATGCCATCCAGCCATCCCATCCTCAGTCGTCCCCTTCTCCTCCTGCCCCCAATCCCTCCCAGCATCAGGGTCTTTTCCAATGAGTCAACTCTTCGCATGAGGTGGCCAAAGTATTGGAGCTTCAGCTTCAGCATCAGTCCTGAACTGATGAACACCCAGGACTGATCTCCTTTAGGATGGACTGGTTGGATCTCCTTGCAGTCCAAGGGACTCTCAAGAGTCTTCTCCAACACCACAGTTCAAAAGCATCAATTTTTCGGCGCTCAGCTTTCTTCACAGTCCAACTCTCAGATCCATACATGACCACTGGAAAAACCATAGCCTTAACTAGCATTCTTTAGTATATATTTGTGAAGTATTTTTCCTTAGGGACATACTGAGTTAGTTTTAGAGCTTCTCAACTTGTACCCTGAGATGAGAAATAAGTAACAAGTGAGACAAAATGTTGGTCACCTCAGTCATTTGGGGCAGCTGAACAGGTTATGCAACAGCTGAAGCCTTTAGGTTAGTTGTCTCTGGCTTTATCAGTTTACTACATAAAGTAATTTTCTATGCATGATAAATTGTGAAAAAGCTTGAAAGTATAGGTTTACTGGCATGTAGTATGTCCTCGGAAATCTAAAGATGGGTAGACAAGATTGTATCTTCAAACTGTTTGGAGGGAAAAATTTACAGCAACCAACAAATGTATGGCTCAAACCATAAAAAATTTGCATGCAATGCAGCAAACCCAGGTTTGATCCCTGAGTTGGGAAGTTCCCTTGGAGAAGGGAATGGCTACCTACTCCAGTATTCTTGCCTGGAGAATTCCACAGACAGAGGAGCCTGGTGGGCTATAGTCCAGGGAGTTGCAGAATTGGACACGACTGAGCAATTAACATTTTCACTTTCAAAGTATAGTTTGTTACACTCTTATTTTATAAAATCACTGCGCATGAATTATTTCATTCATTAATTAATTCAATGCTTATGATAGATTCCAGGAGTCCCTGGTAGCTCAGACGGTAAAGAGTCAGCCTGCAATGTGCGAGACCCAGGTTCGATCCCTGGGTTGGGAAGATTCCTCCCTGGAGAAGGAAATGGCAACCCACTCTAGTATTCTTGTCTGGATAATCCCATGGACGGAGGAGGCTGGCAGGCTACAGTCCATGGGGTCACAAAGAGTCAAACACGACTGACCAACCTCACTTTATGCTAGATACCATTCCCAGGATAGGGCAAACAAGACAAGATCCTTGGGGGCATAAGAATAAATATTTTAAAAATATTTTTCAGTTATTAATCAATTTATAAAGGAAGCAAAGTTGAGACATATGACAGAGAAAACTGGGTACATTTTGGAGAGAGTAATTATTTGAAATCAGTTACTTTAAATTGAACCCTGAAAGCTGAAAAGCATTTGGGCACAAGCAAATTTAGAGGAAGGGTGCTCTGAGTAAAGAGAACAACAAACATAAAAACAACAAAACACCAAAAACAAAACCCTGAAATGTAAATAAGGTTGCCATGATCAAGGGTGAGAGAAGTCAGTTTATAGAGAGCCATGGGAGCCAAGGCACAGCATTGGGGTTACTTCGACAGACATGCTAAAATATCTTTACTAGGGTTAACTGTGTGAAAACAGCTATTCAATGACACTGTGCTTGAGTTTCCTCAACATATATTTAAGGGTGTGACCAAATACTGTTTGAAGAAGTTAATGAGATAATGTACATAGAGCTTCTCATACATGGTACCTATTTTGGTTATCATGGGGTCTTGATTCAATGTGAAAAAGTAATCACTATCTTGTCAACAGTATTATAACAATTATCTCTCTTTGCATAACAGATCATCTCCAACTTACTGGCTTAAAACAAAAACAGTAAGTTACAGTATTTGCCCACAATTCTGCAACCTGTGCAGGCTCAGCAGAAACGGCCTGCCTCTGCTCCAGATGCTGCTGGCTGTGTGGCTCCCTTGGGATCCACGAAGAATTCAGTGGATTTCTGAATGTTTCTGTGGCGGTGATAGAGAGGTTTCTCTTTGTCTCCCTGTCTCTGTCTCTCTGCAGTTTCTCACTCAACCCTGCCAGGCTCTTAAGGCTTAGACCTAAAAATGGCATGTTGTCATGTTCACTACATTCTATTGGTCAAAGGAAGTCACTGGCCCAGCTCGGATTCAAGGGAGTGGGATGGATTCTTCTGTAGGAGAGGAGTAAGTTGCATGAAGAGGATTCGTTAATGCTAACCTTTATAAATAACATTCTGAAAATATACTCTTTCCTTTAAAATATATTTCTAAGACTAATTATCAGTGGACATCATACAGAGGATGACTAGAAATATGGTTTAAGAAACAAGTAACAGAAAACTTGGACTCAAATAGTTAAATAAATCTGATGATCAACAGAGGACCAAACTATGTAATTTATTTACTCTTAAGTATGAAGATAAGGTTTAAAAAAGAAGTCATTGTATTTATGGTAGTGAAGAGGAAGTTAATTTGGGTGTGAGAAGCAGATTATGCTTCAGATTTTATCCCTAGAATTTTGCACCCTTGCACATCAATGAGAGTCTAGGCAATAAGTCAGTAAACACTTTAATTATAACAAATTTAGTTCATGATTATCATAATTATGTTCTACCTTATATTTTATTGTTCTCCAGTCACATCATGTGTATTCAACTAAAGTAAAGATGGGAGTAGTCATGTTTCTAAACTCAAATGTTCACCTAAGTATACTAACAATAGCTAACATTAATGTGTATCAGATATCTGCATCATCTCAAATAATGATGAAATTGAATATATTTGAATTTCAGTTTACATGAAGACATTATGTGTTAAATAAAGAAACTGACAACCAAAGCAGAGAATATGCCCAAGATTCTATCTCAAGCATCAGCCAGTCTCCAGGACTTGAGTGTTCTGAAACTAATGCTTCCAATGGGGTAAAGACTGGGTGAAATGAGCAAATAAACTGAGAAATGGTGAAGAGCCATAGGTAGAGATTACCTAAGTGCTTGATCTTTGGGTTCTTTCTTAATATTGTGAAGTATTTAATGAAACTTGGTAACCAACTGGCAAGTCTCCCCCTGACAATTTTGGCAAAGTGACATGGAGTTTAAGATGTACTATGTCTTCTACTCCAAAAACCAAAGCAAAAAATCAGTTTGCCTGCTGAATTCAGTTTAACCTATTTGCATCTATGTATGAATAACCTATGGAGAAGGAATGGCAGCCCATTCCAGTATTCTTGCCTGGACAATCCCATGAACAGAGGAGCCTGGTGGGCTACAATCCATGGGATCGCAAAGAGTCGGACACGACTGAGCAACTAACACAACAACAACATGAATAACCTAATGAATGCCACGTAACTGATGTCTTCGGTCCTTTATTGTGCTCAATTTTTACATATCTCCTTGGATTCAAAGAACAATACTTGACACATGTTAGTCCCCATCCTCCCAGAAAGGATTAAAAGGAAACATATTGGCTATTCACCAGCAAAACATATTGGCTATTCACTTAGCAAAATTTGACTCTTTCAGTGGAGTATTATTATCATGATTTTAGAAATAGTAAGGAAGACGGAAAAAGGCAGATGGAAAGAGAAAGAAAAATTTGTGTTAAGATCACATAGCTAAATGAGAGGAGACACACAACCTCAGGTTATCTGACTTCACTGCTATTATTATTATTTCCAGCCAGATATGATGACTACTGAAAGGATGTCTTCTATTTAGAATCTCACTCCAAAACACATGAAACACCTTCTTCCCTTCTCTAACAAGTGACTGTGGGGAGCATTTTCTGAGCCTACTCCAAAATAGAATTTCGACCTTATTCCAAAGTGTAAAGGAAGATACTAATGGAAGATAATTTTAAAGGTTGGAAAGTTCCCACAATTAAAGGAGAAATTAGATTTTCCATTTAGGAAAATTGGAGGATTAAAAGCAATTATTCAAAAAGCTCTTTGGAATGGTTTGGAGAAGAGATATGTTAAAGAGAGATAAAGGGCTACCTTACTCAGCACAATCAATGATACCTTCAGTTAATCCACAGAGGCAGTCGCTGAGACCTCAGAGCATAGGCTTCCGTGAGACTTTACCTTCTAACTGCAGTATCCTCACATACAAGGCACTCATCATATTTGTTAGTTTTTACATAGGCTATTTTCAAGTATGACAAAGCTGAAGTTAGGAAAAAAAACATGGGTAAGATAGATATGATGGCATTATGTAAGAAGCATTTGTTTAAAGCAAAATGTAGATGCAGCTCTTGTGGTCCATTTGCTGTTGAGAATGTGCTGCATTGGGATCTACACCTGAGTATCTGGATGCAAAAATAATTTGCATAAAGTTTACCCATTTTTATCAATACACATGGTAGAGCAAGTGATGAACTAAAGAATCTTGGTGGCATGTATGTGGGCTTTCATTGCAAAGTTTTTTAACTTGGTATTTTGAAACTTTTTGTAATAAAATTTCAGTAAAAATTATAGGATGTTTAAAAACAATATACACATATTATATGGGGTATTATATATATATTTATTATATATATTTATTTATAAATAAAATATATGCATATATAAATATACGGGGGCTTCCCTGGTGGCTCAGCAGTAAAGAATCCATCTGTCAATACAGGAGACTCAAGTTCGATCCCTGGATTGGGAAGATCCCCTAGAGAAGGAAATGGCAACCTACTCCAGTATTCTTGCCTGGGAAATCCCATGGAAAGAAAAGCCTAGTGGGCTATACAGTCCATGGGGTCCCAAGAGTCAGACACAACTTAGTGACTAAACCACTGCCACATAAACATATATGTATGTGTGTCTATACACACACACACACACATACAATTCAAGGCCTTCTGGTTCAATACAACCTCTTCTGACATTCATATGAAGCCCAGTCAGAACAAAGAAAAATTAGGTAGGGGGGAAAGTTACCTTATTACTGAAAATTCAAAATTTTCCTTTTTGATGCCTTAAAATTGTTAGTTTGGTTAAAATAAATCATTTATCATTTTCAAAATTTCCTTTCTAAATAAGCTAAAGTGAAAATCAAACACAATCCAGAACCACTAAATCTGAGTATCTTAGAATTGGAAGGGATTATAAGAATCACTTAGTTCACCACCCTTTCCAAAGCAGAAATTTTCTTTAGGATTTAAAAGTTTGTCTTGCACTTTCTTATATTGGAACTAGTTCTGCCATCTGAACTATGCAGATCAAATAATATCTTGTATCTCCATACTAACACTCTTCAAATGATGACTCCAATGGCAATATTACTCCTAAGTCTGCTTTTACTCAAGCTTATGTTTCCTAGCACCATCAACCAACCTTATTATGCTATATGGTCTCTTAAGCTTCACATTATAAAAGTCACCTTCTTTTGGCCATGCTTAATTTTCTCCTGTATAGGGCAGCCAATCTTGAACACATACTTTAGTGTTTCATAATACTGAGTTAATTACTGACTAAAAGTCCCAAGGTGATATTCACATGAGCTTGTTTGGTGTAATAGCTTAAGGCAAAAGGGCCGATAGTATAATGTTATTCTCAAACATGAGATCCTTTGTCTCTTGCTACCTCATAAAAATACATTACCCATTAGCATTCCCCACTGGGTGTACTCATCACTTGCTAGTGACAAATATCAATGCATTTTCACTTGCTTATAAAATATAATTTGAAGTAAATATTTTGCACATAACTCATTTGTAGGAAAATTTCGTGGGAATCTCTACAGTGTCTCTACTGTGACACTCTAAACGTGGAGTATCAATAATAGTACTGACTGAAGATCAGTCATCTCTTAACAAAAAATGAACAGTGAACTCATCACTTTCTCAGATGGGCTGCTGCTGCTGCTGCTAAATTGCGTCAGTTGTGTCCAACTCTGTGCGACTCCCATAGATGGCAGCCCACCAGGCTCCTCTGTCCCTGGGATTCACCAGGCAAGAATACTGGAGTGGGTTGCCATTTCCTTCTCCAGTGCATGAAAGCCTTTTAAATTTTTTCTGTGAGGAAGATATCTGATAGGAGCATATTAAACTTTGAATATTTATGAGAGTTAGGGTGTGAAGCTAATTTTAAACATGATAATCTACTTAAGAAGAAACACCTTTCAGGTTTCAAAAATTACTGTAATTTTTTTTTTAAACACAGTGACTGTGTTTAGCAACAAGGGTGGAGAATTTTCCAAATATATAACATGGTGGCAATCAGCATGGTTTATTCAGAAAGTATCTACTGAACATCCAACACCAACTGGTTCTAACATGGAGGCTTTCATTTTCCTCCCCTTCATGTTCTTGGCCATGTTCTCAGGTAAGAAAAGTTACATTCAATGCCTTTCTTTCCAACTCTAAATGTAAAGAATTAGAAATGTTGAGTGATTTAGTAATGTTTTGTCAGAAACCTTAAAACAGGAAATCTTTGTCAGAGGAATGAAAGAAGGTAATTACAAGCAAGCAACTTAAATATAGACCAAAGGCACAAAGATAGTGACCAGGTAAGACAACAGTGAATAGTTTGGTGTGGCTTAAGAGTAGCAGAGGCCAACAAAAAAAAAAAAGAGAGAGAGAAAAGCAAGACATTAGGCTGGAAAGAAAATTCAGTGTGACAGGATCATGAGAATTTGTGTATATTCAAGTTCACAGTCCACAAAGGATACAGTTTTGTGTGATGATCCAGGGCAGTGTGGTCAAATAGAAATGGGTTCAAATTCTGGCAGTTCAATTTTCTATTTATGCGCTTTAACTTTTAACTTTTAAAGGCAATTTAACTTTTTCAAGCCTCGGCTTTCTCATTTGCAAAAATGGAAATAATTATACATTTATACGGGTTATCACAGGAATCATGATAACATTAGCTATCATTACTTGAGATCTTCACAAGCAACTCTCCTTCAACATGCTTCTCTCTATTCTTTACCTCAGTGTGTTGAGGTTGTCTGTTTTCAGAGATGTAAATTCCTAGCTAGCAATACATTTGTCAAGATAATAAATGATACAGAAAATACATTTCTTGAGGTAATAAAAGTATGATAAATGAAACCAATTCCACTGTACTACTATCTCCAAATTATGACCTCCTACTTGACCATTTTCCCCCTACATCTAGTAAAACGAAATAATGGAAGTAAAGTGTCTATGACCTTCAGCTGCTTAGAATGGGAACACAAGAAATAATGATTCTCTTCTCATTGAAAACACTGCACTTATTTCAGACTGTTGAGTACAGGGGTAATCAGACCCATTCTGTTATGGAATATCAGTTTACAGGGATACTGAAAATGAATTACATGTGAGAAAAGTTGTACAGAAGTGACATTTAGGGATCTGCTGAAGTAGTAGTGTCAAGAAATAAGAATAAAGAGTGAAGTGACGGAATGGGAGAAGGGAGGAGAAAAGAGTATACTTTTCAGAAGAAAAAAAACATACAGCTGCCACTCTGGTCACTAGAACAGGTATGTTTCACAATGTCAGGTACCGTATCTCCTGTGTACTTCAGCGTCTCGCTGAATGACATTTAGTGTATATTCAGTAGTCATTTGTTAATGAAAGAACATATATTAGTATCAGACATGGTGACTACATGGATTTGGAGGGTGAAGGAGAGAGAGGACTCAGGAATGCCTAGTACAATATAAAGCTGTGCCAATCACGTATTTAGAATTTGGGTAAACCAGAAAACTACAAAACCAAAACTAAAAATACTTATTTTACACAATTTTAGCTTAAAAAAATAGATGGATAAAACACATTCTTATATCTTAGTTATCTTTTTAACTAAAAATTCCACTCCTAGTTTCTATTCTACAAATTTATATTATCCATGTGAGAAATGATATAGGATAAATAAATGATATATTAGGGTTTTCATAAAATCATTGTTTGTAATATTAAGAGAGGAAAATAAACCAACTACTCATTGCTAAAAGACTGGTTAAATAAATTATGGTAAATGCAACAAATGAGATAGTATGCAGTCACTAAGGAAAATAAAGAAGTTGCTCTGTAAGCACTGATCTAGAAATTGCCTCACTGTAGTGTCAGAGAGAAAATGAGTAGAACAGCATATATGGTGTGCTACCAATTTTGTGGGAAAATATATTCAAATATGATTGTAAACACACAAGTTATCTTTGGAATGATACAGAAAACCCTGGGAAATGTAATTGTGTCCTAGGTAAGGATATGAGGGGATTGGAACAAGAAAGGAAGGAAAAGTTACTCTAAACTGTTTACACCTTTGTATTTTTAGAATTTGATGCAATTTACTTGTATGAACTATTAAAAAAACTAAACATAATTAACAAAAAAACCCCAGATTGACCAATTAATTTTTTCCATTTCATCCACATCTCTATTCTCATTGATTTTACTTGAAGTTAGTGCTGTTAATGAACATTTCTTAGAATTCATGCATAAACTTATCTCTCTGTCAAAAATATTTCTTTTCTTATCCATTTTTCAGGCTATGGCCTATATTTCTTATATGTCACCTCCTCCAGGAAGGTGCTCTACTCCTTGCTATCTTCCTCTGGGTCTATTGTCTAATTTACTTCTTACATTATAGCACTGATCATTCTACTATAAATTCCTATTTGCTTAGTTGTACCCACTATTACACAGACCCCTGTCAGCCTCTTGAGGGCAGAATCATACATGCATTGTTCAGAGTTGTTATCTCTAGATTTTACTATAGTTTTGGCACAGTAATGGACTCTCAATATATTTTTTGGTACATTGAATGAACAGCTAGATTATACCCACAGACCTCACCTTAGGCTATACCACAGTTGAATAAACCATGTTACTAACTGCTAAACTCCTATGCCTGGGTTAGGACCTTAACCACTATCAATGTAGAATACCACAGCATACTCAATAAAAAACAATTTATGAGGCATTTGATTTGTAGCTAAATCTAAAGACACACTTAAAGACACACTTATGGAAGTGTGTATATTCATGGAAATATAAAGCAGGACCAATTGCAAATCCAAGTGAAATCCTAGTATACTTTCCAAAGGTTTGGAAGGTCTCTTAAGAAGGGAAATGACTGCCTTTGAGACAGTGACAAGGGGGAAAGAAGATGACTACAGAAAACATGTATGGAGATGGGAGAAAGGATGTGGAAAGAGGGCTCATGCCTGATAGCTTTTGTCTGGAGAGTTAATGATGGCATCTTCTGTACAGTGAGGTTCAGTATGTGTATTCCGTGATGTGCTGAAAACTTTCAGTTCAGTTGCTCAGTCATATCTGACTCTTTGTGACCCCATGAACCACAGCATGCCAGGCCTCCCTGTCCATCACCAACTCTCAGAGTCCACCCAAACACATGTACATTGAGTCGGTGATGCCATCCAGACATCTTATCCTCTGTCGTCCCCTTCTCCTCCCGCCCTCAATCTTTACCAACATCAGGGTCTTTTCCAGTGAGTCAGTTCTTTGCATCAGGTGGCCAAAGTATTGGAGTTTCAGCTTCAGCATCAGTCCTTCCAATGAACACCCAGGACTGATGTCCTTTAGGATGGACTGGTTGGATCTCCTTGCAGTCCAAGGGACTCTCAAGAGTCTTCTCCAACACCACAGTTCAAAAGCATCAATTCTTCGGCGCTCAGTTTTCTTTATAGTCCAACTCTCACATCCTTACAACAGGTATTAAGAAGAGGCTGTCTGATTAATTGAAAGTGAAAGTCGCTCAGTTGTGTCCGTCTCTTTGTGACCCCTCTTGGAATTTTCCAGGCCAGAATACTGTAGTGGGTAGCCTTTCCATTCTCCAGGGGATCCTCCCAACCCAGGGATAGAACCTAGGTCTCCCACACTGCAGGTGGATTCTTTACCAGCTTAGCCACCAGGGAAGCATTTGATTAATTAGTAATCCATTAAATCAGGACTTTAGGGTAATCTGAAAAGTGTTAGTTGCTCAGTTGTGTCCGACTCTTTGTGATCCCATGGACTGTGGCCCACCAGGCTCCTCTGTCCATGGGATTCTCACGGCGAGAATACTGGAGTGGACTGCCATCCCTTTTTCCAGGGATCTTCTCAACCCAGGGATTGAACCTGGGTCTCCCACATTACAGGCAGGTTCACCATCTGAGCCACCAGGGAAGCTCGGGATAATGTGAAGGCCCAGTTCAAATAATTCAGACTCTGATTTTGAAAAGGGGAAAGATGACTTGACACCATTATTTTTGGAAACCATGTAATACAGTCAAGAAAAAAAGGAGGACTCAAAAAATCAAGTTAAGAGACATAGTGGGAAGACTACAGCTTGGGGTTTGGTTTTAAAAGATCAAGGAGGCATTAAATACATGCTATATCTTGGGATGAATACTGTTGGTTTTATATTCTTAAAGATAAATAATTTTGTTTTTGTGCTTATGGTTATCATTCCAGTATCTTCAACCCAGCCTTTGAAGACAAGTGTTTTTAAAGTAGGAGACAGTCCAGAACCTGCACTTATTCTAGAGAGAGAAAATGAAGCTAATCAGCAAGGAGGACAAAAAGAACCTAAAAGGGAAACAAGAAGCAACACCCAAGGAAAACCAGGGCCACTCATTCTGCAAGGACAACCAGGGTATTCTATTCAGCCAGGAAAACCAGAAAATTTTAAACAGAAAGGGAGGCCAGGAGTTTTCAATCAGCCTGGGAGTCTGCAAGGGAATTCAGGACAATCTAACCAAAAAGGGAATCCAGAAGCTTCTAATGAGCAAGGAAAACCAGGATCTGTTAGCCAGCAAGGGAAGCCAGGGTCATCTAGCCAGCAAGGGAAGCCAGGGTCATCTAGCCAGCAAGGAGAGTCAGGGTCATCTAGCCAGCAAGGGAAGCCAGGGTCATCTAGCCAGCAAGGGAAGCCAGGGTCATCTAGCCAGCAAGGGAAGCCAGGGTCATCTAGCCAGCAAGGAGAGTCAGGGTCATCCAGCCAGCAAGGGAAGCCAGGGTCATCCAGCCAGCAAGGGAAGCCAGGGTCATCCAGCCAGCAAGGAGAGTCAGGGTCATCTAGCCAGCAAGGGAAGCCAGGGTCATCCAGCCAGCAAGGAGAGTCAGGGTCATCCAGCCAGCAAGGGAAGCCAGGGTCATCCAGCCAGCAAGGGAAGCCAGGGTCATCTAGCCAGCAAGGGAAGCCAGGGTCATCTAGCCAGCAAGGAGAGTCAGGGTCATCCAGCCAGCAAGGGAAGCCAGGGTCATCCAGCCAGCAAGGGAAGCCAGGGTCATCCAGCCAGCAAGGAGAGTCAGGATCATCTAGCCAGCAAGGGAAGCCAGGGTCATCCAGCCAGCAAGGGAAGCCAGGGTCATCCAGCCAGCAAGGGAAGCCAGGGTCATCTAGCCAAAAAGGAAAGACAGGATTGTCTAGGCAACAGAGAAAATCAAAGTCTTTTTATAATCAAGAAGAAAGAAAAACTGGAGTCAACCCTTTGAATGACAATACAATGGAGATTCAGGTTAGTGTTAATTTCTCTTTTTTTTCCTCAGTCAGCTTACTTCAGCCATTCTATTTTCTAGTTAAAAGAATACACTGTACTAATGACAAACAGTTGGTGACAACATTGATTTAACAAAATGAGAGGGAACTGGAGGTGGTTACTTTCCTATATACCTATAATCATTAGGAGTGTCATGCTCTTCCATTCTGTCTCATTGTCTTCCACTGTTTTGCACTCAAGCCTTTCCACATATAATTGGACTAGCACAGACCCTCAATAACTGAGTCTCCATCCCCACCAGAATTAACTTTCATGTCTATTTTCATCCCACCCATAATATACAAACCACTTAAACGATATTTCTGAGTCACAAGTCTATCACTTCCCTACTAAAAATTCTTCAGTGAAACCACACTACCTAGACTATAAAACCCAAATGCCTGAGCATGGCACATAAGATTTTGTCATGATTAGACCTCAAGCCCAAGATTAAACATGATTGGATACTTCACGTCACTCTTGCTCACACACCAGCTACATTGTAGTTTTCCAAGAATGTGTTCTTGATACTAATGATATCTTCTATCATAGAATGGACATTGTTGTTTACAGTAGACTATTATTCAATTAGAGCATTAACTTCTTAAAGAAAGTGCCATTTTAATTTCATTTATTTATTTATTTGGTCATGTGGCTTGCAGGATTTTAGTTACCCAACCAGGGATCAAACCCATGCCCCTTTCAGTGGAAGCCCGGAGTCCTAACCACTAGACTGCCAGAGAATTTCCAGACAAAGTGCCATTTCTTTTCAAACTTGTATTCCCAGACCCTAAAACAAGATAGGCATATAATAATTTCTCTTGAACTATTTGTCAGATGAGGAAATAAGTGGCTTGTATTTGAGAGGCATCACTGCAAACAGGTACATATCCATGACTCCTGTATTCCCTTCTAAGTCCTGCTATGCTTTGCCTTTCCTTGCCAGTCTCTTTCCCAACAGCCAGCTTTCTAATTCCATTCAGCAATGGCTTTGGACACTCCACTTAGTAGATTCAAAACCGTTTTCTACAACACTTCCTCCACCTTGTTATCTTAATGGAAACTTCATTTTTTAACTCATAACGTGTCATTCATCAATACCCTTTCAAGTAGAAGCAGCCTAATGTGCCTTGCCCTTATGCCTCTTCTAGCATGTAGTACTAATCTCCCAGGGACATCCCTGCTGTCCAGACCTTAATGCCATCACCTGCAGGTTTCTGAATGTTTAAATCATCACTTAATCTTTCTCAATTTTATATTCTTTTCTAAAATGGGGGAGATAACCCTGTCCAATTCACAGAGTAGGTGTGAATGAAAATAACAGATGTATATAAAATGAGGAGCAAACCTCTGTCATTTCCAGTGGTTTAGAGTTATCTGTCAACTTCCTTGGCTCTAGGAAGTCTAAGCTCCCTACTAGAGGTACTCACCATTCCATTTAGTGCCTCTGCTCTCATTTGCTAGTCAAAGCTTCTTTATGTTCACAGCCTTCTGCCATCCTATAACTCGACTCTGAGATATGCTTCAGGTACGATTATAGTTAACTTAACCCTCATAACCCCACCTCCTGACTCATTTTCTTTTATGAAACAAGAAAAAAGAAAGGTTCAATAAGTAATGACCATGTGTGTTTTGTATTTGCCAGTTTGTGTACAAAGCATTCGAGTGAGGCAGTCTGAGATACATAGTAAGAGCAGACGTTCTGGAATCAGATGACTCAGTTTCAATCCCAGATTGGGTAGTTAGTCCATACATGATTTTGTGCATGTCACTTAAATGCACTGTCCTCCTGGAAAAAGATAAACTCTTCTTTCATACTGTTGCACAGATTACATTAAAATGTAAAGGGTCAACAAAATAATTAATTTAGTACAATGCTTAATCAGTAGTTAATGAGTAATAAATATGTTTTATTATAATAACATAATTAGAGTATCCTATATTTACCTAATGGTCTTTCACATTACTGAAGACTGGCCGTACTAGCAACAAGAACCCAACTGGAAAAACAAAATGTCAATCTAAATATGAACCAGTCTGTGGTTCTGATGGAAAAACTTATGGCAACCGCTGTGCATTCAATGAAGCAAAAAGGTAAGAGGACTTCAGGTTTGTTTGTATTAGCAAGTACTATTCTGATCCAAAAGGACTGAACTATGGAGATGTCATGAAAAACATTCGTTATCTCTCAATAATACTTTGGATGTTTGTCCAAAGGAAACCTAAAAGGACACTTGAACAGTAAAGTCAGTCACTTCCTGACAGAATGTGATACATTCAGCTTTTTAAATAGGTGCAAGCTTATTACTGAGTCATTCACTTACCAAATATTCATTAAACATCTGCTATGTACCAGGCACTGTTCAAAGCACTAAGATGGTGAGCAAAATACAGAATCTCTTGCTTCCATGGAGCCTTCATTTTTGCAAGGAAAGGCAGCAGACAAAATATATTAGGGGGCAAAGAAGGATTATGAATCTCATGGATTACTGAGTGCTGACTACTAAAATATACTTTAAATGTAAATAATATTAAATGTTGGATTTGGTAAGCCAAATTTTAAGAGTTACACTCTTATCTATAAGAAATAAGATGAAAAAGCCATTTAAAATTGGAATGTGTGGCTAAGAGATAGTTCAGCTTTCAAAATTAATGACTACATCTCTGAAAGGAATAAAGTAAAAATCACACTTCTTCTGTTTTGGACAGTTCCAGAATTTATTAAGGTTAATGTTAATGTAAATATTAAAGGTAAGTGTCCTCTATAGCTATAAAATATAAATTGGAAGGCAGACTGGACAGCTTCTCATTTTATAGATAAGGCACCTGGCCCAGGGACAGGAAAAGACTGCCACAGAGTATACAAATTCTCAGAGTACTCCATGTGAAACAGGCTAGCCACAGCCTAGGCCTGGCCTTCCCATTTGTCTCTTTATGGTCATGTCACAATTACCTGGTCCTTGATTGCTCTCATTATCTTGTTTTCAGGTTGAGTAATGGAAAACTGAGTCTGAACCATGAGGGGAAATGTTAAGCATTTGTTACAACCAACTACCTGGAACCTCAGAATCCACTTTCAATTCTCTTTAAACAATGGATTTCCCTGGGAGTTCTACTGAGGCCAGCAGGAGTCTTATAGATACATTGGATCTTACATTATTCTCTAGATTTTTCCACTGCAAATAAAGTCGGTTCCAGAGATGCTTCCAATTTCTGGGATTGTTTATTTTCTAGACTTTCCCAAACCTTGCATCTATGATCCACCTGTTCCCAAAGTGCCAAAATGGCTAAGACTTTAGGACCAGCAACTTCAGCAGCAATTTGGAAATCCTAATTAATATAAAAATCTCAGGATTGCATGTAAAAAATAAAGATTCCCCAGTTGAGAAATACTGGTGCTGTAGGTCTCTGCTAGAGCTCAAGAAAGTGGAGCTTGAAACCACATTCCAGGTGTTTCTAACAAAGGTGGTCTCTGGATACTTGATGTAAAACTGATTCAAGATTTCTTAAGGATGCAATGATTGGCTTCAGAGGGTCTATGGAAATGATACACAAAATAAATTCTCTGGAAACTTTTTTCTTAAGAGAGTATCCAAACCTTTTGTTAATTTTTATTTTTTATTTTTTTTGGCCACTCCTTGTGGCTTCTGGGATCTTTGTTCCCCAACGACCAGGAATCAAACCTGGACCCGGGGCAATGGAAGCGCTTAGTCCTAACCACTGGACTGCCAGGGAATCCCCTCATTAGATTCTTAAAGGGATATGTGAGCACAACTAGAGTTTAAAACCACTGATCTACAGACCTGAAACATAGAAATTTATTGTACTATCTGAAGTTGTGTTTGACGTCTGGCATCATCCCAAAACAGAATGCTTAGAAGAAATCTCACCAGGATGTTAATCATATTGGTTAGCAAGATGGGGCCCAAGAAAGGGAACAAGATCCAACATGATGTTGGGATCAGAGCTGGTGATAAGAATGGTTTAATGAAAATGAAGTCAGAGAGCTTGCACAAGCTCTGTAGGTCAGTGATAACTACAGGTCCTTTTATATCCACAGGAGCCCTATTCAACAGTAAGGGATTCAGACGGCAATCTATGTTTGGAATATATGGGTAGACCCCAACAATCATAGCAGGATACAGACAATGGAATAAGGCACATGGTCCAGATGAAAATGTAGAGGGAAGCTGTGGTATCAGACATGATAAGTGGTTAAATCTAAGGAGAGAAAAACATAATGTGTCATGGTCTGGGAAAGTGAGGGGAAAAAAAAAAGATGCAGAAAGCTATCACTGAGGGATATGTGAGTCATTAAGAGGCATACCAAGGGCATTCAATTCTGCATATCTAATTGGCAATGAACAAACCTCAGAGATCAACTGTGGAATCCCCTCATACATCATTCAACTAGAAACTCAATCCCAAATTCAAATGGGTAGAATCTAAGCAAACTCTTATCTTGGACTTTTCCTAGTACTCTAGGATGTTTCCTTGTGATTCTGTTTAATGGAAGATTAAACAGAGGGAATGACTGAGCCTGGAGCAAAATGCCTCATATTGTGGAACTAAATAAATTATTTTTAAATTAATATACACTTATATACAGAATAGAATTTAATGCTGGAAAATACCTCAGGACTTAATTACCATTAAGGTTAAATAAGTTAGTTTAGTTTTCTTTATTTGCCTGTGCCTCACAAACAAAACAATTCATATTGAACACAGACCTCAGACTTCAGACACAATGATGCCACTACATAGACAGAACTTGTAAATTTTTCTTAAATACTTAAGTATAAAAGATGTAATGAAGTTCTATATCTACCCAGATTTGTTTTGCAAACATGCACAAATAAATTATTTCTGTATTTTTACTATCAGAATTATCTCAGGAAAATGTTCTGTGGCAGAAGCTACAACTGAGTATGCTCACAATAATTAGTCTGTAATATTAAAGAGGCATTTAATAATCACATGAAAAGACATTAATGCAATCTTTCAAATATACAGTGAGCATCTTGAGGGAGAAATTTTTAGACTTTTTTTTGTATGCAGAAGGGACTTAGGAAATTTGTTTTAATGAATAAATCATCGATCAATCAATGCAGGAGAAGACCAGTGAAACAGGTGCTGTTCACTTCTCTCAATTGCCTGTATATTAGTGCAAGCTATTATTCACTGTCTTCCTCCTGAAACACTGCAAGATCTCCTTAAATGGTTTGTGTCCTTTTATTTTCCATCATAGAGTAGCAAGAGTGACCTGCTTGAAATATGCATTTTATGATGTACTACTGCTATCCTAGTTTACAACCCTTGAGTCCCTAATATTTAGGACGACCTCCATATTCTACCCCTGATCCACAGGATAATCATTGTCCTAATAGCTAGTTTGACTACAGCCACTTTTGATCATTCCAAAGAGTTTAGAAATCCTTTTCTAAAAACACTGCACATTCTTTTCCTTATCATCAATACCCTTAATCCTTAGCAGCTCATGAGACTAGCAAGTCCCTGGCTCCTTCCTGTCTGTTCAAAGTCATTGTCTGCCTGGAATCCTCTAACTTTTTCTGCCTAACCACAGAGATCTTCCCACTATCGGAATCCACGGATTACTTACAAATCAGGACCTGTGAATTTTCTTAGTCCTTCTGCAACACTGGAGTTAAGAACTTCTTGAAATCTATTCTCCTACCATCAGTCAGTTCAGTCGCTCAGTCATGTCTGACTCTTTGTGACCCCACGGACTGCAGTACGCCAGGCCTCCCTGTCCATCACTAATTCCTGGAGTTTAGTTAAACTCATGTCCATTGAGTCGGTGATGCCATCCAGACATCTCATCCTCTGTCATCCCCTTCTCCTTCTGCCTTCAATCTTTCCCAGCATCAGGTGGGAAAGACTCTTTTCCAATGAGTCAGCTCTTCGAATCAGGTGGCCAAAGTGTTGGAGTTTCAGCTTCAACATCAGTCCTTCCAATGAACACCCAGGACTGATCTGCTTTAGGATGGACTGGTTGGATCTCCTTGCAGTCCCAGGGACTCTCAAGAGTCTTCTCCAACACCACAGTTCAAAAGCATCAATACTTCAGCACTCAGCTTTCTTCATAGTCCACCTCTCACATACATACATGACCACTGGAAAAACCATAGCTTTGACTAGACCAACACTTGTTGGCAAAGTAATGTCTCTGCTTTTTAATATGCTGTCTAGGTTGGTCATAACTTTTCTTCCAAGGATTTTAATTTCATGGCTGCAGTCACCATCTGCAGTGATTTTGGAGCCCCCCAAAATAAAGTCTGCACTGTTCCCACTGTTTCCCCATCTATTTGCCATGAAGTGATGGGGCCAGATGCCATGATCTTAGTTTTCTGAATGTTGAGTTTTAAGCCAACTTTTTCACTCTCCTCTTTCACTTTCATCAAGAGGCTCTGTAGTTCTTCGTTTTCTGCCAAAAGGGTGGTGTCATCCTGCATGTCTGAGGTTTTTGAAATTTCTCCCAGCAATCTTAATTTCTCAAATTGAGAAAGGAGTATGTCAAGGCTGTATATTGTCACCCTGCTTATTTAACTTATATGCAGAGTACATCATTGGTGAAGCACAAGCTGGAGTCAAGATTTCTTCCAACAGGCAAAGGAAAAATTAAATCTTTCTGAGCATGAGTGAAATGAGTAGATTTCTATTAATATGGATGCTTAAACTAACACGTAGCACTAAAGGCATCTTGTTAATATTTCCAAAGAATAATTTTTTTTTGCATTGAAAAAGCCCAGCTTATCTGGTAAAGTAAATAAAGCAAGCTGCAGAAAAGTTTATGCTTCTAGTAAATACAAAACCTCTGGTTTACAATAGTAAAAAATGGCTGGAATGGGGTTCCAGAAATATTTCTACCTCTCGTTGTGTTCCCCCCCAACTGTAGCCACATATTTAGCTTGGATACTTTTAAAGATCAACGCCCAAGTTCTAAGGCAGAGCACCTGAATCATGATCTGAGAAGGAGACCAGGTGCTGTTTATAAAGCTCCTCAGGTGATCATCATATCTATCAACTGTTTCTAACTACCAAGGTTCTAGACTTTCCTTATTTTGAAGGTCTTGATAGTCTTATATAGCACTGGTCAGCTATTTTGTAGAATGTTTCTCATTTGAGATTTGTGTGGTATTTTTCTCATGAACAGATTGTGATTATAAATTATTTGAGAAAATGTACAAAAACTTTGAGCTGACTTTACAATGCTGACCAGGTAATTCACTACCCTGAGTCTTAATTTCCTTATCTGTGAAATAGAACCAGCTGTCCCTTAAGTGTCTTTTTTTTGTTGTTTTCTGGAACACTATTTTTTCTTACCTGAAGTATGGTTGATGTATAATATATATGTGTTACAGCTGTGAATATGGTGTTTCACAATTTTTAAAGTCTATACTTCATTTATTATAAAATAATGACTGTACTACCTATGTTTTACAGTATATCCTTACAGACTTTTAGAAAATTTTTCATGTATTTTTTTAATAGGAGGTAGATTATTTTATACATAATAGGTTGTATTAATACCTCTTAATCTTCTACCTCTATCTTGTCCCCCTTCTTTCTCCCCACTGGTAACCATTAGTTTGTTCTCTATATCTGTGAGTCTGTTTTTTTTTTCTTGCTATATTCACTAGTTTGTTGTAGCTTTCAGATTCCACATACAAGTGCTATCATACAATATTTGACTTTCTCTGTCTGACATTTCATTTAGCATAATACCATCCAGGTCCATCCATGTTCTTTCAAATGGCAACATTATATTCTTTTAAAGGCTGAATAATACTCCATTAGGTATATAAACAGGACTGGGGTTCATAGAGACTTCACTGGAAAAGGGAGCACACAAAATTTCACAGGCTCTGGCACAGGGCGGAAGTAGTGACTTGACCAGGAGCCTGGCCTGGACCCACCTGCTGGTCTTGGAGAGTCTCCCGGAGAGGCGGCCAGAGACAGCAGGGAGCTGCAGCTCACCCTGGGGATGGATACAGTGGCAGCAGCCATTCTTGGGAGCTCCAGCGCTGGCAGGAGCCACTGCAGAATCCTCCCTTCACCTTATTAGTGCCAAGACCTGGCCCCACCCAACAGCCTGCAGGCACCAGTGCTGAGATGCTTTAGGCCAAGCAACTAACTGGATGTGAATACAGTCCCACCCTTCAGCAGACCACAGCAGAAAGTACTTCGGAGCCCACAAAGGCCTCTGGACCCCACAAAGGCCTCTGGACACAGACGCCCCGCCCACCTAAGAGCCAGGACTCAGCTCTATTTATCAGTGCGCAGGAGCAGTCCCAGAATCCCCTGGGCCCTGGCCCTGCCCTCCAGGAAGCCGGCCCATGCCTCTGGGGCAGCCTCACCCTCTAGGGGGCAGACACCACCACCACAGTCCCATAGCCTGCGGACCGGCCTGCCCACAGAAAGTCAGACCCTGCCCTGGAACCAGCTGGGCCCTGGTCCTGCCCGACTGCAGTTCAACACAAGCTTCAGGATACCCCAGACCCCAAGTCCAGCTGTGTCAGGAACCAGCCCGGCACTGACACTGGCTCTGGGACCCCTGGGTCCTGCAACCAGACTCTAGGACTCAGCTCTGCCTGCCAATCAGCCAGGACCTGGCTTCACCCACCAGTAACTAGGCGAGCAACAGTCCCGGAGTCCTCAGGACCCCAAGACAGCACTAGTCCCAGGGCCCTCTTGTGACCGGCTCCAGCGCAAGGCTGGGCCTGGGGCCAGCCCCGCCCACAGGCCGCCCACACAGTCAGCTTGCGGCGACGGAAGGCCCACCCCGCCCTCAGAGAGGGAAGCCCTAGAGCACACAGCCTGGGTGATGAGAGGGGCGTGTGCTGCTGGGATGCCCAGGACTTCTCCAGCACAAGGCCAATTCTCCAAGGTTAGGGAACCTACAAGATACGTAAAAATACAAACAAAATGAGCATTTTCATAAGTGATTTTTTAGACCATTGTGCCTTTGTAGTCCTTTAAATATAAAGTAAGCATGAGAAACATGGTTTCAACGCAAGAGTGAGGTTGTTTTGTTGTTTCTTGGTCACTGTGTGCAACTTGTGGGATCTTAGTTCCCTGGCCAGGGATTGATTCTGGCAGGAAAAAACACCAAGTCCTAACCAATGGACCACTGGGGAGTTGTGGGTTTTCTTTTTTTTTTGGGGGGGGTGGGGGGTTCTTTTTTAAATCACCCCTTCCCTGGCCCCCAGAAGATAAACAAAATATACATTTTCTTAACTTTTTCAGTCCAAAGCTATTTCCTTTTTCTCATAAATTAATTTTTATTTGGGATTATTATCCCTCCCGTATTAGTGTATGTGTATATATATATATATATATAATTTTTTTTCCTTCTACTTAAACTGTTTTTAACCTTTATTTTTCCATCCTCAATGTCCTTTATCAGCCAGTGATTCTGAATTCCCACAGATTTCTGTCTTAGCATGTAATTATATATAAATATATATATATATACACACTACACTCTATTGGTAATGATCTCATTGACAATAGCAGACGTTTCAATTATCACATATCCATAAAGAATACTCATACATTAAAAAAAAATTTTTTTCACTCATATATTTTAATCTGTGTCCAGAATTTTTAAACACATATTCACTGACCTATGATATTTGCACTTGGCTGTCTCAACTTCAAAACATCATTTTTAATCTTTAAACTCAGAATGTCAAAACTTAACTAATATCCTTCTCCTGCTCCACTGCAATGTGCTTCACTTACAAGGTTTAAAATTCACTGGGTGGTTTGATTACACAAGTCAGAAATTCTGAATCTCCTTGATGCAGCTCACCAACAGTGAGCTCTCCTTGTCCACCTCACCAACAGTGTTGTCTTTCAAAGTCAATTATTATGTCTCTTTACTATCAACCAAATAAGTATAAGATACTATGTTCTCTTACTCAAGACTATTGCAATGATTTCCTAAGTATTTTTATCTATATCCATCTAGCCATTTTTTTTATTCCACTGCTATAACCAGAGGAATATTTTTTAGGGGTCAATCTTATCATATCTTTCATAAAGTACTTCTAATGCATCTAGGGTCCACGGCAATCCTAGGAAGGATTGTGACCACAATCCTTATCGTAGCTTTAAAATTCTGTATGTTTTGCCCTTCTTTACTGCTCCCCTGTACCTTTTATTATGAGTCTTTTTTTTCTCTTCCTCCTCTTGACTTTGGCATTTCGTTGTTTACATGGCATACTGTTATACTTACTGACCCTACCCAAAGAACCTTACTGACTGCTGAACTCAAATCCATCACAGTGGGCCCATCCACACTAGAAAAGGACTCTCTGGATGGTTACCTTGTTTCACAAGCTCCATGAAAACTTTCCAAATCTTTCTTACCATTCAGGGTGGTCTAGGGCTCCAACCACTCATCCCTCACTCCTTCACCCGGAAGGAGTTTGTGATCTCAAACTCTGACAGCCTTTCTGTCTCTCTCCCCATTCCACCCCTCCCCTCCATCCTATATAGGCATTTCCTCTTGCAAAATTTTTGCACTTTTAATCTCTAAATTGCATCTGTTTCTTGGACTTAGAATAATACAGTATGTAAAGGCTTCCCTTTCTTAGGTCAGGTCTGAGTTCTGAGTCAGGACTGAGCATACAGGAAGTATCAAGAGACACTCCGCCCCAAAGGGGAGAGGATGTGTGTGAAGACAGGGAGCCAGTCAGGATCAGCTGCTGGAGGAAATGGAGCACAACCTCTTCACTGTGTCCAAGTTCAAATCCTTCTTATTGAGAAACACTTTGTAGATGTCCTGGGGAGTTTGTGTTCTTTTATTTCTTTTTCTTTCTCTGTAACTCATCTTTCTCTGAAGGAAAAGTGTGCAGAACTCTATGAAGATGGACATTTTTGATGGAGCTACATAATAGTATGCCTTTTATTTTTACTCCATTTTGCAGCAGACTCTATAAGTACTCTTCATAATTCAGGCTCTTATGTTCCTAAACCAGGTGAATCCTTCTAGAGAAAATAGGAAGGAATGTAGGATATTCAAGGTCCTGATCAGTTCTAAGATCTTATGACTTGAGGATTTTAATTTCTATCTTCAGTCAATGACAGTGAAGCATACTTTAATTAGTTTACAAATTGTCTTGAGGAAATTTAATGAACATACTTAGCAGGCACTTTTTACCAAATGGTGTTAGAAGTATTAAACGTGAGCAGTCAAATAATGAATCTGAAAATACCCCACAACTTTACTAAAAGAGTAAACCAAAATGAAACAGATTTAAGTGTTTAAATGTAAAAATGAAATTATCTTCTTATAAAAACCTTTTTTATAAGTAATAAGAAATTATATTACTTTATAAGTAATAAGAAATTATTACTTATCTACAGTTAAATGAAGAGTTCTTAGAGTTTAAACAAAAACATAATTTATTTTAAAAAACATACCATAAATTGACTTCATTAAATTTAAAAACTCTGCTCTGGGAAAGACCCTGTTACAAAGATGAAAAGTCCAGTGACAGAGCTGGAGGGAAAGGGTGAAAATCAAGTATCTGAAAGAGATTTGTATCCAGAATACAGCCCTCTGTAAACTCAACAGTAAGAACACAACCAGCCCTGGTGTGTCAATGTGCATGTATTTGAAAGGGAAATAAGCACATGGAAAAGATGTTCAACATAACTGTCATTAACCATGAGAAAAATGCAAATCAAAGCCACAGTGAGATACCTCTGCATGCCTATTTGATTGGCAAGAATAAACAATACTAACAGTAGGCAATCCTGTCAAGGATAAGGAAGAATTGGTTTATCATGTATTGCCAGGTGCAGTGTATACATACTTCAAAAATCAGCTTGGCAGATTTTAAAAATTGCCATATGACTCAAGAATTGTACTCCTAGACATTTATCCTGTAAAAGCAAAACTTAGATTTATACAAAATCCTGAGCCTGAATCTTCCTAAAAGCATTTTAAAAATAATATCCCCAAATGGGAAACAACTCAAATGTCCTTCAATGGGAGAACAGATAAATTATGGTATATCTGTACAATACAATACTGCCCAGAGAGGGAAGTTTGGGGGAGAATGGCTACAAGTATATGTACAGTTGAGTCCCTTCACTGTTCATCTGAAACTATCACAACACTGTTTGTTAATCAACTATACTCTGATATAAGATAAAAATTTAAAAAAATTACCCAGAAATAAAGAGGAACAGACTAAAGATGTATACACCAATCCAAGTGGACACATTATGATCAGCTACATTATAATCAGGAGGTAAAAATTCAACCTCAAAATCTTATTTACTTTATGGTTCTATTCATATATCACTATCCAAATTGCCAAATTATAATGATGAAGAAAAAAGGAATGAATGGCAGTGGTTATGGTTGGTGAGAGAGAGTATCAAGGGGAAGCAGTCAGTCAGTTCAGTCGCTCAGTCGTGTCCGACTCTTTGCGACCCCGTGAATCACAGCACGCCAGGCCTCCCTGTCCATCACCAACTCCCAGAGTTTACTCAAACTCATGTCCATCGAGTCAGTGATGCCATCCAGCCATCTCATCCTCTGTCGTCCCCTTCTCCTCCTGCCCCCAATCCCTCCCAGCATCAGGGTCTTTTCCAATGAGTCAACTCTTCGCATCAGGTGGCCAAAGTATTGGAGTTTCAGCTTCAGCATCAGTCCTTCCAATGAACACCCAGGACTTATCTCCTTCAGGATGGACTGGTTGGATCTCCTTGCAGTCCAAGGGACTCTCAAGAGTCTTCTCCAACACCACAGTTCAAAAGCATCAATTTTTTGGCACTCAGCTTTCTTCACAGTCCAAATCTCACATTCATACATGACCACTAGAAAAACCATAGCCTTGACCAGACGGACCTTTGTTGACAAAGTAATGTCTCTGCTTTTTAATATGCTATCTAGGTTGGTCATAACTTTCCTTCCAAGGAGCAAGCGTCTTTTAATTTCATGGCTGCAATCACTATCTGCAGTGACTTTGGAGCCCCAAAAAATAAAGTCTGACACTGTTTCCACTGTTTCCCCATCAAGGGGAAGCAAAGGGGAGCTCATTTGTGATGACTGCATTCTATATCCTGAATATGGTAGTAGTTATATTAATCTGTACATGAAACACTTTCCATAGAACTATGCATCAAAGAATTAAGAGTTCATTTATCAAATGTTGAAATCCAAATAAGGTACATAATTCAGTTAACAGTAGTATACCATGTCAATTTACTCGTTTCCTCTTTGTGATTGTGATTATGTAAGACTTTATCACTGAGGAAGATTGGTAAGACAAAATAGGACCTGACTATATTGTTTCTACATCTTTCATGAATCTAAATCTATTTCGACATAAAATTGATCAAATATAGTAAAGAGAAATCTGATTAGTGGTCCCCAAATGCTAGGAGAAGGGGAACGAATTGATTACAAAACAACAGAAAGGAAATTGGGCGAGTTCAAGAAATATCCTATATTTTTATTGTGGTGGTGCTTACACAATTACAATAAGCTTGTCTAAATTTATAGAACTATACAACTATGAAAGTTGAGTTATACTGTATACAAATGATAATTTAATAAGCGTAAGAAATAATTTCAAAATTCAGTCATCCTTTTTAATAGTTGTATTATCTAAACCCAGTTCTGTTCTATTATCTACCTCTGGTTTAAAAAAAAAAAAAAAGCAGTTGTTCTTTTTTTTCAATTTAGAACAATAGGAATGATAAGCTCTAGATCTGAATTTCACTGGATAACTTTTAGTGGATGTGATAACCCAGAGTTGTGACTGTATACAATTAAAAAGATATGCAGGCATTTATGAGTCCCTAAAGGAAAATTATCTCCCAAATGTATTTAAAGTAAAAATGTTATTTTATGGTCTTTTTGGTCTTTTGATAATTAATATTCAGCTGTTGGATTAGATATTCCTATAACTGAGTGTAAAATATTCAGCAGGCAAATACTATCGTCACCTCTGTTGGAAAGTTCTGGCTTGCTATTAAAGTCATATCTGACATAATTTAAGTATAATCTTGAACATAAAATGGTGGCATACTATGTTTAGTAAAATGATTTTTGCATTTAGAATATTATTTCCTTAAAAGAGACCTGGGCTCGATCCCTGGGTTGGGAAGATCCCCTGGAGAAGGGAAAGGTCACCCACTCCAGTATTCTAACCTGCAGAATTCCATGGACTGTATAGTCCATGGGGTTGCAAAGAGTCGGACACAACTGAGCGACTTTCACTTTCACTTTCCCTAGAAGAAACTGCAATGTCTTGATGCAGAACAAATATTCTCATAATATTTTAGGTTTTCTTGTCCTGGACAAATGAGATAAGACTTGTTCTTGTCCAGACATTTATATTGATCATAGCCTGAGGTATCTTTTAAAGCATGCTATATGGCACCCAATAACTTGAGTCTCTTCTAGGACAAAAGACAGACTAGAAGACTTCAGTCTCCTTTGAAATACTGGTAAACGGAGACTTTTGTTATTCTCTCTTTAACAGTACAAAGTTTCCAAAAAACAAAAGATCCCCCAAACAAAGCACACTTTGTTCAGTGACCAGGGGACGTTCACATGTGCGTCTTAGTTGCTGTTTTACATGTGTAGGTTAAATTCAGTAGCTCTTTCTTGTTACTGCCCAAAGTGCTGGGTTACTTTGCCCACAACATATGAGGCAGTGACACCAGGGAGACTAGAGATTGCTCTTATTTCCTATTTTTCTCTCTCTTTTAATACCCTTATTATGTTAAATACAGAGTATTTTTCTTACCTCTGGGTCAAGTTGAGTAATATGTTCTTTTTTAATCTTCATGGAACTTTTAATTCACACATCTAACATTCCCTCTACTGGCTAGGTAAAAAATGAAAATATTGTAGCCTGCTGTGATTCATAGGCAGTCTCTTCTGCTTTTGATCTCTGCTGACGCACATATATAAAAGGAGAGATCTAGTGTGTGCAACCTGAAGACATTTCAATTCTAAACTTCAGTTTACTTTTCCTCAAATGTCCTGCACCAGAAGGACTGGTGTACTGCAGACACTTCCGGTTGTAGTTATGTAAATAATTCAAATAGCTACTGTAAGAGTAATATTGACTGTACTATAATGATAGAGTACTTTCTGCACTCATCAGATTTTGTATTCTCCGATTAAGTTGGAACTGAACACTGCTACACTCAAAGTTTCCTTTCTAAATCCTACCTTTCTCCACAGCTATAAAAGGCAAGTTAGATTTTGGTGGCAAATGTAAATCTACACCAAACCTGTAGGCAGATTATCTTAATATTTTATCCCTGACATCTAAGAGGCAGGAAGTGTCAGTTCCCTATTTAAAATAAAGAATTTTTGTATTAGAAATTCTAAGTAGTGTGTCATGGTTACTGAGTGGTAGTATTTGAATTTGAATTCAAGTCTTTCAACTGCCAGAACTTTTTCTAGAAATCAGTGAAGGAGATACATTATTTAGGGAGACAATGACTGATTAAATATTATCTTACTTCAAAGCCTCCAATGTCACCCACTTACCTTATTTAATATAGAATTTAAGGCATTGCTCCACGTGGACTCAACCTCACTCCAATGAGCCTTCTTTTATTTTCTCTGGTTTTATTGAGATATAGTTGACACATAACATTGTTTAAGTTCAGGGTTCCAAAACTGTCCCAATACTCGTCTGGGAGCTTTGCAAACATACCATTGCCCAGATCTCATATATTCAACAATTGATTCACAGTCTTGGTATTGATAACCAACACTGATAAAAGGTCTCCAGCTGATGTCAATTCCTGGTGGGGACTTTGTACTGTAATTCTATAAGACATTCCCACTGGGAGAGACTTGTTAAAAGATACAGGAGAACCTCTTTTATTTCTGACAACTCTATGTAATAAATCTACAACTATCTCAACATAAAAAGTTTAAATTTAAACTTTAAGGAGAGTCTAAATTTACAATAAATCTTGAGTCTACAATGCTCTGTTGTGAAATAGAGGCTCTCAGCATGTGTTTAATTATAGTTCACAAGACTCTCCTGACTTTGATTCTCTTGTCCTCTCCAACTCAGTAGCCTGCAAAGTTTCCACATCTCTTCTCTATCTTAAGATCTATCATTTTTTGTATTTCTTTCTCCTCTCCTCATAGTTCTGGGTTCATCAGATAAAATTGTTCCAGGCCTCCTATAGAGAGAGGATCTGTGTGAGATCTTTGTGAGAAAGAATACAGAAAACCTCAGAGTCTTATCTGCTGGAGACCATCTGTTTCCCCCAACAAGGCTCCTCACCAACAGCCCAATAAAGGAGACAGCTCAGTGGGGGGAAGTGGCTGAAAAGAAAAGGAGATAGAAGCAGGCGCAGTCCCTGGAGCTGCTGTCCTTGCTTTCTACCACCTTCTCTGTGTCAGGTAGGTCAGGTGGGGATGCTATGGAGGCTGCCCTGGTGTGTCACACTGCCGTGAGGACCGCTCCAGATCAGTCCTTCCTGAAAATAACTGTTTCTATTTTCTGAGGAAAAACTGAACTTCTTTAAATGCAGCCGGGCTCCTTGTGGGCTGAGCCCAAGGTTGGTTCCCTCTGAAGTGGACAAACAGGACCTGTTCTAGCATTTCTTGCAAGTCTGTACAAGGCCTTCTGTTCACATATGTGTCATGCTGATTCTGTGGGTTAAGGGAAGAGAAGGGAATAGCCCACTATAATTAGGAGTCTGTGGGGCTGGAGGGGTTTCTATATCATAAGAAACTTTCATCTAGAAATAGAAATTTGTCTCTGTGTTACAAACATGTCAAAGTTTCCTTCCACAGACTTGACAAAATGTCTCTCTTCTGACCATGGATCAAAGCTATTTTCATCATTGCCTTGGTATTTCCTCTTTATTCCGGTGAGTGAATTTTCCAGTGCAAGGTGAAATATTTTACATATGTTAGAAAATGTGGGAAACAACTCTAATCTAGGAATGAAGGAGGTTGTTTTTGTACTGGGCTTGTAAATCTTAAACTGATAAAGTGAAAAAGGGCATATTACAAATGTCTTTTGAAAGGCATCAGTGGGTTGCTTTTTCCCATTTCCTGTTTTGGACAAGTAGAGACAGAGTAGAGTGGGTTACAGTGGGCACTAGAATTTTGCTCTTTCTTTGTCTACAACTATTGAACATGACCTATGTTTTTTTCTTTCTGGCGGTCAGATTGTTAAAGGCAAACCTGGGGGGAGAAATGATCTTTTCTAGATCTGGTGTTGCTTGATATTCTGATTTTTTTATCACCCAATCTGAATCCCTTATGATACCTTCAAAGAAAGCTGTTTGGAATTCAAAAATATGTCACGTTAATTTTCACAGAGTTTTAATAATTGAATAATAAATAATAATAAAATATTTCCAAATTTGGTATTGTTTTATGATTTTTGTTTTGTTAATGACAGGAAAGTCTCGCTTCATTAGTTGTAGAGTCTCTAATATTTAATGTGTACATGTTTCTGCTACTAATAAATATGGGCCTTGTTTACTGAAATTGATTCTTCTCTCCCCCTTCCCTTTCTCCTCCTCTTCCTCCTTTTTCTCCCTCCCCACTCCTATTTCTTTCTTCTCCTCCTCTTCTCTTTCTCCTCCTCTCCATCTTCCTTTCCCTCTCTCTCCTCCCATGCCCCTTCCCCCACTCCTCCTTCATTTTTAACTTTCTTTTTTTACCTATGTGTTGGTTGCAGAAATTTATTGTGAACGTGATTTCAGATATCCGGTAAGTTAATCAGATGAGGGCTGAAAAAGATAAGCAATTAACTTTCATATATTATAAATTTTAACAGCAAAATTCATCAAAAATTGTGCATCAGAGAGGTCTTTCCAAAACTAAAAAGATAGTATTACAACCGGAGAAGGAAATGGCAACCCACTCCAGTATTCTTGCCTGGAGAATCCCAGGGACAGAGGAGCCTGGTGGGCTGCCGTCTATGGGGTCGCATAGAGTTGGACATGACTGAAGTGACTTAGCAGAAATAGCAGCAGCAGTATTACACCAAGGTCAAAAAATAGAAACTTAGCCATACAAAGCTATCTGTCATTATCTAGACAACATAAAAATGTGCATATCCTGTTACACAAAAATTTAATTAATGGGCATAGATGTTGCTTCATACAAGCATCTGAGAAAGGTTGAAGGTGTTTAGAGTAGTAGTGTTCATCTTAGCATAACAAAGGAAAAAAAGAATCAACCTAAATATATATTTAAGATGAAAATTTCTACAGATCCACATAGTATGATATTACATAAAGGTGAAAAAAAGCCTATAGCTCTAAATATCTGAATAAACAGTCACACATTTAAAAAGTAGATGATGTAAGCAGATACACAGTATTTTTTATTATGTCAATTACCAAAACTGTCAACAGTAAACAGACTGCATTTGTATCTTCTGTATATCTATATAGATAGATAGATAGATATAGATATACACACACACACATACACACACATGCACAAACACCATAGATTTAGTTGGAATTATCAAGAAAGGGAATGAGAAAAAGAACAATCTAATTTCATGATTTCTTCTTGAGTTCGAAAGGGAAGTGAAGATGATGGTCACAAAATTAAAAAAACACATTTAGCCAGTTATATGACCTCTTTAAAAAAATTATAGCAAGTTTATGAAAACAATAATATTTTACTTTTAAATGGGATATGTGTTAGTTTTATAAGTTCTAGTGTTATAGATAGTAGTTTTTAAAACTATAACATAGGTTGCTTCCCTGGTAACCCAGTGGTAAAGAATCTGTCTGCCAATTCAGGAGACACAGGTTCGATCCCTGAACAGGAAAAATCCCACATACCACAGAGCAACTAAGCCTGCATTCCATAACTATTGAGCCTGTGTTCTAGAGCCTGGGAACCACAACTACTGAAGCCCACGTGTCCTAGAGTCCATGCGCTGCAACAAGAGAAGCCCTACAGTCAGAAGCCCACGAACTGCAGCTAGAGCAGTCCTTGCTCACCACAACTAGAGAAAGCCCACATAGCAACAAAGACCCAGCAAGGCTAAAAATAAATAAATAATTTTTTAAAAAACCTAAATATAAAATATATTCCCAGTTTTCATGCATGGCACTTAATATCAAGATTAAACAAATTTTACTCAGACTTCCATTGCCTGATGAATTTTATGTTCTCTACATTTAACAGCCAGACTGTCAACTGTATACAGAAGTTTGCACCAGAGAATATGATCCAATCTGTGCAAGTGATGGAAAAACCTACAGCAATGAATGTACTTTCTGCATTGAAAAGATGTACGTACACAATAGTAAATGTTTGGTCTTCCAAGGTATGAAGAAATCATCACAAGATGATGGTAAATCTGTGTTGCTGATTGTACCAAGGCACAATATATGTATATAGAAAATAACTGTAAGTTCATTGTAAAATATTAGGGGCCACTGTTGTTTCTTTCCCTGAAGTTCTTGTTTCTGAAAGTAATTTTGTGTTTGAGCTATCAATAACTTTGATTGATACTGTGCAAATGTGTAAACAATTAATTTAACTTAATTATGAGTTACTAATGGCAGACTAACAACCAATATAATGTAATTCCAGAGCCCAGATGCAGAATGATAGCTCTCTGTGGTGGCCATGTGATTGACCCTTGCAGATTTAGCTGAAGGGAGCATAATTGTTCAAGAACCAAACAGACCACTGAATTCAGAAATTTATCATAATCAGCCCATTCATGTTAGAAAAGGACTCCTGTCAAGGTTGACTATGTCTCAAAAACTGTGTGTGTGTGTTAGTCACTCAGTCGTGTCCAACCCTTTGAGATCCCATGAACTGTAGCCTGCCAGGTTCCTCTATCCATGCAATTTTCCAGACAATACTGGAGTGGTTGCCATTCCCTTCTCCAGGGGACCTTTCCGACCAAGGAATCAAACTCGGGTCTCCTACAGTGCAGGCAGATGCTTTACCTTCTGAGCCACGATGACAGCCTCCAAAGCTTCCCTGGAGAGCAGGGCATTCTAGAGCACCTCTATCTAATCTCCCTTTCTGCCTCCTTCCTTTGAGGGAGTCTGCAGTCTAAAGGTTCAGCCAGCCTTTCTACCTCCTGCCTCATTTCCTCTCATGGGGTATTTCCTCTCACAAAATCTTTGCACATTTAATCCCCAAAGAGGCATGTGTTTCTGGAAGACTGCTGAGATAGTCTCCAATCTCTCCTCTCTCAGATCTGGGTGGGTCCCAAACCTGGATCAGGACTGAGAACACAGGAAGAGTCAGGTGGGCCCAGATGGGGACAGGACATGTGCCAGGCCCTAGGAGCAAGCAGAGTCCAGTTGCTTCTGCAAGTGGAACACTGCCACTCTATCTTGTTCCACTTTCAAATCCTCCTTATTGAAAAGATTTTTGGAGTTTTTGTGTTTAACATCCAAACTCTATTCTGCATGCATATTATCTACATTTCTGTACCACAGAAATGACTCCAATCTGTACAAGCTACGGTAGAACTCACAGCATTGAGTGTAATTTTCTCAGTGATACTATACTGGCAGTTTAAAATATTCCTTTTTAAATAAAAATTTATGGTGGGGTAATTTTAGATTTACAGAGAAATTTCAAAGATAGTACCAAGTTTTTGTATCCTTTATCCAGTTTCTCCTAAGATTAACTCCTTATGGAAATCTGGCTCATGTGTCAAAAGTAACAAATTAACTTTGGTTTATCACTATTAACTAATCTACAGAATTTGTTTGGATTTCACCAGTTTTTCCATTAATATCCTTTTTAATTTTTTTAAGTGTAATGTACTTTATTTCTTCCTTAAAACTCTAATTGTTTCCTCTCTTTCTTTATAGGAATAATGATACCGATATTTATTTTCAATATTTTGGTGAATGTGAATATTGATGAAGCAACTCATAATTTGGTTTTTATTGTAATTACATTTTGTGGTGCATTCTACAGGCAATTAGAGTCTTCTCAATCAGAAGCTGACCAGGTCAATTCTATGAAACAAGAGCTATTGATAGAATATAGAGCATTCAGATTCTTTCCAAAATTAATTTTTTATGATTTCAGGATTTTCATTCTTTGTGTTCAATTTATTCAGTGGTAGTTTGAAAAACTAATGTCATTTGCATGCTTGATAACATAAAAGCTAGTGTAATTTAAAATAGTAAATATTTCACTCATTAAAATGTTAATAATGGGGAGGTGGGAGGGGTGATCGGGATGGGAAACACATGTAAATCCATGGCTGATTCATGTCAATGTATGGCAAAAACCACTACAATATTGTAAGGTAATTAGCCTCCAACTGATAAAAATAAATGAAAAAAAAAGGAAAAAAATGTTAATAATGGTGTTATTTTTATTAAAATATCCTTTCTTTCAATAAGGGGTTAGGATATATGCATACTTTTGGTAACTATAATCAAATATATTTTCAATATTTTCAAAGATGAAAATTTGAACTATTTTGAAATCATTTGGTATTTACCAAAAGTACAAACTCTTTGGCTCCTTTCTATCCTATTGAATCAAATTCTCCAAGAAAAAGGGACTAGGAAGTTGAATTCTAATAAGCATTTAAGGTTAATGTTATGACCACAAATGTTAAACAATAAGAACCTTAATGAGTTAAATAATTAATTAGAACTTAAGTTCTATAATTGAATTAGTTGAAAAATCTATTCAAAGATAGCATAGGACTTCTGAAGCTTGGGGAAAAATTTACATGTTATTTTCTTTCTGTTTCATAAATAAGCCAAAACGTAGTTGAGTGATATTCAAGTGCTAGATGGGACTGCTTTCCTCAACCTAGGCTATCCATTTCTAGTTTAAGTTAGTCTAAGTCTGATGATGGCTTTCCACTACTTTCCATCTCCCACTAACAAAAAGCAGACATTGACTAAGGGGCCCACTGCTCATTTAAAGCTTTATTATAGTAAAAGAAATGTAGAGATAATGCTTTAATATATTTTGAGGGAACAGCAAAACTGTTTGCAGCAGAGCGGGGACCCTTTCCTCCCTCATGAGGGTTGTTAAAGAGTTCCAATTTCTCCATATTCTCAAACCAAATCACAATCTTATATTTTTAAAAAATTATATTTATCCTAGTGGGTATAAATTAATATTCAATTGGGATTGGATTTATATGCCCTTATGAGTAACAGTGTTTAATGTTTTTTCATGTGCTTATTGGCCACTTGCATAACTTCTCTAGAGAAATGTCTATTTAAATTCTTTGTCTTTTTAAAAAATTGTTGTTGTTCAGTCACTAAGTCATGTCTGAATCCTTGAGACCCCATGAATTGCAGCATGCTAGGCTTCCCTGCCCTTCCCTATCTCCTGGAGTTTGCTCAAACTCATGTCCATTGTATCAGTGATGCCATCCAACCATCTCATCCTCTGTCACCCCATTCTATTCCTGCCTTCAATCCTTCCCAGCATGAGAGTCTTCTCAAATAAGTCAGCTCTTTGCATCAGGTGCCCAAAGTATTGCAATTTCAGCTTCAGCATCAGTCCTTCCAATGAAAACTCAGGGTTGATTTCCTTTAGGATTGACTGGTTTGATCTCCTTGCAGTCCAAGGGACTCGCAAGAGTCTTGTCCAGCACCACATTCGAAAGCAAAAATTCTACAGGGCTCAGCCTTCTTTATGGTCCAAATCTACATCCATACATGACTACTGGAAAAACCATTGTTTGACTATACAGACTTTGTCAGCAAAGTGATATCTCTGCTTCTGAATATGCTGTTTAGGTTTGTCACAGCTTTCCTTCCAAGGAGCAGACGTCTTTTAATTTCATGGCTGTCACTGTCCACAGTGGTGACTGCAATGGAGCCCAAGAAAATAAAACCTGTCACTGTTTCTACTTTTTCCCCATTTATTTACCATGAAGTGTTGGAACTGGATGCCATGAGCTTAGTTTTATGAATGCTGAGTTTTAAAAGTTAGGTTCTTAAAATTCGTTTTTTGATTTGATAGAGTTCTTTATATAATATGGTTACTAGGCACTAGTAACCAGCTGAGCTATTTCAAATCCTAGAAGATGATGCTGTAAAATTGCTGCACTCATTATGCCAGCAAATTTGGAAAACTCAGCAGTGGCCACAGGACTGGAAAAGATCAGTTTTCATTCCAGTCTGAAAGAAAAGCAATGCCAAAGAGCATTCAAATTACCATACAATTGCACTGATTTCACACACCAGCAAGATAATTCTTCAAGCTAGGCTTCAGCAGTATGTGAACCGAAAACTTCCAAACATACAAGCTGGATTTAGAAAAGGCAAAGGAACCAGAGATCAAATTGCAAACATATGATAGATCATAGAAAAAGCAAGAGAGTTCCCCCCCCCAAAAAACAACACATTTACTTCTGCTTCATTGATGACACTAAATCCTTTGACTGTGTGGATCACAACCAACTGTGGAATATTCTTAAAGAGATGGAAATACCAGACCACATTAATTGCCTCCTGAGAAACCTGCATGCAGGACAAGAAGCAACAGTTAGAACTGGACATGGAACAACGGACTGGTTCAAAATTGGGAAGGGAGTATGTCAAGGCTCTCTAATGTTACCCTGCGAATTTAACGAATATGCAGAATATATCATATGAAATGCTGGGCTAGATGACTTATAAGCTGGAATCAAGATTGCAGGGAGAAATATCAACAGCCTCAGATATGTAGATGATACTAATTTAATGACAGAAAGTGAAGAGGAAAGAGCCTCTTGATGAAGGTGAAAGAGGAGGGTTAAAAAGCTAGCTTAAAACTCAACATTGAAGAAACAAAGATCATGATATCTGGCCCTATCACTTCCTGGCAAATATATGTGGAAAAAGTAGAAATAGTGTCAGATTTCATTTTATTGGGCTCAAATATCAAATAAGTCAATCCTAAAGGAAATCATGGCTTCCCTCATAGCTCAGTTGGTAAAGAATCCACCTGTGATGCAGGAGACCCAGGTTCAATTCCTGGGTTGGGAAGATCTGCTGGAGAAGGGATAGGCTACCCACTCCAGCATTCTTGGTCTTCCCTTGTGGCTCAGCTGGTAAAGAATCCACCTGTAATGCGGGAGACCTGGGTTTGATCCCTGGATTGGGAAGATCCCCTCGAGAAGGGAAAGGCTACCCACTCCAGTACTCTGGCCTGGAGAATTCCATGGACTATGCAGTCCATGGGGTCGCAAAGAGTCGGACACGACTGAGTGACTTTCAGTTTCAAAAAAGGAAATCAACCCTGAATATTCATTGGAAGGACTGATGCTAAAGCTGAAATTCCAATACTTTGGCAACTGATGCAAAGAGCTGATTCATTGGAAAAGACTCTGATGCTGGGAAAGATTGAGAGCAAGAAGAGGAGGAGACAACAGAGGATGAGAGGGTTGGATTGCACTACTGACTCAATGGACATGAGTTTGAGCAAACTCAGGGAGATGGTGAAGAACAGGAAAGCTTGGTGTGCTGCAGTTTACAGGCTCTCAAAGAGTCAGATATGACTTAGCGACTGAACAACAACACAAAAGGCCCTTATTAGATATACAACTTGTAAATATTTTCTCCCATGTTTGAGTTGCCTTTTGAACTTTCTTCACAGCATCTTTTGATGTAAAATATTTCAGAATTTAGTAAACTTCAACTTCTCTCTTTTTCTTTTATTGCCTGTGCTTTTTTATATTATATATAAGAAATTACTTCCTGATCTTATCTCAGGAAGATTTACTCCTAGATTTCCTTCTAAGAGTATCACAGTAATAGTACCTGCATTTATAGCTCTGATCCATTTTGAGTTAATTTTTGTATATGGTGAGAATTATGGGTAAAAGTTCTACTTTTTCATGTGGTTATCCAGCTGTCACAGGACAATTTGTTGAAAAGAATATTGTTTTGCATTTTAGTTTTCTGAGGAAAAAATCAATCAGAAATCAGGAAAAAGACTTGTCAAAACTCAATTGATTAGCCAAGAGTGTAGTATTGGCAAAGAAATACATAAATGAAACAGAATGGAGAGACTAGAAATTGTTGTTGTTCAGTCCTTCAGTCATGTCTGACTCTGTGACCCCATGGATTGTGCCTCACTGTCCCTCATTGTCTCCCAGAGTTTACCCAAGTTCATGTTCATTGAGTCAGTGATGTATCTAACCTTCTCATCCTCTGTTGTTTCCTTCTCCTCTTGACTTCAATATTTCCCAGCATCAGGGTTTTTTCCCAATAAATCAGCTCTTTGCATCAGGTGGCTAAAATATTGAAGCTTCAGCTTCAACATTAGTCCTTCCAAAGAATATTCAGTGTTGATTTCCTTTAGAACTGTCTGGTTTGATCTTGCTGTCAAAGGGACTCACAAGAGTCTTCTCAGCACCACATTTCAAAATTCTGCATCAATTCTTCAGCATTCAGCTTTCTTTATGGTCCAATTCATGTATGGTCCAACTATACATGACTACTGGAAAAACCATAGCTTTGACTATAAGGACCTTTCTCAGCAAAATGATGCCTCTGCTTTTTAATATGTTATCTAGGTTTGTCATAGCTTTTCTTCCAAGGAGCGAGCGTCTTTTAATTTTATGCAGCTCAGAAATAGTCTTTCATAAATACAGCTGACTAGTCTTTGCCAAAGAAGCAAAGGCAATGCAATGGGTCAAAGATAGTTTTCTCAACAAACAGTGCTGGAACAACTGGAAATCTACATGCAAAAACATTAATCTAGACACAGACCTTATAAATGAACTCAAAATGGATCACAGACCTAAGTGTAAAAGGCAATACTGTAAAACTTCTAAAAGATAACATAGGAAAAAACCTAAATGACCCTGAGTATGGTGATGGCTTTTTAGATAAAATACCAAAGGCTTGACCCATGAAAGAAATAAAGGACAAACTGGGTTTCATTAAAATTAAAACTTCTGTGAAAGATATCAAGAGAATGAGACACAAGCCACAGACTTGGAGAAAGATTTGCAAAAGACCCATCTGATAAAGGACTGTTATCCAATATATACAAAGAACATTTAAATCTCAAAGATAAGAAAGTAAACAACCCTAAAATGGTCATACTATCCAAAACAATCTACACAGTTAATGTGATCTCTATCAACTACCCATGACTTTTTTCACAGAACTAGAACAAATCATCCAAAAATTTACATGGAACCACAAAAGAAAGAGAATTACCAAAGTAATTCTGAGGAAAAAGACTAAAGATGGAAGCATAACCCTTCCAGACTTCAGACAATACTACAAAGTTAAGAGTAATCAAAACAGCATGGTATTGGCATAAATACAGACAGGTAGATCAATGGAACAGACTGGAGAGCTTGGAAGTAAATTCATACATCTACAGTCAATTACTCTGTGGCAAAAGAGGCAAAGATACACAATAAAGAGAAGATAGTCTCTTCACCAACTGATGCTGAGAAAGCAGGATGGCCATATATCAATCAACAAAATTAGAATACTCCCTCATGTCAAACGAAAAAATAAAGTCAAAATGCTTTAAAGACTAAATTTAGGACATGGCACCATAGAGTTCTTAGAAGAGAGCATAGGCAGAACATTCTATGACATAAATCATAGCAAAATCCAGACACCCACAAAATGAGAGAAAATATTTGTAAATTATGCAACCAATAAGGGTTTACTTACCAAAATATACAAATAGCTTCTATAACTCATATCAAAAACACAAACAACTTAATCAAAAAATGGGCATAAGACCTGAATAGACATTTCTGCAAAGCAGATATATAGATGGGTAACAGGCATATGTACAAAATGTTCCAAGTCACTAATTATTAGAGAAAAGCAATTCAGAACCACTGGTATCATATCATACTTGTCAGAATGACTTTTGTCAAAAAACCTGAAAATAATAAATGCTGAAAATAGGGTGGAGAGAAGGAACACGCCTATGCTATTGATGGCAGTGTAAACAGGCTGTGTGGAAAACAGTATGGAGGTTCCTTAAAAAACAAAAAATAAAACTACTATATGATCCACAAATCCCACTCTTGGGTATAAATCTGGAAAACATGAAAATTCTAAGTTGAAAAGATACATGCAACTCAATATTCATAGCAGTACTGTTATAAGAACCAAGATATGGAAGCAACAAAGGGTTCATCAACAAATGAATGGATATAGAAGATTTTACACATGTATACACGTAAACAAACAATAGAATACTGTTCAGCTATAAAACCCCTTCAAGGATCACTGCCTTGCCATGTTGAAGGGGTTTGCATAACTCAGTGAAGCTATGAGCCATGCCATGTAGGGTCACCCAAGACAGACTGGTCATAGCGGAGAGTTCTGACAAAACGTGATCCACTGGAGGCGGGAATGGCAGAACACCCGAGTATGCTTGCCCTGAGAACCTCATGGACTGTACAAAAGGACGAAAAGATATGACACTGAAAGAAGAGTCTCCCAGATCTGAAGGTGTCCAATTTGCTACTGGGGAAGAGCAGAGGAGAACTACTAATAGCCCCAGAAAGAGTGAAGCAGCTGGGCCAAAGCAAAAATGACACTCAGTTGTGGATGTGTCTGGTGATGAAAATAAAATCTGCTGCGACAAAGAACAGTATTGTATAGGAACCTGAAATGTTAGGTCCATGAATAAAGATAAATTGGACATGGTCAAGCAGGAGATAGTAAGAATAAACATCAACATCTTAGGAATCAATGAACTAAAATGGACAGGAATGGGCAAATTTAATTCAGGTGACCATTAAATATACTGCCATGGGCAAGAATCCAATAAAAGAAAGGGAGTAGCCCTCATAATCAACAGAGTCCAAAATGCAGTACTTGGGTGCAATCTCAAAAACCACAGAATAATCTTGGTTCATTTTCAAGGCAAGCCATTCAACCTCACAGTAATCCAAGTAATCAAGTAATCCCTACCACTGATGCCAAAGAAGCTGAAGTTGATCAGTTCTGTGAAGACCTAGAAGACCTCCTAGAACCAACACCAAAAGAAGGTGTTCTATTCATCACTGGGGGATTGGAATGCAAAAGTAGGAAGTCAAGAGATAACCTGGAGTAACAGGCAAGTTTGCCCTTGGATAACAAAATGAAGCAGGCAAAGGTTAACTGAATTCTGCCAAGAGAATGCATTGGTCATGCCAAACACCCTTTCAAAACAACACAAGACATGACTTTACACATGGATATCACCAAATGGTCAATACCAAAGTCAAATTGATTACATTCTTTGTAGGTGAAGATGGAGAAGCTATGCACAGTCAGCAAAAACAAGAACTGGAGCTGACTGTAGCTCAGATCATCACCTTCTCACAGCAGAATTCAGGCTTAAACTAAAAAAAAAAAAGTGGGGAAAACCACTAGGCCAGCCAGGTGCAACTTAAATCAAACCCCCTATGAATATGCAGTGGAGGTAAAAAATAGATTCAAGGAATTAAAACTTGTAAACAGTGTGCCTGAAGAACTACAGACAGAGGTCCAAAATACTGTACAGAAGGCAGTGAACAAAACCATCCCAAAGAAAAAGAAAAACAAGAAGGCAAAGTGGTTACCTGAGGAAGCCTTACAAATAGCAAAAGAAAGAAGAAAAGTGGAAAGCAAGGGAGAAAGGGAAAGGTATATTTAACTAAACTCAGATTTCCAAAGAACAGCACAGAGAGACAAGAAGGCCTTCTTCAGTGAACAGTGTATGAAACTAGAAGAAACAAAGATAGGCACAATAAAGGACATAAATGTTAGAGACCTAGTAGATGCTGAAAGAATCAAGAAGAGATGGAAAGAATACACAGAAGAACTGTACAAAAAAGATCCAAATGAACTGGATTACTATGATGGTGTGGTCAGCCACTCAGAGCCAGACATTCTGGAGTGGCGAAGTCAAGTGGGCCTTAGGAAGCACAGCTGTTAATAAAGCTGTGAAATTCCAGTAGAACTATTCAAAACCCTAAAGGATGAGGCCATCAAAGTGTTGCATTCAATATGTCAGCAAATCTGGAAGACTCAGCAGTGACCACAGGACTAGAAAAGATCAATCCTCATCCTAATTCCCAAGAAGGGTAGTACTAAAGAATGTGCTAACCATCAGACAATTGTACTCATCTCTCATGCTAGTAAGGCCATGCTTAAAATCTTGTGTGCTAGGCTTCAGCATATGTGAACCAAGAATTTCCAGATATCCAAGCTGGGTTCAGAAAAGGAAGAGGAACCAGAGATCAAATTGCCAACATTCACTGGATTACTGAGAAAGCTAGGGAATTCAAGAAAAACATCTACCTCCACTTTATCAACTATGCTAAAGTCTTTGATTGTGTTGATCATACTAAACTCTGGAAAGCTCTTAAAGAGACAGGAATAGCAAACCATCTTACCTGACTCCTGAGAAACATGTATGTGGGTCAAGAAGAAACAGTTAGAACCCTGTATGGAACAAGTGATTGGTTTAAGATTGAGAAAAAAGAGTAGGACTGTGCTGTCTGCTGTTACCCTGTTTGTTTAATCTATAGGCTGAGAACTTCATAAGAAATGCCAGGCTAGGTGAGTTACAAACTGGAATAAAGACAGGCGGGAAAAACATCAACAACCTCAGATATGTAGATGATACCACTCTAATGGCAGAAAGCGAAGAGAAACTAAAGAGCCTTTTGATGAGGGTGAGAGATACTAAGGGAAAATTTTATGCAAAGATGGGCTCAATAAAGGACAGAAATAGTAGGGACCTAACAGAAGCAGAAGATATTAAGAAGAGGTGGCAAGAATACACAGAAGAACTATACAAAAAAAGATCTTCACAACCCAGATAATCACGATGTTGTGATCACTCACCTAGAGCCAGACATCCTGGAATGTGAAGTCAAGTGGGCCTTAGGAAGCATCACTATGAACAAAGCTAGTGGAGGTGATGGAATTCCAGTTGAACTATTTCAAATCTTGAAAGATGATGCTGTGAAAGTGCCACACTCTATGGCAGCAAATTTGGAAAACTCAGCAGTGGCCACAGGACTGGAAAAGGTCAGTTTTCATTCCAATCCCAAAGAAAGGCAATGCCAAAGAATGCTCAAACTACCACAAAATTGCAGTCATCTCACACACTAGTAAAGTAATGCTTAAAATTCGCCAAGCCAGGCTTCAGTAATACGTGGACCATGAACTTGCAGATTTTGAAGCTGGTTTTAGAAAAGGCAGAGGAACCAGAGATCAAATTGCCAACATTCATTGGATCATCAAAAAAGCAAGAGAGTTCCAGAAAAACATCTATTTCTGCTTATTGACTATGCCAAAGCCTTTGACTGTGTGGATCACAATAAACTGTGGAAAATTCTGAAAGAGATGGGAATACCAGACCACCTGACCTGCCTCTTGAGAAATCTGTATGCAGGTTAGGAAGCAACAGTTAGAGCTGGACACGGGACAACAGACTGGTTCCAAATAGGAAAAGGAGTACGTCAAGGCTGTATATTGTCACCCTGCTTATTTAACTTATATGCAGAGTACATCATGAGAAACACTGGGCTGGAGGAAGCACAATCTGGAATCAAGACTGCCGGGAGAAATATCAGTAACCTCAGATATGCAGATGACACCACCCTTATGGCAGAAAGTGAAGAACTAAAGAGTCTCTTGATGAAAGTGAAAGAGGAGAGTGAAAACGTTGCCTTAAAGCTCAACATTCAGAAAACTAAGATCATGGCATCTGGTCCCATCACTTCATGGCAAATAGATGGAGAAACAGTGGAAACAGTGGCTGACTTTATTTTTCTGGGCTCCAAAATCACTGCAGATGGTGACTGCAGCCATGAAATGAAAAGACGCTTACTCCTTGGAAGGAAAGTTATGACCAACGTAGACAGCATGTTAAAAAGCAGAGACATGACTTTGCCAACAAAGGTCTGTCTAGTCAAGACTATGGTTTTTCCAGCAGTCACGTATGGATGCGAGAGTTGGACTATAAAGAAAGCTGAGCGCAGAAGAATTGATGCTTTTGAACTGTGGTGTTGGAGAAGACTCTTTGAGAGTCCCTTGGACTGCAAGGAGATCCAACCAGTCTATCCTAAAGGAGATCAGTCCTGGGTGTTCATTGGTAGGACTGATTTTGAAGCTGAAACTCCAATACTTTGGCCACCTGATGTGAAGAGCTGACTCATTTGAAAAGACCCTGATGCTGGGAAAGCTTGAGGGCAGGAGGAGAAGGGGTTGACAGAGGATGAGATGGTTGAATGGCATCACCAACTCAATGGACATGGGTTTGGGTGGACTCCAGGAGTTGGTGATGGATAGGGAGGCCTGGCATGCTGCGGTTTTGTGGGGTCGCAAAGAGTCGGACACGACTGAGTGACTGCACTGAACTGAACTGATGAGGGTGAAGGAAGAGAGTGAAAGAGCTGGCTTAAAACTAAATATTAAAAAAACTAAGATCATGACATCTGGCCCCAGTGCATCATGGCAAATAGAGGTGGGGAAAGGTAGAAGTAGTAACATATTTCCTCTTCTTGTGCTCTAAAATCACTGCGAATGTCCACTGCAGCCATGAAATCAGAAGACATTTGCATCTTGGCAGGAAAGCTATGACAAACCTAGAGAATGTGCTGAAAAGCAGAGAGATTACTCTGCCAACAAAGGTCCTTACAGTCAAGGCTATAGTCTTCCCAGTGGTCACATATGGTTGTGAGAGCTGGACCGTAAAGAAGGCAGAGCACTGAAGAATTTATGTCTTCAAACTGTGGTGCTGGAGAAAACTCCTGAGAGTCTCTTAGACAGCAAGGAGAACAAACCAGTCAATCTTAAGGGAAATTAACTCTGAAAACTCGTTGGAAGGACTGAAGCTGAAGCGCCAATATTTTGGTCATCTGATGGATGTGAACAGCTGACTCATTTGAAAAGTCTCTGTTGCTGGGAAAGATTGAAGACAGAAGGATAATAGGGCATCAGAGGATGAGGTGGCTGGATGGCATCACCGATGCAAAGGACACGAACTTGGGCAAACTTCGGGAGATGATGAAGGACAGAGAGGCCTGGCATGCTGCAGTTCATGGGGTTGCAAAGAGTTGGACACGATTGGGCAACTGAACAACAACAACAGTCATAAAGAATAAAATACTGCCACTTTCAGCAACATGGATGCACCTAGGTGTTATACTAAGTCAGATGGAGAAATACAAATATGGTATGATATCATTTAAATAATGCAATGTAAAAAATAAGGTAAATAAATTCATTTACAATACACAAACAGATTTACAGGTATAGAAATTAAATATAAGGTTATCAAAGGGGAGAGGAGTATGGAGGAAAAATTAGGAGTATGGGGTTAATAGATGTACACTACCATATATGAAATATAAGTAATAAGAATTTAGTCTATAACACACAGAACTATAGTAAATATCTTAAAATAACCTATAATGGAAATAATTTATATATATATATATATATATATATCAGAATCACTTTGCTGTACACCTAAAACTAACACAATAGTGTAAATCAACTACTTCCACTAAAAAATAAAAATCAAACAACCAGATTAAAAAATAAGCCAAAGACCTTAACAAATACCTCACCAAAGAAGAGATATGGGTAGCAAATAATCACATGAAAAGATACTTCAAATCATGTATGTCATCAGAGAAATTCAAATAAAAAAACGAGATACCATTACACTTCTAATACAATGGCTACAATCTAGAATATTGAGAACAACAGATGTTGGCCAGATGTGGAACATTTGGAAATGCTCCAAAATTGCTACAACAATTTTGGAAGACAATAATTGTAGTTTCTTACAAAACTCAATTCAGGGGATCGGGAGCGCAGGTTCAGTGCTTGTGGCACACAAGCTCAACAGCCTCCTGGCATGTGGAATCTTCCCAGAGCAGGGCTCGAACCCATGTCCCCTGCACTGGCAGGTGGACTCTTAACCACTGGACCACTGGGGAAATCCTAGAAATTTTTAAATTTTTCATTCTATAAGATTTTCATTTCCTTGCTTACTTTTTTCTTCATGAAGCTACACCAAATAATTTAGCTACCTAACATTATCTTCACTAGTTAATTAAAAATACTTGTAGCCTGCCATGATTCACAGACCTTATCTCCTGCTCTTAATTTTTGCTGACAAATATGTATCAAAGGAATATAAAGAGCTTCTCCACAACTCCACCTCTAGACTTTAGCTTACTCTTCTCTAAAATGTCCTGCCCCAGAAGGACTGATTTCCCGCAGGCATCCCTGATGGTGTCTCTGTAAAGAATTCAAACAGAAGTACAAACACAATATTCATTTTACTATAGTAAAGGAATATTTTCTGTACTGTTATATGTGAGCTCTTCAACTAAATTAGCATGAAATATTACTAATCTCAAAGTTTCTATCTAAGTATCCTAGACTTCTCTGCGAAAAGTAGCAGGCAGGATTAGGGTGACAAATGACCATCCAACATACAACTTAAGCACAGAAAGTTTAAATGTTTTAGCCCCATTTATCACAAACATATAGGATGGATACTGTAACTCTCATATTTACAATAAGAAAACTGTGGATTATGCAGTTTGAGTATTGAGTCCAGGTGACTCAGTGGTACATGGGGTTTGTACTTGTATCCTTCACCTGCAGTGCTCTTTCTACTGAGTCAGACTGAAGGAGATGATTAAGAGAAAATACCAATGAAAAAAATCTCTGCATTTTTAAAAAGGGCTACGACATCTCAAAATGTCTCAAAAATATCCCCAAGAACCTCTGATGTAAAATCAAATTTTTACCATAATTTAGGCATTGCTTCAGTCTCAACTTCACTCCCCATCTTTCACTCTCTCCTGCTCCAAAAAGTAAGTTCCAGACATCTAATGCACAGTGTAGTGATTACAGTCAACAGTACTCTGTTATAAACTTCATTGCCCTTATTACAAACAACAACAAAAAAAGAATGAATTACCATGACAGATGTGTTAGGTAACACTATAGCGGTAATCATAATGAAATATATAAATGATCAAATCAACACACTGTACACCCTAAATATGTGTCATGTTGTATGTCAATTATCTCCATTAAAAACAAACAAAAAACCTCATATATTTGCACCCTCTCCTCAAGACAAGCTTCCCCGAAACCTGGCTACACATGAAACTCCTCTGGGAGCTTTTACACTGTTCCACTTCACAGGTGTACTCCTCTAACAATTGATTCACAATTCTGATTACCAGTAGGTGAATGCATTATTGTTACCATTTCCCAGGTAACTGTAATATGCCAACAGTTTTGAAAATGTTTGAGAGCTTACGTCCTTAATTATCTAACTACCATTCCCAGACTCTTCTCTTTCCTGCTTGATTCTCTTTACTTTGTTCAACTCACATGCTTGGAAAGCTTTCACCTCTCTTCTCTATCTGAGGATCTCTAACCCTTTCCCATATTTCTGGGTACATGAGATCAAGTTGTCCCCAAGCCTCCTACTGAGGGAAGATTAATGGAGGGTTACTTGTGAACCATCTCTCCTGACCTACTTTACAGCTTCCAGTGAGGACACAGAATAGCTCTGTGTCTTATTGTCCTGGGCTGTCAATCTTACCCCATCAAACTCCTCACCAGTGGAACAATAAAAGAGACTGAGCTGCGAGGAGATGGCTGAGGAGGCAGGTGAACAGGACAGCCACAGTCTCCAGAGCTGCTGACATCACTCCCTATTATCTCGCTGTCAGGTAGGTCAGGTGGGGAATCTAGGAAGGTGTGGGTACCCTGGCTTGTACCATTCCCAGGAGGACTGCTCCAGGTTAGTCTTTCCAGAAATAACTGTTTCTATTTCCTGAGGAAAATAACTGAGACACAATGTGCACTGGTAATACAGGCAACCAGGCTCCTTCTCGGCTGATGGAGAAGGTGAGAGAGTAATTAGTTCCTTCCATTTTGTCAACAGTGTTATTTTCCTGGGCTCTCTTAAATGTCTCTGGGTAAGCCTTCCAACAATGACACCATGTTTTATTGAATCATTGGGTTGTGGGGAAAGCAAAAGGAAAAGCCATCTAGGTGGAAGCAATTTCTTTAGTAGAAATTGGCTTCAGATTCTATCTAAAGTGGCATGCACAACTGTTACAGACATTCCTAAAGGTGTCTTCCACAGACTTGATAACAACATGTCCTTCTCATCATGGATCAACATTATTTTCATCGTTGGCTTAGCATTTCGTCTTTATTCTGGTGAGTATATTTTTCACTTCTGAATGAAGCAGTTCAAGCATCATAGATGATGAGGGAAACAACTACTATTACACAGGAATGGAGGAACTTGCTGTGCTGGATGTGTAATACTTAAACTGGCAAATGAAATGAGACATGTCACAAATATCTTTTTAAAAATTGCATCAGTAGATTGGTTTCTCATTTCCCACTTTAGAAAGATGGAGACAGAAGGGATGGTTAGAATGAGCAATAGAATTTAGGTGTTTGATAAGTTATGACTAAAGATATTTATCTAATTTCCCCCCTTTTTGGAGGTCAGGTTTCATGGTTGCTAAATGCAGAGTGTGGGGAGTAATACTGTCCTCTAGATCCAATATTCCTTGACAATCCAATTTATTGTTTGCCAGCTCTGAGTGCACTAAAGTCAAGATTTTGTGTAAGGAGAGAACTAATTGATCCTTCTGCTGACAACTTATCTTCCTTTAAACAGAGGTAGCCCATCAATTTCAAAGTAGAGTAACTGTGAGGTATGAAAGTTGTCCATGATACTTGAGCTAAGTGTGAAAGAATTAAGTAGTAAATAACTTGTTCATATTAAGTGACTTCATACAGGCATATTAGGGACTTCCCTATAGCTCAGATGATAAAGAATCTGCCTGCAATGCAGGAGACCTGGGTTTGATCCCGGGGTCAGGAAGATCCCCTGGAGAAGGAAATGGCAATCCACTCCAGTATTCTTGCCTGAAGAATCCCGTGGACAGAGGAACCTGGTGGGCTACAGTCCATGGAGTCACAAAGAGTTGGACACAACTAAGTGACTAACACACACACACAACAGGCAAGGCCCTGTTTTCTCTGACAACAATGCGTCAGGTACAAATATGAAAAAAAGTAGTATCTCCAAAAGATCTGGCAATTATTAAACTGTACTTAGTAATTTTTCACAGATTAAGATGAATTTAGAATTCTGTTTCCAGATTTCGAGTTCTTTTGTGAAATTATTTTTTTGATACTGCCACAAAAGCCTCACCTCATTATGTGAGACGTTTTGAGTATGCAACTTACATAGTATTTTGCTAGTAAAAGATGTGGGTGTGTGACTTAGTCGCTCAGTCGTGCCTGACTGCTTGCAGCCCCAAGGACTGTAGCCCACCAGGCTCCTCTGTCCATGGGATTCTCCAGGCAAGAATACTGGAGTGGGTTGCCATGCCCTTCTCCAGGGGATCTTCCCAACCCAGGGATTGAACTCACATCTCCTGCATTGCAGGTGGATTCTTTACCATCTGAGCCACTAGGGAAGCCCAAAAGATGTGGGTACTTCCCATTAAAGACACTGTTTTTCCTCCTCTTCTTCTTTTTAATTTTTCTTTTGTCTATTGGTTGCAGAAACTGCTTTTGCACCTTCCGGAGAAACTCACAGAGGGGCAAGTTCACAGCAATTAATTTGGGAAATGAAAAAAAAATTATTATTTTATGCATAAAATTTTAATAGCAAATTTCACCAAAAAAGTGTACAACATACTTCAAAAAGTAACAAACTGTCATTATTCCACTAAGTTCAAGAAATAGTATCTTGCCAGTCACATAAAACTGTTTGCCTTTTCATACAAGGTAAAATTATCACATTATTCAAAATTATTGGGAATAAACTTCTTATATACAGACATCTGAAAAGTGGTTTTAATGTAGAATTGATAATCCTAGCAAACAAGAACATCAAAAAAATTTTTTTCTACTTAGAGGAATGTAAACTAATTTTTACATTGTCACAGGGCCAAATATTACATAGAGGTGAAGAAAATCAACTATACTTCTAAATATCTAAAAAAATAAAGGTATTTAAGACATTCAGAAAGCAGGCCATGTAAGATTACATACATTGTTTATTTATGTGTATTACCTACAGAGCCATTACTCACCAAATTACATATACATGTATATGGCTAAATACACATATACAAATGCTCATATATATGAACACATACATATATGGTGATAATTTAAACTATCAGATTATATAGTAGTAAAACTATTGAGAAAAAGGAGAATCATAACACATCCACCTTTATAATTTTTGTGGTATGAGATAATGGGGGAAATCTCACCCAGGTATGAGGAGAAATAGAGGCAGAGTGGTTAAATTATAAAACGAGTTTATTCAGCTATTTGTATGTTTTTAAAACGTAATGCTGGGGTAGTAAAAATATATCAATATATATATTTATATATAATCAGACTGTTGATACTTGCTGTTTATTTTTAGCCTCAATATAGAAAATATTTATTGGATTTTGATGCATATCATGTTGTATTAAGAGTAAAGAATATTTGATTCAAAAAGTTCATTATCTGAAAAATTTTATCTTGTCTGTTTATGTTCAACAGCCAGATTGTAACGAGTATGTGGATCAACCAAATATTTGCACAAAAGACTTAGATCCAGTCTGTGCAACCAATGGCCACACGTACGCCAATAAATGCATTTTCTGCACTGAAAAGCTGTAAGGGCACAAGACTCAATATTGCCCCTTCCAAAATAATGAACAAACAATCAGAAAATAATAGGAACATCCATGTCTCTGATAGTCAAGGCACAATATACATGGAAAACAATTGTTCTTTCTTAGCAAAGCCACAGAAACACACTGGTACCTTTCCCTGAAGTCATATTCCTAAAAGTAGTTTTATTTGACCTTGAGGTATATCCCTGCTGGATATTACCCACAGCATAAACCAATTACATTAATTTGATTTAATTACTATCACTTACTGTTGGCAATCTGGTCACCAACATAAAGTAACTCTTAACTTCAGAGGCTGAAGTCAAGCTCCAAGCTACAGAGAGAATAATTGAGCAAGAAACGCTACCAACTTCATAAATTTTAATCCTTCACAATTGGCAATTTATATCAGGAAAAAGCTCCTCTGATGGTTCACTTTGTCCTCTGAACTCCATGACAAGACTTCAAACTTTCCTCAGAGAGTAGGGCAGTCTGGGACGCTTCTGCCCAACCTCCCTGCCTGCCTCCTTCCCCCTGAGGGAATTCCCAGTTTGAAGGTTCAGCCAGCCATCCTACTTCCCGCCTCCTTTTCTCTCACTGGTGTTTCCTCTCACTGAATCCCCAGATGGGCTTCTATTTCTAGAGAACTAAGAAAACAGTCTCTAATCCTCCTCCTGAGGTCTGGGAGGGTTCCCAGGTTGAGTCAGGAGGGAGCATGTAGGAAGAGTCAAGGAGCCCCAGGGGGTCAGGAGGACCTGTGCAGGGTGGGGGGTGGGAGGGGCCCCGGTGCTTGTGGAAGGGAGCACAGCCCTCCTAGCTCTGTCACAGTCAGACTCTCCTCGTGGAGAAGCACTCAGTGCAATACTTAGGCAATTTAAAATATTTTTCAAAAATAATTTTTCTTTCTTTTTCTTTCTTTACAGAAAAAGTAGAGGAAATGCTGGTTTTAGTCATTGGGGTTGTTGTTAACTCTGCCTCAGCTACACATTCCTATGGCTTTTATTGCAATCCTATTTTGCTATAGATTCTACAATCAATTAGTCTTCTCAGTCAAGGCTTTAAATTCTTAGATGACCAGACTAAGCCTTCAGTAGCACACAAGACAGAATATATATTGTTGGAGAATTTTTCAACTCTAAGAACCCCTCAATGAAGGATTTCCATTTTCTTTCTTCAATTATACATTGATAGTTGAAAAGCTATCTTAATTGTGTGTTTGAGAACAGAAAATCTAATGGAATTTGTAATCATGAATATTGAATGTTTCAATCAATAAAATGTTAAATAGCATTCCTTTATTAAAATATTCTTTCTTGTTTTTTTGGTTGTATTATTGGATTACAGCACACAAATACTTCTGGTAACTATCACTAAGGAAAAAGTCTCAAAAGTCAACAAATAATCCATTACTTGGGAGTTTATTAAAAGTACAGACAGCTGGGCTTCTCTTTATTCTAAAAAGTCAAACCCTTTAGAAGAGGAATCTAGGGACTTGAATTCTCATAAATACTCCACGTCAATCTTCTGATCAAAAATGTTAACCAGGACAGACTTAAATTATAAAACAAAAGATATATCTATTAATGTAACTGAATGAAGTGCAAAGACTACTCAAATATATTGTATGATTTCTGAAGTTTGAGAGAAAAAAAAAATTATGTTATTTTCTCTCATAAATCAAGGGACAGTTCAGTGATCCTGGCAGGCCAGGCAACTCTACTTTTACTGATCTAGGATATTCATTTGTGGTCCAAGTCTGATGCTTCAATATTTCTCTTTACCTCTTAACCAACAAGAAACTGAGTGAAACTTGATTAGTCAAAAACTCATTTAAAGCTTGGTTATAATGGCAGAAATGCAGACTACTAGAAAGCAAGTTCCAAAGTGCTACATATGTGGTATCAGACCTGCTCTCCATCTCAGTAAACATTTTCACCTCTAAGAGATAATCTACATGGGAGTTACTTTCATTTACCTTCCTTAGTATTAATTCTTAATGAAAATAACCATTAAAATGTACAAATTTGGAGCCACATTATAAAAATGCTTTCAACTACTTTCATGGTCTTTTTTAAAATATAAAAGCATTGTTCAGTGAATGCTGGTAAATTCATGCATGCTTTCTTTCTTTTACTTTGTAAAAATGTTTTAAAAATTTAATTGAAGAATACTGATTTATAATATTCTGTTAGCTTCAGGTGTACAGTAAAGTGATTCAGCTATATGTGTATATATAAAAGTATGTATATACATATATGTATGTGTGCACATGTGTGCACACACATGTATACATATATGCACACATGCACATGTGTGCACACACACTTTTTTTTTTCCACACACTTTTTTTCAGATTCTTTCCATTCTAGGTTATTACACATTAAGTATAGTTCCCTGTGCTATATGGTAGGTCTTGGTTGTTTACCTATTTTATACATGGCAAGTATTGTGCTGCGCTCAGTCGCTCAGTTGTGTCTGACTCTTTGCAACCCCAAAGCCTGTAGTCTGGCAGGCTCCTCTGCCCATGGGGATTCTCCAGGCAAGAATACTGGAGTGCATTGCCATGTCCTCTTCCAGGGGATCTTCCTAACCCAAAGATTGAACTCAGGTCTCCCGCATTGCAGGTGGACTCTTTAATGTCTGAGTCACCAGGGAAGCCCCTATATGGTATTGTGTATTTGTTAACCCCAAACTCTAATTTATCCCTCCTGGCTTCCCCATTGGCTAACCATAAGTTTGTTTTTTACATCTGTCAGTATATTTCTGTTTTGGAAATGAGTTCATTTGTATTATTTTGTTTTAGATTCTACATGTAAGCAATATCAGGCTTACTCCAATTAGTATGACAATCTTTAGGTCCATCATTTTGCTTCAAATGTTATTTATTTCACTCTTTTTTAATGGCTGAGTAATTTTCCATTGTGTGTGTCTATGTATGCATATATGTACCACATCTTTATCTGTTCATCTGTTGATAGACATTTAGGTTGGTCCCATGTTTGGGCTATTGTAAGTAGTGCTGCTGTAATCACTGAGTGCGTGTATCTGAATTGGAGTTTTCTATGGATGTATGCCCAGGAGAGGGAATCTTGGATCATATGGCATCTCTATTTTTAGTTTTCTAAGGAATATCATACTATTCTCCATAATGGTTGTAGCAATTTGCATTCCCACCAATAGTGCCCCTTTTTTCCCACACCCTCTCCAGCATTTATTATTTGTAGACTTTTTGATGATGGCCATTCTGACTGCTATGAGGTGGTACCTCACTGTAGTTTTGATTCACATTTCTCTAATAATTATTGATGTTGAGTATCTTTTCATTTCCTGTTGGCCATCTGTATGGCTTCTTTGGAGAAATTCCTAGTTGGGTTATCTGCCAATTTTTTGACTGAGTTGTTATTGATATTAAGCTGCATGAGCTGTTTATATATTTTGGAAATTAATCTCCTCTTGGTCACCTGGTTTGCAAATATTTTCTGTCATTCTGTAGGTTTTATGTTTTGTTTATGGTTTCCTTTGCTATGCAAAGTCTTTTAAGTTTAATTAGGTTCTATTTGTTTATTTTTGTTTTTATTTCCATTACTCTATAAGATGGATTCAAAAAGATACTTTTGGGATTTACATTAAAGAGTGTTCTGCCTATTTTTCCTTCTAGGAGTTTTATAGTATCCTATCTTACAATTAGGTATTTAATCCATTTTGATTTTAGTTTTGTATATGGAGTTAGAGAATGTTCTTATTTCATTCTTTTACATGTTGCTGTCCAGTTTTCCAAGAATCACTTATAGAAGAGACTGTCTTTTCTCCATTGTATGTTCTTGCCTCCTTTGTTATAGATTAATTAACCATAGCTGTGTGGATTTATTTCTGGGATTTCTATCCTGTTTCATTGAGCTGTATTTCTGTTTTTGTTCTAGTACCATACTGTTTTGATTACCATAGCTTTGTAGTATAATCTGAAGTCAGGGAGTCTGATTCTTCCAGCTCTATTTTTCTTTCCCACGATTGCTTTGGCTATTCAGGACTTCAACGGAAAATGTTCTGGGGATTTCTTCTACCAACGTCAGACCCCCATCTGGGAAATCTGAAGTGGGGCTCAGAACTTTCTCTCTGTAGAAGAACTGTGATATAATACTTCTCCACTTTGTAAGTGGCCTACTGCTGGGTATGAGACTTGATTATACTGTGAGTGTGCTCCTTCTACCACCTAGTAGTGGTTTCTTCTTTATGTCATTGGATGTAGAATATCTGCAGATATTTGTATCTCCTCCTGCAGATGTATACTTGGGAAAATGAAACTCTGCAAATCATTTAAGAATGTGTGTGGTTTTCTGTCCTAAAAGGCATAGCTGGCATGTTCGCTCTTGGAGCTCCAAGGCATTGGGGGGCACAGGCCAGGAACTAAAACAGATTTAGTCAACCTTCTGCAGCAGCTTCCCTCTCATTTCAGACACCAGGCTCTTTTTACTTGAGGCAGAAAATGATGATGGCTCAGCTTTCTTTGACTTCTTTTTTTTAATAATTGGACTACACTTTTGTCTAAGATCAAGGGAAGTGTTTTATCTATAAAGTGAAAAGACACAGGCCACCCAGTGTTCACCCAAAGTAAATGCAGCACTATTTACAACAGCCATGGAAGCAACTAAATGTCCATTGAAAGATGAATAGATAACGAAGATGTAGTATATATCTGGAGCTTTCCTGGTAGCTCAGATGGTGGAGAGTTTGCCTGCAAGGTGGGAGATCTGGGTGCAATCCCTGGGTTGGGAAGAACCCCTGGAGAAGGAAATGGCAACCCACTTCAGTATTCTTGCCTGGATAATCCCATGGACAGAGGAACCTGGTGGGCTACAGTCTATGGGGTTGCAAAGAGTTGGACATGATTGAGTGACTAACACTAATGCTATCTGTTTTGGTAGGTTCCAGTCTTTTTTACTAATGGTTGTTCAACAGTTAGTTGTGATTTCAGTGTGCCTATGATGAAAGTGAAAGAGGAGAGTGAAAAAGTTGACTTAAAGCTTAACATTCAGAAAACTAAGATCATGGCATCTGGTCCCATCACCTCATGGGAAATAGATGGGGAAACAGTGGAAACTGTGTCAGACTTTAATTTTGGGGGCTCTAAAATCACTGCAGATGGTGATTGTAGCCATGAAATTAAAAGATGCTTACTCCTTGGAAGGAAAGTTATGACCAACCTAGATAGCATATTAAAAAGCAGAGACATTACTTTGCCAACAAAGGTCCATCTGATCAAGGCTATGGTTTTTCCAGTGGTCATGTATGGATGTGAGAGTTGGACTGTGAAGAAAGCTGAGTGCTGAAAAATTGATGCTTTTGAACTGTGGTGTTCAAAACTGTGGTGTACTCCAAGGCCAAATTGCCTGTTATGCAGGTGTTTCTTGACTTCCTTCGTTTGCATTCCAGTCCCCTATCATGAAAAGAACATCTTTTCTGGGTGTTAGTTCTAAAAGGTCTTGTAGGTCTTCATAGAATGGTTCAACTTCAGCTTCTTCAGTGTTACTGGTTGGGGCATAGATTTGGATTACCGTGATATTGAATGGTTTGCCTTGGAAATGAACAGAGAACATTCTGTCATTTTTGAGATTGCATCCAAGGACTGCATTTCGGACTCTTTTGTTGACCATGATGGCTACTCCATTTCTTCTAAGGGATTCCTGCCCACAGTAGTAGATATAATGGTCATCTGAGTTAAATTCACCCATTTCAGTCCATTTTAGTTCACTGATACCTAGAATGTTGACATTCACTCTTGCCATCTCCTGTTTGACCTCTTTCAATTTGCCTTGATTCATGGACCTAACATTCCAGGTTCCTATGCAATATTGCTCTTTACAGCATCGAACCTTGCTCCTATCACCAGTCACATCCACAGCTGGGTGTTGTTTTTGCTTTGGCTCCATCCCTTCATTCTTCTGGAGTTATTTCTCCACTGATCTCCAATAGCATATTGGGCACCTAAGGATCTGGGGAGTTCCTCTTTCAGTATCCTATCAGTTTGCCTTTTCATACTGTTCATGGGGTTCTCAAGTCAAGGATACTGGAGTGGTTTGCCATTCCCTTCTTCAGTGGACCACATCCTGTCAGACCTCTCCATCAAGACCTGTTCATCTTGGGTGGCCCCAAATGGCATGGCTTAGTTGCATTGAGTTAGACAAGGTTGTGGTCCATGTGATCAGATTGGCTAGTTTTCTGTGATTGTGGTTTCAATGTGTCTGCCCTTTGATGCCCTCTCACAACACCTACTGTCTTACTTGGGTTTCTCTTATCTTGTTAATGTAACCCCTATCAAAATACCCATGACTTTTTTCACAGAACTAGCACCAATCATCCAAAAATTTATATGGAACCACAAAAGAAAGAGAATTGCCTAAGTAATTCTGAGGAAAAAGACTAAAGATGAAAGCATAACCCTCCCAGACTTCAGACAATACTACAAAGTTAGAGTAATCAAAACAGCATGGTATTGGCCCAAGCACAGACATGGAGATCAGTGGAGCAGAATAGAGAGCCCAGAAGTAAACTCAAACACTTACAGTCAATCTATGACAAAAGAGGCAAGAACAGACAATGGAAAGAAAACAGTCTGTTTCCCAAGTGGTGCTAGGAAAGCAGAATGGCCATATATCAATCAATGAATTAGGACACTCTCTTACACCAGATGGAAAAATAAACTCAAAATGCTTTAAAGACTAAATCTAGCACATGACACCATAAAACTCCTAGAAGAGAACATAGGCAAAACAGTCTATGAGGGAAATCAGCAAAACCCACATGTGTATGAAATGGGAAGTCAGAGTGAAAGTCGCTCACTCATGTCCGACTCTTTGCAACTCCATGAAATTCTCCAGGCCAGAATACTGGAGTGGGATCTTCTCCAGGGTTCAAAAGCATCAGTTCTTTGGCGCTCAGCTTTCTTTATAGTCCAACTCTCACATCCATACATGACCACTGGAAAAACCATAGCCTTGACTAGATGGTGGATATATTTCATTAAATTTTTGTACATACACATAGAATGTACAACACCAAGAGTGAACCCTAAAGTAAACTATGAACTTTGGGTGAGTCAGTGTAGGTTTGTCCTTGATTTAAAAAAAAGAAAGAAAGAAAAGATAACATCTGGTGAGTGATGTTGGTAAGTGGGAAACTTTGCATGTATGGAGCAGGGAGTATATGGGAAATCTCCATACCCCCCCCCTCAATTTTATGGTAAACCTATAATTGCTGTAAAAAACAAAGTGTAAAAGTCAATGCAGTACGCATATATGAACTTAAGTCACTATTCTGTACCATTTTTCTATGTCTGTTCTTATGTTTTTACCACATTTTTTTTTCCTAATCACTATACCTTCATAGTAGGCGTTAAATCTGCATATGTGGATCCCCAAACTTTTTTAAGATTGTTTGACTACACAAGGTCCCTTGAATGCCAATGTGAATTTTAGTATCATATTGTCAATTTCAGCACAAAGCAAAAAATTCACTTGTTTCCAGTGCATTTTAAGGTTCTTTCTTCCTTGTGAAGAAATCTGGAGATGACACTGGGAGATTAAGAGAGTGAGAATTAATTTAAACAAGAACACACTCTCAGAGGGAGAGCAGGCAAGCAGGTGAGACACTGCTACCCTGGGTTTCTTTAGCAAGCCAGTTATGAGAGGCATACAAATGAATGGGCGGAAAATTAACTTGGGAAGGAGGAGTTTGGGAGTCTTGGTCCCTGACTTTCATCCCAGCTCCATTTTCCCTCAGGGCTCTAAGAGGGTTTTTGTCCTTTTTTAGCTTAGATCAGAAGTGTCACTGTGTTGGTGCATGATGAGTCCTTCTTATCTGTAAAGCTAATTTTATTGAGATGAGAGCAAAGTGAGCAACAGGTTACATTCTAAAGCAGGAGATTCCTACCTTTCTTAATCTGCTTTCAGGACACGTCCACCCAAAATGTGTGGTTTTCTGTCATTGTGAAGGTGTCTTCTTTTCTTTGTCTGCCCATGAACCCCTTCTGTTTACAAGATGTAAAATTTCCTGCTATGCGTTCCCTGCCCACATTTCTCTGGTCATACCGAGCTACCTGCCTGCCATAACACCCTGAACATTTTTGCAGTGAATATACAGATGGCTTTAGCCACTACTGCTCTCTGAACAATGGTAAGTGTTCCAAACTATGAACATGGGCTTTGTTTACATTACTTTAGGTCTTCTGTAATTTCTTTCAGCAATATTTTTGGATATATTGAACAGGTGTTTCATTTCCTTGTTTTTTCCTTGTGAAGCAATACTAAATAATTTAGCCATCTAACATTACCTTCACTGATTAATTTAAAAACACTTGAAGCCTGCTGAGATTCCTAGGCAGTCTCTCCTGCTCTTAATCTTTGCCAACAAATATGAATTAAATGGGTATAAAGAGCTACCCCACGACTTCACCTCTAGGCTTCAGTTTAGTCTTCTCTAAAATGTCCTGTCCTGGAAGCACAGGTCTGCCACAGGCTTCACTGATGGTATCTGTGTACAGAATTCAAAGAGGAAGTATAAGCATGATATCCATTTCACCATAGTAAAGGAACACTTTCTGTACATGTCAAATGTGGGCTCTTCAAATTGAAAAATAAAATATTCCCTGCCATATCAGTAAACAAAGGAAGTCACAGTCATTGGTGATTACAGCCACCACTGATGGTGAGCTGGTGAGCCCTGAGGAAACTCAGGAAGGAAACAAAGAATATCTGCCGTCTAGCAGCCATCAGACCGTAGCCACTCCCATGGGTGAGTCCTGAGGAACTCTGTGAAAACATAGGATACTGGCCCCAGACTGCTGGCATGTATACCAAAGGGATGATTTCAGTGAGCCCAGACTCCGCATCTTCCCATACATAGAAAAGTGTTAAATTCTTTACACTGAGATATCTAAATTTCTTTTACTAACAGTATATTTTTATTCCTATTACCTTCCCTTGGTTGCAAAACTCATATATCCTAGCTCCCCCTGCACCTCCTTGGAGCTGTTTTCTCATTGCTACTTGAGATGCTGCCTCCTGGGCTTGAAGTCCTCAGTACGTCCACTGAATAAAACATAACCCTAAACTTTTACATTGTGCATAATTTTTAATTCAACAAATTGAATTGGTATGAAAATTACCTGTCTCAAAATTTCTTTTTAAAAACCCTAGATTTCTTCACTGCAAAAAGTAGGAGGAAGAATTCAGGTGATGATATCCACCCAACACAAAACAAGTGCAGAGGGTTTAAATGTTTTATCCTCACTTATCACAAATATATAAGATAGATACTACAATTCTCATATTTACAATAAGAAAACTGTGGGTTAAGCAGTTTGAATATTGAGTCTAGGTGACTCACTGATAGATGGGATTTGTACTTGGATCCTTCTCCTGCCAATGCTCTTTCCACTAAGTAGACTATAGGAGCTGATTAAGAAAACATAACAATGAAAAATTCTCTGAATTAAAAAAAAAAACCATCCAATATCTCAAAAAATATCCCCAAACATCTCTGATGTAAAATCAAATTTTATCATATAATTTAAAACATTGTTTCATTTAGTCTCAGCTTCACTCCCCACCTTTCACTCTCTCCTGCTCCAAAAAGTAAGTTCTAGATATCTAATGCTCAGTGTAGTGATTATAGTCAACAGTACTCTGTTATAAACTTCATTGCTCTTACTACAAAGAATAAAATAGAATTAATTACCATGACAAAGGTATTACATAAGACTATACCGGTAATCATAATAAAATAAACAATCAAATAAACGCACTGTACATCCTAAATTTATGCCATGTTGTATGTCAACTATCTCAATTTAAAATACTGTTCCACCATCCAGGTATACTCTTCTAGTAATTGATTCACAATTCTGATTGCAAGATGGTGAATGCATTATTTTTACCATTTCCCAGGTAATTGTAATATGCCAACAGTTTTGAAAATGTTTGAGAGCTTATGCCCTTAGTTATCTAATTACCATCCCCAGACACTTCTTTCCCGCTTGATTCTCTTTACTTTGTTCAACTCACATGCTTGGAAAGCTTTCACCTCTCTTCTCTATCTGAGTATCTCTAACCCTTTCCCATATTTCTGGGTACATGAGATCAAGTTGTCCCCAAGCCTCCTACTGAGGGAAGATTAATGGAGGGTTACTTGTGAACCATCTCTCCTGACCTACTTTACAGCTTCCAGTGAGGACACAGGATAGCTCTGTGTCTTACTGTCCTGGGCTGTCAATCTTACCCCATCAAACTCCTCACCAGTGGAACAATAAAAGAGACTGAGTTGTGAGGAGATGGCTGAGGAGGCAGGTGAACAGGACAGCCACGGTCTCCAGGGCTGCTGACATCACTCCCCATTATCTCGCTGTCAGGTAGGTCAGGTGGGGAATCCAGGAAGGTGTGGGTACCCTGGCATGTACCATTCCCAGGAGGACTGCTCCAGGTTAGTCTTTCCAGAAATAACTGTTTCTATTTCCTGAGGAAAATAACTGAGACCCAAATGTGCACTGGTACTACATGCAACCAGGCTGGCTGACAGAAAAGCTGAGAGAGTAATCAGTTATTTCCATTTTGTTAACAGACTTATTTTCCTGGGCTCTCTTAAATGTCTCTGGGGAAGACTTTCAACGATGACACTTTATTTCATTGAATTGTAGGTTTGAGGGGAAGGTAAAATGAATAGTCATCTAGGAGGTGGGAGTAATTTCTGTAGAAACAAGAAGCTTTCTAGAACCTGGTTCTGGAGTCTATCTACTTAATGTGTCATGCACCATTGTTGCAAACACTTTTTAAGGTATCTTCCACAGACTTGATAACATGTTCTTCTTCTCATCATGGATCAAAGCTATTTTCATCATTGGTTTGGCATTTCCTCTTTATTCTGGTGAGTAAAATTTTTAATCCTAGATGAAGCAGTTCACACATCATAGAAAATTCAGGAAACAGCTACCATCATTTAGGAAGGGAGGAGCTTGATGCCCTGGGTGTGTAATACTTAAATTGGCAAAATGAAATGGGATATGTTACAAATATCTTTTTAAAAATTACATCAGTTTGGTTTTTATTTCCCACTTTGAAAGGTGGAGACAGAGAGGGTGTTTAGAATGAGCAGTAGAGTTTAGTGCTTAGTTCATTTAGGACTAAAGATTTCTATCTAACTTCCCCCTCTCTTGGAGGTCAGATTTCATCGTTGCTAAATGCAGAGTGTGGGGAGTAATACTGTCCTCTAGACCCAGTATCCCTCGACAATCCAACTCCTTGTTTGCCAGCTCCAAGTGTATTAAGGACAAGGTTTTGCGTAAGGAGAGAACTAATTGATCCCTCTACTGACAACTTATCTTTCTTAAAGCAAAGGCAGCCCATCAATTTCAGACTAGAGTAGCTTAAAGGTATTAAAGTGATTCATGAACCTCAAGCTGAGTACAAAGGAATTAAATGGTCATTTACTGCTTCACATTAAGTGACTTCATACAAGCATATTACATGGCACTAAGCAAGACGTTGTTTTCTCTGACTAGAGTGTCTCACATATAAATATGGGAAAAAGGGGATCTCCACAGAGGATTTGGTGATTATTAAGCCGTACTTCATTTTTCACAGACTGAGATCAATTTAGAATTGTTTCCAGACTTCAAGTTATTTTGTGAAATTATTTTGCTACTGCCACAAAAGCCTCACCTCATTATGGGAGGGGTTTGGGGTAGGCAACTTGCATAGTATTTTACTATTAAAAGGTGTGGGTACTTCCCAATAAAGACAGTGTTTTCCTCTCTTCATCTTCTTCTTTTTAATTTTCTTTTTTTGTGTTGGTTGCAGAAACTGCTTTTGTGTCTTCTGGAGAAATTCGCAAAAGGGCAAGTTCATAGTACTCAATTTGGAAATTAAAATTTTTTAAATTATTTTTATATTTTAAATTTTAACAGAAAATTTCACCAGAAAAAGTAAAACATAATAACCCTTCAAAAAGTAACATAAAGTGTCATTATTACACTAAGTTCAAAAAACAGAACCTTACCCGACATATTAAACCATTTGTCTTTTTATACAAGGTAAAATTACCACATCATTCAAAATTTTACTATTAGGCAGACAGGCATCTGAAAAGGGTGTTTAAAGTAAGAATTTTTTTCCCTCACAAACAAGAAGCTTAAGAAAAATAACTTTTCACTGAAAGGAATGTAAACTAATCATTTTTACACAGAGTCAACTATTACATAGATGTGAAGAAAATCAATTATACTTGTAAACATCTAAATAAATAAAGGCAATTAAAGATGTTTAAAGAGCAGGTCATGTAAGAATACACACATTGTTGTTTAATTATGTATATTAACTACAGAGTCATCATTCACCCAATTACATATATACATATATGGTTAAACACACATATACAAACAGTCATACATATGAATACATACATATATGGTGACAATCTGAAATTATAAGATTACCTAGTAATGAAACTATTGAGAAAAACAGTAGACTCACAATACATTCACTTTTATCATTTCTTGTGCTATGAGATAATGAGGAAAATCTCACTCAGGTATGAGAAGAAATAGGGGCAGAGTGGCTAAATTATTAAAATGTATCCAGCTATTTGAATGTTTTTAAAACATAACACTGGGGTTGTAAAAACATATCAATATATTTTTATGTCTAAACATGTTGTTGGTACTTGATGTTTATATTTAACCTCAATATAGAAAACATTTATTCTATTTTGATGCATACAATGTTGTATGAAGAATAAGGAATATTTTATTCAAAAAGTTCATTATCTGAAAAATTTGATGTTGTCTCTTTGCTTATCAGCCAGAATGTAACGTGTATAAGGATCAATTACACTTTTGCACAAAAGAAAAAGATCCAGTCTGTGCAACGAATGGCCAAACGTACTCCAATAAATGCCATTTCTGCAGTAAAAAGCTGTAAGAACACAAGACTAAATATTGGTTCTCCCAAAATAATGAAGAAACAACCAGAAAATAATAGGAACATCCATGTTTCTGATAGCCAAAGCACAGTATACACAGAGAAACTGTTTTTTCTCTGTGAAAGCCATAGAAACACGCCAGTACCTTTACCTGAAGTCATATTCCTAAAAGTAGTTTTATTTGACCTCGAAGTATATTCCTGCTAGATATTACCCACATGCATAAATCATTACATTAACTGGATTTTATTGCTATGACTTACTACTGGCAGTCTGCTTGCCAATACAATGTAATTCTTAACTCCAGAGGCTGAATGATAACCTCAAAATGTAACTCCAAACTACAGGGAGCATAACTGAGCAAGAAACTCTACTTCATCAGTTCTAATGAGGTGGATGAACCTAGAACTGATTACACAGAGTGAAGTGAGTTAGAAAGAGGAAGATAAATACTGTATTCTAACACATACATACGGAATCTAGAAAAATGGTACTGAAGAATTTATTTACAGGGCAACAATGGAGAAACAGACATAGAGAATAGACTTATGGACATGGGGAGAGGGGAGGAGAGGGTGAGATGTATGAAAGAGTAACATGGAAACTTATATTACCATATGCAAAATAGATAACCAACGGGAATTTGCTGTTTGGCTCAGGAAACTCAAACAGGGGCTCTGTATCAAACAGGAGGGGTGGGATGGAGAGGGAGATGGGAAGGAGTTTCTAAAGGGAGGGCATATATGTATACCTATGACTGATTCATGTTGAGGTTTGACAGAAAACAGCAAAATTCTGTAAAGCAATTATCCTTAATAAAAAATAAATAGATTAAAAAAAAAAAAAAGAAATGCTACTGACTTCAGAAATTTGAATCCATCACAATTTATGTCAGAAAGGAACTCCCATTATGTCAGGAAGAACCATCCAGGGGATGGTCCATTTTGTCCCCTGAACTCCATGACAGGACTCCAAACTTTCTTCAGAGAGCAGGGCAGTCTAGAACACTTCCACCCAATGTCCCTTTCTGCCTCCTTCCCCCGACAGGGTTTTCGGTCTGAGGGTTCAGCCAGCCTTCCTACCTCCTGCCTCATTTTCTCTCACTGGTGTTTTGTCTCACTGAATCCCTAGATGGACTGTTACTTCTAGAGGACCAGGAAAACAATCTCTAATCCTCCTCCTGAGGTCTGGGAGAGGTTGAGTCAGGAGGGAAAATATAGGAAGAGTCAAGTAGCCCCAAGGGATCAGGAGGACCTGTGCAGGGTGGGGAAGGCGGCGGGTAGGAGGGGTCCCGCGGGTTGTGGAAGGGAGCATAGCCCTCCTGGCTCTCTCACAGTCAAATTCTCCTCATGGAGAAGCATTTAGTGCAATACTCAGACAATTTTAAATACTTTAATTTTTTTTTTCTCTTTTTCTTTCTTTACAGAGAAAGCAGAGGAAAATTTGATTTTAGTCACTGGGGTCATTGTTGCTGACTCTGCCTCAACCGCACATTCCTATGGCTTTTATTGCAATCCTTGCCATGGATTCTACAACCAATCAGTCTTCACAATCAGGGCTTAAAGTTCCTAGATGAGCAGTAGTACACAAGATGTAGTACAGACTGTTGGAGAATTTTTCAACTCTAAGAGCCTGCCAGTGAAAGATTTCTATTTTCTATTTTCGATTATACAATGATGGTTGAAAAACCTACCTTAATTGTGTGTTCAGTAACAGAAAACCTAATGCAATTTGTAATCATGAATATTCCAGTCAATAAAATATTAAATACTATTATCTTTATTAAATGACCCTTTCTTTTTTTTTGGTTGGATTGGATTCAGTTCAGTTCAGTCGCTCAGTCATGTCCAACTCTTTGTGACCCCATGAACCGCAGGACGCCAGGCCTCTCTGTCCATCACCATCTCCCAGAGTTTACCCTAACTCATGTCCATTTAGTCGGTGGTGCCATCCAACCATCTCATCTTCCATCATCCCCTTCTCCTCCTGCCATCAATCTTTCCCAGCATCAGGGTCTTTTCAAATGAGTCAGCTCTTCACATCAGATGACTAAAGTATTGTAGTTTCAGCTTCAACATCAGTCCTTCCAATGAACACCCAGGACTGATCTCCTTCAGGATGGACTGGCTGGATCTCCTTGCAGTCCAAGGGACTCTCAAGAGTCTTCTCCAACACCACAGTTCAAAAGCACCAATTCCTAGGCACATAGCTTTCTTTATAGTCCAACTCTCATATCCATATATGACTACTGGAAAAACCATAGCTTTGACTAGACAGACCTTTGTTGGCAAAGTAATGTCTCTGCTTTCTAATATGCTGTCTAGGTTGGTCATAACTTTTCTTCCAAGGAGTGAGTGTCTTTTAATTTCATCGCTGCAGTCATCATCTGCAGTAATTTTGGAGCCCAAGAAAATAAAGTCAGCCACTGTTTCTGCTGTTTCCCCATCTATTTGCCGTGAAGTGATGGGACCTGATGCCATGATCTTAGTTTTCTGAATGTTGAGCTTTAAGCCAACTTTTCACTTTCCTCTTTCACTTTCATCAAGAGGTTCTTTAGTTCCTCTTCACTTTCTGCTATAAGGGTGGTGTTATCTTCATATCTGAGGTTATTGATATTTCTCCCAGCAATCTTGATTCCAGCTTGTGCTTCATCCAGACACACAAATACTTCTGGTAACTATAATTATAGAAATAGTCTCAAAGGTCAATAAATAATCCATTACTTGAAAGTTTATTAAAAAGTACAGACAACTGCACTTCTCTCTACCGTAAAGCTTCAAAAGCTCTAGAAGAAGAATCTGGGAACTTGAATTCTCACAAATACTCTATGTCAATCTTCTGATCAAAAATGTTAGCCAAAACAGACTTAAATTCTAAGACATAGGACATACCTGTAACTTAATGAATTGCAGAGACTATTCAAAGATATTGGATGATTTCTGAAGCTTGGGAGGAAAAAAAGTATGTTATTTTCTCTCTCATAAATCGTCAAGAGACAGTTCAGTGATCCTGGCAGGCGAGGCAACTCTGATTTTACTGATCTAGGATATTCATTTGTAGTCCAAGTCTGATGCTCCTCTATTTCTCTTTACCTCTGAAGGAACAAGAAACTGAATGAAATTTGATTGGCCAAAAACTCAATTAAAGTTTGGTTTTAATGGCAGAAATACAGACTGCTAGGAAGCAAGTTTCAAGCTGCTACATATGTGATATCAGATCTGCTCTTTCTTTCATTAAATATTTTCACCTCTAAGAGATAATCTACATGGGAATTACTTTCATTTACTTTCCTTAGTATTAATTCTTAATGAAAGTATCCATTAAAATGTACAAATATGGAGCCACATTATAAAAATGAATTCAACTACTTTCATGGCTTTTTTCATTATAGAATGCATATATAAAAACATTATTCAGTGAATGCTGGTAAATTCATGTATGTATTCTTTTACCTGGATGTGAGATATCTCCACACAGCTGGTCCAGGGAAGTGCAGCTACCACTCTTGACCTTGGACGTGGGGGATCTCTTCAGGGCTGCTCCTGCGAAGCGCAGGTACCACTCCTGACCTTGGACGTCGGGTATCTCCTCTTGGCCGCTGGCTGTTCCAGCGCCACGCAGCCACCACTCCAAGGTCAGAAAAACCCCAGTAAGATGGTAGGCACTGGAGCGGCTGTGAGGAGATACCCCATGTCCAAGGGCAAAAGAGAAGCCCCAGCAAGACAGCAGGAGCAGCGATTCGCATTTAGAATCAAGCCCTGTTCCTGTCAGAGCTGCTCAGAGGGTTCAAACAAGCCTTGTTTTTTGAACCAGGACCCAGGGACCCCACAGAGACTGAGACAGGACTGTGTTTGAGCGCCTCCTGTGGAGGTGTGGGTCGGTGCTCTGCCACAGGGACAGGGGCTCTGGGTGTGGGTATGACATAAGTTCTCTTGGAGGATGTCACCATTAACCCCACTACAGAGCTGCCAGAACTTACCTAGGACTGAGAAACAACAGAACCTTGTGCACCAGGACCCAGGAAAAGGAACAGTGACCCCACAGGAGACTTGCCTGTGGGTGTCCGGGAGTCTCTGGTGAAGGACAGGGTCGGTGGTTGCCTGCTGCAGGGTTGGGGGCACAGACTGTAGGAGTTACATGTGTGGGATCTTACCCCTCGTCCAAGGTAAGGAGCAGCGGCTGCGCTTTGCTGGAGCAGCAGTGAAGAGAAACCCCACGTCCAAGGTAAGAGAAACCCAAGTAAGATGGTAGGTGTTGTGAGACAGCATCAGAGGGCAGATACACTGAAACCACAACCACAGAAAACTAGCCAATCTGATCACAGACCACAGCCCTGTCTAACTCAATGAAACTAAGCCATGCCGTGTAGGGCCAACCAAGACAGACGGGTCATGGTGGAGAGGTCTGACAGAATGTGGTCCACTGGAGAAGGGAATGGCAAACCACTCCAGTATCCTTGACTTGAGAACCCCAAGAACAGTATGAAAAGGCAACTGATAGGATACTGAAAGAGGAACTCCCCAGATCCTTAGGTGCCCAATATGCTACTGGAGATCAGTGAAGAAATAACTCCAGAAAGAATGAAGGGATGGAGTCAAAGCAAAAACAACACCCAGCTGTGGATGTGACTGGTGATAGGAGCAAGGTTCGATGCTGTAAAGAGCAATATTGCATAGGAACCTGGAATGTTAGGTCCATGAATCAAGGCAAATTGGAAGTGGTCAAACAGGAGATGGCAAGAATGAATGTCGACATTCTAGGAATCAGTGAACTAAAATGGACTGGAATGGGTAAATTTAACTCAGATGACCATTATATCTACTACTGTGGGCAGGAATCCCTTAGAAGAAATGGAGTAGCCATCATGGTCAACAAAAGAGTCCAAAATGCAGTACTTGGATGCAATCTCAAAAATGACAGAATGATCTCTGTTCGTTTCCAAGGCGAACCATTCAATATCATGGTAATCCAAGTCCATGCCCCAACCAGTAACGCTGAAGAAGCTGAAGTTGAACCGTTCTATGAAGGCCTACAAGACATTTTAGAATTAACACCCAAAAAAGATGTTCTTTTCATTATAGGGGACTGGAATCCAAAAGTAGGAAGTCAAGAAACATCTGGAGTAACAGGCAAATTTGGCCTTGGAGTATGGAATGAAGCAGGGCAAAGGCTAATAGAGTTTTGCCAAGAGAACACACTGGTCATAGCAAACACCCTCTTCCAACAACACAAGAGAAGACTCTACACATGGACATCACGAGATGGTCAATACCAAAATCAGATTGGTTATATTCTTTGCAGCCAAAGATGGAGACGCTCTATACAGTCAGCAAAAACAAGACTGGGAGCTGACTGTGGCTCAGATCATGAACTCTTTATTGTCAAATTCAGACTTAAATTGAAGAAAGTAGGGAAAACCACTAGACCTTCAGGTATGACCTAAATCAAATCCCTTATGACTATACAGTGGAAGTGAGAAATAGATTTAAGGGACTAGATCTGATAGAGTGCTTGATGAACTATGGATGGAGGTTCATGACATTGTACAGGAGTTAGGGATCAAGACCATCCCCAAGAAGAAGAAATGCAAAAAAGCAAAAATTAATTAATTAATTATATTTCAAAAACCCCCAGTTTGGGAACAAAAGTCCTGAATGGTGCTGCCAAAAAAAAAAAAACAAACAAACCACAGAAGAGTGTCCCTCCTCAACTCCAGGATCAGGCCTGGCAGCCCTTCCTAGGAGCCTGGGGTTCTCAGGCCTGGCAGAGCCCAAAGGTGTCCCAGCACTTCCCCCAATCCCTGAGGCTATGGCTGGCATTCAGCAGGTGCTCAAATGGTGTCCAGAGCTTCCGGACACTGGGAGTGGCCATGAAACGGCCCCTGAACTCCCAGGAGCCCTGACCTGGCAGCATTAGCTCACCCTTGATCCCAGACTCAGAGGGGTCAGGTGGCCTCCCACCTGAGGCAAATTTGGAAAACTCAGCAGTGGCCACAGGACTGGAAAAGGTCAGTTTTCATTCCAATCCCAAAGAAAGGCAATCACAAAGAATGCTGAAACTGCCACACAATTGTAGTCATCTGACACGCTATCAAAGTAATACTCAAAATTCTTCAAGCCACGCTTCAGCAATATGTGAACCATGAACTTCCAGATGTTCAAGCTGGTTTTAGAAAAGGCAGAGGAACAGCGATCAAATTGCCAACATCCGTTAGATCAACGAAAAAGCAAGAGAGTTCCAGAAAAACAACTATTTCTGCTTTATTGACTATGCCAAAGCCTTTGAATGTGTGGATCACAACAAACTGTGGAAAAATTCTGAAAGAGATGGGAAAACTAGACCAGTTGACCTATTTCTTGAGAAACCTGTATGCAGGTCAGGAAGCAACAGTCAGAACTGGACATGGAACAACAGACTGGTTCCAAATAGGAAAAGGAGTACATCAAGGCTGTATATTTTCACCCAGCTTATTTATCTTATAGGCAGATTACATCATGAAAAACTCTGGGCTGGATGAAGCACAAGCTGGAATCAAAATTGCCAGGAGAAATATCAATAACCTCAGATATGGAGATGACACCACCCTTATTGCAGAAAGTAAAAAACTAAAGAGCCTCTTGATGAAAGTGAAAGAGGAGAGTGAAAAAGTTGGCTTAAAGCTCAACATTCAGAAAACTAAGATCATGGCATCCAGTCCCATCACCTCATGGCAAATAGATGGGGAAACAGTGGAAACAGTGTCAGACTTTAGTTTCTTGGACTGCAAAATCACTGCAGATGGTGATTGCAGCCATGAAATTAAAAGATGCATACTCCTTGGAAGAAAAGTTATGACCAACCTAGACAACATGTTAGAAAGGAGAGACATTACTTTGCCAACAAAGGTCCATGTAGTCAAAGCTATGGTTTTTCCATTGGTCATGTATGGATGTGAGAGTTGGACTATAAAGAAAGCTGAGTGCCAAAGAATCAATGCTTTTGAACTGTGGTGTTGGAGAAGACTCTTGAGAGTCCCTTGGACTGCAAGGAGATCCAACCAGTCCATCCTGAAGGAGATCAGTCCTGGGTGTTCATTGGAAAGACTGATATTGAAACTGAATACTCTGGCCACCTGATGTGAAGAACTGACTCACTGGAAAAAATTCTTATGCTGCGAAAGATTGAGGGCAGAGGGAGAATGGGACAATGAAGGATAGGTGGTTGGATGGCATCACCGACTCAATGGACATGAGTTTGAGTAAACTCTGGGAGTTGGTGATGGACAGGGAGGCCTGGTGTGCTGCAGTCCATGGGGTCGCAAAGAGTCAGACATGACTGAGCAACTGAACTGAACTGAACTGATTTTTTTACTTAATAAATTGTTTAAAAAAATTTAATGGAAGAGTACTTGATTTGCTATATTCTGTTAGTTTCAGGTGTACAGTAAAATGATTCCATTATATATGTATATGTATGCACATATGCATATATACTTTCTCATATTCTTTTCTTCTAGGTTATTACACATATTAAGTATAGCTCCCTGTGCTATGGGTTAGTTGTTTACTGTTTATCCATTGTATATATGGTAACCTTTCCCTTCTCCAGGGGATCTTCACAACCCAGGAAATGAACCAGGTTCTCTTGCGTTGCAGGTGGATTCTTTACCAGCTGAGACATAAGGGAAGCCCATTGTATATATAGTATTTTTTATATATTATTCCTGAATTCCTAATTTACCCCTCTCTGCTCCTCCCCCCAACACACACACCTTGTTGTTAACCAAAAGCTTGTTTTCTGATCCTTCAGTTTATTTATATTTTGGAAATAAGTTAATTTGTATCACTTTTTTAGATTCACATATAAGTGATATTATATGCATTTGTCATTCTCTGTCTGGCTTACCTCACTTAGTATGATAAATGAGCCCCATCAGCATTGCTGCAAATGGCATTTATTTCACTCCTTTATATGGCAGAGTAATTTTCCACTGCATGTTTCTATGTGTGTGTGTTGTTACCCAAATGTTATTGCCTGGAGATATACCAATATTCACTTATATAACCAATTACCAGCTACTGACATTAAGCTTCTACAAAATGCCCATCAATAATGTGTAAAATTTATCCACCAATTGATAGACACTTGGATTGTTTCTACATTATGACTATTATGACTAATGTTACTATGATATTATTGAATAAGTCTTTTTATAGACTTCTATTATCATTTCTCCTAGGTAAATTCCTAGGAATGGTAGGTATATGTTGAACTTTACAAGGAAATGCCAAATTATTTTTCAAAGTGGATGTACCTTTTTATATTCTCATCAACAATGTATGAGTATATTGGTCTTTCTATCCCAGAAATTCACATCCTGTGCCCTGGCTCAGGCTTGTCCAAAGCTGACTGGTCCCAAGAGGCATCTGAGAACTTTAAAAACAGACCATTGCCCAGGCCTTGCCCACACACACTTGTTCCACAGTCTTGGTTATGGACTCCTACAAAGGTTTCTAGCTAATGTCAAGTACTGGTTGTAAAATTGTATAATAGTTTTACATGATGTAACCATTAGGGGAAACTGGTCAAACTGGATTTCTCTTATTATTTCTTACAATTGTAAATCTACAATTATCTCAAAGTAAAAAAGAAAGTAAAATAAAAAATATTTTTCAATTGACTATAATTCAATTCTGGTATTGAAAGATATGAAGGGTCAAAGGTATATGTGTAATTATAGTTCACAAAACTCTTCTTGCTTAAATCTTCTTGCTCCTTTCCAGCGTAACTGCTTAGAAACCTTTCACATATCCTCTCTATCTTAAAATCTATAATAATTTTTTTTTAAAGTGACTCTCTTCCCCATAAATCTGGATTCATCAGATCAAGTTGTCCCCAAGACTCCTGCTGAGGGAAGATCTGTTGAGGGGTGTTTGTGAAGCATCTCTCAAGAACTACTTGACAGCCCCTGTGAAGGCAAAGAATATCTCTGTGTTTTATCTGTCCTGGGGCTTCTGTCTTTCCCCGCTGAGCTCCTTTCTGTATCAAGAAGAACAGCTAAGAACAGCTAAGAACAACTTAGCTGGGGAAACTAAGGAGAGACTTGAGGAGTCAAGGTGAAGAAGATAGTTTCAAAAGCTGCTGGTCTCCTCTCCATGATCTCTGTGTCAGGTGGTTGAGGTGCGGAATCAAGGGCGTTAGCCCTGGTGTGCAGCACTGCTCGGAGGGCAGCCCCAAGTGTGCACGTTTCCCTACATGTAGCCAGGTTCCTTATGAGTGGATGTACAGAGCTGGGAAGGAAGGTAAGCAGCCTCTTTTCCATGCAAACAAGACTTTGTCCCATGCTTTTCTCAGGTATCTATGCAGCCTTCAGGTTATGTCTTGAATTTGAGGGTTGGAAGAAGAAAAAAGGAAATGGTTCCCCTAAATTAGTAATCTAGGGGACTGGAATGGTTCCTTTACCAAAGATTATATGTGTGGACTATAGATTCTGTTTATCTATTTATAGGAAAAATCAGAATTTTTCTCTGTTCATGAGTTATCAACCATTATAAAGTTTTCATCTACTGACTTGATAAAATGTCTTTCTTCTCGTCACGGATCAAAGCTATTTTCATCATTTTCTTTGCATTTCTTCTTTGTTCTGGTGAGTAAATTTTCCAGTCCTGAGTTAAACAGACCCTAGAAAATTCAGTAAACAACCACTGAAAACCAATTTTATTGAGTTTGTAATATTTAAACTGGTAAAGTGAAACTGAACATGTGACAAATGTCTTATTTTAAACTGCAGCAGTCACTGCTTTTCTTCATTTCCCACATTAGACAAGTGAATACAGTGTAGTGGGTTCGAATGAACAGTAGGTTTTATGTTTTCATTCATCTGTAACTCAAGAACTTTAAATTCTTCTTCCTTTCAGGGGCTCAACTCCATTGTTGTTATATGCAAACTGTGAGGAGAAATGATTTCTTCTAGATCTGGTATTTCTTGACAATTTGATTTGATGTTTGCCAGCTGATTCCTCCTTTTCAAGGCCTTGTGTAAGAAGGGAACTCATTGTTGACCGTGTCACTGTGTTACCTTCCTTAAAGCTTATGGTGGCTAAATAAATTTCAGAATTTATACAGTGAGGTTACCTTAGAACAAATAACTGTTTAATGAAGTACTGATTAATTTATTCATAATTAAGTGACTTCTAGCATTGTTTTCTTTGATGAGGATCTCAACTACAAAGATGAAAAGACAATGGTATCTCTAAAGCAAGGTGATGGGAATAGTTACAAAAAAAATACAGGAAATTCCCTGGCAGTCCAGTGGTTAGGACTCCGTGATACCACTGCATGGGGGGATGAGTTCAGTCACTGGTTGGAGAACTAAGATTCTATATTTCTCAAGGTATGACAAAAAAAGAAAAAGGACATTACTTTTCACACTGTGAGATTAATCTGGGAATTAAAAGGTGTTTTTTGATTTTGTTCTATTTTGTGAATTTAGTGTTTTGCTGTCATATTTTGCATTGTTAGTATAGGCAATTTTCATTTCTGCTACTAAGATGTGTCACTTACTACCAGAGATTATGCCTGCTTTCATCCTATATCATTTTTATCTCTTTTTTCCCAGAAGCTTTCCTCCGATATAAAATAAATATGGATAAGGTAAGATAACACTGAAGTCTTTAGGAAGTTAAAAATGATAAATTAATAACATTTTTAACGTTGTAAATTTTAACAACAAAATTGTGTGGTCTTTTTGTAAAGTATAATAGACATAAAAAATATTGACAATATTTTACATTTTAAGTGGGTAGTGGTTCTATTGAGGTTTGTTCTTAAACTTATATACAGAATATATTTATCCCATTTAGATGTGTGGCATTTCATATTAGACTTGAAGAATATTTTTTACTCTGTGTTATTTGATAAGTTTCATGTTTTTGTTTAATATTTTGCAGACGAACTGTATGTGGTTCATACTTTCATCATATGTTTGTACTGGAGAACATGAGCCAGTCTGTGCAACCAACGGTCAAACTTACCGTTAATATATGTATGCTCTGCGGTGAAAAGATGTAAGAATATGAAAAAATATTTTCTCTTCCAAAGTAATCAGGAAATCATTTCAAAAGAATAGGAAAATTCTTAGTGCTGAAAACCTAAACACAGCATATGCACAAAATAACTGTCATAACCATACATAAAAGATGTCCTGTACACACTTGTACTTTTCCTTAAAGTTCTAATTTCTAAAAAGGAGTACTGCTTTACAGCTCTTTACATAATCATGCAGAATGTTCTGAAAATCAATTATTATCTACTAACAGCAGACTAATGTATGGTAATTCAGAAGCCCCGAGGCTGCACAGTAAATATTGGTATTGCCATGAGCAGATCTTCAGCTTCAGCAACTATTAACTGACACAGGACCCTATGGGTGTAGTCTGCAATCAATCACAATGCACCATTCCTTCTAGAAAGAGATTCTTCTGATGGTCCCCTAAACCCCCAAGACAACCTTTCAAACCTTTCCCAGACTGCAGGGTAGTCTATGACACTTCTACCAAACTTTGTCATCTCCTTCTCAAGGACCACAAACACATTCCCTGATCCTCCCCTTTCTCGGGTACAGCAGATTCAAAGTATGAGCCAGGACCAGCATGCAGGAGTTTCTACAATAGCAGAAACTCAGGGCCAGAAACCAGATGCAGCCCAGTTCCTTACAGAAGAGGAGCACAGCCACTCCATCCTATCCCAAGTTCAGACTCCTTCTCATTAGGAAGCACTTGATACACTTATCATGAAGTTTAAAATACTATCTTGCTAATTTGTTTTTCTTTCTCTTTTCTCTATAGGCTTCTTCGTAAAAATTTTGAAGTTGCTCATTTTGGTGTTTGTTGAATTTTGATGAAGATATACACCCTTATAGCTCTGATGTGATCTCATTTTGCAGTCAGTTCTACAATTAGAATTTGATTTCTCTCAACTGGGTCCTTAAATTCACAGATGATCAGATAAATCCTCTTATGGAACATGAGATGGAAAATAGAATTTCAAAGTTACTGCCAGTTCAAAGATTTTTTGATTTCAGGACTTTGATTCTCCATGTTTGATTATTCAGTGACAGTTTGAAAAATAGCTTAAATATACATTTGATATCATAAAACCTAATACAACTTAAAATCTTAAATATTTCATTCAAAAAAGTTAATGATTTAGTCTTCTTAAAAATCTTTTTTTTATAATAAAGGGTATATTGTCCATTAGGATATAAAAATACATTCACCTAGTTGTACAATCTTTTTTTTTTTGCAGATGCTTCTAAAATGATTCTTCAATAAACATGGTATATTGATACATGTGTTATTTAATTTTTATTCAATAAACTACATAAAAGCCTACTGAGAGCTTACAGTGAACAATGTCAGTTTGGATTCATGATCTCTGAAGAAGAAGATTTAGCTTTAGGACCAAGGACCAAGCTTGATCACTCAAAAGCTTTTGTGTAGCAGAGTTACCTTCTGACAGAGACATCAGAAGAGAGACAGAGAGTGCCCTGACTCACAAGTCTTATCAAGGTCTTATATACTTTTACCAGACCCACTCCCACAACAGACATCTTAAATTGACAAGATTAGAACTAACAATGGAAAGGTCTTACCAGACCCACTCCCACAATATAGTCTTAAGATAACAAGATTAGTCAGAAACTTCTTGTTAAGGAGAAACATGACCTCCAGCAAGATACATTGTCATATTGACTAAGACAAAGCAAAGTAGAAAACAAAGTTTGTCCTTTTCTCCTTGAGGGCTCTGGACTCCTTTCTCCTCCTCCTCCTCCCCCTCCCTCTCCTCCTCTGGGACACTGGACTTATCAACCTGCCTAGAAAATGACTCTCTCATCCCTCCCTTTTCTTTTAGTAGAATTATGTTGCCAAGGGAAAGGGGTATCATTTTTATTCCATAATTACTTCCTGCTGTAGAGGGGCATCATCCCTAAATTATTGAGGCAACATATTCTCCTAACCCTGATATTGAGAGCCCCCAATAGTTGGAAGAGGCTGTGGCACTCATAGGGGCCTAGACAACAATTTGTAACCTAAAAGCTTTCACATGGTTAGAAACAAACCCCATTATACAGTTACAGATATAAGGCAAAATAGTCATTAAATCAAATTAAAACATAATCAAAATTAAAAGTCATATTATGTCCATCATTAAGGTACAATGTATTATATCAGTCCATCTTAGGATTGCTAGATTCATCAGATCATGAAGAGGCGTCACATATGATTGTTGTTGGTGAAGATATTCCCAGAGTTGAAGAAAGTCCTTACCTTGAAGGGGAGAAACCCACCATGTCAAGCCTTCGAATCAATGAGGAGGGGAGTGCTCTGCAGAACCAGCAATTAGACTGATTGTGGAGGCTGGGTCAGGGGTCACCTCCCAGAGTTCTCATAATGTCTGTTGAAAAGCTGAAAGTTGAGTCACATAGTTAATTTTAAGGCTTCAGGATCTATGACAATATCTGCATGCAAAAACTGTCATAGAGACAGTCCCTTCTTCCTAGGTGCAGTTCGAGCCCTCATTAAAGCTACGGGTGTAACTTTAAACCAACTGTCTTGTGTTTCTGAGTTACCTTACACAGATGTCTCTTAATAACAGTATTAGCCTTTTCAATTTTTTTGAAGATCAGGGTCTCCAGGAACAGTGTAAGTGATATTCTATTCTTAGAGCTTTTGACACCCCTTGAGTCATAGCAGCGTTAAAGGTGAAGCCATTGTCACTCTGAACTTCAGAGTTTAAGATCCCACTTACACCATGAGAAGTTAGTACCGGAAGATTTTGCCCATTAGTAAACTTAGGAACTTTCAGTTCAGTTCAGTTCAGTCGCTCAGTCGTGTCCAACTCTTTGCGACCCCATGAATAGCAGCACGCCAGGCTTCCCTGTCCATCACAAACTTCCGGAGCTTACTCAAACTCATGTCCATCGAGTCGGTGATGCCACCCAGCCGTCTCATCCTCTGTCGTCCCCTTCTCCTCCTGCCCCCAATCCCTCCCAGCATCAGGGTCTTTTCCAATGAGTCAACTCTTCGCATGAGGTGGCCAAAGTATTGGGATTTCAGCTTCAGCATCAGTCCTTCCAATGAACACCCAGGACTGATCTCCTTTAGGATGGACTGGTTGGATCTCCTTGCAGTAAAACAATAATAACAATTACCCTTAAGTAATGTAGCCATAGTCTTTTTTAGTAACAAACTAAACTCTGATCCTGTGGGCAAGCTCAAAACAGGAAACTGCAAGAGGCCAGTTTGAAGAGCCTTAAAAGCCTTTTGAGTTTCTGGGGACCAAACCAGGTTGTCAGTTTGGGCCTGCTGAGTCTCAGTTATAGGTTTATATAAAGTTCCTCATAAGCCAGAATCCAAATGTGGCAATAGCCCATAATTTCCAAGAATCCTCTCAATTGGCATAAAGCCATAGGTAGAGGATGATTTAGTACAGGTTAAATGCTAGAAAGCATCCTTCAAATCAATGACTAAAAAATATTTGGCTCGTTCAGGAATTTCAGACAACAAAGTATAAGAATTAGGCACTTATTTGTATATCTTGAAAGTCTCCATTTATCATTTGACATTTTTTACACCCAAAATAGGAGTGTTGTGTGGACTCTTAGGGGGAATTAATAGAAATTGTTCCTTTAAATTTTCAATGATGGGTTTTAACTCTTCCTTAACCTCAGGCTTTAATGGATACTGCTTTTGACATGGAAATAAGTGAGGGTCTTTGACCTTGATAACGACAGGAACAGCATTTTGTGCTCGAACCACAGTTTTTCCATCATCCCACACTCTAGGATTTACATTTTGTTCATTTAAAAAGAGCAGGTTCCATATTCATGAAAAGAGAGGGCTGGACCTTGTTTAGTACATCCCTCCCCAGAAGGGGTAAGGGAGACTCCAGCACGATTAGAAACTCAAAAAAAAAAAAAAAAAAAAAATAGCACAGAGTCCCAGTTGAAGCTTAACGGCTGAAATAATAATGTTTGGCTCATCCAGACAGTCCCATTACGGTAATGGATTGGGAGAAAGCAGACCAGGGGCTTCAATGCACACAGAGAAAGTTGCCCCAGTGTCCAAAAGAAAATTGACTGATTGGCCCCCATGGTTATTAATACTTGGGGTTCCTCAGGTGTATTTAGGATTGGTGTTTGTGGGGAACCCCGGGCACCTTCAGTCCTGAGTGTCCTGAGAGTGCAACCTCTGGGGCCTACACCTCAGAGGGCAGTCTCTTCTCCAGTGTGGTCCTTTGCAGACTGGACATGGTGCCAGGGACAGCTTAGATGCCTGAGGGCAATCCTGCTTGAGGTGCCCCTTCTTTCCACAGTAATAGCAAGCCCATCCCTTTTCTTTTTTTTTTTTTTTTTTTATTTTTTTTTTTAATTAGTTGGAGGCTAATTACTTCACAACATTTCAGTGGGTTTTATCATACATTGATATGAATCAGCCATGGAGTTACATGTATTCCCCATCCCGATCCCCCCTCCCATCTCCCTCTCCACCCGATTCCTCTGGGTCTTCCCAGTGCACCAGGCCCGAGCACTTGTCTCATGCATCCCACCTGGGCTGGTGATCTGTTTCACCATAGATAATATACATGCTGTTCTTTCGAAACATCCCACCCTCACCTTCTCCCACAGAGTTCAAAAGTCTGTTCTGTACTTCTGTGTCTCTTTTTCTGTTTTGCATATAGGGTTATCATTACCATCTTTCTAAATTCCATATATATGTGTTAGTATGCTGTAATGTTCTTTATCTTTCTGGCTTACTTCACTCTGTAAAATGGGCTCCAGTTTCATCCATCTCATTAGAACTGATTCAAATGAATTCTTTTTAACGGCTGAGTAACATTTCATGATGTATATGTATCACAGCTTCCTTATCCATTCATTTGCTGATGGGCATCTAGGTTGCTTCCATGTCCTGGCTATTATAAACAGTGCTGCGATGAACACTGGGGTGCACGTGTCACTTTCAGATCTGGTTTCCTCAGTGTGTGGTATTGCTGGGTCATATGTCAGTTCTATTTCCAGCTTTTTAAGAAATCTCCACACTGTTTTCCATAGCGGCTGCAGTAGTTTGCATTCCCACCAACAGTGTAAGAGGGTTCCCTTTTCTCCACACCCTCTCCAGCATTTATTGCTTGTAGACTTTTGGATAGCAGCCATCCTGACTGGCATATAATGGTACCTCATTGTGGTTTTGATTTGCATTTCTCTAATAATGAGTGATGTTGAGCATCTTTTCATGTGTTTGTTAGCCATCTGTATGTCTTCTTTGGAGAAATGTCTGTTTAGTTCTTTGGCCCATTTTTTGATTGGGTCATTTATTTTTCCGGAATTGAGCTTCAGGAGTTGCTTGTATATTTTTGAGATTAATAAAAACCCATCCCTTTTCACCTGGGTCCATCTAGGCATTTTTTCAAGCTGTTTCAGAGAAGATCTAACAGCCAAGCTGGGGTTCAGTCTTTTGCCTGGTTCTTTATTTTTTGGCCTCCTATTTTCCTCCTCATATTCTCACTGTAATAAACTGTCTGAGGCAGTAGTATCAGTTTTTTAAAGACTGATTTGGTCTAAATGCCTGTTTTCATAACTTATATCTGGAGCCAACTGAGTGAGAAATCTATCTTTTAAGATTATTTCTCCCTCTGAACTTTCAGAATCAATGTCAGTAAACTTTCAGAGAGGCTCCCATAGTCTATCTGGGAATTTACCAGGAGTCTTCTTCTCTCCCTATTCTATGTCAGCCAACTTAGTATAGTTTAAAATCTTAGTGTGCACTCGCTTGAGTCCTTCAAGATTACTTCCAGCAAAGTGATGCTGTTACGAGAACTGCTTGGCTCCCAGTAGGGAGGAGGGCTATTTTGTGTTCCCTCTGTCCCCTTGCCTCACGGTCAAGTCATTCATCCGCACGTTTTGCCCATTTCTGGCCGTTCCCCTTACAGGGACGTTGGGTGTCTCTTGGCACTGGCAGGTCAGTATAAACCCCTGACAAGGCTCCATTTTTCAGAATGCCTTCAGTCATTACAAGGCACCACGAAACCGCAGAGCAGGGCTCATCACTTGCTTCGAGCAAGACATCTCATTCATTCACACAAGCACGCTGTGGAGTTAATAAAGTAAGGTAGAAAACGTGTACACTGAGAAAGCAGAGAGACGAGAGCACTTGCATGTTCTTATCTTGTCCAGAATATCCCAGACGAGCCCCCAAGATGATAGCTTACGGTGAACAATGTCAGGTTCGTGATCTCTGAAGAAGATTTAGCTCCAGGGACCAAGCTTGATCACTCAAGACCTTTTGTGTAGCAGAGTTTGAGTAAAGTACAAAAAGGGACAGAGAAAGCTTCTGACATAGGTATCAGAAGGGAATGGAGAGTACCCCCCACTCACTAGTATTATCAAGGTCTTATATACTTTTACCAGACCCCACTACCACAACAGATATCCTAAATTAACAAGATTAGAATTAACAATAGAAAAGTCTTATCAGACCCACTCCCACAATATCAGTTCAGTTCCGTTGCTCAGTCTTGTCCGACTCTTTGCGACCCCATGAATCACAGCATACCAGGCCTCCCTGTCCATCATCAACTCCCAGAGTCTACTCAAACACATGTCCATTGAATCGGTGATGCCATCCAGCCATCTCATCCTCTGTCGTCCCCTTCTCCTCCTGCCCCCAATACTTCCCGGCATTAGGGTCTTTTCCAATGAGTCAACTATTTGCGTGGGGTGGCCAAAGTGTTGGAGTTTCAGCTTCAACATCAGTCCTTCCAATGAACACCCAGGACTGATCTCCTTTAGGATGGACTGGTTGGATCTCCTTGCAGTCCAAGGACTCTCAAGAGTCTTCTCCAACACCACAGTTCAAAAGCATCAATTCTTCCACGCTCAGCTTTCTTCACCGTCCAACTCTCACATCCATACATGACTACTGGAAAAATCATAGCCTTGACTAGATGGGCCTTTGTTGGCAAAGTAATGTCTCTGCTTTTAAATATGCTATCCAGGTTGGTCATAACTTTCCTTCCAAGGAGTGTCTTTTAATTTCATGGCTGCAATCACCATCTGCAGTGATTTTGGAGCCCCCCAAAATAAAGCATGACACAGTTTCCACTGTTTCCCCATCTATTTCCCATGAAGTGATGGGACCAGATGCCTAATATTAAAGGTTGAATTGATTTTTGTTCTTTTTCTAGCTTTATAAATTGAAGGTTTAATTCATTTTTTCATTTTCGTGAACAATATTATTCTTTGTCCACCTGACTAGTCATATACTGAGAGTGATGCCATATATGTCCCCATTATTAACTTTCTCTTCTTTTTTTCCTGTCCTCTCCATTGTTTCTCCTGAGCATACGTGCTTTCTCACTTATAACATTTAATGATATCTGGCTTTAACTCTGCTTTGTCACAAGTGGCAATACAGCCAATGCTTTTTAGTTACTTTTTTAATTCCTATATATCTTTGTCTTTCCCTTTATTCTCAGATGATGAATCACTTTGCTATGTAAGTATCTCTTAGATGCAGCATACGGTTGAATCTTACTTTGTAAGCCATATTAAATTTTTACTTAAAATTTTTAATTATTGAGTTAAGTCTATTTCCATAAATCAATATGACTTATACTGGTCTCAAAATGCAGTAAATTGTTGGTTTAAATTATTTTTATTATATTTCCTACTCATCTTTTTATTTATAATTTATTTTGCTTTTATGCTTTAAAATACTTTTTAATATTTAAGATATCTCTTTTCTTCTAACTACCTTTCTATTATACTTTCTTAGAAAATTCTCTGTTCCTTGATTTCTTATTTAACTGATTAGTATCTGATCTACAAGATTTTCATGCTATCATTTGATTCTCATTTTTTTTTCTAATGAACTGACTATACTCTTCTCTTTCCTTTCTCCTCTTTATGAAATTTATTATCTTTTTTGTCATAGCATGTAACATAACATTTTTACATAAAATTTTCACCTTATGACAACCTGTGTTTTAGTATAAAATGTTTTAAAATATATTAAATGCTCATAATCAGCCCCTTACCAAACTTCTCCATTAGTCACTTGGTTGAATCAAGCCCATCCATTAGAAAACTGCTCAAGAAGGGCTCACAAATACAAGTATAGCTTAAGTTATTTTGCACTTAAGACCCTTTTTCTCTTGGCTTTACCCTTGAATAATATCTGACTAGATACCAAATTAATTATTATTTTCTAATATTCTATTGATGCTTTTGAACTGTGGTGTTGGAGAAGACTCTTGAGAGTCCCTTGGACTGCAAGGAGATCCAGCCAGTCCATCCTAAAGGAGATCAGTCCTGGGTGTTCATTGGAAGGATTGATGCTGAAGCTGAAACTCTAACACTTTGGCCACCTCATGTGAAGAGCTGACTCATTGGAAAAGACCCTGATTCTGGGAGGGATTGGGGGCAGGAGGAGAAGGGGACGACAGAGGATGAGATGGCTGGATGGCATCACCGACTTGATGGGCATGAGTTTGAGTAAACTCCAGGAGTTTGTGGACAGGGAAGCCTGGTGTGCTGTGATTCATGGGGTCGCAAAGAGTCAGACATGACTGAGTGACTGAACTGAACTGAGCCTTGTGCCTAGTTGAAATGACAAAATACTGCCTACAATATAAATGAATCTGATTTTCAGATATGTATTCAGATTTGCAATTTAGATAATGTCATGTATCTTCCAACATGAGATGTTCTAAGCATTTACTTCTTCAGGGATAGGATCCATTTGTTGGTCACATTCTTCCACTTATACACAGGAAATATGAAAACAAGCCTACGTCCAGTTTTGGCTTCTTTGATTTTCCAGATCATTGAAATTACCTGCCTACACTGAATAACATGCTCAGTTTTTATGCTTTTATTGTCCCCCATAAATCTGACTCTTTGTCTTCAATTTCTAAAGCACTCTTCTAAGCATCACAGATTTCAGAGTATTGGAGATGATATCTTAATGATCATTTACTCCACTGTTCTCAAGCCAGCATTGTTTTAAAGACTTCTAAATTGAAGTAATAGGCTGGGTGTGAAGAATTCCCTCTTCACCTCTTGAAACAAGCTCTTTCATCTTCTCTCTTTCTTCCTTGGTTCCACATAATATTAAACTACAAAAGGTAGGTTTTATGTTACCACATTTTGTAAATCACATTTTACTCCAAAGTTTTCATTTTGCAGACCTATGAATTAATTTAATAAGACAGCAATAACTTTTTCATACTGAGAACTTGAAAGAGATAGAGACACTGTATTTTTAGATGAAAAAACTTGAAAGCACAAAAGACAGAAAATGTGCATCTACTAACTTGTTTGAATAATTGTATTTTGACTAGTAATAGATAAATCTTATAACTAAACAAAATTGCTCTAAGGTGACATTAAAAAATATGACATTTTCCTAGAGTTTTGATCATAGAAACAGCATGATTCTATGTAGGATTTACATTATTATAGAGTATAAATCTATAAACACTTTAAAAACTTCATTTAAATATATAATTATCTGATAATATAAGGTTGAAATGTAAAAACCAAGTAACAGTCTGATGTGCTTCTAGTACAGACAACTTCCAAGGCGTCATGCCTGTATCTAATTATCATTACCCAAACTCTTCTTTTTCGTACTTTAATTTTCTAACTCCTTTCTAGGCCACTTGCTTAGAAAACTTGCTCATCTTAAAATCTGCAGCCACGCATTACCTTTCCCCCCTCCCCATATTTCTGGGTGTATTAGACCAAATTGTCCTCAAACTGTTTCCAACCTCGCATGAATGACTTTAAAACCTTTAGGTAGGACACAGAATGACTTTGTGTCTTATTTGCCCTAGGCCATCTGTTTTACCCCCATCAAATTTCTCACTTATAAATGAAAGAATGCAGTCTGATCTATGTGACCAAGGAGAAAAGTCAAACAAGATAATCAATCTCCAGTGCTGTTAATCTTTGTCTTCTCTACTTCCTTTGTGTAAGGTAGGTCATGTGGGAAATCTAGGGAGGTAGCCCTGGTGTATAGTATTCCTTCCAGAAATAATAGTTCCTATTTTCCTGAGGAAAACATTGAGATTCAAAAGTATGTTTTCTTTAAACGTAGCAACACTTTTTGTAGGCTTACCAAAACACTGGGAGAGTAAGCAGCTCCTTTTAATGTATGTACAAGGGACATTATACCTGCACTTTCTCTCACATATTTAAGCCTTCTGTTCATATGCTGTGTTTTATTGATCTTAGGGTTGGGTAAGAAAAAGATTTGTTGGCCTTAATTACAATTCTAGGTGGTTGAAATAGTACCTCTGCAAGTAGTGAACTTTAGAAAAGTAGATCCAGATTCTGTCCACTGGAAATATATACTACATTCACATCTATTTCCCTGCTCTGTCAGCTGAAAGACTCTAGAAACAACGATACTCCTATAACAAAGAGAATACCTAAAACTTAGATTTTGGTTTCTAATCATATTCTCTAATAAAAGGAAGTAGAAGTCTTTGGAGAAATGACTGATTTTAGGAGCAGGGCAGCAAATAAACAAGCTGAGCCTGGGGCATCTTGTGCCAGAAAGTAAGGAAGTGCTCAGATAACAAAACAAGGTACCTCAGACACCTTGTTGCCAAATGAAAGAGATCCCAATAGCCAAAGCTGGAAAAAAAGTGTGCTTATGAGGAAAAACATACATTTTAGGATAGACACAGTGTCCAAATAAACAATATGAGTTCAAATAGACTTTTTGGAATATTATCTATGGAATGAGTGCAAGTTGCTCAAGGCAAATGATCTTATCTGCTTTGCCTACCATTCTATCCTTACTGTTTTTGTCACCTAGGCCGATATATAATAGGCATTTAATTGTATACACTGAATTTTTAAAAAGAGATTTAATGCATACATTAACAAATATTAGTTCTTGTCCATCTACACCTAAACCAAAAAAAAAAAAAAATTACTGCACAGCTTAATGGTAGAATTTTTAGAAGCACTGGAAACAATTTGCTCACACTGTTTTGAACTGCCTACCTTAAGGACAGGATAGATGAATAGAAGGATATCAATATGTTTTTGTTTCATTTACGTATACATTCATTGAGCAACCTTAATAACTAGTCTTGCTAATAAATGTCTTCCCAATACCAGATGTCTCACAGAATATCTATTTAGATACAGCACTTAATCCAATAAAAACACACATACTATGTTCTGAAGTTCCCTGATCATGAGGTTTATGCAGTAGGTTTGTTAATTCACTATAACTTAGTGACCTTTTCCTGGAAATTCTAATCTACTTTAATGGTGTGATCCCAGGAATCTATTACGTAAAAACACTCAGATTATTTTTGTGACTGTGCATATTTGAAATGCATTTCCATATGTGAAGTCTTTTGGTGTGTTAAGCATCTTCCTGGCTTCCATTTCAAAAATGAAAACTAAGAACATTCTCTAATACCATACAGAAAAATAAACTCAAAATGGATCAAAGACCTAAACATAAGGTCAGACACGTTAAACTCTTAAACTCCTATGTTTAAGGAAAACATAGGCAGAACACTCTGACATAAATCACAGCAATATCTTTTTGGATCCACCTCCTAATGTAATGAAAACAAAGACAAAATAAACAAATGGAACCTAATTAAACTTAAAAGCTTCTGCACAGCAAAGGAAACCATAAACAAAATGAAAAGACAATCCACAGAATAAGAGAAAATATCTGCAAACAAAGCAACCAACAAGGGATTAATCTCCAAAATAAACAAATAGCTCATGCAGCTCTATATCAAAAAAAAAAAACAAAAACAGTCCAATCAAAAAACAGGCAGAAGATCTAAACAGACATTTCTCCAAAGAAGACATAGAGAAGGCGAAAAAGCACATGAAAAGATGCTCAATATCACTAATTGTCAGAGAAATGCAAATCAAAACTACAATGAGGTATATCACCTCATACTGGTCAGAATGGCTATCATCAAAAAATCTACAGACAATAAATGCTGGAGAGGGTGTGAAGAAAAAGGAATCTTCCTACACTGTTGGTGGGAATATAAATTGGTACAACCACTATGGAGAACAGTATGGAGGGTCCCTAAAAAACTAAACATAGAACTACCATAAGATTGAACAATCCCACTCCTGGGAATATATCTGGAGAAAACCATAATTTGAAAAGATACACACCCCAGTGTTTACTGCAGCACTGCTAACAACAGCCAAGACATGGAGGCAACCTAAATATCCACTGACAGAGAATGGATATAGACGATGTGGTGTTTATATATGTAATGGAATATTAGTCACAGAAAAGAATGAAATAATGCCATTTGCAGCAACATGCATAAACCTAGAGATTATCGTACTAAGTGAAGCCAGACAGAGGATGACAAATACCATATCATTCATATATGAAACATAACTTTAAAAAATGATACAAATGAAATTATTTACAAAATAGAAAGAGACTTACAAATATTGAAAACAGTATAATGAGCAAATCTAAGACGACCCTCCACTTTCTCTAAAGAGAAAACTTTGCATTCAGCTTTAACACACTAGTTTTTATCAAAACAACTCTTTCTCTGAAAATTAGAAAAATTAGACTTAAAAATACATTTTATATATTAATATTTTGTATTACATAAAAGTATGTAATACACACACACACATATATGTGTGTGTGTGCATATAATTTCTGATATTATCTGAGAATGACCAAGCAGCCAGGATCCTAGATAACGGAGGAATATACTGAAATAAGTCCAGCATTCTATGAGACTTTCATCCTCGAGATACTAGCCTGTATGTAACAGGCAAGGGGTCTAGAGACTGAGAAGATGAGCAGGAATTTAACATTGCAGAGAAAGGAGAATTAAATAACAAACAAAAATAATTCCAAGTTACCAAGAGACAATGAAAGATATGAATTACTTTTATCCCATTGTAAGTTAAGACTACCGGCCAGAGTTTGTCTTTCAGAACCAGTAAGAGCTAAAATTCTGAAATACCCTACAGTGATACACATGATATGACCACCTGCCATTCTAACTTCTACTACTATTCTCAGTTCAGTTCACTTCAGTCGCTCGGTTGTGTTCGACTCTTTGGGACCCCATGGACTGCAGCATGCCAGGCCTCCTGTCCATCACCAACTCCTGGAGTTTACCCAAACTCATGTCCATTGAGTCGATAATGCCATCCAATCATTTCATCCTCTGTCGTCCCCTTCTCCTCCTGCCTTCAATGTTTCCCAGCATCGAGGTCTTTTCAGATGAGTCAGTTCTTCACAACAGGTGGCCAAAATATTGGAGTTTCAGCTTCAACATCATGCTTCCAATGAATATTCAGGACTGATCTCCTTTAGGATGGATTAGTTGGATCTCCTTGCAGTCCAAGGGACTCTCAAGAGTCTTCTCCAACACCATAGTTCAAAAGAATCAATTCTTCAGCACTCAGCTTTCTTAATAGTCCAACTCTCAGATCCACACATGACTACTGGAAAAAGCATAGCTTAGACTAGATGAACCTTTGTTGGCAAAGTAATGTTTCTGCTTTTTAATATGCTCTCTAGGTTGGTCATAACTTTTCTTCCAAGAAGCAAGTGTCTTTTAATTTCATGGCTACAGTCACCACCTGCAGTGATTTTGGAGCCCTCCCCCCACCACCCCCGCACCAGAATAAAGTCTGTTACTATTTCCACTGCTTCCCCATCTATTTGCCATGAAGTGATGGGACCAGATGCCATGATCTCAGTTTTCTGAATGTTGAGTTTTAAGCCAACTTTTTCACTCTCCTCTTTCACTTTCATCAAGAGGCTCTTTAGTTCTTCTTTGTTCTCTGCCATAAGGCTGGTGTCATCTGCATATCTAAGGTTATTGATTTTTCTCCCGGCAATCTTGATTCCAGCTTGTGCTTCATCCAGTCCAGCGTTTCTCATGATGTACCCTGCATATAAGTTAAATATGCAGGATGACAATATACAGCCTTGACGTACTCCTTTCCCAATTTGGAACCAGTCTGCTGTTCCATGTCCAGTTCTAACTGTTTCTTCCTGGCCTGCATACGGATTTCTCAAGAGGCAGGTCAGGTGGTCTGGTATTCCCATCTCTTTCAGAATTTTCCACAGTTAGTTGTGACCCACACAGTCAAAGTCTTTGGCATGGTCAATAAAGGAGAAATAGATGTTTTTCTGGAACTCTCTTGCTTTTTTGATGATCCAAAAAATGTTGACAATTTGATCTCTGGTTCCTCTGCCTTTTCTAAAACTAGCTTGAACTTCTGGAAGTTCACGATTCATGTACTGCTTAAGCCTGACTTGGAGAAATTTGAGCATTACCTTACTAGTGTGGGAGATGACTGCAATTTTGTGGTAGTTTGAACATTCTTTCGGATTGCCTTTCTTAGGAATGAAAATTGACCTTTTCCAGTCCTGTGGGCACTGCTGAATTTTCCAAATTTGCTGGCATATTGATTGCATGTTCACATATGCACGTTCACAGCATCATCTTTTAATATTTGAAATAGCTCAACTGGGATTCCATCACCTCCACTTGATTTGTTTGTAGTGATGCTTCCTAAGGCCCACTTCACTTTGCATTCCAGGATGTCTTGCTCTAGGTGAGTGATCATACCACTGTGATTATCTGGGTTGTGAAGATCTTTTTGTATAGTTCTTCTGTGTATTCTCGCAGCTCTTCTTAATATCTTCTGTTTCTGTCAGGTCCATACCATTTCTGTCCTTTATTGTGTCCATCTTTGCATGAAATGTTCCCTTGCTATCTCTAATTTTCTTCAAGAGATCTCTAGTCTTTCCCATTCTAATGTTTTACTCTATTTCTTTGCACTGATCACTTAGGAAGGCTTTCTTATCTCTCCTTGCTATTCTTTGGAACTCTGCATTCAAATGGGTATATCTTTTCTTCTCTCCTTTGCCTTTCACTTCTCTTCGTTTCATAGCTGTTTGTAAGGCCTCCTCAGACAGTCATTTTGCTTTATTGCATTTCTTTTTCTTGGGGATGGTCTTGATCCTTGTCTCCTGTACAGTGTCACAGATCTCCGTCCATAGTTCTTCAGGCACTCTGTCTATCAGATCTAATCGCTTGAATCTATTTCTCACTTCCACTGTATAATCATAAGGGATTTGATTTAGGTCATACCTGAATGGTCTAGTGATTCTTCCCTACTTTCTTCAATTTAAGTCTAAATTTGGCAATAAGGAATTCATGATCTGAGCCACAGTCAGCTCCTGGTCTTGTTTTTGCTGACTGTATAGAGCTTGTCCATCTTTGGATGCAAAGAATATAACCAATCTGATTTTGGTATTGACCACCTGGTGATGCCCATGTGTAGAGTCTTCTCTTGTGTTATTGGAAGAGGGTTTTGCTGTGACCAGTGTGTTCTCTTGACAAAACTCTATTAGCCTTTGCCCTGCTTCATTCTGTACTCCGAGGCCAAATTTGCCTGTTACACCAGATGTTTCTTGACTTCCTACTTTTGCATTTCAGTCCCCTATAATGAAAAGGACATTTTTGGGGGGGTGTTAGTTCTAGAAGTTCTTGTAGGTCTTCATAGAATCGTTCAACTTCAACTCCTTCAGCATTACTGGTCAGGTCATAGATTTGGATTATCATGATATTGAATGGTTTGCCTTGGAAATGAATAGAGAACATTCTGTCATTTTTGAGATTGCATCCAAGTACTGCATTTTGAACTCTTTTGTTGACTATGATGGCAACTCCATTTGTTCTAAGGGATTCCTGCCCTTAGTAGTAGATATAATGGTCATCTGAGTTAAATTCAACCATTCCAGTCCATTTTAGTTTGCTGCTTCCTAAAACGTCGACATTCATTCTTGCCATCTCTTGTTTGACCACTTCTAATTTGCCTTGGTTCATGGACCTAACATTCCAGATTCTTATGCAACATTGTTCTTTACAGCATTGGACTTGGCTTCTATCACCAGTCATATCCACAACTGGGTGTTGTTTTTGCTTTGGCTCCATATCTTCCTTCTTTCTGGAGTTATTCTCCACTGATCTCCAGTAGCATATTCGGTACCTACTGACTTGGGGAGTTCATCTTTCAGTGTCCTATCTTTTTGCCTTTTCATACTCTTAATGGGGTTGTCAGGGCAAGGATACTGAAGTGGTTTGCCATTCCCTCTCCAATGGACCCCGTTTTGTCAGAACTTTTCACCATGTCCCATCCGTCTTGGGTGGCCCTACAGGGCATGGTTCATAGTTTCACTGAGTTAGACAAGGCTGTGGTCCATGTGATAAGATTGGTCAGTTTTCTGTGATTGTGGTTTTCAGTCTGTCTGCCCTCTAATGAAGAAGGATAAGAGGCTTATGGAAGCTTCTGGATGGAGAAACTGAACAAGGGAGCAACTGGGTCTGGTTCTGATGGGCGGGGCTATGCTCAGTAAACCTTTAATCCAATTTTCTGTTGATGGTTGGAGCTGCTTTCCCTCCCTGTTATTTCAGTTCAGTTCGGTTCAGTCGCTCAGTCATGTCCGACTCTTTGCGACCCCATGAATCGCAGGACGCCAGGCCTCCCTGTCCATCATCAACTCCCGGAGTTTACTCAAACTCATGTCCATCGAGTCGGTGATGTCATCCAGCCATCTCATCCTCTGCTGTCCCCTTCTCCTCCTGCCCACAATCCCTCCAGCATCAGGGTCTTTTCCAATGATTCAACTCTTTGCATAAGGTGGCAAAAGTATTGGAGTTTCAGCCTCAGCATCAGTCTGTCCAATGAACACCCAGGACTGATCTCCTTTAGGATGGACTGGTTGAATCTCCTTGCAGTCCAAGGGACTGTCAAGAGTCTTCTCCAACGCCATAGTTCAAAAGCATCAATTTTTCAGTGCTCAGCTTTCTTCACAGTCCAACTCTCACATCCATACATGAACACTGGAAAAACCATAGCTTTGACCAGATGGACCTTTGTTGGCAAAGTAATGTCTCTGCTTTTTAATATACTATCTAGGTTGGTCATAACTTTCCTTCCAAGGAGTAAGCATCTATTAATTTCATGGCTGCAGTCACCATCCGCAGTGATTTTGAAGCCCCAAAAAATAAAGTCAGCCACTGTTTCCCCATCTATTTCCCATGAAGTGATGGGACCAGATGCCATTATCTTAGTTTTCTGAATGTTAAGCTTTAAGCCAACTTTTTCACTCTGCTCTTTCACTTTCATCAAGAGGCTTTTCAGTTCCTCTTCACTCTCTGCCATAAGGGCGGTGTCATCTGCATATCTGAGGTTATTGATATTTCTCCCGGCAGTCTTGATTCCAGCTTGTGCTTCTTCCAGCCCAGCATTTCTCATGATGTACTCTGCATATAAGTTAAATAAGCAGGGTGACAATATACAGCCTTGACATACTCCTTTTCCTATTTGGAACCAGTCTGTTGTTCCACGTCCAGTTCTAACTGTTACGTCCTGACCTGCATATAGGTTTCTCAAGAGGCAGGTCAGGTGGTCTGGTATTCCCATCTCCTTCAGAATTTTCCACAGTTTATTGTGATCCACACAGTCGAAGGCTTTGGCGTAGTCAATAAAGCAGAAATAGATGTTTTTCTGGAACTCTCTTGCTTTTTCGATGCCAAACTATGGTGGAGGTAATGAAGATAATGGCGACCTCCTTCAAAAGGTCCCATGTATGCACTGCTACACTCAGTGTCCCCAACTGAGAGAGTCAATTCCTAGGCAGATTGACAAGAAGTCCAGGTTCCCCAAGGAGAGAAGGGTCTGGGGCTCTCAAAGTGGAGATAGGGGTCTGGAATTCTCAAGGAGGAGAAAAGGACAAACGTTTTTATTTTCCTCTACATTCCTTCAGTTCAGTCGCTCAGTCATGTCTGACTCTTTGCGACCCCATGAATCACAGCACGCCACGCCTCCCTGCCCATCACCAACTCCTAGAGTTTACTCAAACTCATGTCCATCAAGTCGGTGATGCCATCCAGCCATCTCATCCTCTGTCGTCCGCTTCTCCTTCTGCCCTCAATCCCTCCCATCATCAGGGTCTTTTCCAATGAGTCAACTCTTCTCATGAGGTGGCTAAAGTATTGGAGTTTCAGCTTCAGCATCAGTCCTTCCAATGACCACCCAGGACTGATCTGCTTTAGGATGGACTGGCTGGATCTCCTTGTAGTCCAAGGGACTCTCAAGAGTCTTCTCCAACACCACAGTTCAAAAGCACCAATTCTTCGGTGCTTAGCTTTCTTCACAGTCCAACTTAGTCTTAGTCAATTACACAACTCAGCTTAAACTCTGTACTAGGGTTTATACAACAACATGTATCCTGCTGGAGGACAGTTTGTCCTTCCTGAAAACCTTCTGACTAATCCTGATATCTTAGAATGTATATTATGGGAGTAGGTCTGGTAGTATCTTTCTACTGTTAAATTCTAACCTTGCTATCCTAAAATGTAAATTGTGGGAGTGGGTCTGCTAAAATTTTCACAAACTTGAGACATTCTTTTAATTTATTGTAATAACTGATTAAAAGGTATATAATTCCATTGCTAATACTAGTAAGGGGGTACTCTTTCTGCCCTCTTCTGATGTCTATGTCAGAACCTTTCTCTATCCCTTTTATACTTTAATCAAGCTCTATTATACAAAAGCTCTGAGCGATCAAGCCTCGTCTCTGGCCCTGTATTTAATTCTTCTCCTCCGGAGGCCAAGAATCCTGGTGTCTTTCGTGGTTCAGCAACAACCTTTCACAACCTCGCAGAAGGCCACCACCAACCCATGCCTCCACCAGAGACTCCTGGACACTCCCGGGCAAGTCTGGATCAGTCTCTTGTGGGGTCACTGATCCTTTCTCCTGGGTCCTGGTGTGCACAAGGTTATGTTTGTGTCCTCCAAGAGTCTATTTCCCCAGTCCTGTGTAAGTTCTGGCAGCTCTATGGTGGGGTTAATGGTGACCTCCTCCAAGAGGGCTTATGCCATCCCCAAGTCTGCTGCACCCAGCCATCCCCAAGTCTGCTGCACCTAGAGCCCCTGCCCCTGTGGCAGTCCACTGCTGACCCATACCTCCACAGGAGACACTCAGACACAGTTCTGTCTCAGTTTCTGTGGGGTCTCTGGGTCCTGGTGCACACAAGCTTTGTTTGAGTCCTCTGAGCATCTCTGGGAGGAATGGGGTTTGAGTCTAAACGTGAATTCGCCCCTCCTACAGTTTTGCTGGGGCTTCTCCTTTGCCCGTGGATATGGGTTACCTCCTCAAAGTCGCTCCAGCTCCACACAGCTGCTGCTCCAGTGCCTACCGTCTTGCTGGGGCTTCTCTGTCCTTGGATGTGGGGCATCTCCTCACAGTCCCTCCACAGCTGCACAGCTGCCTCTCCTTCAGCCAAGCTAATACACAAGTCTCTTTGCTGTTACTTAATCATGCCATGTACTAGATCCCAGCCTAAGGACTTTTACTCTAGCTCTTCCCTTTGCTTAGAATCCTCTTCTAGCAGATAAATGTCTGGCTAAATCCCTTAACTCTTTTAGGTCTTTGTTCAAATGCAAGGTCCTCAGATTATCCTGATCATCTTATTTGTTACTACACATATTCCTGTTTCAATACTCCATTTAACCTACTTACTTTTTTAGAAATTAATTATTATTTTCTAATATTCTATTGATGCTTTTGAACTGTGGTGTTGGAGAAGACTCTTGAGAGTCCCTTGGACTGCAAGGAGATCCAACCAGTCCATCCTAAAGCAGATCAGTCCTGGGTGTTCATTGAAAGGACTGATGCTGAAGCTGAAACTCCAATACTTTGGCCACCTCATGAGAAGAGTTGACTCATTGGAAAAGACCCTGATGCTGGGAGGAATTGGGGGCAGGAGAAGGGGACGACAGAGGATGAGATGGCTGGATGGCATCACTGACTCAATGGACATGAGTTTGAGTAAACTCTAGGAGTTGGTGATGGACAGAGAGGCCTGGCATGCTGCAATTCATGGGGTCGCAAAGAGTTGGACACGACTGAGCGACTGAACTGAACTGAATATTCTATAAAATTTACTTCCTAATTAGGCTTTTACCTACTATGTGTTTCTTCTAGTGATATGTAAGTTTTACAAAGACAGGGATCATTGCTTAAATATAGATTATAGTCCCCTTCAATATGGTTAAATGCATAAATAGGCATTTAAAGTACTGCTGAGTAAACTGCATTATGTCAATTCATGTTCAGAGTGGAGAAATTACTTGCTCGAGACACAAATATTTTGAACATAAAAAACAGGAAATAAATTCATAACTTCTTGATCCAATTCCCCTTCTCTTTACACTATTACATATTTGATTTCTCTTAACAATCATGGACAATGATTTGGGTTTTCCTGGTGGTTCAGATATGAAGAATCCAATTGCAATGCAGGGGATCTTGGTTCGACCCCTGGGTTGACAAGATCCCCTGGAGAAGGCAACAGCTACCCACTCCAGTATTCTGACCTGGAGAATTCCATGAACTGTATAGTTCATGGGATCACAAAGAGTCAGACACGACTGAGCAACTTTCAGGTTGTTTGTCACTAGGGACATCAGAGTTGCACTGAGATTTTTCTAACATAGTCTTTTTTGTCTATACCAGAACTGGAGTTGGTTTGCATTAATTAGAGAGTCAAGGGTGACCAGAACTGAGGCGATCAGAGAGTTCAGCTTTACCACATGAAACCCAGTTCTGAAAAGGAACACAGGCACATTTTGTCTGGATAAAAGATATGCATCCTTTTCATGCTTTTCACATATTCCCTACAGAGAGAAGATTGGATTTCATTTTATCAGTCAGCTTCTTTAAGGAGCCTGCAATGAAGCTGTCAGTTTACGTCAAACTCTCTCCCTCCACCCCACAAATACTCAAGAAAAATAAAACATTGATTTAGAATTGATGGAAATAAAAAAATAAAAGTTTCTCTCATAATTACTAGAAGAGAAACTGCAACATGAAATTTGCATTCGCTTTTTAAGGTGTGATCACGTTCCTAGATATACAGTCACTCCTGATGGACTATGGATTGACTTACTGCCTTACACACCACATGCCCTCTGCTCTGTCTTATCAGAAAAGCACATTTTTTAAAAAAAGACTGGAAAGTAATAGCCCATGAAAGATACCTCAGAAGAAGTGAGCGTAAAGAAATAATAAATCTCCAAGTGGAGGCACTTTTCTAAGTGCACTTTGTGAGAAGGATTGGCACAGTGTGACCCTGGAAAATGAATCACACTGATTCCATCAAAGCAAATTCCACAGGCAACAGAGCAAAGGGAAAACACAGCCCCTGAGGGCAGAGATGGGGAACACTGCGTCCAGGAAAGAAGACAGTGGGAAGAACATTAAAAGTGAGGAAATCATAGGAAGGATACATGGTGATCTGCCAGGTTGTTCCTGGAGCTTTTAGAATACTGAGTATTGTGTTTCCATTTTTTCATAGTGTCCTGGTACAGCAACTTAGCATTTAGAAGGTTTATGGTAGTTGAACTTCTTGAATGAGTAGTAAAATTGCAGTCCAGTACAATTACATATCTAGCAGACATGTACATAGAACAATGATAGGCTCTGAACATATCATTCTATCCAAACACAGAACAATGTGGCATATACCTCTCTCCTACAGGAGAGGAAGATTTTTATAAAGCAATAAAGGAATGAGAATCAATCACAGCCTACCTAGAGAATAAATCTCCCTTGGATTTTATGGGACAAGAACCATTTAGGTAAAACATAGAGATAAAGATATAAGTCTGTATCAGTCAGGTGCACTAGCGCATAAAAAGTGCTAAGTCTTTCACACATAATTCCCTTTATTAGAGAGGAGAGTTTGGCAGGCTTAAGAATTCTATAGTGCTTATATAAATACAAAGAATGTGTGTTTCCACCAATGATTTAATAATGAGCTGATTTTTCACAATATTTTAAATATTGTACTTTGTTTTGTAACCAGAGGTCCCAAAAAAAATGTAGGCCATGGAAAATCAGAGATTACAGAATAAAATCAGTTGATTTATATAGCTACTGACATAAAAGCTGTGGAGCAAATAGGAACCACTTCAGTGAGTACTCCACTAATTATCAACAGGGTAGTATCATGTCCTATGTATTTTTTTAATTGAGGTATGACTGACGTATTAGTTCCAGAGGTACAACATAAAGATTCAATATTTATACATATTGCAAAATGATTACCACAATAAGTCTAGTTAGTATCAGCCACCATACATAATTATTTTATGTTCATGTGATGAGCATTTTTGAGATCCATTCTTTTAGTAACTTTCAAATATGCAATACTGCATTATTAACTATAGTCACCATGCTGTACATTACATTTTACTTTATTCATAACTCAAAGTTTATACCTTTTGACCCTTTCACCCATTTTGGCCACTCCCAACTGAGCTCTTTTTTTGTTTCTGTTTTTAAGATTCCATATAAAAATGATATCATGAAGTATTTGTTATTCTGAGTCTGACATTTCACATAGCATCATGCCATCAAAGTCCATCCATGTTGTATCAAACAGTAGGATTTCCTTCCTTTTTATAGCTAAATAACATTCCACTTATATATACACTTGATGCTGGGAGGGATTGGGGGCAGGAGGAGAAGGGGGTGACCGAGGATTAGATGGCTGGATGGCATCACCAACTCAATGGGTGTGGGTTTGGGTAGACTCCGGGAGTTGGTGATGGACAGGGAGGCCTGGCGTGCTGCGATTCATGGGGTCACAAAGAGTCGGACACGACTGAGTGACTGAACTGAACTGAACTGAAACACCACATCTTCTTTACCTATTCATCCATTGATGAGTACTTAAATTGTTTTCAAATCTTGGCTACTGTGAATAATTCCACAATGAACAAGGGAATGCACAGGTCTTCAAGATATTGCTCTCATTTCCTTTAGATACATACAGAAGTGGGACTGCTGGATCCTATGGTAGTTATATTTTTAAAGATACCTCTATTATATTTTCCATAGTGGCTGTGCCAATTTACCACCAGCAGTGCAAAAGAGTTCCCATTTCTCCACTTCTTGACCAACACTTGTTAGTTTTTGTCTTCCTATTGATAGCCATTATAACAAGGGTGAGGTGACTGTGAGGTGACATCTCACTGTGGTTTTGATATGCAGTTTGCTGACGATTAATGATGTTAAGCACCTTCTCAAGTACCTATTGGTCATTTTGCATCTTCTTTGGAAAAATGTCTATTCAGATGCTCTGTCCATTTTTTAACTGGATTGTTAATTCTGTTACGAAGCTGTATGAGTTCATATATATACATATACAGGATATTAACTCCTAACCAGATACATGATTTGAAAACATTTCCTCCCCTTCCATAAGTTGCCCTTTCATTTGTTGGTTTCCTTTGCTGTGAAGAAACTAGTTTGATGTAATCTCATTTATTTATCTTTCCTTTTGTTGCCTTTGCTTTTGATGTCAAATCCAAAAAGTCATCACCAAGACTTAATTCTAGCAGCTTTATAGTTTCAGTTCTTATGTTCAACTCTTTAATCAATTTTGAGTTAACGATGTCCTATATTTTTATATTTGAGCACTTCCAAACCCATACCACATTCTATATTTAACATTATTTTAATAATTTGGAACACTTATTGAAGTATCTTGAATTAATATTAATTTTAAATCAGTAAATGCTCATTTAGTTTTCTTACCTGACTTTATAGTGACTGATTTTTATTCTGCAAATACTTTAAATAATTTTCCAGGACAGGAATGTTTAGAACTCTGTATTATCTTACTGTTTCTGATGTAAGTAAGTGCTTGATTGGGGGAAAAGTTGAATTATTTTATGATGTTTGATGAAAATTTCTATCTTTGATAAAACATAATGATGGTTCAAATAATGACAGGTTTTATGCACAACTGATTTTTTTCTCTATATGTTTTTGTCTCTTTGAACAAGTACATTTGAAAGAATCCTTGTGTCAGTATAATACTCTATTTGCAGGAGTCCAAACAAACAAATAAATAAACATTCTTCATATTAAATTCAGAAGAGACCCACTTGGGGAAACAAAAATGTGTAGACTGTTTTGTGGTATTTTGAAAAATAAAGTAATGTTTGAGCTTTAGGACAAATCAATCCAGATGTATATTGATTCTTAAAGTTAAAAACTAATAAATCTAGACTATTTGGCTATATCCAGTTCAGTTCAGAAGCTCAGTTGCATCTAACACTTTGTGACCCCTTGGACTTCAGCACACCAGGCTTCCCTGTCCATCACCAACTCCCGGAGCTTTCTCAAACTCAGGTCCATTGAGTCGGTGATGCCATCCAACCAACCATCTCATCCTCTGTCATCCCTTTCTCCTCCACCTTCAATCTTTCCAAGCATCAGGGTCTTTTCCAATGAGTCAGCTCTTCACATCAGGTGGCCAAAGTATTAGACCAGAGATCTCTAGTCTTTCCCACTCTATTGTTTTCCTCTACTTCTTTGCATTGATTACTTAGGAAGGCTTTCTTATCTCTCCTTGCTATTTTTTTTGGAACTCTGCATTCAGATAGTATATCTTTCTACTTCTCCTTTGCCTTGCTTCTCTTCTTTTCTCAGATATTTGTAAGGCCTCCTCAGACAACCATTTTGCCTTTTTGCATTTCTTCTTGGGGATGGTTTTGATCACCATCCCTTGTACCATGTCACAAACCTCCATCCACAGTTCTTCAGGCACTCTATCAGATCTAATCCTTTGAATCTATTTGTCAGTTCCACTGTATAATTGTAAGGCATTTGATTTAGGTCATACCTGATTTGTCTAGTGGTTTTCCCTTCTTTCTCCAATTTAAGTCTGAATCTGGCAATAAGGAATTCTTGATTTGAGCCACAGTCAGCTCCCAGTCTTGTTTTCGCTGACTGTATAGAACTTGTCCATCTTTGGCTGCAAAGAATATAATCAATCTGATTTCAGTATTGACCATCTGGTGATGTCCATGTGTAGAGTCATCTCTTGTGTTGTTTGGAGAGGGTGTTTGCTATGACCAGTGCGTTCTCTTGGCAAAACTCTATTAGCTTTTGGCCTGTTTCATTTTGTACTCCAAGGCCAAACTTGCCTATTATTCCAGGTATCTCTTGACTTCCTACTTTTGCATTCCAGTCCCCTATAATGAAAATGACATCTTCTTTTGGTGTTAGTTCTAGAAGGTATTGTAGGTCTTCATAGAACCGTTAAACTTCAGCCTCTTCAGCATTAGTAGTTGCGGCATAGATTTGGGTTACTGTGATAACTGAATGCTTTGCTTTGGTAACGAACAGAGATCATTCTGTCATTTTGGAGACTGCACCCAACTACTGCATTTCGGACTCTTTTATTGACAATGAGGGCTGCTCCATTTCTTCTAAGGGATTCTTGCCCACAATAGTAGATAGAATGGTCATCTGAATTAAATTTGCCCATTCCTTTATCAGTCACCAAAAATGAGACAGAACAGAGTTTCACTTCTGTGTAAGGAAACTTTCTGAAATATTTGAGGCCGGTCTGGTGGCAGGATTAGTAACAAAGGGGAAGACATATATTATAATTTTACTAAGTTCCCTTAGATTCTAATTGAGTCAGTTCATACATGTGGCTATATGACTGGGCCTTTAAATTGCCTGAAGAAAATACAGAAAGCTTGAACTTGGTTTATAGATGTCAGTGCAAGTTGGAAGAGTGAAAGACAGCTGCATTATAGCCATACCAGGATGCAGCTGTAAAAACCTTCAGTGGACAGAATCTAATATCAACCTTGTGTGAAAGAAGTAGCTTATAATAAGCAGTAAAAAATATATTTATATGTGCGGACCTTGGAAAAGAATAGAGAGACTGGAGTAGAGGTATATGGATGAACATATTGGAGTATGCAAGAGTATGAAGATCTTTAAATCACATATTAATGTCAAACAGAAATCATTCATCATGAAAGAGGCAGTGAATGATACACACATGTGACAGACACTGACCAAATGACTTATACATTTGATATCTGCTTTGCCTTCAGACACAGCAGTGCAGATACAATGGGATCATTAATAAAGTAGCCTCTGTGGCAGAGATGGGGGCTATGCATGGGTCCAACATGAGTCTCATTTACTAAAGACTATCTAGTGACTTCTATCTCTAAATGTCCATCTGGTCAGAAATAAAGATCAGTAATGTGTCCTGAATACACATGTGGTATGGTTTAGTCGCTATGTCGTGTCCAATTCTTGTGACCCGATAGCTCACCAGGCTTCTCTGTCCATGGGATTTCTCAGGCAAGAATATTGGAGTTGGTTACCATTTCCTTCTCCAAGAAAGTGAAAGTGAAAGTTGCTCAGTTGTGTCTAGCTCTTTGTGACCCCAAGGACTTCTCCATGGAATTCTCCAGGCCAGAATACTGGAGTGGGTAGCCTTTTCCTTCTTCAAGGAATCTTCCTAACCCAGGGATCAAAGGGATCAAACCCAGGTCTCCCACATTGTAAGCAGATTCTTTACCAGCTGAGCCACAAGGGAAGCCCTGAATAGGAATATTGAGATCCAATTATCAACCAATTGCCAACTTGACTACATTAAATTTCTTCTAGTCCCCCACTCTTGAGAGGCCAGTGGTTAATTCTCACAGGAACAGATATTTATTTCAGATGTGGGTTTATAATTCCAGCTTGCAAAACCTCAATCAACACTACTATCCAGGAGCTTATAGGGTAACAGGTTCATAATCTTGGTACTCTACACAACATATTAGCCACTCACATTCACAGCAAATGTGTCACTGGAATGGATTCATGACTATGGGTTACAATTGCAGTATCACAAACAGTACCAACCAGAAGCTGCTGACCTTCTTGAGCACTGGAATAACCTGCTGAAAGCACAGCCTAAGCACCAGATTATAGACAATGGATCCTTCAGAATATAGCATACACTGAATTAAGAGACCACTATACATACTGTGTCCTCAATAAAAAGAATACATCAACCTTCTGATAGGAGTTGTCCCACAAATCATCTCTCCCAGTGTACCACTGGGGACTTTATACTTCTTAGTCCTTGTAACTCTGGACACTGTGCTTACAAGAGGTATTGGCCTACAAACAAAGCACATTCTTACAGAGTCCCATTGAACAAAAAACTAAAATTATAACTTGAAACACAGGACTCTGTGTGTCCAAGGAACAGTAATCAATAAGAAGAGTCATTTATTTTGGTTGCAGTAATTGACTCTAATCAACCGGAAGATGTGTACATTTACAAAAAAACAGGGACAAGAAGAAATATGTATGAATCTCAGTTAATCCACACGGATGTCACTTGCTACTACCTCTCCCAATTGTGACTATAAGTGGTAAGTGGGAATCTCCAGCCTGGGAAATCGATGTTTACCAGAAGCTCCAATACCTTAGGAATAATGGCTTGACTTATGCCAGCAAATAAGCCATTGAGACTAACAAAACTGGTCATAGTCAGCATAGCTGAGATAAGTGGAATTAATATGGATTATAAAAAAGGGTGACACAAACAGGGAGTCATGGCAGCCAAAGTTGTATACACAATTTGGATCTCCAAGAAAGAACTTGGATCAGCTATGAGGAGTGCCCATACTTGGCGGTCATCAGATTCAATGACTTTCAGATCCACCACAGGGGCTGAGTTGAAACAATGCTCTTCCATGGGTCACTGAGGCTTTTTCAGAGGTGCACTGAAGTCTGGAGTCTCTTTACCCTATATTTCTCACTTTTCCATCTCCTTTCATATATGTCAGATGTCCATCAGAGCATAGCATCTTTCCTTAGCTACTTGTACTCACTCTCCATTTTATCTTTCAAGGCTGTCCATCAGTAAATCAGTTGCACTTTTAATCTCTGTCTTGATGCCTGCTTCTCTAAGTACCCAACACATACATTAATTAACTTATCAAGTTACCATATACAACATCAATGTATATAGAAAATTCAACTTATCTCTATAGGAAAAAAAAACTAATACATAAAAATAAAAATCTAATATGAAACCACATCCAACAACACAATAAACAAAAATATTTAGGAATAAGTTTCTCAAAACATAGGAAATATTTCTCTACCGAAAGCTATAAGATGGTTTTAAACAAAATTAAAGAAATCTAAACAAAGTCAGGAATACTCCAAATTCATGATTGGAAGACAATGTTATGAAGACATAAGTTCTCTCCAAATGGATCTACGGACTGAATGCAATCCCAATCAAAATCTCTGGGATTTCTTTTCTTGGGTGTTTATAATGGATTCTAAATTTTATATAGAAATTTGAAGGACTTACAAAGTGATAACTTTACAACAGCATATTTTTATTCCCCCAACCCCAGCCATTCTTTGTGCTCTTGTCAGAAACCTTACTTGTATGTATTATAAGAATTATAATATAGTATTAGTTTTGATTTAGACAACTCTACACACTGTGTATGGGCTTCCCTAGTGGCTTCCCTGGTTATAAATACTGGGATTTAACAAACAAGGAAATGAACAATGGATAGTGGGAACCAGGTTTCTCATTGATAAAGTGTTAAGGTGCATATATGTGAGGGGAGAAACAAAAAAATACAGTGTTACATGGTACTGGATGAGAGCTGGTGATATTAGTAGATATTCAAGTTTTATATATATATATATATAGAGAGAGACAGACAGACAGACAGAGTGTTCTATCCTCACAAAAATTTATAATTCCATGTAATTAGAAAAACACAAGACAAATCCAAATTGAGGAGATGAAAATCAGATGATCATCTCAATAGATGCAGAAAAAGCATATGACAAAATTCAACATTCATTCCTAATTAAAACGCTCAAAAAACTGGGTACTGAGGTACTTTATTACTTACTTCAACATAATAAAGGCCATATATGACAAGTTCACAGCTAATATGCTCAGTGGTGAAACTGAACATTTTTTCTTTAATATTGGTAACAAAGTTGCCTACTTTTACCACTTTTACTCAAAATAGTACTGGCAGTCCTAGCCAGAGAAATTAGGCCAGAAAAAGAAATAAAAATCCTCCAAGGAGAAAGGAAGAAGTAGAACTGTTTCTATTTGCAGATGGCACATTGTTATATATTGAAAAACTTAAAGAACCCACCAAAACAAAAACTGTTAAAATTAATAAATTTACTTAGTAAAATTTCAGGAAAAACTATGAATATACAAAAATCAGTTGCATTTCTATACTCTTAACAACAAATTATCAGAATGAGAAATTAAAAAAAAAATCCCAATACAATTGCATTAAAAAAAAAATCTAGGAATAAATGTAACCAAGGAGGTGAAAGACTTCTACACTAGACACAATAAAATACTGATGAAAAAAACTGAAGACACAAATAAATGGAAAGATATTTCATGTTCTTGGAAAGGAAGACTTAATAGTGTTAAAATGTCCATACTACCCAAAGGAAGCCCTACATATTCAATAAAATCCCTCTCAAAATTCCAATGGCCTTTTTCAAGATACAAAAAAATAAATAAATAAAACCCTAAAATTCATATGCAACCACCAAAGACTCCAACGAGTCAGAGCAATCTTGAGAAAGAACAAAGCTGGAAGCATTACACTTCCTGATTTCAACCTATGGATATATTCCAAAACTATAGTAATCAAAACAGTATGATATGGGCATAAAAAAGACACATAGACTAACAGAATAGAGAGATCAGAAATAAACTCATTCATATATGGTCAATTAATTTATGACAAAGGAACCAAGAATACTTGGGTCTGTCTCCTAGTGACAACTTTCATATCTGTGGGTTTTTACAGAGTCATATCCTTCATTGGAGTCATCATGTAATTTACTCTTGATATTGGATGACATGGAATTTATAACCAATAAATCAGATTATCAGGGTTTAACTGAGGTAAGAAAGATCACTCAGTCTAGTTATAAAAGTTTATAAACTAAAAAAAATTCAAAGTCTGGAAATGAAAGGAAAGTCCGTCAAATTGCTTAATTACAGAAATATAAAGAGTACCCAGATCTCTAGCCTCTAAATACAATGGTCTTTTCAAGTCTCATGCTCTAAGTAATGAGGAAGACTCAAATATCCTGGAGTGAGAAAGGTCATTACAATCAGGAACTACAAAAATGTTACAATCTCAGGGATCACAAAGTTGACCAAAAAAAAAAAAAAATTCTGAAATGGAGCAGGACCCTATGGACCTTGGCCACCACAACCCCCCATTCCTCTGTCTATCTTGTGTCTGTGGAAAAGTTTAGTCAAAGAATGATCAGAGAAATGAAAAGTGCAGAAACAAAGTAAAACAGTCAAAGGAGGCCAAATAATAATAATATAGTCATTAAGCATAGCCAAGGATCATTAGTTATTTTTCAAGCACTATAGATAACATTCTGAGCCACATCCTGTGAGCTGTCTTGTAGACACTAAAACATCAGGGTGAAGAAATTAACTACATGATGACCAGACTGTACCTACGACATAAGCGGCCACAATTCTGAGAACTGGCCTCAAGAAATGGGAACAGGCAGACCCTGGAATTAAAGATCAACTGTACCTAAAATAACTCCAAGATGATGTTGGTCAGATCATCAAGGACCAATTTGAAGATGACTATCAGAGCTGACTGTGCTATTTCTGCATGTAACCCCCTCCAAAATGTCTATAAAAGCTTCTGTCCCACTGGTTTGCAGTGATGGGGGTGGGGGGTGGGGACGCAGGGAGGCAGTTGGCTTTTGGACAGACATCTGCCCTCCCCCGCAGTTGCCAGCATCTGAAATAAAGCAAATTTTCCTTTCCACCAACTTGGCCTGTTTATTGGCTTTAGAGCAGCAAGCAGCCCAACCTCACTCATCTTTTGCTAACAATTCTAGTGATTAATTTCACTGTTTTCAACATCCTCTGGTAACTCAAAGGATTAACACAAGGTCCAGTAAAACTGTTTGCCAGAGAAACTGGAAAATCAGAAGTAAAAAGGACATATTTATCATTAATGAGATGCCATCATTGACTGCTGGGAAATAAAACAGAAATATCAAGGACATCCAATTCTATCAATAACACTTCAGCCATTCCCTAGTAGATGAATCAACAGAGACCCAGGAATTACCTTCTTTAAAGAGTCCCATCTTCAGCAGATTGACTTCCAGCTCCACCTGACACATTTGGAAGGCCGAGTCTTCTTGACCTCATTAATCCCCCAAGAACAGCAGGAGTCAATTTAGAAATAACAGGACTAGAGAGTTTAACAGACTAGCTCCCAGTAACTCTGAAACATGGCCCTCAGAAAAAGACTCAGTGCACAGTATTTCAGCAAAATGACAGCTAGGAATTACGACCCCTGACACTCAGCAGCCTTAGCCAAGAAATGTCAATTTTAACAATAATCTGCAAATGAAAAATAACTCTCCCAAGACTTTAGAATTCCAGGTAAAGGATGACCAGCACCTTGGTGAAGCATAGTGATAAGAAAGGAGGCACTGAGGAGAGGAAGAAAGATAAATTCATAGTAGCCCCATACTCTTCTCCCAAGCCCATGCAGCTCATGGGAGAAGTAGAGTAAAGTGAGCACTGGAAGCCACTAAGGACTCCAGAGCTGGCTCGCCCCAGCTTCTGATCCACTCCTGAGGCCTTGAGTGTCTCCCCGCTGGTGCCAGGAACTCAAGTCCTTCCAACTTTATGCCAGCGCTGGCCAACTCTAGCCACCCCAGGGAGCTCCTGCAGCCTCAAAGGCATACCCTTGTCATCAGTTTGCCAGTGTCCCCATGAACAAAAAAAAACCGGTTCACTCACTACCTCCCTACTCCTGGTCCTCCCGCTGACCCACCACCGGTTACCTACCTCCTCCAGTGGCCCGAGGAGTCCTCAGCACCAAGTTCCCAGAAGCCTCCACAACCGGAAACCCACTCACCGGGAAGTCAGCCTTCTCCAGCGACCCAGGCCCCACCCATGGCTGCGCCCCCTAGAGGTTCCTGGGAATACAGGTCCCTGTTGCACCCAGGCTCCAAGCACACGGGCTCCTGTGAACACAAGTCCTAAATTACCCTCGTGTGCAGTGGCGCCATTGACTGCAGGTGGCATCCTTGGCACCAGGCACCAGGAAAGCTGCACTGAATTCAGGCCCCAGGTTCACCCAGCCACCTGCTGGGTTCCCCATCCCTCCTCCCACAGCTCTCAAGGTCCAGGCAGCCTCCTCAGCTTGCAGAGGGCTGTGTGAACTCAGGTTTCTGGCCCATTCTGATGGCTGTGGTCACTGGTGGCTTCTTGGCTCCAGGAAGCTCCCGTGAACTCAGGTTTTCAATCCAGTCCAGGAACTTCAGGTTCCCAAAATCTCAGACAGCTCCAGCAACTCCAGGCTTTGGGCCCACGCTGTGGCTCTCCCGTGGGAACAGGCCCCTAGAGGACTCCTATAAACCCACATCCTAGCTTGACTCAGCACTGTCTAGCTCATGTGACACTGGTCAGCTCCCGATGGGTTCCAGCAAATTCAGGCTCCTGGCATTTCCCATGGTTCTGAGGTCTCAGGCTCCAAGACACCAGGGAACCCAAGTTAGGGGGGTGGGGGGTAGGACCTGAGGAACACAAAACTAAAATCCACAAAATGAAAAGGCAATCTGTGTAATGGGAGAAAATATTTGCAGACCATATGTCAGATAAGGGGTTAATTTCCAAAATATGTGAAAATCAATAAATCTAATAACAACAATAAATAATGAAACAACTTGATTAACAAATGTGCAGAGGAACTGAATAGACAGCTTTCCAAAGATACCAGTGGCCAACAGGTACATGAAAAGGTGCTCAACATCACTAATCATCAGAGAAATGCAAATCAAAGCCACAATTGGATATCACCTGACACCTGTCAGAATGGCTACAATAAAAATATGAGAGATAACAAGCATTGGTAAGGATGTAAAAGAAAGGGTAAACTTGGGCTCTGTTGGTGGGAATGTAAATTGGAGCAGCCACTATGGAAAACAGGGTGGAAATTCCTCAAAAAATTAAAAATAAAACTACCATGTATGTGCGTGCTTAGCTGCTCAGTTGTGTTCAACTCTTGGCTACACCATGGATTATAGCCTGCCAGGCTCCTCCATCCATGAGATTCTCCAGGCAAGAAAACTGGCCTGGGCAGCCATTCCCTTCATCAGGACTTCTTCCCAACCCAGGGTTCGAATCCAGGTCTCCTGCATTGCAGGCAGATTCTTTACCATCTGAGCCAGCAGGGAAGCCCCAAACTTCCACATGAGCCAGCAGTCTCTCTTCTGGGTATAAACCCAAAAGAAATGAAGAGATAGCTGAACCACCTTGTCATTGCACCGTTAGTCACAATATTCAAGATTTGGAAACAATGTATTATGTGTGAATACATTGAATATACATATATTTGAATGTTATTCAGCTATAAAAAGAAGAAAATTCTGTTATTTGCTATTTGATATAACATGGATCAATTTTGAAGGCATTACACTTAAGTGAAATGAGTCAGACACAGAAAAACAAATACTTTTTGACATTATTTATGTGTGGATCCTAAAAAAAGTTGAACTGGAAGAAACAGAATAGAATGGCAGTTTCCAGGAACTGGGAGGTTCGGGAAATAAAGAGATACGTATCAAAGGACATGAACTTCTAGTTATTAAGATGAATCTGTTCTGGAGATCAAACGTATAGCATGGTAAGCATAGGTAACAATACTGTATTGTATATTTGAAAGTTGCTAAGAATGTAGATCTTAAATGTTTTCATCACAAAAATCAAATGGTAATTGTATTAAGTAACGAATGTATTGATGAACTCTATGGTGATAGTTTTTTTACAATATATAAATGTATTGAGTCACCATGTCATATACCTACAAAATAGTACATGTCAATTATATTTCAAAAAAGATGGAAATTTTTTTTAAATAAAGAAGAAATGCACGAATTCCTTAAATAACATGCAATACCAAGGTTTTTTCCACAAATAGACAACCTGAAGAGTCCTATACCTACTAAATGAATTTTCTTTTCTAAGAAAATTAGTTATCTAGAAAACTTTATTAGAAAATTTTACCTAACTTATAACAAAGAAATAGTATCAATTAAAAAAAAATTCATGCAGAATACTGAAATGGGAGGAATGTTTTCCATATCTTTCTGTGAAGCCAGTTAGATTATAATCTAACCACACAAACATAACAAGAAAAGAAAACTACATGCTGATATGCTTTATGATTATTGATTACAAAATTTAAACAAAATTTTGAAATACTGAAGTTAAGAATATATAAAGTGACACAGTGAAGTTTGTAAATAAAAACTGTATTTAACATTTGAAAATCAGTTATTCAACATAGTAACAAACATCAAACTAACTCCCCAAAAATGTATGATTATCTCAGAAGATGAAAAAAAAGGACAAAATTCAAAAGCTATTCTTGATTTTAATGAGAAAAAGCAGAAAACTAGTAGAAGGGAATTTCCTCAACCTGAGAAACAGCTACAAAAAATCTACAACTTTACATTTAATAGTAAAATTCAAAATGTTCCCTCAAAATATTAAAAAGGAAAAATGGTAACAGATGTTCAGCTCTACTTTTTATTCAACATAGAAAATACAATAAAATGTACAAAAAAACCCACCAAATGATGACTGAACATCTGGATAGGCATATACAAAAAAGTGAACTTCAATTCACACTCCATACCATATGTAAAATTCACATGAAAGGTTCTTAGATCTAGATGTAAGACAGAAAACTAAGTTTTAATAAGGAAAAATCTTTATTACATTTTACTTAAGAAAAAATGTCTTAGCTATGACATCAAAAGCATGATACAGGAAAGTAAATTGATTTATTGGACTTCATTAAAATAAAAAGTTCTTTATAAAAAGTTTGATAGTTTCTTAAAAACCAAACCATAGACCCATTACATAATTCAACTATCTAATTCCCAGTTAATTACTCAAGGAAAAAATATAAATGTCATACACAGCTATGTACAAGAATGCTATAGCACCTTGGTTTATAATAGCCACAAACTGGAAACAACTCAAATAGGGTTAAGCCCACTTTGGTAGGTGATTGGATAAGCATGCTATGGTATATTCATTAAAGAATGGGATAGTATTCTGTGATTTAAAAATGAATTTCCTATCCATACATGTAACAACATATATGAATCTCAAAAATAATGACTGTAAATGAATGAAGTCAGACTAAAAAGAATATATTCTAATCTACAATGACAAAGAGCAGAGCAGGGATTATTTGAAGGTATCTTTCCATCCTCCTTTTATACCATTTTTTAAAAGTAGCTACACATATACTGCTGCTTTTTGATAAATGGTTATTTGTATGAACAATTTTCAGTAAATTATTTTTATTCTTCCTGAAGTGTTCATGAAGATTGAGCCAAAGGACCTTTCTAATTGGGGATGTAGGGATGGATAGAGAGCAGAGGTATTCTTTCGAGGTGAGGATCCTTCATGGAAGTAACCTTTGCCATTCTCCTTCAACTGAGTACAATCACCAAGATATGTGTCTTTTCAGACTATTATTTGAACTCATTTCTTTTCCCAGAGCCTCACTGCCAGTTCACTGAAAGACAAAATGGCTTACTTTCAAATGATAAGGTCTATTTCATTCTTCATTTTGGCATCTTCCATTTTCTCTGGTGAGTAATTTTTCTCTTAGTGAGAAACTTTTAATCATTCAGTATTTGTCAAAACTTGGGCCAACTATGGATAGAGACCTCAATGATGAGACTAGTGATAAATTATTTTTTATGCCAATGCTCAATGGATGATGTAAGGAGGTGCTTTTAAAGCATACTAAGATTGGTATATACTAAAGACTAAGATTGGTCTTCCATGGTGGCTCAGGCGGTAAACAGTCTGCCTGCAATGCAGGAGATCTGGGTTTGATCCCTGGGTCAGGAATACCCCCACAGAAGGGAATGGCTATCCACTCCAGTATTCCTGCCTGGAGAATTCCATGGACAGAGGAGCCTGGCAGGCTAGATGAGATATAATGAATTTGTTTGTAGATCCTAATCTTTGAATACTGAATGCTTTTGTGTAAGGTCAGTCTCTTACTATATTTCAAAGTTCTCATCTACAAAGTGGGGATACTACCTATTTTTGACAGAGTTACTGTTTGCTGGATTTATATAAACTACTCTGGAAGAGTATGTGCAATGTAGTCAGATTCAAAGCAGACATAAATGAATGCATATTGACTGAGGTTTAATTTTTGGATTTTTCTTGTATACTAGTATCTAGTCTCAGAAACAGAAAGACATCATCACAAATATATTTTGAGTTTTTTTAAACAAAAAATAATAATCTTTATTCTGTTTTTAGATAATAACTTGTCAAAGAACATCAAAGAGTGACATATTATTAATCTATGCTCTGGTTGCAGGTATTCTCTTTGGAATTTCAACAAGTTTTGAAATACATCTGGTAAACTATCATTTTGGATGTTTAAATTAAAACTTAGTGTTTGTTATACCATCAGAATATATTACTGTATATACTATTTTCCTCAGCAGCACAGTTCCATATTTTTGAGAAGAAGCAGGAGATAGCAAGACTAGATACAACTGCGTTGTTTAAGGAAGTATATGATAGTACTGTGGATGTGTTGGGGAAATAAGGAGCAAGTGAACTACATGTAACAGTGAAAGAGTAGTACAGATATTGTCTAAAACGGAGAGATCTCTGGGGCTGGAACACAAAGACAGAGATCAAGGTGTAAGATGACTTAGGTAATTGATGGAAGCCATCAATATTTAGTCTCATAGGCAATTAAGGATTTGAATGTTGATCCTAAGAAAAGTGGGCATTGTTTTTAGCAAAGATACAAGGATTCAATACAAATATTTGGGAACCTTAAAAGTGGCTGTAGTCAACCACTCAGACAGACAGACATACAATTGACCTGCAGGAGGTGATGGTAGCTCAGAGTAGGAGAGTGGAAAAGAAAATAGATATGAATAGAATGTGCCATCTAACTATTTTCACGTATTCAAAACCATCACAGAGCTTGTTCCATGTGCCAAGAAATATTCTAATATTACAATTATTTAAATTAGAATTCAAGTTGAATATTCAAATATTAAATCAAGAAAGAACTAAGTTTTGGACATCAGTAAGCTCACAGTGTGTAGAAGATGCTATTTATATTGTTATTGTAACTAGTATTAATATCTTTCTTTTATAGCCTGACTGTGACAAGTCTGAAGATATGATGGGCTGCACCAATGAATACTTTCCAGTCTGTGCATCAGATGGCAACACATATAGCAATGCATGTGCCTTCTGCAAGGAAGTTAGGTAAGAAACAAAATTTGTATGTTTATCTTCATACTAATGCTTATCTGCAATATTAATGCCTCTTTTAAGAACTCGAGGATAGAGACTTGCCTGGTAGTTCAGTGATGAAGAGTCTGCTGCCAGTGCAGGGGATACAGGTTCTATCCCTGGTCCAGGAGGCTCCCACATGCTGCGGAGCAACTGGGCCTGTGTGCCATAACTACTGAGTATTAGCTCAGAGTCTGTGCTCCACAACAAGGGAAGCTATGAAATGAGAAGCTGGTGCCCTGCAAATAGAGAGTAGCCCCCACTCTCCACCACTAGAGAAAAGCCCATGAAGCTACAAAGACTCAGCTCAGCCAAAAATAAATAAATAAATAAAATTATAAAAGAACTCTAGGATAATCAGTACTGGCATTAATTCAAATACACTAAGGCACAATTGCTATACATTTGAATTTACCATTTCTGAAGAATTTTGTTGTGGGGTTCTCTTTATAATTACTCTCATTTACAGTGCAACACCCACATTAATTAAATGAATGAAATATAATTAAACAATTAAAATGTTAACAACAGTAGAAACAGATTACTTCACCTAAAACAATTTTTAACTTTTACTTTAATGACATTGAGATAATATATTCATTATAAAGATATACTTTCATTATCTGCATGGCACAAATTTTTTAACTTTTCCCTACACTTTAAAAATTCATTTATAATTATAAACCATGCAGGAACAATGAAGTGACCTGACATAGAATGAAACAGTATAAAGAAGGGACTGTATCTTAAATATTGTTCTTTGAACTAAATTTCGAAAATTCTGTTATTCACTTAACTTTTAATTAGGCTAGATTTTCATGCACTTATTTGATCACAATGTAAGCGTCTGCCTGCAAAGCAGGAGACCTGGGTTCGATCCCTGGGTCAGGAAGATTCCCTGGAGACGGAAATGGCAACCCACTCCAGTACTCTTGCCAGGAGAATCCCATGGATGGAGGAGCCTGGTGGGCTACAGTCCACGGGGTCGCAAAGAGTCGGAAATGACTGAGCTACTTCACTTTACTTAAAGAGAGAAGCTACTAAACAATCAAGCAATAGAAAACAATAGAAGAAGCAATAGAAGAAAACACAAATTTTCCTTCCTATGAAGACAGATCAAAATAGTGTACCTTTCAGAGGTTGGGTCAATATGCTCCTGCTGCTCAGGTATGGAGAGATAGGTAAGAAGGAAGACAATACTAGAGAGAAGCCTCAGGGAAGTTAAGTTCAGCAGGAGGATTATCACAACTGGAGAGGCATCAGTAGACAAACAGTCGGCCTAGCAAGCACTGTGTCCATCCTCCTTTTCCATAGGCGTGAGAACAGGAAAGAGGGACATCTACATAGGGAATTGAGTGTCAGAAAATATTCAAAACCTGGTTAGATGATCAGCCAGCCTCTGAGATATGCCTCAATAGGATCTGCCCCAAGGTGCAGTTTTCCACTGCATATTGGAATTAACAAAGCCACTGGAATCTGCAGAGAGTGAGGCCAGTCCATAAGAGAAAACTCATTCTCTGCAGAAATTAAACAGGCAATGATATCAATTTATTCTGAAGCAGAGAAGGCTGATTCTCATTCTTAAAACACTCTCTGCAGGTCAAAACATACTTTTATAGAGCAAGTAAGTGTGGTTTGACTGGCATAGAGAAGACAAAGGATGGCTAGAGTCTGGCTATGGTCACTAGACAGCTCCTGGCCCTTCAGAAAATAGATTCTACCAGTGCTGAGTCCTTTAGTCAAAAACCCTAACTCAGGGGAAACACAATGAGTCTCATATAGAATTTATAATGTAATTATGTTTTCTTTTTCTTTTCAGGAAACGTGGTGGTCAACTTAAATTTATTAGTTATTTTCCATGCTGATTCCTTGATGTAATTTTCTATATGAACTGATTCCTCTTATTCTTTCTGTTTTACTGAAGGGTATTTCCATGGTTTTTACAAAGGGTAAGGAAACTCATGACACATTCTATATGATTGATCTATACATTCTTTTTCATAGTAAAGTTTGAAAATTTTTGAATTCAATATTTCTGACTCTATATGATTTTAATGAATTTCCTGTTTTAGAAAACATAAGGCATACATAATTCCCTATGAAAATCATGATTGCCTAAATAAAAAAGATTAACCATGCAAAAAATATAATGTCTCTTGTGGGTTCTTGTTCTCTGTCACTCTCATATCCCTAAGTGGTTGAAAGAACACAGTGGATACTTAAAAGATTTATTCACAATTAAATGAGAAACAGTTCTGTGTAAAGCTCTTTTGAGAAAGTTGGTATTAGAAAATCACCTATATTTCTAGGAACATAACAGTTGTTCAGAAAGTTATATAATTGAGTTTGTAATATCGATCTACTCCTGTGGACTATTTAAGTTCCATCTTATTCCAAATCATTGAAGTAAATGCCATGAGTCACTATCTCAATCTACTGCAGCCTTGCCTTTGCTGTTCTATTCTGTATGCTTGCTTTAAAAAGGGTTGATAGAAAAAATAGTTTGAAACGCTCTTAAAGTTGTGTGTGTGTGTGTGTGTGTGTGTGTGTATGTTCTTCTTTAACCAAGGAAGGGAATTTGATACTAATAGAGATGTTCTCTTATCAAAATTGTGGTAAGGCTTCACAGACTTACTTGCTTTAGTCCTCACAGATACATGGTTAAAGTGTGGTGGAATTTGCTCAGCTGTGTCCGACTCTTTGCGAACCCATGGACTATAGCCTGCCAGCCTTCTCTGTCCATGGAATTCTCCAGGCAAGAATACTGGAATAGGTTGCCATTCCCTTCTCCAAAGATAGGTGTAATTAATTATCTAAAATTATAGATTATTAAAGTTCTGTCTTAAATCATGAAAGAAAAGCCCATGAACCATCTTATTTAAACATTACCTTTGTTGCCTTATATATTTTGCTTTCAGGTTGGGGCAGTATAAAAAAGGATTGTTGACATTTCATTAAAGATTTTTTTTTAAGAGAAGATGAGAAATTCTCATTTATTTTGTATCTGAAGAAGTATGTTAAGGCTCTGCACATTTCTTAGCCTTCATGGAAAAGTGAGTTAGCTGTAATGAAGTCCATTTTTTGACAATAAGGAACTAAGACGTATGATTTTAAATATACTAAAATATGCTATTATGGTAATAAAGATAAATTTTACTAAACTGCATTGCTCTTTTATTAAGTTAAGAAGACAAGAGGTTGCCCCAAATGAGTTTCTGTGATGATGAGTTTAATACCTTTGCCTAAATAGGGAAATATGAATTGGTGTACATATAACCTCAATGTCCAGTTGGATAGAAGAATCAGAAATAGCCCTGCAGAGTCTCATGAATAAGTAGTTCTATTGAAATCACTTTGAATTTTCATTATTTGGATAAATGCATCAATGATTTCTTCCTCTTTATAGCCATAGCCATAGCAAGGTTCATTTATATCTGTCCTATCTTAATTTGGCAAGGGATTTTTTTCTTCAGAACTCTGACAGCTCCATACATACCAGAAGCATAATCACCAAACCTGCCTTTAGATGTCACACACACTGACTCTAACTTTTCAGGAAGTGTTCTCACCTTCCTTCCTTAGGCCAATAGATGGCCTTCATGGCCTTGTTGGCTTCCTGAGTTTGATCCTCCTTTGTTGTACTTTTTAGGGAGTAATACAGCGAAAAATTTTACTGTATTGAAGAGTTACAGAGAGAAAAGAAAAGTTATAGATATTTAGTCTATTACTTTTCCTGTCTTATATGGTAGAAATATTATAGAGATGATCTGAGTATGTGTGTATGGGGATGGCAAGTGAAAGACTGAAGCTTCCTTAGTACAAATTCACTGTACATATATTTAACACTGATCATGTTGTGTGGTTTCTAAAGTTGGATGCCTGGAGATGTTCCAATATGAATTTTTACGTTCTTTTTAATTTCTGTTTTTGGTTATGTTCTATATTGATCAAAAGACATTCCTGTCAATGTATGTAAGAATATGAAAAAGAATAAATATATATGTATAACTGAGTCACTTTCTGTACAGTAGAAATATAACACTGTAAATCAACTATAATTTTTAAAAATACATTATAGTAATGACATATATAATTAAAATAAATATATCTATAAAACATTTTACCTATGAGGGTATAATATAAAAAATGCTTGCAGACAACTAATCCCTGCTTTAATCCAATGTCTTATTGTATAAGCAAGGTTAAATGAAATCCATAGAGAAGAACTTGCCTGAATATGACAGAATGAGATCTAGAGATCAAACATCCTAATATTCAGGATTATCAGTTTTCTACCTTTCTCTTACTTCAAATGTTTTTTTTTGTATATTTATATTTGGTATAAAGCCTAAATAAAGATACTGTATTAGACTTCCCTGGTGGTACAGTGAATGAGAATCCACCTGCCTATGCAGGAGACACGGGTTCAATCCCTGGTCCAGGAAGATTCCACAAAGCCCACGCACCACAGCTACTGAGCCCATGTGCCACAACTACTGAAGACTGTGCTCCACAAGAAAAGAAGCCACTGCAATGAGAAGCCCATGCACCACAACAAAGCAGCCCATGCCATGGCTTGCCCGAAGGCCTGCGCCAAGCAACAAAGACCCAGTACAACCAAATAAATAAACTTTAAAAAAAGAATCTATAAACAAAAAAGATGTCATTAAAAAAAAAACACATATAATATTAAGTCCTGCCTTGATATCTGAGCCTTGTGTGTGCTTACTTCCTCAGTCGTGTTTGACTCTTTGAGACCCCATAAACTATAATAGCCCATCAGGCTGCTCTGTCCATGGGATTCTCCAGGAAAAAAATACTGGCGTGCATTGCCTTTCCCTTCTCCAGGAGATCTTCTGGAGCCTCAAATGCCTAACCATGAGCTTCCACACTCTCACCAGAGACAAATTTCAACCAATGACAATGGCTGCCCACAGGACAGTACCTCTTTCAGCAGGATCAACTATATTCCGGTTGGTCTTCAACCTGATGGGTTTCACTTCCATGCCAGTCTGAAAATTACTGAAACAAGCAAGTGACATCACTCCATAGCAAAGAGAGGTCACTTTATTTTTTGTTACTACAAAACCTGCTTGTCACAGCCCCTACTTGTTCAACCTAATTGTTCAATTCAATAATTTTGTTGGATGGGGCATCTTTGTACATTTCATCCTCTTGGGACATACATTATACAAAGTAAAAGAAGTCAAAGGAGTAGACACAAGGGACAACATAGTGTTTCATTGTATTTACATAAAACGTCCAGAAAAGGCAAAGCAATCAAATAAAATGTAGATTGGTGGTTGCCGGGTGCTGAGGGTTGGAAGTGGGAGTGACATCTAAAATATAAGAGAGATTATACTGGATGATGTAAATGTTCTTAAATTGTTGTGATGGTTATATATCTAGGTATATTTACAATAAGCATTGCATTATACCTAAAAATGTCTATGTTTTTACTATATAAATATCAAAATAAACATGTTTAAAAGTAATAAAAGACAAGTTGCATATTAAAAGTACCTTTTATTACCAAAGTGTTAAGTTTTAGGTACTATTAAATCCCAAGTTTTTTATTTTCATTATTGAGTAAAATATAAGATTCTTGTAAGAACTAAGATTTCATATGGGAAGCTGCTTCATAGATCTTTGGTAGCCAATAGTGACTCAATAAGAAATGGTTTCCATTCTTAGTGGACAATAATTTTAAATAGTATACTGAAAGTGCCTAGAAAATAGTATTATATCTACTTTTGCTTAACAGCTTTTCCCTACCATCTTACTTAGAGCTTGATATACAATAGGTTTTTATACAATATTTTTAATAAAAATAAAAAGAATACATATATGAACACATCAGGGTTCACTGAATAATTTTTAGAATTTTAATTGTGGTAAAATACATATAAATTCTATTGTCTTAACCATTTCTAAACATACCGTTTATTAGCATTAAATATATTGACACTGTTGAAGAGCCAATCTTTAAAACTCCTTTCATCTCACAGAACTAAAATTCTCTACACGTTAAACAACTACCCAACTCCCCAGCTGCCTCTCCCTGAGCCCCAGGAAACCACCACTCTACCTTATGTGTCTACGGCTTTGCTACTACGCTGGTAGTGCTTCATATAAGTGGAATCATAGAGTATTTGCCTTTTGTTATAGTATGTGTCAGAATTTTTTCTTTCAATGCTGAATAATATCCTATTGTATGTATATACTGTATTTTGCTTATCTGTTTATTTGTTGATGGTCATAGGTGTTACTTCCATTTCTTGGCTACCGTGCTGTTAGCAATACTGGCATAAAAATATCTCTTCAAGATCTTGGTTTCAAGTCTTTTGAGTATATGTCCAGGAGTAGAAGTACTGGATTATATAGTAATTCTATTTTTAAATTTTAAAGGAATTGCCAAACTGTTTTCTATAGTAGCTGCACCATTTTACACTCTTCCAATAGTGCACAAGAATTCCAATTTTTCCGCATCTTTGCCAACATCTGGGTTTTTTTTTTTTGCTTTTTTGATAGCAGACTTTCTAATGGGTGTGAGGTAGTATCTCACTTTGATTTTGATTTACTCTTTGAAGAGTTATTTTCTACACAACCTATTTAGGGGAAAAGGTAATGAAACAAGCTGAATGCTTTTTTTTTTTTAACAATGTGACTCCAAAAATGTACATTCCAATAAACAATTTCATTAAGAATTAATACTGGAGAATTTAAACAAAGAAAATCCACCATGTAGATCATAAAAATAAAATCACAAAATATCAATGAAAATGTGAAAATTTTTACCAAAAAAGGAGTACGCCTTTTTAATGGCAAATTGTACTTGTCTTTCAGTATATATGAAATTCTACTCCTAGGTATATATCCACAGATGTGAAAATATATGGTCACACAAAACCTGTATAGGACTGTTAATAGCTACACTGTCATTACACACATCAAGGAGATTCAGTCTACTGATAAATGGATAAAGAAAATGTGTTCTATCTATAAGATGGATTATTATTTTGTCATAAAAAGCAAAGAAGTATGATAGCATGCTACAACATGGATGACCTTGAAAACATTTTGCTAAGTAAAAGAAACTAGAAACAAAAGATACCTTCCATATATACTGATATATAGGCATACCTTGGAGATTTTGTGGGTTTGGTTCCAGGTCACCAATTAAATAAATATTTCAATAGTGAGTCACATGAATTTTTTTGCTTTCCCAGTGCACAGAAAAGCTATGTCACACTATCAGTTCAGTTCAGTTCAGTTCAGTCGCTCAGTCGTGTCAGACTCTTTGTGAATTGCAGAGAGTGAATGGCAGCATGCCTGGCCTCCCTGCCCATCACCAACTCCTGGAGTTTACTCAGACTCATATCCATCGAGTTGGTGATGCCATCCAGCCATCTCATCCTCTGTCATCCCCTTCTCCTCCTGCCCCCAATCCCTCCCAGCATCAGGGTCTTTTCCAATGAGTCAACTCTTCACATGAGGTGGCCAAAGTATTGGAGTTTCAGCTTCAGCATCAGTCCTTCCAATGAACACCCAGGACTGATCAGCTTTAGGATGGACTGGCTGGATCTCCTTGCAGTCCAAGGGACTCTCAAGAGTCTTCTCCAACACCACAGTTCAAAAGCATCAATTCTAATAAAAAAAAAAAAAAAAAAAAAGAAAAGAAAAGAAAAAAAAAGCATCAATTCTTCAGCGCTCAGCTTTCTTCACAGTCCAACTCTCACATCCATACATGACCACTGGAAAAACCATAGCCTTGACTAGACAGACCTTTGTTGGCAAAGTAATGTCTCTGCTTTTTAATATGCTATCTTGGTTGGTCATAACTTTCCTTCCAAGGATTAAGTGTCTTTTAATTTCATGGCTGCAATCACGATCTGCAGTGATTTTGGAGCCCCAAAAAATAAAGTCTGACACTGCTTCCACTGTTTCCCCATCTATTTCCCCTGAAGTGATGGGACCAGATGCCATCATCTTAGTTTTCTGAATGTTGAGCTTTAAGTCAACTTTTTCACTCTCCTCTTTCATCAAGAGGCTCTTTAGATTCTGCCATAAGGGTGGTGTCATCTGCATATCTTCACTTGCTGCCATAAGGGTAGTGTCATCTGCATATCTGATATTATTGATATTTCTCCTGGTAATCTTGATTCCAGCTTGTGCTTTTTCCAGCCTAGCGTTTCTCATGATGTACTCTGCATATAAGTTAAATAAGCAGAGTGACAATATACAGCCTTGACGTACTCCTTTTCCTATTTGGAACCAGTCTGTTCCATGTCCAGTTCTAATTGTTGCTTCCTGACCTGCATATAGGTTTCTCAAGAGGTGGATCACGTGGTCTGGTATTCCCATCTCTTTCAGAATTTTCCACTTTATTGTGATCCACACAAAGGCTTTGGCATAGTCAATAAAGCAGAAATAGATGTTTTTCTGGAACTCTCTTGCTTTTTCGATGATCCAGTGGATGTTGGCAATTTGATCTCTGGTTCCTCTGCCTTTTCTAAAACCAGCTTGAACATCTGGAAGTTCACGGTTCATGTATTGCTAAAGCCTGGCTTGGAGAATCTTGAGTATTACTTTACCAGCATGTGAGATGAGTGCAATTGTGCGGTAGTTTGAGCATTCTTTGGGATTGCCTTTCTTTGGGATGGGACTACACAACAATCTATTAAGCATGCAATAGTACTATGTCTAAAGCAACCATGTACACATCCCTTAATTTTAAAATGCTTTATTGCTAAAGAAATGCTGACCATCAAATGATTCTTAATGAGTCATGGTAGTAAATATCAAAGATAACTTATCACAAATCACTATAGCAAATATAACAATAGTGAAAACATGTGAACCATTGCAAGAATTACCAAAATGTGACACAGGGATTCAAAGTGAGCAAATGCTGTTGGAAGAATGGCACTGATACACTTGCTTTATATGAGGTTGCCACATACCTTCAATCAGTAAAGAGTGTAGTGTCCGTGAAGTGCAATAAAGCAAAATGCAATAAAACAAAGTATTACTGTAGATATTGACCTATATATATATCATTTATATGAAAATCACACATGTTATATGATTCCATTGATGTGAAATGTCCAGAAGAGGCAGAGAGACCAGAAGCAGTTTAGTGGTTGCCAGGAATTATAGGTGCGGTATTGGGAAGTACCTGGGTTTATCCATTTTTGTTTTTTTCTTGGAATGGGTGAGATGATAGAAATGTTCTGTAAGAAGATAGTGGTGATGGCTGCACAACATTGTGATACTTAAAAAACAAAATTTGTTTTAAAATTGGACATTTTAAGTTTTATGATATTGTAAATCAAGTGTTCAATTAATTTTTTTAAATTTTTATAATGGAAAAGAATATACACATAAATTTACCAGCAATTCACTGAATAATGTTTCTTATACATATCTTTTACAATGAAAAAGGACATTAAAGTGGTTGAATGCATTTTAATAATGTGGCTCTAAATTTATATATTTTATTGATCTGAAAGCTTTTATTTTGCCTTTATCTTTTTTTAATGTGTTAATATATATCTATATTTTTTCCATTTATTTTTATTAGTTGAAGGCTAATTACTTTACAATATTGTAGTGGTTTTTGCTATACATTGACATGAATCAGCCATGGATTTACACGTGTTCCCCATCCCGATCCCCCCTCCCACCTCCCTCTCCACCTGATCCCTCTGGGTCTTCCTAGTGCACCAGCCCCGAGCACTTGTCTCATGCATCCAACCTGGGCTGGTGATCTGTTTTACTCTTGATAGTATACTTGTTTCAATGCTATTCTCTCAGAACATCCCACTGTTGCCTTCTCCCACAGAGTCTCAAAGTCTGTTCTGTACATCTGTGTCTCTTTTTCTGTTTTGCATATAGGGTTATTGTTACCATCTTTTTAAATTCCACATATACGCATTAGTATACTGTATTGGTCTTTATCTTTCTGGCTTACTTCACTCTGTAAAATGGGCTCCAGTTTCATCCATCTCATTAGAACTGATTCAAATGAATTCTTTTTAATGGCTGAGTAATATTCCATGGTGTATATGCACCACAGCTTCCTTATCCATTCGTCTGCTGATGGGCATCTAGGTTGCTTCCATGTCCTGGCTATTACAAACAGTGCTACAATGAACACTGGGGTGCACATGTCTCTTTTAGATCTGGTTTCCTCGGTGTGTATGCCCAGTGTGGAGATTTCTTAAAAAACTGGAAATAGAACTGCCATATGGCCCAGCAATCCCACTTCTGGGCATAAATTTACATATTTTAATGGATACTTTCATTAGGAATTACTATTAAAGAATGTAAATGAATAACTCCCATATACATTATCTTTTAGAGGTAAAAATGTTTACTGAAAAGCCGAGCAGGTCTGATATCACATATGTAGCAGCTTGAAACTTGCTTGCTAGTAGTCAGTCTACAATTCTGTCTGGACCAAGCCTTGAATGAAAATTGACCACTCAAATAAAGTCAGTTCTTGCTGGTTGGGAGATAAACAGAGAAGCATCAGACATGGAGCACAAATGAATATTCTAAAGCAATAAAGGCAAATTTGGCTGGTCTGCTATTGAACCACTTGGCTAGCATTTGTGTTCAGAAGACTGATGTGTAATATTTGTTAGAATTCAAGTTCCCAGATTCCTCTTCTAGAGGTTTTGACTCTTTTTTAAAAAAATTTTTTTGATTTTTAATTTTTTTTTATTTTTTCATTTATTTTTATTAGTTGAAGGCTAATTACAATATTGTAGTGGTTTTTGCCATACATTGACATGAACCAGCCATGGATTTACATGTGTTCCCCATTCTGATCCCCCCTCCAGCCTCCCTCCCCATCCGATCCCTCTGGGTCTTCCCAGTGCACCAGCCCTGAGCACTTGTCTCACGCATCCAACCTGGGCTGGTGATCTGTTTTACCCTTGATAGTATACTTGTTTCAATGCTATTCTCTCAGAACATCCCACTGTTGCCTTCTCCCACAGAGTCTCAAAGACTGTTCTGTACATCTGTGTCTCTTTTTCTGTTTTGCATATAGGGTTATTGTTACCATCTTTTTAAATTCCACATATATGCATTAGTATACTGTATTGGTCTTTATCTTTCTGGCTTACTTCACTCTGTATAATGGGCTCCAGCTTCATCCATCTCATTAGGACTGGTTCAAATGAATTCTTTTTAATGGCTGAGTAATATTCCATGGTGTATATGTACCACAGCTTCCTTATCCATTCATCTGCTGATGGGCATCTAGGTTGCTTCCATGTCCTGGCTATTATAAACAGTGCTGCGATGAACATTGGGGTGCACGTGTCTCTTTCAGATCTGGTTTCCTCAGTGTGTATGCCCAGAAGTGGGATTGCTGGGTCATATGGCAGTTCTATTTCCAGTTTTTTAAGAAATCTCCACACTGTTTTCCATAGCGGCTGTACTAGTTTGCATTCCCACCAACAGTGTAAGAGGGTTCCCTTTTCTCCACACCCTCTCCAGCATTTATTGCTTGTAGACTTTTGGATAGCAGCCATCCTGACTGGCGTGTAATGGTACCTCGTTGTGGTTTTGATTTGCATTTCTCTGATAATGAGTGATGTTGAGCATCTTTTCATGTGGTTTTTGACTCTTTAGAATAAAGAGAAACCCAACTGTCTGCACTTTTAATAAACTTCCAAGTAATGAATTATTCACCTTTGAGACTATTTCTTTAATTATAGCTACCAAAAGTATTCAGATGTTTTAACCCACTAATCAACCAAAAACAGAAAGGGTATTTCAATAAAGATAATATTATTTAACATTTTATTGACTGAAATATTCATGATTACAAACTGTATTAGGTTTTCTATTATCAAACACACAATTAAGGTAGGTTTTCAATTGTCAATGTTTAAATGAAGAAAGAAAAAAAGGAATCTTTTTCATTGGTGGGTTCTTAGAGTTGGAAAAATTCTCCAACAATCTACATTCTTGTCTTGTGTACTACTGAAGGCTTAGTTTGGTCATCTAGGAATTTAAAGCCCTGTTTTAGAAGACTAATTGGTTGTAGAATCCATAGCAAAATAGGATTGCAATAAAAGCCATAGGATTGCGTGGCTGAGGCAGAGTCAGCAACGACCCCAATGACTAAAATCAAATTTTCCCTTTTCTCTGTAAAGAAAGAAAAAGAAAGAAAAATTATTTTAAAAAAGTATTTAAAATTGCCTGACTATTGCACTAAGTGCTTCTCCATGAGGAGACTCTGACTGTGACAGAGCTAGGAGGGCTGTGCTCCTTAAGCAGTGGGGCCCCTCCCACCCCCCCACCCTGCACAGGTCCTCCTGACCCCCTGGGGCTACTTGACTTTTCCTACATGTTCCCTCCTGACTCAGCCTTGGAACCCACTCAGACCTCAGGAAGAGGATTAGCGATTGCATTCCTGGTTCTCTAAAAGTAGAAGCCCATCTGGGGATTCAGTGAGAGGAAATACCAGAGAGAGAAACTGAAGCAGGAAGTAGGATGGCTGGCTGAACCTTTAGACTGGGAACACCCCCAGAGGGTAGGAGGCAGGAAGGGAGGTTAGGTAGAAATGTCCTAGACTACCTGCTCTCTGAGGAAGGTTTGGAGTCTTGTCATGGAGTTCAGGGGACAAAGTGAACCATCAGAGGAGTTCCTTTCTGACATAAATTGTAATGAATTTAAATTTCTAAAGGCAGTAGAGTTTCTTGCTCAGTTATGCTCCCGGTAGCTTGGAGCTACATCATAGAGGTTATTATTCAACCTCCGGAGTTAAGAATTACATTATACTGGTCACCAGACTGCCAGTATTAAGTCAAGCAATTAAATCAAGTAAATGTAATTGGTTTATACATGTAGGAAACATCCAGCAGGAATATACTTCAAGGTCAAATAAAAACTATTTTTATGAATGAGACTTCAGGCAAAGATACCAGTGCATTTCTGTGGCTTTTACATGAAAGAACAGTTATTTTCCATGTTTTACTGTGCCTTGGCTATCAGAAACATGGATGTTCCTATTATTTTCTGATTGTGTCTTAATTATTTTGGAAAGGCAATATTGAGTTGTTTGTTCTTACATTTTTTCACTGCAGAAAACGCATTTATTGGAGTATGTTTTGCCATTTGTTGCACAGATTGGATCCATTTCTCTGGTACAAAAATGTAATTGACCAACATATATACCACACACTGGCTGTTAAACATAAACAGAAAACATAATATTTTTCAGATAATGAATTTCTTGAATAAAATGTTCTTTGTTCTTAATACGTCATGGTATGTATCAAAATGAAATATATTCTATATTGAAGTTTAAAAATAGACACAAGTTACTCACATATAAAAAATGCTGTACAGTAGAAACCAACACAACACTGGAATGCAACTATCCCAACTATAAAAAAGTGAATTTGTTATAATTCTCCTGTTTTCCTCAATAGTTTCATTATTACATAATCTGATACTCTCAGATTACTACCATATATGTATTTTTTCATATATATGAGTGTTTATAAATGTGTATTTAACCATATACGTATATATATAATTTGGTTAGTAATGGCAGTGTTGGTAATTTACATAAATAAATAGAAGTGTGTGTATACTGACATAATCTGCTTTTTTTTTTTTAACATATAATACCTAAATTCTTATTGGAAAATAGGAATGCTCATTCACTTACTTACTGCTATATGAGCTGATTTTTAGGCATGTTTAAACATATTCATCTGTTTAGTTGTTCAGAAATGTAGTTGACTTTCTTTGCCTCTGTATAATTTCACTCTGAGGTTTTATGAAAATTATTATTTTATATTCCTCCTATAAGTGGAATTTTTTTTAGCTACTTTAATTTTAGCCTTTCTCTTTTCTAGGGTAAACAATTCTACTTTAAACACCACTTAACTGCTTTCAGATGATGGTATACAACAAAGTTTATGCCTGATAATGGAATTTTGAGTAAGGGATATTTTTACCTTATCTGAAATGACAGATGGTTTGAATGGCTGGCAAGATTCTATTTCTTGAACTTAGTGTAATAAGGACACTTTATCTTACTTTCTGAAGAATTATTATGTGGTGTTTTGTTTTTTTTTTTTGTAAAATTAGCTTTTAAACTAAATAATGAAAAGTTTACCTTTTTCAATTCCCACATTAATCAATATAAACTTACAGCGCCACGCATGTCACGCGTTTTTCTTGGAGATGCAAAAGAAGTTTCTGCAATCAACATACAAAAGGAAGATGAAAAGTAAGATGATGAAGAGGAAAAAACAGCCTTTGATAGGATATACCCACATCTATACAAATCACCTACACAAACACAGCAAGTAATGAGGTGAGGCTACTATGGCAGTATCAAAATAATAATTTCACAAAATAACTCTGAATCTGGAAAAAGAATTCTAAATTCACCTCATTATCTGTGAAAAAATAACTTTAAGTATGGTTTAATAATCACCAAAACTTTCTGTGGAGATACCTTTTTTCCTCATTTTTATAAATAAGATATTCTAGTCAGAGAAAAAACACCTTGCTTAGTGCAACTTAATATGCTTGTATGAAGTCACTTAATATGAATAAGTTAATTACTACTTAATTTCTTCAAGCTCAGCTCGAGTATCATGAATCACTTTAATACCTCACAGCTACTCTACTCTGAAATTCATGGGCCACCTTGTGCTTTAAGAAAGATAAGTGGTCAGCAGAGGGATCAATTAGTTCTCTCCTAACACAAATTTTGACTTTCGTGCACTCAGAGCTGGCAAGGAATGAGTAGGATTGTTGAGGAATACCAGATCTAGAGGACAGTATTACTCCCCACACTCTGCATTGAGCAACCATGAAATCCAACCTCCAAAAATGGGGAAAATTAGATAAATATCTTAGTCCTAAATGAACAAACATCTAAATTCTACTGTTCATTCTAACCACTCTTTCTAGCTCTACGTTTCTAAGGAGGGAAATGAGAAACCAATCAACTGATGCAATTTGTGACAAGATTTTTATAACACGTGTCATTTCGTTGTGCCAGTTTAAGAATTACACGCCCAGCACAGCAAGCTCCTCCGCTCCTTGATAATAGTAGTTGTTTCCTGCATTTTCTATGATGTGTGAACTGCTTCATCCAAGATTGAAAAATTTACTCACCACAATAAAGAGGAAATGCCAAGCCAATGATTAAAATAGCTTTGATCCATGACGAGAAGAAAGACATTTTATCAAGTCTGTAGAAGAAATGCACAGGAATGCTCATAACACACCGTCGCACGAACGAATTGCCCATTTCCAAGTGAAAGTTTCTTACTTCTATAGGAACTGACCCCCTCTCCTAGATTTGTAATTATGGTGGGAATCTTGCCCCAATCCACAGGACATACAGGTGAACAGAAGGCCTCGTAGAGGCTTGAGAGAAACACTAGGACAGGTCCTCTTTGCCTACTTTAAGGAGAAGTTCACTCTCCCAACCCTTGGCTCAGCCCACAAGGAGCCTGGCTGCATTTAAAGAAATATGCACTTTGGAAGTTTATTTTTTCCTCAGAAAATAAATAGTTGTTTCAGAAAGGACTGACTTAGAGCAGTCTTCACTCCAGTGTGACAGACCAGGGCTGCCCCCATAGCATCCCCACCTGACCTACCTGACACAAAGAAGGTGGCAGAGAGTGAGGGTTGCAGCTCCAGGGACTGCACGTGTAGGATCTCCTCTCCTCAATTTCCCCCAGCTGAGGAGTCTCCTTTAATGGATTGTAGGTGAGGAGCCTGGTGCAGGGACACAGATGAACCCTAGCAGATAAGACCCTGAGGTTTTCTGTGTTCTTCCTCGTAAAGATCTAACACAGATCATCTCTCAGCGGGGGTTTGGGGCAATTGTAATCTGATGAACATGTATGAGGAAGGGAGAAGGTGACAACCACACTTTGAAACCCTAAGGTATAGAAGAGATGGGAGAGCTTTCCAAGCTCCTGAGTTGAAAACAAAGACTCATCAAACCACAAAGAGAAGAATGAGTTTTGGGAGCTATAATTAGATACATACCTACACCCTTAGTATTTTGAAGGACACTAGAAGCCCATTAGACTCAATTGGAGATTTGATTTTCATTATACTTTTTTTTTTTTTAGTTAAATGGTCATTTTCATAAAGCTGTAAGCACCTAACACAGAGAGTTACTGTGTTCCTTTAATCAATTTTCCCCAGTGAGAACATCTTGTAGGATTATAGTACAAATTCATGACCAGGAATGTTCAAAAAGCTCCCAGGTGACAGCCAGAGTAGCCAGCTTTGGGAAGCTGAGCTGGAGGACAGCATGTGAATATCAAGGAGAGCAAGAAAGCTTGGGAATACAATTGAGATCACAAGGGACAACACCCTAAACTATATGATGGATATAGTTTACGATCTTTAGCCAAGTAGGAAACCAGAGTTTGAAGTATTAGTAAGAGATGTAATATAAACTATTGAATCTGCTTCACAGCCTGAAAGTCCAGAGTTCAAATGCCATCTACCACTAAGCAACATTGAGATAATATTCAGACTTTCTATTCTACTATTTCCTAATTTTAAATGTGAGAATAATAATTTCTGTCTCAAAGATTTGTCATAAATATTAGGGATAAAATATTAAAACAGGATGCACTTAAAAGTTGTGTTAGGCTTACATTTGTCACCCTAATCTAACCTGACTTTTTTTTCAGTGAAGAAAGCTGAGATTTAGAAAAGAACCTTTGAATACTGCTATTCAAAACCCACAAAATCTGCTAAATACAAAAATTTTTCCTATATTATAGTGAAGTTATGACAATGCTTCCACTAGATTTTTGAAATATCACAGAGATACCATCAGAGACGTCTATGCAGATAATCCTGGCACATGACATTAAAGGAGAAATTAAACTGAAGTTTGGAGTTGAAGTGAATGTAAAGTCCTTGTACTGGCTTTTTTTCTCTATGTGCATTTGTTAGTGGAGATTAACAGCTGGAGACACTGCCTATGAAACAGAACAGGTCACAAGTTTTTGAAATTATCTGCTAAAGGAGTGTTAGATATGTGGATTATTTGATGCATATCTTTTCTGAAAATGCTTACATATATAAATATATTTATATGCATAAAGGTACAGGTATTTATTACATAACTATACTAAAATCACACATAAATATATGCTTATGTGTGTATATGGATATATTCACAAATGTATATATAGTCATATATATCTATATAGTTACAAATATACTAACATATACATATAATAAAACATATATGTAATAACATTATCATTAGATATACACATAGACATCTATATACACATAGTATATAAATATACACATACACACACACATATATATAAACATAAGTTATCTAAGTGAGCCTTAAATGTCATCAGAAGTATCCTTAAAAAAGGGAAACTGAAGGAAATTTGATGCAGACTCACTAAAAAGGTCAAAATGAAGATGGAACTAAGAGAAATTTGAAGATGCTGGCCTTAAATATGATTGATGATAGATAAGAATAGAGACAGAAAAATAAAATCAAGATACTTCCTTGTAACTAGGTTTTTTTATTTTTTTATACTATATCTTCATATAACCATATATAAATACAAATAAATACTTTTGCCAGCAATCTTGTAAGTTGTGCAGGTCACCACATGTTCATTCACCTAATTCTATATTTTAATAGTTGCATTGTTGGGTCAAATAATCTGTGCAGTTGAAATTTTAAAGATAAGACCTTCAAAACTCTTACACCATCTTCCTATGGAAAACACAGGCTACAAGCATGCCTGTTTCTCTGTACCTCATTAAATGAGTGCCATTTGAAGTATTTATGTTTTCACATACACATTTAAACATATATACAAGTATAAAATGTTCATATTTGGAAGATTTTGTTCAGGGACAAATTTCTCCATTTGGGAATAAATTAAATTTGTTTACTAATTAAGTTAATGAAGTAATAATTTCCATTTTTTTATTTTTAAGAATTTTCATCTATAAACATGGTTCAACTTCCTATTTATTTAAGTCCAGAGCATGTGAAGAAATTAATTATTCCTCTCTAATTAACACAATTCACATCTGTGATCTGCAAAATTAGAAATTTCGAGATCTTTGGTGAAATCATGTTATATATAACATACAGAAATGTATCAGCTTATGTGAAATGGTGATGGGTGAACTTTGGATACCAGCCTGTTTTGTATATTTAGAATTCACTCTAGCTGGAAAATGCTGAAATATATGCTTCTTCTCTAATATACCGAAGTTTATGGTGCTTAGGAGATCCTGTTAGATGTTCACTGAATACAAGATAGTGCAGTCTGTCTACATGGTCATAAGATTTCCCCATCCCCTCGGGCAGAAATATATATATGAATACATTCCAGGTTTATTGAATATGACAAAACATATTACTTTGGAGATATGGAAGAATTTGGTTCTAGACTACTGCATGATGTAAATATTGCAATGAAGTAAGTAACACAAATTTACTGGCTTCCCAATGCATGTAAAAGTTATGTTTACAGAGCCTGGCGGGCAACAGTTAAAGAGCTGGACACAACTGAAGGGACTTAGCACACACATATATATGTAACCTATAAAGTGGGCAGTAGCATTATGTCTTAGAAACAATGCACATACCTTAATTTAAAAATACTTTATTGCTAAAAAAAAATGCTAACCATCAACTAACACAAGGTTGCCACAAACCTTCAATTATCAAAAAAACACAGTATCTGCAAAGCACAATAAAGTAAAGCTTGGCAAAGTACTAATGAACATAGATGAAACAGTCCCCGGCAAAATATTAGTGTACATAATTCAGCGTTATGTTAAAAGGATCATACAACATGATCCAGTGAGATTCATCCCAGGGATACAAGGATGATTCAGTTTCTACAAATCAATCAATGTGATACACTAGGGCTTCCCTGGTAGCTTAGTTAGTAAAGAATCCACCTACAATGCAGGAGACCCCAGTTTGATTCCTGGGTCGGGAAGATCCATTGGAGAAGGGATAGGCTACCCACTCCAGTATTCTGGCTTGGAGAATTCCATGAACTATATATTCAATTTCCACAAATCAGTTAATATGATACACTACAGTAAGAAATCAAAGAACAAAAGTGATAAATGATTTTCTCAATAGATGAAGAAAAAGCTTTTGACAACATTCAACATTCATTTATGATTTAAAAAAAAATCTCAAAAGTGACTACACAGGGAACACAATCAACATAATAAAATCAATCTATGACAAGTCCACAGCTAATATTATACTCAATGATCAAAAGTAGAAAGCATTTCCTCCAAGATGAGGGAAAAGTCAAAGATACTCACTCCTGTTGTAATAGAGCAGGATGAGCATAGCCCTTAGCAGACAGCCATTGGTGTGCCTCATTATTCTGTATGCTGTTACTAGGCAATGGATCTTGCTCAGCCATTGGTCAGTGCCTCAGTGAGTCCTACCCACAAGCAACCAACTGTCAATGAGTGACCATGGTTGTCCTGCTCAGCTATTGGTCGGTGCTGCAGTGGGCCCTACCCAGAAATAACTGCCAATAGGGGACCATAAGGGTAGTGATTCAGCCAGGGGTGAGTGGTGTGCTGGTCAGCAGGTGGAGAGTGAGATAAGAGGCAGATTCAGGCCTTCTCCTAGAGGCCCACTAACTCACCCAGCCTTGATCCAGTGGGTGAGCTGAAGGACCCAGGGAAAAGACTGGGGACTACATCCTGCAGGCTCCAGAGCCCTTACTAAGGCCCTCTACTAGCCTTGGCCCAGGCCTTGAGGCAGCAATGAGCCTCTCCCCCATCCCTATCTCTGTGACGTCACAGCAGTAGTCATCTGCCTGGGTTGCATCTGTAAGACCTGGTCCCCCCAGTTTGGACAGCCTGAGGAGACTGAGGGCCAGTTGGGTTGGGTCCCTGGCTCCCTCAGGGATGACAGCTGAGTGGGATGTAGGAACCTGGCCCTGAAGGAGCTGCCAACCGAGATCTGCCTCCTCTTAGCCAGGACTGGGACCTTTGAGTGTGAAAGTTGTGCCTTAGGACCTTGCCTTTTTTGTCAGGACAGAGAATAACATTCATTTGGTAGAGTTTTACAGGAATATTATTAGCTGACTATGACCTGACCTCAAGAACAAAGGATCTGACACCAAGAAGTCTGCAACAACTAACCACACCCCTCCCTCACCTTTTGCCTTTAAAGGGGCTTGCTGAAAGCTTTCAATCATTTTGGGGTTCTCAGGGCATGAGCCACCCATCTCCTTGTATGAACTTGCAGTAAACCTTTCTCTGTTCCAAATCTAATGTTTTAGTATTAATTGACCTCATTGTGTGTTGGGCTCACAGGCTTGTAATTCAGTATCACTGCCACTTTTATTCCACATATTATTGGAAGTCTAGCCACAGCCATCAGAAAATAAATAATAGGAATCAAAATTGGAAAGGAAGAAGTAAAACTGTCACTAATTGTAGACGACAGGATATTATACATAGAATACTTTAAAGATGCCACCAAAACTACTAGAGCTCATCAATGAATTCAGCAAAGGGTGTAGGATACAAAATTAATATACAAAAATCAATGAATTTCTATATACTAGCAATGAACCATCAGAAAAGGAAATTAAGAAATGAATATCATTAAGAAACTAAAAAAACTTTCCATCAAAAGCAATAAAATACCCAGGAAGAAAAAGACATGTACTCAGAAAATATAAGGCACTGGATGAAAAAAGTTGAACATTACAAAAACAGATGGAAAGATTTGCCATGACAGAAAGATTAACCATGTTCATGAACTGGAAGAATTAATGTTATATCAAAATACCAATGGCATTTTTTCACAGAACTATAATAATCCCAGAATTTGTATGGAAACACAAAAGACCCCAAATAACAAAAGAGTCTTGAGAAAAAGGAACAAAGCTTGGAGGTGTCATACTCCATGATTTCAAACTATATTACAAAGCCATCATGATCAAAATAGTATGGTTCTGACACAAAAACTGACATGCAGATTAGTGGAGCACAATAAATGCCCAGAAATGAAACTATACTTACATGGGCACATTAATCTACAATAAAAGAGGCAAGAATATACAATGCAGAAAAGATAGCTTTTTCAATAAATGTTAGGAAAGGTGGACACCTACACACATAAGGAACTATTCTCATACACCAGGCACAAAACTACATTCAAAATACATTAAACACTTACATGTAAGACCTGAAACCATAAACGTTTTAGAAGAAAACTAAAAGACAGCACACTCTGTGACATCAGTGTTAGCATTTTTTTTTTTTAAAAATATGTCTCTCAGGCAAGGAAAACACACAAAAAAAATCCAAATGGGACTGTATCAAACTAAAAAGCTTCTGGAGAGTGAAGGAAATTATCAACACATCTCAAAGGATGTGTACTGAATGTGGGAGGACACCTGATAAGGGGTAAGTCCAAAACATACAAAGAAATCATAGAACTCAATATGAACAACAATAAAAAAAGGAGCAGAGGATCTGAAGAGACATGTTTCCAAAGAAGATATACAGATGGTTAATAGGAATGTGAAAAGATGCTTCGCATTGCTATCCATCAGGTAAGAGCAAATCAAAACCACAATAATATACTACTTCTCATCTGTCAGAATGGCTACTATCAAAAAGAAAACAAATAACAAATGTTAGAAAGGATATGCACAAAGGAGGACCCTCATGCACTGTTGGTGAGAATGTAAATTGGTAAAGCCTCAATGGAAAACTGTATGGAGATTCCACAAAATTAAAAATAGAACATCAGTTCAGTCGCTTAGTCGTATCTGACTCTTTGTGACCCCATGAACCACAGCACACAAGGCCTCCCTGTCCATCACCAACTCCCAGAGTCCACCCAAACCCAAGTCCATCAAGTCAGTGATGCCATCTAACCATCTCATCCTTTGTCATCCCCTTCTCCTCCTGCCCTCAATTTTTCCCAGCATCAGGGTCTTTGCAAATGAGTCAGCTCTTCGCATCAGGTGGCCAAAGTATTGGAGTTTCAGCTTCAGCATCAGTCCTTCCAATGAACACCCAGGACTGATCTGCTTTAGGATGGACTGGCTGGATCTCCTTGCAGTCCAAGGGACTCTCAAGAGTCTTCTCCAACACCACAGTTCAAAAGAATCAATTCTTCAGCGCTCAGCTTTCTTTATAGTCCAGCTCACATCCATACATGACCACTGGAAAAACCATAGCCTTGACTAGATGGACTTTTGTTGCTAAAGTAATGTCTCTGCTTTTTAATATGCTGTCTAGGTTGGTCATAACTTTCTTTCTAAGGAGTAAGCGTCTTTTAATTTCATGGCTGCAATCACCATCTGCAGTCATTTTGGAGCCCCGAAAAATAAAGTCTGACACTGTTTCCACTGTATCCCCATCTATTTGCCATGAAGTGATGGGACCAGATGGCATGATCTTAGTTTTCTGAATGTTGAGCTTTAAGCCAATTTTTTCACTCTCCTCTTTCACGTTCATCAAGAGGCTCTTTAGTTCTTCTTCACTTTCTGCCATAAGGGTGGTGTCATCTGCATACCTGAGGTTATTGATATTTTTCCTGGCAATCTTGATTCCAGCTTGTGCTTCCTCAGGCCAGCATTTTTCATGATGTACTCTGCATATAAGTTAAATAAGCAGGGTGAAAACATACAGCCTTGACGTACTCCTTTTCCTATTTGGAACCAGTCTGTGGGTCCATGTCCAGTTCTAACTGTTGCTTCCTGAACTGCATACAGGTTTCTCAAGAGGCAGGTCAGGTGGTCTACTATTCCCATCTCTTTCAGAATTTTCCACAGTTTATTGTGATCCACATAGTCAAAGGCTTTGGCGAAGTCAATAAAGCAGAAATAGATGTTTTTTTGGAACTCTCTTGCTTTTTCAATGACCCAACGAATGTTGGCAATATGATCTCTGGTTCCTCTGCCTTTCTAAAACCAGCTTGAACATCTGGAAGTTCACGGTTCACGTATTGATGAAGCCTGCCTTGGAGTATTTTAAGCATTACTTTAGTAGCATGTGAGATGAGTGCAATTGTGCAGTAGTTTGAGCATTCTTTGGCATTGCCTTTCTTTGGGATTGGAATGAAAACTGACCTTTTCCAGTCCTGTGGCCACTGCCGAGTTTTCCAAACTTGTTGGCATATTGAGTGCAGCACTTTCACAACATCATCTTTCAGGATTTGAAATAGCTCAATTGGAATTCCATCACCTCCACTAGCTTTGTTCATAGTGATGCTTCATAAGGCCCACTTGACTTCACATTCCAGGATGTCTGGCTCTAGGTGAGTGATCACACCATCCTGCTTATCTGCGTCAAGATCTTTCTTGAACTGTTCTTTTGTGTATTCTTGCCATCTCTTCTTAATATCTTCTGCTTCTGTTAGGTCCATACCATTTCTGTCCTTTATTGTGCCCATCTTTGCATGAAATGTTCCCTTGGTATCTCTAATTTTCTTCAAGAGATCTCTAGTCTTTCCCATTCTAATGTTTTACTCTATTTCCTTGCACTGATCACTGAGGAAGGCTTTCTTATCTCTGCTTCCTATTCTTTGGAACTCTGCATTCAAATGATATATCTTTCCTTTTCTCCTTTGCTTTTCGCTTCCCTTCTTTTCACAGCTATTTGTAAGGTCTCCTCAGACAGCCATTTTGCTTTATTGCATTTCTTTTTCTTGGGGATGGTCTTGATTCCTGTCTCCTGTACAATGTCACAAACGTCCATCCATAGTTTGTCAGACACTATCAGATCTAGTCCCTTAAATCTATTTCTCACTTCCACTGTATAGTCATAAGGGATTTGATTTAGGTCATACTTGAATGGTCTAGTGGTTTTCTCCACTTTCTTCAATTTCAGTCTGAATTTGGCAATAAGGAGTTCATGATCTGAGCCACAGTCAGCTCCCGATCTTGATTTTGCTGATTGTATAGAGCTTCTCCATCTTTGGCTGCAAAGAATATAATCAATCTGATTTCAGTGTCAACCATCTGGTGATGTCCATGTGTAGAGTCTTGTCTTGTGTTGTTGGAAGAGGGTGTTTGCTATGACCAGTGCGTTCTCTTGGCAGAACTCTATTAGCCTTTGCCCTACTTCATTCTGTACTCCAAGGCCAGTCTTGCCTGTTACTCCAGGTGTTTCTTGACTTCCTACTTTTGCATTCCAGTCCCCTATAATGAAAAGGACATCTTTTTTGGGTGTTAGTTCTAGAAGGTCTTGTAGGTCTTCATAGAACTGTTCAGCTTCTTCAGTGTTACTGGTCAGGGCATAGACTTGGATTACCGTGATACTAAATGGTTTGCCTTGTAAATGAACAGAGATCATTCTGTCGTTTTTGAGATTGCATAGAAGTACTGTACCAAGATTGCCAGGAGAAATATCAATAACCTCAGATATGCAGATGACACCACCCTTATGGCAGAAAGTGAAGAACTAAAGAGCCTCTTGATGAAAGTGAAAGAGGAGAGTGAAAAAATTGGCTTAAAGCTCAACATTCAGAAAACTAAGATCATGCCATCTGGTCCCATCACTTCATGGCAAATAGATGGGGATACAGTGGAAACAGTGTCAGACTTTATTTTTCGGGGCTCCAAAATGACTGCAGATGGTGATTGAAGCCATGAAATTAAAAGACGCTTACTCCTTAGAAAGAAAGTTATGACCAACCTAGACAGCATATTAAAAAGCAGAGACATTACTTTGCCAACAAAAGTCCATCTAGTCAAGGCTATGGTTTTTCCAGTGGTCATGTATGGATGTGAGCTGGACTATAAAGAAAGCTGAGCGCTGAAGAATTGATTCTTTTGAACTGTGGTGTTGGAGAAGACTCTTGAGAGTCCCTTGGACTGCAAGGAGATCCAGCCAGTCCATCCTAAAGCAGATCAGTCCTGGGTGTTCATTGGAAGGACTGATGCTGAAGCTGAAACTCCAATACTTTGGCCACCTGATGCGAAGAGCTGACTCATTAAAAGACCCTGATGCTAAGAAAAATTGAGGGCAGGAGGAAGGGGACGACAGAGGATGAGATGGTTGGATGGCATCACCGACTCGATGGACTTGGGTTTGGGTGGACTCTGGGAGTTGGTGATGGACCAACCAGACCAGGGAGGCCTGGCGTGCTGTGGTTCATGGGGTCACAAAGAGTCAGACAGGACTGTGCAACTTAACTGAACTGCATTTTGGTCTCTTTTGTTGACTATGATGACTACTCCATTTCTTCTAAGGGATTCCTGCCCACAATAGTAGATACAATGGTCATCTGAGTTAAATTCACCCATTCCAGTACATCTTAGTTCACTGATTCCTAGAATTTCGATGTTCACTCTTGTCATCTCCTGTTTGACCACTTCCAATTTGCCTTGATTCATGGACCTAACATTCCAGGTTCCTATGAAATATTGCTCTTTACAGCATCAAACCCTGCTTCCATCACCAGTCCCATTCACAACTGAGTGTTGTTTTTGCTTTGGCTCCATCCCTTCATTCTTTCTGGAGTTATTTCTCCACTGATCTCTAGTAGCACATTGGGCACCTACCAACCTAGGGAGTTCCTCTTTCAGTGTCCTATCTTTTTGCCTTTTCATACTGTTCTTGGGGTTCTCAAGGAAAGAATACTAAAGTGGTTTGCCATTCCCTTCTCCAGTGCACCACATTCTGTCAGACCTCTCCACCATGACCTGGCTGTCTTGGGTGGCCCACAAGGCATTGCTTAGTTTCATTGAGTAGACAAGGCTGTGGTCCGTGTGATCAGATTGGCTAGTTGTCTGTGATTGTAGTTTCCAGTCTGTCTGCCCTCTGATCCCCTCTCTCAGTGCCTAACGTCTTACTTGGGTTTCTCTTAACTTGGACGTGGGGTCTCTTCACGGCTGCTCCAGCAAAGCACAGCTGTTGCTCCTTACCTCCGATGCAGGGTAGCTCCTCTTGGCCACCGCCCCTGCCCCCCCCGGCCCCGGGGCAGCTCCTCCCGACCATGCTCGTGTGATGTCGCAGCCGCCGCGCTCCTGTGCCATGTAGCATATGATCCCTATATTCTACATCTGGGTATTTATCAAAGAAAAAATCCACTATGTCAAAAAGATATATTTACTCCTTTGTTCACTAAACATCATTTACAATAACCAATATACAGAGAGAATTTAAGTGCCCAGTCAACAGATAAACAGATAAAGATGTAATATTGATAAAAATATTTACATACAAAGTATACACACATACATAATGGAATATTGCTTAGCAATATCAAAGAATGAAAACTTGCCTTTTGTGGCAACATGGATAAACTAAGAGGGTATTATGCTAATTGAAATAAATCAAATGGATAGGGAAATATTATATTATTTCACATATGGGGAATCTGAGAAGCAAAAAGAAATGATAATAAACACAATATAAACAGAAAGAAAGTCACAGGTATAGAGAAAAATAGGTAGTTGTCAGTTGTCAGAGGGGAGTGTGCTGGGGGCTGAAGGGAAATAAGGTGAGGGAGCTTAAGAGGTAAAAACTTTCAGTTACAAAATAAAAGGATCACAGGTATGAAATGTAGTGTGGAGAATATAGTCATAATCAATCATGCAATATCTTTGGATGGTGACAGGTAACAGCTAGATTTATCATGGTTTTCATTTTAAAATATATAGAAATATTTAATCACTATGGTTGCACCAGGAACCAACATGCTGTTTGTTGTAGTCATTTATATTTCAAAAGCAAAGTCATAGACAGAGAGATCAGATTTGCAGTTACCAGGGAGAGGTGGGTGTATGAAAGTAGTTGAAAGGTAAAACTTCCAATTATAAGATAAATAATTGTACCAGGTTTGTAATGAACAACATGTTAAATATCATTAATATATATATTATATGTGAAAATTTTTCAGAGAGTAAATTCTACAGAAGTTCTCACCAGAAGGAAAAACTTTTTTCTGTTTCTCTAATTTTGTATTCTATAGGATGATGGAAGTTCAGTAAACTTATTGTAAATATTTCATGATATATGTAAATCAGATCACAGTGCTGTATGTTAATTATATCTCAGCGAAACTGGAAAAGAAAAAAGAGGTAAGGAATAGCAATTGTTGGTGAGGATGTGGAGAAAATGGATCCTCATTCGTTCCTGGTGGGAATGTAAGAAAATACAACCACTTTGAAAAATACAGTGTTAAGTTATTGAAAAGTGAAAGATAACCTACCACAGGAAGTATCCATTCCACAATTAAGTGTTTAACCAAGAAGAAAAGAAAAAGACTTGTACAGTAATGGTTATAGCACCACTTTTCTTAATAACCCCAAAATGGTAACAATTCCAGAGTCCATAAACATGTTAACAAAACAAAGCATAGTATATGAATACAAAATGGAATACTATTAAACATTAAAAAGTAATGAACTACTGATATATATGCTACAGTGTGAATGAACCACAAAAGTATGTTAAGTGAAAGAAGCAGAAATAAAACCACATATTGTTTCATTCTCTTTACATAAAATGCCTAGAAAAGGCAAAAAAAAAAAAAAAAGAGAGAAATACAATGTAGATGAGTAGTTGCCTTGGTTTGGGGGTAGTAAGAAGGCATGACCTCCAAAGGATGAGAGAGATATTTTGTAGGAGTGATGTAAACACTCTAACATTGAATTGTGGTGATGGTTGCTTATCTTTCTCTTTCTCTGTCTCTGTCTCTGTCTCTCTCTCTATACACACACACACACACACACACACACACACACACATACATATATATATATACATTTTTTTTTCTTCTGTAGAAGGACATGGCAACCCACTCCAGTATTCTTGCCTGGAGAATCCCATGAACAGAGAGCCTGGTGAGCTACAGTCGACAGGGTCACAAAGAGCTGGACATGACTGAAGTGACTTAGCATGCATGCATGCATAATAAGTATTTTAACTATTCCATCACATCTAAAACGATTAATTTGGGGTTTATAAAAACAACAATAAACTGGCTATTAAAAAGAATAAAATTTCAAGTTTTGTATTCAAACTCTCTTTCATTATCAAAATATTAGGTTTCAAATATTGTTACATTTCCTGTGTCTCATTTTCATTACGTCCAAAATATAGAGCTCATATGTACCTAACATGATTTTTCAAAGAACTAAATTGGATAACATGTGGAAAACTGTTTCACAGAACTTTTGAGAACAGTCACACAAAAAGGAGCATTTCCATTCCTTAGTGGATAATAACTTTAATCAATATATTTAAATATCTAGATAATAATCATTATCTCTGCTTTTGCTTATTATCTCATTTCTCATATGTGACATAGGACATGATGCACAGCATAACTTTACATATATGGAATTTTAAAAATACATAAATGAAACATACATGTTTCCTAAAGAATTTTTTCACAAAGTCTTCTACAAAGAAAATGTGATGCAACTGGCTGAAAACATTTTTTTAATGCTGCTCTACAGAGCAACATTCTAAAGTATACTTTCCTTAAGAGGGATATTAGAGATTTAAATGATCTAATAGCTCCCACAGTAATAACTCTGAAATTTAAAAGTATCCATTGAGAAGAAAGAGCAAAATGCCTAGTATAGCATATGTCATAGATTTCTAGTTGTCATTCAACAGTCAATCTATATTTCTGCCATTACACTCAAGGTATGAATAATCCTTTTCTCACATAGCTACAGTCTGCTTCTTGTGGCTGAAGATGGAGACAAATGGAGAAACACCTGACTGGGACCTAATACAGCAAGTCCTAAGTCAATAAAGGCCATATTACTTCCCATCCCAGGAGCACCCACTTACCTCTCAACTGACTTGTGGGACCAAGAATGAAAAACATGATAAATTTTTCCCAAGCATCATTAATCTTACATTATCTCTTTGTAGATTTTTAAATTCCTGTATTCAGTTATAGGCATAATGTAGGCCTTAGAGTCAGTATTAACTAAGATCCATGACCGTAATGTTAATCTGGGTTGCTTCTTAGCTTTCAATTCAGACACCTCTCCTAAGAGTTCCAAGTCTTTGGTACAGAGAGCATCCATGTTATCTGTACTTTTTATAAACACCCAAGTAATCTAACATTTGGTCATCTTTGGAAAATATCTTTCTGACTACAGGTGTGAAAAATATGTTTGTCTTAACCAATTAGCCAACCAAATAAACAAGGGGCATGTTAAAAAATATATATAACACCGTTCAACATTTTATGGAGCAAATATTTAATGTTTCAAATTGCATGAGGTTCTACATTACCAAACATATGACTAAGATACTAGTTTTTCAAACTCTCATTGAAGAACTGAACACAGTAACAATACTGAAACCAAAGGATCTTAAAGTTAGAAAGAACTTGGAATATCCTACATTCCACCTTGAATTCTGCAGGGTTCACCTGATTGTCTAAGAATGGAAGACCCTGTCTATGCAACTCTAAATGTCTAGAATCCACTGCAAAATGAAATCACAGTAAAAGATGTAGGAATGTGTAGCTCCAGTAAAAAGTCAACATTTACCATAATAGCAACAGTAAATTAGCCATCATTTTTTCTATAAAAATAATCAGAGAGGAAGAGGGAAAAATGATTAAAGAACCCAGAAAATTAAACTCTCTGGCAATACACAAAATGTTCCTAAATGAGGAGATTTGAACTATGGGACATGACAGAAAGGCTGTGTTCTACTTCCATAAGGAGCAGGACCCCTGTTGCTCCTGTCTTACACTGTCCTGTCCCTCCCATGGGACTTTTTAATCCTTCCTATTTGCTCAATCTCACAGAAAACTAATCAATCTGATCACATGGACCGCTGCCTTGTCTAATTCAATGAAACTATGAGCCATGCTGTGTAGGGCCACCCAAGACGGACGGGTCATGGTGGAGAGTTCTGACAAAACGTGGTCCACAGGAGAAGGGAATGGTAAAACACTTCAGTATTCATGCCCTGAGAACCCCATAAAGAGTATGAAAAGGCAAAAAGATGTGACACTGAAAGATGAACTCCCCAGGTCAGTAGGTACCCAATATGCTATTGGAGATCAGTGGAGAAATAACTCCAGAAAGAAGGAAGAGACAGGGACAAAGTAAAAACAACACCCAGTTGCAGGTGTGACTCGTGATAGAGCAAAGTCTGATGCTATAAACAGCAATACTGCACAGGAACCTGTAACGCTAAGTCCATGAATCAAGGCAAATTGAAAGTGGTCAAACTGGAGATGGTAAGAGTGAATGTCCACATTTTATGTATCAGTGAACTAAAATGGACTGGAATGGGTGAATTTAGCTCAGATGACCATTATATCTAATTGTGGGCAAGAATACCTTAGAAGAAATGGAGTAGCCATCATAGTCAAAAAATCAGTCCAAAATGCAGTACTTGGATGCAGTCTAAAAAATGACAGAATGATCTCTGTTCGTTTCCAAGGCAAACCATTCAATATCACAGTAATCCAAATCTATGCTCCGACCAGTAATGCTGAAGGAGTTGAAGTTGAACGGTTCTTTGAAGACCTACAAGACCTTCTAGAACTATCACCCAAAAAGATGTCCTTTTCATTATAGGGGACTAGAATATAAAATTAGGAAGTCAAAAAACACCTGGAGTAACAGGAAAGACTGGCCTTGGAGTACAGAATGAAGAAGGGCAAAGGCTAATAGAGTTTTGTCAAGAGAACACACTGGTCATAGCAAACACCCTCTTCCAACACAAGAAAAGACTCTACACATGGGCATCACCAGATGGTCAATACCAAAATCAGATTGATTATATTCTTTGCAGCCAAAGATGGAGAAGCTCTATATAGTCAGCAAAAAACAAAACTGGGAGCTGACTGTGGCTCAGATCATGAACTCCTTATTGCCAAAATCAGACTTAAATTGGAGAAAGTAGGAAAATCACTAGACCATTCAAGTATGACCTAAATCAAATCCCTTAAATTATACAGTGAAAGTGAGAAATAGATTCAAAGGATTAGATCTGATAGAGTACCTGAAGAACTATGGGCGGAGGTTCGTGACGTTGTACAGGAGGCAGGGATCAAGACCATCCCCAAGAAAAAGAAATGCAAAAAAGCAAAATGGTTGTCTGAGGAGGTCTGACAAATCGCTGAGAAAAGAAGACAAGTGAAAGGCAAAGGAGAAAAGGGAAGATATACCCATCTGAATGCAGAGTTCCAAAGAATAGGAAGCAGAGATAAGAAAGCCTTCCTCAGTGCTCAGTGCAAAGAAATAGAGGAAAACAACAGAATGAGAAAGACTAGAGATCACTTGAAGAAAATTAGAGATACCAAGGGAACATTTCATGCAAAGATGGGTACAATAAAGGACAGAAATGGTATGGACCTAACAGAAGCAGAAGATATTAAGAACAGTTGCAAGAATACACAGAACTATATAAAATAGATCTTCACAACCCAGATAACCACGATGGTGTGCTCACTCACCTAGAGCCAGACATCCTGGAACGCAAAGTCAAGTGGGCCTTAGGAAGCATCACTATGAACAAAGCTAGTGGAGGTGATAGAATTCCAGTTGAGCTATTTCACATCCTAAAAGATGATGCTGTGAAAGTGCTGCACTCGATATGCCAGAAAATTTGGAAAACTCGGCAGTGGCCACAGGACTGGAAAAGGTCAGTTTTCATTCCAATCCCAAAGAAAGGCAATGCCAAAGAATGTTTAAACTACAACACAATTGCATTCATCTCACACGCTAGTAAAGTAATGCTCAAAATTCTCCAAGCCAGGCTTCAACATTACATGAACTGTGAACTTCCAGATGTTCAAGCTGGTTTTAGAAAAGGCAGAGGAACCAGAGATCAAATTGCCAACATCCATTATATCATCAAAAAAACAAGAGAGTTCCAGAAAAATATCTACTTCTGCTTTATTGACTATGCCAAAGCCTTTGACTATGTGGATCACAATAAACTGTGGAAAATTCTGAAAGAGATGGGAATAGCAGACCACCTGACCTGCCTCTTGAGAAATCTGCATGCAGGTCAGGAAGCAACAGTTAGAACTGGACATGAAACAACAGACTGGTTCCAAATAGGAATAGAAGTACATCAAGGTGTATCTTTTCACCTTGCTTATTTAACTTATATGCTGAGTACATCATGAGAAACGCTGGGCTGGAGGAAGCACAATCTGGAATCAAGATTGCTGAGAATAATATCAATAACTTCAGATATGCAGGTGACACCAGCCTCATGGCAGAAAGTAAAGAGGAACTAAAGAACCTCTTGTTGAAAGTGAAAGAGTAGAGTGAAAAAGCTGGCTTAAAATTCAACATTCAAAAAACTAAGATCATGTCATCCGGTCCCATCACTTCATGGCAAATAGATGGGGAAACAGTGATTGACTTTATTTTTTTGGCCTCCAAAACCACTGCAGATGTTGACTGCAGCCATGAATTTGAAGGATGTTTGCTCTTTGGAAGAGAAGTTATGACCAACCTGGACAGCATATTTTTTTTAATAAATGTATTTATTTTAATTGGAGTCTAATTACTTTACAATATTGTATTGGTTTTGCCATACATTGACATGAATCTGCCACGGGTGTACATGTGTTCCCCATCCTGAACCCCCCCTCCCACCTCCCTCCCCATCCCATCCATTAAAAAGCAGAGACATTACTTTGCCAACTAAGGTCCATCTAGTCAAAGCTATGGTTTTTCCATTAGTCATGTATGGTTGTGACAGCTGTATAAAGAAAGCTGAGCACCAAAGAATTGATCCTTTTGAACTGTGGTGTTGGAGAAGACTCTTGAGAGTCCCTTGGACAGCAAGGAGATCCAACCAGTCCATCCTAAAGGAAATCAGTCCTGAATATTCATTGGAAGGACTGATGCTGCAGCTGAAACTCCAATAATTTGGCCACCTGATGAAGAACTGACTTATTTGAAAAGACCCTGACTATAGGAAAGATGGAAGATGGGAGAAGAAGGGGACGACAGAGGATGAGATGGTTGGATGGCATCACTGACTCAATGAACATGAGTTTGAGTAAACTCCGGGAGTTGGTAATGGACAGGGAGGCCTGGCATGCTGTAGTCCATGGGGTGGCAAAGAGTCAGACACGATTGAGTGACTGACCTGAACTGATTTGCTCAATCATTCAGATGAGACTTAAGAAAGGGAAGCAACAGCCATTGTGTTATTTCACATTTTCCAAGAGGCAGACTCGATTTTGAGTTGGGTAGAGGTTTCATGAGACAGAACACATGTCAAAGAACAGGGGGGACTGTTGCAGAAAAGGCTGTCGAAGCTTTAGGCCACAAACTCTTTCTGAGTGGAAGAGAGAGGACAGTGAGTTTGGTTCCATATATCCTAGACTGCTCTGCACTCTCAGGAAAGTTTCAAAGGCCACCATCATCATTTCAGGAGACAAAGCTGACTATCACCTGAGGCCCTTTCTAGCCTTATTGTGCCCATTGTAAGGGATATATTAGAGTGTAATCTTTAGTCTGTTCCTTGCTCAATTATGCCCCCCTGTGGCTGGAGATCTGCAAGGCTGATTCTCATGGCTCCAATGAGATCTACTATTGACCTTCAGATACTTGGAAAAACATTACTTTGGTCACTAGTCTGCCATGAGTAATTCATAATCAGCTAAATTAAATGAAGGTTATGAGTTTGTTCATTTGTAAAATATACAGAATGATTTTAGTGGACAGTTTAGTACTACTTTCAGAAGTAAGAATTTTAAGACATGATAGAAGTGTGTTTCCTTGGCCTTTAGAGAAATATTAATTTTCAGTATATGTTGTATCTAGATTATCAGAAAATGGATTTTCTTATCATTTCATGGTTTTTCAAATTACTTCGGAAGAGTAAATATTTACTATTGTTTTCTTGAGTGCACCACCCACACACACACAAAAATCAAGTTATATTGCAATACGTGTGACCATTGGTTGCACAGACTGGATGACACGCTTTCATGCATGTTTTCACATTACTGTATTGACCACAGTCTATCATAGATAATATACAATTATTAGACAATCGATTTTTGAATACAATCTTCTTAAATCTTAATATGAAATTCCACATTTTCACCCTCAAGTCATATTCCACTATTTGGTCAATAGAAATCATTACTATTTATTCTTCTACACAGTGGGAACTGGGACGGTGCTTTTTCCCCTTTAATTTTGTTAGAATAAATAGTTCTGCTATAAACACACTTTTATATCTCTCAGTTTTTTATGCAGCAAATAATTACCTGTGATAGGAATTTTAAGTTAATGGGAAAAATACATTATCACCTTGTAAAGCAATTGCTAAATGCATTTGTATTCCTTGTTAAATTCTATTTCTTAAGCATGGTATAATAATATACACAGTTTTCCTTTTTGAAGAATGAATGCTTTGTGCATTCAGTTTGATCAATTTTGCTGTGATTTTAGAAACTGAAAATGTTTAAAAATTTAAAAAATTTCAACTTCCAAACGAGCTGGTAGTAACTTACCAAATGCTTGTACCTTGATGATTTTGTAATAACAGTTTCTGCAATCAAAGAACAGCTTAAAAACATGAGTCCCACATGCACATTGGCAGCAGAAACCTATGTAAGTGGTCTATTCAAGGAACTACAGCTAATGAAGTAACAATTTTGTTGTAGCAGCAAAACATAAATTCTAAAATATATTCAAAACTTAGAAAAAAGTCATCCCCAAATTAACCTAGCTCTGTGAAAAATAGTATGTATTATTTTTTAGTAACTCCTAATATCCTGCTTAAAGATATTAATTTTTTAAAGCTTTGTAAAAGAGAGATTTCACTGTGATGAAGATAATGCTCTAGGCGAGGTCTCTTGAATGTGAAGAAATTCTGCTCAATATCAGGGTCACGGTTTTATTCAACACCTAACAGTTCCCTTTTTCCAAAGTTTATGGGCAACCTTGAACTTTAAGGAAGACAACTAACTGGTCAACTCAGTTTGAATGAGTTCTCTCCTAACTCAAGGCCTTAATTTCATGGATTCAAGGCTGATAATTAAAATGTCAGATTTTCAAGGAATTCCAGAGCTAGCAGAGCTCATTCTTTCCTGACACACTGTATTTAACAACATGATAATCTGGGCCCCAAATGGAAAAATAAGTTAGTTAAACAAGGAGATAAGGTCTACTCCCCATTTTAATGCACCACTTTAACTTCTCTAATATGGTAAATGAGAAAAAGCAATTCAATGATGAAATGTTTAAAAGGAGCTTATAATAAGCCCTGTATCATTTTACCAATGTAAAAATTACAAACCCAATAAAACCACCATTCCATACCAAAGCTACAGCAAATAGCTTCCTGCATTTCTAAGATATATAGTGTTTTACTCGAGACTGGAAAATACAGTCACCAGGATACATAGTAAAGGCCAAAATGATGAAAATCACTTTGATCCAAAAGGAGGTGAGAGGCATTTTATCAAATCTGTCAAAGAAACCCTTCAGTATGTTGGTAATAGTGGCACAGAGTTATATGGCCCACTTCCAATGGGCAGGTAAAAGAAATCTAAATAATCTTATAAAGTGTGTGTCTTGCAGAGGAACTGTTCCAAACCCCTACATACTAAGTTAAGGTGAACTGCTCCCTTCGTTGTTCCCCCAACCCTACAATTCAGCAAGAAATGTCATGTTATCAGAAGACTACCCTGAAATCTGAGAGAAAATCCAGGAAAACTGCTCTGTGAACATGTGAGAAGAAGCTGGTTAGTCCTCAAAATCTTTGAGTCAACCCACAAGTAGGCTGGCTGCACTTAGAGCAAGCATGTACATTTCAATCTCTGTGTTTTCTTCTGAAAAACAGGAATAGTTATTTCTGGAATCATAAATCTGGACCAATGCTCACAGCAATGCTACAGACCAGGGCTACCTCCCTACATTCCCCATTTGATCTACCTGATGGAGAGATAACTGGAGTTGGGGTGGGGAGCAGGGAGGCAACAGTGACTATCTTATTCAACCTTCCTTCCTAACCATCCACCTCCACCCAATTAAGAAACTCTTACTGACCTGCAAGTGAGAAGACTGGTAGGGTATTACAGAGAGCCCAGAGCAGATAAGAGGCAGAGATAGGCTGTGTACTCCCTGGTGGCTATTAGTAGGTCAGGAGAGATGCCTCACAGATATATCGTAGTTAGTGTTCCCTCAGCAGGAGACTTGGGACAATTTGATCTGATGAACCCAGAAGTATGAGGAAGAAAGAAGGAAATGAATGCAGTTACAGATTTTACGATAAGATATGTGCGAACTTTCCAAGTAGGTGAGTTGGAAAGAGACAAGGGAATCAGGAGGAAAAGGAAGAGTTTGAAAATATTAATTCAATAAGGGTCTAAACCCTCAGAACACTAAAAGAAAAAAATGACTGTTAAAGTATCACTTATACAAACTACCTATAAAAGAAAGGATAAAGCTTGGTTGAAAGTGTTGGGGAGAAAAATATTTTTTTCTTAACCATTCTAGGTTCTTCTGGCTGCTCTATGAATTAAGTTGATGTAAGACACATTCACAGGAGAAAATCAAATTTAATTATGTAACTATGTAATTTCTCATGGGGAATCCAAACATGAGGAATCCCAAAGATGGACAAGGTGATACACACACACACACCAATTCACAGAGAGATATTTGCTAGGTTCTGAGCTGTCTAACACACCAAGTTTATACTATATACTCTAGGTATCTCTGGTGAAAGCTCCCTTCCTAGGACAGGTCCTCAATCTAGATTCTTTTAGGCAATTAGGGGGAAGGTCAAAGGTTCTTCCTGAGTCTTTTGTGTGTTAAAAACAATCAAGCTGAAATAATCCTTATGCTCAAGAGATCCCTTTAGAAGTGGTAAATCCTGCTTCCCTACAAAAGCAAGTCTATTAGAGGCTCACTTAATGTTGTTCAGTAAGTTTTCATTCTAATGAATACATAAAATAAAGAACAGACACTTTTGAGATTTTAAGTAAATAGTAATTATGCTATCATCCTTTCATTTGCAAAAATATTTATAAAGTCATTACCATGAACCTGACATGATATTGATGGTATATTGTTGTTTTCAAATATTAATTCTACAGTTCATTAGAAAACATAAATGAGCATTTATTTTTAATAATTAATTTTAAATGAACATGTGGCCTTACAGTTATGCATAACTCTTATCAGTCCAGAGGTGGATAAAAATGGATCACCATCTGTCATCTACCCCAAATTGCAAGACTTCAGTTGTGTATGTCAGGGTCTCCTCCAGTCCAGATCTACCCATCAACTTTGGAACCATTACAAGGAAAGGAAAAAAAGTCATAAATGAGGATGCTATACTCTTTTATGTCTGTTATATTACTTTAGCCTATATGCTAACAAATACAGTGAACTTCAACCAACCTTTTGTATGGAGCTGCATATCTTTGAATATTAAGCATATTTAGTTTGTCAGTCTCAATCCAATGATGCAGATGGTAATGACTACGAATACTTGAGGCCTGAAGTACTGTGGCAGCCCCATTTTACCCAGTGAGCCAATGATGCGTGGGTCAGGCCCTTGTGGTTCTCATTATGATTGAAGGACACAGTTTAGGAAAGCAAAGTGGATAATATTGTCAGTTATGCTCCAGACATACATAAGCCACGTGCAATTTTATGTGGTCTCTAAATTAATCTGTATTTGGGGGTAGGGGAAAGATGCATGAGGAGATCTGACTTAACTTGGTGTCACTTTCTAATAGGGATCAAGAAATCATCTTAATCTTAACAGTGCCTTTTTTCTACCTGGCAAAACTAAAACTATGCTAGTACACAGAGGATCACTTAGGTTCTTGAGAACAAAGGAAAAGCAGCCCAAGAGAAGCAACAGGCAATTAGAAGGGAAAGGCCTCTGAATCTTTAACAGACAAAACTCTTTTTAGTTGGAAGGTGAAGGCATCTTTCTTTTCTTATGTGAATTTAATTTCTAAAGTGCCTCTAATGACACTGAAAAGGTGGACACTAGTGCTGAGCATATTTAAAGACTTTCAAACTTATCTACCTTTCTTTTTACTCTTTTCCTTGTGATCCATACCTGAATTCAATCTCCATCTCCTGCCCCAGAAGCCACAGGTCCAAACATACTTTTTGTCTTATCAGGTAGACTGGTTCATGGATGTTCATGAACAAGTTTATTTCAGTTACACAAAATAAAATCTTATACTTCTTCATATTCAAGTTTTACTATAAATAATAACCTCATAATACAAACAATGAAGAGTCAATGGAAGACTTCAGTAGGGAAATAAGAATAGACTTGTATTTTAGAAATAGTATTCTTGAAATTCCCATATATTGAGAGGATAGGTAAATTTCCCTGCAAGTCAAAAAGAAGGCATATCACATTCATTTATGAAAAGACTATATTAGAGAGGGTATATCAGCACATCCAATCTGTGGCTGCTCTGGGAATTTTTGCTACTCAATGCACAAAGGCTCTGCTCTACCTTTTCAATTTTTATTTTAAACTTGCCAGAACTTGATATGGGAAATTCCTTCACTTAAAAAGAAAGATAAATAGGAAGACTGGCTGCAACCCCATGAAATTATTGATAATGAAACTAATTAGGAGAAATTTAAAAATGTATACAAATATGAATTTATACGACTAAGTAGAGAAACTGACATTAAAACTCAGCTCTACAGCCCCATCCATCAGCAGACAGGGTGCCTAAAGCCATACTGAGCTCACAGCCACCCCTAAACATATCCCTTGACATGGTCCTGCTCATCAGTGGGGCAAGACCCAGCACTACCCACCACTGGGCAGGCATCACTTCCTCCTACTGCACAAGGCTCAGGACCAAACTTACCCATCAGATGACAGAAACCAAAAGCAACAGGAGCTATGATCCTCCAGCCAACAGAAAAGAGACCACACACACAGAAAAGCAGACAAAATGAACGTGCAGCAAAAAATGTTCTGGATGAAGGAAAAAGTAAAAACCTACAGAAACAACTAAGTGAAGTGAAGATAGGGAACCTATCTGAAAATGACTTTAGAGTAATGATAGTAAACATGATCCAAGATCTCATAAAAAGAATGGAGGCACAGACTAAGAAGTTACAAGAAATGTTTAATGAAGAGTTAGAAGATTTAAAGAACAAAAGAACAGAGATAACACAGTAGATGGAATGAAAAATACACTAGAAGGAATTGATAGCAGAATAACTGAGGTAGAAGAACAAATAAGTGAACTGGAAAACAGAATCATGGAAATCACCAGTGTGGAACAGAATAAAGGAAAAAGAATGAAAAGAAATGAGGACAGTCTCAGAGACCTCTGTTGTTGTTGTTCAGTTGCTAAGTCATGTCCAATTCTTTGGGGCATAACTCAATGCATGAACATTCACATGAGAGTGGTCCCCAAAGGATAAGAAACAGAGGAAGAGCCTGAAAAAATATCTGAACAGATTATAGCTAAAAACTCCCTAATATGAGAAAGGAAACACTCACTTAAATAGAGGAAGCGCAAAAATCCTACATAAGATAAACCTAAGGAGGAACACACCGAGACACATATAAATCAAAGTGACAATAACCAAAGACAAATAAAAATATTAAAAAGCAACAAACAACATGCAAAGGAATCCCTATAATGTTACCAGCTGATTTTTCAGCAGAATTCTGTACGCCAAAAGAGAGTGGCACAATATATTTACAGTGATGAAAGGGGAAACCCTGCAATAAGAATACTCTGCTCAGCAAGGTTTTCATTCAGATTCAAAGGTGAAATCAAAAGTTTTGCAGACAAGCAAAAGCTAAGAAAATTCAGCACCATCAAACCAGACTTATAATAAATCCTAAAGGAACTTCTTTACGCTGAAAAGAAAAGGCCACAACTAGAATCAAGAAAATTATGAATAGGAAAGCTTACCAGTAAAGGCAAACATAAAGTAAATGTAGGAAATCATATACACCCAAATATGATATAAAAACCAGCAATCATGAGAAGACGACAGTACTAGTACATGATAATTGAAAATGCACTGGAAATTAAGAGAGCAGAAACTTAAAACAATCTTGTACATATATACACCGTTATATCAAAACCACATGAGAAACTACAAACCAAACATTCACAGCAGATCCACAAAAAGGAGAAGTAATCCACACACAACACTAACAATAGACATGGATCACATGAGAACATGATCACAAGAGAACAAAAATGTAAGAGAAAATAAAAGATCTTCCAAAAAGTCCAAAACAATTAGATAAATGGCAATAAAACATACTTATTGATAATACTCATATAAGACAAAATAGACTTTAAAATAAAGAATGTTATAGGAGTGAAAGAAGGGCACTACATAATGATCAAGGAATCAATCCAAGAAGAAGACATAACAATTATAAGGACACATGCAACATAGGTACACCTCGATATATAAGGCAAATGCTAATACCCATAAAAGGAGAAGTCTACACTAGCACAATAATACTAGGGCACTATAATCAGTGGATAGATCATCCAGACAGATGATCAACAATGTAAAACAGGCCTTAAATGACACATTAGACCAAATGGACTTGATACTTCCATCTGATATCACTTTTTCTCAAGTGCACATGGAACATTCTCCAGAATAGATCACATATTGGGCCACAAATCAAGCCTTGTTAAATTTAACAAAATGGAAAGTATATCAAACATCTTTTCCAACCATGATGTTATGAAATTACAAATTAATTACAGGAAAAAAATTGTAAAAAAAATGCAAACACATGAAGGCTAAACAATGAATCACTGAAGAAATCAAAGAGGAAATAAATAAATATCTAAGCCAAATGACACAAAAAACATTGGTCTGAAACCTATGGGATGTAGCAAAAGCAATTCTAAGAAGTTTGTAGCAATACAAACTTACCTCAGGATACAAACAAAATCTCATTAAACAGTCTAACCTTACATCTAAAGCAACTACAGAAAGAATAACCAAACCTGAAGATAGTAGAGGGAATGAAATCATAAAAACCAAAGCAGAAATAAATGAGATATGAGGAAAACAACAGAAAAAAAAAATCAATGAAAGTAAAAGCTGATTCTTTGAAAAGATAAACAAAATTGATAAACTCTTAGCCAGATTCAACAAAAAGAAAAAGAGGACTCAAATTAAAAAAATTAGAAGTAGAAAAGAAAAAGTTTAAACTGAACCACAGAAATATAAAGAATCATAAGACTACTACAAACAACTACATGCCAATGAAATGGACAACCTAGAAAAAAATGGATAAATTCTTAGAAATAGACAATCTTCCCATACTTAACCATGAAGAAATAGAAAATATGAACAGACCAATCAGAAGTACTGGAATTTAAAGAGTGTTTAAAAACTTCCAAAAAATTAAAGTCCAGGACCAGCTGTCTTCAAGGGCAAATTCTATCAAACAGTTAGAGAAGAGTTAATAATATCCTTCTGAAAGTCCTTCAAAAAATTACAGAGTAATGAACATTCCCAAGCTCATTCTATGAGGCCATCATAACCCTGATAAGAAAATCAGTCAAAGCTACCATAAAAAATGAAAATTATAGGCCAATATCACTGATGATATGGGCTTCCCTGGTGGCTCAGACGGTAAAGAATCCATCTGCAATGCAGAAGATCTGGGTTCAGTCCCTGGGTTGGGAAAATTCCCCTGGAGGAGGGCATGGCAACCCACTCTGGTATTCTTGCCTGGAGAATTCCATTGACAGAGGAGCCTGGTGGGCTACAGTCCATGGGGTCACAAAGAGTTAGACATGACTGAGCAACTAAACACTGCACATCACTGATGAACATAGGCAAAATAATCCTCAACAAAAAAATTAACAAACTGAATCCAACAATTCATTAAAAGGATCAAGTAGAATTTATCCCAGGGGTGCAAGAATTTTTTAATACCTGCAAATCAACCAGTATGATATACCACATTAACAAATTGAAGAATAAAAATCATATGACCACCTCAATATATACAGAAAAAGCGTTTGATAAAATTCAACATCCACATATGATAAAAACCTTCCAGAAAGTGGAAACAGAGGGAATTTACCTCAACACAATAAAGGACATATATGATAAACCCACAGTTATTATCATTCTCAAAGGTGAAAAGCAAGCTGAAAGCATTCTAAGACCAGAAAAAAGGCAAGGATGTTCACTGTCATCAATTTTACTCAACATAGTTTTGGAAGTCCTAGCCATGGCAATCAGAGAAGAAAAGAAATAAAAAGAATCCAAACTGGAAAAGAAGTAAAACTATCCCTGTTTGTAGATGACATGATAGTATACATAGGAAACCCTAAAGATGCTACTAGAAAACTACTAGAGCTCATCAATGAGTTCAGTCAAGTTGCACTATGCAAAATTAATATACAAGGATCTTTTATAGTCCTATACACTAACAACAAAATATTGGAAAGAGAAATTAACTAAATAAACCCATCAAACTATTAAAAAGAGAAATTAAGGAAATAAGTCCATTTACTGTTGGAGTAAAAAGAATAAAATACCTAGGAATAGACCTACTTAAGGAGACAAAAGACTGGTACTCTGAAAATGATACAATGCTCATGAAAGAAATCTAAGATGACTCAACAGATGGAATGATACACCATGTTCCTGGATTAAAAGACTCAATATTGTCAAAATGATTATACTACCTAAGGCAATCTATAGATTCAGTGCAAGCTCTATCAAGTTACCAATGACATTTTTCAGTGAACTAGAACAAAAAAACTAAAATTTGTTTGGAGACACAAGACTCTGACTTCCTGACTTCAGACTATATTACAAAGCTACAGTAATAAAACAGCATGGTACTGGCACACAAACAGAAATATAGATCAGTGGGACAGGATAGGAAGCCCAGAAACAAATCCATGCACTTACGGTCAATTAATCTATCACAAAGGAGGCAAGAATATACAACATATAAAAAACAGTCTCTTCAATAAGGGGTGCTGGGAAAATTGGACAGCTACATGTAAAAGAAAGAAATTAGAAAATTTTCCAACACCATTCACAAAAATAAACTCAAAAAGAATGAAAGACCAAAATGTAAGATTAGACACTATAAAACTCTTAAGAGAAAAACATAGGCAGAACACTCTTTTTTTTTTAAAATTTATTTATTTTTTATTGAAGGATAATTGATTTACAGACTTTTGCTGTTTTCTGTCAAACCTCAACATGAATCAGCCATAGGTATACATATATCCCCTCCCTTTTGAACCTCCCTCCCATCTCCCTTCCCATCCACCCTCTAGGTTGATACAGAGCCCCTGTGAGTTTCCTGAGCCATACAGCAAATTCCCATTGGCTATCTATTTTACATATGGTATTCTTTGATATAAATCTTAGCAGTACCTTTTTTGATCTACCTCCTAGATTAACGAAAATAAAAACAAAAATTAACAAAGGGAACCAAATTAAACCTAAAAGCTTCTGCACAGCAAATGAAACCATACACAAGTGCAAAGACAATCTACAGAATGTGAGAAAATATTTGCAAATGAAGCAAGTAACAAGGGATTAATGTCCAAAATATACAAACAGCTTATGTAGCTCAATATCTCCCCTTCCAAAAAAAATTTTTTTAATGGGCAGAAGGTCTAAACAGACATTTCTCCAAAGAAGACATATAAATGGCCAAAATAAGACATAAAAAAAAAAAAAACCTCAATATCACTAATTATCAGAGAAATGCAAATCAAAACTAGAATGAGGTATCACTTCACACCAATCAGAATGACCATCATCCAAAAGTCTACAAACAACAAATGCACGGTTGGTGGGAATGTGAACTGGTACAATCACTACGAAGAACAAATGGAGGCCCCTTAAAAACCTAAAAATAGAACTACCAAATTCTCTAGCAATCTTACTCCTGGGCATTTATCTGGAGAAAATCATAATTTGAAAAGACAAAGGTACCCTGAGATGTTCAAGATGTTTGTTGCACCACTCTTTACAATAGCCAAGACATGGAAACACCTAAATATCCATCAACAGAGTAATGAATAAAGAAAGTGCAGCAAATATGAGAAAGTTACACTGAGGCAGTTTGTCAGGGAGTCCAGGGACCCACAAGAAGGAAGAGGAGGCAAACACTTTTCTTCATGCATTCTTTTGCCTTAGTCACGTAGGCCCTGTAATTGCTCAGTTCAGTTCAGTTCAGTCACCCAGTTCAGTTCAGTTCAGTCACTCAGTCATGTCCAACTCTTTGCGACTATGAATAAACTCAGCACACCAGGCATCCCTGTCCATCACCAACTCCCGGAGTGCTCCCAAACTTATGTCCATTGAGTCGGTGATGCCATCCAACCATCTCATCCTCTGTCATCCCCTTTTCCTCCTGCCATCAATCCTACCCAGCACTGGGGTCTTTTCAAATGAGTCAGCTTTTCGCATCAGGTGGCCAAAGTACTGGAGTTTCAGCTTCGGCATCAGTCCTTCCAATGAACACTCAGGACTGATCTCCTTTATGATGGACTGGTTGGATTTCTTTGCAGTCCAAGGGACTCTCAAGAGTCTTCTCCAACACCACAGTTCAAAAGAATCAATTCTTTGGCACTCAGCTTTCTTTTTATAGTCCAACTCACACATCCATGCATGACTACTGGAAAAACCACAGCCTTGACTAGATGGACCTTTGTTGGCAAGGTAATGTCTCTGCTTTTTAAAATGCTGTCTAGGTTGATCATAATTTTCCGTCCAAGGAGTAAGTGTCTTTTAATTTCATGGCTGCAATCACCATTTGCAGTCATTTTGGAGCCCAGAAAAATAAAGTCAGCCACTGTTTCCCCATTTATTTGCCATGAAGTGATGAGACCAGATGGCATAATCTTAGTTTTCTGAATGTTGAGCTTTAAGCCAATTTTTTCACTCTCCTCTTTCACTTTCATCAAGAGGTTCTTTAGTTCTTCTTCACTTTCTGCCATAAGGGTGGTGTCATCTGCATATCTGAGGTTATTGATATTTCTCTCAGAAATCTTGATTCCAGCTTGTGCTTCCTCAGGCCAGTGTTTCTCATGATGTACTCTGCATATAAGTTAAATAAGCAGGGTGACAATATACAGCCTTGACGTACTCCTTTTCCTATTTGGAACCAGTCTGTTGGTCCATGTCCAGTTCTAACTGTTGCTTCCTGAACTGCATACAGGTTTCTTAAGAGGCAGGTCAGGTGGTCTGGTATTCCCATCTCTTTCAGAATTTTCCACAGTTTGTTGTGATCCACATAGTCAAAGGTTTTGGCATAGTCAATAAGCAGAAATAGATGTTTATCTGCAACTCTTGCTCAAGGACATGCTTATTTAAAAGAAAAAAAAAAGCTCTGTGTAAATTTTGCAATAATATATTTCATTTGAAAACTGGCCTTTCTTTAAGTATAATATATGTTGCTCATGGGAATGCTTTTCTTAGACTCTATGTCTCTATGTTAATGATTATAAGTGTATCAAATCTTGCCTGGGAATCTGTTTCTCAAGACTTGTACTCCTGATTACACAGCAACAATATATCTTTTCCAGAGACCCTGCCTGGAACCTGTTAGCCCTGGCTAATCTTGTGTCAAAGTTATCTAAGGATGTATGCCTTGGGAAAGGGTCTAGTGGAACTTTACCAACCTTGAGGCATTCTTTTTATCTGTCCTCAGCAGCCAGTTGAAAAGCATATAATGCCCTGTTTAAACTACTGAGGTGGGTACTCTCTTACCCACTTACACTGCCTTTTGCTGGAGGCTTTCTCTATACTTTTCACTCTAATAAAAGCTTGTTACACAAAGCTCTGAGTTACTGAGACCACATCTTTTGGGTATTGGAGTGAAATTTTCTCCTTCAGAGACCACAGATACTGTCACCATTCACTGTAAGCTAAGCTATTACATATATACTATGGAGTATTACTCAGTCATTAAAAAAGAATGAACTAATGCCATTTGCAGCAACATAGATGGACCAACATATTATTAGCTAAATGAAATAAGTAAAAGACATATCACTCATATGTGAAATCTAATTTTTAAAGAATGATACAAATGAACTTATTTACAAACCAGAAAAAGACTCACAAATTTCAAAACAAACTTATCTCTACCAGAGGGGCAACATGGATGGAGAGGGATAAATTAGGATGTTGGGATTAACACAAACAGACTACTATATATAAGATGGATAACCAACAGGCACTTACTGTACAGCACAGTGAACTCTACTCAATAGTCTGTAAAAAGCCTATATAAGAAAAGAATTTGGAAAAGAATAAATATATGTATATGTATAACTGAATCACTTTGCTATGCATCTGAAACTTAACACAACATTGTAACTCAACTAAAATCCAATAAAATTTTTTTTTAAATTTTAGTTCTGCTCATCTGAGAAAAATAAAGCTTAGGTTCACCCAATAAATTCCCCTAACTTATTCATCTTGTTCAAGAAAGGCATTTAAAAGTAGAAAACTGACAATTCAGAAGTGTATTTTGATACAGAGGAAGAGAGTTTAAAAATATCACAAGGAAGCTAAGAGGGAAATGCAAAATGTGCTTCTATGAAAAAAACTGACCCAGTTCAAACAAGTCAAAGGCACAGAAAAACAAGAAGAAGAGAAGGAAACTGCTCTGCATTAAGGGTTGTAAGAGACAAGTGTCAAGTGGACCTTCTTTGGATTTTTACTCAAATTCTAAAAAAGTCTGAGGTAATAGGGCAATTTGATTACAAAAAGCCATTATTTCAGATGATACAAAAGAATTACTCTTAATGTTAAATTGTTAAATGTGTAAATCTCAGTAAGATTATTTGAGAAAATAATTCTCTGTATGAGAGACGTCAGTTGAAGTTGCAGGGAAGAAATGACAATGCCTGGAACACTTTATAATGCTTTAGAATTTTTCTAAAAAATTGAATAGGTAAAGCAAAAGTGCCAATCCTGATAATTACTGAATCTATATGATAGGTATATAAGAGCTCATTATATTATTTTCTATATTTTTGTGTCTGTTTGAAACTTTTGTAATCAAACACATTAGTGTAAAAAAAAACTATTATAAAGATGCTACTTTTACCAAATTTATGTGACTAATAAAAATTCCAGTAAGATTATGTCTTTGTGGACTAGATACAGTGTGTCTAAAATATATCTGAGATGATACTCCCAAGAATATCCAAGAACACAGTTTTAAAAAAATGGATGGATTTCTTTCTTCCTTCCTTCTGTACATATTACTCTATATTTATCAATTGATTTAAAAAACAAAACCCTGCAATGTACTGCAGTTACAAGGTAAAAATTAGGTAAAGATAGACTTTTTCCTTCCCAGAGCATGCAATCTAATTACCTGGGGAGGGTGGTGTGGGGGAGGGATAGTATTGTGGAGAGATTAAGAGTACTGATTGTGGAGAGAGGGAGTTAGAAGCAAACAAAGATACTGCCAAGAAAGCCACAGGGTGTCACACAAGAGGTTCATGGTACTGGTCTCAGAAGATTATAGATAGTAAATTAAAGGGGAAATTCATTCTCTAAAATGACAGAAAAAAGTAGTGGAATACGGACTTTAGAGTTAAAGGTATCTGTGCTTGAATCCCATCTGTGTCCATTCTTAACGTTGTTAGTAGTTAGTTTCAGCACATGAATTTAATCCTTTCAGCCTCAGTTTCTTTTTCCTTTACAAATTGCAGAACTATGTAAACCTCATGGGATTATTGTGAGGAATAAATATGATGGGAAATGTAAACCACAAACCAGGTACTGGCAAAAAGAAAGGAATGGATGAATGTCTAAGTCCCTAGGTAAGCTGATGTGGAGAGAAGGATAAATGCAGATGATAAAGTACCAGAATTACAAGGCAAGGGGTGGGGGGGGGCGGGGGGGGGAGTGGAGCTAGTTCATCCTGAGTTTTCCCTATTCTGTAAATAAGAGGTGAAGTTTACTATTCAAAGTAATGTGGAGGTGTGTTTTGTTGAAAAAAGTTGGATAAAAAAAGGAAACTGTATGGAGACGGGTGGCATAGGTAGCAATCTGACATTAAATAAGAGGCCTCTTCAGGAGTTGAGAGGGCCTAGATGAGTAGTAATGATATCAGGATTGTAGAGTTCACTGTATGGAATTTTTTCTCCTTGCTCCAGAGCCAAGGTCTGGGACAGGAAAACAGGATGCTGAATTTATCCCAGCTTGGAAGAAGGAGGGAAGAATCAAGAGTAGGATGTCAAGAGAATATGGTCACGCCAAGGGTCTAATATAAATGTCAGTCTATGGGACTCAGGCTGAGAAGGGAAGACAAGCAGCAGAAGGTGCACTAACGGACTACTCTAGGAGAGCTTAAAGTGTGTGAGAGAGAAATTTTCCACGTAATGGCAAATTCTCACGCTTGCCTACATTAAGGTGGAGTGGAGGGAAACAAATGAAAACATCAGAAGACTAAGGTATTGTGGAGACGATTAGTTGTGGTGCTGGAGTTTCCCTGGCTGATGTCAGAAATCTTGTCCTAGAAAGAACAAAACAGATAAACTTTCTGAGAAGCAGGATGGGCTTAGCGACCTCTGGAGGCAGACACCAGGAAAAAGAACCAGCCTTGTATCTAATAAAATGTAAACCAGATTGTCTGGAATGAGGTAGGTAATTAAATCTGCTTTGCAAATGTCATCGTGTCCTCATGATCCACAACCAAAAACCACAAGTACAGAACATCCAGGTCTGTCCCTGCCTGCTGGAGCAAGAAACATCAGAGGAGGTGGTTCTTGCCAAACAATTGGTCGCTCAACTGAGCAGGGAGCCAGCCTCCTCTGCTCGACATGCCCCTGGCCACAGAACAGTAACTTTGCTCAAGGCTAGCTGTGACCTCAGGGTAACTACAGTAGACTCACATTTTGCAGCAAGCCCATTCAGGTAAACAGCTCTTCAGATTCTTAGTCTAAGTCAGTGATGGTACCTCTCTCTCTTCTCTGTCATTATGTTTGTTTTCCTCCAGCACCCACTTTTGTTTCCTCTGTACGGCTAATATAGATCTCCTTTACTTCCCTACATGCCCACCAACTGCAATTTGGAGAAGAGACAGAATGAATAGAGTAGGGCATGGGGAAGTTGAGTGTAAATAACTTGGAAATTATCTTCTCTCTGGGCTAAATATTTCCATTCTTACAAAAGAAACTCCACTTATATTGATACTAGTATCACTTGATATTCTCAATATCCTATGATGTTCACACCTTTTCTGAGGCTCACACTTCTAAAAACTGTTGAAGCTAGAATTTGAACTTGGATCTCATTGATAGAGAGATGTCATCAAAATCATGTTGTACCTATGTATAAATAAAAAAATGATTAATATCAACTATCTTGAGTCATCTATCAGGAAAGATATACATAATTTTTATGATCCCCAGACCAACAATTCCATTTTCAATCTATTTGTATTTGAGCACATGTAAATGGCCTGGATGAAGAAACTTAGCTAGGAAATGGAGCATTTCAGTGTGGGAGAAACTGGTCTACCCCAGGGAATCAAACAATGTGCATTATAAAGTCATATACCCCTGATTGCACAAGATAGTCCTCAGATCATACTTGTTTTCTCAGAATTCTTAAAGTATCCATATTCATTAACCTTACTTTATGTTGTAGGATAAACCCATTTATATGTAACATGCCTGGAGTCAGTCCTGGTGATAGCCTTGAGGCTAATTCCTCTTCCAAGTCAAAACAGATTGTAATAACACAATGCTTGCTGGCTGGGGGGGAAAGTTATTTTAATGATTTTTTTTCCTTCTTCAGGGCAGAAGCGCCTTCTCAGGTCTGAATCCCTAGAGACCAGGCCAGTTTGAGACCACCATGACCAAGTTCAATTCAGAGTAGTGGGTTCTCTTAGGTTTGGAAAGACAGCTGTGCAAGAAATGATGAATAAATTATCTTGAGCATTTCCACAGGCCTCTCCAAGCAGGGCATTAGATGAGATCAAATGACTGCCTTTCCCTGTATGACCATATTTTTCCTGGAATCCTCCACTTTGGCACATATTGTTTTTTCAGGTAAGCAAACTTAGGAGAGAAACACCTGTTTTTTCTTCTCATTGTAGAAAACAAGAAGAGTCATTTGTGACTGGATGGGAAAAGTTTTGCTGAAACATACCTTTGGGCTTGATAATACAAATTGGGTATCAACTGAGTATCACTATCGGAAAGGGGGGCTTCCCTGGTGGCTCAGACGGTAAAGACTCCGCCTGCAATATGGGAGACCTGGGTTCGATTCCTAGGTTGGGAAGATCCCCTGGAGAAGGGCATGGCAACCCATTCCAGTATTCTTGCCTGGAGAATCCCTATGGACAGAGGAGCCTGGCAGTCTAAAGTCCATGGGGTCACACAGAATCAGGCATGACTGAGTGACTCAGCACAGCCACTATGGAAAGGGAGAGCTTCCCTGGTGGCTCAGCAGTAAAAGAATCTGCTGCCAATGCAGGAGATGCAGGAGACACAGGTTCAGTCCCTGCAATGGGAAGATCCTCTGAAGGAGGAAATGGCAACTCCAGTATTCTTGCCTGGATAATCCCATGAACAGAGGAGCCTGACAGGCTACAGTCCATGGGGGTCACCAAGAGTCAGACATGACTGAGTGACTGAGCGCGCACACACACATTAGAAAAGGAGTTACTATGGAAAATTCTCCATTATTTTGAAATCAAATAAATACATTTCTATATAACCCATGGGTCAAGAAAAATCAAAATGCAATTTAAAATTATTTTGAACATGACAAAAATGAAACAAAATGAACAAAAGTTTAGATTCTAACAGTGTCATTGCCTTCAAACCCTTTACCTTCTACTGCAGTTCCATCCTCATCCTTTATGTAACTAATCTTATTAGTCTCTAGTTTATTTTTTCTGTGTTTCTTTTGGCTCAAATAAATATACCTATGTACATTTTGTCATTCTTCCTACTTTCTTACATAAAAGATAGCATAGTATAGGTACCTACTTGCATCGTGCTTTTCCCAGTTTAAGAATGTCTTGAAAACCAGTGCATATCAGTTTACAGGGATTTCCTCATTCTTTTATAACTGCGTAAAACTTTATTAGATGCATATACCAAAGTTTATGCAGTCAGTCTTTAGGTGTAGGGGCAATAGTTTGTGTCCAATATTTTGCAATGAAAACAATGCTTCAATAAATAATCTTATGCATATATATTTTTCTATTGTTGGAAGGTTATCTTCAGGGTAAATTCCCTGTCGTGATCAGATATGAATGCAAAGTAGTTTTGTTCAATGTTGCCAAATTTCATTTCATAAAAGTTGTGTCAATCTGCATTCCCACCAGTAGTAATAGATGGTATTTCAATATAGTTTTAATTAGCATTTTTCTTATCATACTGCATTTGAATATCTTTTACAAATTTAAGGGTTATTTCCATATCTTTGGGGTTTGTGTGTATATGTGAACCCTTTATGATAGGTGTTGCAAATATTTTTTCCAGTTTAACAGAATTTTTTAGTTTATATTCGGTCATGAAAAAATTATTTTTATTTGAATGTCATAAGTGTATCAGTTCTCTCTGTTACTGCACAGAGATCAATGAACCATTACCAGAAAGTCTTTCCTATGTTAAGGTTAAAGAGCAATTCAGTTGTGTTATATTTTGATCTTTGAATAGTTTTATTTTTTATGTTCAGATCATATAACCCCAAATAGTCTTTACTCTTTCTTCAATGACACAGCAAATTTATAAATGAAGTGAGGACTGTGAAAGAGAAGCAGAGAATAAATAAATGGATGAAGTAATTAACAAAGGCAGACCACCTACAAAATTTATTGCCATAAATTATTTTGTACACTTTCTGCAAATAAGTAATTACATTACATTTCTTTATTCAGTCAGTAACTTCAGTGAGTGAAATCAAATTCCATGGAGAACTACTAACCTAATGTGTCTGTTCTTTTTGCAGAACTCTTCAAACCACATGATTACTCTAGATGGCCTGCGGTAAATTTAAATTTCTAGCAGTTCTGAATTCTGATTTTAATCTGATCACTCTCTTGGAGGGATCTCAAACTTCATAGTGGTAAAGTAGAATGAAAGTTTTCTGTGTGACTTTGGGCATGTATCTTAACCTCTTCAGGCTTAAATTTACCCCCATATAGCATAAGCATTATAATAATAAAATGCATCTCTGAACATTAAATGAAATAATCCCTGTAACTTGTCCAAGGCCAAAAAGTTTAACAGTGGTACAATAGCTCAGTGGGTCAAGAATCTACCTGCAATGCAGGAGACAGAGGAGATGCGGTTTGATCCTTGAATTGGGAAGATCCCCTGGAGAATGAAATGGTAACCCTCTCCAATATTCTTGTCTGGGAAATCCCATGGACAGAAGACTCTGGCCGGCTACAGTACAAAGGGTCACAAAGAGTTGGATGCAACTGAGAAGCTAAGCACACGTTCAGAATTTAATCCCAGTCTCAATACAGAACCCTCACTCTTAAGAACTACATTTAAACCCCTGTATTCTAGGAGTTCACATACCTATCTCTACTCACAAACTTCTGAGTTACTGGCACAGGGCCTCCAAGTTTAAAGGAAAACTTTCAATTTGGGGTTTAAACTGAGTTATTACACTGTTTATGGCTTCAACAGATGATGAATGGGTGAGGACTTTGTAGTCAGAAAAGTAACTTGACTAACTAAAGCCCAAAGGAGACGAAACCTTGAAAAAGAACCATTTAACTAGTAACATCTGATGTTACTTTTATGTGGGGCAGAAGTGACAGGCCAGGAATAGATGAGGGAAAATCGATCCGTTGTTATTCATATGATATTTTATGATGTTTGCAGCCCCCGTGTAAAATGTATTATCCACTGGATCCTCTTTATGATATAGACTGTCCTGAAGTAACAGCATATGTTTGTGGGACAAATGGCCTCACTTACAAGAATGAGTGTTTCCTTTGTGTTGATCAGTGGTAAGTTCAAAATAAGATATCATTACTTTTCCCTCTGTATTTCTTCAGAGAAATTTCCAATAATTTTAGCAAGGAACTGGATTTTCTGATTCATGGAATTTTTTTTTAATAGCCTCCACGGGTTCACAAAATACTGGAAGACTAGAGATAGACTACACGTATAGAAAAGAGAAAAAATAAATTAAAAAAATTTTTTTTAATTATTTTTTTCAAAAAAATTTAGTCAGCATTCAAAGTTGACTCATTTAAAAACAAAAGATAAAAAGCTTACACAATATTTTGGCAGAATTATGCAGAGGTCGTATTAGTAGATAGTCTATAGATCATACAAGCATAAATAGAAATCCATTTTTAAAAAACCAAATTTTCTTTAACAACTTACAGTGACATACCTATAAACAGCACCCATACCTTAGCTTGGAAGAAATAAATACAGGTACTGATACACACATAGATACAGACATAGACAAAAACACAGGTGTAGATATACACATGAGTAACAAAGTGGTTATGTGGTCTTGCATGGATAAAAACTGCCAGTCAACTTTTAATATTTTTTTGCCTTTCAAATAAATTCAATGGGAAATTTAGATTAAAAATAACATTCCTTGTAATATGTTTTAGCTCTATTTGAAACTGTTTTTACAAATCAGTCTTGTTGTGTCTTGTCAGTAACTCTTTCATGACCTATGAGATCCTCTCTGTTGGGAGTCTCCAAGAGTACCCTCAAATTTGATGATTCCCTAGTAGGACTCATAGAAGTCAGAAAAGCCATTATATGCATGGTAACAGTTTATTACAATGAAAGGATATGGAATAAAATCAGCAAAGGCAGAAAACTCATCGGGTAGAGTCTGGGAGATCAAGCACCATCTTCCAGTTGTCCTCTACCAGAGAAGTCACAAAGGCAGAGCTTAAATTTTCCTAGTTATGATGTGTCATAACTTGTATAAAGTACTGCCAACCTGGGAAACCCACAAGCGCTTTGGTGTCTAGGCTTTTTAATGGGGACAGGCAGCACCTACCCGACTGACAACTACTAGTCTCCAGCCTCCTCCCCTCAGGAGTTAAACAGATACAGAGTGACTCAGCACCACAGGTGAACAAAAACATTCACCTGAGGGTAAACTACCTGGCATGGCCTATGGCCCTAGGTTACAAAGTTATTCTTAGGCAGAATATCCCAAGGGTTTATAAGTTACTTCTTTTGAATTGATTTGAGCATCTTAAGTCTGCTGAGCTAACTCCTTTATGCATATCTTTCATTGAGAAGAATCTTCATGGATTTCTGGCATCATGTTACCATGCCAAGAGAATTATTTCTGAGCACTGAAGGAAACAAGGTGTAGAAATTAGTCCAATAAAAGTAATACTGGCTCATCTTCACAGCAAGTACTAGCCTCAGAGGATGACTTTAAAGGAAAGAATTGGAAACTGAAAAATGTGAATTAAACAAGTATCTATCACTGATTTCTAAGAAAGAAGAATGAGAATTCATGACTATTATCAGACTATGTAGAAGATTAAATTACATAATGTGGTGGTTGTCACTTTCTCAGGCAGGGCTAATTAGGCAAGAAACTTGGAAGTGTCTTCTTAGTTCTTACACATAAGCTTTTTTCATACTGTCTGGTATTTGGGAGCACACCACTACAATGACCCGCATAAGAAGGACCTACCCAGAATGGCCTAGGCTTTTGGAAATTAGAATAGGTTGATGCAGAATTACATTGTAGGCTTGATTCTCCAGCATGCTACAACCCAATGACTTCTCAAAGATGGTTCTGAGATTTTCTTCGGCCTCAACTAGAAGACTTGAGAAAGTTTTAGAAGTTCTAAGATCATGCCTCTGATCTGTTCTAGCTCTTTCTCTCTCCTTTCTTTTCTCCCTTCTTTCTTTCTTGCCTTCCCTCCTCCTCCCTCTCTTTTTCATTTTTCTTTCTTTCCCATTTTATAAGTGTGCCAGAGAATATTGATGCCAATGGCAGGGATGGTACAGGAGACTGTGTATTTGTTTTAATTATCACTGTGACTTGCATGTATAAACTTGGCCTTCATGCCATTTCTGTATTCAGGGCAAAAAGAACAGTCCTGATGTTCTTTGAGTGAGGGAGGCAGTCAAAACACTAAGGCTGTCTTTGCCCTTAGCTAGTGTTTTGAAGGAAAACTCTGATAAACTGGAATCATAATCCTGAGAGATAGCCACCATTTATGAATAATGTAAATCCCTCAGAAAAAGAAACAAAAAAAAAAAAAACTGGAGAATACAAGCCTATTAGGCTTATTATCCCTAATAATAACTATCAAGAAAACACAATTGTATGAAACACATCCCCAGCTCTTCATAAATTTGTGGTCTTATGTGCCAAGAAGAAAATATTGCATAAGAAAATTCATGGCAATAGAAAACAGTATTGCTTCTGTTTAACCAGAACAGTATATCACTAAATTTTTATGGTTGACAGTATTTGAAAAATTCATTTTACCTAAAAATACAGATTTCTAATTTATTTTTAAAAATACAACATTATATTGACAGTAAGCTAGGACTTCACTTGCAAGAAACAGTTATCTAGTAGCAACTCTCCATCCAAATGGAGTCCAGGCATCTCAGAAAGCCACAGTCCCACATCTCTCTATTGTGGAAAGGTGGCCCAATTCATTTATTTATATTACCAGCTTGGCTCCTACAAACAATTATGTTTGCAATCCCTGAACCAAGAGAGAAAATCAAATATATACCAAATGTAAGCCTAATATTGGGATTAGGGTGAGGAGTCATTTGATGGAAGAGGCAGTTACAGGATAGAATTTCTTTCTTTTTGACACATATTTTTCTCCCCTCCTTTCTTTCTCTGCTCCTTCCCCCTCTCCATATGTGTGTGTGTGTGTTCTTTTTCAGATTCTTTTCTATTATGCGAAAGTGAAAGTCGCTCAGTCATATCCAACTCTATGCGACCCCATGGATTATACAGTCCATGGAATCCTCTAGGCCAGAGAGTGTGCATAGTTATCAGTGCTATACAGTGGGTCCTTGTTTATCTACTTTATATATCAGTTCAATTCAGTCACTCAGTCATGTCTGACTCTTTGTGATCCCATGGACTGCAGCACACCAGGCTTCCTTGTCCATCACCAAGACTTGTAGCTTGCTCAAACTCAAGTCCATTGAGTCAGTGATGCCATCCAACGATCTCATCCTCTGTCGTCCCCTTCTCCTCCTGCCTTCTATCTTTCCCAGCATCAGGGTCTTTTCTAGTGAGTCAGTTCTCCATGTCAGGTGCCCAAAGTATTGGAGTTTCAGCTTCAGTATCAGTCCTCCCAATGAATATTCAGGACTGATTTCCTGTCGGATGGACTGGTTGGATCTCCCTGCAGTCCAAGGGACTCTCAAGAGTCTTCTCCAACACCACAGTTCAAAAGCATCAGCTCTTCACTGCTCAGCTTTCTTTATAGTCCAACTGTCACATCCATACATGACTACTGGAAAAACCACAGCTTTGACTAGACAAACCATTGTTGGCAATGTCTCTGCTTTTAAATATGCTGTCTAAGTTGGTCATAGTTCTTCTTCCAAGGAGCAAGCATCTTTTAATTTCATGGCTGTAGTCATCATCTGCAGTGATTTTGGAGACCAAGAAAATAGTCTGTCACTGTTTCCATTGTTTCCCCATCTATTTGCCAGAGTGACAGAACCGGATGCCATGACCTTAGTTTTTTGAATGTTGAGTTTTAAGCCAGCTTTTTCACTCTCCTCTTTCACTTTCATTAAGAGGCTCTTTAGTTCCTCTTCACTTTCTGCCATAAGGATGGTGTCATCTGCGTATCTGAGGTTATTGTATTTCTCTCGGCAATCTTGATTCCAGCTTGTGCTTCATCCAGCCCAACATTTTGCATGATGTACTCAGCATATAAGTTAAATGAGCAGGGTGACAATATACAGGCCTTGATGTACTCCTTTCCCAATTTGGAACCAACCCAAAATTAATAATAACTATTATATAATATTATGTACTATAATAAATATTATTAAAATTATTATAAAATATTATATATATATTAGTATGTATATGTTAATCCTAAACTCCTAATTTATCCCCCAAACCTCCTATCCCTTTTGGTAATCCTAAGCTTTTTCTATGTCTATGAGTCTATTTCTGGTTTGTAAATAAGTTTATTTGCATCATTTTTAAGATTCCACATATAAGTGATATCATATGATATCTGTCTTTTTCTGACTTACTTAACTTAATATGATCATCTCCAGGTCCATCCATGTTGCTACAAATGGCATTATTTCATTATTTTCTATGGTTTGGTAATAGTCGTGTGTGTGTGTGTGTGTACATACACACATGACATCTTCTTTATCCACTTATCTGTTGATAGACATTTAGGCTGCCTCCATGTCTTGGCTACTGTAAATAGTGCTGCAGTGAAACTTGGGGTACTTGGGTCTCTTCAAATTAAGAGTTTTATCCAGATATATGCCCACGAGTGGGATTGTAGGATCATATGGTAACTCTTTTTAGTTTTTTAAGGAACCTCTATATTAGTCTCCATAGTGGCTCTACCAATTTACTTTCCCACCAATGGTGTAGAATGGTTTCTTTTTCTCCACAGCCTCTCTAGCATTTATTATTTGTAGATTTTTAATGATGGCCATTCTATTTGATGCAAGGTGATAATTCATTGTAGTTTTGATTTGCATTTCTATGATAACTAGCAATGTTGAATATTTTTTCTTCTGTATATAGACTATCTGTATGTCTTCTTTAGAGAAATATCTATTTAGATCTTCTGCCCAGATTGGGTTGTTTGTTTGTTTTTATATTAAACTGATGAGCTGTTTGTATATTTTGGAAATTAATCCCTTGTTGGTCTCAATGTTTGTAAATATTTTCTCCCAGCCTTTAGGTTGCCTTTTTGTTTTCACTGTGGTTTCTTTTGCTGTGTAAAACCTTTTAAGTTTAATTAGGTCCCATTTGTTTGTTTTTGTTTTTCTTTCCATTACAAGACAGATCCAAAAACATACTGGTACGATTTATGTCATTGACTATCCTGCCTATGTTTTTCTCTAGAAGCTTTGTAGTTTTATGGAATCTGGGCTTACATTTAGGTCTTTAATCCATTTTTGAATATAGTGTTAGAGAATGTTCTAATTTCATTCTTTTACATGTAGCTGTCCAGTTTTTCCAGCACCATTTATTGAAGAGGTTATCTTTGCCCTATTTACATTCTTGCCTCCTTTGTCAAAAATAAGGTACCTATGTGTGCATGGGTTTATTTCTGGGCTCCCTATCTTGTTCCATTGGTCTATGTTTCTGTTTTTGTGCCAGGACCATACTGTCGTGATGATGGTAGCTTTGCAGTACAGTCTGAAGTCAGGAAGGTCAATTCCTCCAGCTCCATTCGTCTTTTCAAGACTGCTTTGTAAATCCATGGCTGATTCATATCAATGTATGACAAAACCCACTGGAAAAAAAAAATAATAATAATAAAAAAAAAAAAAATTTAAAAAAAAAAAAAAAAGACTGCTTTGGCTATTCAGGGTATTTTGTGTTTCCCTATGAATTGTGAAATGTTTTGTTCTAGTTCTGTGAAAAATGCCTCTGGTAATTTGATAGGGATTGCATTGAATCTGTAGATTGCATTTGGTAGTACCATCATTTTCACAGTATTGCTTCTTACCCAGGAACATGGGATATCTCCCCATCTGTTTATGTCATCTTTGATTTCTCTCATTATTGTCTTATAATTCTCTGTGTACAGTTCTTTTGTCTCCTTAGGTAAGTTTATTCCTAGATATTTTATCCTTTTTTGTTGCAATGGTGAATGGAGTTGATTCCTTAATTTCTCTTTCTGCTTTTTCATTGTTATTATATAGAAATGCAAGTGATTTCTGTGTATTGATTTTGTATCCTGCAACTTTGCTAAATTCACTGATGAGCTCTAGTAATTTTCTGATACAATCTTTAGGGTTTTGTATGTACAGTACCATGTCATCTGCAAACAGTGAGAGCTTTACTTCTTTTCCAATCTGGATTCCTTTTATTTCTTTTTATTCTCTGATTGCTGTAGCTAGGACTTCCAGAACTACACTGAACAACAGTGGTGAAAGTGGACACCCTCGTCTTGTTCCTGATCTTAGGGGGGATGCTTTCAGTTTTTCACCATCAAGAATAATGTTTGCTGTAGGCTTATCATATATGGCCTTTACTATGTTGAGGTAGGTTCCTTCTATGCCCATTTTTTTAAGAGTTTCAATCATAACTGGGTGCTGAATTTTGTCAAAGGCTTTTTTTTTGCACCTATTGAGATGATCATATGGTATTTATCTTTCAATTTAATATGGTGCATCACATTGACTGATTTGCATATATTGAAGAATCCTTGCATCCATGGAATAAACCCAACTTGATCATGATGTATGAGCTTTTTGACGTGTTGCTGAATACTGTTTGCTAAAATTTTGTTGAGGATTTTTGCATCTATGTTCATCAGTGATATTGGTCTGTACTTTTCTTTTTTGTGTGTTGTCTTTGTCTGGTTTTGGTATAAGGGTGATGAGTTTGGAAGTGTTCCTTCCTCTGTAGTTTTTTGAAAGAGTTTTAGAAGGATAGGCAAGAGCTCTTCTCTAAATGTTTGATAAAATTCTCCTGTGAAGCCATCTGGTTCTGGGCTTTTTCTTTTTGGGAGATTTTTTATCACAGCTTCAATTTCAGTGCTTGTAACTGGGTTGTTCATAATTTCTATTTCTTCCTGGTTTAGTCTTAGAAGATTGAACTTTTCTATGAATCTGTCCATTTCTTCCAGGTTATCCATTTTTTTGCCATATAGTTGTTCATAATAGTATCTTGTAATCCTTTGTATTTCTGTATTGTCTATTGTAACGTCTCCTTTTTCATTTCTAATTTTGTTGATTTGACTCTCTCTCTTATTATTATTATTATTATTTTTTTTTTGGATGAGTCTGGCTAAAGGTTTGTCAATTTTATCTTCTCAAAGAACCAGCTTTTAGTTTTATTAATCTTTACTATTGTTTTTTTTTTCATTTCTTTTTCATTTATTTCTGCTCTGATATTTATGAATTCTTTCCTCCTACTAATTTTTTGAGGTTTTTTTGGTTCTTTTTCCAGTTGTTTTAGGTGTAAAGTTAAGTTGTCTATTCTACGTTTTTCTTGTTTCTTGAGGTAGGATTGTATTGCTATAAACTTCCCTCTGGGACTGCTTTTGCTGCATCCTATAGGTTTTGAGTTGTTGTGTTTTCATTGTCATTTGTTTCTAGAATTTTTTTTATTTCCCTTTTGATTTCTTCAGTAACCTGTTGGTTATTTAGAAACATATTGCTTAATCTCCATGTGTTTGTGTTTCTTACAGCTTTTTTCTTGTAATTGATATCTACTCTCATAGCATTGTGGTCAGAGAAGATGCTTGATATGATTTCAATTTTCTTAAATTTACTGAGGTTTGATTTGTGACCCAAGATGTGGTCTATCCTGGAGAATGTTCCATGTGCACTTGAGAAGAAGGTATATTCTTCTGCATTTGGATGGAATGTCTTGAAGATATCAATGAGATCCATCTCATCTAATGTATCATTAGATTTGTGTTTCTTTATTAATATTCTGTTTTGCTGATCTATCCATTGGTGTGAGTGGGGTGTTAAAATCTCCTATTATTGTGTTATTGTCAATTTCTCCGTTTATGTCTGTTAGTGTTTGCCTTATGTAATAAGGTGCTCCTATATTGGGTGCATAGATATTTACAATTGTTATGTTTTCCTCTTGGATTGATCCCTTGATCATTATGTAGTGTCCTTCCTTATCTACTGTAATTTTTACTTTAAGGTCTATTTTGTCTGATATGAGGGTTGCTATTCCAGCTTCTTTTGCTCCCAATTTGCATGGAATATATTTTTCCATCCTCTCACTTCTGGTCTATATGTATCTTTAGGTCTGTAGTGGGTTTCTTGTAGATAGCATATATATGGGTCTTCTTTTTGTATCCATTCAGCCAGTCTGTGTCTTTTGGTTGGGGCATTTAATCCATTTATATTTAGAGTAATTATTGATATATATGTTCCTATTGTCATTTTCTTAATTGTTTGGGGTTGATTTTGTAGATCTTTTTCTTCTCTTGTATTTCTTGACTATTTAAGTCCCTTAACGGCACCCCACTCCAATACTCTTGCCTGAAAAATCCCATGGACGGAGGAGCCTGGTGGGCTGCAGTCCATGGGGTCGCTACAAGTCGGACATGACTGAGAGACTTCACTCTCACTTTTCACTTTAATGCACTGGAGGAGGAAATGGCAACCCACTCCAGTGTTCTTGCCTAGAGAATGCCAGGGACGGGGGAGCCTGGTGGGCTGCCATCTATGGGGTCACACAGAGTCGGACACGACTGAAGCGACTTAGCAGCAGCAGCAGCATTTGTTGTAAAGCTGGTTTGGTGGTACTGACTTCTCTTAACTTTTGCTTGTCTGAAAAGCTTTCTATTCCTCCATCAATTTTGAATGAGATCCTTGCCAGGTACGGTAATCTTGGTTGTAGATTTTTCCCTTTCAGTATTTTAAATATATCCTGCCATTCCCTTCTGGCCTGCAGAGTTTCTGCTGAAAGATCAGCTGTTAAACGTATGGGGTTTCCCTTATATGTTACTTGTTGCTTTTCCCTTGCTGCTTTTAATATTCTTTCTTTGTGTTTAGTCATTGTTAGCTTGATTAGTATGTGTCTTAGCATGCTTCTCCTTGGGTTTATCCTGTATGGGACTCTCTGCACCTCTTGGACTTGATTGACCATTTCCTTTTCCATGTTGGGGAAATTTTCAACTATAACTTCTTCAAAAAATTTCTCCTACCCTTTCTTTTTCTCCCCTTCTTCTGGAATCCCTATAATTCAAATGCTGGTGCGTTTGATATTGTCCCAGAGGTCTCTGAGACTATCCTCAGTTCTTTTCATTCTTTTTACTTTATTCTGCTCTTAGAAGTTATTTCCACTGTTTTATCTTCCAGCTCACTGATTTGTCCTCCGGCTTCAGATACTCTGCTATTGATTCCTTCTAGAGTATTTTTAATTCCAGTAATTGTGTTATTTGTATGTTTATTCTTCAATTCTTCTAGGCCTTTGTTAATTAATTCTCTCTCGCATTTTCTCCATTCTGTTTTCAAGGTTTTTGATCATCTTTACTATCATTATTCTGATTTCTTTTTCAGGTAGTTTGCCTATTTCCTCTTCATTTATTTGGGCTTCTGTGTTTCTAGTTTGTTCCTTCATTTGTGTAGTATTTCTCTGCCTTCTCATTTTTTTTTTTTTTTAAGTTATTGTGTTTGAGGTCTCCTTTTCCCAGGATTCAAGGTAGAATTCTTTCTTCCTTTTGGTTTCTGCCCTCCTAAGGTTGGTCCAATGGTTTGTGTAAGCTTCATATAGGGTGGGATTTGTGCTGGGTTTTTTTGTTTGTTTGTTTTTCCTCTGATGGGCAAGGCTGAGTGAGGTGGTAATCCTGTCTGCTGATGACTGGATTTGTATTTTTGTTTTGTTTGTTGTTTAGATGAGGCATTCTGCACAGGGTGCTACTGGTGGTTGGGTGATGGCTGGGTCTTTTATTCAAGTGGTTTCCTTTGTGTGAGTTCTCACTATTTGATACTCCCTAGGGTTAGTTCTCTGGTAGTCTAGGGTCTTGGAGTCAGTGGTCTCACTCCAAAGGCTCAGGGCTTGATCTTGAGTTTTGCACGGTTCTATATATTCGTTTCCACTGGTCAGGTACTCCTGTCCACTCTCAGCTTGTGTTCTGCATACACTTCTGTGCCTGAAGGTGTATTTCTTATGTATCCGTGGGGAGAGATGTACTCGACATCCACTTACTCCTCCGTCATCTTCAGAACACTTTTTGAATATTTAAGACATGGGTGGGGAATGTGCCAACTGTGGTGGTCATGAACAGAAATAGAAAAGAGATGGGGTAAAGGGAATTATAGAAGCAGCTTTCCTTCTCAGGACTTCATTTGGAAGAGAAAGGAATGTGAAGCAAAGCCCTCTTTCTTTATGATACTAATTTTTATTTTTTTCTCTTTTCTTTAGGGAATTTGGTCCTCATATTAAATTTGAAAAGTATGGAAAATGTGATAATGGGTAACCGAGAATACTTGATTATTCTTTTCATGACTTTTGAAAATTATTTCTTTTGAAACTTGAAGATGCATATTAAATAAGTAACACAACTCTATGCTTCATCCAAATTTGGAACAAAATTGGAAACAAAAGAAAACTAATGGAGAACTGAATATCACATTTATTACAAATAAACACAATACTGAAAAGGGAGGTATTCATCTCTGGGTACTGATTGTTTCAAGTCACCTTTCATTTTGCTTGGGTCTGTTATCAAATGTGCTTATGAACATTCCCCTGAATCAATTTATCCCAAATTGCTGGTTTATCTGCAAGGTCAGTCCCTGTCCTGCTAATCTCACCTAAAGACATGAACAAAACAGAAAATATTCCCCCTATACCTGAATACAATTGTTTAAGAATTTCTACCTCAAATTCATGAATGAAGCCCACCTTCAGTAGTGGAGAAAAGAAGGGAATATTAATAGAAGGAAAGAAGAAGAGTTAAGAGCTTTGGGGGACAAGCATGTTTCTGAGAGAAAGGGAGAGAGCGCTTATCATTTGACCCTCAATTCAAGCATGCCTAATTCTCACTCCATCCCATCATTCATATTACATCAGTCAATAAAATCTCTTTTCTTTTTTACTTAATCTGTTCTATAATCGGTCACTTATGGCTGAAAGATCTCAACTAATACAGTGAGATGAAATCACTATATTGAATCTGGAGAAATGAAAAATGAAGAGCTCTCTCCTTAGGCTTTTGTGCTCTGTTCCTAGTACCTGTTGCTGCCACTAGATGCCAGCCTCACTGTTAACTTAACTGAGGAACGGAGCCAGCTGAGTTCCGAAAAGAGCACACAAGTCTCTTCATCACCGTATCAGTATATACACAGCCTGTCTCTGCTAATAGGCAAGACCTTCATCCTCTCATACCTTTCTCCCTCCTGTCTCCAGTGCCCTGGTCAGTAGGGTCCTGGTCATCTGGGTGGCTCTCTGGAGTGGGGGTGATAAAGTTTCAGGTCTCTTGGGTCCCTCAAAGTAAAGAGGCTCTTAAAATACTGACTTTCTCTTATTAATTTTTATCATCTTGTATAGTTGAAGACTACTGCATTATTTCATCTTTCCATCTCTACCTCACAAAAAATAACAAAAGCAGAATCTTTTTTCCAAAAAGGTACAACTTGTGCTGCTATAGAATAAAAAAGAAAATAAATTCTTTTATTTTCCCCTCTTCAAAAAAAGAGAGTCCACAATAATTCTAGTTTAGTAGGGAAATAAACAGGAATAGTTAGAAATTCCTGACTTATAAGTAGTTTCTTTGTAGTATGAAAATGTTGGGCTGACTAGGAAAAAGACATGAACATGGTACTCATATGAAAAGCTCATATGAAAAGTAAACTGAGAATGGAAATAACCATCTGAAGCTTTAGATGAGAATACAGGTATTCCAGAAAAGGAAGGGGAATACTTACACCTTGGCCGAGCCTTACAAGCAGAGGTAAGTACTGACAATAATTAGCCCATGTTCAGTGAGGATATGCACCATGCCAAGTACTGTGTCTTATTTACTTTGTCTCAGTGAATCCTCCCCACAGTCCTATAAGCCTGCTACCATTGTCATCCCCATTTTACAAATGAGGTAATTAAACTTAGACAAGGTAAGCCATGCAACCTTACTTGTAAAACCTAGTTTACAAAGGAGGCTTATAATTTACACTCAATGATCCTGCTCCTAACCATAACCTTATGTTGTCTACAAACCCAGAAGGGACTAGAATAACAGAGCCTAGAAGCATTAATGGACAAATAATGCATCAAAATAAAATTTTGTTTGCAAAATTAGAAAACAATTCCTCAAATGGGAGCCAATTTTCCTGCTTATTTTTTTCAGATGTTTAAATTAGCTGATACTCACTTTGTATCAACCTTTTAGATATAATCTGGCAATTCTCTGTTTTCTGATCTCCAGATCTACTTATTGTCTATAAAATAGTAATAATTTTTTTTTCAGAGCACAGGCAAATAAAACCTATTGATTTGTATAACAAACATTTATTGGGTGCCCACACTATGCCAGACACCATTCTAGGTACTAGGCAGATAAAGCCTCTATTCTCAAGGAGTTCACATTCAGATGCCCTTGTGCAAGAGTATAAAGCTGGGGGGAGAATAGTCGTTCAGTTGCTCAGTCATGTCTCTGCAACTCCATGAACTGCAAGTGCCAGGCTTCCCTGTCCTTCACTATCTCCTGGAGTTTGGGCTATCTAACCACCTCATCCTCTGCCACCCCCTCCTCCTTTCACTTTCAATCTTTCCTATTATCAGGGTCTTTTCCAATGAGTCAGCTCGTTGCATCAGGTGGCCAAAGTATTGGAACTTCAGCTTCAGCATCAGTCCTTCCAATAAATATTCATGGCTGTTTTCCTGAGAATCAACTGATTTGATCTTGCAATCCAAGGGACTCACAGGAGACTTCAGAACCACAATCCAAAACCATCAATTCTTTAGTGCTTAGCACTTCTTTATGGTCCAACTCTCACATCCATACATGACTACTGGAAAAACCATAGCTTTGACTATACAGATCTTTGGCAGCAAAGTGATGTCTCTCCTTTTTAATACAGTAAGTTTTTCATAGCTTTCCTTCCAAGGAGCAAGTGTCTTTTACTTTAACGACTGTACTCACTGTTCATAGTGATTTTGGAGATTAAGAAAATGAAATCTATCACTGCTTCAACTTTTTCCCCTTCTATTTGCCATGAAATGATGGGACTGGATGCCATGATCTTCATCTTTTTCATGCCGAGTTTCAAGCCAGGTTTTTCACTCTCTTCTTTCACCTCCATCAAGAGGCCCTTCTGTTTCTCTCTACTTTCTGCCATTAGAGTGGTATCATCTGCATCTTTAAGGTTGCTGATATTTTTCCTGGCAATCTTGTGATTCCAGCTTGTGGTTCATCTAGCCCCGCCATTTCACATGATGTACTCTTCACAGAAATAAAATAAGCAGGATGACAATATAGCCTTGTCAGACTCGTTTCTCAATTTTGAACCTGTCCATTGCTCCATGTCCGATTCTAACTGTTGCTTCTTTACCTGCCTACAGGTTTCTTAGGAGACAAGTAAGATGTTTTGGTACTCCCATCTTTAAGAATTTTCCAGTTTGTTGTGATCCACACAGTCAAAGACTTTAGCATAGTCAATGAAGCATAAGTAGATGTTTTTCTGGAATTTCCTTACTTTCTCTATGATCCAATGAATGTTAGTATTTTGATCTCTAGTTCCTGTCTTTTCTAAGCCCAGCTCTTTAGAAAACATTAAATCAGTTTGGAAAATAACAACATTTGTGAAATGTGTAAAACAATTTTTTTGAAAGTCACTCTGTGATAAAATGTGCATGCTCAGTTCTCATAGGATATTCATTCTTTTGAATGTCTTGCCATTTTCATGACCCAACTACAACATCTGTGCAAATGATTCCTTGTGCTTTTCCATGACCTGAGCTTCAGTCCCATCTCTCCAATCTTCTGCTAGACCCTGTATCTGAATTTTCTATCATCATTTTACAATCTAAAGGTCCAAATTCAACCAAGCACCTCGCCACACAAGTCAACTCCTTTTCCTGCTGGCCCAGTTTTAGTCCAAGGAGATTTATTTTGTTATGAGGCTCAAAAATGCTATTCTTCCTTTACCTCCCTCGGGACTCCACCTTTAGCCATAGAGTCACCAAACTCTCAAGTGAAATTCTTTAACCACTTTTATCTAAAGACCAATTATTTTTTAATGTTCAATCCTTCAAAGATCAATAATTTTATAAAATGCAAAATGCATTACTAGAAAATGATAAAAATTTCTCAAAACAATAGTCAACATTATTAAATTCACATATAAAATTAATTTTAATAATTAAGTAAATGCAAATACAACATAAAAAAGAGAAAAAATTAGAAAACTGTACTTGTTTATTGAATTGAGCAAATAGGTGATTAATATAGTTAATTGCTATTTTTTCACTCACAATGTATTGTTTTTGCAATTATAATTGAGTAAAATAGCAATTCCCAGTAAGAAACACCTATTTGACTATTTTGAAAGAATTGTGTTCTTGTAGTTTTATAGGTTTTAATATGCCCCTTGCTAGTCAATTCATCTAATCTTGTCTCCAGAGGATAAAGCTGTCTCAGAGGATAATGTATGTTTAAAACTCTTTGTTTTGTTGTTTTATTTAAATAAAAAACAATCTAAACAATATTTACTTAAGTTTTTTCAGAAGCAATTTAAAGCAATTTCAACAAAGCTCAGGATATTCACTCTTAACTTTTATAGGATGTAAAGTAAGTGATGTTGTATTTTTAAAACTGACATTTAATTTTTCATCAGTAACCAGTTCCAAAATGAGTTGTGTAAAATTACAGTTAAAGTGAAATTAGATCTGATGAAAGAAACAGATCTGGATCCATTTCATGCATAAGTTTCCTATGCATGAAAGAAATAGATATGGATCCATTTCATACATAAATTTTCTATGCATGAAACAGAATCTAACAACATATTAAAAAGATCATACATCTTGACCAAGTGGGCTTTATCCCAGGGATGCAAGGATTCTTCAGTATTCACAAATCAATCAATGTGATACACCACATTAACAAATTGAAAGATTAAAAACCATACGATTAACTCAATAAATGCAGAGAAAACCTTTGACAAAATTCAACAGCTATTTATGATAAAAACCCTCCAGAAAGCAGGCATAGAAGGAACATACCTCAACATAATAAAATCCATATATGATAAACCCACAGCAAACATTATCCTCAGTGGAGAAAAACTGAAAGCATTCCCCCTAAAGTCAGGAACAAGACAAGGGTGCCCACTCTCACCACTACTATTCAACATAGTTTTGGAAGTTCTAGAAACACCAATAAGAGAAGAAAAAGAAATAAGAGGAATCCAGATTGGAAAAGAAGAAATAATACTTACTGTTTGCAGATGACATGATCCTCTACACAGAAAACCCTAAAGACACCACTAGAAAAACACTAGAGCTAATCAAAGTTGCAGGATATAAAATTAACACACAGAAATCCCTTGCATTTCTATACACTAACAATGAGAAAACAGAAAGAGAAATTAAGGAAACAATTCCATTCACCATTGCAAGGAAAAGAATAAAATACTTAGAAATAAATATACCTAAAGAAACAAAAGACCTATATATAGAAAACTAGAAAACACTGATGAAATAAATCAAAGATGACACAAATAGATAGAGAAATATACCATGTTCATGGGTCAAAAGAATTAATATAGTGAAAATGAGTACACTACCCAAAGTGATCTATAGATTCAATGCAATTCCTATCAAGCTACCAACGGTATTTTTCACAGAACTAGAAAAAATAATTTCACAGTGTGTATGGAAATACAAAAACCTCAAACAGCCAAAGCAATCTTGAGAAAGAAGAGTGGAACTGGAGGAATCAATCTGCCTGACTTCAGACTTTACTAACAAAGCTACAGTCATCAAGACAGTATGGTACTGGCACAAAGACAGAAATATAGATCAATGGAACAAAATAGAAAGTCCAGAGATAAATCCATGCACCTATGGACACTTTATCTTTGACAAAGGAGGCAAAAATATACAATGGAATAAAGACAATCTCTTTAACAAGTGGTGCTGGGATAACTGGTCAACCACCTGTAAAAGAATGAAACTAGAACACTTCTTAACACCATACACAAAGATAAACTCAAAATGAATTAAAGATCTAAATGTAAGACCAGAAACTATAAAACTCTTAGAGGAAAACATAGGAAAAACACTGACAAAAATCACAGCAGGATCCTTTATGACCCATCTCCCAGAGTAATGGAAATAAAAGCAAAAATAAATGGGACCTAATTAAACTTAAAAGCTTTTGCACAATGAAGGAAACTTTAAGCAAGGTAAAAAGACAGTGTTCAGAATGGGAGAAAATAATAGCAAATGAAGCAACTGACAAAGAATTTATCTCAAAAATATACAAGCAGCTCAAGCAACTCAATAACAGAAAAATAAATGACCCAATCAAAAAATGGGCCAAAGAACTAAACAGACATTTTTCCAAAGAAGACATATAGATGGCTAACAAACACATGAAAAGATGCTCAACATCACTCATTATCAGAGAAATGCAAATCAAAAGCACAATGAGGTACCATCTCACGCTGGTCAGAATGGCTGCTATCAAAAACTCTACAAAAAATAAATGCTGGAGAGGGTGTGGAAAAAAGGGAACCCTCTTACACCATTGGTGAGAATGCAAACTAGTACAGCCACTATGGAGAACAGTGTGGAGATTCCTTTAAAAACTGGAAATAGAACTGCCATATGACCCAGCAATCCCAGTGCTGGGCATATACACCAAGGAGACCAGAATTTAAAGAGACACATGTACCCCAATGTTCATCACAGCACAGTTTACCATAGCTAGTACATGGAAGCAACCTAGATGTCCATCAGCAGATGAGTGGATATGAAAGCTGTGGTAAATATACACAATGGAATATTACTCAGCTATTAAAAAGAACACATTTGAATCAGTTCTAATGAGGTGGATGAAACTGGAGCCTTTTATACAGAGTGAAGTAAGTCAGAAAGAAAAACACCAATACCCTATACTAATGCATATATATGGAATTTAGAAAGATGGTAATGATGACCCTTTATGCAAGACAGCAAAAGAGTCATAAAGAACAGGCTTTTGGACTCTGTGAGAGAAGACAAGGGTAGGATGATTTGAGAGAATAGCATTGAAACATGTATATTACCATATGTGAAACAGATCACCAGTCCAAGTCTGATGCATGAAACAGGGCACTTAAAGCCAGTGCACTGGGACAACCCTGAGGGATGAGATGGGGAGGGAGGGTGATGGGGGTTCAGGATGGGCGACACATATACACCTATGACTGATTCATGTCAATGTATGGCAAAACCCACTACAATATTGTAAAGTAATTAGCCTCTAATTAAAATAAACAAATTAATTTTAAAAATTTTCTATACATGACTATTCTTTTGACAGAAAATAAAATTTAAATTAGATACAAATATGTAAGATTTTGGTGTTAACTTTTCACCGACATTCAACACCAAATTTATCACTAGCTTTTAATAATTGTTAAATCATCAAATATGTCATAACAATTTGTAGATACTCTGTTCATCCAAACATCTAACTTTTGTTTTTCACCTTTGCTCATTAAAAAAAAATCTTAATACTCCTTCTTTGAAGGGATATATTAAAATCATTAAAAATACTCAACATATCAGACAAATAATTCTGGCTTATTCATATCTTTAAAATTTGAGATCAAACTGGTTTCAGGTCTTGCAGAAACAGTGGGAGTATACTCTGTGGTAAAATATTCAACAGATCATTTCTTTCTGATAACCACAGAGAACAACCATGGTTAAGATCAACATTCATATTATCGTATAAAAAAGACACTAATATCCAAGTGGTAATGCATTAGCCATATATAATTAACAATTCTTACAACGTCATTAAGAACATTTAGTTCAACTACTATGAGTATTTTTCATAGTGAAACTTTCTCCATAAAGGATAGGGCATTTATATTCTAGTGCAACCTCTTTAATCTAGAGAATCATTAAGCATTCTTTCTTATCATTAGAGGTTTAGTATCAGAAAATACAACTAGACAAAACCTTAGTTTAAGACCACATCTGTTGACAATGTTATGTTTCAGAATTTTGTGTAGATTAGAATTTTTCACATTTTAGAATTACTCTTTCATATTCTTATTCACTACAGGTGATTATAAGATATTGAGTATATCTCCCTGTGCTATACAGTCAAATCTTGCTGTTTGTCTATTTTTTTATATATAGTAGCTTGTATTTGCTAATCCCCAGTTACTCATCTATTCCTCCACTCAACCATTTCCCCTTTGATAACCACAGGTCTTTTTTTATGATGTTCCTATTTTTTAAATAAGTATATTTGTATCATAGATTCATAGATTCTACATATAAGTGATATCATATGATATTTGTTTTTCTTTGACTTACTTCACTTACATGATAATCTCTAGGTCCATCTATGTTGCTGCAAATGGCATAATTTCATTTATTTTTATGAGTAATATTCCATTTCATGTATATATACATATATATATGAAAAGTGGAAGTGTTTGTTGCTCAGTCGTGTCCAATTCTTTGCGAGCCCATGGACTGTAGCCCTCCAGGCTCCTCTGTTCATAGAATTTTCCAGGCAAGAATACTGGAGTGGGTTGCCATTTCCTTATCCAGGGGATTGTCCCAACCCAGGGATCAAACCTGGGTCTCCCACATTGTGGGCAGATTTTTTTTTTTATCGTTTGAGCCACCAGGAAAGATATATATATATATATATATCTTCTTTATCCATTCATTTGTCAACGGACATTTAGGTTGCTTCCCTGTTTTGGCTATTGTACATAGTGCTGCAGTGAACACTGGGGTACATGTATCTTTCAAATTATGGTTTCCTCCAGATATATGCCCAAGAGCAGGATTACAGGATCATATGGTAACTCTATTTTCAGTTTTTTAAGGAACCTCCATAAGTGTTCTCCACAGTGGCCACACCAATTTACAGTCCCACCAGTGGTGCAGAAGGGCTCCTTTTCTCCATCCTCTCTCCACTATTTATTTTTTATAGATTTTTTAATGATGGGCATTCTGACTGGTATGAGGCGATAACTTCATTGTAGTTTTGACTTGCATTTATCTAATAACTGACAATGTGGGGCATCTTTTCGTGTGCCTGTTGGCCATCTCTATGTCTTTTTTGGAGTAATGTCTATTTAGTTCTGTCCATTTTCTGATTGGGTTGTTTGTTTTTTTTATATTAAGCTGATGAGATGTTTGCATATTTTGGAAATTAACCTCTTGTTGGTTTCATAATGTGCAAATATTTTCTCCCAGTTCTCAGGTTGTCTTTTTGTTTTCTTGATGATTTCCTTGGCTGTGCAAAAGCTTTTAAGTTTGATTAGATCCCATTTGCTTATTTTTGCTTTCATTTCTATTCCCTTGGGAGACTGCCCAAGAAAATATCGCGACAATTTGTGTCAGAGAATGTTCTGCCTATGTTCTCTTCTAGGAATTTTATGGTGTCCTATCTTATATTTAAGTCTTTAAGTCATTTTGAGTTTATTTTTGTGTATGGTTTGAAGGAGTGTTCTAACTTCATTGATTTTCATGTGGCTATCCAGCTTGCCCAACACCATTTGCCAGAGATCATCCTTTTTCCATTGTATATTCTTGCCTCCTTTGTTGAAGAGTAATTAACTCTAGGTGTGTGGTTTTATTTCTGTACCCTCTATTCTGTTCTGTTGATGTATTTTCTGGTTTTGTGCCAACACCATGCTGTTTTGATTATTTTGTTCTTTTCCCTTAGGACTTCTTTGGTAATTCTGAGTCTTTTATGGTTCCATAAAAATTTTGCCAACCAGTCCATCCTAAAGCTGATCAGTCCTGGGTGTTCATTGGAAGGACTGATGCTGAAGCTGAAACTCCAGTGCTTTGGCCACCTCATGCGAAGAGTTGATTCACTGGAAAAGACCCTGATGCTGGGAGGGATTGGGGGCAGGAGGAGAAGGGGATGACAGAGGATGAGATGGGTGGATGGCATCACTGACTCGATGGGCATGAGTCTGAGTAAACTCCAGGAGTTGGTGATGGACAGGGAGGCCTGGCGTGTTGTGATTCATGGGGTCGCAAAGAGTCGGACATGACTGAGCGACTGAAGTGAACTGAACTGAAAAATTTTAGGATTATTTGTTCTAATTCTGTGAAAAATGCCATGGGTAATTTGACAGGGGTTACACTAAAAAAACTTTTAATTCTTTCACTGTTCAAGTTACTGTCACTTAGAAACAATAAGTGGTATCCCTTCTACTTTCCCTCTTCGTAAGTTGATACTTTCTAATTTTTATCTTCTAACTCTTTCCTTCTAAATCAATAGCTTCTCAAATTTTGGCTACTGATCACTCCTGCTGCTGCTGCTGCTAAATTGCTTCAGTTGTGTCCGACTCTGTGCGACCCCATAGACAGCAGCCCACCAGACTCCCCCGTCCCTGTGATTCTTCAGGCAAGAACACTGGAGTGGGTTGCCATTTCCTTCTCCAATGCATGAAAGTGAAAAGTGAAAGTGAAGTCGCTCAGTCGTGTCCGACTCTCAACAACCCCATGTACTGTAGCCTACCAGGCTCCTCCGTCCATGGGATTTTCCAGGCAAGAGTACTGGAGAGGGTTGCCACCGCCTTCTCCCACTGATCACTCCTAGCTCCTGCTAAACCTCCTCTCATCCCCAGTGCCCTTCCAGATTGGGTCTCTTTACAATGCTAACTCTTTTCATCTTCTTCCTTTATAGTCTCCATTATAAAACTTGATATTATTCTTCTCTTCTGGTTCCAAAACTCTTTCTCACTGTAGTTATAATTTTCCTAACTGGGAAAAAAAAGAATCACAGAAAATTCCTGTGTGATTTCCTGCTTCTTTTCTCCTCTTCCTATATTTTAACTCCTATACCTCTATCTTTGCTGCCTAGCCACTCCTCTGAAAATTCCTTTTCTCCAGTTTTGTCATCTTCTCAAAGCCTTAGATCCTACACCCTCCTCTCACACACACCTGCCTCAGGCACTCTTTCCTAACTTCTGTGCCCCTTCACTCTACAAGTCAACCCACTCTAATGTCTTCACATTCCAATCTCCTTACCTAAGGACCTGGAGTTTTTCCCTTTAGTATCATTTTGAGGGCACACCATCGGGAGGTAGCCTGAGGGTTCTCCTTCACAGACTGGGAAAACAGAAGGCACTAGCCACGATTTCTCCCCATTTGCTTCTTTCTTGTGATGTTGGTATGCCTGTTCACACTTATGCTCATGATCTGTCCAAACTATGACTCTGGATGATAGCTGTGCCCACCCACATTATCTCTATTCAAAACCTGGGAAAAACAATGTGTGAGAAAGAACTCTAAAAAGCTGCAGGCCAAATCCTCTGGCAAGCACGGGCAGAGATTGAATCTAACAGAGAGAAGCAGGGAAGCTTGTGATGTCATCAGTCATTCAACATGGTGCAGGGGAGGAAAACATTTCTTCTACCTGTCTTAGACCTTGACTAGGACTCTGTTACAAAAGACATATTAATAAGAAAAAAGCACACTGATATATTTGGCATAAGGTTTATTTATGAAATGAGAGGAAGTAAAGAATCAAAGAAGACCTAAATGCTTTTATACTTGGCTAAACAAAGAGAGGCAATTCTGGAAAAGTAACTGAAATATATGAGGGGCAAATGAAGATAAGAGTGATTTTAATAAGGTCTGTTTGCATACAATTCTCTTGGCATTGACTCTTGCTTCTGGTGATGTGCATCTTTTCTCCTGCTATAGAGAGGACATCTTTCACATGAGAGTGTTAACTCATGTTTTCATGTACTATTCAGTATACTTTTCTTGCACCTGCTGTTTTATAAGTGCCTTTAACTCAAAATAATAATTATGCCAAAGTGGCATATTTGGGGGTGGCACATTCTTGCCAAATTTCACTGGCAATCACACCACCTGGAAGGAAAACACATGCAACTGCCTGAGTGATAGGTCCACTTTTCCTGGAGATCAAGGTTAAATAGCTCTGTCTTTTATATCCCAGAGCCACTGTTACACTTTTCCCACAAATGCCATGTTCTCTCCACGTAGAACTTAAAACATTCTGCACATTTCTCACTCCTTACCATTCTCATTTCCATTCTCACCCCAAACTGGTGAGATGAAAGAACAACTGACAAAGAAATTTAGGGTAATAAAAAAATAGAAGACCTTACAAGAGGGAGATAAGTTTATAAAAATATTCCAGGTTCACTGCTATGTTGGCTGAAAACATTAGTTCAAAGGACTATATTTTGAAAAACTGTTCTTCTTATCATTTACTAATACTTACTATGTGCAGAGACCTATGCTGAAGAAAACTTTGAAAACTCAACTTTCTGGCATCTTAGAGTCTAGGATATACTCTAAAATTAAAGAGATGCCCCTCTGAGATTCTAAGATAAAGACAAAATTATATATGTGCTCATATAGATTCCAAGTGATGTATAAAATTTCAGGGAATCTACAGAATCTCTAATGCCTGTCCCTGAATTTTAATTAAGAAATTTTAGTCTTGACATAAAATATATATACATACATATACCCAGAAATTTCACCACCATTGATGTATCCTACTAATACAATGGCTTCCCAGGTGGCACAGTGGTAAAGAATCTAGCTGCGAATGCAGGAGACAGAAGAGAAGCAGCTCCAAGCCCTGGGTCAGGAAGATCTCCAGGAGGAGGAAACGGCAACTCACTCCATTATTCCTGCCTGGGAAACCCCACGGAGAGAGGAGCTTGGTGGGCTACAGTTCATGGGGTCACCAAAAGTTGGACATGACTTATCAAGTGAATAACAATAAATACAAAATCGCTTGTAAAAAAAATGAAGGGAAAAATCTCTATTTTGAGGTAGATATAATGGGGTTTTTTTGTGAAGATGAGGGCAAATGCCATGGGAGTACGGATAGAAAATTGAATATACCATCAGAGAGTGCATCACTGCATCCAGGGAACTTTCTATTGGGCTTCCTAATCTTCTTTCTAACAAGACTAAGTCTAAATACATTCTGCTTTTCATCAAGTTTTTGAGACCAGATTTTGATCCATTGTTTAAACTTTGACAAGCACATCTAACACTTCTGACTGTGTCAAAATTGTTTTTTCCCCACTTAGAAGTTATGAATTAATCATTGTCCAAGATAAGAAAGCCAGGCACTAGTTAGAGAGGTAAGGGTAGATTTTGTTCAGCAATACTACTGCAATAGGGAAAAGAGCCCAGACTGAACTGAACTCAACTTTGACTTGTTTAGAGATGACTGGGCATTTAAAAAAGAGAAATGAGGCAGTAAGGGGATGACTAAGGTGGAAGCTAAGCAGAATCAGGGAAGTAGAAATTTACACAAAGGCAGAGAGTAGTGGTTAGTCCTTGGGCTTCCCAAGTGGCACAGTGCTAAAGAATCTGCTTGCAATGCGGGAGACGCAGGTTCGATCCCTGCGTTGGGAAGATCCCCTAGAGGAGGAAATGGCAACCCACTCCAGTATGCTTACCTGGAAAATCCCATGGACTATAGGCTGCCAGGCTTCTTTGTCCATGGGATCACTAAGAGTGGGACACAACTGAACAACTAACAGTTTCACTTTCAGGGGTTAGTTAATGTGACAAGGCCATGTAGGTTTGCTAATTGGTGCTTCTCCAGGGGAGAAACAAACTTCTTATATCTCAGTGTCAGGAGGCAACGATGACAAAGCAAGATACCAAAGTTAAGGCTATTATACTCCCAAAGGAGGGGCTTCCCTGGTAGCTTAGCTGGTAAAGAATCCAGCTGCAATGCAGGAGACCCCCCATTCGATTCCTGGGATGGGAAGATCCCCTGGAAATCTTCAGTATTCTTGGGCTTCCCTGATGGCTCAGATGGTAAAGAATCTGCCTGCAATAAGGGAGACCTGGGTTCGATCCCTGAGTTGGGAAGATTGCCCGGAGGAGGACACGGCAACCTACTCCAGTATTCTTGCCTGGAGAATCCCCATGGATAGAGGAGCCTGGCAGGCTATATAGTCCATGGGGTCACAAAGACTCGGACACGAGTGAGCAGCTAAGCACAGCACAGCACTCCAAAGGAACTGGGAGTAAAAGGGGGAGTTATCTCCTAGAAAGCTTGCATTTCAGAGGGCCAGCTCTCAGGTCCTAGAGAAAACTGTTTGGGTGGTAGACTTATAACTCAAATGGTAGAGAAAAGATGTAAAATTGCATGAACCATTCTAACACGTGCTAAGCGCTCTAAGAGGGGTTTAAGAGTCTGTCTGCTTATCACATTGTGGCTATATCAAATGCTAAATTCTTCTTGCCGCTTTGGGCTTTCTCAAGCAGGTATTTTAAATGGGGCTGAGTCATCCTAAGAATGATTTTGAGCTATTTGAAACTATGTTCAAGTCTCTCAAAGGTGTTTGTGTGTGTGTGTGTGTTAGGGGTGGGGGTAAAACTATTTGTGTTGAGAATCTACAGTTTTTATAGGTCAAAGTTGAAGCCAAGTTGAGAAGAGGGCTCAGAGGAGCCTGACTACAGAATGATCAAGGAGAGTCTGTCATTTTATCCAATATAGGTAAAGTCAATTAAACCCAAGATGCGTTGACAGAGAGCCTAATTTTAGTACAGTCATAGGCTTTCAGAGTTGGATTGAGGACTCAGAAACCACTGAAACAATCTCTAACTTCCTCTATAATATTCCTAACGAGCTAGCATCAACCACAATTTCCCGCTGATGGAAAATTCACCTCATGATGAATCATGAACACTGCTGTACTGGCATGATTGTTAGCAGCACTGCTTACCTTGAGTCCAAACCTACATTCATGGTGCTTTCAACCATCAGAGATTTTTATGACAAAACAGAAGGGGCTTACTCTCCCAATTATCAGCAGAAGATAAATAACCTGTCTTCTACTCATTCATCGTCATTGTTCAGTCCTGTACAACTCTTTGTGACCCCATGGACTGCAGTATGACAGGCTTCCCTGTCCTTCACCATCTTCCGGAGTTTGCTTAAATTCACAGCCATCAGGTCAGTGATGCCATCCAACCATCTCATCCTCTGTCATCCCCTTCTCCTCCTGCCTTCAATCTTTCCCAGCATTAGGGTCTTTTCCAATGAGTCAGCTTTTCGCATTAGGTGGCCAAAGTACTGGAGCTTCAGCATCAGTCCCTCCAATGAATATTCATTACCTACTTAATTTTCTACTCATTATATACTTAATTTTCTTTTTCTGGGGGAATGGGTGTGGCTCCAGTTACTTTATTTCTCACATTCTGTTTCCATTGTTTCTTTGTAGGTATTACCTTAATTAACACAGCCTTTAGATAATGGGCAAATTTTTAATTATGTATGAACACTTACATGAACACATGGGGTAGCAGCTAAGGAGAAGCAGGCAGTGGTTCTTTTTCACCTCTATTAGGTAGTGAAAGGAGCCCTAGTCACTCAGACAACAGAGTGACTTCAACTTAAAGGTGAGTTTGAGTCATATCGGGAAAAAAGTGGAGATTGTGTTAAATGTTTCACAGTTTTCTATTCTTATTAAAGTTAAATTCAATCTAAAATTATTGAACTCTTATAAGTTCCAGTGAGACAAGTTTTATTTATTTTATTTATTTGGCCACACCTCACAGCTTGTAGAATCTTAGTTCCCTGACTAGGGATTGATTCTGGACCCTTGGCAGTAACAGTGTGGAGTGCTAACCACTGAACCATCAGGGAATTTCTTGCTTTATTTAAATTAGTTGATGCAAAAGACTATTTCTGCCAAATACTGAGTGAATTCTGTGTTACTCTAGTGTAGCGTATTGTTAGTCACTCAGTTCTGTCCAACTCTTTGCGATCCCATGGACTGTAGCCCACCCAGCTCCTCTGTCCATAGGATTCTCCAGGCAAGAATACTGGAGTGGATAGACATTCCCTTTTCCAGTGTTACTATACCTTTTGACTAATAATGTGGACTCTTAGGACGATTCATTTATTTAGTAATTATTTAGTAACTAATTTTCACTCTGTGCAGTGCACTGCTAGGTGCTGATGACAGGCAAGTCAACGAGATAGGCAAGATCGGCTTCTTGTGGAACCTGCATTCTAGTGGTGAAAGATGAATAATACACAAATAAAGGAACAGATAGGGCTATGTTGTAATGAATGTTGTGATGAAAATAAATGAAACATGTTCATATAATAACAAGTGAGACATATCTTATGAGTTAAATAAACAGAGGCTAAATGAATATTTGCAACCAGAAACTCCTAGACCCAGATGCCAATTAAATCATAAAGAAAATTTGCCATAGAAAATAAGAAGAGAGAAAGAAGGAAAAAGACAATTAAAAAATAGATTATAGATTTCTTCAGTGCAGTCTCACATAGAATTCAGTATAAAACATTTAGCCTAATCACAGAAGACACAGGCTATAGCTTGTCAGATTACAAGTTGAAAGTTTTCAGGAAAGACTAGCCATTGTGTATGGAGCTGGAGACATGTGAACCACTCAAGAGGCTTATGTTCCTACGGCCATTGCACCTGCTGTTCCTTCTGCACTGTCTGATCCCCCGGCTCTCCTAGACTGGCTCCTTCCCATCATTCAGGTGTCTGTTCAATAGCTCCTCTGAGAAAATTTTTCTGATCACCAAGTCAAATCTGGCCCCCACATCCATGTTATTCTCTATCCCAGTACCATGATATATATATATATATTTTAAATACTTGTCAGAACCTGAAATCATCTCAATATTATGTTATTTTTTATTATTTCTTTTTCTACAAGAAAGTAAAGTCCAAGAAGTAAAGCCCTCATCTGTCTTATTTATGTCTATGACAGTAACACTGCCTGGGACAGAGAAAGGGAATGGTGAGGTTGATTATTACCTGTGTTTTACTACTATTAAGTAAAGTGATGTTGATATGTCAGGGTAGGGAGGACTTACAGGATTATATACTGCAAAAAGTATTAAAGAAGCTGATCTCTGTCATCTGGAGAAAAAAGGCCTTGACTAGGCACTTTAGCTGCCTTTGCATATTTGGAATGAGACAGTAGACACATTCTCCTGGGCTCCATTATAAAGTACCAGAATATATGAAAGCCAGATAGAGGTGCAGTTCTATTGAATATGGTAAAGAACTTCTGAGCAGTCCAAACAGACCAAAAATCCAGTGATATTCCTTGGTCCTTATATTGATCATTATGACTTTATGGGAAACTGGAGGAAATCCTTATTTCTTAATGTCCAGAAAAACACCAACATCTCACTAGATGTTATTAAGTATTCTATAACATAATAAGTAAACGGTGGCAAATTAATTTGGGGGGAAATTAAGTTAAAGTAAAAAAAAATCTGTATTGTTGAAAATTTAATAAAGCTTTTAATAAAATAAAGTGCATTATGAATCTCTCCATCTCTCCAAATGAAATAGTGTCTAGGGTTTCCCAAGTCTAAGTGACCAGAGAGTTCCTTTTTCAAGAAATACTAGTTAACATTTCATGGGATACCAGTGTCTTAAAGATCAAAGGTCTGTGGTTCTCTTTACAGAAGAAGGACATGAATTGGTGGGGCTGGGGGTACAGAGGGAAAAACATTATGGATTGGTTTGTGTCCTTTCCAAAATCCATGTGATAAAGTCCCAACCCCTAATGTAACTGTATTTGGAAAAGTGCTTTCAAAGAAGTAATTAAGGTATGACTGATATCATAAAGGTGTGGCCCTAGTTAATAGGACTTGTGCCTTTATTGGAAGAGTAAGAGTCACCACGGCTCATACACACGGAGTGAAGACCCTATGAAGACACAGTGCAATGGTGGCTGTCTACTAGCCAAAGAGAGAGGCCGCAGGAGCAACCAGCCAGGCTGGCTCATTGATCTTGAAGTTCTAGTCACCGAAACTGTGAGAAAATGAATTTCTGTTGTTTAAATCATCCAGCCTTTGGTATTTTGTTATGGCAGCCCTAGCAGACTAACATATTCTCTAATGTTGGCTAATTCTGGGGTTACAGGTATTCCCTTCAGCACTGAGCACAGTAGACATGATTTTACTAATAGCAGCCGGGAGGTGCATGTGTGTGTATATAATCTAGATCCAGATAGTGTCAGCTTACTTAGAAGCAACATGAACCAACAGGACAAAATAGTCCTTACTGTTAATTCACATCATCTTGTCCCATGATTGAAACTATTAAGCCTTGGTGATGCAATTAAACTGAATAGAACCAAAGTATAGAATTACTAGATGTGCTAACTTCCTGTTCCCATGAGAAGTAGGGTATAAGGTCCCATCAGACACAAGATCAAAATGCAAATTTTCAGATCTCTAGGTCACTGTGCCCAGTGCATGGAGGCATGATCACAATGGAAAAGGGAAGGGAAAGGAAAGGAAGGGAAAAAGAGTTGGAGCAGAATACCCAGTCAGTCAAGTGGTTAGGACTCCATGCTTCCAGTGTAGGGGGTGCAGGTTTGATCCCTGGTCAGGGAACTAGGATCCCACATGCCACAACAACAACAACAAAAGCGGAAGCATGAAGGGGCCACATAGGGAAGGGAAAAGAGGACAGACAAAAGGCTACAGTTAGTTCAGCCAAATCTAGGCCACTGATTGTAAACTGTCACAAGAAGGCCTTGAAAGTGATGGATGCCAGTAAGAAAGGCACTGGACGTTGAGGGTGAGCTGGTGAAGTAATTAGGAGAGAAAAACAGAATCAAGTAGTAGACTTCTGACTTCTTCCCAGCCACCCCCAATCCACAGCCTTATTTATCACTTGAACATATTAGGGTTCCTTGGAGGGTTTAACCTGAAAACTTGAAGCACCAGTCTAATCTCTCTAGCTGTGGCAGAAGCAGAAAGTACCAGTGGTGAAAGGACTGTCACAGCATTGCATCTTAGACAGATGAAGGTGGGGAACAGAGAAGGAGCCTTTGTCCCCTGGTTCTCAATCATCCCCTCTCCCACTGGGATCCTCTTCCTTTCCAGAAGATCCTCACACATGAAAATGCCATGCACCCTGACTTGGTACTCAGCCCCCTCTGCCTGCTCACTTGAGACATCAGCTATCCTTCCTGACTAGTCTGATTTGGCCAGTTTTACTCCTATTACTCCAATTTCCAATATGTCTTCAAGGCTACCTCTTAGATTTAAAGGCAATACACCAGTGATTTAAAACATGGACTCTTAACCTTGATCATAAACTAGCCACTTCTCTAAATCCCTGTTCCCTCAGCTAAGTAACAGGGCAAATAGCAACACCCATCTCATGAGATGGGTTTAAACTATTTCATGCACACAGCAGGTATAGCACAGTTCCAGCACAAGGAAGTGCTTAGAGTTTGGTGGATTCTCTTATTTTAAGGTTCCCTTCCTACAGCCAATCTTCCACACCTAATTACTGCCCAGCTGAGATACTGGCTTCCCTTTTTCCCTCTAGCTAACTGAACAAAACCATCCCAAAGAAAGAGAAATGCAAGAAGGCAAAATGGTTGTCTGAGGAGGCTTTACAAATAGCTAAGGAAAGAAGAAAAGCAAAAGGCAAGGGAGAAAGGGAAACATATATATACCCAACTGAATGCAGAATTCCCATGAATAGCAGGAAGAGGTAAGAAGACCTTCTTAAACGAACAATGCAAAGAAGTAGAGGAAAACAATAGAATGGGAAAGACTAGAAATCTCTTCAAGAAAACTAGAGGTACCAAGGGAACAGTTCATGGAAGAATGGGCATGGGAAAAAAAAAAAAAAAAGACAGAAATGGCAAGGACCTAATAGAAGTAAGAGATTAAGAAGAGGTGAAAAAAAAAACAATACACAAAAGAACTGTACAAAAGGTTCTAATGACCCAGATAACCATGATGGTGTGATCACTCACCTAGAGCCAGACATCCTGGAGTGTGATGTCAAGTGGGCCTTAATAAGCATTATTACTCTTATTCAGGTAGCGCTGCTCAGGCTCCTGGCTGCTCTAAATGGAGCGTGCCTGCGCTGCGCACGGTTCCAGCCCTTGGGTGTTCCACAAAAGCGCAGAACAAAAAGCTGCGCCTGCTCTTTGTGCCTTCCCCATCCGAGTGGTCCAGGCAGCCAGGGGCTTGACTGGCACACTCTCCCCAGGTGCGGCGCGCCCACTCCCTTCCGCGGTCCCAGTCTCAGTTTCCGCCGGCGCCAGTCGGGTGCGTGCGCCTTCTGCCCTCTGCATCCCCAGCCCCAGTCCCCGCCCGCGCCGGTCGGGTGCCTGCGCCTTGTGTGGTCGGGTGCCTGCGCCTTGTGTCTCGCCGTGACCCTCCCGGCGGATGTCGACCATCCAGAATCTCAGGAGGTCTTTGATTAGAAACTGGGGGCCTGTTTGCAGTGCGGCAGGGGATGCGGTCCTTGGGGCCGAGCCTGCCCCTTTCCCCTCCCTCCTGCCTCCTGCCTCCTGCGGGGCTGGGCCAGTCTGCAGCCTGCTAGCTCGTCTCTGGACTTGCTCGGTCCCTTTGTTCTGTGAACGGCCGGCAGTGTGTTCGGGCCGGTTAATTTTCTCTCTCTCTTTTGCTCTCCAACAGTTCAAGTTGGCAACTCACAAAAGCTCCCTCTGATTGTCCTCAGGGCACTCAGGCCCGGATCCTACCCCAAGCAATGCCGCCCGCTCCTCTCCGTTCCGTCCCCACTTGCTGGTGGCGGATGCAGGTGTCTGGGGTACTTTTCTGCTGGGAGTTGCTTTGTGTCAGGGCGGAAATGAGGCTCTGAGAGACCGGCAAACAGAAGCCAAATAAACGAAGGGAACCGCTTCAGAAGGGACCGGTGCAACAGAACAAAATCCCTGTAGAAAACACCGACTACACCGGAAGGGGCCTGTAGATATCAAGAAGTGTAAGCTGGAATGAGGAGCTATCTGAAACTGAGCCGAACCCACACTGACCTCAACAGCTCCAGAGAAATTCCTAGATATATTTTTACTTTTTTTTTTTAAAGTAAGAAAAAAACAAAAAAAATTTTTTTTCTCTTTTATTTTCCTTTAAAATTCCCTATTACTTCCCCATTACTCCTTAACTTTCATTTTCATAGATTTTTATGATTTTTTTAATTAGGGAAAAAAATTTTTTTCTTTCTTTTCTTCTTTTTTTTTCCTTTTTCTCTTCTATTTTCTATTTTTCTTTTTCTCTTATTTTTTTTAAAGTCCTCTAGTACTCCTCTACTACTCCTTAATTTTCATTTTCAATACACTATAACCTTACAAAAAAAAAGAGAGAAGCCCTATTTTTAAACCAAACTTCATATATATTTCTAAAATGTTTTTGTGTGTGTTTTGGTTTTTGTTTTGAATATAGTATTTTTAAGAGTCTAACCTCTACTCTAGATTTTTAATTTTTGTTTTTCAGTATATGATATAAACTGTGAACATTTAAGAATCCAATATTCAGTTCCCATTTTTATTCAGGAGTGTGTTGATTACTCTCTCCCAATCTTGACTCTCTGTTTTCTACCTCAGAACACCTCTATTTCCTCCTTTCCCCTTCTCTTCCCAATCCAATTCTGTGAATCTTGGTGGGTGTCTGGGCTATGGAGAACACTCTGGGAACAGACAACTGCATAGATCTGCCTCTTTCCTCTTGAGTCCCCCTTTTTCTCCTCCTGCTCATCTCTATCTCCCTCCTCCCTCTCCTCTTCTTCATGTAACTCTGTGAACCTCTCTGGGTGTCCCTAACAGGGGAGAATCTTTTCGCCATTAACCTAGAAGTTTTATTATCAGTGCTGTATAGTTGGAGAAGTCCTGAGACTACAGGAAGAATAAAACTGAAATCCAGAGGCAGGAGACTTAAGCCAAAACCTCAGAACACCAGAAAACTCCTGACTACATGGAACTTTAAGTAATAAGTGACCGTCCAAAAGCCTCCATACCTACACTAAAACCAACCACCACCCAAGAGCCAATAAGTTTTATAGCAAGACATACCACGCAAATTCTCCAGCAACGCAGGAACATAGCCCTGAAAGTCAACATACAAGCTGCCAAAGGTCACACCTAACACGTAGACCCATCTCAAAACTCATTACTGGGCACTCCATTGCTCTCCAAAGAGAAGAAATCAAGTTCCATGCACCAAAACACCATCGCAAGCTTCCCTAACCAGGAAACCTGGAAAAGCCAATCGTCTAACCCCACCCACTGGGTAAAACCTCCACAATAAAAAGGAACCACAGACCTCCAGAATACAGAAAGCCCACTCCAGACACAGCAATCTAAACAAGATGAAAAGGCAAAGAAATACCCAACAGATAAAGGAACATGAAAAATGCCCACCAAGTCAAACAAAAGAGGAGGAGATAGGGAATCTACCAGAAAAAGAATTTAGAATAATGATAATAAAGATGATCCAAAATCTTGAAAACAAAATGGAGTTACAGATAAATAGCCTGGAGACAAAGATTGAAAAGATGCAAGAAATGTTTAATAAAGACCTAGAAGAAATAAAAAAGAGTCAATTAAAAATGAATAATGCAATGAATAAGATCAAAAACACTCTGGAGGGAACCAACAGTAGAATAACAGAGACAGAAGATAGGATAAGTGAGGTAGAAGATAAAATGGTGGAAATAAATGAAGCAGAGATGAAAAAAGCAAAAAGGATCAAAAGAAATGAGGACAAACTCAGGGACCTCTGGGACACTGTGAAACGCCCCAACATTCGACTCATAGGAGTTCCAGAAGAAGAAGACAAAAAGAAAGGCCATGAGAAAATACTCGAGGAGATAATAGCTGAAAACTTCCCTAAAATGGGGAAGGAAATAGCCACCCAAGTCCAAGAAACCCAGAGAGTCCCAAACAGGATAAACCCAAGGCGAAACACCCCAAGACACATATTAATCAAATTAACAAAGATCAAACACAAAGAACAAATATTAAAAGCAGCAAGGGAGAAACAACAAATAACACACAAAGGGATTCCCATAAGGATAACAGCTGACCTATCAATAGAAACCCTCCAGGCCAGAAGGGAATGGCAGGACATACTGAAAATAATGAAAGGGAATAACCTACAACCTAGGTTACTGTACCCAGCAAGGATCTCATTCAGATATGAAGGAGAATTCAAAAGCTTTACAGATAAGCAAAAGCTGAGAGAATTCAGCACCACCAAACCAGCTCTTCAACAAATGCTAAAGGATCTTCTCTAGACAGGAAATGCAGAAAGGCTGTATAAACGTGAACCCAAAACAACAAAGTAAAAGGCAACGGGACCACACCTATCAATAATTACCCTAAATGTAAATGGGTTGAATGCCCCAACCAAAAGACAAAGATTGGCTGAATGGATACAAAAACAAGACCCCTATATATGCTGTCTACAAGATACCCACCTCAAAACAAGAGACACATACAGACTAAAAGTGAAGGGCTGGAAAAAAATATTTCATGCAAACGGAGACCAAAAGAAAGCAGGAGTCGCAATACTCATATCAGATAAAATAGACTTTCAAATAAAGGATGTGAAAAGAGACAAAGAAGGACACTACATAATGATCAAAGGATCAATCAAAGAAGAAGATATAACAATTATAAATATATATGCACCCAACATAGGAGCACCACAATATGTATGGCAAACGCTAACGAGTATGAAAGAGGAAATTAATAGTAACACAATAATAGTGGGAGACTTTATTACCCCATTCACAACTATGGATAGATCAACTAAACAGAAAATTAACAAGGAAACACAAACTTTAAAGGACACAATGGACCAGCTAGACCTAATTGATATCTATAGGATATTTCACCCCAAAACAATCAACTTCACCTTTTTCTCAAGTGCACATGGAACATTGTCCAGAATAGATCACATCCTGGGCCATAAATCTGGTCTTGGAAAAATCAAAAAAATTGAAATCATTCCAGTCATCTTTTCTGACCACAGTGCAGTAAGATTAGATCTCAATTACAGGAAAAAAATTATTAAAAATTCAAACATATGGAGGCTAAATAACACGCTTCTGAATAACCAACAAATCATAGAAGAAATCAAAAAAGAAATCAAAATATGTATAGAAATGAATGAAAATGAAAACACAACAACCCAAAACCTATGGGACACTGTAAAAGCAGTGCTAAGGGGAAGGTTCATAGCATTACAGGCTTACATCAAGAAACAAGAAAAAAGTAATATAAATAACCTAACTCTACACCTAAAGCAATTAGAGAAGGAAGAAATGAAGAAACCCAGGGTTAGCAGAAGGAAAGAAATCTTAAAAATTAGGGCAGAAATAAATGCAAAAGAAACTAAAGAGACCACAGCAAAAATCAACAAAGCTAAAAGCTGGTTTTTTGAAAAAATAAACAAAATTGACAAACCATTAGCAAGTCTCATTAAGAAACAAAGAGAGAAGAACCAAATTAACAAAATTAGAAATGAAAACGGAGAGATCACAACAGACAACACTGAAATACAAAGGATCATAAGAGACTACTACCAGCAGCTCTATGCCAATAAAATGGACAACTTGAATGAAATGGACAAATTCTTAGAAAAGTATAATTTTCCAAAACTGAACCAGGAAGAAATAGAAGGTCTTAACAGACCCATCACAAGCAAGGAAATCGAAACTGTAATCAAAAATCTTCCAGCAAACAAAAGCTTCACAGCTGAATTCTACCAAAAATTTAGAGAAGAGCTAACACCTATCTTACTCAAACTCTTCCAGAAAATTGCAGATGAAGGTAAGCTTCCAAACTCATTCTATGAGGCCACCATCACCCTAATTCCAAAACCAGACAAAGATGCCACAAAAAAAGAAAACTACAGGCCAATATCACTGATGAACATAGATGCAAAAATCCTTAACAAAATTCTAGCAAACAGAATCCAACAACATATTAAAAAAATCATACACCATGACCAAGTGGGCTTTATCCCAGGAATGCAAGTATTCTTTAATATCCACAAATCAATCAATGTAATACACCACATTAACAAATTGAAAGATAAAAACCATATGATTATCTCAATAGATGCAGAGAAAGCCTTTGACAAAATTCAACACTCATTTATGATTAAAACTCTCCAAAAAGCAGGAATAGAAGGAACATACCTCAACATAATAAAAGCTATATATAACAAACCCACAGCAAGCATCACCCTCAATGGTGAAAAATTGAAAGCATTTCCCCTGAAATCAGGAACAAGACAAGGATGCCCACTCTCACCACTACTACTCAACATAGTGTTGGAAGTTTTGGCCACAGCAATCAGAGCAGAAAAAGAAGTAAAAGGAATCCAGATAGGAAAAGAAGAAGTGAAACTCTCACTGTTTGCAGATGACATGATCCTCTACATAGAAAACCCTAAAGACTCTTCCAGAAAATTACTAGAGCTAATCAATGAATATAGTAAAGTTGCAGGATATAAAATTAACACACAGAAATCCCTTGCATTCCTATATACTAACAATGAAAAAACAGAAAGAGAAATGAAGGAAACAATACCATTCACCATTGCAACAAAAAGAATAAAATACTTAGGAGTATATCTACCTAAAGAAACAAAAGACCTATACATAGAAAACTATAAAACACTGATGAAAGAAACCAAAGAGGACACAAACAGATGGAGAAACATACCGTGTTCATGGATTGGAAGGATCAATATTGTCAAAATGGCTATTCTACCCAAAGCAATCTATAGATTCAATGCAATTCCTATCAAGCTACCAATGGTATTTTTCACAGAACTAGAACAAATAATTTCACAATTCGTATGGAAATACAAAAAACCTGGAATAGCCAAAGTAATCTTGAGAAAGAAGAATGGAACTGGAGGAATCAACCTGCCTGACTTCAGACTCTACTACAAAGCTACAGTCATCAAGACAGTATGGTACTGGCACAAAGACAGAAATATAGATCAATGGAACAGAATAGAAAGCCCAGAGATAAATCCACAAACCTATGGACACCTTATCTTTGACAAAGGAGGCAAGGATAAACAATGGAAAAAAGACAACCTCTTTAACAAGTGGTGCTGTGAAAACTGGTCAACCACTTGTAAAAGAATGAAACTAGATCACTTTCTAACAACAAACACAAAAATAAACTCAAAATGGATTAAAGATCTAAATATAAGACCAGAAACTATAAAACTCCTAGAGGAGAACATAGGCAAAACACTCTCCGACATAAACCACAGCAAGATCCTCTATGATCCACCTCCCAGAATATTGGAAATAAAAGCAAAACTAAACAAATGGGACCTAATGAAACTTAAAAGCTTTTGCACAACAAAGGAAACTATAAGTAAGGTGAAAAGACAGCCCTCAGATTGGGAGAAAATAATAGCAAATGAAGAAACAGACAAAGGATTAATCTCAAAAATATACAAGCAACTCCTGCAGCTCAATTCCAGAAAAATAAATGACCCAATCAAAAAATGGGCCAAAGAACTAAACAGACATTTCTCCAAAGAAGACATACAGATGGCTAACAAACACATGAAAAGATGCTCAACATCACTCATTATTAGAGAAATGCAAATCAAAACCACAATGAGGTACCATTACACGCCAGTCAGGATGGCTGCTATCCAAAAGTCTACAAGCAATAAATGCTGGAGAGGGTGTGGAGAAAAGGGAACCCTCTTACACTGTTGGTGGGAATGCAAACTAGTACAGCCACAATGGAAAACAGTGTAGAGATTTCTTAAAAAACTGGAAATAGAACTGCCATATGACCCAGCAATACCACTCTTGGGCATACACACTGAGGAAACCAGATCTGAAAGAGACACGTGCACCCCAATGTTCATTGCAGCACTGTTTATAATAGCCAGGACATGGAAGCAACCTAGATGCCCATCAGCAGATGAATGGATAAGGAAGCTGTGGTACATATACACCATGGAATATTACTCAGCCATTAAAAAGAATTCATTTGAATCAGTTCTAATGAGATGGATGAAACTGGAGCCCATTACACAGAGTGAAGTAAGCCAGAAAGATAAAGAACATTACAGCATACTAACACATATATATGGAATTTAGAAAGATGGTAACGATAACCCTATATGCAAAACAGAAAAAGAGACACAGAAGTACAGAACAGACTTTTGAACTCTGTGGGAGAAGGTGAGGGTGGGATGTTTCAAAAGAACAGCATGTATATTATCTATGGTGAAACAGATCACCAGCCCAGGTGGGATGCATGAGACAAGTGCTCGGGCCTGGCGCACTGGGAGGACCCAGAGGAATTGGGTGGAGAGGGAGGTGGGAGGGGGGATAGGGATGGGGAATACGTGTAACTCTATGGCTGATTCATATCAATGTATGACAAAACCCACTGAAATGTTGTGAAGTAATTAGCCTCCAACTAATAAAAAAAAAAAGAAAAAAAAAAGCATTATTACAAACAAGCTATTGGAGGTGATGGAATTTCAACTGAGCTGTTTCAAATCCTTAAAGATGACACTATTAAAATGCTGCATTCAACATGCCAGCAAATTTGGAAAACTCAGCAGTGGCCACAGGACTGGAAAAGTTCAGTTTTCATTCCAATCCCAAAGAAAGTCAATGCCAAAGAATGTTCAAACTACTATGCAATTGCACTCATTTCACATGCTAGTAAGGTTATGCTCCAAATCCTTCAAGCTAGGCTTCAACAGTACATGAACCAAAAACTTCCAGATGTCCAAGCTGGATTTCTAAAAGGCAGAGGAACAAGAGATCAAATTACTAACATCCCTTGGATCATAGTGAAAGAAAAGCAATTCCATAAAAAAATCTACTTCTGCTTCATTGACTATGTTAAAGCCTTTGACTGGATCACAGAAAACTATGGAAAATTCTTAAAGATATGGGAGTACCAGACCAGCTTACCTGTTACCTGAGAAGCCTGTAATCAGGACAAGAAGCAACAGTTAGAACCAGACATGGAACAAATGACTGGTTCAAAATTGGGAGAAGAGTACATCAAGGCTGTATATTGTCCCCCAGCTCATTAACTTCTAGGCAGAGTACATCATGCGAAATGCCAGGTTGTATGAATCACAAGCTGGAATCGAGATTGTCAGGAGAAATATCAACAACCTTAGATATGCAGATAATACCATGCTAATGGCAGAAAGTAAAGAGGAACCAAAGAACCTCTTGATGAGGGTGAAAGAGGAGAGTGAAAAAGCTGGTTTAAAAGTCAACATTCAAAAAACTAAGACCATGACATCCAGTCCCATCACCTCATGGCAAATAGATGGGGAAAAACTGGAAACAGAGACAGATTTTATTTTCTTGGGCTCCAAAATTACTGCAGACAGTGACTGTAGCCATGAAATTAAGAGACGTTTGCTCCTTGGAAGAAAAGCTATGACAAATCTAGACAGCATATTCAAAAGCTGAGACATCATTGTGCTGACAAAGGTCTATATAGTCAAAGCTATGGTTTTTCAGTAGTCATGTATGGATATGAGAGTTGAACCATTAGGAAGGCTGAGTGTTTTTGAACTGTGGTGTTGGAAGAGGCTCTAGAGTCCCTTGGACTGCAAGGAGATCAAACCAATCAATCCTAAAGGAAATCGACCCTGAATATTTATTGGAAGGACTGATGCTGAAGCTGAGGCTCCAGTACTTTGGCCATGTGATGTGAAGAGCCAACTCATTGGAAAAGCCCCTGATGCTGGGAAAGATTGAAGGCAAAAGAAGAAGGAGGTGACAGAGGATGAGATGGTTAGATAGCATCAACAACTCAACTGACATGAATTTGAACAAACTCCAGGAGATAGTGGAGGACTAGGAGCCTGGCACACTGTAGTCCATGAGTCACAAAGAGTCAGACATGACCCAGTCACTGAGCAACAACTGTCCCAGGAACTCTTCACTCAGGCCCAGTTCCAATTTAATCCTCTCACCCTTCTCTGAATTACTAATAAGGTGCCTTTCCCCTCCCTATGACATCTAAAATCCACTAGGGAAGGAACTCTCATACTTTCAAGCTTTTCTCTCATTTCATTTTTATATTTTTCTTCACTAATTCTATCCTGCCTTCCCTAGAATGGAAGGATGGGCATCATGATCCTCTGTGAGGAGACTCCAAGTTTCCACTCCTCCCAGGAATATGGGGATTAATAAGTAAACCGCCTTCAGCCTAAAATGCACTGACTGCTTTTTTTTTTTTTTTAATCTTCAGAGCCTTCATCTTTCACCTCCAAAGAAGTCTCCATAATCTGTGGCTCATTGTGCCGCTTGAAAATTTCTTACCAAAAGTCAAAGCAACCCTACACGGATCCCCTGAACTTAACTTCTTCCTGACCTTTTTGAATCTACAGACATTTACCTCCACCCATTCTTCATCTACTTTATCTTTGTAAACGGCTTGAAGATCATTATCTCAGCCCCAGCCCTGAGAAATTAAACACTTTGCTTATCAGCCACAGCTTCGATAAACAATTGTTCCTATTGGCCACACCTACTAAGTGCAAACTTTGCCTGAACCTTGACCTCTAAACCTACACTGCTCATACCTTGCATGGTTCATCAAAACCTTGTGAAACACTTGACTCCCTTGCAAACCTACTATAGTCTTTATGGCCACCCTCAAGTCTCTGATGTACACACTCCTTATCCATAAAATCCCTTTTTCCCAGTGACTCAGTGTCATATTTTGGGAGAAATATTAAGCATGGTACTGATTGGGTCTGCTAAAAACTAGTACTAATTTTGTCTAGTGGCCACTAATTTTATATCCTTTGTTGAGTCTCTGACTTGCTCTCATCAAGTTCTGTGCCAAGTCTTCTTCATTGTACTCCAGCTTTCAGACAAACTTGATTCTTCCACTGCAAAAGGCAAAATCCCAGAACGTAACAGTCAGAGTCAAGCTTACAATAGGTTCCCCTTCATCTTTCTTTCTCACTTTCCACAATATCCGTCTCTCCACTCATCTGCTTTTCTCTGCCTTCCTGTCACAGGGAATGGTGTTACACCTGTGCTCTTAGTCTATTTCTTACTTTTCTAGACTCCTCTGATTAGCCCCTTTCCATCAGGTAATCTTAAATTTCTTCATCTTCCCTTTGACTTTAAAATATGCTTAGCCCTTCTGAGACCTTGCTGCCTTCGCTTCTTCCATTCTCCTCTTTTGACAATCAAACATCTAAAAAATAACCCTATCTTTCCACTTCATCCTAGTCACTCTTTGATTCCGTTCCCAATCCTTTTAGCTAATACTTCATTTTAAATTGCAACAAAACACCTTCTTGAAATACAATGGCTTTTTCTTAGTAATCATTCTCTTCAAACTTTCATAGCAAACAATAAAGCTTATAATTAACCCTATTAGAACATTAGAATATTCACTCCTCCTTTTTTCCATGACTGAACTCAATGGTTTCCAACATTAATTGGTATTATGATCTTGGTAAGATCACCTAAATCCTCTGAGCCTCAACTTACTCACTGATAAAATTAGGGTAATAAAAATTCCTCCCTCAATGAGTTGTGATTAATATCACACTCCCTACCATTAGTTACTGTATATCAAGCTCTAATTATGATACTGGTATCTGATACATAAGTGAGTAAGTGAAGTCACTCAGTCATGTCCAACTCTTTGCGACCCTGTGGACTGTAGCCCACCGGGCTCCCTCCCTCCATGGGATTCTCCAGGCAAGAATACTGGAGTGGGTTGCCATTTCCTTCTCCAGGTATCTGATACATACAGACTCACATACCAGAGGTTTTACATGTTTATATATACAGACTATATGTATGCATATATATATGTATAATTGCATTTCACACTCAAAACCACTCTGTGAAGTAAATATTATTTCTATGTTACAGATGAGGAAACTAAATATCCAGAACTTAATCTACTCACTCAAAGTCACACAACCAATATTTATTAGAAACAAGTTTGCAAATAAGATCCAGGGGACTCAATGCATACGTTCTGTTTTAAAATTAAAAAAAAAATTTTTTTTTAGGCTGCATTGTGCAGTATGTGGAATCTTAGTCCCTTGACCAAGGATCAAACCTGTGTCCCCTGCATTGAGAGTATGGTGCCTTAGCCACTAGACCACCAGGGAAGTCCCAATGCATATATTCTTAACTAAGATTATACTGCTTCCCAAACAGATATGAGTCAATATTTGGAGAGGCATGCAATGTCATTTATTATTATCTTTTGTAGGTGTTATGCTTTGGAATGTACTGCAATAAACCCAAAAGCAAAGCACTGGTGGAACAGTCTACTGCCTTCCCCCAGGTTTTCGTACCTATGTCCCCAGGCCCAAAAGACAAAAACAATGGCCATTTGGACAACTGTACTTGGACAATACAGTTTACAATCTAATGTCAGCAACCCCAACAGGTACTCTTGGCCTGTCAATAATAACAATAACACTCATAGCAACGATTACATGCACTGCCCTTTAGAACAGACTTTCATGTAAAAGACTTCAATTATGTGAACTCTACTGGAGCTAGCAATAGGTCCCACTTGACATGACATAAAACTAATGCTCTGGGGTGGGCTCTGTATCATTTGCCAATTATTTCCAGTTCTCCCCATTCTTTTCAAGAGACAAGGTAACACTGTATTCAGTAATTTCTATGGTTGCACAAGGGCCAAGGATGGTAAGGCAAAGTGACATAGGTGCCAATTCTGAGCTGGAATATTCAATTGTTGTAAATGGAAATCCTTAGGAATACATCTTTACTTCACTTCACCTTGACAGTTAACAACATTCCAAATGGTGACTATTCTGTCTACCTAGAACCCACTGAGGCAATGGAGCACCATCAGCTGACCACCATACATGTATGGCTTTAAGTCACAGAAATCTTGGGGTTATATGTTACCACAACATAATAGGGTCTTCCTAACCGATACAGGCTCATGGCACAATGGACTTCCTGAAGATCACAGCTAGAAAATGTCAATGCCTTTCTCCAAGCCTCACTATTCCTTTCACTATATTCTTGTCTGCTTCATGGACTTTTTGCCTCGAAAATAAATAATACATAAAACAACATTTTCCCAGGTGCCAAAATATAAACCTAAGTGTAATTTGTTGATTCCTGGGTCAGGAAGATCCCCTGGAGAAGGGACAGGCTACCCACTCCAGTATTCTTGGGCTTCCTTGGTGGCTCAGATGGTAAAGATTCTGCCTGAAATGCAGGAGACCTGTGTTTGATCCCCGGGTTGGGAAGATCCCCTGTAGAAGAGCATGGCAACCCACTCCAGTATTCTTGCCTGGAGAATCCCCATGGACAGAGGAGCCTGGCAGGCTACAGCCCGTGGGGTCGCAAAGAGCTGGACACGACTGAGCAACACAGCACAAGTATGAAGTGTAATCTGACTGATCTGAGTGTAATAGTCTCTATTTTGGTGAAATACAGGAAGTTTGATATTTTCATTTATTCCGTAACTATGTCAAGTAGCCTATACTTAATCTCTTCTATTCTGAGTTTTAGAATTCAAAGGAACAACATTCCCCACCCCTAGAGCAGGCAGAAAAATACTTCTCACCTTGAATAATCAATTTGTTGGTCAGACAGGAAGTAGCAATTAAGTGACAAGGGCTGTAACACCACCCAGGGTGTGACATTGTGCTTTGAGAGCCTCTCAGAGCCAACCCTGACTTTGGATGACTTCACAGAAAAGGCGGAGAAATCAAACACTGCCTTATAAACATGACCCTTTCCTAGAGTATGGCTGATGCAGTTGTGACCATCCTGAGTAACCTCTGCATCACACCTGTCTCCATCATGAAGACCACTGGGGGTCTCCTTCTGCTCTGTGTAGTGGCCCATCTCTGCTCCTGCTCAGGTGAGTTAAGGGTAGATAGTGCCCTTAATAGCCATAAGCTTGTTCTCTGACATAGCCCCTCCTAGGATATGAACATCTCAGAGAAATGTCTGGTCATGTGGATTCAAAGAATACTAGTTTGTAATTGAAGGGCTTCCCTGGTGGCTCAGAGGTTAAAGCGTCTGCCTGCAATGCGGGAGACCCAGGTTCGATCCCTGGGTCGGGAAGATCCCCTAGAGAAGGAAACGGCAACCCACTCCAGTATTCTTGCCTGGAGAATCCCAAGGACGGAGGAGCCTGGTGGGCTACATTAGTCCATGGGGTCGCAAAGAGTCGGACACGACTGAGCGACTTCACCTTCACCTTCTCGTAATAGAAACAGCCCTGGCCTGGAAAGGGAGAATCTTATGTCCCACTTGGAGTTGAAGGGTTTGGATCTAGAACATTCCCTTTCAAGGATTTTTATTTCCATTCATGGCACCAAAAACAAACACACACACACACACACACACACACACACACACACTACTTTTTTCAGAAGTCCACCATCTTATTGTGTGTGTTAGTCGCTTAGTCATATCTGACTCTTTGCGACCCTATGGACTGTAGCCCACCACATTCCTATGACCATGTAATTCTCCAGGCAAGAATACTGGAGTGGGTTGCCATTCCCTTCTTCAGGGGATCTTCACAACGCAGGGGTTGAACCAGAGTCTCCTGCATTGCAGGCAGATTCTTTACCCTGTGAGTCACCAGGGGAAGCCCATTTTGTTAGGACCCTGGAAACTGCTGGCATCATGAGATACTACTCCTCATCGCAAAGATGCAGAAAAACTTGAATCTCTCTCCAAATTAATCCAGGAAAACAGAAAAAAAAAATTCTCCAAATCCCAGGAGTCAACAATTAAACTTTTATATAGTGAAAAATTACTTAAATAAGATTATATCTTAGAGATACTCTATTACTTTTCTTCATATCAATTAGGAGGGGGAGAGTATTGAAGATGGTGCTTCAGGCTCTGAGAAGTAGTGATAGTATTGCTATCTGATTTAAAACATTATCAGAGACACAATGAGCTCCAGAAAACATCCCGTGGTATACAGAGGGAGGAAATTTGGATAATTCTCTTGCTTGAACCAAGGATTACCTAACACAGTGGCCATTTGCCTTCATCAGAATACAGTTGGATTTTGTGAAAGGACAGGGTAGGTGCCGAAACTATTTACCAGAGGAACCACAGAGTCTTATTTAACAGACTGACTTTACATTAATTCATGAGACCTCACAACTCTGCTTTATTTTTAACATTTCCAACTGAATCTCTCTTTCAGAAGCTGCTAGCCTGCCTTTAAAAACAGTGAGTATACTGAACCACAATTTAATTGCAGTTTAATTTCCTATTTAGTTTAATTTCCTATTTACTGTATTTAGTCAACAAACACTTGAGAAATACATATGAAAGATTAATTCAGTATGCTTGTGGTAGGTTGATAGTAATAACAGAAGTGACACTGGTAGTACTAGCATTTGTCAGTGTGGTCATAGTACTATCAAGAGAAGTAGCCACAGCAGTTTCAGTGTATAGGAGCTGGGACTTCCGGATGGCACTGTGCTTCCTGTCAGACAGAGGCCAGGGTAGCCTAGCTTAAGGACATTCTCTTGTGTATGTTGCAGGTGAACTGCAGCATTTACAAGAAGTACCCGGTGGTGGCCATCCCCTGCCCCATCACATACCTGCCTGTTTGTGGTTCTGACTACATCACCTATGGGAATGAATGCCACTTATGTATTGAGAACTTGTGAGTACCTCATGGGAAGGAAAAAAAGCTAGGGCACCATCCTTCGCTGCAATCTTCTCCTCTTTCCGCTAGCATGCTCAGCTCTCTAAAAACTGTACTTACCCACTCAGAGCATCTGGGAGAGAAAAAACTTGCTGCCTCACAGTTGGATTAAGGAAGAGCCACCTGCTCTGCCAGCTTGGACCGGTCCCTCCATGACAGAGCCTCTAATTCCCATCTGTCAACTGAGAGTCTAACAAGACCAAAGGCTTCAAATTACTGTCTTTAGAGCCCAGAGGTTCTGTAGAGGGAAGTTAGGAGTCACCCAAGAGGTTACAGAGATCATTTGGGGAGGTCTCCAATTCTAACCAGCTTTGGACTCTTTTTAAGTAGTGGAGTTCCACATAATTTCTTATTGGAAGAAATGTTTCTGAATCCCACACTAAAAAATAATTGAAAACCACTATACTATCATGTAGAATAGAAGCCTCTTGTCCTACTTCTAAGAGACTTAATGGCCAGTAGATGATTCTTAGATAAACTGTGACCAGAAGGTCTTTATCCTCCTCAATTTCCTGGTGGCTGTAAATATCCATAGCCTGAGGCAGTAGGGAGGAAAAGGCTACCACAAAGATTTTTTTCTTCAACCTGAAATAAGGAATACAATAAAGTCCAAGCTGTCATGACTTGGACTAGAATCGTCATGGACATGTTTTTAAGCATTTTGTTTGGCTTACACAACGTTTTGGAAGGCAATATAACCAGGCAGAAGGCACTTTTGTGCAAAATGGGCAACTCAGGGGTCTTAACAACCAGTTCCCTTTGCTCACTGTTAACTCTCTTTTAGACCACTGGATTTTGGCCACTTAGCTCTTGTGTTTTTTGTTTTTTTCATCTTTGTGATTATCTTAACAAGTTAAAATATCACATTAGGGCCCGAGCCCAGAAGGATATGTCTACACATGGATTCCTACTCAGGAGCTTTTATTTCACAAAAGGGAAGCTTCACTAATGTGCACAGACACTGGGCCCTCAATCTGGAAAACGGCTTGCATTCAAGGACACTGAAGAGGACACACGGTGGAAGCTCCCCTCACTAGTGCAGGGTCCAGCCTCACCACGGGCCCTGCTGACCAGGAACGCCTGAGGGGCAGGCCGCCTCAACTTCCCTTGTCAGAGGTCCTCCTTCTTCGCTGGTTTAAGACTTTGGGTGATTAGTCTGGGCTCTCGGATCAGTAGAGGGAGCAGGTGGGATGAAAATAGCACTGGACTAGGGTCATTCTGCTACTCGCTCTGTCAGAAACTGCCTGTAGCAAAGATACTCCTTTTTAGGGACTCATTTTCCTCATGTGTAAGATCAGGTTATGGCTGTAATCTCTGTAGTTCCTTTCAGCTCTAATATAATGTAAATTTTCCTCTTGTGTTAATGATCCTCTTAACTGTGTCTTCCCATAGGAAGAGTCATGGAAAAGTTCAGTTTCTTCATGAAGGAGTATGTTAACTTCCCCACAGACATGGATACAGAGCAAGGATATCATCACTGTCATCGTCATCATCCCTGGTTCTGGGAGGGCGGGATTGGTAGGGAGGGGGCAGAGACAGACTCAGAGTCATCTTTGTTGGGTGGGGAAAGTTATGCTCTCCTTCAGACTTCTGTCTCACTGACTGACAAATACAAACATGTCAAAATAAACTAAAAAGTACAATGAAAGTGTAACAGGTCATTGTTGCGTTCCAAGCATCAAAATAATTACACTTATTAAAAACTTTGCAGAACTACTATCTACCTAGTAACTTCAATTGATCAAAAGATAAAAACCTACTTTAAATGGAACATATGGAGCAAAATATGTGTAATGCCTATTGTGGCTGTTCAGTCACTGAGTCAAGTCCGAATCTTTGTGTTTCCAGGGACTGCATCCCGCCAGTCTTCTCTGCCCATGGGGTTCCCCAGGCAAGAATACTGGAGTGGGCTGCCATTTCCTTCTCCAGGGGATCTTCCCAAACTAGGGATCAACCTCACATCTCTTGCACGGGCAGGTAGATTGTTTACCACTGAGCCACCAGAGAAGCCCTTTGTAATGCCTATAGCACAGTCGTAAATATTTTTACGAATGACATGCCTTCACAACTACAAATTTGATAAACACATTTTATAGCAAAATTATCAAAATAAACCACTGAACTCTCTGACATAGCTTAAACATTAACTCATTTCTAAGGTTTTAAAAAAGTATATGTTTAAAATAAATTGACAAAAATTTTTCATTTGCAAGAGATACTCTATTTGGGCAATTAATTTCCTAATTGTTCTAACGAAAGTCTAATTCCTAATTGAGTCTTCTTTACTTGACATACCAATCTGTTTTAACAAGGATGCTGTGTGATTCTACTCAGGGAGGAGGGCATGCTTGCAAATCCTACTTCAAATTTAATATAGCTCTGAACCATCTTTATAATTTTAATTATCAATCTAATTGTGCCACAAACATCAGCTATTCCATATTAATAAATCCTGACCCATGATTTTAAGATTCTCAACCCCCTAATCCTAATGTTAAATACCTAATTTATCCATAATCCTAGACAGTTCATAGAGTTTAACTTAAATCTATGTTTAACACTAAAAGCTCACAATATGTTAATCACAGTAAGACACTCAGTAATCTAATATTTCTCAGTCTTTGTTCATTGTGACACACCTTTTCAACCGAACTGTAAACATGAAGAACCAGTGTCTAAGTGCACAAAAGAGAAGAAACACTGGTCCAAAAATGCTGACTAGTGAATAAAAACAAAAGCTCATCTTTTCTCCTTTCTTTTCATTTCCCTTTTCCTCTCTCTCAAATAGTTTTCCTTTTCTCTATACTATTTTTTCTTTTTCTATATATTCCTTCCCTGTTATTTCTTATTGCAAACTTTTCCTAACTTTTCCTTAAATTCATTACTTTTTCCTCACTTTCTATAGTCTCTATAAGCATCTTTTATTTATTCAAAGCCTTCCAGCCTCCATATCTCAAGGTCTGACTGTATATCCCTTTGTAGCAATGGTCAGATAAGCACATTTGCCTGTATACACACTTGGGGAAATTTTAAGTTATTAGACATCTGTCTCAAAATGAAGACAGCTGGAGCCTCACCTCCAAAAACCATGTAGACATATAAGTCTTACCTAGGCTTATAGCGTAATTGATAGCTACACCTTGACATTTAAAAATAAATTCTAATTTCATGTAAACCCAAAATTCACCTTATATCTAAATCCCAATTTTTACCTTTCACAACTGCTCTATAGCATAAGGCTTAACCACTCCCTTCAAAGGCCAACTCTTTATTCTATCTTTTAAATCAAAATTCAAAACAAATCTTTAACATTAATCTGCATGCAATTCTTTTCATATAAATGAATCTGAGAACCAACACCGAACTCAGTCCTAAACTTTAAAAACTGTAATCCTAATGTTTTGCTGTCTCTGGGTCTTATTTCTATTCATCAATTGAATTGAAATGCCTATGTTTATATGCACGTTGTACTCTGCTTATGTGTGATTATGTCACGGGAAGCTACAATCTCACTTCGTATGCTAGTAACTACGTAGGTTTATGTTCACATGTGACTCTCTTTATAGATGACGTGGTCATGACTGGTGGCCCCAGTAACCTGACCTTAATAACTGTGTTTGAAAGTCAATATGTACACAAATATAGTGAGTTAACTCATTTTCAGTTAATAAACATGTAGATTGTTTCATTTAGTATCTTATTGTTGACTATTTACACTGTGACAAATTAGTTCCTGTTGTTGGTTTCCCCAAGTAATGAAAGGCTGAAACTGAATTAAGGTAAAAAGTTAAAACACAAAATAACAGAAAAAATAAAACATGGCTAAGGAATTCATATCATTTATAACAAAATAATTTTTCAACCTGAACTGTTGTTTTGATCCAGTTGCTTTGAGTTAAATGATTTCAAACCAGTTCTGTGCCTCTCTGACAAGCTGCTTCTATTGAGGCTTAATTGAGTTTGCCTAACTCACTGCGTGTCTCAGTCTGAGTCTCCTTCTGGTTATTAGTTTGTGGCTATAAAGCTGACAGGAAGTGTCTTTTCTAATAATCTTATTCGTTTCCTACCATGTCTACAAGCAATCTCACAGAGTAGCCTGAGAGGTGGGGTAAGTGAATGGATTCTTCATGTTCCACAGTCATTCTGCCTGTACCAGTGAAGACATGATGCACTTGACTTCCTGAAACCAATGACCTGGACCTCTGTGTTCTTGAGAAACTTTGTGGAAGAATGGATCAGTCTTGCCCCCATACTTGGGGCTCTGGATTATGTCTAGTTCAGGAAAGCAAGACATCCAATCATAAATGTAAATGTCAAATCAGTTCAGTCGCTCAGTCATGTCCAACTCTTTGCGACCCCGTGGACTGCAGTCAGCCAGGCCTCCCTGTCCATCACCAACTGCCAGAGTCTACACAAGCCCATGTCCATTGAATCGGTGATGCCATCCAACCATCTCATCCTCTGTCGTCCCCTTCTCCTCCTGCCCTCAATCTTTCCCAGCATCAGGGTCTTTTCAAATGAGTCAGCTCTTCACATCAGGTGGCCAAAGTAATGGGAGTTTCAGTTTCAACATCAGTCCTTCCAATGAACACCCAGGACTGTTCTGCTTTAGGATGGACTGGCTGGATGTCCTTGCAGTCCAAGAGACTCTCAAGAGTCTTCTTCAACACCACAGTTCAGAACCATCAATTCTTTGGTGCTCCGTTTTCTTTATAGTCCAACTCTCACATCCATACATGACTACTGGAAAAACCATAGCCTGGACTAGATGGACATTTGTTGACAAAGTAATGTCTCTGCTTTTTAATATGCTGTCTAGGTTGGTCATAACTTTCCTTCTAAGGAGTAAGCGTCTTTTAATTTCTTGGCTGCAGTCATCATCTGCAGTGATTTTGGAGCCCCCAAAAATAAAACAGTCACTGTTTCCCCATCTATTTGCCATGAAGTGATGGGACTGAATGCCACAATCTTAGTTTTCTGAATGCTGAGCTTTAAGCCAACTTTTTCACTCTCCTCTTTCACTTTCATCAAGAGGCTCTTTAGTTCTTCTTCACTTTTTGCCATAAGGGTGGTATCATCTGCATATCTGAGGTTATTGATATTTCTCTTGGCAATCTTGATTCCAGCTTGTGCTTCCTCCAGCCCAGCATTTCTCATGATGTACTCTGCATATAAATTACATAAGCAGGGTGACAATATACAGCCTTGATGTACTCCTTTTCCTATTTTAAATTTATTTAAAAATTTTTAAATTTCCAAGTTTAGGCCTTGGCAAAGACATGATTTTATTTAGTTTTACTCGCTTCTCTGTACTCACCAACATTTGCATCACTGAGGTCTTTATCATTCTTATCATCACTGTCTTCATTAGAAAACTCCACGAAGCAACTCAGGAGAACACATGGAAACTTTAAACAGAAGACTGTGTGTTTACCCCAATGTGAACTTTTACCAGGTGGGTAGGTACTCCAGTTGTGCAGTATCTTTTCCTTTACTGTTTAACATGTATATTGTGAGAATCAGATGAGATATGCATGTGAACATGTTTTGTAAATTATAAATCTTATAGAAATGAAAAGGGATGGTTATAATGTGCATCCCCATTCCTCTCCATCACTTACAAAAGCATAAAAATATATACCACATTTTTTTGGAATATGTTTGGCATGTTAAGTACTGATGACCAATAAATGCTCATGTATTTTTCTTGGTTTGAAAAATGGCAACATTTCTGTTCATTAGAAATTGATACTAGGAACTGAAAAGGAGAATGTGTAAACATGTAAGATTATACACATTTACTTATATAGTTTGCCCCATTTGAACATGGCCTTACTTAACATGATAGCATGAGCAAAACTGCAATAAAAATGATATGTGCATAATCTCAAGGAATATCATTACAAAATATCTATTGATTTTTAAAGTAAAAAGAGTAACTTAAAAGTGGATAACCTGGAAGTTATTACCAGCTGACTCAAGTGATTAAAGTTAGCATTGTTAGTGATAGAGCAAATCAACATCATGTATGTGTACATCAGGGGTGGGTCCCAATGTCCGGCACCTGGGAAGGAGTACTCAGAGGTCCCTTTCCAGGCAGGAGCACTGAAGTTCCACCCAACTAGTACCACACTTTGGAGCCAGATCTAGGGTGAACAGATCCTGGGGGAGCTCTAAACAAAGGCATGCCAGGTCCCAAGAAGAAGCAAAACCATCTTCATTCCTGGAGCTACAATGCTGACAAACACAATGGAGAAAGGGACACAAACTTTGGTTGTCTCTGGAAAGAACCACAAATGCAGTCCCTATGGACTTTAGTTCACTTTGACCACATGGGCCCCACTTGCTTCAGTGCTCACCTCCCTGGGGACAGAGCACACGAAAGTAATGGATCCTTAGTGAACCTGACCCTCAGGGCTTCTACTCTAAAAACTGGGGAGGAGATATCACCATCAACAGGGCTGTGACAGCCATGGAGCAAAGAGGAGACCCCTTCCATCATCCAGTGCAGGCTCTGGTTACTGTACCATCACACCTTTTATAAAGGAGATAAAAACCAGCACATGCTGAGGAAAGAAGTGGCTGGCATCCATACCAAAAGAGCCCTGGCACTGAAAACATTGGACTCACATGGTCTACATAGGGATATTCCCACATTAAAACATCCCTTCAAGACCACGGTAGATAACTGTTTCCCATAAACTCAAGTAGACAACGAAAGTTAAGTAACATGAAAAAGTAGAGGAACTATTTCCAATTAAAAGAATAGAGAAATCCCTTGAAAGAACAAATGATTAAACAAACCTCCCAAGTCTACCAGGCCCCAAGTTCAAAAAGGAGGTAGTAAAAATGATGAAAAAAATAAGAAAGATTATCAATTACAATGCAGATCAGTGTAACAAGGAACTAGAAACTGTAAAGGAACCAATCAAAATTACACAACTCAATTGCAAAGATAAAAACCAAACTAAAAGGAATGAATACCAGACTAAGTAACACAGAAGAATAAATAAGTGATCTGGAAGACAGAATAATGGAAATACTTAATCAGAGCACCAGACAGAAAGACAAATAAAAAGAAAATGAAAGCAACATATGAGATGTATGGGATAACATAAAGGTGTGTGAACCTATGCAAAATAGAGATTCCAGAAGAAGGAGAAAAGCGTATAAAAAATATATTTGGAGAAATTATGGCTGAAAACTTTCCAAACCTAAAAGAAAACAGATATCCAAGTACAAGAATCAGAGGGTCCCAAACAAGATGGACAGACCCACACCAAAACATAATAATTGAAGTGGAAAAACTTAGAGAGATAATTCTAAAGGCAGCAAGAGGAAAACAAAGAGTAAGTTACAAGGGAACCTTAGTAAGGTTATCAGCTGATTTCTCTGCAGAAAATTTGTAGGCCAGAAGGGAGAGGTATGACCAACTGAAGTGCTGAAAGGGAAAAATCTATAACCTAGAATACTCTATTCAGTAAAATTATCATTTATAACAAAAGAAGAGATAAAAAATTTCTTAGAGAAGCAAAAACTAAAAGAATACAACAATATTAAACCTAACATAACAGCAAGTATTTAAAGGTCTTCTCTAAATGGAGAAGAAACAAAAAATTATAGGAAAAGAAAAAATACAACAGGAGAGGCAAATACATGAAAGGATTGAAGATTATTTACATAAGCTGGTACGTAGATCAAGAAACCATCAAAAAATTTTATAAAAGCAATTTTAAATTATATAACTACAATCAACAGAAAATGGAGAAGGCAATGGCACCCGACTCCAGTACTCTTGCCTGGAAAATCCCATGGATGGAGGAGCCTGGTAGGCTGCAGTCCATGGGGTTGCTAAGAGTCGGCCACGACTGAGCGACTTCACTTTCACTTTTCACTTTCATGCATTGGAGAACGAAATGGCAACCCACTCCAGTGTTCCCGCCTGGAGAATCCCAGGGATGGGGGAGCCTGGTGGGCTGCCGTCTATGGGGTCACACAGAGTAGGACATGACTGAAGCGACTTAGCAGCAGCAGGAACAGCAATCAACAGAAAAAGGATAAACAAGAAGATGTAAAATAGACCATCAAAATCGTAATGTGAAGATGGGAGAAAAAAATGTAGATCTTTTAGAATGTGTCTGAACCTATATGACTATCAAGCTAAAACAAGCAGATATAGTTATGCGTTAACATACTTGAAAACCAGGGTACTGTTAGTCACTCACTTGTTAGTCGCTTAGTCTGACTCTTTGTGACCCCATGGAATGTAGCCCTAGGCTACTCTATACACAGGATTTCCCAGGCAAGAATACTGGAGTGGGTTGCCAGAAGTTATGTAAGCAGGGTGACAATATACAGCCTTGATGTACTCTTCTCCTGATTTGGAACCAGTCCATTGTTCCCTGTTCAGTTCTAACTGTTGCTTCTTGACCTGCAAACAGATTTCTCAGGAGGCAGGTAAGGTGGTCTGGTATTCCCATCTCTTTAAATTTTCCAGAGTTTGTTGTGATCCATACAGTCAAAAGCCTTGGTGTAGTCAATAAAGTGGAAGTAGATGTTTTTCTGGAACTCTCTTGCTTTTTCGATGACCCAATGGATGTTGGCAATTTGATCTCTGGTTCCTCTGCCTTTTCTAAATCCAGCTTGAACATCTGGAAGTTCTCAGTTCACGTACTGTTGAAGCCTCACTAGGAGAATTTTGAGCATTACTTTGCTAGTGTGTGAGGTGGGTGCAATTGTGCAGTAGTTTGAGCAATCTTTGGCATTGCCTTTCTTTGGGATTGGAATGAAAACTGACCTTTTCCAGTCCTATGGCCACTGCTGAGTTTTCCAAATTTGCTGGCATATTGAGTGCAGCACTTTCACAGCATCATCTTTTAGGATTTGAAATAGCTCAACTGGAATTCCATCGCCTCCACTAGCTTTGTTCATAGTGATGCTTCCTAAGGCCCATTTGACTTTGCATTCCAGGATGTCTGACTCTAGGTGAGTGATCACACCATTGTGGTTATCTGGGTCATGAAGATCTTTTTTGTGTATTTTTTTTTGTGTGTGTGTGAAGATCTTTTTTGTGAAGATCTCTTCTGTGTATTGTGCCACCTCTTCTTAATATCTTCTGCTTCTGTTAGGTCCATACCATTTCTGTCCTTTATTGTGCCCATCTTTGCATGAAATGTTCCCTTGGTATCTCTAATTTTCTTCAAGAAATCTCTAGTCTCTCCCATTCTACTGTTTTCCTCTATATCTTTGCACTGATCACTGAGGAAGGCTTTCTTATCTCTCCTTGCTATTCTTGGGAACTCTGCATTCAAATGGGTATACCTTTCTTTTTCTCCTTTGCCTTTCACTTCTCTTCTTTTCTCAGCTATTTGTAAGACCTCCTCAGACAACCATTTTGCCTTTTTGCATTTCTTTTTCTTGGGGATGGTCTTGATCACCGCCTCCTGTACAATGTCAGAAATCTCTGTCCATAGTTCTTCAGGCACTCTGTCTATCAGATCTAATCCCTTGAATCTGTTTGTCACTTCCACTGTATAATTGTGAGGGATTTGATTTAGTTCATATCTTAATAGTCTAGTGGTTTTCCTTTCTTTCTTTAAGTCTGAATTTTCAATAAGGAGTTCATGATCTGAGCCACAGTTGTTTTTGCTGACTTTAGGGCTTCTCCACATGGGAAGCTTTTCTTTCAGTGTCATATATTTTTTCCTTTTCATACTGTTCATGGGATTTTCAAGGCAAGAATACTGAAGTGGTTCGCCAATCTCTTCTCCAGTGGACCCCGTTTTGTCAGAACTCTCCACTTTGACCTGTCCATCTTGGGTGGCCCCACATGGCATGGCTCATAGTTTCACTGAATTAGACAAGGCTGTGGTCCATGTGATCAGTTTGGTTGTTTTTCTGTGATTGTGGTTTCCATTCTGTCTGCCCATTGATGAATAAGGATAAGAGGCTTATGGAAACTTTCTGATGGGAGAGACTGTGGGAGAAACTGGGTCTTGTTCTGATGAGCAGGGTCATGCTCAGTAAAACTTTAATCCAATTTTCTATTGATGGGCTGTATTCCCTCCCTGTTGTTTGGCCTGAGGCCAAACTGAGACCCACACCTCCACTGGAGACTCCTGGACACTCACAGGCAAGTCTGGCTCATTCTCCCACTGGCCTCCAAAGTCAAATTCCTTGGGGGTTCTCAGTCCCTTTGCCAGATCCCCAGGTTGGGAGATCTGTTGTGGGTCCTAGAACTTTCTTAACAGTACAAGAATTTCTTTGGTATAATTGTTCTGCAGTTTGTGGGTTGTCTGCTCTGTGGCTCTATGGTGGGGCTAATGGCGACCTCCTCCAAGAGAACTTATGCCACACGCTTGGTGACCCAGGTCTGCTGCACAAGGAGTCCTGTCCCTGCAACAGGCCACAGCTGACCTCTGCCGCCTCAGGAAACACTCAAACACTCAAAGGCAGGTCTGGCTCAGTCTCTCTTGGGTCTCCAGGCCCTGGTGCACATGTTTTGTTTGAGCCTTCTGAACCCTCTGATGGGTATGGGGTTTGATTCTAAATGTGATTTCGCCCCTTCTACCACCTTGTTGGGGCTCCTCCTTTGCCTTTGGACACGGGGTATCTTTTTTTGGTGGGATCCAACATTCTCCCATTGATGGTTGTTTAGCAGTGAGTTGCAATTTCGGAGTTCTCACAGGAGAAGATGCGTGCACGATCCTTCTACTCTGCCATCTTGTCGATGCTATGAGGGAAGCTCTATCTTTGTAGCCCCTGGCAATTATTAACCTGACTTTTCTCTATAGAGTCACTATTCTTGACATTATACTAAAATAGAATCATAAAGTATGTGGCCTTTTGTCTATAAGGTTATTCCATGCTAGAGCATGTATCAGTACCTTATCCTTTTTATTGAATAATGTTGTATTCTACAGATGCAGTGCATTTAATCATCCATCAGTTGATGACTAGTTGAATTATTTCCAATTTGGGGCTATTATGTATAAAGCTGCTATGAACATTAATGTCTTTAGTGGATATATGTTTTTAATTCTCTTGGGCAAATACCTAGGAATGGAACTGTTAAGTCATATGGTAACTCTACATTTAACTTTTTGAGGAATTACCAAACTATTTCTCAAAGCAGCTACAACATTTTATAATATAGTCCCATCAGCAATGTATGAGAGTTCCAACATCTTCATATCCATACCAACATCTTGTCTGTCTATTTTCTTAATTTTAGTCACCTTAATGGATAGGAAATGGTATCTCTTTTTGGTTTTGATTTGTCTTTACCTAATAACTAATGACAGTAAGCATATTTTCATGTTTTATTTTGGAAAATATGTATTCCAACCCTCTGCTTGGTTTTTAAATAAATTGTCTGGTCACTGTAAGCTGCAAATGTAATTTTTTTTAATATACTCTAGATACTAGTCCCTTATCAGATATATAATTTGCAACTATTTTCTTCCATTCTGAGGTTTCTCCTTTTAAATGCAAAAGTCTTTAATTTTGATGATGTCCAAATTATCCATTTCCTCTTTTGTTTCTTGTAATTTAGTGTCATATCTAAAAAACCATCACCTATTCAAAGGTCACAAAGATGAACACCTATATTTTCTTCTAAGAATTCTATAGTTTTAGCTCTCGTATTTATGTATTTCAAGTTAATTTATGTTGTAATTTTTAACACAAAATGAGGTGGGGGTCCAATCTCATTTGTTTTGTATGTGAATATCCAGTTGTCCCAGACAAAGTTTTTAAAAGATTATTCTTTCTTCGCTAAATTGTTTTGTCATTCTAGTCAAAAATCAATTAAACATACATATTAGAATTTATTTTTGAATTCTCAATTCTATTACACACTGTTTTGATTATCATAACCTTGCAGTAAAATTTTAAAGTGTTGTGTGAACCCTCCACCTTTTTTCTTTCTGAAGACTGTTTTAGCTAACTTGTATTTCCCATAAGAATTTTAGGATTAGCTCATCCATTTTCCAAAAAGGGCAACTAACTCTGATAGACAGCACTGCCATCTTAACAATATTAAATCCTGTTGGATTGGATCATTTTGTTATAAAGGCACTGTTGGCACAGATGGTAAAATTTAAATTAGAGTCTTGAGGTGAAGAGCACACAAGAAGTTACTTGTTCTATTCTAGCAACAATTATTTCAAAATAAAAAGTTAAAATTTAAAAATGTGTGCTTCCTAACTGCTATGCGAAGCAGGTACTAGTAATCTGATAAAATTGTTCTTTCAATAATTCAAAGTCAAAGCACAGTAGTGACTTCAAAATGTTAAATATCAAGAGAATATGGAAAGGATATGCTATCTAGGCTGAGTTTTTAAGTAAATTTTCAAATAAATCATAACATTCTTCCTATCTCCTCCACCTCTAATATACACTGAAAACATTTTACAATTCCTTAGGAAATCTCAATTTCATAGTGACATTTTAAGTAGTTTTTCAGTATAAATCAGGGTTGCCTAAAAGATCTTGTTTACATAAGAAGAAAGGACTGCCATTGCTTTGAAAGAGATTTCTGAGATATTCAAGGGACCTTCTGTCCAGGATTTTCTGGTTTCCAGATTCTGCAACATTACTCTTCCCAGAGGTGAACACTTAATACATATGTGCACACTAATAGGCTCCAAACTGGTGACAGCCTTCATCAGAAGCAGATGCACTGGATGCACATCACTCTCCTCTTTCACCCTTATTCAGTTCAGTTCAGTTCAGTCGCTCAGTCGTGTCAGACTCTTTGCGACCCCATGAATTGCAGCACACCAGGCCTCCCTGTCCATCACCAACTCCCGGAGTTTACTCAAACTCATGTCCATTGACTCAGGGATGCCATCCAGCCATCTCATCCTCTGTTGTCCCCTTCTCCTCCTGCCCCTAATCCCTCCCAGCCTCAGGGTCTTTTCCAATGAGTCAACTCTTCGCATGAGGTGGCCAAAGTATTGGAGTTTCAGCTTCAGCATCGGTCCTTCCAACAGGATGTATATAAGTGCTTTACAATCTCATTTGAAAATCATAATCAGCTTATGCTATGGTACTATGATTAACTGTATTCTGAAAGCTTGTTAAAGAAAAGTTATTTGACACTTGTCAAAATGGTAAGGAAAGCATTATTCAAGGTATAGTCTTGAATATCCCTATTGTAATACCCCTATGGCAATGGGGGAAAGACTGGGCTTAACTCTAAATAAAGCAAATGAATATTTTAGCCAAGGAGCTGGGTTAAGTACTCAGTAGATGGAAAATTACTAATAAGAGGTACTAAGGGAATTCTTGTTAAAGTCAGGCCAAGGACTTATACGTTAAAAGTGGGGTATGAAAAACTTGATCAAATATAAAGGGTGATCAGATATCAAAGGTAGGGAGATAACTTAGCAGAATTCTGTGCTAAGACATGCCTGGAAAGGCCAAAGACATGAAGTAGAGGGGAGGCAGAGAGAAGGGAGGTATGGGGAGGTCAAGGTCCTTTTGACAAGAGAACTCAGAGAAGCCTAACTCAAGTTTGATAAAGAAGAGAATCTTTGTCAAGCTACACTGAAGACAGTGGCAATAGTTTTTCATTATTCATGGTATACCCAAGTTGTATTATAGTCTCTAAGACAGAGTGAATCTTCATTAATAATCACCGAGTAAGCAAATCAAAATAAAGAAACTAAGGCTTCTACGAGTTCAATAATTTGCACAAGGTCACGCAGGGAATGGTGGAGGTGGCAATGAATTCATATAACATTATGATGCCTGCCCTCCAAACCATCTCAGCACAGTTTCCAGTTGTTTTATCCTTCTGAAGGGAAACCAATATGAATTTTAGTCTCTCAGCCTTTGGCACTACCTCCATTAGTGGTAGAGACCGTGTCTTCCAACTCTATCTACCAAAACTGCAAGAACTGCTTCTGAGGTCTTCTCACAGGGGCACTTAATTCAAAAACTGGCACATTCCAAAAAGTGTTCTTGTGGCCTTTATCAAAGACTTCAAGTGAAGCATGGTTTGATGAAAGCACAATTAAGCTTATTTAAATCATGACTAAATGGCTGGTGGCTTATCTATTGAAAGTTATTTTATTAGCAGGGCTTCCCTCATAGCTCAGTCGGTAAAGAATCTGCCTGCAATCTTCAAGAGACCCAGGTTCAATTCCTGGGTCAGGAAGATCCCCTGGAGAAGGAAATGGCAAACTACTCCAGTATTCTTGCCTGGAGAATCCCATGGACAGAGGAATCTGGTAGTCTACAGTTCATGAGTTCACAAGAGTTGGACATGACTTAGCAACTAAACCACCATCACTGACCCTGTCTGTAACTACATGCCAGGGCAAGTTAACACCTCATTTTTGAGCCATCAGCCTGCATTTGGGGACCAGATAATCATGGCCAAAGCTTCAGGGACAGTCTAGTTACTACATCCATCAGCTCTGTTCTTTACTACGATGGTTACATGCCTCTTTATTATTGGCTCTGGGGAAATCCTCCTCCTAAGGGCCCTTGATAAAGAAGCTTTCAGCAGACATCTGGTGGGTAAATGAGGTGTGAGTGCTCACCAGCTCCACCCATTATACCATCTCCCCAAATATGGGATCTGGGAGGAAATTACCCTCTTCCTAAAAGTCAGGAATTATTGCCTGTTTGTGCTGAATCAAGACCTGGATGCTGATACCTTTTCTCTGTTCCCAGTCTGGGGTCTCAACTGCCAACATTTCCCCCTTTGGTTCTAGAGGAGAGACGAGGAAAGAGGGGAACCTGAGAAAACGTTAAAACCTATAAAGCTGCCATACTGATGAGTCTTCCTAGAAAAAGCAGTACACCAAAGAATATGTAGTAAACCAAGTGAAATTACTTAACTTCCTTGTGACTTCATTCCCTCATCTGTAGAACAAAGAAAATGGTAGTTACCATCTGTCAGAATGGTAGTTACTGTCTGTTATGAAGATCAAACTGTGTAACAGGTGTAAAAGCACACAAACTTAAAGGGGTGAGGAAATAATGCCAACTTTATTGGGTCCTATGATCTATTAAAATGTCATATATAATCACCTCTCTTTCACAACAAAATAAATGTCCCTCCTTAGCAGATTTTTCTGACCACTTCCCAAGCTTCTGTTTCTGGAAATAGCTATTTCATAACTGAGATAGAACTCTTGACAATACATAAGGCAGAACCCATCCAGGCTGGGCAGACACCAGAAAGTCACTTCTTCTTCCTCCACTGGATTGCCCTTGGCCACATCAGCAGCATGAGAACAACAGCCTTTGTCCTGCTCTCAGCCCTGGTGCTTGCAACCATCCTCAGTATCTCCCTCATAACCTTGCCCCTGGCCTGATATTGAGAGGTCATGTTATCTTCTACCCATATAATTCTGAAATTTACACAACACATATAATAAAGGAACATTTTTGAAATGCACTTTTTCCTTTGTACCAATAAATGACCAAATTATACCATCAGGGTGCAAGTGGACCTAAATGGTCAACCAAATTGCTAAACCAATTTGGTTTGACCAAATTGGACCAAATGGTCAACCAATTGCCAGGCAAAATTGCTATCCATATAAACATTTAGTATAATTTCTTTGGGAAATGTCTATCCAATGTATCCTTGGACTTAACATCACTTTTTATTGGGATCTCATTTCATCATAAAACAATTCAATCCATGACTGGCAATCTATAGTTTGGCAGCATGAACTACTATTCTTCTTCTTCCATTATTGAGTTGAAATCTGCCTCCCTAGAATTTTCAACTGCTAGTCCAATTTCTGCCTCCAGGCTTGTTACATAACAGCAGACACTTCCAATATATAAAACTTGTGTTTGGTTTTTTTTTATATTTTCTAAGTTCAGATTATGAAGTAGGAAAGAACAGCACAAACGCATTATTATAATAGCTATTTCATCTTTTGGGCTACACTCTAAACCTACTTCAAAAAAGAAAATGAAAAGTTTTGTGTGAAGAGCTTCAACCTTTAATATTATGCTCATACAGACAGCTTTGAAGTGAATCATATTTTGATGACAGTCTGAGACCTGAAACAAATCAAAGATTAGTTTTCTAATAAGATTAGATTCTTCCAGAGTTTAAATTTCTTTGTCTTTATCTTACAGATATAGAATGTGTCAAACACCATGGCCAAGATGTGTACCCATCTTGACATGACAGTACTATTTTGCATAATCTTAAAGGCCAGTATCAGTAAAGAAATACTCAACACTATATATTAATTAAATTTCTACATGTTTGAAGGTTTATTTTTTAAGTTTCAAAAATTGTTTCATTTAAAAAACTGTAGGCAGACCTTTCTAGAATGGAAGGGGCAGAGCAGAGTAGTTAGACACCTAGCATCAGAGTGACTAGGTGCTGAGTTAAATTCTAGCTGTTTGATAGTGTCCCCACGGAAAACAATACTTGTCTCATATTTCACAATATTGCAAAATTTAAAGCTGTAATATTTGAAAAGGGCTTAGGACAGTACCTGACACATAGTAAAGTTCAGGAAGGACAAGTCAGGACTTAAAATGTTTAAATGGGTCACTTACATCTTTGTTCTCTAAAGAATGAAGATTTTAATTTAACCTTTTTTTCATTACTCATTAAATAATGACTACTGTTGAGACAATCTAGGTGTGGTAGTAAAAACTTAAGCTAGCTACCAGGTAATTTGGGTTTTAGACTAGCTCTACTGCTTTATAGCTGCATTACCCTGGGGGTCCAGGCAGTCCCTTCCACTACTTTGAGTCAAAAATTTTGGTTTCCCTGTTAAAGAAAATAAGAGATTAAGACTGCAAATTTTGGAGTCAGGATTGAATTCAAGCCTTCCTTTATGATTTATTAGCTGTGTGAGAATGAAAAGGTTAATGAATATTAAACCTTACAGTTTCCTGCTCACAATGCATATGATATAAATTCTGGCATTGGGGTTTGAACAAGCAAGAAGAAGTGAAATCATGCTGGTATATACTTGACATCAGTTCAGTTCAGTTCTGTCGCTCAGTCATGTCCAGTTCTTTGTGAAACCATGGACTGCAGCATGCCAGGCCTCCCTGTCCATCACCAACTCTCAGAGCTTACTCAGACTCATGTCCATTGAGTCAGTGATGTCATCCAACCATCTCATCCTCTGTCATCTGCTTCTCCTCCCACCTTTAATCTTTCCCAGCAACAGGTTCTTTTCCGATGAGTCAGTTCTTCACAACAGGTAGCCAAAGTATTGGAGTTTCAGCTTCAGTATCAGTCCTTCCAACGAATATTCAGGACTGATTTCCTTTAGGATGGACTGGTTGGATCTCCTCGCAGTCCAAGGGACTCTCAAGAGTCTTCTCCAACACCACAGTTCAAAAGCATCAATTCTTTGGCACTCAGCTTTCTTTATAGCCCAACTCTCACATCCATACATGACTACTGGAAAAACAATAGCTCTGACTAGATGGACCTTGGTTGGCAATGTAACGTCTCTCCTTTTTAATATGCTGTCTAGGTTGGCCATAGCTTTTCTTCCAAGGAGCAAGTGTTTTTTAATTTCATGGCTGTAGTCATCATCTGCAGTGATTTTGGAGCCCCCCAAAATAAAATCTGTCACTATTTCCACTGTTTCCCCATCTATTTGCCATGAAGTGATGGGACTGAATGCCACGATCTTAGCTTTCTGAATGTTGAGCTTTAAGCCAACTTTTTCACTCTCCTCTTTCACTTTCATCAAGAGTCTCTTTAGTTCTTCTTCACTGTCTGCCATAAGGGTAGTGTCATCTGCATATCTGAGGTTATTGATATTTCTCCTGGCAATCTTGATTCCAGCTTGTACTTCATGCAGCCCAGCATTTCTCATGATGTACTCTTCATATAAGTTAAATAAGCAGGGTTACAATATACAGCTTTGACGCACTCCTTTCCCAATTTGGAACCAGTCTGTTGTTTCATGTACAGTTGTAACTGTTGCTTCCTGACTTGCATACAGATTTCTCAGGAGGCAGGTAAGGTGGTCCAGTATTCCCATCTCTTTAAGAATTTTCCACAGTTTATTGTGATCCACACAGTCAAAGGCTTTGGCATAGTCAATAAAGCAGATGTTTTTCTGGAACTCTCTTGCTTTTTTGATGATCCAGCGGATGTTGGCAATTTGATCTCTGGCTCCTCTGCCTTTTCTAAAACCAGCTTGAACCTCTGGAAGTTCACAGTTCACGTACTGTTGAAGCTTGACTTGGAAAATTTTGAGCATTGCTTTGCTAGCGTGTGAGGTGGGTGCAATTGTGCAGTAGTTTGAGCATTCTTTGGCATTGCCTTTCTTTGGGACTGGGATGAAAACTGACCTTTTCCAGTCCTGTGGCCACTACTGAGTTTTCCAAATTTGCTGGCATATTGAGTGCAGCACTTTCACAGCATCATCTTTTAGGATCTGAAATAGCTCAACTGGAATTCTATCACCTCCACTAGTTTTGTTCATAATGATGCTTCCTAAGGCCCATTTGACTTCACATTCCAGGATGTATGGTTCTAGGTGAGTGATCATACCATCGTGATAATCTGGGTCATTAAGATCTATTTTATATAGTTCTTCTGTGTATTCTTGCACCTGTTCTTAATATCTTCTGCTTCTGTTAGGTCCATACCATTTCTGTCCTTTATTGTGCCCATCTTTGCATGAAACGTTCCCTTGGTATCTCTAATTTTCTTCAAGAGATCTCTAGTCTCTCCCATTCTACTGTTTTCCTCTATATCTTTGCACTGATCACTGAGGAAGCCTTTCTTATCTCTCCTTGCTATTCTTGGGAACTCTGCATTCAAATGGGTATACCTTTCCTTTTCTTCTTTGCCTTTCACTTCTCTTCTTTTCTCAGCTATTTGTCCTCAGGCAAACCATTTGCCCTTTTGCATTTCTTGTTCTTGGGGATGGTCTTGATCCCTGCCTCCTGTAAAATGTCATGAACCTCCGTCCATAGTTCTCCAGGCACTGTTTATCAGATCTAATCCCTTAAATCTATTTGTCACTCCCACTGTATAATTGTGAGGTATTTGATTTAGGTCATACCTGAATGGTCTAGTGGTTTTCCCTACTTTCTTCAATTTAAGTCTGAATCTGGCAATAAGGAGTTCAGGATCTGAGCCACAGTCAGCTCCTGGTCTTGTTTTTGCTGACTGTACAGAACTTCTCCATCATTGGCTGCAAAGAATATAATCAACCTGATTTCAGTCTTGATCATCCAGGGATGTCCACGTGCAGAGTCATCTCTTGTGTTGTTGGAAGAGGGTGTTGGCCATGACCAGTGTGTTCTCTTGGCAAAACTGTTAGCCTTTCCCTGCTTAATTTTGTACTCCAAGGCCAAATTTGCCTGTTACTCCAGGTATATCTTGACTTCCTACTTTTGCATTCCAGTCCCCTGTAATGAAAAGGACATTTGTTTTGTCTGGGGACAAACCACAGGGCAGCCATACATGACGTGGGGCACTGCAGTTCCATTTTCCACCACGCTGTACTAGCCTCTGAGGTCCCCCCCTCCCATCCTGTCATGCTTAGTAATCTTTGTATTGGCAGCTCTCAGCTCAGCTCTAAAATTTAGAAGGTTCATAAAGTATACTAACTGAAGGAGTGGATGAATTAATTAATGAAACATATCTGAAGGGGAACATGAATTTAAGCATATTTTGAGTTATCTAAGTGGAGATACTCAAACATTAGAAAAATATCATGTCTGCAAGTGAACCTATTTTTGAAACCAAATCAGAGTCATAGACATAGAGAACAGACAGGTTGCCAGGGGTGGGGGGCAGATTAGTAGATGCAAACTAATATATATATAGAATGCATATACAACAAGGTCTTACTGTACACTACAGGGCACTATATTCAATGTCCATATAACTTAATCAGTTCGCTGTATACCAGAAACTAACACAACATTGCAAATTGTAAATCAGCTAGACTTCAATAAAAATAAATTTTTAAAAAAGAAAAATATGATGTCTGAAACTCTGGGACAGAAGAAGCTGGAAATGTAGAGTCTTTGGTAAAGAACTGGAGTTAGTATAGAATTGGAAGTAAAGCCACAGAACAAAATTAATAGCTATCATGTATTCACTATTTACCATGCCATGTACTGCTAAGTATTTCATACATATCTTCTCAGTTATATATGTTTTACTTTAATATTATAATACAGGAAGTCAAGATATACCTGGAGTTATTATTGCCTTCATTTTGCAGATAAATAAAGTAAGGCTTAGAGAGAAAAAATAATTATCCCAGGGTTATATAGTCAGGATTTGAATTCCAACATGTTTGACTTTAATGTCCACATTCCGCAATTTGCTCAAAGATGAAAAACCTATAAAATTCTTTCTTGGTAATTGCCTACTTGCCCCTTCAGGCAACTTATCACCTTGGCTTTGGCTCCAGAAACAGATTAGTGGATCTCCACTACAACGTTAAAATACATCTGTTTGCCTATGTGCTAGCAAAGTGTATATCAAGTACCTTGTTACCAATAATTAATGGCAAATGTTGCTATGATGTAGAAGTTCTTATAACTATAGTAGTTATCATCATAATATATCTCATACTTACATTCAGGCAGAACCTTTAAATTGAAAGAGAGAAGTAGCAAACTGTACTACATGAGATATGTAGAAAACTGATCCCATGGGAATGGTTGTACTTGTGAATATGCTATATGTGTTGAGAACAGATGCGTCAACCAGTATGGTGGAAAAGATTCTACTTTAATATAAATAATGATTCAGTTACCAGTTATTATAAAGAAGTTTATCACTAATGATTATATATATGCTATAAATTTTTTTTTTACTTACTGTATCTTGGGGTTAGCTGAGAACAGACAATTGGAATAAGGCACAAATGCACTGAGAGCTTTCTGAACTTGCTTGTAAAATCCTAAGTCCTGAGAATAAAAATTTTGCTTAAGGAATTCAAGGCTTTTTATATGTATTTCCAGATTGACTGTAGTAAATATAAAAAGTTACCATCAGAAGAAAGATTTTGTTATGACATATATGCACCAATTTGTGGATCTGATGGCAAAACTTACAGCAATGATTGCTACTTTTGTTATGAAGTTGAGTAATTATTGAAATAGTTTTCTATATTTAAGGGTTAATAATTATGTGTTAAGACAAATGTACTTGAAGCAGAAGTTGTTGTTTATGGTATAGAATATGTGAATCATCTCCTGCTGACTCTGATGAATAGAATTCTCATAATTTACAGGATTGGGGAGTCACTGGTATTCCTGTGCCACTACATATTGACAGTAAGAGTGAGTAGAGAACCTTAGAAGGAAGGAATCTTGGAAAGAAATTTAAAGGTCATCCAGTTCAACTTCCACTTATTAATCTATTGCTTAAACTCTTCCCACGAAAAATTCACCAGTTTGGCTCGCAGCCTATGCTTTGTTTATTTTCAGGGAAAAAGAAATGTCCCTCCATCCAGGCATGCCAGTCCACAACTGCTAGGATGAGCTGTGTTTATTGTTCAGCTTCAACAACTAAGTCTGGATATATTAGAGCTCCTTAACGATTGGTCCAAAAGGGGACACTATTTGAAAAACCTAAAGAACTTGTTCTAGTTCTGAGTCTGATTTCTTAAAAGAAAAAAAAAAAATGTATGCTGGAGGTATAATAAACTTAAATATAGAAAATCAAATAATCAAAAGTAGTTTAAAGATTACAAAGTAATCATCCAAAAGATATATTAGCATCAGCTCAAAAAGCACAAAATGATGACTAATATCAGTTCACTTCAGTTGCTCAGTCATGTCTGACTCTTTGCAATCCCATGAATCGCAGCATGCCAGGCCTCCCTGTCCATCACAAACTCCCGGAGTTTACCCAAACTCATGCCCATCAAGTTGGTGATGCCATCCAGCCATCTAATCCTCTGTCGTCCCCTTCTCCTCCTGCCCCCAATCCCTCCCAGCATCAGGGTCTTTTCCAACAAGTCAACTCTTCACATGAGGTGGCCAAAGTATTAGAGTTGCAGCTTCAGCATCAGCCCTTCGAACACACAGGACTTATCCCCTTCAGGATGGACTGGTTGGATCTCCTTGCAGTCCAAGGGACTCTCAGGAGTCTTCTCCAACACCACAGTTCAAAAGCATCAATTTTTTGGCGCTCAGCCTTCTTCACAGTCCAACTCTCACATCCATACATGACCACTGGAAAAAACCATAGCCTTGACCAGATGGACCTTTGTTGGCAAAGTAATGTCTCTGCTTTTTAATATGCTATCTAGGTTGGTCATAACTTTCCTTCCAAGGAGTAAGCGTCTTTTAATTTCATGGCTGCAGTCACCATCTGCAGTGATTTTGGAGCCCCCAAAAATAAAGTCTGACACTGTTTCCACTGTCTCCCCATCTATTTCCCATGAGGTGATGGGACCAGATGCCATGATCTTAGTTTTCTGAATGTTAAGCTTTAAGCCAATTTTTTCACTCTCCTCTTTCACTTTCATCAAGAGGCTTTTTAGTTCCTCTTCACTTTCTGCCATACTAGAGTGTATTTAGAAACTTACAGTTCCTTTTAAGTACTTTTAAAACAAACTTGACTGAAAACGAGCATCTAATATATATGGCATATTGTTCTGATTCTGTTATATTAAGAAAAAGTTATGAACTCTTATAAAAAAAAAAAGGCTTACGTGTATCTTCTTTAAATAAAAAATCCATTAAAGTATGTTTTTAGGGACATAAACTGACTGTGATGTATTATGAGCCTTATCCTTATGCAATCAGCACCAGCTGCTAAAAAATCCCTAAACTGCCGTCACTCCTCTTAAAAGCATCAATAAATGGAAAGACTTGGCTACACTTTGAGGGGCTCACTGGTGAAATATGGATGCTAATGAAATGCCTATGGCCTCAGCATTTCTCATTTGTTGCTATTTTTGTCTCCACAGGAAAACTAACAACAAACTTAAATTTGTATACTTCGGAAAATGTTCAATCTGTCTTATGATTACAACTCACAAGAGACACATTTCTTCTCCCATATAATCTATACCATGTTACCTAATCTTGTCACTATTATGTCTTAATGTGCTTGTAAAATAAAGTGAAATAAATATATGTCTGACTTTTTGTTTAGGAATTGAATCGTCTAGATTTGTTTCACTTTTGCGTAATATCTATGACAACTTTAGGGCCATATCCTGGGGAAAGTGGCCAATTAAGACTAGTAGTGATGCTGAAGCTCCAATATTTTGGCCACCTGAGGTGAAGAGATGACTCATTGGAAAAGACCCTGATGCTAGGGAAGATTGAAGGCAGGATGAGAAGGGGATGACAGAGGATGAGATGGTTGGATGGCATCACTGAGTTGATGGACATGAGTTTGAGCAAACTCTGGGAGACGGTGAAGGACCGGGAAGCCTGGCATGCTGCAGTCCATGGGATCGCAAAGAGTCACACATGACTGAGAGACTGAACAGCAACAAATACTCCAATAAAAATTAAAGAATAAAATAAAAATAAAGGATGCCCGTCCGCACTGCCCCCCACAACTAAGCATAATAAGGTTAAATTAAAATCAACATGTTGTTATTTTGCTCAGTTGCTCAGTCATGTCAGACTGAACAACAACAACAAAGTAGGAACCAGAAAAATCAAAGGAGCTAAAGCTGGTGCCTTCTCTTGCCCAGGCTAGGAAAACATTCCCTGTGCATAACTTAGTTCTGGCCTATTCCTGAAAAATTCCTGAACACATAAAGAGGGAGAATTCAAGCACAACAATCAGGAAATACTGTTTTGTTATATATCTCTTGTGTTTAAGACACTGAAAGCAACCCTGAGTTGAGACTGCTACTTCTTCCCAGAGACTATGTCTGTAAAACATTTCAAGTAAACACAGTCAGGAAAGTTGTGCAAGTTCCCATGAATTAGTTGATGTCTCCCATGTTTTTCTTTCTTTAAAGTCTGATCTCAGGTCTAGGACCTGAAACTTGAAATCTTACTAATACATTATGTATCCCCAAAATTATATTATTATATATTTCAAAGATCATATTATTTGTTCCCCAAAACAGAGAGTGTGCCTTGCAAAACTTTTAAATCTATCTGTACATCTATTTAATGAACACAAATCTATTAATGCCTACTTTGAGTCTGTGTTAGACTTGGTAGCATACAATAGTGAATAGAATTGATTTGGTCTTGTCCTCTTGGAGCTTACATTCTGTGGAAAAATTATTTGCCATGCTTAGTACAGCATCCTGTACAAAAGTGATATTATACAAATATGTTTAGTAACACTGAATCAAAATTAAGCAACATTTCAGTTGTATTATAACAGAGTCACATTATATAAGTATATAACATATGAAAATCTAACTACCTGATCTCTGCAAAGAGGGAAAAGGAGAAATCTCTGCAAAGAGGGAGAAAAAGTTAAATTCTTTTGAACTGTGTTCTGATCTCACAAATCCATCAGAAATTTAGGGACTAAGACTGTCCACCACAATGACATGAAGTAGGAATTCAAGTAGGAAACTGTTTGTTGTAGTGGTTATTTTCTTGTTTTCCCTTTGGTTTTGAAAAAAAACACTCCTTAAAGAAACTCTTTAAAGAAATTGAAAATACTGACTTGGATGTCATTTATCTTTTCACCAAATACTGATCAAATATCCACATTTTGTTGGATGCTAGAAATGCAGCAATAAGCAAATATAAAAATTCATTCTTTCTTTATGAAGCTTTAAGATTACATAGGAATAATAATAGGATACCAATCAAATGTGTGTGTGAGTGTGTATGGCAAATCTTGAGACTAGTTAAGCAAAAAATGATCTCTGGTACAGGAGTGGAGATGGGGGTGGGTGGGAGGCAACAGTCATGGGGTTAAGAAGCAAGAAGCATCATTATAAGCAGAGAGAACAGTAAAAGACTGGAACATAAGTAACTAACACCAACAATTGGTGAGTTCATATTTTTAAGCCACTCTTCCTCCCAAGCCCCTTCTATAATCCACACCCCACAATCTATTTTCCAATTACTTCCAAAGTGGTATTTCTGAAACACTGATCTCATCTTGTCATCTTCCTGCAAAAACTGTTTTAGTGAGTATCACTGCCTAATCCTCCATCAGTACTGGGCACCTCGTTCTCCATCTGCATCCCTCTCCACTCCACATTTTGGTATGAACTGCTTACCACTCTCAGAACCTTGCATGAACTCTGCAATTTTCCACATGCTGCTCCCTCATCCAGTACTTCTCTTTCTCACTTTTCCAATACCAATTCCACTCATTAAAGATTCAGCCCCAGGGTTATATTCCATAAAAATCTCCTCCTATGTATTCAGTCCTGCTAGATTAGCATGTATCACATTATATTCTCATTAGCTTAATAAATATCTATCTCTTTTGTTACATTGTGAGCTCACAGCTGGCACATTGCAGGTGTTCAAATAATGCTTTATAAAGTAATCCAATTAAACTAAAATTAATTGAATTTTACTTCTATCAATAAGTAAGGAAGCAAACCATGGTGTCTTATCCCAGATAACCCTGAAGTCAGATGTCACTTCCTGATTCATCTGAAATTTTTGCATCTGTTTGCATTCTACATCAAAGCAAGCTCCGAATGGTTATTCAAGTTCCTACAGAATCCACAGACACACAAATAATAGCAATGACTGTTTTCCTAGAGACTGCCACATAAAGACAGGAATGGTGGTTACCTTGCACACCCACAGCCTGAAACTCTCCATTACGTTCCTGTTCTCTATATTCATATCTTGCAACACTGTCTTGTAAGTCAATCCTTATGATTTTTAACATGAAAACTGCCATCAAATTTTAAAGATTCCCAAATAAAATAAAGTAAAAATTAAATACATTGTAAAAACATGTTCCCTATTCAAATTCTAAGAAATCTCACTCTGCTTCTTTTTCTTCCTCACATTTAAGCAAGCAGGTATTACTACATCCAATAAACCGGTCCTCCTGGAACAGGTAACTCCTGTCTCTCTCTGAAAACAAAGCTAAGTGGAAGCACTGACTTTGACTTTGGAATTTTAATTAACAATAATAGTACAGATCAAGGAAATGGAAGCCAGAGCCAGAAAAACACACCTCAACAAAATATCCACACACTGAAAACTTCTCAGAATTTCTGAAGAAAAGAAACTTAAAATTACAGAAAATTAAGCTTTTTAAAAGTGCCTGATAAAACTCTACAAACAAACTACTAGAGTTCTGAAAAATGCTTCTGGAGAGATCTGAAAACTACTGGATCTTTACCAGTTGCCAGACTTCTAGGCACTTCCTTCCTAGGATGTGAGGCATTTAACACTCAAAAATAGATTCTGAGGTTAAAAGAACTACACCCAGGCCCAGCCAAGTCCTCCATGGCTCATCCATCAACAAGTCTAGTTTTGGGGTTTCACTCTCCCTAATCCTAGTTCCCGAATCTCATTCTTCATGTGGGAGACCCCACCTGAAGCCCCACCTCTGTAACTGGCCCAGCAGCCAGACCTTCTGGCTCTTTGCCCTTCCAGTTTGTGCTCCCTGTTTCTCTCTTCCTCTCTGCTTTACTGCTCCTAGAAATGAAGCCCAGTGGCAGACACCCCCAAAATATTGGCAGACTTCTGCTGTGGTGCTCACCTCCCTTGTCTGCCTGTTTTTAGACTGCTTGTCTGGGCTCCAGTTTATCTGTGAGGCCCACACATTGCCTGGACTACCATCTGCTTGCTGCCACTCTATAGATATGAACATGTCCCCCAGTCAGACTGAAATTATCTGTGATATAATGGATAAGGTGGTGGTCATTTTGCAAAATGGTATATATACATGTCTAATCATTGTGTTGTATATATTAAACTAATATTACACATCAGTTATATCTCAATTTTAAAGAAAACGCAGATTAAAAACTCTAAGGAAGCTGGAAAAAAAAAGATGACGGGTTTTGGAGAAAGAGAACTTTGGGGTCAAATCTAGATTTGCTGCTTCTGAGAAACTTTGAGTTAGTGATTTAACCTCTGAGTTTCAGTTCTTGCATTTCAAAACGGGGGCAAAAGCAGCTCCTCATGAACTGGTATGAACCACTATACAGACAGCATATAATATTGTGCCTGGCACATAATTAGCCAAAAAATTAATAAATGATTTTAAAATAACAGAACAAAAACTTGTGGTTGCCCTAAGCTTGTATCCTAAGCACAATGGATGGTTCTATTTCAGGTTCTGGCTCCTCCCTGTCTTCTTTTCAGCCCCACCCTATCACCCCTGCCTGACCCCACCCTAAGAGTCAGAACTATGAACCTCCTGTCAGGGCAGAGCCACAGAAGTCAGCAGAGTAGTATGACTGCAATGAAATAAAAACACACAGTCTTCTATCAGGGACTTTACAAAGACTTCTAAAAAGATGGTCCTCAAGTTTGGTTTATATATATATATATATATATCTTCTGGTTTTGAGGCTCAAGAGCAAGAACTTTGGCCCTGTTTATATTTGTATCTAAAATGGGTATTGGTCTATGTGTTTCTGCACTGCCTGAAAAACAGTAGGCAGTGCCTGATAAATGTCATATATATAATTTTTAGACTGTCAAGAATGAAAACGTCAGAACAAACAGGGTGAATATAATCAAGGCCATATATTCAACATCCTAATGGCATCAGGGGTCCCACACTAAGTTCTGCATTGCCAGAAAATAACAAAAGAAACCAATATTTAGCAAAGGGCAGAGAACAAGAGAACTAAATTCCTCCACAGACAGAAAAACGTTTCCAGAGTCTGGGGTTGCATAAGTGTCTTTGCCAGAGGAGAGGAAGACTGGTTGAATCAGGTGGGAGCTGGCAGCAGGAGATGCAGTAAACAATGAGAATTAGGGGCTTCTAGTGGCAAACTCAAAAGGTAAAAACCTCACTTGGACAACTTTCTGGAAAATTAACTGACTGCATATTTGCCTGAAGAACACTCTGCTTGGACTAGCAACTCTACCAAGTAGACTAAAAAGACCATCAGAGAAGCTAAGTTAGCTGTACAGTGATGATCAGAAGGTCTGATCCTAATTGCAGAATATCCCTGATTACAGAATCTTGGGTTGTGTCTCCCACCTCATCTCTCTAGACCACCCCAGAAGATCTGTAAGATTCCACCTGTGAAAACACTAGGAGTTCTTAGAAGGGAAAGAAGGAAGAGGACTACTGGGTAGAAAGAAAGCAGGGTGGAATGAGCTTGGGAAAGCAGGGTTCTTAAACCTGTGGATGACAATCTGCAGAAGATAACTTTCAAAAATCAACTAGAAGCAATGGGCATAGAAGATGAGAGGGGTCTCTTCAGGAAAGAAGACAGCTGGTCACCAGCAGAAGAATCTGAAGAAGCACTCCCAGGCAGATGGGGTGGGGGTTGGGGGGGGGTGCTGTTGCTCTGCAGAGAACTCCCCTTCAAGATCCATGAAGAAGACAAGAAAGAACAAACAGAAGCCCTGTGGAAATGGAGATGGTGGCAACACTAGTGAAGTACTTCAGCCACCTTGGAAGAAACAGGCTCACTGTTGGAAGTTAGGAGGCATTTAAGAGTAGAATGGAAAATAAAGATTCCAGAAGAATTAAAATCATGGCTTGTTGAGGACTAGGACTTAGTTACCAGGCAGAAGCAGCTGTTTCAACTCTCTGCTAAGAAAAATGTAGATGTTATTCTACACAGCATTTACAAAAGCTATAAGGGGGGGTGAAGTCGCTCAGTCGTGTCCGACTCTTTGCGACCCCATGGACTATAGCCTACCAGGCTCCTCAGTCCATGGGATTTTCCAGGCAAGAATACTGGAGTGGGCTGCCATTTCCTTCTCCAGGGGATCTTCCTGACCCAGAGATCGAACCCAGGTCTCCCGCATTGTAGGCAGACGCTTTGCCGTCTGAGCTACCAGGGAAGCCTACAAAAGCTATAAAGAGTATGCAAATTGCAAGAAATTGCAGGGAAATGTTGGTAATAAGGAGTTTGTGGTTAACAAAGTTGTGACAGGAATAAGAATATTTCACTGTGATACTGGGCGCGGCTCTACACATTTTAGAGACTCCAGTGTGCCAAAATCCTCTTGGCTCACCCTGATGTGCCAATGTCCCAGGGTTAGGCAGCACCACACCTACTGAGATTATTTGTAAGAATTGGAGTATGAGTGGCACACACGCCTCTTGATGAGAACAGTCTTGCACTATTGCTGGGCTGTTTGCATGATTTCCTAAAACACCTGGCAAAAGATGCTATGTCTCTGTTTACTGCCAGTGATTACAGAGTGGCTTCTGCTGAGAACCACCATAAAGCCCTGTGAGGGTCTGCTGAATACTCACTGTTATGTCTGCTATCTGTAAACACTCTTTTTGTTCTTAGTCTTTCTCTTGTATAATTGATGTTCTTTAAAACTGCTAATGTATAACAGGGCTTATGCTTCAGTTAGTTTTCTGTTTTGTTCCAAACAGAAAATAAAAGGAGTGCAGGCTCCTTTTCTCATTCCAAAGTTCCTACCAGTGCACACAGTAATTAGACAAAGAAGAAACATTCACTGGAACATTTTATTGCCTACTTGACAACATTGCTTGAATGCTGTGATTCTACCTCTTTGAAACCACACAATTTTCTGTGTTAAGACTGTGTGCAAAAAATGCCCTGATTCCTAGTTCCAAAGGTTCAACTTAATATATATATATACCTGAAAACCCAAGCATTTGTGCTTTTTTTAAGTGCTTGAAGTAAAAGAGCCCATCCTCTGAAAGTTCATTTGTGCTGTTGCTTAAACATTCTGTTAATATCGTTCAAATTGTTGAAGGATGGTAGTTTGGTCCACAGTTTTTGCATTTGAAGCTAACACACATTCTAACATGATAGAGGCAATGCACTACTGTACAGCCACAGTTTTCTGGAGAAGGTGATATTTTAGGAATTGCATTTCAGATTTTAAACAAAATCTGTTTCTAAATTTCAAAGTGGTTAAAAAAAGAATGGGAATTAGGAAAAGGGCATATAAAAGATTTATATGATTTTATATGACATAAAAGATTTCAAAGGTACAGCTTGTGCTATTTCTTACATTGTGTGATAGGTATCTGAGCATTTGTGTTGTGGTTGTTGATATTATTATCATTGTTTAAACTGTATCTGTGTATTAGTAATACAAATACTCTTGCATGTATGATACATGATAAAATAGAGAAAAGACAAGGAGGAAAAAGTGGGAAAAAAAAAAGTAGATGCTTTCAGGTATAAACTGGCCCTAAATTTGAGAGGATTTGCTAAGTGCAAAGCATCAGTATGTTTACTTTTAAGGCATCCTGTCTTCTCCAATATCCACAGGTCTCTTTGACACCTTTTCCCTCAAGGACAGAGACTTACTCCTTTCCAAAAATAGTCCTAAGTAGACTAGGAAACTAACCCAGTATAGAGGACCACTTTATGGAGAAAGGGATGCAGACTGGAATAGTGCATTACATTAGGCAATGGCCTGAATATTTCTGCTTTCTCTGTGAAAGTTCCCATGAAAAGCAAAGCAAAGAACGAAGGACATTTTGTGACAGAAACTGTTGGTCAAAAAAAGGACCTCAAATATTGATCCAGTGATACAGAGATTTCTGGGTTTCACAGACCAGTTAAATCTTTTTTCATAATTATTTATTGCAAATTAAAGTAAAAAGCACAATATAAATCTAAGACAAAAAATCACCCACAATCTTTAGGAAACATCATTTTTATCACTTATCTGTATAGAGTTAGAGTTTCCTGTATCAGTAATAATATCATAAATACAGTTTTGTTTGTATTCTATTTTGCTTAATGTCATATCATAAGAATTTCTTTTCTTGTTTCTTTTTTTCTTTCCTAACTTCCTAAAATAACCAATATAAATGGTAACTTTTAAAAAATATAACTGGGAAAAAAACGGGTAATCAAATGTAGCATTGCCAATTTCGTTCTATAAAGACATTGATAAAAATTACAATGTACTTTCATAATTGTTTCTTAACATCAAATAATCGTTGTAATTTTGCGTTCTTTTTATTACTTAATGGTTCTTATTTTTTTCTCATTTTGTCTTGGAATGGCCAAAAGTCTCCTATGAATCAGGTACTAGCATTTAAGAACCACTCATGAAAACCAATGGTCCTCAAACATCATTTTAAGGAACTCTTGGAAGTCCCTGGCGTGGCCTGAACAGTGCAATAAAGAAAAAGCAGGCCCAGCGATTTGGAATCCTCTACTCCGACGTCAATTCTGATACATTTGCCTTTTATTTATCTATATTGAAGTACAGTTGACTTACAATGTTGTATCAGTTTCAGGTACACACACACACACACACATATATTTTAGATTCTTTTCCCTTACAGGTTCCCTGATAGCTGAGTTGGTAAAGAATCTTGCCTGCAAAGCAGGAGACCCTGGTTCAATTCCTGGGTCGGGAAGACCCACTGGAGAAGGGATAGGCTACCCACTCCAGTAATCTTGGGCTTTCCTTGTGGCTCCGCTGGTAAAGGATCCACCTGCAATGCAAGGGACCTGGGTTCGATCCCTGGGTTGGGAAGATCCCCTGGAGAAGGGAAAGGCTACCCATTCCAGTATTCTGGCCTGGAGAATTCCATGGACTGTATAGTCCATGGGGTTGCAAAGAGTTGGTCATGACTGAGCAACTTTCACTCTCACAGGTTACAAAATATTGAGATATTGAGTACAGTTCCCTGTGATATACAATAGGTCCTTGCTGGCTGCCTATTTTATATATAGTAGTGTGTATATTTTAATCCCAACCTCCTAGTTTATTCCTCACACGACCCTCCCCACTGCTCTTTCTTTTTATATTGGGTTATAGAGGATTTTTCTTTTTCTAAGAATATGGGTACTAAGCAAAAAGCAGGAGTCAAGAATTTTGATCAAGGACTCAGAAGACTATGTGTGGCTTCATTTTTTTCCAAAAATATACCAGTGTGTGTGCAGAAGAGCAGGTGAAACTTTAGTCAGTAAGTCGGTGGCAGAAGTTAAGGGGCAAATAAGTCAGTCTCAGTTCAGATTACAAAATGCTGTACTAGGGCTTAGTTTTGGGAGAGCAATGAAATAATAATAGATACTTAATTAGAATGCATATTCCTCTTGGGAAGAAACTTCATCTTCATGGAAAAGGGGCATATATTTCCTAATTTCTTCTTCATAATGATCTTTAGCTAGAGCAGACTTGAAGCCATACAACACTGGAGGGCAGTAATGGAGTTGTTCCATGATGCATATAACAATGTATAACACCTTGAAATCAAAGATGCCAATTGTAAAACATACCTCTGTAAGTTTTTCAACAAGTTTAAACATATTCTTTTTCTCAGGGAAAAGGTCTCTTTAGGAAATATAGGCTCCAGAATGTATTCTTTAAGCTAGCTGTTATCACTTCTCCCAAAGAGAAGGGGCTACAGGTGAATCGTGCATGCATGCTAAGTTGCTTTAGTTGTGACCAACTCTTTGTGACCCTATGGACTACAGCCCACCAGGTTCCTCGGTCCATAGGATTCTCCAGGCAAGAATACTGGAGTGGGTTGCCATTTCCTCCTCCAGGGTATCCTCCTGACCCAGGGATTGAATCCAGGTCTCCTGTATTGGCAAGTGGATACTTTACCATTGAGCCACATGGGAAGCCCCCTCTCCCCGCACCCCCACTGAGCACACTAGTTCCTAAAGAGTTTTCCTGAACTTTATGCCATGTACTGAAATATATAAGTCATTATTGAGTATCTTGTAGCTTATGAAAAATGCATTTGGGGGAATGCAATTCAATGGGGAAGGCAATTCTGTACTTGGATAAGTACTTGGGTAAGTACAGATGCATGTGGGAAAGAATAAGTCATTTCTTTGCCAAAAAAGGACTTCAGTTATAGCTGAAATATCCTTCATCTGTGCCATTTCAGGAGGCAAGAACCATCTTCATACTTCTAATTTCCATCTAAGCAATGTTTTTTGTTTGTTTGTTTGTTTTTTAACTTAGACTCAGAAACAAGGTATGAGATGAAAAATCCCCAAGGAGATTAATATAAGTGCTCAACCTGAGGGTTTGGTATTTTTCCACATGAAAAATACCCATGAAGCAGAGGCTTATTTCCCATTAAAAAACCTGATAAAACTAGCCTAAAGTACCTGGCTAATAGAAAATCACTAGTAGGCACGCGTCAGCTTGCTGAATCTTCAGGTAAGCTAAATACCAAAGGAATGACATTAAGGCAAATCCTTAAAGAATGCTAGTAGAATGCCTGAGGAGACTAAAGGATAGGGACTGAATTTCTGCTTCCCAAGTATGTATTTTACCAACTGGACACAAAATGAGGCCTTATATCAGAGGTTGACCAAAAGGAGCATGGCGAGAAAGTTACAGAAATATTTTCCAATTCCATCACTGGATAGCTGTTTGAATTTTGGCAAGTTTTTTATTTCTATGACTCAACTTCCTTTCTCATTAGTTATGTTGGCATTCTGTTTGTACCCATTTCATGTAATTTTTGTAGGGATTAAATGAATTCATGAATGATAAATGCTTAGAATATTCATAGTATGGTATAAACAATAATAAGTATTGTTATTGTTAAAAATGTATAATATATAAAAAAGAATACAATCTTCACAACTCAATGCAGGAATTGCCATTATAAGATTCTTAACAGGTATTCATGCAGTTTCTTCTGGGTCCCCTTGAGTGAGAAGGAACTCCCACCTTTCTAAGACAATCATTAATGGGCAACTCTTACTCTCAAAACTTCTTATTTTTATCATGCTTAGATTTACTATATATTATTTACCTTCTCACTTGTTCCTTGGAGCCACAAATAAAAAGTCTAACTGGGAAACTTTTCAGTATTTTAAAGATAGCTCTTTTGTACTTCCTGAGTTTAATATTATTACTTAAAGAAAACCTTCAAATAGGTCTTATGCTAAATGCTGTACATAGTGACCTCATTTAATTCACAAAACAACCCTAATAATAAATTTATATAAATAAAAGTTTATAATATTTACCACGGTAAATCTAGTTTCTAATCTAGTTCTGAAGTATGATAGGAGCTAAAAAAAAAAAAAAAGAAGAGCAATAAGTTAATGAATAAATCTGCTTTTTATTTCGCTTAAGTAAAGTAAGGTTTACAGATGACAGATACACTGTCCAACATAAATGGGAGATGGTAGGGTTATGATCGACAAGAGTTCTGCTTGACCCCAGAGCTCAGGCTCTTAAACACTGCCACACCATGTTCTCTAGTCAACATCATAATCCCTGTTCCTAGAGCAGCTCATATCAACAGATTCTGGAATCTTTATTCAGTTCTGGGAAGACAAACTTGAGTTCTCTGTGGCATAGCCCTTCCAGGCCAAAGAAACCATGTCCATTAATGTTATGGAGAATACCTTCTAGGTCCTGAACTCAAAAGGCAAGAGCAGCTACCAGTCCTTGCCCCTTACCAGTGGTCTTGCCATAGAGCCTTGCAACAGCTCTTTGAAATCATCATTTTCCACTGTCTAGAGTTTTCTTGTAGCACTTAGCAAACATCATAAATGAAGAATGTTTTGTTGAAATATTGGTCAAATAAGTAAGTTACTTCCTAATATTTGGCGTAGTGAGAAGTGCAAATGCTTCTCTTCCTTTGGAAAATGTCGGTGCAATTGATGATATTACTAGCTCAGTAAACCCCTTGATATTGGGCGTGAGGAGCTCTTGATACAGTAACCTATACTTGATTTCTTCAGGCCAGCCCTATTTGGAGACAAAGCAGTCATGGTCAAAACATGAGGGAGAGCCCAGCTTATGCACCATGGGATTCTTAAAGACATCCACACTGACCCTTATGCTGGTGTTTGAAGATGCCAGTGATCTTCTTTAGAAACTTGAATAAATAACTTCCAAAAAAGAGTAACTATATTCCCAGTAGTTATTCAGCTAGTTCCATCAGTAGCTCCACTTCCACCACAAAATGTGGGGCTCTCGAGAAAGCCATTCTCATACTGTAGAGCATGCATCGCTACTTTAGCCTGGTCAGCAAAGATAAATGACTGGATCTGCTTTGTGTCCAGGATGCAACAGACCTGCAGGCTTCCAGGTGATGAGGGCTCTGCGTAAAGGGCCAAGACAGCTGGTCCCAATAGCTGCACTAATCACTTTATCAATGAACGAAAACGGCACTGTTGCAGAAAATGAGGAACCCAGGAACCTGTCTTTAAGACCTATTTCAGATATTTACTAGTTCTAATATCTTAGGCCAGTTATTAACTTATTTAAACCCAATTTCCTCTTCTATAAACTGGAGATGATAGTAATAGCCAACTCAGTCTTACACATGAATCAAAATATATGTGAAAGCACTTAAGAATTGTTTATGTACCATCCAAATGTAAAGTAGAATCTGGGTCATATTATGTAATCATATTTTACAAGGAAATATTTCCCATGATTCATTAAGTCTTTCGAACCTGTTCTAGGGTCCTGTTCTGGGGAGCAGCTATTTCTTAATAGAGATGACACATCTGGCTAGGATATAATGCAAACCTCAAATGGGCTAGGCTGATAATAGCAGTTCATTCCTCTTGACTCCACCTTACTGCCCTATGGCACTTTCAGCATCGTGAGAGCAACAGTCCCTCTTGGTACTAGAACATTCATTTATTATCAGAATCTCGACTAAGACATTCTGAGGTGCTTTCATCTCAAAAGAGAGCAAGTTTGTCATTGTTGTTGTTTTATTTTACTTTTAAAGCATTTCTTTCTCTCCATCAGGAAATCACTGAATCATATAATCTGTTTTGGAGTAGACCATAAAATTAATATAAACCAACTTCCTGACTATATAAGAAATACCAGGAGATCCCTGAGAAGTGAAAATCATCTATCTTCTGATTTGATGAAAAAAAATCTCTATTCAAAAGGGAAAAAAACCAGACCAAACCAGCCCATTCATGACCTGAGTCAATAGACTATTCTCACCTTATTCAGTAGAATTCAACTGACTCAACTTGTCATCCATGACTGATATAAAATTTTAAGAATTTAAAAATATATCACTTTTTTGTCTACTCCATATTTACTGAGTACTGAATACAACCTGGCATCACTTACTAGAATAACCACTCATGAGTCTCTGTTCAGGGTCCTTTTCCTCATACTCCATTCCCAATCCAAAAGAGCAATCGTAGTATTCACACCTTTGCTGAGTGATGGAAACTAAGTATTATTCTGATTCAAAGTCTTGACGAGAACTTCATGTCAGCTGGCACAAACTAAAAACTGAAGTAAATCTCATATTTTTTCCAAAAATAATTGATTCTCATTATAGAAAGTGGTCACTTCACAACATGTGGTATAGAACTACTACTTTTATGTAATCTCAAAATTGGGATGAATTTTTCTATCTCAAAATCAAAAGGTCTTTCATATGTCATGATACGTTTTAGCATAATTTTTGTAGAATCAGAGATAAATCTGACATAATAGTTTTGCTATGAAGCTGAGTATTTACCCCTTCAAGTGTCAAACCTGGTTCTATTAAAAGAATTTTAAATTCAAACCATTATTAAATGGAGTCAATAGAGAACACTGGTCAAGTGTACTGGCTTTAGAGTCAGAAGAATTCTGTTGGTTACTAGCCTTATCACTATACGACTAGGACAAATCACTTTAATTTTCTGGACCTCAGTTTTCTCATTTATACTGTAAGAAGTGTTATAGTACCTATCTGTTTGAATTTCTATATGCTTAAAAGCTATAATTTTTGTTAAGTGCTAAACATTGGCCTTCCTACATAATAAGAATTTTAGGATGTTTAGCAAGTATTATTATAAAATGTCAGGTTTCTCTACTTACTCATCAGAAGATGAAGAATGTGATTTAAATTTTCATTTTGATTCAGAGTGAAAATTATTAATATATTTTAGAGTATACATGCATGTGGTAATAAAAAGTGTTTTTCTTAACTCTCTTTGATGTTAAGCCTTATAAGTAAAAGAGAATAATACATTAGCATAGACGTTAAGAACATGTTCTTTGAAGTCACAAACTTTGGTTCAAGCAATATATTCACCAATTACTAGCTGTATGGTCTTAAAATTTTATTTAACTTTCTCTGTTTGGGTCTCCCTTTGATGATTACTTCTCAGCCACTGCTGCTGCTAAGTCACTTCAGTTGTGTCTGACTCTGTGCGACCCCATCCCTGGGATTCTCCAGGCAAGAACACTGGAGTGGGTTGCCATTTCCTTCTCCAATGCATAAAAGTGAAAAGCGAAAGTGAAGTCGCTCAGTCATGTCCGACTCTTCGCGACCCCATGGACTGCAGCCTACCAGGCTCCTCCATCCATGGGATTTTCCAGGCAAGAGTACTGGAGTCGGGTGCCATTGCCTTCTCAGCCACAGTCTTCTATAAAACCAGGTGCAAAATTGGTTATTCTCAGCGTACCTCAACCCTTTGAACTTAATGTTATATTTTTCAAGAAATACTGTAATTCTTGTCTCTACTAGAGTCTGTAGCTCTCCTTGGCCAGCATCATGTCTTAGTTAACTCCAGTATCCATCTTAAGACCTAAAAAACTATAGAGACACAACATGTGGCAGCAGAATAAATAAATGCTAGAAGCAGATCAACAGGAAGAAGATGAGTTTAATTTTGGATACCTGATAGGTTGACGGTACTACAGAATATTTAGGTAGAGGTGTTCAAAAATTCACTAGAAATTCAGAATGAAAACCCTGGGATAGTGGGAGATATTGATGAATATTTTATGTCATCTGGAAGTATAACTGAAGTCACAGCTAAACATAATCCCTAAAATTATCCCCAAACTATTTGTAATACATTATGAAAAGGGAAAGTGAAAGTCATTCAGTCGTGTCCAACTCTTTGCAACCCCCAGGCCAGAATACTGGAGTGGGTAGCTGTTCCCTTCTCCAGGGCATCTTCCCAACCCAGGGATCAAACCCAGGTCTCCCACATTGCAGGCAGATTCTTTACCAGCTGAGCCACAAGGGAAGCCCAAGAATATTGGAGTAGGTAGCCTATCCCTTCTCTAGCAGATTTTCCCCAACCCAGGAATTGAACCAGGGTCTCTTGTTATTATTGCCAACTGAGCTATCAGGGTAAGCCCATAATACATTATACTATAAACTAAACATGGATGATGGCTTTCATCTTTCATCACTGCAAATGCACAGAGTTCATGTGATTGTCTTCCGCTTACAGGCAAAGGACAGAGCTATGTGCAATTGTGTAATTCAGAGGTCCATTTCCTTCTTATATTTCATAGAAGACAGACCAGGACCAGGTTTTTGTATTTAGAGTCTATCACACTTAGTTGAAAAAGCCAAAGGCATGAAATCAGGAATAGCTCACAAAAGTTAATATTAATATATTATAATATTAATAATGCTAATATATTATTTAAAATATAAAAATATATTTCTTATAAGAAACAGTCACCAGGAGGAGTAATTATATATCAAAAGTGATGAACCTGTAGGCAAAACCTGTTCCAAAAATTAACAATTCCAAATTTAAATATATAAACAGCTTTTCTTTACAAAGTTTTATAAACCTCACTTGAAAGGTGTTTCAGGGGATTTAAAGTGTTACACTAAAGAACAGTATTCTGCTGATGTACAGGATTTTCAGATCTATTATGTTCTTTTTCTCACAGTATAAGCTGTGCCAAAGAATCATAAAATAATCCATCCACAAAGCCACTGCTTAAATTCTCTCACCAGGAAGCCCACCAGGTGACCCACCTAGCCATGCTGAATACTTCTATTGGCAGGAAACTCACTTCCTGTTAGTTTGCACAACACATCTAGGACAATGCTAACAGCTAAAAAGAGGTTGCGCTTTTTGCTCTATACATTTAAAACTGGCAAATGGCTCGAATGTTTTGCTAAACCTAAAACAGTTCTGTTGTTCTATAAACCTCAAAGGCGATTTGAAGAATAAATTATATGGACTAAAACAGTCTAATAATTTCAGAATGATTATCTTACAGAACCTATTAGTACTACTGAAAGAAACATAGAACAAAATTACAATTGACCTTAAGAGATATATATGTTTCATTTTAATTATTTCCAAAATGTATTATTCATGAAGGAAAAGAAGCATAAAATGTTTCTGGATGTTTATTTAGGTTTCCTCATCCTCTGCTATTTTTTAAAATAATAAATCCAGAATGAAAGAAAGTTAACAAGCTATTTTGACTTTTTTGAAAACAAAAATTAATAATAACTTGAAATGGTGATTTTTCTTCACTGCATTACATCAATCAGTCACTAAGATATCCTTGGACTGCAGCCTTCCCTTTAAAATTGTTGACAAGTAGGAATAAGTTTCTTCAATCGTAATGGTGAAGTCTGATGCTAAGAAAATACTTACACGTTTAATATGAATCATTTGTCTTTATAACCTCTCCATGAAGCAAGTAACAATAAATCTGAATTTTTACATTTGGAAAAGTTCTGAAATAGTTTATAGTGCATTCTAAGCACAGAGGACATTTATTTGCCAGGAAAAGGATGCCATGTCTTGGGCACCACAATAAATTTAATTGCTTTTAAGTAAAATAGACCTACAGTAAATTCTTTCCAAAACTTCTGGTATAGAATTTAAATCTTTAGGGTTACTTAAGTCACAATTAATAGCTAATAGACCATTACAGAGTCTCTTTGTACTAGAATTTTTTTCCTTGCCAACAATGGAAATTAACAGCTCAAAGAACTTAAGACACATGCTTTTTTCTAACCCACGCCAAGTAAATAAACCCTAGGTTTTGCTTGATTCATGTGGATTCTTCACTAAAACCTGAAAAAATGAAAGAATTCATGAGAAGACTGTAGCCTTGACTTCTGACACCTGTAAAGTGTACTTTTACCAGGAGCTGCAGGTATCCCCTCAAGTATAACAGGGAGAAACACCCTGGATTAGGATTCTGAGTGTCCCCTTCATCCCTAGTAGACTGGGATGAAGCATCTAGAAAATGAATCCATATAAAGTTATGCGTATTCTAATGGGTCAGCTTCTGTCCTTCCATTACTGTATTTGATCCCTAAGACTCTATCTGAAATATCTTATGCCCTTATTTGATCTTATACCCTTATTTGGTCTTTGGAGACTTTTCTATGGATTGTTAAATGCTGAAGTAAAACAGTCATCATCAAATGAAAGGCTAACTTTTACTTCTCATCATTATGACCACAGCCATCAGTGTCATCTGTGAGCAATGTATTGGTTCAACTGTTTCTGGCTAGCTTAGTAACCACAGGAAGATGCCTTGATCATCTCTGAAACTCTTTCATCTATCATTAATCAATCAATCAATCATTGAATTCCTAAATGCATGGTATTGTGCTAGGCTCTGGGGCAACAGAGGATAAGATGGCTGGATGGCTTCACCAGCTCAACTGACATGAATTTGAGCAAACTCCAGGAGATAGTGGAGGACAGAGGAGCCTGGCATGCTGCAGTTCACAAAGAGTCAGACACAACTTAGTGGTTAAACAACAACAACTGGGAAAATAATCATGAATGGAATTGACTTTGCCCCTGCTCTTACAAGTGGACCTTATTATTTTTTTTTTGTAGTTGGGGAGATATGACATATTTAGTGCAGTACTTTAAATATAAGAGCCACTCAATAAATAACTTTTGATTAAACAGTAACTGGGTTTAGGCAGCATCAGCATTTTCATTGTGCTACTCACCACTTAAAAATCTCCAAAGGATACTCCGAGAATTTAAAGAAATGAGAAATGGTTCCTGACTTTATGAAGCTAACATCTGGACTTGGGAGACAAGTATATAGAGGGTACTTGCTAAAACAAATAAATATGCAAGAATCCACAGGATAAATACAAAAGAACAGACACTAGATACCACAGGTGATCAGAGTATGAAATGATTACTAGGCTGGACCACTGTGAAAATGTTTCTGAAGGACCTGGGCCTTACCCCGTAAATCTGCCTAAAGATTTCTTAGTCAGCTTTCAGCTAGAGTCTCTTCTTTGAGGATTTCTTGGGTGACTCTCCTCCAGCAATATCTATTGTCTCCATTTTTGATGCTACTGTTTGCTGAAGGCAAAAATTAAAATGGAAGCCCATATACTTATATATATAACGCGACCCCATGGACTGTAACCCCCCAGAATCCTGCGACCATGGGATACTCCAGGCAAGAATAATGGAGTGGATTGCCATTTCCTTCTCCAATGAATCTTCCTGACCCAGAGATTGAACCCAGGTCTCCTGCATTGCTGACGGATTCTTTACCATCAGAGCCACTAGGGAAGCCATAATTTACTTAGTCCAACTATTTAAAACTTATAGCTAAGACACATTTAAATAAAATTATATCCTCCTACCTAGGCAAATAATAGCATTACTGCAATATGAAAACCCAGGTTGAAATGTAAAATTCTCAAACTCCTCAGAATTCTTTCCTGGAATATGGTGGCACGGGAGAAATTGGTCATTGGTCCTTCTCCTGACCTGCAGAAGCTCTCTTCTCCCCACTCCCAATCCTGTAAGGCCTCATAAAGAGCCTTGTGCACACACACTTGCACACCAAAGCCTGTATGTCCAAACTTCACTCAAACCCTGGCAAACAGTCACACCGAGGTGACATTTTAACATGAAGGGTATGTATCCCAAGAATACAAGCTGCCTTGGAGAATGGAGTTGAAGAAGACATCTACATAGTTACTGTTAGCAGGATAAAGTCCTCTTGGGATGGGAATTCAGGAGATTACAACTGTTTTCAGGGCATGTCTTTGATCTACAAGCTCCTAGCCCTGTTGGGAGAGGCAAAGAAGTCCTTTTTGCAAAGGTTTGGGGCTTCCCTGGTGGCTCAGATGAGAAAGAATCTGCCTGCCATGCAGGAAACCCAGGTTCCATCCCTGGATTGGGAAGATCCCCTGGAGAAGGGAATGGCTACCCACTCCATCATTCTTGCCTGGAGAATCCCATGGACAGAGGAGTCTGGCAGGCTACAGTCCATAGGGTTGCAAAGAGTCGGACATGACACGTGACTTTCACACACACTAAAATGGTACCAGTGATACTTAATTTTCAAAACTATCATAAGAATTAGCAGTTAATGAGAAGGGAAGTACTTAGAACATAAAAATGCTATCAATGCTAAAATATATAAATGCTGTTGTAGCTATGATTCCTGTTGTTATCACAATATGTTTGAAAAACCATTAGGTGCTACAGGAACACATGGAACATACTGGTAATGCTGACTCCTTTGGACTCTATAAGACCTTGTCATTAACTAAAGCATCAAGGAGAATCTACACTTGTCATAGCTTGAACTATGAACTATGTTGAACTAACAATCTACACTTGTTATTCTGAAGAAGCTCTTCTGCTCTTAAGTACTTTAAAGTCCAGACCAGCAGTATAGGTAGTATCCCTGATAAACTTTTGAGTCTTGTATCCCATTTCTACTTTCTGACTCTAAGCTTTCTTTTCCTAAATGAAGCCTTCTCCCAGCTCAGCAAAAACTTCTAGCATGCTTTTATGATCTCAAATCAGTAAGAGATGATTTAATAATCAAGATAAGTTATCTTGCCTGAAAATATTACAAGTACAAAAGGCTTGGCTGGCACTGTAAGCCCATCTGTCTTGCTGCTACCTCACTGCCCTTGGTCACCTCAGCAAATGAGAATAGAACTTGCTTCCGGGCACTTTGCCTTTGCTTTCCATCTGTCTTCAGCATGTATTTCCCTTTCAGCACTGCCCTATGTGTGCCTGAGACGACAGCAGCCCATAATTATCTTCTGCCCAAAGAATTCTCAGACACTGTCACCTCACAGCTCCCTGGAAGACATTGAGAAAAATACATTTTTATGACTATCAAGAAATCATAGAATCTTGGTGCTTGAAAAAGACCAAAAAAATTTTTTTTTAATTTTTCCATTCAGAGAGGAATCTTGTTCCATATCTATAAAAGATCCTTATTCAACTTTTACTCCTATCCGGATAGCACTGAAGATGGGGAATTCAGGCCTTCATAAGGCAGCCTATGTCATTGTTAGGCATGTTGAGCATACAGAAAATTGTCTGCTTGTAATCTTTTAACTGCTCATATTGATGTATCATATCCAGGCACTGGGGTAGAGGCCCAAGATGCAATGGTGAGTAAGATAATCCTTGTCATCAATGAACTTTTATGTTGAACCAAAATGCTAAATAATACAATGGTTAAGTTGATGAGCTCTGGAATCAAATTTCCCAATGGGGTGTCCTGAGGAAATCTGAGACCTGATGGTATTTTTAAAATAAAACTTCTTTCCTTAAGAACTAGGCCTGATTTTTCTCATATGTTTGTTCTAGTTACAATATTAATTAAGCCCCACTGCGCTTGGTCATAACACAACCTTCAGCACAGAATTACAGCTTCTTCATGAACTCCAGGATGCTGCCTTGTTATGCAAGCTACATATTATAATAGAAATCACACATAATGGACCTGGCTTTTCATGCGTGCACTCTGGTTATTCATTTAATATGTTTTATGTCAAATATGAGATAGTACATGGTATGAATAGTGAAGTAGGAATGGGTCTGGTAATAATAAAGGGTAAAGAGATCACTCTAGGAAAGGATCAAGATGGTGGAGTAGGAGGATATGGAGCTCATCTTCCCCCAACAAACACATTAAAAATATATCTACATATTCAACAACTCTCACAGAAAACTAGAGGCAGAAGATCTCTTATATAACCAAACCTGCAAGGAAGATCCCTATTTAACAGGGTATAATGGAGGGAAAAAGGGCATCAGGATGGGACCAAAGTCTCTGGGAGGAATCTATAAAGGGTGGAAGGTCCACACAAGTGACCCCTCACCCTGGGAGGCCCCCGTGCTTGCTGGGAGGTCCACCAAGACAGAAAGAGAGGGTGGAGGGGTCTGGCCTCCACTCATTAGGAGTGTGCATTGTTAGCCTGCTAACATTCAAGGTGGCGAGAGAACAGCACTTATGGCTGCCTCCTCACTATACTTCCCTGTCCAAAACATGCACTGGATGAGGCTGCTGGTATGAATTGCACGTAGGCCCCAAATCTTTGAGAGATGGGCCCTGGGAGAAAATTCGGTCCAGCTGTGCAAGACTGCCAAGAGGGCCCCCAAAAGGGCTGTGACACAGGGCAAAATATGCCCACTGAACATCCAGGGCAGCTTTTGGACACCACACCATTACACTCCCTGTTAAGGCTGGCATCCATTCCAAAAACAGCTCTGGCACCAAAAATACTGGACTTACACAGTCTACGCAGGAACACTCCCATGTAAAATCACCCCTTCAAGGGCACAGGAGACAACAGTTTCTCATAAACTCATCAAATCAGAAAAAGCTAAATAAAATTAAAAAGCAGAGGAACTATTCCCAATTAAGAGTATAAGAGAAATCCCCTGAAAGAACAAAGAATGAAACAGACCTCACAGTTTACTAGACACTGAGTTCAAGATGGAGGTAATAAAAATGATAAAGGAATTAAGAAAGATATCATTGCAACAAAGAACTAGAAACTATGAAGAGGAATCAATCAAAATTGGACAATTCATTTGCCAAGATAAAAACCAAGCTAAATACAATGAATAGCAGATTATATAATGCAGAAGAATAAATAACTTATCTAGGAGAGAGAACAACGGAAATCATCTAATCAGACAGCATATAGACAAAAACGAAGCAAATTATGAGAGCTATGGGGTAATATAAAGTGTGCTAACCTATGCATAATAAGGGCTCCAGAAGGAAAATAAAAAAGGAATTGAAAATGTATTTGAAGAAATTATGGCTGAAATCTTCCTAAAACTAAAAAGAAATAGATATCCACGTACAAGAAGCATCAGTTCAGTTCAGTTCAGTCACTCAGTCGTGTCCGACTCTTTGTGACCCCATGAATCGCAGCATGCCAGGCCTCCCTTCCATCACCAACTCCCAGAGTTTACTCAAACTCACGCCCATCGAGTCAGTGATGCCATCCAGCCATCTCATCCTCTGTCGTCCCCTTCTCCTCCTGCCCCCAATCCCTCCCAGCATCAGGGTCTTTTCCAATGAGTCAACTCTTCACATGAGGTGGCCAAAGTATCGGAGTTTCAGCTTCAGCATCAGTCCTTCCAATGAACACCCAGGACTGATCTCCTTTAGGATGGACTGGTTGGATCTCCTTGCAGTCCAAGGGACTCTCAAGAGTCTTCTCCAATACCACAGTTCAAAAGCATCAATTTTTCGGCGCTCAGCTTTCTTCACAGTCCAACTCTCATCCATATATGACCACTGAAAAAACCATAGCCTTGACCAGACGGACCTTTGTTAGCAAAGTAACATCTCTGCTTTTTTAATATACTATCTAGATTGGTCATAACTTTCCTTCCAAGGAGTAAGCGTCTTTTAATTTCATGGCTGCAGTACCATCTGCAGTGATTTTGGAGCCCAAAAAAATAAAGTCTGACACTGTTTCCACTGTCTCCCCATCTATTTCCCATGAGGTGATGGGACCAGATGCCATGATCTTAGTTTTCTGAATGTTAAGCTTTAAGCTAACTTTTTTCACTCTCCTCTTTCACTTTCATCAAGAGGCTTTTTAGTTCCTCTTCACTTTCTGCCATAAGGGTGGTATCATGTGAATACCTGAGGTTATTGATATTTCTCCGGGCAATCTTGATTCTAGCTTGTGCTTCCTCCAGCCCAGGGTTTCTCATGATGTACTCTGCATATAAGTTAAATAAGCAGGTGACAATATACAACCTTGACATACTCCTTTTGCTATTTGGAACCAGTCTGTTATTCCATGTTCAGTTCTAACTGTTGCTTCCTGACCTGCATACAGGTTTCTCAAGAGGCAGGTCAGGTAGTCTAGTATTCCCATCTTCTTCAGGATTTTCCACAGTTTATCATGATCCGCACAGTCAAAGGCTTTGGCATAGTCAATAAAGCAGAAATAGATGTTTTTCTGGAACTCTCTTCCTTTTCCGATGATCCAGAAGATATTGGCAATTTGATCTCTGGTTCCTCTGCCTTTTCTAAAACCAGCTTGAACATCTGGAAGTGTACGGTTCACGTACTGCTGTAGCCTGGCTTGGAGAATTTTGAGCACTACCTTACTAGCGTGTGAGATGAGTGCAATTGTGTGGTAGTTTGAGCATTCTTTGGGATTGCCTTTCTTAGGGACTGGAATGAAAACTGACCTTTTCCAGTCCTGTGGCCACAAGAAACATAGAGGGTCCCAAACCAGACCCACACAAAGATATATCATAATTAAAAACAACAAAAGTTAAAGATAGAATTTTAAATGCTTCAAGAGAAAAAACAGAGTCAATAGCAAGGGAACCCCCATAAAGCTATCAGTTTATCTCTCTACATAAACTTTATAGGCCAGTAGGGAGAGGTACGATATATCCAAAATCCTGAAAGGAAAAACCTGCAACCTAGTATACTCTATCCAGCAAGATTATCATTTTACAATGCATGTATGTGTGTGTGTGTGTGTGTGTGTGTGTGTGTGTGCGCGCGCGCGCATGCACATGTGTTCTGTTGTGTCTAACTCTTTGCAACCCCATGGACTGCAGCCCACCAGGAGCCCTCTGTCCATGGGATTTCCCAGGGAATGATATCAGAGTGGGTTGCCACTTCCCACTCCAGGGGATCTTCCTGACCCAGGAATGGAACCCACGTCTTCTGCACCTCCTGCTTGGCAGGTGAATTCCTTACCACTGCACCACCTAGGAAGCCCAGAAAAAAAGGAACCCTCCTACATTATTAGTGAGAATGTAAACTGGCACAGCCACTAGGTAAAACATTAGGGAATTTCCTTAAAAAACTAAAAATAAAGCAACCATATGATCCAGCAATCCAACTTTTGGAAATATACCAGAAAATATGTAATTAATTAAAAAACATACATATACCTCAATACTAATAGCAGCACCACTTACAGTAAAATAGCCAAGACATGGAACTCAAGTGCCCATCAAATAATAACATATATATATATATATATATATATATATATATACACACACACATATATATATATACACACACTTTCTTAAACCAATCATCTATGCATATACATATCACACCTGTGTGTGTATATGTATATACACACATATATATGTGTGTATGTGTATATATATATATACACATATATGTGTATGTGTGTGTATATATATACATATATGTGTGTGTAATGGAATACTCCTCAGTCATAAAAGAGAATAAAATATTGCCATTTGTAGCAACAAGGATGGACTTAAAGAATATAGGACCTAGACCAAGACAATATAGTTAGAAAAATATTTCTAACTGAAGTCAGAATGAGAAAGACATATATGATAGCAATTATATGTGGAATCTAAAAAAATAATACAAATGAATGTATCTACAAAACAGAAACATATTCACAGACATAGAAAATAAATTTATGGTTACCAAAGGGAAAGTGAGGTGAAGAGGGATAAATTAGGAGTATGGGATTAACAGATACAAACTACAATACATAAAATAGATAAGCAAAGAGGACTTATTATATAACACAGGGAAATATATCCAGTATTTTGTAATAACCTATAATGGAAAATAATCTGAAATATATATATATATATATATATATAACTGATTAACTTTGATGCATACCTAAAAATAACAAAATAGTATAAGTCAACAATATTTCAATTTTTTTTTTTAAAAAGGAGATTGTTCTAACAAAACAGACAACTGCCTTTAGGAAGTAAGAGAGGAAAGCTCCTCCAAAATCAACCCTTAGTAGAATATTATAGTCTCCTAATCCATTGGTTCCTCAAAGAGACTAATCAGATTCTACTATGCAATTCAAATGTATGTATATTATATGCCTGAGTCACACTCTATACCTACTGAATCAGAATCTTTGAGTTGAGGGGAGCAAGTGTTGAAGGAAGGCATGTAAACTCATTCCAAGTTCATCTTTTTTCACATCTGTTTCTTGCTAGTTAAAAAAAGAATATACTTCTATCGAACTGAATAATTTAACAATCACAATAATGTTAAGTCATGCTGTCAGAACCTTAGCTCCACAAGCTGTTAAGAAGAAACATTTTCCCTGGAAGTCTTGTTCTTAAGTAACCTGATGACTTTGTCCTTGATGTCACATGTAAACAGGTTATTTGTAAAGTGACTTCATAATGGGAATCTAAAGTTCTCATAATGGGGCCACTGCTCTCAAATCATCAATTGAGGCTTTGAGGATTTGCTATGAAACTTTCAACACAAGGAACTCCCGTGGATGAATTACATTGTTCTTTATGGAAAAGATGAAAACTTTCTTTGTGGCTCTCATGGTTATTGGCTATTTCTCATGTAAGGATTTGTCAAAGAACCTCAGGGAGGGAGTAAACAATTGATCTTCTAAGGGCTAGTAACAGACCAATGATAATCGTTTTCTAGATGAAGGAATTTCTGAAATTTTGACATTTCTCTTGGAGTTAAAAAATTCACTACCTTGACTAAAATAATTGATGGTGGTTGAATCCATTTTTTAATATCACAAGAATTCAGCCATAGACAGATTTAGACTCAAGATATTTTAAGGGATGATCCTAAGAAGTATAACCAACATTTGACAGGTAATTGGCCTTTGACTTTATAATCAATTTCATCTCTCCTCCCTCTTCTTCCTAATACTTGCACACCAGCCAGAAACCTCCACAAGCTTGCACTTCTTGTGTGCACACACACAAATGCCTTCTGCACAAGGCAGTGTCAGTTTCTTATGTGGCTTACTCTTAGAGCACAACCTAATTATACCAATGTCACCAATAAGGGAAGTCCATGATGGGAAACTGAATCTGCTGGCAGGATGGCACAGATAGAGGGGGAGGCAAGGAGGAGTTTCAGTCTCAGCAGCTGAAAGAAGTCAAGGCTGTGAAGTAGGCATGAAGGATGAAGGTAACAGGAACCATTAAAAGTTTGGGTAAGCAGTTGCTGACACAGAGGTCAAACAAAGAGGTCAAAAAAATGTTTCCTCGGAAGCAGACAGAGTTTGGAAAGAGTATATTCAGAAGGACAGGAAATGATTTTTTTAAATGGAGGCAGGTATGTAAGTGTTCTGTCAGCAGGTAGCCAGGATAACTATCAAGAATCGGACTTTTCTCTGGAATGGATCTAGCAATGTGTGAACTGCCCGGTAGTGGAGGATATGCTGAGTCCCAGGATTTAAATCTCTCCTGCTTAAGGCCAGCATTAAAGCTAGGTATGGTGGTGCACTGTGTCAGGCATGAGGAGAGGAAGGGAGCAGTGTTCAGGAATCAGGCCTAACCAGACAAACCTTGCGTGAAGAAGCCACATATTTTTCTGTGAGTTTCATGGTTATGAATTTACATGGGATTACTTAATGGGTGAATTAGCTGTTTACATCTCAGCACTACATTTCTTGATCCATTTTCTGAATATTTTTGTTTCAGATATTTTTGGTAACATCGGAGAGAAGGTAAGTTTGCTACTTCCTGCATAAGAATGATTTTTACAATCTTAAGCTTGTAGCATTTCTATTAGATTGAACCATATTAACTCATATGAAACTGCTAACATTTGACCATTGTTTATCTATAGAATGGCAGATCACTGGTTCAAGCGAAACATCTCTGTCAAAATAAATGCTGAGGAAAACCAGGACTCATCCCTGTCTCTTACTGCTTCTTCACCTTTTTATCAACCACTAGATATTAAAGCTCCTCATTTTAATTTTTTAAATATCTTTCTTCCTTCTAAGTGCTTCCCTGACAGCTCAGTAAAGAATCTGCCTGCAATGCAGGAGACCGCAGTTCGACTCCTGGGTCGCGAAGATCCTCTGGAGAAGGGATAGGCTACCCAACTCCACTATTCTTGGGCTTCCCTTGTGGCTCAGCTGATGAAGAATCTGCCTGCAGTGTGGGAGACCTGGATTCGATCCGTGGGTTGGGAAGATCCCCTGGAGAAGGGAAAGGCTACCCACTCCAGTATTGTGGCCTGGAGAATTCCATGGACTGTATAGAGTGCAAAGTTCCATGGACTGTATATAGGTTGCAGAGTCAGACACGACTGAGCGACTTTCACTTTTTCCTTCTAAAGTCATTGCTGATGCTTTTATTCCAGCCTTTCTCACTTTTTGCCCACATTATTGCAAGAGCCATCTAACGATCTCCTTGCACTTAGTTTGATACAAGGGTTTTGGAAAACAGAGTTTTATTGGAACACAGCCATACTCATTTGTTTACATCTTGTCTCCAGCTGCTTTCAACAACAAAGCTGAGCAAGGAAGATGTAGTATGGCTTTTAATAGGGAAATACTTACCACCTCGAGCTTAATAGGAAAAGTTTGCCAATCCGTGCACTAATCTCCACAACCATAAGAATGGGCCTTCTAAAATGCAAATCTGATTAAGATGCCACCCTCCTTAAAGAAAGGCTCCTACTACCCTTAGGGTAAACTTTTTGCATATCCTCCTTATCCTAGCCTCTTCCTCCCTAAAAGGAGAACTTCATTTCTCTTACTTTAGATTCTAGCTAACTTTAACTATTTTGGGGTCCTTGCTATTCCAGTGTGTCTTTGTATTATAATTCCCTCTAATTAAATTATACTTCTTTCTATGCTTATATCCATCTTTAGAAATCCCTTTCATTCTTCAGGAACCCACTAAAGAATTAATTCTTTGGTAAATTTTTCCCAAACACACTATATGGGCTTAATCATTAAAAGAAGAGCTAAGAGACATAAACAGTGTTTCCCACAGTGATTTGAGTACTAATGATGATTTTAGTGAATATCTAATGAATATCTTGTATTACAATAATTAAAGCTTCTTTAATGTGTTAGAAAGAATATAATAACAACTTCAAATTCAAGACAGCACGGATATTCATACTTAGGACAGATCTAAGGTGAACAGTCAAGTTTAAAAAGGCAGCCAATTCAAGGAAACTTTAAAAAAATGGCACCTGGATTTGGAAGGAGTCATGAACCAAGTGGCTGAAACTTGGGAACCATTACTGTAAGTAATGGGAGTGACTGAAGTTTTGTACACAGGGCAGTAGCTGGAAAAACTGGATATATGGATAGGCTGTGATCTGAACCTATGGAATAGGGAATTGGGGCAGCTCATTCCTAATCTGCCCATTACAAAATTCTCATGAACTTTACAAGTCTCCCTGTTGCCTGCAGACAAATTGTTCTGTCACTCAAGTTCCTCTAAGACTAGCTTACTCCAACTCTGGTAATATTGAAGAAATTAAAATAAAATGGGGGAAATATTGGTAAAATTTGAAACTGATAACTTCTTCCCTCACTATTCCAGCTTCCAAATCTCCAAAAGACTGAACTATAGCCAGTGCCAGAGTGTCGCTCAGGGTGTCCCAATCTAGGCACAAGAGTTAATGGACGGTGGGTTTGGATGAACTAAAATAACTCCTGAGTCACCTGGACAGTGGTTGTAGTCAGTTATTCCCAGACAGTGGGTACAGTCATTATTGCTACTTCTCAGAATAATCTACTTCTCCAAGAAGTTACAGATATAAGACAGTCAAAGACCAGGGCTGCACAGCCTCAGCTGCCTTTCAGAGTGAAAATTGCAAAGACTCTGACTGCTGAATTTAAGATAAGAAAGTTTTCATGTTTGAATTTTAAAAGAAGACATATTTTATTATTATCTCCTCTGTGTACAAAGTTAGACATCCAAGTACTTATAGTAGGAGCCATTAAGAGAACTTGTCGGGTAGAGAGTTTGACCTATGAGTTTTGTTTTAGGACATTTCGTGCAGTTATTATCAAAAGAAGACTGTACAACAGAAACACAGATGCTCCATAAGAGTCAGCCCAATATGTGCCTCTAATAATGTTACATATTCTAACTCCTGCGTATACTGCTTTGCTAAAATGTAAGTGAAAACACCAACCCCCAAACAGAACCCTCTTGAAAATCTATTGTGTAGCTGACTGATAACACTTCTACATATTTTGGAAAATGTGTGTGAACTCCTTAAGATGTGATTCTCTAAACTAAAAACAATGTCATTGGAATTTCTGTTGTACTTTTTGAACCCAAGGGGTGTGGGGTAACTGGGATTAACTGAGATTTTGAGTCCCACCTCCAACTCTAGCATAGAACCCTCCCTTTATCAGCGTTGAACATTAGGTTTCAATATAATTTTATGGGGAAAAGCTTTTGTTCCTAAAATGTTTGAAAACCATAGTTGTAAGACAAATCACTCTTTTCAAGATAACAAATCAACAAGTCTGAGGACTTTGGATTGAATCCTGCCCTTGTGGTTAAGTGATACTGAGAAATCTCATAAGTACTCCAAACCTTGAGCTCTTGTTTAAAATCTGAGATTGTATTTATGATATTTACTGCTTCACTTGCTAAATATCCTTTGACCACAGTGACCCTTCTTTCCTGATATTTTCAAATGTACAAAGCTCTTTCCTGCTTCAAGACCCTAGGACAAACTATCCTCTCCTATAAGAATTTTTTCCCCTTGATTTTCATAGAGCTAGTTCTCCCTCATCATTTAAGTTTCAGCCCAAGTATTTCTTTCTTACAGATGCCTTCCCTGACCATCCTACCTAACACAGATTTATCTCTGACATTTTCCATATTAATATGCTTCTGTCTATAATTCTTGTAACACCCAGATTTTCTATTTATTTCCTAAGTTTAAGCTCCATGAAGTCAGAAGGCAGGTTTTTTATTTATTCATAGTACTTGGCACAGTGTCTAGCACCACATATGCACTGTAAATATATACTTATTGAACAAATGAGTTCTTGAGGAGAATGAACATAATGGGTGTAAAAAGCATTTTTAAACTTAACCCTTTACAGGTTATGTTTTTTTAAGTTTTATCACTTGTTGTATTTGCTCAATCTCTCAGACTTGAGCATACGGTTAAGAGTGAAGACTGATTCTTATAGACTTGAATTGGAATTTCACCTCTTCTATTTAAACTATGATCTAGGACAGATAATTAACCTCAGTAATTACCTGAGAGGTTGGTCATGAGAATTAAAAGGCATAATGCATAAAGGGAGCCTAGCATAATGCCTGTCATACAGTAGGCCATTAGTGTTCTTGTTATGTTGCTTCTAACTAGAGGACCAACCATCCCAGTTTGCCTGAGACAGACGGTTTTTCTGGGATGGAAAACTTTGAGTGCTAAAACAGGACAGTCTTGGACAGACCAAAATAGTCATCTTACCATCAACATGCTTTCATATCAACCCCTCGTTTTCCTTCTACATTTCCCAACTCTTTTCTTCACTCAGACCATAAAAACTATATCACAGTCATCTTCAGCTAGTACAACAATATCTTTCAGACAATCTCAAACCTCATCTTACGGGCCTCTACGGTATTGGTCACAATAATTCTATGGAACACACTGAGACTCCTTAGAGGAAGAGAAACGGTATAGATGATTGCTATCTCTCCTCTCAAATTTATTACTAGCTCTTCACTTCCATCTTTTCTTCAAATTTACTATCTACCCACTTTCCTAGGATCTCAAGGTTTCAGGGAATTGAAAAATAACTTCTCAGTGCTAAGAGTTCACCCTTAGGGTTTTAGTTTAAAAGCAGGGTGAATATTAAATTTACTTTGTTAAAGTATACAACCCAGTCTTTAGTATAGTCACAGAGTTATGAAACCATCACAGCTATCTAAAGGTCAGAATAGTTTTAATCAAATATAAACCTATATCCATTTTACCATTCCCTTCAGTATCTGGCAATCACTACTTTACTTTCTACCTTTATGTATTTACCTATTCTAGACTATCAGTAAAAACAGAATCATGCAATATGTGACTTTTTGCTTGGAGAACTTAGGGACAAATTCAAAATATCACAGCTTGTGAGGGGAGAAGCTAAGAAACAATTCCAGGAATCTAACATACAGAGCCCTCAAGCTTAACTTTGAATTACTTTGATTAGAATCTTATATTTGACCAGAGTTTTAGAATATTTAAAAACAATCTTTCACACTTATCTGTTTCACGAATCTTTAATAAATGCTTAGTAAGTTCCAGACACTGTGCTAGGTGTAGGGAAAAAGTGGGGAAGAATAAGATACCATTATTCTCAGACTATTACTATATGTAATACAGATATATAACTAAAAGCCTGCTATAGTTTAGAAAGTATTTCCCTAAACAGGGCACCTATGAAAGCCATATCAATACTGGATGGGAGGCAAAGATGAGATTATTCCCTTTTTATACATAATAAGAAAAGACTCCAAAGTTAATTCCTTTCCTCAAGTCAAATTGGAAGGATTTACAGAAGATGAACAATGTTTTTTTGTTTCCTATGTGGCTACTGTTACTTTTTTTAAATGGACCATTTTTTCATGAAAAATGCAATAACAAAAGTCCACTGACTATAATTTATCGCAAAACGTAGTAACTGGCTTGCTGCTGTTACTACATTTCTGCTGAAGATGACAAATATTTTCACTTGTGTTTTCTGCACTACTGTATTTATCTTTTTCTTGATAATTATGCTCTTTGCCCCCCAAAATAAGAATCCTCCCTGTTTGTAGTTCATAGAGCCCTTTCACAAGGAGCCTCAAAGAGCCTTTCTTGGTAGGTACCCATAATTATGGTCATTTTACAAATAAGTAATTCTGGTTCATAATACTGAAAAGATTTTCCCATAGGGAGTCACTGTTTTTCCCTCCCCCTACTTAAAATGCAAATTTATACACCTGTTAAAAGCTCTAATAATTCACTGTGATTACCAAGCATAGCGGTTTCCAGAGTGAAGGGAGTGCTGAGAGGAGTGGTGAATCTCTGTAGCTGTGGGTTATTTGTAAGCTAAGAGTTTACACATCGAGACTTGTCTTCGCTTAAAATGCCTAAAACAGTACAACTAGAGGAGGAGAAATAAAGGTTGTATTTCATATGAATTGTCACTAAATACTTATATCAATTTCTCTTAGAGCTTTGGAACTCACTCTTTCAGTTCAACATCTTGGAAAATGTTAGAAGTTCAAAAAATCTTGACTGTGAAGTGACTTTCCTTTGTTCATCATAAGTGAACCCATTTGAATCAACCATCATCTTTCCTCCAAAAAGCAGAATTCATTACATTTTCTTATTAAAAAAATCAATAAATCTTATGCGATGGAAAGTTCCTCTTTAACTCAAGATATATTTAATGAGACACACCAGAATTGTGTTTGTTTCTAGAAGTACAGAACTGAGTAGGAAGTGACCTCTGCCTTTGAGTAACTCAGTCTGATAGGCTAATTGGACAATTCACTTATTCAGTAAATGTTCTTTAAGAACTTATGAACTGAGAGACTTGGCTACGTTCTGGGTCCTTACTGGTAATCAAAATAAGTTTGTTCTTTGTGCAGTTTACAATCCAGGGAGGGAGCAAGAAAACAAGATTATAAAAATATAATACAATGTGAAAAGAGAAAAACCACCCATGACATCCGGGAGCTAACCTTGGCATTGCCATAGCACTCTTTGGTCCAAATGAAAAATGAAAAACAAGTGACCTTGATGTTCTCCTGTTTAGCAAACAACTTCGCAGAATATTAACATCCAACAAAGCTGGTCTGCAACCGTGATGAATCAAGACGAAGACAGTACTACTCTATAATTAAGCCTGAACTCAGGCAAAACAAACATCATGCAAACTACCAAAGATCCCCTATTTTAGGTTAATATGAGTGACTGTTGCTTCTTTACCAATTACAGCTTTAGCCTATTCTTTCCTCCTCCTAAATAAGACTTTTTAAGATGCCAATCATAGAATTCTCACTTCCTGAGGGTATCCAATCCAGGGCAAAGCCATTAAAATTTCCCCAAATCAACCTAATAATCCCAAATCTGGACAATAAATCCTTCCTAATATCCTTTTACTAATGTACCTTATGGCCTCCATTGTGTTCTCTCTCACAGAGATGAATAATATATCCAACCTGTCCAACTAAGGTGCTCCTCATGTGTGGTCTTGGGCAAATGCAAAACTTGAAAGTGGCAACAATACCATGCCTGTTGTTCAAACCCTCTTTCTTGCTTTTCTCTTCAGGAGCATAAGGAACATGAAATAGGTACTACTTGAACTCTTAAATTAAGGGGTATGGAATATTTTATTCATCTATTTATTCACTCACTGGCTTATATGCTAACTTGTTCCAAAAATACTTTAAGGAGGCTGATATTATTCAGTGGATTCAGAGGTATAGAGTAGGGGGCAGCTCCCTGATAACTGTCATATAAAGACAACACTCTGACCTAACAGGACACCTAGGGACAATGGAACCTAAGGTGGGATGAAAGTACCCCAATGACCCTGATGTTTAATAGGATACCCCTTCCCCAAAAGCCGAAGCTCCCTCTATCCTTTCCTCAACCATATTAATCACCTGCTGTCAGCTGATACCTGACTCCCTGTCCTTATAAGCATCTTCTTCGCTTTATTGGACACTCTTCATTCCCATCTCCATTTTCGATTCTTATTCACTACTGGTGGAAAGTCTGTTCTCAGGTTTTAGAAGAAAAATCCTCATATTTTTTTTTCCTGTTAGTCTTCAAAAACATAAGAAGCTCTAAATCAATCTTCAGGTAAGTCTAAGTCAAGTTACTCTTAGCCAAACATAATGATTTTCAACTGACTGCTCTCATAAGAGGCGTTTAAAAACATTTTGGGATTTGATTTTTGTTTGTCACAGTGACTGGAGAGGTACTAACAGCATTCAGTAGATAAATACCCTTCAATGCATGACACAATAAAGAAGTAACCCATGCAAATTGCCAATAGCTGACTTCCCTGATGGTCCAGTGGTTAAGAATCCACTTGCCAATGCAGAGTACATGGGTTTAATCCCTGCTCCAGGAGGATTCCACATTCTGTGGGGCAGTAGAGCCCATGCACCACAACTACTGAACCAGCGCGCCCTAGAGCCCATATTCCACAACAAGAGAAGCCACTGCAAGAAAACCTGTGTACCGCGACTAGAGAGCAGCCCCGACTTGCCACAACTGGTGAAAGTGGTGAAGACCCAGCATGGCCATAAATAAATAAATAGAATTTTAAAATTCTAAAAACATCTGCTTTAACAACGAACAAACAAAAAACCCAAAATGCCAATGCTACTCCTACTGAGAAACATCTCACCCATAGAGGCAAAGTATCTACTGCATCCAACCCTGCTGCTTCTTCCCATGCCCACACCAGGTATCAGTAATCAATGAGAGCACACTCCACTGAGCTGGCATGATTGCAAAATCTTTCTCAACACAGCAATCAAAGCATGTTGTGTACATCAGATTTGGCATGGAAGACAAAATCCATTTGTCATTCTGGCCCTTACCTTTTTAAGACAAAGGAAGCCTCATTGTTCTTGAGATGAAGTCTCCATGTGGCACCTGGGTCCTCTTCCATTTCCTTGCCTTGATCATCTATCTGTAACAGAGAAGAAAAAACCCGAAACATGTGATAAGCCCACTCTCAAGGCTCTGCCGCTCAGGTTAGACCTTTAAAGGTAGACATTTTTCATTCATATAGAAATAAAAATTTGCAGAACAGAGAGTAACATTTGGCTTGTTACAAGTTTACAGGAATGTCATGACAGGTAGAAGCACAAATGATTCTGGCACTGAGAAGTTTGCAACAACTGATCACACTCCCTCCCCTTTTAATATAAAAGAAGCCTGAATTTTAACTCTGGATACACTAGCTCCACCATCTTCATGATTTGCTGGCTTTCCAAATAAAGTGGTCTTTCCTTGTCCAAACACATCATCTCTTGATTTATTGTTCTGTCATGCAGTGAGCAATATGAGCTTGGACTTGGCAACATGACCGTTCTCTCAGGTCTTCTAAGACACCATCAGTGATGTCAGCTCTGTGGCTGGGACTCTGCACCATTCCAACGGATCTGACTGAAGCATCTAAAGTTTTGCTCCTTATGCAGTGAGTGAGCTACACCCTCTAGTGGGGAGAAAACATGTAGTATATTGAACTTCTTTGGAAGAATAACACCGAAAAGAAAACTCATCTCAGATACTGAATTAAAAAAAAAAAAAAAAATGGAGTTGGGGGAGGTGGGAGCAAAGTAGGGGAGGTGGGGAGGATTTCCATGGCACTTGTACCTTAAAAATCCAGAGGGCCTGGTGCACTGGGAAGACCCAGAGGGATCGGGTGGAGAGGGAGGTGGGAAGGGGGATCGGGATGGGGAATACGTGTAAATCTATGGCTGATTCATATCATTGTATGACAAAACCCACTGAAATGTTGTGAAGTAATTAGCCTCCAACTAATAAAATAAATAAATAAATAAAATTAAAATAAAAAATCCAGAGGGATCTCTGAATTCAGGCATGACTCCACCCAGTCTCACAAATTGTTGCCAGGTTTTTTTATGGTCTCCTTTTTTTGATCCATCCATGTTTTCCCTGACATTGTCTTCATTCTTAGGCTTTGACCACTTCACCCATTCCAGAGGTAAACCCTGGCAGCTCCAGAGTTACAATTTCTGTAGAAGAGAACTTACCTTTCTTAAAACTTCTAGTAAAAGATTTGAAGCTTATACACTAGTTGGGATAAGATTGCTGAATCAGTCTTTAGGGCTACAAGTGTGCTTTAAATTTTATTGAAATAGAATAAATTACAAGGCACTGCAGGAGCCAGAGGTGAAGCAGACCTCCTGAATGGACTAGACGAGGATAAAGAACTGTTCCCCAAAGGAACATTAAGGCACTGTTGCCAGGAAAATTAAAGAAGTAACTAAACCACACATTAATACTACCCTTTGGGATTCCATTTTTCTCTCCTCTGAATCTGAGGTTGTCCTCAGGCTTGCCCAGAGTTCAGTCCCCTGCTATTTTCCTGCCTTTTACCACACTTAACTATCTGTATCATAATAAGTTATGGTACTGCCAGGAGCTGAAACACTTTACTATCTTAGTAGAAGGCAAAGAAATATCACCCACAGAGCTAAGCCTTCTGGAAAATACACTTTCATACCCATACAAAATCATTTGATGTGCTGGCCCACAAACCATGGGCAGTCTGGTGGCCCCTCAACTTCAGAGGACCCCAGGGCATTTCTGTTCTCACGGTTACTTCTTGCTCCATATCCCTAATTTTGCAGAGTTCTCCATCAGCCCCTCATTTCATCTTTTAATATTATCCACCACTTTGGCACAGCACTTTGGTGCTTCATTCCTCAAACATTTTCAAGGCTATTCAGAGTAACATGTTTTCTGAAGGTTTAGGATAATAGAGGCGGTTAATGGCTAACACAGCATAGTAAATATCATCAGGAATATCTTTGTTAAAAGTGATGAAATCTAACTGAAACTTAGCCTAGGTCAAACAAGAATTGGGTGGGTTCATGCAATTAGCAGGACCCAGCATCTTAATTCAAGATCAGCAGTATCCCCAGACTGAAGCAACACAAGGAGTCTTACTGTCCACCTCTGACCTCTGCTAGTCCATGAATTGCATGAAATGCTGGTTTCGTCATCTCCCATACAGATTCTATCTACATGATGACTTAATGCTATTACCACCCTAGTCATGTATCCTCACAGCTTGAGAGCCAAAAGGAAAAGGGTTGGGGTGGGAAGAAGGGAAATCATGGGGCTTAGCTATTCCCCATCAATATGCAACTACAATCTGCTAATATGGGGAATTGAATTTTTAAGTAATTATCTTATAACCAAAAAAATTAAATGCAAGCATAGAAATGAATAAATCACATCTATATTTTAGTTTGGGTTAAGAAATAGTCTACAAATAATTATAATTTAAAATATAGATACTTTAGGAAAATATAACATAGTAAAGAATATGATGGATTAATTGTGTGATTCCAATTTGAAATCTTTAATTATTGATTTAAGTTTAGAATTTTAAGAGAATAAAAATTTTATTAAGTGTGTATTATTGGCGCTTTGAGAAGTTGTCATTTGCCACCTTTATGTTTAACTGAATAGAGTTGTAACATTTGGAAAGAATTTTGTTATAACTGAAGTACTCAAAAGCAAAAATTGAGTACATTTATCCTTTCATTAATTCCTTCATCCAACTAAGCTTAACTGTATACCCACCCCCCCTATCTGTTCATGTTTGAGAAACTGGTTCACCTGGATGTTTGCCTGTCTCCCTTGACCAAACTGCAGGTAGAAATATATCCACTTACTGTATTTGTTTCTTTGCAACTAGTCCAATGCCTCCCCCGAGAGCAAGCATTCAGAAAATATTTGTTGAATGAATTAATGAACCATGTCAGATTCAAAATACAACCAGTGTTTGAAAACTACACCTGCTTTCTACCTGTTACTTTTGGAATTTAAGGACCATCAGTTTCCATCCCAGTATTAGGCGCATTTGGGTGGACCCAGTTCATCAGCACTTTTCATTTCTTTCCTTGTGACAGCTGAATGAGGTTAATTCACCTTCTACTAATCGTGGGGGGGCGGGGAACTTGCTCATTTAGTCAAGGTCAGGAGAGTCAGAGTATGTGAGGGGAAACTGAGTCCTGTGTGCCCTATATGCAGCAAAAGGAGATTGAAATGGTAGACTGAAACCAAGGCATATTGGGCCTTGGAACTCTGATCAACAAGAAATAAATGTATGCTTTAAGGTTTAAAGTTTAAGAAAAAATGAGTCATTGACACATTCCTTGTGTGCTTAAAGAAGATTAATCAGATTGTTATTTGGAGGAAAAATTACAAGAGTGCACAGGAGGAATATGAGTTTTGAAGTAAGATAGCTAAAATTTCAAAAAGTGATTCTCTTTATTTGCTAGCTGTGTGAACTTTAGCAAAATGCTTAACCTCTCTGAACCTGAATTACATTACCTATAAGATGGGGTAAGCAATACTCACCTCACAGAGTTCATAGGGATTAAACATAATGATGTATTTTAAATGACTGGTAGAAAGACACTGTGATTAACACAATGAAAAAACAAAATATTAAGAATTTGCAAGTGAGACACAAGAGATAGGATGATGAGACAGAGAGACATAATTAAGAAGTAGTGACACAAGTTCATGGGGGAAGGAAAAGTGAGCTGAACTGGGTGTTATTATTATTTCAAGCACAGCTGCACAGAGCCTGGACACTGTCCTCTGTACTGCTTGGGTATCCTGACATTCCAATGGGCCAGGGTTTCCCACACTTCACTTAAGTGTTCTTTGTAGATGAGGTAGATTGCTTAGGAGCAGAAACTGCTTCCTACTCATCTCTGCAGCCCTAACAGTCTAACATATTCCCAGGTCCCACACAGTCTTTTAGTAAATGCTGACTCATGGTAAATAGTTCTTCGCATTTCAAACATCTCTTTTTCTAAAAAATAACTTTACTCTCATATCTCTAGAGAGCTGGCTAAACGATCAGCACTTAATGCAGTTGACAAGGAAAACACAGTAAGGCCGATTACTTAAAAGAAATTTTTTTGAGTTCCTAAAGTTTCTAGATCTTTTCATTTTCTTAAGACATAACCTTGATCTTGAACAGTATGGTCCAAATTAAAAATGAAAAACAATGGCCTTGTTTATGCTCACTTAGGTCTCATGTTTATAAAAGCTACCCATGAAACTTTTTCTTTTTTCCTTTTGTGTGTGTGCATGCACGTGCACACGCCTAATCTACCAATTTGTGTTTGGTTTTGATAGTGCAATTCTCTAAGCATATACCTACTTACAACATCCTTTCACAGCATTTCCTTATGTAACTTGGGAAATTTTAAGATACTTTGAAAGTGAACTTCAGAAAAACCTCATGGTAAGAATTCAGTCCTTGAAACTTCAAACACTACTGAGAAAAAGGAAAAAAAAAAAAAAAGGTCTCTGAACAATCAAATAGTAACAGCTAACCTTTTCAGAATATTTGCTATGTGCTAGGCACTCTTCTAAGGGGATTACAAACATTATCTCACAAAAAAAAAAAATGAGAGAAAGGCTGTTGAGAAATTGGAACCCTTGTGCACAGTTGCTGAGAATGTAAAATGGGGTAATTACTATGGAAAAATTAAAAATAGAATTTCCATGTGATCAAACCATTCCACTTTGGGATATATATCCAAAAGAATGGAAAGTTGGATCTAGAAAACATATCTGCACACTAATATTCACTGAAGAATTATTCACAATGTCTATTTACAACAGACATGTGGTAAGTGGGAAGCAACCCAAATGTCCAGTGATGGATGAATGAACAAGCAAAATATGATATATGCATACAATGTAATATAACTCAGTCTTAAAAAGGAAGAAAAGTCTGATACATGCTGCAGCAGAGATGAACCTTGAAAACATTATACTAAGTAAAAAAAACCAAACAAAAAGGACATATTGTATGAGTCTACTCATATGTGCACAGCAAGAGAAAAGAATGGTGGTTGTCAGGGGCTGGGCTGCAGCAGGTGGGAATTGTTTAGGGAATACGGAGTTTCAGTTAGGGAAGATGAAAAAAATCTGGTGGTGGATGGTGATGTAGTCACATAACAACATAAATAGTCTTAATGCCAATGAATTAATGCCACTGTACACTCAAAATTGGTTAAAATACTAAATTTTTTTACATATATTTTGGTGGTGGTGATCTAGTCCCTGAGTCGTGTCTGACTCTGGGGACCCCGTGGACTGAATGGAGCCCACCAGGTTCCTCTGTCCATGGAATTTACCAGGCAAATATATTAAAGTGGGTTGCCATTTCCTTCCCCAAGGGATCTTCCCAATACAGGGATGGAACCTGTGTCTCCCACATTGGCTAGTGCATTCTTTACCACTGAGCCACCAGGGAAGCTATGTATGTTTTACAATTAAAAATAAATCATGCAAAGAATCACTCAGCTACACCCTCAAGACTGTACTGGTGGGGCTACCAGCCTTCCTTTTTGAAGCCTGTGCTAATTAAATCTATATACCTCCCCCCACCAAAAAACAAACACACAAAGGAGGTACTGTAGTAAATTAAAGATGGGCCCCCAATTTTTTGCTACTCATTCAATTAAGAGGTGGAATCTTACCCTTCTCATTTTGAATCTGGGTGGCTTCCTTGACCAACAGAATATGACAGAAGTGACTTCTGGGACTCCCAAGGCTGCATCATTTGAAGTCTGGTCCTTGAGTTTCCTTCTGTACTGCTTGGGACAGCTCACTTTCTACTCTATTTCTGAGTGCTCCCTATCATAACCCAGCATTCTGCTGTGAGAAATCCAAACCAGAAGGATAGATCATGTGTAGGTACTCTGATGGATATTTCTAGCTGAGGCCCTAGAGGGCTTGCAGACTAAATTGTCCACAAGAGAACTTCCATTTGAATTTGCAGTTAAAAGTCTCAGCTGACATCTAACATCAAATGCATGTAACCCCAATTTAAAACTGCCCAACTGAGCCCAGTCAACTCATAGAATCCTAACAAATTATGGTTAGCCACTAAATTTTGCAGTGGTTTTGCATGTACTTACCATAAGGACATCCCTTTTTTCCTAACAAACCCGAAGCTTAGAGTTTACATCTCAAGGTCACAGATTGAGTACTCTGTGGTTGTTTGAACCCACAGATGTGGACTGCAGTAGGGAGGGCCTGCTGTAAACTTATACTCGAATTTTTTACCCCTAACCCCAGAGTTGTTCAAGGGTCACCCATATTTAGGGGCAGGGCATTTGGAGAGTATACAAAATCTGGGTTTCAGTCTAGCTGGAGCAATTATCTCTGTAGACGTACAACGGTTCGTGTCATTTCAGTTAAAGAATGCTGTGGTCATGGAGCCATCAGTCACTGCAGCTGTGCCTGAAGGTGCCTCCTAATGGGATTCAATTCGGAGAAAAGCAGGATTACAGACCCTAGAAATTTAAGGTACATATCAAGAGAATGATTTCATTAAGCCCAGATTCTCTATTACCTCATACATAAAAAAGAGCTATGTTCATTAATTTGACATTTTGTTTCTTTAATCAGCAGTAATATTTTCACGTTCAACTACCTGCTTTTTTTCTTTTGCAAACTCTCCTACACATCTGCACGCCTTACCTCTTCAGAACCGTCATTCGCAGATAATCTGAGAGGCCATCTCCACAGCTTAACACCTCAGCCAGTGCGCTGAATAAAAGGTAATTCCCTACTTCTAGGCTGTGGGTTGTTGTTGTTGTTGTTTTTCAGTCCACACCCTCTCTGAAGATAATTTTTGTAAGGAAAAAACCGGGTCAAATTAACTTCTACCAATATGTCACGGTCGTGGCGAGTGTTTAATTAGACAATGATGAGGAAATCCTTTGGAAACTATAAAATACTGTAAAAAACGTACATACACAATGTCCCAAATGTAGAGAAAAGCTGACTGAACATTGATGTCTTTACCCCACCTCACCCTCACCAAAAAAAGTTTTTCTGTTTTCAGGTGAGTAAGTTTTGGAAAAAATCTCTACCGGAACTTAGCTACTTTGCAACCGAGAAAAGCGAAACCCCGAAAGGTACACCAAAGCCACCCAAAAGCAAACCGCAGAATCTGAACTATTTATCCAGCAGCAGACGCCGCACACTTTGGGCGTGGTAACGCTGTCACGTGATTGAAGGACTCGCCGCGAGTTTACTCAAAAGCCACGCTTAACATGGCTGCCAGGCCTGGACGCCCGCGCCTCACCCAACATGGCCACAGGGAATGGGCCAAGCCCCGGATGCCAACATTCCGGAAGTGCCCGAGGGGCGGCGGAAGCGGAAGTGTCCCGGCGGTGCGGTCCGCGGGAAGTGTTTGTAGCGTTTCTCCCTCCCCCTTCACCAGTACAACAAACGGAGGGCTGGCATAGGTGAGGCGGCGGCCGGGTGGGCATGGGGCGGGCGGCAAGCTACAGAGCCCGGGGTGCGTACAGCGGCTGAAGGCGACTGGATCGGGCTCTAGGGCCCTCGACCGGTTGGGCTCTCGGTCTCCGGCCCCTTTCGGGCCTAGAGCTCCTCGAAAAGCCGGGATTGGGTTTGTGGTGTATTGGGTTTGTGGTGGTTGGTCTTCGAGGCCCTGGTGGCGGCGTTTGCCACCTTGCCATAACTTTGCCCAAGATCCCAACATTAGCACTCTCTCTGAGTCTCGATTTCCTGAACAAAATGGGAGTTTTGGCCTGGCTAACTTCTGGGACCCCGTCGTACTCTGGGCGTCACAAATTCCACGATTTTAATGTTAAGTCAATGTTTTAACCTGTGAATTAAAGCCTGTAGTCAGCTACTGAGGGGATTATCTGAGCAGGACGCGGTGAATACATCTTTGAGAGGCGGCCCACCAGGGGATAGGGAGCCCGGAGTTCTAATGTTACCTCGTCCACCGACGCACTCTGACCTTGCCCATGTCAATTACCGTCTCTCTGGCACGGCTTACATATCTGTAAAATGAGGGTGTTGGATGCGTTTGATGCCCCTCCGAGCTCAAAAGTCAGAATCTCAACTCCCTTTTAAGGAGTCTTTCCTTAGTAACACGCCTGAAAGCATCTCTTTTCTGCATTTTTGTATAACAAGGTAACTTATCAGAGGTGTCTACCATATTTCTTTCCAGACAACCAAGCCAAGCAAGGGTACCTGGGCAGTTAGGAAGGTTGCTGTATTTCCTGTGCGCTGGAAAGCTTTGTCCTGAAGACTTTGTTTTTTGAACCTATATCAGCAGTGTAAAACACGCAAATGTGGAAAACAGACCTTTGTCTTAAAACTTCTCTTAAATTGGCTGGTTTTCTTACTTTGTGCAAATACCTTCCTTTCTCTGGACTGGAGATTTCTCATCAGACAAATAAATTAGTTAGATTAGGTCACAGGTTCTTAATCCCCCTTCTCATACTCTGCAGGCTGAGCGGTAAAGAACATGCCTGCCAATGCAGGAAACACAGGTTCTATCCCTTCGTCAGGAAGATCCCTTGGAGAAGGAAATGGCAACCCACTCCAGTATTCTTTCTTGCCTGGGAAATCCCATGGACAGAGGAGCATTGCAGGCTACAGTCCATGGGGTCGCAAAGAGTCCAGCAGGACTTAGTGACTAAACAACAAAACAACAACTGCACAAATGAAAAATAAAATAATAACTATAAATCCATGATTTTCTGGGGGAGGGAAAAGGTGAGATGTGGAGGGTACATGTTATGTAGCCATATAGATAGAAAAATCTGTGTTTCTAATTTTTAAATCTCATTTTTGACAATTCCTGGTCTAGGTTATCACTAAGGCTCTTTCTCTTTAAAATTTGTTGTGTTGTGATTCGTATGTCCTCTTTGGGTAAACTTTTGTGTGTGTTTGTTTAAATGACTGTGTGCCTGGAGGTACACTCTTTAGTTTAAAAAAAAAAAAAGATACTAAGACATAGAGAAGGAGAAAAAGGAAAAACTAGATCACAGTAAAGTGACATAGTGAAATAAAACAGGGCTTGAGTTAAAGATACAGCACTGGTACTGGTACCTTGTTACAGCACTGATACTTTCTGGCAAGCCAGCTTACCTCTCTGGTTCTCACTTTCCTTATCTGGAAAATGAAAGATTCAACTGGATGATTCCTAGATGTTTTCAGCACTGTAATTCTGTTTTTCTTATTTGTTTGTTTTTTATCTGAGCAACTTGGTGGATGTGGTGCAGCATTTCTTTAGGCAGGAGAGGCTGTTCTAGGTGGTAGACAGTAGATCTATGAGGAATGGTGTCAGATTAAGCGACATACAATATTACTTTGATATAAGCAAACTGAAGCCAAAAAAAAAAAAAAACCCACAACAACTAAAGAAAGGTGTTAGAAATGTAAGGGGCAGGGGAGCCCTTGAGCTTCATGGGAGGAAAGGCTTTGTCACCACCTAGCACCTAGTAGGCAATAAAAAAATAATCAAGTGAGGGGACGGTTGGATGGATGGATAGATTGATTGATAATAGCAAGGTTTAACAAAGGAGTTTCTCCAAAAAATTATTATTAATTAGATACAGAATGGGAAATTGATTCAGCATTGTGAAAGTCTGATAAAAGAAGAGGTCCCTAAGTTTTCCAGTTAGTTGTAAGATAAGTCAGTTTATCTCTTCCTTATAAGGTATGTTAGTAAGAGACAAACATGTACCTTGGAGGGTCCACTGTGATCTGAGGAAGAGAGTAATTAGAATAAGAGAGATGGAAGAGGATGTTGACAAGATGAGCAGGTATAAGAAGATTTCTAAGTTGTACATTTAGGGAGTAAAGGAGTGGATTTATGTAGGACTTTCTATAGGTATCAGTGATAGAATTGTGTACAATAAGTGTTAAAACTTCTCTAATGGGAATAGAGAATAAAAAGGGAAATTATTTTGCAAGCAAGGTGCTCCTCAGCAAATGTTAGAAATAGCCTTGAGGGTTAAGGTTTAAAAGAGAGGGATAAATTTGGGAGCAACCAGAATGAATTAAATTAGTAGAGGATAGGTAGTCTAGTTTGGGATGGGGGAAGCTTGAACTGGCAGATTGCAAGGGATGAAACAGCCTAAGAAATTGTGTTAATGAAGAGGACCTTCCTTCCCTTGATGAGTTTTCAAATTTAAAGAATACTCAGAAACAATTCAGACTTATTGTTAGTTAGAATGTACTTGGACCACTAGAACAAAAATAATGCTTCCTTTGGCTAAAGTCTGTTAAACAGCCTTTACAGGATGACTGTAGAGACCCAGGGCTTCTGTAAGCTATTGTGTGGGAATCAAATTAGATGGACCACAGGCTCTAATCTGTGAAGGAGGGTGTGGTCAGCAGCAGTTTTATCAGAGCATCAAGAAGTGCGTCTCCAAGCACTGGGGCATAGTTCTGGAATGCGGCAGCCAGCTGAAGTGCAGAGGACTGACTTGATGACAGGTTGTATAGTGTAGGCTGAAAAATTTGAATCCCAGCATAAACTCTTGGTGCTTAATATATGCCCTTGGCAAGTGACTTATACCCTCTGGTTCTGTTTGTCCATCTAAAAATTGAGGAACCAGGTTTGGATAGTGTCCTGTTGAAGAGCTTGCGTGTCTCTGTGAAGACCCTGAAAGTATATGAGTCTGGAAGTGTTTTGTTTTTCTCTTTGGGGGATGTACAACTGTTGTCATAGTCCCAAATGGGTTTGTGACCCACAAAAAATTAAGAACTGTGTGACTAATTTCTGAGGGACCCTTCACCTTTTAACTTTCACTGAAAATGAAAGTTTTGTCATTCAGAATGATGTTTCCTAAAGGTTTAGTCTCAGCCTCCAGAACTCAGTCGTGACTGACTCTTCACCTGGGGGCTGCATGCGACCCTGTGGACTGCAGCCCACCAGACTCCTCTGTCCGTCGGATTTTCCAGGCAAGAATACGGGAGCGGGTTGCCATTTCCTACTCCAGGGGATCTTCCCAACCCACAAATCAAACCCGCATCTCTTGTGTTTCCTGCATTAGCAGGTGGATTCTTTACCACTGTGCCACCAGGGAATCCCCCCAAAATAACACCTGTTGCTGCAAATAATAGTCTCTCTATATTTGTAGTCATTATTTATACTCACCTCTCCCTTACCCTCCATAATTCCTATGCTAAACTTGTTCCTATATATCATCTTTATCCACTGCTGATAACTGGAATTTCCCTCTTCTCCCCTTTCAGCTGACTGCTGCTTTGGACCTCTCCTACTTGGCTGAGTTTCTCAAGTGACAAGTGGTGATATTTTGGAGAGAAGGGTAGGAGGAAACCAAGACAGAGAAGGCTAGTCATCATAGTTTTCTCTTGTCACCTTCTTTTATCCTCTTTCCACTGAAAGACAAGCGGTAGAGAGAGTGCACATATAAGAGAGACTTCATCATCACTAGGTCTCTTTGTCTTTCATAGTGTTTTCTTCTCAAACAGGGATACCGGGCCTCTGTACTTAGTGGATTAAATGCTCTCAGCATTGTCTAGTCATGTATTTCACTCAAGTGATGATGAAGCCAGCTTCAGTTGAAACAGTTGTGTAGGGTGTTTTGGTTATTGTTTGTTTTTAATAGAGTTTGAGTGGTGATGAGGGAAAGGAATTGAGTCCTTGAAGAAGTCTTTAATGTCCTTAACACTGCCAAGGACAGTGGGACTGGAGAGGACTTGGGGATTTCCCCTAGGTATGGGTCCTGAACTGTTAAAGCCCCTAGGTGGAAGATGGTAGTCTTATCCTTTACCCCACTGTTCATCTCCATGAGTCCCTTCCCCACCGAAGGCTCACTACTCCACTTGCTGACAAATAAGTAGCTCTGTGACCAAGTTTTCAATTCTAGACTTGATATGGGAACTATATATACAGTTTCACCTAAAGTTTTGTTACAGTCCTGCTAACTTAGGCTCTTTGGTAGTTAGTCTTAATGCATAGTAGGTAAAATGGATTTTTGTGGGCTTGCTGGAGACCTAACCTGACCTCTCTGTAATGTTGTATAATGTCATATCTGTGAGTAAATATTTTCCTGAGTTCTAAACAAGGGAAATTATGTAAACTCTGTGATATTTAAGGAGCAGTCTATTTGTTTAAAATTTCAAGTGTGTGTTGTTTACTGGAGCTACTAAACCTGATTCACACAAAACCGCAGTATTGCAAAATAAGGAGCGATAAAAGATGGAATTGTAAGATGAGAGTAGCAGATCTACACCACTTAGTGAAAGGAGGATGAAGGGCCAAGAAAGATTTTTACTTAAAGAATGAGGTCAAGAACATGGTATCCATGAATGGTTAGAGTTAGCAAAGGTGAGGGTGTAAAGGGTGACGCATGTGCTAAATAACATAACTGGAGAATTAATCCATGGTTGGATTGGTGTGTACTGATTAATAGTCTTGTCAACATATTTGAATGCCTCAGGGTAGCTATTTGTTTTGTGTTTTTATTAGAGTGTGATTATATTTTTGCCAGGGTTACGGGCTTGTTGCTGAGATCATTGAGTGCTGTGGTGGCAAATAGAATGCTCATAGGAGCGTGAAATGGTTCTTAGCTGCCTTTCTGCTAAACACATATGGAAGAATGGAAAGACTCATGGATGGTTACACATCAGATGTATGATTTGCTATGAATGAGGACTTGTCATCACCCAGTAGCCAGAGATTGAGATTCTTTTCCTTTTCCTGGCAGAGACATAATCAATAAAATACTATCCAAGTTGCTATGGGAGAAGCACATGTTAGTGAAGTATATTACAGGGACCTCAGAAGAGAAGTTTAGTAGGAGACATTTTCTCAGAGAACCTTAAACTATATTTTGAAGGCAGAATAATGCTTTTGTAGCAAAAAGAAGAAGAAAGGGAAAGGAAGGACTTTCTAGCCAGAGTTAGTAACTTATTAGGAATAAAAGATGAATGTTAAATGCATGAACTGAGATTGGTGTGGCTGGAATGAACAAGTGGTAAAAATTGAAAGATGAGATTGGAAAAGTACTTGATCAGATTGGAAAGATTTTATCCTCTGGAAACTAGGATTTCTTGTAGGCTGATTTGGTTTCTGTTTGATCTGTCTATATATTTCTTTAAAGACAAATTCAGTGAACTGTAGTTCATGTATCTACTGTGTAGAATTCCTTCAAGCCGTAGGACTAAGTGCATGTTGATATTAATCCACCCACAATTCTAAAAATTTATTTCTTTGGTTTTCCAGGCCATAGCTGATTAGAAGCAGCAAATTAAGAGGTTTGTGTATGTGTTTGGGTGGAGTGCAGAGAGAAGCAAGCATGCTGACACCTGCCATAATTCACAGTGCATAACCATTCAGTGAGAGAAGAGACCAGAGCACACACACACATGCACACAAAAAAATATAAGAATTCACTCAGCCTTGTAGTTTTCTCCCATCTGCTGAAGCAAAGGAGCCCCAGGAACTCCATATAGTTCACTAATCCCTGAGAATATATTACAGAATATAAAGTATATTCATATTGATCACTTCAGGTCATCAAGAAAAGGTGATGCTTTTATTGACTCATCTCTGTAAGAAAATGGAAGCATGTGGTCCACTTTAGAAACTTTTGGTAGTACCAATATAATTAAGAAAAACATTGGTGCATAAAAGGGAGCAAACACTGTAAATGAGAGACCGACAGATTTGCAGCAGCAGTTCTTTTCATCACTGTAACATGATTAAGCTTTGAACTCTAGAGTTCTCTCACTTTGAGTCCATCTAATTTTTCAGAATTTTACCAGAGATAATTGATAATACTATTTAAATGACACTGATATTCCTGTCTGAGGGTCCCATGGACTGAGAATTCTGGTGGGCTGCAGTTCATGGGGGTCACAAAAGAGACTCTATGGACATGACTGAGCCCAGCATAGTCAATATTTAATAATAGAAGAACAGTTCAGTAAATTTTGCTATATTCACTTTCTATTCAAATTCAGTTACTAAAAAATAGGATTTCAATAGCACAGGAAAATCTTTTCATGTTGAGTGACTATTTTACATGAACAGGTAAAACTGTATATATATACAGTTTTATATATATACAGCTCATATATTATATATATAAAATGATTAGAAGGAAATACACCAGTTGCCTTGAGTGGTATAACTTCTCTACATCTTTATACTTTCCTACACTTTACAGACTTTCTATAATGAGCATATAACTTTATAATCAGAAAATAATGAAGATTTTATAAAACAAAAAGTAAATGACACTGTTTTCACGTAGTTCCTTCTTAACCTGACCTACAAAATAAACCTCTAGGCGGAAGTTTGCTCATCTGACTTTTATCTCTTTTCCCTCACTCCGTTCTTCCTGTTCTCTTTTCCCCCACTCAGTTCTTCCTCCTTTCTCCCTCCCATCCCCTCCTTCTTCGCTCAAACAAACAAACCATACATACATTTAATACAAAAGTGAATTAACTTCTGCTCGTTAATATTTATGTGAGGGAGAGAGGGAGAAGGGTAGTTTTATTCTTCAGAAGTTGCTCATAAAATTTAGCAGTTTTTTTGGTTTTTGTTTTTTGTGGAAAAGATTATTATTATTTTTTCATCAAATTCTTAAAGGGATATATGACCCACTGGTAGAATCAGATCCCCTCACTTTATTGGTGGGAAAATGAAGAATTTAAACGGTGGTTCAAGTTCATAGAAATAATCTGGGGCTGACCTAGGACTAGAATCTAGGAGTCTTCTGCTTTCTGCTATGTTAAGGGCAATCCTAGAATCATAAGCACCTGTATCTAGTTTAATGATCTTACCTTACACGAGGAGAAATTGAGTAAATTAACTAGGAAGCAACAGTACAAATAGAATTCAGGATTCCTGATTCTTTGGATTTTTGCTCATTCTAAATAATTAGTTTTTACCTTTACTTCTCTTCAGAAAAAAGGTATTCTGTGCCTTTTGTGTAATATTTTTGTTCATCTGAATGTAGCCTGTATCATTGTAATAGCACTACTGTTGTGTGTCTGTATTCTAGAATCGACATTGTTTTACCTTTGTTTTATAAGGATAATTTCTGTCTGGGTTTGGCGTGTTTTAGTCTCCTCTGATCACTGGTTGCTTTCAGGTGCTTTGAAGTCAAGTAACCAAGAGGGGAGATTTGCTCTTTGATCCTGGAGATAACACAACAATGGGTCCACGGAAGAAAAGTGTTAAAACGTGTCTCATGAATAATGAAATTCCTGAGGAAGCAGTATCTGATGAAACAAAGGACTATATGAATCAACTTTCACATGAAGTGCTTTGCCATATTTTTAGGTAAGGTTTTGTTTGGTTGATTTTCACCTACCTGGAATTTATAAGTAGAAGCAAATCCTAGAGCTGTCTGTCCAAATGGTAGTCACTAACTACATGTGATGTTTAAATTAAAGATCTGGTATGGCTGGTGGCTACTGTATAGATGGCACAGACAGTGAAGAACTTTCCTCTGTTGCAGAAAGTTCTGTTGGGCAGACATTGTCTAGACTGTTAACATTCCAGGCTGCTTAGAATTCTTATTGACTGATAGATTTGTTGACTTTCATTGTTACAGTACCATTTGTGTACAGCATAAGACAGTGTTTCTGACTTTCTGATTACAGTCCACAGTAAGAAACAACATTTTGCTCAGTGTGCACATATATGTAAGTAAACGGAAAATACAGTTTTGTGAAATAATAACCACCATATGCAGTGTACACATTAACATTGTTTTGACAAATTATTTTCAAAACCGTTTTTAAAAATTATATTTTTATCTAAACTGTACTTAACAACTGTTACAAAAACCAGAAACAAATCCAAAAAAACAACCAAAAAACTCTGTCATTATAATTTCTCCTGCTCTCTTCTTTCATTATCACTCAAATACTAACACATCTTAACATACTTTTGTCTCTGAGATGAGAGGCCAGAGTTTGACTCTTGAGTCTCATTTGCTAGCTGTGGACCAATGATAGAGATAAAGATGTTATTATGAGGATTCAGTGAGATAATTATTTTTTTAATTTATGTATTTTTTAATTGAAGGATAATTGCTTTACAGAATTTTGTTGTTTTCTGTCAAACATCAACATGAATCAACCATAGATATACATATGTCCCCTTCCTCTTTAACCTCCCTCCCATCTGAGATAATTCTTTTAAAGCACTTTATACACTGCATGACACAAATACTTGCAAGCGTTAGTGATTATGATTGTGTTGTGCCTTTTTTCATATTACTACATGGTCTTTATCATTTTAGTCACTGCCTTCTGTTCCACTGACTATGATGTAATTACCTTTTTTCTTCTATTTCATCTGGATTACTTCTAATTTTTCTCTTAAATAATGCAATGAACTTCTCTAAACATTTGAATTTTCCATAATTTTAGATTATTTACTTAGGGGAAATTCCCACATATGAAGTTCCTAGAAAGGTTTTCAATTTTTAAAAAATTATTAAATATTTGCAGATTATATAAAATAGTGATAGAGTTACTTTGGGGAACCATAGGCACTGTATTTTTTTTTTCAGTATAAATTTGTCTCAGTCTTTATCTTCTGCAGTTTGTTATTCTGTCAGTGTAGTTTTTGTTCAGTTCTGTCTGGTAATAGAAGGCCCAATTAACAGACCTTTTTTTTTTTTTTTAAAAACATAACAAGATGATACTAAAGTTAACCTAGCAGGAAAACTCCTGTAGCCAAAATTTTCCAGAAATAGTCTGACCCTAGCAGATGTTCAAATGTATTCTAAAGTATAAAATAATTAAAGATTTGTTACGGGAGAAGATAGCCAGCCAGTTGGGTAAAACAGACTCCATATATAGGCTCCATATGTGGATTCAAATATATGTGGGGATCCGGTTTATGACAGACTAGGTATTCACATCAGTGAAAAAAGCTGAGTGGATTATTCAGTGATGATGTCACAGCCTAAAAACTATTTGAAGAAAATAATAATGTATGTCCTTATCTCTCATTTCTGACAACTGTATTCTTTTTTTTTTAATTATTTATTTTAATTAGAAGCTAATTACTTTACAATATTGTGGTGGTTTTTGCCATACATTGACATGAATCAGTCACGGGTGGACATGCTGACAACTGTATTCTAAATGTTTCAGTGAATTAAACAATGAAGCTATTAGAATTCTAGAGGAGAGCATAGGTAAAATGGTTTCTAGGGATTTGTGTTTGTTGTTTGTTGACTAATGGTAGGACGTATTATGAACAAATTTGATCATATTTTAAATTGATAGTGGATTTGATTTTGCATTTCAAACAGAATATGGCAGTAGAAGGAGTGGAATCAAGTAGAAGGATGTACCCTAGTTTTTATGAAAAAAACATGCAGCAGATTGGCAGAATGTAATGATAACTGTGAACTAAGCTGAGTGCTTGAATTTGGTCTGAGATGTTTATTCTAAAAATAAACATTTATTTTTTAGGCTGTAAAGTTTTTATTTGAAGATTCTTTTTGTAGTCCTGTAGTAATGGTTTAGCATATTTTCATGAAATAAGAAAAAACTATGGTTTCCGTAAAAGAAACCCAATCTTTGCTGTACCTGCCATGTTAAACACATCTTTTCTAAAACATGTTTGATCTGTCTTTTGAACTCCAACTTTTTGACCATTTATCTGTGGAGTAAAAATACATTGTTTATCTAATCTTTATAAGATTACTAATGTTTCTATTTCAAGGGAGTGTAATATTAAACAATATTAACTAAGGCAAATACTTTGGTTAAAAATTAATGATAGAAAAAAAAATTAATGGTATGTGGGGGAAAGTTTTAGTGGCAAAACTTGATTTAGAAAACAAATTCAATTTTTCATTGTTTATAAAATGCATAGTAATATAGTTTCTGAAAATTATCCTCATATCTGAGAAATAGAAACTGTAGATTAAGTTGACAATTTTTTTTTTGTAGAAAATTTGACTTTATTTTATTTGCTTTATTTAAATAGTTACAAAGGAGAAAGCAAAGGACCAGATATAGGGGGGAAAAAATAGAGCAGAGAAATATTCAGCAGGCATACTTGGACTTACCTTTAGAATTAGCTTAATTTTTAGGAAATAGACATACCTGTTGACATCCATGCTCTTCCTCTCTCTTATCTAACTGTTGACTTTTTTATCTGGTTAACTTTTTGATGAATTTCACTACTTGTAAAGTGGAACAATGATAGCACCTACTATATCAATGAGAGTTTTAGCAGAAAGCAAGGTATACTTGGCTGGAATTTGAAGATAATGAAGGAATCATTCAGAGAAGTGTAGGTAGGGTTAAGGGAACACGTAAGAGATGTTAAAGAATGTATTCAGCTAGGGGATTAACAATAGCATAAAGCTTTTGCCATGCCTTCCACTGCCCAGTCAATTCATAAAGGGATGAGTCAGGGGCTGGGGAACACAGCAGAACAGAGAAGGAAAGAAAAAGGATTGCGGAGGGCTGTGTTGCAAACAGGAAAAGAATCTAGCTTGCAAAGTTGTGAAATGGAACAGTGGCTGTAGTACAGTGTCTGTGATACAACACCGGGTCAATAAAGAGGAGCTTTGCCTTTTTTCTTTTCCCTTAAATTAACCTAGGTCTGTTGAGAAAGAGAGATGAGATTTTTCTGATCTTTCAAAATATATAATAGTATTACTGGAAACAGAACAAAAGTAGAGGTTAGTTGAAAAGTTTCATGAAGGAAGAGATAACAGGGGAGGTTGGAAAAAGAAAATTGTAATTCAGATGAGTTTATGCTTATACAGTACTTAAAGAATATGTGATTAAAAGGTAAAAGATCTAGGGAAAAAGATACACCATAAACTTAGTATACAGATCTGTTGATGAAGAAAATGGTAGAGATTCTTTGTGGTGGTGAACAGGAGCAGAGAGGAATGTTTTTAGCCACGTTAGGAAATGGATTCTATAAAACTATAAAATAATACAGGTTAGGTTTAAATTAATCATTTCTCTCTAATCTTTTTTACATTCCCATATCACCATACCTTGAAATATACTGACTTTTTTTTTTCTTTTAGATTTTCTTTGTTCTTATAAGGAGAAAGGCAGGATTTATACAATGCTATATGAAGGGAGCTCTACACTTTCTGTGGATGCTTAAGTATTTGCTGTTTTTTTTTTTTTTTTTAAGTAAAATCCTATGTATTTATATTAATCTTAAAACCTGGTGAATATTCCTAGGGTCTTATTTTACTTAAGAGGCAGGAGAATGGAGGAAGGAAAAAAATAACCTATCAGTTAGATGAACTAATTACCCACTTGATAAATTTGGGTTTCTTTCTCTTACAAAGGTACCTCCCCCTGCAGGATATCATGTGTATGGAGTGTCTTTCCCGGAAGCTAAAGGAAGCAGTCACCCTATATCTGAGAGTTGTGAGGGTTGTAGATCTCTGTGCAGGGCGATGGTGGGAATACATGCCAAGTGGTAAGTAAATTTAACCTGTAATGTACAGTGGAGCCCCAGTGGAAACTAATAATAGTGTTCCCATCAAAAATTGCTTGTTGCTTTGGGATAGTCTTAACACTTTTAGAAGGTCTGTACTAGGTCTTGGAATTTTCTCAAATTATGCATTGGTCTTGCACATGAAGAACTCAAAAAAGTTTGTAGCCTAACCATAACAAATGGACCTCAGGTAAAGAGACCACTGGAAAAAGTCAATGACTTTAGTTAAATGGAGCACACCTAAAAGGGAAGAATTAATATTAAGGGCTAATCAGGCTTTTCAGTTAACAGTGGTCCTTTAATTACTTTAATGCTTAGCAATTTTGAATGTCTTTTTAAACTACCTTTCATCAACAGTATTCATATCCTGATATTTTGAAAATGTGATGAAGCCATGGTGCTGGGCAAAGTGGAGTGGTGGGGAGCTTAATAGAAGTGAAGGGCTGAGGAGATTTTTGTCTTGCTCTGTTCTGTTATGAGGAACAGAACAGACTACCTCTGAAATATTGAGATGATGTACAGTTTGGGTTGCTACATAGCCTTTTAAGAGCTCATCAGTCAACTGATAACTTTGTCACTTGATCAGAGTTATCACTATATCTTTTTTTGAAGACCATCGCAAAGACTTGAGGGTAGAACCTAGCTTGGTGTGATGTTTGTCTTCAGATACTTTAAAGAAACTGTTGTAAGGGAAGAGGATTTATCATATTGCAAAGATAGAGAAAAGAAAAAATTAGGGGCAATGTGAAAAGGACTGTTATTTGTTTTATTAGGTTTGCTTTAACAGAGGTTAGGCCAGTAGGAATTGTGGAGATGGGGTTAATGCACTAACGAGACAGGATAGCAGAGCGCCCATGTGGTGCAATCTTAAAATGCAAATCTCTGCCCCTTATCAAACCAGAGAAGAATGTGTTTTTACATTGCTGGCTTCTTTTAGACTGTGATAAATACCTGTGAGCCCAAGCCTTCCCATCAGTGTAACAAATGTAAAAAAGTGAAATCAAAAGTCTCTAGCCTAGAATAAGATCTCACTAACCCTGCTTTGCTAGTGCCACTTGGGTCTAGTCTCTGGAGTTTATACCCTGATTCTCTATATAATAATGCTAAATAAGGTTTTTATATAGCATTTTATGGTTTACCTATGTGATATCCTTGGACTCTCCCACCATCTTTGTAAAGGTGGAACTTTACCCATTCTTGGGTGGGAGGCAATGTGTAATATACAACAAAAGAGGATGGCCATTGGCAAAGGTAATGTTCATTTTTTATTTTTTTTAATGGAGTGATTAACTTTTTCATTGGGTTGTGAGAGTAGATATGTGAAATGATTAACACATTGAATGGCTTAGTCAGTAGAGTTACTATACAGAACAATAATGAGGACTGTTGTTTTAATTAGAGAGACCAGGTAATCTCCGAGGTCCCTTCTTACTCTTCATTATTTGTGAATTTGGAGTTTACACAGCATCTTGACTAGCCCTATACAACTAGAACAACTTTTGAAAATTGTAGTAAGACTTAATGGTTTGGAACTTGTATTCTTGAAAATTATCATCTTATTTTTATTTTTTATAAATTTATTTATTATTTATTATTATATTTTATTATATTATTTATTTTATTTTTATTTATAATTATATTTATTATTTTTATTTATTATTATTTTATTTATATATTTATAAACAGTTGCCTTACTGATGGCCTCCATTAAAAACAAAAATTAAAATACTTATCTCTTTACTTACCAAGCACTAGCAGCTCGTACTGTGAAAGTATTTCTCTCTTCCCATCTGGTGGATTCCCACAATGGAGCACAGCTGGCCTTCGAGATAAATAGTTTTCTGTCAGCTCAGCATCCTCATAGTTTGGATCGTTTATGTTCTTAGCTAACTTGCACCTGTCTTGTTCAAAAGAATGAATTGTCTAAAATATCCTGGGAATGATGTTAAACACAGGATAGAGTAATTGTTGTGACATGGGTACCTAAGAGAACCCAGTTTGAGATGGGATTTCGGTTAGAACTGTGAGCTTCCTGAAAATGGGGATCCTGTCTTTCTTATTTTTTTGGTTGTGTGCTCTATAGAGCATAAAGGTTTTATGGACCAGAAAGTACCTTTGGAGAAGGAGAGTGGTGGCCAGATAGGTTGTCCTTCCTCACCACCAGGTCCAAGTCATCTGGGTTGAAAGAATGGTGTTCCTAGTTGAAGAGGTCTGTTCCTTAAAAGCAGCAGCAACAACAACAAAATAATAAAAAGCCTCAACTGTGAAGTATCAACTCAGAATAGGTGGTGTTTCTAATACATTTTCTGTTCCTAAGGGAAATATTTTCTGTTTAACCATTTGTTCCGCTGTAATGTTAGCCTTATGAAAATTTAAAAATACTATCTTTTTGTTGTTAACATTTGATAAAAATAACAAGTGATGATAAACTTGGCTCTAAATACTTGTGAACTTCTTAGGCTTCACAGATTCCAGTTTTCTGACACTACTAAAGAAGATGCCAGATGTTGAACAGCTATATGGCCTTCACCCTCGATACCTTGAGAGGCGAAGGGTACGGGGCCATGAGGCTTTTAGCATTCCAGGAGTTCTGGAAGCTTTGCAGGCATGCCCAAACTTAGTGGTGAGTGCACTTGGTTGAACATTTGACATCAACTGATTAATGAAGCACTAAATTAAAAGAATGATAAAACATGTTCATGCAAATTTCATTCATAATGAACTTTTAAGTTCCACTGCATACTTAGGATCTTATGATATAGAAATAGAAGCTTTGGATGCTAAATAAAAGCCTTTCTTATGCTTGCTTTGGCATTATTTTGTAGGGTGTGGAAACTTCTCACTTGGAATTAGTAGAATCCATTTGGACATACATGCCACATGTTCATATTTTGGGGAAATTTCGTAACCGTAATGGAGCATTTCCAATTCCTCCTGAAAATAAACTGAAAATTCCTATAGGAGCCAAAATTCAAACTTTACATTTAGTTGGTGAGTACATGTTTCTTGGGTTACTTGTAACTCCTTTAAATGCCATACAGCTGAATATTAATGGAAAGGGAATAATGGGGATTTTAGAAATAGCCTTGCTGATGGCAACTGAGAGGGGTAGGATGGGGTGGGTGGTGGGAGGGAGGTTCAAGAAGGAGGGGACATATGTATACCTTTGGCTGATTCATGTTGATGTGTGGCAGAAACATATTGTAAAGCAGTGATCCTCCAAATAAAAATTTAATTTTTAATTAAATATTTTATTTTAAAGTACATATATGAAAAAGAAAAAGAAATGCTTCTGAGACTTGCATAAAAATTTAGATTTCCCACTAAAGAGCCTTTGGGGCCAGAGGCCTGGTGGGTAGGTGAGAAAACTACTATTTCAAAATCAGTCTGTTTTCATTTTAATAGGCAGTTTGAGTAATTTGGAAAGTTGTTGGGCTTTTTGTGTTTTTGATTTTTTGAATGAGCTGGAATCTTGCCCCTGTTTTCTGATACCCACCTTTTGCTCCTAGCTCTACCCTTTAGGGGGCTTCCCTGGTGGCTCAGAGGGTAAAGCATCTGCCTGCAATGCAGGAGACCTGGGTTCGATCCCTGGGTCAGGAAGATCTCCTGGAGAAGGAAATGGCAACCCACTCCAGTATTCTTGCCTGGAGAATCCCATGGACGGAGGAACCTGGTAGGCTACAGTCCACGGGGTTGCAAAGAGCTGGACATGACCCAGCAACTTCACTACCCTTTAGGGGAGAGTTTAGAGAATAGTTCTCCAGTACAACTTACTGTGATGATGGAAATGTCCTATATTTGTACTATCACATATGATACCCACTGTGGCCAGTGAAACAGAAAAACTGAATTTTTAAATTTTATTGTAGTTTATCAGATAGCCACATGTAGCTAGTGGCTACTTTTATTATCCTCTTCAGTTCTAGAACATGACACAATAAAAAATCTTAGATAAAACTCTTGTTTACTTGTATCTTCTCCAAGCAGAAAACTCCCCCGTTTCTTCAACCCAGAGCTTCTGGAAAACTCTGCCACTTCTCTGTTTCCCTGAGAAATGAGGAGGAAGTGGTCTTTTTTCCAAAGACACCTTATTTGCAGTGATGACAGGGCATTCTCCGTCTAAATATTCTCTGAAATTGTATCCTGATAATTTCAAACCTAAGTAAATGATAAGGACAGACATTTTCTCAAATTTAATTTGTTGTCTTTGGCTTAGATTGCTGAAAGGAATTTCAGGGTGGTGGGGAGGACTCCTGTTACTATAGTCTGACCTTTAGTACTGACTAAGTATTTTATTTAACTTGTACATATTGAGTATCTGCTCTGTTCCAAGCATTCTTCCAGATATTGGGGATGGTCCTGAAGAACTGGGTATTTCTGAGACTGGGAAGGGAGAGCAGCAGGAACGTTAAGGAGTAGGTCTTAAAAACCAGCTAGATACGCAGCTATGGGAGACAGGCAGAGCTCTCCAGCAGTCTTTCCTTTACAAGATGAAGGGGTGGCTCTGATGAAAGACTTGGATATCTAGTTTGAATTTGGATTTTTAGGTAATAAAGGAATTCTATAATATCTGAAGTTTATAATATAAGCTCTCTAAAGTCAGAGACTGTGGTTATATCTTTATATTTTCCATGATGCCTGTCACAGTTCATTGCAAATATAAATAAGTACTTGGTAAATTTTGTTGACATGCATTAATTCATTTGATTAATTCAACAGTTTAACACTGTGATGGTGATACAAACGTGTATAGTAAATTAATGAACATGCTGGGGAAGACAGGTAATTGTGTCCTTTGTTTATAGAATGGATTTGGGATAAAATGTGGATTGGGCATAGAATATAACTGTCTTGTCTGGGTCTGTCTCACCCTTGCTGCCCTTGGGTTTCCTAATCAGAACTACCACCATGATGGTAGATGCTAAATATATCTTTGTGAATTTTGCGTCTTGAGTCTCAATCTGTACCTTACTTCTGCTTTTCTTCCTTTGGACTAATCCCCAGTGAGTACAGTGTTTACGCATAGTGCAAAGCTAAAGCTAGCTATGCTTTTTCAGGTGGACCAGGTTAAGGAGTAATGCTTATAGTAGAATGTGCATAAATTTAGCTTTCAAAGAACCACCAATTTAAGTACTCCCAGTTTTGCTTTCTCTAGTTGCTGTTGCTAGCAGGGCTTCTACTGACTCAAGGTTAAAAATTACATTAAACTGATTTTGCCAGCTGTTGCTTTCTAAATGTCATCACTCTGGATCCTTGAATTTCTTTCTGAGAATTTGTCACTTCTTTGCTGTTCCCTAATCTACAGTGTTTAGGCTTTTGGGCAAGTTCCTCAAACTGCTTCCTTCCATAAGAATTTTCAAGTTACCCATGTTCTCTCTTCTTCCGTGTCTCTTGACTTATCCTCCTACTGTACGTCCCCTTTCTTCCAGAAATGGTCCTCTGCAAATATGATTCCTGGTAACTCTTGAAGAGTTACAGAGTTAAGAGAAAAGCTTATGTGTATAAAATGTTGAAGTACTTTTTAAATCCCATCTTTCCATTTGCCTTTTCTAAAGAAATTACAAAGTAGTCTGTTCATTGTTTGTTTAAATTGTTCTTTACAAGCCTGTTTTATATAAGCTTATCTTCATAGGCGCTAACTAGGTAGTTTGTTCTGATGAAAATATCCAGGAAGGATATATTGTCAACTTGAAAAATAGACTGTTGAACCTGTACACAGCAAACAGTGTCTTTTAGTGGTTTTCTTGTTTTTTTCTTTTTTTGTGTATATGCTTTAGGGGTGAATGTTCCTGAAATTCCTTGTATCCCAATGCTAAGGCACCTTTACATGAAGTGGGTAAGACTCACTAAACCACAGCCGTTCAAAGATTTTCTTTGCATCAGTTTACGAACTTTTGTCATGAGGAACTGTGCAGGTAAGGGTCTATAGTTGTAGTGGAAATATACATATACCATTCTAAAAATACCCTAAAGCAAACTGCATAGATACGATACAGTTGTAAGTGAAATTATATTATGCTGTTACTATTTATGTTTGTAACTTACCTTATGTAGGTAAATGTACTTTTTTTGTTTTAAAGACAGTAGACACATGACTTGCCTTTGACCCTTCGCAAAGTGTCAAAATGTCTACCTATTTCTTATGGGCACTTTTTATATAGGTTTGTTTTAATAAATTTTTGTATACTTTCTGTGTCTCTGGTCTCTTGATCTTTTTGCATGTAACTATTGTCTGACTTAGTATACCGTAAAGCATAAAACACTGCTTTTACGATACTACATTTTTGTTCCAAAACCTTCAATATTTCTGCTGTCCTAGTGTGTCAAGTGGGGACTGTTCTGCTTCAAAGTTCATAACCAGAGCTGTTCTTGGTACCTTATTTCAGAGTCCTTTCCAAAGTACCCCTTTTATTGTCAGGCCTGTCTACTCACTGTTCCCAAACAACCGTACCAGCTCTCACCTGAGTGTCTGTTCTTATTCTTGTTTTCTTGTCCTGAGGTTTAACACTTCCTTCCTCCTCTTTACTTGTATGCATCTTTTATGCAAGTTTTGCCTCATCGACTGACTTCTCTTTTTTATGTAGTACATCAGATTTGATTTTTGTTTTTGATATGTTCTGCCTTTTTATCTTTTTATAATTATTCATGTTTTATGTCCATGTCAGTTGCAAACTCTTTGATGGATAGGATCCTATCTTGTGATCTTCCATAACACCTAATATAATACTGGTCACATAGAGAGATGTTTAAGTCATTGAGCTATTTACTTTAATGAAGGATCAAATTTTCAACTTGCATTTTCCCCCTCAGTTATTTTCAGCTCAAGACTATTGAGACTCCAGGGAATTTAAAAAAATACTAAATCTCTAATGTTACTGAAAAATCCTTATGCTGAATCAGTATATGGTTGACTTACTAATGGTTTTGTTTCCAGTGATAAATTGTCAAGAGCCAGCCATTTGGCTATCATTTTCAGACATAGAATTTATAAGTTATTCATTTCAGTTGCTGATTTGAAAAATCATCTTGGCAATTTACATTGTTCCATTGAAATTGTTTTTCTTCAGGACCCACGAACTCCTTGAAATATGTCCCTTTAGTAACAGGCTTAGCCTCTGCCCGCAACTTGGAACATTTAGAAATGGTTCGAGTTCCTTTCCTTGGAGGTCTTATACAGCATGTAGTTGAAGACAGTTGGAGATCAGGTATTCATTTTCCTTTAGTTACTAAATATTTTAAAAATCAGTTAAAAAATTTATTAAGCTTTTATTTAGCTTTTCTACAGAGTCTTTATAAAAGAAATGCTTGTTAGTAATTTTACTTTCTGTCTGGTGTATTTGATGAAGAATAAGTATGAGTGTGGCTAGTAATCATTTCCTTTTTATGCAGTGTTAAACCTTCTCAATAGTAGCATGATAAGTCATGTTTCTGGCTTGTTAATACTTATCAGTTAGCTAATAATTCATGGTATATTTGAAATCTTTCTGAGAAATGTTAACAGAAATATCCTAGTGGCTTTTGCTGAGAAGAGAGATTTTTTGACTTAGACAAATTAGGTTTACAAAAGAACTCAGGCGTTAGAAATGTTAACCTAACATTTGTCTGATACTTTATAGTATATGAAATGTTTTAAAGTTTATCAATTGGATACTAGATCTACCCATACCCATCAGATGATGGCTTTTAAAAGAAAAGATGATTTTACTGCCTACCACCCATAATTATATTTTAAATGATCATATGTAGTAGAATATGCTCCATGTTAACTATCTCCTCATTGCAACAAAAAGACCTAGAAGTTTAGCTATATAGATAATTAATAGTTGGGAACAGAAAATGTAACTTTGAATGTTGAAAATATAAATGGAAAATCATCGAGTACCATTGGTAACAAATAGATGTTATCATTAATACTGTTAAAATGAGTAAGCAGTGCATTTTTAACATTTTGTCAGTTAATCGAGTCTGGTGCAAGTGTAGTTCATTACATTGTGTGAAGGGAATGGAGACTCCCTCAAAATCAACAGTGTAATTTTTACTCCATGTCTGTAGTTAACAAGATGAAAGTCAGAAAGGAAAAGAAGACCACAGTGGAACTGTTCATTAGAAGACCTAGAGAGAGGTGCCAAAAGCCAAGAATTTGCATAAACGGCCTAAAAGAGCAACAGAGACTTTTCTTCCCTAATAAGTGTTTAAGAACAACTCTAATTTTACTTAAGGAGCCAGAATATCTCACACAATAGTTAATTCTATAAAAATCATAGATCCAAATATAAAAAATAAACTTTTCAAAAGAAAAGTTTGGAGAATGTCTTCTTTAACATTGTTGGGCAGAGATTTGTACATCAAAAAGCATTTACCATAAAGAAAAAAATTGGTAAATTGTGCTAACTTGAAATAAAGACTTTTTGTTGTTGTTCATCAAAAGGCATAAGTGAGAGCTGGAGTAAAAAGTCAAGCTACAGAGTGGGAGAAGCTTTTTGCAATACAGCTGTCAGATGAATATTTAGAATACAAAGTAATGCTCAAAATTCTCTAAGCCAGACTTCAACAATACGTGATCCGTGAACTTCCAGATGTTCAAGCTGGTTTTAGAAAAGGCAGAGGAACCAGAGATCAAATTGCCAACATCCACTTGATCATCAAAAAAGCAAGAGAATTCCAGAAAAACATCTATTCCTGCTTTATTGACTTTGCCAAAGCCTTTGACTGTGTGGATCACAATAAACTGTGGAAAATTCTGAAAGAGATGGGAACACCAGACTACCTGACCTGCCTCTTGAGAAATCTGTCAGGAAGCAGCAGTTAGAACTGGACGTGCAACAACAGACTGGTTCCAAATAGAAAAAGGAGTGCATCTATATATTGTCATCCTGCTTATTTAACTTACATGCAGAATAATACATCATGAGAAACGCTGGGCTGGAGGAAGCACAAGCTAGAATCAGGATTGCCAGGAGAAATATCAATAACCTCAGATATCAGATGATACCACCCTTAGAGCAGAAAGTGAAGAAGAACTAAAGAGCCTCTTGATGAAAGTGAACAAGGAGAGTGAAGAAGTTGGTTTAAAGCTCAACATTCAGAAAACTAAGATCATGGCATCCAGCCGCATCCCTTCATGGCAAATAGATGGGGAAACATTGGCTGACTTTATTTTTCTGGGCTCCAAAATCACTGCAGATGGTGACTGCAGCCATGAAATTAAAAGATGCTTACTCCTTATAAGAAAAGTTATGACCAGCCTATACAGCATATTAAAAAAGAGAGACATTACTTTGCCAACAAAGATCCATCTAGTCAAGGCTATGGTTTTTTCCAGTAGTCATGTATGGGTGGGAGAGTTGGACTATATAAAGAAAGCTGAGTGCCAAAGAATTGTACTTTTTGAGCTGTGGTGTTGGAGAAGACTCTTGAGAGTCCCTTGGACTGCAAGGAGATCCAACCAGTCCATCTTAAAGGAGATCAGTCCTGGATGTTCATTGGAAGGACTGATGTTGAAGCTGAAACTCCAATACTTTGGCCACCTGGTGTGAAGAACTGACTAATTGAAAAGACCCTAATGCTGGGAAAGATTGAAGGTGGGAAGAAAAGGGGACAACAGAGGATGAGATGGTTGGATGGCATCACTGACTCAATGGACATGAATTTGAGTAAACTCTGGGAATTGGTGATGGACAAGGAGGCCTGGTGTGCTGTAGTTCATGGGGTTGCAAAGAGTTGAACACAATTGAGCAACTGAACTGAAAGAATTTAAAATACATGAATTCTAATTTATGTATTTAGAATACAAAAAGAACTAATACTAGTGAGAAAAAGTCAGAAACAATAGGAAAAATAGGAAAACATTTTGAATAGAAAAGATCTTTTGAAAGAGGATATCTGAATGGTAGTAAACATGAAAATATGGTAAATTTCACTGATCATAGAGAAATGAAAATTAAAACCACACTATTATATACAAGCACTAAAATGATTACACCTAAACAATTATCACTGAAAGTGTATATAAATGCTTTATTGAAAGTGCTTTGGTCACAGCAATCCCACTCCTGGGCATACACACCAAGGAAACCAGATCTGAAAGAGACACGTGTACCTCAGTGCTCATCGCAGCACTGTTTGTAATAGCCAGGACATGGAAGCAACCTAGACGCCCATCAGCAGACAAATGGATAAGAAAGCTATGGTACATATACACCATGGAATATTATTCAGCCATTAAAAAGAATTCATTTGAATCAGTTCTAATGAGATGGATGAAACTGGCGCCCATTATACAGAGTGAAGTAAGCCAGAAATATAAACACCAATACAGTATACTAACCCACATATATGGAATTTAAAAAGATGGTAACGATAACCCTATATGCAGGACAGAAAAAGAGACACAGATGTATAGAACAGACTTTAGGACTCTGGGAGAAGGCGAGGGTGGGATTATCTAAGAGAATAGCATTGAAACATGTATATTATCAAGTGTGAAACAGATCACCAGCCCAGGTTGTATGCATGAGACAAGTGCTCAGGGCTGGTGCACTGGGAAGACCCAAAAGGAAGAGATGGGGAGGGAAGTAGGAGGGGGGATCAGCATGGCGAACACATGTAAATCCATGGCTGATTCAGTCAATGTATGGCAAAAACCACTACAATATTATAAAGTAATTAGCCTCCAACTAATAAAAATAAATGAGAAAAGAGAAAAAAAAAAGAAAGTGCTATGGTCAAATGGGATGATAATTGTTTTTGTTCCTTGTTTCCTTTAACTAGGTGGTTTTCGAAATTTGCACACTATTGTTTTGGGAGCTTGTAAAAATGCACTTGAAGTAGATCTTGGTTACCTCATCATCACTGCTGCCCGTAGGTACGTTTTCTTTTCACATTGGGTCATAACTATGTTTTTTTCTGTTTTATAAAAATTGGCAGAATATATATATGATGTTTGATCATGACTTTTTCAGATTTAAAATACAGAGAAGTTGTTTAAATAGCAGTAGGTTATCATTTAGGGGAAGTCTTCTGTACAACTGATGACCAACTGAGCTGCACTCCAGACCCAGCAAGTGTTAAAATGGGCATGATCTCACCAGAGAAAAGCTGCCAGTTACCTGAAAGTGCCTGAGATTCCAACAGAAGTCAGTACTGATATTTGCTCAGGAGCCGTTGTTTCATCCTCTGGACAGTTTTCTGAATTGTTTTAGTTGGGGATAATTGCTATTTAGAAACCACTGTTTTAAGTCAGCTTTTTCAGCATCCTGACCTTTAACATTTAACACTTTTAAATTTTTAACCTATCTTTACATCACTTGATGCCATATTTACTATTTCCCGCACATCAAAAGTCTACCTCTGCTTTTATAATATTTAAATTGAATTTTAAAAAATTAAACTCTTCCTTTCCATCATAGAATATGAAGAGTATAAATAAAACTGTATTTAAGCAAATAGATATTGTTACCTACTATAGGACTAGATTCTTCGTTAAAAACGGGACTTAATATTAGCCTCTAAAAGGTGTTAAAGAAATACCAGATTCTTGCCTTGACTTAATCAGGTTTAGGAAATTACCAAAAAGGATATAAGATTATTATAATTCATTCTTACTGTGGCTTTAGTGTACACGAGATGTGCCCTCACTTTTATAAAATGCTCTTTTAAAGGAAGCATCTCTGATATTTTTTCATGGAGGAGGCAGTGTTTTTGCTTTTGAAACTTCAGTACGATAAACTTCTTTCAGAGCCTTACATTAGGAAGAATCTTCTATTCTGATGGCTTTCATTTTATTCCTTTATGTGTCTCTTGTTCATAGGTTACATGAAGTTCGGATCCAGCCTTCCCTAACCAAAGATGGCGTCTTTTCCGCCCTAAAGATGGCAGAGTTGGAATTCCCCCAGTTTGAAACCCTTCATCTGGGATATGTAGATGAGTTTTTGCTGCAGAGTAAGAATTAGCTCATTTACTCCCCTAAAATTATTGTTGGGAACTTACTTGACAAAGTGAACCCTAAATTTGGATGTGCCATTATTTTCTTAGACATAAAAATACTTAAAATCTCAGGTGCTCTCACTTCTTGAAATTTGAACTTGAAGTGCCAGTGATTTTTTTTTTCCCTATATTGCCTCTGATATTAGCAGATTACAGAAAATGAAGTGGTTGTCTACCCAAAAAAAGATCCTTAGCTACATTTGATATTGTCACCACTTTGCTCCCCAAGTTTCTTTCCCATTCTACTTCATTGTTTTCACAGAATGTCATCCTTGCTTCTGTTTGCTGAATTTGATCTACCACACTTCTTGAAGCTTTTGATGGTCCTCTCAGATGAGGTCCCAGGCCCTACCCCTGCTCTTCATTTTCATAATAAGCCCACTGGGGATTCTGGATTTTCTGATAGTGTTAGCATATTTTGGTCAGTATTCATTTAATGATAACTGCTGTTGGAAGGCTTGTTCACAGCATTTTCTGGAATGTATTTAAAATTGGGAACTCAATCCTTTGGGTTTGAATGCATGTCAGTTCACTATTCAAACTTTTTCCCACATGACAGTAGTCAGACATGCAAGAACATTTACACCATCAGCATGTTTTTATTTTTGCAAGAATTGGTTTCTTACTCATGTAACTTATAACAAGTCTTTCTTAAAATCTCAGTGTCATACCAGGTGGCGTTTTTTCTTTGGATCTAATTTGCATTGTAACAGAACATGAGGACTTTGTTGTTTTTGTTGTTCAGTTGCTGAGTCATGGGCAACTCTTTACAACCCCATGGAGTGCAGCATGCCAGGCTCCTCTGTTTTCCACTGTCTCCTGGAGTTTGGTCAAATTCATGTCCTGGAGTTTTGCTCACATTCATTGAGTCAGTGATACTGTCTAACCATCTGATCCTCTGCTGCCCCCTTGTTTTGCCTTCAGTCTTTCCCAGCATCAGGGTCTTTTTCAGTGAGGCGACTCTGCATCAGGTGGCCAAAATTATTAGAGCTTTAGCATCAGTCCTTTCAATTAATATTCAGAGTTGATTTTCTTTAGGATTGACTGGTTTGACCTCTTTGTAGTCCGAGGGACTCTCAAGAGTCTTCTGCACCACAGTTCAAAAGCATCAGCTCTTCAACGCTTAGCCTTCTTTATGGTTCACCTCTCATGTCTGTACATGACTACTAGGAAAACCATAGTTTTGACTTTATGGACCTTTGTTGGCAAAGTGATGTCTCTACTTTTGAATACACTGTCTAGGTTTGTCATTGCTTTTCTTCCAAGGAGCAAGGATATTTTAATTTCAGGGTTGCAGTCACCATCCACAGTGATTTTGGAGCCCAAGAAAATAAAATCTGTTACTGCTTCCACTTTTCCCCCTTCTATTTGCCATGAAATGATGGGACTAGATGCCATGATCTTAGTTTTTTTAACGTTTGAGTTTCAAGTCAGCTTTTTCACTCTCTTTAACCCTCATTAAGAGGCTCTTTAGTTCCTCTTCACCTTTTTACCAGTAGAGTGGTATCATCTGCATATCTGAGATTTCTCTCAGCAACCTTGATTTCTTAAGACAATCCAGATCAAACAATATGACTGTTGTTTTTCCTTTTTCAGTGAAGTTGCTAACATTCTCTGTTTCTACAAGTGTATATAGTAACAAAATTATTAGCTTTAGCTTAATTTTGTTAAGCTAATTTAAGTTGTTATATAGGAACTGAAAATATGTATATTACTATATAGTAACTTAAAATTTTAAGTTAATAGTAATAGTTAAAGTTATTATTGGTAATTGGTGTTTTTTCTGAAGTCTTGTATTTTGTTTTTCCTAAAAGCTAAAAACTTGATGGAATTTGTGTAGTCATTTAATGATGACTATATTTTACGTCCACTGAGAATTGTCTTTATAACCAGCTATTTCTCAGTAGTGTCTGTTTCCCCTCAACACACACTTTCCTTTGAAAACACTTTACTTTTTGACTACTATTATCTTATGTTTTGCAACATAGCTATTTCATAGTCTTCTTTATACTTAATAATCTCTTAGTTATCCTTTTATAAGTCATTCTTCATATTTGCTACAGTTCACCCATTTCTCCTATATATGTACTTTCCTCTGTTACTCCAAAGTTAAGTCTGGGATTCTCTGTATGAGAATAGCTGCCAGGTGCCTCTAACAAACATGGAGAGATTACAGGTCACTGCTTACACTCTGTCACTTTATCTCTTGCCTCTCAGCCATTTAGGTTTTGAAACATCTTTCCAGGAGGTTGGGGTGGCTCCTGGTAAAACTTGTGTCAGTTCTTTGTTCCAGAGATTCTGGCAAAATATAGAAATATCACCTTTGTCCCCATAGGTTTATGGTAAAAGTGGCAGTGCCAGGTTGGGGAAATGGATGTGCTGAAAAGTAGATGCTGTGTACTAGGAATGTAAGAAAAGTGATCCAAGGATGAATACTTATGAGAGGGGTCCTTTGTTTACGTGGATTCATGATTTCAGAGCTTTGTGGGAAGGTTGGTGTGTAAAACTCATTCAGATTCAGGAGAAGTATAGAATAGTCTTTAGTGTTGGGACTTTGGAAAGAAGGAATGAGATGGAATTGTATTACTCATGGGACCTGGGGCAAATCATTTCTTGGCTTCAAATCATCCAATAAAAAAGTAGAAAACGGTCTTATATCCATTTGACAAGTGAGAAAACATGGACTTTTATAATCTCTCACACTTAGAAAGCATTCAGTAGGGCTTCCCTGGTGGCTCAGTGGTAAAGAGCCAGTGCAGGGGATGTGGGTTCAATCCCTGGTCCAGGAAAATCCCACATACCTCTGAGCAACTAAGTCTGTGTATCACAACTACTGAGCCAACACTCTGGAGCCCTCGAGCTACAACTGCTGGAGCCCAAGTGCCCTAGAGCCTGTGCTATACGCGAAGCTACCACGATGAGAAGCCCATGCACCACAACAAAGAGGAGTCCTCACTCAGAGTAGCTCACCACAACTAGAGAAAGCCTATGTGCAGCAAGAAGACCCAGTGCAGCCATAAGTAAAATACATAAATCTCAAAAAAAAAAGGTTCAGTAACTGGTAGCTTTTACTTCTAGCTGACCTCTGGCTGAAGGAAAAAAGAATCTAAGTCCTAGGTGATGTGATCAGGGTTCTGAAGAAGTGTGACAATCAGGAGACCCTAAAAATAGGAACAGGTCTGAAAGGAATGAATGTAAGACATGGATTTATCATGTTAGGCTGCAGCAGTAATGCTGGAAACACCCACTTGGGATCAATTCAGGATGAACCTGATCATAGGGAGAAGGCAAATTATAGTTCACAGGGCAAGAACAAAGTATTTACCAGGAGACTAAAGAGTATTTCTCAGCAAAATTATGAAGAATTGGTTAAAGTGAAATGTCCAAGAATAGCAGTAAATAGAAAAAACAGGGACCCTAGGAGCAAGACCATGAATTATATGGAAAGAGAAATTTAAAAGAGTTGGGAGTAAATCCCAGTAATGGGCAGGACAGCTTCACCAGAGCAACAGTGTTTTCTTTGTAGTTTGTGTCAGTTTTGATTGCTGGGATTGTGAGAGACATTTATTGGGTTCCCATATCCCAGTATTATGATGGAAATATCCCAGTATTATACATTGAAAATGTAACTGTAAACTAACGAGGCAGAGTCTAGTTTTCCTTCAGATTGCTCGTAGTAAAGTGGACCATCCTATAGAATAAAGGTCAGGCAGGTGGCAGGAATAATAATAGGAAGCAAGGGACACAGTGTGATATCCAGTGGCCTAATCTAGAATGGCGGATCATTTTTTACTAAACCCAGCCCCTACTCTCTGACAAGACAGTAGACCCTAAAGCCCAAGGACAGAGAGAATGGATATGTGTGTTTGAGTTAAAAGTCCACTCTCTAAGGTATAAATATTTACTAATCAATACTGTAGTTCTAAAAATGGATCCAGATTCTCAAAAGTCACTCTTCTCTGCACATGGCCACACCTGATTTGAAAAACATTATCCTTATAGAGTGAAAGAGTTACATTTTAAATAATTACTTTGGCTGTGTCGGGTCTAAATTGTTGTTCATGGCATCATGCGAGATCTTTTAGTGCATCACACAGACTCTGCTGTTGTGGCGTGTGGGTTTAGTTGCTCCATGGCATGTAGGATCTTCTTTCCCCAACCAGGGATAAAAGCCACATCCATTGCATTGCAGGGTGGATTCTTTACCACTGGGCGACCAGGGAAGTCCCAGAGAGTTACATTTTTATTTTAAAAGCTAATAAAACTTCACCATAAGTGTAAACCAGTACAATGTATCCATCAGTTTTGCTTTAAGACTTCACATTCTTTTTTTCCTTTTCTGGACAATTGAAAATAATCTGCTAGCTGTCCCTTAACTTTTAACATAAATTTTTATTTTGCAAACTAAAGACTACCGTTTGTACAGAATACCTAACCTAAGATTGTATCTCAACCTGATGATGGACAGATGAAGCAGAACGATCATAGAGAGTAATCATACTGGATGTTAAAGAGTTGACAACTTAAGTTGTCAAGATTCCATGACACTTAAGAATCTTTTTTGTTTTTTAAATCTCTTTCTAGGCAGAATGGCTAATGCAGATCTGGTGAAGTATGGTTTGGCTGATGTGGTGGAAAATCCTGGTATTATCACTGATATAGGGATGAAGGCAGTCAATGAAGTTTTCTCCTGTATCAAATATCTGGCAATTTATAATTGCCCCCATCTACATAACCCATACAATTGGATCTCAGGTACTATATCTTAAATACAGCTGTATTTTATTGATGTCAAAATAATACATATCTTTGTTTTCTGTATGGCCTTAATTAACATTCCTCATGTAAAATGTAGATTTTTATATAGATTGTTCATAGAAGCTCTGGGAGCCTTTGATAACTGAGTTGGAAATACTTTCAACGCCTCTTTGAACTCCTGAGATTCTCTGCCTAGAAATTTGCACTGTCGAGATAATAGATTCAGTCGTGCTAATTGTTATGTGTTTTTCTTTGGGCCGGGCACGTAAAATTAAGCTTAGGAATTGTTGCCTGGGATATTATGGTTGTTTTCTCTGTGTTACCTTAAAATGGCATATCATCTGAACAAAGTAGGTATGTATTTTAAAAACTTGAATTAGGTGACATACTAAACATGTAGTGAAATTTTCTATTACCTTAAAATTTTAGGCTACTTCAGATGATATCTCCCTGCCTGATCCCTTGGGTACAGAAGTGTGACTTTTGCACTTGGTATTTTTCCTTATGAGAGGAGTTTTATTCCCCCCGCCCCACTAAGGGAGTAATGCTGTTTATTTTTTTTAAGGCACTTCCTAAATATCCAAATTCACAAGCCTTTAATAAAGTTAGAGCTAGAGACGTTTCATTTTGACATCCTCGTACCAAACCAGGCCCTCTCACTGACAGCTGCAAACCACCACTGACAGCTGTCTGAGCCACCACACAGGGATACTACAGCTCCACACAAAACCCACCTCCAGGCCTGTAGCAAGGCTCCTGAGCCTCTGCTGAGATCACTCATTAGAATGGCCATGTCTCACCCATGAGAAGAGAAGTTCTACCCCTTGCCCAGCTGCACCAGAAAGCTATTGGAAGGTACAAATTTTAGGTTGTAGCCGGCATAGATCACTTTAAAAAAATAACATTTATTGGGTTTTTGGTTTGTTTGTTTTCTTAAATACAGAAGAGTATAAAGAAGAAAATAAAAAATGGCCTATAATCACATCACTCAGAACTCCTGTTAACACTTAAAAACTAAAAGTAATACATGCACTTGATAAACAGTATCAAACAGTACAGAAAGGTACAAAATGAAAGGCCTCCTCTTCTCAAAGGTAACCACCGTCAATGGTTTCTCATATATTCTTCTGGACAGGTTATTTTGTGCATTTGCAGCCTATACATGTATAGCATTTAAAAATGGTTTATGTATACATAAGGACCTTACTATGTATATACATTGTCCTGTAACTTGTATTTTGCACTGAGAATATTTTGGAGAGCTCTCCATATTAGCAAACTTATTCAGTTATTCATTCTTTTAGTAGTTGCATAATGTTTTATTAAAGGAATACACCAACATTTCTTTTAACTAGTGTCCTGTAGTTAAATAGGCATGTAGGTTTTAAGTGAATCACATTTAAACAAAGACAGACTTACTTTTAAGTTAACAATTTCCAGTCCATCTGGTTCTCATGAAATTGGGTAAGGAGACATCATAGTTTAGAGTCATTAAGTGTTAGAGATCATGAAATAAGATAAAATTTACACAAAGAAAATGGGTCGGAAAGTCTTTGTGACCTATGGCAAAATTCATGAGTAATGGAGAAAGTGTTAGTTATGTATTTTCTCTGGCCATGTCATTTCTTCAACAGACCACTCAAGGTGGACTCGATTGGTTGATATCAACTTAGTGCGTTGCCATGCTTTGAAGCTGGACTCCTTCGGCCAGTTTATTGAATTGTTGCCTAGCTTGGAGTTTATTTCACTGGACCAAATGTTTCGTGAACCGCCCAAAGTAAGTCACATTTGAAAGAGTTTTTTACTCAAGAAACAACCTAAGTAATTTTTTCCTTAATGATATGCCTTTACAAATGATATAATATGATTTTTTACTGCCAGCCTCAGTGAAGGAAAGCATAACGGTTATAATAAGGAATGGCCACATGTTCTTGTGAGTGAGTACTAAGGGGTTTCCAGATAAAGGAAAAAGTAAATGGAAAGCTGTTTCCATCAGGTTTATAAAGTTAATGTAAGAGCAAAGGTGGAAATTTGAGCTAAAGCAAAAATTATTACTTAGTTAGTTGAAAGATTAGATCTCTAATTAGCAACCCAACATCTAAGTAAGGATTAGGAACTTATTTTGGATGTTTTCTTTTGCTGCTACTTTTGCTATTCAGTTAGATATCTGGGGAAATCTGAAGTTGCCCAGTTGTACAAAATGTTATTTTAAAACTTCTTAATGTATATAGAAACTTAACTTATTGTAATAGAAACTTAATGTTTCAATGAATTAGGTTCTCTCTTGTCAATTCTTAATGGTTATACCCTCAGTGTTGAAGCAGTGCCGTATAGTAGGGAAAGCTCAGGGTTTGAGGACAAATATTGGATTTCAAGTCTCAGCTCTACCACATACTGGTCATGCACTGTTGGGCAGATCCCTTCCCATTGTGCATGTCATCATCTGTAAATCAAGACTAATAATTTTGTCTTGCTTGAGGTGTTGTGGGCCTTAAATGAGGTTCTTTATGAATAGGTGAAAGTATTCCATAAAGTGCTATATAAGTATTCTATGTAAAGATGAAATGAAGGAATATTAAAACTGCAGTGTTTTATTCTAACCCAAATTAATAAGTATGTGGTTTCGTCTTGCTTCAGGGCTGTGCTCGGGTTGGTCTGAGTGCAGGCACAGGAATTGGGGTTTCCTCGGCCCTTGTTAGCAATCAGAACTCCAACAATGACAATGATAATAATGCCCAGAATAATGCCAACATCCACGACAACAATCACCATCACCCAGATGACTCAGATGAGGAGAATGACTTCCGGCAAGACTTGCAGCCAGGAGAGCAGCAGTTTGCAGCCGACGGTAACCCAGATCTTTTGTGAGCTCCAGATAGAGATGATTTTTATTTTGGGTCATGTTTCTCTGACTCTATTCTGTTCCCTTCTCCCCCATTTCAGCTTGTCACTTTACACATTGGGGAACCTTGCTAACAAAGCAGCTGATGGGGTGGATGGAGTTTACCTGTCTGCTTGCTTGTTTCAAAGTTGTCTTTATGATGCCTTTTGTCCATAGAATCTATTGGAGGTACTTAGAGAAAGGGAAGGACTCAGATGCCATGAGAATTAGGGTGCAGTGAGCCTTAGAAGCCTGGCTTAATGGAGATTTAGCTGTCAGGATTTGGGTGAAGAAGCATCTTTCAGTACTTACTAAACAATAGGTATTCTCTCTCATCATTGAACTTGAATGTGGAGATCATTTTTGGATGTACCAAGAACTGGAAAAATGAATACCAGACATGTGCTAGACATTGTGTTGGAAACCCTTCACATACCTCTCACCATTAAGTCTTCAAAACCACCCAGAAAATTAAGCACATGAGCTAATAAGAACCTATGGGATTTCACTTACGTAACTGTCCATCCAGTTCTTTGATACTGACTGAACTCCTGCTCTCTGCCACCCCATGTGTTATTAGGCTTCATCTGCCCATATTGATGAGTGAGAATGGAGTGAAATTGTTCCCTTACAGATGTTCCAGTTTCTCAGTTGACACTTAAGAACTGGAAAAGGAATCTCTTTTAGCCACTTTTTTAGTTGTTGCCCCCTTACTTATTCTCTTGGGAAGAGTAATTAATGAAAATAGGGTGCCCTGGTGTGTTTATTACTTTCATAATGAAAGTATTCTGTGTATAATTTCCTTTAGGATCACTCTGTATATGCAAGTCCTGACCTAGGAATCATTTGCAGGCTTTGTCTTCACTTCCCTAACCTACATGCTCTCTCTATAGAGAACTCTCCATTTTGGCTCTTGGCAAAGTCACCAGTGGCTCTTTTATAAAGGCTAGTGATTTTTTCTCCACTTGTATCTTCTCTGACATCTCATCTCAGCTGCATTTGTCACTGTTGTCCACTTCTATCTTCCTAAGGTATTTGCTTCTCTTGGCCTTTCTGAAACCATTTTCCTGATTTTCCCTCCTGTCTCACTGGATATGCCTCCTCAGGTTCCTTCACTTGTTCCACCTCCTCTCCTCTACTCTTGTCCTTGCTTTCCCTTTTTCTTTCTATAAGCTTATCCAGTCTCATGCCTTCAGTACCAGCTATATACTATTGAATTCTAAACCTTTATTTTCAGCTTTGATATTTCTGTTTTTTAAAGTAATTGCAGTTATATCCAACTTCATACTTCTGATTTCCACAGGAGTACTTTTAGGCATTTCAAACTTCTGGCTAAATCTTTCCTAAAACACAAAAACAAAAGTGCAGAGCTAGCAAGTGCTAGGGGTTAAGTAGTAGATTGTGGAGTCAGCTGTTGTTTCTTTGCCTTCTTGTCCTTGCGTGCCATCACAAGGATCTGGACTTCAGAGAACACCAACCGTCTGTAGGAAACTGGTGCAGCTCTTGAAGTGCAACACTCCTCAAATCCTATGAACCCAGTTGTGTTTGGAGTTGGTGTACTAGACAGAGTATAGACTCCACTAGAAAGTTACATGGCCATTGGCTTCTTGGTATAGAATGGGGGATGCCTTTCATTGTTAAGTCATATATGATTCAACATGAACCAAAACATATGCAAGAATACTGTATTCGATTTAAGAGAGAACAATGAAACTTAAATCTACTAACATTTGAAATTAAGGTTCAATAGATACGAGATATAATCACAAAACAAATAACTTGAGGTACCGTATTTGTCAAATGTGTTTTCTTCAAATGCTGAGAAGTAAAGGAATTAGTGACAAAAATGCCAAGATTGAGGAACTCAACAGCTTCAGCAGAGGAAACCTAAGAATACCAAAGATGGTGGCAGGATTTTAGAGAAGTGAATATTGCCATGAAACATTAGGCTCCATGGGTCTTTCCAACTTCATGCTATATTAATGTGTATTTATTATTACATACATGTCAGGTTAATTCTTTTAAATAAAAAATAAGGATGTGGGGAATTCCCTGGTGGTCTAGTGGTGAGGACTCTGCTTTCACTGCCATGGCCCAGGTTCCATCCCTGGATGGCACCCACAAGCCACAAGGCACAGCCAAAAAAAAAAAGACCCGAAGAAAGGGCATGTGGCTCTTGATCAAAACTGGAAGTGCAAAGAATTCAAATAAAAGAAACAACAGGAAAAAAAAACAACATGAAGAGTGGTATAGGGATTAAAAATAAAAGGGATCATGAGGAATGAATGTTAGTTGAAATGACTAATATTGATGCTTGTACTCCTTAAGTACCAACATAACAATATTTTAAACATTAGTTTGAAATTGATATTCACATGTCGACTTTACTTACTGTAGAATTTTAGAACTTTTCATGCATGAACTTTTGGATTAGTGCTAGAATGAAGTAGATTCACTCACTCTCTTGCCTTGTTGTATTTAACTTAATCAGCTTGCATGAAGTAATTGCCTGTCAAAGAAGGGCATTGTAAAATTTTAAAGGCCATTTAATTTATATAAGTTAAGTGTCTTTGCTAATAAACCACTGAAATAAAATATGGTGTTTTTTTAGTGAACATTATCATGAAAGTAATAGACTCCAACAAAAGTATGTTTTCATTGTTATACAGAGTACTGTTTAATTTACTAAGATTCAATAATTTGGTTACGGATATTATCATTGTAGATTTGCACTTCCAAAACTGTTAAGATTTAGAATGCTTTATTGTGAACTACTTACATTAACTGAAAATATCAATTCATTACCTTCATTTTGTGGCACTGTAAAACAGGAGGAGATATCCGTATTTTTAAACAATTCTCATTGTCTAACAATATTGCCATCTGTCAAAATCATGCTTCTATAATTGCTAAAGCATTTTGCCAAGTTATTTAGCTATAACTACTTTTGAAGTAATTATAACTGTAAAGCATAGTTTTATTTATGCATCATTAACTGTTTTTCTATCTGAATTTAAAATAAATCCCATGTACTTACTGCTTTCAAAAGTGGGGTGCCACTCCATTCCCTCACCACCACCCCTGCAAATTAACCACTAAGTGAAACTGCTCTGCAGTATTTATTTTGGACAGTGGTTCTCAAATTTATATATAAAAGAGACCAGTTAATGTATCTGTAAAAATAGCTCAGCTCCATCAAGGTTTATGATTATATTAGGTAACAGGATTTTTTTTAATAACTGAAACAACATTTCACCTGAACAGAATGTTTGGTAAGCATTGATATTTGATTAAAAGATAGCTTACATAGTTTCTGTAAGTTAAAATTGTTCTGAAAAAGATGTACTTCCCAATGATAAAATACTTTGAAACAGAAAAATCAAAACCAAGAATCACTTGCCAACTTCCCTAGCCACAAAGTACCATTATCTCATTTAATTACCAAAGACATCTATTGAGATATTATCCTTTCTTTTCTTTTTTTGTAATTATTTATTTTAATTGGAAGCTAATTGCATTACAATATTGTAGTGGCTTTTGCCATACATTGACATGACTCAAATGGGTATACATGTGTCCCCCATCCTGAACCCCCCTGCCCCCTCCCGCCCTCCCCCTCCCATCCCTCAGGGTTGTCCCAGGGCACTGGCTTTGAGTGCCCTGTCTCATCCATCGAACCTGGACTGGCGATCTGTTTCACATATGGTGATAGACAGGTTTCAATGCTATTCTCTCAAATCATCCCACCCTCGGTTTCTCCCACAGACTCCAAAAGTCTGTTCATTATATCTCTGTCTCTTTTGCTTCTCACATATAGGTTCATTGTTATCATCTTTCTAAATTCCATATATATGTGTTAATATATTGTATTGGTGTTTTTCTTTCTGACTTCATTCTGTATAATAGGCTCCAGTTTCAACCACCTCATTAGAACTGATTCAAATGTGTTCTTTTTAATAGCTGAGTAATATTCTATTGTGTATATTTACCACAGCATTCTTATCCATTCTCTGCCAGTGGACATTTAGGATGCTTCCACGTCCTAGCTATTATAAACAGTGCTGCAATGAACATTAGGTTACATGTGTCTCTTTCAGTTTTGGTTTCCTCAGTGTGTATGCCCAGCAGTGGGATTGCTGGGTCATGTGGCAGTTCTATTTCCAGTTTTTTAAGAAATCGCCATACTGTTCTCCATAGTGGCTGTACTAGTTTGCATTCCCACCAATAGTGTTAGAGGGTTCCCTTCTCTCCACACTTTCTCTGGCGTTTATTGTTTGTAGACTTTTGGTGGCAGCCATTGTGATCGGTATAAGATGGTACCTCATTGCGGTTTTGATTTGCATTTCTCTAATAATGAGTGATGTTGAGCAGCTTTTCATGTGTTAGTTAGCCGTCTATATGTCTTCTTTGGAGAAATGTCTGTTTAGTTCTTTGGCCTATTTTTTGACTGGGTCATTTAATTTTCTGGTATTGAGCTGCATGAGCTGCTTGTATATTTTTGAGGTTAATTCTTTGTCAGTTGCTTGGTTTACTGTTACTTTCTCCCATTCTGAAGGCTGTCTTTTCACCTTGCTAATAGTTTCCTTTGTTGTGCAAAAGCTTTTAAGTTTAATTAGGTCCCGTTTGTTTATTTTTGCTTATATTTCCATTACTCTGTGAGGTGGGTCATAGAGAATCCTGCTGTGATTTATGTGAGAGAGTATTTTTCCTACATTTTCCTCTAGGAGGTTTATAGTTTCTGGTCTTAAATTTAGATCTTTAATCCATTTTGAGTTTATTTTTGTGTATGGTGTTAGAAAGTGTTCTAGTTTCACTCTTCTACAGGTGGTTGACCAGTTATCCCAGCACCACTTGTTAAAGAGATTGTTTTTACTTAATTGTATATTCTTGCCTCCTTTGTCAAAGATAAGGTGTCCATAGGTGCTTGGATTTATCTCTGGGCTTTCTATTTTGTTCCATTGATCTATATTTCTGTCTTTGTGCCAGTACCATACTGTCTTGATGACTGTAGCTTTGTAGTGTAGTCTGAAGTCAGGCAGGTTGACTCCTCCAGTTGCATTCTTCTTTCTCAAGATTGCTTTGGCTATTTGACGTTTTTTGTATTTCCGTACAAATTGTGAAATTATTTTTTCTGGTTCTGTGAAAAATACTGTTGGTAGCTTGATAGGGATTGTGTTGAATCTATAGATTGCTTTGGGTTTATACTTATTTTCATTGATTCTTCTAATCCATGAACATGGTTATTTGTGTCTTCTTTGATTTCTTTCATCAGTGTTTTATAGTTTTCTATATATAGGTCTTTTATTCCTTTAGGTAGATTTATTCCTAAGTATTTTATTTTTTTCGTTGCAATGGTGAATGAAATTGTTTTCTTAATTTCTGTTTCTGATTTCTCGTTAGTGTATAGGAATGCAAGGGATTTCTGTGTGTTAATTTTATATCCTGCAACTTTACTATATTCATTGATTAGCTCTAATAATTTTCTGGTGGTGCATTTAGGGTTTTCTTTGTAGAGGATCATGTCATCTGCAAACAGTGAGCGTTTTACTTCTTCTTTTCCAATCTGGATTCCTCTTATTTCTTTTTCTTCTCTGATTGCTGTGGCTAAAACTTCCAAAACTATGTTGAATAGTAGTGGTGAGAGTGGGCACCCTTGTCTTGTTCCTGACTTTAGGGGGAATGCTTTCAGTTTTTCTCCATTGAGGATAATATTTGCTGTGAGTTTATCATATATGGCTTTTATTATGTTGAGGTATGTTCCTTCTGTGCCTGCTTTCTGGAGGGTTTTTATCATAAATAGATGTTGAATTTATCATATATGGCTTTTATTATGTTGAGCTATTTTCCTTCTGTGCCTGCTTTGTGGAGGGTTTTTATCTTCATCTATTGAGATTAATCGTATGGTTTTTATCTTTCAATTTGTTGATGTGGTGTATCACATTGATTGATTTGTGAATATTGAAGAATCCTTGCACCCCTGGGATAAAGCCCACTTGGTCATGATGTATGATCTTTTTACTATGTTGTTGGATTCTGTTTGCTAGAATTTTTTGAGGATTTTTGCATCTTGTGTTCATCAGTGATACTGTTCATCAGTGATAGTTTTCTTTTTTTGTGGCATCTTTGTCTGGTTTTGGTTTTAAGGTGAAGGTGGCCTCAGAATGAGTTTGGCAGTTTACCTTCCTCTGCAATTTTCTGGAAGAGTTTGAGTAGATAGGTGTTAGCTCTTCTCTAAATTTTTGGTGGAGTTCACCTGTGAAGCCATCTGGTCCTGGGCTTTTGTTTGTTGGAAGATTTTTGATTACAGTTTCGATGTCCATGCTTGTGATGGGTCTGTTAAGATCTTCTATTTCTTCCTGGTTCAGTCTTGGAAGGTTATACTTTTCTAAGAATTCATCCATTGCTTCCAAGTTGTCCTTTTTATTGCCATATAGTTGCTGATAGTAATCTCTTATGATCCTTCATATTTGTGTTGTCTGTTGTGATTTCTCCATTTTCATTTCTAATTTTGATTTGATTCTTCTCCCTTTTCTTGATGAGTTTGGCTGATGGTTTGTATATTTTATTTATCTCCTCAAAAACCAGCTTTTAGTTTTGCTGATTTTTGCTATAGTCTCTTGTTTCTTTTTCATTTATTTCTGCCCTAATTTTTATTATTTCTTTCCTTCTATTAACTCTGGCATTCTTCATTTCTTCTTTTTCTAGTTGCTTTAGGTGTAAAGTTAGGTTATTTATTTGATTTTTCTCTTGTTTCTTGAGGTAAGATTGTATTGCTATGAACTTTCCCCTTAGTACTGCTTTTACTGAATCCCATATGTTTTGGGTTGTCGTGTTTTCATTTTCATTTGTTTCTATGTGCATTTTGATTCCTTTTCTGATTTTCTGTGATTTGTTGGTTATTCAGAAGCGTGTTGTTTAGCCTCCATATGTTTGTATTTTTAATAGTTTTTTTCCTGTAGTTGACATCTAATCTTACTGCCTTGTGATCAGAAAAGATGTTTGAAATGGTTTCAATGTTTTTGAATTTACCAAGGCTAGATTTATGGCCCAGGATGTGATCTATCCTGGAGAATGTTCTGTGTGCACTTGAGAAGAAGGTGAAATTCATTGTTTTGGGGGTGAAATGTCTTACAGATACCAGTTAGGTCTAACTGGTCCATTGTATCATTTAAAGTTTGTGTTTCCTTCCTAATTTTGTTTGGGTTGATCTATCCATAGGTGTGAGTGGAGTATTAAAGTCTCCCACTATTAATGTGTTACTGTTAATTTCCCCTTTCATACTTGTTAGCATTTGCCTTACATGTTGCGGTGCTCCTATGTTGGGTGCATATATATTTATAATTGTTATATCTTCTTGGATTGATCCTTTGATCATTATGTAGTTTCCTTCTTTGTCTCTTTTCACGGCCTTTATTTCAAAGTTGATTTTATCTGATATGAGTATTACTACTCCTGCTTTCTTTCGGTCTCCATTGCATGATATATCTTTTTCCAGTCCTTCATTTTCAGTCTGTATGTGTCCCTTCTTTTGAGGTGGGTCTCTTGTAGACAGCATATATAGGGGTCTTGGTTTTGTATCCATTCAGCCAGTCTTTGTCTTTTGGTTGGGGCATTCAGCCTATTTACATTTAAAGTAATTATTAATAAGTATGATCCCATTGCCATTTACTTTGTTGTTTTGGGTTCGAGTTTATAATAAACCTTTTCTGTGTTTCCTGTCCAGAGAAGATCCTTTAGCATTTGTTGCAGAGCTGGTTTAGTGGTGCTGAATTCTCTCAGCTTTTGCTTGTCTATAAAGCTTTTGATTTATCCTCCACATTTGAATGAGATACTTGCTGGGTATAGTAATGTGGGTTGTAGATTTTTCTCTTTCATCACTAGTATGTCCTGCCATTCCCTTCTGGCCTGAAGAGTTTCTATTGAAAGATCAGCTGTTATCCTTATGGGAATCCCCTTGTGTGTTATTTGTTGCTTTTCCCTTGCTGCTTTTAATATTTGTTCTTTGTGTTTGATCTTTGTTAATTTGCTTAATATGTGTCTTGGGGTGTTTCACCTTGGGTTTATCCTGTTTGGGACTCTCTGAGTTTCTTGGGCTTGGGTGGCTATTTCCTTCCCCATTTTAGGGAAGTTTTCAACTATTACCTCCTCAAGTATTTTCTCATGCCCTTTCCTTTTGTCTTCTTCTCAAACATCTGATTTGAATGTTAGGGCATTTAACATTGTCCCAGGAGTCTCTGGGGTTGTCCTCATTTCTTTTAATTCTTTTTTCATCTCTGCTTCATTTATTTCTACCATTCTATCTTCCACCTCACTTATCCTATCTTCTGCCTCAGTTATTCTACTGTTGGTTCCCTCCAGAGTGCTTTTGATCTCAGTTATTGCATTATTCATTAATGATTGACTCTTTTTTATTTCTTCTAGGTCTTTGTTAAACATTGCTTGCCATCTTCTCAATCCTTGTCTCTAGTCTATTTATCTGTAACTCCATTTTGTTTTCAAGATTTTGGATCATTTATACTATCATTATTCTGAATTCTTTTTCAGGTAGACTCCCTATTTCCTCCTCTTTTGTTTGGTTTGGTGGGCATTTATCATGTTCCTTTACCTGTTGAATATTTCTCTGCCTTTTCATTTTGTTTAGATTGCTGTGTTTGGGGTGGGCTTTCTGTAAGCTGGAAGTTTATGATTCCTCTTTATTGTGTAGCTTGCTCCCTGTGAGTGGGATTGGACTAGTGGCTTGTCATGCTTTCCTGGTTAGGGGAACTTGTGTCTGTGTTCTGGTGGGTAGAGCTGGATCTCTTTTCTCTAGAGTGCAGGGAAGTGTCCGGTAGTGAGTTTTGAGGTGTCTCTGGATTTGGCAAGGCTTTGGGCAGCCTGTATTTTAATGCTCAGGGTATGTTCTTGTTTTGCTAGAGAATTAGTGTGGTATGCCTTGCTCTGGAACTTGTTGGCTCTTAGGTGAAGCTTGGTTTTTAATGTAGGTATGGAGGCTTTTGGATGAGCTCTTGTCTATTAATGTTCCCTGGAATCAGGAGTTCTCTTGTGTTCTCAAGTTTTCGATTTAAGCCTCCTGCCTCTGGGTTTCAGTCTTGTTCTTACAGTAGGCTCAAGACTTCTCCATCCATACAGCACAGATGATAAAACATCTAGGTTAATGGTAAAATAATTCTCCGCAGTGAGGGACACCCAGAGAGGTTCACAGAGTTACATGGAGAAGAGAAGAGGGAGGAGGGAGGTAGATGTGACTAAGAGGAGAAGACAGGGAGTCAAAAGGGGAGAGAGCAGTCTAGCCAGTAATCAGTTGCCTAAGTGTTCTCCACGGCCCAGAACACCCAGAGAGATTCACAGAGTTAAGTAGAGAAAAGAAGGGCGAGGGAGGAGATAGAGGTGACCTGGAGGAGAAAAGGGAGAGTCAAAAGTGGAGAGAGCAATCAAACCAGTAATTGCACCCCCAAGTGAAAATGGATACTGAAGACTAGATTCTTAAAGGTACAAAATTGATAACAAATACCAAAAAGCAAAGATTAAGAATCTAAAGTGTAGGTTAAACTCAGAAAAATACAATATTAAAAAAGAAAATCAGTCACAAAAATTATAAAAAATATATATATGAAATTTGCTTTATTCAGTCACAAAAATTATAAAAAATATATATATGAAATTTGCTTTAAAAATATGGTTTCTTTTTGCAAAGTAATAGTAGGTTATAAAAATGAAAATTAAAGGAATAATAAAGAACTTAAAAATAAAAAAATTTTTAAATGATAATAAAAATACTTCTAGGAATTTCTCTGGAGCTGTTGTGGGCAGTGTGGAGTCAGTTCAGTTTCAGATAGTTCCTTGTTCCACCTTGTACTTCTTCTCAAGGTCTGTATAGGCCCCTTCCAACGCTTTGTCAATGTTAACTACAGGGTTTTAATCTGTTGCACCTGTCACTTCCACAGCAGTTCCCTCTTCTCTATTTGTTTTGGCTTCCTGTATGTAAGTCTCTTCAGTGTCTAATTTCTGCCCTGACACAACGGGGCGAAGGTGTTCACTTATTTAGGCTCACTTGTTCAGTTGTAGAGAGGGAGGAACACTGCAAAAAAGTATCACTGGCGTGTGTGGGGAGTATTCACGGTATATGGACCACACTGGGTTTGCCCCAGCTCACTGTGGCCTGTGCTTTCTGGGTCTACACTGCTTAGGCTCCAGGTTGCTCTGCAGGAATACTGTCCAAAGCTGGCCCTGCGTTTTATACACTTCCCAGGTCTCAGCTGCTCAGGTTCAGGTTCTCGGATATGCCACAAGGCACAGACTCACTTGGGCATGCGTTTTGTGCTCTTCCAGCTCCCAGCAGCTCAGGCGACCAGGTGCTTGGTGAGCACACAGTCCCAGGTGGGCTGTGCATCTTAATCACCTCCCTGGTCCCCACCACTCAGTTTCCCGGGTGCGCCACGAGAACACTGTCTCAGGTGTGCTGTGTGTCTCCTCTGGGGAGCTGATCTCAGGCTGTGACCCTCCTGGCAGATGTCAGCCCTCAGAATCCTAGGAAGACATGGTTAGCAACTACGATCCTCCTCACAGTTTGGTGGAGGATGCTGGTCTCTGGGGCAGAGATTGCCCCTTGCCTTCCGGCTCTGGCTGTCTCGCACCTGCCTCTCTGCCTCTGGTGGGGGTGGGGAGGAGCCTGTACGCAGCCAGCTAGCTCTCCTTTGGTATTCACCCAATCCTTTGTTCCGTTAGAGGGCCAGGTTAGAGAGTTTCATGAGAAAGTTCTCTTTTTTCTTTTTCCTCTCTCTCTGGCTATCCCACAGTTTGGGTTGCTATCTCACATTCGCTCCCTCAAATTGTCCTCAGGGCATTCAGGCCCAGTCCTTACCCTAAGCATGCATTCCAAGCCTCCCTGTCTAGGCCCCGCTCACTGGTGGCAGACATGAGCGTCTGGGCTACTTCTCCACTGGGAGTTGCAGTTTAGGCACATATTCTGTGTGTTTTTTTTTTTCCTCCCAGTTATGTTGCCCTCTGAGATTCCAAAACTTCCCACAGACCCTCCAGTGAGAGGGTTTCCTGCTGTTTGGAAACTTCTCCTTCATGACTCCCCCCTCCCCAGAATGGGTCTCCATCCCTAACTCTTTTGACTCTCTTTTTGTCTTTTATATTTTGTTCTATCTCCTTTCGAAGAGAATGGGCTGCCTTTCTGGGTGCCTGGTGTCCTCCACCAGCATTCAGAAGTTGTTTTGTGGAAGTGGCTCAGCATTCAAATGATCTTTTGATGATTTTGCCATCTTGCCTGTCTTTCCTGAGACATTATCCTTGCTTTGCTTTATACCAGCACCTGCCTGCTGTCTCCAATGTGGAGTCTTCAGTAAGTTCTGTTGACTGTCTCTAAAACATCTCCCTAGTCTATCTACATTCTTCTTCCTCATTGTACCAGACTTTTTTTACCTAAATGTTTTAATAGCTTTTATAGTAAAATTAGTTCTTAGAGTAGCCAGGGCAATTTTTCAAAAACAAATACCAGACAATGTTACTCCCTTTGGTAAAACTTTCTGACAGCTCCCCTCTGCCTTAGAATAAATCTAGTTTCTTGATTTCGGCCATAAAGTGCTACATAGTGTGGCTTGTTCTCACCTTGTACTACTTCCCACCTCATACACCATGCTTGAACGTGCCAAACTGGCACCAACTGTTGTACTAACTGCTGCCTCTTCATAGAATGCCCCCCCCCCCATCTTTGCATGGCTGGCTTCTTCTTGATATGTAGGTTTTAGCTTAAATATTAATCTCAGAGCTGTCTTTCCTTACCACCTTAATCATCTTTTTTTTCAATTGAGTTATAATTGACATTATTTGTACATACTGCATAATGATCAAGATAAGTTTAGTAAACATCAATCACCATACATAGATACAGTTTTTTACTGTGATGAGAAATTTTAAGATTTTCTCTCAGTAATTTTCAAATATGCAATAGAGTATTAATAAATATAGTCTGCATGCTGTGCGTTAACATTTCCATGACTTATTGAACCTACTGATCACCTTACCACTTTAAGTGCCACTAATTTATTCTCTTTTATATCAACCTCTTAATTTTATTACATAGATATTATTTTCTGATGTTTTTATTGTTGACTAAAAAATAATTTTACTAAAAATTTTTTCTTCCCCAACTAAACTCCATTAGATTAGAGATATTGAATATAACCACTCTCTCTTAGCACCTAGGAACAGTAACACATTGTAGTAGGCTCTAAATAAATATTCAGTCAATGAATGCAATTAAAGAAGTTTAAAATAACTTTGGGGTATTTATAGTATTCCCACAGGTTATTGTGGCAACCTGAAAAGCAATTGCTAAACAGCTTTGAAAACCTTACTACATAGATATAAGAATGTAATTCTGTCCTAGTGGTTTCTTCTGCCTATAAGAGGCAGTTTTAAGCTTTTCACAGTCTGGGACCCAGGCTATCTTTTTAACCTCCCTTCCTCCTTCATGTTCTTACTGCAACTCAAACTCTTGTTCTTTTTATCACTGACCTACTTACTCTTCTGGAAAATGTTACGTGCTTCCTGGTATATATGAAATATCACTCCATCTCAGTGAAACCTTCCCTGTTCAACAGGAGACTTAACAACTGCTTTTTTGTCCCTGTTCCCTTTCCTTGGACTGTTCTAGCACTTAATGAGTATGTTCTGTGCTGTGCTTAGTCGCTCTGTTGTGTCCAACTCTTTGTAACTCCATGGACTGCAACCCACCAGCCTCCTCAGTCCATGGGATTCTCCAGGCAAGAATACTGGAGTAGGTTGCCATGCCTTGACCTTATTTTATATGTCTTGACATTTCTGCTAGAAGGTGTGCGTTCTCTGAGAGCAGGGACTATAAATTTTCCACCTATTCATCGTCCGTGTTTTGTTGCAGGCTTTGGAAATGGACCTCATTTCAAATCCCCTTAAATTGCTAACCCTTCTAAGCCTCAGTTTCCTCAAATGCAAAAATGAGACTAGTAATAATACCCTCATAAGATTGCTATAAGAAATAACTAACGTATATGAGGGCATTTAACACAGAGCCAGACATAGTATATGTACACATTAATTACTAGCTGCTATTCATAATCACTCTTGATGATTGAATAAAAAGCAAATTGATTGATGTTTATCATGTATTATTTCTTGACAAGGTCAGTCCTTTTTTTTGGCCCTAAATGAAATGTAGATATTGAGGGCTAGAGTTGGTAAAGAGTTTGGGATGGGAGGCTAAACATGAGGGGGAATGTGCTGTTGTGTATTTTCAAAACCAAAGCAAAGCCCAGTGTCCCTCTGAAATTTCAGACTTCTCTGCTGTATATTCCAGTAGCATTTATCTGAATAGTATGTTTCTGGCATACTCATATTTTACCTTGTTTCTTTGTTGACTTTTTGTATGAATTTGTATGAATTTTTCTTATCTCCTTAAATAGATTCTTTAGTTCTTTCAGGAACAGTATCTTGTTTTCTTCTGTGTTGGTTTCTTCATTTCATTCAAATGGTTGGTTGATTTGATAGCAGTAGTGTTGTACACCCATAGGTGTTGAGTGGTGCACAGGGTAGACACAGCCTGCTGCCATCTGGGTCCTGCCCATGCTATAAACGTAAAGGACACTACTGGTATTGTCCTGATTCAGACTGAGAGCAGGCACTGTAGCTTAGGGGTTGGGAGTAGGAAGGTACTGGGGTAAGTGCTTTGAATATGGACTTGAGGGATTTGAAGTTAATCTTTTAAAATCTTGAAGCTTATCAGTCTGAAATTATTCAATGTGCTTATCATCTGGAAAAATATAAACATTCCCATTCACTGATAGTCACTAATAGCCTTAGAAGACTTAGATGCAGATTAAACATTTGAGTGATGCTAAAATGTTAAAAATGTACTTCCTGTGCTTAATAATCCTTGCTACACAGGAGCTGAAAATATGACCATATTCTCTAGAGAGCAGGAAAAGAAACAATTTGAGCTTGCCTGCTCAGTGCATCCTGGTTCAGCTGACAGATACAAGACTAACTGCTTACAAGATGATCATGAGATCTTGCAGTAGCTGGCTGTCACTGCCATCAAACAAATAGCTTAGAGGGAGACAAACAGTTGCCTCATATAGCAATCCCTGGTAACATCTTCAGGAATGAATAAGTGCTTTCTTCTTTCAGCTATACCCTTCTCCATCCTTTCATCTTAAAATGATGGACTTTCTCTACCAAGTAATCCTTTTTCCATCTGTGGTCTCCCCTCCTATAGAATCAGACACTTCTTGTTGATGTTGATATAATGAAGCACATTTACATTGTATTCTTTTAGAATGGGCCTAATGATCATGAGGCTGTTTCTTTCTTAATGGTGCCACAGTTTTGCCTGCCATTGTGGTTTTCTTAGATATCTCCTGGTGTTACTTTGACTGTGATTATTTTGGTTTAAGCACTGAATGAGATGGAAGACATGGTGCAAGAAGATGGAGAGGTGATGGCCGAGAGTGGACATGAGACTCCAGCTAACAGTCAGGCAGTTATTCCTGTGGATGTTGACGAGGAACAAGCAGGTAATCATGTGACTTCCCACATTCATGGTTCTAAAAACTAGAGCCTGACTTTAATGAAGAAAGGAAAACACGGAGAATGATGTTTTTTGTTTTTTTGACATGACAGCTAATGATGTGTTCCATGCTGTTTATTTTTGACTAGGCTTGTGTTTGTTCTTGCTCTGTGTGTGTGTGTGTGTGTGTGTGTGTGTGTATCTTATTAGTTTGTTTTTGATTTTTTTGTAACTGGCAGCAGCTCCTCTTTCTCTCTTGGTATATACACATACGTGTGTGTGTGTGGAGAAAAAAAAACACTCAAGTTATAAATAGGAAAATAACCTGATTAAATGTCCTGCTTATTCTCTCCCTTCATTTTAGTGGGGAGAAGCAGCAGTGGAGAGGTTGATTTGGCATAATAAACAGAGCAAGATCTAGTCTCAGTTTGCCACTGGGTCATTTATAGCAGTCATATAACCCATAAAGATTACCTGATATAATCTTTCATCTCTACAGATGGGGAAACTAATATTCTTTCAAAAGTTTGAATGGTTTACTCAAGACCATTCAGCCATTGACCAAGGAACAGAATTGAGATGAGAACTAAAATTTTCTCACTCCTGGTCTGTTCAAATGCTACCTTGCCTTTGAATTGAAAACATCTTTAACTACCCTTGTTTTAAGTGTCTTACAGATGCAGTCGCTCACTCAACAAATACTTGAGTGCCTATCCTGTGCCAGGCATTATACAGTATGACAGGAAAGTTTCCTCACTTGTCAGAGAAAAGTGGGTTGTGAGAGCTGAAGGTTTACAAGCAGACAGAAGATTTTTTGTTGTTGTTTAGTAACCAAGTTGTGTCTGACTCTTTGTGACCTCAGGGACTACAGCCTGCCAAACTCCACTGTCCCTGGGATTTCTCGGGAAAGAATACTGCATTGAGTGCCATTTCTTACTCCAGGGGGTCTTCCCAATCCAGGGATTGAATCCGCGTCTCCTGCATTGGCAGACAAATTCTTTACCACTGAGCCACCAGGGAAGCCCAAAACATTTTTTACATAAATAATCAAAGAACCAAATTGTAACATGCATCCAGCCTTTCAAGAACATATCTGTGACATCCAGTGCATTAGACCTGTACTTAGTTAAAGAATACATAATTCTTACCAGTCTATAGTTGTCAGAGGCTTGCTTTCATTCAGACATTTGCAAAATTAGGAAAATACCTAGCTTATTTTTCAAATGATTATAATGAGTATTGTTTTTAGGATGATTATGTGACTCCTTCCAACAAAGAAGATCTTGAAGGGAGATGGCATATGCTCTTCTACTTTAATTTTCCTTTATAATGTTGGGTGGTATATTAGTCATACTTAATGTTTACATAATGCTTTAGAATTAAAGTGTTTTCACAGTGTCTCATCCAAGTATATGCTCATGAAAATGAGTGATCAGGGAGGTTTCATAGAGCCAAAGCATCTCTGTGATCCCAAAATACTGGAAACAGTATTTTGAGTGAAAGCCTTTCTTGGGCAAAAATTGACTGTTATGCCTTTGCTCTTTGTTGTAGGACCCAGTGGTCTTCAGCGTGTAGTAAAACCAACCCCAATTACTGTTCATGACTCAGAGAGTGATGATGAAGAAGACAGCCTAGAACTCCAAGAAGTCTGGATTCCTAAGAATGGTGCCCGGCGTTTCTCTGAACGTGAAGAAAAAACCGGAGAGTCTGTGCAGTCCAGGGAATTATCAGGTGAGAGACTGTGTCTTACTCTGACCTGTTAGTGAGAGTCACCATGAGAACGGACACATTGGTCTTTATATACTGTGTCCCTACCACAACTTGTGGTACAGTTAACATATCCTTATGAAATGTGACGGGGGAAAGAAAGGCAGCAGAGCAAGCAAGAGGGGAAATCTGGGTGGCGTTGTCAAGGGCGAGTGCAGCACAAGAATATTGTGGAATCGGGGCTTGGGGAAGAGAAGATGTGAGGATTGTCGGTCCCATAGTGGAGGCTTTAGGAAGCTGTGGCATCAGAGTATCAGGGATGAGTGAGGGGCCTGTGCCTCACAGAAAAGACGACAACCGAGTCATCTAGGGCAGTGAAGAACAACCATTCCCCAGGTGGTCATCTGCCCACTTGTGCTTTTTAGCAAATGGTGGTGGTTAGTTTGGTACTTGAGGAACTCCTGAAATATGTTCTTATAATCCCTTGTCTCCCTTTAAATTCAGTCCACCACCTTCTGCCATTTGCCTCACCGAGAAACTTTAATTCTGTTAACTTTTAGGTTTATACTTCTTTCCTTGTCTTCCCTTCTATTTCTCAGAACCATATGCTTACCATTTTCTGCAAAGGATGAGGTTTTTTTAAATTGTCCACTCATTTTTCCTTGAAGACCCTATTCCTTAATGTATCTGAATGTTTAGTATATATTTGTATACATTTAACCCCAAACCTGAAATATACACACATTTCTGTGTATGGTAAGCTCAGTTCTTTAGACTTGGAATAACTTACTAACCACTAACTGATTACGCACTTCTTACTTTATTCCTTTTAAGAAATTCAGATTTATCTTTACGCTTGTTTAAAGGAGCTTTTATGGACACTGACATTTAGGAAAAGTCATGTGACCGGCTGACTAACCTAATGTTTCCTAGAAAGTTTAGTTTCTGAATTTAGAAACCAGATTTTGTGTCAGCCAGACAAAAACCTAATATAAGTATGCTTCTAGGTATGTTCATTCAGCCATACTGTGCCCACAGGTACTGTGTTAGGTGCTGTGAGGGGTGAGATGAATAAGTCTTGACCTCTCTCTCTTTCCCTCCCTCTGTCGGGAACCTCTAGTCTGCTTGAAGAGTCAGGTCAGAAACATAGATATATTTTAGGGCATGTACTACGGTGGCTCTGGGGTGGGAGTGCAGAAGAGATTGAACAGATGTCCAAAGCCAAAAAAAACTGGTGAGAATCAAGGCTCCTAGGTGATAAGGTAGGGGTATATTCAAAGAAAAGTTTGGGTGGGGGTGTAGAATGTTTATAGAGGGGACAAGAGTGGAAGGTTAGTTTGCAATTAGTTCATGACAAGCCTTGACAGCTGATCTCAAGAGTGTTAATCAGGTAGGCACTAGAGAGAAATACTTTTGAGCAACTGAGTGATGTGGTCACCATTATGCCTTAGGAAAATTAGTGTACATTGTTTCCTGTTCCAGATTTACTCTTACCTTTTGTCCAGAATTTGTACTGAAATCTTTTCTTTTCCTCGGGCCGTTCTTCTTTTTCTATAAGCAGTAAGTGGAAAAGGCAAGACTCCACTTCGAAAGAGGTACAACTCCCATCAGATGGGCCAGTCGAAGCAGTTTCCTCTCGAGGAAAGCAGCTGTGAGAAAGGCTGTCAGGTCACCAGTGAGCAGATCAAAGCCGATATGAAAGCAGCTAGGGATATTCCTGAAAAGAAAAAAAACAAGGATGTTTATCCCAGCTGCAGCAGCACCACCGCCAGCACAGTGGGAAACTCCAGCACTGCTTCTCAAAGCCCCGACTTTGTAAGGACGGTGAACAGCGGCGGCTCTTCCGAGCCTAGCCCTACAGAAGTGGATGTGTCCAGGCAGTGTGTCTGCTCCCCCGGTGGGTCAGAGGACTCTGAGGCCATGGAGGAGGGAGATGCAGAGAGTTCTGTCTGCCCCAGATGCTGCTGTCACAGGCCCCAGGAATCCCAAAGGAGAACTAGCAGGTGTTCTGATGAGGAACGTCCTTCAACCAGCCGAGCCTGTGTTGTGAATGGCCCGGATGGTACGAGATCCGCCTTTTCCTTTAGGACTCTGCCACAAGGGGGGTCTTCAGGCCCAGCACATGATGAGAGGACTAATGGGAGTGGCTCTGGGGCTACAGGTGAGGACAGGAGGGGGAGCTCCCAGCCTGAGCGCTGTGACGTGCAGTCTAATGAAGACTACCCTCGGAGGCCCCTAACAAGGGCCAGGAGCAGACTCTCCCATGTACCGCTGGTATCTGAGTCAGGTATGACAATGCTGCCAGGATTAGCTACTGCAGGTTAGGACCAGAGAAGAGCATTTGCTCGTTCTATAACTTCTTACATAAAGCCAGTTTGGCAATGATTTCTATGTTTGGGTTCTGTGATCATATAGATCTTGAGCTAATTTTCAGCAGTGGGATGGGAGTGGGGAGTGGGGGTGGCATGTAAAACAGCTTGTAAGATATCCAGTCAAGAAAAGCTTAGATAGTTATGCTTCTAAGAAAAGTATAATTGTGTATATGTATTGACCTTAAATACTGTACTGATTCTGATGTCTTATTCCCAATATATAAACTCTGCTCCCATTCCACATTCAGTCTTAACTTTTAAGACTTAACTAGTTAAGTTTTAAAACCTTAGCCAAAAGGTAAGGACTGTACGTTGTTGGGGCTGGGGGAGCATAGCATATGGGTGTACCCCTGTATCTGCTTCTGCAGGATTTAGTAATTTTTCCAAAGTCTAGTTTTGTTTCGTCAGGTTTGCCAGGAGATAAGCAGGTAAGTAAGTGGTTTAGCTGAGAATTATTTTGATGAAGATATATTCAAGATATACATATGTATACAATTTCATTAATATTTGTATGCCAAGGCATTGGATTTGGTAGGGGTAAAACACATTTCTTAATTATAATTGTTTATATTTCTGATCTTATTTTTAAGTACTCTTTGCTGCCTTTATTAAGTTGTATATAGCTGTCAGTGAATAATAATACATTTTATTTTCTCTAAGTCTCAATTTTAAAATCTTTGCATCAAAGATTTCAAAGGTACTCCCCAGCACATAGAGTACCTTTTTATATACTAAATAGAGTTGATTAAATCATGTGGAATTAAACTAATAAAAGCAAGCTTTCATAAGATAAATATGTACTTATGTACTGTTATCGGTCATAAACTCAAGTATATGAGTTTTATTTGAAGATTTTATTATGCTTTGCAAACATTAGATCTGCCATGATGAAAATACTTTTCCCAGCTTGAATTTTAAATGCTTTTTATCTTTTTTTATACATAACATGGATTTACCATTTTAATCATTTTGTAGTATATAGCTTATTAGCATTAGGTATATTTACATTGTTACACATCCATCACCACCATCCAGCTCAACTTTTTCATCTTCCCACACTGAAAGTGTGTGCCCATTAAATAGAAACACCCCATTAGGACACCCTTTGTGGTATGGTTTTTCATATTCGTAAAGTCAGATCTACATGTTTAGTTTTGTGATATTTTTATTTTTATGCTGTGGAAAGCCTTCTATACACCTGTCAGATAATTGTTCACATCTTCTCATTCTTTATTCATGTATTTGTTTACTTTAGTTTAAATCTTTATTATAATCTTTGGGAACTGTTTTTTAATTACAAATTGTCACCTAATTGTCTCAATACTACTTATTGACATCCATCCTCATCATTATTCTGAAATACTCTTTTATCATGTACTTTGCCTCTGTTGCAGTTTATCTCTTGGCATGCTGTCCTATTCCAGTGTTCTGTCCTCTTTCATTACTCTTTGCAAAATTTCTTTGGTTAGTCATGCATTTATCACTTATTTTTATAGTTTTATAATTTGTCAAGTTGCAGAAGCAAACATTCCTGTTTTGTTTGTAATCCCGTTACATTGATTGACTGAAAAGATAACGATCAGTTTTTGAGTCTGCCTATTTAGGGACTATTTTTGTCTCCTGTGCCTTGGTAAAGTTTTAAGAGTTGTTACTGTTTGTGGGGGGGGGGGGGGTGTTTTGCTTATATTTTTAATATGGGTCCTTCACATTAACCATCTTAGGGGAGGGGGTTTGACTTCTTTGCCTTATGTTCTGTTATTCCCTTTGCCACTTTTCTTCTGACTTGTTTCGTGACTAGAACTTTTTCTTAGGTTAAATAATTTACTAGAATTAAATTTATGTAGTGCTTTTTACTTTTTTAGGTAGATTATATCTGTTGTCTTATTGATTTTTTTTTTTATTCCAATTTGAGAAGACTTATAATGTCTATAGTTAATGTGTATAGTGTTTATGGTAGGTAAATTATTTGCTAATATTTTTAAACACAATACAAATGTCCATTTACTTTCAATAACTGCTTTTCTGGGGAAATTTCAAACTGCTGATTTTTAAATTATCCATATCTCTTGGGAAGAACAAGTTTTATATGGGTGACTTTCAGTTTGCTATTTTTAATGTAGCATTTTTTTTTATATCTGTTGGCCATTCTGCTTTAAAAATTTTAAGGAGAAAAGTCCAAACTAATAAAGGAACAAACTTGACTGAGTGTTACAGATATTTTTTAAATCACTTCAAAGAAAATATTTGAGTTTTTAATTTGCTTTTTTATTTATGGCCTTATGTAGTGTTAAAACCGTGTTAGAAGTAGTTATTTGCCTTGTGATTTCCTATATTGGGAATAAATGCCTGTAAGTTGTTCTTTTTCTCCTCATTGTATAATGCTTTATAAAATAAATATCACAAAAATAACTAATTGGATTGTCAAAGAATAGCATTTAAGATGAATATGATACAGTTCTCATGAATACTAACCTCTTTCTTTAACACCCATGACTGCATTGGTCTGCTTTTCTGTGTTTCTGTAGCATCTTCACTAATGTCAACTACACTGTGTATTGTAATTCCATGTTTTACTGTCTATTTTTCCAATAGACTATGAGCTCCATGAGGGCAGGGACAGTGTCTGCTTGCTCACCATAATATTCCCAGCTTCTAGCACAATGTCTTACATGGTATGGGTCTTGAGTGAATAACTGTGAACTTAATAAGTGGTAGGAGCCATCATATGAGGTATGTTGATGCTGGTGGATGTATAAAATCACTAAAAATTGTCCCTAAACAAAGAAGGAGGCATAAGAAAAAAAACACAATGAACTCTTGTTTTCTTTTTACATTGGAAAACATTTGTTTTTTCAAGATTATCTACATATAAAATATGACTTAGTTTTATAATTTTTCTTAGAAAACAAACTGCCAATTTGGGTACTCAGGAGAACAGGAAATTTAACTTTGAGCCCCATATTCTGATCAGTTAAAGAGTAGGGGAGGGACGCAATCCATGACGGTGGGAGGTTGAAGATTGGAGCATGAAAGGAGAGTGCTGATAGAAGAGTCTTACTCGACCACTGTGATGAAGGAGTGAAAGCAAACCTGTTTTTGCTTTTGTGGTACTGGGAGAGGGAACCAGGACTTGTTATTGGTTGAAACAGGTATGTGAAATTTGGCTGTTGTATGAAATGGTGCTGCTGCTGCATTCCCTGTCAGTGAAGATAATTAGATTATTCATGAAGCTCCTTCAGGAGTACTGCGTTAGTTGGCCTTCAGTGTATCAGTAATTTTCTTTTCCAGAAACCCAGGGTTTTTGCTTGAGTTCAAAGTCCTTGGAAGAAGTTTGATAGGTAAAAACTCTTGGACTCCCTTCTAGGCTTCAACCAAAGTAGCTGTCTTCAGTTGTTTTGTATAATATTTCACAAAGATTTTGAATGGTGGAGGAAAGAGTTCTGGTATATTGAAAAGAGGAAAAAACCACTTGAACTGGATCTGTAGAGTTCCTATACAACCCCAGGCCTTTGGAAATTTTCAGTATTTGTACCTTGTTTCCCTTTCTTTGTGGCCTTTCAAGTTTGAAGTGAGAGAGTTACCAAGTGGAATGTTTATAATCTAGTAGTAGTGTGCAGTATGGTGGGATTTAATTAATAAATGTCAACCTTACTTCATTCAGTATATGCTCTGCTACAGAATGACTCAAAATGAAGACAGTGATTTAGTGTCTTGTCTTGGAAAATATATGTGCTTGTTAAGTTTTTGAGATGAATTTCTAACTTAAATAATACCAACATATTTGATGATTATATAATTAAACTATAACATTTTAGAACAATACTAGTAAATGAATTAGAGCCTTACTAGGCAGGGTTTGGCAGATAAGTGATTGCAGGTTTTCTAGCACAGTGGTACATACCTTGGCAAACCGTTTTCTTTTTCCATGTCTGAGTTTACTTATTTGTAAAGCAAGGAGGATAATCTATCTCAGAGGGCTGTTAACAGGATTAAATTAGTTAATATAAGTAAAACCCTGAGAAAAGTGCCTGACACACAGTAAGCGCTCAGTAAATATTTGCTATTATTGTTATTCCATTGATATATATGTGATGCTTTCAATCATTCAGTAAATGTTGAGTGCCAGTTCATTCAATAAATGTTCATTTTAGCTCATCGTTAGCAGCTGATGTTGATACGAAGATGAAATAAGACAATGTTGTTGTCTTCAAGGAGCTTTTAGTTTAAATGGAGAAATAAAACATATATAGGAAATTATAGAACCAGATGTTTGGGGATCCAGGTGACTTATCAGAGCAGGTAGCATTTAAGCTGGACTTTTCAGGGATGGATAGTATTTCAAAAATTGAAGTCAGGAAAGGTGGGCAGGAAAAGCTAAAATGATCAATGACTTCAGAGCCATTGGCAATAGGAGATGACTAGGATATGGTATGGGGTAAAATTGACAAAGGTTGGGGCTAAAGTATAGCTCCAAATGTCAGGCATTAATATGTATTCCCTAAGCAGTAGTCAATGATTTAAAGTTGTTTAGCAGGAAATTGGTGAGTTTAATCTTGCCAGTAGTATTGAGGATGGGTTGAGTGTCTAGAGACGAGAATGTTGATTAGATTGTTGGAATGGCCCAGATATGAAGAGCACAGTGTATATTTGACGTTGGTATGTTTGAGACAGTGGAAGGTTATCTTATTTTGGAAGTCATTTGGAAATGGCAGTCTGTTTGTATTCCTTTGAGAATCAAGTAGTAGAATTGAGAGTTGCCTTAATGGAGTTTATACCTGTGCATTTGAATGTGCTCTCTTTGAAAGAATGATAACAAAGCTAAAATTTTAATTTCCTTTCACCTTTTTTAGAAGTTGCCAAAACAAAGCCACGTCATGCCATGAAGCGGAAGCGGACAGCGGATAAGTCCACCAGTACCAGTGATCCTGTGATTGAGGATGACCATGTGCAGGTGAAGGGGAAAACCTTCACTTACCTTTCAGTCCTGCCAAGTTCCTGACTAATGTAAAGGAACTAAAGTTTCCATCTGTACATATTTTCTTTGCCCTAAAGAGAAGAGATTGGTAGTAGTTGCTTCTCAATTGTGCCAGTGAAAACATTTGTTTTTTTTTTTTTTTAAGTACATACTCTACAAGGTACATCTTTTAAATTTTTTTCCTTGTAGGTCCTTGTATTAAAATCCAAAAATCTTGTTGGAGTCACTATGACCAACTGTGGAATCACAGATCTAGTACTGAAAGACTGTCCCAAGATGATGTTCATCCATGGTATGTACTTGGGCCCATGTCATACTAGAGCATCTGACTGAGCTTAAAGGGTTAAAGTCTCATAAATACTATAATAACATTACTGTGTTACTTTTTCAAAAGAATCAGTTAGATTTTTCTAATTCTGTCCTCATTCTGTAGTTCTCAACTCTGTAGTATTTGCAAGGGGCCATGTGCGGAGACTTAGTTTATCTCTTAATGTAGACTCTCCTCCAGTTTTCTCCTCAATATAATTCCAACTTGATCTGTCAGAGGTTAAGTCAACAGCATTTATGAGCTTTGGAGTCAAGTAGGCCTCAGCTTGAACCCTTTGCTATTTTCTAGCTGTGGTGTTGGACATGCCTTTACGTGTGTGTTTACAGAGGGAGTGGTGACTGGGCCCTAAGTGCCTGACTGCTCCGGATTTGATACCGTCAGTCACACCCTCAGTTCATGGCACATCGTCCTTAGTCTAGGCCCTGCTTTTCTTTCCAGTCCCATTTGTCCCTCATTGCCAGTCCCATTGGCTCCCATTACCTTTGGTTGTGTATTTAATACATGTCCTTCCAGTACATTTCTCATGTCTTTTTAATATACATATTTATCTCTGAGCAAATAAGTGAGTTATTAAAAGTTTAAAATTTTTAAATTGAAAATGCGTGAGTTAAAAGCTTCAGATATATAGTATGCCTCATATATTATCTGTTTATTTTTCCATTATTACTCAAAAATTGTTTTAGATACTATCCATGTAAAATCATTAAGAACTGACTTGTTTCTTGCTTTGTGCAACTTATGTATTCTGCATTGATTTTTTTTGGTCTGTAAAGTGTACATAATTATACTTTATAAAGCATTTGCCAAGGTTTAATGGAGTGATTGATATGTGCTTACACATATGTATATGATATGTGAGATTAAAAAAAAGGAAGGGGATATTTTTCTGAAGTTGGTATCGTATTGTAGTTAAATGTGTCACATTTACTTTTCTCTATAACCTCACATTTATATGTTAAATGGGAAGAATATTTAATCATGTTTCAGAGCAGCACTTCCAGTAGAACTTTCTGTAGTGATGGAATATTCTGTATCTCTGTTTTATATGTAACCACTGGCTATGTGTGACTTTTGAGCGTTTGAACTGTGACTAGTGTTTGAGGAACTAAATTGCTTTATTACATTTTAGTTAATTTAAATTTAAATAGCTCCATATATCTAGTGACTACCATACTGGACTGTACAACTTTAGGCCAAAGTATCCAAATATTTCTGAGTTGTGTTTTTTTGTTTTTTTTTTTAAAAAAGGTTCTGGTTTTATACTGTGATAAGAATTGAAATCAACACTGCTTATTCCCTATGGGCAAATGAAAGATAACATATGTGAACCATTACCCATAAAGTTGTATAGTTCAATAGTTGCTATCATTCCTCCTCTTCAATAAACATTTCCTAAACAATTCCTATATTTAGGCAAGTGATTCTCTGAGACTTGAATTTCTTGTCAGTAACATCTTAGATAGGAAAGGGTACCTTCACCTCCCTTCTAGCATGAGGGTGACAGTCTTCCTTTGAATGGGACAGAATCATATTTTCAAGTCATTTTGATGACTGTCAGTTGTCCTGTATAATAATACTTGGCCTGTGTTACAGATGTTTTTATCTGCAGTATTTTATGTTAATGAAAGATGTGCCAGTCCTCCAAAGAGGATTCCAAATAGGTTATATACGTTGCTCTGTTATTTTGTATAAATTATTTGTAGATCTTACCTTTGTTTTCATTTTGTAGCTACAAGATGCAGGGTACTGAAACATTTAAAAGTAGAAAATGCACCAATCGTAAACCGATTTGATTATGCACAGTGCAAGAAACTGAATATGGATCAGGTACTAGACCAGATACTAAGGATGCCTCCTGAGAGAAACCGCATCATATACCTACGCCCCATGCAGCAGGTAACGGCTCTGCTTGTTTTTGGTGATGACATATTGCACTCGTCCTTTTTTTAGTCTTCAGCCTTTTTAAAATTGGCTTTTATTCATTTGCTGAATCCACAGTAATGTTTCTTTGGGTTCTCCAGAGTTTTTTAGCCAACCTAGACTGTCTTGCCAGTTTTCTGCATCAGTGCTTCTCTAATAGATTGTTGTGGGGCTTTTAGCAAGTTATATGATGAAGAGAGTTATTTTTCAACAAGTTTTTATACTTATTAAAAGTTGCCTGTGATCAGACTCTGGTTTCAGACTTCTTGGTTCCAGTTCTGGTTCACTGATCTGTAGCAGATTGCTTGACTTCTATATTTTAGTTTCTTCATCTCTAAAATTAGAAGAATAAAAACCTGCAGTTACTGTGATGGTTAAATTAATACATGTTAAGTGCTAGCACAGTTCCTGGCATATATCAAGCAATCAAATGATAGTTGCTGTTATTACCATTATCATTATTAAGAGTAAACATTTTATAGTATCCATATGAGATGATGGCTGTTAGCTGAACCTTTTGTGGTAAAATTTCACTATATTAATAAATCATCGTGCTGTATACCTTAAGTGTATACAGTGATGTTTGTCAATTATTTCGATATGAAACAGGGGAAGAAGAGTAGCATTGCATGTAAAACTGCTTAATGTCTAAAGAAAGTTTAAAGGAAATATTAACCTTTAAACAATCAGTGTTTGCAGTCAGTGTTTGAACCTGGCCTGAAAAGAATCATTTCAGTACACAGATTGTTTGTTGAGTGTTTATATTTGCTGGGGCTGAAAAATACACAGGTCATCATCCTTCCCTTGAGAAATTTGCCTTTCCACGAAGGAGGTAGACATATATGTCATTAAGATGGCAAAGTGGGATTTCATAAGTATAATAGGGATGCAATGTGAACAAAGGCTACAAGGAAGCAAGGAAATGTGTTCTGTCTTTAGGAATGAGGTTCAGTCCAGTTAGAATGAGGTTTATGGTTCTACACTCACAGATCTATAATATATTGTCTTTAAACCTGTAAAGGACATACTCAGAAGTGAATTCCTGGGATCAGTTACCTAAATCCAGATTCTCTGGTTTAATGTGCATTTATACAACAGTGAGATGTAAATTGTTGAGCTTGCTAGACAGATGAATTTGCTCAGCCTTACTCCTAGCATGGCAAGTTGTGTCCAGGGCAGAATGTAACTATTTGACTTTCAGATTAGCCAAAGATTCAAAAACTGAGGTCCCAAGGAAAGATTATTCAAGCCGGAGGAGATAGATTGCTAAGGCATTCTCTTCCTTGGTTCCAAATCCTCTCTGGTATTTTCCACAGGTGGACACACTAACATTGGAGCAGAAGCTATTTAGTGGTCCCTACCCTTATCATATCTGTATTATCCATGAATTCAGTAACCCTCCCAATGTCCGGAACAAGGTGCGCATTCGCAGCTGGATGGACACGATAGCAAACATTAACCAGTAAGTAATCTGCAGCCCTGACAGCCTTCTGTATCATTCTGTGGAGCAAGGACACCCAGAAACAAATCCTAATTGTTTTTTATTTTAAATGATTTCATGCAGGCTTTTCAGGCACTGACACACATGAAATATGTGGAAAAAATGAGGGAAATAAGACTTAAAACTAAAATGCATACATGTATATTTGTAACTTTTTATTTTCAAACTTAAAAATCACAAGAACAGGCTGTACATGTACCTTTAGTTTCATGTCTTTAGCTTACAGCATGTTTGGTTGGTTGTCGTGGTTTAGTCGCTAAGTCATGTCCGACTTTTGCGACCCCATAGGCTCTAACCTGCCAGGCTCCTCTGTCCATGGGATTCTCCAGGAAAGCATACTGGAGTGGGTTGCCATTTCCCTCTCCAGGGGATCTTCCTGACCCAGGTATCGAACCGAGGTCTCCTGCATTGTAGGCAGACTCTTTAATGACTGAGCTACAAGGGAAGCCCCACAGCATGTTTAAAAGAAGTCAAATTAAAGATCTTAAAAAACTCTGTGTTTTAAAAAAAAAAAAATGTATTTTTTGGCTCCACTAGGTCTTTGGTGCTGTGCATGGGCTTTCTCTGTTGCAGTGAGCAGGGGCTACTCACTGTGGTGCACAGACTTCTCATTGGGGTGGCTTCTCTTGCTCTGGAGCACAGGCTCCAGAGCACGTCTACTCCAGTAGTTGGGGCCCACCGGCTAAGTTGCCTTATGGTATGTGGAATCTTCTTGGAACAGGGATTGAACCCGTGTCTTCTGCATTAGCAGGCAGATTCTTAACCACTGGACTGCCAACCCACTCCAGTGTTCTTGCCTGGAAAATCCTGTAGACAGAGGAGCTTGGTGGGTTACTGTCCATGGGGTCACAAACAGACACAACTTAGCAACTTAGAATGGACCACCAGGGAAGTCCAACACTGTGATGTTTTATATCATCAGAATATGCATCAGTCTTTATGCATTTGTTATTTTAATATTTTACGCATTTGTTATTTTAATATTTTGTTTGAGATCTTCATTAGAATCGAGGCAAGACACATTTTGATAGTTCCTTTCTAACATATATCCCAACATTTTTTTCAGTTTTATAATTTTTTAATTTTTCTTGTTGCCTCCAGAGAGCTCATTAAGTATGAATTCTTCCCTGAAGCCACACGAAGTGAAGATGACTTAAAGAAGTACCCTAAGTATCCCTGGGGTAGAGAAATCTACACGTTGGAAGGTGAGCATTTATTTGTAAATGGTTGGAAAGCTAAATAGCTGTTAACTAACCAGATGGAGAGACATGTCTTAGGGAAGGTAGAAGTGGGAGCCTTACAGTTTGTCAAAGTAACGGGAATATTATAACGGGAATATTAAATATCTGCAGGTAGCAGGGATGAGATAAATATATTTCCCTCCCTGTATGAGTCTCGGCCATCTCTAAAATGATCGACAGTATTGAACAAAAAGTAAAAGAAATTGAAACTTGATACAGCTTGAGTTGCAGTGACTTGAGGGAACCTGTGTCAGCCTCTTTATTTGTGTATACACACATACACACACACATAAAGGGAGAGAAACTGAGGCTTAATGAAAGCCAAGGATGATCAAAATCACATGACCAAGTAGTAGCAGAGCTAGAATTGGAATCCATAGCTCTGGTGCTGCTTTGGAACCATTTGTCCCTATCGTTACTTCCCCACCAGTAGCACTGTTGATCTGTCTTATTTCAGGTGTTGTGGACGGAGCGCCGTATTCTATGATTTCAGACTTCCCTTGGTTGAGATCACTACGGGCAGCAGAACCTAACAGCTTTGCCAGATACGATTTTGAGGATGATGAAGAAAGTAATTATAACCTGACTTGATTTTTATTCTCTAGTTTGAGCGTTAGATCCTGAGTACTTTGTTTGTGTTACAAGCAGTGCAGCTTTTAATCACTTCCCATATAAATGTTTTTGCTTTTTATTATTGTTTGGTTCTCCCCTTGCTCAAAAACAGAACAGCTCTAAATGCATACAATAGAGAATCATTGACTTAACTAGGGATATGTAGAAAGGAGCCCTTCAGACAGATTTTCCTGCCTAGTTTTGGTGTTTTTTTTTTTTATTATTACCTAAATGTTGATGATCTTGTTACTTTTTATTAAAGAATTGGTCCATTATATTGTTTCAAAATTGTTCCACTTATACTAATTGTTCTGCTAGTTATGAGCTGCTGCTTGTTGGGTAGCATATGGGAACTTAACAGTTTAGGTGTAGATTTTAGGAGGAAGTAAATTTCATAAACTAAATGTACATATATATGACTTACATCTCTGGTGCATTTTCTCCTTGGGCCTTTAATCATATGTGCTCTCTCTGGCATCAAACATAGTATTATAACCACACTGATGGGAACCCACACCATGAGCTAAACATACATCAGTACAGTGCATGAGAGTATACAGGCGTATCTCATGGACCAGCTTAATCAGAGTAGCTTCCCAAATGATTTTGATAATCTTGTTTCCCCTTTTCTTTCTACTATCCAAGGCACCATCTATGCTCCTCGAAGGAAAGGGCAGCTGTCTGCAGACATCTGTATGGAAACAATAGGAGAGGAAATTTCAGAGATGCGTCAGATGAAGAAGGGTGTGTTTCAGCGAGTAGTGGCGATCTTTATCCACTATTGTGACGTCAACGGAGAGCCCGTTGAAGATGACTACATTTAACTGGCCCTCTTCTTTCTAGCTGTCCTGGGAGTGCTGCTGGGGCTGTCCAGCTGCCAACCAGCCCCACAGAGACTTGGGGGCATGCAGTTGGGAGGCCCGGGCTCATTTTGGTGTATAGAAAATGTATCAGGAACATTGAAGTTGTATACAAAGATTTGTACATAGAGGAAATATACAAAGATACTTCCTAAGTACCAGCTTTATATCATATGTTTATACAATTTAATTTAAAAGTTCATTTTAATGAAGGCAGGTAATTGGAAAGAGTTCATTTTGTTCATTTTTCCAGACTTAGTTCATAAAGTATCACTTTTTGGCTGAGCCCCCATTTACTATATTCTTAATAATCACTGTCATCCCCTTAAATCTGTGCCTTTTTCTTCTCGAGCGAAGCTGTTTGAGTAAATCTGTTGAAGAGTCTTTTTGTCTTGTGCTCTTTTGTTTTTACTAAAACTCCAGCTAAACCTTATAGTCAGAGGCGTCTATATGTTTCTGTACAAAATTGTGGTTCTTTTTTCTCTTGGTATTATAGTTTCCGTATTTCTTAAAATGAAGTTAAAAAGACTTATGAGTTTGAGGGGGAAATGGAAAAGTTTCCAAAGCATTTCTAGTTATTTATTTCCATATTCAGTTGTGTATATGCTTTATCTTGAATATAAAAATAAAAGTTTATTAAAAATTTTTTTCTTGCCTTGGAACTGAATCTCTCATTTTAAAGAAGAGGAGCAGATACTACATAGCAAAGGAATGTGTAGGTAGAGTTGTGTCTAAGTAAGATTTTAGTGTAATCTAATTGTGATCACTTTTTTAAAAGTTCTGTGGCTGCAAAATGTTCGACTCACAGAACTCGTTTTGATAGAACACTGAGTAGCAGAATTTCCCCAGATACCTGGTCTTCAGGAGGTGTCCTTTCTCAAGGAGAGAAGTTTACCTGATCCACAGCAGTGACAGGTGCAGTATCACAGTGTCCAGGATTAAGGCAAAAAACCTTTAGAGCAACACCTGCATTTGGGTGCTGGCTTTGCCAGTTTCTAGCTGAGTAACTGCAACAAACTACACAAACTGAAGGTCTGTGGGAATATTTTATAATCTCTTTCCAAATAGAATATGTAATTACAATCTGTATGAGGTGTAAGTGTCCAACCCCTTCACTTACAGGGGATTAATTGAAGCCTAGAGGGAAAACGACTTTCTCATGGTCAGGGGTGGATTAAGGTCAAGCCGGACAAGAATTCTAGTGTCTGATTCCTACCAGGCTGCCTCTCTCTTCATCGTTAATACTTAAAAGAAAGACAAGGTGCTGGCAAGTATTTACTAACACTGTGAAATCAGTTTCTTAGGACTTTAATTAAATTTGCCTATTTATATTAGGAAGAATGGTGCTGCATTCAGTCATCTCTATTACCTTGTTTTTAACTCAGCGACCTCTCTTCTAAGAGTGTATTCCACTCTCCAGCTGAGAACTGTGACCACTAAAAGGTGGGGAACAAATTACAGGACATTGTAGATATTTCAAAGTAATACAGAGCCCCCAACTCTCAGCTAAGACTCATCTAAACCTGTTTTTTCACTGTAACCGTAGTGTGTGTATGAGTTTCTCAGTCGTTTCCAACTGTTTGCAACCATCTTTGCTGTAGCCCGTCAGGTTCCTCTGTCCATGGAATTCTCCAGGCAAGAATACTGTAGTGGGTAGCATTCTCTTCTCTAGGGGATCTTCCTGACCCAGGGATTGAACCCAGGTCTCCTGCATTGTAGGCGAATTCTTTCACCGTCTGAGCCACCAGTGAAAGTTGCTCAGTCCTGTCTTGACTCTGCGACCGCATGGATTATACAGTCCATGGAATTCTCCAGGCCAGAATACTGAGTGGGTAGCCTTTCCCTTCTCCAGGGGATCTTCCCAACCCAGGAATCGAACCCAGGTCTCCCGCATTGCGGGCGGATTCTTTACCAGCTGAGCCACAAGGGAAGCCCAAAAGCCACCAGGGAAGCATAACCATAATAACCAAATCCAATTAATGCTTTTGGCTTAAAACACAACATTCAGAAAACTAAGATCAGGGCATCCGGTCCTATCACTTCATGGCAAATAGATGGGGAAACAATGGAAACAGTGACAGACTTTATTTTGGGGGGGGGGGGGGGGGGGCGTCTCCAAAATCACTGCAGATGGTGACTGCAACCATGAAATTAAAAGACACTTGCTCCTTGGAAGTTGTGACCAACCTAGACAGCATATTAAAAAGCAGACACATTACTTTCCCAACAAAGGTCCATCTAGTCAAAGCTTTGGTTTTTCCAGTGGTCATGTATGGATGTGAGATTTGGACTGTGAAGAAAGCTGAGTGCTGAAGAATTAATGCTTTTGAACTGTGGCATTGGAGAAGACTCTTGAGAGTCCCTTGGACTGCAAGGAGATTCAACCAGTCCATCCTAAAGGAAATCAGTCCTGAATATTCATTGGAAGGACTGATGCTCAAGCTGAAACTCCAATACTCTGGCCACCTGATGCAAAGAACTAACTCATTTGCAAAGACCCTGATGCTGGGAAAGATTGAAGGCGGGAGGAGAAGGGTTTGACAGAGGATGAGATGGCTGGATGGCATCACCTACTCAATGGACATGAGTTTGAGTAAGCTTCAGGAGCCGGTGACAGACAGGGAAGCCTGGCATGCTGCAGTAAATGGGATCGCAAAGAGTTGGACACGACTGAGTGACTGAAAACTGAAGTAAAATGCTTAGATTTAAGGCCACTAGAGGCCGCTGCTCTCTAACTTTTGTTGGTTTAATGTGTCTCAATGTCTCACCTGATCCACTCTTAGAACAAGCCGAAGTACAGCAGGGACCGTTTAAACTATTAAAGATCCCCAGCCTGGAACAACTGAAAAACAAAACTTGGAAGATGCCTACCATTGAAGGCAAACTGTCTGTAGAATGAAAGGCTGGATAGAGATTGCCCTAAAGCAGCCATCAGCACACTTTCTGTTCAGGGCCAGAGAGTAAGTATTTTAGGTTCAACTATAACAACCACTTTGGTGGCTCAGTGGTAAAGAACTGGCCTGCCAATGCAGGATACCTGGGTTCAATCGCTGGTTTGGGAAGATTCCCCTGGAGAAGGAAATGGCAACCCACTCCAGTGTTCTTGCCTGGAGAATCCCATGGACAGGATCCTGGCAGGCTACAGTCCATGGGGTTGCAAAGAGACACGACTGAGCAACTGAAAGACAAACAAAAATGACAACCACTCAGTTCTGCTGTTGTATGAAAATAGCCATAGAGGAAACATCAAGGAATGGGCATGGCTGTGTTACAATACAACTTTATTTTTTGGAAACAAATCTGAATTTCACATAATTTTCACATGTCACAAAATACCTTGTTTTCCAACCACTTTAAAAAGTAAAAACCAGTCTTAGTTTACAGGCTGGAGGATTTGGTCCCTAAGTTGTTTGCCCATATCTACCTGCAATAGAGAGCTGAGTTGTCCTGTTGGTCCATTCAGTTCTGTGTAACCAGCTCTTGGTGCCGTGTCTGGCAGATATTTTAAAGACCTTAAGAAATGTTTCATGGATGGATTACTGAATTAATGTCACTTTTAGAGAATCAGGCCAGATGTGTGAGTCCTAACAATCTCCAAATAACAGCTGACGCCACAGTTCTTCCAGGAACTTCACATCGGAATCAGAAAACCCGGGCTCATATTCTGATCCATCAGATGACTGCTGGGTGCTGTGGATGGTCAAAACCCTGAGATTGGAGCCTCAGTTTCCTCATGTAGAAAGGACTAACACCCATGCCACACGGCAGTTGCGAAGGTCCAATGAGAGCCTTCAGTAAACTGGACAATGTGATGCAAGTGGAGGTAGTATTGCTTCCACCACAATTCCCTTTATTGTGAAAGGGTTGTCTTTTTTTTTTAAACCTAATCATACTATAACCTTCTGTTCCTTAGACCAGATCCCAGGATGATAGGAAGCAGAGATAGAAATGGTGAGGCCATTACAAGGAAGCAATGATACCAAGAGGGCATCCCTGGTGACCCAGTGTGGCAGGCATCCCACCTGCCAATGTGGGAGACACAGGTTTGATCCCTGGGTCGGAAAGATCCCCTGGAGGAGAAAGTGGTAACCCACTCCAGCATTCTTGTCTGCGAAAATCCCATGGGCAGAGGAGCCTGGCAGGCTACAGTCCATGGGGTCATGAAAGAGTTTGATGTGACTTAGCGACTAAACAGTAACAACAATACGATGAAAACATTTTTAAAATGTTTTACCAAGTGCTTTCCATATGTATCCTTATACCAACACTTTAAAATATGTATGATCATTAGTTCCCGACTTCATTTCTGGGGAAACTAGCGTTTAATAGGTTTAATATCTTGCTTACAAACACACTGCTAACAAGTGGTGGAAGCAATCTGACTAAAGCCCATGCAACTGAGCAAAGTGGCTTAGTTCCTCAAAGGGAGGGAGGAGACCACGTGAGGCCCATCTGAGAGTGAGCCCCATCCCCACCCTCCACCCCCGCCCAGGGAAGCGGCCCTATCAGAGCTCCTGCTGCCACTTAAACTTGAAGCAATTTCTTGATCTTCATATGTTAACACAGCCCCAGAAGAATAGAGGCTGCTGATTTTCTGATGCAAGCCTCAAATGCCGCACTCAGATGTGAGATGCAGTAAGAACATAAAAACACTGCAAACTAGGCAATGTCTATCCTATGAGATACACACAGCAACTAAAAAGAATGAGGAATCACATATTGATGTGACATGAAGTTATACCTTAGCAAAGGTAAGTTGCAGTTATACACTGCATCATCTTATTTATATATAACAAGAAACCAAAACCATGCATTTGTATATGTACATTTTGACACATACAAATACAAAGAATATGTTCTTAAATTATATAAGCCAGATAAGGAGGGCAGTAGCTTCTTGGGAGGGGAGTGGAACTGAGTTGGTGTCAAGTGGAATTTTGTGGTATCTTTATTATTCGATTACTTTGACTTATTAGATCTTTATTATTTTATTATTATTAGATGGGGATGGCATGCATAAATACATTATCTGTATAACCCATCATTTATGTAGTCTTAAACATATAATTTGCATAATTAGAAATAAATGTTAAGAAGAGGAGGAAGAAAGCACTCAGCTAGGATGGGATGTCCTGGCATGTTTTCAGCCCCCATTTCTGCCCCATTTCTATGCTTCTGCTGTGTTCTTAGGCAAATCAATTTCCGTGACAAAGTCTACTTCCTTTTCTAGAAAATGAATCCCTTTCCCCAAGCTGCTGGGAGAGGCTCAGATACCCCGCTGTGAAAGTGCAGAAAAGCTGTAAAGGGCCTGCAGTGCAGAGCTGATGGGACAAATGGGAACCTGTCTATGTCGTGTTTCAGCTTCTGACTAGAAATGTGAGGAAGTCAGACTGCCTTCCACTGGGGCCACTCCTGCTGGGGGGGCCACTCCTGCTGACGGTCAGAAACATAAAAGACTAACCTCTTTGGCTCACACACCTGATCCCCAAGGTGCTTTGCTGGTTATTCAGTGATCCCGGCTGCTGAATACAAGAAGACTATGAGACATCAGTAGGGAAAGGTCTTTCCTTCTGATTAATCTTCAGTCTGAATCCCTGCAATGTTTAAAGATGGAAATTGAGGCTCAGAAAGTGAAAGGGAGCAGAAGATACAGCAAGTGTGTGGCAGAGTTTCACTCTGGAGTAGACACATCCCTAGCTCCTCTCCAGGTCCCAGGCCTACATGGAAGGGACATTCTCAGGAAGCATGAGGACGGGGCCAGCCTCGGCTCGTTCACCGCGCTCTCCTGGAACAGGGTCCAACATGGGCATGTGGAGTCGGTCAGTCCCAATAAGCAACTGTCGCACGCATGTAGGGCTGTGGGGTTTAGAGTCAGACTGGCTGCCAGCATTCCCATTCCAAATCCACAGTTCCCAGGTCTGTTCCCTTGGACTCATCACCAGATCTCTCAGTGGAGGTGTGCTCATCTGGAGAGCAGGGCAAAAGGGCAAAATCTGGTACTTATCATGTAAGGATTTTTTGAGGGTTATAGATGATCCATGTAAAGCACTTACTACAGTGCCTAGCAGAAAGGAGCTCATTAGATGCTCCTCCTCTTATTATTGATACATTATTATTATTATCATTTTATTATTACCTAAGACATGTTCTGGGGTGAGCTGAAAAAGAAATGGAAAGGAGAAACCTAATCTGAACATAAGATAACAGTAGTTAAAATATAAGCAATTTTACTTCCCTTCTATGTTGCCAAAATGTAGGAATGCAGCTTGTCATGAAATCACATTAACTCAAAATTTGGAAGTTCTTCTCAGGTAAGTCCCGTTTCAACTCTTCTTAGCTTAAAGATACCTCATGGGAGGTGGGTGTCCTAACAACTCTCTGATACTCACTGTTTCTCTTTCAAACTGGAAAGCAGAGAGCAGGTTCTATTAAAACTTAATAACCATGTTTTGTTTTCATTTATTTCTCTCTGTGGCTGCTTTCTATTTATGGCAATACTGATTTTCTATTTGGGGGTACTGATAGAATGTTTCTTTCTAAAATAAATCTATGTGAGTAAAAATTTGAATTGACTTAAATAAAAATATTAAATAAATAACAGTACAGGCAGGACACATGTTTGGTAAAAATCCTTGGGTGACATGTTAGAACACTTAACAATCCTACCAGCTCAGAGATTGTCTCCATTTTGTAAATGAGATAAGTGAGGCAAGCGCTGGTTAAAAAAGGCCCGAAGTGACACAGGTGTCTCAAACTCGAGCCTTCAAATCCATCCCTGATTTGTTCACATTCAAATCAAATATTCGGCCTCAGTTTTCTAGATTGGATGGAGAAGAAATTGCACGTTATGGCTAGAAGAAGTAAGTGCATTAGTCTTCCACCCCACCCCACCACCCCCCCCCCCCCACCCCCCGGCTCTAGACTAGCTATTACAGTAACCAGAGTAAACCAGAGTCATACAGAAAAAGAGAAAAGCACTATTGATCTCTCACCAAAGAGAGATAGAACACCAAAGAGAAAAACCGATAGACAGCAAGGCACCAAGAACACATTTTTTTGTTTCTTACTTGAAAACAATAGTGAAGGAATTTAGTTATAGCCACTCCCCAGCAGACCACACCCTTTCCCTCCCTCATCCACACCCATGCCCACCCCCCAAGCCCCAGCTAGACAGCAATTTGCTACAGCACAGAGCAAGTTAGCAGCATGAAGAGGAAATGGTGAGGTGAAAGGTGAAGTCTCAGAAAGGATTTTTTTGCAGACACATACTTGAGTGTTAACTGAAGTTGGCTTTTTATCATTTTTGCTTCCTAGCTGCTGATCATGAGCTGGATGGGGAGTGTCAGGGCTTCTCCCTGGACAGCCCTGTGGGCTGGAGAATCAAGGTGCAGAGCAGCACAGGTGAACCCCCTTTATCCCAGGCATGGGGCAGCCTGGCTGTCAAGACTAATCTAGCAGATGTGGCTGGGGTCGTGTGCCCCCCCGGGAGCATCCCTTCATGATGTTGCAAGCTTTCTGGAAAAGGATGACCTCAGAGAAGACAGCAAAATGCCTCTTCCTTGAAAAGCTCCAGTTCTTCTCCTTCTGACTCTTCCACACACATGCTGTATTACCTAGATTCCCAGAAGCCAGAGATTTAAGTAATGCCACGCCAGCAGCTGTCCAGATAAAGCAGCTCTGCTTCTGTTTTATGAGGCTCCAATGTGAGCATTTGGCGCATCACCCACATCCTCCCAGCCCTCCTCCAAAGAGATGGCAAAAGATGCTTGTGAGACTCTCTCTATAAAAGGGACCATCTTCCTGACAACGGCAAGGGCTCCTGTTCCTGCAATTGCTGTTCTTTCCCTGACCCAGGGTGCATGTGACCTCTACAGACACCACTCATGGGCTGGCCCACACAAGCATATCCAGAGAGTCCGGAAGATACGGACCTGTGACATGGTCAAGTCTCATTTTCCCATCCATGTTGTAGTCTTTGGATCCCTGATGAGTTCAAGTTGCCACTTAATATGGGAGACTATCACAGAGAAATAATATTTGGCATAAGCAGATATGCTTTCTACATTCCTGGGAAAAGAAACATTTCATAGGGAAGAAATCCTACTGTATTTGTATATGCATGTATTACATATGTATTATATAGTAGCAATTATTTACTTTGGGAGACATTAAAGTGTACCAGCTGCCTCAAAGCAAGGATTTCTTAATCTTTCCCTAAGAAGTCCTTTATCCTTTGAGAACAAAGACCACATTTAGATAGCATGCAGAAAAGTCTGGACTCCCAAATTCACTTATCTCTGCCTTTTCCATGAAAAAGTGAAAATAAAGGAAATGCAATTCTGAGGAGGCATATTAACCCTCAGCACAGGGAGGTTCCCATCAACGGGGTGACCATTCAGCCTAGTTTATGTGAGATTAAAAGGTTTCCTAGAACGTGGGGCTTTGGGTGCTAAAATCAGGGTGTAGTTCACCCAGGTGTAGTTCACCCATGTCGAGTCTGACCATCCTCCCACAATCTGGGGACTGACAGGTCCTTCCCTCGTGGATGAAATGGCTGATAAGGAGGCAACTGTGGCTTCTGGGATCACTTAGGAAGGAAAGTGGGGACAACAGACCAAGTAAAAGGGCAAGGAGAACTGGTGAGGTTAGAAACTTCTGGCACTTCTTTATCTTGTAGTTCACGTTCGATACACTCCCGACTACCCACCACGTTGCCCCTTCCCTAGGCTTCCCCATAACGACCAGCAGTGAACACTCTCAGTAGGGTTTTTATCAGCAACCAAAAGAGAGGCAACTGAATAACCATAGAGTCTCCAGCTGAGGGGATACTTCACCCCAACATAAAGTCATTTGGTGTTGGCTTTGACATCAGGGAAGCATCTCCTTAGGAGCTTGGAAGAAATGAGATACCTAAAAAGATGTAGAAAAATGGTAGCCCAGGAAATTCATGGGAAGGAGGCCAATGAAGTTTCCCAAGAAAGTAAGCCCCTAAAAGGGGCTTATAGGAGCAACTGAGTATCCCTCCCAAAATCTGAAGTGTAGGACAATTCTCAGTCAACATTCTTGGTAAAGGGATAAGTCCTTTTCCCACTGTCATGGAAGGGGAGTGAATCAAGATTTATTTTGAATGACCTCAGAGCAAGTCTGCCAATGAGAAAATATCTTTAAACACACACACACATACATACACACATCAGACCAGCTATAAAGAGGCCTTTTGATAATGGATCCAAACCAAAACCTAAGCAGAGTTTCCAAAGTCTATCCCCAAGAAAAGAAAAATGTTCAAGTCTATGAACCAAAAAGCACTGATGCTTCACTTGAGAAAATTCAGTGCTGGACAGATATCTTGGCACTGACATCAACCTAATCTCTTTGTGAGAGCCTTGATTAATTCACCCACCAATGCACATCCAGAAGATGGCCAGAATGGAGAGGAAACTGGAGTCGTTGAGTTCAGAGAGAAGACTTTAAAAGGTGGGTAGGTGGCAGATCATGGTCTTCCAATATTTGAGAGCTCTCAGTGGAAGAAGGGGGCCAATTGCTTGGTCCTAGATGCAAACTAAAGCAGAGACAAATCTGTGTCCCAACAAAGGAAAGAGCTTCCTTATAACTAAATCTTCTCCACAATAGAAGGAGCTGTGTTAGGAGGGAGTAAGCTCCTGTCCCTGGAGGTATACAAGCAGAGACTGACCAGCCTCCAGGACGCAATGGAGGATGCCGCTTCTGTGTGGGCTGGGAGCCTGCATCTGATGGCACCTGAAGCCTCTTCTCAGCTCTGAGGTCCTCCACGCTCTGCTCTTGGGTTCCGTCCAAACCTGTCATCCACGTGCCTTCCCTGGGCCCTTGGCCCCACGGCCCATGCCTCTCAGGTGGTGATGAGGGTCAGGAGAGATGCCAGGGTGTCCTGTTCATCCAGACATGAATGGGAATGAATGGCTTAGTTGTGAGCCATGTCCTCAATCAGAAGCATGATTCCAGGGATTCTGGGTCATTGTGTATGGGCAGTTTCTCGAGTTCCTGGTGTCCACTGTGCAGAACCGTGTACCTAAGGAGGAAGGAAAGAAAGCTTGAGAGTCTGACAGGCATTCTTCAAGGACACCAAAGAGAGCACTCCCATGACTCTTGATGTCCTTTCCCCACCCACTTCTGAGAGCTTGGCGAGGTGGGGCTGGCACTTCATCAAGAGGGAAGCCCAAAGAACAGCATCTGAACTGCTCCTTTTAACTGAAGTCCTGGGGGAAAGGACAGGCCCAGGGTTATATAGAGTGAGGGGTAGAACTGGCATTGGTACTCAGATTTATTTCCCTGCAACAAAACCTGGAGTTCTTGTGTTACTCATCAAAATGGACCCTACGTACCACTTCAGGCAGTGTCTATTATATATATCTTAGCAGGGATGGTTCTGGGTTCAGCAATACCCAGGTTCTGAACTGAGACTCATAAACCACTCAGAGCCTGAAAGACAATGTAGCTGTATTTGTTAGCTGGATTTCTTCTGGTGACATTTGGGACAGTAACTCAATTAGATGGATCCAACAGCATCAGAGTGAACTTTACCATTTGACTAGTGTTTATTATTTTTCTGCAGTATCACACACTTGCACTCAATATGTTAATTGCATTTAAATCAGTCTTAATCACAAGTGGGTCTTGTCATCAGTAATCCAGTTTACAGCATCTGGCAGTGATCCTTCTGACATTTCTACAGTTTAGAAGGGCTATTACCTCTCATTCTCATGGCCAATGTCTAGTCCATTCAGTAAAATAAACACACACTAGTTACTCGGCATCATGTGTTGACAACCAACTTGATGGTGGTTTCTCAAGAATTATACTGATGCTTTCCTTTGAATTATATTAATTTATTGTTGACTTGTGTTGACTGATTGGTACATACCAGGTACTGTACTAAACTCTCTCCACTCTATATAATCTGCACAACAACCCCATGAAATAAGATTATGTCTATTTTTCATTTAAGCCAAATTACACGTAGCCTCAGTGACTTGCTCAAAGGAGTACAGGTAATATGTGAAGATACAGCCTATCAAACCTGGTCTATTTGATAGCAACACCCATGTGTTTAACTGGTTCACACACAAGCCATGGACCAGCTATAAATTTAGAACAGTGAGTCTCAACAGAAACAATTTGGAGGCACTTTTGCTTGTCATGGCAGGGGTGATGCTAATAGTATCTAGTGGGTAGAGATCAAGAACGCTGCTAAATATTGTTTAGTACATGGCGCAGACTCCCACAACAAAGAATTAACTGGCCCAAAATGTCCATGGTGCCCTGATCTAGAATAAAATATCCTCCTAGCTAGACAGAAGCAGGTGTTAGCTGAGGAACACAAGACGAAGGGCATGAGTCTGCTCAGTGACAGAAGTGTCACTTCAGATGGTGCTAACAGAGAGGTGAGCAGCAGAGCCATGACCTGAAGAACCACAAGTACCTGCTAGGTGAGTGCTGAGGAGAAAAATGAAGTGGAAAGAGTTATAGAAAGGGCTGGATCACACAGTCTTCATGAGGGTGGCCAGGACAGTCCCAGTGAGATATGTGAGTAAAGGCTTTAGGGTGGTCAGTGTTCCAGCTATAGAGTCATAATCTCTCAGCCTCAATACCACTCTTCTAAGCTTGGCTCTGTGGTTCTGCAAAGCAAGTTCTGGCTTGTGAGCTGGCTTCTCTCAGGCTTCTCCAGCAGATGACTGGAAGCCTGGATGGAAGAGAAGAGCCTTGCTCCTCCTGCGAGCTTCCTACCTACTCAGCTTCTCGTGAGCATCACCCCACCCATGCTTCCTCAGCAGCAGCGCTGCCTTGCCGTAGCAGCAGCAAGTCTTTTTTACAGTTTTTCCAACTCTTACATAACCAGCTTCATAACAGCCCCTTGGAGGTAATGCGTCCTTTTCCTCAGAGGTCCAAGTTTCTGCTCTGTGGGATCTCTCTAAGTTTCTAGGTTTGTTTGTGTTTTTTTTTTTTTTTTTTTGATTACTCCTTTTGTTCTCTCAGCCCTAGAGGGAGCAGTTGCTTCTTACTGTTGCTACCTCCATATATTAAAATATTGCTTAAATATCTGGTGTGGTTTCTGTCTTCTGACTAGATCCTATGAAATATAATAAAGAATGGAGATAGGTGCGTATCAGGGAGAAGAACATTCCAGGTAGAACAGCAGGTGCAAAGGTCCTGAGGTTAGATTCTGTCTGGAAGTTCTGAAGAAAAGCAAAGATCCTGGGTGCCAAGGCAGAAAGAGTGAGGGGAAGAGTGGAAGGAGTTGAAAGTTGAGGTCAGTGAGGTAGCTGGGGCCGGAGTGTGGAGGTGGAGGGGCCACGGCTTGCAGATTCCTGTAAGGCTTTGACTTTCACTACATGTGAGAGGTTTGAGCAGTGCCCTGACATAATCTGAATGACTTCTTAGCTGGCTCTCTCTGGTTGCTCTATGGAGAGTAGATGGAATGGAGCTGACATGAGCACAGGGATTCAGGAGGTTACAGCAATAATCTGAGTGAAGGAGTAGTTTGCTGTTATACTTAATCCTAGCAGAAGACCTAGCCTTTACAACTGTTCTCAAGCTCTGTCATGTGTGGTGGGGTTTCCCTGACCTTATCTCACCAACCAGAGGCTGTGTTGTGCAGCATAGTGATAAAAACTATGACTTGAGTCAGCAGACCTTTCCCCCAAACCAGGCTCTACCACTTACCAGCTTTGTGATATTTAGCAAGTTATTCAATGTCACGATGCCTCATTTTCCTCCAGTGTGACAGAGTGACAGAGATACCTCACAGTACTGGTGTATGGACCAAATTATATTATGTATGAAAAACAGGAGCACAGAGTCTGACACAAAACAGAATCTCAAAATACTGAAGCTAAAATTATTCTATTTACTTCTTTCCCTCAATATCTCATTTAGATGTGAGTATATGATAATGACAGCATATATAATTCTAGGCTTAAAAATATTTTCCTGCTTTATTTCCTTTACAGGCAAAACTTAAAAGAATTCAAGATATTGAAAGCTTCCAGATCTTGTTCTTTCTCTCTTATCAGAAACACAAGCTCTCATTTGGCAAGCATGGGCACCAAAGCAGCACTAATTGATTTTCCCACCCATGACTTCAAAAGTAGCTTTTCAGGCCAGGTAATATAGGCAATAAAACCAACATTATATGGAGAAAAAAGTGAAACTTGGTGCATCCGAGTGAGTAATGAGCATTGTGGTAAGTGAGCGGCAGAGCCTGACCAGGACCACAGTCAGATGCCCACCTGTTTGCTCAAATTCACATCCATTGAGTCGGTGATGCTATCTAACCATCTCATCCTTTGTCATCCCCTTCTCCAACTGACTTCAATCTTTCCCAGCATCAGGGTCTTTTTCAATGAGTTGACTCTTTATATCAGGTGGCCAAAGTATTGGAGCTTCAGCATCAGTCCTTCCAATAAATATTCAGGGTTGATTTCCTTTAGGACTGACTAGTTTGATCTTGCTGTCCAAGGGACCCTCAAGAATCTTCTCCAGCACTGCAGTTTGAAAGCATCAGTTCTTTGGCGCTCAGCCTCCTTTATCATCTAACTCTCACACGCATACATGACAACTAGAAACATCATAGCTTTGACTATTCAGACCTTTGCTGGCAAAGTGATGTCTCTGCTTTGTATAACACTGTCTAGGTTTGTCATAGCTTTCCTTCCAAGGAGCAAGCGTCTCTTAATTTTGTGGCTGCAGTCATCATCCACAGTGGCTTTGGAACCCAAGTAGCAACTATACTAGGACCTATTTTACAGATGAGAAAACTAAGACTCAGAGAAGTCAAGCAATTTATTTAAGGCCACAGTGTCTATGACACCCACACTCTTAACCTCAAAACACATTCCCAAACCTTTGCCCTTTTCATGGCCAATAAGCCATGCTCACTGGCAATCAATCAAGTCCACATGAAGAGGGTGTCCTGTTTGAGGCATCTTTTCATATTTATATACAAAGATATGCTGCCATGGAATCAGGCACACCTCCACAGCAGCCTTTAACATGTCTCTCCTGAGTATCTGTTTCTCGTGTGCTAATGAGTGAGTTGTTTAGGAATAACAAGTGGAGGCTCCAGAGTTTAGTGGAAAGACAGAATTTCCCATTACACATGGGCATGTTTCCTGTTACATTTGGATGGTCCTGTCACCATCGTGGGTGATACACCCAGAAAGGAGAGGCCAGTCTGAGATTTCCTCGATAGCACTCTCGCAGAGGGCGGTGTGTCTTACGTGGTTGTCTGACCTGCAGAGGTTTCTCCAAATCTCATGAGACCTATATTTAATTTGGTATTTTCACTTTGACAGTAAATAAGTAACCTGAGCAGATTTGGAATGATATGGTAAGCTATCTTATGAACTCATACTGCCTTGTGAGTTCAGCTTCGCCTGGTGTGGTGACAGTGACTGACTTTGGGCAGCATTTCTCCAACAAGGGTGCGTGAAAGCGCATGATACTGCAAAACAGCATTCAGGTCCTGACTCTACCACTTACTAGATGTGTTACCTGATCAGGTAGCTTAGTTCTACCTACCTCACAGCTTTGTTGTGATAAAATCAACATCTATAAAGACCTTCACAAAAGGCTGGACATGTAGTGGGTGCAGAAATCTTCACTGGTAAGGAAACCAAGGTGCAAAATATGTGACACTCCCAAGGTCATAGAAGTAGTTATGTATGAGGTAGTTAAGAATACAGGCTTTTGAGTCAGAATGCCTAAGTTTAATCCTACCTCTAGCACTGTGATTTACTCAAAGTGTTCTGAGTCACTGTGGGCATTCAGTGAAATAACACACATAAAATGCTTATTAGAACAGTGCCAGTCAGCTAGTAAGCACTCAATAAGTGTTTACGAGAACTGTTGCTATTTGATGATAGAAGTAAGACCTGAACCCAGTACTTGATGGCTGATTTGCAGAAATCCATTCTTTAATCAAATATTTGTTCACTTAGTCATTGATCATAGGGCTGTTGAAGGAAACCTTGAAGATGGATTTACAGATAAAGAAACAGCCCCAGAGAGAGGTTGTCCTGAGTGACAGAAGTCTCCGGGTTGGTTTGGTATAAGATCTGTTTGATGAAAGAGCTGCAATCTTGGAGCTGAGCTGTGGAAAGCAGACCCCAGATGTGTGAGTGCACCTGGACGGCTCTGAGTCCAGATGAAAAAAACCCAACTGCTGTCTCCTAAGCAACAGGAAGGCAGGAAGCAGCTCCCTTCAAGCTGGATTGCTTTCCCTCTCTGCATTAATTTACTCAAACATGACTGAAGCCACATTAGGTTTGATAATTACCTGAGTCTACAATTCATTCACTGAGCAATTAGCATCACACTTAGAGCAGCCTGGATGCAGTAATTAGTCACATGATAATAGCCCCCTTTGCCTGCCCAACCTAGTATTATAAGGAAATGATTAGACTTTATTACACATGCGGCTCTCCCCCTCATGGCAGTGTTCACATGGGGGCACTTGCAAGAAGATGATTTAATTAAGATGCAAGGTGCATGAGTTTAAAGAGATTCAACCCTAAAGCAAAGTTTCATGGAAGCCGGAGCACCATCACCTGGAAACAAAGATCTCATATTGGGTGCTTTTTGATGTTCAGAGGAAAATGAAATTTTCAAATTCTTAGGCATTTATTCATTCGGCCACTTATTTATTTAAAAACGTATTATGAGTGCTTACCACTGTGTCATGCCCTGAAGGTAACAGGGCAGTGAGGAAAATCTATAGTCCCTGTCCACAAGGAGCTCACAGGGCCGTGTGGGAGACCCACAGTGAGATGGAAAATAGCCAGCCTGAGAAGCGTTAGGGATGAGAGGTTCTTGGCAGTGCTGAGAACATGTCACAGGGGATGTGGCCAAGGTTAGTGTGTCAGGGTAGCATGACTGAGGAAGTGAGGGAGATGAGAGCTGAAAGATGGGTAAGGGTTAAACAGGTAAAGAGGGGGAAGATGTTGGCTAAGGGCCAGCCAGAATAGAGGACCACAATCCTGAGGGCATGTGTGACAGCGGAACAGGGTGCGCAGCATTCCAGGAGGAGGGTGAAGGCCCAAAGGCTCCCCTTGCTAAAGGCCGTTTTGCTCATCCTCAGAGCAGCGCGAAGCTGGCCAAGGGAACAAGAGTGGGCTCATGAGGACTTAATGATTTGGAAGACCATTCTAGCTGTGATGTGTAGAGTGGGCAGAGGTGCGGTTGCAATGGGGGCCAGAGGCAAATCAGGAGTTAGCTTCCCATTGCTTCTATAATAAATTACTACAAACTTACTAGCTCAAAAGAATGCAAATTTATTATCTTACAGTTCTGGAGGTCAGAAGTTCAAAATGGGTGTCAGTGGGCTAAAGTCAAGGTTCTGGGTGGAGCTGCACTCTTTCTGGAGATCCCAGGAGAGAACGCCATTCCTCATCTTTTCCAGCATCTAGAGGCTGCCCTCATTCCTTGCTTTGTGGCCTCATTGCTCTGACCTCTGCTTCCACCATCACATCTCTTCCTCTGACCCTGATCCTCCTGTCTCCTTATAAGGATGCTTGTGATTACAGTGGGCCCATCCAGATAATCCAGGGAAATCTCCTCCCCATCTCACTACAATACCGTAATCACATCTACAAAGTCCCTTAGCCATCTAAGGTAATAGATTCATCGGTTTTGAGGAATAGGATGCAAACCTCTTCGGACACTATTTTGCCTGTCACAGGTGATTTTCTTTCTTTCTTTCTTTTTTTTGTTTCTTTAAGATGGTATATACTGAAGCAACTTTGCACACATGCACATGCTGATTTTAGGGGCTTCCCAGGTGGTAAAGAATCCAGCTGCCAATGCAGGAGACATTGGTTTTATCCCAGGGTCAGGAAGATCCCCTGGAGTAGAAAATGGCAACTCACTCCAGTTTTTTTTTGCCTGGAAAATTCCATGGAGAGAGGCGCCTGGCATGTTACAGCCCATGCGGCCATAGAGTCCGACACGACTGAGCCACTGAGCACAAAAACAACATGCTGACTTTAACATTGTTGTTATGCTTATGTTGGGGGAGTAGGCAGTGTGGACTGGCACTCTTTATTTTTATTCTATTTCCTAATTTTTATTGTGGTATATTTAATTTAAAATGTGTTAGTTTCAGGTGTGCAGTAAAGTGAGTCAATTATACAAAATATATCACAGGTGATTTTTAAGGTGTCTAGAGATGTCAGACATCTGGTCCCATCACTTCATGGCAAATAGATGGGGAAATAGTGGAAACAGTGAGAGACTTTATTTTGGGGGACTCCAAAATCACTGCCATGAAATTAAAAGACACTTGCTCCTTGGAAGAAAAGTTATGACCAACCTAGACAACATATTAAAAAGCAGAGACATTACTTTGCCAACAAAGGTCTGTTTAGTCAAAGCTATGGTTTTTTCTAGTAGTCATGTATGGATGTGAGAGCTGGACTATAAAGAAAACTAAGCGCCTATAAAGATTTGATGCTTTTGTACTGTTGTGTTGGAGAAGACTTTTGAGAGTCCCTTGGACTGAAAGGAGATGCAACCAGTCAATCCTAAAGGAAATCAGTCCTGAATATTCATTGGAAGGACTGATGCTGAAGCTGAAACTCCAGTACTTTGGCTACCTGATGGGAAGAACTGACTCATTTGAAAATACGCCAATGTGGGGAAAGACTAAAGGCAGGAGGAGAAGGGGACAACAGAGGATGAGATGGTTGGATGAGATATCAGTGACTCGGAGATTTGGGATGGTAGCAGTGAAGGTGTTGGGAAGTAGTCAGATTCAGGTTCCACCTTGAAGGCAGGGCTCCCAGGACCTGGTAGTGCCCTGGACGTGGGGACGATGAGGGCTTTCAAGGTCTGGCATGGGCTGGGTGAAGTGCGGAGGAGGGAAGAACTTAGAGTGGTATCCTCAGTTTGTGGAATGGTGATTGTTCTAAAAGCATCCTGCATGGTAGGGATGAGGTTCCTGGGAGATGAGGCTTAGAGGAAGCTGAGGCTCCATGACTGAGGGTAAGGAAGTTGGGCTGAATCTTGAGGTGAAGGAGAATGAAATGAATACAGGCTGCACTGTGGGAAATAACAGGGACAATGGGGACACTGAGACCAGTGTGGAGGCTCGTTCCTCAGGAAGAGACAAGACAGGTCATAAGAACAAGTAGGAGCAGTAAGTGGGAGGAGAGAGAAGGACCTTGTAGAGAATGGTGAGCAGGACACCCTCACTGGTCCCACCGATTGAGAAGGGTGTCCGGTCTGAATTTAGCCTGCAAACCTAATGGGATGCCAATGTCATTAATGATGGAGCTCTCAATCACCTGTGATTTTCCTTCTCCAGGAGAAACACCTCCAACTCCTTCAGGATTCCTCATAGACCAGGGTTCCTATTCTCCCCTGGCTCCCTGGTTGTTCCCCTCTGCACTAGCTTATTTCTGTCATTAGAAAACAGATATTCTTGCTAAGGGACCCTGGCCTTAGGTCCTCTCTTTGATTGTCAGTGGAGCTGGGATTAAAATCCACACCTATAATTCAGCTGTTTGTTTTTACACAGGAATTTATAACTACTCCAAAACAGGAAATGTTTCCTTTAACTGTGTTCCTCTCTTGGTCTCCCCACCCCACACTATCACAGGCTCACAATTTCTTACACATGCTTCTTAACCACAGCACACAGCTGTGGCTGGAGGTGTGGCTGTGGTCTCCAGCCATTTCTTTCCTAATCTAAGGACCCCCTTAGATTAGTCCCCACCCCTGCAGGAGGCTCTAACCTCCTGGCCATGTGTTAGTCAGGAGGCTCTACCTCCTGGTCATGCGTTAGTCACTCAGTCATGACCCCACGGACTGTAGCTCACCAAGCTCCACTGTCCATGGGATTCTCCAGGCAAGAATACTGGATTGAATTGCCATTTCCTTTTCAGGGGACGATCCTGACCCAGGGATCGAACCTGGGTCTCCTGCATTGCAGGCAGATTATTTACCATCTGAGCTATAGGGAAGTCCACCTCCAGGTCATGGCAGAATCCAAAGTTAACTCTGCTTCTATCTCCAGGAAATATGTGACTGGGGAACATGGAGATATTATCAAGGTCTTAGTGTTTGAGCTGAGAATGGGAAGGGCTGCCTAGGGGAGCCAGGTTTGACTCATGTGTTCATAGAAGCAAAGAAAGGTGATCTAGAAAGAGAAAAGAATAAAGCTGATATGCAGTGAAAAAAACAGAAATAGATTATGGTCTCAGAGAGATAGAGAGAGGAACTTAATCCCTAAAAGTACCCATCTTCCTCATTTGTCACCAGGAAGGCCAGTGAGTTTGCTATTCTGGGGATCCATGAAACATCTCTGTATCTTTTCAATAAATCTCCCTGTGTTTTTCTCCAGGAAGGACAAATGGGTTTACAGTCTATAGTAAACATTGTGAGTTATTTAAAGCAAAGGCTCACACATTCTTTTTTCTTTCTAACAGAACCTGCCTCCTAGTATAGGCAAAAATACCAGGTGCATTACAGCTAAGGGCTTGGCCTGTGATCTTCTGATTAACAATACTTGAAGGTCTGCTAGGGGGATGGAAAATGTTTTCCTCCTGAATAAAAGACAAGTACAATAAGAGTCTACCTTATCTTCTAGCACTTGGTTATGATTATGTGAGGAAGATGCAATGTTTGGAACTATTGCAGCTAGTTTGTGATCACAAGAGTATCATTTAGAATGAAAGCTAACAGGCTGAAAAGAGCAGAGGAAAAGCATCTGGGTCCTTCACAGTGCTGTTGAATCACTGAAATAACCAATCCTAAAACTACCAAACTCTACCAAACCAAGCTTTTTATCATGTAAATGGATAAATAATCTTATTTTTAAAGTTAATTTTAGTTAGGAATTCTAGCACTCACAGGCCAAAGTATTCTGAATGACACAATGCCCACAATCCCTGTATTTCATGTCTACAATGACTTCCACATTCTACCACATCCAAATTCTACCCACTCTTTAAGATCCATTCAATGTCACCTACTTCCAGAATCCTTCTACACCACCCATGAGCATTTATTATCTGTAGGAACACAAATTATCTGCTAATGTGAGGTGTCTGATTGGACATATGTCTGGCCTCCTGACACTCCTGGAAGGCAGAGCCGGCATCTTATTAAAAGAAGAATCAATCTTTCAGCCCTCTGTACCAGACCCTGCACTGCGTACTTTAAAATGTTATTGCATTTAATACTAACAATGAGTCTATGATGTTAGCACTGTTATTTTATATATTTCCATTTCACAGATGAGAACACTGAAGCTCAGAGAGGTTAAGATTTGCCAGAGGTTACTCAACTAGCAATGGCAAAAGTGAAGTGAAGTCGCTCAGTCGTGTCCGACTCTTCATGACCCCATGGACTGTAGCCTACAAGGCTCCTCCGTCCTTTTTTTCCAGGCAACAGTACTGAAGTGGGTTGCCATTGCCTTCTAGCAAAGCCAGGATTCAAACCCAGGCATGGTAGAATCCCAAGCCCTTTCTGCTATTAGTACTTTGCAGCCTTATTCTTTTTAATACTTGCTACATAGCTCACAATATATAGTGCAGAATATCATAGAATATATAGAAATGTTTACTGACTGGATTACAGAATGAGACAACCCTCCCCACATTGCCTGGAATTTATATTGATTACAAAGTATGTTGGCAACTATTCTCCCACTGATCTTCACAGCAGCCCTGTGTGTTCACCACTCAGGTTATCTCTGCTGTAGTGACAGTACTTTCTATTCTTTCCTGTGCTATGCCATATCTTCCAGAGGATGGGGTGGGGAGATGTAATCCCCTCCACACATTCCTCTTTGGGAAAAAACCAGGCTGAGAGTATTTCTGGCTGTGGGTATTCCATGTCAGGAGGCCAGACATATGTACAATCAGACACCTCACATTAGCAGATAATTTGTGTTCCTACAGATTATAAATGCTCCTGGGTGGTGTAGAAGGCTCTGGAAGGAGATGGCATCGAATGGATCTTAAAGGGCGTGTAGGATTTGGATGTGATAGAATGTGGGAAGTCATTGTAGACATGGAATACAGGGATCGTGGGCATTGTGTCATTCAATCCTTCCATGAGGAGGATACTGAGAAACACAAAACTCACATCATGGGTTCGGTCACTTCCATGGACACCCCCTGGCAAAGAAGCTAGGAGTCTGAAGATTAAAAAAGGAATATCTCTCAGCTGGTACAGGATGGAAACATATTATAAACCAAATATTTTTATTTTTTCAAAAATTCATATGTTAAAGGTCTAAACCCAAATATGATGCTATTTGGAGGTGGAACCTTTGGGAGGTAATTAGGTTTAGAAGAAGTCATGAGGGTAGGGCATCCATGATGGGATTAACACGCTTATAAGAAGAGGAAGAAAGAACTGAGTCCTCTCTCTCCATCCCCCCACCTCCACACTCTCTCTCTCTCTGCCATGTGAGGACAGTGACAAGATATCTCTCTGTAAGATAGGAAGAGGATTCTCACTGGGAACCAAATTTGCTTCCACCTGAATCTTGGACTCCCCAGCTTCCAAAATTGTGAGAAATAAATGTCTGGTGTTTAAGTTACCTGGTCTATGATATTTTGTTATGGAAGACTGAGCAGGCTAATACAGGAGGTCTCAAGGAGTCAAAGAAAGAATGGGGATGGAGGGAAAAGAAAACAACAGTACATGTGGAGACAGGACTTTTCGCTGCTAGCCATTAATTCAGGAAAACCTAAGGCATCAAGAGAAAATGAACCACCAGGGGGACATCTGTATGTATGTGTTCCTGTGAATCTTTTACTAGCAACACTTCATTTATCCAAAGGTCAGTATCCAGTGACCCTAATGATCCAGAAACCTACACCTTTGGTTTGTTTGTTCTTTTCAAAGGTCTCAGTAATCAGAGCAGTTGTCCCAAAGGTGTGGACTCTCCTAGTCTTCCTCATTTTTCACTCAGAGAATATGTAAACTTAGTTTGCCTACAACTCTAGAAAGCTCCGTCCTTCTACACACAGAAGAGCAAAGACTGGAAACTAGGGTGAGAAGGGAAATATGTAATGCTACTGTAGATAAACTGATTACAGGAAACAAGGAGAGGTGACATGTGCAGAGAGAACAGAAACATAAGAATGTCTACAAAAATCAACACAGCAGAACCAACTGGGACCACACAGGGAGGAAGAAAATATTTCAAACATCCCTCAAAGCCATTACTGTAGTGTAAAATAACTTAATAATGGAAATTCAAAATAATGACTTCGAACAAAGTTACTCAAAATCTCATTTGATACTAGGGGAATCCAAATAAAGTCTGTGTTTCACTTAATAGTATTGGATAAATGCTAATTTTCTAGCTTTTGATGAATGTCCCGTGGTTATTTAAACTGTTAGCATGAGGGGAAGCTGCGTGCAAGGTATATATGCATACTATGTACTATCACTGTACTATTCGTTTTAAGTAACTTATTTATGTGACTGTGTTGGGTCTTAGTTGTGCCATGCAGCATCTTGGTTGTGTCATGCAGGATCTTTCATAGTGGCACACAGACTCTCTAGATGTGGTGCATGACCTTAGTTGCTCTGCAGCATGTGGCACCTCAGTTCTGTGACCAGGGATCAAACCTGCATCTCCTACACTTCAGTATTCCTGCCTGGAAAATCCCATGGACAGAGGAGCCTGGCAGGCTATAGTTCATGGGGTTGCACAGAGTCAGACATGACTGAGTATGCACGCATGCACACTACTGCATTGCAACGCAGTTTCTTAACCACTGGACCACCAGGGACGTCCCTCTATTATTCTTCTACAGATACAAAAGTGTTTCAAAACAAAAAGATTTTTTAAAAACTGAAAGAAAAAAAACTTAGTCACAATCATTTGTTTGAGAAAGATGGGGTTCACCACTTACAGCCAAGGAGACACAGGATGAACTGGGGCCTGGAAAAAGCCTCCGAGGACCATGGTTAACACTGGTGGAATTCAGCTCGATCAAGTGCTCATCTCCTAGAGGGCTTGAGAAGATCGTGCACCCAGAACAGGGAAGAAGCCCAAAACAATATTTAAAATTAAGTAATAGAAAATAAAGCTCTCAAACCATGTGAATCTTTGACCTTCAGGTCAACAGCAGTCAAGGTCCAGAAGGACCTCTGCACAGGCTTCAGCCAACAACTGTGACGTTTCCATGATATGTGATGTGTCCACTGGACTCAACATGGCCCAGTGAGGGCAGAAGAATAAGAGAAACCAAGGACCTTTTGTGAGAAGAAGTGAATGGACAGATGCACATATACTCACAACACAGACAGTGACAGACTTACAGAGTATGTTCAGAGCTATACAGGAACCGGTCTATTGCAGAAGAGCAGGAAAAAGCTGGAGACAGAGGAGCAGCCACTTTTAGTTGAAACAGAAAACAGCCACAGAAGTTGGGGAAAAAAACAAAAAATGCAGAGGTTAGTGTACAGGTGATCTTAGCCCAGCTGAACATTCTGCTAGAATCAAAGTGCCTTTAGGAGAGGGTAAGGAAGGGAGCATAATTATTGCACAACACGGTTATACCACGCAGTACCTCTGAAAAGCACTTTTATAGCTAGAATCTCATTTGAGTCACAGAAATGCTTGAGAGGTTTATACTGTAGGTTGCTATCTTAATTAACCAAGTCAGAAAACAGGCACCGAGAGGAAAGTTACCTGTCCAAGGGCACCCGGTAGTTAGCTTCTGAGGCAGAACCAAAGCCAAGTATTCTAAATTATCTTTTATGGTATTATGGCCAAGCTATGTATAGAAAGCCACCTTCTTTCCTTCCCCTTCCTCTTCGTCATCACTAGCTAGGCCTTGTCTTGTATTCCATACATGAATCATCCCATGTAATATTCCCAATACAACATCCCTGTATATAATGTTGCACATAATATTCAAGCCAACCTTGTGAAGTAGACACTATTTACTCTCATTTCCTAATGTGGAACCTGAGGCTTGGAAGCAGGCTTGAATGTGACCAAAATAATCTGGTTAGTAAGAGGGATGGGGGGTTCAGATCTATGACCTTTGAAAACAGTTCAAGGAGAAAGACTTAACCAAGAGAAGACTGAGAAAACACTGGAAGTCGTGTTGATTGTTACATAATGTTGAGTAAAGTTAAAATGGTTTTGTGGGAAAAAAAAAAAGAGGGAAAACCATAATCTGACCTCAAGGCCCTCTGACAGAACCACACACATTTAAAGTGAGCATCTTGATCACAGAGCCTCCCTTCTAAAGGCTAGAGCAACCTATTCCCCATCCCCATCCCCATCCGACTGGCCCCCAGTAGATTCTGGATCAGGCAAGGAATGAAGCTCATCTTGCGCTCTGGGTCCCATTCCAAGAAAGAAAAGCCAAGCATGGCTTTCTTGTATTTCCCAGAGATACCCCAATCTCTGCATTAGGAAACCCCATCCAAATACTCCTTCATACCTTCAAGACACCAGGTTCTAAAAGGCTCTCCTAGCTCTGCCCACTTCTTCCCTCAACAAGACATCAAATTTCACTTTTTCATGGGGCAAGAAGCCAGGTAGAAAGCCAGGATCCTGGAGTCAGAATTGTTAAGGGCAAGCTGATTAAAACAATTTCTTTTTCCTTCTCCAGGGGATCGTCCCAACCCAGGGATCAAACCCAGGTCTCCCACATTGCAGGCAAATTCGTTACCAGCTGAGCCACAAGGGGAGCCCAAGAATATTGGAGTGGGTAGCCTAACCCTTCTCCAGTGGATCTTCCCGACCCAGGAATCGCACCAGGGTCTCCTGCATTGAAGGCGGATTCTTTACTAACTGAGCTATCAGGGAATAATTCATCATAAGGATAAAAAAGCACATACCATACCCTCTTTGCCCTTCTTCCCTCTTCTTTAGCTAACTTCCTATGGTATGTCCGTGGTAAGGAATCTTTGAGAATGTAGCTGGGTAGGCCACTTCCTCCTTTCAGCCATCTCTGGCCATCTCAACATGATATTCCCTTTCCCTGTTTTAAACAAACATAGCCCTTTCTGCCTCTATAATTTACTTGACAATATAAACTGCCTTTGTGATAGCCTTTACTGTGTCTTGTTAAATGCAACTGTACAAACACTTAGATAGCGTATTTCCAGATAAACTACTCTTGTGGGAAGGAACTATGACTTATTCATCTAGTAGTTTTTACTTTACTGACCATTAGCCAAACAATGGTGGTTGAGAGTCAAATGTTCAGAATTCTAATCACAACTTCATTACTTAGAAGCCTCACAACCTCAGACATCCCTATACCACAGTTTCCTCATCTGCCATAGAGATAAAAACAGTATTTCCCTCAGCTAGCTATGGTGAGACATGATCATATTGCTCATCGCGCCTGGCATGGTGCTCATGAACTATTAGCCAGTATTGCGCTGCTGCTGCTAAGTCGCTTCAGTCGTGTTTGACTCTGGGCAACCCCAGAGACAGCAGCCCACAAGGCTCCACCATCCCTGGGATTCTCCAGGCAAGAACACTGGAGTGGGTTGCCATTTCCTTCTCCAATGCATGAAAGTGAAAAGTGAAAGTGAAGTCGCTCAGTCATGTCCAATTCTTCGCGACCCCATGGACTGCAGCCCACCAGGCTCCTCCGTCCATGGGATTTCCCAGGCAAGAGTACTGGAGTGGGTTGCCATTGCCTTCTCCAGTATTGTGCTAGTCAAACATTAACTACATGATTTCACAGTGACATGGACCCACATCTTTTTCTTCCTTCAACTGGTTCTCTCTAGCCCTTCATTAGCCTGATGACATGCTTTTACTATCCTTCACAATCAAGGCTCTCCTAAGGGTTACCGTAACAAGTACGATGTCTATTCTATGAAAAGTTTCAATTTCAGTAACTCATATATGGTATGGCTCCTAACAGTAGGAGCCAGGGTGTTTCCGAGTGCAAGAGGAGCTGAGAAACTCCATGGCTCTGAGCTTCCACAGTTCAATAGATGCCAGTATTTGTGTGGGGCTGAGATTATACATAGGATAATACAAACTACTATAAATAACTAATACTACAAATATATGTTAGACCTTAATAATTACTTAATTAAAAATTTAATTACTCTTATATTACCCTTACTCCTTTTAATTACTGTAATTACTCTTACATCCTTTCAAATGTAACAATATTGTTTTTCTTGGATATAACCCTTAACGAGTTTAATGAGCAAATTTTGGGAGTGCAATGTATAGGTAAGTTATAGACATGTCTGAAATAGTAGCAATTCTAGGGGAAAAAACTTTCCTTATAAAAATCTCAGAAGAAGATATAATCTTACAAACACTTTTTTTGCACTGCATTACACTTAAACAAGGGGGATGAGATTAAAATTACACATTGCAGAAATGTTAAGATGAAATTTAAAATATTAGTATAAAAGAAAAATTTATATTTTCATAAATTTTATAAAATGTCTTAAAGACCTATTCCCTGTCCCTTGTCCATGTCAGCCTTGCTGAATAGTTTTCCTGTGACCTCTGGCTGTTTGAATTTTTACTGGCTATAGTATTAATGTAAGACCTCTCCCAGCTGAATCTACGTTTTTATATACAGAGATTTTCCCTTACATTTGTACTGTAGACCATGATCTTATAAAGTCTTTGACATACATCACTTTACTTTTTACCCACCACGAACCTAAGAGGTTGGTATTGTGAAAGTATGAGCAGAAAAAAAAATCACACGTCCCTTCCCTTGCCCAGACAAGACATGTAGAAGACCATGCTAACTGATCAGCCTTACCTTTCTTAAATTCAAACATATTTGGTCCAGGCAGAGCCTTGGCCTGGCAGCTTGGGACAGAGCTGGGGCAGGTCACAGACCCAGGAAACAGCACTGTGACGGCTGCTTTGGCTACTGTTTGGATGCAGCTGTGACAGGCTGGGGATTGGTTGGTGGTTAGCCAACTGCCTGACAGCAGGTGTTAGATAAACTCAAAGCCGAAAAGACAATGCTTGGTGGCAGATAGAGGGAAGAGGTCAGACAGAGAGCTGGCATCCGAGATAATGGCTGGGAGTACTTCTAACACCAGGATAGCTCCTGCCACCTGCTGTGACTAAGAACCATGGCTTTCCTGATTAGCTCAATCTCTGTTACGCTTGGAGGAATTCTTTGCTACTAGACAGGGTCTTATCCACAAATACTGAGTTAATACCTTAAAATCATTTGCCATAAGCTCAGAGGATAAGCCTGTATCTGGCCCAAGGTAGGGACCCACAGCAGTATCCTCCCTGGGAAAGGAGGTCATATTATCCTCTTCCTCAGACTGAGGGCTCTATGTCTTCAGGACAACAGTTGAGGACCAAGTCTCAAAGCTGTTTTTAAGCAAAGCTTAATGCCATAACCAAAGACAGCTTCCCCTAGCATGGCAAATCCTTAGCTACAAAGTGTACTTTCATAAATTCTGCCCTATATATCAGGGACAACGATGAAGCTTCTTAAGGGTAATTTTCATTATTTTTGCAGTAACAATATCAGGAAACACAACTTAACATATTGCCCAACAACAGCGTGTTTTTTTAATCTACTGCCTTAAAAACATCTGACCTGAAGTTGTTCTAAGCTAAAGCTGATTGGAAATGACTGGGACTCCTTCCATGAGCTAACTTTGAAATATCACCTATTTTTACAGTCATTAACTCACTCTGAGGCTGCTCCACTAACAATCTTAACAACTTGCTGTAACATCACTCTGAGGGCACACTTTGCTCAAATCAAGTTTGGCCAAAGCCAAATAAAATACAGTTCTGATCTGACTACATCAGCCCTGCTGTCAAAAATGTCCTGGCTCCTTACCTCACTCTTCCCTATGCTAGGGACCTCTGCTTGTCCCTAGTGGGAGGCTAAGTTCTGGCACATTCTGAAGCCACCTCTGCCCTGGATAGGAACTATTAGATAGAATCTGGCTGCTGTTGATGAATTTCACTCTCTGTAGCATTAACAATGAGGTCCTGCTGGGGGTTTGTGTTTGTTTGGTCAGGGCTTTTTCCATTAGGTTTGGTCATCAGCAGTTGGCTGGTTACAAATGCAGCCCTAAGATCGAATGGCTGGAATCCAATTATCCCAGCTTCCTGTCTGCTGAGCCCTGCCAGGGAAGAACACAGTCATGTTTGCCTGCCTTGTCAGGCTCCCAAGACTCAAAGTATATCATTTGGAGAAAACTAACAAACAACAGATCCTCAGATGTTTTGATGGAGAGGCAACATGGTGAGGAAAGAGGATGCACTGGTTCAGAACACAAAATCTAACTCTATTCCATATTCTGCCTCTTTCTGGCTCACTGTCTCTCCTTTCATTTCTTTGTGCTTTCGTTTCTCATTTATTAGAGGGAGATCACAGCACCAACCACTGGGCTGTTGGGAGATTTTAATGAGATGTTGTATGTGAAAGAGTTTTGAAAACAATAATGCTGCTGATGATGATCATGACAATAACAAAGTTAGCTGACATCTACTGAGAGCCTATCATGAAAGGGCACCCTAGTGGGTATTTAATAGACACCATCTCATTTAATCCCTACCAAAATCTTCGGAAAAATTGATGATGGTGGTAATAATGATATTAATAATAATAGCTAGCATTTCTTAATTGTTTACCATATACTGGCCTCCAGTGTCAGCATTTTATACATGTTACATTATGTGAAATAGGTACTTATTATTATCTCTAATTGACACATGTATAGTCAAAGTTATGGTTTTTCCAGTAGTCATGTATGAATGTGTGAGTTGGACCATAAAGAAGGCTGAGCGCCACAATTTGTATGGAAATACAAAAAACCTCGAATAGCCAAAGTAATCTTGAGAAAGAAGAATGGAACTGGAGGAATCAACCTGCCTGACTTCAGACTATACTACAAAGCCACACTCATCAAGACAGTATGGTACTGGCACAAAGACAGAAATATAGATCAATGGAACAGAATAGAAAGCCCAGAGATAAATCCACGAACCTATGGACACCTTATCTTTGGCAAAGGAGGCAAGGATGTACAATGGAAAAAAGACAACCTCTTTAACAAGTGGTGCTGGACCATTGCAACAAAAAGAATAAAATATTTAGGAATATATCTACCTAAAGAAACAAAAGACCTATACATAGAAAACTATAAAACACTGATGAAAGAAATCAAAGAGGACACAAACAGATGGAGAAACATACCATGCTCATGGATTGGAAGAATCAATATTGTCAAAATGGCTATTCTACCCAAAGCAATCTATAGATTCAATGCAATCCCTATCAAGCTACCAACGGTATTTTTTACAGAACTAGACCAAAGAATTTCACAATTTGTATGGAAATACAAAAAACCTCGAATAGCCAAAGTAATCTTGAGAAAGAAGAATGGAACTGGAGGAATCAACTTGCCTGACTTCAGACTACACTACAAAGCCACAGTCATCAAGACAGTATGGTACTGGCACAAAGACAGAAATATAGATCAATGGAACAGAATAGAAAGCCCAGAGATGAATCCATGAACTTATGGACACCTTATCTTTGACAAAGGAGGCAAGGATATACAATGGAAAAAAGACAACCTCTTTAACAAGTGGTGCTGGGAAAGCTGGTCAACCACTTGTAAAAGAATGAAACTAGAACACTTTCTAACACCATACACAAAAATAAACTCAAAATGGATTAAAGATCTAAATGTAAGACCAGAAACTATAAAACTCCTAGAGGAGAACATAGGCAAAACACTCTCCGACATAAATCACAGCAAGATCCTCTATGACCCACCTCCCAGAATATTGGAAATAAAAGCAAAACTAAACAAATGGGACCTAATGAAACTTAAAAGCTTTTGCACAACAAAGGAAACTATAAGTAAGGTGAAAAGACAGCCCTCAGATTGGGAGAAAATAATAGCAAATGAAGAAACAGACAAAGGATTAATCTCAAAAATATACAAGCAACTCTTGAAACTCAATTCCAGAAAAATAAATGACCCAATCAAAAAATGGGCCAAAGAACTAAACAGACATTTCTCCAAAGAAGACATATAGATGGCTAACAAACACATGAAAAGATGCTCCACATCACTCATTATCAGAGAAATGCAAATCAAAACCACAATGAGGTACCATTACACGCCAGTCAGGATGGCTGCTATCCAAAAGTCTACAAGCAATAAATGCTGGAGAGGGTGTGGAGAAAAGGGAACCCTCTTACACTGTTGGTGGGAATGCAAACTAGTACAGCCACTATGGAGAACAGTGTGGAGATTTCTTAAAAAACTGGAAATAGAACTGCCATATGACCCAGCAATCCCACTTCTGGGCATACACACTGAGGAAACCAGATCTGAGAGAGACACGTGCACCCCAATGTTCATCGTAGCACTGTTTATAATAGCCAGGACATGGAAGCAACCTAGATGCCCATCAGCAGATGAATGGATAAGGAAGCTGTGGTACATATACACCATGGAATATTACTCAGCCATTAAAAAGAATTCATTTGAACCAGTTCTAATGAGATGGATGAAACTGGAGCCCATTTTACAGAGTGAAGTAAGCCAGAAAGATAAAGAACATTACAGCATACTAACACATATATATGGAATCTAGAAAGATGGTAACGATAACCCTATATGCAAAACAGAAAAAGAGACACAGAAATATAGAACAGACTTTTGAACTCTGTGGGAGAAGGTGAGGGTGGGATGTTGTGAAAGAACAGCATGTATATTATCTATGGTGAAACAGGTCACCAGCCCAGGTGGGATGCATGAGACAAGTGCTCGGGCCTGGTGCACTGGGAAGACCCAGAGGAATCGGGTGGAGAGGGAGGTGGCAGGGGGGATCGGGATGGGGAATACGTGTAAATCTATTGCTGATTCATGTCAATGTATGACAAAACCCACTGGGGGAAAAAAAAAAAAGTGGTGCTGGGAAAACTGGTCAACCACTTGTAAAAGAATGAAACTAGAACACTTTCTAACACCATACACAAAAATAAACTCAAAATGGATTAAAGATCTAAATGTAAGACCAGAAACTATAAAACTCCTAGAGGAGAACATAGGCAAAACACTCTCCGACATAAATCACAGCAAGATCCTCTATGACCCACCTCCCAGAATATTGGAAATAAAAGCAAAACTAAACAAATGGGACCTAATGAAACTTAAAAGCTTTTGCACTACAAAGGAAACTATAAATAAGGTGAAAAGACAGCCCTCAGATTGGGAGAAAATAATAGCAAATGAAGAAACAGACAAAGGATTAATCTCAAAAATATACAAGCAACTCTTGAAACTCAATTCCAGAAAAATAAATGACCCAATCAAAAAATGGGCCAAAGAACTAAACAGACATTTCTCCAAAGAAGACTTACAGATGGCTAACAAACACATGAAAAGATGCTCAACATTACTCATTATCAGAGAAATGCAAATCAAAACCACAATGAGGTACCATTACACGCCAGTCAGGATGGCTGCTATCCAAAAGTCTACAAGCAATAAATGCTGGAGAGGGTGTGGAGAAAAGGGAACCCTCTTACACTGTTGGTGGGAATGCAAACTAGTACAGCCACTATGGAAAACAGTGTGGAGATTTCTTAAAAAACTGGAAATAGAACTGCCATATGACCCAGCAATCCCACTTCTGGGCATACACACTGAGGAAACCAGATCTGAGAGAGACACGTGCACCCCAATGTTCATCGTAGCACTGTTTATAATAGCCAGGACATGGAAGCAACCTAGATGCCCATCAGCAGATGAATGGATAAGGAAGCTGTGGTACATATACACCATGGAATATTACTCAGCCATTAAAAAGAATTCATTTGAATCAGTCCTAATGAGATGGATGAAACTGGAGCCCATTATACAGAGTGAAGTAAGCCAGAAAGATAAAGAACATTACAGCATACTAACACATATATATGGAATCTAGAAAGATGGTAACGATAACCCTATATGCAAAACAGAAAAAGAGACACAGAAATACAGAACAGACTTTTGAACTCTGTGGGAGAAGGTGAGGGTGGGATGTTTCAAAAGAACAGCATGTATACTATCTATGGTGAAACAGGTCACCAGCCCAGGTGGGATGCATGAGACAAGTGCTCGGACCTGGTGCACTGGGAAGACCCAGAGGAATCGGGTGGAGAGGGAGGTGGCAGGGGGGATCGGGATGGGGAATACGTGTAAATCTATTGCTGATTCATATCAATGTACGACAAAACCCACTGAAATATTGTGAAGTAATTAGCCTCCAACTAATAAAAAAAAAAAAAGTATTCTGATGACCTGATAAATAAATTTTCAGAAAAATGATCCAGCAAATCTTGTAATCAATCAAGATATTACATTAATAAAATAGTATTATAAAATTAAAAAAAAAAAAAAAGAAGGCTGAGTGCCAAAGAATTGATGCTTTTGAACTGTGGTGTTGGAGAAGACTCTTGAGAGTTCCTTGGACTACAAGGAGATCAAACCAGTCAATCCTAAAGGAAATCAGTCCTGAATATTCATTGGAAGGACTGTTGCTGAAGCTGAAACTCCAGTACTTTGGCCACCTGATGCAAAGAGCCAACTCATTAGAAAAGACCCTGATGCTGGGAAAGATTGAAGGCAGGAGGAGAAGGGGATGACAGAGGATGAGATGGTTGGATGGCATCACCAACTCAATGGACATGAGTTTGAGTAAACTCCGGGAGTTGGTGATGGACAGGGAGGCCTGGAGTGCTGCAGTCCGTGGGCCGCAAAGAGTCGGACACAACTGAGTGACTGAACAATGTGATGTATCTCTAGGAGGTAATGTTATGTGTGATTACCTCATTTTGTGGGGCTTCCCATGTGGTACTAGTGGTAAAGACTGAAGGCGGGAGGAGAAGGGTTTGACAGAGGATGAGATGGTTGGATGGCATCACTGACTCGATGGACATGAGTTTGAGCAAGCTCTGGGAGACGGTGAAGGACAGGGAAGCCTGGCATGCTTCAGTCCACAGGGTCGCAAAGAGTTGGACATGACTGAGTGAACAACAACAAACTGACACATATGAGAAAAATTGGACACATCAGTTGGGTAATCTGCTCAAGATTAAGCTGGTGGAAAGAGGCCACAAGGATCCAAACACAGGCATTGTGATTCAACAGGAGTTGGCAAACTTTTTCTATAAAAGGCTTGATGTAAGAATTTTAGGTTTGGGGACCACATGCCATTTCTGTTGCATATTCTTCTCTTTTGTTTTTTTCTGAGAGGGAAGTCTGTTTAGTTCTTGTTATTGTTGAGTTTTCATACCCCTTTACAAATGTAAAATCAATCTTATCTCAAGGGTTACACAGAAATAGGCCAATGGCTGGATGTGGCCCACCATAGTTTGATGACCTTTGCTCTAGAGATAACTTCAACTTTACAGATAAGGAGACTAATGCTCAAAATACTCAAGTACTTAAGTCATTGAAATCAGGATTCTAATTCAGTTTTATTGGCTTTCATAAAGTGTGCTAACCCAGACTCTATTGCTTTCACATATGCTGTTAAAATGTAAGATATTTTCGCTGAGTTAGGGACAATATAGTCATCCCAGTCAGTTTCTAAAGAGAACAGGCTTTTCCCTATTTGAACAAATTCCCTGTATCTTGTCTTTGGGGCAAGATAACAGTCTGAGGTTTAGCAGACCCAATGCTGTGTACAGTGCCTAACACACAGTAGGCATGCCATAAATCTCTATTGAGTGAAAGATTTCTGATTAGATTCAGCAATTAACCAAGATCTCAACCATTTGCTCAAATACTCTAGACCTTGTGTTTGAGTCTGTAAATGAAGGCAATGACATATTCTTTGGTTTAGCTCATAGAGAATCTATACCAATTTATGAGATCATTTCCATAGAACTATTTGGGGGAAAGATATTATGTAAAGAAATATGATCTTCACAATGAATTGTTCTGTTGACAATAATGGCACTTGGAGACTCTACTTACGACTTTGAGATACATACATCACTAGCCAGAAACAGGACAATAAGGATGAGTCTGTGACTTCATCAAGTTAATACTGCTGTATCCACCAATACAGTCTTATAACAAAGTGGAGATTTTAATTTTAACCTTGGGTTTTTACTTCAGGGAATAAGTGAACTTCTTGGAAATGTATTCAAAATTCTTTCCAGATTTCTAAGGGAAAGGCTATAGATTATATCAGACTCTCAAAAGAGTTTTATTATACCCTGTTAGTACTACAATAAAATTGATGCAGTGTAGTTTCCACCTGATGAGGAAAAGGGAAAGATAAAACCTGCCAGTGCATAGTGATCAGTGCTAGGTTTTCCAGATGTCCCTGACAGTATGATGCTTTGTTATACTCCCAAGATACCCACTTAGGATCCTATAGCAGCTCCCCAGTTCCCCACTAGCACAGGTGTCTGGGTCTGGAATCCATCCAGAAGATTAACCAACCATCCATGCTGGGTGAGTGACCAACATTCAGAGAAACCAGGAGGGTAAAAACAGCTACAAAATGCAGCAACAGGGCCTCTTCCATTTTTACCTTTGCCCTTGAGATCAGGGCCACAGAGGGTGTCATAACAAGCCCAGAGATCTTTTCTCCCCCCATTACTAGCACTTAGCTAGCATTTAGTACTGGATTACTAATAATAATATTACTCTGCATTTGTTGTCCATTCCTATATATTTTAGAAAGAATATTGTGTCTTAATTAACCTCACCAAACATCACTTTTTGCCTGGTTTTCTAGTTTTTGTAACTGTGTCTTTCCCTGACTACTAATATTATAGCCATTAAAGGCCCGTGCAAAAAAAAAAAAAAAAAAATTTGATTTGTTTCTCTCTCCTCTAACAGCACAAAAACCTTTGTCAAGTGAATAAATAAAGTTCGGTATCTGTGAAGTGGGCTACGGAATTTGTCTCATGAGAAATTTGGGACCCAGAAGGGAAGTGGCTTGCCAGAAGTCACCCAGCTGGTGACTCACAGTGGGATCAGAATTCATGCTTTTTTTTTTTTCCACATAGGCTATCACAAGTGAAACCATCAGTTACAAAGGAAGGTTTAAATAGAAAATAAATGCCAGGAAATTAGAAAATAAACAGAGACTGCTACTGAGAGGGCTTCTATTAGATGAAACAGAATTCTGGAATGACTTTGGCATTTTACTTTTATAACTCAATGTTTCCAGAAGGCTTTGCATTGAGATGAGGAGATGCAGTAATAAGGGTAACCCTGATAAAACCACTCTTTCCTGGTTCCTTCCATTGACTCACATCCCCTTGACCAACTGCCCACTCTCTGGCCAGCTGGTACGAAAGGTTCACTAGAAATGGTGCCTTGGCTCAGTCATCCAGGGGCTTTTCACTTGAAATTATGAATCCCTGGCTTTATTTCCCTTTCACAAAGCCTTAGTAATGGATGACTCACAGTCTCCTCCATGGCAAGTTCCTGAGGATGATAAAGAGAGATTGTTATAAGGCTTCAGAGAATGAATATGGGGTGTAGGGGGGGCGTTCTGTGTTCTGATCAAGAATTTCATCATCAAGCAATGGCATATGGGCCCCCATTTGGACCCTGATGACAAGAAGACTATATTCTAATGATTACCATGCTAATTCAGGGGACCAAGGCTGGAATGAAATAATATAACCCTTCAATGACATTCAATACTGAGAAAGACTCAATTGAAGTTGAATTATGTGATCTCAACCAAGTATTTTAAAAACAAAGATAATGTCTGACCTTTTATCAAAGGCTCTAGACCAATTTAAAAGACTATCCATCCAGGCTACCAAGATACCCAGACATATTATAAAACATCTTCTAATTTTGGAAGGAGGATCTCTTTAAAGTTTGATGACATTGTTTCTACACAGGCAGAAAAACAGAGTATGAACTCTGAACTCTTAGGATGGACAACTCTATGCTCGTATCCTGGCTTTGCTCATTATTACTTGTATAACCTAGGTTCAGAAACTCAGTCACCCTCAGCCTCATTTCAGTTATCCATAAAATGGATTATTATATAAAATGACAATGAAAATAATAATAAAATAACAATTATCTGCCTGGTAGTATTGTAATTGCTATCATATATAAAATTTAATTTAAATTATATAACCTCATAAGTCAGGTAGCAACACCTCTATTTTACTCATGAAGAAACTGAGACTCAGAGAAGTTAATTAACTCGTCCAAGGCAACTCAGCTGGCAACTTGGGAAGGATTCAATATAGTCAATACTATTTTTGAGAATTAAATGCTATAATACATGTAAAGCCTCAAAATAGTATTGACATATCTTAGGTGCTCAATAAAATTGTGTCCCTTTACCATCTTAAAAGGTAAAGTGTAGCTACTGCTTAGGAAACTCATGAACTGGAGAAAATGAAGAGACATTTTAGGCTTTCCATAATAAGACACTGAATCAACTAAACTCTGTTTCCTGCCTACGCACATGATATAAACCTTCTCTGACTCTGTAACCAAATATCTTATCATCTCCAGCTTCTCCTGAATAGTGTTCACAGTCTGCCCTTTTCTGGATTAGACACCTGACATAGAAATAACCACTGCTTGCCACTTTCACCACTTCCCCACCCCTGGTTTCTCAACTTCCTTTCCATATGTCTCTACACGCAGCTTCAGAATTTCAAATGTCATGGAATCAGAGTACTAATAGTAACAGGTACACTTCAGTGAGTGTATATGCCAGGGACTATGCTCCACTGTTTATGAGCTTTAACCCACTGAACCTCACAACAACACTCTACAGGATGGGCTATCGTTATCCCTCCGCTAAGAAGAAACATGCCAGAGAGTCACGAACTTTCTCAAAGTGATGTACAGTTAGTAACTGGAAAAGCCTGAATCTAAACCCATGTCTATCTAATGACAAAGTCCAAGCTCTTAACCACAAAATGCTTCTCAATTTATATATGCAAAACTGAAGGCAGAGAGAGGCAGGGACATGTGGAGAGTCATACGGTAAGTTAGGATGCTAGGGAAAAAGGACACATTTCCTGACATCTCTTGAGCATGCTGTATCATATCCTAGCCTGGGCAACTCCCACATCCTTGGCCTGGACCATCCAACATCCACTCCATTCTCTGTGCTGTGTCAATAAATGCCATTACAGGTGAAATGGTAGCCAATGCTCTCTAGGATTATACAGTGTCAAGTAACTCACACTTCAGTCTGATTCACCACCATGTTTTATAAATACAAAACTTTAAGCTTAAGTTCTTTTTCAACAGGCAGACATGAACCAAAAAAAGGGTGGTGGGGGGGGGGGAAGCTTGTCATAAACCATGGAAATAATGGTATTTTGAAACTCTAGTCTTTTGCTACTTGCAAGAAATATGATAAAATCTTGATTTTATTCAAAATGGTCACAGGAAAATTTTCTTCTTATCAGAAAGCTGCAGCTACTGCAGTGGATGGAGAATTAAACAGCAGAGGAGCAGTGAGATTTGCGGGTTGAAAGAGCTAAGCAGGATGTGCAGTGCAGATGCTATAAACAAAAGCAAGTTCTTCCAAGTAAGTAAATTCAATGAATTTATTGAAAAGCTTCAGTGCATAAAAACCTGTGTTGGACACAAGAAAAAGGTGAAAAAAATGATGATTGATAAGAATTGGCTCTTGTCCTCAAGGAGCTCAAAATCTGGACTCTGGAAGGGAAGCTCAGAATAGGAATCATTAATGAACCATGAGGGCTTCCCTGGTGGCTCAGATGGCAAAGGGTCTGCCTGCAATGCAGGAGACCCAGGTTTGATCCCTGGGTTTGGAAGATCCCCTGGAGAAGGAAATGACAACCTACTCCAGTATTCTTGCCTGGGAAATCCCATGGAGAGAGGAGCCTGGCAGGCTCCTGTCCATGGGTTCAGAATGAGTAGGACACAGGTGAGCAACGAACAATACAAATCACACTGAGAAGCACAGAAAAAAGTTATAGGAGCACAAATAAAGTGCTTCAGGGGCTGAAATAGATGAAAAAACCTCACACTGTCTTAGAGGCTGGAAGAGACTTCAAGTAGAAGGTGGTATTTGAGATAGACCATATAAGAGATGCTAAGAGATGCATACCCAAGGGAAAGAATAGAAGAATCAATAAACTGAGGATGAAAATGTGAAGAGCATGTAAGGGGAACACAGAGCAGACGGCTCGCTTTGTAGGGATATACCTATGTATAAAGAGAAATAACTGGAGGCAAAACTCTGATAGACTTAGAAAACTATGGGCAGCCCAGATCTGGTTAACAATGAGGAGTCCTTTGGTCTTCCCTTGTGGCTCAGCTGGTAAAGAATCCGCCTGCAATGCGGGAGACCTGGGTTCGAGCCCTGGGTCAGGAAGATCCCCTGAAGAAGGGAAAGGCTACCCACTCCAGTATTTTGGCCTAGAGAACTCTGTGGACAGTTCATTGGAGGAGTCCTTTGGAGGTTTTGATCTGAGAAACGGCATGCTCGAAGTTGTGTTCATAGCCGAACTCCCCAGTCTGAAGGTGATAGCATCAGTTGTAGAAGGATGACGTAAGTAGGATGAAGATTTAAAAAATGCATGAGAAAAATCTACTGATTACATAACCAGATTCAATTTCCTTTTATTTCTGATGAAATGAATAGTTTTATAGGAAATCACTTTCTGGCTAGATAATAATTGACTTTTTAACTTCCAGTTATGTGCTATTTGGGATTAGCATGGCTTCCCTGGTGGCTCAGATGGTAAAGAATCTTCCTGCAATTCCGGAAACCCAGGTTCAATCCCTGGGTCAGGAAGATTCACTAGAGAAGAGACTCTTGCCTGGAGAATCCCATGGCTAGAGGAGCCTGGCAGGCTATACAGTCCATGTGGTTACAAAGAGTCAGACATGACTAAGTGACTAACACTTTCACTTTCACTGGAATTAACATACGTGAAATAAATGAAGAATCGCTATAAATGTAAGCAACACTTCATGGAGAAATAAGGGAGACAAAAGGAAAAAGACAAGAAGAGAATTATCTGTGTTAAGGATGGTTCTTGTTGCTAAAGAGAACAGGTATCAGGTGGGTCGAGTCCCCTCAGCTAGTGACACTGGGGAGAAAGGCTACACTTGGCAGGGTCTGGGTTCCATTTCCCCATTTCTGGCTCTAAATAATCTCTTTGTTCTTGGGGAAATTCCAGGCTAACTTGCATGTGATGGAAAAATGATACCTACCTTGTAGAGTTTCAGTTAAAATACTTCCCATAAAGCCTGGCCCATAGTAACTTACTGATATGATAGTTCTCTGCCTTGACACAGCAGATGCTTCACAGGAGGTGAAGGCTCAGGTGGCCATTCTTGATGGATGTTTCAGGAGATGAGGCCTTTTCTTCATGGAGGAAGAGGTTCTGCAAATAAGTTCAGTTCAGTTCAGTTCAGTTGCTCAGTCATGTCCGACTCTTTGAGACCCCATGAATCGCAGCATGCCAGGCCTCCCTGTCCATCACCAACTCCTGGAGTTTACTCAGACTCATGTCCATCGAGTCAGTGATGCCATCCAGCCATCTCATCCTCTGCCATCCCCTTCTCCTCCTGCCCCCAATCCCTCCCAGCATCAGGGTCTTTTCCAATAAGTCAACTCTTCGCATGAGGTGGCCAAAGTATTGGAGTTTCAGCTTTAGCATCAGTCCTTCCAATGAACAGCCAGGACTTATCTCCTTCAGGATGGACTGGTTGGATCTCCTTGCAGTCCAAGGGACTCTCAAGAGTCTTCTCCAACACCAGAGTTCAAAAGCATCAATTTTTCGGTGCTCAGCTTTCTTCACAGTCCAACTCTCACATCCACACATGACTACTGGAAAAACCATAGCCTTGACTAGACGGACCTTTGTTGGCAAAGTAATGTCTCTGCTTTTTAATATGCTATCTAGGTTGGTCATAAATTTCCTTCCAAGGAGTAAGTATCTTTTAATTTCATGGCTGCAATCACCATCTGCAGTGATTTTGGAGCCCCAAAAAATAAAGTCTGACAAGTGTGATTCTGAGGAAAGTCATCAGGAAAAATGGCTCACAGGAATCTTACAAATGTTTTAGAAAAATAAAGAAGGAAGGAAAAGCCAAGCACCATCATAGACTTTCAGTGGAGAGTGCCTTATCCAGCTGCTTAAGGTTTTTAGATGTCAAGAAATCTCCTTCCAGCAATGGATCGTAATGAGTAGAGATGAGGAAACCCAGATATACCTGTTCTCCATCCTACACCTGTTCTCCATCCTACTTCAAGCTATTGCAATGGAGTTCCAGGTAAATCTTGCATATGAAGAAAGAGCTTTTATTTGAAAACCTAATTCTTGCCCACCCTCTGCATTTCATATGTGAGATGATGGTGGCCCCAAGGATTAAACAGAAGAACTGGGGTGAGTACACTGCCCCTGACTGCTGATGGGGGTCTTTCCATCACCCCATTCTCAGAACAGTTAGGACCTGAATTTCACTGACTTATATTCTGGGCCTCAAATTCCAGGAACTCCAGAATCCTAAGTTGTTCATGACACAGAAAGAGAGGCACATGATTAACAACCTCAATTCAAGACCAGTGAATATACACTATAACCACCACACTGACTTGAATGGCTCCTATGGCGTATGCCCTGAGAGTGGCTGGGCTGAAGCCTTCCCCATGCCCTTCGTGAGATGACCCATGTAAGAGACATACGTCTTAGTACTTGAGGCTGACAAAGGTGACAGGCAGACAGGCAATATCACATTATCTAGGAGTCCTAGGCTTCTGTCTTTACCTTGAAGAGAGCCTGATGCTTGAGACAGAAAATTCTCCAGGGTCAAACATCCAAAGCTTCTGAGGGGTGAGTTGGGCTATGAGATAACAGAGAAGTTGCAGAGAACTGAGGCATGGGATTGACTTCGGCATTTTATTGTATACTCAAAATTCTCCTAATAGTTTTAAGACATTAGATTTCCCTCCATATGTAATTCTATAACATGTAAAGAATGCACAAATATAAACATATGTATTTTATTAATGTTTATCAATAAATAGAATTTATCGATTAAAAAAACAAGGCTCCTGTTTTTCCTAGAACATATTCTTGGGAACTGCATCAAAAAGTGAATTGCATCATAAAGCCAAGGGTATAGGAACAAATTAGAATCAGGGGTCCTAGTACTTCAAAGCTTTAGCTTCAAATAAATCATATGTATAAGTAACAATTTCATAAAACCAAAATATAACCATCATTAAAACTTGCAAGTCTTTGAAGATATATATTTAAATCCCATGTTCTGTATAATGGACACACATGTACTTTATTTGTTGATTACACAAGGGGACTTAGTTTGCTGGATAATGCATGAGTGGCCCCACTTGTAACTCTGCTTTATTAAAAATGTAAACAAAATGAAGGTACTATCTAGATAACACTAAGTGATAATTAACAATAATTTACATAGACTATCAGATTTTAAAAAATCTCAAAATTATTTGCTTCAGTATCTCAGTAGACTCTTTATATAACATTATCAGCTTATCATTCATGATTTAATTCATGTTGGAGGGTTCTTTTCATATATATATATAATACATATATATATATAGAGAGAGAGAGAGAATTAACAGGGTGGGGACAATTTCGATGATCCAAATCTTTGTCTACATAAATGTTTTCATGACAAAAAGGTATATGAATTTATTCCATGTGACTCTGAAGGTACATGAAAAATTAGGCTCAAAAAAAAAAAAGAAAAATTAGGCTCATTATCACAAAATTTAGACTGTAGTCCTCATCTCTCTCTACCTACCTCTTTACTTTGAGAACAATAAAATCCCTTCAAATGAGAGTGTTTGTGATGCACAAATTTGCAGTGTTGGTGTGTTTTGGGTAGCCTAGAATAATCAAATGCAAAAGACTAAATTTGGGAGAATGGATCCCCAAAAAGATGATCCCTTGGTATTGTTTTTCAGTATAGAAAGCTCACTCTCTAAACTGGTCCACCTCTTGGTGAAGAAATTCTTAGCCTTTGACTACCCAGGAGCACTCAAAGTAATTCAAAGTGATAGTAAACAAAATGGCATTTTATGATTTACAGAACATCTTCACAAAAATTATCTAATTTATCTCCACAACAGCTTCATGAAGGAGGCAGGAGAGATTGTTTCTGAGGCCAGAGAGGTACAGTTACTAGTTCACGGTCACACAGTAAGTCACAGCAATTGATTCAGGGCCTGTGCAGCTTCTCTTCTTCCTCATCCTTAGTGCACATTCATGCAAGTTGTGGACAGTGTGGGCAGCAGCCCAACAGATAGAGTGTGAGTTTCACTGCCAGGTTCAGGGCCTTGCAGTTCAAAACCTTGCTGATCTCTCCTTTGTATTAGAGGAGGATCATCCTCCTAAAGGTGGCTGCTTCCTAAGCTCCAATCTTGTTAACGGCAGAGGGACAGTGACTTGAAAAAGCACAGGCAGTTGGTCCATCCAAAGTCAATGTACAAGACAGGACTTAGATAAACTTTCTTCATATATGATGAGACTAGGTCCCCAGATGAATCTGCTCCCACTGATCAGTGACAACCCCAGGCCACACCAGGAGCATTTCAGCATGGCACAACTTTCTTAACAGCATTTGGCAGTTCAAAGTCACATTTCTCATTAGAGTCTTTTCCTGTTCCTTAACAAGTGATTTTCTCCACAAAAAAAATTGTAAGCCTTTGCAGGACTCAGAATTTTTTTTTTTTTTGCATTTGGATTGTTTGACGGCAATCTTTTCTTTCTCATTCCAAAGTCTCTTCCAGGCTGGTGCAATTCCAGAAATAAAGTAAACATCAGTGGAAATGACACCTGACTTCTTAAACAGAAGGAACAAGGACAGTATGATGAAGTCCTGAGATGCTATCAAACCACAGCCAAGACCAAAGTGGACACCTCACAGGGTTCTGGGATGTGGCGGTGTTTACCTCCCTGGGACCTTCACTCTGGGACAGGTGGCAAGAGCTGTGAACTCAGTTTTGAATGAAAAACATCCAGGCTTATCTGAAGGGCAAAGCTGGCAAGGTCAAAGGTCTAGAAGGCCCAGATGAGGCAGCTAGTTCCTTTGAAACAAAGTCAAAAGGCAGGCAGGTCACACCTTTTCGAGGTAGCTGATGGCTATAGCAGCATCCTGTTGTCATAGAAACAGAAAGGAATCTTAGAGATCCCCTGGTCCAAACTTAAGTTGATAGATGAAGAAAGTAAGGTACAGGGAAGGAAGGGCATGGGTCACGATCTCACATCATGTTAGAAGTGGAGCCGGGGCTGGAATCTAGGTCCTCTGGCTTCAAGTAAAGTGCCGTTTTTCCACCCTGAGCACTGCTTGGTCCTTTCCTCCACCTGGGGAAACTGCAGTGAGTGACAAGTCTTGGCAGCGTGAGCCTCCAACAGTTCTCTCCTTTGGAAGCAGCAAGGCCAGATTCAAGGGTTATAAATTGGTATTATGGACTTTGCCACAAGCTCATGAGAAAGATTCCAAAATCTTTCAATAAACACTATGATGCCGCTGATCCTGCCCAAGGCTCTCGAGGAAATGGTTTGTTCTAGGAAAGTGAGCATCTCAGAGCAGGAGGGCTTGAGGCCATGGGACTGATGGGGAGCCGTCTATCTTCTGCTTCCCTCCGAGGTTGCTGCAGAAATGGTTTTCCTCTGAAAGATTGTTGCCCTGTTTCTTCCATGGTGAATAATTGGAGCATATCCTGAAGAGAAGGACTGACATGGACATAAGAAAGAGCAAGTAGAAGTCTGTGATGGACACGGGAAGACGCACAGTTGGACCCAGACTCTGGTGGAAAGTGTATTAGTGTCTGGCATAGAGCAGGACAGAGATGAGCCAGTGAGTAGTCTGAACATGGCTGTGACAGACACGAACAAGCAAGAGATGTGTGCTTTTGGAACAGAACTCTGACCAAGGCAGGCGCAGGGAGGATGTGTTTTGGCAGTGCATGTGAGCAGGCACAGCAAAGAAGGAATATTTGGAAACGTCTATGATTGAGATAGGACACAGTGAGTGATCATGTTTGGAACATGAGCAAGACAAACCAGGGTTTGTCATGCAGGGTATATACTGGGGACAACAGAGACTATGAGGCAAGGGACAACAGAGACTATGAGGCCAGAAAGAGAGAAAGCTAGGAAACAAAACGATCCCTTCCAGGGGGATCTCTGGAGAAGAACCTCCCAGTGAACTAGGGGGCCATCTGGTCCCCTGCCACCTGCTGGAATCCTGGAGGAAAAGCTCGATGGGCACAGGGCACCTGCACCAACAGATGGAATGCTGGGTGAAGAGGACACCGGGTGCAGTCATGCACAAGCAGCAGCTTAGGACCTGGCCCTCTCCCGGAGGGATGGCTGTCTTCAGGGTCACTGCCCCAGGGGCCTAAGTGTCACTGGGCTGTGCAGCCACCAAAGGAGAACTTGCTGGGGGGTGGGACTGACTCTCCCATTGGCCACCACATTCCACTGCATCCCTAGAGAGGGGAGAAGATCACAGAACCTCAGAGTTGGAATGGACAAATAGTCTGGGGCAAGAACCCACCCACTGCAGGAAAGCCCCTTGTGCCATGCAGATGGGTGGTTGTTTAGCCCCTGCTTAGGAATCTCCCCTGACCCACCAGGCCACATTATTTTTGAGCAACTTTAGTTATTGGAAATAGCTTATTCATGTTCTGCCAAAATGAGCCTTCCTACAGCTTCTACCTAGTGGAACTACTATGCCCTCCAGGCCCACTCAAAATTCTTCTCTCTGCTAATTATATCCCCCAAGTTTTCTCTTCTCCAGGCTACACATTTCCATTTTCTGTAATAGTTCATTATATATTATGGTTTCCAGATGATTGCCCATAATAGTCACTGTCCTCTAAACACAATCCTTATTAAAATTATCTCTCTTGGAATACAGAACCAGGAAAGAGCCCAAATCTACATAGTGAATCTGATTTATGTCACAAACTTTTCATCAATTTAGTTTACTTCTATGGATGTGATTAAGTTCATTTCTGACAATGATAATATTCTATTGGCTACATGTTCAGTTAATTGCCAGGTTTTATCTTTTTTGATACAAACAGCTGTCAATTCCTGTGGTTCTTTACTACACTGGTGCAATTTTTATTTATATGTATATTTGTTTATTTACTCATTCACTTATTTTGCCAAAATATAGGATATTACATTTGTCTCAGTTTAATTTCATTTTATTGATTTGGTATCATTTTACTCAATTGAGATCATTCTAAATCATAACAATTTCAACATTCAAGATAGGATTATTTAGCATTGACTCAAGTGAGACTTTAAGGCTTCTACAAGCACATAAGAAGATCAGATATTCAGGATAGGGGGACACATGTACACCCGTAGCTGATTCATGTCAATGTATGGCAAAACCCACTACAATATTGTAAAGTAATTAGCCTCTGATTATAATAAATAAATTAATTTTTAAAAACATGCAAAAAAAAAAAGAAGATCAGATAACTATTGCTACCTAGATCTTTCAGTTTAGTATCATTTGCCTTTTAGATATTTAATTTTCAGTCAAGAGAAAAAAAAAACTATTGATCACACAGGGATAAACCAGAACCCTGTGGTACCCCAACACAGACTAGCCTCCCAGCAAATGGGTAATCATCAGTGTGCCTGAGAATGGTGCCTTGCTGAAATGTCTCTGTCAAGCAGTAAGTCTGTCCTAATAGATAATGAAATGAGTTGACATGAATTATTTTTTAATGAGACAACACTGACTCTTGCATCCATACCATTTGTGTAATAATTGTTTTCAATTTTTGGTAAGGTCTATTTCAAGTTGTGAGGCTACAGTTTCTGGAGTCTACTTTATTCTTTCTTTAAGAACTAGGGCAATATTTACTGATCTCCAGGCTGCTATCAAACCCTGAATCCACAAAAGAGCACCAGTCAGAGGTCTCATCAATCAGTTCCTTTAATCCCCTGAGAAATATTAATAATACATCTTGGCTCAGAGACAGTTAAAAGCTTTCCATAAATCTCAGTTAGCAACTTTCTCCCTGTGATGTTCTCTTCTTTCCAGTTGGAAGACTATTCTTACTGAAGCAGAATATGTAAGATTTCTTCCCTAAATAATGAGAGCTAACTATTTTTGGGTTTTCTACTTGCTCTGAACATAGCTATTGATTCATCCTTAGTTATATTTTCTTTCGTTCAGATTTTTCACATGCCATTTTCAAGCATGAGCTCCCTAGAAAAATTCAAAATGCAACCTCATGTCTTTATATACCCCTTGTATTTTCCTCTGTTTTATTCACTGAACATATCTATTAAAAGAAAGACTCACTGAAGAGAAAGGAAGAAAGAAAAGGAGAGAAGGAAAGAAGAAGGGGAGAAAAGAAGGAGGGGAGAGAAGAAAGGGTTTCTCATTTCTCACTGGCCAAATTCCCTTTGTATCACACTTTTTATTATTATTAGCAACAATAAAAACAATCACTCATTAGGGTAGCATCTGTGTGCCAGGGCCTGGGCTAAGTGTGTTATATGCATTAATTAGTATAGTTTAAACCCATTTAACAGACAAGGAAACTGAGTTTCAGAGTTAAATAATTTGCCCAAATTTATTCAGTTAATAAGTAAATCAGAACTTAAAAATTCTGGTCAGTTTTGATTCCAAAATCCGGACCCTGAATTGTCCTGATACGTTGTCACTCATCATCTTAAGAACCATTACTGCTAAGTTCAGGGTTCAGGTTCTGTGTCTCCAGCATTTCCATGTCCCATTATGATGGACTCTAGGGTAAAAGGAATATGCACATGGGTGTACATTACATCTACTCCTCCTATGGGAAGCCTACAGCATGATGTGTCTTCTTCTTTTACTGAAACACAGTGTGACTGGGACACTAATCCGGAACTCTTTCCTCTTGCCCACTAAAGGAGCATCTTTGCCAAGAGGTGCACATATTTTCTGTGATGCAGAACCAGGGAGACTAGGTGGAAAAGGAAAAAGAAACTGTGAAGTCAGGGTAGCAGAGAGAGTAAAGGAAGGGGTTAAGTGAGTAAACATCACAAAGAATGAGCAGAGGGGATGGAAGACAGAGCAGGAAGACCTGGGATAAACGGAACCACTGAGCTGGGTGTGTGGAAGGCTCCAGAGCAGTTGTGGAGCTTGGGAGGAGGTTCTTTGAGAAGTATCTCCAACAGGTTACACTGGTTCTCTCATATAATCCTTCCAGATAGTCAATTAATGATTGAGACTTCTGCAGAATTGCTATTGGATGCTTGGTACCACTCCTTTTTATTCAGACAATATCAATATAGCTCTTGTCAAGGAGAGAAGAAAGGAAAATATCCCAGCCTCCTAACTCCATGGAGAACTCACAATCCACTCCCTCTCAGCAGGAAAAAAGGAGACCTGAGAATAATGAGGGGGTGATCTTGTGTCCTGGTTGGCCTGTGTCAGCCTCAGTTTACACTATTGTATGAATCACAATTAAAGGTTTAAAGTCTTCTCCCTTTCAGTTCTTCATTCAAGATACAGAATCACGGTGCAGTATGCTGTCCCCCAAGAGATATTGTTCCCACATCTGTCCATGGAATCTTCCAAGCAAGAGTATTGAGGTGGGTTGTCACTTCCTACTCCAGGGGATCTTCCCAATCCAGGGACTGAACCCACATCTCCTGCATCTCCTGCATTGGCAGGTGATTTCTTTGCCACTGAGCCACTGGGAAGCCTCATACAATGGAAACATGACTTTAACAGTCAGTGAGTTACCTTTCACTTTCAACTGCAAGGCCACCCTATTAACTAAGCAATGCAAACAGTAAACCAGGAGACAGGAAGCTAGATTCTGACGTCTTTTTAGCCTTCAGTCATGGCCCGCCTCTGATGACTGAGTCCCTTTCCTGTGCCTCATTTTTCTCATGTGTTAAACCAGGAAGATAATCTTTGACATTCTGGTTCTATGAGTAGCAGAGATGGTGGGTGACAGATGCAGACCTTCTGACTGGGCACCAGCTGTGTGTGGGACTGTTCTCCAAAGCTGTGGGTATTTGAATTTGGCTTTTAATATTCTATTGTTAGTATCTGATACTTTATATTCTGTGTGGAGGGAGGAGGTTTCTGTGGAAACACAGGAAGATAATTTTGGGATTTGTATTAAAGAATCTGAAATACTTCAATTTCTGAATCTGTGAAGTCACAGTGCAAAGCTGTTAAATATATCTGGCTAAGATAGGACAGGGAGGGGCCAAGATGCCACAACTTAAAATGCAGCGAGATCACAACTGTCTTTCCTCAAACATATGCTTGATCAGAAACATTGGCAGAGCCACTCAAAACCCCTGATGCAAAACACCATTAAAAAAGAATCTCTGATATTTTAACAGATGAGTTTTTAAAATGCAATTTCTTATTTTAATAGTTTTAGTAAAATCCTCTACAATTCATGAAACATTCTTATATCATTATATCATTCCACAAATAACCTTCAACGTAACTCTGTAAGGAAGGCAGGTAGGTACAATGTAGGGGCATGGATTGACTGATAGGTAATAGTGGATCTAGTGCTATAAATCAGGTGGCCTGCCTCCCAAATCAGGAATTCTGTCCACTGGGAAACATGGAAATCATTGTATGGTGGGAAGAGCTTTGTGATGAAGTTTAATATGAATGGTTGATGAGACAGAGTTAAAATTACAATTGTTCCAGAAGAAGAGGGAGAAGGAGGAAGAGAAGGAAAAAGAGGAAAAGAGGAGAAAGATCACTAAGTCATCTTTCACAAAACTGTCCAGAGACTGTGTGCATCAGAGTTATCTTGAATACCCATAACAAATCCAGATTCTTAGGACCCACACACCAGACCTCTAACGACAGCGTGGGAGTAGGGAGTGGGGAGAGGGCAGAGGTGAGGAGGGGAGAGCAGAAACCTGCATTTTTAAAAGGTGCTTTCATATTATTCTTGGGCACATGGAAGTGTAAGATTCCCCGAGGAGGTGAACGTCCAGTTATTTTACTCACACCTGAAGCAGAGTTTAGCAACAGAAACAAAGGGAAGAGAAAGGACATGTGAATACGAAGAACTAGAGTTTGAGGCATTCAGTGATTCTTCACAAGGGACCAAAAAGAAAGCATTGAATCGCATGCAAACAGTTCGTTTTAGCTGAGTGGACAAGTGGTATTTGTTGGCTTTTATGACATTGATGATAAAATGAGGAAAGATTTGGTGATGAATCATAAAAATGAGATAGCAAAAAATGTAAATGCACAAAAAACGAGTTGCACAAAGCAATATTTTTTAAGGTGTTTTTTATGTGATGAAAAAAAAAGAATGACTGGATACAACTAACTGATAAAAACTAATAGAACTGTTTATAAACAGTGAGCATATAAACTTGTACTGAGTTATTAGTAAGTTTAATGGCCCAGAAGGTGACAGTCTAGGGTTAGGGTTAGACAATTTCTTCATTTGTCTTTAGAACACTATCAACCAGAACAGAATTTTGATGCTGGAAGATCTAGTATTTCCCAAATATGCAGTACTTGCCACAGATGATATGCCAAAAAAAGAGGCATAGCATTAAACAGCCTGAATTGCAGTAAGGAGATTCAATACTTCATTCATTCATTCTGCTTATTTTAAAGAGAAATACTCAGTTTGGCTCCACTCTGGCTTTAACAAGTCTCTAGTACCTAATAAAACGGAGAGTAGGCCTTTGCTTAGAGTTTTTGGCAAGAAATATTATTAAATTTTAATACTAATAAAAATTTATGCAAATAACAATAATTTGTTTTGTTTTCAATGTATTTGTTTTTTAAATCATCTTCTGTATGTGATTTTGCATGTAAGGGCATGATAAAGTTTCCAATTTCCAGAGATCAAATTGCCAACATTCGCTGGATCATCGAAAAAGCAAGAGAGTTCCAGAAAAACATCTATTTCTGCTTTATTGACTATGCCAAAGCCTTTGACTGTGTGGATCACAATAAACTGTAAAATTCTGAAAGAGATGGGAATACCAGACCAGCTGACCTGCCTCTTGAGAAACCTGTATGCAGTTCAGGAAGCAACAGTTAGAACTGGACATGGAACAACAGACTGGTTCCAAATAGGAAAAGGAGTACGTCAAGGCTGTATATTGTCACCCTGCTTATTTAACTTATATGCAGAGTACGTCATGAGAAAAGCTGGGCTGGAAGAAGCACAAGCTGGAATCAAGATTGCTGGGAGAAATATCAATAACTTCAGATATGTAGATGACACCACCCTTATGGCAGAAAGTGAAGAAGAACTAAAGAGTCTCTTGATGAAAGTGAAAGAGGAGAGTGAAAAAGTTGGCTAAAAGCTCAACATTCAGAAAATGAAGATCATGGCATCTGGTCCCATCACTTCATGGGAAATAGATGGGGAAACAGTGGAAACAGTGGCTGACTTTATTTTTTTGGGCTCCAAAATCACTGCAGATGGTGACTGCAGCAATGAAATTAAAAGATGCTTACTCCTTGAAAGGAAAGTTATGACCAACCTAGATAGCATATTAAAAAGCAGAAACATTACTTTGTCCACAAAGGTCCATCTAGTCAAGGCTATGGTTTTTCCAGTAGTCATGTATGGATGTGAGTTGGACTATAAAGAAAGGTGAGCACAGAAGAATTGATGCTTTTGAACTGTGGTGTTGGAGAAGACTCTTGAGAGTCCCTTGGACTGCAAGGCGATCCAACCAGTCCATCCTAAAGGAGATCAGTCCATCCTAAAGGAGATCAGTCCTGGTGTTCATTGGAAGGACTGATGTTGAAGCTGAAACTGCAATACTTTGGCCACCTGATGTGAAGAGCTAACTCATTTGAAAAGAACCTGATGCTGGGAAAGATTGAGGGCAGGCGAAGGGGACGACATGGATGAGATGGTTGGATGGCATCACTGACTCAATGGACATGAGTTTGAGTAAACTCCGGGAGTTGGTGATGGACAGGGAGGCCGAGATGGTTGGATGGCATCACCGACTCAATGGACATGAGTTTGAGTAAACTCCAGGAGTTGGTGATGGACAGGGAGACCTGGTGTGCTGTGGTTCATGGGGTTGCAAAGAGTTGGACATGTCTGAGCGACTGAACTGAACGGAACTGAGAGTTTCCTTTACAAACAGATCTATTCAAATTTCAAAAAATGTATTTAAAGATAGATAGCAAATAGCATGGGCAGAATGCTGATATGGGTAAAAATTGTGAAAATAGCAGGCAAATGACCAAAAAAAACCCCTGTCAGACAGATGTGAAAACCTAATTGCAGAGAGTACTGTCTTGACAAGGACATAAAGCAATGCATCCTCGGGGTGGAAACTCTGGGATCTTAGGCTAGCACTCTTTTTATTATTTTGTGCTGCTTGCAGAAAGGACCCCAGTTAGCTGAATTTGCAGTTTGGAATGCCTAACTTTGTAGCTTGGACAAAACATATTCTAAGGGGTTCTTTAATTCCATCACCAGTGTCAGACATGTCGATGTTTCAACATGCCAAAGTGCAAGATCAAATCAGTACATATGGCTTATTCTAATCCCAATGCACCTCTGTTTATCCACATGCACATATAATTAAAGACAAACCAAGTTGCTTGTGAGACTTTTTTCCATTGCCTTCCATAGTTCTTGAAGGACAAATAAAAGACTAGAACTTTTAATCTTTGGGGAATCAGACTGTCTGCCTGCTTCTTCTGCTAAACTATTTTGATATGAAAGAACCTAAAAATCTGCAGGAGAAAAATGTCTTAAAGGTATGGATCCATGACAAAATCAGCCAGTATTAACTGAATATTTATTATGTGTCGGTGATTGTGCTAGGCTAATCACGGATTATCTCATGTAATTTTCACAACAATCCTATCACAGAGTTTTTTTTACAGTATCTAGTTGAACAGAATGAGGCCTAGCAACTTGCCCAAGTGAAATGGCTAGGGAGAGGTGGAGCCACAATCTGAACCAGGCAAATTCAACAGCCGCACTGCTAAATGTGCACCTTCACTCAGTAAGTACTCTTGACTCTTAGACACTGCAGGTGGGAAATGTCTTGCTTTCTAGAAGCTGCCCAGGTGAGCAGAGAGTGTTTTAAATACATAAAAGTATTTAAGATCCTACAGGATAAGCTGAGTCTCCAAGAAAAAGAGAAGCAGGTAGTGTGAGGGCCCAGAGGAGGAAGTGATTACCTCAGAGATTGGGGGAGTAGGGATCAGGAAAGTTTAGAACTCATGTTGGAACTATGCCTCAAGGAATGAGTAGGCTTGTGCCAGGCAAGAAATTGAGAAAGAGCATTTAGGGCAGCAGAAGTAATTCACAGGCTGGAGAATTCACTGTTCACCTAAAGAAAACTGATCAATCTTGCATGCTTATTGCATAGGAAGTTAGGTCAGGGGAGAGTTGGGGGAAAGGAGTTAGAAAACCAGATTGGGTCAGGCAAGAAGGACTTTACATGCCCTTCACTATTTGCCCACTGCAAATCACACTATATTGCTCAAGGTTATTCTATTACAGCTCAATCCAGTTGGCATTTATGGTTTAAAATCCCACATGCCTGAATGGCCTTAACATCCTCTTAAATGATATATGTGAAATAGCTTCTCTCTCTATGGTGATATTATACATATAGTCCCAAAAGAAAACCAGAGGCAAAAAATTTATAATTTGCAGCCCTGCCAATGTCTTGCCTTGGGTAATAGTAAGTTACCCCTCACTGGGAGGAGAGACAGACAACTACCTACCAGATAAGTTATAGAAGAGATCACTGCACTGGTTGGGATATTTGACCAGATTGCTTCTGAAGCCCAGCCCATGTCTAAGAACCAAATGTTCTGCATTATTTCAAGAGTTTTCAATTAACTAGCAAGGAGCATAGCTTAGTAGTTAACAGCAATGGTCTGAAATCAGATGAATATTTGTTAGAATCCTGGCCCACCACTTGCCAGCTATAGGATAGTAGCCAAGTAATTTAACCTCTCAGAGTCTCAATTTTCCCATCAGTAAAACGGGGATAATAATACCTGCTCCATGGGTTATATTAAGAATTCCACGAGATGACGTATGTAATGCATTTAGCTTAATCCCTGGCACATAAAACCAGCACTCAGTAAATGGCCGATGCTAAGATAATGATAATAAACATGGTGATGTCTGGACCAGGAACCAAAGTATTCATAGGCAACTAGGTGGTATACAGGACAACCATACACACACACACACACACACACACACACACACATACACACACACACACACACACCTTCCCCCATAGAAATTCAAAGCAGGCAATGCCAATTCACAAATAGAAGAAAAATTCCATTATAACAGCCAACAAAGGAAATAAAAGTCTGAGAAGAATAAAAGGAACATGAGTAGGCACCAAATATGTTTGTTTGTTAGGTTTATCAAAATACAGATTCACCCATTTCTTAGAGAATAAAAACCTCTCCAAGAATAATTCTAACTGTGAAATGTTTCGAAGAATCTTGTAAAAAATGAGGATGGGAAAATAATTTGGAAATCATCTTATGGAAAGCAGGTTCTTGGCTCTTTGGTTGAAAATAACCTGGAGCACACTCAGATGTCTGTTTATACAACCAGAAGCCGTCCACCAGGTTTCTTCACCTAAGGGTTAGGGGTAATTTCACAGCACTCCTTGGAGGACAGAAGCTAGAACTTTCAGCCTCACTCCCTTCCCCACAGTTCCCCTTTCCTTGCAGTTGAAGTAATTTTCTTCTCCTTCTGAATTTCTTGTTCAGGAACTATCCTATACCTTATGAAAAGGATATTAAGGTAATTTTGACCCCAAACCATTTCCCCTCAGACCCAGTTCTGACAACGAACCAGTGTTTCAGAAATAGGAGCCTTGTCTTCCTAACTTAGAGTTCCTGCTTTTTTCGCCTACTAAGATGATGATTATGAGAACACAATTCATCAATAACTTACTAATTCCAGGCTCCATCTGTATAATATCTTACATCAGCCTCATAACAATGTTATGAGGCAAGAATCATCTTCACTCCCTTTTTTCACTCACTCACTTTTGCATAGAAAGAAACAGGGGCACCAACAGGTCAAGGAACTTGTCCAGGATCACGCAGCTTCAAAGTGGAAGGACCTGAATTCAGACTGAGGCTCATCAAATGCCAAGTCCTATTCTTTTAGCCATAATACTAAATTGCTTCACCAGTGTTCTGATTTCCTCTGGATTGGGATCCTGCTTTATTACTTTCAGACCAGTGAAGTCCCAACAGTCTTAACTGTCCATATGTAAAAAAAGAAGAACATGAAAACCAGGATGAGGGGATGTTTCTTGAATCTCAATCCTTCTCCTTAAAAATCTTTATCAGCAATTTCTTTCATATCAAAGCCTGAAACAATAGAAATTTATCTTGATTGTCAGACAGAATCTCAGGCATAAAATCAGTTGCTTACCACTGAGCACCTACAGAGGCTGGGAATGGATTCCTTCCTTGCACGCATGCATGCTCAGTTGCTTCAGTTGTGTCTGTGTGTGACCCTATGGACTCCTACTCCCTGCCAGGCTCCTCCGTCCACGGAATTCTCCAGGCAAGAATACTGGAGTGGGTTGCCGTGCCCTTCTCCAGGGAATCTTCCCAACCCAGGGACTGAACCTGCATCTCCTCCATTGTAGACGGATTCTTTACCACTGAGCCACCAGGGAAGCCCGGATTCCTTCCTCAGATGCATCTAAATTTCCTATCAGCCAGAAGAATCATAAAAGAAAAGAGAACTGACAGCATCACTCTGGCATATCTCTTCCCACAAGTAACCTTTGCAGAAGGTCTCCAGCTTCAACCAAAGAAGACACTATGCTGGCTGAAGTAGGTTTGCTCTCTCTTGTGTTTAACTGCACTGTGGGAGGATTTAGTGGATCTGTAACTCACACAATCACAAATGAAGGGTCTGAGAACATCTCCTTTGACCTCCCACCCCTTCCTTGGCCAAGCTAATGATCAATCAATGCTTCCAGTGACTGGTGATCATCCAATTTTATCCTTCTACTTTATTAGGAACATCTTAGTAAGCAGATCCGTTCCATTTTGTGTTGAAATATGTATCTTTAAAACTTCAAACCTTTATAACTACCTCATTTCTTTGCTGTTGTTGTTTAGTTGCCAAGTTGTGTCCGACTCTTTATGATCCCATGGACTGTAGCCTACCAGGCTCCTCTGTCCATGGGATTTCCCAATCAAGAATACTGGAGTGGGTTGCCACTTCCTTCTCCAGTGGATCTTCCCAACCCAGGGACTGAACCCACATCTCCTGCATTGGGAGATGGATTCTTCATCACTGAACTACCAGGGAAGCCCACCTCTTTCCCTTGGGATCCTGCAAAACAAATTGGTCCCCTCTTCCCAAAAAAGCCCTCAGATATATTAAAAACAACACTTAGGACCTGAATCATCTTTGAGCCCTAAGCTCATCATCCCCCGTTCCTTACATTGTTCTTCACATGGCATGAATATTGCAAAAAAAAAAAAAAAGAAAGAAAATCATGATGTTTATCTTCTACTGGATACACTCTTGTTTGTGGACACCAGAATAAGATGAAGCTTTCCCACTGCCATGGACCAGGGCCGCGTGTCACCAGAGAGGACTAAGCGCACGTTTACACGGTGGTGTGGTTTTCTAGTGGGTCTCTCAGTGTGCTTTGGAAGCGATTCCTTCCTGAACAGCTGCTCCGACTAAATCGGGAGGGCTGTGTCTCTGCCAAGTACATGCTGTAAGGGAACAAGCTTGTAGAGCCTGCCTCATAGAAAGGGCTTATCTGCAAGCTTACTGCCGGCACTCTAACCACGGACATTCAGAGCCCTTCCTCTCACAAACACCTGCCTTTTACAGGGGTTTCCACTCTTTGGTCCTGTCTTGGGAGTGGATGCGGATTAAGAAGAGTCAAATGATGCAGGGGCTGCACTGTAGTAGGCAGATAACAGCACACACAACTCCTGGCTCCTGCTATCCCCTGGCAGAGGTAAGGAGATTCTTTGTTGCGAAGCCCAGAGGATTAGTTTAAATCAGGGTTTCTCAACCTCAGATTTATTTTGAAATTTGGGACCAGACAATTCTTGGGAGAAGTGGGATGTCCCATGCATTCTTGGATGTTTAGTAGCATCTCTTGCCTCTATCTACTGGCTGCCAGTAGCATCCACTAGTTTTTTTGCTTTTTTTTTTCTATTTTTGGTTGTACCACGTAGCATGTGGAACTTCCCGACCAGAGATAGAACCTGTGCCCGGTGCAGTGGAAGCACAGAGTCTTAACCACTGGACTGCCAGGGAACACCCACCAGTTGTGAAAACCAAAAATGCCTTCAGACATTGCTAAATGTCCCCTGGCAAACAAAGTGAACTGAAGTGAAGTCGCTCTGTCATGTCCGACTCTTTGTGACCCCGTGGGCTGTAGCCCACCAGGCTCCTCCATCCATGGAATTTTCCAGGCAAGAGTACTAGAGTGGGTTGCCCTTTCCTTCAAGCAAAACTGCTCCTAATTGAGAATTGCCAGTTTAAATCCAAACTATCTCAGTAGTTTAAGACATGGTGTTAGTTGCTCAGTCGTGCCTGACTTTTTGCAACCCCATGGACTGTAGCCTCTGTACATGGAATTCTCCGGGAAAGAATATTGGGGTGGGTAAGCCTTTCCATTCTCCAGGGCATCTTCCTGACCCAGGGATCAAACCTGGGTCTCCTGCATTATGGGCACATTCTTTACCATCTGGGCCACCAGGGAAGCCCCTTAAGACATGGAGCTAGACCTAAACTTGAAGCATTACCTACTTCTACTTTCTCGTTTTACTGGTGCAGAGAGAAATGACAGCAATCAGTAAGAAATTAGAAGACAGGCTTCGCTCGTTCCAGTATACTAATGGTTCTCAATCCTGCTGTATACATTAGAGCTCCTAAAACACATGCATTTCCAGTCCCTGACCAGACCAATTAAAACAGAATCTCTACATGTGGAAGCCAGGAGCTCCCAGCGACTCCAGTGTGCAGCCAGGGTCAAGGGTCAGAGACTCGCATCGCACTGCCTCTGTTCTTGCCTCCAATAAACCACCTTGAGCACCTCTGGAGTTGGGTGTGGTTTGTGGTTTGCCCTGCAGGGTGACATGCACAGTGGGGCACCAATCTCAGAGGCCTGGTACATCAGACCCTAATACCCTAGAAACAAGAGCACTTGCAGAGCAAAAGGGGGAAAACAAATACACATAGTGTGTAACCAATTTGTTCAACAAGCTAGCACGTTTTGCGCTGGATCAAAGAAATGCCTACAGGTAATTTAAAAGCCAGAAGTCATATTCAAAATAACAGCCCCAACTGTTCAGCACAGGGCATGATGTACTCAGGAAACAAGTCTTGTCTCATGTTGTTTAAACAATTATTTACAAACAGTGTGATTAATTTCATTTCATTCATTTCTGGCTTTTCTCCTAACAGAGGAAGCTCCTTGTTTAAGCAGTGTTTATAACATAGAGATTTCTATTGACTCGTTCATCAAGAAACGCTTATCAGGAAGCTGAGAAAATAACCGGATAAGTTGTTTGTTTTAACCAAAACATGAGCAATGTTATATCTACAATTATAATAACAATAGTGATGGCAGCTTCCATTCATGAAGCACTTTTTTATGTATCAGGAGCTGGGCTCAGCTCTGCACATACATTATCATATTTAATCTTAACAAAAGTTCTATGAGATGGGTTCTAATATTATCCCTGTTTTACAGTTTGGCCACATTGCTAAAGATTATGTAGATGGTAAATGACAGATCTGAGACAGGACTGACAGCCAGGTGTGACAGACTCCAGCCCCTACAGCCATTATGCTACATTGGGTCGAATGACTGTTTGGTTACAAACCAAAGGTCAGCTTCCTCTGAGTCAGAGACTGGAACTTTTCCTTGACAATATGTCTCAGTGGAAGGGAAAATGTTTAGATCTCAGCACTTTGGCCCAGAAGTGGGCATCCTGGAGGTCAGCTTAAGCCACTTGATTACCAAACTTTTGCAGGTACGCTCTGCAAACAGCACTAACTTTTCTAACCCTGAGTATTTGATGAGGCAAGTGGAGCTCTTGTGATGTTATTCTCACTATGTTCTAGTGTGATGTCAACAAGAACCATGTTTTGTGAGAGCTGCCTCAGGTAGGGATGGGACAAAACTGAGGACAGGGCCAGCTTCATGACTGTGCGATCAGAGTAGTCACACACAAACTCAGAGCTTGCTGCTTGTCCTCATCTCAGAATTCGCAGTAACTTTATCTTTGAAACAGTGAACCCTGAGACAGTGAGGCATGCACGTGAGCAGAGACGACATGTGCAATGGGCAGCACACCATAATTCCTTGCTGCCTATCACATTAGCGATGCCCCATGAGCACAGAATTCTGGTAGACCCACCAAACATATGGACTTTACTCATACTCAAAGCAAGCACAATGTGAACATATAATTTAAATGAAGTATTTTCCATTGTCTTTCTGTCAGCAGCTTCTCTAACATGCTTACCTTGTGTTTGCTGAGTCTCGCTGAATTTCCACAGAACATGGGTCTGCTACAATTCTGCACCCATGTTTCCTATCAACACATCTACCAACACCAGTGGATGACTGGTGGCCCTGAGAGTACATGTTTTCCATCTGAACCAGAACTTGCCAGATGCAGAAAGAAGGCAGAGATTGTCTAAGAAAAAGAAACCATCAAGGAACCCTACCATGTCTTTTTCACAGTGTTGCTCTCCTGTATTAGCTAAGCATTTATGTTTAAAGTACTGACATAGAAAGAAAGGATATGATAGAGCAAGTCAAGGTTCTTTTCTCTGCAGTCCTTCTTTACTCCTCAGTAAGCTGAGGGGAGAATGTTAGTAGAATGTGTATGCAACAAGAAGTAAAATAAAAATAGGTGCATTAGTTTTATGCACTGTCTGGTAAAAATAAAATACATAAGCATGTCTGAATTTCAAAATACAATTTGTGTAATTTTGGTTATTCCACATACAAGTTAAATGCTCTTCTTTTTGCATTTAATACTGCCATTGCACAACATAAAGATAGATGGCAAATTTTCTGCTAATAATTTAAAAATGCATTTTGTTTTTCTACTAGAGAACAGGTAAGTAGCAAATAAAATACATATGACAAATTAAGAGAAAGACTGAGGAGGAAAGAAAATGGCTTTACATTTTAATACTTTTAACAGAAATTTGTTCCTGCCCTTTGAACCAGAAGCCCCACATTTTCAATTTTCACTGGGGCTACAAATTATGTAGCCCGCTCTGGAGGTGATTGAGGAAGAGAAGGCGAGGTCATTCTCATCCATCCTTTACTGTCCGAACTATCAGCGAAGCCCCTTTCATCCATCTTTGACTTACCCAGAGTAAGTCTGCATTGGCTCAAAACAATGAGATAAATGTTGAATCCAATTGTAGCCTCCAAAGTTCAAGGTAAAGGACAAAAAAAAAAAAAAAAAAGGCTTTTAAATGCCAAACAGCTTTCCAACATTAGCAGAAACCTCTAGGGATCTAAAGTAAATTAAACCTAAATTATTTCCTCATCTGTGGGTAATCTTCCAATCTACTAAATGAAAACCTTTATTTAAATACAGAATTCTGATGGGATGAAACTAAAGGTTGGTAAGTGGCTTCACTGTGACAAAAGCAACTATTCCAGTTAAGAGTTAACAAAAAAATTTCTTTTTGTGGTGAAAATTTATTTGAGTACACAGTCCTGGTAAATGATAGGGTCTAGGCAGGGTCTGATAAGGGCATCCATCTATTCATTAGACAAATGTATTAACTGAACAATGAGCTATACCCTGCAGTAACTTTTGGGAATAAAATGGACATTATCCACCCTCAGGGACTGACAGTCTGGGTGCAGATAATAAAGAAGTAAACGAAACATGAATATAATTAAAAATTCCGATAACAGGAGGCAATAATGAACCTGAAGAACTTTTTTCTCCTACTGTTATTTGGGGGAAACTCATTCTCTTTCTTACTTTCACTTTTTCCTATTTTCACATTTCTCTTTATTGATGCTACATATAAATCTGAATATACTAATCTTGTGCATGGAAATGTCAAAGATTATACAGTCCATCCATTAGAATCATTTTATTTATTATTAAGCTCTAGTGGATAATAAGAGTTAATAGTATGAGGAAAAACATATATTGCTTCCTTCCAGAGAGAAGGATCAAATTGCTTTGGAGCAGTTTTGTCCATTGGAACTTTTCACGATAAATGAAATAGTCTTCGTTTGCATTATCTAACCTTGCTGTATGTAACCACTGAGCTCTCGGGATGTGGCTACTAGACAGGGCAGGTCTAGAGACCTCCAGGTCAATGGAAAGACTTCATCAGAGAGATTGAGGGTAGAGAACAGAAGATGATAGCCAAGTCAGATAGGTAAGAAGTTCTTTGGGAAGTGCTGCACGAATGTTCAGCCTTCTTAGGAATTAGGTGAGTGACTTAAGTCGAGCAAGATCTAATCTTGCAGAATGTCAGGGAAGATACTGAAACCCAGCAAGAGCAGAGAAACCCACCCCCGAAGCTAAACGTTCCATGCAAATTCTGCTTGTGTTCCCTAACTTATAAATAGTCTGCTCTTATAATTATCTCCCCCATGAGGACAGAGATTTGCAGTTAGCAAAGCAATTTCACATACATTATCTTGTTTGATTTTCACAGTGAGTTAGGCAAGAAAGGAATTATTTACCCAAGAAGCCCAAACTGGAATTCTCAGTGGATTTCAGGTAGAGAATGATCTCTGCTCTGAAGTTACTGTTAGCACCCCAAGTCCCTACTCTGCCAGGGATCATCTGAACTAATCAACATAAATAGAAGAGAAGCTAGACCAAGAGAGAAGAAACAGAAGCACTCCTCCATTCCCTTGTCAAATCACACGATGTTCCAGGCACTTTACGAGGCTCAGAGGACACAGTAGTGAACAAAACTGGCAAAATCCTTGGCATTTATCCAATGCACAAAGAACTCCAGAATCAAATCCCTATATAACCCCACATCAAATCAACATGGCTTATTCCTATCATCTGTCCCCCATGTGACTATGCATGGTCACAGTCTGCGGGTCCACACTATGCCTCCCAAGTGTGGAGCATCACTTTACTTAAAGAATGACTGAGCTGAAGCAAGCTTCCAAAGGAATATTCTCCCATATTTTACTGGTTAATATCAGATAAAATTATGTTTCTTCCTTTTGTCATTTGAATTTTGTATACACAATGTTGACCAGCAAAGATGAAAAGGCATCCTTGTTTTCTTCCTGACTTGAGTAGGAAAGCAGCCAATGTTTTCTCATTAGGTTATTTCTTCCTTTCTCTGTCATTATATTTGATGTGAGTTTCCTAGAGTGGCAAAAGTGACTTCTATAAGACTAAGAAAGATATTGGCAGATGGGGAAAACCTAGCTATAGAATTGGGTTAAAGATGTGATAAGGAGAGAGAAGCGAGCTCCAAATTAACTAACAATTAATTTATACACAGGATGAACCTGTTAGAATCCATTGTTCACATGTTACTAGCATTATGCCTCTTTCTTATATATGTGTGCATACAAATTAAAACTGCCCCAAGAAACATTCATATGATATAATTCATGTTTGGAAACCATTTTTTTAAAGACTATGTAACCTACATATCTGGACAAACTATTTCATCAGTTAACCAAATGGTATCTTCACTTCTATTTTGATTGTGGGCTGGATATTCCCAAAGAAGACAATTATCCAACAGAAAACAACCAAACACAACTGCAGACTATTCTGCTAGTATGGGCACATTAGTCAGTACAAGCTGAGTGACCAAAGTCCTCTAAAAATGTCTTGCAAAAATGTATTATTTCACTGGCTACCCAACTGTTTGTTTAATAATAAAATGTCATGTAAGTCAAAGGGCTGTGAAGATAGGACCAAGTATGGGAAATCTACTGTTCTAAACCACCGAGGTCAGATTGGCTTGTTTTTAATTCAACTTGGAAAAGTAAAATTCCATTTTTTCAAAAAGATTTTAAGAGGAAAAAAGGTCAGAGTCTCAGAGTGCTGCCATTAACTGGCTCTCCTCAGTGTGAGTCTTGGATTGTAGACTAAGTCCTCTACAATAAGAGACTTAAGGAAGATTAAAAGAAAAAAAGTAACTTTCAGTTTTGAGCATGTGAATCTTTCATAAATCTGAAGATAATCATGAAGATACTTCATCAGCAAAAATGTACTGATCATTTGGTTATATACTATTTTGTAGACACTGTGTGAGGGGCTAAATGGTATACAGAGAAAAGAAAGCCGTGGTTTCTACCCTCGAGGAATAATTGGCCTTATAGGGGTTAAATAAGGAACTCTATAATCTCAAGCAGTACAAATGCGAGAGAGTACTGTAAACAGGTCACTGCTATTCAGAGGAAGCAGAGAAGAACAAAGGATCCAATTGAAAAAACACAAAAAGGGTGTTTTCTATAGACGAGGTTAGTATCTATCCTGAGATGAGTTTCTATTAAGTTGATTATTTCTTTGAATAGTCAATGTGTGCCCAGGCAAGAAGTCAATGAGATTACAAAGAATAGACTTATCTGACCTAACCTTAGTTCCTTTTTAGAAAAGAGATGGAGAAAATGCCTGGATTTGAACAAGTTACTAATCTTCACAGTTTGCAGACAAGATAGAGAAATATGAGCATGATGGCAGAGTTGACAGACTGATAAATATCTCACCTAATTTATACAAACAGTCAGGATGAACATGAGAAGTGGTAACCCTATTCCCGACTCTAAGTGGGCTGGACAAGACTGAACTCTGAAGTCAGGAAAACTAGGATCTGGATTCCAGCTTCCAGCTTCATCATTTACTATTACTTGTATGAATTTGGGCCAGTTACTTACCCTCTCTAAACCTTGGTTTACTCATCGCTAAAATGACAATAATTGTAACACCAAATTCTTTGGGTGTTGTGAAAATTAAATGCCACAATGATTTCAAAGTTCTTAAATACAGTAACTGGCACACTTTTCTGGAATTATGTTAGGCATCATGATCACAATCATTATTATTAGTGATATGGAAGGAGGTCTCTGGTGGGCTGCCCCATACTTTGTCAATAGATGCCTTGGAAGAGGAAACTGACACACAGTTCCAAATTTGACATACACAGCTATAAATTTGTTCAGCCATCATCCTACATTTCTGTGATTTATATTTTGCTTGTATGATTAAAACTTGCATTTATTTAGATTTAACTCCATATTTCCAACATTGGCTGATTGGTTTTCCTTTCTAAAGCCTTTAAGTCTGCCTTCTAACATGTTAGCTCTCCCTCAGGGCCATTTATTAATATGGTAGATGATAGCTCTACTTATGGAGACAGGGAAGACTCAGGAAATTTGTGGCTGGGGTGTGAGAAATAGAAGAATTCTATTTTGGATGCATGAAATTTGATATTCCAAAGAAACATATAAATGGGGTTGTCAAGGAAGCAAATTGGATCTTGTGGCCTGGAGTTCAAAAGGCAGCTATGACCTGGAGATATAAATTAAAGAGAGGGCTGACAGCATGATGATTGCATTTAAAGCTATGGATGCTTAAATCACATAAAGTGAGAATGTAGTTTGAGGAGAGTATTAGGAACCAAGTGCTGAAGAACTCCAACATTTAGAGGCCAGATAGAAAAGGAAGAACCTGTTAAGGATTCTCAGAAGGTACTGATATTGAGTTAAGAGGAAACCCAGACAAATATGGTGTTTAAGAAAATTAATTTAGGAAATTTTTCAAGAAAAAAGCTGAGTCAACTGCAAGAGATCAAATAAGAAGAGTTTTTTTCAAAATTTAAAACTTCTGTAAGAAAAAAGCTAACCAAAGTTCAAAATCAAGCAGAAGATGGGAGTATGTTTCTGCAACTTATCTAACAAAGGATTAATATTTGGAATATAATAAAGAACATCCAGAAATTAATCAGAAAAATAAAACATAGTTTTCAGACAAAGTACCAAATATAGGAAGGTGCAGTCAATAACTAATTTAAAAAAGGGTCAATCTATCAAATCACCTGGGAAATGCAAATAAAATGAAAGATCATATTTCAAAGTAGTATATTAATAAAAGATGCATAATATCCAGTGAGGGGAAAGAGTAGCAGATACTCTCACAGCCTGCTGATGAAAACACAAGGTACTATGGTGCTCTGCCGTGCCGAGTCGCCTCAGTCATGTCCGACTCTGTGCGACCCCATGGACAGCAGCCCACCAGGCTCCTCTGTCCAAGGGATTCTCTAGGCAAGAATACTGGAGTGGGTTGCCATTGCCTTCTCCAGTGGTGCTCTGGGAGGTCAGTTTTACGGTAAGCATAACATTCTTAAATGCACATAATTGTCAATAGTGCAATTTCACTTTCAGCAGTTATCTGAAAGGAATACTGGCACATGCACAAAGAAATGTGTTTCAGGGCATTAAAAATAGTACAGTTTGTAATAGCAAAAGATTGGAGACACCTACATATCCATTAATGGGAAATAACTAAATAAAATGTAATATGTATTTTTAGTACAGAAGATTATGTAACAGTTAAAAATAATGAGTTAGATCTATATGTCTGAGTGGGATGATCTCTAAAATGCATTGTTAAAGAATAAAAATCAAGGTCCAGAAAAGTACACACAGAATGGCTCCATTTATGTAAAATGAAGGGAGAAAAAATCTGTGAATCTGTATGTTTTTCTGAATGTTTGTAAATGCATTGAAAAGATTATAGACTAGTGGTAATTGTTGTCTAGGGGCTGGGTTAGTAGGATAAGAGCTGACTTTACTTTTCATTGCTACAGGTTTTATATTTCATTCATTCATCTGTATTTGTTGATGTCCTACTTGTGGGAGTTTTAGGAAAAACACACATTTTTCTTAGATTGAGTTAAAATAGCCAATCTGGAGAATTAATTTTATGATTTGTTAAATTATCCATCAAGCAGCATATTGTGCATTTGTTACGTTGCAGGAAATAAAATGGGCAGGATTCCTGTCCTTGCAAGGCTTACACTCTTGTGGAGTCAAATAGTTTTCTCTTCTCTGTATAGGCTACCTCCACTCTTACAAGATTCTTCACCTCTACAGTGAAATACCTGATACCAATTTCCTGTACTTTTCATGGCCTCAGGAAGAAATAAATGTAAGGAACAAAGTGTGAAGAATATATACATAAGCCATCTCGAAACTGCTCTCTCTGCTTAACAATCATGCTGCAGATTTCCAAAAGCAGGAGGGATAAAATAATAAAGTATTAGTAAAATAGGTTTCCTGGGCTTCCCTAGAAACCCTAAACTCTATGACTGTTAGTGTGGGGGAAAGGCACCAGTTCTAAACAACTGTCTTAGTAAAGGCACTGCTAGAACAGACTCTCTAAGTAGTAGGCAACTGAGCTTAAATCACTAAAAGCTCTCTGGCACCCACACAGACGTTCTAATACACAAACTTCACTTTACTGTAAGATCCTTTCTGCGACACTCATGAAGGCACAATAATTATTTATAAATAAGAATGCCAGCTTATAGGAGTATCTTTTGAGGCCTTTCTACCAGCTGGAATCTCAACATCATACTAGGATTTAACTGCAAGTCTGTTCACACCGGTAACAGAAAATTGAATTTATGTTTCTGAGAAATCTCTGAAGCAAAGTATTGATATTTCATAGAAACTCCTATGTTTTCTTCTTTTCTTACACATGCAAATGAAAAGTCCCCAGTTTTCAGCTGCCAAAACAGCTAAATACTGTCATCATCAGAAAAATTAAATGTTTGTCTCAGAGAAGGAGCTGCTGTGTGGAAATTCCTGTGCATCTCAGGACAAAGGAAAAAAATGTTGTTAATGATTAATCTTTGCTAAAGGATAAATGTACTTATCATACATGGCTTTTCACAGTTTCACAGCTAAGAACAACTGTAAGCCAGGGTAGCAAGAAAATTATCAGAGTTGAGAAAGAGGCATCATGCCTAGTCACTGAAAATCAACTCCAAATTTTCTCCTACCTCCATCAACCTATGAGACCTTGGGTAAATCACCTGACCTTTCCACACTCTTTCATATTCCAGTGCCTTCCTCATGCTGCTCATTCTATCTGGAATGCCTTCTTTGACATCTCCTCCAAGGCTGAATTCTTATGAAACGTTGTTCTGTGAAGTTTTCCCTCATTCCCTTAACCAAATCAGCTTCATTCCTACTCGTATTCCCAGTCTACATTGTCCATACTTCCGTTATATCATTTATCACATGGCATTACTATTGCACATTTATCACTTAGTTTTATTTTAGCTTATCATGTTATTTTATAGCCATCTTATGGTATCAGGTTATATGCTATTAGTTCTACTCCTACAAATATTTACAATATTATTAGTAGTATTATGAGCACTTTCTATGTGCCAGGCCCTATATGATTACCCCTAATTGTCATACAAGTCCTATATGATGGTGTTATAATTATTACCATTTTTTACAGTTGAAAAAAGTAAAAATCAAGAAAGATCATGCAAATGATTAATAGTGGCACTGAGGATCAAAATAAAGACTATTTTACTATGGCTTTAATTACTACCCTAAAATAGTACCTGTAAATAGTAGATAATATATACTATATTCTTACTAGGTGTCAGATTCTGTACCATATGCTTTATACAGAGTAGCTAATATGATTCTCAAAAAAGCACTGTGATGTAGAAATTGTGATTATGATTTTCATTTTTTAAAATGAAATTAAAGGTTCAGAATGGTTAAATGACTTGCCTGAAGTCAAAGAACTCTGGAGGCTGGATTTGAATACAGGTCATTGTCCCCCAGTGCCTAAGGGCTTATCCATTACTCTATTCCATTAATAGATGGGAGAAGTTTATTTTAATCTTTGAAAATACTATACAGATTTTTAAGAATAATCCATCTGGAAACAGAAAACTAGAAAGTTACCTCTTCTGAGTCATGCAAGTGATCAAAATCTAACAAGCCCCAGAGCACTCACCTTAGCACATGTGTGGATCCATTAATGGTTGTGGTTGAACAGGGGACAGTCTGGCCCAGAATGGAAGGTCTTCGGTAGCGTTCATCATCACAGCAGAGGATGATGAGGAAGGCACGTCTAAAAGACTTATTCAAGAAGGCGTAGAGAAAGGGGTTCAACCCAGAATTGATGTAGCCAAGCCAGAGGAAAGCGGTCCACACCTGCCCGGGAACAGTATAGTCTACGAATGGATCCACAATATTGGTGACAAAGAATGGAGCCCAGCAAAGGCAGAAGCAGCCCATGATGATGCACAGAGTCTTGGCTGCTTTGGTCTCTGTCCTCATGCGATGAGTGCTATGCTGGTCTGTTGGTTGGAGCCTGCCCTCTGTGGGGGCTCCTGCCCGCTGTAGCATCTGGATCTGGTGAGCATGCTCCTTAGCTGTGACATAGATGCGATAATAGGCCAGCACCATGAGGAGAAATGGGATGTAGAAGGCTACCACGGAGCAGGTGATGGCATAGGGCTTGTTGACCATGAAGATACAGTACGTAGAGTTAGAGTTCTGATTGAACTTCCTTTTTTCTATCTGAGAGTTAGAGGGAAAGAGGAAGTGAGGAAGTGGGGGGAAAGGAAGAAAAAAGTGGGGGGAAAGGAAGAAAAAAAGTGAATAGGAAGAAGCAGGAGAGGAATGAGAAAAATTGTAAGACAATACAAAGGATGAAAAAGAAGAGAAAAGGAGGATTTGGAAGGTCGAAAGAAAGAGGAAAGGAATAGAGAAGGAAAGGGAGGGATTGATAAAAGAAAAGGGTGAGGGGAAAGAAAATGAAAAAGGTTTATCAGAAAAACTTTTGTTTTTCTTCTAATAAGCCTACAGCATATAAAACCATGACAGTAGAAAAGGAATATGCTTTTGGCTGCTTTGGGTCTTCTTATCTCTCAGAATTTCCATAAAAATCTTCTAGAATTTTGATAGGAACTAGAATAGCATAACTGAGGAAAAATGACATTTTTTCAATGCTAAGATTTCCAATTCACAAGCATGATAATTCTTTCTCTTTATGTAAGTCTTTCAGAATTTATTTCAGTAATAGTTTATATTTTTATATAAATATCTTTTGCCAGATTTAACATAAATATTTGCACTTTTATTCTAATGCAAATAGTACTATGCTAAATTCATATTCCAAACTGTCTGCTGCTAATATGTAGAACTCTGAAAAATTTTTGTATATTGGTTATGTATTCAACAATTTTGTTAAATTAGTAACTAATATTTCATCTTTAGAGTCTTCTGAATGTTTTCCATGAATAATCATGTGATCTGCAAATAATGACAACTTCATTTCTTTCTTTCCAGCCTTAATACCATTTTTCCTTGCATGTTGAACTTAGTAAGATCTCTAGTACAATAATGAATAAAAATGGTAACAGTGGACACCATTGTTCCAGTCCCAGTTTTAGGAGGGGAGATTTCAATATTTTACTATTAAGTATGATATTTGCTGTCAGTTTTTTTGTCAATGCCCTCTATTTGAGAAAGCTTCCTTCTATTCTTACTTTGATGAAAAATTTTTAAATTATGATTGTATGTTGAAACTTGTCGATGCATTTTTGATAGTAATAAGATGATCATGTGGGTTTTCCCTTCTTTCTTTAATTCATACAGTGGCATATAGTGTTGTATTACTGGTATAACCCTCACTCGCCTTGAATACTGTGATATACTAGATTCATCTTAAGAACTGAAAGACTTTTCTTCCGCCTGTAAACTCTGCATGCTGATGGCTCTTGGTTATCAGTCTTCTCTAGGAATAGATCTTGGTTGAAGAGAGCTGTGTAACCCAATGACACTTCCCCTCCTGAGGTCAGCCTGCATCCAGTGTGAACACACACGTGAATACAGATATGAACAAAAATATGTATGATAAACAATATGCTATTTCATTCACTGTGTACACATTTAGTATCTTGTCTTATAGTATATTGTAAGGTTATAGTATACCTTCTTATTGAATTGATATTATTATTATAATAAAATCTCTTTTTATCTCAGTATTACTTGCCTCAAGTCACAGGAACTTAATCCTATATTTCACCTAGGAACAAAGATTCATGATTTGCTAATTCAGTATTTGCAGCAACTTTATTACCATGAATAACAAGGATCAGCTACACATGTATAGAGAACACCTGGGTTACGCTAGTTTCTCTCTAGGCCAATTCAAAGTGCAAATGAGTGAAAGATATGAAATGCAACTACAATATCATGGAGCAAACACTAAGCATGTTAATAGTAAGCAGATGCCCCATTCCCCAGTTACATGAATTAAACAGGGGATGCTTCTATCTCACTGTCACAAAAGAACACAGTTCACGAGGTTATTTCTCTTGGAAGTTCTATGTCAGAAGGTAAGAGTGCTGAATCCTTGTTACAAATTTTGATGCACAGAAGCTTATACTTCCAAAGGTCTTCTCCATTAGGGATTAGGTTTAGCACAAACATAAGGACATAGACTCTTGGGTCCAGTAAGCTTGGGCTTAGCTCTAGTCACCAGCACTCCCTACCAATGTGACTTAACCTCGTTGACCCTCAGTTTCCTGAGGATGATAACAGGATTACTTCACAGCACTGTTGTGAGTCCTGAGTGAGACAATGATTAAATTAACACAGGGCTCAGCACACAGTAAGTGTTCAACATTTGCTGGCCATTATTATATTTATCCACTCATTATTAGAAATTTGAATTTCACTTCCCCCAAGAGTGATAAAACTGAAAGCTTGAAAGAAAAGGGATAGGATTTAAAAAAATATCCATACAGTCTCCCTTGTACGGATCCCCTTTCATTTCTCCACTCCTCTGTCCCCAGCATTTCTTTCAGAAGCCCAAGGAACTCTTGTTCTGACATACCACATGCAAATCCTGGCCCAGTCTTGGCTTGGATATCCTTTCCTGGACAAAGAATAAGGCAAGATTAGGGGCTAGGAATGGGATGGAGAGAGGAATGGGCAGTTCCTATTCTGACTGGTCCTCTTGGGTCAGAGCTCACTCTCAATCTCTCCTCCCCATTCCCTGGTCAGAGTCCTGGGATCCATCTTAAAGTAACTGCCTGACAACTTCCTTAGGGAAAAAAGTATATATATATATATATATATATATATATATCTGCTAATGGATCCAAACCATAGCTTTCAATCTTCAATGCAAGCTTGATATTGAAAACAAAGTATGTCAGAGTTGGAAACTCTTCAAGAGCATCTAGACAGGAGTTGACAGATGCCTGCAACCTGTGTTTTCCTGCACTGCTCAAAGACCCTGTTCCCAATGAGGACCCAAGGATCTTCTCATCACAGCCCTTCAGGAAGTGGCTCAGTGACAGAGCTGGGCTCAGGGTCCAGTTCTGGACCCCTGGCCCATACATTTTCTGGAAACCTCCACCCCCATGACAGGTTTTCTGTGGGTCACCATAAGCCTCAAAGGGTCTCAGCATGAAATGAGATGAAGGTGTCTTGGGATACTCAGGCTCTGGAGTTTGTCTGCTAAGCTTTGAATACCTGTTCTGCTATTCACTAGCTGTGAATTCACAGGCACATTACTTCACCATTTTTGAACCTGAGTTTTCTCAGTTGTGAAATGGGGGGAAATTATTGTAATTTTCCCAAAGGGATGCTGTTGTCAGGATTACATGTATTTAGTGTACTACTTTCTGGCATACAGTAAACTTTCAAAAATGTTAGCCTGCTTGTTGTTGTTGTTGTTATTGTTGTTATTCTGTCAGGATCTTTCTTAGGATACCCACCTAACCTGACATTGTTTGTTTATTTAGAATCCCAAGCAAACAAAGTTAGTCAGACAGCAAACCCATAGGGTCTGCATGAGTACTCACCAAATCAATTATTCCAATGTTATTCCAGCCTTGCATTATAGGGAGAAAAGAGATAAACATGGGGATGACCCAGCAGCCTCCCAGCATTAATGCGATGCGCAGAGGGGTCATCTTGTTCCTATAGACCAAAGGCTGGCAGCAGATGGCATAATACCTGGAGAGAGAATAGAGGGGGTAGGTGCCAAGGGAAAGGATAGATGAGAGGGAGAAGGAGGAGGCATAATTCATGAGAGAGTTCAGAGGAGAAGGGAAATAAGAAGAGGGAATTAGTGGGAAAGGGGAAAATTAGAGGGGGAAGTAGAGAATAAAAATAAAGAAGGAGGAAAAAAGAACAAGAAGGGGGAAATTGGATGAGAGAGTAGTAGAGGAAGGGAGAGAGAAGTGGGAGAACAACAGAGAAAATAAAAAGCAATTGTACAATAAAATATTGCATTGTCCAGTGACTTTCTGCTACTATAAATATAAACTTTAGATCACACATATGAGAACCATTACCAGACATTGGTCCCATATCCCTCTTCCTCTCCTGATACCTGAGAAACTCAACATATACCTGAGAGTCTGCTCTGTCTCAGGCACAGACCTAACACTACCCTCATGCCTAGGAATTTTAAAGGCTACTGCCCAGCTCTCTGGGCGTCTGTGTCCAGATATATGCAGTCCTTTTGACAACAACGTGAGGTAACCCAGAGTTGGCCCTATATCTGAGCTCTAAGAACAGTATCTCAAACTTGCCCCATCCTCTTGATACCTACCTATACTGAGTTGATGCTGTAAGTCAGTGTTCTTTAAATTTTGGTCCAGGGATTCTGCCCTTCCTCTCTATATCAGACTCACCTGAGGAGATCTGCTTAAAATGCAGATTTCAAAGATCTCCTGAAATAGAGCCTGAGGGGGAGGAACCTGCAGTTTGCATTCTGACAAGTGGAAATCATCACTGCTGTTTGCTACATATGTCCAGTTCCTGACCTCCCTGTGGTTGAGTGGGGCCAAATGACTATTTTGGCCTGAGTCATGAATAAAATTGACATGTATTATTTCTGGACTGAAGCATTTAATTGTTTCTCTGATACCAAGAAAGTAAAGTTTCAAATATTTCCTGCTCCATCATTTCCTACCTCCTGGTAGAGACCATATTATTCCCATTTATCAGGGTCTGATCTCCTTCAGGGGACTCTCTGCTCATGGTTTCCAGAGCTCAGATTCTGCTTATGTTACTGAAAGTGAAAGTGAAGTCACTCAGTCCTGTCTGACTAATTGCGACCCCACAGGCTGTAGCCTACCAGGCTCCTCCGTCCTTGGGATTTTCCAGGCAATAGTACTGGAGTGGGTTGCCATTTCCTTCTCCAGGGGATCTTCCCGACTCAGGGATCAAACCCAGGTCTCCCGCATTGTAGACAGATGCTTTACCATCTGAGCCACCAAGGAAGTCCTGCCTATGGTACTAGCTTTCTTCTTATCTCCAGAGAGAGGTACAACTTGCCCCACTCAATGATCTGGCCTCTAATTCCTAGACTGTTCCTTGTATGCTGTTCCAATCTTGGAGACCATTACTTCCATCCCCAGACAGTTCACTGAATCTGACAACAAGTAAAATATCATGGTAAGCCCATCAGCCATTTGTCTTTGGAAAAGTCAAAGAAAAAAATGCAAAAAGACAGCCTGGAGGCTAAGTCTATTCTTTAAGATTTTACACCATTTAATGATAAGCCACCCCCTTATACCCTTCATTTTATGCAATTCAGTTTGTTAATTTTTACCACCTCTTCCTTTCTTTTCTTAATTCAAAGCCTAACTAATAGAACAAAGGCTATATTCTTTGACAAGCTGGTGGCAGGATGAATTGGGAGAGGGAGTGAAATGAGAAGGAGAGCCCAGTGTTGGAGCTTGAGAAGACAGTGCCATACGATATGGGAGAGGAGAATTATACCCTTCCCTCCAAGGCATCAGAGTAGGCGACCACAGTGCGTCAGGGAACTCTCTGTGCCCAGCAAGACAGTGGAGTGTCCTGGTCTGGACCAGGGTGCAAAGAACAACAAACCAAAGAATGAGAGCAGGGATTACTCCGGAACTCATTTTCTTTATCTATAAAACTGACATGATAGCCAAATCTAAATAAGACTAACTCAGTAATGGAAAGAATCACGATTAAGTGGAATTCTCTTCACACTCTTGACTTACATAAGAAAGGCAAATTTTTCTGAATGGCTGTATTAATAATCATCAGAGGTTTACTTACAAAAAAGTTGATGAATTTGGAGTATATGAAAACATAATTTTTTTTTTCAAAATTTGCTCCCTTCCTCACTTCCTACTAGAGGGCCTAGATTAGCTAGATTATATATTGGTTTTGTACATTTACCATCTTCCCTCTTCTTTCTTGGTAATAGCATCCCAAGTCCTTTGGGTATTCTCTTTTCACTTGCTGTTGTATAGTTGGGAAAATAAATGATGTGACTCTGACTTTTCTAGCCAGGGAGTGACCTAATCAGACATTTTCCTGGAACGCTGAATGTCATGCAGAGTGATGCGAAGATGGGAAAGTCAGCAAAGGTCCCTCTATTCCCACAGCTGCCTCCTGCTCTTAGCAGGACTGAGAGCAGCTCCTGCTCCTTAGATATTTGGGCAGTCATGCTCTTGCCCCTTTAGGTTCTCAGTTCTTTAGTTCTTCCTTCAATTAAACAAGCCACCTCATATCTTTCCACTAAATTCCCTTTTTTCAGTTGATGTTATGGGTTGAAATGTGTTTCCCTCTCCCAAAAGATATGCTGAAATCCAAAGCTTCAGTGCCTTGGAATATGGACTTACTTACAAGCAGGTTCTTTAGAGAAGTAATAAAATGAAAATGAGGTGATTAGTATGGGCCTTAATCCAACATGACTGAAATCCTTATAAAAATGGAAAGTTAGACAAGACAGACACACTCAGAGACAAAACGGCAATGTGAAGACAAAGGATTGAAATGACGCTTCAGCAAGCCAAAAAAATACCAAAGAGTGCCAGCAAAACACTTGAAGCTAGGAAGAGGCAAGGAAGAATCTTTTCCCTACAGGTTCAGAGGGAGCAGGGACCTGCTAACACCTTGATTTCAGATGTCTAGTCTCTAAAACTGAGATAATAAATATCCTGTTGTTCCAAGCCACTCAGTTTGTGGTACTTTGTTATGACAGCTCTAGCAAAACCTAATAAAGTTGGCTAAAAGAAGTTTCTGCTACTTGTAACCAAAGTACCTTGCCTCTGTGAAAATGGTAATGAATGCCAGATATGTCCTTCATAGAAACTTTGTTCTAAGTAAGAATGCTTTCATTTTTATTCACTACACCTCCAGGTCAAAGCTCAAATTATAGCATCTCTTCATCCACCAACCCAAAGAAGGCAATCAAAAAATAACTGAAAAAGGTGCTTCCCTATCTTTGCTGAATAACTTATGATTTTTGAGGTTTGGAACAGGTACCAAGATACTGGGTAAAGAAAGACAAGAGACTTCAGGAATTTGATTGGATCTCCATTGTCATGTAGATGCAAAAATTCAAAAAGGCAAAACCAAATCAAATATTTTATAGGACAAAAGGTATGTTTGAAGAGGCAAGATGAAGATTCTTCTGATTTCCATAAGTAGATATGTATGTTTAGAGGATTATGTTGGGAAGACAACAGAATTTACAGAAACGGACTATGACCACATGGTTATACTCATTGGTAAAGAATCCACCTGCAATGCAGGAGACCCCAGTTTGATTCCTGGGTTGGGAAGATCCTCTGGAGAAGGGAAAGGCTACCCACTCCAGCATTCTTGAGCTTTCCTTGTGGCTCAGCTGTTAAAGAATCCGCCCACTATGCGGAAGACCTGGATTCGATCCCTGGGTTGGGAAGATCCCCTGGAGAAGGGACAGGCTACCCACTACATTCTGGCCTGGAGAATTCCATGGACTGTATAGTCCATGGGGTCGCAGAGTCAGACACAACTGAGTGACTTTCACTTTCACTTTCTTTTCTAAGCCTAGTTTGGCCAAGGTGATTGTCTGATTTCATAGCATAATGAATATCATGTGGACAATAAGAGCTCCCCAAGTTCTGCTGTCCAAACATTCAATGCATTAATTTGCATTGTTGTTGTTTAGTCACTAAGTCGTATCTGACTCTTTTGTGACTTCATGGATTGTGGCCTGCTAGGATCCTCTGTCCATGAGATTTTCCAGGCAAGAATACTGGAGTAGGTTGCCATTTCCTTCTCCATGGGAATCTTCCCAGCCCAGGGATCGGACCTGCATCTTCTGCATTGACAGGTGGATTCTTGACCACTGAGCCACTTAACTTGCGTTGCCCTTGGCTACTTGGAGCTGCTGTTACAGAAATAATGGGGACAGGTTCTTTTTTGAAATTCAACTTTAAGAGGCATCCTGTGGATGCAGTACACATCCTGCCTATCGCTTACACATTTACATACACAGTCTGTGCTCTGAACAATGAGGGACTGGAATAAAGTTGCTTGGAAAGTTCATTTCCCAGAGGAATAAGGTAGGACATAGTGATGGTTTCATGCACAGACGGCTGTAGAAAGTTACTCTTGCATGATGTGAGGTGGGGGCTTCCCTGGGGCTCAGATGGTAAAGAATCTGCCTGCAATGTAGGAGACCAAAGTTCAGTCCTTGGGTTGGGAAGATCCCCTGGAGAAGGGAATGGCTACCCACTCCAGTATTCTTGCTAGAGAATCCCATGGTCAGAGGAGTCTGGTGGGGTACAGTCCAAAGGGTCACAAAGAGTCAGGCTAACACACACACACAAACTGATGTTAGGTGGTGGAGCAAGCCTAGGAAAAATCCTTTATTTCCTACTATAAAAAATAACAATAAGTAAAGGGGGAAAAAGAATTTTATTTTCTCTGAACTATATTGCTGCTGCTGCTGCTGCTAAGTTGCTTCAGTCATGTCCGACTTTGTGCAGCCCCATAAACGGCAGCTCACCAGGCTTCCCCATTCCTGGGATTCTCCAGGCAAGAACACTGGAGTGGGTTGCATGAAATTGAAAAGTGAAAGTGAAGTCGCTCAGTCGTGTCCAATTCTTAGCAACCCCATGGACTGCAGCCTACCAGGCTCCTCCATCCATGTGATTTTCCAGGCAAGAGTACTGGAGTGGGGTGCCATTGCCTTCTCCAAACTAGACTGAAATTGTGAATTACAGGTAAGGATGACTAAGACAAATACTAAACTGTGTCTAAGTATGTGTTTTACTTAAATATTCTCCTCTACACTTTCAATCTGGTGTCATGTCCTACAATAAAAATAATATGATTTTTAAGTGACATGGAATAGAGACTTTAAGACTAAAAACTATAAGCTTTTTATTTGGAGCTCAAATTAAAGCTCTCACTTGACTTTGTGGGCCCAAGATTCTTACCAAGGCCTTGGGGCCCTTGAGACAGCTGTCATAAATAAGCCACCTCATATCCTTCTAATTTCTTTCCTCATATCTCTCCGATCTTTGCTTTCTAGCAAAGGATCCAGAAAAATAAACATCCTCTTGAAGGATGTAAATTAAGTATGTGAAAATCAATATCACTGAAGAAAATGATGAATAAAAATTGAGTTCCACTATTAACTGACTAATAAAGGGAGCTTCTTTAACATTCTAGCTTTGTTTGTAGATCATGGACCAGATAGATATAAAAAAAACTTGATTTTTACCTATCATGGTTGCTTTTAATACTTACTTTTGGATTATATTACCAGTGTTAATAACAAACATATTTTTCCTATAATGAACTGCCCCCCAAACACATGTGCAACATTGACAGAAATAGCTAGTTAAATTTGCAAGTTATTTGGAGTTTATGAAAAGCATGCTGAGTTAATAATAAGATCTACTCTTCATTTCCTTACCAAGGAAATTTCCTACTTGTAATCTCATTTGGTCCTCCTCACAACTACTTTTGAGAAAGGAACTATAAATGCACCCATTTCACATATGAGGAAAGACAGAAGTGTTAAGACTTGTCCAAGGTCCCGCTGGTGGTAAGAACCAAGCTGGGATCCGGCCCAGGCAGCCTGGCACAAGGGCCAGGACGTTGACCTCATTACTGTCACTTCACTCTGTCGCTCATCTGAAACCCCCAAGGGATTATTCTAATTCTTTACAAGCCATTTTAAAAAACAATCAAAACATAAAAAATGTTGAATCTCAAAACTTGAAGGATCCTCAAAATCCCCAAGTCCCCACATCTCTTCTAAAATGAAGCATATCCAAGCCTGCATGAAAGCACAAAGGACTGGGAATTCACCAAGTCCTACAACAGTACACTCTAAACTTAAGACTATCCCGAAGTCTCCTTCAAAACTGATTTTCTGTAACTTCCAGTTTTACCCTCTGTCTCGAATTTAAATTTCTATCTCTAATTCTCCTTCTGCACAGTGGTCCTAGATATCTAAGGAGAGCTCTCATGTTTCTCTTGAGTTTTATTTTCTGCGGGTAAAAGTATTCCCAGTTGCATGCAACCCAGATTGATTTTTCATACCAAAGTATATTTTGCAATGTATGGAGACATATTTTGTGGTCATGATTGGAAAGGGTGATGCTATTGACATTCAGGGAGCAGAGGTCAGAAATGCTGCCAAATGTCTTACAACGCACAAGACGGCCTGCTACAACACAGAGTCATCTGATCTCCAATGACAGTGGTGCTGCAGTTGAAAAACTCTGGTCTAGAGGAGGTGATTTTCACCAACAGCAGGGACTCTGTCCTCTGTATGTGTTAGTGTGCCATTCCCTGTTAAGAATGGTAGCTATAAGGACAGCATAATTCTCTGGTGTATTCTATACAGATCAGAGAAGCCTAGAATATTACCTTCCGCTCTACCCACCATAACTTAACACAACCTACACGACACCCAGCAGTACAGTATAAGAGACCTGCACCTTCTCAGAGCTATGATCTAGGACAGGGGCTGTGAGAAAGTCTACCCCTAACTGATTTATACGTTTCAGAGATGTTTGTCTGTTCTCAATTGTATCCTCAATGCCTAGTACAATGCTATATATAGAGTTATACTCACAAAAGGGCTGAATAAATAGTAAACCCTGGATCACTACCAATTAAAATAAATTACACTAAAATGTGGGACCAAGTTTTGAGAATGTGAAAAACTGTGTCTATCAGAGGGATGAGGAAAGGCTGTCCCCAACAAGTGTCTTTTAAGTTGGATTTTGGGCTTTCCCAGTGGCTCAGTAGTAAAGATTCTACCTGCAGTGCAGGAGCCACGGGTTCGATCCCTGGGTTGGGAAGAATCCCTGGAGGAGGGCATGGAAACCCACTCCAGTATTCTTGCCTGGAGAATCTCGTGGAGAGAGGAGCCTGGGAGGCTACAGTACACAGGGCTGCAAAGAGCTGGACACGACTGAAGTGACTTAGCACAACACAGCACAAGGAGAGTGGAGGAGAAAACACGATCCAGGTATTATAAAGAGCATGGACAAAGACCTGGGATAGAAATTTTATACATACACACATCCATCTATAAATATACATCCATGTATCCACATACACACATAAATACAACAGAGTACAATAGCTGGAAGGGAGAGTGTTTATATGGAAGTAGAAGGAAGTAAGCCTAAAAAAGCTGACTGAGGGGCAGATCTCAGTGCAATAGTTCTCCAATGATGATGTGCTTCAGAATCACCTGGAGAGCTTGTTGAAACACAGGTACAGGTAAATCTTGAATGGGGCCTAAGAATTTGCATTTCTGATACGTTCCCAAATGATCTGTTGATGGTCATCCGGTGACCACACTTTGAGACAATTGTCTTAGAGGTTTTTGAATGCTATGCTAGGAAGAGTCACCGAAAGTTTTTTTGAACTGGAAAATGTCCATCACAATCAACACTGCTCTACCAAAGGAACTGAATTACAACAAATTCAAGAAAAAGAGTGGTGGGTTCACAGGCTAGCTGGATAGTATTCATCAGAAAAAGCAATTCTGTCTCATCTGAGGACTAGGTTAATCCACTGGATTAATCTAGGTCTGTTCTCTAGACTTCCACTGGACAATTCACACCCTTTTTTTTTTTAACTAGAAAACTTTTACAAAGTGGTTAAGTAAATGTTTAAATGACAAATGAGGTTCCAGATGGCCAGGATTAACTAAAATGTAGCAAGGATATTTACAAAGTAATATATTATGCAAAACATTTCCAAGTATTGCTCACAAAACTCCATTAAAATCCCCTTTGGTAGACCAATCACTAGTTTCCCCAACTATAGCCATGTGTAACTGTGTGATCAAATTTCTTTTAAATGTCTCTGGGGACACAATTTACTTTGACAACTTTTAGAAGGCAGTCATGTATTTTTAAGTTCCATGCTAATCTTTCCCACTCCTCTTGCAATTAAGGAAAATTCTTCCTCCTCACTTACTGCCCTTCCAACCACAGTGAAGGCAGAAGGAGCAAAGAGAACAACTTGGAGCCCTAGACTTTCAGAATCAGAGGAGATTTTAGCAGTCATCTTACGTTTTTGCATGTGGCTACCATCAACTCTGTGGTCTTAGAATCAGTTACTTAACCTCTTCAAGACTCAGTTTCCTCATCTGGGACTGTTATGCCCAGCTCATTGACTGGCTGTGAGAATTGATGAACAATATGTTTAAAACTTAGAAAGTTTCTGACACATAAAGCTTAAGAAAGAGTAGTTACTATTTTTATTCCCAGCCCCTCTGACCTTACAGGTATGCATGCGTGTGTTCTAAGTCACTTCAGTTGTGTCAAACTCTGTGTGACTGCATGGACTACAGCCCACCAGGCTCCTCTGTTCATGGGGATTCTCTGGGCAAGGGTACTGGAGTGGGTTACCATGCTCTCCTTCAGGAGATCTTCCCAACCCAGGGATCGAACCTGCATCTTTTACATCTCCTTAATTGGCAGGCAGGTTCTTTACCACTGGTGCCACCTGGGAAGCCCTGATCTTATATATATATATATGTATATGTATGTATGTATGTATGTATGTGTGTGTGTGTGTGTATAATAAATATTATTATAAACAAATTTAAATACATTTTGGAACTGGGACTCTAAATCATTTAACAAATAAAATAGAAGCCACTGAGTTCAACCTCTTTCCTGGTCATTGATTCTAAGAAACAAAAGGCAAATGAGTTGATCCCTCAAGGTGAATGGAAACAATGAGACCATACTGGCTACAAGCAGCGAGGTTGATTAGATGTAGCATCCTCTCGTAGATTTAATCCAGGCCCAGCTTTTCTACCTGGCATGGCTGAAGATCACATCTTGGATGATCCACAGAAATCAAATCTCCAATTAAGATAAGCTAAAGAAAAAAAATGTCAATCACGGGACAGAAGAGATGAAGTATCAGGTGGCTGATAAGACCTGGATTTTGGAATGGAATAAGAAAACAGAAACCTTTCACCACAAATATTTTCACAATTCCTAATCAATAAAGCACAATCATCTTTAAAATTTAGGAATAAAGTGTTAAAGGTCTTCGCTGAACTAGCAAACCTAGGATTTACAAGTGCATTTTGCCTTTAGCAAGAAAATCAGTAAGTTCTAGTCCCAAATATTTCATGCATGTTCCTTTTGACTTTGGACAAATCTTTGGACACTACACATCTTTGTGTCTCTGTTTTCTTATGTGTAAACAGGGTATTGACTTACATCTGAGTTTTTATAATAGGTTGTAACTGTAATGAATTAAAGATGGCCACATCTCCCATCCAGGGACAGGGCATCTGCATCCTTCCCACAGGGCTGCCCTGTGAATGGTTTGACCAACAGAGTACATTGGAAGTGTTCTATGATGGTTTCAGGTCCAATTTTTAATAAGACTCTTGGTTTCTTGGAGTCAGGAGCTGTCATGTAAAACATCCAGTATGCATCAACATGAGATCATGAATAGGGATCACACGGACAGAGAGAAGAGCCTGGCTGAGCCTCGCCTTCCAGATGACCCTACCAAGATGCCAGGTATATAACTAATGACCTTAGACCCTCCAGGCCAGTTCAGTCTCCAGTTAAAAGCCATCAAGTGACTTCAGCCAAGCCGAAGTTCCTGATGAACAGAACTGTGATATCTAATAATAATGCATGGTTGTTTAAGGCACTAAGTTTTGGGGTAGATGTTACACACAACCACAGAGGTAAACAGGTAGCATATAGTCGTGGGTCACTGTGAGGTTTACCAGCTGGGCAGTAATTCTCCTTCCAGGAGGTGATCCATATTTTTGTGGCAGAATTTTAGAGGAAGAGACTGATCTTTCTGCTCTTGATTTTGTTATACTTTAGTTCCTCCAGTTCTATTCTGAGGGGGTGGAGAACAGAGAAAAGCACCAGTAGCTCAAGAAGAAACTAAAGGCCTTTTTCTTGGCATCCCAAGAGGCTCGGCAAGCTGCCAGTCACCTGGAGGATCAATGGGGAAGACCTCACAGGGATATTCACCAGCAGCCAGGCACAGGAAGGAGCTGAGAATGCAGCCAAGAGCAGAGATAAAACTGTGGGTTCCAGTAAGGAAAAACTATAGGGGTGGAAGGACAGGGAACGACTGCTTCCTGTCAGAGATGCAGAGGGCATCAGATCGAGTCTTTGCACACAATCCCACATGCAATGTGCAGATTTAATGTTTACTATGTTCTTCTTGGTTAAATATTCTTCTGTACACTCACGATAAGAAAATTTGCAAGAAGGGGAATATCAGCTGTCTAGGAAGGTGTCTCCTGAGTTAATACTGACTAAAGGAAAAAGGATAATCCACTAAAAATATAACCTGCAAAAATCTTAGCAGGGTTTACTGAACACACAGAAAGGTTTCCAAGGTATATTTTGATATATATGAATTGATCAATCTGTCAGCAGACAGTGGATGATTATCCCACTGACCCTTCCAGACTAAGCCCAAGGGTCACATTCCCTGGAAAGTTCTTCTGGCCCCAAAAAGCTCAGGGGAGACTCTCTCCTGTGAGAGACGTGGATTGGTTCTTCATCTCTGCATTTTGGGGGAGGGGAGCGGGGCATGCCACATGACTTGTGGGCTTCCCCGGTTGCTCAGTGGTAAAGAATCCGCCTGCAGTGCAATAGACACAGGAGATGTGGGTTCAATCCCTGGGTGAGGAAGAGCCACTGGAGAAGGACATGGCAACCCATTCCAGTATTCCTGCCTGGGAAATCCCATGGACGGAGGAGCCTGGAGGGCTACGGTCTTGTGCTTAGTCACTCAGTAGGGTCTGACTCTTTGCAACCCTTTGGACTGTAGCCTGCCAGACTCCTCTGTCCATGAGGATTCTCCAGGCCAGAAAACTGGAGGGGGTTGCCATGCCCACCTCCAGGGGATCTTCCTGACTCAGGAGTCGAACTCAGGTCTCCCGCATTGCAGGCGAAGTCTTTACCGTCTGAGCCGCCAGGGAGGCCCAGGCTACAGTCTATGGGGTCGCAAGGAGCTGGACGTGACTGAGCAAATAAACAGCAGCTGCAGCACATGACTTGCAGCATCTTAGCTCCCTGACCAGGGATCAGACCCATGTCCCAACAGTGAAAGTGCTGAGTCCTAACCACTGGACCACCAGGGAAACCCCTCTGCCTTGCTGCTTTACCGTACCTCGTACATATGTGTGACACAGCATTTCTCTAGCTATATTACAACTGCCACTTATTTCTCTGCTACAATTACTGCTATTCAAACCATGTTGCTGTTGTTTAGTTGCCAAGTTGTGTCTGACTCTTTTACAACCCCATGGACTGCAGTCCCCCAGACTCCTCTATGGAATTTCCCAGGCAAGAATACTGGAGTGGGTTGCTATTTCTTTCTCCAGGGGGTCTTTGTTACCCAGAGGTCAAACCTGCATCTCCTGCACTGGCAGGTGGACTCCTTACCACTAAACCACCAAGGAAGCCCATTCCTACTATACACACCAGCTATTTTTTTAGGACACACTTTGTGTCAGAAGTATTCTACATTATTTCTAATTCCTACCAACTCTGCAAGGCAGCATTCAAAGTCCACACTTTCAATATAAGGAAACTAAGGCCCAGAGAATTTAATACACTTGCTGAACATCACACAGCCAGATATGGTAGAACTGGGACTGAATCCCGCATTTGCCAAAGTTCATACCCTGGTAATGCTAACAAAAGGGCAAGGCTTGACACAAGTAACTTCATCTAGAAATAGGAAGGACTGTATGTAATGCCCTATAAGCTTTCTGAGCTGAGGACACAAGAAAAAAGACATATTTAAAGATGAAACTGACAGATAAGATAATACACAGAAATAATCACTAAGAAGCTACTGCAATAACCCAGAAACAAGATGAAAAAAGTTTAAGACGGGGAAGATAGATTTGAAAAAATATTTATGAAAATATAACTAAGACCCAGCATTTGGATGGTCATGGTAGATAAGTAAAAGATGCCCTCAAAGAATTACCTTTAAATGATGAAAAGTTAACTAATAAATGCATCTTTGATGTACAAAGTGAAGAGGATAATGTTTATGATGGAAATTTCCACTCTGGGATTAAGAAGACAGAAAGATGCTTAAGGCAAGATGTTGAACAGGCAGCTACATGTTCTACAGAGACCAGAGGCATGGGACATGGGACACAGGACAAGTTTACAGCAGGAGAGATGAAGGCAGAGGTGCAGATAAAGCCACAGGGTATGGGTGATCCTTCCAAAAAAGAGAAAGAAGATATCGAGGGCTGGAAGGCTGAGGGTCTAACCTTGAAGGACACTCAGCTATGCACCAGGAAGAAAAAGATGACTATCAGCGTCACGGAGGGCACTCACAATAGCCACCAGGAATTCGCATTGGGAAAGGGAAGCAATAATGGAATAATAATTGTGGCTAACATTTACTGAACACTTACTAGTTGTCGCACACTAGCATACCTTTTTTTTGCATATACTCAGTAATTTAATCTTCAGAAACTCCAAACGGAATATGGGACTTCTCAACTGGCTCAGTGGTAAAGAATCCACTTGCCAATGCAGGAGACACAGAAGATGTGGGTTTGATCCCTGGGTCGGGGAGATCCCCTGGAGGAGGAAATGGCAACTCACTCCTGTATTCAAGGACCCTTATTCAATGGACATGAATCTGAGCAAACTCCGGGAGAGAGGATCCTGGCATGCGGCAGTCCATGGGATGGGAAAGAGTCGGACACAACTTAGCAACTGAACAACAACAACAACAAAATGGAATATACTATTAATATTATTGGACTTCCCTTGTGGCTTAGCTGGTAAAGAATCCATCTGCAATGCAGGAGACCTGGGTTTGATCCCTGGGTTGGGAAGATCCCCTGGAGAAGGGAAAGGCTACCCACTCTAGTATTCTGGCCTGGACAATTCCGTGGACTGCATAGTCCATGGGGTTGCAAAGAGTTGGACATGACTGAGCAACTTTCACTCACTCACCCATTAATATTATTAATACAATTTTGCTGATGAGAAGATAAAAACCTGAGAATTTAAGTAACTTATTAAGACCATATAATTGATAATTAGTCAAAGCTGGGTTTGAATCCAGGAAACTTAGGATCCCAGGTCTCATTCTTATACATGTATATATCAAGACTTCTTAAAGGGTAGAAAAACTAACACTAAAGTCATATCAAACCACAAGTCACATTTCAGAGCATTCTGTGCTCAGCTAAACAGGCCTGGAGCAGCTACTACTGATCCGTAAGAACACAGAAACAGACGAGATAAAGACTGCCTCTTAAGGAGCTGGTGAGAGACAGGTAAATAAACCAATTATTTAAAAAGCGGCAACTGCTGTGTTAATATTTATGGGAGCTCAGAGAAAGAAGTAACAAATCTTCTTTGGGAATGAAGCTCAGCCAGTTAGTGGAAAAGGTTAGTACTGAAGAAGGCTGCATATTCACCTGGAAATGAAGAGGAATTCAAGACACAGGTGCAACATGGAATTATGAGGAATCACACCACACTTGGGAAATGATAACATACCACTCATGGGTGGGAACAGAGACAGGAATACACAGACTGAGGATAATTCTGAGGAAAAGGACTGAAATACAAGCTAAGAATTTAGTCTATATTTAATAATCTGTCACCAATAAACCTCTGGGGCTTTGCATATGGGTATGCTCCCCATACCCCACTTTCTCCCTCTTCACCTACTGGCACCTACATCACCTACAGACCCCAGCTTCACCATCACTTCTTCTGAGAGCTTCCCTGCATAGGAAGTCACGTGCTCCAACAACCCCTTTGACTTCCCCTTATTCTATTTCAATAACCACAAATTTTACTATAATTATCTACCTACTATCTATATTTCTCACTAGACTAAAATCTCTGTGATTCAGAGCTATTCTGATTGTTCACCATTGTACTTCCAGTGCTCTACTCAACTCAGAGCAATTAGTAAGCACTCAATAAATAGCTGATAAAATGAATATAAAAGTAAGATTTCATATCCTCTAGCATGAGCTTCAATTCAACAAATATTACTATTATATAAAAACATGAACTTCAAAGAGTATGTGAGAAGGGGAAACTTGTAATCTCCACTCCTTGCAGAAATGCATTTCAATCCTGTTGGGAAAACAAATGTAATTGTGTGACACAAGCTCAGGGTGACAGACACTTTTCATTTATACACTGCAAAATTGAGCTATGCTCCAGGGAGATCATTAAGAAATGCCAGCACATTTATCTCCAGCACAGGATGAAATATACAATCTTTGACTCAGAATCGTAGGTTTTAGAAGCAAAACAGTTTTAAAAGAAAATGTGTGACTGAGTATCTGCTGGAGGAGTTTTGCAGATAAAACACATCAAATTCCTGGGCTGCCAAGAGGAAGGATGGCAATTCAGATGGACACATCAAAGAGAAGATGATGCAGTGCTACAGGTAATGGTATCCTCAATGAAGTGAAAGGGAACTACATTTGAGCCAAATACAGGGCAATATACAGCATGATCAGAGAAAGAGCATCAGCGGCAAAAAGTCAAGAAGTAGCGATATATAGCTTAGTGTAAAGAAGACTTGGGGATGACACACCTCTGTCATGTTGTAGAGACTCCATAAAGATACCTGTAAGTCTTCAGGTCAGCTTAAGAGATGTTGATAGCTGCTATTCATGTCGCCCAACATCCCTCTTTCCATGGGGAAATGAAATGCCATTTTCCTGAGACAGCTGCTTCTGGTAAAGGTGGCAGTCACAGGGCCTCATCTCTGCCCAGCAATCACATGTGTCAGCCCCACACCAAGATGATTAGCCAAGAGGAGAGTGTCTGACCCAGGCACAGTCAATGGTCTTCAATGAGAAATAGCATTTAGGTTTATCTTCTTTGGATTCATGAGGTAAGGATGCTTTAAGACTCATGTTGCCTACAGCTATTTTTCAACCCAGCCTAAAAATGAATCCAACAAGTAAACAACATAGGGACAGGCATAGAGAAATAGAGACACGGAGAGAAGGACCGAGAGAAAGAGAAGGAAAGAAGGAGACAAAGAGGAGAGGGAGACAGAGACACGGGGAAAGAACTAGACTAGATGATATTGGTCAAACCCTGCAGAGCCATGTCTGAAGCCTGACTTTTCAGCTACAAATCAATCAGTTCATTTTCTGTCACACGATGATGAAAAAGACCTCACTAAAATATCACCTGAGAAGCAGGTTGGTAAAAACACTACACTCAGGCAATTCATTAGGATATATAAAGAGAAAGCCCTCTTCAAGGTCTTATTTAAAACATAAAACCATTGAGTAAACTAAAAATATATTCACATAACACATCTGCTTATTGCACATGAAATGACTGGCATTTAGAGGGGACTATTATTTACAGTTGTTAACTCTAGGGTATATAGTTGTGGAGGTGGAGAGAAATAAATGGGGACATTTTTATGTTTTACTTGTGAAATAATGACTTTTTTTTACAATGCTCAGATATTATTGTTATGATATTTTAAAACTGTAATGATTAGAAAGGACCTTGGTGAAATAAATCAAACACAAGGTCATGAACTGGGGTTGGATGAATGAAGACGAAGGTGAGGGTCATTGTGAGGAAGAATCTGCTGATAGGAGATGTGAGGGCTCCCCTGGGGGAGATTTTAGGGCATTTTGTGACAAAGCAGAGAAAACTCATTGGTCAGAAAGATGTCCATGCTCCCCACCTTGTTCTGACCTCAGAGGGAACTTCGCATACCTAAGTCAGAATGTTCTCAGAGATTTGAGGAATGTGCTATCCCAGGACCATGTCCAGCTTATAGCCCATTGTGGACACACTTACAGTCAAGAAGTGTTAACTTCCAGTAAAGAGAAAACTGAGTGCATATTTCAGAAATTAGTAAAAATGACCAAGATCCAAATGACCATCCAGCCTAGCCAACACTACTCTCTACTGCCCCCAGATAACCATTTTAACAGTTTGGTACAATTTCATTCCTACATTCCTACATTCATTCATTCATTCATTCATATGCTCTCATACACACTAACTCACGTACATCCAGAGACAAACATCTACATATTTACTTTCCAAAAGTGAAATTACTCTAAACATTCAAGTCTGACACTTGCTTCTCCACCCCCCACATAATATACCAGTGATATCTTTCTAGGATATCACACATAACTTTTCCTCATGGTTTCATTGGCTGCATTATATTTCACTTTAAAAATTAGTACTTTATTACAAATACTTGGTTGGTTTTAATTTTCACAGTAAACCTTAGATTTCAAACAATCAATCATATGTAAAGTTTTAATGCTGTTTTTGACCTCCCATGACCCATATTATCTGATGCATGTATTTTAGTCATATTTTGGAAATTATTTCTAATGAGTCAATAAACTTTCATTAACAGGTCTCAGTCCTCAAAGCACTAGGAAGCACAGTGGATAGAGAAAGATAGCTAGAGAAATGCATTATATATATATGTATAATTTTAACTTTTTATTTTACATTGGAGTATAGTCAATTAACAATGCTGTGATAGTTTCAAGTGCACAGCAGAGCAACTCAGCCATGCACAGGCATTTAATAATATATTAATGGAGTCTTGCATTTTGCTTTGATACAGAGGTCTACCATCTGGGTGGAATTAGAAATCAAGATGAGCATTCTTGCTCGAGAGGCACTGCCTACATCAGTCACCCCCAAAGACTCAGAGCAGCTTTACAGAGGAAAAGACATCCTGCTAGGTGCTACTTGGCAAACAGTATCATCACACTTCTCTGAGATATTCATTCTGTACTTCAGTCCAGCCCGGCCCAGCCCAGTTGTAATGCTGGGAGGAACACAGCAAAATAGAAGCTAGATATAAATAAGATCACACTCTTTCAGACTAAACTGTCCTGTAACATCTAGAATGAACCTTCCAGCTCAATGAGAATGTCACTCTTGGGACAGAAAATGATGGGAGATAAATGGCAAGTTTCCAAGACTCTCAGAAGAAAACAAAATCATTTGACTTAATTTATTAATAACTGATGGGTGCTCGCTTCGGCAGCACATATACTAAAATTGGAACGATACAGAGAAGATTAGCATGGCCCCTGTGCAAGCATGACACGCAAATTCGTGAAGCATTCCACATTTTTAACATCACTCATTATCAGAGAAATGCAAATCAAGACCACAATGAGGTATCATTACACGCCAGTCAGGATGGCTGCTATCCAAAAGTCTACAAACAATAAATGCTGGAGAGGGTGTGGAGAAAAGGGAACCCTCTTACACTGTTGGTGGGAATGCAAACCAGTACAGCCACTATGGAGAACAGTGTGGAGATTTCTTAAAAAACTGGAAATAGAACTGCCATATGACCCAGCAATCCCACTCCTGGGCATACACACCGAGGAAACTAGATCTGAAAGAGACACATGCACCCCAATGTTCATCACAGCACTATTTATAATAGCCAGGACGTGGAAGCAACCTAGATGCCCATCAGCAGATGAATGGATAAGGAAGCTGTGGTACATATACACCATGGAATATTACTCAGCCATTAAAAAGAACTCATTTGAAGCAGTTCTAATGAGATGGATGAAACTGGAGCCCATTATACAGAGTGAAGTAAGCCAGAAAGATAAAGACCAATACAGTATACTAATGCATATATGTGGAATTTAAAAAGATGGTAACAATAACCCTATATGCAAAACAGAAAAAGAGACACAGATGTACAGAACAGACTTTGAGACTCTGTGGGAGAAGGCAACAGTGGGATGTTCTGAGAGAATAGCATTGAAACAAGTATACTATCAAGGGTAAAAAAGATCACCAGCCCAGGTTGGATGCATGAGACAAGTGCTCAGGGCTGGTGCACTGGGAAGACCAGAGGGATCGGATGGGGAGGGAGGTGGGAGGGGGGATCAGAATGGGGAACACATGTAAATCCGTGGCTGATTCATGTCAATGTATGGCAAAAACCACTACAATATTGTAATTAGCCTTCAACTAATAAAAATAAATGAAAAAAAAAAAAGAAAAAAGTGAAAGAGAAAAAAAAAATATTTGTGGAATGAAAAAAAAAAAACTTATGGTATTGGAGTTTCTGATGTCCACTCTCAGAGAAAGAAACAGAATTATTGGCAGCACTGTTCAAAAAGAGAAATGTGCCAAACATTCCTTTTGTTCAATGGTGTTTATAAAATTCCTAAATCAGTATTTATGTAATTACTGGTTAACTGACAATCTCCCAAATAAAAGGTAAGTTCTGTGAGGGCAAGAGCTTTGTCCTTACTCATGCTCTTGCACTTTTTTCCCATTGGGGGAGATAGAGACATTTAAGAAAAAAAAATGAAAGAAAAATCAATTGTGGTTTTAATCACAATTGCATTAAGTTTTTAAAGGAGAAGACCAGATCGGACCAGCTCAGAGAGGACTTCTGCAAGAAAGAGAGGATTGAGCTAAAATGTGAAACACATGCAAGCAAGGAGGAAGCAAAGGAGCTTTGCACGCAGAGGGATGAGCCAAGGCCCTGAGGTGGCTGAGTACAGAGCACTGGAAAGAAAGAAAGAAGGTCAAGAGTGAGGCTGGTGAAGGGCACCAGGAGCATAAAGTGGGGCTGGACGTATAGATAGGAAATAGATGATGCAAAACTCTACAGGCCAAGGAGTTTGGTCTTATTGCTGGTGCAATGAATAGCCATTGAAGGGTTTTAAGCAAAAGAACAACAGGGTAAGAGCTGCAGTATTAGAAGAGATTTTGTCAACACTAAGTGGATTAGAGGGGATAAAATAAATGTGGGGGAAATAATTAGGAGGTTGTTGCAGTGATATCCAACAGACAATAATAGTCTGGACTAGAATGACAGAGATGGGAAGAAATAGACTCAGATCTGTGCCAGAAGGAAAGTCAATAGGACTTGTCATTATTTAAATGCAGTGGATAAGGAAAGACTGCATTAAGAGTAACTACCTGGTTTCTAGGTGTGCAGCTGCTGGAAAAGCTACTCACTGAAAAGGAGGTCCACGTTTGGTAAGAAAGACCATGGGTTGTATGGACAGAAACTGAAATTAGCATCCACTAACACTGAGGGCTGTGCCAAGCTGGGTCAATGCTATGCTTTAAATGGATCATCTAATTCATCCTAACTGCCATCCTATAGAATAGGTGCTACTGCTCCCATTTTTAGAGATGAGAAAACTGAGATTTGGAAAGACTTAGTAACTTATCGCCATTCTCAGAGCTAAAAATTGACTGAGCTGGGATGTGAACCTGGATTTCCTTGGTTCTAAAGCAGATGGTTCTTAATTACCAGCCCATACTGCTTCATGACAACTGAGGTCTACTTAGGAAAAATTTCATGGTTTCAAAAGGGCATGATACTTACCCTAGAACTTTGAAGCCAAACCTTCCTAGAAAACCTTCAGTTTTCCTCTCCAGGCCTCCCAGAACAACTGTCCACATCAGCAAGATGATTCTACTCTTTCTCCCATCCTTCACTGCCCACCCACTCAGGCTTTTGGCCAAACGTCAAGGTTACCTCCAGTTGCCCTGATCTCCTCAACTTTGCCTTCTCCAAAATACTGTAATATTTTCAGTCTCACCACTTACTTTGGCAACAATCTCATGTGGGCTACCCTGCAAGATGTCCATATATTCTCAACTTCCTCACATTTTATTTTTCCTATTGTGGATTTTCTTTCTTTCTTTCTTTCTTTTTTACAGTATATACTGACTGTCTTATAAAGCCTTTCAAGCACTGAAGTCAGATTGTTGTAAATAAGCTAATAAACACAAATTTCAAACTGTGACACTCTGGTTCTGGCTGCCAACCAACAGCTCTGTTTTACCAATGTTATTATCTCTAGTTGTGGAATGGAATCTCATTATACACTGCATTTAAATTAAACACATTCATCTATATATTCTTGGCAGAGCAAGAAACAGAGAACATGCACATTTTAAACAGAGCAGGCCATTATGCCTGCCATTCTAATCCATAAGCATGTGTCCCATAAAATAGGAGATGAATTAACTGATTTGAGTCCCTAAGGATCTTTTCTAGTATGAGTAATTATTTGGACAAACTCTGATTTTAGTGTATAAAGGTACATATTTTAGATAAACCACAACCTCTAATTTTAAGTCAACTATTCTTCCTAGTCCTCTATTAAGGAACCTATTCTAGTGACCTATCCCAAGATTAGGGGGAAAGTTGGGTCTTCTGGACTAATCAAGAGACAGTAAGGGATTGTCCCTGGCAATTCTGATAACACAAGACTTTCACACCACAGTTTCTTTTGGGATCTACCCCTAAGATATGACTACAGTGATGGCAGTGTATGTTCAGTTAATCATCTGACTTTTAAATTGTATTCTCCCTTTATTATTGAAAATAAATAAGCATGAACTGGAAAATGAAAAGTGCTGATACAACTGATAAACATGTGCCTCTGACAAATGAGGCAAAGACGGAAATCATTAGGCCTCCTGAAGTCAAATGCGAAATAAAAAGAACCCAGTTATGCAAGAGGAATGAAATTCTAACTTGGGTCCAAAAAGCCAACAATTATTAGGGATTTTATAATCACCCTTGATTTTTTGGAAAAGAGCCTCCCCAGCCACAGGCACAAATCTAAATATGCACATAAAATGATGATACAGGTGCATTATCAGAAGGTCGTGTTCAAACAGAACACTATCACTCTAAACTACCCTGCTGCCTACTGGGCAGATAGATTAATTCTTGCTTCTCAGCATCCTCAGAATTTTCTTTGTGCCATCAGCATACAATTTCAGGCTTACCTATGGGAAGCATGGTTGCTAGTACCTGTCACTATTTAGACTGTAAGCTCCTTGCAGGCAGCTTCTAGGCCTTACTCATCTCTGCGTCTGCAGTGCCTTAGAGAATGCCTGACTAAGAGAGAGTGCTATACAAAAGCCAGAGAGTGAATAAATAAGTGAATAGCCAGATTTACCTCTCTGAGATTCATTTCCTCTTATGAATCAGAGAAGAAAAAAGACACAGCCCAGTGGGCATCAGGCTGCTGTCTCCAGCATGGAGGTACACTTCGTACATGGTGCTGGCCTTACCTATCCAGAGAAATGCAGCATAGGTGAAAAATCGATGCTGTTGTGAGCAGGACATCCAGAGATGTCCGGACAAGGCAGAACATCTCCCCGTAAATCCAGATGTCTTGAACCAGCTCAATGGCACCGAAGGGCATCACGAGCACTGACACCAGCAGATCCGCAAAGGCGAGAGACACAATGAAATAATTGGTTTTTATTTTCCTGTGGGTGAAAAAGTGTAAGGGAGGAGGCAGTGGGAAGGATGGAGGAAAGAGGTTAGGGGGAAAGGAGCAGGGGAGAAAAGAGAGGGAAAGGGAAGCAAAGAAATAAGGGAAGAAGGGAGGAAAGAAAAGGAGAGAAAAGTCAGATGTGCAACATACTCTGTGGGATTCAGTTTCCCCTTCTGTCTTGTGTGCGGTCCAGTCACTTTGGACTTCTCCAGACCCCTGGCACCATACATCGTCTCTTGCCCTCATCTTTGACCACACTGGCCTGACTTGAGCCCCCCATGTACAGAGACCCTCCAGAGGGTCTTTATGGGGTGTTCTCTCTCCCTACTGTTGGCCTAGCTATATCCTACCAACTCATTGGGCCTCAGATTAGTCATTCCCAGGAAACCCTCCCAAGGTGCCCCCCCCCACAAACAGTGTCAAATTCCACCATTTTCCACTTTTACACTGACTACCGTGTGCCTCACATTTGTCACAGTGGTTAGAATTTTGTTTTTATGCTTTCTTGATTAGAGCATGTCTTGCTTTAAGAGGAAGATAGCAGCAGATGGGACAGAACTGAACCTTTCATCCCTTTTTGTGGCCTGGTGGATCTTAATCTAGACTGCACAATAGAATCACCTAGTAAATGTGTCTAAATATCAATGCCCAGGTCTTGCCCTGGATCTATTAGTTCAGGAATTCTGTGTGATGAACCCACTTACCACTCCCCGCCAAGCTCGCCAAATAAAATATACGGCACTCAGTTAAATGTGAACCTCAGATACACAACAAATAATTTTCCAATATAAGTGTACTCCAGATATCACATGAGACACACTCCTGCAATACATTAGTAATTTTAAAAGGGTCTTTAGGTGATTCTAATTGCAGCCAAGGATGAAGTGGAAAGAGCAGAAGACCGAGGTTTAAATCCTAGATCAGCTACTAGTCAGCTATCCTTTGGGGGCTTCCCTGGTGGCTTAGATGGTAAAGAATCTGCCTGCAATGCAGGAGACCCAGGTTCAATCGCTGATAAGGAAGAGCCCTTGGAGAAGGGAATGGCAACCCACTCCAGTATTCTAGCCTGGAGAATCCCATGGACAGAGGCGCCTGGTGGGTTATATAGTCCATGAGGTCGCAAAGAGTTGGACATGGCTGAACGACTAAGCACACATCCAGCTATCCTTTCTTTGAATCAGTTAATAAAGCGAGGAGGTTAGATATGCTCTCAGCCATTATATATATAGTGATCACAACTATTATAGAAAAAACAACATAGGAAAAAAGTCAGGATGGAAATGCACTTACATGTTTATACTTGTTATGTTAGAACTATGAGATTACATGTGATTTTTTTCCCCTGCATCATTTTTCAAACATCATTGCCATGTATCTTTTTCCCTTCATAGCTATAAATTCTAGCGGAAATTATAAATTCAGACTCCAGTTCTCCAGGGAGAGCCCCGAAATCCACCCAGGTTTTCTCATGAGGTTGCCTCACGTGACTCACCTGAGCTGTCTGTCCCTGCACACGGCCACCATCACCAGCAGGTTCCCCAAGATAGCCATCAGGATAACTGCCGAGAGAAACGTGAGCAGCACGACCTTCTCCACTGACCCGAAACCCTCCTTGGAACTGGAAGACACACAAACACAAAGAACTGAAGAAAACTCTTGAGACACAAGAAAGAAAATTAGTTTTTTCCTTCATTCATTTTCAGAAAGGTAACTTCACTGTCGAAGCTGCAAACACACATGTCTTGTACACCTAATATATGCCAATGTTTGCACTTGTCACTTTACATGTTATTGTGGTTAACTCCTACATAATGAGAAGGAGGAGGCTCAGAAAGGTAGATTAACTACCCTGAGATTGCACAGTGATTCTCTATCAGAGAACTTGAGGCTTTCCTTCAGAGCACTGAGCTTAGCTTGTGCTCAGAAAGCTTATTTGGTTGATTCTTGTTTGGCACAGCAACACAGCTAGGTTGTAAGCTCCATGAGGCAGGGACATTGCCTGTTTTCTCCATTGACAAATTCAATTTCAACACATCATTCATATTTAGAGAATGAAGGAAAACGGCATGAAATGAGCAAATGAAGGTAACTTGAACCAGTATCTGTGTGAACACAAAGGCCATCTGTGTTCAGTATCTCATCCCAGTCCACACAGAAGCTGCTGTGTGCAAGTGGGCTGTCCAAGGACTAGGTCACGGTTTGAAAGTTGTTTGTTCCTAAATGGCTGACTTGGACAAACTGTTCTTGGATTATGTGAAACCCACTGGAAATACAGAATCCATCAATAAACTCAGGGATTCCTTTCACTGCCTTGAACTACATTTCTTTTGGTGCCCAATACAACAGCTCAAATTTGTGTGCTTCTGAGTTTCAGCAACCAATTTGTTTCTATAAACCCTGCCCTCCTAATGTCAACTCAGTTTTGTCTTGCTAACTTGGAAGTGAGTGTCCCCTGTCAATAAAAGCACAAAAAATGCAGATTATTCAGAAGCTGCAGGAAAATATTTGTTTTTTAATGTGTTTTTTAAAATGTTCTTTTAAATGAAGTTTCAAAGGATCTTAAAACTTTTAGACCCAAACACACATTTCAATATGAAGAAACTAAGACCCAGTGAGAGGAACTAAGTCGCCAGAGTGTGTTAGCATCTAGACGGGGAGAAGCTGCCTGCTCTTTGGGCCACCACCGGGTACTCAGGCAAGAGTGAACATCGACATTTTTGGAATCAGTGAACTAAAGTGGACTAGAATGGGTGAATTTAATTCAGATGACCATTATATCTACTACTGTGGGCAAGAATCCTTTAGAAGAAAAGGAGTAACCCTCAGAGTCAACAAAAAGAGTCCAAAATACAGTACTTGGATACAATCCCAAAAACGACAGAATGATCTCTGTTCATTTACAAGGCAAACAATTCAATATCAGAGTAATACAAGTCTATGACCTGACCAGTAATGCTGAAGAAGCTGAAGTTGAATGGTTCTATGAAGACCTACAAGACCTTCTAGAACTAACTCCCAAAAAAAGATGTCCTTTTCATTATAGGGGACTGGAATGCAAAAGTACAAAGTCAAGAAATACCTGGAATAACAGGCAAATTTGGCCTTGGAGTACAGAATGAAGCAGGGCAAAGGCTAACAGAGTTTTGCCAAGAGACTGCACTGGTCATAGCAAACACCCTCTTCCAGCAACACAAGAGAAGACTCTATATATGGACATCACCAGATCGTCAATATCGAAATCAGATTCGTTATATTCTTTGCAGCCAAAGATGGAGAAGCTCTATAGTCAGCAAAAACAAGACTCGGAGCTGACTGTGGCTCAGATCCTGAACTCCTTATTGCCAAATTCAAACTTAAATTGAAGAAGTTAGGAAAAATCACTAGACCATTCAGGTATGACCTAAATCAAATCCCTTATGACTACACAGTGGAAGTGAGAAATAGATTCAAGGGATTAGATCTGATAGAGTGTCTGAAAAACTATGGATGGAGGTTCATGACATTGCACAGGAGGCAGTGATCAAGACCATCCCCAAGAAAAAGAAATACAAAAAAGCAGAATGGTTGTCTAGGGAGGCCTTACAAATAGCTACGAAAAAAAGAAGCGAAAAACACACAAGAAAAGGAAAGATACACCCATTTGAATGCAGAGTTCCAAAGAACAGCAAAGACAGATAAGAAAGCCTTCCTCAGCGATTCCAATGCAAAGACTTAGAGAAAAACAATAGAATGGGAAAGATTAGAGATCTCTTCAAGAAAATTAGAGACACCAAGGAAACTTTTCATGCAAAAGTGGGCACAATAAAGGACAGAAATGGTATAAACCTAAGAGAAGCAGAAGATATAAAGAGGAGGTGGCAAGAATACACAGAAGAACTATGCAAAAACGACCTTCATGACCCAGATAACCACGATGGTGTGATCACTCACCTACAGCCAGACATCCTAGAATGCAAAGTCAAGTGGGCCTTAGGAAACATCACTAGGAACAAAGCTAGTGGAGGTGATGGAATTCCAGTTGAGCTTTTTCAAATCCTAAAAGATGATGCTGTGAAAGTGCTGCACTCAATATGCCAGCAAATTTGGAAAACACAGCAGTGGCCACAGGACTGGAAAAGGTCAGTTTTCATTCCAGTCCAAAAGAAAGGCAATGCCAAAGAATGCTCAAACTACCACGCAATTGCACTCATCTCACACTCGAATAAAGTAATGCTCAAAATTCTCCAAGCGAGGCTTCAACAGTATGTGAACCGTGAATTTCCAGATGTTCAAGCTGGATTTAGAAAAGGTAGAAGAACCAAATATCAAATTGCCAACGTCTATTGGCTCATTGAAAAAGCAAGAGAGTTCCAGAAACACATCTTCTACTGCTTTATCGACTATGCCAAAGTCTTTGACTGTGTGGATCACAACAAACTGTGGGAAATTCTGAAAGAGATGGGAATACCAGACCACCTGACCTACCTCTTGAGAAATCTGTATACAGGTCAGGAAGCAACAGTTAGATCTGGACATGGAGCAACAGACTGGTTCCAGATAGGGAAAAGAGTACGTCAAGGCTGTATATTGTCACTTGCTTATTTAACTTATCTGCAGAGTGCATCATGAGGAATGCTGGGCTGGATGACGCAGAAGCTGGAATCAAGGTTGCCGGGAGAAATATCAATAACCTCAGATATGCAGATGACACCACCCTTATGGCAGAAAGTGAAGAAGAACTAAAGAGCCTCACTTTCACTTTGATGAAAGTGAAAGAAGAGAGTGAAAAAATTGGCTTAAAGCTCAACATTCAGGAAACTAAGATCATGGCATCTGGTCCCATGACTTCATGGCAAATAGATGGGAAAACAATGGAAACAGTGAGAGACTTTATTTTTCTGGGCTCCAGAATCACTGCAGATGGTGACTGCAGCCATGAAATTGAAAGACGCTTGCTCCTTGGAAGAAAAGTTATGACCAACCTAGACAGCATATTAAAAAGCAGAGACATTACTTTGCCAACAAAAGGTCCATTTAGTCAAAGCTATGGTTTTTCCAGTAGTCATGTATGGATGTGAGAGTTGGACTACAGAGAAAGCTGAGAGCCCAAGAATTGATGCTTTTGAACCGTGATGTTGGAGAAGACTCTTGAGAGTCCCTTAAACAGCAAGGAGACCCAACCAGCCCATCCTAAAGGAAATCAGTCCTGAATATTCATTGGAAGGACTGATGCTGAAGCTGAATCTCCAATACTTTGGCCACCTGATGTGAACTGATGTCATTTGAAAAGACCCTGATCCTGGGAAAGATTGAAGGCGGGAGGAGAAGGGGACGACAGAGGATGAGATGGTTAGATGGCATCACAGACTCAGTGCACATGAGTTTGAGTAAACTCAGGCAGTTGATGGTGGACAGGGAGGCCTGGTGTGCTGCAGTCCATGGGGTTGTAAAGAGTCAGACATGACTGAGGAACTGAACTGAACTGGGCACTCAGGTCCAAACAACAAGAAAGATCTATCTTCACTGAGCTCTTTTGATTGAAAACCAAGATACCTGCTAGTTTGAAATGGCATCAGCCCTCCAAATCTGGGCTCTGGCTTTGTCTGAAACCTCTTTTGTTAAACCTGGCATAGAAGACAAGATGACAACTGGAATAAGGAATCAGAAATTTCCACTCAGCTCACAAGTAGCTTTGTTGCTTCACTGAAGTCCTTATGGCTGGATTCAGATAAAAGGAAATTTTAGGTTATGTCCATCTAAATCACCCTTCTGCACCTAAACTCCAGCTATTGCTGGTACAAATCATAGACAGGTGAGATTTAACTCAATGAGGAAAGACTTCAGTAGGCTGTTTAGCCCACCCCAAACTATTTCGATTTAGGCCATGTTAATCAAGGCAAAGCGTCTAATAAAAGAGGTAACAATGCTTTTTGCCTTGTCCTTCTTGGAGGCTTTGACTCAGAATCCCTGTGAAACTTGTTCCCCTCTCTAGGTCTCTAAACTTGTGCCTTCTTCTTGGAATGCTTCTTCTCAATATTCAGGTTTCAGATTAAAGTTCACTACCATTTAATGTGCCACACTCAAACATTTTTCATTTTCTTTATAACCTTTATTGTTATCCAGAATAATAACTTCTGTTATTATTGTCTGTGTCCTACCTCCACAGACTGACGTTTGGTTGGTTATCTTTTTCACCACAATTCCTAGTACCTGGCACAGTGTCTAACCTATGGTATGTGCAGTGTAAAGGTAGATGAAGTATATAGGAAGTGCATAATTACTTGCTGAGAGAAAGATAGTGAATTCATAATGGTGAGGTTTATTCTTCAGTGTCTTTGGACAGGTTGCAGGTATAGAAAAGGTTTTACCTAGACAAGAGAAGACCCAAGGATGAGACATAAAAGCTATTGTTAACTCTCTGAGGACTGTCCTTTGAAATAAGAGTAGATTTATGCATTAATTCATTCAACAATACTTTCTAAGCACCTGCCCTGCATTAGGCATTGTTGTAGCCTTAGAGCAGCAGAAATAAGCAAAACAGAGAGCAATAAATAGATAAGCAAGAATATAGATACATTTAGCTAGTAATATGAACAGCAAGTGGGGACTGAAAGCCTGGCTGTTAAATGGGGGTCGTCAGTGAAGCTCAGCAATAGGTTGTCAGAGTTTACGGCTTACAGATTATGTAACTATGTGGGACCAGTGAGCAGTCTCTAAACAGTGGCTCTCAGCATTGGCTGCATATGGAAATCACCTGAAGAGCCTTAGAAAATGCTGATGTTAGAACCTGACTCTCAAAGACTCTGATTTAGTTAGTCTGGGTTGCAGCCTGAATATCAGAATTTTTAAAAGCTCCTAAGTGGTTCTGATGTGCAACCAAATTTAAGAATCACTGCTAAAGGGAGGGAAGATTTAGTAGTGGATGATAACTTTCTAATAACTAAGGATGGTCCACAGGAGCTTCCCAGTGTCATTGTGAGTGCCCTGGCTTAGCAAGTGTTTAAGAATATCTAGGTGTCAGTTAGATACGACTTCACACCTGTTAGGGTAGTTATTATAAACTACAGTTGTTAAAAACTGAAAAATAACAAGTGTTGGTGAGAAAGAGAATAAACTGGAAATTCAGTGCCTTTCTGATAGAAGCGCAAAATGGTGCAACTGCTATGGAAAATAGTTTGGTGCTTTCTCAAAATGCTAAATACAGAAAGACTATCTGATTCAGCAGTATCAGTCCTAGGTATACACTCTGAAGAATAAAAAGCATGGACATGAATAGAGATATGCACTCCATTGTTCATAACGGCATTATTCACAATAGCCAAAAGGGAGAAACAACTCAAGAGTCCATCAACAGATGAAAGGATAAAAAGAATGCAGTATAAACAGACTGGGGAATTTCTGTTCAGTGATAAAAAGATATTAAGTTCTCATCCATGCTACAATATGGATAAACCCTGAAAACATTATGCTCTGTGAAATAAACCAGACACAAAAAGACAAACATTGTATAATTCCATGTATACCAAGAGCCTAGAACAGGCAAATTCTTAGAGAAACAAAGCAGAATAGTATTTACCAGGGGCTGGGATAGGTAGAGGAGACGGGAATGGGGATTTATTTAATGAGTATAGAATCTCTATTTGGGGTTTGAAAAAATTCTGGAAATGGATAATGGTAATGGCTGCACACCACTGTGAGTGATCATCTTGTCACTCAATTGTACATGTAAAATGGTTACTGTATATATTAATGGTAAGTTTTATGACATGTACATTTTATCACAATAGAAAAGAAGAATACATCAGTTCAGTTCAGTTGTTCAGTCATGTCTGACTCTTTACAACCCCATGGACTGCAGCACACCAGGCCTCCCTGTCCATCACCAACTCCTGGAGTTTACTCAAACTCATGTGCACTGAGTCTGTGATGCCATCTAACCATCTCATCCTCTGTCGTCCCCTTCTCCTCCCGCCTTTAATCTTTCCCAGGATCAGGGTCTTTTCAAATGACATCAGTTCACATCAGGTGGCCAAAGTATTGGAGATTCAGCTTCAGCATCAGTCCTTCCAATGAATATTCAGGACTGATTTCCTTTAGGATGGGCTGGTTGGGTCTCCTTGCTGTTTAAGGGACTCTCAAGAGTCTTCTCCAACATCACGGTTCAAAAGCATCAATTCTTGGGCTCTCGCTTTCTCTGTAGTCCAACTCTCACATCCATACATGACTACTGGAAAAACCATAGCTTTGACTAAATGGACCTTTTGTTGGCAAAGTAATGTCTCTGCTTTTTAATATGCTGTCTAGGTTGGTCATAACTTTTCTTCCAAGGAGCAAGCGTCTTTCAATTTCATGGCTGCAGTCGCCATCTGCAGTGATTCTGGAGCCCAGAAAAATAAAGTCTCTCACTGTTTCCATTGTTTTCCCATCTATTTGCCATGAAGTCATGGGACCAGATGCCATGATCTTAGTTTCCTGAATGTTGAGCTTTAAGCCAATTTTTTCACTCTCCTCTTTCACTTTCATCAAAGTGAAAGTGAGGCTCTTTAGTTCTTCTTCACTTTCTGCCATAAGGGTGGTGTCATCTGCATATCTGAGGTTATTGATATTTCTCCCGGCAACCTTGATTCCAGCTTCTGCGTCATCCAGCCCAGCATTCCTCATGATGCACTCTGCAGATAAGTTAAATAAGCAAGTGACAATATACAGCCTTGACGTACTCTTTTCCCTATCTGGAACCAGTCTGTTGCTCCATGTCCAGATCTAACTGTTGCTTCCTGACCTGTATACAGATTTCTCAAGAGGTAGGTCAGGTGGTCTGGTATTCCCATCTCTTTCAGAATTTCCCACAGTTTGTTGTGATCCACACAGTCAAAGACTTTGGCATAGTCGATAAAGCAGTAGAAGATGTGTTTCTGGAACTCTCTTGCTTTTTCAATGAGCCAATAGACGTTGGCAATTTGATATTTGGTTCTTCTACCTTTTCTAAATCCAGCTTGAACATCTGGAAATTCACGGTTCACATACTGTTGAAGCCTCGCTTGGAGAATTTTGAGCATTACTTTATTCGAGTGTGAGATGAGTGCAATTGCGTGGTAGTTTGAGCATTCTTTGGCATTGCCTTTCTTTTGGACTGGAATGAAAACTGACCTTTTCCAGTCCTGTGGCCACTGCTGTGTTTTCCAAATTTGCTGGCATATTGAGTGCAGCACTTTCACAGCATCATCTTTTAGGATTTGAAAAAGCTCAACTGGAATTCCATCACCTCCACTAGCTTTGCTACTAGTGAATACATGGATGACCCTATATCAGGATGCTGTATGGTTTCTTGTACTTGAGGCAGGTAGGACTGACTGATTTTAGGTCCCTGTCTTGTCTATGGACAGTATTTGAACATATCCTCAGAACATAGATTGTCCATCAACCACACCCTCACCATAAGAACCATCTCCCCTCAATTGCCTTCCTCTTGCAGAAGAAAGGAACAGATTCAGAGTCTGAAGTGAACACCTTTGGTTCCAGAGAATGTATATTTCAAATTAAGTGGGAATGTCAGGGTCAGAGATCCCCAAGTTCAGTGTTATGGTTCATTCATGGCATGCCAATTAGGAGCTAGATACAGCGAAGCTTTGCAAGTGAAGGGCAAAATGTAACCACAGAATTTTTAATTAGGCAGATTTGTCCTTTGAACTAAACGTAAGTCCAGTCAAGATAATTAAAATATGTTAAGAACTATGTCTACTAACTTCATGGTAGGTCCTTGGATTGCCTCTGACACCCTTCAAGATTACTGTCAACCACCACCAAGCAACTCTCATCTGGCCAAAGGGCTGGCCACTCCACTAAATCGGTTATTTGACAGTTATTCTTATGAGAAATTTTACTTTCTCTCCCTCTCTTCTTTTGCTTTTCCAGTGATCTTTTGACCCATTAAGGAAATTCCACAAATTTGCTGGCTCTGTTTACCATTTTCTCTGTTCTTAACAAATGAATATCTATGACAATAATTCTGGGTAAATTTTAACATAGGTTTATACATGAAAATGTATTGTAAATGACAAAATGTAATATAAACAAGTAATCACTGGTATTAATACCAGAAGCCCATATAGGGACAATAGCTAAGGAAGTTTTAGATAGTTATGCTCTATCATCCAAAATAATGGGTCTCAAGGGCATACACGGACATCTCTCTTCCCCCCACACCTGCACTCCCACTTGTTTTGTTAAAATAGCTATGTAATTTCAAAATTTTCTGAGCCTGTTTCATTCTGGATCAATTGAGGAAGTCAGAGTAAATCTCTCATTTATCAGATATGTATTTATTGCCAGTTCAGTTCAGTTCAGTTGCTCAGTCATGTCCGACTCTTTGCGACCCCATGAATCGCAGCACGCCAGGCCTCCCTGTCATCACCAACTCCCGGAGTTTACTCAAACTCATGTCCATCGAGTCGGTGATGCCATCCAGCCATCTCATCCTCTGTCGTCCCCTTCTCCTCCTGCCTTCAATCTTTCCCAGCATCAGGGTCCCTTCCAGTGAGTCAGTTCTTCACATCAGGTGGCCAAAGTATTGGAGCTTCAGCTTCAGCATCATTGCCAACCATATGCCAAAATCTATGCCAAGCACTAGGATTCAACAGTAAAGAAGGTGGACAATGTCCCCACCTTCATGGAGTTCACCACTGATGAAAGTACACAACTAACAAAAAAATACAGTTTGTGATCAGTGTTTCAAAGTTACACTCTTAAACCTTAGTGCTCACATGTATCTTTTGGGAATACTGTTAGAATGCAGATTCTGATTGTTTTGGCCTAACATGGGGTCTGGGGTTCTGTGTTCCTCACAAGCCCACATACAGGCTCATGAAGAGTATCAGCGATACTCCTGCCACTAGTTCATGAATCACACGTGGGGCTGTAAGACTCTCAAGGGCATTGGCATGATGGTGATAGAGAACAACTAGATTAGAGGGAACATTTAAGAAATCAGGGAACACTGGATTTAGTTGTTCTGATACACACAAAGGATCCAAGAGTTAGGGTTAGGGGAACCAGGAGAAGAGCAAGTACAAAGGCCTTGAGACAGGAAAGATGTTTTTTGTGTTCACTATCAGAGAGGAATGAACAAGGAATAAAAAAATCCAAGATGAACTTCAAAAAGCAGTTAGGAGTCGTATCCAGAGGGTTTTGGATGGGCTGGTAAGAAGCTCATGCTTTATTAGCCAATAAATGAGAATACAGTAAAGTGATTTAAGGAGAAAAATGACATTGGGGATCTAAATGTGAGAGAAAGTAAGTAAACCCTGGACCTTGCCAGGGTCCAGGTAAGGGAAGACAATGGCTTGGAGTAGGGTGGTGGCCCTGGAGATGGAGATGTGGGTGGAATGAAGGTATATTTGAGAAATAGAGGTATAGGTAAGAACAATATATACCATGAATGGACAGAAAGAAGCAGAAATGAACGTCATAATTCTGATTTGCTTCTCTGAGTAAAAGATGGTACCATTAAGTGAAATGGGAAACACATTAAGTGTGAGATATGCATAAAACATTCAGGTGGAGATGTCAAGCAGGCAATTGGAGCTCAGAAAGGATGACTGGGTCTGAGAAACACACTTGGGATTTCCAGCATTTCTATGCAATTTAGAGCCTTGAGGAAGGATGAAATCATTCAAGAAGAGGGCCAGAGTCTTGATGAAATCTGATACTGAGATACGCAATAGAGAAGGAAGAACCAGCAGAGGAAACTGAGAAAGAAAGCAGAGGGGACATCACTGGGGAACACCAGGTGAGTGTGTTGCTATAAAAGTCAAGTGCAAAGAAAATATCCAATGAGGGAAACAAAGGTGTTTCTTGACAGTTCCCTGGGAATCACTGCAGGGCTCCTTCTGGGAAGGAAGGGAAACAAGGAGACAGGGTAATAACAGTAGTTCTTTTTCTTTTTATGTATTGCACTTTGCAATAAAATTATGTTTGACCACAGAGCTTCATCACTGGACCAACGATCTCTGCAGAAAGTCTCTCCTCTGCCACTGCTGTGCATGCCAACCACACAAAAAACACTCTTCTTGAAAATACACGCACCACATCCATTAAGCATTCCAAACAGTTCAAAATACTCCCTAACCAATAGCTTTCTTTACCCAACCTGCCCACCACTGCGATGTCCTTTGTCAAATAATTGCAAGTAAATTAGAGAAAACAGTGTTCATTTTCTTACCAATCAACAGTCAGCACAAAGAATACAAAAGCACTCTGAATTAAATGGGAGAGCCTGACTAAAACTGGATGGTTTCTTCCCAGTGTGAATTTTATTAACCTTAAGTGTAAGGTCCATGGCATTTCCTATAGTGATAAAAGACTGGATGTTGAACAAGAAGGCCTTAACTTTTTCACTCAGTTTGACTAAACTTCAGATAGACTTCTTATTCCAGACTATGGCCTCCCTTTTCTTAGAGCATTTTACTTCAGAAAACTTGTAAACTCTTTCTCTGCCCTTTGGGATGTAAGTCTTTTTAAAAGCCTCTTGCCAGTTTTTCAAGTAAGGATGTCTTCTGCAAGGATGTGGTAGCCCTTTGAAATGCAATCAAGGTAAAGAAAGCCCCCATCTCCCAGTCTCTGTGAGAAAGTGGAAACCTATGGTCCTATCTTCCGTGGGCACGTTGCTCCAAGTTGTAAAACTACTTTGTCTTTCCTTTGTTGTCATTCAGTTGCTAAGTCATGTCCGACTGTGACCCCATCAACTGCAGCATGTCAGGCTTCCCTGTCCTTCACTACCTCCTGGAGTTTGCTCAAACTCATGCCCATTGAGTCGGTGATGCCATCCACCATCTCAACCTCTGTCACCCTGTTCTCCTCCTGCCCTCAATCATTTCCAGCATCGGGGGCTTTTCTGATCAGTCAGCTCTTCCCATCAGGTGGCCAAAGTACTGGAGCTTCAGCTTCAGCATCAGTCCTTCCAATGAATATTCAGGGTTGATTTCCTTTAGAATTGACTGGTTTGGTCTCCTTGCAGTCTAAGGAACTCTCAAGAGTCTTCTTCAGCACCACAGTTCAAAAGCATCAATTCTTTGGCGCTCAGCCTTCTTTATGGTCCAACTCTCACATCTGTACACAGCTACTGAAAAATCATAACTTGGACCAAACTGACCTTTGTTGGCATTCCTTTAAATATATGCCATTTCCTTCTAGATTTCTTGGGAAATTGACATACAAACAATAGCCAGACCCTATATAGCAATAAAACTCTGGCAGTCTCTGTGGCACCAGTCCAGAAAGGTTAGGACTTGTTCAGTGACTTCTAGCTTCCATATTTTTCCTCTCCTACTGTTAGGGGAAACACTGACCAAAACCACCCACCCTAACTGCTTCCAACTCAAGACTTACCACAGAAAGCCAAATACACTCCTCAAAGCAATTACATTAGATGCCCCACTTCTTATGCACTTCCTGCTTTTCTAGGTCAACAATCTCTGATCAGAGCACAGCTTAAGTTCTGTTTCATGACAAGCTTTTCTACTCCCCATCCTGACTTTGAGTCTTTGCTAAATGCAAGTGATGATGGCTGACTCCCTTGTTACAGCAAGTGCTGAAGAAACAGCCTCTGTTCTCATCCATGTGATCTTTCTTTCCATATTCTAGATATACACCTACCCAGAATCCTATATTTTCAAATCAGGTAGAATCTTTTCTGGGGAAGAAAAAATTTCTTATTTTTTCGTTTATGCTACTTTGGGTTTATAATGGTAACTTTTTTGGGGGCCCAGCTAACTTTTTTTTTTTTTTTTAACAGTATGCTTTTATTCTTAAAAATGCTTTAAAAAAAACAGAAGGACTAAAATAACTCATATGAAATATTTTCATAATAAGAGCATCAGAGCAGTGGTGCTCCAGGATCACAAGAGAGCATCAAAATTACCAAGAAAGCTTGGTTCAAACACATGGCTGGATTCGCCAACAGAGTTTCTGTACATCCAGAATGAGGCCCCAAAAATGCATTTCTAACAAGTTTCTAGGTGATACTGCTGTGGCTGGTCTGGGGACCACATTTTGAGGACGAGCTGACCAAGAGCATCATGAAAGATGCCCTAACCCTCACATCTCCACTGCAAATTACCTTCTTTGTTCCTAGGTTTAGAACTTCCTGCTTGGAAGTGGGGAGACTGTGACATTGATTAAACCCCGATTACATAGCAAGCAACACACTAAGGACAGTTTTAACATTGGCTCATTTCATCTTCACAATAACTATGTAATCTATAACATGATGCCCTTTTTTCAGAACAGACTGGTGCTCAGCATGGTAAGGAGACTTAAGATCCTACTTAAGATCAAGTAATAGACCTGGGATTTTAAACCTACACATTCTGATTCCAAGATCAATGCTTTACCCACTAAATGTTAAATGTGCTCATTTGAAATTGAATAAATTTCCTTTTAAGACAAAAAAGACAAGCTAAAGTTTTACTGTGTATCTAGAAACCTAGAATCAAACATGTTGATGATGACAGCTTAATATGCCTTTTAAAAATATGCTGGCTATAGAAAATGCCAGGGAAAAAATTCACACAGATGGAAATTATGCTTAATGGATTTTCTATGCAATTCTAAAAGCACTACTTTTGATTGTTTTTGAAGACCTTATAGAGGAAGGTGGGAGGGTGAGGGTGGGGGTTAGTACACAAGGGAAGTAGGCTAGGTATCTTTCAAATGCCAACACGTGGAGGAAAATTCTTATGGCAAGCTCTAAATAGACTTTTCCAGAGCCTCAAAGATCACACACATTGAGAATGAGAAAAACTTCAAAGCCCAAAGAGGATCTGTCTCTATGGCGTATAATAGAGTTCAAAGCTGCAAGGAATACAAAAGATATCAGGATCAAAGACACGGTGCTCCAAGGCCATGTCTGGATGTAAAGCCAAGCCAGAACTGATGTGACAAGATTCTCACTGCTGCACAGTGTGTTAACTACCAGGGCTTCCATTCTTCCAGGAAATAAAATGCTAGATGAAAGTTGCCAGTAAGTTATACCTTAGAGGTGAGTCTCACTTTAAGAAAACCTATTCTTCCAAAACTGGAACTCAGCAAACAGTTCCAGAGATAGATTTTTTTTTTTCTTTCCCATATGTTATTTCTTCTCTGGTTTGTTTTACAAACATCTCTTTGCCCACATTTGCTCAGGGTATAGAAATATTCATCAGGTACAGAAAGGCCTTCCTTTGGAGTAAAACACATGGCATGTTTTCAGTATTTAGCTGATCATTTACTTCCTTGAAATTATTCTTATTGTTATGAGAATCCATCGCTGGGAAAAATATGGACCACATGGAGTCTCTCTACCATGGTCAATCATTTACCAGAAAGATAAGGCCTCAAGGAAAAGCGGAATTTCCCCTCCTCTGATAACGTCTTGCTCCCCATTGCTCTGTCACTGGGCCCCACTGCTAATGAATCCAGCTCTGCACATTTTGCCGTGGTTCTGCTTGTATGGTAAGTATTATGATTTCCTGTCTCACCTCTGCTTCTGACAATATAAAAATCTTAAGTTCTGATGAAAGAAGAAATTGCTTAGCATTACTCTACTGCAGAAGTAGCCAAACAATGGCCAATGGACCAAATTCAGCCCACTGTCAGTTTTTGTAAATAAAAGTTCATTGAAACACAGGCACATTCAACTGCTTATATATTTTCTATGACTGCTATAAAGGCAGGGTTGAGTAATTACAGCAGCAACAGTATGGCCTACAAAAGGTGAAACTATGTTTTGACCCTTTATGAAACAAGTTTGATGACCCCACTTTTTTGGAACCAGAGATATGTTAGGTCTAAAGAAGAATATGGGAGAGACACGAAGACTTTCTATTTAATTGGGGGTGATTCATTCCTCTCGATTTTCTCACTAAGTGAGAAACAATATCATTCCAGTTGACCAAGCCAGAAGCTAGGCATCTTTCCCCATTTCTTCTCCTTTACCTAAGTTGTTATCTACTTTGAGTATCTCCCCTTTTTTTTCTTTTGGCTCTGTGGCATGTGAGATTCTAGGTGCCCCAAAAAAGGACTGAACCCATTCCCTCTGCAGTGCGGATGTGAAGTCTTAACCACTGGACCACCAGGGTGGTCCGTTGAGTATCTGCTAAGTCTCTTCACTTCTCTCCAGTCCACTGTCGGTACTTTAAGCTCCACCTATTTTGCACCAGGGCCCTGTTTCATGGAAGACAATTTTCCCATGAACTGGATGGTGGAGGTGGATGGTTTCGGGATGACTCCAGCACATTACATTAGTTGTGCACTTTATTTCTATCATCAGCTTCACCTCAGATCATCATGCTTTAGGTCCCTGAGGTTGGGACTCCTGCTCTAACGGAAGCTTTCTGTCATCTTCATTTGCCTAGACTACTACAAGCAGTACTGTCTGCTCTGTCATCAGCTACCAGTCAATTAGACATGTTCAAAACTGAACTCTTGATTTCCCTCACCTCAAACCTGCTTCTTGTCTCAATTAGCAGCAAGTATATTGTTGCTCAGGCCAAACCTTGGAGTAATTCCTAACAAGTTTCTCTCTCAGACCTCACATATGTCAACAAATCCTGTTAGCTCTAATTTAAAAATGTTTTCTGATTCTGGCTCTTTTCCAGCTCTTCTGCCACCCTAATTTAAACTACATCATGCCTTACCTGGGTGATGGCAAAGGCTCCCAACTGAGTTCCTGCTTCCACCATCTTCTGTATATAACCTTCTCTTCAAGCAGTAGACAGATCGAGCTTTGCAATATATTTAGGGTGGAACATACCACTGTCCTACTCACTACCCTTGAGATGCCTTGTCATCACACTCAATAATACCCAGAGCCTTTACCTTTGCCCAAATAGCTCTATAAGGTTGGATCTTGGCTGCTTCTATGATCTCAGCTCTTGCCACTCTCTCCTTTTCCCAGGCTGCTCCTGCCATGAAGGCTTCCTCATCATTCCCTAAAGGAGCCAAATAGGCTCCCCTTTTAGGGTCTCTCATTTGATGCTGCCTCCATCTGGATCTCTTTATCCCGAGGGATCACTTCATTCAGGTCCATGCTCAGACTCACTTCTAAAGAGAGGGTTTTTCTGACTTCCATATTGAAAACAGGACCTCTCACTCTATTCCTGTGTCTTGTAGTTTTGATTTTCACAGCTGTTACCTAGTATGCCCTCCCACACACTAGAATGGCTTGATTGAAATCTCATTGAAAGCAGGAACTTAGTCTGCTATGTCTATAGATGTAGATGTATTTCTAGTACCTAAAACAGTGCCTTGCACATACAAATACTAGAAAAGTATTTGTGGAATAAATGAATGAATGGAGTCACCTTTCATTGGTCATCTCTGCCTTGACTCTTCCTCTTCCCTCCGATTGTCAGCACTGAAGTCAAAATGTTTTTTTCTATATTTTTCGAAAAGGAATTAGCCCGTAGTCTCATTGTAATTTTGGTAAAATATCAAATTTGACCTCATTTAACCCAGTCCCTACTTAGTTCTCCAGCTTTATTTCTGACATGAGTGCATGCATGCTCAGTTGCTCAGTCATGTCTAACTCTTTGAAACCCTATGAACTTATAGCCTGCCAGGTTCTTCTGTCCATGGGATTTTCCTGGCAAGAATACTTGGAGTAGGTTGCCATCACCTGCTCCAGAGGATCTTCCCATCCCAGGGATCAAACCCATGTGGCTTGTGTCTCCTGCACTGCAGGATTATTTCTGACACTGCTCCATAACTCTACCAGAGGAAAGTACTCAAATGCCCACAAAGGGAGCTGGGACACACTTGTTAAGCCCCACCTCTCTTTCCCCTCCTTCACCTGGCAGGCTCTTTTATGTCCATTGATACTCAATTAAACGTATTCTCTGGGAAGTCATCCCACCCCTGACTCCAAGAACTTCTTCTTTCTACATGCTTTATAGCACTTCATCATGGCTTTTATCACACTATATTTTAATTATTCATTTAAATATATGTCACCACAATCATACTATCTTACTCATTTTGGTATCCATATTGCCTAGCACAACAAATATTTACCAAACAAGTTAAAAAGATATGTATGTTAGCCCTTACTTGAAAGAAATTTAAACTCCAGCAATCACCATAAATTTAAACTCCAGCAGCCATACTGTCGCTGCTATAATTACTCAACCCTGCCTTTATAGTGGAAAGCAGTTATAGAAAATACATAAGCAGTTGAGTGTGCCTGTGTTTCAATGAACTTTTATTTACAAAACTGACAATTGGCTGAATTTGGTCCATTGGCCATTGTTTGGCTACTTCTGCAGTAGAGTAATGCTAAGCAATTTCTTCTTTCACCTGAAAGAAGTTTTTTTTTCCTTAAACTTAACAGGTCTATTTAATCCTACAAGTAAACCACTCCCTAAGTCAGGAGTATTAGGGTCATCAATCATCTCTTTGAATTACAACATGCAATTGCTAACATTACAGATTACCAAATAGTTTGCTAGTTTCTCCAGTGAATAATAGAAGCCTTTCCCACAATTTGCTCTGAAGGCTAACAATACTTCCAAACCTATTTCCTAGAACAACACTTCTAAATATATTTTCTAGTCATTTCCTATGCCCTGAAGCTATTGTAAGCAGTAAATAAGAAAATACATGTAAAACACTTGAGATATTGCCTGGCATATACTACATGCCCAATACATGTTAGCTATTAGTATTCTTCTTTTCTGTTCATTTTGAAAATGCACAAATGGCATTTACATTTTTCCTGGTCCTCAAGCTCATAGGACTGCAAGAAAGTCTGGTCGATGACTGATCACTATGACAGCATGTTGTAATTGGCTGGAGGCTGTTGAAATAACAAGTAAAAATAGAGTCCAGAGATGAGATATAGTAAGAATGCACTGGAGTTCTTCCAGACAGAGCTAGTAGAAAAGCAAATGTGATTGAACAGAGAAGGAAAAAAAATATGCTGAAAGTTCACAGACGTGGAGATAGAGTTTGGAAGTTTCCTTGGTCGCTCAGTGGTAGAGAATCTGCCTGCCAATGTAGGAGACATAGGTTCAATCCCTGGGTCAGAAAGATCCCCAGGAGAAGGAAATGGAAACCCACTCCAGTATTCTTGCCTAGAGAATCCCATGGACAGAGGAGCCAGGTGGGTTATATTCCATGGAGTTGCCAAAGAGTTGGATATGACTTAGTGACTAAAGAACAATGACATACAAATGTAAGGAGTAAGAATTTGGATGCATACAGAGCTGCCATAAGCATAAAATAAGTGGGGGATATCTAACATCTTGATAGGCATGAGGACTTTGAAGAGAAAGGCTCTGCGTTCAAGTTCACCATCACACAAGCACACTCATTCACACCTCCATGAACACAACCCAAAAGAGCAGGCTGGGCAGTGATGGGGATAAAGGAAGCCAGGTAGAGAGTAACTGTGGCATCACCCAAGGATAGACAGGTCACAGTTAGCCTCTCCACCCGGATACTACTAGACATTCTAGAGCTTATAAAGTCAGATCATTTAAAAACGACTGCTGGGATTTCCCACTTGTCAACTGAAGAACTGCACTGTATTACAATTCATAAATGCATGTCCAGATTATACTATGACAAATGTAAAAAGAATCTTAAAGACATTCATGCTCCAATTATTCCACTTCTAAGAATTTAACCTTAAAAATATATTAGAACTGCAATTAAAGATTTATGTATGAGTCATAACGATATTGCTTATAATTAGGAAAATTGGAGACAACCTAAATGTAAATTTGAGCATCAGTTACATCAACAATTTCATATTTATTTAATATTTACAAAGCCATTAAAATCCAGGATTGAAAATAATATTTAACAACAGGGGAAAGTTTTCATTAATATTATTCAGTGCTAAAAGCAAGTACATTTTTTAAATAAAAATGTGTCTTTACATAAAGGTCCAGAAAAATAACATTGAGAGATTGATTTGTGACCTTTTTCTTAATACCACAAAAAAGACTAGAAGGAATGAGTAGTTATCTTTCTCCTCTGTCCCAAGAAGAAAACTAAAATTTGTGTTTTGAATTATTAGCAACATTGGTTATGGGTTTTTTAAGTGGCAGAGTTGAAGGCAGCAGTTTCTAGTATGAGAGCATAGCCACCTGACCTAAAGGCAGAAGTAGCCAACTACGGAGGAAGGAAGGTTTGAAGAGCTATAACAAGGAGAAAGCAGGGATTTGTAGCTCTTCCAAGAAGAGCTAGAAGGAACACCATACTCCTTCTCAGCATCCATGGAGACCAATGACTGTAATCAATGTCAACTTGATATGAAAGCAGCAAAACCACCTTTCTTCCAGGGACCAGGTAAAAGTGGACAACTAGCCTGATGTAATCAGAGTGGACTAGAAAGTAAAAGGCCCAGCTTGTCCCATCAAGTGGAAGAAGTCCACCAAATGTCTGAGATTCCATTTCTCCCTGAAACCCACTTGAGGGCTTCATTAAAAAGTTAACCAATTTAGAGATTACAAGAAATGAGGCATTTCTTATACTTGAATTTTGTAAAATTCCTTCCAATACTTTATTTTCCTTCATGACATTTATCTAACATATTGCCTGTTTCTTTGCTTGGTTGTGTAATACTACTGACTGTATCTCCCACCCCGCCCCCACCCTTCAGAAGACTGTAAACATCATGAAAGCAGAGCCTTTGTTTTCCTGGCGCATAGTGGGTACTCAACAAATATTTGTTTAAGGTAAGGAATAAACGATGCTATAAGATTATCTTGGATTCATGGTTACACCACTTGCTACCATAAAGCCTTAGTTCACTCAGGCTTCCATAACAAAATACCATAGGCTGAGTGGATTAAACAACAAAAATTTATTCTATCATAGTTTGGAGGCTGAGAAGTCCAAGATGCAGAAACCAGCAGATCAGTTTCTGGTGAAAACTCTCTTCTAAACTTGCAAAAGGCTGCCTTCTCTGTGTGTCTTACACAGTGAAGAGAGAGCAAGATATCTGGTTTCTCTTCTTAAAAGGGCACTAACCCAAGCCCAGTAGGGCTGCCCTAGTGGCTCAGAGGTTAAAGTGTCTGCCTGCCACGCAGGAGACCGGAGTTCGATCCCTGGGTCAGGAAGTTCCCCTGGAGAAGGAAATGGCAACTGACTCCAGTATTCTTGCCTGGAGAATCCCATGGACGAAGGAGCCTGATGGGTTACAGTCCATGGGGTCGCAAAGGATCGGACATGACTGAGGGACTTCACATTCACATCATCAACCCCACCATGAGGGACTCTTCTAAATCTAATTATCATTATTTCCCAAAGGTGTCATCACCAAATACCACCACACTGGGGGGATCAGGGCTTCAACATATGAACGGGAGGAGACAAAATTCAATCTGTAACAAATAACATGTAGTTATTTATTTTGACCAAACTACTGCTTTCAGGTACTTTAATAATCTACTTACAAATCAAACATGCTATCTTTTTCACAAAGACTTTACATATTTTATTTCCAAATAAAATTACATTTGAATGAAAGTAAAAACAGGGAGAGAAGGAGAGCTATGTAAGCATATAAATACATATATACAATTAAATTCAGAGGTTATGGTCATTTGAATGTACAACCAATTGTCAATCATAAATGTTTTGGGTGGAGGACTAGAAGATAATGGGAGACTTTTTCCTTTGGGATATTATTGGAATTTGAAATGACAAGAATAGATTTATGTATTACTTGTTCAACTGAAGAATAAGGAAGTACTACCCCCTCTGCTGTGAATCTCATCTTGTACTTCTCAACCACAACACTTCTTACTTCACACTAGAAGGTTAACATATTGTTCTTGCCAAATAAGTCATACATGACAGCATTAATTTCTCTAAGCAGTTGGGTGTGAGCTCTGCTGTGATTAGAAAACAAATAAATTCACTGAGTCAACTAGACTTGGCCCAGGAATGTTAGCTAAGCTATAGGCATATGTTTGCTCATTTGTTAACCCAGCCATCCCTTTGTCTACTCAGTTATTTGTGTATGCATTCAACAGAATATGTGAGGGGCTTTGCTATTTCAGTCCCTGAGAAGAGAGAGCAGGCGTGATTCCTTCCCTCGGAAAGCTCAGAGGCTGTCAGAGCAGACAGACATGAATCCAACTATGTGTATACGTAAAATTGCAGCTGCTATAAACGTGGAGGCTATGAGAAGAGGTGTATGTAGTGGTGCTAACTTTGTTGCCAGATCAGCAAACACTTCCCTGGAGGTGTGGTCATTGAGCTGCAATTTAAAGGGGGAACAGGAGTTAACTTAAACAGGTAGGAAATGTTAGGGGGGCTTCCCTGGTGGCTCAGTTGATAAAGAATCCACCTGCAATGCAGGAGACCTGGGTTTGATCCCTGCGTTGGGAAGATTCCCTGAAGCAGGGCATGGTAGCCTACTCCAGTATTCTTGCCTGGAGAATCCCCATGGACAGAGGAGCCTGGCAGGCTACATGGGGTCGCAAAGAGTAGGACACGACTGAGCGACTCAGCACAGCACAAGGTTGGAAGTGTAGCAGTGAAAGCAATATGATGTATTCTAGCAGGTGAAAGAAGACCACCTTAACTGGAGTGCTGGGATCCAGGGGAGCCTCCAGCAGTTGGGGTCAACAAGGGTCAGATCAGAAGGGGACCACAGACTGGGCTAAGTATTTAAGTCTTCATTACGAGTTCAGTGGAATCACCAACTGTCTAAAGAAAGTTGGCATAAAGGATGGCATGATCAGGACTTCTTGGTGGTACAGTGGGTGGGAATCCTTCTGCCAATGCCAGGAACATGGGTTAAATCCCTGGTCTGGGAAGATTCCACACACCTTGGAGCAGCTAAAACCCATGTGCTACAAATATTGAGTCTGTGTGTTGCAACTACTGAAGCTCGAGTGCCTAGAGCCTGTGCTCCATAACAAGAGAAGCCACCCCAATGTATCACAACAAAGAGTAGTCACTGCTCACCACAACTACAGAAAACCCTTGTGCAGCAATGAAGATCCAGCACAAGCAAAAAAAAAAAAATGGATAACAGGATCAGATTTACATTTTGACATCTCTAGAATGTAGAGTATAAAGGTACAATTGTAGGGTTATTTTGGAAGGCCTTTGGCCTTAGTAATTTTTAAAACTTATAGGTACTCCAGTAAACATATCTAGAACATGGTTCTCAGTAGAAGTGTTAATACCCCCAAAAGCACTTTAAGATCCTTGGCGGGGGGGCCTAGATTTGTGGTTATGACTGGGGAACACTATAGGCATTTAAGCCTTCCCTGGTGGCTCAGCTGTAAAGAAACCGCCTGCAAGGCAGGAAACACAAGAGATGTAGGTTCAATCCCTGGGTCAAGAAGATCCCCTGAAGGAGGGCATGGCCCACTCCAGTATTCTTGCCTGGACAAGAATGGACAGAGGAACCTGGCAGGCTACAGTCTGTAGGGTTGCAAAGTGTCAGACAGGACTGAAGAGACTTAGCACACACACACATAGGCATTTAGGGAGAAGACAAGTGACATTATAATATGAGGGACAATCTCTCATTAAAAAGATCACATCCCACATTCTTCATGATTAGAATGTCCTATCACACATCTGTGTAAGTAAAAATTTGTTTATAATTCCTCAACTTAGAACTAAACCCCCTTTACATATAAACACTAATAATTTTTTGCATGGTAATTTATATACACTAAATGAAGGGGAAATTATGCTTTCATTTTGTTCAGAACAGGGATTCTCTAAATGTCACCAACAGTGATCCCACCTGTGGTACAAGAGTTGACAATCCAACACACCTGTGCTGACTGTCATTTGTAGGGTGCATTCACAGTGATTTAACGTGCAGGACACGTGTCTGACTGCTTCATTATGTTTTATACTGTAGACAAATTTGAGCATTTATATAATGAAACATATATTATTTTATTATAAATAACTTTTGCTTTGTTGCCTTTCTGTATTATAGTTAAGGAAGTATGTGCATAATTTAACTATGAATAGATAGGTTATATTATCCTCGGATTTCATTTCTGTATAGTCAAGGGTTATTACAAAATATTTGTTTAAAATAGGGTAGAGTAGTGGCTGATCTGATTATGGTCAAGAATCACTAGTCTAGCAAAGTGTAATGACTTTTAAGAGCCTGGCTTTTCTTCTCCTGAACTTCAGGTGTCTTGTCTAAAATGAAAGCACTGAAGTTTTCTTGATTTATCAGTCCTGGAAAAAAGCAATTAAAGAAGATCAGTGAATGTCAAAGGTTGGAAATAAAAGAGCAGGGGCAGAGGCAGCATACTATTTATCTATCAAGAAAATCAGGAAGATTTACTCTAGCTTTAAGTTTCTCTCATTCACAACCCTGAAGGATTTTTAACAGCCGTAACACACATCTTCTGTAAAAAGCTGTATTTCATTATCTTATGAATATCTAATTTGACAAATCAAGTTTGTGGCATTCTGGTGTGTGTGTTATTCATTCTCAGTAATTTATGGAGAAGAAATGCTTCTCTGTCCTAGAAACTGCTGAGCTGGAAAAATTAATTTTTTGGTTAGCTTGAAAACAAATGCTAGGCTGCAATATGTAATGTAACATAATGTAATGTAATATAATTAGGATATTCCCTTGGGGTTGACCGTGGCAATTTTCCAGCACCTCAGGCCTCTTTGGCCTCTCTACTTTAATAATAATGGGATAAAGAATATTAGTTGTTATCATTACTTTAGTGCCACCACATGCCAGCAGAAGGCATCAACTCATTCCTTTGTCACGACAAGATGGCTGTTCCAAATCTATCCAATTTTCAGATGAAGAAACTGATTCTCAAAGATTCAAACTGACGTGCCCAAAGTCACACAACCAGTAAACAGTAAATTCAAGGTTTGAACCTAGATCTCCCTAATTCCAGAAACTATGATGTACTAGGATAAATGTTCCAACATGTTAGAGTAAATTCAATAATCAGTGGTATAATTTATGAAGATAATCTAAAAGTTAAGATACATAGTCTGGAATACAGATGAATATAAATGCTACATCTTAAAAACGTTCTAACTTCCTTGAAAGTCCTTTGAGAACTATTAATACCAGTTTCTGAACCTGCTCTCCTACAGTAAGCTGTGTTCTATACTTCCTCAGTTACTCCAATGTTCAAACCTTAAATTTATTACCAATAGCTGTAACTCCCAACTACTCAATTTCAAATATTTCACTCTACAACCATTACTTCCTATCTTAAGAACCCATTCCTCCAGCAGTATAATTCTAAAAACTCTTGGACTCTCCCGGGATAGTCAATCCATTGATCCTAACACTTTTTCACTAGTCCTCACTCTTATTACCTTAGAACATCAGATACCACAGATAGGTTATGGGATCTTAAATACAGGAATGATAAAGATGCCAGAAGTCTAAGGCTATCCCGAGAATTGTCTTGGATAATGATTATCCAGGGATGTAAAACATATCTAGACATAGTTAACCAGAAATTTAAAAAGCCCTTTGAATTATTCCTTGCATCACAAATAGAGCAGCTGAGGAAATGGGGATTTCAGCCTAAAGGCCAAAAGGCTCAGAGGTGCTGGGATGGCAAACGCCAGTCTCTGAAACACTGTCAAGTAGCTCTGAAAAGTGTGATGGGATCCAGTGAGGGAAAATACTGACAGGTAGAATTCAACTCAACCAAAGAGAAAATGTCAAATACTTTTTTCCTCATATTACAAGCTTAATCCACTTGTATAGCTGAAATGCTATATTGGGAAGGTTACTGAGAAAGGGCCCTCAGTCATCATTGTGTCAGTCTGAATAGGCTAGATTCTTTCTGGTAACAAGCAACTCCCATTCATCAGTAGTTTCAAAGAACAAAGGTTTAGGGAATTCCCTAGAGGTCCAATGGTTAAGACTCCAAATTTTCAATGCAGGGGGTATGGGTTCAATTCCTGGTCAGGAAACTAAGATCCAGCATGCTGCATAGCATGACCAAAAAAATTAATAATAAAATAACAAAGGGTTATTTTTCACTCAATGTACATGTTCATGGTGGTTGGTCAGGGAGGCTCTGCTCATCACTTCACTCAGGGACCCAGACTGATAGAGTAGGCACCATCTAAAATGTTGCTAGCTGCCACGCTAGAGGAAAAGAGAACTCAGGCAGTGGGTGGGTGCCTGTGTGTATCACAAACTGGTAAGGAAATGCTCCTGCTTGGAGGTGGTTCATGTCACTTCCACTCAACAGCTGGCCAGAACTAGACACACGTCCCCACACATCCATGAGGGGGCTATGATATTCAAACCTACAGTGTGACCAGGAGAGAACAGTGAGCAGCATGATGAGCACCACAAGCAGCACGGTGAGCAGGGGTGTGCCCCATGGGTCCAGTAAATACATTCTGGCGTTTAAGTCTGATACTTTCAGTCCTGCCCTAATCACAGCAAAACTTCTCCATGTAGTGAGCTACCCAACACCACAGGGTGCCAGAAAAGCTCGGAGAACTGTAAGTCAGTAACACCACAACGCCTACCCACCACCTAACAGGCTGAGTGCGCGTGTGCTCAGTTGCTCAGTTGTGTCTGACGCTTTGCAACCCTGTGGACTGTAGCCCGCCAGGCTCCTATGTCCACGGGATTCTCCAGGCAAGAACACTGGAGTGTCATGCCCTCCTCTAGGGGATCTTCCAGACGGAGACACCTCTCCTGCGTCTCCTGAATTGCAGGCAGATTCTTTACCGCTGAGCCACCAGGAAAGCCCCGTCTATTATAATAGATTAGAGGAACAATAAGGAAGCCCATGATTATATGTTTACATATGAGTCCTTTACCACAATAAAATGAAACAAATTGGGCATTGTGGAACCCTGTACTAAAGGCAGCCAGATCTTTAAAGAGAAATAAGTAGTTCTCAAACCACTAAACGGCCAAGCACTGGTGTGAATTTTACTCAGTCGAAACAGATGAAAATGTGGGCTGACCACCACTGTTGTGTCATTGCTTCTCTTCTTTGCAAGAGAATCAATCATATTACCTCTCTCCTTAGGGAGAGATGACGATCAGAAAAATCAAACAAAAACAAGGCAAAAGACTTCCGCTGGAAGAAACCCCTCTAGCAAGAGTTGTAGTGCTACCAAATTTCTTTATAAAAACCAGAACCTTACTAGCAGCCTCCCTATTCAGCTACAGATAGGACAGCAAGTGGTTAGGTGAGGAAACAATCGGCTGTTCACCCAAGCCCATTAGCAGTCAGTCAGACTAAGTAGTGACGGATAAAATATGTGAGAAACTGCATTAAAGGCTGTCACACACACACACAAAAGATTTTTAAAGTTAGCATCTGAATTCAGCCTTCAGTTAGCAAAACTTCCCTGGATATTCCTGTTTAGTGCACATGTTTCAGAGAGGTTAGGATTGTTATTATAATTGACATTTCTGATAAGGAAACTCGGGTTCAAAAAGATGAACTTCATTCCTTCTCTATTATCTAAGTCTCTCTCTCTCTCTAGGGGTGTGTGTGTAGTGCACAAAAAAGCCTCTGAATGAGTGTGTGCCAAAAACAGACTTCCTAATGTGTCAAAGTTGACATGTTGACATAAGGGAAAAAGAACCATCTCATCACCCCACTAACACCTCCCCATTGCCAGAGTCAGTGATGGAAGATTGGGTTTGAGGCACCATGAGTCCTATACTATAAGGGACCTTCTTATTTTCTCAGGGAAATTATTTATCTCTGACATTCTACATTAAGTCAAATTTCCACCCACCATGGAATTCATTTTACTTTTTATAAATCGCCAAGTGACATAAAGTAATTTTCTCTGGTTTATGCTGTTAAAATGTCCTCATAGTGAAGCTGATTATTGTATCCCAAGAGGAAGCCAGCATTACAGGATAACTAATGACTCTGTCCACATGAGAGTTAACCACCAAGCACCCTGAAAATGAGCCACATCATCTGCAGATAAAAGGACTGGCTGACTGATGGTCCAGTCAAGAGAAGAGCTTCTGAGTGCATCTCCTCTCTGTCTACCTGCTTCTACCTGTCTCTTCTCACCAACTTGAAACCACTACAGGCTCCTCTCAACCTACAATTCTGAGGCTAGTATGGGCTTCCCTGGTGGCTCAGATGGTAAAGAATCTGCCTGCCATGCAAGAGACCTGGGTTCAACCCCTGGGTTAGGAAGATCCTCTGAAGAAGGGAATGGCAACCCACTCAAGTATTCTTGCCTGGAGAACTCCATGGACAGGTGAATCTGGCAGGCTACAGACCATGGGGTTGCAAGGAGTCAGATACAACTGAGCGACTGACACTTTCACAAAATACAGCCTTTAATAAATGGAGAGGTAAGCAGCCCTGGTTGGTTACCTAGAGATCTCAAGCTCACCTCAGCCTGCTTGGGGCTCCAGTTTTGCCTTATTCAAACACCAAAGCTGCACTGTGGTTCAGTAACGGGATTCCTTTCCTGTGCCTCTTGCCTGATTTCCTTCTTCTCTTTCTCTCTGTCTCTCTGCCTCTATCTCTCTGTCTCTCTCTATCCTCCCACTTCTCTTTCTTTGTAAGTACATGGGTACATGTAAGTACTAAAGAAGACAGGTACATTCTTTAGTAAACAAAGTTGGATTTGTAATAATTAATATGTGTCGTGGCCAAGTGTTGACAGAGATCTGAAACAATGGAGTTTCTTATGAGCTGCTGGTAGAAGTACAGTCACATTGGAGAGGATATGGGCACTGCCTAATAAAGTCAAGATGTATTTACCCCACAAACCACTCTTAGGCATAGAACCTACAGAAATGTATACATATACCCAGTGACATGATAATATAATTTTCTGTAACTGTAAAACACTAGAAATTATCTAAATGTTTATCAACAGAATCAAAAAAACAAATTATAGCTGACTACACAGGAGTGAAAAAAATTAAACTAGATAAACATATCAATATCAATACATTTTGCACATACGATGCTGAGTTTAAAAAACTAAGTTGTAAAATAATACATATACTATATTATTACATAAAGTTAAAAACATGAAACATGCCTATTTCATTAACCTATTAATAATTTTTTAAATACATGCTTTATATACTAAAAAGTATAAGGAAATACAAGAGAAAAACAGACTCCAAATTCTCAGGTACAACTGCCTCTGCTGGGGGAAGTAAGGAGATGCAAACATCAGGGACTCCCATATTTGTCATGCCTTATTTCCTAAACTGGATGATGGTATATGGGAATTTGTTCTATTATACTATGTGCCACTTTGTTTGTTTGACCTATATCATAATAAATTGTAAATATCCAGGAAAAAAAATCAAACATTGTAAATAACCTTAAACCTCATTTTGACTATTATCCAATGTCCATTCTGGGCACACTCCAAAGATATATACTGTTACTAATTATTAGTTCTTTTCTACTCAACATTTATAGCATTGTTTGAGCAAGTGTCTTTCCTTTTTATGTGATAATGTAACATATACTTTCAATTAACATTATCTCTTAATCACATAAGTACACTTTCCTCATTAACAAAAATACATTTTCCTAGAACTTCAACATTTTTTACAGGGAGAAGGATCCAGCAACTAAGAAAATAGACTTTGGAGACATGCCTGAGTTCCAGTTGATGCTTAATATTTACCTAGGGTAAGTTATTCAAGTTTCCCATTTTAGGCTTCTCATCTTTAAAACAGAGATAATCACAAGTACTAACCGCTCAGGATTGCTTAAGGATTGGATGAGGAAATTCATGAAAAGCATTTAGAGAAATGTCTGGCACATAGGGAGCCCTTGATAAACACAACTATTATTATTTACAGTTACTGTCTCTTACACCTTATGGGGAAGGGTTCTCACGACAACATCCTTACACTAAGCCCAGTTCATGGCCACTCCATAGGACAACTGTGATGTTCCTTTGTCTACCTCTTCTACTTGTGCTAGACTTTGGAAATCAGTTACCCTTCAAAATACCACAGAACCCGTGGCAATGTTCAGTCTCTGGGTTTCTGCACACCAAGTTCTATTTGTCCAAATTCCAGCCATTCTTTTCTTACAGAAGAATTTCTTCAGCTTGCTCATAGCTGTCAGATACTGCCAAGTTAATTTGGCAACTAGAGAAATACACTTAAGTATTTATATGTCACCATTCTGTTTTTTTTTTTTTTTTTAAATTAAGACTGGTGTCATGGCCAACTTTCCTCTCTCACATTCATTTTAATAATATTTTAGGTTGAGTTACTCATAGAATATGTTAACTTTCAGGCAATCTATTGTCCTCATGGTTCAGAGTGTTTACTCCAAATCAACCACATCATTTATTAATACTTGTTTAAACTTGCATTAACAATTTAAAATATATAATATAAAATTTGGAATTTGCATCATTTCCCAATATAACAGAGATCTAGAACAAAAGCTTTAGAGTCAGCCAGGCCTGAATTCAAATTCTTGCTCTATCATTGGCTAGTTAGGTTTCTCAGGGTAAGCACCTCAGTTTTCTATAGCTATGTAACCAATTACCTCACATTTAACGGCCTGAAACAACACTCAATCTTTAGTTTTGTAGGTCAAAAGTCTGAGCACAGTATGACGGAATTGTCTTCTCAGTATCTCACAGGCTGAAGTCAAGACGTAGGCAGATCAGGGTGTCATGGGGAGCTCAGGGTCTTCTTCCGAGCGCCCACGTTTGTCGGCAGAACTCAAATCCTTGCTGCTGAAGGACTGAAGCCCCCATTCTGTGCTGCTGTCAGCGGGGGTCACACGCGGTTCCTGGGGACTGCCCACGTCCCATGCCATGGGGCCTCCTCCTTCATCTTCAAAGCCAGGAGGCGTTTTCCGCCACATCAACTCCCTCTCCAACTTCCTCAACTTTTACTTCCAGACCTAGATTTAAACGGCTCATGTGATTGGCTCAGGCCTACCTGGATGATCTCCCTATTTTAAGGTCAGCTGACCTGGGGCCTTAATTTCATCCGCAAAATGCCTTCACTGCAGTACCTAGATTAGTGTTCCATTGAGTACAGAAGAAGGAACGAGCACTCCAGGGAGCAGGAAATCTTGCAGGGCATCTACAAGCTCTGACACCCATGGAAAGCCACTTTGGCCCCATAAGCTTCGGGCATACAAGACGGACAATGGTGCTCACTACACAGAAAAATATCAGTCGGATACAAAGAAACAATGACAAATGCTTCCAGGTACTGAATATGCTCAGGATTAGTTTCTCTGTTTTCATTATTTTATCTTCTGAGCAGATGTTTGAAATGAACCTAGTATAGAAGTTCCTTGGATGACTGCTGCTGATTAGGTCCCTAATAATTACTCATTCTACAAAAGAATGAGGCAGAGACTAATACACCTACATTTTAAAGATGAATAAATTGAGGCTTAGAGATAATATTTATAAAGTGGTTATCACAGCCTCTGGCATATACTATTAATGCTCATAAATTTATATTAGTTACCACCACCACCATCATAACTCTTATATTAGAAAGTGAAAGTGAAGTAGCTCAGTCGTGTCCAACTCTTTGCGACCCCGTGGAGTGTATAGCCTACCAGGCTCCTCTGTCCATGGGATTCTCCAGGCAAGAGTACTAGAGTGGGTTGTCATTTCCATCTCCAAGGGATCTTCCTGACCCAGGGATTAAACCTGGGTCTTCTGCATTGTAGGCAGACGCTTTACTGTCTCAGCCACCAGGGAAGCCCCTTATATTAGAGGGAGAACCTTAAAAGCCTAGAGGAGCACCTACCAAACACCTACTCCTCACACAAGCCAGGAAAAACTCTGGAGATGGTGAGCACTTTGTAAGGCATTTCTATGGAGCAGCTGTTCTCTGGGAAGATGCTTGGTCATTTTTTTGGGCTGGTTCTTTAATACCCTAGAGTTACTATTGAAACTCTAGTCCTAGAACTGACCACACCAGAATCCAGAAGTTTGCAGTCTCTTAATATCAACTTGATGGTGAAATTTGCATTGCAAAGTGCAAAATCCAGTCCTCTTGGCATTTTCATTTGATCTTTGTTTCTTGGTTATACAACTTCCTTTGTCTAATTTTACCTGTTATTTATTTTTAAGCTTTTCACCCCCTCTCACTCAACTTTCAGTAGAGACAAGTGGTATTCAAAAGCTCTCTCACATCTTATAAAAGCATATAAAACATTTTGTGCCTATTAAACTAACGCCCTTCATTCTTTCAACTGTCACTCCATAATCGACATAAATCAGGTCAGCAAAGCATGGTACTCAGAGACGCTTTAGATTTCATATTTAGCCTTGTAGAATATAAGATGCAGAAGAGATCTTGGAACAAAGTTACTCCAACCTTTCATGTGGAACAGGAAGGAAATGAAGCCCAGGACTTGCCTCAAGATCCAACTGACTCACTGATTATTAGAGAAATGCAAACCAAAACTACAATGAGGTATCACCTCACACCAGTCAAAATGGCCATCATTGAAAAATCTACAAACAATAAATGCTAGAAAGGGTGTGGACAAAAGGGAACCCTCTTACACTGCTGGAAATGTAAATTGATAGAGCAACTAAGGAGAACAGTATGGAAGTTCTTTAAAAAATTAAAAAAGGAACTACCATATGACCCAGCATTCCCACTATTGGGCATATTCTCAGAGAAAACCATAATTCAAAAAGATACATGCATCCTAATACTCATTGCAACACTATTAACATTAGCCAAGACACAGAATCTAAATGTCCAACAACAGAGGTATAGATAAAGAAGATGTGGTACATGTATACAATAGAATATCACTGAGTCATAAAAAGGAATGTAATTGTGTCATTTGCAGAGACATGGAGGAACCTAGAGACTGACATACAGAGTGAAATAAGTCAGAAAGAGAAAAACAAATATTGTACATTAATACATATATTTAGAATCTAGAAAAATGGTATAAATGACCTTGTTTGTAAAGTAGAAATAAAGATACAATGTAGAGAACAAACATATGGATACCAAGGGGGAAGGGGGTGGAATTAATTGAGAGATTGAGATTGAATTTATACACTACTGTGTATACTGCATAGCACGGGGAACCCTACTCAGTGCTCTGTGGTGACTTAAATGAGAAGGAAATCCAAAGGGGGATCTATGTATACATATAGCTGGTTCACTTTGCTATACTGCAAAAACTGACACAGCAGTGTGAAGCAGCTATACCTCAATATAAAAAAAAAAAAAAAAAACATTCAACTGACTAAATTCAACTAATGTGTAATAGAGGATGAGGTTGGGGGTGAAATCTATCACAGGCTACCTGCCTAAAGAGTTAGACAAATGCTGGATGAGGTAGCAAAAGATGACTGACTATAATATGCCCTTACATCTCTCATCTCTTCACTCCCTGCTGCCCCTGGTCCTCTTAAACCTCCTGTGATGGATGCCCAAAATTCCATCACAGAGTTTCCTTTTCTTTTAATCAGAGGCTGCACACTAGTGGCTCTTGGCCCAAACCCAGCCCCAGAAAACTGTTTGTTCAGCACAGTGTTTATGAAACATTTGCACGTGAATGCCTTTTGGTAAGCAGACACTCTCCAGTTCCCCAACACCCACACTTCCCCCTACTATGTCACACCTGCCTGCTTCAGAAATTTATATTACCTCCCTGGTTCCTGACGACATCTTGGTATTAGGGCCAAAATGTAATTTCCCTAGCTCTTAGCAGTAGATAAAACGTGACCAAGAGTAAAGGATTCAGGGCTAATTTTGTGGCATGGAAAGAAATAAAGATATTTACTGTTACATAAAATATCAGAGGTAGAAAAAAATGTAGAAGTGGTCTGATTTCACTTCTTCATTTGACAGTGGGGAATGTGAAACTTAGGAAGGCAGAGTTAAGTGTTAGTCGCTCAGTTGTGCCCGACTCTTTGCGACCCCATGGACTGCAGCCTACCAGGCTCCTTTGTCCATGAGATTTTCCAGGCAAGGATACTGGAGTGGGTTGCCATTTCCTTCTCCAGGGGATCTTCCCAACCCAGGGATCGAACCCAGGTCTCCTGCACTGCAGGCAGACTCTACCGACTGAGCTACAAGGGAAGCCCAAAAGGGCAGATGACATGCTTAAATCACAGAGCAAGGTACTGGCAGATCTAGGATGGGAACTCAAACTTGCTTATATCACACCAAACTGGTCTGGTACAGGGTAGGGGTGCTTTGAGGCCCTGGGGGTGAGAGGAAGCTAGGAGACTGGGGTGTGGGTTTTCAGAACATCATCAAGATTCTGTCTGGGCTGAGCCCGCCTTTTACAGGCTTTTCTTCCCAGCCACACTCTGAAAGGTAGGATGATTGCTCCTCCCACCTAATGATACATTTGTGCTTTCATCCTCCTTCACTAATTTGTATCTGTATCTTTTCTGTCACTTTATATAACTAATTACTGTTTACTCTTTCCAAGCCGGGTATGCGGGGATCCAAACTGTGGGAGAGAATGATGTTCCTTTAACCAAACCTCCGAGGAAACAAGACAATCCTGAGTAGAGGGCTCTCCTCTTTTCTTGCCAATCCTCCCACCTGGGTTCCAGGAAAAGTCCTACCAAGAAGTGAGAGTCAGTAAATCAGACTCAACACCTCTCAGCAGACATCAAAGCCGTGCATGGAAGGGTCTCCTGCTACCAGTTTTGGATTCTTTGCCAACTGAGCTATCAGGGAAGCCCTATCACAGCTGACTACAGGTTAAACTTTAGGATAGCACTGGGCTTTGACGATAGGGAAAACCAAGTATAGCTAAAGCTTCCATTCTCCTATGAGGGGCAGAGAATTTGTTTCCACTGTCTTGTTATCATAAGCAAACTGCTATAAACATTCCTGGGCACAAGTTCAGTTTCTCTAATGAGAAAACCTAGAAGGTAGATTGCTAAGTTACTGGGTGTGGGTTCTTTAATTCTAATGCTCTTCAAAATAGTTACATTAAAATTTTGCAAAATACATAGATGAAAATTTTGCCAAATGGCTCTTTAAAATAATTATATTTTCTAATTATCCCATTAATAAGAGCTCCTGTTTCTCTACATTATGTGTCAACACTTGGTAGCTTTGCCTTATTGATTTTTTATTTTTAACCAATATGATAGGTATCAGATGGTATCTCGTGTGTGGTAGTAAGTATTTCCTTGTGAGATAATGTAGACTTTCATTTATTTATTGGTCATTCAGTTTGCTTTTTCAAAAAAATTCCCTATTTCTCATTTTCTGGTTGTTTGTTTTTTTTCTCTTTGTAGGGACTGTATATTCTGTGCACTAATTCTTTCTTGGTTATATGGTTTACAAATATAAATATAAACTATATAAATATAGTTTGGCTTGTTTTTTTTTAATTGTGTTTTAGTATATTTGCCATATAGAAGCTTTAATTTTAATGTAATGAAACATAGCAATCTTTTATTATTAGGTTATGATTTTTATGTCTCATTAAAGATGTTTCTTCCTATCCCAATATCATCCTAGGTCTTTGAAATATCCTTAGCTCCACCTTGTTCTTATTTCATCAAATCGTTACTATTATTATTTTATTTTCATACAACAGCATAACAGATACTTGCTTAGTATTATCCATATGTTCATCAAATTCTTTGCTTGATATTGCTTTTTTCATTGTATTTCTACTTTCTGGCTCAGTTTCCTTCTTCCTAAATTCCACCCTTAATACTTAAGTAAAGGACTGACAATGAGTACATCGAAGAATATATTGTCACCCTGCTTATTTAACTTATATGCAGAGTACATCACGAGAAATGCTGGGCTGGAGGAAGCACAAGCTGGAATCAAGATTGCCAGCAGAAATATCAATAATCTCAGATATGCAGATGACACCACCCTTATGGCAGAAAGTGAAGAAGAACTAAAGAGCCTCTTGATGAAAGTGAAAGAGGAGAGTGAAAAAGTTGGCTTAAAGCTCAACATTCAGAAAACGAAGATCATGGCATCTGGTCCCATCACTTCATGGCAAATAGATGGGGAAACAGTGGAAACAGTGGCTGACTTTATTTTTCTGGGCTCCAAAATCACTGCAGATGGTGATTGCAGCCAGGAAATTAAAAGACGCTTTCTCCTTGGAAGGAAAGTTATGAACAACCTTGACAGCATATTGAAAACTTTGTCCACAAAGTTCCATCTAGTCAAGGCTATGGTTTTTCCAGTGGTCAGGTATGGATGTGAGAGTTGGACTATAAAGAAAGCTGAGCGCCGAAGAATTGATGCTTTTGAACTGTGGTGTTGGAAAAGACTCTTGAGAGTCCCTTGGACTGCAAGGAGATCCAACCAGTCCATCCTAAAGGAGATCAGTCCTGGGTGTTCATTGGAAGGACTGATGTTGAAGCTGAAGCTCCAATACTTTGGCCACCTGATACGAAGAGCTGACGCATTGGAAAAGACCCTGATGCTGGGAAAGACTGAGGGCAGGAGGAGAGGGGATGACAGAGGATGAGATGGTTGGGTGGCATCATCGACTCGATGGACATGGGTTTGGGTGGACTCTGGGAGTTGGTGATGGACAGGGAGGCCTGGTGTGCTGTTGGTCATAGGGTTGCAGACTCGGACATGACTTAGCAACTGAACTGAGCTGAACTGAAATATAATTGCTCTTGGTCTTGCCTGAAATGTCTTTTTTTTTTTCCAAAATTAAAATCAAAAGATTTTTGATTGGATACAGATGCCTAAATTATTTCCCCTCAGCTCTTTGAAGGTAATAGTCCTTTGTCTTCCTGCCTTTATTGTTGCTGAAAGTTTGCTGCTGTTCTGCACTTAAACTTATTCTTCCCTCTGATAACTTTTATTAAGTCTTCTATACATCTTTAATGTTGCACAAGTTCACTAAAATGTGATTACAAATGCATTTACTCTTCATTTAGTCTGATTAGGACGCATTATGATTCCTATACATTAATACTGATCTCCATCAATTCTGGAAAATTTTCAGTCATAATTTCTTGGAATATTACCTCTCATGACTGTCTTATGGTTTTGATTCCTTCTTTTATAGTTTTATGCATTGTAAGCAATTTTTTGTAGCTTCTATTACATTGGCCTATTATCTCAAGTTCTCTAAGTTAAAATCCTATTGATTTGGGGGTCTGTTTTACCTGGAGAATCCCGTGGACAGAGAAGCCTGGTGGGCTGCTGTCCATGGGGTCGCACAGAGTCGGACACGACTGAATCGACTTAGCATGCATGCATGCGTTGGAGAAGGAAACAGCAACCCACTCCAGTATTCTTGCCTGGAGAATCCCATGGAAAGAGGAGCCAGGTGGGCTGCTGTCCATGGGGTCGCAGAGTCAGATACAACTGAAGTGACTTAGCATGCATGCATGCATTGGAGAAAGAAACAGCAACCGGCTCCACTCAGTATTCCTGCCTGGAGAATCCCATGGACAGAGGAGCCAGGTGGGCTGCTGTCCGTGGGATCGCACAGAGTCGGACATGACTGAAGTGACTTAGCATGCATGCATAGCATAGCATGACTCACTGAAAGCAATCTTTTCCCTCATATACTTTGAAGTTTGGGACTAAGTTCATCTTTGGTGGGACTTTGTGAGAATTTTAGACAACCTAGGTTCAGCATGTGTCTCTCAGAAGATATCTGAATTTTCTTCAGGTAGGAGACCTTCCAGGTCCAATTTTATATTTTCTTGGCTTGCCAGTTACTGGACTAGTAAAGTAGCAGAAATTCAAACCTCACATCTACCTTACAAAATATGACTTTTCATCATTTGCTTCAAAATTACTCTTCCTTCTGATTTGATTCCATTAAACTAAGAAAGTAACACATCCTTCTTAATATGCCTTTTATTTCTTTACTCCCTCATCAGGAATATGTGAGTCCTACAGCTTCTCTTACCATTTTGTTTTCTGGAATGCATTTACTTTCCTCCACCTCTAATGCAACTACTTTAGTTTTTAAATCTCATATCTGAAATACTGTTGTTGTTCAGTTGGCAAATTGTGTCTGACTCTGCTACACCATGGACTGCAGTACACTAGGATTCCCTGTTCCTCATCATCTCCCAGAATTTACCTAAGTTCATGTCCACAGAATTGGTGATGCCATCCAACAATCTCATCTTCTGTTGTCCTCTTTTCCTTCTGCCTTCAATCTTTCCCAGCATCAGGGTCCTTTCCAATGAGTCAATTGTTCGCATCAGGAGGCCAAAATATTGGAGCTTCAGCTTCAGCATCAGTCCTTCCAAAGAGTATTCAGGGTTGATTTCCTTTAAGATTGACTGGTTATAACTTCTAGTTATTCTCTCTGCCACAAGACTTGACTTCTAACTTATTATCTGTACTGCAGCCAGACCGATCTTTCTAAAACTCAAATCTAATTACATCACTTTTCTGTTTAAAAACCTTTACAGTCCCTCTATTGCCTCCAAGCTAACACCCAAAATCTAAGATGAAATTCAAGGCCACAGATAATCTGAGCTCTCTTTTAAGCTTTCATCTCTTACCAATTTCCTCTCAATGCCTCCAAATGACCAATGCCTCAACCATCCTAAATTTTTAATCTACTTCAGTTCCCCAGAATATAGTATTTTGAATATACTAAAAAAAATCAATGAACTGATCCATAAAGTCCAGGTGCAAGCTTCTCAGTATGAATTATTGTCATATCTTTCCTGACAATGAGACTGTTATTTTTCATTATGCTTAATAGTGAAAAGACATTAAATTGTTGTAGTCAGCAACAATAGTCTACTTTTTACGTAATTCTAGTGGAATTACGTACATTTGTTCATATTCCAGTCATAGCATAATATATAATAATAATAATGTATTTTATGTCCTATAAATATACTCTCAATGGCAAACATAATGATAGATTCTTCATAAACAGATAAAGACTCTAATGCTGGGAAGGATTGGGGGCAGGAGGAGAAGGGGACGACAGAGAATGAGATGGCTGGATGGCATCACCGACTCGATGGACATGGGTTTGGGTAGACTCCGGGAGTTGGTGATGGACAGGGAGGCCTGGCATGCTGCGATTCATGGGGTCGCAAAGAGTCGGACACGACTGAGTGACTGAACTGAACTGAACTGAAACAGATAAATGCTTTTCTTAAGGCAAGTGAGCTCTTAAAAGGGAACTAGCTTCTTAGATATGATTGGAAACTATCAGAGTAAAAATGAGAGGTTCTTTCAGCATTCTGTACTTTAGTGTTATATGTGTGTGTGTGTGTGTGTGTGTGTGTGTGTGTGTGTGTGTGTGTATAAAGCTACCTAGTATTATAATAAAGGTAATTCAGTGGGAAAAGTAATGAAATCATTGACTATAAGGACAAAAAGTGACCTTAGAGATAATTTAGGTCCATAGTTTCTCGAATCTGTTACAAGTCAGGAAACTTAAAAAAAAAGAAAAACTTTGAAATTCAATATACAAGACAAATGCATGTCAATCTTTTCTTGTTTAATTTAAAGTATAGGGCACTGTAGCCCTTGGCACATGTAATCCTTTTATCCTTTGCCAGAAACACAGAGGCTATATAGAGCCAAATTTAAAAATCATTCATCTACCCCAACTCAGTCACTGTGCAAATGAAAGAACATAAAGCCAAAAAGACAATGATGTACTCAAGGTCACACAATTAGTCAAAGATAATACTGGCAATGAACTCCATCCCCTGAATCTTCACGAACTGCTATGGCTATGACTCCTATTTTTTAAAAAACAATAATATCAACCTAATCTCAGAAAATCAATAGAATTTCTCATTTCTCATCTTCCATAAACAGATTAATGCTATAAAGTAACATATTTCCCCCTGTATTTACTATCCAGAAGCTTTGACATAAGAAATAATTTCTACTCATTGTAGAAAATTTCAAAACTGAAGACAAGCAAATACATAAAAGATTGAGATCTGCAGAAATTCCACCTGGCAGAAATAATCACTGAGGCTTTTTTTTTCTATGCAAACATAATTTCTTTTAGCCAAATAGTATCATACAAGGGTTATTAGCTAGCATTTATAGTTGCAAACAGCAAAATACTCTTCAGCTAATTTAGACAGAGAAGACATTTATTAAAAGATATTAGGAAGTTTCAGAATCTCTAGGAAGATAAAAGAGTTAGGGTTGGAGTCCAGTTGACCAGAAAAGGCACAAACAACATTATGAGACTACTTCAGGGAAAATTTAAACATTGCTACCACCTCTGGGCACATAAGCCACAGTTCACATTCTGGTGCTGGGTAGGCATTAGAGCCAATACCACCTGTACTGACCTCCTGCCAAAGCCAGATCCTCCACTGCCTCCCAAAGCCAGAAAATGGATTTCCCATAGCATCTGCACTCTCATATTCTTCTCTTCCAAATACTTCACTGAAGTGGATTTGACTAACAGCATCCAGAACACAGGACACACTCTACTCACAAAGAACAAAAATGCCCCAAACACAGGAGAGCTGTTTAAAGATCTTACAATATAGTGATATAACATGTGTTGTTATTGTTTAGTTGCCAAGTCGTGTCCAACTCGGTGACCCCATGAACTGCAGCACACCAGGTCCTTCACCGTCTCCCAGAGTTTACTCATACCCATTGAGTTGCTGATGACATTCAACCATCTCATCCTCTGTCACCCCCTTCTCCTCCTGCCCTCAATTTTTCCCAGCAGCAGAGTCTTTTCCAATAGGTCAGCTCTTTGCATCAGGTGGCGAAAGTACTGGAGCTTCAGTTTCAGCAGCAGTCTTTCCAATGAAGAGTCAGGGTTGATTTCCTTTAGGACTGACTGGTTTGATCTCCTTGCTATCCAAGAGATTCTCAAGAATCTTCTCCAGCACCATAATTCAAAAGCATCAGTTCTTCAGTGCTCAGCCTTCTTTATGCTCCAACTCGCATATCCATACATGACTACTGGAAGAACCATAGTTTTGAGATCTTTGTCAGCAAAATGATTTCTCTGCTTTTTAAAAATATGCTGTCTAGGTTTGTCATAGCTTTTCTTCCAAGGAGCAAGTGTCTTTTAGTTTCAAGGCTGCTGTCAGCATCTGCAGTAATTTTGGAGCCCAAGATGACAAAATCTGTCATTGTTTCCACTTTCCCCCCCTCCATTTGCCATGAAGAAATGGGACCAGATGTCATGATCTTAGTTTTTTGATGCTTAGTTTTTTTTAATTTTTATTTATTTTTATTAATTTATTTATTTTTTAGTTATTTAGTTTTTTATTTTTTTAATTAATTTATTTTTTTATTTATTATTTAGTTTTTTGATGCTTAGTTTTTTTTATTTTTATTTTTTTATTTTTATTTATTTATTTATTTTTTAAAATTTTTAATTGAAGGATAACTGTTTTACAGTATTGTGTTGGTTTCTACCAAACATCAACATGAATCAGTCATAGGTTTACTCATGTCCCCTCCCACTTGAACACACCTCCCACTTCCCTCACCATGAATGTTGAGTTTTAAACCAGATTTTTCACTCTCCTCTTTCACTTGCAAAACATTTGTAGCAGGAGAAATTTTCATATATTTCTGTTGCTTTAATTTATGTTGTTATTGTTTAGTCACTAAGTCATGTCTGACTCTTTGTGACCCCATGGACTGTAGCATGCCAGGCTTCCTTGTCCTTCACTGAATCTCAAGTTTGCTCAAACTCATGTCCATTGAGTCAATGATTCCATCAAACCATCTCATCCTTTGTTTCCCCCTTCTCTTTCTGCCCTAAGTCTTTCCCAGCATCAGGGTTTTTTTCTGAGTTGGCTCATCGCATTAGGTGGTCAAAATATTGGAGCTTCAGCTTCAGCATCAGTCCTTCCAATTAATATTCAGGGTTGATTTCCTTTAGGATTGACTGTTTGGTCTCTTTGCTGTCCAAGGGACTCTCAAGAGTCTTCTCCAGCACCACACTTCAAAACTCTCGATTCTTTAGTGCTCAGCTTTCTTATGGTCCAAATCTCACATTCGTACATGACTACTGGAAAAACCATAACTTTGACTATATTGACCTTTGTCAGCAAAGTGATGTCTCTGCTTTTTAATATGCTGCCCAGTGCTCACTTCGGCAGCACATATACTAAAATTGGAATGATAATATGCTGCCCAGGTTTGTCATAGCTTTTCTGACAAGGAGCAAGCATCTTTTAATTTTATGGCTGCTTTAATTTATACTGACATCATTATATTACTAACCTGCTGAGACTGACACACTGACCTATAAAATCACCTTGCTTAAAGCAATGAAAATTGATTCCAAATGTAGTAAATAATTCATTTGTCCTGTGATCTTAAAAAATATTCACAACCTAAAAGTTGAGAGCTATGTTTTATTTGGTGGAGATTTTTAGGACTTCAAGCCTGGGAGACAGCATCTCAAGTAATCCTGAGAGAACTGCTCTGAGGAAGTGAGGGGAGGAGCCAGGTTATGAAGTTTTGCAACACAAGGCAGGTAGTCTGAATATCAAAAGATTATTGTTAATAAACAAAGTCAAATATCCCAAGCTAAGGAATTTAGCAATTTTTTATGTATGGGAAGATACAGGAGCCTTGGCTCACTGAAATCATTCCTCTGATATGCACCTTAGCTATCTGGGGCCAGTATCCTGTTTTCACGTCCTGAGTTTCCTCAGGGCTCACCATAGGGAGTGGCTGCAGTCTGATGCTGCTAAATAACAGGTATTCTTTCCTTCCTGAGTTCCTTCAGTGCTCACCAGCTCACCATCCATGGTGGCTGCAATTGCTGGTGAATGTGACACCCCTGTTCACTGATACAGCAGGAAATACTCCACTTAATCCTTTCCTATTCATTTATGCCAGATATAAGAGATAATTTCTAAATTTTCTTTGGACTTTACTTACTCCATCCTCCAGCATTCTCAAAAAAAATTTTATTTAAAAGCTCTTTCCAATTTAAATATTATAAATTCTAAAAATGATACCAATGATTTACAGGGATGAAATCCATAAACTGTGGGCTGCATGAGTTAGAGTAGTGACACACTTATTTATTGCTATGACTAATAATCATTGCAACATTATGCTTTTATCTTTCCAAGTTAGTTAAAAATATAGCGCAAAAGATCAGTTGCTTCAGATACCAATCTGCAGCCCACAGACTTCCAATCAAAGTGTGTGGCTGGCAATCAAACACAGTATATGGCATTTCTGCTTCTATGACAACCTAGAGCAGCAAATAAGGACATGGTAATTAAGCAAATACTAATGAACTGTCTTACAACCCAAAATGTATGGATTGTAGTTATTTGACATCCTTTTTAAGTGATAAGCACCACATGTGTGACAATGTGCTTGTAAAAGCTTTAGGACATGGTGATAATGGCCTATTAGTAGTCTCTGAAGGTATCCCAGGAAACTCTTTTTTTACCACTCAGTTCAGTTCAGTTCAGTCGCTCAGTCATGTCCGACTCTTTGCGATCCCATGAATTGGAGTATACCAGGCCTCCCTGTCCATCACCAACTCCCAGAGTCCACCCAAACTCATGTCCATCAAGTCAGTGATGCCATCCAGCCATCTCATCCTCTGCCATCCCCTTCTCCTCCTGCCCCCAATCCCTCCCAGCATCAGGGTCTTTTCCAATGAGTCAACTCTTCACATGAGGTGGCCAAAGTATTGGAGCTTCAGCTTCAGCATCAGTCCTTCCAATGAACACCCTTTAGGATGTTCTCCTTTAGGATGGACTGGTTGAATCTCCTTGCAGTCCAAGGGACTCTCAAGAGTCTTCTCCAACACCACAGTTCAAAAGCATTGATTCTTCAGCGCTCAGCTTTCTTCACAGTCCAACTCTCACATCCATACATGACCACTGGAAAAACCATATCCTTGACTAGACGGACCTTTGTTGGCAAAATAATGTCTCTGCTTTTTAATATGCTATCTATTGAAATGGAACAATTACCTCTAACTCATTAACAAATAATCCTAACTCAACATCCTGAAACAAAAAGCTTCAATTCAGTCATTCCCTTAGGTCAACCCTAGATTGGGTCTCACTGTGCACCATTCAAAGTTCAGTTCTTACCCAGGCATTCAAAGCTCTTGACTAAATGTTATTGGAAGCAGAGAAAGGTTTATTTGAGACTACTTAAGTATCTGTCAAGCTTGAATCCAGTGAACTCTAGTGAGATTCTGAGATTAAGAGTAAACAGTAGGACTAGGAAAAATGTAGGTGGAATATAACAGTCAGAAGGAATGAGGAAATGAGAGAAAAACAGATTGGGGTGGAAGGGAAGGGGGATAAAGAATTGGAATATGAAGGTGATGCTCAGAAGGCTGGAGTTGAGATTGGAGTAAGTGAAACTAGTGAAGGTTAGTGGTCAATGAGATCATCAAGTCATGTAACTTAGCATTTTAAAAAAGTGATGTGGCACATGGCACATACTAAATAAACTTTTGTTTAATAGTTTCTAACCAAATCTCCTTCTACTTAAAATAAACCTACTATTCAGCAGTATGGCTAATGTCCTTGGGCCTGCCTGCCTATTAGCTTTCCTTATGGTAACAAAATTCATGTTGAATCATAGAATGAATCACTGGTAGAATTACTGGTGGGTGATCCAGACCTTCCTTGAACTTTAAAAAAGATGAAGACTCTAAAACAATAAAATACATCCAAGAAAACAGATGACAAGATGGACAGAATTTCATAGTAAAAAACTTTATCTTTTTTAATTGAAATGGAAATTCTAGATAATTAAAATTCAATTATTGAAATTAAGAATGTAAGAGATGGGTTGGGGTCTTCCCTGGTGGCTCAGTCAGTAAAGAATCTGACTATGGGAGACCCAGGTTTGATCCCTGGGTCAGGAAGATTCCGTGGAGAAGGGAATGGCTACCCACTCCAGTATTTTTGCCTGGAGGATTCCATAGACAAGGAGCCTGGTGGGCTATAGTCCACGCAGTCACAAAGTCAGACACGACTGAATGACTAACACTAGAAGAGTTTAATAGCAGATTTTATATGAATGAAGAGAAGATTAAAAATCAGGATGATAGGTAAATAGAAAAATGCTGACTGAATCTTGCAGGTACCCAAAGCTAGTGCTCTGCGACAAACTGGAAGGATGGGGTGAGGAGGGAGGTGGGAAGGGGATTCAAGAGGAAGGGGACACATGTACACCTATGACTGATTCACAATGATGTATGGCAAAAATCATCACAACATTGTATAATTATCTTACAATTAAACTAAATAAATTTTAAAGAGAATTTAAAAATACTGAATAAAAAAAATAACATGGAAATAGGATACTTTGAAAAGGTCTAATATAAATGAAATCAATATTTGAGGAAAAAGTGAAGAGAATGAAGAGGTAAAGGCATTATTTGAAGACATTTTAAAAACTACTCAACTACATCAAACTCCAGATTCAAGAAATACTAGCAACAAGATTTATACCAAACTTCTCAACAGTAAGTATACAAACCAAAAGACAATAAAATATTTTTGCAGTGCTGAAAGAAAACAGGTGTCAGCCTAGACATTTTGTATCCAGTGAAAACATTCTTAAAAAGTGAAAGAAAAATAAAAGCACTTTCATGCAAGTAAAATTAAGAGAATTTGTCAACATTAGTCCTTCACTAAAGGCAATCTTAAAGAGAGTTCTCTTTATGAAGGAAAATGACCACAGAGAAAAACAAGGGAATATGGATGAGAATAAGGAAAAATGGGAAGGCTAAATACACACATAAATCTAAATTACTTTTTACTATACAAGCAATACATAACGTGATGTTTATGTAGACAATATTCAAAACGTAAACAAGGAATAAATATATGGGAAAATAAGAATTTACGGTTGTCTGAGAAGTGGTAAAAGTACAAATTTATGACTTACAAATTTAGGAATGTGTTATTAAATTCTAATAACATATTAATGCATATTTTAATCCCTAGGGTAATGACTAAAAGGATGTACATCTAACAAGCTAATAAAGAAGATAACACAATAATTAAAAATAAAATGTTAGTTCAAAATAAGGCAGTCAAGCAAAGAAAATAATAAAATAGAACAACTGGAAAATAAAAGTTAATATAATAGTTAATATAATAATATAATAAAAGTTTACATAATAGTTAATATGATAGACAAGTTATAATATTAATTATATTATAATTATAATAAATAGTTAATATATCTTTCAAGTATATTGGAAAATAAATAGTTTAAATACACCAATAAAAAGGAAAAGATAAAAAAAAAAAAAAAAAAAGGAAAAGATAGATGACTAAAAATACAGGCTGCTTATAATATAGTTTAAGAACACAAGTAAAATATAAACATAAATATAAATACAAATAAGTTGACCCTTGAATAACAGAGCAAGACTGTGTGTTTCCACTTATATGTGAATTTCTTTCAATAGTAAATACTATATGATCCACAGTTGGCTCAATCCACAGATGTGGAATGGGAGATGCAGACCAACCACGTATACCAAGGGCCAACGATAAATTATACACGGATTTTCAATTGCAGGGTGGGTCAGCATTCCTAACCTCCACATTGTTCTAGCGTCAAATTGTATTTACATTAATACATACCATATGCACATATATACATGACATTACCTAAAAGAAAACTGGCAGAGTTGTTGTAACATCAGAACAGATAAACTTAAGGCTAAAAGTATTTCAGAGGTAAAAAGAAACATTTCAAAATTGTAAAACTGCCAATTCATCAAGAAGATACATTTATTCCATGTTTTTATGTATTTAATATCATATCTTCAAAACATATACAGTAAAGAAAAAAGAGACAAAATTAAAAGGCAAAATAGATATATCCACAATCAGAGAAGGAGACATTAATGACCTCTTCTCATGAACTGGTAGCAAAAAAAACAGATTTAAAAAAAATCAATAAGGACAGAGAATCTAGATTAACAAATGTGGCCTAATTGACACATACAACACTGTATCCAACAATGACAGAATTTTTTTTTTCCAAGTACACATGGAAATTTATCAGACTGACCATATGCTGATCAGAAGCATATCTCAAGAAATTTTTTGAAAAATTAAAACACTCAGAGTAATCCACTGACCACAGTGGAATTATACTAGAAATCAGTAGCAAAACAATTAGAAAATTTTAAAAAATATTTGGAAATCAAGTAGTATGTCTTTAAATAAACCATGGGCCACAGAAGACATCAGAATGGGAATTGAAAGTATTTTGAGCTAAATAAAAATTAAAATGTGACATATTAATACTTGTGAGACATAAATAAAGAGGTACTTAGAGGTAAAGTTATAACCTTAAATGCACATGTTGAAAAAAGCATTTATTCAGAACATAATAAAAAATAAAAACTTAAGTAATTTAAATGTTCACCTAAGAAGTTAGAGAAACAAAAACAATGTAAAGAAAGTAGAATCCTAAAGAAAGTAGAATCCCCAAAAAAGTAGAATGAAGAAAATAGAAAAAGCTAAAGCAGAAATTAGTTAAATTAAAACAAACAATGCAGAAAATTAACAAACCCAAACTTCCTTCTTTGAAAAGACTAATAAAATTGATCCAAGACAGACAACAGACATTATTAAAAAAATTTTAAAGAGAGAGATAAGGCACCAGTTATTAGTGTTAGAAATAAAATATGGAACACATCAGAGACACACACTGTGTGTGTGTGTGCCAGTCGCTCAGTCGTGTCCAGCTCTGCGACCCCATGGACTTAGCCCACCAGGTTCCTCTGTCCATGAGATTCTTCAGACAAGAATACTAGAGTGTGTTGCCATTTCCTCATCCAGGGGATCTTCCTGACTCAGGGATCAAACCCACATCTCTTATGCAGGTGGGTTCTTTACCCCTAGCGCTACCTGAGAAGCCCATGTAACCTTAGGCAGTCTTTCAACCTCAACTAGCAAACTAGGGATAGAGGAAAATTTTCTTAATCTCAAAGAATATCCTACAATGATATTGTAAAACAAATATCATATTTAATAGGAAGATTGCGAAATCTTTTCTGTAAGATGAAACCCTGGACTTCACTGGTAGCTCAGACAGTAAAATGTCTGCCTGCAATGCAGGAGACCCAGGTTCAATCCCTAGGTCGGGAAGATTCCCTGGAGAAGGAAATGGCAACCCACTCCAGTACTCTTGCCTGGAAAATCCCATGGATGGAGGAGCCTGGTAGGCTATAGTCTATGGGGTCACAAAGAGTTGGACACGATTGAGTGACCTCACCTTACCTTTTCTGTAAGATCAAAAAGGCAAAGATGTTCACTTTCACCATGTCTATCCAACAGTGTGGTGGAGGTCCTAGCCAGTATAATAAAGCAAGAAAATAAAATACAAAGATAGGAATGAAAAAAGCAAAACTGTCATTGTTTGCAAAGAAATCTGGTTCTATATATATAGAAAATCCAAAATAATATGAAACAAATTGATCAAAGAATTTAACAAATTTGCTAGATACGAGGTCAATTTAAAAGCAAATTTTATTTCTATACATGAGCAACAAAATAATTAGCATAAGAAATTTCAAATGATGCTATTAACAGATGCACAATCATACATTAAATATCTTGAATTACAGTAATTAAGACTGTGGTGTTGGCATAAGAATAGACCAATAAAGACTAACAAAAGAACACAATGGAATCCTGAAGCGGACTCCCATCACTGACTTAGAATACAGAGTGCAATGGGTGAAAATGACTTTTTTAATGAATAGTGCTGGGTCAACTAAATATATATATTGAAAAAAATTCATTTTAACTTTTGCCATATACCATATGAAAAATCAGTCCCACATGGATTATAAACTGAATAATGAATAATAAGGTATCTTCAGAGTATATCTTCCTGACCTTCAGGTAACCAAAGATTTTAAAAAGTACTAACCATAAAAAATGCTATTGATAAGCTGGATTGCATTTTTAAGAACTTCTGTTCATCAAAAGTCACCTTTTAGAGAATGGCAGAAGATATTTATAATACATATATCAAGAGAAAAAAAAGTTTAATCCAGAATTGTAGAAAGAGTCTTTAACAATCAACAAGGAAAAGGCAGTCAATTCAATAGTAAAATGGGCAACAGACTTGAACAAAAGTTTCATTAAAAATACCACCATTGGCAAGGATATGAAGCAATTAGAACTCTCATATACTTTTATAGGAAACTGATAGTTTCTTCTAAGGCTAAAAACATTCATATCCATGGCCCAAGCAATCTCACTGCTAATTCATGCACAGTACAAACAGGTATGCATATCCACTCAAATAAAAAGTCTGTAGAGCATTAAACATGATAGCCTAAAATTGTAAACAAAGAGTCAACAGTAAAATGAATAAATGAATTGTGGTATACTCAACACAACAGAATACTTAACAGCCTTGAGAATGGACTAACAACTTCTACAAGCAGCAAAAGGAATAAACATTATAAAGATATCTCAAAGATAAAATGAGTAAATACAGAACCTACAATTCCATTTATATGAAATTCAAAACTAATTTAAGATGTCATATGGTGGGAAAATGGATACCTTTGATGGGGAGGGATAGTAACTGGGTGTTCTGGTGTAGGAAACACATTTCTTGATCTGAGTTTAGGTTACATAAGCCTTTTCATTTGAGAAGATTTATCAAGGTGTACCCTTATCTCGGCACATTTCTAGGTACATTTTATAATTCAATAAAAAATTTACTTAAAAATAATTAGCCACATTTGCTTTTCTCATCAGGCTCTTCCTCAATCTGTTTTCTCTTATGCAAGTCATTTCCTAGTCCTCCTGATTTCTTCCTTTGACTTTATAATCCAATTTTCATTTGAAAAGATTCCAGAAACACCTTTATCAAAACTGACATCTTAACAAGATAATAACGCCACTTACATAATATAGAAGGTTACAAATACAGAATGCTTCATCCCTCATATAGCTGTAACTGTTGTAAAAACAGTAAAATCACAGGCACAGCTGTTTCAAGAGTAACACTTTCTTCTACCACTTCCCCAGGCCAGCTGGGTAGGAAGATGGAGAAGATGGCTGGCTACATAGTTCATTAAATGAGAAGAGAAAGGAAAGCATTTTGCAAACTGTAAACCACTAAGCAAAGTAAGATATTACTATACCCATTCCATTCCATAGCTCAGGCAATATAGAAACTCACTGAAATATCTCACATAGCCACAATAAAGGGTGTTGGCTCAGCTGAGTATTATGACCAACTGGACCCAATGGATCTAACATGGCCAGGACATGTTCCTGTGTGTTCTCTTGGGGTCTCTGTTTTTCTCCAAATGTTTGAGTCCTTCTCTGCTACTGCAAGCTAGATTTTCCTAAATAAAGAAAACAAGTATCTGACAGTTCCTGATCCTCATACTCCACAGCTACCACTATGAAGGAGGGTAACATACATTCTCAAGCCTGTACATAATGATGTTTAAAAACCAGCTTTTGAAGTGTTGTAAATTTTATTATAATTTGTGTATGTGATGCTATAGATTAAGTCTGTATATAATATTTAGTGGCGGGAACCTATCTTTAAATATATATATATATGCTGTGCTATGCTAAGTCACTTTAGTCATGTCCCACTCTTTGTGACCCTATGAACTGTAGCCTGTCAGGCTCCTCTGTCCATGGAATTCTCCAGGCAAGAATACTGGAGTGGGTTGCCATTTCCTTCTCCAATATATACGTAAGAGGGGTATAAAACTCAGTTGTCACCTCCATGGATTAGCCTCATATAAAAAATAATAGCATGTTGGAAGTATGCAACTTTTAGTTGAAGGATGTGGATACTCTAGCTATAAAGCCTACCTGGCAATGTTTCTATGCCCCTCTCATTTGAGCAGGGTTCCCGTAAACCATTTCTGAAGAATAAAGCCAGTCCTATCTCAGTTAAACCTTATTTACCATGGGAGAAATAAAAAGGTATTCAGGGGCAAAGCACTAACTTTGAAATCAGCTTGATCTGGACTAGTGTCTAATTCTGTTCCTTCCTCTTCAGAGAAGTTGATTCATCTCTCAGGCATTCAATTCCTCATTTATAAACTGAAATAAAATACCTGTGTTTTTAACACAGTACCGAGGCATATGATATTTACTTCTTTTCTGTTTTCTCAGAACACCACATAAACAAAAAATGCAGTGGGGCACAGACTGGACCAGACAACCTGAGACAGTTTCAACACTGACCTAGCCTGTCCAATTCTCCACCGTCGGAAGTGATAATGAATGTTGTACAAGGGCTGTAATTTATTGAAGATATTAATAGTTGAAGGAAATAAAATTAGTAATTTTCGATGTGTCTTTGTTATTTTTATACCCTTCTCTCCAGTATCCTTTCACCATTTTTCTCCTAACAGGGCCTTAAATCGTTTTGACAAATTTCTCCACTCCCCCATTCAGTCCAAGTGGCGTGGAGGAGGGAGGGGCACCACTTGCCTTCAGAGATAAAGCATGTGACTCAGGCCCAGTCAGTCAGAGAACCACATTTCTCTGGCAACAGTGATGAAATGAAAATGATGAAGGAAAATGATGATGAAAGAAAAAATTAAAAGTACAATTTTGATTCAATGGTTCATCATTGTGCATATGATCTAAGTTGGTCCATTCATAAGAATAAGGATACATATGTAGGAGCTACCAAGAGAAGATTCTCTATTTTTCTTCTTACAGTGTTTGAATACTTAGAACATAAAACTTAATTAAGTTCTATGGTTTAAACTCCACCTTACTCAATAGGTGAGCTAATGTAGAAGTGAAAAAAAAATAAACTTATTTCTTTAGATTTTCAAAGTTAACTTGGCTAAGTTTTACACTGCCAAGTCCCTGATCACTGGATTCATCAGAACACTGGAGGGTGACAGCTAAGATTATGAATCGTCGAGAAGCCTATATACTTACTCTGTACTAACTACAACTAGAAACTTAGGTAGTCTGGATCACACTCCAAGATCTGAACTCCACCCAAAAATACAGTCTATATAGTTTTGTCTGGATGAAGAGCTATCTTATCAAGAAGCAACTATGGCTATTTTGGAACCCAACGAGTAAACCTGGTTTACCTTTGCACTTACTCAACTAGTATTTATTGGGCATACACTGCGCTAAGGATTTGGCTAAAACAAAACAGCTTCTGCCTTCATAGATCTTAAGACCCTGCAGAGAAAACAAACAGGCAATTATCATATAAAATCATAAGTATTATAATGAAGTATTAGGGGGACACCTTGGAAGGTTATTTAACCACCCAGGCTTGGGTGGTCTACAAAAGCTTTCTGGTAAAATCAACATGTAAGCTGAGACCTGGAGGATGTGATATAACTTAATCAGGTAAAGAAATAGAGAAGAATGCTCTCAATAGAAAGAGAATGCAAGATATGGAAAAACAGAAGTACTTCACAAGGACTGAATGCAATCAGTAAAGGGGAGAGTGGTATGATGCAAGAGAGACAGACCAGGGGCCAAATTGCAGAAATCATTAAAAGCCATGTTAAGAAATTTGGATCTAATCTGAGAACCACAGAAAATTGATAAAGGTTTTTAAGTAAGGAAGCAGTATAACAAGATTCATGGTTTAGAAATGTCACTCCAGATGCAGTGACAGAATGGAATGAAGGGAGATGAGAGGAAAACATTTCCATCAGTCCTCTGTGTGACCAACGAAGAGGCTTTTGCAGTAAGCCAGAAGAGAGTCGATAATGTTCTAAGAGACAGAAGCAGTAGGACTTAATATTTGATTAGTTTTTGAGCCTGCCTGATCTTCAGCTATCAACTCCTAGGTGGCTAATCAAGATGATATATTTTATTAAAGGTTTAAATACAAAAGAGATTCTTATGTCAGGTAGGGGACTGGTTCACATCACTCAGGATCCCTTTCAAGTCTGCAGTACATTGACTTTGTGCTGGCAACAGGGATTAAGAGTAAATAATTACTTATTCACTGATTTCTTGGATAATAGAAGTAGGGATCCCCCTGTTGCCTGAAAATTGGTAAACGATTAGACATAAAAATAAAACATACTACTCATAATGAAGTTGCACTGTGCACTCATTTAACTAACCCTGAGAGAAAGGGAGGGGCCAATTGAATTCTGCAGGCATTCTGCTCACTGCTCCACTGAATGACCACTGCCCCCAAACAAGCGTGAGAAGGGAGCCAGGTAATCAGCTGTTCATTCAATCAACTTGACTCCCACTGTTCCGCACTGGGTACAAACCTTGCCACTCTGGTTGTAATTCTGATTACAATCAGAAATACACAGAATCAGAAAATCAAAAATACACAGTTTTGAGTTTCTAAGAACATGCTTTCCCAAAATATAAGACAATTGCTTCATATTGTTCTCAAGGGAAGAAAAATGGTGATGTAGGTTTACTGAAAGACGGCATTTAATCTCTACTTTTGTATACTGTACTTTAACTTTTATAGCTTAAGGAATTTTTAAGGATGATTTTTTTTTTTTTTACTATGAAAATACAACTTAGGCACTGACCTTAAAAACCCTTGAGTGAAATTCAACTTCAAGGAAAATAAATAATGGAATTCACTATCCTAAAAGTTGTAGAACCTAAAAATTCCAATTGATATCAATTTTGTAAGTTCCAGAAAGGTTATGAAAAAACACTAGAAAGGTTTCAGAACAATGCTAATATGATGTTATCCTTCCAAAAAAAAAAAGAAAACATCGTTCGTCACAACTATCCAAGAAAAAGAATCAATGGGGTTTTCTCGCAGCCCTCATGACCTTGCAGATGGATATTCCTGAAGAAATGAGTTCTATGACTGCTTTTCTTTCCAGCTGCTCAGGTAAAATGTGACTCAGGACTTTCATTTGTCAGTCAATCCCTCAGGTGAAACAAAAAATATTTTTGTAAAATGCTCCCCTGCCTAAATCTACTCAGAGCATATGATTTAATTTGCAGTTGAGAGATACAGTTTGGGCATTTTCTTTTTCATTTTGTTTTCCATAGTCTTTCTTTCCCTTTCCTCTTTCTATTTTTTGATATAAAATAAAGGACAAGACTCTGTAGTGATTAAGAAGCAAACATAGCAATTCCACTCATGTTGCTAGGCAACAAGGGCCATGTATGAGCTCAATGAATGGATTCTGAGCATCTGCGCAAAGGAGAAATAGAAGGAGCCTATGAGTGAACTGTCTGGATAACTGCAAGGGTTATTACTTTTTGACATACATGCTCCTGGATTTTCCTGAGAATGGAGAAGGCACACTTATTTTAAACCTTTCTGGTGGTTTATTTTTCCAAGATGTGTTGAAAATTGTCTTCAATGGAAGGTTGGCACAGTATGCTATAATGATTATCAGCTCAAATGGAGAAAGTAGGTAAAAATGATCTCTGTTTCTATTTGCCAAGTTTAAGTATGCATTCCCCATAACTCTGGCTATTCCAACAGCCTTCAACCTGATCCGTATTTGTTTCCTCCCCATCCACACCAGTTCATCTCACCTAACTGATTAATTACAAGGATGTTTTCTATCATTTTCTATCTCCTTACAAGCAACTTCCATCCCCTATGATCAGCATTTACCCTATTCAGTTGTGGTGAAAAATAGAACATTGTTGACAATAATTAAGTCTGGTTTATTTTATTCTTATTATAAAGCAGTGCATAATCATTAACAAAAAGCAGAAAAATAGAGATACATAAATGAATATCAACATCCATTATCCCATTCATGAGAGACAAACAACATAAATATCTCAATGCATATCAATCTAGATTACTTTCTGTGCATGTACACACAGAATTTTTCCTTACATAATTGCATCACCTGTATACAATGAAGTCATAAAATCAACAAGAGCCAACATAGTATTTAATGGCTTCTATACCGTGTTGGGCTTCCCTGGTAACTCAGCTGGTAAAGAAGCTGCCTGCAATGCAGGAGACTCTGGTTTGACTCCTTGGTCAGGAAGATCCACTAGAGAAGGGATAGGCTACCCACTCCAGTATTCTTGGGCTTCCCTGGTAGCTCAGATGGTAAAGAATTCACCTGCAATGCACAAGACCTGGGTTTGATCCCTGGGTTGGGAAGATCCCCTGGAGGAGGGCATGGAAACCCACTCCAGTGTTCTTGTCTGGAGAATCCCTAGGGACAAAGGAGCCTGGTGGGCTACAGTCCATGAGTTCTCAGAGTTGGACGCAACTGAGCAACTAAGCACAGTATATAGCACATACTATGCCATAATAATTTAACCATTTCCACAGAACTTGGGATAATTAACAGCATAAATGACCAGCTGCAGATATTTTTACTAATCTCATTACATTGTTTTGTTCATCTCCTGAATACAACCACCGCTAGCTTTGTTAATTCCCCAGTCTCACATCATTACTTCCTTTCCATCTTTACTAGTATTAGCCAGTACAAGTCTCTTACCTGATTTCTTACAATTATGAATTATTTAGGACTCTCTTTGGTATTCTGGCCTGGAGAAGTCCATTGACTTAGTCCATGGAGTTGCAAAGAGTCAGACACGACTGACCAACTTTTTCGCTTCACTTTGGTCCTAAATGTCAGAAACCCCAACTCAAAGCGGCTGAAGCAAAAGTAAATGTATAGCTATACAGTCGAAAGTTTCACTAGCAGGGGCTAACTGAATGCATAGTGAGATCCATGAACTCAAATAAAATCAATGGACAAGGCCTCACTCCCTCTACCTCCTGGCAATTCCTTCTTTTGTAAAGGTTTAATTCTTGGGAAGGCTTCCCCTTAATAGTGACCAGATGGCTGGTCGACATCTCTAGGCTTCTACATTCTCAGGAATTCCAAGGGAAAGAGCATTCCTCTGATTTAGTCCTAGAAGTTACTCTGACTGTACCTGCCTGAATCAAACACTGTGGCCAGAGGCCAGGTGCTCTGATGAGGGCCAGGCCTAGAGGAAATGCCCATCCTGGAGCCTGGGGACAAAGTCTACCACATCCAATAACCACAAAGCGCAAGAGTCAAGGAAGGGTCAAAGCAAAACCAGGGTGCCATTACCAGGGAAAGTGGGCATAGATACTGGGCATTGAGGAACAACAGCTGTTCACTGCCATTATCCTCTGTGCCCCACTTGCTCCTTCAGATCCACTCGCCACCTTTCTCCACCTGGGCTCTGTGTAGGGACCATATCAATCAGCTCCCTTTCCCCTGGCTTCTGGTTGGGTTTAGTCAAAAGGGGAGTGAGGTCAGAGAATATCTCCAACTCCCTCCTTGCTAGTCTCCAGTTGGCAGCAGCTGTACCCCCATACTAAAGATCACAGCTCCTCTTGGATGAACTTCTACAACCCGCTGCAGGTCCTCTTTGGGTTCTGTTAACAACTCTCTTTTCTTTGCTCCTCAAACATACGGGTGGTAACAGCTCCCTGCTGTGTGAGCTCCAGGATACTCCACTACCCCCTGTTATTTTAACCCTGCACAACTTTACCTCATTCAGATTCTCTTTCCTGGGGACCTTGGCAGGTGCAGCCTCCAGCCAGGTTGCACAACTTATCACTGCTCCTTCAGATCAACCATAAATCCGGTTAACCATTAAAATCCTCATTCAAGAAATAAATGTGAACACTGAAAGTTCAAGGCTAAGGGCTACAGTCAATTTAATACAAATCAACTGTCACTGTCATCTAAGCTTTGGCAACCAAAGAAATACACTGAAGATTATAACACATACTAATCATTCCAGCTGCTTTCATATTTGTTGGAGGCACTAGTGGTAAAGAACCCACCTGACAATGCAGGAGAAGTAAGAGACGTGGGCCAACTTGGGTCTGGAAGATCCCCTGGGGAAGGCATGGCAACCCACAACAGTATTCTTGCATGGAGGAACAGTATTCTTGCGTGTTCCTATGGACAGAGGAACCTGGTGGGCTACAGTTGATAGAGTCGCAGAGTCAGACACCAGTGAAGCAACTTAGCATAGTACATCTAGAATATACCTTATGAAGGTTATACATTAATGCTGTTGATCCAGCTTTCCTAGTAAAAACTGAAAGGAAGGAAGGAAAGAAGGAAAAGAAAAAAGAATATAGGGATAAAGAGTTCTGACTTTGGAGTCAGTAAACCTGAAAACTCAACCCAACTTTGCCTATAACAAAGATGTTGGGGTCTTTCACTGGGTTTCATTGTCCTGATCTGTCAAATACTGGGATTTAAATAATATTGTAGTTATCGTAATTATTGTAGCTCGTTAAGTCCTAACAAACTACAATAAATGATGTCTGTAAAACAAATGCACTTACAAACACTGCCAGTTCAAAGAAAATAAAGATACTTTACTAAGTTGGAAAAAAATGTCTCTCCTGACCAAGAAAAGTAAATTCTTTTTGAAAACCAGGCATTCATTTAAGTTAATAATGGAACGGAAACCTGAGGCACTGACCTCAATTCAAAACAAAATTGTTTTTGTTAGGCTCCTTGCCTCAGACCAAATTTTATGTAGAGACACTGTGGGGCTATCAATAGGGATCTGCAGTGAAGCCCAAGAGAAGCACTAATGAAGCCAGCAGGAGCCCACACAGCCTGGCCATGGACGCAAAGCAAGATTAGAAATACAGCTGCAAGTCTGCAAAGTAAGGAGTCTCTGCACTACTTTGCGTAGTTTCCCTGGCCCAGCCAAGATCGTGGAAAGCTGTAGGAGGAAGATCAAAAAAAGGCTGAAGCAGGAAACGAGCTGTAACTTGACAGAGTCACACACACACACACACACACACACACACAACAGAAAAACATGAAACATATCAGGTCTGAAGAAGGAGCATGGAAAAAGTAGCTTGTTTATTCAAGAATGAGGCAGTTGATATTATTAAAAAGGATTTTAAAAAACCTTTTAAGCTCTGAGATATTTCATGGTAGAAATATCCATTATAAATAGTCAGGTATAAGAACAGGCAATAGACAGAGTGTGGGAATCTAAGCTTGTGTGTATATTGGGGGAAAACAGAGGGGAAGATTTAGCTGTTTACTCAGGAAAAGGTCAAGCAAGGACAGGATACCTGTAGCAGAACCCAGTGAGAAGAATACAGAGAAGAAATCAGAGGCTGAACTATGTGCATTGGCAAAATGGTTTCAAATCACTTGCCCAGTAACTGGTCATTTGGTAGTGTCTGCCTTAAAAACTTCTAAGAAGGATGGTAAGGTCACAGGACCAGAACACAGGAACACAGAGCAATAAACTAGTCTGTAGCATCTGCAGTTAGGGTGAGGGGTGGGGGTAAGAATGGAGAGTGGTGGCTCTTTTGAGTAATTTGTTGACCTTGGAATATGAGTTCTAGGGCTGCACTGTCCATTATGGTAGCCATTAGCCACACATAGCGATTTAACATTTGAAATGTGACTGGTCTAAATTCAGATGTGCCGTAAGTGAAAAATACACATCACAATTTGAAGACTAAGTATGAAAACAAAATGTAAATGATCTCAATAATTTTTATATTGATTACATGCAGATACAATGTTTTGGACATACTGAGTTAAAATAAATTATTAAAATTAATTTGTCTCATTTTACTTATTTTAATACATTTGCTGTGTGTTAGTCACTCAGTCATGTCTGACTCTTTGCAACCCCATGGACTGTAGCCTGCCAGGCTCTTCAATCCATGGGATTCTCCAGGCAAGAATACTGCAGTGGGTAGCCCTTCACGTCTCCAGGGGATCTTCCTGACCCAGGGATGTAACCCAGGTCTCCTGCATTGCAGGCAGATTCTCTACTGTCTGAGCCTCAAGGGAAGCCTAGAAAATTTTAAACCACTTATGTAGCAGGTATTTGTGGTCCTCATTATAATTTCAACTGGATAGAGCTGTTGTGTAAAGTTCTTTCCTCTCTCTACAGGTTTCTGTGATATTATATTGGAGAAGATAAACTTAGCCCTCACTGTCTTTCCTATCTCAAGCAGAGCCTAATTTCAGTCTAAGTAAAAGAAAACCACATTGAGATTAGACAGTTGCTGTATCACAACAACTCACATCCACTCGGGAATATACACTTAGAAAAACAGTCACCACCACCTCCTCCAGTGTACACCCACTTACCATATACGTACACAACCATACTTATATGTGTCAGAATAATATCCATAAATAGGGAAGGAATATTAGCAGAATCACTAGTTACATTCAGATTTCTACTGTCGAAGGAAATCTTTTGTTTGAATGGAAGAGAGTCATTAGTGCTTGATGATAAGAAAAGATTCTTTAAAATTCAAAAGAATGTTTGAACTTTGTGTTTTCCATTTCCTAATAAACAACTAGTTCACTGAGGAGGCAATTCTAGCATAAATAAATCTTCTACCTATTATCTGGAGTTCCAGGACTGCTCATACATAACTGAGTGTGAAAACCAAGCTTCTGTCTTGTAATGAAAACCTCTAGTGTGATTTACCAACCAGCACAATTGGATCCTACTCTCTTAGTTGTCTTCTCTGGACTTTTGCTCTTTGTGAATCCTAAGAGCCACCTGATTCTTACAGCCTTATCAATTTTACTGGACCCTATCACCTGGTACATCCATTTATCAGTACCTGCCAACTGCATCAAACTCTTGGTCTAAATTCTATTTGGTCCACCATGGTGACACAATAACTTAACATAATGATACAATTATACAAAAATTTGAATAATGATACACTAAAGGATTTCTTTCACAAAGGAACCTCAAAGAACTCTGACTATTGAGCTTAGTCTCCTCTAAGTAAGGATTTGGGCCCATATATTGAACATCTGCACTTTTAAGTGGTCCAGCACTCATCTCCTCTTCATTTGGTAACAGAATTTCCTTTTCCTTGGAGGAAGCATCTTGCTCCTACTCTGGTCCGTGTGCTTTGGGCAGGACTGAGCCTGTTCTCCCCACTCTCATTTCCAGGGACAGACCAGAATCTAGGACTAGCCAACTGCCGTATTTAGTTCCCCTAGAAATTCAATAGAAATACAGTACAAGCCACAGTGGTTAAGAGATGTCAACATGGATGGAAGGGCTTCTCCCTGGTAACTCAGTGGTAAAGAATCCGCCTGCCAAAGCAGGAGACTCAAAGTTCAGTCCCTGGGTTGGGAAGATCCCCTGGAGAAGGAAATGGCAACCCACTCCAGTATTCTTGCCTGGAAAATTCCATGACAGCGGGGCCTGGCGGGCTACAGTCCATGAGGTCACAAAAGAGTTGGACACAATTTAGTGACTAAAACAACACAACAGCACATGGATGCAAACTGGTCCAAGGGATTTAACTGTGGGATTCTGTTAGGAAGGAAGACCTTTGTTTTATCCATATCAGAAGCTAGTAGGATGTAAGCCTAAACGTCAAGGCAGTGCTAGATTGAAAGGGCCCTGCTTTAGCAGGATGGTAGAGCAGAGAGACCAATTCTAAGGATCTTGTTTAAGGCCCTGTCCAGCAGGTTGCACTCCTGAACTTCTCAGCTTGGTGAGTTAATGAATTCTCATTGCTGCTGAAGTAACTTTGCATTAGCCTGAAACTGCAAGAATTCTAACAGCACTCTTCAAATGTTTAGCTGCTCCATGGATAATCTATATTTTTCCTGTATTTCAAAAGCAACTTCTCATTAAGTCTCTCCTGTTGATGTAAGCTCATCCTGAATTTCCTTTTTATTTTATCCTTACCAATAAATCATTTGGAGGGTACACTATCTTTATTAGAACCTGCCATGGTGATCTGGTTCATTTATAACAAAGAGAATTCAAAGGTCACTTCAATATTTCATGCTGAGTTACCGACAGTGCTTGACATCAAGTCATCCTTACTGTTCATTTGGATTATATCCCAGCTCTGCGCTCTTGGTTTCAGTATAGAGACTGAGACACAGCTGCCAATTTACATTCCAACTTTGCCTGGTATCTAAATGCACCCCTATGTTTCTGACAGCCTCTTGCAATAACCTCCCCCCAAACTCAGTCACTTCATCATCACAGGTCTCTCTCACCAGTCTTTCCACCAGTCCCTAGTACATCTTGTGAAACCTCCCTAAGAACAATGAGCTATCTATATGATTTTAAATGGTTGATTTCCAGATTCCCCACTGCTGGATATGAATATTACCATCTGCTGGATTTGCCTGATGCCAGTTACTTGTTAAAACATCATTTTATGGACTGACTTTTCCATCATGCACCTGTTATGTTTCTCCATAAACGAATCTATCCTGGTGTATAATTTGTCTTTAGGTATCAGCTATTTCTCACCACACTTCAGTTAACCTTTCCACATGTCCCAGCCTAGGACAAACACCTAGGTTTTACATCATGCCTCTAGTTATATATTATAACATCACTGTTATCATGCTGATATACTTATGATACTCTTGTGTGCACTTACTGCCCAATGTATAGTTTAAAAATAATGTGGGACTGAGAGCGAAAACATCTGAGTTCTAATCTTGGTTCTGTTATATACCAGTGGTATGACTTTAAGCACTAAAAATATCTTTCATAACCTCTCAAATGTTTATTTCTTTTTATCTGTAAGTTAGGTTAATAATAGTTGCCCTATTTTGCTGGATGCTGTGAGAATTAGATAATAATGGATGTGAAACCACAATGTAAACTCTGAAATACCATGTAAATAAACTGTAAATATGAGGTCTTATCATTAGCCAGAATTACTATCTCATGTTGCTTTTTAACTACAAATAGCCACACATATTGTGGATAGTTGGTGAATACTTGTCAATTTACAAATATGTATGTAAGTATTCCTGGAAATTCATTTGTAAAACAAAAAGGAAATGTTTGCCAATGACCTAAGTGAGGGGTTAGGGGAGATAAAAACATTGAGAAAAGAAGATGTAGAAAGTGATGGGTTGTGAAGGAGAGTGGAAGTCCTGGTCAGAGTGGAAAGGCAAGAGAAAAACAAAACTGGGGGAGACAGGGCCAGAGGGATGCAAGATGGCATGCCAGTAACACAATATGGCAGAGACAGCAGGGACAGGGAAAGGTGAGAGAGGAGAAAAGGTGTCAGTTATTCTGAAACTAGAGTCATCTGCTGGGGAGCCCAGGGACTGAGGGAAAAAGGGCTCCTGGCTCCCCACTGGCTTTCAGCTGGCTGCCTGACTTTGTCTTAAGGAAAGCCGTCCGGTCCAGCGAACTTGGCCCCGTGAGGCAGATGCAGACAATGTTTGCTCTGTGGGAAGAGAGCGAGACAGCAACTGAGCAAACAAAGAAGTAGGATGTTGAACTACGGCACAGAAAATGAGAGAGACAGTAAAGGGGCAGAGGCCACACACTTGACAATCTATAAAATGAAACCTGTTGCCAGACTTGACTATCAAAATACCGTATAATTTGACACAATCTCACCATGGTTACCTTTCTTCACTGAAATACAAAACAATCTGGACTGAACTGATGATTAAGTCTAATTTAGCCAATTACCTGGACATACTTAAAAAGAGGATTAGAATTTTCAAGCAGAAGCAGGTGTCTACTTTCCAGGACACCACAATGGGAATTCTGATATATGGCAGAAACTTCAACTCTCTTAAGGTCCCTGAAGGACCATAATTATGCTAACATTCCAGGTCCTCAGTAGCTCAGTCTCCTCCGAGTGTGGAAGAAAGAAAAACAGAAGTAATGCATCTAACAAACTTCTTACTAGAGGTGAGGAAGAATTCTAGAGACTGAGGCAGTCATAGAGAAACAGAATGCCTGTTGAAAAGGACCTAGCTTCCTCTGGTCACAGAGCACACAGGGTCCTCTCTGGGATGACACAGCCTTTCTCAGAGCCGCCCATCTGTACTGCTCCCCAGGGACACAGGCCCTGTCCACAAAGCACTTAGCACAGTGCTCAGGACAAAGAAAGCATTAGGAACTCAAAGCTGTGGTCGAACAAACAGTAGAAATAACAGAATTACTAGTAACAGTTGAAGTAGCAGTACAAGTTGTAGAAGTAAATGAGAAATGGTGGTCTTAGGACTTGACTTAATAATACTGGCTTAATATGTTTCAATGTGACCATCTATAAAATGTAGATGATAAGTGCACCCCCTTCACAGAACTATTATATGGAATGAATGAAAAAGAACTTATAAAGGGTTTAGCATAGCACCTACAATATCTTTTTAAATTTTATTTATTTAATTAATTTATTTTTGGCTGTGCTGGGCCTTCACTGCTGCGTGGACTTTTCTCTGGTTGTGGTGAATGGGAACTACTCTCTAGTTGTAGTGGCTTTTCTCGCTGTGGTACTTGGACTCTAGGGCGTACAGGCTTCAATGGTCGAGGCTCCCGGGCACCAGAGCACAGGCTCAATAGTTGTGGTGCCTGGGCTAGGTTCCTCCTCAGCATGTGGGATCTTCTTAGACCAGGGATTGAACCCATGTCTCCTGCATTGGCAGGTGGATTCTTTACTACTGAGCCACCAGGGAAGCCCCACACCTACAGTACTGAGTGCTTGATATCTGTTAGTGAGACACAGCAGGAATGGTGGTGGTGATGGCAACACTGCAGAAGAGTCCATCCCAGGAAAAGGGACCATGAGCCCTGTCACTAGAGGTCCCATGCCATGAAATCTGTAAAGAGCCTCACCAGAGAGGTCTTTCCAACTTCAAATAAGAACTGGTATTCTTTCCATCCTCCTATCTCCTCTCTAAATCTCATAGCTTCAGAATCCATAACTGCAAGTGAAATTCAGGGTTTGGGGGGTAGGAGGTAGAGGGTAGAGATTGTTAATATCCACTGGGTGCAAACCTGTCTAATATAGGCCTTCAGTGATGATGAGATCTTGCCTAAAGAGTTGTAAGGTGAAACATAAAGACTTTCTCAATGTCAGCTAAATTTTTACCTCCAACACTATAAAATGCTAGACAGTGTACTAAACGCTGACCATATGAAATCCAGGCTTCGCAGGTGGTTCAGTGGTAAAGAATTCACCTGCCAATGCAGGAGACACAGGTTGGAGCCCTGGGTCAGGAAAATCCCCTGGTGAAGGAAATAGCAACCCATCCCATATTCTTGCCTGGAGAAATCCCAAGGACAGAGGAGCCTGGCAGGCTACAGTCCATGGGGTGGAAAAGAGTCAGACACAACTTAGCAACTAAAGAACAACAATAACATGAAATCAAGCAAAGGAGGCAGACCTATTAAACAAATAACTACAATCAACTCTGACAATTAAAAACAACTGATACCAGCAATCCATATACAGAGCTCTGGGAGCATAGAGGGCAGGGCGGGAAGGCTTGTAGGTCTGTAGAAGATGAGTTTCAATTTGAAGTGTGAATAGGAAGTTTACAAAATACCGGGGATAGGCATGATCAGACTTAAGCTATAGAAGATGGCCGGTCTGGGACTGCTAAATGAACTGGAGATAAGACAGCCACAATCAAGAAAAATGTTTGGTGATGACACCAATCAGTTTAGAAATAAACGGTGAGGTCTAATGACAGAAATGACAGGATGGGAAGAAGAGGGTTGCAGAGTCAAGGTTACATAATTCTAAATGAAGTAGTGTTAAAATTAAGCTGGTGTAAAAAGGTTACTAGTTGTTTTTTTTTTTTTTCTTCTCCCCCAGAGTTAAACCTCATCAGTTCAGCATAATTGGACAGAAGCATGTCACAATTAATCAAATATGAATTACAAATTTTTAAAAATATGACTAACTGCTTAGGGTTTTTTGACTAGATGAGATACTTTAAATACCTTTCAACTTCCCTAATTTTAATTAGCAGCACCAATGTTCCTGCAAACAATTTAAATAAGGTTCTTTGAAGCAAAATTCTTCTCTGAAGTGGACTGAATCTTTTTCTCTTCTGCCCTTCTTCCCACAAATGTGCTTCCCAGATTCCAAAGTTGATCTTTGCCCACAGCCAATTCCTCTTTTGCTAGTGTAAAAAGTCACAACCCTGACCTCAGGCTGATTGCCCAGAGAACTGTTCTGGGATGCCTATAAAATCTTTCAACAAGCTAGACTAGTTGGCTGGTACTTCTTCCCATCAATTAGGAGTGTCAAACTGGATAGCTGTCAACAACACAATCACAGAAAATAACAAGTTTGTAGTTAAAAACAGAAACCTGCCAAATTTTCCTGATTCTCGGGATTCTTTGGGGGCAACTCAATTTATTTTCAAAAACTTCTACCAGTGATACAATGACAAAGTTCAGTTCAATTCCACAACAAGCCACCAAAAAAATCCCTTTTAAGGAGGGAATTTTATCCTATCTTCTACTAAAGTACTGCATTGGTTGAAATCCTTAATTATAATAGCCTGTATAAAACTCACATTAAATCAACACACTGTTTATTTTCCAAATACTTGTGCATTTCTTACATCATAACCCTCATGAGTCATTAATTTATTAACCATGAAAAATATTTGACTCAATACTCACAATCACAGTGACTAGAAATGAAAGGACAAATGAAATAACTTAGTACTTCCAGATGTACAGCAGGTAGCTTGTTACCATAGGCTTTCTGAGTTTATAAATTCAACAGGGTTGTAGTTGTAACTTTTACACACATACCAATTGTGCAAAACTTCTTTATTACTTGTAAGTTAGAGTATGAAACAATTCCTGAAGCCTCAAGAAAGAAGTTGTTTCATATATAGGCAGTCTTTCTAAAGAGCTACATTCATTTTTCCCATGTCTAGAAGATCATTAAAGCTTTGAGGGTCAACATCTATTCCATTCAATCCATCATGCATCATATGGGATCAGAATCTTTCCACAAACATTTCCCCTCTGAGCTCCACACTAATTTAGCCAACTTTCTATTTGTTGTTTATCACAAGAATGTCTCACAGTTTCTTCATCTCTACCAGCTCCAAACTATACTCGACTTCTCCATACACCCTACTCCTTCATGTCACCTTCAAAATGTCTTCCTCTTCTTGTTCATTCAATTTTCTACCAGAAATTCCACTTCTTAACTTCTGTGTCTTCTTCCTCTATCCCTGTTCCCTCAATCTTAGTTCTGGTCCTCATCCACTGTTCTCTGTACAAGTCTCTGGAGTCCCTGAGCCCCTAGCTCCTTTCATCCACCATAATTCAGCCTGCACTCAGTCATCCTCCCACAATACCTGATATGACTTTTCCCTCTTCTGTGCACACTGATCCCATTTCTGGACCTTCCATATCTAGTTTTATTCATTTACTATTACAAATATTTTTCAAATGCTGAGAAGTAGTTTTTTTTTCATATTTAAAAAGCAACTTAGTAGTTCTATTGGTTCCTGGACAGGGAATCAGATCCATGGTGACAGAATGATAAAGACTAAATATCTCTTTTTAAAAACTGGAGATACCAAGGGAACATTTCATACAAAGATAGGCACAATAAAGGACAAAAACAGCAAGGACCTAACAGAAGCAGAAGAGATCAAGAAAAGGTGGCAAGAATACACAGAAGAACTGTATACAAGAAAGCTCTTAATGACCCAGTTAACCATGATGATGTGGTCACTCATCTAGAGCCAGACATTCTGGAGCATAAAGTCAAGTGGGTCTTAGGAAGCATCACTACTAACAAAGCTAGTGAAGGTGATGGAATTCCAGCTGGGCTATTTCAAATCTTAAAAGACGATGCTGTTAAGCACTGCACTCATTTTGTCAACAAATTTGGGAAACTCAACAGTGGCCACAGGACTGGAAAAGATCAGTTTTCATTCAATCCCCAAAAAAGGCAAGGTCAAAGAATGTTCAATTTAGTGTATAATTGCACTCACTTCACACTCCAGCAAGACTATGCTTAAAATTCTTTAAGCTAGGCTTCAGCAGTGTGTGAACCGAGAAATTCCAGATGTTCAAGCTGGATTTATAAAAGGCAGAGAAACCAGAAATCAAATTGCCAACATTTGCTAGATCACAGAAAAAGCAAGGGAATTCCAAAAAAATATCTACATCTGCTTCATTGACTATGCTAAAGCCTTTGACTGTATGGATCACAACAAACTGTAGCATATTCTTAAAGAGATAGGAATACCAGACCACCTTACCTGCCTCCTGAGAAACCTGTATGCATGACAAGAAGCAACAGTTAGAACTGGACATGGAACAATAGACTGGTACCAAACAGGAAAAGGAGTACATCAAGGCTGTATATTGTCACCCTGCTTATTTAACTTATATGCAGCGTACATCATGAGAAATGCTGGGCTGGATGAAGCACAAGCTGGAATCAAGATTGCTGGGAGAAGTAACAACCTCAGATATGCAGATGATGCCACTTTACTGGCAGAGAGTAAAGAGGAAATAAAGAGCCTCTTGATGAAGGTGAAAGAAGAGTGAAAAAGCTGGCTTAAAACTCAGCATTCAAAAAACTAAGATTATGGCATCCAGTCCCATCACTTCATGGCAAATAGATGGGGAAACAGTGGATGACTTTATTTTTTTGGTTCCAAAATCACTGCAGATGGTTATTGCAGTCATGAAATTAAAAGACGCTTACTCCTTGGAAGGAAAGTTATGACCAACCTAGACAGCATATTAAAAAGCAAAGACATTACTTTGTCAACAAAGGTCTGTCTAGTCAAGGCCATGGTTTTTTCCAGTAGTCATGTATGGATGGGAGAGTTGGACTATAAAGAAAGCTGAGTGCAGAAGAATTGATGTTTTTGAACTGTGGTGTTGGAGAAGATTCTTGAGAGTCCCTTGGACTGCAAGGAGATCCAACCAGTCCATCCTAAAAGAGATCAGTCTTAGGCGTTCATTGGAAGGACTGATGTTGAAGCTGAAACTCCAATACTCTGGGCACCTGATGCAAAAAGCTGACTCATTTGAAAACACCCTGATGCTGGGAAAGATTGAGGGCAGGAGGAGAAGGGGACGACAGAGGATGAGATGGTTGGATGGCGTCACTGACTCAATGGACATAAGTTTGGGTAAACTCTGGGAGTTAGTGATGGACAGGTAGGCCTGGCGTGCTGCGGTTCATGGGGTCACAAAGAGTCGGACATGACTGAGCAACAGAACCGAACCGAATTTATTGGAAAGACTGATGCTGAAGCTGAAGCTACAATATTTTAGCCACCTGATGCGAAGAGTCAACTCACTGAAAAGACACCTATACTGGGAAAGATTGAAGGCAAGAAGAGAAGGGGACAACAGAAGATGAGATGGTTGGATGGCATCACTGACTCAATGGACATAAGTTTGAACAAACTCAGGTATATAGTGATGGACAGAGAAGCCTGGTGTGCTGCAGTTCATGGGGTTGCAAAGAGTTGGACACAACTTAGAGACTGACCACCAACAACAAAGGAGTGCTATATTATCTACACATACACTTTTTCTAGAACTCAACTTTGAGGGTTTGGATTGCAATAATTATACATAATGAACAAGGGTGACATTTGAGATATGGTGAGGCTAAAAAAGCCAGTTACACTGTAGACAGTGAGATCTTACAATAAATATGCATCTATATCTGTTAAGCAAAATACACGATAGTACTGAACATTCAAGGATGAGTACTTTGTATAATACTTTTTTCAAGCACTGAAATTAATAAAGCCATTATAAGTTCAGGAGCAAGTGAGTGGGCAGAGGAAAATGGGGGAAAGGAAAGATTATTCTTACAGTTCTTTAGAAATGCAAATAAGAACATTGCCTGCACATCATTACCTGACTGATAAAATGGTAATCACTTAACAGATATTTAGTTAGAAACCTGTTTCAATTCCTTAATTGAAAAAGTTCTTTAATTCAATACAACCCTATTTGCTAACTGATAATAAAGCAAAGTTCAGGGAGAAAAATAGCAGGTACTAAATGTCATAATATGGTCTATAAAATTGAAAATGGTTCTTACCCCATTTTCAAAATTTAACTAATAAAATAAAAAGCCTTTGAGGGTGTGGTAGGCAGATTGAACTCCCTGACCAACTGAATGCTATGGCTAGGGAGGGGGTAACATAATGGCTGTTTGCAGATAATACAATTCATTGTTACTCTGTAAACTGCAGAGTGCCCAGGTTCCCCACAGGCACTTAAGTCAATTTTTTAAAAACTGAAACAGGCCAAACAAATGTTTGTGCCAGGCCTTCAGTGTGGGAACCCAAGTCTTAAAATGAACAGAACAGATACTCTACAACACAGAAATCTCAGCATAAGCAAACTGTGAAACTTAGACTCTGACATCAAGCAAACCCCGGTGAAAACACTGGCTTCACCTCATATAGAAACGTGGCTCCCAATCAGAGAGCGAAGAAATCTAAAAACTCCACTTTCCTTACTTCCTTACTAGCTAGCTCTGGTTATTTTCTCTAAATAAGAGGTCAAGAATGGGAAACTGGACTTTGAGAGGAAAAAAGAACCATTTCTCTCGAGTATCTGGAAGTGCCATCAGCAGTGAGAGCAGTAACAGATGACTCCGTAAGCAACAAATGTGATGACAGCAGGGCTCGTACCAGTTCCCTGAAGCTAACCTCTGGTTAACACCCCCTTCTTCCTGTCCTTTCAGGGAGCTTTGTGACCAACGCCCTGCATTAAAGCTACCTTTGTTTGAAATTTATTAAACAGCCTCTATTTTCCCAACAGGATACTGATACACATACAAACAGAAAGAAAACGGTCAGAGGTGCATTCCTCTAAACAAAAAATCATCAGTTAAGGGATGCATTGCATATAATGGAGAGATGGCTTTATTGAACAGAGCACAAGACTAAGAGTCAACAAGACATAGGACTGAATCCTAGATCCTCCAATTCCCAAACAGCAATGGATCCATGTTCATGGAAGACGCAGAGTAAAGAGAAAACAGTGCTGAATAGGGTAGAGAAGAGTATCCCAATTATGCCACTTGTGAGACCCAACACTGAAGGTTTTCTATCACCTTTGGAAGAGCCTCAGTTTTCTCAGCAGAGAATGGGCACAATCAAGGACAGACAGTCAAAAAATTGAACAAGTGACTAATAAGATCAGCCAATTAAATGGATACCAAATTTAAGCAATCAAGAAACTTATATCACAGTTAATCAGCAGTCCTCGGGGCTAATAAAAGCCTATAGCTCATGATTATTGTGATCACTAAAGACAACATTCACCATTTGTTTGATGCACGTATGTGTGAGATACTATGTTAAGAGTATTACCTACATTATTTATAATCCTTACCAAAACCCCATTTTCAAGATGCCAAAACTAAAGGATCTGAGAATTAAATAACTAGTTCAAAGTCATATAGCTAGTAAGTAAGAAAGCCAAGACTTGAACCCATGTCGTTTTATTTCCCAAAAACCCCACTCTTTCAGCTTCCTGTGATGGTTCCAGTTGACATCATTGTGGTATATGTACTTTGGAAGCTGCATAGAGTGACATCATGTAGAGGATTGCTAGCTTCAAGTCACAACCAGCGAATTTCACACATTGAAAGAGTCTACTGTTTTAGGACCATAAATGTCATCCTCCCCTTTAAGGTCCCCTGTGACCCCATGAGGAACAAGGTAGGTTCCAGTTTGTAGGTTTCTGATCTAATCAGAAAACTGACTGAATAATCACCATTGTATCAGTCAAGTAATAATGTTGAGTATGATTCTCATTTGCATTTCTAAAGCAACATAAAAATAACCCCTTTTAAATGGTACCCACTCACTTTCTCCTTATATGCTAATGCTTGTCATAATTTCAAAGCCTGAAGAGAGATTTCCTGCAAAACATTTCACTGACTTAAAGTTGCACATGCTCATAGCTGCAATTGCCAGGTTACAAACATGAATTAACTCTGCTTCCAAATCAATTACGTATTGATAAGTCTTCAGGGCTGACAACTTGTACACCTTGATTTTAAACTCTAGGAGTTATTTCAAGGCTTTAGGATATTTAGCACTAAAAATTCTAACTTCATCCTGAGTCTTTAGTGAAATCTAAGTATTGTCACCTGGAGAAGGAAATGGCAACCCATTCCAGTATTCTTGCCTGGAAAATTCCAAGGACAGAGAAATTTGGCAGGCTATCATCCATGGGTTGCAGAGTCAGACACAACTTAGTGACTAAACACATACACATAAGTACTGTCACCAGTACTAATAATCAAACCAGAAATCAACTCCCTTATTTCTCCCCCCTTATTTTTTTTAACTGAAAAATTTATTTTTATTTATCTTCTAAAATTTATTTTTTTGGAGGATAATTACTTTACAATTTGTATTGGTTTCTGCCATACAACAATGTGAATCAGCTGTAAGTATACATATATCCCCTCCCTCCCACCTTATTCCTCATCCCACCCCTCTAGGTCATCACAGACCAGCTTGAACTTCCCTGTGTTATACAACACTCTCTAATTTGTAAAACTGTTATTTTTTTCCTCTATGCTAAAATTGTATCATTTCAATTAATTTCTGTAGTCACACTGATTTCCAATGAATTTTATTTACTGATTTGAAGTAGTGAACTGCAATTTAGTGCCATGACAGAATTAAGGCAATTGGGTAATTAGAGTTAACCTTTGAATAACTCGGGGGTAAGGGGTACTCACTCTCTGAGCAGTTGAAAATCTATGTATAACTTGTAGTTGGCCCTCCGTACCAACAGTTACACATCCATGGATTCAACCAACCTTGAACCATGCAATAATGTAGTATTTACTATTGAAAAAAATCTGTATATCAGTGGATTCAAGCAGCTCAAATCCATGTTGTTCAAGGATCAACTGTAACTTGAAGCCAAATACTTATCATATCGTGGTTTTTAATTAATGTTGTGACATATGTACAACAGGTGACTGCATTTATATTGTGTACATATTTTATATTTTAAAGTATTCAGCTTTTGGTATTTATTCAGATTTATGTGGGCTCTATATAAAAGCTTGCCATTTTGATCTTCTGTTCAGTGATGCTAAGTGGCTCCCTGTCACATGGCAAGCCCTACCAAAGAAAGAAGAAAGATTCTCCCTTGGGAAAAAAATGCTTCTTGGGTTTTTTCTCCCTCTCTTCCTTCTTTCCTTCATTTCATAAAGTGGTTTACAAAAATAAACAATATAAGATGTAGTTTAAAAAAATCAAAAGAAACAAGATGATGTGGCAAAAAGAGTTGGAAAAATAAAATAAAGGCATGCTAGAGCCACAATAAGTGCCTAGAGATCTTCTATACTTGTTAATGGTAGTTATAAATGCAGTTCTGACTGCTAGAAACCATAGCAAAAGGAGGGAAATGCTACCATTTACACGATTCATCATTCCTATATGATGCTGTTTGGTTGCTAATGAGAAACATTGATGAGAAACCATAACAGTTATTCTTTAGAGGAGAAACAGAGTCTTAAACCAAGGTGTTCTTACTGAAGAGGGGCAGTGCACCAGGAAAGTATACTGGAGCAGGGAGATGAGTCAAGGCTAGGAGGAAGCCACAGCTGAAAGAGAACAGACTTGTGGATACCCAAGGGGGGCGGGAGAAGAAGAGAGTGGGACAAATTGAGAAAGTAGCATTGAACCATATACATTACCATATGTAAAATTAGATAGCCAGTGGAAATTTACTGCATGACGCAGACAGCTCAAATCTGGTGCTCTGTGGCAACCTAGAGGTGTGAATGGGGTGGGAGGTAGGAGAGAGTTTCAAGATGGAAGGGACATATGTATACCTATGGCTGATTCATGGTGATGTATGCCAACACAACACTGTAAAGTGGGTACCCTCCAATTAAAAATAAATAAAATTTAAAAAATATCCTTGGGTAAATAATATATTAGAAGGGAAAATAATAGGAAAATGATTCAAGGTGAGCTTTAAGTAATCTGAACTACAGGACTTTGTCAAAGACAAATTACAGTTGTAGAACAATCTGTACATGATAAACTTCAACAACACAGAATTAAAATGATTAGACAGAAGCCAAGAGAGGAATTGGACAGAAGGTGGAATGGAACCGCATATATGAATATGCTACTTTCCAATTAATCTATATTTTGTGCTCAGAAAAGAGTATTTAAAATCAATAAATCAAGTCATAGAGATGAAAGTGTATATTTAAGGATATTAAAGGTAAACACTGAGGAAAATAATATATTCAATTAAAATTAGATAATTTTGAAGGGCAGAGGGAAAAGAGGAAGAACCAAATATTGAAAACTTTCATTATCATTCAAATTAAGGAATAAGTAATGAAATAGATGATTGTGTTAGATAATACAATTAAGAGAGCAACCAATAGAGTAAAAAATAAAAACCATCACAAAAAAATACAAAAATAAAGAGATAAAAAAACTGAAAAATAAAATAAAAAGAATCAAGATTTAAAAATAAATTTTCTCTCCATTCAATGTCTGAGCTCTTTATCTTGAGAAATCTTCAAAGAGCAAATTTGTGAATATTTGAACTTTTCTGCTCTTACTTAACTGCTGCCTGAACCCTATACTTTTTTAAATTAGAAACTGTTAGAAAAAAAAAATTCTTGGAAAGCACAAACTGTTCATGAGCAATAAACAGCAGGAAGAAAAGGAGGCAGACCTGGGTCACCTTTAGGACTCACACATGAGCTGAGGAAAGACGCATGTCAGTGGGAAGAATCTAGTAGTTAAAATAAAGAGCATGGGTTAAAAAGGTTCCAGCCTTTAGAATATAAAAATCTCCAGTTAGAGTCAATTACTGTCCATTCTGTACAACAGATACCTTCTATTTTAGTTGCTAATAAAGGGCTACACAACTTGGGGGGAAAAAAGCATGAGTTATGTCTGAAGTCAGGCAGTAACTATTTCAGAGCCACATTAGGCAGCCACAGCAGCTTGGGGGTGAGCACAGGGGTTAGGAACTGCCAGGCTCACCGCCCAAACTCAGGCCAGTGATATCCTCAAGGAAAATCTGCTACAAAGTCACCAAAGCCACCGTTTCCATTTTCCTTTCTTCAACCCTACGAAAAGAATGCTGTTGTCTTACAGAGCCCCAGCAAGAAGCAAAGAGACCAAAAACTGACATCAGATGTGTGTCAGACTGTCTGGAAAGAGATGGCTGCAAGGTTTGTGAGACATACTTCTCAAAGGTTAGGGCTCATCAGGTGCTTGCCCCTCCAAGCAGGGCCTGATTCACCGCTGGCTTTTCATCCTGAGTCAATCCATCGTACATCAACTGCTCTGTACAATGAAAGCTCTTAAGGGAAAAATGCTTGTAATGCTTCTCCTATTTCTAAAATCCAGACCTAGCATTTCTTTCTTCTTCTTTTTTTTTTTATTTTTGTTGTTGTTCAGTCATCCAGTTGTGTCCGACTTGGTAACCCCATGAACAGCAGCACGCCAGGCCTCCCTGTCTCTCACTATCTCCCAGAGTTTACCCAAGTTCATGTTCATTGCATCAGTGATGCTGTTCAGCCTTATCATCCTCTGATGCCCTCTTCTCCTTCTGCCCTCAATCTTTCCCAGCATCAGGGACTTCTCCAATGAGTCATCTGTTCGCATCAGATGACCAGAATACTGGAGCTTCAGCTTCAGTCCTTCCAGTCAATGTTCAGAGTTGGTCTCCTCTAATATTGACTATCTCCTTGCTGTCCAAGGGGCTTTCAGGAGTATTCTCCAGCACCACAGTTTGAAGGCATCAATTCTTTGGTGTCTGTCTTCTTTATGGTCCAGCTCTCAGAACTGTACGTGACCACCGGGAAGACCATAACCTTGACTATACAGACCTTTGTCGGCAAAGTAATGTCTCTGCTTTTCAGTACACTGTCTAGGTTTGCCATCGCTTTCCTGCCAAGAAGCAATTGTCTTCTGACTTCATGGCTGCAGTCACTATCAGCAGTGATTTTGGAGTCCAAGAAGAGAAAATCTGTCACTACCTCCAAGTTTTTCCCTTCAATTTGCCATGCAGTAATGGGGGAGGATGCCATGATCTTAATTTTTTTAATCTTTAGTCTTAAACTGGCTCTTTCACTCTTCTCCTTCACCCTCATCAAGAGGCTCTTTAGCTCCTCTTTGCTTTCTGCCATTAGAGTGGTATCATCCGCATATCTGAGGTTGTTGATGTTTTCTACTGTCTATCTTGATTCCAGCTTGTATCTTATAGTTAATTCACAGAGAATACAGCTCATTGTATATAGTTCACTATTCAGGTTCTCTTGTCATTTTACTAAGTTCTATTTGTGTAACAGTATTCTAGCTTGAGATCTTTAAGAATAGGCACTTATGTTAACTCTTCCTGGCACATTATTTAGGTGCTTAACTAATTATATTAAACTAATGAAGGAACCTTACATATTTTTATTTACCCATGGAGGAACTTACTTGTAAATAACATAGATAAATCCAACTGCAACAAAACAAATGGAGTTTGACATTAACATATTTTGGCTACCAAGCCTCAATTCCCCCTTCCTAAAAAGCACAAATTTCTTCAGAGGATTTAACTTTCCTCCATTGCATACCATCTTCCTGAGTGATACCCACCTCCCATTATGAATGCTGGACAACAAACTGTCACATGACTTAGCCTGGTCAATCAGATGTCTGATTCTGATTCTTGAACAGCATATATTGATAGAGCAAATAGTTGGACATCATCCATGATGCAGAAATGTACTGATCACTTCTTCCCACGGTTGGCCATTGTTCCACTTTTTAGCTCTACTAGAATTCTCAAAGTTCTTTTCTATTTGCAAGCTTAGACCCCCAGAATTTTCACCTTAACTCTTTGAACCTATACATTATAGCTTCCCCAAAATTACCTTTGAATATATTAGCAAATTAGTTTCTGATGCTTACAGTCAATAACAGTAGATATACAATAGCAAGGATCAAGATGAAATAAGAAACTCAATTAAATGAAACCAAACAAACCAAAAGTCAGGTGTTCAGTATGGCCTGACCAAATACTTAAATGCTAGACATTTTTATTTAGCCTTAAGTGTCATCCTAGGACCTCTCTGTTCCTTGATATCTGGGAAAAACTGGATGGAGTCTCTCAATTCTATATCCCATAGTAATCTTTCTCCCAGATTTCTGAAATTTCCCCATTTATATTCTTCTCCCATCCTGTGATTTTTGGGGTGTCCATTCTCACACATTCATTTTCTCTTCCAAACTACATTTACCAAGACAGGAATGTCAGCCATCTCACCAACTTACACACACACACACACACACTCATATAAAATATCTGTAGTATAGTAGGAGGCAATGTGATTTTATGACCTTGAGCAGGTTGCTTAACCTCTTTGTACCTTAGTTACCACACACTGTAAAATGGATGATTGTTTTAAAAATTAAACGAGATAATACATGTTAATTTTATAGCTTATGATGACCTCATACATAGTAAATATTCAACACTGATTTCCTAGCCAAGCTAGAAAATTCTGCTCTAGAACTCAGTGCTGGGAGAGGTCAGCACATACATCATGCATTTTAAACAAACAAACAAACAAAACTATGCAACCTAACTCCTCTCAACATTTTACAGCCACCATACAACTAGATACTTCACCTTCTGCTAAGCAGAATCCAGACTCTCCTTCTTCTTGGAATTTACTTTTTTCCTACGTCTCCCTCCTCTGGCCACTCATTTTCCTGTCTTAAGAGTAACTTAAAAAATTCCTCTCCTATACCAGGAACCCAGGCCCTTTGGCTTTCATTCTATATGGACACTTTACCAAGTGAAGACATTTCCTTACCAAAGAAAGAATTTCTGGTTTCTACTCTTCAAATGACAAAATTTATTTTATCTAGTTATACCTAGAATATGGGCTTTCAGACCCTAGTCGTCTTCATAGTACCCATGTGGATTTTTTCACATTTATTTGTTAATGAATAGTTTAAAAGTACATAATATTGTTTTCCAGCTTTATTGAGATATAATTGACTTATAGCACTGTATAAGTTTAAGGTATACAGCATAATGAGCTGACTTACATATACCATGAAATGAATACCACAATAAGTTTAGTGAACATCCACCAATGCATATGGGCTTCCCTGTGGCTCAGATGGTTAAGAATCCACCTGCCACGTGGGAGACCTGAGTTCAGTCTCTGGGTTGGGAAGATCCCCTGGAGAAGGGAACAGCTACCCACTCCAGTATTCTAGCCTAGAGAATTTCATGGACTGTACAGTCCGTGGGGTCATAATGAGCTGGACACAACTGAGTGACTTTCACTTTCACCATCTCATATAGATACAAAATTATCTCATATAGATACAAAATTAAAGAAATAGAAAAAAAATACTTCTCTTTGCCATGAAAGTTCTTAGGATTTACTCTCAACAAGAATGAAGGCAATTAAAAGATGCTAACCCCCAATTACAGGATAAGTTTAACTACAATATGATAAATATAATTAACACAGTTGTATAAAACTTTCCTTTAAGTAAAACTTACATTTACATTTTAAGTAAACGTATTTTAGAAGAAAATTCTATTTCACTACTATCAGTGGCAAAATAGTATTAAGTTTAAATGTTAGTCTCTCAGTCATGTCAGACTCTTTGTGACCCCATGGACTGTAGCCCGCCAGGCTCCTCTGTCCATAGAATTTCCCAGGCAAGAATACGGGAATGAGTAGCCATTCTCTTCTCCAGGGGATCCTCCTGATTCAAGGATGGCAGATTCTTTACTGTCTGAGCCACCATTACTTGCCACCATAAGATTACCTTAAAATACTTACTTTAAAATAAAACAGATGTTCATGTGCCACCTAAAATCATCATGCATTACTAGTGACCCATATATCAAAATTTGGTAAATAAATGTCCTTTCATGGACACCAAGAGTGTGGGCTGGGAAGGAAATGTGTGGAAAGTCTGTTGTATTTGCATATTACTAATACTGTGGGTATGGAGAGGGAGTGGGTGAGGGTGAGTATATATTGATGGGATCAGTTTAGAAATCAGACAGAGAGGATGGTCCAGAGACAAGATTCTGAGGATTGATACCATCTTGTATCCTGCATTACAGTTCTACAGCACCCAAGAGAAAGGCTAATGTTAATTTAATTGAATTGTATTCTGCTATTAGAATTCAAGGCCACTATAAATAAATGTTGAAAATCTAGAAATGTCAGGGATCATGCTATCTGAATTACCCAAAAAGAAATACATTTTAACCAACTGATCCACTTTAATACAGTGTCTGAAACTTAAAACAATTTGATAAACTTATCGCCATTGACATTGCTCACTTCAGCCTTTTAATTAATAAAAGTAAAATGGAAACTCTCTAGATTCCATTATGCTTTCTCTGTTCAAATAATGTCCCAAACTTATAGAGGAAAATTAAACATGTGGCACTAGCCTAAAAATCTGTGTTAAAGTTCTAAGGCTCTGCATCAAGTCAGTATTTTAGGTAAATAACAAAACCCATGATGCTTCCATTGGGAGAGTAAAATGCTTTATTGCTGAATATAGAGTCTCTGTGCATACCTAAGTGCACTAGAATGTCACCCCATTTGAAATATATGTAGCACAATGACTGGCTGATCAATAACTCCTATTAAGTACCCACCAGGTGTCAGGGATTATTCATGAGACATATTCGACCCTTAAGTATCCCCTGGGTTAGGGCGATAGTACATCTTTGCAACTCCAGTCACATTACACTAGAGTTTCTGTCAAGATGTTTGACAGCTTCATTTTGTCACAGGAATCTCCTACATCAAACACAGAGGCACAGTGCTCCTGATCTATAACTGAAATGTGCTTCCCTACAGATCTCAAATGAAAGAAAAACTGCTCCTGTGCTTGTATCAAGAGTGTATTTTTTGAGGATGTCTTCCAGCTATTGATATCGATGATATCTTCAGCCTCAAACACCAATTCATAATATTTAAATTTTATTGAGTACATTTTTTCACATTATTTGGTTGTACCGAATAAAATGCAGCAAGCCTTTAAGAAAACAACTTCCCTAGGAGTCATCCTATTATTTGATCTCCAAGAGTTGCAGGAAATTATAAGAAAACAAAAATAATTTAGCTTTATTGTAACTATACCATGCAACCATTATGCCATACAATAAAATGACCTGGTTGATAAAAGAACCAGCAAACTAGCACTTGTCACAAAAAGCTATTTAAGTATCTATCTAAAGTTGAGATACACACAAAAATATTCTTAAGCTATTTTTACCCCCATTTAAATGCATTTTCTTCCTTCCTGTTACAGAGATGAATATTTTCATGCAACAGCATCTCCTGTAACACTAACTTTTAGCATAGGCATCTGGAATCATTTACAACTATATTATACTTAACATTTAAGTGTAAATGAAATTAAAAAATTAATAAACAGTACCACATTCATGATTATATTGATATATGAAATGTTGAAGAAAATACACATTTATTAACTTTGTAACTCTACCCAAACAGATTTTTCAGAAGTCTTAGAGTTCAAATAACCACAATTTATAGCACAACATATATAAAAATGCAACATACCTCACATTAGCATCAAGTTCGTCCATTACAGGAAATAGGCATGGGTGAGCTGGATATCAGCGCCCACTGGGTACTATAACGGGGAAATAACAAAAAGGGGGTTAGAAAAGAAGGCAATGTAGAAAAATAAAAGTCATTAGGGGAAAAAATGCCAAATAATCATTGCTTCCTAACAGTTAAGACTTTTGTACAGGATTGGAAAAGTAATAAACAATATTACAGTAAAAAGTTATTGGCATACTGAGATATGGCAGAGATGAGTGCTGCATCAAAGAAACTCACAGATGAGTTTCTTTGCATTTGATTAATCTCCTAGAGATTAGAACATAAAGGCACTTCTTTTTACTCCATGTTTAACCTATTTATTTATTATTTTTTGCTCTTCCCAGAAACATACTTATTTATATGATCTACATTAGGACACCAGCTGGTGAAAACTTAGAACACTGTCTAAGATGATCAGCCATCTTGTTTCCTATGAGAATTTTTCAGGTTGCTATTTAAAAAACCCTTTTTGAGGGTGAATAATCATATCTCTTTGAGACTCTGTAATAGTAAACTCTTGAGAACCCTCTTCCTAGGGAAAAAAAAATAGGTGTGCATGCATACACATACACCTTTTCTGGGGAGCCCACAATTCCTTGAGGCCTTTCCATGAAGCCCAGGCTAAGGACTCACAATCGAAGAGGAGGTCAACTTTCAAACTACTGATAGTTCCTCTAGCACAGACCTTTAGAAGACCTTACACTCTTTAATGGACAGACACTCACTGATCTCCACCAAGTCAGTCCTCTGACCTGGCTGTGTAGTTTCGGTTTGCAGAAAAATTCCTGTATTTCTCACCACATTTATTCCAAAACATGGTGAATCAGAGAACACAGGGGCAGAGGTCAGTGTGTTTCTTTTGAAGTTACCCTAAGCAAGACCCTTTTTCTTCTAACTACATCATCTATTCAATACTTCTCAATAAACAGAAGGGATGGGAAGAGATGATCGCTGGGTTTACTTCTAGCTCTGATATTCTATAATTCCATCTGCTGGCTTTCTAGTAAAATTTTACAGGGAAGAAACTGTAAATATGTTTATGTACATAACACAACCATGAAAGTCAGCCTGAGTCCTGGGTTTCCTTGGTCAGCATGAACCAAACACATATGCCTGGCAGCCAGGAAAAAAATGACAGGCCACCAGAGCTGGAAAGGACATAGATTTCTGTGTGTTTTTTTCTGTGTGTTTTTATTCTTTAAAACCTGTAAGATTAACATGGGCACCCATGTGCATTTGTGCATCTATGACAGGTGTGAGGAAGGCTGAGCCTACAGGGCTCAATTCCCTACTCTGACCTCAAGCAAAACACCTCTGTCTACATCTATCTCTTTTACATTCTGAATCTGGAATAATCTTTTATTTGAAATACATAAGTACAAAGCCCTAAGCACTGAAGTAGTGGGATTCCACCCTTTGTACAAGTCTATCTAGAATCATTCCTGAAGTGAAATGATATGTGTGCACATCTATTTTTTTCTAGGCAGACAATGATCAAGAGTTTACTAGATTGCCAAAGGGATATGATTACCCACTTCAAAGAAAGAAAGTGAAGTCGCTCAGTCATGTCTGACTCTTTGCGACCCCATGGACTGTAACCCATCAGGCTCCTCCATCCATGGGATTCTCCAGGCAACAATACTGGAGTGGGTTTCCATTTCTTTCTCCAGGGGATCTTCCCAACTTCAGGGATTGAACCCAGGTCTCCCACATTGCAGGCAGACGCTTTTACCATCTGAGCCACCATGGATAAGCCACCCACTTCAAAAAGAGCTTAAAAAACTGAAAATACTCATACTATTTTAATCATAGCAATACAGTAACCTATTTATAGTAGTTAGTCCTAATGCAGATCATATAAATAACTGATGTTTTTGAAGAGCAAAAAATAACAGATTACCATTCATCCCTATGTCTTAAAATACAGTCTATTTGCTAAAGAATCTCAAAGTTATAGCTTCATCCCAGGCCCTTCCCAGACTCGTATCACCTACCTGACATCTCAACTTGGATGATTAAAAAGCATTTCAAACTAAACTCATTTCCCACTCCAGCACAACGAGATGCTCCTCCCCTAACATCCTCCATCACAGTAAATAACTCCACCATTTACCCAGTAACACTTTTTTTTCCACACCCTGTAACCAAACTATTAGGAAACGCCCTCCTCTACTTTGAAAATGATTCCTCAATCTGACTTTTTCTTTCATTACCTTCAAAACCACACCTGATCCAAGCCACCATCTCCTTTCCCACCTGGTGTCCTAACCACTCTCCTAACTTTTGTAACTGGTCTCCTGCTGGCTCCACAATCATCTCTTCTCACCACAGTAGCATTTTTGAAATGGAAGTCAGATCATTTCTTGCCTATATAGAATATTAGTGGCTTCCTGCCACACTTAGAATAAAGTTTAAACCCCTTATCAGTTTGGATTTTGCTTAATAGGTAAAATTCAAACTCATTACATGGGTCACAACTTTGTCTAACTCAATAAACTATGAACCATGTCAGATAGGGCCACCCAAGATGGACAGGTTATAGTGGAGAGTTCTGACAAAACATGGCCCACTGGAAAAGGGAATGGCAAACCACTGCAGCATTCTTGCCTTGAGAACCCCGTGAACATTATGAAAAGGCAAAAGGATATGACACTGAAAGATGAACTCCCCAGGTTGGTAGGTGCATAATAAGCTACTGGAGAACAACAGAGAAATAGCTCCAGAAGGAATGAAGAGGCTGAGCCAAAGTGGAACCAACTCCCAGTGGTGGATGTGTCTGGTGGTGAAAGTAAAGTCTGATGCTGTAAAGAACAATACTGCATAGGAACCTGAAATGTTAGCTCCATAAAACAAGGTAAATTGGAAGTGGTCAAACAGGAAATGGTAAGAATGAGCATTGACATTTTAGGTATCTGTGAACTAAAATGGACTGGAATGGGCAAATTTAATTCAGATGACCATTATTTCTACTACTGTGGGAAAGAATCCCTTAGAAGAAATGGAGAAGCTCTCATAGTCAACAAAAGAGTACAAGAAATGCAATACTTGGGTCCAATCTCAAAAGCGACAGAATGATCTCTGTCCATTTCCAAGGCAAACTATTCAATATCACAGTAGTCCAAGTCTATGTCCTAAACCACTAATGCTGAAGAAACTAAAGTTGAATGGTTCTATGAAGACCTACAAGACCTTCTAGAACTAACAGCAAAAAAAAGATGTCTTTTTTATCATAGGGGACTGGAATGCAAAAGTAGGAAGTCAAGAGATAACCAGAGTAAGTTTGACCCTGGAATAAAAATGAAGCAGCGCAAAGGCTAACAGAGTTTTGCCAAGAGAACGCACTGGTCATAGAAAACACCCTCATCCAACAACACAAGAGACGACCCCTATACATGGACATCACCAGGTGGTCAATACCGAAATCAGATTGATTATATTTTTTGCAGTTGAAGATGGAGAAGCACTATACAGTCAGGAAAAACAAGACTAGGAGCTGACTGTGGCTCAGATCATGAACTCTGTATTGCAAAATTCAGACTTAAATTGAATAAAGTAGGGAAAACCGTGAGGCCATTAAGGTAAGATCTAAATCAAATCCCTTACTATTATACATTGGAAGTGACAGATTCAAGGGACTAGATATGATAGACAGAGTGCCTGAAGAACTATGGATGGAGGCTAATAACCTTGGACAGGAGGCAGTGATCAAAACTATCTCCAAGAAAAAGAAATGCAAAAGGTAAAATGGCTGTCTGAGGAGGCCTTACAAATAGCTGAGAAAAGACAGAAAACAACAAAATTCTGTAAAACAACTATCCTTCAATTAAAAAATGAATAAATTTCTAAAAATTTTAAAAAAGAAGAGAAGTAAAGGGCAAAGGGGAAAAGGATTGTTATACCCATCTGAATGCAGAGTTTCAAAGAATAGCAAGGAAAGATAAGAAAGCCTCCCTAAGTGAACAATGCAAAGAAATAGAGGAAAACAATAGAATGGAAAGACTAGAGATCACTTCAAGAAAGTTAGAGATATCAAGGGAATGTTTCATGCAAAGATGGGCACAATAAAGGACAGAAATGGTATGGACCTAATAGAAGCAAAAGATATTAAGAAAAGGTGGCAAGAATACACAGAAGAACTACACAAAAAAGATCTTAATGACCCAGATAAACATGATGGTGTGATCGGTCACTCACCTAGAGCCAGACATCTAGGAGTGTGAAGTCACGTGGGCCTTAGGAAGCATCATTACAAACAAAGCTAGTGGAGGTGATGGAATTCCAACTGAGCTATTTCAAATCCTAAAAGATGATGCTATGAAAGTGCTGCACTCAGTAGGCCAGCAAATTTGGAAAACTCAGCATTGGCCACAAGACTGGAAAAGATCACTTTTCATTCCAATCCCAAAGAAGAGCAATGCCAAAGAATGTTCAAACTACTGCACAATTGCACTCATTTCATATGCTATCAAAGTAATGCTCAAAATTCTCCAAGCCCAGGCTTCAACAGTATGTGAACCGAGAACTTCCAGACATTCAAACTGGATTTAGAAAAGGCAGAGGAACCAGAGATCAAATTGCCAACGTGTGTCAGATCATAGAAAAAGCAAGAGAATTCCAGAAAAACAGCTACTTCTGCTTCATTGACTATGCTAAAGCCTTTGACTATATGGATCACAACAAACAGTGGAAAATTCTTAGAGATGAGAATACCTTACCTGCCTCCTGTAAAATCTGTATGCTGGTCAAGAAGCAACAGTTAGAACCAGACATGTAACAACAGACTGGCTCCAAATTGGGAAAGGAATACATCAAGGCTGTATATTGTCACCCTGCTTATTTAACTTATATGCAGAGTACGTCATGAGAAATGCTGGGTTGGATGAAGCACAAGCTGGAATCAAGACTGCTGGGAGAAATAACCACAACCTCAGATATGGAGATGATACCATCCTTATGGCAGAAAGCAAAGAGGAACTAAAGAGCCTCATGATGAAGGTGAAAGAGGAGAGTGAAAAGTTGGCTTAAAACTCAACATTCAAAAAACTAAGATCATGGCATCCGATCCCATCACTTCATGGCAAATAGATGGGGAAACAATGGAAACAGTGAGAGATTTTATTTTGGAGGACTCCCAAATCACTGCAGATGGTGACTGCAGCCATGAAATTAAAAGACGCTTGCTCCTTGGAAGAAGAGCTATGACCAACCTAGACAGCATATTAAAAAGCAGAGACATTACTTTGCCAACAAAGTCTGTATAGTCAAAGGTATGACTTTTCCAGTAGTCATATATGGATGTGAGAGTTGGACCATAAAGAAGGCTGAACACCAAAGAATTGATGCTTTTGAACTGTGGTGTTGGAGAAGACTCTTGAGAATCACTTAGACTGCAAGGAGATCAAACCAGCCATCCTAAAGGAAATCAGTCCTGAATATTCATTGGAAGGACTGATGCTGAAGCTGAAGCTCCAATACTTTGGTGAACTGATGTGAAGAGCTGACTCATTAGCAAAGACCCTGATGCTAAGAAAGATTGAAGGCAGAAGGAGAAGGGGACAACAAAGGATGAGATGGTTGGATGGCAACACTGACTCAATGGACATGAGTTTGAGCATGCTCCGGGAGATGTTGAAGGACAGGGAAAGCCTAGTGTGCTGCAGTCTATGGAGTCACAAAGAGTTGGAGATGACTGAGTGACTGAACAACCAGCTTATCACAGTCTGAGCCCAGCTCCTCTCCAATGCCCCATCCACTCACTGCCTTTGTACTCACTGGTTTTGCTTTTCTCATTGACCATCAATGTAGGCTCTCACCTCAGGGCCTTTTCACTTGTTTCCTCTCCCTGGAAAGCTACTATGTAGACCACTCTGTTACTTCCCTAGGGACACAGCCCAAATGCCACTTTCCTGATGACTTAAGTAAAATTTCAGACCTCATTTTCTGAACATTTCTGTAATCCACTCTATTTTTTTCTTCTTAGTACATACATTATATATACTCCTTTGCTTCTTTATTAGTGATCTATCTCCCTTCCTAGAATGTAAGTCTCAAGAGGGCATAGTTATATCTTGATCACTATTATAACATCAGTGCCTATAAAAATGCCTAACATACTGTATCCCCTTCATAGATATATCTTGAGTCAACTAAGTAGTTACTTTGTTTTGCAAATGAGGAAAGTGAGGTTTGAGAGCTTGTGACTTTCCCTCTGGGAGGTAGAATATGAACCACTCCAGAATAAATATAATTTTTAAAAATATAAAAAATCAGTTCCTCTTATTTATTTACTCATTAGTATTAACAAGTGCCAAATGCTGTCCTTTTCCTTCTCCTCTAACCTCTGAGAATTTATTGTTAGATGGAGAGACTAAGAATCAAAGAGGTTAACTGACTTGCCAAAGTCACATAGCTAGTACTTAACCAAACTAGGAATTGCATTCAGGGCTGGGAATTCTGAAACTCAAGCTTTATCTTGCATAGTTCTTTTCATCCTATCACTGTTGCCCCCACTGTTAAAAAGGGAAACTCCTCATGAAAGGGAACATGTTGCTTTAATTTTCTGCTAACCATTTATTTCCTCTTTCTCTGAGAATAATGCCTCGATTTTCCTTTTTGGAACCCCTCCCCTGCCTCAAGCCCACTGGTGAGCATCTGACCAGGGCTGGCCAATCAGAACAGTTCATTCTCCGGCCCCAGGGATTCATTAATTCACTGGCTAGACTGTAAAGCCAGCCCTGAGATATTTGCTAGAAAGAGTCTGTCTTTCTCCTGGTGTTGCTAAACTTTAAATTTAAAGCTGATGGTGGCCAACCATGCCACTATGGGGGAAATTTTGTCTGAGAATGAAGTTAATACCAATGGAAAGCAGAGTTGTAACACAGAGATTGCCATATCCTGATGAAATAATTTGAGACTTAAGGTCTAGCAGTGTCTTATGACAGTTTTATACTTGAACTTCCCAATTATACTGAGCCAATAAATTCTCTTTTTTCATGTTTAAGCCAATTTGAGTTGGGTTCCAAGTGTTATTTGAAACAAAAAAAATTCTTAGAGATATACAGGAAAATCAATATTATATTTGTATATAGATTAGAGGGAAGAAAAGCTGGAACTTAAAAAAAAAAACAACAGTTAAAAGCTAGCTTGAGTCACTGAAACTGCATTTGAAAAATGTTACAACATGAGGAAAACTGTATATACATAGCAATGTACATTATTATATTTTGCTCATGGAAACTCAATGAGCAAATTTAAAATGACTGCCATTTAACAAACCAGTGAGAACATGCATTTTGTTAGAGATAAAGGAAGAATAACAAAAGAGAAAATGGTGATCAGTACCTATCCTAAATTCATTCATTGATTACAGTCCACTATTTTTTGTCATGCTTACCAGGAATATCTAATCAGAGCTGTGATTATAGGGACACCAGCTGCTGGGAAGAATACTCAGAGTGACAGGTGTGTATAAGGAACCATGCTTTTATTTTGCATACTTATGTTTCTGACACCTTAACAAAATACTACCTAGTTAATTAAAAGCACAGTCAACTGAGTATCTCCCATGCTCAGATATAAGCTATGTCACTTCTAAAATTTCTAATTTATTTATTTATCTTATTTCTAATTCAAATTCAATTAGACTGTGTATGTCTGTGGCACACATGCATGTGTATGTGTGTGTTTTAATGACAGTCATACTGTATCCTCATCTCCTTCAGAGAAACAGTCTTAGATTGTCATAACCAGGGGAAGAAAAGCAGAGCAAGTTCTGGGGAACAAGAGAAAGAGGGAGTCAAATAAACCTTTCTAGCATTTGAGGTATAAATGAAGGTCTCAGTATTATCTCAGCAGTAGGAAAAGCTCAAGCTACTAATCATTCAAAACACTTTGCTATAAAAGTAAAGATACAGAACCATGCAACTTCATCAGATTCCTTGAAGCTTCTTTTCTTTGCTGTATACATTGAGACTTATCTTTCCTTAAAAGCGGAGCAGAAGGAGAAGAAAGAGGTGATATTCTTCGTGCCACCAAATGCTGATTCCGACCCTTAGTTTTCTGACTTACAAATTGTGAATAACTAAAGGGCGAACCCCGAAGGTAAGCACATCTCATCTTTACCTATGTCCTTTTACTGAGAATACTCTGAAAGACTGCTGTGGAACAGTTGTTAATGGTTAACACAAGGCGTGTAGTTGCATCTCTATTATGAGGAGCGTGAGCACAGGGCCCGCCTGTAAATAGTCCTCACCTACTGGAGTGAAATATCGATGTAGGCTGGTGCAGTGCCAGCATCTGCCAACTTGGAGCAATGTCATAACTCAGCTTGCTTTTTTGCACTTTGGTTTTTTTCCTTTGGTTTTGGCTGCGAGCGTATATTCATGCATAACTGTGCGAGGACTGACCACGTTTCTTTATAGAGTATGCTTCCATGGATTAAATTTCTACATCAAAGGGCATATTCCAATACCTTTGTTTTGGACAAGTGTCAGGAATAAGTAAAACATTATTTATCTTAGTTGCCAAATTGAGAGGGGGAGCTTGGCACGCTGGAAAGAACACTAGACCAGGAATCACTCAGCCTGACCCACTACTAACTCACTGCTCCTATTCCTAGGCAAGTTTGTTCATCAGTCTGGGTCTCAGTTTTCCCAACAGTAGAATCAACTGGGCCAGACAGTACTAGACAGGCTGAGCAAAGGAAGAAACTTCAAGTAATTAGAACTTCTTAGAAGTTAAAGGAAATTTTGAAAAGGTGAGTCACTTGCCATTGGAGGTATTTAGGCAGCATATGGGTAATTAAGGATATCTAAATGAAGGATATAATTCTGGTGACTGGTGACTGGTAAGGTTTCTTCCAGTGCTAAAACTGTAGCACTGTGATACTCTATGTTAGTTCTGCTCAAAACCCCAGCAAGAGATCAAGTGTTTTAATAATTTTCCAATTAAAACAAATGCATGCTCAATTCACCTATACTGTCTCAAACAGATTCCATCTCCTGAGCATTATCCCAGTCATTTCTGAATAGGTAGGACTAAAAGAAGAGCACAAAAATGTATAATTAACTAAAGCCAGATATTTGCTAAGAGTTGGCTGTCAAATGCTTATTGTTAGCCTCATTACCTCATTACCCTAACCCAATACCAGCCGCATGTACCAAAACAGTCAATCTCACCAGGATCAAACACACAAGCATTTTCCCCAAAGTCTTCTGCATCCCATGGTGATCATGATTTCCTAGTTACCTTCACTGTGAAAGAGACTCAGGGATAATCTGAAAGACTGAAATTGTATAAATTCTCACTAAATGGAAGAAAAAAGTCCTCTCCTTGGCTACTTACTAAGACTTTGTTTTCTGGAAAATGTTTGGAATCAATAGGATGCTGGCTCAGAAATTTACTTCAATCAGCTGATCATACTCTCTAAAAGAATCTCACTATAAATTAGTAAAAATTCACATTATTTGTTTATCTAGATGCTTGCACCTTGGAAGAAAAGCTATGACTAACCTAGACAGCATATTAAAAAGCAGGGACATTACTTTACCAACAAAGGTCTGTCTTGTCAAAGCTATGGTTTTCCCAGTAGTCATGTATGGATGTGAGAGTTGGACTATAGAGAAAGCTGAGAGCCCAAGAATTGATGCTTTTGAACTGTGGTGTTGGAGAAGACTCTTGAGAGTCCCTTGGACAGCAAGGAGATCCAACCAGTCCATCCTAAAGGAAATCAGTCTTGAATATTCATTGGAAGAACTGATGCTGAAGCTGAAACGCCAATACTTTGGCCACCTGATGTGAAGAACTGACTCACTGGAAGAGACCCTGATGCTGGGAAAGATTGAAGGCAGGAGGAGAAGGGGATGACAGAGGATGAGATAGTTGGATGGCATCACTGACACAATGGACATGAGTTTGAGTAGGCTCCAGGAGTTAGTGATGGACAGGGAAGCCTGGTATGCTGCAGTCCATGGGGTCACAAAGAGTCGGACACGACTGAATGACTGAACTGACTGAGACATCTAAGTGATGGTAGTTCACAAGTACAAATGTGTATAAACCATGAAAAAAATATCTGTATTCTAAGAGTTGAACCTTCATTGCAAGTGTTTCTTTCTAGGACTGGATGTCAAAATGCTATTTGTGCTAAGTCATCTAGAAAGATTCGGTCTAAATAAAAAGCTGTCTCATTTCCATAGCTGAAAATCCACACAGATGCCAATTCAGTTACACTTATGGGACTACTATGCTGATATATACAATTAGCATGAAAAATGGCTTTTAATTTTTTTTCAAAATAACTAAAAAAATATTCTTACTAGGTAAGTAAACATTTCTCAGCTGGAAACTTTAGTCTTTTAATTAAAAAACTAATACTGAAAATAGCCCTTAACCAATGAAAGACTAAGAGGCATACTCATTCTATCTTTGGGGGGAAAAAATGAATTACAGGAAATGTAAAGGAGGAACATGAATGTCCATTTCATGTAGAACTGAATGAAGTATATCTAAAGCATTTCAAGAAATCATATTTTTTATAAGGCACATATCCTCTACCACCACAAAAGAACGTGAAGAAGACAGTGACATTACAAGAAACCCGATCCCAGTAAATGTGGATCTGGGTATTTCATAAAGAAAAAGATTCAAGGGTCATTTATTTACATACTTACTTTTCTGATCACTTGATTACTGTCCCACTCCCAGCACAGTCACAGGTTCTACAAGGATGACCTACAAGTGCATGATCAGTATTTCTTGAATGAATGGCATGACATGATGTGAAATTTCCACTTGATAATTAGAGAAGGAATTAGACTTGTCTTTGAGTTGCCAAAGGGGAATCAGTGGGAGTCTCAAGAGAAGTTTGAGCCACACTGTGAGGTGGGTCATTTAACACAGAGCTGTCCAATTATTGACCTGTATGCTTTGGCAAGCAACAAGGTCCATCTCAGTGGGAGGCTCAACAGAAGCCAGAAAACCATCTGTCAGTCACGTTTGAGGGGAAGAGCAAGTCTTGGATGATTCTGAATTCTGATGAAATCCAGGAATGCAATGAAAGCAGAACTAAATAAGAGACTGTTTACTGTACAGTGGTGGTTCTTATGTTTAAGCATGCACAGGAATCACCTGAAGGCTTGTTAAAACACAATGACTGAGCACTAGCCTCAAGTTTCTGATTCGGTAGGTTTAGAGTGAACAAACTGCATTTCTAACAAGTTCCCAGATATTGCTGATTCTACTGTTCTTAGATGACTCCTTAAGGTAGAACATAGATTTTGCAAGTATGGTTCTCATACCTCCTGGAAAAAGCACATGATATTAGGCAATAGGTGGACAGAAGTACCATTGGATCATGTGGTAAAAAATGTGATATTTTTTGGTTTTCTATTTTATTTACTGTTATTTACATTGAAGAAAAGGATTCATAGACAGCTTATCATCAAGTCCTTCATATTTGGTAAAATCTCTCTTTTATAATTAAAAAAAACAAAACAGGTCAGAGTCTCACAGTCTTTTGTTAGAAGCACTGCTGTCTTCCGGCTTCCTCCTAAGAAGCAGATCTTGAAGTGAGGGTTAAAAAGATGCACATAGTTGATCTGACAGTTGCAGGTACACTGGCAGGGAAGTAATGATATAGGAGAGAGGATGAAAGGCAGCTTATTAAGCTACTGAAGCTTAATCCCACTGGGAAGTTCTGGGAAACAGTATAAAACATATGCCTCAAAACTATCCTGAACAAGTGGGGAGGGAACTGGGATACTGATACTCCCACAGCCATTAGGTATTGGTTAAGAGCCATCCACAGGGGGACATGGATTCCTAAGCACCGTCAGTCATTGTGCTTGTAAAAAAGGTTGATTTCAGCAGACCCAGGGCAGCCCTCCAAATATTATGCTGGTTCACCATTGTAAGTCAGGATGGTATACACAGAAATGTTGAGAGGATCTGTAGGGAAATGGGAGGAAGAGTTGATAGTATCTGCTCCAAATATTTAGCTGAAATCTAATATGTTGCTTTGTGTGTTTTTTGTGTCTTTTTTACAGTTACCTTCTATTTCCTTCAACTCATACTGGTTTGCACTTATACTTTTCTTTCTCTGTAAAATAAATTTATCTAAGGAAAACTAATTGCTCTAAAGGAAAATGCTATGCATATAATGTTCTAAATGTTTGCAAGAGAAGGTGGCAGTAATCACAACAGTAGTTACTCCCAAATAACTGAAGTTTGGGAAATTCTAGCATTGCATTCAAAGAAGAAATTGGCAGCTTTTTGTTTGTTTGTTTGCTTGTTTTGTTTTCTGTAAAGGGCCATTTAGCAAAGATTTTAGGCTTCTTCAAGCATAAGGTCATCATCACAACTACTCAACTCTGGTGCTACAGTGTAAAAACTGCCACAGACAATACATAAATAAATGAGCATAACTGCTTTCCAACAAAACTTATTTATGGACACTGAATTTGAATCTTTAACAATTTTCATGTGTCACAAAATTATTCTTCTTTAGGTTTTTATCAACAATCACAAAATGTAAAAAAACATTCTGAACTTGTAGGCCAGTCAAAAACAGGCAGCCAGTCACATAGTTTGCAAGCCCCTGACTCAAGGCATCAATTACCACTACACCTTTGACAAATTGCTTACTTTCTTTAGCTTCAGTGGCTTCATCTGTATAATAGGGGCAAGGGTAATACCGATATCACAAAGTTACTGCAAAAAATAAGTAAAAATGAATACTTAAAAAGCAGGTACCCAGAGATTTCACAATATAATGTTAGCCAGCTACTGTAGCAAGGCTGGTCTCCAGTTTGGCAGTTCCTCAGTCATTGGAGTCTGAATGCTTCATACTCTGCTTCTCCACAAAGGCAGCTAAGCATCTGGGGGCCGATCTTCCCTACTTTGGGATATGATTACAGAAATTATTCCTCTTCTCTATAAAATAGGCCCCTGAAACCTGAGCCTGGAAATGCCCAAAGGGTTTTGTCACCACTGATTTCAGAGGCCTGGAATTGGGAGCAGGTCAAGCTAAAATTTGCATTCCATCAAAATTAAGCTTCCAAATTAGTGTTTTAGATCTTGCAGTATTATGTTGCTGACAGTAGTGGTTCTCAAACAGTAGAATACTTAAAATCACTTGCAAAACTGAAGGTTTGGGTGCCTCATTCAAAGCATTTCTGAATCAGTAGGTCCAGGAATCTGCATTTTAACAAATGTCTCAGTGATTCTGGTGCAGATGATTCATGGAGAGCAGTTTGGGAAACACATCAAGGTTGGATTGCAATCCACCAGGTGAGCACACCCTTCTGAAATCCTCTTTCATTGTTTTCCTATATCTGTTTAAATACCTCATCAGCTGAGCAACCAAGATTACAGTATTTGCTACGCATACCGAAAGAAAGATCTCTGCCAGCATGTTTATCTCTTCTGTCCCCACTCTTTTCTAATTCTTCTAAACCTCTTGGAGTAGAAAACAGTATATACAGAACTCTCTACTCCAGATATCATGTGCTGATTAGCATATACAATTAAGCACACCAGTGCAATCTCAAAGGACATGTGCTATTTAGAGCTTAGATGTAAATTCTTGAGCAGAATCTGCATCTTTACTGGACTGATAAGATGTTACCTCCCGAAAGGCTGCTGCCCACAGTTTTCTACCAGTAGTTTGCAAACAAACCTCTTGGAAAATGTAAAATTAAACTGTAGATTTTAAGGGGGCCCACTTAACACAGACAAGACTTCTAGGGTAAGAAGCAGGAGAAGAATAATGTTTCTATAACTGATACTTTTTAACACATACTAAGGACCAAATTCTTCACATGCATTACCTCATTTCATCTTCACATCATGCTACAAAGGATGCTACTACAATTATCCTATTTCACAGATGAGAAAACTGAGGCATAGAAAGAAGATATTATCCAAGGCCACACCATAGCCCAGACCTTTCAACCATTAAGTTATCCCATGAATGATCCAGACCTCAATAGTTCCCCGCCTCAACTTTTGCAGCTCAATTTTATTAATTAATTATTTGTGTAGCTCATTAAAACCTACAAGAAAGTCTACTGACACTTGAAGAGAAAACTTTTTTTAAAACAAAGTCCAACTTTGCTCATAGCAGTATGTGACACTAAGTTCCTCATTTTGCTTCCATAATTCCCAGGTCTCCAGCTGTTCAAGGTAGTTTAGATATCCAGCCCACCTGTCTTGTAGATCTGCTATTACTCATGAAGTTCAAATAAGATAACATATGTGAAAGTCCTCTGAGCAGTAACAAGTTATCTAAAATGATAATTTCCCAGCCTGTTGTTTCCACAAATTATTTTAAAATGTTGAGAAGGAAGAAAAAGTGTATTAGTTCTGCAAAATCACCTGTGTCAAAAATCAGATTTTTCCAGAGATTTTGTAGGTTATAAAGCACCAAATCTGCAGATATTTGTGGAGCAGAAGAAACCCTGCTTCTACGTGGAAAGTAGACTGTTTATCATGGTTCAATGCAATGGAACTTTTGGGAGCTTGAGAATCAGATGACCTGGTGCTAGTCATTGCCCTGACACTAAGCAACCTTGAGTGAGTCTTTCTTTCTGCCCTACCAGGAGATACAATACTGCTTGGTGGTTAAGAAAATGGCTTGGGGGAGTAAGAGCTCCAGTGATAATCGACTGCCTCCTCATGAATGACCTCAGGTAAGTCATGTCACCTGTCTTGGTCTCAGTTTCCCAGTGATAAAAATGAGAATTAGAAACAACAGCTTACTTTGAAATTATCAAAAAAAATTAATTGCTGAATGGATAGAGGAGTGAAGATAGAAATATGGTAGTTTTTAAAAAGAAGTTAGTAAAATATTATTACAGAACCTACTTGGTAAGTATTTGGTATTCACTATACAAGTCTTTCAACTTTTTCTTAAATTTTTTTTACAATAAAATATTGGGAAATAAACCCCCCAAAAGGCAACAACAGGGTTGTTAGAAGAGTTGAATGAGATATAGAGCTCTCAGCAATGCTCGTGGTAAGTGCCTGGCATACTTTAGAAATGATTTGCTATACAGGTAGAAGATGGGACAAGACGATAGATTCCTTCAGCTCATACAATCTGTGAGCTAGAGCTGTTCTAGGTGAGCCAGAGACACGACATGCCTCAGCAGGATGAGAAACCAGGCCACATGGTACAGAGATTGGATGGATAGAGAGAAGCCAGGATGCAGTCACAGAAGTATCAGAAACCAGGGTAGAGACAGAGGGAAAGCCTAAGTTGCTCACTCATGTCCAACTCTTAGTGAGTCCATGGACTGTAGCCCGCCAGGCTCCTCTGTCCATGGAATTTTGCAAGAATACTAGAGTGGGTAGTCATTCCCTTCTCCAGGAGATCTTCCCAACCTAGGGATCGAACCCAGGTCTCCTGCATTGCAGGCAGATTCTTTACCATCTGAGCCACCCAGGGAGGCCCAGGAGGCATGCACAAATGAAAGCTGTAAGACCCTACACAGGGAAGGTCTAACATGGATGAACCTTGAAAACAAAGGCAAGTGGCCATTACTACATGCCAAATTAACGTGCTTCTCTCTCAACTATCCCTTTGGTAGGAGAAATGCATTGGAATTAGAGTCAAACCAGAGCTCAAATCTAGTCTCTGCCAACTAATTATGTGACAACAGGAGATATTCACTCAAGCATCTTCTAGATCACTTTTACTAGGAATACCTACCACAGTACAAGAGTGAGCCCTGGCAACCACTTTTCTGCTATAACCTTGGGCCATCAGATCCTTTCTCTTGAGAATTTGAACCAAGAGACACAATCGCGGGAATGTGTCACATTAACTGAAGAGCAATGGGGAAAAGATTGTGAATGCCTGGAACTGAGTTCTCTGGAGATGACCTTGTTCCCATTTTTCCTGGGGTCTAGTTCCTTGATCTACAAGAAGCCCCATTATCCTTCCAATAAATTTCACTTTTTGTTTAAGCAAACTAATGTGGCCTTTATTATATAGGACAAAATTATATATATTTACTAATACAATTAGCTTTCTAATATTACGAGAGTTTAAATTTCTAGGCTTTGTTTTCCTCGTCTCTACACAAACAAACCTCATCTCTCTGTAACTGATGGAAAAATAAAAAATAATAGGTGTAACAACTCCACAGCACAGAGTAAATATTCAATTAACATTATTTAAATTGCATCTGAGCTTCAGAATCACTGAATCTTTCTAAGTATTTGGAGACACCTTGTTTAGGTGGAGAATGTGTGGTCCTGCAAAAAGAAACACACGCTGGCAGTCAAGAAGAAGGAAGAGGTTGAGTGAGTTTGAAATTTGATTTTAAAGAAAGTTCTCTGAAATTTAAAACAAATTAATCAGTTACCTATTACTGTTTTGACTTGAATTTCTGTTGGGTTTCTTCAGTGGGCTGGTACTGATTTAAAAGGGAAAAGAAGTATAAAGCAACAGGAAACAAAAGCTGGATGCAGAGGTAACATCTTTCTTAATCTCAGAAGGACTGATCAGAATTTATCTGGCAATAGATAAGATTTTAAAGTACTTTTTATTTGGGTTATCCTGTGAATAATGAGGATTTCTGTCACCCAAATTGAGCAATAGGTGGAAGGAGGGAACAAGAAAAGATCTAAGATCAGAAATATTAACCCAGAAATACCATAGCTGAAAAAAAACAAAAGGTTTTTCTGAAATTCAAAATGAAAGGCTAAGTGACAGATGTCAATTAGCCCCTAGTAATTATTGTTCTTTTAATCTTGCTGTATTGATTCTCATAAATCCAAATATTTAGTTGTCTTAAAAATAAGATAACTTTTTGTTTAAAAAGTCTCAGGTGGGTGGGTCGTGAGCTTTATTTGGTTATTAGGTCTTAACTATGTTATTCCCAAGTTGTGGTCCTTGGACTAGCAGCATCAGCATCTTCTGGGAACCTGTAAGAAATGCACATCCTCAGACCCGAGCCCAGAAACACTGAATTAGAAACTCTCGGAGCAGGGACCAGCAATCTGTGTACTGATATAGGGTCTTAGAGGAAAGACCCTCTAAGACCCTCACCCTTGTTAGGACTTGCCTTGGATCTTCAATTGGTAAAGTAAAGTAATTGGTAATTGGCAAAGTAGTCATTCTTACTCTGACTGTATTTAAAGTTAGCCCTATTGATAAGCCTGTTTAGTAGCTATTTATATCACATTTATATTTCCATCTGTCCAAATGTATACCACTTTCTAATGCCCCATAGTATAAAAACAGCAAGCAGAATGGACGAATGAAAGGGCAGGCCAAGAAGAATACAGAAGGAGGGAACTGATAAAAGTATGGTGACTTTATTTGGGTGATAACATAGATATTTAAAGTTTAGATAATAGTAAGGACTTAATGGGAAAAGAAATGTTTCGTCCATTGTTTGCTTCCTCCTGCCATTCTTCCTTTTCTCTGAGCCCTTCTCCCCTAATTTAACCAAGGCCGCCATCACCTCTCTCACTCTGCATGTGCCTTAGAGCTATTTCTAAATAACCTCAATTACAGAGACAGAAGACAAAACAGGGAAGAAGTCACAATACATCAACTGAACACAAATATCTACCTCACAGTCTCTAACTTACCTAGAATCAGTTAATTCTACAATTGAACTACACCATGTTTAAGATCCTTTCTACCCTGTGACATCAAGATCTCATTCTCAGAAGGCAGTTTAATGTGGAGGTTTAGAAGAAAGACTCTGGAGCAAACAGCCCAACCCCAGGTTCACCGCTTTACAGCTGAGAGAACTTGGGGATGCTATTCCACCTCTCTAAATTTGAGTTAGCCGTCTATGGGGTCGCACAGAGTCAGACACGACTGAAGTGACTTAGCAGCAGCATCTCTAAGATGGAGGAAATAAAGTATCTCTTTTAAAGGATTCTTAATGCAGATTAAATGAGATTATCCATGTAAAGCATTTGGAGCTGTGTCTGGCACATAATAAGGGCTGGATTAATGTGAGCTATTAGGATTATTACTATGTTGTCTCTAAAACGTTTCTCAGCCTTTAGCAGCATCTTGAGCATTTCCAGACATAGCAACAAGGCAGTGAGAAACCAGGAGGCATAAAGGTAAACGTGTGATGGTGGCTAAGTTGGAAGCGGGTGGGAAAGCAGCTAACAACACAGCATTCCTCTGTCTATTAACATACTTTGTTGTAAGGTCTTTCTGTTCAAGGTCCCAAGACTTGTGTTTGAATTACAACAATCGTTCTCAGTAGGTGTTGGAGGGGGGACTTTGTCCCCAAAGGAGGTACTAGTAATATCTGTAGATGTTTTTGGTTGTCACAACAGGGAGTTGCTACTGGAATCTAATAATAGCAGAGATGTTGCTAAATATCCTACTATGGACAAGCTAGTCCTGTACGACAAAAATTATCTAACCCAGAAGATTAATAGTACAAGAGGTTTGAGAAACCCTGAATTACAATGTTGTTTGAAGTCATCTTAGTAAGACTTGGCACTTTTTAAAAATTTTCAAATGGGCAATAATATGGAAGATTCTGACACTTGATGGGAGGCAGGAATAGTTACCTAGAAGACCTTTTCAACTCTGAGACTTGATGTGTGCTGTGGACTCTGAACCAGAAAACAAAGGCAACAGTGCATTTCCACCCTTTTCTCTTTGCCTAGTTCCTTTCCCTGAAGATAAGCTGAATTTTATTAAAAAAAAAAAAAAATGATGGTTGGATACTGGAAGGATAAGGCATTAAAAGTTTCTCACAAAAACAAAGAACATCAATGATAAGCAGAGAATTTTAGAGCTGGGGAAAACCTTAGATATGATTAGCTGGGGAAAACCTTAGATATGATTAGCTGGGGAAAACCTTAGATATGATTTAACAAGTAAATTCTACTTGAAATCTACCATTTCATAGATAAAGAAAGTGAGATTTTAAAAAACCAAGAGATTTGATCTGATCATGTAATACTATAATCATCAGAAGGTCCAGATTCTTCCAAAGAATTTATTTATTAGTCACTGATAATATCAAGGGACTCCTCTATATGCATTTATTTTGCATTTTTTCAATGATTACAGTATCAGTCTCTATCTCTGGAAATCCCTGAATATGGGTTTCACCTGATTAGGTGCTGGCAGTGAGATTAAAAAACAAAACAAAACAAAAAAATTAGCTTCAATAGGTATTGAGGAAAAATGAATAAGACCTGCTTATTAATTAAGCAATGGCTGCTATTGATGAAGAGGAGAAATAAAGAAGTGACTTCGGTTCCAGCCACAGTGACTTGGAGGATGGTGATGGTTCAATAAAAGACAGGAAAGTCAGGAAGAGGTCTGGGTAGCAGGTTGCTTACACTGTGTTTCGGGTGCTGTTCTTCAGTCTGTGAAGCTAAAGAAAGAGATGAGGGGATGAACAGTGTTAGGGAGATTTGGAAGAACTCAAATGGAAGAAAGTGTATTCGATTTGGTGGTTGCAAGGCCATCGTGGCGCCTAGAAGGAGCAGCATCAGGAGCAAAATCCAGATAACTGAGAGGAACCAAGAGCATCACTGTCCTCTGGGCCTCAGCAACCGAACTGAACTGAACTGGGCTGAACCGAACACTCCCTGATGCCCCCGCTTGTCTAATGTGCTACAGCTCTCCTGGAGTTTAAGTGATGACCCACTCAGCTGTACAATAATAATTATAATGAAGACATTTCCAAGGTGGAAAATGATACAGACACAGGAGTGAGTTCAGGGTAAGGGTGGTATGGAAAAAATATACATAAGACAGAAAAATGACGTGAGAATGATGCAAATACTTTTTACTAATTTTTTTCCACACTCATCATTTCTTACTGGAGAGAGCTGCTCCTCAGAACTCCACAAGTCTCATCCCTGTCCTGACTTATTCCTTGTTTCTAGGGCACTGCGTCCATCATCAGTGTCCTTTCCCTTCATCACCTGGGCTCACCAGTGGCACATAGCAACCTCTCCTCCCTCATCAGTGAGGCCGGGGTTCCACACAGAGGCCTAGGCAAACACCATCCATCACCCTCAGGGTCACCCACAGCTTTCTGACCCATGGACTCCATCGCAGTAATATTAAGACAAGAAGAGCAAACTAGCCTAAGGGTCTTTCCATCAAAAGCCACTGTTTGGGTCATGCTGAACCTGTATCTTAAACATTTTTTATCCATTTTAACGAATCAATAGGAAGCCAAGCCAATGTTTTCTCAACAGTGAACTCTAGGAACATGAGTTCATGCCACGACTTCTCCACCTCTGCCAGCCACCACTTCCCTGTATCAACAGCCACTTCTTCCAAAGGGGACTAACAGCAGAGCCCCAGACACTGGGGAGCAAGCTGAACTGAAAGGCATCTTAAACTGAGGTTGGGATTCTGTGAGAGACAACTGCAGGAAGCTAGCCCTGGCAGCCACCACCAATACTTCATGCAGTACCGCGTGCCCACACACTCACGGTCACTCACACACACAGCCACACAGCCAGTTATACACGCTGGATATGCGTATCTTGTTATGCACAGAGAGAGTTAGCCAGAGTCCACTCTCTCCGTTATACATCCAGGATCATCCATACTGTCCACACATGTACCCTGTCACACACACACACGGTTATGGACGCACAGCCTATGTCTCTCTCTCACACACACACACATACACATACACGCACACGTTATACTACCTCACAGAGTCAGCAAACACAGAAGCAGTTTCACAAGTACTTACGTACCCAAGTGCAGGGCATGAGCCCCAACCCTAGTGGTCCCATGCTGAAGGCGTGTACTACACAACCAGCCAGCCCACCTACAGTCTGAGTCGCCACGCAGCCCATCCCTGAGCTAAAGCCGAGTCCCAGGAATCCAGAGCCCCCAGCCCGTCCCCGCCGCGCCGCCGCGTCTCCGCGCACGCTTGGGCTCGCGGGGTTGTGACCCGGGCGCCCTGGCCGCACCTACCCTCGGCTGAGGCTAGGGAGCGAGGCGCCCCGGCGGACGGGAAGGGCCACCCCACGCCGCGGAGCCGAGCTTCTGCCGCCGCCGCCGCCGCGCTCCCAGCCGCTGCCTGCGCCCTCCCCGCCGCCCCCTCGGGTGCGGGCTCCAGCCCCCGCGCTGGGAGGCCGGCGAGCGAGAGGCGCGGGCCCGCCTGGGGCTGCGGCGGAGAGCCCCCAGCCCCGGCTCACCTGAGCGCGCCGAGCATCGTCCTCCTCTCGGCTGACCGACGGTGGCTCCGCGGGCTCAGCGGCCCCCAGCCCGCATCCTCCCCGCGACCGCCCCCTCCGGAGGCCAGGGATGGCGGGGGCGCGGCCGGGTGCGCACGGGAGTGGGCGCGGCGGGGGCCAGAGGGACCTCACTCCTCGGGGACGGGCCAGCGGGCGCCTCGCCTGGAGACCGCTGCCCAACCGAGGAAGGTAGCCCTGGGCTCACTGCTGGCTCCTGGGTGACCTTGGGCAAGTTGATTAACCTCTCTGAGTACCCACTCCTCTAGCGAAAGATAATAAACGTGAAAAGGGTAGGCGCCTGTGGTGTCCGTGCCAGGGGAAATCTACAGTCTACTTCCTTCTCAGCCTCTGACTCCGCCAGGGCATGGTTAGTTTGTGAGCAGGGTTCAGCGTGAGATCCGTAGTCCCTTAGATATAAGGCGTCCAAGTTTTCCGGTCAGTATTTCAACTGACTAGTCTTCCCAAGTGATCCTGCCAACACTCGTTTTGCTTCCATAATCTGGAGGAAGCCTATTCTGGCTTTATCAGTTTGTGACCTTGAGCGAGGGGTTAGACAAAAGACTAGCTCCTGGGCTCCCATGTGTGAAATGGGGACCGTAGACTCCCAGTTGTGTTGAGACTTACCAAAGCTCCTGCCTGTGTGTCACTAGTGCATTGTAATATCTGTGAGGAATCGTGACAGAATGAGAAACATTTTTCCTCAACTCGTCTTTCCAAGGCCTCCAATACCAGAGACAAACCATTTCAAGAATAAGTCATGTAGGGAAGGGAAGGGGAAAGTCTTCCTTTAGTGAGACAGGTTGGGGGGAGTGGGAGTGGGGTGGGAGCGGGGGAGGGTCGAGGGAGGGAAGTGGCAAAGGGCCTATTGGGAAGATAATTCACCCCACCCCACCCCCACTTCCTGGACCACAGAGTCTTCGGGGAAGCTTAACAAAACAGAGGAGCTGTGATAGTAATTAACCTCCGAAAGCAAATAAATCTTTCCAGACAATCTGAAAAATTATTAACTTACAATTGTGAACACAACCCAAGTGAACGGGAAATTTAAATTGACCAACAAATTCATGCCAGAAACCTTTGAGCTGGTCCCTTTCTAAGATTCTCTCTGTTGATACTCCTGCCTCTTACTTCCTCCTTTTGCCAACCTGGCCCGTCTTAATGGTATTCCTTCCCCATCTTACTTGTACACTTTCTCTCACTTGAATCTCTCTCTTCCCATCTCAGTCTTTCCCCCACCTAGGTGTCGCTTCTTTACCTTCTTTGTGCCCTGTGTCTATCTCAACAGGTCTCACTCTCAGTCGTTCCCACCCATGATTTCTCTCCCTGGCTTGTATGTCTTGAATATTTATTGATCATATATCCCCCATTCAAAATTTGAAAGTGGAAAAGTTGTCAGTTATTTCTCTAAAGATCCAAACTTAAGTTTATCACTGTGTCACTTCCCTAAACCAAATATTCCTGATGAATGACACCATGATCCTCACACTCATGGGAGTGCAAAGCCTGATTCATCTCTGACAACTCTACCTCCCTCCCCTTCTCCCCAGTTTCTAGTCAATCTCTTCCCATTTCCTAGGGAGTCTCTCCTTACTCTGCCACAGGCAACTGTTCTTTCCTCCTCTTCCTATTGGACCAAATCAAGTGTAAGTTAAGGATCTTGAAATGAGAAATTGTCCTGGTTGCAAAGGTGGGCCTTTAGAAGGGTCCATAAAAGTAGAAGTGAGAAGCAGGAGAGGAGGTCAAGAGTGATGCAGTGTGAGAAGGACTTGACCAGCTGTTGCTAGCCTTGAAGGAAGAAGAAGGGGTCCCATGGCAAGGAATGCAGAAGCTGAGACATGGGGCAAGGAGACAGATTCTCCCTGAGAGTCTCCAAAAAGGAAGGCAGCTTTGAAGACACGTTGATTTTAGTGTAATAACACTTACGTCAGATTTCTGCTCTAGAGAGTTGTACGATAATAAATTTGGGTTGTTTTAAGCCACCAAGTAATTTTTTGGTATAGGTAACAATACAGCAGGAATAGGTAACTAATACAACATTTCTTTTTTTAGCTATGGTGTGTGTGTTAGTCACTCAGTCATATCTGACTCTTTGAAAACCCATGGATTGTAGCCCGCCAGGCTGCTCTGTCCATGGAATTCTCCAAGCAAGAATACGAGAGTGGGTTGCCATTCCCTTCTCCAGGAGATCTTCTTGACCCAGGGATGGAACCTGGGTCTCCTGCATTGCAGGCAGATTCTTTACTGTCTGAGCCACCAAGGAAGCCCTTTTTAGTCATGGAGAAACACACAAATGCCTTGTCTTGTTATTAACAGCAATCCAAGACAGCACCTCTTTTCAGTCATCTTGGCATATCCAAACCTTTTGTTTCATACCCAAACCTTGTGTTTCAAGCAATCTGTCCCCTGAACATTTGCTTTTCTTTTCAAGTCTGTACCAGTGCTCACAGTGTTGTCTCCAGAGTGCCCTCCTCCAGATGCTGCCTGACCTACCTTCTTCAGTGCTCTTGGATTCCATGGAGCTGTCTGTGATCTCTCCCTTCTCTGATTCTCCAGAACTCTGATTTTTCAAGGTATATTCCATTTCAATTGGTGCTTTCTAAGGGAAGAGAAGGGAACAAGAGAGAAGAATGGAGTTTACATGCACAGGTTGAAACTGCTCCAGGTTCTTTCTTCCCACAAGGCTGTTTTCCTCTCTCTGCTGCAGCAGTTACCACCACACTGTGTTACAGTGAGTTATTTACAGGTCTCTTTGGCCACTGGATGATGAGTGCCTCCAAGGTGGACACCACGTCTTACCTCCCTTTCTGTGTCTTAGCCCATAGATCCATGCTTTGGCCACTGGATGGTGAGTGACTCCAAGGTGGACACATCTCCCTTTCTGTGTCCCAGCCCCTAGATCCATGCCAGGGACACAGTAGGGATTCAGTGACTATTTCTTGAATGAATAGATGAAGAGAGCAAGTGCAATGTCTGGTTGTGTTGAACAGACGGGACTATTAATAATTTTTTCTTGCACATTTGTCTCTATTTAGTTGGGCTGGTCAATTGAAGTACCTCAGTTAATGCACTATGATTTTAAATGGCACTGCTTTGATGCATAGCTTAAAACATAGACTTTTCTTTCCTTTTCTTTATGTTTTTGTTTTTGTTTTGCTTTTTCTAAAGAAGCCTCCCACCATAAAAGTTCCTTTTTATCAGCTTTATTTAAAAGGTGCTACTATTATAAGTAAAGTTATTATAATCATGCAGGCTCTTTACTCCAACAATTCTACTACTAAAAAGGTATCATAAGGATAATAAACCTATGTACACAAAGGTTTACCTAAGAGCATGTTCACTGTGGGATCTTTTATAAGATTAAGAAATAGCCCAAATGTAATGGTGTTGTAGTAATGTGTTGTCGCCCAGTAGGGTCCGACTCTTTGCTACCCTATGGACTGTAGCCCTCCTGGCTCCTCTGTCCATGGGATTTTCTAGATAATAATACTGGAGTGGGTGGCCATTCCCTTCTCCAGGGGATCTTCCCAACCCACGGATCAATCCCTGGTCTCTTGCATTGCAGGCAGATTCTTTATCATCTGAGTCATGAGGAAGTCCCCAAAGTGTGATGGGGGGTTATCTAAATAAATTATCTCTACCATGAGATATCATTCAATTATCAAACATGATTTTGTCAACTGATATTTATTATATAGAAAGATGTCTGTGAATATTTTTATATTCTTTTCTATGTTTATTTTTATTTTCTAGCCACCATATAATAAGCTTATATTTAAAATTTAGGTTTAATTGTTATTTTAAAATAGTTTTGCCTCCAAAAGAAAAATTGCATAAAACTTCAATATTTTTCCAAATTCCAAGAAAACTCATCTACAGATGAGATTCAAATTCTCTGACTATGACAAAAGCAGGGGAAAATCACAAAGGCTTGAAATATAACTCATTCCATTAATTCATTCACCCTAGGAACATTTATCGTACTGTCTCAATTAACTTAACGTCTTTGACAGCAAGCAACAGAAAAGGACTGTAGAAAAGTTAAGCAAAAGGGAAATGATTGGAATGTTATTTAGGGATGCACAATTGCTGAGATTTTGGAAGCCAGGCTTAGAGAAGCAGGTACCAGGAGAGCTCCAGAGAACCGAAAAAGAAGAAAGTTAAGCCCCTGGTTCACAGAAGAACTCCATCGGGACCATGTGCCATCCCTCATGAAGTGGTGAATGGCCTCTACCAATTCTCCATCCTTGACTCACTCAACCAAGTCCAAAGTTACTGGTAAACACACCACACAGGCACAAGTTATCTTTGCGTCTGCTCCTTCCCCTGTCCTGAATCAGAGAGTGAGGAAGGAAAGATCCAGTCCCTCCACAAAGACTACAAACAGGAGGGGAAATTTCATATCTCCAGTAATTTTGGGGTGTTGTTAGGAAGGCAGAATGGAAGTTGACAGCTCCACAATAGTAAATGACCACTCCAGGCCCCTGAGATGTGCCAGGCATCCTTCTAGACTCACTTTCCCTGCTAGAAACCTCTGATACAGAAATACCACTCAGGGGAGATTTAAGAAAGCTTTGATTTATTATTTCACTTATAAACTTGAAAATGTTAAGATTTCCTATTGCTAATTTCTTCTAGTCTGCAAAAAAAAAAAAAAAAAAAATACTATTTTCTTCTTCTAGTTGTCCACACTTTGCTTGGCTGGTACAAAAGTCCTCTTATGTGTTTACCCCATAGCAGCCTACCACGGACTGAAGCATCTTCTCAACAACACAGCATGAGGGTTATCTTCAAAGGTTCAAAGCTTGTTTTAAGTTTATTTGGCTCTGGGTTCCTTAGCTGCAAGGTGGAGGGGTATGTGTGTGTGTGTGTGAGAGAGAGAGAGAGACAGAGAGAGAGAGACAAGGAGGGAGGGAAAGAGAGGGAGAAAGAAAGTAGGCAGAGAACAAAGAGAAAGGAGCAAAGAAGATAGAAATCAAATTCCAAATCCAAATTACTGAAATAAATCAGTGCTTCTCTTGAACTCACAAACTCGAAGTCTGCATACCTTCCATCCACTTAAGAGCTTCTAAAAATTTAAACAGTTGAACAAAGAGTTTTAATGCAGCTGCAAAAGAATGGAAACCAAACTGTGAATACCTTTCCCGTAATGAAGCCAGGATGGTTGCCTTCATTTTAATAAACACCACAGAATAAATAAGATCCTAGAACAAGACACTGTGGCATCATCCTATGTCAAGAAACAACTTCTAACAAAATCTTCTCTAAATCAAGTTGAAAGTGCAGAAACATTTGCAACTTGTTGTTGGTAAGAATCAAATCTCCCAACAGAAGGTTATATTTATTCTTACTTTGCTACACACCCTGAAGTGTATGATTATCTCCAACATCCCCTAACCCAAAGCAGACCTGTTGAGCAGGGTTGTTGCTCAGGCTCCTCAACTCAGCCTCCAGGGAGGTTTTGTCTTGAGCTTGCTTCCACTTCTAGCCCAGCTCACATGCTCTGCTCTCCCACTGTATTCTAGCCATCCTGGGCTATTGTGTCTAGTCATGCATGGCTCTCTGGCCTGGGGACCTTTGTATTGACTGTTTAATAAACCCTGAAATGCTTCTCCTCTGGTTCAGCCTTTTAGAGATAGGCTTCCCCTTGACCGGCTATCCCCCATTCCATTATTTTCTATTCTGGCACTCTGTTTATGTCACCTATAGTCCTCATCTCACTCTGTAACTAATTCATTGGCATTTTTTTTTTTAACTTACTTACTCTCTGCCTCTCCAATAAAACATAAGCTACTAGAGGTAAGAGACTCTGAACTTCAGGAAGAGCCTGGGTTAGAGTGAATACTCCTTGGTATCCACTCCCGAAATATGAACGGGACACTAGAATTTGAGACTGTGCTTTCCAGTGAGTCAGAGTTGCCCAAGAATCAACGAGACCAAAAGAACCCATAACTCTGTAGATGAAAGGATGATCATTCACTTCTGTGAGAGGATGTGGCTTTGGGAGACAGAGACTCATGTGCGGGAGGGGCTGTTAAATGGAACAGGTGGTTTAGATGCTCTGACATTATGCCTGCAACTGAAAGTGGATGAGGATCCAAAGAAGGAAGTGAGAAGCTTCAGGTTGCCTCTAACTAGGAAGAGCTGTCCAAGAGTCAGTCTATTCCAAAAGGGATTAACAATATTAAGTAAGAGAGTATGAGACCACAAAAATTCAAAGGCAGGCTGTTCTTAGTAACTTGCTATGTGTCAAAGTCTGTTATGAACCTGCTTTGAATGCTGAAATGTTGGGTGCCTGCATTAGCAGAGAACAGAGGCAAATAAAAGCAGCCAAGCAGAGTTATCATGTCCAGATAAAAGGCTCCTGGCCCTTTTTTGTGCTTTGCTGTTCTTTGTCCTCTAGTCATTCTGATATTGTTGGGTGTAATCTATTTATGGCCATTAACTAATCCATGTTTTATTATTGATAAAAATCAAATAAATGAATATTTAGTCTTTGGGAAGGAAAACTGGAAAATAAAATTTTCCAAGAACAGCCAAGTCACAAGAAAAACATCATGAGTGTGATCTGCCAGGTAAAACTCTGGTGCAACTGAAATTCTACAACTTATTTTAAAATTTCTAAGTAGTAAAAATTTACTGTTTTTTTTTTTTTTTTGGTGTATAGTTCTGTGAATTTTAACAAATTTATAGAATTCTGTAACCACATTCAGGATATGGCAAAACTAAATTTTAATATGGACAAGGGTAAATTTTAAATATTATATTTAGCGGGATATTTTTAACTAGCTTTGGCTAATGTGAACAAGTCTCCTCCCCCTCCACACTGCGCATCCTTCCCTGCCTTATATCAATATGTCCCATTCATGAATTTGGAAACTTTTCCCCTGTAGCTAGAAGATGGGGCTCTAATGAGGGCAGAAGCTACAGTGAAAAGAAGAGAAAAATGGAGGATATGGAGTGGCCTCTCACCCCACGAGATTCCTTGGACTGGTTTGAGTTGTAGCAAGAAGGGATTAGAAGCAGAAATCAATGGGAGCCTTCAGGAAGGATTTCAGAGAGGCTGGGCACAAGTCAAGACTCTGTGTTTAGGATTCAACTAGTGAAGCAGAGCTCAGACCCAGGGAGGAAGCCTGTCCTTGGACCTGAAGAGGCAGATCATTCAGAACCAGACCCCTTGGCACAGACGCTGGCAGTCCCAGGAAAGGTAGAGGCAGCAGAGGCCCGTCACCAAGAAGCATTGAAGGCAATAGAAGTGGTCAGAGCAAAGAGGGACAAGGTGAGTATGGATGAGATCGCTGGATTCTAGGTACATGTGTGGAATCATTTTGGGGTCTCCCACAGATAATAAGGTGGCACTTACAATAAGATGGTTAGGCTTCGCTGGTGGCTCAGATGGTGAAGAATTCACCTGCAATGCGGGAAACCTGGGTTTCCCTCATCTCTTGGGTTGGGAAGATCCCCTGGAGGAGGGCATAGCAACCCACTCCAGTATTCTTGCCTAGAGCATTCCCATGGACAGAGGAGCCTGGTGGGCTACAGTCCATGGAATTGCAAAGAGCTGGACATGACTGAGCTACTAAGCACAGCACAGCACATAATAGGATGGTTAGTGAAGGATTTCAACTATCATTTTATGTTTAAAGAAGGGCTACCTGGGTAGCTAGGAGGTTGGCTAGCTGTCCCAAATATCTGCTTCGCAAATGATTTACTAGTTTTCTATGTGGTAGACCCTATGCTCAACCATGAGAATATGGCGAATAAGATAAGAGGATGGCTCCCTCTTTTCAAAGCACCCAGAGCCAATCAGAGATAATTTCAACACATTGTAAATGTTAATAAGGTAAGCATAGGTGGTAAATAGAACTCATTGTATTTATTATTGCTATCATTTTATTATTACATCACAAATACTTATTAAGTGCCTACTATTTACTAGTCAATCACTATGAAAGTTTAAGGAACTTGGTATTAAGATGACATGACATGGCTGGAAAGTGTCAGAGTCAAGGTTAGAATTCAGGCTGTCTGAATTTAAAGACTTTTCCAAATCAACTGTGAAATAAAAATCATAACAATAATAACAACAATATATAAACAATGCTAATGGTTGATGTATTATATGTATTGGGCATTTATCTATGTCAATGTGTGTTAGTCACTCAGTCATGTCCAACTCTCTATGACCCCATGGACTTAGCCCTCCAGATTCCTCTGTTCTTGGAATTCTCTAGGAGAGAATACTGGAGTGAGTTGCCATTCCCTTTTCCAGGGGGTCTTCCCAACTCAGGGATCAAACCCAGGTCTCCAGCCTTGTAGGCAGATTCTTTACCGTCTGAGCCACCAGGGAAGCCCAAAATATGTGTTAGTCACTTCAGTCGTGTGTCACTCTTTGTGACCCCATGGACTATAGCCATCAAGGCTCCTCTGTCCATGGAATAGTCCAGACAAGAATACTGGAGTGGGTTGCCATTCCCTTCTTCAGAGGATCTTCCTGACTCAAGGATTAAACCTGGGTCTTCCATATTGTAGGGGAAGTCTTTACTATCTGAGCTACCAGGAAGCCCAAAGTATGTGTTTGTCATGTGTGACTCTTTGTGACACCATGGATTATAATCCACCAACCTCCTCTGTCCGTGGAATATTCTGGGCAAGAATCAGACTGGGTTGCCATTTTATTCTCCAAGGGATCTTCCCAACCCAGGGATCAAAACTGCATCTCCAAATTAAAGGACACTTGCTTCTTTGGATAAACGCAATGACAAAACTAGACAGTGTATTTAAAAGCAGAGACATCACTTTGTCAACAAAGGTCCATATAGTCAAAACTATGGTTTTTCCAGTAATCATGTATGGATGTGAGAATTGGACCATAATGAAGGCTGAGAGCCGAACAATTGATGCTTTTGAATTGTGGTGCTAGAGGACTCTTGAGAGCCCCTTGGTCAGCAAGGAGATCAAACCAGTCAATCCTAAAGGAAATCAACCCTCAATATTCATTGGAAGGACTGAAGCTGAAGCTGAAGCCTTGACCACCAGATGTGAAGAGCTGACTCATTAGAAAAGACTCTGATGCTAGGAAAGATTGAGGGCAGAAGGAGAACAAGGCATCAGAGGATGAGATGGCTGGATGGCATCACCAACTCAATGGACATGAGTTTGAGCAAATTCCAGGAGATAGTGATGGACAGGGAAGCCTGGTGTGCTGTAGTACATGGGGTCACAAGGAGTTGGACATGACTTAGCAACTGAACAACAACAACAATTAAACCATCTCATACTATTCCAAGAGCTATTATTCAGAGAGAAACAATAAAATCAGGCTGAAGTTTTGATGCATGAGAAAGCAAAACAAGGGCCAGGATATTATGGAGAAACAATTCAGCTTGATGTTAAGACTGTCTCAACATTTGGAGCCGTCTAGCACTGTAGGTACCAAAGCACAGGCTGGATGCCATCTGCCAGGAATGCTGAAACAAGAACTCCTGTTCCAGATGCAAGGTTCAACATCACCTCTGCTACTTCCCCAGCTCACTGATTTTCTTATGTTGAAGTTTGAAAAGCTCAGTCTCTTTTTCCAGCACCTTCTCTGACTAACACTTAAATGTCAAAACTTTTACTCTTCTTTCACTGTCTGTACACCCCTATACTATTCCATCCACTGTGCTTGCTTTTTAATTATCATCTGTATGCTAACAGGTGCCAAACTCCAGCCCAGAATTCTTTTCAGAGCTTCAGTTATATCTCTCAAATATAAGATATTCAAGCTGCTGGTCTTGGGAATACTTGGTCTAATTTGGCCTAGATGACCATGGAAGAGCTCTCCCTATGGAAAAACATTAAAAAAAAAAAAGGTGAATCAGTTTAAACAAGATCTTAGAAAACTTACAGAAATGGTAACAGTGTTTGGTGGTGTTTAAAAACAGAAGGATTTTTGGACTTCCCTGGCAGTCAGTGGTTAAGACTCCGCACTTCCACTTCTCAGAATTTGATCCCTGATCAGGGAACTAAGATTCCGTGTGCCTTGTGGTATGGCAAAACAAAACAACAACAAAAACAAAAGGAGTAATTTTAATTTGAGTGGCACAGACTTGCTTCTTTGACTACCTGGAAAGAAGCATAATGTAAGCATGCCATTTGGATGTTCACGGACAAAATAATATCATAATGATTTAAGTGTTATTTTCAGCCTGGAGACAGTTAAGAACACTTAACCAAGACGGTCAGGTTGTGTATTTCTCAACTTCAACATTGTGAGTACAACTGACAAAGTTTGAGAAGTAAAAGTGAGAAGGTGTGGTAAATGAATGAAAGTGTGGCAAATGTCCTTATCATACAGTTTGGGAATCAAGAGAATCCCTGTGATTAATGGAATGAGAAATGAAGGTTTAATTGTGTTATTTAAAGTTGTAGAGGTGACCACAGAAGGAATTGAGACTATGATAATGGGAGGTCAATAAACAACCACAAATGAAGAAATAAAAAAGTGCCCTTCTCTTACAGTGAAGTATAGAATACAAAATCATGAAATGCTCCAGCCATCTCTATCATTCTAGGCAGAGCCAGTCTGGGGGTAAAAATAATGCATGAGGAGGATAAGCCAGAGAAATGAGCAAAAGTCCAAATGATGCCATCATCAGTGGGATCAAACTGTACATGGGGCCATAGATAAACCTTGACTGACTTAGTTATGTAAAGCAATATATTTCCTGATTGCCTACACAGTATTCTTCATCTACTTCTATGGGTAATAAAATTCCAATTTTATTCAGTGGTGCACTGATCCCATATAAATATTCTCAACCCCCAGCACTTAGCTGAGCTCTGGCCAGTGAAATTTAAACAGATGTGCTGTATGGAACTTCCAGGAAGACTCCTTCAAGGTTCTTAATGTAGCTAGAGCATGTGTTTCTTTTGCTCCTTCCTCCTTCCTGTTGTGTGGATGGAGGAGCTTCAGCAGCAAGCATTTTGAAACCTTGGAAATGGAAGGCATGAGGAAGTGGGAAAATAACAGAGCCCAAGTCCCTGATGAATGTAGAGCTTACATAGCAAAGACTGATTGTGTATCTTTAGGCTTCCTTTTACCCAAGAAAATAAATGATAAAGTGTTAAAGTTTCTATTAATTTGTATTTTCCACTATATTCAGTAAACCTATTCCTAACCAATATAGCTGGTGTTTCTATAATTTGAAAAACTGAACAGTCCTAATAGTTGAACTCAAACAAAAAATTCTCTTCTCTGGAGACCACTGATTCTCAGATAGTTGAAAAAGTAGACAGATGACTATCACTTTTCCTATAAGCACTACATTATTTGATTTTTGAAAGTTGGACATGAAAAATAAAAAAAGGAAGGCAATATAACAAGTCATGGAAAGACCACAGAGTAAGAAGTAAACACTAAAATACATGATTTAAGGGAGCTCTAGGGTTACCACTTATGAAGATTAATGTTATATAGAACCCAGGATAATTCTCCATCTAAGGGAAATTTTAAATTATGGAATAAATCACTAGAAAGCATTGTATTCATGTGTATACACACACATAAATATACTCAAACAGGTCTCATAGACTATTAAATTATATGTAAAAATATTCACAAAATAGTATGGAAAGAAAAAAGTGGAACACCTAACAGCACATTTAATAGCATCCTACTTGTAGAAATGACTGTGATACAGGACTAAAAATCTAGACCTGATGAAAGTGGCTTCCCCCATCTTCTGGCCAGGAATGGACCCGGGAAAGTGGAGTCAGGAAGACAGAGGAGCACGTGACAAGGGCATGAAGTGGCACATGCTTAGGGCCAGTGTCCTTCTGCACACATAGGTGATAACAAAGCCTGGCTTTGTGTGTTTTACGGCTTCTAGTATCTTTCTGATCCAGAAGGCAGCCTGGGTCATAAAGCACCCTGAGGAGAGAAAATAAAAGAAGGTACAAAGTTGATAAAGATATTTTCTCATGTTGGCACCAGTAAGTACAATAAACTCCAGATTAAGAACACGGAGTCAAAGAGGAGCTTTTGAAATGAATTAGCCAATTGACTTTTAAATACAAAACAAAATCATCATAATCTTAAGAGGAAAATAAAGTTTTTTAAAAGGTAAATATTTAATTTGAAGGCCTTCTCTAGCTTCATTTTATAGTCTAAAAAATTAGATAATTAGGTAAGATTAATGTTTTTAAACTTTTGGTAAATTACACAGTAAAATTACCAGAAAGGCATGAGTCCAATATAAGATTGACACCAGTTCATTAGCATTAATCCTCTTGTCTGCACTTGCCACGTATAGTTTAAAGCAAAAATAAACAAATGGGACCTAACTAAACTCAAAAGCTTTTGCACAGCAAAGGAAAGCATAAACAAAATGAAAAGACAACCTATAGAATGGGAGAAAATATTTGCAAATGATGCTACCGACAAGGGATTAATCTCCAAGATATACAAACAGCTCATACAGCTCAATATTAAAAAAATAAAAATTAAAAAATGGACAGAAAACCTAAATAGAAATTTCCCCAAATAAGGCATACAGATGGCCAAAAGGCACATGAAGAGATGCTCAACATTACTAATTATTAGAGAACTGGAAATCAAAACTATAATGATGTATCACTTCACACCAGTCAGAATGGTCATCATTAAAAAGTCTACAAATAATAAATGCTTGAAAAGGTGTGAAGAAAAAGGAATCCTCCTACACTGTTGGTAGGAATTTAAACTGGTGCAGCCACTATGGAGAACAGTATGACAGCTCTTTTAAAAACCAAAAATAAACTACCATATGAAATGCAATCCCACTCCTGGGAATATATCCAGAAAAAACATGGTCCAAAAGGATACATGCATCCCAGTGTTCATAGCAGCACTATTTAAAGTAGCCAAGACATGGAACAACCTAAATGTCCATTGACAGAGGAAGGGATAAAGAAGATATGGTACATATATACTATGGAATATTACTCAACCATCAAAAAGAATGAAATAATGCCATTGGCAGCAACATGGATGCAGTTAGAAATTATCACACTAAGTTAGCCAGACAGAGAAAGACAAACATCATATGATATTATTTATATGTGGAATCTAGAGAAATAATGCAAATGAACTTATATACAAAACAGAAATATACTCAGATACAGAAAACAAACTTATGGTTACTGAAAGAGGGAGGAAGGATAAGAAGGATAAAATAAGAGTTTGGGATTAACATAAACACACTACAATATGCAAAATAGATAATGAACTAGGACCTACTGTATAGCACAGGGAACTATACTCAATATTTTGTAATAACCTATACAGGGAAAGGATCTAAAAGAGAATATAATATATATATGGCTGAATCACTTTGCTATGCATCTGAAACTAACAAAACATTGTAAAGCAGCTATACTTCAATTTTGAAGAGCAAAATATGTTCTCTAACTGTTTTCTACTCAAGTTCTCACAAGGTTTGTGTCATGCCTTCTCCTAAGCACAAATGTTTTCCCACTTTTACCCCACAGCCTTCTGCAATAAGACCTCTCAGGTGCCAGGACCTTTTTCCAATATTCCTTTTCCTTCTAGCTTCTGCCTCCTCCTTTTTCTAATACTAATGATAATAATGACAATGAATAAAATGTGAACAATTCATCTGACTCCTTGGGAACAAAACCCAGAATGCTTCTGGGTTTGTTTGTTTTTCTTTTTTTTTAAAGAGCAAATCTTTTAAAATTTCTGAGTGGCTAAGAACAAAGATGGTCTCTTATTTCACCACTGGCTCCCTAGGACCTGATACAGCATCAGGCAGACAGAGGACACTCAATCATCTTGTAAAAATAGTGAATGAGCTCACGAATTCTTCAAGCCCACTAAAGACAAATACTTGACCCCCTGCTCTCACAGAATTCCCCTCCTTGAGGACTTTTATCCATCATGGACTCATTAGAAGCCAATATTATTTACCAGAGGCCTGGGAGGTAATATGCATATTCATTTAACTTGCACAAATTCAATTTTGTATGTTTGTCAAAAATAGAGAAAAACAATTTAAATACATTAAGGCAATTCTGCCCTCCATTTCCTTCAAGAACTGTGTGTCTTAGACTTAACATGAGATGAGAGAAATGAATTTCATTTTCCTCATTTGATCTCAGTTTTCCTGCACATTTGTTGAAATGAACATCTCATTATGCTAATTGTGATTTTACTGTCTAAAGTGATACATTTTTCATATAACATATCCCCTAAATACAAACAACCAGTCATCTGATACTCAACTAAAGGAGCTACAATCGATTTTCAGCTGGAGAAGAAATCAGTTGAGTTGGGTTTATTCTGAGATAGAAGGTTGCTTTCCAGTGTTGTCCCTTACAAGGATTCTATTGACCCTGCAATGTTTGCTCATATATATTATTTTCACGTTTCAACCAACTTTGGAGACCAAATCTAAGATACAGCTGCACTGTAAAATGTCTACAATATCTGGAAAGAGTGATTTCCAACATGTGTGAATATGTGTATGAGTGTGCCTGTGTGTTCCAGGACACATGGGTGTATATTGCCGTGACAGGTAAGATGGTTTAGGCAGAATGGAAACTCACTTTCCATCACAGAGCTTAACATTTTGTCACCTTCCTTTGGTAGTTAATGAAGTCAATTTAGCAATAATTGTAGAGATCCCTATTACAAGAGAATGACTTTTTCCTTAAATTGGGTATATGTTTTTTACAAAGAGAAAATGAGATCAGAATTGGAGGTAAAGTTAGTTGAGGAGTTATACCATGATACTGTGGCTACCAGAGAAAGGTGGATTCAGTGGGAGAGAATCACAGAAGTATACCCATGGCATCTATGTCTTGAAAAGTACTTGTATTCCATCATTCATAGGAACTGAAGCTACACAGAGAGCATCAAAGTTGCAAACTTTGTAACACTGAACAAGCTACTTCCCCTCCATGCATTTCATCTGTAAAATGACTGCAACTATGGTACCTACCTCTTGGTGTTACAGTAAAGATTAAATGAGATAATATGTGTAAGTGCTAAGGTATTAATTTCTTATCAAGCATGCAAAACTTACTCAATAGTGAGTTATTGTTATCACTCTTCAATCATAAAGTGAGGGATAAGATTAGACAGTCACTCCCAGTTTTGATATTTTAGCATATTGCTGTTCAATAGAAATACATAAGCTACATAATTTCAAATTTTCTAATAGCCATATTTTAAGAAGAAACAGGCAAAAGTAATTTTAAATATGTTTTATTTAATTATATATATATGTAAGATCATTTCAGCCTGTAATCAATATAAAACCTATTAATGAGATATTTTGCATTCTTTTTGTTGTACTCAGTATTTGAAGTTGAGTGTGGGTGACACCTAGAGCTGAGTGGTAAAGAATCCACCTGCCAATGCAAGAGATGTGAGTTCGATCCCTGGGTTGGGAAGATCCCCTGGAGAAAGAAATGGTAATCACTCCAGTATTCTTGCCTGGAAAATCTCATGGACAGAGGAGCCTGGTGGGACTACAGTCCACAGGGTCGCAAGTCGGACACAACTTAGCAAGTAAACAACGACAATGTGGGCATTAGGAAGTTTTACAGAGGAAATGGAGAGCTTCCCTTAATTCAGTGACTCAAGTAAGTGAAGGTCAGCTACAAAAATACCTATAGTAGCTGAGATGTAGATGTTCTGTGTTGTTGGTTGATAGATAACATGATGTCACTTAGTATGCATGCATGCTAAGTCGCTTCAGTTGTGTCTGACTCTTTGCGACCCTAACGACTGTACCATCAGGTTCCTCAGCCCATGGGATTCTCCTGGCATGAATACTGGAGTGGGTTGCCATGCCCTCCTCCAGGGGATCTTGTCCACCCAGGAATCAAACCTGCATCTCTTAAGTCTCCTACATTGGCAGGCAAGCTCTTAACCACTAGCACCACCAGGAGAGCCCGATGACACTTACAGCACACCTCAATTCAGATGAGTTGCATTTCACGTGCCCAATAGCCACACTTTGCATGTTGAACAGCACAGTTCTAGAATAACAATGAGTTCAGTTTTAAACTTATTCAATTTGCTTTGCCTGAAGGACATGTGGAAAGCAATGCCTCCAAGTTACTTGAAGATTAAGCATTGGGACCTTGGATGAGAAATTAGGCTAGAAATGGAAGTGAAGAAGTTATTCACACTGTTAATGTCATAAATATGGACGACCACCACCAAGCTTGAAATCCTTCCTAGCGGTCATCCATTAGGTTAAGGCATTATTAGTTACGTCCACAAAAAGCTACAGGAAAATACATTACCTTGAATAATGGCTGCTACCACTATTTGGATTTCTCCATGGGTTGCTGAGAGAGCAAGAGAAATTACATTATGCTTGCACTCCTGATCAAAGCTCAGTAACTTAACAGTGACTGTGTCCTATTTATTTTTAATAAAAATTAAAAGTTAATAGATAAAAAAACAAAAAAAGTTAATAGACAAGCAGAATTGTAGCAATCATCGTAAAGATAGTTTTATGTTAGTATCTGAACCAGAAAACACTAACAATGAATTGTGAAGCAAAAGAGACAATCATGATGTGTGTGTGTGTGTGTCTGCACACACACGCGTGCATGTGCATATATGACCAGTGGGGCCACACGATCTACTCAGGAAACACTGACTTTGCTGTTGACCCAGGAATCCAAAAAGATTTCTAGGAGACACACACTGGAAGCCCAGGGTGGAACAAGCAGACAGAATTTCAGGTCAGGAATTGATAAGATATCAAAACTGTCACCAGTGATACTTTGGTTGGTCTGCCCTAAAGGGGCTGTCTAAGGAGCCTTCTCACAGCCCATGCAAAAGAGTCCCCTGAAATTAAACCCTTTTCAGGGCTCTACACACAGTGGAAACTGCTTATTCTCATGGCATCCATCTATGACAACCAGATTGTGGAATGTAAAATGATCACCCTTTTGAATAAATTTATTTTGTCTTCTGACGAGTAAAATGGGCAGATTAAGTTACCAGATGCTGATTCTACCATACCTAGGCTTGGAGTCTGGCTCTACCATCTGACCTGGAACGTAATCTAAACCATGGCTTACTAAAATGAAAACATGGTAGCCTGTCATTCACAGGGATGTTGTAAGGCTTCCACGAGGTATCCACATCCCTAGGCTCAGAGCCAGGCATCTTGTTATTACGCTTTGTTCTAAACTCCCTCTTTGCAAGGTTTTAATTTGGCAGATCATAACCAAGAATAAGCATTTGGATCATTCTATACATTTTGCTCCATGTTATGCATTTAATTATTTTGGGTGGTTGAGGGGAAAGAATCAATAAAAATGCCAACAAGGAGGGCACTTTTTAAAAACATTATAACCAAATTCAAACATAAAAATAGAAGGGAAAAAATGTATTCTAGCTTCATGAGGAGAATCTTTAAGATAACATTATGAACCTACTGGAACACAAGAGAATCTTCTGGGGATGGGAATTCAATAGAAGGAAATTAAGTTCTGAGCCTCATTCAAGGGAGTTTAGTTATTAAAATATGAACATATGGCCTCACGTCTCAGATAGCTCCTGGCCCTGAGAAACTATTCTGGCTTCCCCTTCTGAGGTACGTAGAGGGGAAGCCAGAATAGTTTCTCAGGGCCGGGAACTGTCTGATACGTGAGGCCATATGTTCATATTTTAATAGCTAGAAGATCTCCCATTTCCTTCTGCTTCTCACATCTTAGGATTCTATGTCTGTAGCAGGATTGAGTTCTGCAGATTCAATTAATGAGCATTTGACAAAATGACAATAATTATCTTTTGAAGGTTCTTCTCTGCCTGGGAAGAGAATCCTCCCTATCATTCTTGGGATTATAGGATCCAGGATCAAAAGAAAATGGTGTGGGGTGAGGGTAACAGGAAGAACATGAGGATCTGGGGAGAGAGAGGGCAGGGAAACTGGAAAGGAGAAGCTGCAGTTTGACAGGTGGCTGGGAGAAAGCAGGAAATGGGGGAATTTGAAAGTCCCCAGGGTTTATGTTTCTGCTTCAGTTACTGAGACAAATTTACAAATTTGTTTTTAAATGATTGTAGACAACTGGGTATGTTTTGATAAAACACCAGTCCTAGAACAACCAGGGCACCACCCCACTCCATCCCACCCTCTAACCTGTGGCACTATCAGTTTTCCCATTGGCTACAGAGAGCCCAGGAGTCACCTGGGCAGGTTTACCCCTTTCAGATGGATTCACCCCTCCCAACCCTACATGCACTCTAAAGTAGTCTCTTAAATGAGATTATTGAAGATATCCTAAAAGTGGCTTTTTGATCTGGGAGAAACCTAAAATGACAAAAGGTTAGTTATTTCCTTTTCTTATATAGTTCACAGTTTTCTTTGCCTACATTCATGTCCATCCTTTGCAGAGGACATAATCAATGGGCAGAATATATTTTTTACTTTTGGGAGGTCTGATTCCTTTCATTATTTTTCCTTATGTGTTTCAACTCTTCTTAATGCTTTTACATTGAAATGGGAAAATAACTGATAAATGATGACAGGTTTCCTCCCACTCTTCTCTCCTCTCCATTTTTTGGGGTGACTCCAGGACAATATTCAAACAATTTAAGCATTGTCTCTTTAGAAGCTCTCTTGACGTCTCTCTTTAACACACAGCACCGTGTGCAAAGATTATCACATCACTTATTACACTGTATTGAGATGTACAGTGTATCCCACATCTCCCTGGTAAGCAGAATGAGATAGCTCATTCACCTCCTTCTCCACAACGCCAGGCACAGCATCTGGCACTGAGCAAGTCCCAGCAAATACTTGTCCTCAACCACCTGTTGAACAATGAATTTTGAAGAATCCCTTATGGTCCAGTTTCCTTTACTGAAGCCCAAAGGGGTGTGGAAAATAAGGAAAGTACCTCTCTATGTTCCCATGGCAATCAAAATAAACACAGCAACAATTGGAAATGAACACACTAAAAATATCAGTTTACAAAGTAAAAGAATATCATTTCTTTAAGTATTCACATTATACTTGCTGCTCTTTCTTCCCTTTAGGAGAATGTTTAAGACAGCTTATAAAATGATGACTTTCTGTTGCTTACAGAGCTTACTTCTTTTATCCTAATTATATAATTTATTGTATGGTGCTATGGGACACATATTTATGCCCCCCCCCCGAAATTCATTTGTTGAAATCCTAACTCCCAATATGACAGTGGGACCTCTGAGGATGTAATTAGGCCATGAGGATGGAGCCACCCGGAAAGGGATTTGTGTCCTTCTTAGAACAGATAGAAGATAAAAGATAAAAGATTCTTCTCTCGGCCATATGAGGATGAATGAGTTGATAGCAGTCTGTCAAATAGGAAGAGGACTCCTGTCAGACACCAGAACTGGGCCTTGATCTTAGACTTCCCAGCCTCCAGGGACCTTGATCTTGGACTTCCCAGCCTCCAGAACTGTGAGAAAGCAATGTCTGTTATTTAAGCCTCCTAGCCTATGATATTCTGCTATAGCAGCCCATGGTAACTATAACAGAAAATACATACATATGTATATAAACAGGTCCCTGCAGGGTCTGTATTGATGCCCATCTCTCTTCTTTTTGTTTATTCATTCAGTCATTTTTAAAACAAGTGCTAATAATAATGTTCCAGACACCATGGTCAGCTCTGGGGACAGAATCCTGACCAAGAGAAATTCTTCCTTCAACAAGTTCACAGTCAACAGAAGAAATAGATAACTTAAAAAGCAAGCAAACAAAACACATTCTTACCAACTGCACAGGGGAGGTACAGAAACTACAAGGTGCTTTAATAGAAACTGATAGGGGGAGAGTGGGGATGGGCCTCTCTCAGGAAGAGGCTTCTAAGATGAGAAGGGTCTGGTCTATGAAGAGCTGCTGTTGTTGTTTACTCACTGAGTTATGTTATGTTCGACTCTTTGTGACCCCATAGACTGTAGCCTGCCAGGCTCCTCTGTCCATTGAATTTCCCCGGCAAGAATACTGGAGTGGCTTGCCATTTCCTTCTCCAGGGATCTTCCCCACCCAGGGATTGAACTTGCATCTCCTGCACTGGCAGGCAGATTCTTTACCACTGAGCCACCAGGGAAGCTCCTATAAGAGCTGGGAGAGGACTGTTCCAGGCAGGTGCAAAGAGCTACAGGCAGAGTCACAGGGTTGAGGAATGGAAAGAAGTTTCATGGGTCCTTTAGCAGAGTACAAAAGAAGGAAATTGACTAGTGTGGTGGAGAGGAATTCAGTCACTGAAGTGTTATTAGCAGGAGTGTGTTATAATCCAGAATGTATTTCAAAGATCATGTGGTTGCTGCATAGAGGACAGTTTTGACAAGATGAATAACAAAATGTGAAAGCCAGGCATGAGATTTCCAAGAATTTCAACAAGAGATGGTGGTTTAGACAAGATAGTGGCAGGAGAGACAGGAAGATGTGAATGTGTGTGGGGAATATTTTGAAAGGACTTCTTGTGTCATTCCTCTATTCAAAATCCTTTGACAGCTCTTCTTATGACTCAGAGTATAGGGCGAGGGTCCTGCAGGGTCTGTCCCACCCCTCACCTCTCTGCTCTCATCTCCCACTCATTTGCTCCATTCCAACCACACTCACCTCCTTGCCGTTTCTTGAACATCAAAGCCATGTTATCAGTTCTTCTGTTCCTTCTGCTTGAAACAATTTTCTCCAGGATGTCACCATTTTCCTCTCATGGTTCACTCCCTCAAATCTTTCCACCTTTGCACAAATGAATCTCATCAAATCCCTCATTGACCATGTTCTTTGAGATTGTATGTCCCTACACTGGCAGTCCTTACAAGCCTTCTGTCTTATGTTCTTCTTGGCACTTGCCACCTTCTAATATGTTGTCTTATTTTGTTTTTTATATTGTTCGTTGTCAAACTCCTTGCACTAGAATGGGAGAAACATCCATGAGATATCCATAATGTGGAACAAAGTCTGCTACATGATAGGGACTCAATAAATTTTGCTTTATAAATGTAGGAGGTCAGGGAAGGAATCAAGAATGACTCCCAGGTTTTGGGTATAAACAATTGGGTTATGCTTTTTAGCGAGATGGAAAAAACTAGGGGGAGGATTGTTTTTATTTTATGATAGAATGAAAACAAATTCAACACCATTTTATCCTATGATAAAGTTAGTGTTTAGAACCCAGAGGAATCGGGTGGAGAGGGAGGTGGGAGGGGGGATTGGGATTGGGAATACATGTAAATCCATGGCTGATTCATATCAATGTATGACAAAACCCACTGGAAAAAAAAATAATAATAAAAAAAAACAAACAAACAAACAAAAAAAAGAATCTGCCTTACAATACAGTGGATGTGGGTTTGATCACTGGTCTGGGAACGAAGATCCCACATGCAACTGAGCCCATGTGCTGCAACTAAGACCCAATGCAGCCTAAATAAATAAATGTAAAAGAAATAAATTAAAAAAAAAAAAATGGGTTTGAACTCACTTTCTTCCAGAAAGTGGGAAATACTAATTTTGAAGAAACTTAGAAATCTTAATAGAACAGCTAACAAGAGAGTTGAGTTCTCCATCTCTTGCCCTCTATCTCTTCTCCCTCCTTCCCTCCACCTCTTGCTCCCTTTCTACACATATCGTTGGGCCTTCCTTATCCTGAAGCAACCTCCTCTTTTTTTCCAGAACAAGCTCTATATCCTAATTCTTTCCCTGGGTGCCTACTAGCACTTCCTATTTCTGTCACTTTCAACCACTTATAATCTGGTTTCTGAGACCCCTACAAACAAACACAATGACTTTATCATATAAGAAATCCTTCTACTGATTCTCCTTGATTCACTCTTCCAAACTACTCTTCCACTTATAACTACGTGAAATATCCTCTGGGCTAATAAATCTAGAACAAACATACATTCCCCATCCACCTACTTGTTCAGGCTTTTTCTCTTCAGTAGACTCACCTCATTCCTCTTTATTATCTTTTACAATTAAACATGGGATTTAAGCTACAGTGACAGGAGATAACTAGTGGTTTTGGACCAAGAAGACTGCTAGAAAGCCTTTAGTGAGTAAACACTGGCAATTCACAGCAGAGCCATGAATTCATAAAAATGCATTCTTAATTGCTCCCTTAACACTTTCATCATGATGCTAGGCATCCTGCTCCTTGCTGTACTGTTAGAAGAGAACTCTTTAAATTATCTGTTTGAATGACATACTGTTGCAGAGAGGATTAAATAGGGGTGTCCATGCATGTGTGCTAAGTTGCTTCAGTCATGTCCGACTCTTTGTGACCCTATGTGTGGACTGTGGCCTGCCAGCCTCCCTGTCCATGGGATTCTCTAGGCAAGAATATTGGAGTGGGTTGCCATGCCCTCCCCCAGGGAAGCTTCCCTATCCAGTGATTGAATCTGTGTCTCTTAGGTCTCCTGCACTGGCCAACGGGTTCTTTACCGCTAGTGCCACCTGGGAAACCCAAATAGGGGTAATACACACAAAGCAATTAGGACTGTACCTGGCATCTAACAGATGCTCAATAAATGTTAAGTGTTATGAACTATAAAAACCCTCTTCCTCTGCCTGCTATCAGATTGGGGCTCATCCAAAGAAAAATCGCCCAAAAGGATTCTCAAGATCAAAGTGAAGCTTTCTCCTTCCTGCAAAATTTCAATTGCAACTTTATACGATAAAGCCTGTTAATCTTCATCTGCTTTCAGCCAGAAAGCTGATAAAGTAGTTGAACTTGATTTTGCTTTCTATAAACCCTGAAAAATTAAGTTGAACAAAACAAGATGGTTAGTAAACTAAGAAGCATGCATCTCAGACTTGGTTGTGGTCTCTCAACTACAGGAATACAATGATAAGTATAAAGTGAGAATGTGAGACCTGAATAACATCTTAGAGGTCATTTGTCTAATTTTTCATTTTCTTGTTCTTACAGGAAATTGAAGTCCAGAGGGAGAAGAGTGATTTGCCTAGGGTTATGTCGTGAGTTGTGGGGGAAACAAGGATGAAACCAGTTTTCAAATTGCCATGCAATACCCTTCAGACTTCCTTCCTTCACTCGCAGGAGATTCCTCACAGAGTTGGGGCCAAATTTCATTGTTAGGGTCTCATTCCACATAGGGACAAAGAAAGGGGACCCTTTGGCTGTGGAGGATCCAAGACACTGACAGTATCCCCTCACTCATGCTAATGTCTTGGGAGCAGAGAGACAGCCAGAAACCAGAGCAAACTTTCTTGTTGATCAGGGATGAATCCAGATTTGAACTGAGCCAAATGCCAATTTATAGAATCAACAACAAGCCAAGGATGGGATAGGAATGGGGAAGGGAGGTGATATGCGTATTTCATGTTGTACTTCCTTAAGTCAAGGAACATGTTTTTGTAATCTTGCATTTCTCAATATTCATTGAATGAATGAATAAGTTCTCAGCCTTTCTCTGCTATTACCTTAAAACAATATGTTAAACATACTCTAAAACCCATCAGAGCATCAGACAGAGTTATATTAACCTGACAATGTAAGAAGTAGACAAAATTAAAAGCTGAAAAATAAAGTTGACCAAAAACTGTGTTCCAAATAAAAGTACCTAATGAGCTCATTTTCCAGCTCATTTATCTTATCCAATGCAATTTCCAAGTTCCATGCTTGTCTTAAATGTCTTCCTATTTTAACAATTTTTAGACAAAATGTACATAGTCCCTCCAGTCATAGAGGGAAGACAGTAATAAGATGATCACACAAATAAATGTATAATTACAATTTCAGTAAGTAGTATGAAACAGAGGGAACTAGGAGCAACAATGACCTGATTAACAGAGGTCAAGTTTTCAGAATGTGGGAAGTGATGGTCTGTTGCAACTCAAACTCCTCTTTATGTTTGAGTTCTGAGTTCAGTTCTAACTGCTTTCACTTTAAGACCCAAGCAAGACATTCTCCTATTGCCTCCACAGTTGATCTGACTTTTCAAGTGCCATTTTTAGGGGACCTGCTTCACTTCAAAGCAGGAACAGAAACAGACAAAAGGAAACTATATTTCATTCATTCATCAAACATTTATGAGGTCCCTGCTATGTTTCAAGCACTTTGCCAGAGCTTAGGATACAGTGGGTGGTGAAAAGGATGAGTATGGTTTCTCCTCTGATGCTTTATAGTTTTGTAGGAGATCAAGTGCAATCACCTGCTCTCACAAATAAAGACATAAATGCAAATTATAGGTGCCCAAAAGTATAAGAACCTATGAGAAAACATAATTGGATTTCAATTATGATTCTTGAAAGACTTTTCTAAGAACTGAAATTCACATTGCATTTTTTAACCACTTCATGAACTTCCAGATGTTCAAGCTGGTTTTAGAAAAGGCAGAGGAACCAGAGATCAAATTGCCAACATCCACAGGATCATCGAAAAAACAAGAGAGTACCAGAAAAAACATCTATTTCTGCTTTATTGACTATGCCAAAGCCTTTGACTGTGTGGATCACAATAAACTCTGGAAAATTCTGAAAAACATGGGAATACCAGACCACCTGACCTGCCTCTTGAGAAATCTGTATGCAGGTCAGGAAGCAACAGTTAGAACTGGACATGGAACAACAGACCAGTTCCAATTAGGAAAAGGAGTACATCAAGGCTGTATACTGTCACTCTGCTTATTTAACTTATATGCAGAGCACATCATGGGAAATGCTGGGCTGGAGGAATCACAAGCTGGAATCAAGATTTCTGGGAGAAATATCAATAACCTCAGATATGCACCCTTATGGCAGAAAGTGAAGAAGAACTAAAGAGCCTCTTGATGAACATGAAAGAGTAGAGTGAAAAAGTTGGCTTAAAGCTCAACATTCAGAAAACTAAGATCATGGCATCTGGTCCCATCACTTCATGGGAAATAGATGGGGAAACAGTGGAAACAGTGGCTGACTTTATTTTTCTGGGCTCCAAAATCACTGTAGATGGTGATTGCAGCCATGAAATTAAAAGATGCTTTCTCCTTGGAAGGAAAGTTATGACCAGCCTTGACAGAGTATTGAAAACTTTGTCCACAAAGTTCCATCTAGTCAAGGCTATGGTTTTTTCAGTGGTCATGTATGGATGTGAGAGTTGGACTATAAAGAAAGCTGAGCACCAAAGAATTGATGCTTTTGAACTGTGGTGTTGTCAACAAAGGTCCATCTAATCAAGGCTATGGTTTTTCCAGTAGTCATGAATGGATGTGAGAGTTGGACTATAAAGAAAGCTGAGCACCGAAGAATTGATGCTTTTGAACTGTGGTGTTGGAGAAGACTCTTGAGAGTCCCTTGGACTGCAAGGAGATCCAACCAGTCCATCCTAAAGGAGATCAGTCCTGAGTGTTCATTGGAAGGACTGATGTTGAAGCTGAAACTGCAATACTTTGGCCACCTGATGCGAAGAGCTGACTCATTTGAAAAGACCCTGATACTGGGAAATATTGAAGGCGGGAGAAGGGGACGGCAGAGGATGAGATGGTTGGATGGCATCACCGACTCAATGGACATGGGTTTGGGTGAACTCCAGGAGTTGGTGATGGACAGGAAGGCCTGGCGTGCTGCAGTCATGGGGTCGCAAAGAGTCGGACACGACTGAGTGACTGAACTGAACTGATTAAGGTAGGATTGACATGTTAAAAAGCTTTATATATTTAGTATAAACAGCTTCATGAGTTTATAAAACTCACTAGAAACCATCACCACCACAATCACAGACATATCCATCATCCCTTGGTTTCCCCCTGTTCTTTGTATTTATGTGTGTGTGTGTGTGTGTGTGTGTTTGTAGTAAGAACATTGAACATAAATATCTATCCTCTTACAGATTTATACAAAACAGTAATGCTAGCTCCAGGCACCATACTGAAAACTGGATCTCTAGAACATATCTTGCATAACTGCAACTTTGTATCCTCTGGCCATCACCTCCCCATTTTTCCCTTCCCTTGGAACTCACCATTCTACTCTTTGCTTCTTTGAATTTGATTATTTTAGATACTACATGTAAGAGAGATTATACAGTATTTGTCTTTCTCTGACTTATTTCAGTTAGCATAACATCCTCCAGATCCACCCATGTTGTTGCAAATGACAGGGTTTCCTTCTTTTCCAAGGCTAAAAAACAACCACATGCAAAAGAATGAAACATCTTACACCATACACAAAATCAGCCAAAATGTAACACGTGCAACCATAAGACTCCTGGAAGAAAACATAGGTAGTAAGCAACTTGACATAATCTTGGAGATAATTTTTGAATTTGACACCAAATGCACAGACAACAAAAGCAAAAATATACAAGGGGGTATACATCAAACTTAGAACCTTCAGCACAGCAAAGGAAACCATTAACAAAAATAAAAAGGCAACCTATACAGTAGGAGAAAATATTTGCCATGTATCATATAGGCTGTATATCTCATAGGGGATAAATATTAAAAATATGTAAAGAACTCAAGCAATTTGATAGAAGATAAGGCAATAACATGATTTAAAAATGGACCAAGGACCTGAATAGACATTTCTCCAAAGAAGACAAACACATGGCTAATAGGTATTTGAAAAGGTGTCAAACCACTAATCCCCAGGGAAATGCAAATCAAAACTCAATGAGATTACCACCTTACAGCTGTCAGAATGGCTATTATCGAAAGTACAAGAGGTAACAAGTGTTGGCAAGTGTACAGAGAAGAGGGCAACCTTCTGCACTGTTGGTGGAAATGCAAATTGGTACAGAGGTTATGGAAAGCAGTATGGAGGTCCCTTGAAAAAAGCAAAACTACCAAACTGAAATTGAAAGAGTGTGTAATAGTTAACAAAGTAGAGAAAAATGACACCATGGTATAAATTCTGAGAAGACATTACCATCAAGCCAGGTCGTTCCTGGCAAATCATTTGACTTCATAATTTAAATTTAAGTTGGAGAGAACTGAGTATTCCAGTGTAATGAGTTAAATTGCTAGGACCAGTGAGCCAAATATGGCACTACTGCCTGTTTTTTTTTTTTTACAGCTCATGAGATAAGATTGGTTTTTCTTTTTTAAGTGATAGAAAAAAATCAAAAGAAGAATAGTTCATGACATATGAAAATTATATGAAATGTAAATTTCTGTTCCAGAAATAAACTCTCATTGCAACATGGCCACACCCCTTCTTTTACACACTGTCTCTGACTCCTTTCATGCTACAGCAGCAGAACTGAGTAGCTGTGACAGAGACTATATGGCCTGCAAAGCTTAAAATATTTGCTATCTGGCCCTTGATAGAAAAAGTTTGCCATAACTTTTTTTTTTTTTATGGATTATAAGAAAGTGTTTCTTTTTAGAAGATAAAATTGCCAGTATTGAAGTTGCTGCTTGAGGGAAGGATTTAAATGTTTAGAGCAGTGGGATTATATTGGTTCCAAGAAAAGTACCTTCACCGTGTGAAAAGTGACTTGCCTGTTCTCTGGCCCCAGGTGTCCCTAAGAGATAACTGAGGCCTCAGTTGAAGCCTTCACTCTTATATCATAAGCCACTTTGCCCCTGCTAGGATGAGGCAGTTACTTGCAGGGGTGGGGGCACGTGAGTTCCATTAGCAGTGCCATATCTGGAAAAAGAAAAAGTCCCTGTGGAACTTGTCATCACCCATGTCAGAAGCAGACAGCCAGCATCTGGTGACACCAAGGCTGCCAGGGCTTAGAATCCTCACTTCTTCCATCCTTCTGCTCAGACACAGGAAGAGGATAAAGAAGGTTGCATTTTTTTTTTTTTTTTTTTGGAGTGCTAACATTCTCCACACCCCTGTGTTAGGGTCAGGTAGAGGATGTGAGCAAAAAAAAGCATATATGTTTGGTGCCATGTGAATCAGAGAATTTGCAGAAACAGGGCCAAGAAGTTCAAAAGAGAAAATAATCCTGCTTTTGTCCCTTCCTTGGGAAGGAACATTATAAAGAGGGGAAGAGTGTACCAAGAAGAGGGAACAGCATGCTTATTGGTTCTCAAGTAAGAAAGAGCTTATATAGTGAAGAACAGCAAGGAGGCTGGTATAGCAGGAGCTCAAAGAGCAAAGTAGAGAGTATAGGAAATGAGGTCAGAGAGAGGCTGGAGTCAGATCTTGTGGGGTTGTCTTAGGATATTGAACTTCATCATATGTGTCGTCAGAAATCATGGAAGGGTTTTAAGCTCTGGAATTGATTGATGGTATTGAAATGTATGACTTATTATACTTTCCAGAAATAGTCACAGCAAATATCCCACTCCACTTACTCATCTTTCAATGTGAAGTAGATACCCTTCCAGAGAGAGATGGGGTCTATCTTTCCTCCCCTTGAATCTTGGTGAGACTGTGACGATAAGTGACCTTACATGAATTCCTAGGTAGGTCATAAAAAGGGTTGCAGCTTCCACCTGGTCTTCTGACATTGCTATGAGGAAGCAGGAAGACCACATGCAAAGACCACAAGAGATGTTCCTGCCAACAGCCCCCTCTGAGGCCCCAGTGGACAGCTAACATTTGTCTCTAGATATATCAGTGACTAAGGCTTGAGATGATTCCAGCCCTCACCTGTTGTGTCACTACAGGCCCTTTGGTGTTTCCAGCTCAAGTCCTAAACACTGTGAAGCAGAGGCAAGTTTCCCTTGACTTCTTGACTCCCCAAATCAGAAACAATAAATTGTTGTTATTTTGTGCCACTAGCTTGCAAAAGGGAGGAATTAGGTTACCTGGCAAGAGATAATCAGAACAAGATACTAAAAACTTAAAGTCTAAGTTTCTTAAAAGTAATTTTTGTTAATTCCCTTGCTTTTTCAGTTTGTAGAATTATCTACTGGTAATATTTCCCTGTGGGTGTTTAACCTAATTACATTGGACAACAAACAACTCTAGCCAGGGCTTAAGTAAGGCTGCTCCTATTAATTCTGTTCCAATGACTGCAACTCACAAGTTTACTTTTTTATCAGAATGTAAAAACCCATAGTATAACCTAAGAGAGCATTTGAAAAAAAAAATATTTTAACAGAATTTGAAATTTTATCTTTCTTCTCTTCAGAAGTATGGGTCCTTGAAGGGAGGAAGAAAACTGTTAAGCAAAAGCATTGTTAGTAGCTACTGAAGATTAGAAAAGATGTGAATATTATAGGCAAATCTAATTTCACCTCTCCACAAAACAACTTGGGTGAAACAAACACCTGCTCATAAACTGTCACCTTTCTCACAAATCTTGGCACGATTCACTATTTAATCTGCAGGCATATTTGATCAGAACACTGCTTTCTTACTCATCACAGTCTGTTTTCTTAGAATCAGACCCTTCCTAGGACTGCAGGAAGTTTGACGTCAACGCTCAGGTTTCCCCAAGTGCCAGCAGGGGACTGCTGCTCTGTGGGTATCTTATGCCAGCCACAGCCTTTCTGCCTACCACCTGCCTGTCCATCTTCTTGCCCTGATACTACAAGGAGGAGGCTTCTAGCTAACAGGAAGGAAGAAGAAAGCAACTAGCCATGTCTCTGCTCTGGCTCCTGGCTTTGCAGCCTCTCTTCATTCACAAAGAGGAGCAAGTACATAGTGGCTCCCTGGCTGATTGCTGTTTTCCCGCCAGAAAGGAGTCATAACCCTCAAAGGGAAGAGAATCTTACTCTGCTTTTGATAGGATTTTCTACTGCTTTTTCAAGCACTGTTTGATTTAAATATAATAGTGAACCTTCTGGATCAAACACTTTTCATTTCTAAAAGCAGATCAATTCCAATTTACCTCTGAAATTCTACTTTCATGAAAAAACTTCTTTTGCAGTCTTATGGGATTCCAGCTTTTGTGAGAGATCTTATTGAGTTGCTGAAGATTGATGAGGTGTGTATGTATGAAAAGGTTTTGCAAAGCCTAAAAAGCCACACTAAAGGAAGAAGAATCTAGTGGACTGTACTGCTAACATTTTTGGGCATTTATGCCAGGCCATGATGATAAATATAATCCACAAAGGATTTTGTTGAATTCTCCAACAACCTTGATTTGAAAGTAAAGTTGTCAGAATTTTAAGATGAGGAAACTGAGGCTTGGAGAGCTTAAGCAACCTTCATGTGGTTAAACAGCTGGGTAGTCACAATGCTGGGATCCAACCCAGGTCAAACAGCTCCAAAGCCAGGACTTACGGAAACCCACAGTGGATTCTGACATGAAGCCAAGTTTGAGAACTGACAGATAAAGGTTTCCAGGCTTCATCCAGTGCTAATCAGGCAACAGGTCAACCACACACAACACAGTTTTGCAGGATGTCTGATCTCAGTTGATGAATGATAATCACTTCCCACAATGTTTTCAATTTTTCTTCTTGAGTGTTTGGATATGGTTGTTTTTTAAAATCCTTGAAAAAGTGCTTAGCACCTAAAAACACCCCTAGTAAATTATGTAATGTAGCTTCTAATTTGAATGTGCTTAGGATGGAATGCACAATAATCATAGTATCAAAAGCAGGGGCTGCCCAGGGTTCAAGTCGGAAAGTCTAGATTGTGATTTCTGTTCTGCCCAGTTTTGCTGGGGGCAGGGGGGTGGCAACTTGGGCCAAAGATAAGCATCCCCAATCCCACTTTACATGGTCTCATGGGGTGTCAGTCAAGGGCCCCTAACCTCTACAGACTTAGGGGTGGTTCCATGCCCTTATCAGGGTGGTCAGATTCTCTGGGAAAGTAAGTTTAACACATGGAATTCAAGAAAAGCACAAAAAAGTGGAACATATTAATCTCCAAGAGAAGACTGAAAAGATGGCTTCAGAGCTTTGCGCCTTGGAGGTCCAGACCTGCTCTTTCTAAGGTCTGGTATGTCAACTTCCCTTGGAATCTGTGACTTACCCCAGATCCTCTCAATAAATTCCTCATTGGCATATACTAGGCAAAGTGGGTTTCCATTGTTTAAAACCAGAGTGGGTTTCTGTTGTTAATAACCTAGCACAGAGCTCATTAGAAGACAAAAAAGTCAAAACCACAACTTAGATGACCCCTAAAGTCTCCTCCAATCCTATCACCTCATGGTTTTAAATTACTGTCTTCCTAGGACTTAAATTGTTTCTCTATCAGAATATCTACCCTTCTGATAAAGTCCAAAAAGGAAGGAAAAAAAAACAAGCAATTTGGCATTTTCCACACAAGTTTTCAAATAGCTAAAAAGCTGAAAAATCTGGGAAAGTCTGCCTGAAATTTCAGTCTTTGTGTGTGCTGTAAAAATGTGATTATGGTTAAGTCTGAGGAAATTAGAGTGAGCTTTGGAGCTAGAGAGATCAGGATTTAAAATTATCACGCCACTTATTAGTGCTTAAACCTGTATGAGTTGCTTCATCTCTCAGAATCTGTTTCCTTATCTATAAAGTGAGTGTGGCAAAGTGATTTATTAAAATAGTAAATTGTGTTTCACTCTCACTCTATTTTGACCAACCCCCTGCATACATATACATCGGTGTAAATGCATGTTGTTCTTCTTGTTTAGTTGCTCAGTCATGTTCAGCTCTTTTGCAACCCCATGGACTGTAGCTTACCAGGCCCCTCTGTGCATTGGGTTTCCCAGGCAAGAATATTGGAGTGAGTTGCCATTTCCTTCCCCAGGGGATCTTCCTGACCCAGGGATTGAACCCACATATCCGGCACTGGCCGGCAGATTCTTGACCACTAAGCCACCAGGGAAGCCCATACATGTGCATTTAGACAAATGTATATGCACAAATCCTTACATACAAGTACACACATAGAACTCTAAGAAGTATTCCAAGAATTCCAAGCCTTTTGTGTCTCTTTGACTTAGAGCCAAAAAAAGATGCCTACAAATGAAACCTGCTTCTGGACCTTGAACTTATGGAGTGATTTGTGCTAAAATTGGGAGTACTAGAGATAGGACAATCCTTAAGACAGGCAAGAGGACACAGATCTTTGCATTCCAAAAGCAATAGGAACTTAGGCTACAATTTCCAGGGCCACTCTCGAGGAGAGACCAGGACCTCAGAGGGATTTCTCAGAGAGAAAATCTAGTCTCAGTAAAGATTTTCCTCCAAGCTTGGCATGTAAAACAACTTATTGCCCAATCAAAGACCCATGCAAACATGGACAAAATAGGTATCAGTGGCCAAAATAAGAGAGTGGCACCAGGTAATTTGTATGTGACTCTAAGAAGAGGGCAAAACACCCTGAAAATCATGAGGACTGAATATCTTGTCCTCCTGACAAAATGGGGACTCAGAGCCAGATTTCATTTGATTCAAATATATGTATGTATGTGCACATACATACATACAAGATTAAGCACTAATACACATATAAATAAAGACTCTGGAAAATATATGCATATATATATGTGTATGTATATATATATTTGTTCACAAGAATGGAATTATTTAATATACAACATTTATACTTACTTTTTTCAATTTACAATATATTTTGTATCCTTTTCATAATAATAAAATCAGTCAGTTCACTTCAGTCGCTCAGTTGTGTCTGACTCTTTGCGACCCCATGGACTGCAGCACACCAGGCCTCCTTGCCCATCACCAACTACTGGAGTTTACCCAAACTCATGTCCATTGAATTGTACAGAAGAACTGTACAAAAAGATCTTCATGACACAGATAATCACGATGGTGGGATCACTCACCTAGAGCCAGACATCCTGGAAGGTGAAGTCAAGTAGGCCTTAAGAAGCATCACTACGAACAAAGCTAGTGGAGGTGATAGAATTCCAGTTGAGTTATTTCAAATCCTGAAAGATGACGCTGTGAAAGTGCTGCACTCAATATGCCAGCAAATCTGGAAAACTCAGCAGTGGCCACAGGACTGGAAAAGGTCAATTTTCATTCCAATCCCAAAGAAAGGCAATGCCAAAGAATGCTCAAACTACCATGCAATTGCACTCATCTCACACGCTAGCAAAGTAATGCTTAAAATTCTCCAAGCCAGGCCTCAGTAATATGTGAACCGTGAACTTCCAGATGTTCAAGCTGGTTTTATAAAAGGCAGGGGAACCAGAGATCAAATTGCCAACATCCGATGGAGCATCAAAAAAGCAAGAGAGTTCCAGAAAAACATCTATTTCTGCTTTATTAAATATGCCAAAGCCTTTGACTGTGGGAAATTCTTCAAGAGATGGGAATACCAGACCACCTGACCTGCCTCTTGAGAAACCAATATGCAGGTCAGGAAGCAACAGTTAGAACTGGACATGGAACAACAGACTGGTTCCAAATAGGGAAAGGAGTACATTAAGGCTGTATATCATCACCCTTCTTATTTAACTTATATGCATAGTACATCATGAGAAATGCTGGGCTGGAGGAATCACAAGCTGGAATCAAGATTTCTGGGAGAAATATCAATAACCTCAGATATGCAAATGACACCACCCTTATGGCAGAAAGTAAAGAACTAAAGAACCTCTTGATGAACATGAAAGAGGAGAGTGAAAAAGTTGGCTGAAAACTCAACATTCAGAAAACGAAGATCATGGCATCTGGTCCCATCACTTCATGGCAAATAGATGGGGAAACAGTGGAAACAATGGCTCACTTAATTTTTCTGGGCTCCAAAATCACTGCAGATGGTGATTGCAGCCATGAAATTAAAAGATGCTTGCTCCTTGGAAGGAAAGTTATGACCAACCTAGACAGCATATTAAAAAGCAGAGACATGACTTTGCCAACAAAGGTCCATCTAGTCAAGGCTATGGTTTTTCCATTGGTCATGTATGGATGTGAGATTTGGACTGTAAAGAAAGCTGAGTGCCCAAGAATTGATGCTTTTGAACTGTGGTGTTGGAGAAGACTCTTGAGAGTTCCTTGGACTGAAAGGAGATCCAACCAGTCCATCCTAATAGAGGTCAGTCCTGAGTATTCATTGGAAGGACTAATGCTAAAGCTGAAACTCCAATACTTGGCCACTTGATGTGAAGAGCTTACTCATTTGAGAAGACCCTGATGCTGGGAAAGATTGAGGGCAGGAGGAGAAGGGGACGACAGAGGATGAGATGGTTGGATGGCATCACTGACTCAATGGACATGGGTTTGGGTGGACTCCGGGAGTTGGTGATGGACAGGGAGGCCTGGCATGCTGTGGTTCATGGGGTCGCAAAGAGTCAGACATGACTGACTGACTGAACTGAATTGAACTGATGCCCATTGAGTCAGTGATGCCATACAACCATCTCATCCTCTGTCATTCGCTTCTCCTGCCTTCAATCTTTCCCAGCATCAGGGTCTTTTTAGATGAGTCAGTTCTTTGCATCAGCTGCCTAAAGTATTGGAGTTTCAGCTTCAGCATCAGTCCTTCCAATGAATACTCAGGACTGACCTCTTTTAGGATGGACTGGTTGGATCTCCTTGCAGTCCAAGGGACTCTCAAGAGTCTTCTCCAACACCACAGTTCAAAAGCATCAATTCTTGGGCACTCAGCTTTCTTTATAGTCCAAGTCTCACATCCATACATGACTACTGGAAAAACCATAGCTTTGACTAGACAAACCTTTGTTGGCAAAGTAATTTCTCTGCTTCTTAACAAGCTGTCTAGGTTGCTCATAACTTTTCTTCAAAGGAGCAAGCGTCTTTTAATTTCATGGCTGCAGTCACCATCTCCAGTGATTTGGGAGCCTAAAAAAGCAGGCTGTCACTGTTTCCATTGTTTCCCCATCTATTTGCCATGAAGTGATGGGACCAGATGCCGTGATCTTCGTTTTCTGAATGTTGAGTTTTAAGCCAACTTTTTCACTCTCCTCTTTCACTTTCATCAAGAGACTCTTTAGTTCTTCTTCCTTTTCTGCCATAAGAGTGGTGTCATCTGCATATCTGTAATAATATAAACATGTGTAATTATGTTTCATGGTTAAGCAAATCCTATAAGGTGTAAAATACAAAGTAAAAATGAACCACCCAGTTGCAGAAGTAACCACTGTTCATCACTCCATGTGTAATCCATTTGAATATTTTAAGCATATGTGAGTATGTATTGTCTGCTTTTAATTATGCTTAACCAAGAGCAGTTATTGTAGTTCCAGTTTCTTTTCTCCATGTGTCTATCTGAACTGTCCATCACCCAGAAGGCCATACAATGTGATTTCCAGGTCAGTCCCTAAATGGAAGAGTGGTTAGAAAAGGGGCCTCACCAAAAAAGTTTCTAAGAGGAATAGATATTTTGTTTTCTAAATCTTTTTAAGCCATAAATCAGAAACAGTGATTAAAATAAGAACATACAGGCAACTAAACAATATACAAATAAATTTTGAGTGTGATCCAGTGTTAAAAACAAGCTATAAGTGGCTTTCTTCAATAAACCCCACTCACTTATTCTCAGTAATGATGGTCCCAAGTTCAGTTTTAATGCCTACAAATCTGTAATGGAAAAGACTTTCTAGTCTGTTTATTTAACACCTCCCTCATTTATCACATCTCTGTTAGTCCTAGTTATCCAGGCCAAAAGTGATTCAAGGACCTACACAGCTGCTAATGACCAATGGAATTTTCAGAAAGCACAATTTTAAAAACAATTTGGATTACATATCCGTGCTTCTCTCTATTCCCTACAACAATTTCTTGTCTGTAGAAGAATCTTGACCATACCAAGAGCTTAGCTCAAGACCACACTGCATTAAGCCCCACTTGATACTACAGTTATTTTTTGGTCATATAGTTCCCAGTATTGCCCCTAAAAGGAACTCATTCAAATGCCATAGAAAAGAGTGTGCACTTCTATAACAGGGAGTCATCAAATACGTTTACGTAAGGAAAAAGCACACATTGGTCTACCTTTTGGAAAGGTAGATTTAGCCTTTTCAGGAAGAGGTATTAAAGTGACTGAAAACTAGAGGTGAGACCCAAATCCAAGGTCCAGGCAAGACATACTGAAGGTCTGAACTTGGAAAGTCCCAGGAAGATACAATCAGTAGGATTTTTTGACATTATACTAGGTAAGAGTGACAAGGATCAAAATAACCTTTTGTTCTTAAGTGGTTCAGTAGTGGCTGAAATTTTAATGCTGGGGAGAAACACTCTTAAGGGTGAGAATGGCCAATATTGAGCTCCATTAAGGAAAGCTGAATTTGGAATATTTATTAGGTATCTTCTTTTCAGGTATAAAGTGAGCAAGGAAAAGAATCCATCATGGAAATTATGAATGTGGCAGAAGTATTCATGGCAAAGAAGGGGATCATATGAGAGATGTTGCAGAGATTCAAAGGGACACATTGAGAACTTTTCACAGTTTTCATTCCCAGGGTCACAAGACTCAACTTTACACAACTTGTTGTACTCAACAAAGAAGCTGACAATGGAACCCATCAGCTGAGCCCAGGGACTCCCAGGGCTTATGCTACTAAACTTCATCTACTTACAAATATCCTAATGATGCCAGGGACAAAGGCTTCCCCTTCTGAAAGGAAACCTAAGAGCCAGCTTTCTCCCTCTGCCTTCCAGATGGCATTATACATGTCGATTAGAAATGTTCAGGAAGCGCTTTCCTCTGTAACCAAAAGAAATAGTTTCCTTCTTTGGAGCCTGCTCCCACTTTCTCTCCTTCCTTAAATGGAATCTGATGTGTGTTTTTTCCCCAAATTATCCATGACCAGTCCCTTGCACTGTTTGTGCTCTTGGTAGATACTGTGCAGTGGGCAGATAAGGATGGGGCTCAGTGACGTACATTTCTCTGCTGGTTTCCTTAGCAATGCCCCAGCAGCCTTCCAGCTCCCCTACAAACCTGCTTCTGAGTCAGCCTGCTTTCGGCTACAGTCCAGGCTCTGTTAGAACATCACTTTAAAAATAATAATTACTCTTTTTCCTTCATGGCACTTTACAGTTTATAAAGATCTTTAATGATTTTTACTTCATTTTGCCTCCACAGTACAATCTTACAGAGAAAACATTACCAGTATCACCATTTTATGGATAAAGGAATCATGGCTCATAAAGTTTAGTGAATTGCCTAGATTGCACATCAATAAGTCGACGGAAGAGGATGAGGCTTTAGGGGTTCATGGAGTTTATTTGCCTTGGGCAACAGTGTCCACTGAGTCACAGCCAGATTTTGCCTTGTCTTCTGAAGACTTCAGATAGAGGTTATTCCAGCCCACAATAAAATAAGGGGCAGATCTTCCCTTTGAATTAGGATATGTTCGTGATTTACTGGTGACACCTAAATCATGGGCAGTAATGGTAAAAGGCTTAATTCAGCCACCAGTTTGTGCCCCACACCACACTAGTGATCAAAAAACAACCGTTTCTATCATGCTCATCATATAGCAATTGTTCTATGGTTTCATCACAGGTGTGCTCCTAGTTACTCAATGTGTAAACTTAATTTTGCTTTACCTGTTGGTTCACACTGTTATGGCTGTTTGTCGGGTATAACAATGAGTTGAATAGTTTATTGAAATAGTGTAGAGTTGGTAGAATTTGTTTTGAATAATTGATACAGTTTGGTATACAGCTGGCATCTAAGAAAGGATGCATGTTTGCTGGCACATGGCTGTGTGTATAGGAGGAGCAGGAGAGAGCAACAAAAGGCTGTCCCCTAGGAGCTCCCTAATGGTGATGGGTGATAAAGTTACATAGCACAAACCAGGATGCTTCTACAGACTCTCTGAGGCACTGGTATATGGGATTAGTATTTACATTGCAAGTACCGTTGACTTGTTTAGCCCTCTTTTGAATCTCCTGATCCCCTGAGGGGAGCTCTAAATTTCTAGCGTTTGAATGTAAGCCACATACTCAAAAACCTGAAAACTGTTATAACTTCTCTTTCTGGCAAAATCAGAATTAGTGGTTAAGATATTAGATTGTAAAAAGTCCTTAAAAAGTCATCAGAAAAAATTAAAAGGCTGTTGAATTAAATTATCCATCTGAACTTAGATTCTATTTCTAAGCTCTTGCATTTACCCCACCTGACTCACTGGCAGGAGTCTCACTACCTCTCAAGACAGTCTGATTTTTTTTTTTTTTTCTGTTTTTTTTTTTTTTAATTTTTTTATTAGTTGGAGGCTAATTACTTCACAACATTTCAGTGGGTTTTGTCATACATTGATATGAATCAGCCATAGATTTACACGTATTCCCCATCCCGATCCCCCCTCCCACCTCCCTCTCCACCCGATTCCTCTGGGTCTTCCCAGTGCACCAGGCCCGAGCACTTGTCTCATGCATCCCACCTGGGCTGGTGATCTGTTTCACCATAGATAGTATACATGCTGTTCTTTTGAAACATCCCACCCTCACCTTCTCCCACAGAGTTCAAAAGTCTGTTCTGTATTTCTGTGTCTCTTTTTCTATTTTGCATATAGGGTTATCGTTACCATCTTTCTAAATTCCATATATATGTGTTAGTATGCTGTAATGTTCTTTATCTTTCTGGCTTACTTCACTCTGTATAATGGGCTCCAGTTTCATCCATCTCATTAGGACTGATTCAAATGAATTCTTTTTAACGGCTGAGTAATATTCCATGGTGTATATGTACCACAGCTTCCTTATCCATTCATCTGCTGATGGACAGTCTGATTTTTCTACCACATACTATCCTGTTTCTTACAATAATTATAGAGTATTTTTCACGGTCAGTACCATTGTGGCCTGTAGGTCACAGGTTCCCTCTTATTTTTGTGGACAGAGGATCACAAGCCTCTGCTTGGATCTTTCCAGAAATGAAAGCTCCATCACCCCCTGAAGTAGCACATTCTTAATATTTTCCTTTATAACGATTAGTATTCTGCCTTCTTATAGCTTCCAGGAGAGACAATTAAGCAAAAAAAGATAAGGTTTAAGATTTTGGAGTCAGATAACCTGGATTTTATTGCCAGTTGTGTCACTTCCTGGTTCTGCAACTTGGGATGAATTTCTTAATACTTTGGAGTGGTAATATCCCAATCTATAAATAAGGAATCTATAATAAGGAAGAATCTATAAATCTATAAATAAGGAATAGTAATAATAACACCTACCTCTTTGGATTGTGATAAGGACTAATTAAAATAATGCATGCAATATTCTTATAGCACAATGCTTGGCACATAGTAGTTATTTAATTAACTGGAGCTATAGTGCAATTAGTGTTTTACACCTTATTCTACTTAGCTTGGTCTTATGGGGTCTTGTGAAATAGATCAGTGAGCTCTTCCACATGTAAGCTTTCTCCTATACTTGAAAACTCTCCCCATTGACACCCTTGTCTTCTCTTAGGGTAACTCATCTTAAGTAACACTGCAAAGTAAACACAACCCATTTCTGTCACCACAAAGTAAATTATAAGATAAAAATGCTCACTATTGACAGTGTGGAGAATAAGACTTGGCTTAAGAATAAACCTGTGAGAGATTTATAATGGAGTGACAGGACATAGCAGTGCAGAGAATGTCTAACCAGGATTCTTGATGAATGAATTATACTTGCTCTGTGCTCTTGGGCAAGTCATTTGGCTACTTCAGTATCTTCAATTGCAGAAAAGACATAAAATAAGTGTCACAACACTTGTGATAATTAAGGAGTTACATATGCAAAACTGTTATGAGGAGAAGTGTTCAGCACATAATTGGCATTTTCAGCTGGTATTGCATGATTTTATTACTAAGCCCCAGATATTCTGCCCCCCAACAATATTCCCAATCTAGATAGTTGGCTAAGGCCTTTCAGCTCTTTAACTAGGCCCTACTTCTAGTCCATCCTTGAATGTCTCGTTCTAGTCACGTCCTCAGAATCCAGCAGCAGAATATAAAGAGAATAATAATTATGAATCAAAATCTATGGGAAGTGATCAAAACAATATGTAGAGAGAGTTCATAGCTTGTCTTAATTCTTTAAAAAATAAAGGAAAATCAGCTAACTTCTCACCTATTATATAAAATGAGGAAAAGAGTGAAAAAGAGAGGATAAGAAGTCATAAATGTGATAAAATGAAAAATAAATTAGTTTAATAGTAACTAAAATGTAAAGAAGTGATTGATATAGCCAAAGCCAACTTGTTGGAAAACACTAACAAATGGCCAACAAACAGCAAATCTAATTTGAAAACTAATAAAATTAGAAATGAGAAAGGAAATAGAGCATCTAGGATAATAGGAAAAAAAATTATCAGCAAGCATTTTGCACAGTTAAATGCTAATTATTTTAAATTCTATGTGAAATGAATTATTTTCTCAAAAGCAAGGGGATTATCACTTACTGAATACTGATCAGTAAGCAAGCACCCAATCATAGCACTGAATGTTTTATGTGCATTCCTTCTTTTTGTCACTGTGATAACCCCAAGAGATAAATATTTGTCCTCCTTTTAAGGACAAGAACTGAAGCTTTGAGAGATGAAGCTATGTATCTAAGATCACCCAACTAATAGGACATGCAGCTGGAATTCAAATTCAGATCTGCAAGGCCTATATACTATTAATACTTTCCCATGTTTTCATTCCTAAAAATGTAAAATATCAGAATAGTCACAATAAGGAAGAGGAAATTTTAGTATCTAGTAACTAAATATGTTCAAAAATTGTTCACACATCACACACACATAACTGGATAAGCTTGTTCAGATCAAAACTTCTCTAAACTTTCAAATAGCAAATAGCAACCTACCAATTTCATTCCCCAAGAAGAAAATAACAGCATACTACTATAAAAGAAAAAATCATTTTTATTCCTAATTGTGATTAGAGTACACTCATACACACCTACCAATGGTGAGATTTCCCCTTATAGATGCAAACTGTTCAATAAAAAAGCAAATTGAATAAAGCAATAAATTATGACATGCTAGAAGATGCCAGAAGAATACATGTATACCAGAAGAAAAAACAAAAAAGAAATATATTCTAATTACTATTTTCATTTCAAAAGCTTCTTCACAAAAAATCACATTGATAGGTCCAACAATACATTTGACAGAACCTTAGACCCACTCCTGATTTTTGGATGGTTTAAAAATAGTAAAGGGCAGCATAACAACATGACAAACTCCATAGACTTGCTCTCCACTGAAACTGGTGAAGATTATATAAAAACAAAAACAACAATTTAAAGTCTCTGGAAATGGTCCCAAGGAAACACAGCAAATGAAATTTACTGAAAATCTATTAAAGTTTGATAATAATAGCAAGTCTGGCATTTCAACTGAGACATACTCTCTTCTCCCTCTGTAACCATGAGATGGAAACTCTGCTCCAGACTGGCACAGACAGAAAAACAGGGCTCCCTTTCCCTTGGCTCCCAGTCAAAGGGCTATCTTCCCAAGAGGAGCAGAATGTTGGCACTTTTCATTCTGCCTGTAGCTACCTGTTGGTAGGGCTAAGTTCCAGGCAAATGTCACTGAGAGGTGGGGGTTCTCTTCTTCCACTCGTCCTCCATTGGTGGTATGAAGCCTTTATGTTGGGTATGCTGCCTCTGAGAATAGTGGAGCCCCAACAGTCCTTGTCCTAAGGGGGTAGGTCCATGCAGGAGAGGCAGGCTGAGAAGACCAGGGCTACTGCCCCTATCTCCACCAGGAGTTCAGCTAAAAAGTGGTGGTATCACCCCAGGAAAAAAGGTTCATTATCCCCATCCTCAGGTCCAGAACCACCTCAGATATTTTGCTTGAGGAAAAAAGCGGGCCACAAAGTCAGTCAGTTCAGTTCAGTTGCTCAGTCATGTCCAACTCTTTGCAACCCCAAGGACTGCAGCACACCAGGCCTCCCTGTCCATCACCAACTCCTGGAGCTTGCTCAAACACATGTCCATTGAGTAGGTGATGCCATCCAACCATCTCGTCCTCTGTCGTCCCCTTCTTCTCCTATCTTCAATCTTTCCCAGCATCAGGGTCTTTTTAGATGAGTCTGTTCTTCACATCAGCTGCCCAAAGTATTGGAGTTTCAGCTTCAACATCAGTCCTTCCAATGAACACCCAGGACTGATCTCCTTTAGGATGGACTGGTTGGATCTTCTTGCTGCCCAAAGGACTCTCAAGAGTCTTCTCCAATATCACAGTTCAAAAGCATCAATTCTTGGGCACTCAGCTTTCTTTATAGCCCAATGCTCACATCCACACCTGACCACTGGAAAAACCATAGCCTTGACTAGATGGACCTTTGTTGGCAAAGTAATGTCTATGCTTTTTAATATGCTGTCTAGTTTGGTCATAACTTTCCTCCCAACGAGCAAGTGTTTTTTAATTTCATGGCTGCAATCAACATCTGCAGTGATTTTGGAGCCCCCAAAAATAAAGTCTCTCACTGTTTCCATTGTTTCCCCATCTATTTGCCATGAAGTGATGGGACCAGATGCCATGATCTTAGTTTTCTGAATGTTGAGCTTTAAGCCAACTTTTTCACTCTCCTCTTTCATGTTCATCAAGAGGCTCTTCAGTTCTTCTTCACTTTCTGCCATAAGGGTGGTGTCAGCTGCATATCTGAGGTTATTGATATTTCTCCCAGCAATCTTGATTCCAGCTTCTGCTTCCTCCAGCCCAGTGTTTCTCATGATGTACTCTGCATATAAGTTAAATAAGCAGGGTGATAATATACAGCCTTGATGTACTCCTTTTCCTATTTGAAACCAGTCTGTTGTTCCATGTCCAGTTCTAACTATTGCTTCCTGACCTGCATATTGGTTTCTCAAGAGGCAGGTCAGGTGGTCTGGTATTCCCATCTCTTGAAGAATTTTCCAGAGTTTGCTATGGTCCACACAGTGAAAGGCTTTGGCATAGTCAATAAAACAGAAGTAGATATTTTTCTGGAACTCTCTTGCTTTTTTGATGCTCCATCGGATGTTGGCAATTTGATCTCTGGTTCCTCTGCCTTTTCTAAAACCAGCTTGAATATCTGGAAGTTCACAGTTCACCTACTGTTGAAGCCTGGCTTGGACAATTTTGAGCAATACTTTACTAGCATGTGAGATGAGTACAATTGTACAGTAGTTTGAGCAATCTTTGGCATTGCTTTTCTGCTGCTCCCACCTCCACCAGGAGTTCAGCTCCTAAAGTGGTGGTGACACTCAGGGAGGAAAGGTTCATTATCCCCACCCTTAGGTCCAGAACCACCTCAGATATTTTGCTTGAGGAAAGAAGCAGGCCACAATGTAGATAGATCCTAATATTTTTCCAAAAGAACTGACTTCACTTGGAATACAATGTAGAGAAGTTCAAGCCTAAGGACGTTCTCAAGAACAGTGAGACTGTAGTTAAAGGCAATTGGGAAGAGATTGGAGATTCATTCGATTTATAGCCTGAACTGTAAACCAGCTAGTTGTCTGAGAGAACCAGGGAAAGGCACAGCCGGAGACACGTAGAGACAGAACAAATCACAAATTATTTCTTCAAAACAGACAATTTGGATGGCTTCATCTGTAGAGCAATTTATATCCCAGGGCATTTTTTAAACCACAAAGTGATCAATCTGTAGTTAATGGAGTTTAACGGTTGTGGACAGAGAAAACGATAGTCAAAGAAAGCCCTGCCAAAATCTCTATCAGCCCAAGATGACAGCAGACATATACACGGCTTCAGCCCCCAAGAAGCATAATCAGAGGCTTAACACTGTGCATAAGGGAAATAGAATTCACCAAATAATCAAGCCAGTCAATAAGCAAGCAGCCGTGAAAAGAAACAGGGGAGAAGGCAGTGCTGAGTGGCTACAATATTACCTACAATATTTGGTTTCCAACAAAACTGCAAAGATGTCCAAAGAAACAGAGAAATACAACACATACACTGAGGAAAAAAGCAGACCGAATAAATTGCCTGTGAGATAATCAAGTGTCAGATTTAATAGACACAGCATTCAAAGTAGCCATCAAAAGTATGTTCAAAGAACTAAAGAAAACCATGATTAAAGAGGTAAAATATGATGACAATGTTGCATTAAATAGAGAATATCAGTAAGGAGAAAGACATTATTTTTAAAAGTAATTAAATGGACATTCTAGAATTGAAAGTATAACAGTGGAAATGAAAATTTCACTAGAGATGTTCAACAGCAGATATGAACTGCAAAATAAAGAATTAGCATACATGAAGGTGTAAGGTATAGTTCGGGCCAAGGCAGAAAAGAAGGAGAGACCACCTCAACAGACGTAGGTTACCTTTATTCAGGCAAGGAGGGGTGACAGTTGGCCTAACGACCAGGCTGAGTGCAGGAGGGATCAGGGAGACTTCATATTTGAAGGGAGGTTTGTGGAAGCGACAAAGGAAACGTTAGTCAGGCGGTATGTTTTGGGTATTCTTTAGTTGAGATGGCATTTGTAGTTGAACAGGGAGTGGGAGGTTTTGGGCAGGGGGTGATAACTCCTCTGGGCAGGGGGTGATAAGTTCCAGGCAGATGTAGGGGGTGGAAGGTTTCTGGATAGGGGTAATAAGTCCCAGGTAGATGCAACCGGCCGGGAGCATCAGGGAGGGACCTAAAGTTTGTTGTTTTTTTTTTCTCCGAAGTTAGATGATTCAGCAAGGGCCTTTGAGATCATTGTTTTCTTTTCTAGGCCCAAAGACTCCTTCAGAAGGGATCTGTAGACATTATATAATCCAAAGAACACAGAGGAAAAAAAATGAAAAAAAAAGAACAATGTCAATGGTATTTGCAATGAACAATCTAAAATGAAATTAAGAAAATAATTCAATTATAATAGCATCAAATGAATAAAATACTGAAAAATAAGTTTAACAAAAGACATGCAAACTTGTACTCTGAAAACTATAAAACAATATTGAAAGAAATATGAAAGAGTCTAAATAAATGGTAAACATCCCATGTTCATTATCATAAGACTTAATATTTCAAGCCGGCAATATTCTCCAAATTTAGCTACAGAAGCAACACAATTCCTGTCAGAATCCCACTGGACTTCTTTGTAGAAATTGATAAACTGATGCTAAAATTCATACGGGGGGCTTTCCTCATGATTCGGGGGTTAAGAATCCACCTTGCTATGCAAGGGACACCCGTTGAATAGCTGGTCTGAGAAGATCCCACGTGCCCGGAGCAACTAAGCCCATGGACCACAACTATCGAGCCAGTGCTCTAGAGACCACAAGCCACAGCTACTGAGCCCAACCGCAGCAACCACTTAAGCCTGTGTGCCTAGAAACCACGCTCTGCAACAAGAGCCGCACTGCAGTGAGAAGCCTGCGCACTGCAACTAGAGAGTGGCTCCCACTCACCACAACTAGAGAAAGCCCGCATGCCAGAAAGCAGGACCCACCACAGACAAAAATAAATTAAAAGTTTCGTTAAAAAAGATCATATAGAATTGTAATAGACACAGAATATTCACAGCCTTCTTGACAAAGAACAAACTAGGAGGAATTAAAACTTCCCAATTTTAAAACCTAAAAGAAAACAGTGATAATCAAGACAGTCCAGTACTAGCATAAGGATAGACATATAGATCAATGGAAAGAACTGAAAGCCAAAAATAACTCATATGTCTGTGGTCAACTGGTTTTAGGTAAGGATGCCAAGACCATTCAATTTAAAAAGACTAGTCCTAAAAAATAAATAAATAAAAAGACTAGTCCTTTTTTTAACAAGTAGCATCGTAACAACTGAATAGTCACCTGCAAAAGAATGAAATTGGACTCCTACCTCCCATCACATACAAAAATTAACTCAAAATGGATTAAAGGCTTAAAATCTAAAAGCTTAAACTACAAAATTCTTAGAAAAAAACATAGGCATAAATCTTTATGAACTCAGATTTGGAAATGGATACTTAAATACAACACCAAAATCATAAGTAACAAAAGAAAAAATAGGCAAGCTGGAGTTCTGCAAAATTAAAAGCTTTTGTGTTGCAAAAGACACTACTAAGAAAGTGAAAAGACAATCCATAGAATGGGATAAAATATTTGCAAAACATATATCTGATTAGGAATTTGTATCTAGAAAATGTAAAGAAGTCTTTCAACTCAATAAGAAGTTGAATGACTCAATTTAAAAATAGATGAAAGACTTGAACAGACATTTCTCCAAGGAAGATGTACAAATGGCCAATAAGCACATAAAAATGTACATGACAGCATTAACCATTAGAGAAAGGCAAATCAAAACCACAAAGAGATTCTACTTCACCCTCAATAAAATAGTTACAATAAAAAAGTCAGATAATGACAGGTGTTGGTGAGAATATAGCAAAATTGGAACACTCATATACTGCCAGTGGGAATGTAAACTAGTACAGCCACTTTGGAAAGCAGTCTGATAGATCCTGAAACAGTTCATCATAGAGGTACCTTATTACCCTGCAATTCTGTTCCTAGGTATATACCCAAGAAAATAAAAACAAATGCCCACACAAAAGTTTGTACACAAGTTTATAGGAGGGTTATTCATAACAGCCAAAAGCTGGAAACAACCAAAATATCCATCAATTGGTGAATGGATAAACAAAAAGTGGTGTAACCATACAAAGAATAGTGTTAGGCCACAAAAAAAAAAAAAAGAAAAAATGAAGTACTTTTACATGTTACAACATGGATGAACCTTAAAGACAGGCTGGGTGAAAGAAGTCAGTCACAAAAGACCACATATTATATAATATCTATAATATGAAATTTTGGAATAGACACATAGTGGATTAGTGGTTGCCCAAGTCTAGAGCAGACAGAGAAGGCAGAAGGTGATGATAGCTAAAGGGTATTCTTTTTGAAGTCATGAAACTTCTAAAATTAACTGTGGTGATGGGTGCACATATTTGTGAATATACTAAAGAAACACTTGTATCAATTTTCTAAGTCTGCCATAACAAAATATCACGGAGTGGATGAATTAAGCAACAGAAAGGTATATAGGCTAGAAGTTCACAAACAAGGTGCTGGCAGGATTGGTCTTCTCTGAAACCTCTCTCCTTAGTTGGCAGATGGCCACCCTCTAGCTTCTTTGTCCACATTTGGTCATCCTTCTGTGCATCTGCACTTCTGGTGTCTCTTCTTTTTTATAAAGACACCGGCCATAGTGAATTAGGATCCCACCCTAGTGGCCTCATTTTAAACAATTGTCTCCTTGAAGACTTTATCTCCAAATATGGCTACATTCTGAGGTCTTGCAAGTTGGGACTTCAAAATATAAAATTTGAAGGGACACAATTCTTCCATAACATCATCAAACTGTAGACTTTAAAGGAATGAATTGTATGATCCGTGAATTATATCTTTAAAAAGCGGTTTTAGAATAGCATAAGAATGCTCTCTTAACATGATAAAAAAAAAATCTTTCACCAAAGACAAAATTATACTTTATTAGAGAAACGTTAATTAGTCTCCTTAAAAGTGAAACTTTGATATTATAGAACATTTCAATGAAAACTGGAGTGAATGGGTAACATATGGGATAAGAGAAGAAAAGGGTAGTTATAAATTCTTGGATAAAAAGAAAGTTATGTAAGAAAAGTGATGAGCTCCCCATGATACTATACCTGGCATTGCCTTGTGTCACATTTAATCATAATATTGATTCATTCATTTATCCAATTCTTTGAGCAGTTACTAGGTGCTAGGCACTCGTCTAGCTATATGGCATACACTTGTAAACAAAATGATCTTTGTTGTCCTAGACCTTACACTCTAGCAAGGAGTAGGAATATAGAAATAAACTGAGACATAAAGTAAAATAAACTCAGTAGGTTAGAAGGTAATAAGTGCTATTGAGAAAGAAAGGCTTAACAGAACGAAGGGACCTAAAAATGCTAGAAGAGTCAGGAGAGGGGCAGGTTGAAAAGGCATTGGCTATAGAAATATTTAGGAGAAGAGTGCTACATTCTGATGCCACAGCCCTTGTGAAGACTCTAAGGTAAGAAAGAGTCTGAGATGCTTGGCAAATAGATCAACACAGATGGAAAGGTGTAGACAAAGCAGAGAATAGTAAGAGACTAGATCAGAAGGTATTGAGAATCAGATCCTATAGGGCTTTGAAGGGTATTATAAAGACTTGAGCTTTGTTCTCCAAGTAAGTTGAGAAACCACCGCAAGGTTGTAAGAAGAGACTTGACAAGATCTTTCTTGCATTTTAGAAGGAGCTCTCTGTTGCTCTTAAGATTAGAATGAAGGAGGTAAGAGTAGAAACAAGGGGACTTTAAGGACCTATTGCATGCAAAAGTAAAAAGGACTGGATGTAGATTTTGTTTTTAAAATAACAGTGTTAAGAGGATGAGGAGGCAAAGTAGAAGCAGGGGTGATAAGAGTTGAGTCACCGTCTTCCATAAAAAGGAGTCAAGTATATAATATCTAAAATAAATAAAGAAAAGCAGTAAAGGCAAACCTTTCAAAATACTAAGTTAGTTAAAATAAGAGATAACTAAAAATAGTTTCAAATGATTGCTACTAGAGAGAGACTCTGAGGAGGAGGGACAAGGGACAGCTGCTTCTTATTCCGAGCCTTCCACTCCACTTCATTTTTTACCCATATGAATGTATTACTTTGATGACTTTTTTAAGAAAGGACCAGGATAAGGTTGACATTTGACTTCAGAATTAATGTTGGATTGGGGAATTGTACAAATGCAATGATGGAGGAGCCTGGTGGGCTACAGTGGGTTGCAAAGAGTCAGACACGACTGAGCAACTTCACTTTCACTTTCAATGTTTACAAAAGAAGAAATCTAGCTGTTGGGAAAGTGTATGTACAATATCATTATTTGCAGAACGCAGAATGCTTAGTTGAAGTAAGAGTCAACTAAAATATTTCAGCAATGTGATCAGATAAAGAAGCTTTTTGTTTTGTTTTGTTTTTACTTTCTGGCTAGAATAATGTCTTGTTTAATAACTGTTTCTCTTAAGTGAACTAGAATTGTCTTCACTGCCAATTAAGGCTAAATTCAACACTCAGCTATAGTCAGTGCTAATATCCTAGAGACCTGTTCTTTTTAATTCTTAAAAATTAAATGACCATACAGCTTTATCTGTGATTTAATAGTATTTACTGCTATGAGTTCCTCTGGCAAGAAAAAGGCATCATATTCTTTCCTCCTGGATATTTTTGGTTTAGAAGCAATTGCTGATCCAACCAACAGGCAGTTCAAGCACATGCTATGCTCTGGTCAAAAGTCAAGGGCAGGTCACTACCAATGGCTTTTAATATTCACCTCCCCTACTCTGGAAAGGAGAGTAGAAAGTAGGTCTGGTCAATAAATCATGCATTTATCCATACATCCACTTATCATTCATCCACTCATTCAAATCCTTACTGGGCAAGTTGTGCCTCAAGATTCAGGGGGAAAGACTTTATGTTACTCTCAGCTGCCAGTGGGCTGTGTGAACCACACATTTAAGGACAATTACAGTACACTGCAGGTTTCCCTGGTGGCTGAGTGGTAAAGAATCCCCATGCCAATACAGGAGATGCAGGAGAAGCAGGTTTGATCCCTGGGTTGGGAAGATCCCCTGGAGAAGGAAATGGCAACCCACTCCAGTATTCTTGCCTGGGAAATCTCAAGGAGGAGTGTGGCAGGATACAGTCCATGGGGTTGCAAAAGAGTTGGATGTAACTTAGCAACTAAACAACAATAACAACAACAGTACACTGCAGTAGGACAAAGACAGAGGATTGCCCAGTGCTCATAGAGGCATCTGTTAGTAGGGGTGGAAAGCGTTGGGAAAAGGGAGTGATAAAAGAGTCAGGAAAGGAATTTGATTGTATTGGCTGAGTTAAAGTGATAGGACATTGAGCAGTTGTAAAGGAGGGAAAGGGTGAACTAGAGTGCTTTGGAGGAGCTACAAAGAGAGGGTATGTGTGTTATTCAGTGTTCTAACCTCAAATGGCCATAGGAGTCAGAGATAATGTGAATGAGTGGACTTAGTTGGGTCCTGAGAAAGACAAGGGGGAGTACTGCAGACTGTGGAAACTGAGGAGGGTGTGCTGCACTCAAAGAGAACAGCCCTCCATGGCTCCAGTGATCAATGCTAGGCAGGACCTCGTGTTCCTGTAAATCTTCACTTTTCACCAGAAATACAAATCTGTATTGCGGTGTATGTATGAAATTAATTGTTAGTCTATTCAAATGCCTTAAAATTATAATAATGACATCTACTGTGCCTTCTCTTTTTTCTCTGGCAAAATCTATGAGTGACTGCAACCTGAGAGCTATTAGTGCACTCCCTCTTTTATCAATATATTGGCTGATTTGTTCTGCTCTATGCCACCTTAAACACATCACTGAGGCTGTTCTAAGCCTCAGTTTCCACATCTTTAATAATAATAGTACTTAATCTAAGTTATTAAAATCACAGGTTTTTGTGAGAACTAAATGAAGAAACATGTATAGCTAGATCCTGTTGAAAATGCTGCTTTGTTATAAAGTCATCTGTGATACATTTTTATTAAAATGTACTGCATATTGATATAAATCATTGTAGTAAATTACATATAATGAATCATTACAGTGCTGTCTATACACACACTTTTGTCCTCCACCAATGAGAGCTCAAGAACAGCCTGCATAGAAGGTATTATCAAGATATAAAGTTTACTCTGCTGTTAATTTCCTCTGTGCCATTTATGTCACATTCTGGCAAGCAATGTTGACCCGTAACAGCTGACCAAGACTGGGTAGTAACAGGGTTGGGCACCCCTAAGGGTAACAAAGGACAGGTGTCAATCTACATGCTGAAATGCAAGTGTCACAGCAGCCCCAGGAGGCTTCAAGGGAATGGCTGCAGCTCAGAGGATGCAGATCAGCCAGCATCTGCATTCATGGCAGATCTGGGGGAGCAGGAAGAATGGTCCTGCAGCCCAGGAGCATCAGCCAGGAACTGAATTAAAGGACACTGGTAGAAACTGTGATGAAAGACACATTATGGTTTCAGGGAGTTTGAAAAGACCAGAACATCAATCAACAATGAACAATGTATACAAGCATCTCTAAGGGGCATACCTCTGAGATCTTAATTTACTCAGCAATCCCATTTCCAGGAATTCCTACTTTGAGCTAAATGAGGTGTGTATGTGTGTATATGTTAAGTGTTCACCATAGATGATGGCCCTAGAAATGTGAGCTTTTATTATTATCTGCTTGATGTGGCTAGATAATGAAGTATATATTAAAAGGTGGTTAAAACATGAGACTGAAAAGACAGATGGCCAGAGACCAGGTCACAAAAGGTCACAAAGACTATGCTAGAGAGTTCAGGCTTTCACCAATGAGTTGGGAATGCACTGGAGGATTTTAAGCAGTATATCAACCACCTCTGTTAAATGTGATATATAACAAATAACTCACTACTTTCACTCAAATATAGAATGATTGACAGGAAGCTTAAATACATTCAGTCGATTTTTCAGTTCTCTCCTCTGTGACAATGCATACGCCGACTACAATCTTTAGAATCTGCCTTTAATTAACAGCATATGTCCCAGGGGAGAAGTGAAATTCAGATTCCATATGCTCTTTCAAAACAATGACCCTGCTTCTGAACTTTGCATACTGATGGCTGCTCTAACATAGCACCAGCAGAAGACAAGGACAAAGGGACCTCATGGGAAAAAGGACAACCTCACATACTTGAGCCACAACCTTGTCAGTAGACACCAGAAATGAATCAAAGGGAGTATTAGTTCTGCTTTCTGCTCTCTGAAAACAACAGCTGGCAGAGGCAGGACAGGGCAAGAAGTGGGTGGTAGGACAGAAGAAAGCTGCATTTTGCTGACAGAAATAGCTTCTGGGTAAGGTCTAACACACAAATACTAAATGATCCCAAAAAGGTGGTGGAGGAAATGTTTTCTAACCCTCGGTTTGAATATGATCTCAGCATTTTGGCCTCAGTTTCTCTCATTATTTCTGGATGATAGCACAAGATGAGATGAAATGCCAACTTATGTTCATGAGATCATCTCCGTGGCAGTTCTTAAACTTGCTAGTCCCAAAACCACAAAGGGCCCAGGACTAACAGTGAGTGAGCACCTGCTAACCTGCTAACCTGCTGGGTATTTTCCTAACATCAAACTCAGAAGACTGTCCAGTCTTTTTCTACTTGTCTCTTCCCTGTACTGCCCCTACTGCCCATCCCTTCACAACCATCTGCCTTTATCTGTAAGGCAGAGCAGTTCTGAAAATGGTCAGTGGTCAGATAGTCGCACAATGGGTATCTTTTGTTGTTGCCCCAAGTCTAGAATTCTGCAATGACCTCCTGCATCCTGAGCTGGGATACATTCCAGTTGATGTCTAACACATTAAGTAACTCACTTTGAAAACACACTGTTGAATATTGGAAATGACATAAATCCAAGCAGAAGAGCAAGAGATTGAACAGGGCTCCTGCAGAGGAAGAATTAAAACCTCATATTCTGTCCCTTTTTGCTCCAGAGTAATTATAGGTGAAACTACTGGGAGGTGTCTGGGGAAGTCAGTATAATATTTGAGCTTATTAAAATCTTTGAGACGGTTTCTCCCTCTGCTTCTCTTTTAGACAGGTTATGGCTGAGTACCATGTAGCAAACAAAATTTCCTGTGTTCTTCCAGACAAAACGATCTCTGTGTTCTTTTAAATCACCCAGGACCCCAAGGAGTCATAACCATTGAGGGGTTTAATTTTGACAACCTAACACACTGTGCACACATTAGTAATTATTATTGAGGTAAGGATTATTACTTAAGACATACTTCAGGAATGTGGTGTGATAGAAGCTGATAATTACCAATTGTCATTTCTCCCTTAATAATGAAACCTGATCTTATTGGGAGCATCAGCATGCACTGATGCAAAACTACTTTTTCCACCATCACCTTAAAAAAACAGTAGCCAGGTAACCAAATATAAGATAAGGCTTTCAGGATGGCTGCTAAATTAGGTGGGAGGCTCTTTGGCATTTTTCTCATTCCTCCTGCTTCTTGCCTGGAATATAGACTTGATGTCTGGGGCTATAGCAGCCACCTTGCACCTTGAAGTTGGAAGCCACATGCTAATGATGATAGAACAAAATTTTAGAAGCTGAGGGGAGGAGCCAAGATGGCGGAGGAGTAGGACGGGGAGACCACTTTCTCTCCTACAAATTCATCAAAAGAATAACTGAACGCAGAGCAAACTTCGCAAAACAACTTCTGATCGCTAGCTGAGGTCATCAGGCGCCCAGAAAAGCAGCCCATTGTCTTCGAAAGGAGGTAGGACAAAATATAAAAGATAAAAAGTGAGACAAAAGAGCTAAGGACGGAGATCCGTCCCGGGAGCTCTTAGGTGGCATTGCTTGGGGTAGGGTCCGGGCCTGAGTGCCCTGAGGACAATCGAAGGGAGCTTCTGTGAGTTGCCAACTTGAACTGTGGGAGACCAAAAGAGAGAGAGTAAATTAACCGGCCCGAACACACTGCCGGCCGTTCGCAGAACAAAGAGACCGAGAGGGTCCTGAGAGGAACTCGCAGGCTGCGGACCGGCCCAGCCCCGCCGGAGGCAGGAGGCAGGGGGGAGGGGAAGGTCGCGGCGAGACACAGGGCGCAGGCACCCGACCGGCGCGGGCGGGGACTGGGGCTGGGGACGCGGAGGGCAGAAGGCGCGCGCACCCGACTGGCGCCAGCGGAAACTGAGACTGGGTCCGCGGAGGGGAGGGGGCGCGCCACACCTGGGGAGAGTGCGCCCATCAAGCCCCTGGCTGCCTGGACCGCTCTGACGGGGAAGGCACAGAGAGCAGGCGCAGCTTTTCCTTCCGCGCTTTTGTGGAACACCCGAGGGCTGGAACCTCGCGCAGCACGGGGCGCGCTCCATATAGAACAGCCGGGAGCCTGAGCAGCGCAGACGGAGAGAGCAGCGTCAGCCCCTCCCAGCAGCGCCAGCCTGTCCCCGCGGCGCAAGCCCCTCCCCGCGGAGCGACGGAACTAGCTACCTGAATAAGAGTCCACCTCCGCCCGCCTGTGTCAGGGCGGAAATGAGGCTCTGAAGAGACCGGCAAACAGAAGCCAAATAAACAAAGGGAACCACTTCAGAAGGGACTGGTGCAACAGATTAAAATCCCTCTAGGAAACATTGACTACACCGGAGGAGCCTGTAGATATCGAGAAGCATAAGCTGGAACGAGGAGCTACCTGAAACTGAGCCGAACCCACACTGACCGCAACAGCTTCAGAGAAACTCCTAGATATAATTTTACTTTTTTCTCTTTTTTTATTTTTTTTTTATTTTTTCTTTTTTATTTTTTCTCTTTTATTTTCCTTTAAAATCCCCTATTACTCCCCCATTACTCCTTAACTTTCATTTCCATAGGCTTTTATGATTTTTTAATTAGGGGGAAAAAAAATTTTTTTTTTCTTTTTCTTTCTTTTTTTTTCTTTTTTTTCTTTCCTTTTTCTCTTCTACTTTCTATTTTTCTTTTTCTCTTATTTCTTTTAAAGTCCTCTAGTACTCCTCTACTACTCCTTAATTTTCATTTTCAATACACTATAACCTTACAAAAAAAAAAAAAGAAGAGAAGCCCTATTTGTAAACCAAAGATTATTCTCTCCCAATCTTGACTCTCTGTTTTCTACCTCAGAACACCTCTATTTCCTCCTTTCCCCTTCTCTTCCCAATCCAATTCTGTGAATCTTTGTAGGTGACTGGGCTACGGAGAACACTCTGGGAACAGACAGCTGCGTAGATCTGTCTCTCTCCTCTTGAGTCCCCTTTTTTCTCCTCCTGATCATCTCTATCTCCCTCCTCCCTCTCCTCTTCTTTATGTGACTCTGTGAACCTCTCTGGGTGTCCCTAACGGGGGAGAATCTTTTAGCCATTAACCTAGAAGTTTTCTTATCAGGGCTGTATAGTTGGAGAAGTCCTGAGACTACAGGAAGAATAAAACTGAAATCCAGAGGCAGGAGATTTAAGCCCAAAACCTGAGAACACCAGAAAACTCCTGACTACATGGAACTTTAAGTAATAAGCGACCGTCCAAAAGCCTCCATACCTGCACTGAAACCAACCACCACCCAAGAGCCAATAAGTTTTAGAGCAAGACATACCACGCAAATTCTCCAGCAACGCAGGAACATAGCCCTGAACATCAACATACAGGCTGCCCAAGGTCACACCTAACACATAGACCCATCTCAAAACTCATTACTGGGCACTCCATTGCTCTCCAAAGAGAAGAAATCAAGTTCCACGCACCAGAACACTGAAGCAAGCTTCCCTAACCAGGAAATCTTGACAAGCCAATCGTCTAACCCCACCCACTGGGTTAATCCTCCACAACAAAAAGGAACCACAGACCTCCAGAATACAGAAAGCCCACTCCAGATACAGCAATCTAAACAAGATGAAAAGGCAAAGAAATACCCAACAGGTAAAGGAACATGAAAAATGCCCACCAAGTCAAACAAAAGAGGAGGAGATAGGGAATCTACCTGAAAAAGAATTTAGAATAATGATAATAAAAATGATCCAAAATCTTGAAAACAAAATGGAGTTACAGATAAATAGCCTGGAAACAAAGATTGAAAAGATTCAAGAAATGTTTAATAAAGACCTAGAAGAAATAAAAAAGAGTCAATTAAAAATGAATAATGCAATGAATGAGATCAAAAACACTCTGGAGGGAACCAAGAGTAGAATAACGGAGGCAGAAGATAGGATAAGTGAGGTAGAAGATAAAATGGTGGAAATAAATGAAACAGAGAGGAAAAAAGAAAAAAGGATCAAAAGAAATGAGGACAACCTCAGGGACCTCTGGGACACTGTGAAACGCCCCAACATTCGAATCATAGGAGTTCCAGAAGAAGAAGACAAAAAGAAAGGCCATGAGAAAATACTCGAGGAGATAATAGCTGAAAACTTCCCTAAAATGGGGAAGGAAATAGCCACCCAAATCCAAGAAACCCAGAGAGTCCCAAACAGGATAAACCCAAGGCAAAACACCCCAAGACACATATTAATCAAATTAACAAAGATCAAACACAAAGAACAAATATTAAAAGCAGCAAGGGAAAAACAACAAATAACACACAAAGGGATTCCCATAAGGATAACAGCTGATCTAACAATAGAAACCCTCCAGGCCAGAAGGGAATGGCAGGACATACTGAAAGTAATGAAAGAGAATAACCTACAACCTAGATTACTGTATCCAGCAAGGATCTCATTCAGATATGAAGGAGAATTCAAAAGCTTTACAGATAAGCAAAAGCTGAGAGAATTCAGCACCACCAAACCAGCTCTTCAACAAATGCTAAAGGATCTTCTCTAGACAGGAAATGCAGAAAGGTTGTATAAACGTGAACCCAAAACAACAAAGTAAATGGCAACGGGACCACACCTATCAATAATTACCCTAAATGTAAATGGGTTGAATGCCCCAACCAAAAGACAAAGATTGGCTGAATTGATACAAAAACAAGACCCCTATATATGCTGTCTACAAGAGACCCACCTCAAAACAAGAGACACATACAGACTAAAAGTGAAGGGCTGGAAAAAAATATTTCATGCAAACGGAGACCAAAAGAAAGCAGGAGTCGCAATACTCATATCAGATAAAATAGACTTTCAAATAAAGGATGTGAAAAGAGACAAAGAAGGACACTACATAATGATCAAAGGATTAATCCAAGAAGAAGATATAACAATTATAAATATATATGCACCCAACATAGGAGCACCGCAATATGTACGGCAAACGCTAACGAGTATGAAAGAGGAAATTAATAGTAACACAATAATAGTGGGAGACTTTAATACCCCACTCACAACTATGGATAGATCAACTAAAGAGAAAATTAACAAGGAAACACAAACCTTGAATGACACAATGGACCAGCTAGACCTAATTGATATCTATAGGACATTTCACCCCAAAACAATCAACTTCACCTTTTTCTCAAGTGCACACGGAACATTCTCCAGAATAGATCACATCCTGGGCCATAAATCTGGTCTTGGAAAATTCAAAAAAATTGAAATCATTCCAGTCATCTTTTCTGACCACAGTGCAGTAAGATTAGATCTCAATTACAGGAAAAAAAATTGTTAAAACTTCAAACATATGGAGGCTAAATAACACGCTTCTGAATAACCAACAAATCATAGAAGAAATCAAAAAAGAAATCAAAATATGTATAGAAATGAATGAAAATGAAAACACAACCAGATCTGAAAGAGACACGTGCACCCCAATGTTCATCGCAGCACTGTTTATAATAGCCAGGACATGGAAGCAACCTAGATGCCCATCAGCAGATGAATGGATAAGGAAGATGTGGTACATATACACCATGGAATATTACTCAGCCATTAAAAAGAATTCATTTGAACCAGTCCTAATGAGATGGATGAAGCTGGAGCCCCTTATACAGAGTGAAGTAAGCCAGAAAGATAAAGAACATTACAGCATACTGACACATGTATATGGAATTTAGAAAGATGGTAACGATAACCCTATATGCAAAACAGAAAAAGAGACACAGAAATACAGAACAGACTCTTGAACTCTCTGGGAGAATGTGAGGGTGGGATATTTCAAAAGAACAGCATGTATACTATCTATGGTGAAACAGATCACCAGCCCAGGTGGGATGCATGAGACAAGTGCTCTGGCCTGGTGCACTGGGAAGACCCAGAGGAATCGGGTGGAGAGGGAGGTGGGAGGGGGGATCGGGATTGGGAATACATGTAAATCCATGGCTGATTCATATCAATGTATGACAAAACCCACTGGAAAAAAAATAATAATAATAATAAAAATAAAAAAAAGAAAAAAAAATTTTAGAAGCTTAGGGCACAGATTGTGTCACAGAACTGTAATAATTATAGAAATTCAGCCTCCAGACTGCCTATGGATGAGAGAAAATAAACCTCTCCATCTTGTTAAACCATGTTATTGCAGGTGTCTGTTATTAGCCGTCAAATACAGTTCCTAACTGATTCATCTTCCATGTGGTAAAAAAAGAAAAACAGAGCAAAAAAATAATATTTAATAAGGATGTTAAAAAGGAGAACATTGTAAAATTCTCTAGTTTTCAGAGCATGGTACATTTCTGGGGAGGGAATTACTAGATGAGTGCCAAGGGATAACTGTGATGTCCAAGCTGGCTAGTGGATGGAGTTCTTATAAGAGAAAACTGCAAGATCCAGCAGGTTTTGCCTGTGGCTTTCAAACACTCTGCCCTTTATGATGATTTTAAGCCTGCATTATTTATCAATGTTGAGTTTGCCTGGTCTATAGGAGAAATTACTGATCCTTGGACAGCGTTTCCCACATGGGGCCTGGGAGATTTCTGAATCTATTTAATGAAAAATGAAATGACATAGCATAACAAATTCAAGTTTATTTAAGTCAACATCAATGCCATTCTCTCCAGAAGAGGCAGGAAAAGAGACCAGCAGAGAGGAAGGTAATAAAAGCTCTTGGCTCTGCTTCCCTAATTACCCATAATCCGCTAAAGAGCTGAAACATCTTACAAATGCTAATTAATTAAGCCCCCTACCAGTTTAGTGATGTATACAGGAAGAGGGCTCTCTGCTAAAAGTATGGACTGTGACAAAACAGGGTAGGCTGGAAATGAATGTCCAGTTAAGCAGGCAGTGTTTGCAGTCCTGTAGGTTAGCTAAGGGGCTTCCCAGGTGGCACAGTGGTAAAGAATCCTCCTGCCAATACAGAAGATGCAAGAGACATCAGTTCAATCCCTGGGTCAGGAAGGTCCCCTGGAGGAGGAGATGGCAACCTGCTCCAGGATCCTTACGTGGAAAATTCCCTGGACAGAGGAGCCTGGCAGGTTACAGCGCATGGAGTCGCAAAGAGTCAGATAGGACTGAGTGAGCACACAGTTTAGCTGAAGCAGAGAGAAGCACTATTAGCACTGTAAGAACAGGAAGGTACAGAATCAGCATATGTGAAACAACAGACCATCTCTTCTTCATCCTATCCTCCACTCGGTTTTTGCCTACCCTCTTACAGTGGAAAACCTCTACTGCACCCTAATCTCAAGAGTTGTTCATCTTCTGGAAATCTTCTGAGTTTTACTTTTGTCCTTTCTCAACCACAGTTAGTTCATATACTTATCAGAAATTATCGTCTCAAGTTAATGTCCTGTTTTCAAGCTTCTCAAATTGTATTCTTCTGAATCATACTATGAGAGAAATTTGAATCAGCCACTATCTAAGCTTTTGGTTGCAAATAAAAAAAAATTCAACTGAAATTATCTTAAACTATAAAAATTCATTGTTTCTGGTTCATTTAACTGAGCAGTTCAAAGGTAGGTCAGCTTCAGGCATTAATTTAAAATTAGGGTTCTGGTTCCCTTTCTCTGCAGTTCTCTTTGTGTTCTCTCTGTCTGCTCTTTCCTCTGACTGATATCTACTATAACAACAAAATGCTACAGTAGTTCCTGGTGACACAACTATATATCACAGCATCTAAAGAAAGAGAGAGCCTCTTCTCCCAGATGTTCATTCCTAAAGGACAAAATCAGGTTAGGTTCCCACTCTTGGAAAATGCTCCTTCTGGTCCAAAAAAATAACGTATGAGCCAGCCTTGGCTAAGTTGTTCTGTGGTAACAAATAACCACCAGGCCTTGTGTTTTACAAAGCAATAAAAGTTTGTTTCTCATCCAACTTGCACATTGGCAGTTGTGGAACAGCTGAGACTCCCTCCTTGTCCTCTTTATTCTGGGACTAAGACTGAAGGAGCAACCAATTTCTAGGGCATATTACTCTTGTGGCAGAGGGAAGAGTGACAGCCGAACTGCAAGCTGGCCCTCAAAACTTCCACTTTGAAATGGCATATGAAAGTTCCACCCACATTTTATGGGGCAAAGAAAATCACGGCCTAAGTATATCGTCAGTTGGATGAGAGTGAGATCTTTTGGTAGGATCATTAGTAGATGGGATGAGCTTGATATATTTTGAACATAACATAATCTATTTCAAATGCTATGCTGATTGGGATAAATTGAGTTGTTCATCTCTGAACCATTTACCAGGTAAGAGACACAGGACTATACTTTTGGGCTTGTATCAATCAAAATCTACCCCCTAAGTGGGAATGGAATCAACCACACCTAGACCACGGGGTCTTCATTTCACCTATAAATGGGGTCAACTGGAGGCTCATTGTACAGATGAGAACACTGAAGCTTATAGCAACTGCACTTGTTTAAGACCACAAAGTGAGAATTCAAGTCATATCACCAACTTTTATATTCAATCCTTTCCATTGTACTAAAGACTTTGAATTTGGTACTACTATATCTAAAAACAATTTTCTTACCTAATTATTCATTTTTATTAGCAAATGTAATAAACATCAGGAGGAATCATAGTGGAAATTCATTATTCTTCCCTCAGGTCATCATCTACAACATAATTCACAGGTTCCAAATTTGAAAACCCCATAATTTGGAGACTAACTCAAAAGGAACACATTTGATCTAGGAAAACAACCATCCTCAAACAATACAGTTCAGAATATACATTACACAACCTTCTAAGACAGCAGTTTGACCATATCTAGCAAAAGCCTTAAAAAGTATGTGTAGACTGACTAAGCAACTCTACATGCAAAAACTTCTCATGAAAATAACCATGGCTGACCGGAAAAGTTAACAAAAATAAAACTAAACTATAAGAATGTTTGATGCAGCACAACATTTAACCTAATATATTTAACTTAAATATATAACAACATGTATAAGTAAACCAGGGAATATACACTCAATGAAATACTATATAGTTATTTAAAAAGAATCTCATAAAGAAATGGGACCTAATTAGGCTTAAAAGCTTTTGCATAGCAAAAGAAACCATAAACAAAACAAAAAGACAACCTATGAACCAGGAGAAAATATTTGCAAACAATGCTATTGATAAGGGATTGAGTTCCAAAATACACAAACAAGTGATACAGCTGTTTAAGTGAAGTAACAGTGAGAACGTCAAGGCTGTATATTGTCACCCTGCTTATTTAACTTATATGCAGAGTACATCATGAGAAATGCTGGGCTGGAAGAAGCACAAGCTGGAATCAAGATTGCCGGGAGAAATATCAATAACCTCAGATATGCAGTTGACACCACGCTTACGGCAGAAAGTGAAGACGAACTAAAGAGCCTCTTGATGAACGTGAAAGAGGAGAGTGAAAAAGTTGGCTTAAAGCTCAACATTCAGAAAATGAAGATCATGGCATCTGGTCCCATCACTTCATGGCAAATAGATGGGGAAACAGTGGCAATAGTGGCTGACTTTATTTTTCTGGGCTCCAAAATCACTGCAGATGGTGACTGCAGCCATGAAATTAAAAGATGCTTACTCCTTGGAAGGAAAGTTATGACCAACCTAGACAGCATATTAAAAAGCAGGGACATCACTTGCCAACAAAGGTCCATCTAGTCAAGGCTATAGTTTTTCCAGTGGTCATGTATGGATGGGAGAGTTGGACAGAAGCTGAGTGCAGAAGAATTGATGCTTTTGAACTGTGGTGTTGGAGAAGACTCTTGATAGTCCCTTGGACTGCAAGGAGATCCAACCAGTCCATCCTGAAGATCAGTCCTGGGTGTTCATTGGAAGGACTGATGTTGAAGCTGAAACTCCAATACTTTGGCCACCTGATGTGAAGAGCTGACTCATTTGAAAGGACCCTGATGCTGGGAAAGATTGAGGGCAGGAGGTGAAGGGGACAATAGAGGATGAGATGGTTGGATGGCATCATTGATTCAATGGACATGAGGGTAAACTCTGGGAGTTGGTGATGGACAGGGAAGCCTTTGTGTGCTATAGTCTATGGGGTCACAAAGAGTCAGACATGACTGAGTGACTGAACTGAACTGAACTGAAGACAGGGTAAAACAAGTATCATACGGTATCACTTATATGTGAAATCTTAAAAAAAAATATGATATAAATGAACTCATGGGGAAGAGCCAAGATGGCGGAGGAGTAGGACGGGGAGACCACTTTCTCTCCTACAAATTCATCAAAAGAATATCTGAACGCAGAGCAAACTTCACAAAACAACTTCTGATCGCTAGCTGAGGTCATCAGGCGACCAGAAAAGCAGCCCGTTGTCTTCGAAAGGAGGTAGGACAAAATATAAAAGATAAAAAGTGAGACAAAAGAGCTAAGGACGGAGATCCGTCCTGGGAAGGGAGTTTTTAGAGGACGTTTCCAGACACCGGGAAACCCTCGCACTGGCGGGCCTGGGGGAAGTGTTTGAATATAGGAGGGCAACCTGACTGGGAGGGAAACAATAAATAAAACCTACAGATTACGTGCCTAAAAGCAACTCTCGGCAGAAAAGTGCCCCAGACACCAGCATCCAACACCAGCAAGTGGGGGCGGCACGGAGAGGAGCGGGCGGCATTGCTTGGGGTAGGGTCCGGGCCTGAGTGCCCTGAGGACAATCGGAGGGAGCTTTTGTGAGTTGCCAACTTGAACTGTGGGAGAGCAGGGAAGAGAGAGAAAATTAACCAGCCCGAACACGCTGCCGGCCGTTCGCTGAACAAAGGGACCGAGAAAGTCCAGAGAAGAGCTCGCAGACTGCAGACCGGCCCAGACCCTCCGGAGGCGGGAGCAGGTCACGGCGAGACACAGCGCGCAGGCACCCGACCGGCGTGGGCGGGGACTGGGGCTGGGGACGCAGAGGGCAGAAGGCGGACGCACCTGACTGGCACCCGCGGAAACCGAGATTGGGACCGTGGAAGGGAGTGGGCGCGCCGCACCCAGAGAGAGTGCGCCTGTCAAGCTCCTGGCTGCCAGGACCGCTCTGACGGGGAAGGCACAAGAGCAGACGCAGCCTTTTGTTCCGCGCTTTTGTGGAACACCCGAGGGCTGGAGATGCGCGCAGCGCTCGGCGCGCTCCATATAGAGCAGCCGGGATCCTGAGCAGCGCAGACCGAGAAAGCAGCGCCAGCCTCTGCCGGCAGCGCCAGCCCATCCCCGCAGCGTCAGCCCCTCCCAGCAGCGCGACGGAACTAGCTACCTGAACAAGAGTCCACCTCTGCCCGCCTGTGTCAGGGCGGAAATGAGGCTCTGAAGAAACCGGCAAACAGAAGCCAAATAAACAAAGGGAACCGCTTCAGGAGAGAGCGGTGCAACAGATTAAAATCTCTGTAGAAAACACCGATTACACCGGAAGAGGCCTGTAGATATCGAGAAGTGTAAACTGGAACGAGGAGATATCTGAAACTGAGCCGAACCCACACTGACCACAACAGCTTCAGAGAAATTCCTAGATATATTTTTACTTTTTTTTTTTAAATTAAAAAAAAAAATTTTTTTTTAATTTTTTCTTTTTTATTTTTTCTCTTTTATTTTCCTTTAAAATTCCCTATTACTCCCCCATTACTCCTTAACTTTCATTTTCATAGATTTTTATGATTTTTTTTAATTAGGGAAAATTCTTTTTTTTTTCTTTTTTTCTCCTTTTTCTCTTCTATTTTCTATTTTTCTTTTTCTCTTATTTCTTTTAAAGTCCTCTAGTACTCCTCTACTACTCCTTAATTTTCATTTTCAATACACTACAACTAATACACTAATACACTAATATACTAATACACTACAACTAATACACTAAAAAAAAAAAAAAAAGAGAAGCCCTATTTTTTAAACTGAACTTCATATATATTTTTAAAATTTTATTTTTGTGTGTGTTTTGGTTTTTGTTTTTAATATAGTATTTTTAAGAGTCTAATCTCTACTCTAGATTTTTAATTTTTGTTTTTCAATATATGATATAAATTGTGAACATTTAAGAATCCAAAATTCAGTTTCCATTTTTATTCAGGAGTGTGTTGATTATTCTCTTACAATCTTGACTCTCTGTTTTCTACCTCAGAACACCTCTATTTCCTCCTTTCCCCTTTTCTTCCCAATCCAATTCTGTGAATCTTGGTGGGTGTCTGGACTACGGAGAACACTCTGGGAACAGACAACTGCGTAGATCTGTTTCTCTCCTCTTGAGACCCCTTTTTCTCCTCCTGCTCAACACTATCTCCCTCCTCCCTCTCCTCTTCTTCATGTAACTCTGTGAACCTCTCTGGGTGTCCCTAATGGGGGAGAATCTTTTCGCCATTAACCTAGAAGTTTTATTATCAGTGCTGTGTAGTTGGAGAAGTCCTGAGACTACAGGAAAAATAAAACTGAAATCCAGAGGCAGGAGACTTAAGCCCAAAACCTGAGAACACCAGAAAACTCCTGACTACATGGAACTTTAAGTAATAAGCGACCGTCCAAAAGCCTCCATACCTACACTGAAACCAACCACCACCCAAGAGTCAATAAGTTTTAGAGCAAGACATACCATGCAAATTCTCCAGCAATGCAGGAACATAGCCCTAAACATCAACATACATGCTGCCCAAGGTGACACCTAACACATAGACCCATCTCAAAACTCATTACTGAGCACTCCATTGCTCTCCAGAGAGAAGAAATCTAGTTCCACGCACCAGAACACTGACACAAGCTTCCCTAACCAGGAAACCTTGACAAGCCAATCGTCTAACCCCACCCACTGGGTTAATCCTCCACAACAAAAAGGAACCACAGACCTCCAGAATACAAAAAGCCCAGTCCAGACACAGCAATCTAAACAAGATGAAAAGGCAGAGAAATACCCAACAGGTAAAGGAACATGAAAAATGCCCACCAAGTCAAACAAAAGAGGAGGAGATAGGGAATCTACCTGAAAAAGAATTTAGAATAATGATAATAAAAATGATCCAAAATCTTGAAAACAAAATGGAGTTACAGATAAATAGCCTGGAGACAAAGATTGAAAAGATGCAAGAAATGTTTAATAAAGACCTAGAAGAAATAAAAAAGAGTCAATTAAAAATGAATAATGCAATGAATGAGATCAAAAACACTCTGGAGGGAACCAAGAGTAGAATAACGGAGACAGAAGATAGGATAAGTGAGGTAGAAGATAAAATGGTGGAAATAAATGAAACAGAGAGGAAAAAAGAAAAAAGGATCAAAAGAAATGAGGACAACCTCAGGGACCTCTGGGACACTGTGAAACGCCCCAACATTCGAATCATAGGAGTTCCAGAAGAAGAAGACAAAAAGAAAGGCCATGAGAAAATACTCGAGGAGATAATAGCTGAAAACTTCCCTAAAATGGGGAAGGAAATAGCCACCCAAATCCAAGAAACCCAGAGAGTCCCAAACAGGATAAACCCAAGGCAAAACACCCCAAGACACATATTAATCAAATTAACAAAGATCAAACACAAAGAACAAATATTAAAAGCAGCAAGGGAAAAACAACAAATAACACACAAAGGGATTCCCATAAGGATAACAGCTGATCTAACAATAGAAACCCTCCAGGCCAGAAGGGAATGGCAGGACATACTGAAAGTAATGAAAGAGAATAACCTACAACCTAGATTACTGTACCCAGCAAGGATCTCATTCAGATATGAAGGAGAATTCAAAAGCTTTACAGACAAGCAAAAGCTGAGAGAATTCAGCACCACCAAACCAGCTCTTCAACAAATGCTAAAGGATCTTCTCTAGATAGGAAATGCAGAAAGGTTGTATAAACGTGAACCCAAAACAACAAAGTAAATGGCAACGGGACCACACCTATCAATAATTACCCTAAATATAAATGGGTTGAATGCCCCAACCAAAAGACAAAGATTGGCTGAATGGATACAAAAACAAGACCCCTATATATGCTGTCTACAAGAGACCCACCTCAAAGCAAGAGACACATACAGACTAAAAGTGAAGGGCTGGAAAAAATATTTCATGCAAACGGAGACCAAAAGAAAGCAGGAGTCGCAATACTCATATCAGATAAAATAGACTTTCAAATAAAGGATGTGAAAAGAGACAAAGAAGGACACTACATAATGATTAAAGGATTAATCCAAGAAGAAGATATAACAATTATAAATATATATGCACCCAACATAGGAGCACCGCAATATGTACGGCAAACGCTAACGAGTATGAAAGAGGAAATTAATAGTAACACAATAATAGTGGGAGACTTTATTACCCCACTCACAACTATGGATAGATCAACTAAAGAGAAAATTAACAAGGAAACACAAACCTTGAATGACACAATGGACCAGCTAGACCTAATTGATATCTATAGGACATTTCACCCCAAAACAATCAACTTCACCTTTTTCTCAAGTGCACATGGAACATTCTCCAGAATAGATCACATCCTGGGCCATAAATCTGGTCTTGGAAAATTCAAAAAAATTGAAATCATTCCAGTCATCTTTTCTGACCACAGTGCAGTAAGATTAGATCTCAATTACAGGGAAAAAATTGTTAAAACTTCAAACATATGGAGGCTAAATAACACACTTCTGAATAACCAACAAATCATGGAAGAAATCAAAAAAGAAATCAAAATATGCATAGAAATGAATGAAAATGAAAACACAACAACCCAAAACCTATGGGACACTGTAAAAGCAGTGCTAAGGGGAAGGTTCATAGCATTACAGGCTTACATCAGGAAACAAGAAAAAAGCCAAATAAAAAACCTAACTCTACACCTAAAGCAATTAGAGAAGAAAGAAATGAAGAAGCTCAGGGTTAGCAGAAGGAAAGAAATCTTAAAAATTAGGGCAGAAATAAATGCAAAAGAAACTAAAGAGACCATAGCAAAAATCAACAAAGCTAAAAGCTGGTTTTTTGAAAAATAAAAAAAATTGACAAACCATTAGCAAGACTCATTAAGAAGCAAAGAGAGAAGAACCAAATTAACAAAATTAGAAATGAAAATGGAGAGATCACAAGAGACAGCACTGAAATACAAAGGATCATAAGAGACTACTACCAGCAGCTCTATGCCAATAAAATGGACAACTTGGATGAAATGGACAAATTCTTAGAAAAGTATAACCTTCCAAAACTGAACCAGGAAGAAATAGAAGATCTTAACAGACCCATCACAAGCAAGGAAATCGAAACTGTAATCAGAAATCTTCCAGCAAACAAAAGCCCAGGACCAGATGGCTTCACAGCTGAATTCTACCAAAAATTTACAGAAGAGCTAACACCTATCTTACTCAAACTCTTCCAGAAAATCGCAGAGGAAGGTAAACTTCCAAACTCATTCTATGAGGCCACCATCACCCTAATTCCAAAACCAGACAAAGATGCCACAAAAAAAGATAACTACAGGCCAATATCACTGATGAACATAGATGCAAAAATCCTTAACAAAATTCTAGCAAACAGAATCCAACAACATATTAAAAAAATCATACACCATGACCAAGTGGGCTTTATCCCAGGAATGCAAGGATTCTTTAATATCCACAAATCAATCAATGTAATACACCACATTAACAAATTGAAAGATAAAAACCATATGATTATCTCAATAGACGCAGAGAAAGCCTTTGACAAAATTCAACACCCATTCATGATTAAAACTCTCCAGAAAGCAGGAATAGAAGGAACATACCTCAACATAATAAAAGCTATGTATGACAAACCCACAGCAAGTATCACCCTCAATGGTGAAAAATTGAAAGCATTTCCCCTGAAATCAGGAACAAGACAAGGATGCCCACTCTCACCACTACTATTCAACATAGTGTTGGAAGTTTTGGCCACAGCAATCAGAGCAGAAAAAGAAGTAAAAGGAATCCAGATAGGAAAAGAAGAAGTGAAACTCTCGCTGTTTGCAGATGACATGATCCTCTACATAGAAAACCCTAAAGACTCTTCCAGAAAATTACTAGAGCTAATCAATGAATATAGTAAAGTTGCAGGATATAAAATTAACACACAGAAATCCCTTGCATTCCTATACACTAACAATGAGAAAACAGAAAGAGAAATTAAGGAAACAATACCATTCACCATTGCAACAAAAAGAATAAAATACTTAGGAGTATATCTACCTAAAGAAACAAAAGACCTATACATAGAAAACTATAAAACACTGATGAAACAAAGAGGACACAAACAGATGGAGAAACATACCGTGTTCATGGATTGAAAGAATCAATATTGTCAAAATGGCTATTCTACCCAAAGCAATCTATAGATTCAATGCAATCCCTATCAAGCTACCAACGGTATTTTTCACAGAACTAGAACAAATAATTTCACAATTTGTATGGAAATATAAAAAACCTGGAATAGCCAAAGTAATCTTGAGAAAGAAGAATGGAACTGGAGGAATCAACTTGCCTGACTTCAGACTACACTACAAAGCCACAGTCATCAAGACAGTGTGGTACTGGCACAAAGACAGAAATATAGATCAATGGAACAGAATAGAAAGCCCAGAGATAAATCCATGAACCTATGGACACCTTATCTTCGACAAAGGAGGCAAGGATATACAATGGAAAAAAGACAACCTCTTTAACAAGTGGTGCTGGGAAAACTGGTCAACCACTTGTAAAAGAATGAAACTAGAACACTTTCTAACACCATACACAAAAATAAACTCAAAATGGATTAAAGATCTAAATGTAAGACCAGAAACTATAAAACTCCTAGAGGAGAACATAGGCAAAACACTCTCCGACATAAACCACAGCAAGATCCTCTATGACCCACCTCCCAGAATATTGGAAATAAAAGCAAAACTAAACAAATGGGACCTAATGAAACTTAAAAGCTTTTGCACTACAAAGGAAACTATAAGTAGGGTGAAAAGACAGCCCTCAGATTGGGAGAAAATAATAGCAAATGAAGAAACAGACAAAGGATTAATCTCAAAAATATACAAGCAACTCCTGCAGCTCAATTCCAGAAAAATAAATGACCCAATCAAAAAATGGGCCAAAGAACTAAACAGACACTTCTCCAAAGAAGACTTACAGATGGCTAACAAACACATGAAAAGATGCTCAACATCACTCATTATCAGAGAAATGCAAATCAAAACCACAATGAGGTACCATTACACGCCAGTCAGGATGGCTGCTATCCAAAAGTCTACAAGCAATAAATGCTGGAGAGGGTGTGGAGAAAAGGGAACCCTGTTACACTGTTGGTGGGAATGCAAACTAGTACAGCCGCTATGGAGAACAGTGTGGAGATTTCTTAAAAAACTGGAAATAGAACTGCCATATGACCCAGCAATCCCACTTCTGGGCATACACACTGAGGAAACCAGATCTGAAAGAGACACGTGCACCCCAATGTTCATCGCAGCACTGTTTATAATAGCCAGGACATGGAAGCAACCTAGATGCCCATCAGCAGATGAATGGATAAGGAAGCTGTGGTACATATACACCATGGAATATTACTCAGCCATTAAAAAGAATTCATTTGAACCAGTTCTAATGAGATGGATGAAACTGGAGCCCATTATACAGAGTGAAGTAAGCCAGAAAGATAAAGAACATTACAGCATACTAACACATATATATGGAATTTAGAAAGACGGTAACGACAACCCTATATGCAAAACAGAAAAAGAGACACAGAAGTACAGAACAGACTTTTGAACTCTGTGGGAGAAGGTGAGGGTGGGATGTTGCGAAAGAACAGCATGTATATTATCTACGGTGAAACAGGTCACCAGCCCAGGTGGGATGCATGAGACAAGTGCTTGAGCCTGGTACACTGGGAAGACCCAGGGGAATCGGGTGGAGAGGGAGGTGGGAGGGGGGATCGGGATGGGGAATACGTGTAAATCTATTGCTGATTCATGTCAATGTATGACAAAACCCACTGAAAAAATAAATAAATTAATAAAATAAAAAATAAATAAATAAATGAACTCATATACAAAGCAGAAATAAACCCACGGACCTAGAAAACAAACTTACACCTCACACCAGTCAGATGGCCATCATCAAAAAGTCTACAAACAAATGGTGTGGAGAAAAGGGAACTCTCTTGCATTGCTGGTGATACAGCCGCTATGGACGATGATATGGAGATTCCTTAAGGAACTAGGAATAAAAGCACCATATGGCCCAGCAATCCCATTACTAGGCATATACCCTGAGGAAACCAAAATTGAAAAATACACATGTACCCCAATGTTCACTGTAGCAATATTTACAATAGCCAGAACATGTAAGCAACGTAAATGTCCATCAACAGATGAATGGATAAAGAAGCAGCGGTACATATATACAGTGGAATACGACTCAGCCATAAAAAGGAAAGCATTTGAGCCAGTTCTAATGAGGTGGATGAACCTAGTGCCTACTATACAGAGTGAAGTAAGTCAGAAAGACAAATATAAATATTGTATACTGATGCATATATATAGAATCTAGAAAGATGGCACTTATGAATTTATTTTCAGGGAAGCAATGGAGAAACAGACATAGAGAACAGACCTTTGGGCATGGGGGGAGGGGAGGAGGGAGAGGGTGAGAAGTATTGAGAGAGTAACAGGGAAATGTACACTACCATATGTAAAATAGACAGCCAATGGGAATCTGCTGTAAGACGCAGGGAACTCAAACAGGGGCTCTGTGACAATTTAGAAGTGTGGGACGGGGAGCGAGATGGGAGGGAGTTTTGGGAGGGAGGGAACATGTGTGCACCTATGGCTGATTCTTGTTGATGTATGACAGAAAAACCACAAAATTCTGTAAAGCAATTATCCTTCAATTAAAAAAAAATAGAGTGACAAAAAATGACTTAAAAAAAGAAAGAAGTGAAAAAAAAAAAAGAAAGAAGTGGATAGTGGGGGTGGGAGGAGGGTTGGGGTGGGGAATGGGTGAGAGAGAAATTAGGAGTTCAGGATTAACATATACACACTATTGTACATAACACAGGTAAACAGTAGGTAAAAGGACCTACTTATAGCACAGGGAACTATACTCAATATCTTGTAATAATCTATAATGAAAAAAAAATCTGGAAAAGAATGTGTGTGTGTGTGTGTGTGTGTGTGCGGGTAACTGAATCACTTTTTTGTACACTTGAAACAAACACAACAGTGTAAATTAATTATACTTCAACAAAAGGAACAGAATCTCATACCTGGATATTTAATTATACAGAAAGATTTTTTAACTGTTGTAGCAAAAGCAAATTATCAAATGTTTTCTACAATATGTTTCCTTTTGTATGTATGGAATTACAGAAGATTTGAGCTTTTTCCTTTTGTTTATGTTTATATTCAAAATTCCTACATCAAGTGTGTATGACTTTTATACTAAGAAAATAAGCAATGAAATTTTCTTTTTTAATGAGGCACCACTCTCCCAAAGAAGCCATGTGAAGCAGATGAGATTACCATCTGCAGCAGCAATAAGATCTAAGAATGTGTTGCTGATTAGACAAGGATGCCTCTCATATATGATGGAGGAGATTAAAATGTAACTCAAACAATATAATTCCTGACATATAATTCTCTTATAGGCCAAGTAAACAGGTCTAGAAAAATGAGAAATTCTGATTAAGAGTGGTCAGTGTGACTGACCATCGCCCACTGGGAAGACTTGTAATTCATTAGAGAGTGAGGCAGGATTTTTTTCCAGAGAGACAATGACAGCTCATCACAATGTTCCAGTTTGGAGCTTAAAATTTTCAGCTTTCTTTCATTTAATTCTATACTGACCAACTATCTGAAATTACTCTTTAGTCAAGAATGAGGGCTCCATGTCAATGACAAGTTACTTTTCCTGACTGGTGGAACTCCTATTGAGCATGGCTAGGTAAAAATTCTGGCCATGCCAGTTTTGGGTGGGAATTTAATCAGTACCATTATGTCTCCCAAGGTCATTTTAACCCAGGGTGAGTTAAACCCATCAAATGGAAGACCAGCCAATCAGTTTCCTTCTTTCTATTAACATTTTCTATTTTTTCTTCTCTACCTGCAAAATCCTCAATGCAATCAAATGTTTTGGCCAACATCTTCAAATTTTGATCCCTGGGGTCCTTAAAAACTTATATGTAAGAGTTGCCTATACTCAGTGACTTATTTAAAATATTAGATTTAGCATTATAGAAATGAAAATTAAGTGTGTTCCATATAATATGTCCATTCTTCCACTTATTGCAGTAAAATTTTTTACTATAGCCATAAGTTTCTGTGTACATATTGTATATCACAGTGCCTTTGTTCAGACTCTTAAGTCTTGAACCATTCCACATCATATGTCAAAATTCTTCTCAACCACCAATTCACAGGTGGAAAAAAAAAATTCTCTTTCTCTGAATTCTTTAATTCAAAATTCTTTTAAGTAAGAATAAAATAAGATTCTGTTAAGTAAGAATGTAAGTTCTGTAAGGGTAGATACTTTATTTTGTTCATTTCTCTATCTCCATTACTTATTGAAAAGTGTCTTGTGTTAGTAGGCAATGCAAATTGCATGAATTAGTGTAACTGTCTTATTCCTAGCTTCTCTCCTCACCAGACTGCATGTTCACTGAGAGCAGAGAAGAGCAATATGAATCTGAATCACTCATGTACTGCCCAACCTGCATGTTTAACTTTTTATGCTAATAATTTTCAAACATATACCTAAATATAGATAATAACTCTGACCCAAACAACCCAGTTTTATTATAGCTAGTTTTTCTACATCTAGCAATAAAAGTCAAACAATTCAAAAGTGTACTCATGCACAAGCTAAAGATAAGAGTGATTTCAAGGTACAAAATCAAATTTGTAGTCTAAGTGTTACATTCCTCAAAAGTCAAAATTTTCAGTGGTTTCATGTTCAGATCCTAATTTAATGGCTCAATTCAATGAAACCTTCTAAAATGTCTCTTGGAAGATGAAATTAGCAAGTAACACTTCTTGCTGAAGCATAACAGAATAGTAACATGAATATAATTTGTACTGGTTCTCAACATCTGTTTTGTAAATGCCACATCCTAAAGCTTTCCATTATGATAGTTGAGTTTGTTGCATTTTTTCCCAAGAAAAGTTAAAAAAAAAACAAACAATAAACCTGACAGAAAGAAGCCCAGAGATTCTGCTAGGTGTTAGCAGATACTCAGCAAAAATGTTTTTTAAAAAAAATGAAAAGAATGAAATATCTAAGTCTATGTCTCCAGATACCTCTACATTATTGAGCTTCAAAGGAAATTCTGACCCAAGACCGTCTGTATCTTGGACATTTGTTCTTTTTCTACAACACAGGGACTTATTTTTGAAATTATTATATGCTTCTGGAGTTCAACAAGGGGTAACAGAACCTCATAATTCAAAGTATCATGAACAATGTTGAACTGGGACCAGGAAGACAGGAAATATAAGACAAAGATATCAAGAGAAGCATCCTAGGCTAAGTAAGAAGTTGGTCCCCTAGAGGTGGGCAGCAAGCTTGTCAACAATTCCACCCTGTCTCAGCAGGTTCAGATATCAAAGGCTGCTGATACAGAGTTGGACTCTGTAGCAAGTGTCCATGCCCAGAGAATTTTCTGCATCACATGAGTGGTAACATCCCAGTCCCAGCTGGTTTGAAATAGGACCCCAGTAGGGTAAAACAAGGCAAACAAAGGATGAATCAGGTTACTGGACAGACTGGAATTCACTGCCAGATTTTGGATGCAGCAGAGACATAGTAATAAGCTCAGAAAACCAGGCTCAAGTACAGTCCTGAGAGCTTGAAAATCAGAGCCATGATAAATAAAAAGTTCCCATTCACATCACCCCCCTTCCCAAAGAGCATCAAACTACTCTCAGTCCACACCTGCTGGTAGGGATGAAGTTCCTGTTACAGGGAAGGGCTAGAACTGGAAACAGACTTGGGGGCAGATGCAGTTGTGAGCAGGTCCTGAAGGCAGGAGAAGCCGGAGTGATAATAGATACCACCTAATTAAGGCTTATTATGTACCAGACTTTGCATGTGTTTTCATATGCATTATGTTTTACTACTAACATTACCACAACTACTCCATGAAACATTCACTGAAAAATTATTACGGGCCAAAGTATTGTTCTCTGTGTTTTACACAGATCATCCCATTTGTCCTCACAACAACGGTATGTGCTCAATACATTTTATCCCTGTTTCTTAGATACAGAAATTGGAATAAATAACTGATTGAAATCCTTGCCCCAAGGTCACACAGAGAGCAAGTGGCATAACTGGGATTATGACCCTGACTCTCTGAATCTAGAGTTCTAATCACTGGCTCATGATTTCATTTAACTCTTAAGAGTAGCTCTTTCTAAGAGAAATTTATAGTTAATGAAGTAGACTCATTTGAGGTATCATGACTTGCCAGAGATATGCAGGGCTTTCTGTAGTCTTCATTTTACAGGTACAGAAAGACATGTGGGTCACCCGTTACACAAATGGCAAGAGCACAGTGAAGATGGACATCCCCACCTAAAAGCTGAGAATGGGCTACTTATACCAGGAATTTTCTTCAACTCCTGCTCTAAAGAGCTCCATCCTTATCTCTTTTATTCCCTAGTCACCTCTCATAAATCTGGAATACAACTTTTTCTATTGTCCTTCCTTTCTTCTGTTTTCATTCCTGGAAACTGACTCTCATCACAAATAAATCCTGACCGAAGGAGACACGCCCAGAAACAGGAAGTAGTCAGCCTGAAAGGTTTCTGGAATCCAGTAATGTTAAATGAATCTCTAAATTACTGGTATTAACCAAATGCCTCCCAAATCGCCTCACTTCATTGCTTTCCCACATGACTACATCCACTCAGAGCCAACTCTTTCCTTGGCATGGTTCTTGATACCTACTGTTCTTACAGTTGCCTGATCTAAGACATAAAAAGTCACTAGTCCCACTGTCCAAGAAGAGGTAGCATTTAACTAGTGGTGAAAAAAGGGTGGGCAGTAGTGAGCCAGAATGAAATCATGAAGCCCCAGGTTGGACTAGATGTGGGTGGAGGAAGGCAGGAAGAAAAGAATGCAGAAGTCAGGAAGCAAGAGTCACCATAAACTTCAGGGTTTAAATAAATATTAGACCAATTCCCTGAGAATACAGATGATTATTTTTGTCATTGCTTAGTGTATGGGCCATCAGGTACCAGAATAGGAACAAGGTTTCCCATAGGAAATAAATGCTAGCATAAATAAATGCAGTGGAAATAAATGCTAGCACCATTTTACCATGATCTGCTTTTAGAATTTATTGCTATAAAGGAGGGTTTCCCTGATAGCACAGTTGGTAAAGAATCTGCCCGCAATGCACGAGATAGCAGCTCAATTCCTGGGTGGGAAAGATCTGCTGGAGAAGGGATAGGCTACCCACTCCTGTATTCTTGGGGTTCCACTGTGGCTCAGCTGGTAAAGAATCTTCCTACAGTGCGGGAGACCTGGGTTCGATTCCTGGGTTGGAAAGATCCCCTGTAGAGGGAAAGTCTACCCACTCCAGTATTCTGGCCTGGAGAATTCCATGGACTGTATAGTCCACGGGGTTGCAAAGAGCTGGACACGACTGAGCAACTTTCACTTCACTTCACGGAGTGTGCTGTACCTGCACTGTACCTGCATGACCACATTTTATCCTCAGAACAGCCCTGCAAGGAAGGTTACTTAAGTGCTTATTTCACTCACAAGGTTCCTAACTAAAATGATACAAAAAGCTATAACTGAGAAGAAATCCCCTCACTAATCTTTGCTGCCAGTTACCCCATTCCTAGTCTCATCTTTATAGGTAACCACTTTGATTTGTCTCTGTTTACCTCTGTTTTCTTTAGTTTCTGCATACATACAGAAAAATGAAATTATATATTCTTATTTCAATGAAGGGGGTCGTATTATTCACACTCCCTTATACACAAGGAATCCAAAGTCTGAAGAAGTTGACCGAGTCTTTTTCTGGGCTGGTCAAGAATCCACCTACTCCCAGGGTCATTTTAGATTATAGGATCCAGCCTGAGAGTCAAGAATCAAGGGACTTTGCTGAGCGAGACCCTAGCTTCTGAATTAAAGGTACCTGGTTGAGTAATCAGATTTGAAAGTTTAAAAAGTGTCATGCCCTTGTTCTGTGGGTCTAAGGAACTAAGGTACCACTAAGGCCTGGAGCTGGAGGTTTTCATGCACTGTTCAATGGGGGTCCTTTAGCAAGCTTCTTAAGATAGAAAGAATGGTATATACATGCCTAGAATAAGACTGTCAGATAAAATGCAGAGTGTTCAGTTAAATTTGAATTTCAGATAAACAATGAATAATTTTTTTGGTATAAGTATACCCTGCACAGTATTTAAGTGTATGTTCTATAGTTTTTATTGCTAAGTTTTGCTAAACCTGGCAGCCCTAGCACAGAATAGTTTTGGAACTTTGGCCCTTATGTCTTTAAAGGACAAGTGGCCTTAGGTTAGAAAGACTGAAGGGACTCCAGAAGTTGGGATGAGTTGGGACTTATTCCTTTATATAGATCCTTTATAGAGCTTGCCAACCCAGGGATTGAATTTAGGTCTCCCGCATTGTAGGTAGATTCTTGGCCAGCTGAGTCACAAGGAAAGCCCTTCTCTATAGCAATAAATTCTAAAAGCAGATCATGTTCTAGGTTTCATGGACCTCAAAAATAGAGAAGAACACCTTGGTCATTTCTGGGAATATAGCTTTGTAAGAGTTTCCTCAACCCCAATTAAACTGCCACCAACAGGGCATGAGAATGACAGTTGCGACCTCACCTAGCCAGTTCATTATTGGCATTTCTTTGAATTTTTTGTCACCATTAATGTAGCAGATGTAAAATAATAATTATGTTGCTTTGGTTTCATTTTCTTGATTATTTTAAAAGAGTCTTTTTTGATTATTTACTATTTGTGCTTTCCTTCATGTAAAAGAAAAAACTTTAATACATCAACGTTAAAAATTTGAGAGCTCATCAGAAATTATTGTAGCTCTTAGACTGCTGTCTGTCATATCTGACAAAAACATTTTCTGCTTTGCTTCTTATCCTTTACTTTAATTTTTGATTTACAGATATTTTAATGTTTATTCCCATGAGTCTAGCAATATGTTTCCCCTTGTAGTTATCTCTATTATTTCAAAGCAACAGGAAGAAAGTTGCCATTACTGTATGGTTCTCATAAATATTTTATTTCCTGTTTGTCTTCCTATGTTTAAAAACATTAATTGACTCTTAAATCTAATGGATCTCAAAGAGCAGTTTGAGAATCATCTGCAAAAGATTATTTACTTTGTTTGCTTAATTATTTTAAGATCCATGACAAACCTAATTAATCAAAATTTCTCTAGAAGGATCATAGAAATGTGTATTTTTAACCATCCTCTAGGTGATTCTTCTGTACCTTATGCTTGAAAACCACTTATTTAAACCATATGAAATTTATTTTGCATTTATGCTCACAGGTAATAAGTTGACTCAGAATAATTTAAGCCAAAAGAGAACTTGTTGAAAAGATTGGGGAGATTTTACAGAATTGAAGTGAGAGCTGATGAGGTTGGCTTGGAGAGAGAATAACCAGGCAGCTCTGGGAATCTTGGCAGAAGAAACTACTCATCAGACATAAAAGGAATATGACAGCAAAAGAAAGGAGCACTTACAGTCCTCTGTCCCCTTCCTCATCCACCAAAGTGTCAGCTCCCTGGGGACCTCTGCCGGGTACATAGTAGGTACTCAATACATTTTCCCCCTTTGCTCCAGTCACAGTTTCTTGAGACAGAGCTCGATTATTCTTACTTGGGTGACAGACCCCGATTATTCTTATTTGGGTGACAGTCACCTCTTGACCAGAAAAGGGCAAAGAATCTTGATTTATAGTCCCACCCACACTGCACACACAAGAAGAGGTTTTTCTCCCCCAAGCAAAGTTAAGATTTATTATCATAGGAAGGAGAAATAGATTCTAGGTGATTTAAAAACAATTTTCCAGTATATCATGGTATAAGGTATCATTCTAAGATAATTTTTTCTTCAGTTATTCCCAATATCATTTTTTTAAAATATTTTTTGATGTGGACCATTTTTTTTAAAAGCATTTATTGAGTTTGTAACAATATTGCTTCTTTTTTTTTAATGTTTTGGGTTTTTTGGCCAATAGTTCCAAATTTTGATCCTTGGGGTACTTTAAACTTATATGTAGGCGTCATCTATGACATGTGGGATTGTAGCTCCCTGACCAGGGATCAAACTCATACACCTTGCATTGGAAAGCGAAGTCTTAACTACTATACCACCAGGGAAGTCCCTGGGAAGTCCCCCAATATCACTTATTATTCATCAGTCTTTCCAATCTTCCTTATATAGAGTACTTTACTTAAACATAGGATACATTGTTACACCTAACCACATCTTTAAAGAGATTCGAATTTCATGCCATTGATTTATAACTGTTTGTTTCTCTAAAACACTAAATTCACTCCTACTTAAGACACAAGATTTCCCATCACCTTTCAGAGCTATAAAGTAATTAAATAAACTTCCCCATTGCACCACATACATGGCTCCATTCTCTACAAATATGCTCCTATTTTTAATGATCTTATTCTTGGCATTGTAAACATCTTTCATTTCCCTCTAGGGCTAAACTGTATGTTTACTTAGCAATGAACTCCACTCTGTTTTTCCTTTGGGTACTCTCCAGCCGAAGACTGATCCTAAGATAATATACATTTTCTTCTTTGAACTTCTTTATAAAGGTGATCCCAGCCTTTTTTATTTGAGTTTATTTTAGGACATATAAAGTTGCAGACTTTCAAATAAGAAAGCTCTAACAATATGTACCTGTAATTTCTCAAGTTTTTCTAGCGTTCAGGGCAGCCCCGCCCCCATGCTTAATATCCAACTAATTTTTTCTCAGCCCTATCCTATATTTTATTTATTGTTTATGAAATATCCATGTTTATTGGGTGTAGGCTTCTCCTTGTTACTCTTGAGAATCCTCAGGGAGTATTTCCACACTGTAACAAATCCACCTTGATCATCATTTACCATCTCTCACTTTGGGCACGTCTGCTGGTCACCTGTCACCATCTCACAGGTTTTTACAAGCTCTCACTATAAGACTGTGTTAAAGGGCACAACCTCAAGGACATGGTCCTTGTCTTGGTCCTGTCTTGTTATAGCCCATACCAGGAGGGTTCAAGCCCTGTCCTAATTCTCTATATTTCAGCACATGCCAGCTCTGATATCTGATAACATACTATTGAAATCTTGAGAATAATACAAGGAAAAGGAAAATTTTAAACTGGATATCAGACAGCACAACTCCTAGGATCTATAGGTCTGAAGTTTATTTCCTTGCCTAGTACACAGAACTATAGTTCAAGGACTGGGTCACCTTCTCCAAGAGAGCTTTATTTATTTTTCTCTTTTGCCCCTTGAGTCCAGGCTTTTACTTACTCCCTTCAGCCCCAGAGAAAGGAGGAAGTAGAGCCACCCCCTCCCCTAATCCCAGGCTCTATTCATTTCTTCATTCGAAGAATCAAAATAAAAACATATTGTTTCCGCCATGCTAGCGCCCAAACAGAGCAATTCCAGTGGATAAAGTGTCATGCTCTGCATGTTTATCCAGCTTTAAAAGATGGGGGGGTGAGGGTGGGGAGGGAGTACTGAACACTAACCCACAATGAACTGTACCACACCAGCTATATAGCTCATGCTTACACCTTATCCTGAAGGAACGATCAGACCTGACTGCTACCTGTTGGGAGAGATCTATTTTGCGAAAACCTAACAATAGTATTTAAGCAGACAAATACCCTCAGGTGGGGGCAGGGGGGGTTGGGGAGTGATTTTCTGGGACAGACCAAATAAAATCTACATAAGAAATAAAATGCCTCTTCTCTGTAAGGCCATAGTCTTATTGAAGATACTCGTAATTTTTGTTATGACAGAGTACCTTCTATCCCCAGAGTACCTTGTGTCTTTGTCCGACAAAGAGTTGGACACGACTGAGCGACTGAACTGACTGACCTTATATCCCAACCTGAAATCTTAGGCAGGATTTGAGTGATTTAGTGGGTTCAGAGTTTCCTTGAGTACAGTCATGAGTGGGCATTTGTCTTACATGTATATGATTAACATGCATTCACTAAAGGCTCATGGCTAAGTATGCGGACCAAGAGGAAAAACTAATCCTTAAATTTCCTGCTGAAGAATTGCAAGGTTTACAAGGAGGAATTTGGTGAGTTACAAGCTGGAAGTTCATGCTGGCAACTGGTACTTTCAGCAACAAGATCTAGTCTAAGAAACAAATATTACACGGCTGCCAGCAAAGGCAGGTTTCTGTCACATTTGTTGTACAGATGCTTATCCTTGGGCCACAAAAGACCCAGTCAGGAGTAACAATGCAGAATGCCATAGGGAGCTGCTGACAACTGAGGCTGAAGGGAGGACTTTGATTTATTTCTTACTTGCCTTGGTGCTCTTAGGATGCAATCCTGAACACAAAGTATCAGAAGTAAGAGTTTGCTCTGCGGGAGACACCTGCAGAAGACCCAGGGGCCTGGAATGTGGGGGCGCTCCACTTCAGGTCTTTACCATTTACAAACTAGGTGGCTGTAACTCTGGGCAAGTCATTTCACCTCTGTACACTAGCTGGGAAACAGTGCAGTTGACTGAGAATTGGAATGCGGTTTAATAGTTTGCAAGCATGGAAGACTGAGGAGACTGACAGAAGTGAGCTCCTAACAGGGGTTGGATTTAGATGCACAGAGAAAGAAACATGGGCTCCATCTTACAAGTGAGTAGCTTCTGCCTGCCAGATAATCCTAGCTCTATGCCTCTTACTGTTTTTCCTTTTCACATTTTTTACAAAAGTTGAAAGGAAACCCAGTAGAATTCTTTTGACAATAGTTACTATACTATGAAACTACTTCACGTTGTGGCCAAGTCCTGCCCTCTAGTGGTCTAAAAATTGCAATATCTTATCATTAAAATTCTCTAACTTTATGACAATTTTTAATGGTTGGGTGACCTCTGCTGTTATATTAGTCATGTCTTAGATTGGGGAACTAAATAGGACTTTAAAATTCATCTAGTCTGTTCCATTTCATAATTTAACCCTTCCAAAATTATACTCAATTCCTGCTTCATCAACCAACTTCCATGTAAAGATAGCAGAGTAAAACAAGATCACAAAAACTTCTTTGCATTTATGATGAAACGGTTATTTCTTTAAGGCCAATAATTAATTAATCAGCAATAACCAGAGAGGAAAGGAGTAGCACTTGTGACAGGACAACTCCTGAGGCCACACCCATCTCCCCAAAACAGAGTTAGTCAACAAAATACTTGGAATTCAGAATAACATTGTCTAACTGAAAAGTAAAAGAAAAGCTGCAGTCAGCTCTTAAACCATCCTGTGAAGGAAGGTAGGCAAGTTGGTCCCAGGTAAAGTGGGAAAGGTGTGTGGGAGAAATCGTCTACACTGCGTCAGAAAAGCTATAAGTGGAGTTACTTATTGCTAACATGAACAAAATGAAAGGAATTAGTATAGAAGTTACACAAGCCTACCACAAGGAAAATGAGTAATATATCAGCTTAGACAGAGATAAACAAAAACACTCGGGAAGAAAATAAAACCCAAAAGAGAAATGCTGATTCCCTTTCAGGGCTTTATTACAGAGAATTCATTAAACTATGAATTCAGTAAGGTAAGACCTCAAAGAAAAATCATAAAATAATTTACTGAGATGGAAGAAGAGACTATAGAGCTAAGAAAAAACAGAGAAATGAAACACTTTTGTTATAGATTTAATAAGTTAGAAATGGCAAAAAAGAAAAGTAGAACTGAGAATGTCATAGAGAGGCATCTGGGTGTAATCACACAAAGTGCAGAGTTGAAAAAATGTGATTAAAGAAAAGGTGAAAAGGATATAGAGAAAAAAATCATCCAACATGACAATTTTCATCCTTAGAGTATAAAGATAAACAAAAATGAATTCAAAGATATAACGTAAAATTTCCTAAAATGAGGAACTGTATTCACAGATAGGAAGGGAACACCTTAGGTCAAGAAAATTTGATACTAATCAAAATTAACATCTTTCCTGGTTACATAATTAAATGTTAAAGATAAAGGAAAAAATCCATCAGACATTCAGGGAGACAAAGGCAAAGTTTTCTCACTATTTTATAACTTTGCATTCAAAGAATTATATTACTGGTCAGTTTGCTCCCCTCTCTCTCTCATAACTGGAGAAACTGCATATCAACCTACCATTCTAGGTAAATGGTTTTTTAAAAACTGTTTACAATGTTTCCAATACTGCATTATGAATATAACTGGAATGCTGTATGCCATAAAAATTTTATAACATTATGCATTAGTGTATAAGCTAGGCTACTATAAAGCAATTAAATTGCTACTTCTCTGCTATCAATACATGGATTGTTATACTTGTAAATAAAAATGCATTTCTTTTTTGTATTATCTTTTCATTGTTTTAAAATTTTATTTATTTTTTAATTGAAGAATAATTGCTTTACAGAATTTTATTGTTTACTGTCAAACATCAGCATGAATCAGCCATAGGTAAACATATGTCCCCTGCCTCTTGAAACTCACTCCCATTTTTGATGTTTAGTCTTAGTAATATGTATAACATCTACAGTGTTTTGTATCATATAAGACAATATTAATGTAGGTGCTGACAGACTATTCATCTTGTAAATAGATGATGTAAACTTATGGTAAACACAATACTGATAAAAAATAGTGTATGGTAAATATATTTTCTCTCCTTATGACTTTTTTAATAGCATTTTTCTTTTCTCTAGTTTGCTTTATTGTAAGAATATGTTAATCAACTACTGATGTTACTGGTAAGGCTTCTGGTCATCAGTAGGTTATTAGTAGTTAAGTTTAAGTAGAGTCAAAAGTTATACAAAGATTTTCAACTGCACAGGGTTCAGCACACTTTACCACCACATTGTTCAATAATCAACTGCAATCCCAGTTGAACAATAATAAAGAACTCATGAGTGAAAAAACTGTGAAAAAGAGAACTATTGTGAAATGCTGCTATAGCCTAATACTAGTGCCCACCCAAAATTCCTATGTTGAAATCCGAATGCCCAAGGCGATGGTTTTAGAAGACCGGGCCTTTGGGAGGAGATCAGGTCATGAGGGTGGGATTTCATAAATGGGATTCATGCCCTTAAAAAAGAGACCCCAGAGTGATCCTTTGCCCCTTCCACTGTGTGAATACAGGGAAAAGATGGCCATGTAGGAAGTGGGCACTCATTCGGCATCAAACAAGGCCAGCACCTTGGATTTCATAGCCTCCAGAATCGTTACACATAAATAGCTGTGAGTATTATAACAGTCCAAATGGACTAAGATAAACATCAAGTTTACTTAATTTTAGAGCTAAAGCTAATCCTGTGTTGACATGAAGGAAGCATAAAAGAAAATAAGCCTTAACAAGGTGAAATTATTATAAGTGAAATCTGGAAAAGTGAGGTGGAAGGAAAAGTAAACATCCTACTTCTCTTCTCTAGTAGTAGGGGTTTAGCCAACTACAGCCTCAGGCCAAACCCAGCCTACCACCTGCTAATAGGTAAAGATTTATTGGAACACTGTCACAGTCAGTCATTAAGTGTTGTCTGACTGCTTTCTTGTTATAATGGCAGAGCAGAATCGTTGTGCTGTTGTTGATTAGCCTCCCAGTCATGTCTGATTCTTTTGCGACCCCGTAGCTCACCAGGTTCCTCTGTCCATGGAATTTCCCAGGCAAGAATACTGGAGTGGATTGCCATTTCTTTATCCAGGAGATTTTTCCAGAGTAGAGACTGAGCCCATCTCCTACACTGGCAGGCAGTTTCTTTACCAATGACCCACGAGGGAGGCCCCCAAAAGATTGTAACCCTTTGCAAAAAAAAAAATAATGTTTGCTGACTTGTTTTATAACACAGGTTATATAACTAAATTATATAAATATATTCATATAACTACAATCAAAATATGTAACTTTAAAATATGACTGTGTCTTTCAAGAGGCTATAGTAACTGTTTTAAATGTGGAGGGATCTTTATTGAGCACATTTTTATCCAACTTGTGTATCTGAATACATGCACATGTCTAAAATAATGTTCACTGAATGTTAATTCTTGTTACTTCTAAATGGTAAGATCTGGAGTAATTTTCTGCTTTTTCACATTTGTGCATTGCCTGAATTCTTTTGCAATGAGCAGGTGCAATTAAAAACCAAACAGTAAAGTGATTAATTACTCCTAAAAAATAAAAGAGCTACCTCATTCCACTTCCAACCCTGCTTTACTTAGAAGGTTGAGCCTACTGGATAGTAGCTTCTTCACCCACTCTTTCTCTTCACTTAAAAATGTTGCTATGTCTATTTTGGAAATGTGATTGGAGAATTTCATAATCAACAGTAGGGACATTCCTTTCTTCAGTTCCTAGAAGATCTGCCTTCAAATCAAATGAGCATTAAAGAGTACTTGGAACGGCAGAGGGCACCCTTCTCCACGTTTATGGGACTGTAAAACAAGTCCCAGAAGCTACAGCAGTTCGCCTTTTAGAAGTGGTGTGAATGGCAGTCACTGAACACCTCTGGGACTCAGTTTCTCTACCTCCCAGTCCTGCCCACCACAAAGCCATCCTCCACACTGCAGCGCAGACCAGGCCACTGTCCTGGCAGCAACCCTGCTGTGACTTCCTGCTGCACTTGGAATCAATCTTACACTCCCAAACCGAGGCTGAACGGAGCCCTGCCTCATCCCACCCCTGCCATGTCATTGCACCACCACATACACCCAATGCTCCAGCACACTGGCATTTTGTCAGTACCTAGAACGTATTAAGCTCTTTCCCACCTATAAACTTTTATACTCGCTGTTTCCCCTACTGATCTCTTTCCTCTCCTGAGTTCATTTGCATTAAAGAATCCTTCTCGGTGTTTAAACCTGGTTAGCTCTCACCTCCTCAGAGAAGCCCTCCCTGATGACTCTGTCAAAAGTCTCACCCACTTTTATTTTCTATCTCTGAACTGTATGTATGGTCTTGTACTTATCACTATCTGCAGTTGTGCTACTTGCTTAGTTGTTTTTGTCCATCTCCCACTGGAACCTAATTTGCGTGAGAGCAGGAATCTGCCTGTCTTCTTCTCCTGTGTCTTTAGCAGCTTACCAGAGCTTGGCAATTAGTGAGCTAATATGTGTGCTGACTGCTCCCTCAAGATTATTATAAAAAGGAATAGTGTAAAGGCCCTTGTAATGGGCTGAATTGTGTCCCCCCAGATTCACATGCTGAACATGTATTTTTGTGGTTCACACAAAATACCCTTCTTACCTTCTTCCTTCTTACCTTACCTTACCTTCTTACCTTCTTCCCTTCTTACCTGAACAAGGGAAATGCTACAGAAATACTAACTCAACTTTTATTTCACTTCTTTTTGCCTGTATATTCTATCAACATTGCCTATCTTCACCTTACCCATGAGTAAGGAAGGACTAAGAAAAAAGGAACTATGGGAAGGAAACATCCTTTCTTCCTCTGTCCTAATTTTCAGCTTAAGTGTTGTCTAATACACAGAAGTAACATGAATAAGAAAGGATATAATGGGGATCCTTGACCACTTGTGGTTCTTAGAATGCCATTGTCTTCCTTCTGTTTTCAAAGCAAGTTCTGATTTGAACAAAGGCATGGCCTCTCAGGGGTACATATAGCACACTTGCCTGGTACTCACATGAGTCTTGCTGAACTTCCATGCATCATGGGTGCAGCTGAATTCTGTGTCCATGGGACATCATGAATGTCATATGCAAACTGGGCTTCAAGGATCATCAGTGGACATGTATATTACATGTGTGTCTCCTCTGCTCACATGCATGCTCACTCCATTGTCCCATTGGACTTTACCTACAAAACACAAGTTCAAAGATAAAATTATTAAGAATTTCAAGATAGCCACAACAGAACATTAAACTAAACACAAGACTTGCTGAGTGTGGGTCCCTGCGCAACTAACTACATGGATTGCAAATCCTTGAGGCCAGCCCTGAAAAAGAAGGGAAGCCATCATTCAAGAACAAAGAAATTAAGTCAGTCCCAGACTAACTGAAAACAAACTGGCAAAGAATCAGCACCCTGTGGAGGTCCCTAAAGCCTTCCTAAAAAGAAGTCCCAAAGTGAAGTTTAATATCCAGTTATTAAGAGTAGAGATAGGAATTAACTCATTTTCACTATTGGTCTATGGTATCTCAGGTCCAGTGGACTTTCTGAGACTGTGTTGGTGCGTGCTAAGTTGCTTCAGTTTTGTCCAGCTCTTTGCAATCCCATGGGCTGTAGCCCACAAGGCTCCTCTGTCCATGGATTCTCCAGGCAAGAATACTGGAGTGGGTTGCCATGCCCTCCTCCAGGGGATCTTCCCAACCCAGGGATTGAAACCGTCTCTCTTACATCTCCTGCATTGGCAGGTGGGTTCTTTACCACTAGTGACACCTGGGAAGCCCAATTTTGTAAGACTGAGAACCTATAAAACAAAAATCCCTTTTTTAGGGGGACTGTGCCTGAGTTTTCAAAAATCCATGTGCAAATCTTCAGGAACCCACTCTACTTCTAAGATAAAAATGACCTGGATCTGTCAGTGCTGGGACAACATTTGGCCCTTTAATAAGGCAAAGCCCAGTTGGGTACCTTGCTAAGACCACAAAGAGGAAGCAACCCATGGAATCAATGGGCTGGAAGCCTGGAGACCCCGGTAGGGTGACCAACTCTGATAGGAAGTGTGTGACCTTAATAACTCAGAGACACTGAGTCTCATTTCTTTCTTTTGCAAAATAAGAGAGTTGGATCTGATGATCCCCAAGGGCCATACTGAGCTAAAAATAACCAGAACCAGCAAAACTTTGTGAGACTGGAGAAGGCAGAGAGAAAAGAGTGACAAAGTCACGTGGAATAACTTGACAGTGAATAATGAACTGGAGACGGTTTTAGAAACCACTGTGAACTGGTCTTTAACAGCTCTTTGCAGGTCTTGAAAGTTTCCTGGCTGCTTATGGTCTGACTTCTTCCAGGCAGAGGGGTTGTGGGCTGGGGCAGTGTTTAGCAGTAGCTTTTCTCTCCAGCCTGCTTTCCTGCCTGCCACCCGGGGCAGTGTCTTCCCTCTCGTTACTCTCAAGACAAGTTTGACCGATTTGCTACCCTGGGCCAGATGAAGATCCTGAAGGACTTGTGATTTCTCTAATGCTTTTCAGTACCACTGTTTTTCTTACTGGGGCTTCCCAGGGGGCTCAATGGTAAAGAATCCACCTGCCAATGTAGGAGGCGCAAGAGACTCGGGTTTGATCCCTGGGTCAGAAAGATCTGCTGGAGAAGGAAATGGCAACCCACTCTAGTATTCTTGCTTGGAAAATGCCATGGACAGAGGAGCCTAGCAGGCTATAGTCCATGGGGTTGCAAAAGGATTGGACACGACTGAGCGACTGAGCGCACACACACACACGTTTTTCTTATTAACCCATTCCTGGCTTCTGATCACCCTACGTCTCTAGAAACACTGGTGGAAACAAAGTTTTCAGGAGGCAGGAGGGTTTGAAGAAAGTAAGATAGGGTGAAAACCCGAGCCCCAGCTATGATGCTGACAAGTTTTGAGTGACCTCAAACAGGTCCCTTCTTCCTGTGGTTATTTTTTTTGTCCCCTCTCCAGCATCTCTTCTCAGGTGATAGCACCCTGTTCTTCACTTGTGGACACATTCCTGTTATGAAATCCTAATGTTTATGGAGGACTGACACTCTCCCAGCTCTCAAGTAAGCTCTTAAGGCCTCAATCCAATTGGCATATCCTATCCCTCTGGCCACAGTGACAGAGCAGGGCTAAGAACAGGACCTGGTTAGAGCCAATGAGAAGATCTGAGACCTGTAAAAGGGCTTCTGGGAGAGATAGGTTTGGTATATGTTCACGGGATTTAAAGGCATGAGCTTGTGAGGCTTGGAGCCACAATTGCCATCTTGCCATTATGAATTTGAGCCAGTCTGAATGAAGCCAACAAATGCATGATGAAAAGCATAACAAATAGAAAAGTACAGACACTGTGCCTCAGTGACATTTTCTGAGCCTCTAGAACAAACTGTGAAGTGAAAGTGAAAGTGAAGTTTGCTCAGTCATGTCTGACCCTTGGCAACCTCATGGACTATATACTCCATGGAATTCTCCAGGCCAGAATATTTGAGTGGGTAGCCTTTCCCTTCTCCAGAGGATCCACCCAACCCAGGGATCGAACCCAGGTCTTCCACACTGCAGCTGAATTCTTTACCAGCTGAGCCACAAGGGAAGCCCAAGAATACTGGACAAGGTAACCTATCCCTTCTCCAGTGGATCTTCCCGACCCAGGAATCAAACGGGGATCTCCTGCATTGCAGGCAGATTCTTTACCAACTGAGATCAAACTGTGCCTGTAGTCAAAAATCACCCCTGGATCTGAACCAATAAATCTGCCTATTTAAGCTGCTTTAAACTGAGATTTTGTTCTTTTGCAAGAATAATAACTCTAACTACTATATTTCATTTCTCTGGGAATAATTCCTTCTACTGTAAAACAGCCATTTTATGGATAATAATTAGCATGGGCCAGCATAATGGTATTACCTTACCAGGTGTGGCCGTAATTCCAGGGTGGTAGCAAAAACAACTTTTCAAAATGCTGATTTCCTCACCTAGTAAGCATCAAATTTCATGTTCTCATGAACATGTTGCACAGAAGCCTCTAATAGATGTAATTATAATTGTTCACACATAGTATAATTTTATATTTGTAGCTGAGGTCTCTTCTGAACCTCAGATGCCATTTCCAACTAAATACTGGATACCTCCATCTAGATGTTCTACAGTCATCTCAACATACAGGTCCCAAACAAAATATTGATCCTCCATGTTCCAACCCCCACCCTGTTCCCAATCAGAATTAACAACACCATCATTCATCCAGTTGCCCAAACCTGAAACCTGTAAATTTCCCTTTCCTCCCTCTCCTCCTTCCTTCACAATCCATTCCGTCTGCAAACCTCCTGAAGTCTGTCTTCCAAACAGCTCTCATATTTTCGCCTTTCTCTTTAGCACTCCTGGGGGCCATCAATATCCTAACCAACCATTGAAAAGATCTCTAATTGGTCTGGAAAGGTTTCTCTCCTTTTGGGTTCTGGTTTCAGTTCCTGCCCCTCATTTCTTTGTGCCTACAAGTGGTGAGAACTCTGCTGCTCCCACCCCTGCTGGACCACATGAGCCTTTGTGGTCCCTGTTCATAGATAAACCTTCCCTAGACTGTCATACTATGAGGTCCTGTCTGTTTCTCCCTGGGACCCTAATCCTTATACACCTTCTCATGAGCACTTCACTCCCAATGAAGATGACCCTGTAAGAGCCCTGCTTTTCTGTCCTCCTCTTCTAGACTTCTATGATGTCACCTGGAGGGGAGGGCAGAGGACGGTAGCAAGGCGAGCTTTGACTTTTAGGAGGCCCTGAGGATCTGTGGGGAGAGGGCTGTCCTGGTTGGCCCCAACTGTTGAAAATTCTTTTCAGAATAAGGAACTAACTCCTTTGTCCATTGTTTGGGCCCTGTTTGTCAATGCTGGAGCAATAGGCAAAATATGGCTGACCATCCTCTTACAGCATCTGGTACAGGACTTAATCAAGCTTCCAAACACACACCAGCTTTGTCACCAAACATCTTTCAATTGCTAGCTGATATCTTGTTTATTGTCTCTTACTAAAGCTTTGCCATGAGTGCTTATGGGTGGGCTGTACTTGGGTAGCTAGCAGTTGCTTCTACCTGGAAGCAAGACAGATGAGGGGAGCAGAACAAACACACCCAATCCGACCCAGTCGGTAGTGAACTCTCGCATCTGAGAAGGTTGTATTTGTGTAGCGTGTTGCAGTTTAACAAGAGCTTTCATCCCCCTTTAGCCGGCACATGGCTGAGTAATCAATAAATGTTTTGTAAGTGATTGAATGATCTGTAGTCATTTTCTCCTCTTCAAAACAACTATATGAAGTAGGCAGAAAAGGGACTACCGTTCCCATTTTACAGACAAGGAAACTTGAGCCCAAGGTGGTGGAATAAATTCCCTGAAATGACACGGCCAGCAGCTACAGCAGCTCAAGGCAGAATGTGGGTGTGTTGGGTGCCTTTACCAGTTCATTTTGAAAGAAGACCGGCCCACTGTCAGAAAAGGAAAGGGCTCCTGGATGAGGTAGGGGGTTGGATCACGTTCCACCTCCACAGGCACTATTACAGCCTAGTTGGGAGCTGCCATGGGGATCTGCTGAGTAGGCAGAAGTTCAGGCTGCTAACCGGCAGGGAATTGAGCAAAAGGAAAAAGAAAAAGATCTTCCAATGCCAAGACTCCAGGGAAATATTTGTTGACTTTTTGCTTCATATCGACTACTTCCAACTAGGCTTTGAAGCTAACTTTTTGATATAAGGGCTCCCTAGGGTGGGTGGGGAGTTCAGGACCTTTTTGCTGTGGTTCTCCAGGCAACCACAAACCCACAGCAGCTCCAGGAAGATGCCTGAATTACATGGAAAGTGGCAAGGAGCTACGGAGAAAACAGAGAACTCCCAGGAAAGTGGAGACTGAAAAACAATAATTTAAAAGGGAAAACAAGAGCTGCTACAGGATGGGACAGTAGCCACTAGTGCTGTGCCTTCAGGGTGCCAAAAGTGCTTCCCCCTGAGTCCTTCACCACCAAAGTGTTCTGTAGAAAACTGAACAGGAGGGGTCCAAGAGAACCAGCAGTCCTAGCTCTCTGCCAAATCTCTTAAAATGGATTTCTGGGTGGAGGGATCTTCTGAAAGCACAGATGTGAACCTTTACATACAGCCCCTGACTGTGGGTTCTTATTGCTCCCTATCACCCACAGAATGAAATCTGTGCTTCTCCATAGACCTCACAGGCACTACTAAATTTCTCTCTCCACATCCAACAGTTTTCTTGAATCTGGGCAGCTGTGCAGGTTTTCTTTTCCCTTGTCTAATTCCTGTTGACCCTAAGGGTTTAGGTTCAATGTTACTTTCTCTAGGGACACTCTCCAATCCCATTTCCACCCCTATATGAGGTCCAGAGTTCCTTTTATACATTCCCATGGCATCGTGGACCTTTTTAGAAGGCCACACAGCCACTCCAATAAGGCATGTGTTGCATCCTCGGCTACATCTCCCACATGAAGCAGAGGCCCTGGCCCTTAGGAAATGTCCATTAAGTCTCTGTTGAACAAAGAAGTGGGAGAAAAATTCAACATCTCCTTAAGAATCTTCTACCTCACCAAACAAGGTAGGAAAGGGAAATAACCAAGTGTGGTGGGGAGGTTGGGGGCAGGATCTGAGCAAAGAGGTTTTTTCTAAGGACAGAAACCTAGAAAAATAAATGGTCCTTAACCGAAGGGTCATCAAGAAGCATATTATCTCCTTGATAATTGTTCAGTTACAATTGCCTTTGCTGGAAAGAGGGGCCTTCTTGGAAGTACTGTAGAGATTTGGAGATGTCCTTCTGTAAGAATAAAAGAGGATACAAATCTACCAAGCATCTGGATATGCCCAAAAAGAGATCAGACACGACTGAGTAAGTGAACAAGAGAGCAAGTGTGGGGCTGATGGAGTCACCCCAGCCAGAAGGACAAGCTGTTTCTCAGTTCCAGCCAATTGTTGAAATGTAAGAATGCAAGGCACTGTTTTCCAGAGAAGCCAGAGGTACATGCAGTCTCTCTCTGTGTGTATGTAAGCCTCTCCAACTTGTTTATATTTTTAAAAATCAACTTGTGTGAGCCCTGAGGTGCCAATGTTTGACCTTTGTACCAACAAATCTGGCCTCCCTGTCTATTTATCTAAACAGGTTGACACCAAAGCTCCAAAAAACATGACTCACAACCCAGAGAAAGTGTTCACTACATGAGCGACTAAATAAGGACAGAGACTTGTCTGCATCAATTATTGGCACATAATAAGTGGTCAGTAAATAGCTGCTGAGTGGGAGAAAGGATAAGAGTGATGAACGTATGTCTGTAGTTCATGATTTCTACCACTAGATGGTAAAGTTTCGTTTTTGTTTTTTTTTTTTCTGCAGATGGAAGCATCCTGTTGGAGATTTCTGAGTGGGAGGATTTACCTTAAACAAAACAATTCTCTAAAGAAATAGCATCTTTTATTAAGATGGTTTTATGGGCATGTCTACAAGCCATGCATACTTAGCTTGAACATCCCACAAACACCAAGAATGTTTTCTCATTGTCTTTGTTCTCCCTCCTTACTTCCCACCCCAGTCAGCTCTAGATACAAAGTCATTAGAAGGAGATGGTTTCCCTTGGTGTTAGTGGCACCACAGTTAGAAACAGAGGATGAGCACTAGATGGTGGGGCCAGGAGAGAGGTATTGTGTATTCAAGAAGATCACAGTCTTTTTGGGTAAATAGACCTTTAACTCAGTTACAATACAATGTGTTTGATACTATAATGGTCATGTGGAGATGATGCTTTGTGAACCCAGAGAAGAGAGAAACTATTCTGTCTTGGTAGAGAAGGGTGCAGAAGCCCTCGGGTGAGTAGTTTATGAGTTAGATGGACCTTGAATGATGAGAAGGAATTCACCAAGGTACAAAGGCGGGAAGAACATTCGCACATTCATCGAATATCTACTGAGAAACTATCTGTGTTTGCCTGGCGCTCTGCTGACTGTTAGGGATGCAGCAGTGAGCGAAGGCCCTGTCCTCAAGGAACTCACAGTGCAGTGGGGAGACTTCTAATAGCCAGGAGAGGAAATACTTTTTTTTTTTTTTTTCAATAGTTTTTGTAAAGAACTAGGAAGGAAAGAAGTAGGATGCCGTGAAGAAAATAGGAAGCAAGGCCTGTATTATATAGGGTGGTCCAGCAAGGACTCTGGAGGGGGCTGCACTGCAGCTGCAAATGAAGGTTGAAAAGCTGAAAAGATGGTGAGACTGGAGTGGGGGTCCAGCGGATGCTTTTAGCAGAGCGAATACCCTGTGCTCTCCAGGGAGACAACCTTTAGCCATCGTGAAACCATTTCCGAAAGGTGGGGAAACCTCCCAATATATTTGAGGAACAGTAAAAAGTTCCTGTTACATTAGGATGTACAGTAGAAAAGGGAGAAAGAAATTAGTGGGAGCTGAGGCCAAAGAGATGGGCAGCATCTTGTTGTGGAAGACTTCAGACTTTATCTTAAAATTTAATCTTTCCCAAACAAGTGTCAAAGCCATAGCAAACTTATCATTTCTGTGACAGCCTCAGTCTATCAGAACTATTATTTCCTTATTTTTCTTTCAACAAACTTTACTTTTATGTAAAATATTTTAAAGGAAAGCTTAACAATATTATCAATATTATACAAAGAAAAACAGTATCATTTGCCATTAAGAATAGGTAAAAATGAGCACAAGACCAATAAAACTGTAAAATTCTCACGTCTCCTAATATTTTGTCAAGTTGTTCACATCCTACATAAGACGTGGGAAGGGAGGACATTGAGGAATTTTAATTATAGAGCTAAAGAGATGAGATTGCACTTCCGATACTGTTGCTGAAAGCACTATTTCATTTATATCTCCCAAAAACCATGATAATGATCCTGGCAGCCATAAAAAAAGGATATTCCTGGGCAAGAACTGCTCAGCCCAAAGGGATTCCCAGTGGAGAGTTATATGAGGCCAATTTTGAAAACCCTGATAAATAGCAGGCTACCACACAAAAATCCAGGGAGAGACCTGGTGAGAACAACTTGCTCACTCAAATTAACATGCTTAGTATCAATTTCCTCTAGCTTCAGGACCACTGCTTAGCTGCTTGGCAGCAGATAAGTAAAGAGATTTAGATAAAGCTCCTGAAAATGAGGAACCAGCTCCTAATTCTTGATTAGAAAAGCCATGATACAAAATCTAATATAATACACTATTTTGTTCTTCTTATGAACTCATATCTGTAGCTCAGAGAAGGAATCCCACTTAAGCACCCATCCCCCTGGAGCAGTTTATACTTTCATTTTGCCTTTGGACAAATATTTACAAAGCACGTAAAAAAGTCAGATACTGTGAAGAAATAAAAATTGCTTAATGGGGTTGCTGTTGCTGTTTAGTTGCTAAGTCGTGTCCGACTCTTTTGAGACCCCATGGATGGTAGACTGCCAGGCTGCTTCTGTCCATGGGATTTCCCAGGCAAGAATACTGGAATGGATTGCCATTTCCTTCACCAGGAGATCTTCCCAACCCAGGGATTGAACCTGGTTTGGATCGAACCTGTCAATCTCCTGCATTGACAGGTAGGCTCTTTACCAATGAGCCACCAGGGAAGCCTTTAATGGGGTTACAAATTCGAATACTTAACTGGTGCCAGGTGTGGAAGGTAATGAAAGACGCAGTCTAGTGTAAGATGACAGGGAGTGGTGGGGACTGTAGCGAACTGAAGGGGGTGACTCCCATTTGAAAGGGGATACGTACTCAGCTCCAGTCAATAGTAGCGATGTAAGAATGTGGAGACTATGTTGACAAGACTTCAGATATTGCAACAGAAAAATTGTGGCACAATGGTCATTATATTTAGGGGGAAATTAAGGGGTTGGAGGAAAACCTCCTTGATTTTAAAAGCTGGCAAGTAATTTAAAAAGTTTTAAATACTCTAAGAGCCAAGGAAAACATATTTATAGATGGCATGCAACCCAAGGGCCCCAGTGGGTGACCTCTGGGTGTCACAGAGTCTCAGCCTCTTCAAGGTGTGTGTGTTAGGAGATAAGACATGTTCATAAATAATTCCAACACAGAACATGGTGATAAGTGTTGTATGAGCAAGACAAAGCACTGAAGGAATTCAGAGGAGGCAGGAATGAATTCATAGCAAAACCATACACCCGGAGTAGGGGTTTCTCACAGGGCTATTTCTAGCCACATATCAAGGAGCCCCTGAACTGAATGAGGAGAAGAAAGACAGCCTCCAGTGATTCCAAAGGGAAATAACTGATAGTGTCAGGACTGAGCATCAGAATATTCCAGGAAGTGTTCTCAAGATGCACACGTTTAGGGCTTCCCTGGTGGTCCAGTGGTTAAGAATCCACCTGCCAATGCAGGGAACATGGGTTCTATCCCTGGTCCGGGAAGATCCCACATGTTGTGGGGCAACTAAGCCGGTAGGCCACAACTACTGAGGCCCATGCTCTACAACAAGAGTGGCCACCACAATTGAGAAGCCTGTGCAAAGCAACTAGAGAGTAGCCCCCACTTGGTACAACTAAAGAAAGTCTGCAGGCAGAAATGAAGACCCAGTGCAGCCAAAAAAATTTTTTAATTAAAAAAAAAAAAGATGCTCATGCCTAGTCCTTAACCCAGACATCCTAAATAGGAATTTCTTGGGTTAAGAACTACACAGCTAAATTTAAAAATACATCTTCAGTTAATTTTTATCAAGATCCTTCCCTAAGAACCTCTGCTCCAAGGAAGCACCCCCGAAATGCTAATAACTAAAACAACAAATATGACTTTTGCCCCTCTTACTCCCTCTAAATCTAACAAACTAGGATTCACACTTTGCCAGGTGTTCTCCCTGGGAGTGCATAGCCTGTGCCCGCTCACAGGACACCAGCCAAGGGGCTGCCGGGGCCAGGCTTGGGCCTTGGGAGAGCACTGTGTTTATTAGCACAGAGGAGAAAGAGCGTTCCTGTTCTTGGTCCATTTGGAGCAGATGCCATTTTGTTATTCACACAAAGGCACTCTGTGCCAGAGTGGCCTGAAGACTGTGGAGTAATTGCTGAATTTCCAAGCCATCTTCCTCCCATGTTACCTAGTAACAAATTCTATAGCCCTTATGTTGACAGGTTATACAGAAAATGCAGCCAAAAGTACATATGGAATTTTCTTGGAATTGATAACAGGATTTGTATTCAATACAGTGACGTGAATTCAAGAAGCTCACCTACATTTTTCCAATTTAGAAGACAAAGTCCTATTAGAACTGTTCCACCTATTCCTTATTTTACAGCTTCTTTCAGGCATATCTGGGCTCAGTTTTCAAATCAAAGAGACCTAGCAAGTAGGTCCTGTTGATTAGCTCTCACTGTTGCCACACGAGAGTATTTTCTGGCTCCAAATCTATTGCCCCTCTCACCAATGGCCATCCCTCGGGAGGGGTTGCTTATCTAAACACCGAACTACCCCTAACAACTCTTGCATCAAACTGTGCACTGTCCCAGAGAATACACACAAAGAATGTAGTATTCTTTGGCTCTCTGAATCACATACATTTCAAAATCAAGGAAGCATTTAATATGCAGAAGCTGTCATCTTTCTTAGAGTGCCCTTCCTCTTTGGAGCTACGACCATTGTCTGCCAGCCCAGACTCCAGTAAAAATGAAAGTAGTACATACCTTCTAAGCTATGATGTGAAAGACTTTGGATAATGAGAAAACCTTCAGACTATTAAAATTAATGACTCTATAAAACTCTGTGCTGTGCTGTGCTTAGTCGCTCAGTCATGTCCAACTCTCTGTGACCCCATGGACTGTAGCCCGCCAGGCTTTTCTGTCCATGGGGATTCTCCAGGCAAGAATACTGGAGTGGGTTGCCAAGCCCTCCTCCAGGGGATCGTTCTGACCAGGGGATTGAACCCAGGTCTCCCGCATTGCAGGCGGATTCTTTACCATCTGAGTCACGAGGGAAGTCCTATAAACCTCTAGCAGCTGCCATTAAAATAGCAATATTTGCATATTATGACACACAAGTGCTGCCTAAAATAAAATAAGGGGAATAGCCCGGAATTCTGCTAGAGGAACTGGTCCCAGGAAAATTGAATCTGCTGTCAGTAGGTTGGGGAGTACCCCGGAAGCTTGATTATGTTCTTGTATACTTGACAAGTTCAGTTCAGTTCAGTCGCTCACTCGTGTCTGACTCTTTGCGACCCCATGGACTGCAGCATGACAGGCCTCCCTGTCCATCACTAACTCCCAGAATTTACCCAAACTCATGCCCAGTGAGTCGGTGATGCCATCCAACCATCTTATCCTCTGTCATCTCCTTCTCCTTCAATCTTTCCCAGCAACAGGGTCTTTTTAAATGAGTTAGCTCTTCACACCAGGTGGCCAAAGTATTGGAGTTTCAGTATCAACATCAGTCCTTCCAATGAACACTCAGGAGTGATCTCCTTTAGGATGGACTGGTTGGATCTTCTTGCTGTCCAAGGGACTTTCAAGAGTCTTCTCCAGCACCCCAGTTCAAAGCATCAATTCTAGGGTGCTCAGCTTTCTTTATAATCCAATTCTCACATCCATACATGGCTACTGGAAAAAACATAGCCTTGACTAGATGGACCTTTGTTGGCAAAGTCATGTCTCTGCTTTTTAATATGCTGTCTAGGTTGGTCATAACTTTCCTTCCAAGGAGTAAGCATCTTTTAATTTCATGGCTGCAGTCACCATCTGCAGTGATTTTGGAGCCCCCCAAAAATAAAGTCAGCCACTGTTTCCACTGTTTCCCCATCTATTTACCATGAAGTGATGGGACCACATGACATGATCTTAGTTTTCTGAATATTGAGCTTTAAGCCAACTTTTTCACTCTTCTCTTTCACTTTCATCAAGAGGCTTTTTAGTTCTTCACTTTCTGCCATAAGGGTGGTGTCAACTGCATATCTGAGGTTATTGATGTTTCTCCTGGCAATCTTGATTCCAACTTGTGCTTCCTCCAGCCCAGTATTTCTCATGATATGCTCTGCATATAAGTTAAATAAGCAGGGTGACAATATACAGCCTTTATGTACTCCTTTTCCTATTTGGAACCAGTCTGTTGTTCCATGTCCAGTTCTAACTGTTGCTTCCTGACCTGCATACAGATTTCTCAAGAGACAGGTCAGATGGTCTGATATTTCAATCTCTTTCAGAATTTTCCAGAGTTTACTGTGATCCACATAGTCAAAGGCTTTGGCATAGTCAAAAAAGCAGAAATAGATGTTTTTCTGGAATTCTCTTGCTTTTTCAATGATCCAGCGGATGTTGGCAAGGGGGGATAAAAATCCTTTGAAGAAATATTACTTCATGTTGTATGTATTTTATAGTTGACAAATGTGTTTACACCCACTGCCTCACTTCATTTTCACAACTGCCTTGAGTGGAGGGCAGAGCAGGATTCCTATCACCATTTTACAAAGAAACTGGGTTCAGAGAAAGGATGTGTAGTGAATAAGTAATGTTGTTCTCAAACTTACCTCCACCCTTCTAGTTCTCCTCTGGAAAACAAGCTGTTTTCAGTCCATGTACGTTAGGAAGATCTGACAACACCATTCATCACTCTTAGGATGGGGCACATGAATTACAATACTAGGTCCCATTAATTTATTCAGGGATGGTCCTATAGATTTGGTTAGAGTTAAAAAGATATAAGAAGACTTTTCTTGTTTGGTGGAGAGGTATATACACTTTTCTTCTTACCATCACATAGTATCAGGAAATGAAGCAATCATAGAGTAAAGAACTCCTGGGAGAAGAAAAACTTGGTCCAGGTGAAAGGATTGCCTTTCCTACCTTGGAGCAATACATTTCTTATCTGCTTAACCTAACTTGTGCTGGATGTATTGATGGTTGGAACTTGAGGAGTGATTCAAAATACTCATGATATCCATTTCTCCATAACTGCACATTGCTCATGGGCAACATAGGTCTCTAGTTCTGTTTTGACATCACCTTTCTGTATTTATATGTGTTCTCAACTGAAAATTCTCTCCATATTTAGGGGAGAGAAGTGGGAGGGAGGAAATGCAGCCAACTCTCTTTTTGCTGTCTAAAACTTTCTGGCTACTGACCAGCCAGTGGATTGCATATCCTTGGCTCAAGTGCACCCTCCCTTCCTGACCCAACCCACAGTGGCCAGAGAGGGTGCGGGCAGAGAAAGGCAAATGGGTGATAAGGCACAAGACACGGTCACTTAAGCAACAGAGGCTTAGAAAAGGCAGCTCCCTTAGAAAGAGGCTGTAGGCCCCGGAGACCTTTCTATAGGTTTTCTACTTCTCAGTAGAGTTTCAGAGATCCACACATTCTTTGGCATCCTATGATAATTTTAAAAATTTTCATTTGACTTTTATAACCATTCAAACACTTTTAATACTTGGGTCACCTGTATTACTACCTTATGAGATTTAAATGCCTATTTTTGTTGTGTTTATAAGCAATTTGGCATTGGCCCCAAAGTAATACGATGCATCCTTGGTGGCTCAGATGGTAAGAAATCTGCCTGCAAGGCAGGAGACATGGGTTCAATCCCTTGGTCGGGAAGATCCCTGGAGAAGAGAATGGTTACCCACTCCAGTATTCTTATCTGAAGGATTCCATGGACAGAGGAGCCTGATATAGTTAGTTGTCATGGCTAGTGAAAAAAATATGAGAAATCTTAATAAATAAGTGATATGTTTATAGCAAATGAAAGTCTAACGACATCACAGAACTTCATACAACAAAAGTTTTGCAACAATGCAAACAGAAAACCTGTGATGGGAGATCTGAGACTCAAGTGAGTACAGACAAGTCAAACTTCAAAGGACCTTGTCAGAACAGGTGTAGATAGAGAATTATTTTCAGTTAAACAGAACTTCCCTTTATACCTAATTAAATTTGTCCACCTAAACTGTAGTTATTTTGTAATTTTATGTGCATTTAGTTCATAACTTCATTTTGCTGTTTCCAAGTCATGAAATAAACAATTTATTCCTATATTTATGTTAGTGTACACGTAGACAACATTATACTAAAAGATACATGTCAACACTGGGAACCATAAGACTTCTCTTTTGCCTTGAAGGGCTTGGTCAGCATCTCAAGCTTAAAAATCATCCTGGTAGTATCTCTTTTAGAACTACCTGCCCACTCTTTTGTGGTCATAGCCCTAAAATACCTTCCAATCCTTCCTGCTTTTGGTGTCTCTGCTTCTTAATCTACCCAACATAGAGTTAATCTTCCTTACATACTTTCTTCATGTCAATCCTAGACTCAAGAACTTCCAATAGCTTCTCCTTAGCTATCAAACATCTCCCCTTAACATGCGAGTTCTGAGCCTGGCCCATCATGCCTGCTTTGCTTTCCTCTCTCATGGTCTGTATTTCAGCAATTGGAATTCCCTTACTGGGTCCCAAGCACATCCTGTGCCTTTCTGTCTTTCCTGGTACCCTTGGCTCTGCCCTCCATTGTTATTTTTCTTTATGAACTCTTCTCAACTACTCCAAGTCCTATTAATATTTTCATTGCCAATAGTTCCAGTCCATAGCAATCCCAATTCCATTCCCATATTCATAACACCTATTATAATTTGTCTATATTTCCATACTTGATAATTTTCAAATTATGTGCTATCTCCTAATGTTATCCAAATGTTTCCACTGTAAGCTCTGCCCAAAATATTCTCAGGATAGCTCTTGGGTATTTCATCCAAGGGCAAGGTAAGTAGTGACGCATTGTCTTCACTTTCATTGTGCAGATGGAGAGAGTTCCTGATGGTGTAGGTAACCAAGAATGAGAATAACATGCTTTTGAGAGTTTACTAAAATGTCATAACCATTAAAAATGAAATGAATGTTCTTGAGAAACCAAATGCTAAATAAAATACATATATGAAGCACACTTTTTATTTCTCTCGTCTTAACTATTATCAATCTCTGCTTAAAAATGATTTCAGTCTTTATAGTTCTGTTGTTTGATAAGACTATCCATGAATCTTAGCACCAAAAGTTTCACTTTAAAGTCTAAAGTTTTTCCTTAAGTATCTAACCCTGTATGTTGTTAGACCAATTCCTTTCATGCCTACCTCCTTCCCTTTCTTCTTTCTTTTCTTTCCTTCCTTCCTTCTTTGCCTCAAGAAATATTCATTGAGCCACTGCTATATCCCAAACTGTGTACTAGGTGCTGGGGGCACAACAGCAAGTCTGTCAAATATGATCCATCTCTTAATGAACTCATCAAATATGTGCCTCTGTTGAAAACCCTGATTTGGACCAAAGTCTAGGTTTTTATTTTTAGCCAATATAAGGAAGAAGCTATTAAGAGAGAGAAAAAAAGATAGTGTTCTTTTCTATCTCTCAACACACATCAGTTTCAGCTTTTTTATTCTTGACCTTCAAGAAAAGAAGAATTGTGAGTTAGCATTTACCACGTCATATCTATAAGAAATGGGCTGTAAACTAATCAACAGTGCTGAAAAATGCTCACTAGGTCCACCTTGAATGGAACCATTGTAAGAAAATACGTGATTTGAATTATCTGATTCTGGTGGCCCTATTAGTCACAGCAGTCTTTGTCAACAGCCCAGAGTCTGCAGATACCTCGCCCCTGTCTGTCCAACTTCAACTGGATCAATCCAAGCCCATGCCCGAGATCTTCTACTTTGGAACAGAATGAGAGTTTACTTCACCTTCTAGTTTCAAGGAGCAAAAACAATGTGAACCCAAGTTTGTTTACAGCCTATCACCCCACAGATGAAAGATGCCCACCTGCTATATTTGGAAAGAATGAAATCAAACCATGAAAAAAAAGAGACCTGAAAGAAGGGGAGAAAAGTCATGCTTTGATGACATAATTTGAGTCCCTCAATATGGCTGTGCATAAAGCAAGACCTATAAATACCCTTTTTGCATAGGATAGTTTAGTTTTAGCTTATGTCATTTGCAGTTGGAAAAGTCTTGATTTCTAGAAGCTCCATTGATTGTTAATTGTTACTTGTAGAAATTCAGTAGCAGATATATTCTTTCATGCTTATTCATCATTTAAAGGAAAGCATATACAAATATGTGTGTGTGTGTTTATGAGTGTTTCTTCTGAACACACTAAAAACTAATGAGGAGGAATTCTGAGAGATTTAAGCCTTGAAAAGTATGGCTTCCTCAAAGGCAGCCAGAGCCTATTATGTCATAGATGAAAGCAAGTGAATTAATCCATTTAAAGAACATTTGTTGAGCCTTTTAATTCCTTTGGGACTACTAATATAAATATGCAAAAATGTTTTTTTTCTTTATAATCCAAAGGGCAAAATACCATACCTGTTGTTTAGGATTTTGCTCTAATCACATAACAATATATCTTAGAGCTATAATAAAGCTCTACTTCAGTCTTCCTTTCTGGATTCATGCTTTTCCACTATACAGATGTTCCATAAATTTTTAGTAATTCTCTACTAATGAACAATCAAGGTATTTTTTCAGTTTCTTGCTACTAAAAAAATGTTATAGTAAATGATCACATACAGGTATCTTTGCTGTCTAAGGGAAGGGAAAGTAGAAGTTTGGGAGATTTTGTCAACTGTTCTTCAAAGAAGTTGCACCAAGCTGACTCACACACATAGCATATGAAGATGAATCTCTGCTATACTTCCATTCTTTCCAATATCTGTCAACCTTATGAGTGGGAAAACGGTGTTTCAATTTGTTTCCATTTACATTTCTTTAATAATGAATGAGGTTGAACATACATTTAGAATTCATTTTTATTTATTTTCTGTGGATTTCCTGTTCATATCATTTATCCAATTTCATTGCTTTTCTTCCAAACTTGTTATAGCTCTTTAACAGAAAAAAGAAATAGCATCTCTTCTTTCTTATGTGTTGCAATTTATTTTTCTGCATAGCAGGTTTTTATATGAGTAAATGAATCACACATTTTATTGCTGCTAGGTTTTGTTGTCTTTCTTTGAAAAAATTTCCTCACTCCAAGAAAGATGCTTAAGATATATATCAACATTTTCTTTTAGTATTTTTATGATTTCATTTTTAAATTTAAATTTTATATGCTTATAGAATTTATATGGGCAAGAATTGAACTTTATGTCTCCCCAAACTGTGCACTGAAGAATCCTTCTTTTCTACTGACTTTAAATGTTACCTTTATTGAATATTTAGTTCCCTATGTGTTTGGGTGTATTACTGACTGGTTTGCTATTTAACATGGCACTATTACTAACAAAAGCACTATGGAAGATATCAAAATGAAACATGTAAGCCATTTAGTATTGTCTCAAACTCCATAAAAGTAAAAAGAGCAAATAAATTTTAAATGTAATTGTTTTCCTTTACATTTTTCTTCTTGGTTGTGATTATTCTTATACTCATCTAGCACTATACTGTTTCACATCCATTTTCTCATTTCTTCTTAGGTCTGTAGAAAAGGTGTCATTTTTCTGTAGAAAATTAAGTTATAAAAATTACTTTTCCACTTTACAGAGGAGAAAACCCAGCCTCAGAAAAGCCACAAGCCTTGTTTTAGGGTAACGTGCTGCTAAGTGGCAGTTGTTATTTAGTCGTCAGTTTTGTCTAACATTTAGCAACCCCATGAACTGTAGCCCACCAGCCTCCTCTGTCCGTGGGATTCCCCAAGCAAGATTACTGGAGTCAGTTGCCATTTTCTTCTCCAGGGGATCTTCCTGACCTAGGGATTGAACCTGTGTGTCCTGCATTAGCAGGCAACCTTTACCACTGAACCATCAGGGGGGTGACAGAGTGGGAGTTAAAGTGAGGTTTTATGACCTCAGGTCTCCTGTTGAATTCCAAAATTCCTTTGAGAAAATAGACATTACATAAATAACTGGTGAATAAGGACCCTCCCCCCATTTCCAATCTGTTCCTCTCTATACCTAGCTTCTATTAAAGTGAGTCTTCCCATTTTTCATATTTTTTCAGTTGATAAAAAAATTAAAATCTTAAGTGGTCACAATCAATATCCAATAAATAGTTGCAAAATGTATTAGTCATTCATTCTACTCCTACACCACTTCTAATGGGAAAACTATCCTCAGTGGAAACTCATCAAATAGGAGTTGTTCTCAAAATAAGAGTCCCTTAGGGTATTAAAAAAAAAAATCTCAAAGTATCAATATCTAAATGTCAGAAATTTAAAAATTGAATTTAAACTCAGAAATTTAAAAATTCAGAAATATTCAGACTATCTCAGTCTTTAGAAGGATCCCTTCTCATTTTCACTCTATGAAATCCTTGAACTTGGTTGGAGTCTTTCTACTTTTCCCTACAACTGGAATCCCCACCAAATCAAAATTGGTCATATAATCAAATTATTTGTTATTAGTTTTTCAACAATGTGTCTCACATCAAAAGCAAAAGTAACCCACCAAATCCTGGTGGACCTCCTTAGGCAACACCCTTTCTACAGCCAGATTACCATGTAGAGAAATCCTATGTAGAGAAAGGGGACTGATTTTCTTGACAAATGGACTTGTGCGATTTCAACATAAAGGATTATACAATTCAAGTTTCAGCCCATGTCTTTCCACACATTTCAAGGAGTTACTCAAAAAGTCACAAACTGAAACTGTTGAAAACTTTCTGGTGAACAGAACATCAACAAATGCCCTGTTTATCACAAGAAGTCATCAAGGAGACCCCAGGACTTGGAGGAGTTGTTGTTCAGAGCACATAGTTATTCACTCACTCCCTCACCTACTCATTCAGATAAATCATGAACAAAAATGAAAATACATGGTCTTTGCCTCTCTGGAGCCGACATGCTGATGGAGAATTAGGCTTACTGTTTTACTATTTATTTTCTATTTGCTTCATTTGTCTTTTATTCTTCTATTTTTCCCTTCCTGCTTTTCTTAGGGCTAATTTTTTTTTTAAGAATTCCATTCTATCTGTTGACTTTTTAGCTATATGTGTTTGCATTATTATTATTTTATTTTCATTATTCAGGTGATAGCTCTAGGAGCTTGCAACATATATTTTGCTTTGTTTTATTTTGTTTTTTGCACATGGACTTTTTTTTTAAGTCTTTATTAAATTTGTTACAATACTGCTTCTGTTTTGTTTTGGTTTTTTGGTCCTGAGGCACGTGGGATCTTAGCTCCCTGATCAGGGATTGAACTGGTACCCCTTGCATTGGAAGGTGAAGTCTTAACCACCAGACCATCAGAGGAGTCCCACGACATCTATTTTTAATGGTTCAGTTTGTTAGAGGTAATATTGCAATACTTTGTGTTAAATCAAAGAAACTTGCAACCATATACAATTAAGTACCCATCTCCAAAATTGGTTGCTATAGTTATCATAGATTTTACAATATAAATGTTATCCATTCCACAATTCAAACTTAAAATATTTACTTTAAATAGTCATATGTAATTTTAGGCAGAAGGAAAATAATTTTTCAAAAATATATACCTGCATTTTTATCATTTCTGATATACTTCTTTTTTGACTGAAAGAAACATGTTTTAGTCTAGTATGATTTCCCTTCAGCCTGGAAAACAGTTTTTGGTTTTCCTTGAAGTGTAGGTCTGCTGGTGATAAATTCTCTAGTTTTCTTTTTTCTGAAAACATCTTTATTTCACCTTAATTTTTGAAGGACATTTTTAGTGATGTAGAATTCCAAGTTGAAAAGTTTATATTTTCTTTTTCTCCCAAACCACCTTCCCACCCTTGCTTTCAGCACTTTCAGATGTAGTTTCATTCTTTTTTGAAATCCATCATTATTAGTGAGAAGTCAGAGATGAATTGTACTGTTGTTCTCTTATGGAAAGTGCCACTTTTCTTGGACATATTTCATCTTTTGTTTTCAGTATTTTGATGTCTTATTTATATTTATTCTACTTGGGACTACTGTTTTTCTGGAATCTGTACATTTATTTCTTCAAAGATTATTTTGTTTTATTTATTCATCCTTTCCTTCTAGCATTCCACTTTTATATTTGTTCACCTTTTTGATGTGATACTGAAAAATCACAAAGGTGGTATTATTTTTAGTCTTTGTCTCTGTTTTTCATATTGAATTATTTCTATTGCTCTGTCTTCAAGTTCATTGACTCTTCCTTCTGTCATCTCTCATCAGCTGTTAAATCAGTTCAGTAAATGTTTTATTTCAGGTACTGCATTTTTCAGCAAGCTCCCTCCCAGTTACAGAAAACTTCTCACCTGGAAACCTGGGGATTATCTCTGATTTGCGCACACACAAAAGACATGAATCATTTGAGATTCTAGCTATGCCCTGCATTGAGTTGAGTTCCAGAGAATAGCAAGGAGAGATAAGTAAGCCTTTTTAAGTGAACAATGCAAAGAAACAGAGGAAAAATAGAATGGGAAAGACAAGAGATCAATTCAATAAAATTGGGTATATCAAAGGAACATTTTGTGCAAGGATGGGCACAATAAAGGACAAAACAGTAAGAAGTGGTAACAGAAACAATAGAGATTAAGAAGAGGTGGCAAGAATGCACAGGAGAACAGTAAATAAAAGGTTTTAATGACCTGGATAACCATGATGGTGTGGTCACTTAGTTAGAGCCAGACATCCTAGAGTGTGAAGTCAAGCGGGCCTTAGAAAGCATTACTATGAACAAAGCTAGTGGAACCGACGGAATTTCAGCTGAGCTATTTAAAATCCTAAAAGATGTTAAAGTGCTGCACTCAATATGACAGCAAATTTGGAAAAACTCAGCAGTGGCCACAGGACTGGAAAAGGTCAGTTTTCATTGCAATCCCAAAGAAGGGCAATGCCAAAGAATGTTCAAACTACCATACAATTTTGCTCATTTCAGCAAGGTAATGCTCAAAATCCTTTAAGATAGGTTTCAGCAGTATATGAACTGAGAAATTCCAGAGGTACAAGCTGGGTTTAGAAAAGGTAGAGGAACCAGAGATCAAACTGTCAACATTCATTGGATCATACAGAAAGCAAGGGAATTCCAGAGAAACATCTACTTCTGCTTCATTGACTATGCTAAAGTCTTTGACTGTATGGATCACAACAAACTATGGAAAACTCTTAAAGAGATGGGAGTACCAGACCACCAGACACCCAGACACTCAGACCACCAGACACTCAGATTGTCTCCTGAGAAACCTGTATGCAGGTCAAGATGCAACAGCTAGAACTGTACATGGAACAATGAACTGGTTCAAAATTGGGAAAGGAGTACATGAATGCTGTATATTGTCACCCTGCTTATTTAACTTCTATGCAGAATACATCATGAGAAATTCCAGACTGGATGAGTCACAAGCTGGAATCAAGATTGCCAGGAGAATATCAACAACCTCAGATATGCAGATGATACCAGTCTAGTGGCAGAAAGTGAAAAGGAACTAAAGATCTTCTTGATGAGGGTGAAAGAAGAGAGTGAAAAAGCTGGCTTAAAATTAAACATTCGACAAGCTAAGATCACGGCATCCAGTTCCATTACTTCATGGTAAATAGGAAAAAAGTGGAAACAGTGACAGACTTTATTTTCTTGGGCTCCAAAATCACTGTGGATGGTGACTACAGGCATGAAATTAAAAGATACTTACTTCTTGGAAGGAAAGCTATGACAAGAATACTGGAGTGGGTTGCCATGCCCTCCTACAGGTGAACTTCTCCACCCAGGTATCAAACCTGGGTTTCCTGCATTGCAGGTGGATTCTTTACCAACTGAGCTACCCAGGAAGCCCCATGACAAACCTAGACAGTGTATTAAGAAGCAGAAACATCACTTTGCCACAAAAGGTCTATGTCAAAACTATGATTCTCCTGTAGTCATGTATGCATATGAGAGTTGGAACATAAAGGAGGCTGAACACCAAAGAACTGATGCTTTCAAAAGTGATGCTGGAGAAGACTGTTGAGAGTCCCTTGGACTGCAAGGAGATAAAACCAGTCAATCCTAAAGGAAATAAATCCTGAGTATTCATTGGGAGGACTATTGTTGAAGCTGAAGCTCCAGTACTTTGGCCATCTGATGTGAAGAGCCAACTCAATGGAAAAGACCCTTATGCTGGGAAAGGTTGAGGGCATGAGGAAAAGGCATCAACAGAGGATGAGATGGTTGGACGGCATCACTAACTCGATGGACTTGAGTTTGAGCAAACTCTGGGAGATAGAGAAGGACAGAGAAGCCAGGCGTCCTGCAGTCCATGAAGTCACAAAAGAGTCAGACATGACTTAGCAACCGAACAGTAACAACAAAGTTATGCCCTGAATTAACTATGAAAGAAAAGCAATATTTTAAAAGTAGTTTCAGCACACAGAAGTCTCCCTTGTGTGGTCTTACATTTTATTAGTATTTTTCCATCTTTAAATAGTGTTAATCACTTCAGCAATTTAGCAAAGCATTTTCACATATAGTATATTATTCAGTCTACACAACTGTCTGTTTTTCAGATGAGGACACAAAGACTATGGCAGTGACTTTCCCAATAGTATACAGGAAATAATTGGTGATGTGTCTGAACTCCATATGCCTTTCTTTACTATTTCCACCCCTAGAACATGAGTAAGCCATAAACACAGGTAAGTTTATTTGCAATTTGCTGAAAGTATCTGAAATGCACTGAACTTGCTGAAATGTAAATTACTGGATCACCAAATAAAAAGAATCCTAACTGTCATTGGCTGCTTTTAGGTACATTAGAAGCTCAGGGTTGAAAATGTTCTTAGAAGGTCATCAGACCCACTATTCCTCTTCTCTCTTCACTTCCACCCTCTAATTTTTGAGATATTCCAATTAGGTGGTGGCCCAGCCTCCCAGGGTGTCTTTCTTTTATCTCTGTGCAGCTTTGAAAGTTATTAATCTTCTTTGTTGAATAAACTGTGTCTCCTGACATCATCACCCATTGGTCCTCACTCAGCCTTTTGTTCTTTCTAGAAACCCCTCGGATAATTGATTCCAGGTCTCATCCACTTTGATTCTTTTCATTTCCTCATCTGGGCTTCAGTTTCCTCATCAATAAAATGGGTAGATGAACTGGTCTTGTCAGATCTCCATATAGTTTTCATTCTATGATCCTATGATATTTTTTTTTTTTTTTTTGTCCAAATAATAGTACCCCAAAACAGAAAAACTTGCTTGCTGCCAGGAACTCTAAAAGGAAAGTGTTTCCTAACATTTTGCACATTGTGTCTTTTCCTTCCTTCCATTCTGTTTGTGTTTTTCTGGAGATGGAGAAGATAGTCCAGAGAAGGTGGGGTAGGTGCCTGCCTCATTGTTAATGTTGCCATGCACTCAAGCTGGGAAGAGATGTGAAGTACTTAGGGTTGCTGAAATCCCAGAGCAGTCCCACCCCTTCCCACCTTGGTTTCCAGATTCATTTCCAAATTATAGGGAGGTTTCCAGATTAAAATCATGATTGACTGGCATTCATCCAGAGTCCCACAGAGCCTCCTCTCTGGCACCTTCTCATGGATTTCTCATATACCCCAGTGCATCTGCGACCTCTACCCCAAGATCACCCCTGATAAAAGGATCAAGCCTTTCTGTAACATTTCTGAAAATATAGAGAGGGCCAAATATTTAGAAAATCTGATTAGACCCATATACTGATTAATGTGTGAAACAATAATAACAATAAAATGACAAATATTTATTGAATAGTAAGTATGCTTCTAGAGAAGGAAATGGCAACCCACTCCAGTATTCTTGCCTGGAAAATTCCCATGGACGGAAGAGCCTGGCAGGCTACAGTCCAGGGGGTTGCAAAGGGTAGCGCACAACTGCACACACACACATGCACACAAATATGTCCCAGAAACCAGATTAAAGAACTGTATGCACTTTATGTCATTTAATTTTCACAACAAAAAATGAGGTCAGTTCTATTTTCATCACAGTTTTATAGATAATGAAGCAAAACTTTAAATTAATGTGTATATCACCTGCCTGGTATCATAGAACTGACAAATGGTAAAGCCAAGAATTCCAGCTCAAGTTTATATATTATATTTTTAATAACTCTGATGTCTAAACATTTCATGCTATACAAAAATGCCTTATTTTTAAATGATGTTTTAAAAATTTTGCACCTAATCATCACTTCTTCCACAAAGCTTCCAAGATGTTCTGCAAATCTAATTTAGAGATCTTCACTGTTTCATTGTATCTGTGCACATTTTACACTGATGCTTAGCCCACTGTTTAAAATCTTCCATTTGTCTTTCTTCTACGCTAGACAGCAAACCACTTGAAGGAAATAACTGTGTCTCTGTGTTTGTATTCCTTGCTCTGCCAACACATATTTCTTGTCACAGACAGGATTTTAGGGCATTCTTGCTCTAGAGGATTTTCAGTAGCTCTTGGTTTTACAGTCAAAATCAAAAGTTGTTGGATTAGGGGATAAAAAACACCCAGCCCTTTCTAGGCATGTACGGGATCCTTCTAAGTGTTTCCAGAAGGGATGGGAGCTCAGGCTTTGCATTAAAGAGAAGGAAAGTTTCACGTGAGAGATAGCTTATCTGAGATTAAGTAGTATTGTGGCAGTTCAGAAGTTTTTTTACAGAGAACTTTCTGAAATACTGACTGTTAAATGTCTGTCGATCATAAACCCTAAGACTGTTCCTGAGAGAAGCCGGGAAGGTCTCTGCAGCTAAGCCTGGCTCGATACAGAGAAATGGTATGAGGGCCCCCTCCGAGTCCATCTGGAGAACCAGTGCTGGCCAGCAGCATGGAGCAGTTGCAGCAGGAGTCACAAAGGCGGGCACCTGCACTGTTATTAGGACCCGGCCTCCCCTACTTTCCATACCCTTTAAGCTCCTAAGAGTATTACACCACCCTAAGGAAGGCAAATCTCTCAAGCAAGACAGATTTCATTTACTATAGATCTTCATATTGGGCAACTAAGATATTTATTACACCAAAATAATGGAACAAACCCAGGTCTGTTCCAATTACACATGTACATTATGTATGTACATAAAACATTTCTGGGAGAGCATGCAAGAAACTGCTGAAGGCAGTTGCTTCAAGGCAGTGAGACTGAGGATCTAGGGAGAGGGTGAGGTATATTTTTCTTTGGAAATGTCTTTGTATTGCCTAAATATCATGTGTTTGTACCATTTTGTATAATAATATAAACAAATAATAAGAAAATTTATGTAATGAATGAAATAAAATTCATTTTTAAATACATAACTCAACTTTTAAATGATTGGAATTTAATCCATTCTTTGCAGACACACAGTTTGAGCCTAAGTTGTGTTTTCTTTAGGATTTGAGGGAAAGAACTGTACAACAGGTCTGCTGGAACACTTACATCGGACATTAAAAAGTCTCATGAGAAGTGATCTGGAGAAGGATGGAGAAAGTGAATTAAAATAACAGTAGTAATAAGAGAAATAAGTAACATATAATGAAGGCAAGGTACTAAACTCTACATGATCATCTCATTTAAACAGTCCAGTCCAGTAGGTATCATTGTTTTCCCCATGGAAGCTGACATCTGAGAAGTTGGATAACTACCAAAGCAAAGCTAGGATTTGGTTCTAGACAATCTGAAGCCCAAGTTCTGTACTTGAGCACGTGACTCTGTGTGAGGAGAACCCAGTATGTGATATGCAGATGTCCTTTCCACTCCAGCCCTGTTGGTAACATAACTGCCTCCAGCAGGCTCAGCAGCAGCCAGACATCAACCCAGCAAGAGAAATGGCAGACTCTACTCGGCCATTTAAAGAGTCAGTCTTGGGGACTCCTAAAACAATACAGAAAAATTGAGAACTGATGTTTCCATACAAAAGGACAGAGGGGCAGAGCCAGAGACACACTGTCCTCTGTTGTTATCATGACCCCAGTTTTATGCCCTGTGGCCTAGGAAATACAGTTTTATATAATGATGTTTAAAAGGAAATGTGAAAGAAAAAAAAAAAGGAAATGTGAAATGTCAAAGAAGTCATGAGATTAAGATTATCTCAGTCTCACAAAGCCATGTTATCTGAGTAATTAACTGTGGAGGAAGGGCCCTGATATTCTGCACGTGTCTTCAGTCTGTTGGTACTGATGACACTTAGGATCGAAAGAAGTAGGAAGCCAAACGACAATGCTCTGTCATTTCACCTCCTTGATGGTGAAGCAGAGAGTTAGCTTGCTGTTTCCTGAGACTTTACATACAGTGATGTAAATCACTGCTCTATTGTTCATTTATGAATCTCCAGACTGAGCCCCCCAGACTGACTATACTGAATGTCAGACTGAGCTAGAGGAGAAAAAACTTGAAGTTCATCTTGTGAGGTTTTCATCTTTATTTGTTATCTTTGTAATCCTCCTCTTTTCTTCCCCCAAATGAGATCTTAGGAAAAAACCTACCATATAGAAGCACAACTGCTCCGTGTGAAACAGGGACTCCTGCGCAGCACCTGCTGCGTTCCCTAGTGCCCAGCCCTGGACCACGGCTTGGAGCGCTTCGAGTTGACGCCAAGTAAAGGGGCCATATGATACTTTGCCAAACCGGGACACTTTAAAGCACAAAAAGAGACTCCATTAATAACTGTGCTGTGACAAGAGATGTAAACTGGGACCACCCTGGGCAAATCAGGAAGCACGGAACCCTAGTTTTCAGAAGTACACTCTTGAAACTGTTGACTCAGTCCAAACTCTGCATGTAAGAGATGAGGATTCTAGCCCCTTGACTTGCTCCAACATAAATTACCCTCTGATGAGAACCAGGAAATTCCAAAGCAGGCAATCCATCCCCTCTGTCTAATCCACCTCAAAATAAGTCAAGTGGGAAATAACTGAATTTTTAAATAAAAACAGTTACTGTTGGGTATGCCAAACCTCTGTGATCTCAGTACGAACGATGTGCTTTTTGCCATAACTATACCACCTGAACTCTTCTTTACTTCATGTGCGTGTGTGTGTGCTCAGTCACTCAGTGGTGTCTCTACTTTACATTGTTCTTCAAATCAGCTCACCTCTTACACTCAGATATTGCTTCACCCAAAGCAAAAAGATTTGTTCCACCAGCAGTTTGCCTACTGTATTTTGTAAAGCACTTACATTTAGTAAACAGAACTTCTGAATTTTAATAATTAGATATTTTATACTTGCTATTCCCTACAATTCTGGTCTACATTAGAATCTAGCATAAGATGACATCTGGCTTAACATGGCTTAAATGCTTTTTTTAAGCTTAATATAGCAGTAAGCAATCTTGTTCTATTAAAAGCACTCTGATTTCTAGAAACTTCACTGCTCACCCAAGATGGTCACTTTGCTCCATTCATTCCAGCCTTTCTCAAATAGGCCTCTGGTTCAATTTTAATGTATTTGTTTATAGATGCTTTTGTGTACAGTTTGGCCATGCAAAAGATTCCTACCAGTTATTTTTGCAAAAGCACATTTCATATGTCAAAAATAAAACCAGTTACACTAAATAATTGTACAAATATTTATTGAGCACCTGCCACGTACCAAGTTCTATCCAACCTGCTAAAAATGAACAGCATACAGTTCTGGCCTCAGATTCCTTCATGTTAGTAGGGAGACAGGCAAGTAAGCAAAAAGGGCGCTACGTGCTATACTAATGAAGGGTTTGGATGTCCTCTTCCTGCTGATCAGCTTAGGAGGGATGAAGTCCTGTGTTTGGATCAGGTACAAAAATTATACTCAAAAAATCAAATGGCCAGGAATGGATATTTCTTTATTTTTCTAACAGAATTTAATGTTCTTTTCTTTCTGAATCATCCTCCTCTCCAAAAAATATCTTCAGAAATTTAGTTAAATTTGAACTTAGAACTTCTCTTTTTACCACCAAGGTATAAGCTGAAACAATGTATCAGTATAATTCAATTTCCATATCAGGACTCTTTGGCCCCACTCAGGGTTCTCCACTTGCCTTCTGTCCTGCAGTGGCATCTTGGAGGCATCGGCAGTGCAGGGAAGGGGAGCAGGCATGGCATCTTAGGGTTAGGGGGTGAGGAATATCAAAACTGGAGGCTGGAATCCAGAACTTAACTGATCTTTTTGACTCAGATTCTGGGCACCCTCCACTGCTTTCAGCTGAATGATTCCCCAAACTGGATTTGAGGGCAAGGCACTGGCATCCACCATAGATTAGATGTCCATTGACTACAGATCTGATCATGAGATAAGATCTAGCACCTTCTCAGCCCAACCCCTGCCATCTAGGACCTATTTGCTAAGCATGAGGAGTCCCTGGATGGCTTGCAGAGAGAGTTATAACTGACATCCTGGCATTTGAGTCGTGAGAGTTACCAGGGGTGAGGGATGTGTCAAGTAAACTGCTCAACCACAGTCCCTCTGGTCTATCAAAGCACTCAGCTCTGTAACATTTCTCTCTGGGGCCCCAGGAAACGCTCACCAAGTTGAAATGATCAGGGTTCCTCCCCTACCCACCCCACTCATCTAGGGATCTCCATTTGACATTGCTTCTCTACACTGTTCTGCCATGTGGATAGAAGTGCCATGCATCTTGCCAAGTATGAAGATTATATCCTTCCCATGCCACTTCCTGGCATCTACTACCTATTTCAGGGTATCCCCCAAGTCTTCTGGTATGTTTCCATATGCTTCTCATCCCCAACTCAGGTTTTAATATATCACCCATCCCCATCCTGGTATGGCAGGAGTTGCTCTTATTTCTCATCTTCATCCTAATTCATGGTTGACAAAATCTATGCAGTGATTTTCCTGGCTTAGCTCTTTACGTGTAAAACCCAGATTTAGGAAATATTTTCCCTCTCATAAGGAAATCAACAGTTTTTTCCTTTTTTCAAATCAACAGTTTCCTATAATATTTTGTATTATTTAATCATGGGCTATAAAAACTCTAGAAACTATTAGGGGTAGCTTGAAATAAAAAGCAACTGGCTTAGTATGTTTCAAACTATTTTTCCCACAACATTCAAAATTATCAAAGTAGTTTATGTCAGAGATCTGAATCATCCAAACCCTCTTCCAGATCTTCTATATTTGAAAAATTAAGGGAAAATGCAGAGTTAAGCAAATTAATATTTGTTGAATGTCAACAATATTACGCACTATGATAGGTGTTTTATGTTCTTTACTTTCTTTAATCTTCATAATATGTCTTCAATGCAGAAATCATTCCCAGTTTACAGAAGAAGAAAAGAAGTCTCAGAAGAGAGTATGTAACTTTTCCAAGTGATTTGGATAGAAGTTAATAAAGCCAAAATTCATACTCAGTACACCTGATCCCAAAATTCATTTGCTTTCTGCCTTTCCACAGTAAGAAAAATATTGTCAGCCTAATGACATAGGTAAAATTTCATGTCCAGCATGTATTATTTAGGGCAAAAGATGCCCCAGGCAATAATCAACGAACACAATGTATTTATGACTTCTTTCCTAGATTTGAAAGTAAGCATAACATTCTAGTGGTGGTGAATAGTTGTGTCTTTGCTTTTTAGACCTACTGTTGGTCCTTTTCTTGACTGGTTTGATGCAGAAACCTTGTTTAGCAACAAAGAATCAGTGATAACATTATTGGGAAAATTAAGCCTGCTGTTTCACAATCTCCTTTTCAACACAGTTTCCAGGAGGGCATCATAGTGAAGAGACGGCACTGTCTGTACACATAAACATGGATTTCCTGAGTGGCCCCAACTCAGAGGAGAGGCTGCAAATGCTACTGAGAGCTGCCTCTTTGCTGAGCATGAGGAGCCCCTGGCTGGCCTGCAGAGAGTTGTAACTGACATCCTGGCAATTGAGTCATAAGAGTTACCAAGGGTGAGGGATGTCAAATAAATAAAGCATTTTCACCACGAAAATCCTCCCCAGCTCTGCAGGGAAGCCTGTGACACACACATGCCCAACAACATAACAGAATCAATGAAGTATTTCCTAAACGCTCAGGAGCTGAGAATCCCCAGGCCACAGATGAAATCAACACTCCATAGTTAATGATATATAACTCATCCATTTGTAGAAAGAATCTGGGTGACCTATGACAATATAGGTAAAGAGCTGGGATTGGGACTTCCCTGGCAGTCTAGTGGTTAAGACTCGGTGCTTCCACTGCATGGGGCATGGGTTCAATCCCTGGTTGGGGAACAAAGATCTCGCATGTCACACAGTGTAGCTAAAAAATAATAAAAAAAAATTATTTTAAGAAAGAGCTGGGATTACATACAATGTTTTCTTCATGTATGGGTGCAATCCAAAATTTAAATTCGCTCACATTTCATAAATTGCACTTTTTAATAATATAAATTATACATTATATATGTGTATATAGAGACATAGATATAGATTCATACTTGCACATGTGTGTGTGTCTGTGTGTGTGTGTGTGTCTGTGTGTGTGTGTGTGTGAGGGTTTTATGGGAGTTAGTATAGTCTAGAGAAGAACACCAACTAGGAATGAAATATAAATTATAATCCCAGCTTTTCTAACAACACACTGCAAATCGCTAAACTTTTCTGGGCCTAAGTTTCTTCAGCTTTAAAGCAAAAATGTTAGACTTCTTTTAGTATCAGCTGGTACATCTCAAGCATAAGATATACATGCTCTCATAACAAAGCTACTTCATTCAGTTCCCCCAGAAAATTAGCTGAGGTTGGCCTTGTTTAGGCTTCCTAGGTGGCTCAGTGGTAAAGAATCTGCCTGCCAATGCAGGAGACACGGGTTCAATCCCTGGGTTGAGAAGATCCCCTGGGGAAGGAAATGGTAATCCACTTCAGTGTTCTTGCCTGGGAAATCCCATGGACAGAGAAGCCTGGTGGCTACAGTCCATAGGGCTGCAAAGAGTAAGACATGACTGAGAACAGTCTTTCATATGTTCCCAATACACTTTCCTTCATAACACTGTTGCAGGTGAAGTAAAATAATACTTTCCATAATTTTATTGGTTAATATTTGTTTCTTTGAATGCAATTTAAGCTCCAAGAGGACAGAGACCATGTCCTCTTGTTTCTCACTGTACCCCTGTACCAGTGCAGTATTGGCTTAGGTTTTGGACAATGAATCAACAGATAATAAAAGACAATAACCTGTGAGGATGATATTAGTTCTGAGGTTCACAAAAATGGCACTTTAACACATTAAAGTGTTAAAGCTAACACATTGAAGGCCCTTACCATTCTTGTAAGTCATCTATGACCTCAATTGTCTAATCCAAAATGCTTCCCAATTCAAATGGCCCCTTCTGTAGTTTCCACCACCAACCATTCCCCTCCTGGCCTCAGTGATAAAGCTCCATCAGTTTCCCCCTGTGTCCCCAACCACCCCAACTCTTCCTTCAGGCTTGCCCTCCTTACGGTATTTCCTAAGACTCACCATCTCATCTTTTTGCCCTTCATCTCATCTTTTTGCCCTTCTCAACCTAGGCATCCCAGGATGTGAGTATATTGTTATACATACACGCACGCGCATGCGCACGCGCGCACGCGCACGCACACACACACACACACACACACACACGCACACACACACACACGATTTATCCCAGTATTTGCAAGAGGTAAACCAAAGAGGAGTAAATATTTTTTGAATGACTGAACCTACAAATTACCTTGACTTTAAACGCCATGCTTCAGTGTTTACATACACTGCCAGCTCTTTGTTTTTGTCTAGTCGCTAAGTCATGTCCGACTCATTTGCCACCCCATGGATTATAGCCCTCCAAGCTCCTCTGTCCATGGGCTTTCCCAGGCAGGAATACTGGAGTCGGTTGTCATTTCTTTTGCCAAGGGGTCTTCCCAACCCAGGGATTGAGCCCACATCTGGGCTCAATCTGGCAGGCAGATTCTTTACCACTAAGTCTCTAGGGAAGCTCAGCTCTATACTCTGAATGAGTTTGCTCATTTTCTTGGGCTGCCATAACAAGTTACCACAAACTGGGTGGCTTAAAGTAACATAGCTTTATTCTTTCATAGTTCAAGAGGGCAGAAGTCTAAAATATCAAGGTGCTGGCAGGGTTGACTTCTCCTGGGGTCTAAGGGCAGTGTTCCATGCCTCTTTCCTAGCTTCTGGTGATTGTCAGCAATCTTCGGTATCCCATGACTCACAGATGCAACACTCCAAGCTCTGCCTCCATTTTCACATCACTTTCTTCTCTGTGTCTCCTTTCTGTCTCTTTTAAGGAAACTCTCACTGGATTTCGGGCTTACTTTAATCCAGTATGATCTCATTTCAACCTTCACCTTAATTACATCTGAAAAGACCCTTATTCCAAATAAAGTCATATTTTGAGGTTCCAGGTGGACATGAATCTGGGAGAGACACTAGTCAACCCACCACAATCTACCTTCTGGGTCCTCAAAATTCATGTCCATCACATGTGCAAGATACATTTATGCCACCCCAACATCTTCTAGTCTTAATCCATTCCATCAGCTTGATGTCTCAAGTCTCATCCAAATACTGTCAACTCAAAAAGCTCTAAATCTCATGACCTAAATTATTTAAATCAACCATGACTGAGACTCTGGATTTCATCCATCCAGGGACAAAATTTCTGTCTATCTGTAGTCTTATGCAACTAGATCTGCTCCCAAAATGCAGGGATGAGTTTAGGATAGACATTCCCATTCCCATAGAGGGAAACAGGAGAAATAAAATGGTCTCCGGCCCCCAACACGTCTGAAACCCAAGATGCAAATTCCACTGGGTTTCAAGGTCTATAAAAAATCATCCTTTGTGGCTTGATATTTGAAAGTTAAAAATGTCTAGACAGCGAAATAAACTATGAACAAAATTAAAAGACAAACGACACATTGGGAAAATGTAATTCATATGATCAATCACATGTTTCCCTAACATATATATGATAAATGATAAAGAACACACTCCTTACCAAAGTAGGGAAAGAATAGATGAAATATTCACAGAAAAGGAAATTCAAATAACATTTGATTATATGAAAAGATGATCCACATTACCCATAGCGAAAGAAAGTGAAAGTGTTAGTTGTTCCATCATGCCTGACTCTTTGTGACCCCATGAACTGCAGCCTGCCAGGCTCTTCTGCCCATGAAATTCTCTAGGCAAGAATACTGGAGTGGGTAGCCATTCCCTTCTCCTGGCCCAGGGAATCTTCCTGGCCCAGGGATTGAACCAGGATCTCCTGCATTGCTGGCAGATTCTTCATTAGCTGAGCCACCACTTTGCCAAGATGAACAGCATGAGTTGGACAATTTATTTGGAGGGATATTTAACAGATTCTAACAAAGTGACAAATGGGTTTATTTTGACCCAGCAACTGCATTTCTTGGAATTTATCTTACAAATCAGATAACATACTTACAAAATGACCAAAAAAAACAAGGTAAATTACTGCAGCATTGGTCATGAGGGCAAACTTTAGAAAATATATGAGTGAACATTAAAAAGGGAACTACTTAAATAAATCATGGTATATTATGTAGCCACTAAAAAATGAAAAAGCTCTTTATATAATGATTAAAAATATTCTCCAAGACATATTGTTAGGTGAAGGTAACAAAGCAGTGTGCAGAATTCTGTGTATAGAGGGATTAAAGAAACATAACCATATGTGTATATTTGCATAATACATGCATAATGTATCTCTGAAGGCTGTCCAAGAAACCATTGATATTGGTTGCAGAGAATTGGTTGGCCAGAGGCAATGGTAAAAGGAGTGCTTTCACTCTAAAATTTTATACCTTTTGAATTTTGAGCACGGAGACTAGTTTATCTATCATAATTAATTAACTTATCAGTTAACTGAATTCTTTGAAAAGTTATGAGAGACTACTAGTTAAGCATGGCAGGTTGTAAATATCATTTATCTCTATTTCCTCCTGACATCTACTACAGAGATAGAACAAGACAATTTTTTTAAAGTAATAAGTCAGCAAAGAAAGACAAAAAGAAGAGATAAGAAGACAGTCTTCAACATAAAATGCCAACAAAATCTTGGAAGGAGAGGGCAGCGGTTAAACCAACCACCCTGGAACTAGGGTCCCAGGATTTCTTAGAGTGAGAATAGGGTGGAACCAAAACACATTTTGTCACTTTTGTTTTAATTTCCTCGTATTACATAAGCATCAACTTTTTTTAAAGAAGGAAAATTATCTTTGGCCATTTCCAAATTATCCCCTCTGCTAAATCAGAAGATTTAGCATAACTCTACAGCTTCCAAACGTAACTCATTTTTTAACTCTTGTGCCCACAATTAGCTGTGCTGCATGCAAGGCTAAGGAAACATTTATAAATAACACAGATCTAATAAACTTCTTTTAACCAAATAAACCTCAGTTCAGAAATGCCTGAAAATATCTGAAACAGTAAAGAACAAAAAGCAAAGGTATTGCTTTATTTTACCTCGAATATCCATGAGTTTTTAGAGCTGGAAGAGAGTCTACAATTTTAGACTCAGTTCAGTTCAGTTACTCAGTTGTGTCCAACTCTTTGTGACCCCATGGATGGCAGCACGCAAGGCTTCCTTGTCCATCACCAACTCCTGGGGCTTGCTCAAATTCATGTCCATTGAGTCGGTGATGCCATACAACCATCTCATCTTCTGTCGTCCTCATCTCCTCCTGCCTTCAATCTTTCCCAGCATCAGGGTCTTTTCACATGAGTCAGTTCTTCGTATCAGGTGGCCCAAGTATTGGAGTTTCAGCTTCAGCATCAGTCCTCCCAATGAATGTTCAGGACTGATTTCCTTTAGGATAGACTGGTTGTATCTCCTTGTAGTCCAAGGGACTCTCAAGAGTCTTCTGTAACACCACAGTTCAAAAGCATCAAGTCTTCGGCACTCAGCTTTCTTTACAGTCCAACTCTCACATCCATACATGACTACTGGAAAATTTGTAGCTTTGACTAGACAGAACTTTGTCAAGTAAGTAATGTCTCTGCTTTTTAATATGCTGTCTAGGTTGGTCACAGCTTTTCTTCCAAGGAGCCAGTGTCTTTTAATTTCATGGCTGCAATCATCATCTGCAGTGATTTTGGAGCCCAAGAAAATAAACTCTGTCACTGTTTCCATTGTTTCCCCATCTATTTGCCTTGAAGTGATGGGACCAGATGCCATGATTTTTGCTTTTTGAATGTTGAGTTTTAAGCCAACTTTTTCACTCTCCTCTTTCACTTTCACCATGAGGCTCTTCAGTTCCTCTTCTCTTTCTGCCATAAGGGCGGTGTCAACTGCATATCTGAGGTTATTGATATTTCTCCCGGCAATCTTGATTCCAGCTTGTGCTTCATCCAGCCTGGCATTTCACATGATGTACTCTACACACAAGTTAAATAAGCAGGGTGACAATATACAGGGTTGACGTACTCCTTTCCCTATTTGGAAGCAGTCCATTGTTCCATGTCTGGTTTTAACTGCTGCTTCTTGACCTGCATACAGATTTCTCAGGAAGCAGGTAAGGTGGTCTGGTATTCCCATCTCTTTCAGAATTTTCCGCTATTTGCTGTGATCCACACAGTGAGAGGTTTTGTTGTAGTCAATAAAGCAGAAGTAAATGTTTTTCTGGAACTCTCTTTCTTTTTCTATGATCCAACAGATGTTGGCAATTTGATTTCTGGTTCCTCTGCCTTTTCTAAAACCAGCTTGAACATCTGGAATTTCTCGGTTCACGTACTGTTGAAGCCTGGCTTGGATAATTTTGAGGATTACTTTGCTAGCATGTGAGATGAGTGCAATTGTGTGGTAGTTTGAACATTCATTGGCATTTCCTTTTTCTGGGGTTGGAATGAAAAATGACCTTTTCCGGTCTTGCAGCCACTGCTGAGTTTTCCAAATTTGCTGGCATATTCAGTGCAGCACTTTCACAGCATCATCTTTTAGGATTTGAAATAGCTCAGCTGGAATTCCATCACCTCCACTAGCTTTGTTCATAGTGATGCTTCCTAAGGCCCACTTGACTTCAGACTCCAGGATGTCTGACTCTAGGTGAATGTTCACACCATCATGGTTATCTGGGTCATTAAGATCTTTTTTGACTAAGATCATTTTAGACTAGTGGATTTTAAATTCTGTCCCACATAGCTGGCTTAGCTACGACCTTTATGAGAATAGGATAACAGGGTGAACAAGCAAACTCAGTTTATTTGTCTCTACCTGCCTCCCACATCTTCCTCTGGTGCTTCAAATACACAAACAATTCAACCAGAGCAGGTTTGTTAATATCTGCTTCATATCTCGGATTTCCAAACCTGGCAGCATATGAAAATCAAATAGGCAGATTTTAAAACATAAGAGTCCTGGAATGGACTCTTCACCCCAGACATACTGAATCAGAACTTCTAATAACAGTCTAACAATTAGTATCATGTTAAGGGCCTTCATTTAATTCTGATATGATCCAAATACAAAAAAAATAAAAACTCTACAGAATACTAGAAAGATTCATGAAGCTTTGCTGGAATGTTTCTAGTTATGGGAGCATTTTCCCCCACAGAAAAAGCTCAGTTCCCTTGACCAGGGATTGAACCCAGGCCATCAGCAGTGAGAGCATGAAGTCTTAACCACTGGACAGCTGGGAAATTCCCCAGAGAGCATGTTTAGTTACTAACAGAGAATTGGGGATGTCCCTGAAGCTCAGATGGTAAAGAATCTGCCTGCAATGCAGGAGACCGGGTTCGATCCCTGGGTCAGGAAGATCCCCTGGAGAAGGAAATGGCAATCCACTCCAGTATTTTTGCCTGGAGAATTCCATGCATAGAGGAGCCTGGTGGACTACAGTCCTTTGGGTTGCAGAGTCTGACACGACTGGGTGACTAACACACACACACACACACACACACACACACAATAGAGAATTAACTTTCCATCTAATCCCATGCAGAACCAATGAGCTCCCTCATTCTGGACAAGCAGTGTGACAAAGCTGCCTGCTCCCACATATGCTGTCTCTCTTCCTTTTGCTAACCAGTTTCATCCACTTTGCCACAGTGGTCAACCACGTTGAAAAATCAGTCTGTAAAAAAAAAAAAAAAAAAAATCAGTCTGTCATAATTCCTCAACTACTGGCCAGAGCTGGTAACTCAAGCCAATCCACTCAGGGTACTTCTCCAAGACTTTTAAAAGCTAAAGCCAGAAGTGAGACTCTTTTCTCTGAAGTCACAGGGCTTATGTTGTTCAGTCACTAAGACATGTCCGACTCCGCAACTCCATGGACTGTAGCACACTAGGCTCCTCTGTCCCCCACTATATCCAAGAGTTTATTCAAATTCATGCCCATTGAGTCAGTGATGCTATCTAATCATCTCTTCTTCTGCCCCCTTCTCCTTTTGCCTTCAACCTTTCCCAGCATCAGGGTCTTTTCCAGTGAGTCGGCTCTTCACATTAAGTGGCCAAAGTATCAGCATCAGTCCTTCCAATGAATATTCAGGATTTATTTCCTTTAGGGTTGACTGATTTTATCTCCTTGCAGTCCAAGGGACTCTCAAGAGTCTTCTCCAGCAACACAATTTGAAAGTATCCATTCTTTGGCAATCAGTCTTTTTTAGGGTCCAACTCTCACATCTGTACATAACAACTGGAAAACTCAAAGCTTTGACTATACAGACCTTTGTTGGCAAAGTGATGTTTCTGTTTTTAAATATGCTGTCTAGGTCTGTAACAGCTTTGTGAAAATATAAATCTAGGGCTACTGGTAGCCATGTGTTTGGCCTCATTGTAGTGGATGCTGTGATGGGCCAGCAGACATGCTACCAGATTTAGGACTGACACATTGCATTTACTCCCCCTAATGCTGTGAGTGTTGCCTGCTGGGGGCTTACAGCTGAGCCTTTCCTCTGAGCTAAAGGAACTCATGATATGCCCTCTTAAGCATGATACACCCTCTCCAGGTACAACCAGCCTATATCCAGTGACTGGCTAATACAGAGTATAAAGACTTGGCTCCCGTGCCTCAAACCTGGCAATCCTGAAGAACTTTCCCGGCTTCAGAGCCCCTAAGTGGTAAGCGGGCTAAGGCCTTTGCTGTGAAAGCAGTGCAGCCCAACTTTTCCCTTAACCCAACCCCACTTCCTTCATTTTTCCACAGCTGTTGTTCTGAAAAACACTACAAACAAATCTCCATCTTAGAGTCTGTTTTCCCAGAAAACCCGGCCCATGTCACTATGGAGGAACCCTAACTGTAGAAGGAGGAAATAAGGCTGAGTAGTGACAGCTGAGATGGGAGACACCCAGAGGGACCCCAAATAAAACTGGTTCCCCAGTTCTCTGTGACTTTCTAACTGTGTGTAATCACAGCTGGTATCTTGCCATCCTGATCATGGGATGCTCAGGCGTGAATGTAATTGTCCATATGTAGACCTGTTAGGCTAGAGTATGAGAAATTTTACACTGATTGTACTTCTATTAATTTAGCTGAAGATTAGCTCAGCTTTTTAGCAGCCCAAAAATCTAGTTGGTTTATTAGCGCTTGTGTTTACCAAAGACTCCTACATCACTTTCTGTCAAGCCAGCAACTGCACTCAGCATCCAAACATCATTTACTCTTCTCAAAAAGCTGCCTCAGCTTTATGACTGGCAATATTTCTTACCCCTTCTAAACACATGCCCCAAATATGAGTCAAGATGTGAAAGGGGTGTCAGGGAAGAGGAGGTGGTAAGCTTGCTTTCTTGAGGTTTATAATATTGAAACAGTAAATATTGAGAACACACTTCTTTCTGAAACTGCACACACTATTCACCCATTCTATGCTCAATCGCCTTGAGAATTATAGAGGATTTTTCATAATGACTTGAAATTCTTATAGTTCTTATTTAGAACTTTTAATCAAATCTAATGTGTGTTGTGTATTTAACAAAAATCCCAGAACATTGACTTTTCCCATAATGTAACTATATTTGACAATTAGATGTGCTGGTGATCAAGTCCCACTGAGAAAATTGAAGTGGTGACAGATTTGGGACAAGTTTATTTTCTTTAATTTCTAATTATGAAATGTTTGGAGTTAAAGGGAACTTTAGAGACCATCTAGTACCTGAATGACAGACACCCACCTTCCCTGACACTCTTGTTCCTAGAACCAGAGGTGAACATTGTTAACTGAATTCATCTATCTGCACACAGAGCCTGAGTGCTCAGAGTCTTATTCCCTGGGACCCAAATCATGCCCCATAGTTCTTAGCATGCCACATCAGACAGCAACCACCAATTAACTGTTTCTGGCAAGCTAGACAAACTTTATTTTCTCCGTCTGTCCCAATCACTCTGCTCTCTTAAAGCCATGAAATCATTGACCATAATTTATATAATGGCTAATAATTGAGCTTGAACTCCTGGTTCCCTATTCAATGTTCTCTCCATTTTCCCCCTTCTGAAAATTCTCCAATCTTTTCAACTATTATAACCCTGAAAACTAGTCAGGTATGCAGAATTCTGGCCTAACTTCAACAGGCGTGTCTTCCAGTACTGAATGTCTACATAGCTATTCCTCATCACACTCATGATGCATATGGGAACATGGAGACCATCTGGAGGAGAAGTGGTAGAGCTAAGGCTCAGTACCCATGGGGCCTCACACAATTCAATAATAATAATAAAACACTAAGGCAAATAAGAACATGCCCTGTACCCAGTGACTCACAGCTCTAAGCTAATCCCACAATAGCCCCACCTCACTATTAAAAACTTGAGAGAGAGAGGGGAAAATACAATTCCATGTATGTCCATCTGTTTGGTAACCACAACAACCAGCCATAAATGGAAAGTGGCTCCTGATGAATGGTTTTCTTTGCAGTTGAAGCCATCCCTGTGGCTCCTGAGCTATTACCTGGGGGCTTAAAGAAGCAAGTGGCCCTTGAGGTATTTGGTCCTCTTAAAATTCTACATGTCTCTAGCACCAGGACCATTTTCCTCATGCCAAAGAATGGCAGAGTTGTAGGGAGGATGGAAAATAACTGTCTGGCATGAGGCGCCCTGGGAGCCAGTCAGAAATTACAGGATGATGTGTCAGGGTCCAGGAAAAGATGGGTGTGCTGATCGTGTCATGCTTTCTCCTTGGCACAGAAACAACACACCTGAGTCTCCACACCACCCCCTCCAGAGGGTCTGAATGCAACAGAGGAATGAATCTTAGGGGTATCAAACACAATCCCATCACTTAACAGTTGAGAGTGAGGCACAGAGAGGAGAAGAGATTGGCCAAGGGGCACACAGCAAGTACAACTGATGTTTTTCCAAGGGTGAGTTTTTGAGAAGTAACAAGAAAGGAGCTAGGACCATGTAAACAATGGAAGCAATGATAAACTGAAATAATTTGACCAGTGAAACACCACTTGGTCTTTACAGAGCTCCTCTCTATGGAAAGCAGAAGTCCCATCCCTAACCCCTACCTCACTGATGGGTCTCCTTCCTTTCCCAGCTGACTCTTACTGAGGCAAAACGCTAGCTACAAAGTGACTCACTTTGGAAGTAGACTTTGTGACTCAGACTCTGCTTTCTAAACACTAGACCCACATCCTAAAGACTAGGGATTTTACTAGATCTGCAACAAGCTGGCAAGAGGTTGTCCTTGCCAATGCAAGGACATTGTCCTTGCATTAAAGATAAACAGGTGGTTTGTGAACCAGCAAGAGTGTATGATACAAAAGAAGGAATTCATAATTAATTCACTGATCTTAAGCTAGGATCAATGCTCAGATGCACAACGTCTTTTAATTCTCATAACAACTCCATGAGTTAAAATGATTCTTCTATGTTTTCAGAAGCTAAGGGGCAGAGATTGTAAGTAACTGGAAATGGAGTTTTGAAGAGGTTAGGTGAGTTGCCCGAGTGGGTAGAGCCAGGATTCCAAGACAAGTCATCCTGGTTTCCTCTGTCCTCCACCCTTGCTTCCCAAACCTCACACCCTACTATAGCACTTTTCACATGATCAAGGCATAATCACCTCTCTTATTTTATGAACACAGCAGTTCTTTGATGGTTGTTAGCAGAGTACTTTTCACATTAAAAACATTTTGGAGATAGAAAATCCATGTGACCTTGAACAAATTACCTCTTTTATGTGGTTGAAGTCTTCCTCATCTATAATACAGGAGTAACAAACTCATCTACTTGATGGGTTTGCTTTAAAAATGAAATAAGATAATGTAAGCAGAAAAGCACTTTGTATAAATTGCTAAGTGTCATTCAGTGAAAAGTGAATAAGAGAATGACAGAGATGGGAAAAGGACAAGCCAAAAGCTAACCCAATGAGCTGGGTCTAGTATTAATATAAAATCATTCTTGGCTTATAGCAAGTAATAATAGTAATAGACAATATCTACATAATACCTAAAGTTCTATGGCCTATATCAAGTTTTTGGAACATAATTCTGTTTAAACCAATAACCAGCAGCCATAGTTTGAATTTTTTCCCTTTATTTTGTATAGTTATTTATAGTTTTCAGGATGCTAATGTATATGTTAGGGAAATTGCAGCAGCCCTACGTTAGAAACTTCACTTAATTCTAACGATGTTCTTCTGAAGTGGGTGCTGGTTGTCATAGAAACTGAGGCATGAGGATTCCTGGCCCCTGGCTCCACAGCCAGTAAGGGGAGGAGCTGAGTTTGAACCTCAATCTGCTCTGCCTCTCAGATCCACTGAGGACCCTGCTTTCATGGAGTCACAACCTTACTGAACCCTAAGCAGATCCAGATCTCAGAGTTCCCTACTCAGGAAAGAGCAATGCTCAGTCTACAAGAGAGAGACTGGAAACCCCTTCCCCAAAGTCTAAAAAGACTGCCCTAGAGATGAGGTTAAAAGCCTTCCTGTGTGTCTCCAGGCTTCATCTCAAATGTCTTTCTCTGCCCTGCTGTGGAGATTCCCCAGTGCTACTCTGAGTTAGGTCTCCTTTTTCTTTCTATTTTTCTACCTCATATATTTTCCCACAGTGCTTTTTTTGGACCTCTCTCCTAAAAGCCTCAATTCGCCCTGCAGTACTCTGCTTTCTCCTTTACCCCCAACTCCACTTTCCAGTTCTTCTCTCAGCCTATGACTTATTCCTCAGTTAACTCCAGCCTCACGCCTGCATGCATCACAGCCCTCCCTGTCCTTGGACAGCCTGCAGCAAAAGGTATGGGGAGTGGGTTCTAGAGTCTGATCCTGAACCAAAATCTAGACTCTGCTCTTCGGTGTTGTGTGACCCTGGACAAGCAAACTTTATTACTTGGTCTTTATGTAAACCTCAAAGAATCTGTCTTACAGAACCATTATGAACATTAAAGGAGATAATACTTGACAATCACATATAATCTGATAACTAGTATCAATGTGTTTTTATGCATATCTAACTCAATCATTGGTATTACTCTTCTCCCATTCTTCTTTCAGTCTCTGGGGAAGCATTTTTCTCTCTCTTTTTCTTCTCTCAAGCCAAACCATCCATTTCTTCAATCCTTTCCACCTTCCTGCAGGAACCTAGTCCCAGATCTACTCTCCTTCTTCTCAGCATCATTTACTTCCTCTCCTACTCACACTCACTCCTCCTTTTGGACCCCCATCTCTGTTACAGACACCATGACCCCCTGCTGGTAGCCCAGGCTGAACACCTGACAATCCATCTCTGTCCTTTGCCTCTGCTTTACTCGTTCATGGTCACCAAGTCCCCATGATTCTTCCCATGTTGTCTCCCTGGCTTTTCTCTCCTTGCACATCTCACAATCATCCTGGCTATCAATCTCCCTTCTTTCATCACCACATCTCTCCCTTTTTGATCTTGCCCCTTTTCTCTCCATATTGTCCATCCTTGGAGAGCCCTCTCCTCTCCCTGTATGGCAGGTAGTATTTATCCTTCAGAGCAAGACTTGTCCAGGTGTCTCATCATTTAGAGTCCATGTTCAAGTCTTCCCAGTTTTCAAATGATATGATTATACATTTATGCTTTTTCACTGACAAAATCATCTCAAGTACATATCTCATATGTCTACATACAATGTCTTATAGAGTGCCAAACACAGGAAAAATTTCTGCAAATATGCACTGATTGATTGGTAAAGGATCTATCTGCAAGCTTTAGGAAAAAGGAAGCATCTGAATAATAGCTAACATTTTCTCCATCCTTATTATGTGCTAGGCAATGGAATAAGTGCAGGAAAAATAAAATAAAATGAAAGAATAGTATCTATGTGCCCAACATCTTATATGCATTGTTCATTTAATCTTCATAATAGCCATATGGAGCAAGTATACACCCATTATATCCGTTTTGTAAACGTGGTCCACTATCACAGCAGAAATGAGTATTAGGGCTGGGCACATTTCGATTTACCAGTTAATTCAACTCAGTGTTTATTAAGGCCTCTCATCTCCATTTTTCCCCCAAGACTCACTCAAGATCTACAGAATCTTAAAAATGACTTTAGGATGCTTTAGGAAGTCAGGTGACTATGTAGTCTAAGGTTTTCTAGCCTCAGTACCTTTGTCCCACTGCCTGCAAACCAGAAAATGCCTAAAATTCAATACAAACAACAGTAAAGAACACCTACAGCTATATTTAGGAGCCATGGAGACCATAGATTCTTCATAAGGAACAAAGTTGGCATGCTGAAGGTTAAAATTGCATTTCACCTTTAAAAATAATAATAGTAAACATAATAAAGCTTTCATTACTATCAAAATGAAATACTCTAAAGAAAGTTAAGTATCTCCAAGTTTTAGTGAGTTGTGCTAATCAGAACTAGGAGGAATCAAGTTTATGGTGCCTTTTATTTTTAAAGTCCTGTACTTGTGCCAGTGGAATGATAAATAAAATCCTTTTCCTTTCTTCCCAAATGTACAGTCTAGCAGTTGGGTTACTGAGCTAAGTGAAAAAATAAAAATACTCAGGCAGTCCTATCTATTAAAACAATCAGCTGTGCGGGAGACAAACATAGAGGAACAGTCATTTCACTAAACCATGCAAATAACCATTTGAACCTTGACTAAGCATTTTTATTTATTCACTTATCCCAAAAATATTTCTTGAATTCCTACTATGTGCCAGCCATTCTTCCAGGCTCTGGGGATAGAGTGAAGAAGAAGGGAAGCAAAGTCCCTTCCATTTTGGGTCTTATATTCTTGTGGGAGAGGAAGACAAGAAATAAATAATGATTGTATGGTACAACAGAGGTAGTGGCAAAACTGTGGAGAAAAAGCAGCAGTTTATGGAGCCAGAAAGTAGCCAATGGAGGGACTAGGGCTTGAGGTCCATGGGTCTAGGATGACTTCACTGTGAAGATGATCTCTGAGAGAATCCTGGGCAAAGAGAGGGAGTGAGCCATGTGGGGGATGTGAGCATCCCAGGTGGAGGGGAGAGCAAGTGCAAAGACCCCCCCCCCCCCAAACAAGAGTAAACTGGCATCCTTGAGGGAAAGCCAGCGTTACTGGAAAGATGTAAGAAGGGGATGAAAATCAGGTTGGAGAAGCAGATAGAGCCGATCACTGGGCTCCAGGGAGGCTCTGTTCTCCTCTGCATGGTTTGGAACGTCATTGAAGGGTTCTGAGCAGAGGAAGACCATGAAATCTACACTCTAAAAGGACTACTTGGACTTCTCTGGTGGTCTGGTGGTTATGAATCTGCCTGCCAATTCAGGGGACATGGGTTCGATCCCTGGTCCAGGAAGATACCACATGCCATGGGGCAACTTGACTCATATACCACAACTACTGAGCCCACTTGCCCTAGAGCCTATGCTTTTCAACTAGAGAAGCCTCGGCAATGAGAAACTCATGCACTGCAACTAGAGAGTAGCCCCTGCTCACCACAATTAAGAGAAAGCCCATGTGCAACAACAAAGACCCAGTGCAGCTATAAATAACTAAATTTATTTTTTAAAGGACTACTGTATAACTGATTGTTACTGATTGTTTCATGGACAGAGCTGTCCATGAAAGACCAGGTGATTTCTAAAATAATAATAAAGTTTTGTGCTTGTTATGGTCCATCTGAGATGGTCTCGGATCATGGATCCCAGTGCAGAAAAGACACAGGAAGGAGGAAGCCACTTTTTGTGATGGCAAATACATGTGGTGAGGTAGGCAGAAGCCAGTAAGCAGTGTAATGTAGTACTTCCCAAAGAATCTTATGCTAACAGTAGTTTCAAGGTGTGTGAATAAATGTTACGCAGTAAATGGCAGGGTCAACCTGAGAAATGCTCCATTTCCCTTTTCAATAGAGCTTTCTTAGAATCTTCAGGGAGCTCATTTGCATGAGGACTCTAACAAGACCAAAGTTGGCAGGGTTCTCTGATCTAATTCAACCTCAGGACTCTTCACATAAAACATGCATTGGAAAACCCAAGGGTAACAACTTCAGCTTAAAACCAGCTAAGACCTATTTGGAGGGATGTAATGAGTAATACGGAGAAGGCAATGGCAACCTACTCCAGTACTCTTACCTAGCAAATCCCTAGCAAATGGATGGAGGAGCCTTGTAGGCTGCAGTCCATGGGGTCACTAAGAGTCGGACACGACTGAGTGACTTCACTTTCACTTTTCACTTTCATGCATTGGAGAAGGAAATGGCAACCCACTCCAGTGTTCTTGCCTGGAGAATCCCAGGGACGGGGGAGCCTGGTGGGCTGCTGTCTATGGGGTCGCACAGAGTCAGACATGACTGAAGCGACTTAGCAGCAGCAGCAGCAGCAGCAATGAGTAATAGATCTTGAATCCAGGGGTTGGGCATTTTGGGTTAATATAAGGCTAGTGTAAACTTACCAGAGCTCATAATAAATAAAAACATGAGAAGGTCACTTTTGGTGTCCTGTTTAGAACCATAGGTAGAGCAAAGGTCTCCAAACATTCCAGAGAGTTTGCAAGATGATCCACTGGAATGTGGGAAGAAAAAATATCATGTCGGTTTTATACTGTTTCAAAAACCCATAAAAGAAGTTAATATTCTAATGCTTAATACATGGATTGAAAGTAGCACATATGATTTATAAATACATACATTGGGTTTGAATGTTCAAAAATGTTATGGATAAGGATGTATGTCTGATCACAAAAATCTTGGAGGTTGCTAGATTAGATAACTGGAAAAGGAAATGCATGGTGCTTGCATCAAGATATGGTTGTGAAAGTGAAGGAGGACTAAAAGGATGGGAGTGGCATTTGGGAGGAGAGGCTATTAGGGAGCTAGAGGTGATCAGCAGCAGTAGCTATGACACAGTGGGTGTAGAATGGAATGAATGATGACTCCAAGGCTAGGAGCTCTGGAGATGACTGAAGTTTCTGTTGGGGAAATTGAGAAAAAATAGAACAAAAAGGCCAATCAATCATTATGCAACCTTAACTGTATGCAGCACTAACTGTGGTATTTAGCCCAGACCACTCTCCAGACCATTATAAGTGTTCAATACATGTTGGCAAGATGAATGAATGAGTGAATGAGTATATGCAGAGGACACAGCAAAAAAATATAGAGCAGGAAAATCTGGGCAAAATGAAAATAATCTAGATCAAGATCTCACACTATTATCATTTCCTTAAAAAATTATAAAATATCTCTGATATTTATTAAATTGTTTTAACATGTGATCAATACTATTTTCAAAAGAACAATCTCATGAACATATCTGTTTTTAGGATAGCCTTTAAAAAGTTATGTCCTATATATTCACTGTAGAAAAATCAGAAAATGTAGCTAAAATCCAAAAAAGGGAAAAAAAAAAAAACTTATCATATCACCACCCAGAAATAACCCATACTTATTTTTACAAAAATGTGCTTAGACTATATACACTACTTTGTAATTTTCACTCAACGATATGTTCTGAGTATCTATGCAGGGCAATGAATGGGCTTCCGTGAAGTCATTTTCAATACATTCCATCAAATGGAGCTAACAACCAATGCTCAATCAACCCTCTATTATTAGTTTAGAAAGCTCATTTTTACTAGTTTGTTTCATTATAAAGCTGCTGCAATAAAGACACAGCAACAGTATCTTATCTTTATTCTTAATTAGTTCCACAGACATAATACCTGGAGGTTGAGTTACTGAGTCATTTTAAACATCTTTGATTAACATTTTCAAATTGTTCTATGTCAATTTTGAATGAGATTTCATAACTTTTGTGAACTCTTTAGCTTACACTGCACTTTCTCCTATACTCAGACCCTACTTGATTTCTGCGGCAACCCTGTGAACAGATCTTACTGTCCATATTCAACAGATTAAAAGAATTTCTCAGAAGTCATGAGCCTTTCTCAAGGTTACTCAGCACTCACACTGAACTTCCATGAGGGCCCTCTCTACATCACTGCATGAAATGACAACATGTCAACGAAAAATACAGTACCCTGATCTGTATTTTCCTCTTCAACAGCAAAACACACTAGCTCAAGTTTCTAATGAGGGTGTTTCAAAATTAAACAATACTTAGATATTGCCTATTTGACATTGAATTCTCTTTCCTTGTAGAGTTTTCTTGGTATCTTGCCAAATAAATAAACTTTGTTCTTGAGTCAGTCCCTTTGATAAAATACAGTTGTTTAAAGCTGGTGCTTAGTTGCTGGTACCTTGTGTTGTTTGGATATTCTTGTTTACATTTAAGCAGAAAAAGGATCAGAGAAATACAGAGCTCAAAAGAGCTTTGCAGATCATTTCAACTACACCCTAGCCAGTGGAGAGAAGAAAGTCTGTGTCTGATTGGGAAGTGACTTGCCCAAGGTTACACAGTCAGTTGAATAGCACAGACTCAGAGAAGAGTCTCCCAATCCCCAGTCAGAACTCTAGTTAGCATCACAGATTCTTGTGATTAGTTTGCACCTAAAAATCATAGTCTATACACATAATTTATCAGTCGAAAAAACTGAGACACAGCAAGGGGAAGTAACTTACTCAATGATACACAAGAAATTAATAGTAGAACTTGATATGACCCAGGTATCCTGATTTCCAGTTAAAAGGCTGATCCCAGACTCTACTGTGACCCACTAGAATCCACACCAGGACCAAAAGCCAGGACCAGGGTGGGTTGGATGAGGCAGTCACCTAAAGGGCACTTTTTAATGGAACACTATGATAATATTTTCATGCAATATTTTTTAAAAATCAAAATTGTACAGAACATTTAAAAGGAACAAAATATTTATATTTTAAATCAAGATAGTATCCAACCTTGCTTTTGCATGATTCACTTCACTCACCTCACTCTAATTCTGGTCTTTATTTAAAATTTGGATATTTTGCTCATCATGGATATGTTTGCATTAACTTGTGTCTGAAATGAATGCCTCATTCACCCCACCCTCATTCCAGCCCTGTCTGGGGACCTCCACCTGGGTCTGAAGAGACCTTATAAGCAAGTCTCCAGTGCTGGGACATATTGCTCATAAGGAGCTACAGGCTTATGATTAATGGTACCAATTGCTTAGACAGAATAGACCTCTAACTGGGTCCTGGGGCCACGGGAAAATGGCAACTAAAGAAATTGTTTCTGGACCTAAAGTTGTTAATAACTTAATTTCTCATGATACTAGCTTGAGCCCTTCAAAGATTAACCATTTAGCAATCTGTAAAGTTTGGTACTTAATTTCATAAATCAGCTGTTAAAGCCCTGGGTGTGATGAACTGGTTTGTCAATTAGTATGAAAGAAATATAGACCTACATTTTAATTGACCACAAGCTCAACATGAGCCCATGATGAGAGGTGACTGCCAGAAACACAAATAGAATCTTGGGTTGTACACACGGGCTCACAGTATTCAGGAGCTGAGAGCCTAATTCCATGGGAAGTCAAAGCCAAGAGAACATATTTTGGACTCTCTGCAGGAAAGGCTCAGGGTTGTTATTTAAGGCTGGAAGGGTGCTTGTTATGGCTTGAATTGTGTTCCCCACATAAGAAGTTGAAGTCCTAATCCCCAGTACCTGTGAATGGGACCTTATTTAGAAACCAGGTCTTTGCCAATGAGAAAGTTATGGTTAAGGTCATTAGGACAGACCCTAATTGGGTATGACTGGCATCCTTACGAAAGAGGAAACTTGGACACAGAAACAAACACACACACTGGGGAAACATCATATGATGGTGAAGGCAGAGACCAGGATGAAGTATCTACAAGCCAAGGGATGCCAGAGATTGCCACCAAGCTGAGAGGAAAGAGGAGCAAATTCCTCCTCAAAGTACTCAGAAGGAATTAACCCCTTTGATCTTGGGCATCCAGCCTCCCAAACTGTGAGACAATGAATTTTTATTTTAAGACAACCGTTCAGGGAAACTAATACAGTGGTTTGGACAGCATTTGGCCCAGAAGCACCCTTGTCTCTGCAGGGAATTGGGACAACCCCTCCTTTCAGATTCTCATAGACAAAGTCATTCTCAGGTTCATCACAGTGCTCAACACAGTCATTGACACGTGGTGACTGTTCATTAAGAAAGAAATTAATTTCCAAACAATCGGCTATTGTTAGGGGGGAAGAAAAGAAAAGGTTGATATACCAGGTCACCTTCCTTCAACTTCACACTCATATTAAGTATGAACCATTTTAACCTCATTCTATTTTCAGGATATGAATCATAGGATGCCAGACACATGTCCTAGATATTACGGAGTTCAGCTCTCCACTCTACAGATGAGGAAAATCAGATTTTATTGAGGAAGGGACTAGTTCTTTCCATATGCATGTCTCCCTTCCATTTGGTGGAATCCTTTTTCTTTCATCATTACATTAACATAACTTCTAGTACTCTGCTGTCATTGACAGATTAAAATTAAGTGAGAAATCATTCCAGTTCACCAGAACTTAGGAAAGATATGATGTCCATGGGTGGTTCTCCTATAAGAATAGAAATATCTAATATTTAGGGGGAATTTATTTACACCAGGCTACCTGCTGAAAGTACTTCAATTGAATTATCACATTTAAGGCTCACAGCAATGCTACTAGGTAGGTTTTATTTTTTCCCTGACTTACAGGTAAGTAAAACAAATTCAGAGATGTAAAACAACAACTCTCAAGTGATAGAGTTTAGATTTAAATCAAAGTCTGGGTTTTGAGGTCCATGTTCTTAACCCGCTCTGCTGTGCTGGGACTGAACAGGCTTGTGAGATCATATAAAGCAGTGGAAAGAGGTCTCAGCCCGGAATCAGGGAACTTAGGGAACATCTGGGCCTAGCCATGAACCTGCTTGGAACCTCAAGCATATCTTTGAACCTCCCTAGGCCCTAATTACCTCATCTGCAAATCCAAATGACTGGATGTTGAGATTTTTCTCAGTGAGCCATAGCTTTATTCATTAATTCCACAAATATTTATTGCATGTTCGTTATGTGCCAGGCACCATTCCAGACACTGAGAATATGACAATAACCAATATAAACAAAATTCCTATATTCATGGAGCCTGTATTTTAGGCGTGTTGAGGGGGTGAGGAAGACAGAATAAAAAAGTTGAAAGTTTCAGAAAAAGATAAGCCCATGAAGAAAATAAAGCAAGGATAGAGATTGAAAGTGACAAACTATTGAAAATGCCTAAAATTTAGATGCTTATGGAAGCTTGGTTTAGGTCTGTCCTCTCTGTCAATAAATCTTTCATCATGAGTCCAGCTTCATAATTTAATTTTAGCATAATGTGGTCTCAAATTATATAATTTGCTCAGGTTTAATCATAAATATTAATTGTTTTAAGCCTATTTGAGAGACTCCTGGCCAGAGTAGGTTACAGAAAAGAAGAAACAATGGATGGTATGTTAGTCAATTGGGTTAAAAATATCTTTACTGAAAGATTGCAGATGATCTGGGGTCATTCAGATGGCATTTGATCCAAGAAATGGTCTTTGAGGTTCACAGATTCTACCTCTTACAGATCTCTAAGATTCATTCACTTCTCTCCATGTTCACCACCATTGCTCACATCCAGGCCACCACCATCCTTCATCTCTGCCTCCATGCTCACCCTCTTCCAATCCATTCTCCAAACTGTGGCCAGGGTTATATTTCTAAAACGAAAATTTTATCATGTTACTGTTCTCCTGAAATCCCCCGAATGGTGGCTACATAGCTCATAATGGTGGTGGTTGCAAATTTATATGCATTTGCCAAAAGTCATAGAACGGCACAACTAAAGAGAGTAAATTTTACTGTGTGTAAACTACATCTCAATAAATCTGACTTTAAAAATCTCTGTCATAGGCATTGCTCTCCAGGTAAAAATTGAACTTTTCACAGGGTGATGGTATTACATAGTAGGTTAGATATTCCTTCTCAGCCTGGATTCAAAGTCCAGCCTCATAATATCACTTACTAACTGTGTAATCTTAAACCCCTTATTTGTCAAAATGAGGTAATAATACTACCTACATCTTAGAGTTGTCATGAAGTTTAAATGAACTAACTCCTATAAAGCACTTAGAACAGGCTCTGTTAAATATACAGTACTGCTAACAAACCTTATAATACTCTTCAAGATTAGAACCTGTATTAGTTTGAAAGGGTTGCCATAACAAAGCACCATGGACTCAGTGGCTTAAGCAACAGAAATTTTTGCCTCACAGTTCTGGGGGCTAGAAGTTCAAGATCAAGACGTTGGCAAGGTGTTGCCAAGATGTTGGCAAGATCAAGATGTTGGTTCCTCCTGAGAGCTGGGAGGGAGAATCTGTCGCAGGCCTCTCTCTTAAATTCTGGGGTTTTCTGGCACTCTGTCATTCCTTGGCTTACCAATACATCACCTCGATATCTGCCTTCATCTTTTCATGGCATTTTTGCTGTCTCCAAATTTCTCCCTTTTTATAAGGATGCTACATCACTCGGGGTCTTTCTACTCTGCCATCTTGGCCACTTCTCTCCCTTGATGGAGATAGCATTTTAGTTTCACCTTAATATTTGCCCTTTGGTATTTTAATGGCGCTGTCCCATTTTCATGTCTAATTTCTGATACAGACTCTGGGGTTTATCTAATTGTTTTATATCACACACACACACTCTGGTGTGTGTATATATATATATACACTCTGGCTTCTTTTCAGTTCAGATTTTTCTTTATCACTGGTGCTCAGCAATTGGATTTTGATATGTTTTAGTGCAAGTTTTTTTGTTTGTTTGTTCTTCTTGCTTTTTTCTTCCTTTTACATTCTTGGATGTATAGATCTAAAATTTCCTCAAGTATGGAAAATTTGTGAGAATTTTTTTTTTATTTCTGTCTACATTTATTTTTTCCTTTTCTTACTCCTATTACATGTGTGTCTGGAGGCTTAATATTTTCCCACAAGCAAATAAGACAGCTTTTTTTTTCCCCCCTTCTCAGTCGTTTTCTTTCTGTGCTTCCGTGTGGTCATGTGGTTTCTATTACTATGTCTTCGTGGTTACTAATCTTTTATTTCTGCAATATGTAACCTGTTCTTAAATCACCCTGTTATTTTTGCATTTGATATGCTATATTTTTTTGGAGAAGGAAATGGCAACCCACTCCAGTATTCTTGCCTGGAGAATCCCATGGACAGAGGAGCCTGGTGGGCTGCTGTTCATGGGGTCGCAAAGAGATGGAGATGACTGAGTGGCTAAGCATTCATATTGTAGGGATCTACCTTATTCCAGTATGACCTCATTTTAACTTAACTAATTGCATCTACAGCAATCCTATTTCCAAATAAGGTCACATTGTGAGATTGGAACTTCAACATATAAATTTTGGGGAGATAAAATTCAATCTATAACAGGCCCTGACATGTTCTCTTACCATTTTTGCCCATAATCTCTCTTCCAACAAACTACAACAGTCACCAAATTGTTTGGCAAACTCTTACTCATCCCTCAAGTTTCAGTTAGATAGTGCTTTCTTGGAGAATTCCTCCCTAACATTTTGCAAGTCCATCAATTATAGTAGAGCTTTTTTCATATTCTTCTAGTGTCCCTGTGCTTATGACTCCCACAAACCTTATCTCTTTGAACTGGACTTGCCTGTTTACTGCTCATCTCACTACAAGACTTCAAGAATCTTCTCAACAAAAATTCCCTAAAATTATTTCTCAGAACACAATTTTTTGTTGAATTAATGAATGTTAAGATCTCTTTCCAGATTCTGGGCATCACCTATTTTGTTTCTGTGGATGTTTAAAGGAAGAAAGTTGCAAAAAAAAAAAAAAAAATAGAAAGCAAAAATTTTAAAGCAGCATATCAGTTCAAATTTAATTTGAAGATCGGTATCCATGATAGTTATTTCCAGTAAAAGGTATTTAATATAGGGACTTAGTTGCACAGTTTTTGGAAGGAAAGGAAGGCAAAAAGAGAATGCAGAGAAAATTCAGATATTAATGACCGCAAGAAGCAGCTACCACCAATAGGGCTGAGGGAATAGAAGGGAAATGGAGATGTTACCCAAAACTCAGAGTTAGAGGAGGGTGTCAAGCATGGCTTAGATATCGGGATCTTTGTGGCTGTAGCTTGGACCTCTGATTTGGAGAACACCATGGGTGATAGAGCAATGGCACCCCACTCCAGTACTCTTGCCTGGAAAATCCCATGGATGGAGGAGCCTGGTAGGCTGCAGTCCATGGGGTCGCAAAGAGTCAGACATGACTGAGCGACTTTACTTTCGCTTTTCACTTTTATGCATTGAAGAAGGAAATGGCAACCCTCTCCAGTGTTCTTGCCTGGAGAATCCCAGGGATGGGGTCACACAGTCGGACAGGACTGAAGTGACTTAGCAGCAGCAGCATGGGTGATAGATATAGGATGTGCTAAAGGTTGCTGGAGACAGAGCCATGACTGTCCTCTGCTGTCAGACGAAAACATCAAGATACTCAACAAGGAAGTCCAGGTAATGTAGTTTGCAGACTCCTAGCCCCAGCATCACAGAGCAGGGATAAGAAGGTAGGATAGGAACTGAGAGCAAATGGATACATAAAAAGCACAAACCAAGAACCTGATATAAAGATAAACAGATTTCACATAATTACAAAAGATTTCCTGCCAACGGGTTTCAAATCCCAGCTCTGTCACAAGTTGACTGTGTCCTTTGGCAAGCAGCTTCCCTCTGCTGAGCTTCAGGCTCCCCACCCATGGCAGGGGGAAGGAACTTGATGATCCCCTAGGGCCTTTCTAAGTAAGAGCAGGGATTTGATAGCAGAAGCACCAGGGAGTTCTAGGGGGTTTCTGAATGGTGTTGTCACTCTAGAGGATCCAATCTCAGGCTTTAGCCATCACATAAATATGACATTTCCTTTTTCCCATTCTGCAGCTACTGTTTACATGATCCAAAGAAGGCAGAGGAAGGAAGCTGGGGCTGCATTTCTCCAATATGGTGACTCTCTTAGACAAACCGATCCCAAAATAGCCGTTAAAGGGAACGTTTCCCATTTAGTTCAGTGATCAAGTAACTGAAATGCAGGGTGGGGAGGTCAGGGTAGGGAGGAGCAAGTGGGAGGAGGCAAGTGAAAAGGGCAAACGTTTTCTGTGCACCAGGAGTCTGAGTCTACTGTGTGTCTGATCCACAGTAACAATATTTCTCCAGTCCTCTCCGCCTGGCCTTGCTCTCTGCCTCCCATGGTCTTGCTGGGAGTTCAACCATGATGCAGAAGATTCAGTTCAAGTCTCAGCACAGCCACACACTGGTCAGGAGACCTAAAGCAAGGCATTTATTTTTGCCTTCTGTGAGCCTTATTTTCCTCGCCTGCAATTCTGCCTGCCTCTCATGATAGTAAGGATCAAATGAGCTAAACTGTGTGGAAGAGTCTGCTTACTGTGGGTGCTGTTTATAGAAGTATAGTTGTTTTAAAAAAACACATAAAGCATTAAAATGAATTTGTAAAAATGTACTAAGTATACTTAAGATTTTTGCACTTACATGTATGCTTTTTACTTCAATAAAACAATTACCCAAAAAAGTAAAACTGTAAGAAGTAAAAGGTGGTTTAAATTAAGTTTATGAATTAAATAGTATTGTGTGCTAAGAAATTATCTACTTAGATAACAAAGTCAATACTGTACTGTGCTTAGTCGTGTCCGACTCTTTGAGACCCCATGGACTGCAGCCTGCCAGGCTCCTCTATCCATGGGGATTCTCCAGGCAAGAATAATGGAGTGGGTTGCCATGCCCTCCTCCAGGGGATCTCCCCAACCCAGGGACCGAACCCAGGTCTCCCTTAGCAGGTGGATTCTTTACCATCTGAGCCACCAGGGAAGTCCAAGAATACTGGAGTGGGTAGCCTATCCCTTCTCCAGGGGATCTTCCTGACCCAGGAATCAAACCAGAGTCTCCTGCATTGCAGGCAGATTTTTTTACCAACTGAGCTACCAGGGAAGCCCCAACAAGGCCTATAGTGTAAGTCTATAAAGCAGAGCTAAATACTCTAGATTTTATAGACATAGCTAAAATTTTGTAGGTAGATCATTTACTTTATTCTAGCTTTACAAAAAGGATGAATGTTTAGTGCAGAAAACTTGGGAACCATAGGAATGCACAGAGAAGAAAATAAAAATTAATTATAATGTCACCCCCATATACACAAAATTAAGATTTCTCTGTGAATTACAAATGCTACTGGACCAGGAAGGTCTGACTGGTGACAGTGTTGTTTATTCTTTTCCCTCTTTTCTATTGATACTTCTTAACAGATTCAGGAATCAAAAATTCTTGTAAGCCAGGTGGCAATGCAAAGGCCTATAGAAAAATCAAAGGTGGGATAGCAAGTGAAACACCATTACAAGTGCGATGATAAATGGCAGCAGAACACCAATAGTCCCTGAAAGGAGGGGACTATTGGGAAGTGGTGTAGGCTGTGGCAAACTCAGACCATGTACCCCAAGGGCCACTTAGCTCAAGCTCATTCTTCCATATTTCCAGACAAGTTGCGTGTATAAATATGTGAAAGCTCCCAATTTTCAAATGTTAGTGCCTAAATAATGTGTTAACTCTCTAAGCCAAACCAAAGACATATGCAAATCAAATGTGGTCTATAGCTTTCAATTTGAAACCTCTGCTAAAGACAAAGAGCGTAGAGGTGGGTTCATTGAAGGTCTTAGCCAGGGAAGTAACAGGAACAGAAAATTTCTGAGGCAGCTGGTATGAAGGAGAGATTAGAATGGGAAAAAACTAGAGGTATAAGAAAGACCATATTCCAGGTGAGTAATGACTGGTGCCTTTACTGGGGCAGCGGAAGCTGGCAGGGGATGGTCGGTAGTTTCAAGAGAACTGAGGCAGGGAAGGGTTGGGATGCCAAGAGGGGCGCCAATGTTGCAGTTTTGCCTAGAGCCCTGGGGACCCACTGTTCAAGTTTGAGGAAGGAAACGCCTTGTTTGATAACAGACGACTAGAGGAGGAACTGCTTAGTATTGGGAGACGTCGCCTCCCAAAATAGCAAAACGACTAAATAAGCCACCCATTTGTGGGGTTGAGGGAAGAGCCGAGAAGGTAGCAGAGGGGGAAGGGCTTGTGGGCTGAGTGGTCTGGATCAGAGATCAAGAGAAGAAAGGAGGAACAAAGTCAGAACCAAGTCCTGTACCTTGAAGGGACTGGGGATGCTTAGTCTGAAGAAGAAAAGGCACAAAAGAAACAGTAATTGGCTGGTTTGCTGACAAAAAAAGTATTTACTGAGCATCTACCTGTGTCAGGGTTCCAGCTGGTGCTGATGTTTTGGGGTGACAGTGATAAACAAAAACAAATAAAATTGATGTTGTGCTTAAGGGAGTCTTCTGGAAAGATATTGATTGAATAATCTCACAAACAATGAGTGATGGGAAGGAGAGGGGTATAGTGTTCTGAGGGTGTGTCCCAGAGGGTGGGGACCTATACTTCCATAGGAAATGATGATTCATCTGAGAGCTAAGAGATGAGTAAGTGCTAATTATACAAGCATCAGGGAGGAAAGGCTTATAGGCTTCAGGAACAGCACGTGCAAATACCTAACTCACAGGAAGGACTGAGGAGGCCAGTGTGGTGGGAGCACCTGATGAGGGACATGGGGGCTGTCTTCAAAGGCCCACGGGGCTGCTGAGTGGAATAAAGACAAGGTGTGTTCTATGCAGTCTGCAAATGCATCCATTAGGGGTACCACAGACACATTTTCTGTAAGAAACTGATGAGGGCACTTAGGATTTGTTGTTTGCTTTTAGCTAAGATAAAAATTCAGTTCATTTCACATGTCCCAGATCCTGTTCTAAATAGCTGTCTCATGAATCTACACAATAGCCTCAGAAAGTACATGTGCCCTTTACCACTGCTGTGTAACAAACACCTGCCAAACTCAGGGGCTTAAACAGCAATCATTTTATCACCCCCTCTCGTGAGTATGAACGGGGCTCAGCTGGGTGGATCTTCCTTGGGGCTTGTCATGCATTTTCAGCCAGCTGGTGGCTGGGGCTGAGCTAGAATGGCTGGAAGAGCAAGGGGCATATCTCTCCAAGGGGCTTCTCTACCTCATGGTTAGCTTGGACTGCCTCTTCACATGAGGTCGCCAGGTAGTTACAGAGCAGAGGTTTTCCTCCAGAGTAAGTCGTTCAGGAGAGACAGGCAGAAGTTGCCAGTCTTTATGAAGACTAGCCCCTAATATGCCACAGTGTCACAGGTCACAGCAGTCACAAGTCAGACCAGATTTAAATGGATGAAAGAATAAAGCCCATCTTCTGATGGGGCAATGCATGTGGATAAAGGAGGGAAGGAATCAATGATGACTGTGTTGGAGATAAACCACCACAAAACTACTGTACAGATGAAGGGACTGGAGCCAAGAAAGAAAGCTGCCAAGATCACAAAGCCAGCAGCAAGTGGGAGCAGTAGGATGCAGACCCAGGTCTACATGACCCCAAAACATCCTGCATTTAAGCCCTGAGACATTCTTTTAGGGGCAGGATGGAGCAATAAGGAAAACCCTGCGTTCTGCTCCCAGTATGGCCTCTGACTTGCTATGGGACATAGACAAACTCCTTCCCGCCATGGGCCTCAGGCTCCTCCTCTATGCAGTGAGAGCCAGGTGACTCTAGGATTCTGAGTGTCTGAGAATCTGTACTGCTTCCCCTGAGCTGGGTGGGCACCAACTGGCTCCTTCTCCCACTTAGCCCATCAGCCTGTCATCTCCACAGCCAGGCAGGAGCCTCTGTTGACCCTCCTTGCCTCTCCTCTTAGCAACACTCTGCTTTGCTCTCCTAGCTGCTCGGTTTACCCAGCCCTGCCTCCACTTTCCTGTAGCAACCATGACCAGTAAGCAATGCCTGAGGTCTCTCCCCTTCAACAGCCACCCTTAAGGGCTAGTTTCTCTTGACAAGGGACTTCATAGAGGCTGAAGCCAATATCTTTTTTATGCCAGACAACTCAGCACACTTTGCAGCTCTTTGCAAATAATCAGTAGGTCACAAGGATATGTCAAATCAAAGCTTGCATAAATGAACCCATGGTCTTGTTTTGTGCAAACTGCCAAGCTGTATATGAGACAGCAGATTCATTGAGGACAGGAACTGCAGCTGATTTATTCATCATTATATCAGCTATAAAAAGAAACTGGGCCAGAGTGGGTAATCAAAACTTATTTGTTGGTTGCACCAGCTAACATATTTTTTAATCCCTGCTCTTCAATTCTGTAAGTTTCCACTTCATGGTCCAATTCATCCTCAAACATATTTAGGCTTAAGTTTCCCTTCTTTGTCTACTCTCCTCTGTCATTCTGATTTTTTTTCTCTTCTTTTTGGTTTTTGTGAGTCTAGTTCTGTTTTTGTTTTTTTCTTCCCCTAAGAATATTCCTTTTCAACTTAAGCCACTGAAATTTAAGCTAGCCTATGTGCCTGTTCCTCTCCTGTTCAGTTTCCACTAAAACATAAGAATAAAAAGTGAGAAGGAAGATTGAGAATCAAAAGCCCTGGCTTCCAACCCATTCCTCCAACTACCTTTACAATATTTCTCAACTTTCTTTCTTATCATAGGTCTTAGTCTCCCCACTCATACTATAAGAGGTTGGAATAGCTTTTTAATGGGTATCTTTTTAGCAATGGAAGGTTTGTACAAATCTAATTGTATGCAGAGGCAGGATGAAGTAAAAAAGTGAAAGTGTTAGTCGCTCAGCCATGTCCAACTCTTTGTGACCCCATGGACTGTAGACCACAAGGCTCCTCTGTTCATGGAATTCTTCAGGCAAGAATACTGGAGTGGGTAGCCATTCCCTTCTCCAGGGGATCTTCCCAAGCCAGAGATTGAATCTGGGCCTCCTGCAACTGCAGGCAGACTTTTTGCCATCTGAGCTACCAGGGAAGCTCTGCAGAGGCAGGATATAGAAAAGCAACTACAAGGGGAGCAGCACTGGTTGGGGTGGGGACCCAGGACCTCCCACCACCTCCCTGTGTCTGTGGCTGCCTCTGAAGGTGCTCTACTGAAGTAGGGGCTCCATTGATCCAGGCCATCCTAAGGGCACTCCAGTTGCAAGGTGGAATGATTCATAGCCCTGTTAACTCATCGTACTGTCAAAAACGGCCACATCAGTAGAGATACATACTCAGTGAGTGTGAGTGAAAGTCACTCAGTAGTGTCAGACTCTTTGCAACCCCATGGACTATACAGTCCATGGAATTCTCCAGGCTAGAATACTGGAGTGGATAGCTGTTCCCTTCTCCAGGGGAATCTTCCCAACCCAGGGATCAAACCCAGGTCTCCCACATTGCAGGCAGATTCTTTACCAGCTGAGCCACCAGGAAAGCCCAAGAATACTAAAGTGGGTAGCCTATCCCCTCTGCAGCGGATCTTCCTGACCCAGGAATCTAACTGGGGTCTCCTGCATTGCAGCTGGATTCTTTACCAGCTGAGCTACCAGGGAAGCCCCAGATACACACTCATGTACACACCAAATAGAAAACAGGCTGGCGCCAGAAACTGCTTTAATGAGCTTTGGCTTCTCTCTTTTTCCTTCCTCATTAGTTCAAATTTTTTTGCCATCTTTATTTTCATTTCCTGGTTTTTCTCGCATCCTTCCTCTTCCCCTCCAAAGAAGTTCCTAAAAAATTCTAATCATTTCTACTTTTACTCCTTTGCTGTTATCTATTGTACCTCCCCTCCCCACACCCACCCTCAGTATCCAAAATTACAGAGAATTCACTAACTTTTGCTTAAATTGTATCTCAATTTCTTTACCAGCAAAAGTTAGTCAAAGGGAAAGACTCTTATGGCCATGAGAGTATATACCAGAATTCTGTGGGTATTACAATTAAAAAAAAAACTACACATTTTAATGGGCTTTCCTGGTGGCTCAGACAGCAAAGAATCTGCCCACAATGAGGAAGACCCGAGTACAATCCCTGGGTTGGGAAGATCCCCTGGAGAAGGGGATGGCTACCCATTCCAGTTTTCTTGCTTGGAGAATGCCATGGACAGAGGAGCCTGGCCGGCTATAGTCCATAGGACAGCAAAGAGTCAGATGCAACTGAGTGACTAACATATACACACACACACTTTCTAATAGTACCCAGAATGAACATTCAAATAGAGCAAATGAGTAAAAAAAAAATGAAAGCAAAATTATACATCCTGCCTTCCCCATCAGCCCCATCTCCCAGTCCCTGGCCCTCTATATACTAGATACAGTTAATTGTTTCTAAGTGTCTTTCCAAAAATGTTTGTGAAAATAGAGACACATGTTATATATACAAAAAGGTGATACTCATACTGTTTTGTTTCAACTCTTTTCATTTAATATCTTGGAAATCTTTATCACATTTCTCTATCCCATTCTTTTGAACTGCAGTATAAAATTCACTGTAAAGTTACACTAATTTGTTTAATCAATTTACACATCTTCTTACTGATATATATTTGTGTTTTGGGGAAGATGCCACATATGACAGTTTGCTTATATAAATGGGGACATGTTAACACTGTTGTTCTATTGGCTTTTTTACTTTATGATATATTTTGGATATTGCTTCATATCAACTGGTACAGAGCTACCTTTTTGTGATAAAGTTTTTATTTTCTAGAGCAATTTTAGGTTCATAGCAAAATTGAGAGGCAAGCACAAAGACTTCTTATGTGCCCCCAGCCCTGGACACACACAGCCTCCCCCACCCAAGTGCTACATTTGTTAATAGCTGATAAACCTACACTGATAAAGCATCATCACCCAAAATCCACAGTTTAGGGTTCACTCTTACACAGTTCATTCTAAGGACTTTGACAAATGTAGAATGACATGTATCCAACATTGTAGTAACATATGGAGTAATTCCACTGTCCTAAAAAATCCTGTGTTCTGCCCATTCATCTTTCTCTCACCCTTAACCCCAGGAACCACTGATCTTTTTACTGTCTCCACAATTTTGCCTTTTCCAGAATGTCATAGAGTTGGAGTTATATGTAGCCTTTTAAAATTGGCTTCTTTCACTTGGTAGTATGCATTATATTTCTTCCATGTCTTTTCATGGCTTAATAGCTAATTTTTTTTTAGTGCTGAATAATATTCCTTTGTCTAAAGTATCACAGTATATTTATTCCACTTACCTACTGAAGGACATCTTGGTTGCTTCCAAGTTTGGCAAATATGAATATGGCTGCTACAAACATCCATGTTTGCATACTAATCCATTGAATGTCAGCATACAAATTTATTAAGCCACTTTCTTTTTACAAACATTTAGGTTATTTCCAGTTTGGCAGCTTTTTTAATTATGCTAAACAACACTGCAAAAAAAACTCTTTATATATATCCTTTGCATATCCATGTGCATATATCTCCAAGAGAAATTTCTCGATTCCTAGCAATGCAATTTCTGAGTCAAAGGATATGTGCATTTTAAATTTCAATGAGACAATAACAGTGTCTACCTGAGTTTGGTTCCAACCCTGAGTTTTTGCAAAGCATTCAATTTTGCAGTGTGGTAGATTTAAAAAAAGGGTTTTGCTGTTGTTTCTGGATTTTGCATGTCAATCCACTCACTTCCTTTCCTCCCTCATTGCCCAGATGACCACACCATATGCTCCCACAGCTTGTCACACGTCCCTCTCACTGTGTCAACCTGAATTCTCTGCTTGTGAGGTCTGTACTGTACTTTTTCACAGCGTTAATCACAATCCTCTATAGGAAATCAGCCCCTTGTAGGCACCCAGCCCCACAACTGCATACACATAGTGCATTTGATCTCACCACCACGGTCTGAGGGTAGGTGGGAGAGGAGTAAAATTGCTTTACAAATATGGAAACAAAGATCTGTTACCCTAAGACCCACGGGAGCAGCACCATGGTTTCTTTCCTCATCTGCCTCTTGGGCACAGCGCTGCTAGGCACATTTCTGTGAAATAGCCTCATTTATCCCACTATCAACTTTTTTTTTCTAGATTTTACCTTTTCATGGCCTGCCTGCCTCCTTCTTTAATTTCTCTTAAACTTCAACTGCTTATCCCAGCATTCAGGGGCTTTCAAAATACATAGCATGACTCACATCTTACTCTTTCTTTCCTGATATATCAGGTGTTAACAGCTGTCCTGCAAAAGTTATTCTCCTGCAATATGTTCCTCAAACATAGTTCAAGGTTTCCCACTTCCACATTCGTTCACATTGTATCTCCTCTACAGTATTCTCTCTTTCTGCTCCCTGATGACCCAGATCACATCCATCCTCAAGCCAAACTCCATGGCCACCAACTGAATGACACATTATAATTTCTCTTTATCTTCATCCACATAACAAACAAGACCAGCCCTCTGTTGAATTCAGATCTCCTTTATACCTCTTTGATAGCTTTTGTCACACAGTCCATCATATAATAATTTTCCTACTTAACTTCACTGTAAATCTTTAGGAGGCAGCTGTGTCCCCCAGAGCTTTCAGCAGTACCTGGAAGTTATAATAAGGCAGGCACCAAAACTCCCATATGTATGTTTTTAACATGAGCAGAATGTAATCATTTCATACAATTTGCTTTTACACCTCAGTGATAAAGCATGAACAACCTTCTGAGTCTGCAAGTTTTGGTTGCTTCATTCTGTTTAATAACTACAATTCATAATATGTTTCTTCTAATTTAGTGAACAATTTCCCCTTTCTGAACAATTAGTTTCATTTTCATCACAAGTGAAACAGTATCTTTACATAAACAGCTGACATTTAAGGAACAAATTTCCAGCAACAGAATTGCTAAGTGAAGGGATTTTAATAAATTCTACCAAATTACTCTCCAAATCACTGTGTCAATTTATTTTCTTTTTAAAAAAATCCTATTAGTCCCTTGGCTAAAGACTCTATTACTCAATGCTCTTTGCTCTTTTGGAAGACTTCCCCATTCTTTCTCCCCAGTGTTTATCTGAGGTGATGGAGAGCTGAATTAGTCCTCTTTTGTTCATAATATCAAGTTCCTAGCTCATAGTACTTTCTTCAACTACATGGAAGTGAAGCTTATATACTAATATCCACTACTACGCTGTAAGTTTCTTAATTGCAAGAACCTTGCCTTTTTCATTTCTTTATATTCTCCAAACCTATACTTTAAGGATGTCTAAGTAAATGGGCCTCTGTGTGTGTGTGTGTGTGTGTGTGTGTGTGTGTGTGTGCGCGTGCACACACATATATGTAAGGTATCTGCCCTCTGTATTCTGGACCCTGTGTTAGGATATTGGGGGTACAAAGATGGATAAATTAGTATTAGAAAGCAATGAGGAATGATGCTAATATAGGGTAGGTGCTACAGTCTGGGGAGACACAAAAGCAAATACCAGAGACATCTAGCCTGCTTTCAGAGTTAGCAGGTCTTCCTGGAGGAAGCTGACAAAGTATGGGTAAATGTGTGAGTGGATGCTGGGAGTGGGGACCGTGCAGTAGATGAGGCGAGAAGGGAAGGAAGTGTAATAGTCATAGGAGGCTGCCATGAGTGGAGGAAAGAGGCTGGATGAAGCCCAGAGGCTCAGCGCAGACAACGTCCAACCAGTCTCCCTACTGCTGTAGCACAGTGCTGCCTCATCACTGCAGCCTGCAGCGGCAGGATAGAGTCTAGCTCTGAGACCCTGACAGCCAGGGTGATTCCACCTCAGCAGCCTGAATGTGCAGTCCTTTCACTGAGTCTGAATCCTGAGTAAGTCGTTCAGAAACAGGCTTTTGATCAGACAGAGCTGGGTCGGAAGCACTTCTAGTCCTCCATCTACCTATGGTGTAATCTGTGGCAGGCTGCTTAATTTCTTTAAACCTTAGTTTTCTCATCTGTGAAATGGGAATAACTATGCCACCTCATAATGCTATATGAAATGAGATAAAAGTTGAGAGTATGTATGTAAGGTGCCTATGGCCAGCTCCTGGTATGTAGAGTACACACATAATAAATGAAAACTATGCCTGCTGTCTTTCAGATCCCTTAACAATCACCAAATAAATGACTAGAAAGAGATCACTTGATTCAACCCTCCCATTTTACAGATGAGGAAACTGAGGTCCAGTGAGGGGCAATTGCACAATGCGAGGTTCAGGATAGCCTCTCTTCCTCTGGGCCAGCATGTGTTTCACCCCCCACGGTGATTAGACTCCACTGAGCACCTGCACCTCCTCCTCTTGAACCAGGGAAGTCTTTCTGCTGTGGCACCAGCAAAAGGCATATTTGGAGGGAGGCCAGACCTGCTCCCTCTCCAGCTCCTGAAGGCATTTCTCCTTCTTTGCCCATCCTCCCCAGCTGCAGTTGGCTTTACCTCCTCCCACAGTTTCACTGTCACCCCTACTTCTTGCCTTCCTTTCTTCAAGCAGATACTTCTTGATCTCTCCAATCATTTCATCTCTACTTTCCTGCCGGGCACACAATTGCACTTTCTTTCCTTGGGCTCCAGCACTAGGCTGTTTGCAATTAGGGGATCTTCAGCCCAAGAGACTTCATGCACAATCTCTTTCCTGTGAGACGTTTCCTGAGTGCTATGGCTAACAGATCATTCTCTAGGTTTAATGTCAATAATTAATTCAGCACTTACTATGTATCAGGGCAGTTCTAACCATTTTTCAGATTTTAATGTATTTGTTCCTCTAACCAGCCACAAGGGGTTGTAAGATATTATTATCAAATAGGCCCAATTTACAGATGAGGAAGTTGAGACACAGGGAGATTAAGTAACTTGCTTGGCATTTGACAGCTAAGAATTGGAAGAAGCAGGGCTTCAAACCAAACAGTTGGCTCCAGAGATGCTCTAGAGTATCTCACAGGATCAAGTCATGCTTGGGCTTTTGTCTGAAACCATTACTGACTGGCTTTGCTTCTGCCACTCCCTGACTGGTTTCTCTTGGGAGCCCATCCTTCATCAATTGTTTGCACACAAACCCTTATCTCAGCAGCTGCTGCTAGGAAATCCAACCTGAGACTTCTTCCAGCAACCCACTCCAAAAGTTACCACTATTAGTAGTTTGATATGAATGAAGGATTTTTTGTACTTGTTGGATAAATTTATTTTCATTTAAAGGGCTGCCTTTAGAGAAATATGTCGTGAAACTGAAACTGCACTAGAAAATGTAAGATGACAATAAGGACAACAGTGATGATGATGACAATGATATACACTTTTTTGAAGCACTGTGCTAAGTTCCTTAAATGTATTATTTCCTTTAACCATCAAAAGCATCCTCTGAGAGTACCGCTATTCAGGGAATGCTTCCACTGTAATGACAACCACCAACAGACACATCATCCCAAATCTACTCATCTGTCAAACATTATTATTTTTCTTTTGACCATGCAGCATGTGGGATCTTTGTTCCGACCAGGGATCAAACCTACACCACCTGCATTGGAAGTGCAAAGTCTTAACCACCAGACCATCAGGGAAGTCCCTAAACATTTTAACTTTCATTTTGATGTCCAATCAAAACCTCCAACTCAATATGGCTATAACAGAATTCATCACGCCTTCCCGTCCTACAGATACTTGGGTCAAGCTGCTCTCCTCACCTCTGCTTAGCACTGGCCCCCATCCTTTGACTCATCTCCTCAACCTCCAGCAATCCAACTTTGCTGATTTTTTCTGCTGTCTGGTCTCTTGCTTCTCTCCCTCCCTTTCCAAACCCAGTTTTTCATACATTCTTTCTATTCCCTTAACAGTCAGCCAAGAGATTTTTAGCCTCATTTTATATACAAACATTCTGAGGTCCAGAGACCTCAAGTGTATTACCTGCAGCACTCTGTTAAGAGCAGAATCAGGACTGGAATCCAGGTCCACTTGGCTCCAAAGGCCAGGTTCTTTGCATGACAGCTGTGTGTTCCATTAGTGTGGCCTAGGGCTGAGATACGTTTAGGTGTGATAAGAAATTATTTTAAACACTTCAGTAACACTACACTTAATAACAGTGTAGGAATAATTTTTTCCCTTTTCAATTTTCTATCTTTTAAAATAGATGGAGAAGGTCCTACTGAATGCTAGAATACCATTAAGTTCTCCCTGGAACTTGCTAATCTTCCTTTTCAATAACATGAAAGCAGGCTTCAGGCTTAGAACTTGGAAGGCAACAAAATCTAGCTAGAATTTATTAACATTGCTCTGTTTTCATGGTTACCTTCTATTTATGGCTGGTGACACTGGTTTTCCACATGCAGTAGTGGCAATAATACAAAATTTTCTTTAAAAATAAATGTATTTGAGTTTTAGAAATAAGTCAGCATCAAAAAAAGTATTCAGTAAGTAATAGTACACCTCCTGCTCAGAATAGCAGGAATATCAATGGTGAAATATGCCAAAAAGAAGCCAAACAAACGTAACCAAGTTGCTTTGTGGGATAGTGACAGTTTTTGCTTGCCAACTGTTTGGTAGCTCTTCAGAGCAGGAACTCATCTCCTCAATGACCCTCAACATGCTTCCTTCCCACTACAGGCTTGTTCAATTTAGAATAGGAAGGCCCTTAGATGTCATCTATCCCTACTTCCCATTTTATGGCCAAAGACTACAGCTCTAAGAAAGAAGGTGACTTTTTTAAAGTTATCCAATCCCAAAGAAAGGCAATGCCAAAGAACGCTCAAACTACCACACAATTGCACTCATTTCACATGCTAGCAAAGTAATGCTCAAAATTATCCAAGCCAGGCTTCAACAGTACATGAATCGAGAAATTCCAGATGTTCAAGCTGGATTTAGAAAAGGCAGAGGAACCAGAGATCAAATTGCCAACATCTGTTGGATCATCGAAAAAGCAAGACAGTTCAGAAAAAACATCTACATCTGCTTTATTGACCATGCCAAAACCTTTGACTGTATGGATCACAACAAACTGTGGAAAATTCTTCAAGAGATGGGAATACCAGACCACCTGACCTGCCTCCTGAGAAATCTGTATGCAAGTCAAGAAGCAACAGTTAGAACTGGACATGGAACAACAGACTGCTTTCAAATCGAGAAAGGAATATGTCAAGGCCGTATATTGTCACTCTGCTTATTTAACTCATATGCAGTGTACATCATGAGAAATGTTGGACTGGATGAACCACAAGTTGGAATCAAGACTGCTGGGAGAAATGTCAATAACATCAGATATACAGAGGACATCATCCTTATGGAAAAAAATGAAGAAGAACTAGAGTCTCTTGATGAAAGTGGGAGAGGAGAGTGAAAAAGTTGGCTTAAAACTCAATATTCAGAAAACTAAGATCATGGCATCCGGTCCCATCACTTCAGGGCAAATAGATGGGGAAACAGTGGAAAGAGTGACAGACTATTCTGGGGGGCTCCAAAATCACTGCAAATGGTGACTGTAGCCATGATATTAAAAGATGCTTGCTCCTTGGAAGAAAAGTTATGACCAACCTAGACAGCATATTAAAAAGCAGAGACATTAGTTTGCTGACAAAGTTCATCTAGTCAAAGCTATGGTTTTTCCAGTAGTCATATATGGATGGGAGAGTTGGACTATAAAGAAAGCTGAGCACCAAAGAATTGATGCTTTTGAACTGTGGTGTTGGAGAAGATTCTTAAGAGTCCCTTGGACCACAAGGAGATTCAACCAGTCCATCCTAAAGGAAATCAGTCCTGAATATTCATTGGAAGGACTGATGCTAAAGCTGAAACTCCAATATTTTGGCCACCTGATGCGAAGAACTGACTCATTTGAAAAGACCCTGATGCTGGGAAAGATTGAATTTGGGAGGAGAAGGGGACAACAGAGGATGCGATGGTTGGATGGTATCACTGACTCAATGGAAATGAGTTTGAGTAAACTCTGGGAGTTGGTGATGGACAAGGAGGCCTGGCATGCTGCAGTTCATGGGGTTGCAAAGAGTCAGACATGACTGAGCAACTGAACTGACTGACTGACTGATAGTATTATAGCTGTTCTGGGGTCAGAACCTAGATCTCCTTATGCCCAATTCAAGCCCTCTCCTCTGCATCAAACCGATGATGACTTTCATTTACCATCACACCCTGTTCATTCCCACATCTAAAGGAGACTCCCAGAAATTCTGGTTGGATTCAGTAGGGGAAATTAAGCCCCATTCCCTAAAGCAGCTGTTACACTGCAAGTTCTTAGGAGGGTAATACTTATGTACCACCCTTGGGAAAACTAGGAAGAACAGCCACTCAAACACTTTTCTGTGGGATTTAATTCTCTTGTAAAACCCCAGTGGAGGAGAGCTGCTAGAGGCTAGCCCCTTTGGATGACTGACTGTCCTCAGGCTAAGAAGTCCTTCATATGACCATTTGAAGTTCTTCCTGTTTTAATTTAATGTCATCTCTTTTTGTTCCATCCCCCTGAGATGCAGAGAATTTATTAGCATGTACCTCATAAAACACCAGTATGGCAGGAAATTAAATTAATCTGATACAATTAGCTGCTCTGAAAGCTTTGCTGGTTGCTCTGCTTGCTTTATGGTTGCCAAGGTAAATGTAAATTGATTGTTTGATGACTTGCTCTAGGATCACTCTAGGTATTGATGATGAGACACTGACAAGCCCAAGTATGACTAGTAAGATACCTGATGGTGAAGAAGATTCTAGACCCAATGGAACAGAAATATTTAACCTGCAGAATAGGAGACTCAGGTGAACTCTAAGGGATTCTACCAAAATCTCAAGGACAATCTTTAAAGAGAGTAGACTTGTTCAAGTGGCCTCAAGGGGGCAGACTTAAGATCCATAGGTAGAAATTATCAGAAGATGGATTTCAGTTCAATATCTGGATAGTTGGAGAAACGTACACCAATGAAAAGAACTGGTGTGCTTGCTTTCACTAGAGATAGCTGTCAAAGAGTTCTGGCGGATGCACTATGTAAGGAGCTGCCTAGGCTACGAGATGCTTCATTCAAAAATCACATCCCATCCAGCTACATAACTCAATGATGAAAGTCATTTTCACCATCATTTTTCTTACTAAGGAATCAAGTTTTATTCCTTTCAAAGTCTTTTTTCACAAAAATTCAAATTAAAAATAAATTACTCATTATTTATATTCAAAGTGGCCTTTCACAATGTGATCTGATAAGACATGCCTTCTTTATACACGTTTTGATTCAAAAACTAGATTTCAATAATAGCTATCTCTTTTCCAAGGCAATATGCTAAGCTTTGCATGCATTTAGTCTCATTTAATGTAAGCTTAATGAGGTAATACTATACAGAGATCATACTGAAGACAAACATTTGAGATCATCATTTAGAAAAAAAAAACTATAGATTTTCACAGTTTAGAGGATCATAAAGATGGAAAGAGTCTTCAAGGTGGAGGTCAAAAATATTGTAAGCAATTATCCTCCAATTGGGAAGACCCCCGGCAGGAGGGCATGGCAACCCGCTCCAGTATTCCTGCCTGGAGAATCCCCATGGACAGAGGAGCCTGGTGGGCTACAGTCGATAGTTCACAAAGAGTCAGACATGACTGACGCAACTGGGCACATCCCCCAACTATAAATAAATTTTTTAAAGAAGAAAAAAAGACTTATGTCAAGTAGCTTACCACCTGTTTTCTTCTAGGAAACATTCAAGTCTTTTCTCCATTTTAAGTTAATTCTTGCATATGGTGTATCATAGTTTCATTCTTTTGCATGTGTCTGTCCAGTTTTCCCAATGCTATTTATTGAAGAAGCTGTCCTCTCCTCCACTGTATATTATTCCTTCTTTTGTTGTCAATTAATTGACCATATATGCAAGGGTTTATTTCTGGGTCTTCTACCCTGTCCCATTAATTATGTGCTTGTTTTGATTACTACAACTATATAATATAGCTTGAAACCAGAGAGCTTGATGACTCCCAATCTATTCTTCTTTCTCAAGATTGCTTTGGCTATTTGGGGTCTTTGTGGTTCCAAACACATTTTAGGATTTTTTGTTCTATTTCTATGAAAAATGCCATTGGGACCTTGATAGGAATTGCATTCCCATTTCTTTGTGTCTTCTTGAATTTCTGTCATCATTGACATCATTTTCTGATAGTTTGTTGTTAAGGATATAGAAACACAATTAATTTTTGTATGTTATTTTGTACCCTGCCACTTTACTGACTTCAACTGTTCTAACAGGTTTTGGGTGGCATCTTTAAGGTTTTCTACATAAAGTCATGTCATTGTTAGAACAATTAATTGCATTTCTATATCCCGACAAACTATCAGAAAGAGGAATTAAGAAAACCCCATTCACAACTGCATCAAAAAGAATAACATACCTGGGAATAAATTTGACCAAGGAGGTGAAAGACCTGTACACCAAAAATGATGTCAATGATGATAGAAATTCAAGAAGACACAAAGAAATGGGAAAATATTCTGTGCTCATGGAGTGGAAGAATTCATATCATTAAAATGACCATATTACCCAAAGAATGGACATCTTTGTCATCTTGTCCCTGATTTTAGAGGAAAAATTTTCAACCTTTCACCATTTAGTATGTTTGTTGTGAGCTTGTCATATGTGGCCTTGATTAGGTTGAAGTACATTCCCTCTGTATCCACTTTGTACAACCCTCCTAGAAGAAAACATAAGTGGTAAGCTACTTGACAGTGATCTTGGCAAAAAATCTGTGAATCTGAATCCAAAAGACAGGCAATAAAATGAAAACCAAACAAGTGGGACTACATCAAACTAGAAAGCTTCTGCACAGCAAATGAAACAATCAACAAAATGGAAAGGCAACCTACTGAATGGGAGAAAATATTTTCAAATCATGTATCTGATAAGAGATTAATATCCAAAATATATAAAGAGCTCATAAAATTCAATAGTAAACAAGCAAACAATTTGATTTCAAAAAATGAGCAGAGGGTATGAATATATATTTTTCTAAAGAAAGCATACAGATAGTCAACAGACACATGAAAAGAAGCTCAACATCACTAATCATCAGGGAAAGGCAAATCAAAACCACAATGAGCTATCACCTAACATCAGTTAGAATAGCCATTACCAAAAAAAAAAAAAAAACCGTTGATAAGGATGTGGACCAAAGGGAACTCTCACGCACTGTGGGAGGAAATGTAAACTGGTGCAACCACTATGAAAAACAGTATGGGGTTGATTTCCTCAAAAAATTAAAAGTAGATCTAACATATGATGCAATTATTCCACTTCTGGGTGTCTATCTGAAGAAAACAAAGACACTAAATCAAAAAGCTGTATGTACCTCCATGTTCTTTATAGCATTATTTACAATAGCCAAGATAAGGAAGCAACATAAATATACACTGATAGAAGAGTAGATAAAGGAGATCTGATATGCACACATAAATGGAATACCACTCCACCATAAAAATGAATGAAATCTTGCCATTTACAACAATATGGATGAACCTTAAGGGAATGATGCTAAATGAAATGTCAGACAAAGAAAGACAAATGCATATGATTTCATTTGCACGTGAAATCTAAAAAATAATACAAGTGAACAGCAAAGGAAAACAAAACAGAAGTCATAGATACAGAGAACAAAATGGTGTTTGCCAGAGGGGAAGGGTGATAGGGAGAGGGTAAAACAGGTGAAGAGGGTCAAGAGGTACAAACTTCTAATTATAAAATAAATAAGTCATGGGGATGTAATGTATAGCATGGTGACTTCAGTCTGTAATATTGTAGAGCATACTTGAAAGTTGCCAAGAGAACAAATCCTAAAAGTTAACTTTTAATGCATGGTGATGGATGGTAACAAGACTTATTGAGGTGATCACTTCACAATGAATACAACTACTGAATCATTACATTGTACACTTGAAACTGATGTGTTACATATCAATTACACCTCAACAACAAAAATAAGTGTTTTAAAAGATGGAAATAATCTTGCCTAAGCCAAGACCAGTCTAAGATTGTCCTAAAGCGTCCAGATATTCATGTGAGAGCATTCCCTGGCTCACAGAGCCTTACTCCTCTTTAAACATTTGTTTGGTAAATCAAAATGTGACTTTTTTTTTTCTTGTTTGGCAGGCAGGAAACGACAAATCAAGGTCTTAAGGGACTGACAAAATATGTAGTTAGACACTATCAATCACCATAAAAGAGCCTGCTTTTCCTTATATCAGACAAAGGTACATTTAGAACTTTCCAGTTCAACTAAAACATTAACTCTCTAAGACCATAAGCCCAGTAAGCAGTGCTAGTCACATTCCTCCACTGGGAAATGAAGCTACTATGTTGGGCAGTGAAAACATGTGAGACTAGGAACAGACCTGGACTCCCAATCTTCCCTGCCACCTTCAACCAGACACTTTCCTAATTTTCAAACTGGAAGCGTGGAGAGAATAAATGATCTACTAAACTCTTTTCCATTCTAACTGTCTTTAATCCTACAATTCTAAAAGGGAGGTCATGTAAAAGACTCCTGGCATGAAGACATTTTGAAATTTCTATCAGCCACAGTGATACAAGAAAAAGAAACGGGAAGAGATTGAGAGAGGGGTGCCCATTTGGCAAAGCTGATGAGGCAAAGGCCTGGTACTTTGTTGACATAAGCAGCCTCCCTTCTGGGTTTAGTGTTTGTGGGTTTTTTAAAAGGTGCTTCCCAAAATAGTCAACATTAAAATTTTAAGTGACTTATGTGTATATCTAGATGATCAATTAATGTTTGTCCTATAAGGGCTTTCTTTGCTCTTTTATTGTTATAAAAAGGTTAAACAATATGCTTATTTATTTCATAGCTTCACAAACAGGAAGGAGGCTTTAAATGGCTCAGTTTCACAATTTGGGGTAGATATATATTTAAAGAAATATTGCATAATTGCATAATGCACACTGCCTCTTCCTAAAATGCATCATACCAGAGCCAATTTTGGAAAACACAAATATGGGGTGGGTATATTTTGAAAACTATGTGAACATAATAGATTCTTAATTAATATGTGTGGCTTTTATGGGAAATATTTGTTATTTTAAGGCATCTGTCATGCAAAAACAATTTCTGCTAGTGAAGAGAGTTAAAAAGAGCATGTAGTTTAAATTTTGTTTCTGAATTATGCTTCTCATGTAAATGAACCAGTTACTTTTGTCCTAAAGCATTTTAGTGTTCTATTAGAGAATACTAACAATATCTTCTAAACAACTAAGTAATTTATATAAATTTCATGTATAACCTTTATTTGTGTGGCATTGATAAGTGCAAATCATAATTACATTTGTCATTATATCATCTGATTCTCATTCAGCACAATGGAAGTGACTTTATTCCTCATTTAGACATGGAGGAAATTAGGCTCCACATTTTTTATTTGCCTAAGGAATATGAGCTAGAAAGTTCTAAGATGAGAATTTGAAACCTGGTATTCCTATTCCAGTTGTGGTCCTTCTTCCCCATCCTCTATTCCCTTCTGCACTGTGGTGACACAGTACATTGAAAGGATTAAAAGATGGATTTTAGAGTCAAACAGAACTGGGTTCAACTCCTGCTACTGGCACTGCCTGGTCCTGTGCCCATGGGCAAGCTATTTTCTTCTTTGAGACCCATTTGTAAATTAAGTTAAAAATAGTTATATCCCACCCCACCCTAACAACACACACCATGGGACTGTGGGAAGGATTAAATGGAATAATGCATGAAAAGCACATAGCAGAACGTTCCATAAATGTTAGCCATTGTTATGTTATTATGTAATCCAGAAAATATGTTCAGTTACACTGCGTGAAATACTTTCCATTTTTCAAAGACACAAATGATACATGTGAAATCAAACCCTGAAAATTAATTTTTTAAACAGTAAATTCATATGCCAGATGCAAAGGATAATATTTCATGGACAAAGACTCTAGTTTTTTAAGAGAAGTTATCTTTTGCTTTCTGTGGTTTCAAAACATTTCTTAATGTTAATACCTTCTTAATAATCTGAGCCATATGAAATTGTCATCTATTTAAAGTCAGATACTACAGAAAAGTGGCAATTTCATATGGCTCAGCCCAACAGATCAACAAACTACCCAACAGGAGATTTTTCTAGTTGCAAAGGGATTATTGAAGAAGTTGAACTTGAAAATTATTTCATTTTCAACATATTCTCATTTTAACAGATAAGGAAGGAATGATGCCACACTCCCTAGAATTAAGAATTAAAGCATACAAGCTTCTCTTCCTGTCCCCAAGCACATACATGTATACCCCAGCTCCAAATAAAATCCCAAGAGTAAAATTAGATCTCAACCCCTGCAATTTCCCTAGGAGGGCACCAAAAGTACTGGAGAGCAAGCATGTTGAGGAAATTGGCTGTTGTTAAAGTCACCACCTGTGGTCTTGCCTAATGTCTGAAAGGGAATATGCCATGAGTCCTGTGTGTTGGGGAAGATGGGGTGGATGTCCAGGGGGCAAGGGTAAAGAGTTTGGAATACCCTGATGGAGAAGTCCTTCTCTGTGGCACCCTGCTTGCCTCCAAGTGGGCGTTTGTATGCTATTTGTTTACTTCTTTTTGTCCGTATGTCCGTGTCTTCATGCTTCTGGGTGCTCCTGGTTTGCTCCTGGCCATGTCTCTTGTGTTGGAGAGGGGTGACTTTGTGCCTATGGGCTTCTGTGCCTGCGCGCTCGTTGATGCGCTGGAAGGGTGTGTCTGAGTGTCTGTGGTTCCGTATAAGTCTGAGCATGTATGTCGGGGTACAGTGTGCCTGTCTGTGCGTGTCTCGGTGGGCACTCTCATCTATTTCCGAATGCTAGGGAGTGCCGGAGTATTGCCATCTGCCCTGAGACCTCAAGCCGCAGGGGTGCCCCAGGCAGACAGGTAGCAGCCACGAAAGAACCGGCACCTTCTAGTTGGCTGGTAGGCTTCAGCCTCCGGGGCCAGCCGAGGGAGCCCCGAGTGGGTGGCGGCCGACCCGCCCTCCTAGCGCAGTTGGGTCCCGCCCCGGCCAGCGCCAGGAGCAGGCAGGAGAGGGGAGGGAAGGGGCGGGAGAGGGCGTGGGCCTCGCCCCTTTGGGGCTTCCCGCGTTCTATTGGTTGAAAGTTCTAGCACGTCACGGGGAGGGCAGTTCCCCTAAAGTCCCGGGCACATAACGGACAGCGCGCACTCAGAGACGGCTTCTCCAGAGCGCAAGCTGGAACTGGCTGGAACTGACGGGCACTGCGAGCCCAGAGCACCTCCGTAGCTGAGTGCACCACGCACCCCTACCACACCCACACCCACGGCCGCTGAATGAGTCTTCCAGGTGCTCGCTTGCTGCCCGCAGCGCCCCGCCGGAGGTCCGCTCGCTGAGGGCGGCTGGTGCGCCGGCAGCCTGTGCGCTCACCTGCCAGCCTGCGCGCCATGGGGCAGCCCGGGAACCGCAGCGTCTTTTTGCTGGCGCCCAACGCAAGCCACGCGCCAGACCAAGACGTCACGCTGGAGCGGGACGAGGCCTGGGTGGTGGGCATGGGCATCCTCATGTCGCTTATTGTCCTGGCTATCGTGTTTGGAAACGTGCTGGTCATCACAGCCATTGCCAAGTTTGAGCGTCTGCAGACGGTCACCAACTACTTCATCACCTCCCTGGCCTGTGCTGACCTGGTCATGGGCCTGGCAGTGGTGCCCTTTGGGGCCTGCCACATCCTCATGAAAATGTGGACTTTTGGCAACTTCTGGTGTGAGTTTTGGACTTCCATTGACGTGTTGTGCGTCACGGCCAGCATTGAGACCCTGTGCGTGATCGCTGTGGATCGCTACTTTGCCATCACGTCACCCTTCAAGTATCAGTGCCTGCTGACCAAGAATAAGGCCCGGGTGGTCATTCTGATGGTTTGGATCGTGTCTGGCCTTACCTCCTTCTTACCCATTCAGATGCACTGGTACCGAGCCAGCCACAAGGAAGCCATCAGCTGCTATGCTAAGGAAACCTGCTGTGACTTCTTCACGAACCAGCCCTACGCCATTGCCTCCTCCATTGTGTCCTTCTACCTGCCCCTGGTGGTCATGGTGTTCGTCTACTCCAGGGTGTTCCAGGTAGCCAAAAGGCAGCTCCAGAAGATCGACAGATCCGAGGGCCGCTTCCACGCCCAAAACATCAGTTCAGCGGAGCAGGATGGGCGGAGCGGTCTAGGACAACGCAGGACCTCCAAGTTCTACTTGAAGGAACACAAAGCCCTCAAGACTTTAGGCATTATCATGGGCACTTTCACCCTGTGCTGGCTGCCCTTCTTCATTGTCAACATCGTGCACGTGATCCAGGATAACCTCATCCCTAAGGAAATTTACATCCTTCTAAACTGGTTGGGCTACATCAACTCCGCTTTCAATCCCCTTATCTACTGCCGCAGCCCAGATTTCAGGATTGCCTTCCAGGAGCTTCTCTGCCTGCGCAGGTCTTCATTGAAGGCCTATGGGAATGGCTGCTCCAGCAACAGCAATGACAGGACTGACTACACAGGGGAACAGAGTGGATATCACCTGGGGGAGGAGAAAGACAGTGAACTGCTGTGTGAAGACCCCCCAGGCACGGAAGACTTTGTGAACCAGCAAGGTACTGTGCCCAGTGATAGCATTGATTCACAAGGGAGGAATTGTAGTACAAATGACTCACTGCTGTAATGCAGGTTTTCTACTTTTTAAGACACCCCTTCTCCCCAATTCCCCGCAACAAAACACTAAACAGACTATTTAACTTGAGTGTAATAAATTTAGAATAAAATTGTACAGAGATGTGCAGGAGGAAAGATATCCTTCTGCCTTTTTATTTTTTATTTTTTTAAGTTGTAAGAAAATATATTTGAGTAACTGTTTCTTGTACAGTTCAGTTCCTCTTTGCCTGGAACTTGTTAAGTTTATGTCTGAAGGGCTTCAGTCTCAAAGGACCTGGGGCTGCTATGTTTTGATGACTTTTCCTGCATATCTACCTCATTGATCAAGTATTAGGGGTAATATATTGCTGCTGGTAATTTGTATCTGAAGGAGACCTTCCTTCCTGCACCCTTGGACTGGAAGATATTGAGTCTCTCGGACCTTTCGCTGTGAACATGGACTCTCCTCGCCCCTCTTATTTGCTCAAACGGGGTGTTGTAGGCAGGGACTTGAGGGGCAGCTTTGGTTGTTTTCCTGAGCAAAGTCTAAAGTTTACAGTAAATAAATTGTTTGACCATGACTTCATTGCACCTGTTTCTCCAAAACCCCTTGACTGGAGTATGCTTGCCTCCCCCACTGGAAACTGCAGGTAACTATTTGTAATAACTGCCCAGTGACTTAATGTGGAATGACACAGGAGTGACACGCGCTGATTGCTTAACCCTTTCGTTTGCCTTTGAATCTGCCACTGTAAACCTGCATCTCTTCTAACGCTGCTGCTCCCACATCAGTTCTTTCACTGTGTGCTCATCCAGCATAGCTCATCTTGCTCTCCCTATGAGTATTATTCCTGTGTTGTCACGTCAGAAACACTGACTCATAGAACTGGAGTTATGGGCATCTGTTGTGTGCCTCTGCTGCCCACCTCCCGGTTCTCCTTGCTTTGCAACTGCTTATATTTTTATCTTTGTCTTTTCTTATAGTAGAGATCTTCGTACTGCACCAGGGCTTGGCATTTTGAGGATAAGGAAGTTCTTGTGAAAAGCTGCTCAAACATAGCCCCGAAATTCCAAGGGAAATGAAAAAGTCATGGGTTATAGGGAGAAAAGCTGGAAAACACGTCACTGGTGAATACCTCATGATCTAGAAACAGGGTTTGAACCCTCCTCCTTTTGAACTGCTGTCCTTTTTTGCCCCCTCTCCCTGTGACTCTAGTCACTTCAGGATAAATCAAGATTTCTCAACCTCATACTTTTAACATTTTCAGCCAGATAATTCTCCGCTGTGGAGGACAGTCCTCCACATTGTCGAATGTTCAGCAGCAGCCCTGGTCTCTACCCACGAGATGCCAGGAGCATCCCCTGAGCTGTGACAACCAGAAATGTCTCCAGTCACTGCCACATACCCCTACCTTGAGGGATGAAATTGCCCCTGGTTGAGAACCAGTTATAAACTTCAAAACTCTAAGCAGATGTTTAGATTCTGCCTAATATAACCACTTTATTTTGCAGAGCACCAGAGAGGGATTTTTCTCAGTTTACCCAGTTAGTGCCAGACCCTGAGCCAGTGTTCTACTCCATCACACTGTCTTCCAAGCTTATTCTCAAGCTGCCCACAGACTGACTGTGAGACATGAATCGTTTGGGAGGGTTTATCAATGAATGCGAGGCCTCTGAGCCATCACTGCCTGTTTATGGAGAGATTATAATACTGTTAAGAGGCATGTAAGGGAAAATCATGAAAGTAAACACATTTCTTTTCCCACCCCCTTTCTATTTTTGCCTGTGTGTTTGAGCCAGAGCTTGGCCCAGGTTTGACGGAGTGGATCGTCCTCCTTGGCAGCACCAGCCAAGAGAGGTTCAGCCTGCAGGCTTCGTTGCCATTTCACTCACTTACAAAGCTGACTCTACTTCTTTCTTCTCTTCTATCCCAGCCAGGGTGCCCAACCAGAAAAGCATTAGTCTCCTCTGCTTCCCATCAGTTCAGTGATGGGGTGTCTCCCGGTGAGCCCTGACGTCTCAAGAGAAAGTTAGCTGCCCGTGTTTCTAGAACATGCCATCAGGCTTTGGAGAGTGTGTGCCATTCAGCACTTCTGCTCTTTCTCCAAGGGCTTTCATACCTATTATCACATTCTTCTCCTGCTCTGGCCCCTGCACTCAGAGACGCAGGCAGCTTCTCCAGTTAATCTTCACACTCCTCATAGCCTCATGGGATCTCAGACTTGGAAGAGAAAGCAGAAAAAGCATTTGACATCCAAAGAGACTGAAAGCCTGCAAGGGGGGATGACCTGCCTAAGGTAAGAAGCCGAGGATGTCAGAGTCAGAGCTAAAGCCAGGGAACCCGGCTGTCATACCAGGAACTGGCGTATCTCCACCACATTGTCATTGAATTCTGCCCTCACCCTCAATCAGGGAATCTTTTCCCTGGGGCTGTCACATTAACAAATTCATTTAAGCAGATGTTTTTATTTCTTTTGAGTCCTTAATAAAGAACACAGGCAATACACAAATAATCTGCAAAAGGGACAAGTGAAAGAATTATTCCTTTCTCTCAGCAAGTGTTCACTAGGATATCCTCAGCATTTAGGGAAATTAGAAGATTCCTTGACTGTTTATGACCTGAAGGGATTTCAAGCCACTCCAGGTAGAAATTTCCATAGTCTTATTTAGAAGAAAAAAAAGGTGGAAACTTTTCTATCACCATTTGTAAGTCCCATGGACAATAAATATTATTAATAAACAATGTTACATACATCCTTGTTTGACTAGAGGAGCATACAATGTAATTTCAATGAAAAACTCTGCTATGAATGTTAGTTCATAAAGTCCCAGCTAAAATAGAGTTTAGCCTAATTCAAGTTCATTTAGAAGTACTTTATATAAGAACATTGATCTGTTGTAACAGTTTGGACAAGCAAGAGCATTTTAAGCCTATCTCAGTTCCTTGCTTTCTATCTCCTTTTGTTCTGCTTTGTTTCTTTGTGGAGGCAGGCATTTGTCATTTGTTAGTGTCTCTCTGTCCCTCTGTTTGCTGACAGGTTGGTTACATAAGGTTTGTGTTGGATTCATCATCATAAAGTTGTCTTTGCCTGGACAGCAAGTTCTCGAAGTCTGTCAAATGAGAACCTTATCCTGAGATGTGAGCTGACAGGTGTGCAAAGTGGCAGGCCAGGGTGGGCCTCCTTGCTGAGATCATTATTGGAAGAGGGAATCTGGGGAAAAGGGAGCTGGGAAATAGGAACTGTCCTTACACGATGCTGAGAATGTTTCTGATGTACCTACTGCCTAAAGAAGCATAGACCAGTATCAGTCAGAGGGTATTTACAATTACTGTATGCAGCAGGAGAAAAATATAGGCTTTAGTCTCTGAATTCTGGAGCATACTATTAATAACACTATATATATATCTTCTATGAAATCTTACTAAATATTAGGGACTGTGTTCGACACTTTTGGGGGCTTCCCTGGTGGCTCAGATGCTAAAGAATCCACCTGCAATGTAGGAGACTCGGGTTCGACCCCTGGGTTGGAAAGATCCCCTGGAGAAGGGAATGGCAACTCACCTCCAGTATTCTTGCTGGTGAACTTCATGAACAAAGGAGCCTGGCAGGCTACAGTCCATGGGGTTGCAAAGAGTCAGACAGGACTGAGTGACTAACACTTTCACTTCTTTCACTTTAGGCACCTTTTAGGCATTGTGTGACCTTGACAGTCTCATGAGGTAGGTAGCAAAATTGTGTTCATCTAACAAATGAAGTAACTGAGTTTCAGAAAGGTGAAGTCACTTTCCAAAGTCACATAGCCAGCTAGTTGCAGGGTTAGGACTGGAACCCAGGTCCGTGTGATTCCTGAACACACGGAAACCAGGGAGCAGCATGTGCCAGTTTATAGTCCATGCCAGAGCAAGTGTAAGAACTGGAAATGCAATACCTTGCTGAGAGAAGAGGGTGATTACTGTGGGTTGGGGCAGGGAGGAATGTTCCCTTGGAAGCATGTGACTGCAGAGTTTGTTGAGAACTGGGACGGGAAACCAATCACTGAAGTACCTGGTTTGCTTTCCTGAGTCTCTGTTTTGTCTTCTTGTCAGAGAATCAGGCCAGATTGAAAAGAGGATATGAAACTTTAAAACAAGCACAAGGTAAAGCAGGAACACAGCCTCACATCCTGGAAAATTCATTTTCTGGTTCCAAAGTTGGGAAGGTCGGCTACATCGAGCAGGTAGCTGGACATCATGGGAAATATGACCTGCCTTGGTGGCCCTCTGCATGTGCTGGCCATTTTGAGCTAGGATTCTAGGTCAATGGAGATGAACTTCTGACAACAGAGAGCAATGAGGGTTAACACACCTGGAAGGATGCTTTCTATTGACAGTATAGCCTCCACTAAATTCAGCCCTATGCTAACCCCTACTTCACACAGTGCAAATACAATTTGAAGGAGGAATTTTTGAAATACCTAAGAGAACAAACTTCCCAACCACTTTCAAGAACTTGAGAAATTCTTATGTCTTATGAATAATAGGAGGCAGGGTGAGGTGAAAAGAGGCCTGAACTGGGATTCATGCAACTAGATTTCAGGTCTCAACTCAGATTCTGCTGTTTGCCTGTCTCTTTCTCTCAAGTTGGGTAAGGTAGTTTTCCTGTTTTCTCAGTGGACCTCACTTTGCTCATCTGTAGAATAGTGAGGTTTGTGCAGGTGGTCTCTAAGCTCTGCTCAGCTCTGAATTTATATAGCCATTAATTAAGAGGCTAATTAGAGACAGCAGTTTGTTTCTAATTAGAGCTGATGATATTTGTCATATAAAGAATGGTTTAATATACCAGGAGTGGTCAGCTTGCAGAAGAGAATGCCACGAAGCACAATTTGGTGCATGATCATTGCCTTCAAATATTTAAGGACCATCTGGGGAAGAGGAGCATGTCTGTTTTATATGACTACCAGAAGGCAAGTAGAACCTTACAGGAAGATAGATTCATGTTCAGGGAAAGGAAAACTTTTCTGAGAGTGAAACAGGTTCTCTATCAGAATAGTGAGTCTCCTGTCATTGGAAGCATTCAAGAGAAGTGCAAATAAAGCTCTGTGTGGGATGAAGCACAAAAAGTTCCTACACTGAGCAGGGCTTGGACTAAGACCCTTCCAAATCTGTGATTCTTTGTCCCTGAAAACAATAGACCTAAATGTTCTTAAAAAAAATATTCAGACCGTTCCCTAATTCCAGCCGGCCTTCTCCCCAATTCCTCTGCACTTCAGAGGTTTCACTGCATTCCTAACCAGGAAACCTCCGGGGGAAATCAGGATCTCAAAAGTCCTTGGCCATGGGGGAAAATCCAGAAATAGAACAATAAGGTTAAGCAGTTTTCCAAACTATTAGACCTTTTCATCAGCTGCTCTTCCCATGCCTTTTGCAAATGACCTACTAACTCCCAGAGAGAAAATACTGAGAGCTGCAAAGTCCTCTCTGCAAAGGCTATTACATCCTTCTCCACCCTTGGAATCATTGCACTTCCTGTGGTCTTTCCGTCACCCTCACAGGACAGGAAGGAAGGGAGGCAGGTTGCTGGCCAGCACAGGGAGCACTTCAAAGCCCTCTGGCCCAAGATTCTGAGGACCTGGGAACTGTGTAGTATACCCCTAACCACTGAGCAGCCTCAGGCAGATCACTTCCTTTCTCTAGACCTGTTTCATCATCTCTTAGCAGAGAGAGTTTGGTTTGTGTAAGTCTCACCTTTCCTTCTTTCTCCAAAATTCTGTAAGATTTCAGGAAGTATTCAGTGCTACACATCTGGTTGTATGGCTCTTATTTTAAAAGTACATTTTTATCTTGTTAAAAAAGTAATAGAACTCATTCTGAAACTTTTAAAAATCTATTAAAGCACAAAATGAGATGTGTGTGCACACGCTCAGTCGTGTTGTACTCCTTGCAGCCCCATAGACTATAGCCCACCAGGCTCCTCTGTCCATGGAATTTTCCAGGCAAGAATGGAAAATGGGTTGCCATTTTCTGCTCCAGGGGATCTTCCCGACCTAGGGATCAAACCCATGTCTCTTATACCTCCTGCATTGGCAGGCAGTTTCTTTACCACTAGCACCCACGTGCGAAGCCCTACAAAATGAGATAAATCACACATAACATTATCACCTAGAGATACATCACATTGTTAAATGTGATGTTATGCTTTCCATCTTTGTCCTAAGCATGGCTATACAAATGGGCTGCAAGATATTTTAAAATAAAAAACAGAATTAGATTATTCATACAATTTTGGGCCCATTGATAATACTTCAATAGATGCCTCCTTGAATATGTTTTATGTATAATATGATCTAGATATCACAATTGCTACTGGCCTGGCAATAGAGTATTTAGTAGCTTTTCGACTTTGGAGTACAAAGAAGCATCATTTCCAGAACATCTAGATCAAGAGATCTGAGTTAGAGCCTAAGAATCTGCATTTTAGCATGATCTCATGGATTTTTCCAAACCATATTTTTAGGAACAAGGTTACAGAGATAAATTTTGTACATCAAGCAGAATGCCTCCTCTCTTATTGCTAGTGGATGAAAAATATGTTTCTGTACTATACTTGTCTCTTTGAAAGCATGCTTTCTGCACCTGGCCTCTGATCTGCTTTCAGAGTGTGGGAAACTAACCATGAAATGCCAGGGCAGGGCTTTATCTGCATTGTTAAGTGTCTCTGACCCACCCAGTTGACTTGTGTTAAAATCAGTCTATTCAAGTTATATAGTGACCCATACCTACCGTTTGAAAAGGTGCTCACCACAGAGCACCTGTTGTGATCATGATGGCTAATAACTACAGTGTGTTTACTGGGAGCCAGGCCTTGCACTTGGCAATTCTCCTGCATGATCTTGTTTAGTACTCACAGCAAACCTACAAAAGAGGTAATATTATCTTTGTCCCCATTTTATGAATTAGGAAAGTGAAACTCAAAGGGGTCAACTAAGTTGCTGAAGATTACAGACCATATTGAAATAAAACCCACATATCCTGAACCAGAGCCTAGTGTTTTACCACTAGGATAGGCGATCATTCTCCCTGTAGGGAGGGGATCAGGTAAGAGAGGAGAGAGACAATGCTAAGACGAAATTTTTAATGGGTGTTTTATTTGTGTTTTTGCCTGGAGAATCCCAGGGATGGCGGAGTCTGGTGGGCTGCCATCTATGGGATCGCACAGAGTCGGACACGACTGAAGCGACTTAGCAGCAGCAGCAGCATTTGTGTTTTTATTCCCTGGGGATTATTTTCAGAGAGGTCTGATCAATTTCTGAGCCTTGAAACTAAGGGGCAAGCCTATATCCTCTAGGTAAGCAGTGGCTAAATGTAGACTAGGAAACCAGATTGCCTGAAAGTTGGCAGCACACTCTTTCGCCATTATTCAAGCACGGTTTGAGTGATCTTCCCCCACCAGGGCCAGGGAGGAGGCAGAGGGTGGCGCTCACTAACAGCACATGGATTTGTGTGAGTCCAATCACTTTAGGGGCAGGGAGCCCCTGACATCTGCAAAAGCGGTGCCCTTCCCATTTCTCTGCCCAGGTCTGTGTCTGCATCAGAGTCTCCACAGTAGAGAATATCAGGGAAGTATGGGTAATGAGAGAATGCATACCCTCTTAGTGTGCTAAGAAACCCTAGACTCCAAGAGGCAAGCTCAGTATCAAAGTAATACAGGGGCCAGGAGATGACCATCTCTCCTGGCTTGTCTTATTATTTTTCTAGTGCTATGAGGGAAAGGGGGCTCCCTGGTAGCTCAGCAGTAAAGAATCCACCTGCAATGCAGGAGACATAGGCAAAGTGGGTTCAATCTCTGTATTGGGAAGATCACCTAGAGTGTGCATGGCAACCCACTCCAGTATTCTCGCCAGGAAAACCCTGTGGACAGAGGAGCCTGGTGGGGTCGCAAAGACATGACTAAAGTGACGGAGCACGCACGCACGCATAAGGAAAAGACTGGAGTTTCTGAATGTGTTCATTTCTCCAGGAAGAGAAAACAGGTTTTTGAAATCACAACAGCAACACCCATGGCAAAGCAGAATTGGATTCCTAGGTAATCCCTGCTTTCTTTCGATCATACCATGTTGGCTTTGCAGCCTCAGGACTTGTGCCCAGAAGCCACAAGTGCTGTTGGGGAGTTTCCTTCATTATTAGACAATTCTGTCTCTACACTACTGCCTAGTGTTTCTCTTTATAAAAATTATAGTAGATGTCTCAAAATACGACAGTCAACCCTGACAATCTGCCAGGTTTTTATTGTTATGTTTAAGAGCAGTTCACAGTTCTCACAGAATGTATTGCAACAGTAAGTCTGTTCTGCTCACAAATATTCAGACTTCCTTTCTTCTTTCAGTTCCCACAGTGTCTTTTTATAAATCCAAACGCTCACCTAGCCTCCTCTCCAAGAGAATAGAAGGTTCAGTCTTGAGGGTGTGTGGTGAGCAGCCTTAGAAATAACTTTCTATGAAACTGTGGAAGAGTTGGTGGTGTTGGTTTAGGTAGTGAGCCTTTTGACATTATTTTATGTTATTGCAGTGGGTCCCAAACCTTAGAGAGTCCCAAAATGATTTGGGCTGAGAAAATGCACATTCCTGACCCTCATCCCTGAGATTCTAACAGGACTATAGTTGGGGGCCAGGGACCTGCATTTTATCACTACTTCCCCAGAGGACTGTGATGCAGGTGCTCCTAGGATTGCAGTTTGGGGACCTAGGAATCACACTGTCTTCCTCTCCCCACTCCTCCTGCTCAAGAGCACAAAGTAGAGATGTAAAAATTTATTCTATACAGCTGCATACATTGACAAAAGTAATCATTCTGTCAAATAAACAGAATCCTAATTTCCCTGTGTTATCAAGTAAAACAATGTAGTTGAAAATAATTTATAAATGATAAAAAAAAGTTACTATGAAAGATGGCAGTGATAATAAAGTGCATTGAGCAATTAGGCACTTGGTTAAAAATGTGTTTGTGCCAACATGGCATCGACATAGTTATGCCCCATAATAGCATCGCTGTCCAGACCCTTGGCATGTAGACCAAGAAACAGCAGCACAGAAATAAAAAAGGATCTTGCTGCAGGGATGGACTCTTTGTCCAGTGCTCCTTCCTCCTGGACACTCTGCTATGATTAAGTCAAATCATACTGAGGTCTATCTGAATCAGTTTGCCTAATTCACATAAACCCTCCTACTTAGCAGTCTGAAGAGGAACCCATACAGCTGCAGAGAAGAGGGTGATTCATACACATACATACACCTCCATGGATGCACACACCCAAATAAATACATATAATACACATGGACTTTTACACTGATGCCTGCACCTGTATCAGTACAAACACATACACATGCAATTTCACTTAGATGTATGGACACGTCTCTGTTCTTCTGTGTATACGCCCATATGAATATGTACACAGGTACTAGGACTACACCCATATCTGCACAAACACATACACATGCATCTTCACTTAGATGTGTGGACACATCTCTGTTCTTCTGTGTATACTCCCATAGGAATATGCACACAGGTACTAGGACATAGACATGCTTAACCCAAACATTCTCCCTTAGATAAATACATCTAGTGATTCATAAGCACACTTTTGCATGCTCCAAGTGAGAAAATATGTCGTGTCATATAGTCATGGTCCCACTGCTACCTACGAACACACAGGTTCCTCTGCTGGCCCTGCTTCCTGCGTAAGTTTATATATACCCCTGATTCAATACACATCTGTTGAGTCCTAACAAGTGGCAGGCATTGTTAGGTGCTGAAGATCAGTGAGTGAACAAAAATCTTTGCCCTTACTGAGTTTGTGTTGAGGGATTTTTTTTTAATGCATGCAGATTTTTTAACCATAACAGTTTCTATGAAGAGACTCAGAGTGTTTTGAAGGAATCTAATTCTGAGAGATTAGTAAATGTTCCCCCAAAGAAGTACAGTTTCAGCTGAGAGCTGAAGGAGGTCTAGATAATTTCTGGAAAAGGAGAGGAGGGCAGAACACTCCACTCAGGGAGAAAAGCATGTACTAAATCCTGTAGTGAAAGGAAATCTCATGCCTAAGAAGGACTAAGCAAAGGTCAATGTGGAGAAGGTGTGCAAAGAGGTGGAATGTAACAGGACTACACATAGAAGGCCTTTTAAGCTGCATTCGGATTTAGTTCTTTATCCTAAAAGCATTTAAAAGCCACTTATATGTTTACAGCAGAGATCAGATTTTGTATTTTGAGAGATCAGATTTGTATCTCTGAAGATATGACTACCCACACAAAAGCATTCTCAATACAGGTAAGTGCACACATATGGTTTCCTATGTACACAATCCTATGTACATAGGTTCCTATCTACACTTGTACATTTTCCTAAAATGCATATTTACATGTAAGTATTCACTTGCAAACTCTGCCTCTGTGAACACACCCCTGTGTATTTGTATGCATGGTATATAGAAATCCAGTGGGCATTAGGAGGCAGACAAACACCTTCCTTGCTGGGTACCACCAGTTCTAACTAAGCTGGCCCCTGGTGCAGGGACAAGGGAAGTGGTGTATCAGATCCAACCCCTCTGACTTTGGAGCTCTGGGCTTTGTGGCCTGGCTTCATGACTGTACTTGCAGCTCTGCTCCCCCTCTTCTTGGCTCAGAGCACTCAGTGACAAGGTGGGGTTTCTTCCAGAACAGGGTAATTCACTATTCTAGGCCCAGGCCAGGAGGGGAGGAAGGGCAGGTCGGGTTGCATAAAGATTGCCTTGTGCCCTCCCAGAACTGTAAGCAGAGCCTCTGCCCAGCTCCAAGCATGAAGTAATCTTTGCATAGAGTCAGCAATCTGATATAAACACAAGGATCCACAATCCAAGGATCATAATGGGACTCAAAGTAGTGTGTTCCATCAGTAACCACTGTGTGAAATGGGACATGGAGGAAGAAAAAGAGAAAGCCTGGCAAGAAAGCCTTTTCAAGGCAGATGTCTGTGACCCTCATTGCCCCTGGCACAGAAAATGCATGTAAATACATATTTACACATACAAATTTTCCTCAAGCAGGTATACTATCTCACAGCAAGTAATTTATCTGCCACAACACCCTGCATTATTTTCCAAAGAACTAGAAGTACTAGAAGTACACTTATGCACATTTTGCTCCTGTTTAGCAGCAAAGCCAACAAAGCCCTTGACCAAAGGCAGTGACAGCCTCCAGGGAGATCAATAGAAACATTCATGCAGAATTAAAGACTCATCTAGAGCCAGTATTCTTACCTGGAGAATCCCATGGACAGAGGAGCCTGGCGGGCTACAGTCCATGGGGTCGCAAGAGTCGGACACAACTTGGCAACTAAACTACTACTAGAGCCTTATACTTGGACTCTTAAGGATGTTCCCAAGTGATTTTTGTTTTATATTCTAAAGACTCATACACACTGAGATTTTATATTTTCAAATACGTGCTTGCAAAATGTTTTCCTCCACAATTAAAAGGAATTATATAGTGTAATTTGAAGCTCTTTTTGTTTGCTTCAGGCTATGTAAGGAACAGTCTTCTTTTCTTTCAGTCAGGTATTCTTTTATGCTATTACAAAAGCAAACTATTACTTTGCCAATAAAGGTCCATATAGTCCAAGCTATGGTTTTTCCAGTAGTCATGTATGAATGTAAGAGTTGGACCATAACGAAGGCTGACACTGAAGAACTGATGCCTTTGAACTGTGGTGCTAGAGAAGATTCTAGAGAGTCCCTTGGAAAGCAAGGAAATCAAACCAGTCAATCCTAAAGGAAATCAACTCTGAATATTCATTGGAAGGACTGATGCTGAAGCTGAAGCTCCAATACTTTGGCCACTTGATGTGAAGAGGTGACTCACTGGAAAAGACCCTGATGCTGGGAAAGACTGAGGGCAAGAAGAGAAGGGGGCCACAGAGGATGAGATGCTTGGATGCCATCGTTGACTCAGTGGACATGAGTTTGAGCAAAATCTGGAAGAGACGGAAGGATAAGGAAGCCTGGCATGCTGCAGTCCATGGGGTTGCAGAGTTGGATATGACTGAGCGACTGAACAACAAGCCCAATGTACCATATGCATCAAGGACTGACTGAAGACCACAGCACTGTGCCCGTGGGGCTATGGTGTAGCAATTCCTCATATTTATCTAGCACTTGGCAGTTTACAAAGAGCTTTTTTATACGTCATCTTATCTACTCCTCTTAACTCTGAGGTCAACATGGTTGTTCCCATTTCACAGATTAAAAGACTGAGGTTCAAAACTTGCTTAAGGGCATGGCACTAAGACATAGCAGGGTCTTCATACTCAGTCTTCATTCTCCTACGCAGAAAAAAATACAAATGTTTTCACACTCTGCTATCCTCCTAGGACCCAGGGCTCTTCTTGCTGTATTTTCCTGTTTTCTGCTGGAATTTAACTTAAAATTTTAGAGTTAACACTCCCCAGCACAGAAACCACAGCTGCTGAGCTGCAGATAAGTGATTACCAGCTCCGGGGACAGTCCCCAGGATGCTTTCAATACTGACAAGCCCTGAGCTTGTGTGAGCACATGCTAGGTGTAGGCAGGGCCTCGCTCTATCAACTATGACTTAAAGCAGAAGCTCCAAGCCTTCTGGGTTCCTCACGTCAGTCACCAGATGCACTTTCACCATGTCAGAACTAAAGAATCACATGTCCTGCTTTACATACATGCCTTGCTGGCAACTTAGGGATCCACTGAGGCTGTCCTTGTTCACTCTGCCTAATTCCTCTTGGATCAGGATGTTCCTATGGGAAGGCCCAGTGTGATTTGCTGCCCCAATCCCACATCCACTGGGCCACAGTCTAGCCTGTTTTTAAGGGCCAAGTTCCACACCTTGATAAAAATTGCAGGCTCCAGGACGTATTTCAATTTCTTAAAAATGGCTTGTGTTGGGTTGAAATTATTTCAGTCAGATCAATTAAGTGTTCTTGTTTTACACACACATCTTCCAACAGAATTGCCTTCAGCACAGGTGAACTCTATTTAATGCATCTGGGCAAGCTTGGCGTGAATGACAAATCTAACCACAAGGAAAGCGCCCATTGGCCATCTCTTCTCCACATCAAAGTATAAGCTTATCTGGTTTACTTAGCTTTCTAAGCAATGTGTGACTAATTTGTTCATTCATTCATTCAAAAGATGTTTGAACACTTCTATATGCCAGAACCTGTGCTAACTACCAAGGATATGGCAGTGACTGAGGTAGACATGGTTGCTACTGTTGTTTTAGTTTCTTACAGTCTAATGGAGAAAACAGACAATGAGAAGGGAATTATAAGTGATGTTTGGATCAAGTTCCAGATACTCACACCAGAAAAACTTCAGCATACTAATGAACAGGAATAAGGGCTGGGAAATTGGCTTCTGAATTTTGCCAGTACATTCAGAAAGTTATCTGCTATCTGTCAATCTCAGACTGGCCTCTAAAAATGCGTAAAAATATTACTATCACCTCTTTAAAAATGTCTCTGGGAAAACTGGAGTTGATGGTGTCTCACAAAGTTATCAACTGTCGCTATCTTGATCCACCTCTGAAATACTGTGCCCAGTTCTGATGGTCACACATTTTCAAGGGAACATTTGGAGCCTTTCGAGGTTTGCCAGATTCAACAGATAAAAATACAGGACATCCAGTTTCAAATAAACAATGAGTTCTTTTTCATATAAGTATGTCCCAAATATTGCAGAGAACATCTGATACCGAAAGTTATTCACTAGTTATCTGAAATTCAAATTTAACTGGGCACCCTGTATTTCACACTGACAACCCTGTTACAGAACCAGAGGGAAGAATGTGAAGAAACCCAACATCCTGTCTCAAAATGAATAGTTGAAGGAGACTGACTGTTTAGCTCAGAGACAATAGTAAGAATCTAGACCTGTGTAGGGAAGCATTTTCCAAAAAGTGTTTCTAAAAGTATACATGGAAAATAGTTAAAGTATATACTAGGAGGGGAAAAAAAGATTTTCAGATTAAAAAAAATTTGGGAGGTTGAGAGTTTGGGAAACATTGCATGCCCAGTATTTCCATTTTGGAATCCATACTCTGCATCAGCATAGTAAACATTCTGAGCAGCCTTGCAGGAAACATATCTGGTTGACCTGATTTAACCTAGCATGTCCACAGAATGCTATTTATGGGCTTTTGTCTGTTTGTTTTGATATGTTTGTTTTATAGAGGACACCCATTAACACTGTGCAAACTAACTACTCTGCTCAGCACACTTTGGAGAATGTTGGTATAAAATACAAACATCGTCTTCAAATATCCAAGAGTCTTGCTGAGTAAGAGGGAAGCAGATTCAGTCTTTGTAAACCAAAGGGCAAATCTGGTCCCAGTGCATGAACACATTTGGGCAACAGATTTTTGACCCAGTTTGAAGGCTAGAATTTTCTAACAATTACAAGAGTCTGAAAGGTAATAAGCTACCTGTTCTTGGAGAAATTAAAGCAGAAACAAAACTTCCATCAGGGATAGTAGAGGAAATTCTTGCTATATGTAGGAAATTCTCTGGGTCGGCTATGAAAGGCATATTTACATAAAACACAGAGAAGCAAACTGTCTTTAAAACTTTGTCCCACGATGTATATTATACCGTTTCTGTTTCTGAGTCCATCCACCTTGGAACCACACTTTCTCTGTTCCTTTCATATCTGTGAGCCACAACCTTCAATGAGACTGGTCCTCACAAGTTTATGATCTTTGCTGTGATCAGGGCATGTTCATAGTCTAGCCCAGCTACCTTGGGTCCTGGCTTTTGGGAACTCTGCTCTGAGCCTCTGGGAGGGCCTTATAAATCTGAGATGTAGCATAGAACTCACAGTTGAACTTAGCAGTCCAGAAAAACGTGGGATCTGGAGAAACCCAGCCCAACTTAGCTCTAGGACTATGAGACTGCCCTATGCAGTGTCCATGGTCCAGTACAGATCACTTCATATCTAAGGCACTCGGCATAATAAAAGACAACAAAGGGTCAGATCCCAGCTCCACCCCTTCCTGAGTCTATGACCTGGTCAAAATGCTTAACCTCTCCAAATGGTATTCCCATCTGTGGGGAAAAAAAAAAAACAGAAATGATGACACCTGTATCATAACACTATGAAAATTAAAAGAGATTAAAAGTGCGTAAATGACCCAGCAGAATGCCCACTACACAGTGGACGTTGAGCAAATGTTTATATAATGGATGACTGTGATTGTTACTATCATGGTAAAAACTTCCAAGTAAGTTAAAAGACTTCTCTAGAAATTCACTAATCAGCGTGCCAAGATTTCAGGCCCCAGCCAAAATGACACACTGGAAATTGTCTCCGACGCCTTCCTTTTGAGAATCCATGCTTAAGGACATAAAGTAACGCATTTATATGAAAGATTACACTTTCCCCGCCTGTGGAGCTAGGGCCAGGGCTAGAAAGAGCACTGAACTCAGGGGCAGGTTGCCCTGGTTCTTGGTTTAAGTGACTGCAACTTCATCCATTCTGGATTCCAGTTCTTGTCTATAAAATAAAGAAAGGGGTTGGACTAGGATAGTTTCTAGGTTCCATTAGCTGTGCCTTTGATTTGGGGCAGTGAATGCAGATATTTAATTGGTCCATAGTACTAATGAAACTAAAGGGGTGTGTGTGTGTGTGTGTGTGTACACAAGCCCATGTGTGTTTGCACATGGCCACACAGGGTGCTTTGAAATCACTTTAAGAGCTGCCTGCTCTTGTGCCTGTCAGTAGATTTGGGAAATAAAAAGTTAGACCTAGAATTAGTTTTGAAGCAGTGATATGAGCTCTAACCTCAGAATAGGGAGAGCCGGGTCCGAGTTCCAGCCTGACTCTGCCAGTAAAGCTTGTCTCCACCTACAGGGTGTGATGCCAACCTTCCTTCCCACCTCTTCCTCCCCATCTTTCACGTGAGAGGTTTGTTTCCAGGATCTCCAAGCTTTGTGTCTCTTGGGAAAATGTCTCTGATCTATTTTTGCTTGGATTTGCATGTTCTCCACAAGGATTATCATCTGACTGACTCAAGTTTTGCTTATTTCTTTTGTTTGACCTGCTCTGGTTTTATAACACAAGCTCTCCAGCCAATTTTAGCCCTTCTTGGATTATGGGAGTGTCGAAGTGAAGGTATTTCAGCATTTGTCACAGTTTCTGCCTAGGATCTCTGTCTTCCTCCTTCCCCACCCTGCTCCACCCCCTGACGCTCCCTTTTCTTCTGCACAAGCAAAAGCCCTCCCCGTCCCTGGATGACACGCTAAGTGCAGTCTGGTTTTCACATTAGCTGAGTGGAGGCCCTGGAGTCAGAAATCCTTGGCACATGAGTCACTTTGTCTCTTTGTGCCTCATTTCCCCCAACTATAAATAGGTGGAGTCTTCTGCACTTTCTCGTCTACCGGTGCGTGAGGCCCCCATGGAGGTGGTCTGGTGAGAGGAGGTCTCCCTTTCCCACTGGCAGGTCTGAACATCAGAGCCAGGAGGGATTCTCTAAGAAATAATGTGTCTCTGTCTCTGTGCTTCTCTTGCTTGTGGCCTCCTGCAGACCCACTTCATCACTGTCTGAATGAACCTTCTACCACAGAGAACTCAGTCTCTTCTAGAAATCCTTCAATGGTTCCTTATTCCTCTCAGGATCAAGGCTTCAGCAGGTGAGCCCACAGGAAGCACAGTAGAAGCTCACACGGGGAAGTAATGATACAGCCCACAGTGTGCCCCTTCCTTCAGTCCTGGGAGGTTCCGCAGGCTGGGAATAAATAGAGGAGTAAGACCTGGGCCCTGGGTTTAAGAAGCCTATGCATTTTGCGGAAAGGTATGGAAAACAATAATGTTTTTAGATTTTTAAGTACTGGAAGTGCTCTTAGAAATCACTCATCTTGCCCTACTGCCTCATATTTACAGTAGTGGAAACTAAAATGTCACAGAACTGGCAAATTATAAGAAAATGTGTCTTGCAATAGGTCTCCCTGTATCTATTCTGCCTCTGTCACCAGGAATCATTCTGCAGCCAAAGTCATCTTTCTGAGGGACATGCAACCTTGTCCCTCCATGGGAAAGCTCTCTGTGGCCCCCACTGCAGCTAAAATAGAAGCCGAATTTCTTCCCAGGCCTATGTGTGGACTGGTCCGTGCAACCTGACTGGCTGTCCCCTCTGACTGGAATGCTCTTCTCCCAGATCGTCAGGCTTCTTTGTGCAATTCAGTCTCAACTCTAAAGACACCACCTCAGGGGTGCCCTCCCTGACCATACATGCAGGACTGATGCATGATTCCAGTCATCCTCCTTCCCATCCCCCTGACTGGGCACATTCACAGCATGGACCACCATCTGCATCATCTTGCATGTTTACTTATTTTTCTTTATTATCTGTGTCTACTCACTAGAGGGTTTGCTGCAGGGGAGCTTATATTTGCTCCTGTCTTTAGCAGAATTGGCTCATAATTGATATATAAGAAATATTTGCCAAATAACTAAACTAACAAATGAAAACATATTGAAGGAAATTTGAAAATGCAGAATAGTATAAAAAAGTAAATAAAAATCACTCATATTTCCCTCTTCTGGACTTCTGTTAATATATTAGATTATTTTATTGGTTTTTTTTATATGTGTGTGTGTATATATATATATATATAATAAATAGTATATATTTAAAATTTAAGATTATACTAAGTTGTAGTTTATATCCTGCTTTTAAACTTACCTCTATTTTGTATCTCATATGAATGTATCAAAAGTAATTTAAGCATCTCCCTATTGTTGGACAATGATAATTTAATTTTTTCTAACTGATCTCTTTCTGTCCAAGCCATTCTGATAGAACTTGGCCTTTAAGGTACTTGTGGTAACTGTTCCTTGCCATGAGTAGTTGGCAAGGAACAGGAAATGTCTACAGACCAACTCTCAGTCTTGTCTGTTTTTTGTGACCTCTTTCAGTAGGGATTGACTTAGTTGGTAATCTATTTAGTGAGATTTGTGGTTAGTAAACTAAAGAGTGGTGTTTCTACCCCTTCCTGTTTGAAAGATAAGCTGATATAAGTGTTCACAATTGAATGGAGTAATGGAGAAATGGAGACAAACAGGGTCCATTAAAGGCAGACTCTTAACCCAGGGGTGTTTTCCTATTGAAATTAACACTCAGGGACAGAAGATTCAATTTATAGACTTATAAAGTCTGCGTGAATTGAAAGGAATATTGAAGATAAAACTTCCTCATTTTAAAGGAAAGGAAATTAAAGTTCAAACTGGGGACAACTCTTTACCCAGGGTCCCAGAGCAAATAATGGTGGAGCTTCTTTCCCCTTCTCTCTCCCCTTTTCCTGCCTTCCTCTGTCCCTTCCTTCCTCTTTTCAGTATTGACATTAGTCTTTCATTAACTAGATTTCAGAAAAGATTACAGAGTTGGGAAGGATCTTAGAGATGAACTGCTCCAGCCTTGTCACTGCTGAGGATGAGGAAATGGAGGTCTAGATGAGTGAAGGGCGTTGTAGCAGGTCCCCAGATCAACAGCTTGTGGCTGGGCTAAGATGAGAACCACTTCCTCTTCCTTCTCATCCCTCAGGACTTCCTCTGCCCCAGCTTTGTGGGGCCCTATAAACAGTCACACTTGGCAGCATCTGCCTGTAGGTTTTTAACTTGAGTGCTAAAAAATCCTATTATTCTGCATGAAGAATTGAGAGATCAGAGCCTTCAGTAAAAGCCAACCAAGATTTACCGAACACTGTAAGTGTAGCACTGCAGCAACTGTACTAAGGATAAAATGTGCATGCAACTAGACATCCCTCTCCTGCCATCCGCACCCTATCCAGCCTCATGCACCCTCAGAGCACTCTGAGCTCTCCCGCATTCTTAGCACACTACTCATGTGACCTTTTGATGGTCCCTCTCCCCTACTAGGCTTCATAAGAGCAGAGGCTCTTTGTCTTTCTTTCTTTTTCTCAGCACTCTCATACCCTATTTCACAGATCAGTGCCTGGTATGTAATAGATGCTCCATAAATATCTATTGAATGAATGAATAAAAACATAGTCTCTGTGTTAGTTTGCCCGAGCTGCCATAACAAATACCACAGACTAAGTGCTTTAAGCAAATATTTTCTCATAGTTTTGGAGACTGGACATCCATGATCAAGGTGTCAGCAGAGTTGGCTTCCTCTGAGGTACCCCCTACCTTACCACATGATCTTTCCTTTGTGTACCCACAGCCCTGGTGCCTCTTGTGTGTCCTGAATTTTTTTTTTAGAAGGATACCAGTCAGATTGGATTAGGGTCCAATCTGACTTAACTACCTCATGAAGGGCTTCATCTCCACATATGGCCACATTCTGAAATAAGAGTGTTTAGACTTCAGCATATGAGTTTGGGGAGTACACAGTTCAGTCAATAATAGACCTCTCACCCTTGATCAGCTCAGAGTTTAATGAAAGGGATGGACTTGCCCAAAAATGGAATGATAAAATACAATGCAATATCTGCTGTAATACAGGAAATTAGAAGCACTGTGGAACATGGATAATGGTTAATATTCATAATAGCTGCATCACCAAGCATCTCTGTGTACCATGTACACTTCCAAGCATAGAATGTATTAATTTAATACTTGTCAGGATAAAATTCAGAAAACTTTCATTAATGCCTGCCATGTCAATCTCTATGCTTCAGCCTAGAGGTCTAAATTATATATAAATTAAGATCACAGTGGACATACTCATGCTGCTTAAAAAGGAAATGCACACCCTCGTATGTCTAGATACTCTCTTAGTCCATTTCTGCCATGTTTATAGCTCCCATACTAGTTATTATTCACCAGTCAGGTAATTTAGTCTGTGCCTAACCAGGAAAATGGGAATCACTTTAGTCTTTGCACATAAGAAATTTCATACGGGTACTGTCATGATATGAAAACACTAAAGCATAGTCAGCACTTGGCTTTCCACATGTCACATACCTAGCAAATTGCAGGCCCAGAGCTCAAACACACTTAATCTGGCCACTGAGTCCACCTTTTAACCAGCAGCCCATGTTGCCTCTTCATGACAAGCGATAATATTCTTTTTATCCCAACATGAGGGGAAGCATCAGATCACTGCGAAGAACAGGAGGAAAATTTAAGCTGGCTCATGTCACCATAGTGAGGTGAAGAGAGCAGAGAAAAGAATGCAAATAGAGAAAATGGGATTAAAAGTCAAGGGCTAGAAGGAGCTGACTGAGCAGGCAGCATAGAGGGCTGAGTGAGGCTAGAAGGTAAGCTGGGGTCAGACCAGGCGAGGTCTTGTTTTATATGATCATAAAATTGACCTTGATTCTCCAACCACTGACAAGCTCTTGGATATTTTAGCAAGAGATTAACTAATTAAATAAGATTAACTAATCTTATTTTTTCATTTTACTAAGAAGGAAACCAAGGGCCAGAGAGAAACGACTTGCCTAGGTTAGTGGCAGAGAGGACACAAACAGCAACTCTTCCAATCCCAGCCCTTTTATACTCTGTTAAACTCTGCCTATATAAGCATATGAAAACTAACATAATTAGAAAAAAACATTTTTTTCCTGTTTTTTTCCATGATTTCCATCCAGTTTTCATCCACTTTCTTTTTTGGTCAATTACGTATTTTTCCAAGTTTCAACTCATTAATATTTTACCATCTGGAATGACTACTGAGGTTCAAAGTCAGAAATATCCCATAGAAATTACAAATAACAGCTTCCTGTGTAGCTTTACAGAGTGTGGCCGGATGGCTCACTGGTACAACTTATAGACTAAAAGGACCTGTATTCTTATGTCTAAATAGACATATAGAGATAAACTAAACAGCCACTCTGGCTGGGTTTGTTTTACCAAACAAATATGTTAGGTTAACAAACATTTACTTGTGCCTGCTGGGTGCCAGGCGTCGTGCTAGAACCTTAAGACCCAAAGCTGTATAAACTCAGTTCCCAGATGAAAAGGCTCTCACCATTTAATGATGAAGTGCACACACATACAAGTATAATACACAGTCTCAAGCTATTTCTGCCCTGCTTACAGCTCCTCAGAGTAGTAATTACCCAGCCAGGGGAGTCAGACTGGGTCCAATCAAGAAATGGAAACCACCCTAGATCTTTCAAAATAAGAAATTTAATATAAGGAACTGGATGCACAGGTGATAGAAGAGCTGCAAAGCCAAACAGGGGATGCTGAGGAATTAGGGATTAGCAACAGCAGGAAGATGCTGCTGCTCCTCGGTTTGGAGGGACACAGGAGAATGTGGTGTTACAAGATCCCAGAAGCCAGGGCACTTATTTGGCAGGAACTTGAGGCACAGAGTACATGAAGCCATTTGTCAAAGATAACACCGGAGGCAGAAAGAGAGGAAAAAGAGCCACTTCTTCCCCTCCGCACCTCTTTTTCCGTCATAGATTCCCATTAGCCAAAATTTCCTTGAAGCAACAGCGGAGGGATCCTTCAGGGTGGAGATCCCTGTGATGCAGAGCAGAGACAGGGAAATATGCAGAAAGAAGTGGAAAGCAAACAGGGGCTGATGGGCACCCCCGGTGACCTTGGGCAAGTCACTTCATCTCTCAGAGTCTTCGTTTCCTCATTGGCAATTCGAGAAGAATAATTCCTCTCACATTTGTTTCCGAAGCTTACATGAAATAAAATCTGTGAAAGCACTTTATAAGCTTCAAAAGGCATGTGTACAAATGTAAGAACTTTTATTATTGGTTTTTTAATCCCAAGTGTCTTGGACTTTAGGCTCAGGGTGGGGGGTGGGAATGGGATGGTGTTCAGGTGTCATTAGGAACTTCATAATGCCTAGTTAACCACCCTAAGTAGAAGGAAGCAGCTCTGCTTTTTACTGCTGGCTATTTCAGTCTGTCACTCTGGTCCATCAGCCTTTGAAATCTCTAACTGATTTTGAATAAGCTGGCACATAACCGAAAGGGTATCAGAGCCTGCTCTCAGTTCTATTTGGGGATCTCTCTGTGGTTTTGAAACAAAAAGTGACAAATAGATAGGACTCTAGAAATTACAGCAAGATCATTTGTTTCACCATTTTCATTTTACATGGGACCAGAGAAAGATGGGGCTTGCACATTGTCACATGACAAATTCTTGGCAGAGAGAGGGATGGCACCCAAGAGGAGACTCACTCCTTCTTTTACACATCCTCCCTTCCTTGAAACTTCGGGTTTCAAATTAATCTCAGATGGCAGCTTGTACTTTCAACTTTTCCTTCTTCTTTTTAAGTCTTTAAAGGAGATTTAATCTTAAATTAAATCTTAAATTAAAGATTAAGATTAAGTCTTAAATCTCCTTCATAATAATCACTGACAACTCAATTTTATGGACTTCTTCCTCTGTACTCTGCTGATGGACAACAAAAGCTGAGCTCTAAGCCATACCTATTTTAAGTTGAGAGGGTGTAAACTTGTCTAAATAACTCAATTTCCCTTTGATATCAGGCGTAAGAGAGTATCATCACAAATTGTTTGACATCAGCCTTTCTGCCAACCTCAAGGCTTCTGGGGAAAATCATAAGGTATGATCCCTTCCTTTCTGCTTCTTTTGTAACCATAAAGTAGAGGTCATGGCCAGAGCATCTGTCTAAGCATCAAAGCACTCTCACCAGGCTCAAGAGAAAGGCATTAGTTTTTACCAAAGGCAAAAGGCGGTGTGACTCTCTTGGCAAGAATGGTCCTGTGTTTTGTAACAGTTAATGTATCTCAATTGTGGATGTATGTGTGTCAGTGGATGAAAGTTTAAGGGTTTATTTCTCACTGACAAATGAAGAGATTGTGCTTTCATTGTCTGTAAGTTCCTTTCTGGTGCTGACATTTAACAAATCAGTATCCCTCTACCGAAGAAGGCCTATTATGGTAACAGAGGCACTAAGATAGTAATAATCCCCTGAGTGACTCATGGAATTCCCAGTGGCCCAGTGTGAATTGACGTTTTAATGGTGCAGAGTTTGTGGCATCTTAAAATGTCAGAGCTGGAATAGTGTCGGTCATCATCATTCACTACGGGTGCATTGAGGAGTCTGGGACCTGAAGGTTGTGGATATCCATTCACTGATTCCTTTAACAGAAGTTTGTTGTGCCTGTGCTCTGTGTCAAGCACTGTACTAGATCCTAGGGTACAGAAACCAATAAGACAGATGAGGTATCTTTACTCAAATATGCTAGTGAGGCAGGAGGTGTGATAACAAGGAAACTAAAAAACAAGCAAGATAATTACAGTTTGTAGTAACTGCTTGAAAGTTAGTAAAAATATATCATGGATTCATTCATTTTATTTAATGGCTATTGAATAATTTGAGATGGGGGAGTGACTCTGCAGAAGCAGCAAGTAACATAGAATCTGAAACTTGAGAAGAAAGCAGCTGTAGAAACCAGGATGTAAAAAAGTTATAGGCAGAAGGAATAGTGTGTACAAAGGCCCTGAGGCAGGAAAGACTCGGGAGAAGGCTTTAAGGAGCAGAAAGGGGACCAGTATGGCTGGAATGTAATAAGGGAAAAGTAATATGAGGAGTGCCTGGGACCAGGTTGGTCTCATGGGCCCTTGTAAGGCCCTTGTAATGGCATCATCAACTCGATGGACATTAGTTTGAGTAGGCTCCAGGAGTTGGTGATGGACAGAGAAGCCTGGCATGCTACAGTCCCATGGGGTCACAAAGAGTCGGACACAACTAACTGAGTGACTGAACTGAAGGCTCTTAAGCGGGTAAGCAACTTGATCTCCAATTTCTGTTTCTTAAAGACCCCTTTGACTGCAGGAAGGAGAATGTATTGTAAAAGGCAAAATGAGGCCATTTAAACAGCCCAGACCAAAAAAAAAAAAAAATTATAGACAAAACTAGTAACAATGGAGATGGAATGAAGTGGAAGGATTTGGGGTATGTCTAAACATAGATCCTGTTAAGACTTGCTGATGGCCTGGATATGGAAACTAAGATCAGAGGACCCAAAGAAAATTTCTAGGCTTTTGAGCAGCTGGGTGAATTGATGTTCTCTTATTGATGTAGTAAAGGAACGTTAGAGGTGGTTGGGACTACAGAGACCTATTTACTGCAAAAGGAAATGGGGCTCTAGGGGACACAGCTTGGAGAGTGTACAGGTATATGAATGGCACAAGAATTGGAATATTAGCAAATGTCATCTATGCCTTAAGAGAAAATGAGACCTTGAATTACTTTATAGCAGTGGTATTCAATGGGTGTGATTTTTGCCTCTAATGGACATTTGCAATGCCTGGAAAGACTTTTGGTTTTCATGATTTGGACTGGGGGAGCAGCAGATTGAGGTCCTTATGGCATTTAATGGGTAGAGGTCATGGATGCTACTAAACACGCTTCAACACACAAGATAGTCCCCATAACAAAGATTTATCTGGACCAAAATATCAACAATGCTGAGCTTGAAAACCCTGCTTCACCAGTTGCTTTTTTTTTTAATTTATGTAAATGAATGTCCAGGGAAGAGGGTCCCATATTTGTCAGTCCAGAAGAACTGTTAGGAAGGAGCCTGGACTTGCTGCTGTGGCAGAGGCGGACAGGAGCTGGTGAGTTTGAGGCTTTCAGAGTTTCCCTGGGGATGGGGTTGGGTCCCTAGGAGAGGGTTCTGAACCCTGGGGGCCTGGTAAGAACAAAGCATTGATTGAATTCAACAAAATCACTGCACCCAGGGAGAGGCCAGGTGGATGTTCTGCCAAGTGAGAACTCTGACCAAGTAGGAAGATTGACAGGGAGACTTCCTTTTTGATGCAGCAGTTAAGACTTCATGCTTCCACTGCAAGGGGTGCAGGTTCTATCCCACATGCCACAAGCTGGGGCCAAAAAAAAAAAAAAAAAAAAAGGCCCTAAGCCAGACTAATTTAATAACTGTCTCTGGGCGAGGGGCCTATGCATATGAGTAATTTTAAAACTTCACCAGGTACTGTCAGGAAGGCCAAAAAAAAAAAGAAAATTGATGGAGTTGAGTCTTGGAGAAATCAAAGGTTTCCAGAGGAAGAGAAAGAGGCTGGGGACCCTAAAAGAAGTAGAAAGGTAGGGAGCAGGAACCAGACACCACCCCCCCAACACACACACACCATGAATTTAGACTTCTTATAGGTGGTTTCCGGGTTTCCCAGGTGGTACAGTGGTACAGGATCTGTCAATGCAAGAGACACAAGAAATGGAGGTCCAATTCCTGGGTCAGGAAGAGTAGGAAATGGTGAGCCACTCCACTGTTCTTGCCTGGAAAATTCCACAGATGGAGGAGCCTGGCGGACTACAATCCACGGGGTCACAAAGAGTCAGACACAACTGAACGACTGAGCACTCACGCACAGGTGGTTTCCAAACCTGAGATGCTCTAGAGTCTGCTGGTTCTGCCCCAGGACAGTACCGGGGGAGGTTTTAAAAGGACTCGTACCTAGGCTCCTCACCCGGAGAAGTTATTAAATTACTCTGGCTTAGGGCCTTAGTACTGGAATTTTAGAAAACTCTTCCAGGTATTCTGGGTTGAGAGCAAACATTGCACACCACGATGCCTCCAAGGCCAGGCGAGTAAGGGAAAAGAGGGACAGGACAGGCTCCACTTCAGTGGGTAGCCTGTGCTTGGCTGCAGCCCACTGTTGCCTTGTAGAAATCTGGGCTTATTGTTGCCAAATCCCCCTGTCTTCTTTTCTGCTTTTATTATTTTTTTTTCCCAATAAGCCTAAAATCTAGATTTTTTTTTTCAATGTTGTTTCCAAATATTTTAAAATCCCATGCCGAACCACACATGTATGCAGAGTGCATTGGACCCTTGACTATCATTTGGGAACATCTAGTCCAGATCCAGTGGTTTTCATGCTTTTTTAAAAAAAGTTTCTAAGACACAGGTTTTCTCCAAATAAGTTATAGATTAAATAAATCCAAGCAGAGCTTTGGACAGATCAGGGGAGAGATATAGCCTTTCTTTCCAGGCCCAGTCAGTTCTTATAGCTTCAGAGTGAGGGCCCTCTGGTTCTGGAGACCCTCTCTTGTTCATTTACCAGATGAAGAAATCGAGGCCCTTCAGAACACAGTTCCTAAGCAGAACCAGCCGTATGGGCCCATTTGAAAATGTGTGGTACTTAAAGTTGTCACTGTGATAAATGCAGACACTGGCCTTTGGTGTCTGGGGACCAGGAATGCTAAACTTCCTGCAATTTTCAGAAATCATCCCACACAAAATGCCAACAGTTTGCCTTCTGGGTAACAAAGCAGAGATCCAGAGAAGGAACACCAGCTGGCAAGATCATGGCAAATGCACATGCCCTTGCCCTACAAGTTTGGGACTTTCAGTTGTACCAATAAGGAGAGGTCACTGTCTGGGGTCAGGCTGGCCTTACTCCAAAACACAAAGGAGAAAGGGATATTTTAAAAGTTAAAACAAAGTGACCTCCTCAGATTAAGTAGTAGCTACTACATAAAAAGCTAAGTGTCAGACTTTGACTCTGGGAAAGGAGATGCAGCTATCTGGGCTGGAGGCCAGCGGTCACCACTAGGAGGAGGCAGGTCAGCTGCTGCAAGAAGCAGAGGTGCCGGGAAATGCTGGAGGCAGGGCAGTCATGCAGGTTTGCTGGCCCCAGTGGTCATTTAATCCCTAGGCCAAAATATGCCAGGTTCAAAAATAGGATGTGGGAGCAGAAGGTGAAAGAAGGGTGTTCCCCAGCACTCCAAGGAAAGTAGAGCCAAAAGAGAGTTCATCCTCTATTTTTGTCATCATAATGCCACATGTTACACAGTTTTCCCACTTATAAGATCATTACTGCAGAATTACCTTCTCAAAAACAAATGGTAAAGGCAGACTTACCCACATTTTATAGCCAAGGAGATGGGGTGCCTCAGTGGTGCTTATATGATGCCTTCCTTTTAAAAATGTGATTTTGCTTGTTCATGCTCCAATAATCGGTCTTGTGGGGAAGGTCGGGGAGGGATTCCTATTCCCAGTCTTTAGACCATAAGTTTTCAAACTGTGAGGGTATCAGAATCATGGGGAAACTTGGTAAAAACACAGTAAGCCCTATTCTATTTCTAGAAATTTGGGCCTCTGTTCTCTCTCTCAGCACACCTACTCACCAACACCAAACCAGTCTAAGCCAGCTCAGTGAGACAATTTCACTTTTCATGTACTTTAATGTCACAGCAACACCACAATTACTATACGGGTTTCTAAATGTTTAGTTAGTCAGCTGATGATGGAGATGAGACAACATCCAGTGGTGTGTTAGCAAGCTGACTCTTGTTGAGAGGAGAGTCCTTGGTTTGTAGTGCACCACCTGTTTCCAGGGGGAAATACTCCTACCATGGCCAGTTGAGATGCACACAACCGACTGTTCGAGACAGTGTGAGACAGCTGCAGCACACATTTCTATGTTCCATCTCCAAAGCTGGGGAATCTCCCCTAAAATATTTAGAGCTAGGACATGGGACAGGTCCATGCGGAAAACAAGGAATGTATATTCAATGACAGCATCATTTTCAGTGGCAAGAATATTGCTCCCACTATTTTACCACAGTCTTTGAAGGACAATAGACATGACTTTGAATCCCAATTTTGTGATTGGCTGTGTGACCCTGGAGGAGCCTGAAACCTCTCCAGATCTCAGATTCCTCGTACCTAAACTCGGAACAATAACACATTCTTCATAGGGAAACCTTAAAGGCTACAGGATATAAGATATAGATTATATATATATATACATATATGTATATATACACATATAAAATATAAGCTAGTGCTCCTCAGCAACTAGTGATAATGAATGTTCATGCTCTCCCTTTCCTCCCCCATATGCCTCACATTTTCAGACCTAGAAAAGACCCCATAACTCTTCCCATATAGATGTCTTGCTGGAGAACAAAAGATTCAACTAGGGCAGTTGGTTCGCCAGGCAAACCACAGCCAATTGACATGGAAGCCATCTGCATCCTTGCCTCTTGACTCAAAAGGTCTGGAAATTTGTCACTAGACTACAGTCTCCCCATCCCCACTCCTAATCTCGAAGTATGCACAAGTTGGTTTCCACAGACCAACCTGGAAGCCAAGCTGTGGAAATTTTGCATATTTGCATTGCAGTGATTTTGTCATTGTCACTTTATATGCAAAAATTTTAACAGAGAAGTCCAAAGGCATTTTGCTTAAGTCGTCTGGGCTTTAGACTGGGACTGACCATGCAGAAAGTTGCCTTCACCATTCTGCTACAGATGATAAAAACATTGAAGCTATGGATTATGTCTCTGTATGCTCTTCCCTTCACACCAGCTAAGGTGTTTTCCATTTCTCTTGGCGGGCTTAATTTCCCACATGTTCTCCTAAGCTCTTCCTCTTGCCTCCCCAGGGCTTCCCACAACAAACCTATGTGCTTGGGCGGTGGCGAAGGTTGGGGCTGCTGAAATGTGCACCGGATATGCGTCTGTCTTTTGTTTATCAGCTCTAGCCTGGCCCCTGTGGCTGGAGCAAAGGGCCTGGCTGTTCAGGTGACCCTGGTCTGCCTGCAATCTGCCCCTCTGTCCTGAGGACATGGAACCTTCCTCTCAGTTCTGCCGTTCATTTACTGCTCTGGGTCCCAGGCAAAGACCTTCCCCTCTGTGCCTCAGTTTCCCCCTCTCTGAGGAATGATGTCTTGGTTTCACATGGGACATTGTGCATTTTACATCAGTCTCTTTACCTGTGGTTTCCTGTTTAATTGCACTGCAACCTGTGACAGAGAGACCTGTGACAAGTGGACTGCACCCCAGGTCTGGACCCCAAGTCCAGAATTTTTGCCCTACTCCCAGCTGGCTTTTTTAAAATAAAACTTTATTATTTAAACTAAAACTTTATTTTTATACAATATTATATTTCAATTTCTGTATACATGCCAGTGTGCTCACTACCAAAAGTTTAGCATCCTTTCATCACCAAACAATTGATACCATTTACCCACTTCGCCCTCTTCCCAGCCCCTCCCTCTTCTCTGGTAACCAGTACTCTGTGCTCCGTATCTATATGCTTGTTCTTGTCTGGTTTGGTTTGTTCATTTATTTATTTATTTTTTATATATTCTACATATGAGTGAAATTGATAGTGTCTGTCCTTCTCTGTCTGACTTAGCATAATACCCTCAAGATCCAGTCCATGATGTGGCAAATGGCTTTTTCATTCAAAGGAGGAGGCTAGGCTGAGGCATCAAGTCAAGGGCTCTGTTCCACTGTGCATGACTGCTTCATTGCCTTGGCCTCTCCCCTACTTCTCGCTGCCCCTCTCTCCTATGAGAAGCTGTTTTGCTACCTGAGAGCCATTGGTGTGGCTGGGCATGCCCAGTTTGTGTGATGTGAGCCTCGCATTGCAACCAGAGTTATGCAGGAGACATTCAGCCTTTAAACTCCGCATCTGAGTCCCATGTTAGAAGAGCCATCACAAATTTTCCTGCTCTTTTTTTTTCTCTTTTGTGCACGCGTATCCTACCACCAAACATTCTTTTGGGACACAGGCTGTGTGTATGTGTTTCCTTTCTTTCTAGTTCATTTTGGCAGAGTGGAGAGAAGGTAAAGTATTTGTGAAATCCATCAGTTCTACAGATACCTGGGCTAAGTGTGGACCACAGAGTTAACTTGTTTGTCCCATGTGACTGCCACTTAGGAGAGTAAAGATGAGGGTGCTTAGAATCCAAAAAACATTTTTTAGATGAGACAATTTCCCAGCATATCCTGAAACATTCCTAGCCCCTACCCTGCTTTTTCCACCAAATAAAGATTTCTCTGACCTCTCTAGCTGGAATGAACTTCTTCATCCTAAATGCAAACCCCACCTAAAATCTCAGTGACCATGACTTCTATTTAGCACTTCATCATTCACTGTATCACTTATCTAATTCTCTTGGTAGATTATAAATTCTTCCAGTATAAAGACCACTTCCTAATCACACTACCACCAGCACCATTACCCAATACCTAATAACAATATTGATAGGGCTTCCCTGGTGATCCAGTGGTAAAGAACCCACCTGCCAGTGCAGAAGATGTGAGTTTGATCCTTGGTCCAGGACTATCCCACAGGCCATGAGACAACTAAGCCCACGTGTCATGACTATTGAGGCTGTGCTCTAAAACCTGGGGGCCGCAACCATTGAGCCCATGTGCTGCAACTGTTGAAACCCAAGCACTCTGGAACCCGTGTATCACAACTAGAGGGTAGCCTCCACTCACCGAAACTAAAGAAAAGCCTGTGCAGCAACGAAGATCCAGCACAGCCAAAAAAATAAATAAATAAAATAAAAATATTGATAATAATAATACCAGCTTCTATTTATCAAATGCTTATTCTGTGTCTGAGACTAGTCAAATAATCTCTAATTTCATTTTGCATCAGCCTGCTGAGGTAAGTAATATTACTATTCTCATTTAAGTAATTATTCAAGGATTATGGGGGCTTCCCAAGTGACTCAGTGGTAAAGAATCCGCCTGTAACGCAGGAGGCACAGGAAATGCTGGTTCGATCCCTGGATCAGGAAGATCCCCTGGAGGAGGGCATGACAACCCACTCCATTATTCTTGCCTGGAGAATCCCATGGACAGAGAAGCCTGGAGGGCTACAGTCCATAGGGTCGCAAAGAGTCAGACACAACTGAAGCAACTAGGCACACACGCACCAAGGATAACGTAGAAGTAAAAGGAAGACCCAGGATTTTCAACATAGGTTTATCCTAAATTCTTTAATTCCCAAGCTGGTGTTCCCAACTTTTAGGCTTTTCTGCTAACAGAACAGTTGGGAAAATGGACCCTCAATGAGGGAATTCCAACCTTGCCTTTCTAAGAATCAGCATTGTCTGAACAGAAAGAACCCTCAGTGTCATCTCACTGATGAGGGAATTAAAGCCAAAGAGGGCAAAGTCAGTCAACTGAGGTGCCCCGGCCAGCCAGTTGGTAGCACAGCACAATAGCCAGCACTCGCCATTTCCCGTGCTGCCTGCAACTTCTCTGCCTCTTACCTTCCTAAAGAGTTTTCCGGGTACAGGAATTGCTTGGTATTGGAACACTTAAGCAGGAAGAGGGTGTGGACACAAAGGTATGTCATGCCCTGTGATCACTCTGCATAGGAAACCACCCAGCCTCCCTGAAGCTTTATTTTCCTGAAAAGTTGTGTGTAGATCAAATGCTTGCTTTCCCATTCCAGTAAGTCAGCCTCCAGAGTGTGAGTCAGTCTGGTTTGTGGCGGGAGTCTATGCCCAGTCTTTGTGTTGGCTGTCGTTAACCTTATGTATAACTGTATGTATATGGACTTTATATACAGTATACAGTCCATATACAGATAGTGTCTATTGAGACATAATGTGTGTATATGCATGTATGTATATTTTATATACATATATCCTGTCATTTTTAAGATTGCATACAAGTACTGCATTTCAGACTCTTTTGTTAATTAAGAAGGCTACTCCATTTCTCCTATGGATTCTCGCCCTCAGTAGTAGATACAATGGTCAACTGAATTAAACTCGCCCATTCCTGTCCATTTTAGTTCACTGATTCCTAAAGATTCAAAATTCACTCTTGCCATTTCCTGCTTGACCATATACATGTTTTCTATATATATATATATATATCCATATATATATATATATATATATATATATATATATATATAAAACACACATATATAAAACCTCATGAAATTATTTTCTTTCACTGTAGTCTGTGTCCCTGGGTTATTGTTTAGCTCACTATCGACATTTTATACCAGATAACTCTTTGTTGGGGGAATTGCTCTGCACACTAGGATGTTTAACAGCATCCCTGGCCTGTGTCCATGAGATGCCAATAGCGTCTCCCTGCCCCCCACTGTGACAACCAGAAATATTACCAGACATTGCAGACATGGCAGAAAAGTGTGCCCTGGTTAAGAACCACTGATTCAGTATCCTGTCTCCTTTAGTCCTGTGGTAGAGAGAGGGATGCTAACTGGTGAAGAGAGCAACTATCCAAAACTTCAGCTAGGATTTACACTGTTGAGCTCTAACCTGCAATATGAAAATATTCTTATGACTTCCATGCGTTGCATGTGTTGTGCCCAATAGAAGCTAAGTGAGTTAGCACACTCAATCTTCACAAGAATCCTGTGGGGCAGTTATTTTCTCCCCCCCACATTACAGAAGGAGAGATTGAGGCTCAGTGTAGCTTGTCTAAAAAGTCACACAGCTAACAAGCAGCAGGGAAAATGTCAAGGCCGGATTTGTGTTCTTCACATTCATATAAGTGTTTCTAACCAATGGGTCCAGTTCATGCTGGGTGCATGCTGTAATCTCTTAGGTGAGTGGGGCAGAAATAAAGCTTCAGAAGCACTCCTCTGTTTTCTTCCTCTTGTTGTTACCAGAATCACTGACTATCAGGGTTGAAACAGACCATCAGGATAATAAATCTAATGAGATAGTAACCTGATAATTGTGCAAATAAATGAGTAGGACAACTACAGGGAGGACTCAGATGGAAAGGTGCATGTTAACTAGGGAGGAGACCTGGTCTGGGGTCAGCATAAGCTTGTGCAGAGTGGATGAGTAGTAGTTAGTGGGTAAAGTGAAAAGGAAAATGTTACAAGCAGAGAGATCCCTAAGGTGACAGGAAGGGGCAACATGACCCAGGCTGGCTCTGCAGAGGGATTTCCCAGGGTTGGCAGAAGCTCACGGCAGAAAGGGACACAGGGTGCAGGGACTCGGAAGTCCTATAAGGGTGGATTGAGAGTGAGGAGGAGTGACTGTGATAAAAATCATAGAACGTCATGCAATACCACCTCCCATTTTCTAAAGTAAGAAGCAGACCCAGAGAAGTAACTTGTTCCAGGACAATTAGGGTGATCACACAGGTGATGTGAGAACTCAGATATCTTGCCTCTGAGTTAATGATGTTTCAAGGTACAATAACATCTCCTTCAGGTTCCCTGGCAGAAGGAGTCCCCCAGCTCTTGGAACTTCCCACTTTGCCCTAAAGAGTGGTGAAGATGCTGGACTAAGTCCATGTGTACCCTGAACACTGTTCACAGGACCATGCCACAGGAATGATATCCAACAAAAGACGAGTTCATGCTTGGGCTCAAGTACTGGATCAGGAACCAGGAACCCCTAAATAACTCATGAACACAGAAGCAGAAGTTACAAAATAGTTGCCCACAACTGGGATCTGACTCACAGGTATGTTTTGATTGGCCAAGAAATGCTTTCATATGTTTTTGAAATATATTGCCACCATTTAAACTTAGGTTTCATATAAGATTCAGATTTTTAACCTGCATAACAACAATTACCTGGAACTACTGCATACACCTCCTCACTTTCTGCAGGTGACCACTTGGCCACTTTGTTCCATCCATCTACTCTGCGGACCCGAGCTCAGCTGACCTGCAGCGCCATGCACCTGCCCTAACCTGCCCTGCAGAGTCCCACAACGACCCTTCAAAGAGCTGCAGACAGTGACCTTGGAATCGCCCCTCAAGTCCTCTGCCCGCACCTGAAACTCTCAACACCAGTTCCTTCAGTTGTCCCTCCTTTGCTTCTGGCAGTAGTCTCCTCCCTGTCCTGTTACTCTCTCTGACCACACTCCCTTGGTCAGCGTCCCTCTTAAAGGAATGCATTCAGAACAATGTTCCCTAGGGTGTGGGGCTGACCCAAGCAGAGGATTTAAAGGAACTTTTTATATTACATACCACTCATTTTTATTCTGGCAAACAGACCAACAAGAGTATGTCAACTTAAAATTGAAAGTAGCCTTCAACAAGCAAAGCTGACTCTCTCTTAAGACTTCAGCTAAACAGAAAAACCCCTGGGGGAAGAACATCAAATCATTTCCTGAGACACTATGTGGGCATACCTGGAACAATGTGGGAGGAAGGACAAGCATCTTGAAACAATTTTTCATTTGTAAATATAAGCACTGAGAAGAATCTAAGGAAAATAATTGTAAAAGCCCTTGTAAAATGACAGTGATCTGACTGGCTATCTGAGGCTACTGCTGGTTCTCTCTGCTCTCAGAGTGAACCTGGGTAGACTCCTTTTGCCCTCTGAGGTTAAAGCTGCATGGGTAGGAAGCAAGAAGACTAATGGTGCTTGTAGGAGAAACACTAGCCTTACTCTGGGGACTTTCCTGGAATGGTGATCATTTACTTAACACTCCCTTTAAAACTGACTTCAACCCTAGTCATAATTTTTTAGCTTATCCTCATCCTAGAGCATTTACAATATCATAGGCGTGATGTGTTAACTATGATCCTAATGCATATTAAAATACTCAGGAACGAAAACTTAAAACAAGATTTGTCTACATACCACCTAAAATTATCTTATTTGCATACAACACTCTGGGAACATCAAACTTTGGGTTCATGAGTATACTTCAGGAATCCCTTGAAAACCCAAAAACTGTATACTACACTGTATGTGGGAGAGGGGGGATTTTTGTTGGGAGAGATTGCATAAATTTGGTGTGATGCTCAAAGTTCTGTCCGTCCTGTAGAAAAGCTGAGAACTATTGCCTCCAGTTGGATCCCTAAGAACCTGTCAGTTCTGGAGCAGGGACTGGGCCAAAGGACAGCAGTTTCTAAATAGCCTGCCTGGAGCTCTTTTCAGCAAGTTTCCTCCCATCCTCCCTTTTAAATATCTTCTAATTGATTGAGGAACTACAAATCAGTTCCTTGGTGTGGTGGGAGCAGGAGGGCTTCTCTTGGACCTGAGCCTGGGAATTTGACAGAGTGCAGCCTAATCCTGGCTCCTTCAAAGTTCTGGGTGGGTGCTGGAGTGACAGCACCCTGGAGAAAGAAGCAGGGCTTTGCTTAAAGTGACTCTGTAAACACTTGGTGAAAGCCTGCAAAACCAGAATCACAGTGAGCACACTCAGCTTCAGCAGATCACTCTTTCCTCTTTGGAGGATGTTCAGTTCTACGGTTTATTGCAGGGAAAGTAGCAAGAATTTAAAAGGCTCTCCCTCCAGCACTGCTTTGCCTGGCGGAACTCCCTGCTATTTCTCCACCTGCTTGTTTTGCAGCTTGCCAAATTTCCATATGTCTGACCTGAATTGTTAAGTGGCTTTGATGGTCTGGTTATAGGAAAAGACCCATGACTTTCTCAGGCTCTGTAAGTGAGTGTACTGCTCCAAACAGACCAAATATATCACATAGTAACCTTGATCCTGCCCTGGAGTCACTGGACAGGGAGTTTCCCAAGAGGAGAGTCAGAGTTACTCATCAAAGAGCAACTAGTGGACGTGCAATAAACGTTGAATGAATGAATGACAGCTACGACTCAGGGCGATTATATGTGCCATATGCAAGGATGGAAAAGGTTATCAAGGAAATCTTCATAGTAGAGGTGATACTGGAATGAGGCCTTGGGATTGGGTATAATTTTAATAGCACAGGAAGATGCTATGATGTGATTAAACAAAGGGGTTCTGGAATCTGGCCTCTGATTGGTTTTGAATTCGGATGCTCCCATGTGCCTTGTGTATCCTTGTGCAAACTTCTTAACCTCTCTAAGAGGTTAAGAGAGTTCTGAGAGTTCTCAGTTAGAAAACAGGGATAAAGACTACCTGAGCATGAAATGAGAAAAACCACCTAGCACACTTAGCAGAGAGCCTTAGCGAATGTTAGCATTGTCAGCAGCCCACATCACAGAGGAAAGCAGGGTGGGTATTCCATGGAGTGGAACTTGATTGGAGCACAGAAGAAGCAGCCAATTTGCCTATGATGTCTATCATATCCAGTGTGATCAGCCCACCAGAGCTACTCTAGGCTGAAGCTTGCCATCCTGCTCAAAGACTTCAGAGGGGCACATAGAAGGAATGATCAACCCACTCACCCTTCTTTTCAGGCTTGGCTCCAATTGGCTGCATTGCCCTATGCTGTCCAGTGGTCTACTATGCATTTCCTCTTCTGACTACGGGGTGCTTGGCATCAGAACAGAACCTCTAGGGTCCAGCCATGGGGACTTCTATACCTGAAGGCCTCAGAAACAGACCCTTCTTGTGGTCGCATTTCCTTTGGAGAGAACTAAACAAGGAGGCCCAGCAGCCACAGTGTCAATCAGCATCAAAGGAGTCAAGATGCAGGGAGAGTCATAGAATTGCCAGATGCTGATGCTGAACTTTGATTTAGGCAGGTCCAACTAGGCCTGTACATGTCTGGAGCAGGTGTCTCTCGGTGCCTTGGGTCCTGGTAGATCCTGTTCATTACTCACATGTTTATTATTATCTCCTATGTATCCGACCTAGCTGCTTTCTCTTTTCTTCATTACACTGATATTATATCATGGCAGGAAGTGTTATATCTCTTGTATCAGGATAGTGCTGGCCACATACTAAGCACTCCATTAGTATTTGCCAAAATTTGGAAGAATGAATGAATGAGTATCCACAGTACCTGGCACATGGTAGATGATCCATAAACAGTTATCAAATGGTGAGAATTTGCCTCCCTGGCTGGGGAACAGGAATGAAGATGGTATTGAGTAAGTAAGTGTTAGTCTCTCAATCGTGCCCGACTCTTTGCGATCCCAAGGACTGCAGCCCACCAGGCTCCTCTGTCCATGAGACTTTCCAGGCAAGGATACTGGAGTGGGTTGCCATTTCCTTCTCCAGGGGATCTTCCCAAACCAGGGATTGAACCCAGGTCTCCTGCACTGCAGGCAGATTCTTTACCAACTGAGCTACAAGGGAAGCCTGAAGATGATATTGGAGGGAGAGAATTGTATTCAGAGAAGGCTTCTTAGAGGTGGCTATTGAGCTAGACCTTTAAAGATGGAACAGAGGCCCAAAAGGAAGGCTGAGAAGTAGAGCATTCCAAACAAAAGGTAGAAGTAGTTAGGATAAGTATTGGGGACAGTTGAGAAATTGGGAATAGTTTGGCTTGGCAGAAAGGCTAGAAAGCTAAAAAGGAATTATAGGAAGCTACACGTGGAGAAGTTTCCCCAGTACCATAGAGCATCTTAAAGACCATGCTAAAGAAGAGGAGTCTATCTCCATCTGGCAATAGAAAGCCAGTGATCGTCTTTAACTATAATATGGGAAAAACTAGAGATTTCAAGAGTATTAGAGATACCAAGGGAACATCTCCCACAAAGATGGGCACAATAAAGGACAGAAATGGTATGAACCTAACAGAAGCAGAAGATATTAAGAAAAGGTGGCAAGAATACACAGAAGAACTATACAAAATAGATCTTAATGACCCAGAAAACCACAATGATGTAATCACTCACCTAGAGCCAGACATCCTGGGGTCTGAAGTCTAGTGGGCCTTAGGAAACATCACTATGAACAAAGCTAGTGGAGGTGATGGAATTCCAGGTGAGCTATTTCAAGTTCTAAAAGATGATGCTATGAAAATGCTACACTTAATATGCCAGCAAATTTGGAAAACTCAGCAGTGGTCACAGAATTGGAAACCACAGTTTTCATTCCAATCTCAAAGAAAAGCAATGCCAATAAATGTTCAAACTACAACACTCATCTCACACGCTAGCAAAGTAATGCTCAAAATTATCCAAGTGAGGTTTCAACAGTATGTGAAACGAGAACTTCTAGATGTTCAAGCTTGATTCAGAAAAGGCAGAGGAATGAGAGATTGAATTGCCAACATCCATTGGATCATTGAAAAAGCAACAGAGTTCCAGAAAAACATCTACTTCTGCTTTATTGACTATGCCAAAGCCTTTGACTGTGTGGATCACAACAAACTGTGAAAAATTCTTCAAGAGATGGGAATACCAGACCACCTGACCTGCCTCCTGAGAAATCTGTATGCAGGTCAAGAAGCAACAGTTAGAACTGGACATGGAACAACGGACTGGTTCCAAATTGGGAAAGGAGTACGTCAAGGCTGTATATTGTCACCCTGCTTGTTTAACTTATATGCAAAGTACATCACGCGAAATGCTGGGCTGGATGAAGCACAAGCTGGAATCAAGATTGCCAGGAGAAATATCAATAACCTCAGATATGCAGATGACACCACACTTATGGCAGAAAGCAAAGATGAACTAAAGAGACTCTTGATGAAAGTGAAAGAGAAGAGTGAAAAAGCTTAAAACTCAACATTCAAAAAACAAAGATGGCATCCAGTCACATCACTTCAGGGCAAATAGATGGGGAAACAATGGAAACAGTGACAGACTTTATTTTCTTGGGCTCCAAATCACTGCAGATGAAGACTGTAGCCATGAAATTAAAAGACACTTGATCCTTGGAAGAAAAGCTATGACCAACCTAGACAGCATACTAAAAAGCAGAGACATTACTTTGCCAACAAAGGTCCATATAGTCAAAACTACGGTTTTTCCAGTAGTCATGTATTAATGTGAGAATTGGACCATAAAGAAAGCTGAGTGCTGAAGAATTGATGCTTTTGAACTGTGGTGTTGGAGAAGACTCTTCAGAGTCCCTTGGACTGCAAGGAGATCTAACCAGTCCATCTTAAAGGAAATATTCATTGAAAGGACTGATTCATTGAATATTCATTGGAAGGACTGATGCTGAAGCTGAAGCTCCAATACTTTGGTCATCTGATGCAAAGAACTGACTGATTGGAAAGGACCCTGATGCTGAGAAAGATTATAGGCAGGAGGAAAAGGTGACAACAGAGGATGAGATGGTTGGATGGCATCACCGACTCAATGGACATGAGTTTGAGCAAGCTCCGGGTATTGGTGATGGACAGGGAAGCCTGTCATACTGCATTCCATGGGGTTGCAAAGAGTCAGACACAACTGAGCAACTGAACTGAACTGAACTGTGATATGATCTGACCAATACTTTAAAAAGAATAACTTGGGAGTGTCTTGCAGAGTGTATGTGAGGTGGGAGGGAGACAGAAAACAAAGACCTGAAGCCAGAGACAGAGAACATTGAATGTTGACTGAGCAGTGAAGGGAGTGTCTGAGATGAAGTTTAAGTGCCTTTGCGGTGAGTTGAAATGGGAGCAGCCTGAGTAGAAAAAGAAGTCAGGAGGAGCAGCAGAAGGGGCTGGGAGTCTAGATGGTGCTGAAAAGATAAGCACTGGGAGGGGGCCAGGGCTTGGTGAGCTGCCAGGGATGTCAGGGGAGAAGCCTATGTTTATTTACCCACTGTGCAATAAAGACTAGCAGAAGATGTGGTGAGGCTGGAGGGAGAGGAGAGAGGCAGGAGATCTGACCTGACTAGTTAAACCACTTTACTAAGAACCACTGCTGAACTGAACCAAGTCTGAATCAGAGAGAGAGAGTGTGTGTGTGTGTGAGTGTGTGTGTGTGTGTGTGTGTGTGTGTGTGTGTGTGTATGCACTCACCTGCCTGAGCTGGGGAGGCACAGGGAGAACAGGCCTGAGTGTATATGTCCTTCATCTGTTTACTTTTCTCAAGTTTGTTCCGGTGTGAACAGACCTTTCTAATCCCTGTGCTCACAGAGAAGGAAATACCAGCCATAGCTCTGTTTCCAGAAACCGTCATAGCACCCCTCTCCCTGGCCACCCTTGTCCCCAGGTTTCCAGGACCAGAATCTGCAGCCAGGTCTCTGGGTTGTAGGACCCAGAGTGAAGAATCCTATAGGTCAGCCTACATACCAAGGCCTTCTGACAAGCTCGGATCCTTGTACCAAGGGAAAGCTGGGCAACCCAGGGCTTGCATTGCAAAGACAGGGCAGGTCACTGCATGTCTAGCGGGGACAGGGGACATGTTGCTGTTATTCCAGCAGACTGAGGTGGGAATGCTGGGAAGGCAGGATCACCTTTCATCAAAGTGTCTGGTTAGCCCAAGGTGAAGATTTCATTTCCTCCACGTTGCTGGGGCAGGGGGGTGCTTGACTGTTTCATGATTGCTTTCTACCTCTGAGCAGACGTAACCCATAGCTCTGGGATCCGTATTTTAGAAAAACAGATTTGTAATCTTTTTTAGCAACAGAACTCTTTCTTCAAAATGACATCTTGCACTAAATCCCAATATATAAAATATATTTTTAAGTGGGTGATTGATGTGTTCCTTAGTTTGAATATTTATTTTTTTTTGGTAGCAAAGATATTATTTTCAAAATTTCAGAAGTACCTACAGGAGACTGTAAGCTTCTTTAAAGCATGGAGTGAAAACCACTGATCAAGTCCTCCTCCCTTTTCTGGGGTGATCAAAAGTCACTATCTCATCTTTCACAAAGTGAAATTAAAAACACAAGGTCACTGCTATCATGTCTCATAAAGAGAGAGAAAGACAACGCAAGGGCATAATAGCATCTCACCGCATTTTCAATGGTTAAACTGGGATAGGAGGGAACTAGCATTATGTGTTGGAAAGAGGAAGGTCTGGGCCCTGTGTTTTACTGTGGACCCTGAAGAGTTTTGGCTCTAGTCTTTGCAGAGTTAGCACACACTGGGCGACACCTGAGAAGTCCTTTCCTGTCTTTGGACTCTGAGTCCCCAGTCATGGAGGCCACTTTCCATGAGGGTCTAGGCTGTGGCTGCCACTCACCACATTTGGCACAGCAGGCTGCACAATTGCAAAACCACACAGGGACACTAAGTGTGGCACAGAATGGATGTAGCTCCTCTATACATCCAAATTTACATATGACAATGAGCTCTGTAGGGTGACCACAGACCAAGCAATGCAAATGAACTTTTGGACCATCTCAAGTGGTCCCAGGAGGTGCAGAAGCACAGCAAAGAAAGATGCAATTACACACCCGGCCCTGAAGCCAGACCTAGATGTCAGCCATGACTGCATTAGTTACTCTCTGTAGGTTCCTGGCCAAGATGCTCACCCTCTTGCTTTCCTGATCTGTAAAATGGGAACAGCATGGTGCCTCCCTGGCAGGGTTGCTGGGCTGGTCAGTATGAGGCTGTACAGTGGGGAGGGCTCAGATTGCAGCCAGACCTGGGTTCAGATTCCATCTCTTCTACTGATAAGCAAAGTGACTCTGTAAACCTTAGCTTTCTCATTTGTCAAACAAAGATAACAATCAAATCAGACATGTTTGTAAAACACTATAATTAGCATAGTACTTAGAATACAGTAAACATCCAGGGCGGGGAATGATATGACCAAGTGTAAGGAAAATTTGGAGGAAATAGTGCTAGCTATAGATGAAGATGGGAGAGACTGGAAGATGCCCTGGAGTGAGGACCTAGCTTGGCAACCTGGCCATACCTACTTCCTGAGTGACCTCCAGAAGGGCTCTTCCTCTTTCTGGGTTGCTGTTCATCTGTACAAAGAGGGTGTTGCACTCCACAACTGGATTCTAATAGTCTCTAGGTTTTTGAGAGACTTTCAGCTTCTAGTTACAGACTCACAGAACAATCTAGGAGTCAATGTCCACAGTTCCAACTAAATGCCTTTGGGATCAGGTGCACATTAGGCATGAGTGAAATGAGCCATTGTGAATTATGTTGTTTTCCATGCAGTCACAAAACTGACCCATTAAACACAAAGGAATATTCTTCACATCTACCAAGAAACGTGCTCACTCCCATTTCTCTTGAACCACTGAAAAAAAGTGAAAGTCACTCAGTCCTGTCCAACTCTTTGTGAACCCACAGACTATACAGTCCACAGAATTCTCCAGGCCAGCATACTGGAGTGTGTAGCCATTCCCTTCTCCAGGGGATCTTCCCAACCCAGAGATCAAACCCTGGTCTCCTGCACTGCACGTGGATTCTTTACCAGCTGAGCCACCAGAGAAGCCTAAGAGTACTGGAGTGGGTAGCCTATCCCTTCTCCAGTGGATCTTCCCAACCCAGGAATCGAACTGGGGTCTCCTGCATTGCAGGGGGATTCTTTACCAGCTGAGATACCAGGGATGCTGACACAGCTTGAACCACTGATGCAGCCTCAAATTTGAAGAGACTAGAGGGGAAGAAGGGTAAATCAAGGTAGGGCTTAAGCCCCACCTTAAGGTGGCATCTGTTAGCAACAGTCAATTGTTGCCAAACAGAATGAAGGTTTGGTGCTACTGGAGCCTCCAGATGTTCAAAAGTTGGAAACCAGTATGTTTTTGTGTGAAATTTTCAGTTGGCAAACAATTAAAAATCTTTTAAATACAATACTTCTTCATTGTCACTTGAGCTCATGGAGGGCATTTTGCAATTTCAAGTATAATCAGTTTCTAAAACATAACAGCAGGTTTTGGCTGCTGTGGTTCAATACTCCTCATCTCCAGTCCCCCAACAGAACTTGGGCAAGTACTCCAGAGAATGCATGCTCATTACATATGGTGGAACCTAGGAAGAGCTTCTGATTGAAAAGCAGCTCTCTGTGGCCATTGTTCTCAAACTTTAGGATTCATAAAAATCACTTGGGAATAAAAGCAGCCTAGGAGTTTGGATACATGAATCCCTTAGGCACCACCTGCAGAAACTGATTTAGCAGGTCTGAGGTGGGCCTCAGGAATCTGCCCAGATAGATGGTAGCTAGACCTCCCTTTGTCCAGCCAGGGGCCAATAAAATGGACAACTGTAGAAGTCCTGGTTGACATGGGTACTTGACAATGCAGGGTGAGCAGACGAATTGACTGCTATAACTGAAGGGACACAGACCAAGGACAGTTATCTGCCTCTTGCATGGAGCATGGACAGAGACTCACTCATTCACCGGGTGTTTAAGAATTCACAGAGAAGTAAAAAAGATAAGAAACCATCTAAGCCACAAAGCCAAATCAGACGGAGGCAAAAATATTGTTCAGCCCCTGGACTGTTTTCACTCTTGGTGAAACACTCTCCATGAGCACTGGGCATCTGACACTGCTCTCTGGGTAGAAGCACTGTTCTGTACCTGACCCCTGTCTTACTGCTCTCTAAGAAACAAGGTCTGGTGGGTTCATCCAGTCCCCAACCAAGGCACAGTGCCCCTTTGGACAGAGCATACACACTATTATGTCTTTGGGCCACTGCCCCATTCTATATTGTCACCTATAGTCAGGGTAACCAAGGTCAGGTGATGCTAAGAACACCAATCAATGTGTCAGGAACCTCCCAGAGGAATGTTAGGGAGCAGTAGGCTCCTTGCCTGGACCACCTACTTTGATAATACAGGTGAGGAAAGCATTCAAAACGGCCAAAGAGATAGAGGCTCTATGAGTCTGAGGGACAGATGCTCCAACAGGAGTGCTTTCAGTACTGGCTGGTGCCAGATACTACACACAAACAGAGACCAGCCTAGTGGGGAAGGGCACAGTCTCTGGAGTCATACTACTTGGGTTCTTATTCCAGCTTCACTATTCTCTAGCTGTGTGACCTTGGGTAAGTCACTCTCTCCAAACTTGAGTTTCCCAGTCTTCTAATAAGAAGGATTATAATAGTACCTCCAAAAGGGTTTGTGAGGGTTAAGTAAAATCTTGAGTGTAAAGCCTTTAGCACAGAGCCTGGCATAGAGCAAAAGATAATATTTAGTTTAAAAGGGAAAAAAAAGAAACCTACAGAGAGTTTCTCTTCTCAGAAAACATTCTCAGAGAAGAACAGAACAATACTGCAAGAGAAAACCCAAGTTCTGCAGAAATATGAGCTACTATTGCTATTCTGCAGTATAGAAAATAAATGTGGATCAGAGGGCATCTGTATGTGATGTGGGGGGTGGGTGGAAGGGGAAGGCACTGCACCGGGACACCAGGGTCTGGGCCTCTCTCTCCTGCTCTGGGCCTAACCCTGGGACCACCCACAAGCAAGGCCCTTCCTATGCCTCGGCCTTACTTTCTCCATTTCTAAAATGACCCCATAGGGCACTCCCCACTCTAAAACACTGGGATCTTGTGAGGATCAAAAATGAAAGAAGAAAAAACAGAGATTTAGTCAAATAACTTGAGATTCCGAAACAGATGTTTTTTAAGGGGAATTTACTCTGAAAGGTAACGTTAGGCTGAAATAACACCCAATTTTGCTGTTATAAGATGATTTAATTAGGACCTAGGAATAGTCTTCAAGAATGTAGAGGAGAACATCACACCTAGAAACAAAATTAAGATGGTCCTGCGCTGTCCATAGGTGGATAGCAGACCCTGCCCCATTTCCTGGGGAACCATTCTCACAAGGAGGAGGCATCCCCCAGGTGGCTTTAGGGCATGGTCTCTCACTTCATTCTGATCTCTACTCAAATGCCCCCTCCTCAGGGTCTCCTCCTAACTCTGTTCCTGACTCTAAGTTTATTTCTAATTACCCAGTCTAAAGTGTCATTTCTGTCACCCTTAAGGCCCTTAACCTACAACGAGCGTCACATTATATATCATCTGATTCCCTCAAAGGGCCATCAACTCCACCTCCACTGGGGCAGAGAATGGCTGCTTCTTTCATTGCTGAATCCCCAGATTTTAAAACAAGGCCTTGAACATAGTAAATTCTCAACAAATATTCAGGGATAGAAAAGAAGAAGGAGGAGGAGCAGGAAAAGAGGAGGAAGAAGAATAAGAGGGAAAGTAATTCTACGTATAACATTCTCTTTCGTCCAGGTGAACAAAATCTGAAGTTAAACAATTAACTTCTAGTTGTTAAGATTCAGAACTCAGCCTCCTAATGAGGAAAGGAACTGGGCGGGTGGCAATCACCCCCCTCGTTCCTACGAAGGTTTCTCTATATGGAGCCAATGGAGCCCCGTGTAGAGGGCAGTGGAGCCACTGCCCCAGGGCAGAGAGGCCTCAGGAGAATGCAGACTTGAAAATAGACATTCCACCTGGAGCAGACCCTGACTTGGGGAGGCTCTCCCCCTTGATTGTGGAGACTGTTTGCTGGCCTTGCATGGGGCTTTGAAGGTTTGGACATTCAGGAACTGTCCTGAAATTTCCCCCCTTCCGCATCCAGGAGCCCTGTAATTTTCAGGAACCTGATTGTCTAGGGAATATAAACAAAAGAACAAAGGCAAAATCGACACGTTGGAAGGAAAGGAATCTCAGAGCACACGGAATATGAAACATGCTTGGAATGGAAACACCACTCAGAGTGGCATGCAGAAGGAATACCAGCACAACACACACACCCCACCGGGGAGGGGTCCAGACAAAACAACAAAATTCTATCTTAGATCTCAGTCTGTGTTCACAAGAATTTCACAGGAGGGGCACGTGCCCCCAGAGCTTGAGCTTCTCCTGCCAGCTGCGCCTCCGCCTGCTCTCAGAGAGCAGAAGGGAGATCCAGGCAGGCTTGTTTATTTATCAAACATGGTCTCTTTCGGGGAGAACTGTGAAGCAAACATCAGGAGCCTAGGGGTCAGCACAGCCTTGTCACTTTACAGTATGTATGACTTTTGGCAAATTCCCTCCTCTCTGCAGGACTCAGTTACTCCTTCCATGGAAAGAGATCTGGGCTGCATTTGGGCAACTTTTTCTCTGTTCTTTCAAACCTCCTTGTCAGTAGTTTCAAAGTCTTCAGTGTACTTTTCTGGCTTGCTCCCTCCCCGGACCCCTCTATATCTTCTTTATCATTGGCAGATAAATTGCTTCCTGCTTGATGGGGTATTGCCTCTCCAGAATGGGGAACCCGTCTGAGTCTCAGTCACAGACACCCAGGCTGAGGTGAGCTCTCACGGCTGCCCGGCCTTGGGCCAATTTTCCTCTATGGCACCAGGACTAACAGGCTTGTCCTTCCTTTTTCTTTCTCTAGAATCAGTGGCAACACTACCTGCTTTGCCATGTTCCCCACCATTGCTTGTGACAGTGGGACACATCAAGGGGAAAAAACTACCAGAAAGGACCCTGAGTCCTTGGCTTTGAGTGAGAAGGTGGAGCTCTCCGAGTGTATGACTCTGGGGCTTCAAGGGGTTCCTTCTCTGCTAAGCAGCATCAATTTCCTGAACTATGAAATGGGAATTAGAACTCTGACCAGCCAACTCAGAGGGTTTTGTGAGAATCAGTTGGAAAAATAGATTCAGAGGAAACCTTTGAATTGCTGCTTAGACCCTTGGGTCCAAGACTCTCAGCCACTGCTCTGACCTTCTGACCCTCTGACGTGCTAGTCCCTTGCTGTGCCCATCCTGTTAGTCTCTCCGGCAATAACAATGCCATTTGAGCATGGGCTCTGGAGTCAGACTGCCTGGATTTTCATACCAGCTCGCCTGTTACCATCTGTGTGATCTTCAGCAAATTAACTTACCTCTCTGATCTTCAGTTTCCTCATTTGAAAGTGAGGATAAAATAGAAACTACCTCAAGTGTTGCTGTGAGACAGTGTATTAAAAAAGCATCTGACGCAGCACCCAAGATATGTGAGTTCCTGTTGTGGTTGGTGTTCTCTCTTTAAAGACCCCCCCCCCCCCCCCCCCCCCCCCGCCAAACTGTTGATGACAGCCTGGTCATTACAGATAGGATCAGTGTAAGACCTGACCTAACTAATGAAACTACTATACTAGGCATCCTGAAAATAGTGAGTTCACAAAGTATGGTTCACAGACCTTGGAGAAATCTCAAGACACTTTCAAGGGATCCCCAACACCAAAACTATTTTTAGGGTAATACTACCTGGCCTTTTTCACCGCAGCGATTTTTACACCAATGATGCAAAAGCAACAGCAGGAAAAACTGCTGGTGCCTTAGCCTGGATTGAAATAGAGATTCCCAATTGAACATTTCATCACTGTATTCTTTACTGCTAGGCAACAGAACGAAAGAAAAAAGGCTGTTTCACTTAACACTGTGTTTTACTAAGCAATAAATATTGTTGATTTTATTAAATCCTGACCCTTGAGTATACTTCTTGTTAATATTTCTGTGGTAAAATCAAGACAGGCATAAAGTACTTCTGCTGGACTGTGCAATATAATAGCTCTCTCAAGGAAAAGTACTGCAGATGTTGGATTTACAGTATGAATCAGCTGCTTTTGTCACAAAAGAACATTTTTACTTGAAAGAAGGATGGACTGCCTAACAAACTTTGTTATTAAGATAACAAAGGCATTTGGCAGACATCTCCTCAAAAATAAATGAAGTGAGTCTGTCACATCAAGGAAAATCACCACCAATGTTTGTTGCTAATAATAAAATTCAAGCTTTCAAGTGAATTTTGGAAGACTTATATTAGCTACCACAAACTCATCAGCTTCCCAATACTTAAAGATTTTTCTAAAGGCGTTGAGGTAAAATTAATTAATGCAACTTTTATATTATAGAATGTAATGTGCTAACATTTGGAAGGTCAGCATAACTCAGTGACCTAATTTTTTTTCCAGAGAGCAATGTATGATGATGCTACAAAATCATGCATGGGTAAAAGATCCATTTAATGTAAGTTAGACCAAATGAGTTACATGTAATAAAATATGAAAAGTTCATTGATATGCTTCCCTATTCCACATGTCAAGTTTTAATGTAATATCAAGCACACTTATAATTATCTAAAAAACAATTAAAATATTTCTCCATTTTCCAACTATGCCTCTGAGCAAAGCCAGACTTTATTTAAACACTTCAACAAAATAGCACATTGCAACAGATTAAATGCAGAATCAAATATAAAAATCAAGTTGTCTACTAAGCTAGATGCTAAAAAGATATGCAAAGATATAAAATGCCATTTTTATCAATATTATATCTTGGTTTAAAATTTTTTCATAAAGATATGTTAATTATGTTAACATGTAATGGGTTTATTTTCATTATTTCTGTTATTTTTTAACAAATTAATAAAATCAATATTTTTAAAACTATGTGTATTAATTCCTTACATGGTAGATATTAGTAGATATTAACAGCATAAACAAAATCCCTTTGCGGTCCTCAATCATTTTTCATGAGAGTAAAATGATCTAAAACCAAGAAGTTTTAGAATCACTTATGTAAGTGTTTGAGAAAGAGACAGCAGAAGGGTAAACAGAAGTTCCGTGTGCCAAGCACAGGGAGTAAGTGTCCTGTCGAGCTCTCTGTACATCACCCCACACCAGGAACACCCGGGAATATCCTGTCCAACTCTGCAATAGGGAAGCTCACCAACTGACTACTACCCAAAAAGGGTAAATAGACCACAGAGGAGTATGAAAACTATGTCCCCAGAGGAATGGTGAAAATAAGCAGGAAAATTTACCCTGGAGAAAAGCAAAAACAAAGATAAAAAGGAATCTTATGGAATCTGAATAGCTTCCTCAAATCTTTGAAACAGTATCAGGTAAAATTTAAATCAAAGGGATGTAAAAGAATGCCCCCAAATGTGTATTTTGCTGCATCAGTATTTTTCTCCCCTGTTGTCTCCTCTCTTGTTCTCTATTATTCTTTTTATCCTAAAATCTTGTTTCTGGTCTCTTTTCATTCCCTTCTCTTTTTTCTTTCTTTTCCCAGTTTTACTTCTTTTTCACACTCTCTCCTTTCTCTCTTTCCCTTTTTTCATTAGTTTTCTCCCTTAATTACCCAATAATATATGACAAACATATTTTTGTGGTTTTTTTTTTTTTTTTGAAGAGTTTCCTTCTTCAAAATGGTGAGTATGAAAAGAAGAAAAAGAAGAAGAAAAGGAGGAGAAGGATGCAAGAGGGGAAGACAAAGGAGAGGGGTAGGAAGAGAAAGAATAATAATAATTTTAAAAATCTGCTTTTATTCCCCCTCTGTAACCTGATACATTTAACAAGTCAAAGGTTTAAATGTTGGTAGCTTCCAGTGTAAGAGCAAGAACATCCACCCTAGCATGGAGAGCAGGACAGTTGAGGAATACTCAGGCCTGGGCTTTGGATACTATTTATCCCAAAGCTATCAAAGAGAAAGAAAAAGTCACAAAAACATATTTTATAGGCAATAAAAAAATAAATAGAATAGAGAGCTCTGAAACATTTTCAAAATAAGACATAATAAGAAGATTCCTCTTCTGGCAAGGTAATTTAAAGATAAAGACATAAAACTATGCATGAAAATATTTGTCTCAATATTACTTAAAATGATGAAGAACTGAAATACCCTAAATGTCCAATAATAAGTGCAGAGTTAAATCATTTCTGGAACACTTATGAATAGACTATTAAGTCACCAAGATTATGTTAGATTTTTTTAAATAATCAAAATATCAAGTTATGTTTAACAACTTATTAAATTTCTTTTTGTTGAGCTGCTATCCTACAGCAGACACTGGGCATTCAGTGGTAGCATAGCCCCTGCCCTTACAACTTAAATCCAAATTAAAAATATAGATTTTAAACAATTAATTACACAATTAATTAAATGTCATTTAAGCCCTATTTCAATAAACATGCAAGTGTATAAAACAGTTTCTATTTAAAACCCTGGAGAAGGGAAAGGTTACCCACTCTAGTATTCTGGCCTGGAGAATTCCATGGACCATACTGTCCATGGGGTCACAAAAAGTCGGACATGACTGAGCAACTTTCACTCACTCACTCACAGATTTTAAAAATGAGGCTTGCTGGGCTAAATAGAAGCTAGTAGATGGCAGAGCTAGAATTCAGACTCCTATGACATGACTCCAAAGCCCAAACTGTAAATAAATCACAGGGAGGGGACAGAGCTACCAGAAGAGCCATCCGAGGCCCCGCCAGGGAGAGGACCTAGCCCAGACCTGTATATAAGGAAAAACTTTCCAGACGAAGCAACCTCAAGAATGGGCTATAGTTATTTATGAAGAGGCTTCCAGACAAGGACCTGCAGACAGTCTGAGAACTGAAAGACCGGGAAAATTGTGTGTGTAATACTGACGGGGCTAGGGGAGGTAGGAATGAGGCCAGAAGGGTAAGCAGGGAACTGGGGAAAGCTCAGTTAAAACATTTAAATTTATCCTTAAAACTATTGGTAGTTTTCTAAACAGAAAAGCATCAGGGTCAGTTTTCCATTCACAAAACAGAATTCTAGCAACTTGGTGGAGAATAATTCGAATGAGTCAAGAACAAAGGCCCAACCTACAAAGCTCATTAACAATTCTTGGGAAATAAAAATACAGTTTGGGCAATAAAATGAAATCTAACCTTTTCTCCTTTATGCTTGGTCTAGTTTCACTCACTCTTGGAGGGCTACGTAGAGTTGCCTCACACCCAGCACGTCAGACCAGAGTCCTTTGTGTGAAAGTGGTGGCTAGACACCTCCGCCTGCCTGGCGGGCCATGTGTAGAAGCACTGCCCACAGCACCTCAATTTAAGGTGGCGGTGGTGGGCCGTGCACAGAAGGTCTGTGCAGAACACTGCAAAGCAAGGCAGCAGCAGTGGTAGGCTGTGTGCGGAGACACTGCGCCAGGCACCACAACCACCCAGAGCCACGAGTGGCCCGACTTCACCAAACCCACTAGAATTTACAAGTGCCCTATAAGCAGCCCTGCCCTATGGCCTTTGCCAGGACGAAAACGTGTGCTCTAGAGCAAGAGCTCGCACCTCTCCATTCTTTCATCAAAGAATACAGCTTTCAGGACTTCGCTGGCCGTCTGCTGGTTAAGACTTGGCCTTTCAATGCAGGAGGATGCGGGTTTGACCCCTGTTGGGGAGCTAAGATCTCACATGCCTCTCAGCCAAAAAACCAAAACATGAAACAGAGGCACTATTGTAACAAATTCAAAAATGACTTAAAAAAAAAAAAAAAGAATACAGCTTACCTTTGCTTCTGAAAAAAAGAAAAAGCGAAGACCCAGAGGCCAATTAGGAGGCTATAGCAATCAATCTGTAGACAGATGATGATGATGATAAGAACTAAAAAGAAAAGGATCAAGGAGAGGACATCCCTGGCGGTCCAGTGGTTAAGACTCCACACTTCCATTGCAGGGAGTTAGAGCTCAATCCCTGGCCAGGGAAGTTCCACACACTGCACAGTGTGGTCAAAAACATAAATAAAAATACATATACCTTTATTAAAAAAGAGAGAGAGAGAGAGAACCAAAAGGAGAGAAAAGATGTCTGTTCCCAGAAATACACTGAAAGGAAAGTTGACAGATACAGAGACTAATTGAGTATGCGGAGGTAAGACAGAAAGGCAGAAGTGGGATGCAAGGATGATTCTCAAGTGTAGGCAGATCAAGTAATCTGCCAATTGAGGTACCATTTGCTGATAGAGGGAACACAGGAGAAGGAGGATGCCATTTTGTGGGAGGAGGTAATGAGTTCACTTTAGGGCAAGCCAAGTTTGAAGCACATTTGTGACATCTAGGTGGCAATGCCCAGTGAGAAGATTGAGTGTGAAGCTCAGGAGGAGCTGGGCTAGAGTTCTGTATATCTAATGATTGAACCTGGGGAATGGATGAGATTTTCTTGGGAGGAGTGTGTAGTGAGAGGACAGGAAGGACTAGGAGAGAACCTAAAGAATACCAACATGTAAGGGTTGGGCAAAAGAATGAAAAGAATAAAAATGCCTAGAGAGTGAGTAGCACACAGAAAGGTAGTAAGGAAAATGCCTACAAAGGAGAAGCGTGGTGTCCTGGAATTCTGCAAGGAGAATAATTCCAGAAGGTAGAAAATGCCAGAAATAAAATTATGCCTGCATGCTCTGGCATGTCCAACTCTATGTGACCCCTTGGACTGTAGCCCACCAAGCTCCAATGTCCATGGGATTCTCCCAGCAAGAATACTGGAGTGGGTCGCCATTTCCTCCTCCAGAGGAATCTTCCCAACCAAGGGACCGAACTTGAGCCTCTGCATTGCCAGGTGGATTCTTTACCACTGAGCCACCTGGGAAGCCTGAAATAAAATTATAGAGAATATCATAATATTTAATTCAGACATGGAGGAGGTTATACCTGACCTTTTGATTCTGTACTACTAATAAAAATTATTTTAATATAATATTAGTTAACATTTGTTGATCACTCATTATGTATTGTGCATTGTTTTAAAGACTAGACACATATAAGTAATTTAGTCTTCACTACAATCCCATGAGATAAGTAATTATCCCCATTTGCCAGATGCAGAAACTGAGAGGCAGTTAAAGTAACCTGTTCACATTCACACAACAAGCAAGTGTTGGAGTCAAGATTCTTTAAGGGTGTTTCTCCCTTACTTGTCCCAGGGACAGAGGAGAAAAAATAAACTGAAAGAGCCCTGGGCAAGAAAAGTGAAGTAATTCTGAGGTTGCCAGTACACTTCCATTCCAGAAAAGTCCAGGCATGAAAGGAGAACAAACCGGCCTTTAGACACTCTCAGTTCCTTTTTCCTAGTGGCTCAGGAGCAGACAATGGTTTTTCCCTGAGCCAACTGCTTTAGGCCCTGCTGGCTCTAACCACAAAATTAGGTTATTTGAAATTCTAGTTGTCAGATGGCTGGAGCACATAGGTGAATTGAAGATTCCAGAGGACTACTAAAGAGCAAAAGCAAAAAGGTTTTCTTAGAAAACCCAGTTTGATTCCATATCTGCTAACCTTTACACTCATCAACTCATTTAATTTTCACAACAAGCCCAAAGTAGTTAAAGAGCAGTTGTGACCTCTGGGCCTTTGCACATCCTGTCCCCTCTTAGAACATTCTTTCTCCTCTCCCCTTTTCTCATGTTATTGCTTGGTCTTTTAGCTTATTTTCTATGCCTTGGTTTATTGAACCAAATGAGGGGATAATTGTCTTTGGTTCTGAACCAAATGAGATTATTGTCTATGTATGTCTCTTCTTAAAGAGAAGAAATATCAATATCAGTCCATCCTTGGCAGCCTGGTTACACCAGAAATACTGAAGGATAAGTAAAACCCAAGCTACTTAGGGTGGGCTGAATCAGTCAGTATTCAGTTAGGGGTATATTCATTATGAGTGTTACAGAATAAGAGAGTTACTATAAAAATTAGACTTTACACAACTGTGAGTGATGCTGGGGAGAGTGAAAGTCTTGAAAGCATATTTGAAGGATTAAAAAGGGAGCCATAGTAAATTTTAAAAGTCAAGCATGTCTAACCACCAAAGTAGGCTCACAAAGGGATAATGCATGAAGAGGTCTGAAAGACCGTTATCTCTCAGAGGCTACTACTTTGGGGGGTACCAAGGTAAGGTAGTGATCCTGGAGCTGCTAGTTATCGAGAGGAAGAGCTGACTGAGCTGAACCCTACTAGGTACCTCTGTGCCTGTCACCACATCTGATCACAGTGACCTCCAGACAGTATCAACGGCTGCTGCCTCACTTCCTCCTTCCAAATCTTATACAACTTCCTCTTTTGCACAACTCTGGTCTGGGACCAAAAAGGGAAACATACATAGTTTCCAAATGAATTAAGTTGACATAGCCAAATCCAGCACACTTGAAAAGTAAAGAGCAAACTAAGTTAAGGGTTCACCAACATGGGTGAAGGTTGTCATATTACAGTCACTGTCATCCATATAACAGTCACCCCAGTTTGTTGTCATATTCTGTAGCTTTTATCTATGCAATGACACACTCATTTATCCCCTCTTCTCTGTTACCACAGCCATCACCCTGGTTCTTGCCCAGGTCACATAGCTAGCAAATGATGAAACCAGTATTTAAGCTAACATATTATCTTGCTCCAAAATCAAGATTATAAGTACTCTGTACCTCCCAGATGGTACAGTGGTTAAGAATCCAACTGCCAATGCAGGGGACATGGGTCCAATTCCTGGTCCAGGAAGATACAACATCTCATGTGGCAACTAAGCCTGTGAACCACCACTACTGAACCTGCATTCTAGAGCCTGCAGGCTGCAACTACTGAAGCCGGTGTGCCTAGAGCCCATGCTCTGCAACAAAAGAAGCCGCCACACTTAGAAGCCTGCAACCACAACTAGAGAGTAGCCCCCACTCACTGCAGCTACAGAAAACCTGCATGCAGGAACAAAGACCCAGCACAGCCAAAATTAAGTAAATAAACTAATTTTTAAAAATTATAAGCACTCCACTGCACCACATCCTCCTCTACGTGGTTCTCAATAACTATTTTCTCATCCAGCTAACCATTGCCAGAATCACCATCACTGTAGCTGCAGCAGCCCTTAGTTATCCTACTGTGTAAGGGCCTTTGCTTTACAGGTAAGGAGGTAATTCCCAGGAAGGTTAAAGACAGCCGCTGATGGTGGTAAACTGGACCTCTGGCTTGCTATCAGTTGCTTTCCATTATAAGAATTGTCTCCTTCCCTGACTAGAAATTGATCCTAGACTGTGGAATGATGAGAACCATGTCCTCACTACTGGAAGACAGGAAGAACAACCAGCACACTTAGCCTTTGCTCATTCTGTACCTTCTGCCTACTAAAATTCAACTTTACTATGCTGGTCCTCAAGCCATCTGTTTCCTGTTTACTAAGAATACAGAGAAGTGTGAGTCAGAAAGATAGCATGCCTGCCTTCCAGGAGCTTCAAAATAAATAGCGACAATATTGATAGGAATACTGCGAGCAGTAGACAAAGGTTCCATGAAAACAAACACTTAAAACTTTCCATTCATACAAGCAACGGAGTCAATGAGTTCTGAAGGCTGCATGTGGAAATTCTCACCTTTATGAAGGAGATGGAATTTTAAGAAAAGTTGAAATACTTCAAGATATGGAGTCCATCCAACCAGAAACTGAACAATGGGTGGAGCACAGGTGCATCACGAGAAGACATGGAGATGGGAAAGTGTCTCAGACTTAAGGGGAAGTGAATTTTCTCATTCATTCAATCATTTTGCTTTTAATATATACTTAAGATGCACTTACTGTGAGCCAGGAATGGTATGAGAGCTTAAAACAAAGGAGCCTAATCTAGAACAGTACTGAATGAGGACATTTATGCTAAGATCTGAAGCTAGGAGACTGGATAAAGTCAGGGAAAACATTCCAGGTAGGTGAAAATAGCAGGTATAAGAAGGTGAAAGAGAATCCTAAGACATCAGAGAAACTAAAAGAAGGCTATTTATTGTTCACAAAGACATATTATCATGAAATGAGTAATGGGTTGGTTAACAAGTACCAAATTATATAAAGTCCTTTAGTTATTTTATGGATTTTTATAGTTGCTGTGGCAAGTTAAAACTTAGCCCCCAAATTCTTTTGATATTCCTCCCACTGGGTTCTGCAATGCTATGCTAGATTCTTCATTCAGGTCTTAAGAAATGGCAACTTCTACTTCCTGTCTTTTTGGACACTTGAAATCCAGCCACCATGTTGCAAGGAAGCCCAAGCAGATTATAGGGAGGCTAACATAGAGAGACCATGTGGACAGGAACTGAGGACCCTGACCCTTGGCCCTGGCTGAGCTTATAGACAACAGCCAGCAATAACTTGCCAGCCATTTTCCAACCCCATTCAAGCCACTTCAGTTGATGCTGAAAGGAAGAGAGATGACCCTCTCTTACTGAGCTCTGCCAAAATGGTAGATTATTACTGTAAATAAATAATCATTATTGTTTCCAAGACAGTAAAGTTTGGAGTACTTCATTACATAATAATAGATATCAGGAGTGTAGGGAAATGGGAAGCCATTGAAGAAATTTGAGTATTAAAAATTTTGCTTTTAATTAAAGCTTCCCCTTCCATTTGCTGGGGAATATCACAGTTATTGAGGCTTCCCAGGTGGCACGAGTGGTAAAGAATCCACCTGCCGATACAGGAGAGCAAGAGACGCAGATTCAATCCCTGGGTTGGGAAGATCCCCTTTAGAAGGAAATGGCAACCCATTCCAGTATTCTTGCCTGGGAAATTCCATGGACAGAGGAGCCTGGTGGGCTACAGTCTATGGGACTGCAAAGAGTCAGACACAACTAAATGCAAGTGCAGGCACGTACTCACGCATACACACACACACACACACACACACACACACACACCACATCACAATTATTTACTTCATAGAGTTGCTCTGAGAACTGAATGAGACAGTGAAAGTAAAGTGTTTTACTGAGTTGCATATTTAATAAACCCTAAACAGTTAGTTTACTATTGTTGTTATTTTTTGAGTTTAGAGAAAAGAAAGAGAATGTAATAAAAACTATTACACGAATCAAAGATTTGTGTTCAGTTCAGTTCCTTTCAGTCACTCAGTCATGTTCAACTCTTTGCGACCCCATGGACTGCAGCACACCAGGCCTCCCTGTCCATCACCAACTCCTGGAGTTTACTCAAACTCGTGTCCATTGAGTCGTGATGCCATCCAACCATCTCATTCTCTGTCATCCCCTTTTCCTCCTGCCTTCAATCTTTCCCAGCATCAGGGTCTTTTCAAAGTCAGTTCTTCGTATCAGGTGGCCAAAGTATTAGAGTTTCAGCTTCAACATCAGTCCTTCCAATGAAGGTTCGTGTTAATGTTTACTTAATTTAAAATGGTGACAGGAGGGATGAAGTAGGTAGATTAGAAAACTATTTAGGATGTAGAATTGATGGACAGTCATAATTGATGTATGTAAAGAATGAAAAAGGAAAAAACCTCAAGAATAGTTGCAAGGTTTCTGGCCTTAGAACCAGGTCAACAAGTGTAGCAGACAACTGCTGAATTTATTTTTCAGAATCTTTTCACTATCCAAGTAATTTTACCCTAACTTCCTTCTGAGAAATCAACCTGCCTCCACTCTCAATCCATTTATTTTGAGCAGGGCTGATCTACTCCACCTCCCCCACATTAGACATGTTACCTAGGCCTAAGCTCATTTCCCATGTAAGTAGTTCCAGGATTTGCATATGCACTGAGACTCGATTTTAGGGCTTCTTGTTCCTTTGTCTTTGGAGGAGTTGTATCTTTACTTTGGACGTTGAACTTGTAACTGTATAAACTGGAACTACTGCAGCTGTCTCCCTCATGAAGAGCCAACACAGTGGTGGCAGAGCCAGAGATGAGAGTATCTGAGTGCTGAATCAAACTGTACCTGAAGTACATGACAATACCTTTCAGTTATGTAAACCTAAGAATTTCCTTCTTTTTTCTTTCATGTAAGCCACTTTGCTTTGGGTTTATTGACAGTTACATCTGAAGGAGCCCAAACTGATACATTAAAACCTAGACTGGTGAAAAAGTGTGGTCATTCCCAACTTTACTAATCATCAGAGAAATCAAATTAGAACCAATGTGATGCCATCACAAACACACACACACACACACACACACACACACACACATACACCAGAATGACTAAAATTAAAAAAATAGGCAATTTCAAGTATTGACAAGGATGCGTAACCATTGGAACTCTCATAAACAGCTAGTGGGGATGTAAATCTATGGAACCACTTTGCAAATTAACAAAAATGGGTGCTTATCTCACCATAGGGCATGTAAAGGAATGGTCATACTCTCTGCTTATAATAGCTTTAAACCAGAAACTACTCAATCCCCTTTAACCACAGAAAATACCATGGTATATCTTCTCAATAAAATACTATACCATAAGGGAAATAAGTGAACTACAAAGCTCAAAACCACGCAGAACAAATTTATGGCAAGCTGAAAGTCAGAATGGAGGGTAATGACTGCAAGGAGCAAGGGGGGCCTTCTGGGATGCTGACAATTTTCTATTTCTTCATCTGGATGCTGGTTACACAAGGTTGTGTAACCTTGTGTAACCTTTCACTTTGTGAAAATTCACTTAACAATTTATGCACTTTTCTCTTTATTTGCTATACTCTGCTTAAAAGTTTAAAAAAAAAAAAGTTTTAAAAAAAGTGTAGATACAAGGAGTCATAAATGATGGAGTATATTTCCAGTAAAGTTGGAAAGGAGGCTGGAGATCTGAAAGTGGGTGACATAATTGGTTTCATGTCTAGTGTCTCCAAGTCTTAGAACTGTGAGGCTGCCAGGGCTAACACCATGACAGGCGGCCCAGACCTAAGTTTCAGTTTCCCCTGAAATGGTAAGATTCCCTACCCCCATCAGGCCGCCTGGAGCCAGCCAATCAACATGCGCCCAGTAAGAAAAAGGGAATCTATCAAGGGAAAGCTGAAAAGCCCGCGAACGCCCAAGTTTGAAAAAAGGCCCGCAAAAGTTTGGACCAATAAAATTGCTTTGCAAACATGTAACCAATCCGCTTAAGCCAGCTACCAACTGCTTATGCCCACCCTATAAATTTGTGTAACAGCTCGGGCTCGGGGGCTCTCTGACCCTGCACCACTGCGTTGGATGCAGCAGGAGCCCTGACTCGAGTCAGCAATAAACTTCCCTTTTTGCGAGTTGCATTGTCTTGGAAGCCTTCTCTCTTCCCGCTCAGGGACTCGGACATTGGGCATAACAAGAACCCCAGAAATGGGAGGGACTAAATTAACCTAGAACAGGGTGGTCTTCAGTCTTCACTTATTAAGCTGCGCCTGTTCTTAGCACTGGGGAACTCAATGTTGAGGCTTCCCTGACTAGAGCAAAGCCAGACCAGTCTAGTGAAGTAGCCCCCTGACCTCTCTAAAGGTGAAACCCCATGCTATGCTGGGGTCTGTAGTTGGAAACCAAAGGGGTTGGAATGGTATCACTGTAGCCTTGGTGGTCTGATCAGTGAGGATACCTGCTAGGATTGTAGATTGCCTTGTAGGACTTGTTTCAGTGAACTTACGAGAGTCTTACTGGGAATAAGTCTAAGGCATTGGGGTCCCTAGACCTGACGCTTGGAAGCTTTCTACTCAAGTTTCACTGCCTCTCAAGAATGAAGGGCCTCCTCTGATGTCCTAGAACTGATTGACTGAAGTTGCTGAGAGGGCGATGCAAATTCCAGCTCTGAATTCCTCAATTCCAATTTCTTCACATCTTCATCAAACTTACTGTCTCCCCTGTAGAGTCAGATCAGGCTCCCTTACCTTCTCTTCTGGAGCCTCAGGAGCCTTCCAGATTCATGTTATAGCTCTCCATTCACAGAGTCTTCAGAAAGATCCTTCTAACATGCAAATCCAACCATGTCATTCTCCTGTCTTTGGCTTTTAATGGATCCCCTCTTCTTTGGTTTCAACCCAAACTTCATCAAGAGGCACAAGGACCTGGTACTTGATCACCTGTCCAGCGTCATCTCTGGCCACCTTTCTGCACAGCCCCCACACTCGCCACAGTCCAATCGAGATGCTGAATGTGGAGGCTATTTCACATCTATTGCCTTCAGCCCAAACACCTTCCTTCTCTGTCTATCTGTTAAATATTTATTTATCTTTTAAAATCATAGCCAGGCATGACTTCTTCTAGGAAGCTTTCCTTGACAGCCCCTACTCCTTCTCATTCTGAGTTTGTACTTTCTTCCACTGTATGTAAGTTTGTACTTTCTTCCACTGTATATAAGTTTGTACTTTCTTCCACTGTATATGTTACATGGTGCTGTGTTTACTCACTGTGTTTGTATTCCTAAAAGTCCAGATGATGGGTGGCCAGGATTTGGTCTTACTCATCATCTTTACTCCCAGTTCTTGCAATGGCATTTGGTATGTGGTATGGCATTTTTCAGTAAGGTTTTGAGGACCCTTCAAATTACAGCTCTATTGCTATCATTGAACCATAACTTCAGGAAGACTTTATCATTATTATTGCTTATGTGCATACATGGGTTAATGATAAGCAAACTAAAATCCTATAACTGCTTTATGAAGGAGGCTATTTCATCTAATCCTTGCAACAGGGAGCTTGATAGAACATCCTCTCTCAAGTCCCCAGTCCTACCCACAGACTAGCAGCACAGAAGTCTTGAAAGAGGGAGAAAATATTAGAGCTTCTCTTGATACTCATTTTAACCTCAGTTTTAACTTTTTTTATTTTGCATGTTTTGTAGTATACCTGATAATATATTGGTATATATATTGGTGAAAATGCTCATATTATGTAATAGTGCTCAAAATTATCTTACTGATAGAGGGCATGATCAAAAAGGTTTGAGACATTGTGTTAGGTACTGTGGTCTCCATGTTAGAGCACTTGAGCAAGGAACGGGATGTGATCTGCCAGCCATGTTGCAGGGTGTGAATTTCATAGTTTGGTGACAAATTTCTGGCTGGGTTAAATGCTTGAACTCAATTCCCATCTCCCCATTTTTCCTATTCCTGTTTCCCAACTACTAGTAGTGGCAGCAGGACTAATTAACATGCAGTGAGTGCTTGCTCTGTGCCAGACACTGTATTAAACATTCTTACATGTCATCTCACTTAAAACTCACAAAAAAAACCCTGAGGTAGGCACTATTATCCCTGATTTACAAATGAAGAAACTAAAGTATAAGAACTTGCTCAAGAGCTACGGGCGGCAGAGCCAAGATTAGGAGTTCCTTGAATAAGCAGGTAGAGCTGAAGGGGTAGTTCTGGATTCAAATACAGACTTAGTCATTTTTTAGGTGGGCTGTACAATAGTATTGTGTCTACTTAGAGATACATGACACATTGTTTTAATGTCTAGTCCAAATCCTATAGCGGCCCTCCCAGGCAGAGGCAAATAAAACATGATGCACACGGGATCCTGCATTTCTGACGAATGTTGTATGCCTCACAGTACCAAAGGGAAACTGCTCTTATAATAAACAGTTTAATTCTTCACCACCACTGTCCCACCACCACCTGCATCATGGCAAGAAGCCCAAAGTCCTAAGCAGTAAGTACATCAGTGTTTTAAATGAGCACAGCAAACCAGTGTGTCTTGTCTTCTGATGGCACAGCCTCACCAAATTGTTTATTTGAAGCCAGCAACTGAGAGAAAGCAGAGAGGGTGAAAGATTTTCCAAGGCAGGTAGCAAGCCAAGCACCAGAGCAGCTGACAATGGCTCTACCTGCTTCTCCAGCAGCCCGGGGCGCGGGTCCTGGATTGCTCTCTGTATCCTAGCATGCTCCCTTCATGCCTTGAGACTGCCCTGTGGACCTCAGTGCCTCAAGAGTAATACCAAACAAAGCCCACCTTCGCACCTAACATCTGTATCTATATCAGGCGCTTTTTCAGCCAGCTCCCCCATCCCGCCCACCCCCCCACCTATGGACATATGACACCACTTCACTCCACCCAGGAAACTCTAAGCAAGGACAGAGGAGGTCAGTGTATCCCTGTGATGATGAAAAAACCTGGCCAAGTTGTGATGGACTTAGAAATGAAACTGGAGCTTGGTATCTGTCTACTGCCCTTTATGGAGAATCCCACTGGGTTCAGAACCTGAATACCTTAAGAGTGTCAGGTTCATAATGTACTTGAGGAGCTTAACTGAGATAGAGTATTCTCTTTTCCTTCCTTCTTCTCAAGAAATGGAGTCTGGCTGGGAAACGGCATGACCATTTCCCAGGCATTTAAACCTGGGTTGGTTTATTTCTGGCATCCAGGCTGGAACAGGCCAGGAGACCCAATTAGCAGGAAACCCACCCCTGCTGCTAGGAATATAGTTAGGAAGGCTTCCTTCTCCTGCTGAAGTTGAAACCAAGCGCAGAAAGAACATAGATCATCAGAGCAGAAAGGGTCCTCTGAAAACGTGATGACATTGATAATGATGATAAGGAAAATGATTACAGTAACAGCAGCTAGCTAGCATTTATTGAAGCTTGACTATGTCAGGCACTGTGATAATCATTTTACATGAATTAGCTCATATAATCTAACCTCTTGATACTATTGCTGGGCCTCAGTTTCCTTATTTATGAAATGGGGGTGCTTTCCCACAGTTCTCTGGCTCTAATGATCTCAGATCCTATGATAACTTTGAAGGTGGTCCCTGACTACCTTCAAAACAAAGCTCAAAGGAACTTGACAACAGCAATGCTTCCTTCTTCAGAGTGCTTTATAGTTATCTTACAGCACTCTTTCTCCACTGAGTTGAGCCCCCAAATAGTCCTGTGAAATCAATTAATGGGTACATAGGTTATTCTATTTAGTTTGTGTTTCTTATAAATCATTTGGCTCCCAGTCTTGTAAGAGAGCATCAGAGAGCATAAAACTTTGTTTAATAAGTACAGTGTACTAAAAATATCCTTTACTAAGACACTGGAGAAAATTAGAAGGGCACCAGCTTAAGAATCAAGAGTTCCAGATGCTGATCTCTGCTCAGTCACAGTCTGAATCATGTGACCTTGGGCAGACACTTCAACTTGACCTCAGTTTTGCCATGCATACAATGCTTTCTCTAAATTCTTGACTCTGCTATTATGGGATTCCGTCATGTAGAATAAGTCTTCTGAAAGCTGTTTGGCATTCCCTGGTAAATGTGGGTGGTCTTTTATTTGTTTGTTCGGTTTGTGGTTGTTATTGTTGTTGTTAATTTGTTTATCTTGTTACTACCAGTGTAGTCCATACCTCATGCAGCTAGTAACCCAGAACACATTTCTCATCAGTCAGATCAGCCGCTCACATCTCAGGAGTGTCAGACACTTACTTCTATTAAAGTGTTCAGTGCTGAAGAAGGCTCCCAGAGCTGTCTGAGACCCTGTTGCTTACACCAACCGGATGGAGCAAGTTCACACCCTGCTCACAGATCATGATTGATCACCAGTTCCATCTCCCAATCTGGAAATGGACCCTGCCAATGGTCTGAGATGTAAATGGCATCTCCCCAAAATCATTTGTCAGAAAAGCATCCATTATTGTCTCAATTTCTAAATCCTCTGGGTGGAAAATAAGATCCAGAGATCTGTGGGTCTTTGTATGGCTGAGCAATTATACCTGTGCTCTGCATACCACTAATGAGAGTTCAGTGTCAAGGCCACTTGTAAGTGAGTTTTAACACAGACATTGACTGGAGTAAAAGTAGGTAAGGAAGTAAGGAGGCAGAAGAGAAGAACAGAAAGAAAACTAGAGGAAAAGGAAGTCTGTACGATTAAACACTTGTGTGTTAGTTGCTCAGTCATGTCCGACCTTTTGTGACCCTATGGACTGTAGTCCACCAGGCTTCTTTGTCCATGGGATTCTCCAGGCAAGAATACTGGAGTGGGTTGCCATTCCCTTCTCCAGAAGATCTTCCCAACTCAGGGGTCGAACCCAGGTCTCCCGCATTGTAGGCAGATTCTTTACCATCTTAGGGCATATGAGATATTGAATTAAAGACCATGGAGGGTTCAATGTCCAAATAAGTTTAAACAATGCTGACTATTTTATTTCCCCTCATGGAAATTCATAGCATGACTTAGCATGTTAAAATCCTTGTAAAGTTCTGCAATTAAAAAAAAGACTTTTAAAGTTTGTCTTAGTCCTAACCAAACTTTAAGGAATCTGAATTACAGAATCCAGTTTTCTTGTAATGCTTATTAATATTCCTAGAATAGAATAGTCAGGAAAATTGGTCTAAGGAAACCCAGACTGCTGGGGTGAAGAGGTATAAAAAGGTCACTGGTTCTTGTTTCCAAGGAGTTTGCAAAACTGTGGGACAGTATTTGCCTAAATGTGGAATTTTACAAGATTAAAACCAGTTTAAGGTAATAGGTCTGTCTGAGAGTATTCAGTTGTGTGCAATTCTCTTGTGACCCCCATAGACTGCAGTCCACCAGGCACCTCTATCCATGAGATTGAACCTGCATCTCCTGATTGGCAGGTGGATTCTTTACCACTGAACAACCTCTAATACAGCCACCCAGTTTTAGGTAGGAGTAACACTACACTTCCCAGGATTCCCTGAAGTGAGGCCTGGCCATGTGATTAAATACTGGCCAATGGGATGTAAGCCCAAGTAGATAAGTCAGGCTCTGGAAATGTGTCCCTAGGAAAGGGAGTGTGTCCTTCCCTTCCCTCTCCCCCTGCTGTATGGATTGAAGATATGACAGCTGGGTTTCCATCCTGGATCTTGAGGACAGGGTTCACCCCTGGGGGTGGTGAGCAGAAAGAAGCCTGGGCCCCAAATGACTAGGCTGTCCCTTTGGTGTTTTACATGACTGAGAAATAGACTTCTCTGTTGTTTAATTTAGGGCTTCCCAGGTGGCCCAGGCTTCCTAGGTGGCTCAGTGATGAAGAATCCACCTACCAATGCAGGGTACATGCCTTCAATCCCTGGGTCAGGAAGATCCCCTGGAGAAGGAAATGGTTACCCACTCCAGTATTCTTGCCTGGAAAATCCATGGAGAGGGAAGCCTGGGGGCTGCAGTTCATGGGGTCCCAAAGAGTTGGACACAACTTAGTAACTGAGCACGTGTACACACACACACTCATTTAATTTAGCTGCTGTTTTTGTGGGTCTTTGTTATATACAACTCAGGCTGGATGCTAACTAATATAGCCACTGACTATAGGTTGTAGCAGTGGATAACATAGACCAAGTTGTAGCAAGGATGATATGCAAGTGAATGAAAATCTGGGTATTACAAAGAAAACCTGGAACCCTAGATATATTCCACATACACATAGAGTCTATATATCATTATATTTCTTAAGACAAATCTTTAAAAAATACCAGTACTTTTTAAAATATTTTTTTATCACAGGTTAGTATTTGCAAAATGACTCACAAAGGATCATAACAGCATTAGCCTCATGACACTAAGATAGAGGACTCCAAATGAAATTTGATTTGATGAGTCCTTGGAGCAGGGCCCAAATGATATCTTTTGTGATATACTCACAAAAGAGCAGCTGGAGCTGGGATCTCACTAGAAATCACACAATTCCCATCAAAAGAGACAGAACCTGTGGATTAGTGCTGGTTTCTCTCAAAGTTAGACAGAGATCTTACTATATGACCCAGCAATCCCACAAGTAGGTATTTGCCTGAGGGAAATGAAAACAATTGCCCAAGTAAAGACTTGCATATGAATGTTCAGAACTTATGCAAATAGCCAAAAACTGAAAATGTCCATTAACAACAGAATGAAGTGAAGTCGCTCAGTCGTGTCCGACTCTTTGCAACCCCGTAAACTGTAGCCCACCAGGCTCCTCTGTCCTTAGGATTCTCCAGGCAAGAATACTGGAGTGGGTTGCCATTTCCTTCTCCAGGGGATCTTCCCAACCCAGGGATCGAACCCAGGTCTCCCGCATTGCAGGCAGATGCTTTAACCTCTGAGCCACCAGGGAAGTGCTAACAACAGAATAGATAAACCCAATGTGATACATACAATGGAATGCTTCTCAGCAACTATGATACATACAACATCATAGATGATCTCAAAATTATTATGGTGAGTGAAAGTAGTCAGACATCAAAGAGCACATTCTGGATGATCCCATTTACATGCTATTCTAGCAGAAACCAGACTAGTCACAGAAGTAACAGGCATCAGATGAGTTATTGCCTCTGACTGCAGGTAGAAGTGCAAAGGAATGCAAGTGAATTTCCTAAGGTGATGAGATCATTTTATATCTTAACTAGGGCAGTGATCTAATAAGTATATTCATTGGTCAAAATTCATCAAACTGTACACTGAAAATAAGTGCACTTTATGATACAGAACTTCACTTTCAATAAAGTTGATTTTAAAGTGTTTTTTAAGGTACTGTGCTAACTGGGGAAAAAAGAAATGCCTTGGAGAAAGAAGGCAAATAGTGATTTGAAATGGAAATCCCAAATTTAATGTTAAAGGAGCAAATGTTCTGAATTGCCAGTATTTTTTCTTTGTTTGTTTGTTTCTTTTTTTTTTTTTTGAAGCAAGCTACTTCTTGCATGAAAATGCTGGATAGCTGTGCTCTAAGAGAAGCTGAAAGAATTTATTTCATGAAAAAGCAACTCTGGGACTGCCAGCAGGTAACAGAGAGCAAATGAGGGAATGCACAGAGGAACCAGACTTACTTGTGCATGAGCCTTCCCTAGGGCAGAGCTTCTCAAATCATCTGTGGCAAAGGACCAGGCGCTTTGTGCTGGGGCAGTGGCTTGTTCGTTTTGTAAAATAAAAAGTCATATATTCTAGAGGTCACAGCATGTGTCTCCAAATACATCTTCTCAGTGATGTCTGGCCTGTGCGCAGACCATTAGCAAACATGCACAGACTGGTCCGGATGCTCAGAGCACTAGCCGGGGGCTTCCCAGAATTGCCTGGGGTCAGGTCCCGTATCAGCAGAGAGGCAGAAGCCAAAGACAATTGGGTTGTGAATATGAATGTGGCCTTGTTTGTACACAGTGGACAGTGAGGTCTGAGGAAATGTGCTCACAAAGATTTCAAAACAGGTGCACAAGGTCAACAAAACACTGTTTTGAAAAGTTTCATCTGGCAGCACACACAGGACAGTAAGCAATGGAGAGGCCTTAATCACAGGACTGATGTGGCCATTGTTGCAAGTTACTAAGTGGGAGATGACTGGGATTTGAACCTTGATGGTGGCCGGGGGACTGGACAGGATCAAGTGTAGGCCAGAGGGCTAGGAAGGGGTTCACAGCAACTGGTGATGGAGTGGAGAGGGGCCCAGGGTGAAGCCGGGTCAGAGGAGGTCCTTTGATACAGGAGGACGCTGGGAGTCTGAGGAATAAGAAGGGAGGGGAACAAATTTGTGTCTGCAGCCTCCACTTGCTCTGGGAAATAAGAACGAGGCTCCTGGGTATGCAGGGGCTCCCTAGGCCCAGCAGTTTCCTGAGGGCTGATCTGTTTGTCTTGGCTTCTGGCCCAAGAACCCCTGACCCACTGCCACCCACGGTACCACTCACAGTGGGTGACAAGGGGAGACCATCAGACAGGGTGGGAGAGAGCCTTTCTGTATGCCACTTTTCATGCCTGGCATGCCTGCTTCCCAGGTGGCTCAGTGAAAAAGAATCTGCCTACAAAGGAAGGAGATGCAGGAGATGCAGTTTCGATCTCTGGGTCGGGAAGATCCCCCGGAGAAGGAAATGGCAACCTACTCCAGTATTCTTGCCTGAGAAATCCATGGACAGAGGAGCCTGGTGGACCACCATCCAGGGGGTCACAAATAGTCAGACATGACTTAGCAACTAAACAACAACATGCCCACTTCCAGCTTCTCCTCATCTTCTAGGCCCCACCCAGATGTCACCCTGGGGCTGAATGACTCACCCTCAGTTAAGCTGCTATGGCTCTCCAATGTGTCAGAGCACAAAAACCACATCCCAGCACAGCTGCTGATGTCAGGCTGCCCTGCCCCGTTGCAGCGTCACTGTAAGGGTCACATCCAACTTAAGCTTCACCAACCTGTAGCACAATGCCTAATGCAGATGACTGCGCTCAAGATGAAACATAAATGGATGAGCGAGACACCAGAGGAAGGAACAGAATAGGCAGGGAGGCCATGTGAAATGTGCTCAACAAGCGTGGAGGTGAACAAGGGCCAGAAGTCACATGAGATTTCTTTCCTCTGCTCTTGATAGAGGTATGACAACCATTTTCTGAAACTTGAAATTTCTTCAACCCCAAATACTTTAGGGGCTCCTCTCTGAATGGAAAAAAAAAAAAAAAAAAAAAACTGGCAGCCTAGGTAGAAACTATACTCTGGATTTAGTCAGCAGTGCCCAGAGCAGTCTCTGCTTCAAAGACTGTAAGAAGCTGGGCTGAAGCTGATCTGACCAGTAAACTGGGGAGTCATACCTTCAGTCTGAGAACAAAGATCAAAAGAGAAGCTGGGCTAGGACTTCCTTGGTGGTCCAGTGGTTAAGAATCCATCTTGCAATGCAGGGCATATGGGTTCGATCCCTGGTCAGGGAACTGAGATTCCACATGCTGTGGGCATGTGGCAATGAAAGATTCTGAATGCAGCAACTAAAACCCCGATGCAGTCAAATAAATAAATAAAAATATTTAAGTAAATATGAAAGAGAGAAACTGGGTCACCCTTTAGCTCTACCGTCCTGAAGTCACTGGTGTGACTATACAAAGAAGTGGAATTATCACAGATCTGGAGATGGAAGCCCACTTTTGATACGAGGCTGCCCATGCCTGGGGGGCAGGGAATAGCCTGGAGTTTATGGTCAGGTCTTTCCTGATGGGTTGATGCCCTGGCCATATAGGAGGTGACATGCTTTGACATCCCTTCAGCAGGAGCAATCATCCCAGGAATTTTCTGATCCAGAGAAGAGGAAAGGGATTGAGACCCTGGAGGGAAGATACTAGAACAATCAGAAAGGGGAGTTTTCAGTTGGAAGCAGGGATTCCTGGATGAGAAACAGTCAGTAGTAAAACCAGGACAGTCCTGGGCAAACTGAGATGATTGGAAGTTACCTAAGAGATCATAGCCTTGTAGTTGTTTTTTAGTTGCCAAGTTCACACAGAGGCTAATTAACAGTGTTGAGACTGGAGCCCAGGTCTCCAACTAGTCCTGCAGGCCTTTCCCTCAATTGTGTTTGCTTTCAGCATCCTCTGAACCCTCACTTTTTCACTTCCATGACTGCAGCTCTTTCCTTGGTACTACCCCAAACAGAGTATCTTTCGACAGCTGATTACCTGCTAATTGTTGGACAGGAGGGATACTGATGTGCCCTGGGAGCTCTCTGGCTTGTTCTCTGGCAACCTCTATCCTCTAATGAAAGAAATGCTCTTACCCAAGCCTGGACCAGTGACTCTGCTTCTCTCTTCATCCCTGGGCCCCAAATTATACACAAAGCCTCAAAAGAAATAAAACCCTCTTCCTGTGCCACCCTTAGCACAGCTGGGGGAGAGGGCAGACAGTCAATAAATGCACATCTGGGGAAACTCAGCAACCGATGGTGCAGGGCGTCTCCAACCTGCTGTAAATGGGACCTTCAGTTTTCATCTCTTCTTATTCCTTGGAGGGCTGTGTGGTTAAGTTAGAAAATGATTCCCCTGCCCAACCCTCTCAGAATCAGTGGTCCGAGAGTGTGAGGCCCTGGGTGACGCAGTCCGCACACGTGTGGCAGTGCATGCTTCCCAAGAGATGTAAGATCCATGGATGGGTGGATAGCTGTACTTACACAGGGTTTCAAACAAGCAAACAGAAAATGAGCCCCAGACTGTCTGTTTACAAATGTTGTGTTTTCTTCTTCTCTCTTCTCATGCCTGAGTCTGTTCAGGAATGTCACATTCCAGCCTTTCTGGGCTGACCATGAGTCACAGCGGCAGCCATCGTAATGCCACATAGTCCAGAAAGAGGTACTTCTGAATGAGTCAGGCAGGAGTGCCTGGCGTAAACCTGCCTCATACTGCTTCATCGTGGGACTCCAAGGCTTGGATCACTGGGTGGTGTATTTCAAGATTCTTGAAGATAACATGCAATTTGCTGTCCAGTTCAGTGAGTAACAAAAACAGAGACGTAGGACCACAATAAGAATGAGTCCATTTCTATCACTTTCTAATTTGTAAAGTCCCTTCCTAGCCACTCCCTCAGTGGATTCTTAAAATATCTTGGTGAGGAAAGCATGGCTGGTGAAGTTCAGAGGGTGGAAATGCCTCAGATCAGATGACTGGTAAGGGCCAGGCAGGTCTAGAAGCTGAGTTATTGGAGGTGAACATGCTTCAGAGTTTTTCCCACTGCACCATCCAATGTCTGTCTACTCCATCCCCTTTTAGAAGTGGATCTGCTCTTTAATCCATTATGTGGATTGGCAAAATCACAGAGCCTTTTCTGAAGCATTGAGGTGGAAGTTTTGCAGTAAAGCAAATGAGGATTTAAACGAGGATTAAATAAAATAAGGTTTGGGAAACAGCAGAGTGTCCTGGCTGAGAGCCGTCACTCTGGAGCTTCTGGACCTGGATTCAAGCCCCAGGTTTGCCACTTACTAGCTGTGTGACCTTGGATATGTCATATCACCTCTGTGAGTTTCATTTTCCTGAAGTGTGGATAAAATCAGTACCTGCTACATAGGGCTGTGAGGATTAAATGTGAGAATGTATGCAAAATAGCTTAGCAAAAGATGCTGCTGCTAAGTCGCTTCAGTCGTGTCCAATTCTGTGCGACCCCACAGATGGCAGCCCACCAGGCTCCACCATCCCTCTGGGATTGTCCAGGCAAGAACACTGGAGTGGGTTGCCATTTCCTTCTCCAATGCATGAAAGTGAAAAGGGAAAGTGAAGTCACTCAGTCGTGTCCGATTCTTGGTGACCCCATGGACTGCAGCCTACCAGGCTCCTCCATCCATGGGATTTTCCAGGCAAGAGTACTGGAGTGGGCTGCCATTGCAAAAAATGGGCACTTGATAAATATTTGCTGAATAATGAGCTGAAATGATTGGCAAGGCTGGGATATGAAAAAAAGAGCTGGCTGACTCTGCAGCCAGGGCTTTTAACTTTTTATGAAATGCTGATGCCCAAACTTGCCAAACACCTCCCACCAGACAGTGAGGGTAGGAGGCACTCTTGAAAGAGTTGGGTAGTTCTCCTTGAAGCCCCTTCCCAGCCTCAAACATCCATACCTCTCACCTGTTTCCTTGGACACATTACAAAGACCTTCCAAAAGGAGGAGTTTGGGAAGGGAGTATAACCTCCATACCAGAGGTATGTCCCCACAGTGGACGAGCAAAAATAGTTGGGTAGATCTGGCCTCATTCTACACCCAAGATGGGCCATTTCTGCCTTAGGGCTTAGAGTCGTGGTGTGCCAGGGCAGGAAGGGACCAGAGAGAGATGCTGTTTGGTTAGAACATGGAGGCCCAGAAAGATGAGCAGCTTGATCAAGACTGCACAGCCATGCTGTGGCAAAACCAGGACTCGAGTTCAAGCTTCTCGCCCCAGACTCCCTGCCACCACCTCCCTAAAAACACAGACTTTCAAAATCATTAGGGCACAGAATCAGTCCAGCACTAAGCTTTCGAAATCCCCATGGGCCCTCCCACAGTTCCTCCTCAGGACAAAATCACTCACGGGTAAACAGTATTAAAAAACCTTTTGAGATGGCAGAGGAGGTGTTCCCTCAGACAGGGGCTCTGAAGAGAAATTGAGCTGAAATATTGATTCGATCCACAGATCACCTGGGCTCCACGTCTTGGGCAATTTCACCTTTTCAGTATTTCAGAAGGTGAGCCCGATACACTCTGATAAGTGCATTCCGAATGTCTCTGCAGTGATGCCAAAGCAGGGACACGCCTTGTTCAGCCCTCACCGGAGTCTTGGGGAAACAGGTTGCTCCAATTCCTTGTCAAGTTTATTAGGAGGTGCCCCACCCACCCCACCCATGAAATCCAAACAACGGCTTCATTCTCACTGTCCTTCACAACTAGGTCACTGGCCTAGCAGGGGAAAAGATTCTGGAACCCCAGAATATTAGAGTTCAGGAACACTAAGAGGAAATTCCTTAGCTCTCAGCTAAGGGAACTGAGGCTCAGAAAAGAGTCACACTTTGGGCTCAAGGTGAGTGCTTTGGTCATTTGTCCCACAATTTCCTTCCTGCGTGGTGGCCTGAGCAGTTCAGATAACTGAGTATCTTACCAAGAAGCCAGGGCTCCAGGGAAGCAAGGAGCAAGAAGAAGCACCCAGCCCTAGGAGCTTCTAGGAGCACTTGGCAGTCCAGGAGGCCTGTTCCTGACTGCACAGGTATTCCCTTTCACTTCTCCTTTCATCCCTAAAGCTGGATTTCCTAAACAAGCATCACTTGGAAAAGGGACCCCCTTCGTTTGTGGTAAGAGATGTGTAATTTACATGCAAGGAAAGATAATTCCTAGTTTCAAAGCTAAGCCACATTCCTAAGAAATATTTCCTCCTTTTGAGGTAATTTAATCAAAACAGTAGGCATGGTTCTCTGGGAATATATAGTTCTAGAACTGAATAATCTAGAAAGCTTGCTTGTCCAGAGTCATTCGTTTTTGATGGGATCTGAGTTTAGGGCTGGGGATTTTCTTTCACTTTTGTTTTTGGTTGCCAGGGGTAAGTGGGGTCATTCTCAAATACAGTACTTAGAAAGACCCAGTTAAGCCCAAGCAAGTTAACAATCCCTCTGAAAAACAAATACTAGGTCACAAGTAAGAACTATGCACAGAATCAGAAAACAAATGTTGATTCCTAAAGTCATCTTTGAGACCTTCTGAAAGCTTTTTGCCTAAGAGAACAAAGACAGCACAGGTACCTCTATGAATCAGACCTTAAAAAGTATCTGTTCCTTCATGTATCACTGTATAATACCTTCAGACTTTGATGAGAAAATACTTTAAAACAATCCCTGAAATTTGAGAAAAAGGTGTGTTTTCCAAAGAATCAAGTAATGTTCTCAACAGTAAAAAGCAGGAAAATTTTATCCTCCTCGGGGCCACTAGCCCAGGCAAGGCTTATCGTCTCTCTGTAGACTGCAGATTCTCCCTGATAACTGAAGGACCAATCAGAGAGGAGTCTGGTAAACAGAAGGCACTCAATAAATGTTTGTTTTATAAGTAAGAGCCAGAAAGAGAATTTTTATAGATTGGAAGTAAAAAAAATTTTTTTACTTTGGAGAGTGGTAAGAGAAATGAGTGCTTGATCTATTTCATTTTGAGCAAAGACTGACAAGGGTTAATACTGGTCCTTATAACAACATCACAACTAACACTTATTGAGTGCCTTCTCCGTGCCAGGCACTAACATAGAGTGTTTCCTATCAACTTCTTCATCTAGCTCTAAATAACTGTCATTATATCCTTTTCACTGTTTGGGTAACTTAGGATTATGGAAGTTGAATAACTTGTCTAATACATGGCAGAGCTGGAATCAGAACACAGGTCATCTCATTTCAGAGCCTGTGTCTTAAACCATTATGTTCTACCACCTGCCAATCTACAGAGCTTTTTGTAATTTCATTAATTAGGGCCCTGGGAGTAGAGTATTTTATTTTCATTAATTAGCAGAAAATAAACTTCAAGTTCAGCATGTGCTATTGAGCGCTGAAGTGTGACTCTTGACCTGGTTCAGGGAGTGTTGGAGTTCCTCATTCAGCAAACCTAGGTTCATTCATTCAAATCCATATCTGCACCTAAGATAAAACCAGGTTCTGTATTCAATATGGGAAACGCTGAAAGAAGAGACACAGGGTCTGCCCTCAGGGAGTTCCCAGTCTAGGGAAGGGAAGCAAACCTGTGAGTCAGTTACCACCACTCCATCTGGTAAGCGCTGTAGTCAGTGCATGTGTGAGGTCCTACGAATAGCAGAACAGAAGATGCAGTGAATGCAATGCGTTATGTGAATTCATGGATACACAGCAGGAGAAGCCTGAGATTGAATCCTGGCTCCTCCATGTAATGAGTTGAATGACCTGGACAAGTTCCGTAACTTTCTGAGCTTCAGTTTTTAATCACCTTTAAATGCTGACAGCAGTATAATTCGTGCCTCATCCCACTGCTACACGATGAAATGATACAACGCCTGCTCCAGCACACGACCTAGCACATAGTATATGCTATATAAATGGAAGCCATTAGGGAGGACTCGTCTAGGGAGTCAGGTATGATTCTACATAAGCCTGGGGCAAGAAGAGTGAGCTGAATGTGGTCATTTCAGGAGAAGAGACTTTGGAAAGAAACGAAAGGGGTAAACATACGTTGTGTGCTCAGGCAAAAGAGTGGTTTACTAAGGCCAAAAGGAGAGCAGTTAGCAGTGTCCAGTACTCTGGGCACAAGTGTGCAAAGACACAGGTACAAGGAATTTTTTGTAATGGGATTATGGATGAGTAAACACACAAATATACACAAATATATAAGTAAACAAATAAATTGAAACAACCTCAACAGCCGTCAAAGGAAGACTGGTGAATAGACGAGTGAATGAATGAATAAATAAATAAATGGTATTTCTAAACCTCAGTATTTATCACAAGAAGATTGGCTAAATGAAGTCTGATATAGTTATGAAATGGAACACTGTTTGGACATTTTAAAAATTATATATGTCTGTATATACTTACATGGAAAGACATCTGCAGCATAGCATTAAGTGAAAATACCAATTGTAGAAGGGTACTAAAATAATCCCAAATTTGTAAGCAATAGCATAGAGGAAGTTTTACCAAACTATTTTATAATGGTTGCTTCTGGGGAATGGCTTGAAGTTGGGGGTGGGGGAGTGTTGGCTTAGCCATAGAGTCCTAACCACTGGACCACCAGGGAATTCCCAAGGTGATGTTCGTTTTCTACTCTACATACTTCTTCAGTATTTGAATTCTTTATAAAATGAGCATTATTGGGGGTATTTTTATAATAAATGTTTTAATTTAAATTTTAATACCTTGAAAGAGTTGAATAGATTTTTTTGAAAAAAAGGATTTATTCAGAGGTCATTTGTTACTCATCAAAAAGCAGGTTCAGTGGCGGAGTAGTGACACAGAGATTAACAGAGGAGTGGGGTGAAAAGTGGAATCAGCAGTGGCAGCTCTTCTTTGCCCACATGTCAGACAGAGAACAAGCAGCCAGAGAAGAGCAGAAAGTAGGGGTGCTGCAGAAGTCTTGAAGGAAGGTCCAGGGTGGGACCAGGGAAGAATAAGATGAAACAGGTGACAGGAGTACATTTAGTGGGGAAGAAAAGAAGGAAAGTTGGAGGGAGGGAGATGGTGGTTGACAATCCTGAGTTCCAAGAAAATGGAGGGTAGTCTCAGGCTTATCAGTAAGGTAGGTGGGAGGTGGTTTCCTGATTAGGTGGGTGGGGTGGTGAGACGGTGACCTCAGGTTAGAGGCTTGAGGAGATTGCTGTTCAGTAGCTCAGTTGTGTCAAATTCTTTTCGACCCCATGGACTGCAGCACGCCAGGCTTCCCTGTCCTTCACCATCTTCTGGAGTTTGTTCAAACTCATGTCTATTGAGTTAGTGATGCCTTCCAACCATCTCGTGCTCTGTCATCCTCTTCTCCTCCTGCCTTCTATCTTTCGCAGCATCAGACTCTTTCCCAATGAGTCAGCTCTTGAGATTAGTGGACCTGATTTCTGACTACTCAGAGGGGATGGGATGGAGCTCCTCCTCATTACTCCCAGCTAAGGCATTCCCATTCCCGGACTCCCCATTCCAGGTTTCCAGGCTTCCTTGTGCCAGCCCACCCTTGGCTTTCTCCAGACACAACTCTTTGTTTGCTGTAGTACCCCTGGGGACATAATGAGGAAGGGCAGAGGGTGGGTGGCCTGTGACTACAACTACTAACAATGCTGCTTCCAGGTATTTTGTCCCTAGTGGAATAAAACGTTTTGTTGTTGTTAAGGAAAGGAGACTGGGACAAGCTCTCTAGAGTATATTAGAAGTGCCTGAAGGTGCTCAGAGCCAAAGTCTTTCCTCACACCCTGGGTCACCTGGGGATTAGCAGACATGTGTCCTGATTTTTCTACTTGAAACTATAACCAGCAATTCATTAGCACTGACGATTTCACTATTGCTGAAATCACCCCCGGCTCTTGGTACTTGGAAATGTGGAAGGAGAGAAGAAAGAGGAAAAATAGTAGGAGAAAAGAAATGGGAACAGGGAAAAATGTGAGTCTCCATGTCTCAGAAAGAAGTAAAAAGGGGTTGGTGATAAATGGGTGCCCTGCAACTGAACCGAGAGGGTTTGGGGTCTTGGGTGAAGAATTTTAGATGTTTTCTTTGGGCTGTTCCATGTGAGAACCCATCCTCCCCCTCTCAAACTAGGAGGCTGTTCCAGAGACTGAATGAGATGCACACAGTTCCTGCTCCACTCCAGCCCAAATGTCTAAGGTAGACTGGGTTCAGGACAGGCACACACCCCTGCTTGGGGGAGTGGGACAGGATGATCCTGCCGGCCAGGGCTGAGTCAGGGTCTGCACCAGGTGAGGTTTAGTCCAGAGGAGATCAGCTAACAGTCATCTAGCACTCAGCAACAGAGTTCCTCAACCTCCTCTGCTGTGTGGAGGATCAGAAGGCTCTGGGCCAACTGCAGCAGAGATAGATATGGTATTTAAGATATGGTATACCATATGGTATACCATATCTAAGAAGATGGTATCTAAGAGTACCTTAAAAGCTGGGAGGAACCTTAAAGATTATCCAGACAGAAGTGATCACTTCCTCCTCTTGGTCTCTACAGTGCTTCTTGCAGGTAGCATGCTGTATTTTTACTACACTTGATCTTAGCCAAAAGGCCAAGAAGCGATGCATGCTGTATTTTTAATATATTGTCAAGCATCTACCCAAAAAACCCTGTTGTATTCACTGTGACGTTGCCAAACCATGGCATCTACCCTGAGGTAGATTCAGCGAACGTTTGTGTGTGCTTGCTGCTTTTATTGGTGAGAAAAAAATGAGTCCAAAAAAACTGGAAAGACATTCCAAGCTATTAACTTGAGCAGGCTAATGACATGCTGGCCAAAGGATTAGCTCCAGCCTGTAGCATTCAGGCCAAAACATGAAGGCTTTCTACAGGGTGCAGCAAGATGGAGAGAAAGCAGCTCCAACACACAGTGTGTCCTGAGCAGGGGCAGCCTGGCAGCCACATCATGGAAGCAGCCTTGTAAACAAAAGTGATTTATAGGAGTATCTGACTAAGGAGGCCAGATCCTCCAAAGATACTCTACCCCTAAGGTAGAGTATCCAAGTTACCATCTTTCGTTTTGCATTAAGAAGTGAACCCATCTTCCTCCAAGGAGAGTAAGCAGTCCTTCAAACCTCCTCAGATGTGTTTAAAAAGTACCTTAAGTAGAGTTAGGTGTCCAAGTGGGTTGCTGAGTTGTGTGTAAGGGACTCCGTCTGTGTGTGCTCAATCGTGTCAGACTCTTTGCGACCCCATGGACTATAGTCCACCAGGTTCTTCTGTCCGGGGGATTTCCCAGGTAAGAATATTGGAGTGCTTAGCCATTCCCTTCTCCAGGGATCAAAACTTCCTGACCCAGGGATCTAACCCCAGTCCTCTGTGCCTCCTGCATTGCAGGAGGATTCTTTACTCACTGAGCCATTACCAGGGCTCAGACTTTGAATCAAGCCTTCATATGACAGCCTTCAGAACACTCTCAAACAAAAGAAAGAAGATGAAGTCCTTCAAAACAGTATCTGCCGAAGTGTTTCCTCAAAACACTGGTCCCCATATATGTTTTTGAAAGAAAAACATGGTTCTGTGACCAAAAAAGATGGATAAATGCTGCATTCTACACCTGCTCTGGGGGAGTCATCACATACATTAGCACCTCAAAGCCACTGAGAAATCCTGTAGTGAGGAATAAGGTTGAATTTTGTTCAACCCAGTATTGCACAAAAGTATGTCACCAGGGGACACTTTGTTCCATATTAGGCTTAGGACAATAGTTTTCAGATGTTTTGTTCATAGCACACTTTCAAATTCTGGAATTCGGGGCAGCACACTTGAAATCAGTAATGCAGGCAATGGGCAGGGGCAGGTCCAATGTTTAAGGTCTCCACAGGAACATCAGAAATGCATGGTTCACTCAGTGCCCCTCAGTCCTGAGTTGAAGGCTGACTTGAACTTTGCTTTGCCCTGATCATGCTTTCTCATGAACTCCAAAACCAAGTTGCCACCTATTCCAGTAAAGTCTTCGAAAGTCTTCCTTGGAATGCCTCAGCTTTACACAACACCTCTTTACAACCAGTTGACCTGGCTCTGCAGCACGTCACTCCATCAGCAGGCACCCTTGCAACAGTGTGATGTGCAGCTGAAGCAAAAATAAATTTTACACACATTAAAAAAAGTTTGGCAGCATATCTGTAAATAATTTAAACCACACAGGCCGAAAGCACCAGCCCTGGAACTGGTATTCCAAGAAGAAACTAGAAGGGCTGTTGCAAAGAGGAATTTGTGCAAGGTTATCTCGAGGATAACACTCGCTCCTCAAGAGGCATGGGTGGTTGGAGGGGGGATGCCGGGCTGCTGGATCCCTGGGAGCTAGGGTCCAAGGTCCTCCCAAACACAGAGACAGAAAGTAGTATATAAATCCCATTTTCCTGTTTCCAGTTCTTAAAACTATAAATTTCCCTGGAAGAGTTTTCGTATCTGTTTAGTTAGCTACATGCTTGTGACGTGTTGTTTTCTTAAAGCACCCTACCAGGAAAATATGGTAACCCTTAATTAATTCTCATTAGGGGATAGGGATATGTGAAAAAACGTCAGAAAAGAGTGACGACCTCTGCACCCTCCTCCTGCCTCTGCCTTAGATAAGCAAGTAGCTTCACTCCTCTGAGGCTCAATTTCCTTAGCAGTAAAAAGGTGGGTTGAATTCGGTAACTTCTAGAATACTTTCAAAGCTGATATTATTCTGACTTCTGGAATGCACAGGAAATAGTTCTAAAAATAATACATAAACAATAATTGAAGTATATGGATGACATTATTATTGAATGATTATTTATTTACCATAAACATTTATTGAAAACAATGTACTAGCATTGTTCCAAGTTTTTTGCATGTTATTATATATTTATTTATTTTATTTTATTATTTTTTTGCATGTTATTATATATTTAGACTTACAACATTGCTGTGAGTTATATGCCATTATTACCTTGTTTTACAGATATTAAGATATTAATCTCTTACAGACATTAAAAGGCTTGGCCAGGACAACACTGATAGCAAGTAGTAGAGATAAGATTTGAATTCAGCATCTTGACTCTAGAGTGACTATGATGTTGATTTTTCCAAAATATCAAGCTTAAAAATGTAGTAACATGCTGGTGTATCTTTCTATGTGAAATGTGTGTAAAATATAAATTTAGGAAATAAAACCCAAATACCTAAAGGGTGAAGATTTCTAAAAGGGGCTGATATGATAACAAAACTAAAATTTCCAGCCAAAACACAGACTGAAATCTATTTCACATATGCCCCAGTGGCCTGACACGTTGGACCCGGGTTGATGAGTTGCCATGGCAAGGTTCCGGAGCTAGGTTCAGGAAGGAGTGAGGTAAGCTGCAGGGTGAGCCCCAGAGGGAGGAAGCTGGCAGGCATCCAGGGGAAGGTAGTGTGAGTTAGACAATGGAAACTTAGAATCCTTGCGTTGAGAAGAGCTACTAGGCAGCTTACAGGTCACCCTACCAAAGCTCCCGCCCGAATCATGCGTTCCCTTTACAACAAGCTGGTGGGTGTTTATGCCAAGCATTCCTAGAGATGGAGCTTGCTCTGCTTACCAGACCGCCTTTTCCAATTGCTAGACACCCAAAGATATTAGAAAGACCCATGCCTTCTAATGAGACAAAATATGTCTTATGGTGATTTCTGCCATGGGCCCTGGTTCTGCCTCTGAGGGACTCCAAGATAACATGTGGCCCACCCCCCTTTCCTATGATGGCCTTCAGAAATTGGAAGGTTCACTGAGTCCTTTACCATCAAGCTAAAGAGACTGGTCCTGCAGACATTCCTCACGGGGCAATTCTAGTGTCATGACCATCCCAGTTGCCATTCTGTGGGCACTATCTGACTGACTGAGGCCACAGCTTACTCACCTTGGAGTCCTTTGCAGTACCTAGCCCAGGGCCTGCCACATGGTAGTAGACACAATGTGATTTTTAATTTGAACAAAATGGAACAAGGAAACTGCAAAGGGAAAATATGGTAAAAAGTGAGAGCCTAGGTCCTTGACAGCATCATTCAGACAGCAACTAGATCCATTTCTAGATCTGGGGCCATTTTCCAGATCCTGCCTAGGGAGTTCATTTTCTTCACATGCTGCCACTGGGCTTTGGGAACACTGATCTCTGCCCAACACTTAAAAGGGGCATTTTAGGGATCAGCATTATGATCCTGGTGCCTAGCCCAGGGCCTGGCCCACAGTAACTACCAGATAAACACCGAACAAATGACTAGCAATAGCAGATTATTATGCACCTACCATGTGCTGAGTTCTTATGTATATTATGCATATTACCTGATTCAAACTTGCAACTCCATTTTAATAAAGTAATATACCCATTTGGCTAATGAGGAAACTGAGAATCCAAGAGGTTAAGAAACGTACCCAAAGTGACTCACCCAGCAAGTGGAAAAGCCACAATTCAAACCCAGACCTGCTGATCTCTAAAGCCTGTTGCTTTTAACCACCTAATACCCTCCTAAGACAAAAATGAAAGAAAGATGGAGAAGCAGAACAACAGAGAGACAGGAAAAGGAAAAAGCATTGAAATTAGCTTTTGAACTATAAAACTCTCTGTAAGAGGGAGCTTTGAGACATGTGTGAGAGAAGGTTGCTTTCTAGATCCATCATATCCAGAGGTGGAAATCAGAGGTGGAAAATTCCAGATTCTGATGGCCCTGCCTGGCATGCAGAGGCTGTTGTGGGGCTGTTTCCATAGCTCTGGAGCTCCCTGCATTCACAGACCCTTGAAGACATGCATTTCCTTCTCTAGCTGCAAGTTGGCAAGAATGGTTTGGGTCCCATCCAAGTCAAGAGGCTGAGGCCAAGCCTGCCATCAAGGTCCATCAGCTTGCACCCTGGCCCCTTGGCATCACCTCCTCCACCCCAGGCATTTCCTCCAGGCCCTGCCAGCTTCTACTGTGTCCCTCAAATGCCAGCAAAAACCCCATTATCTGGCTTTTACCCCAACTCAGTCCACAAAGGTTTTACAAGGAATGTGTCCTGTGCCCAGTTTTGTGCTTAACACCTGCCCTAAAAAAAAAAAAAAAAAAAAAACCAACCACAAAACTGAAGTCCACTCTCCTAGCAGAGCATAGGCTGACGGGGAATTCTGAGGCTTGAGAGCCCCTGTGCACAGGGGAAGGAGCCGGTCTCTGTATCAGCGCTCCCCAGCCCATTCCTCTCAATGCAGCCTGACTGGAAAATCAAGCCAAACCTCATCACTTTCCTGCTCCTTTGCTTGAAACTCCTGTGGCTCTCCACTGTGTTTAGAGTACAAATTAAATTCCCATAAGACCCGCTAGATTCCCCTGCCCCTGTTCCTAACCTTGCCTTGTGGCCCCTGGCTCAGGCACTAGCCAGTTTTCAGAGCCTCAGATTCATGCTTCCACCTGCCTAGAGTTAGTGCTGTTCCCTCTTCCCAGAACTAATTCTCTCCTACTGTCCCATGGACCAACTCTTCCTCCTCCTTCTAAATCTCACGCCCTCAAGGCAACCATCACTCAACCCTAGGCCAGGTTAGGCCCTCTTGTTATAAGGCCTCAGAGTACCTGCACTCCTTTCCTGCAACACTTTTAATTATCTTGTGTGTGTGTGTGTGTGTGTGTGTGTGTTTGTAGTATAAGTAGCTAAAAAGATTATATCAGTTCCAGGGGTACAACATAGTGATTCAGTATCTTTATACATTATGAAATGATCACCATAACAAGTCTAGTTACCATCTGTTACCATAGAAAGTTATTATAATATTATTGGTTGTATTCCCTATATTACATCCCTGTGACTTTGTTTATTTTATAACCAGAAGTTTGTACTTTTTAATCCCCTTCACAATCTGTTTTACCCATCCCCCTATTTCCTCTACTTTGGCAACCACCGTCTGTTTTCTGTATCTGAAAGTCTGTTTCTGTTTTTTTATGTTTGTTCAATTCCTTTTTTAAAAAAAATTTCCCATATAAGGGAAATCATACGGTATTTGTCTTTCTGTGCCTTATTTCTACTTAGCATAATACTCTCTAGGTCCTTTAATTTTGTCATAATAGCAGGATTTCATTCTTCTTTATGATTAAGTAATATCCCACTAGTTATATGTCCCACATCTTCTTTATCCATTCATCTATTGAGGGGCACTTAGGTTGCTTCCATATCTTGCCTATTGTAGATAATGTTGCAATGAACACTGAGTGCACATATCTTTTCTAGTTTCTGGGTATTCAGACAATACCCAGAAATAAAATTTCCAAGTCACATAGTAGTTATAGTTTAAATTTTTTGAGGAACCTCCATACTGTTTTCCATAGTGGTTGTACCAATTTACATTCCTACCAACAATATACAAGGATTCCCTTTTCTCCATACCCTCTCCAACATTTATTTCTTGTCTTTTTGATAACAGCCATTCTGACAAATGTGAAGTGATATATGAAAGTGGTTTTTAATGACCTGTTTAGTCGATATCCCCTATAAAATCTGAGCTCCATGAAGCAGGAGACTGTATCCGTTGTGCTCACATTCCTCCCCCCAGAGCCACAGTAATCATGGAAGAAACATCTAAAGGTATGCAGATGTTCTAGCCCAGCTGTTGCCTATAGCTGGCTGTATGCTTCAGGAAACTCCCTCCCCATCTCTAGGCCTCAGTTTCACCAACAATAAAGTAAGACAGATGGGCTGGATAACTTCTGAGGCTTCTCACCATCCTTATGTTCTAGATTCAAAAACTTGAGAACATCAGCCCAAAGCAAAATAATTTTAGAGCAATACCACTCGTGAAGGAAGACCCTGGGAATGTAACTCCCTCCTGTGGTATGGGCTGTGTTTACAAAACAAACCCAAGAAATCATCATAAATCATTCCAAGTGGAGCTTTCTGAGCTGAAGCAACAAGACAAAAATACCTCCGGGCACAGCTCTTCTGGGCCCCCACCCAGCTAAAGGGAAGCAGGGCCAGCCAGCGCTGTACCCTCTGAAGAGTCACTTACCGGGTTTTTTCCACACTGGGCCCCTCAGCAGAGCTTCTCTCCTGACCTTAAGACTTCTCACTCCTTCTAGGACCTTCACCGTTCTAGTTCCTGGCAAAGAGGAAGTGACCTAAAAAGACAAGGGATTGAGTTCTTGGTCAACCACTTCTGAGATGTGTGTAACTCTCCATAAATTTTTCCTTCATTCTGATCTGATCTGTCAAATAGGAGTTGACACAAGGTTCTAACGACCTTTAAAACACACAGAGGGGAAATGCTTTGAAAATCTTGAAAGGCTATAAAAATTCAGGGATTACTTTTGGCCATTTTTTTCTGACTTGCTCATTGACTAAAAGACAGCCACCAAGAATTTCAGTATTTTTTCTCTAACTGGGGAATGGAAGACTTGGTCCCCAGGTCAAAGAATCTCAGGCACCCAAGTAGCAGGTGGTTGAATCACCCTGGACTGGCTTAGCTTGCTGTAAAGGGAGATCTAATTCAAGCTTCTTGTGGTGTCCCTGAGTCGAGGTCAGGGGCCCTTGCTCTGAGGCAGACCCAGCCCCAAGAGCTGCCAGTGGGTACAGAAATGCCTGAGTCCCAGTGATTCAGTGTAGCTGAAGGATTCAGAGCATGCACTTTGATGCCTGACAGACACTGGTTTCCTCTCTGCCACTTACCAGCTCTATAAGTTTCTGTTTCCTCTTCAAGGAAATGAGAAGAGCTGATTGACCTCAATATTAAAATGATGCTGCATGTGAAGCATTGAGCTTGTGAACATGTCACATGTTAGCCATTCAAAATATAGCATCGTTGCTATTGTCATTGCTGTTGCCATTTTTACTCCAGGGTCAGAAGCCTGCCTCCTTGGGTATACACAGTACTCCACCCACCCACAGACATCTACGCACACCCACACACACACACTGGTCTTCTCCAAATGTCCTGAGTACTCTTTCTACTTCCTGCCTTGTTTAGTTTTGCCTCGTCCTACCTGTTTCCCTCTAACAACTCTTCAAGACAAATACTTCTAAATTTACCATATAACTGACCTTATTTTACTCAGTATTGCTCAGAACATACATCTGGAAACTTTGGACAAAGAAGTCGTGGTCAATGAGTTATACCAAATTTAAGGGCCATTATGGAAACACCCAACCACCCAAGTAACTTGGCCTAGGAATTAGATTCTAGACTGTTTGGAGTTGAGATTTTTAGACCAGGCTTAGCCACTGATGACAAATGCCAAGGGATTTAACGTCCCTAAAATCTTTGTATTCTATCTGCAAAACTAAAATATCTTTTTTTCCTAGCTATATAAAAGCTTGTTTCTCTAAGAAATATTTTTGCAGAAGCCTGATATGTAAAACATTTAACAGAACAACAGCTCTGGATACAGGAGAGGAGGGCGGGCTCTTGCCTGATGACCTTCCTTGCCTTCACATGATCTTGCACCTTCCCTCATTCCCAGAGCAGCCTTGAAGCACCCATGTATATACCCAGAAGGCTTCAGAGAGTCCTATTGATGTAGCTCTTTGTACCTCGGTTTCCTCAACTGTTGAATGGGAATAATAAATACCCCCACAGCATAGGTTATAAGAATTTAGTTCAATTCAGTTCAGTTCAGTCACTCAGTCATGTCCGACTCTTTGCGACCCCATGAACTGCAGCACTCCAGGCCTCCCTGTCCATCACCAACTCCCGGAGTCCACCCAAACCCATGTCCATTGAGTTGCTGATGCCATCCAACCATCTCATCCTCTGTCATCCCTTTCTCCTCCTGCCCTCAATCCTTCCCAGCATCAGGGTCTTTTCAAATGAGTCAGCTCTTTGCATCAGGTGGCCAAAGTGTTGGAGTTTCAGCGTCAACATCAGTCCTTCCAATGAACACCCAGGACTGATCTTCTTTAGGATGGACTGGTTGGATCTCCTTGCAGTCCAAGGGACTCTCAAGAGTCTTCTCCAACAACACAGTTAAAAAGCATCAATTCTTGGGCACTCAGCTTTCTTTATAGTCCAACTCTCACATCTATACATAACCACTGGAAAAACCATAGCCTTGACCAGACGGACCTTTGTTGGCTGCAATCACCATCTGCAGTGATTTTGGAGCCCAGAAAAATAAAGTCAGCCACTGTTTCCACTGTTTCCCCATCTATTTGCCATGAAGTGATGGGGCTGGATGCCATGATCTTAGTTTTCTGAACATTGAGCTTTAAGTCAACTTTTTCACCCTCCTTTTTCACTTTCATCAAGAGGCTCTTTAGTTCTTCTTCACTTTCTGCCATAAGGGTGGTGTCGTCTGCATATCTGTGGTTATTGATATTTCGCCTGGCAATCTTGATTCCAGCTTGTGCTTCCTCCAGCCCAGCGTTTCTCATGATGTACTCTGCATATAAGTTAAATAAGCAGGGTGACAATATACAGCCTTGACATACTCCTTTTCCTATTTGGAACCAGTCTTAACTGTTGCTTCTTGACCTGCATACAGGTTTCTCAAGAGGCAGGTCAGGTGGTCTGGTGTTCCCATCTCTTTCAGAATTTTCCACAGTTTATTGTGAGCTACATAGTCAAAGGCTTTGGCATAGTTGATAAAGCAGAAATAGATGTTTCTCTGGAACTCTCTTGCTTTTTCAATGATCCAGCAGATGTTGGCAATTTGATCTCTTGTTCCTCTGCCTTTTCTAAGTAAGTTAATACAAAAAAGTCTTGGCACAGAGCCTGGACTAAAGTATCCAGTAACTGTTAAACATCAGTATTATCATTACTGCCACTTGATTGTTAAGGTCTCCATCAACCAGAAGCATTAGGAATCTGTGATCATGCAGATGCACCATAAACATGCACTCACATACCTATTCATGCATGCTAAGTCACTTCAGTTATATCTGACTCTTTGCAACCCCATGGACTGTAGCCTACCAGGCTGGTCTGTCCATAGGATTCTCCAGGCAAGAATACTGAAGTGAGTTGCCTGCCACCACCCAACCTACAATCTCCACTCTTTTCAAGACACAGGAGAGATATGATATTATTTCACAAAATGGATAAATTCTGTTTCTATTGAAAGTAGCTTTTATAAAACAATATTTCAATATTTCTTTCATTCCTTGATTCACTTGACAAACATTTACAAAGCTCCCATTTCGTGTGCCAGGATTGGTATTAGGGATATAGATAGAAGAGACAAGTAAAGAAAGAGAGAATCACATTAACAATGCTAGCCGGGCTGTGTCAAATGGCTAGTGACCCATGCATTCATTCACCCAACAAATATTTATTGTGCAACTACTATGAGCCAGGCAGCACGCTGAGGACACAGTGACAGTGACGAAAAATCAGGACTCAGCCCTGTGGGGTTTTCATTTCTAAGGGGTGTGGATAGCAAGGGCTAAGAAATTACATGGAAAGAAAGAGCCATAGGGTGTGGGAGGTGGCGTGGAGGGAAGGAAAGGCAACCTGAGTGCAGAGAATAAGAGGACTTTGGCTGCGTTGATTCAAGAGAGGAGCAAGGGTGTAGCCCCAGATAAGGCGGGGCTAAAGGGAAGACTGTGTACAAAATTATTTATCCAAGGAATTTCCAAGAACACTACTGTTTGCTTCTATTAATTTGTTCCTAGAAGGACGCATATTACTTTGGGGGGAACTCATGTTTTTATTTTAAATGAGCTCTTTTATAAACAATTATTGAAAGGACATTTGATACAAGAAATATAATTTTAATTAGAACCTAGCATTAGTCTTGTTTTCATGAGAAATTGGCTAAGGTCTTGTTTCACAGAACTTTTCATTCTGGGAAGTTAGTTTGAAAAGAAAGTAAATAACTTCATTTAAGAGACATTGAGCATGACTTTCAATGCAGTGCCCAAGTTTTGTATTCAGGAAGGAGCTAGAAATTTGAAGAAGACTCAAATTTGAATCCTCAATTTTTACTAATTGAATTCTTCTCTCTGAACCTATTTCATCTTTGGTGAAATGTAGAGCCTGACAGCTACCACAGAATGAAAATAACACAAGAGATAACAGATGTGAAAGTGACCCATAGATGTTAAAGCATATAAAAGCTATTTGTATTTATTTTATTTTAACTTCCTTTGTTTTCCTTGCCACAAGCATCATAAGATCAGATTATTTTTGTGACCCCTGATTGCTTTGTATTAGGAAGGAAGAATCAATATCTAACAATGGCATTGGAATTGTCTTGGGCTCACATGTCACCAAGCATTCTCCAATATGATCTGTCAGTGAAGCCCATTCAAGCAAAGAACCTTCTGAGGCTGATCCTAAAATACTACACAAGTAGGACTGTTAAAGACAGACGTTCATTAAGATTCTGAGCCAGAGTCCAGCTTCCAGGACTCTGCCATCTGCCCCCCCACACACCATGCAACCTTGAGTTTATTCATCACCATCTACAATATCAACTCTTTCCTTCTTTTTGTCCCATCTGAATCCACCAAAAAACAACCTGTGTGTTCTTACACTGGTTAAGGTCTCTATGATTTTTAGGGTTTTTTTTGTTTTTGTTGTTGTCTATCCATAAAAAGGACAGATAAAGGAAAACTACCCCATGAATTGTTTTCAGGATTAAAGGCGATCATGCATTGTGAGGATTTTACACAGTTTGAGACTACTGTCAATACTCAAAGTGTTTGCTATCATTATTATTACTGATAGTGTTTCCTTCCCTCCTTCCATCCCTCTCTTGCTTCCTTCTTCCCTGTTCTGTCACTAACTTGGGTCCCTCCTTCCCCTGCACTCCCCACTTCCTCCTGCCTTCCCCTGTCTGCCTGCCCTTGCCCCGAGTGTCCTCGCCTCCCCTCACCCTGACAGCTTCCCAGCCATGAGTCATGGGAGTTTGCCCCCACACTGGCTCCCGGAAGGCTGTCCCTGGCAGGCTGGCAGGCTGCAGAGGAGACACAAGCCTGGGGCAGGAGACAACTGCTGCCAGGCTTGCATTCGCCAGATGGAGCCAGCCTGGAACTTGACTTTAGGGACATTCTAGGACGTGAACAAGCATCTGTGGTGCCACCAGCCATTATTTGGGGGGACTGAAAGAGGACCAGAGTCCCTGAAGCCTGGGAGAAGAGAAATGTTGTATCACCCATCTTTGCGTAAAGGGGAGAATGAATGATTCTGGTCATTTTAAACCATTCTTTTAATATCTGGGAAACTCTCCACTAAGTTCTCTCTCCATCTGTAAGTGCCAGGGACCTTGGCTGAGCTCTGCGCCTCTTTCCATCTCCTTCCACCCCTTATTTATCTCCCAGTTTGAATTTGGCATCAGACTCTGACACCTGCTGACTTGTCCTCTCTCCTCTATGGGACTCAGAGCTCCTAAAGCACAATCCTCTGTCCTGTGACACTAAATTGTTTTAGTCTTGTGCATGTGGGTGAGGAGCACACTTGGAATCGGACAGACCTAGGATTTAATACTATGTTTGCCAGTTTGTTCTTATGACCCTGTACCAAGTGTTAAATTCTCTATTTGCTCATTTACCCATTCAACAAATATTCATTGAGCACCTACTATGTCCCAGGCACTGTACCAGGTGTTGGAGACAGAGGACTGAAGGAGGAAGGCAGTCTTTGCCCTCAAGCAGCCCACAGTGAAGGAGACAGATGCAACAGAAATCACCAACAGTAAAAATAACACACTGGGCTGAGTCCCATAAATGAAACATTGAGGAACTAAGCGAAACATAACTGGGTGGGAAGGGTGGTGTGTTTAGTCGCTCAGTCGTGTCCGACTCTTTGCAACCCCGTGGAATATAGTCCGCCAGGCACTTCTGTCCATGGGCATTCTCCAGGCAAGAATACTGGAGTGGGTTGCCATGCCCTTCTCCAGGGGATCTTTCCAACCCAGGTCTCCCGCAATGCAGGTGGATTCTTTACCATCTGAGCCATCAGGCAAGCCCTGTTTTAATGAAGTGGACAGAGACAGCCTAGAGCAGCAGTTCTCAGCCTCAGCTCTATTAACATTTTGGGCCCAACATGTCCTTGTTAGGGTGGGGGTGAGGCTGACCTGAGCACCGTGGGATGCTTAAAAACAGCGTTGGTGGCCTCTACCCACTAGATGCCAGTGGCCGTCTCTCACATTGTGACCACAAAAATGCCCCCCGAGACATTGCCGCTCCCCTGGGGAGCGGAAGAAAGGGACCAAAATTACTCCCAGCTGAGAACCACGGCTTAGCGTGTGAGTCACACAGACTTGAGTCTTTGAGTCTTTCTTCTGCCATCTATTTGCCACAGTGACTTGGGATAGGTAACTAAGCTCGGTGAGTCTGTTTCCTTGTGCATGTAAAGGAGAGTTGCTGTGAGGAGTAACGTCTCTTGGCACCTTTATGAGGAAGAAATGAGGTTAACAGTTCACAGAAAGCCCTCAGTAACGTAGCAGTTGCTGCTGCGATCACTAACATTGCATGTGTGTCTCTTCGACTGGCCTCTGGCCCCTGGGGGACAGGAACTGGCTCACAACCCTGTCTGTGTCCCCAGCCCACAGGTCAGAAGCCAGGACTCCTGGCAAACCTGGTGAAGCTCTGAATCATAAATCTCACAGTCCCCCCTCCCACCCACCCACATACATAGTACAGAAGAGATAATCAATGCCAACCAGTGACTGGCTCTGATTGGACCTCCGGTAGTCCCATTTCTCGATGACTTGATATCTGGTCAGAATCAGGCTTTTTTAGTGAAGAAAGAGGCGGCTCCTCCCTGCCCTGCTAAGTGTAGTCTGTACACTTTGGAAAGCTCATTCCCTCATGGGGAGTGGCTGATGAAAGATAATATTGCCTCTGGTCTTCCTCTTCTCCCTCAAACAATTGAAGGGGCCTTTCCTTTTCCCGTTTGGCTGGTTTGAAGCCCCTGATATGTTTCTGCATGTCAGATCTTGCCTCTGCGCAGGATTTGAGGCTCAGCCAGACTGAAAAGCATTTGTTTTCAGACTTCCATGCCAATCTGGGGTGAGCGGGCTAGCATCTTGTGGGCTGTTCTTGAGCATTCCACAGAACTGGACTTGAGGGGAGGGACAAGGTCAAACTTTCTTCAGCTTCCTCATTCTTCCTGTTTGTTGGGGAATGTGTGATTGCAGGCACTTTGTGCAAACTTCACACCCATCCTCACCTCATCATCCTGAAACTCTTTACAGATCTAATCATCCAGGATTCATTCATCTTCATAGTGTTAGCCACTCAGTCGTGTCTAACTCTTTGCGACCCCATGGACTGTAGCATGCCAAGCTCCTCTGTTCATGGGATTCTCCAGGCAAGAATACTGGAGTGGGGTGCCATGCCCTCCTCCAGGGGACCTTCCCAACCCAGGGATGGAACCCACATCTCCTGCATTGGCAGGAGGATTCTTTACCATTGAATCATCAGGGAAGCCCTCCTCCTTGACATAGATAAAAGCAAATCAAGAAGGGCATTTACTGAGTGAAGTAAGTCAGAAAAAGAAAAGCAAATATCATATATTAATGCATACGTAGGGAATCTAGAAAAATAGTACAGATGATCGTATTTGCAAGGCAGCAATGAGACGCAGACAGAGAACGGACAAGTGGCTATGAAGAGGGGAGAAGGGAGTGAGATGAACTGGGAGGTTGGGATTGACATATATACACTACCGTGTGTAAAACAGATAGCTAGTGGGAAGCTGCTGCATAACAAAGAGAGCTCAGCTCAGCACTCTGTGGTGACCTACAGGTGTGGGATGGGAGTGGATGTGGGAGGGAGGTCCAAGAAGGAGGGGATAGATGTATACGTATAGCTGATTCACTTGTTTGTACAGTAGAAATCAACACAACATTGTAAAGCAGTTATGCTCCAATAACAACAAAAGAATAACAAGTGCATTTATCTTAGCAGTTTCATCCCCTAAGAAATTATTTCAAATATGCTCCGAGGCCTTTTTTGTCCCTGTGCTTGGCAATGCTTGCTCAAGTCCTTCACAGCTTCCAGATCCTGTGTTGAAGCAATTTTGGCAAGAGAAAATAGGGCCTGATTAAAAAAAAAACAGTGTTTCCCGAAAAACGATAATATACAAGATTCTATTCTGAGCACTGTGGTGGTTGCAGTAATGAGTTCGGCCCAGTGCTCTGCGATGCCCTGTTATGGCTGCACAAAAGTGCTCAATGAATGTTCATTGGGTGAGGGCGTGGCTCTCTCAAGGGGGCAGCGGGGATAAGAGGACGGGTGCCTGTTGAACACCTGCCATATACCAGGACCTTTCTGGGCACTCTTGGTCCGAAGGCAAACAAGAGACAATCCTGGAAACAAACTTAGACCTGCCAGAGACAGGTCGGTCCACAGCAAATGTAATGTCATTTGGTAAGTGCTAGGGCTGGAGAAGACTCGTGAGAGTCTCTTGGACAGCAAGGAGATCAAATCAGTCAATCCTAAAGGAAATCAACCCTGAATTTTCATTGGAAAGGCTGATGCTGAAGCTGAAGCCCCAATACTTTGGCCACCTGATGCAAAGAGCCAACTCACTAGAAAAGACTGATGCTGGGTAAGATTGAGGGCAGCAGGAGGAGGGGGCAACATAGGATGAGACAGTTGGATGGCATCATTGATTTAATGGATATGAGTTTCAGCAAACTCCAGGAGGTAGTAAAGGACAGGGAAGCCTGGCATGCTGCAGTTCACGAGGTCACAAAGAGTCAGACATGATCGAGTGATGAACAACAGCAAAGGAGAAGGCTATGAATACTGGAGGAGTAGTGCTCGGCCAAGCCTGGGGGTCAGAGAAACCTTCCTGGAGGAAATGATACCCACACTGAGTCATGAGAAATGAAAATGATAGATCAGAATAGATATTTTAGATGACAACCAGAGGCATGAGGGCTGGTGGGAAGTAAAGCAACTGGGCTTCACTAAAGTGTCAAGAAAAAAAGGCAGGTAGTAGCAGAGAAGGCAATGGCGACCCAATCCAGTACTCTTGCCTGGAAAATCCCATGGACGTAGGCTGCAGTCCATGGGATCGCTAAGAGTCGGGCGACTTCACTTTCACTTTTCACTTTCATGCATCGGCGAAGGAAATGGCAACCCACTCCAGTATTCTTGCCTGGAGAATCCCAGGGACAGAGGAGCCTAATGGGCCCATCTATGGGGTGGCACAGAGTCGGAGACGACTGAAGCGACTTAGCAGCAGCAACAGTAGAGAATGAGACAGCAGTCAGAGTCAGGACTGGGAAATGAAGGGCCCTCGTGGCGGACGTGCACACAAGCTGCCCAGATCCTGCTGCCCAGTCCACAGCTCCTGCAGGGTCTGCCTCCATGGTCACAGAGAGCCATGGCACCTGAGTCCCACCCAGCAACAGAGGAGGCAGGAGCACTTTGGCCACTGTGGGGTGACACTGAAGGGTGACATTCACTCCCAAGCTCCCTACCCAGTTGTCTCAGGTTTTGTCAGGCCTGCTTTGACTTCTTCCTCTGTCCACTCCTACGTCCTCCCCTTTCTTTTCACAGGTATAGATCCTGTATCAACATCTCACACCCCAAACTCCATCCCCACATCTGGTTCCAGGAAACACAGCCTGCTTTAGCCTACAATGACAAACTAGAGATTGGACAATATTCCACCACCATAGCATTCAATCATTTTTCCTTTGAAACACAGACAATCCAGGTAGAGGTTTACACAGATTCTAACATTCTTCAATGTATATAGGATACCTGGTTCATAACTTGTGAAGAATTCCCGGAGAATTGGCTGGAACTAGTTATAAATTCCTTCACTCCTTTCTCACTGTTAAGGTGAAAATCTTCCTCATCACCCATGCATGCATGCATGCTAATTCGATTCAGTCATATCCAACTCTTTGTAGCACAACCGTATGGACTATAGTCCACCAGGCTCCTCTGTCCATGGGATTCTTCAGGTGAGAATACTGGAGTGGGCTGCCATTCCCCTCTCCAGAGGATCTTCCTGACCCAGGAATGGAACCTGCGTCTCTTATGTCTCCTGCACTGACAGGCAGGTTCTTTACCACTAGTGCCACCTGGGAAGCCCTCGTTACTCATATTTCCATGTAAAAGAACTTCATCTTGAAAACACTTCTGCCATCTTTCTTCCCGCAGCTCTCCTTACAGTAGGAAAAGGGGATTTATCTGACTGCTCAGTGTAGAAGAGATTCAGGGTTCTGGGTACACCCTTACTTCTGGGACAGGTTCTAGCAGAAAGGGGACTGCTATCAATCTGTGCCTGATGCCATGCAGGAAGCTTGGGGCCAGTTCTGCACCTGCTGGAAAGCCTTTGGTGGTCCTATCCTGCCAGGCACTGGTGAGACACAACAGCACACCCATTTGACTCCACAGCTAAGGAGAACCCCCAACCCAGCTTCAGTCAGTAATAATGCTGACATCGCAATCTTCATCTTCCTGACAGTTCTCAGCTCAGGCAGGGAAGAGGGATGCTATTTTCCAAGCCCTCTAAAATACGCCAACACTCCTAATCCAAAGGTTTAAAATGCATTAGTTTCTCGGCACTCAAAGAATATCAATAACTGCCATGTAAAGTAAATAAATGATCAAATAAATGCATTTTAATCTACCTAAAAGATACAATGCCACCAAGAGGAATTGTGATGGTATAAGTCAGCGGAGGGCTCCACCTGCACACACCAGGGATGATGGACAGAAGCTTCAATTTAAATTCTGCTTCCAATTGCATAATATTGCCTTAGTGGTGAGCCACAGCATACTTACATAAGGGACAAGCCAATGAAAACTTCAGAGTATTTTGTGTTAGGAATCTGGCCAAATATTCTGAGTGTGAGGACCACAGAACTTTCTAAAAAGGTTAAAGTGTCTTTTCCTCTAATGTATGAGAAAAAACAAGCAACAAATCAGATGAGCATCTTTTTCCAATCAATGACTAAAAGGTAAGCAGCGTGGTGGGCTTCCCTGATGGCTCAGCAATAAAGAATCCGCCTGCAATGCAGGAGACACAGGTTCAATGCCTGGGTTGGGAAGATCCCCTGGAGGATGAAATGGAAATCCACTTCAGTGTTCTTGCCTGGGAAATCCCATGGACAGAGGATGCCTGGCAGGCTACAGTCCATGTGATTGCAAAAGAATTGGACACAACTTAGCAACTAAACAACAACAAAGCATAGTAGTAGGGTATCAGCTTAAAGAGCGTAGGATGTGAAGTCCATAGACCTTGTTCCTGAGCCTAGTTACCATCACAGACTTGCTAAAGGACCACACTCTAGTCATTTTAACTCTCTCAGCTTCAGTTTCCATGCCTGTAAAATGTCCATGAGAGTACCTGACACGTTGTGCTCACAAGGTCTTATGAGAATCAAGCATGACATTATATTCTAAATCATACTAAAGGATAGCTTTTATTGGAAGCTGGGTGCTAAAAACAATGCTTTGGTCCTCACACCTTTAGTCCCTGCAAAACTGACTTGTTTGTGCTGCTTGACAGACATCAGTCCAAAGTGGCCACTTATTTTAAAAGATGAAGAATGAAAAGAAATATGAAGAATTGAGAGTGAGAGGCAGGGGTTCTGTCACCACCACGACCCCACCTTTCCCATCCCCTATTCCCCGCCCCCTACCTTCAGCTTTCTCTCTCTCCCCTTCACCTGCAGCTGTTCCACATTCTGGCTACATTCCAAAACTTCTTAAAACAGAACCCTGCCAAACAACACACGGTCCTCCTCAGAGCATGGTCCCATACCCTGTTTTCAGGAACCGTAGGGATCTACGTGAGAAGGAGTCAGCACGTGTGGACGATGTTGGTGACTAGCAAGAGGCCATTATCTGGGGCCAAGGAGCAGTGGGTCTTAAGATGAATAACTGGAGGAGGGCTGCAGGCAGGGTGCTGGGCTACTGAGGTTTCTGAGCAGAGAGGGGAAGGGACATGAGGCCAGCATCCTTCCAGGCCGGGCATTCTGGAAAGCTTGGTTGGGGCACCTGGCAGCTGCAGTGGGCTTGAAGATCTCTGCAGGATGATGCCTGTAGCCTTGTCACTAAACCTGACAGTTCCACAGGAGCACGGGGATGACAGGCCTTCCAGGCGGCAAGGTCCGTTTCACATCACATTCTCCATTTTTGCTGTAAGTCCATGTCTTCTATACCATTCTTTAATTTATTTAAATGAGTTCTTTTTTTCCTTCAGGAAATTTACTTTTTAAAGGACATTTAAAAAATCGCTCTCTGTGGTAAAACCCTCCGGAACTCACCCTTTTCACTGCTCCTCTTTCCAGGCCTGCGGGAAGATGGTAATCCCAGCACCTCCCCGTCCTTCACTGCCCTGATGTGGGTGGAGCCTCCTGGTGGTTCTGGCCAATGGACTGTGGAGGAATGATTCAAGCATTCGATGAAACAAATTCAACAGATTGTCCTATTTATTAAAACACAAAACTATTATATGTACTTTCTACATGAAAAGTGTTAGTCCCTCAGTCACGTCCGAGTCTTTGCAACCCTAAGGACTGTAGCCCGCCAGGCTCCTCTGTCCATGGGACTCTCCAGACAAGAATACAGGAGTGGGTAGCCTCTCCCTTTTCCGGGGAATCTTCCCGACCCAAGAATCAAACTGGGGTCTCCTGCATTGCAGGCAGATTCTTTACCAGCTGAGCTACCAGGGAGTTCTGCCTAAATAGTAGCAGTTCAGTAACATCTACCATACCTGCCTCTCTAAGTTGTTTCCCCCAGTCCACTGTGGGTTTGTCAAAGCAGCCTGTTGGTTTTCTTTAGGACACATCACAGTTTGTAATCACATCACTGGGGAGTTTTGTTTGTATTACGTGTTTATTCTTTTTCTCCTCCACTCACAAGTATATAAACTTCACAAGGCAAGGACAGAGTGTTTGTGTTCACTACTGTTCCCTCAACACCCAGTGGAGTTGCTGGCACAAAGTAGAGTTAGAAGTAGCAATGTGATAATAATAATAATCATAATAGCTACTATTTACGTTTTACACGTACTAACTCATTTAAATGTTCTAATAACCATTTTGAGTAGGCATTAACATTGCCCTCATTTTACAGGTGAAGAAACTGAGACATAAGCGAGATTAAGAAATTTGACTAAGATCACACAGCCGGTAAGTGTCAGAGCTGAGATTCCATTCTTTAGTGCACCACAAATATTTTATTGAATGATGAATGCATTCGTTAACACGATAATGGTTTGTGGTCTTCCTGATGTCCTTATATTCCAAGTACAAGTAGTGCAATTTGCCTTAGAATAAATGAGAATGATTAGCCTAATCAATAGAGTGAGTATGTGCAGGGAGGTCGTAGACGTTAAGAGGACAGGCAGCTGTTTTCCATTAAGAGGCAGTAACTCAAGCTTCATGAGACGGGTCTGATGGCTGGGCTGCAGACAAGGAGAAGGGTGTGCTGGCAGAGACGTGGGAAGCTCACTGGGCTCCAGACCATGTTACCTGGAGGACGCTCCCTGCCAAACCCAGTCACAGCCAGAGCTCCGAGAAAGGAGTTTTGGGAGCAGCTGAGAACTGACTGCCCCAAGGACTATGCCAAGAAAGTAAGAGAAACCAGCTTCTGAGTCAGGCCAGGGAGATTTCTGTTCTGTTCTGACCTGGCCTTTAGAGGCAAGACCTTCCTGGAAGCCACACCTTACTGAGTCCTGTGAGGTGGATCCCAACAGCTGCCAATGTCAAGAAGAAAAATAATCATAGTATAAGGCAATGAAATCCATCATGTTCTTGCCATTTGCCAGGTGTGAGGCAGGGGCTTTAGATAAATTATCTCCTTTAATTCTCATAATAACTCTGGAGGTAACTTCAACCTTCATTTTGTAAATAACTGTTTCTCAAGTCACTGCTTATGTTGAGGAAGTAAGTACTCTTTAATTCTCTTTTACAGATGAGGAAAAAGAGACTTGAAAAAATTGAGTAACTTGCCCAAGTTGGATATTAGAACTTGAACTCAGGTCTGCCCAGTGCTAAAATCATCTTTCTTCACCTCTACTCTGAATTGCCTTCTGATTGTTAAAACCACCATTTATTTCTGTCTATGTGTGAGGTACTGTACTGTAATCATCAGAAAAAAATCATTCAAGGAGATAATGTTGCCTGGTTCATAATAAATGGTCAGTAAATATTAGCTTATGTTATCCTACATATTATATGTTTATACACTGTGATGGTTAATTTTATGTGTCAACTTGGCAAAGCCACAGTGCCCAGATATTTGGCCAGACACAGCTGGATATTGCTGTGAAGGCATTTCTAGATTAAGTTAACATATAAATCTGTTGACTGTGAGTAAAGCAGATTAACGACCCCCCATAATGTGGATGGGCTTCATCTAATCACTTGAAGAACGTGAAGGAAAAAGACTGTCCTGCCCAAAGGAAGAGCAAATTCTACCTCCAGACAGGCTTCAGACTCAAGCTGCAATGTCAACTCTTCCCTAGGTCTTCATCCTGCTGACCTATCCTGAAGATTTTGGACTTGGCAACCTCCACAATCACATGAGCTAATCCCTTAAAATCAATCAATATTTATATATATATAGATATAGATATAGGTATAGATATCCATGATATATATACTACTGTTTCTATTTCTCTGGAGAAGTTTGACTACTATACTGGAGGGGATTGCCATTTCCTTCTCTGGGGGATCTTCCTGACCCAGGGATTGAACCCAGGTGTCCTGCATTGCAGGCAGATTCTTCATCTCAGCCACCAGGGAAGCCCAGAGATATATAAAATAATGAAATAATCAGATGAGCAGATACAATCTGGAAAGGTCTATATGAGAGGCAAAGAATTCAAACTGCCCAAATTCTTCTAGAAATCTAGCTCCTAATGAAGAATACAGCCTACAAGTCACAATCGTCTCCACTTATGTGAAAAGCTGGTTTTCCTAATTTGGTTAGAAATTAATTAGAGATTAATGGTAGCTCTTCTCATTCTCTCCTCCCTCCAGGCCTCTTTTCCATCAATAAAATGACAACTGCAGAAATGAACAGGCAAGCCCGCTGAAAGGTCAGGTCCTTCCTTTGCCCTCTCCCCTGCCCCCCAAGCTCAGTGTGGGGATGGGGACTGTCAGTGCAGGTGCTGAAGAAAGAGCCCCTGTCCGGCAGCCAGAAATTCCGTGGGCTGGGCCCAAGGTCACCACTCACCAGCCTGGTCACCTGGGACAGATCTCTTTCACAGGTCCCGGCTTTAGTTTCCTCCTTACCACAACAGTAGTGATAATGATTAATCTGAGGGTGACTGCAGAAATCAACATGAAATCCTATTTGTGACACTATTTCATGAAGAGCAGATTTTCTCTCTCAGAAAGCAGCCCGTGTGTTAGTCATTCTGTTGTGTTCAAGACCCCATGTGACTTCAATTCCATGTGACCCCATAGACTGTAGCCCACCATGTAGCTCCTCTGTATATGAAATTCTCCAGGCAAGAATACTGGAGTGGATTGCCATTCCCTTCTCCAGGGGATCTTCCCGACCCAGGGATCAAACCCAGGTCTCCTGCGTTGCAGCCAGATTCTTTACCGTCTAAGCCACAAGGGAGTCCCTAGAAAGCAGTCTGGTTGTTGAGTAAATGTCAGCGTATCAGAGCAGGGTCAGCTCTGGGTAGTGCTCTGGAGTCAGTTGGCCGGGGTGGTTGATGGTCACTGCTCACGTGCCTCACTGCTACTGATAGGGAGGGCATGAATGGTCATAACAGCCCCTTCAGTGGCAGGCATTTCAAGCTCCAAATACTTAGCCTCATGTTCTCTTCCTAATGGCCCCATCAGCTAGGCAGCCCGGGGAGGAAGAGGTTACACTCATGGTCGCACACCAGGGACGAGACCTGGCTTGGCTGCAGCCCCATCTAGATTTGAAATCCAGGGTCTCTCCCTCCCCAGCTCCAGGTAAGGTAAGCTGATAGAACTTAACCTAGTGATTCAGGGGCCAGGAGAACAAAGTGACTCAGTCACAAATCCTCCTTCTAAAGCCAAGGCCCTCTCACCACGGAGGAGAATCTGGGAGACAGATGAGTTCTGGAAAAAGAAATTAATTTGAAAAAAAAATAATAGAGAAACTGCCAGCAAGATTCTAATCCAAGAATTGGGGTGCCAGAAGAACCAAGAATCATTCATCAAATGTCTCCTGGAACTCAAACCTGATAAATCGCTTTCCCTGTTATCTTAGAATTTTGGGGAAATGGAACAGATTTTCATATGACTAAGCTTGGTCACCAACTCACTCTGTGACATTAAACAAGTCATTTAGTATCTCTGAGTCTCAGTTTTCTCTTCTTAAAAAAACTCAAAGTGGTACAAAATTAGTTTCCCAAACTTTAGACATTAGACTTTTGGAATTATGATTTTTGTCATCACACAGCTAATGTTTGCCAGCTATTGTTCTCTGAAAGTGAAAAGGGAAAGTATTAGTCACCCAGTCATATCTGATTCTTTGCCACCCCGTGGACTGTAGCCCACCAGGCTCCTCTGTCCATACAAGAATTCTTCAGGCAAGAATACTGGGGTAGGTACATGTATTTGTATATTTTAAAAGGAAGGAAACATGCTATCACTTCATAAATGTAAAAACAGAGTCTTTTGCATTAATAATTTGCAATGAATACATAATTATTACAATTTTTAAAATTCTCACATGCCAGATTCCTGAAAGCATTCCTCACACTCCCTCTGGGGGTCACTCGCCCCCAGTCTGCCATTCCACCAACGAAAAACATTGATTACTTTCAGCACTGCTAACTCCCAGGGAAGCCTTCCTGAACCCCTGCATTAGGCTAGTTCCCTCTGCAAGTCCCTATGGAGTCATTCATTGTGCTTCTCTGTCGTTCACAGAAGTCTGTCTTCCCTGCTAAAAGGGGTGGCTGAGGGTATTGGCTCCAGTGCGCATTGCTACATGTATCAGCTTGGTCACCTTACTTAACAGTGTTACCTTACCTTATCTAAGACTCAGCTTCTTTAGCCACAGAAGGAGGTTTATTTTTTTCTTCAGTGAATGGAATCTGAAAAAAAAAAGTTAAAAATAATTTGGGTGAGAAAGGCAGAAGAGACTTAAGGTAGCCCAGAAGAGTTGAAATCAAGGGAATAATCTATCAATTGGAGGAGATAGGAGAATGCTTATATTATTCAATATAATCTACATTATTCAACATAATTCACTCCATTCACATTATTTGTTACAACTATTATGACCATAACTGATAGTTATTTAGTGGTTACTATTGTGCCAAGTACCTCTTATGCATGATTTCATCTAATTTCCACAACTACTATTATTACCACTTTTGTTGTTCAATTGCTTAGTGGTGTCTGATTCTTTGCGACCCCATGGAGCAGCACGCCAGGCTCCTCTGTCCTCTACTATCTTCCAGAGTTTGAATTGCCCTCTGCTCTACCCCAGTAGCATATTGGACATTTTATTCTCACTTTTCAGACAAAGAAATTAAGAGAGAGACTACATGTGTGGTCCAAGAACACAACCAGTAAGTGGCAGAAGAGGGACTTGAACTTGAGTCTACATAACTTGAGACCCCATGCTGTAGCCCCAGGTAGCACAGTTCTGGTACTAGGCACCGTGGTCACGCCTCCTCCAGGCCCCAAGCTGACCACCTGCTCCCTTCCAGACGCTGCTCGTCCTGTGACCAGTTGCATGTGATTGATTCCTGAGAGGACACAGCAGCATGTGTCTTATCTCTTCTGTAACTCAATTTCCTTCTGAGCTGTCCCTCTTCCTTTCTTTCACTTTCTGATCCTTCCTACGAGCATCACCAGATTAAAGTTTGTGGTCCTCAACGTGTTGCAGGAAGCCATCGAGTGCCCCTCCCTCGCCAAGGAGTGACAGTGGCTCTGAAGCAAAGCACCAGTGAATCTGGTGGCTTCTAAACAGAGTTCCATGGTGGGAACTCAAGGAGAGAGCACCTGAAAGGGTAGGTCAGCTTCATCTTTATTATACAATTACTCCCTGCATTGCATCGGTCGAACAAGGCTAAACTCAGGAAACTACTAACAGAATGGCCCTGGGTAAAGAATGCAAAGACCCAGACTTTCTTCTGGCTAGGCCACTAAGCAGCTATCTCTGGGCTGCAGTTCTCCTCATTGGTAATATGAAAATAAACAACCTGTCTTACAGTACTAGTTGGGGACCCAAGGAGAGACAGTGGACAATATTGTGCACGTGAAGTATGCATGAGGTGTACAGGTAAGCAAACCCATGTGAAGAATTATGGTTAAAAGCAATGTGTCTCTCTCTCTCTAGCATTTGAAAAAACTCTTTTCCCTTTTTCCCTTCCATGGATCCTGGTTCCCATTAATGCTGATCTCCTGTTCATGCCATTTTCATTTCATCTTCCCGGGTCCTCCAGATGCCATCTCCTCCCTCTGCATCAGTGCAAATTATAGGTCTTTGGGTCCTAAATCCAACTGACTGTTGTCTCTGATCCAACAAGCTGGACTGCTGATTTGGCATGACCCAGAGTAGACACCAGCTTAAACAGACCTGCCACCTCTGTGCTCCTTTACATTGTCTTGGCCCTCATCACCTCCCTGTACCTTCCTTAGAGATTTCTGGCCATCCTGGGACAGGCAAAAGCTGATTGGGTCACGATCTCCATTATTCATCCTCTATGCTCACAAGCTCTCAGGTGAGGCAACCACATGAAGGTGGCCCCATCCCTGAGAACTACTGCCCTCAGCTCTGCTCCAGGCCAGCCTACCACCTACTGTAACTGCCCCACAAATTTCAGAAATTTAATGGACAAGCCAGGTCCTGGAGCAGCAGATCAAAGAGATAAATATTCTGATTAAAATATTCCTTATCAAGAGTGAAGATATTTGCATGATGCAAGACATGCCTGAGTGTGCCCTTCTTCAGCCCAGAGCAAGCGGGTCAGAGCTTCCCTGATCCCACAAGTAGTTGTTGGAGGCAGGAGCCATGGAACCGTAGCCTCCTTAGCAACAGCAAACTCAAGGGCATCAGGTTCTTAGCTGTATTCAAGAGACCCTCAGCCAGGGCTCTCTTGTCCCAGATGGACAGTGATTAAAAATTTAACAATAAATAAGTGCTTTACCTGGAGGAGCTTAACTCTAGGTTTTGAAATTTATTTCTTTTTGCCTCCTGCTACATGTCTTTCCCACCTGCCCACCTTCTGGAAATTCAGACTGAAAATCTTCTGCAAAGCTAAATTCTTGGTGTTTTCAATTAATTAGTTAGTCTGGGAGATGGTGAAGGACAGGGAAGCCTGGTGTGCTGCAGTCTGTGGGGTCACAGAGTCTGACATGACTGACTGACTAAGCAGCAAGTTAGTCTGTGAGACATCAATAGGTGTGATCCTCACTTACAGAAATTAACACATGAAAAAAACTCCACTGGAAGATGGCGGAGGAATAGGACGGGGAGACCACTTTCTCCCCTACAAATTCATCGAAAGAACAATTTAACGCAGAGCAAACTTCACAAAACAACTTCTGATCGCTAGCTGAGGTCATCAGGCACCCAGAAAAGCAGCCCATTGTCTTCAAAAGGAGGTAGGACAAAATATAAAAGATAAAAAGAGAGACAAAAGAGCTAGGGACAGAGATCCATCCCGGGAAGGGAGTCTTAATAGAGGAAGTTTCCAAACACCAGGAAACCCTCGCACTGGCGGGTCTGGGGGAAGTTTTTGAATCTCGGAGGGCAACCTAACTGGAAGGGGAAAAATAAATAAACCCCACAGATTACGTGCCTAAAAGCAACTCCCAGCAGAAAAGTACCCCAGACGCCCGCATCCGCCACTAGCAAGTGGGGACAGAACGGAGAGGAGCGGGCAGCATTGCTTAGGGTAAGGACGGGGCCTGAGTGCCCTGAGGACAATCAGAGGGAGCTTTTGTGAGTTACCAACTTAAACTGTGGGATAGCAAAAGAGAGAGAGAAAATTAACCGGCCCAAACACACTGCCGGCCGTTCGCAGAACAAAGGGTCTGAGCAAGTCCAGAGGAGCTAGCCGGCTGTAAAGTAATTAGCCTCAAACTAAAAAAAAAAAAAAAAAAAAAACTCCACTGGACTGAAAATTCACATCACAAATGGTTGACTCTTTAAAGTCAGATCCCTATGTATATTGAGGATATAATTTGAACTCCAAAAGTTCGGGCTCCTGGACTGAGAAGGCACTCCAGGTATTTAAGGTACAAGCCCCTCCTAATCAAAAGTTTTATGAAATACTTCTATAATTATACAGATGAAAAAACAGAAGACAAAGAGGGGAAAGGACTTGCCCAATAGCACCTGGCAGCTCAGATGGACCTGTGCACAAAAGCCTGATCTTCTGATCCCTCTGCCAGTGGCTGCTCAGCCTCTGGTTTCTGCTAAATGACCGTTCCTTGAATGAGCTCAAGAAAGAATTTGGTATCCCTAAACAGGCTCTGACTTTTTCCATCGCACTAATCACAGTTTGTAATGATATATGATTTCTCAATGTCCCTCTTTCCAACTAGACAGTGCCCTCCATGAGACAGGGACCTGTCTCATGGTACAACCGAAATTTCTAGCACCTAACAGTGTTCAGCATATAGTGGAAAGTCAATAAATATGTACTGGATGGTTGGACAGATAGGATTTACAATGATATCTCCCACATAATAGAAAATAGGAATACTGGAAAGAGAGGGGTTTGCCCACAGTCAGGAACAAGTCTGTGCCATAAGCCCAGTGAAGGCAGGGGGACCTCACTCTCCCTCAGGCCTCAGTGTCCAGGCTTGGACCAAACTGGCTTTGACAAGCCTTCCAACTCATTATGGTCTATGTATATTTTGAATTTTATGTAATGAGTCCAGGATATGAATAGAACACAAAGTGACTGAACATTATGCATGCATGCGTGCTAAGTCACTTCAGTCATGTAGACTCTTCGCGACCTTATGGACTGTAGCCCACCAGGCTCTTCTGTCCATAACTCTCCAGGCAAGAATACTGGTATGGGTTGCCATGCCTTTCTCCAGGAGATCTTCCCAACCCAGGTATCGAACCCTCATCTCTTACATCTTCTGCATTGGCAGTCCAATTTTTTACCTCTAGTGCCATCTTAGAAGCCCCATACCAACCCATAAAAGGGCTGGGGTCCCTGAGGCCCCCACCCCCCAGCTTTATGGTTTCACACCGCCCTCTAGTGGCTAGAACATGTTACTAAACTTTGTGATTTTTTTTTTTTTTTTTTGAAAACTGAATTTATTATACTCAGCCAATTTGTAGTCCTGGCTGAGTATAATTAATAATTTACATATGTATGAAATATATTAAATCCATCAAGATATTCATTTATCCACTGAACAGTGGATAACTGTTCACAACTCACACCCAGGGCCTACTATACACCCAGGACAGGTGTCAGATATATTCCCTGCCCCTGCTTGTACCTCAGAAAGGGAAATACTCAGTTATCACACACAACTGGGTGAAGGACCAATGTGATGAGTGTTAAGAAGGAAGTATACAGAGTGTTAAAGTGGAATACAGCAAGCGATGGACCCTCTTAAGGAAGGCTTCTGTGAAGGAATCTTGCATAAGCTATTTGAAAGAGAAGGAAGAATTAGCATGACAAAAGTGAGGGAGGTGGGGACTGGGAGAGAAAGAGGCAAAGAATTCCAGGCAAGAAATAACTGGAGAGAGAAGGCCAGGTGGCCTGGGTGGAGAAGGGCACCAGATGAGGAGGAAAAAGTAGGTGGTATTATCACCCCCATCACTTTCCTGTTAGTGTGGAAACTGAAGCCAAGAGATGTGATGTGAGTTGCCTGTAAGACACAGCTTCTGAGTAGTGATAAAGAATACGAGGCCCAGGTGGCCAGGGTGGACACTAAAGGGTAGAAAGAGCTATGGGGATGGGAGGTGAGGCAGAGAGTGGCTGTGGGGGATGGGGGGGTGGTGTAGCACACAGCTCATTCAACCTAATGAAAGCTTAGGCAGTAGCTGCTGGAAGGTACTTGAAAGGTCACCTAGGCCTCCCTGGTGACAGGTGAGTAAACAGGCCCAGAGGATGGTCAGTCACGTAGCCAGTGGAAGGGAAAGCTCCTTCCCCCCACACCCTGAATCCTCAGGTCTGCAGGAGATCCCTGCCCCAGGTGCTCTGGTCCCCTTTGATGGACTCCACTTGTCCCCAGACTGGTCCTCTTCCAGCCTATGAGTACTTCAGTCCTAGGATACATCTGCCACACCCTGGGGGCAGGGGCTTCCGAGTCCACACGGATGAACTCTGCATCCCATGGACCCTGCCCGCAGGCCCCCACAGCAGGACCAACCAGCTATTGCAGCACTGAGTTCCTGCCATCTCTCTTGCCCTCTCTCCCTTTGGGGCCTGCCCGCAAACACTTCTTTCCACTCACACTACTCTTTCCTCTTCTCCCAGCCTGGATAACTGTGGTCCTTCTCCAGGGCTTAGCTCAGAGATCTTCCACTGCAGAAGCCATCCTCATTCTCCCTGGAACCCCCCTCTATCAAACTTCCCTAGTGGAGCACTGATCACACTACCTTCTGATTGCCTGTTGTCTTGTCCATCTCTCAAGTAGGCTTGAATACCCAGAGGCCAAAGACCACATAGATCTCATTTTCTCCTAATTCTCCAATTTCCAGCAACTAGCCCAGTGCCAGGCACTTAGAAGGTGCCCAGAACTATTCCTTTAATAAATAAAGGAAGGAAAATAAATTATTCAAACCTCCCAGCTCTACATTCTTCATTTCCATCAGCCCATCATCCTCTGCCCTCTTTATGTCTAATTGGGCCTGTTCACTGCTATCGTCTAGCCTGAGAGAAAGAAAACAGCTCTGACCCAGCCCAGGCAGTGATTCATCAACCTTATTACTTGTGGCAGCTGCTGGTGTCCCCTCACCTCCCAGGGAAAACGGAGCGAGAAGTAGCAAGGAGATGTCTACCTTTCAGACTTAGCATTCCATCCACCGCCAACACTTGTTTTCCTGGTGACTCAGAACACATTTGAAAGGTGAGTTTTCTTTCTAACCAGCTTCCACAGCATTCTGAGGCTTGGGTTTCACTGGGTGAGCCTACAAACCATCATGGACCCAAAGCCAAAAACTCATCCAAGGTAGCTCACAGTGAATCAGCTATCCTCCAGCTTACATGCAAAATGGAACCTGGTGGTCCTGTTCAATCAATGGTGTGTGTCTGTTGAAAGCCTGCTATGAGCCAGGCTATGTTAGCAGCTTTTCACCAGTGGAAAATAGTCAGACTTTGTCCCTTCCCTCTGCAGAACAACTTCTGGTAAGAAATCCAGAATTAAGCAACTTATTACACAATTGTTCAATGACAATTATGATGCAAACTAAAGAGGAAAAATGCACAGTGCTAAGAACACAGCCTGAGTGGCCCAACCTTACCTGGTAGGTCAGGGCAGCTGCCCCATGGCTGTGACCTTTGGGTTGAAAGCTAAAGGAGTAGGTGTTAAGTAGGCAAAGTAGAGTGGGAGTGTGTGTACATGTGATGTATGTGCATGCACACATGTGGGTACATGCAAACATGTATAAGCATGTACAGCCATAGGTGTAGTGTGTGTATGTATGAACATGTATGTGCCATATATGTTTTCTGTGTTCGCTGTTGTTTAGTCACTAAGTCAGTTTGAATCTTTTGCAGCACCATGAACTGTAGCCCACCAGGCTCTTCTGTCCCTGGGATTTCCTAGGCAAGAATACTGGAATGGGTTGCCATTTCCTTCTCCAGGGGATCTTCCCGACCCAGGGATTGAACTTGCATTTCCTGCATTGCAGACAGATTCTATACCTCTGAGTCACCAGGAAAGCCCACATATTGTGTGTATACATGTATGCATGTGCTTGCATGCACAAATGTGCACACACATACGCCAAAAGGATGTGTGTCCAAGTGTGAAGGCATGCAGGTGCATATATGTGTGTGTGTGTGTGTGTGTCCCAAACACATATGTGTCTCTTATAGAGTCAGACACTCTTCAGCTTCTGGGCCTCTTTTCCACCATAAGAAATCATCCTTGTGAAGCAGATTTCAGGGCTTCTCCATGTGGAACTGCGGTTCTCAAACCTCTTTCAGCTGTGGATCATTTCAATGACAATAACAACAGCTAGGGGGAGGAGCCAAGATGGCAGAGGAATAGGACGGGGAGACCACGTTCTCTCCTACAAATTCATGGAAAGAATAATTGAACGCAAAGCAAACTTCACAAAACAACTTCTGATCGCTAGCTGAGGTCATCAGGCGCCCAGAAAAGCAGCCCATTGTCTTCAAAAGGAGGTAGGACAAAATATAAAAGATAAAAAGAGAGACAAAAGAGCTAGGGACAGAGATCCATCCCGGGAAGGGAGTCTTAATAGAGGAAGTTTCCAAACACCGGGAAACCCTCGCACTGGCGGGTCTGGGGGAAGTTTTTGAATCTCGGAGGGCAACCTGACTGGGAGGGGAAGAATAAATAAAACCCACAGATTACGTGCCTAAAAGCAACTCCCAGCAGAAAAGTACCCCAGACGCCCACATCCGCCACCAGCAAGTGGGGGCGGAACGGAGAGGAGCGGGCGGCATTGCTTAGGGTAAGGACGGGGCCTGAGTGCCCTGAGGACAATCAGAGGGAGCTTTTGTGAGTTACCAACTTAAACTGTGGGACAGCAAAAGAGAGAGAGAAAATTAACCGGCCCTAACACACTGCCGGCTGTTCGCAGAACAAAGGGTCTGAGCAAGTCCAGAGGAGCTAGCCGGCTGCGGACCGGCCCAGCCCCGCCGGAGGCAGGAGGCAGGGGGGAGGGGAAAGGGGCAGGCTCGGCCCCTAGGACTGCATCCCCTACCACACTGCAAACAGGCCTCCAGTTTCTAATCAAAGACCTCCTGAGATGCTGGATGGTCGACATCCGCCAGGAGGGTCATGGGGAGACACAGAGCGCAGGCACCCGACCGGCGCGGGTGGGGACTGGGGCTGGGGACGTGGAGGGCAGAGGGCGCACGCACCGACTGGTGCAGGCGGAAACTGAGACTGGGACCACGGAGGGGAGAAGGCGCGCCGCACGCGGGGAGAGTGCGCCTGTCAAGCTCCTGGCTGCCTGAGCCGCTCGGACGGGTTAGGCACAAAAAGCAGGCGCAGCTTTTTGTTCTGCGCTTTTATGGAACACCCGAGGGCTGGAACCACGCGCAGCGCAGGGCACGCTCCATCTAGAACAGCCGGGAGCCTGAGCAGCGTAGACGGGGAAAGCAGCGCCAGCCCCTCCCCGCAGCGCGATGGAACTAGCAACCTGAATAAGAGACCACCTCCGCCCGCCTGTGTCAGGGCGGAAATTAGGCACTGAAAAGACCAGCAAACAGAAGCCAAATAAACAAAGGGAACCGCTTCAGAAGGGACCAGTGCAACAGATTAAAATCCCTGTAGATAACACCGACTACACTGGAAGGGGCCTGTAGATATCGAGAAGTGTAAGCTGGAACGAGGCGCTATCTGAAACTGAACTGAACCCACACTGACCGCAACAGCTCCAGAGAAATTCCTAGATATATTTTTACTTTTTTTTTTTTGTAAAAAAATTTTTTCTTTTTTCTTTTTTATTTTTTCTCTTTTATTTTCTTTTAAAATTCCCTATTACTCCCCCATTACGCCTTAACTTTCATTTTCATAGATTTTTATGATTTTTTTAAATAGGAAAAAAATTTTTTTTACTTTTTTTTTCTTTTCCTTTTTCTCTTCTTTTTTCTATTTTTCTTTTTCTCTTATTTCCTTTTAAAGTCCTCTATTACTCCTCTACTACTCCTTAATTTTCATTTTCATTACACTATAACCTTAAAAAAAAAGAGAAGTCCTATTTTTAAACTGAACTTCATATATATTTCTAAAATTTTTTTGTGTTTTGGCTTTTGTTTTTAATATTGTATTTTTAAGAGTCTAACCTCTACGCTAGATTTTTAATCTTTGTTTTTCAGTATATGATATAAACTGTGAACATTTAAGAATCCAATATTCAGTACCCATTTTTACTCAGGAGTGTGTTGATTATTGTCTCCCAATCTTGACTCTCTGTTTTCCACCTCAGAACACCTCTATTTCCTCCTTTCCCCTTCTCTTCCCAATCCAATTCTGTGAATCTTGGTGGGTGTCTGGGCTACAGAGAACACTCTGGGAACAGACAACTGCATAGATCTGTCTCTCTCCTCTTGAGTCCCCCTTTTTCTCCTGCTCATCTCTATCTCCCTCCTCCCTCTCCTCTTCTTCATGTAACTCTGTGAACCTCTCTGGGTGTCCCTCATGGGGGAGAATCTTTTCACCATTAACCTAGAAGTTTTATTATCAGTGCTGTATAGTTGGAGAAGTCTTGAGACTACTGGAAGAATAAAACTGAAATCCAGAGGCAAGAGACTTAAGCCCAAAACCTGAGAACACCAGAAAACTCCTGACTACATGGAACTTTAAGTAATAAGAGACCGTCCAAAAGCCTCCATACCTACACTGAAACCAACCACCACCCAAGAGCCAATAAGTTTTAGAGCAAAACATACCACGCAAATTCTCCAGCAACGCAGGAACATAGCCCTAAACGTCAACATGCAGGCTGCCCAAGGTCATACCTAACACATAGACCCATCTCAAAACTTATTACTGGGCACTCCATTGCACGCCAGAGAGAAGAAATCTAGTTCCACGCATCAGAACACCGACACAAGCTTCCTTAACCAGGAAACTTTGACAAGCCAATCGTCCAACCCCACCCACTGGGTAAAACCTCCACAATAAAAAGGAACCACAGACCTCCAGAATACATACAGAAAGCCCACTCCAGACACAGCAATCTAAACAAGATGAAAAGGCAGAGAAATACCCAACAGGTAAAGGAACATGAAAAATGCCCACCAAGTCAAACAAAAGAGGAGGAGATAGGGAATCTACCTGAAAAAGAATTTAGAATAATGATAATAAAAATGATCCAAAATCTTGAAAACAAAATGGCGTTACAGATAAATAGCCTGGAGACAAAGATTGAGAAGATGCAAGAAATGTTTAATAAAGACCTAGAAGAGTCAATTAAAAATGAATAATGCAATAAATGAGATCATAAACACTCTGGAGGGAACCAAGAGTAGAATAACGGAGACAGAAGATAGGATAAGTGAGGTAGAAGATAAAATGGTGGAAATAAATGAAGCAGAGAGGAAAAAAGAAAAAAGAATCAAAACAAATGAGGACAACCTCAGGGACCTCTGGGACAATGTGAAACGCCCCAACATTCGAATCATAGGAGTCCCAGAAGAAGAAGACAAAAAGAAAGGCCATGAGAAAATACTCGAGGAGATAATAGCTGAAAACTTCCCTAAAATGGGGAAGGAAATAGCCACCCAAGTCCAAGAAACCCAGAAAGTCCCAAACAGGATAAACCCAAGGCGAAACACCCCAAGACACATACTAATCAAATTAACAAAGATCAAACACAAAGAACAAATATTAAAAGCAGCAAGGGAGAAACAACAAATAACACACAAAGGGATTCCCATAAGGATAACAGCTGATCTATCAATAGAAACCCTCCAGGCCAGAAGGGAATGGCAGGACATACTTAAAGTAATGAAAGAGAATAACCTACAATCTAGATTACTGTACCCAGCAAGGATCTCATTCAGACATGAAGGAGAATTCAAAAGCTTTACAGATAAGCAAAAGCTGAGAGAATTCAGCACCACCAAACCAGCTCTTCAACAAATGCTAAAGGATCTTCTCTAGACAGGAAATGCAGAAAGGTTGTATAAACCTGAACCCAAAACAACAAAGTAAATGGCAATGGGACCACACCTATCAATAATTACCTTAAATGTAAATGGATTGAATGCCCCAACCAAAAGACAAAGATTGGCTGAATGGATACAAAAACAAGACCCCTATATATGCTGTCTACAAGAGACCCATCTCAAAACAAGAGACGCATACAGACTAAAAGTGAAGGGCTGGAAAAAAATATTTCACACAAACGGAGACAAAAAGCAGGAGTCGCAATACTCATATCAGATAAAATAGCCTTTTAAATAAAGGATGTGAAAAGAGACAAAGAAGGACACTACATAATGATCAAAGGATCAATCCAAGAAGAAGATATAACAATTATAAATATATATGCATCCAACATAGGAGCACCTCAATATGTACGGCAAGTGCTAATGAGTATGAAAGAGGAAATTAATACTAACACAATAATAGTGGGAGACTTTAATACCCTACTCACAACTATGGATAGATCAACTAAACAGAAAATGAACAAGGAAACACAAACCTTAAATGACACAATGGACCAGCTAGACTTAATTGATATCTATAGGACATTTCACCCCAAAACAATCAACTTCACCTTTTTCTCAAGTGCACACGGAATCTTCTCCAGAATAGATCACATCCTGGGCCATAAATCTGGTCTTGGAAAATTGAAAAAAATTGAAATCATTCCAGTCATCTTTTCTGACCACAATGCAGTAAGATTAGATCTCAGTTACAGGGAAAAAATTGCTAAAACTTCAAACATATGGAGGCTAAATAACACGCTTCTGAATAACCAACAAATCATAGAAGAAATCAAAAAAGAAATCAAAATATGCATAGAAATGAATGAAAATGAAAACACAACAACCCAAAACCTATGGGACACTGTAAAAGCAGTGCTAAGGGGAAGGTTCATAGCATTACAGGCTTACCTCAAGAAACAAGAAAAAAGTCAAATAAATAACCTAATTCTACACCTAAAGCAATTAGAGAAGGAAGAAATGAAGAAGCCCAGGATTAGCAGAAGGAAAGAAATCTTAAAAATTAGGGCAGAAATAAATGCAAAAGAAACTAAAGAGACCATAGCAAAAATCAACAAAGCTAAAAGCTGATTTTTTGAAAAAATAAACAAAATTGACAAACCATTAGCAAGACTCATTAAGAAACAAAGAGAGAAGAACCAAATTAACAAAATTAGAAATGAAAATGGAGAGATCACAACAGACAGCACTGAAATACAAAGGATCATAAGAGACTACTACCAGCAGCTCTATGCCAATAAAATGGACAACTTGTAAGAAATGGACCAATTCTTAGAAAAGTATAACTTTCCAAAACTGAACCAGGAAGAAATAGAAGATCTTACCAGAGCCATCACAAGCAAGGAAATTGAAACTGTAATCAGAAATCTTCCAGCAAACAAAAGCCCAGGGCCAGATGGCTTCACAGCTGAATTCTACCAAAAATTTAGAGAAGAGCTAACACCTATCTTACTCAAACTCTTCCAGAAAATTGCAGAAGAAGGTAAACTTCCAAACTCATTCTATGAGGCCACCATCACCCTAATTCCAAAACCAGACAAAGATGCCACAAAAAAAGAAAACTACAGGCCAATATCACTGATGAACATAGATGCAAAAATCCTTAACAAAATTCTAGCAAACAGAATCCAACAACATATTAAAAAAATCATACACCATGACCAAGTGGGCTTTATCCCAGGAATGCAAGGATTCTTTAATATCCACAAATCAATCAATGTAATACACCACATTAACAAATTGAAAGATAAAAACCATATGATTATCTCAATAGACGCAGAGAAAGCCTTTGACAAAATTCAACACCCATTTATGATTAAAACTCTCCAGAAAGCAGGAATAGAAGGAACATACCTCAACATAATAAAAGCTATATATGACAAACCCACAGCAAGCATTACCCTCAATGGTGAAAAATTGAAAGCATTTCCCCTGAAATCAGGAACAAGACAAGGGTGCCCACTCTCACCACTACTATTCAACATAGTTTTGGAAGTTTTGGCCACAGCAATCAGAGCAGAAAAAGAAGTAAAAAGAATCCAGATAGGAAAAGAAGAAGTGAAACTCTCGCTGTTTGCAGATGACATGATCCTCTACATAGAAAACCCTAAACACTCTACCAGAAAATTACTAGAGCTAATCAATGAATATAGTAAAGTTGCAGGATATAAAATTAACACACAGAAATCCCTTGCATTCCTATACACTAACAATGAGAAAACAGAAAGAGAAATTAAGGAAACAATACCATTCACCACTGCAACAAAAAGAATAAAATACTTAGGAGTATATCTACCTAAAGAAACAAAAGACCTATACATAGAAAACTATAAAACACTGATGAAACAAAGAGGACACAAACAGATGGAGAAACATATCGTGTTCATGGATTGAAAGAATCAATATTGTCAAAATGGCTATTCTACCCAAAGCAATCTATAGATTCAATGCAATCCCTATCAAGCTACCAACGGTATTTTTCACAGAACTAGAACAAATAATCTCACAATTTGTATGGAAATAGAAAAAACCTCGAATAGCCAAAGTAATCTTGAGAAAGAAGAATGGAACTGGAGGAATCAACCTGCCTGACTTCAGACTCTACTACAAAGCCACAGTCATCAAGACAGTTTGGTACTGGCACAAAGACAGAAATATAGATCAATGGAACAGAATAGAAAGCCGAGAGATAAATCCACGAACCTATGGACACCTTATCTTCGACAAAGGAAGCAAGGATATACAATGGAAAAAAGACAACCTCTTTAACAAGTGGTGCTGGGAAAACTGGTCAACCACTTGTAAAAGAATGAAACTAGAACACTTTCTAACACCATACACAAAAATAAACTCAAAATGGATTAAAGATCTAAATGTAAGACCAGAAACTATAAAACTCCTAGAGGAGAACATAGGCAAAACACTCCAACATGAATCACAGCAGGATCCTCTATGACCCACCTCCCAGAATATTGGAAATAAAAGCAAAAATAAACAAATGGGACCTAATGAAACTTAAAAGCTTTTGCACAACAAAGGAAACTATAAGTAAGGTGAAAAGACAGCCCTCAGATTGGGAGAAAATAATAGCAAATGAAGAAACAGACAAAGGATTAATCTCAAAAATATACAAGCAACTCCTGCAGCTCAATTCCAGAAAAATAAATGACCCAATCAAAAAATGGGCCAAAGAACTAAACAGACACTTCTCCAAAGAAGACATACAGATGGCTAACAAACACATGAAAAGACGCTCAACATCACTCATTATCAGAGAAATGCAAATCAAAACCACAATGAGGTACCATTACACGCCAGTCAGGATGGCTGCTATCCAAAAGTCTACAAGCAATAAATGCTGGAGAGGGTGTGGAGAAAAGGGAACCCTCTTACACTGTTGGTGGGAATGCAAATTAATACAGCCACTATGGAGAACAGTGTGGAGATTTCTTAAAAAACTGGAAATAGGACTGCCATATGACCCAGCAATCCCACTTCTGGGCATACACACTGAGGAAACCAGATCTGAAAGAGACACATGCACCCCAATGTTCATCGCAGCACTGTTTATAATAGCCAGGACATGGAAGCAACCTAGATGCCCATCAGCAGATGAATGGATAAGGAAGCCGTGGTACATATACACCATGGAATATTACTCAGCTGTTAAAAAGAATTCATTTGAATCAGTTCTAATGAGATGGATGAAACTGGAGCCCATTATACAGAGTGAGGTAAGCCAGAAAGATAAAGAACATTACAGCATACTAACACATATATATGGGATTTAGGAAGATGGTAATGATAACCCTATATGCAAAACAGAAAAAGAGACACAGATATACAGAATAGACTTTTGGACTCTGTGGGAGAAGGTGAGGGTGGGATGTTTCGAGAGAACAGCATGTATATTATCTATAGTGAAACAGATCACCAGCCCAGGTGGGATGCATGAGACAAGTGCTCGTGCCTGGTACACTGGGAAGACCCAGAGGAATCAGGTGGAGAGGGAGATGGGAGGGGGGATCGGGATGGGGAATACATGTAACTCCATGGCTGATTCATGTCAATGTATGACAAACCCCCCCCACAAAAATAAATAAAACCACTTAAAAAAAAAAAACAAAAAACAGCTAATCCACGTTAACTGTGATGGTCTCAGTGCCACATAATTTATGTTCCTTTTCTAATTTACTCCTTCTGCAAGCTCAGGAGCAGGCCTGGCTATTGTTCCATTTTGTAGAAGAGGAAACAGAGACTCAGAGAAAGGAAGTGTTATTCCCAAGGTCATCCAGCAAGTTAGTTTGGGAGCTGTGATGTGAACACAGGTCTGACTCCAAAGCACGTGCTCTATTCCACTGAACTCTCTTGCCTGTTGTGAGGGCAGGAGACATGGTGGATTGGCCATATGGCAGGTCCCCTGCCACTGTTACTGAACAACACCCTCCCAGCAATGAATGGAAAACATCTTCAATGAAACCCAGACCCAGTTCAACCACTGATTCATGATGACTTTGGAAACGTCTCTCCCTCTTTATTACCCTTGAGTTTTCTGAACTCTGCCATTGTACAATGATAACTTGGTTCCACCACACACAAATTATAGGATGGTTATGTATCTCCCAAAAGCTCTGATTCTTCATTGCTAAAATGGAGATGATAATGCACTGCAGACAGCATTACTGTAGGGATTAACTGAGCATATGCATGCAAAACGCTCAGTCCAGTGACTGCCTCCTAGCATATGCTCATTAAATGTACTGTCACTGATGCCGAGGAATCCAGTGGACCTCTATTGAAATGTCCACCATGCCTCCTAATAGCCATGTGACATAAGCAAAAGTTACTTAGCTGTCAAATTCTCTTCACTTGTAAAAGAAGAATAAAAATAGTACCTACTTTATAGGTTTGTTTCAGGACTAAATGAGATAATGCACTTAGCACAAAGTAATTGCCCTGCAAGTGTTGGGTAACATTATTATTATTTGAGTATATTGTGCAATAATATAAGCAGGGATTATTTAGGGTCTAATTTTGTCCCAGTTTGAGGGTTTAGAAGAAAATTCAAGGAAGGAGACAGGGTTTGCTAAATATTGGATTGTTCATAATCTTTTTTTTCTTGCAAAACCAAACCTGGCTCGTGGGTCAATGGAAAGTCAGCTTCCCTTTGGCTCTGAGGTCAGTGGTTAAATGCAGTTTATTCTGGTGCTGGCTCACAGTTTGGTTCAGTTCAAGGCCATGACCATGACTAAGTGATTCACCCTTGCCAAAAACCATAAAAATGGTTATATTCTAAATATATTACAAGAAACCAAACTGGCCCAAACTTCAGGGGTCATAGGTGCCACTCACTCACTCAATGGAGTTCATTCATTCATCCAGCTCAGAATTGTTGACCATGCACCTTGGGCCAGGCACTGGGCCATGCTGGTGGCTGATGGGTTGGAAACCCATATACACCCTTGGCTGATTTTGGAGAAGACTGAATCAGGGCTCTCAGAGACGGTAACAGCTCCTGAGCTGTGCAGAGTCCTGGAGAGGAAGCAGGCCCATGTGTTTGGTGCATCTCACAGTGTGTCCTATCTGGTCCTTAGAGGTCATCTCAGCAAATACATGCATTTGACAGGTGGGAAAACCTAAGCCCAGAGAGAGAAAGGGAAGGCCCTGATATCCCCTAACCAGGCTAGCATCCTGCTCTCCTGATGTCTACGTCACCACCAGAGTGAGTCCCCTCCTTTATTCCCAGGGTTTCAGGTCTACCTCATATAGACATGCTGTTCCACAAACAGCCTCATAGTGACAATAAGAATAAAAAGGCAGGACTTCCTTAGGGGTCCAGTGGTTAAGAATCTGCCTACCAATACAGGGGACACGGGTCTGATTCCTGGTCTGGAAAGAGTCCATGCGCCATGGGGCAGCTAAACCTGGGCGCCACAACTCCTGAAGCCCACTCATTCTAGAGCCTGTTCTCCCCAACAAGAGAAGCCACAATGAGAAGCCTGTGCACCGCGACTAGAGAGTAGCCCCCTCTCACCACAGCTGTCGAAAGCCCACGTACAGCAAAGAAGATCCAGCACACCCAATAAACAAGTAGATTTTCTTTTTTAAAGACAGCTCTTATAAAATGACTTTTAAAAAAAGAATAAAAAAGCAAACTTACTAATTAATAGTATCTACCATTAACTGGATAATTACCTGATGCCAGGTATTTTGTTAAGCATTTTATACTGCTATCATTTTAATACTCAAAACAACCACGTTGGATAGGTCATTGTTACTCCATTTAAAAGAAAGGACACTGAGGTTCAGAGAGGGGAAAGGATTTTCCTATGGTAACACAGCTAGACGTTGCAGAGCCATAACTGAACTTGACTCTGCCTGGCTTCAAATCCAGTATCCATGTATCCATGGCTACCATGAAATGTCCCTCATTAGGATACAGGACACAAGGTGCCTTCCTGCACTTTTCTAGGCTGGCAATGATTTGATGCCTACAGCTGAGAGGGGAAAGAAAGAGCAGCAGGTGAGCAGCAAAGGGGCTTGAAATCCAGTCCGAGGGCTGAGCACCCACTAAGATCCAGGCTGTAACAAGTGATGAGGATGGAGAGTGATGGAGCACTCACTGTCTGATGAGGATGGACAAGTATAAGGTCTGTTCCAGTGTCTGACCCAAGCTGAGGGATACACCAGATGCTGTGAGATAGCAGACCATTTTCTTTTCTTCTAGAGAGAGAGCACAATAGAGTATTAAGCCCATGGGCTCCAGAGCCAGACTGGGTTAATTTCCAGCTCTGTCTCTTACCAGGTATGTGACCTCATGCAATATTAGCATTTATTAAGTGTCATTTTTTTGCTCTATAAAACTGAGATAATAATATGTACTTTTAAAAATTGAAGTCTAGTTGATTTACTCTGCTATGCAGCAAAAGTGACTCAGTTATACATATATAATCTTTTCTTATTCTTTTCCATTATGGTTTATCATAGAATACTGAATATAGTTTCCTGTGCTGTACATCAGGATCTTGCTGTTTATCCATTCTGTATATAGTAGTTGCATCTACCAACCCCAAACTCCCAGTCCATCCCTCTCCCAGCCGCCATCGGCAACCACAAGTCTGTCCTCTACGTCTGTGAGTCAGTTTCTGTTTTGTACATAGGTTCATTTGTGCCATATTTTAGATTCCAGATACAAGTGATATCATATGGAATAATATCTATTTTCTAGTGTCATTATAAAGACTAAATGAGCCACTATTTAGAACTCAAAATAATACCTAACACATAGTAAGAACTAAATATATATTAGCTAGTTTTAAAAAATTATGTAAACTAGAGGTAATAGCTGATCATTCAAATTAAGATACTTTGGTCTATATAATAACAGAGTATCTGACCAAAAGTGGCTTTAACAAGAAGCTTTTGTTAGTATCTCTCACAATGAGAACCATCTGGAAGACAATGATTCCAGGCTCAAGGATGTCCCCAGGAACTCAGGATTGTCTCATTTTTCCTCCCAACATCTTCCACATATCACCGACACCTATCCTCATATCCAGAGATGGCTACGGCAGCTCCAAGCATCACATCTTCACAGAGCCACACCCACAAACAGAACAAAGGGACATGGAAATCTCTCTTGCACGTGTCACTTTCTTATGAGGAAGGAAAGTATTCCCTCAGAGCCTCTAGGAAGACTTCCCTTGTCTGATATTAGCCAGAATAGGAGCGTGTGATCCTCTCAGCCACTGTAGAAGGTCAAAAGGCAAGATTCTGGCATTTTCAGTCACTACCTAGAGCTGGGCTCTAGAGCAAGGAAGACAGGAGGAAGAAGAGCTGCTGAGTGGGCAACTGACCTGCCTAGCAGGAGAGTCTTGAGAAGGAAATGTGAGAAAAGGTGCAGGAATCCTGTGGAGTTGATCACTTTCACTACACACTTGTAAGCTAACATTCTCATAATTAATAATTGCAAGGATAATTAGAGTCTGCAAAAAAGCAGGATGTCAGTAATTCTGGGTAGTGCTATTCTTTTTCCGAGTCCATGACAGATGAGGGGAAAATAAAAGGAAGCCAACTGCCTCATGGCCAGACACTGAAACTGACATTGCATGACTTCTTAATACCCCAGACCCAGGGAACACCCAGTCACCAAATTCCCCTGTCAGTTTAGTAGGTTATAAATAGAGTCTGGAGAGAGAGAAAGTGAAGTCAGTTTCGAACACTGGTAAGAATTCCTGATAGGTGAAAACTTTTGTTTAGAAAACATGGTCTAGATCAGGGATCAGATAGGGTCTCTGTAGGGCCAGATAGAAAGTATTTTAGGATTTGCAGACACTATGATCTCTTTAGCAAGTAACCACTGCATTGAGTACTATGAAAGCAGCCAATATGACCCAATAAAACTTCATTTATAAAAACATGTGGAGGGCCAGATTTGGCTCACAGACCATAGTTTGCAACCCCTGCTCTCTATGCCAAGTTACATAAGATACAAACCTAGGCCAAGGGTCTCAAACTCAAATGTGCATGGGCCTACTCAAGGCACATAAAGAAGCAAGCAGGCTGGTGGGGTCTCTGGTGGTGTGGAGAATACATGACTCATGGAAAGAGGGCTGTTGTAAAAAACCAACATAGTCAGATCCTCCAGTTTTTCAAGAAAACCAGAAATGCAGATGTTTATATCCTCTAATTTTTTTTAGTGTTGGGAACTAATTCAAAATTTTTAATCTGATGCAGACCAAACCAAACCCACTGGGTGCAGACAGTGTGTGACCTCTGGCTTAGAAGATCATCCCTCTTGAGCAACGTGCTATGACTACCAAGTACACATGACCCATTTGAGTGACACGATCCAGGAAACTTAGCACAAAGCCATTCTGACCTATTGGGAATGGAATGTATAACCACTACCATCCTGCCGGGTGGCCAAGCCTAAGTGGGAGGCCGTATGCAGGAGAGTCAGCAATTAGCCTGTCTGTACCATTTTCCTCTCCCTACCTCATTAATGCTCTGCCTTCTCATGGGGGTGGCATCTGCAGTGTTCTGTGACGTCGGATGCTGTGTAGCATTCCTCTTACACACCTTCCCGACATACCTCAGAGAAGCAATGAGGTCATGTATAGAAAGGTATTTTGCAAACTATAAAATCATAGCTACATTGGCTTGGCCAGTTTCTGACTTTCACTGACCCAAATTCAGAGGCTCCAATCATGGGTATATTCTCTAGAGGCCCCTAGAAGTAAGGCAAGGAGGACAGACACAAAGCAAAAGGAACCAGGCACTTCTGGTACAAATGCCCTTATGCTGTGTCTGACCCCAGTCTGAGGAAGCCCGGGAATCACGTAAATACCCTGGGCTGTGGACAGCTCAGCATGTGACACCCTGTCCTTGACTGTCTTTTAGCTGCTGCCCTCACCTATTCTTAACTTCTTTACCCTTCTCCTAGTTTCTGTCCACCTGAGGGAGCCTGAGAATTTGCTGGGAGCCTCTTCTCGCCCAGCTCAGCACTCCGTCTTCCCACCTTCTGCCTGGAGTCTCAGCTTTAAAGGATATACCGGCCTGCCTTTCTCATCTCTCAAAACCCCTCCCTTGTTCCCCTCAGCCAATCTTGGGACAAGGAAGGGTGCACCAGGCAGGGACAGAGAGACAGAGAGAAAAAGAACAATGAGAACGTTCTAGCCCAGATCCTGTTCAGATGCCCACGTGCCCCACGCTCACTTTGGTTCAAACTAGGTCAGTAGTTTTCCAGTGATTCCTCAGCACCTGTGACTCTTCTGAGCTGCCTTAGGGACCCAGGTAGGAAAAGTAAGGGGGATGTCACTGGTCAGGGGTCATTTCAAGAGAGAAGTTCTATCATACCTGTTCGGTATATTATAATTCTAAATAAAACTATGATTGAAAAAAATGATTCCATTCCTTTAAAAAAAGTTTGAAAATTCCCAAGCTAGCCACTGTAGCTAGATCACATGGAGAATCTCAGGCTCCTATACTGAAGAATCCTATAGGATACCCAAAGGTAAGCAGTAGTTTTTTGGCAAAAGGCAACTCGGGGAATATTGGGCTAAATTTTTGTCCAAAATTAAAACAATTTTATTGATTCTCAAATGGGGAAAATGTATCTGTTCACACACAATTCAAATTATCTATGTCACTGAATGAAGAATAGCATTGAGGAAATGAATGACCACTTAAGGTGAATATTTGTTTATATCTACTTAGTGGTGATATGGTGGAACATTTCTAACTTTTCATTTGCAGATGGGTTGTGAAGTGCTTCTCAAAGCTGCCATGAGATCCCAGTCATTACTGCTTAGTGGATAGGCCATCCCTAGGTTTCTCTGGGGATTGTCAACAGGGCAGAAACTCTGAAGTAGTGTCCAAGGTGCTGTTTTCTTCCCCTTTTTGCTCAAGTTCAGATTTTTCCCGTGTGGCCTGCAGATTTATCCTACAAGAATCATAAACCCCAGGTCTGTGAACAAGCAGGCAGATCAGGAAGGCAGAGCCAACTGCAAGGAGCCTGTGGGCAGAAGCCAGAGTGAGTAAAGGGATGTGTTCTGTCAGCTATGCTAGAGTCTAAAAGCCCTCACACACCCACTCTGCTGCTAACTCAGCAGACAGCTCAGACCAACAGCTACCTTGGGAGGAGGACCTACAGTTGTGAATACTGACCAGCTCCAAAAGAACAGAAAAGGCATTAATCATATTTTAGAATCGTACATTCTCAGGCTTTAAGAATCAGAGCCTCTTAGAACTTCTGGCCTTCAAGGAAACAGAGAGGTTCTCTCCAATATTGTATAACGGTTAAATTCCTGGGCTCTAGAGGCAAACAGACTGGAACTCAAGACCACTCACATTCACTGGAGGGTGTGGGGCTGCTCACAAAAGGGAAGAGAAGAGAAGGCTCGAGACAACTGCATAGCAGGAACAGAAGTTCCCTGGCAATCTCCACCAGGAAATGGAGCTATCATCCAGTCCTAGGAATTCTTCTGCTCTCAAATGATAAGCTCAGGATTCCAAGTTCTGGAAGAGGGAAATTCCAACTGGACTTTCCCTTGCCTTCACAGTGTGATTTGAAGAAACCTCGGGTACCACAGTGAGAGAGAGAGACAGCTGATTTACCATTCCAACAAGACCAGAAACAGAGAGGAATATAACTCCCAGAGAGAAACCAGGACTCATGAGCAGAGTATGAGTGCTGCCTGGGACCACAAACCATGAGCATCTAATAATACCATCACACACCTGCCAGAGGGCTGCTCAGAGGATTGACAGAGACAATCCACGTGAAGGGCTGAGCATGTCGCCTGGTACACAGTAAGCTGTCCTTTAGCCATTAGCATCTTTTGTGACATCTTATGCTTCTTGTGAAGCCAGAGCCCCCTCCACAATGTGCCTATCATACAATTACCTCTAACTGAGACCTTTTCCTCTTTGGAATCATGGCTCCCTAATTACCTTTTGAATGTAAAGACCACTTGACTGGGGAACTTGAAAAAATTTTGCTGACCACAAGATATAGTCCATGCCACTAGGAGTCCAATAATATCTGGGGTGAGACCAACTGTGGCTCAGAAAGAGACTTTCACATGGATTTTATTCTCTTCATTATCTCAGTAATGTCCTATATGTCATCTCTCTCTAATCCAGTCAACCTGCGTCAAGTGTTGAGTTCTGGCAGCTTACTTTCATCACACTGTTAGGTCAGGAAAATAGAAACAGAAACCCTTATCAGAAGACATGACTCAGAGACCTTAACTCCTTAATGTTCCACTAAGTCAAGAGCAGACTCCTTGGAACGTCACATCAAACCTCAAAAACTCGAAAAGCACTTGTGAGAAAGGGGATACCCACCTGCTTCACTGCCCCCAACCATTGCCCTATCAAAGAGCTGCTGCAAAACTCTAGCATCTAAAGGCATGTTGGCTTAATTTGAGGCATATGCTCACTTCAACCTCAGTCATGCAGAAAGAGGAGAGTACATGGAAAGTCATCTTTGTCTGGCCAGTCGAAGCCACTTTACCTTAAAGGACAACAACTGGGCTGATGGGTGACAGGTCTAAAGTGCTGCCTCCAAACTCATTTCCATTTTTTATTTTGATATTTGATGGGCGTATCAATACCATAACTTGGTAATATATATCTTCCGCTTGGACATCTCTAGTTTCCTCCCTCTAAGGCAGCCAGTTCCAGCCTTTGTTCCCTCAGCAAACATCTACTGAGGCCCACTAGCAGCCAGTTACTGTGGAAGGAGTTAAATAATAATCATAACTATTATTTATGGAGTGCATCTGATGGGCTGGACACAACTGCCATGCTTTACTTATAGCATCTCAATTCATCACAACAGCCCTGTGGAGAACATCACTTTGTTCTTTTGTAATAACTATTTTCACGGTTTAAGTAACTAGGAAGTTTTTCATTACATTTCAATAATTCTGCTTCCACTTACCTCACCCTCGATGTTCCTTTGCCCTCAGAGAAGACTAACAAATGAAACCAAACAGCTGAAGCTTGGCTGAGGGAGCAGAGATGGCGCTGTCTAAAAGATGACCTCACACTTCCTTACCTTCCCCCATGTAGGGAAAAGCCTTCACCTGAAACATGAGGTGGGGCTGATGAGAAAATCCAATCTCTGCTCTCTGTTGCACTAACTCTGGTTGCAGAAGCAGCAGTTCCCAATGACTGAAAGTCAGAACCATCTACAGCTCTGAGGGGAAAAGGGAAAAGAACACAGAGGTGAATGAGGGCCCGTGATGGCTCCCCTGAATCCACTGGTCTCCTTGGACCCTCAGATGCCCCTGTGGGAGCAGGGGTACCCAGGCCAAGGCATTGTTTCTGTGGAATCTTCTCACCAGTGTCTCCCCCGGCAGGACCAGCTGTTTGGCTGTATTTAAACTGTCATCCAGCCAAAGCAGCTTGGTGGCACGCCCAAACAGTAACCCAGCAGACACATCAGGTCTATAGACCATGCCAAAACTGTTTTCAAGCACAGTTTGAACCAGCCAGTCAATTTAAAAATACTCCAAGCAGAGAGCCAATGAGATTTGAAAACAAGGAAAACCAAAAATCAAAAGCAAATACACACACACACATACACACACACACTTATTCTCTCATTCACTATTTAAATCTTGCCTTTTTCGAGAGAAGATCTAAGATGTCACAAGCCAAATTATTTAAAAACAAAAATAGTATTAAATTTGTCCTGCACATGTCAAAGGGATCACAAAAGTTCAACTTAGGTTAAAGTTCAACAGTCAAAGTATAGAGCGTGTTTGCATGTGTGTGTGTCCACCTGTGACTGTCACAGCTCCACAGAGTCTGAAATGCAGGAGGTTCTTTCTCTTTTGCAACAAAACATAGAAAGATACCACATGCAGTATTTTCCACCCGAGTCATGCATTCATTCCTTCAGAATTATATAGTGAAGTCCAACCATGTGCTGCCCACTGAATGGATACAGTGGTTACAGATGTTTTGAATACAGAGCCCAAAAAGCCACATACAATCACTGCACACACAAAGCTTACATTTAAAGCAGTTGGAGGCCAACAAAGTATGTTCTGTGCTGAAACCAGGGCATTCACATCCACTGTCCCAAGATATGGAAAGGTACTTAGAGGTCATCTAGATGGATTTTTCCCAAGTGCGATCATTCAAGTACCAACCTCATGGTTTTTGCATATGCAAGTATCACCTTCATAGACTTCTTTAGATGGTCTCAACTACATAAACACTTATTTTAAGAGAAAACTCAGTATCATTGCTGTAAATGGAAAACTGGGATCACTTGTCTTAAAAACAAAAGTAACCATAAAAATAAATGAAACAAAAATAAAACAATGTAATTAGAGTCTCATCTGGATACATACATACAGTCTTAGGAAGACTGAACCTGAAGTCGGATCTCACAATCTAAAAAAGTAGGATCAGGAAGAATTCAGAAGGTGTTAGAACTAAATATATATTAACACTACTCTGAGATGTTCTCCTTTCCTTAAGCAAGAGGATTCAAGGATAATGAAATTTTGCAGTCATCTACTATGTGACTTAATTGTTTTTAATTATTGTAATAATCAGTTACAGGATTTGGGAAATCATGTCTAATCCAGCCCTCTCATTTTGCAGAAGGAGCTGGGGCCCAGAAATGGGTGGCAACTAGACCAAGGTGAACAGCACCTGAATGGCAGAGCTGAAACCAAACCCCAACTCCCTATGTTTCTATCCAGACCAGTATGTTCTACTACAGTGAGCTGCAGATCAGCAAACAACTAAATAAATTTGTACATTTGCTCTTCATCATGACTGAAGACCAGTCTTGATCCACCTCACTTTTGGATGGGAAGAAACCAAAATCTATCTCAAACTGGCAGACGTGGTGATGCCTCTCATTAACAAAAATCAAATTTTTCCTCTTTCTGTTTTCTCCATCCACTCGTTTTCCACATGTTATAGAAGTTCTTTTGGTGGAAATATCCACCAAGATCCCAAATGAAACCTAGCAAGTTTGTAGAAACTTCTGAATATCCTACACCCTTAGCTAACTTGCTGTGGTAAGGTATTCTGTGAGGAAAAAAATACGTAACCCTGCTCCTTAAGGACATTTTGTCCCCTAAACTCTCAGTGTGTGCATCCTATTCTCAGCAGCCATCACCACATATTGATGGTAACACTTTAAATCAAGTCTAGGAGACAGATGTGGGGGAAATCCTCTCTTGTCTTCTGAGGTCACCTTCATTTTGCCTGCCCCCAACCCATCTCAAAGAGCAGCTCTTGGCAATGGTCCCAGGGAAAATCACTGATGCCAGAGACACAGTAACCATCTGCCTGTCAAGGAGGGTACATTCCAGCATCTCTACTCCCTTCTGGGAAGATGAGGCGAAGGTTTCAAAGCACCTCTCACAGGACAAGAAGGAGGGAAAGAGGGGTGTGACAGTGCACGAAATCTAGCTGATTTTTTTCTCTTTACTTGGAAGCTGGCACAGGACATTTTAAGGCTTCTCAGAGGGACTGAAATCCATGCTTTATGGTGAAGACTCTCAAATTCAGCTTCTCCTTGCCTGCCTAACCTCCTGGGGTAGACTGTGCCTATCTATCTTACATGAACAGCACAGTAGCCTTGTGCCCTCTAGGACAAGTGTCATTGAGCATCCAAAAAGCAAAGAGAAGTGACTTTTTTTTCTAATATGGAAAGAGCAGGACTTCCTATGATACAGCTGGTGTTTCCTGAAATAGAACAGGATTTGAGCAAACGGTTTTCACTAGGCGGGCAGGAAAAGCCGAGTGTGGCTTGATGTCTCATTAGCGGTGACTCAGACCCTCACTCCTGGGTGCCTGCTCATCCTGGTTGGGTCTGACTTTTTTACAGTCACCAGGCTCAACAGCCAGATTCCCTCTTTGCCTGTGCTTGTTGTCCTGCCAGCCTATTTGATTTCCTGGGGCCATGCCCCTGTCCTTCTTCTTATGTCATTTACACTCAGTTCCAGTTTCTATTTTGAAGTTGACTAGGTCTTGGTCAAACACTCCTGTTGGTTTGCAGAACACCTTCTGTCCACCTCTGCGCCATATAGGAGAGATGGTGATTTATATTTATCTCAACCAGAGGCAGGACTTTTTTTGGAGCTGTTTTCAAATCTGGGGAATATGCCCAGCTGCTACCAGAATTAGTTGGAGAAAAGTGTACCAAGGGTCCTGGTTCAGCAAAGATTGCATCGGACATGCTGCATCAAAAAGACCATTCCTCAGACTTTCCATCCTGTCTCAAATCAACCCTCATTCAGTCTATATGTAGTGAATCCTGACTATGAACCAGACACTGTGCTGGGGCTACAGACAAGGAAAACAAACAAACAAACAAACCCAGTCTCTGATGCCCAGATTATGCTCCAACATGGAAAGTATTTCACAGAGTTACTATCATAACATTGTGGGAGTCATAGAGAGAAGCAGCACAAGCAAGCCCCTATCTGTCTCTCCAGCTTGGCCCACAGCACTCCTACCCTCCTCACCCGGCTTTGGCTTCTGTGACCTTCATTCAGTTTATGCAAAGCTCTGTGCTCCTTAGAACAATAGCTTCAGCATCACCTTAAAGCTTGAGAGATACACAAGACATGGGGTCCCATTCCAAAACTGTTGAATCAGAACCTACATTTTAACAAGATTCCCAGGTGATATGCATGCACTTTAAACTTTTGAGATGCATTGATGTAAGAGGTTAGTAGCAGTGAATTGTTATGCTGGCATCTGACTCATTACCATCCTCTCAGTTTGGTTGTATGTGCATGCTAAGTTGCTTCAGTCAGGTCTGACTGTGACCCTGTAGACTATGGCCGACCCGGTTTCCCTGTACAAGAAATTCTCCAGGCAAGAATACTGCAGTGGGTTGCCATTTCCTTCTCCATCTCAGTTTGGTTAGGAAGAGTCTATTATTCCATACCTTCACTGGATGGAGTCCTCCTCAAACTTTAATGTAAGCACAAATCAATGCAGGGAAGAGATTCTGAGTCAGTGGGTCTAGTGGGCCCCTGGAGTCTGTATTTCTAACATACTCCCAGCTAATGGCAGCAGAGGCTCATGTACCACTCTCCCAATAACAAAGGCAAAAGGAACCTGACAGATCAAGAGTCTGAATTTGCAAAGCAGAAAACCAGACCATGCACTTAGGATGACTTCACTCAGCAGAGGCCCCTCTGTTTCCCCGGTACACCTAGAGGGCAGGCAGCATCTCTGGTCCCTGTGTTCTAGCACCTCCTTTTGTATTATCACAAAGGAGATGTGTCATCGCTGAATGAATGAATAAACATCAGTCAGTTCTCACCTCTCCCCTGCTTACCAATGTGGTTCCTTATGTTTAACAAACTCCATGAGGCCCAAGCTGACCTTGGTCCTGCCCACCTCCTTGATGCCTTCTTACCTCTCTCATCCCACTCATGACCACCACACTAGCCTTTTTCCTATTTCTCAAACACACCAAGCTTTTGCCTGCCTCAGGATCTTGGCACATGCTCTCCCCTCGACCTGGAATGCCCTTCCTCCAGCTCTTTCCATAGCTAGCTGCTTCTTGTCATTCATAGCTCAGCTCAAATTTCACTTCCTCAGCAAGGCCCACCCTGACTGACCTGTCTGTCCCAGCATACACACAATCCACCCCCAAACTCTCTGTTCTAAATTTTTTTCTTAGCCCTTATCAACCTGAAAATATTTCATTTGTTTATTCACTTTTCTGTCCTGATTCTCCTAAAAGAAAGCAAACTTCAAGAAAGCAGGGACCTTGTCTACAACCCCCAGTCCATAGTAGGTGCTGTAAATAGTTGTGGAATAAATGGATAAATGATCTAATACACACCATAATCTGCTTCTGTCGTTGCAGCAAGAGAGGTAGAAAATGAGCACTACATGAGGCCAGCAGAGGAAATGATCACTTCCTCCCAGGGTAAGGAAGTGGGGGTGGTAATCAAGGCAGGCTCCCTGAAGGAGGTGGTATTTCAACTTCACCTTGAAGTATGGAAAGGATTTTGGTGGGCAATGAGAGGAAGAAGTGGCTACCCTAAGCAGGAAGAACAGTTTGGGAAGATGGTGTGGGAGGAGGGAACAGAGCATTCAGCTGATGAGTGGAGCCTTGCCCAGCTCAGGGCTCCAGGCAGAGACAGCAGTCACTGTAGCTGTGACAAAGCGTAGCAGGACTCCTGCAGCTGAGCAGCCGAGGTCACTGCCTCCCCTCAGGCAGTCCTCAGTCACCCCCTTAGCCAAGATGATGAAGGCCAGATCTCTGGTGCAAAACGAGGCATGAGGAAAAGGCAGGGCCCAGGAATCAGGACCCACCTCCACCCCACCCCACACCTGACTCCAGTGGGCCACTTTAAGACCTGCCTGACTTCTGTCCTCTTGCCTGTGTAGGGCCAGATAGTTGTAATTATTCATTAACTCCCTGTGATCATCAGTTTCAGGTTCAAGTCCCTGTTTTAACTCTGAGCTCCATAAAAGAAGGACCCATGTTGGTCAGCCTTATTCATAGTTCTGTTCTGAGAGCTAAGGGCCGGAAGAAGCCTGTAACATAAAAGCTCTTCAGTAAGACTCATTCATTCTTCCACCACTACTGATGAAGCATCTAGGTCATGCCAGGCACTGCATTTCTACACGGAGGATGCAAGAATTACACAGGGCAGTGAAGGTCTCCACCCTCTCAACTATAGAATTCACATCCTGTTCTAGAGGCTAGATTTGGCCAGTCTTACTGTGTGACCTTAGCAAGCCACTGAATATTGTAAGCAGCCTAGAAAATTGAAGGGGATAGACAGATCACCTAGTTCATAATTTTGGACTAAATTTTGAGGGATTCTAGGATTCTGTGGTGCTTGCTGGGTCCAGCAAACAATGATGTGTTTCTCTTAAGAAAGATTTAATTAGCCTAAGCAAGCTTTTATTTTCTTTTCTGTTTGGGGGTTCCACCTAAAAGTTGATGTATAAAGTAAACTCACTGTTAATGAAAAAGTTGTTTGGAAGCTACCACTTTTAGTCCACCCCTCATTCTGGCCATGGTAGGGGCCAGAGGGGAAGAAGGTAGAAACTAGACATGCTTTTCAGGTCCAACGCAGCAGTAGCTGCTGGGAAAACACTCTGGGAAGGCAGTGCATGAGGGAATGAAGAAATGGGGGTGAGCCAGGGAAAGAGCAGCCTTATAGAGGTCAACAAGACGAAGTAGAAACCAGCACTCTCCAGCTCTTAGGGGTGTTAAACTACATGCCTGATAGCTGATTATGACCAAAGAATTTTCTGGGAGGTCTGCGAGCAGGTCAGAGGACGAGGGCCTCAGTGAAAGGGAAGTGGGAACTAAATAAGGTCCCTCCCCGGGAAAAACTAGGACTTAAATACTTACAAGACTTACGCCAGAACTGAAATCCGAGGTGGGGATTTGGCTGGTTTATGAAGGAGGAACCGTGACTCACAGCAAAAGTAAGAGTCAGAATTGACTCTACTTGGGATCACGCTTCCTGCCCAGAAGACTTTAAGTCTCACACTAAGACTTGTCCAAAGTCACATGGCCAGCAAGGGGTAGGAATCAGAAACACAGCTCCCTGTACCTGATCCGCTGAGCAGGACTCTTTCCAGTACCTAATCCACGTGATGCTCCCTGGGCTAGACTCCAAATCCAAATGGGATTTTCTAAACCTCGAGACAATGAATTGTTTATTGCTTGGTGAAAATGAGGAGATCATTTTCTTTTAACTGAGTTCTGGCTCGTGTCCTCAGGAATTAGACTGATATTTGTGTTTTTAGCCCACTAGGAAAACTGGAAGGGCTTTTTCTGTCTCTAGCTCAGCACCTCTGAAGCCATCTTAAGGCTGATCTGAATTTTGTCTACATAATACCAAAGCAACAGGTCAGTCCAGGCCAAAACTAACAAATAAGAAATCACTACCAGATTAACAGGGCTTCCCCGGTGGCTCAGAAAGTAAAGAATCTGCCGGCAGTGCAGGAGACCTGGGTTTGATTCCTTGGTTGGAAAGATCACCTGGAGAAGGAAATGGCAACCCACTCCAGTATTCTTGCCTGGAAAATCCCATGGACAGAGGAGCCTGGCAGGATATAGTCCATGAGTTTACAAAAAGTCAGACACGCCTGAGCCACTAACACACACACTGGATTAACAACAAGATCCTATGTATAGCACAGGAAAGTACACTCAATATCCTTTGATAAACTATCATGGAAAAGAATATATAGAAAGAAAAGAATGTATCACTGAGTCACTTTGCTGTACAACAGGGATTGGCACATTATAAATCGACTATACTCCAATAAAAAAGTATAAGATCAAATAAATTCCTACCATTAATAATGTTTGCTCCCTTAGTAGCTGTTGTCCTATTTGTTCTTAACAACCTTAGACGCAGGAGGTGGGTCAGGCTGTATCCCCAGCTTAGCCCCTCTGCCAATCACCCTGTGTATTCTTCAAGGGACTTAACATTCACTTAAATAATAGTCTATTTGGTTTATCAACTGCTACATGTCTTCCCAACCAGAATACAAGCCCCTTGAGACAGGGAATGTATCTGTCTTGTTTAGGGCTTTATCTCCAGGGCCTAAAACATGATAAATGCTCAGGAAATAATTGTTGTATGAATGAATGAGGCAGATCTGTATGTTTTGAATAAAACTAATGATGTACTTTGAGTAAAAAAGAAAAGTTACCTAATGAGATCCTATTGTCAAAATGCTCATAGAAAGTATCCTGGAAGTATCTGAAAAGGAATTCAGAAGTGAGGAAGGGAGACGGTTATTAATGTTTGCATTTCTATAATTTGAGTTTTAAAATACTGAGATACTATATTAGTACTATCAAATATGCAAAGATACAAATTTTGGTAACAGGGTGTGTTGGAGAAGACATGGAGAAAAAGGCACTCTCAAGTATTATAATAGTCTACCTTATAGCAGACTATTACTGGGGGCAATTTGACAACATCTATCAAAACAACAAATGCACATACCCTTAAGATTCTATTTTATTTTTGTGAAATTTATGTTTTTTTTATATATATATATAATAGTTCAGTCACTCAGTTGTGTCCGACTCTTTGCAACCCCATGAATTGCAGCATGCCAGGCCTCCCTGTCCATCACAAACTCCCGGAGTTTACTCAAAGTCACGCCCATCGAGTCAGTGATGCCATCCAGTCATCTCATCCTCTGTCGTCCCCTTCTCCTCCTGCCCCCAATCCCTCCCATCATCAGGGTCTTTTCCAATGAGTCAACTCTTCGCATGAGGTGGCCAAAGTATTGGAGTTTCAGCCTCAGCATCAGTCCTACCAATGAACACCCAGGACTGATCTCCTTTAGGATGGACTGGATCTCCTTGCAGTCCAAGGGACTCTCAAGAGTCTTCTTCAACACCACAGTTCAAAAGCATCAATTCTTCGGCACTCAGCTTTCTTCACAGTCCAACTGTCACATCCATCCATACATGACCACTGGGAAAAACCATAGCCTTGACCAGACGGACTTTTGTTGGCAAAGTAATGTCTCTGCTTTTTAATATGCTATCTAGGTTGGTCATAACTTTCCTTCCAAGGAGTAAGCGTCTTTTAATTTCATGGCTGCAATCACCATCTGCAGTGATTTTGGAGCCCAGAAAAATAAAGTCAGCCACTGTTTCCACTGGTTCCCCATCTATTTCCCATGAAGTGATGGGACCAGATGCCATGATCTTAGTTTTCTGAATGTTGAGCTTTAAGCCAATTTTTTCACTCTCCTCTTTCACGTTCATCAAGAGGCTTTTTATTTCCTCTTCACTTTCTGCCATAAGGGTTGTGTCATCTACATATTTGAGATTATTGATATTTCTCCCAGCAATCTTGATTCCAGCTTGTGCTTCATCTAGCCCAGCGTTTCTCATGATGTACTCTGCCTATAAGTTAAATAAGCAGGTTGACAATATAGAGCCTTGACGTACTCCTTTTCCTATTTGGAACCAGTCTGTTGTTCCATGTCCAGTTCTAACTGTTGTTTCCTGACCTGCATATAGGTTTCTCAAGAGGCAGGTCAGATGGTCTGGTATGCCCATCTCTTTCAGAATTGGGCAGCGGCCGAGACGAGCTACCCCATGCCCGAGGCCAGGAGTGGTGGCCGAGAGGAGCTACCCCACTTCCAAGGAGTGGCAGCTGCACGGATGCAGGAGGGCCCAGAGGTGCTAGTCCACGTTCAAGGTCAAGAGGGGCAGCTATGAGGAGATACCCCTCGTCCAAGGTAAGGAGCAGCGACTGCGCTTTGCTGGAGCAGCTGTGAAAAGATACCCCATGTCCAAGGTAAGAGAAACCCAAGTAAGATGGTAAGTGTTGCAAGAGGTAATCAGAGGGCAGACACACTGAAACCATAATCACAGAAAACTAGCCAATCTGATCACAGGACTACAGTCTTGTCTAACTCAATGAAACTAAGCCATGCCGTGTGGGGCCACCTAAGACGGACAATCATGGTGGAGAGGTCTGACAGAATGTGGTCCACTGGAGAAGGGAATGGCAAACCACTTCAGTACTCTTGCCTTGAGAACCCCATGAACAATATGAAAAGGCAAAATGATAGGATACTGAAAGAGGAACTCCCCAGGTCGGTAGGTGCCCAATATGCTAGTGGAGATCAGTGGAGAAATAACTCCAGAAAGAATGAAGTGATGGAGACAAAGCAAAAACAATACCCAGTTGTGGTTGGGACTGGTGATAGAAGCAAGGTCTGATGCTGTAAAGAGCAATATTGCATAGGCACCTGGAATGTTAGGTCCATGAATCAAGGCAAATTGGAAGTAGTCAAACAGGAGATGGCAAGAGTGAATGTCAACATTCTAGGAATCAGTGAACTAAAATGGACTGGAATGGGTGAATTTAACTCAGATGACCATTATATCTACTACTGTGGGCAGGAATCCCTTAGAAGAAATGGAGTAGCCATCATAGTCAACAAAAGAGTCTGAAATGCAGTGCTTGGATGCAATCTCAAAAATGACAGAATGATCTCTGTTCATTTCCAAGGCAAACCATTCAATATCACGGTAATCCAAGTCTCTGCCCCAACCAGTAACACTGAAGAAGCTGAAGTTGAACAGTTCTATCAAGACCTACAAGACCTTTTAGAACTAATATATAATAGTATATATATATATATATATATATATATAAAATAAAAAAACATGAAATGAGATTTATATAAAGTTTTTTTGTTGCAGTATTGTTTACAATGGCAAAATGCTGGAAACCATCAAAATTGATATCATTAGAGACCCAGCTATATAAATTAGGGTCCACATTTGCAATGGAAAACTTTGCATCTGTAAAGATGAATGAGGATGCTCTCTATATACTCATATGGAAAGTTTTCCAAGATAACAACTTGAGTGAAAAAGCCAAGTATATAGCATGCTATAATTTGTGTTTAAAAAATGGAGAGTATGTCATTAAATTCCTTATTTATGGACAAAATATTTCTGGAAGAATACACAAGAAACTAATAAAAAGCATTGCTATGGATAGATGAAACAGGGGTAAGGGAAGGAGACAGGATTTGTATGCCATTCCATATTAATCTTTTACTTGGGAACTGTGAGAATGCATTATATGTTTATGTAGTTTTCTTTAAAAATATTTGCTTGCATAGGGATTGCTAAAAAAAATGAGCTGTTACAACATATCTTGGTCTTATGAAAGATCATTTTAGTAGGTTGGACCAGCAGAAGCATCATGTTTGGGAAAAGAACTGAAGCAGGGAAAGTCGCTGATCCTGGGCCTGCTCGGATATTGACATTGACATTGACATTGATGCTGACGTTTGGGGAAGTTGTTCCCTCCCAGGGCTTCAGTGCCCCCACCTATAAGATAATAAGAGTGAACTGGAAACTTTTTAAAGGTCCCCTATTGCTCTGACATTCTGGGATGTATTCAACGACTAAGCTTTATTTAATTTGAATTAAACTACATCCTTTATAAAATATGTCCTTAAGGCATTTTGCATACTTTTTTTCACTTTGCTTCATGGCTGTTCTTTTTTAAAACTGCCTTTTTACAGTTAGTTTTGAGAAGCTCTCATCTTGCCTCTGCTAAGGTTACATGGTCATAAAGATGACTATGGCCTGGGATACGGCAGTAGAGGACAGGCCAGGTCCTGAGTAGAAGATGACCCAGAAAGGGAGAGTAGGAGCCACCAAGAAACAAGATTCAGTGGGGTGGAAGCAGCCCATAAATTCATACTGAACCAAGAGACTCAGTTCATCCAGACGGATATTCTAGGAAACCAAATGCAGCTCCCTTTCTCCCACTTCTGCATAACTGGGAGCTGAGTTGCTCTGAGTGGTAAGATTTTAAATGAAGTAAGACACACTGGTTCACCTCACCAAACTGAAATGTTCCCCTTCTAATAACAATATTCTACATTCCTATTTCTGGTGCGGGGGTGGGGGGGGGGGGCGGTTTCTGCCCCTTCCCTTGTGCTTCATCCCTAGGTCCAGGTGTCCCCAGGTGGCCAAACAGTAGAATTCTACCCTGCCGCAGTGATCGTTAGACCCAGGGCTTTTGTCCAACGCATTGTGAAATAAAATGCTTTCTTTACTGTTAACTATCAAAACTTGGGGAAGAGCGATGTAAGGGAGCTGCTGGTCACCATGATGAAATTGCGTAAAGCTTGGGAATAGAAGAAAGCAGAAACAAGAGATGGCAACAGCTTTGACACATTGTTAACATGCTCCTGAAATCTTGTTGGTTTTTAAGTCACATGGACCAATACATTTTTTAAAATTATTTAAGCCAGTTTACTTCACCTCTATTTCTTGCAGTCAAAGGACCTACATATAAATGCCAGCTCCAGCAGATAGAAAATGACTGCCTGAAGAATTATATTGAGAAGAACCTTGAGGGCCTTATCTGGGCTCAAGACTCATGAGAATGCTATGCCACAGAGAGAGAAGAAGAGGAAGATGGAAAATGGTACATCTTTTTGACTAAGATGAAACCCCTGACTCATCCTCTGCCTCACTCTGGACTGGGCGATACTTCATTTTTTTTCAAGGCATAGTCTTTAAGGTTGGGATATGGGAAGAAATTTGTTAGCATGTGTCCCCAGAAAGGTAGATGTCCACATTTACCTAGGGGTTTAGTGGGGGTACCTACTTTCAAAGAAACTTGGTGCCGTAAGCAAATCTCTTCCTAGTTGTTGTTGTTGTTTTTCAGCTGCCAAGTCACATCTGATTCTTCAAAACCCCACGGACTGCAGCACACCAGGCTTCCCTATCCCTCACCATCTCCCCGAGTTTGCCCAAGTTCATGTCCATTGAATCAGTGATGCCATCTAACCATTTCATCTTCTGTCACCCTCTTCTCCTTCTGCCTTCAATTTTTCCCAGCATCTGGGTCTTTTCCAATGAGTCAACTCTTTGCATCAGGAGGCCAAAGTATTGGAGCTTCAGCATCAGTCCTTCCAATGACTACTCAGGACTGATTTCCTTTAAGACTGACTGCTTTGATCTCCTTGCTGTCCAAGAGACTCTCAAGAGTCTCCTCCAGCACCACAGTTTGAAAGCATCAATTTTTCTGCACTCAGTCTTCTTTATGGTCCAGCTCTCACATCCGCACATGACTACTGCAAAGACCATAGCCTTGACTATATGGACCTTTGTTGGAAAACTCATGTCTTTGCCTTTAACACACTGCCTAGGTTTGTCACAGCTTTCCTTCCAATAAGCAACTGTCTTCTAATGTCATGGCTGCAGTCACCATCTGCAGTGATTTTAGAGCCTAAGAAGAGGAAATCTGTTACTGCTTCCACATTTTCCCCCTCTATTTGCCATGAAGTGATGGCACCAGATGTCATGATCTTCATTTTTAATACTCAGTTTTAAGCTGGCTTTGTCACTCTCCTCCTTCAACCTTATCAAGAGGCTCTTTAGCTCCTCTTTGCTTTCTGCTATTAGAGTGGCATCATCTACATGTCTGGGGTTGTTGATATTTCTCTCAGCAATCTTGATTCCAGTTTGCCACTCATCCAGCCCAGCATTTTGCATGATGTGCTCTGCATATCAGTTAAATAAACAGGGTGACAATAAACAGCCTTGCCATACTCCTTTCTCAATCCTGAACCAGTCATTTTGTTCCATACAAGGTTCTAACTGTTGCTTCTTGACCTGCATACAGGTTTCTCAGGAGACAGATAAGATGATCTGGTATTCCCATCTCTTTCAGTTTTCCACAGTTTTTTATGACCCACACAGTCAAAGACTTAAGTGTAGTCAATGAAACAGAGGTAGATGCATTTTCTGTTGTTGTTGTTGTTTTTGAAATTCCCTTGCTTTCTCTAGGATCCAGCGAATGTTGGCAATTTGATTTCTGGCTCTTCTGCCTCTTCTAAACCCAGCTTGGACATCTGGAAGTTCTCAGTCCACATAATGCTGAAACTTAGCTTGAAGGATTTTAAGCCTTACCTCACTAGCACGGGAGATGAGTGCAATTGTCTAGTGGTTTGAACATTCTTTAGTAATGCTCTTCTTAGGAATTGGGATGCGGATTGAAGTTTTCCAGTCCTGTGGCCACTGCTGGGTTTTCCAAATTTGCTGACATACTGAGTGCAGCACTTAAATAGCAATAGCATCATCTTTTAGGATTTTAAACAGCTCTGCTGGAATTCTATCACCTCCACTAGCTTTATTGACATCAATTCTTCCTAAGACCCACTTGACTTCACACTCCAGACTGTCTGGCTCTGGGTGAGTGATCACACCATTGTGGTTGTCCAGGTCATTAGGATCTTTTTTGTACAGTTCTTCTGTGTATTCTTGCCATCTCTTCATGATCTCTTCTGCTTTTATCAGGTCTTTACTGTTTCTGGCCTTTATTGTGCCCATCTTTGGATGAAATGTTCCTTCAATATTTCCAATTTTCTTAAAGAGATCTCTTGTCTTTCCCCTTCTGTTGTTTTCCCCTATTTCTTTGCACTGTTCATTGAAGAAGGCCTTCTTGTCTCTCCTTGCTATTCTCCGGGACTCTGCATTTAGTTGGGTGTACCTTTCCCTTTCTCCCTTGCTTTTTGCTTCTCTTCTTTCCTCAGCTATTCATAAAGCTGCCTCAGATGACTGCTTTCGCTTTCTTGTATTTCTTTTTCTTTGGGATGATTTTGTCTACTGCCTCCTGTACAATATTATGAACCTCTGTCCATATTTCTTCAGGCATTCTGTTTAGTAGATCTAATGCCTTGAAGCTATTTATCACCACCACTGTATATTCATACAGGATTTGATTTAAATTGTACCTGACTTCCCTAGTGGTTTTCACCACTTTCTTTAGTTTAAGCCTGAATTTTGTTATGAGAAGTTGATGACCTGAGCCACAGTCAGCTCCAGGTCTTATTTTTGCTGACAATATACAGCTTCTCCATCTTTGGCTGCAAAAAAATGTAATCAATCTGATTTCTGTATTGACCATTTGGTGATGTCCATGTGTAAAGTCGTCTCTTGTGTTGTTGTTCAATTCAGTTCAGTCACTCAGTCATGTCCGACTCTTTGAAACCCATGGACTGCAGCATGCCAGGCTTCCCTGTCCATCACCAACTCCCAGAGCTTGCCCAAACTCATGTCCATCGAGTCAGTGATGCCATCCAACCATCTCATCCTCTGTCATCCCCTTCTCCTCCTGCCTTCAATCTTTCCCAGCATCAGGGTCTTTTCCATTTAGTCAGTTCTTCGCATCAGGTGGCCAAAGTATTGGAGTTTCAGCTTCAGCATCAGTCCTTCCAATGAATATTCAGGACTGATTTCCTTTAGGATGAACTGGTTGGATCTCCTTGCAGGCCAAGGGACTCTCAAGAGTCTTCTCCAATACCACAGTTCAAAAGCATCAATTCTTCAGCGTTCAGCTTTCTTTATAGTCCATAAACTCTCACATCCATACATGACTACTGGAAAAACCATAGCTTTGACTAGACGGACCTTTGTCAGCTAAGTAATGTCTCTGCTTTTTAATATGCTGTCTAGGTTGGTCATAGCTTTCCTTCCAAGGAGCAAGTATCTTTTAATTTAATTTAATGTGCTGTTGTACCTAACCTCAAAACATACTCTGAAAGAAAAACCTCCTTCCTATATGACCTGGCGTGCCTTATGCTCCACTCACTTCTTTGACCACAAAGAGTCTGCAATCTTGTATGTGGTCAAAATGAGCAATGATATTAAAAGCATAATGGATTACAGAGGTCGCATTTTAAAAGTTTACAAAAACAGAAGATAAGAAGTGAGTCCTGGAGACTGAAGCAATGAAAGATTATTCATTGATTATTTCTAAACTGGCTATCATGATTTCCGAATTTGGGCAAGTTGATATGTTTAACTGAGATGCTTCTTTCTGGAAATTTTATTAATTCTGACCCAATTTGACATCCTCAAAAAATAGACACTGCTGCATAGTAATGGGGTGTTTTTCTGACAGAAAGCTATTCATTCAAAACATTTTAAAATCAAAGCACACAGATACATATTGCTACTTTTTTGAGGCATTCAGGGTTTAAGACATACAATTAAATTCATTCTTTTTAGTTACAGAGTTCTATGAATTTGGACAAATGCATTCCCGTTGCACTATCACTACCCCAATCAAGATACAAAACAGTCTCATCACTTCAAGCAATTCCCTTGTGTCCCTTGATAACCAGTCCCTGTCCCCAGTCCCAGCACCTGCAACCATAGATCTGTTTTCTGAACTTTATTTCCCAAAATGCCATGACAGGGGAATCACACAGTAAGTAACCTTTGAAATCTGACTCACTTTAACAGGCATAATGCATTTGAGATCCATCCAAGCTGTTGCATCTATCAGGAATCTGTTCCTCTTTTTTATTGAGTAGTACTACATTGTGTGTATGTATTATAGTTTGTTTATCTATTCGCCAAAGAAAGGACATTTGGGTGTTCCTGTTTTGGCAACTATGAATAAAGCCACTATAAACATTTTTTTACATGTTTTTGTCTGCATAAGTTTTTGTTTCTCTAGTACAAATACCTAGGAGGACAAATGCGGGTTGAGTGTATGTTTAACGTATAAGAAACTGTCAAAGCGTTTTCCACAGTGACTGTTTCATTTTGCATTCCCTGCAGCAATGTAGTCACCTTCATTCATAAATAAGTTGAATGTCATTTTATATAGGTTTAGCTATATCATCATATCTCCATTAAGTCTTAGGGGGCTTTGTGTCCTTGGTAAGAGCACAGTAACCTACAGATATCACTCAATCATTTTTGTGACATGAGACTCAAGAGCCCTAGCTCAAGTGTGATTTTTGAAAAAGACGCAAATGTAGAACTGTGATATTTGAAAGGAAATTAAAGTTCACTGCTTCAATATTTTTGAGTAGGGCTGGTTTTTTCTTTTTTTTTTTTTTTAGCTTTCTTGAGGTATGACTGGCAAATAAAAATTGTATGTACAATTTTGTGCAATATGATTATTATACATATACACATTGTGAACTGTTTACCACAGTCAAGCTAATTAACATATCCATCACCTCACATAGTTTTCTTTGTATGCGTGTGTGCAGGGAGGGGAGTAACAATTAAGATTTACCCTCTTAGCAACTTCCAAGTATACAATACAACACTGTTAACTATAGTCACCGAGCTATACATTAGATTACCAGCACTTACCCATTCTGCATATATGAAACTTTAACCAACATTTCTCCATTCCCCATACTTCCAGTCCCCTGGTAACTATGTTCTCTCTGCCTCTAAGAGTTTGATTTTTCTAGATTGCACACAAGTGATATCATGCAGTATTTGTCTTTCTGTGTCTGAATTATCTCACTTAGCATAACACCCTCGAGGTTCATCCATGTTGTGACAATGGCAGGATTTTCTTTATTGCTCATTGCAGCATTAGTCACAATAGCCAAGGTATGGAGACAACCTAAGTGTCCATCACCAACTGAATAGAGAGAGAAAATGTGAGATTATACATATATAAACACACAGTGGAATATTATCCAGCTTTAAAAAAAGAAAGCAATCTTGCCATTTGAGTAGGGCTGTTTTGACTCAATCATAATAGACTGTCTCTCTTTCAGACCCTGTTCAACAGACCCCATGTTTACTGCCCATGTGAAATTGCACATGTTCTTTAGATGCTTTAAGCTCGCTTCTTCATCTCTAAAGGGTTTTTGTGAGAATCAAGAGAAAAATGTATGGGAAGGAACTCTGGAATCAAAAACTAGTTAAATACTAAGCATTAATAAAAAATTTAAAAAACAGATATTGTTAGTGTTTTGCTTTCTATGGGCAATCTTACCAAACCCAGGTAGGCTTAAAACCTAAAGCATGGACCATATGATTATTAAATGTTAGCCCAGATAACATGATTTTCAAAAGTTAGAACTAAAAGAACCTTCAAGATCTTCCACCAAGTCCTAGCTCTTAATGATAGTGAAGAAATGGAGGCCCAAAAAAGTTGAGATCACACAAAGTTACTAGTTGCAAAGCTAGTTAGAGAATTCAGAAACTTCTGACCCAATGTCCAATTCTCTCATTATTCTGCCCAACTGTCTTCTCAAGACTGCTTTGAACAGCAATTAGACACAACCAAGTTTTAGGTTGTGTCCTAAAAGGTGATGCTCTGAAAGTGCTGCACTCAGTCAGTTCAGTTTGGTCTCTCAGGGGTGTCCAATTCTTTGAGACCCCATGGACTGTAGCACACCAGGCCTCCCTGTCCATCACCAACTCCCAGAGTTTACTTAAACTCATGTCCATTGAGTCGGTGATGCCATCCGTCCGTCTCATCCTCTGTCATCCCCTTCTCCTGCCTTCAATCTTTCCCAGCATCAGGGTCTTTTCCAATGAGTCAGTTCTTTGCATCAGGTGGCCAAAGTATTGGAGTTTCAGCTTCAGCATCAGTCCTTCCAATGAATATTCAGGACTGATTTCCTTTAGGATGGACTGGTTGGATCTCCTTGCTGTCCAAAGGACTCTCAAGAATCTTCTCCAATACCACAGGTAAAAAACATCAATTCTTCAGTGCTCAGCTTTCTTTTTCTTTCTTTTTTTTTTTTTTTCAGCTTTCTTTATAGTCCAACTCTCACATCCATACATGACTACTGGAAAAATCATAGCTTTGACTAGATGGGCCTTTGTTGGCAAAGTAATGCCTCTGCTTCTTAATAAGCTGTCTAGTCTGGTCATAACTTTTCTTTCAAGGAGCAAGCGTCTTTTAATTTCATGGCTGCCATCACCATCTGTAGTGATTTCTGAGCCCAAAAAAATAAAGTCTGTCACTGTTTGCACTGTTTCCCCATCTATTTCCCATGAAGTGATGGGAATGGATGACATGATCTTAGTTTTCTGAAAGCTGAGTTTTAAGCCAACTTTTTCACTCTCCTCTTTCACTTTCATCAAGAGGCTCTTTAGTTCTTCTTCACTTTCTGCCATAAGGGTGGTGTCATCTGCATATCTGAGGTTATTGGTATTTCTCCCAGCAATCTTGATTCCAGCTTGTGCTTCATCCAGCCCAGCATTTCTCATGATGTACTCTTCATATAAATTAAATAATCAGTGTGACAATATACAGCCTTGATGTACTCCTTTCCCAATTTGGAACCAGTCAGTTGTTCCATGTCCAGTTCTACCTGTTGCTTCTTGACCTGCATACAGATTCCCAGGAGGAAGATCAGGTGGTCTGGTATTCCAAAATTTGGAAAACTGAGCAGTGGCCACAGGACTGGAAAAGGTCAGTTTTCAGTCCAATCCCAAAGAAAGGCAATGCCAAAGAATGTTCAAAATACCACACAATTGCACTCATCTCACTCACTAGCAAAGTAATGCTCAAAATTCTCCAAGCCAGGTTTCAACAGTACATGAACCATGAACTTCCAGATGTTCATGCTGGACTTAGAAAAGGCAGAGGAACTAGAGATCAAATTGCCAACATCCGTTGGGTCACTGGAAATGCAAGAGAGTTCCAGAAAAACATCTACTTCTGCTTTATTGACTATGCCAAAGCCTTTGACTGTGTGGATCACAAAAAACTGGAAAATTCTTCAAGAGATGAGAATATCAGACCACCTTACCTGCCTCCTGAGAAATCTGTATGCAGATCAAGAAGCAACAGTTAGAATTGGACATGGAACAATAGACTGATTCCAAATAAGGAATGGAGTACATCAAGGCTGTATATTGTCACCCTGCTTATTTAATTTATATGAAGAGTACATCATGAGAAATGCTGGGCTGGATGAAGCACAAGCTGGAATCAAGATTGCTGGGAGAACTATCAATAACCTCAGATATACAGATGACACCACACTTATGGCAGAAAGTGAAGAAGAGCTAAAGAGCCTCTTGATGAAAGTGAAAGAGGAGAGTGAAAAAGTTGGCTTAAAACTCAGCTTTCAGAAAACTAAGATCATGTCATCCAGTCCCATCATTTCATGGCAAATAGATGGGAAAACAGTGAGAGACTTCATTTTGGGGGGCTCCAAAATCACTACAGATGGTGATGGCAGCCATGAAATTAAAAGACGCTTGCTCCTTGAAATAAAAGTTATGACCAAAGTAGACAGCACATTAAAAAGCAGAGATATTACTTTGCCAACAAAGATCCATCTAGTCAAGGCTATGATTTTTCCTGTAGTCATATATGGATGTGAGAGTTGGACTATGAAGAAAGCTGAGCTCTGAAGAATTGATGCTTTTGATCTCTGGTATTGGAGAAGACACTTGAGAGTCCCTTGCACTGCAAGGAGATCCAACCAGTCCATCCTAAAGGAAATTAGTCCTGAATATTCATTGGAAGGACTGATGCTGAAGCTGAAACTCCAATACTTTGGCCACCTGATGCGAAGAACCAACTCATTGAAAAGATCCTGATGCTGGAAAAGATTGAAGGCAGGAGGAGAAGGGTATGACAGAGGATGAGATGGTTGAATGGCATCAGAGGCTCAATGGACAATGAGTTTGAGTAAGCTCCAGGAGTTGGTGATGGACAGGGAAGCCTGATGTGCTGCAGTCCATGGGGTTGCAAAGAGCTGGACACAACTGAGTGACTGAATTGACCTGAACTGAAATTTTAGGCTAATCCCCACCACAATGGAATAACCACCAAGCTTATACTAACACCAAGCTGCTCCCTATCACATGCCCTTGTCTTATTCTCACCTGGTACTAATTCCCACCTTCACCCATTTGTTGTACTGTCTCTCTGCCCCAGTGGAAGTTAAATTCTGCCAGGGTAGGAACCTCTATTAACTACATTATCTGACACACAGTAACTCCTAAATAAACTTTTGTTGAATGATGTTTAGAAAAACAGACATTAATCAAATCATTCATGCTCACAATAGTTTTGACTAAACGACAGGTATCTTCTCTGACAACTTTTTAAGTCGTTTGTTTGGGTGACTTGAAGGCATCACAAGCCCAACGGGAGAAAGATAATTGCTCAGGGAACCAGACTCAAGGGGCCTAAATCCCATTCCATCCCGTCATTGCCCAGTCCTGCTCCATCTTGCTCCTGTAAGGGACACATTGTCTAAACAGCATCAAGTGTTAACTTGTTAAATCAGTTACACCCAAAAGGGTTGAGATTATTTAACAATGCAACAAGATGAGGTAATATCAAGAATTCTGAGGAGAGGCAGTGTTTTTAAGTACTCTAGTTCCGTGCCAGGGAGCTATTGTTTATGAAAAGATTTTTGGAAAATGAAGAATTAACTCAGTAACTAATCTCTTTCATGGGAATTCATTGTGCTTAGTTCTCACATTTTAAATTCTTAATTTTATATCCATTCCACAGTCATCTTATTAGTCTAACTTTTTAGAAGAAATGTGTAAGCAAATGCTTCTAAATTTAATTAGAATTTTAACCATTGTAACTCATCCATGTGGAGAAAAAAACACATAATTTCCAACCTTATTTGTTCTGAACAAAAATTGGCTCCATTTGCCACCACTGGGAATTTTTAGGAATATTCTCTCTGGAGGTCAGGGATTCTGTGAGTTTTGCTCACTGGTCTATTTCTAGAACCTGGGATAGTATGAGGCTCATAGAAGAAATCTAATAACTATTTACTGAGTGCATTAAAAACTGTGGTGTTCTTTACCCAAGTCAAAACCCTCCCATAGTTTTTTCAAGGAGAGATAAGCCTGGGCCTCTAGCTCCCAGCACCATTCCAGAAGAGACCTATGTGGTCTTTACATCCATGTTCTCAGGCACATTTCACATAAATCCCATGAATTCGACTGGGTTTCCTACTCAAGCTACCTTATGGTACTTTTCTGAGAGCCTCACTACATACAAACTCTGGGAAAAAAACGAGGTCCCAGGAATCAGTACAGAAACAAAGGGAAACCTTACAAGGAAGGCAGTGGAGTGACTCAGTGAGGATCATCAGATTAAAACTTGGAACAAAGTTCTGCTCACTCCCACATCACTTAACTAGTATATAAATGCCACCAAGTCACATCCTCATGCTAGACCTCATCCAAAAACTGAGGAGGTTCTTTAGAACATGGGTTTTCTCATCTCAAAATCACTCTATGGACCAAGTAAGTTTTTATACAGAGTGCACTTAAAGGTGAACCCATCTCTTACTTTCACCACTCCTGCGGATGCCCACAAGAAAAGCCTGAGGTTGCTGTATCACCTGCCTCTGGCCAGGGGCAGAATCATGCCTGCCCCATATACGGGTACAAAAGGCGATTTGTTTATTATCATTGCTGCATCTCTTAGAGATAAGGTTGATTATTCCAACCTCACTAGATAATAAAAACCTGTGCATGTGTGCTAGGAGCTCCATGGTGGAAGGTTCAAGGAAAATGCTGGATTTTGTGGACAGTGGACAACAAAGCACCTTTCTCTTTTTTCTATGGAAATGAAAGTAATTTTCAAAAATCCTCCCCTAGATGGGAATACCACCTGATCTCATAAAGCCCCTGTAGGATCTATCTCATCTTCAAAGATGTCCCCCAGTGAACCACACATCCCAGTATTTATGCCACCATGTAGTCCCCTCCCTTACCAAATCTAAGCCAGACCTGTACAACCAACAGGATGCAGCAGAAGTAACACTGTGTAACGTATAAAGCTAAGTCATAAGAAGTCTTGTGGTTCCCACTTTAGACTCCTGGAAAGCTAGTTCCTGGAACGCTCTCTTTCAGATGCTGTAAGAAGCCCAAGCTCCATGAAAAGGCCACGTCTCCGCACACCACAGTCACAACTGGGCTCCCAGCTAGCAGCTGGCATCCACCCCTAGCTTACAAGGTAGCCATTGTGGATGTCCTGCCCAGTAGAGTCTTTGGATTACTCTAGTCCCAGTCACATTCTGACTGCAACTACATAACACTCCTCAAGAGAGAACTTCCTGGTTGAACCTAGTAAATCCACCAGGCCAAGAGAAATAATAAGGTATTTAAGGAACTAGATTTGATAGAGTAACTATGGATGGAGGTACGTGACATTGTACAGGAGACAGGAATCAAGACCAGCCTCAAGAAAAAGAAATGCAAAAAAGCAAAATGGTTGTCTGAGGAGGCCTTACAAATAGCTGTGAAAAGAAGGGAAGTGAAAAGCAAAGGGGAAAAGGAAAGATATACCCATTTGAATGCAGAGTTCCAAAGAATAGCAAGGAGAGATTGGAAAGCCTTTCTCAGAGATCAATGCAAAGAAATAGAGGAAAACAATAGAATGGGAAAGACTAGAGATCTCTTCGAGAAAATTAGAGATGCCAAGAGAACATTTCATGCAAAGATGGGCTCAATAAAGGACAGAAATGGTAGGGACATAACAGAAGCAGAAGATATTAAGAATATCTTAATACAAGATATTAAGAATCTTGTATGCAAGACTACACAGAAGAACTGTACAAAAAAGATCTTCACGACCCAGATAATCATGATGGTGTGATCACTCACCAAGAGCCAGACATCCTGGAATGTGAAGTCAAGTGGGCCTTAGGAAGCGTCACTAAAAACAAAGCTAGTGGAGGTGATGGAATTCCAGTTGAGCTCTTTCAAATCCTGAAAGATGACGCTGTGAAAGTGCTGCACTCAATATGCCAGCAAATTTGGAAAACTCAACAGTGGCCACAGGACTGGAAAAGGTCAGTTTTCATTCCAATCCCAAAGAAAGGCAATGCCAAAGAATGCTCAAACTACCACACAATTGCACTCATCTCATATGCTAGTAAAGTAATGCTTAAAATTCCCAAGCCAGGCGTCAGCAATATGTGAACTTTCAAAAGTTCAAGCTGGTTTTAGAAAAGGCAGAGGAACTAGAGATCAAATTGCCAACATCCGATGGATCATCTAAAAAGCAAGAGAGTTCCAGAAAAACATCTATTTCTGTTTTATTGACTATGCCAAAGCCTTTGACTATGTGGATCACAATAAACTGTGGAAAATTCTGAAAGAGATGGGAATAGCAGACCACCTGACTTGCCTCCTGAGAAACCTGTATGCAGGTCAAGAAGCAACAGCTAGAACTGGACATGGAACAACAGACTGGCTCCAAATAGGAAAAGGAGTATGTCAAGGCTGTATATTGTCACCCTGCTTATTTAACTTATATGCAGAGTGCATCATGAGAAACGCTGGGCTGGAGGAAGCATAAGCTGGAATCAAGATTGCCAGGCGAAATATCAATAACCTTAGATATGCAGATAACACCACCCTTATGGCAGAAAGTGAAGAACTAAAGAGCCTCTTGATGAAAGTGAAAGAAGAGAGTGAAAAAATTGGCTTAAAGCTCAACATTCAGAAAACTAAGATCATGTCATCCAGTCCCATCACTTCATGGCAGATAGATGCGGAAACAATGGCTGACTTTATTTTTCTGGGCTCCAAAATCACTGTAGATGGTGATTGCAGCCATGAAATTAAAAGATGCTTACTCCTTGGAAGGAAAGTTATGACCAACCTCGACAGCATATTAAAAAGAAGAGACATTACTTTGTCAACAAAGGTCCGACTAGTCAAGGCTATGATGTTTCCAGTGGTCATGTGTGGATGTGAGAGTTGGACTATAAAGAAAGCTGAGCACCGAAGAATTGATGCTTTTGAACTGTGATGTTGGAGAAGACTCTTGAGAGTCCCTTGGACTGCAAGGAGATCCAACCAGTCCATCCTAAAGGAGATCAGTCCTGGGTGTTCATTGGAAGGACTGATGTTGAAGCTGAAACTCCAATACTTTGGCCACCTGATGCAAAGAGCTGACTCATTTGAAAAAACCCTGATGCTGGGAAAGATTGAAGGCAGGAGGAGAAGGGGACGACGGAGGATGAGATGGTTGGATGGCATCACCGACTCGATAGACATGGGTTTGGGTAGACTCTGGGAGTTGGTGATGGACAGGGAGGCCTGGCGTGCTGCGGTTCATGGGGTTGCAAAGAGTCAGACATGACTGAGCGACTGAACTGAACTGAAGTCACAAAGTTTTGTAACAACAATAAGTAACTGGATGTCATGTGTAAGTACTCAGTCATATCTGATTCTTTGAGACCACATGGATTATAGCTCACCAGGCTCCTCTGTCCATGGAATTTTCCAGGCAAGAAATACTCAAGTTGGTTGCCATTTCCTTCTCCAGAAGTAACTGGAACAGTGCCTCAAATTCCTTTACAAGTTTCTATGACCTTGAGTTGCTCTCATCAGTCATTTATGCTCATATATGCAAGACTCTGCCCCTTCCTAATAGAAGTTTACAAATAGCTGAGTTATTTTAAATACTTCCAAATTAAATTCTGAAGTTAGGATTTTCTCCTATTGAATTTGAAAAGATTTGCACTGAATGCAAAACAATGAGGTTGAGTTTTTAAAAATATAATACAAAACTAGTTTTATAAATTTGGCTCCAAATACATGTCTGTAATTATGGTCTATAGCTCTCACAATTATGTTCTTCAAAATTATCCCGATTTCAAATAAATTACAGGAATTGGGAGGAAGTTGAAATATTGTGTCAAATCTGCATCTTGCAAGCTGCATCTCACACCAAAGACAAGCACAGAAACCTGAGGTCAAGTCACATATTCCTTCTCATGTTTCAAAAAACATAATCCCCATGACTCATTGTCTAGGGTACTAGCCTTGCTTTCTTTTTTGGATTTGGGATGCTGATTTATCTGGTCTAGTTGTGCCCTACTGAACCCAATCATGACAGAAATGAAAAACTTCAAACACACACTCATAGAAACACACACAAATACACAGAAAACAAATATCTTGGATCATGGAAGAATTTGATGTTGTCATTGTTTTGTAATTTATTTTCTTTAAAATTCTCTCCGTTCCTTTTGGAGTCATTGAATTCCACTTATGAGTCGTTTGTTAAATTATGGCTCCTGTATTCCAGGCACTGTGCTAAATGTTTTAGATACATTTACTCATTAACTGTGTGATACAAGGTTGTTTATTATTATTATTATAAATACAAGGTTTGTTATTTATTATCCCCACTTTACAGCTGAAAGAACCATGGCTCAGAAAAGTTAAGTGATTTGCTAAAGTTTCACAGATATTAAGTACTCTGAGCTATGAACCTAGGTCTACCTCTCAAGCAATAGAAACATAACTGGAACACCTCTGAATTCCCACACATCCAGAAATCACACCTCAATTATTGAATCATTAAGCAGGAACCATAGCTTGGCCAAAATAACTATGTATTCTTGTGGATCACCCTGAAGAGACAATTTGAATCTGAGTTTGGGAAACTGGTGGCTCAGATGGTAAAAGAGCCTGCCTGCAATGCGGGAGACCGGGGTTTGATCCCTGGGTCAGGAAGATCCCCTGGAGAAGGCAATGGCAACCCTCTCCAGTACTCTTGCCTGGAAAATTCCACAGATGGGGTGTAGCAAAGAGTCGGACACAACTGAGCGACTTCACTTTCACTTTCACTTTCATGTGCATGGACATTGGGGATTATCCATTCAGAAGACTTTGGGCAGGGACACAAAGGGCAATCACAGGGACCCAGGAGATTCAATAATCAGGAACTCAGAGGCTGCTGGCATGAACTGAATAGCAACCAGGACATTTAGGAACCGTTCCTATGGATCAGTCCATATGCACTGGGGAGAGAATGGGATACACAACAGAAAAAAATGGGTTCTTGGAGGGGAGGGAATGGTATACATGTGTGCACACATTTGTGTGTGTGTGTGTGTGTGTGTGTGTGTGTGCATGTTGAAAGGGTAGGGGCTGCTTTTCCTCCATGAGTTGTTTCCAAACAACCTTTCCTCTCATTCCATCTGTGCCCCTTCAAACCAATTTTCTCTGCATTCTTTTATAGCCAAACCATCCTGGAGAAACTGAGACAGCCTCAGATGAGATTTCATAGTAGAATGTGCAGGGGTGGGGTGGGTTGCTATATTTGTTCTTTTTCTCTTATTCCTATCTCTAGTCATACTTGCAGTCCCTCTTTCCCTCTAGGACATTTGCCATTTAAAATATATTCAAAAATAAGTAAATACAGTATATTTATATTACAATAATCAATAGCTCCTCTATGGAAATGCAAACGTGTGACTCTGAGCCTCAGTTTCCCTGTGAGTAAATGTCCATACTTCTCCTCCCAGATAAGTTGGCCTTGGTCAACACACACACACACACACACACACACACACACACACACAAACACACTACATTGTATTGTCAATTAACTGAAAAGAGACTTGAGTGGATGACTAGGGTTACCTGGAGACAAGACTGCAAAGAAGCCAATTCAGGAGCAAATGTTATCAGGACAGGCTGGAAAGCACATGGGCCCTGAGGTCAGACCAGCCCACTGCAAACCCCACCCCTATGACTCACAAAGTGTGAGATCTTAGGCAAAGTATTGAAATTCTCAAAGCCCTGGCTTCCCATCAGTAAAATGGAGATATTAATAGTACCTACCCTCAAAGTTGTTTTGAACATGAAATAAGTCAATACATGCCAAATACTTAACCCAATGACTGATACACAGAAAATGCTCAGTAAATATTAGCTGTTGTTATTTACTATATAGTACACAGAATAAAATTTATAATACCTATTAGTTATTGAATATTTTCTACATACAAGACTGTAGGCTATTTAAATACACTATCTCTCTCAATCTTCAGAGCAACCCTATAAGCCCTGTTCTAGAATATCCCCTTTTCCAAATGAGAAAACTGAGATGCAAATAAGTCATGTCTACAAGGTCCCAGTGTTACTAAAAATCACAGCACAGTTGATCCGACTTCAAGTCTGAGGTCCTAGCCAAGTCTCAAACAAAATTACCTTCCTAAAACCCAGAACAGAGTTTCTTTGAACATCTGTCAACACTTTCCATAAGCCTTTCAGGACTCCAATCCCCCTGAACTCCCCAAAACCTTTATGGCCCTTTAAAATACCAGGGGTATCCACGGTTGAAGTCAGAGAACTTCACATGTGGCAAAAACGAGCATGTGTAGAGGACTCTTTCTTCTCTATGAGCTTTCACACCCACACTCTATATTTGGTGTGAGGATAAATGTATTTATTATAAATGCTTTCAAGATGCTGCAAGTCCTGACACACGGTGAACATGGCAGAGAGCAGGTGAGGCGGCGAGAGAGCACGATGTACACCTGCTCAGAGCTTGGAGTCAGACTACCCTGCTTTCAAGCCCTCTGTCTGTCCTTCATCAGCTTTGGGCAGCTCATTTCACCTCTGCGAGCCTGCTTCCTCATCTCTATAGGTAACAGGACACACCTCTCCCCAGAGGATGTTTCTGAAGGTTAAATGAGGTCATCCCTGTGAAGCACATGACACAGTGCAAGACAAATGGGAAGTCCTTGGTTAATACTCTTAATAATAATACTGTGATTGTTAAGTGTTCAAAAATGTTATTTGTAATTATTATTAATATTTAATTCTCAAAACAGTTATACCATAGAAACAAGGATACCAAGACTTGGAGAGCCTGGGTGCCATACTCAGGACCCCTTAGGGGCTGGCAGTGTTCTCACAACCTCCTACCAGCTGCTAAATCAGCAGGGCAGTGAAGTACTCATGGGTGGGTAATGTGCTAATGGGTGGGCTCTGAGGAAGAAGTCCACTTCTTTTGAGAGAGTAGTAACACAAGCCGTTACCAGTTCTATAATCTACAGTTCCTCAACAGCAAAGTTAACCTCAGTCTTCAGGGACCATCCTGTATTGTTGGGTGCCCAGTAGAACTGAGAAATGTCATGGCTGGGCTTCCACCTTAGTTTTCACTTTGAGTCAGATACTAAAGTGATTAGGTCAGAAAAGTTTCCCCCAGAAGCTCCAGTTCTTTGAGTAGTGGTGACATTAAGCAAACCCTAGGTGTTGCAGACAGCTGGTTGAAATGCCTGCTCTGGGAGGGGTGGCCAGTCACAAAAGCCAGGGTCATAACAGCCTTGTTATTAGAATTGGGGTGACTAATTTCCAGGTAGAATCAGAGGCTCTTACAAATTGCTTTTGTAGAAATCATACCCTTAAATGTCCAATCTGCCCTGAATCACTCTACACTCAAAGCAGAAACAGCTGGCATCAGAGAACTTGATAAATACATCACAGGAACACATGGGATTTGATCCAGGGAGACGGGCCTTCTCTTGCCTTGAAAAGTGGCATGCCAATGACATCATGTGAGTTGACATTTTTAGTAGTTTCAGAGAGCAACACAGACTCCAGTGAGTTCGGTGACCTTGGAGAAAGCTTTTCCCTTTCTGATTCTCCTTTGGTAAAATGAAGGGTTGAACTAGATGGTTTCTGAAGCCCATGGACTGTCATATTACCCCATGTTATGATATAATATTCTCTGAGCATTGGTTCCTTTAAGAGGTAGTAAGAAGTAATAATTTAATATCTAACTGTTTCATACAACAACCCTATGAAGTCGGTACTATTAATATTCCCATATTACAGATGCAGAAATCGGGGCCCAGACTAGTTAAGTGTTTTACCCGCGACACTTGTGCAGAGCTGGGATTTTAACCCAGGCAGCTCAACCCATAGGCCTATGCTCTTAACCATTAATATTATTAATGAATATACTAATGAACCAGTCATGCAAACTAAGGGTTCCAGATGCTTCTTTTCAGGATTTCTCCATTTCTATGCCATCAACAGTGTGTGTGTCAGCTCTCAGGCATCATCTGGCAGATGTACATACATATCACCTACCTAGGTACTGGCATGTCAACACCAGACAGGTCCTAACAGATCATCTGGGTTGGGTGTTCTTAACTCATTATCCTTGAGCAGCCGTTAAAGAGCACATAAACTCTCTAAAGTTATACGCAAAATAAGGGTGTGTGTAATTGTGAAGACAGATGTCATAGATTTCTTCAGATTTCCAAGGTCCGAAAACTTTTAGAGATCGACGCGTGTTCTGACAGTCGATACAGCTGAGACCACCAGATGAAAATGGACCTGACCAGGTACACACGGCAAGGAGGGACAGAGCTGGGTTCAGACCCCAGATCACCTGACCCAGAGCCTGGGCTCTTTGACTACATCATGCCCATTCAACTCAATTCTCTTCAACATGCATCAAGGGCCTGCCAGGGTCAAGACACCTTAATGGGGATTACACACACAGCTCACACACTGGGTAGTTTTAGAAAATCGTCGTGCTTCATGCTTAATGCAAAATGGCATTTCATTGTTTCTCTAAAGTTATTATCATTGATAATTACCACTGATCTGCCTGTCTGCTATTCATGAAAACTTAGCCAATGGTATCTCATTCATATCTGGTCCAGTCTGCCTTTACTAGCTTCACTCCTGACCTCTATAGATGCCTAAAGTAGTTGGGAATTTCTGTCTCATTGTTATGTTTAAAAAAATCAGTTCAAAAGAAAACTGAAATAGCTAAACTACACAAAGCAAAATATATTAATGACTAAACATTGAATCACATTGTCCTGACAAAGTTCAGATCAACCAAATGTGTTTCAGGAAAACTGGACTTAGTAGAAGTAAAGCCACAGTAGAAAATTCACTCTGGAAGAAGCTAAAATTTGATACAATTACATTTGATACAGATAAATCACAACTGATAATTAAACCTTCCTTGTAAAAATTCACATAAAGCAGTGAATTCTTGTAAAATTGATTTTGATAAAATAAGAAATGACAAAAAATAGAAATCATTTCACTGCACTATACTGAACATCGATTTTGAAATTAAAATGGCTTAATGAGACTAATTAAGAAAAATACGTTCTTGACAAAAATTCAACCATGTTGGTGCTAGTTATAAACATGGACTCAAAGCATCCTCGGTGCCAAAGGACAGAGGTCTAAATGTCTGCCATGTTAAACACATGTCAAAAGGAAAGTGCTAATATAGGGAGATCAAAACTTCCTGTAGTCTTTTGTGAGGATTTGCAATCATTTGCAGGCAATGCTCTGATGTGGCAGAGAAACTGACATGGCCACTGCCTTTGCAAAGCTCACTTGAAAAGCCAAACAACTAGCACAGACTATATTATTTAGGCATGCTTTAATCCTACAAGTTCCATGAAGACACAAACATCAAGGAGTAGATGTTATCTTTATGGGTGGAGTGAGTGAAGAATTTCTCAAACCTGCAAGGAGGTTCCAGGAGAATTTACTTTTCTTCCTGAACAAGAGAGTTCTCTTTTCTCTTTGTCTTCCTTTTCTGGTGGTCCCAGGAGTTACTTGCACCAGGTCATCTCCAGTGCTAGGCTCTGGCTTATCCACCAGACCTCTGAGCCTCATGCCTGTGCAATCTCTTATCTTCTTTAACAAGGCTGGAGTCAGTGGTATGCCAGAGCTGGCTCAAACCCACTCCTGAAAGCCAAGTATTAAATTTTAAGAATTTGATGAGCTGGGTGTTAAATACAGCCATTATTAAAAGTGAAATTATATAAAGAATGCAAACTTATGATCAAATATACCACCTTAAAAAGAGGTATAAATATTCAAAACATCACTTCCTGATTAGTTTAGTAGAATCTGCTCCTAAGGTCGTTCTATCACATCTATCACATCTGTATGGTATTCACTATATGGTGGTATGCATATCTTTCCCAGCCCTATATTCAGTAACATCACACTAGTAGATCAAAATTAGCCACAGTAGGAGTAGTTATACCACATAAAATTGCAAATGCTACAAATACAGACTTAATGATGGTTCTGTTGATTGTCTAGATTGAAGAAAGTGAAACTAATAATGTAGATTATACTTAAAGCTGATAAGTCTATAGCTGTTTCACAGTGATAAGCACAAAAAACAGGCAATATTCTTTCAAACTCAGCAAAAAAGTCACACTATTGACAAATGAGTGGTTTCCAAGCTCTTTGTTGTTTCACTTTTGTCTTACTTGTTAATGAAAATATCAATGAACATTCATGTCAAAACTGTTCTTGTTATCCAACTGCAACCATGATTGACTCTATATACAAGAGTTCTGAATAAATCAAGGAATGCATTGTCTGAAAATCAATATGGAATTTACCTTAGCATTTACATTTTATTATTTGTAAATTGAGTGTTGTACATCCTTCATAAAAGTAAAACATATCATAACCTTGAGTATGCATTCACACACACATTTCCAGAGTTGTCACTTACCTCTGACGTCCCTCAGAAGCCTCCCATCTCTTACCATGAGACCACCAGGACCTGCTGCAGCCACCAGGCCACTAGGCCAACTGAGGTCATGATGGGCCCAGGGAAGTACTGGAAGCTTCAGACTAGAGGAAAGGAAGGCCAGTGTTTACAGTGACGGCTGGCTGCAGAATGGCCTTTGTCTGCTCTGGGCCTTTATTTATTTTCACACCAGCCTAAGGCCTTTGACCCCAGTTTGAAGTCAAAGGACAGGAAGAAAGATTCTTTACTTTCATGACTATTGGCAACATAGTTTGGCTGGCAGAGAACACCGGGGAAGAGAACACTGGGAAGCCCTGGCCCAGGACATCTCAGGGCTCTGGAAGGACAGCTCGCTCAAGAATTGGGAAGAGAACGACCCCACTTCTTCCTTTAGGCAATACACTGTTTGGAGTCTCTGTAGGAGGGCCACACTCAATCGCATTCCTCTCTATTTCTCATTTGCTGGTGTCCTTTTTGGGAGAGGGGGACCATACTTAGTTATTTCATTATTTTACCCATGTATAACTTATATCCTAAATAATCCCTACCATGCAATCACATAGTCATTCAATCATTTATCCAATAAATCAATATTGAGTACCTTTTGTGAGTCAGGCACTGTTCTCATGCTGTAGGTACAAGGGTGACCCAGGCAATCTCTGCCCCGGCAATCTCTGACCCCATGGCGCATAATGTCAAGTGGACAATATGGACATTAAACTGTTTTCACATCCAGTTGGATGCAAACTCTAAGTGCTTGCTCCACATGTTCCAAGCTGAAATTCATTATTTTCTTCACATAAATACTCTTCTCAAATGCCTGTCAATAGAACCACAGCAATCATAGCCACTACTTATATGACATGTGCCAGGCACTAATCTAAAGACTTTACATACATTAACTCACTTATTCCTCACAAAAATCCCACAAAGAATTATTAATACTATTATCACCCTCATTTTACCAAGAGCTTAAAAGCTTGTCTGATAAGCAGTGAAATTGTTCAATGGTACCACCATTCACCTTGGGCAGGATGTTCAGGTAAACAAGATCAATCCAGCTGAAATTCCATGAAATTTAGCAAACGTCGAGCTTCAGTTTTTATGTAATACCTGCAGTCTGGATGAGGCTCAGATGGTATCCTGACTCTGCCACTTTCCACCTGAAGGACTTTGGGCAAGAGTTAATTTCTTACTTAACCTCTCTGAACTTGTTTCCTCATGTGTTCTATATGAACAATTATACTATGCAGTTACTTCCTGGGTAGGATGAGACCATTATGAGGAGTCAGTGATATAATGGGGCCTCACATCTGGGACCTTGGCCCACCCAAGAGTCCATAGACTCCTTGAGGTCATGGACCTTGATTACCGTGCTCACTGGAATGTGAGCCTAGCACATAAAAGATGTTGAATATTGGTTGGTTGAGTGATTGGTTGGTCAGTTGGATGGATAGATGGATGGCTCTGTTTCCATTGTCCCACAGGAGCTAGCCCCAATTCAGACTCTCCTTCCACGAGTTTCTCATACATGAATCCATTCTCCCTCAAGAAGATCAATAGATACTCAAAGGCAGGTCTTTTGTCCTATATCTCACCACAGCCCCAATTTATGATTCACCTAGGAAGTAGCCTTGGAAGTCTGAAACAACACTGCCCACTCAGGCTTCAAGACATCCTAAAATTTCACCTGATCCCTGCTGCCCTTACTTCCAAAGAACTTTCAGAACTAAAGGGATTTCCTGCAATGCTTGGTAAATTAATGCTTATATAAACTGATTTTCCTGGTCATTCACTTCCTTAAGACAAAGGGGAACCATCAAGTGTTCACAAGGGAAATCATTCTCTTTAGGATACTAAGTTCTAAATAGAAAATGTGAAACCAGAATTGCATGGTTATTGAAAGCACTGCTTTTAAGATCAGATAGAACTGTTTTTGAATCTCTGCAAGTGTCTTAACTTCTTTGAACCTGTACTCTTTTATCTGGAAAGTGGGAATAATAACACATTCTTTGTACGGTCATTTGAAGGATCACGTCAAATACCATAAGTATATTACTTAACACCATGCCTAGTACAGGGCAGGGACTCAGCAAAAGACTGTGATCATCCCTGATCATAACTGGTAGTGAGTTGAAAATCAGGAAGAGACTAGCACATCTATAGTGATACATCCTAAACAAATGAAAATTATGTTTATTATTCTCAATAAACTTTTACTGAGCACCTGCTATGAATGTGAGCAGTCTTATCTCCTAATTCCTTATGTTTCTCATGAGCAAAAAGCATGTAGATTATGGTCTTAATACTTTCTCCATCTCATAATTAATAAGAAGGGGCCACAACCTGAATCGAAAGTTTCATTCATTTTTTTATTGACCCATTCACTGAACCTTTATTGAGGTTCTAACATATGTCAGACACTGGTAATGACTCTGCGAATATAGAAGTGAGTGACTGAAACAAAGTCCCTGCTCTCATGGAGCTTCCAGTCTAGATGGTGCACAGGAATTTTTTTTAAAGTCACACAGACAGTATAACTATAAACTGTGATAAATGCCCTAATGGAAAAGTGCAGGGATCTATGAGCACATGAAAGAGGGATAGCTTAATGTAAAGATACAAGAACAAAGAAAGACACAGACTTTATATAACTGGGAAGAAAAGAAAGGAATGCCATGGCACTTGGAAGAGGGTCAGGTTATAAATCTGAATAATCCCTTAGAACTTTAAAACTACCAAAAAATGCAGATCCTCCATGTCATCTCTCTGTTTGGCTATCCTTTTCTCTGCTCAGTAGAGTCCCAAAGCTACATGTTCTAGGATAGACAAAAATCTGTTTTGTTTGTTTCATGAATAAGTAATTGGTTGTCAGGATTACCGTGCAGCTGTTCTTTCAGCCTGGCCCTTGGCAGTTCCCCTGGGGAAGAAAGCAGATGTGGCTAGTGTCACTGCTGTCTGCGGCAATGTGCATACATAAGGGGTGTTCCTATGAGCATCTCTACGAAGCAGATGCCCAGTATACTCCCAGATGAACAAACATCAAAGCTCTCAATTTACAAAAAAGTTCAAAAACAAAAATGTCACCTTCACACATAATATTTGGCCCATGCAAGAAAGGTAAAGTAATTGAGTCGTATAAATCATGTTTAAAAATCATATTCTAGATCTAAAATGTTAGAATCAAAAACAGAAGAGATCACCTGCTTAAAATTCTTTCCATAGATAAAGAGTTTGCAGTAGGTAAAAATTTGCATAGGCAAAAATCTGCGATCCCAAATAAATATAAAATAGAAGTTTAAGAGAATAAATGTGTTCCTAAATATTGTGAGTCTTAAAAAACAACAACCTTGTTCCTAACAGTCTTCATGCATATGAATTAAAGCATCTCAACATGAACATAGGCTTCACTCTGGCTATTTGTTTCATAAGACACATCTGGAAGATGAGGGCATCCCCACCAGCTTTCCATATCAAAAGTAGGTAAACTCTCTCACATCTGTGACCTCCTTTCTGCGCTGCCTTTTCAAGTACCACAACTTCCATCTACCTTACCGCTTCACTTACTCAGGTATCCACAGTCTTCTACTATTGACTCTGGGGTCTCCTGCAAATTCATCCCATTCCTCCTCACCTGGAATCTTTAAAATTGAATTTATAATTTGTTCTGATGTATCACCATTGTGTGACTATAAGCTTTCTATTTCTCCTCTCATTTTCTATCTGGAAAAGATGTTCTATCATTTCTTCTGGACTACTGAAAGTGGGTGAAAGTGAAAGTGGCTCAGTCGTGTCCTACTCTTTGCGACCCCATAGACTATACAGTCCATGGAATTCTCCAGGCCAGAATACTGGAATGGGTAGCCTTTCCCTTTTCCAGAGGATCTTTCCAACCCAGGGATCAAAGCTAGGTCTCCCACATTGCAGGTGGATTCTTTACCAACTGAGTTACTAGACTGTAATCCATGAAAATCTCCAAATTTTCTCAAGATCCCATAGAAAATCAGTTCTCTCCAACCCTGTTTCTAGACCCACCAGAATTGCTTGACCCACCAGAATCACCATATTGATTTCAGTCTAGCATTCCAGGCTGCTGAAACAAGTTTTAACCTTGCTTCTCTTCATGATCATATTAGTAATGGTATCTGTTCCAAAGATGTGTCACCTGACTTAGATGCACAATATAACATAATAGTTTCTCCATTCTAGTTCCAGTATCTGGGAGACAAATCTCACCTCAACCACATACTAACTTCAGACATATCATTCTCTAAACCTCAACTGAGATAACAACAATAGTATCTTCCTCAAAATGCTGTTGAATTATATGAGATAGTTCTCAAAAAGTTTTACATAGGGGATAGCACATAATACTCATTCACAATGTCAACCATTGTCTTTATTTTGAAATGTACATATTCTCTGGTCTCAATAAAGTTGTCCCAGCAAATGATGTATATGAAAGAACAAAAGCCAGAGCCCTCAAGGTCAGTGCTTTTCAAATGGTAGGTTAGTAAGTCTAGAAATCAATTTAGGAGGTCATAATCTGAATATTTTTAATTAGAATAGAATGTTCTTTAAAATGAACGGAATAGACTATATTAAAGTACATTTCATATTGTAAGCACTAAATGATGTTTTGTCAAATATTATATGTATTTTTGTGCATATGCATACTGAGATACAATGTAAATGCATTTCTTGTTGTGTGTCATGGTTTTTAAAAAAAAAAAAATGAGTTTTGAAAGGCATTGCTGTAGGCTGATCAAGAACTCCCAAACACACTCTGGTAATGAGATACAATTTAAGAGAGACATTACTGCCCTCTGCTGGAACTCTTTATTTCTCATGGAGAAGAACAACCGTAAAACGGTAGAGGCCTTGCTTCTCCTAGACCATGACCTCATCCATCCTACCAGAACCTTGTTTGGAAGCTTGCCTGGGGGGAATGCACCCCTTGAGCTATCCTGACACCCTGAGCAATGAGTCCAAGGCAGCACTAGAAGTGGGAGCCAGAGTCCTCACCTTTAAAATAATTTTGAAAGCACAGTGTCCCTCCCTTCCACCTGCCTCCCAGTCTCTCCCAGAAACTAAGCTGAGCAGCACCATAACTGAGTTATCCTAGGTCTCACCTCTGCCCTGTCATACATCACAGCCTGGCAGAGCCTTCCCTGCTTAGGGCCATGTCTCTGCTTCTCTGGGCAGACGACACCCCTCAGAGGAAGGTGAACGGACTGTGTGTTCTCAGAGCTGGGACTGCCAGCAGCCTCCAACCTCTAATGCTCCTGAATTCTAAAGTAACTCACTAGGGTTGGAAGACCAGAGGGGCACAGACTTGGAAAGATATGCTGTCCCACTCCAGAGGTAAGCCTGCACCAAGAGGTAAAGACCCTAAGAGAACAGCACCCCTAATACACACCCCTGTCTTAAGATGTTAAAGCCCAGAAAACCAGATACACTTACTAAGAATCTATCTAGTCCTGCTTCAGTATGAGAGCTACTATGAATTGAAGGCTCATACCTAGTCATCCACACTTGAGGTCTCAAGTAAAACTTGAAGCCATTAAAACTGAGGCTAAAGAATGTAGAGTAACTTGCCCAGTCACTCAGCCAGCGTGAGACCCAGACCCTCTTGAGTGCAGGACCAGCTTTCCTAGCCACTGCGCTAAGTCTGGCTGCACTTCAGAACTTCAGAGCTTACACCAAAAACAGAAAAAATTGACTGAATTGCAGATTGGCAAATAAAACCCAGTATGAAAAAAGAGTTTAATCTTAACTTTAAAATAAATAAACTAATGGCTGGGTCATAATCGGCATTTTTTAAGAACATAAACTATTAATTTGCTTTAAAAATAGCCTCATTTGTTTTAAGTCTGGGATCAGACTTCTTTCTTCCTCAGGTAAAAGCCTGCCACCAAGACAGATGAGCCTCAGTCATTTCATCATCTATAAAATAAAGAATGTAAATAAGTGTGTCATTTCATCTAGTGTCTACACTATGTGCCAGGCATTGAGTGTGCTTGGTACTTTTACGTGTGCTGTCTCATATAATTATTACAACTTTGGGCTCAGAGAAATTAATTTGCTGAAGGTCACACAGCTAGTAAGAGAGATTCTAACCCAAGTATCCCTGACTTCCTTGCCTCCAACTAAGAACTCAGTGAGTGCAGGGTTTATCCCCTTGAATTTTTGAATTTTTTCAAAATTTTGAAATTTTGAATTCTTTATCCCCTTGAATTCCTCCCATCTCCTCATCCACACATATCAATGGCAGCAACTATCAAAAGGAAAGGAAGTCAAGATCATGAAAAACAAGGAAAGACTGAGAAACTATCACAGATCAGAGATGACTAGGGAAACATGACAACTTAAATGAAATGTGATATCCTGGATCCTGGATCACAAAAAGGACTTAAGGGGGGAAAACTGGTGAAATCCAAATAAAAGCTGAAGTGCCATTGTTGCAATATCCAGCTAATGGGTTTCCTGCTTTCCCTCCTGCTGCCCTGTAATCCCTTCTCATGCTGCTTCCAGATTCATCTTTCCAAAGCACAAATCTGAGCATGCTGTCTCTCCTGCTTAGAACTTTTTTGTGGCTCACCCTCACCTCAGGGTCTGTCTCCAACTCCTGTTTCCAGAGTCTTCTCTCACTTCCCCTCCCTACCTCCTTGACTTTGCTCCAGCTTTGTTCAACTCACTGCTGTCCTCAGAAAACAAGCCCTCTCCACCCTCTGGACCTTTCTTGACACATACCCTGTCGGTCAACACCCCCCCCCCACCCCCGCCAGGCATCAGTTAGAATAGAAATCTCTCTCTTTCTCCAGATTCAGTTTAGATGTCACTTCCTCTGGGGACCACTCCCTGATGCCCTCACTCCTATGCCTTGGTTAAGTCGTATCCCCTGAGTTCTCATTGCACCCAGTAATTAGCTCCCATCACAGTGCGGTCTATCCTGGATCATACATATATATGCCCTTTTCCTCTTATACAACTGAAGTGGGAAGCATGCACTCAGGCATGGCATTAAATAGCATTGACTCCCAGTGTGAGGAGGCCAGTTGTTTGCTGTTTTCCTGATTGCAAGGAGAATTGTGTTAGTTTGTCTTCAACACTCCCTGCCAATTGTTAATCTCTTTATTTTCAAATAATGCTAGATCAAGCCTAGGCTCAGCACTTGCCATAAGCAACAGGATCTAACTTGAATTTGGTACACTGTTTTCACTGTATTTATTTTTTATTTTTTTTTTCATTTATTTTTATTAGTTGGAGGCTAATTACTTTACAATATTGTAGTGGTTTTTGCCATACATTGGCATGAATCAGCCATGGATTTACATGTGTTCCCCATCCCGACCCCCCCTCCCGCCTCTCTCCCCATCCCATCCCTCTTATATTACAATTTTTTAAATAAAATTTTGCTTTAACTATAAACCAGGCTAGAAAAGTAAGGCCTATTGATATTTGCATTGTTCACAGCTGCAGAAATAATTTGATGTAAAGATATTTCCTGTCATTAAGATTTTACTCTTAACCCTACAATGGGCTGTATCTTTATCTGTAAAAAAAAGGAAAAGAGCATCAGATTCACCTATCTTAACCAGGTTATTGTGAAGATTAAAAAGTATAAGTTTCAGTGCTCTGTAAATAGAAAAGTCAAAGTGAAGTCGCTCAGTTGTGTCCAATTCTTTGCAACCCCCATGGACTGTAGCCTGCCAGGCTTCTCTGTCCATGGAATTTTCCAGGCAAGAGTACTAGAGTGGGATGCCATTTCCTTCTCCATCACCATATTTATTTTTATTTATGAAATTCTGTTTACAGAAAGCAATACAGAAGTTTCTCTTCTGCACAGACCAGTCATCCTTTATAAAATTAGTTTACATGAGTAAAGAAGTAAGTCAATTTAGAAAAGAACTGGTAAGTGGTTTTTAAGGGGGCACGTATGGTGGTAAAAGCACCTGTGCATATGCATGAGCACATATGAACACAAACATGCACATATGCACACGTGCATTTAACTGTGAACATAGCCCTGAAGTAATCATTTGTGTAGCTAAGTCCTTGGATCCAGGGTACTGCTCTTGGCCACAACTACCTTTGTGGCAGGGAGAAAAATTACTTTTCTGTTTTTCAGTTTGTGTATGTAGGTGCTCACTGGTCTCCAACTCTTTGCAACCCCATGGACTATAGCCTGCCAGGCTCCTCTGTCCATAGAATCTTCCAGGCAAGCATACTGGAGTGGGTTGCCATTTCCTACTTCAGGGGATCTTTCTGACCTAGGAATCAAGCCTACATCTTTTGTGTCTCCTGCATTGGCAGGTGGATTCTTTACCATTGTGACACCTGGGAGGAAGAGGAAAAAAATGGGCCATAAAAATATAGGAGTTCATCTCCCAGATACATCTCTCTTCCTGTTCATATGGCATAGAAATAACATTGCTGAAAAGGAACCTGAAGCATCATACTTTTTCTATTAGAGATCAGAGATTCAAAGTGTATAGAAGTTAAGTGACATACCCAAGGTCACATTGCAATTTAATGTCAAATTCAAGACCAAAAGCCAAGTCTCCTCAACCCCCAGTGAACTGTTTCTCTCTTCATTTCTGAAACCCTGCACCCCTAGTTCTTTCCCCAGATAAACTTGTCAAAAGAATTACATTTTATTTACAAATTACAAGCAAACACAAACAGACATAATATAAAGACATCTTAAAATTATGGCAAAGTAAATAAGAAAAGAATAAAGGCAATATTAGATTTTAAAGCATTAGTATGATTGAATAGGGAAGTAATGTACCTGAAAGCTGAGAAAATATGTTATGGGTTTTCCACAATGTTGTAATTCCCTCCTTATTATTTATTTAGATTAGATGGAAGGAGCCCAGAGCCAGGAGCCAGGCATGTCGCTAAGTTTTGGGGGAGGATTAGGATAAAGCAGGTAATTGATTCATCTTTAGCTACTACCTATGAATAATAAAACCTGCATAAATAGAAACCAGACCCAAACACCACTTTACTCACTTTCTATGGATCATGAAAAAGTGCATGAACATGATTCCAGGGGTAATAGTTCACGAACATTTTTAAAATGGAATTTTCAGACACTTTTAAAGACTATCTTAGCAGTGTAATTTGCATATACAGTGTAGTCACTGCAATGATACAGTGCAATGTTTCTTCTCATTTAAGAAAAACAGCCTTATCCTCGTCTTTGGAAATGTGCTGAACATTTTTATAATTGACCTGGTTAAAGGCAAATTTATCAGATTTACAGGTGAACCGAAGTACACAGAATCACAAAGAAATGGAAAGATATCCCATGCTCTTGGATTGGAAGAATTAATATTGTTAAATGGCCATACTATCCAAAGCAACCTACAGATTTCATGAGATTCTTATCAAATTGCCCATGACATTTTTCACAGAACTAGAACAAACAATCCTAAAATTTATATGGAACCATAAAAGACAGAATTGCCAAAGCAATCCTGGGGAAAAAGAACAAAAGCAGGAGGCATAACCCTCACAGTCTTCAGACAATACTTCAAAGCTACAGTAATTGAAACAGTGGCATTGGCACAAAAACAGACATATGGATCAATGGAACAGAATAGAGAGCCCAGAAATAAAACCACACACCTACAGTCAATTAATCTTTGACAAAGGAGGCAAGAATATACGATAGAAAAAATACAGTTTCTTCAGTAAGTGGTGCTGGGAAAGTTAGACAGCCTCACAGAAATCAGTGAAGTTAGAACATACTCTCACACCACACACAAAAATAAACTCAAAATGATTTAAAGATTTAAATTAAGACGTGATACCATAAAACTCCTAGAAGAAAATACAGGCAAAACATTCTCTGACATAAATCGTACCAATGTCTTCTCAGGTCCACCTCCCAAAGAAATAAAAACAAATATAAGCAAATGGGACCTAATCAAATTGACAACCTTTCGTACAGCAAAGGAAACCATAAATAAAACAAAAAGACAACCTGTAGACTGGGAGAAAATATTTGCAAATGCTGTGACTGACAAGAGCTCAATTTCCAAAATATACAAACAGCTTGTACAACTCAACAACATAAAAAACAAACAACCCAAGTGAAAAATGGGCAGAAAATCTAAACAGATATTTTTCCAAAGAAGACAGACAGATGACCAATAGGCACATAAAAAGATGCCCATCATTGCTATTTATGAGAGAAATGCAAATCAAAACTACAATGAGGTACCACCTCATATCAGTCAGAATGGCCATCATTAAAATGTCTACAAATAACAAATAGTGGATAGGGTGTGGAGAAAAGGGAACCCTTCTACAATATTGGTAGGAATGTAAGTTGGTGCAGTATGGAAAACAGTATGGAGGTTCCTCAAAAAACTAAAAATAGAGTTGCCATATGATTCAGCAATCCCATTCTTGAGCATATACCCAGGCAAAAGCACAAGTTAAAAAGATAAATGCACCCATACAAACATAGCAGCACTATTCACAGTAGCCAAAACTAGGAAACAAATGTCCATCAACAGATGAATGGAAAAAAAGATGTGGTATGTATACACAATAGAATACTATTCAGCCATAAACAAACACAAATGAAATAATGCCATTTGCAGCAACATGGATGGACCTGGAGATGATCATATTTATTATACTAAGTGAAGTAAATCATACTTATCATACTAGGTGAAGTAAGTCAAAAAGACAAATACCATATGATATCACTTATATGTTGAATCTAATATATGACAGAAATGAACCTATCTAGGAAACAAAAACAGACTCACAGACATAGAGAACAGACTTGGGCTTACCAAGAGGAAGGGGGTCAGGCGAGGGATGGGTTGAGAGTTTGGGGTTAGGAGATGCAAACCATTACATATAGAATGAATAAACAGCAAGGTCCTACTGTGCAGCACAGGGAATAGGACAGTATGTTCAATATCCTGTGATAAATCATAATGGAAAGGAATTTTTAAAAGAATATATATTTGTGTGTGTATATAACTGAATCACTTTCCTGTACAGCAGAAATTAACACAACATTGTAAATCAACTATAATTCAATTTTTAAAAGTATGCAGAATCAGAAAGTCTAACCAAATTTCTCAGTGAAGTGTAAAATGGGTGGGTAGCTATAATGCTCTTCACTTAAATATATGTGTGTTGGGGGGGCGGGGAATGTTGTTGCTGTTTAGTCGCTGAGTCGTGTCCGATTCTTTTGCAACCGCACGGACTGTAATCCACCAGGTTTCTCCGTCCATGGGATTTCCTTGGCAAGAATACTAGAGGGGGTTGCCATTTTCTTCTCCAGGGGATCTTCCCAACCCAGGGGCTGAACTCATGTCTCATGCATTGCAGGCAGATTCTTTACCATTGAGCCACCTGAGAAGCCCATGTGTGTAGGTATTTATGTGTATATATGTGTATGTATTTATGTATACAGATATATATATTTGTAACAACTGAAAAATACTTGGCCAAACAGAAACTCATATGAGCAGAGACTGCAAATGATAAACTCAATGTGAGCCAATGATAAGATGTAGCTGTTGGGGAGAATAAAAATCTTAATGCAATGTTAAAATACGATATTAAACCACATTAAGTAAATGGGATTCTGTGGTGGCTCAGATAGTAAAGAGTCTGCCTGCAATACGGGAGACCCGAGTTGGACCTCTAGGTCAGGAAGATCCCCTGGAGAAGGAAGTGCAACCCACTCCAGTATTCTTGCCTGGATAATCCCATGGACAGATGAACCTGAGGGGGGGTGGGAATGGCTACAACCCATGGGGGTGCAAAGAGTTGGACACAACTGAAGAAGCAGGGAAAGTGCAGTAATGACCCTCAGTACTCTCTACTCACCAGCCAATACCAGTTATAAGAACCACACTATCAAAGGGACAGGAATTGGCGTCTGGCCAGAGGAGAATAATAGGTCAGTGGGGAAAAGGGGAAAAGGAGAGGGTCTGTAACCTGAGACAAGTGGGGAATGGTTCATGGCTTGGATCCCAGAGCCAACCAAGTCTTCTTCAAATACAAGATTCGTAACCATTCTGGAATGCATGTGCCTCCCAGGAATGTTGTTGAAAGGCTTCTGTATGGGAGGTTAGACTCAACTTCAACATCCCTCCCTTGGGGGATTTTATGGTTTGTGGTGGGGGCAAAACCACATCTGTCTTACATGGTAGTGGACTAGGTCACTTCATTTCCTTCCTAAAGAAGAATACTCTAGAGTAGAGAGCATTTTAACAACCAATCAAGCTCCTAAGAGAAAATAAGATGTACCAATATGTGCACAATATTCCTGACTAGAAGATGCACTGCTGACTCAACTCACCACCTCTATCCTACCCCTCCACACCACCAATCATCCAGTAGCCCCAAGAAGCTAGAAAGAAAGGGCAGAGCATCTTACAGTAAATCTAAGCTGTCTGTGATCAGATGGTGAGACCTGTAGCTAGATCTTGCATGTTTCCACATTTCAGAACAATAGTGAACCACCAACATCTGGGGTATTTCAGATGCTCATTAAAAATCCATGTTCCTGGGGTATCTTCCAGACCTACTGAATCAAAATTATTGGAGTAAGAACCAGAAAGTTCATTTTCTGCAAGTTTCTCGGGTAACTTCTTTTCACATTCTCCAAGAACCATGGTTCCAGAGCATTGCTTCTCAAGCTTTACTGTGCATTAGAATCACCTCAAAAACAGGGAAAGTCAGGGCTCCTTGGCCCCAGAGACTGTGCTTCAGATGTCTTAGGTAGAGCCCTGAAATTCACATTTCATACGATCTCACGGGTGACACTGATATTGCTCGTCCAGTCAGTGGGTCATACTTGGAGCTCACTGCCTTAGAATTCCTGATTCTGTCATCAAAGAACTCAAGACACTGTGGTAGCCCCAGCTGACTCCCCACCTTCTGGAATCCATATCCTTGGTAAATCCTTCCCTTTTGTGTGGGCTGGACATATAATGAACAAAATATGCAAAACTAGTTGGATGCCACCTCTGAGACTAGTTATGAGAAGACAGTGACCACCCACTCTCACCCTTGCTCTTATTCTCACATGCTCGCTGATGAAGAGGCTGCCATGCTATGAGCTGTGCAATGGCAAGGCCCACAAGGCAAGAACCTGTGGGTAGCCTCTGGCCAACAGCAAGCAAGGCACTAATTCCTACTAATAGCAATGTGAGTGCGTTTGGAAACATATCCTTCCCTAGCTGAGCCTGAGAAGAAGACTACAGGTGTAGTTGATGCCTTGATGGAAGCCCTGTGAGCTACTCTGAGCCAGAGGACCCAGAAAAGTCAAGTTTGGATTCCTGCCTTCTCACAGAAGCTATGAAATAATCAATGTTCCAAGTCACTAGATGTGTTATGCAATGATAGATAATAGAGATGCTTTGTACATGAGCAACCCTGGAGTCGGTATGATCCCTTGGTATTTAACCCATCCTTCAAGTCCCTCATCTCATCTTCCTTATTATTAAGGAGACAAATGTGTGATAAACATAAATGAGCAATATTTAATAATACACACTGTTTACACGTAATTTACGTCATAATGTTCTTAGTGCTCAATTTTTAAGCCATGGCCCTGGAGAGGCTTCCCTTGGGTTTTAGGGAGGTTGTGGGGGAGCAGAGCCTCAGGGCAGGATGGGGATGGTGCATCCACATCAGACCTCACCCTCTGTGCACTCCACCTGGCCATTCTGAGGCTGTCTTTTGCACTAAGAGCATGGTGAATTCTCACCCACCAGTCCTCGTGACAGGAGGAGTAGCACCTCGACTGGCTGAAGAAAGAGAAGAAAGAAATGACTAGTTTCACTGCTGGCAAGGGGAGGGGTCTTTCCCTGAGAAAAGTCAGTAAAGGGAACAAAGTCCAATCTGCTTGCCTTCTCTCCAGTGCACTGCCTGATTTCTTCACTGATGGAAGGGGACAGCTTTTCTAGGGGCAAAAATTCTCATTTTCTCTAGAACTGTGTGTCTAGAAAGTACATTTCAGGGGCTGCATGTGTGGAAGGGCCACAGTCTACTGGAAAGGCTCTAGACACAAAGTCAGGACCCTAATCCCTGGTCCACCATCCATTCTTTGTGTGACTGAGATGAGCCCTCTCCCTCTGGACTGTGCTCTTCCCATTCTGAGATGAGACGATGGGCCAGGTCATGGCTTGAACTCCCCAAATTAGTGTCTAAGAGGCTAAGAAGAGAGGTAGCTTCTGACCATGGCAACTGGTCGGAGATGGGACAGCTGTCCTCAGAGGAACAGGCCCCCACCACTCAGCCAGCGTGCCCTCTCTGAGGAGCGCCCAGAGGGACAGCTGTGCCACAGGGGGCTCTGGCAGATGTTGTCCAGCCTGGTCCTAATGACGTCCTGCAGCTCCTCGTCACCAAGCAGGACCGCAGCCGCCAGGGCCAGCCAGAAGTACTCGGTGGCATCGTGGGCATCCTAACCCCCAGCATGGGGGCAGAAAAGAGACAGCATTAGCAGACATTTCCAGGAGAGGCTTGGAGGCAATGCCAGGAAATCTAAGAAAACTAGCTTTTGCCTGTTTGACATCCTTTCCTACCTCTTTCTCCTGGTTCCTTGGGGGAGTTCCCTCACCAAGTCCACGTCAGCTCTGTGACATTGCTAACCCCGGTGGCCCTCCTCCCCAGGCACAGGGATGGCGTCTTACCCAGACACAGACAATCATGAAGCAGCACCACCCTGGGCACAGAGCTTTAGGTATAAGAATATGACTCAAGCTGACTTGTCCCAAGTCACTCCCTGGGACCTTTCAAGTGTGACCTAAGAGAGAAAATGGTCCCTCACCCTTTTAGATGGGGGCTTGAAGCTGCGAATAATAGGAGGAGAAAAGGCCAAGTAACAGAGAGAAGTAGAAACATTCTAAGCCAAGAAATACAGAGAGAGGTCCCCACCTCTCTCTCAGATCCATGATGGCTTCTGGCTACCAGCTTCCAGCACTACCTGAAATTAAACTTATACCTGAATTTCCCAGTTCCTTGAGCCAATAAATCTCCTTATTTGCTTAAGCTAGTTTGAGTTGAGCTCTTTCCGTTGCAATGCCTAGAGTCCTTGGTTGATGAAACCAAATCATACACACTTTGTCCTACTTCCTGGGAGCTGTGGATCAAAGGCAAGATCGCTGAGGGGAGTTCTTCACTACCCCATCGTCCCTCCCTACATGGTTGGGATGCAGAAAATATGGTTCTTCTGGTGAGACTCAAAAAGATATGTCTGGTTCTCATTAACCCTCATAAGGCAATAATAAATTCAGACCAGAAACATTCTGGCAAATAAGAAAAAGACAGCAGAGCTGCCCTAAGGGTCTGCAAACAGAAGCCACTGTTTCTGTGTGAAAAGAGTAAGGATTCTGCTGAAGCAGAGAGAGACATCTGGTAAGGGAAGCCAATGTCTAGGGACAAAGTTCGACAGCCAGAATGCAACTGAGAATTATAGACCACACACATAGTTCTATTAATAGAAGTCACTGGAAAAATAAGAAGTTCTGGATTCAACTCCAGAAGAGCAAACAGGAGATCAGGGCTAAGATCTTCTCAGGACCTAGGCATGCTTACAATCTAAGACCCTGCATGTTATTATCTCAAACATGCCAACATGTACCTAGATTTCATCTAAAATATAATTTATAAAACTTCTTAAGAAGTGAGTTGCAACTGACTAGTTCATCTATAACATTTTTCAGACATACAGTTAGGAATTAATTTTAATTTTGAAGCTTATAGTTCTTTTGTTTGGGGGTCTCGTGTATTGTTTAGGTCTCATATATTTTCACAGGCCCTGGAGGAGCTCACAGGCACTAGAACATGTGCCCATAGTATCTGATAAATGAAATGGGCCCAGAAATCCCAGCAGGGCAAGGAAAGAGAGGAACATGTCTCCTTAGCAGAGATGGGAGCCTCTTTGAGGTCTCCAAGTGGGGCTAAGTGGAGACTGTCATTGTGTTCCCAGAGGAGCCCCTCCCCACCCTATGAGACAACACTCCCCAGTTTACCCCTCTCTACTTTACCCTGAAGGCTCAGGGTCAGGGAAGAATATAACTGGACAGCAGCTCTCAGACAGCCTCGCAAGCCTGTTTCTTACCTTCAGCTGGTAGAAGGTGAGTTGGCCCAGACGATAATACACCTTGGCATAGTATAAGGCCTCCTTGGGGGTCTGTAGCCAGGGTGGACAGAGGGACAGAGTCTTCAGGTAGCAGTCCTCAGCCATCTCATACATGTGCAGGGAATAGTACACAGTGGCCAGACGGTGGAAGGCCACCAGCTCCTGCCGCTGATCTTCTAGAAATTGGAAGACTGAGAGAGATATCCTACAGCCAACACCTTGCATCATTAGTTCACTCATTCATTCTGTACAAGTTAGAGACCCTTTCACTTTTAACTTATGCTTTAGAATCTTGGGGTCTAATGGGTCTATGACTGGTTTTGCCTTTGGTGGATTTATTGTTTCAATAACTAACTCCTTTAACACAAAACAGACTTTAAAAGAGAACAAAGGCTTCCAATTGTATTTTTGGAATATTTACAAGGTGGCTGTTTGATGTAATCTAAAAACATCACTTTTAAGCTTCAAAAAGCCAAAAGCCAAAGCTAAAAGAGAAGAATCCAACTCTCTGATATGGAAATATCCAGTGATGCGGAATCTCATGAAAGGGTGAATATATCCTCCTTTCAGCTTCCATCCAAGGAAGGATAAAAATGCTCCAGAGGGAGCTGCCTGGGCCCTCAAGGTCTTCCTAAGACCAGCAGACAGTTGCACAAATAAGGTTTTCTGCAGTAAAGGAAGAGCTAGGAAAAGAAGAGAGAGCTCTGAAGTGCAATTAAACACAATAAAGTCCAGTACCGTCCACATCTCATGCCCTTGAGAATGCCCAGAAGTCCCTTCTAGAATCATCACAGAAGACTCCATTTGCCCTTACATCTAATCAAGCATCCTTTAATAAAATCTGCTTTTCCTCAAGCACCAATATTTGAGATGAGTTTATCTTTTTATATTCTGCATTTTTTTTCTGTTTTAGTGACTTACATTGTTTCTCATTAGCTTTTGTTGTAAATGCAAGCTATTTCAGCTACTGAGTGAGTTAGGTTAATGGGAATCTGACTTTCATTTACATTTCAATACCATACGAAAATATGCACCTGACTAATAATCAACTAATTAAAAAGTTAAGGCACAGTGCTTTTGTAATAGGCCATTAGTGCATAGGATAGGATAGGATACCATATGTGCATAGGATAAAATACCATTTACCCTGGACTCAGAATAATACCAATGATACTAACTATAATAGTGTGCACAAGTAACACTTATCAAGGACTTATTATATACCAAGCACTGTGCTGTGGGTTTCAGCTGGATTATCATCGGTCTTCATAACAACTGCATGCTGTGGATGTTATTTTTAATCCTGATTTGCCAATGACAAACTTGAGGCTTATAGATATTAAATTAGGTAACTTGCTTACCTGGGGGCTCCTTGACACTTTGACCTAAAGTTTGAACCTATGGAGTCTGACTCCAAGGGTATGCTCTTACATCTTTGTTGTCCCTCAGGGAGTGTCACCCCCTCCCATTCAGTACCCCAGACAATTAGGACCACCTACCTGCAACTGTGCTGAGTCTGGCTGCCAAGGTAGCAAATTCCAAAGCCTTCTCATAGCCTTCCAGGCTGATCTGCAGCTCTGCCAACTTGTTGAAAATCCGGAGCTCGGTTCTCACTGCCTTCATCCTCCTTGCTAAGGGAACAGCCCCAGTCTGAGAACAGAGGCACAAGGAAACTTAGTCTAGCCGAGAATCATTAACATATACCATATTCTAGGAGGTTATATTATATCTTACTGCCAGGGACTGAGGGATGGCAATGACTGAAGCCGAGGGGGAGATGGCACTTCCCATGCATGGCTTTTCTCAGCTCTCTCTCCTGATCCTTGCTCTTGGTTGCTCTCCCAAGCCCTCAGAGGTGGAGGAACTAGAGGGTCATCAGGCTACCCTGAAACTGAGAGCAGGAAAGAGAAGACAACTTTCCTCAAGGCCACATGGGAAGTTACTCACCTTCCAGTTATGCAGTCCCTTCGCACCCAGTGCTAATCTACTAAGTACATACATGGAGTATGTGCATAGTGTCTGAGAGTCCCCAGGAAATAGTCATTTCTATTATTTTTATTATGAATGTTGGGCAGGTCACTTCATCTCTCTGAGCCTCAGGTTTCTCATCTATAAAATGTATATGACCAGGAGAACCTCAAAAATCAGAGACATGTCTTTCATTCGCTCCTAGCACAGTGCCTGGCACATATTGCAGGCTTGATGAATGTTTGATGACTGAATAAACAATTGAACAAGCAAATGAGTAAGTATTGGAATAAGCGAAATTTTAGGATCAAATAAGATAACAAAGTTTCCCAAACTTCAGTCTGTAATGAGCAATTATGGTTTTTTACATATCTACTTAACATATGGACATTTATTTAATTAATATTATTTCTTAAATTAACTGTCTTTTATTTTCTTGCCTCATTCTTTGCAATAATATCTGTGAAATCATGAGTTTGATAAACTGGTATTATACATTTTTAATTTTAAAAGTATATTTTAATACGTAATAAAACATAGTAAAGCAAAAGTGTTGATCCATAGACCAGTCATCTCCCACCATGCCATGTATATAGAAACATTCTGGTCAACAAAGACGTGCTACAAACTGTAAGGTACCATGCAGCTAAAAGTTGTAATTATTATGGTATGTTCTCTCAGGAAGAATACTTTATTTATCAAGCCCAAAAGTGATAGAGTTTATCAGCTCCTTCTTTGAGAGCCTGCTGGACTTAAGAGAGGGAGAGCTTGTGGGCAGACAAAGAAACACCATCAAGAGAGGAGAATGGGGCCTCAGGCCAAAGTCCAAGTGAACCTGCCTACATTTGTGCCACAGCCTGGCTGGAGATACTGCTGACTATGTAGCCCATGACTCACTCGGTAATACTCCACCGCACGATGCCTGTGGCGAGTCCCATTGAAGAACACATCACCCGCTTCCTCATACAGCTTGAGAGCCAAGGAGGGCTCCTCTGACTTCAGGGCTTTCTGGATGGCTGTCTGGGTAGGACAGAGACTTCTGTCAAAGGCGGAGAGAAGCACATCGAAATGTCCACAGGCCTGGCAAGAAGGACATCCTGACCATCTAGCTAACCCTCTATTAAGTCCCCGGAACCTTAAATTGTCTTCCGTACTCATAAGGCTGGTAAGAAGCCTTCAGAATTCCCTAGTTCTGCATTTCCCCTTTGATGACATGGAGATGAGATCATTTGATGAGATGATGAGTTTACTTTGACAGCCCTAGAAATGGTTTTCAGCAGCACAAACATCTTGTAATAGTTGAATATTTATTTTAATGTGTTCAGAGAAAGAATATTAATAATACATCAATAGATAGCTAGAGGGAAATTTGTACAACACAGGGAGCTCAGCTCAGTGTTCCGTAACAACCTAGATGGGTGGAATGGGGAACGTGGTTGGAGGGAGGCTTAAGAGGGAGGGGATATGTGTATTACAGCTGATTCACAATGTTGTACAGCAGAAACCAACACAATATTGTAAAGCGATTATCCTCCAATTAAAAATTTTAAAAATTAAAAAAATAATACATCAAAATCTCTGATTTTAGATAGCACTGTTTAATGTAAAAAGTTAAGCTGATATGAAGTTGAGTCAAAGAAAAATAAATAAATAATGGTACAGAGGTCATGGATATGGCAAAACTATAAACCTGATGTATAAATGACTGAAGTTTGGAAAAAGTGATTTCATTCAACACGTACAGTTTCCAGATGGAGAAACAGGCTCAGAATAAGGAGTTTTCAAGTTTACATCAATAGTTAGTGGCAAACAAATGCTAGTGTCTTTGGTCCCATTACCCTTCTCCTGGCCCCTATGATCTCTTTATCTCGAACAAGCTATTTAATTTTGCACCTAAACAAAATGTGATGAAGACACAGAAGAGAAGCATGTACCACAACTGCAGCACAACTACTGTATCTCAAAGATCCTTAGGTAGAGAATGATTTACCTCAATGGGAAAGACTGCAGAACATCAAGTCAGGTGGCAGTCTAGGGTTAGGGGTGTCTGGGACCAATTCTGGTCTGTGAATTACAGGGCCAAGGTCCCTCAGTTATTTTTATTGCATATACAGATACACAAAAATAGAGGCAGTGAGATGCAATCCTGGAGTCAGGAGTTCTACTACCAAGCAATGAACAACCCCAATAGCCCCCTCTGGGCCTTTGTCTCCTGGAGAGAGAAAGACAAGACCGAATTATCTGTTCTCTGATAATTCTTCCACCTCTAAAATCCCAAGGCTAGAGAATAGAGTTTGAACGAAAAAACTTTTTAAGTCATACTGCTGGAGAGCAGTTTTAACCACTTACTAGCTGTATCACTTTAGGCAAGTTACTCAGCCTCACTGAGTACTGTCTTAAAATGTAAATTTCAATAGAAACTCCTGCCACAGTTTGTAATGAGGATGAAACAACATCGTGCATGTGAAGTGTTTAACAAAGTATCCCATGCAAAGTAAGACTTCAAACATGTTATACAATCATTATTAAGACTCAGTGGAAGCAAATTTGTGTGAGTATAAGTAATAGAGTAAGGGAGTTGGGTAAAGGGGAAGAAAATGAAAAATGGGAAGGAAGTGAAGATTAAAAGGCATATTTTTGATAGAGTACATCTTCTTATCTACCATCATAATGTCAGTATTGTGCAGACAGTGATAATGATGATGATGAAATACCATTTATTAAGCATTTACTAATTCCCATGTACTTAGTAAATGTTTAAGTACATGTGTTTACTATGCAAATGTTATACTTAATATTTACTAAAGACAGATCCCCTCATGAAGAAACTGAGGCTCAGAGAGCTCAGATAAGTCACACAGTTCATAATCAATGGCCCTGTGATTTGATTCCAGGTCCCTCTTCCTTTAAAGCGGAGGTACTTAATCTATACTATGATATACTACAGATGTTAAAGGTGTAGAAACAACAAAAAAAATCATAAGAAAATAATAATGTTAATATACTGCAAACATCAACCTTCCTTACCTCCCTGAAGTCAAGCTGTGTGTTGAGCTTTAGAAAGACGGATAAAAGTGCCAAGACAGATGAGCAAGTCTCCCATCATGTTGAGAGCTCACACATGCATATGGAATTCAGGGACTAGCCCACAGCTGCTTGTTTTCAGCCTATCAGACTGCCCTGGTTTCCACCTTTAGTCCAGGGAGCAACCCAGAGTTGACTGTCCCCCTAAGAGCTTGACAAGAACATCACCTCTCCCTAGTTCCAGCTCACCACTTTGGAGGGTACAGCTGCCCCCATTCCCATGGTCCAGGCCAGCAGATAAGCTCTGCTGGAGACCTACCTGCAGGTACAGCTCCACCAGTTCATCTTCCTGCATGAGGTAGTGGAGTCGCCCAGCCCCAAGCCAGGCCTCGGCAGCCTTGTCTCTCTCCCCCAGGTCAGTGAAGATACGCAGGCTCTCCTTGATGCAGGTGAGGGACCTCCTGAGGGACCTGGGGATGAACATGGACTCATAAGGTATGAGGGCTCAAAGAGACCCAGAGTCATTCAGCACAGGAGGACACTGAAGCTCTGGTGGGTGGACAACATTATTTCAGATCACACAGGGAGATCTGCCTAAACCAGCTGTGATCTGGATCTATCTAAACCAGCTGTGACCTCATTCCAAACCAGCTGTGATCTGGATCTGCCTAAACCAACTGTGAGACCTTGAGAAAGTATAGAATCTCGCTGTGCCTTGGCTTCCCCATCTACAAAATGGGGATATAATTGTACCTGCCTCAGAGGATGGTTATGAGAATTAAATGAGATAGAGTGTTTAGAACAGTGCCTACCATAGAGTAGGCACTTGATAAACGTTAAATGTTAGTTATCATTTTTATGATTACTGGCCCATGATCCAACCATCTTTCCATGACACTATAACATTTTTCATAAGAACTTAACACAGTGAATGATAAATGCATACTTATTGAGTAAATGTACAAAAGAATGACCATAGTGGTAACTGTAAATCATTAGAAAGATTTTGATGTTTGTATAATAAGAAAAATCAAAGAAGGAGGAAAGTCTTGGTGTTTAACGGACTACTCTTCAGTTATTTGGAAATTGTTCATGTAGAAAACTCTTCCCCTCACGTCAGGGATTAATGAAGAAACAAGGCATAGGTAATACAGTGTTGCACATGTTCAGAATTCCAGAACAAGAAGGAACACTGGGCATCACCAACTTCAGCAGTAACTAGAATCACCTAGAAACTCTTTAAACATGCATCCACAGGCAAAGTCATCACCCCAATGTGTTGACATACCATGCTAGCCTGGTACACTCTAGCTCAGGTAGCAGCATTTTGTCAAAGCTCCTTATCAGTTACTATTGTGACTCTATTGTGCAACTTGGGTTGAGACTCTCTCCTTATTTCATAGGGAAAACAGGCCCAGAGATGGGAAGTGACTTGCACAAGACTGTACACCACACTGGGGGAAAATCAAAGGCCAGAACTCCATTCTCCTGAGTCTCAGCCCAGGACCCATCCCACAATACCCATATTCTTCATAGTGTGACTCATGACTCACCTGTACCAACATTACCTGGGAGCTTATTAAAAACAGACTCCCAGAGATCTCTCAGACTGACTGAATCAGAATCATCACAGTAGCAAGCCAGGAATCTGAATTTCTAAGACACACCCAGATTATACTACTGTGCACTGAAGTTTGGGAAACACCAAACCGTGGAAATCCTTCTAGGAACACTGACCATTACCAACTAAATCTGTAAATAGTTAGGAGGTCCTTATCAAACATTGTTCCATCTCATGATAGGCAACCCAGGCCCCAGGCCCCCTTGTGCACAGTGATGGAAATAAGTATTGTTTGTGACTAATAAGGCCCTGATTCATCTTGGCAACGAGGCGGCTATTAGCCTTCAGAGAAACTGCTAGACATTTGGTCCTTGTAAGTCCTGAGAAGAAAGAACTCTAGTTCTCTGATGCCCTGCTTCTGATATGACATTTACTGACATTAAGGATGGGCAGTGGCCACTCTCCGTCAAGAAGCAGAATGTCAGACTTGCTCCTGAGACTGTGCTGTGAGCCGAGAAGCTGCACACAATGCTGAGGTGGTCACCAACCTCCCTGGCCTGGTAACCACAGGCCTCCTTCACTACAGGAAGCCCTGACCTTTTCTCACCCACTCTGCACCCCTTAAATGCCAGCAGGGATAACAGGTTCTACAGCCTGGCCTCCAGTGCTCCCCTACTCCCACTGTAACAATTAATGAAGACAGGACCCTACATCTCATCCTGGGAGATTCTTGGGATATGGTTATCTTCTCCAAACCCCCAGGGAGCAAGATGTGGGTTATCACAGAGAAATGAACTCACAAGAAGGTATTTTGATCTTAGAATTTTTCTCTCTGAGTTCACTATGACTGTGAAAGAGAGGAGGTCAGCATTCCTCAAAAATTACTCCAAGGGGGAAGATAGGACTTAGAGAGACCCAGATGCTCACATAACTCTATCAACACTCTATGTGCATGGATTTTCCAAAGACCATTGCTTCCACCAAGACTTATACCTGATTCATGACTCCAGTGTAAGACAAGCACCTTATGGTCTAAAGTTGGGAAGTGGTCTCCAGCTTCCTTGGTTCTTTCCTACCACCACTCACCACCCCATGTATTTATATCTACCAGTGGCTACGCCGTATCACCCACAAGATGAGTCACTAGCTTGGCCTGGAATGTCCCAGCATGCCAATTCCTCTAGTCAACACCTGCAGGTTCCAGGTGTGGCTCAGCTCCCAAATCAAAGAAGTAAGGAGAACAGCTGGTGGAAGACAAGAAATCAGTCTTGATCCCAAGTCTCATGAATTCTGGCCAGCTATGCCCAGGCCCTGCCATAGTATCTCCTTTTCTCATTTTTTTCTGCCCCCAAAATTCAATCTCTGTGTCTGAATCCTTGTTTCTTCCTTCTTGTGTGGATATCAGTCATGAGTCTGTGGTGAGATGACTTCAGTACACCTGCATTCCCAGACTTCCTCCTACCAAGCCCTGCTGGGGTTTTCCAGATCCCTGCCCTGCCTGGATGAATGCTGGACCTCTGGCCAGAGCCCAGCTTCCACTAATTGGTCTTATCCAATTTCCATAATAAGAACTGCCACTCACCAGGGGCTGACCCTGGGCCAGGTGTTGGGATACAAATTTTCAGTACACATCCTCTCATTTAACCCTCAAGAAATCCCCAGCCATGAAAGTTCTTAGCTCATTTTGCAAATAAAGAAACCCAGGGGTCTTTTAAAAAACTTGTCCATGTTTGCATTCCTCATTTCTAAAGCTTTATGTGTAGCTCTCTGCTGTTTTGTCTTTAATAACAGCATGGACTATAATTGTTACTTATGATTTATTGAGACCTTAGCATGCACTAGGGGCTTGACACGCATAATTTCATTTAATCATCACAACAGCACTAAGAAAACAGTATTATTATCGTATCCATTTGCAAATGGGAAAAATAAGGCTTTGAAGGGTAGGCAATAAAGACCAGGTAATAAACTCTGTTTAAACAAGGATCTAACCCTGAGAATCAAACTCCAGAGCCCCTCCACAGACCCTCGAACAGTGCTCAATTTCTGGCTCAGAAACCAACTTGTGGAAAGACTTTTGTTTCTTTTGCCACTTTAACAACTTCAAAATTTTGAAGGACATAAAGCAACCTCAAACCTTGAACAAAGTGCCCCCATTGGAAAAAGATGGATGGTGATGTACATCCTAGGCTTGTGATAAAAGGAGAACATGTCAGCAAGTGCAATTCTTTCCTTGTTTATGATTCCAAAAATGTTAGGGATTGCTCATATTAGCTACACTGAAAACCAAACATTGAAGCATTTTTTTTTCAGTTCCACAGGAGTAAGATGCACAAGAATAAGAATGAAAGCCATGAAAAATGACTTCTAGGCATCTAGGGATTGTATTACATGCAAAGAATCATTACTTTGAAAAGGCCTGTTGCATGCAAGGCATTTCTTTCTGAAAAATAATATGCACATTCTTTGTGTCTCTTAGCACCATTTATGTGATACTTGCAGTGAGTATGTGTGTAATATCTACTTCCTGAACTAGATGATAAGCATTATCAGCTCAGGGACTGGGCTGACATTTGTCAGCTTTTAACATAGGGTCTGGGCCATAGTACATGTTCAGCAAGTATTAGTCGAACTGATCCAATAGAACCATAAAGTTCTCAAGGAACCCACCTGGTTCAGCTCTAGAGCTGAGTCTATAGACAGTCTAAAGTCTATATTGTGTCACCCTAAAACAGAAGACAAGACCCCTAATGACCTGTCTCATTGAGAGAATGAAAGACTTCATCAAACTAGATTCTGTAGTCATTACCATGAAGGCAAAGAAAGCAAGACTCAAAAGATATACTGAACAAAGGGATAGCAAAGTATCTCAAGACAAAATTCTGAAGGCTGAACCAAAGTTTTCATCATCTATTGCCCTCCCTTCCTACTCACCATCACTGAACACTAGAGAAAACCTTTCAAATAGGAGGAATGTAAATGAGCAGAAAAGCAGTATGGGTAGTGAAAATCACTCACTCTTCCCTCCTCATAAGGTCATCATGAGATTGCACATTGGCTGGTAATCAGTGCAAGCTCTGTTACTATTATGACCTCCATTTTCAATATGGATTATGACTGTGCCAGTCCAGAGGCCCACCTGCACCCCCATCTAACCTCCACATCCCTCCCTGGGAGGTAGGCTATAGTCTTCTCTCTCCTTTAGTACCTATATCCAGAGAAACATCAAACTCGGTCCATTAAATCTACAGAATGTTTTTCAAATGTGCCCTCCCCTTTCCATTGCTACAGTTAGACCCTTGGCCCCAAAAGGTCTTCTCTTACCCTTCTCCAGTTTTCAAAATCTTTCTCATCCCTCAAAGGCATCTTTAAATGCTATCACCTTCATGAAGGTGATCCACCAACCCTTAGCTGAAAGTGTTGTTTCCTTTCCCTCCAAACCTGACCCAGCAGATGCCTGCCATCTCACCCATGAACACTTCCTGCCTTTGCCTGATATGGCTTTGAGCTTTGTAAGAATGGAAATCCCATGGGGAGAATTTAGTTGAAAAAATGTATCCATTACATCAAAACCCACTTAATAAATTCTTCCTAGAAGTCAGTGCCAGGAAAAAATTTGCTCCAACAGATACATTGTTTTATCAGACAGTGGGAACCTCGTATGGTTTTTCCCTTTTTACCTCAGCTACCAGGAAGCTTAGAGCTAAATTACAGTAACCACCTCCAGGTGCATGGAAACACTTGTTTATCTATTTCTGTTAGCTGGTCTTTGTTCTATTCTTTTTCACAAAGGCTTTGCAGGAGTAGTTGATTTATACATGCTAAATAAATAGAGCATTATAGCACATTCTCTCTGACAAACTGAGCATCCTGAAAAGGGGTAGACATCTCATGCCCACGCAAATATGTATGTCTCTCTGTTCTACGCTAGACACTAGGTCTGCCCACTTGGAATTTACAGTCACTACATCAAGACCTTCTGAAGCTACTTCAGAGTCTTTAAAAATCCCCAAAAGTTTAGGTCTCTGATCTAGAAGGCCCATAACTTTAAGAATCTGCCTCCAAAACTCAAGACTCTTTGGAGGCAGCAGGAGTTCTTATACTAATAGGGCCATTACCAGTGTAGCATAGCATAGCTGGCTCGTCCTAGACGTAACATTTTAGAACTAGAAGGCACCTTATTCAATTTAACCTTATAAATGGGGCAACCAAGAGGAGAAATGACTTATTTAAGGACATATTATAAGCTCATGGCAGGCTCAGTTTTCCTGACTCCCAATCCAGTTTCAGTCTCTTCTCTCACTGCTCTGTGGCCTCTGACTTCCAGACACTCCTTGGAGCAGCTCCAGCTCCACACCTTCCCTTCTCTCTATCTCTCCCCACACCTAAGAAATCCAGTGGTCCTTCATATTGCCTTAAGAAAGGCCTCTGCACTCTGTTGACAGCATCCAGGGCTTTTTCTCTGGCTTTTCCCTTAGAATTTCAGTGGTTTTTTACAGCTGGAGGAAGGAGGAAGGCTGTGAGCAAAGGATGGCAGTTGGGTAGGTGATTAATCACGGCAGAGCAATTAATCTGAGACTGAAGTTGCACACAGGGGAGGGTGGCAATAAACCTGACACATATTTGCCACCCATACTCCAGTCCCTTAAAAGTCAACTTTCCCAAAGCCCATTCTCACTATGTGTTACCATGAATATATGACTATCTCATCTCTAAGGTTAATTTAAGCCTACCTTCTGGATCTGCTCCCAAGCTATACAGATTCCTAAGGTGTTCAGAACAGAAACAGAGTGGGGCTGGGGCCAGGCTTCCTGGCCCCTCACAGAGTGCAATGATCCAAAACTCCATTCCTGGGACTAAAGACAATGGGATATTTGGAGGATACCTGATTCTTGTGAGAAAGGGAAGAGATGAGGGAGAGGGAGACAGAATGGGAGAAATAAAGACAAAGAAAGATTTCATTATCTGATTATTAGTGGTCTGATTTATCAGGTACCCAAGGTTACCATATTGCCTAGAAAAGCAAAAATTATCATTTAAATGCTTTTTCCTCAATTACTTCTCTTTGCTCAACCCTGGCAATCATCTCTCCCCCACGTTAGAAGTCATTCATAATTTTGAATACAATGCTACAATGCTAATCTATTGCAAAGTGAAATTAAATATAAACCATGCAGAGTTTAATGGAATCAATTAAAGGCTTGTTAGAGAGCAAAGCTGCAGGCCATGCCACTGGCAAATGAGGATCAGGCAGATCTGATCAGTGAAGAGACAGAAAGGAAAATCAGCAAGAGATGGCAGGATAGTTCACTTGAGAATAATTTAAATATCAGGAGTGGGGGGAAAAAAAGCCTTTGGGTAAAACAGTTACGTTTTGGGATATTTTTGAAAAATGAGCCTTTCTAAGAGAGTCCCAAAAAGTCAATCATAAAACACTTCTTTTGTTATGTTTAGTTTATGACTTAGAGCACAGCTGCAGTTATAACTTTAGCTTCTTAACTAAAAAGTGAAAATAAACTTAGTTTCATCATTTCCAGTTTCATTTTAAAGGTAAGTTACCAATCAAAATTTTTTACTGTGAAATTTTACACCCCTGTTTCCTGTGCATTTATTTACTTTGTGTCCTTTCTCTAATACCAACTGTCCTCAGGTAATGAAGACCTCCTGAGGGTTCCATGGTCCTCAGTATAATAATTGCCACCTCTCTGAATTATGCACCCTCAGCCACGTCCATTTGATAAATTGTTAGAGAAACACACAGGTAATTACTTATAACACAGCCAACGTGATCGAGCCTTATCAGGTACTGTCCAAGTGTCCCGTGTGCATTAACTTGTAAGGAAGTGGAGGCATGGGCAAGTATAAAAATTGCCCAAAGTCACACAGCTAATAAGTGATGGGTGGCACTGAGTTTACAATGTGTGGTGGCTGCAAAGACCATGTTCTTTTCCATGATGCCATAAACACATCATGTACATTTGTACTTAACTTTGCGAGGGAAAGTATACTGATTCTCCTTAAGGAAGAAAACATGTTTCTAAGAGCGTCCTTGAGCCTGAACTCACCTGGATGTATTTAGGTTCCGATAGAGCTGTCCAAGGGACTCCAGCAGCCTCCCCTCCATCTCCCGGTCTCTGAGTTGCTGAGCCAGTGTCAGCCAGTGCTCGTGGTAGGTGATGCATGCCGTGGGGTTTGGGGACACAGAGCTGTAGAAATGGCAGAGGGATTTGGTGACCTGAAGCTGACCTGAACATAAAGCAGGAACATGGATGAGATGACTGGAGATAGGACAAAGGAAAAAAACGTCCTCTAACACTTTTCTCTTAAAGCATCTCAGCAGCACAGGACATACTCACTCTTCAGGTGTTGATGCCTTAAGCCAAACAGCAGTGCCATTTCATAACAAAAGCGGCCACTGGCCAGCTGGCGTCCATACACCTGGACCTGGGCCAGCCAGAGAAGCACCTGTACTAATTCCATGTCTGTCTCCATGCTGGCCTGGAGTGTAGAATAGAGTTTCACAGACTGTAGAAGATAGTTCCTGGCTGGCTGCTGAGGCCAGGACTTAAGGGTCAGATGGCCAAGATTGGCCAAAGCCACTGCCTGGTTGCGCACATCCCCCACCTCCTGGGCTCTGTTCAAGGCCCGAAGATAGCTCTTGGCTGCCCTGTACACCCGGCCTTCACCTTGAAGTGCAAGTCCCATGAGGTTATAGACTACTCCTTTGTGGATAACACTCTCTGTCTCCTTCAGGGAGTATAAGAATGGCTCAAGGATGTCCAAAGCCTTCTTTGGCTGGCTGGATAAGAGATAGGCCCATGCCAAGCAGAGGGAAGACTCAAAAGCTTCCTGCTCACTCAGCAGCTGGCCTAGCCTCAAAGCTTGGCTCAGGTAGTGGATGGCACCATCAGGAGACCTGTGTTGGAGGTACACTTTGGACAGGATGAGACACAGGACCCTCTGGGTGCTCCAATCCGCCTGTTCCTCACAGTAAGTCAGTGCCTGCCTGAGTGCCGGGCAAGCCAAGGAAGAAACTTCACCCCAGCTTGGGGAGGAGATGCCAAGGAGCTTGGTGATGTTCTGCAGGACCAGGTGGACCTGCCAAATTGGAAGGGTCATCCCTTGGACACTCTGAGTTCCACGCAGCCGGGCAGAAGCCACTGCAAGGTGTGGCAGATATTTCTTGTCATAGAGAAAACTCAAGATGGTGGTTGCAGCATCTGAGGTGGAAAGGTGTCCAGAGAGGAGCTGCAGGCGCTCAGCGAAGGGCAGGACCTCGTCATGCCGGCCAAGGCTTAGGAGCAATCGGATGGCCAGAAAGCAGGCCCTGGCCTCCAGGGGGCAGCTGCCTGACACGATGCCCTGTCTCAGCACATAAGCCACCACATCCAGCTCGCTCATGGCACTATACTCCCGGTCAGGCAGGCAGGCCAACAAGGTACCTGCCTTCTCCAGCAAGGATGAGCCTTTATGCCTCAGCCTCTGCCTCAGGTAGATGGCTGCCAAATTGATGTACAGGGCAGCCACCAAGGATAGATCCTTAAATGCCCCATTGAGAATGTGGATGGCCTCCTCAAAGTACACCCTGGCCTGAGAGAGCTTGACCTTCCTGACACTTAGCCGACCCAGGAGGAAGCAGAGCCGGGCGTGGGCCCAGGTCATGTGGCTCCGCTTGGCCCACTTCCTCGAGGCCTCCAGGTAAGCCATGAGCTCATCCTCCTCAGAGTAACTATAAAAGGAAGACGTGAGGAAAGAGAAGGAAAAATCATAGAGGCTCTTAAAGTGGTCAGCATAACCCTCGTGATCCAGAAAAGCCAACAGGGGGGCGAAGTTCTCAGCCTCCTCCTCCTCCTGAGCGGTGTTCAGGTTCATGAGCAATTCTGGGTCATCAAGGTTATCAGGCTCTGGCAGATGATAGGTGTCTGAGGCAGCTGAAAGGAGCTCTTCCTCCAGACTGGAGTCCTCAGAGCTGCTGGAGTGTCCGGAGCCCACAGCCTGATGCTCCTCCCAGGCTCCACCAGGCCGGGTCTCCTTGTAGCCTTCGGACTGGGACACTGTAAGGGACAGGCAGAATTGAGCAACACTAAGTACCTGCAACTATGGTGGCCAGCTCTTGGCAAGAGGACAAGATTCTGTCCCACAGGACTGCAGGTCTGGTTCAGCATGATCTCTACTCACCGCTCAGATCGTTTGGAAGACTTTGGATGGATTCAAACCCACCTGGATAGAGATGAAGGACAGACCCGAGTTAGGTCAGAATGGTCCGGCATGCCTATGCCTGCATGTGTTCCCTAGACCAGTGGCCCCTTAGACATTTTGTGTTTCAGACCATCTGCTGTCCCTAAGGTACAAGACAGCACTTCCCTTTCACCATCAGTGCTGCGGGGACCTAAAGATTATCTGGTCTAACCCACTCACCATACAGTTGAGCAGAGGCAGAAATGAGAAGAGAGTCAGAGAAGAAAAGACAGAAACAGGAGCTCTATGCCAAGAGGTGTGAGTGTGCAGAGCAGGGGTGATGATGGAATCTGAAGGCCCAGATCTTTCAGTGAGTTTATGACAGAGCCGTGAACCAAACTCCATGGGCAGCACACCTGTGGCGTGTGGCATTGCTTCTCGTTGCCATGTATACCACCCTCCTTCTTCCTTCCTCTGTCATCCACCCACTCAACAGACAGATTCAGTGTGCACAATGTGCTTTGTAAACTTGATAGGATGAGGTGACCAAATGTCAATAATTAAGAAAAGAAGGTAAAGAAGCATCTGAGGTTCCTAAGTCTTGTTCCCTGAAGTACTTTGGTGGGATGAGGTGGGAGAAAGCACAATCTCTAGTAGTTTTAGACATTTTGAATTTGTAGTACTTGCAGGAGCTCTAGCAGTGAATGAAATAGATCTGCAGCCAAGAAGAAAAGTGGAGACTTGCAAACATGGATTTGTGACTGACACTAGGTCACAAAGAATGTCTCAAAGTCCCAAAAGAAGGATTTGAAAGGAAAAGCAAAGCAGGTGGGGGAGGAGTGGTTAGAGGGGATTTGCGAATGAGCTGGGAAAACATCAGCATTTTACTGGCAGATGAGAGCCAATCCAGGAGACTGGAAAGGCACAGAGAAAAGAAGAGTCATGGAGACCAGGGTGGTTTATGGTGCAGCCATCTAACAAAAGTGACACAAGTGAAACAAAAGTGAAACAAGTGAACAAAAGTGACAAGATAACAAAAGTGAACACATTTCACTGTGTTCAAAAGTGAACAAAAGTGAAATAAGATAAGGTGAGAACCAAAAAGATGACCTTGGGCTTGGCAGCAAAGAAGTTGATCCCCTTGGCCAAAGTAGCCACAGTGGAGCTGGTGGAGGTGAAGGCCAGGTTCATGCTCCATAGAACAGAGCTGCTAGAAAAAAGATTCTACCTCTTCCTGGCAAAGAAGCAATAACCAGCCACCTGTGCCCCAACTCTGAGCTCTCCAGTGAACTTTGAGGGTAGCAGGTCCCTCACCAAGTCAAGCCTCCACTTGCTATTCTCAGGAGAAGGTTTCTTCTGTGAGTGTCATTGAAGGTACTTTATATCTGCAACCCCCAAAGGTCCTACAGCCAAACACAGCAGAACTAGAGAGCTGGACTCTAGGTTCCTGCACCTGTCCCTCACTGACGTTGTGGGACACCTGCCTGTCTTACTGCAACCATTTCTCTTGGGGCCAGGACCCCCAAGAACACAAATAATGCAGGAATTACCAAAAAAAATTAATAATAATAATGCTTCCTCTCAGAGAAAGAATTACAGGGCATAGGCCTTGGGGGAGTTGGAACTTACCAACAGGATGCCCCTTCTGCTGGTTGCCTTGGTGCCAGGAACAACCTGTGAAGCCATGAAGTACAGCCCAGCACCCAGCAGAGATGCACCCTTGGTCTGTACATAAGAGCTAATGGGCTGCCTGAGACCTGTCCCTGGATCTCCCTCAACCACTGGGTCAACAGTTGGCAGATACCCTGGATCCAAGTCTGCAGCCACCCCTACCTCCAGAGCAGGCCGCTAATCCTTGATTTTCAGACCTTGGCTCCTGACTACCAAGCCGCATTCATAACTTCAGCTTCACGGTTCAGCTGGGTGCAGCAGTGTGATCTGCCTGTAGTAAGAAAGTGCCACCTGGGCTGGTGCTGATACCTGGGCAAGGTGCTAATCACAAATGTTCCTGTGCCTAGATAAAGTTTTCAACTCCCACTTCTGCTCCATAGGCTACCCTGTGAGTCCTTCTGCAGAATCTCTGGCCATACCCATGAAATATGTGCCATCTAATGTGGCCACTAAGGAGTGGATGCAGCATCCCCATCACTGAAGAGATAGGAGAAACGGGAATCCTTCCTCAAACTCTGTCAATGTATGAAGCACTTCTTGACACAGAGCAAGGGACCCCTCACAAAGTAAGGGAAAGGAATGTCATTCATTCATTCAGTCAGTCATTCAGACACCGCTGAAAACTGTGCTAGGTACTGAGGCTCCTCACTCACCCAAGGCTGACATATCCAACAGTCCAAAGTCATTTTGCGTCAGGGGCACTGTGGTGAAGTAGGAATTGTCCTGACTAGAGGACAGGGGAGGGCAGTTCTTATCCTGGCTCAGGCACTAATTCCACTTGGGCCTCAGCTTCCTAATCTATAAAATGACAGAAGTCATTTCTTAGGTCTTTCCAGTTATAATGGTCTATGGCCCCACCTTTATTATTGTGGGGCCAGACCTACTTCAGCTCTAGGAGGAAGTTCAGCCACAACCCAGGAAGTTTTCTTCTCCAGTTTATAATGGAAGGTTCAATATGGCCAGCCTCCCATTCTGTAGCTGAGTTGATTTCATTACATCTCATACTTTATAGGCACCAAGTCCCTTGTGACTCTAGATCATCTGAAATCCAAAGTGAAAATGCTGCTAATCGTATATGACCCAGGTCATCAACTGAACTGTGGTCACAGCCCCACATACATGCATGTGATTAGACTTAGAGATACTGTACTTTTTGGTTAGGAACAATTCCTTAATCTTGAGGAGCTTGGGCTTTCTTGGGGTGGTGGGGGGCAGTTGAGAAGCAAATACTCACTAAGCTGGTAGACAGATGTTATGTCAGTCTGAGCAAGTGTGCGGAGGAAGCTGACACACTCAGCTTTCCTGTCACTTCCCAGGAACCCCAGAGAGCATTTTTCCTCATCACTGAAAAAGGCGGAGTTCTTGCTCCTGTGTTGAGGCAGAAAACATGGACACAGATCAGTGCAAGGTTTCAGACACGACCTCTTCTCTCTTCACCCTAGAATGCAGTGAAGCACACAGAGGAGCCATCAGCCTACACAGCCAGAGCTGAAATCAGACTCCTCATCTCGCTGCTGTATAATGCTTTTATTTATACATCAAAGAAGAGCTGGAGGCACCTCATCTGTGCAGAACCGACCTACGTGGTGGCTGAAGAAGTGGCACATGAAAACAACCCTCCAATTAAATCTCCATCTCTCAAGAAAAACAAAACCCCTTCCTTCAACCCCTACCCACTCTGTGAGACCACATGGTGACCATTTCTAAGGAAAGAAACAGGAACTGGCTGTCTTAAATGCAAGGGTTGGAAAAGGACCATTAAAAGATGTTTCTTTGACAGATTATTTCATGAAAACACTCAGGACTGATGACACAATTTAGAGGAACAATGGAGAAAGCTTGACTATAGTCAGAAGAAACCTTTCACAGCTGATATTGACATCAGATTCCATGACACAGCACAACAGTGTTATGCACCATAAAGAGAGGGAAAGAAGGCGAAGGCATGGGAAATGGGTAGAAGGAAGGCCAGGGGGCTAGAAGAAATGATTATAAATAATAGAGCTCTGTATATTCACTTTACTGTATAAACTAACTGTTAAAACCAATTTGTTGGCTAGATACCTGTCATAAAATCAAAGAACATGAAAACCAGAAGTGCTGTGGAAAGTATTCAGTCCAGTATCTATCTAAACAACATTTAATATCTCTTTGTTCCCAATATTTTTTTTCATTTATTTTTATTAGTTGGAGGTTAATTACTTTACAATATTGAAGTGGGTTCTGTCATACATTGACATGAATCAGCCATGAAGTTACATGTATTCCCGATCCTGATCCCCCCTCCCACCTCCCTCTCCACCCGATTCCTCTGGGTCTTCCCAGTGCACCAGGCCCGAGCACTCGTCTCATGCATCCCACCTGGGCTGGTGATCTGTTTCACCATAGATAATATACATGTTTTGATGCTGTTCTTTCGAAACATCCCACTCTCGCCTTCTCCCACAGAGTCCAAAAGTCTGTTCTGTACATCTGTGTCTCTTTTTCTGTTTTGCATATAGGGCTATCATTACCATCTTTCTAAACTCCATATCTATGTGTTAGTATGCTGTAATGTTCTTTATCTTTCTGGCTTACTTCACTCTGTATAATGGGCTCCAGTTTCATCCATCTCATTAGAACTGATTCAAATGAATTCTTTTTAACAGCTGAGTAATATTCCATGGTGTATATGTACCACAGCTTCCTCATCCATTTGTCTGCTGATGGGCATCTAGGTTGCTTCCATGTCCTGGCGCAATATATTTTTAACTTCAGAATCCAGTTTTAAAACAAAAATAACTTTGAAGCCCAACTGTTAATACCAGCTAATACTTTGTGGGGGGTGTTTATTATGAATCAGATACTCATTTAATGCATGTAGTTGCCCTATGATGCACATACTATTCTTATCCCCTTTTTACAGAGGAAGAGACTAAGGTACAGAAAAATAAAGTCTGTGGTTAGGTCACCATAAAGCAGTATGTAAGCGGAGCTTCTTTACTTCAAGCATGGTTAAGGGAGGGGCTGGGATGCAGTGCCATGGTCTGCCACTTATCCATTGTCTCCATAGCTCAGATAAATGCAGTTTGAAAGTCAGCCAATTTAGTAGATGCTATTCTAGTTGAGAAAACTAGCCACTAATGTGAACTGCTCAAGGTCACAACTCTGATTAGAGGCAGAACTGGCACTAAAGCTTCTCTTGACATCTACAGCTCTTGACACCATACTTAAGTCAGTCAGTTCAGTGGCTCAGTCATGTCCAACTCTTTGCAACCCCATAGGCTGTAGTACACCAAGCCTCCCTGTTTTATGGAACCCCTATCTCTCTGGCTTGACCTCCAGATTCTCCCCAGCAGTTTAAGATATTCCATCCTTAAAAGAGCATGTAATTGAATTCTACATCTAAACTCATTTGAGATAAAAAGAATGATACGATCCCATTCCTGAACTTACTATTTCATTTACTCTTCATAACAATCCTATGACATAGGTATTTTTACTCATATTTGTAGATGAAGATTCAGGAAGGTTTAGTGACATGCTCAAACTTACACAGCTGGAAAGTGGTAAAGCTGAGACCGAAGCTGAGGCCTTCTGCCTCTGTGTCATTGCCTATGGCTAATATGCTAATACCCTGCGTCCCAGATACTTAGAGAGAGTCCAAGAAGCTTGACAAATTACATTAGGGTTTGCCAGCATGGAGATGGGCTTAGAAGGAGTGTGGTAGGGCTTCTAGAAATACAGCAGGCTGAAGCACAGGGCTACTTGCCACCATATACACAGACAAAGCATGGATAAAATCTGATAAAGATAAACATTTTAATATAGTCTTTAACTTTAAAGAGAGAAAGGGAAATTCCTGGGAACCAGAAACAAAAGGAGAAAACAAAGCCAAGTTGCTAAGTTAGAGCAGATGGTCCAGAGATGCTGGCGGTTCTCAGCTGGGACACTGGCCCTCAGAGGTGGGGCTGACCTGCTAATACCACTTAGGGACAGAATGTGACTTTGGACCTGTGTGAAGCAGGGAAGCTGAATGGAGCTCCCAAAATAGCTTTGTGTTCCCTATGGCCTAAAATCTAGAAGGGCTGCAACTTCTATAAAAGGGGATTGGAAACGTCTCATAACCTGCCAAGAACATGCTTTCTGTCTGTCTGAGTGCCTGGAAAAAATAAAACACCTAGGCTTACATTATTAGAAGGTGTGGGATATGAATTTACACTGCACAATGTAGGTACCCTATCAGAGAACCAGATCTGAACCACTGAGTTTCTAAGTTTCCAGGGAAAGCAAAGGCCAAAACTGCTCTGCTGGAATGCTTTCTGTAGTCAAGGCTTAAGGCAAAGACCATCTTTTAAAATGTTGAAAGTTCATTCACATAACTGAAAATACAAACCACACAAGAAAATGAACTATTGACAAAGAGAGTCAGCAAGTGCACAAATAGGTAGATCAACACTACAATAGAACTAACAGTAATCTGAAGATAATTTATAATAAGCATGGTTAAAATAATGAAATAAAAAGAATGAATAGAAGCTACAATGAAAATATGGGACTACAAGAGCAGGAGCATATGTGAAAAATAGTAAAATACAAATTTTAGAAGTGAAAATAAAAGCATGGACATTTGGGACCATATGAGTAAAGTTAAACAACAGGTTTAGTCACAGTGGAGAAGAAAATTGGTGAAACTGAAGAATGTTCTGAGGAAATCATCCAGAATGTAGCCTAGCATGACAAAAGATGAAAAATATAAAGGAACTGATTAACCAAGATTGAGAACAGAATGACAAGTCCAACATACCTCTAACAGGAATTCCAGAAGAGAGACTAAAGAGAATGAGAGAGAGGCAATATTCAAAGGAAGAATGACTGAGTATTTTCCAGAATTGAAGAAAGACATGAGTCTTCAAATTGAAGAAGCACACCAAGTCCTAAGCAAAATAAATAAAAATAATACAATTTAAACATGATTTCCATTTCATTAAGGTTATAAGTCTTTTTGGATTTTCTATTTCTCCTAATCATTCTTTCTGGATTCAATTATCAATTAATTAACTATTCAAATCATGGAATAAAAGAGTTAAATATAAAGGATAAGAACATAAATTAATGAAATAAAAGCAAAGTAGAAAAATTATAAAGGTAAATATAAAATTAATGAAATAGAAAACAAACAATAAAGATGGTAAACAAAAGAAAAACTGGTTTTCTGAAAAGACTAATAAGATTGACAAAACTCTGGCAAAATGGATTTGAAATTTTATATTAATAATTAATTTTCACTCTACACTTTGAAGATATTATTCTACACCTATGTAAATGATCATTCAAGAGTATATTTTAAGTATCTTAAAGAGATGGAGAGCATTTACCAATTCACAGATCTCCACTGAGGTGTACATGATGGAGCAGGAAGAAGACAACTTGCTATAAATAATAGAATATATCAAAGCTAGATATACTATGCTACAATTGCAAAACATCAATAACAAAACAAAACCTTAACAAAAACAAGATAAAAGCTACCTACTGCAAAGAAATGGTTATGAAACAGCAAACTTCTCATCGACAAAAATAGATGCCACAAGAAATGGAATTATAAAGAAGAAACAGACAAACAATAAGAATAAAAGAAGGGATTAAGAAATTTTTTTAACATTTAATACCATGAAATATTGGCTTTTCTCCTATTCTCTTATATCTGGTTTCAAGTACATTAATCTTTCAATCTTGTTTATTTTTAAATTTAGGCATTTAAGTATATAAATTTCTTGTAAGTAACACTTTATGAAAATGAACTATATCTTTTACAACATGAATAAATCTTAAATTTATAATGCCAATTGCGGAAAAGGCCAGTTGTAGAAAAAACAGTTATATAAAATTTCAATACACAAAACCATAGTATTTTCATTTATAAACAAATGTCAATTTTTTAAATATATCAGAATAAGGACTGGAAATTTCAAACAGTGTTGGCCTAAAGGATGGAATCAGGATCAGAGGATGGAAGTATGAGGGGGTAAAAGGCATCTTCAATTATATCTAAAGACTTTTTTTCACTTAAAACACACACAAACTCAAACACAAACACATTAAATATTTAAAAAAAAAAAACAAAAAGCACAAATGTGACCTTCTGTCACTCTCAAAAGGGTGATAGTCTTTAAAGTCACTCTGGTCAAATACAAAGACTATATCTATTCAGACAGACCTGCCCAAGGTTTAAGAACGGGTTTTCCAGCTACTATTGCTGTGAAACTAGGTAGCTGATGTTGAAATCTGAGCTATAAAAAAAGAAACCCACAAAAATTTGCTTCCATGGATAAGCAAGATCCTGTTCCCACGTGTCAGAGGCATGAGCTAAATTTGACTCAGAAAACAGCTTCTGAGAAATTTCATTGTCAATACACAGCCAATTTGGTTAAATCAAAAAATATATGTGTGCATAGATGCATACATATGTTGTAGTAACACTTCAGAGAATAAAAAACCAGCAAAGGGAGGGAAGCTGAGAGGAGAGGATGGAGACTTCAGCAAATGCTGGGCCATCTTCAGAGACCTGACCCCAAACGAACACAGACTAAGAGTGACACCCAGTGGCCTGATCACAGGGACAGCACAGCACACAGGGATGCTGGTTCCTGGTCCACACAATGGCTGCTGCAGGCGGCAGGTTGTGGGGTTTTCATCTAATTGCTGTGTTTTGAGAGTGTCTGTCAGAGAAGGCAATGGCACCCCACTCCAGTACTCTTGCCTGGAAAATCCCACGGATGGAGGAGCCTGTCCTCCATGGGGTCGCTAAGAGTCGGATACGACTGAGAGACTTCACTTTCACTTTTCACTTTCATGCATTGGAGAAGGAAATGGCAACCCACTCCAGTGTTCTTGCCTGGAGAATCCCAGGGACAGGGGAGCCTGGTGGGCTGCCGTCTATGGGGTTGCACAGAGTCGGACACGACTGAAGGAAGTGACTTAGCAGCAGTAGCAGCAGCAGCAGAGAGTGTCTGTAATCTAGAGAGTGCTTTGGGGGTATGCAATGAACAAGTTCCTCTCCCCTCTCCCATCGCTGCCCTTCTCTGTCTCCTGTCCATTCTCCCTTCCTTCCCTACCAAATGTGCAATCTTTGGTGCATGGCGTCCCACGGGTGACCAGGTGGAGGCCAACAGGTAACTCTGTGCAAGTAAGGAGAAGGTCTCCTACCACCTCTGTGATACAGGGGATGATATTCTGCAGGATGAGTATATCCTGTGCAACTAAGCCAGCTAAAATGTGATGATCAGATTAATTTAGTAGTACTGGGTTATTGTCATTTGAGGCAGGGTATGAGGTTGTTGTTTAGTTGTTAAGTCATGTCTGACTCTTTTGCAATCCCATGGACTGTAGCCTGCCAGGCTACTGGAGTGGGTTGCTATTTCCTTCTCTGGGGCAGCTTCCCTCCCAACCCGGGCTTGGAACCCGTGTCTCCTGCATTGACAAGCAGATTCTTTACCACTGAGCCACCAGGGAAGCCCATGGTATGAGGTACAGAAGTCCAATATAATTGATGAAATCTGACACCTACCCTTAACAGCCTATTTAAATGGCCTCTCAAAGATTACCACCCACAACAGTAACAGCAATAATAAGAGTTAATGCATATTGATCGTAATACATACACATACACACTATGCCAGACACCATTCTAAGGGATTTACACATAGATCATTTCAACTCAAGACAATCTTATGGGCAAATTCTAACACTGTATGCATTTTGCAGATGAGAAAACTCAAGCTTAGAGAGACAAATTAACATACCCAAAGTCACCCACTGGTAAGCTAACAGAGACACAGGATGTGCTCCTGTGGCTATAAATGCCTATCAGGAAATCTGGCTCTGAAACTATTACTAAGCTATGCTACTTTCCAATGACCAGGGACCTCCTCCTGGCCAGTGACTTCTCAATGGTCAATCTCAAAGGCCTTTCACAGTGTTAACCATCCCCCCATCTCCCACATGGCTAGTAGTTCCTCCTTCTCAGTTGTCTCCTTCACTACATTCTTTCTCTGCTCTGTAAATGGTTCTTCCCCACTAAGTCTCTGTTCTTTTTATTCTTTCTCCCTGTCATCAGAGCCTCAGGACTCTGCTGTTGAAAGAGAACCCCAGATTTAACATCAGAAATCTAGGATTCCAGAACCAAGGCTGAGGGTTCAGCTGTTTCACTCCTGGGATCCTCATCTACCCCTGCAGTAAACTGAGGGGATAGTTAGAGCAGCAGTTTTCACCCAGTCTGTACCCTAGCCCCTCCTGGGGAGCTTTTAAAACCATAGCTGCCCAGGCCCCAAACAGACCAATGAGAATGAACTTCTAGGGGCAGGACACAAGGATCCATATTTATAAAGCTCCCACAATCTCTAAAGTCTGTTGACTTGTCCTAGCAGTGCCCTCTCCTCTCCAGTCCCCTTGCTCCTTCCTAAATGCCCCTAAACTCAGCCTTCTTATTGGTCCCTTGCCTCCAGGCTCTCCCCTGACCATGCATAGCTCGCCCAAAGCCAGAGCTGGCTTCCTAGACAGAAGTCCCAGTCACATCATGTCACCCTTGCTCAGATACATTCAGTAGCTCCTCATTCCCTGCCAGGTGAAGGACAGGTCCTTGGCATTGGCATTTCCCATCTTTCACATCATGGCCCATATGAGCCTTTGCCACACTAGGGCCCACCTCGTGACCTGCTCCTAACAATACGAATCATTCAACATCTCCCTTGACCTCCTTTCCTATTTATGTCTGTTGAACTGTCTCATATCATGCAAAGCTGAACTCACATGTTACCTTTTTGAGGAAAGTTCTCTTGAAGGAGTTCACCTCCTTATAAACTCCTATTGTAGTCCATACCTCTCCAGGAGCTCGGTCAGTCATTCCTCTTATAGAGGTACCTGGGTTCTTACACGTTTGTGTGGGGAAAATCACCTTCTCTCCTCTCTCCCTACAAAGGAAAAAGCTTGTTCTTGGCTCACTCTCCTTAGTGGCTCTTTCAGTGAGGGAAGGAGTTCCAGTCTGAGTGTTCAGAGCTTAAGGTGTTGCTTGGGCCATGTTTTCCCCACATGGAGGGCTACAGTGTCTCAAGTTTAGCCACCAACTCTGTGTTTCCTCTAGTACTTCCTGGACCCAGGCTTTTCACTATTTCCTATCCCAGTGCAGGACGCTCACCCAGAGAGAGGTGGACGTATTCTAGGACTCTTGACAGGGTGGCTGGAGCAGGCTTGCCACCTGCTGCTGACTGGTCACATGGTAGCTCTGTGCCTCAGAACCAAGCCTTTTGGATTTAAGGCAGGAAACAGTAAAAGAGGCATTCCATCATCCTGGCCAACACTGACGTCCCACACTGAACTTTCAGCAGATAGACCTACATGAGAGGGAACTCTCCATTTACGAAGCAGTAGTCTACAGGCCGGAGAAAGCAATGGCACCCCACTCCAGTACTCTTGCCTGGAAAATCCCATGGATGGAGGGGCCTGGTGGGCTGCAGTCCATGGGGTTGCTAAGAGTTGGACATGACTGAGCGACTTCACTTTCACTTTTCACTTTCATGCATTGGAGAAGGAAATGGCAACCCACTCCAGTGTTCTTGACTGGAGAATCCCAGGGACAGGGGAGCCTGGTGGGCTGCCATCTATGGGGTCACACAGAGTCAGACACGACTGAAGTGACTTAGCAGCAGCAGCAGCAGTCTGCAGGTCTTTGTGCATGCACTCCCTTGATGGGGCCCCTTGATTGGGTGGACAGATCTAAGAGCGGGCCTTGAGTTTGGAGGGTTGTGCTTCCCTCCTTGCACAGAGGAAGGCCTCCGTGACCATCTGCTGAAATGAACTGACTCCTTCCCTGGTCACTCATTGTTCCCTTCCTATCACTCCTCATGTTGTCTAGGTTGTCAGAATGTGCTCTTATGGGTTTTTTGTGTTACTAGGAAGCCCTGAAGCTCATCTGCAACCTGCACAGAATGGGACAGGACCACTGGGAAAAGAGGCCCTGCTCCAGCACATCCCAGACGGTCTATCTGTCATACTCACATTGGGGAATAAGAATCAGGATCTATGATCCTGGTAGGGACAAAGCCCACTTCTCCTGAGAGCGCTGACTTCCCAATGAACCACTGAAGCCCAGGAATGACAAAGCCGATGATCTCAATGCTTTCTCCCTGGTGGAAATTCAGCTCATCCTTTTCTTCCCTCTCATATTCCTTCCAGGCCTTACATTTTCCTCTGCCTGTGGGAAAACAGCACACAGGTCAACCAAATAAGGCAGAAACAGCTGAGCCACCCACTAGCTTCCAATGTAATATGAAATGAAGTGTTCCCAAGACTTTAGAACTTTAAGGACCAGTGAAATTTCTCCCCCCTCTTCAAAAAAAGAAAAAGAAATTGGCAGGAATGATCCAGGGCAACTGGCTTTTCATTTGGCCAATCTAGGAAATTCAAAAAAGGAACTACCATCCACTTTTACCATTGTTGTATAAAAGAAACTTTAACAAATGTAGGAAATATAAACTCAGAATACTAGGTATTTCTTAAACCAGAATAAAGGCAGCTTGTGTAAAACTGGAAAGCTCACTATATTGTCCTACTTTGTCTTATTTGCCATTACCATGCAAACACTTCATCATGGCTAGCAGAGATCCACAGACCAGGGTGAGGACCACTGTAGGATCTCTCCATTTCTTTCTGGCTCCTTTGGCCATTATGACTGTCCAGCTGCGTAGCTATTGATTGTGTCTTCAAAATCAGAAGTTCCCACTGCTTTGGGGGTTAATAGTATCTACCATGTGTTAAACACAATGTGACAAAATTGTACTAAGTGATTTATAGATGTCACTGAGTTTAGTTTCCATGACAAATCTGAAGTTGGTTTTACAGTAACCTCATTTGCTATTGAGGAATTTGTGGCATAGTGAGGGCACATCACGAATAGGCTGAGGTCACACTGTTTTTAAGTTGTAGGGCTAGAATCTGAACCCAGAACATACTTCACAGCCCCATGTTCCTAACTATAAGGCCATACTGCCTCAGATAGCTAAAAATCTTGTTTATGGTCGATTATTGATTAGATCTAATGTCTGGATCTCATAATTCCCTCTGTATATTTTTAAGTGTTATCTGAGCTCAGAACTTTAAAAATTGCACTTTGTGCTAGGTGTGGTAAGGCAGCTCCAAGGATGAAGATGAAAACATTAAATTTTATTATCTAGTAGATATAAATATACTTACAGATATATGTGTATGTGTTTATGTATATATGTGTGTGTGTGTATATATATTTGTGTGTGTATATGTATATATAAGTATGTGCATCACATGCATGCTCAGTCAAGTCCAGCTCTTTGTGACCCTATGGACTGTAGCCCACCAGGCTCCTTTATCCATGGGATTCTCCAGGCAAGAATACTGGAGTAGGCTGCCATTTCCTTCTCCAGGGGATCTTCCCAACCCAGGGATTGAACCCACGTTTCTTGTGTCTCCTGCATTGGCAGGTGGATTCTTTACCACTGAGCCATCTGAGAAGCCCATATATACCCACACATACATAGAGAGATTAACTAAAATGTATGCATATATTTATATGTATACATGTATGCATGTATTTCATTATTCAAAAAATATTTACTGAGCACCCACTATGTGCCAAGCATTCTTAATCTTCCTAAGCACAAAATTCTAAGGGAAATTAGAAAACATTTTGACTAGAGATTGAAAGCAGGCAGGCTGCAAGCCACATCTGGCCTATATGGGGCTTCTTTTTCACCCACATATCTTTAAAACCCTACAGTCCCCACCATCTCCTAACATCATCTTCCATTCAGGCCCTTCAAGCATCTGTGTGTTCTGCCTGCCCTTGGAGGCATTTATATCTAAAGTATAACCCCGATCTGAGACCTCTCACTTCACAGGCAAGGAAATGTCTATGGATGGTATAACTGGCTTCCCCAAGTGGAGTCAACAGCAGAGATGAGACAAGAATTCACATCAACTGATTCCAAATCTGTGGATAAAGTAGGAGGTAGAGCAATATTATCTCCCTACTAATACTGTCTTCAACTCAGCCATACCTATCTGATAGGGGCCTGTCCAATCTCTCTTCCTGGAAAGACCACAGCTTCCTGGAAAATTCTTTAGGAACCATCTGCCAATGGAAACACAGGGTTTGCAAACATGGATTTCAAAAAATTTGAAAAGTGAGCAGAATAATTCATTAAAATAACAATGATGGTAATAATGATAAGTATTATTGCCATTTGGATTACTCTTATTTTAATAGTGGCAAACATTCATTGAGAACTTACTTTTTATCAAGCATTATGAAAAAGAGGGAAGCTCAACAGGCATGGGGTATTTTCTAGCTCAGCAATTAGTTTGTCAGTTAAATAACTAACAAAGAGATCCCACTCCATTCTACTGTCAGACTCTTTGACACACAGGGCCCATGGCCTGGAATCACGTTTATTGTCACTCTGCTGGAATTTATACTACCTCCTAACAAGGATTCTCAGACTTTAGTGTGAAAAACATCCCCTGATATTTAAGGGGAGCTTACATAAATTGAAGATTTTTAGATCCAACCCCAAGAGAGACTGAGGAAAACCAGGGGGTATAAACTTGTAGTAAAATCCCCAACTGACTCTGGTACAAATGGTCCCCAGTCCCCACAAACACTGCATTGGAGACCAGGCAGTGTATTTCTTCTTTTATGCAATGTCCATTTGAAATTTTGGGTTTCCTCCATTTCATCTAACTTTTGTGCAAATCTTGACTGTTAAAAAAAGGAACAAAAAAGATAAAAAGCATCCAGGTTTGTCCCCTCCCTGGCACCACGGATGTCCGTATCTACAAATGTGCCTGCTCTGTTCTATGCAGACTTCAGTGTGCTCTGGGACCCTCTCCCAGGATTTGAGTGGCTACTCACTGGTGGAAAGGGAGAAGCAGGGGTTCCAAGGCTGACACTGGCACCAGGCCCCGCTGACCCGTCACCAAGGACACGCCTTCCCACTTAGACTCGCCTTCAGCCATCTTCACCGAGATTAACTCATTCTCGCAAAGTGTCAGGTACTCCCCTTCCTTCTCAGCTGGCTGATCCACAGAGCACATGGCTCTGCAGAAGAAGTGACCTGTAGATAGTGAGACAAGCTCTTTCCAAGGAGTAGCAGGAAATGAAAAGGGAGTATCCACTATGTATATTTCCATCAGAGCTCAAATACTTTTCTTTCTGAAAATGAAGTATACAGTCCAGGGAGAGGTGCTACAGGAGGTCTTTGTGACCCCAGGAAGTTGGTACCAGGTTCAAAAAAAAAAAAAAAAAAACACTGAGAGGGAATACACTTAAAATAAGCACCAAAAATTCCAAATAATTTTCAAGAATGAGGTTTAATTGGGACTTCACCTTGAGAAAAGATGAAACAAAGTTAGTGAAAATATATTTAAGGCAACCTCAGTTATAACTGGGCTGCCGTCTGTGGGGTCACATAGAGCTGGACACGACTGAAGTGACTTAGCAGCAGCAGCAGCAGTTATAATTGCAACCTCATGCTTTCATGCTTAATCTTAAGATCAAAAAAGAATAAATTAAGTTGATTTGGGTGAACATAATTTCTCCAACTAAACTTCATAGTCATACAGTATGCAAGTTTTTCTTTCATGTATGATTCATGTGATACAATCAGAAAGAGAATTATTCTGCAAAATATTCTACAGAAATCTGGCTCTTTCACTGTGTCTATGATGTCATCAGTTGTTAACCAGTTGGTTGCAGCCTAGATCAAGCCTTTCTTGTAAACAGATTGGTGGGTGTTCCACCAAAGAAGTTTTCTAATATCACTTTCTTTAATTTCATGAAATTATGCAAGTTTTGCAAGATCTGCAATTTTATTTTACAATCAAATTATATCACATGCTTGGAATAGTGGTTCTTAATCTTGGGTGCATGTTAGAATAATCTGCAACTTTTGAAAAATACCAAAGCCTGACCCCCATTTCTGGAGATAAACTGACCCCAGTGGAGCCCTGACATGGGCATCTTCTTAAAAATTCTCAAGTAGTTCCAACATCAGACAATCAGTAAGACTGGCCAACACAGCTGTTCATGTGATATTGATGTTAAACTGAGATGCTTGAAATAATACTATAACAGATGGGTTCGTTTGTGAACATTTTCATGTTTGAATGGCTTTTGCCTCCCTCTGTATCCTATTGCAAGGACTCTGATAACAAATATCCAGGTAAGACCCTCATTCCCACCCCTACACCATACTCACCTTCCTGGATCAGGAGTCCCAGGTATATAGTTTCCAGGTGTTTATCATCTATTGACACGTGGATCTCTGTATCCTCCACCAGTCGGCAGTTGAGCCAGTACTTGTGGTCAAAAAGGAGATGCTCCAGACATGTGGATACGTAGCCTAAGTCAAGCCCAACAGGATTCCTCAACAACATGATTCCTATCATTAGCTGAGCATTAGGGTGAGCAATTTCCCACCTGAATTTCTCCCCCAGACCTTCATCCCTAACCTGACTACATTTAACTGGAATTAGAAGAGCATAGAGAGGTAGCTAGAAATTTTCTAAAACTGATTAGTTCTTCTCAACATCTATTGGGAAGTATAAATCATTTTTAAATCATGTTTATTTTCAACATATTATGAGTCTCCATAAACGCAGAACAAGATTATCAAACCAAACTACCTTTTTATAACATACCCATAGAGGAATCTCCAAGATTACAATGTTGACTCTGGGGGTTCCTGGTTCCCCCTTAAAGTTCTCCTGACCAAATCCAAATTCTTATATCCCTGATGATGCAGTAGCCAGGGAGATTCTCTATGATCCATAAGTGAGTCAGGATTTACTTTAACATTCCTCTGACCCTCCCCTTACCTCATGCCCAGTAAGATCTCACTTGTTAAAACCAGACTAAAAACTATGCAAATTGCAAAACTATAATGATAATGGATAGTATTTTAAACATTCCTATAAATTTAAACAATTTGTATTAAAATTTTGATTCTACACTAGACTTCCTTACTTTCTTAAGATGCAAAACCTGTCTTTTTCCATTCTGACTCTCCACTGTACTGATTTAGGCCCTGTGTATCTTCTGTAACAGTGCCTATCATTCTTTAATGTGCACAAAAATCACCTGGGACATTATTAAAATAGAGATGCTGGTTCAGTAGGTTTAGGGTGGGGCCTATTGTTGTTCATTTGCTAAGGATTCCATTTTTCTAACAAGCCCCACTTGATGCTGATTCTGCTGGTCCATGGAGCACACTTTGAATAATAAGGATCTCTAATGGTCACAGAAGCAAATGGGTAGAGTGGAGAGTAGAAAATCACCTTGACTATAAGAGAAGAATTTATGGCTTCTAGTGAAGAGCCATCTTGACCCTCCTCCCCTACATGAAATCACTTCCTGTGGTTTGCATGGAGCCCAACATTGTCTAAGAGATAATAAAACATGTGCATCAATTCAAGAGGCCTCCTCCTGCTTTGCTTGGTTTTGCTTTGCAATTGTAACTTCCCTATCATGAGTTACTCTCCATGGAGATGGTAGGTAAACTATTTCCCCCCACACTGGTACTGGTGCTGTGCCCCAATATTCTTCTTTACCTTCTAGAAAACCCTTCATCCTGAGGCCTCTTTAGCAGACAATTCCCCCATATCTTTCTTTGACTCTTCCAAAAATATGGAACACGGATCTGGAACTATTTTGAACAGCTATTTATATTCTACCTAAGGCTGGTTTCTTTTTCTTTTTAACCATAAATTTTGAATCTATCTCTATTTTGAATTTTGTAGATGAACAATAACTGTTGGGCAATTTTAACTTATTATCTAATAATCACTCCTTGAAACAAAGAAGTGCTGCATGTGACATTTCAGTGCAGTATCTGCTTTAGATTTAGTTCCAGGAAGTTTGTGATATTTCTATTAGAACATCCAATTAGGTGCTATCTTTTTTAATTATCAGAGCCACACCAATTCCTTAATGTCAAGCTCTACAAAATGGCTGATCTGAGACACAGGTGCTCCTTTACCTGCCTGCTCCATGTCATACCTAAGTTCAGGTAGGTGGAGAACTTCCAGATTTCCTCCATAGTCTTAAAGGTGATGAGGAACTGGGCTTTCTGGGACTGGATACCCACCAACCTGGCTGAGAGGTCCTGAGTAAAGAGAATAATGAATCAGTCTGGGATGACAGAAGTGTTCTGTGAACAAGTTCACATATGACAACATGCTGTGTATGAACTTCTTATTTTGAGATGTAATTGACATATAACATTGTATTAATTTTTACTGTGCAATATATTGATATAACATATATATATATATATATATAGTGAAATGATGACCACAGTAAGTTTAGTTAATATCCACCACCTCATATAATTACAGATTCATTTTTTCTTGTGATGAGAACTTTTAAGATCTATTCTCTTAGTAACTTTCAAATATTCAATATAGTATTGTTAACTACAGTCACCATGCTATATGTCACATCCCCAGCACTTATTTATCTAATAACTGGAAGCTTGTACCTTTTAACCACTTTCACCAATTCTGGTGTATATTTTTTACATCACCAGAAAAAGAAAAAGGAAATAACTTAAATGTTCATCAATAGATACTGGTTAAGATAAATTATGATTCATCCATTCAATAGATACATTATATATTATAAAATTATAATATTATATATCCATAAAAAATCTCTTTGTGAATTGATACAGGCTCCAAATCTACCCTCTGAATGAAACAACAGCAGCAACAAAAAGAAACCAAAGTGTAGAACTATGCACAGAAAATGTTATCTTTTGTGTTTAAAAAAAAAAAGTACGTGTTAGAGGGTGAAGAATGCATCACAGAAGGCACCTTGGAAGTAAATTCAATTGTGAATCTCTGTTTAATAATTATTTTTATGAAACTAGCAAACAGAAAAACAAAAGCATACAAAAATAAAAAGTATCCATAATCCCTCCTCCTAGAGATCATCAATGTTAACAACTTTGTCTATGAACTTTGAACCTTTTATCCTGAATGTGAGTTTCTATGTAACTATTTAGTTTGTCACTAAACAATGTTTTATGAACCATTTCCCAAGTCATTAAATAATCTACATTATTTTTAATGGTTATTTATGCCATTCTCACACTAAGATAATTAATTATTAATGATTTATTATGATTAGACATTTGAGTTGTTTTAATTTTTTAACATCCTAAACAGTACTGTGATAAACAGTCCATATCTAAACCTTTGTCTGCATCCTTGATTGTTTTGACACAAGTAATTCCAAGAAGTGTAATTGGGAATACATGTTTTCAATCCTAAAGTACAGGAGCCAAGCTACCCTCCAAAAGGCTGTAAATTTACCCACCAGCAGAGCAAGAAGAGACCTGCAACACTTACCCCCTCTTTTTAAATACCTGAATAAAAAGGCCTGAATCACTGCCCAGACTTGGTTTTCCCCTAAAACATTTCTCTTCTGTTTGTCCAAGCTTTTGGACTTGATAATAACAAGTTAGGATCAGAAAGTCCCTCTCCCTCCAGGCCAGGTCCTATCATCAAAGATCAACCCCTGAAATCCTATCCTGATAGGTTGATTTTATCAACCCCTGAAATCCAACCTTGGAGAAAGTAGACAGAAGGATCAAAGAAAAAACCCCTACATCAGCAAAGTCAACTCTGAGATTCTCCCATCCCAGGCCCAAAAAGGCCTCAGGTCCTTGGGAGATGTGGATCCTGGTAGTCAGGGAAGAGGGTCCTTAGTAAAAATTGGTTTACAAGGAATTTACTGCACACCAGGCACTTCAGCAATAGTTTGATGAGCAATGCTTCATTTAACTTTCACAATAACCCTAGAAAAGAGGAGTCAACCCATTCCAAATACACTTATATCACATTTAACCATTTCTGAAATAAAAGAAGAGGAAGCGTGACATCATAAATAATCGTCATCACTTATTTTCCTTCTCAAAATAATAAATTTATAATCAAATGGCATTTCAGACTTAATAGGAAATGGTATTATTCCTGTTTTATACTCAAGGATGCCAGAGCGCAGACAGGGTAAGTCAAGGGAGCCATGACACCCAAACTGGATCTCAGATTCAACTGACTCCAAGCCCCAGCAGGCCAGTTTACACCACCAAACCCAGTTCTTGCCCATGTCAAAAGTGACTCAAATTAAAAGAAACTCAGTGGTGCCAGTTAGTAGCTAATCCCTCCAAATTCTTGAATTCTGGAGATTTAAAAACAAAACCATTCTGCTATTTATAATATATCTACTATTTCTGGAGCACATCCTACCACCCAAGCACAACACCAAGCTCTCTACAGATACTATCTCCTTTACTTCTCCCAACAAACCAAACACTATCTTTCTTATTATAAGGCTGATTAAGAGAGTATGTTCCTTTTTTAAATTTGTATCAAATTCATACAGAGACTGTAAAATAACTAGAACATGCTAGTTTAATATGTAAAGCAGTGTTCTCTTTCCCCCATCTCTTTTAACAACTTACAGCAACATTTAACTATTTCTGCCTTTAATTCTCCTAGCAACTATGACACCACCCTTATGGAAGAAAGTGAAGAAGAACTAAAGAGCCTCTTGATGAAAGTGAAAAAGGAGAGTGAAAAAGTTGGCTTAAAGCTCAACATTCAGAAAATGAAGATCATGGAATCCGGTCCCATCACTTCATGACAAATAGATGGGGAAACAGTGGAAACAGTGGCTGACTTTATTTTTCTGGGCTCCAAATGCACTGCAGATGGTGATTGCAGCCATGAAATTAAAAGACGCTTACTCCTTGGAAGGAAAGTCATGACCAACCTATGTTATGACAGCATATTAAAAAGCAGAGACATTACTTTGTCAACAAAGTTCCGTCTAGTCAAGGCTATGGTTTTTCCAGTGGTCATGTATGGATGGGAGAGTTGGACTATGAAGAAAGTTGAGAGCCAAAGAATTGATGCTTTTGAACTGTGGTGTTGGAGAAGACTCTTGAGAGTCCCTTGGCCTGCAAGGAGATCCAACCAGTCCATCCTAAAGGAGATCAGTCCTGGGTGTTCATTGGAAGGACTGATGTTGAAGCTGAAACTCCAATACTTTGGCCACCTGATGCGAAGAGCTGACTCATTGGAAAAGACCCTGATGCCGGGAAAGATTGAGGGCAGGAGGAGAAGGGGATGACAGAGGATGAGACGGTTGGATGGCATCACTGACTCAATGGACATGGGTTTGGGTGAACTCCGGGAGTTGGTGATGGACAGGGAGGCCTGGCGTGCTGCGATTCATGGGATCGCAAAGAGTCGGACACGACTGAGCGACTAAACTGACTGAAGTACCCCCTAAAATATAAATAATTTAATGATACCCTCCTTCCTTGGTCTAGAACTTGAAGATACTATCTACCTACTATGAAAGATGAGAAACTGGCTTATCTTATTGTCTTTTCCTCCTCTCATTCTAAATTTTATAGCTATTAATTTTTGATTGGTAACTTTGGTACTTAAAAAAAGTACACTTAGAGGTTACCAGTGACTGAGGAAAGGGGATAGAGGAGAGTTACTGTTTAGTGGGTACAGTGTTTTAGTTCAGGATGATGAGAAATTCCGGAATGGATAGTGGTGATGGTTGCACAATAATATAAATGCATTTAATATCACTGATGTGTACAGTAAAAATCATTAAAACTGAAAATGTTATGTATATTTTATCACAATTTTTAAGAGTGAAATTCACAACATTTTTTAAAAAGTATACTTGATATTATATGATTCCCATTCTACAGAAGTATGCAGGCAATCAAAAATTAATAGATTTAAAATGAAGCTTTCTCTGACTCTGATTCCAAGGGTTGACCCATTCCTGCTGAGCAGAGAACCTATACATTATTGTGCATTCACTTAGAAGTTTTCTTGAGGGATTTTGTTCCTGGCACTGTCCTAGGTTCTGGGGAGAGTATAGGTAGTGGAAGGACAAAAGATGAGGTTGCACTGCTCCCAGAAGCTCACCTTAAACAATGCACGCACCTCCTGGTCCTCATTCTCCAGTGCCCAGAGACGCCTCCTGGCTGCTTCCTGCAAGGGGCCATTTACACACCTTCTGGAGCGGCTCTTCACACTGAAGGAGAGTGTCAGATCTTAAAGAGAACAAAGGGAGAAAGATCAGGATGGAAATGCACTAATAGGGAAGAAAGAATTAGATAACCCCCAATGATTCCCACATCCATTCCCTAAAGTGGTGGTCTCATCAATTAGAGATTGTTAAGTAATTGTTAAGTAATCTTAACAATTCTCTGAACACATTCTTGAAACTTCTCCCCTCTCAAAAAAAAAAAAAAAAAGATTTATCTATCTATGTATATATATATGCTGAAGCCCAGAATGTTCTAGAATCTCAGGAACTGCTACAGTTGGGTTGGTTATTTCTGTTTGTACATGGTATATTCCTAGCTGTCTGGCCTTGAAGGAACAGTACCACACAGAACCAGCTAAAACATATTTCCTACTGCGGGTGATTTGTGAAAGTTTCCAAAGAATATGAAATTTATCCATATTTACAGAAGAGTATTTATATGTCAGATTTATGATATGTAATAAATATCATGTACTTTATGCATTATACATTGCTATTGTTGTGTCTGACTCCCTTGCAACTCCGTGGAGTCATACCAGCCTCCTGTAGCCCACCAGGCTCCTCTGTCCATGGCATTTCCCAGGCAAGAGTACTGGAATAGGCTGCCATTTCCTTGTCCAGAGGATCTTCCCAACCCAAGGATTGAACCCACATCTCTTACATTGCAAGATGATTCTTTACCACTAAGTCACCAGGGAAGCCCATGCATTATACTTATACACATGTATTTCCTCTAATACGCTTCTTTCTGATAATGCATTTATTGTTTGTCAGGATAAGTGGTTAATATATTATAGCTTATCTTTAATATCGTCAAAATGCACATTCATTCAAACCAACACTCTGAACAGAAGCTGTTTTAGGTGCTAGGATACAGTGTGAACAAAATAAACATGGTCCTGCTCTCATGGAGCTTGTGTTCTTGGCAAGTAACCAATTCCATGCACACAATAATTTCAGATGGAGAAAAGGGGTATGAGTAAAAAAATGTTAATAGGGTAAAGAGACAGAGTGATGGAGCTGTTAGAGAGTGGATAGTGCTGTCATGAAAGGCCACGCTGAGGAGGTTCATTATTATAACTGCACTTTGCCATGTGTCTTCTTTAGACAATAAGTAGCAATACCATTAACAATTTTCAAACACAATGAACCATGAAGGCATCAACTGGATAAGCACAGAGGTTTGTCTTCTAGTCTTAACTTGCCAGGGCTTCTGTAAATTCCTGAACACATTAAAGACAGCCCTTGTCATGCTCGCCTGAGCACACAGGCAGCCTGAACTTCTATCTTTAAAAAGGTTTGTCTCTAATGCAGAAGTTGCGGAAATGCTGTGGCTGCAGGCCAGCTCCAACATGACAATACCCACTGACCTGACATCGGTGAGAGCTTCAGGTGGATGTTTATTCCACGCTGCTCCTCCCTGGCCTGTGTTCTAATCTCATGCAAGTCCTCCATCTTCAGCAGTCCAGGTCCAATGTTCATCTGGTAGCCTCACTGAACACTGATCTCTGGGAGGAGGTAAGCCCAGGGAGGAGGAGTCACACAGACCTGGGCTCAAGGCTTGGCTCTGCCTTTGTTAACTGCACCACCCTGAGCAGTTAATTACCCCTCTACACTTGACTTTTCTCATTAGCTGAAGAGCTTTTACAGTACAATCCCACAGAATTTTTAAGAGGCTTACTAAATGAGATTATGTGCATAAAGCATTCTGTTCCATGTTGGGTGCATACTAAACATTCAAAAAACACATTAAGCGTTAGCTGTTGTCCGTCACAAACCCCTATCCCTACCCTAGTACTCCAGCAGTTTCTGCTCACTGCCCTCATCATGTTACACTGTAATTAACCTTGACACTAACTGATTCTGTGATTTCCTTTCACTAAACTTCTTGTCCTTCCAAAGCCTGATCCAAACTCCCCTCCAGAATCTCCCCTAGAAAAGCTCCTGATAAGTGATGGCCCCTTCAAAGTGAATCTCCTTGCCATGCACTTGAGTTCATGGTTATGGAACTCAAAAGACCTGGATTTAAACAAGCAGACTGCTTTTGGATCTCAACCAGTGAGAGCTGATACTCAGAGCAACACCTCCAGGCCAACGTGGGATCCTACCGTGCCCACTGAGGACAAGGGAATAAGTCAAGTTCACTATACTTTTAGTGCAAAGTACGTTTTGTCACTTTTTTTAATCCTTCTGAAAACTAGTGGTTTAATCATGATAATGTATCTGATTGACTATCTGTGACTCTTTCTCATGAAGAAGAGGTTGGCAGTTGGAGCTGAGTCTCCCCTTCCTACACTATGATCTTCTTGGAAACAGCATCATAGCAGAAAATGCTGAAAGATAGACAAGTTCTGGCTTGGGAGGTTAAGTTTCGCCTACACGTACCCTTTGTTCATTCACTGATAGGATAAAATGCTGACTCCACTGTGTTCATGAAACAACAGATGGCTGGCGATTCAGCCTTTTCAGAGATGGCCCAAGCTGACAGACAGATAAGCAGATTGACAGAACAGCTAAAAAATAGAAGGCAAGTCTTTTTTCATAGTCAACAAAGAAGTTTGACAGAATTTAAAATGGGGAAAAAAAAGAATGTGGCATGACATTATACACTATCTGTTGACATAGTACATATCCTTTGAAACATTCATACTGCAGATCTTTTTTCACAAATCTTGATTTTGTATGCTGTAGAGAAATACATACTTGGGAGACAACAGGGCATCATGGTTACAAACAAGGACTGGGGATTGAATCCCTTTCTCCTCATGTATTAACTGTGTGGCACTGGGGAACTTACCCCACTCTGTGAGTCTCTGTTTGCCACCTTTGAAATGCAGAATGTGGTGCCACCTCCTAGAAGTGAGTATGTGACGATGAAAAGTAAATGCAGGCATGACTTAGCATGTGCTTGGTACGTGATTTGCCATTAAAAATGGTCCCTGTTACTGGATAATAGAAACTGGGTTTTCCCCAGGTTTATCCTCAGAATTTCCAGTACAAGTTTCAGCTCAGTTGTACCTCTCTCTCTGGATGGTTCTCTTTGCCAATTTCATTAAAGTCTCTTAAAGATAACATTGTGAAAAATACGTATTAAGAAAAAGATTTTTTCTACGTTAATTTCAAAATCTTTTTTTTCATTCTGAAAGAATCAGACAGACACTCTTCTGCTCAGCCAATCTCATCCCACATACTCAACCCTTTATGCCCTTATATATTTAATAACCTCTGTATAAGGTGGTATATAGAAGACAAACAAGACCTCCATGGACTTATTCAATCATTCATGTGTTTATTTACCAAACATTTTCTGAGCACCATTACATATGTACAAACAACTCTTTTAGGTACTGTGTAGAATACTTGATTATTCAAAAAATTGCACCTGTCCTTCAGCACCTTAAAATCTATTTGGTGATATACACTTTATTAAATACAGCAAATATGTATAGAATTCCTAATATGTACCAGATTGTGAAAAGCTTTCAGAGTCAGCTGAGATGGTTTGGCTTTAATCACACAGGCAATGGAGAGCATTGGAAGATTTGTGGGCAAGTGAATATCACAGTCAAGGTCAAGCTTACAAAGATGTATTTAATGGTGGTGCCTAGGAAGGATCAGAGGGAGGGAAATTATAGATGAGACTGATAAGGGGGTTACTGTAACATTCTACATGAAAAATATTTTTAAATAAGTTTTGTCTTTGGAGTTTAGATACCTGGAATCATGTTCTGTGGCAGGAAACATTTTTCCTTGTTTTCAGATGAGGATATAAATTCACTGGATATGGTTGGATCCTTGGAAGAAGTGTCTTTACCTGGAGGAGATCAAATGAAAGATCATTTGTGAGAGTGTAAGAAAGCCATAAGCAAGGGTTACAAGTTTTTGTCAAGCAATCATTCTTTTCTCCAGGCTGGTGGTCCAGAAGAATTCTAATTATTATCACTTTTGCCTTAGAATTATTTTCTCAACTAAAGCATGCTATCTCAATGCTACAGCAGCCTGGGTATCTCCACTATATTTTAAAAAGGGGGAAAAAAACCAGATTTCCTACCTACAGGTCAGAGTGAGTCCCATGGCTTACATGTTCAATATATGCTGGGCCTACGAGGTCATAATAAATCTGACTACAGCAAGGTGGAAAATGGAAATGCTGGAGCAGAGCAATTGAGAATAACATCCTGAGGGAGGTGACTGGGGCATGGTTGTAATGGCCCTGAAATCTATGATTGGCCCCAAACTATCCTTCTGTCTGCCCACTATACAGACTTCTGTATGGCAGGATTCCTCAACCTCTAGGATCTAATGTCTACTGATCTGAGGTGGAGTTGATGTAATAATAATAGAAATACAGTGCACAATAAATGTAATATGCTGGAATCATCCCAAAACCATTTCCTACCCCCAGTCACTGCAAAAAACTGTCTTCCACAAAACCACTCCCTAGTGCCAAAAAGGCTGAGGACCGTTGCTTTATGGGATTTCTTTCCTCCCCAGCTCACTAAGATGTTCCTGTCTTTGCAGCTGTAAAACTGGAGTGAAAAAGAGAAGATCATAGCACATACTAGGGTTAAGGAGGAGGCTATTTTGATGGCAAAGAGTTGAAAAGACAAGAAAAGTGCAGTTATAAAGCACAAGGCAGTAGATAGAAAAAAGAACAGAAGGGAAATTTGAAAGTATTGACATGGAATGTGGGCCTCTTTCATGGTATCCTCAAAATACAACAAAAGAACTCAGGTTCTTAACCCATTATTGTTGGTTAGTCTGTTCTTTTGAACATGACACTGCTCAAGAACTCTACCATGGGGTCAGAATATTGTAAGCAATACCTGATACTGGAAATAGGGGTTAGGAATCTTGGCTCAGCTACTAATCGTCAGTCAGTCATCTAATCCATCCAACTTCTTCATTTGTAAAATGCTGGTGGATCAAAGTCAAGCAGATCTACTAGATATGCATTCTGGACCTGTGCTTCTTTTGAAGCACAGGCAGTCCAAGAGTGATAAGGAATGAAGTAATCACGCACCATCCAATCATGGCTGGTTAACCTTGAACCCAAACCCTCATATTGCTGCCAGAAGTCTGCCTTCTTCCATGCCTGTTCAGTGGGATTTTGAGACCAAAGCTGAGGATCTTCCATTTTTTCATAGCAGGAACAGTTAGCGCTTTTTTAGGGTAATGAACAGAATTTAGGAGAATGAAATGAATTTAGGCTTGAATGTGCTGTGGGACGGGTCATTAGCTCACAGCTTTTCATGTAGCAATCGTGTTAGTGCTGAAATTAGGCAGCTTACCTGGAAGCTAGCAGTAATGAGCTATAGTCTACCAGGATCATTTTGTAGTTCTGCCCCCAGGAACCAAAGTAACTGTAGCAGAAAAGGTTCTGGCTTGAGAATCATGAGATATGAGTTTGCACAAATCAGATTCTCCCATACATAGGTTAAGTGACACTGGTCAGGATATTTCATCTGTCCTTTTTTTTCAGATTTCACTTTTCCTGATTATAGTTGAAGGCTTGATCTGAGTGCTTTTCAACTCTGTCTGCCTATTCAAGTTATCCAAAGGCTTCTGAAAAAGCAGTGACTTTTTAAAATATCAGTGCCTAGGCCTCATCTCCAAAAATGTTAATTTATGTCCTTCATCATGCTACCCAGTCACACATATTTTTCTTTTCTTTTCTCTTCCTTTGTTTTCTTCTCTTTTTTTCTTCCCCCTCTCCCAGTGCCGGGAGCCATTATGGAAGATCCCACCCATGACGAGGTCATGAAAAAAATACCTGACACGCAAGGCCATTCAGGATCCCATCCATGACAAGGTCATGAGGAAAAGACCTGACACGCAAGGCTGTTCAGGATACAAGGGACCCTCCAGGTTGGCCCCGGCCTCTACCCCACCCTGTATCCTCCCCCCTTTTCTGCTGTTGTTCTTGTTTGCCCTGCTGCAGATTCTTGTGTTGCCTGCTGAGAGCTCTCCTGCTCCTCTTTCACTGAATGAGGACCAACTTAAAACCCTAACTAATAAATCCCCTGGACGCTGGTACCCTATGAAGGGGCCAGGGATGAAGGAAATGCTTCAATTCAAACCCTTTTGCTGGCATTCTGGCTTGTTTGATAAATGTTGTTCTCATTGCAAAAAATGCTCATGATTGTTCTAAACATCCTAAGCACAGTATGCTAACAAAAGAAACCATTAAGCATAGGTCCCTCCACGGGGTGAGAAAGGCTCCACAAATAAAATAGCCACAAATGTGCCTAATAGAAAATAGTTTAGATACAGATTAGCTTGTGACTTCCTGCAGATAGTTAACTTTTAGACTAAGAGCCTGTTTTGTGCTATATCTGCTGTTTTTGCAATCCTTCACATTTCTGTTCTGTAAAAATGTAATCCTATCTAGTTCCCTTGGAGATGACACCTAATAGAAAGAAAATAGATTAACCACAAAAAAGACAGGGTTGGCTACTGAAGTTGCTTAAAGTTACACCAGGTGCAAGCCATAAATTGTCAACAGGCCTGAAAGCCAAAAGATTTTATACATAGAGATTATCCATAAAAAGGTCCCTAAGAGGCACAGAGCCCTTTGGGGGGTGAGGAAGCCCTATTAGAGAACACAAAAAATATTATTTTAAAAGTGGTTATTGGATCAATGTTTGATTGCTGTTAATGTGCTGAGGTTGGCAGTAGAAACTATTGTTAATATAGTTAAAGATCCAGAAAAATAAGAGTTTAGCCCTAGCGTAAAAACAATAAGATAATTGTTCATTTTAACCAGGAGTGCTAAACAGGGACTCCCTCACCAGAGCCGGAGAGTCTTTGTGTGCTAAACTTTTTAGATAAATTTAGCTGAGAACTTCCACAAAAAGACTGACCTTTGTGTTAACAGGATTGTATTTCTACTATGTTGCAACCTGCTGTACCATGAGATCACCACTTTTCTGTTTTCTGCTAAGCTCAAGGCCAGAAGGTAATGTACAAAAAAATCTATGGAAAAGACTCTCATAAACAAAAATATACAGAGAACACCTGGTTTCCTGAAGGACAAGCTGATGTAATGTTAAACTAAGTCTGTATGCTTATCTCCCCCTTAGAAATGTACCAACTTAGGGTATAAAGGCTACAATGAAAAATAAAACACTGCCAGACTCTGCTGCACACCCGGTCTGGTCTCGGGGTCCCTCTCTCTCTCTCTCTCTCTCTCTCTCTCTCTCTCACTCGTCGACGCCATTCATCCTGAGGGTACCCCTGGATCCTGCTGGGGCAAAGGCCCCAGCAAGTGGTGCCCAAACAGGGATCCAAAAGTAAGTCTCTCATTGTCCAGTTTTTGGAACGGCTAGGACCCCACCGGGGCATCGCGGCCCCCCTGCATAAGACAGGTAGAGTAAGGAGGGTGGGTAGGACCCCAATAGCTGGGTAGGTTTCAGGTAAGACCCCACTAGGGTGCTACAGGCCCCCCCTACATAAGAAAGGTAGGGTAAAAAGGTGGGTAGGTTTCAGCTTCCTTCTTTTCTAAGATTAAGATCCTCTCCTTTTTCTTCTTCTAATTACTAACAAAAATGCGCAACAGTTAGTCAAAAGAAAGGCAGCTTTTTATTGGAGTCATATGCAACTCCTTAACTGCAGAGGAATTAAAGTTAAAAAGACCAGTGTTCAGTCCTTTTTTACGTTTGTCCAAGAGCAATGTCCTTGGTTTCCAGAAGGAAGCAGTTCTTACAAATCAAATAATTCTAAATTAAACAATAAATTCCAGGTTCAGGTAAACTGGGAAATATTCAGTATTAAATACCTAATATTAATGTTTGTTTGTTGACCTATCTAATATAGACATGTCTTAGAGTAATTAACATCAAGTAAAATATTTTCATTGTGCCTAGGTTTAATATAAGTTAAATATTATATCTGTTACAAGTTTGTCAACAAAGAAATTACCTCAAGTGAAAAAACTTCTAAAAAATGTAAGTGAGATATGAGTTTGTATATAAACTCTATTAAGAATAATTATTCTTTAAAAATATCTGTCTACAATAGTCTCTCCAGATTGGTGTAAGTTAAATTTCTAAGGGTTGTGCTAAACTAAGTATTGTAAGTCTATTAAATAATTAGGTCATTTCCAAATAAAATAAGATTTTCAGACATTTACTACTAAACACTGATTTTCTTTTACAGAAAAACTAAAGAGATTTGAGACTACAAATGAATAATGTTTGATGCCATCCTGAGATGTTCGTTAGAATTTTTTTTTAATTATCACTGGTATTTATGTTCACCAATCTATAAAATGCTAATATGAAAGTCAATTCTTGGTTGCTTAAAAAAAAAAGTATGATGTGTGTGTTCAGTAAAGAAGGTATGAAAAATGAAGTTACATTTTATGAAGAAAAAAGGAAGTAAGTCTGACTTACAGTTGGCTGTTCCAGGATGGGAGAACAAATGGGTACAAAAAGTGATTAAAAGGTTTTATGGAAACTAGACCCCAAGGGAAGAGTTTTGTGTATAAATAAAAGTTTTCTTGAGATGTTGAACTGCCTTTGATAATGGATTTTAAGTTTCTTTACCTCTGAAGTGATCTGTTCTATGTTTACCTTTGAAATCTTCTTTGTTACTTTGGCTAAGTGAATATATTATTTCACAGTGATCTATATGACTCTCTCTGACTGAGTGTTATAAACCCTTTTGATATTTACTGACAAAACTGCCTAAATAGCTAGACTTCTAGCTGACTTTGGGATGCTTCAGAGGGCCCCTGAGACATCCCAAAGAGCTATTAAACTACCTGAGTTCATTTGAAATGTTAAATTGCATGGGAAATATTGTTGGAGGAATGATAAATCTCCTCAGGATATATTGTATGGTTGATGTTACTTATATAGATATCCTAAAAATTATGTGACATTCATGAAAATCTGATATGTCCTGGTAAAATGTTGTCAGTTATAATTTTAGTTATCATGTTAAAGTGTTACAAGTCACAGCAATGACCAGGCTACTTTGTTAATTATAATTTAATTAGATTTTAAACATGCCTTGTATGGTTTCACTCTCATGCCTTAAAAAAAAAAAAAATACTGCTAGTTCTTCAAGATTTATAAAAAAGACTTTTATAAGATTAACTGAAAAATTTTGTTTGTTTGCTATCTGGTAAATTGGTAACAGACTGAAATTTAGCCTACTCTCTATGTTAAGAGAACAAAGTTTTCTAAGAATGAATCTTCAATAACAGATTATGAATTTCTTTGCCTTTCAGTTATTTATATTTGTTTTTAAAATCTTTTGTTACTTTAGTAAAGCAAATAAGTGTTATTTAAGACTATGGTACATGTAGAAGCTCATTCTGCTTCTACCAAAAATAACCCCTCACTGTTAGACTTGTGCTATCCTCATGTCTTAAACATGGCAACAGTCTACTCCTAAATTGGGTAATTAAAAATGGGTGAACAATAGCTGAAAATCAAAGAGTCGGAGCTATGGGAAATCCAAGACGGCCGCTTGGCTTTTCCCAGCTCCCTGACAAACCTCATTTTTATTTGATGGGTTAAAGCCTTCCCTGGCTACAGGATTAATATATCCATAATTTTAAAAAAATCACTAAATGTTAAGTTTTGTAAATTGTTAAACTAAGTTTCTAGTTTTGTTAATTAAGGTTTAGTGTTTACTAAGACTCACTTCTGAGATAGTTCCTTGTTATGTTATATTGCTAACAGATTTAATTAAGTTATTTAAAAAGACACTCTAAGTTTGTTTCTAAAGCTTATCTCAGTAATCTATTTTTGGATGAAGATCAGATGCCTCATGACCTGCAACCAGGATGTTCTGTGCAAACAACTCAACAAGCCTCCATACCCACATGGGGACAAAATGAGTTGCTTTGCCATCAAGCACAGAGAATAGCTTCTCTACAGGGATCTTCAGCCTCTCCTAAAAGGGTTTTTATTGCTATGCTTGCTTTACTTTCTTGCCAGCGGCAGTTGCATTAACCCGGTGGGTGTATACTGCATACTATGTCAAAGGGTGTCTCCTTGGCTTTGGCTGCTCGAGAGGTCATGGACAGAGGACTGGAGATGAAGGTGGATGCTCTGGAGGAAGCGGTGATGGATATCGGAACAGAACTGCAAGCCCTAAAAGTAAAATTAGCACTGTCCTGCCACGCAGACTACCGGTGGATTTGTGTAACACCCTTAAAGGTTAATGAGACTGATTACAATTGGGAAAAAATTAAAAATCACATTTCAGGGGTATAGAATAGCTCTAGCATAAGTTTAGATTTAGACAGATTGCATGGACAGATTTGAACAATCAAGCATTCCCGACTGGATTTTACTGCCGATGGAGTTCCCAGTGATTTCTTTAAAGCCTTCTCCAACTTTATTTCTGCCAAACATATTTTGTCTACTGTTCTCAGTTACATTGCTGTAATAACACTGATTCTTGTTATTATTGTTATCCTCCCTTGTATCGTCAGAGCTCTTCGGCAGAGCACTCGGAAGCTTGCAGCTAAAATTCATCTGGCTGTTTTAAAAAATAAAAAAGGGGGAGCCATTTTTGGAGATGCCGGGAGCCATTATCAGAGATCCCACCCATGACGAGGTCATGAAAAAAATACCTGACACGCAAGGCCATTCAGGATCCCATCCATGACAAGGTCATGAGGAAAAGACCTGACACGCAAGGCTGTTCAGGATACAAGGGACCCTCCAGGTTGGCCCCGGCCTCTACCCCACCCTGTATCCTCCCCCGCTTTTCTTCCTCCATTTACCTCACAAGAAGCTGAAATGTCTCACAGAGGCTCCGCTTCGCCTCGCCGGACCCTCCAAGGTCGCTCAAACTCCCCCGTGCAACCCCGACGAAGGGAGAATACGAGGGCCAAGTTAGTCCTCACAGCACGCAGTGAGGACGACCACCACGCGGCACGGGCCTCCCTTATCTTATCTCGACACTCCGAGAGAGCTGCTCAACGAGATGCACCACCTCAGGGGGAACCCCAGGGACTCGCTGTGAACTGGAAGCCTCACCCGCTGAGTGAAAAACGAGCGTTCCATGGGCACCGCAAGGGCAGGTGGGATGTTTACGCACGGAGAGACTAGCATGGCGCGACGCCTCGCGAGACCCTCCGGGAAAGCGAGGCGAGACTGTCCTTGCTGCGTCTGAGCCACCGGCCTCGCCGATGCCCTGAGACAGGGGACAGGAAACCCAGATGGGACGTGATTCACACAGCACCTGCCTTACACACACCACCAACAGGCAGGAAGGGGAGATGAGGGGCCCGGGCAAATGAGAAGAGTGGTCCTGTTGCCTTGAACTTCTGTTCCTTGCCAGGTGCTGCTTAAGCCTAGACAAGAAGAGCGCGACGTCACCACATTGATGCAGGTATTTTTCTTAAGTTCCCAAATGACTCTGATTTGAGTCAGTAAGAACCACATTATCTGCATAAGGTTTTCAAACTTTAATGAATCACCTGGGGCTATTGATAAACTGCCCTAGTGCCTCAGACGGTGAAGAATCTGCCTACCATGAAGTAGACCCTCTTTCCATCCCTGGGTCAGGGAGATTTTTCTGGAGAATGGAATGACTACCCACTCCGGTATTCTTGCCTGGAGAATCCCATAGACAGAGGAACTTGTCCGGCTACAGTCCCAAAGGGTCAGATGCGACTGAGCAAGTAACACTTATCAACACTCATTGATAAAATGCAGATTCTGCCTCACTAGTTGAAAGCTTGAGATTCTGCATTTCTAATATGCTCCCAAGTAATAATCCTGGTCCTAGAATCACTTTGAGTGGCAGCCTGGTTCCCTACTCTAGGATAGAGTTTGAAAACTGGTATACCAGAGGCCACGGGCCATAAAAACCCACCATTTTTCTTTTCTTTTTTTTCCCTCTACACTGTGCACTTTTAAGATTTAAATTGCTCTATATCATTTAGAAATCAGGATGTTTTACATAACCCAGATGCTTGGCTTTGCTTTGAAAACTGGAAGAACTGTAGTCTGGGGCCTTCATGCTCATCTGGCAACAGTCAGCTGGTACTGAGTGGTTGCTGCCACCTCTAAGGAGCATTTATTCTCTGGCCATCATGGTCCCCAGGAATGCCAGCTCACTTATTTACATCTAGTCCTGGCAAGCTTTGTGTGTCCATGAGAAGAGACAGTTGCCTAAGGACCGTGAGGGTCTGTGGCATAATCCCATCTTGAAGAAGGAAGTTCAGGCTGGTGACCTCAATTTGGGGGAGAAGGCAGGGCGCACAGCTCTTAAAAAAACATGTGAGGTTTAGAGAAGAAAAATCACAGTTTTGTAAAATGTGATTTGTGGATCATCTGCATCAGAATTATTTAGGTGCTTGTTTTTTAAAAGACACCCAAAAACTTGGAGCAAAATATACAAGAGTATTTGCATGACTTGGCTAGCTAGCAATTTTCTAAACAGAGTGGGAAAGGTTGTTGGAATTGTTCAGTCGCTAAGCCGGGTCGGACTGTTTGTTACCCCATGGACTGCAGGACACCACACTTCCCTGACCTACATTATCTCCCGGGTATTGCCCAGTTCATGTCCATTTAGTTGGTGATGCTTGTAACCATCTCATCCTCTGTTGCTCCCTTCTTTTCCTGACCTCATTCTTTCCCAGCATCAGGGTCTTTTCCAATGAGTTGGCTCTTCGCATCAGGTGGCCAAAGTATTGCAGCTTCATCTTCAGCATCAGTCCCTCCAAAGAAGATTCAGGGTTTATTTCCTTTAGGATTCACTGGTTTGATCTCCTTGCGGCCCAAGGGACTCTCAAGTCTTATCCAAAAAAAGAGTCTTCTCCAGCACCATAGTTCAAAAGCATCAGTTCTTTGGCGCTCAGCCTTCTTTATGGTCCAACTCTCACACCCATACATGACTACCTGAAAAAACATAGCTTTGACTATATGGACCTTTGTCAGCAAAGTGATATCTCTGCTTTTAATATGCTGTCTAGGTCTATTATAGCTTTACTTCCAAGGAGCAAGTGTCTTTTAATTTCATGGCTGCAGTCACAGTCCGCAGTGATTTGGGAGCCCAAGAAAATAAAATCTGCTACTGTTTCCACTTTTTCCCCATCTATTTGCCATGAAGTGATGGGACTGGATACCATGATCTTAGTTTTCGTGAATGTTGAGTTTTAGGGCCAGCTTTTTCACTCTGGTCTTTCACCTTCATCAAGAGGCTCTTTAGTTCCTCTTCACGTTCTGCCATTAGGGTGGTGTCATCTGCATATCTGAAGTTGTTGGTATTTCTACTGGTAGTCTTGATCCCAGCCTGTGCTTCATCTAGCCCGGTATTTTGAATGTACTCTGCATAAAGTTAAATAAGCAGGGTGACAATAAACAGCCTTGATGTACTCCTTTCCCAATTTTGAACCAGTCTGTTGTTCCATGTCCAATTTTAACTATTGCTTCTTGACCTGCATACAAGTTTCTCAGGAGGTAGGTCAGGTGGTCTGGTATTCCATCTCTTGAAGAATTTTCCACAGTTTGTTTGATCCACACAGTCAAAGACTCTAGCATAGTCAATGAAGCAGAAGTAGATTTTTTTCTGGAATTCTCTTTCTTTTTCTATGTTTCGACAGATATTGGCAATTTTGATCTCTGGTTCCTCTGCCTTTTCTAAATCCAGCTTTTACATCTGGAAGTTCTTGGTTCATGTACCATTGAAGCCTATCTTGAAGGTTTTTGAGCATTACCTTGCTAGCATGTGAAAGTGAAAGTGAAGCCACTCAGTCGTGTCCGACTCTTTTCAACCACGTGGACTATACAGTCCATGGAATTCTCCAGGCCAAAATACTGGAGTGGGTACCCATTCCCTTCTCCAGGGGATCTTCCCAACCCAGGGATCAAACCCAGGTATCCCACATTGCAGGAGGATTCTTTACCAGCTGAGCCACCAGGAAGGCCCTGGTAAAATCAAGGAAGCATATGAAATCACATGGGAGGCATCTGGAATCAACGTAACAGCTGAATATCCTTTGGCATTGCCTTTCTTTGTGGTTAGAATGAAAACTGACATTTTCCAGTCCTGTGGCCATTGCTGAGTTTCTCAAATGTGCTGGCATATTGGGTGCAGCACTTTAACAGCATCATCTTTTAGGTTTTCAAATAGCTCACCTGGAATCAGTTAAAATCATTTAAATACTTTGATCCAGACATACTTGAAACAAACAATCCCTGGACTTTTCATTTGTGAATCAATAAATTACTTTCTGGAAGCTAGTTTTATTTTTATTATTGGTCAGAAAATTACTAACACTTAGTTCAAAAAAACCTGCCAAACTGCTTTCCAAAGTTGCTATACCTTTTGCATTCCCATCAGCTACACATGAAAGTTCCTGTTTCTCCACATCCACACCACTTTAGTATCAGTCTTCTTATTTGTAGTCATTCTAGTAGGTGTGTGGTTTTATCTCATTGTTTTAATTTACACTTTCCTAATAACTAATGAGGGATTCCCAGATGGCACTAGTGGTAAAGAATCTGCCTACCAATTCAGGAGATACAAGAGACTTGGGTTCAATTCCTGGGTTGGGAAGATTCCCTGGAGAAGAGAATGGCTTCTCATTTGCCAAGAGAGAACCCACTTGGCAACCCACTCCAGTATTCTCACCTGTAAAATTCCATGGACAGGGAAGACTGGTGGGACTACAATCCATGGGTTCGCATGAGTCAGACGTGACTGAGCACGGCTAATGATGCTGAGCATTTTTCACATGTATGATTTCCATCCTTATATTTTCTGAATGAAAGTATCTGAAAATTTTTATTGGATTGTTTAGCTTCTCATTACTGAGTTATAAGATTTTTCTTCTATTCTGGATACAAGTATTAGATATGTAATTTGCAAATATTATCTCTCAGTCTGTGGCTTCCTCTTTTCTTTGTTGGTAGATTTAAATAGGTGGTAGAAAAGTGGGATTACTGGTAAAGAGATCAGCAGGACAGGAGCGAATGTTTGCATGTGCATGAGCTGACAAAGAACATACTGGAGAGGTCAGGATGATGAAGCTAAAATTGATAAATATGGTAGGGTCAGGATAAGAAGAACATTTTAAAGAAGTCGGAGGAATTTAGAATGGATATAGCAAGCAATATGGAGCTATGGAACATTCTTGAGCGTGGGTTTGGCAAAGCAAAAGTGGAAATTCTACCTGGGATAGCACTGAAAGGACAGGAAGAGGCAAGAAAGAGAGGCAGGGAGGATAGCTGAAGACTGTATGACAATCCACAGTGTGAGTGTGAGAATGTGGACTGTGATCTTGGCAAATGAGAAGACAGGGAATAAAGTGACACTCTATTTTAAAGTTAGAAAAGAGATGGCATCTTAACATTTTAAATATGAGAGATAAAAATGAGGAGAGGCAATAATTACAGAAAATGAATATTTGAAGGAAATAGAGATCATTGAATTCCACTCCTAATTTTACTGTTGAGAATCTAAGGCCCAGAGAGAAGTAGTGATTTTACCAGAGTCATACAGAGTCAGATACCATCTAGATCATGGGTGTAGATCTTGCTGGTTCCACTATTTAAACCTAACTTCAGAACACTGAAGTCTAAGGTCTCCAACTCAGGAGATATTTCAGTCACAGAAACTTGCTGGAAATGAGAATATACTCCCACTTCTCTCTTAGTCTCTCTTTGGTCCCACTTATTCACCACCACTCCCAAATTCAAGAAGAAAACTAAACAGTATAGATTTCCCTGCATGCTTTTTTTCTCCACCCACATTTTATTTCTTTGACTTGATAATCATACCACCAGCAGTTTTTATGATGTGAACCCACATTGTCCTTGTTGGGACAAATATCAGATTAGAATTACAGCTATGTTTATCTACATGAATGTATCTTAGATCACAGTTTAGTAGTGTTAGTTGTTTAGTCATGTCCGACTCTTTGTGACCCTGTGGATTGTAGCCCACCAGGCTCCTCTGTACGTGGGATTCTCCAGGCAAGAATACTGGAGTGGGTTGCCATTCCCTTTCTCCCAGGGATCTTCCTGACCTGGGGATCAAACCTGAGTCTTCTGCATTGCAGGCAGATTTTTACCATCTGAGCCACCAGGGAAGCCCATCTTAGATCATAGTGTTGAATTATTAAAAAAAAAAAAAAGGCTGCTGAATGATATCACTTTAAGTTTTAAAATCTTAACAATAAATTCTTTACAATGATTCAGTTCAGTTTACTTCAGTCGTTCAGTTGTGTCCAACTCTTTGCAACCCCATGGACTGCAGCACGCCAGGCCTCCCTGTCCATCACCAACTCCCGGAGTTTACCCAAGCTCATGTCCATTAAGTCGATGATGCCATCCAACCATCTCATCCTCTGTCATCCCCTTCTCCTCCTGCCCTCAATCTTTCCCAGCATCAGGGTCTTTTCCAGCGAGTCAGCTCTTCGCATCAGGTGGCCAAAGTATTAGAGTTTCAGCCTCAACATCAGTCCTTCTAATGAACACTCATGAGTATACAGATATGCAGTGAAGGCACAGAACCCCTGAATTCATGAATGTGATTAGTTTGGGGGAGAGAGAGTGAGGAGTAAGATTGGGAAAAACTACCAGGGGACCCTAACTGTATCTGTAATCTTTTATTTTTCCAAAAAGTAAAAGAAAGAAATAAAGAAGTTCTGAAGCTAATAGGACATAAAGTAGAAAGTTTCATATTGTTCTCATATTCTCAATTATCAGTATATTCAAAATATCTCACAAGTTTGTTAAAGCTCAAATGTGAATCATGATTTACTATTGTCAGCATTCATCCCTCCATCTCTTATAATTCTACTGATGATTCATATTTACCAAAAAAGGTTGAAAGGAAAGTTACAAACAACAGCAATCAATGCAGGCAAATATATCTCTCCCACATCCTCTGTATAAGGGTATAAATCTTCCAGATCTCTTCAAGATAGTATTGAAAGATAAATCGGCAGTGCTAGAAGCTTTTAGACCAACAAATCTTGACATGACTTGCCCTGTGATCTTAACTAAGCAACTGTGGTTTAACAGTGGCAAGAATTTCCAGGAATCCAAAAGTCAGAAATAATGGCAGTTACCAGAAACGCACCCCCTGCCCATGTCCAAAGTAAGAAGTATCATGGGAACAAATGCTGCAGGCAGAGTCCGTGTGTGAGAATACAGCACACCTGGGGGGCGTCAGGAACAGTGTTTTTCATTTTGTCACTCCACTGCAGACCAGCTGGGCAGCAGTCCAGGGCTTAGTGCTATCCTCACTGTTTACTCCCACTGAAACAGACACAATGGCAGAAGCAGCCGAAGAAAGAGGAGCACCAACTCCTACTCCAGTGGAGTCAGGCTTAGGAGAAGGAATGTTGCAGTGGTCCTTATTAGTTATCAACAAAACAGCCCACAATTATTGAGCGGCTATCAAAAGCCAGACCCTGCTAAATCCATGAGATGAATTATCTGATTTAATCTTCACAAAAGCTCTGTGTGACAGATACTATCATTATATTCACTTTAGAGACAGGAAAACTGAGGTTCAAAGAATACAAGAGACTTGCCAAACTCACATACTATTAAGTCACCCTAGGATGTGTCTCATACCTTGTTCCATTTCTCTAGGATAAATAGGGGAACCTAGAAGGGGATGTTTATAACAACTGACCTCAGACCTACAATGCCATATCATCCTCCCGAGGGAAAGGCCCTGACAAGTACAGAAAACTGGGGAGATGGCATGAAAGCCTCAACAGAAATAAATATCAGGCTGACTATTGGTGAAAAAGTGAATCCAGGATGCTAACCAATTGAACAGCAAAAATGTGGTGAAATAATGAGGTAATTGAGTGATAGTGTCATAAGAACTTTAAGATTGTTTTCTTCAGTGTTGGTTTGTTTCTTTCAATCTGCAGAATTCTTTACATGAAATCTTGGGCTAAACAACAGGATGTCAAACAGAAGCAGGGATATTCAGGCTGGACCTGGGGGGTCAGGGACTAGGAGCAGAGCTCCTTGATTTACCTCCACAGGCTGAGTTTACAACCCCCTCATTTTATAGATGAGCAAAGGGAGACCTAGAGAGAGAGCGTGATATGCCAGAGTCATAGAGATGTGATTAATGTACCTTGTTTTTTTTACTGTGTTTAATTAACTGTGTCAGGTTGTTTTAACTGTTTTTCGTGTAGACTTAATCCCTACCACAACTCTATAAGGAAAGCATAATTATATCATAAAATCTGCAGGTGAGGAAACTGAAGCCAGAAAGGTTAATAAACAAATTGCTCAAGGCAAATCAAAGAACCGAGATCAAATCCAGATGAGACCTAACCTCAAAGACACAGCAATTAACTGTGAGGATGCCTGACTAAGAGGAGATAAACCAAGTCAGATCTAGAACTAAGGTCCCTGCCTTACAGACCAGTGGTCCTTCATATTCTTGCAGCCCCCATGCAATGTCTGCTCCCATGGGGTACAAGGACAGCAAGATTTAGGGGGAGGGTCTGAAAAGTGTGTACATTTAAGAAATTTGGAGAAGCAAAATGTTTTCTAGCTAAAGGTCATGCATTTAGTGCCAAGGGCATTATTTGGGGGATTTTTAGGTCTGGGGTAGTTTTAGTCTGGGAGCCTCTCCCTGCTGGAGATACCAAGGTGCCTAGGCTGGAACTTCAAGCAGAGGAAGCAGAACATAGCTGCTTCAGATTTGCTTTAGGAACCTCTGGTGCCTTCCACCTTATCGAGCCCAGGTCACAAAACTACAGGGGGAAGTTGTCTATCAGAGAGTAGAAAACCTTGGCTAGAGGTTCTCCTGGGCTCCCCCTCCAAGAAAACATGGTGGTGCTCCAGGAAGACATGGAATCCTAACAAGTGTTAGAAATGATTTCTTGGTGTAATGCTCATTTGTCTTCCAAGAGAGTCTTCCCGCAATCCACACTCTTCCCACAAAGCCACAGCTCATCCTGGTGAAAGCCATACGTGAGACCACTGGGCCTCACCTTGGTTTCCCTCTGAAAAGAAGCAAGGAGTTTGCATTAGAGGGATCAGTGACCCCAGTCTGCCTGGGACTGTTTTGATTTTAGCACTGAATGCATCCTGGGAAAGCCCTGGGTCCCAGCAAAACTGGCAGGGTTGATCACCATATGTCAAGCCTCAGATGACTTGACAATTTCTTAAGAGCAACAACGCTGAGTGACCTCAGTTTGACGTACACACACACACACACACACACTGTAGCAGGTAGGAGGCAGGAAACTGCCTGTTTTCCTCCAGTAACATTAACCCTGACAAAAATAGGGTTGAGTGACTAAGGCCAAGTTTATGACCACCACTGGTCCCCAGAGGAACCAACTGCCTGAGCTTTCTTCCTGAACTGGGGCATCTTGGGAAAAAAGGAAGGAAGGACTTAGTCACTCCCTGGGAGTGGCAGCCGAAAGCAGCCTTCTCTCCTCCTCATAGAGTGAGCTCAAAGCCTCTTTCTTTAGGAAAAGTAGATGCTTCCCAGGTTTCACCCCCTTTTCACGATGTCAGAATGACAAATACTAAGTGAGGAAGAGGAAGGGAAGAGAAGACGCCAGAAAGTGCAACCATCTCCCCATCTTGAGAAGAGTAGCTCCACAACCCAGCAGATCCCTAAGCCTTCAGTGGACCCACCACCGCCTCAGGCATTCCACAGGCCGGGGTCCCCTTCCCCCCAGGAAACTCACCTGGGCCCCAGGACAGACTTGGCTCCCCAGGGATGCAGAAGCAGCCACCCATGTGTGCACCATCCTCCCCAGGCCGAGGCCCCTGGGAACACCAGCCAGAGGAGCACTGGGAGGAGACAGCCTCCCAGCGGTGTCCCTCCTCCCGCCTCCTCCCTGGCACACGAGGGACCAAGTCCCGCTCACAGCACAATGCAGCCTTTGATATCCTGGCTGCGGCAGCAGGCCTGGGGAGGGTGGGAGGGGCCGCCCAGCCCTCAGGACCCATAGTCCTTGCACTGTCGGGCCTCTGACTGGGGAGCAGAGCTCCTCCCTGCCTCTCTGCAGATTGCTTCATGCCTATCAGGCTGTGGCACATTCCACACATTCTAGGATTGAGATACACAGTTTGGTTCTTGTGCGGGTGGACGGTGTGGGGGAGTGGCACGGGAGGAGGAGGCAGAGAGCATCTCAGGAATCAAGGCTGCTTCTGTTCTTGCTCCCTCTCTGCCTGGCCTGGCCCACACGGATTCTCCTGCTGCTGGGAAAGCGCTCCCCACCCAGTCTCTCTCTGCAAACACCCCACCTTAGCTATGTGGGTGAAGCTGGAGCTGCGGGTACGGCATTTCACCTCATCCCCAGCCCTGGCTGCCAAAATCAGAAGGTCAGAAGGAATCCAAGAAATTGCCCGATGTAGCCCAACATCTTACAGGTGAGAGGATGGAGGACCAAGTAAGTATGTTAAGGCTACAAATATGCACACAAAATGGGTCACACCAGACCAAACTCTTTTCCATCTTGTTTAAGGAGCAGTCAGTCCTAAAGGAAATCAACCCTGAATATTCATTGGAAGGATTGGGGCTGAAGCTCCAACACTTTGGCCACCTGATGCAAAAAGCCAACTCATTGTAAAAGACCCTGATGCTGGGAAAGATTGAGGGAAGAAGGAGAAGGCGGGTTACAGAGGATGAGACGGTTAGATAGCATCACCAACTCAATGGACATGAGTTTGAGCAAGCTCCCAGAGATGGTGAAGGACAGGGAAACCTGGCATGCTGCAGTCCATGGCGTCACAAAGAGTTGGACACAATTTAACAACAATAAGAAGCACAGCAGTAGGATGCAGTTGAGACAGTATGGCTGAATTTCAGAAAACCTCCCATGGCATCTCCTAAGGGAGATGGAGAAAATATGGCCATATGCCAGTAACATTAGACAGAGGCATGACTGATCCAGCAACCAAGCTGAAGGATCATAAGTTACTTATTGTTTCCTTAATGCCTAGAGCAAAGGTCACTCCTGAACAGTCCAAAGAGTGAGGAGGTGTAGCCTAGGGAAAGCAAGTAGTCCTGCTGTGCGGAGGTTGAGCTTGCAGCCAGTCACGCGACCACTTCAAAGAGGGAGGTGGCCTGTTCACTTTTATATTCTGAGAGGAGCACTGGTAATACAACGTGAAGGAGCAACTAGGCATCAGTCTCACTGGAGTGATCGGGGGTGTCCATCACACACCCCAGCTCAGTCCCAGGTGACAGGTTCTCCACCATGTCTCCGAAGTCTGGCTTCAGTTTCAGTGCTAACCCATCTTGATTCCCAGTGACTGAATGTTCACTACGGGTTAGGCTCTCATCATACATTACTTAATTTAAGTCCCATAACAGCCTCATAATATTAGCATTATCATCTTTATTTTGTAAGTGAGGAAGCTAACACATGTATAACTTGCTGAAGGCCCCACCATTTATGAATGTTAGATTCAGGGCTTGAGCCAAATTTAGTTGATTCCACAGTCCAGGAGCTTTTCTTTTCTAATAGTCAGGGTCTTTCCACGAATACAATGAGGAAGGATTTGGTGATCTGATGCTGAGCCCTCTGGAGCTTAGCTGACCACTTAACAGAGGGCCCAGGAGAGGCCGCCTGGGGTGGGGCCAGGAATGCAGGGACACAGGGTTTCTCTGATCACAGAACTACCATGGAAGATGTTTTCTCTGCACAGATCAGTTTAAAGTATCCACTTCCCATAATGTGTCTCATATCTTTTCCCCTCACCAAAGCACAGTGTTTTATGTATGAATTCAGATGTTTTCTTTGGCCTAAGATAAAAGGGCAAGGATTTTTTTTTTACAAAGCAACCACTCAGAACTTTGGGGGATATGTGAGAACTGGTGAAGAGAAACCATGGTGTAATTTGCAAATGATGTTGAATGCTCAGACTTAGCATTTCTCCTTGACTTGGCTGAACACCATTTCTATACAGGTGCAACGATGGAGGTCAGAAATTATAAATGATCAAGAACAACCAATGGAAGGAACCCCAGGCCACCTCAGAGAGGACAGCCTCAGGTGGTCGGTTGAGACACACATTTTGGCAAATCTGAACTAAATGGTCCATTTTGGAAAAAGTCATTGCTTCTCTTGAGATACAAGAAAGCAGTGTTCTTCTACTTATGGGAAGTCAGATGAATTAGCTAGAACAAAGAGCTTTGCAGACAGAGAGCAGCAGGTACAAAGGCCCTGAGGCTGGAACTTGCCTAGAAAGTTAAAGGAAAAGCGTGTGTGGTTGGAGTCTCATGAGGCAGGGAAGGCTGTAGAGATGAGGTCACTGAAGGCCAATTGTGTAGGACTTTGAAGGCCATCTAAAGACTTCAGCTTTTACATTGACAGAGATAGGAGCCAAGGGAGGACACTAAATAGAGGTGTCACATGACTGACTTGTGGTTATAAAGGGTCCAAATCACTGCATGGGCCAATACTTCAGGGCAAATAAACATGCCTACAGGTCACATCCAGCCTGAGACCAGCCAGTTTGCTACATCAGATGAAAAATTGAATCTTTCTCTTATAAAATTTACAATCTAGTTGGGTTATAAGATATGCATTTGGATACTAAAATTCACTGGAAGAACTGAAAGACCATCTTATAGGTAGAATTATGGCCCCCAAATGTGATATATTGAAGCCTTAGCCCCCAATACATGAGAATGTGACTTTATTTGGAAATATGATTGTTGTAGATGTAATTGTTTAGGTTCAAATAAGTTCATACTGGAGTAGGATAGGCCCCTAATCCAATAAGACTGGTTACCTTCTTTAAAAAACGAACAAACAAAAACACTCTGTGGAGCAATACACAGACGGTAACAATGAACAGAGAAGTTAGCATTCTGCAGCTGCAGGCCAGGGGACACCAAGGATTGTCAGTAACCACCAGAAGCTAGGAGGAAGCAAGGAAGGATTCTCCCTGCAGGTTGCAGAGGGAGCATGACCATGCAAATACCTTGATTTGGGGCCTCTAACCTCCAGAATTATGAGACATTAAGTTTCTGTTGTTTTAAGCTGCTCAGTTTGTGGTACTTTGTGAGGGCAGCCCAAGGAAACAAATGCAGATTACATGAGAGATAACAACAGGCCACTTATTCAATCACATTATTCAGTGGACGGAAAATTATAGAGCATCCCACTAATCTAGGTTGTGATCTAAGTTGTAAGGACACAGCAGTGAACAAAACAGACAAACGACTCTCCCTTGTGTAGCATACATTCTACTAAGGGAATAAAGACAAGAAACAGAATAAATAAGTAATTTATGCAGTGTGTTGGACAGTGGAAAGTGTCACAGGAAAAAAAAAAAGGAACCATCAGAGTATAGGAGCTGCAGTTTTCAGAAGGGTGGAGAAAGAAATGGTCACTAAATGGCTGAGTCCCTTCTCTGTTCACCTGAAACTATCACATTGTTTATTAATCGGCTATACCCCAATACAAAATAAAATGTTTAAAAAAATGTATCTAGTTTTAAAAAAGAGTGGTCACTGAGAAGGTGACAGCTGAGTGACTTGGGGGGTGGAGGGGATCATGGGCATCCAGGAGAAGAGCCTGCCAAGAAAAGGGAAGTGCTGGTGCAAAGGCCCTGAGGCAAGAGAGTACCCAGCATGCTAGAGGAAGAGCCAGGGAGAGTGTAACTTGAGCAGCGTAACCATGGGGCAAGAAGCAGAGGGTACCTCCAAAGGAGGAATTAAATACAGTTTAAAGAAGGAGCTATTTACAAAAGTGTGGGCAGAGTTAGAGAAAACCAGCAAGGATGGTGAGGCACTGCAGGGCTAGAAAGATGAAGAAGCCATTAACATCCTGAAGGGAAGCCTGAAAGGACAAGAGGAAGAAGTGGCTGTTGGAACCTAGCAAGAGCTGGCCGCAGGCCAAGGTTGACAACAGGCGCTGTGTTATTAATAGTGGAACACAGCTGTGGCCTAGCCAAGGCCATGTGCACATGTGGGCCAGAGGAATAATACTCCATCCTCTCACCTCCCAACTTCCACTGACTGAACACAACTGGAAGCCAAAGTGTGAGAGAGCTGAGTTGAGGATACCTGCAGAAGCCAGCCTCCAAGGGGCCCAGAGCAGTGGAGAAAAGGGTGGAGAGAGGATTCCAGAGGATAACTGAAGATTATCCAATACAAGGGGAGCGGTAACATTGTCCTGAGGGTGCAGGACTTACTGGACCACTTTAAGGAGGTTGGCTTTCACTCTGAGTGAAATGGCAGCCATTGAAGAGTTTTGAGCAGAGGAGTGACTTATGATCTGAAAGAATCAGAGGGGCTATCATAGGCTACTGAAATAATCCAAGCAAGAGGAGAGGGCAGTTTGGGTCAAGGAGGTAGCAGTGAAGGTAGCGAGTGTGGTGAGATTCCAGCTTATTTTGAAGGTAGAGGCAGAACTACCTGTGGATGAGATGCAGGCTGTGAGAGAAGGAAGGGTAAATCATGCTCCCCATGTTTGGGCCTAAGCTCCTGTAAGAAGCAGGATAGCCAAGACCAAAGATGGGGTCCTGCAGGGGGAGTAAGCTTGGCTGAGTGGGTGGGTGGACAGGGTGAGGATGAAAAGTCTGTTCTCCATCTTCCTGAGGACCTTGAACAGGCAGTAGGATACACAAGTCTGGAGTTCAAGGTAAAGGCCTCTACTGGAATCAATCATCAGTATACAGAGATATACTGGAGACATGAGGAGAAAGTTAGCATATCCCATTGATTAAAGCAAAGAAAGCTTCATGGAGGAAGTGGTGTGACTGAGGGCCTTGAAGGATTGAATTTTGACAGACAGACCTAAATGGGAAGAGAATCCCAGAATGAGGAAAAGCCATTAGCAAAGGTGCTAGGGTTGGCACTGAGGACAAGTTTAGGAAACAGTCATTCCATTTGAATGAGCCGGACTGATGCAGGGAGCCAAGTATAAGCCTCTTAACTTCTGATTCTTTCATCACTTATCTATTTATTCATTGAACATTACTGGTCACCTACTTTAACAGCTATTTTTGTCATGGACATTAATAATAATAAATGCTTACTGAACTCATGCTCATGTGAAAAGTCCCCATTTAACCTTCACCCCCTACTTAAAGATCAGCAAACTAGGTCTGGTTGAGTCACCCCAGCTCACCACTGACAGAGCACAGCAGAATCAGGGCTTGGGCCCAGGAGGGTGACTTCAGGGCCCTGGTCCTCACCACTCTGGTTAGTGCCCAAAGCTTTGCCAGGAGGACCGATCCCTGTCTGTGCCGTGTAGCCAGGAGGCTGTCAGAGGTGTAGATAGGCCACCACACCATGGGCAAGGTGATGCCCAGACTTCCCTCTGCGTGGGGTGAAAGCGAGCCCTTGCCAGGGGTCAGCTGAGCAACTGGCCCCGCAGCTCAGGAAGGAGAACTGGCTGCTGAGCTGCTGACCAGGGCAGAGGTCACCACGCTGCCAGCTCTGATCTCACCCAGAACTGCTGACTGCTCTTTCCAAAACATCAGTTTCCTATTTCTTGGCTCCCACAGCAAACCCGGAGTCAAGGGCAGGCAACCGATGCCTCACCCTGGAAGGATAGCAGTGAAAAGTGTCCTTACAGTAACATGTCCACTCCCCAACCCCAGTTAAAGGTAAAGAAGCTGAGCCCCATAAAAGCTGAGTCATTTGTTTGATACTTTTAGACAATTTTGTGGCAAAGTGTGTATCAGAATTCAAACTTCAGGACTCTCAATTCATGCTTCCACAGAACATGACAGATAAATCAGTTCATGTTTCAAAATTAAGTTCCCTAGTGAGCAGGCTAGGATAGAATGGGGTGTGTGTGTGCGTGTGTGTGTGTGTATGCACACTTGGACTGTGCATGCCAAGTACAAGCCCTAGGGCTGACACTCCCCACCACTCCCAAGGAAAAGAATTTCTCCTCTGTCCAGTTTAAGAAAAATTCAGGTTTTCAGGAAATGGGAGAGGAAGGAGGAGCCCCATCCATTCAGTGAGTCCATTTCAGATGTCTTTCTTGGGTGTCCAACTACCCACAGCCTATCCAGGTGCATGGTTGGAAATAGAAATGGAAGGAACCTGAATGCCTGTCAATATGGAAGTGGTCAAATAATGATGGTGCATCTAGTCAGCAGTGAAAAAGCATGAAGCAGGTCTAGATAGAGGGTCAAGGGAAGACCTCTAAGATATATTATGAAGCAAAAACTAAAGAAACTTGTATATAGTACATATGGTGTGGACCCATTTATGTATAGAAGCATACCGTATATGTGATTGTATGTATAAAGGGGTCACATCAGCCTGATGATGACGATTTATTCATTTATTCCACAGATGCTCACCGAGGGTCTCCCTGTGCCTCCGGCCCTAGGCTGGATGAGAGGATCAGCAGAGAGCAGGGCAGACAACATCCCTGCCTCCTGTAGCCAGGTGAAGAGGTGGGGGTAGGGGACAAGGGACATGAAGTCTTTTTATTTATGTACTTCTGTGTTAAGGCAAGTTTTCCAGCTAGAATGTTTCATGGTCATAATAAATACAGAACGTAGGAACAAATAGAGGTGGGAAAAAAGAGAAGGAGGAGGGGAGATGCATAGGTAAACACAGTGTGTCGGGGAGGTTGTGAGAGGGTGACTTTAAAGCTGTTGACGCTCTGGCTCTGACTTGAGGAAGGGTCTCTCATACTGAGCACCACGGAAGGACAGTATCAGTTGGAGAATGCCGGACACAATGTCCGCAGCATCTTCAAAGTAAGAGGGCATATTCCAGTAACAAAGTCCTGTAACTCCTCACAGTTTCCTGACAGCCTTCAGAGAGCACTGCCTGTAGCTGTTTATAGCTCCAAGAAGAGGTAACTTTTTAATCCGAGGATCATCTTCTGCGGCTGTTGCCATGAAAATATTAATAGCTACGCTGTCTTCTGGGAATGTAGTCTTGCAGACATAGCCTCCCTCCTCCTGCCTCCTCATGCTTCCACCTGACCAGCGACCTATTTAGAGGGCCCTCCTTGGTGCTGGGATCCATGACTAATGACAGAGGAAACAGAGCAAGCCTCTTCTTTTCTTGAAGGTGCCACATCTCTACTCAGTTTACCTGAGAGCAGATTGCACAGTCTGTTACATGGGTACCCAGAGGGGCATGCCCCTCCCCACCTTAGCAACCCCAGTCCTGGGCTTGTCTTCTCTGAGCAGAAGAGCTAGGGGAACAAGCTATTGGCCAATAAGGTAACAGAAATTTCACCACCACTCTGTGTTTTTATATCTCAGTGATCAACTTGGATTTGTGGTTAGACAACCTAAGTTTGAATCCTGGCTCTTGCCATTTTCAAGCTGTATACTCTTTGGCATATTTCTTCCTTTGCAAATAGCAACAACAACAATAATTATTATATATAATAGTAATAATAATTAAATGGAGGTAACAAAAATATTCTCCCTCACAGAGTGGTTGTGAGGATATAGAAAAGTGTTTATAGGTGTTGGTTTTTCACTTATGCAAATTTTGTGTGTGTGCGTGTGCACGCACATGCACATGTGCACATCCACACACACAATCACAGTCCTGTTAGTCCTGGGCATTTTCTCCATACATCTGGAGCTGGTAGGACTCTGAGAAGAAAGGGACATCCTAAGTGAGCAGAATGTGCCTGGCAGCTGTGACAGAGACAAATTTCAGTTCCAAGTAAAACCAGATCTGCCTGTCTTCAGAGATAATCAGAACGATTCCTTTCTGTTACTTCAGGCAAAAGCATCCAGCCTAGGCCACCCTAGCTGTATTTCGGTCCTTACCTCTCCCTTGGCTAACATTTTCAATGGAAAGGAATTTTACAAGCTGTTTACTTAAGAAAGAAAGCAAAATCTCATGCTGTACTACTTTCATCATTATATTTGGCTTTGTGACCTAGTAAATACTTTGCAAGCACAAAGAAATGTGACTGTCTCTCTCCTTCTTTCTCTCTCTTTTCTGGTGTTTTCACTGATAAATTTCATCGGGTGACAGTCAGTCAGCCATGTCCCCTTCAGTGCTTTTCCCTCTTCCTTATGTAATGTAGCCTTGAGTCCCCACACCACTTAGGTCTTGCTCCTGTGAAGACTTTGCCCAAGTTCCTCTGGAAGTAGAGTACCCTGATCTCCCTCCAGCATCCAATACGGCTTCATAATTCGTATATGACTCTGAGGCATTGTTCCCTTCTTTGTTTCACTTACTGTACTGGTATTAATGAATCTCATTTATATTATCTTACTGAGTCAGGATACAGCTCATATTCTATTCACTTGGAAAGAGTTATCAAAATTCAGATGCCTAGATTTTGCCCAGACTCAGTGTATCATTTTCTCTGGACACAGAGTGATTGTAGGTCTCCTTTTAGATCCAGTCCAAATGATTCTACTGTGCATTGAGATTTTGGTAAACAATACCCCACTGGTTTCTTTTGCAGGGATGAGGGACAGGCAGGTATGTGTTTCAGGGGTGTACATACCCATCTCTCCTTTCTAATCTTCTGATCCATGCCAAAGTTAATTAAAAGCCTTGACCATATGAGGGCAGCACAAGCAGGGGCAACACACTTTGAGAGGGAAAAGACTCTTGAGAGTGTCCCTTATATTCCTCAAGCTCCACAGATAACCAAATAACGACTTACAGGAGTACAAGAGTTCCTTCCTGACAAGTTACTCCATGTCATTATATCCTCACACCATCTGTGACACAGGGGTTGGACCTGCCATTTTGTCAGTGATATAAATGACTTTTCTGGGGTCTTACTATTAGTAACTGGCAGAGATGGACTTTCCCAAATGTTCCAGCCAGCACCAGTGCACAGAGTAGCTTTCACCACTTAAGACATCCAGGAAGACATGAACCAGACATAACACACAGTGCCCCAACCTCCAACCCCTTTCTCAAGCAACACCTGTCTAATAGTAAAGGATTAGAATTACTTTAACCTACACAGAACCGCATATGTACAAGGGTCAAGCAAACAAGTAAAACAAGTTTGTCATATGTGCATTATAACTTAAAAGGTTTCAACCATATGTGAGCACCCAGGGAAAGTAGGAAAGAAAAACCATTTAAATAAGGTGGCCAGGGCTTCACATAGACTTTAACACAGATGTGAATTATCTGGTGTGGTAGACAGAGCAGTGGCCCCCAAAGATGCACTAACCCCCAAAACCTGTGAATATGTTACCTTTCCTGGTTAAAGAGACTTTGTTGATATGAGTTAACTTATGGAATTTGAGAATGGGAGGTTGTTTGGGTTGTCCAAGTGTAATCACATGGTTCCTTGCAAGTGGAAGGGGGTCAGAGTCAGAAGAAGATGTGATGGCAGAACTAGAAGCAGAAGTCAGAATCAGAGAAAGTCATCTGAATATGCTATCATGACCCTGGTTTTAGATGAAAGAAGGGACCATAAGCTAAGGAATGTGGGAACCCTCTAAAAGCTGAAAAAAGCAAGGAATGGATTCTCCCCTAAAACATCAAAATGAACACAGCTCAACCAACATCATGATTTTACTTAGCCCAGTAAGATCCACTTCAGACTTCTGACATCAAAACTTTAAGATGGGAAAAATTTTGTTGTTTTAAGCCAGTAAGTTTGTAATTTGTTCATCAGCCCTAGGAAAGGAATACACCTGGGAACTGGTCAAATGCAGATCCTAATCCCACATCTAGGAAGGAGTGGGAAACTCTATTGGGAGTGTGCTGTGGTACCTATGCTGGTTCTTGGACCACACTTTGAACAGTGAGGCCATAGGCAAATGCCATAGAACTGTTCCTCCAATGACTGGAGGCCTGCCCTTGGCAGAGGATGGAAGCATTGACCCCACAGACCCCTGAGTTCCTTTCCTCTGAAAATGGTACAGGTACCTTGTCATTCTTGTTACTTAATGTCACCTATTCTGAGAGCTACCCCCTTTCACCTTCTATTTCTGCCCCCCTGCCCCCCATATATTTGCCTCACAGACTGTAAGCGTAAATCTGGGTGTTTGTTTATTGTCTCCCTCATGTTGTATCTTGCTGCCCCACCCTCACTGTGCAGCACAGTGCCTGGCACAGAACAGGCTCTCCTGTGTGAATGAATGAGTGAAATACAGAATTAATGACTCAGTTCTTTTTCAAATAAATACCAGAATCTCTCACATCTTGTTTTGTACAACTGAAGTTTTTTAAGCTACAATGTAATACAAGTTTACATTGATCCAAGGAGCTCTATCTTCTTAGACCAGAATCTGTGTTTCAAGCAAATGAAATCAATCTGAATATTGATCTTTCTCACCCATGCTCAAGATCTCTCCCCAAATTTGAAAAACCTGCTATATATAGCAGGTTAGTTCCTGCAAAGGAAACTGGAAGATTTTCAGGCAGGAACCTTATGGGCACATGTTTACAGGATCCATACAGAAAGGAGATGAAGGAAACAAGACTAGGTGGAGAGGTAGGCATGGGCTGCAGTGTAGACACTAGTTCATACAAGAAGCAGGCATGGCCCTTCTGGTTTGTCCTTAACTGGGCCAAGGGTGCCCAGTAACAGCCAGTCATGGGACTGGTTACATTCTTGGGAAAACCAGTCATTGAGGGCAGGCTGCCTCAGAAGGGGGCACAACCTGAAGTTGGCAGCCTTCAGTTCTCTGTAAGCCCCAAAGAGCTGTCAACCTCAAAATCTTCCCAGAACTGAAGGCAGGAATGAGCCAGTGGTGATGGGTGAGAATTTAAGAAGACTTGACAACACTCACCTTATTTCATCAGTTGTTATGGGGAAAGTAGCCATTAAAAGCCAGAATAAAGCTCTGTGTAAAACCAATACAAACCAGAGAGGAACAGACTAAAGATTCAAGAAAGAGAAAGATTGCTGACACAGAAGGTCTAGAGAAGGAAAACTGAGGTGGACCTGAGGGTGTACCCAAAGAGTTTATGTTGAGACAGGGGTCTTCTGAGATGGGCCAACTGCAGAATGTAATATGTGAAGGCATTAAGAATATGGAGGAAAGAGGTGGGCATTTGGGGTAGGTCACAGGTAGGGCCATGTATAAACAGGGATGGGGGGAAGGGTATATGGGGCAGTGGAATAAGAAAATGATTAGAAAACCCTAAAGACACTACCAGAAAATTACCAGAGCTAATCAATGAATATAGTAAAGTTGCAGGATATAAAATTAACACACAGAAATCCCTTGCTTTCCTATACACTAACAATGAGAAAACAGAAAGAGAAATTAAGGAAACAATTCCATTCACCATTGCAACAAAAAGAATAAAATACTTAGGAATAAATCTACCTAAAGAAACAGAAGACCTATATATAGAAAACTATAAAACACTGATGAAAGAAATCAAAGATGACACAAATAGATGGAGAAATATACCATGTTCTTGGATTGGAAGAATCAATATCATGAAAATGAGTATACAACCCAAAGCAATCTATAGATTCAATGCAATCCCTATCAAGCTACCAACAGTATTTTTCAGAGAACTAGAATAAATAATTTCACAATTTGTATGGAAATAAAAAAACCTCGAATAGCCAAAGCAATCTTGAGAAAGAAGAATGGAACTGGAGGAATCAACCTGCCTGACTTCAGACTATACTACAAAGCTACAGTCATCAAGACAGTATGGTACTGGCACAAAGACAGAAATACAGATCAATGGAACAAAATAGAAAGCCCAGAGATAAATCCACCTTATCTTTGACAAAGGAGGCAAGAATATACAATGGAGAAAAGACAATGTCTTTAACAAGTGGTGCTGGGAAAGCTGGTCAACCACTTGTAAAAGAATGAAACTTGAATACTTTCTAACACCATACACAAAAATAAACTCAAAATGGATTAAAGATATAAATGTAAAACCAGAAACTATAAAAATCCTAGAGGAAAACATAGGCAAAACACTCTCTGACATAAATCACAGCAGGATCCACTATGACCCTGTAATGGAAATAAAAGCAAAAATAAACAATTGGGACCTAATTAAACTTAAAAGCTTTTGCACAATGAAAGAAACTATAAGCAAGGTGAAAAGACAGCCTTCAGAATGGGAGAAAGTAATAGCAAATGAAGCAACTGACAAAGAATTAATCTCAAAAATATACAAGCAGCTCCTGCAGCTCAATTCCAGAAAAGTAAATGACCCAAACAAAAAATGGGCCAAAGAACTAAACAGACATTTCTCCAAAGAAGACATACAGATGGCTAACCAACACATGAAAAGATGCTCAACATCATTCATTATCAGAGAAATGCAAATCAAAAACACAATGAGGTACCATCTCACGCCAGTCAGAATGGCTGCTATCAAAAAGTCTACAAACAATAAATGCTGGAGAGGATGTGGAGAAAAGGGAACCCTCTTACACTGTTGGTGTGAATGCAAACTAGTACAGCTACTATGGAGAACTTTGTGGAGATTCCTTAAAAACCTGGAAATAGAACTGCCATATAACCCAGCAATCCCACTGCTGGGCATACACACTGAGGAAACCAGAATTGAAAGAGACACATGTATACCAGTGTTTATTGCAGCACTGTTTACAATAGCTAGGACATGGAAGCAACCTAGATGTCCATCAGCAGATGAATGGATAAGAAAGTTGTGGTACATAAACACAATGGAATATTACTCAGCTATTAAAAAGAATGCATTTGAATTGGTTCTAATGAGGTAGATGAAACTGGAGCCTATTAAACAGAGTGAAGTAAGTCAGAAAGAAAAACACCAATATAGTATAATAACACATATATATGGAATTTAGAAAGATGGTAATGATGACCCTATATGTGAAACAGCAAAAGAGACACAGATGTAAAGAACAGACTTTTGGACTCTGTGGGAGAAGATGAGGGTGGGATGATTTGAGAAAATAGCACTGAAACATGTATATTACCATCAGTTCAGTTCAGTTCAGTCGCTCAGTCGTGTCTGACTCTTTGCGACCCCATGAATCGCAGCACGCCAGGCATCCCTATCCATCACCAACTCCTGGAGTTTACTCAAATTCATGTCCATTGAGTTGGTGATGCCATCCAGCCATCTCATCCTCTGTCGTCCCCTTCTCCTCCTGCCCCCAATCCCTCCCAGCATCAGGGTCTTTTCCAATGAGTCAACTCTTCGCATGAGGTGGCCAAAGTATTGGAGTTGCAGCTTCAGCATCAGTCCTTCCAATGAACACCCAGGACTGATCTCCTTTAGAATGGACTGGTTGCATCTCCTTGCAGTCCAAGGGACTCTCAAGAGTCTTCTCCAACACCACAGTTCAAAAGCATTAATTTTTTGGCACTCAGCTTTCTTCACAGCCCAACTCTCACATCCATATATACACTGGAAAAACCATAGCCTTGACTCGACGGACCTTTGTTGGCAAAGTAATGTCTCTGCTTTTTAATATGCTATCTAGGTTGGTCATAACTTTCCTTCCCAGGAGTAAGCGTCTTTGAATTTCATGGCTGCAGTCACCACCTGCAGTGATTTTGGAGCCCCAAAAAATAAAGTTTGACACTGTTTCCACTGTTTCCCCATCTATTTCCCATGAAGTGATGGGACCAGATGCCATGATCTTAGTTTTCTGAATGTTAAGCTTTAAGCCAACTTTTTCACTCTCCTCTTTCACTTTCGTCAAGAGGCTTTTTAGTTCCTCTACACTTTCTGCCATAAAGGAATATGGCATATGACATATGTCATCTGCATATCTGAGGTTATTGATATTTCTCCCAGAAATCTTGATTCCAGCTTGTGCTTCTTCCAGCCCAGCGTTTCTCATGATGTACTCTGCATATAAGTTAAATAAGCAGGGTAACAATATACAGCCTTGACGTACTCCTTTTCCTATTTGGAACCAGTCTGTTGGTCCATGTCCAGTTCTAACTGTTGCTTCCTGACCTGCATATAGATTTCTCAAGAGGTGGGTCAGGTGGTCTGATATTCCCATCTCTTGAAGAATTGTCCACAGTTTATTGTGATCCACACAGTCAAAGGCTTTAGCATAGTTAATAAAGCAGAAATAGATGTTTTTCTGGAACTCTCTTGCTTTTTCGATGATCCAGCGGATGTTGGCAATTTGATCTCTGGTTCCTCTGCTTTTTCTAAAACCAGCTTGAACATCTGGTAGTTCACGGTTCACGTATGGCTGAAGCCTGGCTTGGAGAATTTTGAGCATTAATTTACTAGCGTGTGAGATGAGTGCAATTGTGCAGTAGTTTGAGCATTCTTTGGCATTGCCTTTCTTTGGGATTGGAATGAAAACTGACCTTTTCCAGTCCTGTGGCCACGGCTGAGTTTTACAAACTTGCTGGCATGTTGAGTGCAGCACTTTCACAGCATCATCTTTCAGGATTTGGAATAGCTCAACTGGAATTCCATCACCTCCACTAGCTTTGTTCGTAGTGATGCTTTCTAAGGCCCACCTGACTTCACATTCCAGGATGTCTGATTCTAGGTGAGAGATTACACCATCGTGATTATCTGGGTCATGAAGATCTTTTTTGTACAGTTCTTCTGTGTATTCTTGCCACCTCTTCTTAATATCTTCTGCTTCTGTTAGGTCCCTACCATTTCTGTCCTTTATCAAACCCATCTTTGCATGAAATGTTCCCTTGGTATCTCTAATTTTCTTTTCTTTTCTTTTTCTGTGCTTTCCCATTGTGTTTTTTTTTTTTTTTTTTTTTTTTTACGTTTATTTTTATTAGTTGGGGGCTAATTACTTTACAATATTGTAGTGGTTTTTGCCATACATTGACATGAATCAGCCATGGATTTACATGTGTTCCCCATCCCGATCCCCCCTCCCACCTCCCTCTCCATCCCATCCCTCTGGGTCTTCCCAGTGCACCAGCCCTGAGCACTTGTCTCATGCATCCAACCTGGGCTGGTGATCTGTTTCACCCTTGATAGTATACTTGTTTCAATGTTATTCTCTCAGAACATCCCACCCTCGCCTTCTCCCACAGAGTCTAAAAGTCTGTTCTGTACATCTGTGTCTCTTTTTCTGTTTTGCATATAGGGTTATCTCTAATTTTCTTGAAGAGATCTCCAGTCTTTCCCATTCTGTTGTTTTCCTCTATTTCTTTGCATTGATCACTGAGGAAGGCTTTCTTATCTCTCCTTGCTATTCTTTGGAACTCTGCATTTGAATGGGAATATCTTTCCTTTTCTGCTTTGCTTTTTGCTTCTCTTCTTTTCACAGCTATTTGTAAGGCCTCCTCAGACAACCATTTTGCCTTTTTGCATTTCTTTTCCATGGGGATGGTCTTGATCCCTGTCTCCTGTGCAGTGTCACAAACCTCCATCCATAGTTCATCAGGCACTCTGTCTATCAGATCTAGTCCCTTATATCTGTTTCTCACTTCCACTGTAGTATATTACCATAAGTGAAATAGATCGCCAGTCCATATTCGATGCATGAGACAGGGCACTCAGGGCCAGTGCACTGGGACAACCCTGAGGGATGGGATGGTGAGGGATGTGGCGGGGGGTTTCATGATGGGGGACACATGTACATCCATGGCTGATTCATGTGAATGTATGGCAAAAACCTCTACAATATTGTAAAGTAATTAGCCTCCAATTAAATAATTTACAAAAAAAAAAAAGAAACATTAGAAAGCAGTAAGAGGGTTGCTGGCAAAGTGAGAGGTGGGATGGGCTGGCTATTAGGAGTTTGCAGGGGTCTAGTCATGAGAGCTTATGTCTTCCTTCCAGTAACTTCCAAACAAAGCAGGGACAGCAGGCAGTTCCCAGCTGGCAAAGCAGGCCTGGCAGGGAAACACTGGGCTGAAAAAATAAGTGGCTGGAGAGAGTCACCAAAATGCGTGCCTCAGAGTCAGGCTGGATGAGGAGGCCAAGATGGGTAGAAAGGGATATGAGAATAGGGATGACATGAGAGAAGAATTTCCAGCATATTTGGGAGGATTCAGGGAGAGCAATAACTGAAAGGCAGAGAGCACAGAGGGAAGTTTCAGAGGTGTTTATAAAGGTGCAGGGCAAGAGGGAGTGCCTGCAAGGTGGGGGGAGTCAGGCAAGTATCGTCCTACAGGAAAACTGACAATCTGCTTAAAATGGCATCATTACAGTAGTAATACATGCATGGGAAGGTTCAAACTATACATGAAGTAAAAGTGTGAGTCCCCTTTAAACCAATTCATCCCTAACCAAAGTTCAGTCCCCTCTCTGGAGGCATGCACGCATGCTAAGTTGCTTCAGTCATGTCTGACTCTTTGTGACCCTATGGACTGTAGCCTGCCAGGCTCCTCTGTCCATGGGATTCCCAAGGCAAGAATATTGCAGTGGGTTGCCCTTTCACTGGTGATTTTGAGCATCCTTCCAGACCTCTGGCGCTGCATTCCAGACACTTGTATAAATGATCCCATTTCTGTGAGAAATATTATATATACATATGTTATATATACACATTATGTATAAATGTTCCTAAATAGGATAATATCCCATACATCAGTTTGCTTACTGCTTCACTCTCAATACTGAAATCATCCCTTATTGTGAGGATGACAACTCTGACTTGGCCTGTTGCACCTGACTTTTCACTGGACCCCTCAAATAGGAATGATAGGAGCTCTCCAAGGAGTAGAGAGCCTTAGAGAGGGCAGCCCAGGCAGCAGTCATGAAGGGGGAGGTGATGGCCATGGGTGAAGCTGGTTGAGAGAGATTTCCTGTTTTCCCTTGCTGAAGGTAGAAGAAGTGTGTGCCAAAGCTTTCTCCAGGTGGTTTTCCAACATCTAGGAATAATTCCTTGTTTCCGGGTAAGAATTGTTCTCACCCTTCCTGGAATCAAAACAAACTTCTAAACAAAAGGATCCTCTGCCCCCAGGTCTCAATTTCATTCCCTTGAAAGGAATAAGCCAAGATACAAGTCTTCTGACAACTTTCCCAGCCAAGCCTCCCAGAGAAACCCAGCACAGGCTTCATCTTGCCCCTTCCCAGTGGCCACCAACTGATAAGGATGTCCTCATGGGGGTTGAAGCATCTTATTTCTGTTGACCCCTTTCTTCATGTCCTCATAATTATTTAGGGAGAAGAAGATTGTTTTCCCATTAGAAGTTATTTGGGGTTTTACAATTGTCCAGGTTTCAACAGCCTAATTCATCACAGCCAGCTAGGTAAGATGAAAAGTGCCATAGACAAAGAGGTATTGGGGTATCAAATTCAAATGTGGAGCCTTGGTGGGAGGCTGAGCTGACCATGCAAGGGTGGGGCTCCTGGGCTTTCAGATGTAATCCCTGCCTTGTGGGCTTTACAGAGTAGTTGGGAGGAGAAAATCAGAAAGATCCTGGGAAGCATTTTGTTAGTTGTGAGGTGCTGGGAAGCACTAGGTGTGTTTCATTAAGCTGAGCTCACCCAACTGGGGAAAATGTTTAGTCCTAGAGAAGGAAGTTAGTCTCAGCCTGGAATATAGAGAAAGGACTCAGGACCATGTCACCTTTGTATGTGAATTTATGCTGCTTTGAAAGCACTTTCAGTCAGATCCTCACAGACTGTGACATAAAGAGGCAGGGTTAGATTCTTACTGCCATTTCAAGAAAGTGGCTGGAATCCGAGAAGGGAAGCAACCATAACCTGCTCGCCTCTCCCTGGTCCCTGTCTGAGTACTATTCTGCAAGGAAATGGAAACAAGGACACGGGCCAGCCTCATTTAACAACGTTGTGATTGGCCCAGGGGAAGGACCACACCCTGAAATCCCCATGGCAGCAGAGCTCACCACACATTCCCAGGCAGGAAAGTGCAGACAGCAATGGATGAGGGAAAGGTCTAGCAGGCCTGCCAGAAGAGAAAGCTAGATGGTGGATTTGTCACATGAATTAGTCTAAGTAAATAATGATATGATAGCTAACATACATTGAGTGCTTCATATGGATGCCCTATACTAATTTTTTAAATTAGTTTGCTTGTTTAATACACCACACCATACAATCAGGTAGTTACAATCATTATCTTGATCTACAGATGAAGAATTTGAAAGCCTGGGAGGCTGAATAAATTTCCAAAGGTCACACATCTGGCAAGTGATAGAGCCATGACTTAGAAGCCGGCAGGCTGAATACAGAGCTAGGCTCTTGACTAGGACACCATAAAGTTGTCCTAATTAATGTTTTGGCAAAGAATAATGCAACCAACATTTATAGAACCTTGAGTGGAAGAAATATTGACGGTGACCTGGAGGCTTCATTAAACAAGTACTGATTAAGCACCAACTGTGGGGCAGCCCTTCACTGATACAAGTTTAGGAGGGAAAGTAAGTACAGTGGTAAAGTCAGCAGACACGTCTATTCTTTCATGGAGTTAACATTTTCATGGGAAAGAGAGATGATAAATAATTGTAGCAAATGAGTCAGTGATAAAGGGTATGAAGGGGGAGGTAGGAACAGAGTTAGGAGACTGGAGGAACCCCTAATCCAGCCCCCACCTTCTACACTTGAGGAACACGAGGCAAAGCCAGCAGCGACCCCCTCAAAGACCAGACTACACCCAGCTGGTTAGAAGCAGAGTTGGAAGTGAACACTGTCTTCCTGCAAAGCCAATCCTTTCTTCACAGCCCCTCTCATGGAGGGTCTATTTTCCTGTCATTGTCTAGTTCTTAGACCCGAATATCGAGGGAGGGAAGCTGCACTCAAGCACCCCCTCATCCGCCCCAAGACACGGGGTCCCATCCATTCCCCTTCACAGCCCAGGACCCAGAGAGAAGCCCGGGCGGGGCGGGGCCTGGACGCGCGCCGGCGCGTCCAGCAGGTGGCAGCAGCGAGCAGCCGCGCCCCCCGCGCAGCCACCCGGCGAGCCCGCATCATGGATGTCGAGCTCTCCTATTTCGCTTTGCTCGCCTTGGAATTCGAGACTCCAGACGAGGACCAGGATTCATGAACTGGTCTCAGGGGCCCGGGCAGGGGCCTCTGGCTCCCGACGCTGGCCGAGACGTGGGTCCCGGGGCGGGTCGTTGCTCGTGGACGCCGGGCGGGGACGCGCTGCCCAGCGGAGCCCGGCGCCCAGCGCGCTGCCCCCGCCCTGCCTCCCTGTGGTCCACACCCCCTTTGGGCTCCCGAGCCGCTGGGCTGCAATAGTCGGGGTGCGCGCCAACAGGCGCTGCCGGCCTCGCTTCTGCCGGGCAGTCAGGTCCCAGGAGCGGACGGACCCAGGCGCCCGCGTCCTCTCTGCCGCCTTCTCCTCCCTGCCCTCACCCGAGCTATTAGCCCACTCGCCTTCAAGGCCCGAGGCTACAGCCCAGACTGAGAGGGACAGCAGAAAGCAAGAGGGCACCTGAGGATACAGAGCTAACACTGGACTATTTCACCCCCAGGTGGTGAGTGAAGTCGAAAGATCCGAAGATTTAAAGGAAACTGGGGCCAAAAACTGAGATTAAAGGCATTCAGGTTGGAAAGGAAATAAAACTATACCTAGTCCCAGGTAACATAAACTTCTAAGTGGAAAATCATAAGGAGTCTAATTTAAAAATAAAAACTATTAGAACTGATAAACAAGTTTAGTAAGTTTGCAGAATAAAAGAACAATATACAAAAATCAGTTGTTTTCTTAAGAATAAAACCACCATATGACCCAACAAACCCACTCCTAGGCATGTACCCTGAGGAAACCAAAATTGAAAAAGACACATATATTCCATTGTTCATTGCGGCACTATTTACAATAGCTAGAACATGGAAGCAACCTAGATGTCCATTGACACATGATTGAATAAAGAAGTGTGGTACATATACACAATGGATTATTAGTCATAAAAAGGAACACATTTGAGTCAGTTTTAATGAGGTGGATGAACCTAGACCCTATTATACAGAGTGAAGTAAGTCAGAAAGAGAAAGATAAATATCATATTCTAATGCATATACACGGAATCTAGAAAAATGGTATTGAAGAATTTATTTACAGGGCAGCAATGGAGAAACAGATATAGAGAATAGACTATGGACATGGGGAGAGGGTGAGATGTATGAAAGAGTAATATGGAAACTCACATTACCATATGTAAAATAGATAGCCAAAGGGAATTTGCTGTCTGGCTCAGGAAACTCCCAACAGGGGCTCTGTATCAACCTAGAAGGGTGGGATGGGGAGGGAGATGGGAGGGAGGTTCAAAAGGGAGGGGATATATGTATACCTATGGCTGATTCATGTTGTGGTTTGACAGAAAACAACAAAATTCTGTAAAGCAATTATCCCTCAATAAAAAGTAAATAATTTTTTTTAAAAAAATCAGTTGTTTTCAATACACTAGCAATGAACAATCCAAAGATGAAAATAAGAAAACAACTTAATTTGCCAAATTTGTTACCAATAATAACAAAACACATAGAAATATATTTAACAAAAGAAGTGCAAAACTTCACTCTGGAAACTATAAGACGTTGTTCGGAGAAATTAAAGAGAAAAATAAATGGAAAAACATCTCATGTTCATGGATTTGGAAGATGTAATATTGTTAAAATGACAATGCCCCAAATTAATCTGCGGACTCAATACAATCCCTACCAAAATCTCAGCAGCTTCCTTTTTTAAAAAAGAAATTGACTAGCTGATACTGAAGTTCAAATGGAGATTTAGGGACCCAGAATAGTCAAAATAGTCTTGAAAATAAATATTCAAAAGTTATTATAAAGCAGTGGAAATCAAGACAGTTTGGTGCTATCTACAGATAAATCATCATAATAGAATTGAGAGTCTAGAAATAAATCCATGTACCTATGATCAATTGATTTTCCACAAAGATACCAAATCAATGGAGGAAAGAATACTCTTTCAGCAAATGGTGCCGGGAGAACTGTATGGCCACATGAAGAAGAATGAATTTGAGTCCTTACCTCACATTGTATGTATAAGATAACTGACAGTGATGGAATCATAGCCTTGCTTTTGACCAAGGAGGCCCTGATTTATTTGGCAATGAGGCAGCTATTGACCTTCTGAAAGGAGTGTCAGGCTTTGGCTGTTTAAAAGGCTGGGAAGAGTAATATTCCATGGTGTATATGTACCACAGCTTCCTTATCCATTCATCTGCTGATGGGCATCTAGGTTGCTTCCATGTCCTGGCTATTATAAACAGTGCTGCGATGAACATTGGGGTGCACGTGTCTCTTTCAGATCTGGTTTCCTCAGTGTGTATGCCCAGAAGTGGGATGCATGAGACAAGTGCTCCGGCCTGGTGCACTGGGAAGACCCAGAGGAATCGGGTGGAGAGGGAGGTGGGAGGGGGGATCGGGATTGGGAATACATGTAAATCCATGGCTGATTCATATCAATGTATGACAAAACCCACTGGAAAAAAATAATAATAATAATAATAATAATAAAAAAATAAAAAAAATTAAAAAAAAAAAAAAAATAAAAGGCTGGGAAGAAAGAGCCCCCACTTTTCCTGCTGTCCTGCCTTTGACATGATATCTACAACATCCCAGGACTGGCTCTGACCACCCTGTCTAAGTTTTAGAATGTCACACTTACTGCTGAGACTGTAAGCTGAGATACTCCATGGTAAACTGATATGATCAGTTTCCTGTCTGAGTTCACATAATCACAACCTTCTGTTACTAAGACCCCTGTCCTACTCTCAACACATTGTATCCTCAAACCACAGGAGCACTAAGAGATTAGGTGCACCTGGCTTAATATTCTCACTACTTCCACTGGACATTTGACAGCATGCCCTAAGTATCTCTGGTTGTTTTATATCAACTGTACCCATCAACTGTTACCTAAGTGATAGCCTCAATTGTGACCATAGCTCCAAATTCTTGGTAGCATTAGAACAACCTATTCACAATTAAAAAGACTATTGATCTTGAGGGGCTTGGACCTTCAGAAGAGACCAGGAAGGTACAGTCAGGTGGTAGGCAGATGTTATGTGGTAGGCAGATGTTGTATGAATATGAGCAACCTGCAGAGGAGCTGGCACACTCTGATTTCCTGTCTCTTCCCTGGACCTACCTTGTCACTGAAGATGGCAGAGTTCTTACCCCTGACTTAGGCCACAGAACCGCTGCTTTCTGCACTTTCCTCTGGGATGTGGTGGGAGACCATCAACCCTCACTGCTTTTGGCTCAGCCCTGACTCGCCATCTCACTGGTTCATAATGTAGTCACGCTCCCAAGTGAAAAAAGCTGTTACTGACTCACGAATGTGGAACTGAGCTGAACAATCGCTGAGTAGATCAGAGCAGGAATGAAAGTACCCCTCCTAATTTCACCTTCTCTCATCAAACAAAGCAAAGCTCTTCTCTTAACCCTATCTATTCCTTGAGACTACATGGTCCCCACTTTCATAGGAAATTTAGTAGGGGTTACCATATACGTAAAGATCAGAGAGAGAGATCATTAAATGGAATTTCTTTATAGTTAGGTGATTTTAGCAAAAAATCTAGGAATAGGTGACACAACATTTAGAGACTGTGAAGCAAAGCTGACTCTACTCAGAAGGAAGCTTGTACAACTGTTACAACAAGTTCATTGTGAACCATTAAAATAGAATAGCTAGGGATGGGAAGTGGGGTTGAAGGAATGTCAGGGGGCTGGAAGAAAGTTATCATAAACAATAGAGATCTTTATGCCCACCCGGCTAGGTTTCCGAGCTTGGCTAAAACTAACCTTCCTACTATAGTGTTGATATAGAAGTAAAAAATTTTCAAACTAGAAGATCTTTTAGAAAATACCCAGTCTAGAATGTATATGGATAGTTTTGAAAACCCCGTTTAGCTGTAAAAATACTCTGGGTTTTTTTGTTTGTTTGTTTGTTTGTTTGTTTAGTTCAGAATCATTTTTAAAAAGAAATGTAACTTGAAGCTCAATAATTAACAAAGACCACTTGCTGAGTGCTTATTTTGAACCAGGCACTGACACAACTGCTTCATGTATATTACCTCATTTAATCCTCACAACAGCCGAGTGAAGCAGCACTGTAATTGTTCCCTTTTTACAGATGGAGAAACAGAGGCACAGAACAGCTAACTGTTTGCCAGGGTCACACTGCAAGGCTGTCATAAAGCAGCGTACAAGAAGAGCTGCCTGTTTAAAGCAAGAAGAGGGAAGGGTTTCAAGTGGTGAAGGTGTCAACAACCCTCTCATTTTTTCTTCTCCCTCACAGCTCAGAGAACCCTGTTTGAAAACTTTTGATAAGAAAACCGGAAGATAAACTCAAGTTTATCTTGAAGATAAATCAAGAATCACTCAAGTTCAAGGCAGGATAAAATGTGACAAAGGTAAATATTTTAATTCATATTTAATTTTAGAGAAAGAAAGGCAAATCTGTGGGAACCAGAAGCAAGCACATGATTCAAAGCCTTATGGGTTCATGGGTGCAGATGCCATGGAGACCCTGGGGGTTCTCAGCCTGAACACTGGTCCTCAGAGCTGGGCTGGTCTTCTAATGTCCACCACCACCTCCCTTATTAGACATGACCTTGGGGCTGTGTAAAGCAGGAGAGCTGGACATTTGCTCCCTGCATGAAGCTTGAAGCCTAAAAGTGTTGCTTTTCCATCAAAAAGGCATTAGAAAACTTACTTCAACCTTCCAAGGACACCCTGAAAAAAACCACACACCTGTGAGGAAAAGTCAAACCCTCAGAACCACTACTTGAGAAGGTGTAGGATTTGAATTTGCCCTGCGCTCTATAGGAATTCCAGTCAGGGAAGTAAGTGATAAAAACTGGCCCTTCAATGTTGATTCTCTAGGAAGGCAACAGAAACAACTGCAAACACTACTCTATAAGGATACTGTCACAGTGCAGGGTACATACGTTGAAGACTAGTTCAGGGTGGTTCACAGTTAGAGAGACACAAATCTCACAAGGAAATTAACTATCTGGAGAGGATACCAGCAGATGTAACCAGCCAGTGAATTAGCATTGCAAAAAAAATGGGAAATAAAAGAACTGAAAATGAAGGGCCCCTAAAATAAGTGTTTAAGGTTATTTAAACGATTTTTAAATTAGGAACTATAATGAAAGAATAGAGCATTATGGACAGACAAATTTGATAAATAACCAGGTAGAACAACCAAAAATTTTTTTGATAAAATTTTATTTGACAGAATACAAATTTGATTTTAAAAAAAGAAAACACATTTGATAAATTTTCAAATACAACTCCTATAAGCAAACAAATAAAAAGGCACTGCAATTAAGGACTCACTGGATAGGTTAAACAAAAGATTCAGCATAGCAGAAGAAAAAAATCCTTGAACCTGAACACAGAGCTATGGAAAAAACCCAGAATATAGCTGTAAAAACAAGGTGAAAGTAAAAGCCACTCCGTCATGTCCAAGTCTTTGCAACCCCATGGGCTTTACAGTCCATGGAATTCTCCAGGCCAGAATACTGGCGTGAGTAGCCTTTCCCTTCTCCAGGGGATCTTCCCAGCCCAGGGATTGAACCCAGGTCTCCCACATTACAGGCAGGTTCTTTACCAGCTGAGCCACAAGGGAAGCCCGTAGAAACTACAAAAGAATTAAGCAAGATATAGAATAGAAAATAGAAAATGAGAATCCCAACATAATTTAATAGAACTTCCAGAAGCAACTACTGAAGGGGAGTCAGTATTCACCGGGAAAATGACTGATAATATTCCAGAATGAAGGCATGACTCTTCAGGCTGAAAAAGCACATTAATTTCTCAAGAGGGTAAATAACAATAAAAAGATTTTTTAAACATGATTTCTATTTCTCTAAAGGTTTTATCTGTTCTTGTTTTTCCTTCCAATCCTTCTTCCAGGGTTTAATTTCCATTTCATCTAAGTGTTCAATTTTATAGAATGAAACAGTTAAATGAAAATGTAAGACTAGAAATTAATAAAATGAAAAACAAAGAATATAGAAAGAAGGAAATAACAATGACAGTGACAAAAACAATGAAATATTTCTATATTTTAAGAACTCATTCTCAAGCTGCTGCTGCTGTTTTAGTTACTTACGCTGGGCTCTGCTTGCTTCCATGACAGACAGGCTGTTCCCCCATATGCTGATCAGAAGTCAGCTTCCAGGGCAGCTTTACTCTCAGTCTACTGCCCATGTGGTCAGAAAAGCCTTCCAGAGCAGACACACCAGCACAGGGAGGGAAGCTGGGGGAAGAAGATGGAGACTTCAGCAAATGCTGGGCCATCTTCAGAAATCTGACCCCAAAGGAACACAGACTAAGAGTGACACCCAGTGGCCTGATCACAGGGACTGCGCAGCACACAGGGATGCTGGTTCCTGGTCCCTGACTACTGCAGGCGGCAGGGTGTTTGTGGGGTTTTCCTCCAATTGCTGTGTTTTGAAAGTGTCTGTAATCTAAGAGAGTGCTTTGGGGGTATGCAATGAACCAGTTCCCCTCTCCTCTCCCCTCTCCCACCTCTCTTTGTCTCCCCTTCCTTCCCTATCAAATATGCAATCTCCAGTGCATGGGGTCCCACAGGGGACCAGGTGGAGGCCAACAGGTGACTCTGTGCCAGTAAGGAGAAGGTCTCCTACTGCCTCTGTGACACGGGGGATGATATTCTGCAGGGTCAGTGTGTCCTGTACAACTCAGCCAGCTAAAATGTGTTGATCAGATGAATTTAGTAGTACTGGTAGTACTAGTAGTAGTATTGAAATTCAAGGTGGAGGTATAAGATGCTGCAGTGCCAGTGTGGACAGTCCATTATATCACAAATAAACCTCAGTGAGGCCTGGTTAGGTCTCCCTCACTTCTCCAAACAGAGCTGTAGTTATCTTTCTAAACTCTTTAGCAACTGCCAGCTTGGAGATTATTCTGCAGAAATGCTGGCCAAGATGCAAACACTGTAACAACACTGTAAAATCTGACACCTCCCCCATCATCCACCACCAATAGCCACAACAATAACAAAACTAGTATATATTGACAAGACACACACACACACACACACACACACAGTGCAAGGTACCACCCTTCTAAGTGCTTTACATGTATTAGCTCTTTTAAATTTATGACAATCCTATTAGGCAAGTACTAATATTTCACAGATGAGAAAACTCAGGCATAGAAAGATAAATTAATGTGTCCAAAGTCACCGAGCTGGAAAGCTAATGGGGACACATGGTGTTCTCATGTAACCCCAGAGTGCCTTTCAGGCAGTCTGTTTCTAGAACTCTGTCAACCATTAAGCAGCTCTGTATCCAAATGACCTCCCAATGGCCAGTCCCAAAGGTCTCCCCTAGTCCACTCTGCTTTACCTCTCTGAGATCTGCAGCAGTGTTAACCATCCCTTCCCCTCCCGTGGCTGGTTCTTTCCTCTCAGCCTTGTTGTTGTTGTTGTTCGGTTGCTAAGTTGTGTCTGACTCTTTGTGACCCTGTAAACTGCAGCACACCAGGCTTCTCTGTGCTTTCTATCTCCCTGAGTTTGCTCAAACTCATGTCCGTTGAGTCAGTGATGCCATACAACCATCTCATCCTCTGTCACCCCCCTTATCCTCTTGCCCTCAATCTTTCCCAGCATCAGAGTCTTTTCCAGTGATTCGACTCTTCACATAAGTTAGCCAAAGTATTGGAGCTTCAGCTTCAGCATCAGTCCCTCCGATGAGTATTCAGGGTTGATTTCCTTAGGAGTGACTGGTTTGATCTCCTTGCTGTCCAAGGGACTCTCAAGAGTCTTCTCCAGCACCACAGTTCAAAAGCATCAGTTCTTCAGCACTCAGCCTTCTTTATGGTACAACTCTCACATCCATACACAACTACTAGAAAAACCATAGCTTTGACTAGATAGACCTTTGTCAGCAAAGTGATGTCTCTGCTTTTTAATATACTATCTAATTTTGTCATAGCTTTTATTCCAAGGAGCAAACATCTTTTAATTTTGTGGCCTCAGTCACCATCCACAGTGATTTTGGAGCCCAAGAAAATGAACTCTGTCACTGTTTCCACATTTTTCCCATCGATTTGCCATGAAGTGATAGAACTAGATGCAATGTCCTTAGCTTTTTGAATTTTACCCAGTTTATTCACTGTCCTCTTTCATCTTCATCAAGAGGCTCTTTAGTTTAATTCCTCTTTTGCTTTCTACTGTAGGGTGGTATCATCTGAATATCTGAGGTTGTTGATATTTCTCCCAGCAATCTTGATTCCAGCTTGTGCTTCATCCAGCCCCACATTTTGGATAGTGTACTCTGCATAGAAGTTAAATAAGCAGGGTGACAATATACAGCCTTGACGTACTTCTTTCCCAGTTTTGAACCAGCCTGTTATTCCATGTCTAGTTCTAACCATTGCTTCTTGACCTGCAAACAGATTTCTCAGGAGACAGGTAAAGGTGATCTGGTATTCCCATCTCTTTAAGAATTTTCCACAGTTTGTTGTGATTCACACAGTCAAAGGCTTTAGCATAGTCAATGAAGCAGAAGTAGTGTTTTTCTGGAACTCCCTTCCTTTTTCTATGATCCAGCAGATGTTGGCAGTTTGATCTCTGGTTCCTCTGCCTTTTCTAAATCCATCTTGTACATCTGGAAGTTCTTGATTCATATACTGTTGAAGCCTAGCTTGAAGGATTTTGAGCATTACCTTGCTATTATGTGGAATGAGCAGAATTGTGTGGTAGTTTGAACATTCTTTGGCATTGCCCTTCTTTGGGATTGGAATGAAAACTGACATTTTCCAGTCCTGTGGCCACTGCTGAATTTTCTAAATTTCTTGGTGTATTGAATGCAGCACTTTCACAGCATCATCTTTTAGGATTTGAAATAGCTCAGCTAGAATTCCATCACCTCCACTATCTTTGTTCATAGTAATGCTTCCTAAGGTCCACTTGACTTCACATTCCAGGATATCTGGCTCTAGGTGAGTGACCACACCATTGCAGTTATCCTTAATGCAGTTCATTAAGGCCTTTTTTGTACAGTTCTTTTGTGTATTCTTGCCACCTCTTCTTAATCTTTTCTGCTTCTGTTAGGTTCTTGCTGTTTCTATTCTTTATTGTGCCCATCTTTGTATGAAATGTTCCCTTGGTGTCTCTAATTTTCTTGAAGCAATCTCTAGTCTTTCCAGTTCTTTCCCTCTTGGCCTGCTCCTGTCTCTTTTGCTATGCTTACTTCCTCTGCTCTGTAAATAGAAGCATCCTCCAAGGTTCTTCCCCACCAACCCTATTTTCCATTCTCTTTATTCTTTCTCCTTTTCACGAGGACCTTGGTTGAAGAGTTCCTTGAATTTAACATCAGGACGCTGGGGTTCCATACCCAAGGTCTTGGGTTCATCATTTTCACTCCTGGAATCCTCACTTTCCCAGGCAGTAAAGTCAGGGGGTTGTTTAGAACAGTGGTTCTTACCTTGGCTGCACGCTAGCTCCACCTGGTGGTGGGATCAGAAGAACATGAGAAAGTTAGGGCTGGGAGTGGGTAGCTAGAAAATTTCGAGAATGAATCTGTTTTCCCATGCATTAGTTTGGAAATATAAATTGTTTTGAAATTATCTTTCAAAACATCTTACATTTATCTTACATCAAAATATCTTACATTATTAACATGCTATGAAAGTGTTACTCACATGTAACATGTCTGACTCTTTGCGACTCCATGGCCTGTAGCCCGCCAGGCTCCACTGTCCACGGAATTCTCCAGGCAAGAATACTGGAGTGGGTTGCCATGTCCTTCTCCTCGGGGTCTTCCCGACCCAGGGATCGAACACAGGTCTCCCACATTGTAGGCAGATTCTTTACCGTTCGAGCAACCTGGGAAGCCCCATTAACATGTTATGGGTCTCTCTAAACGCTTAGTGAAATGTCCAAACAAATTCAGCTTCTTCTAAAACATGCAGGACGGGAGTGCTCCAGACTGAAAATGTTGAGTGCCGCCTCCTGGTGCCTTCCTTAACGTTCTCCTGCCTTGGGCTCAAATTCGCATAAAGGGGATCACAGACAGTTTACACAAGAGCCAGGATTTATTCTAACATCCTTGCTTGCCCTGTGTTCCTTTTCATCCTATATCCAGTAAGCTTTTTCTTGTAAAAAGCAGACTGAAAACTATGAAATTCTGATATTCTATTAATCCCTAGTCCTCTAAGCACAGTTATAAACATGATTTATCTGTATTGATATTTTCCCTTAGGCTTGATTTCTAAAAAACAAATATGTGATTTTTGCTTTTTTTTTCTGTTCTGTCTATTTTGAGCCCAGATTTGGCCCTCAGGTAGGTATTATGACAATGCTGCTTGCGCACATTAATATGCAAAAAAATTATCTAAAATCTCATTAAATGCAAGTTCTGTTTTCAGTAGGTCTGAAATGGGGTCTGAAATTCTGCATTTCTAGCAGGCTCCTAGGTAATGCTGCAGTTTCTAGTCAGTGGGCCACACTTTGAATAGTGAGGATCTGTAATATTCACTGGAAGAGATGTTTAGCATGGAAAACAAAAGATCTCCAAGACTACAAATGGAAAAATCTCTCCCTTATTCCTTCAACCATGAGCCATCTGACCCTCTACCCTTTGCACAAGGTTGCTTCCTGTGTAAATCTGCATGAAGCCAGTATTTTCTAGATGATATTAAAGACGCATCAAATCAGGTGGCATTCCCTTGCTTTGCTTCGTTTTGCTTTGTAACTGTAACTCTCCTATCATGAGTTGCTCTCCATGCAGAGGGTAGGTGAACCATTTCCCACCCCAGTATCCTTATTTAGCTTCTGCAAAACCTTATAGCCTGAGCCTGCTGTAAGCAGAGAAGTGCCGTCTCCTACCCAAAGCTGTGGCGTAGAGTATCTGGTACTTTTATATTCCAAACTGCTTCTTTGCTCTTGCTCAAAACTAGTTCCTCATTTTTAAGAAGCTATTAATCACACATCAATCTCAGTACCTTGCATTTAGTAGGTGATCAATAACTCTTTGCCAGATTTAACTGGTTATCTAATAAAGAAGGATCTCCCTGGAGACAAGGAAGCCAGATTCTTCACATGGCATTTCAGAAGAATGGCTAACATTTACTTTCTATTTATTTACAGACAAGTGGAGATGTTTCAAAAGCCAACCAGCAATGTCCTCTTCAGGGATTTACCTCTTACAATGTTTAGAGCCAGATTAATTCCTTAATGTCAAGTCCTGCAGATTGGCTGAGTTGGGAAGTGGCTGTCTCTGCCTGCCTGTTCCATGTCTGCCCAGAATTCTACTTTGACTATAACTAGCCATTGTCCAAATGTCACTTTTCCTCAAGGTCAGGTCATTTTATCAAGACAACCAATTGAACCAGTGTGACAGGTGACAGAATCTCAATTCAGTTTGAGATTGAATTGAGCTCAGCAGAGAGAGAGAGAGGGAAGCTCCAGCCTCTGATTAGAGGAGACACGATGAAGGAAAAGATAACTGAGCTGTACCTTGGAGGATGCAGGCAAACCTGCGTGAAGGTGTGAGGGAGAGCTTAAAAGTAGTGGAAATAAAATGGATGAAGGCTTGGCAGTCAAATATACAATGTAGGTCTAGCAGATAATACAGAGTCCATCTCAACTGTGACCAAAAATAAATGATATGAAGTGGAGTATAATGAGTCATGACACAGTGGGGAAATGGTAGCCAGATTGTGCAACTTTTTGTATGTCAGCCTGAAGAGATTTAAATTAACCTTGTAGGCAACAGAGAGTGATGGAAGATTTGTAATTAAGTAAATGTCACAGTGAAAATTAATGTCCTTACAAAGATGTATTTGATCGTGGTGTCTAGATCATCTTCAGATGAGGTATGAGTCTGAACGTGAGTCATATTCTCCCACAAACTTGATCTGTCTTGGTAAATATACTACATACTTGAGAAAAATGTCTATTCTCTAGTCATAGGATATTGTGTTTGTCAAACACAAGGTCAAAATGATCAACTGTTTTCCATGTCATGTTTATTTTTACTGATTTTTTTGTGTTCTTTCAATTGTATGTTATTTTGTTGTCATTTTAATTGCTGAGAGAGAGTGTTAAAATCCCTAATTGTGGTTGTAGAATTTCTGTTTCTCACCTTGCTTCTTTGTTTCAAAAATTATCAGCACACACATTAGTGATTATATGTCTTCTCATACACCATTTCAGCCTTCTTATGCTTACACCTTACATGATATCTTTTTTGATCCAATTGCTTTTAACCTATCTTTGAATTTAAAATATGTATCTGGAGCATAGCATACAATTGGATCTTACTTTTTACAAATCAATTCTAACAATCTCTCTCTTTTAAGTAGTGTTGTTTTTCAGTCTTCTGGCTCCCATGGTTTGTAATGAGAAGTCAGAGGTCTTTTTTTTTTTTTAATTATTCATGACACTTGTTAGAGATGATAAGGAAGACTTTATTCAGGAAGGAGGAACTACTACAGAGGGGGGTTGCAGCAGGGAAGAGAGGGCAGGCTGAACTCCAAATACAACAAGGATAAGTGGAGATTGATACCCAAGGAACAGGATGGGGTCAGTAAAAGGAAAATTACTAAGAGGAGAAATCAGGGATGGGGGGATTCTTGCTGAAGCCACACTAGGGTGATAAGATATTGGGGATAAGGGGTGAGGAATTTGATCAGATATGGGGAGTGATCAGAGACTGAGTGGGGGATTTTGCTAAACTGAATCAGCAGGATTCTTACTAATACTGCAATAAGTGGATCAGGAGAGTGACCACAGGTGGGGTCTAGTCAAAAAGAGGACTCAGAGAAGCTTGATTCAAGTTTGATCAAAGGAGAGAGTCTGTCATATTCCACTATGTGTAGTGTCTTTTTCTCTAGCTCTTTCCACATTTTCTCTTTACCTTTGGTTTTCAACAGTTTGATTATTAGAAACAGTTTTCTCTAGTTTCTCTTACTGAGCTTCTTGCATTTGTGTCTTTGAGGAACGATTCTGCCCCATTCTCTCTCTCCTCTCATTTGGGGACTCCAGTTACACAATGTTAGACCTTTTGTTATCATTCCCCATGTCATTTTTTTAACGATTTATTTTTTCCAGAGTAGCTTTAGATTTAAAACAAAATTGAGAGGAAGGTACAGAGATTTCTCACATTACATCCACTGCCCACACACAAGCATAGCCTCCCCCATTTTCAGCATCACTCACCAGAATGGTACATTTTTTTACCAAGAATGAATCTACTTTGACACATCAAAATATTTTTTATAATCTAAAGTTCATAGTTTATCCAAGGGTTCACTCTTGGTGTCATACATTCTGTGTGTTTAGACAACATGTCATGACAAATGTCCATCATTAAATATACAGAATATTTTCACCACTCTAAAAATCTTTTATGCTGTCTGTTTATCACACCCCACCCCCACCCCTGCAACCACTGATCTTTTTCTTGTCCCCCTAGTTTTGCCTTTTCCAGACTGTCATATGGTCAGAATCATATAGTATGTAGTCTTTTCAGATTTGACTTCTTTCACTTAGTAATATGCATTTAAGATTCCTCCATGTCTTTCTGTGATCTAATAGTTTGTATCTTTTTTAGCACCAAATAAACCACTCTGTTGTCTAGATGTGCCACAGTTTATTCACCTACTCAAGGCCATCCAGTTTGTGTCCAAGTTTTGGCAATTATGAATAAACCTGCTATGAACATCTTTGTGTACTTTTTTTTTTTTTTTGAACATAAGCTTTTAACTCCTTTGGGTAAAAACCCAGAAGTGTAATTGATAGGAAGAGTATGTTTAGTTTGTATAAGAATTGCCAAACTGTCTTCCATAGTGGTCGGACTATCTGCACTCTCATCAGTGTATGAGAGTTCCTGGGCTCCATACCCTTATCACCATCTGGTTTTGTCAGTGTTCTGGGTTTTGGCCATTCTAATAGGTATTTAGTGGTATACTGAACTGCATTTCCTGATGACATATGATGTGCAGCATCTTTTCATATGCTTATTTGCATCTCCTCCTTGTTAAGATGTCCATGAAGGTCTTTGGCCCATTTTTTTAATTGGGTTGTTTGATTCTCATTGTTGAGTTTTAAGTGTTATTTGTCTATTTTGAATAACAATCCTTTATTAGATGTGTCTTTTGCAAATATTTCCTCTTAGGCTTTGGCTCATCCTCTCATTCTCTTGACGTTGTCTTTTGCAGAAGCAGAAGTTTTTCAATTTAATGAACTCTAGCTTGTTAATTATTTCTTCTCAGATCATATCTTCAGTACTATATCTGAAACCGTATGGCTATACCCAAGGTCATCTAGGTTTTCTCCGGTGTTATCTTCTGGAGTTTTGTAATTTCACATTTTACATTGAGGCTTGTGATTCATTTTGAGTTAATTATTATGAAGAATGTAAGGTCTGTGTCTAGAACACATACAGGTCTAGAAATTCCAGCATCATTTGTTGAAAAGAGAGATATTTTTGCTCCGTTGTACTGCCTTTGCTCCTTTGTCAAAGATTAGTTAACCATATTTATGGGGGTCTATTTCCTGGACTCTCTATTCTCTGACACTAATCTACTTGTCTTTTCTTTAGCCAGTACCTCACTATCTTGATTACTGTAGCGTGATAGTAAGTCTTAAAGTCAGGTGACGTCAGTCTTCCTACTTTGCTATTCTCTTTCAATGTGTTGGCTCTTCTAGGTCACCAGAAACATGAGGGACCCAAAGTCCTGCTCAAAGCGCTATGCAGCCTTTGGTATCCTGGCTGCGGCAGCAGGCCTGGGGCGGATGGGATGGGCCGCCCAGCCCTCAGGACCCATAGTCCTTGCACTGTCGGGCCTCTGACTGGGGAGCAGAGCGCCTCCCTGCCTCTCTGCAGATTGCTTCATGCCTATCAGGCTGTGGCACATTCCACCCATTCTAGGACTGAGATACACAGTTTGGTACCAGTGGGGGCCACCAGGGTATGGGGGGGTGGGGGGCAGACAGCATCCCAGGATCCAAAGTTTGCTCCCTCCCTGACCGGCTTGGCCCACACTGATTCGCCTGCCACTGGGAAAGGGCTTGCCACCCAGCCTCTCTCTGCAAACACCTCCCTTAGCTGTCTGGGTGAAGCTGGAGCTGTGGGCATGGCATCTCACCTCACCCCCAGCAGCATCAGTGAGCCAATCCCAAGCCCTGGCTCTCAAAGTCTTGGTCAGAAGGAATCCAGGAAATTGCCTGATGTAGCCCAGCATCTTACAGGTGAGAGGATGGAGAACCAAGTATGTTAAGGCTATGCACGAATTCTAACTGCATAAAATAAACCTCATTTGCTTTTTTGGACAGTCAGCAGAGCAGGGGCATGCAGTTGACATAGTGAGCTGAACTTTAGAAAAGCCTCCCATGAGATCTTGCAAATGAGATGGAAAAAATATGGACTGAATCCAAATAAGGTTAGACAGATTGATGACTGATTTAAGGACTACTAATAAATTACTTAATGCTTCCTTGGATGCTCTCTTCAGAGCAGGTTCTTAGTTGCAGCTCATTCCATTCCGGGCCAAATTTTAATACTCTTGGATGAAGGCACAAGTTCACTCCTTTAAATAATTTGAGTGGATGCCTACTCTGTACTGGGCACTCATGGCACTGTTGAGTGAAAGCAGAGCCCCTGCCCTCACAGAACCCACCATCCACCGAGGACATAGAGGTCAATCAGAGTGAAACAGAAATGTCTGTGCAGAAAGGGCTGTGACAGGGAGGAAGCTCACATAAAAATAAAGCAGGTTGTAACATCAAAGGTACAAACAGATAAAAGATAAATTAGACCTTATCAAAATTAAAAACTCTGTGCCGCAAAGGACACTATCAAGAAAGGAAAAGAACAGAGAAAATTTTTGCAAATAACTTATACATAGAACATATAAAGGACACCTACAACTCAATAATAAACAGCTAAATAATACAGCTCAAAAATAGACAAGAGATTTAAGTAGGTATTTCTCTAAAGAAGGTTTACAAAAGGCAAAAATAAAAATGTTCAGCATCAGTCATCAGAGAAATGGAAGTCAGGATCATGAGATATTACTTTACACACACTAGGTTGACTACCATCACAAAGACAAAGACAGTTAATAACAGAGATGTGGAAAACTGGAAACCTCACAAACTATTAAGAGAAGTATAAATTGGTACAGCTTCTTTGGAAAATGGTCTCAAAACATTAAACAAACATGTCATGTAATCCCAGCAATTCATTTCTATATTTATATAGAAATGTGCTCTGACAGCACATCAAAGGGGAGTTTCATCTGAGGGCGGGTGGGGGAATCAAGGAACGCTGCCCTATAGAAGTGCCTTTTAAGTTAATATCTGAAAGATACATAAGAGCTACAAAGACAAGAGGAAAAAGAGTTCCAGAGAGAAGGACTAGCCTCTCCCTCCAAGGCCCTGTGCCAGGAGGCAGTGTGACTAGGGTGAAAGAATGAAAGGCCAGGAAGCCAAGGGTGTGGGAGCCATAAGGACCTGCATCCATCTGCTGAAATATAAGTCCCATGAGGGCAGAGGATTTGTATTATTTTTCTCACTGCTGTATCCCCCGTGCCTAGAGCTGTGCCTACTGCATAGTAGGTACTGAGAAATATTGAGAGAATGAATGGAGGGCTAGATGGATGCTGATGAGTATGTAAGAGAGATGAACAATAGAAATTTTGTAGGTTTTTAGGCAATGGGATGTTGTTTTGTAGAGGCTTCCCTGGTGGCTCAGACTGGAAAGAATCTGCCTGCAATTTGGGCGACCCAGGCTCGATGCCTGGGCTGGGAAGAACCCCTGAAGAAGGGACTAGCAACCCACTCCAGTATTCTTTTCTGGAGAATTCCATAGACAGAGGCTACAGTCCATGGGGTTGCAAAGAGTTAGCCATGGCTGAGCGACTAACACTTTGACTTTTCAAGCATTGGGAAGTTATGAACTGTTTTGTAGAGATTAGCCTGGCTTTAGGCTAGAGAAAGGACTGGAGGAGGTAGGAATTAGATGTGTGTGACCAGCCAGGATAAACATTTCATTTCTGGATGAAGATCAAACTAAACTGGGGTACTCCATAGAGAACCAAGTGAAGAGTATTGAGAGATGTTCAAGGGACTTGGTGAGGAACTCCTACACATGAGCTGGTGAAAGCCATTGGTGAGGGGGCACAGAGAGCGAACAGAAACAGAATCAGAATTCACCATTATCTGAAAAAGTCTGAAGGAAATGGCACAGTAAGATAACAAGCAAATAAAATACATGTAAAAATCTTAACTCAAAGTACACTCAAAAATACAATGACATAGTACAGGCAGGGAAATGACCGAAAAACAACACAAAGAAGAAACATGTCAGAGCCTTACCCTCAGTCTCCAAGCAAGAATTATCTGTAAATGAGGCTACCAAACATTAATGCAATTTAGATTACACAAGGAGACATGCTGTGTAAGAAAACAAGATGGTAAATCCTGCTGCACTCTGGGCTGGCTGACGTGACCATGCATTCAGCTCTAAGTGACAGGTATTAAATTAGACTTTTATCGACTGGAAATTCTTGAGAAAAGGGCCACTAATGACTCACTGAAGCAAGTCAGTACGTCAAGGAATACCTCAGTTAACAAGAGGACATTTAGCATGCAAGAGAAAAAACTCAGAGGGCGTAGTCACATTCCAGTACTTAAAGGCTCTCATGAGAGGGAGAGATTATACCTCGATGGTCTCTGGGAGTCTAATCCAGAGTGGGTGTAACGGGAACCAAGATTTCCACTTAGTGACAGAAAGTGTTCCAAATCAGTCTGTCCCAAAATAGGAGTCTTGAGCAAGTGCGGAGTCTCTCTTGCGGAAGAGTAAGCACATGTAGACCGAGAGAGTGTGGGGCCAGGTCGTGCGATACAGGGCCTGTGTTTCTGGCTGCTTGGATTCAGAACTTGATTCTCAAAGCTACATCGAAACCTCAGGATCATTTTAAGGAGGGCAGCAGCCTGTTCCAGTTTATATCCTGGGAGGACCCCTTCTGTTATTGCAGATTCCCTGGACATTGGCCTCTCAGGCTTGGTCAGCAGTGTCCAGAGCAGGCACCAGCTCATATCCAAGTGCTAACACTCTGCCTGGGATTGCATTGAACTTATAGATCAATCTGGGGAAAAATGACATCTTGACAACATTGACTCTTCCAATCCATGTATGCAATATGCTCTCCATTTATGAGGTCTATTTCAATTTCTCTCATCAGTCCTTCGTAAATGTGAGCATATAAATCTCGCATGTATTTTATTAGATGGAATCTCTATGTTTTTCATGTTTTGGGTACTGTTGTAACATATTGTTTGTAGAGTCTTTAGGATTTCCTACATAGATAATCGTGTCATCTACAAGTGAAGACAATTTTTATTTCTTCTGTTCTAATCTTAATACCATTTATTTCTTGTTCTTGTCTTCAATACAATTTTGAATAGTAGTAAGAGTAGATATCCTTGCCTTGTTCCTGATCTTAGGTAAGCATTCAGTCTTTCATACACTAAATGTGATGCTAGCTATACATTTCATGGTTGATCTTTATTAGACTGAAGAACCTCCCTATTATCTCTAACTTCTTGAGAGATTTTATTATGGACAGATGTTGGATTTGCTAAAACACTTTTTCTGCATCTATTGAGATAATCTTTTTTTAATCTGTTGATATGGTTATTACATTAATTTTCTTTTTGTTAATTTATTTTCAAATATTGAACTAACCTTGCATTACAAGGATAAAACCACTTGTTCATCATGTGTTATCCTTTTTATATATTGCTGGATTTAATTTGCTAATGTTTTGCCAAGGGTTTTTACATCTATGTCTGTGGGGGATAGTTGGGCTGTAGATTTCTTTTCATGTAATGTCTTTGTCTGGTTTTGATATTAGGTTAACATTGGATTCATAAAATAAATTGGAAAACTTTCCATCCTCTTCCATTTTGGAGGGAAAAAAATCTCCAGAATTAGTGTTATTCCTTCCCTAAGTGTTTGGTAAAAATCACCACTAAACTCACATGGGCTAGGAGTTTTCTTTGTTAGAAAGTTTTTAGCTACAAATTTAATTTTTAATAGGTATAGCATTGTTTGGGCTATATATTTCTTCTTGAGTGAGTTTTGGGAGTTGGGTCTTTCAGGCAATTTTTTCCTCTCATGTAAATTCTCAGATTAATACAAAGCTACTCATAATATTCCCTCATTAACATTTTAATTTCTGTAGGATCTCTAATAAAGTCTTCTCTTTAATTTCTGATATTGGTAATTGGTACCATCTTTCTCTTGTTTTTAATTAAATATATTGGACAGAAATTTATAAATTATAGTTTTGTTGACTTTTTCCTGTTGTTTATCTATTTTATTGATTTCTGCTCTTATCTTTATTTCTACCTTTCTGCTCCTTTTGTATTTAACTTCCTTTCCTTTTTATAATTTCTTAAGTTGGTAGCTAAGATCATTGTAATGAGACTTTTCTTCTTTATAAGTAATTAATACCCTATACATCACACATATTTTTATAGGCTGCCTAATTTTCATTTGTCTAATTCAATTTAGCATTTCCTTTATGATTTCTTCTTTGGTCCATGGGTTATTTAGAAATGTATCTTTTAATTTTTAGTTATTTACAGATTTCCTGCTGTTTCTGTCTCTTTTATTTCTAGTTGAATGCTATCATGTCACAGAACATGCTTTGTATTACTTTGATCCTTATAAATTTGCAGAGATTTGTTTTGTGGCCTGGAATAAGACTTATCTTGGTGAATATGCCTCATGTACTTGAAAAGAATGTTTACTTTGCTATTGTTATGTGTTCTATACATGTTAAGTCAGTGAAAGTCTCTCAGTCATGTCCAATTCTTTTCAATCCTGTGGGATAGTCCATGGAATTCTCCAGGCCAGAATATTGGAGTGGATAACGTTCCCTTCTCCAGGGGATCGTCCCAACCCAGGGATCAAACCCAGGTCTCCCTCATTGCAGGTGGATTCTTTACCAGCTGAGCCACAAGGGAAGCCCAAGAATACTGGAGTGGGTAGCCTATCCCTTCTCCAGAGGATCTTCCTGACCCAGGAATCGAACCAAGGTCTCCTGCATTGCAGATGGATTCTTTACCAACTGAGCTATCAGGGAAGCCCCTAATTAAGGGGCTTAATTAAGTCAAGTTGGTTAATAATGTCCTTCAGGTGTTTGACCACAAGTTGGCTGAGAGTGTCCTCAGTGTTCTTCAGGTCTTCTTTAGAAGCCATACAATCATAAATATATATGCACCTAATAGTAGAATTTGAGACTATAAGAAGGAAAATGATATAACTTGAAAAAGAAAAATCCACAATTATATCTGGAGACATTAATACTAATCAATGCAACAAGTAAATGAAGAGAAGGTACAAGAGAAAAGAATAAAAGAAGTTCAACCCATTTTTCTCCCTCATTACTATCATATCATCATCCTTAAACATTTGTTGGCTCCCTGGGATATACTTCACCATGAGGGGTTGCAAACTCCTGTTTCTACATGGGAAAGAAGATGAGTAAGTTAGTGGAGTTGGCTGGGTGGCACTAGCTTTGTGGAGGTCAGGGAAACAATAGGAAGAGGTACAGCCTTGATGCCCAGGAGGGGACATGCCCAGTCTAAAGAGGAAGGCCCTGCTCAGCCATTACGAAATGAGAAACATGATGTGAAGTGTGACCCAACCTGATTTGGCATGGAAACCAGAAATCCACATCGTCAAGTGAAATATCCCTATTTTTTAATGTTGGAAAGGTAAATCAGAATGATATTTGAAACAATGCGTGGGCCAGTACTTTAGGACAAACAAACTTGCCTGCAGGCAAACACTAGCCCAAGGGCCTCTGCTTTGCAATCTCAGGAATAAAGGCTAATTCTTCCTCTTGAAGAGTTCACAATTTAGTTGGAGTAATGAGGTGTGCACCCGTTTATACATTTCAAGGGAAAAGGTGGTGGGATCCATTGAGAGAGAAAAACAAAATGTGGAATATATTCACACTTTCACTCATTCAACATGCATTTATCACCTACCATGTATGTATGTGCATGCATGCTCAGTCGTGTCCAACTCTGTGACCCCATAAACCTGCCAGGCTCCTCTGTCAATGGGATTCTCCAGGCAAGAATACTGGGCTGGGGTTGCCATTCCCTTCTCCAAGGGGTCTTCCTGACCCAGGGATAAAACCCACATCTCCTGTGTCTCCTGCATTGCAGGTGGATTCTTCACCACTGAGTCACCAGGGAAGCCCCTCAGTTCAGTTCAGTCGCTCAGTCGTGTCCGACTCTTTCTGACTCCATGGACTGCAGCTTGCCAGGCTTCCCTATCCATCACCAACTCCCGGAGCTTACTCATACTCATGTCCATCGAGTCAGTGATGCCATCAAACCATCTCATCCTGTCATCTCCTTTTCCTCCCACCTTCAATCTTTGCCAGCATCAGGGTCTTTTCCAATGAATCAGTTCTTCGCATCAAGTGGCCAAAGTATTAGAGTTTCAGCTTCAGCATCAGTCCTTCCAATGAATATTCAGGACTGATTTCCTTTAGGATGGACTGTTTGGATCTCCTTGCAGTCCAAGAGACTCTCAAGAGTGTTCTCCAACACCACAGTTCAAAATCATCAATTCTTTGGTGCTCAGCTTTCTGTATCACATCCGTACATGACTACTGGAAAAACCATAGCTTTGACTAGATGGACCTATCATATTCCAGGTATTATTCTAGAGAGTGGCGACTCGTCAATGAAATCCTTGCTCTTAAGGCTCTTATAGTCAAATGAGAAGATAGTGAAAAATCACAAATAAATAATATAGTGAGTTGTAAATGGTTCTTTCCACTTATTGTTTGCCAGCTGAGCCACAGGGGAAGCCCAAGATTACTGGAGTGGGTAGCCTATCCCTTCTCCAGTGGATCTTCCCAACCCAGGAATCGAACCGGGGTTTCCTGCATGCAGGTGGATTCTTTACCAACTGAGCTATCAGGGAAGCCCTATACGTGGTTATGTACTATTTTTTAGTTTGAAAAAAAAAAAAAAAAGATTGGAACTGCCAGGGTAGAGGGACCATAGTTTTTACTAGGGAAGAGAGAGATGTGGTCACTGAGAAGGTGATAACTGTGAGGCTGTCACCTTATGCCATGGCAGGCAGCCTAGATTAGGAGTAGGCCTGGTTTCCCGGGGTAACATAATTATCAGGCCTCCTGGAGCCAGCCAATCAACATATGCCTAGCCAGAAAAAAGGGAACCTATCAGGGGAAAGCTGAAAGCCCCACGTTGGGCCAACAAAAATTACCTTGCAACTGTGTAACCAATCCGCTTGCGCCAACTACCCACTGTGTAACCAATCCGATTGCGCCAACTACCTGCTGCTTTTTTTGACCTAATAAATACCCGAGAGAACTGGGGCTCGGGGCCTTTCGTCCTCACACACCTGGTGAGGGCGGGAGGCCCTGGCTCCAGTCGGTAATAAATTCCCCTATTGCGAGTTGCATTGTTTCGAGGAGTCTTCTTTCCCGACCAGGGACTCGGACTACGGGCAGAACAATAACTGAGCAAAGATTTAAGGACATGAGGCAGGGATGCATGAATATGCAGGAGAAGAGGATGCCAGGAAAGGGAAGAGCCAGTGCAAAGACCATGAGGCAGGAGTGTTCCTGGCATGATAGAGGAAGACCAGGGTGGAAAGTGTTGCTTGAACAGAGTGACCTAAGGTGAAGAGGAATCAATGAAGTTGTACAAGAAGCAGAAGACACCTTAAAAGGGAGCAATTGTAGAGTGTTAAGCAAAAAGGCTATTTACAGAGCTGTGCACAGAGTTAAGATAAACCAGCAAGGTCAGGCCCTGGAGAAGTAGCAACAGCTAGCCACCGTTAGCACTCCAGAAGCAGGCATCAGAGAGCAGAATTTCTGAACCTGGGAGGGCTGGCTGTAGGAGAGGGCTGTGGCAGAGGTGATCTTCGGTAAAGGAACACAGTCATGGCCACAACCAGGCTTAGCAAGGAAAGAAACAGAGGTCTAAATAGCTCAGCTTCTCTCGGCTCCCGTTTCTCCTTCCCGTACCAGTGCCTGCTGTCGACAGGTCCACTCCAAGCCAAGAGACGCTGGAGCTTGTTTGAAGATACCTGTGGCCAGTTTTCCGGCAAAGAGAGGAGAGTGGAAAAGGCTGGGGGATGAATCTAGAGGGACAAAAGGATAGTCTACCGGACAGAAAGAGTAGTTGGAGATGAAGTCAGAGACCTGTGGTCTTAATGTCAGCTTTTACTCTAAGTTGAAATGTGGGGCCACTGCAGGATTTTTAGCAGAAGAGTGGTATGATTTGATCTTTACTTTATAAGGACTCATTCTGGCTACTGTGTAGAAACTGACTGTGGGTGAGAGAAAGGCAAGGGTACAGGCTGTCGGTCCTGACTTTTACCACAGTAGTAGCAGTGGAGGTGGTGAGAAGTGTTCTGATTCTGGGTATATCCAAGTGGATACAAAAAAAAGTCTGGGTGGATTAAGTGTAGGATGTATGAGAAAGACAAGCATCAAAAAGTGACTAATGTTTTGGTCTGAGCACCTAGAAAGATGGAGTTGTCTTTGAGATGAGAGAGCCTGCAAGTGAAGCTAATTTAAGTGGACAGATGGGTGGGTGGGTGGGCAGTGGATATATTAAGCCTGAGTTTATTAGTTGTACAAATGAAGATGCCAAGTAGATAGTAAAATAGCCTAGTTTGGAGTTCATAAGAAAGATTTGGACTGAAAATACAAATTTGGGAACTATCAACAGAGAAATATATCAAAAATATGAGAAGGAATAAACACCTTCAAATGGGGAAAGAAAGAAAACTTCATGGAGGAGGCAGCATGTAGTGTGCATCTTGAAGGATAGAATTTTGACAGCAGAAAAAATGAGAAGAGTATTCCAAATTGAGGGAAAGTCACTAGTAGAAGGGCTAGGATAGTAAATTGGAGGCATGTGTCAGGAAGGCCAGGTTGGGAGGGCTGTAGCCTTGTTGTTCAGGGCAGTCAGGGCAGAAATGGAACTAGAACGTGGTTCCTCACTTCTAGTTCATTCATGCGTCTGTCATATACTCGTCAAATATTTATTTACCACCTACTTGGCCTAGGGGATAGGCTCTGTTCTGAATGTTATAATAATAACACTTATTGTGCAGTAATTATGCACTCAATGCAAAAAACACAACTTAATTATCAACAAAATTAAAAAGGCAAATGGGAGAAATTATTTGCAAATCATATATCGAATAAGGGGTTAATATTCAAAACATATAAAGAACTGATACAACTCAAGAGCAAAAAATAACTCAAAAAAATTAAAAATGAGCAGAGGAACTGAACAGATATTTTTCCAAAGAAGGCATACAAATTATCAACAAGTACATGAGAAGATGCTAACATTGCCATTCATTAGGGAAATGCAAATTAAAACCACAATAATATATCACCTCACACCTGTTAGAATGGTCATCATCAAAAAGACAAGAGATAACAAATGCCAGCATGGATGCAGAGAAAAGAGAACCTCGTGCACTGTTGGGAGGAACATAAATTGGTGCTGGCACTATAGAAAATAGTATGACGTCTCCTCAAAAAGTTAAAAATAGAACTACTGTATGATCCAGCAATTCCACTTCTGGATACGTATCTGATGTAAATTAAGTCACTGCTTGAAAACATAACTGCATCCCCATGTTGATTAAAGCTTTATTTACAATAGCCAAGACATGAAAACAACTTTGGTACCCACTGACAGATAAATGGAAAATGTGATATATGTAATGGAATATTATTCAGCTATGAAAAAGAAGGAAATCCTCTCATTTGTGACAAGATGGATGAAACTTGAGGGCATTATGCTGAATGGAATAAGTCAGACAAAGATAAATACTGTATGATCTCACTTACATATGGAATCTAAAAAAAGCAAACTCATAGAAACAGAGAACAGATTGGTGGTTGCCAGAGGTAGGGGATGATTGGGTGGGCAAAATAGGTCAAGGTAGTCATAAAATACAAGCATCTATTATAAGTCCTGGGGATATAATGTACAGCATGGTGACTCTAGTTAACAATACTGTTTTTTTATATTTGAAAGTTGCTGAGACAGTAGATCTTAAAAGTTCTCTTCACAAGAAAAAAAAAATTTGTAACTGTGTGAGGTGATGGATGTTAACTGGACTTACTGTGATCATTTTGCAATATATACAAATATCAAACCATCATTTTGTACACCAAAAACTAACATTATATGTCATCTTCTTGCCTGGGAAATCCCATGGACAGAGGAGCATGGTGGGCTACAGTCCATGGAGTCCCAAAGAGTCGGACACAACTTAGTGACTAAACAACAACAATCTCAATGATACTGGAAAAGAAAAGTCGTTTTAAAAGGGAAAAATACAAAACAGTAAAACCAAAAACAAAGAGCAAGCGTATTTACAGAACACCAGCTTTGTGCTGGACGCTCTTCCAGGCACTAGGCACAGAGCAAGGAATGAAATGGACCAAGGTCCCTACTCCTGTGGAAACTTCAGAGTGCAGTTTGTGCAGCTTTAGTCGAGACCCACCTGGCAAGAAAGGGTTCTTTCTGGAGACTCACCTACAGCCCTAGTCCAACAGCCACTGCCCTCTTCCCTATTTTCTTCTCTACCTTCCATATCAACGCTCCCAGAGGCCAGTTCTTCAGTTTTTAAAGCTAACATTTTATTTAAATTTTATATTTTCAGGATGAAAGCTTTCGATGTTATATGCAATAATATAAATAAACTTTGGTCAATAAAGTATAAGACAAACAAACAAAAAAACTTCACTTAATCCTTATAACACCCCATAAGAAATAATACTAACATTATCCCCAGTTTGTGTGCATGCTTAGTCGCTTAGTCATATCTGATTCTGTGTGATCCTATGGACTATAGCCCACCAGGCTCCTCTGTCCATGGAATTCTCCAGGCTAGAATACTGGAGTGAGTTAGCCCCAGTTTAGAGATCAGCCAACAGTGACTCACCCAAACTCACCCACTGACAGGGCACATCAAGAGTCAGGGCTTGAGCCTAGGAGGGCGACTTTAGGGCCCTGGTCCTCACCACTCTGGTTAGTGCCCAAAGCTTTGCCAGGAGGACTGATCCCTGTCTGTGCCGTGTAGCCAGGAGGCTGTCAGAGGTGTAGATAGGCCACCACACCATGGGCAAGGTGATGCCCAGACTTCCCTCTGCATGGGGTGAAAGCGAGCCCTTGCCAGGGGTCAGCTGAGCAACTGGCCCCGCAGCTCAGGAAGGAGAACTGGCTGCTGAGCTGCTGACCAGGGCAGAGGTCACCACGCTGCCAGCTCTGATCTCACCCAGAACTGCTGACTGCTCTTTCCAAAACATCAGTTTCCTATTTCTTGGCTCCCACAGCCAACCCGGAGTCAAGGGCAAGCAACTGATGCCTCACCCTGGAAGGATAGCAGTGAAAAGTGTCCTTACAGTAACACGTCCACTCCCCAACCCCAGTTAAAGGTAAAGAAGCTGAGCCCCATAAAAACTGAGTTATTTGTTCGATACTTTTAGACAATTTTGTGGCAAAGTGTGTATCAGAACTCAAACTTCAGGACTCTGAGTTCAGCATGCTTCCACAGAACATGACAGATTAATCGGTTCATGTTTCAAAATTCCCTAGTGAGCAGGCTAGGATAGGATGGGGGGTGTGTGTGTGTGTGTGTGTGTGCGCGCGCGCACTTGGACTGTGCATGCCAAGTACAAGCCCTAGGGCTGACACTCTCCACCACTCCCAAGGAAAAGAATTTCTCCTCTGTCCAGTTTATCTCTAAGAAAAATGCAGCTTCTTCTTCGTGAAAACACCAAATGGCGGATGACGCCGGTGCTGCGGAAGGGCCCGGAGGCCCGGGGGGCCCTGGAATGGGAGGCCGCGGTGGCTTCCGCGGAGGCTTCGGTAGTGGCGTCCGGGGCGGGGGTCGTGGCCGGGGTCGGGGCCGCGGAGCTCGCGGAGGCAAGGCCGAGGACAAGGAGTGGCTCCCCGTTACCAAGCTGGGCCGCCTGGTCAAGGATATGAAGATCAAGTCCCTGGAGGAGATCTACCTTTTCTCTCTGCCCATCAAGGAGTCTGAGATTATTGACTTTTTTCTGGGAGCATCCCTCAAGGATGAAGTTTTGAAGATTATGCCCATGCAAAAGCAGACCCGTGCTGGCCAGCGGACCAGGTTCAAGGCATTTGTTGCCATCGGGGATTACAATGGACATGTTGGTCTGGGTGTCAAGTGCTCCAAGGAAGTAGCCACTGCCATCCGTGAGGCCATCATCCTGGCCAAGCTGTCCATCGTCCCCGTACGAAGGGGCTACTGGGGGAACAAGATCGGCAAGCCCCACACGGTTCCTTGCAAGGTGACTGGCCGCTGCGGCTCCGTGCTGGTGCGCCTCATCCCTGCCCCCAGAGGCACTGGCATCGTCTCCACCCCTGTGCCCAAGAAGCTGCTGATGATGGCCGGCATCGACGACTGCTACACTTCTGCCAGGGGCTGCACCGCCACCCTGGGCAACTTCGCCAAGGCCACTTTTGATGCCATTTCCAAGACCTACAGTTATCTCACCCCTGACCTCTGGAAAGAGACGGTGTTCATAAGTCTCCATATCAGGAATTTACTGACCATCTTGTGAAGACCCACACCAGAATCTCCGTGCAGAGGGCCCAGGCCCCAGCTGTAGCCACCACATAATTTTATAACATAATTTTACAAAGAGAATAATAAAGTGAATGAAACCGGAAAAAAAAAAAAAAAAGAAAAATGCAAGTTTTCAAGGAAAGGGAGAAGAAGGAGGAGCCCCTCCATTCATTGAGTCTGTCTCAGGTGCCTTTCTTGGGTGTCCAGGACCACAGCCTGTGCAGGTGCATGGCTGGAAATAGTGAGAAATGGAAGGAACCTGAATGCCTATCAATATGGAAGTGGTTGAATAATGACGGTGCATCTAGTCAGCAGTGAAAAAGCATGAAGCAGGTCTAGATAGAGGGTCAAGGGAAGACCTCTAAGATGTATTATGAAGCAAAAACTAAAGAAACCTGTATATAGTACATATGGCGTGGACCCATTTATGCACAGAAACACGCTATATATGTGACTGAATGTATAAAGGGGTCACATCAGCCTGATGATGACGATTTGTTCATTTATTCCACAGATGCTCACGGAGGGCCCCTGTGCCCTTCCACTGGCCTGGATGAGAGGATCAGCAGAGAGCAGGGCAGACAACATCCCTACTTTCTGTAGCCAGGTGAGGAGGCAGTGGTAGTAGGAGAAGAGAAAAGAGTACTATCTCTTTTTTAAGTATTCTGTGTTATCTGAGGATTTTAGCAACAGTAATTTACTTGTGAGTGTGTCATTATAAATAAGCAAGAGAAGAAGGTGGTTGGAGAAGGGAGAAGGAGGAGAAATTCATGGCTAAGTGTGGGGTGGCAGAGGTGACCTTGGAAAGGAAGCATGAGGTATGAGACTTCAAGGGTTACATCACAATAGGTGATCAAAATCTCTGGAAAGAATAATGTCATTGGGAATCTTTTATATACCTCCTAGATGATTTTGATTAGCTGAAATTTTGGCAAATACTGCCCCAGGGGCTCCTTTCACAGGCATGAGGGACAAGGTATAAACTTCAGGAATCTTTCAAAGGACTGGCTCTCGTTTTTTCATCTGATCCGTACCAAAATTAATTTTAAAGACTTAACCAGCAGGGGGCAGCACGGGCCGGGCCTTTGAGCCACAGAGAACCATCACACACCGAGGAAACTGGTCGTACCACAATCCCAGGCTTCTAAGTCGTTCTGAGGATTATTTTAACTAAATGAGGCTTGGAGTCCTAACCTCTGATATGACGTGCATCCCACGTATGTACGCTGTCATCGGTGTGAAGCCAACAGAGAGTTGTTCGGTGTTTTATTTTTCACTACTCAATTCCAGTGGTTTCCAACCAGGGGCAGTCTTGCCTCCTGGGAGACATTTGATGGGAGACATTTCTGTTGTCACAACTGGCTACTGCCTTCCAGTGGGTAGAGGCCAGAGATGCTGCTACTCATCCTACACTGCACAGGACAGCCCCCATAGCAATAAATTGTTGTTTAGTTGCTCAGTCATGTCTGACTCTGCAACCCCATGGACTATACCCCACCAGACACCTCTGTCCATGGGATTTTCCAGGCAAAAAATTACCCAGCCCAAAACATCAATGGTGCCTGTTCTAGTTCACCCTCTTACACTAATCTGTATCTTTGTCAACTTACTGAATAATTATCCAAATATTTCAACAGATCTGGGGAAAGAAATAGATTATAGGAAGTTATTCACATCAGATACCTTAGAGTTCTTCTTATTTTCCATTGAGCAGGAAATGTAGTGGCTGAGGGGCCCCATGTTTGGGTTTGAATGCCAGTTCTCTCATTGACAAGCTGGCTGGAAATGGATATGTTATGAAGAAATATCTCAACTTTCATTCCCTCGGATGTCAAATGACTATAAACCCCATGAGGGCAGGGACTGTCTCTATTTGGGGCACTGAAATATGTACATTCTTCTGGCACATAGCAAGTGCTTGTGTGTTTATTGAAGGAAGGAATGGTACTTTGCTTATAACCTAATCATTTTTTGCAATCTGATATTGACTGCTGCTTTTAAAATCTTATGGGAAACTTGAATATTAGGGATTATTTTTATTAACTATACCTTGTTCTAGCAGAGCCAGACGTTCACTGCAGGCTCTGTGTAATGTCCTGTCCTACACATGTCCCCATATCAGTAGTGGGGAAGACTGTAGGTTCTAGGTTTAAGCCTGGGTTTAAATCTGAGCTCCAGTCCTACATAAGCTTAAGCACTTGATTTATCCTCTTTTAGTTTCAATTTCTCCATCTGAAAAATGGGGTAATAATTCCTATCTCATAGGGCCCTTGAAAGAATTAAAGTTAAATGAAATAATGTCTGCAAAGCCCTTAGTCCAGTGCCTGGCACACAGCAAGCTCTTAGTAAAAGAAGGCTTTATAATGCTTCTGGCCTCCAGCCTCCAAATCGAGGGCATCTGCTTAGTAACCTCTCCAATGAGAAGTAGAGACACAGCACTGAAATCCGAATCTGGCCCCAGAGGCCATGCAGACCCAGCTCCTTTCTGCTGCATGGAAATTTGGGGACTCAGCCTTCGTATTCACACTCCACGTGCCTGAATGAGGAGTTTTGGAATATCCCATAGTCTTCTCTATACCCACTTAGTCATTTTCAAAATACTGCCTCAATGACTAGATACACAGAATTTTCATTCTGCCAAAAGGTCAAAGGACACTAATAAAAATGTCAACACTGAAAACCGTTTGCAAAGCACAGAAACAAATGAGGAGAGAAAACTGCAGCCTTTGACTCAGTAATGAATTTTGCATAAAGGGCTCCATATTACAGCGCACCAGAGACCATGCTGCCACACACTCTACATTCTATTTTTTATGAGAAAGAGGAAAATGGAGGAAAAAAAAACAACACTAAATTCATATTAAGGGCATATTAAAGAAAGTGTATTCAAGCATATATCTTGATTTGAGCATGTGGGCTCAAATCATTTATATTTTATAGCATGGTAAAAGCTCGGAGCTGAAAAGAAGCATCAAGGCCGGTTCCTTCACATTCCAGCTGAGCAGATGGAAGCATCTGGGCATTAAGTCGCAGGCCCCACACCTTCAGCATCGAGGTGGCCCACTTGGGAAGAGGAACCGTGGGGCTTGTCTCTTTGTCCAATCCTACTTGACCTGGGGATTCAACTCCAGACTGGAGGGAACCAGAAATAACTTGGGTCCTTCTCCAAGTGCACTCTTCTCACCGGGCTCATAAAGGTCATACATTCCCTTAATCTTTACTGAGCATCAACTATGTGCCAGACATCACTCTCTTGATACTTGAGTTCCAGAGGAGAACAGGACAGGTGCCTGTCCCTAGTGTCCCTCCCTTCCAGTGGGCAACCCAGTGGATGGAAGCACACAAACAAATTGAACAACATAACTTCCAGCGGTGTCCATTCCCTGGGAGAAATAAAGCAGCACGTTGTGACAGAGGACTGCTGGGGAAGGATGACTCGCAAGGCCTCTCTCAGAGGAGAGTTCACTGGAGGTGAGCCCTGAGCTAGAAGAAGGAGCCACTCAAATGGACATTGGAGAGAAGAGCTTCAGATCAGAGGGAACAGCAACCACGAATGCTGGGGCAAGTGTGAGAGGGAGGGGTGCACAGAAAGGAAGCCTGTGTGGGTGGAACAGAGTGAGTCAGGGACGGACGCCAGGACAGGAGGTCAGAGCCGAGGCAAGGCGGCCTCCTGGGACTTCAGGCACTGGCCAGGTGCCCCCCTGGGACGTGGGAGCAGGATTGAGATTTGAACGGGAACCTCTATGGCTTTTATGGTCTGTGTCCACTGTGCTGGGCAGACTACCATGGAACCATGTCAGTTACAGGAGAACCCTACCACTCTGGACTCTGGCCACACTGTGCTCACTCTCAGGACTTGGCTTGGGACAGGCCTCCAAAAACCAAGGGAGCGCCCGGGAGCAGAGTGACCCGACTTCATGGCGATGGAAAATGGACCCTCCCTTCCCTTTAGTCACCGTGACCCATATGAATCAGCCCTGCCAGCCCAGAGGCTCAATAGAGTCTGAGGTTAATTTTTTTAATCATTATTATTAATTTTTAATCACACAAAGTGAATGCACTTTTCTTTAAGAAAAAAGAATGCGCTTCCTGGGTGACTCAGTGGTAAAGAATTTGCCTGCCAGTGCAGGGGAGATGGGTTCAATCCCTGGTCCTGGAAGATCCCACATGCTATAGGACAATGAAAGCCTGTGTGCCACAACTATGGACGTCCGCGTGCCTAGAACCTGCGCGGAGCGCGCTCCACAACAAGAGAAGCCACCACACCGCAGCTAGAGAAGGCCCCACTCGCCACAACTAGAGAAGGCCCGAGCACAGGAATGAAGACCCAGCACAGCCAGAAATAAATAAATCTTAAAAAAAAAAAAAAAAAAGAATGAAACAGAACACAGTCCCTAAGCTCCTCTCCTCCAGTCCTGGTCATCTTGTCAGCCCTACACCTCTATCCCACCTAGAGCCGAATACTATGATTATCAATAAGTGGGAAACCTTCCAGGTCATTCTTACGCTTTAAAAATGCATATGTATGTACTCCTGGCAAAAGATAGTGTGATTTTTATGTCCATTTTAATAAATTATGCCATACTGTATGTAGTGGCTCTGCAATTTGTTTTTACTCCCCCCACCAGAAAATAGGTCTTGAATAACTATCCACGTTATGTAAACACTGACCTCTTTTTCGCTAATTGCTGTATATTCCTTAGTATTGGAGAAGGAAATGGCATCCCACTCCAGTATTCTTGCCTGGGAAATCCCACGGACAAAGGAGCCTGATGGGCTACAGTCCATGGGGTCTCCAGGGTTGGGCCACCTCCCTATGAATTGTCATTTAAACTGTTTCCTATTCTCTTTGTGTTACAAATAAAATAAATGCTATAGTGGGATTCCCTCTCTGTCCCCTTAGTGAGTGTTCCTCTGTGGCAGAAGTGGGACTTTACTCTTAGATGCAATTTCCAAATGGAAGCAGAATCAGTCATGAGAATCTCTAGTAACCTAGTGGTCATCTAGACCCCAGAGACCTTTCCTCACCATTAGTTCACTGCATGGCATTAGCCAATTCCCATCGCCTTTGAGACTCTGTAGAAGGAGGAACTTATTTTTGATGAATTCTGAGAACATCCACAGTAATTGTGATCTAAAACTTGATGACCACAGGTGGTGAACCTGTAGGGTTCTCTCACAAGTAGAAGTTTGATTCTCTTTCAGAGGTTACAAGATTTTGCAGGAGGCCTGCGGATTGCAGTGTGTCCCTCCAGGCAGCGGCAGGCTCTCTAATGGTGTTCCTGGGGAAATGACGAGTGCACATATATTGCCGAGTGCTGCTTGCCCTTTTCCATGGCCTTCCTGGACACCAGGGGATATGATGTCACTTTTTGCAAATTCTGTGTAAATAACTGAGCTTGAATCACTAAGTTATAATGAGATGAGGGGAAAATGATCACCACTTACTTTGCATAGACTTTCATTTACAAAGCACACAGTTTCTCATTTCACTCCTGCAACAATTCTGAGATACACACAAGAAAGGGAGAATAATAATACATATTATACTAATGTTTAATGGACACTGTTATTCATTAGTACTGAGCAGATTGAGACAACAAAAATTAACTGATTGCCCAAGGTCACATAGCTAGGAACTGAGAGCGAACCTGGAACCCAGGTCTTCTGATTCCCAGTCCATTTCATCTGCACACAGCAGCATGGCCTTGCCAACTGTGTAGCTGTGAAGACCCATTGATGTGCTGACCCTTAATTCTAGGAAAGACATGCACCCTCAGTAGACTCTGAAGGATTTAGTGAAAGACCATATTCAGAGAGCGAGAATTTAGTTCTTTTATTTCTTTTTTAAAAATTATTTATTTTTTAAGTTGAAGTATAGTTGATTTACAACGTTCTGCCAATCTCTGCCGTTCACCATAGCAGCTCAGTTATACACATTTATACATTTTTTTTACAATAAAATTTAGTTCTTAGAGAGCCAAGTGAATAAGGAGGGAAGACAGCCAAATTTGGGGGAAGAGGGCATGAGGGCTGTCATGAAGTGAAAGTGAAAGTGAAGTCGCTCAGTCGTGTCTGACTCTTTGCGACCCCATGGACTGTAGCCTACCAGGCTCCTCCACCCATGGGATTCTCCAGGCAAGAATAACCAAACTCTAAAAAGAGGTGAATGAATCCATGTTGTCAGAGAGACTTTTACTCCACCCATTAATTAGAGATACTCTCTCAGATACTTTAGCTAGCCGGTCATGGAAGGCCTCTCTCAGGAGGTGGCAAGTAAACTACGACCTAGCGGGTGAGGAGATTCCAGCTTTGCAAGGAAACAGGAGCAAAAGAAACCAGCTACAGGGAACAGAGAGCATGTGTACAGTTTCTGAGATGGACAAACTCACAGAGAGGCCAAGGCATCCCTCTGTGCAGGGAGCCAAAAGGAGACAGGGCTGTAAGATAAGGGGCCCAGAGGATAACTTCCAGGAGAAGACAGACTTGAGGGAATCTTTAGGAAATGAGTGGCTTTATACAGGGGAAGCACAGCAGAGGGGGACACCACTAGCAGAACTGTAGACAGAAGAGAAATTATTGGTAAAAAATGGGTAAGACTCAGTGTCTCAATGCAAAAGTGGATTAAGACAGAAGGCTCACTGAGGTCCCTTTTAGATTGGGTTTACCAGCGCGGAAACCAAGCCTAGAGAAGGCTGGCCAAGGGAATGGTAGGCTGAATCCATGCAGAGCTGGCTCCACCCCAGCTCCTTGCTTCTGCCGGCAGGGCGGCTGTCAGGAAGGAGGTTCAGGCTGCGGTCGGATGTGAGCTGAGGCCTCAGCAGAACCCCGTGGTGGGACCGTCTGCTCAGAGCTCCCCCGCTGCCAGCACTGCAGCCCCCAACACTCTGATCTCAGAGCCAGTTCCTTTGTTCCCCCCAGAAGCTTCCCAAAGACCTCAAGAACCCCTTTGATTTTTTTTTTTTTTAACATTTCTGCACAAAACAATATGAGGAACAAGAGGAAAAAGCATGGCCCCATCACAAAGCTGTCTCAACCAGAAAAACAGGCCTGTGTCCTGCCAATTCCACTTAGTTCGGGGGGCTCCCCCAAGAAGAAAAGAGGTGCAAGCATGGGATTAGGAACTACCACACATCTCCTGGTGGGAAGACCACGCTTCTCTCGGACCTGGGTCTCGTCACAAACCAGCCGCGCCCCTTGGGGGGGAATCAAGGGTCCCTGCACGAGCCTAGAACATGGTCAGACCTGCCAAACTCCAACCACAGAACACTCAGATGCTTAGAACCAAGAACGTTGGAGTGAAAGGAACCTCAGGACTCATCTGGTCCAACCTTCCATTTGTAAAATGGAAACTCTGGCCAGAGAGGGTCACCTTACCAGTCAGTCTGGTTGTTCCAAAAAAGAGCCAGGTGTGTAAGCACGTACTCAATGCCTGACACAGTGCTAAGTCATTATATCTGTCATTGCTGTTGATGCTCACAGACAGGGAGGTATTGCTATAAACTCAGCTTTACAGGCTAAGAAGCTATGGCCCAGAGAGGTTAAGTCACTTGCCTAAGGTCACACAACTGTGAAGAATAGACCCAAGACTAATCCAGACCACTTTATTCTACCACCCCCAGGCTTATACACTCCTGCAGCATCAAGACTATAAGCAGGACCTCTGATCTCCCTGTCCATGTAGCCACTCCCAGCCCAGGTCCATTAATCCTGAACGTGATCCTGACTATGTGTACCCCACTCAGCTCTTCCACCAAGAAGCCAATAGATCCATCACTTTGGTCTGGTCTTGCCTCTCCCACAGACCTGTGATTTCCTTTTGCCACTTAGTTCTGCACCCTCCCCTTCTCCCGACCCTGAACCAAGTCAGGATGGCGGTTCCTTCCTCTTCAGCCTCCGCTCGAGTGTCACCTGGTAGGGAGACACCCCTCTCTTAGTGTCCATGAGTGCCCCCTCTTCTCATCCTTTGTGGATTGTAATAATAAGTCTGTGTGTTTATGTATTGTTCCCTCCCCCTGTCCCTGGCCGGGATGGTGCTTGGCACAGAATAAAAACCCTGCCAGAAGTTGTTGAATAAAGAACAAGTAAATTAATGAACTAAAATATGAAGAAATACTTTAGATCTTCAATACATTTCTGCCAAAATCTCTCACAGCTTACATTTGTCCAAATGATTTTGTTAAACCTACATAATCCAGAAACTCACCTGATCCAAGAGTCTGGTAATTAGGAGTGTGCCCTTCCAAGTCTTTATGCATTACAGGTCTATATATATGTAGCACCTACACAGGATCCCCTTTGTGGTAAAGATGATTTAACACTATTTTGTATAATATGTATATTCTATATGTTCTTTACATTATCTACATATTATTATATGTATTATATACATATTATATCATATATAATACAATATGCTGAAATATATATATTTCTGCAATTTTCTGTTTTTATTTAATCACATACAATGAAAATGTTCCCTCACTACCACATGTAGATCTCTCATTTTGCTGAAAACTACACGTTATTTTTCAAATACAAGTAAGTACAGTATTCCCGCTTGGAGGAATATTCAAATAGTCTAGGAATGGCAAGTAGATACATCAGATTGCAAGCACCTCTGCCCACCGTTCCCATCCCTCATAGGCCAGAGGGTTTTGTATTCAAGATGAGGATGGATGAGAGCATATTCATTATTTATGAATGGACAGAAGCAGCACAGGAGTGGGGTTAGGGGGGTAGGCTGATGTGGAGGACAGAAGTATAGGGTGGAACTGAATGGGAACAAGAGAAGTGTAACCACAAGGAAAAATTGGAGCCTGTGTTAGGCAATAATAGCCATGAGGGGGCAGAAAGTGAGGAGCAGAGCCAGAGACCACCCCAGTTAGGGACAGGAAGTCAGTAAAGAAGACAGCTCTTTGGAGAGAAGAGAAACATAATGGGGGAGAAGCCTGGCTGAAGTTGGCCCCATGGTTTCCTCTTTCCCACTAAAGAAGGTGGAAATCTGTCTCCCGATGATTTTGCCACCTGGTTTTCCAACACCCAGGAGCATTTGTCTGTTTCCGAGTGCGACTTGTTTATCTCCATTCTGGAGTCATAAAGTTCAAAACAAACTTCCAAACAAAGGGACCCTCTGCTCTGCAGCTCTTAGCCCCATTCTCTGGCGAGGGCAGAGCCAAGATTCTGCTTTCCTAATGATTTTCACAGCCGATTCCACCACGGATCCCACCCCCAGCTTCCTCCTGCGTCTTTCCCGGCTACCTCCGATTGTTATGGACATCCTCACGGGTATAGCTTTTCAAGCTTCTTTTAACCCTTTTCTTCCTATCCTAATAACTGTGCAAGAAAGATAAGATTGTTTCCCCAAAAGAAGCTAATTGGGGCTTTTAGAGTGGACCAATGGTCTCTCCAAAGAGCTGAATTCACCAACATCCAGATGCGTGTAGTGTTAAAAAAGCAACCCAAACAAGAAGAACTGGTCAGTTAAGCGCCCCCATAGCTGGAAAGTTCTGAGGCATATTTTCATGGTCATCACTCTATGGAAAAGAAGAAAATGACAGGACTCTCTCTGAAGGTAGGTATAAGTGAGGGATGATATTAATAATTAACTTACATCATCTTCATTTGCCTAGCATTATGCTGAATATTTCATACAACAATCTGTGAGGTAAGTACCATATTACAACCATTTTATAGATGAGTAATTTGAGGCTCATAGAGGCTGAGTCTCTTGCTAGTGAGTGATAGAGCTGAGATTGAAAACCAGCCAGCCTGGAATCTGCTCCTGGGCTCTTAACCAAGCAACCATCTGGTTTACCTAATTCATACTTGGCTTAGTTCATTACTGTCCTCCTCACTCCTACCAAAAGATTTATGCTCCAGGAGGCCAGGGTCTTGTCTGTCTTCTTCTATCCCCAGCTGCCAGCACAAGGCCTAGCACAAAGTAGACAATCAATGACTGCTGAGTGAATAAATGAATGAGTAACATGCTTTTATTTGACTTTGTACATCTGAAAAGTTCTGAACATTGAGGTTTTGGGTGATAACTAAATATGTTCACTGAACAGTCTTTTTAATTTTGCATGTTAAGTTTAGCTGAACTTTCTCCCAGGGTGAAAAATGATGTCTTTCCAAAGCCTTAGAACCAAGCAGGTTACAGGTAACTTGGGAATTGAATAAAGAATCACAATCTGAAAATGTAGGGGGTCTCTAAAGAGATCTTTGGGAATCACTTACGTATTTATTAAACACTACTATATCTTCAGAGTTATCCTAGGTCTTTTCAGTGGCAGACAGGTATGTGAATCACCTGGGATGCTTGTTTAACATGCAGAGCAGATTTCCAGGTGATTGTCATACAAACAAAATTGTGAGGAGGTTAGGGTTATTCCCCCTCCGTAGGCAACAATCCCTAGTAAGCTATCACAAGGTGTTTCAAATCCATTGACCCTTCAGTTTATCTAAAGACCCTTTTGTTGTTATCACATCTGGGGGGTATGAGCCATATCACTTTTTCACCTTGTGTGAGGTAGAAACATTGTATTTATCTAGGAGGTGTTCTTTCCCCAGTTTTAAGAGGGTGGCTACTACCTTTATCCTGGCATCTCAGTATCTGGTACACTGACTCTCTCTCACAAAGGATCAACCTAGAAATGAGAAGATCTGGTACAGTTCAGCCACCAGATGCTGTGTGTCTGGGGGCAGGTGGTGTAGCCTCTCTGACCCACTGTTTCTTGTCTACAACTTGGTGGGTGTGAGTAGTTCACAGCTTCTTTATTCTACCCATACTCTAACCAGAGACATTCTATAGACAGGGATTATGTGTCCTTTCAGTCTTGTTTTTCTGTGCTCAAAAGAAATGGTTCTGTGACCATGAACTAGGTTCAGAAAGGTGACTGGGTAAGTAGTCAGAGGAATGTCAAGAATCTCATCCCACAGAATTAACCATGACCAGGAGAATCAGAATACAGGTTCCTTTAATACACACCTGCAAAAACTAACCACAGGGAAAAAAAAAACTTTTGGCCATACAAAACTGGGTGAACCAGTGTGGTTGAGTCACTAGGGTACATACTTGATATTTGCCTCACATAGGGAAGTGTTTCAAAGTAGGTGTTCCTGGACCTTCCATTCTGAGAGCTGAGTGACACTAGATCCAGAAAAGACTGGGGTAGTCTGTCAGTGAACATCTATTGATACCCACTATGTGTCGGGTGCTTTTTTGGGTGTTGAGGACTTGGTAGTGAACCCTACTGACAAGACCCATACTTCGATGGAGCTAACATTCTCATGGAGGAGAGGGATGATATAAAAAAAGAAAAAAAAATTGTAGCAAATGAGTCAGTGATAAAGGGTATGAAGGGGGAGGTAGGAACAGAGTTAGGAGACTGGAGGAACCCCTAATCCAGCCCCCACCTTCTACACTTGAGGAACACGAGGCAAAGCCAGCAGCGACCCCCTCAAAGACCAGACTACACCCAGCTGGTTAGAAGCAGAGTTGGAAGTGAACACTGTCTTCCTGCAAAGCCAATCCTTTCTTCACAGCCCCTCTCATGGAGGGTCTATTTTCCTGTCATTGTCTAGTTCTTAGACCCGAATATCGAGGGAGGGAAGCAGCGCTCAAGCACCCCCTCATCCGCCCCAAGACACGGGGTCCCATCCATTCCCCTTCACAGCCCAGGACCCAGAGAGAAGCCCGGGCGGGGCGGGGCCTGGACGCGCGCCGGCGCGTCCAGCAGGTGGCAGCAGCGAGCAGCCGCGCCCCCCGCGCAGCCACCCGGCGAGCCCGCATCATGGATGTCGAGCTCTCCTATTTCGCTTTGCTCGCCTTGGAATTCGAGACCCCAGACGAGGACCAGGATTCATGAACTGGTCTCAGGGGCCCGGGCAGGGGCCTCTGGCTCCCGACGCTGGCCGAGAGGTGGGTCCCGGGGCGGGTCGTTGCTCGTGGACGCCGGGCGGGGACGCGCTGCCCAGCGGAGCCCGGCGCCCAGCGCGCTGCCCCCGCCCTGCCTCCCTGTGGTCCACACCCCCTTTGGGCTCCCGAGCCGCTGGGCTGCAATAGTCGGGGTGCGCGCCAACAGGCGCTGCCGGCCCCGCTTCTGCCGGGCAGTCAGGTCCCAGGAGCGGACGGACCCAGGCGCCCGCGTCCTCTCTGCCGCCTTCTCCTCCCTGCCCTCACCTGAGCTATTAGCCCACTCGCCTTCAAGGCCCGAGGCTACAGCCCAGACTGAGAGGGACAGCAGAAAGCAAGAGGGCACCTGAGGATACAGAGCTAACACTGGACTATTTCACCCCCAGGTGATGAGTGAAGTCGAAAGATCCGAAGATTTAAAAAGCATCTGGAGTCTCCGTATTGAATGAAAGACCCAGTGCAAAGGCATCATCATGAACACGAGCCGTAAGTGGGTCCTCCTCTTCTTTGCCATGGGAACAGGGTGGGGGCGGGAAGTGCAGGAGCCGGCGCTGGGGTTGCCTGGAAGGAGGAAGGAAGCCTGGCACCGGGTGGACACATGCCCCCAGACTCCTCCTCGGTTTTTCTGTGCTCCCTCCCGGGCACCGGGATATGGCTCCGGGTTTTCATGATAATTTGCTAATGTTTTATTCCCCACGCGCCACTTGTCTCCGTGGGGAAGGCTGCTTGTCTCCTTCTAGCAATGCCTGAGAAGGCCTAGGAAGCCGAAGTGTGGCCATTGTCTGACTGAGGGGGCTCAGAGGAGACCTCCCGGCACACAGCTGGAAAGCTGAGGAAGGCCCTGCTGGTCTTGGAGCTGGGAAGAGGCAGGGAGGCTGGCCTCGGGCTAGTGGGTGGGTGGGTGTGGGCAGGCTGTGGGATAGGAAGGAGCAGTTTGATAAACAAATTGTCAGGAAGCCACCTTTGGGTCTGGAGATTGTGAAATATCCCGCTCTAGTGTGCAGGCAGCCCCATGGGCCCAGGGCTGATATTTTTCACATACCTGAAGGCTGCATTTAGCCTTCCTGAGAACAAGAGAAAAGAGACAAGCCCTTTGGCCAATGTCTCTAAAATGCCAGAAGCAGTAACTGCTCTGCAGAGGCAGGACCAGACATTTTACTGCTGGGCTGAGCCTCAGCTGCTGAGAAATTCAGTGAGAGATACAAGGAGGCCTAAGCTCTTTTCTCTTCAACACAGTCCCTTTGACCATGGGCGCCCACTGGGGGCGGTGGCGTGGGCGCCACCCTGAAAGAAAGATCTGGATTCAAGTCCCCCGCCTGGCCAGCTTCACTTGTTTGGGTTGTTTAGCAGCATGTGGGGTTGTTGAACCAGAGAACGCCTAGGAACATTCACTTCCCTGGGTCTTTGACTTGGCCCTCTCCTCTCTGGATCTCTGATTGATCATCTGTAAAATGAGAAGGGTCGAATTTGAGGTTCTTCTAATCTAAGAATCTGCAAGTTTCTTCTAAAAAAGCTACAGCTGAGAAGCAAGGTCATAAAAATCAGTACCTTCTGAGGCTGTGTTTGAGACCAAACCAGGTTTCCTCAACCTTCTTCCATTTCAAGGCTGTTGGCATGGAGGGGAGGAAAACAAAGCCAGGGAGATAGGAATGAAATATATTTATTTACTATATATTTGTGTGAGTCATCTCTCTGCCGTCTTCCTTTGTGTATTGCATAGCTGTGCTAGCAGGCAAGTGTAGCTGGACTCCCTCTGCCTTTTACAGCCCAGGAATTTCGCCTCTTGATTTTGATGGTCTGGAACAGGGCTAAGGCTTCACACTAGGCTCAGGAAAAGAGCAAAATTAGGTAAACCCGATCACCTAGTGGGCCACAAATTTGCATCCATCTGTGCTCTCAGACAAGTAAGAATGTGAAGTGCCTGTCACTTCTCACTATCTCTAGGCGGGGAAAAATGTATTTAGGGGAGTCCTTTCTCACTAAACGACAGAAGAGAAAGATGGCTCATTTATTTTCCAAGGAACTAAGAAATAAGGTAACAAGTAACAGACCCTGATTTTTTTCTCTCTTTAGAATCATAAACTCTTGTCCCATTAGCAACACTGGGTATTCCTTAAAGAAGGAAATAGATTTTACTTAAAAAAAAAAAAAAAGTAGTAGAATTGAATACTGCAGAAGAGAAGCACTAACAAAAATGCCATTCCAGCCTCATATACTTTTTCTAAGTGGGGAGAGTGTGTTTATTTTCAGGAGCAGTGGAAAATAAACAGAGTGACTCAGGCAGTCTGGGGGTCCCTCAGGTTCCCTATGAGGAAGTGATTCTCTAAAGGGCTACCTGGGGGCAAACTGTGGAGAAACTCCTGCTCAGGGCTTTGGGGCTGGGCTTCCTCATCACTGAGGCTCCTTCCCACCCTGGGAGTCTTCAGAAGGAAAGAGTAGAAATCAGACCTTGCAGGAGTGATGGTGTCATGGGGTCATAGGTCACAGGGACAGAGCATTGGCATGTGGTCCTTGGGGTGACCTGATGTAAGCAAAAATGCTTGCCCTATTACCATGTGAAATTCTTAACTGAATCCTCATGCCTGAAACTGAACCTAAGAGAAACTGTCACTCAGTTTTTTTCTTTTACTTTCACTTCCTGAATCCTCACTCTACCAGCCACTGGGCTACGCATTTCACCTGCACCATCTCCCCAAACTCTCACATCCACCCTGTCAAATGGGCATTATTGCTCCAGTTTTGCAGTCTTCTTCAAGTCATGTGCCTAGTTTTTGGGTTGTGAAAGGTACTTGGATGCATAACATTATCCACAGTGTGCGCCATTCCTAATCAACTGTTCAAATGTCACCATTGAGATGGGGGCCAATCATGAGCTGCTTATTGTATTGCTGGTCACTTTATCTGGAGAAGAGGTGCGTGGGCTGTAGGCTTGGGACAGCGTGTGAGAGTTGGTACAGCTCAAGCCCTGCCATCAGGTGGGCCCAGGTTCTAGTTGTGTTTTCACTTACTGGCCATGTGGTCCTCAGGATGGTTGTCTCATCTGCAAAATGGGAATGATGGGACCTTCCTCCACGTGAAATGGAGATGAGTGTTCATGTGTCACAAACAATTCAGAGAGCAGTGCCCACGACACAGCTGGCCTGGTGTCAACGATGGGGGCCAGGCTGCCATGGTCACTGCCGTAGTCACTGTGGTTCTTAGCATTGTTGGCTTCATAACATCAGCAAGCAAGTCACTCAGCCTCTCAGATGTCACACCTTTGTCATAAATTCAAAGGAATGTAGAAATGTGATCTTGAGGACAAGACAGGAGAGATTGCTTTGTAAATATATGTAAATTTTTTATTAATAAGAAACACATGTCTCAGGTGGTTTAAAAAAAAAAACAGGGGAGTGACCCCTCAGAGTACATTTTGGTTTAATTTCATCAGAATTCTTCTGAAATCTAGCTGAGCTTTAGCACGCTGCAAAACAGGGTTGTGAGAGAAAGCGATAGTTCTGGAGATGTAGAGTAGGGTGGTGGTCCAGGCCTGGGAGAATGCAACAGGCAGGCTCCAGCCATCTGAACCAATAAGGGAAGGAGTAAGAGGGCTCCTTGCAGAGAGAACAAAACACCAAAGGCATGAGCAGAACACCCAGGGCTAGTACAGAGATCGTGGCCCCCATGGGCCAAGGACTTCAGGGAAAACAGAGCCATCATTTCTACCGTGGCCTCTGTGAGGTGGGTCTACCGTCCAGCCTTTCTGTCCCCCTGCACACACCCAACCTAATTCCAGATATCTGTCATTTGACTCCTGATGTGCTGAGGCAGTCTCCTAACTGGTCTCCCTTCACCCACTCCAGCCCACATCAATGCCCCATCCACTCTCTGCATCACCCTCTGCTTAAAATACACATCCCATTGCTCTTAAGATGTGAGAGGAGACCCCTCAGCAAGGCCTGCAGAGTCCCCCGTGGCCCAGCCTTGCTCACAGGCCCAGCTCATCCACACATGCATCCACTTTCTCCGCAGCCCCATCATGTTCACCTCCTCTCATTCCCCTCCTGGAAAGCTCCCTGTCCCCAGCACCAGCCCCTCTGCCCACCACCCCTCTTCACCAGGCTAGCCTTCTCACCCCCACCCCGACCCCAGTCCAGCTAACACTCCCTCGATGATGTTCTCCTCCTGTTCCTTCAGAACCTCGTCTCTGGCATCACACACTCACCCCTGTGGTCACATTTTTCTGACCTTACAGAGCAAGGAAAGTCTGACCCCAGACCTCCTGCTCTCACATAATCCCCAGAGCCCCAAAGGCCTCACCACCTAATGTGCATTTTCTTAGGCAACGATGAATCTTTGGTTATTTCCTGTCAGTGTCTCCCATTCCGTCTTGGCCCCAGGAGTTCCCAAGACCTGGGGATCAAAGCCAGGGGAGACTGAATTGACCCCAGAGCATCAGGTGCCCTGCACACCAGAGTCAGTTCTATGTCATAAAATGCTGTACTTAGTTTGGGTTGGAACTCCCAGAGCTCCTGAAGGCCGTGGCTTTCCTAGGCTCAAAGCCAGCACTGGCTCATTCTCGAAGTTGGAGAGTGACCTGCATACCACATAAAATGGTACCAAGAGCCATTCTCCCTTCATTGGCTTCCCCAATGTTCTCTTCCTTGGCTGTTATTATGGATTGGCATGCCAACAAGCTACTTTTTTGGAGTAGGCTTTGTTTTGTTGAGGGCCTCCCAGGTGGCACTGGTAGTATAGAATCTGCCTGTCAATGCAGGAGATATGAGAGACATGGTTCGACAATCCCTGGGTTGGGAAGATCCCCAGGAGTAGGAAATGGCACCCCATACCAGTATTCTTGCCTAAGAAATTCCATGGACAGAGGAGACTGGTGGGCTACAGGCCAAGGGGTTGCTAAGAGTCAGACATATCTGAGCATTGTTTTGTTGAAGAGAGCAATAAAGAGTCATAGAAACCTCACAAAGGTGTCATGGGATAAGCAGGCAGCACACTGGGGCAGTAAAATCCTCAGCTTTGGGGTATGGATTCCTGAGTTTAAATTCAATATCTATCATGTATTCTCTTTATGATCTTGTACAAGATAGATCATGTCTCAACCTGAATTTTTATGATTATAAAATGTTGGCAGTAGTGCCAGATGGGTTGTTGTGAAGATGAAGTGAAATAGCATGAGAAACTCCTTAGTGGTAGGTCTCAGGGAATGAAGTTGAACCTGAAGTTGCATTGGCCATTGAGTAGAGCAAAGTTTTGAAATGATGGTGTCATAAGAGCCAAACCCTCTGGTTCAAAACTAGTCTGTTTTGCTGGTATTGTGGCCATCACTGGGTTCAGCACGCAGGAGAGCCGTGGCTTTCAGGAAACCTTCAGGAAAATGATTAACCTGGTATTGTATATGGCATGAGTCTAAAAGGGCAAGACAGGAAGTTAGGATCCTAGATGAGAGATAATTAACCTAGTTCTGAAAAGGTCTGAGGGCCAGAATTTGAGCGGCTGTAAGAATAGAACTTGGGCAAACTTCAGGAGATGATGAGGGACAGGGAGGCCTCACGTCCATGGGATCGCAGAGAATCAGAAATGATTGAGTGACTGAACAATAACAACAATAGAAATAAGGGGAAAGATCTTTTAGAGAATGAAGTCTGCATGGCCTTGCACCTGATTGAGTTACAGGGTGAAAAAGAAGAGGAGTTTATCTTAGGGTCCTGGCAGGGAACAGATGTGTGATTTGAGGGGATTCAAGCAGAAGCCTTTGCAAATATGTGAGAGGGATGTAGAGAAATAAACAAGAAGCCAGGATGGCCAAGGACTAGGAGGCTAGACACAGTGGCCCTTACTACTCTTACCACACCTGCCCCCAGACTGAAAGGGGGGGGAAAAAAAGGAAGCCAGAGACCCAGTAAGCTGTAGGGAAGGTACTGCCTGCTGGGAGTTGTTGCTCCTGGCAGATAGGCAGCTCATGGTAACACCCCAAGGAAGGAACCAGGGGAATAAATATCCTGACCTCTCTCCTTCCTCCTTTGGATTTCCTACGGTACCCAATCCAACCAGGAGCCAGAGGGCAAGGAAGGCAGCTGGGCCCCCACCATAGTCAGCCTCCCAGGGTAGAGGGGGAGCAGAGTAGACCTAGGGAGGCAAGGGATTTCAGCATCGAAGACACCCAGCACAAGAGCAACAAGACCTCCCTCTGTTCATGTCATTGCTCACATCAGGAACTCTAAGAATTTCTAGAGAAAAGGATCTATTGTAAATAGCACAGGAGGATGCCCTCTAAAGACATTCTAAATTTGCAAAATAGATGGAGTAGAGATGATTATATACTTTATAAGAATAGAGATTAAAAAATATAAAATGGTACTTCCTAAATGAATAAAGCACTTGTTGACAAATGACCACTTGAGGCTAAGGGAGCGTTAGAGGAATAATATAAGGAACAATGTTAAAACCATCCCAAATGAGTATAACACATCTCTCAAATCACAATGTGATTTCAAGAGTACTTGCATTGCATAAAGGAAGTGATATCAGTTCTGAACTCTTTCATTCCTATCTGGCAAAAGCCTTATCTAACTGAGATATCATCTGGTGTCGTGAATGTGAACAACTGGCCAATACCCAGCGTTAGTCAGATACCATTGTGAAGAACAGAAAACAACCAGAAGTGTGTAAGCACCTCTTGTTGGGTGCTTTGCCAGTTAAATTGTTTTCCTGGAGATCTTAAGAACATAAACTGGACCTCGATAGCGGGGTTCACATTCCAGCCCTGCCCTTCTCTTGCCGTGTGTGCTTGGGCAAGTCACTTACCTTCTCTGCACCTCCGTTTCTCATCTCCAGTGATAATCAGGGGTATAGTAATAGTGCCTCTCTCATAGAGTTGTTATAAAGAATAAATAGGTTAACAGTTGTGAATTACTTAAAACAGTGCCTGGTATATAGCAAGTGTTTATAAAATGAATAAAAATAGTATTATGCTAGAGCTGCTGTAATAAAATACCTCCAACTGGGTGGCTTAAAGAATAGAAATGTATTGTCTCATGGTTCTGGAGCTGAAAGTCCAAAATCAAAGTTTCTGCTGGGTTGGTTCCTTCCAAGGGCCGTGAGGAGAGGATCTGCTCTAGGCCCCTCTCCTTGGTTGTGGTGGCTGTCTTCTCTCTGGGTCTCTTCACATAGCCTCTGTCTATGCATATTTCTGTGCCCAAATTTCCCCTTTTGATAAGGACACCCGTCTTATTGGATAAGGGCCCACCCTAATGACATCATTTTGACATGATTACCTTGGTAAAGACCACATATCCAAATAAGGTCACATTCTGGAGTAGTGGAGGTTAGGACACCTATATATAAATTTGAGGAAATACAATTTAATCCATAAGGCATTTGTTAAGTAAATGACTCCTCAAGGAGAGGGTTTCCCTGTGGATCAGTCTTCCCAAATACCAGCCACACCCTGGGGCTCGTGTAGGATGCTGATAGTTGGTTATCTACCTAGTCTTGATGTTTAAACTCTAATTTCACCACCTCTAACCAGCAGAGATGGAGCCTGCCCCGGAGAGCTTGAAGGGAGTGATCACATGTAGGAGGTGCCCAGAAAAGAGGACCATGGTGACTCAGTATTCCGGTCTCTCTGCAAAACACACACTCCCCACCTTACCCCTCATTTTGGTCATTATGCACAGCTGTAGCATTTCAGCAGTGAAACAGAATTTATAGTCATGGAGTTGTTTTTCAGTCTGCCTGGTTCCTAGGAATGTCCAAGAGGGGGAACAAGAATTAGATTGTTCATTTGTTCACTCAACAAATATTTACTGACCACCAACTCTGCACCCAGCATGTTGCTGGAGACACAACAGTAAATATAGCAGGCACGGTCCTTGCCTTCATGGATCATACAGGTCAGCAGAAGGGGCCAGCTGGGGGCCTGCATGATAGGATATGTTTTCTGTGCCCAACACCAGGCTTTCAGTGAATTTTAATTATTTGCAAACACTCAGCAATCAAAATTGGGATTTCTAACTTCTCTTTAAGGACAGCCTGAAAGACCTTGCATCCATTCCCTTTTGTTCCTACATGGCAGACAATAGTCAGTAGAATTGCCTGTCTTGATGGGGCATGTACTATTCTCTAGAGAGCCACAGTTGCCACCTCTATAGGAAGAGAGATGTCACACAAGGACAGCGTAATACTTTTCTATTACCTTGCCACTGTAGGTATTTGAATTTATTTTTAATTGAAATATAATTGACTTACAATATTATGTTTCAGGTATACAGCAAAGTGATTCATGTATGTGTGTATATATATCTATATATGTTTTTTTCTGATTCTTTTCCATTACAGGTTACTGTAAGATATTGAGTATGGTTCCTTGTGCTATATAGTAGATCCTTGTTAATCTATTTTATATGCAGGCATTTGAATTTTTTAAACCCTAGTCTAGTATATGACCCATACAACATCAAACACAGAGATGAGGAAATGCAGCATATTGTTCATCATGGGAGAAAGTCCTGTCTGGAGTTGGCAGTTGATTAACACCGCCATGCCATAAAGTGCTCTTGAAGTGAGCCAGATTCAGCTCATGTCCTTTTTTTCCCCAGCTGACACATTCCCAGAGGGTGATATCACATCCTTTAGGATACAGTTGGGCAAACAGTGCCCCACCCCCAACTCCTAGAGGTCAGTTTCACTTCCAGAGGAATCTGTTAGTAGGGGATGGGCACAGACCAAAGGAAAGCAGTTCTGGACAACTGGTCCCAGTTCTGGGTACCTTTATCAGCCCAAAAGTAGGGCCCTGGGAGGCTGAACTGTTCCAGAGGTGGTTGTGATGTATGGGACATGCCTGGTCCGGTGGAGGACATCTAGTCTACAGCATGAGCTCCATATCTGTGAGGTCAGTTTATACACCCAGTCAGCTAAGGGGTGATTCCTGAAAGGTCACATCTTGACCCAGAATGGCTACGTAACACCTCTCTGTTATGATGGGGATCTCCTACTTCAGAGAGAAAGATGAGAAATTGGGTAATGCCAACAAAATTTCTTCAGTTGAGACCAGATTTTTCTTCATTTCTCTGGAAGAAATCAGGATAGTAAATCATTCATAGAAAGCAAAGCACAGGACGTAGCACTTTGTTGTTGCTCAAAAGATATTTGATGATTTAATTCACTAAAGAAAAGCCCACTCTCTTTTCCTTTATGACGATCTCTCTTAGTTTCATTTTTATGACCATCTGCTATGTTGCCCACCTGGATATTCCAAGGCACTTCAAATTCAAACTAAAATTTAATAAACTTACTCTTTTTTAAACAAAAAAAAAAAACCCACCTTCTTCTACTCTGCAGTCCCAGTTGATTGCTAGACTCTCCATTTACCCAGTAAGGTAGTTAGTAATCAGAAACTAGCCCTCATCTGCATTTCTGTTTCCTCCACTCCCCTGTATTCTGTGTCCACATCTGGTCATTCCTAGCTCCCAAATGTGACCCGAACTCTTCCTTCCTCAGCTGCCATCACTGCCCAGCATCCCCGGCATGGCAGCCACTGGAGTAAATGGTTGGGGGAGGGGTGGGTTGAGCTCAAGTTCAGTTGCAGGCATCAGAGCTGTGTGGGCTCTGGACAGTGTGATTCCAGGCTGCAAGGGGCAGGAGGGGTCATAGCGCTGCTCTGCAGAACCCTGATTAGGCTGTGTCTGAGCTTTGCATCCAGGGTGGAGCATGCCCAGCAACGGTGGAGGGACTTGAAACGCCCTGAGGAGAGGGCCCTGAAGGAGCAGTAGGGATTCTCCAGAGTCAGCCCCACACATGGGTTCTGTGTCCCCGGGAGAGTATAGATGATCCCTTGGCGATTTCACAGGATGCTACTGGATTGTGCCCTGCAATCCAGAAGTGTTAGCCTCTTTCCTGAGTGCCTCGCCAGCCAGACAAGAGGTCCAGACAGGCTCCACTTGGCCGTCCTGTTGCTCCCCGAGCTGTGGTTACTGTGTGTGCTCGTGCCACAGCCCCACCCCCTTCTCTGGCAGAATTCCACTCTCTACTGCCTGTATCATTTCAAAAGCTTTTTCCTCGCATCGGCTTGATTTTGTGCAAAGCACAGGTCTTTCTCCATGGGCTGTTATCTCTTGCCCTCACCCACACCAGCAGGGCCAATGAAAGGACTGCCTTGCAATGGTCTAATGACACAGTTGATCTATTTTAAGCACCTGAAGCACACTCCACCAAGTGCCAATCTTCCCGCAGCAAGCTGCTCTCAGCATGTGGGGCCAGGGCCAGCTCGAGGTCTGCTGCTGCTTTTTGAAATCTGGGGAAGCAGCCCAGGGATCCGGACCCTGCCTGTCCAAGGACGATCTAAAGCAACCGTAAAATTAGATATCTTCACAGTCAGTATGAGGTATTCTGCAAGGAGAATTGCCCGCGGTGTCAGGAATATAGGGCACAGGAACCTCGAGTGACCATAAATTCCTCTTTCAAAGGGCATAAACAGAGTCCAGACCCATTTCAGGTAGGGAGAAGGGACCTAGGAGGCGACATTTCAGAAGCAAAGAAGCTCAAGCCCCAACAGAAATGCCTGAGCCTTAGACCCATTTTTCCTCTTCCTTCTAATCAAGAGACATTCTTTTCTGATTATAGCATATCTGAGTGCAATTATTTACAAGTATTATTTATTTAATCCTTACAACAATCCCGCAAGGCCCTCCCCTGCTCTGTACGTAAGGATGGTCCCCCATGTTACAGGGACTCTCACCATTCTACACAGAACTCACCATCGTTGGTAATTGTATTAGCCATTGGCTTGTGATTTCTGTTTCTTATCCCCTTTTGGACTATAAGCCACGTGATGGCTCTGTGACAGGCCTGTTTTGTTCACTGCTGAGTCCTCCAGACTCATTACAGTTCTTGGCACAAAGTGATGGCCACCAGTGACTGTTCATGTTGGTTGAGCATTAACTGGGTGCCAGGCGCGGTGCGAAGGTCTTCACAGACTTGAATGCATTTAACCCTCACAGAAGACCTATGAGGTAGATGCTAATGATATCCTTGTTTTACAGAGGGGCAAACCAAGGCTCAGAAAACAGGTCTCTGGTCCTAAATCTCATGTTTAACAAGTAATGACGCCTTGAATGAATATGTGAATGGGAGGATCTAATATAGACTATTAAATACTCCCATTTTGCATAAAAGGGAAATGAGGTTCAGAGGTACAGTCCCCTGGCCTCAATCACACGAGCTGGGAGGTGGTGGAGCAGGTATTTGAAACCACGTCGAGCCAACTCCAGGGATATTTTCCCTCCTTCCTGCTTCCTCCTCTTCACCATCTTTCCCCATTTTACTGTGATGAGAGTTACGGGCTGAGGGGGAAGTGCAGGTTGGGGTGGCTGGTCTTTTTCCTGTTGGATGTCCCAGCACTGCTCTCCTGTTCACTAGGGCAATGACACAAATCCCTGCTGTCTGCATGGTGACATGCCAGGCACTGAGGGATTGGAGATGCACAGGAAAGAATGTGACCTCAGACAGCCTCCTTCCAGCATCACCCAGGGGCAGACACGAGCAAGGGTGACTGTAATACAGTAAAACCCTCTTGGCTGTTGAGAGGAAAGGAAAGAGTGAAGAAGGAGTCAGGCCAGATTCCCCTGAAAGAGCCAGGGACTACTTTTGGAGAAGGTAGCATTCACTCCAGATCTTGAGAGGTAGCTTGGATGGGGAAGAAGGGCGTTCCTGATGGGCTCATCTGTCCACTCTCGCAGGCGAGCTTCCACATTTGCTTGTTGCACAACTTCTGCATCCCAGGTCCGTGGCTTGGTGGGTAGGGAAAAATAAACAGAAGCAAGGTAAACAGAGGGTTTCAGGAAAGGTCAGCAAGTCTGGTTATCTCTGAAGTACGAGGAGGTGGACACTGAGGAAGGAAGGGGGGTGGGGGCAGGGGTGGCTGGTGAGGATCAGATCTTTGAGAGTTGTCCATGCCAGGCTGGAGAGTATTTGTTACAGCCTGTGACCAATGAGGAGCCATGAGAGGTTTTGAGCTGAGCAGTGACCCCCCCTTCAGAGCTGTGCATTATTTAGGAAGATCTCCCTGGTAACACATACCTGATGGATAGGAGAGCTCAGAGGCAGCAGAGGCTGGCTGAGCACCGTGGAGCAGGTGTGAATGGATGAGAAGGGAAGGCACGGGGGGAGGGGGGTGCAGAGAAGATGAGCTGGCGGGTTCCCTAGGCACGCTATGCATTGGTGTTGGTGTCACTGCTCTTGTACCTTCAAGTGGATCTGTTAATCTGATTCTGATTGCTGGGACTGTGTGAACTGATACTTTGAAAATTAGGTTACTGACCAAAGTGAGATGCCTTCGATTGTGTATTTGATAAGCACTTGAGCTGTGGAGTCAAAATGCCTGGGTTCATATTCCAGCTCAGCCACCAACTAGCTGTGACTTTCTGTGACTTTCTTTTACCCCCATAGCTTCAGCTTCCTCTCAAGGTGGTTGGGATGGGGGAGGGCAGAGTGAGGGAATGGGTGTTAGATGCTTAGCAGACACTCAGTAATAATTAATGAAATACAGTTGAATGTGTTGAGAAAACCCCCTTTCAATAAACAAATTAATCAACACATGGCATGATTAGGACCAGTCACCACTTAATCATTCCACTGGAGAGAGGAACAGAGGTATTGATAGCCTAGGATGTTTATTTCGCTAACATTTAATTTTATTTATTTATTATATGCCAAACTTATTCTAAGCTCTCCATGAATTGTCTCTTTTGATCCAAGTGTGAGTCAGGAATGAGATCAATGTTGAAGGGGACAATCTTAATTGAGTAGGGAGAGAGTCATAACAGACCAGGAATGGACAAACCTTTCCTGTAAAGGGCCAGGTTGTGAATATTTGGGGCTTTGCGGGCCATACAGCATCTGAGGCATAGAAGCAGGCCTTGATAATATGTGGTCAAATGGATGAGGCAGCAGTTGAGTCACAGTTTATTTCCAAAGGTAAAGGTGGAGGGGGATTTAACCTGTGGGCAAGTTTGCTGACCCTTATGCTACATAATCTCTAAGGTCTCTTCCAACTTTGAAATTCCAGTCTAAAAGTAGGACACAGAAATACCTAATCTCTCTTGCTTAGTTCATCTTTGTAACTATAAGAGAACTTCACCTTAAATATGATAAGGATTACACTGGAAAGATAGACCCAGAAATGACTCTAGAAGGCTCCATTCTCTTTGTGGCTTTGTTTTCTGCACAGCCTACAATTCATACTCTGGGATTACCTGACTCATCTCATGTGACCACTAAATGCCAGGATGCACAAGCTGCCCTAGGGTCTGTTGAGTAGACAGCTCTTGATACTCAGGTCAAAGACTCTCCACTTGTGAAAAAATGTACAGGACAGTATTCCATGCCATTGCCTCCATGTGCAAAGCGAAGTCTCCTCCTACTTTGTTCCCCATTCACATTTCCTGCTCAAAGCCCACCTTCCTCTGTAATGAAGTACGATAGCTGAATTGTCTGTCCAGCATGTTTTATCATCCCTGCTTCTGATTCCTTGCAAGAACTGCCTCTAACTCCCTGGAGTACAAATGAGCTGACAGTTGTGGTGTTCTGCCCCTCCTCCAGTGGTGGCACATGACCTAGACTGGCCAGTCGGAGTATCGCATCTATCTATGCCACAAGGATTTGTTAATCAACAGATATTAGACCCAAGAGAGGTCAACCATAGTATTCCCTGGAATTGCATAGGGAAATACTAGGGAGAAGTATTCATTCTGTTAAGGTTGCTGAGCTGAGGCTCTCGGAATACTAGTGGGCATTCCTGTCCAGCATGTGGGAAGAAGCTGTTTGAAAAAAGTTATAGCTCTGACCATATAGTAAAGCCTCTGGATCCAGCCAGATCTGAATGCAGAGGCTGCCCACCCCACCCCACCCATAGACCTCTCACTTGTAAGAACCAACAGATTCTCTTTTTTGCCTAAACTAATTTTGAGTTTCTGTAAATTACAATGGAAAGGAACCTAACTAAGGTACTTGCTGTTGTTATTTTACCCTTTTTCTCATAGGCAATTACCTCATATAATTACCCGCATTTATCAAAATTCTAGCCATCTTTAGGCTAAAATCTTCCTCTCCTCCACTCCTGAAGTGGTTTTATTTCCTCTTCTGAAGTCCCTAACCCTTGTTTTAAAACATTCTTATGATTATAGGTCATTGGCTGTAACTCAACAGGTTTATTCATGTGCATTTCCTAGCACCCTTCTTAGACCATTAGCTCTTTCAGAATAGGAGCCAAGTGTCAGTAGGGAATAGTGTATTTGTTCCACAGCTACAAGCAACAGACCGCTGCAGAGTCAGAGCATTATTGCTGGAGCTTACAAATCCATATGTGCACCAAGGTGCAAATGCATAATATTCTGTCAAATGCATGCATATAAGGAAAATCAATGTGGTAAAATAATTGTTACTTAAAGATGATACTAACATAGTGAGGCTAATATTTTTGACAATAAAAAGGAATCCTCCAATGATCTGAAAGTGGTTACATGGATATAAACAAATGTAAAATTCTTAACCTTTACACTGAAGATTTATACACTTTATACAAGTTGTGTCACAATAAAAAGTAAAAAAATAAAAATAAAGGAGTCCTTATACTTGATAACCCTGTCCATAACTAGTCAATACACAAAATTTGAAATAGGTCTTACACCTTGATAAATAAAAAGCTAAAACTGTACAGCTTCTGGAAGAGAATATTGGAGAACATCTTATGATCTTGAGGTAGGCAGTGACTTCTTAGAACACTAAAAGCAACAAAAGTGGGCAAGAAATTCTAACACTACCAAAGAACATATACAAATGGGTGCTCAGCATCATTAGTCATCAGTTCAGTTAGTTCAGTCACTCAGTTGTTCCGACTCTTTGCAACCCCATGGACTGCAGCACACAGACTTCCCTGTCCATCACCAACTTCTGGAGCTTGCTCAAACTCATGTCCATCAAGTCGGTGATGCCATCCAATCATCCAGTCCTCTGTCATCCCCTTTTCCTCCTGCCTTCAGTCTTTCCCAACATCAAGGTCTTCTCTAATGAGTCAGCTCTTCGCATCAGGTGGCCAAAGTATTGGAGTTTCAGCTTCAGTATCAGTCCTGCAAATTAAAACTACCTTTTTACACCCATAAAAATGGCTTAAGTTTCTCACATGTTGTTGGTGGGAATGTAAAATGGTACAACAACTTTGAAAAACTGTTAGTTTCATAAAACCTCAACACAACAAAATGAAGATCTAGCAACTCCACCTATGAGAGGTGAAAACACAAATCTGCAGAAAGTTTTGTGCAGGAATGTTCCAGGCAGCTTAATTAATAATATCCCAAAGCTGGAAACAACTGGAATGTTCGTCTGTGGACAAATGGATAAGCAAATCTGGTTACATTTCCACAGTGGAATACTATTCAGCAAAACAAACAAAAACAAAACAAAAACAAAAAAGCAACTATTGATACATGCCACAGCATGAATGAATCTCAAAAAAAAAAAAAAAAATGCTGAGTTAAAAAAGTGAGACAAAAAGGAGCATATGCTGTATGATTTCATTTATGAAGTTCAAGAACAGGCAAAACTAATCTATGTGGATAGAAATCATAACAGAGTTTGCCTCTGGTTTGGGGGTGGAGTGATTGATCACAAAAGGTTACAGCAAATTATCTCCATATTATGGAAATGTGTCCTTTCTTGGCTGAGATGTTGTTTACATGTGTTTATATATTTGTCAAAACTTTTTGTTTTTAAGATGTATTTATTTCATTATTTGTAAATTATACCAAATTATTCCCTGATAGCTCAGTTGGTAAAGAATCCACCTGCAATGCAGGAGACCCCAGTTCAATTCCTGGGTGGGGAAGATCCGCTAGAGAAGGGATAGACTACCTACCCACTCCAGTATTCTTGAGCTTCCCTTGTGGCTCAGCTGGTAAAGAACTGCCTGCAATGCAGGAGACCTGGGTTTGCTCCCTGGGTTGGGAAGATCCCCTGGAGAAGAGAAAGGCTACCCACTCCAGTATTCTGGCCTGGAGAATTCCGTGAACTGTATAGCCCATGGAGTCGCAAAGAGTCAAACACAACTGAGCGACTGTCACTTACTCGCTCACTCATTTATATGTGTGTGTGTGTGTATAAAGATTCCTAGGCTTAGAAACAGAAAAACTGACTCCTAATCTCAGTTCTCCTACCAGCTCAGTGACATCTGCTGATATTCTCATCAGTTCAATGGGCCTATCCTATTCATCTTTGCTTACCACAAAAAACTATTTCAACTATCATCACACCCAGGAAAGTGCTTGGTGAATGCTCAGACATTGTACATTTCAAGGGCCTCCTCTTCAGATGGTCTTGTGCAGGTCTCTTCTGGCCCTGACGTTCCAGCTACACTGGCCTCCTTGAACTCACCACACACTTCCCAGCCTCAGGACTTCTGCACATGCTGTTTCTCCTTCAGCATTGTTCTTGCCCCTGGTCTTCCATGACTGGATTCCTTGCCTGCTTACAGTCACAGATGAGATATTTTACCTTCAGATTACCTCTCCCCAAGCCTTATTCATTTCTTCTTTCTACTTGTCACACTTCGGAATTATCTATTTCTTTAGTTGCTTGTTGTTGTTTAGTTGCTAAGTCATGTCCAACTCTTGTAACTCCATGGACTGTAGCCCACCAAGCCCCTCTGTCCATGGGATTTCCCAGGTGAGAATACTGAAGTGGTTGCCATTTCTTTCTCCAGGGGATCTTCCCGACCCAGGAATTAAACACGCGTCTCCTGCATTGACAGGCAGATTCTTTACCACTGAGCCACCTGGGATGCATATCTTTCCTTTTCTGTGGAGACAGAATGCCTCCCAAGGAGAGGAAGCATGCTTGTTTTATTCACCAGCATGTCTCCAGTCCTTGGCACATAGGAATTGCCCAGTAAATATTGCCCAATAAATAACTACACCAAGGAAGATGGTATTAGCATTAGCAAATGGTCTTTGTAACCTGTTAGTGCTGACTCGGGACTTTCTGCTTGGAGCCAGGTCTTCCCTGGGGCTTGGTGGGTGTCAGGAGGGCTAGTATCACTGTAGCATACTCAATAAGACAAAGCTTTTTATGTCAAGGGACTCAAGGAAATCTTAAGACATCTTGTCCTTAGGAAGGCCAGGACACTTTCTATTTATGAGTCTGTTGGGCTGTAACCTAGGGGCTCTACATTTATCTACATGTTGAATAAAGTCTGAAGCACACACAGGCTGACTTAACTATCACACAGGAATCGTCCTGTCTCTCCAGGGCCCTAAGTGTCCCACGCCCAGCACAGGGCCCAAGACCAGGTGGAATGAAATGCTTGTCTCCATATTCATCCTCCTACTCAGCACTTTTCAGTCCTCTGGTCCATCACATGGCCTTTTAGCCCTGATTGCTTTCCTCTCTCCCCTTCTAATAATCAAATCACCTTTTGGGGGCTTTCTGGATGTGAATACCCTTGCCCCACTGAAGCGGTTTCTCTCCTGGGCGTCAGCCCCAAGTGCAGGGCACCTGGACATCACCCTCAGCTGATCTGTCCACGGGAGCTCTCCAAAACCCTCTGTTTTACCACAGGAATGTGTTAGCAGACCTGGATTACTTTGGCTTCTGTGACATCATTCTGTGCTGTGGGGAAATGCTTGTTAGCCGGGAGCAAAGTCCAATTGAGGGTGTAAACTTAGAGAAGGCTCCGGTGAAAATCTAAGGGGCTTTGAAATAGGGAAGAGGTCTACCCCCTCCTCCCACCCATTTCCGCTATAGCCCAAATTCTGCCTCACTGTCTCCCTTGTAGCCTGTATTCTTTCTACCAGATGTCAATAAGCCCTTTATGCGAGTGGGATTTGGGGCTTCTCTGTTTCTCATCTGAGAATCTGTCCTGTGCCAATGGGTTTGGGCCTTTGGCCCACATGTTAATTATTGTCCCAGGGTTCATGGAGTCGACTGGGGACAGAATGCCTCTTTGGCTGGAAAAGAGATAATCTGGTAGTTTTTTTTTTTTTTTTATGAAGCATTAATCTAGTTTAGAGAGGCTGCGAGAGTGAAAATGCGTGTATGCTTCATTGATGTTTGTTCCTTCTTGTTTGGGCGCCACACTTAGCTGAGGTTTGGGAATTAAATGTTAATGAATCTCTGGGGATTTCTTGAACTTATATTGACAATCATCATTTTTTGATGCCATTAGTGTCAAGAAATTTTTAAAAAGTATTTTAGAATGCAGAATGGTGTAAAGGAAGTCTGGTGGTGTGTGTGTGCACAAGTGTAGAAAAGAAAGCTCACTAAACTAGGAGTCAGAAGTCTTGATTTGGAGTCTGGGACCATCTCAGTTTCCTGAGCCTTAGTTTTCTCATCTGTAAAACAGGTGGAGTGATCTTGCTTCCCTTGACTCATGTTTTGTGATATAATTATCGCAATGAATGAGAAAATCTTTCAGTTAACCTCTGTTTCTCTAGTTATCACATAAATGACTCTCCCTTGACTTTCTTTGAAAGAGAATCCAGCAAATATTTGAATTGTTTTTTCTTATTACTTTTGATTGTTAGCTATGTTTCTTTTAGTCCTTAAAATTTACTTCAGTTGTGCACAGAAATGGAGCACAAGGCAAATCTAGCTTTATTTGGGTTGTAGGTAAATGGGGCAAAGTAAAAAGAGTCCATTCATTGTGGGTCTCGTGTCCTTGTGTACAACTGTCCTCATTTAAAATATTTCATCCCATTGTTAGGCCATGCGTCCAGTCATGCGTTTCACTATCTCATTCAGAAAGCGTGGTCTTTATAATTAAATGACGATAAAGAGAGGCACAGGACAGTAACCATAGGATAGAATCTTTGCTCTTCTCTTTGTGTCTGGAAGGGCAGTGAGCAAGCTAGACCAGAAAGAAAGAGCCCTTTCATCATGCCCATTAGAGCAGGTGACTCGTTTTGGCCGACAGGCCCAGAATTTCACCCTTCAGCTAGTTTTACAATTCCCAGATGAATGGTACCCGTCACAGGATTCACCTGCGCCTAGTTTGGGAAGGACATCCTTGTACACCTTGGTACACTTTACTGTTTACTACTCCCCTCACTCAACACTGAAAATCTCTAATACTTTTCAATTTTTTTAAATTGAATTATACTTGATCTATAATATTGTGTTAATTTCAGGGGTACATCAAGGGGATTCAGTTATATATATATATATATATATTTTCAGATTATTTTCCATTTTAGGTTATCACAGGATACTGAATATAGATCTCTGTGCTATGCAGTAAATCCTTGTTTTTCTGTTTTCTGTATGTGCTTAGTCACTCAGTCATGTCCAACTCTTTGCGACCCCATGGACTGTAGCTCACCAGGATCTTCTATCCCTGGGGATTCCCCAGGCAAGAATCACAGAGTGGGTTGCCATGCCCTCCTCCAGGGGATCTTCCCAACCCAAGGATCGAACCCAGGTCTCCCGCATTGCAGGCAGGTTCTTTACCGTCTGTGCCACTAGGGAAGACTATTTTAGGTATAGTATCTGCTTGTATTTGTTAATACCATACCCCTAATTTATTCTTCCTCCCCACTGCCATCCCTCTCCCCTTTGGTAACCATAAATTCACTTTCTATAATATGTCTGTGAGTCTGTTTCTATTTTGTACATAGATTCATTTGTATTATATTTTTAGATTCCACATGTAAGTGATATCATGTAATATTTGTCTTCTCTGTCTGACGTAGTTAGTATTGCTATTCTTTAGGTTCATCCACATTGCTGCAAGTGGCAATATTTCATTCCATTTTTGTGGATGAGTAATATTCCACTGCATTTATACACACACACATCACATCTTCTTAAGCCAGTTTCTGTTGATGGACACTTGGATTGTTTCCCAGTGGCTTTTGTAAACAGTGCTTTTAGCTGTTGTTGAGACAGTCTCTCCCAGTGACTAGCCTAAAAGAGGCAGTGGAGCAAGAGCAGTCAGGGACTGAAAGCTGTCTGCCTTGAGATGAATCTTCCAGGACGTACAATACATCTGCATGTGAAAGCACCTCTGTCATGTCTGTTTTGGAGTGGGAGTCTCCTAGTGTTGAGAGGAAGCAGGGTGCATTGGAAGGAAAAGAAAGAAAGCCAGGTGGCTGTCATCTACTGCTGGAGGTGAGGAGGGTCTAAAAGGAGATGGGGGAGGCTGGCAGGGACCAGGCCATGTGAGCACTTGTCAACCATGACAAGGAGTCTGGCTTTATCCCAAGAGCCAAGTGAAGCCATTAAATGGTGTTAAATGCTCTGAAATGTGGTGAGTGCTTCAGCACTTCAGGGGTAAGCATCATCGGATTTGCATTTTGAAAGCATCACTCTGGGGACTGTGTAGAGAAATGAGTGGGCAAAGGAGACCAGTTAGGACCTGCTGGGATCCTCCAGGCTGGAGATGTGAGGGCCTAAACTAGGAGTAGATGATCAGGGCACTTTCCACTCCAGGAGCATTGCATGGTCTTGATTCCCTGGTAAGTTTTATATCTCTATACTATTTAAAATAATGATTTGGAGTCTATATTAGTTTGCTAGAACTGCCATCACAACCTATCACACATGAGTGACTTAAGCAACAGAAATATATTGAATGATAGCTCTAGGGAATAGAAGTCTGAGATCTAGATTTCTTCTGAGGCATCTCTCCTTGGCTTGTAGATGGCCAGATTCTCCCTGTGTGCATCTGTGTCCTCATCTTCTCTTGTTATGAGGGCACTAGTCATATTGAATTAGTTACAACCATTACATTAATTACAACCTTACAACCTCATTTTAACTTAATAACCTCTTTAAAGACCCTGCCTCCAAATACCGCCACATCCTAATTACTAGCAAACTTTTTTTCTTGATTTCCCTATAAGGGGTATTTAGGTAACCTGTGAAAGTGAAAGTCGCTCAGTCATGTCTGACTCTTTGCAACCCCATGGACTATACAGTCCATGGAATTCTCCAGGCCAGAATACTGGAGTGGATAGCCTTTCCCTTCTCCAGGGGATCTTCTCAACCTGGGGATTGAACCCAGGTATCCGACATGCAGGCAGATTCTTTACCAGCTGAGCCACCAGGGGAACCCAAGAATACTGGAGTAGGTAGCCTATCCCTTCTCCAGAGGATCTTCCCAACTCAGGAATAAAACCGGGGTCTCCTGCATTGCAGGCAGACTTTTTTTTTACCAACTGAGCTATCAGGGAAGCATTTCTATTATTCATCATTGTCTACTCTCACCTCATTCCCTTTCGGCAAACACGTACCTAGAACTGCAATATGTATAGGAAAAGTTGTATAACTATTTGATCGTTTTCATTTGGGTTTTGGTCTTCCACCAGAATACTGAACTTGATGGAATTTTGAATTCTGTTACAGCATGGTTTAGCCACAGAAATTTCCTTTACTGGTTACTTCTTGAGAACAAGTCTGTTGCATTTGCTTTCCTTGTGGTCTCCAGAAATTCCTGTCAGGTGTACCTTAGCCAAAAACTTAACTCCTCAACTCATCCCATGGCTGTATCTAAATGTTTGTGAAGTGCCCACAGAATTGTTGTTGTTTAGTCGCTTAGTTGTGTCCGACTCTGCGACCGCATGGACTGCAACATACCAGGCTTCCCTGTCCTTCACTGTCTCCCGGAGTTTGCTCAAACTCATGTCCATTGAATTGGTGATGCTGTCTAACCATCTCATCCTCTGTCACCCTCTTCTTCTGCCTTCAGTCTTTCCCAGCATCAAGGTCTTTTCCAGCGAGTTGGCTCTTCACATCAGTTGGCCAAAGTATTGGAGCTTCAGTTTCAGCATCAGTCCTTCTAATGAATATTCAAAGTTGATTTCCATTAGGATTGACTGGTTTGATCACCTTGCAGTTCAAGGGACTCTGAAGGGTCTTCTCCAGCACCACAATTTGAAAGCCTACAGAATACTCCAGGGTTTGTGAATATAAACAGAATCCCTCCTCAAGTAATGTACAGTCTGCTAGAGAAATAAGGCAAGCACAAAAGTAATGATATTATAGGGTAGACTGTGCTCTAGGTGAATGGTTCTCAAAACATGGTCCCCAAACCAGCAGCATGAGCATCACCTGGGAACTGATTGGAAATCCACATTCTCACCCAGCCCTGAACATCCTGAATCAGAAACCCTGGTGGTGGGGCCCAGCAATCCGAGTTTTGACAAGACATCCAGTGTTCTGATACATGCTAAAGTTTGGGAACCACTGCTTAGTCATAAGAAGTACATGCCATGAGATTTTAAAGAAGAGAGATAATGGAGGGGGGATGAGGAAGAGATCTGGAAGTCTTACTAAAAGTATGTTGCCTATGAGATAGGCCTTGAGGAGTGGGCTGGATTTTGGTATTTATATGTAGATGAACATATTTACTACCGTTGCCATCTGCATGTTTATATATTTCTTTTACAAAAGTAATTAACAGCCTGGACTCTAACTTGAGAGATCTGTTAGCTGTCCCTTCCGTGCATTTTAACTGGCTCAGTATGAATTGAGGCTTCCATCAACATATGCTCAGTTATAGAGCCAGTAATTATGATTGGAGGCATTTTGTTGGAGGAGACTTTCTGTTCCAAACATAGCTTGAATTAGAGTCTACCTTTAAATCCTTAAGACAAAAATCAAGCCAAAGCATCCTTGAATCTCACAGTGTGTAGGGATCTTTAAGTTCATCTAGTCTAATAACCCAGCCAAATAACCTGTGAGCTGGCCTTGAAATATACATGGCCTCAGGACACTCAGCATAGTCACATTTCTACTAGACCAGTGAATGATTCCGTAGCATGGATCAGCAGACTATGGCTCAAAGGTAAATTCTGGCCCACTGCTGATCTTTGTAAATAAAGTTTTATTGGAACACAGCTATGCTCGTTCATTTACATATTGTCTAAGACTGCTTTTATACTACAGTAGCACAAAATTTTAATCCATCCTTAAGATTTTGCAAGAACTCCTAGATCACGAGTGACCAAAACTCAGGTCAAACTAGCAGTTAAACAGGAATCCATCAGCTCCTGGAGCTTTGAAATCAAGGGAAGATCTGAGTGAAGTTGCTGCTCTTGGGATCAGCTGGACTGTCTTTTCTGGTCCATGCTGCCCTGGTCACATCTACTGTACCTCCTGCTGCTAAGCTCTCTCCCTGCTCACTCAGCCTAGTCAGCTCTTCCGCCCTCACTGCCCGTTCCATTTCATTCCACCCAGTCTGCTCTGCTAAGTTCAGGTCTTTTTTTCTGGCATAGTGGATCCTGCAGCCATAGCATTGAGCACTAGACTTGGCATCATAAGTCCTGGGTTCTAGCCCTGACTGTGCTCTTGAATACAGAAATGTGCATGAAATAAGATGTCAAGACACATTGAAAATTTAAAAAAAATAAATATAAGGGATTTCTTTTATTCTCTTAGTATCAAAGAATATTTAGGCGTGGAAAGGCCCTGAAGTTTATCTTATCTTGGTGGCCTGGGTGACAAAATGATCCATACATGTGTTTTACTTGACTCATGTACTGTTCTTTATTTTTGGGTAGTTGAGCCAAACTATAAACACTGAGAAGTTTTAAAATCCAGATTTCTGGTTTCCCCAAAACCATATCCCCACATGGCAGGGGTCAGTTGAAACAGAGTAGGAACCGTGCCTCTTTGGCCACGTCTCCCACTCGCTTCATCCCAGTCCACTCACTCATTTATGGGACCTCCTGCCCTGAAGCACTGAGTTTGTGTTCCCTGATTTGATACAATCATCCATCTGATCCCCAAAGATCTGATTCCTGTCTGTCAAGCCAAGGGATCCTGCAACCTCAACCAGCTTCCACATATGGGAAACTCACTGTCTGGAAAGGCAGCTCATTTCATTTCTGAGCAGCTCTGACTCTTGGGAAAGCTTTCCCTGTGTAGTCCATCCCCCTCAGCATCCCCAAATAGATTGGGATGACTTGCCCTAAATCTCTGGTGTGCTGGAGGATTAGAAGCTAAGGTCTCAAGCTGATGGCCTTTTTATCCCACCTGACAGAAGGTGTGTTCTTTCTCACCTTCCTTATTCACTCACTAAAGCCCAGTCCAATTTAGGGGCGGAGGGGTACATGCAGAAATGTCATTCAACATCGATTTTATTTTTGACAGAAGCGTTTGCCTTTGTAAATATTCTAAAGAACAAGAGTTGGCAGACTTTTTCTAGAAAGGGCCAGATAGTGAGTCTCTTAGGCTTTGTAAGTCCTGCAGGCTCTGATGTAACTATCAACTCTGCCATCTTAGTGTAAAAGTAGCGATAGACAAAACATCCATGAATGGACATAGCAATGTTCCAATAAAACTTTATTTACAAAGACAAGCAGTGGACCAGAAATGATTCTCGAGCCATAGTTTTTCTGCTATAGTTTTAGGCTGGGTCAGCAGAAGAAGAGTGTGTCTCTGCTGGTGTCCCTATGCCTTCCATCTTGTAAGGACCAACTCAGATGTGCCATTTCTGAGTAGTTTGCCCTGATTCCTCTGCAGGAAGTTATTTCTAAAACATTAGGATTTCTATCGTGCAACAGTTTTCAGACATGTTACAGGGACCCCTGAGACTCCTGGAGGCCCTCTGAGTGGTCCACAGGATCAATACCATTTTTGTAACAATCCTAAGAAGTGTTTTGCCTTTTTCACTCTCTGCCTCTCATGAGGGTACAGTTGAGTTTTCCAGAGGTGATGTCTGATGAAGTAACCACTGACAACTAATGGAATATGTGCTTCTGTTTTTTTGTTTTTTAAAAAAATTCTCAGATGTGACTCTAATATGATAAATATCAGTAGATGTAAAGCACCTAAACAAAAGCTCTTTGAGGTTCACAATAATATTTCAGAGGTGTATAGGAGTCCTGAAACCAAAGAGTCTCCAGCCTGCTGCCACTGTGATTTTCTTATACTTCAAAACAGTTATCTTAAATATGAATCTTTCAAAGAGTCCTTACAAGAATGTAATTTTCTAATAGGCAGGACCTATGCTAACTATTGTGTTCCATGATTGCACATGAATTTGCACAAAGTAAGTTCATTTATTTTAAAGGTGTTTATTATAAATGTGCTGTGTGCCTGATATTGTGCTTGGCCTGACTAGAGAAGTGAGCTCAATAAACAGCATCACTGCTTTCATCAAGCTTAGAGTTTGATGGAGGAAACAGAGTAAGCAAATAATCACAACTTGTTGTATCAATACATACTGAAAATAATACAGTCAAGGGAGGGTACCCAGGACTGTGAGAACCAGTAACAGTAGGGTTTGTACTGTGAAGGTAAGTCTGAGAAGGACCTTTGACCTGAGGTCTGTGGGGTGTAAGAGATCCACCTAAAGCAGGATTTCTCAACTTTGACACTATCTTGGACCAGATACTTCCTTGTTGGGTTGGAGAGGAGCTATGTTGTACGTTACAAGATAGTTAGCAATATCCCTGGCCTCTACCAACTAGATGTCGGCATCATACCCACACAAACACCCCTCATTTGTGACAACCAGAAATGTCTCCAAGCATTGACAAATGACTTCTGCAGGTGTAGTCAAGAAGGAGTGGAGAATTGCCCTAGCATTGAGAACCATTGGTGTAGAAAAGAGGTATGGTTGGAAAGCCACTGTGGTAGCCCAGAGGAAAGATGCTTGTCACTGGGCCAGAGCTGACGGAGGTGAAGATGAGCTGAACGGCAGAGCTGTGTGAGGGGTTCATCTGCACAGCTTGGTGGTGGGTGGACCATGAGAGTGGATGTAGGGAGGCCAACAAAGGATTTCAGGGCTTATCCTGCTGAAGGACTGCCTTTGGTTTGGGCAAGTAACACCATCACAAGCTGGCTATGAGACATCACAGCTACACTCCTCAGAATACACTAGATAAAGAGAGAGGGGAAATACCTTCGTTTGTCTCCCTGTCTGCACGACCGCCTGTGTTGTACATTTCTGCCTGAAGGGGGGTGGCTCTAATAACAGACCAGAAACAGCTCTTCCTAAAAGAAATGACAACTTTAGAAAGAAAAACCATCTGCCAGGGCTGAGTGAATTAAATGTGTGTTTAATCTAGCTGTATTAGGACATTATTTCAATGCCAGTTGACTTTTTTTAAATGTTTGTGAAAGTTGGCAAACGTATCAGAGAAAATATACTTTGTAATACCCAGAAGGATATTGGCACATTCTCTGTGATGGCACTTTGATACAAATTAATATATCAGGATTTCTAAAATTCTCATCTCAGTGCCAAAGATTGTATGAGTCTTCTAGTCACTGACCCAAGGGTTCTCAGCCTTTAGTGAACAAGACTCTCCAGAGGAGCTTGTTTAAATTTTAAAGTCTGACTCAGTAGGTCTGGGGCAGTGCCTAGGGATCTGCATTTTGATAATCCACACTCACCTCCCCCCACCCACCAACCCCTGGACATTCTGAAGCAGGTGGTTAGCTGGTCAGTTTGAGAAACACTCCCATAGCAAAAAGCACTATGACGGAATGTGTTCCAGTTTTGCTTCCACCACTGACTTCTGCTCTAAGATCACCTCATCTCACATCCCACCCCCCGCCCCTGCTTGCCTAGCTTTGCTCATCTTCAGAGTGGCTTCAGGAGGCTTTCTCTGATGGCTCAGATGACCCCATAGCATAGCCTTAGTTCCATAGAGCGCCTGCAGCAACAAGTGGCAGCCCCCAATTAAAAGTGGCTTAAACAATCTGGACACATCTGCTTTATAGGACAGTGAGTCCGAGGAGGGACAGATCCAAGACAGGTTAGTTCAGAGGTTGAGCATCATCCTCAGACACCCATATTTTTTCCATCTTGGATGGCTCCCCTTAGAGTTCAGTGTAGGCACCAGGGCTGGAGTTCCAGCATTCAGAGGCCAGAAAGAGGGAAGAAAACCTTCCCAGGACCCCCACCTGACCTCCCCTCATGTCTCATTGGCCAGGAATGTGTACATGCCTTTGCCTAAGTTAATCAGTTGGCAAAGGAATGAGTGTACTCGAATCTGTTTTCACCAATCAAGGTTCCTTCTCTGAGTCCAGGATAGGTCACAGCCATTCCTGAAAGACATGAATGCTCAGGGGATGATAAGCAAAAATGGGTTCCCCCCAGAGGAGAGAGGTTCCCTTAGCAGATGAAGAGAGGAATGGCCATTAGGATGTCATGGCCAGCAGACATCGTTCGTGTCTGCTGCAGGCCTCTTCTTCCTCTCCTGCAGCACTTTTCCCAGCATTTCCCCTGCTGGAGTGTGAGTCATGTGAGGTCAGGGCCCATGGCCGCCTGGTTCATCATGTCCTCAGCAAGATGCTACAGGCCATGTTAGTTACATGAGATCTAGTATGGAGTGCTCCTGGAATGCTTGTTTAAATTAATAGCAGATTTTGATTTTGATGGAAAACTGAGGACATAAAGTAGTTCATTGCAATTGATGAAACCCCGACTCAAACTAACTCATTTTTTTAAAAAAGGAACTGAACTATGTAGGTTTGTATAATTGGGAAGTTCAGAAGTACAGTGGCTTCAGGCCCATCTTTATCCACAGACTCAAATGATACATCAGGGGCTTGTTCACTCTCTCCATCTGTATAATGCTGTCTCTTTATCTGAAGGCAGGATGGGGCCAGGGGCCTCAGACTGCCTCCTCCTGACTTAGCAACCCAGATGGCTTCTCCAAGAGCCCCTGTAGAAAACCCCAGAGGTGATGAGGTCAGCCAATCAGGTGGAAAGGAGATGGGGTTCTCTGGGTGGCCGACTGGTCTACTTGCTGATCGGTGTTGGAACAGGTTCAGCCCACCAAGCGCCACAGAATAGGTTCCCCACAGGAAAGAGAGGTTATATTGCCAGAAGAAGCAGACAGCAGATGCTGAAAAGGCAAAACAGCAGATGTCCACTACACTTATGGATGGAAAAAAAAGCAGCTTGTAGGGCATGATACATGGACCAACAATAATTGAGAACTACTTGCTGATACACACAGAATGTAAACATTTTTCCCTCTTTCCCCAGACCATACAAATTCAGTTTGAAACTTTGAATGATGCTTTGTTTCCTAAAGATAAAAAAGCAACTTTCATTTGCTGATTTTTATGGAGGATCTTTGTTTTTAAAAAAGTTTTTAATCTCAGAAGAAAGTATATTCTTTGTATTTCCTCCTATTATTTCTAGTCTTTGTCTTCTTTCTTTTTTTCTTGGTCACTGTGTATGTTGACTTCTTCATCTCATTACCGTGTATCAACAACCTACTAAAAAAATATATAGAAATGATATCTCTCCATTTTTTTTCTTTCCCTCCCCTCCCCTCCCCTCACCAATCAGAAATAATTCATGAGAATCTTAGTACTTCATGTTTGGATCTCTCTGATTCCTTTATCCAATTATACCTGAGACTGTAGCATTTACGGGTATATTTTAGTCATTCATCTACTTGGCAAGTATGAATTGAGTGCCTACTAGTACCAAGTACTGGGTGTAGCATTAGAGATACAATTTTTTACAAAACTCCCCTATTCCATCCCTGAAATGTCCTTTGCAGTGAGAGATGTGTTTATCTTTAGTTCTCCACAATATTCAGCTTCATTTTTAAATTGTTAGCACAACTGCCATTATCATTTTTATTATTACAGCAAAACTTTGACTTAGCAATTACAATATACTAGATGATGTGTTGGCATTATACATATATATTACTTCTCCTTTCAAAAGTTTTGAAAGGCAAACATTATTATCACCATTTTACAGATGGGGAAACTAAGGCCCAGGGACATAGCACCTTGCCAAATCTCATCCAACCTGCATGGATTTGAATCCAGTACCAACAGGTTCCAGAGCCTATTCTCTCTCAAGCTCACAGAAATTACTCTGTAAAAGCCCCATCAAGCAGTGAAAATTTGCTTCTGGTTTTCTGTGAAAGTTAATGTCTGGTACACCACCTTGCAGATGAACTCTGAGTTGTAAATCCTATAATGAGGATAAATCTGCAGGGGACCCATTCTTCATCCGAATTCTTCTTGTGACCCCTGCAGACATTTTTGAGACTATGTCCACTTGATGCCAACCCATACATCCACAGCTTCAGATATATCTCTTTAAAGGACCCTGGCCTTGGTTTCTTCATTGGGCCAGACTGTGAGATTTAGGTTAAAGATATCTAACAGAACATTCTAAAGTGATGAAAGTTTTTTTTTTTCCTGTGTTATCCAGTATAGTTGCCACTGGCCACATGTGGCTATTGAGTACTTGAAATGTATCAAGTGTCACTGAGGAAATGAATTTTAAAACTGTTTAAATTGTAATTAATTTTAGTTTGAATAGTCACATAAAATAAATGGCTACCATATTAGACCCCACAAACCTAGATAATCTTTATCATTCTTTTCACTTCTGATCATGTACATATTATTGGGTTGCAAACAGCATTTTTTAATGAAATGACATAAAGTATTAAAATGGAGGGAAAAGAAAATATCAGTACATATTACGTATACTAAGAATTAGCTTTGTTTGTGAGACATTTATGTCCCATTTTTGTGTACTCAGTCACTTTGTAGAGTTAATTTCTCTCAGTGGATCATGGTCCAAAAAATGTTTGAAAACCTCTGTTTGTCCCTGAGTAATGTCACCAAGACCTTCAGAGTGACATGCTTGCATGGTGCTCCCTGATCCAGCCTGGGGCTCTGCAGGACCTCATTTCAGGAATGTTCTATTCCTCTAGATCCTTCAGGCATGTAGCGGGCATGTAACTTCTCTCAATGGTAATTGGAAGTGACTTTGTGGTCATCTATCCGTCTGGATGCAGGGATCCAAAATCCTACATTTTGGGTGGCCCACAGGCAGAATCCAGCTCCCACAGACAGCCCTCTTTGGGACTGTGATGTGTTTTTGTATAACAATAACCCACTGGGGCCCAGTAGCTTCTTCTCCTTCTCTCCCCGGCCCAGTCTCTCCAGTTGAACCCCTTGGATGGATGTTTCACTGACTTTATGTGCCCAGCCCCTGAAGATGTTTTGTGTTGCATCTGTGTTAATAGGCATAGACCACTGGATCTGAAAGGAAACTGAGAGATGATGAAATGCAACCCTTTTACTTTATAGATGGGAAAACAGTGACCCAGAACTGGGGAGTCCCTGCCTGAGACCTCACCAAGAGTTAATGGCAGAGTAAAGACTAGAAGGGATTGGTTCCCTCTGACAGGGAAGCTCCAGATATTAAGAGAAATCTTAGGAGGAGAGAGGGATAGAAAGAGAGAAAGAAAAGGAAAGGGAGGAAGAAGAAGGAAGGAAGAAAAAAGAGGAAGAGAAGAACGGGAGGGAGGGAGGAGGGAAGGAGATGGTATGTAGTAGAATGATAGTATGCCATCCTCTCAGCCCTGGGAAAGGAAGAGAGGGCCTGACCAGCAGGTCATATTTCTGCAAGTGGAGCCCCTCTGCTGGTAATCATGCTGTAGGGGCTTTCAGTGAGTAGATGACTGCAGAGGCCAACATGAGGAGCCTGTGGAGCATTGAGCAATGGGACAAGCACCTTGGATACCAAAGAGGAGGTCTCTGGTCTCTGGGAGGCCTGTGTCTTTTCAGAATTGAGGCTGCTTGGGCTGCTTTTGAGTATTCCCTGACCTGTGTCACCTATAGCTCATTTTGACCTGCCCTACAGACTGTCCCTGATCTGAAACAAGGTGTTTTCCTGCTGGTATGGCCAGCATGTGGGGGCCCTGAGCAAGTTCCTCCCTTCTCTGAGCCTCAAGTCTGTATCTGTGAAGCTGGGAATGTGATCAGATGGGGCAAGAAGTGCCCCGGGGGCTACGCTGGGGAGACTGGGGATTCCAAGCAGATGGCTCTCCAGGCCCTACCCCCAGGCAGTCACAGCACCTCTGGAGCCCTAGGCAGGAATCACATCTGGGCCTTCAAGCACGCGGCAGCGCAGGAGAGAAGCTGACCAGAGGTGAGGCAAAAGGAAGAGGTAGGAACCATGGTGATCTGGAAGGACTGAAAAACCAACAGCAGACCTCACAAGTAAACCCCGTCTGAGCCACATCCAAAGCCAGGCAGCCCTGGTATGGGGGATTTCCCTGAATGGCCACCAGGTCATCGTGTGTTTGCATTCCAAGCATGGTTTGGAATAGAATCAATATAACCTAGTGGCCATCTCATCATTTCAATAAAGGGTTCATAGCTTAAAGTCGGGGGTTGGGGAGAGAAACCTCCAGACCTATAGATGTTTTCTCTGTGCTCTCTGCTGTGATACGAAAAATCTGAAATAAAGGGGAACCCAGGTGACAGCTGCTATTCCTTGGATTTCCCCATAACATAGCAGAGCTTGATGGCCTGCCAGAGTCTCGGGAAGTAAACATTGTATAAGTATTTAAACCTCTGGCCCAGAGGCCAAGGGACTGAGTCACTCAAAGTGCAAAGACAATTGCTGGCTTCCTGAAGTCCCTCTATTTCCAACATGGTTTCCAGGGCTCCAGACGAAACCCAAATAGTACTTTTCAGATAAGGACAGGGTGCCACAAGGCCGCAGTGCAGGGCAGTGCCGTTCGCACTGTTGGGGAGGCCTGGCAGACCCCCTTATTTCTCTCAGGAGAGTCTTGCTGCGCAGAGGAGAGGAGAGAAAACTGAGCATCTCCTAGTCCTACAGACGCCTGTCTGAACCCTAACTCTACCTTGTACATGTGGTGTGGCTTCAGGCAGATGAATTGACCTCTCTGTGCCTCAGATTCCCCGTATATAAAATATAAGATAGATCATATGGTGTCTGTCTCATGGAGTGGTTGTGAAAATTAAATGAGATGGTAGGTGTGACGCACAAGTCCTGGCACATGATAATTTTTTGCCTAATTCATGTTAGCTGTTGTTAGCTATTTTCACAGCTCCTCAGCGTCCCTGACTGGGAGCTTGGTAAAGGATTGAGGATAGAGTCAGCAGTGACAAGAATTGGTGTTGATTGACAGGAGCTACTCCAAAGTGGCAAAACCACCAAGGCTGGGATTTTTTCCCCTTTCTCTGTCAAATCTTGCCTGTTCCTCAGTCTTTCTTACACAGCTCTGTATATTTGTAAAACCCCATGACCAAGTGTGGCAAGACGATATCTTTGAAACATTAATTGGTATTTCCCCCTCCCAACGTTCCTGAGCCTTCCCTTTATTCAGGGAGCACTGCCTCAGGGACTGGATGGACAGCAGAAGGCAGAGACAAAAGGGATTGCTTCCTGGCTTTTGAATCTCAGACGTCTGTGCCCTTAGAACAGGAAGGGTTTATTACAAAGCTAAATATTCTGAAGAAACCATGAATTAGGGAGGGGAGAAAGGGCTCCTTTACCCCACAGCTAACAAACTTGGTTCCCTGGCCCAGAATTGGGGTGAAGGATCTCAGGGAAAGAAGAGAATACACAGATCTCATTGAGTCCTTAGAAGGAGGCTGTGTGCCACCTGCCCTCTGAGCCAAGGCAGGGACACAGCCCCAGTGAACAAGATGAGGGGAGGGGAGTGAGCCCGGGGGCAGAGGGGCGAACCAACCCAAGCTTAGCTTCTGCTTGTCTTGAAATAGGAACCAAGTTGGTTATAAGAAAGAATTGAGTTTGGTTTGTTTGTTTTTAATCTTTGACTTCAATTGAAAGTACACAGTTTGGGGTTTTTTTTATAATGACATTAATATAGAAAAAAGTAAAACGTTAACTCTATGGCATTATACTTGAGCCAATTTTCTAAATTTGCAAATGAATAACCAGTATGCCGTTCTCATTTTATTGAGTTAACTTCACTCACAAGTGAGAAATCCATCCATCCATCCCTTCGTGGACTGCAGCTCCAGCTTCTTGGCCCTTGACGCTCGCCCTGGGGAAGGCTGTCCGGGTCGAGCCCAGATCCTTTCTGCTGTCGCTGTCGCGTGGCAGCTGGCTGTCAGGCAAGAGCAGTCTGTCTGGCCAAGAGCATGTGGTTCTGACACATGTCCTGACAACATGTTGCTGGAGAAAGCGGTATGCACGGTGTTGCCAGCTTCACTCTGTGACCACAGGACATGCTGAGGAGCCTGGCAGAGGGAGGCTCTGGAGGAGTTTCTGTTGCAGCAAAGGTTTAACAGTATCGTCTTGGGATGACAGACTGTTTTACTGACCTGCTGATTCCGGAATTGTGGCCAGGCCGGGGCCATCTGTGAGGTTCCCAGAGGGTGCCTGCCTCTGTTCTCTGCAGCTGCTGGCAGAGCCTGCCTGTCCCAGGGCACCCACAGCGCACGCCTGTCAGGCTGTACCTGCCCACGCCAGGGAAGCTGCTCGAGGCTGACACCCCCTGGCCTGCGGACAGCAATCACAGCTTCCTCGTCATCTGCCAGAAACTCAGGATGACTCTTCCTGGATTCCTGACCTGCACTCTAGTACCCGCCATCATTATTCTTAAATCTTTGTAAAATCCATAGGCCAATATATGTACATAAATACACGTATGAAAAAAAGTGAAAATGTTAGTCATTCAATTGTGTCTGACTCCATGGACTGTAGCCCTCTAGGCTCCTCTATTCATGGGATTCTCCAGACAAGAATACTGGAGTGGGTAGCTATGCCCTTCTCCAGGGGATCTTCCTGACCCAGTGATCAAACCTGGGTCTCCTGCATTGCAGTAAGATTCCTTAACGTCTAAGCCACCAGGGAAGCCCAAATACATATATACATATATGTAGACATACACACACACATATAAATATTTAGCTAAGTAATGGATGGTTGCTATTGAGGGAAAGAAAGTAGGTGCCTTTTTACCTCTCCCAAAGCCTGCTTCCTCCCTAGAGGCAGCGACTCTTGGCTCTTTTGCATGGCAGGCAGTAGGGTTCAGTAGTGAGAACACAGGTTCTAGAGTCAGACGCCTGGGTTCAAATCCTACCTCTACCATTTACTAACTGTATGACCTTGGACAGCTGATCTCAGCTCTCTGCTCCTCTGTTTCCTCATTTGTAAAATAAAAATAATAAAATATGTAAAATAAAGGTAATAATAGCTTCTCCAGAATTATAGAAAACTCTGTGAGATGATATATGTAAATTTCTGAGCACAGTTCCTATTGGAGTAACCAGTCTCTATTATCTGTTATTATCCTTCCTCATTTGCCCCTCCATTTTATTCATGCATACCTTCCATTCCAAACTCTATCCGATGCTTCTGCATCTTGGAACACTAACCCCCAGCCCACCTGTTGTCATGTTAAACCTCAGCGCTCAGAGTCTGGTTCCAAATATTCATGGGAGGAATGGAGATGTTAATGACACAATCAGATGACATATGCTTGACCCTAAGGGGTTACCAAAAGCAGCTCTCATAGTCTCCCTATCAGAGTTATCAGGAAACAAATTAATCACTTAACTCGAAGCATGCAAAGAGGACAAGCACGCTAGCACATCCCCCTGGAAACAGCAGATGTGCCCAAAATACACCACCCCAGGACAACATAGATCATAACCTCTCATTCCCACTACAGGAAACACCCAGTTCACACATTCCTCTGCAGGATATATCAAAAGCATGTCAGCCACCCACCTCTGCAGCTCAAAGAAACCTATAAACAGAGAAAGAGACTGGGGAGGTGAAAGGAGGTGCTTAGAGTGGGCTACAGCCAAGGGCTTTTCTCTTGACAGTCAGCAGGGAGGGAAAACCTGAAAACCTTTGCCCAAGCTGGACTGGTCCAAAAACAGATTTAATAATGCTCAAGCAAAGCTCAGTGGCAAGCTGGTAGTGGTAGTAATTTAGAGAGAACTCTGAATTGAATAGCAGTTGGGGTACATGACTTTAAGGATTCTTTTTTGTTTTTTTTTAGGTCTATTTATTTATTTTTTTTATTTTTTGGTTGTGGTAGATCTTCGTTGCTCTGTGTAGCCTTCTCATTGCAGCGGCTTCTCTTGTTGTGGAGCACAGGCTCCAGGCACACTGACTTCAGCAGTTGTGGCTCACAGGCTCTAGAGGACTGGCTCAGTTTTCGTGCACGGGCTTAGTTGCTCCAAGGCATGTGGGATCCTCCTGGACCAGGGATCGAACTGGTATCCCCTACATTTCAAGGCAGATTCCCAACCACTGGACCACCAGGGAAGCCCTGAGGATTCTTTAATATTAACTATTGCTTACACCTTACGGAGCCCGAGTGACATGCCAGCCAGTGTACTAAGTATCTGCATATCATTTAGGTCATTTAATACTCACAGATGACCAGAGTTATTCCCACTTTAGATATGAGCAGACTGAGAGCAGTGTCACGTGATTGGGCCAAGTTCACACAGTAAGTGAGTGGCAGGACTGGGACATAAACGCGGCCTTCCTGACTCTAGCATCCATACTCTTAACTTCTGTGCCTCTAGCTTCTTAGCACCCCTTGCCACACAGGGAACCCGTGTCTCTCTGGTCTTACTAGAGGAAACAGGATTGGTGCATGCGCTCTGATTCAACTCCAAAATCAAACCGAAGGGCCCTGTTCTGAACTACCAGACAACTCTTATATCCAGACCCAGGCAGATAGCTTTCTACCTGTGAAATGCCTGGATCCTCACTTGAGTCTCCTCCTGGGTCTTTAGCGAATACCTGTTAACACACTAAGGGTACTTTGGGAGCTGGGCTGGCGCATGCCAGCTGCTGCACTTGATTGTTTTCTGGGGCCCTGGGCTACGGAAAGCTCATTGCTGAACCAGTTGATTCTCTGCTTGATGTTTCACTGTTCAGACAGAAGCTCCACTGTTTTTATGACACCTCCAGCCAGTTATTCACAGTTGTTATACTATCTCCATGTCAGTTTTGTCGCTCTTTTAATTATACCCCAGCATTACATAGGTGCTTCTATAATACCTTTTAAAGATTGGTTTAAAGATAACTCAGTTAGGACGTGGGAACACTTTTACCCACAAAATCAAGTGACCCTCAGGAGAGGAAAAAAAATTGTGCCGGTGCCACATCAGTAGAGAGAACATTTGACTTAGGTTGTGTTGTTTATGGAAGAAGAATCATGCCATTATCTGCTTTTAAGAGAGACTACTAAATCTGATAACAGGCAGGCAGCACAGTCTAGTTTAAAAGTGGGACCAGTTAGAGGAGAAAAGAAAAGGTGGAGGGAAAGAAAGAGGCACAGAAGAGAACACACGGAGACAGAAGCAGTTTTTGATTGGAAGAGATATTTTAAATAATTTTGTCCAGTCTTCTTGGCAACTAAGGAAGGAATTGAAGCCAGAAAAGTTGCAGGATTTTGCAATCCTGTAGAAAACGAGGTGACCGCAGAAAGGGAGTTGGACCCCAGGTTACCCCCAGCACTACCTATCAGAGAGAAACGTGAACTGAGGAATGACCAGGAGAGAGGAAGAGCCGGGCGGAGGAACCGGATACTGAACTTTGTCTCCTGCTGTGTTCAACTGTGGTGCTCCTGTTTTAACTTAAGAGGGGCAGTCACCCCTCCCCTTCCAATATGTTGTTTAGCTCCAGCAGTTTTAAACTTCCTTGGTAGCATCTGGAAAAGAGCTTTACTCACAAATTTAGTTGTGGAATTAAGATGTGTTTTCTCATAGAACACTAAAGATTTGGTAAGCATATAGACCCTTAATTTTTAATCTCATAGGTACTGACCACCTGATTTTCTTTTCTTAAAAAATTATTCTGACAACCATTGACAACTGACTATCTTTCTTTCATTCTTGGAAAGATTAAGATGGTTCTTAATTTTAGAACCATCTTAATCTTAATTGTTCTTTTTTTTCCCATTTATTTTTATTGGTTGGAGACTAATTACTTTACAATAGTGTAGTGGTTTTTCCCATACATTGACATGAATCAGCCATGGATTTACATATGTTCCCCATCCCGATCTCCCCCCCCCACCTCCCTCCCCACCCCATCCCTCTGGGTCTTCCCAGTGCACCAGCCCTGAGCACTTTGGTTGGAGCACACAGCATCCAACCTGGGCTGGTGATCTGTTTCACCCTTGATAATATACATGTTTCGATGCTGCTCTCTCAAAACATCCCACCCTCGCCTTCTCCCACAGAGTCCAAAAGTCTGTTCTGTACATCTGTGTCTCTTTTTCTGTTTTGCATATAGGGTTATCGTTACCATCTTTCTAAATTCCGTATATATTCGTTAGTATACTGTATTGGTCTTTGTCTTTCTGGCTAACTTCACTCTGTATAATGGGCTCCAGTTTCATCCATCTCATGGAGATTAATTGTTCTTAAGATTAAGTCTTACAGTGCCTGAAGAATATGTGCTTTTAAAAAATCAGTATTTATTTCTCTGCTCAGAACCTGTTGTGTCCAGATCAAATTCAGAATGGGTGAATCTATGTGTAACTGGTTCTTATTGCAAATAATTTTTTAAATACAACTTTAAAACTCTTCAGGGATATAAAGGAATAATTTAAGTATGAGGTGGTATTCCTAAATTAATTTGTACATGTGTTTTTTGTATAAACAGGATTCAACCAAGTTTAATTTCTTTTTCTTCATTCTTAATGCCTGGTGTTCCATTTGTGAAACTATAAGGCTGCAAAAATGTCCAATTTGGTGACCATTGGTTACATGAGGCTATTTCAATGTAAAGTTATATTAATTAAAATTTAAAAAATTAAAAATTCAGTACCACAGTCACACTAGCCACATTTTAAGTGCCCAACAGCCACATATGTCTAGTGATTATTATATTGGACAGTGTAGATATAGAACATTTTCATAGCTCAGAAAATTCTATTGGACATCACAGCTTAAGAACCAGTAATTGGAAATGTCTCTCCTGGATAACAAAGTGTATCCAAATAGCATAAAACAGAAGCTAGAGGTTCCTGCCTTTTAGAAATATATCATATGACCCATATGTCTAAACTTGTTAACTTCATGGATTATTTAACAAGTGAGAAGAGCTAATGTTCTTTGAGGCTTTGAAGAACTAATGTCCTGCTCTCCAATGTTGCTTTAAAAGACAGGCAGTTCCTAGCATGAAGCAGCTCAAAACTTCATGTATAAGTCAATTTGGAATTCAAAAGTCATTGGCCCATAAGATAAATGTTATAAATCACATGACTGAATTTTAGTACTTTCTGAAATAAAAACTAATGGAAATAATAGCAGAAAATCAACAGTAAAATTTTAGAGTTTCAGAGGGTGTTACAGATTGATTGGAAGGAAGAAATGACAACCCCTCCCCCCCATACACTCACAGATTAAGATTAGATTAAGTTGCTGACTTAACCGGGAATACAAAATCTTACTGGAAATGAGGTGGCTTCCAGGGCAAGAGCAGATGTAGCATATCTCAGTGGCACTTCCCTTGCCCCCCACAGTTCTTACTGGCACTGTCTGAATAAGAAAAGGTCTGTAAGCTCAAATCTTACACATTCGCTGCCCATTTATAGTCACAGCTTACATCAGCTATCTGGAAGAACTTGAGCCAATGATACATGTATTAATTTTTTTTAAATATTTATTTATTTGTCTGTGCCAGGTCTTAGTTGCAATATGGGATCTTTGATCTTAGTTGGGGAATGCGGGATCTTTAGTTGCAGCATGCGAACTCTTAGTTACGGCATGTGGGGTCTAGTTCCCTGACCAGAGGTCAAACCTGGGCCCACTGAATAGAGAGCTCGGAGTCAGACACTGGACCACCAGGGACGTCCCTTTTATTTTTTTTTTAATTTACTTATTTGACTGTGGATGCATGCATTTCTGTTTATGGGACTATTTATAAACATCAGACATTTGTGGACTCCAGTCATAGTCAGCATCACCAAAACAGCAACCTCATGCTAAATGAAGCAGTAGAGTTAGGGTAGGGAACCCAAGGCTAGCCCCGTAAGGTCTGTTTTCCCAATCCATCCCTCTCTGATTTTATGGCTTTTATCTGAATGGTTCAAAGACTGAGTTTTCACTGAAAACCAGGATCACTAAACAATCTTCCTAGAAAATCAAATCACAAAATATTAATTGATCTTGGAAGCTGGTTCTTGAGATATATGTTGAGATCAATTAGAAGAGGTAGATGTGAGAATTCCCTGGTAGCCTAGTGGTTAGGATTCAGTGCTCTTACTGTGGAGGCCCAGGTTCAATCCTGGTCCAGGAATCATCCTGCATGCTGCTCAATGTAGCCAAAAGACCAAAAATAATAAATAAATAAATGTTGTTGTTCAGTCACTTTGTTGTGTCCAACTCTTTGCAAATCCATGGACTATAGTACACCAGGCTTCCCTGTCCTTCACTATCTCCCAGAGTTTGCTCAGACTCATATCCATAGAGTCGATGATGCCATCCAACCATCTCATCCTCTGTTGCCCTCTTCTACCCTCAATCTTTCCCAGCATCAGGGTCTTTTCCAATGAGTCAGCTCCTCATATCTGGTGGCCAAAGTATTGAACCTTCAGCTTCAGCATCAGTCCTTCCAATGAATATTTGGGGTTGATTTCCTTTAAGATTGACTGGCTTCATCTCCATGCAGTTCAAGGGACTCTGAAGAGTCTTCTCCAACACCACAGTTTGAAAGCATCAATTTTTCAGCGCTCAGCCTTCTTTATGGTTCAACTCTCACATCCAAACATGACTACTGGAAAAACCATAGCTTTGACTAGACAGACCTTTGTCTCTGCTTTTTAAAACACTGTCTAGGTTCTTCGTAGCTTTTCTTTCAAGGAGCAAGCATCTTTTAATTTCATAGCTGCAGTCATTGTCCGAAGTGATTTGGAGCCCGAGAAAATAAAGTCTGTCACTGTTTCCATTGTTTCCCCATCTGTTAGCCATGAAGTGCTGGGACCAGATGTCATGATCTTCGTTTTTTGAATGTTGAATTTTAAGCCAGTTTTTTCACTCTCCTCTTTCACCTTCATCAGGAGACTCTTTAGTTCCTCTTCACTTTCTGCCATAAGGGTGGTGTTATCTGCATATCTGAGGTTATTGATATTTCTCCCACAATCTTGATTCCAGCTTGTGCTTCATCCAGCCCGGCATTTCTCATGATGTCTCTGCATATGAGTTAAATAAGCAGTATGACAGTATTCAGCCTTGACATACTCCTTTCCCAACTTTGAACAAGTCCATTGTTCCATGTCCAGTTCTAAGTGTTGCTTCCTGACATACATACAGGTTTCTCAGGAGGCAGGTAAAGTGGTATTCCCATCTCTTGAAGAATTTTTCACAGTTTTTTGTGATGCACAGAAAGGCCTTAGCATAGTCAATGGAGCAGAAGTAGATGTTTTTCTGGAATTCCCTTGCTTTTTCTATGATCCAACAGATGTTTACAATTTGATTTCTGTTTCCTCTGCCTTTTCTAAATCCACCTAGTACATCTGGAAATTCTCAGTTCACATATTGTTGAAGCCTAGCTTGAAGGATATTGAGCATTACCTTGCTATCATGTGGAATGCGCAGAATTGTGTGGTAGTCTGAACATTCTTTGGCATTGCTCTTCTTTGGGATTGAAATGAAAACTGACCTTTTCCAGTCCTGTGGCCACTGCTGAGTTTTCCAAATTTGCTGGCATATTGAGTGTAGCACTTCAATAGCATCATCTTTTAGGATTTGAAATAGCTTAGCTGGTATTCCATCACCTCCACTAGCTTTATTCATAGTGATGCTTCCTAAGGCTCACATGACTTCACACTCCAGGATGTCTGACTCTAGGTGAGTGATCACACCATTGTGGTTATCTGAGTCATTAAGAACTTTTTTGTGCAGTTCTCTTGGTATTCTTACCACCTCTTAATATCTTCTGCTTCTGTTAGGTCCATACCGTTTCTGTCCTTTATTGTGCCCATCTTTCCATGAAATGTTCCCTTGATATCTCTGATTTTCTTGATGAGATCTCTAGTCTTTCCCTTTCTATTGTTTTCCTCTATTTCTTTCCATTGCTCTCTTAAGAAGATTTTCTTATCTCTGCTTGCTATTCTTTGGAACTCTGCATTCAGATGTGTATATCCTTCCTTTTCTCCTTTGCCTTTCACTTCTTTACTCAGCTATTTGTAAGGCCTCCTCAGACAACCATTTTGCCTTTTTGCATTTCTTTTTCTTGGGGGCTGTTTTTGATCATGACCTCCTGTACAATGTCACTAACCTCCATCCATAGTTCTTCAGGCACTCTATCAGATCTAATCCCTTGAATCTATTTGTCACTTCCACTGTATAATCAGAAGGGATTTGATTTAGCTCATACCTGAATGGCCTGGTGGTTTTTCCTACTTTCCTTAATTTAAGTCTGAGTTTTGCAATAAGGAGCTCATGATTTGAGTCACAGTCAGCTTCCAGTCTTGTTTTTGCTGACTGTATAGAGCTTCTCCATGTTCTGTTACAAAGAATATAATCAATCTGATTTTGGTATTGACCATCTGGTGATGTCCATATGTAGAGTCATCTCTTGTGTTGTTGGAAGAGGGTGTTTGCTATAACTGGTGAGTTCTCTTGGCAAAACTCTGTCTTTGCCCTGCTTCATTTTGTACTCCAAGGTCAAACTTGCCTATTACTCCAGCTTAACTCTGAACTACCTACTTTTTCATTCCAGTCCCCATGATGAAAAGATCATGGCATTCAGTCCCATCACTTCATGGCAAACAGATGGGGAAACAATGGAAATAGTGAGAGATTTTATTTTGGGAGGCTCCAAAATCACTGCACATGGTGACTGCAGCCATGAAATTAAAAGATGCTTGCTCCTTGGAAGAAAAGCTATGACTAACCTAGACAGCCTATTAAAAAACAGAGACACTACTTTGCCAACAAAGATCCATCTAGTCAAAGCTTTGGTTTTTCCAGTAGTCATGTATGGATGTGAGAGTTGGACTATAAAGAAAGCTGAGCCCTGAAGAATTGATGCTTTTGAACTGTGATGTTGGAGAAGACTCTTGAGAGTCCCTTGGACAGCAAGGAGATCCAACCAGTCCATCCTAAAGGAAATCAGTCCTGAGTATTCATTGGAAGGACTGACGCTGAAGCCGAAACTCCAATACTTTGGCCACCTGATGCGAAGAACCAACTCATTGAAAAGACCCGGATGCTGGGAAAGTTTGAAGGCAGGAGGAGAACGGGACGACAGAGGATGAAATGGTTGGATGGCATCGCCAACTCAATGGACATGAGTTTGAGTAGGCTCCAGGAGTTGGTGAAGGACAGGGAAGCCTGGCGTGCTTCAATCCATGGGGTCACAAAGAGTCAGACACGACTGAGCAACTGAACTGAACTAATGATGAAAAGGACATCTTTTTTGGTGTTATTTCCAGAAGGTCTTGTAGGTCTTCATAGAACCGTTCAAGTTCATCTTCTCCAGCATTAGTGACTGGGGCATAGATTTGGACTACTGTAACATTGAATTGTTTGCCTTGGAAACAAACCTAGATCATTGTGTCATTTTTGAGATTGCACCCAAGTACTACATTTCAGACTCTTTTGTTGACTATGAAAAAAATAGATAAAAAATTTAAAGAAGAGGTAGATGAAATTTGTGTAGCAATTCTGGAGGGACTTTTGAATTCTTTCAAGAACTCTCATCATTGATGGTGGTGATTATACTATTTTTTTCTTATTTTATTTTCAGACTCACAGTTTTATTTCCCTCAGCAATAGTAGATCATTACGTTGCTCATATAAACAGAATCTATATTTTTCTCACAAATTTGGGGGAGATCAGAGAATGAAATATTTTTCAGGGGACACTGAGCAGGAATTAGAAAAACAAGCAAAAAAAAAAAAAAAAAAGACCAAGGAGAATGTTTGTGGACCTTGTGGGAGTGGGGAAGGATTGCTCTGAGCTCTGGGGAGGATGTGATGGTCAAGATACCAGTGGAGCCCTGAAATATATTTGTGGAATACTTTATGAACTTTTGAAATGCTTTACATGTATTAATTCATTTTCTGAGTTAATTAATGATTTAGTTAACTAGCTAACTCATTTAACTTTTTTCTTAAATTTAAGACAGGAAAAGAAACGTTAAATAAAGGACATGAACTTCTTGAGAAAAAGACTGCAGGAAAGATATTATTCTCCCACCTCAGATAAAAGTTGTCAGTATTAGCGGTTTCAGGGATAAGCCACCAGCTTTTTGCCCTTCAGCGCACTTATGGTTCAAGATGTGGGAGGTAATTGAAAGTCCAGCATTTCTGTTCCTTGTCTTCAAAAGGTGTGAGGAACATGAGATCAGTTGTGGAGATCATCTTTGAGAATCTGAAGAAAACTATAGTATAATGTGTATAACACCAAATTTTATGTTTCACTAGAAATATTAGATATCAGATGTATCAGGATATGCTGCAGTTAAAAATAGCCTTAGAGGCTATGACAACAAAAATTCCTCCTTGCTCATGATAGAGATTCATCGTGGGTTAGCTTAGAGCTCTGCTCTGGACTTCTCCATCAGGAATCCAAGCTGCTGCATCCTGCACACCATCTGGGATATCGCTAGTCGCTGGGCTATGGGAAAGGCAATATGACAGATCCCATACTGGCTCCTAGGGCTTCCAGTTGGAAGTGACACACAATTTTCATTCACATTTCATTGTCAAGCAAGACACTATGTGTAGTCCTCCATGTGCCAAGAATAAAAGACCCAAATTTCAATAAACAGACATAACAGTTACCACACTAGGTCAAGAACCCTTGATCTAGGTGTTCTTTAGGTTCCTTGGCAGTTCAGATTTTCTTTGAGTACAGTTTTAACTTATGCTTATTCAGAGTTTAGCCAGCAAGTCTACATGTCTAAATGGTAGACACCAATTCCTCTCCAATCAAGTGGTCATCCTTATAATTAGGACAAGAGTGGGCCTTCTACTAATAGGATATGAGCATAAATTTGTGGACAATTACTTCAGCCTTGAGTACGAATTGAGGATTTGAGTGATTCTCTCCCCAGAAGCCCCAGGGGCTTCCTCCAAAAGAGAAGATTGGGTTCCTCACTGCCAAAGTTGTCTCAACAGTTTATATATAAAGAGGTTGGACCAGACAGCTATTAATATCCCTTCTAACCCTGAAACTTATGTTCTAGACAGGCGCCTACTATTATTAAATACTAGATGACCAGTTTATAGAATGGTCATGCAAAGTATATTCCAGGGAAAGAAAATCTAGAAAAGAAGCTATGAGAAAGTCTAAGCAAGAGATCAGTAGCCTCAAAAGGCAAGTGTAGGTCTACAGTATTGTCAAATGCTGACCATAGCACTGCCATCCCAGTGACTTCAGCCCCTTTATAGTCTCCACCAGCTCTTTCCCCCAACTACACACATTTGACAATGTTCTCAATGTTATGGAAAGTGCTATTCAAAGGCAGTTGTAAGGTAAGTCACATCATCAACATCCTTCCAACTTAAGTGCCTTTTTATCAGACAGTCAGCTGCTGTTGAGCATCCTCATTTCATAGATGTGTAAACTGAGAGGCAGAGAGGAGCTGGAACTTACTCAACAGAAAGGCCAGTTGGAGGCAGTCAGCCACCCCTTTCCTCAAGGCCCACGAGTCAGTGGCAAGACCTAAATTCCCTCTGGGGCCTGGTATTGATCCAGAGATCTCCCAAGAAATGGTATTTCTGGATCATTTATCTTGCAATACTCTACTTCCGCTTTTATTTTTCATTTGTGAATTTGGACTCTATTATTGCAAGAAAAGGTTATGTTCACTAAGAAGTCTTTGCCTGCTTAAGTAGATTTATAAACTCTTGTCTTAATGCCACTCACCTTTTAAAGATGTCTTAGCTTGGCATACTCAGCCTAATGATGTATTAAATGTACTTTGCTAATCATGCTCACCCTTTCTGCTTTTTCTGCCAGTTAATATTATAATTGTGTGTTATGGCAGACTTTTTAAAGAAAAAGAACCTCCTGGATGGTGATCTCTTTGTTTCTTTCTACAGTTCCATATCAGCAGAATCCTTACAGTCCCCGGGGCGGCGCCAATGTCATCCAGTGCTACCGATGCGGAGACACCTGCAAAGGGGAGGTGGTTCGCGTCCACAATAACCACTTCCACATCAGATGCTTCACCTGTCAAGGTAGGAGGCCCAGTCTCCCAACTCCCTTCTCAGATTCCTGGCCGTACTCTCACCCGAGGACATGCCACAGGGCAGGCAGAACAAACATACATAGGCAGTTAAGATACCTACAAAGGCCTAAAAAGACCTTCCTTGAGCTGGTTATAAGAATTCTCTCTTCAGCAGTGTGGCATGAGATGAGAGGGTAGAGTAATGGATGTGGTGGGATACAGGTGGGGAGAGGGAGCCTGGAGATTCTGGAGTGGAAGTGCTAACCCAGAAGGAAAATGGCAATCCTGCAAGCTTACTTTACACATTTGAGAAGACTCCTGGTTTGTGCCTATAAATCAATTTGAGAGCCAATGAAAGGGCAAAACTGTCATGGCTAAAATTTGGCATGGCTCTGAGATAAGGGTGAGAGTCCTCAGAGGTTAGGTTTAACAAGGGAGAAGATACATCTTAACTTCAGTAAGGTTTGTAATTTGGGAGCAGACAAATGCTGGGTAACCTCTAATTGTGACAGCTTACCCATGGATAATTTATTAAACCTTTGCTCAAGCGAGCTAAGCATCCCCAAAGAAGGCTCACTAGTGGCAGGAAAAGAGGAACTGGGCTGAAGGAGCCTTGTGGGCCCTCTCAAACCAGGCCACCCTCCCTCCCCCGTGTCCCTGACTAATGCCGCTCCAACCTCCACTTTTTGAACTTTTCTTCCAGGCTTCTTGTTCCACAGAGAAGCCATTCTGATATTGGATTGTCCTTTGGGTTTGGAGAATGTTTGACCTCTAAGCTGTAACTTCCACTTGCTGGTTTTAGATTTGTCCTTATGGGGTTTTATGAGCTCTTTGTGATTGCTTTTCTCCATGGCTGCCCTACACATGCTTGTAGTCAGGTCTCTCCCACACCCAATTATATTGCAGGTCCTTAAACTGGGCTTCATCTGAATTGATTCCAACTTGTGTAATCATCCTAGAGTCTTCCTCCCTGATTCTTCCCAGGTTGTCACTATCATCCCTAAAGCATAATGCTCATAACAGACCACATTTCTCAAGGTCTGCCAAATACAGCAAGGACTACATTTCTTTAATGTGACTGATACTAAATTAACTTCCTGAGGAACCACTTCACACCACTGGTATGTACTGAATTTAAGGTCAGTTGAAACTGCCAGATCTTTTCATTTTAGTACCTGCTACTAACCTCAGCCTCATGCATCTGAGATTGACTTCCTCTGCCATCAAGTAAAGTCCCAGATTTCTTTCCCCAGGATCTAACTGGACTCCTCACTGAGCAAATAAATTTCATATACATATTCTCTAATTTATCTACAGAAGCTTATATGGAATATATTTTAATTATGTGGCTTCCTTTTTAAATTTTCATTGAGTGTAGTTGATTTACAATGTTTTGTTAGTTTCAAGTGTAAGCAATGTACTTCGGTTATATATGCATATATATATATATATATATATATCTTCTTTTTCAAAGCCTTTTCCCATTTAGATTATAATAGAATATAGTGTACAGTTCCCCATGATATACAGTATGTCCTTGTTGGTTATCTATTTTAAATATAGTTGTGTGTATATGTCAATTCCAAATTTATATCCCCCCAACACCTTTCCCCTTTGGTAACCCTAAGTTTGTTTTCTAAGGTTGTGAGTCTGTTTCAGGTTTATAAAAAAGTGCATTTGTATTATTTTTTTAGATCCTGTGTGGAAGTGATACTATATGATATTTGTCTTTCTCTGCCTGACTTATTTCACTTAGTATGATAATCTTCAGGTCCATCCATGTTGCTGCAAATGGCATTATTTGATTCTTTTTAATGGCTGAGTAATAGTTTATTGTATATATTACCACATCTTCTTGTTTGTTTCCTCTATTAATGGATATTTAGGTTGCTTCCACATCCTGGCTTTTGTAAATAGTGCTGCAATGAACACTGGGGCACGTGTATCTTTTTGAATTATAGTTTCTTCTCGATATATGCCCACGATTGGGATTGCTGGATCATAGGGTAGTTCTATTTTTAATTTTTTAAAGAAACCTCCATACTGTTTTCCACAGTGGCTACACTAATTTACATTCCAACCAACAGAGTAGTGGGTTCCCTTTTCTCCACACCCTCTCCTAGTATTTATTGTTTATAGATTTTTTTGATAATGGCAATTCTAACCAGTATGAGGTGATACCTCATTGTAGTTTAGATTTCATTTCTATAATAATTAGTGCTGTTGGAGAAATGTCTGTTTAGCTCTTCCACCCATTTTTTTGATTTGATTGTTTTTTTTTATATTGGGCTACATGAGCTGTATGTGTATTTTTGAGATTAATCACTTGTTCGTTGCTTCATTTGCAAATATTTTCTCCCATTCTGAGGATTGTCTTTTCATTTTGCTTATGGTTTCCTTTACTGCTCAAAAGCTTTTATGTTTAATTAGGTCCCATTTGTTTATTTTTGTTCTTATTTTCATTAGGAGGTGGATTGAAAAAGATATTACTGCGATTTATGACAGAAAGTGTTCTGCCTATGTTTTCCTCTAAGAGTTTTATAGTATCCAACATTACATTTAGGTCTTTAATCCATTTTGAGTTTATTTTTGTGTATGGTATTAGGGACTATTCTAATTTCATTCTTTTACATGTAGCTGTCCAGTTTTCCAAGCAACATTTATTGAAGAGACTCTCTTTTATCCATTGTAAATTGTTGCCTCCTTTTTCTTAGATTAGGTGACCATAGGTACATGGGTTTATCTCTGGACTTCTATCCTAGTCTACTGATCTTTATTTCTGTTTTTGTGCCAGCACCATATTGTTTTAATGACTATAGCTTTATAGTATAGTCTGAAGTCTGAGCCTGATTCCTCCAACTCCATTTTTCTTTCTCAAGATTGCTTTGGCTATCTGGTGTCTTTTGTGTTTTCCATACAAATTTTAAATGTTTTTGTTCTAGTTCTGTGAAAATTGCCATTGGTGATTTAATAGGGATTGCATTGAATCTGTAGATTACCTTGGGTAGTATAGTCATTTTGACAATATTTTTTTTCTTGCTTTTTTTTAAAAAAAAATTTTTTTATTTTGTATTGGGGTATAGTCCATTAACAAATAATGTTGTGACAATTTCAAATGAATGGCGAAAGGACCCAGTCATACATACACATGTAGCCATTCTTCCCCAAACTCACCTCCCATCTAGGTCACTACACAACATTGAGCAGAGTTCAATGTATTACACAGTAGGTCCTTGTCAGCTATCCATTTTAAACATAGCAGTGTACATATGTCCATCCAAAACTCTCCAACCATCCCTTCCCCCATCCCTCCTGCTGGCAGCTATAAGTTTGTTTTCCAAGGCTGTGGTTCTCTTCCTATTTTGTAAGTAAGTTCATTTGTATCATTTCTTTTTAGATTCCACATATAAGAGATGTCATATGATATTTCTCCTTCTCTATCTGACTCACTTCACTTAGTATGATGATCTCTAGGTCCATCCATGTTGCCAAAAATGGCATTATTTCATTCTTATTAATGGTTAAATGATATTCCATTATATATATATACCAGATCTTCTTAATCCATGCCTCTGTTGATGGACGTTTAAGTTGCTTCCATGTCTTGGCTGTTGTAAACAGCACTGCAATGAACAGTGAGGTGCATGTATCCTTTTGGATCATGTTTTTCTCTGGATATATGCCCAGGAGTGGGATTTCAGGGTCATATGGTAGCTCTATTTTTAGTGTTTTAAGGAAAAAACAAAACTAAAAAATTCCATACTGTTCTTCATGATGACTGTCCCAATTTACATTCCCACCAACAGTGTAGCAGGGTTCCTTTCTCTCCACATACTCTCGAGCATTTATTGTTTGTGGATTTTTTTTTTTTTTTTTTTTTTTTTGATGATGGCCATTCTGACTGGTGTGAGGTGATATCTTATTGTAGTTTTGATTTACATTTCTCTAATTAGACATGTTGAACATCTTTTCATGTGCCTCTTGACCATCTGTATGTCTTCTTTGGAGAAATGTCTATTTAGGTCTTCTGCCCATTTTTTGATTGAGTTATTTGTTTTGATGCTATTATGCATCATGAGCTGTTTGTAAATTTTAGAGGCTAATGCTTTGTCAGTCACATCATTTGCAAACATTTTCTCCCAATCTGTGAGTTGTCTTTTTGCTTTGTTTGTGGTCTTCCTTTGCTCTTCAAAAACTTTTGAGTTTAAGTAGGTTCCATTTGTTTATTTTGGTTTTTATTTCCATTATTCTGGGAGATGGATTGAAAAGAATATTGCTGCAATTTATGTCAGAATGTTCTGCCTATATTTTCCTCTAAAAATTTTATAGTGTCCAGTCTCACATTTAAGTCTTTAATCCATTTTGAGTTTATTTTTGTGTATTGTGTTAAAGAATGATCTAATTTCACTTTTTAAATGTAGCTCTCTCATTTTCACAGTACCATTTCTTACAGACATTGTCTTTCCAATATTTTGTAGTCAATTTGTCACAAGTTAATTGACCATAGCTGCATGGGTTTATTTCTGGTTTTCTATCCTGTTCCATTTGTCTGTATTTCTATTTTTGTGCCAGTACCATACTGTTTTGATGACTGTAACTCTGTAGTGTAGTCTGAAGTCACAGAGCCTGATTCTTCCAGTTCCATTTTTCTCTCTCAAGATTGCTTTTGCTATTAGGAGTCTTTTGTGTCTCCATACAAGTTTTAAGATTTTTCTCTTCTAGTTCTGTGAACAATGTCATTGGTAATTCAGTAGGGATTGCCTTAAATCTGTAGATTGCCTTGGGTAGTATAGTCATTTTAACAATATTGATTCTTCCAATCCAAGAATATGGTATATCTTTCCATCTGTTTGTATCGTCTTTGATTTTTTTCCTCAGCATCTTACAGCTTTCAGAATGCAGTTCTTTTGTCCCCTGAAGTAGGTTTATTTCTTGGTATTTTATTCTTTTTGATGTGATGGTAAATGGAATTATTTCTTTAATTTCTCTTTCTGATCTTTCATTGTTGATGTATAGGAATGCATATTTCTGCATATTAATTTTGTATCCTAAAACTTGACCAACTGGTAGCATCTTTAGGATTTTCTATGTATAGTATCATGTCATCTGCAAACAGTGACAGTTTTATTTCTTATTTTCCAATCTGGATTCTTTTTATTTCTTTTTCTTCTCTGATTGCCATGGCTAGGACTTTCAAAACTGTATTGAATCAAAGTGACTAGAGTTGACATCCTTGTCTTATTCCTGGTCTTAGAGAAAATGCTTTCAGCTTTTCATTGCTGAATATGTTAACTGTATGTTTGTCATGTATGGCCTTTATTGTGTTGAGGGAGGTTACCCCCTATGCCCACTTTCTGGAGAGTTTTTGTCATAAATGGGAGTTGAATTTTATCAAAAGATTTTTCTGCAGCTACTGAGGTAATCATAAGGTTTTTATTCTCCAGTTTGTTAGTGTGGTATATTGAAGAGTTTCAGAAGAATAGATGTTAACTCTATCTACATATAAAATAAAAGTTTTTTAAATAATCATCTAGAAAAAAAGTGTGGTTCAATGTAATTTGCTAAAAATTGTAATGATGCCTGGCAATGTGTCACATGTGATCAGTTCATGAAATTAAACTGATGATTCAGAAAAAAAAAAAAAAAAAAAACAAAGAAAAGAAAATATGCTCTGGGAGCTCCTCCTCCTGATGCCAGACCCCTAGGCTAGGGATCCTGATGTGGGGCTCAGAACTTTCACTTCAGTGAGAGAAACTCTGTGATATAATTGTTTTTCATTTTGTGATTCACCCACCCAGGAGCTGTGGGGTTTGGTTTGATCATGATTGTTCCTCTCCTACCATCTTGATGTGACTGCTTCTTTTCTTTGAATGTAGGATATCTTTTTTGGTAGGTTCCAATGTTTTTTTGTCAGTAGTTGTTCAACAGTTAGTTGTGATCTTGGTATTTTCATGAGAAGGTGAGCTCTTGTCCTTCTACTCCATCTTGGCAAAGTTCTGTGTGATTTGTATTTTATATTGAGAATTGGCAAACCCCTTTAGTACTAGTTGACCTGAGAGAGTATCTTGGTGTGTGACCATTTTTACATCCCCAGAAACTGAGACAGGACAAAGAGTAATGACAATAAAATTGTTATAAGGAGGTTTGAGCTATGAATCTACAGTTATATTCTTAAAGAGATTGTGTTTGTTCTTTTGCTTTAAGCCAAAATGTAATAGTTTAAAACAATTTTTTATTTAGCTCATGATTCTCTGGGTTGGCTGGGCAGTTATTCCAATCTGACTTGGCTCTGCTTATCTCTCCTCACCTCATTATAATGATATGATGGGTCAGCTGGCAGTGGTTGGCAGGTTATTGACCTGAGTACCTACATATGGCTTCTCATCCTCCAGCAGACTGACTTGGATTCATTTGCAACGTAGTCTTTGAGTTCCAAACGTGACAAAAGAGCAGGCTTTAGTAAGCAAGACCATTTTGTGCCTCACCCTGTGTTATACTTGTTAATGTCCCATTGACCAAAACAAGTCAAATGGCCAACCCAGATTCAAGATCATGGAGAAATAAACTTTGACTTTTGTGGAAGGAGTGGCAACATGAGATTTCAATGATGTGAATACAGAGAAATGAAGAATTTGACCAGTTTGACAGTCTACCATAGGGAGATCATAGAAAATCTTTTAAGGGAGATTTTAAGACCAAAAAAAAAATTATCATTTTTCTGAATATTTTCAATGTCAGCTTTACTTGGAGAGTATTTTTGTTTCCAGCAGTAAATGGTATAAGGATTAGTTACCCTAAATAACCTTCTCATTTGAAAAATCTAAAATTTCTATGAATTTCTTTTAGAACCCTTTTAAAGTACACAACTTGCTGACATGAAAGGAAGGAATCTGCAGAGGTGAAAAAAAAATAAAAGCAGAAATCCTGGCGTGACTGCCAATGCCAGATTTAACCCTCATGTTTTATGCTAAATCTTGACGACCTTGAACTTTTACCTTGATGGCTACATGGATCATGAGAATAGAAGTCAAAGCCTAGAGCCTGACCAACATAGGATTCTAACAGGAGACCTCTGAGTAAAGCTAAATTTCCTCCTACCAAAGATTACTCCCAGTGTATAGATGGATCAGAAGTAAACCAGAAAAGGAAACAGCACTGAAATTTTCCTGTACCAACTTAGGCACTGGTATAAGACAGTGAAACTTGTATCAAAATGTCTAGCCATACCCACTCTTTATATGGATTCACATTCTATTTTCATGCTATACATTTGGCATTTTTAAAAGTGAAACAGAATTTAAAAGTTATCCCATACTTGGCAAAGGTCAGGTTTATTCTAGACCTCAAAGAGTTTCTACAGATAACATTATTATCATAATGAATAACTCCAGTAAAAAATACACAAATCATAATGAGGGAAAGCCAGAAGAATGATGGAGAATAGAATGGGAACCTTGGAGACTTTATAGATTGTAGTTTTCTGACATTGTATGATAACTACTTTCAGTACATTTAAACAAGTAAGAGAAGCCAGCAAAAACAATGAACAAGAGACAATACATTATAACAACAGCAGATTTGAAAAAGAAACAATATACATTTTAGACATAAAAATGTATAGTATTTAAAATTTAAAACTCAGTGTATGGATTAAATAGCAGATCAGATGTTGTTGAAAAGACAGTAAACTTTAAGATTCAGTAAAGAGAGCAGTATATATGTATAGCCCAGAAATACAAGAAAGTGGTAAAAATAAAAGAGAAGTTTATACATGGAGAATATAGTGAGAGAGTTTGACATATATCTAATCAGAGTTCTACAGAGAGATAATAGAGAACATGAGTAGGAGGACAATATTTGAAGAGATAGCATCTTTGAATTATGTAGAACTGTTGAAAGACACAAATCCTTGAATCTAGGAAACTTAATAAATCCCAGTAGGAAAATATAAAAGAAATCTACCTACACACATCATAGTGAAACTGCAGATCACCAAAAACAACCCCTCCCCCCAAAAAAAAAACCCATCTTAAAAGTAGCCAGAGAGAAGAGCCAGGACATCTGCATATGAATGGTAAATAAGCTGACAGCTAAAGTTTTAGTAGCAACAAGGAAATCTGAAAACAGTGAAATAATATCTTTATGTACTGAAAGAAGTACCTAAAAATTTATGTATTCAGCAAAACTATCTTTCAAGAACAAAGGCAAACTGACAGCTAACGTCATACTTAATGGTGAAAGACTGACTGACTGCTTCCCTTTGAGATCAAAAATATTAATAAGCAAAAAAGTCTGCTCTTAACGCTTCTGTTTAATGTTGTACTGCAAGTTCATGGTAGGTCAGGCAAGAAAATGAAATAAAAGACACCCAGATTGAAAAAGTAGTAAGAATATCTCTATTTGCCCATGGCATGATCTTGTGTATAATGAATCCCAAGGAATGCACTAAAAAACTATGAAAATAACAAGTTGATCAGATTTCAAGGTACAAGATCAGTTTACCAGAATTAGTTGTATTTCTATATACTTAGAATGAACAATCTGAAAATAAAATTGAGAAAACAATTCCCTTTACAATAGCATCAAATAAAATGCATAAGAATAAATTTAATGAAGGCATAAAATTTATACTTTGCAAGCTATAAAATATTAAAGAATAAGTGAAAAAATATACCATGTTCATGGATCAGAAATCTTTTTTTGATGGCGATATTCTCAGGTCAGTCTACAAACTTGGTGCTATCTTAGCCAGTTCAGGCTGCCATAACAAAATAAAGATTGGGTGACATAAACAGCAGTAATGTATTTTCTCACAATTCTGGAGGTTGCAAGTCCAAGATCATGGTGTCAGCATAGTCAGGTTATGGAAAGCTCCCTTCCTGTCTTGCCGACAGGTACCTTCTCACTGTGTCCTCACATTTTCTGAGAGGGAGGGAAAGAGGTGGGAGGGAGGGAGGGAAGGAGGAAAGATGAGAACGAGAAAGAGAATGAGCAAGTTTGCTGGTGTCTCTTCTAATGAGGGCACTAATCCCATAATGAAGGTCCCATCCTATGGCCTCATCTAAACCTAATTTTCTCCTAAAGTCCACCTATCTCAATACTATCACGTTATGACTTGGGACTTCAACATATGAATCTGGGGAAGGACACTATTCTGTTCATAGCACATGTAATCCCTATGAAAATCCCCACTGGCTGCTTTGCAGAAATTGTCAAACTGATTCTAAAATGTATATAAAATTAGAGACATAGAATAACCAAAATAATCTTAAAAAAGAAGAACAAAGTTGGAAGACTTGAAACTTCCACTTTAAAAGCTTACAGCAAAGCTACAATAAACACGACAGTGTGGTACAACGACAGACATAGAGATCAATAGAGTAGAAATGAGAGGCAAAAATAAAGCCTTGGGCTTCCTTGGTGGCTCAAGTGGTAAAGAATCTGTCTGCCAGTGCAGGAGAAATGGGTTTGATCCCTGATCCGGGAAGATCCCACATGCCACATCCCAGTTGTTCAATAGTGCTCTATAATAGCCTATGCTCCAGAGCCCATGTGCTGCGACTACTGAAGCCCTCATGCCTTGGAGCCTGTGCTCCGCAAGAGAAGCCCCTGCAGTGGGAGACCTACACACTGCACCTAGAGAGTAGACCCTGCTCATTGCAAGTAGACAAAGCAGCAGTGAAGGCCTAGCACAGCCAAAAATTAATTAATTAATTAAAATTTTAAAATACAGTCTTATATTTATGGTCAGTTGAATATTATCAAGACAACCAAAATAATTCAATAGGGAAAGAATAGTCTTCAATAAATGATGCTAGGAAAACTGAACACACAAAAAATGAAATTGCAGTCTTCTTCACACCATACACAAAAATTAACTCAAAGTGAGTTAAAAATCTAAAGATAAGAGCTAAAACTACAAAATTGTTAAAACAAAATATAGGAGCAAATATTCATGACGTTAAGTTAGGCAAAGCCTTCTTGGACATGATAACAAAGAAAGCATAAGCAACTGGGGAAAAATAAATAAATTAAACATCATCAAAATTTAAAACTCCTTTGCTTCAAAATAGATCATCAGGAATGTAAAAAGTAAACATATAGAATGAAAGATAGAATCTGTAAATCATGTATTGATATTTGGAAAGGAGTTGTATCTAGGACAGGTGGAATAGATCAGTTGTGATGTAGTCACGCAGTTGAATACAGCACAGCAAAACAAAGGAACCACAATTAGGTGCATCGACATGAAAGAATTTCAAAAACATAACACTGAAAGAATGAAGCAGCAAATTACACAGAAGAGTTAATGCAGTATGATTCCATCTGTATAAAATTCAAAAACAGGCAAAACTAAACAATATATTGTTTGTGGATACCTCAAAGGTAGTAAAACTGTAGAGAAAAGCAAAGAGATTGATAAACTCATGATTTGGGAAAGGAGTTCTTAGGGAGATGAATGGAATTCCAAGGTGCTGGTAACACTGTTTCATAAATTCAGTAATGGATACCTGGGGGTGTATTTTATGTTTCTTCTTTACAATGTACAGTATACAGTGTAGTATATTTATTACATTTTCTGTATGTATATGTCACAATTTAAAGGTTTAAAATAATGAATGAAATCCCCCTCAGGGGACCTTCTAACATGTTGAAAGTCCATAAAACTGTCTCATTTGAAAACTTGAAAATCAACAGAATTATATGACAGAATCCTAGACTCTTAGACCCGGATGTGTCCTCAGTTACCACATGACTCCCTCATTTTACAAATGAGGCAGCTGAACTCCAGAGAGGTGAAGTCACTTTTTCAAAGTCACAAAGCACCTGAGTGCTAGAATAGAAATATGGAGGAAGGTCCAGTGACCCTCAAAATAGTACATTTTCCACTGAAACACAGTAAGGCTCGGTGTAAAGCCTCTTCTAGGCATTATATTTATAGTGAGCTTTCATTCTTTATTTTCTTGAAGCAGTTCTGAGTTCTCATATTCTGTCCCATTGTCAGACCATATGATCTTTCTTTTAATTATAAGACTTTACTTTTTGATTCACAAAATAATGACTGCCCTGGATATATTAATCCCATGTCACTTCCGTACTGCAGACCTTTCCCGTGGCCCTTCCTGTTATTTGAATGAAGACCTCTGCTCAGGCTCAAACACATCTGTCATGCTGGTCCAACCTACCTTCCACCTCGTGTTCCCCACTGTATTTCCAGGAACCCTGGGATTCTTATCAACTCTTACATCCTTTCTACCAAAAACTTCCTCCTTCAGCTCCTTGGGGGAAATGAAGGAACTGATTGTTCCAAGTTTTTGTATGGCCTCCTGGTTTTCTCCACTGGGAGAGGTGGCTCTGGGAGTAGAGTTGGCAGGAGACACACAGGAGAGAAAAGAAGGGAAAAAACAGGAGCTCTTTCCAGTAAGGTCGTAGGCCATGACCTAACTAATTCCACAGCCATGGAGTCAATCGATCTGCCACCTGCACACTCCAGAACAGCCTGTCCTCTGGCCTTGCCTCCCTTCCAGACCAGGCATTGTTTGATGTGATGAGTTTTCATGAAGCCTGATGGAAAATGAAGCCTGATGAAAGATGGACCCTTCCCCACTTGCTACTTCCACCACCACCTCCTCCACCCGTCAGCCCTACAGGGCTGGTCTCTATGGGCCTCCAGCTCTACCTCATACAGAGTTTTAAATGTTTAGGCACATAGTCAGCCATGAAGAAAGCTCTCCTTCTAGACTCACAGGATGTCAATATCAGAAGAAAATCTCAGGTCATTTCTTGCCCAGTTTCTGCTTTTTGCATAGCAGTGAACAGAGGCCCCAGATTACAGAGGGCCAAGGTCATTGTCACCCAGAGAGTTAGTGGCAGTGACAAGACCAGAGACCAGGTGCTCAGACTCCCAGAGGAGAGTCTGTCACTGACCTAGATGTTTCCCCTGGTGCTGTGACATGTGAAGTCCCACATGATTCACTTTGAAGTTGCCCTACTCCCTCACCTTGGCCCTTTAATCCTACCTCTGGCCTGCAGAGTAAATAAACACTTGTGAAATACTTCTGACATTCAACTGGAAGTCCCTCCTACCTTTAACCAAGCTGCTTTTGGGAAACAACTTGGCGTATTAAAGATGAGAGGGTACTTACTGGGATGTTGTCACCCAGTCCAGGCCAGGTCCTTGCACTTAGAGGCTTGGAAACCATATTGTTGGTTTCCCCACCACAGATCACACTTGATAAAGCTGAGTCAGGCTAACAACATTTTTGGGAAACCAGTGTATTAAAGCTAAGTGCCTGTTTGTTACCATAAACAAGAGCTGTGACTGTCTGTTGTATCAGTTCACATTGCCCTGACCAGCTGCTTCTTCCCAAAGGCAACCTATGTAGAAAGTCAAACTGTCAGACAGTCACTTGGTGAATGCAAACTCTGAACAAGGGGGATTTGAAAGAGCTCTCCAGATGCTTTCCTTTGTTGCTGACTGGTCCCTTCCTGGCTGACCCATCCTTGCTTTAGCTGGATCAATATACGCAGCAGTTCTGGTGGCCCTGAGAGTCATTCGATATCTTGAAAGAAACTTAGCCTCTTTCTGCTCTTCCCATTATGTGTTGATTTCATAACTCTCAGAGGGAAATCTCATTTCCCACATTTCTAAGCCCTTTGGGGGAGGGGGTCCCCCATGATTCAGTTGTTCAGACACCTATAATTATATCCACATGCTCTTCTATTATCCGTCCTATATTACTTCATCTTGTCCACCAGCATATCCCAAAAGACTTTATAAAGTATGATGAGGACAGATTATAATCTTTAAATCATATATCCCATTGACATCTTAAGTTGTCTTCATCTAGCACAGACTCGTGCACATAGGAAATGCCCAGGAAATTTTTAACCGAATGATTCTTTTATTAAATCATGGTATCACCAGCTGTGTTGCATTGTGAGCTGCATGGCGTGTATCTTAAGAGGATTGTACACCATGGCTGGTGTCAGTGCGCATCAGGGTCAGCCAGGGAGTTGTGCTAAAAATGCAGATGCCTAGGCTCTGCAACCCCAGGGAGTCTCCAGAAGTCTGCCAGGTGATTCTGATGCAAGTGACCTTCAGACAATCCTTTAGGAAGCACTGGCCCCAGAGACCCATGAGTTCCCATGTGTCACCATTCTCTGGTCGCTTGTAACTGAGTCAGCCTCCAGCCTCATCCCCAGCAAGAACCTCCTGCTTGCAGACCCTTCCTTGGACTCACGTGCCTTTATCTCCCTCCTTGTTTCCTCAAGTGTGTGGCTGTGGCCTAGCCCAGTCGGGCTTCTTCTTCAAGAACCAGGAGTACATCTGCACCCAGGACTACCAGCAACTCTACGGCACCCGCTGCGACAGCTGCCGGGACTTCATCACAGGCGAGGTCATCTCCGCACTGGGCCGCACCTACCATCCCAAGTGCTTCGTGTGCAGCTTGTGCAAGTGAGTGGGTGGCCAGCAAGGGCTGGGACCCTCTGCCTAGGTGCCTGGGGAAGGGGAGAAATGGCCTTTCCCAGGCAGATCTTGGGGTGAACACTTTCATTCCTAGAATCTCAGGGGTGGAAGGACTTGACAAGCAAATGGTTTTGAACATTTAGCAGCTGAATCCTGTCTGTTAGATGTCGTCTAATACAAAACACTAGTTTGTTCCAAGATGAAGGCAGAGTAAAGATCTGAGCCCCTACACTCAAATCTCCTACTTCCCATCAAAAGGCCCCAAAGGAACCACTGAGTGCCATGGCCTCTCAAGACTCAGTGTGGAATCCATGGGTCTGGTTCAGGCTCTCACATCCTCAGCCACATGTGGTCCTGGGATGTCTATTTATAGCCTTCCTCCACGACCCTGGAAGGTGACCCCACCTCTGTAAGCCTCAGGTTCATTGGTAAAATGGTCATCAAAACCAGTCCAACTTCATAACGTTTTCAGGAAGATAAATGAGACAGTACCTACAGAGACCTTCGCTCAGTGACTGGTACCAAATTGTGTCTGATTTTATTATTCTTTTCTTTATCATAATGTTCATCATCCACCTTCTCAAGACTTTACAATTTATTTATTTTTAATTGAAGGATAATCACTTTACGATATTGTGTTGGTTTCTGCCATATGTCAACATGAGTCAGTCATAGGTATACCTATGTCCCCCACTCTTGAACCTCCTTCCCACTCCCACCCCATCCCACCCCTCTATGTTGTTACAAAGCCCTGGTTTGAGTTCCCTGAGTCAGATAGCAAATTCCCATTGGCTATCTATTTTACATATGGTAGTGTATATGTTTCCATGTTACTCTCTCCATTCTCAAGACCTTTGATAGGTGATGGAAAGCTCACCAGCTGCCTCCTCCCCACCCCAAGCATCCCCATCACTTGTTAACTTAGCAGATGTACCTTAAGGACCCACTGTATACCAAATACCATATTAAGGAGACAAAAAATAAAGAAAACCTCAACCCTGTCCACCAATATTTTAACATTTAATGGACTGCTCAAAGTCATAAGTAAAGCACTATTGGAGTATATGTATGCACTTTTTAATAGGGAAAGTAATCTATAGATTAATTATTTTTCTCATAAAATAACCACCTCTTTGTTACCAGTTAGAGTAATTAACCACTTGGGGTTTTTGATTGAGACTAATGCCACAGTCCCTAAGAAAATATCACCCAATGGCATTCATTCTTTTATCCAGCCCTTAAAACCTGGTCCTTAGGTCCTAGAATGCCAGAACCGTTGAAAGTTTGCACAGTAGGGCCCATATAGTATAAAGTGGAGGTTTTGTGAAGCCCCATGGAGATGAGGTGTCTTCTCAAGGTCATGATCCATGTCCTTTTACTGGTAGTGAGTGCCTGGGCTGTGACGAGAGCTCAGCTACCTCTCCCCAGCACTCCCTCCATTGTTCATGTCGCTAATGTAAGGGCAGTAGAACCACTGCAGGCTTAGGGCCATGTGCTCAGAACCCATGTTAACAGGCATTCTAGACTACATGAGCAAGAGCTGCTGCGTGATGGGATTGGCTGTACTGAGGGGTCTGAGCAGTTTATATTTAGTTAGGGAGGCAGGACATGACAAACTTGAGATCCCTGAGCTGTGGAACTCCCAACTGTTCAAAGGCAGGTGAGCAGAGGAAGAGGCTCTCTGTGGACATCTAAGGTTCCTGGGGAGTAAAAGGAGGATGTTTTGGCAAACTGAATTGAGTCCTTCCTGACATACAGGGATAGGTCAAGTTGGGAAGACATCCTTCCAGGAGGAAGCACCCCTGGGACGAGTTTTTAGCCTCTTTATTGTATAGAAGGAAATGGCAGCCCACTCTAGTATTCTTGCCTGGAAAATTCCATGGACAGAGGAGCCTGCCAGGCTACAGTTCATGGGGTCACAAGAGTTGGACACGACTTTGCAACCAAGCCACCACCACCACCTTTGTATAGAAGAGAAATGTAAGCTCAAATAAGTGTTGTGATTTCCCCAGTGTTTAAAAATCATGTAAATGGCCCAACTGGGTCTCCTTCCGGTCCTGATCTTGATTGAGTGGTTTAGCTCTGCCCCGGGAACAGCCCGTGAATGTAGCTGGTACTCTATATGTGCTGTGTGTGCTACCAGAGATCTTCAAGCACATGTCGTCAAGTCACCTATAGACACAGAGCCCTCTGGAGAGGAGGTGTTGAATTTCTTCTTCCTCCTCACAGGAAGCCTTTCCCCATTGGAGACAAGGTGACCTTCAGCGGGAAGGAATGCTTGTGTCAGACGTGCTCCCAGTCCATGACCAGCAGTAAGCCCATCAAGATCCGCGGACCAAGCCGTGAGTCCTCCCCGCCGGGAGCCTCCCCATCTGCGAGCACATCTCCCAGGGCTCCCCTGTCCCAGTTTCACTAACCACTTCCCTTCCGCAACCTGGAGGGAAGTGGGGGCGGTTCCCACCCTGGAGGACTCCTGAAGTATGACCCAGTTGGCAGACAGCCCAGACTCATGAGTTTCCCTACATACAAATGTAGGGAAAACAGGCTGCCCAACAGTAAAGAGGGATGGCCTGGGCCATGTTTTGGCCGCTTGGGTGTTTCTCCTGGGATGAGTGGGCCTCCTTATCTCCCCTTTGGTCCATGCTGCCCGGAGCACTCCAACAGAGCTGATCAGGTGCTTTCCACCAGTGGCTCTCAAATTGTACAAATTCCACTAAAAAACTATATGCAGACATATCTTAGCAAAAGAGGGAGCATGGGAGAAGGCCACAAGGGCTGCTCTCCGTGTCTCTAGGGTGTGTCCTGTGGACTGCAGCATTAGCTTCACTGCAAAACGCAAAAATACAGATTGCTAGGCCCACTTTGGACTCGTAGAAATGGGACCTAGAAATATATGATCATAATAAGCTTCCTGAATGATTCATTCACTGCTCCTAAAACTGAGAACTACTCACAAAGGTCATGTTCTATCACTAAAACACAGATTGGGGCATGGAGGGGAGCTGAGGATCAGAGGTGTACCTTAGAACAGTCATTCTGATTTGTGGAATGTCCGTTTCATTCCAACTTGTCTAGCTGTAAGGTATCTAAATCACTGTTGCAAAACGCCCTTCTCGGACCCCTCACTGCATGTGCCCACACACACACCCAGGGTCTCGTAAGCCAGGTTAGGCTCCAGCATTCTTTCATGTTACATGATACTCTCACTGGCCTTGTCGGCAGAATCAATGAAAGCCCATTAGCTTCCTGTGCTGCATCACTGCACCATGTGGGGGCTGTCGGCCACGGCACCAGAAGAGTCAGCATGCTGGGGCTGTGTCCACTTGAGGGGAAGGGCGAGCACAGAACCACCTCCCCCAAGTCAGCAGGACTCAGCTCTCAGAGGCTCCAATAGCAAGGGAGCCTGTGGGGTGGGGGGGGCTCCCTCCATCATCCTTCCCTCCTTTCAGTTAATTCAGACCTGTTCCCAGACCTTCCTTCAGTGTCTTTGATGGGGACCAAGAAAAATTTGCTGCTCTGAACAGGTTTCCATCTCGAGGTTCTGAGGCTGAGTGCACATAGGTTACCCTCATAACTCCTTGAAAGCATCATCCAGAATGACAGCAAGTCTGGCATGCTGGGATGCAGGACCACAGGACCATGGCTGATGCTGCTCAGGTACCCAGATACCAGAGAGACCACGTGTGAGATCATAGAGAGAAGCCAGCTGGAGTCAGGAGGCTATCTTCCTTCTGTGATGCACACCTGTCATGCAGCCTCCCTGTGGCTCAGTTTACCCAACTTGGTGGAAAGCAAATGTATCTGTATTTGACAATCAAACTAACACATATCATAGTGTATAAACTGCTCTCTAAATATAAAATGAGGAGTTTTGTTGGCTTGGCGGTCTAATCTAGAAAACATGCCAGAGGAGAACTGAGAATAAATCCCTGAATCTGCTGCTATTTCACTCAGCTTGTGTTGTGTGTTACTGTGTGCCTTGGGGATCTCAGGCAAGTGGAAGATTTCCTAAGCTGAGTGCTGGAGGCCTGCATGGGAGCATGTCCACTAGGAGAGGCCACTAAATGTCTCCACCATAATTCTTCAGATCAGGAGGTGGAAGAAGGGAAGGAAGAGTCAGTACAGAAGAACAGTGAGCATGTGGGCAGTCTCCAGGGGAATGCCTAGGATCATGGCTCATCTTGCTACTCACGAAGTCTAGACATAAATGTGTGGATCTATGGGGCCTATGTTTCAGAGAAATGTTCTTTCCCCAAAAGTGGTCACTGCCCATGCTGCAAACACAAAGTAGTCTCCTGACTCAAGGGGAAGTTGAAAGAGCTTCTGAGTCCCCCAAGGATGGAGAGAACTAAAACAAGATTCAAAAGAGTGCTAAGATGAAGAACATAGCTTGGAAAAGGAAAATGAAGGAGGAAAAACTTGCTGTGTTTTTGAGCCAGAGGAGTGTGAAGTTACATTCCTGAAATGCCAAGACACTGTGGAAAAGCAGGAGCAGTATCTACTCGGAAGAGATTAAGAATACTTTGGAACTATCAAGAGATGGGAATCATGTTATTTATCAGAGGCAGGAGAACTGTTTCTTCACAGACCACACTGAGAAGAATCAAGAGCAAAAGCTGCATCACCACCATCTCCACCAACACAATCACCATTATCACCTCCATCATGATCACCAACATACCATCACCACTGCTGACACTGACTGACTATTCTTAGTGCCAGGCACTGCCCAGACCCCACTGAGAAGAATCAGGAGCAGAAGCAAAATCACCACCTCCACCAATACCATTGCCATCATCACTACTATCTCCACGACCACCAGCATCATATTGAATACCATTAGCGCCACCACCACTACCACCAACACTACCATCACCTTTGCTGACATTGACTGTTCCTAGTGCCGGGCACTGCACAGACCTCACTGCAAAGAATCAGCAGGAGCAGTACCATCACCATCATCACCAAAACCACTGCCATTGCTACTGTCAGCACTGCACTAATTTTTCTATACATAACATCTTATTTAATCATTACAACAATTCTATGAGAGAGACAAGAGCAATGGTTTTAGATAAGAAAACAGATACTCTAAGAGTGTCAAGGTCACTCAGATAATGGTAATGGAACCAGAGTGTGAGCCTAGGCAAGTCTGGCTTTGGAGCCTATTCCCTTAATACCCAATACCAGAGACATGACTTGCTAATAGGAAGGGTCCTGTCTTTCTGGATTAGTTGCCTAAAACAAGGTGGGGAGCTTGCTATGACTCACATACCCACCTATTTTTGCTGTAATGAATGACACAGTCGGAAAAAACTAAAAATAACTGTCTGGGGTCTTCAGAGATTCCAGTAAATTGAGGGATTTAGGAGGAGCAGGTGCATCATGCTTATTGCCAGCTGAAGGTGGTAATTTTGGAATAAAGAAGAATGTATGAGGAATGGAGTGGACAGCTGCCTGGGCAGAATCCACTTGGGACAGGGTGTGTCCTGACCTTGCTTATTACACCAGGTCCATGGGCTCCTGGATGCAGTGCCTGAGGCTCCAATGTTGGTCATAAGTGAAAGTTGGAAGAAGAGGGGGGAAAAGATCCTGGTAAAGATCCTTCATCTGAAGCCAGTTGAGTGGAGGATGAGCAATATAATATGAAAAAAAAAGAAATGTGGGATAGGTGTGCCAGAATTCTCAGGAGGAATTAGCAGGCCTTCCCTACAGAAGACATGCTGCCTCTGACCTCATATCAGAAACTGGATAATGCACAGAGTATGAGTTAAAAGCCATGAGAATGTGGAATAATAATGATAAGAACCACTTATTGGGTACATACATGCCAGGCACTGTGCACAGTCCTTCCAGGCTTGACTTCAGTTCATCTTCACACCAGTGGTGTAAGGAAGATGTTCAGATGAGGAAGCTGGACCTTAACAGTTGTACAAATAGTCAGCTGGGGAGCTGGGATTCTCCCCTTGGCCAGCCTCTCTCCACTCACTCTAACCTCTCAGCTCAACCTCTAACCACCATACTGTACCATCTCCTAAATTTTAATTCAAGATGCCAATTTCATCTCAGATATGTCACTGCAACTTAAAGAGATGGAATTCAAATCTTTTGTGGCCACAAAAGGAGGCAACTCTTTGAGTAAGTTTTATTGAAAAGATGGACAATGGTGGTGTTAGCCAGTAACTTGTCTATCTCCATGGAATCCACAAGTGAATTTGCTCAGACCATGTCAAGCAAGGAAAAGTGAAGTGCAGGAGATAAAGGAGAAGAGAGAAACTGTGGTTGTCATAAAAGACTTGAAGAAATACATTTAGGGTAGGAGGTAGATAATCCTTGGTTGCTTAAAATAGGGGGTGTCACAAGAATTCAGGCCTCAGCTTCATATAAAAAAGGCCATCATGACAGTCTTCCCTGTCTAAAGGCAAGAGGGGGTGAGCTGCCCACCTGTTGAGAATGCTGAGGGTTACTGTGCTGGGTGGGACTTTGATATGAACTCTGAGCCTCTGTGGGATCATTTAACCCTATCGAGAAGGCCCACAGAGACACAAATTCAGCACCTGTGGCCTAGAAAGCTGGACCAGATTGCCTGAGCCCTCGGGTTTTCCTATACAGAGCACAGACAAGTCACTTCAGAGGCCGTCTGTCTATAAAAGAAGAGGGGGTACTGACCTCTAAACAATGATGTTCTGAAGACTGTACTGATTGGGATGGAGTAGAAGTTGACTTATTCCAGGAGAAAAAAAAAAAGGAAAAGAAAGAAATCCTAAATCTGTTCTGCCAGCCCCCATTTGAAGACCTGGGACTTGAAGCATTTTGCAATGGGAAACCTTCTTGCCCCCAGCTTGTGCTAAGAGACATTGGAAAGGTGCTGTGTAGCCAAGAGGCGTGGACTGTGGGAGCTGACTGGTACACACACTTCATCAGGGCCCAGACTTTCCACAGCTTGCTGGACACTCCCCCTTCCTAGAGACACAGACACCTCATCTCTTCTCCAGGACTGGCTTCCAGCTGGATGAGAGCTTCAGCCAATCTCTCCCAACTTGCTGTGCTGTCTCTCTCCTCCTCTACTGCTCCCAAGTGTGCATTTGCCTTTGGTGCCAAGAAGGAGGCCTGTGCTCTGGTAAACATTGCCCCTTGACCCTTTCCTCCTCCAGAGTGGGACATCTGGTCGGCCAAGCCTGAATTCCCAGCATCTCCCAAGTACCTCGGACCCTGCCTCCATTTCCTGCCCCTCCCTAGACATTGTTGAGCAACAGGCAGCCTCTGGGCCCCCCTACATTCTGTTGGCCTCAGCGCATGGTCCAGCGTGATGGAAACGGAGAGCAAGGGTGCCTTTCTGCCCTGGAACAATCTCATCAGAGTCTTTAACCCTCACTGCTTGGGGAGGCAGATGTTTGGTTTGTAGTCACATAAGGGAGGAGGTGTGCGTGCTAAGTTCTATCCTTTGCCTGAGTGCTAGAAGGGCTGCTCATTCAGTACATCTGCTCTGAGTTCTTACTGTGTGCTGAGCACGGTGCTAGGCAAGAGAATAGGTTTAACCAAAAGCACACAAATCACAAACCACTGAGCGTACGAACCTAAAGGTGAGAAAAAGTAGAAACTGAGCTTGGAGCAGGGATTCTCAAACTCTGCTGGGCTTGGAGATCTTGATAAAATTCAGTGACAAGGGCTCGATTTCCAAAATGTATAAAACAGCTCATGCAGCTCAATATGAAAAAAATAAACAACCCAGTCAAAAAGGGTAAAAGAACTAAATAGAAATTTCTCCAAAGAAAACATACAGATGGCCAACAGGCACATGAAAAGTTGCTCAAACTTTCTGCATTTTAGAGAAATGCAAATCAAAACTATAATGAGGTTGTCACCTCACATCGGTCAGAATGGCTGTCATGAAAAGTCTGCAAATGACAAGTGCTGGAGAGGCTGTGGAGAAAAGGGAACTCTCCTTCACTGTTGGTGGGATTGTACATTGATACAGCCACTATGAAGATCAATATGGATGTTCCTCAAAAAAAAACTAAAGATAGAGCTATCTTTAGTATGATCCAGGAATTCCACCCCTGGGCATTTACCTGGAGAAAACTCTAATTTAAAAAGATACATGCCCCCCAGTGTTCATTGCAGCACTCTTCACAATAGCCAAGACATGCAAGCAACCAAAATGTCCATCAACAGATAATGGATAAAGAAGATGTGGTATATATATATATACAATGGAATATTACTCATCCATAAAAAAGAATGAAATAATGCTATTTGCAGCAACATGAATGGGCCTGGAGATTATCACAGTAAGTGAAATAGGTCAGAGACAGACAAATATCATATGATATCACTTTATGTGGAACCTAAAAAAATAATACAAATGATTTGCAAAATAGAAACAGACTCACAGACATAGAAAACTTATGGTTAACAAAGGAGAAAGAAGAAGATAAATTAGGATTTGGGGGTTAAAAGATACACTCAACTACATATAAAATAGATTAGCAACAGGACCTACTGTATAGCACAGGTAACTATATTTAATCCCTGTAACAACCTATAATAGAAAAGAACCTGACAAAGAATATATTACGTGTGTGTGTGTGTATGTGTGTGTGTGTGTGTGTGTGTGTAACTGAATGACTTTGCTATTACCTAAAATGAATACAACATTGTAAATCAAGTGTACTTCAATAAAAATAAAATAGTTAAAAATAAAAATTCAGTTGATCTGGGCCCACATTTCTATACATTTTCAATTTCCCAGGTGACACTGATGCTGCACTTCCCCAGGTCACTGAGAGTTGCATGAGCTTTGTTAGCAACTTGAGAACAGGCTAGGAGCAGTTCAGGGTCCTCTCTGGGTGAACCACGGTCAGGATGACCAGCAAGGAACTTTCTGGAGGAACCCTGTGAGGCCTTTCTTTCTCCCTCACACCTCCCAAGGTGCCTTTGGCCTTTCCCTCGCCTGACGTAGTCTCGACTGGTGCTGGTGCCTGGGTGGGAGCAGTTATGGAAAAGCCAGCGTTCAGGAAGGGTTGCCTGGACTCCGGCGCGAGACGACAGCAAGGGTCCCAGGGCCCAAGGTGCTTTGCTCATCGGGTCCTCTTGTCTTTGCAGACTGCGCCGGGTGCAAGGAGGAGATCAAGCATGGCCAGTCGCTCCTGGCACTGGACAAGCAGTGGCACGTCAGCTGCTTCAAATGCCAGACCTGCAGCGTCATCCTCACCGGGGAGTACATCAGCAAGTAGGTCTCTCCCCTGCCCCGCCCGCCTGACCTCTGCGCGCCCCCAGGCCTGGCCCCACATGGCCCTTGGCCTGAGTCACCAGCAGCATCTCCCCCCATTTCTGTCTGGCTGCCACACTCCAGCCACAAACAGCACCCCACTCACCTTGGGCCCTCACTCGGTGCTTCCCCTGTTCTGAGATGCTTCTCTGTTCTGAGCATGCTTGCTCCTACCCTTCCTCTGGTCTCAGGTCCCATACCCTCCCCTCAGAACTGGCTTCATACCACCTCTTACAGGCCCTCCGCACTGGCCCTCCCAGCGGCCCTCATCGGCCCTATTGGTTTCCTTCGGGTAGGCCAACACCATTTGCAATTGTATACTTAACCATGTTACCTGTTTAATAAGGATAATAATATTAGCTATCATTTATTGAGCTTTTAGTATGGACAAGGACTGTACTAACTGCTCTGTACAAATTATCACATCAAGCCCCATGACTACCCCCATGAGGTGTTAACCCCTATTTGAAAAGCTGTAGAAACTGAGTCTCAGGAAGTTATTGCCGCAGTGGTTATACTTAGCGTCTGTCCTCACCAGGGTGGGACTTTGTTTAATTGACTGCGGCCTGTAGCACAATGCCTGACCCAACATCGATAATACAGTTGTTGAATGAAATGAGATAAGAGATGATGGACACATAATTGTCAGGAGAGACGGCCTAGCCCCAACACTGAACACCAGACAAAGCCCCTTGTGCCAGGTCCTTATGACCATATTTACATACTCAAGTACCTAAAAAAAAAAATTAGGGCCATGAGCCCTCAGAACCTTTTACACTATGATCCAGACATTTTCTAGTATCACTCTCTGACCCGATGCTAGGATATAGTGAGCATTAAAGTTGTAGCATGCATGGTTCTACTATCAAGAAATAAGAGAGACAGGCTGTATGCATAAAAAATGATGACTCCAGGGTACATGTGATTCAGATCTCAAGAGAAGTTCTGTTCTTTAAGACCTTTCCAATCAGAAGTGACAGAAAACCCAACTCAAACTCCCTTGAATGCAAAAATGGGAGTTTATTGACTCATGGGAAGGCCAGTGGCATTCCTGGCTTCTGGCGTGGCTGAATCCAGAGGCTTAAAGCTGTCATTAGCCTTTCAGAAGCTGCACCCTCTCCCCAGACTTTCTTGTCTCTCTCAGCTCTGCCTTCCTCTGTGTCTGATTCATTCTCAAGCAGGACCTCCCCAACTGGTAGCAAAGATGATTACCAGCAACTCCAAGCTTTGTTTCTAGCAGCTTCATAAACCTGGCAAAGAGGGAGAAAGGCCTCTTTCCCAAGAACTCCAGCAAAAGTCCCACAGCTGCCTCTGATTTGGCCTCCACTGGTTCACATGCCCATCCCTGACCAGTCACTGGCCAGAAGGATCTAAACCCTTGAATCAGAGAGCAGCCCTTTGTAACTGTGAGTGGGAAGGGGTGGTTCCCAGAACGCAGGCAAGGTACTGCTGCTGTCAAAAAGGGAGGTGGGTACTAGCCAAACGACCTTTGTCTGTGTCATAGGTCTAAGCCACAGGCTGTGGCTGTGACTGTTCACTTCTAACTAGCAGAAGTGGTATCTGGAATATGCGAGAGCTTTATGGGAGATGGTAATATTTGGGCTGGACCTTGAAAAGGTGTATAAGATTTGAAAATGCAAAGAAGGAAAGCTTGTAGCCAGAATGCTCAGCCTGGGCAAGGACAGGGAGGTGCTGGCCACATCCATCCTGTTTGCTAGAACTCGGGTGTGTGCACAGGTGAAGTCCAAGGCTGCAGAGGTGAGTTGAGGTCACAGCCTGAGTGCTTTGAACGCATGTTAGTGGGAGTTTGGCATGTACCTCTGTGCCTGCCAAGTAAGGTGTTTCCTTGGTGAGATGCCAGCCAGGAGTCCTTGAGTCTGTGAGTTCAAGTCCAAATTCTCTGGGGGAGTAAGAGTTTGATCAGAGCTCCTTGTGAGCAGGTGCAACCCAGATTACCCACCATGCCTTAGGCCTCTGCAGCCGGGCTCTGGGCTCTTCATCCATCTGCCAGCAGAGTGGAAGGTGCTTAGCAGCGCCGGCTCTGGTGTTGATGCCCCGGTCAGAAGCCCAGCCCACTTGACCTCAGCAAGAGACTCAGCTTCTCTGAGTCTCAGTTCCTTCATTTATAGAAACAGGGCTGAGAAGAAGAACCCTCATAGGGTTCAGAGATCTGTGCTTTGTACCTAATCAATACCCAGTAAAGATTAATTTTTACCCTCTGCCTCTTTTTAGAATCATGTATGTCAAATTCCCAAAGACCTCACCCAGCAGCAGACAGTGCTTCCCAGGCATGCATGGGGAGCTTGTCAAGATGCAGATTCCCTGGGTCCAAATTAGGAGGTGTGGGCATTTATACCCAAATTTTGCTGGTTCATTGCACCCACCTCCTGACCAATGACTTTATCCCCCTGCAGGGTAACCCTCCCACCCCCCAGAGTGTAAAAGGGTTGAGGGTGAGGGAGGCTTGTCTCAGGGACCCACAAACAACTGTGTCACCTCCTGACTTTGCTGAGCACCAGTCCTCAATGTTGCCTCTCCTTCAGGAAATACTGATGGCCCTGCTGCCCAGGGTAGGCTCCTAGCAGTCCCTGCAGGGCAGCAGCATGGATGTGCCTGGTCTAAGGCCTCTCTGCATGTGAGTGAGTTCTGTTCCGTACAGAAGATGTCATCGGCACTTCAGAGAGATGTCATCAGATCTGGGCCCTAGAGCTAGGCAGGGCCCGAGCTGGGCTGAGTGCTTTGATGTCCCCAGTCATCTCCATGTTGGCCCTTGAAAGCTGAGCCCAAACGTCCTTTGTGGACTCCTGTCAGCCATCATGGGGATCCCCTAGGACAGGTGCTTTGCTGAGCCCTGGGACACCCTGGAGCCACATCCTTTAATTCTCATGACAGCCTGCTGAGAAACCAGACCTTGTGGGTTTGAACTAGCACTAGATCAAATGGCAACCCACTCCAGTATTCTTGCCTGGAAAATCCCATGGATGGAGGAGCCTGGTAGGCTATATATAGTCCATGGGGTCACAAAGAGTTGGACACAACTGAACGACTTCACTTTCACTTTCTCATCCACACAATGGGGAGAACACTAATTCCAACCTCATAGGACAGCGGCAAGTATTAAATGAAACAACCTATATAAAATACCATCAGAGAGCCCGACACATACCAAGCAGTAAATATCAATGGCTACTGTAGTAGGGATAGTGTAAGAATAACTAACAATAATCTTATTACTGCCCAGTAAGTTCTAAGCACTGGGCAAGAATGGAGCACTTAGGAAGTGATTGGGGAAGGCAAGGGTTCCTGTTTTCTACTGATTCAGGAGCACAGTCATATGATTCTTTTTGTACCAGTGTTTTGTTAGAAGAGGAACCCTTAAGAATATGCAAAAAATTGATCACATTGATGACCTCCTGGAAGGAAAACTGGGAGAGACTGAGAGGAGGGTGCAGACTTTCCCCTTGTGCCTTTGCAGTGTGCCAAATGCAGATATTACCTGTTCTAAATGGAAGCTTTATTTTTTAAATGACCTTTTAAAAGAGTCCTTTAGGGTAAGGGGAAGAGAGTAGGTCTAGAAAATCTGAGGAGAGAGCAAGGAAAAAAGAGTGAGGGACCCTCATGGCCAGCAGGAAACAGTGCTTCCCAGGCATGCATGGAGAGTTTGTCAAGATGCAGATTCCCCAGCCCTCTCACCCCAGGGACTGTCTGATCTTGTAGATCTGAGGGGTGTCTGGGCAGTTTTCACTTTGAACAGCCACCTGAGTGCTTCTAATCTTGGTCCAGTCACAGTTATCTGTGGGTCTGGGAAGTTCCACGTGACACCCCCGTGGACCCCCCTAATTTCCTCTTCCTGTGTGGATTTCCTCTGCAGGGATGGCGTTCCGTACTGCGAGTCTGACTACCACTCCCAGTTTGGCATTAAGTGCGAGACTTGTGACCGATACATCAGTGGCAGAGTCTTGGAGGTGAGTGGGTACAAGTAACTATAAAGATGATTGAGCAGATGGCCTGTGACCCCGCAGAGTCATCCCTGAAGAAGGGGAAAGTCACCCCACACCCCTTTTTCCTTAGCCTCTCCCTCCCCTGCTTTCTCTGCCTTAGCTTAGCTTGCTACATGACCTTGAGCAGATAACCTTGCTTCTCTAGGTACCCCCCAAATGAGAAGCTGGACAAAATTACTCCTTGTTCAAAAAATGTTGTGTTGGAAATGTCGGTTGTTTCTCTGGATTCAGACCCAGATAGATTACTAGGGAGTGACATATGATTTTCTTCTTTGCCCTGCCTAAAGGATAGAGCCTTTATTTTTTTAAGCATTCAGTAATGTGCTGATTTATGAACCAGCTCGTCTAGCAGCCTGCTCCCTAAGCCCTTCTTTGGCTGGTCCATCACCATGGCAACAACTTTCCTCTGCTTCTGATGCACAGCTCACTCTGCCAGTGACAGACAACCTGCAGCACCCTTGCTGAGCCCCTGCCAGAGCCCCCATTCGCTGGCCTTCCTGGCCTTCCCTCCCACGCCCTGGGCCCAGGCAGCTGTCTTCCTATGCCTTGGGACCACCCACCTTGAGGAGTCAGAAGCAGGAAAGAGTTTGGTGCAAATGAAAAGCAGTGGCCTAGTATTCTCTTCATCCTAAGTCAAACAAGTAGAATCGAAATGTCATAAATCTTTTTGCTAGGCAAAAATTCTATAAAGTTTTCTAAAATATATACATTATATTTATATATATGTATACAAAAGCTTTCTAATTTATATTCACTCAAAATTTTGATATAGTTTCATGTATTTTGCCATCTAGAATCACAGCTAAAAGTCTATAAAATTTATTAGTGATTAAAATAACTTGAATGAGGCTTGAAACTCCTAATCCAGTTCTGAGAATACAAAGAAATAGTGTTCGTTAAAAAGACAGGAAATTAACATGTGATACAGTATTATCAACTAAAGTACAGATTTTGTTCAAATCTCAAAAAACGAAAAACAGTAGCCTAAGAGTACAGATAATTGGGTGCTAATATTGACTCAATTGCTTACTCATGCTCAGATTTTGGGGTGAGTATCTTTGCCTTTCTAGGCCCACATTTTCTCATATGACAGTGGCTGAGGGACAACAGACTAGGTCAGGGCTTACGAACAGAATCATTAATTCTGACAAATCTGGCCAGGAGACCGAGGTTGCCTGGGGTCAGCAGTGCATTGAGAAGGATCCTACAGCCTCAGCTCAGGAGAAAGAGTCGCAGCCAGGAGGGGACTCTGAGGAGATGCACTGTAGTTGAGCCCTGAGGGTGAGAAGGAAGCTGCCATGTGGAGGGCTAGAGGAGGGATGAGCCTGACCCTTTCAGGGAACAGAGAAAAAGGCCAGTGTGGCTGAGTTCTGTAAATCAGGGCTAGAGGAAGATGGAGTAGATCATAAAGGGCATATCACATCAAGCTTTGTAGGCCTGTTTAGGAGTTTATGTTTTATAGCAAATGCAGTGGAACTTCATTGGAGAATTTTAAACCAAAGAACAACATTATTAAGATTTCCATTAAAAGACTATAGGGAATCAGAGAATAAGATAAATGCACAGAGTGGATAAGCCATCAGGCATTTCCAAGGAGCAGTAGGAGTGCAATGTGGAGAAAAAGCATGAAACAGAAGTACATGGAGGATTTGGGCCCAGGTTTCTGAGGGCCTGATACCAGGGCGAGACATCTGTAATTCACAGGACAGCAGGGGGTTGGGGAAAGGTCAAGCAGAAGTGACCTGCTTCGAGCTGCACCTTAGGGAGAATAACATGATGTCCACAGGCTAAGTTTAAAGGAAGGAAACTGGAAGCGGGAGACCCGCAAGAAGACCTCGACCCCCCAAAAAGGACTTGGGAGGTACAGTGGCAGGATTAATCAGCCTGTCTACAATACTGTGGAAGTTGAATTCCAATAGCTTTGCAACCATGGGGCCACTTGTAGACACAGCCATCGAAGGAGAAGAGGCCAGGGGTTGAACCCAAGTGTCAAGCACAGATGAGAGGAAGTCTGGTGTTGCCATCGCAGAAGTCCAGATGGCACGGAAAGACTGATCTGAGCAGAAACACATGAATTCCCTTTGGGAAGAAGTGTGGTTGAAATTCCAGGAAAATTTCAAGAGGACAATGAGAATGTGGACCAGAGGTCAGGGACAAAGCTCAGGCCTGCAGGGAACAGTCTCAAAAATGCTAAGACTTGAATAATAGCACCCTGAAAGTCATCAGCCCTCTTCTCTAAGAAGATAACATGGGGAGTGGCAGCTTGCAGGAGTGCAGAAGGAGACTGAGAAGTCAGAAAAAGAGGAGGAGTGCTAAGGGATGCAGGATTGGGTAAGATTGGTGAGGGGTGGTGAGAGGACAGAACTCCAGAAAAGATGGGAAGTAATCAGAGTGTTGAGCAGATTCTGCAAGAGCAGTTAGTGATATACAGGCTGAGAAAAAGCTGTGGGGTGTGGGACACGGTCATGTTCAGGAGAAGCACTTGTCAGGTCTGCAGAATTGTGGGCAGGGGGCACCCACAAGTAGTGAGGGTCAGTGGCATGTTGTCATTGTTGTCATTCAGACTCTCAGTCGTATCTGACTCTTTGCAACCCCATGGACTGCAGCATGCCAGGCCCCCCTGTCCTTCACCATCTCCCAGAGCTTGTTCAAACTCATGTCCACTGAGTCGGTGATGCCATCCAACCATCTCTCTCATCCTCTGTCATCCCCTTCTCCTCCTGCCTTCAGTCTTTCCCAGCATCTTTAACAGCATCATCTTTTAGGATTTGAAATTGCTCAACTGGAATTCCATTACCTCCACTAGCTTTGTTTGTAGTGATGCTTCCTAAGGCCCACTTGACTTCACACTCCAGGATGTCTGGCTCTAGGTGAGTGATCACACCATCGTGGTTATCTGAGTCATGGAGATCTTTTTTGTATAGTTCTTCTGTGTATTCTTGCCACCTCTTCTTAATATCTTCTGCTTCTGTTAGGTCCATACCGTTTCTGTCCTTTATTGTGCCCATCTTTGCATGAAATGTTCCCTTGGTATCTCTAATTTTCTTGAAGAGATCTTTCCCATTCTATTCTTTTCCTCTATTTCTTTGCATTGTTCACTTAGGAAGGCTTTCTTATCTCTCCTTGCTATTCTTTGGAACTCTGTATTCAGATGGGTATATCTTTCCTTTTCTCCTTTGCCTTTTGTTTCTCTTCCTTTCTCAGCTGTTTGTAAGGCCTCCTTGGACAACCATTTTGCGTTTTTGCATTTCTTATTCTTGGGGCTGGTTTTGATTACAGCCTCCTGTACAATGTTACAAACCTCCATCCATAGTTCTTCAGGCATTCTATCAGATCACACCCCTTGAATCTCTTTGTCAGTTCCACTGTATAATCATAAGGGATTTGATTAAGGTCATACTTGAATGGCCTAGTGGTTTTCCCTATCTTCTTCAATTTCAATCTGAATTTTGCAAGGAGTTCATGATCTGAGCCAGCCAGCTCCTGGTCTTGTTTTTTGCTGCCTGTATAGAGCGTCTCCATCTTTGGCTGCAAAGAATATAAACAATCTAATTTTGGTATTGACCATCTGGTAATGTCTATGTGTAGAGTTGTCTCTTGTGTTGTTGGCAGAGGATGTTTGCATATGACCAGTGCGTTCTCTTAGCAAAACTCTGTTAGCCTTTGCCCTGCTTCATTTTGTACTCCAAGGCTAAACTTGCCTGTTACTCCAGGTATCTCTTAACTACCTACTTTTGCCTTCCAGTCCCCTAAGATGAAAAGGACATCTTTTTTTGGTGTTAGTTCTAGAAGGTTTTGTAGGTTGTCATAGAACTGTTCAACTTCAGCTTCTTTGCCATTAGTGGTTGGAGCCTAGACATGGATTACTGTAATATTGAATGGTTTGCCTTGGAAACAAACAGATCATTCTGTCATTTTTGAGATTGCACCCAAGTACTGCATTTTGGACTCTTTTGTTGACTGTGAGGGCTACTCCAATCCTTTTAAGGGATTCTTGCCCACAGTAGTAGATACAGTGGTCATCTGAATTAAATTTGCCCATTCCGGTCCATTTTAGTTCACTGATTCCTAGAATGTCGATGTTCAATTCACTTTTGCCACCTCCTGTTTGGCCACTTCTAATGTACCTTGATTCATGGATCTAACATTCCAGGTTCCTATGCAATGTTTTTCTTTACAGCATTGAACTTTACTTTCACCACCAGACACATCCATATGTCATTGGCATATGTCATCGAGAAATCATAAAAGCAGACTTTTCTTTACAGAAGGGAGAGACTTCAGTTACATGCAGGGCAAGAGCCTCAGATGGGAATTCGTCCCAGCATTTCCAGGCTGCTCTGAAATCATGTCAGCACCTGTCTTTCCCCCAAGTTACTGTCATTCAGTATTGTTGGAGCCCCCTCTTCTTGGGCAGCTCTTGTGACTGGGTTTCCATTGATTCCATTGTATGAGGCTCCATTAGCATCTTGGATGTATTGATTTTTTTTTTTTTTTCTTAGATCTGGAAGAGACTTTTAGCAGTCAACTAGTTCAACCTCCTTGTTTTACTGATGAGAAAAGTGAACCCTGAGACATGTGGTTCTTTCTGAAGTCATATGCCATATTTCTGGTAAAGACAGAGCTGATACCTAGGACTCCAGCCTCCTGTATTCCACACCAATGCCCACAGCTCTCAGTTCCCCAGGGCCACTGACACAGTGGGATGTCGAGAAAATACACAGTTGGAGTTAAACAGACTTGAATTCCAGTTTTATCTCTTCTAGCCGTGAAACCAAGCAAGTTACTTTCTTTGAGTCTTAAGAGTCTTTATCGTGAAGTAAGCCAGAAAGATAAAGAACATTACAGCATACTAACACAGCATACTAACACATATATATGGAACTTAGAAAGATGGTAACGATAACCCTATATGCAAAACAGAAAAAGAGACACAGAAATACAAAACAGACTTTTGAACTCTGTGGGAGAATGTGAGGGTGGGATATTTCAAAAGAACAGCATGTATACTATCTATGGTGAAACAGATCACCAGCCCAGGTTGGATGCATGAGACAAGTGCTCCGGCCTGGTGCACTGGGAAGACCCAGAGGAATCGGGTGGAGAGGGAGGTGGGAGCGGGGATTGGGATGGGGAATACGTGTAAATCCATGGCTGATTCATATCAATGTATGACAAAACCCACTGAAATGTAAAAAAAAAAAAAAGAAAGAAAATAATTAAAAATCCCGATAAAGCATTTGAGTCTTTTAAAATAAAAACTTTAAAAGAAAAAAAAAAAGAGTCTTTATCTATCAATGGAGAATACTACTGTTATTTAACTCCTAGTAGATATGCCAGTGTGAAATCATGGAAAATATATATAATAGTCTCTGCCTCTGGTTCCTGGCACAGAGCTCCTAAAACCCTTGTAATTTCCTAAGTGATAAGAACATTAGGAGCATATTTTGTTCTCACATTTGGTTTTTGACCTCAGTTCCTGAACATAGAACTCCTAAACCCCTCAGAAATTTCTGAGCGATGGGAGCATCTTTTGTTCTAATGAGGCGACTCATGGGCTCCTAGATGGAGGCCGGTCACCAGAAAGATCAAGCCATGATTGGAAGCTTGAAACTTTCAGCCCTGACTCCCATCCTCTGGGAAGGGGAGAGAGCCTAGAACTTGAGTTAATGATGGATCCTGTCGATACAAGGAAGCCTTTGTGAACATCCCATGAGTACAGGGTTCAGAAAGTGTCCAGGTGGGTAAACACCCAAGGTTCTGGGACAGCGGTACACAGCGAGAGGGCATGGATGCCCCATGCCCCTCCCCAGATACCTGGAACCTCTTCTGTCTGAATGTTCATCTCTATCATTTTATAACAAACCAGTAAACATAACTGTTTCCTGAGTTCTGTGAGCCATTCCAGCATATTAATAAACCCTAGTTGGGGGTCATGGGAACCCTGGTTTAATGCTGGTCAGTCAGAAATAGGTGACAACCTGGGACTTAATGACTGTTAGCTAAATTGGGGTTGGGGGGAAACAGTGTTGTGGGGAAGACAGGTCTGAGCCCTTAACCTGTGGGGTCTGACTGTTATCTAAATTGGGCTTGGGGGGAGACGTTGTTGTGGGACTGAGCCCTTAACCTGTGGGGTCTGACACTCTGTTCAGGTAGAGTATCAGAATCAATTAAATTACAGGACACTCAGCTGGTGTCACAGAGAATTGCTTGGTGTGGGAAAGGAAAAAAACCTACACATCTGGTGTCAGAAGTATTATGAGTGTGGTAGTAGTCTGAGAGTAAGGGACAAACACAGGAGTATGTTTTCCTTTATAGCTTGTCAGGACTCCCTTGGTTGCAAGTACAGAAACTATACTCAGCTACCTCAGACCAAAAAGGAAATTTGTCAACTCCCATAATGAAAAACCCAGGAGCAGTCCTTGCTTCAGGCACAGCTGGATCCAGCACTCACACAAATGTGTTTGAATATCTTGCCCTCTTGGCGCAATTTTCTTCTGGGTTGGCTTTATTCTCTCTCCTGTATAATGGGGAAATCAGACACCAGTCACTCTAGGCTTCCATCCTGTCAGTCAGCATTTCCAGTGGAAGGAGAGCTTTCTCTTTTCTAATAGCTCAGCAAGCATCCTGGGACTGGCTGTCACTGGAGAACCTCAGGCCCGTCTCCAAACCAGTCACCGTGACCATAGAGTTGGAATAACCACATGGACTGACATGGGGAACGGGTAGTCATTTCCACCCAGGAAAAGCTTGATACTGTTTCTGGAGGAAGGAGGAAGGCTGTTGGCCAGACCAAAACAACAGCCTCCTTTCTATGGGCCCCAGTATGTTTCTGGGTACACAGTAGGCACTTAATTAAATTCCATGTCCCCTTCCCACCCCAGGCCACCCCACAGTCCCTTCCTCAGTGACAGAACTCAGCATGCTGAGCACCAACCACACTCCTTTCTCGCTGGTCTGTGTCCTTGCTGGGGAGAATCTCAGCCCTGGGGCCTATGCTGCCTGCCTCACGTTGCTTGTGGTTCTCAATCCTCGCCAAGAGGGCCCATTTTCCAGCTACTGATTCTGTGTCCTGAACACTATGTTCTGGACTTTGGCTTGCTAACAGAATGTCTCATCTTGTCCCCCTGACCGGTTCCCCTCGTGCCAGCACCGGCGGCCACGTGGCCTCCCTCCCGCTGCCTCAGGTGGCTTCTGTGCCATCCTTGGCAGAGTTTCTGAGATGTGCACAGAGCCTCTTTTGGCTGGAGCAGGGTGCCGGGGTGTGACATTTAGGAAGATGCCAGCTTCAGTTTTGCCAACCCACTGTTGCCATTCTAGAAACAGATCTATAATTGAAGTGATAAAGAGACACAAAGTAGGCAGAGACTACTAATTAAAACGATTATCCCTGTCATGGTATGGGAGAATCAGTCCCACGACATCTTGGGAAAATAGCAGGTCCTTCCAGAGTTTGAACACAGTTTGCTTTGGTGACGATAAGGACATTCTCTCATTAGTGGGAGCCATGCAAACAACCAAGACTGTAAAAAAAAAAAAGGGACTTGAGATTGTTTTTCTTTTTTAAAAAGCTTGCCTTTTCATACTCTTGCTTAATTTTTAGAATAAATCAAGTATCTCCCAAATAGATAAACCCATGCCCAACTACCCACCCCCAATACACACACAAGATTTGGGGATAAGCCTTCAGCATTATGCAATTATAATTCAATATTTTTAAGATTTTTTTGATGTGGGCCATTTTTAAAGTCTTTATTGAATTTTTTACAGTATTGCTTCTGCTCTTATATTTTGGCTTTTTGGCTGTGAAATCTTAGCTCTCTGACTAGGCATGGAACTCAAACCCACACCCACCCCCTCCCTTACACTGGAAGGCAAAGCCTTAACCAATGATGGCCAGAAGTCCCTACAATTTTTTAACTGGAAGAAACCTATTCGCATCAGACCAAGTGATGGCTGGGGAGGGGTCCTTTAACAATACCCCAGAATCCATCAATTTGTCCCAAGCATATCCCCCCAAAAGGGAGGACGAGTTGGTTGGATGGCATCGCTGCCTCAGTGGACATGAACTTGAATGACTCCAGAAGATGGTGAGGGACTGGGAGGCCTGGCATGCTGCAGTCCATGGGGTCGCAAAGAGTCAGACACGATTTAGCGACTAAACAACAACATATCCCCCAAAAAAACTTTGCCCTAACCTGAAACATACACCTTCAAAAGGAGCCCCACCTTCCAACCCCATTGCTGCCTGAAGCTCCTCCGTACAGCAGTTCTCGAGCCACCAGGGAAGGGCCCTCATGGGTCAGGGCCTCTCGGTTAGGCTGCGGTTTCAGGACGGTCTGCCCTCCGGGAGCAGCTCCCACATGGCTACTGGCTTCCAGTGGGACCTTGAGTCACAACCTTCTCCAAGGCGCTTTCTTCCACCTAGAAAGGAGTTCTCAGCTTCAGATCATTTCCATTTTTACTTGAAACAATGCGTAGGGAAACAAAGTGGGAATAGGGAAGGGGGCTCATCAATGCCAGCTTGGGGCAGAGGCTCCCAAGCACAGTAGTTAAGGGACTGGCCTGGGGGTCTGAGACTTCCCCCCAGGTCCTGGCTTTGTGGGTCTCCTTATTTGTCCAGTGAGCCCTAAAATTGTGTCCATCCCATACCCTCTCACCATTTTTGCCATGCCTGTGAGCCTCATGTATTCATTCTTATCTAATGCTTTATCTTAGCATTCAAGTTGGCTCTCTTGCAAATAAGAAAACTTGTGTAACATAACAGGAAAACCAGGATCACTAGCCATGTTGCCAGTAACTAAAAAATGGTGTTCTAGTGGCGGCTTCAAGACTCTTACCTATTCTCTTTCCTTAAAAGGTAGATTAGTAAGGTTTGGATAGATGTTATCCTCTGCACCAAACTCCTTGAAAACTCCTTTTTTTTCCTCCTTGAAAAAAAAAAGTCAAAAGAATAGATAGAGGATTGAATAGGAAATCTCTCTCCCTCTCTTTTTTCCCCATGAATTCAGTGTTATTAAACCTGAGGATCCCTTTAAAACATGTCTTGAACCACTGGCGGTAAGGTCCCATTGTTGGGGAAGTGCTGGGACGTCAGCATTTCCAGTAAGACTGTTTTCTCATCAGGAAATAAGGCAGTAGGACCAGAGGCCTCCAAATGGCTCTTTCATTGCTGGAATAGATGTGACGGTGTCCAGACAGGTCCACAGAAAGCTTTCAGATGCCCATGGTATGGAATCACCAAGCTTCTGTTCTGGGGGACTCCCTTGGGTAGATCCCAGCCAGCCTCAGGGCCGTGAAGATGCCATTGACACTAGTGAGTCAGGAAATGTTCAGACTCGACCTGCCCTGCTGGACGGCAGCCACAGCGCTGACCTCCTCTTGTATCTTTTATTCCCGTAGGCGGGAGGGAAGCACTACCACCCCACCTGCGCCAGATGTGTGCGCTGCCACCAGATGTTCACCGAGGGGGAGGAGATGTACCTCACAGGTAAGCAAATCTGACCCTCGGGGAGGCGTTCCTCTCCGCTTATGACTGGAAAGGAGATAGAGCCTCCTTCCATCCCAGGGCTGTCTGTGCTGTTGGCTTGTCCTCAACACTGTGATTAATTCGCCCCTCTCTGGGTGGTTCAGGAAAGTTGCCGGTGTGGCTAATGTGAAGTGACATGTAATCTGCCTTCCGTCCCTGTGCGCCTCCCCCCGCTGCTCGGCTGGCCCGTTTCCCTGGCAGTTCTCTCTGAGCAGACTCCCCTGGCTCTGCCTCAAGGTGGGAGGCTGAGCTCCTTCAGGCCAAGAGGTCAGAGAACAGGAGGATGACGGGGTTGCAGACTGTCTGCACCATAACAGCACCTACTGCCGCCTCCCTCTCCCACCCCTCCCTCCACATCTCAGAGCATCACACCCAGCCACTGCCTGGTCGCCCCTCTCAGGAAGGACCAAAAGGAATGTGAGGGAACCAAGAGTTGCCAAAAAGCTAATCAGAGCTGCTTTTCCTCTGCCACTTCCCAGGGTCCAGCCCTCTGGCCCCAGGATTCCTGCTCCAGTCTCCTAATTAGTCTCTAGGCTCTGCTCAGTCCTCCATCCTCTGCCCAGTCCATCATTCTCAGGCATCAGTGTTCTCAGCAGAGCCCTGTTGAGGGGTCTTTGGGAGACCTCTGGGCCCACTGCTGCTGCTGCTAAGTCGCTTCAGTCGTGTCTGACTCTGTGCTACCCCATAGACGGCAGCCCACCAGGCTCCCCTGTCCCTGGGATTCTCCAGGCAAGAACATTGGAGTGGGTTGCCATTTCCTTCTCCAATGCATGAAAGTGAAAAGTGAAAGTGAAGTCGCTCAGTCGTGTCCAACTCTTCAGGACCCCGTGGACTGCAGCTTACCAGGCTCCTCCATCCAGGGATTTTCCAGGCAAGAGTACTGGAGTGGGGTGCCATTGCCTTCTCTGCTGGGCCCACTAGTTAGGTGCAAACACTTCAGCCTAGTATTTAAGACACTCTCAGTGAGGACTCCATCTGCCTTGAACAAACTCAACACTTCAGCTTGCCAGAGCCAACCTGCAACCATTCCTTCATCCATTCAAAAACTCTTGGATACCTACCAGATGCAGACTCTGAAGGGTCCACAGTGAGTTCCAACCCAATACCCATGGCTCTGATGTCCATGGGGCAGGTGGACCATGGTCAGTAGTCACACAGATAACTGTTAACTGTGATAAGTTGTATGGAGGGAAGGAGTGTGAACTGTGAGAGCACATGATGGGGTGGGGAGGGGCGCCTGGGAGGGTCCCTGATGAGGGGCCGGGGTTCCAAGGAGGAGTGAGTGTTAACTGGGGAAAGAGGGGAGGGATGGAATTAGCCAACCTAAGGGCATAGAATCTGCCAGCCTCTTGGTTGGCGGTGGGGGTGCAGGGGCGGGGGGTGGGTAAAGAAATGGCAAGTGTGGGAGACCGAGAGGAGCCAGTGTGGCCAGGGTGCAGCGGGAGGTGAGAGATCAGGGCAGGACAAGCTGCTGCTGCTGCTGCTAAGTCGCTTCAGTCGTGTCCGACTCCGTGCGACCCCATAGACGGCAGCCCACCAGGCTCCCCTGTCCCTGGGATTCTCCAGGCAAGAGTCCTGGAGTGGGGTGCCGTTGCCTTCTCCGCAGGACAGGCCAGGCTGGACCTTCCGGCAGGGACGGTGTTCACCCTCGAATGATCTCATGGCCCTGGTGCCCCCAGGGGGCCACTCTCCACCCGAAGGCCTCCTGGACCACCCTGCCTCTGTGCCTTCCCTGGGATCCTACCATTGTAGGCCAAGTTAGAGTCACTGCCCACTTCAAAGCCCCCAGATGTCCCCAGCCCCCACCCAAGCTCACTAGCCTCCCTCCCTGCACCCCCGAGCCTTCTGTTTGCAGCTGGTCCCCTCCAGCCTGCATTGAGCCATTGGCCACCTCCCTGAGAACCTTGCCTCTGACATCGGCCCCTCAGCCCTGGCATTGACCCCTGTACACTCACTTGACTGGTGATCACTGTTGGCTGAATTTCTGTGCTAGCCATCTGCAGTTGAATAGTCATCTTGGGGAGGGCATTTCTTTGAGAGATACCTTCCTCCTGGTTTCTTCGCAAGGCAAATGGAAGGTCAGAAAGGCTATTATAAGGAGCATAGCTTCCTCTCAAGCTTGTCCAAGCCACACATGCCCACGCCAGGAGTTGCCTCAAGATGTAATGAATCCCCTTGGCCTAGAGCTGGTTTCTAAACCTCAGCGCTGTTGACATATGGGGCCAGATCATTCTTTGGTGTGGAGACTGCCCTGTGTATTTCAGGATGTTTAGTAGCATCCCTGGCCTCTGCCCACTAAATGCATAATGTACATCTTATTGTTGTGACAACCGAAAATATCTCAGACGTTGCCCCAGGAGACATAATCAGCCTGGGCTGAGAACCACTAGCCTAGAGCTATTCAGCAGAATCTCATACCATCTGCTAGGAAAGCTGAAACAGGGTTTCCTGTGTTGGACTGGGCAAGGGGACTGTCTCCAAGATGCTGTGACCCTACAACTACTGATTTGTATGTACAATCATACAGGTGTTAGAGGTGAATAGACCCCCAGGAGTCACTCTAGACAGTGAAGTAACAGTCCTCATTGTATAGAAGGGAAAAGTGAGCCCCAGAAAGAAGAAGAGATTTGCATGAGAACTTACAGGTACAGGGGCAAAGATGGGGAACCTGGCCTTATGACTTCCACCCCAGAGCTCTCCCCATCTTGCCTCCTGAGACCCAGGCCCTGACTGCTACTCAGGTCCCTGCAGGGACTAGGCTCCCCCTTTCCAGGAGCACCGATCCCCCAGTGCTCCCTCAGTGCCTGGGTCCCTAAGTGGTTCCTGCTGCAGTACCCCGTGTTATGTGATAGGAAGCCCATGTGAGTCTCAGCACACTGCATGGTATCTTCACGGGCCCCAAGAATCTAGACTTTGCACTTGGTTTGAAAGTTTGCTGCATGGTATTCCTCTCCCCAGAGGATGAGGTGGTTGGATGTATCACTGACTCAATGGACATAAGTTTGATCAAACTCCAGGAGATAGTGAAGGACAGGGAAGCCTAGCATTCTGCAGCCTATGGGGTCACAAAGAGTTGGACATGACTTAGCAACTGAAGAACAAATTCCTCTCACCCTTCTCTGGTAAAGCCCTTTCCTGTATTGAAATTGTTCTCATGTTCATATCACTGGAAATTAAGATCTCTCCCTGCCTGCCTGAATTCCCAATGCTGATATTTGCCCATTTGGTGCTTTGAATCCTGGCTCCACTATTTAGTAAGTTTTTTACCTCTTTACTCTCTAAACCCCTATTTCCTAGACTGTAAAATGAGGTAGTAACAGTCGCTATAATATATCATATAGTGAGATCCCTGGTTCAATGGTAAAGAATCTGCCTGCCAACGCAGGAGACATGGGTTCGATCATTGGGTCAGGAAGATCCCCCGGAGAAGGAAATGGCATCCCACTCCAGTATTCTTGCCTGGGAGAAACCATGGACAGAGGAGCCTGGCAGACTACAGTGCATGGGGTTGCAAGAGTCGAACATGACTTAAGGACTGAACCACCACAACCAAGGTCCTTACATGCAGGAAGCTCTTAGTTCCCTCCTGTAGCAGATACCTATTGAGCACCACCTATGTATCCAGCGCTGTTCTAACAACTGGAGATGTGGCCATAAGCAAGTCCCCTGCCCTCCTGGAGCTTACATCCTCTTGTTCCAGTATCTTCCACGCCCTGCTTTAGACCAGAACTTCACAGATTGCTGAAAGAGTTAAGTGATGAAGTGATTAGCTTTGTGATCAGGAGAGAGAGTGCACAAATATCTCCAGGAGGTGGAGATATTCTTGGTGATAAAGAAGGGTTTGTCACCCTCCTCTTTAATTATCCCCTTCCCTACTCCCCTGGCTCCTGGGAGAGTGGGAGTAATTGCAGGGCGTTTAGGGACCTGCCTCGAGGGATGCTGAGTGATCCAAAATGAGGGGGTCCGGGCCATCCACTGCTGGAGTCCTGCTGACTTGGGCTATGGGTATCTCAGAGGTGGCAGCCACCAGGGGCTTCTGCTTCCACTGGGAACTGAGCTTGTGATCGCCTTGGACACTCACCCCGGGCAGGGATACCAAGACTCAAAATGATTTTTCCCAGAAATGGCAAGAACACTGTCCTCCCAGGCAGCACAGGAGTGGTGGGGACCAGTTCGGAAGACTCCTGGGTCCAGGCATCAGCACTTCCACTAAGGAGCTGTGACCTTGAGAATAACTTCTTTGTCTGAGGTCTCTTCCTTCACCTGTAAAATGAGGAGGTCATCACTGTCTTTCATTCAAACATTCACACTGAGGTCATGTTTGTGCCAGGCTCTCTGTTATGTGCTGGGCGCCCAGAGATGAACGAGGCAGGGTGCTGGCTTCAGTGGTGGAGTTTACATCAGGAGCAGGAGACTGACTTAATCAAACAGAAGTGCAAACATTCGGGGACAGGCTGTGATAAGACTGAAGGAAAAGCTTGGAAATAACTGGAGTATGTTATAAGGCTCCTCATCTAGTCTGGGAGGTCTGGCGAAGCTCTGCTGATGAAGGGAACTTTCAAGCCCAGAGCTTGATGTTGAGTAGGAGGTGGGAGGGTGCAGAGGGGAGAGAAGAGTGTGGAGGCAGAAAGAACAGCAGGTGCAAAGGCCCACATCGGAGGAAGCTTTATGTCGTGGAGAAATCGAGGCAGGCCCACCTACCCTGTGCGCAGAGAGCAAGTGAGGGCCTCCAGAATATTAAAGGGCAGGGTGAATGTGAGGATGTAAGTGCCCCATAAAACAGTGTGCACATAAAAGGATGGGTTAGGAAGCCTGCAAAGCTTATAAACCCAGTCTTGTCGTCCCCCATGGCAGGACACACTATGGTACTGGCAACTGTGTTACTCAGGAGGACATTTGGGTCAGTTTGTTTGTGTTTTAATTACTGTCTGATGGCTTTCTGATGGGCTCTAATTGGGAGAGGTCTGACATCTGTCTGGACAAGAACTTCCGGGGCCCCAGGAGACAAGAGTAAGTTTTCTTTTATTTGTTTCATGTTCTGTTGTGCATTCATCTTTTAGGTCTTTTTGTAAAGATGCCAGATTTCTAATCTGTTTGTTGTTCAAACCCTTCATTTGGGCTTCACCAAGAAATTAGGTCACCAGTTTTGTCCAGCAAATTTTTGCCAAAATGCTGCGGGTTATGGGCAAAACTTATACAAATATCACAAAAGTTGCATACAGTTGCTAGATCAGCGGGAGTTTTTCTAAACCCAAAATGTGGCTCGTGAGATAGATTTTGCTCTTATTCTTGTGCCTGTGCCCCAGAAAAAGGAAAGATGGGCCTTTTTCTCTCCTTCTGTCTGCACTAAATGCTTTCCTTTTCTGAGGACCTGAGACAGAGAACAACACTAGAAACATAGGATTTCAGCTGTATGTTTTTAAACAGGTCTCTGCTATCATTTCTATATTTAATTAAAGCACAGCAGGCAGGAAATCACTTACAAAATCCTAGGACAAATCTTGCTGCTAAGGAAAAACACTGTAACAAATCATAGGTCCTAACAATAATAAGAATAAATGCCATCAGCTGATATTTGCTGAGCACTTACTGTGTGCCAAGCACTTTTCTGAGTTTTAAATGCGTACCTCATTTTATCCTTAAAACCCTGTGAATTGAAAGCCATTCATATCTTCAGAGAACAAGAAAGTTTAGAAAAGTTACATCTCTGAGCCAAGGTCAGCTAGCCTGTCTTGCTTGCTTTGTTAGAGGCATTTTTTTCCACTTATTATCAGAATTCTTAACCTGTGGTTCACAGTTGGCCCGAATTCAATAAACCCCCTGACGTTGCTTGCCGGAGTTTGCCTATGGGTAGGTTTCTCTAAGGATAGGGTGTGTGGCTTTTATCAAATTTTCAGAGCTGTTTATGGCTCAAAGTAAAGTGAAAAAAGCTTTAGTTCTGTTTTAATGCAAATCCCAAACAGAGCCCTGAAAGCTTTGGTAATTACACCATACGCTTCTCTTGGAAAACTGACTCTATTTCAGATAACTTCTTTTTTTTTTCCAGCTTAGATGATATAAGGTCCTGGTACGAGGAGGTGTGTCTTTCTGGCTCAGCTGGAGAAGCCTTTGATATTTAGCTGAGGCCTCATTTCCCTCTGACAAGTACCTCAGAAGAGGTGCCCTGAGTTCATAGATTGTTCAAGAGAGGGCCTCCCATCATGATGGATGGTGGAACACCAACCCTCTGTCATCATCTCCACATTTCATCAAACCACACTTTAAAAAGCACTAATGAAACATTGGTTGCTATAATTTAGTAGTTTAGCAGTGTTATTTTAAATTGAATCTCTCTACTGACAGCTTAGGTTGTAGGAGTCATGCTTAAAAACTTTAAATCTTATGTTTCCCCAATCCTGCTACATAATTTTAGACTCTTCAAACATAGCCTAACTGTACTAAATTGATATTTCCTCAAGTCTGAGTCTTCGAAGCATATTTCATTTTAAATAGAGTACATTTTAATTTTTGATGAGCTGTAATTTTTTTAGATGTTTAGGGTTACCAAACATCTTGAATCATATAGAAAATATTACAGCGTGGTAGTTTAAGACTTGTACGTGTATAATCTGTTTCCGACTTGCTCCTCGCACCACGAACTCGAGACGACGTGGCCATTTTCTCGCCAGTTACATGTCACATCAACTTCACCATCCAATTTGTCCATGTTGGTCAGAATTAGGTCTAGAGTAGCAATTTCCCTGGTTGCTTCCTCTATTTTCTAGGAAACAAAATTGCCTGCTGGGCAAGTCAAGAACTTGTCAGATACTTGGGTTTTAGCTAAATGAGATGTTTTATCAGTGTGGACTTCTTAGGTGGCAGGATCTCAACTCGAAGGACGTCAGGTGAAAGGGGACTGACAAGCTCACCAAACTTGGGAGTGTCCAGGAGCAGCCCAGCTGGGTTGAGGGGCCCACAGAGGGCAGCAGGTGGGTCTTCTCCCTGCTCCTTTTGTGTGTGGCTTCCCCTGCGCAGCTCAGGCTGACTGCCTCCCTGTCAGGGGAAGGAGGGCGTGGCCAGCTCCTGACTCTGGGCACGTGTGGACACTGGTGGGGAGGCAGCAATAGGTGAGCAGGAAATACATCTAAACTCCCCAAACCCCAGTTCCCCTCTCTGAAAACACTGATAACCACAGGCTCTGGTGAGGATTAAATGAGCAAATGCACAGAAAAGCCTCCCCGTCAAGCCTGCCACCACCAGCCCACCAGCCCAAGCTCGTGGTAAACACGCAGTCACGTCAAAAGGGCCATTCCCCCGAGCCATGACTAATAAATGCTGGCTGCTGTTAATATTATCATCATTATCAAGACCTAGCATAAGGCTCAGGGTATGTTAGTGATCATTATTATTTTTTCTTAGTTACTATTGTTGTAAAGTATGTAGCATAAAGTCTGGCACAGGCAGTCTCTAAATGCTATTTATAACAATAAGAATAATAAGACTACTTAGCACCTGACATAGACGAAGCACTCAATACGTTTGAATTACAGTGCTAACCATTATTATTCTTAGCATCCTGGGAATTACTAAGCACCTCCAGGCTGCCCGTTCTCTTTTCATGTGCTGCCTGCTCTCCTCTGTGGTAACCAGCATCCTGGTGGCCAAGCACTTTCCTCCTTCAGACTTTTTATTAAGCTTCAGGCCTACTTGATCATGTCAGGTCCAGGCAAACTGGTCTTTTCCACTTCTCCCCAGTGCCCTCATCCCTGGGCACCAGCCCAGCCTTCCAGAAGGTGTGCTGGCCGCCAAGCCAGGCTTCTGCTCAGTGACTACACCTGCCCAACCAGCCCTCTGCTTGCTGCATGCCCCTCGCCCAGCCAGGCCCCAGCTCTGGGAGGAGGAGAGTAAACACCACCTACCCCTTGCAGGTCTCCCCATGACTCCCTTCCCCTCACCCTAACTAGACCCTGGCCAACAGGGTTTGACAAAAAATAACAGCAGCAACACTGACACTTACGTGGCGCCTGCTTTTGGCAGACACTGTTCCCAGGGCTCTACATGTATTAACGCATTAATCCATATGGCAGATGTACAAGGCAGGTACTATAACCATCTCTATGTTCTAGATGGGGAAACTGAGGCACGGAGGGGTCACTGACCTGCTCTAGGCAATGAAACTAGTAAGTGTTATAACCAGGATTGAACCTTTGAGGAATATTACATTAAATAATGTATAAACTGCCTCACATAAGGTGAAGATTTCCCGTGGCCAAGATGATAATGATGATATTGTTGCTATTAGGCTTCCCTGGTGGCTCAGATGGTAAAGAGTCCGCCTGCAATGAGGGAGAACTGGGTTCGACCCCTGGATTGGGAAGATCCTCTGGAGAAGGGAATGGCAACCCACTCCAGTATTCTTGCCTGGGAAATCCCACAGAGAGGAGCCTGGTGGTCTGCACTGGCAAAGAGTCGCAAAAGGTCCGACACACGACTGAACAACTTTCACTCACTCACTCAATTATTATTACTACATGTCAAATTCAACAAAAGGGCTGACTCACTGTTCTCTTGCTGAGACTAGAACCCTTAGTAACAAGTCAGCAGAGTGCCCTTTGGTCTGCAGAAGTGTCCCCCTAGTGGTGGGGGTGGGGAATTTTTTTAAGTTGAGGTAGTAGTCACACACATAAAATTACCCGTTTTAGAGTGAACACTTTAGTAGCTTTTGGTGCATTCACAATGCTATGCAACCACTGCTTCCATCTAGTTCCAAAACACTGTCATCACCCCAAAAAGAAACCCACAGCCATTAAGCAGTTGTTCCCTACTTCCCCTCCTCTGAGCCCCTAGCAGCCACTAGTCTGCTGTCTTTGGATGGCATACTTGGGGTATTTCATATAGACGTGGCCTTTTGTGTCTGGCTTCTTTCACTTAGCATAATGCTTTCCAGATTCATCCACATTGTACCATGCATCAGTGTCTCCTTCCTTTTCACAGCTGATTAATATTCCATTTCATGGATATGCCACACTTGTTTATCTGAGTGGGGATTTTAAAGGAGCCTTTCCATAGTCCTGGCAAGGCTGTGTCACAGAAATAGTGCTTCTAACATAAAGGTGGAACTCAGAAACCTCACTTGTTACAATCCAGAGAAGTCCAGACAAGGAACTTAACAGTCTGACTGGGATCAGGGGCTGAAATTTCAAATGCCTGTTTAAATGAGTGAGAAGGGCAGGGAGGCAGACAGCAGGGAGGGTCCCTGGCCTCCTGCAGGGTCTAAGAGTATTCATATGCAAAAATACTTTAAAATAAAAACACTGTGTTTGCCAAACAGAACCTTCAGGTGGGCCAATTTCAGTCCCTGCTGCCTCCTTAAGCCTGGCTGGGCTTCCCGAAGACTGTGGCACCAGCTCCAGCTTTGGGTTTTATAAATCTCCACTAATGCAAAAAAAAAAAAAAGATGTTGACAAATTGAACTTACAGGTCTGGCAGAGATGTGGGTGGGTGGGCCGCCAAACCTTAAATAAGCCAAAATGTTACAGGGGTGAGGTGTGTTGTAACCAGTCAGAGGTAAGACTGAATGCTGACTCTGCTAGGGATTCAAAACAGCCTTAGTGCTCTGCTGAGGGACAGTTTTGGAGATTTAGATTTCTGACTCTGAGTCAGCTGAATCAGAAATAGCTAATCTTTCACTTCCATAACATTTGCAGAATCTGGAATTGTGGGTGATAGTCTCAGAGGATGAGAGAGTAACTTGTGAAATCACTAGTCTAACAAACAGTGTTGAAGTCTTGCAAGTTAGGAGTTCTGTCGTGTCACACTGGTTTCTTTACTTCATGACATTCCAGGGGAACAGATTTGAAGTATTAACTGGTAGTTAGCCTTGTGGTTCTCCAATTGGGCTTCCCTGGTGGCTCAGAGGGTAAAACGTCTGCCTGCAATGTGGGAGACCTGGGTTCGATCCCTGGGTCAGGAAGATCCCCTGGAGAAGGAAATGGCAACCCACTCCAGTATTCTTGCCTGGAGAATCCCATGGATGGAGGAGCCTGGTGCAGGCTACCAGGCCATGGGGTCGCAAAGAGTCAGACACGATTGAGCGACTTCACTTTCACTTCACTTTCTCCAATTTAGAGACAAAAATCACCTAGGGAGCTTGTTAAAACTGCAGATTCCCAGGCCCCCCTCTAGAAAATTGACTTCAGGAATTCTTGGGAGCGGGGCGGGGGTGGTCGGGATTCTGCATTTCACCAGGCTGCTGGACAGGTGGTCCACAGGTCCCATTTTAACAAGCCCTAATCTAATAAATCTTACAGATACTCAATCTGGAATTGTAGCTGTCATATCAGAGTTTAGACTATACCAGTTGTCCAAATCTCTGAGTCCAGTTCAGAGAATTCAACTGGCCTAAAATAGAGTATCATGTTTCTTTTGTTTCTTCACTCATTCAGTATTTGTTAAGAATCTGTGGTCCCTTCAGGTTTGTCCGTAGATAAAACAAATGCGAATCCTGCTCCTTGCAGAACCTACATTCTGGGTCCAGATTGTTGAATGGGGCAAATTATTTTTTTTTCTGTACAGAGGTGCCTGTTAAGTTGGAAGCAGAATCTCTAAGGGTTTGGAGAGATAATAAACATCTGTTAGGGTAACTACCACGTGATGTGTCTCCTCAAAAATGTCCCTGCTGAGCAATTATATACCCAATGTGTGCTTGAATACTGCCAGGGACAGAAGGCTCACTGTCTGAATGAACCCATTCTGTCTTTAAATGTTAAATTTTCCTTCCCTGAAACTTCTGCCCTTAATACTTTTTTTTTTTCAATTTTTGAAAGTCTTTTAATTCATTTTTATGAAATTTTGAAAGACTATTTTCCATTTACAGTTGTTATGAAATATTGTCTATATTCCCTGTGTTGTACCTTGATCCTGTCTTATATCCAGTACCTTGTACTTCCCACTCCCCTGCCCTTAATCCTTGTTCTACTTTGTAAGACATATTGAGCAAGTTAATCTGTCTTCCCATGGAGAGGCACTGAAATATTCAAAAGTCCTTTCCTCCCTTCTGTTACATCTGCTCTTCTCCATGGAGAAGACCCTGCTTTAAGGCCTAATTTTGGGTCCCCTCACTATCCTGGTCACCATTATCCTGTGGGCACATATCAGTCTGTCTCTTTTTTTAAAAAAAATACAAAGATAGGCTCCAACCAGTCATTCATTCATTTCTGCATCAGGTACTATTTTAGGAAGAGAGCTATTGACTGATGACATATGCAGACCATAATGTCACAGAGGTCTTTATGAACAAATTATCTTTTCTTACCTTGATTTATCTAAGTTTGTCACTAGCCTCCAACAAATCCCTTCCATATATATATATAATTTGTTTGTTTGGCTGTGCCCAGTCTGGGTTGCAGCATGTGGTATTTAGTAGTTCCCTGGCCAGGGATCAAACCCAGGCCCCCTACTTTGGGAGCACAGAGTCTCCCTGGACTACCAGGGAAGTCCCCTTTTCCTCTTTAACTTAAATGATACACTGTCAAAACCCAAACTTCTGATTTTTAAAAATTTCAAATTTTTTTTTTTAATTTTTAAAGATTATAACTAATTACAGTTTATTTCTTCCGTTTGATCCCTCCCTCCCCCTTCACACACACACACTACTTATGAAAATCTGCTTTCCTGTATGCAGAATGCTGAAGCCATTTGTGGCTCGGCCTTATTTCAGAACAGATACGCCCGTGGCCTGGAGAGATCGTCTAGTCTGACCTGCTCCCTCTGCACTTCATTTCCCCCCCGTGAGAACCTCCCTCTGACCCTTTACCTTCCCTGTGCCTCTCTCACTTAATCTCACGACCTTCTGAGACATCTGTGTCTCCCTCATCCATTTCCTACAGTGACCTGTAACATGTGCTTCCTGCCAGAGCCACTGCAATAAACAACCCCTGGTGGATTCAGAGGCAACTCAGAGAGGACCCGGAAATGCTCTCTCTAATTATTCCCAAAGCTGGGGTCCCCACCCATCACTTGGTAGTGGACACACCCTAAGATCTCTGGCTCCAGCTGCAGACCCTGAGTCCCCCTACTGGGCTCCGAGAGCCATTGCCCTTTACATTGGGAGGAAATACACTCATGTAGAAGCAATCAGAGCATCGGCAAGCAAACACCTGCAAACATCAGCAAACAAGAATCAGATCCCTATCCCTCAAGTGACAAAGCTGCCCTGGAATTCAAATTTTTGAGATGAAAACAACGTCTCAGGCCCTCCAAAGCCCACCTCACTGTTACTCAGATGAAGAAACTGGGATGGAGCAGAGCCCAGAAGGGCTGCTTGCTTTGGGCCCCCCCTGTCTCCGGCTCACTGTTCAACCTTACACTACCCGCTGTCACTTACTCAGTATCCAGCCCTAGAGGTTCCAGGCAACAAACTGTAATGGAAAAGATATTCTAAAAACAAAATCAGACAAACAAATGCCATCTGGGAACTCAGGAATCTAGCCATTTGCTGGCTCCTTTCCTTTTAGGGTTGATTACAGGAACAGTGGCACCAGAGGGATAACATGTTCCTATTTTTCCCTCTAATCCAGGACACCTGTCCTTTCTTTGGGGAATGTGTGATATTTGGGGCTTCTTCTCAACACGTGACTGGCCACCTGTTGCTCATGCCTTTCCAAATAGGCCTCTCCAGTTGGGGCCTGGCCAACTGGACCCCCCCCCCCTACACAAGAAAACATGGGCAGCCGAATACACTAAATTTGAGGAGTCTGGAGTCTCTTAGGATTTAGCAGGTCAAGACTATGCTCTGAAGCAGAATATGCAGCATGACACCTCCTCCCCTTGAACCTGATACCTCTGGTAGACTGTCCTAAGTCTCTGAAGAGTGAGGAGGGCTGGAGTTCACACAGACCGTCCCTTTATTTCACCTCCACTGCATGCATTCATTTGACAAATATTTATTGACCACCTGCTCTGTGTCCCTCACTGCCAACCGTCCACTCATCTCATCACCCCACAAACATGTACGGAGCCTCTGCTGAGAGCAAAGCCCCATGCTGGATGCTGTGGAAGACCCAGTAATGAAGTAAGCTCAGCTCCCACCCACAGGGATCTCTTAATTTAGTTGGGGTGATAAATCCACAAGCTACTATGTTTTAAGGCCATATGTGCTGGGAATGATACAAAGAATGATGGATCACAAAGGAGAGCCAAGTCACTCGCAGCTGGCAGGTAAGAAGGTTCACAGGATGTCATATGAGATGTGGACCTTGGGGAAGGGCAGGGTGTGGCAGGCAGAGAGAGTGTGTGGGTGGCTGGATCGATGTTGCAGCAGAGATCCAGGAAAACCAAGGGGTCCTCCTGGCTGCTGTCGGGCACGTGTGCTGACAAGGGAGTAAAATGGGGGTAGGCATGGGGAGACGCCCAGGGTTCTGGTGGGTGTGAAAGGTCTGAAATTTTTATTATTTTCCTGGTCCCTTAGGTTCTGAGGTCTGGCACCCCATCTGCAAGCAGGCAGCCCGGGCAGAGAAGAAGTTAAAGGTAAGCAAATGTGGTGATGATACCAAACCAGTTACTTCCAGTCCCAGGTTGGAGGCACTGCGCTTTACTAGAGAATCACTCCTTAGTGTTCAGACGTTTCAGACGTGCGCCTGTATCCTTGGATTTCCTTAACAGTAACATCCACCTCATGGAGGTTTTGAAGGGATTTCAAGAGACATTGGATGTGAGAGCACTTTGAAAACTGTAAAGCACTATATGAATGTGAGTTTTTCATGTTTCTGGAGCGAGGCTACACCCTTCTCATTACTTGCCAGGATGGTGGCCTCTGTGAGGCACAGATGCCATGGTTTTTCCCCAGCCTAAGATCACTCATTAATAATAGTGGTTAAAATTGTCACAGAAGTTGACAGCTTGCAAAGCGTCTTCACAACCACGCTCTGATTTAACACCGCAGGCAGATGGGTAAGGAACTGTATCTTTGCCTTGCTGGTGAGAAAAGCAGGGCCTTCAAGAGGGTGGTGACTGCCCTGCAGTCATGCCGCCAGTCAGGAGCACAGCCAGCCTCCCCAGACGCACACTGGAGCAGCTGAGGTCCTGTCCCTCTGGATGACCGTGTGCTGACAGGTTCCAGGAAGGCCCAGGAATCTGGGTTCTTGATCCTAGGACTGCAGGAGGGGTGGGGCACAGCTCCTGAGTCCTTGATGCTGTGGAGGGGAGCCCTGGGGTGTGTGTTGGGGGCCCTCGATGACCTCTAAAGTGTCTCCACACCCTGGTCCCCCGGTATTAACTCCGCTGTTGGGATGCTATTAAAGTTATCTGCTGGAATCTCAACTAAAAATGCATGTGTACAATTTCTGACCAGCT